>NC_091766.1:8917939-18917939 GCF_029378745.1 Bos indicus | reverse complement strand
CACACTCCCTGGCCCCCAGGACGGCCCCCAGCACCTTGACCCCTGTGCTGCACCCCTGGTTTGCTTGGGGTGGCCCCTGCTGTCCCTGCCGCCACCTGCCCCCTCCAGCCTGATTCCTGAGTGCTAAGAAGCAGCCAGAGGGGTGTGCTGAACACAGCTCTGGTTCCCTGAAGGAAGAACATTCTGGAAGGGACCTGAATCTTGGCTTCTGGTTCAGAGGGGGTGGGAGTGCACATGGGGTCCCTCACGCTGCCAGTGTGGCCAGTTCAGCTGGACAGGGTGGGGACCCCAGATGCTGGCATGGCAGCCCACGCTCATCCTTCAGTGATCACGTGCAGGCCGTGTGTGATGCAGGTGTCAGTCCTTCCCTGCTAGACGTGGACCCCATGGAGTCAGGGCCTTCGGTCCCCGATGCGTCCCCATCCCCAGCAGCCTTGCATGGGAGGGGGAGGGCTCTGATTACCAGGAGAGCTGGGAGCACCACGGGCATGGAGGTTCATGGCGTGTGGAGGCCACACTCCCTCCTGGGCCAACACAGACATCACCCTGGGGGCAGGGTGGCAGGGGCTGCCGAGGTGTCCTCTTGTCCCTGGGCTGCGGATTCAGGAGCCACCCAGGATCCTGGGAGGGCGGTGCCCTGCTCCCGACCCTTCCCCTGGGCCCTGAGTGTTCCCCAGTGGATCGCACGCCCACATCTGTCTCCCTGATCACACCACTGCTCTTGTGACTACAGGAGCTTAATTGCAACTATTTCAGTGTTACGGTGGCAGCACTCTCTTATAAGTGTTGACTTACTCAGGTTGCATGTCTTCCTGAGCCTTTCTGAGCCTGTTGTTACTTTGGCAGTGTGACTTGAGTGTCAGCGTGATGCAAACAGCCTGATGTCGATAAAGTCGTGGAATTTACTCTGCGAGGCCGGCACTGTGCCGCACTCAGGCAGCGAGGCTAAGAATACCTGCAGATCTGAGGCTCCAGATCCCTTTAGAGACAGGATTTAAAATAGACCTGGCCTTCCCGCAGCCTGGATGTCGGGCAGTGAGGCCAGGAGGTCGTGGGTGGCGGGAGGTGGGTGTTGCAGTTCTGTGTGATTCGGGGACCCATCCTGTTTGGCTGGGCCTGGGTGCAGGTGGTGCTGGGTCAGCGTCCCAGGGTCCATGCATCTGCCTGGGCTGCCTGGGCAGCACGCCGCCAGAAACCATAGATGAGTGTGTTACACACCTGCCTATGCTTGCTGCCTGGACATAGGGCTATATATCCACACATAGGGGTGGGGAGACCGGGCGGGACCAACTGTGTTCCCTGTGGGGATTGTCCTGGCCATGACTTTGGACTCTGCGGTTGGTTTTCCCCGGCTTCCCCAGCTGCTTGTGTTTGCTGGGGAATCAGGCTCACCCAAGTCAGGGCACGGAGGAGAGGCTCTCATGTTGTGCTCAGTCCTGGGGTGTGATGGGCAGATTGCCGCAGGCAGTTGGTGGAGGGGGGTGCGGGGGGGAGAGCCTGGGTCTGGAGAGCCTGGCCTTCTCCCTGACCTTTAAGGAGCCTGAGCGCTGCTCCAGGTGTGGTGAGAATTTCTCCTTTTGACTCCTTGGCACCTGCAGTTTTTCTTTGGCATCTTTGCTCAGGGGAGTTCTGTAGGAGAGGGATCAGGCAGGCTTTCTTTTGCTGCTGGGAAATGTAATGCCAAGCAGGCAATTGGCTGAGTCTGCACTTGATACTCTGGAGGTGTGTGTGTGTGTGTGTGAGAGTGTGCATGTGTGCGCATGTGTGGGCATGAGTGTGCTTGTGTGCGCACAGGCACATTTGAAGGTGTGTTCCCTGCCTTGGGGCCCAGGGAGGAGGCCAACTAGTGTTCCCTGCCCTCTGGCTGCAGCTTGGGGAAAAGGCTATAAGTTGGGCTCAAGTCTGTTGCTATTTGGGGGCGGGGGCTGCTGGGCTGCTCCCCTCCCCTCTGATGGGCGCCCTGCTGGCCCCTGGGGACCCCCCTGCAGGCCCAGCCCAGGCAGCAGCGGTCCAGTGCCCAGCTGCGCCTCCTGTCCCAGGGGACCAGCTCCTCCGCCCCGCTCCCCCACCCATCCCCTGCCTCCCTCCCTGGCCACAGGCTGCAGGCTCCCACTCCGCCTGCAGGTGGCGCTGCTGGACCACAGTGCCGGCCCCCTGAGAGGGCCTTGGCTTTGTTGTCCCGGGTGGCAGAACTGGGAGTTCTGATGCTGGATGGAGCCAAGCAAAGAGACCCCAAGCGGACCCCTAAAGGCGCAGGATGCTGGCACAGGGCTGGGAGAAGCGTTTTAACAGGAGCCCAGGAGGGCTGAGCCCCTGGGGCTTATGGGAAGCACAGCTGTTACCCCCCTTCACTCCGGGACCTCTCCTCCTCCCCGCATAAAGCCCTGGGCCCCTTCTTGTCCGGACCACACTGTCTTCCCTGATGCCACCAACCCCGCCTTTCTGCTTGTCAGGATTGTGTCAGAACTCTAGAACCAAGAGCTGGCCTTGGCATTCGAAAATTAACTCCTGAAGTTGGAGAGACCTTCCAGTCTCAAACCAGGGCATTGAGTATCATCAGGCTGCGAGGGTAGGGTGGCATCACTACTTATGCTGGAGGGTGAGACAGCACGCAGCTTCAGAGGGTTTTGTGTGGCGTGGCTCGGCATGGTTTGAACCACAGATCAGCCCGGTTATCGGACTGCTTCTTGCCAGCCTCGCTCGCACTGACCCTGTGGAAGCCTGGTGCTGCCCCTGCAGAGCTGGACAGCTGTGTCAGTTGACAACCCATGCCACGGGCGCCTCGGGGTGGATTGGGCACCCAGGGGATCCCAGGGCACCCCAGGGGGCCTGTGCCCGCCCACCGCCAGCTTGGCAGTGGGATCCAGTCCGGAGGCTGCTTCCTGGAGTCTCACAGTTCTGGGGGGACAGGCACAGTTGGTGTTTGTTCAGGGGATGCAGAGTGGTTTTCACATCACGCTAGGCAGAGTTAGGTCAGCCTTCTGCGGAGGAAAATCTCACCATATGCTCTACTCCGGAGCCAGTGAGGCTGAGGGGGGTGATCCGCTGAGGTTCCCGATGATCTGATGCCTCGTGGTGAGCCTGGGCAGCCAGGCGGCACTCCAGCCCAATTGGCTTCTTGGTGAGCAGGGGTGGGAGGGCTCGTGACGCAGGGTGCCCTGCACAGGTGGTTCGCGATCCACTGAGACTTCCTTGTTCTTTGCGTGTTTGCCACAAGCTTGTCTGTTTACCCACTGTCTTGGTGGCATACTCCCTCCCTCTCTCTTTTTAAAAGAGTTTGTTTTTTAGAACTGTTTTAGATTTGCAGAAAAACTGAGAAGCTAGCACAGAGTCCTGTGCACCCACCACCCAGCTCCTTCTTAGTTTACACGAGGCTGGAACATTTGTTGCAGTTAATGAACCTTATGGAGATATTCTTGTTGACTGGAGTCCTGCTTCATCCAGCTTGCCTCGTGTCTCCCTGGTGTCCTCTTCTGTCCCAGGACCCCCGTGACATTCAGATGTTCTGTCTCCTCAGGACCCTCTGGGCTGTGATAGTCCTCAGACTTTCCGTGCTCTTTTTTATTTTTTAGAAATTTATTTTATTGAAGTATGCACAGCAAAGGGATTTAGTTATATATTTATATTTATATATATATGTACACACACACCCACGCTTTCCATGTTCTTTTCCATTGTGGTTTACCGTAAGGTATTGAGTATATTTCCGTGTGCTCTACAGTGGAGCCTTGTTGTCTGTCCATCCTATACATAATACTTTGCATCTGCTCATCCCAAACTCCCACTCTACCCTTCTCCCCTTGGCAGCCGTAAGTCTGTTCTCTGTCTGGGAGTCTGTTTATTTTTCATAGATAATTTCATTTGTGTCATATTTTAGATTCTATTTAAGTGCTATCATACGGTATTTGTCCTTCTGTTTGATTTGCTTCATGTAGTACGATCCTCTGTAGGTCCATCCATGTTACTGCAAATGGCACTATTTCATTCTTTTTACTGGCTGAGTAATATCCCGTTGTATATATAAACCACATCTTCTTTATCCATTCATCTGTGGATGGACAGTTAGGTGGTTTCCGTGTCCTAGCTATTGTATATAGTGCTGCAGTGAACACTGGGGTGCGTGGATCATTTCGAATTATAGTTTTCTTTGGGTATATGCCCAGGAGTGGGGTTGCTGGGTCATGTGGTAACTCATTTGTGCTTTTTTGGGGGGAACCCTTATGCTGTTCTTCACAGTGGCTGCACCAGCTTACCTTCCCACCAACAGTGGGGAAGGATTCCCGGACTTTCCTTGTTGTTGATGCCCTTATGATTTTGAGGAGGACTGGGGTCAGAGATTTTATAGAACTTCCCTCCGTGGGGGTTTGTCTGGTGTTTCTCTCACCGTGGCACTGGGGCGCTGGATGTGGGGGGAGGACACAGGTGAGGGGCCGTCTCATCCATCATCTTGGGGTGCCTGTCGTCAGCATGACTCTTCCCTGCTGGTGTTGACCTGGGTCCCCCGGCTGAGGTCATGCTGGTCAGGTGTCTCCATTGTAGAGTCATGCCACCCCCTTCCCATACTGTCTCCCTTTGGAATATTCTTTTTTTTTTCTTCAATACCTCAAATTTCAGAAAAGAAAAGAGAATAGTGAACAGAACAGCCTAGTGTCCGATGCCCAGATTGGACAGCTGTGGCCGATCGGGCGTCTTTCATCTCTGTCTTCCTCCCCGCTCTCTCCTGCTGGGCGGTCTCCATTCCCTGCTGCTCCATAGCTGATCCCGCAGATGGACATCTCACGGTGCCCAGGAGCGGGCCTGCTGGGGCCTCAGTTCAGGGCCTGAGGCAGAGTCGAGTGGTGGCGGGCCAGGCCCCTGCCTGGGGCTCTGGAGAAGGTCCACTTGGCACTGGGGGTCCTCTCACGCTTGGACCCTCTGGCTTAGGGTGGGCCCAGTGCCTTTCCAGGGCTCACCTGATTAGGTCAGGCCCACCAGGGTCACCTCCCTATTTGAGGCTCTGCTGATCTGGGGCCTCAGTTGTAACAGCCAAGCCCCCTCTAGCGGCACTGAGAAGGGTGTTGGAATGACCGAGTGCAGGGGCCTCGAGAACGGTGCCTGTCATGGTGCGTTCCCTTCTTGGTGGACGTTTTTATCATGAGACGTAACACAGAACAGAAAATCACATGAAATGTACTTGTCCAAGGAAAGATGATTGCACGCAGTTTATCAGATGGCTGCCCCGTCCACCTCTGTGTAAGCCCCCGGGAAGGACAGTGTTGGAAAATGAACTCCCTCATTCCCTGTCCCGGGCCCCCTTCCTTTGTGGCCTCATCCCCACCCCTAGAACTGAGATCATCCTCTCGATTCTGGTGGTCTTGTCACTGCTTCTCTGGGCTGTTTTCCACGTGTGCTGAGTCCCTGGGGGACACGGCTGTGTGCCGGCTGGGTTTGAAACCCCAAATCACGGACTGATTGGTCTTCTGCGTCTCTGCTCTGCGTCTGTGAGGGTGTGTCCTGCCACGTGTGGTGACACCATCCATCTTCACGGCTGCAGCATTTTCTGTCGTGTGGCTGCGCCTCCATCTGCGTGTCTGTCCCCTTGTGGGTGGACATTCGGGATGTTTCCAGTTTGGGGCCTGGCCACACTTTGTGCTGCCTTTTACCTGCTGCTCGTGAAGAAGTCAGTCACTGTACGTGACGACATGACACGACAAGAAATAGCTACAGCAGAAGCCGCGTTGTCTTGCCCGCAGCTCCTTCACAGACAGGACTGGATTGGTGAGACCATGGCTGGGGAGTGGTGGGGCTGGGGCCGGGCCCAGGCTGTGGGGTGAGCCCACATTCCTAACCACTGCTCCGCCCTGCCCCTTGAAGCATCATCCTGCAAACCAGGCAGGTGCTCCCATGGGGACAGCGTGTGTCCCAGTTGGCAGAGGTGGCTCAAACTCCAAGGTGTGGGAGAGAGTGGATCCTTTTCTTATAGTCCCCCAGACATCTCTGAATCAGGCCTGCTGAGCTGAAATCAAAGCCTGCGGATCCTTGTGAGAGATGGGGGAGCTACGGGGCTCTGGGACCCAGGCCAGCAGAGGCTCTGCCGCCTTAAACACGTGGCTCCTGAGGTCACCCTGGGCAGACATTCCTATGGGGCAGAGGGAGGCGTGTTCCTGAACTGTGATGGGCGGGCCAGGGAGTCAGTACCTGGCTTCTGCCCACGTCTCCTTGGCCAATGCTGGGTCATGGGGCTACACCTTCCGGCACTGGAGCCTGGGAGCCATGGTCTGACCATGTGTTGGGATCGCAGGGAGGGAAAAGGACAGGTGAGCCATAGCTTTGCCGCCTGTGGATGCTGGACAAAGGCGGTTTTGAGGTTATAGAGGAGCTGGGTCAGCTCAGGCCCTGACAAGGTGCTCACTCTGGGCCGAGCATGAACCACACCAGGGCAGATGCCATCTGTCAGGGCAGGAGCTTGTGTGTGTAGCCCCGCTGTCCCCCATGCCCACCCCTGAAGGGGCATAGGGGGCCAGGCAGGAGGCAGGTAGCAGCTGGGACCACTGAGATGGATGGAGGCAGGAAGGCTGCTGGGCTGAGGCTTGTGGGAGGAGAGGCCGCTGGGAAGCCCATGGAAGGGCCCTGATGGAGGGCGGGCAGGCAGACCAGGAGCAGGGAGATGGGAGGGCCCTGAGTAGGGAGTTACCCCACGGTTCCAGGAAGAGCCCTCTGGCCAGGGGGACGCTAGCTGTGGAAGGGAGGGATGCGAGCCTGGGCGTGGGGGTTGGTCTGGCAGGTCAGGGTAGCCCTTGCTGCCTGGGCAGGCCGGCCTGCCTCTGTGGGCACAGCCATCTCCTGTCTGTCTGTCACTCATGGCCACAGGCGTGGCTGGCCTGTCGCACAGCCCGCTGGCTTGGTCTGGCAGAAGCAGATGGTCCTTCATTTTGGAGTCTTTTTGTTCAGAGTGGGCGCTTTGGGGTTGGAATGGCCAAGGCTGTGCTGGCTCAGGCTGCTTGAGTGATCTCTGCGCTTTTGCTTTTAGGGTAGCAGGGGCCAATCCCGCCTGCCCAGGGCGGGGCACCAGGCTAGTCGCCCTAAGAAGCCATTGGTTCTAGAGAAGAGTCGTCGCTGGGCATCTGTCCATCCTGAGATGCCCCCACCAGTAGTGTTTGGATTAGGGGTTGATTCAAACCCAGGAGTCGCTCACCCTCCCACCCATCCTGTAGATCTGGCTCTGTGTGCTGGGTCTCGTTTCCATGGCAAACTTCTCTGCTGTTGGCCGCTTTCAGCTCCCCGGAAGGGAGATCCCTGCGAATCTGAGCTGAGGGCGTCTGCGTTAGCTTT
Organism: Bos indicus; assembly: GCF_029378745.1. Classification (NCBI taxonomy): domain Eukaryota; kingdom Metazoa; phylum Chordata; class Mammalia; order Artiodactyla; family Bovidae; genus Bos; species Bos indicus. Next base: position 18,910,628 of record NC_091766.1, on the reverse strand, counting down.
GCTTCAGAACCTGGCTGAGGACGAGTTTCCCCTCACGTGGGCACAGCAGCAGGAGATGGAAGCCGGGCTGCGCGACCGGCAGGCTCACGTGGCTGGCGCGAGACGAGCTGAAGGTGCTCTCTCTGCGGCTCCTCTCTGTGTGCTCTACCCACCCTAACCCTCCCAAAGCACCAGGGTCCCCACACATGAATAGGCCCGGAGCCGCTCCGCTTTAAGGCCGCCCTGGCTCTCGCAGCCCGAGGACAGACCTGGACCCCTGGGCACCCTCTCCAGCTCCCCCAGCTCCCCGCACACCCTGGCCTGGCCTGTGATGTCCAAGTCCTGCCCTGCGGATGCTCCTGTGCTCTGTGGACCTCCCTCTGTTCTTTCCTGTTCACACCTTCCTGGGTTTTCTGCAGAAATAAATCGAGGGAGGGGTGTCTCCCACTGGAGTGGAAGCCATGGGCCCCGGCACGCTGGGAGGCTGCCTCCTGGTTTTATGATCAGCAGTTGAGGCCAGTTCGAAGGGGAGATGGTGATGGCTTTTCCGGTGGCATCGGGTGCTCACTGGCACTGCGTCCCCACGCACTGAAACCCCCATCACTGGCAGCATGAGGCCCTCTCCCCACTCTGACCTGAGGCTGTACTGATCGGCTCGCCTTTAAAACCTCACCTGAGAAGGGCCCCCACAGCTTCAAAAGCAAAGTCGAAACCCAGCTCACATGTGACTCGGCATTTTTTGGTCCTGTTGTATAACAAAAATAATTCAAGGACCTGAAATAGACCGGGGCTGGAGATCAGATGCCTCCAATTCAGTGTTTAGTTGCCTTTAACACTTGCCTTGTAAAGCCTGCTCCTTAATAAAAGTGGTGACCGGCTCTTGTGAACCGGGCCCTGGGGCTGGGGGTCATTGAGGTGCTGAGCCACCCCCAGGTTCCCTGGCCCCTCACAGGGCGAGTGTGCAGGCCAGGGCACTGTCCACCTGCGCCCTGAGAGGCCTAGGCGGCCCGCCTGCAGAGCGTCTCCCCTGGCTGGCATCCCCACCTGAGACTCCCCATTTTCTCTGAGCAGATGCTCCCAGGACTCTGTTTATCTCGTGCCCGTCTCAATAAAAATGTCAGTATTTGAAATCACTGACACTGCTGGTGTGAGATACCAAATTCCATCGTCTATTGTCCCGTAAAACGATCCATTAAAGATAAAACCGCCCGCAGCTCAATAAGGTTCTATCCTGGGGACAATCCTCCTAGGTCCTTGGCTGATCCTATCTCCCCAGCAAGTGTCTGTATCTGTCACATAAAGGGCCCCGGTTCCAGGACAGATGAGGGGGGTGGCCTCCTCCTGCAGGCTGCACCTCGGAGCCCGAGATGGGAGCTCCTGATAGAATCAGGGCTGCCATCCTTTCCTTTCGCTGTCAGGCAGTTTCAGTCACTCTCAGGGAGCCGTGCTGCCCGGCCTAACGACTCTGCACAGTGGTGCTCCAGTAGGGGAGGAGGGGGTGCCCCCCAAGGGACCCCTCCCCACCCTGCCCCCCGCCCTCCCCACCCGGGCTAGAGCCTGACCTGGAGGCGTACTTCCCTTGCTCTCCTGAGTGTTTAGAAAGGGCTCAGTCCCCCGCTCCCCATGCCAGCAGGAGCTCTCCCCACCTGCCCAGGCAGATGGGTTGGTGACAACTCTTCTGCCCGCCCCTCCCAGGAAGGCAGGGGACCCCGGGCATCTCGGTAGTCCCAGGGCTGTCTGTCTGCCCAGCCTTCGGACCTACTCCCTCATGTTTGAAGGGCGAGCGAGCCTGTCGGCTTTTTCTTACATCTTTCATTTCTCCTGCTTGGTGCCCGTTTGTCCCCCTTTAACCCTGCTGTCAGTGTGACTGCTAGTAATGCGTCTTTCACGTTTGAACCATCATGATGAGGCCGCCCCGCTCGTACCTGACAGACTAGCCTGGCTTGTGTGCATTCTGGAGTCACTGTTGTGATCACATCCAGTATTACCTCCTTTACTGAAGGACAAGGTTAGGGGCATGGAGGCGTTTTGTGGTATAGGCTCACCTTGTTTTATTGTGCTTCGTAGATGCTTCGATTTTTTTACACATTAAAGGTTTGTGGCAACCGTGTGTTGTCCAGTGATGGTTAGCACTTTAAGAGAGCATTTTAAAATTAAGGTATGTGCAGTATTTGTTTTAGATATAATGTTGTTATTGCACACTTAATAGACTGCGGTAAGGGTACAGTTTAAATGTACCTTTTCTTACGCACTGGGAAGCCAAAACCTCACGTGGCTCACTTTATCGCAGTGGCCTGGAACTAAGCCCGCCAGATCTCTGAGCTCTGCCTGTGCGCGTGTTGCCCTGGCCTGCTCCGGGCGGGGACACCGTGCGGCTCGTTGCCGGCCTCGCTGAAAGCTTGCCAGTCTCCTGCACCAGACTGGGGATTCTGTGAGGGGCTGGGACCTGCCCAGGTTTCTGTTTGCCCTCGTTTGTGGTCAAGAATTCCTGCCTCTGGACCCCAGACAAGGGAGAGGGTTTACCTTAGTGGTTTTTATAGTCTTCTGGGAAAGTACAGACGAAGCCTGGCTATGTACTGATTAAAAAAAAAAAAAATTCTGCACCCTCACTTAACTGTTTAGTTCTTTTTAAAAAATGTTTTATTTAATTAAAAAAAATTTTTTTTCTTTACTTTTTGGCTGTGCTGGGTCTTCTTACTGCAAGGAGGCTTTCTCTAGTTGCGGCGGGCAGGGGCTACTCTTCATTGTGGTCCACAGGCTTCTCACTGCAGCAGCTTCTCTTGTTGTGGAGCACAGACTCTAGGGCGCTCAGGCTCAGTAGTGTGGCTTCAGGGCTTAGCTGCTCCATGCCACATGGGGTCTTCCCAGAGCAGGGATCGAACCTGTGTCCCCTGCATTAACAGGTGGGTTCTTCACCACTGACACCAGGGAAGTCCCTGGACTATTCAGTTCTTAATTTCCCAGCTTGTTCTCTTAGTTTCCCCAGGTAGAAGGTTATATTACTTTATGTGAGAAGTTTGTCTCATCCCTGTTGACCATTATTCCCCTTATATCTTTTTGCTGGCTTCTCACCTGGCCAGCGTCTTCATTGCAGTACCGTGGACCGCTTTGCCCCGACTTTCTGGGGTGCCTCTCCTGCCTCACCCCAGTGAAGTGTGACCATGGTAAGGTCTCTTCTTGTTCTAGATAGCTAAGAATTTTTTGTACTGGATGATTTGGAGTTTTATATAAATGAAAGTCATCTGAAGTGCAGGGATGGGTCGGTAGAGCAAGTCTCTGTGGCTCATCTCCGTGGGGCTCGTCTCTGTGATAATCACATTCGGGGTAACTGTTTCTCTGACCGTTTGGCTCTGCACTGCAGAGGAGTGGAGCATGGCTGCTCTGGCCGGGCTCATCTCTAACCAGTGTGGAGATGGTGCCTGGGGAGCTGGGAGTGTGAGGGGAAGTCTGCTCTGTGACCAGGTTCTTCTGCTTGGCCAACCCAGACCACGGGGCAATGAGCTGAGACTGTCCAACTGACGTGTGGCTGGAGAGGGCACGGGCCACGATGGGCTTTGTGCTTGAGGGTCACAGTAAACAGCTCTTCTGTCTGGCCAGTGCATGGGGCTCTGGGGCCACTGGCGTTGGGAGCTGCCGGGGTTTCCCAGGGCCCATGCGGGCAGCTTGCTCGTGCCTCGAGCAGGCGTGGTCTCGGCACTTCCCTGGACTCTGCCTTCTTGTTTCTGTTCCCATAATTACAGCCTGTTAGACGGTGAGGGGCCTGTCTGCCCCGGCCTTGTGCAGACACTGTGAAATTAACTTCCTCGCCCTCCGACTCACGTCAGGCTGAACTGACATTTCCAAAGGGCTCCTGGCTGGACCCCTGCTCTTGGCTCACGTTCCTCGGTAGAGAGGAAGGGGGAAGCTGAGCCTCATGCTGGGGGGAGCTGTCAGGCCAGTGATGGAAGAAATCCCGAGCGCAGTTGTCACCAGCGAAGTCACACGCATCTCCGGGAACAGATACTGTCTGTGTCACAGTGCTTCCACCCTGGCTCCAAGCAGGACGGTCCTGTAGGCCCGGGCAGAGGCCGGGGGCCTCGGGAATGGGCAACAGGGTGTGAGAGGCAGGCCCCCTCAAGCCTTGTTACCCTGGCAGCTGGCAGGAGCATGTGGGAATTACCTTGTTACCATGGCAACACGCCCTGCTCATAGGGAACTCGATCCTCTCTGCCGGGCCCTGCAGTCCAGGGTGGGCGGCCAGCTGAGCCAGTGGGCCCTGTGGGGGTACACTGTCTCCCCCTGGAGGGGGTGTTTCTTGTCCTGGGAATTTGTCCCAGGACTTCAGGTTTTCCTGCTGGTCTGAGAGGCAGTACCCACCTGGAATTGTCTGTCCATGGCCCGGACGAGGAGGGACAGAGGCCAGCCCCCTACTTGCCTCGTCTTCTGAGGTCTCATGTGGCCGTCCCAGGGCAGTGGCACACGACTCCCTGGGCCTTCGGGGGTCAGCTAGACACACAGGCGCTGTGGTGCACACCTGCCAGGGTAGCTGTCCCTCCAGGGAGGTGGTCCCAGTGCCCACTCCCGGGCCAGAGGGCACCAGGTGCTGGGAGTCCACACCCAGAGAAGCCCGGGTACCCTTGAGGCCCGAAGCCACTTGTTCCATCGGCAAAGTGATGGTCCCCGAGCAGGTCTCTACTCTCCACGACAGCCCGTGTTCCTCTTCCTGACACACTCATTTAATTTTTAACTCACAAGGCATTTGCTTATTTATTTTCATTGTTCTTGATAATAATTCTAAGCCATTAGAGGGGAAAATTATATTCAAAAATGCTGTTTCACACTTTATTTGTTTGATGATTTAGAGCGATAGAAAATAGCACATTTGCTGGCTTTTATAGTCTGATAATTATTCACATCCATCAAGCCATTCCAGGGGAATAAACAAAACACCAAGAAAATGACACTATTAATAGCATCCTCTGCTGCGGACGGGAAGAGTCTCCGGGCCCGCTGTCTCGGCAGGAATGCGGGCAGCCCATCCCCGGCCCGAGGTGAGAGCTGCCCGCAGAGCGCATTTCCTTTCAATTGCCCTGTGTTCCTGGGCTCAAGAGCTGCCCTCCTGCTGGACTGAGGCCTCCATCCACCAGCACCCAGAAGCCCCAGCTTCCTTACTGGACTCTGGCTCGGTTTCAGCAGGGCCCGTGGGATGCCCACCTCTGTCGTCCAGTCTCAGTGTGTCCCTGGCCCCTGGTAAGCATGTCCAACCCCCACACCAATGTCAGGATGTGGGTCTCGGACATGATTGCTGGCAGCCATGGCCCCAGGCCTCCCTCTCACCCTATGCCAGGTGTGCGGTTCTGCACTGTCTTTTTGGGGGTGGCTGTGACTCGGGGCAAGGGGTGTGTATCCACTCCTCCAGGCCTCAGTTGTAAAAGAAGAACCTGGAGGAGAGGCTGGCAGATGCCCACCTTGTGGTGCAGCCTGCCTGTCTCTCCCCAGACCAGGGGGCCGCTTCCTTCTGGATTATGACATCCGGGCCATGATCACCATTGTTCCCAGAAACATCTGTCCTCATCAGCCGGTCACTTGAACAGTGAAACTGCTGGACAGGGCTTGTTTCTTCACTGTCACGTGGCTCTGCACACATCTTGTGTCCCCGCCTGGGAGCCAGCTCCAGAGAGACCTGGCTTGGTCTTTCCCATCACCTGCATGGCTGTATAGCAGATCGAAAAACATTTTATTGTCTCACTGAAGCCCTTGATACTTACAGACGACTGCCTTTTTGAAAAAGGCATCTGGCAAACAATGCCTGAATTCATCTCTCTCGGCCTCCTCAGCGATTCCACAACATTAAACCCAGAGTTATGGAGCCTGTCCGGTCTTGCTGCAGCCTCACGGGGTCCCATGCCTGTGGTTGCCAGGGCCACCAAGCCAAGAGCACCGGATTTTCCACAACTTTCTGGTTGAGTGTTGGCCAGAGTACTTTGTGTTAAGAACTGTCACCACCAGAGAGAAAGGGTGGAGGAAGAGGGGTGCATAGGAAGGGCTGGGAAAACACGTGGGGAGGTCCAGAGGGACCTGCCTGGCCGGCCTCAGGACTGAGGCTCCCTGTGCTGTGGGTGGAGTAACCAGTGTGACCCCCTCCGCGGGTGGCCTGTCCCTCTGCAGCTTCCCCCACGGAGCTCCCCTATTTCCGACTCTGTCCCCCAAACCCCCGGTCTGTTTTCCCTCCCAGTGGTCCCCAGATTCTGGGAGTGGTGCTGCCCGATCCTGTCCGGCCTGTCCAGGCTCTTCTGCTGTGACTGGGCCGTCTGGGACTAGACCGTACCCCCGGGAGGAGCAAGGGGCTATTGGACCAGGGAGATGGCTGTAGGGCAGCAAGACATGCAGAAAACTAGCCTTGCTGGAGAGAGCGCCCATGCTGGCAGAGAGCAGGATGGGGGAACGAGGGGGGACTGGGGGTGGGCTGGGCAGGGCTGCCTGCCAGCTGGGAGACCTCACACCAGCCCAGTCGTGAGGCGGATGTGGTCCCGGCAGACAGTTTGTCCATCGAAATAGGCAAGCATCCTTTGCCACCCAAGTGACCAGGGCTGCCGTCCAGAGAGCAGCTGCCTGGGATCACAGGCGGGCAGAGCAGATTGATTTTGGCCTTGATGTTTGACCTTGTGTTGGGGACAGAGTTCCTGGGGAGCAGGACAGACTGCCCCCATATTGGTGACCAATAAAGCTAACTCTGTTTTATGGCCCTGGAACCTGCTGTCTAATAGCCAGACAGATGCTTGCCACCTTGAGGGTGAGTAAGCAGCCTGGCTCAACCCAAGGAGCCCCTCCTCTGCCTTCTTACTTTATTTTTCTCCTCCCAGACCCGAGCCCGACCCAGTGGTGTGATGCTGGGTGGGGCTGTGATGATATAACATAACCCGGGCCCTGGCTGGAGACCCCATGAGGTTCTGCCATGAAAGCCCCTTGGTTTGGGGACTTTTCTCCAGTGGTGAATGTCTGCTCTGCAAGGGAGGCCAGTCCTGTGGCCCACTCACCTGGGCCTCCATTGCACTGGCCTTGCTTGGGAGCCCCAGAGGGGAGGGCTGTGGCTGGGTGGGGCTCGGTGAGTACCTACAATGCCACAGCCAGTAGAATTCGGGGAGCCTTCACAGCTGCACCGATGAAGCCTCAAACACCCTCCCTGCCTCCTTTGTATGGATGGTCCACGCTCAGTGCTTATGTAGTCAGGATTAGCACTCTGCCCTCCCCTGAAGACGGAGGTTTTCATCCTGCAGAGTCCTTGGAGGCAGGAGAGGGTAGCTCTGGGGCCCCTCAGCACCCCGAGGGGGTTGCCCAGTGGTTGCTGCGTGGCAGGCGCCACATGCTCTTGGCTGTCAGAGTCCAGACGTTCCCCGAGGCTGCTGGCTTCCGTCCATGAGTCACTTCTTCTCTCTCCAGGGGCTGCCCTTCTGAACACTCGGCCCGCGTCCTGCAGTCTGTACTTTCTGATAACAGAGGAGCCACGTGCCAACATATTCAACTTTTAACATCCACCAGATTCAATTAATCTTATCTTTACAACTCCCAATTACAGGCGGTAATTAAGTGAAAGCAGCATTGTAGACCCGCGATATTGCATTAATCATCACAGCCTTGGAGCCGTAAATTAGTTCCTTCCTGGCCCTGGGCATCTTCCCAGAAGGGATGGAATGTTTCATTCTGCTGTTTGTGGGGGGTGACATTAATCCCACCAAGGTGCCTTGGATTGGGATTAACTTTGATCATCTTTATGTAAGCGATAAAAGGCCGTTTAAAAAAAGAGTCACCTCCTCTTTGTCCAGATAATGGGAAATTCTCTGACGATAGCAGAATTAAAGGTGCCATGGCCACCGCCTCCAGGGCCCCGAGCATGCTTGGAAATTAATTGTTTTTATCCTGTTGGATAAACGAGGCAGCACAGCGTTCACCTATCTCCTCCCCTCGCCCCGTGTTATTTTATCAAAAGCAGTGATAAACCTCTCCATTGGGGTGGGTTCAGCTGGCTGCCATGTCTGGGCGGTCTTCAGTGTTTCCTGTGGTTCCCCCAGTTGGCTTCCTGCTCCGGGGGTGGGGGTGGGGCGGGGGGATGCACCCTCATAGGGTCTTGTTCTAGAGTTCCAGGTGTTGCTGGGCTTATTCAGGAGCACAGTCCCCCTCCCCCTCTGCACTGCGGCCTTGGGCAGGTCACTCTCTGTGGGGGTGGGGCATGGAGCAGTATCCCTGCCCCCACCCCCTTGCTGCCAGGACCGCGCCCCCCCACCCCCACCCCGAGTGGTGACAACTGGAAATGTCTCAGACATGGCCTGGTGTCCCCTGGGGGAAGGATCGCTGGCTTGAGAGCCACTGTCTGGAGTTTCTCCCAACAGGTCTGGAGGCAGATGGTCTGGTGACTGTAGTCGGACCCTTTACCACCCTCCCTCCTCTGGACAAAGGACACACCCCACATTTGTTTGAAAATGGAGGTATCCACCTGGCCACACGCTCTCAACTCTGACGTGCCTGCCTTCTCTCGTAGGTATGCCATTCCCCCGGAGCACGGCAAGCGCCTGGAGCGGCTGGCCATCGGTAGGTGCCCGGGGCCTCTGGGGCTGGGTGGGCGGCGGGCTGGCAGCCCCACCCTCTCCGGCTTCCCGCTGTTGTCTGGGTGTCGGTGTCCCGCGCCGCGTCCACTTCCTTCCCTCTGGGTCAGGCCGTGGTCCCCTCCGTGGGTCTGTCACTTGACGCATGCTGCACGAGTGTCGGCACTTCACACTCTCATTTTCCAGACTCTGGGCATGGGGTTTCGGATGTGACCCCAGGCTTTGCAGGCTGGAGGCAGCCAGTGTTCTCGCCGCCCACCCCCCAGCTCCTGGGGCTCCATCCCAGCCTCCTTTGTCTTTGTGGGGCCTTTGCTCAGTCTTGAGCATGAGAAGGCCAGTTCGGAGGTCCTCACAGTGCTGCACGGCCGAGTGGGGGCCGTGGGGCTGTCTGCTGTCCATGCAGGATTGGATCACCCAGGCTTCCTCAGCAACATCCCGCTATCTGCATTGAGGCCCTAGCTGGGGCCTCTTGGGCTGACCGGATTTATCAGAGAGGGTCCTGGGCTGTGTCTGGACAGGGGGCCACGGACCACTTGGGTATAGGAAGGCCCTCAGGGCATGGAGTCCTTCGAGACAAGCAGACACCCTGGCTGGGAGCCCCTGAGGCCTCTGTGTGCCCCAACGGAGGGCCAGGCCATGGCCCTGAGTCACTCTCATCATGGCCCTGCCCTGTCCCCACGGAGGCTCTTGTGTCATGAGGGTGGATGGCTGTCAGTGCTGGACAGACAGTAACAACGACTGGCCCAGCCATCAGCCCTTGCTTCACAGCCAAGAGCGGCCCCTCCAGCACAGGTTGTATCCAGGTGGGGGTGAGGGTCTGCCTCTCAGACAGCGCCGGGCCTCTGGCCACCCTGACCTCTGTGGCAGCAGCAGGCAGCTGGTACCCTCAGGCCGTGGAACCTTCCAAAGCCATGGCGTGGTGTTGGCGAGGCTCCCTGATGGCCCGCCACCGGCCTCCGTGCCATTCCCACTCTGGGGAGCATGTTTCTCCTGGTGGAAACTCCAGGACAGGCAGTCCTGGCAAAAGCCAATTGCACTTACTTCCTAAGATCTAAAGGGAAAGCCAAATTAGATTTTTTCCCCATTATCTGACTTTTTAAAATGCCAATTAAAAATGTCTTTTCCTGTTGTATTAGCTTCTGGTTGATGTAACATTACCACAAACTCCCAGGGGGCACTAGTGGTAAAGAACCCGCCTGCCAGTGCAGGACACGTAAGAGACCCGGGTCCCATCCGGGTGGGAAAGGGAGGATCCCCTGGAGAAGAAATGGCAGCCCACTCCAGTATTCTTGCCTGGAGAATCCCATGGTCAGAGGAGCCTGGCGGGCTGCAGCTCTTGGTGTCACAAAGAGCCGGACACAACTTAGCACGCACGCATCACAAACTCAGTGACTTAAAACAACACAGATCCTCTCAATTTTGCTGTGAACCTTAAACTACACTTTAAAAAAAAGTCCTAATTAAACCCACACAGATCTTTGTTCTCACACAAATCTTGTTTGTGGAGGTCAGACGTCTACACCGAGCCTCTTGGGGCTGAGGTCCAGGCATCAGCAGGCTGCCTCATTCCTGAGGCCCCCTTGGTGGGGTGGGGTGGGGTGGGGCAGAACCCAATTCCAGCCTCTCTGACTTCTGCAGGCGCCCCGTCCTGGACTAGGGGCCGTGCCGCTCTCATCCTGTCTCCCTGGTCCATGGCTTCCGCTGCTATGGTCCGGCCTCCCTTAACCCCTTCTTAGAAGGACCTTCAGGATGCCACAGCCCCCCCATCCAGGGGTCCAGGCCCATCTTACCTCAGGGGCCTGCACTTGATCCCATCTTCAGAGCCCTTTTCTCCAAGGAGGGGACCTTACACGGGCTGCAGGGATTGGGGCGTGGACGTCTTGGGGGAGCCACAGTTCAGCTCCCCACCTGCAGAGCCAGGAGCATCAGCGCAGGTGCTCTCTCTCTGGGGACCCTGGGCCTTGTCTTCAGCATCTCTGCTCTTGCTGTTCGGTGGGGGGGCCAAGGGTGTTTGCAGCTAGCCACGTCCGGCTGTTCTCCCTGAATGTGCCTTCTCTACTAGAAGAGTGTGGGGTGATCTGAGCTCCAACTAGAGAAGCTGGAGGCAGCCGGAACTGCTGCCGCGGCCTTTCTGACACCCGGACCTGTGTGCTGGCTCACTGCCTGGGCATCTGTGGAGGGCTTGGTTTGGTGGCCGGGGCTGGGAGAGGATGGGTGGGTGGGCAAGCAGGAAGGCGGCCCTTGTGAAGTCAGGCCGCACCTGGAATTCAAGGACAGGGCCGACAGCTCCGGAGGAGGGGTGGGGGACCTCATGGTTCCTCTAGAGTCCCTCGCTTGGCTTCTCTCCCCTCCTCAGAGGAAGGACGGAGGAGACTCCAGGGCTGGTGACTCACTGCCCTCCTGGGCGTCCCTTCCAAACTTTTTTGGGGCGTGCCTCCCGGGCAGCTTTGTTGAGATGGGTGGAAGGGGGTTGCAATTAATATGGAAAATGAATAGCTGCGCTCTGAATGGGCTCGCTGGGAGGGTTGTGCAGCCCACGGGGAGAGCGTTAATGTGTTGGCGCATTATTGGTGCTAATCACTTAAAATGTGCGCCTTTATTAGAGCTTTAATGAGAGCCACTTAAACTGTGCATTAAAAAGAGGAACTGCAGAGAGGGCGGCGGGCCGGGCGGCAGGCAGCCGTAACTCTAATGGAAATGCTTTTAGTGCAGAGCAGAGTGTGGGATTCGGTCATCCTGGCTCTTTCCAGAACCTCCACACTGGGTCCTTGCCGTCAGGAGCCTCCTCCAGCCTCGGCATGTGGGTGGGGCCATGTGTGCACACAGACACATGCACACAAGCACGTGCACACGTGCCCATCGAGGATGTGTGCTGGCTGGTCTCACTGGAAGGGCCCCGGGGCCACCCGGGCCTGGGGGTCAGCCCTCATGCTGCTGCCATGGGGACGTGTCCCATACCTCGAGGAGCCATGTGGCCCTCCTGTGCCCACTCTGTGCGGTTTGGGGTGAGAAGCTCAGCCACCGTGGGCAGAACCTAAGGTTGGCTTTTCCTTAACCATGAGACTGGCTTGTTAGTGACTTGAGTTTCAGCCAACATGTGATGTGGGAACAGCGCTGAGCTATGCTGGTGAAGCCTGGTGTCTGGGTCTAGGTGTCTGGGCCTCTCGTGGACTCATGGATCATCTTTTAAATTAGCTGCATGGCGTGCACTGGGGCAGAAAGCAGAGGGGCTGTGAGCACAGATAGAGGCGCAGGCCTGGGTCGCCCACTCTGCCCCCATGCCTGTGGGTCTGGGCCACAGGTGGGTGGGTCATGGGACCACGTGGGTAGAGAGCCCTTGCCCACTCAGGCAGCCCCCCTCTTTGTTGTGGACTTGGTCAGTGAGTGGGGGGGTCTCACACTCATTCCTCACCGCACAACTCATCAGGCTCTAGAGAGCAGCTCCGCTGTCCTGTCTCTCGGTTGCTCTCTCACATGGCTGAGTGACCGTGTGGAGGCCCCAGTGGGTTGGTTTTGCCTGAGGGGAGCTCGGAGTGGGGGGCAGTCTGTGGGCAGCCGTATCCCAACCGCACACCTTGTCTGTAGTCATGAATGTGGTGCCGTGCGTGGGTACACTCCACCTGGCGGGCCCCTGTGTGTTTCGTTCCTGCGGGGCCACAGGAGGACAGGGCTGCCTGGCCACCCCGCCCTGTCCGGCTGACACTGTCTCGTCTGCTCCAGGCTTCTTCCCCGGAAGCTCCCAGGGCTGCGATGCCTTCCTTCGGCACAAGATGACTCTCATCTCGCCCATTATCCTCAAGAAGTATGGGATCCCGTTCAGCCGGGTATGTAGGGGTGGGTATGTAGTCTGCTGGTGGTCAGGCTTCTGGGCCCGGGCCCTGCTGACCATGAGTGCCCCAGGAAACTGGTGTCTTCACACTGGAGAAGGTTCTAGAAGGGCTGCAGGCTGGGGTCGGGCCACACTGCTGGGCCATCAGCTCCTCCACAGTGGCGGTGAGGGTGGAGGTGGGTATCAGGAGGGGCTTCCCTCAGTCCCTCCCAAGCCAGACCTGAATATCTGTTGGTCCTAGGGTCAGACTGGGGAGTGGATGGCGGGGGCAGCTCCTGACGACCCTGCAGGAACTGCTGAGGAGCTGGGCCCTGCTTTGTGGGAGCCCCCTGCCCACCCCTCCCATGCCCAGGGCAGACGGCCTCACTCCAGAGGGAGTGAGTACCTGTTTAGAAATGAAGCGTCTGACTCGCCCGCAGCATGAAAGCTGCGATCTCATGCAGTTTCCTGTAAGGTGTCCACGTGGGGGTGTGAGGGGTGAGGCTGCACTGGGGGCGAAGTTGGCAGGGACTCCACCACCTGGGGGAGTGGGTGGGCAACAGGGACTGAGCTCTGGGGCTGGGCGCCTCTGTCCTGGGAGTGGGCCCAGCCGCTGTCACTCCTGGCCAGTCCCTCCCCACAGACAGGCTTCCTGGTTACAAGGGTCCAGGCGAGTGGCCCATGCCTGGAACTTTCTGGAAGGCATGTGGGCCATGGCCCCGAGGGCAGAGGCAGCCCAGCTCCTGCAGGTCTCCCCAGAGGGTGATCTATCAGGCTCAGAGCGAGCTCTGCGAGCAGACTTCATGCCTGCCTCTGGCCCCGGGTGTCAGCAAGTCGAAAACTGGTTCTGATGTTTCAGGCACGCAGCCACAGCATCACCACGCAGATGGGGGTGTGGCCTTCCTGCCAGGGCCACCCCCATCACTCATGCTCTTCAGGTAGCAGCTGTCCCTGTTCTTCTCTCAGTCCCCTCTGTCTTCTGGTTGGAATGTTGTTTGTTACCAGGAACCTTGCAGACAGATCACAGCATTGCTCACAGGACTGAGAGGTCCTTGTTTCCCATCGCTTTGTCAGGAACATCCTCCATATCCTGCCTCCTGGAGAGGGATGCTGGTCGTGGGAGTCAGCTGGTGGGTGCTGTCCATCCTCCCAGGTCGGTGCCAGTGTGGTCCTGCAGCTCATTTGTGAAATATCTAAGCAAGACCCACAGGCAGTGGCCTCCTGCTGGTGACCCTGCTGGTGACCCAGGAGAGGCAGGGCTCAGCGGCCATACCGGCTCCCACAGAGGGCAGGACAGAGCTTCACCCGAGGCTGTGGGACCCAGGCCCTTGTCTGGCAGCAGAGAGCCCTCCATGGGCTGCAGGCCTGGGGACCAGGCTCCAGGCCCCGCAGAGTCAGGGATGGATGGACGCCTCTCTCAGGGCTCCACGTGTAGCCCCTCATCTGAATTCCTGGTAAAAGAGTCACTCCACACTCCAGTTATAAATCTTCGTAATGGTATTTACTTCTGGAAGAAAAAGCAGATCAATAGCGGAGCTTTTTAATAATTAAAAGTGTGTGTTTCTGTGATCTGCCACGGACTTCCTCATTCATTCTTCGAGAGCTCGAGGGGCAGCCGAGCTCCGGGCTTCCTCTGTGACTGGCGTGCGGGGCCCGAGCTCCCTCCTCTCCCGACTGCTCCGCCTCAAGGCCGATCCATCATCCCCAATGCCTTCTAATTTATTGTCGGGCTAACGTTGATGGCGGTGACATGGAGGACAGCCTCCGTGGGCCCGAGGTGGAGCCACCGAGATGTAGATTTTCTGACGGGAACATAATCTTCTTGTCATTCCAAATGAGCACACCTTCCCTTCTGGGCCTTGATTTATGGGAGGGGTTGGGTGGGGGGCTCCAGCTTGGTTACAGGGACCCCACTGCCCCGCCGAGGCTTGAGCAGACCAGCCTTGCTCAGAGGCATCGGAGGAAGAGTGAGACAGCACTCTATAGGATCAGCTCGAGTAGGATGAGAAAATCAGTAACTGGGTTTAACGGGCCATCCCCAAACCCGAGTTTATTTACCGTCTCATGAGCTCCTGAGTCCTGCGACTGAAGCCGACCCAGGGGGCCCTGCCTGAGGACCGAGGATGCTGGCCACTGATCCTGGGGACGTTGCCCATCCCCACCTCCCCCCTCTCCTACCGTTGCTTCATCCCTGCACACAGCTGTCACTTGGACTGGAATTTAAAAATATAACTTAATCCACAGTGACTTCCCTTGATTGGTGCAATTCATTATTTGAAAAGAAAAATATCAGCGTGTTCTTAAGGACTGGCTTTCCTCCAGGCTACATCAGTTTTGATTGATTTTTGACTCTGTGCTTGGTTTCTGGACGTCTCACCCCCCACCACCTCCCACCGCTCCCCTTCCCCTGCCGAGGTTTGACTCCTCGTCAGTTCCTTAGATAAATCCAGCGATTTCTACTCATCTCTCTGGGGTTATTAGCAGGGCGCAGAACCACAGTCAGTGACAAAGCAGTGAATGGCCTCCAAGTGGGGCAGGAGAATTAAACAGACACACTTGGCAAAAGGAGGCACACGCCTGCAACAGCAGGTCCAGACACACCAGGACCAGATGTGGTGGGTGGCACCTGCCAACCTGGGGGCAGGGCTGGAGCCTTGAACCCCCCACCTGGGCCACAAAGACCCCTGACACTGCCGAGGGCACAGGGGGATCTCGCCGTCACTGCCACATTGGTGCAAGATGGGCAGCTGTCATGGAAAGCCGCCGGGCAGTTTCCTGGGGCCCCCGGTTCCCCCTCCGTGTCTGTTTGCTCTGGAGAAACACCAGCACCATTTGGAGAAGTGGTTCCACTGGCCCCGCCGCTCTGCTCGCTGCAATCCCGACCAGGGAACAGCTGCAGGCCTGTCAGCAGGAGGCCAGATGAGCAAGTAGGACATGTCCTCGTGACAGGAGGCCCTGTAGGAACAAAAAGGAGACAGCGGAGTGCCCACTGGGACGGATAAACCCTGAGGATGTGCCAAGCAGAAGAGGCCAGACCCAGAGTACACATGGTGTGGTCAGTGTCTGTGAAACCCTAGAGAGACCTGGAGGATGGGATGGGGCGGCGTTTGGGGCCACAGTCCCTGGAACTCCAGTCAAGCTGATCTGTGCTCCCAGCTCAATCCAGGAAATGATGGCCCTCCCGACTCCAGAGGTCACTCCTGCACACGCCTCTGTTCCAACAGCCCTACCTTGCGTCGCAGGACACCACGAGCGGGCGTGCTGGCTACTGTTACTTCTCATCCCTTTCACAACAGTCTGCTGTTGGGACGACTGCTGATGGCTGCGGGCGGTCAGTGGGGAGGGCCCTGGGGAGGAGGCTGCAGCCCCCACCTCCTCCTCGAAGTCTCAGGGCGGCAGTACTGGACGCCTTTGTGTGGTGTCATCATCCCCCATCCCTCATGCCCAGCTCCTGGGTTTGGCGTCTTTGATGCAGAGGCCGGACCAGAGTCTGGCTGTCCAGACCATTTTGAATATGCCTAGAGACATCAGCTCCTCCTGTGGGGATCTGACCTTGACACGTGTCCTCCCAGCCCAC
This sequence comes from Bos indicus, assembly GCF_029378745.1. NCBI lineage: Eukaryota > Metazoa > Chordata > Mammalia > Artiodactyla > Bovidae > Bos > Bos indicus. Next base: position 18,894,685 of record NC_091766.1, on the reverse strand, counting down.
CGATACGTCACTTCAGCTGCTCTATCCTCACTTGGAAGGACCCATGTCTTAGAATCTAGTGGATAGGCTCCCTGCTCACAGTGGTGGGGTGACTCAGGCCAGAATCTGGGGCCGTTTCATGGGTGGGCCTACTTCCTCGCACGAGGACTGGATGCTGTGCTGCAGGCTTACACGTGTCCTGAGCTCCCAGGGCTCTGAGCTTCCCCAGAGCTGACCGGCCCAACTTGCCAGTCCTGTTGCCGTGTGGGAACATCTCACAGTGGACAGGAGGTGTGATAACCACCTGCCTCCAAAGCAGAAGCCGCCCCCCATCCCAAACAGAAAGCACCTAGAATCCTAGCGCTGCAACTCACCTGTCTGAGAGTCCAGACTGTCCCCTTGGGCCCGGTGGGGCCTCTGAGCGGTGGGGCTGGTAGCAGCCACCCCAGCCGCTCGCCTCACCTGCTCTACCAGCTCCATGAGAACCAGGCTGCAGCCTGTAGAACCTTGGCCTTTCACCTGGCCAACTCCGTTGGCTCCTGAAGTCAGGTCCCCACGTCTGGTGGGACGTCCTGGAGCCCACATCCCCCTGCTGGGCCCCTCAGTGGCTCCTGGTGGCTTTGCTGCCAGCCTGTGATGCCCCGTGTCGGGCGTTTCTTCTGGCCGGGCCTCATCCCTCACCTGTCGCCCTTCCTCCCCAGATCACACAGGAGGCGGGGGAGTTCATGATCACGTTCCCCTACGGCTACCATGCTGGCTTCAACCATGGATTCAACTGCGCCGAGTCCACCAACTTTGCCACACTGCGGTGGATCGATTACGGCAAGGTGGCCACCCAGGTGAGTGCACGCTGGCCCCTGACCTGCTCCCCCAGCCCAGGGCCTAGATGACAGCCACTTATATTCAGGCTGGGGCTCAGGCTCTCCATCAGGGTCTGTTTCTGGATCCTCAGCAAACGTGTCCTCAGCTCATTCCTCACTTGGAGGGAAGAGGGCATGGGCAGGTCAGGTGGTGTGCAGCAGCCGGGGCCTGGCCAGGCCTGGCTCAGGGCTCCCTCTGTCCTGGCAGGCCCAGGTACGCCCCCACCATCTGGGGGCCAGGGAAAGTTTGTTCCGTGTTAGTTGACTCTTGAGGGGCCTCTTGGTCAGGTGCAGGGTTTGCTCCAGCCCCAGAGCCTATCTTTACCAGTCTGCAGTGTGTGTGTGTGCGCGCACGTATGTGTGAGTGCACATGCAAGAGAGAGCAGAGCCCTGGCAGGGCAGGCCCTGTGCTCGAGCCCAAGGGCTTCCTGCTGCCTCGTCGTCCTCAGTGGTCACTCAGAGCCCAGGAGCCTCATTTGTTTTCCGCAGTACTTTGCCGACCTGCCCCCAGAGTGATGATAATCAGCCTGCAGACCTGACGCTTGACCCGAGTGCTTGTTCTCAGCTTCTTTTTCCCCCCACATGCACCCATCTGTGGTTCTGATGGGCAGCTCAGTGGGGCTCGGGGCCCCACAGTGGCATGTCCAGGGAGCAGCTGGATAGTGGGCAGGTCCCTGGGAAGGGGAGGCCGCTAGGAGGGCTGTTGGGTATGCAGCAGGCCCAGCCCTTCCTTGGCAGCTGGGACCAGTGACCTTCCTCCCAGGACTGGCACCACGACCACCCTGAGGAAGCCAGTGAGCTCTACCCATCCGGCTGGGCTCTGGCTGAGCAGCCCCGGCTCTCAGGCTTCAGCTGCTTTAACCTTTTCTCTCCAGCATAGAAAGGGGCCCAGCTGTGCACACGTCTCACTCTGGCGCTGAGCGCAAGGAGCAGGAGAGGCCCCTCCTGCATGGGCCTATTCAGTGAAATGGGGGTGCCTCCTACTTGCCTCCTCAGCAGAGCCCTGGGGGTCTTCCATGGAATCACTCAGCTGTTCAGAGTCAGGGCCTAGGGTTAGGGAGCATGGTGGGTTTCTCCCAGACATGGAAGTGGGGGTGGTGTGGACCAGGAGAACCCCGAGTCCAGATCGTGGTTTGGTCAGCCCACCCCTGACCCCAGATCTTTGCAGAAGAGGGTCTAGGCTGTGACTGTTGGGCATCATGGCCTGGAGATATGGCCCAATGGGGAGGGAAGTTGGCATCCAGGTGCAGCATGTGGCAAAGAGCAGGAAGGCCCAGACTGAGGGTTCTCAGGGTGTTCACAGACTGGAGCTTGGGAGTAGACAGGGTTAAATGAGATCCATTCTGAAAGGGAACATGTGTTTCATTTCATGTTTGAATGGGGTGAAAGATTGTATGTGCTTAGTCACTCAGTAGTGCCCAGCTCTGCAACCCCATGCACTATAGCCTTCCAGGCTCCTGTGTCCATGGGATTCTCCGGTCAAGCAATCTGGAGTGGGTGGCCATTTTCTCCTCCAGGGGATCTTCCCAACCCAGGGTCAAACCTGCGTCTCCTGTGTCTCCTGCATTGCAGGTGGATTCTTTACCCACTGAGCTATTGGGGAAGAGGGTGAAAGACTAAGAAAATTAAGCTCTGGGGGTGGCCTTGTGGCACATCTCTGCTACACAGCGCGGTCTAGACGGGTTGGCGGTCTAGATGGGTTGGCTCATCTCTGTTTTTCTAATGATCTCTCTCTCTCTAACTTTGCTGTGTCAGTGCAGTTGAGAAAGGAAACAGGCTTTGCAGCCAGGAAGACTGGAGAGGCGCCCCAGGATGTGAAGCATTGGGCTTTTAGACTTAATTCAGAAAATCGTGGTGAGAGTGTCTTTGGCAGAGAGTCCAACTTGGCTAAAAGAGGAGAAATGGGGACGTCAGGATTGTCCGCTTAGATCCAGAGGAATAATTACACCTCCCGGGGCGTGTTCGCATTGTCGCCGAGCATTCCACGTGTGCAGGGCCGCCTGGCCGCAGCGGGCACTGGATTGAGTTGTCAGCCTAGCGGGGGCTTGTCCTGGAGGCACTGTTGGAGCCAACCCTGCTGCGGAGCCAGTGGGGACCGCCTGGATATTAAAAGCAATTTTGGGTTCAGCCATGTGTTCACAAACAAGTGACATCTGGGAGGTACAGCCTGAGATGGGGCTCCACGCTTACACTGCCGGGCGGCGTAGCGTGAAATTACTGAACCAGTGTGGTGCTCTGAGCCGGCCCAGGGTTCCAGGGGCCTGGCAGCTGGGGTAGGGCCCCTGCAGGAGTGGCCACTAGTCCTGGGGTGCCCATCCGTGGCCACCTGATGTCAGCTCCTGGGCTGTTCGGTGGTGACCCTCCGAGCTCCACTGCCCTGTAACTAGTCCAGGCTGGAGAGGCTGCCTGGGCGCTTGGCCTCGCAGATGACAAGCTGAGGTATCAGGGGCAAAGGACTGTTCAGATTCCGTGGTGCTAGGGCTATGGATTTAAGGGAGGGGGTGGGTGGGGTAGAGGGGCAGCCAGAGCCCCCTTCCCACTGAGCTGGGGCCTCTCCTTGCAGCCTGAGTGCCTGCCCCCCTAATCTGTGTCCCCTTCTAGCACATTCCTCAGACACAGCCCAGGGGGAGAACGTCCCCTTCCCAGGTTCTAGAGACCTCTTTACTTGCTGGTTCATTAGCTTCTCAGGCTCCCACTGAACCCCCCACTCCCCTCATCGACCCATTTCTGTCATTTTCTCTGTTGACACATGAAATGCTAAATGCCCGGGCTCGCCAGCCTGTGTGAACTTCAGGTGTGCCTGTTCTTTCTTCCAGATCAGCGTCAGCAAACGGGGCCCACAGACAAAACCTGGCTGGTTGACTGTTTTTGGTACTGTCTGCAAACAGAGCTATGCTTAGATGTCTTTGTTCTTCTTGCCATGTCACGTGGCATGCGGGATCTTAGTTTCCCAAACCAGGGATTGAACCTGCGCCCCCTGCAGTGGAAGCTCAGAGTCTCAACCATTGAACCTCCAGGGGAGTGCTGAGTGTTAGGTTTTTAAAGAGGTGGGGGAAAAGAAAATCGAAAGAAGTTATATGTGACACATGCAACTGGATGAAACTCACATTTCACATTGATAAAGTTTTTTAAATTAATTTATGTATTTGGCTGTGCTAGGTCTTAGTTGCAGGATGTTTCCCTGATTAGGGATTGAACCCAGGCCTCCTGCCTTGGGAGCTCGGAGTCTCAACCACTGGACCATCAGGGAAGTCCCGATAATAGAGTTTTATTGGCACAGGTACACCCGCTCATTGGCATGCTGTGCAGGGGCTGCTTGCATTCGTGTGTGGAGCTGAGTAGTCCTAACAGGACCATCTCACCTGCAAAGTGGAAAATATTTGCTGTTGGCTCTTGTCGGGAGTTTGCAGTCCCTGGTCTAAAGAATCAATTTTGTGGACACCCTGGCTCCAGGCAGTCAAGGCTGAAGGGTCCCCCTCACTCTTTCCTCCACAGCCCCCAGGGTCTGTGGCATCAGAGGGGCTGTTCCCTCCAACACGTTGGCCCCCAGCTGCTGCCTCATTGATTTTAACCAAGGAAAATTTATACCCATGACTGGGGGACTGGGTGGACTATGGAATATTATGCGGCCACAAAATTAGGTTCACTGTTTACTGACATGGAAAAATGCGCACGGCATTTTGGGTGGAGAAACTAGGTTTTGGATCATGAATATGTAATCCCATCATCCCATCATGTGTGTGTGTTGGGGCGAGGAAACTTACCAAATGTTGATCAATGTTAGCTCCATGGGGTAGAATTTGAGGACTCAGCAGGGCCTGGTATCAGAGCCAGCAGCGGCCAGTCCTGCCTCAGGTCACGTGCTGCTGCTTTGGTCTTGAGCTATCCCTTTCCCTTGACCTCCTCCCCAAGCTCTGCAACCCCGCTCCTGCAGCTCCGTCTCTCTCTCCAGCTTTCCTGATGGATCTTGCCTGCATCAAGCTCTGATTCTGGGCCTCATGACCGGGCCTGGCTGCCCCCTTCAGGCAGGTGTCCAGGGCTTGCCTGGGGCTGCAGGGGCCACCTCCACAGGCCTGTGCTCCGTTTCCAAGAACAGAATTCCCCAGGCAGGCGTTGTAGTGGGATTACCAACCGGGAAGATGAGAGGGCTGCTCCGTCTTCACTGCAGAAAATGAAGTGTGCACACATCAGCCTTTTAGGTCTGAGCTCAAATTAGTCCTACAAGGCTGCACGCCACATTGGATTAGCTGCGCGGTCTCGTTGTTCCCGCGGTGGGTGGCACTGGGTGAAGCCTGACAAGGGCCTCCTGCCTCCACCGAGGGCGCCCCACAAGGCGCAGGAGTTGACTTCGGATTAAACAGAGCAAGAGAGATTTAGAACCCAGCTTGAACACTGGGAGCCCCACACGCTTAGCTGGTTTTCCGCCCATTGTCTGGGCCGCCGCCTGGCAGCGCTCAGCCTCCAGGCAAGTCTGCTCCCCAGCAAGATGTCTGCTGAGAGTGGAGGGTGGGAAGACCTGGCCCCCACATCCCCCCACTTCTGGATCTGGGTTGGGGGGCCTCCCCTAAAAGCCCCCACCTGGGCTACCTCGAACTTCACTGCTGTGAAATGTGAACCAAATTGTCCCCATTGTTCCAAGGATGCCTGACTTCTGTTTGGTGACACTGCGCCTGCTCTGGGTGATTAACCCAGAGCCCCTCCCCACAAGGGGAGGAGACAGAATAGGGGGAGGTGGGGGCGGGCAGAGGAGGGCCTAGGACAGAGCCACGTCTGTCCCACCCAGACGGACAGATGCTTCTCTGGCCCACCCACATCCGAGGTGCTGGCCTGGGCACCACTGCGCCTCCCTGGCTCCCTGATTTTTGGAGTTGTGGTGGCCAGTGCTCAGGGTTTGCGGTCAATTGCCATATAAAATATGCTTCCCTCCTCCTGAGCCTCCCCCAGGCTTCCTGTCACTCTGTCCCTGCAGCAGCTTGAAGCCCGTCCCCCGCCATATCCTGCCCTGGGAACTCAGGAGGCACACAGCAGTGTGGGGAGGAATGGAGCGGAGAGCACGGCCCCGCTCTACCTCCCTGCCCACTGTGGCTTTAACGCTGACCATCTAGAACAGGTGCGACCTGATGTGGAAGGAGGGGTCTCAGGCAGGGTCTCCCTGCGTTACTGTGACCTTGGGTGGGGGGTGGCGGGGAGCTCCCTCCTCCCCCCAATCGTGACCTGATGTCCCCTGGGCAGGGGTGAGAGCCTGGTCTGGAGAGAGGGTCGGGGGCAGTTGTCTTGCCATCTTTTCCATTGTCACCACCCCACCCCCACAGACCACTTGGACACTTTTGTCTCTGCCCATCGTGAGGTTCTGACTCCGTGGGTACACCCCATGTCTTTTCAGAGGGAAGCCTTTCTGCCCCTGAGAAGGAGTCTTCTCCCCTGGGGACTGTGTGCCCCCATGAGGACACTCCCAAGGATGGGTCTGGGGAGCAGCCTTGGAGGCAGAGAGAGACACCCCCACCAGCTCATATGCAGGCAGGACTTCTACCAGCCCGGGGTTCAGAGCCCACCTGTCACCCCTGCCCCACTCTCTGCTACTGTGTCTGGGGGGCTGGTGGGGGACATACATGCCCCAAGGCCCTCCGAGACAGCTTTGCAGCTGAGAAGCCTTCTGTTTGTCTTCTGGGGAAGTCCTTGCAAAGAATCACAAACGCATTGTAGCTGCAGCCCCTCCCCCAGGGAGCATGCCAGTCTGTTGCGTCCCCTCTGCTCCCCTGGCTTGTGTTCATTCTGGGGGCCCCCGCCTTAAGCCCAGAGCCCCCCTCCCCCACTCCTGTCTGCAGCCCCCCACCTCCCGCCCAGCCGCCTGGGGTTGTCGCCTGGGTTACAGGCAGCTGTGTTCAGGCTCCCCACTCAGAGGGTGGCCCTAGAGACACACACTGAGTGCTCTTGGGCTGGCCTCTCTGGAGGCTGCCCGCTCCTCACGGTGCCACTTCAGCCGCTGTTCCCCTGGTGGGTTGCCAGCGCTGAGTGGTCCCCACCAGCAAGCACATGACCACATGGCTCTGGCCCGGGTGCTGGCCGCTGCAGACTTGCTCACCCCACTGGGCCTGCTGCCCCTTGTCCTCATGGTTTGGCTGCGTTTTCCCATGAGAACTGGGAGCTTGTGATTCAGATCCACGGACAAGAGTTTCTGCCCCTCAGCACTGTGAATTGCAGGACTGCACCATCTGTGGGCCGTCCCTCCCCTGTCCCCACCCACTCAGTGCCAGGAACCCCTCAGTGTGACAACCACAGGCATCCCAGATATCACCCAGTGTCCGTCCCCTAGGGCGATTGGATCCCCCGTGTGACAGCCATGGGCCAGCGGGGCTCCTCAGGGGGGCATCTTTGCCCTGCCGAGGTATCTACCCCGTATTGCCCAGAGATGCTGCTGGAGGGTCTGCTGTGGGAGAAGTGGCCGCATCTGGCCCAGGGAAAGCGTAGAGGCCTTTCTTAGGTCAGGCTGTGGTCTGGGTCAGGGGACTTCATGGGCACACCAGCACCCGGACCTTTCTACTGTCCTGCTGTGGACAGAATTTGGTTCTTGGCCATGATCAACACTGCGACTTGGGTTGGCGAGGTTTCTACAGAGGGTAGGTGGGCTGGCTCCCCTTGGAACCTGGAGAACAGAGGGAGAGAAGTCCACCGGGTGTCCTCCTCACCAGAGGGGCTGTGGGTGAAGGGCTGCGGTAATGGAAGAGCTGAGGGGCTAGTGGGGTCCTCAGCCGGAACACCACTGGGAAGCATGGCCCAGAGCGCCTGGTTTATCAGCATCTGGGTAGAGAGGGAGGAAGGAAAGCGATGACAAACCTGGACAGCATATTAAAAAGCAGAGACATTGCTTTGCCCACAAAGGTACGTCTAGTCAAAGCTGTGGTTTTTCCAGTAGTCGTGTATAGATGTGAGAATTGGACCATAGTAAAAAATGAGCACCAAAGAACTGATGCTTTTGAACTGTGGTGCTGGAGAAGGCTCTAGAGTGTCCCTTGGACTGCAAGATCAAACCAGTCCATCCTAAAGGAAATCAGTCTTGAATATTCATTGGAAGGACTGATGTTGAAGCTGAAGCTCCAATGCTTTGGCTTTGGCCACCTGATATGAAGAGCTAACTCACTAGAAAAGATCCTGATGCTGGCAAAGACTGAAGGCAGGAGAAGGAAATGACAGAGGATGAGATGGTTGTATGGCATCACTGACTCCACGGACATGAGTTTGAGCAACCTCTGGGAGTTGGTGATGGACAGGGAAGCCTGGTGTGCTGCAGTCCATGGGGTTGCCAAGAGTTGGACCCGACTGAGTGACTGAACTGAACTGAGAAGGGGAGAGGGGTGGGGACCCTCACAGGAGGACCAGCTGCCAGGCTGCAGCCACAGTGCTACACGGATGAGGCTTTTCTGTGTGGAGGAGGAAAGAGAGTGACTTTGTGGAGGGGGTAGCATCCTGGGGGGGGGGGGGGGTCAAAGGTTTGACCTATGACCTTGCCCAGCCCCCAGGAAGCAGCCTCCCCAGCAGGAGCCCTGCACCTAATGGTTTTGTTTATGAAGCGCTTCCGAGGGCTTCCAGTGGATTTCCTAATGAACTGGTTTGTTATCCCATCTCCTGCTGCAGCGTGTGGGTGATTACATCTGAAACAGGGGGCCAGGCTTCGAGCTGGCCTGGCAGATGCCAGCTCCTCAGCGGGGGATCTTCCGCGTCCCTGCGTGTTTAACGCTTTGTGGGCTGACGTGCCCCCTGCCCCCACCCTGGGATTGTTCCCTCGGAAGCATGTGTGTTGCTCCCCTGTCTGCATCTGCTCAGCAGCAGTCACCCTGCAAATCCTGGGAGACAGGAAAAAGCTGCACAGAGAGGGACACGGATGGGGGACAGGACGCGTGGGATGCTCAGACTCCGGGAGACCACAACAGGCACGATGTGGGGGACAGGCAGCATCAGCCAGCAGGGGCTTCTGGAGGAGGGAATGTTCAAGACCCTGGCCCTGTCACATCTGCATCTCAGACTTCTGGCCTCCAGGGCTGGGCAGGGACAACATCCTGTGGCTTTCAGGCCCTCTCCCCTGTTGATGGCACTCTGTGACATGAATACACCAGAGTCTTGAACGCTTCCATCCACCAGAGGAGCAGGGATGTGACCCAAGTCCTCTGAGGATGCTGCCAGCCCTGCCCAGACTGGAGCAGGGCTTCTCCAACAAGGGGTGGAGGGCCGGTCACCCCCAGCAGAGATGCTGCAGGGTGTGTGCATTCCTAGGGATCAGGTGCCAGTGGGCCCCCAGTTGCCTAGTTCCTGGCCCCTGGTGGGGGGGGCAGGTGCCCCACAGGAGCTTCTTGTAGGGAGTACAGTGACTCTTCATAGAGTGCCCCCGGGGTCCTTCCCACCCGCTTCCTACAGCACAGAGGGGTCTTACCCTCAGTGGGAGAGCTCTGGCTTCCTGCCCCTGCTACAGCCCCAGACCCCATCCTCTGCCTCCACGAGTTGGGGCATTTGTGTACCTGGAGTCGGGGGTGACTGTGAGTATTAGTGGCTGCCCAGGTCCTTCTCCCTTGGAGATGCCTTCTGCAGCTCAGAGGCTGAGGGAACCCTGAACTGAGGGCAGACACCCCAAGGTCGGGAGGGCCGTAGGGATGTGAGGGGGGGTTTCTATCAGAATAGGAGCTTTGAATACTGTGGACTTAACACGTGGAGTAAAGAAAGTAGAACGGAAAGGAAAAAGCAGGTCACATCCGTCAGGAGACAAGGAGATGGTTGCCGTTAGCAAAGAGTCTGCCAAGTGAGGGAAGTTAATAGTCACCGTGGCCAGGGCTGTGTTAACTCAGTGCCTGTGGGTTCTGAACCACGTGGCAGGAAACTGGAGATGGCCTGATGCCCACGTGCGGATGGGCCGTCCATCCAGGCACCGAAACACTGCACCCCGAGAGGATTGAGGGGCTGGTCGCGTGTTCCATTCTAGGGGGAGGCACGTGGGAACGGTGGTGGGCGGGTCTTCTCTGGGAGGACAGGATGCCTCTGGCTTGTGTGGGGATGCAGGGGATATGCCTGGAAGGAGGAAGTGGGAACTTTGGGGTTGGGGATGGAGTGGGGTCGGGGAGCGGAGCAGGGCTGAGTGTCTGCTGCCCTCTGTTCCTCAGACTCTGTACCCTGTGAGGGGCTGGCTGTTCCCCCAGTGCGTCCTGAGCTGCATCTCTGTGCAGCTCTGGGCTCTCCGTGTGGGGGCAGGGCCGGGGAGGGGCGCATTGGTGAACACCTGCCAGGAGACGGGAGCCCTCAGTCTCCTCTGGTGAGGATCCACCTGAATCCTGGGCCCCTGCATTCTTTAGATCTCAGGCCTCAGGGCCCAAATGGTTTGGTCCAATGCGTGGCTTCACGGTTGGTTTTTGTGTGTTTGTTCCCCAGAGGCCCCCAGCTTGAGATGAATACAGAGCCCCTGGCAGTGCCTTCAGGGGGTCTTGTCTGAAGTCCTGACCAGGGAGACCCACAGACGGGGGGCCTCAGGGTCACCAGGAACAGGCTGGGGTCAGGGAGTGTCTCACGTGAGGGCGGGGTCAGCGGAAACCCCTCTCCTGGCTGTGGGGCTTGACATGAGGGCAGAGTTTCCTTTTGTGCTGAGGTGTTAAATGAAGGTCTGGCTTTCAGTAGGTTTTTCATTTGATCTTTCATTACACTTTCCCAAAGCACGTCGTTTTATATGATTTCAGTTTTGCTGGGGATTATTACAGTTTGTAAAGCGTAATTCCTTAGGCATTGAGAATGCAGTAGCAGGCTGGGGAACCAGACAGAGAGCAGCCAAGATGCCTTTCACGGTACAGATGAATGGGAGGAAGGGGGCCTGGAGGGGAGAGGTCCAGAGGAAGAGGAGGGAGTGTTGGAGGGGTCTTCTTTTAGGATCAGGATGCCCCAGTACTGGGAGCTTTGCTTAGTGATCCCATTTCCAACCCTGACGGCATGAGCCCGAGGAGAGGATCTGCAGCCTCGTGCCGTCACGGTTGGAAATGAGATCACTAAGCAAAGCTCCCAGTACTGGGGCATCCTGACCCTAAAACAAGATCCTTGTCTCCAAGGCAAGCCAGTGCCACCCTCCCAAGGAAGGTGCAGGCCGCATATCTGAGCTTGTGGGATGTTGCTTTCTGATGCCTTCTTTACATTTAGCAAAACGCCTGCTGAGGGGACCCCGGATTCAGTGGGACCCACTCCAGCACTGTCAGTGGCTGGGCATGTCTTGGGAAGCCCTGGGGAAGAGTAGGATGCCAGGGTGCTGGAAGGAACCCACACTCCCTTTCTCTGTGGACACCCTGCTCTGACCTTACACTGGAAGTAGGCATCCTCCGGGGACTTCGGAGAAAGGAGCAGAGCAGAAATGTTTTGAGACTTTCTGCCTCTGAAAATAGAGAACAAACAAAAAGGGCAGAAAAACAGCACAGTGGAAAGGCTGACCCTGGGGTCTGAGGCACTTTCCCAGGAGTTGCTGCTGAGGACAGGGCTGATGGTTTGGCTGGGTGTGGAGTCTCTGTGGGCGATGGTTTCCTCCAGAACTTGGAGGTCTGACTCACGCGTGGTTTTTGTTCTCTACCGTGGCAGAAAGCCAGCTGCTCTTCCAGTCCCCCATCCTGGGTGGGTGGCAGGTGTTTCTCCATTCTAGAAACTTCTTGAATCCTCTTTGTGTTCTGAAGTTTCTTTATTACGTCCTTTTGGTACACCATGCAGCCCTAGGCACACGTCTTAAGAATCCCTTAGCTGTGGTTTCAGGAGAGCAGGAAATGGCTCTTTTAGACCCCAACCATCTGGCCATGGTACTGGCCTCCTCCTGCCCGGCAGCCATGGATGTGGGATGGCTCGAGGGAGAGCTTCATGGGCTTGGAAGGGACAGCAGTTGGAGTTGGACCTTGTCAAGGATCAAGGCCAGAGATGATTAAGGGTGGACGGAGGAATGGAATGGGGGCCCCCGCTCCCCTCTCTCCACTGAGGCCTGGCTTTACTTGGGCCCTGCAGCTCAGGACGAAGAGCTTCCTTCCCCAGAGGAACCGGGAGTCCCCAGGAGGCACCACTGCTCCATGCCCTCCATGTGGGGCACCCCTCCTTCTCTGCCTGGATAGCTCATGCCAAGCGCTGCTGGACCCCAGGGGCCATCCTCTCTAATCCACACAACAATTCTCATTTCTGTTTTTTCAAGCTATGGAGAGAAAAAAAAAGTCTATTTGTGCTGCTTGGCTTCCTGCTCTGATCACCAGAGGCAGACCTCTGCTCTGCCCGTTTGCTCATTGTCCTCAAACTCGGCTGTAGGCCCTGCGGGACCCAGGCACTCATGTCACTGCTCTGATGCGGCAGTCTTCTGACGTGGGTGACAACCCCCCTGCCCCAGCTGGGCACTTGGAGCAGGCCCAGGGCCCCTGAACTCCACGGTTGTAACTCTCACCATTTGTCATTTGGAAGTGACAGGCGTGTGTCTTGTTGAGCCTCTGGCAGGTGCTGTCAAGACTCGGCCTTCTGTACAAGGCTGTGATGGGGTCAAGCTGTGGGGTAGGGGGTTCACGTAGGTGGGTGCTTCCATGGCAGGAGGCGCCCTGTGGGGGCACCCTGTGTGGGGAACAGCCCAGGCCCCAGTGGCTAGGGTGCTGCTCTGTGTGGAAACCCTGATGCCCCTGAATCCTCCCTGCCCACTTCCTTCCCAGCCCCTCTGTCCCCTCCCCTCCCCCATTCACCCCCTTCTCTTTCTGAATCCCTTCCTTCTGCAGAACTGAAGCAGGCTGGCCACATGTACACTGGGGTCCTTGGGGACCCTGGCGAGTCCCTGGGGCTCAGTAACTGGGGGGAGGGGGAGGAGGCAGAAGGAGCCCCCCTACCCCCCGCCAGGGCCTTGAAAAGGCAGAGAGTGCCCAGAACTGGAGGGGCTGGACTGGAAGAGCGCACAGCGGGCTCCTGGTCCTCCAGCCAAGGGGGTAGCTCAGCTGGACCTCGGGGGGTGTGGCCCGTCTTGGCCCTGAGTTCCTGCCCCCCTCCGCAGGTATTTAAGGAAGTTTCTCCCCATCTCCCTGGAAGTGCTGCAGGGCCAGGCCTGTCGCTGGGCTGCGGGGCACAGCCATTTAGCCTGAGTAGTAAGGAGGGCATGACGGTTCCAATGTGGGAGCTGAAAGTGGGAAACCATTTTGCTCTGGGACTTTATGGCTTCAATTGCCAAATCTAAGATCAGAGCCTGTCTTTTTAAACATCCAAACCTCAGGAAGCTGAAGCGTTGGAATGTGCTTGTCAGACTGTTCTGAAGCTCCAGGAAGGTTCCTGTCTGTCCTGCTCTGAGGTGAGAGGGAGCCAAGCCTGGACCCGAGGCCTCGTCCTAGATGCTTCTCTGAGGCGTGACTAGAACGTGACTGCTGGTGGGTGCAGCGTGTTAGGGTGGATTCAGTAAGAAAAGGGACCCACCTGCACACCCACCAGCATGAGAAAGAGAATAAAACTCACCCCCAAGAGTGGCCCTTTTGTGTCTTCTGCCAGAGGCCCTGGCGAGGTGACTGAGGGACTGACCCCTTCATTCTTTAGGTGTCATTCAGGGGCCTTGATTCCTGTGTTCCTCCACTTGTGAGCATTGGCGTTGTTAAGTCAGAAAACCTCGGGCTGGCCTGGCAGAATGTGTGAGATCTGTGGCTTGAGGTTAGGAGCTAGCACCTTTGTAAGAAGCAGACTTGGTGCCCGCAGACTACATGGGGCTGGTCCCTTTGTCCAGCCTCCTGGTCCCCTTTGAGGTGGGGTCCAGGCCCAGCTAGGGGGTGTGCGCCATTGGCCCAGGCCCACCAAGGTCCTAATGAGCTCTAGGGGTACGGGTGTGTTCTCCCAAGAGCAGCTGGCTTGGGTTGCTGGTATGAAGGCAGGTGCAGCCTGAAAGAGGTGATTCCAGGGCTGGGCCTCCACCTGCCAGGTTCTAGGTGCTTCCTAGCACCTGTGAGCACCAGATCCTGGCAGCAGGTGGTGGGGAGTGTGCAGCTCACTCTCCTCAGTGAACACCGGGCCCATAGTAGGTTTCCACATAGACACCTGTCTTTCGTCAGCTCAGGCTGTTGGATCGCAGTACTGATAACTGGGCAGCTGAACTGCAGATATTTATCCTTCACATTTCCTGAGGCTGGGAGCCTGAGACCAGGGTGCCACTGGGGTTGGCTTCCTGGTAGGGACTCCAGTCCTGGTACGTGGACTGCCAGCTTCCTGCTGTGTCCTCACCCTGGGGGTGGCAGGGGCCGGAGTCCTGTTTGTCTAGCCTGTTCTTCTTATAAGGACACTGGTTCTAATAGAGTTAGGGCCCCAGCCTCTTGACCTCATTTAACCTTCTTCACCTCCTAATTCCTTCTCTGTATGTACAGACACATTGAGGGGGTCAAGGCTTCAGGATACCTTATAAAAGGGATTCTGTGACTTAAATCAAGGTTTTTCAAACTTTCTGTAAAGGATAAGATAGTGAATATTTGTGGATTTAGGGGCCTTCCAGTCTCTGTGTGACTGCTTGGCTCTGTGGTATCAGCATTAATGTGACTGTAGCCGGGGCCATGTGCCAATAAAACTTTATTTACAAAAAACATGTGGCAGGCCAGATTCCATTATCTGCCTGGCTCTCAACCAACTTAAATGATGTACCTGCTCAATAAAGAGATTTGGAAAGAAAAAAAGCCACAAAATCATTTAATCCCCATTCTCCCATCAAAAGAACTGTGGTTGGGGGTTGACAAATGCCCTTGGCTTTCTCTGAAGGTTTTTGGTTGTAACTAGGACTGTACTGTAATTGTGATTGTGCATGCTGTATTCTTATGACAGCAGACCCCTCCTGAGACCATTTCTGTAGTTGAACTAGTCACCAGCCCCCTCAGGGCTGTCTGCCGGCTCCACACCTGTCTAGTCGGTCCACGGGTTTAGAGTGGTGTGGTTAGAGTTGTCCCGAGGTGTGTGCACGTGGTGTGTGTGCACACACAGTGTGTTTCTGTGATGCCTCGGACAGTCTTTGGATTTCACACCTTTGGGTGTGGACCTTGGGAGGGGAGGCCTCCTTTCCGGCCGGTCAGAGCTGCGCCCTCACCCTCGCTGTTGCCAGCCTTCCGCTCTGCAGGTCGCCGCTGTCTGCTGCCAGGGCAGGTGGGGGGTCATCCTGTCCCTCCTCCTCTGGTGGGGGGAGTGGGGGCGGAGGCCTCGTGTCTCCTCTCCGCTGTCACTTTAAACAGCTCTGTTCCTTCTGCGTCCCGCTGGTTAATTAACTTGGCCAGTCAAGGGCTCTCTGCGCTGCGCTTTTGTGGGGCTGTCGGACCCCCTTGATGAGAGGCTACGTCTGAGCCTGTTTTGTTCTGAGTGTTGGGGCACTGCCTCCCTCTACTTGCAACATGGGGAGAGGCCACAGTTCCGGGCTTAGAATTTTGGGGTGGGGCCCAGTCAATGGGGGCCCAGAGCCCCCTGTGGACAGGCCCACCCTGGAGGCGGGCAGGGACCCACAGCCAATGCAGCGTGTCTCGCGTCCTGGCCATGGGACCCAGGCCCCGTGCAGCGTGTGTCCACCCCAGTCCCTGCCTCTCCCTCTGCTCCTGCTGTCTGTGGATGGCCCCTGCCCCAAGTGCTGCCCAGTGCAGGATGCTCCAAAACGGGAGCCCCGCCCTGCAGCTCTGGTGGCCAAGTCTTTAAGGTACAGAGGCCCCTGGGGCACGCTCAGGCTACAGGGGGCCAGCAGTCCTTCTCCCCTTCCAGCCCGTCTCTCCATCAGAACTAATAGCTGGCAGGCACCCGGGGAGAATGCTCTCCGGCTGGTCCCAGCTGACAGGGCTGCTGAGCACAGGCACTGGAGGGACAGCAGAAGACGCAGTCAGTTTTAGTGGCTCTGGCAGGGCCTCAGGATTGGCTGGGAGCCAGATGGGCTGCCCTGAGGGTCATGGCCCGAGCCCTCTTTCCAGGCCAGCCCTGCAGCTCACGGCCCCATCCTTATTCACAGGCCCAAATGAAACAGCGCTGTGGGCAGTTCCACTGTGCAGGGGTCATAAATCAGGAGACGGCAACGGTGGGGGCTGTGGGGGTGAGGGGGTGCTCTGGTGTGCTCAGCCCTGCGAGTTCTTTTCACTGGTCTTAGCAGATTCCTCTGCCAAACTGTGAGCTGAAACAAGGCGATGGGTCTATGGTGTCTGCAACCCTGGGCTCAGCTGCTCTGCCCATGGAGGTGACTGTTGCCCTGTCCTAAACCGGAGGTGTCCCTTCTGTCCCCCAGGACCTGTGGGGCCTTGCCCCCGTCCCTCCCACTGCTTCCTCCCCAGTGCCCATGCTCCTCGCACCTCCATGCCCACCAGCGACCAGCCCCGCCCGGCCCCACCAAGGACCTCATGGAGACATGAGGGCTGCTGCTCCCAGCGCTGACCCTGGCTGGGCTATAGGCCATGGTGACATGCCCCAGGCCCGCTCCATCCCCTCCAGGGTGCACAGGGGTGCTTTTATTAATCACTTAAGGAAAAGCGATTGCATGGCCACTCGATACAAATCCCTCAAGCTGCTGTTGGTGGCCACGCCGGCCAGGCCGCAGCCGGCCAGGATCCCGGAACCCGGGCACCATCTGGACCCCTGCCACTCCGCAGCCAGATTGTACTGCCAGCCTCTCTCTCTTGTACAATTTTTCATTAAATGAATTGAGTTTGCTGGAAATCGCTGGGTCGTAAGTATTCCCTCCCACTTGATGGTGGTTGGCTTATTGCTGTCCCCACGCTGAGCTCCCAGATCTGGCCTGGGAGCGGGCAGGGTTGGGGAATAGAGGCTGCAAAAAATGCCGCGTTTGCCCCCCACCTCCCTGCCCAGCATCCTCAGACTTCCGGGTTGTAAATATCTCACAGTTTCTGAGCCAGCTGAGGGAGGTTGGGAAGGACTTGTCAGGGTAGGTACATAATTGCTGCATTCAATTAAGTCTTTTCCTTCTGCTCCCTTCATTTCCATTGAGAAAGTGGCGGTGACGGAGGTGGTTGTACATGGAGACGGTTGTACACGAGGCAAGACGCACATTTAACATGGAAATGCATTCATAACATCCTTTGAAATTGTACGGGGTGAAAAAATAAGTGCATATTCAATTATAAATGCGTTCATACGTATGCGCATCCATACACACGCTTGGATTTACCTGCGGGGGCGTGTGCACACACACTCAGCCTGGGAAATAAAAATCCTGCGACATTTCTAAACTGTGGTTTTGGGAATAAGCATCTCCTATGCCTGTTTCTCTGACAGGCGGGCATTGGAGCAGAGCTGCAGAGGCAGCAGTGCAGGTGTCCCCAGGGGCAGCTGCCCTGCGGCCTCCTGTTGCGGCCTCCTCCTGCGCCCTCCTCTTGGGACAGGTGTGGCCCCCTAAGAAGGCGAGGACCATGCCCCTTCAGAGGAAGGCGAGCACAGCCCCCCAGGTCAAGCCCACCCCGAGGAAGTGCCTCTCCCTGAAGCTGGCCTTTCCTCTCCAGCAGTGGTTCCCAACCTTTTTGGCACCGGGGACCAGTTTCGTGGAAGATGAAATTTTTCCACAGACCTGAGAATGGGGGATGGTTTCTGTTTTGCCTCCTGGTCACCTCCTGCTGGGCAGCCCGGTTAATAACAAGCTGTGGACCAGTATTGGGCTGGGGATCCCCGCCCTGGAGTCTACATCTGGAGCCGGCAAACCATGGCCTGTGCCACATCCAGCCCTCTGCCTTTTTTGGCAATAGTTTTACTGGCACTCGCCTACCCCCACGCGTTTATAAGTTGGTCTTGCTGCTTCCCAAGTGACGACAGAGCTGAGAGGTTGTCGCAGAGCTCAGTAACCCATGGAGCTGGAAGCTTCCAGTCTTTGGTCCTTCCCACTCTCTGTGGGCAGGTCACCAGCCCTGCCCTAAACAGTGGTCCCCTCTGTCCCTCCTGCTATCTCGCCCATGGCCTTGGCCCACAGGTAAGCGGGAGGCCAGGGCTGCCTGGCTTCCTTCTCTTGACTGAAGTCTTGCTGTCCTGAGCCCAGCTTCTGCAGTCCTTGCCGGGCTTCTCCAGCCCCCAGCTCCCTGGGACGACCACGGTGGCTCCTGCTTGGGTCCTGGTTCCTGGGCGCTTCTGACAGTGCGATACAAGGGAGAGGCTCCAAGAACACATGGTGTGTGTTTGTTGGGGTGTTGAGAGTCTACACAGCAGAGGAGGGGGCGGAAGGACCCCATCTCAGCCCATCCTCCTCAGGCTTGTTTGCCCCTCGCTTACCGTGCCCGGGCACAAGGGGCTCCCCTGGCCAGGCTGGCATTGCGGCAAGCTCTGCCCGCCTGGGGTCCAGTGCCAAGCCTCCCAGACTCTCAGCCTCCTCCCCTGAAGCCGGCGGTGGGGACTCTGGGCTGTGTGAGCACCTTCTGCACATCACCTTCACTTCTTTGTCTGCCCCATGGAGATGGACAGCTTTCCCCTCTTCCTAACCTTTGTAATCACCGCTGTTATAAAACATTGCACGGGCATTTTACCTGGTCAGGGGCGCGTGCGTCTGACTGGGGGGAGGTTTTGGTTTGAAGTGACTTCAGGCGGCCGAAGCTCAAACCACCTGGCTTCTGGGCTCCTGAGTGGGTCTAAGCACCGCAGTGGACTGTGTGCAGATGGGGTGTGACTCCGGGGGGTGGGCCAGGGGCGCCCAGTGGGGATGCAGCAGCGTCCCCTCCCCCCCTCACCGGATGAGAAGATGCCCTTTCCTGTCTCGTGAGAGAGCTTGGGAGGACAGGGTGGGCCCGGCGCGCGTCGGGTGATGTGGGCTCGCGGCTCGGACAGGGTGGGCCCGGCGCGCGTCGGGTGGTGTGGGCTCGCGGCTCGGATAGGGTGGGCCCGGCGCACGTCGGGTGGTGTGGGCTCGCGGCTCGGACAGGGTGGGCTCGGCGTGCCGCGGGTGGGGTGGGGTTGCGGCTCGTGGGCTCAGCTGTCTCTCCTGCCCCCACGCAGTGCACGTGCCGGAAGGACATGGTCAAGATCTCCATGGACGTCTTCGTGCGCATCCTGCAGCCGGAACGCTACGAGCTGTGGAAGCAGGGCAAAGACCTGACGGTGCTGGACCACACACGGCCCACGGCCCTGAGCAGCCCCGAGCTGAGTACCTGGAGCGCCTCCCGGGCCTCGCTCAAGGCTAAGCTCCTGCGCAGGTGAGCTGCCCGCCGCTGCGGCCGCTGCTCCTCCAGGCCGGCAATCCCCCATTCTCCCTCTTCTCATCTCTCCTCCCCCTCCACCGCCCACCGCTTCCCTCCTCCACCATTTCTCCTGCTTCGGAAGCAAAGTGTATTCTCAGGCTGACTTCTTCCTCCAGCTCTTAGGGCATCGCCGCCCGCGCTGTCTATGTTGTCGGGGTCTCGGGTTCCCTCTCACTCCTTGTCTGCCTTCTCAGGGCCCCACACAGTGTCTGTCTCAGGCTTTTGGGTCACTGTCCTGGGTGTGAGAGCCTCATTTCTGCATTGGGGCTGCAGGACCCTTCTTGACTCTTGAGCAGGGACAGGAGCTGTGGGGCCTGAGGTCTCCCCCCCACCCAGATGGGAGCCTCACTCCTGCCCAGCATGTCTGTGGCTGCTTGTTCTGGTGCCTCGGGTAATGTGTTCTTGCATCCTGGTTGCGGACAGTGGTTATGGGGGTTCTGGGGGTGGTCACACAGACCTGTCGCCTGGATGCTCTCCGCCTCCCATTCCACCTCAGAGGCCTCCTCCAAGCCTTCCTTCATCCAGTATGTGTGTTCCTGCCCAGCTCCTGCCTAGTGTCAGGTGGGGAAGGAGAGGGCACAGTGGCCACCCCCTCCTGGCATCTGTGCTTGGCATCTGGCCGGGGGGTTGTGGGTGGCAGGGCAAAACAGCATCGTGCAGCCTCGGAATTGTCCATCTCCATTGTGTTCTTTCTCTGGGAATATCGCGGCTCTCGGGGCCTGAGCTGCCCATGGACAGAGTTGAAACAGATTGCTTTTTGGTGCCCAAGGAACGGTCAGCGGGTCCTCACCGAGCTTGGGGCATGGCTAGCAGTTCGGGCAGCCCAGAGCATCACATGTGTCTCTGTCTGGGCTTTGAGGCCCAGCGGGCTCTCCTGTGACCTCTCAGCTCCATGGAGGTCACCCTGGGTTGTAGACGGTCTGTTAACAGTGAGCGTGGTGTGTCTCAATACAACTTTATGTATGGACACTGGAGTGGGAATTTCATACCATTGCCACATGCCACAGAATGTTATTATCCTTTAACTTGAACCACTGAAAAACATGAACACCATTCCCAGTTTACGGGCGACACCAAAACAGACAGTGAGCAGATCGGGCCTCCGCGAGGCTTCTGTCTGTGGCCCTCGGTCACTGCTGGCAGATCTTGTCCCCACTGGCCTCGGATGGTGCCTCTCCAGAGCCTGGTTCCTGAGGGGTGGGGGGGCTCGGCCACTTCATTCCTTGGGCAGTGCCTCCCTGGCGGCGCCCCACACTCTGCCGACACTGGGAGAAACAGTCCTGGCTGAGTGGTCACACCGCCCAGCGTCTTCTCCCCCTGGGGCTGGTCTCCTTCCTGTATGCTGTCACCGCCTCTCTGAGAATGCTGCCTCCGCCTGCGTTCCCCGCTGCTCCTGACAGCCCGAGGGAGGGAGGCGCTCTGCTGATCGCTTCTGCTGTTTCTCTCTTTGATTTCCTGCTCTCCTGTGTGTTCCTCCCCGAGAGCATGCCTCAGGGTGGCTCCTTCTCTCTTCCAAGAGCGAGAAGTGAGCCTGCTGACTGTCCAGCTGCCGGCTCCCAACCTGATCCAGCGTTGCAGGATGGTTGGCTGGTGGTGGCTCAGGCTAACTGGTCAGTGGAGCGACTCAGGGCTTCATTCCAGGGAGAAAAGTGATGAGGGGCTGTGAGAGGAGCCTGCCCAGAGGACGAGGACAAGGCCTCGGGCCAGACCATTCTGGAACCTTCTGTGTACAGAGGAGGAACCCCGCGGCCTCGCTACCCCACCCCCGCCAATGTGTCCCACAGCACAGGGCTCCTTCCCACCTTCTCTCTCGGTGTGCCAGCCTGGGACTGAATGACCAATTAGATCGTGTTCCCAAGGATACATTTAGTATGTAAGATAAGGCCCAGTCCCCCACTTGTCGGGGGGCATTCTGTGAAGAGGCTGACAGATGAAGGGCTCAGGTGTGGAGCCCCAAGCCCCAGCTGGGTGCTGAGGCCCCCCGCTAGCAGCAGAGGCCCTTGTGAGCTTCCCTTCTGGCCGTGTGGCCGCCCTGCCCTCACCCAGCTGTGCCTGGCCTCCAGGGCCACCGGCTTCCTGAGCCTCCCTTGTTGGAGAGATGGTTGCTGGGGGCGGGGGGCACCACCAGAATATCCTTGTCTCGGGCCAGATTGGGGGGAACAGAACAGACTGGGGGAGAGAGACGACAGGAGAGATCAGAAGAGAGCCTCTCCTTCACTCGGGCTGTCAGGAGTAGCGGGGAACGCTGAGACAACGTTCTCAGATTGGGATAAACCTGGGTCTATCCCTAGACCAGGGTCTCCCTCCAGGCCTGCTAACATCCTCTGAGAGGACCATCCAGGCTCTGGCGGGGGTGGAGCAGCATCCTTGGCTCCACCCACTCGATGCCAGGAGCACCCCCCGAAGTGTGACAACCACACACGCCCCCATTGGGGTGGGCTCCTCACCTGCCCCCCACGTCCCTGTGTACCCTCACCACTTCCTCTGGGTCACTGCAGTGGCTCCTCGGTCCTGGCTCAGACAGCTCATCAAGCCGCCCCCACCCCCCGAGGGCCCAGCCTTCCTGCCCCCTCTCCCAGTACCACACCCCAAATGTCACTGCAGGGCAGAGTCTGGTATTGGCCCCTTTGGGAGAAAACCACGCTCTCTGTGGATTTACTTCTAATCCCTAAATCTTGTCTAGTGAGCTGACCCCACCCTGTGACAAACAGGACCCATGACCTGTGACCTTGTCCTTGCTGGTGCTCTGCCCAGCTGGTGTCTTGGCCTCATTCCCCCGCCCCGACTCCTGCCTGAGCAGCCCTTCTCCATATGTAGACAGTCTTTTCCTCTCGGCTCCTGATTATTTCCAACGAGCGCTGCGTCACCCACATGTTGCCGCAGGTGTGTGTTCCGCCTGCCCCTCATGTGCACCCTGCACAGAGCATCTGAGTAGCCAGGCTCAGTTGAGGGGGATGTGCTCTTCTCTGAGTACATGGTCCTCGTCCCTCCCCAGCCTCTGCTGCTGCCTCTGGTGGGACCTCCAGCTACCTCCATAGGAGGCAAGAGCCCGCCAGCCTCATTTATCCAGCCCTGCAGCTCCCACCCACCTCCTCTCTACCTACCATCTCCCTCACCATGGAAATGAGGAGTTAGAGAGGACATCCCTGTCCCCTCTGCTGCCCCCAGACCCTTGAGGGGCTGGCCTGGTCTCCCCTCCTCCCTGCACCTGATGCCCTGGCCAGACTGGACACCATTGCACCTCCAGCTTGCTCCCACTGGCCACCCTGACCCTGCCGTGCTCCTGAGCCCTCCCCCCACCATCACCTCCTGGCCTCTCAGAAGCCCATGACCATGGGCTGCCCCCTAAACCTCTGAGGAAACTCAGTGCAAAAGGGTCTCAGACAAAAAGCAGGACCTCACAGAAGAGGCTGACAGTGAGCAGAAGAAAACTTACTTCTTCTCTGAGAAAGTGGGTGGCTTGACATTTATGGAAGAACCTGCTGTGTAAAAAAAAAGACTTTTAGAAGAGGTGGCACTTGGGCATTTAAGAGAGAAAAGAGATATAAGAGGTGGATTGGGAGACACTTCACAACATGGGTTAAACAGAAGACACCCAAGCCTCTGGAACAAATAAACAGGTCAACAGAAAGAACACGGGGCCCAAACGGAATCGAACTTGGCGATTGTGATGCTGCAAGCTACTAGACGAAGGACAAGGGCCTCAAAGGTCAGGAGAGCAGTCATTTCAGGTCCATTGCCTGGACCATCCTGCCCAGAAGCATGGACCCGGCCAAATTACCAACCACGTGTGGAAAGGGAGCAAGTCCCAGGTTTCCCCTCCTACCTGAGACAGCTGCTGGAGGATGTGCTGCAGCTAAACAAGGGCATCAACTGCGAGAGACACGCGATTGAGGAAACTGGATCCAATCCAGGAGAGTCCAAGGCAGCCGCAGATAAGGGGGTGGCCCCGGATTGTCATTTAGAAGCAAATGACCCCTGCCCAGGAGGCCGCACCGAGAACTGGGAGATAGCTAAGAACACTAAGCATCAGGGATAGGAGACCAGTTACTGACTCCGGACGAGAAAGCAAAGAATGCAGCGCAAGCAGATCAGTTGTTCATGGACGAACTATGTTTATGGGATCAGACAGACATACTATGGAGGTGGCCCCAGGGGTCCTGTTGCAGCCAGACAGTGATCAGGGTGTGTGAGGTGACGTACCTCCTCCAGCTGTCAGAAAGTTAGCCCCAGATCCTCCCAGTGTTGTTCCCAGCTTCTGTTCTCACGAAACAGATTCTTGTTTGCATGCAGCGTTCGCTTTGCTGTCCTCTTTGCCGGAGGGCACGGCCCTTTGCCTCCAGCTCTGTGCCTGGTTTCACTTACCATGGGGAGTCCAGGCCCAGGAGCTGCTGTGGGGTTGGTGCTGGGGACAGAGCTCTGAGCCCAGTGGTGTGTTTTCTGATTTTATATATTTATATATTTGTGGCTGTGCTGGGTCTTCATTGCTACTCAGGCTTTCTCTAGTTATGACAATCAGGGGCTACTCTCCAGTTGCGATACGTGGGCTTCTCATTGTGGTTGCATCTCTTGTGGAGCACGGGCTTTAGGGCACATGGGCTTCAGTGGTTGGGGCACACAGGCTTAGTTGCCCCGCGGCTTGTGAGATCTCCCTGGATCAGGGATTGAACCTGTGTCTCTTGCATTGGCAGGCGAATTCTTTACCGCTGAGCCACTGGGGAAGCCCCTCAGTAATGAGTTGGGGGCTGAGGAGAGTCTGGGCTCTCTAGGGACCCTGAAAGTGGGCAGGGCAGGGTCAGAAGTGGCCTCTGGGGCTGGTTCGAGGTCGGGGGAGGAGACGTGCTGCAGGACACAGAGGCCAGGTGAGTTGGCAGGAGGAGGACACCCTTCTGGGTGTGGTGGCCAGTGTAGGGGTTCACTTGGGCACCCGGCCCTGTGGCATCCCCAGATCCTGAGAGAAGCCTTCAGGTGACTACGGGTGAAAAGCCCGCAGCTTCCTGCCTGTCTCTGAGTCAGGGCTTCACCCAGTGTGGAGAGTGTCCCCTGGTGGGCCTGAGTCTCTTGGGCTCCCTCCCACCCTGCCCTGCTTGCCTGTCCTCCCGCACCCCTCCCCATCACCGTGCACCCCTGCACGCCATGCTGTGTGTGATGCCATGCTCTGCCCATGACGCACCCTCCCTGGAATGCTCCCCACTCCCACCTGTGGTCATCGGGGTGGTCCATGCTGCCAACATCAAGTAGGGCATGTCGCACACTGGGCCATGCCTGGGCTCAGGGCATAGAGCAGCTGCCAGCCAGGGGTAGGGGCCTGCGGGTCAGGTAGCCAGAAGCAAAGGACCAGCAGTGGTCAGTGGTTAGCATCAGGGGACAGTTAGAAGTAGGCATTCCGGGAGCCAGTGTCAAGGGCTAGGGCCACCACAGACGCCTCAGGAGGAGGTGGGGTCCTGGCATCTGGAGCCCTTGGGGCCCTGCCCACCCCGCCCACCCAGCCCCAGTCAGATGGTTCCTCAGTGAGCGCTTGGTCCTTGTTAGTACGTAGACTCTCCTGGAAGGTCTTGGTGTCTGAGCCTGCCAGGGCACCTGCAGCGTCACCTCCCGGGCTGGAAGGCCTAGCCTGCAGCCTGGGCTGGTCTACTGTCCCTGCCTCAGGCAGCGCCTCTCCCCACCCCACCTCTGCCCCAACTCCTGGGCCAGTCACACACCTCCCGTGGTCTCTAAGCTGCTCTGTCCCCTCCCTGGAAGGCTCTGGGAACTGGCAGGGACATCCCCCTAGCCCTGAGCCTGGCAGAGGTGCCCTGGCCACTAACCTGCAGCCTGCCCCCCCCTTATCGCTTTCCCTTCTTTTTAACCCTGGTTTTCACTAAGAAGCTGCAGCTCAGTCTTATCTGGGATGCTCACTTGGGGCCCGAGGACTTTCCTCAGTCCCTGGAGGCAGGGGCAGGGGTTGGGGGCCGGGTGCAGCTTAGACGAAGGGTCGCGGGGTCACTGCAGGCTCTGGGCGCAGAGCTCCTGCGGGTGGAGAAAATGCAGGGAAAGCCCGGGCGGGGCCAGGCCCTGCAGTGAGCCATCTGGGGTTAACACGAGCCCTAGAGAAAAACCCCCTGACGTTTACATTCTAGACAAATTAGTCTGAAGGAAAACAGACACTGGAAAAAGACTGAGGAGGAGAGAAAACCCAGTCTAGAGAGGAAGAAAGAGCAGACCAGGAGGCCGGGGCTCTCGTAAGTGCACCGTTTGTCCGTCACGCAGGCATTTTCCACCAGCCGCTATTTCCACCCGGGTTCACACTCCTGTCTCCCCCGTGCCCTCCATACAGAGGCTCTTAGAGCCATCCATACCTGCATCCCATCGCCAGCTGCCATCGCACCCGCTTGATACTGCCCACCCTCGCCATCATCCTCCCCTCCCCCAGGCCTCTCTCCCTCCACCGCCCCTGCCCCCAGGAGCCAACCCCACCCAGGGGCCTGCTTCCCCCGCCCTCCTGGGGGGCGCTTGTCTGGGGTCTCTCTCTGGGCAGAGCGCACAGCCCAGGGCTTCTCCCTTGCATCATTTCACCTCCCCTCTGATGCGTCTCCCTCTTCAGGTCTCACCGGAAACGGAGCCAGCCCAAGAAGCCCAAGCCCGACGACCCCAGGTCTCCTGGAGAGGGGGCAGCCGGGGTAGCCCTCCTGGAGGAGGCAGGAGGCAGCACGAAAGAGGAGGCAGCACCGGAGGCTGACCCAGAGGAGGAGGAGGAGGAAGCCCAGCTGCTGCCACAGGGCCGGGAGGCCGAGGGCTCAGAAGGTCAGTCCGGCTTGGCTGCCTTTGCTGGCCGGGCCAGAGGGCCCACGCTTTAACACTCCAGTTTGTGTGCCTCATGGGCAGGAATGGTGCTTTCTAAAAATGCACATTCTTGGAGGTGGGGGCGCTCCAGAAAGTCCCTCCCCTCCCAGAAACTGAAGAGAGGCTGTCCTAGCCCGTCTGGCTGCTGGGACAGCGTCCACAGGCCAGCAGCTCAGAGTCATAGGCTTTACTCGCTGGTGCTGGAGGCTGGAGCTCAGGGTGCTGGTGTGGCCCCGTTCTGGGGAGGGCCTGCCTCCTGGTGTGCACGTGACCCTCTGTCGCTAAGGTCACTGATGCTTCGCCAGGGTCCCACCCTCATGACTCAGTCACCTCCCAGCCCCGTGACGCTGAGGCATAGAGTTCAGCGTGAACTTGGGGAGACAGGTTGAGTCCGTAACAGGTGCTGTCTGGTCAGTCAGGGAAGAGGACAGCCTGCTGTTGGCTGGACATGCCTGTGGTGGGGCTGCCCGCCTCCCTGCTGGTGTTGGACGGAAAAGTGTATTTGGGCGCCATGGTAGGGTGTCTCAGAACTGTGCCCTTTACACGCCCGGGGGCTGTTAGCCACAGAGTGTTGCTCCTTGAGTGTGTGAACATCCACCACATCCACATTTTATGTGCCGCTTTTCTTTTCCACAGCTGGCTTCGTTTTCCTCATTTTCAGATTCAGCTGCTCACATGTTTGCATGTAGCAGCTGCCCCCCAGGTGTGAAGGAAGGGCTGGGTGAGGCTAGGGGCTGGTGGCAGATTTCCAGGCAGCCCTGCCTCAGGCTCCCATCACAGGCTGTAGGTTGCTGGAGGATTCCACTCAGGCTCTCCGGCTTGTCCTCAGGACTGTGTCTTGTTGCTTATGAGTCCAGAATGGTCTCTGCCCAGATTGGGGTCAGGCTCTCCTCGGGGTTCTGAGGCTGGTGTCACAGATGATATGGTGTTCGAGGTGACTGTCCATGAGGCTCTGTGTGTGGCAGGCGTGAACCCCGGATGTTTCCACCAGCTGGAAGGGGGCGTGTCCCTGCGAGGGGCCTCCTGAGTTGGAGACAGGGGAGATCAGAAAGTTTCCTGGGAAATCATACACTGGTGCATGTCCCCAGATAGCCTGGCGTGCTGCTCACCCGGTGGGCATCATGAAACAGCCCAACTCCACCCAGGAGAGTCTGGACAGCCTGGGGAGGCAGGCAGCCCAGGAGGAGGGAAGCACATGTTGGCACCATCTGGGCGCAGGCGAGATCACCCCATAGAAATAGACCCAGAGCAGCATCACACTTGTTTACAGAACACGTGGTTTTCACAAAGATCCCACTTGTGATAAAAGCAACCAGAGAGTGATGCAGCCTGGAGCAAATCTCCCCAGAAATAAGACCTTATGGGGAAAACCAGAGATGTTTTTGAAAGACAAGGAGGAACCAAACACAAATGGGGCTGTGTGTGTTAGGAGGACGCCTGGTGGTAAAGGTGGATCCCCAGCTCAAGGATCAAGGATGTTGATTTCACTGCAACCAGAGGGATGGAGGTCCAAGGAAAAGTCAGGAGAGGTCAGGGCTGCAAGACCGGAGGCAGGAGCTGTCCCAGGCTGCAGTGAAGACCACCACTCCTCCCCAGGGCCACCGATCTTCACACTCAGCCTCGTATGTAATACTTGCACCCATATCCCAGTTACTTAAAGTTCTGAAAACAGGCCAGGCAGACACTGGATGTTTAAGGAGCATCCGAGTCTGCTCAGCCGCCCTGATCCAGGCCCCGAGTCGGCTTCAGGAACCACGCCTCAGTGTCTCCTGTCTAGAGGCAGAAGTCCAAGGTCAGGGTGGCTATGGGGCTGCTCCTGCTGAGGACATGGGGGAGGGTCTGTTCTGCCCTCGCTCCTTGGCTGGTAGACAGCCAACTTCACACTCACACAGCGAGCCCGTCTCTGTCTTGCCCGTTCACAAGGACACTGGTCATGCTGGCAGAGGGCCCACCCCGATGATGACCTCATCTTAGTAACTCATCCCATCGGCTGTTAAGGGACACCCCCCCGCCCCAATCACCACCTGCTGGACGCAGTCCCTTGCAGCAACACTGCCCCAGCCTCGGGATCCCGAGAGCTGGCCTCACGCCCATGCT
This sequence comes from Bos indicus, assembly GCF_029378745.1. Lineage (NCBI taxonomy): Eukaryota > Metazoa > Chordata > Mammalia > Artiodactyla > Bovidae > Bos > Bos indicus. The sequence goes on along the minus strand of NC_091766.1, from coordinate 18,866,748 downwards.
CAGCAAGGCCTCTTCGGTGGTGAGACTCCGGTTCCTCTCTGGTTTTCCCTGTTCTAAGCAGATTGCCACCTAAACAGTGGGGGATGTGGTGGGTGGGCTCTGTGTCCTTTTGAGAGTGAAACGTGCTGCAGAGAGGACCGTGCAGGATGCGTGCCCGCCTCCATGGCTTCTGTGCTCCCTCTGTTCTACTTCTAGGGCCCCAGCCCAGAACCCCAGGGCTTCTCCAAAGGGCTGCAGGGCCTACGTTCTTTGGTGAGCTCCGTGTTTTGTGGCTATGGACCCAAGAAGAGTGGGGACGTTCCCAGGGAGGCGACCCTGCTCCCCAACTCGTCACCCTGTCCCTGTTCCAACCCAGAGCCTGTTCCCCAAACAGAAGGAGCTGGAGTTTGGGGGCATCTTCTGCAACGGGCCCCTTGAGAGAGGAAGGGGTCCCTTCAGGGTGTGGCAGGAGGCTCCCACAGCCAGGAACCGCACTCTGGTCAGCGGCTGTCGCTTGAGCCCTTGGTGGAAGATCGCTCTGAACGCGTCAGATAAATAAGTGCTTGCAGCTGGGGGTGTCAGCAAACATGTCCAGGAATGAGTGGAAGACTTTAAAGTGGTTTCTAGATTTGCTTTCGTGCCAGCTTAATGTCTCTCAAAGCTATGAGTGTAACGACCGCCTTGGGCATGAAGATAGTCTTTGTTCTGTTTGCGTCAGGACAGCATGTGCCACTCACACCCAGGAGGCTGCCTGACAGAGGAGGCAGGGGGTGGGCAGGATGGAGGAGCCTGGACACCACAGGGCAAGAGGAGCCAGGCTGGCTGATGTGTAGCTGGGCCTGGGGACGGGGGCTGCTTCCCCTCCCGGCTGCCCCGGGCCCCCACCCTGCTCCATCAGCTTCCCCTGCCCCCAGCCTGGGCCCTGGGCCAAGCCCTGAACAGAAGGCAGAAAGGCAGCCTGTGTCCACCTGGCCTGCCGGGGGTCTCCCTCCTCTTGCCTGGCTGTCTGGCCAGTTCTGGCCAGGCATGGCTGCTGTCCCTTCTCGCAGGTCTGGAGCTGGGGGTGGCAGGAGCTGCACTGGGACTCCAGGAGGCCTGGTCCCAGAGCTCGTAGTCCTGCCTGTCCCCCACAGTGCTGTCCTTTCTCCCAGGCAGAATCCTGCCCGAGGGCAGGGGAGGGGCCGTGCAGCCATCCTGGGTCACTTCCCTTCCCCCACGCCTCTGCCGGCAGAGGGATCCCTGCCATTCTGCTCCCACAACACCCGGGGGCATGAGAGAGACTGTGTGCTGGAGTCACCATCCCAGCTCTGTCAGGCAGGCCAGCTGAGGGGCTTTCCACACGCGGCTCCCCTTGGGCTGCGGTGGTCCCCATGGCGTAAGGACGGAGCCCTCCCCACTGCAGTGTCCCTCTTGGCCTTAGGTTGTCCCCTCACAGGGTCCTCTGGGTGAGCCCCCTCCTCAGACTAACATCCGTGTGCCTGCGCTGTCTGAGAGACGGAGGGGACAGTGGTTTCCTCAGAAAACAAAGCCATTCACCCGACAGCCTGTGCTGCATGTCTGGGCAGCCCCAGGGCCATTTCTGTAAGTCAGAAGATCTCAGCCGTGGGCGCCTCCTGGGGCCGGCCGCTGTCACCAAGCTCTGTGAGTAGTGCTCCCCCCGTCTCACCCTCCCCGTCTCCGGGGACAGGGGGCTGACCTTCCGTTGCCAGGACCTTCCAAGTCCAGCATCTGTCAGGGAGGAGCAGGTTGTCTGCCCTTTCCTCAGCCAGATCACGATTTCTGGGATGCTGGTGGTTGGGGTCCCTCTGGGTAGGCGAAGGCATGAGGGATCCTGCTGCTGTCCTTGCCCTTGGAAGGTTCAGGGCCAGAGGGCGTGGGGACTGGCGAGCACTCCCTCCTCTGAGCATCTCTTGAAAAGCCTGGCTGCTTGCCCAGGACCTGCAGGCTGGCCCGCCATCACTGCGGGGCTGTGGTGAGCAGTGGACAGAGGGGCCATCATCACTGCAGGCCAGGCTGGCTCTGAGCTCACCCGGTGGGGGCCACTGGTGGGAGTTGGCTCCCTCCCAGCACTCAAGCCAGGGGTCTGCCTGGAGGAAGGGAGAGAGGATGCTTGTTTGACCCCTTCCCGGGTCGGGATAGTCAAGGACTAAACGATGGCCTTGCCCTCAGGAACATCGTCCCCCTTGTGCCATTGTGTTTGGCTGAGGGACGTGGGTAACATTTGGACAGGTTTTTATAGCACGAGGTAACGTGGATGCAGGGTGGCCGACCAGACCCTGTCACACACCCCGTTGTCACGGGTTTAGCAGGAAGAAGGACCAGCGCTTCCCCTCGAGCAGTCCTTACTTTCCCAGCCTGGTTTGCGGGGACCCAGATGGTGACACGTCGGCACTGACAGCTCACGGGTACCAGCAGCAGGATGACCAACTTGTCTTCTGGGCATCAACCACTGTCACACATGTGATGTCGCGAGAATGGGGACGCAGGCCAGGCAGGGAGGGCCTGAACTCGGTGCCCATTCTCCAGGTGGGCAGGCGGGGCCCAGGGGCTGTGCTGGGCTGCTGGTCCTCGTGGGCAGGGGTCCCTGAGGCTGTGCAGGCCTTGTGGAGACCCCCACCTGCACATGTCCCCAGTGACTGTGTGATGATATGACCACGGACTTGGTGCCTGGAAGCAACTCTTTTTGTCTGACGTTCCTAAGGGTCAGGAGTCCCACACAGATCCCACTGAGCTGAGATCCGGGCGTGGGCAGGGCTAGTCCCTCCGGAGGCTCCAGGGAACACCGGCTTCTGCCTTTTCCAGCTTCTAGAGACACCGCCTCCCTGGCTCACAGCCTCTCGCCACCCTCACAGCCAGCAGCCCAGCATTTCCTTGAGCCCAGAGGGATCCTCTGCTTTTGAGGACCCCTGTTAGCAGTGGGGTCCACCTCGGGATCCTTGGCTCATCCTGTCTGTAGAGTCCCCGCTGCCAGTGTCTGGCTCCACGTCCTCAGGTCCTAGGGCTACGGCGTGGGCGGCCTTGGGGGCCGTGACTCCTCCGGCTACACCACTCAGTTCCGTTTATTTCAGGAGCTGCATGCCCACTGTGGCCCTGAGTTAAAATGCTGCTGAAGACACTGCCCACCTCCCTCCCCACTCTATCACCTCTCAGGAAGCCCTCCCAGTGCTGGCCCCCAGGGGCCAAAGGGTGTTCCGGGCCCTGAGGACACTTCTGTCCCCCACACATGGAACCACTTATTGTTTAAGGTTTTGCTTTTAAAAAATTCTACAAGCTGTGTGTGTTAGCCATAGAAAGAGGGAAAACCCAGATATACGAAAAGAAAACGTATCCTGCTTCTGCCCCCTCCCCTTTGGAAGGACCTTTAGAGTGGGTCTCTCCCCAGCTACTTGCCGACAGCTCGACTTGGTGCCCCATGCGAGGACACCCTCGGTGCTCTTCCAGAAGGTTCCCTGGGCCCGGGGCAGAACCCCACGGCCAGGGTGCCGCTGCTTCCGGCTATGCTGCCTGGCAGGGGACCTGGTTGCAGGTGGGACTGCCCAAAGCCCAGGTTCCTTGGGCAGGGTTGGGGAGGGTGGCCTGTCTTGGGCAAGGGGGCTGGAAGGGGGCTCCTGGCCACTGACCCCTGGAGTGCCCCGGTCCCTGCCTCTGACTCGTCTCTCCTCTCCCTGCAGAGGACGGGAGGGGCAAGCTGCGGCTGGCCAAGGCCAAGAGTGACCGGAAGAAGAAGAGCTACGGCTCCCTGCACCCCCACCACCCGCTGCTGCCACCGCCCCCGTCCTCCCAGTTCACCGAGGAGGCGCCCTTGCTGGACATCCCGGGACCCGCCCCCGGCCTTGAGGCTGCTGAGGAGAGCCCCCTGCCACCACCCCTCAATGTGGTGCCCCCCAAGGCCCCCGGCGAGGAGCCAGAGGCAAAGCCACGCCCTGTCATCCCCATGCTATACGTGGTACCTCGGCCCGGCCCTACCGGCAACAAGGGCCGCGTGTCCTGCCAGCAGGCCTCAGAGCACTTTGCCCAGAAAGGCCCCACCTGGAAGGAGCAGGCCACCCCCATGGAGCTGACGGGGCCCGAGGAGGAGAGTGGAGCTAGTGAGGGGCAGGTAAAGGGGCAGTGGGTACTGGCCGGGGGGTCCCCCACCCGTGTGCTGACCATGGTCTCGCTTGTCCCAAATGGGCCCTGTGGCTCCCATCCCGGAGGCCAGTGACACAGATGTGGTTGAGCAACCACCACGGATCTGGACTGCACTTTCCTGGGGTCTCCTGCCCCCGACCGGGGACTCTGGGGTCCTTTGGAACCGGGCTGTGGCCCCGGTGAGCAGTCCCTGCTTCTGGCCCCAGAGCTGCCCCCTCAGAGGCCTCCTGTGCTGTTTTAGAATCCGTCCACCTTTTCCAAGTTGAAAATGGAGATCAAGAAGAGCCGGCGCCACCCTCTGGGCAGACCGCCCACCCGGTCCCCGCTGTCCGTGGTCAAGCAGGAGGCCTCGAGTGACGAGGGTGAGTGAGTGAGGGGGTCCCTGGCTCTGCTGGGTCCCTGCCCCGCCTTCCTCTGCCGCCCGCCCATCCAGCCTGCTCACTCCCACCCCAGCGCCCCTGCGCAGCATCAGACCCTCTCCTCAAATGCCTCAGGGCTGAAGTGTCCCCTGCCTATTCTACAGCTCCCAAGCCCCATAAATGAGCACCTTGCTTTGGGCGGATCTCTGGGGACCACCAATACAGACCAGGTTGGATGGCGCCCCAGTGTCCTCAGGGAACTCAGGAATAGGCCGTGGGGGCTTGGGGACAGCCGGCCGGGAACCACGGCCAGCAGAGGCCCGCCCAGTGACAGATGGCAGGTTGGGCGGGATGGATGTCTGTTGTGGCCTCCATCTTACAGGACGTGGGGGTGACGGTGTCCCCACCCAACTTCCAGGGGTCTCTGCCCCCCTGCCATGGCCTGACCACCCTGTGTCCTGTCCCCAGACAGGATCGGTCCTGAGACGGGGACCCATCCCCGAGCACACTGGGAGGTGGGGTCCTCAGTGCTGACGCCCCTCCCCACTCCCCTTTACTCCAGAATCCTTCCCTTTCTCCGGGGACGAGGACGTGGGTGACCCTGAGGCCTTGAGGTCATTGATGTCCCTGCAGTGGAAGAACAAAGCATCCAACTTCCAGGCCGAGAGGAAGTTCAACGTGGCAGCTGCCCTGACAGAGCCCTACTGCGCCATCTGCACTCTTTTCTACCCGTACAGCCAGGTGAGCTGGCACTGTGGGACCCCAGGTCCACACCAAGCCAGGCGTGTCTGCCTGCTCCTGTGGGCACTCCGCCGGAAGCCAGCCCTTGCACCCTGAAGAGAGGGTGTCGGGGACTAAGAACCCATTGCTTTTGGGGCCACAGTGGGCTCAGGGGAGAGCCTGGCTGGCGGGGCATGAAGCTAAGGCCCCAGTGAGGGCTACAGGGAGAGAGCCTGGGGTCTGAGTTTCACTGGAAGGTAACTTACTCGTAGGTATCACAGAGGATACAAGTGCAGGAAGCGCTGTTGTCTGAGACGCCCTCAGTCTGACCCCGGGGCCCAGGAGCGGGGCCAGGGAAGGGCCTGCATGGTGAGCAGGAGTCTGGAAGCCCAACCAGCATGGGGCTGGTGACAGTGGGCTGGAGCCAGGCAAAGACTCCCCATGTGGCCTGGCCCACACACAGCCCCCACTCTGTCCTGAGTTCCCAAGTCATGAACCTGGCCTCTCCCCATGTTCTGCCCTGAGCCGTCCGCGGCCAGGTTTCCTTCTTCACCTGTTTCTGGCCCTGGCCCTGACCGCTGCCTGCCTCCTGCCCTTCCTGTTAGCGTCTCATCACAACCACGCACGGCCTGGATGGAAACGCCCAGTCCTCAGCCTCTCCACGTGCCCCACAGCCATTCTGTCCTGTGACATCTGCTGCCACCCCCTCATAGTATGCCCTGTGCTGTCCCCCAGCATCTCTCATGTACTCACCCAGCTCCCTGCCTGGCCAGGTGGATTTCTGTACATTCTTTGGTTCCATCGCACTTGCCACCTCTTCCAGGAAGCCTTCCTGGATCTGCTGTCCCTGGCTGACTCAGGCCCACCTCTGCTTTTGCTCCTGCCCTCTGTTTATCAGTCCTGGAGAACAGAATCAGATCTCACTTGCTTTGTGATCCCTAGCTCCTAGCTTAGTGCCAGATGTTTTCCATGCATTAGCTGGGCTGACCGAGGTCTGTGCACCATGCTGGGGTGGCATGCCTGTCTCCAGAGCCCTGCTGCTCTGAGTGGCCGGGACCTGCCATCCCTAAGCAATTCAACAGCTGGTAGTGGAAACAAGTAGGATGTACCATCCGGACATCTGCGCCAGGCGTGCTGCTGGCATCAGCGCTGGGAATGTCTGCTTCAGAGGCGCAACTCCTTCATTCCAGTGGCTAGGTGAAGCATCATGACTGAACTTAATCATGCCCATGGTGCTGGTGGGCCTCCACGGCTACAGCCCTCAGCGTCAAGGCCAGGCTCTGCCCGTCCTGCTTCATGGAAAGAGCTGTGCCTGTTTGGAAACTAGCCAGTCCCCTCATCCAAGGTGGACCCCCCCATACACGCATATACAGTATGTCAGACCAGTGGTCCTGGTGACCGCTTTCCTTCTGCTCAAGCTAGGCAGCGTCCTCCCCTCACTCTGGGGGTACCAAGGAGGCTCATCTGGGAGCCCCGCCATCCTGTGACAGGCCCAGTGTTGCTGGATTTTTCATCACAGACTCTTCATCTGATTGGATCTGGGGGGCTTGGGGGACTGGGGTACAGCTGTCATGGCATGCAAGTCGTAAGTGTAGATACACAGGTAACATGGCATCAGGTGATGGTCAGGACCACAAGGCCAACAGTGGGCAAAGGCTTGGGGGCTGCTGGTCACATGAGCGAGAGATGAGCACCCCAGGCAGTGGGAACTGCATGTGCAAAGGCCCTGGGGCAGGACCCAGCCTGGCATTTGGGGTGTTGGGGAGGGACAGCAAGGAGGCCCCTGTGGCTGGAGCAGAGCGAGCCCAAGGCAGTGGGGGCAAACTGGTCAAGGACTGTGGGGTGGCGTCTGTGCTGGGTCTGGATGTAACTCTTAAGTCGGAGAGCTTGCGGGTGGGTGGGACACGATCTGACTGTCTAGAGGAGGATCTCTCAGGGGGCTTCTGAAGCAGGGCTGGGGTCTGGGAGGGTGTCAGGGAGAACTTGTGGTGGGGCAGCCACAGGTGTCCCAGTAGGGTGAGCTGGGGCTGGAGGTCCCGCCTGCCTAGGCTGGGCTCTCCGCTGAAGGCATCCATTCCTGCAGTCCCTGCAGACTGAGAAGGAGGCTCCCCAGGCTGCCCTCGGGGAGGGCTCCTCGGCCATCCCACCTTCCAGAAGTGGCCAGAAGACGCGGCCGCTGATCCCTGAGATGTGTTTCACGGCCAGCGGGGAGAACACGGAGCCGCTCCCCGCCAACTCCTACATCGGCGACGACGGGACCAGCCCGCTGATCGCCTGCGCCAAGTGCTGCCTGCAGGTCCATGCCAGTGAGTGCTGGGCCAACACCTGGGGGGCTGCAGATGGGCAGAGTGTCTGCAGGGCAGGGCTGCCCCTCCCTCTGGCTGCTGCTTCCGGCATATAGCAGGACCTGGTGTCATGGCATTGGGGTCTCCATCCTTGGGGGGCAGACGTCCTGCTGCCCCCCAGTCAAGGTAGGCCTGCCTGACACTTCCTTCTGGAAGGTTCCGCTGTGGCCTGCCCTCCCCTCCCAGGGCCTGGGGGGGGGCAGCAGATCGGGTCCCCATCAGGGTCTGTGACGCTTTTAAATGCCATGCCTTGGGGCTGAGGCTGGAATTGATGGTAAAGCTGAGATTCTGCAGAGGTCCAGGAGTCTGATTTATCTCTGCTGTCGGTGATCCCCCCCACCACCACCTCTCCCCCAAATCCTGAAAGCCCAACCTACCAGGGATAGGAAGATGGATGTCTGTTCCCTTCTTGGGTGGAAGGGGGTGGCGAACATCAGATTGTGGTCCAGGATGGGGAGAAAGCTTCCTGGAGATCCTTAATTTCGGTGTGGCCTGTGGAGGAAGCTGGCCATACATCTCTGTCTGGCGCCTGCCCCTGCCAAGGCCTGCCCGGAGCTGGCTTTGTCTCCTGGCTGGGGTCTGGCTCTGAGACACGCTCCCTGGGTGTTGGGGGAGAGCGGATGGCAGCAGTGGAGCCCACAACCCTGTTTCCCTCGAGGGGCCCCGCCCAGCTACATCAGTGGAGAGAAGGCTTAGGAGTCAGAAGGCTCAGGACAGGCATCTCCTTTGGGACCCATCCCTGGGCAGAGGGGGAGCCCGCACTTCCTCCAGGAGCCGGGACCACACCCTGGGGTCCAACCTCGGCTGAGGGCCCAGAGGACAGAGCGGGGGCCTCTCAGGGGTACCTTGCTGGCCCTCAGGGCCTCGGTGAGGACACAGAGCCCCCTTCCTGCTGTCCTGCTCTCTCCTGGAGTTTCCTTTGGGACCCCCTGGTACTGCTTGATGGCCCTCTCAGACTTCAGAGCCCGTTTGGTGGGCAACAAGCCCCAGCTGCTTGAGGGTCCCTGCAGTATTGCTGGGTGGCAGCGCCGATGAGGCAGGGCCCTGGGGCATGGCCCTCCACCCCTCCTGCATTCCCCCTCCCCATCTGTGAACCCAGCCACATCCCACAGCCAACTCCCTGGGTAATTCCAGAGCCTCTCACTGTGCTTTCAGAATCAATGGTTCTGAACTGTCCAAGGCCCACTTTTCATCTTATGCAACGTCTGGGTCCCCTTGCTGCGCTCTCAGCTCCTCCCAGACTGGGGTAGGGGGCGAAGGCCAGGCTGAGCCTCCAGACCTGGAGGAGCTCTGGCGGCAGAGGGTGGGGGGAAGCCTGCTGTTCTTCCCCATCCCTTTCCAGACTCTCGGGCTCTGTGTGCAGTGGTCCGGATTGAGGCCGAGCAGGTGGTGAGCGCAGTTCCTGCATCCGGAACCCCCTGCCCTCCCCCCACCGGCCTTTGATAGCCTGCCCGCAGCCATGGTGACAGACGCGTTTGCCCTGTCTTGTAGGTTGCTACGGCATCCGCCCGGAGCTGGTCAACGAGGGCTGGACGTGTTCCCGGTGCACGGCCCACGCCTGGACTGCGGTAACTCGCCCCTGCAGCTGGGGTGGTGCTCTGAAAGCCGGCGCGGCCCGTGGGGGAGCCGGGCCTGGGCCCCGGGCTCGCCCGATCCCGCGGGGAGACCTTGGGCTGGCTGCCTCACCTCCTTGGGTCTCGGGTGGAGCCCATCGCTTCGGTGGCCGCTAGTGTGAAATGTAAGGACCGCTGGCGGGGGCCGGAGCAGATTCCGGAGCAGCAGGCGGGCGGTCCCGCCCTGCACACCCCTCAACGAGTTGTCTGGTCCCTGCAGGAGTGCTGCCTGTGCAACCTCCGGGGAGGCGCCCTGCAGATGACGACCGACCGGAGGTGGGTGGAAGGGCCCCTTCTAGGGGACGGGGGTACCTGAGGGGCGACTCGGAGCAGGGGCAGGACCAGCAGGAGCAGATGAGGTCCTGTCGGCTTGGCAGACCCATGCCCACAGCTTTGAGATGACCCTAGAGGGGACAAGGCGCGCCTGTGACCCCGGCCCCTTCCGCTCCTCCCCCAGGTGGGTCCACGTGATCTGCGCCATCGCCGTGCCGGAAGTGCGGTTCCTGAACGTGATGGAGCGTCACCCCGTGGACATTAGCGGCATTCCTGAGCAGCGGTGGAAGCTGGTAGGGGCCCTTGAGTGCTGCCCCGGGGGTGACGGGTAGCTGCCTCGGAGCCTGGAGGTGGTTTCACTATGGCCAGCAAGTTACTCTTTGAGTAGGTAGGGGGTGGCTCTCTGTGGCTCCATTTCCTGGTTTTTACACAGAAAATCCACCGGCGCTCTGCCCAGTTCTTTCTTGTTTAACTTGGAATTGGTGGCCAAATAGAATTTTAAGAACATAATAGCCAAGAAGATCTTCATCAGACCTAACTGAAAACTCACACATGATAAATAGCAGCTGCCAGTTTCCCCTCCCTCAGCCCCGGAAACCGCCTGTCCTCTCTGCTTCTGTAAGTTTGTTTTCACTCCCTCCTGGATGTGGAGATTTGCAGCAGGTGACTCGCTTATTTCACCGAGCATAATGTCCTCAGCGTGCATCTGTGTTGCTGCAGATGGCAGGATTCCCTTCTTTTTCATGGCCGAGTAGCATTCCATTGTGTTTCTACACTGCATCATCTTCGTTTTCTCTCCGCGGACGCTTAGGTTGTTGCCAGGTCGTGCCTGTTGTAACTGGTGCTGCCGTGAACATGGGGGTGCAGATATCTTTTCAAGATAGTGATTTTCTTTCCTTCAGCAAAAGACCCATGAGTGGAATTGCCAGAGCATGTGGTAGTTCTGTTTTTAACTTTTTGAGGAACCACCATACTGTGTTCCGTAGCAGCTCCACCAGTGTGGGTTCTGACCAACAGTGTGTGAGGGTTCCCTTTTCTCTCTGTCCTCGCCAATACTTGCTATCTCCTGTCTTCTTGATGGTGGCTGTTCTAACGGTGGTTTTGATTTGCACTTCCCAGATAATTACTGATGTTGACATCTGCTTACATACCTGTTGGCCATCTATATGTTTTCTTAGAGAAATGTCTAGGCAAGTCCTTTGCCCATTTTTAAACTGGGCTTTTTTGCCTTTTTTGCTCCTCAGCTGTGGGAGCAGTGTCTCTGGCTCCTCTAAGGAGCACAGCCATCCTTGGGCAGGAGTGGTCTTGCAAGTTTCACTCTTCCGGCTCTTTCTGATAATGTCTCCCCACCCTCCCCCGATCTGGGGGAGCCTTCAGGGCAGTGGGCCGTAGTCAGTAAGCAAACACTGGCTTTCATTCTCAGCTCTGCTACCAGCCAGCTGTGTGACTCCAGACAGATTCTTTGACCTCTCTGTGTTCAGTCTTCTTCTCCATAAAATGGGGCTGCTAACAATCCCCTGTATGGGGAGCATGAGCTGGGCCACAGCGGAAAGTGCTGATCATGCCGTCTGAGCACCAGCTCCTGCTCCCAGGTCATCACCACCTATGAGTCTGCAGGGTGGCCTTGTGGGGGACATGTGGGGAGTGGGATGTGTCTTACGGGCCCCAGGAGATGGGTCATTGGCCCGGGGTACGGACAGCCTCCTGGCTGTTCTTCTTGCCTGGTTTACTTCCCAGCTGCCTGGGACAGGGCCTGGGTACAGAGGCTCTTCCAGGCCTCCAGCAGGCAAGAGGCAGAAAAACAAGGCTGCAATTGGGGAGCCTGGTGAGGAGGCCCAAGTGAAGGCTCAGAGGCACCACCCTGGAGCCCCTAGGTGTGGGGCCTCCAGGCAGGGCAGAGTGGGTGGCTGGTGGGAGCCATGTGGGAGGGGAAGGGGCCTGGTCAGTTAACGTGGAGCTCAGGCCAGTGCCAGCCCCGCCTGGTCAGGATGGGTATTAGGAAGAGGCCGCAGCGGCAGTGATTCCTCCAGGAACACAGGCGGCAGAGACCTCATTATTCAGGTGGAGTGATGGCGCGGTGTGCAGCGCCGGATAGATCCTGCCTCCCAGACGCTTTATGGATCATCTGACATTTCCAGCTTGCAGCCTCTTCATTACCGGCACTTGTAACGATGAATTAAAAATCCTTTTACACGAGGCTCGCTTGTACTGCCTAATGGAGCCTCACAAGGAAGCTGGCAGTTAACTCCTGCTTGCCCAGCCGCCCGCCTGCCTTCCCGGGGCCACATGCTAGCCACAGGCTTGGGGACGGTCATACCTGGTTATCTGCCCATCCTTCTGTCCCCAGGATTCTCTGGGCGCTGGTCCTGGTGAGTGGTGGCTACCCCAGCCAGCTGGTAGCCTGAGCCTGCTGCTCACCCCCTCACCAGCCCGGATCAGCTTAGGGGGCAGTAGACGTGAGGCTGTCAGGGCAGGTGCTCAAACCAGCTCTGCCCTTCTCCTCAGCTCTGCCTTGCGGTGTCACATCTTGATGGGAGGGAAAGTGGATGTGTTTGACAAGATTGGCAGGAATGCAAGGGGCGGCGGGGAATGGCTTTAGGGGGAAAGGCCTGAGACATAAGACTGTGCCTTGCGGCCTCCATGGCTGATGGCACAGCAGCTGTGGCCCTCAGCCTTCTCCCACGGTCCCTCCTGTACCATCGCCTGACCCCCCATCTCCTGCCCCCACCTCACAGCCTCCAATGAGGGAGATCCGGACACAGGACTCACCCTTAAGGCAGCCTGAGTTCATCGCCTGGCAGATGGCCCCATGGGGGCCTGGCCTGCTTTCCTCATGCTGTGGAAACTCAGAGCAACGAGCTGCCCCCTCTGACCACACTGTCAGGTCTCTCCCGGGCCTTGGCTGTGGGGTTTCTGCCTTCTGGTGCGGAGCCCAGTTCTCAAGGGCCATGTCATGTGTCTCCCTCCCCCCACACAGGCCAGCGGGAGAATCAGGGATCGACAGTTTAATAATGAGATCTCATTGCCATCGATCGGCACGGGGCTGCACTCCTGCAGCGCCCTTGCTGTGGGGCTTCTCTGGCTTTTGAACGTGGTTTACGGAGCGATAAAGGCCGGCTTATTAAATGCCCAGAGTCATCGGCAGGTGGCTGTTGAGTGGCGGCAGGGTGTGGGCACGGGCACAGTGTCGATGGCTTGGGAGCTGACGCCCAGCAGGGCAGGTCGCCCAGGCGGGTGTTCCCACATTGTGGCCCCCCTGCCCCTCCTTATGAAGGGCTACACTGCAGCATCTTTCATTCAAAATTAAGATAAAATCTCCTATTATGTTTTTTTTTTTTTTAATCCCCATTTCAGTGGCTTTAACTACATTCACAGATTTAGGTAACCATCATCTCTAGCTAGTTCCAGAACATTCCATCACTGCAGAAAGAACACCACCCCCTTCAATTGGGTGACTGCCAACCCCACCCCCAGCCCCTGAAACCCCTAAGCCCGCCGCCTGTCTCTGTGCATCGACCTATCCTGGACGTTTCCCATCAGTGGAATCACACCGTCTTTCTGTGTCTGCTTCTCTCACTGAGTGTGCTGTTTTCAGGGTCCCTCTACATGGTAGCAAGGTGCCTGTTCAGGCAGCTGTGTGGAGGGGCTGGTGGAAAAGAGGTCTAGAGGTGCTCCTGGGGACCAGCTGCAGGCTGGGTTGGTGGGCCTGGGGTGGTCAAGACTCTCCCAGGATGACCCCTCCATGGGGCCAGGCCCCTGCACTCCACCTTCAGGTTTCAGAGTCACTCCCAGGAGACAGACCTAGGGGCCCAGTAGGGCAGGGGCTCCCAGCGCCAGGGGGCAGAAGTGCCAGCCGGAGCCCTGTTCCCACTGCCATGTCCCCACAGAAATGTGTGTACTGCCGGAAACGGATGAAGAAAGTGTCGGGCGCCTGCATCCAGTGTTCCTGCGAGCACTGCTCCACCTCCTTCCACGTGACCTGTGCCCACGCCGCCGGCGTCCTCATGGAGCCGGACGACTGGCCCTACGTCGTCTCCATCACCTGTTTCAAGCACAAGTCGGGGGGCCACAGCGTGAGTGCCCGTCTGCCCCACAGTCTGTTCCCCGGCCCCGCTGTCCTGCTGTGTTCTGACATCCCCTCCACCTGCAGGTCCAGGTTATGAGGGCCGTGTCCTTGGGCCAGGTGGTCATCACCAAGAACCGCAACGGGCTTTACTACCGGTGCCGCGTCATCGGCACCACCACGCAGACCTTCTACGAAGTGAACTTTGATGACGGATCCTACAGCGACAACCTGTATCCAGAGAGCATCACTGTGAGCGGCAAGGGGTGGGGCAGGCACTGCCCTTAGGACGCTGGGAGGGTTCCTCACGCTGCTGGAGAGCTCTGCCTGCAGGAGGGTGGGCCACAGGGCAGGGTGGCAGCAGACCCCAGGCACCCGCCCATAGCTCACCCTGACAGTTTAAGCTGAGAGCACCGCCTTCCTCTGGCTGGGATGTTTCTACCGAATGGGGCCTTTCTTAGCCCAGGCCAGTGTGGTGGCCGAGGCCAAGGGCGCCCCTCACCCCATCCCATCCTTCCCTCCACAGAGTAGAGACTGTGCCCGGTTGGGCCCACCACCCGAGGGCGAGTTCGTGGAGCTCCGGTGGACTGACGGCAACCTCTACAGGGCCAAATTCATTTCCTCTGTGACCAGTCACATCTACCAGGTGAGGGGGTCCTGTTTGCCAGGTATGGTGGGGCCTGGGGTGGGGCCCTCAGCAGGGTCCTTTGGGGACTGTGGAGCTATCCTCTGAGGTCAGTGCAGGCGGGAAGGTCTTCTAACTGTCCCATATTTTCCCCTTTGGAGATGTCTTCTCGATTGTGTGTGTGTGTGGTAGAACATACTTAACGAAATTTACCGCTTTCACCATTTTTTAAAGGTACAATTCAGTGCCCCTGATTTTTTAAAAAAAATCAAGTTGATTGTGAGTTTTTTCTCATGATCGTGTAAGAAAAGTTATTGACGTGTGAAATCTTAGAAGAAAAATCACCCCCTATCCCAGTGACAAAGACAATGATGGATGACCCTGTGCTGTTTTCCCAGCGGTCGCCCTGCAAGCCGACCGTGAGTGGGTGGGCGCGGGGATGCAAGCTGGGCACGGGGATGCAAGCTGAACTGCATCCCCTTGGCAGGTGGAGTTCGAGGATGGGTCCCAGCTGACAGTGAAACGTGGTGACATCTTCACCCTGGATGAGGAGCTCCCCAAGAGGGTCCGGTCCCGGCTGGTAAGTGGCCAGGAGTTGGGGCGGGGGTGGAGGCACAGCTGCCTTGGGGAGCGACCCATCCAGGCGGCCTTGGAGTCCCGCCTTGGCCTTTGCTGGTTTTGAGGCAGGAGGGGCAGTGGGAGAGTTGGCCTGGCCAGTAAGGAGGAGACAGCAGCACCTAAGCATGGATCGCAGCTGCACGTTGGCGATGCAAAAGGGAATGAGAGAAGCTGGTCTTTTCTCACGACTTTTCGCCATCTTCTTTCTTTTGGATTTAACCCAGAGGCAAACTTTTGAGGATCAGGGGCTGTGGCTGTGGGTGGGAGAGCCGAGTCAGAGCTGGTGGGGGTCTCAGATGCGAGGTTCCCTGGGGGACAGACAGGAGCTGCCAGGCAGACCAACGGCCTGTGTACAACCCAGCCTTGCCTCCCATGTTCTGTGGACGGCAGGGCTTCCACCCTGCTAGGGGGCCAGTGGCTGGGAGGCTAGGCCCCTCCTCTGCCTGCGGGGGGCGGGGGTCACTCACAGAACAGCGTGGGGGTTCAGGCAGAGGCGGGAGGGGCTGTCCCCAGCAGCCGAGGGCCAGTGGCCTCCAGCAGGGCAGGCATTTGTTCCAGCCAGGCCCCCAAGCACAGCCTGTATTTCAATTCATTCTGGCTGCTATACCACATTGGACAACTTAAACAATCTCATAGGATTCTGGAAGCTGAAAGTCCAAGATCAAGGCACCAGCAAGTTCAGGGTCTGGTGAGGGCAGACCCTGGTTTGTGGATAGCTGCCTTCTGTGTCCTCACGTAGTGGAGAGAGAGAGGGCGCTCTCAGGGGTCCCTTTATAAGGGCACTGATCCTGTTCTCGAGGGCCACTCTCTCATGACCTCTTCACCCCTGACCCCATCGTGCTGTGCTGGGGCGGGGCTTCAGCATAGGACTGGACCTTGGGGGACACAGATCTCCGCCCACAGTGCCCTTTCCGCACTAACCCCCACGCCATCTGCTCCCCTGTAGTCGGTCAGCACAGGGGCCCCACAGGAGAGCGTCTTCTCTGGAGAGGAGGTGAAGGCCGCCAAGCGCCCTCGGGTGGGCACCCCTCGCGCCGCAGAGGACTCAGGGCGGAACCCGGACTACCCGGCCTTCATGGAGAGCCTGCTGCAGGCGCAGTGCTGGCCCGGAGCCCCCTACTAGGACCGCCGGTCGCCCGTGAGCCCTCGGCCCAGCAAGGCAGGCGCGGCGGGCCCTGGCGTTTGCTTGCTGTGAATCCCTGTCCTCGCCTCCCAGCCCGAGAGGCTACCTCGGCGACAGGAGCGAGCAGGACGCCGTACGCGCCCCCGGACTCAGGGAGCAGGGCCACGCGGGCTCTGGGGGGCTGGCGGGGGTGCGCGCACCACCCCCTTGACCCAGATTCGTAAACCACGTAAGCTCTTCTTCTCGTAAAAGGTGCTACTGCATTGCCTGCCTCCTGAGCAGCCGTGGAGATTGTGACTTCTGTACATACATCACCTTTGTGAGGTTCTTTCTATAAATACCTATTGTTTAAAAAAAAAAATGCAAGGAAAAAAAAGGAAAGAAAAGGAAAAATCACACCCCAAAGTTGTTTTCTAGATTTGTGGCTTTAAAAACAAAACGAAATGAAACAAAACGTCCTTTTTTTCTCAGAACCCGGTGAGCTGCCCAAGATAAAAGCAGCTCAGCTTTTTGTTTGTCATGTTTTCTGGTCTCGCTCGCTGTGAGCGATGGGGATGCTCTGTAGCAGCGGTGAGGCCTGGGGGCACTGGGAGGCGAGGGCAGGACGCCTGGGCACCCTGAAGGCGGTGCCAGGTCACTCACTCTCTCCCAGTCATGAGATCGAGAAGGTCTGGGCAGCGGGCACCACGTGGCCAGCACCCAGCGGGAGGCTAGCAGTTCCTCTGGTGGCCCTCCCCCTTCTCTGCGTGGCCTTTTGCAAAATAAACGCGCTCTCTTCTGGTGGCTCCATCTTCTGCTTCTTCCCCTGGGAAGAACCATCTCCCAGCTGAGGCCGCGGGTGGGCGGCCCTCAGGGGTCTGGCTGCGGCTCACACATATGCAGAGGGTCTTCCCCAACCCGAGGGCCTGGTACATCCTGTACGATCTCTGTGACGCGTGGATTTGTGTGTCTGGGAGAGAGAGCTCTCGAGAGGGAATCACGGCTTTCAGCTTGGAGGAAATCTGCCCCGGAAGGCTTATGGGCTGAATTTCCAGGCAGAAAAACATGTTGGTCATTCCAGGCTAGGGGAAGAATGGTGCCCCCACCACGTCTCAGCCACCCCGTGGTCCCTGCAGAGGGGGTGAAAGCGTCATTTGCTTGTATAAAGATTTTTTAAGTTTAAAAAAGAGGTTCTAACAGTTGCCAGGCCAGAGAGAACCAAGTAAGGAAAGTGGAGAGAAGCTCCCTTGGTGGGGGGAAGGGCAGGTGCCCTAGAGGGGCGGGCGGGGCGGCGGGAGGTGCCGGGGAGTCAGCGGAATGTGGGGGTTCCCTCTGCATGCAGCAGGCCCCTGCCCCGGGGCGCTGTCCCTGTGTTCATATGTAGTTTGAAAATGCTATTTATATTGTAAAGAGAATAAAAAGAAGCAGGCAGACGCCCCTGTGGCTCCGGGTCGGGCAGGTGGGCCACCCCTGTGGCCAGTCCCTCTGGGTTCCACCCCATCCATGGTGGGTTCCTGGACCACTTGTGCAGACAGGCAGTGGCGCAGCAAAGGGGGAGCGTGCTTTCCCCATGAAGGTATATCTGTGTCTATGTGTGAAAGCAAGAAACAAAAACCCCCACCCACCCTGATTTTTTTTCCACCTGAGATTAAGGATGCGCTGTATTTTTGCCTAATTCCCCTGCCTCTAGGTTCATAATGAATTAAAGGCTCGTGAGCACTGCGAATTACAGCTCCAGGTGGTTGCAGCGTCTTCTTTTGTCTTCTTTTCTGAGTGGGTGCCCGGGAGCCGGGCAGCGGTCTCCAGGCTGGGGTGGGCTCTGGGTGCCCCCTCCAGGAGGGAACAGGCATGGTTCTTCCCCAAAGGGTGGCACATGGCCCCACAGCCCCTGCTTTCTGCCTCCAGGATGGAGAAAATTTCCTTACAGAGCTAGACATCAGAAGCTTGTGTCCACACAGACGTCTGGCCCCCGAGGCTTTTGAGTCTCCCTGGGGCAAGGCCCTCTCCCCGCTGCCCTCCCAGCCCCTGCCCAGTTCTTGTGACACCTGAGCCAGGGATCGTATTTTGTGGTGGGCAGCCATTGGGCATATGTGAGACGGCAGGGTCCACGTGGGGTGAGGCTGTCCCCCCCAATATTCATGAATGTGTTACTCATTCGGCCAGTACCAGGATACAGCAGTAGGTGGGACAGCAGTGGGAGAGATAGACGGTATATAAAACGGGATGTCAGTTGTGATGTAAACAGTAGGAGGTCCTGAGGGAGATGAGAGGGTGAGGCATGGGGACATCTTGGGGCACAGTCAGTGCAAAGGCTCTGGGGCAGCACCGTGCCTGGATTTCGTCTCCTGTACAGCTTGTGGGATCTTAGTTCCCCAACCAGGGATCAAACCCGTGACCCCTGGCAGTGGAAGCACCAAGTCTTAACCACTGGACCACCAGGGAAGTACCCATGCCTGGTGTTTTGGAGGAGCAGCTGAGTGGGACCATGTGACTACAGCAGAGCAAGGGGGAGAAGGGAGGGGGAGAGAGGGAGGAGACGAAGGCAGGGAGGCGATGGGACAGGTCACGCAGGGCACTGTGGGCTGCAGGAAGACTGGGGCCTTTACCCCAGGGAAGTGGGAGCCTGAGAGGGTTGTGGGCAGAGGAGAAGCGGGGCCTGACTCCGCCTCTGCTCACTGGTGCCCTCTGACCCCTGAGAGGAGGACAGACCATGGGGTGAGGTGGGACCCTGGGGACCAGGGCAGAATGGAAACACGGAGCATCTCGAAAGATGGCTTTTGAGGTGAGCTGGCCTATCACGGCTGGACATGGGGCCGACGGCTGAGAGAAGGCATTTAGGAGACATCAGCAGATGGGCCTGAGGGCCATGGACAGGGCGCCCCTCAGGGCCTCAGTTTTTCTTCTGCAGAATGGGCATCCTTAAGGGTGCTGTGTCCTGAGCAAATTTCCTCCAATGATGTATCCACCCAGCCACTGCCACCCTCAGCCTGCTTCTCCGACCCCTTTGCAGAGATGCTACCTCTGGCACCCGCAACAAAGCCCCCAGGACTCAGTTTCCCCATCTGCTACAGGGGACTCTGCAACACTGACCAGGTGAGTCAGCGTCCTCTGACCCTCCCCGGGGCCTGGCGGATGTCCGTCCTCAGTGGTGAGGAGGGGGCCACAGACAGCAGCAGCGTGAATGGCTGACCCAGGTGGTCTCAGCACGGTTGCAGATGGATCTCTGTTCTCCATGCTCTCCGAAACATCATAAAATGGGGAGGTAATTTGGGACAGGCCATCGTGGACTGAGGCCAGGGCCAAGATACCAGGCTGACTCCACGACTGAGCAGCTGCATGGAACCTACAGCATCTGTGGCATCCAGGCACTGGGCCCAACACTGGAGTCTGAGAGAGAAATTTATCAGGTGCAAATATCAACTGCCCTGTGCCAGGACCTGGGAGGTGGCTGAGGAAGAGGGGGGCAAGGTCACTGCTTCTCTGGAGTTTATAGAGTTCAGGAAAGCAGGCAAGTGATGAAAGCATAAGGCATCATAAATACAACTTTGACATGTGCCCTGAAATTGCAGAGATGGAAGGTAAGCCATGGTCACAGAGACCTGTCAGGATCCTAAATAGGTGATATTTAGATCTGACCCCTCAACGGAGATCAGTCAGGTTCAGGCGAGGGATGTGGTACATGGTATGGAATACCCCAGCCTCTTCGGTCAAGATCCCTGCAACCTACAGCCCTCAAGTCAAATCCGGCTCTCCTACAAATAAAGTTTTGTTGGCACATAGGCACACCCATTCATTGAGTACCATCTATGGCGGACTTTGCTCTACAAGGGAGGGCTGAGCGGTAGCAGCAGAGACCGCCTGGTGCCCCAAGAGCTAGACATACACTATCTGGCCCTTTACAGAAAAAGTTGTGCTCATTTTAGACATAGAGCAAGTGAGAAATGGCAGCCTCTATACACTTGATCTGTGCCTGTGACAGAATCATTTTTCCGTGGGGCATCCCTCAATGCCCAGACCCACCTTACCTCCCAGAGGCCCCTGATTAGGCTCACTGTCTATAGCATCCACCCCAGACCACCCCTGCAAAGAGCTTGGTGGAAAGAGGACTTTGGCTTGGGCCCCTCCATCCATTTGTCGTTCATCCACTGGGGGCTCCGCCCAACACATCTGGAGCATCCCTGCTCATCCTGCTGATTGCTGAAGGGAAGCCCAAACACACCCCCTGTCCAGCCCATTGGGCTGCCCCACCTCCCCAAGTTGCCCCCTTTGGCCAGTGCAGAGAGTGACAGTGGGTCTGGGCCTCTGTGGTCCACTAGTCCTGGCTCTAAGCCCCACTGTCATGATTCACAGCTTTTGTGAAAGTGAAAGTCGTGCCCAACTCTGCAGCCCCATGGACTATACAGTCCATGGAATTCTCCAGGCTGGAATACTGGAGTGGGTAGCCATTCCCTTCTCCAGGGGATCTTCCCAACCCAGGGATTGAACCCAGGTCTCCTGCGTTGCAGGCAGATTCTTTACCAGCTGAGCTACCAGGGAAGCCCAAGAATACTGGAGTGGGTAGTCTCTCCCTTCTCCAGCAGATCTTCCTGACCCAGGAATCGAACCAGAGTCTCCTGCATTGCAGGCAGATTCTTTACCAGCTGAGCTACCAGGGAAGCCACAGCTTTTATGCTGGTGCTTAAATCTTGGTGTGCCTGCTCCTCCCTCTCCCCAGCACCAACTGTCCCGCCTCCTCGACTGGCCACCCATCCAGGCTGCCCCGCTCCACACCCCAGAGAGACAGCTCAGGGACATAGAACCACAGTCCCAAGATCACCACAGGGAGAAATATTCCCCAAGACAGACCCTAAAAGGCCCAGAGGCCAGGCTCAGAGAGCCCTGCAGCTCTCAGCCGGGCTGGGGGACCATTGCCAGGGAGTGTTATTTATGGATTAGATTTCCAGAGCACTTTTGCTCCCTTAATGGAGAAAATAAGAATTACTTGCTGCCATAGGCGGCGCAAGGGGTGACACCCGGCAGCCGGCAGAGGCGAGGCAAGGAGGGATGAGTGTCTGGGTGCCTGGCGTCTCTCTGGTGTAGCATCCATCCTGCTGGGCGACGGACAGATGGCTCTTTTCCCAGCAGCTTCCTGGGGGAGGGGGCAGGGGTCCTTCCAGGACAGGCCAGCCTCCCTCCCTGCTCTTCCAGGTGACCTCCACTGGCCCCAGGACACTTACTGCTCTGTTGACCCCATATTAGCTTCAAATCACCATTAACCAGTGGCTTAGAACACCAGACATTCATTCCTCGCCTATCCTGGAGGCCAGAAGCTTGAGACCCAGGTGTCACAAGGCTGTACTCTCTCCAGGGGAGAATGCTTCCTGTCTCTTCCAGCTTCTGGTGGCCCCAGGTGTCGCTCCACCCTCTGCCTCTGTCTTCACACACCATCTGTGTGACTGTGTCTTTCCTCTGTCTCCAGTGCCCCTCAGCCTCTCTCTGGTACAGGGACACCAGTGACTGGATTTAGGGCCACCTGGATCATCCAGGACCTGCTTGTCATCCCAAAATCCTTGACTTAGTCACAGCTGCAGAGACACTTTTCCCAAATAGGGTCACAGTCACAAGTTAGGGGAAGTAGGGCATGATCGTGTTTTGGGGGGAGCCCCCAGGCAAGCCACTCCAGGTTCCTCCCCTCACTGCAGCCCCAGTGACCCCCTACATGATTGTGAACCCCATGAGCATAAAGACACAGTCTTTGCCCTATCGGCAACCCCCACGCTCAGCCTAGAGCCTGACAGGCCGATGGGTCTTAAAGAGCTTAAGGACGTTGGTGACCTACAACGGCTGGTGGGATGGGGTATAAAATAATTAGGGGAGAGGGGGAACACAGTAGCTGGAGTAAAGAGGGGATGACCCACTCTGAGTATACTTTCTGAAATAGCTCTGACTCTTAACAGTCTTTATTTCACATGCCCCAAACAATAACTAGTTAAAATCATCCAGAATGTGGTGGGAACCCCAAAATGGAAAACAGTAACGCATGAACCCAACTGAGCTGTAAATGAAAAGGAGGGAGAGAGAAAGGAGCTGATCGAAGTAACTTTTGAGATGGTATCTTGAGTGGCTACTGTTAGGCTAGAAACAAAAATACCTATACACCAATTCTGTTCTCCAGTAGAAACCCTGGTTTTCCCAAGTAGGCCGAGCTGTAGCTCCCTTATAGTGAAAGTCGCTCAGTTGTATCTGACTCTGCAATCCCATGGACTATACAGTCCATGGAACTTTCCAGGCCAGAATATGGGAGTGGGTAGCTATTCCCTCCTCCAGGGGATCTTCCCAACCCAAAGATCAAACCCAGGTCTCCCACATTGCAGGTGGGTTCTTTACCAGCCGAGCCACCAGGGAAGCCCAAGAATACTGGAGTGGGCAGCCTATCCCTTCTCAGCCTTTCTTTCCAACCCAGGAATCGAACGAGGGTCTCCTGCATTGCAGGCGATTCTTTACCAGCTGAGCTACCAGGGAAGACCTATGTGAATCCTGGAGCTGGACAAATAAGTCAATAAATTGTAGACTATGAGAGCTGTGTTCCTCTCAGTCAGAGAAAGAAATTATAGATAAGTCAAGAAGGCAGGAAGGTAGAACAAACCATGTGCTGGGCTGGAACCAGAAGTCCCAGTATTAATTCATGGTCCTCGATACATGGAGAAAGATTAGATAGATAGATATAGTAACAGTACAGGTAGAAGTGGAAGTAAATATAGACGTCTGTATGCATGGGTAGCCTGATTCTCTTGCAGCAATGAGCATCCCTGGCACCTGCAATTTGGTTTCTAAGTACCATTCTCCAATAAAAGGAGCAAGAACTTCTTGGAGAAATCATTAACTTCATGCTGCATGGAGCAGGGGAAACACAAGGTAAATCTGGAGCATCTTGTGTTGCCAGAAAGTAAGGAGATATATGTGTGTGTGAATATATATTTGTATATACAAACAGAGCCCAAACCAAAGCCACTCCCAAGAACCAACGCTAGAGGAATTTGAATAATAAAAGTGATAGTATTAGGTTATAATGTAATAGAGTGAAATATCCAAACTGCTATAAATAATTGACTTGATACATAAATGGACCGAGGGAGAAGGGATTCATCTTCCTTACAGATGAATCCTGATTCATTAATGTAGGGGTGAAAGTTTGCATTCGAACTGTCTACGTTCAGTCACTCTGAATGTGAACTCTGGCAGGGGGCCACTGCTTCTGGTTCCATTTCAGGAGCTTAGGGTACACAGGGGAAGAAAACAGGCCAAAAAAACCAAAACATTTCTGTCCATGGTAGCTCACAGTCTCTCAGGGGAGGCAGACAGGATGAATAACCGAACTATGGAACAGATTAGAAGGCTGTAGATACTACCTGGAAAAAAAGGGAGGAGAGATGAGGGCAGAGAGTTGATACTGTTTCATTATATAGGATGTTCAGAGTCTCATCGAGAAGGTGCCCTTTGAGCAAAGACCTGAAGGAAGTTAGGGAACAAATCAGGTGTACACTTAGAAAAGAGCTCCTGATGGCCCCTTGTGTCTGAAGCAGAGTGAGCAAGGAGGAGAGAGAGTGGAAGGGAGGGCAGGGAGGGGATGGGGCAGATCCTGTAGGACCTTGTGGGCCAGGGGGAGGACTTGGGCTTTTACCCCGAGTAGGTGGGAGCCTGGAGGGCTGTGGGCAGAGAAGGACCGGGGCCTGACTCACGTGTTCACAGGCATACCCTGATGGTTGTGGTGGGGAGGACAGACAGTATGTGACCTGGACAGGAGCCTGGAACCCCAGTGAAGGCAGCCGAGCTTGTCCAGATGGGTGATGTTGGGGCTGGACCAGGTGGAATCAGTGACCATTCTCTGGGTTGAGCAGTGTAGAGGTCCCTGCAGACCCTGAAAGGGGACAGTTAGAGCAGGGGCATGAATGCCGGGTTAGAGAAGCGTCCACATTTTTACAAAGAATTGCCCTGTTCTCTGGTAAAAAGTAATATTCCTTAGTACAGATAGACTGTAATTTGTTTAATCAATTTATGGACCTGGAGGTTATTTCCAGTTTTTCCCAGCTATGAACCATGTTGCACCAGCGCAGTTTTCCTTGTACTCATGTGTGCATGTTCCTCTAGAATAAATTCCTAAGAATGGGGGTGGGGTGGGGAGGATTGCTGGGTGGAAGCTTCTGTCATTTTACTTGTAATTCCTGCAGCCAGGTGACCCCCAAACTCCTTGTGCGCCCTGAGGTGTGATGGGAGAGGTTGCCTCTTCCCCAGAACTTCTAGGGTAAATGCTCCCACCTAACCTGTGATCCCCACCTACTGGATTAGTGAAAAGCTACAACTGATCATGACCTCAACATTTATTTCTCTTATAAAGAGTCAGGTTGAGCATTCTTTCCGATGATTAAAAGCTTTTTGTCAGGACAGTCTTGAAACAAAGTGTTTAAAATTCCCCTAGGACCATTTCCTGCCAGCAATAGGGCTGATTTGATGTTTCCTGTTTCGCCATGCTGTATCCGTCCAGTTCCAGGTCGCTGGCAGAGCTGTGGATCGGTGCCACACCTAGGCTTGTGTGTGTGCATACTGAGTCACTTCAGTCGTGTCTGACTCTTTGCAACCTATGACTGTAGTCCGTCAGGCTCCTCTGTCCATGGGATTCTCCAGGCAAGAATACTGAAGCGGCTTGCCATTTCCTCCTCCAGGGCATCTTTCAGACCCAGGAATCTAACCTAGTGGTGGGCAGGTTCTTCTGGGAAGCCCCGCACCTAGGCTTACCCTTCTCTTATTTGATTCTGTGAAATTAGAAACAGCAAGCTCATAAATAACTGTAGAGCAAGTGGCTGGCGGCAGGACATTAGCTCAAACTAGGACTGGGAAAACGCAGGCATCTCTCGCCAAAAACCCCTGACCATCACTGTGGGCTGGAAAACTGGTCCTTGCCACTTGGGGAAGGACCACACATTCCACACCCCAACTCTGATTGTGTTAATGCTGCAAAGAATCCCACATTTGTGTCTGCTGAAGCATTTGGATATAGTTTTAAAATATACCCCCATGATGAATCATCCATCTTGTTCTCCAGCAGGAAAAGAATCATCACTGAAGGCTCAGACCTCTGGTAATGGAGCCATATGTGCAAAAGCTCCATGTTCTTAAGAAACCCCAATTTGTCCTCAGAGTTAGGAATTCTGGAGAAGTTTTTTATTTCCCCATGAAAGGGACAGTCAAGGCTGGTGCTGTTTTTTCCCCATTCCTCTTATCTCTTCCTGACATATAGGATGTGGACATGATGGCCGGAGCCATGGCAGCCATTTTACTATCACAAGAGAGAAGCTGAGATCTCTTTTACATCATTCATTCATTTATTGGGTAGGTAGTTTTTGCTTATTTCCAGGATGTAAATACTCTTACCATGGCTGATTTCAAACCATCAGCATGATGTCACTAAATGCAGAATTGGAAAAAGAAGCACAGTAGCCCACCATTATATAATGTTTCCATCAAACAAATATTAATACAATAAATATTGTAAAATACCTCAAGAGTATAGATAATAGAAAAATATTAGTAAACATAAGTAGCAAGTGATAAGTTTTGAATATTTATTGCTTTGGTTTTAATATAATTTCATTGGAAATTTATATAATTTTATTTTTCTTAATGGCTGTGTTTAACAACCAGTTCACAACAATAACTGCATGATTTTGCTCAGGTTTGGGAGTGGGATAAAAACATTTGGTAGAAGCCAGTGTATTTTGTTTGAAAAGTATATCCTCACGTTCTGTGATTTTTTTTTGCAGCTCAGATTGCTGGGGGCCCCACGTCATCTTTCAAAAGTATTTCTTAATCATTAGCTTCCCAGGAACAGGGCTCAAGTGACCACAGAGCTGATAAATACCAATCGATCGCTGTACTTTCCATTCACACTCCTTCCAGTGGTCGTGAGAATTCCTCACGCTCACAACTTGACTAGTCCCGGAACACACAGATTCTTTGTTTCCTATTTGGGCTGATCTGTAGCTCCCACTCATGCTTCCAGCATATTTCTAGGTATTTACCTTGTATTAGCATGGCTTTTACACTTTAATGAATCACTTCCAAGCCACTGATCCAATTTTTATAAAACTTTCTGTGAAAGTATAGCACACAAACAGAAAAGTATATTTCCCCCATAAAATGAGGATTGTATGGTTGTGCCTGTTTGAACTGCATTTCTCAATTAGCCTTACACTGTGGACATTTTCATATCATTAAATATACTCGGTCTACATTTTAACACCCATCTAACATTTTTTGACTGAACTGTAATTTACAGTCCATAAATATATCTTGAGTCATGCGGTTGTAAGTTTGGCAAACGCATCCTCATGAAAAACCACCAAGCAAAACGTGATATGGAGCATCTCCTTCCCTCCACAGTATTTCTTCGTCTCCCTCCTAACTCCAAACCATTATTCTGTTTTCCATTCCTTAGATTAATGTAAACTGTTCTAGAACTTTCTGCAGATGAATCCTGAGGAATGTACCATCTGTATTTGGGTTCCTTCCCTCAGCACGATGCACTCGAGACTCACCCTTCTTGGGTGTTGCAGCACAGAGTCCCTTTTCCACAGCTGTAGAGTGCTCCATGGCGTGGCTGGACCACAGTTTGTGGCTCCCCAGTAAATGGACATTTGTGATTGCAGGTGAAACCAGGTGAATTCATTCGTGCCCTCAGCCACTTGTGGGTATTTCATGAGGCTTTCAATCTCAGCTTTTCACTGCTTCTTCCTGAATCTTCTCCAGTTGGGGTTTCCAGCATGGAGCTCTTCCAACGAAGTTTGCAATGATTCGCTTATATCTGATTCTAGAGTGAATGAGGGACAATGCACAGGTGGGTCAGGGCTGTCATGGCCACCAGGTTGAGTGATGGACGAGTGGGAGGTGGCCTCAGGGAGGAGCTTGGCCTTTGTTCACTTTGCTCGGAGAGAACTGGGGTCTCTGGGAGGATTCTGAGTGGGGAATCGGCCCAGAGCAGGAGTCAGGAGACCCTGTGAATCCCCTGAAAGGGGCACAAGGAGAGAACTGCTGCTGCTGCTGCTAAGTCGCTTCAGTTGTGTCCGACTCTGTGTGACTCCATAGACTGCAGCCCACCAGGCTCCCCCATCCCTGGGATTCTCCAGGCAAGAACACTGGAGTGGGTTACCATTTCCTTCTCCAATGCAAGAAAGTGAAAGGTGAAAGTGAAGTCACTCAGTCATGTCTGACTCTTCACGACCCCATGGACTGCAGCCTACCAGGCTCCTCCGTCCATGGGATTTTCCAGGCAAGAGTACTGGAGTGGGGTGCCATCGCCTTCTCCGCAAGGAGAGAACTAGGTGGAGCCAATGGACCAGCCCTGTATCCCCTGGAGAAGGGCTGAGCACAGCCCTCGAACCCCTGCCTCTGCTGGATTCAATGCATTGACACCAGGGCCATGGCCATCTGATCACAGAATCTGTTCAGAACAGCTGCCTGGTGACAAGTATAATAAAGTGTATTAATGAGGCCATTATTACTCCCTAATTAAAAGCTAATAAGGAAGAGTTAATTGCCTTTAAAAGATGAAGCAAGACCAGGCTGGGATTTATCTCTGTTTGCTTTTGCTTGCCTGGATAGGCTGATATTTGGAAACTAATTAATTGAATCAAATCTTACAGAAAACTAATAATCTCCTCATGCCATTTGGGCTGTTGAATTTAAAGGTGTTTGCTGCATGCCTGGGTGTTTCCATTGTAAGATCCTGGGTCCTCTGTTCCTTGCAAAGGGCGTGGTTGGCGAGGTGACGGGGCTGGAGGGAGCAGGTGGTGGTTGGGGAGTCATTTGCCCTCTTAATTCTGGTTCCCGCTTTGCTGCCCAGGGCCAAATCTGGTCCACAGTCAAATCTCAGATCTACTTCCATGAGGTGCATGCTCAGTTGCTTCAGCTGTGTCTGACTCTTTGCGACCCTTTGGACTGTAGCCCACCAGGCTCCTCAGTCCATGGGATTCTCCAGGCAAGAATTCTGGAGTGGGCTGCCATTTTCCTCCTGCAGGGGATCTTCCTGTCCCAGGGACTGAACCCAAGTTCAATCCTGCATTGCAGGGGGATTCTTTACCCCCTGAACCACGGGGGAAGCCCATATCCATAATAATAATTGTTATTGTTACATTTTTCTTTTGAAATAGCTGAAGACACAAGAAGTTTTACCAAAAAATAATACAGAGAAGTCCCCCATCCCCTTCACCCAAGCTCCCCTTTAATCCTATTTTACACAGTCATTCTACCTTATCCAAACCAAATTGGCATCATACAGTTAACTCAGTCACAAGCCTTACTCTGATTTCACTGTCTTCCTTTTAGAGTTTATGTGGGGATATGTCACATATCAGCAAGTTCAGCCATTTAAATTGTACAGTTCAGTGGCTTTTATTGTATTTTCAAGGTTGTGCAACTGTTGCTCTAATTCCAGAACATTCTCATCACCCCAGAAAGAAACGTCATCCCCCCCCAAATAGAAACCCTATCCCCATGAGCAGTCACTGCCACCCCCTCCCCAGCCCCTGACAACCAGGAGTCTGTGTCTGTGGGTCGGCCTGCTCTGCACGTTCCCGTCAGTGGAATCACACCCTGAGTGTCCTCTGTGTCTGCTTCTGTCACTGAGCACCGTGTCCTCAGTGTCTGTCCACGTGGTAGTGAGTGTCAGGGCTTCTCTCCTTTTTCTGGACAAGTTTGTGAGTGGATGTATGTTTTCAATTCTCTTGGTCTGTATTCATTTTTTTTAAAATTTTATTTATTTTTTATTTTCGGTTGTGCTGGGTCTTTGTTGTTGTACAGGCTTTTCTCTAGCTGCAGTGAACTGGGGCTACTCTCTAGTTGAGGTGCACAGGCTTCTCATTGCGGTGGCTTCTCCTATTGATGAACAGGGGCTCTGCGGTGCTCTGGCTTCAGTAATTGTGGCTCCCGGGCTCTAGAGTACAGGCTCAGTAGCTGTGGTGCACGGGCTCGGTTGCTCTGCAGCACGTGGAATATTCCCGGATCAGGGATTGAACCTGTGTCTCCTGCATTGGCAGGCGGATTCTATACCACTGAGCCACCAGGGAAGCTCTGTATTCATTTTTTCTTAAATTTTTTTTGGCCACACCACACGGCATGTGGGACCTTCGTTCTCCAGCCAGGGATCAAACCCTTGCCACCTGCATTGAAAGCCCAGAGTCTTAACCACTGGACCACCAGGGAAGTCCTGTATTCATTTTTAATGTAGGTGTTTTTTTTTTTCAATATTGACTGATTGATTTGGCTGTGTTGGGTCGGGTCTTGCGACACTTGGGCTCTCTAGTTGGGCATGTGGGCTTAGTTGCTCCACGGCATGTGGGATCTTCCCAAACAAGGGATTGAACCAGTGTCTCCTGCATTCCAAGGCCAGTTCTTAACCACTGGACCACCAGGGAAGTCCTGTGGGTTTGTTTGTTTTAATTGCACACATCAGATGCAAATCTGCCACTGAAAACTAGAAATAAAGCTTAATCTTTCTCCACCTCCTTCCTCTTTGCTCAGCCCAGACCCCTCCTCTCTGGAGTAAGACCCCACTGCATCTGGGGACACCTCCAGCATACCATTCTCTGTGTGTTGACATATGTCCACGTGTCTCCAGGGAGGTACATTCACTATCTAGCGACTATTTTCACAAAGATGAAATCTCAACTCTAATGAAGTTTGGCTGTGTTCCTTGTTTGTTTTTCTAGAAAATCCGCATGGAATTACCTGCATTTATTTTTCCCTTTTGCTCTTACAAATCAAGTTAGAACTTAACTACAAAATGATATTCCAACCTTAAGAGTACAGCTTGACAGTTTTGCATAGAGAGAGACATGCTACCCAAAAAAGTAGAATGCATGCAGAGGCGCTCAGTCGTGTCCAACTCTTTGTGACCCCATGGACTGTAGCCCTCCAGGCTCCTCTGTCCATGGGATTCTCCAGGCAAGAATACTGGAGTGGGTTGCCATTTCCTTCTCCAGGGGATCTTCCCCACCCAGGGATCAAACCCACATCTCTTGCATCTCCTGCATTGACAGGCGGGTTCTTTATGAGCTGAGCCACTGGGGGAGCCCTAAAAATAGAATGGGGGTTAGCAAACCCTGACCCACAGGCCAGGTCCGACCCCCTGCCTATTTTTGTATGGTTTATGGGTTAAGACTGTTTTTATATTTTTAAGTGAATTTTTAAAAGCCAAGAGTACTAACTTCCCTGGTGGTCCAGTGGTTAAGGCTTCAGCTTCCAATGCTTGGGGTATGAGTTCAGTCTGTGGTCAGGGATCTCACATTCTTTGCGACCAAAACATAAAAAACAGAAGCGATATTGCAACAAATTCAATAAAAACTTGAGAATTGGTCCATATTAAAAAAAAAAATCTTTAAAAACCAAAAGAAGACTAATATCTCACCACACATAACAATTGTATAAAATTCCCATTTCTGTACCATGAATAAAGTTTTATTGGGACACAGCCATGCCCATTCATTTGCATATTGCCTGTGGCTGCCTTAGACATTTCTGAGAAGTTGTCCCTCTGGTGCGTCAAGCCTCATGTATTTATTTTCTGGCTTTTTACAAAAAAAAAAAAATGTTTGCTGACCCCTGCCCTATAAATGCCTGATGGGCAGGCCTCCTTCATGCTCTGAGCTCAGAAAGGTCAAGAGCTGAGCCCAGGATCACACAGCTAATGTTCTCTTCATTGGCTCACGTTTGATAATAGGCAACAGATATGTATCCGTGTCCCCCTGTGTCCTTCCTGTGCTGGTTGGAACTGGAGCCCCAGATGGGGGCAGATTGAGCTAGGACCAGACATCTGTAGTCCTTTGGGGTCAGAGCTTGGGGAGGCCAGAGCAGGCTGGAGTGGGGACCCCAGAGGGCTGCTTGGGGAGTCGCTGATGGAGCCAGGCTTTGGAGGACAGGAGTTCTTTGGGGAGAAGGGAGGAAAGATAAGAGACCCCACCATGTCAGGTGGGGTGAGGCGATCAGAGCTTGAAGCAACCAGAGATGCAAGTGTATCTCAAACCCCTGTCGAGAGGACTCACCACAACCAAGAGCGACAGAGATCCATCTAAATCACAAAGCTGGCAGTGCCCCTCCATCACTCCGTAATCTTCCATGGCTCCCCATTGCTCCCAGGATAAAGTCCGAACTATCATGACTGTGGCTTTCGAGGGCCTTCGGCGTCTGGTCCCTCCTGACCTTCCCACTACCCCTGCCCTGGCTCTGTTTTCAGTGTTTCCATTTAAAATCATCATTGACAGATAAGGACTTACTGTTGACATTCTGTTCTTTGTTTTCCAGTTCTTTAAAAAAATTAAAAAAAAAAAATCTTCTGGCCATGATGCGTGGTATGTGGGATTTTAGTTCCTAATATCTGATTGAACCCATGCTCCCTGCCTTGACATGTGGATTCTCATCCCCCAGATCCCCAGGGAAGCCCTCTAACTCTTTATTTAGGTCTCACTTTGATCCCTGCTGCCTTTTTGTGTGTTTTGATGCCTTGGTATGAATGTGCTTTGATTTCTGTATCTGGGTCTTTTGCATTCTTACTACAGGTTTTTTCCCTTTTCATTACTACAAGGCTTACATAAAACATCTTCAAATTGTAGCACCTGTTTTTAAACTGCTAATAACTGAAACTGGATAGCATTCCTAAGTTACACTTTTACTTCTCCTCTCATTCACCTTTCAAGTTACAGCTTAAATATTTTTATATTGTGTATCCAATAACAGATTATTATAGTTGTGATATTTTTCACTACCTTTGCTTTTTAACTTTTAAATTCGATTGGTATGTGAATTACACACAGCTTTACTGTATCACAGACTCTCTGACCATATATTAACCATTCCCAGTGAGTCTCATGCTACCTTCTTATGTTTTAATAATGTTAACTAGAGTCCTTTTGCTGCCATTAAAGAACTCCTTGTAACATTTCTTGTAAGGCAGGTGGCCTGGTAATAACTCCCTCAGCTGTTGTGCATTTGGGGCAGTCTGTCTCTCCATTTCTGAAAGACAGCTTTGCCAGATACAGAATTCTTGGTTGACAATTTCTTTTTCTTCCAGTATTTTGAATCTATCATCCTATTCTCTCCTGACTTGAAAACGTTTTGTTGAAATATCCACTTATAGTGTTATAGGGTTCCTTTTTAAGTATGTGCGGGGGCTACTGGCTTTGTTCTGCAGACCATCAACTCCTCCTGCCAGACCCTGGCCTCCAGCCTCGCTGAGCCACACAGTCCCACAGCTGTTACCACTCAGGTTTTCTGATCCACTGGGCCCCAGAGCTCCTCTCGAAAGTGGGTGGGACTGTGAATTAGCCTCCCAGCTTGAGCAGGAGAGGGCCAGACTCGGTTCCAGGGCCCCAGCAGGGCTCCTCTTTTTGAGGGCCTCCTTCAGGCAGATCTGCACCCCTCCGAGTTCCCTGGTCATATTGTTGGTATCCTGGCTCTGCAGATGAGTAAAGCTGCTGGCTGAGATGACAATTCCTAGGACGCTGAAGGTAGGAACTCAGTCTGCCAGGATCCCAGGGCTGGTTATTGCAAGGGCCTCTCCACTCTGCCATCTTGGTCCTATTCCTAGTGGTCAAGCTCCTGAGATCTTCCTGCACTTCCCATAGGCTGAGACCAAAGTGGGGGTTCCCAGGAATGGACCCACAACCCTGGGGAATCTAAATGTCTACCTGGGCTCTCTCTCCCCACTGGGGGAACCAGAGGTTCGGAGGGCGCCACCTCGGTGAGGGGCCATGTGGTCAGTACGTCACCCCTCCCATGCGGCCTGTCTTGGTCTTCGTGGCACAAGGGAGGCTTGGCCTTAAGCGCACGTTCTAGGATGTTCTCTGCGCTGCCTTGTCCATAAATAATTTTTTGTTGTTGTTCCTGTGACGGTGGAGTGAAGTTAGGAGTGAGATGTGGTTACCCATCTGGTTGGCAACACCTCCCTGCGCCTCTGCTTTTATACTCCAGGCAAGACTCGCAGGCCCCAGACTCACCTCCTCTGGACCTTTGAACTTGCTGTTCCCTCTGCCTGGGATGCTGAGCCTCTCTCTTTGTCATGGCAGTCCAAGCGTGGGTTGGAAAAGAAATTTCCAGGCACAGAGCATTTCAGAAGGGAGAGAGTTTATTAAAAGCAAGGAGTAGAAATAATGAAGGCACTGCCAGTGCGGTGGGTCCGGGAGAGCTGACACTTTCTGTGGGTTAATAGCCAATTTTTTATAGCCTCAAGACAGAAACTTCCTGCTGGAAGGGTGGCATTAGGTAATGGGTTAGGGCACTAGAGGGTGAGTAGCCAGTTGGGCGTTTTTGCCTAATTTGGGGTCAGGAAGCCTGCTGGTGATGATCAGGGGCTTTGGGCAACGGTCACAGAGGGGCTCAGTCAATTCTGGAGATGACCTTGTCTCTGACTTCTGTGGCTCCAAGGGCTTCACTTCTGTGGCTTTGGGGCAGGACTCCACAGTCTTTACCTATCTCCTCTCTCCTATTTATCCTTTGACTCTCAGTTGGAGGTCACCTCCTCCGGGAAGCCCTCCCTGCCCCCATGATTTTGCCGGATTGTGTGTACCTTTCTCTCTGTGAGCCCTGGTTGCCAGGGACAGCTGTGTTCACTGCTTAGATCTCAATCTGTGGGTATGTTGATGGACTATGTCGGGGTAGAATGAAATCCTTAGAGGAAGATGAACCTGCAGCCCAGGATGGAAGCCAGAAAAGGCTTGGCAGGACAGGAGAACAGCTACCAGGTGGAAGGACCAGCCTGAGCAAAGGCCTGGAGGTAGGACTTGCCAGAATGGACTTTGCAGGGAGTTGTCCCCACCCCCGCCCCCCATGCATCTAGGCCCAGAGCAGCACTGCCATCATACTACGCACACATGCCTCATGGTCGCTTGCTGTCGCCCGGAGCGCGGTAAAAAACAATCAGCAGGTGATATAGATCGTGCTTCTGCTCACCCTGTGGTTGGTAATGCTGATTGCTCCCATACAGCTTCGGCCAGGGTCATGGGCGATGGCAGGTGTGCTGTCCTTGGTCACTCAGTCGTGTCTGACTCTTTGTGACCCCAAGGACTGTAGCCTGTCAGTCTCCTCTGTCCCTGGGGATTCTCCAGGCTGGAACACTGGAGTGGGTCACCATGTCCTCCTCCAGGGGATCTTCCCAACCCAGGGATCAACCCAGGTCTCCCACATTGCCGGTAGATTCTTTACCGTCTGAGCCACCAGGGAAGCCTAAGAATACTGGAGTGGGTAGCCTATCCCTTCTTCAGGGGATCTTCCCAACCCAGGAATCAAACTGGGGTCTCCTGCATTGCAGGTGGATTCTTTACCAGCTGAACCACAAGGGAAGCTTAAAACATATCTAGAAATGCTCATTTGGAGAAAGATGTTTTTATACAGTTTGGGGGCAAATGAAGCCATCCAACAGAACTGTGCCATAAACACCACCAACAGGTGCAGATTTCCACGCTAGCATCCTTCCGAAGTCCACAGCTTCCACTCCCCTCTGTCTGGTCCAGGACGCCAGCCACACTCTGTGCTACATGATCACTGCTGGGTACATCTTCTGTTCGCTGTTACTATGAGGGAGGGAGGCCTGGATTTGTCTGCAGCCCATCCCAGAATGGGGGACTGGGGTCATGGGCACCGAGTCTGGCTGCACGGTGTACCCCACAAAGCGGGGGTGCAGGCCCTGCCCTGATGGAGCACAAGCTGGATGGCCTGCTGGCAGTTAAGCATGGAGAAGATCGTGGGCATGTTCACATACACGTTCATGGTGCCCTTGGGCAAGCAACAATTGATCTGCGACCTGGTTGGGGGTGCCCAGGCCTCCAAGTTGGTGCTAGAGCTTGGGTGCTAAATATCTCAGACTCTTGTGCACCCCGCTTTTGGGCAGGTGGTATAGTACCTTCTGTAGAAGTCCCAGAGCTAGCTCACTCTTTCTGCTGGGGTTTCCCAGGGAGTCATGTGATTTCAGCTTGCCTCTTTGCTGCTGGGAAGATTGGTCATTTATAAGACCACAGACCTCAGTCCATTCTTTTTTTTTTTAACTTTTTATTCTGTGGGCTTTCTCTAGTGGTCCAGTGGTTGAGAATCTGTGCTTCCCCCGCACGGGCCACAGGTTCCATCTCTGATCGGGGAAGTAAGATTACATATGCCTCACAATAAGTGCAGCCAAAACAGACAAAAAACTGTAAAAAAAAAAAAAAAAGGAAAAAAGAAAAACCCAGCTTTTTATTTTGGAATGATTTATAGATCTATAGAAAATTGCCAAGATAGCACAGAGAGAATATATGTGTATGAGTGTATGTATCTTACATGTGAAAGTGAAGTGTTAGTCATTCAGTCGTCTCCGAATATATGTGACCCCATGGACGGTAGTCCATCAGGCTCTTCTGTCCGTGGAATTCTCCATAAGAATACTGGAATGGGTTGCCATTTCCTTCTCCAGGGGATCTTCCCGACCCAGGGATTGAACCCAAGTCTCCCACATTGCAGGCAGACACTTTACCAGCTGAGCCACCAGGGAAGCCTGTATCTTACATAACCCACCTCAATAACCCACCATTAGTATAATATCCAAAGCAGGAAACTAACATGGATACACTGTATCTCATTCTATGCAATTGTATCATACAGGTGTGTTGACTCTTGTAACCACCATCTTGATGCATATCTGTTCCATCACCCCCACAAAGATCTCTCCTGCGTCTCTGTATGTTGTAGAAAGGAAATGGTACAGTACAGCCGTGCTTTGAGATGGCTTTTTTCTTTTGAAGGAATGCCCTTGAGATTCACCTAATGGTTAAGTGCTGGGTGGTCTGTTCCTTTTCGTGACTGAGTGGTATTCCCTGGTGTGGATGGGCCCTGGTGTACTCATCACAGGACATCAAGGTTGTTTCCAGGTTTTTGTCTATTACAAATAAAGCAGCGACAAACACTCATGTCCAGGTTTTTGCAACAACATAAGTTTTCATTTCTCTGGGATACATGCCCAGGAGTACAATTGCTGAATCTTATGGTAAGTGTTTAGTGTTTTAAGAAACTGCCAAGCTGTGTCCCAGGGGGACTGTACCATTTCACATTCTCACCAGCAGAGCGTGTGATCCAGTTTCTCCATACTCAGAGCAGCTCTGATCTCCATTCAGGCTTGTCCTGAAAACCCCACATCCCAAGTTTTATTTTTAGGGGAGGAGAGTTTCCTGGGCCCCGGGGACAGCCCTTGGAAGTGGGGGGTGTGGGTTGTAAGCTTGTGATTCTATTTCAGGGAGAATTCTGCCATAGACTAAATGTTTGTGTGTCTCCAAGAATCCCAATTTTAAAGCTCTAATACTCAGAGTGATGGTGTTTGGAGATGGAGCCTTTTGGAAGTAATTGGGTTTGGTATAGGTTATGAGGGTGGCACCTTGTGATGGGATTAGCGCCTTTATAAGGGGTTCCCAAGTGATGCTAGTGGTAAAGAACCCACCTGCCAATGCAGGAGGTGTAAGAGATGAGGGTTCAATCCCTGGGTTGGGAAGAAGGAAATGGCAACCCACTCCAGTATTCTTGCCTGAAGAATCCCATGGACAGGTGGCAGGCTACAGTCCATAGGGTCGCACAGCTGCTGCCGCTGCTGCTAAGTCAAGTCAGTCGTGTCTGACTCTGTGTGACCCCATAGACGGCAGCCCACCAGGCTCCCCTGTCCCTGGGATTCTCCAGGCAAGAACACTGGAGTGGGTTGCCATTTCCTTCTCCAATACATGAAAGTGAAAAGTGAAAGTGAAGTCGCTCAGTCGTGTCTGACTCTTAATGACCCCATGGACTGCAGCCTACCAGGCTCCTCTGTCCATGGGATTTTCCAGGCAAGAGTACTGGAGTGGGTTACCAGTGCCTTCTCCAAGGGTTGTGCAGAGTCAGACACAATTGAAGTGACTTAGCATGCATGCGTGCAAAGGGATGAAGGGACCAGACACTGTCTCTCTCTCTCTCCGGGCCATATGAGGACACAGCAAGAAAGCAACCATCTGCAAGCCAGGGAGAGGGCTCTTGCTAGAACCCAACCATGCTGGCACCCTGATCTCGGACTTCCAGCCTCCCAAAGTGTAAGGAATACATTCTTGTTGTTTAAGCCACCCAGTCGATGGTATTTTGTTATGGCAGCTCAAGCCGACTAGGACAAGTTGGAAAGCTCCCAGCCCTTGGAGCTCTGGGGCTTCCTAAGCTTATAGGATCCAAGATGCTACCAACCGTCAGACAGAACACCCACACAAGGCAGATGCCAGACTTTGAAGCATAGAGTCAGAGGCATTCACTGAGGACTTTATCTGTAAAAGCAAAATATGCAATTGGTTTTGTTCTGTGGTCCATAGAATTTAGTCTTGCCACTATATGCGGATCCTCAAATAAAAAAAGAAACCATCAGGTGTTGGGGACAATTTGGGCATACTTTTTCTTCCAACAAATTGCACCCTGGAATGACACACACCTCTCTATGCCTCTTAGATTTTATCGTGCAAATAATCATGGGGGCTTTATGCACGGGCACCCCTCCCCCCTGAGGTTCCTTGACTTTTGCCAAGCGCCTTAACCCACTGACCCTTAACCCATTGCTAATCAGCTCCGGGAGTTGGTGGTGGACAGGGAGGCCTTGCATGCTGCGATTCATGGGGTCGCAAAGAGTCAGACACGACTGAGTGACTGAACTGAACTGACCTGAATCAGCTCTGTCTTTTTTGCTTTTTAACCTTTTTTAAAAAAACAGGAAGTTACAAAAATAGTACATAGAGTCCTAAGTACGCTTCCCCCAGTGCTGACGTTTTTGGCCGCTTGGTGTGCAGGGTCTTTGTTCCCCAACCAGGGATGGAACCCCTGTCCTCCCCCCGCACTGGAAGTGTGGACTCTTAACCACTGGACCTCCAGGGAAGTCCCCAGTGCTGACATTTTCTTTATGACTATAGGGCAGTATCAAAGCCAAGAAATCGACGTTGGGCTCGTACTGTTAATTAGAGGACAGTATTCAGATGGCATTATTTTTTAACCTGCATGTGTGTGTGTATTTGTTTCTATGTAGGTTTGTTCCTTGGATAGATGTGTGTGTCCACCAGCACTCTCAGGATCCAGGACTTCACTCCTCCACCTTCATAAAGCAGTTCTCTCATGCTATTTGTCTTTTGTTTGATTTTATTGAAGTATAGTTGATTTACAATGTTGCGTTAATTTCTGCTGTACAGCAAAATGACTCCCTTATACATATATATACACTCTTTTTCATATTTTTTTCCATTATGGTTTACCCCAGGATATTGAATGTAGTTCTCTGTGCTACACGGTAGAACCTTGTTGTATATCCGTTCTGTGTACAGTTGTTCACATCTGCCAACTCCAACCTCCTGCTCTATCCCTCCCCCTCCCTCTTGGCAACCTCACATCTAATTCTCTGTGTCTGTGAGTTAGTTTCTCTTTCATAGATAAGTTCGTTTGTGCCATATTTTAGATTCCATATAAAAGTGATATCATATCATATTTGTCTTTCTCTTTCTGACTGACTTATTATGACAGTCTTTGGGTTCATCCATGTTGCAGCAAAAGGCGTCATTTCCTTCTTGTTTATGTGAGTAGTATTCCATGATATATTTGCTCCCCGTCTTCTCTATCCATTCATCAGTCGATGGACACAGGTTGTTTCCATGTCTTGGCTGCTGTGAATAGTGTTGCTATGAACTTAGGGGTGCATGAATCTTTTCAAATTATAATTTTGTCTGGGTACATGTCCAGGAGTGGGGTCACTGGATCAGACTCTCATGCTATTTCTTAATCTTAACCCCTGCCCCAGGAAACCACTGATCCATTCTCCATCTCCTTAGTCTTGTCATTCTGAGAATGTTGTACAGGTGAAATCAGATAGCACACAACCTTCTGAAATCTACTGTCTTAATTCTGCATGGCTGCCCCTGAGGTCTGTGCAGGTTGCTATGTGGATCAATCAGTTTTTCCTTTTTGTGACTGAGTAATATTCCAGGTACTGGTTGGCTAACATTTGTTCAGCCCACTCATTCACTGAAGGACGTTTGGTCTCCAGTATTTTGCTCTTATGAATGGAGCTGTTATGAATATTTGTGTACACTTTTTTGCATGAACATATGTTTTCATTTCTCTGGGATAAACGCCCAGGAATGCCTTCATTGAGTTCTATGGCAGTTACATGTTTGGTCTTTAAAGAAACTGCCAATCTGTGATCCACAGTGACTCTACCATTTTTTCTCTCCTCTGGCAACATGCGAGAGATCCAGGTTTTTGCACAGCCTCTCCAACATCTGGTATCTTCACCATTTTTTGTTTTTAGCTCTTCCTATAGGTATGATAGTATCTCATTGTGGTTTTACTTT
The DNA here is from genome assembly GCF_029378745.1 of Bos indicus. Lineage (NCBI taxonomy): Eukaryota > Metazoa > Chordata > Mammalia > Artiodactyla > Bovidae > Bos > Bos indicus. The sequence continues at coordinate 18,827,539 of NC_091766.1, read as the reverse complement.
GCGTTTCCCTAATGGCTAGTGATGCCAAACATCTTTTCATGTGGTTTTTTTTTTTTTTTGGCATCAGATTATTCTCTTTTTCAAAAAAAAAAAAAAATGAGGCTTTCCACACAGCAAAGAGTACATATCTTCAGGGTATATCTTAATGAATTTTTACAATAGTGTAGAGTATTGTAACTGCCACCCAGATCAAGATAAAAATCATGGCCAGAACAGATCATAGAAGGTTCCTCCACGTTCCCTCTCTCAGCTATTTCTCCCTCCTGGCAGCATCCAGTGATCTGATCTGGGTGACAGTGGTATGCAAAATAAAGCCCCCCAAAGATACCTACATCCTAGTCCCCAAATCTGTAAGAATGTTAGGTTACATGGCAAAGGGTTACCTGAAGTTTGCAGGTGAAATGAAGTTGGCTAGTCAGCCGACTTTAAAATAGAGATGCTCATGGATTTACAGGTCAGCTCAAGGTAATCAAGGTTCTGAAGAGTAGAAAAGAAAGAGGAGGAGAGAGAAGATTTTTTAAAGGTTAGTTTTTATAAAGATTTATTTATATTTTCTGGCTGTGGCAGATCTTCGTCGCTGGGAATGGGCTCTCTCTAGTTGCAGTATGCAGCTTTCTCTTTGAAGTGTCTTTTCTTGTTGCAGAACATGAGCTCTAGCGGGTGGGCTCAGTAGTTGCAGCACATGGGCTTTGTTGCTTTGAAACATGTGGGATCTTCCCAGACCAGGGATCAAACCCATATCCCCTGCATTGGCAGGCAGATTCGTAACCATTGAACCACCAAGGAAGTCTTATATATTGGTTCTTGTATGAACATATGTTTTCCTTTCTCTTGGGTAGATACCTAGGGTTAGCATGTATGTGTCCTAACTAAGCAAATCAACTTTGTAAATATCCACTGAGCCATTTTCCAAAGTGGTTTTACCACATCTTGCATCCCCACCAGTGATGTCTGAGTATTTCAACTGCCCCATTAACCTCACCAGTGCTTGACATTGTCAGGCTTTTAAAATTTTAGGCACTCCAGAGCCACAGTGTCCAACGCAGTAGCTGTTACCCACATGTGATTGTTTATTTGATTACCTTGTTTTTGTTTTTTTTTGGCATGTGGGATCTCAGATCTCTGACCAGGGATTGAACCTGTGCCCCTTGCAACAGAAGCACAGTGTTAATAATCACTGATCTGCCAGGGACATCCCTGTTTATTTACTTTTAATTAAAATATGGTTGAGTTACAAGATTATATTGGTTTCAGGTATCCAACATAGTAATTTTATATCTTCATAGAGTATATTCCGTTGTTGTTCAGTTGCTAAGTCATGTCTAAATTCTTTGCCACCTCACAGATGGCAGCACGCCAGGCTCCTCTGTCCTACACCAACTCCCAGAGTTTGCTCAAATTCATGTCCACTGGATCAGTGATGCTATTTAAATGTCATCGTCTGCCGCCCCTTTTTCCTTTTGCCTTCGGTCTTTCCCAGCATCAGGGTCTTTTCCAGTGAGTTGTCTCTGCCTCAGGTGGCCAATGTGTTGGAGCTTCAACATCAGTCCTTCCAATGAATATTCAGGGTTGATTTCCTTTAGGATTGACTGGTTTGATCTCCTTGCAGTACAAAGGACTCTTAAGAGTCTTCTCCGGCACCAAAAGTCGAAAGCATCGATTTTTCGGTGCTCAGCCTTCTTTATTGTCCAACTCTCACATCTGAACGTGACTACTGGAAAAACCATAGCTTTGAGTATATGGACCTTTGTCAGCCAAGTGATTCCATGCAAAGTTTTTATTAAACTACTGACTTTATTTTCTGTGCTCACGTGACTATTTAAATTCAAATTAATTTAAATGAAACAAAATGGAAAATCCAGCTCTTTGTTTATGCTGGTCACCTTTCATGTGTTCAGTAGCCACATGTAGCTAGAAGCTACTGTATTGAACAGGACAGATAGAGACCATTTCCATCACCATAGAAACCTCTAATAAATACTGCTTTTTCTAGTGAGTATGCGGAGGTATCTCATTGGCTTTAATTTGTTTTAATTGAAGTATAGTTGATTGACAGTGCTGTTAGTTTCTGGTGTAGAACAAAATGATTCAGTTATCTATATTATATATATTTACTCTTTCAGTATGTATATATTCAGAATATATACATATATTTTACCATATATATATATCTCTTCCATTATAAGTTATTACAGGATTTTTAATATAGTTCCTTGTTCTACACAGTAAGTCCTTGTTGCTGATCTATTTTATATACAATAGTGTGTGTCTGTTAATCCCAAACTTCTAATTTATCTCTTCATGCACCCCTTTCCCCTTTGTTAAACAGAAGTTTTCCGTGTCTGTGAGTCTATTCCTGTTTTGTAAATGTTTGTTTCATTCTTTTGGATTCCGCATATATGTGCTATCATATATTTGTCTTTCTCTGACTTAGTATAAAAATCTCTATGTCCATCCATGTTGCTGCAAATGACATTATTTTATTCTGTATTATGGCTAATGTTCCACTGTATGTATATACCACATATTCTTAATGCATTCCTCTGTTGATAAACATTTAGGCTATTTCTGTATCTTGGCTATTATAAATAGTGCTGCTGTGAACATTGGGGTACGTGTATCTTTTCAAATTCGTTTTTACTTTCTCAGAATATATGCCCAGGCGTGGGCCTGCTGGGTCACAAGGTAAATCAGAGTTTAGTTTATTAAGGAACCTCCATAAGGTTTTCTGCAGCGGCTGTAACAGTTTACATTCTCACCAAAAGCATTGATGGTAAATCCCCACACCCTCTCCAGCATTTGTTTGTAGACTTCTTGATGATGGACGTTCTGACTTGCGTGAGGCAGTACATCATTATAGTTTTGATTTGCATTTCTCTAATGATTAGTGATGTTGAGCACCTTTTTATGTGCCTGTTGGCCATCTGGATGTCATCTTCAGAGAAATGTCTATTTAGGTTCATTTTTCAGTTGGTTTTTCTTTTTTTATATTGAGCTGTATGAACTGTTGTGTGTTTTGGAAATTAAACCCTTGTCGGCTGCATCGTTTGCCAATGTTTTTTTTTTCCATTCTGAGGGTTGTCTTTTCCTTTTGTTTATATAGCTTTAATTTTTATTTCTCAGTATTGTTTTGTAAACCCCTCTTTTTTGTTAAGCATCTGGTGTTGTTTTTAAATTTTGTTTGTTTGTGCTGGGTCTTAGTTGTGCCATGTGAACTCTTAGTTGTAGCATGTAGGACCTAGTTCCCCTAGCAGGAATTAAACCCTGGACCCCTTCATTACAGCATGGAGTTTCAGCCACTGGACTGCCAAGGAAGTCCCCTCCAGTGCTGGATTCCAAAACCCTGGATGACAGCCTTTTCCATAGGAGGGACCAGAGTCGGTGACTCTCCATTAGCCTGCTGTGCTTGGCTGCAGTGTAGGGGGAAGGGGACAAATTCATGGGCATGCCCCCACTTTCCTTTGGACCATAATCAGGACCCCCATCTCTCTTTCGCCCCCATATCTAGTCTCTCACCACATCCTTCATCCCGTTACTCTTCCTCTCCATCCCCACCCGTCCCTGGGAACTGCCCCCCACTTCCTGCTTCAAGTTTCTACCTCCTCCCATATTTCCTCCATGCAAAAGCCAGCATGATCTTTTCAAAACATAAATCTGATCATGTTTGTCCATTGCTAGAATGTCAGCTTCAGGAGGGTGATGATCTTCCTTTGATTTGCTCACTACTGGATGTCAAGTCCCTGGTATACAGTAGGTGCTCCATAAATGCTTGTTTAATGAAGGAATGACTTAGGACCATTACAACAGAGATCATGGGTGGGTGGCCACCCAATAGCCATCCTTATTCCCATCTTCTTTGGTCACAGCATCTTGGTATTATTTAGGGCACCAAAGCATCAACTAAAAACATCAGTCTCCTTTACAGCCAGATGTACTTTTGTGACAACATTCTAGCTGGTGAGATCCCAGCAGAAGTTTGCTTGGGATTTCTAGGGAGGCTCCTTTAAAAGAAGATGATTTAGATGGAAACTACATCATTTTATCCTCCTCCCCTTTTCTCCTTCCTGCTGTTTGGAATGTAAGACTGATGGCTGGACTTTGGCAGCCACTTTGGATCCTGAGTTGACTCTGAGAAGAGTAGAGAGAGGAGAAAGAGGAAGCCTGGGATGCTGAGGACCATGGATGTGCCAACCAGCCCAGAATTACTCACCTGCAGACATCATCTTTATCTTGTTTGAGCCATTATTAGTCCAGTATTTACTAATACTTAGTTTGGGTTCCCTAGAAGGAGACCCTGAAATAGGGTTTTGGGAGCAAGTAGTTTATGTGGGAGATGATGCCAGGAAGCCCTGGGTGGGGGTGGAGAAATTAGATGGGAAGGAATGGAGTTAATACAGAATGCATGCCCAAGTTATGTGACAGCTATGGATAACTGGGGCTCAGTACACTGGGACCCTTGCTGACAGTCCAGAGCACAACCTTAGTTGTCCTACCTGAAGGATGAGGGAGCTGGGGAATTGATCTCCCAAATTCTGCTATCCTTGTGAGTGAGGGGTGAGTGAGAGGCAAGCTTCAGGTTGGGCCCTCTTGTTGTTTAGTCCCTAAATCTTGTCTGACTCTTTGAGACTCCATGGACTGTAACCCGTCAAGCTCCTCTGTCCATGGGATTTCCCAGGCAAGAATATTGGAGTGAGTTGCAATTTCCTTCTCCAGGGGATCTTCCCAACCCAGGGGTTGAACCTGCATTGGCAGGTGGGTTCTTTACCACTGGGCCACCAGGGAAGCCCCAGGCTCACCCTGCACGGAGGAAAATCCCACAGCAGAGTCAGGGTTTTGCATTCAGGAGCCTTTGGTGTGTTGAGATGAGCACAAGGGCATGGGAATTTTCCAGGGGCCCCCATTTCCCTTTTTTTTAAAAATATGTATTTATGTATTTTTGGCTACACTGGATCTTCATTACTGTATGCAGGCCTTATCTAGTTGTGGGGAGCCTGGGCTCCTCACTAGTTGCGGTACTCAGTTTTCTTACTGCAGCGGCTTCTCTTGTTGTGGAGCACAGGCTCAGTATTTACGGCGTATGGGCTTAGATGCTCTGAGGCATGTGGAATCTTCCTGGACCAGTGGTCGAACTGCTGTCCCCTGCATTGGCAGGCAGATTCTTAACCACTGGACCACCGGGGAAGTCTTCCCCCATTCTTCTTAGGACAGACTCCTCAGTATGAGTTGCAAGGTCCAGCCTCCCTTGCCTTCACCTCTTGAATCTCGTTCCACCTTATACTCTCAAAGGCACCCCAAACTCCTCAAAGGCACCAAGCCCCTTGCACCTCCTTGCAGGCCTTTCCCCAGGCTGTTCTCTGGAGCATCCTTCACCCCTCCCTTCTCCTGGCCAACGCCTATTCATCATTTACACCTTTAACACCGTCTCCTCCAGGAAGCCTTCCCTGATGCCCCCATCCAATTCAAGCCCCTAGTTCCAGCTTCCCACACCTTCCTGTGTGCTCACCTTTGGAGAAATTCTCATGGCCATATTTAGACAATTGTTTGTACACAATTTAGGGTTTGTCTCATCTGCCTGCTCCCCCAAAGGTGCCCCCCATATCTGGGGCATCCATCCTGGGGCCTGGTATGCAGCAGATGCTCAATCTATAGGGGAATTCATGAGGGCAGACCTTCCCCTGCCAGGAGACTGAAGCGTGGCTCGGATCACAGAGCAGAGCCCACTGGCATCTTTGCTGCTGCTTCCATGGTCCCCCTGGGGACCCCCCTGGCCCTTTATTCCAGAACTCCTGTAATTGAAAGCAAATGTTCCCTCCAGAAGTTTACCCTATCTGTGTTCATCTTCTGCATGGGCTAATTTTATTAAAGTTCCCCAAAGAGGGAATTGTAAATTCATTAGCACGCATCTTGGACCAGACCCTCCTCTATGCCGGGTAAAAAAAAAGATTAGAAGTCAGCTGGGCCCGATGATAATGAAACAGAAGATGCTCCAACATAATTCTTAATTAAACGGTAATGAGATAAGGAGTTGTCGCCGTCTTGTGGGCCTGGCCTGAGTCGCCCGTGTTCTCACTGTAACTCTGTGATTTACGATTTTCCTCCCTCAAAGATGTAATTAGTTTTTGCTTCCCACTTAAAAAATCCTAAACATTATTTAGATTATTAAAAAAAAAAACAACTGGCTGCCATTGGGGGTTGTTTTTATCCTGGTGCAGTAGTAGTGTCAATTTAGAAAAAAATAAATGCAGGAGGGTGAAGGAGGAGGGTGTGAGATGAGAAACTGTAGCAGAAGAGCAGGAGACTGTGTCCAGTTCTCTCCTGGGCCAGCCTGCTGGACTAGGACTGATGGTGCTGCCCCCAGAGATGGCCTTTCATTTCTGGGGTCATTTAGGACTACTCCCATCTCTCTCAGGGACTTCCATGGTGGCTCAGTGGTAAAGAACCCACCTGCCAATGCAGGAGAGGCAGGTTCAATCCCTGGGTCGGGAAGATCCCCTGGAGAAGGAAATGGCAACCCACTCCAGTATTCTTGTCTGGAAAATCCTATGGACAGAGGAGCCTGGCGGGCTACAGTCCATGGGGTCACCAAGAGTTTGACATAACTGAGCACGCATGCACGTCTCCCTCAGAGCCTCTTGCAGCCCCACATGCGGGAATATTTGGGGTTCACTTGGCCTCTGTCTCCTTGTCACTGAGCCCTGGGGTCAGGATGGACTTGTATCTCGCAGAGTTGTTCGGTGGCGAGTGGTAGAAACCACTTCTGCTGTCTTGGAGGAGTTGGGTCTGAGCAGTGGGATACCAAAGGGGATTCACAGAATGGAGACAGGAGGGCAGTCAGGTTTGCCCCATGGCCTCATGCTAACTCCCTCCCCTCCTGCCACCATTTCAAAGCCCCAGGAGAGGGTGGCCTGGCCTCAAACCAGGACGGCCTCTCACACACCTTCGTGTGGGGTCATGGGAGGACTAGGTCCTCCATCGAAGGAGGACATCATGACACCCCAAAACTACGTGCAATGAGAGCTTCCCTGAAACAGAAGCCAGGTGCAATTAAACATGACTGCTCAGGTCCCCAGTGATGACTCTGCTGCGGGACTTCCCACAGCCCATTTGAAAACAGTGTTGTGGCAAGGCGGGTGTGTGTGTGCAATCCCCAGTCAGCACATCTGTTCCTTAGAAGTGGGCTCATGGCCACGATGACAGGTGAAATCAAAACCACTAACAGTTTTTTAAAATTTACTTATTTTTGGCTGTGCTGGGTCTTTGTTGCTGTGCAGGGGCTTTCTCTAGTTCTGCAAGTGTTGGCTACTCTCTAGAGCTTGGGCTTTGCATTGCGGGGGCTTCTCTTGTTGTGGCTCCTGGGCTCTGGGGTCCGTGAGCTTCAGTAGTTGTGGCACACGGGCTCAGCATGTGGAATCTTCTCAGACCAGGGATGGAACCCGAGTCCCCTGCATCAGCAGGTGGATTCTAATCCACAGGACCACCAGGGACATCCTGTTACGACTTTTCTTACTTGATTGTTTTTGCTTTGTTTCTGCACCCCCTTCACTTCCCTAATTAATGAGACCAGAGCTTTCTCTACAAACAAAAAGCAGGGGAGGATGGACCTAGGGTCTGTTATAAAGACTGAAGTAAGCTGGAAAGAGAAAAATACTATGTATTAATGCATATGACTGGAATCTAGAAAAATGGTATAGATGATCTTATTTGCAAAGCAGAGAGACACACGTAGAGATCAAACATATGGACACCAAGGGTGAATGCGGGGGATGTGTAATGAGTTGGGAGATTGGGCTTGAGACATAAACAGTACTGATACTACATATACAATAGATAACTAATGAGAACCTACTGTATAGCTCAGGGAACTCCACTCAATGCTCTGTGGTGGCCTAACTGGGAAGGAAATCCCCTAAAGAAGGGCTATATGTGTACATACAGCTGGTTCACTTTGCGGTACAGCAGAAACTAACACAAAGCTACTACACTCCAAGAAAAATTAATCTACAAAGAAAAAGAGGACACGGGGGCTTTTGTACTCAGGAGGGCCCTGCAGAGTCCTGCTCAATTTCACCCAAAACCCAGTAGACTGGCTTTTCTGCGTGTGGGTGAGCAGACCCAAAGTCATTTTGGTGACAGTTCATTTACCTATTTAAAGTGTACTTATTGTCCTTCAGTCACTAAGTTGTGTCCGATTCTTTGCAACCCCATGGACTACAGCATGCCAGGCTCCCTGTCCTCCACTATGTCCCAGAGTTTGCTCAAATTCATGCCCATTGAGTCAGTGATGCCATCCAACCATTTCATCCTCCATTGTCCCCTTCTCCTGCCTCCAGTCTTCCCAGCATCAGGGTCTTTCCCAGTGATTTGGCCCTTTGCATCAGGTGCCCAAAGTATTGAAGCCTCAACCTCAGCGTCAGTCCTTCCAATGAATATTCAGAGTTGATTTTGTTTAGGATTGACTGGTTTGATCTTCTTGCTGTCCATAGGGACTCTCCAGAATCTTCTCCAGCACCACAATTCGAAAGCAATTCTTTGGCACTCAGCCTTCTTTATGGTCCAACTCTCACATCCGTACATGACTACTGGAAAAACCATAGCTTTGACTAGACGGACCTTTGTTGGTGAAGTGATATCTCTGCTTTTTAATACACAGTCTAGGTTTATGAACTCATACTTCATGTGCAACTATAAGGTGCCAGGCCTCTGCTGGGTGCTGGGGACCCTGCAGTGACCAAGAGAGACAAGATCCCGCCCGTTAGAGACCTCACAGTCTAGTGAGGGGAGACCAATGTTCAATGCATACCCCACACTGAAATAGGAAATCACAACTGTGGTCACCTCCAGGAAGAAGCAGGGGGCTAGGAGGATGCTTGAAGGGGGATGGACCTGGTCTGGGGGATCTGTGAAGACTTCTGGAAGAAGTTTGAGCTGGGAGCTGAAGGATGCAGGGGAGATACGGGTGGGGGAGGGATCAGGGCAGAGAAAAGTGCGCCAGGCAGAGGGAACAGCCTGGGCAAAGGCACTGAGGTGGGACAGGTAGAGGGGCTGGAGGTACGCTGAGTATGAGGAGTTTGCCTCAGAAGGCCCTGCAGGCAAAAAAAATTTTTTAATTATTGTTTTGGCCACACTGCATAACATGTAGGATCTTAGTTCCCTGACCAGGGATCAAATCCTCACCCCTTTCTTTGGAAGCTCAGCATCTTAACCGCTGGACCACCAGCAAAGTCCTTCTTTTCCTTTTCTTCTTGTTTTAGTTTTATCGAAATATAGTTGGTGTACAGTGTTGTGTTAATTTCTGCTGTACAGCAAAATGACTCAGTTAGACACATGCAGATTTTTTTCCATATTCTTTCCCATTATAGTTTATCACAGGACGTGGAATATAGTTCCCTGTGCTATACAGTAGGACCTTTGTGTTTATCCATCCTATATATAATAGCTTGCGTCTGCTAATCCCAAACTCCCAGTCCTTCCCTCCACCACCCCCTTGCATCCTTGGCAACCACGTCTGTTCTCTATGCGTCTGTTTCTGTTTCATAGGAAAGTTCATTAGGGTCATACTTTAGATTTCACATGTAAGTGATATCATATGGTACGTCTTTTTTAGGTTTTTAAATTGAGTTAATTACAAAACCTAAAACTCGCTACTTTTAAGTGTACAATTCAGTGGTTTTTGGTATAGTCAGAGTTGTGCAGCAATCACTAGTCTAATTTCAGAGCATTCTCATCTCCCCGAAAGGAAACCCTGTCCCCATTCCCCCTCCCCAGCCCCAAGCGACCTATCCTCCACTGTCTGTGGCTCTGGACTTTACTGTTCTGGACACTTCGGGTTGATGGAATCACACCCTGTGTGTCTGGCTTCTCTCACTGAGCATCATGTTTTCAAGGTTCATCTACGTTGTAGCGAGTGTCTGTGCCTCTCCTTTTTGTAGCTGAATAAAGTTACATTGTATGCATGCTAAGTCGCTTCAGTCATGTCCGACTCTTGGCTACCCTATGGACTGAAGCCCACCAGGCTCCTCTGTCCATGGGATTCTTCAGGCAAGAATACTGGCGTGGGTTGCTGTAAGCTCCTCCAGGGGATCTCTGTGGTTATCCTCATTTTATCTGTTTGGCATTGATGGACATTGGGTTATTTCCACCCTTTGGCTATTGTGAATCATGCTGCTATACACATTTCCATACAAGTTTTTGTGCAAACATACATTTTCTGTTCTCCTGTGTAGATACATAGGCATGAAATTGTTGGATTCTATGATAATTCTATGTTTAACTTTTGGAGGAACTTCTAAACTCTCTTCCTAAGTGGCCACACCTTTTAAATATCCCACCAGTAGTGTTTGAAGTTTCCAGTTTCTCCCCATCCTTGTCAGTGCTTGTTATTGTATTTATTTTTTAGATTAGTCATTCTAATGTAGGCAGTGTGGGGTCAACTCACTATGGTTTTTGTTGTTCAATCACTGTTGTGTCCAACTCTTTGCAACCCCATGGACTGCAGCATGCCAGGCTTCCCTGTCCTTCACTATCTCCTGAAGTTTGCCCAAACTCATGTCCATTGAGTTGGTGATGCCATCCAAAATCATCTCATCTTCTGTCACCCTTCTCCTGTCTTCAGTCTTTCCCAGCATCAGGGTCTTTCCCAATGAGTCAGCTCTTCACATCAGGTGGCCAGTGTATTGGAGCTTCAGCTTCAGCATTGGCCTTTCCAATGAATGTTCAGCGTTGATTTCCCTTAGGATTGACTGGTTTGATCTCAAGAAGACTCACAAGAGTCTTCTCCAGCACCACAGTTCCAAAGCATCAGTTCTTCGGTGCCCAGCCTTCTTTGTAGTCCAACTCTCACATCTGTGCCTGACTACTAGAAAAACCATTGCTTTTCTCATGAGTTATAAGCTGGAGGGACACTGGTGATAGGAAGTTACTGCAGAGAGAGAGCTCACATCTAGTTAATGAAGCCAGTGGGATTTAAGGGACTTCCCTGGTGGTCCAGTGGCTAAGACTCCGAGCTCCCAACACAGGGGGCCTGGGTTTGATCCCTGGTCAGGGAACTAGAACGCCGCATGTTGCAAATAAGGATTCTAGTGCTGCAACTAAAGATCCCACATGCCACAATTAGATAAATAGATAAGTGAATGAATGAATGAATACATAAAGCCAGCGAGATTCTGGGAAAGGATGAAACTTACAACTGCCCCCAGCTCCCTGGTGCTTTCCTGCCGAGTGCCCATTGTGAGGGTGAGAGGGAGGGGGCTAAGCCAACCAAGTCCTCCCAGGGCCGGGAACCGTCAGCAGGGCACCAAGACAGCAAGGTTCACTATTCAGGAGGCTCATTCAGCTGGAGCCCCTTTCTAAAAGGGTCAGAGAGGGAGGAGGCCAGGCTGGGGCTCACAAACAAAGCTCGGAGTGGGAGCAGCCTAAGTCCCTCCTTTGTAGGGTCCAGCTCTGCTCTCGGTTTGGGGGCCTGAGGGGGTGGGGAGGCACCTTCCCCTGAAGCCCTTGGGCTATGGACGCCCATTGTTTGCCCTGATTGAAATGCAAAGAGAAAATTAGAATTCACCAGCTTCTTCGCCCTTCTTTCTTCTGGATTTTAATGAATTCGGCAGTTATGGGCAGAGCAGGTGAAGAAAATGGGCTTTTGCGATGTTTTTTCAAAAGAACGATTTTCTCTGTTGCCAGGCTGGTCCTCGCGTTCAGCTTCACTTGGCACAGTGTTCTCCCAAAGTTGAGGGGTCTGGGCAGCTCTTTCGATCCACTGACTCACTCCTCCTTCTGATTCACAAGCCATGCTTAAAGAATCACCTGTTTATGAGACAGACCATCAGGAAAATAAATACATGGGAGGGCGCATTGGTGAAAGGCATGGCCGGTCACGTGCTGTTATACACAATATGCAAAGAATGTTTAAAATTCAACAGTAAGGTCACTTCAGACTCAGTGGTGACAGGCTGAAAGCTTCTCCTCAAAGTTGAGGAACAAGACAAGGGTGCCCACTCTCGCCATCTCTGTTCAACGTGATCCTGGAAGTCCTAGCCAGAGCAGTCAGGCAAGAAAAAGAAATAAAAGGCTTCTAAATTGGAGAGGAAGAAGTAGAATTATCTGTTGCAGAGAACATGGTCATATATATAGAAAATTCCAAAGATTCTACCCAAAACTGTTAGAACTAGTTTATAAGTGAACTCAGTACACTTGCAGGATCCAGAATCAATACACAGAAATCACTTTGGCTTCTGTACACCAGCAATGAACTGTTTTTAAAAATTAAGAGAACATCCCATCTACATGATCATCAAAAAGAATAAAATACTGAGGAATAAGTTGAACCAAGGAGGTGAAAGATCTGTGCACTGAAGACTAAACCACTGATGAAAAAAACTGAAGAAGACACAAAGTTAATATTGTTAAAATGTCCACCAACAACCTCTCTGGTCATCCAGTGGCTCATACTCTGAGGTCCCAAAACAAGGGGGCCCGGGTTTGATCCCTGGTCAGAGAACTAGAACTCAAATGTCACAACTAGGAGTTTGCATGCGGCAACAAAGTTTGAAGATCTTGCATGCTGCCAACTAAGACCTAGTACAGCCAAATAAATAAATAAAAATTATATATATAAAAAAAAAAACATGGAGACAGAAACCAGACCCCAAGAAGAACGTGCTGCATGATTTCATTTCTATGAATCTCAAAATACAGGCAAGACTAATTTATGGTGATATAAATCAGAACAGCCATTCTCCCTGGGGTGTGAGCATTGCCTCGGAGAGGTTACGAGGGAGCTTTCTTGGGGCTGGTGCCATACTGGTTGAGCTGCTGCAGCAGAAAGCCAGAGGCTGGGTGGCTTATAAACAACAGACATTTATTCCTCAAAATTCTAGAGTTTGGAAGTCTAAGATCAAGGCACTTACTAATATACCAGGCACTTGATATCCAGCAGTGATCAAATCAGAGCAAGATCCTTACCCCTCCTGAAACTGACATTCCAGAGAAATATGAACAGGTTTTTTTAATTAATTAATTTAATTATTATTTGTTTTTGGCTGTGCTGAGTCTTCACTGCTGTGCTGGCTTTTTTCTAGTTGCAGTGAGTGGGGGCTCCTCTCTGACTGTGGTGTGTGGATTTCTCACTGCAGTGGCTTCTCGCTGTGGAGACGGGTTCTAGGTGTGTGGGCTCAGTAGCTGAGGCTCTAGAGTGCAGGCTCAGTAGTTGTGGTACACGGGTTTAGATGCTCCACAGGCATGTGGGATGTTCTCAGACCAGTGATCAAACCCATATCTCCTGCATTGGCAGGTGGATTCTTTACCACTGAGCCACCTAGAAAGAAATATGATCAGTGCATAAAAGATCATTCCGTTTTTGGCATGTAGAAAATATGGGAGGAGGTGGAGGCCGGGTGCAGGAATCAGAGCAGTTCCCAGGGAGGAGTGGAGATGAAGAATCATGGCATGAAGGACGTGGTGAGGGACTAGATATGGGGGTGACAAGAGAGGTGGGATTCCATGGTCATGGCCCAGAGAAAAGACTAGAAGTCCAAGATCAAGGCATTGACCGAACTGGCGTCTGGTGAGAACTTACTTTCTGATTCATAGAAGGCCATCCTCTCACTGTGTCCTCACATGGGGGAAGGGGTGAGGAGCTCTCCGGGGGCTCCTTTATAAGGGCACTGATCCCATTCATGAGGGCTCCACCCTCATGACCCAAGATCCTCCCAAAGGCTCCACCTCCACGTAGCACCACACTGGGGTAGAGCTTAACATAAAAAGGGGATGACGCATATAGACAGCAAGCCAGAAACATTCTATTATCTTGATCTGGGTGGGTAGGTAGATGTAAAAAAAATCGTCCATCTCTACATTTCATATTTGGACTCTGATGACATGTAAATTAAACCTCAGTTTTTTAAAAAGGCAGGAGAGGGACTTCCCTGGTGGTCCAGTGGTTAAGAATCTGCCTTCCCAGAGCTTCCCTGGTGGCTCAGTGCTAAAGAATCTGCCTGCCAATGCAGGGGATGTGGGTTTGATCCCTACTCTGGAAAAATCCCATATGCCACCGGGCAACTGAGCCTGTGTGCCACAACTATTAAGCCTGTGCTCCAGAGCCCGGGAATGGCAGCTACTGAGCCCACGTGTTACAGCTACTGAGCCCACGTGTTTCAACTACTGAAGCCTGAGAGCCCTAGAGCCAGTGCTCCACGACAAGAGGCCATCGTGGTGAGAAGCCCTCACACGGCAAGTGGAGAGTGGCCCCTGCTCTCCACAACTGGAGAAAAGCTTGCACAGCAGCGAAGACCCAGCATAGCCAAAATAAATAAATTATATATATATAAAAAAGAAAGAAATTAAAAAGAAATGGGATCCGCCTTCCACTGCAGGAGGCATGGTCAGGGAAATAAGATTCCACACGCTGTGTAGCAAGGCCAAAAATAAATAAGTAAAAATGAACAGGAAGGAGGAAGTTAACACGGGGTGGGTGGTGGCTGACAAATAACACTCAACCAGATCTTTTCGCCTGGAGCTGAACAGAAGAATTAAGTGAGTGTTAGAACATCCTTATTTTCAGTTCAGAGTTATTTAGTTCCATTCCCTGGGCCATCTAAAGTCATCCCTTTTCCTGTAGATTCTAACTTCTCTTCTATGCTTTGATTCCCAAACTTGGGAAAGCATGTTTGCTTGGTCTGCTGTGACAAAGCCCCACTAGTTGGGGCAGCTTAAACAATAGACATTTATCATCTCACAGCGTGGAGGCTGGAAGTCCAAGATCGTGTGGGCATGACTGGTTCCTTCTGAGGCTTCTCTCAGTGGCTTCCAGGCGGCCATCTTCCCCCTGTGGCCTCATATGGTCACCCCCCTGTGTGTGTCTGTATTGTAGTCTTTTTTTTTTTTTCCAAGTATTTGTTTGGCAGTGCCAAGTTGCTGTCATGGCATGCAGACTCTTTAGTTGTGGCTTATGGGATCTGGTTCCCTGACCAGGGATTGAACCCAGGCCCCCTGTATTGGGAGTACAGAGTCTTAGCCACTGGATCACCAAGGAGGTCCCCTGGGAAGCCATTCTTGATGACCCTCCCACCTATGAACCTTTTGGCCCCATGTATTTCACTCAGCAGAAGAGAAAAGAAATCTCCCATTTGTGAGTCTGTGTCCCCCACTCACCGACAAGCCCACCAAGGCAGGGGCTACGTCTTGTGCACTGTTAAATATCCAGTTCCCCATACAAGCGTTCAATTTTCGGCTCTGCCGTTTTCAGACTGTGTGAGCTTGGGCAACTTACTTAACCTCCCTGTGCCTCAATTTTTTCATCTGCACAACGGAGGTGACAGTGCTACTTTATCACAGTGGTATAAAAACACCACGGTTACCACCAGTAAACAGGAGCTGTTTTTTTATGATTGTGACAGGGCTTCCCTGGGGAAGATGGCATAGTTAACAAGATTTAGCGGTGTTCTTGTGCTTGCAGGATGCTGCTATCTGCTCAAAATGAGCCAGGTCTCTAATACCTGATAGTGAATGGAAGGACTTCATTTATTTAAATAATTTTTAAACTCGTTTTTTTATTTAAAAATTTTTTTGACTGCACTGATGAGAGGCATGTGGGATCTTAGTTCCCTAACCGGGGATTAAACCTGTGTCCCCTGCATAGGAAGCACAGTCTTAACCTCTGGACCACCAGGAAAGTCCCTGGAAGGGCTCTATTTTTTATATTCACTTTAATCACAATTATTGTATAAATGCATTTTCTAGCATAAGAACAGAAATATGACTATAAGATAAATGGATTTTCCATCACACGAACAGAAATATGACTACAAGAACTAAAGCTCTTTCGCTCATCTTTCATCCTGGTCTGGTCTTTGCCTGCTGTTCTACTTTACATTGCTGGGGTGGTAAAGAATCTGCCTGCCAGGAGATGTGGGTTTGATCCCTGGGTCGGGAAGATTCCCCTGGAGTAGGAAATGGCAACCCACTCCAGTCTTCTTGCCTGGAAAATCTCGTGGACAGAGGAGCCTGGCAGGCTACAGTCCACGGGGTCGCAAGAGTCGGACACGAGTGAGCATCTGTACCCCAGACCTCCTGCAGTAAGCACGTCTTTGTGTCGTGATTGTGGGTCAGTCACTTGGACCAAATGTGGTGGAGATGACTTCCTTCCATGACATGATGTCTGGGGCCTGAACTTGGAGGCCGGGACCACAGACCAGGGCACCTATATGTGGCTTCTCTGTGTGGCTTCAGCTCCTCACAACGTGGCAGGGATCCAAGAACATGTCCTGAGAAGATGTTTCTAACAAGTGAATGTCCCTAGGGAACCAGGTGGGAGCTGACAGTCCTATATGCCCTAACCTTGAGGACCGCCAGAACCACTTCCCCTATATGCTACAGAATCAGTGACAACCAGCTTCAGGGGGAGGGGACATTGACCCCACCTCTCCACGTCAAAACCTCAGTGGTCATGTTTTAAAGCAGCTGTACTTCACCAGAGGCATGTTGTCAGTTTAGACGTATAGCTTTCCAACCTCCCTTTCCTATGTATTTACAATCATGTATGGGTCCCCAAGAAAAGATCTAGTGTCTTTTTTTTTCTGAAGTGGATACATTTATAATCTCTTTTGATTGTGTTAAAATAACATAAAACTTACCACTGTAATGATTTTATTTAACTAAAAAAATTTTTTGACCGTGCTGTGTGGCACATGGGATCTTAGTTCTCCAACCAAGGGTTGAACCTGTACCCGGAAGCCTGGAGTCTTAACCACTGGTCTCCAGGAAAGTCCCACTATTGTAACAATTTTTAAGTGTATGGCTCAAAAAGAGTGTGCAGCTCCGTGGTGTTAATTCACATTATTGTACAATCCCCACCATCCATCCCCATGCCTCTGTTCATCTTGGAAATCTGAAGTTCTGACCTAATTCAATACTAACTCTCCATCCTCTCTGCCTCCCAAGCCTGGGAAGCACCATTATGATAGGATGGATTTTTTATTTATAATTTCCTCTTTTAGTTTAACTTGTTTTCATTGTGCTGGGTCTTCATTGCTTTGCACAGGCCTTCTCTGGATGTGGTTAGCAGGGGCTACTCTCTAGTTCTGTGCTCGGGCTTCTCATTGTGGTGGCTTCTCTTGCAGCAGAGCACAAACTCCAGGGCATGCAGGCTTTAGTAGCTGCGGCACTCAGGCTCAGCAGTTGTGACTCACGGGTTCTAGAGAGCAGCCTCAGTAGTTGTGGCTCACAGGCTTAGCTGCTCTGAGGCATGTGGAATCTTCCCGGATCAGAAATAGAACCTGTGTCCCCTGCATGGGCAGGCTGATTCTTACCCACTGTAGCACCAGGGAAGTCCTTGTTTACAATTTCTAATTCGTTATTGGTGACAGTACAACTTGCTGATGACTTTTAGAAACATCATTATAACTTTTTATTTTGAAATAATTTTAGACCCACAGAGATGTTGCAAAAATAGTACAGAGTTCCTGTGTATCCTTCATCCAGCTTCACCTACACAACTGTGGTACATTTACTGAAGCCAGAAATGAACACTGATACAATACTAGCAACTAACTACATAACTTATTCAAATACATGTGAGCAGTTTTGCCTCTCAAGTCCTTTTTCTGGTCCAGAATCAAGCTAGGACCCTTTGTTGCATTTCATCATCACATCTCCTAAGTGATAGTTTCTTTTTTAATTTTTTTTGGCTGTGCTGAGTCTTCATTGCTACACGTAGGCTTTGTCTAGTTGCGGTGAGCAGGGCTACACTTCGTTGTATGCAGGCTTCGCGTTGCGATGGCTTCTCTGGTTGCGGAGCACGTGTTCCAGCTGTGGCATGCAGGCTTGGTTGCCTCTCAGCAAGCGGGATCTTCCAGGACCAGGGATCAAACCCCTGGCATCGGCAGGAGGATTTCTTAACCACTGGACCACCAGGGAAGTCCCTATAGATTAGATTCTTATTGTTTGTCTTTTATGTTCTTGGGTACCTTAAAGAGTATGGGTCAGTTATTTTGTAGCAAGTCCCTCAAGCTGAGTTTTTCTGTTTACTCATGATTATACAGAGGTGGTGCATTTTGGGGCAAGAATGTCACAAAAGTGGTGTTGCGTCCTTCTGAGTCAATATATCAGGAGACAAATGATGTTGGTATGTCTCATCTGTGGGGGTTTCGACCTTGATCACTTGGTTAATGTCCTATTAGCCAGGTTTGTCCAGAGAAGGCAATGGCACCCCACTCCAGTACTTTTGCCTAGAAAATCCCATGGACAGAGGAGCCTGGTAGGCTGCAGTCCATGGGGTCGCTAGTCGGACACGACTGAGCGACTTACTTTCACTTTCCACTTTCATGCACTGGAGAAGGAAATGGCAACCCACTCCAGTGTTCTTGCCTGGAGAATCCCAGGAACGGGGAAGCCTGGTGGGCTGCCGTCTGTGGGGTCGCACAGAGTCGGACACGACTGAAGCAACTTTGCAGCAGCAGCAGCAGCCAGGTTTGTCTGTGGTAAAGTTACTGTTTTCCCCTTTGTAATTAAAAAGGATCTTGTATGGAGATACTTAGAGACTATGCAAATATCCTGTTTTTTTTTTTTCATCCATTAACTTCATTATTTAGTATTTCCTTCTTTTTGCTTGTTTTCTGAAATATGTATTTTAAAGCTAACTTATGCCAGATAATACTTGTGCATATCTTAGTGATACAAAAATAGACTTTTAAAATCCCATCCCTCAAACAAGTATTTGTAACCCAGGGAGAGAAATCTAACTAACTCTGGCTTCACAAAGGGTAGAGGAAAGAAAATGAACTCTGCCTGACTTTGTCGGGGGAGAGAGAGTCAGGTTCAAGTGCAAAGTGCTAGAGACTGGCAGACCTCTCTTTTGTGTGGAAAATTGCATATCTTCTGGCTTGTGAGTCGCTAGTCACAAAGGTTTAAATATGAGAGGGTTGAGCAGTTGATAAGAAATTGGATCAGAGCTTTGCATGGCTGAAAATGTTTTTAGTTGAACCGCACCAACTTCAGAAATAGGCCAATGACTTTTCATGGTGGCTTTGTAACTGGCACTTTGTTGGGTTTTCCTCTTACTTACAGGACAGTTTAAGATGATTTGTTCAAGTTGTCTGGTAGGCAGTCCTCTCTCTTATGATAATGAAATATTTGTCTGCTTCTTTTCATGCTTGTATGTCATTTCTTATTGCATTGGCTGGGGTCCCTAGTATTACATGAAATGATTGTTATCATGGACATTCCTTGTGTCATTTCTGAATTCACTGGATGTGTTTCTAGAGCAGAGACTGGCTCACTATAGCCTGTGGGCCAAATCCAGTTCACTACCTGTTTTTGTAAATAAAGTTTTATTGAAACACAGCCATGCCCCCGTGTTTTGTCTGTGGTTGCTTAGGTGCTGTAGTGGGTTAGCTGAGTAGTTGCAACAGAGACCTTCTGGCCTGCAAAGCCTAAAATATGTTTGCCAACTTTTGTTCTAAAATTTCAGCATTGTCAAGTTACTTTATCAAATTATGGAATATTTGCTTATTTTTTTTTAAATCAAAAGCTTTGGGGTTTTATCTCTCTTTTTCCCCCCATGGATTGATTTCTTATTTTCTCATTTCAGATATATAAAAGTGATATAATGAACACCATAGCCTTAACACCCAAGTTAAAAATTAAAACACATATCGAGCTGGATTTACATGTGTGCCTGTTGCTGAATGCATTCCCCTTACTCCTGCCCAGAGGGAACAGTTATCCGGAATTTGTTTAGAGATGAGTTTTTCTAAGAGTTTTATAGTTTTAACTCTTTAATAATTAATTTTTTTAAGACTTATTGATTTGTTTTTGGCTGCACTGAGTCTTCGTTGCTGAGTGTGGGCTTTGTTTAGTTGTGGAGAGCGGGGGCTACTCTCTAATTGCAATTTGCGAACTTATTGCCATGACTTCTCTTGTTGCAGAGCATGGGCTCTGGGTGCCTGGGCTCCGGTAGTTGCAGTATGTGGGCTCAGTAGTTGTGGCACACGGGCTTGGTTGACTCGCAGTATGTGAAATCTTCCTGGACCAGGGATCAAACCCACGTTCCCTACGTTGGCAGGAAGCTAGACCACCAGGGAAGCCCTCTTTGATGCGTTTTGAGTTAATTTTCATACATGGTGTGAGGTGCGGTCCAGTCTGACTCCCCAGGTGGCGCTAGTGGTCAAGAACCTGCCTGCCAGTGCAGGAGACACGGGAGACGTGGGTTTGAATCCCTGGCGGGCTGCGTCCGTGGAGTTGCAGAGTCAGACATGACCGAGCGTGCCTGCACACGGGGGCCAATTTCATTCTTTGGCATGTGAAAATCCAGTCCCAGTGCCGTTTGTTGAAGAGACTGTTCTTGTTTCACTGAATGGCATTGGTACCTTTGTCAATCTATAGATCAAAGATGTATGGGTTTATTTCTGGATTCTCATTTCTATTCCATTCATCTATATGTTTGCTCTTATGCTATGATCACAGTGTTTTGATGACTGTTGTTTTGTAGTAAGTTTTGAGATTGGGAAATGTTAGTCTTCCAACTTTATTGTTCCTTTTCCAGATTATTTTGACTATTCAGAGTCCTCTGCAGTTCTGTATAGGATTAGTATTGAGGATTAGCATTGCCATTTCTGCAGGAAAAAAATCCCTGGGATTTTCACAGGCAATGCATTGAATCTGTAGATTGCTTTGAGTAGTATCCATATAGATGAGTTTGTATATATTTGCCACTTGCATTTATCTCTAATATGTATTTGCTTAATGTGTTTTAAAGTATTCTGTGATAGAGTTACACTAACTTTTCTTCCTGTGATTTGCTTGCTTTTGATGAGTGTATTAGAGATTTGTTTATATTGTGGTACATTTCCAATTGTTTTGTATTCATTGTTGTGTAGTATTTCATTGTGTGACCATACAGAGTTCTTTAGACATTCTTCTGCTGGTGGTTGGGCTTCCCAGGTAGCATAGTGGTAGAAAATCTGCCTGCCAGGGCAGGAGACATGGGTTCAAGCCTGGGGTCAGGAAGATCCACTGGAGGAGGAAATGGCAACCTGCTCCAGTATACTTGCCTGGAAAATTCCATGGACAGAGGAGCCGAGTGGGCTCCATGGAGTCACAAAGAGTCAGGCACAACTGAGCGACTGAGCACACATGCACTTCTACTGCTGGTGGCTATTTTTTAAAATGTTATTGAAGTACACTTGATTCACAATATTGAATTAATTTCTGCTGTACAACAAAATGGTTCAGTTATACATATATGTATTCCTTTTCATACTCTTTTCCACTATGGTTTGTCACAGGATATTGAATGTAATTCCCTGTGCTATGCAGTGGGACCTTGCTGTTGATCCACCCTATGCATCATAGTTTGTAATTGCTAATCCCAGACTCCCAAACCACCCCTCCCCATTGGCAACTACACATTTGTTCTGCGAGTCTGTTTCCTAGGTATGTTCATTTGTGCCATAATTTAGATTCTACAGGTAAGTGATATCATATGGTGTTTGTCTTTCTCTTTCTGAACTTGCTTCACTTAATACGATCATCTCTAGGTCCATCCCTATTGCAGCAAGTGATGCTATTTCGTTCTTTTTTATGACTAATATTCTATCGTATGTGCTGTGTGCTCAGTCGCTCAGTTGTGTCCGACTCTGCAGCCCCAAGGACTGTAGTCTGCCAGGCTCCTCTGTCCACGGGGATTCTCCAGCCAAGAATGCTGGAGTGGGTTCCCATGCCCGGCTCCTGGGGATCTTCCCGACCCAGGAATCGAACCGGGGCCTCCTGCATTGCAGGCGGATTCTTCACCAGCTGAGCTACCAGGGAAGCCCCCATTCTACTGTATATAACATCTTTTTTATCCTTTCATCTGCTGATGGACATTTAAGTGGTTCCATGTCTTGGCTGTTGTAAATAGTTCTGCTGTGACCGTAGGTGTGCATGTATCTTTTTGAGTTATAGTTTTGTTTGGGTATATGCCCCAAAGTGGGATTACTGGATCATATGCACACTCTAGTTTTGGTTTTTAAAGAAACCTCTCTACTGTTCTCCATAGTGGCTGCACCAGCTTACATTCCCACCAGTGGTGTAGGAGGGTTTCTTTCTCTCCATCTTCACACCCACTTCCTGTTGGTGGATATTTAAGTCAATGCCAATCTTTTATAAAATAGTTTCCAGGCTTTGTTATTTCTTGTTTATAATAAAAATATTATACAGTGTACATTTTTTTTTTCAGTTTTTACAAATAATTCTATGACAGACAAACCTCTGCATGTCTCCTTGGCACATCTGCTCAAGACAAGTGTCTGTAAGATGTGTTAAGACTGAAATTATTGAATCAAGGTATCTTGACTCAGTACCTTCAATTTATTAGATACTGCAGATCTGCTCTCTGAGGTAGCAACTTATTCTAACTTCTATTTGAGTGGATTTTCTAATGTTAAAGCATCCTTGCATTCCATAAATCCTTCCCTGTTGAGTCATAACATCCTCTTCTTCTAAGGAGATGCTAGATTTGGATTGAACTTCCCTGGTGGCTCAGTGGTAAAGAATCCACCTGTGATGCAGGAGACACAGGTTCAATTCCTGGGTCAGGAAGATCCCCTGGAAGAGGGCAATGGCAACCCACTCCAGTATTCTTGCCTGGAGAATCCCAAGGACAGAGGAGCCTGGCGGGCTACAGTCCATAGGGTCACAAAAGAAATCAGACATGACTGGACAACTAAATAACAAGATTTGCATTACTAGTGTTTTTTAGCCTTTTTGAATCTAGGCACATGAGCAAGATGTATTTCCCCCCTGCCCACCTTGAGTTGTCCTTTATACTTTGAGTACTATCTTTTTTCCCTCTGCAAGCTGACATAGCTTATAAGATGCCAATTATCTTTCTCTTGAAGATTTGGCAAAACTCACTTGAAAAACCATCTGAGAAAGTGCCTTGTATGGGGGATAGATCTTTGACCATCATTTCAGTGTTTCTGAACATGATTCACTTTTTAACGACTTGGTTTGGTTTTGCTTTCTTAGATTTTTTCCCCCATATTTTATCATTTGAAAGTTAGTGGTGTGCTGAAGTCGTGTCTGACTCTTTGCGACCCCATGGACTGTAGCCCGCCAGGCTCCTCTGTCCATGGGATTCCCCAGGCAAGAATATTGGAGTGGGTTGCCATTTCCTTCTCCAGGGGGAATCTTCCTGACCCAGGGATTGAACCCACGTCTCTTGCATCCTCTGCATTGGCAGGTGGATTGTTTTACCACTGTGCCACCTACGAAGTCCAACATTTAGTGGTATGAAGTTACATATATGCAGTATATGCTCAGCCTTTAAGGTAACTTCTTTGTGAGTGCTGTTAGTTCCTCTGTCATCTGTAATGTTTATTTGTGCTGTCTTTGTGCCAAAGGTTTTCTTTTATGGGTGTTTTTAAAAAATCCAGATTTTTATATTATTTTGTTGTTACTGCTGTAGTTTACCATTTGACTAATACCTGATTGTCCTAAAGATGTTTCCTCTTGATGCTCCTTGGATCTGTTTGTCCTTTTGTGGGTGCCTGAGTTGAAAGCTTTAGTTTGTTTTCAGTTATTTTTCCCATAAATTCATATAAGGCTACATATACCCTTGAGTACTTCCTTGGGCTACTTATTTCACTTATAATGAGTGTTCTCCCTCCCTCCATAAACACACTTGAATTTACCTCTGAGTAAATTAAACAGACTTTGAATTTACCTCTGAGTACATTTTTGGTTGCATCCCAAAGGCTTTCATTTGCAGTAGTCTTATCATTCACTTAAATACTTTGTAGTTCATGTGTGATTTATCTTTAACTCATTTGTTTGAACCCTTCCACCTATGTGGATTTGAAGTTAGATATCATCACTGATTTATAATTTTGTTACAGGTGGCTGGGAAGTAAAGTCTGAGCATTGAGCTTTTCTCTGGTCCGATTTGTGGTCCTTTTTGGTGATAAGCTCTGGGTATTCAGACAGAACATACATTTTTCATTGCTGGGTATAAGGCCCTGGACGCATCTGTTTGCTAAAGTTTGCCACTGCATTGTCATCTCAAGATCCTTCGTGTCAGCTTCGTCTTTCCGTCTCCGAGTTAGGTTTAGCATTCAGCATCACTGTAGTTCTGTTCACGGGTGTTTTAGCTTTAAATGTTTCAAAGTGATGTTATTAGGGACAAAGTGTGTGTTCAGGGTATTTACACTTTCTAGAGCACTAGAATGGGTTTCCCTGGTGGCTCAGTTGATTAAAAAAAAAAAAAAATCCGCATGCAATGCAGGAGACCCAGGTTCAATCCTTGGGTTGGGAAGATTCCCTGGAGAAGAAAATGGCAACCCATTCCAGTATTCTTGCTGGGAGAATCCCATGGACAGAGGAGCCTGGTGGGCCTCAGAGTTGGACATGACTGAGCGACTGCACCACCACCACCACGGAGCACTCAGATGCTTTGGTCCCTGAGGGACCCTTGGTGGAAAGTGGGACTCTGCTGTGGGGCCCTGTCCCTCCCAGCTTGGGGCTGATGCTGTGGTCAGGAGCCCATAGACGCCTTGAACTTTAGCATTATCACAATGGGGACAGGCTAGAACTGGGCCCACGTCCGGGTGACACTACTTACCACCTGTGAGATGTTGGGTAAGAAACCTGACCTATTTGAGCCTCTGTTTTCTCATCTGTCCACTGGTGCATTGTCAGAAGGATTAAATGAGACGGCATGAGCCAAGCATACAGTCAGTGCTCAATAAATGGGGGTGGATGTTATGGAATCCTATAGCAGGGCCAAGACAACTGGAGATGCTTAGAGTCTTGGTACTCCTGTGAGTTGAGGCAATTCCTTATGGCCCTCTTCCGGGAAGTCTTCAGATAAATCTCTGTCTGCCACCACCTACCCTCCAACTAGAGCCATGACCATCCCAAGGGTGGAATCAGAGCTGAAGGTCACATTGACTTTCCCTGAAGATGTTCTTTCTGGTTTCCAAGGAGGGAAAGGTAGATCCTATTCAGACACTTTAGATTCAGTGGGCTTGGGTAAACAGAAAGGAAACAGATTTCTTAGAGGAGCTTTTAGAACTGGGCTTTGAGGATTGAGTAGAAGTTCTGTGGGCAGAGTAGCCTGTGATGAAGTCTTAGATAATTTAGGTAGGACCAGATGGGTTACAGTCTGACTTCTATCCCTTGGGTCCCACCTCTATTTCTAAGACATCTTCCCACTACTTCTTGAATTCAAACTCAAGAGCTACTAAATATAGGCCTTTGCTGTTTCTTCATCTTTCTGTCTTCCCACCACCTCAGCCCAGGGAGTGAAGGGTTTATTTCCCCCATGCCAGCTGTGCTACAGCTCCCACTATTCCTCTGTTTGCTGTCTCTTTCCTGTTTTTTCTCCCCTGATACTCATGTCACAATTTTTAAAAATGCCTCAATCTGTAGTTAATGTGCATTCACCCATATTTCTGGATTTGGATGTTTTCTTGATTGTACTTGCCAACGATTTGTCTATATTGGTGTTTTTAAAGAAAAGTTTTGTCAATGCAAGAACCACCTCAATAATGCCCAATTAGTGTTACTTGAATTGAAAACTTGGTTCACATATTTTAAAGGTTGACTTGTTTTCAGAATCTGTTTTATCAACATGTTCAAGGCTATAAAATTTCCTCCATGCACCCCTTTGGCTGCATCCCATGGGTTTTGTTACATTTTGTACTATTTGAGTTGTTCAGTTTCAAAAATGTGTCACTTCTATGTTGATTCCTTAACTCATGCCTCATTTAAAAACATATTTTAAAATTTCTCATTAAAAGCCTTTTCAGGGGAGGCTAAGTATTGCAGAATCTACTGCTGCGGTCAAGATCAGGTTATCTAACATTCGTTTCTTGAAGATTTATGATCTCCAGTGCTGGATTTTTTTTTAAAATAAGTGCTGATTTTCATAAATGTTTCATGTATGTTTGAGAATTTTAAGGATGGAGAATTTAGGGTTTGGTAAATCTATCTAAGTGTATTCATTGGATCTGATGGCTTCTAAAAGCAGCGACCCCACTCTTTTCCAGGCTGGGCCCCTGCCCTCACACCCTCTTCTTATCCCTGGAGCATCTCTGTGGGGGGATGCTTTCACCAGGGGAAATCTTCCACCCACTTCTGGGTCTCAAACCAGCCGGGGGTCTGACTCTGGCTTAGAGTAGGGTCTGCTCATGAGGTGGCCTAGAGCACGGGGAAGTACAGTGCTCCCAACCCAGTTGTTCCCTCCATGGACTCAGCTCTACTGCTGACCCTTCTGAGGGCTGTGGATGAGACGGACTGGGGTACGAATTCCAGCTCCACTTCAAACCTCTGTGTGACTTTTCGTTGGTGCCTGCCCCTCTCTGAACCTCATCTATAAATTGGGTAGATTCCCACTTCAGCGGGCTGGCCCATGGTAGATACTCAGAGAGGGTCACGATTATCAACAGGAGTAACTATTATCAATGGGGCAGCCCCTGCAGGGAGCTTGGATTCTGTGTTCAAGTTCTCCAGGCTCCCAGCTTCCCCAAGGAGACTGGATGGACAGGGGCTGGGGTGACAAAGACTCCACCAGCGGCCGGGGTCAGACGATCTTCCTTTAATACAAAGTCGATATATCTACATACACAGAGGTGGGAAAACCACCCAGCTGCTTCCGTTTGAATAAACAGTGTTGAAAGCAACAGCAGCTCTGCTCTTGTACAAAGAGAAAAACTCACTTGCTCAGGGGTGGGGGTGGGGCAGAACCCCATCCTTCTGCCCCAGAACGGCCCCAGGGTCCCGGGGGGGTGGGGAGGGGCCCCTGATTGGGGCAGCTTATGGCCTCTTTCTCCCCCCGGAGAAGTGGGAACCTCCGACTGTGTTCAGTTCTCCTCAAGGTGGGAGATGGCGAGGGGTGCTCGGGCTGCTGGGCGCGGGGGTCGCTGCGACCTCCTCCCTGGTAGAGCCCACCCTGTGGGCTCGACAACCGACGCTGGTGGGCCCGAGTTCCCCCACTGCCCCACCCTCACCCTCCTTGATATGTCTTGAGAATTAAAAAAGAAAAAGCAAAAAATTAAAAAAAAAAAAATCAGGAGGCAAAGGCCTTATTCTTGAGCGAGGCACACCTTTGGAGTAGGTAAAGGGAAAAAAAAAAAAGCAAGCCAAGGGGCAGCCTGAGCCCGCGCAGGCCCATGAACACGACCGGCACGCAAGAACGTCTGTTACGGTGAAAAAAACAGACTGTCTGTGAACAGAATAGGAATAAGCCAAGTTTTTCTTTTTAAATCCGTTGACTGTCAAATCGTTTTTGTTTCCCCCCCATTTGTTTCTTCTTTAAAAAAAAAAAAATGAAAAAAATACACTATTAAAAAAAACAAAAACAAAACGAAATGTCACCGGATACAGTTACACTGAGTTCTGAAAGAAAGCTGACTCCTGTCCCCACCCCACTCCCGCCCCCCCAGCCCGGCGACCCCCAGGCTGCGGGGCGGGAAGACTGCCTGGTAGGGAGGACAAGGGGCCGAGCTCCCAGCCCCCGCCCCCCTCTGGTTCTTGGGAACAGCCCCTGGATTGCTTGCCGCCCCCCTCCCCCCACCCCATAACCTCTCCTTGTGGAATCTTGTTTTAGAAGGGAATGAGGAATGTGCCAAGTATTGAAGGCGGCGGCCCGGCCCAGGGAGGGGGCTGAGGCCGTGCAGGGGGGCTTGAGGGGCTGCGTCATCATCCCCGGCGACCCCTCGGCTGTGGAAACGCGGTTGCCACCTCCTGCCCTGGCCGCCGGAGGGGGGTCCAGGCCTCGGGGGGCCCACCCGGCACTGGAGGCGCAGGGGCCGGTGGAGTCGGGCCAGGCCAACCTGGCTTAGGTTGCATAGTGGTCAAAGCTGCCGAGATACTCCAGTGCCGCCTGGTAGCAGAACTGATATTCATCCTGTGTGGAGAGGGGGCGAGGGGGTCAGGGCAGGGCCCCTGTCAGCGCCTCTGCAGACCCAGGGCTCCCCATCACACTGCAGAGCAGCTGCGCCCCTTGATCCTGCGCCTGTGCTGGGCTCTCCCCGTCCTCAGCTGGCCCGCAGGGTGCCACTTGGCCATCCCGGCCTCTTGTGACACTCCCCTGGGGGCTGGGAGGTTGCCACTCCAGCTCTGACTGCCTGGAGACGGGGAGCTCATGGATGCATTTAACCTAGCTTCTGGATCTGGTGGTTTCTAAAAGCAGTGACCCCACTCTTTCCTAGGCTGGGCCCCCGCCCTCACACCCTCTTCTCATCCCTGGAGTATCTCTGTGAGAACAGAGGGGGCTCTTCCACCCACTTCTGGGTCTCAAGCCAGATGCGGAACGGACCCAGCAATGGGTGCAGACACAGACTGGCTCCCCCTCCACCGGCCGGGGCTCTGACTCTGGCTTAGAGTAGGGTCTGCTTATGAGGTGATCGAGAGCACAGGGAAGTACAGTGCTCCCAACCCAGTTGTTCCCTCCATGGACTCAGCTCTACTGCTGACCCTTCTGACGGCTGTGGATGAGACTGACTGGGGTACGAATCCCAGCTCCACTTCAAACCGCTGTGTGACTTGGAGACACGGTGTGGTCCAAGCAAAGGTGCCCACTGTCAACATGATGGTGGGACTCTGGGCCTGGCTTCAGGATCCATGACCCCTGCCAGGGTCCTGGCTGAGCTGGACCTCACTGAGTCCCTGGGGCCAGGAGAGGGGACCCCTCTGTGTTCATTCCGAGTGACGCTTCTCAGCTCTGGCCTTCGGCTTACTCTTGGGTCAGGCCAAAGCAGGAGGGGCTGAGGACCTTTTACCCTTGACAACCCCGGGAGTGGGGGGTGGCTGTGCCCACTGCACAGAGGAGAGAACAGAGGCTGGTGGTGGCATCAGCATGAGGCTGGGCTGCCCTCCCGTCCCCCGCAACTCCCCCTCCTCACCTCCATCTGCACCATGGCTGGCCTCTGGGTCCGCAGCATCTTCACTGTCTGGAAGATGTCCACCACACCCTCGTACCGCATCCGCTCCAGCACGATGCTGAGCGTGATGAAGACGCCCGTCCTGCCCACGCCGGCGCTGTCAGGGCGAGTGTGTAGGTGAGTTCAGGGGGTAGGCGTGTGGGGAGGGAGCCTGGCTCAGCTGCCCAATTGCCATCCTGCCTGCTCTGAAGCCCCCTGCCCCAGGGATGGAAAGAGCCCCAGCGGGAGTGCCCAAGGCTGTGCTCGTAAAGACTCAGCTTCCCGCTACGGGCAGTTCACCTGCAGTGGACAGAGATGGGGCCATCCTGGCCAAACTGTTCCTTGGTCTTGTGCACTTGGCCGATGAAGTCAATGAAGCCCTCCCCCGACTTTGGCACGCCCTGCTCCGGCCAGTCCGTGAACTGGAACTGCCGGACAGTCCGGGACTGGCCGTCCTGGAACGGAGAGAGAGAGCGCTGGGTTCTATTATCAAGGTCAGTGGCATCACCCTCGCCAACACAAGCTGCACCAATGCCACTCTCCACCCTTCCTCACCCTCTGCCACCCACCCTCCTTGTCCCACACCATCTTTCGTTGAGATGCTCCGACTTCGTCTGTACCACCCAAGGCTCCTCACCATTTAACTTCATCCAGCAACACCATCTCACATGGCAATCGTTCACCCCCATCCCCCGACTGCTGCTCTCTGCGCAGCTCCAAACCCATCCACCACGACCCAAGTGACACCAACACCATTGCTGTCTCTCATCCTCCATTCTGCACTGTCCCCTGGTACACCCAACATCTGCCCTTCTTGACCCATTCTCCATCTCCCTGGCAACCTCCTCTCTCATCGTCTTAGAGTAAAAGAGCACTGTCCCCATACTGTCACCTCCCAACAGCACCACCTTCCACCATGGACATCATCTTCGGCCACTCACCAGCCCTATAATCTCCTATCCCTCACCACTCAAGGGCGCCATCTTCCACCAGCCACCATTGGAAATTCATCGTCTTCTACCTGTGTACTCAATACCTTTGCCTCCTAACTTTCATCATCCACTTACGGTAGTTCATAATCCTTGAGCATCTGGTGATGCTTTCTCCATTTCCACCGCTCAACCATCTGTCTCTCCAGTCCTCATCCCCATGACACAACCATCCATCTGTACAATCTAAATCTCAACCACTCACCTCTCCAATCCTCATCCCAAGCATTCAACCATCCGTCTCTCTAATCCTTATTCCCACCACTCAACCATCCATCTCTCTAATCCTTATTGCACCACTCAACCCCTTGGATCCTCATCCCCACCACTCAGCTATCCGTTTCTCTAATCCTCAGCCCCAACAATCACCTTCCATCTCTCCTATCCTCATTCCCACCACTAAACCACTCATCACTCAACCCTCCATGTATCTAATCCTTATCCCTACCATTAAACACCCATCTCTCTAATCCTTATCGCCACTACTCAACCTCTTCGATCTTAATCCCCAATACTCAACCATCCATTTCTCCAATCTTCATCCCCAAAACTCAACCTTCCATCTATCCAGTACTCATCTCCACTACTCAACCATCTATCTGTCCATTCATCACCACCACTCATCTATCCATCTGTCCAATCCTCATCCCCAGCAGTAAACCACTCATCTCTCCAATCCTCAACCCACCACTCAACCATCCATCTGTCTAATCCTTACTCCCACCACTGAACCTCTTGGATCCTCATATCCACCACTCAACTGTCCATCTCTGTAACCCTCATCCCCACCACTCAACCACCTATCTTGCCAATACTCGCTTCCCACTACCAAGCCGTGCGGTCCATCATCATGGCTCTCTTCCGCCTTTCATTTATCATGACCCAACGGCACCACTTTCCACAATTCATCCTTAGCAATCCACCCTTCTTCCCCTCTAAGCACCATTAGACATTCCACTGTGAGGACCACTGACGCTCCCCGCCCTCCCTCCCTCACCACTTACCTCCCCCCTCACAGTCTCTGCATTAAACGCTGCAGCCCAGCGATGCCACGTGATTTTGATGGTCTCCGTCCTCCACCACCTAATGCTTTCTCCGATCCCGCCTTCCTCTCTCTCGGACCATCAACAGGACTGTCTATCACTGAACGTTCATCATTCCTTTTACTCTTCAAATCGTTTCCTCTTCATTTTATTCCATCTGCCACTGGCCAAACACCTGCCCTTTCCAATCTCACCTTTCTCCATCCACCGCTGGTAACCCATCACCAAGCCATGGTTCCGCGCTCTACTGGCATTCTCCATCCGCTTCTACCTGGACATTCTAGTCTCCAATCCCACCTCCTCTCATGTAAGACCATCCTGTTTACCACCCTCCTCTATCACCCAGCAGTGATGTTCACTGAGTCTCCAATCCCCCGTTCAGCCCACCCAGTGGTGCCATCCTGAACTACCCAAGCACGGTGACCAGCAGTGCTTTGCCCACCAGGGTTCACTGTCCAGTGGTAACATCTGGACTGACATTCCCATGCCCCATCATTCTACCCATGGATTCTCCAATTCTGGCACTAACTTCTATCCTCTGTCACCTAACAGTCTTCATCGGACCCCATCTAATACCTGCCCTCTCCCATCACCACGTGCCTCCGCTGGGTCTTCTCCAGCCAACACCATCTATTCTCTCCATTCTCCTCTCTCTCCATACAATGGTTCCAATTCCTAGCACCTGCCCCCCACCCCCCACTGTCTACCACTCTTTTCCCATCTACAGCGGCCACTACTTGACACCATCAACCCATCACCTTTCCCCCAGCCTGCGTTCAGCCCTCTAATGCTGCCCTCCATGGTTGCTGCTTCCCAGCTAAGGCCCCACTTACTCCCTTTTACATGATCGCCTTGGACTATGTCCCCCGGTGAACAGTGTGACATGTGCTCTGATGGGGACACCACGGGGTCATGGTCCTCTCTCCCACCTACTCGGTGGTGGGAGTGACTGTCCAGCTGGCCCACTCACTCCTGGGCGTTTGCTTCCACTCCCCAACCAGGAAAGCCCTCTCCAGACCAGGGGAACGGTGAGCTGCCTTGGAGGGTCTGTCCCTGTACTTACCCGGGCGTCTGTGACTTTGAACTCCCGCAGGATGTACTGAGGCATGTTGTATTCCGCCATAGGATCCACCACGAAGTACTGGTAGCGGGCGGAGCGCTCGGCCGGCCAGTACTGGTGACACTTCTCCTGTCGGGGAGGCGGGTGCTGTGGTCAGCCCCGCCCCCACCCCACCTCCACGGCCCCTCCCTGCCCTGCCCCGCCCTGTATGGTCCCTGGCTCACCCGGCCCATCTCCCTCAGCTTGGTCAGCATCACCACGATGGTCGAGTTGTTCTCCCAGAGCATGCGCCAGAAGTCTTCTGTGGTTTCCGCCAGCGGGCCCTGTGTGGCAATGTAGGCCTTCTGCTGCCTGTGAGCGGGGAGGTGAGGCGGTGGCAGTGGTGAGTCTAGGGCCCCAGGGAGGCCCAGGCCCAAGCATCATCTCCCTCCCTATCTGGTTCAACCCCCCAAAGAATCCTGTTCTGCACCTGGAGAGACCACCAGCCTCGGACTCACTCCAACTTCGCGACGAAGCTGTGGGACTGTCTGCAGGCATCTCTGCTTTCATTCTCCGCCCCCTCCAGGGGCATTAAGTTAATATCTATTGTCTGCTCAGGCCAGGCTCCCCTCTAGGGCTACATATAGCTGCCCATTCCCAGAACACCCTCCTTTGAGAAGCCCTGAGCAATCTTGGCACTACTGACGCTCGGGACTGGATGATTGTGATGGGCCGCTGTTCTGTACCCAGTGGGGTGTCCAGCAGCATCCCTGGCCTCTGCCCACTAGAAAGTGTTAGTGCTCAGTCGTGTCTCTTTGTGACCCCATGCACTGTAGCCCACCAGGCTCCTCTGTTCATGGGGATTCCTCAGACAGGAATACTGGAGTGGACTGCCGTCTCCTCCTCCAGGGGATCTTCTTGATCCAAGGACTGACCCTGAGTCTTCTGCACTGCAGGCAGATTCGTTACCATCTGAGCCACCGGGGAAGCCCTATGCCAGTGGTAACCCTCCTCTCTCAAGTCCCATTTTAACCATCAAAAACATCCCCAGATGCTATCAAGTCTCCCCTGGGGGGCAGAACTGCCCAGATCGATGCTTTTCTCTGAGAAAGATGGACAGATGTGATCATGTTCCAGCCAGCAGCCATCGGTTAAATGCATATCTAAAGAGTCTCTCCACCTCAGCTGTGACTGCATGGGGCTGGCAGGGTCTCTCGAGCTCTCTCCCATGCAGGACCGGAGCCCCGGTAGCGGCCAGGGCCAGGTTTACCTGTAACCATCAATGAAGCTGGCGTTAATGTAGTCGGAGCCCTCCACGCCCCGGATGGGTTGTAGGCAGACCCGGGTGCTCTCGTAGGGCATGATGTTAACCAGGCGGTTCTTGAACTTGTTACAAGGCAGATTGGCACTGATGAAGCGGGATGTGTGGGCTTTGGAGTTGGCCAGCCGCTGTGGAGACGAGGGGATGACATCAGGACAGCTTCCATCTGGGGACCCAATTTCCCTGGGTGGGGGGCAGGCTGTGTGTTCTCAGCCAGAGGGCTAGCAGGGCCATGGCGGGCAGGGCAACACCAGCCCTTCTACCCTCTGGTCCCCTTAATGGGGTGGAGAGAAAGAACTCCGGTCTCCTGCTTAGCCCCCTCTCCCCCACCCAAGCACAGCATCCTCTACTCGTTCCTCCCCACCCACCTTGAACTCGAGTTCCATGCCAGTGACGTGCTCGCCTGGCTCCACCTGCGTCAGCTTCTGGATGTAGGCGTAGAGGCTGCGGGCAGGCACCTCTGTATTGCCGCAGCCCACGGCCTCCAGCAGAGCCTCGTGGATGAAGCTGTACTGGTCCTCCGTCTGCACCATGTAGTTGCGCTGGGACCGCATGAGCGTCACGTGGCCGTACACGTCCACCGTCTTCTCCGGCTTGATCCGCTCCAGCATGGCATCAATGACGATAAAGCAGCCCGTGCGGCCCACACCCGCACTGTGGAGACGGAGGGGGCCGTCAGGGGGCACCCGAGGGCCAGGGGAGAATGGGGGACAGGGTGCAGAGGGAGCCGGGAGTGAAGGGGCGGGGGCCGGGTACCTGCAGTGGACCACGATGGGGCCCGCGTCCGGCGGGTTGCAAGTCTTGACTCTCCGCAGGAAAGCCAGGAACGGCGTCGGGTACTCAGGCACCCCGTGGTCCGGCCATGCCGTGAACTGGAACTGCCGGACCTCCCGTTTCTCGCTGGAGCCGCTCTAGGGGTGGCGGGGACACTGTTGGTCAATGCAGCCCAGCACCCACGTGCCGGGCCCAAGTTCACGCCTCAGACCACCATGTCCCTGATTTGGGTGCCCAGCTGCTCCAGGGTGTGGGGGTGTCTCCACTGCAGAGTGTCCCCAGCATCTTCGTGCACTGCTCCCCATTTCTCCCTAAACCTGCTCCCCCATCTCAGCTGATGGTGGTGCTGTCCTTCCACGCACTCTGGCCAAAATGTAGGCGGAGTCGCTCTTGACTCCCTTCCCCTGCCTGTCCACATGCAGCATCAGTCAGCACAGCTTTCAAAGTCTTTCCCAAGCCCGCCCACTTCTCACTCACCCCCTCCATGGTGATCACCTTAGTCCAGCTCACCGTCATCCATCCAGACCAGAGCAGTCACCTGTTCCCCCTGGGTGTCCCCACAATCTATTCCCTCCACAGCAGCCAGAGGGCGCTGGTGAGCACCCGAGTTATGTCCCCCGGCTCCTCTGCCCACAGCCCTCCCTGGGCTAAAAGCCAGAGTTGCCCCTGCCCCTACAACCCACAAGGTTCTGCACCTCCTCCCATCCCCTCCCTGCCCTCACCTCCTCCCACTCTCTGCTCCAGCCACAGGACTCCTCACTATTCCCAAAACACGCAGGGCCTTTGCCAGGAATGCCACCCCCAGATCTCTGCAAAACTCCTTTCCTCACCAACTCCAGGTCTTCCACTACATACTCTACTGTGTAAGATTCCTGGGGTTTTTTTCATATTTGTTGTCCACTAGACTGTAAGCCCCACAAGAGTGGTATTTGACACACAAGTGTCTGCTTAATGTGTGAATCAACTGAAAACCCTTACTCTTGTCTTTTTACTCAGGTTTCTGGCACCTGTGCCAGGCACAGGCTCTATGTAAGGGCACGTGGCTGGCTGCCAGGGAAACACAGTGGTGCCAGAGCACCTCTCTCTCCCTACATGACAATAAAAAGTGTCCCCAGTCTTCCAAGGCACTAGAAATAAGAATACACAAATGGCACCCTAATGAAACTTACAAGCCTTTGCATAGCAAAGGAAACCATAAACACAACGGAAAGACAGCCCACAGCACGGGAGAACATATGTGCCAACCATGCAACCAAGGGGCTTAATCTCCAAAACAGATAAAGAACTCATTCAGCTCAACAAAAAGCCAACAACCTAACTGAATAATGGTCAGAAGATGTAGACATTTCTCCAAAGAAATACATCAAAACTCTACAAATTCCAAGGGATGGAGAGGATGCAGAGAAAAGGGAACCCTCCAGCACTGGCGGTAGGAATATTAATTGGTACAGCCACCACGGAGAACAGGAGAGGTTCTTCAAAAAACTAAAAATAGACCTACGTATGATCCAACAATCCCACTCCTCGCCATATATCTGGAAACAAAACTCCAATAAGATACAGGCACCCCTATGTCCATAGCAGCACTGTTTACAACCGCCAGGACACAGAGACAATCTAAATGTCTGCTGACAGATGAATGGATGAAGACGTGGCACTTAAGTACAATGTACTACTCGGCCACAGGGAAGAATGATCTAATGCCGTTTGAAGCAAAACGGACAGGCCTAGAGATTATCATACTAAATGAAAAAAGTCAAAGACGCATACGATAAAAAATACCATGGTATCACATGATAAAAAGTCAAAGTATCATATGATAACACTTATATATCACATATGCTATCACATATAACACTTAACATATGGTACTATATGCAGAATCTAACATACGGCACAAATGAACTTATCTATGAAACAGAGACTCGTGGATACAGAAACCAGACTTGTTGCCAAGGGGGAGGGGGTCGAGGCAGGGCTGGAGCGGGAGACAGGGGTTAGCAGACAGAAGCTATTATCTATACAGAATGGATAAACATCAGGGTCCTACTCTACAGCACAGGGAACTACATTCAATATCCTGTGATAAACTATGATGGAAAAGAATATCAAAAAAATTGTGTATACATATAACTGAATCACTTTACTGTACAGCAGAAGTTAATATTGTGAATCAACTATACGTCAATAAAAATAAAAATATTCAAAGTGCCCCCAGACATCGCCAAATGTCCTCTGAATGGCAAAATGCTGCAACCGAGAATCACTGAGTGAGACACATGGAATCATGTGCTGGACAGCAGTCATCAGTTAAATACATAGGTGAAGATTCCCTCTACCTCAGCCCCAACTGCCCGCTCTGTCCTCCATCTAAGGCTGGAGGCCCCCCTACTGCATGGCCAAGACCCTGCCATAAACCCAGGCTGGGTGAGGGAAGGGATCAAGACTGATCTCGGGCTGGGGGCTGGTGACTGCCGGTGAGGGGAGGAGAGGTTCATTGCTAAGCTGGATTCTGCTGGTTTGTCCTGCTGTGGCTGCAGACAAGAGCCGTTCCCCTGAGGCTCAGTGTCCCCATCCGTAAAGTGACCGCTTGAGAATGCACCCAGCCTGGGTCAATGTGGTTTCTCTTCCGTCCAGTGGGGAGTTCCCAGGGCAGAAGCTCATCTCCCTTCTCCACCCACCATCGCCCCCTCCCACAGCCCCCCGGTCCCATCCGGGCCCTACCTTGTGCAGGGAGAATGTCCTCACGCAGAACGTGGCCAGCTCGATGGTGTCCAGCAGCGTGACCTGGATGAAGCCGTAGGTCTCTGTGCCCCTGTTGGGCCAGTACTGGTCGCATTTGATCTGCACCAGGTGAGAGAACACAGGTGAGCATGGGCCGGGGCCGGCGCAGGGCCTGGGGGCCGCAGGGCCCAGGCCTCACCCGTGATTTCTCCTCTAGCCGCGTCATCATAACAATGGTGGCCGAGCGCTGCTCCCACACCATGCGCCAGAAGTCGCCGAAGGTCTCCGGCAGCGGCCCCTGCGTGGCGATGTACGCGTTCTGCCGCCGGTAGCCGTCCACGTAATTGGCATTGATGTAATCGCTGCCCACGATGCCTAGGCCGGGGGTGGCGGAGAAACTAGAGATCAGTGGGGGTGCTCTATCCTTCTAGGCTGGCTCCACCTGGTCCACCGCTTAAAGGAAGCCCTCCGAGACTGCCCCAGTCTATCCCCAAGGAAATCGTGGCGCATATACTCCACGCTTTCTCTGCCTCAACATTACTGCCATTTGGAGATAGACTGTTCTATGTCGGGAGCGGTCCTTTGCATCGCAAGGTACTGAGCAGCATCCCTGGCCTCCACCCTCAAGATGCCAACAACACCCCACCCCAAGCTGTGACAACAAAAATGTCCCCAGACATTGCCAAATGTCCTCTGTGGCGAAGCTGCCCTGATAAGAGCTACAGATGTAAAGAATGGATGGAAATCTGTAGTGGACAGCAGCCACCAGTTAAATACAGATCCTAAACTTCTCAATGGCTTCTGGGTAGGGTTGGACCAGGCCTCAGTTTCCCTACCTATCTCCTAGCTAGTCCACTCTGGCCTGGCCCCCCTGGCCAAGAGGAGACATGGGGTCTATGTGTTCTCCATGGAATGAGGACAGGCCAAGGTTGCTGGGGAGGAGCCTGGGACCCCGCACGCTACCTTCGATGGGCTGAAGGATTACGCGGGAGTGGTCGTAGGCGATGACGTTGGCATAGCGGTTCTTGGGCTTGTTCACTTCCAGGTTGGAGTGCTCCCACGTGAACTGCTGGCCCGGGTCAATGGACTATGAGAAGCAGGACGTGGGAGATGTTAGGGTAGGCATCTGTGGGCCCCAGGAGGGTGGGAGGTGGGGGGGCTGGCTCACCTCATACTCCTGGGACAGCTTGAGGCTGTCGTTGGCCTTGAGTCGTTCTGTGTGCTCCGCCATGTCCCCGATGGGGATGGGCGGGTGGCTGAGCATGCCTGCAGGGAGAGCAGACCCGCCCATGTGGCCAGTCACTCGGGGGGGCCAGGCCGGGGAGGGGAGGGGACTGGGGGTGCTCTACGGAGTGAGTCTGCGATGGACGAGCTGCGGGTTAGAGGGGGTGGCGGGGAAGAGGAAGGTTTGGGGTGGGCCCCATGGGGGCGAGGAACCCAGGCCTGGAGGGAGCACTAGGTGGAGTCTCCCCCACCCTCCCCAGGCCCCCCCGACAACCAGCTGGGGAGGCAGGTGCTGGGGGAGGGTTGCCCCGCAGGACTTTAAGCTCCTGGTGCCTCGTGGCAAGAAGCAGGCAAGTGACACAGAGATGAAGAAGCAGATGTGGCTGGCTGAACCTTCTGGAATATTGTCCCCCTGGTGAGGGCGGGAGGCCCACACCCCGTCTGCCCCCTTGGGGGTCGGAGGGACCAAAAAGTCCTCTGCCAGGTGGAGCTGAGGGGCCGGGGAGGGGATGCACGGGGTATGTGTTTGTGGGATGATGGGGTGGGCGTGGGTGCTTCTTCCCCATCTTCAGGCCTGCCAGACTCCTCTCTCCTGGGGGCCCAGCGGCCACGCATGCACACACACACACACACACACACACACACACACACACACACACACACACTCAGCAGCTACCGGGAGGGAAACTGACAGCTGTGCGCCAGCACCCAAGCACCGGTGTTAAACCTATAGGGACTTGCCAAGTTGACTACTGAAGAGCTGTTTGTCCCGAGTCCCTGGGTGCTGCCCCAGGGCCCACGTCTAAGAGGGCTGAGGCTGGTGTCTATTTGACTGGTGGGTCCCCCTGCCTCTCGCATGTATTTTGACACACACCTGTGCCCTGCATCCCTGCTCCCAGCCCCGTTCCCTCTCCTCCTGCCTCTCTCTCTCTCTCTCTCACACACACACGCAGTCACAACCTGCCACCTTAGAGCCCAGGGGACCAGACCCCTGCCCCCTTTGAGAAGCCAGCGCAGGACAGGTGGGCGGAGAGAGAGGAAGCCGGATGGAGAAACCAAGGATGAAAACAAACAGGAGCGAAAGGAAGCCAAGAACAGAGAGACACCGGAACTAACTTTCAAAGTGAAACCCCGGCTCCCTGAGGGGGCTGCTGAGGCCTGAATCTGCAGAAACAGCAAACAATAAATAAATGAAAACACGCGGGGGAGGCGGCCCACCTCCCCCCATCCCTCGCCGGGTGCGCGCACAGCGGTCGACGGACAGATAGATGCAAAGGGCGGAGCAACTTCAACGAGTGAGGGACACACGGCCGCCCCAATCAGAGAACCCATGGCAGCGGCTGGGCATCGCCTCAACTGGACACTGGCGAGTCCTGATTTTCAGCCATGACTTTGGCAAGATCTCAAAGCTTTTAGGTTCTTCTATCAACCTGTCATCCCCGCATCCGGCCACCCCTGACCAACCTGGCCTTGGGTCCCTTGTTGGGGGTCAGCAGAGGGGATTTTAGAGGAGAAGCGGGATGGTGAAGGAGAAACTTGGGGGCAGGAGAAGAACATATGGGCCCATGCCATGAGCTGTAAGGACAGAGGCCATCAGTTGAACACACACATTTAAAATTCTTATCTGGATGGAAACAGAATTGACATAAGCTAGTCCAGAGACAGAAGAGAGAAGAAGAGACTACAAGGGATGCCAGGAGACTTTTCATGATCGCCTGTGGAGGGCTGCAGCCATCAGGTAAATATAAATGATCAAAACCCTCATTTGGAGAAACGTGGGACTAACGTGACACAGTCCAGAAATAGGAGAGAGAAAGAAATGTTAGGAGAAGCGTGCAAGACGATACACGAGCCTGTCAAAGCCCCCGTGCTCTCTTCTCATGGAGGACTGCAGCCATCAGTTAAATGTTTAAAAATCTCCATTTGATTGGAAACAAAAGTTAACAGGAAGCAGTTCAGAGACAGAGAGTGAAGATCAGGGTGTAGGTAGAGAACAGCAGATGTCGCCATGCGATGAGCTCATAAGGAGAGAACAGCAGCCCTCAGTTAAACTGCAAATCCCTTAATTTGGTTAGAAGCAGCTGGCATGAGCCCATTAAGGAGGAGGAGGGGCGGGGGGCATGAAGGGGGCATTGCACATGAAGACGATCAAGGGCAGGGTCCTGATTCAGTTCTCCCACCACGTGTGGCAGGGGACTCAGCAGAATCCTCTTTCATCTACGGGGGACTATAATGAAACTGGGAGAGCATGACCATATGTGACCACAAAAGCGGGGAGAGAGAGTGTGTGGTGGAAGTGGAATTTTTGCTCCTTGCTAGGGGCGCTTCCCCGGGGAGGGTGGAAAAAACCCAAACACCCACCACTGAGTGGCCTTAAGACTAGAGGTGTGAACAGAAGCAGAGCTTTTTCTGCCAGAAGGAATTGAGGACTCAGAAAATGTTTGCTTCTGTCTTTGAAGATGTCCTTTAAGCTCCTGGAGAAGACAGCAGCCACCAGTTGAATGCAGCTTCTCAAAAATCTCCCTAGATTGTAAGCACCATCAACCCCAGGACACCCCCAAGCCCAGAGCCTCGTAGGAATCGGGACTGAAGAACTGCATCAGGCACAGTTCAGTGGGGGCTGGCAAGGATCCACCAAGGGGGCCGCTTCATCTCCCACTGTGCTGCCTCCCTCCCATCAGTGCGGTCCCCGGCGCCCGGGATAAGCACATACCTGGCGTCTGGAAGTTAATGCGTCTCATTTCCACGGGGTCCTTGGGGTGATGGGGGGCGAGGTCGGCGTTGTTCAGTAGGCATTTAGTGCGGGGCTCAGAGTCCTTTCGTTTGCTTTGTGCGAGCAAACAGACAGAGACGTGTGACCCGGCTGTACGTGACTCGGGTTCCCACAACCAGGCACAGACACGTGCAACGGTTGGAACAACTAGGTTCCCGCTCATCCCGTGGGCGAGGTGCCACCCCAGCCCCTGTCCTCAGCCTCCAGAGGGCAGGACCAGTTCTTACCTATCAGGCTTGCTGCTCCCGAAAGCAGACACAGGTGAGAAGGAGGGAAAGAAGACAGGTGAGGGCAGGCTGGCCATCAAGAGCCTGTTCTATGACTGTGGATGGCTTTCTTTCCCCCTCTGAACCTTGGTCTCCAGAAATTGGGGCTAATCCTTTCCAACTTGGGTCTCAGCCTTCTAAGCTGGGACATATCCCACGTGACCTCGTTTAACAGGACAAAGGGAGTGCCCCCCCCCCCCCCCGCCAATCTTGCACGGGACTTAACAGGAGTCAAACCACTGACCAGGTTGGAATGCCAGCCCTGCCATTTCCCAGGCTGTGTGACTTTGATCAAGTGGCTTAACCTCTCTGAGCCCTGTTTTCCCTGTCTGGACCACAGATGGCTTCTGTGATCATTCTCAGAGACAACCTTTCCCTGGATCTTTCCAAACCTCCCACCCTTAGGAAGGCCTCCCTCCTGTCAAGCAGGGACACGCAAGGTGCTCACTTCTTGTAGAGCAAGATGGCAATCACTATGCAGATAATGAAGACCACAGCCAGCACGGGCCCGATCACCCAGATGAGCCCCTCCTCGCCGTCCACGATGGGCTGTGGGTCTGGGTTGTCCAGCTGGAAGGGGTCTGAGAAGGGGCTGGCTGCAAATGTCTACAGAAATGGGGTGGGGGAGACTTCCATCAGTGCCCACCGCCCTCACGGTGGCCAAATGGATCTTCCTCAAACACAAATCTGTGTCCATCCCCTACTCTAAACCCTCCTATGGCTTCCAAGAACACTGACCACAGTGGTCTGGCCCTGGCCAATCTTCACTCTTCCCCTCCTCCACTCTGTTTCAGACACTCTTAGGTCCTCTTTTTCTTCTTGCACCCCAGACCTTTGCACGTGCAAACTCCGGGATGCCTTTTCTTTACTGAACTCCCATACATCCATCAAAGCCCTCGTTCCAAAGTCCTTTCCTCTAAAAATCCTCCTGCTTGGGATTTCCTCAACCTCAAATCCTCCCCTCTGCTCAGCTCTGACCTCAGGGAGCTGGGAGGATCTGCGTCTGGCTCTGAGGCCAGGGCTCCGGGGACTGAGGCCGCTCCAGGCACTCTGGATGTGGGCAGACACCATTCGGGACTTACGGGCTCACTCTTTTGCAGCACAGCAAGCACAAAGAGGACGTATCGGTGGCCGGGCTCCAGGCCCCTGTTGTCAAAGCCTCCGTACTGCTTCTGGTCCCCAGGATGGAAGGTGTGTGGCAGCACTGAGAAGCGAGCCGCGATGTAGGGCCGGGGGACCTCCAGCTGACGCGAGTGCCTCAGGCTGCGCCTCTGCAGCCGTGCGATGTCCTGGATCAGCTGTGGGAACAGAGATGTGGGCTGCTCAGAACCCAGCTGGGAGCCACTGGGCTCCTGAAAGCTGGCACGTGTCTGGGCCCAGCCCCTTACCTCCTCCAGGTCCATATCCTCTGGGCTGCCCAGTGGGGTCAGGAACTGACCACCACGAGATTTGCGCAGTGGCACCATCACAATGAAGTAGTTCCTGGCAGGAGACGAGAGTCACAGAGGGCTGTCTACAGTCACGAGCAAGGGATGCTACTGGGCTGAGTGAGGGCACCACCCCTCTCTGAATCTTCCCTTCCGTTCACACCATGGGTGTATGGCCCAAGTCACGTAGGACTACAGTTTCTGATTCAAGCCTCCAGGATTTTGATCATGTTGTACCTTTTGCCTAGAAAGCCTACCCTGGGCAATGACAGTTGACCCTTCAACAACATGGAGGTTAGGGGGTGCCAACCCCGGCTGCACAGTAGAAAATCCACATGTAAGTACAGTTGGCCTTCTGTATCCATGGTTTTCCATCTATGAATTCAACCAACTGTGGATTGTGTAGTACTGTAGTGTGGACTTGTTGAATAAAAAAAATATGCATATAGGTGGGCCCCTGCAATTCAAACCTGTGCTGTTCAAGAGCTAACTGTATACTTCTCAAATTCCCATACATCCTTCAAAACCCCAGCTTCCACACCCATGCAGTCTCGTAACTCTCCATTTCCCCCTGCTTCTCAGAGGACTCCTCTCCTTGCATGGGACTCTTAGCCTTTGTGCTTCTCACTGCCACACCATGGGACTGAGCTTGTCTGTGTCCAGCTCTGTCTCCCCATCAGTCTGAGAACCAAAACTAGCAGCAGGTCGGGCCTGCCGGGGCGTGAGAGAATGCTGAGGCCACGTTCAGTGGGGACATCTATGAGAGGCACCGGACCTTCAGGGCAACCACATGAAAAGGCACCATGTAGTCTCTGTTTTACAGACCAGCAAGGGAAGTGGGGTACTGAGAGGTCAAGCAGCAGTCACACAGCTGACTGGGGGAGGGATGCAAAACCCTGGAGCGGGTGGGTTGAGCTTACTGGACAGGCACGGGGCTCTGGCCGTCTGGCAGATACACCACGATGAAGCCATCGGAGTCGGGCTTGGGGGTCACGCTGGGCTTCGAGCTGAGCAGGTTGAAGGCGGTCCAGGCCGTGACTGTCTGCTGGAGGCCGCCCAGGCTGCTGCCGCGGTTGGTCAGCACGAAGTTGTAGAAGGTGTTGGGCTTGAGGTGAGTGATGAGCTTCTTGGTGGTGCGGCCATCCACGTCCAATGTGAGCCCATTGTATTGGATCTGTGGGGCGAGCCGGCTCAGCAGAGCTCTGGGTTGAGCCCTGGTCCTCACCGAGCCTGGATCCCAGACTTAGCCTGGACCCTATGATCTGTGACCCCAGACTGAACCTCGATCACAGCTGTAGCCCTAATTCCAAGCCTTGACCCCAAGACTCAATCTCAACCCCAGACTGAGCTCCAAACCCAGTTGATTCTCAATTCAGCCGAATCTCAACTCAAAGTTCCAGTCCTTAAAAAGTCCTGATTCCACACTTTGGCTTGACGAGAGACTGAGCCTCAAATCCTAGCTGATCCCCAGCTAAGCCCCAGTTCTGACCGAACCCTAATTCCTCCACTGAACCACGACCCCTGCTGAGTCCCAACTGTGCATCCCAATCCTGACTAAGCCCCGAACCCAGATTGAACCTCAATATCCCACCCAGTCACCAGTCCAGTTGACCCCCTACCCTGACTCCAGATG
The DNA here is from genome assembly GCF_029378745.1 of Bos indicus. Classification (NCBI taxonomy): domain Eukaryota; kingdom Metazoa; phylum Chordata; class Mammalia; order Artiodactyla; family Bovidae; genus Bos; species Bos indicus. The sequence goes on along the minus strand of NC_091766.1, from coordinate 18,783,437 downwards.
GCACCCACACCCTGGTCAAGCCCCGCCCCACATATACTCTAACCCCGGCTGAGCCCTGCCCCACACACACCCTAACCCCCCGTCTTAGATCCAACAGGAGGCTGCGCACCTTATATGGGGTGGGTGAGTTGTAGTTGTCTGGGAACTCCCAGCTGAGCAGGACCGATGTCTTCATGATCATCTTCACCTTGAAGTTCTTGGGTGAGACTGTGCCACACAGCAGCAGGTGGGAGAGAGCAAAGGAGAGATTCCCATGAGTGCTGGGGGGCTGGGCACAGGTACGGGGTGGGGTGGGGCGGCCCAGGCGCTCCCTGTCGTCCGCTGTGCCCGTGGCCTTACTGCCTGGCCCTGGCCCGGCCCTGCCTGGCCCTGTCCCATGTCCCTGCTGCGGGAGACGGCGCAGCTGCAGAGAGAAGGCGGAGGCAGAGGAGCGGAGGGGGGACGGGTTGGGTGGGTGGGTGGGGGGCGGTGGTGGGGGCGGCGGTGCCACCTAGGCATGTCCCACCTTTGCCAAACGCCGGAGCCTCGGGGTCCGGACTCGCCTTGAGCGTCCACGTGGAAGCAGAAAAGTGACCACTTACCTGGGCAGGGGAGAGGGAGGGGGCTGGGGTGGGGGTGGGCACGAGGCCCGGTCCGGCTCTGGTGCGGGGGTCACCGCGCGCCTACCTTGGTCCCGCAGGAACGTCCGGTAGCGGACAGGGGGGCTGTAGGGGCCGGGGCCCCGGCGCGTGTGGGCCCGCACTTGGAGGTCATAGGCCGTGTCGGGCTTGAGGCCCTGCAGCGTGAGCACGTTCTCGGCGCCCGGCTCGGCCGCCGCCGGCAGCTCAGTCTCTCGGGCGGGGCCCAGGGCGCCAGCCTCCCGCACGGCCACGGTGTACTTGATAATGGCCCCGTTGCGCTCGGCAGGCACGGGCGGCAGCCAGCGAAGCAGGACGGTGCCCGCCGTGGCATTGCCGGCTGCCTCCAGGATCTGCGGGTGGCCACGGGGTGTGTCCTCAGGGATGCTCAAGACCTCGGCTGCCTCCTCGCCCAGGCCGCCTCGGCTCCGGGCCGCCAGCCGGAACACATACGTGGCCCCCTTGTGCACGCCCGATGCGGTGTAGTGGTCCTCGGTGGGCGGGAACTCCAGCGTGGCCAGGGGGGATGAGTCCTCGCGGCCGAACTGCAGGCGATAGCCCAGCACCTCGTCCTCAGTGGCGCCGGCCGGGGGCTCCCAGCGTGCCAGCAGGCTGCCCTCAGGGGTCTGCTGCACCGACAGGGTGGGGCGGCCCAGCACTGTGGGGGGACACAGGGCAGGCATCAGGGCCACGCGATCAACCCCCAGGTCTGGAGCACAGCGTGGGGCTGCAATTTTTTTGGCCACTTGTGGGATCTCAGTTCCCCAACCAGGTATTGAACTTGGGCCCTCAGCAGCGAAAGCACAGAGTCCTAACCACCGAACCACCAGAGAAGTCCCAAGGAACTGCAGTTTTTAAAAGCCATCTTGGGAAGGCCATGCTCAAAAGCAAAGACTTGGAGGTGAAAGAGGGAGCCACAAGGAGGTCTTGGGGGAACAGTGCTTCAGGCAGAGGGAACAGCCACTGAGGAACAGTGAGGACGCAGAGGACCCGAGAAAGGAAAACATCCGCAGAGGCCACGGCAGGCCCTCATCTATGCATCTCAAGTTAACCAGTCACTCATCTCTTGCTTCCTGTCAGCACCTCATTAGCATCAACAGAATGGAGGAGGAGTGTCTAAAACCCTGTCTCTGCCCCCATGGTTTTCACAGTTTGGGTAGTAATCAACGCATCAAAGTCTGGAGAAGTCCTGCAGTGCTGAAGCGCTACACGTGAAACCAGGCATCTCTGCTGTAGCACTTATCAGGGCCTTTAATGGAAGGTGGTATGAACAGTCACAGTGTATGCAGCAGGGTCTGCTTAGCAAGCATGACTCTAACACAACATCCCTGAGAGAGGCAGGAGAGATATGGGAAGCTTCCTGGAGGTGGTAACATGGGAGCTGGATGCTGGATGCCAAAGATACTAGGCAGGGGAAAAGCACAGTAGGGGGCATGGGCCAGCAACAGTGTGAAGGCATGCTGCGTCCAGCTGGGAGCCCTTGAATATCAGGGTCTGTGGTGAGAAGAAAGATGGAGGCCATGGGGGCCCTTCTCTGTTTTGGAACACACCAAGCTTGTTCTCCTCTCTGAGTCTTTGCCTGGGTTATGCTCTCTGCCCGCAATACCCTCCCCTTAGGTTTTCACAGCTGCCTCTCTCCTCACTCAGCTAATCCTGGCTGGTGAAAAACAGCCTCTCAGGACTGATAGGAGGAGCCAGAGGGGAAACTAAGGCAGGGCTGCCAGGAGAGGAGGCTTCATGGTACCATGGGGGAGATGGAGACATGACCCTGAAATGACAACCTGCTTGTGGGGATCAGAGCTGGGATGGGGGAGGCACAGGGTGCAGATAGCAGAGCTGGTCATGATTGTTGGCTGGAAGTGGGGTGGGGCAGGTGGCTGGAGGCTTCCCAAGGAGGGAGACTAATCAAAGACCTAAAGGATATGGAGCAGACAGCCAGCTGATAACCTAAAGGGTTATCAGCACAGGGGGAACAGGAGGCAGAAGGTGAGAAGTTAGGAATTGCTTGTTTAGGGATGTCCCTGGTGATCCAGGGGCTAAGATTCTGTGCTCCCAATGCAGGGGGCCCGGGTTTGATCCCTGATGGGGGAACTACATCCCACATGCAGCATGTAAGAGTTCACGAGCTGCAACTAAGAGTTTACATGCCGCAACAAAGATCCAGCACAGCCAAATAAATACATTAGAAAAAACAAAAAGAGTAGGGTGTTGAAGGTTCCATCTAGCTGGAGCTGAATGGGGCTGGACCGCACCGAGTCTGGGTGTCCTCTTGAACAACCCCCACACTTCACTCTGTTCCTCCCTCCTGGCGCACCCTCCCGCCCTCCCCCGCACCACGGGCTCAAGAACTCTGCAAGGATGCTCTGAGGGCAAAGGGGTTGGTGACAGGCTTGTACCTGCTCCTTTGGTCACTACCACCTTGGGTTTGCTGCGAGCGCCATCGCCTTTCATGGTGTAGGCGGCTACCGTGATGGAATAGGCAGTCTCAGGCTGCAGGTTTGTGATGACCATCTCCTGCGGGCAGGGATGGCGATCAGTGATGCAACCTAGGCTGCCCACCCTCCTCCCCGTGCTAGAGACAAGCCAGGCGGACGCAGGGCCCAGTCTGTGGGCAGAGACGTGCACCCGAGCTCATGCCACAGACCTCAACACGTAGCATGTTCATGCTGAGATGGGCACACGTGGCCTCATGACACCTGTCATGGCCCACCGGGACCAGTGCAATGCCCACCCTTCTGCCCTGGTCCCCAGCTACCACGCTTTCCCACCCAATCTGTCCTCCCCGCAGTGGCCTCCAGAGGGTGTGTGTGAGCACCTGACCACAGACCTCCAGGACTCCCAGTTCCCTAGGGGCAAAAGCCCAAGTCCCTCCCACTGCTTGCTGCCCACAAAGCCCTGACTGAGCTGCCCTGTCCTCTCCCTTGCTCACTCTGCTCTAGTCATACGGGCTCCCTGGCTATTCCTCCTACACACCTGACACGGCCCTGCCCCGAGGCCTTTGCACTGGCTGTCCCCCCTGCCTCCACTATGTCCCTTGGAGTGCTGGAGATTCCTTACAACAGCTCTCAAAAGCCAACAGTCAGACCTTCAGAAAATCTGCAGGCCAGTTCTTAAAACACAGTGATGATGGAAAATGAATTATAGAGGCTTCCCTGTTGGCTCAGTGGTAAAGAATCTGCCTGCCAATGCAGGAGACACAGGTTCAATCCCTGGTCAGGGAAGATCCTACATGCGGTGGAGCAACTAAGCCCATGCACCACAGCTACTAAAAGCCTGTGCTCTAGAGCCTAGGAACTACAACCACTGAGCCCACGTGCCGCAGCTACTGAAGCCTGAGTGCCCCAGAGCCTACGCTCTGCAACAGGAGAAGCCACTGTAACCAGAAGCCCAAGCTCACTGCAACAGGAGAAAAGCCTGCACGGCAACGAAGACCCAGAAACAACAAATTTTTTAAAAATCTATAAAACATGAAGTTATATAAATGTACGATCAAATAAATAGTAAAAACAAAGAGAATAAATACTCAAAACCCATTCCTCCTTAATTATTTTATTGTGATAACTAATACTTATGCCTGATTCAAGGTTATTCTTTTTTTAAATTATATCTGAAATTGTAACAAGTTTGCAGTAGTATACATATTTTTATACATTTTTTTTTTCATTTTCTTTTCTACTATGGTCCAGGAGCCACTCAGGTAAGAGGGCCAGAGGAGACCTCCAGGGTCCTCAGCTGCTGCTGCTGCTAAGTCACTTCAGTCGTGTCCAACTCTGTGCGACCCCATAGAGGGCAGCCCACCAGGCTCCCCCGTCCCTAGGATTCTCCAGGCAAGAGTACTGGAGTGGGGTGCCATTGCCTTCTCCGGGTCCTCAGCAGGTGCCGATTTACCTGATGCAAAACTGAGGCTACAAGCTCCAAGAGGTAACGATACCACAGGATACTTAATAGTTGCCTATGCTACACATTATGACCCTGTTGTTCACCCACATTCCATCTCTCATACCTGTGTAACAGAAATACTATACAATGATGAGCTACTGCAAACCTGGCTGGTAGCTTGAAATTGACGTGGTGCGAGTGTTTACACCGTGGAGAAGGGCAAATGCCACACCAGTCAGGACTGTGTCCACCTGCCCACCTGCCTGGACAGCTGACCGTTCAAGCCTTTACACCACTGTCTACACCCTGTCCCCACCAGAGCTGTAACTAGACATGCATTTGTGCGTGTTCCAAGTAATATCCCTCTCCCCTGGACCATGACCCCCCAGGAAGGTGGGCTCAGGGCTGTCCTGGTCACCGCTGTGTCCATGGCACCTAGCACAGATCTACATTAGAGTAAGTGTTCAGTTAATCACTGCTCCTTCAGTGACTGACAGAGCACCCTGACCTCCCCCACAGGCACACGTATGCCCATATTTCCATACATGCACACCCACCAACACGTCAGGCATGCCTGGGAGCTGTGGAGTGGCCCCAGGAGCACAAGGAGAGGGGCCGGGAAGCACGAACAGGGGGTCTCCTGCCCCTGAGCCTCAGACATTGTCCTTCCCAGGGTCTTCACGGATTGGAGGGGCTAACCTGGAGCCACGTGGGAACGTCCCCCCAAAACTGGGATGGGGGGTGGGGAGTACAAGGCAGAGCCACTGGAATGGGTGAAGCTGTGTCAATCTAACATTGGGCTTGGGGCTCTAAGAAGAGCCTGTAGCCCCCATCTTAGGAGCAGAAAGACAGCCCAGAAAGAGGCAGTGATTCGCCTAGAGCCACAGAGTCATCCTGACTCTGGTTCAGGGCCTCCGGAGAAAGCTTGAAGGGGTAGAAACAGTTGTTCTACAGGCCTCTTGTCCCACCTGGGGCCCAAGGACCACTCCCCCAACACCCCAGAGCCAAAATGATGGGGAGGGGCACTTTGGCCTGAGAGAAATTTCAAGGTCAGGGAAGGCTGAGCCAAGTGATAAAAGTCAGGCTAGGCGGGAAAGTAACTGTTCCAACTTCCCAGGCCTGGGTCCATTAAGGGAGGCTGTAAGGTGGAGGAGGGTGGGCAACGCTGTGGAAACAGTTGCAGGGAAGATGTGTGGGAGACCACAGCGGGGAGCTAGCCTAGGGGACGGGGGTGGGGAGGCCAAAGGCCAGCGGAGTCCAGTGGTCACTCAGGTAAGAAGGCTAACAGATACCTCGGGGTCCCCAGCAGGTGTCCATTTATCTGATGCAAAACCGAGGCTGTACGCTCCAAGGGGTAAACGGTGTGCATCGGGGGCCCAGGGGAGGAGACCCTTTTACAAGGGGCGTGCAGGGAGGTGTGGACTCACAGCACTGACAGTGGCTGGGGGTGCACTACTTACATATTCAGCCGTGTCGTCCATCTCCCACTGAGCGGGGAGGAGGCGGCAGGAGAGAGAGGAGGAGGTGAGCGAGGTAGCCAGAGAGAGAAAGAGAGAAGCAGCGAGAGGGCAGGAGCGCAAGGACCCTGCCCGGCCCCGCCCCGCCCCCAGGCCCCGCCCGGAGCCCCGCCCACCTGGGCGTCGGCCAGCATGATGTCCTTGATGCGCGGCGGCCCTCGGGCCTCTGCGCCCTCCATGCGCACGTAGTGGACCTGGTAGCCGCGGATCTGGCCGTGCTGGCGGCCGGGCGCTGGCGAGCGCCACAGCACGCGAATGGCCGTGGCGTTGAGCGCCTCCGCCTCCACCTTCCGCGGCGGCGCGCTGGGCACTGGCGGGAGGAGGGGAGGGGGGGGCGGGCGGGGCCGTTACTGGGGTGCCCAGCCCCGCCCCGGGCAGCGCCACTGCCCGATGCCAGGGTGACGAGTGACTGCCGGTTAACCGGGCGCTCTGAGCGCTCCCCACTGGCGAGGGAATACCTCCCGCACACCTCCCATAGCCCGGGGAGCGAGCCCTGATGGTGCACCCCCTTTACAGATTAGCAACCGCGGCTCCCAGAGTCTAGACCACGTGCCTAGGGCCACCATGACCGGGTCCTGCATGCCCCGTCCTAAGAGCTTTACCCACACTGACTCCACCCTCAGATCACTCCTGCCAGATCAGGGCTCTTGTGCTCACTTTACAGATGGGGAAACTGAGGCACAGAGTTGACTCCAGGATCGCAGGGTTGTTAAGAGACGATGCCGGGGTGGGAGCCCAGGCAGTTCAGCTGCAGGCTCCCTTACACTCCAGGGTGCAGCCAGCCCACTCCACACTGGGGCACCCTCTCAGCCAGCCCCCAAGCTCAGAGCTCTCGCCATTCACCTTGCCCCTGACCCCAAGATCTGGCATGAAGAATGGCTTCATCTCTTCCCCATGCTTAGGACAAAATGTGGGGCTGCCAACCAAACCTTCCAGGCCAATGGCCCAGAAAGCAACTGGTCTGGGTTTCCTGCAGTTTTACTGGGGGAGCTGCCTGCTTCATTTCCCCCCATGAACCTCAGCGTCTACTATGTGACTAGCACCTTACAACTTTCTAGTGTGGCAGCAGTGGGGATATTTACACCACAGAAACTGGCCAGCACTGCAAATCTGTCTCCAAGCCTAGGGAGCTGGTGGCTAACCATCCTCAGCATGCCATCTCCTGACTTTCTAGGTCGGATGGCTCAGACCCAAGGAGCTCCACATCCTGGGTTATCTCAAGAGTCTAAAAACAGGGTTTCTGGGGTCCCACGGACCTCTTCATTTTCCCACCAGCGTTGCTTGCTGTTTCTTACACTCCACTGCCATGGTTTCCACCACCAGACCAAAATACAGAACACTGCCCGCTTAATGTTCCAGGCCCAAGGCTCAAAGAAAATGCAGCCCAGAAGGCCCAGTACGGAGAATTCCAAGCTCAAGCAGCCTGGGACGACTTCTTACGGAGCCCTCTCCTGCCTGTTTTGTACCTTCTGACCACCAGCCAGCCCAGTTCTCCAGGGGCGGAAGGCTCTGCAGCGGGGGGCCGGGCTGGGGCCTGGGGGTCGTGGGCCGGGGTCGGTGCTTACCGTCCTCGTCGGTGCGGACGACCACGGGCGAGCTCTCAGGCCCTGGTCCCACCTCTGTGTGAGCGACGGCCGTGATGCGGTACTCCGTCCACTTGTCCAACGCCTCCAGCAGGATCTGGGTGGTGGTCGGGGGGATGCCGTTCACCTCCTTGGGTTGCGGGTCCTCCGAGCCCAGCGGTCGGTAGCGGACGCTATAGCTCACCAGGGCCCCGTTGTGCGTGTCCGGCGGCGGCGGGCGCCAACTTACCAAAATGGCCGTGGAGCGCGTGCTGACACACTTAACATCTTGAGGGGGGGCTGACGGTTCTATTGGGGGGAGGGGGAGAACGTGGGGGGCGGGGAAGGGAGGCGGGATGGGCGGGGAGGGGGTGGGGAAACAAAAGATGGGAAAGAGAAAATAAAAAAGAAGATGATAACAAACAAAACAGAACCAAACCAAAGAAAAAAGTCGAACCCAAAAGAAGTGGGTGTCAACCAAAGGTGAGATGGGCGGGTGGGCGGGGCCGGGCGCGGGGAGGGCTGGCCAAGAAGGCTGCGTCCAGCATACAGGGCTGTGCCTGGCACACAGTAGGTCTTAGGGACAGGGGAACCACAGTTCCCACAGAGCACACACATGTGCAGTGCAGTAGGCCAAGGGGAACAGCAGGGAAAGTCCTATTTACTGGGCACCTACTATGTGCCAGGCGTGGTGACAACTGACACAGCAGTTTGCGCCATTTATTGGGCACCAACTATCTGCCGGTCACAAAATAACAGCAACTCTGTACTTATTCATTCAACACCTCCTGTGTGCCAGGGAAAGCACCAGGGATGGAATGACAGTTAAGGTACTTATCTATTGAAGGCCTACTGTGTGCTGAGGACTGTGCCAGTGGAAAAACAATAAAAGCTTCATTAAGTGGGCACTTACTATGTGCCAGGCACAGTGCCAAGGGCTTTGCAGAGTAACAGTAAGAACATCTATTTACTGAGCCCCTGCTACACGCTAGGTACAATGTCAAGGGCTTTGCAGAGTTAAAAGTAAGTGTTCGTATTTACTCAACACCTACTGTATGCCAGGCATAGCACAGGGATAGAATAACAGTAAATGTATGTATCTACTTAGCACCCACTGTGTGCTGAGCACTGTGACAAAGGAATAGCAATAAAAGCTTCATCTACTGGGCACTATGTACCAGCTGCCATGCCAGGTACCAAAGCTTTATAGCCCTGTTAATTCAGTCACTATATGTCAGGGCTTCCCAGGTGGTGCTAGTGGTAGAGAACCTGCCTGCCAATACAGGAGACATGAGACGCGGGTTCTCTCCCTGGGTCGGGCACATCCCCTGGGGGATGGCATGGCAACCCACTCCAGGATTCTTGCCGGGAAAATCCGGCAAGAGGAGCGTGGTGGGCTACAGTCCAGGGGGTCGCAAAGAGTCGAACCTGACTGAGACTTAGCACGCTCACAGTACATTCCAGGTACAGTGCCAAGGGTTTCACCAAACAACAGTTAAAACATGTACTTATTGAACTCCTACTATGTGCCAAGCACCACACCAAGGGCTTTACAGAATAAAAGTAAAATGTTTATTGCACACCTGCTGTGTACCAGGTACCGTGCCTGATGAAGAGCAAAAGCTCCACTTACTTATATGCTGGGCACAGCACCAATGATGGAATAACAGTTAACAATAGTTTACTGAACACCTACTACGTGCCCAGGGAACAGCAGTGAAAGCCCCACTTACTGGGCACCTACTATGTGCTAGGAGTGTCTCTAAAAGCTTCATAGGTTAATAATAGGAGGATCCATTTACTGAAAACCTGTACTGCCAGAAACCCTGGAGGGCACCCCAATGGTTACTCCTTGGCCTCACTTGCAAAGAAAACAATGCCTGAATCTTCAGTACCTACTGTGTGCCAGGTAGCATGCCAGGGGATATACAGAGTAATAATAAAAGTCCCTGTGTATTAGATGCCTACTCTGATGGCCCGGGGGCTAGAGCTTTATAGGTAACACAGCTCATATTTAGCATTTACTGTGTGCCATATTTAGCACCTACTGTGTGCCAATTTTTTAATAACTCATGGTTCTTCTGAGCCCCTACTGTGCACCTGATGCTACCCTAAGCCCATTACTGATCAACAGTATGTCTCATTTATTGAGCACCTACTGTAGGCTGGTCTTTTAACAGCCCTCTGATGATAAATGTAGCCGTTGCCATTTAGGCAGTGCCTACTGCATGCCAGGCCCCGTGCTAAGGCCTTTACGGAAAAAGAAAAAGTTTCCACGTATTAGTACCTACTATGTGCTAGGTACTGTATGAAGGGCCTTGTAGAACATTCATAGTTCTCATCTCTTAGGCACCTACTATGTGTCAGGCCCTGTTACTACTGGATAACAGTATAATCTCCACAATTTAAGCACCTACTATGTGTCAAGCACTGTGTTGATGGCCCTATATAAAGATGGTATAGTTCTAATTTGTTGAAGACCTACTGTTTACACACACAGAGCCAAGAACCTTGCAGAGCTCTTCACGTGTGTGACAAAAACTGCCCGACACCATGCCAGGTCTTTCCAGACTGACAGTAGCTTCCATCTGACCACCTACTATGTGCCCAGCACCAGGCCATTTATCGAGCACATATGGATGCCAGCCATTGGGCCAAGGGTTTTGCAGAGTGATCATCCTAGCCCCCATGTTTCGAGGACCTACTGTGTGCCTGGGACCAGGTTGAGCCTGTAACAAACTATTAATAGTCTCCATTCATGGAGTGCCAACTCTGGGCCCAGCACCTTGTCAATCCATATTTAGACTGAAAACAGCTGCTGCATTTATGGAGCACCTACTGTGTGCCAGGCAGCTTGTTAAGGGCTTTGATAAACAACAGCGATACTTCTCATGCATTAAGCACCAACTGTGTGTGTTCAGGGCTTTATAGAATATCAGTAATAGTCTCCACGTGCTGAGCACCCACTAGGGGCCAGGCCCTGTGTTAAAACCATTACTAATAATAAACCTCACATTCTAAGCATCTTCTGCACGCCCAGCAGTCTAGGCCTTTTACAGACTCAAAATGTGGCCCACTGATTGTGCCTCATTTAATTCTCACAACTCCTTAGGCGGCCAGAAGTAGCCCCCCTCCACTCCCACCCTACGTTCCTGGGAAACGGGTTTCAAAGCCCACTGGGCTGCCTGGTATTATTGTTGATTGTGTACCCACTGGGTGCCAGGCCCTATTTTACAGGTGAGGAAACTGAGGGCCAGAAAAGGCAAGTGGCCTGCCCTTAGGGCATGTGGTAAGAGCCAGGACTTGAAAACAGGCTCAGCAGCTGTCCACAGGCTGTTTTGGTTGCAGCTGGGAATTCAGAACTCAGCCAGTGTGTTTATCAGCTCAGGCCAGTCAAGGATGCCTGGAGTCACACCCCCTCAAATGCCCATGACTCGAGTCTGCCTCCCATCCTGGGCAGCTCAGAGAGGTCACTGGCTTGAGGTCAAGGTACATAGAACCTTCACCAGCCCCAACTATTCATCATGTGTGTTTATAGACCACTTACTCTGTGCACACCCCCTGCCAAGATCTGGGACACAGAGATGAATCAGAGGCCTCTGTCCTCAAAGCCATCAATCAGGCCACCTGAGACCCCAGAGGCCACTCAAATGACTTATTGCAGCCAGAATGACTCTCTGGACTCACTTAAAGAGAAACACTGGAGTTCCTTCTTGCAGAGCTAGACACTTGGGGGCCCCTCCCCCCATTTCTTGACCAGCCACCCCAACCAAAAGTGCCCAGGGGAGCAGGGAGTCAGGCAGGAGCAGAAAAAACAACTGAGAAATGTGCTGGAAGGAATGGATTCGCTGAGAAAGAGGGAGGAAAAACAAAACCAAAACCGTAACGAAAGAAGAAACAACCATGATGGTGGTGGTGATGAGAAAAACCATAATAAAAGAAAGAAAGACGCCTTCCAGAAAACTCCCAGTCTGGTTACCTACCTTCCACTCTTCAACTGCTAACTTACAAGACTTTCTTACGAGGGAGGGAATGGCGGAGTGCTGACCTACAAGGCCAGACCGAGCTCTGGGTGGGTCTCCGGCCGCAAGTGGGGCGTGCAGCCCTGCTCTGGCCCCAGTGTGGGCACGCTGCATTTCCAGGCTGGTGCTGACAAGGCGGGAAGGTGGGACGGTGTCTGGGGAGACCCACGGCTGAGTGGTCTGGCCTCCACCTACCCTTGAGTTCAGCCTAAGAAGCCCGCACTCCCCGCGGAGGGGGGGGCATACGCCTGGCCCTGCGTCTTGGCTGCCAGTTCTCTTGCGCCCCAACCGTCTTGGGGTGCAAAGTGGGGAGTCCCTTCTCCCCCACTCCCTGCCCTGGGCCGCCCCGGAGGTTTGTGTGGATGGGCCAAACCGCTTTCTTGACGACCTTGGCGGCCGCCTCCTTCACAATCCGGCCCAACCTGCGTGACTTCTCGGGAGGGGGCGGAGTGGCGTGGACGCGCACATTGGGGAGGGGCATGGTTCCAGGTTCCCGGTTCCTTGACAGGCGTGCCTCTCAGCAGTGGCAGCGAGGTGAAGAGTTTAGGGGCTGAATTTGGGCTCTGGACTGTCTGCACAGCCCAGCACACTGGCACAGGCTAGCGGGTGCACGCAGGGTGGGCCGTTTTTGTGAACTCGCTGGAGACCAGCGTGTACTCACCTTCGCGGCACCTGTGCCGGTCTCTCACGTGGCTGCCCAAGCCACAGGACACCCTCACTGATCGCCTCACGCACAAACACGCCTGTGAGTTGCGGAGCGCTCGGCTGGGCCCCAGAAGGGCGGGGAGGAGGGTAGGGGGCAGAGGAGGGGCGGGGTGCTGTCTCCGAGGAAGCCCCTGATTCCAGCGGCTCAGACTCTCTGGCCGGAGTTGCCGTCTCTCGACTGACCCGTGACCCCCTGTGCGCACACGCCTAGGGGTTGCCTGAAGGTTTGAACACCAAGGCGGCTTCCGGAACATAGGCTTGGGGTAGCTACCCCCATGACTGACTGAACAGGGGGAGGAGAAGGAGGGGGCCACGGCGGGGGCCACCTGGGCCAGACTGAGCAGAGAGGAAGGAGCAGAGGGAGGAGGGGGAGGCAAGGAGGCGGCGGGAGGAGGGGCCGGCCTCGGCCCTGAGCTCAGCAGGTGGGGAGGGGGTGCAGAGTGTGGCAGGGGCCACGGTGTGGCCCAGAGCCAGCTGCAGTGTTCTGTCCAAAAGGTGACTTTCTGTGACAGGGAGGCCGGGCGGGCACAGCAAAGAACTCCAGGAATTCGAGAACCCTATGTTTTGGATAGCCTTGCACTCCCCCCAGGACCAGGCATCAGTTCTGACTGCCCCCACCCCAGCCCCCGCCAATGGGGACCCCTGTTTGGGGGCCAAGAAGGGCAGTTTGGGGAGGTGGGGTCTTCTCTGCATCCTCTGCTCTCTGGCAAGGATGGGGTGCACGCTGCGACTGTCTCATGGACCCCTCCAAACGCCTGTGAAATGGGTGCAACGTGGCCATTATTCCACAAGCCCCAAACCCAGGAGAGGCAGGGGAGAGAGAAGGTGCCATCAGTCAAACTGGCCATGGCTGTCCCCAGGGGAGATGGAGAAACTGAGGCCTGCGGGGTCCACGAGCGAGCCCCTCACTGCAGCGGCGGGCGAACTGGGGCTCAGCGAGGATTCTCGTGCGCCCGAGGCGGAGGAGCGAGGTGGGATGGGCCAAAGCGCCTCCCACCCTTGCGCAGGCCCCGCCCGGGTCAGTGCACAGGCGCCGGCCAGGTCCCCCCCGCAGGTCAGGGCGGGGTCCAAGAGACACCTACTGGACTGCAGCGTGCGCTGCCGCACCACCGAGGTGAAGGCGCCCAGGCCCTGTGGGGAGCGCGCCGCCAGGCGAAAGGCGTACTCCGTGTTGGGTTTCAGGTCATCCACCACGAAGGCCGTGGCCGGGTCGAAGGTCCTCGCGACCTGGGGGAGGGGCGAGGAGAGAGACCCGGATGGGGAGAGAGACAGACAGAGACAGACAGACAGACAGACACATCAGGGAGACAGAGAGACACAGACCGAGAGTGATGGAGATGGAGAAAAGAGAGGTGGAAAATGTAGCAAGGGACAGGGCAAAGAGAAGGAGGAAGAGAGAGATTCAGGCACCGAGTGGGCAAGACAGGAGAGCCGCCCAGAGCGGGTGCTTGGGGAGGGGAGAGGGGACGAGTGCCATCCGCTCCCCAACGCCACCCACGCACCTCTCTGCCGTGGTCGCCTTCCCGGTAGAGGAGCTCGTATTTGATGATGCTCTCCTGCCGCGGGGGGCTCCAGGAGAGCCCGATGCTCGTCTCTGACTTGGCCTCAGCCCGGAAGTTCATGGGCTGGCCGGGCACTGTGGGTGAGAGGCGAGAGGGCTGGTATCATCGAGGAGAGGCTGGGGAGGCGGTCCACCAGCATAGGGTACCCAACCTTCAAGGTTCCCACACTCCCCCAAAAGAGCTCCCTAAAGCTTAGCACTGCCCTAACAAGAAGGGTTATGAGGTTCTGGATGCTCCTGGTATGTTCTCCACTGTTCTCATTTCTCTTCTTTTCCCAGGACAGCCCCCTGTGGGCCTGTTGTTGTCAGCCGCCCACCCCAACTCCCCCATCCTCTCTGCTGCCAATGGGAAAACATTAAAAAAAAAATCCCCTTTTCATTGCACCCCAGCATCCACCCTCTGCCCTCAATTCAACAGAAAATTGGTGGGGCCCGTAACTGAAAATATAGATCCACCCTGTGTCTGTTCTATGGCTGCAGAATTCCAAACCTCCTGTCCCTTCGCTTGAGCAGTGGTCTGACTCTTCCTGGACTCGAGGTTCCCAAGCCCAGAAACCCATGGAGAGCTGGGGCCCAGGCACCTACATGTTGCACACCCCTACCCCCCGTCCCTCACCCGCACTGTGAGAGACCTGCCTTCAGGACTTTGGGTTAACATACTTTGTTATTTCAGTGATCCAGTGGGCAGGGATCGCTCTAGTGAGAGCAGCAAACCCAGGTTCTCAAACTCAGAGATGGATGAGGGAGGGGCATAACAAAGGAGAGGGAGGCCAGCGGAGGCCACACCCCTTTTCTCAGATACATCCCTACCAACTGTAGCCCTGTGTGTGGGCTTGCCAGATCGGCTTTTCCAAGGGTAGCCAGAAATCTGGGTTTTCAAGGACACCCTCCTGCATTGCGACACCAGCGTGAAAATACTTGAAAAAGGCCAAATAAACTCGTGGTGGCTTCCAGGTAAGATGGCCTCCTCTGTGTGCTCAGAGGCACATCACCGTATGGCTGCCTCCTACTGCCTCATGGGGCGTGGGTCCCACATCCTTCCGTCCTCCCATCCCCCAGAAGTCGTGCATCACGCAGGCAACTCACCTCCCTGCTGAGTCTTGACCTGGATGGGGTCCGAGAGGGGCCCGTCGCCCACGGAGGTGAAGGCCAGCACGCGCACCGTGTATGTTTCGTCCTCCAGAAGGCTGCCCACAGTGGTCAGCAGGCTGTCGTCCACGTTGTGCTTCTGCCAGTTGCCCACGGGGTGCTCCGGCTCCATGGTGTAATAGATCCGGTAGCCCCGGATCAGGCCATTGGGTTCCACCGGCTCCTCCCACTGGATGATCATGGTGGTGGCACTAAGCATGCGGGCCTGCACGTTCCTCGGCGCGCTGGCGGGGGCCTGCTCGCCGGTGCGGGTGACCACTGACTCGCTGGGCGGACCCTGGCCGATAGAGTTGACGGCCGACACCCAGATCTCATACTCCGAGTTGGGGCTCAGACCACCAATGCTGTAACGCGTGGTGGTGATGTCCTCTTTGATCTGGTACGGCCCATCCTGGCTCTTGGATTTATATTCAATGACGTAGTAGGACACAGGGTCTGGGTTGCCTGAGTCCCATGTGATGGTGATGCTGGTGGCTGTGTTCTCTGTCACCACCGGAGTCCCGGGGGCTTTGGGGAGAGCTGTGGGTGGGAGGCAAGGTCACATGTCAGGCATACTGGCTGTGAACCTTCAAGGCTGTGTAACTTTTAGTCACATGACTGCCCTCTCAGAGCCATCATTTCTTTGGTGGTAATCCCTGTCTTAATGACCCCTAGCCTACCATCTATAGCAGGTATTGGCAAGGCATATGGCTTATGCATTGCTGGTGGCTGCTTCTGTGCTAAGAATTACTCAGCTCTGTCATGGTAGCCCAAAAGCTGCCACAAGCCAGCTGTGAGCAAATGGGCAGGTGTCAATAAAACTTTATTTATAAAAACAAGTGGAGGGCCAGATTCAGTCCATGGACTGTAGTCTGCTGGCCCCTGTTCCAAAGCTAGAAAAAATATCTGGGGGCACCCTCCTCTGAGTTTCACCACAAACTTGAGACATCGAGTCAGTAATCCCTCCCTACTCCCCAGTGCTCCATCTCTCTGAGTTTTACACAGGCTATTTCCTTTTCTTAGATATGTTCTCCATCTGTTTTGGCTCATTCCTGTTCAACTTTTAGTCTTCCCCTGATTAAGCTTTCCTGGGAACTGGCACCTTTATTCTGGTGGTCTGAGTGGTGCTCCATGGCCCCTATCACTGCCCTAATCAGCATGCATCATAATTGCCAGGCTACATGGTATCACCCACTTTGGACTGTGAGCTCAGTAGAACAAGATTGGGTCTCATTCCATGGGGCCAGGCCCACAATAATTTGTCATCAGTAAATATTTGTTGACTGTCCTATTCACAGCCAGGAATGACTGAAGCCAGAAGAGTAACTCAGAAGTTTTTCGACCATTATGCCCCACCTACACCTGAGGTACAGGGATGATTTGCCTCTCCCACGGCCCCTGCTTACATTTCACTGTGATCTGGGCCACGGCCTCGATGACGCCCAGGCTGGACATGGCCACGCATGTGTAGTTGGCAGAGTCCTTCACGTCTGTGAGTTCCAGCACGTTCCGGCCCACGGGCATGTCATCCTCGGGCGTCAGGTCCTCGGCCCCCTGCATCCACTTGACGTATGGCATGGGTGAGCCCACGGCCACGCAGGTGATGTTCACGTTGCCACCTGGCATGATCTCGTGGCTCATGGGCAAGATGGAGAACCGTGGTGCCACGCGGCGGACTGGGGGAGTGGGGTGGGTGGGAGATGCGGGGGGAGGAGGGTGGTGGTGGGAGGGAGATGCACAGGGTTGGGGGGGATGGGTAGACGGAATGCAGAGGAGAAAAGAAAGAAAAGCAGGAGGAAAGAAAGAAAGGAAGAAGGAAAGAAAGAAAAAAAGGAAAAAAAAAGTGGAAAACAATTTAAATATAAACAGGGCTGTTTCTTTCCCCCCAGTCAAAAATTTTTTTTTCTTCCAAATGAAAGAAAATAACAACAAAAAAAGAAACAAATTAAAAAAACAAATTCCAACACAAAGAAACCAAAACTTCAAAGGAAGGTAATTTCACAAACAATATATAGAGAGAGGTATCGATATATAATAAAAGAGACATGAAGCATTATTCCATAGCAACAGGGTTTCAGAGACCAAAGTGGCTGGTCCACAGCACAGTTAGAACACAAAAATTTATCAGTGGTTTCTCATCTTTGCTGACAGACGTGGCTTCAGGGAGCAGCCCCTCTGCCGGCTCAGAGGAACTTCAGAAGACTGGGGCTGTGGGGGCCGGGGAGGGGGGATGCTCTGGGAAGGTCACATGGGAGGGGTGAGGGCACAGGAGGTCATGGGAAGAGCTGGGGCAGCAGGCAGAGGGGACCAGGATGTGGGGCCCTCCCATCTCCACTCGCCCTGGTGACCCGGGGTCCCCGCCCACTTCCCCAGGGGGGCCCTCCAGGAAAAGATGAGAAACTCTAATGAAATTTTTGTGGTTTTGGGGGTATAGAAACCCTTCTAAAAGCTTCTGTCGAATCTGACAAGTTTCCATTGATAGATGCAGCTCTCAGAATCACAAACAGCATGCAAAATAGGTTGGTTGGTTGAGAGAGGTTTAAAGAGAAAGAGAGAGAGAGAGAGGAAGAGGCAGAAAGTGGAAGAGAGAGAAGGGTAATGCGAAGAGGCCTGGATCTCAGGGGCCTTTAGTGC
This sequence comes from Bos indicus, assembly GCF_029378745.1. Taxonomy (NCBI): domain Eukaryota; kingdom Metazoa; phylum Chordata; class Mammalia; order Artiodactyla; family Bovidae; genus Bos; species Bos indicus. The sequence goes on along the minus strand of NC_091766.1, from coordinate 18,765,812 downwards.
ACAGTCATGGGGGGAATCAGAGAGAAGAGAGAAAGAGAGAAAACAGGACAGACAGGGAGGGGTAGAGAGAGAAAGGAGGGGGAAGGGGCCCACTTCAATGCTGCATATTAATTCTAGCGGATGTGACCCAATGTGACACGTCACATTGTCACATCACAGCCCTGGCAGAATAATAAGTAGGATATTAATAATAATCAGAATCATAAACGAGGGAATGAACTTGAACGCTGAGAAACAGGGACAGGTCCTGTGCATTTCTTAGCAGGAAAGCGAATGCAGCCTTCTGTCCCAATCTCGCAGACCATGAAGGCAGCAGGATGCATTTCGGGGGGCTCCATTTTCGGAAGCTGGATGGGTTTCTGGGTTGGGTGTGTAGGGGGGGAAGAGGTGGGCATGAATGGGCATCTAAACTGCCAAAGGGCACAGCTGCCCCATGGGAAATGTAGCCCTGTAGGGGAAAGGACTTGGGTCAACTGGTAAACCCTTCTAGCTGGATCAAAGTTATCCCTGGCTTCAGGAAACCACATGGATATGCCCCCAGCTTCGGGCAGGTCAACGAATCTTGTCTCAAACTGTAGGGATGACTGCCTGGAGGCTCAGCAAGGCTAAACAGGACCACAAAGTAACTTTCACATGAAACTGGGGCTCGTGCTGGAGGGGTCTGGCCTGTCCTACAGAGGAGGGGGCTCCAGGGGCAAAGGGAGGCAGCCCTGTTTCCTCTCTCTTGGCATGGGTTCCGAGCTGAAAAATCTCAAGCCTTGTTCCCTGAATTCCAGCAGGAGGTGAAGAAGAAGGGGAGCTCTGTGGGGGCGGGAGGGAGGACCAAGAAAGCTGGCAGCCCTTCAGAAAAAGAAGCCCCACGAAAAGTCCAGAGTCACGTTGGAGACAGGATGGAGGAGCTGGAAGGTGTCAGCAGAGGAGCGGAATGGGGGGAGGGGAGACAGAGGGGCCATGCAGACAGACTAGGGAATGAGGGGCGGCGGGGTAGGGCGCTGAGATAGGGGGCAGCTTTCTGGCAGGGCTGGGAGGAGGGCGGGAGGAGTTGGGAGAATGGGGGGGTCCGGCCAGCCAGCGGACGCGGTCCAGGCCAGCCGCCGGCATCCACAGCGAGGCACGAGTGGGATGCCCAAACGCTGCGTTGTCATGGAAACAGAACACGATGGGGGATGAGCGTGGGGGAGCTAATTAATCAAGGACAGAAAACGGCACTGACGTCCAAAACAAAACCAGGAGAAACAAATGAAAAACCAAAGTGGGGTGGGGGCATAATTCAAAACACAAAACAAAAAAACCCTCTAAAACAAAATACCCAAAAAGCAAGAAGAAAAAAAAAAACATGGAATGGGTGTGGGGCTGAAAATCGGGGTCTGAAAGGAGGAGGGCTGTGGCTTCCCCGGGAAGGTACCCCCCCAACCCTGGCAGAACACAGCATCTGGCCTCCCCACCCAGCACCCAAGGGCCCTGGTAGAGGCTCAAGGTGGCCTCAGAGGTGAGAGCCTCATAGGCAAAAGAACCTTCAGAGCAAAACAACCCAGCCACAGGGAGCCCCACTTCTCAGTGACACTCTCCCTGCTGCTTGTTTAGAGCTGAACAGAGACCACATCAGTCTAATCACACAGTTCAAGGTGCTCCCCTCAAGGCCTCAGGAAAACCTGCCCAGGCTGGGGTGGGGGGCTGATGAGGTTGCATAGCCCTGTGGCCTTGGGAAGGGGCCCTCATCCTCTGGGAGCCTCAGTTTCCTCCTCTGTGAAATGGAGGCCATCAGTGATATGCTGAGGTCATTAAGCCGACTGGGGCAGTGCCCAGCACCATAGTAGGTGCTCAGCCTGGGCATGGGGCCAGTGAAGTTCCCTCTGGTCTTCCAGGGTGCTGGAAAGATCAATGAGATGTTTAACATTAAGGAGGTTTCAGGATGAATCAGAGTTGTTTTTTGTTTTTTAAAAAAAGCAATAGGAAGAATATCTGTTGAATCCCTCCCAACTGAGAGGCCAATGACCTTGTACCCATTTTGTGGATGAGGCAGTGGAGGCCCAGAGAGGAACTAGGGCTAGCTGGAAGACACAAAGAAAGGAAGTGGTAGGGCCAGAGCTCAAAACCCAGTATGCCTGACCCCCTACCTCCCAGATAAAGTGAGCCTTCTCTTACCATGGTAATTAGCAAGAATTATATAGCCACGTGTCCCTTCTTGGTTCTTTCACACTTGTGTCCTTACCCTCTGGGGATACCAAAGAGGGCAAAAGTACCTCACCTATATACATCTGTCAACTAAATAATCACCAGTTGAATAATATCCAGCAGCCATCATAATAAATGTCCAGAAGCCATCAGTAAAAGGTTTATACCGAAAGGGATTACTGGAACATTAAAAGGACTGAAAGCTAGCTTTAGGATTTAAAGATTAAGTAGGAGCCAGATTTATCCCTGTGTAGAACTCAACATCACACCCCAAAGACCCTGCTCACATCTGATCTTATCTTAAAATGCCTTCCTTTAGGAGTGTCATAATTTGGAAGGTACCTCTAACACTTTTCAGAAGTAGACACAAGGCAAACATCTTGAACATGTAAAAGACTTGCCATACAGGGTTGTTAATTATAAGTCAGTTAAGTGTGGGAGGGCATTTATCAACAAATGTAATTTTGGTGCTCACAAATCCCCAGCATGGCCGGCAGCCATCAATTAAACGGATCTGCCAATACGCTGTAAAGGCTGACACCTAAGACACTTTGCCCACTTGCTTTCTCGCCCACCCCATTGGTTTCTAAGGGTGTGCTGCAAGAAGAGGGCTGGTATGCCATGACTTAGGGGAGGACTGTGCCCATGAGCACTAGGTGGCTTAAACCTCCCCCTGTAGGGGGTCCTCACAAGGCCTCTGGGTATCCTCCCAGTCGGCAAGGGCGGGTGGCTGACGCTGTGTTCTGCCCAGTTTGGTGCTGACTCCCACCCACATCATTTTTCCACCCCTGGCTGCAAGCTTGAGGTGCAGGTTAGAGAGTAAGGTGGGCGCGGAACCCACGGGACGGAGTGGCCCCGCAGGACCCCCGCCCCCAATTACCGACCTGAGTGGAGGGTCCAGGCAGGTTATAAGGGGACCACACCAGCCTTGGTCCTCAGCACGCTCCAGCTGGTTCTTGTTTCCAGCTCTTCTCGTCACCGAGTAGCCGGGGGGGTCCCAGTGGGGGGGACCCGTGTGGGTGCGGGGATCAGGAGGGTGGGCGGTGGTGGGGGGGTGGCGGGTTGGGGGGATGGGTCGCTTCAAACCCCGATTCACATGGAAAAACAACTCAAAAACCATCAAAGCAACCGGGAGACGACCCCTCCCCCAGGCAGGAAGAGGCAGTAACTCAAAAACCAAAAAAAGTGGGGAGGGGGCGGGAGGTGGGGTTCAGGGGAGAAGGGGATGGGAAGGGTGAGGAGGGGGAAAACTCAAAAGTGAGGTGATCTGATTGAAGCACTAGGTAGGGAACTCAACAGTGTCAGACATCTCAACGAGTCAGCAAGCCGCAGCTCCGAGGGGGTGGGGTGGGGGCGGGGGTATCTGCTGGGCATTTTGGGGTGGGAGAAGCTGCTGGGTGCTCCTCCAGACTCCAAAATGAGGACGGGGAAGGGAGGGGAAGGTGCCAAGAAGTTCTGCAGCCTCCATGGGGTTTACTCAGGCTTAGATTACACCTGTCAGGGGAGGGGGAGGGGCGTCCAAGGCCTAACTCCAAAGCCCCTCCACTGAACCCCAGCCCATGGCCCAGGGAGGGTAGGTACCACTCCATGGCCTGCCCTGTGGTCTTTCTCCCCCTCCCGTGCCATCCTGCCTCCCCTCTCCCACTGCCAGCTCCCTCTGCTGCTCAGATAGTGCAAGGCCTGGAGGGACCTGGCTGGACTCCTGGCCCACAGGCTGACCAGCGGCCTTTTGAGCTGGACATTGTACTGCCCTACAGATACTTTTTTATTGGGTTTTTTTTTTTTTTTTTTGGTACTGTCTCCCAATTTTTTTTTTTCCAGTTCTAGCAAAAAGGGGCACGGTGTCTTGCCAATTGACTGACTCCCCTTGCCCCCTTGCTGCGGCCACCGGAGACACAGGGCTCTCTGAATGACGAGGTGTAATCTAATGTACCCCCTCACCCCCAAAAAACAGAGGAAACAGCAATGCAAAGGGTGTGAGGCAGGCAGCAGGCGAGAGGTGTCTAGAGCTCAGTGTTCCTGCGGAACGGCCCCGCCCCCGCCCCCATCCACCATGCCCAAACAGAGAAGCAGCCTGCCTCCCCACCCCTGGAGCCCCTCTCCCCTCAGGGTGACGGTGGGATGAGGAGAAGGGCTGGGTTCTGATCTGCCACTGCCTACCACCAAGGTCATGTCAGGGACTTTGGGGGGTGGAGGATGAGGTGGGTGGGCATGGCCAGGTGTGACCAGCAGGAACTAGGGGAGCTTGCCAACATTCCCCAGTGGTAGTCTTTGTGGAGATACAGGAGGTCATGGGGATGGGTGATTCCAGGCCCAATATCTATCTACTCCTGTCTGGGGGCTGCCAGGGGGGAAAGGGGAACACCTGGAGATCATATCTACCAATTATATGGCTTGGGTGCTGGAGATTTAATTTTAAAAACAATTTGCCCCACAAAATGCCGTGCTGCGAATTGATCTGAAGGGGCCTGGGGATGGGCTGCAGATAAAGGGTTCTGAAGAACACCTGGAAACTGGGGCAATCTAGAGCTCCCTCTGGCATCAGATACTGAGTCCCCATCTTTTAGTTCAGCATTTGAGAACCAGCATTAAATTATCCCCATCAGGCTCCTTCTAAAATCCTGACAACATCCTAAGTCCCTTGCAGGTAGAAGGTTCTCTCCCGCATCTCCAGCTCTAGCATCTTCCCGTGTCATCAGGCGGGTGGCACACCGTTTCACTGGGTCCTGTGCACCAGGGTTCAATTATGCTATGTTACTAGACCAAACGGTAAAGACACCATCTTCAGCCACTCATTCACACCTTAAAGGCTGATGATTTTAAAGAAAATCAACAGCCAGGGAGAATGTAATTCTGAGCTACATTTTCCTTAGGGAGGTTCTGTGATTACAGCTGCCAGCTGCATTTTAAAAAATGGACCTGGATCTGACTTTGGGTCCTTTGAATGTTAGCAACTGACTTTAGGAGAAGGGTAAATCTGAATATTCCACCCCCTGGATCACCCAGGGTCAGTAGAAGCTGGAGATTGTGAACTGAAGGAAGAGCTAGGTTGAAGGTGGGGATTCCTTGCAACTAATTCCCAGGACTGGTTGCTTTGGCAACGGTGTAAACGCTTATAGCTCTCAGGGCAGAACATGCTAGGTGGCTCTTCTCTTCTGCTGAGCTGGTATGTATCTGCAAGGGTAGCCTAACACCCAAACTGGGTCACTGGCACTCCCTCCATTTTTTTTTTTTTTTGCCCCATTCTGACACTCTGGCCACGGAACTTCCTGTGGGAGTGACAGGGAGTAAGAGGAAAGATGTGGATCTGGGGAGACCACTGATCTCATGGGATTGAGGTTGCAGCCAGGAAAAAATGAGACCATGGGCTGAGCTCCGAAAAGCATTAGCAAAACTTGAGCTCTGAGCAAATGAATTAATTTTTGCCCTCCAATTCTTCCCAAAGCAGTTTCCCATAAGCCATCTTATTCAAAAGACGTATCTGTGAAATAGATGATGGGGAAACTGAGGCTCCCAAAGGGAAATGACTTGCTCAGACCATTTATTTGAACTCTATTTCCCTATTTTCACAACAATCTCCCTTGTGATTTCTTACATGCCACACACGACACAGGGCACCGGATAAACGAATAGTAATTTTCTCATGGACTCCTCCCAACTATCCTGTGAGCTTGGCATACTGATGCTTCTTCCTATTGTTCAGATGAGCAAATAGGGACTCCAAGCAACCAAGTGACCGGCCCAAGGTCATACAGCCAAGAAGGGGCAGAGGCAGGACTTGAATCTGGGTCTCCTCAAGTCGAAAGTCTGTGCTCTCACCACTAGTCTATACTGCCCCCAAAGTCCAGGTGGTCTTCAGGGACCCTCAGCCACCTCTCAGTTTCAATTCACTGGGACCCAGCTTTCATAAAGGAGCTGAGAGACCTCTTTCCTACATCTTTTGGAGAGTTCTGCCTGGCAGCTCTTACTCTGGATTCAAAAGGAGACAGGAAAAATAAATCCCCTATTACTGTATCTAAAATCTGCTTGCCAACTCGGCCCTGAACTTAATCACTGGGAGTTTAGAGAAGGCAGGTGAGGGGCAAGTGAGAGGAAAAGGTTACCCCAAACAGGCTAGTCTCAGCTCTCAAATGTCATCTATGTTGGGTAGTCAGCTGGGAGCCAGTGGCTGTAAATCTAAATAGATATTTTATAGGGGGCAGGTTTTCTATTTGGGGTTAGAATGGGGCTCTCAAAGGCTTGCCTGTCCTCAGGGAGGGAAGAGGAGATGGGAGCGAGCGTCTCCAAAGGTTTCAAAAGTGAGAGAGACAGACAGAAGGAGAGCTGAGAGAGAGAGAGAGGCAGAGGGAGAGCTGGGGAGGCAGAGAGAGGGAGGGAGGGGCTGTGCCCAAAGTTCCCCAGGGTTTTCTCCAGAATTCCACAGTTCTGATGCGTAGGTACTCAGAAAGTGACCATGCTGCATTGCTGGACAAAAGATGCCTGTGACTAGGCTGGGAGTCTGGGAGGTGGTGGGGGAAGCAGCCAGCATCACCTATGAGGCGGAGGCATAGCACTAGGGCAGAACGACTGGCCAAGTAGTTGGCCAAAGTCTATCATGCTGCATTTTCCGATGGGTGGATCCATATCGGTACCCAGTCAGGACACAGAAAGTCATCACAACAGCTATCATTCTGAGCACTGACTATGTGCCAAGCATGCATCATTTTGGGAGGATGGTCCATTTATAGGTGGCTACTTCTCATATTTAGACATGTTGCTCTACTGAACAAGAACTCAACATGTCAGCTGTCCATTGAGCTGTGCTTCCAATGCCTGTTTCTGGGTTGTCTGGGAAGGTGGGAGGTGGTCTCATGCTGAGGCAGAAGGAAGGGAATGTGCCTGCTTAAGCTCCCTTCAAACATGGCCATCCTGAAGAACAGAGGCATTAGCTCTGGGTAAGAGAGGTAGCTGGCCAGTCAGGTCAGACAAACTGGGCTTCTCTCCTCACACACCTCACCCAAGCTCTGACCTCCCACCATCTGTCTAAGCCACCTCCTTTGTGCTCTTGAGCCCAGGTGGTCACTTTCTGCCCCAGCATCCCAGCTGTGGGACCCCGTCCGCCCTCCTGGATGGTAGTTGGGACAGGAACACTGGCTTTTAAATCACAATGCGTTTGGAGAACAACCACACAACAGCTCAGCCCAAGAAATCGAAACCCAAGAGCACGGAAACACAAGACAGACCCAAAGACCAAACGCTTTGATGGGGGAAGGAGCAGGGTAAAGGGGCTGGGAGGGGGAAAAAAAAACGAACTGATCGGTTTTTTCCCCCAAAACGAAACCAAAAATTAATAACTAAATAAAAAGAAGAAAGAAAGAAAAAAAAACAAACGAAGGAAACCAAAGGAGAAAAACGGAACGGAAGACGAGAAACACTCCAACAGAAGGCGTTGGGAATTCACCAAACCGAATCGACAAGAGTGGCATGCAGAGAAATTTTTACATTCTCCCAGCATGCATCAGGCCCAAGTTACCATGACGACGAGGAGTGCAAAAAACTTAGCAACAACATTACCAAAGGATGCATATAGGCGACCACAATGCAAGCATCGCATGTGTGCGGCCGGCCCTAGGCCGGGCTGGGCGCGGCTGAGATTTTCGTGTCTTTCTGGGTTTTTTTTTTTTGCTCTCGCTTGACAGTTTTTTGTTTTGTTTTGTTGGCTTTCAGCTCATTATTCGCATTCTGTCATTTTTTTTAAGTTCATTTTTCTATCATTTTCTGTGTGCATGTCTGCGTGTGTCCGTGTTCCTGTCTGTGTGTGTTTCGTGTGTGTGTGTGTGTGTGTGTGTGTGTGTGACTTTCAGAATGTAAAAATGTGGGTAAAGAAAGTAAAAAAGAAAAAAACACACCAACCTTCTCGAAGCTCTGAGGGATGTAAAGGGGGTTTGATGCAGAACACAATGACATGGGGAGAAGAGAAAAAATAGGGGAGATACAGAGAGTAAAAAGAGGACTTCCCAAGGCTAAAAGCTGCAATAGTTTGTTGAATTTTTTCTTTAAACCAAAAAAAAAATTAAAATTAAAAAACAAAAAGAACAGCAACGACCTTTTCGTCTTTCCTTGACATACACGATCTACATTTGCCTTCCACGATTTTTTTTTAATTCAATTTTGGAGCGTCTGAGGCCCAGGCAAAGGATGGGAGGCCGGACCCCCTAAAGAAAGGACCATCCCTCCAGGGGGCGGGGCACTGAGGACACAGAAGGCTGGCCCCCCTCCCTGGGCGCACCCTGCTTAGAGGGCCCGCCCCCACCCTGCCCCACACTGTCCTCCTTGAGCCCTGCCAGACTTACAAACCCCATTCCCAGGTGTTTGCAGAGAAATAAAGCAGGTTAGACGAAGACCAGTCAACTGGAGTCATGGACGCGCTATAACTCACCAGAGGTGCCATGGCAGCAGACCGGAGGTGTGGCCCCTGCCCACCCACGCCCCCAGGTCCCCAGCCCCACCCCCCACGCCTCCTCCTCCTCAGAGGCGAGCTGCAGAACCCAAGGGTGGCCAAGGTGCTGCTTCAGGGCTGGTGGGGGCTGTGTCTGGTAGGGGGGGAACTGAGGACCTGAGGGTCTCCCACTAAGGGAGGAGCTGCATGACCTCCCAGGTGGAGAACGGTCAGGGGCCTGGTGTGTCAAATCGGGGAAGGGAGGTCCAAAGAAGGGTGGTTTGGGATCAAGGATATGGAGCCACTCGGGGGCAGCCCCGGGGGATGAACTGGACCCCATTTCCTGGCAGGTGGAAGCTGTTTCCACCACAGATCTGACCAGAAACAGCCACGGGGACATAGGAGATGGAGGAGGCAGCAAATGAATATTTCCGAAAGGACGGAAGAGAACCAACCCAGAGATGAGATGGGGTCCCACAGAGGCATCTAGGAGCAGGGGTAGCACCCCCACTTGGCACCTTCGAGGAGACACCAAGGGGCTACTCCCAGGCCCTCCTTGGATTGGGGGTGGTGGTGCCGGGGCAAGGACCCCCGCGCTTCCAGGTGTGACCAAGTGGGAAACCGACAAGCCTCAGCCCAAACCCTGGGACACCTGCCTACAGGAATCCTCCTCTGAGGGTGACTGGGAGAGCACCAGGCTCTGGGGACAACTGAGGCTGTGGGGCCGGCAGGGGCAGCCTTGAAGACTCCTCCCCAACTCTCAGACTGAGGGCGCTGGAGGGCGGGGCGGTGAAGCGGGTACGAGGCCACGAGTCTGGAGAAGCGAAGCGAGCACACAGCAAGGGAAGCACCGCACGACACACCACAGAAGCTGACTTGAATGGGCGGGCGGGCGGGCGGGCGGGCAGGGTGGGGCAGAGGCCTGCAGGCTCCCCCGGCCCTGTAGGCCCACCAGAGACCCCCTCCTTCCGGCCCCGCCCCATCCCCTCCTGTTGCCCCCACCCCAACATCCTGCAGCTCGAGGGACAGCAGTCACCAGGCACGGGGGTGGGGGAATTGAAGCTGCCCCTATTTTACAGGCAAGGAAACTGAGGTCCAGAGAGGGACACCGCCTCGCCCAAGGTCCCGCAGCCACCACCCGGGGTGGGCCTGCCTGCTGGGGTCTGCAGGGGGCAGGGGAGCCCGGAGGCTGTGAGCCCGAGAAGGAAGGGGACCGGTGGGGGCGGGGGGCCCTACCTCGCACGTAGAGGTTGGCGGGTGAGGAGTAACGCACGCCGGCGCTGTTGGTGGCCACGCACTCATACTTGCCCTGGTCGGTCTCCTCGCTGCTCTCAATCTGCAGGGCTCCTGTGGGAAAAGGGGACAAGGCCTGGCCCATCAGGGGGGACCCTGGCTTGGGGGAATGGTGGGAGGGCTGTCCCAGAGTCCCGTCCAGCCTGTCTCTTGGTTGGGCTGGGCCAGAGAGGCAGACAGAAAAGTTGAGTCACCCTAGAAGCCCCCACTGGGTCAGGGCCTCCCTGGCTGCCTGCCTTTCCCCACCCCAATTCTGGCCCATCCTGAACACACCGCATGCCTGGCCAATCCTCCACCCTCAGCTGGGACCTTGTGAATGACTGCCACGTTGAAGGACAAAGCTGGGGCATGGGGGGAATATGTGCCAACTGAGGTGCATTTAGGAAAGGGCCAAATGATGCTTGCCAAGGGGAGGTGGAGGGCAGGTTGGCGGTCCCAATCCACAGCAGCTGCTCCAAAGCCCCTGACACTGAAGGGATCACCTCCAGTGATGTACCAAGCCTGGGAGGAAGTTTGGGGGAGAATGGATACATGTATATGTATATGGGTGAGTCCCTTTGCTGTCCACCTGGAACCATCACAACACTGTTAATCTTCTATACTCCAGTACAAAATAAAATTAAAAAAAACAAAAACAAAAAAAACCAAGGTGCCAATTCAGGGAGCTGGTGGTCGCTTGTTCGTTTCAACCAGTGTGTAAGTGAATGCGGTCTGGGTTCTTCAAGTATGTTTGGAATCACAGGCCTCGAAGCCCACGGTGCTTGTAAATGGAGACAGGGTTGTATTTCTTCAAGGGTGCTTAGATTTCAGAACTGGGTTACCCTCTCCATGAGAGCAAAAGCAAAGGATGCTGAGAGTGATATACTGAGCTGGCCAAAAAGTTCGATTGGACTTTTTCCATACAATGTAACAGAAAAACCGGAGCGAACTTTTTGGCCAATGCAATACATCAAGTAAGTTTGAAATCAAAGAGCTGGATCCAAGCTTTCTGTACTTGAAACGAATTGAAGAATGAATTTCCCCAGACTTACAGTCATCTACATCAATCAGTCTGAATTCATGGACCTGTTTCAAAACCATGGGTCTAGATTCAGGATCCACAAGTGAATGAGTTTTCTAAGTGTATTTGCAATCATAGACGGAGACCCAAGTCCACGGTGCTCAGATGTTAATGGGGAGAATTTTCAAGTGTTTGAAATCGGAAGTCTAAAGGAAAACCTCTAATCTGCACAAATAAAGTTGAGGCTGAAATGCCTCCAATGTGTTTGAAATCATAAAACAAGATTAAAGAATTTGTTGGTCATGAGTCAATAAAGAATTTGAAGAAGTGGTCAATTTTCTTAAGCAGATTTTTTAAAGTTTTTTTAAAAAAATGTGGACCATTTTTAAAGTCTTTATTGAATTTGTTACAATATTGTTTCTGTTTTAGTTTTTTGGCCATGAGGCATGTGGGATCATAGCTCCCCAACCAGGGATCAGACCCGTACCCCTTGCATTGGAAGGTGAAGTCTTAACCACTGGACCAACAGAGAAGTTCCATCTTAAGCATATTTAAAATCACAGGCCCAAATAAAGGGGCTTGGTGCCCACAAGCAAATGAAACCAGGGCAGACTACCTCTTTCAATATGTCTGAAGTCACAGGTCCAGATGAAAGACTTCACTTCCCATGAACATGTGAAAAATGAATGACTCTTCTTAACAGTGTTTGAAAGCACAAGGCCATGGACACTACAGTGTTCACAAGTAAATGAAAATGTGGCCAAGATTTCCCTGAAGTTATCTGAAACCACAGGTCTGGGAGAAATCTTCATTTTCGCAAGTAAGTGAAGTCCAGCAAACATCTCTAAGTATGTTTGAAATCATGGGCCTTGATCAAATACTTCATCACCCATGAACCAATAAAAATGAGGCAGAGATTTCCACAGTATGTTTGAAACCAAAGGCCTGGACCCAAGTTTTCATTTTCGTAAGTTAATTAAACTGACTATCTGTAAGTTTGTTAGAATCACAGGCCTGGACCCTGTAACTTGTTGCTTATGAGTAACATGAAGATGAGGGAATACCTTCAATATCAATCACAGCTGGTTGTTTTTGGTTTTTTAAACTTTTTTCTTTTCTTTTTCTGATCACAGGTTTTGATTAGAGTCCCTGGCACCAGGAATCCAAAAATCCAGTGCGTGGTCCCAAATAAACACCCCTCCTCAGCTTTGTTTGTGGTTGTCCCACACAAGTGGGGGGAACCCACAGATGGGGAAGTTCTCTCTAGGGGCTGTGGATTAGGGTTCTGTCCCTATGTAACACTTCCTACCAATCTCAAGGCTCCAGGGAAGCAGGCAGGCAGATACCACTATGGGGGCCCAGAGAGGGCATAGAACCTGCTCCAGGTCACACAGCAACTCATGGCAAAGTCAGGACCAGACTCAGACTCTTCCCTAGGGCTCCCACCCAGGCCTGTTCTAGTCTAACTTTGGGGCAGCTCCGTGGGGCTGCCTTTGAGACTCTCTGCTCCCTCAGAGAATTGGACCCCCACACCCATACCACATCACCCAGATCTAAGCTCCACAGCTGGAAGGCCCTCCTCTGCACACCCATTGTACAGATGTGAAAACCAAGGTTAGAGACGGATGAGGGCTGCATCCAGAGCAGTCTTCAGCGCTCTGGGTGGGCATGGGAGGCACTGCACCTTCCGGAGGACATAACACCCTGTGGCCAGGTGACCTGAGGGGCCAACATGGCCACACTCAGCCCCCAGCCACAGACGGTGACACAGACACAGAGACTGTATGGACAGTGGGCAGGGTGAGGAGGAGACATGTGGAGGGGGGCCTGGGGCAGCCCCCTGTGGAGCCTGGGGGCTGGGCGGGCAGTGAGAGAGACCGTGAGTGGGTGGGTGGGGAGGAAAGAGCCTCTTACCTCGGATCGGAGTGCTTTCTGTAAGGGAAGCAGAGAGAGTCAGGTGAATGTCAGAAGGCAGTCCTGGGGGGCCGCGGGGCCCCAGGGAGGCGGGGCCGGGCCACCAGCCAGGCCTGTCCACTTGGCCCCCAGGGCTGGGAGGGGGCTAAGGTAGGCAGCCCTGGGTCTATGGACCCTGCAGGCCCTGTCCAGGAAGACGAGGCAAGGCTTCCAGGAGGAGGATGGGCACTGAAGGCTTGCCAATCAGGAGGGCTTCCCACAGAAGGCGGGAATCTCTTGGGGAAGGAGGGGCTGAGTCTAGAAGCCCCTGTGGACTGGCCAGAGGGGCGTGGCTCTGCCTCAGGGAGGTACCTGGCCTGGCCTGGCCTGGCACTGTCGGCTGCCTTCCTTCTGGGCCGAGGGCGGAAGGTCCATGACCTCCCCTCCTAGATTCCTTCTCGGGAGGGACAAGGAACAACGGGGTGGGGTGGGGGGGGGGGCGGGTCTTGGGAATCTTGTTAGAGATAGGGTGGAGAGAAGGGTTAGTGCCCCAGGACTGGGCATTAATTAAGCAAAGGGAAGATGTTACAGACAGGCCAAGTAGGAGGGGCAGGGGAGGGTGGTGAAAGGGGATGGAGGGAAGGAGGAGGGCCTTGCAGCATCTCTAATTTCCAAAAGGAAAAAAGGAAAAGGACTGTGCGTCTCTATGGATTCTGGGGGCTGGGACCGCTCAGGAAACCAGACATGGTAGCCCCTGGTTAGAATTCTGCATCCTCAGGAGTGATATGGGCCCCCCCCCCCGTGCTGATGACAGCTGATAACCCCCAATGCCACAGCAGAGAAAACACACCTCTCTCCATCTGGCCCCAGTCTATTTTGCAGAGGGGCAAACTGAGGCCCACAAGTTCCAAGAATTGTCCCGCCATGAGTCCGAGGCAGGGGCGGGCCTTGAACCCAGCTCTTCGGCCTCCCAGGCTGGGGCCCTTCTAGAACTTTTAGGAGGGTCCTATATTATCTCTTAGAAAATCCCCAGTCTAATGGGGCCACTCCCCCTCTTCATACAGAGGAAGGAGGCGAGAGGAGGGGGAAGGGGAATTTGCCAGAGGCTGTACTGTGGAGAGGAGAAATTCGGGTCAGTGGGAATCTAGGTCAGCTCCTGCTCGGGCTGTTTCACTAAGACTACGGTGACAGAACCGAGAGAGGGAAGGACAGAACTTCCCAAGATGGCCATAATAGCCCATGGTCACTATATTGAGAGGAAGACCACACATGGAGAAAGGGTATTAAAGGCTGTTTTGCCTTCTGCTCCGAGGAGGATGAGAAGTTACTACTGTGGGTCAGTATTGGTCATTCTCACCTTAGTAAGAATTAGCCCAGCAGTTGGATTCAGGGGCTTCAGGTTGGATGCTTGGAAAAGAGAACAAGATGCACCCAGTAGTAGCCCAGACAGAACATTCCCCCTACATCTAGCCCCTAAATTTCTGTACCTTCATATTTTCTAGCAGCGTCAAGGCCCAGAAAGGGCTGGCAAGGGGGATGGGGGTGGGTATGTTACGTATGAAGCTCCAGTGAGTCCCCTGTGGTTTTGTCCTTTTTTCCTCTTTTCCTTTTAGGCTCTTCTCTCTGCAGCCCCCAGAAGGGGAGGGCCAGTGGCCGGGGGGTGGAGGTGGGGGTGGGGAGACGTTAGTAGACATGCCACGTGGAGTGGGTCAGTTACCGTCACGGTGGCTGTTAGTCTGAGGGGAGGAGGTGGGGTAGGGGACACAGAGGGGGGCGTTAGTTGTTGACATGGTGAAGAAATTAAACTTACCAAAGGTTTCTGAACGTTTACAACAGAGGGACAAGAAAAGAGAACAGGAACGTTAACGGGTGGTTATACAGAAGCCTGTATCCTCTGAGGATGGGAGGGGATGTTGGAATAATAATTAGATTGATTACAATGTGTTTTTTTTTGGCTGCGCCACGTGGCTTGTGGGATCTCAGTTTCCCGACCGGGGATCAAACTTGCATCCCCTGCAGTAGAAGCTCAGAGTCTTAACCACTGGACCACCGGGCAAGCCCCTTGATGATGATTTTTAAAGCAGCTGATGTTCACTGAGCTCCTGGTAGGGCCAAGCAGCCTGTCAGGGGCCCCTGACAGTGACGCTAGGGAGTAGGCACATTTCATGAGGACACTGAGACCCGGAGAGGAGGACCTGCCCAGGTGACCGGGCACCTGGGTCCACACTCAATCATGTCATTATACTGGTGTGACAATGGTGGAAACCAGCAGAGAAGCAACTGGGTTCCCAAGGCTGCCACCACTCCTCCAGCTGAACCCCGCAAGCTGCAAATATCCTCAGACAGGTTGGCACCGGGAAAGCTACATCTCTCCCAGGGTGAGGTCCACGTCTCTCCAGGGAAGAAATTTTGGGCTTAACATCTGCCCCTTTTGAGGTTTTGGGTCTTTGCTGGGGGGAGCAGAAAGTAGGAAATGGGCAAGCGGGACTCCTCGGAAGACGAGGCTGGGCAGTGAGTGGCGGGGGAGGTTCGCTGAGAATGATGGAGAGGCTTTCAGGCAAGACTGGCTGCAGGGTGGGGGCCCTCAGAGAAGAGGGAAAGGGAAAAAGGGGGTACACCCACACATGTCTTCAGAATGGACCAAAGCACGCAGGAGTGCCCGTGCACATGTGTGCATACACAAGGACCAGCCTGAGACATGCACGTGAGAGGGGCTGTCACACAGACACACGTGTGGCTGAGATGCACGCGGACAAATTTTGCTCTGGCAGGGGGAGGGCAACCTGTGTGCCGATGGTATGGCCTACATGTTAAGTCGGGACATGTGGGGAGCCTGGACACACACACACAGAGGTTCGTGAAGCAGTGTGACAACAGACACAACGCACACAGAGCTCCCCAGACAGGTGGGCTCACAGGCGGGGCGTGGGGCTGCTGTGCTGAGACACAAATGCGGAAGTGCCTAGCCCCAAGGTGGCCCAGGCCCTGTGCTCCGTCCCAAGGCCCCCTTAGCCTGGGTGGACCAACTAGTGCCCCATCACATCCTTACTGCCTGTCTTAGAGATGCTGTCTCTCTGCAGCCCTCTGTGGCTCCCCATTACACTCCCTGTCTATGCCCTTATCTCCTCTGCAGATGCTCACTGCTTCAGCACTGGAAACACTCTCTAGCCTTTGCTTTATGCTCGCCTCTGCTCCTACCTGTCTGGACCTCACTATATCCTCACAGGACACGTCCACTGTTTCAGCTCAGAACACACTCTTCCCCTGCCGGCTTCCATGGCTCCCCAGTACCTCGACCGTGCCGTTATACAGCCAGTGCTCAGATGCTGAAGATGGCCTTCCTTCAACACCCTCCACAGCTCCCCATCACCTCTGCCTGTCTGTCCCCCACTGTGTCCCCAGTGCAGGGGCACAGGAGATACCTATCCTCCTCTGGCTTTCCACTACCTGCAACTCTCTGTACCCCATTAGGACCCCATTGCCTGGGTACTGGGGACACTCTGCCCCCACGGTCTCAGCAGCCCCCATCACTGTGCATATCTGAGTCAGCTATGGCTCCACTCAGGCACTGAAGAACTTGCCATAGCTCCCCATCACCCCCTGTCAGTCTCCACCTTATTACATCCCCACTGATTCGGCTCCAAAGACACCCTCTCTCCCCTCCGAGGCTGCAGATGAGCACTGCCTTTCTGTATTCCTTCAGATCCCGGGGCGCGGGCCCTGAGATGCTGCCCTCCCCCTGCCATCCTCCTGGCCCCCTGCGCTCACCCGATCGCAGCTGCTTGATGCGCCCATTGCTGGCACTGGGGTCCACGGGCAGGAAGTCCTTGAACCAGGTGATCTCAGGGTCCGGGTTACCACTGGCAGCACAGAGCATCGTGGCCGTCCGCGTCCGCTCCACCACCTTCAGCTGGGGGCCCATGTCGATGTTGGGGAAACCGGGGGGCAGCTGGTCCTCTGGGGCGGCGGGGGTGGGTGATGGGGAAAACAGCAGAGATACAATTATTGCACAGCTGTCCCTCCAGGGTGGGGCTTGGGGATGGGCCCTGGAGACAGCCCTTGCCTGGATGGGTAATCTCCTGTAGCCTGTTTCCTCCTCTGTCTGTGGGCAACTGTGGTAACTGCTGGGAGGGCATCAGGCTAGACCAGTGTCTCTGATCGGGGCCAATCCTGCCCCCAGGGGACACTGGGCCACGTCTGGGGATGTCCATGGTTGTCACTCTTGGCATCAAGTGGGTGGGGGCCAGGGATGCTGCTCCACCCCTCACAGTGCCCAGAACGGCCCTGATGTCAACAGTGCTGAAGTTACAGAGCCCTTGGGTTACATCACAGCAGCCCGAGGGAGCTTTTCGAAATGGAAACAGGGCCACACCACCCTGTGTCGCCCGCCCTGCTGTAGTCTCCTCCACCCTCCAGAAGAACCCAGGCTCCTTGCCTGGCACTGGTCCCCAGTGGCCTTGGCAGCCCCATCTTGGGCCAGCCTCACTCTTCTCACTCTCTCCATCCAGCCACACCAGTGACCTTGGTCCCCCAAAGTCATCAGGCCCCCTCCAGCATCACCTTGGGCAAAACTCGCAGTCACAAGTTATAAACACCCTGGGAAATCCCCCGATGGACCAGAGGTTAAGGCTCTGCACTTCTACTGCAAGGGGTATGGGTTCCATCACTGATCGGGGAACTAAGATCCCACGTGCTCATGGTGTGGTCAAAAACTAATAATAAAAAGTAAAACCCTCCCGTACTCTAGAAAATCCAAACATCGAATTCCATAGATCACAACGCATCTGTGTCTCTGCCGTGTCCTTACCACCCCATGTAGGTCCTGGCACACAGTAAGTGCTCAATAAATGAGCGAATGACTCAGCCTCAGTTACTCCCAATCTGTGAGAGGCATGCCTCCTGGCCTCGGTCTCCCTATTCACTGGTTAGCCTCCGGATGGAGGTGGGGGGGGGAGAAAATACCTCTCCCTGGAGACTTGGTCCCCATGTTCTAGTGATGGGTAAGAATGTGGTTCCCTTGGCACATACACACCACTACATATAAAACAGGTAACAAATAAGGACCTACTGGATCGTACAGGGAACTCTACTCAGTACTCTATAATGGCCTATATGGGGAAAGAATCTGAAGAAGAGTAGATACGTGTATTTGTATAACAGATTCACTTTGCTGGTTTTTAGCATGCATGCGTATTTAGTCATGTCTGACTCTCTGCAACCCTATGGACTGTAGCCCACCAGGCTCTTCCATTCATGGGATTCTCCAGCCAAGAATACTGGAATGGGTTGCCATGCCCTCCTCCAGGGATCTTCCTGACACAGGGATTGAACCTGTGCCTTCTGTGTTGGCAGGAGAATTCTTTACTGCTGTGCCACCTGAAACTAACACAACCAAGGTGACAAGCCGGGTGGCCTCCGTTCGTGTAACCTGCATGTCGCGCCATGGGCTCCGCGGCCTGACTCAGCTGGAGTTGGCACCAGGGAGGGGGGATGCGGCTTCAGGGCCTCCTGGCAGGTCCTGCCCCCTCCTGTACACTTTGCCTTCCCCCCTTCAGCACCTGGACTTCTGGTTCCTTTTGTTCTGACCCCTAATACCGCAGCTCCAGTCTGGCCTCACATCCACAATAGACAAAGGGTTCCCTGGGGTGGGGCATACCACCTCAGCAACAGTTAAAACACCCACCATCCCCTTGTTATGGGCTGAAATGCACCCCACCCGCATTCACACGTTGAAACCCTATGAATAGGCTGGATGGCATCACCGACTCAAGGGACATGAGTTTGAGCAAGCTCCAGGAGTTGGTGAAGGACAGGGAAGCCTGGCATGCTGCAGTCCATGGGGCTGCCAACAGTCAGATACCACTTAGCGACTGAACAACAATTCATAGGTTGAAACCCTAACCCCCGGGACCTCAGAATTAGACTATATTTAGAGATAAGGAGTTTACAGAGATCATTAAGTCAAAGGCAGTACTAGTGCGACCCTAATCCAACAGGATTGGTGTCCCCCTAAGAAGAGGAGATTAAAACCCAGGCACACACAGAGCAGAGATCATACACAGATGGAGGAGAAGATGGCTGTCTTTGAGCCAAGGAAAGAGGCCTCAGAAGGAACCAACCCTGCCGACACCTTGATCTTGGACCTCCAGCCTCCAGGACTGTGAACAAAAACATGTGAAGTAAGCCACCCAGATGGTGGTACTTCGTTAGAGCAGCCCTAGCAAACTAACACAGTCCCCATCCCACCCCAATGAACAAGTGATACAGTGACAAGTGACAAGAAAGTGACTGCATACAGGGCTGATGAGACAGAAGACACAGGCCTGCTTGTCTGGGGCAGGCAGAAATGTGTGTTGGTCCCGTGGAACCAGGGGTGGGGGTGACTTGGCATCACCCACCTGAGACCCCTAAGCCTGTACACCAAGGAGGAAGGCAGAGGTATTCCCAAGGTGCCAATACTAACAGCAAAAGGCTGGCGACAATCTAAATGTCTGTCAACAGACCCTCATTATACACAGGCCAGGCCATCCACAGGGCAGGTCCCCCAAACAGCAGAAGGAATCACCTTACAGATTCAGAACAAAGTCCAAGATGCACTGCTAACTGGACAAAGTGAAAGATGTGTAGACCAAGGATTGAAAACTACGGCCCTTGAGCCAAGTCCGGCCCCCTGCTTATTTTTGTTGATAAAGTTTTATTGGCACACAGCCACACCCACTGGTTTCCTCATCATCCCCAGCAGCTGGCCCGAACTGAGAAGTTGCAACAAAGACTTTCTGGCCTGCAGGGTAAAAAATATTTACTCTCTGGCATTTTACAGGAGAAGCTTGCCACTTCCTGGTATAGACAAAGCTGCTATTTGCGTAAAAAGGAAATAACACTCATTTATTTGATTACAGATGCCCAAGAGGGAAACAAGGTATGGCGGGGCTATTGGGGGATGGACAGGGGACTGGGGAAGAGGTAGGCAAGAAGACACCATGTGGGGAGAGAATAGAGACCCAAGTACTTGGAGGGTGCAGGAAGCCAGGACCGGGTGAGGGAGAGGTGGGCAGGGACACTATCACCCCATGTCCGAAGTTAAACAACAGAGCTGTGGTTCCTGTCCAGGCAGGAGTCACTTCATAGAGGAAAACAGCGTGAGTCCCAAAACCTGAGCACTAAGTATGTACCAGGCAATGTTAGGTAATTTCCTGTATCCGCCTCTGAGAAGGGATCCATTTCACAGAGGGGAAAGCTGAGGTTCAAACACTGGGCACACCTGCCCTGAGTCATACAGTCCAGTCTCAGCCAAGACTGGAATTCGAACCCAAGCTGGGCTAAATCTGGAGGAAGCTGGATGGAGCCAATGACTGCAGAACCCCCAAGCTGGGCCTGGACTTGTCGGGTCAAAGCGGCTGGATCCAGGCTGAGCTGTTTCACACCCAGTTCGTTCTTTCTGGGCCCGGAGGCCTGGACCACCTCACTGCATGATCCTGATTGGCTACTGATGACGTCACTGGAGGGTCGGGCCAAGATAACCAGGCCTCAAGTCTAGGTGCTCAAAGCTGGCCTAGACATGCTGGAGGCTGGGGCTGCCAGGGTCCCTCTGTGCTGACGTTTCCTGTGTGTGTGCACACGGGTGTGCATGTGTGCTCACCCACACCCCACGTGTGTCCACACGTGAGCACTTCCTGGGTGCGTGCAGCCCCGCGGGGGAGGGGCGTGCGTTGTG
The DNA here is from genome assembly GCF_029378745.1 of Bos indicus. Lineage (NCBI taxonomy): Eukaryota > Metazoa > Chordata > Mammalia > Artiodactyla > Bovidae > Bos > Bos indicus. The sequence continues at coordinate 18,745,319 of NC_091766.1, read as the reverse complement.
GGCAGCAGCCAGCCAGGGTGGGGGGGTAGGCTGCGGCCGCCTGACGTTACCAAGAGCTCCTAATTAAACAAAAATGTTCATCGAGTACCACATTGTGCTGGATTCCTCGGAGTTTAATTAAAACAACAGCGTGAGAGGCGTGCGCAGCGTCCACAATCAGATGGCAGCGGGGGAAGAGAGGTGGGGGGGAGGGCTGGGCCCAGCCGCCTGGACCTTCCCGCTCAGCTGGCGGGTCCCTGGGGCTCAAAGGAGACAGGGGGACAGGCGCTCCGGGTCAAACGCTCTGGGCTGAGCGCCCAGCCCAAGCACCACGTCTGTTGAGGCGGCCTGAGAACACAGAGATGCTGAGGGCCGAGATGGGGGGCAGGGAGCGGAGATGTGTCTTTCCCAGACTCCCAGAGACTGGGCAGTTAATAGATTCACAGCGTGTCCTTTTAACTCTCTGAGCGCTTACAATGGAGGCTGGCACGCGGGGCGGGGGGCGGAGGGGTGGGGGACGGGGGGCGGGTGGTGTGTGTACAGCGGGAGCCAGGCTGTGCCCGGGGAAAGGTCAGGGCAAAAATATCTGCTGGGAAGAGGCGGGGCGGACTGGGGCAGGCGGACTCCTCCCCTCCCCTCCCCCTTCCTCCATCCCCTAGCAGGACCAGCTCCAGGCCCCACACACAATGAAACTATGGGGCCCCTTGTTCGAAAATTACTAGGAATTTCCAGGTGGTAACAGACGAGGGCGGGCACACATCAGGGTCTGGGATCAAGTGGCCCTGTGGCCAATATGACGGCTCCTCCCAGGGCTCCAAGCTGCCAGAGAGGACACTGGGTGACTCCCAACCTGGGTGCCACATGGGGGGACCACCTGCCCCCTAATGGCTGGCAGTGACTTGTACTTTTTTTTCTTTGGGCCACGTGGCGTACCAGGATCTTAGTTCCCTGACCAGGAATCGAACCTGTGTCCCCTACAGCTGAAGTGCAAAGTCTTAACCACTAGACTGCCAGGGAAGTCCCGGATGGCTTTTTCTTAGAGATCAGAGAGGGTCAGAGTGGCGCTGTAGCTGACAGGCAGAACCCACCCCACAGCTGCACAATGGCTGATGGCAGCTGTCCTGTCACAATCAGAAGAACAACAATGATGGCAATAATATCAGATAGGTAGCACCAACCAAATGCTTGTTCCCCACACAGCACCGTTAGTGCCGGACTTGTTTTGTCCACTTCTGTGGTTTGTGTAACAATCCCTTGTGGTGAACATCATTATTATTCCACTTTGGAGGTGAGGGAACTGCAGCTCAGAGAGGTTCATTAACTTGCCCAAGGTCACAGAGCTACAGAATGGCAGTGCCAGGATGTGAACTCAAGTTGCAGGCCCCTAGGTTAAATTAATCACCTTGCAAGGGAGAAGGCAGTTGGGAGCAGCTGGTGGGCAGATGGGAGGCGGGTTTGCAGTAAGACTGTCTGACTGATGCTGTATTACAATAAGGAAGCCATTTCCTGGTGCCCCAGCCTATGGAGGCCAGCAGGCAGTCCACAGGAAGGATCCATGGGAATGTGTGGGAAGGTGTGGTTAGCTGCTTCTGCCTAGCCAGCTATTTCTCCTTTGTTTCTTTGGGGAGACCACCCCTTATTCACTCTGTCTACATGGGCTGACCCACCCTTGACTTCAGGGAAAACTCTGCCAATCAGAGTATTTCTTCTTCCAACCACAGTGACAAGCTCAGGGATGGTCATCTGACCCAAGGTGGGTCAATGAACAGTCCTGAGTCACTTAGTCCTCTCTTCCGTGTACAGGCCCCAGAGTCTGGAGCTAATGGGGAGATATCATTGAGAATACAGCTGATAGGGAAGAGAACACCCAGAGTCTGAAGATAAACCCTGGAACATGGTATGAGTTCCTGGATCCAGCTGAACCTGAAGCTGTTATAATCCACAAACATTTTAATTACATGAACAAATGAATTCTCCGTTTCAGTTGGATGCACCTTTTGTGCCAGTCTCTTAACAGGCTGCTCTTCTTTTCTGCAAAGGCTCAATAAATTCCTACCAGAAGGCTCTAAGACCCAGTGGTATTATGGGCTAAAAAAAGGAGATCAAAGTCCCCCACAAGTGAAAATCCAAAGCAAGACTTTCACGGATCCCTTTGGTATCTGTCCCCAAAACCAGGCCCCAGGGCCTCCTCCACACACCCTGGGGAGCCCGATACCTCGGAGGACAGTGAGCTTGGCGTGAACGGTGATCTCCCCGACTGAGTTCTGGGCCACACACTCATACACATTCTCGTCTCGGGGTGTCCGGAGTGGCTGGATCCTCAGTACGGCCCCTGCACTCCCATCGAACTCGATCGTCTGTCGTGGAGAGGGGAGAGAGGTCAGGGTGAGGCTGGAGTCCCAGGGGTGATCAGGAGAGGAGCTGGGGGCTATACACACGTGTGTGTACAGGCCCTGTATAGATACTGAAGGCAGAAAACTGGGTCTGTACGAGTAAAGGGTATTGTGTGTACATGGGTTCGTGACACACACACGTAAGTCTGGGGACAGGCATGCAAAATGTGGAAACGTGTATGTCTGACCGTGGACATGGGCACAGGGTTGCAAATTCCCTTCTGTGAGATAAAGGTTCAGAGAGGCAGGGCATTGCTTGAGGATACACAGCACACAGGTGGCAGAACAAGCGAGCCTGGCAGAGCCCTCACGGAGCACGTGTCTCCCTGCACCTGCCAGGGAGGTGGTGGACGAAGAGAAGGGTCCCAGATGGAGAGGGAGCCAGCTCCACGTAGGAATGTTCCTGGGACGGCTTCCATGGCTGAGCGGCCATGGCCCCATGGCAGGGGTGGGGTGGGGTAGGGGGGCTGGCCCTGGGCTGTCTCCCCTCCCTTCCCTGGCCACTCACCTCAAAGCGCTGTGAATTGACCTTCTTGCCCTTCTTGTTCCAGGTCACCCGCGGCTTGGGGTCGCCCGTGGCCTGACATACAAAGGAGGCCACGCCCCCTGACACACCGATCTGGTCCTTGGGTTCTTTGATGAACCTGGGGGGCTCTGGGGAGAGAAGAGGAAAAGGGGCTCTGGTGGGCCTGGGCATGTGACCAGGACCCCATGGGGCCAGGTAAACGTGCCCTCCAGTGCGCCTGGCCACAGAGGTACCACGTGGGCCCGACAGGAGGGCTGGAGAGGACGAAGGAGAAATGGTGGCACTGCTCACCCTCCATGGGTACCCCGGGCCTGCCCAGCACCCCACCTCCCCGCTATGGATACAAGAGCCACACACACACACACATGGACACAGCCTCATTGTGGGCACACCCACTCAGATGTAGTGCCACAAAGGAAAGTGGGAGGGGAGACCCCCGAGAATCTAGGGTCCCCAAATTAGGCCCTCCGTAGTGACCAGCCAAACCCTGGAGGGTCCTTGGTCCTAACATGGCTTGGGAAGAGATAGCTTGGCCTAATCCCCCGATGGCACAGGTGGGGAAACTGAGGCACTGAACAGGGAGGCGGGGGGTGACCAAGGGACCCGAGGTCAGAACCAGCGCTCGAACCAAGGCGCCAGCCTCTTCATCTGTGGGAGGTGTCCAAACATGAAGGGTCAGAGAAGGAGGCCAAAGCTCAGAACAGGTGATTGGATGCTGCCAGCCACTAGAGCAAATGCTTATTGAGCACCTACTGTATGCAGATGGTGTACACTCAGAAACATCCAGTTCTTCTGGCAGGGATTTCCCTGGTGGTCTAGTGGTTAAGACTCTAAGCTTCCAATGCAGGGGGTGTGGGTTTGATCCCTGGTTGGGGAACTAGTATCCCACACGCTGTGCAGTGTAGCCCCCCTCAAAAAAAAATTCTTCTGACAGTGCTGGGTGAGCAGAGCCACCATAATCCTTATTTCACACACAGGAAAGGTGAAGCAAGCCATCTGCTTGGACACACAGCCAGCCAGGGGCTGAGCAGGGATTTGAATGGGGCTGGTCCTGTGCCCACATCCTCTGTCCCTCATGATGATGTGATGTGCTAAAATCTCCCCAGGTAAGTCTCCCGTGGGAGTTAGGATGTCTTTTATACCTAGACAGTTTCAAGTCTGGACCTCACTCAGGCTATAGCACCTGGTGAGAGCTCATTAACATTGTTCTCTTTTTTTTTTTTTTATGGACTTTTCACAGTAACCTTTAAATTGCTCAAAGGGATCCTGGATTTCCAGCCATAGTAAAGATATAAGATATCCCATAAAATGAATTCAGTTGTTTCTCAGAGTTTTGCCAACAGATTTAAGGGCTGCCACATGCTTAGAAGGTCCTGAAGGAAACAACCCATCTATCCAACAAAAGGGGATTATTAAATGAATACGGCCACCCACGAAGTGGAATATTATGCGGCTGTAAAAAGGGACAAGGATACTTCTGTAATGAGCTACTCGGGAAGGAATGTAAGATACCCTACAAAATGGACAAAAAATGAGGAGTAAAATGTGTAGTGAGTGTTATTTGTGTGATGAGAAAACTGAAAATGGGTAAAGTGTGTGTGTGTGTGTGTGTGTGTGTGTGTGTGTGTGTAGAAACAACACCTGCCTCTGAGAGGAGAAAGCAGGTAGCCAGACTTAGGGGGAGGGAGGCTTCACACCCTGGTGCCTTTTTTAGACTGAGAAGTATTTGCAGATAAATTGCAATTATTATTTCTGTAAGGTTTGACTAGAAAGGTGAGTAGATTGAAGAAATATATTAAATAAAAGTTTGGGATCTGAGGCATAGAGGATCAATAACTCCAGTTTGAGCAACAATTGGGCCTCAGAGGTTCATCTAGAAAGTTTTGGCTACTCAGGAGTGCTGAGAAGTTCAAGAAGACCTCAGGTTCCACAAACCCCAATTTCTACCATCTGTGACTCAGGACGGGTCTTGAACAAAATAGAGTCCCTAATCCCATGGCTTGACTGGCCTCACCTCCCTCATTTCAGGCTGTGCTCCCATTGATATGACCCTGTGAGTCTACACTGGCCATCTCTTTGGAAAATCAGTAGACCCACTGCGTGCAGACATGTGTGGCCTCCTTCAACTCCTGTGTTGTCTACCGAGGAGGTGACTGTTCATCCCATTATACAGAGAGGACTGTGCAGCTTGAGAGAGGTTAACGAGCTTGTGCGAGTTGGGGTTTGAACCTGGGTCTCTCTGACCCTAAGCCCGCATCTTCTGCTCCTCTCACCCACCAGGTCCAGAGCCTGACTGACATGGTTTTGCTGCTCCATGCTAAGCAGCCCCGGGCTGGGCCCGCCCCTCCTCCTGGAACGGTGACTGGGGCCATAAGCGTCCCCAGCCAAGGTCAGGGGGGAAAGTCACTGCAGTTGGGTCAGGAATCTTGCTTCTGGGAAAAACCCTCCCTCGGGAGCTGCTGGAAGGAAGGGCAGAAGCCAGCTGCAGGGAGGGGAAAGCATCCAGCTGCCTGTTTACCACGCGGGGCCGGGGACACACCCCGAGGACCCTCCAATCCAGGGAAGGAGATTCGACGAGAGCCTGCACTGTCCTTTCTCCTCCTTGCGTCTGGCAGCTTCAACCTCTGCTCGGCCAGCACCTCCCCCAGGGAGCCTTCTTGGATTACCACTGGCTGGGTCAGGACCGCCTCTGTCCCCATCCTTCCCTGGGTGCCCCCCTCCACCACAGCCCTGATCACACTGGGCTGAAATACTTGGTCCCGTGCCACCTGGCAGGGTGGGTGTGAAATGGACCCCACTCCCGGGGACTCCTTCATACTACCTCTCTGAGCTCGGTGACCCTTGAAAAACTGGGGCTTTGAACCCTGTGCATGTGTGCTTGCTAAGTCGCTTCAGTCATGTCTGACTCCTTGCAACCCTATGGACTGTAGCCCACCAGGCTCTTCTGTCCATGAGATTTCCCAGGCAAGAATACCAGAGTGGGTTGCGATGCCCTCCTCCAGGGGACCTTCCCCACTCAGGGATCAAACCCACATCTCCTACGTCTTCTGCGTTGACAGGTGGGTTCTTTACCACTAGCGCCACCTGGGAGGCACTTGAACCCTGATGTTTGCCAAATACTGAGTAATGAAGCTGCCCACTCGCTCCCTGGCTCCCCCTCTCTTCAGGGCAGACGCCTCTCAGCCTACGTCCAGGCAGCTCTGGGAGCCCAGCCAGCCCAGAAAAGCTTTCTCCACCCGCTGCATCTCCCATTAGACTAATTCTTGTGGATACTTAAAGTCTCTTATTTGGACAACCCTCCCCTCCTCTTCTTGGCAAAGGGGCTCCAGACACAAGAAAGACACTGGGGTATGGCTGCAGCTTAGGCAAGCAAGAGTTCCTTTTGTGCTGGGCCTGTTCTCACACCAGCTCTATTCCGAGGCTCAGAGAGGGTGATTGACTGGCCCCTGCTCACCCAGCTTGTGATAGGCAAGAGCTGTTCCAACTTGGTCCCACTTGGTTCCCAAAGCTTTGCACACTGTACACTTGATACACAGGGTTGTGGGTTTCTGGTGACAGAGAGCACCCTGGGTGTTTCCATTTCTTAGATGAAGAGACTGAGGTTCAGAGTGGTGATGCCAACAGCACTGGGAGGTTGGGAAGGGCTTGGCTCGATTTCTGTTTTTCCATTTCAGATTCTGCAGAGGAAAATCTGGTGCCGGAGGTAGAGCCCCACCCACCCTCCCGTCCCTTCCAATCCAGGCTGGGCCAGCCACACCGCGTCCTGGGAAGGTCCCCCAGGACCGAGAGCTGTTTCTGGGGCAGAAACCGCTCCTTTTGGTGCTGGGCGGTGGACATCCCAGCTGCCTGCCTGGGCTTTCTCCCGCTGACAGCCCCCACCCAAGCGGCTCCCTGAGGACCTGGGCTACTCTCCTTGAAGCTGGCAATGCCAATCATGGTGCCCACAGCCCCTCCGCTGACCACCCAGGTGTCAGGGCTCCTGCTAAGCAGACCACCTCTTGGGATCAAGATGCCCCAGCTTTGGAGATGGAGACCTGGGTTTGAGTCTAGGCCACTACCAATACCTATAGGGATACAGTAGTAACAACTGCAGGGACTTCTCTGGGGGTCCAGTGGTTAAGACTCCACACTTTCAGTGCAGGGGATTATGGGTCGGATCCTCAGTCGGATATAAATAATCAGTAAGTACAGGACTCCCTGAGGGAGCACCCACTGAAGTAGCATGGCTACATGCCTGGCGCTAATGCCCTGGGTCACTCTCCCTGCGGTGGTTCACCCTCTGCTCTGGTTCCCTCACCCCACCTCCGCCAGTCCTCCCTTGGCAGCCAGAGGGGACCTGTGAGTATCTGAGTCAGGTCTTGCCCACTCATTCTGCCCATGGCCCTCTGGGTCTCCCATCTCCCAGGGAGCAAAACCCCATGTCTTTCAGTAGCTCATACACACACACACACACACACACACACACACACACACACAGAAGTTGCTCAGTCGCGTCCGACTCTTTGCAACCCCATGGATTGTAGCCCACCAGGTTCCTCGGTCCATGGGATTTTCCAGGCATGAATACTGGAGTGGGTTGCCGCATGCTGCTGCTGCTGCTGCTAAGTTGCTTCAGTCGTGTCCAACTCTGTGCGACCCCATAGATGGCAGCCCACCAGGCTTCCCCATCCCTGGGATTCTCCAGGCAAGAACACTGGAGTGGGTTGCCATTTCCTTCTCCAATGCATGAAAGTGAAAAGTGAAAAGGAAGTCACTCAGTCATGTCCGACTCTTCGCAACCCCATGGACTGCAGCCTACCAGGCTCCTCCGTCCATGGGATTTTCTAGGCAAAAGTACTGGAGTGGGGTGCCATTGCCTTCTCCGCATAAGACCCTGCAAAACCTGCCCTGCCCCTTCCTTGCTCTCCCCTTCACTCACTCTGCTCCAGACACACAGGCTTCTCACTTCTTCCAAGATGCCAGGCCTTCCTCTTACCCCAGGGCCTTTGCACAGGCTATGCCCTCTGCCCAGGACACTTTCCACACTCTCCCAACATGAGTGGGGCACTCTCCTCAGCTCCTTTAAGACTCTGTTCAGATGCCATCTTCTTGGTGCAGTGTAACACCCTCTCACCCATTTAAAATGCAGCCCCCAACCCTCCACTCACAAGCTCATCTCCCTTTCTGTTTGTCTTGCTCCTGGGCGTGTCTACCATCCTGCACACTTGGCGTTGGTCCTTCATGAGATGATCAGCTCCAAAAGAGGCTGGGATATCTGGTTTGTCCCCTAGGTCTAAACCAATAGTAGGTGCTTATTAAAAACCCACTGAATGAATGAGAGCACAGAAGCAGCCATAGTCCAATGACAGACACAGGATTTGAACCCGGGTCAGGAGAGTCTCCAGACTGTGATTTCCACCCTACTCCTCACCACAGACATTCTGTGGCCTCAGTTTCCTCATCTATAAATGGGAACAATCTCAGCTCCGTTCTGCCTGAGGCTGGTAACTGTCAGTCACAGATTTATGACTTATTCCACTAGTGTACGTTAAATTAGTGGTTCTCATGTAGGGGTGCCATCAAGATGATGGGGCCAGGGGTGCTCCACATCCCACAGTGCCCAGGACACCCTCCCCCCAGAGAATGCTCTGGCCCTGGTATAAGCAGTACCAAGGGCAGGGGGCACCCTGAGTTAACTAAAAATGCTCAGCCACCCTCAGCCTGCCATTCCCACTATGAGGAATATAGCCCAGAAGACACAGGCCCTAGAAGGTGACTGGCCAGATCATGGCCCAGTTATGTCTGGCCGCTGACCCAGAGGCAATGTGGGGTGATGGGTAGGAACCTGGGCTCTGGCACCAGGCAGTCAGGCTGCTTCCTGGCTGTAATGTAACCTCACCGTGCCTCAGCTTCCTCATCTGTACAATGGGGATGGGGAGAACAGCATCCATCTCATCAGACGGTGGTAGTTGATCTGAGTGGGTTAGGCATTTACTGTAAAATATTATGAAAACAAGAAAAAGCACAAATGTACGTAGCAGGTGTGTATGTCTCTGGTGTTCTCACCCAGGGGCAATAATTCTCATGCTCGTGATAACCCTGGATTGCAGGCCTACTATGTGTAGGCAGCATGCAGGGGTTATGGCATGTCCATGTCCTGGGAATGCTGGGAGGTGGATGATGCTGAGTCTCATTCAATCATGGTGGAAACAGCCACCGAGAGAGGCTGACTCATTGGCACAAAGTCACATAGCAGGTTGACAGCAAAGTCAGGATTCAAATCCAGCCTAATACTGGATTCCCAGTTTTTCTGCTGACTTGACACTTAATGTCCCTATAGGCCTGAATAACACTCCTCTAGGCCCTTAGTTCGGAGAAGGCAATGGCACCCCACTCCAGTACTCTTGCCTGGAAAATCCCATGGACGGAAGAGCCTGGTAGGCTGCAGCCTACGGGGTCGCTCAGAGTCAGACACGACTGAGCGGCTTCACTTTCACTTTTCACTTTCATGCACTGGAGAGGGAAATGGCAACCCACTCCAGTGTTCTTGCCTGGAGAATCCCAGGGACGGGGGAGCCTGGTGGGCTGCCATCTATGGGGCTGCACAGAGTTGGACACGACTGAAGCGACTTAGCAGCAGCAGCAGCAGGCCCTTAGTTGTGAGACAGACCTTGGCATTGGGCCCAGGACCAACCCTCATCCTTCCCACATTACTTCCACAAACACAGCCTTGCCCATCCCCAAAATACAGGAAACTTTTTTTTTTTAAACTCCAGACCTTTCCATGTGATAACACCTTGACCAGTAATGCCCTTTCTACAGGCAAACTCCTACACACCCACAAAACCCCAGATCCAATGCCCTCTCTCCCAAGAAGCCTCCCCTGGCTCCTCCTGCGAAGATTTGATTGCCTGTGTGTCAACCAACTGGTCACTGGAGTTTCTACTTGTGGCAAGGGAAAGTGAACTCTGTGGCTTCTTCAGGAGTGACTTCAAGTAAGTCCCTGCCTCCTCCTCTGAGCCTTGGTTTCTCTGATCCAAAAATGGGGGTGGTAATGAGACTAGCTGGGTTCTGTGAGGTGGAGGGAGAGGAGGCAGATAAAGTCTGCATTTACCACTGGTCTGGGTGCAGAGTCGATCCTTCGGAAACCCACATGGTCACCCCTGTTACTATGACTGCTTTTTAATACCATCCTTAAGATCTGCCTCTGCATCTCACAGGACCCAGCACAAAGCAAGCATTCTACTTGGCCTCGTTCACGGAGCACAAAGGCTCTGCTTGGCAAAACCACGGGCCCCCAGGGAGAGGTGGGGAGACGTGTTCACATGCGCACATGCAAACTCAGATGCCCGCACTTACCTTCTGCAGCACAGCCTCCGACCAGCAGGACCACAAGGAGGCCCACAGGTCTGATCACAGACGCTACACCATGGCCCCAGGCAGGCGCCATGCTCAGCCGTGACCTGCAAACTTCGACCTCTGACCTCCACCCTGGAGGGGGGGATAGCCCCCCAGGTCCCTCACAGAGAGGCCTCGAGCCAAGCGTCAGACGGGGCAGCGTCTGCAGAGATAAACAAAGGGGCTGTGAGAGGGGAGCAGGAATCCAGGGTGCCTTCGTGGGGGAGGCAGCTGGAGGATCACAAAGGGGCAGAGGAGAATCATGGGGTTCGAGGGTCATGGGGCGATGAAGGAGCAGAAAAAAAGCACTGAGCCCCTATGATGAACTGAATGTCTGCGTTCCACCCCCAACAAAATCATGATGCTGAAATCTAACCCTTCATGTGGATGGTATTAAAGGTTTTTGGGAGGCCATCAGGTCATGTGGTGGAGCCCTCATGAATGGGATTAGTGCCCTTATAATGGGGCTTCCCTGGGTGGTTCAGACGGTAAGAAATCTGCCTGCAATGTGGGAGACCCAGGTTTGATCCCTGGGTCGGGAAGATCCCCTGGAGAAGGGAATGGTTACCCACTCCAGTATTCTTGCCTGGAGAATCCCATGGATAGAGGAGCCTGGTGGGCTACAGTCCATGGGGTTGCAAAGAGTCAGCCATGACTGAGTGGCTAACACTTTCACAGGGACCCAGAGAGCTCCCCCACTACCCCCACCACGAGGACACAGCTAGAAGAGGGTCATCTGCAAATCAGGAGGCGGGTTCTCACCAGACACTAGATCTGCCAGCATCTTGATCTTCGGCTTTCGGCCTCCAGAACCGTGAGAAATGAGTGTTGTTTATAATCCTGCTCACTCTATGATATTTTTTATGTCAGCCTGAATGGACAGAGACACCCCCTGGCTGGGTCCTGATCCCATTTAAGCCTCAGCTCTAATGGAGCCCAGACCCCAGACCTTGGCTGAGCCCCCCAACCCCACCCAGGCTGAGCTCCCCCCCGACCAGAAATCACTCTGAACATCGAAGTCCTTCCCCTCCCAGGCTGAGCCTGTTGAAGGCCAAGGCTCCAGGTGACACTGCCGACTGTCCCTACAAACCAGGACCCTTTGACCACCAGATGGATCCTCCCTCCCAAACACCCCTGCTGGTTCCTGCCCTGCTCTAACACCTATGGCTCCTGTGACCCCCAGAGGAAGCCGTTCCTGCTGATCTCCTGCCCCCTCCCTTGGGAGGTATAGCCACACAGCCCCAGCTCAACCCCACCTCCGAGCCTTTGAACCCACTATGTTCCTTGCCAGGAATGCCATTCCCCCCGATCCCAACTGCTGAGTGACAGGTCTCAGTTCCACTGTCGCTTCCTCCGGAAGCCCTCCCTGCCTCTCATAGGTCAGCCCCCACCCCCATGCCACATCCCACGGCTTCAGAAACGACTGAGCTCATCCTCCACGGCATTTATCCCAGTTTGCAAGTCAAATGCGAATGTGTATCACCAGTGTCTGTTTCTCCCACGGGAATTCAACCTCTGCTAAGGCAGAAGGGTCCTTCTCAGGACCCAAACCCTGGGACAGCCCCCTCCCCGGTGCCCTCCCTAGCCAGGGCACAAGGGAGGGACAGGGAGAGGCCATGCCCTGGGTGGGTCCAGGCCATGGCCACAAGGATGGGTGCCACGTAATGATGGGGCAGCCCCCGTGATTCTGGCTCCCAAAATACCCAGCTGCGGTCACCTCGCCCAGCCCCAGAGCAGCCCCAGGGGAAGGCTGGGCTGGTGGTGGCCGGGTCATGGTGCAGGGTGGAGAGTGGAGGAATCATGATGAGAAGAGTGGGGGCTGGGGGGCTCAAGAGGCACACAGTTAGACCACAGTGAGACCAGACAGAGATGGAGGCTGCTTGCACACAGTCAGGTCACAGTCAGGGAGACCAGACACCACCACAGATGTACAGTCAGGTGACAGAGATGGGTCCACACGCATCAGTTCAGTTGCTCAGTCATGTCCGACTCTTCCTGTCCATCACCAACTCCCAGAATTTGCTCAAACTCATCTCCATCGAGTTGGTGATGCCATCCAACCATCTCATCCTCTGTCGTTCCCTTCTCCTCCTGCCCTCAATCTTTCCCAGCATCAAGGTCTTTTCTAATAAGTCAGTTCTTTGCATCAGGTGGCCAAAGTATTGGAGCTTTAGCATCAGTCCTTCCAATGAACGTTCAGGATTGATTTCCTTCAGGATTGACTGGTTTGATCTCCTTGCAGTCCAAAGGACCCTCAAGGGTCTTCTCCAACACCACAGTTCAAAAGCATCAATTCTTCGTAGTCAGGCCAATAACACTCACCACAGGCACACGGACAGGCACAAAATCAGGCTCCAGACAAAGGGTTGCAATGGGGCTGACAGCATATGTAAACAGTCAGATCAGAGGCAGACACGGGTCCACGCCAAGACCACAGATCCACAGCCGGGTGAGACATGTACACACAGGGTCACGGTCACGTAGGCAACATACACACACAGCTGGGTTGTGGGCAAACATGAATACGGAGGCAGATGTGAGCTCCATGGAGGACGGGAGGTGAAAACACACAGCCCCCAGACTCAGATATGGGCACACAGTGGGGCGACAGAGATAGGCAGTCAGCAGACTGAGCTTGCACCCATCCAGACAATATACACCCAGAAACGCATAGTCAGACCCCCTCCTCATCCACGTGTACACACACAGTCAGGCACGTGCACAGTCAGACCACAGACACACACTGGGACCCAACTGGTCCAGGATGTGCAGATGGGGAAACGGAAGCCTGGAGCCAGCCACCTCCCCTGGCAATCCCTCTACAGGCCCTTTAAGAGCAAAAGTGGCTGACGGGGACGGTGAGGGCCCTAGCTGGAGAAATGGCCCATGGCCAGCTGCGGCCAGGGTGACCACAGCAGCTGACGCTGCCCACAGATGCACATAGGCTCAGCCCCATCTGGGAACAGGGTAGGGCTCTGGCCCAGACCACTTGGATCGGCGGGTCAGGCCTGCACAGAGCCTCAGGGAAACTGAGGCAGCATAGCAACACAGGCTGCCAAACCCAGGGTTGCCAGGTCCCCCTGGCATGGGGGTAAGGTGGGGGTGACCTCCTAGTTCCTGTCTACTCACCTCCAATAAAAGTTGGCATGGGCAGGGGTCACCTGCATGAAGGGCCCCGGCCACGATGTTCCCCCGCTCCCCATGCCCCATGGGAGCCAAGGGCAGCTGCCTTCTAAACTGGGAGGCCCCTAATTACCCACTGGGCCCACGCCTTCTCAATGACTGGGCAGGATGGGGCTGATCCAGGCACAGGCAGGGCCCGGCCATCAGCTCCTGTCTCCCCCGAAGAGGCCAGTCCAGCCTGCTGGGCTGGGCGGGGGGGTGGGGGGGTTGAGGGGGTGGGGTAGGGGGGAGGGGGGTGGGGGGGTGGGGGGGGGTGGGGCGGGGAGGACAGAGCACTGGGGGCTTTCAAGGCCTGGGGCAGGAATAGGGGTAGGAGAGGATCAGACAGAACACAGAAGGTTCCAATTTCCAGGGTCTCTCAGGCCCCCACCCTTCCTAAAGGATCTTGCTATAGCAAAGCCCCTGCCTCTCCCCCTCCTCTGGCTTCCTCCAAGACCCGGGTGTGGGAGTCTTCTACAAGGGGTCAGGGGAGAAGATAAACAAATCCTATCAGCTCTGCCTTCCAAGTCTAGTCTGAGTCTGTCTACTTCTTACCCTTTTTTCTGTCTCTATTTGGTCCAGTCCCATCATTGCTCACCTGGACCAATGCTGTCATTACCTTCCATGTCTCCTGCCCTGTCTGTCCCCTCCTCAAAGCCAGAGGGTGCCAGTGAGCATCCAAGTCAGGTCCCATGCCCCTTCCTTTGGGGGTAAAAGTCCAAGTCCTCCCCACCACTCAAAAGGCCCTGCAGGACCTCCTCCACCCACCCGCCCCACTCACTCTGCTCATGCCACAGGGGCTCCCTGTCCCTCCATCACATCTGTCCCAGGACCTTTGCATATGCTATGCCCACTGCCTGGACCTTACCACCTCCAGATTTAATGTTAATATGAACCCGCCTTCCAATGCAAGAGATGTTAAGCGATGTGGGTTCAATCCCTGGGTTGGGAAGATCCTCCAGAGGAGGGCATGGCAACCCACTCCAGTATTCTTGCCTAGAGAATCCCATGGACAGAGAAGTCTGGAGGGCTACAGTCCATGGAGTTGCAAAGACTCGGATATGACTCAAGTGACTTATGCACACACACGTGATTACTTGGCTGAGAATTAAAGGGGGAAGCAGAATGGGGGTGGGTGTCTCCACAGAAGGGAACGGCATGAGGAAGGGCAAGGAGCAGATGGGGAGAGATTAGGGCAGAGTAGTGGCAAGGAGGCCTCAGGAGGAGGCCTCTGAGCAGGGGGGAGGGGATGTGGCCAGACTGGCACCACGCCAAGCCTTCTCTATGGCCATCACACATAAAGCAGCCTGGGTCACCAGCCCCATCACGGCTGAGAAAGAGAAACTGAGGTGGGAGCTTTGGGGCAGCGTGACGCAGCGAGATCCCCAAGGTCTTGGAGGATGGCGTGGCCATTAAGAAGGGAACAGCCACCCATGAGAGTCACAGGAAATAACCTGTGCGGCCAATGAGGCTGGGCACAGCGTGTGGAGGAGAGGAGGAGGGGAGGGAGCAGCCTTTGGACAAGGAACCCAGGACCCAGGGTGGATCCCTGCCTGCTTCTGCGCCAGGCGCCGAGCTGTCCACCATCCACGCCCAGCAGCTGGGCACTGGTGGGTGCTCAACCTGCACAGATGGGGAAACTGAGGCTCACAGAGGAATGGAGACTCTGCCAAAGCCCCTCAGCTGGGCGGAGCCTTGGTTCCACAGGCCATGTCGACACAGGACTGTGTTCTTCCCTAGCTGCTGTGTGATCTCAGGAAAATGAATGACCTTCTCTGGGCCTGGTGCTGCTGGACAGCCTCTAGGGGCTCCCAGGCTTTGCTCAGAGCAGGTGAGTGGGCACCCATTCCAGTCAGGCGCCGGGGCGCAGGTCACGCGATCCTGGAGCCAGTTTTGTGTACCCACGCACAGCAGGGAGCATAAAAGGGTGATTATGACCAAGACTGGGCAGCAAATAGGCTTTGTGTTGCCCTCACGAGGCAAGGTCTCCTGGGGGTCTGAGGACTCCCTGCTGCCTCTCCCTGCCCCGCCTCTGGGTCTGGGCCATCCTGGGGACCAGGGGGCTCATCTGTGCAACTCTGACTCTCAGGGATTTCTGAAGGCCAGGCAGAGGGAAGGCTGGGTAGCATGTCCCTATTAAAGGAAAAGTCCCTCAGGGATGCACAGTCTCATGGTCATCACACCCACCCCACCCCCCTATACCTCTCTGGCTCCGTTGCCTCTTTTCTGGGCCCAGGGATTTTCCTGCAGCCTTGACTCCCTTTCCCAGGGCCTCAGATCCCCTTGAGGGTGGGCATTCCTGCCTCCGGCCTCCCTGGGTTGCTGTGTCCCCAAAGGTTGACACAGAGTCCAAGCTCTGCCTCTGCAGCCCCTGGTGGACTCCACATAGCTCTGGCTGAGGCCCCCTCCCTCTTGGGACCTCAATGTCCTCCCACGGGGAAATGGGCTCAGGGTGAGGCCAGGTGAGGCTGGCCCTGCTACCTTCCAGGAATGAGCCAGGACCAAGGCCCAGGGTTCTGCCTTTAATTGACCATCGGTTTGTATTGAAAGCTGTCCCCAAGGGTCCCCACAGCCAGGAATGGATGGGCAGGGCGCCTGGGGAGCCAGGCCCAGTCCCAGAGGAAGTAAGGAGTGTCCCTTCCACATGCCCAGCCCTTTCAAGTGCTCCCCGTGCTTCCTTCTGTTTGACAGAGGAGGAAATTGAGGCTCAGAAAGTGCTAGCTGCACGTTGAGGGTCACACACCAAGGTTAAGGGCTGGGTTAAGATTTGAGGCCAGAGACCAGCTCTCAATCAAGCTCAGAGTCCACACTCCCTGCAGGGCCTCATTGCCAGGGTGGCTCCTGCCAGCATGTCCCCCACACTGGCTTCATGCGGGAGCCTGGAACACCAAGATCTGGGTGCACCCCTGCCCTGCTCATACCTGCCGGGCTCCCTAGCACCTCTACTCGATGTCCTGGGCCTGCCCTGTTCCCTCTTTGCATGGTTCTCAGAACGCACTGCTCTGCCTCGGGCCTCTGGGCCTTTCCTAATACAGGTCTTCCTTCCAGGGGGCCCATTTGTCAACTCATCCTTCAAGCCGTAGCCAAAGACCTCCTCATCCCAGGCTGAGGGTGGACTCGTCCAGGGACCCGTCCTCAGCCCAAGTCCTGACCCTCGACCCTGGGGCTGGAAGTAGCTGTGCTGGACTCTGCCCCTCCTCTGCTCTAAAACCTTCCATGGTTTCCATCAAAGTCCATTCAAATCTAGACTCCTAACCTCAGCCACCTAGAACAGCCAACTCCATCACATCGCACTGCAAGCGTTGTTTGCCCCATGGGTGTCCCTATTCATCACCTGGCTCACTCATGGATATCTGTGCACAATGTTCCCTCTGCCCAGCACACCTTTTCCTCACTCTCCGTCCAACCTCAGCCTGCACACTCATACTCGGGTCCCAGTGGAGCTGTCACCGCCTCCAGGAAGCCCTCTTGCATACCCCAGGCAGGATCACGGCCCCCTCTGGACTGTCCCAGTGCCAGTGTCTCCCATCATAGCTCTACTCCTCACATACCTATCAACCTCCAGGATGGGAGTCTTTTCCCTACTCTAGGAATGTGCGTTTATTAGACGCCTACTTCATGCCTGGCCCCATTTGATCCACGCCATTTCTGTGTTCATGGCCTTTTCAGAGAGGGAAACTGAGGCCAGAAGAAGCCACCATGTCAGCCGACATGGCTCTTGGGTGTAGGGAAACTGCTCAAGCATTAAGAGATGGAGGGGAGGCTCATCGAGGGGCAGGCAGAGCTTGGAGGGCTGGGCCAGCCCCCCTCAGGGGTTTCCCCCTCCTCCAGGAAGCCCCTCTGGAGTAGGAATCGGGGAAGCAGGACTCTCTAGGCAATAAGAGGTGGGGGGTGGGGTGGTGTCCAACACAGCAGTGCAAAGCAAGTATGTTTGTTGTTTTAGTCAGTCAGTCATGTCCAACTCGGCGACCCATGGATACAGCTCACCAGGCTTCTCTGTCCATGAAAATTCTCGGGTAAGAATACTTGAGTGGGTAGCCATTTCCATCTCCCGGGGATCTTCCCAACCCAGGGACCAAACCCAAGTCTCCTGTTTGGGAGGTGGATTCTTTACCACCGAGCCACCTGAGAAGCCCCTATAAAGCAACTATACTTCAATAATAAAATGTAAAAATTAAAACAAAACGGGGGTGGGGAGTGGAGGATCCAGAGGCATGGGAACTTAGGGACAAGGGGATAGGCATGGAGAGAGGGTCGGTGGGAGCTGATATACTTGCCTGACCCCTCAGTTTATTAAAGACACCAAGACGCAGAGAGTAAATCTGGAGTCCATAGGCCTGAGGGGCGCAGAGACAGACAGACAGAGGAAAACTTTCTGGGAGTTTTGGGGAGCGGCTAAGAGCGAGGATCTGAGCCACTTACGCCCCTACCCCCATCCCACCCCCGGAGTTCTGTCACCTCCTCTGCAGAGCGGGTCCCCAGCGGGAAGGATGCCAAAGCCCCCTATCAGAAGCCCGCTATCAGAGCACCCCCTCCGCCCAGGCTGGGAGCGAAGGCTGCCGGGGCCTGGCTCCACCCCCAGGAGGTGGGAGAGGAGGTCGGGCTGGGGGCCAGGCGGGGGAGGGGACCCCACGGAGCATAACGGTCTGGAGTTTTCCAAAGTAATAGACCGACCGGTCTGAATGGGGGAGGCGCACCAGTCAGCGGTGGGCTCGAGATGTCCCTGGTGGGTAGCCAGGCCAGACCGCACGCAGCGGGGGTGTGGAGGGAACCCGGAGGGTACCCCCCCGCCTCCTTCTCGGGAGCCTGAGTAGGGGTGAAGAAAGAGACAAAGCCCAGCGCAGACTGAGCCTCGAGGTGGAAGGGGGTCCCAACGCACTCACCCTGAGGCTCAGAGATCGGGGCCCGGGGCCCCGCGCTGCCTCGGCCGGGCCGGCTGCAGCCCTTCCCTGGGTCCGCCCGGAGCGCCGCGCGCTGCGAGTACTCAGAGAGGCCGAGGCCCAGCGAGCTCGGCCTGGAGGCGGGGCGGGGCGGGGCCACGGGCGGAGCCGGCAGGGGGTGGACCCGGGGAGGGGGCTCCAGAGCAAACCACGGGCGGGGCCTGGCCGGAAGTAGGGCGGGGGGACCAGTTGGGAACCAGATCTGTGGGCACTGGAAGCCTACGTGGATAGGGGTCCTGTGCCCGGGAGGCCCCCAAGGAGGGCACTGTGTGTGCCCTCCTCCCGCAGTGTGCACATACCCGAGGGGGCGCCCCAAGGGACATAGCCCAAGAACCTCTATTTTGAAGGCCAGATGCCAGAGGGCGCCCCCTACCCTGCTCCTCTCTCCCTTCCAGGCGCTGATCGTGGCCATGGCAACGGATAAAGAGACTGGATGCTGGACAGGGCATCAGAGGGGGCGCCCCAAATAGACCCAAATACAGGAGGTCGAAGAAGGGGCAGAAAATCCCCTCCCCGTCTGGGTTGGATGGCAGAGGCCGCGCCCCCTACGAACCCAGAAGCCCATAGGGTGGGGGAGGGGCGCAGGCACAAAGAGGCTTTCCTTCTTCTGGGAGTCCAGTAGGGGGCTGGGGGTATTTGGGGGTGGGGAGGCGAACGGGAACACTGTGGCACAGGCCCCCCACCCGAGCCACAACCCTGGGGAGGGGGCGGAGAGCACAGGGCCAGATTGGAAACAGATGGGGCCACCGTGCCAAGCCCGAGACACCCGATCCGGAGGGGGAGGGGAAGACAGGGCAGCAGGGTGGGGAAGGAGGGGTGGCCCCACCCAGGCAGCCAATCCCGGCCGGCGCTGCTGCCCCGGTGCGGGTTTGAAAACTCCGAGGGAGAGGCCGGGAATTCGGAGGCCCGGTAGGTCCTGGGAGCTTGGGGAAGTGGTCAGGGAGGGAAAAGAAGCCTGACAGAGACCATGGGCCGCTGCGGGGGGCCGGTTCCCCCGGCTGATCCCATTCCAGGCGAATTCCACCACGGATCCCGATGGCTCAGGACGACTCCCACAGCCAGCGTGTATTGAGATCTAAGTATACTTCAGGCCTTGTGATGGCTCACATCACCCCACCGTCAATCACCCCCATTTTCCGAAAGGGTTAGGGAGGAACAGAGAGAAATGACCCAAGTCAGGAAGAGCAGGGATTCGAACCAAAGTTTGGGTCCAGCGACTAAGCACCCTTACCCACGATGCTACAGAAGGCCTGGAGCCAGAAAATGACAAATCACTAGAAAGGTAAAGCCCAAGGGTAAACAGCAGAGCTGAGACAGGTCCCAGCCTCTAGAAGCTCACCGCCCAGCGGGACAAAGAACATGGGCTGTGATGGGGGGGGGGGGGGGGGCGGTGCACAGGCAGCAGTGGGAGCCCCTGAGCCCCACTGTGGGCTCTTCTGCTAGGGTCTTGGACTACTCACTTCCCAAGGTTGCCCATCCATGCCCTGCTAGGTCTACCCCCATCTCTCCCCAGCACCGAATGCACCCTCCCTGGGTGATCTGCCCGTTTTGGGGCCCTGCTTTTGCAAAACAGCATATAATTCCACTTCCCCTGGCACTGGGGAGCCATGCATTGGAGAGCCATGCACCAGAGTCTTCAAAACACAGGGCACATGGTAAGTACTCTACATCTACAGGCAAACTCTCCACCTGCCCCTTCTACATGGGACACATAGTAGGTGCTGCTAACTGAGAAATACTCTGACACCTCCTTTCCCCATAACCCTGGGGGGCCCACAGCTGATGCTTCATAGAGGTGGGACAGACACCTGGAAACCCAGCACCTTGTGGGAAGCACACAGGAGGTGCTGTGGGTCAACATGGGTGTGGAATCAAGCGGCAGAACCTCCCCCCTACCCCAGTGTGGTAGGACACGCAGTGGGCCCTCAGAGAATGCCCCCAGGAGCATGCTTTGCTTGCATCTACAGGCTGATGGTCCAGGCCAAGGGCTCGTGCAGACCCTGGTTTGAATCCAGGTACATCCCACGAGACTTCAAGCAAGAATCTGTGCCATCTGGGGCCTTGGTTTCCCCATCCGAAATACAAAGCAGGCACACAACAGGCACCCGATGAACCCACCTCATCAGGCTGGGTGACCTGGGGCAGAAATGCCTGTCTCTGGGCTGCCCAAGCCCCAGGGGATGGTGGCTGGGGACGTGCCACCCCCTCGAAGGCAGGCCCTACCCTGTCTGCACCCTTGCCCATGTCTCCCTGGAGATGACCTCTTGCTTCCAGGTGAAGGAGGTGACCATAGTGGGGTGGGAACACAGCCACCCCCTAGGTAGAGGTGGAGCCAGACAAGCCCTGCGTCTGGCCTCCCTCAGCTGGGAGGCCCTGTCTGCTCAATACCCTGAACAATCCCCACCCCGCAACCATCACAGTTCTGATCATCCCATATGTTAACTGTCTGGACACGGGTCTGTCTTTCCCACCAGACTGTGACCTCAGAGGACAGGGCTGGGTTTGTCTCGATCAGAGTGTGTGCCCTGAGTTGGGTCCCCAGCACCCAGCAGGTTCTCAGCAAACATTTCCGTAACAGCCAGGCTGGGTTCTTACCCAGAAGAGCCCCCCCAACCCCCGCCTCCAAGTTCTACATTCTCCCCAAGATGCTACACTGTGCGTCCCAAAACAAGGGCCTTCATCCACCCTTTTTTTATTTATCCATTTAAAAAATTTATTTGGCTGTGTCAAGTCTTAGTTGCATCATGTGGAACCTTTAGTTGCAACATGTGGGATCCAGTTCCCTAACCAGTGATGGAACCTGGGCCCCTTGCATTAGGAGCGTGGTGTCTGAGCCACTGAATCATCAGGGAAGTCCCTATCTGCCCTCTTTTTAAAAATGTTTCTTTTTATTTATTTAATGAATTTATTTGCACCAGGTCTTAGTTGCAGCACATGGAATCTCAGTTCCCTGACCAGGAATCGAACCCAGGCCCCCTGTATTGGGAGCATGGAGTCTTAGCCACTGGACCACCAGTGAAGTTCCTACGATGTGCCAGGCCTGGCTGGAGGCACTGGAGATGCAGCAGTGACCAAGACTGAGCAGGATCTCTGCCCTCATGATCCTGATGCTCCGGACAGGCAGTGGATGAGAAAGGAAAGAAAGAAAATACACCAGGTAATTGGTGCTAAGTGCTAGGGACTTTCCTGGTGGTCCAGTGGTTAAGACTCTGTGCTTCCAATGCAGGGGGCCTGGGTCTAGTCCCCTGTTCTGGGAACTAGGATCCTACATTTGCCTCATGGTGTGGCCAAGTGAAAAAAAAAAAAGATGGACGAAGTGAAGGAAGAGGGGACATGTGGGGTGGGATGCAGTATTAAATAGGAGGGTCAGGGAGTGGGAAATCAACATTCAAAAGTCTAAAGAAATCAACCCTGAATATTCACTGGAAGGACTGATGCTGACGCTCCAATACTTTGGCCACTTGATGTGAAGGGCCAACTCACTGGAAAAGACCCTGATGCTGTGAAAGACTGAGGGCAGAAGAAGGAGGCAACAGAGGATGATGACATGGTTAGATAGCATCACCGACTCAAAGGACATGAATCTGAGCAAACTTGGGGAGACAGTGAAGGACAGGGAAGCCTGGTGTGCTACAGTCCATGGGGTTGCAAAGAAGTTGGACAGGATTGAGGGAGGGAATGACAAGGAAGGGAGTGGGAAGGTGACATCTGAGTAAGACCTGAAGGAGGTGTTGCACGTGCGAAGGCCCTGGAGCAGAACAGTCTCTGGTATGGTGGAGGGACAGCAAAGAGACCCATGTGGCTGGAGCAGAGTGAGTGAGGAGGAGAGAAGGAAGTAGTGAGGGGAACAGGGCAGGTCGATGCAGGCCCTCAGGCTACCCTGAAGGAGGTGGGCATGCTGGAGGGCTGTAGGCAGAGGAAAGGTGGGATGTGACTCAGGTATTCCCAGATACCCCATGGCTTACTGCATGGAAGGAAGACAGACTGTGGGTGGGGGGAGCTGGAGAACCAGGGCAGAGGTGACTGCACTGGTTCAGGCAAGTGATGAGGAAACTGATCAGGTGGAGACAGAGAAGTGGGGTGGCAGGGTGGGGCGGGGAGGGGCGTGGGCACATTTTGGATAGATTAGGAAGGCAGAGCCAAGGAAGTTTTCTAAAGGATTGGTTGTGGGGTGCAAGTTAATGAGGGGACTCAGGATGATTACCTTGAGCACGCTGACCTGAACACGCTGAAGACTAGAGCTGCCACCTCCAAGAAGCCCTCCCTGACTGCTCGGCCCACCCAGTGCCCCTGAGGGCTGACCCCAGGCGGGAGCCCACAAATCAGTTGCTACATCCTCTCTATACACACAGGAGGCCGCTGTCCTTGGGATGCAGCCTGGGGCTAAATCACGTCAGCTCCTGCAGCTGGGATATTTGGGGGATAATTTTTCTTCAAAATAACTTTTCTTCTAATTATAAAATAGGCTCGTGCAGCAGAAAATTAGGGGAAATCAGCATGAAGAAGAAAATAAAAATTGCCCACAATCCACCCCTCTCCTGGAGAAGAACGGTTAGCATGTGGTCATTTTCATTCATTCTTTCCAGAAACACTTACTGAGCACCTACTGTGTGCTGGGTCACTGAAGACACAGCAGTGGGATGAAAAGCAACCCCCCCCCCATCCCTTTATCCTGCCCCCACCCTGCAGCTCGCAGATAAGAGGGAGAGATGGGTATACACCGAAAAACAAACATCATCACTAACATAAGGCCAGAAGTACTGAGAGGCTGCAAAAAGAAAACAAAACGAACTGTAAGGCTCTAGAAGGATGGAGGGGTCTGGGGGAACCTCTCAGAAAGACCTTGACAGACAAACTCCCAGGGGAAGAGTTTCAGGCAAGAGGAGCAGCAAGTACAAAGGGCCTGAGGCTAATTGCCTCTTTCTGGTCTTTCTCAGATGGGTACCCAGAGATCACCATTATGAAACCATCTGCCAGGGTCCAGTCCACAGAGTTTAACGGGTCTTCACTCGCTCTCCAGTATGAACAACAGAAAAGGACATCGTCAGACTGAGCTGTGACACCCCTCATTTCCAAGAAGAGGGTGATTCCCTCAGGACAGTCAAAAACCTTTGAGACCTGCCCTGATGTGCCCACCGAGGTAAAGCTGCACCCTGGGGACTTCCCTGGTGGTCCAGTGGTTAAGAATCTGCATTGCAATGCAGAGGATGCAGGTTCGACCCCTGGCATGGGATGATCCCACATATGCTGGGAGCAACTAAGTCCACTCACTTCAACTATTGAGCCCTCGAGACACTAGAGGAGTCCGTGCACCGCACCTAAAGATCCTACATGATGCAACTAAAACCTAACGTGCTGTGCTAAGTCACCTCAGTCGTGTCTGACTCTTTGTGATCCCCTGGACTGTAGCCCACCCAGGCTCCTCTGTCCATGGGATTCTCCAGGCAAGAATACTGGAGTGGGTTGCCAAATGCAATGTAGCGATATAAATAAATATTAAAAAAAAAACAAAACTATACCCTGGACATTCTCAAGCAGGACCCCCTCACTCCCAATCATTTCCCTGACTTCACATTTGGGACCACAATTTCTGAAAATTTCATTTAAGGGCAACCACCAAACTCCACGCACTTGGCTTTGGGAGCAAGAGGGAAACTGGTTGGGCAGCTTCCTGCTTTCTCAGGCTCTGGGACTCCCGGGCGCCAGGTTGCCCAATGGGCCCCTCCCCACCCAGCTCAGCATTCATGCCCTGGGGCAGCGAGCGTGTGTCGACCAGCCCGGTGTCTGCCTCGCCCACACTGGCATCATGGCCCTGGCCGTGGCTGCCTGCCAGTCACACCGCAATGAGCACGCTACCTGCCACAGGCGCGCAGCACCTCCTCATCTGCCTTTTTCATCTTCTGGTTCCCTCAGGCCTAGCTACTGTCCTCTCCTGGAAAAAGCCGGGGTGCTTTCAGGTGGAGCTGGATCCAGCAAACCTGCTCTTCCCTGTGTCCTCCCCTGCTCAGCGAATAGGAGCTCTGTCCTTCCAGAGGCTCGGGCTAGAACCTGGGGACTCATCCTGATTCCTCTCCTTCCCTCACCCCCACCACATGCTGCTGGTCTGGAAACGCTCTCAAGTCTCTCTCCAGATGCCCCTCCCATCCTGTCTAGCCCCCATTAGTACCCACCTGGATCAGTCACCCCTGTCCTGGTTCCCCAGCTCTGCCCTTTGCTCCACACAATCTGTTCCCCTCCACAGTAGCAACAGGGTGCCAGTAAGTACCTGAATCAGCTCCCATTCTTCCTCTGCCCCCAACCCTCTAGGCTCCCACCTCCCTCCAGCAAAGTCCTGCCTGCTGCCTACAAGGCCCTTCAGGACCTGCCCCGCCCCCTCCCTGCCCTCCCACCTTGCTCACTCTTCTCCAGCCATGGGCCTCCTCACAGTTCCTCCAACTCCCCGGGCACAGTCCTGCCCCAGGGCTTTTGCACATACTGGTTTCCTCCGTAAGAAACACCCTTCCCCCACATTTTCACAGCTATTTCCTTCTGTCAACTCAGGTCTCCCTCAAACATTGCATCCTCAGAGAAGAATTGATCACCATGGTTGATCACTGCTACTCAGGCACTACCTCTGTCAGCCTTCATCAAATATTCATTCTCTAGCTTTTTTTTCTTGGAGGAGGGTCACTTATTTTCATCTGAAATTATCTACTTCTCATTTACTGTCTAGATTCGTGCTGTCTGATAAGGAACCACCAGTCATCTGTGACTAACTTAAAATTAAAAAAAAATTAAAATGCAAAAACCAGTTCCTCGGTCACACCGTGTTTCCAGTGTGGTTCGTGGCCACAGTACTGGCACAGACATCACATATTTCTCTCAGCACAAAAAGTTCTGTGGACAGCTCTGCTGGAAGTGGTGGGAACTGGGAGGGTGAGGCCAGGTCAGTTTCAGCCACTGCTGGGTCCTAGCGCCTGGCATGCAGTAGGCACTCAATAAAAGGTTTCTGAATGAAAGAATAAACTAACAGCTAAGAGGCCTTGCAAAGTCTGGAGGGGCTGATGTACAACACTGGCAGAGGTCAGCAGGTACCATCTGCAGCCACAAATCCACACAGCTTGATTTGAACTTGGGTCTACTTGGCTTCCACCCCAGGTACCCTCTGAGGGCTGCTGCTCTGGCCCCAAGGGCAGAAATTTGTGAAAAGCTGCTCCAACGACAGCCAGACTCCACTCTGCAGCCAGGTGCCAATGTGCTGACTCAGTCAGAGGTGGGGGTGGCAGGGCTAGCGCCTCTGCCAGGGACCCCACCGCCCACCTTGAACCTGCTGTGGCCGCTTTAATGTATCTGGCCACATCCTCTCCGTAAGATGCCTCTGTACCCGCCAGGTCCCCAGTGGGGACGTGTGTGGCACTTCCCCCTCAAATCCTCCCTGTCTTGTTCCCGACTTCTGCCACATCCCAATAACCGTCATTAAATCTTTCATTCAACTGGCTCACGCAGTTCTCTTAAACTAATTTACTTTAGAAACTAAATCTCTAATGCACAGCTCTAACTGCCTAGCCTTGAAAGTCACCAGAAAAATTATTACAATGAAACTATGAGTCGAGTTCTTCCATTTTCCCTGGATACTGTTGCTAAACCCAGCAGCACAATGGGATTTGGTTATGGAGAGATTGGCAGGTGTTGGTTTTAAAGATCACCCTGTACCGGACTGAGACTTTCGTCTTGACCTGTTACTGATGGAAAGCGGAGTCGCTGCTGGTCCATGTAGCTCTATGCTACCAGATGCTTCCTCCATTGGGTCACCCCCAAAAAGCCTCATCCTGGTGGCAGGTCCCTTACTTTAGGACTCACGGCCCAGAGAAGGCAGGAGCCCTAGGTTCTTGTCCCATCAAGGTCCCCAGGGAGCTGTGTGGCCTTTATCAAGTTCTTGTCCCTGTCTGGGTCTCTGTGTCCCCACCTGTGCAGAGGACAACTGGGTTTTTGGTGCCTGGGACTGATTTTTGGTGGGGTCAAGGCCTTTGATGATCAGAGAAACTGAGGCACTGGCCAGAGAGATGCCCAAGACAGGGCTTCATGCAGCATTTGACTGACTTGCCTCATGAGGGTGGGACCCAGCCTTGGTCTCTACTGAAATATTTGCCATCTATCCTGTACAAGACCCTATTCTGAGTTTTGGGGATGCAGCAGGAACCAGGGCAGACAACCGCCCAGGGTTTCTCTTCTAGGGAGGGAGACAGATGGAGGAAGCCATGCAAAGATGTGGGTGGGGAGGGAATTCTGGGTGGACACAGCATATACAAAGGTCCTGTGGTAGGAATGAATACACTAAGCTCTGGGGAAAGAGAGGGAGATGGGGTTAGAGGAGTAAGGTGGGGGGATGTGATGTGAAGAATGAACATATTGAGGCATGAACAATTACCATACTTCCGTAACAATTCTTTCACACATGCATTTAAAGAGCACCTGCTGTATACCAGGCTCCAGGCTTAGCACTAGAGACATAAGATGACCCAGGCAGTCCTGGCCCAGCGTCAGGAAGTTCACAGGCTGCAGGGGAGGCAGATGGGGGGCTCTGGCAGTTAAGCGAGCAGAGGTGTGATGAGGAATGCATCTGGCATGGCGGTGGGGAGGGCTTCTGGGAGGAGGTGATATCTAAGATGTGAAGGAAGAGGGGAACTGGGAGAAGAAATCTAAGTGGTGCCAGACTGAATGGGAAGAAGTGGGAATAGGAACCTCAGGCTAAGTCTCACCTCACAGGTGAGAAGCCTGAGGAGCCAGGGGACTGATGGGGGGGATGGGACAGCAGAGCTGTCGTCCCTGCTTGACCCAGCTATGAGCTCAGGTGTGGGCATGACCTCTCTGGGCAGCTCCCCATGTTCTCAGTTCCTGGGTGACTGGGAGGTGGGGCAAGGTGACATCTTTAGACAGAGGTTGGGTCCAGGTCCCAACCCCATCCTCCTCCAAGCCTTCTGAATGCTCTTTAAGGCTTAATACAAGGGCGAAGCTGAAGTTCAGATAATTTGGCTACCTGATGCAAAGAGCTGAATCATTGGAAAAGACCCTTATGCTGGGCAAGATTGAAGGCAAGAGGAGAAGGGGACGACAGAGGATGAGATGGTTGGATGGCATCACTGACTCAATGGACATGAGTCTGAGCAAACTCTGGGAGATGGGAAACACAGGGAAGCCTGGCATGCTGCAGTTCATGGGGTAACAAGGAGTCAGACATGACTGAGTGACTGAACAACAAACAACAATGGGAGAAGCGCTCTAAACCAAGCCAGGTGCAGAGCAGGCACTCAATGAGCACTCTGGCTCTTATTCCCGGCTCTTCCTGTAGGCCAGGCATCCATGAAGCAGCTCACTGAATCACCTCAAAGACTGGGGTTACTATTCTCCCCATTTTTCAGTTGGAGAAACTAAGGCCTGGAGTCTGGGCTCATATTCTCACCACTAGGAGGTGGCAGAGCTAGGGCTTGAACACAGGCTGGTTTTTACCTCCTCCCTTTCCCCGCATCCAGGCCTTGGCTTCCCTTCTTCCTGCCTGACTGGAGGTCACCCAGTCGAGGAATTTGTAGCATCCTGAACCTAGCCCATCTGTGACTTTGTAGCTGACGTGTGGGTGGGGACTGGTGGCCTCGTGGAGGCATAAAGATGGACCTCTGGCTCCCAGATCTATCAGGTATTATGATTAATAATTAATTATTCCAGGACTTCCCTGGGGGTCCAGTGGCTAAGAATCTGTACTCCCAATGGAGGGGGCCCAGGTTCAATCCCCAGTTAGGGAAATAGACCCCACATACCACAACTAAAAATCCTAAAGTATGGCAACTAAGATTTCTATGCAGCCAAAGAAATGAATATTTTTTAAAAATTATTAATTATTCCCCAGCAAGCAGTGCTCATCTGGGAGCCATGATGGAGGGAGTGTAGGTTTGGGTGAAGGCAGGAGTTTGGACTCAGCAATTGTCCTAGGAGATCTCACCTCTGGGCCTTTGCACTCTCCATTCGCCTGCTGGGAACACTCTCGCCAGTAAAATCCACCTGTTTTCCTCCCTCACCACCTCTGTTCAAATCTCACTTTTTTTTTTTTTTTTTTGGCAGGCACATGGGCTCTTAGTTCCCGGGCCAGGGATTGAACCCTCCCCCTACGTTAGAAACGCAGAGCCTTAACCACTGGACCACCAGGGAAGTCCCCCTCAAATGTCACTTTTTCAATGAGGTCTTCTGGGACATCCTCTTGAAAATTCTGCCTCCCACTCTGGGCCTTCCCCAGTCCCTTGGAATTTCTCTCCCCTAGAGAAGACTTCCCTGGTGGCTCAGATGGTAAAACGTCTACCTACACTGCGGGAGACCCGGGTTCGAGCCCTGGGTGGGGAAGATCCTCTGGAGAAGGAAATGGCAACCCACTCCAGTACTCTTGCCTGGAAAATCCCACGGACTGAGGAGCCTGGTAGGCTACAGTCCATGGGGTTGCAAAGAGTCAGACACAACTAAGCGACTTCACTTCAGAGCAAACTACCACTCTCTCTGACATATTATGTGGGTTTTATCTGTGCTTTGTTTATTCTCCGGCTCCCCAACTGGAGTGCTAGCTGCAAGAGGGCAGGAGATTTGTTCTTTCAAATTCCTCCGGCTGAGGACAGGAAGCAGCTGGTGTGTGGCAGATGCAAAGCTTTGTGGACGGGAGAGCCCCTCTTATCTGCTCCTAGAAGCAACCTCCGTTGCTGGATTGTGTCAATCTCTGCATATCTCTCCCAAGCAGTTACAGACCAAAAGTAACACCAGAATACAGAGAGGTTTTCTTCTTCCCATGAAATTGTATCATCTTGTCTGTATCATTTCCCAGCATTCCTCCTTCTTTCAAAAGACACTGTATCTACTGAGCACACTCATCCCTAGACACTTCCCCTGCTGTGTATAATCTTCCATTACGAGGTTATTACAATTCCCTGTTGATGGACACCTAGGTTGGCTCCACTTTTTATTTTTTCCTCAGTCTCGACCAATGCCTGTGAATCTTTGCATCCACATCTTCCACATCTTAGTTCAGAGAGATGGGCAGTTGGAGGGTCTGCACCTTCCCTTTGAACCTGCTAACATCACTTCTAGGAGTTTTTCTGAAAGACACATCCCCGTGAAATGGCATGTGTAGAAAATCCTCATGGCAAGACTTGAAACAACCTAAGTGCCCAACAATAGGGGATTGGTTAAATAGATACTGGTGCAAGGGACCAAATAATGCCACAAAAGATTACCATCTTTTAGTATTATGAGACTAGTATCACAGCTGTGAAAAGGAAGATAGAGCCAGATGTATAATTATGAAATCACTTTTAAGATACATTTTTTTAAGAGAGAGGAAAAACAACCCCAAAGTATGGAACAGCTTTTAAAAGATGCTACCATTTGGTTAAACCAGGGACCATAAATCTACCCGCCTACTGAATGTTCACTGAAGATGTCTAGATAACTGCTCTGTCCAAAACTGTGGCCACGGGCCACATGTGGCTGTTTACATTTAAATGCAATAAAATGGAATAAAATTTAAAAGTTGAGTCTTCATTTGCACTAGCCACATTTCCAATGCTCAACAGCACATGTAGCCAGAGGCTATTTTATCAGAAAGCTATCACCAGAAAGTGTTTCTAAAATTGTACAAAAGTTCTGCTAGACAGTGCTATACAGAGCAGGGGCCAACATGCTACAACCCAAGGACCAATCTGGCCCCCTGGCTGTTTGTGTCAATAAAGCTTTATTGGCATCCAGCCACCGCCATTCATTCACATATTGTCTCGGCTGCTTTCATGCTACAATAGTGGCACTGAACAGTATTGATAGAGACTGCTGGAAAGATTTACTATCTGGTCCTTTACAGAAAAAGTCTACCAACCGCTGGCCTAGCAGAAGACTGGTGGCTGCTTCTGGCGAAGGAAGGGGAGGAGAGCTGCGGATAGGAGGGGAGTGGTGGTAGAGAGACTCTCCCCTGTGTATTCTTCTGTACATCCTCCATTATAGCTCACATGTATGTGTTAGCTGGCCAGAAAATAAAAATAAAAGATGGTGAGAAGTAGCCATGCTGATTTATTCTCCCGCTGATGACGCCCAGGGGTCCCCCTCCCATTTCCAATCTGGAAATCATCAAGCTTCATACATTTTTGCCAAGCGGATGGGCAAGAAATGGATCTTGTTGTTTTAATCTGCATCTCCTGGGCAAGAGATGAGGAATCTTTAAATATGAATACATGCTTATCTGCTCATCCATCAGACCCCCAACTCTAAAAAGCCAGGGATCCCATTGATCTCAGCATCCCAGCACCCGCACGGGGCCAGCCAAACAGCTGGAGCCCGATAAATGTGTACCAAGTGGATGTATGAGGGCCTGAGGGAACAGGGCCCAGGGCTGGGGCTGTATTACAGGCCAGGGATCACTGCGGACAGCAGTGGGCATTGAACACCAAGCCTAGCTCTTCCAAGGCAAGCTCACCAATGGACCCAGGGCAGGCCTGGCTCCCAAGCAGGCCAGAGCTGGCAGCCCCATGGGCAGGAGCCTGGGGACACCCTTCCTGGGGATGGTGGGGGGGAATCTCGGGCTCCAGGCAGGAGAGATTATATATTCATCAGAATCTTAAACAAAAGCCCCGCGGCCGCCTGTCAGCAGGCTCTGGCTTTTATGGTAATCGGCGATGAATTACCCACAATGCCTGGCCAAGCACAAGTGGTTCTTGGCCCAGATCCTAAACTAATTTTTATATGTTCGTGTGTATATAATTTCGCTCACTCCCTCCAGTCCCACTTCCATCATTAGTGGAAGCATCGGGGGAGGGGTGAGGGGAGGGAGCAGAGGGAACCCTGGATGTAAAAGCAGAGGGTGCTCATCAAGAGCCCCCTCCCCTCCCGGGGCTTGCCTGGCACGAGGCCCTGGACTCAGCGCCTGTGGAGGTGGGAGATGAGTGCCAAGCTGGAGCCAAGGGGAGTCTGGAAACCACCAAGAACCAAAGCTGGCAGCCCTGGGGGCGGGTGGAAAATACCCAGAGAAGAAGAGAGAGGAGCAAGGTGGGGAGGACGTGTGGGCCCAGAAATGCTGAGCCGTAGGCTGTGCAGCCTGAATCAAGTGCCCTAACCACTCTGACCACTCTGGGCTTCAGCCTCCTGGTGTGTGAACCAGGCTTCCTTTGTATCTTGGCTTCTAGTGAATATCTGTATTTCTGCCCCAAGAGCCCCAGTGGAGCTTGGAGCTGGGCAAAACCCCAGCCCCATCTAAGCCCAAATGTATACCTGGTTGTGCTCTAAATGCTTTGTACATATTAACTCATTTCACTGCTGCCTTCTGTCACCATCCCCATTATACAGATGGGGAAACTGAGGCTGAGAAAAGGATGTGCCACTGGCTTGTTGGTGGCAGGGGACACCAGCCCCGCATGACACCCACAGGCTGACTTCGGACCCACCAGCTCCAGGAGGCCCCCTCCAACACCTGCAGAGAAGCACTTCCTTTGCTTCTGGAAACCTTAGTGGATGTTCTGTTAACACAGGGGTCCCCATGCCTGTCCCTCCCCGTTCTTGCAGACACTCAGGCCAGAGATCTGAGAGTTATCCTCAATTCCTCTCAACCCCACCCTGCACCCACTGCTTGGCCAATCTACCAGCTCTTACAAAAAAAAAAAAACACTCTCCAGAATTTTTCTCCCCGCTTTCCTGCCTCCATCTGGTCCAGCCCCATCATCGCTCACCTGGTCCCCAGTGACCACACTGGCAAAAGGGCTCCCATGAGCACCTGAGTCAGGCTCTGTCCTCTCCTCTGCTCACAGCCCTCCAGGGTTCCCACCTCCCTAGGGGTAAAAGCCCAAGTCCTGCCAGGGCTCACAAAGCCTGGCACAACCAGCCCTGTCCCCTCCCTGTCCTCTCCTCCTCCCTCCCTCTCCCTCACTCACTCTGCTCCAGCCACTTGGGCCCCCTCACTGTTCCTTCAACACACCAGGCATGGTCCTGCCGCACGGCCTTTGCACAGCAATTCTCTCCCTCTCCTCCATGGAACAACTTTACCCCAGATCTTCACATAATTCACTCTCATTTCCTGCTGGTCTTCACTGAAAGATCACCTCCTCAGAGAGGCCCTGCCTTGATCCCATAGCTAAAATAGTTCCTTCCTTATCACCCACCCCTTTCCCTGGCTCTGTGTTTCTCAAGAGCAACCTGTGGCCCTTTAGTAAATAATCTATTCATTTGTGTACTGCTCTCCTCCCTGCTACACTTGACAGAGGCAGGCCTTTGTCTTCTGTGTTCCTCACCATTCTATTCCCAGCACTTTGGCAGGGCCCAGCACATTCTAGATGCTCAATAGATGAATCTCTGGACCGCCCCCCACCCCCACCCAGTAGGATTCTGAACCCAGAGGAGGCTGGGTTCAATCATAGAAAACTATGATTGTTTTCCTCAACACTCAGAAGCTTTTTGGGGGGTCTGAAAGAAAATTTTAGATCTGAAACTATGGGGGGCTTCAACTAGTCCAGTGGCAACAGTTAAAGAATAAAAACATCCATCCCACTAAACCATTCAGAAGCCTGCACGCACTCGCTACTGGCTGAGGAAGAGATTATAGACACTCTGTTGGGTGACCAGGTGAGATCCAGCAAATGCTAAGGTGTGCACGCCATAGGACTTCCCTGGTGGCCCAGTGGTTAAGAATCCACCTTCCAATACAGGGGGCTTCCCAGGTGGAGCAGTGGTAAAGATCTGCCTGCCAGTGCAGGAGATGCAAGAGCCGGGGGGTTAATCCCTGGGGGTGGGAAAGTCTCTTGGTGAAGGAAATGGCAAACCACTCCAGTATTCTTGCCTGGGAAGTTCCATGGACATAGGAGCCTGGTGGAATACAGTCTGTGGCATCGCAGAGTTGGATGCAACTGAGCCTGTGCACACACATTCCAATGCAGGAGACACAGGTTCGATTCCTGGTCAGGGAACTAAGATCCCACATACCATGTGGGCAACTAAGTCTGCATTCTGCAAGTACTGAGTCCATGTGCCACAATCAGGGAGCCCACGTGCCACAACTAAGGAAAACCCGATGCAGCCAAATAAATAAATGTAAATAATTAGTTTTTAAAATGTGAATTCCCTATAGAATCTCTTACTTGTGCTTGAAACCTGTGCGTGAAAGCACTGCGGCTTGTCTCACGGGAAAGTGGAAGACAGGGATGAATGGGCACGGCCATCAGGAGGGGAGTGGGCATGCCAACAGCATAGTACACAGCCCAGAAAAAAGCAGGGGAAGGCTTCATACATACTGCATCTGTGTGCAAAGAAGAGCACGGAACAGTGGGCATAGGATGTGTGAATAAGGGTGGAAGAGACCAAGAGACCTAGATTTGCTAATGTTGAAATAACAGGACTTCCCTGGTGGTCCAGGGGTTGAGTCCGCCTGCCAATGCGGGGACATGAGTTCTGTCCCTGGTCCAAGAAGACTCCACATGCTGCAGGGCAACTACGTCCATGCACCACGACTACTGAGCCCACATGCCCTAGAGCTCAGGCTCCACAGGAGAAGCCACCACAAAGAGAAACTGTGCACTGCGAAGAAGAGTAGTCCTTGCCTGCCACAACTAGAGAAAGCCCACGTGCAGCAGAGAGACCCAGAACAGCCGTAAAGAAAGAACGAAAAACAGTAATAACAACACTTGTTACATTTTAAGACACACAACTCACCTAATTCTCTCCCTTTTACAGAGGAGGAAACTGAGACTCAGAGAGATCAGGCCACTTACTCAAAGTCACACAGCTTGGAGGTGGCAGAGGGAGGAGATGAGTGCGAGTCACCTGGTAGCCCCAGAGCCTGGCCTAGATTGAGGTGAAAAAGCTGGCTTGCGGCTCAGCTCAACACCGAGTATACAGTAAGCGTCCCATAAATGCCATGGAGATGCCCAAGGGCAAAGGGAACACAGGCAGAGACCATGCTCAGGCAGACCAGTGAACTTCCGAGCGGTGGATCAGGTGTTTGCTAGGGAGAAGGGACAAGGGCTTGAGCAATCAATTCCTTTGATGCTGGGAGCTGGGCATCGGGGAGTGAGATGGCTGGCTCTGAAGAGAACAATTGGCCGCCAATCTCATTTCCTCCTGTGACAGAGATGGGCAGGCCTGGCCAGGACTCACGGCTGGCACAAAGCCAGTCCCAGTGGGGACCTCCCCACCTGTCACCCATGATGTGTTCATCAAAAGCAAGGGGAAACTCATAACCATCCAGGGTGGGAGGCTGGAGGGCTGGTGTGAGGGCCCCTTTTGGGTGGGGAGAGGAGAGCCTGGCCCAGAGTCAATGTGGCTCCTGGCAAACCTTTCCTCCTCTCTGTCTCAGCTGGACCAACTCACCATCCAACCCATGCTTGCGGAGAACCATACGGCATGAGATCCAAGACCACGAGTTTGACATGAGTTTGGTCCCAGGCTCTGCTCCTTGCTTACTCTGTGACCTTGAGTAAGTCATTTCCCTTCTCTGAATCTCCGTTTCCCTGTCTGTAAAGTGGAGTCATCACCACCCAGCTTGGCACAACCATCCTAAGCCATGGGCTTTAGAGTAAGAGCAACCCAAGTCTGAATCATGGTTTAACCTCTTTGCTGGGTGGCCTTGGGCAAGCAGTTTAAGCAATCTGGGTTTGCTTTTATCTTTTCCTAGACTAGGAAAATGGCAATCCACGCCAGTCTGCTTTTCAGCTTCCCTGGTGGCTCAGTCAGTAAAGATTCCACCCGCAATGCAGGAGATGTGGGTTTGATCCCTGGGTTGGGAAGATCCCCTGGAGAATGTAATGGCAACCCAGTCCAGCATTCTTGTCTAGGAAATCTCATGAACAGAGGAGCCTGGCAAGTTATAGTCCACGGGATCGCAAGAGTCAGATACAACTTAGCAACTAAACTACCACCAGTCTGCTTTTCTTCATCTTTAACAAGAAATTAAAGAGTCCTTGTCTGAGCTCCTGGATCAAGCCATGCCTGAAGCTGAGGTATTCTAAATAAATTCATCTGCCTTTTTTTTTTTTTTTTTTTTACCTGAAGTCAGTTTGATTTGGGTTTCTCCTCTTTTCAAGCTGCCTGCTCACTGTGTATCTGAGGATGAAGCCTCCTTAGGAGCAGGACAGGGAGCTGAGGATAACCTCAAGGTTATCCCTGCTCAACAGTCAACCTGCTGATGGACTTCAGACAGACCCAAACCTCTGGGTCTCAGGTCTCTCAGAATGCAGATGCTGGAGTGCAATACCCACAGGCATCTTCCAGATCTGAGACTGAGGGCAGTGCCTGTTTACTGAGTCCCTACCTCGTGTCCGCTAACTGGCTGCCTATTATGGATCCACTGGTCTAACATCTACCACGAGCCATTTAGTGAGCACCTACAATGTGCTGGGCCTCAGGCAAGGCACAGGATTTAACCGCTCCACCTTGAGGGCTCACAGTGACTTCACATGGGGAGTCTGCGCCCATGCTGTTCTCTCTGCCTGGAACATCATTCCCTCCTGTCTCTGCCCAGGTAACTCCTACTCAACCACCACATCTCAGATTAGCTGCCACCCCCTCCAGGAAGCCTTTCCTGACCTCCCCTCCCATTGTTCGTTCTTGGAGACTTTTATCTTCTCTCTCTCTTCCTCATCCAAATTCCAGATCTGACAATTTCTGTACTGCACTGAGTTTAAGCTGCATCATTATTTGTCAGTAAGAAAGAAAAAAATGCTGCCAATTAAACTGAACATGACTGCTTGCCTTTTTTTTTTTTTTTTTTTTTGCCACACCAGGCAGCATGCGGGATCTTATTTCCCCAACGAGGAATCGAACTTATGTCCCCTGCAGTGGAAGCACAGTCTTAACCACTGGGCCACTAGGGCAGTCCCTAGACACAACTTTCTCATCACACAGAATTATCATTTGACAGCAACTGAACAGGTTTTTTTAGACTTCTTTGGACACAGACTTTGATCACCTTTCTCTCTTGAACATAAGTGGAAAGTGTAAGTAAAATATATGTACAAGTTTTCTTAAAACATCTCTGGTTCCAAGCCCAGGTCTTCTGAATTGCTTTTTACCCCAGTGCTGCTGATTCAGGGTTTTGCACATGGCACCTGTCCCAAGCGGCCAGGCTCCAGACAACTAGCATT
Organism: Bos indicus; assembly: GCF_029378745.1. Classification (NCBI taxonomy): domain Eukaryota; kingdom Metazoa; phylum Chordata; class Mammalia; order Artiodactyla; family Bovidae; genus Bos; species Bos indicus. The sequence continues at coordinate 18,708,820 of NC_091766.1, read as the reverse complement.
GCCCATGGTTGGCTGCCTCAAGACTTCCCTCCAAGCTTCTGACACCCATACTAAGGGATCCACGGAAGACGCTGACAATCCACGGAAGGCTCCCGTCCACTCTCGCATGGCCTGAGCACTGTAGTTTGTCAACTAACACTTTGGGGGCCATAGTGGTCAAGACAGGGATAAGCAGTCTGCCTAAGATGGTCTGGAGCACAGCAGGAGCTAAACAAATATTATTGGGATGACAAGCTAAGAGCTGAGTCTGATTTCACTGGAAATGGGGAGTTCAGAGAGGCTGGGCAAAAGCCATAACGTCACACAGCTAAGTAAGGTGCAAGGGCAAATTCAAACCCAGGATCCTTGGTTTTGTCCTGGTATATCTGCTGACAGTATTGACAATGTACTTCCCTAAAATGGGGTAGAGTGGGGATTCCAACCAACTTCTTGACTAAGAGAGGGCAAACTCACCCAAGCCTTTATATGCATGGGGGAAAAAAAGATACAAATGAACTTATTCATAAAAGAGAAACAGACTTATGATATTGAAAAGAAATTTATGGTTACCAAAGGGGAAACAGGGCACAGAGGGATAAAGCAAGAGCTTAGAAAGAACATAAAAGACACTATTATACATGAGACAGACAACCAACTGTATAGCACAGGGCACTATACTCTATGTTCTTTAATGCCCTATATGAGAAAAGAATCTGAGAAAGAATGAATATATGTATATGTATCAAACCAGTCAATCCTAAAGGAAATCAACCATGAATATTCATTGGAAGGACTGATGCTGAAGCTCCAATACTTTTGCCCCGTGATAACAGCCAACTCATTGGAAAAGACCCTGATGCTGGAAAAGACTAAAGGCAGGAGAAGAGGGTTGCAGAGGATGAGATGGTTGGATGGCATCTCTGACTCAAGGGACATGAATTTGAACAAACTCTGAGAGATGGTGAAGGACAAGGAAGCCTGGCATGCTGCAGTTCATGGGGTCGCAAAGAGTCAGATGTGACTTAGTGACTGAACAACAATATGTATAACTGAACCACTTTACTGTACACTTGAAACTAACACTATACTCCAATAAAATTAATTATAATTTAAATATACATGTGAAAATATAAATTATACAGTTCAGTCACTCAGTTGTGTCCAACTCTTTGCAACTCCATGGACTGCAGCACGCTAGGCTTCTCTGTCCATTACCAACTCCAGGAGCTTGCTCATACTCATGTCCATCGAGTCGGTGATGCCATCCAACTATCTCATCCTCTGTTGTCCCCTTCTCCTTCTGCCCTCAATCTTTCCCAGCATCAGGGTCTTTTCCAATAAGTCAGTTCTCATCAGGTGGCCAAAGTATTGGAGCTTCAGCATGAGTCCCTCCAATGAATATTCAGGACTGATTTCCTTTAGAATTGACTGGTTGGATCTCCTTGCAGTCCAAGGGACTCTCAAGAGTCTTCTCCAACACCACACACTTCAAAAGCATCAATTCTTCGGCACTCAGCTTTCTTTATGGTCCAACTCTCACATCCATACATGACTACTGGAAAAACCATAGCTTTGACTAGATGGACTTTTGTCAGCAAAGTAATGTCTCTGTTTTTTAAATTATAATAAGTTCGGTCAATTTGTATATGGGTTTCCCTGGTGGTTCAGACAGTAAAGAATCCGCCTGCAATGTGGAAGATCTGGGTTCAATCCCTGGGTTGGGAAGATACCCTGGAGAAGGGAACGGCAACCCACTTCAATATTCTTGCCTGGAGAATCCCCATGGACAGAGGAGCCTGGAGGGCTATAGTCCATGGAGTCGCAAAGAGTCAGACACGACTGAGTGACTAAGCACAGCACACACATAAATTAGGAAGAAGTGACAGCTATGAAGTGCTTAGGGACCAAGCTGCACCCCAGCCAGGCCACCCAGCCACTGTGCAACATCTAGCTGTGTGACCCTGAGCAGATGACCCAGCCTCCCTGGGCCTCAGCTTCTCTGCCTGCCAAATGGGTATCACAGTTGCTCATGAGAAGTCTGCCTTCAAACTCTATCCCAGATCTCCCCGCTTCTCCTCTATCCTCGGTCTCCACATGGTTCACCCCATTACCCTGCCTGGACCACCAGTACAGTCTCCTCTGCCCTGCTCCCCCGACCCCACCCCCATGATGTAGTCTCCCCGCAGCACTCAGAAACCCAGGAGGCTCCCATGAGCATCTAAGTCAGGTACCCACCTCCCTGCTCTGGGTGAAAGCCCAAGTCTGCCCTGCCCCAAGGTCTGCACACCCTGCCCCCACCTGTCCCTCCCTTCCCGCTCCTCCTCTCTCTGGCCCCCTGGCTCACTCTGCTCCAGACATACGGGCCTCCTCACTGTTCCTCCAAAACCCCAGGCACGATCCTGCCCCAGGCACTTTGCACAGGCTGCCGCTCCCCAGAATATTCTCTCTCCCCAGAACATTCTCTCTCCCACATATCCACTTGGCTCCCTCCCTTACCTCCATCAGGGCTTTACTCAAGTTGTCAACTCCTCAGTAAAAAGCCGTCCCAATGAGTTCATTTAAAATGACAGCCCTGGGACTTCCCTAGTGGTCCAGTGGTTAAGACCCTTACTGGTTAAGTGCCCCTTCCACTGCACGGGGCATAGGTTCGATCTGTGGTTGGGATATTAAGATCCTGCTTGCCACACAGGGCAGCCAAAAATAAGTAAATAAAATAACGACAGCCTTCATCCCTTCACTCACATATCCCTTTTCCTCTTTTATTCTGTTCTCTTATCACCACCTGACATGACACATCATTTGCTTATTATCTCTTCCTGATCACAACCTGAGCGCCACAGAAGCACGCACTTCCTCCCGGCAGGGCTCCAGCAGAGAGCCCGGCACACAGTAGGTGCCCGGATGACACGGCACAGATGTGGGGGTGGCTGTAGCCACAGCTGAACCAGCCATCCGTCGGGCCTCTGGGGCTGGCTGGGAGCGGAAGCCTCCACGCCTCCTCCAGGGCCCCTCCTGTCCCCATTTCTGAGCCATCCCTGGACTCTGCCCTCTACCCCCTTTCCTGAGTCTCCAGCCAACACCTGCTGAGGAAATGCAGGAAGCAGGGGCGGCCTCCGTGGTGCCTGTGGCCTGGGCCAGGCATGTTCCTCCGGACAGCTTAATCCCTGCCTGGGTGGGAGGGAGGCCCCAGAGGCGGAGCCAGGATCTTCCAGCCAAAGAAACAGACCATCTCCCCACTCTTGCTCCCAGGAAGAAGTGCTATGCTGGAAGGTGCCTGATAACTATTTAGGGAGTAGATATATTATTATTATTATTGTTGTTATTATTATTTCGGCCACACTGCAAGTGGGATCTTAGTTCCCCGACCAGGGATCAAACCCGCACCCCCTGCATTAGAACCCGTTTTAACCACTGGACCACCAGGAAAGTCCTAGATGTATTAATGATGGCCACCGTGTCACCCTTACTCTGAGCCCAAGAGTACGGCTTCGCTCTTACTAACTCATCAGATCCTCCCAAGGATCCTGGGAAGATGAGGGTCATCATTTCCCCTACTGTACAAATAAGGACACTGAGGCCAGGAGGTGACATCAGAGCAGGTGAGCAACAGAGCTGGGACTCAAACCCAGGCCCATCTGGTTGTGAACCACTAATCGACATGGTCTCAAAGTATAAAACATGGCAGGAAAACATCGGCAACATCTACAGAGCATTTGCTGTGTCCTCAGCCCAAGGTGGACCCACTCCAGTGTTCTTGCCTGGAGAATCCCAGGGACGGGGGAGCTTGTGGGCTGCCGTCTATGGGGTCGCACAGAGTCAGACACGACTGAAGCGACTTAGCAGCAGCAGCCCAGGGTGGAAGGCGGAGAACAGCGTGGGTGCCTCATCTCCTGGTCACCTGCCCACGATCTGTCGATATGGGCCCATCCTATGGATGAGGAAAACTGAGTCCGCAGAGGAGGAAGTGATTTCCTGAAGGTTCCCAGGAGTGGCAGTGCCCAAAGCGGGTGCTAAATTCACTCGATCCTTCCCTGGGATGGGTCACAGAGGCTGTTTCAGAGAAAACTCACCTGCTATAATGAGGCTGGCTCATACCTCAAGAATACCCACTGTGTGATCCGCGCCCCAAGTGGAAAACCCTCAGGGGTATCATTTCTAGGTGGGTAAACTGAGGCTTCAAGAATTTCAGCCATGTACCTGAGGTCTTGAGATGTTCACTGACTGATGAATTGAGGCTCAGAGACGTTCCTCCCTGTGCCCAAGGCCACGTGGCCAGCAAGAGGCGGCACCAGGACTCAAACTCAGAGCTTCCCAACCAGATTTGGAACTGTGGGCTGGCATGAGCCTGCCGTGGAAGCTCTCAGCTCTGCAAACCAGACGCCCAGTGGCCGTGATGGAGTATCCACGGGGACAAACACTGCGAAACCCCAAATGACAAGTGTTGGGATGGAAACAGCCTCGTGCGTGGCTCGGCTGTTTCAGGCGTAAAAATGAGCGGGGGGAGGATACCTAACACCAACTGTATTTTTAAAAATCCCACAGCGATAAGGAGGCTGGCCCGTCAGCACGGCGTCACATCCGTGGGCATGCAGAAGCCCAGAACGCAAGGACGCGGCTATTTTAAAGGGGCTATTTCTGGAGGCCGAGGTGAGAACGCGGGGGCGAGAGGAAGGATCAGGAGCAGCCGCTGAGCAGCCCGAACTGGCCGACTGTGGGGCGGGGGGACACAAACAAGTGAAAAGGGAGGACTCGGGAGCCACCTGCTCGGTTGCTACCAATGCAGGCACTGCCACCAGCCAGCTGGAAGACCTGAGGCATCTCAGAGCCCCGTTTCTTGCCTTGTGAATGGAGACCTGGGTAAGCAAATCTCTCAGGGGGCCCTACTGTGCACAGGTGCTGCTGTGGACACAGTAGAGCAGACAGCAAGAAAGGAGGTAGATGGTGAGTAAGAGGAATGTGAAGTAGAGATGCAACAGTGCTTCCAGTAAAAGCAGAGCCAGAGCAGGAAGGATGCGGAGCCAGGTGGGGAGGCGAATTTTGCAATTAACAACCTTACGTTACTTCACAAATAATAACTTTGCAAACCTCAATAGAGATTGGGAGGAAGCCTCACTTAAAAATGAGCAGAGACATAAGGAGAGAAAGAAGGAAAGTGCTGTGTCCGGAGGCTCACCTACTGATGCTATTAGGATCGAGTTGGGCTGTAGATGTCCAAAAAAACAAAACAAAACAAAACTCACTGGAGAGGCATAATTTCTATCTTCACATACAGGAAGCTCCCAGGTGGACCTCTCAGGGCTATTTTGCCCACCCCTAATCATCAGGGTCCAGGCTCCTTCCATCTCTGATCTCCCATTCTTAGCCATGAACCTGCCTCACAGTTCAAAATGGCTGCCTGGTTGCCTACCATCACCTCCGTATTCCAGTTAGGGCAGGAAGTAGGGTAGAAGGAAGCATGTGCTACCTCTCTTTGAAGGCATTTCCAGGAAATTCTGTTCATTTATCCCACTGGTCAGAACTGAATCATATAGCACAGACAGCTGCAAGGTATACTCAGAAATGTTTGGATTTTTTTTTTCCCCATCAGGTAGCTATGTACCCCCCCAAAGTCAAAGGTTTCAACTGCTGTGCAGGAGAAAGAAGGGGTTTTGAAAGACTCTCCCCCACCACAAACATGAAACCCTCCACTCCAGGATGCTTTTCACTCATCCCAGGCTCCGCCTCCCCAAAGACCCCAAGGTTGCAAACTGCAGCTGCAGCTTAAGTTCAGGCTCTGTGTTTCAGGGGCCGTCCGGAAGGCAGGGCCCCACCTGTGGTCCACCCTTAGCCAGGTCCAGCTGGCTAAGCACCCGGGCCCAAGGCGCCAGGCATTTCCCGTCCCACCTCGTGCCTGCCTGGTGAGGCTGCCCAGCCAATTTATCTCCTTCTTCTCAGTAAACAACTGTCAGGGAAAATAAATAGTTTTTAATAGGCTCATTAATTGAATTCAGGGAGAAATAACCTTCTCCCGAGGCTGTTGAGAAGGAACACTCAGACACACATACGAGAGTCCCAGGACCCTGGTGTGAAGGTAGAGACCCCCAAACAGTCATAGCTGTGTGCAGCCACATGGACTCCACCAGTAAGGGGGCCCTTCCCCTCCCGGGCTTTTTCCAGCCTCCTCAAGGCTGGAAGTCTCCAGTGGGTGCTAACTGGGCTTTAACGCCTCAGTAGCCCTTGGCCTCTGCTCTAAGCCTGTGGCGGCAGCAGGATGATTTAATGTCATTTTCTCTCTCTCTCTTTTTTTTGCTCTCATTACATTTATTTTAAAGGTTCTGCCTTCTTATGTCAAGGACATACCAGGTTGCCCATTGACGAGAGTAAGACAAATTTTTCTTCTCTGAGTTTTCAAAGGACTTCCCTGGTGGTCCAGTGGGTGAGACTCTATGCTCCCAATGCAGGGGGTAAGCCAGGTTCGATCCCTGGTCAGGGAACTAGATTCCACATGCTTTAACAAAGATCCCACGTGCCATAACCAAGACCTGGTGAAGCTAAACAAATCAAGTGTTTTTTTTAACTTTTCAGAGAGAATGGGTTTTCAAGAAAACTACCAAGTCTTCCCTGATGGGGCTTCCCAGGTGGCTAAGACGGTAAAGAATCTGTCTGCAATGCAGGAGACCTGGGTTCGATCCCTGGGTCGGGAAGATCCCCTGCAAAAGGAAATGGCAACCCACTCCAGTATTCTTGCCTGGGAAATCCCATCGACAGAAGAGCCTGGGAGGCTACAGTCCATAGGGTCGCAAAGAGCCGGACATGACTGAGCAACTAATACATACACACAGCAAGTCTCTAGGAGGACCAGGGAGGTGAGGGCAAAAGGCACACGTCTGGGTGGTGTTTCAGAGAGCTCTGGATGGGGAATCTAGAGAGGTCACTGCATCTCATTGGGTGACTGTGGCACAGAACTTACCCCCGCCCCCCAAGACCTGCCTGGGGCTCTGGCCACAGAGGTGTGACTTGGTTTCCCCACCGTGGCTCAGTGGTCCTGAGGTGGGCCTCCTGCCACCATGGATCACAGCACCGGCATGGCCTGTGGTTCTGTCTGCCTGGGGCTGGTCCCCAGCTCCTGGCGGCACTGCAACAGGAGACTCAACCCTGCTGGGAGAAGCCAGACTTGAGCCCAATTGTTCTCAGGACTCCCAAACCCTTTGCCCCCCTCCAAAGCTCCATCTGCAGGCCCCCTGATGTGCCTGGAGAAGGCATTCATTACTATACTGTGTCTTACGATGTTTAGCCTGTTACATCTTCACCATGCCAGCACATTCCAAGCAGACTTGGTACAGACCATTCTGATCATTCAAAACAGTCTTGTTTCCCTTTTACAGACAAGGAGACTGAGGTTCAGTCAGGAGACTCCAGGAGCCCAGAGTCATGCTTTGCAGAAGGCCAAGGCGCGAATGCAGATTCTTCAAATGCCAAATGTGATCCCCCATGGAAAGCTGGGCCCATTCCTAGGGGCATCTCGGTGACTTCTCTACCTATCTGGCTGAATGTTGTTGTTGTTCAGTCACTTAGTCGTATCCGACTCTTTGCAACCCCATGAACACGACAGGCTTCCCTGTCCTTCACCATCTCCCAGAGTTTGCTCTGGCTAAATGTACAAGGTATCAATGAACAGCAGGGTTAGTGGAGTCTCAAAATTTCCTGGCCCAGCTACTATGCCCTCTGGGGATCCCCTGTATTCCTCTGGGTTTCTCATCTTCTCAAGAGATAGGAAACCTCCTGGACTGTTTCAGGGTTCCCTGACCCCATGACACTTGTCTCCAGGGGGCCTGGCTCTCAATAGCCATTCACCATAGCTTTTGCACCAGACAGCTCAGGGATGAGGCGATTCAGAGAGGGCAAGCGAGTGGCTGAAGTCACATAGCACCTCCACTGAGGTCGTGGGTCTTCTAGCAGCCCTGCCCAGGGCAAAGGGAGCTGAGACAGGGCGTTTGAGCTGCTGATGTGGGGTTTTCCCAGCCATGACCCATCTAATCTGGACAATTAGACACGCTGGTTCTAGCACAGGAGGGCAGCTTTCAAGAGTCTTGCAGGATGGTCTTGGGGGATGCAGCCTGGTAGAGCTCCCATCCTGAAAAGGGGGTCAGACGGGCTGTAAAACAGCAGCTAAGGAAGTGAAATATTGACCAAAAAGTTTGTTCGGGTGTTTTCCGTAAGGTATTACAGAAAAACCCGAATGAACCTTTTTTGGCCAGGCCAATAAAAAGGCTACTGGGGAACACTGGCCGGATAGGGTTGGCCCAGCCAGAAATGGAATGCCCAGCAGAGGAAATAGCAAAGACAAAGGCCTGGAGGTGGAAAGGAAAGAAAGGTCAGCGTGGCTGATGCACAATGAGTGAGAAGGGAGAGGGCAGAGAAGCCGGCAGGGGACTGGATGGCAAGAAGGGTTTGGGCGCACCATCCAGAGAGGCAAAGCAACTTGCCTGAAGTCACACAGCTCGTAAGAGGCAACGACGGGCCTTGAACCCAGACCGGCTGACAATGACGCCCCTTCATCTGCGACCAACCTTCTGGCTACATAACAGCTACCTGTGAAATGAAACCGCAGAGCCTTCTTCTGCAAAAATTATTAACCATTTCAAGAAAGCAACAGCAGAGCATTCAACTAAGTACAGACCCTCTGTGAGCACAAAAATGCACACAGGCAACCCTGGGAAAAGGCTCCAGTGAGCCAGTTCCTCGTCCTTATTCTGTGCCTCAGCTGCCTCCATCTGCCGCCTCTCGGAGCTGTTCTAAGGATGAAAGGAGGAAGTTCAGCGAAGCTTGAGCCCTGGATCAGACACGCAGTGTAGACTCTACAACCAGGGACCGCGTGTAATACTGGTTTATTTCCCCTCTGTTGTAACTGTTTGGGAAATTGTGGATGCGGGGTTCCATCCACATCTCCCCCACCCCCCCCCGTGGTTTGTGAAGACAGGTGGAGGGAGGCGGGGAGGAGAGATGAAGCCACAGTCATTTAGTCCCTGCTTGTGTTCCCAGGTGGCGCTAGTGGTAAAGAAGAATCCACTCGCCTATGCAGGACGCGCAAGAGACTTGGGTTTGATCTCTGGTCGGGAAGAAGCCCTGGAGGAGGAAATAGCAGCCTACTCCAGTATTCATGCCTGGAAAAATCCCATGGACAGTGGAGCCTGGTGGGCTACAGTCCATGGAGTTGGAAAGAGTCAGACATAACTGAAGCACACACACACACACACACACACACAGTGTACCCTGGGCGCCAGACCCCACATCCACATGACGGTGTTTAATTCCTGATGCAGCAAGCAGGACATGTCCCCATTTCCTGGATGAGAAAAGTGAGGCTGGGGGAAGGAAGAAGGGGTGACCTCACACGGCCGGGGAGGGCCTGTATCAGGATTCGAACTTAGCACTCTGGCCTCCAAAGACCAGGTAGGGAAAAGAGGAAAGACCTGGCCATGGCAGCCCCTTGGCGTCCCAGATCCACCACTATCTCCAGAAAACCCCAGGAACCCATGCATCAGGGGCAGTTTCCCGATTGCGATGATCAACTGGGCCATGGGGGCCGGGACAGGTGGGCTGCGGGAACCCGTTTGGGATCTCAACGTTCGAGTCCAGGAAGGCAGTGCAGGGCGCGGGAGGCGGACGTTCACAGATAAGCCCATAATACCCCAGCTGCCTGATTTCTCTCACCACCTGGGCTGTGGAGCACGTAGCAGCTTTTCCACAGCTCAGCATGACTGACATCTAGAACCCAGTCATTCTCTGTTGCAGGGGCTGGGGGTCGGGGGCATCCCAGATGCTGTGGCGTGTGGAGCAGCATCCCTACCCCGCCCACTGGATGCCAGGAGCATCCCCTAGTTGTGATGACCACAGATGTCACCAGACTTCACCCTGTGTCCCCCTGAGGTTGGGGAGCAAAATCACCCCAGGCTGAGAACCCCCGCAGCGAACTCCACAGATAATACAGGCGACCCAGTGCCCCAGCCCCGAGAGCGAATAGGTACGTTCCAGAAAATACAAGAGAGGAACAGGTCCTGCGGCAAGCAGGTAATTCACGGCACTGCCCCGTGAGACCAGCCGGCACAGCATTTAATTTCAGTCAAGTTTATCATTATGACCAATATTAATATAATCAGAGCCAACGTTTATCGAGCGTGGCCCGCTGGCCCAGGCCCTGTTTTCAGCCCTCCCCAGGAGGAACAGCATCGCTACCTTCAAATAACCCCTCCAGGTGGCTGCGAGCCTTCAGCCCATTTCACAGCCCAGGAGACTGAGCCCTGGGGATGGCAAGCGAGGGGTTGAGCCCATGCAAGCGGCAAATGAAGGTGTTGTAAGGAAAAGAATGATCTGAGAATGGAAAAATAGGGCAATTTCATGTAAAAAAAAAAAAAATCCAGATTTCTGGTTTTTCTTGGAGAACCAGGAAGACCAGGGTTGGGGGAATTCTGTCCAGTGTCCCCTTGGCATGACCTCTCCAGCCCTGATGGGCCGTGGGGGTTAAGAATGACGTTTCTGGACTTTCCTGGTAGTCCAGGGGTTAAGACTCCGAGCTTTCACTGCAGGGGGCACGGGTTCAATCACTGCTTAGGGAAGATTCCACACGCCATGCGGCGCAGCCAAAAAAAAAAAAGAAGACAATGAAGTTTCTGCCAAGTCTTCCTGCCTCGGTCTTCTTCTCTAGACCAGTGTGAAGAGACCCAGCCCACCTTCTAGTGGGAGGCTCAGCCCAGCAGGCACACAAGCAAGGTCGGTGCGGCTGTGTGGCTTTGGGCAAGTCCCCCTGCCTCTCTGGGCCTCAGCCTGAGAGCTGTTCCTGGAGGTGTTTGCAGAGTTCCCAGGTCTCCACTAGCAATGATCTTTGCACCCAAGTTCTGGGGAGCTTTCAGCAAACTCGAGCTGCATGTGTGGAAAATGCCATGCGAACCTCTCAGGGTCAGGACCCCCTGAGGTCACCTACCTCTCTCTTCCGCTTCCCTCATCCCCTGCCACACAGCGTCACATGCCTGCCTTCTCAGCTTTGCACCCGGTGTTCCTAATACCTGTTCAACTCAGAAAGCCCCCCTCCACTCCCAGACAAAATAGTGGCCCCATGACCTGCTGGGGGCCACTGAATTTCCAATCTCCGCAGAACCCTACTTATTTAGGGTTATTTATTTATGTACTAGCTTATTTATGTACTCACTGTCTCTCCTGAGAAACTACAGGGTCCAAGGGATGGAGGGCCGAGCCCGCCTTGTCTACTGCTGTATCTCCTAAATTCTATTTTCATTTGCTTTTATTTACAAAAAGAAAGCAAGTGAAAGAACACACCAAGTGCTTTCAGTCTACCCACACATATTCGTCCGTAAGCGAAGCAAAGATCCCATTTTACAGATGAGGACACTGAGGCACACGGTGGCTTCACACCCAGTCCAAGGCTCCCCAACAGGTCTACGTCTATAGTCTGAGGTCCCACAGTTGGTGAGCAGCAGAGCTGGGATTTGAACCTAGGGTCTGGCTCTCAAGTTCTTTGGCCACCACTATTCAACAAATACTGACTGAATGAATGAACGATTGAATGAATTGGCAAGTGAATGAATGAAGGCTGGCACACCAAGCTGATAAACTTGAGCACCTCTCAGCAGATCTGAAGCCAAAGCTGAGCCCGCACAGCCCTGAATCCTCAGGGACCTCCCCCTAGGCACTCACCTAGATTCACCACAGACTCTGGAAGTTGGGGGACCACTGCCTGGGGTCTCAGGAGCGCCCAGATCCCCGAGGCAGCCACCTGCCCTCCCTGCCTGCCTCACCTGGCCTCCTATGGCTCAGATCCTGCCAGGCGCCTGGCCCAGTCCTGCCGCAGATATGGGGTGGCCTTGATTAGGCAGCCAGTGACGGGGAACGCCCCAGTTTGCAGTGGCTGAGTCATCCTGACATTGTTCCCATGCTCGACCCCATGAGGGGCTGAGGGTTCCAGGGGTTGGGGAGGATGCTGCTGGGGAACCCCCACCAGGCAGGTCTGGCTACATATTGACACATCACTTAACACACATTGACTCGTTTGATTCTCCCAACAACCCTACAAGGTGGAGAGCATCGCCTCTCCACTTTACAGATGTGAAAAAGGAAGCACAGAGAGGTTGAGCAAACTGCCCCAGGTCACACAGCCAGCAAGTGGCAGAGGCATAATTTGAACTCAAACTACCTCAGAACAGAGTCCATACTCTGAGGGAGGCAGCTGGGGGCCCTGGGGTCTCCACAGTGACTCTCCAGTGTACCCCGCAGGGGAATGGTCATCAAAGCTATTTCTCTGACAATGGGGCAGTTAGAGGCCCCCTCACTCCTTCCCAGGAGTTAAGACTTCAGGTTCTGGCAGCTGCTGGTCCTGGGTAAGATTTCAGGTTCTCTCACATGTGGGCTGTGTGACCCGAGGGCAGTGAAGACCTCTCTGTGTGCCTCAGTTTTCCTGTCTGAGAAATGGGGTTCCCAGCACACTCCTAAGGTGCTTACTCAGCAAGGGACCTGGAATGGGCGCCAGCTCCAAATAAGTCGGATTAGCTATTATTATTCCCCGACATCCCCCCATTTGCTGATCATGGGGTTAATTATAAGTGGCGTTAAATTATACACACACAGACGCATCGACCTCCCTTTCCCAGAACCCCTGAATTTTCACCAACACTCAATTACCCACGCAACAGCATGGCAATAGAGCATCTTCCTGGCTTCTCTCCACCTGGCCCACCTCCATCGGAGGGTCCCAGCCCTCTGTGACAGAGGCCAAGACACCACTCGGGGGCTGGGCCATCGTAAGACGAATGCAGCCAGCAACGGCCATGTCCAAGAGCCAAGGCAGGCTGTTTACCTACAGTATCTCCTGTCGGGGCTCGCCGTAAGGCAGGCTGTGATTGCTCTCTGATCTTAGGGACAAAGGAGCACAGAGAAGTCAACCAACCAGCCCAAGTATGCACAGCAGGGTGGGTGCTGGAAGTCAGGGTCCCCTGAAAGTGTTAGTTGCTCAGACGTGTCCAACTTTGCGACTCCAAGGGCTGTAGCCCGCCAGGCTCCTCTCTCCATGAAATTCTCCACGCAAGAATGCTGGAGTGGGTTGCCATTCCCTTCTCCAGGGGATCTTCCCAACTCAGGGATCAAACCTGGGTCTCCTGTATTGCAGGCAGATTCTTTACCATGTGAGCCACCAGGGAAGCCCCAGGACCCCCTAAGCCAGAGGCATTTCCTACTTTTGCAAGAGATGAGGCTCCTACGGAGACGTTAAGGAACAGAGGTGATGCCACACAGAGAGGAAGAGGGAGAAAGGGGACGACTGGGAAACCAAAAATTGAGATTTTTCAGTTTTCCTAGGAGGGTTAAGGCCTGGCCTTCCAACAAGGGACTAATCTAACAGTCAAGATTAAAAAAAAAAAAAAATCAAAAATGAAAAAACCTCAAAAACAGGGACCATCCAGGGAGTTCTGGACAAAATCTGCTCCTTCAAAATCAGGATATTTATGGGAGCAGGGTCAGTGTGACCCAGAAACCTGAGTTCCAAGCCCCTGGATCAGGGGAGAATCCATGGGAACATGGGAGTGCAGGGATCCTAAAAAAAAAAAAAAAAAGACCTGGGTGTGTTTTCAGGTATAGAATCCTTTGGGCCTCCACAGGACCGGGGGAACCAAAATGGGATTCCATAGCCAGCCCAGAATAGCACCAATCCCTAGGTCCACCCCGGCCAGACCCGGGGGAGGGGTGGGGGGAGAGGTAGGGTAGTTCCCCAGAGCAGGGAAGAGACAAAAATAAAGCAACACAGAAAGTCGGGGCCTGTCCGTGAGTCACTCCCACCACTCCTTAATTTTCGCCTTTGCAGAAGTGTAAGCCAATTGGTTTTTTCATGTTCCCCACGCACAACCCCCCACCCCAACACTTCTGAAATATCAGCCAGCAACAAGACAGAAATGGTACGGCGGGGTTCTTTGTTTTTTCTTCCTTTGTGTGTGTGTCTGCCTTTTCTTTCCTTAAAGAAAAAGGAGAGAAGGGAGTGGGGTGGGGGTGGGGGGTGGGGGGGTATCCAAATACTATACTCAAAACCCAAAACCCGTAAGCGTCTAGAAGCCCAGCTGCTAAGTCACTTCAGTCGTGTCCGACTCTGTGCGACCCCATAGACGGCAGCCCACCAGGCTCCCCCGTCCCTGGGATTCTCCAGGCAAGAACACTGGAGTGGGTTGCCATTTCCTTCTCCAATGCAGGAAAGTGAAAAGTGAAAGTGAAGTTGCTCAGTCGTGTCTGACTCTTAGCTACCCCATGGACTGCAGCCCACCAGGCTCCTCCATCCATGGGATTTTCCAGGCAAGAGCACTGGAGTGGGGGGCCATTGCCTTCTCTGAGAAGCCCAGAGGGGATGGCAAATTGGACCACAGGGTTCAAAGACCCACGTGTCATCATTTCCTGTACATCTCAAGCTATGATCTGCCTGGGTCCAGGCTATCTGTCCTTGTGATGGGGTGACACGCACTTAAAATCATGCCCTGCCCCAACCAGCACTCCATCTTCTCCAGCCACAAGCCAGGAGCTTTCTGGTTCCAGACAGAAGTCAGACCAAATTTTTAAAACCATCTGAAAAGCCCTTGTTCTCCCCAGCGCAGTGGTGTGGCTTTTCTTCTGTCCACAGCCCCACAGAGGGTTTTGTTGGCTTGGCACCTGGACCTTGTCACCTGTCCCCACTGTGAGCCCCCTGCCTGGTGGGCAGCTGGGGTCTCTCCACATCCCCCCCACCGCTGCCCGCAGGGTATCTTTTGCGGCGGGGAAGGACAGAGCAAGGGCAAGACAGGGGCACCTCCTCCTTGTAAATTCTGGGAAACGGGACGCCCGCCCACGGAGGGTGTGCCAGAAGGCTGTTCTGGGTGCAGAGGAAAGCGGGGTGGCGTCTCGGAGCCCCTGGCCAGGCCCCCTGCGTCTCTCCAGAAGCGCAAGCCCCCACCGCCCCCAGAGAGGACGCCACGGCCCACAAGGAGCCTGCCAGGCCGCTGCACTTCCCAAGAACCTTCCTCTGGCTCCGGATGCCTCTAACAAATGGAATCTAATGCAGTAAGGGTTGTAAAGGGGGGTGGGGGGTGGGAATTGCTTTCAGCTGAAAACGTTAAGCTTTGTCAATTATCCCCCAAACCCGCCAGGTTTATAAATATCCGTCTTTATTTTTAGGGTTTTCCTCTCCATCCTGAACTCTATCGGTGGTGCGCCCCCTGCCCGCCCCCTCCAAGCAGCGGCTGCACTGAAGTCACAGGAAGCAGGCGAAACTTGGGGCTGTGGGGGGCTGTGTCTCGGAGCCATATAGGCCCTACCCAATCCTTCCCTGCCCGGCCACCTCTCTGACCATCCTTCAGGCTGGAGTAATCAGCACAGCCACAGGTCTCCTGGCACCTGGCTCCTGGCTCCTGGGAGCGGCAGTTGGAGATGCATGGTGCTCCAACACCTGTGACGGGCTGTTCCTTGCCCACCCAGACGGTAGAAGGGGAAACTGAGTCATCCATGGAAAGCCGTCTGCTGAGGAGAGGTGGAGCTGTCCCCTAGACCGATCCCGATCTAGGGGAGGCCAGGCAGACCCCCACACTCTCAGTGGCCCAAAGAAAATGGACACACAGTCATGGTTCCAGAACTGTCCCCCGCAGATGCCACTGCTAAACTCCTGACATCCAGGAGCTTCTCCCCTTCCACCTGCTCTGACAACTCAGCCCAGAGCCACCGCTCCGGTGCTGGGACAAAAATGCCTCAGGTCTCTGAATGGGGCCTCCAGACAGGCAAAGATGCCCGGGATCCCCCAGGGAAACAGGGGAAAAAGAAAGGCGCTAGTAATGATCCAAGGAGCTAGAAACAGAGGCACCGTCAGTGGGTGACCATTCCTGTGCGGGCGGCAAGCGGGCACCTGGCTGGCAGTGCCCTCCCTCTGTGCCCACCTCAAGGCACGGGATCATGGGGGAAGAGGGTTCACCCCAAGGATGCTGGCCTGCACCCCAGCAGCACCCTCCAATGCCATACCCTGGCCACATCAGAATGACCCATGTCTCCGCCCCTCTCCCCACCTCTGCAGAGAATGGGGAGTGGGCCAGGCCTGGCCTCTCCTGGCAGGACGGGTACTGACATGACAGCACCAGCCCTCTTCACCCCCTGGGGGGCCGATGTCATCGACTGGGTGGCAGGAATAGAAAAGCGCATGAGCTCACCAGGCAGGCCGGGTCTCCCTCGACGTTTTGTTTGCCTGAGCCCAATTATACCAACTCTCAGGACAATCGCGGATGGCTGTCCCCAGGGGGCTGGGGGGGCCAGGGCCCCACGCAGAAGTGCACCGTCATGTTGAAGGTGTCACCCCGGGCCCAGGGAATGGGGCAAGAGGAAGCTTTCTGGAGCAGGAGGAAGAAGGGAGACAGGACAGCAGGCATCCGGCGATGTCCCCTCGGAGGGCATTGCAGGGGAGTGGGGATGGGGATCCAGCTGGAGACCCAGGCCCAAGTTGGTGGGCTCTGGGATTGACGGGGGGCGGAAAGCAGCCGCCCCCAGCCCCAGCTGCCTTCCTTCCGTAGCCAAAGTATCAGCTGGCAGAGGAAGAAGAGAGCTGAGGGACAGAAGGCAAGCGAGATTGGCAGGGGGAGGGGGGCACAAAGGAAGGGGACCCTGGGTGGGGGAGGGGCGTTATGCAAATGGCAGAATCGACCCAATCCCTCGGCCATTAATAAAAGCTCCAGCAGCAGCTGCTATCGGCAGGAGTAGAGTCGCAGGCTGGCTGGCTCTTCTCA
The DNA here is from genome assembly GCF_029378745.1 of Bos indicus. Taxonomy (NCBI): domain Eukaryota; kingdom Metazoa; phylum Chordata; class Mammalia; order Artiodactyla; family Bovidae; genus Bos; species Bos indicus. The sequence continues at coordinate 18,692,075 of NC_091766.1, read as the reverse complement.
CCGGTGGAAGAGGGGGAAGCAGGGCGCCCCAAACAAAAGGGACCCTCGCCCCCCTGCACCCCGGAACAGCAACAGTGGGGAACACTGATGGAAGACCAGAACCCCAACCGCCAAAGTCCAGCGGGGGAAACCACCGGGGGCCCAGAGCGGGTGGGACCCCGACCTCAACACCCTCGAGGACCCTTCGGCTTTGTCCCTGTTTCTCAGAGTCCTCATGCCCAGCCTGGACGCCTCAGACACCTTCCTCCCCAATTCACAAGCTGTTGCCCAGGCTGGTTTTTCAGGGGTCTGGCGGGAGACAGAAGGGCCCCAGGCTCAGAATGAGGACTCCCGCAGATGGAGATGGGGGGAACAGGGGAATCCCAGCTGAGCCCGAGAAGGGGAAGGGAGGCACCACCCCCCAGATGGAAGCGCTGGGGTGGTTCGTACGTTTGGGGGATGAGGACCCAAGGGGGTGACTAAATTTAAGGAAGGACTGCAGAAGAAAGGACATTCCGAAAAGCTGTATATTCACGAAGCTACTAGAGGAAGGTCTGAAATCGGGGGAAGGATCACATAAGAGGAGATTCCAGACTCAGGGTCGGGGGGGGAGTGTGGCTGACAAAAAAAAAAAAAAAAAGATTCCACTTGGGGTTGGGGGGGATTCTCTGAGAATTTCAGAGAGAAAGCAGTTGAAGGGGGGGGGTTCTCTGATTTACGGGGAGTTTCGTGGGGTAAGTATCCAGGATTTGTGGACAGGTGGAATCCTAAATGTGGCAGTGTTTCCATAAGGAGCGGTGAACTTGGCCGTAACTCGGTCGAAACCCTCGCGCCCAGAGTACCGGCGCTCTAACTCGTGGGGGAGGGCTTCCCTCTGGGTAAGGGACCCCCCGCGCCCCCTTCAACCTGGTTCCGACGGCTCCGCCCCCAGGGATGACGTCACCGCCCCTCCTCCCAGCCCCCAAGGGGGCTCCCAGGGCGTGCAGAACCCGCGAGGCTGGCAACTGAAGGGGCGGCTTCCCCTCTCCCGGGATCCCCACGGGGCCCCCAGCTCCTAGGGGAGGTCGGGCGCCCGGCACGCGCGCCCGCCTGTCCGCCAGGGTCCCTGGGGCTGGGGGCTGAGTCTTGCCCCACTTGGGAGATCTGAGAGGGGGCGCTGGGTCCGCAAAAGGGTGGGGCAAGACAAGGTAGCGGAGGGCCACCCCCCACCAAAGGATAGATGAGACCGAGAGGGCGCTAGGGGGAGACAGCATTGAGTAGGGGGTCTCTAGGGGAGGGGGATCAAAGAGCGAAGGCGGCGGGCACAGCAGCCGCCCTGGGCGCACCGTCCAGTCGGTGCCCTCCTTGCTCTCACCTGGAGGCACCTGTCCCGGGCTTGTCTCCACTCCGGGGTGCCCGCGCGCCCCCCAGCCCCAGAACAGCGCCCCCTGCCTCCGGGACCCGCCCGGGGAGCCTGGCTGGGCGCCGCCGGGGCCAGCACCCCCTCCGCACACACGCGCGTCCTCCCTCCGCGCCTTTGCCCCGCCCGCAGCCCGGGGTGGTGCAGCCGGCGGCGCTGGGCAGCTTCCAACGCCGCGCTCCGGGCGAGTCCAGCCCAGCCCCCTCCCCGCCGCGAACCCCCCAGCCCCGCCCGCCGAGCCCCCTACCCCGCAGCCCCTTCCCACCCCGGCCTAGCCCCTCAGGGGCATTGTTCGGACGCAGGCTGCCCGGCGCAGCGGCTAGGCGTGCAGCCGGCTGCAGCGGAGCATCCTCCGAGCACAATGGCCGTACAGTCTTCCCCGGCACAAAGCCGGCGCGCTGCCCACTCTGCCGTCTCCAAGACCCCCACTGGAGCGCCTGCATTTCTTTGAATCGAATTCATGATTATTTTTCCCCCTTTACCTGGAGGCTGGCTGGGCTGGGCTCCCCCGGCTCTGCCCCGCTTCACATCCTGGCTGTTGCATGGGATTCGAGCGGAGCTCGAGCGCCAGCGGCTCGCGGCGTGCGCGCGCCGGCCGGGCTGCCGGGCGGGCGGCGCGAGGACACTCACTGCGGCTCGCGCTCCCCTCGCGCCGGCTCGCGCGCCCCCCCAGCCGGTGACGTCATCCCTTCCGCCACCGCCGCCGCCGGCCGGAGGCGGGGCCCGCTATGGCGCGTCACTGCGCAGCCGCGCAGCCGCCACGCCCCTCGGCCAATGAGGCGGCTTGGCGGGGGCACGTGGCCCGGGGCGTTTAAAGGGCTGCAGGAGCACGTGGGGGTGTGGGGCTTCGAGGGACACGTGGGTGGCGGCGTCAGCACCAGGGACCCCTCTGGCCGCTGGTCCCCTCGTTAGTCCCAGGGCACTTGGCACAGAGGTCACGGTGCTTGCCATCCCCTGCTCTAGACTCTGCCCTGGCTTCCCAGTGCCTTCTGTATAAATTCCAACCTCTTCTGTGAGACTCACTTCACCGCCCCGGCACCCACCATCTTATTCCAGGTGTACATGCTTAAGCCAAACCAGCATCTTACAGTTCTTCCAGTCTCCTCACTCCTGACAAGATCTTGCTCCTGCTGTTCCTTCACCTGGCACAGTCTTCCCGGCGGCACACCCCGCCCCAACGCCCCACCTCCGACCCCCGCCCGGGGATCTTTCTGGGGGTTCCAAGGTGGCGCTAGTGGTAAAAAAAAAAAAAAAAAAAAGCCGCCTGCCAATGCAGGAGATGTAAACGGATGAGGGTTAGATCCCTGGGTTGGGAAGATTCCCTGGAGGAGGACATGGCAACCCACTCCAGTATTCTTGCCTGGAGAATCCCTTGGATAAAGGAGTCTGGTGGGCTACACTGCATAAGGTGGCAAAGCATCGGACAGGACTGAAGCAACTTAGCACATCTTCCCCTTTCTTTATGCCATCATCCTGATTTTATTCTGATCATGCTAGGGTGTGCCTCCGTGGGGCCTGGAGATCCTAGCTTATTGATTGCATGAATGAGGGAACATTTCCTGCAGAGTAAGCACTTTCCAAACCTCTCACCTAATTACCATCACCTGCTGCCCTTGAGGCAGGGCAAACCACAATCGGAACCCCAGCTCAAACACTGGCTTGCTGTGTGGGACCCTATCTCAGCTTTTCCACCTGCAAAATGTGTTTGCCCCATCTCCCTGGGTCTCAGTTTCCCATCTATGAAATGGAGCAAGGTGGCCATTGCTCACAAGAGACTGTAAAGATGAAGTGTGATAGGGTGCCTACCTGGTCCACAGTTGAAACTTGAAAATGGGACAGTGAGGGGAAAAAGACAGAAAGAAAAAAGGGAAAGATTACCATGGAGGGCTGGAGGGCTCAAAGACGCCAAACAAGATTGCACATCAAATGACTGTGTTCTGAACCCGTTGGAAGCATTTTATTTCATCAAGGTATGTGTTTGAAGAGGGCCTCGTGCCCATAAAAGGACTCCAGTTTAGAATTTGGGTTTTTTTTCCTCCCAAATCATTGATTCATTCATTCCTGGCCAAAGATGCAGATATAAACAAAAGGCATTAACCCAGGGAACAAAACAAGAAGGCGGAAGTCATAAATAGGAGACAAGAGAGGAGAGGATGAATAATTAAACAAGGAACCTAAATTAAGCCTGGAGTTTCCCAGCGGCCAGTGCAGGTTTGCAGAACTTATTTGTCCTCCTTCCTGGCAGTGTGACCCTGACCTAGCCATTGACAATCTGACCTTGGTTTTCTCATCCAAGCAATGGAGACACAACTGCATCTTAAAGAATCAAATGGGATGGTCTGTGCACAAATGCTTAGCTGATCTGAAATACACAGTAGGTGCTCAAGCCCTGTATACTCGATGGAGGTAGACTTCTGGCTCTGGAGGGGCTGGACATGGCATGAGCCACACTTAGCCCTGCCACCTATTAGGTGAAGGACTGAAAATGCCCCTCTGAGCCTCACTGCTACCATCTTCGGAAAGGGTACAACCTCATCTACTTCTGGGAGTTCTTGTGAGCAGGCAAGGAAAACAGTTGCAAAATGTGGTACAGTGCATGTTCAGGACACCAAACCATTCAAGCCATCAATCTGTGTGCCACGCTGTTTCTTGGGCTGGGGCACAGAAAGAAACAAAATAGGCTAAAAAATTCCTGTCCTCTAGGAGTTGATTCCAGGGGAGGAAATAGACAATATCTCAGTTGGGGTAAAAACACAAGCCTTCCTTGCAGCCCACAAGGTATTCCACTGCCTACCCCCCATCACCTGCCTGCTCTCACCTCCTCCTCCATCTGCTCCCCCCACCCTTGCTCACTCCAGTCCACCCGTGCCAGCCGCCTCACTGTTCCTTGCAAACATCAGGCACAGTCCAGCCTCAGGGCCTTTGCACTGGCTGTTCCCTTTTCCTAGAATGCTGTTCCCAAGGCTGGCTCCTCATCCTTCAAAACTCTTGAGACACCCTCCCTGACCATCCTCCCAGAGTTTATCTTCATCTCGGTACCAGATTATTATGATTTGGAGTGATTACTATTTGGGGGCAGTTTGTTTTCTGTCTCCCCACTTTATCTGTGCCTCAGTTTGCCCATCTGCCAATGCAGGATAGTAAGAATCTCTTATCTCCTCGGGTTGTGGGAGGGTGAAATGAGTTACTTCATCTAGATTCTAGAAGGGATTGCTTGATAAATGTGACTACTGTAAATGGGAAAGCCAGGATGACTAGCCAGGTGATCATAAAAATCCATACAAGGGGAACAGAACATTCTAGTCTGATATTATTGCCAGCCCTGGAATATAGACAAGTGTCAGAGGGCATTAAAGATCCAGTAACCAAGACTTCCTGCAAGCCAAAGCTTGAAGAGAAAATAGGAGAGAATATTCTCCCTTGGGGCATAGCTTAAGCCTCAAAGCTCCACAAGGTGGAAAATACTAGAATTGGGAGGTAGGGCGTGGTAGGTTCTGAGTCTCTTGTGTCTGCCAACCACAGGGAATGGCAAGCTGTGGAGGTGACTCATGGTTTGTGGGGTGAATCGTTCAGTCATTGAGCATTGCCACCTTGTGCAGGGGAGTGGTGGGCTTCCTCCATTTTTCCCTCCTCCTCCCACTCTGCCAACACAGTCTCCAATCCAGCACCTCCCAGAACCTGATAATTAGCTTTGTTTTGTTTTTATTGAGACAACTCCAGAGGAACCATCAACTGCCCATCACAGCATGTATAGGACTCCTCCTGCCAAGTTCGCAGAATCCAGCCTTGAATTCTTGAAAGCCACTTCCAAAACATCTCCCCCACAACTCTGCCCTGTGCCAGAGTCCACTGTCTTTGTACATTCCTTCAAGTTAAACATTTCCCTCTCTGTCTCTACCCAAGTTCACTTCAAATGCCAAAGAGAAAAGGGGCAGATGGAAACACCTCATTGGCTGACAGCTTGCACTTTTCTGCATTCAATGTGGGGCTCCCTTGGGGGTCCCTCTGAGTTAGCTTATCAGGTAATCATTAGGAGTCTGGAGTCAGAGAGACATGGCTTCAAATCCTGGCTGCGACATTTAAAATTCAACATCCCTTCATGATAAAATACTCAGCAAACTAGGTGTAGAGGGTACTTCTTTGACCTGATAAAGGATGTCAACCGGCAATATCATACTTAATGATGAAAGACTGAATGATGTCTCTCTAATCCCTCTAAGATCAAGAACGAGATAGTGATGTCCCTGCTCACGAGTCCTATTCAACACTGTACCAGAGGTTATAGCCAGATAGTTAGGCAAGAGGACAGGCATCCAGATGGGAAATGAAGATTTAAAACAATCTCTATTTGCACATTATTTTGTAGATAGAAAATCCTAAGGAATCCACTTTAAAAAAAAAAACTATTAAAACTAGTAAACAAGTTCAGCAAGGCTGCCGTATACATGATCAATACACTAAATCCATTGTATTTCCTAAGCAGTGGCAATAAACAAGAAAAATGAAATCAAGAAACCAATTCCATTTGCAACATATCAAAAAGAATAAAATACTTGGAGATACATTGACTGAGAAATGCAAAACTTACACTATGAAAACAGCAAGGTGGTGCTGGAAGAAATTAAAGACGACCCAAACAAATGAAAAGACATCCCATGTTCATGGATTGGAAGACTTGATACTGCTAAGATGGCAATATTCCCCAAATTGTCCTATAGGTTCAACCCAATCCTTATCAAAATCCCATTTGACTTCTTTGCAGAAATTGACAAGCAGATTCTAAAATTCTTATGGGAGTTAGAGGGACCCAGGATAGCCAAAACAATCCTGAAAAAGAACAAAGTTGAGGGGCTTACACTTCCCAGTTTCAAAACTTATTGCCAAGTTATAGGCATCAAGACAGTGTGGTCTTGGGGTTAAGACTCTGCACTTCCAATGCAGGGGGCATGCGTTTGATCCCGGATCTGGGAACTAGATCCCACATGCCACAGCTAAGAGTTCACATGGTGCAAGTAAAGGTCCCATGTACCATAGCCGAAGAGCCCACGTGCTACAACAAAGACTGAAGATCCCATGTGCCACAATCAAGACTCACCATAGATGGAATAAATGACAATTTAAAAATATTAAAAAATAAAAATAATAAAACATTAGGGACTTCCCTGGTGGTCCAGTGGTTAAGACTCTGCAGTTCAACTTCAGGGGACGTAGGCTTGATTCCAGGTCGGGGAACTAAGATCCCACATGCCACAGGGCACAACCAAAATAAATAATTAATTAAAATAAAATTTAAAAGACATTAAACAAACTCTTGGCTATGCTACCCCTGCCTTACACGACTCTAAGCAAACCATGGGTCTCTTTGTTATTCTCAGTTTCTTTGCTCTGAAATCAGGTATAATTAGACCAACCCCTCTCAGGCTTTCTGTGAGGGTCAAATAAGCCATGTCACAGGTAATTATTTTGGGAAGTATAAAGAAATGAATCCAAGTATCCAAGAGAAGGGAACAAGCATGAACTAACCAGGTGCGACCCAACTGGGAGTAGTATACAGCAATGAAAAAGGATAGGTAGCATGGACCCATGAGGGAGGCTCTATAGGATAATTTGTTCTTGATAAACGCCTGTGGAGAGCTTTGATTATCATGTTCCACCTTCTATGTTTTCAGCTTATAAGGAAATAAACTGAAATGAGCTCATTTAAAACGAGCAAATGCATATATTTGCACATCTATAAACCCAGGTCACCACCACCATCCAAAAGAAACAAGCGGTGGGATGTATGGGCTATTCAGATAATTCTCTTAAAATGGCATTTTTCTCTTTGTGGTGACAAGTTCTGAATATTGATGGTGGTTGTGGTTATACAAAACTGAACGTGTGATAAAATGGTAAAGACTATGCACACACCACATACACACACACACATATAAACCTGAAAAGTATGGAAGAGATCAGTGGATTGTAGAATTTCCGTTTCCTGATTCTGAAAACATTCTATAATTATGGAAGATGTGATCACTTAGGGAAGCTGGGGAAAGGGTACATGGACCTATTTGTACTCTTTGCAACTCCCTGGGAATATATAACCATTTCAAAATAAAATTCTTTTCAAGGAGCATGTTGGGAGGCTGAGGTGTGGTATGTCTGTCCTGTCTGTTCCCCCTGGCTGGATGTGGACGTTGCTTTTTATTTTGGGTGCCCACAGACAATGCTATGCTAGAGTTTGACTGTCATCTATCCACACAAGCTGCTTTCCCTAACTCTGCAAACCCAGCCATTCTCTATTTAAGCTCTTATAGATGGGCTTCTCAGGTGGCTTGATGGTAAAGAAGCTGCCTGCCAAGCAGGAGACTCGGGTTTGGTCCCTGGGTCAGGAAGATCCCCTGGAGGAGGGCATGGCAACCCACTCCAGTATTCTTTCCTGGAAAACGCCATGGACAGAGGAGTCTGGTAGGGCTACACTCAGCACACACGCATGCACACACCTGGGGACTCAATGACCGTCTGCAAATCTGGCATCTGTTACCTCCTACCTGATACAGATGGGGCCTCTTGACTTACTGATTTTAAGGGACAGAGGATGTTCCACCAGATGGGGGCTCTGCTGAGTCAGGGACCTTGGGACACACATAGATTCGCCATCCAGACCCCCTGCCTCAGCTCCCCAAGCCAGGGGCTTCCTACCACCATCACCATGGGTCCCCAGGTGTGGCATCCAGACGTCTGGGAGGCCCCAGGGGGATTTTAAGTTCTACACTCACAGCATGAAACACCACGGAATCCGGCCGGTCAAAGCTGTTCACATCTCGGTTTTCTTTTCCAGGAGAAAGTCTTGGGTGGTGCTAGTTGAGTCATAAACGCCTGCCTGCTCACATCCTCTCAACACTTTTTCCAAAAAGGAAAGAGTTGGCCCAACTGGGGGTCTGAGAATGGTGGTCACAGTTCAGATCGGATCATTGCTCTGGATTTTGTTAATTTCATGGCTGGGTCTTCATCTTTTTTCTTTGTGTATTCTGGCCTTACTTATTCACTGGACTTATTACTTTGATTTGCCTTTGTGTATACATTTCACTTGCATCCAGGTCTAATGTTTGAGAGGTGTGGTCTAATGTTTCTTTTTTAAAAAGAAATTTGGTTTTGTTGTTTTAGTTGCTAAGTCGTACTCAACTCTTTGAGACACCATGGACTGTAGCCCGCCAGCCTCCTCAGTCCATGGATTTCCCAGGCAAGAATACTGGAGTGGGTTGCCATTTCCTTCTCCACGGGATCTTCCTGACCCAGGGATTGAATGCACGTCTCCGGCTTGGCAGGTGGGTTCTTTACCACTGAGCCACCAGGGAAGGCCTAAAGTTTGGTTACCTAGAAGCAAACAAGTGGCCGTAAAGAATCTTCACTGCATGGTTTTGGTCCCCAGTCAGGGAACTAAGATCCCACATGCCACAGGGCAAAACAAAAGAAAGGAAGGAAGGAAGAAAGAAAACATGAAGTAATCAAAGGTCAAGCACTACTCACTAGCGATGTTTGAAGAGGATTGAAGTCCAGGGCTTCCCAAGTGGCTCAGTGGTAAAGAACCTACCTGTCAATGCAGGAGATGCAGGTTTGATCCCTGGGTTGGGAAGATCCCCTAGAGAAGGAAATGGCAACCTGCTCCAGTATTCTTGCCTGGAAAATCCCATGGACAGAGGAGCCTGGCAAGCAACAGTCCACGGGGTTGCAAAAGAGACAGACACGACTTAGTAACTAAAACAAACAACAGTAAAGTCCAGTGCAGATTGGATTATCTCCATGAAACTCAGTGATGCCCAAGCAGCATGTGCCTCCCTGACACCTATTTTACAAATGAGGAAACTGAGGCTCCAGGAGGTGATATCACCAGCTTAGGGGCAAGTATGGAACCAAGATCAGCCTGACTGCAAAGGCTATGTTCTTTCCTTTTCCCAATGATCCTCCCTCCGGATGTTTCCCAGGCTGATCCCACCTCCTGGCGTGCCTTCCTGGCACCCCGCAGTTTTGCCAACTTCTGCCCTCCACCTGCAGGAGGCCCTCCTGATTCTTACAGCCCCAAATCACTCTGAAAGCTGAGTGCTCATTAAGCCATGTCATGATGCCACATACACTCTGGGGCTTGCTGAATACCTGTGGACTGTGTGGGACCATCCCTGTGTGTGAAAAGGGTTAACTTACTTCATTTGCATACCATGCCCAGATGCATTTCGGGAACAGACTACAGCCTTGCTGCCTGGGCTTGATGGGGGGAGGGTGGGGAGGGGGTGAGGTGAATGAAAGGCTTCTTCTGGGCAGAGCTAGCAGGGTCTGAGCAGGGGAGGGGGCGGGGAGGGGGTGTATGGGCGGGAGTGAGGCACAGATCACCCTAACTGCTGGGGACAGGCAGTCAGGGGGACATTCCTTCTTCCCATAATGAACTAACCAGAGAGGTGCAGGCAACCGGAAATGGGATTCCGCTCCCCCACCCACCCCTGCAACCACAGGAGCTGTCCTCAGTTTACCGAACTGCAGGTTGGGCATATGGTACCGTCTTCCAAAAATTGAAGTGGTGCAGAAATTCAACCCAGCCTGGGTTAACCACCGTGTAACTTTAATCCTGTGCATAGTAGGCACTTAACAGATGTCATAGTGTTGGCTGTTCACACCTCTCAAGGAAACCAGGCCTTGGAGAGGGTACGTGGCTTAGCCAGGACACACAGCGGGGAGGACACACAGGGGACATAGATGTCCCGGCAGGGCTGGAGCCTAGCCCTCTCACCCCACCCTCGCTGGCTCCCACCCGACCACGAGTGGGATCGTCCTGGCAGCAGAGATGTGGCGCAGGATAAAATGGGAAGTGCTAAATAAATCCTCTTGCCTGGCGTCCCACTTACCCGTGGAGCGCCTGTCCTGGTGCCTGGCACTCTGGGACTCTGGAGGGGAGGGGCGCTTTTCCTGTGCTCATGAAACTCAGGGGGGCTATAGCATTTCAGACACTGCTCACAGGTCCCCAGGATATGGTCACCGCCCTTGCCCTCCAATACTGTTGTGACTTTGCTGAACTGAAAGAAACTGAAAGACGGGGGCATTTCTGAGCTGGAAGCAGGCTGCCTGCTGAGGGATAGGGGAGAGTCGCTGACACAGGATGACAGAGTCCATCTGATGAGCACCTACTATGTGCTAGGCTGTTGCTGAGAGCTTCCTGTGTCACCAAGTACCAAGAATCATTATCATCCTGGAGTAAGATGACTGACTTCTGCCCATTTCACAGGGGAGCATATTGAGGCTCAGAGAGGGAAGGGATGTCCTAGCATTCACATAACTTGAGACAGGAAGGGCTGGGTTAAGGGTCCCAAGTGTATGATTAAATTTTGGGCTACACTGGATGGCATGAAGGATCTTAGTTCCCTGACCAGGGATGGAACCCTCACCCCCTGCAGTGGAAACATGGAATCTTAACCACTGGACAACCAGGGAAGTCCCAAGGCCCCAGATTTGACTCAGGTCATAGTTTATTCATGCATCTGAAACGTACGTATTGGGCACCTACTGTGCCAGAGAGGGAACAAAATAAGTGACAATCTTGGGCTGACTTTTTAACAGGAGATGAACGTAAAACCAGATAAATAAATGCATGGTGGGAAGCAGTAAGGATGGAAAAGTAAGCAGGAGAAGGGAAGGGCTGGGGTGCAATTTTAAATCAGGTGCTGAAGGAAGGCCATGCTGTGATGAACAAAGGTCTGAAGGCCTCGGATGAAGAACATCCTGAGCAAAGGGAACAGTCAGTGCAAAGGCCCTGGGGCAGGACTGGGCCTGGAGTGAGGGGGAGAGAAGGAGGAGGAGGGCAGGGAGGGGAAGGGGCAGGTCCAGGGAAGGGGTCGTGGAGGACTCAGGCTTTACCTGGAGCGAGGAGGGGGCCAGGAGGGCTGTTAGCAGAGAAAGGGGCGGAGCCTGACTCATGTGCTCACGGGCTCCCTCTGGCTGTTGTAGGGAGAAAAGACTGTGAAGGGTGAGGGTGGGAGGGAGCTGGGGGACCAAGGGAAGAGAAGGTGATTGTGCCAGTCCAGGTGAGTGATGATGCTGGGGGTCGGGGTGGGGGGCGGAAGTGGGGGCAGGTCAGGGTGCAGGCAGCTTAGGAGGAGAAATAACCAGATAGAGGACAGACTTAGGAAACAGAGTGACCCTTGGCCATGTTTCCCTTGCAGTCTTTCTGGGGCCTAGGGAACCTGCAGGGACTGGATGGGGACACATTTGTATTATCAACCCAGATAATAGAGGACTAGGGTTAGGGTAAGGCTCCTGTGGCTGCTGCCCCAGGTGCTGTGGAGGTGTGCCCGGCCCCAGGCAGGGCAGCCTCAGTAACCAAGCACCTGCTCCACCATGAGCTCTCGAACAAGAATCCCCAGAGGGCTGAACCAGAGACATCAACGACATCACTCCTAGAGGCCCACCGCCTGCTCCCAGCCACTCTCCGTGCATGCGGAGCGCCCGGTGATAACACAGTGCCCCCAGTGACCGGGGCTGGAGATCTCACCAGAAATGGCATTTCCTGCGTACATTCTGTTCCAGACTCCATTCCCTACCCTTTCTGGTGATCCTTTGAAGCCCTGGAAGGAGTGTGCTGATACTGCTCCCAGTTTATGGCTGAAGCATAGAGAGGCTGAACACAGCCAGGCTTCACTGAGTCAAGTTGAACCAAGGCTGCCCTGATGTCTTGGGTTAAGGGTCCCCTCTGCCCTTGCATTCAGCCTCTTGAGTAGCCTGGAAGGTCAGTAGATTTCCCAGAGCAGAAACTCCCCCTGACACAGGCTAGCCTTGCATGCTCTCAGCGATGGGACCCTCACTTCCTGTATGAGAGAGCTGCCTTGCTTTGGGGTGACGCCAAGCACTCTTGGGGTGGCCAAGAGTGAGTTTTTCCCTTTAATCCATCTGGTCTCCGTCCTCTGCCTTTAACCTCCCTCCTTTGGCCCTGATCCTGCTCTCTGGGGACTGCTCAGAATATGTGTCCCTCTTCCCCCTCCTTCTCCTCCGTCCTCCCACCTTCCCCACTTCCTCTCCTCCACCTCCAGGTAGCCTTTCAACTTTCACTCTAAGGAGCAGAATTGGAGAATAGGTGGGTCCCAGGGTTTGGAGTCAGACACACCTGCCTCTTGGCAGTTCTGTGGCCCTGGGCAAGTCATGATATACCTTGGAGCCTCTGTTTCCTCATATGTAAAAAAAAAAAGAAGGCAACATACCCTATCCTGGTTAACCCTATGGTCCCCATGCCCAGCTCAGAGTGTGGCAAAGAGCGTATGTTCAATAAACATTTGTCAAATAAATGCTGTTCTTTTCAACTGTTGGTCCACTACTTACTACTTGCATGCTCCAAATCTGACCCTCCTTAAGAACATCCCTGGACTCCCCAGAGTAAGCCCCTCCCCAGGACCCAGCCAACCTCTGTCTGCTCTGTCCACTCCCTCTCCACCACAAGGAGATCCTTCCTGACTCATGGCCTTTGCATATGTTGTTCCCTCTGTCAAGCATGCCCTTCCCTGTGCTTGGTTTATCATCGTCTCTATGGCAGCTGAGAAGTCCTCCGCTCAACTCCCTCCCTTCTCAGTTTGCATTTAAATCATTAACTGTGATGGTTAATTATGTAATTAACTGCTTAACATCTGTCTTCCCACACATCCTGCCACGACAGCAGGACTTTTCAACTGCTTTTTCATACTTGTAGCCACAGCACCTTGGACAGCACCTGACACATACTAAGTGCTTGATAAATGCTTGTGAATGAAAACAATGAAGGACTTGTGTTATACACCATTTCGCCTGTTTCTTCCCTATGTTCCAGTTTACCAGAGGGTTGGGTTTTTTTTAATTGAATACATTCCTGTTAGTGAGGCTGCAAACAGATAAACAGCACCATCACCTCCCTGCTTTTACACTTCGTACTCCTCTTAATACAATAAAAAATGTTTTCACCCTTTTTTTTTCCCTTCCTTTTTCAGCTTTTCTCATTCAGGAGTGGAAAATGTTAAAATGTGTTGATGCAGTCAGAAGTGTTTTAAGCCTTCAGACAATTCAGACTTGAGAATCAAGTGATGGCGGAAGAGCTAAAAAAAATACATTCTTGCGTATTAGGAGGAGAAAGAAAATGCCATTTCAATAAGATCAAGGCTTGTTAATGCTGGAATGTAAAGATAGACACTTCCTGTCCTCAACACACAAACTTTACCCACAGCTGTGGGTGCCGGGCCCTCCAGAACTGCTGGGGCAGGGCGGCCACAAAGAGACTGTAATTGCTCCGGAGTTGAAGCCCTACGTGTTCCCGGAGCCATGCCAAGATTGAGTGAAGGTCACAGAGGATGTGAGATGCTGTGGGGAAGGAACTGTCCTTGGAACCCTCCCAGGACATAAGAAGGGGAGGGGCTCAGCCCTCAGGAGAAGGGATTCTCACGCCCTGTTGCCTGTTACATGTGGGGTCTTGCACAGATGTTAACCCTCCTGGGGAGGGAGGTTTGTAGTGCACACCCAAGTGCCCACTATGTGACCTTGGGTACATTGCTCACCCTCTTTGTGCCTCAGTTACCCTCTCTGCCAAGTACAGGTCATATTTTACTGTTAAACATTTAATATTGGCTGTGATTATTTGCTGCTATCAGTAGCTCTTCTTACTGTTTTTGTTGTTGTTTTGTAATACCTATCTGAGGAATCTGCCCAGCCCACGGGCTTTTCCTGAGAATTGCTCCTACCCATTCTTACCACTTGAGGCTTCCCTGGTAGCTCAGCAGTAAAAAATCTGCCTGTCAATGCAAGAGACCCAGGTTCATTCCCTGGGTCAGGAAGATGCCCTGGAGGAGGAAATGGCAACCCAGTATTCTTGCCTGGGGAAATCCCCTGGACAGAGGAGCCTGGTGGGCTACAATCCATAGCGTTGCACGTAGGCAAGCTCATCCCACTCACACATTCTGCCTCATTCACAGTGTTACCCCACCCTCCTGTTTTAAGAGATTGGACCATGGAGGTAGGCTGAACCTATCAGATTCTTTCCTCTGGGAGTTTGGAGTGAGAGTCCCAAAGCACATAGAACATACCTCTGCCTTAGGGGAGGGACAAGCAAACTGCGGAATAAAGATGATCATTGCAGATCTGACAGTTGCTACAAAGACATAAAAGCAGGAATAGCAAGGGGAAAGGCAGGGCAAGGAGTTTGGATTTCATCCTTGGGGCACTGAGAAGAAACTGAAGGGATTTTTAGCTGGAAAGGGATTCCACTTGTGGTTTAAGAATGTCAATCTGGCAGATGAAGAAGCAACATTTCCTGAAAAAAGCCAACCTGTGTTTATCCCACAACCCCGACTGCATATCTGCTCATGGGTGGGGGGTTTCTGCCTGGGGTCTGTGTTAAGAAGGCTTCTGAGCCCGAGTCCCAGTTCTGCAGGGAAAGGAGTACTGCAATCTGTTGGTGATGCCTGGGTCTTGCCTCCCCTTGTGATAGAGTTCTGTTATTGGTTAGGGATGTCTGTCATAGGCAACTGAATAGGCCATGGTGGTTTGTATGTTACATATTTGCTGTCCAGGGTTAAGAGGCTGTTTCTGCTCAAAGAAAATTCTCCATACTCTCCTGGAAAGGACAGTAGGGAAGATCCTGAACCAAGACAGACAGGATTCAAATTTTGGCCAGACTACTTCCTCCCAGTGTGACTTTGGGCAAGTTTCTTTCTGACCGAGCTTCATTGATCCTCTGCAAAGAAGGAACAGAAGTCTTGCCCTATGGATTTATTCTGTGGATTGTATGAGGGGCCACGTGTGACATGCCTGCTGTGCAGTAGGACTTGGCCGTGGTGGACGTCGGCCTCTCCAGGACCCCCTTGCTGTTGCTCAGGTTCTGAAGCCAAATCCGTTTTATTTCCAGTCTCGGCCCCAGGGTGGGTTCCAACTCTGTCCTCCAGACCTTGGCGGATACCCTCAGCTGTGTCTTGCACCTGGGCTCTGTCCCCAGAACTACCAAAGCCTTGGCATCCACCACCCACAGACATGCCCCCACCTGGTGATGGCGCGCGTGAGACAAAGTGGGCACAAGGACAGATGGCCTGGGACTCTCATGGAGGCAGGGCTGGGGGAGTGGGGAGAGAGGTTCCCACACCTGGTCTTCACTGGCTTCCCCCCAACCTGGGCCCACCAGGGAGGGTGCTTCTTGCCAACTGGAGGGGGGTCCTTCCCTATGTCTGGCTGCCTCCCAGCTCTTGGCCTGGTGTCCTGCCATCAGCATTTATGTCTGCAGGTGGCTGGGACTGCCTGCTCTGTTACTTGGCACAGACTGGAGGGATCTTGGGATACTGTGATGCGGTGTGGGGGAGGGGCATCACAAATGCATATGCTGGGGCCTGGCCCAGGGGTGGCTGTGGAAGGTGGTAACTGTGAGGGAGACGGTTCCACCAACCTAGCGACCAGGACGCAGCCCCTCCTGGCTCCCTCCCTACTCCCATCCTGGCCCCTTGACTCCCACCCCAGCACTCCGTCCCCCACTCAGCAGGCAGAGGGACATTTAAAAACACAAACCCTCACGCTTCCTTGGTGGTCAGTGGTTGAGAATCCTCCTGTCAATGTAGGGGACACAGGTTCAATCCCTGGTCCAGGAAGATCCCACATGCCTTGAGGCAACTAAGCCCGTGAGCCACAACCACTGAAGCCCACGTGCCTTAGGGCCCGTGCTCCACAACAAGAGAAGTCACTGCAAGGAGAAGCCCAAGCACTGCAGCTAGAGAAAGTGCAGCAACAAAGACCCAGCACCGCCCCAGATAGATTAGCTAATTAATTATAAAGACACACACACACACACAAAACACACCCGCTCCTCTCCCTCCTCTGCTTATATCCTTCTGTGGCTGCTTTTGCCCTCAGATTAAATCCAACTGCACCACCCAGGAGTGCCTGAGCTATTCTCTTCCTCTTCATTCCCCTCCCCATCTGACCCGCTGTCTAGGCTAAACTCAGAGCCCCTGGACCTGCTTCATGTCTCAACACAGACCATCCTTGGTCTCACCTCCAGGTCTTTGCACATGCTGTTTCTTTTGCCCCAGATGCTTTTCCCCTCCCTTCACCTGGTGGACTCGTTCACCTTCAAGTCTCAGCTTCAAAGTCATCCCTTCAAGGAAGCCCCCTTTGATGACATCCCCTCACCTAGGCTGACTTAGACGCCCCTCCCTGTGCATCTACCATCAAAGCTCCAGTCACCTGTTGGAGCCACCTGTGGCTCCTTCCATGCATCATAATGAAATTCCCACCTGTCCAGGGAGTGACCTCCATGAGCATTCCAGTCACTCAGGTACCAGAACACCGGCCTGCCCGCCTAGCTTAGGCTCAAAACACATCTGCGCCACCCATGTACGGTGTGACTTTGGATCAGTGACCCCACTTGTCTTGGATCCTGCTCACTCGTCTGCAGATCGTGGCTGCAGATGGTGCTTGTTCAGTGAGAGACTCAAGAATGAATGAATGAGTGAATTGCACCTGTCAGCCTATTTCACACACACAGCAGTCAAAGGAGTCCCTTTAAAATCTGAATCAGGAACTTCTCTGGTGGTCCAGTGGTTAAGAATCCCACTTGCCAGGGCACATGGGTGTGGAGCCCTGTAGCAAGGTCACAGGGCAAAGATCTCTGGAACTGACCAAGCCCCATCGCAACTGTTGCCATGAGCTTCCAGATCCAAACTGGCCAGTCCTCTGACCCCATATTAGGTAAAATACTCACCCACCCTATGCATCCTAAATGATCACCATTCCAGTAGGAATATTCTCTGTCTTGAGGCTATAAAAATTGGCTACTAGCCTGCAAAAGGGTTCAGCTCTCCCTTGAGCCAGCCCATGGTTCTAGCAGCATCTCCCACTTTAGTAAATTTTACTCTCTTCTCATTCTGCCTCACATCTGGAAATTCTTTTGCAACCCATGGACAGACCATGACAACAGGTCTTTTGCAACCCATGGACAGACCATGACAACAGGTTTGATCCCTGCTCGGGGAACTAAGATCCCACATGCATGCACCACAACTACTGAGCTGTGCTCCACAGTGAAAGAAGCCACTGCAACAAGAAGCCCGTGCATCACAGCGAAGACCCAGTGCAGCCCAAAGCAAAGAAACAAACAAACTTAAATCAGCAGATTTGATCACCCCTGTACCAAACCCTTCGGCAGGTCCAGTGCCTTCTCAATAAAGTCCACATTCCTCCCCTGCCTCCTGCCTCTCTCCCTCTCCCTCAATCTGATCCAGGCACTCAGGCCTCCTCACTGGTCCTCCAACACACCAGGTGCAGTCCTGCCCCAGGGCCTTTGCACATGCTGCGCGTATTGCCTGACACACTATTCCCCAAACTCTTGTCATTACTGAGCCCTCAACCTAAGTGTCACCTCCCCACTAGAAGCCTTCCCTGATCACCCTTTTTGAGCACATTCTTCACCTCTATTCATTCTCTTCCTGGCTCCAATCCTCATATGGAAAAATTCCTGCACTTGTCAGGGATGACTTACCTGTTCAACGTCCACCTCTCCTGCTACAGCCGTGTCACCCTGGGCAAGTCCCTGTTTTCCTCTGAGCCTCAGTTTGTTCATCTGTCAAACCGGTGTATGAGCCACCCAGGTGGTAAGCCCAGAGTTGGTGATCTTGTTCCCTGATGTGTGCCAGCACCTAGAACAGTGCCAAAAAAATGAATGGATGGATGAACAAACAATGCACACATTCATTCACTCTCTCAGGGCCCAGTTTCATCCTGCTCGGTCCCTCTCTGGCTGCCTCTGTGAGGCCAACGAACTGGGTTTAAGTGAAAGGGTGCAGGGTACAGATATTACGGGGGCCTTCGTGTCCCCTATGTGTGTCCCTGCTCCTGCCTGTAAAGGCAGGCAGATGGGCTCATAACGTCTACTGATTCTCAGCCGTGACATCTCCATCTGGACGCGTGCCCTGCCCACTCATCAGAGGACCTGCGTGGGAGTGTGTGCACAGCTCCCTTGTGTGTGGCCAGGACCGCGTGGCCACCTGGCCTGGCGTCACCCCTGCAAAATACCAACCCTCACCCGCCTTGCCACATTTCTCCTCCTGCCACTCTACATCCAATCAGCCAGCCACCGCTTTACTGTGAGTTTCAAAAGCTGACACATTGGAGGTAGGGAGGAAGGAGAGTGAGGTGCCTCGGAACATCCCAGGAGGAGTCATGTTAATTGAGCAGTTACTATGTCCTTGGCCCTGTTCCAAGGTCTTTGTTGAAGTTTGCACATCTAATTTGTTCACAATCCTATGAAGTAGAAAGTCTGTATTATTAGCCCCAAATTATAGGTGGGAAAACCGATACACCAAGAGACAATGTGACTGGCCAAAGGCACAGAGCTGGGAAGCATGTTTGATCGCATCAGTGTCTCCAGGAGCAGAAAGAACATGGAAAGCATCCTATGTGTCTCTCCACAGGGACCAGTTACAACAGTCTGTTTCATATTCCAAAGAATTGCAAACAGGCGTTCCAACAAAAACTTGTACACGTGTATTCATAGCAGTATGATTCATGGTAAGCCAAAAGGTAGAAACAACCCAATTGTCCGTCGACAGGTGAAGGATAAACAAAATGTGGTCCATCCATACAGTGGAATATTATTCATCTTTAAAAAAAAAAAAAAGGAGATTCTGACAAATGCTACGATACGGATGAACCACGAAAATACTATAAATAAAATAAGCCAGACGCAAAAAGATAAATACTGTCTGTTTCCACTTGCAGGAGGTCCCTAAAAGAGTTTCTGATCCATAGAGACGGGAAGTAGATGGTGCAGGCCAAGGGCTGGGGGAAGGGATGGTGAGTCAGTGCTTAATGGGGACAGTTTCAGTTTGGGAAAGATGAGAAGGTTCTGGAGATGGATGGTGGGCATGGTTGCATGGCAGTGTGAATGTACTTAATGCCACTGAATTACACACTTAAAAATGGTTAAAACTATAAATTTTGTTATACATATTTTGTAATATATATTTTTTAATTTCAGAAGAAATGAAGCACGGATACATTGTACAATGTGGATAAACCTTGAAAACCTTATGTTCATTGAAAGAAGCCAGACATAAAAGACCACATGTTGTAGGATTCCATTTATATGAATCCAGGCAAATCCAGAGAGTCAGAGAATGGATTTGTGGTTGCCAGGGGCTGGGGGAGGGGAAGCGAGAGTGATCACTAATGGGGATGGGGTTGCTTTTTGGGGTGATAGGAAGGTTCTGGAAGTAAGCATGGGAGATGGTTGTACAACCTTATGAATATACTCACTATCACTGAACTGTGCATTTTAAAATGCACACTTAAGTGTTTAAAATGGTAAATTTTATACTACGTCTATTTTACCCCAATAAAAGAAAGAAAAAAAAAACAAACCCAGCCTGGTTTATTCTCTCAGTGGAGTGGTCGGCAGGTGTATAAATAGTGAGAATCCATGTGCCCATAAGAAATGATCTCAAAGGTATATGGCTAAGCGTTAGCAAAGAAAGTGCAGGATATCGTTTGAGTACATACACTTGTGTGTGAAAAAAAAATCGAGAAGGGAAGAAAAATATACCCACAGGTGCTTTTGTGTACACATAACATCCCTGGAAGGAATACAGGGACAAAGCTGGCTGCCTCAGGACGGACCCTGGATAACCTACCCTAGAGGGAGATTTTTCCCTCTGTGAACTCTTTTGTACTTCGAAAGGCAGAAAAGCATGATGGCTAAAAACCCAGCTCTATCTCAGTCCAGCTGTGTGACCTTGGGCAAATCACTTAAACTCTCTGTGCCTCAGTGGCCTTATCTACAAAACAGGAAAGATGACATCAACCTTAGAGGGCTGTTTGGGCAAAGACGTGTTTCCGTGGTGGCTCAAATGGTAAAGGATCTGCCTGCAATGTGGGAGACCTGGGTTCGATCCCTGGGTCGGGAAGATCCCCTGTAGAAGGGAATGGCAACCCACTTCAGTATTTGTGCCAGGAAAATCCCACAGACAGAGAAGCCTGGCGGGCTACAGTCCGTAGAGTCACAGAGTCGGACACGACTGAGCAACTAACACTTTCTCTTTTTCATGACAAATTAAAACCCATCAGGTGCTGAAAATAGGCCTTTGCATGAGGCAGGTGCCATTTAAGCAATGCTCTCGACTTCTTGAGGGCTTCCTAGGTGGCACTAATGGTAAAGAATCTGCCTGCCAATACAGGAGACTTTAAAAACCACGGGTTCAATCCATGGATTGGGAAGATCCCGTGGAGGAAGAAATGGCAACCTGCTCCAGTATTCTTGCCTGGAGAATCCCATGGACAGAGGAGCATGGCAGGCTACAGTCCATGGGGTGGCAAAGAGTCAGACATGACTGAAGCAACTTAGCAGCACATCTTGACTTCTATACCCTATTTCATCTTTATCTAAACAAACAAATATCTAAGACTAAATTTTTAAAACATTGAATGGATGGTGCGTGGAGAGTGCTGAGCACCTGGCACCCAGCCCGTGCTTGGCATCTGCAATCCATGAGCTGGTGAGCTCACCCTTTCCTTCTCCTCCGCTCCCCCATCCACATCCCCCATGGACTCAGCCTCATAGCAAGTGACGCAACCTGGGGAAACTGAGTCCCTTGGGCCACAGGTATTCCCACAACACCTTGCTTGCATGAAGGCAGGGGGTGGGGGGTGTGGGGAGGGAGGACCCTCCTGGCATTTAGTTCTCAGGGGAGGGTGGAGGGTGAGAACGGGCTCCTATTTGACTTAAATAGCATCTCGAAGGAGCCAGTTGCCATGACTTCGGGAGGAAGTCTCTGGCTGGGGTGGAGCCTGGCCGGGTGCCCCAGGAGGGACCTCATTCCTTCCCCAGGGGCTGACCTGGCTCACCCTCAGGCTCTGGACTCAGGCCGGTGTGGATCTGCATCCAGCCTTTCTTCACACCCTGTGACCTGTTCCTCTTCTGTGAATTAAGACTACTAAAAAAACAAAACTCCAGTCTTGGGCTGTTGGGGGAATTTAACAGGATGCAAAATGCCCAGCTCTGGGTTAGGAGATCTCACGATTATTCTTATATCCTTGGGAGAAAATGATTTTCAATATGATCCCACTTAGGATCCCCAGACCGTTTCTATGCATAGAAAAATGTCAGCAGTGGTTATGTGTGGGGACTGTAATATAAATAATAATAGCTGGTACTTATTAAGCATATGCTAAGTGCTTTAGCCAGGGGTCCCCAACCTGTTCCAATGCATTGGCCACCTGATGCAAAGAGCCAACTCACTGGAAAAGACCCTGATGCTGGGAAAGATTGAGGGCGAAAGGAGAAGAGGGGGTGCAGGATAAGATGGTTGGATGGCATCACTGACTCACTGGACATGAATCTGAGCAAACTCTGGGAGATAGTGAAGGACAGGGAAGGCTTGGCGTGCTGCAGTCCACAGGGTTGCAAAGAGTCAGACACAACTTAGCGAATGAACCATCACATGCATGACATGCATTCTTCTCTCTCCCCAATCCCACGTTCTACCCCATGGACTCAGATATGGTCTTCCAGTCACTGACCACCAGATTTACATCTTCAAAAGGCATCTCTGCCCCTAACTCCTACATCTCCATGTGGGAACCTAATAACACATCAAAGTCAAGTCTTGATGCTCACCCCCCCACACACAAACTTGTTCCTCCCTCATCCTTCCATCTCAGCTGATGGCAGCTCCAACCATACAGGTGCTCAATTCAGACACGCTAGCATCATCCTCAGCTTTCCTCTTTCCCCCACCCCTCACAGCCCATCCGTTAGCAAACTGCCTTGGTTCTGTATCCACAATCTACCCAGAGAGTGTCCACTTCTCCATCTCCTATATCCTCCGGTCCAGCTCCGTCACTGGCACCTTGGACCAGTGCGGCTGCCTCCACCCTAGTTCCTCTCCTTTCCATCCTTGCTGCCCAGTCTGTCCTGCCCATATCAGCCACGAGAGAGCGCCCGTGAGCGCCCGAGTCGGGCCCCGCCCCTTGTCTGCCCACAGCCCTCCAGCTCCCACCTCCCTTGGGGTAATAGCCCCAAATCTGTCCTGCATGACCTGCTCCAGCCCCGTCCCTACCCTTGCTTCGTCCCTCTCTCTCCCTGCTCCAGCCACACAGGCCTCCTCGCTGTTCCTCCAGGTCAGGGCATGGAGCTGCCCCAGGACATTTTCATAGGCTGTGCCCTCTGTGACTGCTTCAAATGCCTTTGGTCTCTACTCAGATGCCAACCTCTGCCTGAGCCCTGCCGTGAACACCTTGTTTAAGATTGACTTTCCCACACATCTTCATCCTTTTGTGGGTTGATTTTGTTTTCCTTTGCTCACCCACCATACATTTTACCAGTTTGTTTTTTAATGTACAGTATCAGCTCTTGGCGGAGAAGGCGATGGCAACCCACTCCAGTACTCTTGCCTGTTAAGGACAGGTGGGTAACCCATGGGGGTTCCCAGGTGGCTCAGTGGTAAAGAATCTGCCTGCCAATGCAAGAGATTCAGGAGACATGGGCTTAATCCCTGGATCACGAAGATCCCCTGGAGGAGGAAATGGCAACCCACTCCAGTATTCTTGCATGGACAGAGCAGCCTGGCAAGCTACAGTCCATGGGGTCACAAAGAGTAGGACGTGATTGAGCGACCAGGTAACCCATGAAAAGACCGCGTCCATAAGCAGTGCAGGCCAGACTTTTCTGACTCAGCCCCAAAGTGTGGCAACAGCAAAATAAAAGGGAATACCTTCCTCCCAGGTCTCCCTGGGGGCTGTGATGCTGAGCCTGCCATCCCACGAACTTGGCCCTCCACCTTTGGCCTCTGCGCTTCCCCTCACATCTTGAGTTTCTGACTTGGAGGACGTTTTCTTTTATGAGTACATTCACGGAAGCCTCTCGCACTCTGGGCCAGCAGCATGTGAGCCTGGAAAGAATATGTAAAGGTCAATGTCTATAATTGAATTTTCCCCCCCAGATAAAAATAGCATCTTTGTAATCGTTTAAATGGTTCTGAGGGAAGGAAAGAGAGAGAGAGAAAGGGAGAAATACCTGCAAGTTGAAAAATTACAGGCTCTGGTCTCAAGTCCACCTGAGCACCAACTACCCATCACTGAGTGAGTGTCTTTGCTCATAACCTGGTGCATGAATGTGTGTGCGTGCGCACACACACACACACACACGCACACCTGATCACAGGCAGCTCCAATTGATGATGACCGAGTGCTAAACTGAGGTCAGGCACTCTGCCTGGAGATGGGGGGCTGGGATCAGAGGTTTCACCCAAATGAGTGGCCCCCATATGGAGGACCCTAGTGGTTGATATGGGGCTGGCGGCGGGGGTGGGGGCGTCTTGTGCCCTCTGCTCTGAGCCTGGGTTTCTCCTCCCTCCACACAGGTATGGGACTCTGTTTTCTCGCTGCCCCTCTAGGGAGAACATCCCTGATACCGTTGAGTCTGGACCCCACATTCTGTCCCCACCTCTGATGCTGTCTTCAAATTCCCTCCTCCCACTCCATCCTGTTTGTGGTCTGGGGGAGGGGGAGTATGGGGAGAGGTACGGGCCACTGAAATAAAGTTCCTCCCTATTAATTTTCAGCACAGGAAGATTTACCATTATCTCCTCTCGCCTTTCTGCAGAGTTAACACTGAGTCACAGAACCTTCCTCCTGGCCAGGCAGAGGGGTGTCATGGGCCTCCTCCCCTGGAAACTCTCCCTTTGCTCCCCTCTCCAGACCTCAAGTTCTCCACTTGGTTCGGTCAATTTCCCAGACCAAACCTCAGTTTCCTCACCTGGACTGGTTATTTCACACGTATATTCAGTCACATAGAGAAGGTACCATAAATGGCAGCATGCTGGGTTGAAAATAATCCAATAAGTATTTACCAAGCCCCTACTGTGTGGCGGGCTGTCCAGGGCACCAGAGACACTGCAGAGACACAGACATCACAGACGAAATACCCTGCCCTGGCTTCAGCAATTAACCAAATTGATTTTGTAATGAGGGCCGAAGCAAACCAGGTGTAGCCAGACCATGTGCCCATGTGCATGGGGGAAAAAAGACTGACAGGAAAACCATCAAAACAGTAACAGTGGTTATGGGGGGAGGAGGGCTAGGATATCTGAGGACGGGGTAATCTGCTTCGAAAGGGTACTTCCCAAATCTCAGGACGCTTATGTGAATTTCACCTTAATAAAAATTGAAAGAAGAAAAGCAAAGAGAGCGCAGCCCTGGAGTTAACGGATGATGTGAAATTGTCTAGATAAAAATCTCAGACTAGGAACTTCACAGAAGGAAATCCTGGGTACATCTGAGGATCCATAATCAACAAGTGAACAATACATTTCTAAGGACAGAAAAGAAATAGGGTCATCTCATTCAGTGGAGTCACTACCAGGAAGGATTTAATCACCCAGCATTTTGTATCAAGAATCTCCACCATGACATTTTGCTAAAAGGATGTGTCCATTTCTTTCCGTTTTTCTTTTTGCATGTAAAAATGTACTTATATAAAGAGGCTTATACCAATATTTCCAATAAAGTTGTTTTTAATTAGTAAAAGAGAAGGAAAATAAAAAGAAGGAAGGGAAAAGAAAAAGAGGGAGCGAGAGAGGAAGAAAAGAATTTATATATCCGAGCTCTTATTAGTTGTTCCAGGACAATTTTCCCAAGAAAATAGTTGTGGATGGGAACTTACAAGTAGCTACCAGGGTGTTATTTCCTAGTCTATAATAGCAACACATTAGATACAACCTAAATGCTTAACAATAGAGGATGAATTTGAAAAAAAAAAACACTATGTTGCCATGAAACAAATTACAATTGTATAATTGCATAGAAAAAAAGACTAAAAGGAAGCACACTTAGAAGTTGGCACCCTGGGCAAGATAACAGCCAGGCTTTATATCTTCTTTTTAGTGTATTGAGATTTTCTAAATTTCCTACAGTGAATGATGTTCCTTCTGTGGTCAGAGCGAGGATAAACAACATCAGTACATCCTTGTTCTTAAAGAAAGTAGAGGGAGAAAGGAAGCCTGGGTAAAGCTGGGGAGTGGGGGATGGTCCTGACTCCATCATTATCTGCTGTATCACTAATACGCCATGATCTTGGTTTTCTTGCCTGTAGAATGGAAATAATGAGGTCTACACGACCACAGGGGTTTCAGGACGAGGACCTGACAAGCCCAGCCAAGGATGGCATTATTGACCCTCATCAGAAACTGTCATCTCTTGTCTTCAGACCACCCCAGCCCCCTCTGGCTTCCTGGCTTCCCTCTCTGGCCCCTGGCAGCCCAAGAGAGTTTTTTTTAAAAGAAGTCATAGATGAAACCTCTTCCCTTCCCTGTTCAGAGACCCTCCTCTATTCTATGAAGCAGATACAGTATCATCAATTCCATCTGGCAAATGAGGAAACCGAGGCTTGAGGATGCTATGCTCCTTTCTGGGCTCTCTGATCCCAAGGCCACCCAACTGTTGAGAAGCATATCCAGGACTTGAACCCAGGATGGTCTAGCTCTCAAGGCTATGTGCCTAACCACTGCACCACACAACTTGTCCTCATCCCCTTCCTGCCCCCCCCTCCTCCCCTCTCCCCCTCGCTCACTCTACTCCAGCCACACAGGCCACCATTTCCCCAACATGGCACATCCTGTCCTGCCTCAGGAAAATCAAACCAGAATGAGATTCTACTTTGCACTGATCGGATTGGGAGAGAGTTGGAAAATATTGGATGAAATCAAGTATTGATGGGGGTGAGGAGAACAGGACTCATATACCGCAGATGTGCAGCCTGACTGTATTAAGGAAAACCCCAGAGCAGCAGCTCCAGCCCTCGGCCATTAACCCAGAGAACCAGCTGCACGTGTGTGCAAAGACTCATGTTCAAAGGTGTGCCCTGGGGCTTCCTGGGCAGTCCAGTTACCAATGTGGGGGACATGGGCTGGATCCCTGGTCTGGCAAGATCCCACATGCTGTGGAGCAACTAAGCCCATGCACTGCAACTACGGAGCCCAAGTGCTACAACCATTGAAGCCTGCAGAACTGGAGCCCAAGCTCCACCACAAGAGAAGCCACCGCAACGAGAAGCCTGCGCGCTGCAACTAGAGAGTAGCCCCTGCTTGCCGCAACTAGAGAAAGCCTGCACTCAGTAACGAAGACCCAGCCGGCACAGCCAAAAATTAAAAACAAAAGCATGCCCTGTGGAGTTGGTGACATATGTCTAGCAGGTGGGGATGTGGTAGATAAACCATGAAACATGCATCTTATGGAAATGCATGCAGCCATTAAAAAAGAGAGAGGCTGATCCATGTGTCCTGATCTGGTGAGGTCTCTGAGATGAAGGTCATTTAGTCCTACTATTGGGATACTGTCTGTCCTGGGAATAGTGATTCATTTAGAGAGTGCTAATTAGCTGTCTGGCACTGTGCAAGCCACAGTCTCTGAATTATTTCATTAGTCACTCCCATTTTACAGATGGGAAACAGAGGGCCAGAGAGATTAAGCAACTGATCCAAGGTCGCACAGCCAGTGCATAGGAGAGCTGGGAATTAAACACGAGTTCTGTGACGCCCACCTCTGTGTCCTTACCCTGCTCCTTGCGTCATTCATTCATTCCACAAACACTGATGATCACTGTGTGCCTGGCCCTGTTCTAAACACCAGAGACCCAGCAGAGAACAGGAGTGACAATATCTCCCACTTTCTTGGAGCTGCTGGAAGCTGGAGAGAGAATATGCAAGCCAGTGAACAAAAAGTGATCATTTCAAATAGTGGTAAATGACAGGCAGTACTGAAACAGGGTGATATGGGGAAAAAGTGATGACGTAAGGGGATGCAACTTTAGCAGGGATGATCAAGGGGAGTCCCTCTGAGAAGGTGAAATTTGAGTTGAGACCTGAATGATGAGAGAGAGAAAACTATGGGGACATGTGAAAGAAGGGTGTCCCAAACAGAGGGTATATATAGCCTGTGCAAAGGTCCTGAGGCAGGATGGTGCCTGATATGTTGCAGGAACAGTGAAGAGGTCCCTGTGGAGTGAGTGAGGGGGAGAAAGGGAGGAGGAGAGGGAAGGGAGGGAACAGGACAGGTCGTGCAGGGTCTTGTGGGCCTTGGGAAGGACTTGGGCTTTTACCCCAGGGAGGTGGGAGCCCTGGAGGGCTGTGGGTAGGGTAGAGAGGAGCTGATTCAGGTGCTCACGGGTGCCCTCTGGTTGCTGCAGGGAGGAGAGACCATAGGGGGCATGGGGAGCAGGAGCCAGACTTACTGGTTCAGGTGGGTGATGCAGGGGCTGGACCCAAGT
Organism: Bos indicus; assembly: GCF_029378745.1. Classification (NCBI taxonomy): domain Eukaryota; kingdom Metazoa; phylum Chordata; class Mammalia; order Artiodactyla; family Bovidae; genus Bos; species Bos indicus. The sequence goes on along the minus strand of NC_091766.1, from coordinate 18,664,416 downwards.
GGATGCAGAAGATGCAAAATTAGTTAATAACATTCCAGCGTCACCCACCACTACCTTGAGTGGTTTATCCTCAAGGACAGATGGCACGTTTCTCCCCATCGATTTGACTGTTTAGTTGTTCAGTTGTGTTCAACTCTTTTGCAGCCCCATGGACTGTAGCCCACCAGCTCCTCTGTCCATGGGATTCTTTAAGCAAGAATATTGGCGTGGTTACCATTTCTTCCCGACCCAAGGATTGAATCCGTGTCTCCTGCATTGGCAGGCAGATTGTTTACCCCTGAGAGCCTTCTCCCCATTACCATCCGCTTTAGAGAACGCCCATGATCAGCTGCAGCTGCCAGACCCTCCCAGCCAGCAGTGCCCTCTGGGGACCAGAGACACACAGCATACTCCCCAGGCCATACCACAGGCGAGATGCAGGGCCAGACCTCAGGCCCCCAGTGCCACCTCTCTGCTGGCTCAGCTGTGCTCTGCCTGCCTCTTCCAGGGGCAAAGATTAGGAGTTTGTTTACCGGTATTATTTTTTATTGATTTTTAAACAAGTGCTCAGCAAAAAAGACACACTTGGCTCGGCTGCTTCCATGATATCTAAATGATTCATTTAAGCGATCCTAGTTGTGCGGGCCACTGGGTGCTAAAAGCTTGCACTTTGATCTTTTTCAATTTTTTTTTTTCCTAAGCTGTCATACAGGGTGACCAGCTTGTCCTGATTTGCCCAAAACTTCCCTGGTTTTAACACTGAAACCAGGATGATCAATCATCTTAGTCTGATCGGAAAAGCATTTGAAACACACACACGTTGTGGTTAGCTGGGGTGGGGGCTCCTCAAATGGGGTTGATGACGGTTCCTGTCTCATTAGCTTTTGTGAGGGGTGGTTTGACAATAAGCATCCTGGTTTTGTTTGGGGCTCTGTAATAAGGCATGGTCCTGTAGTTACAATTGAACCTTCCACTTGGATCTGAGCTTCCTAATGGCAAAAGGGAAAGGAGAAACATAATTTTTTTGTGGGGGGAGCATATTGTATAGCTTGCAGGACCTTCGCTCCCCAATCAGGGATCGAACCCGGGTCCCAGTAGTGAAAGTGTGAAATCCTAACCCTTGGACTATCAGAGAATTCCCCAGAAACAACTTTTTTTCCTTAAAAAAAAAAGTCCTAGTACATAGCAAACACTCAATAAAACTCTGGCTCTTAAAGGGCTGGTGAAGGAATCAGGGTTTCTCCTAAGGGAACCTATTTGGGGAAGAGGATATGTCAGCTCCTTCTAAACTATATGGCCCCACCATCTACTTCTTGTCTCTATGGATCTGATTCCTGCCTGATGACAAATAAAAATCGCAGATTCTGAAGTTAATCCACAAATCAGTTCAGTTCAGTTCAGTCGCTCAGTCATGCCCGACTCTTTGTGACCCCATGAATCGCAGCATGCCAGGCCTCCCTGTCCATCACCAACTCCCGGAGTTCACTCAGACTGAGGTCCATTGAATCAGTGATGCCATCCAGCCATCTCATCCTCTGTCGTCCCCTTCTCCTCTTGCCCCCAATCCCTCCCAGCATCAGAGTCTTTTCCAATGAGTCAACTCTTCCCATGAGGTGGCCAAAGTACTGGAGTTTCAGCTTTAGCATCATTCCTTCCAAAGAAAAACCAGGGCTGATCTCCTTCACACAAATCAGGTGGACACAAAACACATGTCCACATGCTTTATTTTCCATAATTCATTTTAATTTCTGATTTAGGAACCCCCTCCTGCTTCTTCTAGTATCAGTTCTTCTTTGGGGTGTGCAATCGCTGAAGCCATACTCCCTCCCTGGGTCTTCTCCAGGGCCAGGGAGGGGCACACCCAATGCAGTCCTTAGCTGTTCATCAGCCTACACAATCGACCTCACCGTCCTTCCCAGCCTGCCTCGATTCAGAGTGATATACAGGATTATAACTGGAAACTTCTATACATAAAAAGACACCAAAACCAAATTAAAAGGAAGTGACAAAACAGTACAGTGGTCTGTCAAAAATTAAACACAGAATTACCATTTGATTTAGCAATTCCACCTGTGGGTAGAAACAAAAAATTTGAGGGACTTCCCTGGAAGGACTGATGCTGAAGCTGAAGCTCCAGTACTCTGGTCACTTGATGCAAAGAGCCAGCTCATTGGAAAAGACCCTGATGCTGGGAAAGATTGAGGGCAGGAGGAGAATAGGGTGACAGAGGATGAGATGGTTGGATGGCATCACCGACTCAATGGACACGAGTTTGAACAAGCTCTGGGAGATAGTGAAGGACAGGGAAGCCTGGCGTGCTGCAGTCCATGGGGTTGCAAAGAGACAGACATGACTTAGTGACTGAACAAGAAGCTGGAGGTGCAGTGCTTTCACTGCAGGGGCCGTGGCTTTGATCCCTGGTTGGGGTACTAAGATCCCACATCCCATATGCCAGGTGGCGTGGCCAAAACAAACAAACAAATAAACAAATAAACAAATATTTGAAAGCAGGGACTCAGAGACCTAGTTGCACACCTATGCTCACAGCAGCATTATTCACAGGAGACAAACCAGGTATCTGTCCACAGTTGACAGATAAATTAGGGTCCATCCATACAATGGAATGTTATTCAATCTTTAAAAAGGAAGGCGATTCTGACACCCACTGCAACACGCATGAAGCCTTAGGACATGATGCTTGGTGAAATCAGCCGGACACAGAAGGACAAACACTGGTTCTACTCACAGGAGGTCCCTGGAGGAGTCAGATCCACAGAGACCGGAAGTAGATGGTGGAGGCTTGGGGCTGGGAGAGAGGGAGGGAGAGATGGTATTTAATAATGGCCCCTCCCTGCCCTCACTTCCCCTCCAGCCACCCAGCCTCCTCAATGTTTATTATCATTGTCATTGTTAAAAACTCATCTATTTATTTTATTGTGGTAAAATATACATAACATAAAATTTACCATTGTAACCACTTTCAGTGGCATTAAGCACATTCACATTGTTGGGCAACCATCCCCACCATCATCTCCAGAACTTTCTCACCTTCCCAAACAGAAACTCTGTCCCCATGAAACACTCACTCCCCACCCCCCTGCCACGGCCCCTGGCTCCACCATCTACTTCCTGTCTCTGTGGATCTGAGTCCTGTAGGGACCTCCTGTGAGTGAAATCAGACACTGTGTGTCCTTCTGTGTCCGGCTTATTTTATTGAATATAATGTTCTCAAGGTTCATCCATGCTGTAGCAGGTGTCAGAATCTCCTTCCTTTTTAAGGCTGAAAATATTTCACTGGATAGATAGACCATAATTCATTTATTCATCATCTGTCTGGGGACACTTGGGTTGTCTCCACCTTTTGGCTACTGTGAATCATGCTATGAACATGGGTGGAAAAGTATTTGTTTGAGTTCCTGCTTTCAATTATTTGGGGTATATATCCTCACTGTTCCTTTTTTTTTTCTTTATATAAAATTTTACTTATTTTTTTGGCTGTGCTGGGTCTTGGTTGCTGTGTGTGCTTTTCTCTAGTTGCAGCAAGTATGGGCTACCTTCTAGCTGTGCTTGGACTTCTCATTGTGGTGGTTTCTCTTAATGTGGAGCATGGGCTCTGGGGAGGGCGGACTTCAGCAGTTGCAGCTCGTGGGCTCTAGAGCACAGGCTCAACAGTTGTGACGCACAGGCTTAGTCGCTCCACGGCGTGTGGGATCTTCCTGAATCAGGGATTGAACCTGCGTCTCCTGCATTGGCAGGAGGATTCAACTGAGCCACCAGGGAAGCCCCTCACTGTTTTTTGAACATACCAGGAACAATCCTACCTCAGGACCTTTGCACTGGCTGTGCCCTCTGCCTGGAGTGACCTCTCCCAGATCTTTCCATGTCCGACTCCTTCTCATCTAACTCTGGCAGCCTCAGGCTGACCCAGCCATCACTCACCATGAGGACACTGGCAACCTGGCTGCTCAGAGAAACCTCCACTGCTCTCCACCCAGAGAAATCTTGCTCTGAATGGAACGACTCCTATTTTATCAAGCTTCTCTGTGTACATGTTTGAATCCTACCACATCTCTGCTTTGGAGCCCAGACACAGTCATGGGGAAAACATGAGAAACATTTCAGTGGATGACAGTCATGAGAACAATAATACACGATGTTAATTAACAATTATAGAACAGTCGTTGGGTATCACATTCTACTTTGTGCTGGGCAGGTGGCTAAGAGCTATGTGTGTGACATCTTATTGAATCTAGAGAGATGGATATAGTAATTGCACCCATTTTACAGATGAGGAAACTGAGACTCAGTCAGGGGAAAACACTTGCCCAAAATGACATTACCAGGACTCAAACTCAGGTCTGTTTGCTCCATTGAGCCCAGCTTCATGGTCCCCAAGGAACATAAAATTCAGGGCAGATCCACATGTGGTGGGTTATAAGGCCTGGGAGAGGGTGACAGTCACTCTGGCCACCTCTGTATCGTCTTCAGTGAGTAACTTTCACCCCATTAGATCTCCCAGCTTCTGTATCCATCATTTGATTTTTCTCTTCATCACAGTGCCATTGAACTGTCTGGGCTGGGTGGTTAATATCTTTAAAAATTTTTTACTTATTTATTTGGCTGTGCTGGGTGTTAGTTGTGGCATATGGGATCTTTTGACTGGGGATTTTTCTCTAGTTTCGATGAGCGTGGGCTACTTTCCAGTTGCCTTGCACGGGCTTCTCGTTGCAGTGGCTTTTCTTGTGGAGCATGGGCTCTAGGCAGATGGACTTCAGTAGTTGCAGCTAGCAGGCTCTAAAGAGCAGGTTGAATAGTGTGCACATGGGTATAGTTGCTCCAGGGTATGTGGGATCTTCCTGGACCAGGGGTTGAACCCGTGTCTTCTGCATTGGCAGGTAGATTCCTTACCACTGAGCCACCAGGGAAGTCCACATGTGGAATTTTTAGTTGCAGCATACGAACTCTTAGTTGTGATATATGGGATCTAGTTTCCTGACCAGGGATTGAACTTGGGCCCCCTGCATTGAAAGTGTGGAGTTGTAGCCACTCGGACGACCAGGGAAGTCCCCGGGTGGTTAATATCTTGCTCCATCCAGGACTTGGTAAAGAGCATCTCCTAGCAGGATGCCTTGCTGCTGTTTGTAACAATGATGCTTTTGTGTGACATCATCCACATGGACTCAGTCAACCCACTGGGGCAGGCATCATGGATATCCCCATTTTACAGATGAGAAGAATGAGGCTTAGCAAGGGGAAGTCTCTTGCTCCAGGTCCTGCAGGAAGATTTGAATCTGGACAGTCAGACTCTGGTCCCCAAGACTGTACCACCTGGCTTTGTTCCTGGCTGCGTGGTGGCATTTTGCTTTATGATTTCCCGAGTGCCCCGTTAATCGTCTGAACAAAGCGATTACCACATCTTTTATATATGGCCCAATGTCTAATTGTCCAGGCCATGGAACCAGTGACTCAAAACCTCCCTCCCTAATTGTCTTTCCTGCACAATTAGTACCTCGTTATATATGGTTCTGTGGTCGCCTGCATTTCTGCAGTCTACCAGCCTTGCTGCTAATCATCTGAACTCTGTAATTAATGCCCTATTCTAGACCGTCTTCTCTTCTCTGTGTAGTTAGAGCCATTCTCATTTCTGGGGTGAGGGTTGGTAGTGCTCATAAGAGAAAAATGCAGCCCCTGCCCACAGGAAAGTCATTGTCTATTTGGAAAGGCAAAAAGCAAATGCAGAATTTGCTTTCCGCTTGTGGGAGCTACAAATCCTGGTTGTAGAGTGGTAAATAGATCAAAGGTTCCCTCTGATGGAGGAAGGGCAATGGAGATTGGGTCATGCAGGATGCATAGGAGTTTGTGAGATGGAAGGGAATTCCAAGCAGAAGGAATAGCATGTGCAAAGGTTTAGATGTTGAAAGAGCTGGGAATTAGGGGAGGGAGCCGGTGAGAATTAGTAAAACAGGCTGGCTTGATTGTGGAATTATGGCAGGAGAGAATTTAGAAAGAACAAGAAAGACTTAACAGGGGTCCTATATGGAGATATTGAAGAGCAGGTTGAGGACTTAGATTTTATCCCCTGGGGATCTATGAAAGGGTTTGAGCTGAAGAGAGGTTTGGTCAGGTTTAATTTTTTTAAGTGTTCTAGTTACTGTAGGGAGAATAAATTGGAAGGGAAGAGAAATGGAGGCCATGAGACCAGGAAACAGGTGGCATGGACTGTTGCCCACCCGGCTCCTCAGTCCATGGGATTTTCCATGTATGAATACTGGAGTGGGTTGCCATTTCCTTCTCCAAGGGATCTTCCCAACCCAGGGATCGAACCCGGGTCTCCCGCATTGTAGGCAGATGCTTTACCATCTGAGCTACCAGGGAAGCCTTTCTGTTGTCCAGAGATAAAATTAAGGTGGAATTGAGTGGATCAGAGGTTATGGGGATGGAAGGGAGTGGATGGATAAGAGAGAGATTTACAGGACAGGATGAGCCAGATGTGGAAACTGACAGGTGATGGGTGAGGATGTGGGAGGAAGGGCAGTGGATGCCCAGGTCTTTGATCAAAGGGTATGCAAGGGAGGTTGATGGGGCCATTCCCAAGTAGAGAATAAGAAGGTCTGTAATGAAGATTCTAAGCTCCATTTGAGTCCTACCTGAGGACGGACGTACTGGCCGTCCTGGACTGGAGCACAGAAAGCTGTTCAGGGTTTGGGATCTGATTTGGCAGGAACCTCCAAAGCTGTGGCAGCGGATGAGTTCACCAAGAGGGAGAGTGGAGATCTGGAAGCCAGAAATCAGCGATTGCTGTTATAAGCCCCTGAGACTGCAGGGTGGGGAATGTTTGTTATGTGGCACTCTCACAGCATTAGCCAACTGCTACAAGTCTCCAAAAACAGACTCTGGAGCCCTCCAAGGTCAGGCCCCTTTTGTTAGATGTGGAAACATAGCCCATCTGGAGCCACTCCATGTATGTATCTCAGAAATCCCCAGCCAGACAAGAATCCAGCCTCCTGCAGCTGCTCCCTGAATTAAGAAACTCAAGGGGTTCCAATAGGTTCTGTGGTAAATTACCCATGAAAGTACCAGGGAAAACCTCACTCGGGGGGGCAGAGGGCGAGAAGAAGATCTGTGATGATATATCTACAGGAGGAGAAAAAAAAAGATTTGGGAGCTCAGTGGTGGAATGTTCTATAAGAACCTTTTAAAAGCAAACACAGGAGACATGAGCAGTTTTTAAAATGACAGACAATACAATGGAAGATAATATATTTAAAACCCATATCAACTGTTAACAGACCATAAAAATACAGCTACATTAATCTGAGCTGTCTGTCACGGGCCCTCTGAGCAGCTGTGTGATTTTATAGTTTCGCTCCTGGAGGTTTCCTTGACACTTTCACAAATACATCTCAATTTATTTAGATAAGGACAATAGAAATATTGCGCTTTTTTTTTTTTTTTCCTTTCTTCCTTCCCCTCTTCTTCCTCCACCGCCTCCCGGAACAGCTGAGAGATCTGACAGAGCTGGGCTAGCAGAGCTTTTTCAAATTGAAAAAAAAAAAAAAACTTTTTTTTTTTACTTGGAGAAAAGTTCCTATCGAGGATTCTAGGGCCTCAGAGTTTCAGGGTTGTGGGGAAAGGCCAAGCTGGTGCCTTTGTTGCTGTGTGTCTGCAGGCAAATGCCTTACCTTCTCTGAGGTCTGTTGGCAAAGATCCTGCACATACCTGCTCCTCCTCCCCACACCTGGATAAATCCACACTTACCATCACCACCACCTCCACCACTACAGTTGCTACTCACCTCCTATCTCTCATCTCCTTCTCTCCCCCGGTTCACTAGTACCTATTACAAAGGTCCCCTTGCTCTTTTGCCTACCTGCCAGGCACGATCCTGCCCCACAGCCTTTGCACTTGTTCCCTCCATCCTGAAGGACCTCTCCTCATTCTTCCCATGGCTGGCTCTTCTTCCTGCTTTGGTTTAATGCCACCTCCTCCCAGCAGCTCTCCCTGACTACCCCCAGCTAAAGGAGCTTCCTCGTCCTTTCTTTCACATCAGATCATGTTCTGTCTCCTCCTAGGACTTACATTCCTTGAAAATAATTTATTTGCTCATTCATTAGTTTATTGCCTGTCTCCTACACCAGACTGAACTCCTTGAGGTCAGGGGTCAATCGGTTGGTTGTTTGGTTTATTTTGTTGGTCTGTTTCAGCTACTGATATCTTCCTGGTGCTTGGAACAGGGCTTGGTATACAGTAGGTGCTCAATACATACTTGTTGAGGGATTGAATGAAGCGGGGAGTGAATAGACCACTCTGGGTTGGGAATGGTGCAGCAACGCCTTGGAGGTAGAATTTGCCATCGGAGGTTGTGAGCCCTAAGCACCTGGAATGGGACCCCAGCCTTCCCTTCTTCTGGGAAGTGGTTCATATCTGACAGTTTAAGACCGCAAGTCCAGGGACTTCCCTGGTAGTCCAGTGGCTAAAACTCCAAGCTTCTAATGCAGGGGGCCTGGTTTTCATCCCTAGTCAGGAAAACTAGATCTTGCATGCTGCAAGGAAGATCAAAGATCTCGTGTGCCACAACTAAGACCTGGTGCAGCCCCAAAACCCCAAACCCAGCACCATGCCAACCACTCTGGGTTCTGCTGCTCACAACCCCCCACCATGAGTGCTGGCGACACCATCCTGGTCAAACAAGGGTCCTCCTCTTGGGCTCCCCCCCACCACCTCCCCTGGTGACTCGGGTGATAAAATCTCTGCCCGCAATTCAGCAGACATAGGTTCAATCCCTGGGTCAGGAAGATCCCCTGGAGGAGGGAATGGCAACCCAATCCAGTATTCTTGGCTGGAGAATCCCATGGACAGAAGAGCCTGGTGGGCTACAGTCCATGGGGTCACAAAGAGCCAGATACAACTGAGCAACTAACACTAACACACGTCCTCCCCCATCTGAGGCATCCTAGATGTCGTCACTGCTGCAGATGAAACCCGCTTGATGCCGGGGAAGGCCCAGCACAGATGTCCCCAGGATGGAACATCTGGGCCGCATACTGCAGCAGCTGGCAGGAGCTGGGACACCACCAGGCACAATGACATCTCTGGGAGGCTAGGTGGCCCTGAGTCGCCTCCGGGTCTCACCATCTGTCTGCAGCCAAAACCTGTCTGACGATTTCTCTGGGCTAGGGAGGAAAGGGTCCCAGAGCTGACTGCCTTCCCTAATTCTTTCATCCCCTCCCTCCTCATTTCCTTTCATCAGTGAATGATAGTCGCTCAGTCATGTCCAACTCTTTGCGACCCCATGGACTGTAGCCTCCCAGGCTCTTCTGTCCATGGAATTCTCCAACCAAGAATACTGGAGCGGGGAGCCATTCCCTTCTCCAGGGGATCTTTCTGACTCAGGGATTGAACCCGGGTCTCCTGCATTGCAGGCAGATTCTTTACCATCTGAGCTACCAGGGAATCTTAAGTCTGGGGCATTATCTCCAAATGATAACCTGAATCCACGCACATGACTCCATCCCACTCCTACCTCTGCCAAGGCCCAGCCACCATCATCGCTTGTTGGGACCAGTGCAGTAGCATCCCTGTGGTTTAGTCCCAGCTATCTCCCTGCCCCTGTCCTCTCTTACTCTGTGCCAGCCACACCGACCTCCCTGCTGGACTCAGAACACACCAGGCATGGTCTGGCCTCAAAGTCTTTGCCCATGCTGTTCCCTCTGCCTGGAACATTCTTCTCAGATCTCCCCATGGCCAGCTCCTCCTCATCCTCCAAGTCTCTGCTCAAATATCACCTCCTCCAAGAAGCCCTCCCGATTTCCCTTGCCTAGTCAATCTAAGGTTAGGCTGCTACAACAGAATGCCATAGACTGGGTGCTCATAAACAAGACATTTATTTCTCATAGTTCTGGAAGCTGGCAGTCCAAGATCAAGATGCAGGAAGAGAGACTTCACTGGTGGTCCAGTGGCTAAGACCCTGTGCTGCCAATGTAGGGGGTCCGGGTTCAATCCCTGGTCAGGGAACTAGATCGCACATGCTGCAACTAAGAGTTCGCATGCCACAACTAAAGCTTCTGCGTGCTGCAACCAAGGAATCTGCATGCCACAATGAGGATTGAAGATACGCTGTGCCACAACCAAGACCCGGTGCAGCCAAATAAATAAATATTTTTTTTAGAAAAAGACACTGGCAGATTTGGTGCCTGCTGAGGATGTGCTTCCTGTTCCATAAAAACAGTCATCTTCTCACTGTGTCCTCACATGGCAGAAAGGGTAAGGGGGCACGCTGGGGTCTCGTGTATAAGGGCGTGCGTGCATGTTAAGTCGCTTCAGCGGTGTCCGACTCTTTGTGACCTTATGGACTGCAGCCCACCAGGCTCCTCTGCTCATGGGATTCTCCAGGCAAGAATACTGGAGTGGGTTGCCATTTCCTTCTCCAGGGGATCTTCCTGACCCAGGGATCGAACTCTTGTCTCCTATGTCTCCTGCACTGGCAGGCAGGTTCTTTGCCACCTGGGAAGCCCAGTATAAGGGCACTAATCTCATTAATAAGGACTCCACCCTTATGACCTAAGCACCTCCCAGAGGCCCCACCTCCTCGTACCATCACATTAGGGATTAGGTTTCAACATATGAGTTTGGACAGGACACAAACATACAGCCTATAGCAATCTGCCCATCCTCCCTGACCCTTATCTCTTCCACGCTCCTCTCATTCCATGGGTTTGCCTGCCTTCCACCCAGTACTCGCCTCTCTTTGCTTGGCAAACTTCTGCTAATGCTCTGAGCCCTAGTTCCTTCCAGTCTCCAAGCCCCCTGGGTTCCCTGACCTTGACCCTGAGGGGCTGGGTGAGTCTGTGTCCAGCTCTGCATCCCTGCCGTCCTGGGGTCCCTTGGGGACATCTCAGCACAGGGCTGGACACACAGGAGCTATCATAAAGCATCTGCTGCCCTGTTGCTTTTCTTCCTCAGACCCCTCTTGGCCTGGGTGTCCTTCTAGAATTTCCATGGATCAGGAGTCCAGCTACAGAGTCTGTTTGAAAGGGATGCAATGGCTGGGGGTCGGGGACTGTTCTGAGTGTGGGTTTGCCCAGCATATCCACTTCTTAAATGTGGGTTTTCAGTTTCCTTGGGGGTGGCTCCATGGTCCCTGATGGAGATTTTAGAAGGGTCTGAAGCCCCACAAACCACCCTTGGGCAGTGCCCATCTTCCCCTCTGGCTACCCAATGTCCCAAACCTCGCTTGGCATCTCTCTCTTAGTCTTAGACCCCTGCCCCATCATCAATGGTAGATGGCACCTCGGGACATCCAATCACATTATCAGAGGCACTAAAGAGCCTAGTGGTGAAAACTTGACTCTGGAGCCAGGTGGCCAGAGTTCAAATCCCAGATTTCCACTTGTACTCATTCTGTGTGACATTGGGAAAAGTATTTGCCCTCTCTGAGCCTCAGTTTCCCCATCTCTAAAATGGGGGTAATGACATCTACCACTTAATCTGTTAGAAGGATTAACTGAGTTTCTATGCTGTTTATTTCTCGGGTCTTAGTTTCCCAACCAGGGACTGAATCTGAGCCCCCTGCAGTGGAAGCATGGAGTCTTAACCACTGGACCCCCAGCGAAGTCTCTGTGCTGTTTATTCTAAGACAGAGCTGGGCACATGGGAATTGTCCTAAGAAGTGCTAGTTGCTGTTGTTATTAGTGTTGTTTTATTTCTTTTTTAAAAAAATTTATTTCTCAAATCCCCCAGGGCCCAGTGCCAGCCACGCTCTCCTCTGCTCCTGAGTACAGGGTCCTGGCTCTCAGCCCCTACTCTGTGCAGAGCAGCCACCTGTGCCGAGAGAAGATTCTAGAAGAAGGGGGAGGGGCTGCCTGGTGGCTCTTCTCCTCTCACGTTTGCAGAGCGAGCTCAGTGCGTGCTGACTTTGAACAGAGGTTTTTCTTGGGGACTTTGGGGGTTTAGCAAGGAGGGGCTAAAGGTCCCTGCCCCACCCAGGTGGCTCCTGATATTCTGAGCAGCCCCAGGGATGAGTGAGTTATAAATCAACATCTCACAGGGGACAGCCGCTTTGCGAGCCTGGGGACCTCGAAGAAATGCAGCTCCAGGCCCTGGCAGTGACCCTGGGGTGACCTTTGCCTGCAGGCTCATCCAACCAATGAGAAAGCCCGCTACGGGTGCCTGGAAACCGTTTCCATGACACCCAGGAGCCGCGGTCCCTGGAAGGGCCTGGTCCGAGGGTGAGGGGCTGCCGGGTAGGGGTGCAAGGCGGGGGGGAGGAATGCTTGCAGATAACCATGGCAACGCCAGCAGCTGCGGGAGGCAGGCCCAGCTGGCACGGAGGCGCCTGCCCGCTGGATCCCAGTGCTGCCACCGCCCCCAGGGCCCTCCTCCTGGCGCGAGCAGGGACACTGAGGCCCAGAGACACCTGTCGCCCACTTTAGGGTGCCTTTTGGGGATGGAAATTGCACCCTGCCTGTATCAGCATGAGGGGCCTCATAGCAAAGTGGGGGTGGGGGGGTGGGCTATGGGAGGCAGAGCAGAGACCCTGCCAGCTTGGCCAGGGGCAATCTGGGAAGGCTTTCTGAAAGAGGTGAGCATTTCCCAAGCATTCCTGGTAATGGTTGTTGCCACATCAGCACACACCTATTCCACAATTGACTTGATATCTGCCTTCCACTGACTCACATCTTCTCAAGTAAGTGTATTTAAAAACAGTCTCTGCTTCCCTCCTGCAAATGGAAAGCTGGTTGCACCTGCCCAAATACAAGGTGGGTGGCAGAACACCCTGGATGGAAACAAAACACAGTCATTCCGTCTAGTGAGGAGGAGTCGCTGCCTGCTCGAGGCTGGGAGCCCGCAGCCTGCTCTCACTTTGTTTACAAGAGGGTGTATGAGAGAAAAGGGTTAAAAACAACCAACCAAAAAAACCCCAGGGCTCTCAGCACTCTCTCCTTTGCATCATCAGAGGTAATGAAAGATAGGGAAACAACTCATTTTTCCCCATGCAAATTAATGATATTGATGGAATGATCCAGAATTGCTCTGGGCTGTGTCACTGAGGGGAATCCTGCCATGCTGACTGAGGATTTGGTTAGGTAGAAAGGAAGGGCATCCGAGGCAGGGGTGCGCAGCATAGGCAAAGGCTCGGAGGAAGGATTCTTGAGAGGGTGCCATTGTGAGAGAATTTCTCCCTGGGCTCGAAGGAACAGTGTCTTCTGGCCTTTCTAGTGTTTTCCAATGGAGGTGGGTAGGAGAGCAAATGAATCTTTGGTCCAAGAGGGAGGGGGCTTGGGGCTCTGGGTTCTGAGAGAGCACTGCAAGGGGCTGTCTGGGAGGAGGAAGTGTCATGTGGGTGATGATTCCTGGAAGCAGCAGAAAGGGAGGGGAGAGGGAGACCGGTAAGAGAAGGGGCCAATATGGGGGCATCGATGAGCAGTGACTACTGTGAGCATCTGGGACCCAATCTTGCTGGGACAGCTGGAATATCGTATAGAGAAATCCTCAGAGTGGTTCCATTTGTACATTAAAGGCTCTGACAAGGCCTGCAAAAGAGACACCTGTTGAACGGTTTCCCAGTTGAGCCTGGATATCAACTTTTTATCCACAGCAGTTTTCTGGACACATTTTTCGAGGCATCAATCATACCTCTGCCTTCTCTGGCCTCTCTCTCTCTTTTTTTTTTTTTTGGCCGCATGAACTCTTCCTTGAAGTGCACTGACTTTCCACAGTTGTGGCATGCACAGGCTTCTCCAGTTACAGCACACGGGCTCCAGAGCATGCAGGCTCGGTAGGTGCGGTGTGCCAGCTCTCTAGTTGTGGCATGCAGTTTTAGTTGCCCCACTGCCCCTGGGATCTTTATTCTCCAGTCAGGGATCGAACCCATGTCCTCTGCACTGGAAGACAGATTGTTAACTACTGGACCACCAGGGAAGTCTCTCTTGGCCTACTCTTATATCTAGGTTGTGATGTAAGACAGACAATAAAATAAAATTAATACAATTATTATTCTTTCCCCAAGAGAACATGTACTGCCTTCTGTATCTGAAAAGTCCAAAGTTCTCTTCTTTCAGGTATGGCTAGATCCAGGCACTGAGATAATGATACTGATGCTATTTTTAAAACATACTCCTTTGAGGCATAATTGACATGCAATTTGGCCAACACAAACACATTTGTGATGGGTTATAACATATGTATATGTTCATGAAATGATTACCACAATCAAAATAATAAATTTCATCCCCCAAAGTTTCCTTGTATCCTTTTATAATGTTGGCCCAACACAAGAGGAAAGGCTGGCACTGGGATAGGGCATGGAGTTTCAGAGATGAAACCTGTTGCCTTGGCTCTGTTTTGGTTGTGAGCAATGGAAATTAAACAGTTCTGGGGGAAAAACAGGGCTTTCCTCATGGTTCAGTTGGTAAAGAATCTGCAATGCAGGAGACCCTGGTTCAATTCCTGGGTCAGAAAGATCTGCTGGAGAGGGGATAGGCTACCCACTCCAGTATTCTTGGGCTTCCCTTGTGGCTCAGTTGGTAAAGAATCCACACTCAATGCTGGAGACCTGGGTTCATTCACTGGGTTGGGAAGATCCCCAGGAGAAGGGGAAAGGCTGCCCACTCCAGTATTCTGGCCTAGAGAATTCCATGGCATGTATAGTCCATGGGGTTGCAAAGAGTTGGACATGACAGCAATTTTCACTTTCACTTTTGGCAGGAGGGAGGTGAGGGGAAGACCATATAAACAGATTGCAGCAACTGAAAAATTCCAGGGTGCAGCTTCAGGCATAGCTGGATCCAGGAGTTGAGCTGATGTTATTGGAGGTCTATTTCAGTGTCTCAGTTTGACTTTCCTCTGGGTGAGCTTCATTCACAGGCCCCCATTCATAGAGTCAAAAGATTCCCCAAACTCCAGGCTTATTTCTCTTCCCAGTCAGCCTGGCAAGCAGAAATGAAAACCCTCCTGCCTAGGGGTTCCAGTGAAGACCATGGCTAATTCTGATTGGCTTGACTCAGGTCACATGGCCACCTCTGAACCAATCACTGTAGCTGAAGGATGTGACAGTCCCACTAACCAGCTCAGGGTCACCGTAGACCAGGAAATATGTTGGGGTGGGTTCAGACTGGGAGTGAGGAGCAGGCTCCCCCACTCCCAAAGCAGAGCCAGAATTTGTCACTGGCCAATGCAGGGGATATGGGTTCGATCCCTGGTTTGGGAAGATTCCACATGCCATGGGACAACTAAGCCTGTGCACCATGACTGCTGAGCCCGAGAAGCCACAACTACTAGGGCCTGAGAGCCCTAGAGCCTGTGCTTCACATGAGAAGCCACTGCGCTGAGAAGCCTGTGCACGGCAACAAAAACCAGCCCCCGGTCACCACAACTAGAGAAAGCCTGCGTGCCGCCACAAAAACCCAGTGCAGCCAAAAATTAATCTTAATAAATAAATTACTTTCACTATAATAGTCTGTGTCTCTCTGATCTGTTTCCCATCCATAAAAAGAAACCTATGGGGAAGCCATGATTGAGTCCTTGAGTTGTGGGGCTGCAAGGTGTCTGGAATACCCAGGAGCCTGGAGAGGACTCTCCCTCCCTCCCACCTCTCTCCTGGGACTCCAAGGATTGCTGAATCCTTCCTATAAGCCAGGCCTGATAACATGGATCCACAGCAAGGGTCCCCCCAGTCTCAGCCCATCCAAGAGTAAAATTCATAGACAACATAACTGACCAACACATGTAATTTCAAAAATCATAACTTGCTGGTTATAATATAAAGGAGAAATAAAAAGAAAGTTCTTTTCCATAAAATTCTGTGTATTTCAATATGTAAATGTTCCAGCACAACCATGAGAAAAGATTCAACAAAGCCAGCAGAAGCCTCCACCTGATGGGCCCCCATCATTGCTTCTCTGCACCAGGGCAGTTACCTCCACCTTAGTCCCCAGGCTCCCTCCTTGGCTCCCCACAGTCTTCCCTGTGGCCACCAGAGGAGCCCTGTGAGCACCTGAGTCAGGCACCTCCCCATCTCCTCTGCCTACAGCCCTCCAGGGCTCCCACCTTCCTTGGGGTAAAAGCCCAAGGCCTCCTCTGAACTTCCAAAACTGTGGCTCTGCCCTGTCACCTCCCTGCTCTGCCCTCCTCCCTCTCCCCGCCTAGCTCACTCTGCTCCAGCCATGTGGGCTTCCTCATTGTCCCACCAACACACCAGGCCCAGTCCTGCCCCAGGGCCTTTGCACAGGCTGTGCCATCAACCTGGCCAGCTTTTCTCCCAGACATTCATATGTCTGATTTCTCCTCACCCCTGAAGTCTCAGCTCAAACGTCACTTTTTTTCACCACCTCCTTGACCTTCAGTTAAATGCTCCCCAGCCTCCCTCTTTCACTCCCTATCACATCCCTCACTTTGCTTATCTTCTCTTTCTGATTAGGCTTTCTGATAAATCTGATAAGGCTTTCTGATTTTTCTTTAATTCTGTTAATTCTTTGTTGTGTAATCCCAGGAGCCCTACAATAGCACACGCAGTCTTCAATAAATGAATTCATTCAGTGAATGTTTAAATGAGTCCATCATCTCATGCCCATTCTCTGGATGAGGAAGCTGAGGCATGGAGAGGTGAGTTTGCCTGGAGGTAGAATCAGACTTGAGACACTTCGAACTAACAACTCTCAGCTCTGATGCTGAAACCCTGGTGTTCCCCAAGGACCCCAGACCATGAGTAGAGAGGAGGGGAGAGCGACAGTGAAGGAGTTAAACCTCCACTACCACCCATCCCCCCAACTTCAGTCACCAGGCCTGGGTCACTTTGTGCCGAATTCACACATCCACACACGTTTCTGGCTCCTTTGGCTCACCCGTCCCACCCCCAGGGGGAAGCATATTCGTCTCCATGGCAACCGTGTTGTCTCCCATCTGACTGGGGCTGAATGACAGCATTGGGCCAGATGAAGTCACTCGCCACCCACACAGGAGAGATAGGAGCTGGCCCAGAAGTGCCAAGAGCAGGGACGGACTCAGAGGTCCACTTCACCTACCAGCAGACTGCAGCTGGGGGAACAAACCTGTCCGCAGCCCACCATTCCACCATCACAGATCCGTGCCTTGGTGTCTTAAACACTTTGGTGGCCCTGGGGCTTCAGAGAGAGCTCAGATCTCAGGTGTGCAGGATCGAGCACCCTGGGGAGATTGCATCTGATCCATCTTTGTAACTCCTACTCCTGGCACTGAGCCTGGCACACAGTAGGTGCTCAAGAAATGCTTGAGAAGGAAAGGAAGGAGAAACAGAGGAAGGGGATTGTTGGCCAGAGCTCTTAAGTTCTTACCTAACAGTCTAGATTTCTTCCAGGATTTTTTCCTATCAGCCAGCACTTCTCTTATCAGTTAACCTTTTAGTTATCAGCTCACGCCTTAGTTATCAGCTAACACCTCAGGTATTATCTGTGTCAGAAATATTCAGGGAAGGCTTAAGAATGGGCAACTGAGCCTCAGAAAACAGGTTTGTTTGTTTTTTCCCTCAAATCCCTTCCTCCCCTCCCCACCAATTCCCAGCAGGGAGAGAGAGTTGACTGGTTTTGAAGGAAGCTGGGGAAGGGAAGTTCTGAAACCAAAGCTTCCATTCCAGTATTCTTGTCTGGGAAATCCCATATACAGAGTAGCCTGGTGGACTACAGTCCATGGGGCTGCAAAGAGTTGGACATGACTTAATGACCAAACACCACCACTGTCTTTACAATTGGAAGAAAAATCAAACAACAAAAGGTATCATAAGGTGAAATATGTGGGCTTAGTTCTTAAGGAAGGATTTTCATACCAGTGGAACTATCCAAAACCTGGATGGGTTGCCTTAAGCAGTAATGAGGTCCCCATCACAGGAGGTAATGAAGGTGGGCTAGAGAACCATGCTTAGGAAGAAACAGAGGGAATCAGAGGCAGAAGATTCCAAGAATGCTCTGTTTTTTATTCTAAGATTTGGTGACAGTTCTAAGATTCTGTGCCTAAGATTCAGCAGCAAACCCCAAGTTTCCACAATGATAGAGGTCTGAGCGGTCATTCTGGAATCTTCTGATTCACCATACAATTCATTGATTCCACAAACAACTGGCCACATGCTGTGAGCCAGGCCTTGTTCTAGGAGCTGGGGACAGAGCAGGGACCAAAAACAGTCAATACCTGACAGTCTTGGGTGCAGACAGGCAAGAAACAGTTAAACCAATGGATTATAATCTATCTAGCCAATAAATTCGCAGTGGGAGAAAAATAGATCAGGGAGGAGGGGCTCTGGAAGTAACCGGTGGAGGGAAATACTAGCTAATACGGTGATGGTGACACTTGAGCTGAGACCTGAAAAAAATGAAGGAAAGAGCCTTCATGTGAACAAAGGGTGTTCCAAACAGAAGAAACAGCCGGGACAAAGAACCTGAGGCACGAACATGCTCAGCGTGTTTGAAAAACAACAAGGAAATGATGGAGGAGAGTTGGAAGTGAGGTAAACACACCTGAGGAGGTGCCATCTGAGCTGAAAAGAAGCTATGCCTCCAAAAACCAGGGGCTTTCCAAATACAGAGGACAGCATATGCAAGGGTCCTGGGAAGTGAATGAGCTCAAAGAGAGAGAGAGAAAGAAAAGGACACACAAACACTTATAAGCAGAAACAGAGAGACTGTGAAACAGAAAGACAGATGGAGAAACTGAGACAGAGACAGGCAGTGGGGTCTTCCATTGATAGGTGTTGGGTTGGATTTCATTCTTCAAAAGTTCATATGTTGAAGGCCATAACCCCAAGACCTCACAATGTAATCTTATTTGAAAATAAATTAAGGTGAATCTGGTGAATCTGGTGAATATTCAGGATTACACTGGTGAATTGGATTGCCGTGAAAAATATCAACAGCATCAGATATGCAGATGATACCACTCTAATGGTAAAAAGTGAAGAGAACTAAAAAGCCTCTTGATGACAGTGAAAGAGGAGAGTGAAAAAGCTGGTTTAAAACTCAACATTCAAAAAACTAAGATCATGGCATCTGGTCCTGTCTCTTCCTGGCAAATAGACGGGGAAAAGGTGGAAGCAGTGGCAGATTTTATTTTCTTGGGCTCCAAAATCATTGTGGATGGTAACGGCAACCATGAAATTAAAAGCTATGACAAACCTAGACACCCTATTAAAAAGCAAAGACATCATTTTACCGACAAAGGTCCACACAGTCAAAGCAATGGTTTTTCCAGTAGTCATGAATGGATGTGAGAGCTGGACCACAAACAAGGCTGAGCATGGAAGAACTGATGCTTTCAAACTGTGGTGCTGGAGAAGACTCTTGAGCATTCCTTGGGCAGCAAGAAGATCAAACCAGTCAATCCTAAAGGAAATCAACCCTGAAGATTCATTGGAAGGACTGATGCTGAAGCTGAAGCTCCAATCCTTTGGCCACCTGATGCAAAGAGTCAGCTTATTGGAAAAGACCCTGATGCTGGGAATGATTGAAGGTAAAAGGAGAAGAGGGTGACAGAGGGTGAGATGGTTAGATAACATTACTGACTAAATGCGATGCATTTGAACAAACTCCAGGTGATAGTGAAGGACAGGGAAGTTTGGCGTCCATGGGGTGATAAAGAGTTGGACACGACTTAGTGACAGAACAATAACAACGTACTGGTGAAGAGTGGGTCCCTAAGTCAGTATGATTGGTGTCCTTATAAAAGAGGGACATTTGGACAGTCATGCATACAAGGAGAAAGCTTTGTGAAGATGAAGACAGTCACCTACAAGCCAAGGAGAGAGGCATGGAACACATCCTTTCCTCAGGGCCCTCACAAGGGACCAGGCCAGCCAACACCTTAATCTCAGACTTACAGTGCCCAGAAATGTGACAAGACCTGTCGTCTGTTTAAGCCCCCAGTCTGTGATAATTTGTTACAGCAGCCAGTGGAAACTAGTATTCTGGGTGAGCCAATGAGTTAACAAATGACTGCATTTTGAAATTAAGGAACTGTTCTGCAAAGCTTGATTCTGCCTTGGTCAACCTCACTCAGATTGGAGGGAATTTCCAGTTCAGGAGTTCAAATCTCAAGCTTGTTTCCCCAGGAGTTGATAGGTCTAAAGATGACCTATTATGCCCAGAACCTTTCTTTTTTTTAGAAAAAAAAAAAAACTTTACTTATGTGGCTGGTTCAGGTCTTAGTTGCAACATGCAGGATCTTTGCTGCATCATGGGGGATCTTTCATCACAACACACAGACTCTCTAGTTGTGGTGCGCAGGACTAGTTTTTCTGCAGCATATGGGATCCTAGTTCCCCGGTCAGGGATCAAACCAGTATTCCCTGCATTGCAGGGTTGACTCCTAATCACTGGACCACCAGGGACGTCCCTGTTCAGAACCTTTCTATGATTCATTGCACAGCATCCTCCCCATGGACCCCCTTCCCAAAGTAGGAACTCTTTTTTTCTTTTTTAACAGAAGAGGAAACTGAGGCTCAGAGAGGGCACTGTGGTAGGCAACTTATTAATACAAATATGCTCCCAGGAACTTTTGCCTTGGTCCTCCTCTCCTGGCATACCCCTTCATTCATTTAAGTAGTCTTTAAAACATTATTGAAAAAATTGTTTTCTGTGTAGGGATTTTGCATTGCTTCTGCTATTTGATATTTTTGATAATACAATGATGGGATCTTTAAAAAAAAAATGTATCCTTTGCTTCTCCGTGGGTTGGAAAGATCCCCTGGAGAAGGAAATGGCAATCCAATCTGGTACTCTTGCCTGGAAAATCCCATGGACGGAGGAGCCTGGTAGCTACTGTCCATGGGCTTGCAAAGAATTGGCCATGACTGACCGACTTCACTCACTCATTCACTCCTCTCCTGGTGTAATTCTCTCCCCTTGCTTCGAATGAATCAGATCACATCAGATCAGTTGCTCAGTCATGTCCGACTCTTTGCAACCCCATGAATCGCAGCACGCCAGGCCTCCCTGTTCATCACCAACTCCCGGAGTTCACTGAGACTCACGTCCATCGAGTCAGTGATGCCATCCAGCCATCTCATCCTCTGTCGTCCCCTTCTCCTCTTGCCCCCAATCCCTCCCAGCATCAGAGTCTTTTCCAACGAGTCAACTCTTCACATGAGGTGCCCAAAGTACTGGAGTTTCAGCTTTAGCATCATTCCTTCCAAAGAAATCCCAGGGCTGATCTCCTTCAGAATGGACTGGTTGGATCTCCTTGCAGTCCAAGGGACTCTCAAGAGTCTTCTCCAACACCACAGTTCAAAAGCATCAATTCTTCGGCGCTCAGCCTTCTTCACAGTCCAACTCTCACATCCATACATGACCACAGGAAAAACCATAGCCTTGACTAGACAAACCTTTGTTGTCAAAGTAATGTCTCTGCTTTTGAATATGCTATCTAGGTTGGTCATAACTTTCCTTCCAAGGAGTAAGCATCTTTTAATTTAATGGCCGCAGTCACCATCTGCAGTGATTTTGGAGCCCCCAAAAATAAAGTCTGACACTGTTTCCACTGTTTCCCCATCTATTTCCCATGAAGTGATGGGACCGGATGCCATGATCTTCATTTTCTGAATGTTGAGCTTTAAGCCAACTTTTTCACTCTCCACTTTCACTTTCACCAAGAGGCTTTTTAGTTCCTCTTCACTTTCTGCCAAGAATATCACAAAAACAATGGATGTCATTTTCAGGGTTGGGTTATTAAAAAAAACTGTGGCATCCATCTTCCTGGACTCTCTCTACTGACTCTTTCTGTTTTGAAGAAGCAACCTGCCATGGTAGGGAGACACCAGTGAAAAGTAACTGAGAGTGGCCTCCAGCCAACAGCCAGTAAGGAACTGAGGCTCTCCTCCTAACAACGTATAAGGAACTGAATAATGCTAATAACCATGGGAGCTTGGAAATTGATCCTGCCCCGGTCAAACATTCAGATGAGACATTATCCCCAAGTGATACTTTGTTACAGCCTGAAGCACAGAACTCTGTTCAGCCATGACCAGATTTCTGATCCACAGAAATTGAGATAGTAAATGTCCTTATAAGCCACAAAGTTTTGGAGAATAATTTGTTATGCAGCAACAGCTAACAAATACAGACAATCCTTTATTTAGGTCACACAGTAGGAAATAGCAGCAGAATTTGAACCCAGGACTGCACAGAGACATGTCCAGTCCCCTGCTCTCAACAATGACCAACTGGCCCCTAGATTTGCTGTGTGAGTTGTGCTTTGGACTCCCCCACCCCCCAAAATGCATGGTTTCAGGATCAATTTGTTTGAAAATTCCCTTGCTTCTTTTGCTTTCTTTCTGTTCCTTGAATTCACCCAAGTGTTCTCTGACCCCAGGGCCTGTGTACTGGCTGTGACCTCTGCTACAGCTTCCTCCCTTTGCCTTGCTCCCTGACTAGCTTTAGGTCACAGCTCAAATGTCACCTCCTCAGAGAGAGCCTCCCCAATTCCCCCCTGCCCTAACTAAAGTCACCTGTTCATCTTTCTCTAGCACATTAGCTCCTTTTATTTTTCCACAGAATTCTCATGAGAAAGTATTTCAGAAAAAAGTAATTGTTTTTGCTGTTTATCAGCTGTCTGCTTCACATGGCAGGAATTTTGGTCTGCTTTAGTCACTGGTGTGCCCCCAATGCCCAGCACAGGGTCAAGCACACAGTAAATGCTGGAGTAAGCCAGCAGGTGGCTGGTCTGGGACCTTGCGTACATGCCTTCACAGGTCTGAGATTCAAATTGCCTATCAATGAAAGGGGGCAACCATCCTCCCCCACAGAGATGACTGCTGACACTGGGAACAGGTGAGTGAGAATGCCCAGTGGGGTCACAGACCCCCAGAGCTGTCCTCTCCGGGTCACACAGGCATGTCGCTATCCATGGTGCTGAACAGTGCAGGTGTGGGCATCTCCTAGTGTAGCTCTTTGAAAAGGAGTCTACACAGCACATAGTCCAGGGTGTAGAATCTGGGGTGTCAGGAACCACATGGTTCTTTCACGGAACTCCCACCCCAGGTGCTATCTCAGTGACCTTTTGTGTGAAGAGCCTCTCCCACTGGGGACCCCGATCTCCTAAGCCCCATCTGGCCCCAGCCTTGGTTCTATCAACCTAAGTGACAATCCAGGGGATCCTGAGTTGATAGCAGTAACTTCAACTTCTCAGTCTCTTTCTGACTCTATGCATTTCTGTCTCTCTGTATGTCTGTCTCTATGTCTCTTTCTGTGTTGCTGTGTCTCTCTATCTCTATCTCCTCTGTCTACCCATGTCTCTTTTTGGCTCTATCTCTTCCTCCACAAATCCCCACATTCTTGAAGCCCCAAGACCTTCATGCTACCTGCAATGGGCTCAACTTTCTCCAGCTACCTGGGGAGGGGATGTGGAAGAAACAAAGTGAAGACTCCCACCTCTCTCCTTGTCTGCGTATCAGCCAACATATGCTGCAGAGCATGGGGGCATGAACAGTCACCATCCTGTCCCAGTCCCAACACCACCTCCAGTTACCCTTGTGCCTCAGTATCCATCCATACAGTGATGTGATTGGTAGATGATCTCTCAGCACCTCCCAAGGGCCACTCCCTGATCCCCACATTAAAAAAAATCTCATTAGTCCCCAAACACCTGGAAGCAGAACATGAGGTGTGTGAATAATTTATTTTGTGAGTCATTTTAATATTTTATAATAATTGTGATGAGCCGTTTGGCTTTGTGGATGTGTTTGGGTGTCATTAAGACAGAGCCAGTGATGGGCACTGCCACTGCAGCATCTCTAAATCAGCCAAGGTGACCTGTCTCCATGGTGGGGCAAATAGTGGGGGAGCCAAGCTAGGGGAAGGAGGCAGTCTTGAGGAATATTGAGGCAGATCAGGTGTCACCAGTGGTTAGTGGGCTCAGCTGTATTGAGACTGCAGCTACAGATCTGCCTCATCTGCTTTTTCCATTCATTCATTCATCCCCTCAAACACTCATTTATTCAAACTCTGCCAGAACTGAATATTTATATCTTTTCCCATCCCCAATTCATATGTTGAAGCTCTGACCTCCAATGGGATGGCACTGGGAGGTGGAGACTCTGGGAAGTAATTAGGGTTACATGAGGTACCAAGGGTGGGGCCCGCATAACAGGATTAGTGCCCTTTTAAGAAGAGGAGACTAGGGACTTCCCTGGCAGTCTAGTGGTTAAGAATCTGCCTTCCAGTGCAGGGGACACAGGTTCAATCCCTGGCTGGGCAACTAAACCTGTGAGCTGCAACTACTAAGCACTCTCACTCTAGAACCCATGTACTGTAACTAAGACCCAACACAACCAAATAAATAAAGGCTGGAGCCTGGGGTTTGCACTAAAAATTCTGTTTGCCCATCCTCCTCTCCAGAGTCATTCTTAATTCTTTCTCATCCTTGCCCATGCCTCTGGAGAGGCTCATCTGCATGACATAATCAATGATCTCCCATTGGCCAGATCCTGTAGGGTTTAAGCAATGGGAAGCAGATGTAGGTGATCAGAGAAAGAGACTGGGGTGTTTGTTCTCCCAGCTCCTGTTTTGCTATACTGTTGCTGAGCACCTGAGCTCCTTGCAAGCCTATCTCCCACTGGATCCCAGGAATCACATTTTTTCTTCACGTACTCAGACCTAGATGTGAGAACAGCTCTCTGTGGTTGCAGCCCCCATGCTGCACTATGCCCTGAGGGTTTCCCATCATCCTGCTTACACCTCTGTAAACAATCCTTTATTAACTGTTCCTTTAACAACACTGAGTGTCTGTCCATTTTCTCCAGGACTGTGAATGATTCAGTTATGGGACATTAAGCATCTGAGTCCTTTTCTATAGGGTTAGAGCCTTATATCAGCAAAGACGATGGCATCCCTCTCCAGCACTCTTGCCTGGAAAATCCCATGGACGGAGGAGCCTGGTAGGCTGCAGTCCATGGGGTGGCAAAGAGTCGGACACAACTGAGCAACTTCACTTTCACTTTTCACTTTCATGCATTGGAGAAGGAAATGGCAACCCATTCCAGTGTTCTTGCCTGGAGAATCCCAGGGACGGGATTCTGGGAGAGCCTGTTGGGCTGCCATCTATGGGGTTGCACAGAGTCGGACATGACTGAAGCGACTTAGCAGCAGCAGCAGCAGCAGCAGCAGCAGCAGCAGCAGCAGCAGAGCCTTATATGGCAAGCCATAAAGTTACTGTAAACAAGCAGGACCCCATGGGCCTTCCTAGAAGAGATCCTTCCTACACCATGTCCTCCACCTGCCCCTTGTCTGCAGAGAAACTTTAGCTTCCTAGGCCTTCCCCAAGTTCCAAAGCGTAAATTTAATGAGAAAAGAGAAAATGTAGAAAGAAAGGAAAACAGTTAAACAAAACAGAAATGAGGATGTGAGTGCTAAGTCGTTTCAGCCGTGTCAAACTCTGTATGAGCCTATGGACTATAGCCCTCCAGGCTCATCTGTCCATGGGGATTCTCCAGGCAAGAATACTGGAATGGGCTGCCATGCCCTCCTCCAGGGGATCTTTCTGACCCAGGGATCAAACCCACATCTCTTATGTCTCCTGCATTGGCAAGCAGGTTCTTTACCATTAGCACCACTTGGGCCTTAGCCTCCTAGGTCTTCCCCAAGTTCCAAAGCATACATTTAATCAGAGAAGTGAGAAAATGCAGAAATAAGGGAAAATAGTTAGACAAGACAGAAATATGAATGGTTCAGCCATTAAAGTCAAGAACCTTTAGTTCTCCCTCAAGGGCTATAGATAATATTCTTAGTCAAGTCTTTTGAGCTGTTTTGCAGATACTGAAACCCCCACCAGGTGGAAGAAGTTAACTGCATGCTGCTCACAAGCATGTAGACCCCAGACTGGTTGGAACCAGGAGATTGATGATATTGACTCCAGATTAGCTCACCAGCAACCAATCAGAAGAATGGCCACCAGCTGATCATACACCCCACAATCCCCTTCCTTCCCTCTGTCTTTAAAAACCTTTCCCTGACAGTCTTTGAGGAATTTGAGTCTTTTAAGCACTAGCCACCTGGACTCCTTGCTTGGCACCCTGCAGTAAATGCTGCACTTTCTGTCACTGCTACCCGGTGTCAGTAGATTGGCTTTACTGCATGTGGGCAAGCAGACCCAAGTTTTCATTCGGTAACATTATCAAACAACAAGCCCCTGGTACAACTGGAACCTTGGGACAGTCCCACAGAATCGTAAGCGGTGGTATTTCCAGTGTGGTTAATAGCCTGGACACTAAAGCACAGAAATCCAGGACAATGAGCCCCCAGAAGGAAGGAATTCTGGAAGACTTTTTACCATGACATCCTCAGGCAGAGGATGAGATAGTTCTTGTAGCATCATTGACTCAATGGACACGAATTTGAGCGAACTCTGGAAGTTTGCTCATGGAAGACAGAGGAGCCTGGCATGCTGCAGACTATGGGGTCACAAAGAGTCAGACACAACTGAGCAACTGAATGACAACAACCTCAGGTAATGGACAGCATGATACAGAGGGGCTGGCATACATCTAAAAATCCATGCCCCCACCTCCCATAGTGTGGAGTTCTGTTCCCACCCCCTACCCACACTGGAAAAGGCAGCCCAGCTGGGGACATCATTTCCAAACACCCTTGCAGTAGGTGTGGTCATGTGATCTGACCAAAGAGCCATTAGTGGAAGTGATGAGCATTGATCCTGAGTGGCAGTCAGTCTTGGTTTTCTATTGCTGCTGTAGCAAATTATTACAAACCCAGTGGCTTAAAATAACACAAAGTTATTATTTCAGGATTCTGGAGTTAGAAGTGTAACAAGCTTCGGAAGGGCTGTGTTCTTTCTGGAAGCTCCAGGGAACAACAGGTTTCCTTGCCTTTTTCCAGCTTCGGGGGGCTGCTTCCAATTCTGTGCTCATGGTCCTCCACCACTCTGACCTCTTCTTCTGACTTTGCTTTCTGACCCTCCAGTTTCACTCTTAGAAGGACCCTTGGGATTACAGTAGTCCCACCCAGGTAATCCAGCATCATCGCCTCATCTCAAGATCTTTAATTACATCTACAAGATCATTTTGCCAGTAATATGTTCACAGGTTCTAGGGATTAGGACATGGCCTTTGAAGGCCCATTATTCAGCCTACAATAGGGTCTTTAAGAAGCAAGTATTCCTTAATGCCATTTGCAGCAACATGGATGTACGTAGAGATTATTATATTAAGCTAAGTAAGCCAGAAAGACAAAGACAAAGACTCTATGATTATTAGCACATATATGTGGAATCTAAAGTACAATAAAAAGCACTTCCCTGGTGACCCAGTGGTTAAGTCTCCGCACTTCCATTGCAGGGGGCAAAGGTTCAATCCCTGGTAGGGGAACTAAGATCCTGCAGGAAGTAGATAAAATACAGCACAAATGAATGCATATATGAAACAGAAACAGAGCCACAGACATAGATAACAGATCTGTTGTTGACAAGGTTGAAGGGGTGGAGAGGGGTGGGAAGGGGGTAGAAAGAGGGTGGGGAGGGAATGATTGGCAGTTTGGGATTAAACAGATGCAAACTAGTGTGAACAGGATGGATAAACAAGATGTTACTGTACAGCAAAGGGACCTATATTTAAAATCCTGTGATAAGCCACAATGGAAAAGAATATGAAAAAGAATATATATATATTCTTTATATATATATGAAAAATATATATATATAACTGAATCACATTGCTGTACAGCAGAATTAATACTGTAAATCAACCATACTCCATAAATTTTTTTTTTAAAGCAGGGATTTCTTGCCTATACTCTCATTCCCATCTATGAGCTGGAAGAGGTGGCCACGGAAGTCCTGGGAGAGGGCAGAGACCCAGGACAGAAGAAGGTTACAATCCTATCAGCAAAGCATGAGAACCACAAGTTCTCTACATGCTCTCCAACACTTTCTTTGGCCTGTCTTTTTGATTCTAGAAAGAATGGGACTATGCTTAGAGACAGGGTCTTTAAAGAGGTAATTAAGGCCAAATGAGGTCACGTAGGTGGGCTCTAGTCCAATATGACTGGTATCCTTTTAAGAGGAAATTGGGACACAGACACACGCTGAGTAAAGGCCATGTGAGGACACAGGGAGGAGGTGACCATCTGCAAGCCAAGGAGAGAGGGCTCAGAGGGAACCAACCCTGCTGACGCTTTGATCTTAGACTTACAGCCTCCAGGAGCGTGGGAAGATACATTTCTGTTGCTTGAGCCCCTGGGGTCTCTGGCATTTTGTTATAGCAGCTGAACGAACTCACAGTTTCTTTATCTCTTCCAGCATCTGGTGGCTGCCAGCATTCCCTGACTTGTGGCTACATCACTCCAATCTCTGCCTTGCTGGTCACATTGCCTTCTCTTCTTCCATAAGTGGTCAAATCTCTCTCTACTTCTCTCTTACAAAGGCAGACATGATTGCATTTAGTGCCTACCTGGATGGTCCAGGATAATCTCAACACAGGACCCTAAATTTAATCACACCTGCAAAGACCGCTTGTGTGTGTGTGTATATGCATTTGTGTGCGTGTGTATGTGTACAGGTGCACCAGAGTAGGCAACATTCACAGATTCCAGAGATTAGGACCTGGGTCTTTTGGGGGGACCATTATTCATCCTCCCACAGTCATATAAATGGAATAAAACAGTATGCAGTCTTCCATGTCGGGCTTCTTGCACTCAGCATAACGCCTTTGGGAACCATCCAAGTTGTTGAGTACGTCAATGCAACACTGACTGGTATACCACTGTATGGATGGACCACTGTCTGTTGATCTGTTTATTATCTGAATGGCATTCTTTTTGTATCTACTTTTAAGCAATTTTGAGTTGTTTCTCTGTCACTAAGTTGTGTCTGACTCTTTGTGACCCCATGAGCTGCAGGACACCAGGCTTCCCTGTCCTTCACCATCTCCCAGAGTTTGCTCAAGTTCATATCCATTGAGTCAGTGATGCTATCTAACCATCTCATCCTTTTCCACCCTCTTCTCCTTTTGCCTTCCATATTTCCCAACATCCAGGGTCTTTTCCAAAGAAGTCAGCTCTTTGCATCAGGTGGCCAAAGTATCAGAGCTTCAGCATCAGTCCTTCCAATGAATATTCAGGGTTGATTTCCTTTAGGATTGACTGGTTTGATCTTGTAATCCATGGGATTCTCAAGAATCTTCTCCACTGGAGGAAGGAATGGCAAACTACTCCAATATTCTTGCCAAGAGAGCCCCATGAACAGTATGATTTTGAGTAAAGCTGCTATAAACATTCACACACAGGTTTTTGTATGAACATAAGTTTTCATGTCATGTAGGTAATTTGTTTCACTTGGAATGTCATCTTTGGGTCATGTGGTAAATGTTTGTTCAACTTTACAAGAAACTGTCAAGTGGTTTTCCAGAGTGGCTGAGCCAATCCCTCATGAGTACTGAGGGATGACATATGATTTGTAAGTATTTTCTCCCATTCAGGAGGTTGCCTTTTCATTTTATTTCTTGCCTTTATTGTGCAAAAACATTTTAGTTTGATGTAGTACTACTTGTTGATTTTTGCTTTTGTTGTCAAATCCAAAAAGTCTTCGCAATGACCGAGGTTAAGGAGCATACCATCTGTTTTCTTCTAGGAGTTTTATGGTTCCAGGTTTTATGTTCCAGCCCTTAATCCACTTTGAGTTAATTTTTCTGTATGGTATAAAATATTGGTCTAGTTTCATTCTTTTACAGGTGGCTGTCCAGTTTTCTCAACACCATTTATTGAAGAGACCATCCTTCCTTTATTGTATATTCTTGGGTCCTTTGTTGTAATTTAATTAACCATATATGCATGGGTTTATGTCTGGGTTTTATTTGCTCCATTGAGCTATGTGTCTGTTTTTATGCCAATACCATACTGTTTTGATTACTATAGTTTTGTAATATAGTTTGATATCAGGGCATGTGATACCTCTACAGGTGCTTGCATGCATGCTAAGTCGCTTCGGTTCTGTCCACCTCTGTGTGACTCTATGGACCCTATGGACCCATCAGGCTCCTCTGTCCACGGGATTCTCCAGGCAAGAATACTGGAGTGGGTTGCCATTTCCTTCTCTACAGGTGCTTATATGAACATAAATTTTCATTCCCCTGGGATAAATGCCCCAAATATTCAATCGTTGGGTCATAAAGTAAGTGTCTGTTTAGCTTTGTTCAGTTCAGTTCAGTCGCTCAGTTGTGTCTGACTCTTTGTGACCCCATGAACAGCAGCACGCCAGGCCTCCCTGTCCATCACCAACTCCCGGAGTTCGCCCAGACTCACGTCCATTGAGTCAGTGATGCCATCCAGCCATCTCCTCCTCTGTCGTCCCCTTCTCCTCCTGCCCCCAATCCCTCCCAGCATCAGAGTCTTTTCCAATGAGTCAACTCTTCGCATGAGGTAGCCAAAGTATTGGAGTTTCAGCCTCAGCATCAGTCCTTCCAATGAACACCCAGGACTGATCTCCTTTAGGATGGACTGGTTGGATCTCCTTGCAGTCCAAGGGACTCACAAGAGTCTTCTCCAGCACCACAGTTCAAAAGCATCAATTCTTAGGTGCTCAGCTTTCTTCACAGTCCAACTCTCACATCCATACATGACCACAGGAAAAACCATAGCCTTGACTAGACGGACCTTTGTTGGCAAAGTAATACCTCTGCTTTTTAATATGCTATTTAGGTTGGTCATAACTTTACTTCCAAGGAGTAAGTATCTTTTAATTTCATGGCTGTAGTCACCATCTGCAGTGATTTTGGAGCCCAAAAAAATAGTCTGACACTGTTTCCACTGTTTCTCCATCTATTTCCCATGAAGTGATGAGACCGGATGCCATGATCTTAGTTTTCTGAATGTTGAGCTTTAAGCCAACTTTTTCACTCTCCTCTTTCACTTTCATCAAGAGGCTTTTTAGTTCCTCTTCACTTTCTGCCATAAGGGTGGTGTCACCTGCATATCTGAGGTTATTGATATTTCTCCTGGCAATCTTGATTCCAGCTTGTATTTCTTCCAGCCCAGCGTTTCTCATGATGTACTCTGCATATAAGTTAAATAAGCAGGGTGACAATATACCTTTTCCTATTTGGAACCAGTCTGTTGTTCCACGTCCAGTTCTAACTGTTGCTTCCTGACCTGCATACAGATTTCTCAAGAGGCAGGTCAGGTGGTCTGGTATTCCTATCTCTTTCAGAATTTTCCACAGCTTATTGTGATCCACACAGTCAAAGGCTTTGGCATAGTCAATAAAGCAGAAATAGATGTTTTTCTGGAACTCTCTTGCTTTTTCCATGATCCAGCGGATGTTAGCAATTTGATCTCTGGTTCCTCTGCCTCTTCTAAAACCAGCTTGAACATCTGGAAGTTCACGGTTCACATATTGCTGAAGCCTGGCTTGGAGAATTTTGAGCATTACTTTACTACCATGTGAGATGAGTGCAATTGTCCGGTAGTTTGAGCATTCTTTGGGATTGGAATGAAAACTGACCTTTTCTAGTCCTGTGGCCACTGCTGAGTTTTCCAAATTTGCTGACATATTGAGTGCAGCACTTTCACAGCATCATCTTTCAGAATTTGAAATAGCTCAACTGGAATTCCATCACCTCCACTAGCTTTGCTTGTTAGCTTTGTTAAAAAACAAAATTCAGCACACAAAACTCTGTCAAACTCTTTTCCAGGGTGACTATCATTTTACACTGCTACCAAGAATGTATGAACGATTCAGTTTCTCTGCATCTTCATCAGCATTTGGAGTTATCACTATTTTTTATTTTATCCATTTTGACAGGTGTGTAGTGATATGCCAACTGTGTTTTTAATTTGCATTTCCCCAGAGGCTAATTGATGCTGAACATCTTTCCATGTTCTTATTTTGCCATCTGTACATCCTCTTCAGTGAAATGTTTGTTTCTGTCTCTGTCCATTTTTTAAAACTTGGTTGTTTATTTCCTTACTGCTGAGCTGTCAGAGTCCTTTATACATTTTAGACACACATCCTTTGTGTGACACGTGCAAGCGCCTTCTCCTGGTCTGTGGCTTGTCTTTTCCACAGTGCCTTTTACAGAGCAAAAGTTATTAATTTTGATGAAGTCCAGTTTATCTGTATTTTCTTTTATGGATCATCCTCTGCTGTCATGTGTAGTCTTTTCCTAAAGCCAGGTCTCGATTTCCTCCTGTTTTTGTGTCAACGTTTTACATTTTACATGTAGATCTACAATCTATTTTGAATTCTGTTATGCATGTGATATATAGCCTGAAAGGGTTTTGTACATCCTGGGGACTTTAAAAAACCAGTGAGGGGTTTTGAGTCAGAGGAGATATAGATGGAAAAAGAGCTTAGACAAGTAGAGTCGCTTAGCTCATGACAGCCCTGCTCTGAGCATCGGTTTCCCCCATCAGTAAACAAATGGACCAAACCCGAGCATCTCTAAGGCAGTGGTCATTTAAATGAGGCCACATCGCTGGATATGTGACTTATACTTCCCAGGCCTCCAGAATGTGCCTGAAAATGGGTCTCGGAGCTCAGATTGTTAGAGTCACCTGAAGGGAAAGTGACTCAGTGGGGCAGAATTCCAGACGACCGTGGCTCCTTTCTGCCGGGATGGCAAAATCAGGTCATTTTTCAATTCCAGTCATTCTCCTTCATACATAAAATGTGCCAAGAGCCACTTTCCCGAAAATCTAAATTGAAAGTAAATAGCACGGGGACAATTCTCGGTGATAAAACCGCCGATTCTGGAGCTTCTTGGGATAATATTTATTCTCCCCTCTCATTAATGGCTCCAGCCGCCTCCCCAGGTTATTAAAGTAATGGGTTTGCTTAACCTGACTGAGGCCGCATCCCACCTGGGGCTGATTGGACCCCGTGTGGAGCTCCCCCCACTGCCCCCTCCGATGGACAATTATATTAACCGCTGCTGGTTTGCAATTACTATAAATCAGAAAGCGCAACGGCCTGGGTTTGTTTTTCTTTATTGAAAATGTTTAAACTTCATGCATTGTAAATGTCACTGCTCTAGATTTAGTTTAACCCTTTCTTTAAGACTTGGTGGCTTGGCTCTCGGGGGACCTTCTGGGAGTAGGACTGGGATCATCCCCATTTTCCAGATGAGAAAGTGGAGGTGCTCTGAGGTTTTCTTCTTCTTCTAGTGCTCAATGGAGTTATATTCTTTGAGGTAAAATTAGAACACAAGTAAGTCTCCAGGAAACACTGAGATGATCTGTCATCTCAGGGACAACCACCACCAATGCTGAGAGGGCAGGTCCCTCCAGAATGATTTTCTATGCTTAATATTCACTCATGCACAAATATTCACTCATACACCAAATGTTTTTTGAACTCTTATTGTGTGCTGGGCCCTGTTTGGGGGTCTGAGAATACAACAAGAAACAAAAGAGACTTCCATGAAGACCATTCTGGGCAGAGGGAACAATCCGTGCAAAGGCCATGAGGCTGGTCCATGCCTGGAATGTTGGAGGAACAGCGAGGCTGGAGCTAGTAAGTTTAGGGATCCATTGACTGAAACGGCCCACCTTGGCCAGGCACAATGGTAACCACTTGCCTGAGTCGTCTCACAACAGGAGGTCCCGATAAGAAACTTGGTCAGAGGGGTCAAAAGGAAGGAGGAGATGCCAGCCCATAATATACCCTACCAATTCTCTCCGAATCCTTTGTGCTGGAATCCATCCTGGCTGAGACGCGTGCACCACCCAGACCCTGAGTCAGACCAAATATGGGCCAAGAAAGATGACTGGCCAGAGACAGTGCTGAAACTAATCCCATCACCGTAAAACCCGAGGCTGCAAGCCACGTGGCAGAGAAGTTCTCCTGGGCTCCCTTACCCTTCTGCTCTCCGCCCAGGGTGCCCGCTTCCCAACAAAGTCCCTTGCTTTGTCAGCATGTGTGTCTCCTTGGACAATTCATTTCTGAGTGTTAGACAAGAACCCACTCTTGGGCCCTGGAAGGGGATCCCCTTCCTGCCACAGGCACGGGGGTGCGGGGGTGAGAAATGAGGGCAAGAAGGTCAGCAGAGAGCGTGCAGAGTAGGCTCAGGGGAAAAGGGGAAACAATGTAATTCTTTTTTTAAGTATTTCTTTTTTAAAAAATTACTTTACTATTCTTATTTTTTTTATATTTATTTTTTGGCCATGTCACATGGCATGTGGGATCTCAGTTCCCAACCAGGGATCAAACCTGCTCCCCCTGCTTTGGGAGCATGGAGTCTTAACCACTCGACCACCTGGGAAGTCCTAAGAACTTTATGTAATTCTTAAAGGTGAAAAGCCAAGGTTTGCTGGGGATGTGGGGTGAGAGGGTGACTCCAAAATCCTGGCTAAGCAGCTCCAAGGATGAGGCCACCTTCTTCCAAGATGGGGGATGGGGGAGGAGCAGGTTTGGGAGATGGTGGGGATACAGGATGGTCCAGTTGAGCAAGACTCCCCAGGAGCCTCCCATGTAGAGACTTCGAGGGGCAGCTGAACCCAGTGTCTGGCACTCTGGGGAGACCTGGGCTAAAGACAGGGGACCATCAGGGCAGGCATAGTCAGGCTTCCAGTCCTGAGACTGGACAAGACTTCCAGGGGAGGCAGTGTGATTTGGGGAAGGGGAGACCGAGGAATTGGAGGGTGGTCCCTGAGAAGTCCCAGGGTCAGACTCTGCCTGAATGGGTATGAAGAGGATGAAGCAGCTTGTCCCTGACCATGAGGACAGTGGCCTCAGTGGTGGAGGACAGGGAAAGTGTGAGAAACTGATTGGAAAAGGCTGGGGAGACAGAAACAGAAGTGGAGACAGCCAGCGTAGACAACTCTCTCAAGGGATTTTGCTGTCCAAAGAGGCAAAGATTGGACTTCTCTGGTGATCCAGTAGGTAAGACTTCAGCTTCCAATACAGGAGGTGAGAATTTGATCCCCGGTCAGGGAGCTGAGGGGGCTTCCTTGGTGACTCAGATGGTAAAGATTCCACCGGCAATGCAGGAGACCCGAGTTCAATCCCTGGGTCAGAAAGATTCCCTGGAGAAGGAAATGGCTTCCCACTCCAGTATTCTTGCCTGGAGAATCCCACGGACAGAGGAGCCAGGTGGGCTACAGTCCATGGGGTCACAAAGAGTCAAACATGACTGAGTGACTAAGCACGGTTGCTCGCACACACAGGGAGCTAAGATTCCACATGCCACGAGGCCAAAAAAAAAAAAAAAAAAAATTAGTTCATTAAACAGAACTAATATTGTAACAAATTCAATACTTTAAAAATGGTCCACACTTAGAAAGAAAGAAAAGGCAAAGACATGAGAGGCAGCCAGAGGGGTTGGGGGTTGAATTTTTCCTGTAGGATGAGATGATGTGATGGAAGAGGTAGTGACCATTTCTGGAGCCGTGTCCTGGAGTGAGGACCCCTGCCCACCCCACATGGGGCTATGCAGCCTCAGCAGCCTCATCTGCAAAATGGGCACCAGAACAGAGGCCACCTCTGGGGTTGCTGGCCCCAGCGTGGTCAAGGTGCCCAGCTGAGGTCTGGGCTGGCTGCAAGCCTCTCTCCCCTGGGCTGCATCTGGGAACTGGTTGCCCCCAGCCTGGGATCTTGACTGCCGCAGTGCCCCCCCACCCCAAAGACGGCATGCGAGATCCCCCCCAAGAAAGGGCCCCACAAGTCAAAGTGCTTTTTCAAAAATAAATAGCCTGATTAGCATAAGGTATGCAAATGTATGCTAATGTGACAACTATTAAAAGATTCCAAATGTCATCGAGGGAAAACACACCGGTCTGGGGCTGGGAGGGTGGGGGATGGGAGAAGAGGACGTAGCCCGGACTCTGGGGGAAGGTCAGGGTGCTCAGCCCCACTCTTAAGGGGCTCCACACACATGCGTTATTTCAGGGTGGATCACGTCTTGTCCTGAGAAGACCCTCAGAGCTTTCTATGAATCCCCTCGAAGTCTGTCCGCCAAGTGCTTGAAAATCTTAGGGTGACAGTGACTCATTCCACGAATGAGCTCAGGCTTAGGACTCCCTAGGAGAAGGACACTGCCTAGGTGATGGATCCCAGAATCTTCGCTGAGAATAGGTAAAAAATAGTCTCTTCCACAACAAAACACCCCCAGATCTCCCAAAAGATGTTTGCTGCCCATAACAAATCAACGTGTAGCTTACCTCACTTTAGGAGTCAGTTTCCATCCCCAGCTTGTTTTCTGAGTCAGGAAGACAAAACACGAGCGAGGCAAGGGAGAGACCCAGTCCCAGGGTCAAGCAACTGTGTCTTCTCACCTAATCACCAAAACTATTTACAGGATTTTCAGAGGGAGAAAACCGAGCATCAGAGAGCCGAGGCAACTTGTTCTGGGTCACATAGCAACTGTCAGGCTGCCGGAGCCTCAGTTTCTCAAATCTCAAGGTCCGTCCAATACCACCTTCCTACCACACCTGCTGTTATTTCCTGGATATTTTCCTTTAAATGGACTCAACTTCTTAAAATCTGAGATCTCTTTAAAGGAAATTGTTTGTCATGACCGTAAATGAAAAGCCAGCATCACTGACTGTAAGTAGAAACTAACTCAATGAAAACCAAATCATATTATTAATTTCTGACCAGAGACAATTGTCTCTGAGGCTCCGAGCTGGCCAGCTTTCTCCCTTTATCCAGAAGGGAGATTCTCAGGTGTGAGAGAAGTGTTAAAGACTGATTAGCATCCAATGAAGATTTTTTTCTTCAAAAAGAAGTGAAAACAAGAGCTCTCTCATTATGAGATTCTGTGGTACTTATTGAGGTTTTTATGTGTCACCTAAAACCATCTCCTGGCCACCAGAGTGGTGTCCACCTACTTGAAAGGCAAGAACACTGTCCCAGTACACTAGGGCTTTATTTATGGCCAGGGATCCATTTGGGGATTCATACTGTCAGCATCCACAGTCATATTGGCGTAACAGAGAGATGGAAAAGGGATGGTTTCACTCATATATAGGGCCACCCATCCACCCATGACCTCCCCATCCATTCACCCATCTATCCATCCACCTACCCCACATCCACTCACTCATTCATACATCCAAAGTGAAAGTCACTCAGTCATATCCGACTTTTTGTGACCCCATGGACTGTAGCCTGCCAGCCTCCTGTCTGTGGGATTCTCCAGGCATGAATACTCGAGTGAGTTGCCATTCCCTTCTCCAGGAGATCTTCCCAAACCAGGGATCGAACCCAGGTCTCCTGATCCATTCATCCACCCATCCATCATCTAGCCACCACCTACTCACCCCATACCCACCCACCTATTCATCTATCCATCCATCCAACCACCCACCCACTCATCCATCTATCCACCTACTCCCATCCACCCTCTCACCTATTTACCATCCACCCACCACCCATCACTCAATCACTCATCCACCCACCACCCATCCATCCATCCATCCATCCATCTATCCATCCCCCCATAGCTACCCACCCCATATCCACTTTCCACTTCATCAGTCCATCATCCACTTATCTATCCATCAATCCATCCATCATCTATCCACCCATTCATTCACCCCCTTATCCCACCTAGCCATCCATTCACCCATTCAGTAAATACATATCCAGCACCCACTATGTGCCACGCACTATTCCAGGATATGGGGACACAGTTTTGACCAAGACACATCTGGTCCCCACCCTCTTGGAGCTTCTCAACCATCTCTTGAGCAACATCATGAAGTAGAGTGGAGAATTTCTCTGCCCCTCTTTTTTAAAGTGGTTAGGGTCATTCTGGTGGATGGACATTTGTGGATTTTCTCAATCTGCATTCATCCCCCAACTCCCACTTTTACGAGGCAGCAGTACCCTGGCTTTGCTGCTGCCTGGAGTGGGAGGTCATTGTTCAGTTGCTAAGTCATGTCTGACTCTTTGCGACCCTGTGGACTGCAGCTCCTCTGTCCTCCACTATCTCTTGGAGTTCGCTCAAATTGATGTCCACTGAGTCAGTGATGCTATCTAACCATCTCATCCTCTGTTGCCTCTCTACCACATATTTAGAAACTGTTAGACCCTTTGCCAACCCATGTCCTCTTTATTCTGGGCACACAGCAAGACTACATTTCCCAGGATCCCTTGCAGTTGGGGGTAGCCACGTGATTGAATTTAGCCAATAGCCATATGATTGCATTTAGTCAATGGAGTGTCGGCAGAAGTGATGTGCCCCTCACTTTCAGTCCTAGCCATGCTCTTTCCACACTGATGATGGAGGAGCCACAAGACAAAAAGGGTTGGCTGGTCCCTGAGTCACCGGATGGACAAAAGCTGCCTGCCTATCAGGAACACCTGTTTGCACTTTACACGAGCAACCGATTCCTGTTGCATCAAGTCACTGAGATTTACCAGTTTATTACAGCAAGGAGTATTATCTTGACCAACCCACACCTTTCCCACTTCCCAATACTGTGGTTTAATTGGCCCCACCCAGCTCTGGGTAGGGCTTAGGTGACTTCAGCCAATCGCTGAATCCTTTTCCTACTAATCTCCTGATTGGATCAGCCATGGTCACATGGTCAAAGGATGCAGCTAGAGCGATCCGATGGGTTTCTAGGGACCACCGTACTGGGAGTTGCTGAGGCCACTGGGCCCAGTGAACCAAACCAGAGAGCTGAGCTTCTAACATTTGCTCCTGGGAGAGAAAAAAATAATTGTTTTTCTTTTTTAATGTCCTGGCCTTTCTCCTGGATGGTTCAAATTCAGAAACTTGTTTCCCCAGATTTAACCACTTTGATGATTCCCAGACCTCCATCTCCAACCAGATTTGCCTTCAGGGCTCTAGCCAGTTCCTCTGAAGCCTCCGTTTGGATGTCCACTGAGCACAACCTACCCAACACCCAATACATCACTCCTCCCCCTTCACCCGTGCCTCTTTCTGTGCCCCGTCTCACCAGAGGCCCCAGTATTTTTCTGGTAAGCTGGAAACAAGACTCACCACCTCAATTTCCTGTCCCTGCCCCCAGTTCCACACTCACCAAGTCTTATTGATTTTACCATTATTGTCTCCAGCTCACCCTGTCTCTATCCCCGCATACCTTGTTCAGACAAACTCCAACTCCTGCAATAGCCTGCTTGATGGCCTCTTAACATCCACACAGCAACCAGAAAGATCGATCATAAGTATAAATCTGACCCTTCCCCTCTCTCCCTCCATAGCACTCCATGGCTCCCCAGTGCCCTCTGGAAAAATTCTAAATTATTTTTCAAAATTCCTCCTAGTCTAGCCACTCCATTCTTCCCTGCCTCATCCCTACTTCTCCTCACCTAACTCCTCCTCCTCCTCCTCCATTCGTCTAACACCTATTCGTCTTTAGATATCAACCCTCCAGAAAGCGTCCCTTGATCCCTACACAGGAGTGAGAGAGAAGTCTCCTCTGTGTTTTAACCAGTGTCTGAGCTTACCCAATCACAGGTCTAACCACCCAGTGCTGTAACTGCTGATTAATCTGTCCTTAAATTCCAGGAGGACAAGGGCTGAGTCTGCCTTGTCCGTCACTGTCCCCGCACCTAACACAAAACCCGGCATCTGGCAGGGGCTTAATACAGTTTTTTTAATGACCGAATGGAAGGAGGAAACAGAGACACTGTGAATGCCAGTCGGCAAAGTAGATGCTGCGGGTACCCCACCCACATGCCCCCACCATCCACATTTTGGTACCAGCCAACACCATCCTTCAGCAGTCACCTACGTCTCCCTAGTCGAAGCTTCCTCAACCTAAGCGAGGGGCGGGTGGGAAATGCCAGGGAGTTGGTGCTTCCAGAAGCAGCATTTGGCCAGTGATGGACAGGGGCTGATGCATAAATAACCCCAGCTCCTTGCCCCTTGGACAGCTCTATGCTCTTTCCAGTGGGTCCCCAGAGGGACTGAGCCTTGGTCACCCTGGACAGTCACCTGTTCCTGAGCACTGCCCCCTTCCCTTTCCTCCTTTATATCCCCAAGTGTCTCCAGGGGCTTCCTGGGATCACCTCCTACATAAACTACCTGTCCCCAAACTCTCATTTCAGAGGCTGCTTCCAGACAGCCCAGCCTGAAACAGTGCAATAAAAATCTCTCAACCCTCTAACCCGGTTGCCAACACTTCCAGGAGAACTTTGACGTGCTTTGGAGGAAGGAAAAAAAAAACAACAAAAATGCATCGCTTCTTGCTCTCTGTCAGCCGTAGGCTTGCTGTCTCCACGCACAGACTGCGACATTTTCAGTTGTGTATTAATTGTGTGTGTGGTTTTTTTTTTTCCCTGAGAACAAGATGCTCTCCTGCAATGTGTGTGTGCGTGTTTAATGACTTTCTCATTTTGAGATCAGGCCAGATAGCTTTTTGAAGAAAGTCTGCCCAGATCGTGGAACATATAGAAAATTCTCTTGGCTTAATAGCACTCCCACCCGCCCGCCCATCCATCACGGACGCACCGCAGAATGAAAAACAACCACATTGATTGGATCTATTTCTAATTGACAGCCTAAGATACTGCTTGAAATCTGCCAGTAGCTGGGAGAAGCTGGAAGTGGCTTTGCCTTGTTTCCCAAGGGCAGAGGTCTATGGGAGAAGAGAGTGAATCATGGCAGCTGTCAGCAAGCATTTATGGAGCACCTGCTGTGTGCAGCATCCCAGGCTGGGTGCTGAGGACACAGCAGTGACCAAGACAGATCCAGATAGGCTGCTCGTGGCCCCACGATGAGAGGGATGGATGCTCAGGCAGCTCTGGGTGCACAGAGTTGATGCCTGGTCCAGCCTGGGATCAGGGAGGGCTTCCTGGAGTCACAAAAAAACTGAGAGCTGAAGGCTGAGGAGGGGTTAGATGTCAAATCAGAACAAAAATAGGCACAAGCGCACCAGGAGTGAGGAACAGCACATGCAAAGGTCCAGGGGCAGGTGAAGGTAATTTGGTGTGGCCAAAGTAAAAGGTTGCTGCTGCGAGCTGTAAACAACGCCAGGATTCATGGCCTCCGGAGGAGAGGAATTCAATCCAGGGCCAGAGACAAGGCTTGATCACTCAGAGCTTTTGTGTAGCAAAGTTTTATCAAAATATAAAGAGATAGAGAAAGCTTTGGACATAGAAGGATGGAAAAGTAGTGAGAGAGGAGGAGGAAAGGACGAGAAAGACAGCAGTACTTGGAGAATGATGGGAAAGTGTTTCAACTTTCCTGTGAACAATAGGGAGCCATGGACGAATTTACAACAAGGGAGTGAGTGACATTTGATAAGTTATTTTAGCACAGAGTTATCATATGACCCAGCAATCCTGGTCTTAGGCATATCCCCAAAGGACTTGAAAGCAGGGACTCAGATAAATATTTGCACATCCATGTTCACAGCAACATGGTTCATAGCAGCCAAAAGGTGAAAGCAACCCAAGTCTCTATTGGCAGATGGACAGAAAAACAAAATGTGGTCTGTCCATACGATGGAGTATGACTTGGCTTGAGAAAAGTATGAAGTCCTGATACATGGTTCAATGTGGATGAACCTTGAAAACAGTACGCTCAGTTAAATAGGCCTTTTTCCACAAAAGGACAAATACTATCTGATTCTACTTCTGGGTACTTAGAACAGGCAAATTCTTACAGACAGTAGGTAGATTCTTTACCATCTGAGCCACCACAGAAGCTCACGAAGATTTGGACACGACCTGATGACTGAACAACAAGTAGGTGGATTAAATGTTACCGCGGACTCCCCTGGTGGCCCAGTGGCTAAGACTGCATGCTCCCAATGCAGGGAGCCCAGGTTCCATCCCTGGTCAGGGAACAGGATCCCACATGTCACAGCTAGAGACCCTGTATGCCGCAAGTCAAGAACTCACACGCCACAACAAAGACTGAAGATCCTGCCTGCTGCAACTTAGACCTGGTGCAGTCAAAACAAAGAAATAAAAATAAATATTTAAAAACAAAAAATAAATGTTTCCAGGGGCTGTGGAAGGAGGATGGAGAGTTATTACTTAGTGGATACAGTTTCTGCTTGGGGTAACAAAATTGGGGGAAATAATAAAATGTTTGTGATGATTATACAACATGGTGAATATATTTAATGCCCCTGAATTGGACAGTAGTGAACATGAACAATTTTATGTTACATCTACTTGACCACAATTTTTAAAAAGTTAACAACGTAAGGAACTTCCCTGGTGGCCCAGTGGCTAAGACTCCATGCCCCCAGTGCAGGGAACCCAGGTTCCATCCCTCGTCAGGGAACTAGATCCCGGATGTCATAACTAAGACCCAGCACAGTCAAATAAATAAACAGTTAACAATATAAGAAGACAAAAATCACTGGGGCCACTGTGGGAAACGTAGGATGAAGCAATGAGTCTGGGTAGACAATGATGAGGGTCCAGGCCAGGGTGGAGGCAGAAGAGAATGTGAGAAGGATGGGGGCGTGGTTTGGAGGCAGAACTAACAGGATGCTAGGGAGAGGGGAGATGTCAGCTTCTTTTGGCCCCATCTCCAAGGATGGCCCTTGCAGGCAACTGGGCTTATTAAACCCATTCTCCAGAGGCCCAGGTACTCCACTTTACCTGCAAAACTCCTGACCTCTCTCCCTCCAAATTCCACCTTTCATGGCCCAGTCTGGAGAGTCCCCAGGCAAGGAGTCCCAGATGGGAATGAACACTACCTCCTCGGTGCAAAGCTGGGTAAAAATACTCCATCTCCTCGGCGATTCCTCCACCTGCCTTCGCTTACAAGGTACAGATGTAATACCTGCATTTAAATTCAATTAAGCCAGATTCAGTTCTGCGCCTGGAATACATTACCCAGCCAGAGACAGCAGGGGGGCAGAAAAAAAGACAGAAAAAAAACACACACAAAACACAACACAGACCTATTTAGAGATTTCCCTCTAAATGGATTTTAATTCTCTCGATTTATCAGAGGCCAGAGGAGCTGCTGACAGCCGGCGTTTGTTCAGCGTCTGGGAACCCAGTTTCAGCCAGGAGGAGGGATGAGGAGAGGCTCAGCTTCTGGTCTGATATCTGCTCCCAGTGGGGAGGAGCGGGGGGGCGGGTGGTGGAGCATCTGGGGTCAGCCAGACCCAGGTTCCAATCCCTGATTTGCCACTCACTGGCGGCCATATGCCCTGGAACCAAGTATGGCATCCTCCCTGGGCCTTAGTGTTGCTGTTCAGTTGCTAAGTCATGTCCCACTCTCTGAGACCACATGGACTGCAGCACAATAGAGGCTCCCGTGTCCTTCACCATCTCCCAGAGTTTGCTCAAATTCATGTCCACTGAGTTGGTGATGCCATCCAAAATCATCTCATCCCCTGCCGCCCCCTTCTCCTCCTGCCCTCAGTCTTTCCAGCATGAGGATCTTTTCCAATGAGTCAGCTCTTCACATCAGGTGGCCAAAGTATTAGAGCTTCAGCTTCAGCATCAGTCCTTCCAATGACTATTCAGGGTTGGTTTCCTTTACAACTGACTGGTTTGATCTCTTTTCTGTCCAAGTGTACTCATCTGTAAAATGGGGACAGGGACTGTGCTTGTCTCCAAAGATGGGGGAACAATGATTAGCTGAGAGGATTCGGGTGAGGCAAGAATCCTGGATATAGACAGGATCTGCTGCTGCTACTGCTGCTAAGTCGTTTCAGTCGTGTCCAACTCTGTGCGACCCCATAGACGGTAGCCCACTAGGCTCCTCTGTTCCTGGGATTCTCCAGGCAAGAATACTGGAATGGGTTGCCATTTCCTTCTCCAATGCATGAAAGTGAAAACTGAAAGTGAAGTCGCTCAGTCGTGCCCGACTCTTAGTGACCCCATGGACTGGAGCCTACCAGGCTCCTCCATCCATGGGATTTTCCAGGCAAGAGTACTGGAGTGGGGTGCCATTGCCACACAGGACTAAATGGGAATATCTTTCCTTTTCTCCTTTGCTTTTCGCTTCTCTTCTTTTCACAGCTATTTGTAAGGCCTCCCCAGACAGCCATTTTGCTTTTTTGCTTTTCCATGGGGATGGTCTTGATCCCTGTCTCCTGTACAATGTCATGAACCTCCGCCCATAGTTCATCAGGTACTCTGTCTATCAGATCTAGTCCCTTAAATCTATTTCTCATTTCCACTGTATAATCATAAGGGATTTGATTTAGGTCATACCTGAATGGTCTAGTGGTTTTCCCTACTTTCTTCAATTTCAGTCTGAATTTAGCAATAAGGAGTTCATGATCTGAGCCACAGTCAGCTCCTGCTCTTGTTTTTGCTGACTGTATAGAGCTTCTCCATCTTTAGCTGCAAAGAATATAATCAGCCTGATTTCAGTGTTGACCATCTGG
The DNA here is from genome assembly GCF_029378745.1 of Bos indicus. Lineage (NCBI taxonomy): Eukaryota > Metazoa > Chordata > Mammalia > Artiodactyla > Bovidae > Bos > Bos indicus. The sequence goes on along the minus strand of NC_091766.1, from coordinate 18,620,203 downwards.
TGATGTCCATGTGTAGAGTCTTCTCTTGTGTTGTTGGAAGAGGGTGTTTGCTATGACAAGTGCGTTCTCTTGGCAAAACTCTATTAGCTTTTGCCCTGCATAATTCTGTATTCCAAGGCCAAATTTGCCTGTTCAGTTCAGTTCAGTTCAGTCGCTCAGCCGTGTCCGACTCTTTGTGACCCCATGAATCACAGCACGCCAGGCCTCCCTGTCCATCACCAACTCCCGGAGCTCGCCCAGACTCACGTCCATTGAGTCAGTGATGCCATCCAGCCATCTCATCCTCTGTCGTCCCCTTCTCCTCCTGCCCCCCATCCCTCCCAGCATCAGAGTCTTTTCCAATGAGTCAACTCTTCTCATGAGGTGCCCAAAGTACTGGAGTTTCAGCTTTAGCATCATTCATTCCAAAGAAATCCCAGGGCTGATCTCCTTCAGAATGGACTGGTTGGATCTCCTTGCAGTCCAAGGGACTCTCAAGAGTCTTCTCCAACACCACAGTTCAAAACCATCAATTCTTCGGCACTCAGCCTTCTTCGCAGTCCAACTCTCACATCCATACATGACCACAGGAAAAACCATAGCCTTGACTAGACGGACCTTTGTTGGCAAAGTAATGTCTCTGCTATCTAGGTTGGTCATAACTTTCCTTCCAAGGAGTAAGCGGCTTTTAATTTCATGGCTGCAATCACCATCTGCAGTGATTTTGGAGCCCCCAAAAATAAAGTCTGACACTGTTTCCACTGTTTCCCCATCTATTTCCCATGAAGTGATGGGACCAGATGCCATGATCTTCGTTTTCTGAATGTTGAGCTTTAAGCCAACTTTTTCACTCTCCACTTTCACTTTCATCAAGAGGCTTTTTAGTTCCCCTTCACTTTCTGCCATAAGGGTGGTGTCATCTGCATATCTGAGGTTATTGATATTTCTCCCGGCAATCTTGATTCCAGCTTGTATTTCTTCCAGCCCAGCGTTTCTCATGATGTACTCTGCATATAAGTTAAATAAACAGGGTGACAATATATAGCCTTGACGTACTCCTTTTCCTATATGCAACCAGTGTGTTGTTCCATGTCCAGTTCTAACTGTTGCTTCCTGACCTGCATATAGGTTTCTCAAAAGGCAGGTCAGGTGGTCTGGTATTCCTATCTCTTTCAGAATTTTCCACAGCTTATTGTGATCCACACAGTCAAAGGCTTTGGCATAGTCAATAAAGCAGAAATAGATGTTTTTCTGGAACTCTCTTGCTTTTTCCACGATCCAGCAGATGTTGGCAATTTGATCTCTGGTTCCTCTGCCTTTTCTAAAACCAGCTTGAACATCAGGAAGTTCACGGTTCACGTATTGCTGAAGCCTGGCTTGGAGAATTTTGAGCATTACTTTACTAGCATGTGAGATGAGTGCAATTGTGTGGTAGTTTGAGCATTCTTTGGCATTGCCTTTCTTTGGGATTGGAATGAAAACTGACGTTTTCCAGTCCTGTGGCCACTGCTGAGTTTTCCAAATTTGCTGGCATATTGAGTGCAGCACTTTCACAGCATCATCTTTCAGGATTTGAAATGGCTCAACTGGAATTCCATCACCTCCACCAGCTTTGTTCATAGTGATGCTCTCTAAGGCCCATTTGACTTCACATTCCAGGATATCTGGCTCTAGGTCAGTGATCACACCATCGTGATTATCTTGGTCATGAAGATCTTTTTTGTACAGTTCTTCTGTGTATTCTTGCCACCTCTTCTTAATATCTTCTGCTTCTGTTAGGTCCATACCATTTCTGTCCTTTATCAAGCCCATCTTTGCATGAAATGTTCCCTTGGTATCTCTAATTTTCTTGAAGAGATCTCTAGTCTTTCCTACTTTTGCATTCCAGTCCCGTATAATGAAAAGGACATCTTTTTTGGGTGTTAGTTCTAAAAGGTCTTGTAGGTCTTCATAGAACCGTTCAACTTCAGCTTCTTCAGTGTTACTGGTTGGGGCATAGGCTTAGATCACTGTGATACTGAATGGTTTGCCTTGGAAATGAATAGAGATCATTCTGTCGTTTTTGAGATTGCATCCAAGTACTGCATTTCAGACTCTTTTGTTGACCATGATGGCTACTCCATTTCTTCTAAGGGATTCCTGCCCACAGTAGTAGATATAATGGTCATCTGAGTTAAATTCACCCATTCCAGTCCATTTTAGTTTGCTGATTCCTAGAATGTTGACGTTCACGCTTGCCATCTCTTGTTTGACCACTTCCAATTTGCCTTGATGCATGGACCTGACATTCCAGGTTCCTATGCAATATTCCTCTTTACAGCATCGGACCTTGCTTCTATCACCAGTCACATCCACAACTGGGTATTGTTTTTGCTTTGGCTCCATCTCTTCATTCTTTCTGGAGTTCTTTCTCCACTGATCTCTTGTAGCATATTGGGCACCTACCGACCTGGGGAGTTCCCCTTTCAGTATCCTATCATTTTGCCTTTTCATACTGTTCATGGGGTTCTCAAGGCAAGAACACTGAAGTGGTTTGCCATTCCCTTCTCCAGTGGACCACATTCTGTCAGATCTCTCCACCATGATCCACCCGTCTTGGGTGGCCCCACACGGCATGGCTTAGTTTCATTGAGTTAGACAAGGCTGTGGTCCGTGTGATTAGATTGACTAGTTTTCTGTGATTATGGTTTGCGTGTCTGCCCTCTGATGCCTCTCGCAACACCTACCGACTTACTTGGGTTTCTCTTACCTTGGACGTGGGGTCTCTCTTCACACCTGCTCCAGCAAAGTGCAGCCGCTGCTCCTTACCTTCGACGAGGGGTATCTCCCCACTGCCGCCCCTCCTGACCTTGAACGTGGAAATAGAGGAAAACAACAGAATGGGAAAGACTAGAGATCTCTTCAAGAAAATTAGAGATAAGAAGGGAACATTTCATGCAAAGAGGGGCTCGATAAAGGACAGAGATGGCATGGACCTAACAGAAGCAGAAGATACTAAGAAGAGGTGGCAAGAATACACAGAAGAACTACACAAAAAAGATCTTAATGACCCAGATAATCACGATGGTGTGATCACTGACCTAGAGCCAGACATCCTGGAATGTGAAGTCAAGTGGGCCTTAGAAAGCATCACTACGAACAAAGCTGGTGGAGGTGATGGAATTCCAGTTGAGCTATTTCAAATCCTGGAAGATGATGCTATTAAAGTGCTGCACTCAATATGCCAGCAAATTTGGAAAACTCAGCAGTGGCCACAGGACTGGAAAACGTCAGTTTTCATTCCAATCCCAAAGAAAGGCAATGCCAAAGAATGCTCAAACTACCACACAATTGCACTCATCTCACATGCTAGTAAAGTAATACTCAAAATTCTCCAAGCCAGGCTTCAGCAATACGTGAACCGTGAACTTCCTGATGTTCAAGCTGGTTTTAGAAAAGGCAGAGGAACCAGAGATCAAATTGCCAACATCTGCTGGATGATGGAAAAAGCAAGAGAGTTCCAGAAAAACATCTATTTCTGCTTTATTGACTATGCCAAAGCCTTTGACTGTGTGGATCACAATAAGCTGTGGAAAATTCTTCAAGAGATAGGAATACCAGACCACCTGACCTGCCTCTTGAGAAACCTATATGCAGGTCAGGAAGCAACAGTTAGAACTGGACATGGAACAACAGACTGGTTCCAAATAGGAAAAGGAGTACGTCAAGGCTGTATATTGTCACCCTGCCTATTTAACTTATATGCAGAGTACATCATGAGAAATGCTGGACTGGAAGAAGCACAAGCTGGAATCAAGATTGCCGGGAGAAATATCAATAACCTCAGATATGCAGATGACACCACCCTTACGGCAGAAAGTGAAGAGGAACTAAAAAGCCCCTTGATGAAAGTGAGAGGAGAGTGAAAAAGTTGGCTTAAAGCTCAACATTCAGAAAACGAAGATCATGGCATCCGGTCCCACCACTTCATGGGAAATAGATGGGGAAACAGTGGAAACAGTGTCAGACTCTATTTTTTTGGACGCCAAAATCACTGCAGATGGTGACTGCAGCCATGAAATTAAAAGCTGCTTACTCCTTGGAAGGAAAGTTATGACCAACCTAGATAGCATATTCAAAAGCAGAGATATTACTTTGCCAACAAAGGTTTGTCTAGTCAAGACTGTGTTTTTTCCAGTGTCATGTATGGATGTGAGAGTTGGACTGTGAATAAAGCTGAGCACCGAAGAATTGATGCTTTTGAACTGTGGTGTTGGAGAAGACTCTTGAGAGTCCCTTGGACTGCAAAGAGATCCAACCGGTCCATCCTAAAGGAGACCAGATGCTGAGGCTGAAACTCCAATACTTTGGCCACCTCATGCGAAGAGTTGACTCATTGGAAAAGACCCTGATGCTGGGAGGGATTGGGGGCAGGAAGAGAAGGGGACGACAGAGGATGAGATAGCTAGATGGCATCACCGACTCCATGCACATGAGTCTGAGTCAACTCCGGGAGTTGGTGATGGACAGGGAGGCCTGGCATGCTGTGATTCATGGGGTCGCAAAGAGTCGGACACGACTGAGCGACTGAACTGAACACATGACTAGATTTGTTTTTGGAAGCCCCACCCTTCCCTCTAGCAAAACTTATCCTTCTGGAACTTCCCTCATGGTCCAGTGGTTAGGAATTTGCCTGCCAATGCAGGGGACATGAGTTCGATCCTTGGTCCAGGAAGATATCACACGCCATGAGGCAACTAAGCCCGTCTGCCGCAACTACTGAAGTTCACGTGCTCTGTGCCCTCGAGCCCGTGTCTACCACAGGAGAAGCCGCCGCATGAGAAGCCTGTGCATCAGGATGAGTAGCCCCTGCCTGCCACAGCTAAGAGAGCCCATGTACAGCAACGAAGACACAGTGAGGCCAAAAATAAAAAATTTTTAAAGTATCCGTCCTGTGTCCCACTTCATCAGGGAAAGCTCTGACAAGTCCAAGATGCTCTAGATTATGATGACATAGCTGCAGAAACCACTGTTGCCTCGCGAGAAGCCCACATTTGGCCTTGGCCTTCACAGACACCTCCTTTCCCCACACTGTGGCCCACCTGAGTAGGGCAGATGCCCCCAAATTCACAGCCATGAGACCAACACCCCCTAGCTTAACCTTCAGCTTCCCATTTCACAGATGGGAAAACAGAGGCTCAGCAAAGAGAAGGGGCCATCCTGAATCCTCAGAACCAAGAGCTGTCCCCAGGAGGCCTGGGTCCTAACCCAATTGGGTCCAGACTCACCTTCAGACCTTGGAGAAGCATCCACATGGAGTCTCAGTCTTGCCATCTGTCCAGGAGGAGGAAGAAGGGAAGACCCCTCTGGGTCATTCAAGGTCTGCTGTGCTAAAAGGATAACATGCAGGTTTAGTCAAAGGGTGCTGGGACACCCCCCTCACCCCCCGCCACTGCCCCCCGGGAGGACCTTTGTCTTCCTAAGAGCCTACTCAGCAGTAATCTGATCTTTGAATTAGAATCCAGAGTTTTTGGACCGTGTGTCCTGGCTACATACGGACCTCCCCTCTTGGGTTCTGGCCTGTCCATTGGGGGCCTTGTACTTGGCTCCTTGGAAAGGCCACTTCAACCCTGGGAGGTCTCTTGGAATTTCAGACAAGGCCCCTGGCCTGGCCCTGCGCTGGAAGGGCTATTGAAGAGGGTGGGAGATGTAAAGGGTACACTGATCTCAGGATCAGAGGAGGAAAATTGAAAGAAAAAGATAAAATACAATTACCGTTGAGGGGGCAAAAATGTGGGCTTCTGAGGATTAGACTATTCTAAATTTGATCTTATGGTGGCTACGTAAGTTTATACCCATGTATTGATGCCACAGACCACACACCTAAGACTAGTTAGTATACTGTGGGACTTCCCTGGTGGTCCAGTGGTTGAGAATCCGTGCTTCCACAGTAGGGGGCACAGGTTCGAACCCTGGTCAGGGAACTAAGATCCCCTACATTGTGCAGTAAGGCCAAAAATAAATAAATAAATAAAAAGACAATTACACTACAGAAGGTTCATTGGACACAGGGAGAAAGATTGAGAGATTGGCAAAGACAGAAAGATAAATGAAGACAGAAAGAGATGGAAACAGAAACTGAGACAGAGATAGACAGAGGGGAGAGATGGAGAGAGACAGACGTCAAGAAAAAAAAAAGAGAGAGAAAGGGAGAAGGGGGGAAAAATGAAAGGAAGCCAAAGCAGAGGGAGAAAAAAGGATGTGGAAACAGGCAAACGACCCAAGAGGGGGAGGGAGGCCAGGAAGCCAGGAGCTGTCACACACGAACATGTCCTTAATTGTAATTACATGGGAACATTTAGTTTGTAGATGCTGCAGAAATGGAAGCGCTGCACCCCTCCCATTAATCTAATGGTTGTTAGTCAATCACTCTTCAAAGGGACTCACTCTGACTGCTAGGAGGTGGCCTGTCAGGAGCAGATCCGAGAAGAAGGCTTTAAACTAATGATGCCCTTAGAGAGAGCCTGATGGGTGGTTCTGGGGAGAACAAAACTTCGGCAAATGTCTTGGCTAGTGAAGTTCAGAGCCTTGCAAGCAGCTATCAGCTCGCCTGGAGTCAGGGACTGGCTGTCAGGGACTGGCTGGTGAGCAGGAATTCTAATCTGCAAGAATACAGGAGTGGGTTGCCATTTCCTTCTCTAAAACAGGGCTTAAGTGTGTATAATGAGCCCAGCAAGCAAAAAAAGAAAGGGAGAAGGTCCTTCCAAGTAGAGAGAACAGCTTGTGCAAAGGTTAAGAAGGAAATATGTGGGCAACGTTGAGTGTGACTGGAGGGGTGAGCTGGAGAGGCGGCAGAGACCAGGCCACAACAGGACCTTATAAAACATGCTGAGGGAGAGGAGAGCGGGGAGGGATGGCATAGGGGCGGGGTTGAAGGCATAAAAACTGTCACGTATAAAATAAACCACGAGGAGAGCTTCCTGGATGATCCAGGGGTTAAGAATCTACCTGCCAACGTAGGGGACATGGATTTGACCTCTGCTTTGGGAAGATCCCACGTGCCTCAGAGCAACTAAACCCCTGCGTCACAAATACTGAAGCCAATGCACCCTAGAGCCCACACTCTGCAACGAGAGAAGCCGCCACAATGAGAAGCTTGCATACTGAAACTAGAGAGAAGCCCTGCTCGCCGCAGAGAACGCTGGCACTCAGCACTGAAGATCCAGTGCGGTCACAGTTAATTACTTAAATTAAAAAAAAATTTAACAAAATAAACTACAAGGACGTATTGTACAACACTGGGAATATAGCCATAACTAAATGGAGTACAACCTTTGTGAATCACTGTATGGTACACCTGTAACATATAATATCATACATCAACTGTACCTCGAAAAAAAATTTTTTAAATACTGATTTCTTTTCTACCTTATTCTATTTCTTTTCCAAACAAATTTACCTGCAGTTTGAAAACTCCTGGTTCAGAGTTCTGCACGATGAAATATCGTACAATGAAAATATCAATATTAGCTAAGATTTTAACTGGACAAAAGCAACTGATTTATCTAGAAGGCTTGCTGATAATGTGGTAATAAAATTCATAGCATGCTCCAGTCACAAGAAAAAAATGTTAAAAATAAAAATACTGAAATTTTGTGGTTCGGAGGGTAATGGGGAGCCACTGAGGGCTTGTGGTAGATGGACACAAGTTCAGATTTCTATTATATATATAAATTATACTATATATTCATTTGTATATATAAACTATACTATATATATTTACTTATATTTTTTTCTGGCCACACTGCACTGTTTGAGGGATCTTAGTTCCCTGACCCAGGGAACAAACAAGAGCTCATGGCAGTTAAAGTGCTGACTCCTAACCACCGGACCACCAGGGAATTCCCCAGATTTATAATTTTAAAAAGATATCCTTGTCTATGGAGGCAAATTTGGGCATCAATCATAACATCTTTGGGTCTCCCTGATGGCTCAGATGGTAAAGTATCCGTCTGCAATGCAAACAGCTCAAGCTTCGATCCCTGGGTCAGGCAGATTTCCCTGGGGAAGGGAATGGCAACCCATTGCAGTTACTTGCCTGGAGAATGGACAGTATTCTTGCCTGTCCCATGGACAAGGAGCCTGGTGGGCTACAGTCCATGGGAGTCACAAAGAGTTGGAAACAACTGAGAAACTAACGCTTTCACTTTCATAACATCTTTTACTCTCACAAAGAAAGTGAGCTTCCTGACCCCGAGGTATGCAAGATAAGCCCCCACTAGTGGCACCGGGATGTTGGCATCAGGCCGAGGCTGGGATCTCAGAATTGGGGGCCTCAGCTCTGAGGGTGCTGATCTCAGGTGGTCTCAACCTGCAATGGCTTGGAGTAGGGCTTGGGCTCCCAGCCGGAGATTGGGCTGGGTCAAGGAGGTAAAAGCACTGAATCCTAGCCACTAGATCAGTGGTCAGTAACAAGGGCCCTGCCCCTTCGGCTTTGCAGAAAAGAATCTCTACACAGACAGAAAGTAGTGCAGCAAGTTAAATACTTATTAAGAGGAAAAATGAATTTAAAAGAATATGCTTGCTCCTTAGAAGAAAAACTATGACCAACCTAGACAGCATATTAAAGAGCAGAGACATTACTTTGCCAACAAAGGTCCATCTAGTCAAAGCTATGGTTTTTCCAGTAGTCATGTATAAATGTGAAAGTTGGACTATAAAGAAAGCTGAACACCGAAGAATTGATGCTTTTGAACTGTGGTGTTGGAGAAGACTCTTGAGACTCCCTTAGACAGTAAGGAGATCAAACCAGTCAATCCTAAAGGAAACCAGTCCTGAATATTCATTGGAAGGACTGATGCTGAAGCTGAAACTCCAATACTTTGGCCACCCGATGTGAAGAACTGACTCATTGGAAAAGACCCTGATGCTGGGAAAGATTGAAGGCGGGAGGAGAAGGGGATGATAGAGGATGAGATGGTTGGATGACATCACTGACTCAATGGACATGAGTTTGAGTAGGCTCCAGGAGTTGGTGATGGACAGGGAAGCCTGGAATGCCTGCAGTCCATGGGGTTGCAAAGAGTTGAACATGACTCAGCAACTGAACTGAACTGAAGAGCAAAAAGAGTACAGTACGTGTGCATAGACATACGGGCGAACTCAGGGAGAGAGTCACTGAGTCGCGCCCTCATAGTGGTTTGAATTACTTTTATGGGGCATTTCTTCTGGGTTTCATTTGGCCAATCATTTTGATTTGCCTGGTTCACAGTCCATTTTTGATGTATCTCAGGATCCTCCCATCTGTGCACACTCATCTCTTAGCCAAGATGGATTCTACCACAAAGGCTTGGAGTGTCAAAGGACTTTCGACATAACTCCCCTTTGGCCTCCAAGGAGCCTTTCTGTGCATGTGTGGTCAGGGAGTTCTCCTGACTTCGAGAATGAGCAGTATGAGGTCTGGGCAGCGCCCAGACTGCTTGCCTTAATTGTCCTGCTATTGTCATCTTGGTCAATGGGTTGACCATATGGGTTATTCTCGTTTCAGTCCATCGGATTCAATCTCCAGTTGCTTTACCCTGGGGAGGCCCGTCTACCTCCTGCCTCAGTAGGAGGGCCCTGCAGAGAGGGGTTCGATTTGGAACTAATCTCACTTGGGGCCACACGTGGACACGCAGTGGTGGGGGCGGTGGATGAGTCAAAAACGCCTGGCTGGGAGGCTTGAGTCAGCACCCAGTACATAGCTCCTCTCCCCACCCCACCCTGCCTTGCTACGCTTAGCCAGGGTGACTCACTCATTCAGTTGGCCTGAAGCGTGGAGGTCTGACGGGAGTGGAGGAGGATAAGGCCACCCAGTCACCCTGCTACAAGTCACCACTCCCGCTCACTGAGTGCCTGTGGGAGGCCAAGCAGTATGCAGGAACCAAAACTCCACCTCCCCCAAACTCAGCGCTTCTGGAATGAAATCTGCGGGCTTCAAAATATACCTCAAACTCATCCACTTCTCACTCTCTCCCTAGTTTGTCTCCATTATCACTCACCGGGATCAGCACAATTTCCTCCTTCCTGGCCCCACAGCTCCCACCGTGGTCCCCCACAGCCTGTTCTTCCCAAAGCAGCCAGAGGGCGCCTGTGAGCACCTGAGTCAGGTCTCACTTCTCTGCCCACAACGCTCGAGGGCTCCCACCTTCCTTAGGGTAAAAGCCCAAGTCCTCTGGTGGCCCTCAAGGGCCTGTACAACCTCCCCCTCCCCTTCTCCCTCTCTCCTTTGCTCGCTCTGCCCAGTCACCTGAGCCTCTTCACTATTCCTCCCATATGTCATGCATGGTTGTTGCCCCAGGACCTTTGCACTGGCTATTCCCTCTGCCAGAAATGCTATTCCCCCATCTTTTTTTCTTTTTTTGCTGCATCATGTGGCCTACAGGATTAGTTGCCCTGACCAGGGATTGAACCCAGGCCACGGCAGTGAAAGCGCCGAGTCCTAACCACTGGAGCACCAGGGAACTCTTTCCCCCAATCTTCTGATAGCTTCTTTCTATTCTATCTAAACATCACCTCCTTAGGCAAGCGTTCTTTTTTTTTTTTTTTTAATTGTCTATTAATTTTGGGCTGTGCTGGTCCTTCATTGTTACACACAGGGGCTACTCTCTTGCTGCTGTGTGCAGTCTTCTCATTGCGGTGGCTTCTCTTGTTGCAGAGCACAGGCCCTAGGGCACATGGGTTTCAGTAGTTGTGGCATGGGGACTCAATTGTTGTGGCCTGCAGACTCTAGAGCACAGGTTCAATAGTTGTGGTGCAGGGGATTAGTTGCCTCAAGGCGCGTGGAATCTTCCCAGGCCAGAGATTGAACCCATGTCCCCTGCATTGGCAAGTGGATTCTTAAACACTGGTGCATGCTAAGTCCCTTCAGTCATGTCTGACTCTTTGCAACCCCGTGGACTGCAGCCTGCCAGGCTCCCCTGTCCATGGGATTCTCCAGGCATGAATACTGGAGTTGGGATTCCAATCCAGGGATCCAACCCAGTCTCTTGTGTCTCCTGCATTGGCTAGGTTTTTTTTTACCACTAGCGCCACCCGGGAAGCCCACCGCTCTTAGACACTGGACCACCAGGGAAATTCTGCCTTCCTTCATTTTGGTCTAAAAGAATATCCAGCTCACTCTGCTTCCCTTTCCCCTTGTTTTACTCTCCTCACAGCACTGTGGTCCTCTGAAATCGATGTTCCTCTGTTTCTGTTCATTTCCCACCTCAGACCGTAAGGTCCAGGTAGCTGAGCCCAGGCTTGCCTCAGTCCCTCCTGTCACCCTGGTACCTAGTGCAGGTCCTGGGACACAGTTAATGCTGAAAATGTGCTTGTTGGCTGACTGCATGGATCTTTGCAGCATCTCCCCAGATGTGGGGACTTTTATGGACCCCCATTTCACACAGGGGGAAACTGAGGCTCAGAGAAATTCAACCTGAAACCTGCAGGGCTGTTTGCGGCTGGAGGGTGTGCCCTGGGACTCTGCGGGATGAATGGTGGTGTCTCAGGCACAGAGGAACAAGCTGAGGGCCTGTTTGACGGGGTGGGGTGGAGTCTGTCCACGCAGCCTTGGGGACACTATGTGTGCGCGTGTGTCTGTGTGTGTGTATGAGGGTGAGGGCTCCTAATCTGGGGAGAGGCCTCTAATATAGCGGTGGGGGAACCCTCTCTTTCCTCTTTCGCCTCCCCGCTAAAATAAGCTCAGGATGTCCAAGCAAGGGGACCCGCGTAGGGAGCGACATGGAGTAGAGGGCTGCACACTTATTATAAAGACCCACTCATAGCCACACAGACACTCCAAATTCCTCTTTCATGCGCTCCCTCCCCCTCTCCTCTCCCCTCCCTTGTCCCCCTTTCTCTTTTCTCCTCCATCAAGACCCTCCCCGCTGGACCCAGCAACCGCATCGCGGTCCCTTAGAGCTTGCTCCCGACTCCCGCCCACAGGAGCCCCTAGCCAATGGCCGCGTTTCCTGATGAGGTAATGCGTTCCTTTCGCGTTCCCATTGGCCAGCCTGGAGCCGTGCTCTTGTCCAGCTCCCAAGAAAACTCAGACCTTGTGAGGCATGGTGGACCGGTCCCTGGAGCCTCTGAGCACCTGCTCTCCCCTCCTGACTGTGGGACACCCCTCCAATTGCCCCTGCCCCTCCCTGGGCTCAAGCCCTAGCGAGAAGAGGAAGGCTGAATTTAGAGACTCCTGCCCCCCTCCCTCTGCTCCCAGGGGCGCCTAATCCTCGGGTCTGCGCAGGAAAGATAGAAGACCCCCGCCCAGCCCCTGCAATCAAAAGACCCCAGGGCTTTGATTGACCTTTCAGGACAACTGCCCATTAATTGAGCGCCCACTGTATGCCAGCCTATGCCAGCCTGGGACCCACTGGGGATACTGCAGGTGAAATCGTTCCCAGGTCCCTTCTCTCTTGGGCTCACAGAATAATGGAGACTGGGGACAGACCACCGGAGAGCCCCCACTCCTTCCCCCTCTAGCCCATGAGGCAGCAGCCTGATGGCAGAAAGAGTAGGCAGGGGCTGGCGGTTTCCTGGCAAGCCAGGCTGTACTGTCAGCGCTGCCAAGCCGGGCAGGGATGGCAGAGGCGGCGAGGGGGAGGCAGGGGGGCCTCCCCTCTTAATTATCTTGTTCACTTGTTTATTTACTGGGAGCTCGGGCGTGTTCGGGGCCGTGCCTTCCTCTTCACTGGGTATTCATTCAACAAACATTTATTCGATTGCGCCCCTGCTCTGACCACTGGTTCTTGTTTTATGTACTTTCTCCTTAATCCCCCTCCCCTCCCCTCCCTGAACCATTCTAATAGGCTTTTTTTTTTTTAATTGTGAGCCTTCTGGAGACTAGATAAGGTTGTTTTGTCAGCCCGTTTCTCTTTTTTCTTAACTTTCCTTTTGAGATGGAAAGCGCGAATCTTAGCTGGATAGGTGGATGCATTTTTGCCCAAGCATAGATTCACCACCATCCAGCCTCCCCATAGATGCCAGTGGTCAGAGAAAGAGACAGAAAGAACCAGGGCCTAGGTTAGGGAGACCGCAGTGGAGGTGAGTCTAACAAATGCAAGGTCAAATCTTGTCTTTATTTGAAATTTTGACATTTTGCTCATTCTAGATTTTGGAGGGCTGTAATTTTGGTTTTTCCAAATATTGCAGTCAAATGTTGTTTCCCTGGAGTGCTAACTTTTACAATGCTCCCTTGAATTTTGTCACTCAGGACTGTACCTCCTTGAGATTATCCTAGTTCTGACCCTATATAGAACATTCCAGGGCTTCCTTGGTGGCTCAGTGGTAAAGAATCCACCTGCCACAGGTTCGATCCCCAGGCCGGGAAGATCCCACATGTTGAGGAACAACTAAGCCTGTGTGCCACAATTATTGACCCTGCGCTCTAGAGCCCAGGAGCTGCAACTACTGACCCCACCTGCCACAAACTACTGAAGCCCAAATGCTCTAGAACCTGTGCTCCGTAACAAGAGAAGCCACCACAATGAGAAGAAGCCTTTGCAACGCAACTAGAGAGGAGCCTGAACAGCGAGGAAGACCCAGCACATCTGAAAACAAATACAAAAATAAAATTATTATTTTAAAAAATGCTTAACACTCCACCACCTGGAAGGCTTGGGTTAGGGGGCGGCTCCCAATGGATGCCCTCCTCCCCCCAGGTAACTCTACTCTCCATCATCACAGTTTAGTTTGCCTGTCTTTAACATTGCTATGAATAGAATCGTACAGGACGCAGTCTTTGGAATCTGGCTTTTTTCACCGCATAATGCTTTTGAGGTGCGTCCAAGATGTTCCCTGTGTCAAGTTCCTTCCTTTTCACTGCTCTCTTATTCTGGTGTGTGGAGGGACTGAAGTTTGTTTATCTACAAACTCATGGGCATTGGGGTTGTTTCCCGTGTTTGGCAGTTTCAAATAAAACTGCTGTGATCACTGTGACACACGTCTTCCTGTGGACATATGCTTCTCATTTCTCTTGGGTAAACACCCAGGAGTAGGGTGTCTGGGTCATATGGTAGGTGTGTGTTTAACTTTTTAACAAACTGCCAGTTTTCTAGGCTGGCTGGTAGGAATTTTGCATTCCTACCAGCAACAGAGGAACACACCCACAAACCCACGTATGGGGCATTCATATTTTTGGTGTCTTTATCGAGGGGTCATTTAAGTATACAGTTCGATGAGTTTTAACAAATACAGACACCTGTATAACTGCCACCTCAATGGAACAGATGTACATCCATTACATCAGAAAACTCTCGAAGAATGTGTCTTTAACTTACAAAGAGTGGAGAGGGCAGGAGTGTAAAAGATCTCACTGTTTTTCTTGTTTTCTGAGCTTTCTGCTTTGTTTTGAAGTCCTACCCACATGCCTTAAAGTGAACATCTTTGCCAATAATAATTTTCTCAGAGACGAGGGTACCCATAATCTTATTTCTCCTGAGCCTTGTCCTTATTTCATTATTATCTTAAAAACTGAACAAAGAGCTAGTGATTTCATAACCTATATGGGAAAAGAATCTGAAAAAGAATGGATATGTATATAGGTGTAACTGAATCACTCTGCTGTACACCAGAAACTAACATTGTAAATCAACTGTACTCCAACATGAAATAAAAATTAAATTAAAAAAAAATAGCTGGAGGGACTTCCCTGGTGGTCCAGTGATTAAAACTCTGTACTCTCAATGCAGGAGGCCCAGTTTCGACCTCTGGTCGGGGAACTAGATCCCCACATGCCACAACTAAGAGTTTGCATGCCACACCTAAAGATGCCTCATGCAACCAAGACTCGGCGGAGCCAATAAGTTTTAAAAATAAATAAATAATTTAAATGAGTACATGTATATGTATAACTGAATCACTTAGCTGAACACTTGAAACTAACACATTGTATAAATCAACTATCAGATCAGATCAGATTAGTCACTCAGTCGTGTCCGACTCTTCGCGATCCCATGAATCGCAGCACGCCAGGCCTCCCTGTCCATCACCAACTCCCGGAGTTCACTCAGACTCACATCCATCAAGTCAGTGATGCCATCCAGCCATCTCATCCTCTGTCGTCCCCTTCTCTTCCTGCCCCCAATCCCTCCCAGGATCAGAGTCTTTTCCAATGAGTCAACTCTTCGCATGAGGTGCCCAAAGTACTGGAGTTTCAGCTTTAGCATCAGTCCTTCCAAAGAAATCCCAGGGCTGGTCTCTTTCAGAATGGACTGGTTGGATCTCCTTGCAGTCCAAGGGACTCTCAAGAGTCTTCTCCAACACCACAGTTCAAAAGCATCAATTCTTTGGCGCTCAGCTTTCTTCACAGTCCAACTCTCACATCCATACATGACCACTGGAAAAACCATAGCCTTGACTAGACGAACCTTTGTTGGCAAAGTAATATCTCTGCTTTTGAATATGCTATCTAGGTTGGTCATAACTTTCCTTCCAAGGAGTAAGCGGCTTTTAATTTCATGGCTGCAGTCACCATCTGTAGTGATTTTGGAGCCCAGAAAAATAAAGTCTGACACTGTTTCCACTGTTTCCCCATCTATTTCCCATGAAGTGGTGGGACCAGATGCCATGATCTTCATTTTCTGAATGTTGAGCTTTAAGCCAACTTTTTCCACTCTCCTCTTTCACTTTCATCAAGAGGCTTTTGAGTTCCTCTTCACTTTCTGCCATAAAGGTGGTGTCATCTGCATATCTGAGGTTATTGATATTTCTCCTGGCAATCTTGATTCCAGCTTGTGTTTCTTCCAGTCCAACATTTCTCATGATGTACTCTGCATATAAGTTAAATAAACAGGGTGACAATATACAGCCTTGACGAACTCCTTTTCCCATTTGGAACCAGTCTGTTGTTCCATGTCCAGTTCTAACTGTTGCTTCCTGACCTGCAAACAAATTTCTCAAGAGGCAGATCAGGTGGTCTGGTATTCCCATCTCTTGAGGAATTTTCCACAGCTTATTGTGATCCACACAGTCAAAGGCTTTGGCATAATCAATAAAGCAGAAATAGATATTTTTCTGGAACTCTCTTGCTTTTTCTATGATCCAGCACCCAATATAAAATAAAAATTAAATTAAAAAAAAGCTATTGACACCTTGCTGTGGCCTGGTGTTTCAAACACTTTGCAGCTATTAAATATAATAACCAAAATTATTTAATCCCCTCCCCCAGCAGCATCACAAATTAGACAGTTATCATCCCCATTTTAGAGATGGGAAAACTGAGGTACAGAAAGGTGATGCCCCCTGCTCTCTTCCCAGAGTTCCAAGGTGGGTAGAGCTGATTTGAACCAGGCCCTGTGGCACCCTGGGCTCCTGATCACCATATATGCTGCCTCCATGCTCCCAGCAGATAAAGGTAATCAACAAACACCCCCCACGGGCCCACACTCCCTCTCCTGCAATTCCAATGCCTAAAACACCCAAAATAGAAACTTTCCATTGGGATGACACTAAAACTCATTGAGAATCAAGAGTGAATAGCCTTTGGGAATTCCCTGGTGGTCCAGTGGTTAAACTCCACTGCAGCAGGCACAGGTTTGATCCCTGCTCAGGGAAATAAGAATGAGCATACTGCAAGATGTGGACAATTAAGAAAAAAAAGTTAATAGACTTTGGTTTTTACTAAGCTTTATTCATCACATTTATTGTATATGTGTTTTCTTCCTATTGCTACTGTGTTCGATTTGGAGGGGAGAACAGGCTGCCTCAGGCCCTACTGGAGGGTGTTACTCATATATGCTGAGTGTGTGCATGCACGCTCAGTCTCTTAAGTCATGTCCGACTCTTTGCAACAACATGGATGATAGCCTGACAGGCTCCTCCGTCTGTGGGATTTCCTAGGCAAAAATACTGGAGTGGATTGCCATTTCCTCCTCCATGGGATCTTCCCGACCCGTATCTCCTGTGTCTCCTGCATTGTAGGTGGATTCTTTACCAGCTGAGCCATCGAGAAGGTGATACCTAAAGGAGCAGAAAGGGGTGGTAGCAGAGGGAGGACAGGGTATTCCCATCTGAAAGCAGAAAGCACAGCTTGTGCAAAGGCCCTGAGGTGCTTCAAGGGCCTGAACACTGTCCTGTGGGCCTGCAAAATATCCTAGGAGGGGCAGGAATACAGGGGTTCACGCTGGCTTTCCTGCCTGCCTGGGAAGGCTCCCATACCATCCTCTGACCCCAGGATGCTGGGGCTTGAGTCTCTGCAGCCCAAGGGTATCCAGAGGGCACATCACTGGTCTCCCCTGAGTTCTCCTGGAGGCTCAACCCTGCAGGTGTCAGAATCTGATTATGTCCTGACAGGCAAGCACACCATTCACCCCCAACCTGAATGCCAAGGAGACCCCTCTGCCCAGGAGTGCAGAGGCTCTGGCTCACTCCATTCACCCCCAGTCCCTGTGTCTATGCGTGCTAAGTGACTTCAGTTGTGTCCGACTCTTTGCGACCCCATGGACTATAGCCCACAGTCTCCTCTGCCCATGGGATTCTCCAGGCAAGAATACTGGAGTGGGCTGCCATGCTCAAAATTGGTTTGAGGATGAAGACTTTTTTTTTTTTTTTTAAAGGTTTCACTCTGTGCAAATCTGCCATCTTTGTGGATCAGCTTCCAGGTCAAAGATCTGGGAGTCCCCTGCTCTTCTATTTCCCTTTCTCTTACCCTCCACTTCTATAAGGTATACAAATCGTCCACACTTATCCAAGGGGAAACACTCCAAGACCCTCAGTGGATGCCTGTAACCTCAGATAGTACCAAGCCTTATTATGTTTTTTCCTGTACCTATGGGGCTTTCCTGGTAGCTCCATGGTAAAGAACGTGCCTACCAATGCAGGAGACCCGGGTTCGATCCCTGGGTCAGGAAGATCTCTTGGAGAAGGAAATGGCAACCCACTTCAGTATTCTTGCCTGGGAAATCCCATGGACAGAGGAGCCTGGTGGGCTCCAATCCACAGGGTCACAAAAGAGTCAGACACGACTTAGGGACTAAACAAACAACAATATACCTGTGATAAAGCTTTTTAAATACAATTTTTAAACGTTACACTCCACTTACAGTTATTACAAAACATTGGCTATTGATAAATCAGGCACGGTTAGAGAGTGCACAAATTGCCGGCATCACTAGGCTTATGCTTTGTAGCCTCTGTGAAGTGGTGGCTCAGAGGGTAAAGCGTCTGCCTGCGATGCAGGAGACCCGGGTTCGATCCCTGGTTCAGGAAGATCCCCTGGAGAAGGAAATGGCAACCCACTCCAGTATTCTTGCCTGGAGAATCGCATGGACGGAGGAGCCTGGTGGGCTACAGTCCACGGGGTCGCAAAGAGTCGGACACGACTGAGCAACTTCATTTTCACTTTAACACAAGCCCTGCGGTAATGCGATAGTTGACCTGATTATGGAGACACCTACTAAACCACGCGCAGGCAAGAGACGCTAAATAAAGGAATGGTTCAAGCCCTGGGTGGGGGACTACCCTGGTTGCCCAGGGGCTAAGACCCTGTGCTCCCAATGCAGGGGGTCTGGGTTCGATCCCTGATCAGGGAACTAGATCTCACATGTCACAGCTAAAAGATCCTGAATACCCAAACAAAGACCTGCTGCAGCCCAATAAATAAACATTTTTCAAAAGCCCGGGGTGAGACAGAGTACAAGGGAACTGTGGGAGTGGGAACTGCGCGAGATTTCACCACACTGCTCAGAATGGCAGCAATTTGAAACTTATGAATTCTTGACTTCTGGAACTTTCCATTTAATATTGTTGGACTTGGGTTTGACAGCAGGTCATTGAAACAACAGAAAGCAAAGCTGTAGATTAGGGGGAACTATGGTGTCGGCCAATCCTGTCATCTGTGCCTGCATCATGGATACCAAATTGGCTCACTCCCCCCGCCCTCCTCTGGCTCTACTTGGTCCAGTCCCCATCATGAGCGGTCCAGCCTCAGGGCCTTTGCACTGGCTGTCCCCTCTCCCTGAATGCACTTCCCCCAGCTGTAATAACATCATATATTTCCTTTGCTTTTAAAAATGCATGTTAAGAGACTTCTCTGGCGGTCCAGTGGATGAGGCTCCACACTCCCAGCGCAGGGGGCACGGGTTTGATCCTTTGTCAGTGAACTAAGATCCAGCATACTACGCAGCACAGCCAAAAAAAAAAAAAAAAAATGTCAAGGATGTGAGTTCCAAGAAAGCAGTGACTGTGCATACCACCTCCTTGCACAGTTTCTGGCATGCAATTGTTGTTGTTCTATCTCTCAGTCATGTCCAACTCTTTGTGACCCCATGGACTGCAGCACACCAGGCTTCCCTGTCCCTCACTATCTCCCTGAGTTTGCTCAAACTCATGTCCGTTGAGTCAGAGATGCCATCTAACCATCTCGTCCTCTGTCATCCCCTTCTCTTGCCCTCAATCTTTTCCAGTATCAGAGTCTTTTCCGATGAGTTGGATCTTCGCATCAGGTGGCCAAAGTATTGGTCCTTCAGCTTCAGCATCAGTCTTTCCAATGAATATTCAGAGTTGATTTCCTTTAGGATTGACTGGTTTGGTCTCCTTGCAGTCCAAGGGACCCTCAAGAGTTTCTTCTCCAGCACCACAATTTGAAAGCAAAAATTCTTCAATGCTCAGCCCTCTTTATGGTCCAACTCTTCACATCTGTACATGACTACTGGAAAAACCATAGCTTTGACTATACGGACCTTTCTCAGCAAGTGATGTGGCCTGCAATAGATGCTCAATAAAATTTCCTTCACAATGAAAGGTGTTAATACAGGGTACCTCAGAAAACAGCCTGGTTGTATTCCCAGGTCTCAGATGGGAGCGTTTGGCCATAGACACCGATAGAGATTTAGAAAAGGAAAAAAAAAAAGCCTCCAAATTTTGGTTGCCTCTCTCTGCCTTTAATTATTTTGTCGACAAGGCTCACAATTCAGCAAGTCAAGGTGGCATTTGAGAGGGACGGTTCCCTTTAGCGTAGCTGACAGCTAATTTGTGGGAAGTTTAATTACAGGCGGCGTTAATTAACTGGCAGAGCGCTGGGCGAGGAAGGCAGCCATCTGTTCCTAAAAGCCTCCTCCCCTCCTGGGCCTGGCTGGGAGGCTGGGAGGGGTGGGCTAGGAAGGGGACAGGGCGTGGGGAGGAGGCGGAGACAGAGGAGGAAGAAAGGAGGGTCAGGGGATGAATCAGAGCCTTGTCGGCCCCCCTTCCAGATGCCATCCCGGCTGAGATCTTGGCGGGCAGCCTCCTTGTAGCCTCCATGATTTTGCAGCTGCCTCCAGAGGCTGCTGGGAATGGCAGTAACAGTTCCCTGGAATCTGCTCCTCACTGGTTGTATCATTAGGAGCAGAGGGTGCAGAATAGAGGAGGTGAAGAACACACTGACCTCAGGCCACCCTGGAGTGGTTTGGCACCCACCAAAGGAGGCTGGACATGACTGAGCAACTTCACTTTCACTTTTCACTTTTATGCATTGGAGAAGGAAATGGCAACCCACTTCAGTGTTCTTGCCTGGAGAAACCCAGGGACGGTGAAGACTGGTGGGCTGCCGTCTATGGGGTCGCAGAGTCAGACACGATTGAAGCAACTTAGCAGCAGCAGCAGCAGCAAAGGAGGCTGGGAGGAGGAGCTGGGCTGGAGCCAGGGGTGAGGGATGTCCTAATCAACCTGGCCTGGGAGTTGGGGGAATCACCCTGCCTTCTCATCCCACCATTTACCCAGCTTCGTCCCTTCTGAGCTGTTTGCCCTCAGGCAAGTTAACCTCTCTGGGCCTCAGTTTTCTCATCTGGAAAATAGGATTGAGTATGCGCGCATGCGTGCTAAGTCACTTCAGTCATGTCTGATGCTGTGCAACCCTATGGACTGCAGCCTCCCAGGCTCCTCTATCCATGGGATTCTCCAGGCAAGACTACTGGGGTGGGTTACCTCGCCCTCTTCCAGGAGATCTTCCCAACCCAGGGACTGAATCCATGTCTCTTATGTCTCTTGCACTGGCAGGCAGGTTCTTTACAGCTGAGCCACCAGGGAAGCCCCAGGATTGAGTAAAATAGGAGCTAATTCCATTTGTCTTTCTAGAATAGTTGAGCCCAAGCATTTTCAGGCTGCAGAAGAGAGCTTCAGTATGGACTTGAAGTGTCATTCATTTGTCATTACTAAAAATGCATATTCAGGGACTTCCCTGGCAGTCCAGTGGTGAAGACTCTGCGTATTCACTGCAGGGGGCACATGTTCAATCCCTGGTCAGGGAACCAAGACCCCACATGCTGTGCCATGTGACAAATAATAATAATAATGAAAAAAAAACTTTTTGTTTAAAAATGCATATGCATATTGAGGAGGGATGTGTGTCCCATAGGGCTTCCCAGGTGATGCTAGTGTTAAATAACCTGCCTACCAATGCAGGAGACGTAAGAGACGTGGATTGGATCCCTAGGTTGGGAAGATACCCTTGAGGGGGGCATGGCAACCCACTCCGGTATTCTTGCCTGGAGAATCCCATGGACAGAGAAGCCTGGCAGGCTGTGGTCCATAGGATTGCAAAGAATTGAACACAACTGGAATGACTTAGCATGCACGCACATATGTCCAATAAGGTTGAAAGCCTGTGTGCCTTGTAGGATTCTGAGTCTGCATGTGTTGTTCCCTCCTCCTGGAACCCTCTTCCCATCCCAGCCCAATTGCTTCCATTCTCTCCTTCAAGTCTTGTGGTAGATGCCCTCTGCCAGAGAAGTCTTCTCTGACCCTCCAGGCTAGGTCAAGTGCCCCTGTGGCCCCTCACAGCACCAGTGTCTCCCCCTTCACAGCCCTGGTCAAAGCCACTGCTTTGTCATAGCCCACCCCTCCCACTAGACTGGGAGTCCCAGGCAGGTGGGGACTGGGTCTGTCTGGGTCACTGCTGCCTCTCGTGTGCCCAGAACAGGCTTGAACAAGTAGGTGGCAGCACAAATTGTTGCACAGACAAGACAGCTGGAGCTGATTTCCACACATGGGGAGGCGGTGGCCAGTGGAATTCAGAATTCAAAGTTAGAGCCCTGTAAAAGAGAGGACTGAGACTTCCCTGGTGGTGCACTGGCGAAGATTCTGCACTCCCGCTGCAGGGGGCTTGGGTTCAATCCCTGGTCAGTGAAGTATATCCCATATGCCACAACTAAAGATCCTGCCTACCACAACCAAGACCTGATGCAGCTGCTGCTGCTGCTGCTAAGTCGCTTCAGTCGTGTCCGACTCTGCGACCCCATAGACGGCAGCCGATCAGGCTCCCCTGTCCCTGGGATTCTCCAGGCAAGAACACTGGAGTGGGTTGCCACTTACTTCTCCAATGCATGAAAGTGAAAAGTGAAAGAGAAGTCGCTCAGTCGTGCCTGACTCCTAGCAACCCCATGGACTGCAGCCTGCCAGGCTCCTCCATCCATGGGATTTCCCAGCCAAGAGTACTGGAGTGGGTTGCCATAAGACCTGATGCAGCTAAATAAAAATAAGAAATATTTTAAAATTAAAACACAGAAGTGGAGAGGACTGTCTCAGGTGCAGAAGTATGCTCCCTGTCACTACTGGCTCAGTCAGATTCCAGGACTGTGGTCCTGAGCAGGCCACACCCTCCTTCTCGGACTCCGTTTCTTCCTCTGGGAAGTGGGGGTATGCACAGGAACCTGGCTCTGGATGCCGGGAGTTGGTGCAGAAAGAGCTTGACCCAGCATCCACCACGCTGTGTGCGCTCTGAAGTCACGCAGGAGGCTACACTTTGCCTAAGTCCACCCCCATCCGTGAGGCTGTCCATCCTCTGAGCCTCAGTTTCCCCATTTGGCCACATTCCCCAAAAGAATTAACACTTTCAAACTGTGGTGCTGGACAAAGACTCTTGAGAGTCCCTTGGACTGCAAGGAGATCAAACCAGTCAATCCTAAAGGAAATCAACCCGGAATATTCATTGGAAGGAATGATGCTGAAGCCAAAGCTCCAATACTTTGGCCACTTGATGCAAAGAGCCGACTCATCAGAAAAGACCCTGATGCTGGGAAAGATTGAGGGTAGGAGGAGAATGGGGCAACAGAGGATGAGATGGCTGGATGGCATCACCGACTCAACGGACATGAGTTTGAGCAAACTCTGGGAGATAGTGAAGGACAGGGGAACCTGGTGTGCTGCGGCCCATGGGGTCACAAAGAGTCAGACACAACTGAGCAACTGAACAACCACCACCCCTTATACACACACAACCAGGGTACTTCCTGGATGGACAAGGGGCAGCCTCTGCTGGTGCTCCCCTAAGTCAGCCATCAGATGAGCTCGATGGGGCTGGCACAGGCTGGCCTCGCTAAGCTGGCAGTCCTTGGCAGCGCCCGACTTTCCCGGAGGCAGCTGGAGAGGAGCCCAGACTTGGCTGCTGGGGCACTGAGGAGGCTGGGATGACGCTGAGGCCCCTTCTCAGAGGACATTGGACCTGACTGGGGGCAGGGAGCACTGTGTGCACTTATTAAGCACCTACTGGATGCTAAACTAGGCTGCTTGGGGCTTTCCCCATGCTGTTCCAGCTGCCAAGATTACTTCTCCTTTTCCTGGTGTTGATTCCTGCCCTTTCTGCTCTGAATCTAGAAGACGTTGCCTCCAGGAAGACTCCCAGATTTTCTGGGTTAGGGAAGACACCTCCCTTTGGGTCAACACAGTGCCTGTGGTTCCCCCACAGTTCTGATCACCTGATTTTATAGCTGGGTTATGGGCAGGTCACTCAGTCAATCAACAAATACTGACAAAGTGCTTAGTAGGTGTGAGGCACTGTATGTGGTTGGCAAACCATGCAGGGCAGGTACTCTCATGGTTCCCATATTACAGATGGCAAAAATGAGGCTCAGGGAGGTTTAATGGTGGGAAGAGGCTATAAAACTTGGGGCCTGGAGCACAGTAGGGCCTCAGTAAGAGCTGGGTTTCATCCCTCGTGAGTTCACTCCCTCTGCTGGCATGATCGTGAGAAAAGCCAAATGTCTGGTGAACCAGGAGGTGCCTGCTCTGCTGTGGAGCCTGTGACCTTGAAGGAGGCTCAAGCTTAGAGGTGCGGGGATTCATTCATTCATTCATTCACTTATTCAACAAATATGAATTGGGTAGTTCTTTGGGCCAGAAATGTGTTCAAATGACAGGCATGCTGGCCAGCTCTAATATCTGTTCTCTCTTCCATGGTAATAGAACCCCTGGTTTTCAGCTGGACCATTGGCCATTCAGAATAGACTACATTTCCCAACATCCTTTCAGGCAAGTGTAGCCATATGACTGAGTTCTGGCTAGTGGAGTATGAGCAAAACTGGTGTATGGGATTTCTGGGAAGTGTCCTTAAAGAGAAAGGGTAAGCTCTTCCTTCTCATTGAGTGGAATGCAGATGTGGTGGCTAGAGCTCAAGCAGCTACTGTGCTCTATGAGGAGAAGGGCACTTGCTGAGGGGGTGGGACAATAAGACAAAAGGAACCTGGGGCCTGGACACTGTGGCACCTCCATGTTATCCCTGGACTGACTACTCAAGTTCATGAGAAATAGCTCTCTGTGCTTAAGCTGCTCTGATGGGGCCTCAGGTCCCATTGCTAACTCCAAGCCTGACTGCTACACATGTTGCTCCCTGTCTCCACTTCTCCATCCTCATCCCAGTCCATGCCTGCTGGGCAGAGAGGCCTGCTCCTTCTTGGCAGCTCTGGACTTTGACGGCCACCCAGAGTGACTGAGGCAGTGTTCTCTGGATACTGTAGCCTCCGTTTGTGGCCTTAGGGCCAGTGGGCTGGGAGCAAAGCCTCTCAAACACTGGGTAGGAGGTCTTTACCATCTCCCAGGAATAGTGTGCAAGGACCTCAGCCCCCCTCTCTGCACCGCCCCCCCCCACACACACACCAGAGCCATGACCAAGAGCCTACCCTTTGCCATCAGCCATCCAAGAACAGACTCCCTTTTTTCTGAACTACTTTGGAGGTTCCCAGCTAGGTTGGGAAGTGCAGATAGCAAGACACAAGTGAAAAACACTCTCGTGGGTTTCGCTGGTGGTACAATGGATGAGAATCTGTCCGCCAATGCAGGGGGCATGTGTTCAGTCCCTGGTCCCGGAAGACCCCACATGCCACAGAGCCACTAAGCCCATGTCCCATAACTGCTGAACCTATGCTCTAGAGTCTGTGCACCACAACCACTGAGCCCATGTGCTGCGACTACTGAAGCCCATGTGCCCTAGAGTCTGTGCTCTGCAACAAGAGAAGCCACCACAAAGAGAAGCCCAAACATCGCAATGAAGAGTAGCCGCTGCTCAACACAGCTAGAGAAAGCCTGAGCACAGCGATGAAGACCCAGCACAAGCAAAAAAAAAAAAAAAAAAAGTTAAAAAACCCACTCTAATGTGTGAAAAAGAAGACATTTGACTAAATACAGATATTCACTCATGAAGCCACTAATAGCAGACTGTGTCCAAATCCTATCACCTATGCTGTGCCCCCTGAGAAATTCTATACAACTTTCCCTCTCAGATCTTTCTGACCACGCTTGCCCCAGGTTAGCATCCGCCCCTTCTTTGTTGCCCAGAAGACCCTTTCATTGACCCAAGTTTCTGAGGAAAGCTTACACTGGGAGCTGAAGAAACACCGTTATCTATTTACCATAAAATTAAATCACATCCACGCTGGTCTCTGAATCCAACTAGAAATTAAAAGAAACTAAAGGAAAAAAAAAAATAAAAGAAACTAAAGGAGGCAGAGGCGTACTTAAAATGATACCACATGTGTGTGTGCTAAGTCACTTCAGTCATTTCCGACTCTTTGTGACCCATGGACTGTAGCCCTCCAGACTCCTCTGTCCATGGGATTCTCTAGGCAAGAATACTAGAGTGGGTTGCCATGCCCTCCTCCAGGGGGATCTTCCTGACCCAGGGATTGAACCCACATCTCCTGCATTGGCAGGCAAGTTCTTTACCACTAGTGCCAGCTGGGAAGCCTGAAATGATGCCATGGGGACACCCAATTGACAAAACCCAGATCAGGGGCATCTCTGCAAGATGAAGGACCCAGTGGCCTCAAATAAATAAACTGCAAGGAAAATTAAAGGGAGAAAGATGGCAGGAGAAGCTCTGGATTAAAAGAGACTTTGGACACACCTCCTGGTAGTCCAGTGGTTAAGAATCTGCCTTGCAATGCTGGGTACCCAGCTTCAATCCCGGGCTGGGGGACTAAGATGCCATATGCCACAGAGCAACTGAGCCCAAGTGCCGTGGTTACTGAAGCCCATGAGCTCTGGAGCCCTCACACTACAACTAGAGAATTTGTGTGCCTCAATGAAAGATCCCATGTGATGCAAGGAAGATCTCGCAAAATGCAAGCAAGATCCCAAGTGCCACTGCTAAGACCCAGTGCAGCCAAGCAAGTAAATAATAAATACTTTTTAAAACCTACAGAACCAATTTTTAAAAATAAATAAAAAATTAAGGAGACTTAGGAGACCATCAGTGACTCTAGATTCTATCTCGGTCCTGCTTCAAATAGCCTAAAAAATCGTACCATAGTATAATAAATGTGCACATTTCCACTTGCTCCCTGGATGAATATTCAACACGATTTAGGAATCATTATAGCATCAAGGTGGTGCTAGTGGTAAAAAACCTGTCTGCCAAAGCAGGAGACACAAGAGACCTGGGTCAGGAAGATCCCCTAGAGAAGGGAATGATATCCCACTCCAGTATTCTTGCCTAGGAAATCCCACGGACAGAGGAGCCTGGCATGCTAGTCTATAGGGTCTCAAAGAGTTGGACATGACTGAAGCGACTTAGCATGCATGCACGCATGAGGAATCATTTCATTCTGGACTTGATACTGGAGTTTGTGAGGTTGCTCTTGAAGGGGTCTTATCTTGTAGAGCAGGGTGTCTCCTCTCGGCACTGTAGACAGTCAGATCAGATCATTCTCTGGGGTGAGACCCTCCCAGGGGCTAAGAGGTATGGAGCAGCATTCTTGGCCCCCACCCACTCGATACCAGAAGGCCCCCAGTCATGATGACCACAGATGCCCCCAGACATCACTCAGTGTCCCCGGGGACACAACATCCCCACCACAGTGGAGAACTACTGCTTTAGAGACACACACTGAAATATTTGTAGGTGAAAAAAAAACATCTGGAATTTACATCAAAATAGCAAGGGAGGGGCTTCCCTGGTGGCTGAGTGGTAAAGAATCCACCTGACAATGCAGTAGACACAGGTTTGATCCCTGATCTGGGAAGACCTTACGTGCCTTGGAGCAAGTAAGCCCATGTGTTACAATCATTGAGCCTATACTCTAGAGCCTGGTAACTGCTACTACCGAGTCAATGTGTGCCAACTACTGAAGCCCATGTGCCCTAGAGACCGTGCTCTGCAGCAGGAGAAGCCACTGCAAGGAGAAGCCTACACACTTCTACTAGAGAGTATCCCCTGCTTTCCACAACTAGAGAAAAGCCCACATAGCAACGAAGACCCAGAGCAGCCAAAAATAAAATAAATAAAAATGTTAAACAATATATTTTAAAAAACAGCAAGGAAGGAGGAGAATTAGAGGAGACAAGAATGACCAGGAGTAGATCAATCATTGAATCTGAGGGATGGGTACACACGGGACGATCCCCTGGAGGAGGGCACAGCAACTCACTGCAGTATTCTTGCCTAGAAAATCTCATGGACAGAGGAGCCATGGTCTATTGGGTCGTAAAGAGTCAGGCACGACCAAAGCGACTTAGCACAGCGTGGCAGCACAGATAAATCACTGAATCTGAGTGATGGGTACATGTGGGGAGTCATCGTTCCGTTCTTTCTACCTGAGTGTGTTTGACACTTTCCACCATAAGCAGCTGAAATGATGAGGAAATTTCCATTGAACCCAGAGTTGAGTTCATCATAACCTACTCACGGTGCCCTCAAGGTTGAGTCAAACGTGCCTTGCTGGGGATTTCCTTGGGCGGCCCAGTGGTTAAGACTTTGCTTTCCACTGCAATGGGGTGTGGGTTCGATCCTTGGTTGGGGAGCCCAGGTCCCACATACTCAGTGGCCAAAAACTCAAAACGTTAAAAAGAAAAAATGCTATGCTGATGTAAAATGTCAACGCTCAGGGAAAGCTGGGTGAGGGGTCCATGGGAACTGTCCAGAGCCACTTTGCAATTTTCCTGTAAAGCTAAAATTATTCCAAAGTAACAAGTTTATTGTTTTTTAAGGTTTAAATGAAAGCGAATATTAGGAATCAGGCCCTGTGAACCCAGGATTTGAACTGAGGCATGGTGGCCCCGTCACAGGGCCACCATGGGGATGAGGTACATAACGTCCCTGAGAAGACCACCCTCCCACCCCCACATCCCCTAACTCACCCTCAGATACCAGGAGCCAGCCTTGGGCTCAGCTGGGACTTGCCAGACGGATGGCATGAGGGACTGGGCAGCCCCAGAGTAGCCAGGG
Source organism: Bos indicus (assembly GCF_029378745.1). Lineage (NCBI taxonomy): Eukaryota > Metazoa > Chordata > Mammalia > Artiodactyla > Bovidae > Bos > Bos indicus. Next base: position 18,591,816 of record NC_091766.1, on the reverse strand, counting down.
GGAGAATCCGCTTTCAAACCCACTTTATTATCTAGTCTCCAGGCTAAAAACATGCCTTCCTTCCACCCTGCCCGCCCAGATCTCTACCAGTCTGGGGCTGGCGGGTCTCAGTGGCGTTCTGGGGGCCCCTCCAAGGGCGCACTGGCATTGGCCTCCCCCACAGAGGTGGCACTACAGTGGCGCCGGGAGGTGGCTCGGGTCAGCAGAGCCAGCCTCCGGGAGCGCAGCCGGGCCTGGACAAGCCAGGTCGGCGTGTGGCGGCCAGACAGCGAGGAATCTTCCTCGTCCCCATGGCTGTCGACGGTGGAGTCAGAGCTGTCCTCCGTGCCGGCCACTGACTGCTTGCACATGGGGCAGGAGCGCCGGACAACCTGGGAGAACCAGGGGTCAATGCACTTGCAGTGGTAGGTATGGGAGCAGGGCAGGACCTTGAGGCGGTCGCCTTCCTCGTACTCATCCAGGCAGATGGCGCAGAGGTCGTTACACCTGGTGAAGGTGCGCACCTGAGCCCTCTGGGTGGCCTGTGCCTTGACTGCCTGCCTGCTGGCCCGCCAGCTCCAGAGCCAACGCCACAGACGCTGCAGGACAAAGACAGCGCTGGTGAGCAGGGCCAGGGCACGGCCCAGCACCCAGGAGACGGCCAGCACCGGGTGGCAGTCCAGGTCCGGGTGGGGCGGGTAGTCGGGCAGCAGGACGACGTGGGCCGCCTTGTCGCAGCGCGTGATGACCCGCAGGTCCTGGGAAGCAGCCTCGCCCACGAACACTGAGGGGATGGCGATCTGCTGCCGCAGGTCCTCATACACGTGTGCCATGCGCACCAGGTCGTCGGAACGCACATTGTGCACAATGGCCGCCTCAAAGCCGGCCCGCTGGGCGTGCAGCACCTTGAGGTCGAACGTGCAGTCGTAGCGGCGGATCAGCACGATAGCGCCCAGGGAGCCGTTGCCCGGCCGTGGGCCCTGGATGGGATGGCATGCATTGGCTGGCTTGGCCTCCATCAGGTAGCCTCGCACGCCCCCGGGGGCCAGGGGCGCCCCAAACAGGGCTGGCATATCCGCAAAGTCCACCATGCTCGAGTTGCCATCCACCACGGCCCGCACCACCGCCTGCGAGGGAGCAAGCAGCCCCAGCAGCATCAGCGAGATCCTGACTGCCCCCAGGGCCACAGCTGGCTGCTGCTGCCCCATGGCTGGCCCAGCCTTCTCCAGCAGTGGCGTGGAGCTAGGTCCCACTGGGGACTGCCAATGGGAGGCCTCTGGGCATCTCCAGGGCCTCCCAGGGGACCCGTGGCCGGGGAGGGAATGGAGGTGAACTTGAAAAGGTGGCTCAGAGGCAGCTGAGCAGAGCAGCGGGGACCCTGGTGGCCCTACAGCCAGGCTCACATTCTGTCCTTGAAGGCTGGTCCCAGGAGGAGATAACCTACCCAGGCGGCCTTCCTGGCAGATGACACTGAGACCAGGAGCCCCCAGGGTTCTAGATGCCCCCAGGCTCTGTGACATCGTCCTGTTACATCCAGTCCCTCCACCCCCTGCCAAGACAGAATTCCTGGGGCTCTGACCTGGGCGCTGGGCAACCTTGGAAAAAACTTCTAGAAGTCTCAGCACATCCCTAGCTCCTGGACCTTGTAAGGGTAAAGCTCAGGGGTGCCACAGAGTGGTTTGCCAGCCCATGCTCCCCACCATGGCATGGATCCAGCCTTCTCACTGACATTCTGCCATCATCATCTCCCCAAGCCTCCTAGAGACCCACTGAAGAAGGGAGTCAATGTTCACCCGTTTCGAGATTCCCAGGGGACTTAGACTTGTTCAGGGCACCCTCTGCCCATGAGGTTTTAAAGCCCAAATCCCAGACCTCCTCCCTCCCTCACTCCCCCTTGCTCACTCTGCTCCAGACACACAGATCTCCTTGATGTTCTTCCGTGAACACACCCAGCACAATCCTGCCCCAGGGCCTTTGCACAGTCTGTGCCTCAGTCTGAAAGATCCTATCTCCCCATGGCCGGCTTTTTCTTACCCTTCAGGTCTCAGTTCTTATGTCCTCAGAGTCTAACTGACTTGATGGGAGGGATGGGAAAAGTGCAATGTCAGGGCTGGGCTAGCAAGAGCGGGTGGCCCAAGTCCCCATCACTTGGGAGACCAGCCGTCCCCAACCGTTTTGACACCAGGGACCTGTTTCCAGGGGCTTCCCAGGCGGTGCCTGTGGTAAAGAATCTGCTCACCAGTCACATGGGTTCAATCCCTGGGTAGGGAAGATTCCCGGGGTAGGACATGGCAATCCACTCCAGTCTTCCTGCCTGAAGAATTCCACGGACAGAGGAGCCTGGTGGGCTATAGTCCATGGGGTCACAGAGTCAGACACAACTGACTACACCACAGCCGTAGACACCCGTTTCATGGAGACAAGTTTTCTGTGCACTGGGGATGGGGGGATGGTTTCAGGATGATTTGAGTGCATTACACTTATTGTGCACTTGATTTTTATTATGATTACATCAGCTCCACCTTGGATCATCAGGCATTAGGTCCCGGAGACCACCTGAACCAGCTTTATTCTCTCAGCTTAGATCTTCCTCTCTATCCGGGTCTCCAACTGTCCCTCATCCAGAGCGCTGGCCATCAGCGTCATGTCCCCTCCCAACTCTTTATCCCAGATCTCCCACCGTGAGTCTGTCACCTGGCTGGGCAATCTACTCAAGCCCTGAATCATTGCTCTGTCATTAACAAGCTTATGTGAGACCAGGTAAGTCACTGAAGCTCTCTGGGCTCTAGCGTCCAGATCTTTCAGATGGGTGTAACAATGAGCAACGTGCCTCGTAGGGTCCGTGGTGAGAAAATTAAATGAGATGATGCCTGATTGACGTTCACCATGTGTGTGTTAGTTGCTCAGTCATGTCCAGTCATGACCCCATGGACTGCACCCCGCCAGGCTCCTCTGTCCATGGGATTTCCCAGGCAAGAATACTGGAGTGGGTTGCCATTCCCTTCTCCAGGGGATCTTCCTGACCCAGGGATCAAACCCAGGTCTCCTGCGTTGCAGGTAGATTCTTTACCATTTGAGCCACCAGGGAAGCCCCTAGGGTCTGAATTTTTCATTCTCCCATAGCAGACTTGCCTCCAGTTCACAACACTTTCAGTACATCACCACATGGCAGTCAAGCATATTTCTAAAGTTTAATCCTCTGGTCTCTCCCATGCTCTAAACTCTCCGATGACTCCCCACTACCCTCTTGAAATCCAAGTTCCTTTCTGTGTCTGACACAGCTCTCCATGGTCAAGCCCCTGCCGGTCTCCAAAACCTCAATAATTTTATTTTTAAAAATTTTACTGTTTTTGGCTGCGCTGGGTCTTCGTTGCTTTGCACGGGCTTTCTCTAGTTGTGGTGAGCAAGGGCTACTGTTTGCTGTGCTGGACACACTTCTCATTGCAGTGGCTTCTCTTGTTGCAGAGCATGGGCTCAATGTGGGTGGTCTCCACTGTGGCACATGGGCTCTAGAGCACAGGTTCAATAGTTGTGGCACACGGGCTTAGCTGCTCTGAGGCACGTGGGATCTTCCTAAACCAGGAATTGAACCCGTGTCCCCTGCATTGGCAGACATATTCTTATCCAACTGCACCACCAGGGAAGCCCCTCAAATGCTCTTCAATGCTGCGAATGCATCATGATTTACTAACCTCTAGAACTTTGCAAATGCTGTTTGTTTCCTCTGCCAGGAACAGAATTCTCTCTCCTCAACCACATTTCACCAGGCTGGCTACTTAATTCTTTACATTGTCTCTGTTGGTTTAATACTTCCCAGAGCAGCCCTCAGCCAATGATAGAGAAGAGACACAGGAGTCAAACAGACCAAAGACCATGTGACAACAGAGGGAGAGATTTCAGTGATGTGACTACTAGCCAAGGAATGTCGAGGGTAGCCAGCAACCACCAGACGCTAGGAGGGAGGTGGGAAACAGATTCTCCCTCTGAGCCAGCAGGAAGGAACGGACCCTACTGATACCTTGATTTTGGATTTCCAGCCTCCACAACTGTGAGGGAGCCCCTGGTCATGGCAGGTGTAGAAATGAAAGCACAGTTGGAATCCTTGTCCCTAGGGCCCACGTCTGGGTGAGGTCAACCAGACACAAGGTGTCAGCACATTGAGACGGAAGGGCGAGGAAGGATGAAGTTGGAGTTGAGGGGGTGGAGAACAACATGCTGGGAATGCAAAGGGCATGTGCAAAGGGCCTGCGGTGAGAGTGAGTGAGGGAGTGAGAGTTGAATGGTTGGATATGGCAAGCCGTCAGAGTGGCTAAGAAGAGGGTCTTATTGAAGGATGGGAGAGAGATGGGAAAGAGCAGGACCCGACCTAAACCTTGAATGTCGCTGACTTTAAAATTTACACAGAGACTGATGAGGAGCCTTAGAAAAAATCAGAATAGAGGCAGGACATGGTCAGATCATATTTCTTATTTCTGCTCTCTGTATTTCTGCACTGTTTGAATCTTCTTACGACGGGAGTGAATTCACGTATGACTCCTGAAAGAAAGAAAGATTTGTGTTTCTGAAAGAACCCTCTGGTTGTTGGATGCAGGGTGGGTGGGAGAGACAAGGAGAGGTGGAGAAGCCACGGAGGCAGCGGGAGAACCAGGGGAGGGACTGGCGAATGGGACAGAGAGAGGATAACAGGGGGTTATACCCCTGAATGAGTGAGTGGGCAGGAAGGTCAAAGGGGAGGTGTCCTTGAATGGAGCCAGTCATGGGGGTGAGGGGCATCACTCTCCAACAATGCCTTCCCCTGGGGCTTACTTGGAGCAAGTTTTGTTTGGTGCTACTGTCTTTAATCTCTTTCTGGCAATGGCTAATTTTCCTAAGATACAGGTCCTTGGTTCCATGGGCACTTTTTTCTTTTTTACTTTCTGACCACGCCATGTGGCATGTGGGACCCCAGCTCTCCAACCAGGAATTGAACTTGAGTACCTCTGCATCACAAGCGCAGAGTCTTAATGACTGAATTACCAGGGAAGTTCCTTCCCTTCCCCATTGACATTTTGAGGCATCATTTTGTTTTCTGTATCTTTACTTCTTGTGGGTCCCTTCCCTTTGAGGCAAGTGATACAGGTTTTTTGTTTATGACTCGACAATCTTCTTAAGGAAAGATAAAATGTCGATCTTTAAGGAGTATTTGGTAAACAAAGGAACAGGCGCATGATAGGGAAAAGTTCAAGCCAGAGATCTCCAAAGATGGGCAGTTAATAAACAGAGTTTTTTAGGGCTGCCGTAACAAGTACAGTAAGTCCCCTACATACAAACCTTTGAGCTGCTACATTTCAAAGACGCAAACGGGTGTTTGCAGGTCCAATCACATAGTTTAGCTCACCTGTTTGGTGTACACTGTCATGTGAGAGCATCCTCTATAAGTTGTTGTGCTTTTGTGTACTTTACAGTAGAGAGTAGAGAGTACAGCATCTTTATTTCATGCCCAGGATGTCTGGAAGCTTCCCTGGTGGCTCAGTTGGTTAAGAATCTGCCCACAATATGGGAGACCCAGGTTGGATCTCTGGGTGGGGAAGATGATCTCGAGAAGGAAATGGCAACCCACCCCAGTATTCTTGCCTGGAGAATTCCCTGGACAGAGGAGTTGGTGGGCTGTAGTCCATGGGATCACAGAGAGTCAGACACGACTGAGTAACTAACACTTTGACTTTCTGGATGTCTGCAAGCAAGCGTAAAAGCAGTAGTGATGTAGCTGGTACCACTAAGAAGTGCCAAGTGATAATGATGGAAACAAAAGTGAAAATAATTGAGGGAGTGGAGCAACAAGAGGAAGCAGCAGCTGAAGAACCGAAGGGATTCGCGGCGCAGGAGATGGTAAGGGGTTTTCTTTATTTCAGGAGGCTCTGTTCATTTTTGGAAGCACAGGACCAAATGCAGAACAGTACACAGAAGCTGCAACAGCCATTCAGGTTGCAATCCAGCAGCTGCCGTGTCATCTATGATGAAGAAAGAAAAAAAAAAAAAAGAGCTACTACCAAGACATCGCTGGATTGTTTTTTTCAGGAGGGTAGATAGAGTTGAATCCACAGGAACCAGAAGCTGTGCCATCAACGTCAGGCGTGAGTGACGCTGCAACCTGCCCCTCCATCTCCTATCGCTGACGATCCTTCCGCTCTCCCATCTCCCACCTTCTCTAGCTCCTCCAGTCAGTAACTCTTCTTGCCTCTTCACTCGATGCCTGCCCCTGCGTGCCACCCATTGATTGTACTGTGCTACTGTACTTTCAAGGTACTGTACTGTAAGATTAAAAGTGTTTTCTTTATTTTTGGTGTTTGTTCGTTTATGTATTATTTGTGTAAACCGTATTACAATACTACATAGCTGATTGTATTAGTGAAGTACCTAGGCTAACTTGGGCTTCCCTGGTGGCTCAGACAGTAAAGAATCCACCCGCAATGCAGCAGACCCAGGTTGATCCCTGGGTCAGGAAGATTCCCTGGAGAAGGAAATGGCAACCCACTCCAGTATTCTTGCCTGGAGAATTCCCTGGACAGAGGAGCCTGGTGGGCTATACAGTCTATGGGGTTGCAAAGGGTTGGACATGACTGAGTGACTGACACTTTAGGCTAACTTTATTGGACTTATGAGTTCATTGGACTTATGAATGGGCTCTTGGAATGGAACTCATTTGTATGTAGAGGACATATCAAATCAATGGGAGAAATGCTAGAATGGTTGGGTGAATGTTTAAGGAGAAACAGAATGGTTATACACTGCCAAAGACCTCTCTTAAGATATTTACAAATTTGAAAGGTAAGAAGGTAATTTTCTGGGGGAGAGGGGAGTCACATGTCCTGACCATGTGATCATGACATCACTGCCGATGAGACCCAGCAACTTCTGGAGTCTCCTGATATCCTACACCAAGGAGGATGCAACATCAGCCCCCTGGGGGATTCTGGGGAGAAACACACAATCCCAGTCCAACCATGAGCTGACATCAGACAGACCCAAGTTGAGAGACCCTATGCAAAATCCTGGCCAGTGTTCTTCACAAATTTCGAGGTCGTGGAAGACATGGAAAGACTGAGGAACTATTCTGGCATGAAGGATGCCAGGCAATGTGATGATGAGATGAAATGAGTGACTCTGGCTGGTGTCCTGGACCAGGAAGGGGACACTCCCAGAAAAAACTACTGAAATTCAAATGAGGTCTGTAGGTCTGTTTATGATATTCTGCCTGTACTAATTCCTGGTTTTGATCATCCTACCAGGCAATATATCACGTTAACAGGAGGGGAAGCTGGGTGGAGAAAATGTAGGAACTCTCTGCTTCCTGCCGGATGCAGGGAACACCAGTTCTACCCCTTGTCCGGAGAGATCCCATGTGCCACAATTGGAGAAAGCCCGCGGGTGACAACGAAGACCCCGCACAGCCAAAATTAAATAAATAAAAATAATAAAATAAAATTATTCTGAAACAAAACATTTTTTAAAAAGAGGCTTAAGGCACTAAGAAGTAGGAGGAGAGGAAGGAGGAGGAAGAAAGAGAGGGGGAGGCAGAACAGCAGGTAGTCCTGAGACAGGTTTGGGATGCAAGCAGGAAGCCCCAGGAGGAGTCAGGGAGAATGAGAGGGGTGGGAGGGAGCCTGTCCAGGGTGCATTCGCGATTAGGTGGCTGTGGTGGGCAGAGCGGGCTCAGTCCCACTGGGGCCTCTGCCGAGCATGAACTGCAAAGTTGCGTAGCACGAGGGACGAGGGAGCTGGGATATGTACACTCCCGCTCCTGCCGACCATTGGCTGGGGGCTGCTGGAGGGGATGGCATGAACTCTTGAGACACTCCTCGCCTGCCATGAGCAAAGCAGGCTCAGGCAGAGCATCTGGGCTGGGATGCCAGCCAGCAGTGCAGAGAAAATGGTGAGGACCCAGGGTATCTGGGCAGGCCACTAACAGCTGATGGACCTTCAGTCCTGCACTGACTGATATGGCAGCTACCAGCAACCTGGGCTTATTTCAATGCATTAAAATGAGACATTTAAAAATTAACATTAAAATATTAAAAACATAAAAAAACATAAAAAATTTCCTTCCTCACGCATACATGCCACATTTCAACTGTTCTGTAGCCACCTGTGAGTGACCATGTTTGGTGACACAGGTCTGGAACATTCCATCGGTCACAGAAAGTTCTATTGGACAGCCCTGCATTGGAGGATTTTAAGTGAGAGAGTGGCATAACCGATTGCTGCTGCTGCTGCTGCTGCTGCTGCTGCTGCTGCTGCTGCTAAGTCACTTCAGTCGTGTCCGACTCTGTGCGACCCCATAGACGGCAGCCCACCAGGCTCCTGAGTCCCTGGGATTCTCCAGGCAAGAACACTAGAGTGAGTTGCCATTTCCTTCTTCAATGCATGAAAGTGAGGAACTAGCAAATCCCTTTGGTTGCTGAGGGAAAACAGCTGGTTGGGAGTAAGAGTGGAAGCCAGGAGCCCAGGAAGGAGGCAAGAACAGTCATGCAGGCTGGAGGTAATGGAGGCTTGGACTGGTACAGTAGCAGTAGGGGAAGTAGCTGCCTGGAAGTGGCATCTCCAGTGAAGTAGCTGCCTGGAAGTGGCATCTCCAGTGAGTCCTGACCGTTTGGATGTAAGTGAAGGGATAGAAGGAAGGACAGGTGAGATCTGTCTCAGATGTGAGCGGCAGGGGGAGATGGGGTCCCAGAAGGGAAAGTCAGTTCAAGTGCAAATGCTGAGCTTTGTCTTGGTGCCCCTGGGTCTGAGGGGTCAGGCAGGGCCAGGGGTTTGTGTGGGGGTAGGTGGAGAGTGGGGGGCATCCAGCTGGCAGCTGGACTCTAACGGTAGAAGCCTGGGTACACACAGGAATCTGGGCCCTCAGACCATCCTGGCCACCAGCCCAGCTGGCAACCGCTGGGCCATGATCTAACTTGTCAGGCGGAAGCCCAGCCCCGTCCCCAGGCTCGAAGGCACAGCTTGCCTAAATGCTAACAAGTTTTGCCTCCAAATGGTGGCGGGTATGCGCGTGTGTATGTATGTGTGTGTTTAATTCTGGAATGAATTTAATTCTAATTCCACCGACTTTGGGGATGGGAAACAGCTGTCTTAATGAGTTAAACAGTGGGTTTAAAATAGCGAGCATCTGTTCGCCGTCTGAGCTAGCACCCGCCAAGCCTCCTCCAAGGCTCTGGGGCTCACAGTCTGGGGGGCTCTGGGGATGGTACAGGACATGGGGTTAGCAGGTCCAAGAAGCAATTTTAAAGTTAGCCCTGCCACAAGGCAAGTTATCTACTCCTGGGACTTCTGCTGCTTAATCTGTAAAAAGCAGGGGCTGTTTGGGATGTCCCCAGGGGTCCAGTGGTTAAGAACCCATGCTCCCATCTGCAGGGGATGTGGGTTCAATCCCTGGCCAGGGAACTAAGACCCCACATGCCTTGAGGTGCTGCTAAAGAATACATACATAAATGTTTTAAAAGTTGGAGCTGTTTATCCACCACGCTGAGCCGTACCTTGTGCTAAGACCAACCAGGCACACAGCTGAGGGTGGCTCAGGCCAGTCCTGTGGGGGCAGCAGACCACAGGTGCACACCCCCGGAGCACAGAGGCCTCCTGGACCTGAGGCCCGAGACTCTCCGGGCCTCAATTTCCTCATCTATAAATGGAAATAACAACATTACCCAACGCAGAGAGTTCTTTAAAAGTTTAGATGAATTAAGAGTTTCCCTCGTGGTTCCATGGTAAAGAATCTGCCTGCCAGTGCAGAAGACTCAGGTTCGATCCCTGATTCAGGAAGACCTCACATGCCACAGACCAACTAAGCCCAAGCACCACAACTATTGAGCCTGTGCTGTAGAGCCTGGGAGCGACAATGACTGAGCCCATTACCGTAACTACTGGAGCCCACACACCCTAGAGCCCGTGCTCCACAATGAAAGAAGCCACTGCAACAAGAAACCCACACACCACAACTAAAGTAGCCCCCATTCACCACAACTAGAGAAAAGCCTGAGCAGCAACAAAGACCCAGCACAGCCCCAAAATAAAGTTTAGATGATTCATGACACATGGAGTGTGTGCTCAGAATCAGGTGACAGCAAGCATTATGTAACTGTGTAAAAAGTTTTCTAAGTAAATTAATGTATTGTAGAAATTCAAAGAAGAAAAAGAACTAGAGAGAGGAAATCACAGGGTGATACATACCACAGAGGGGACTGGGTGGAGCTGGTTTAGACAGGGAAGTCAGGGAGGGCTTCCTGGAGGAGATGACTTTTTCCTGTTTTGGCTGTTCTGGGTCTTTGTTATGCTGTGGGGTGCTCACTGTGGTCCATGGGCTTCTCTAGTTGCAGTAAGTGGGATCCATGCTCCCTGACTAGGAATCAAATCCAGGCCCCCTGCACTGGGAGTGTGGAGTTTTAACCATAGAGCACCAGGGAAGTCCTGAGGAGGTGACTTTTGAGCTGAGACCTGAAGGAAGAGGAGGAACTGCCCATGGGTAAGTCAAGCATGGAGCATTCCAGGCAGAGGCAATGGCAGATGCAAAGGCCCTGTGGCAGGACCATGTGTGGGTATTCTACAAGCAGCAAGAAGGCTGGCACAGCGGGAAGAGGAATAGGGTCAGAATTGGAATGGACCTGTGGGCTGCATTTCGGAATTTAGGCTTTATCCTGAAGGCACTGGGGAGCCGCTGGGGCTTCCAGCTCAGGAAGGAGTGAGATATTTTGCAACCAGAATCACGACTCTCGTCTCAGCTTCTGTTTGCATTTATTAAGCACCTACTGGACACCTGGCCCTCAAGCAGAATCAGAGCTGCTCACAGCCAAGATGCGAAAGAGAGAGACACTAAGACGCCACACGCGTTTATCCCAGTTTGGCAGAATGTAGCCCATGGGTGACATGCCTGACACAGACAGCCTGGGTTCGAGTCCCAGCTCTGCCACTCCCCAGCCACACAGGCTGTCCTCAACCTCCCCTTCTTGGGACTGAGTTGTCTCCCAGATGTAAATATATGCTCCACCCCCAGCTTTGCATGTCCTGTCATCACATTTCCAAAATTTAAACTAACTTCTTAAAATGTGAAAATATACACCTCCCTTGCATGTGTGCTAAGTAGCTTGAGTTGTGTCCGACTCTTTGCAACCGCTTGGACTGTAGCCCGCCAGGTTCCTCCATCCATGGGATTCTCCAGGCAAGAACACTGGAGGGGGTTGCTGTGTCCTCCTTCAGGGGATCTTCCCCACCCAGGGATTGGCAGGTGGGTACTTTACCATTAGCAACACCTGGGAAGCCCCTAGTGATCCAGCAATTCAGGAGCAAGATTGAGAGCAACCTCAAACTGGAAACCACCAAACTGTCCATCAACAGGCAAGTGGATAAGCAAATCATGGTCCATGTGAACCAAAGAACATTCCTCAGCCGTGCAGAGAAACGAAGCACTGAGACAGGCAAAGACAGGGAAGCCAGAAAGAAGAATGCTACCCACAAACTACAAACTAAAGCAGGGTGAACCAAATCAGATTGGTGATTGCTTAAAAAGGGGCGGGGCTAGAGGTGGGGAAGAGAGGGAGTAGGGAGAAGTTACAAAGGGACCCAAGAGAAACTCTGGGGGTGATGTGCACCTGCCTGAAAACACATCCCACTCACATCTCGAGTGTTTGTATTTTACTGTATGGAAGCTATACCTCATGCGTAAGTAAGAAAGCTATGGTGTTTCGAGTAGTTATGTATGGATGTGAGAGTTGGACCATAAAGAAGGCTGAGCACCGAAGAATTGATGCTTTTGAACTATGGGGCTGGAGAAGACTCTTGAGAGTCCTTAGAACAGCAAGGAGATCAAACCAGTCAATCCTAAAGGAAATCAACCCTAGATAGTCATTGGAACGATTGATGCTGACGCGGAAGCTCCAATACATTGGCCACCTGATGTGAAGAGCCGAGTCATTGGAAAAGACCCCGATGCTGGGAAAGATTGAGGGCAGGAGGAGAAAGGAACAACAGAGGATGAGGTGGGTGGATGGCATCACCGACTCAATGGACACGAGTTTTGAGCAAGCTCCGGGATATGGTGAAGGACAGGGAAGCCTGGTGTGCTGCAGTGCATGGGGTCACAAAGAGTTGGACATGACTGAGCAACTGAACAACAGCAACAAACCATAAAGCTATAAAGACGAATGAAATAACCAACAAAAACCAAAAAAAAAAAAAAAAAAGGGCAAGCACTTGGCCCGGAGTACAAGGGACACCAGCCAGGCTGGAAACTTCCTGGGTGCTATAATGGGGGAGGGGGAGTTTAGGAGAAGTTTCCTGAGGCCACAGTCCAGGGCCACAAGCTTACCCCAGATCCCCATCCTCCCTACCCTCGACCTCCACAGCCTCCATCTCGGGAAAGGAGCCTTGCCAGCCCGCACTTCACCCAGGCCCCGGAAAATAATTTCTTAACGTTTTGCTCTCCGCCAACGAGACACAAGATTAATTACAGCCATAAACACACTGGGCGCCCCCTAAATATTTCATAGATGTGTGCGTGCACGCACACACACGCAGTCCTCTTGTTCTTTTATGTTTTGTTTTTAAAGGAGGCTGCCAGGGGACACATGGGGGAGTTTGCCCTCCCCTCCCCCTCACCTTCCATCCCCTCATGTCCTCTCCTGTCTTTCTTCATTCCTTCCCCTGCTGGAGGGGTCTCTCAAGGAGATCGGGAGATTTTGCTCTGGGTTAAGTGGAGGAATGCATTTCCCTGGCTGCCTCCTTGCGAGGTGGCAGCTGTGTCAGGAAGATGTAGGGGGTGGCAATGGGTCTGGGCATGACCTTACACTTGGGAGGAGGGGAACTGGAGGCCCCCGTGTCATTACGGAAAGCAGCCATGAGTGCCCTCCCCCTTCCAAAAGGATCGATCAACACTCATTTATTCATTCAACAGATGTTTCTCGGGGCTGGAGAGTGTGGCAGTTTAGAACACAGACTTGAGATCAGAGAGATCTGGCCCAATTCAGCCTTGACAATTTCTTGGCTGTGTGATCTGGGGTGACTGTCTTCACCTCTCTGAGTCCCAGTTTCCCATTTGCAAGACAGAGAAAATAATAGTATCCTATATCATAGGGTTTCTTCAAAGTTTAAGTTAGATCTAAAATCCTGATAATGTTTTCACTGTGGGGCCAGGTATACAGTAGGTGCTCAATCAGTTTAGCTATCATGAGGAGGCTATATTACTCTCTGTTGAGCTCTGGGCTCTGTCCTGGGAGCTGGGGATGGAGCATCAAAGGAGACCAATGGTTACCACCCGCCTCATGCTCAGAACTTACTCCTTTTTTCAGCCCTGCACTTTACATATGAAGGCTCAAAGCCATGAAATGGTTTGGTTAGGGACTTCATGCAGGGTATAACTGAAGGAACTCAGAAACGCCCCCAATGACCTCAAGATCTCTTTTTTTGTTGATGGGGAAACTGAAACACAGAGAAGGGCAAGGAGGGTTCCCATTCCTTCAAGTCTGAGCCCAGCCCTGGCTCTCAAGAGGGAGCCCAGGTAAGTTCCTATCACGTCCCTGCCCATCTTTGGCACTGCAGCATCAGGAGCTGCCTGCTTGCAATTTACCAAATGTGACAGTATCTTGGCTCCAGTGGTCTAGTCTGAGCCAAGACAGACCCAGGACAGACCCAGACCCCGCCCTCTCAGGGCTCATGTCTAGCGGGGAGAATGAGCAACAAGCAAGAAACACTATAAATAATTGTGTGGTGTGTTGGGAAATCAATGCTATGAAGAGAACAAAGAAGCAGGGAGAAGGTATAGTGTGTCAGGGTTGGAGGAGGGTGAAGTTACAAGGGGCTCACCGAAGAGCTGGTATCAGAGCTGACACTTGAGGGAGGTGAGGGACAGAGCCACGCTGGGTCTGGGGAACAGCATTCTAGGCAGAGGACACAGTCCATGCAAAGGCCCTGGGGCAGGACTGTACCTGGTGTGTTGGAAGAACAGTAAGGAAGCACCTGTGTCTGGAGCGGAGTCAGCCAGGGGAGGGCAGGGAGGGACAGGAGCAGGTGAAGCAGGGCCTTGTGGGGCACTGGGAGGACTTGAGTTTTTACCCCAAGGAGGTGGGACCCTGGAGGACCAAGGGTGGAGGAGGGGAGGAGCCTGATAGGTGCTCACGGGCACCCTCTGGCGGCTGAGGGGAGGACAAACAGAGGTGAGAATGGAAATTGAAGGACTTTGAAAGAAAAGTTATGACCAACCTAGGCAGCACATTAAAAAGCAAAGACATTACTTTGCTAACAAAGGTCCGTCTAGTCAAGGCTATGGTTGTTCCAGTGGTCATGTATGGATGTGAGAGTTGGACTATAAAGAAAGCTGAGTGCCAAAGAATTGATGCTTTTGAACTGTGGTGTTGGAGAAGACTCTTGAGAGTCTCTTGGACTGCAAGGAGATCCAACCAGTCCATCCTAAAGGAAATCAGTCCTGAATATTCATTGGAAGGACTGATGTTGAAGCTGAAATTCCAATACTTTGGCCATCTGATGCGAAGAACTGACTCACTGGAAAAGACCCTGATGCTGGGAAAGATTGAAGGTGGGAGGAGAAGGGGATGACAGAGGATGAGATGATTGGATGGCATCACTGACTCAATGGACATGAATTTGAGTAAACTCCAGGAGTTGGTGATGGACAGGGAGGCCTGGGGTGCTACAGTCCATGGGGTCGCAAAGATTTGGACACGACTGAGAGACTGAACCAACTGAACTGAAAAGGTGAGGGGAGGGAGTAGGGTGGGGGAACTGAGATTTAGCCCAGGTGGCTTGGGAATGCATCTCTGAAGAGGTGAACTTTGAGTTCTAAGTGAGTGCGAAAATCTAGGGTTAGAAAGAGCATTCCAGGAAGAGACCACAGCCAGTGCAAAGGCTCTGAGGCAGGAACAAATGTGATCTGTGTGACGAACATAATGGAGATGGAGTGAGATGGGGGGAGGGATCTGGAAGGAGGATAAGATTCTGGACCAGGCAGAGCCCTGTGAGCTCCAGGGAGTTTCTGTTCTATTCTAAGGCAATGGGGATCCATGCCTTTGAGAAGGCAAAGGGCAGGAAAGGATGTATAAGGTGGGAGACAGAATAATATGTCCACAAAGATGTCCTCATCTTAATGTAACCCATGAATGTGGTCCCTTACATAGTGTGGTGGGGTGAACAGTGTCCTCCCCAAATTCATGTCCACCCAGAACCCCAGAATGTCACCTTATTTGGAAATCACCTTTCAGCAGATGTAATTAGTTAAGGATGAATGAAATCATCCTGCATCTATGGTGAACCCTAAATTCAATGACTGTTACCCATATAAAAAAGAATAGAGACTCAGCCATTAAAAAGAATGAAATCATGCCATTTGCAGCTACATAGATGGACCGAGGGATGATCATACTAAGTGAGTCAGAGGAAGAAAAATATCGTATGATATTACCTCTGTGCAGAATCTAAAATAATAATACAAACTTATTTACAAAGCAGAAATAGACTTAGAGAACAAACATGATTACCGGGGGGAAAGGAGAGGGACAGGGACAGACTGGGCGTTTAGGATTGACATGTATGCACTGCTTTATTAAAATAGATAACCAACAAGGACCTACTGTATAGCACACAGAACTCTCCTCGATACTCTGCAATAACCAAAATAGGAAAATAATTTGAAAAAGAATAGATACATATATGGAGAAGGCAATGGCACCCCACTCCAGTACTCTTGCCTGGAGAATCTCATGGTCAGAGGAGCCTGGTAGGCTGCAGTCCACGGGGTCGCTAAGAGTCGGACATGACTGAGCGACTTCCCTTTCACTTTTCACTTTCATGCATTGGAGAAGGAAATGGTAACCCGCTCCAGTGTTCTTGCCTGGAGAATCCCAGGGACGGGGGAACCTGGTGGGTTGCCGTCTATGGGGTGGCACAGAGTCGGACACGACTGAAGCGACTTAGCAGCAGCAGCAGCAGCAGATACATGTATATATGTATCATTGAATCACTTTGTTGTACAACTGAAACTAACATAAAATTGTGAAACTAACAATCACTATGTGAGTGCTCATGTGTGCACGGGTGCTCAGTCACTTCGGTCATGACTCTTTGTGACCCCATGAACTGTAGCTGATGTGTGCATGGGTGCTCAGTCACTTCGGTCATGTCTGACTCTTTGTGACCCCATGAACTGTAGCCCGCCAGGCTCCTCTGTTCATGGAATTCTCCAGGCAAGAATACTGGAATGGGTTGCCATGCTCTCCTCCAGGGGATCTTCCTGACCCCAGGAATTGAACCCATATCTCCTGCACCTCCTGCATTGCAGGCAGGTTCTTTACCCACTGAGCCACCTGGGAAACCCCTTAATCAACTATACTCAAATGTAAAATAACAATTAATAAAACAAAAACAAAAAAAGAAGAGAGCATAGAGACCCAGACAGAAGACGGCCACGCGAAGATGGGAGACAGAGACTGGAAGAATGTTCCATCAAGGAACACCTTGTGTATTTTATGTGTACTTCACTACAGTAAAAATATTTTTATATTTAAGAAGCAACACTATGTTGGGGGGTACTGCGTTTTCTTTTGGGGTGATGAAAATGTTTGGAACTAGAGAGAGGAGATACAATACTGGCAATATGTTAAACGCTGCCAGATTGGTTAATTTTGTGATATAAATTTCACTTCAGTTTTAAAAAGGAAGAATAAAACAAAATAAAATAAAACCCCTTGCTTTGGGTGCCCTCCCTGATGACTTTCTGATGCAGATGCTTCCAGAGCTTTCTCTGCCTGTGTCATAGTCCTGCAGCTTGTGTCCCCAACATCAGTCCACAGCTGCTTACATAGTTGATCTCATCCTTTTTCACGGCTGTATAATCTCCCCTTATCCAAGAAGCAGGAGTCATCCACCCCTGTGGTGGGCTTCTGGCAGTTTCCAGTCATCTGCCCTTCAATGCCAAAGTGAAGGTGAGTGGACATCACTCTCTGTCACTTTGGAATGGGGGCAGAGACTGTTTGTTTTTGTTGTGGTGGTGGTGGGTTTTTTCCTTTTTCTGGTCATACCACATGCCTTGTGAGATCTTAGTTTCCCCACCAGGGATCAAACCCACAGTGGAAGCTCAGAGTCTTAACCACTGGACCGCCAGGGAAGTGCCAGAGTTTGGCTTATTTTGAATTTCACTGGACGCCGCCCACCCTTCCCTCTGTTTCCAGGCTGTTTGTTCCTTATCCTTCTGCCCTCAAGCCAGAGTGGGTGGCCCGGGCTCTCTTCCTTGGCCTCCATGCCTCCACTCTGCTCCCCTCCAACCATTTCCTAGAGGGATCTATTTACACATAAAGGGAACCACAGCCCTCTCCTGCTCAACATCCTCCCAGGGCTCCCTCAGTTCAGTTCAGTTGCTCAGTTGTGTCTGACTCTTTGCGACCCCATGGACTGCAGCACTTCAGGCCTCCCTGTCTATCACCAACTCCCAGAGTTTACTCAAACTCATGTCCATTGAGTCGGTGATGCCATCCAACCATCTCATCCTCTGTTGTCCCCTTCTTCTCCCTCCCTCAATCTTTCCCAGCATCAGGGTCTTTACAAATGAGTCAGTTCTTCACATCATGTAGCCAAAGTATTGGAGTTTCAGCTTCAGCATCAGTCCTTCCAATGAATATTCAGGACTGATTTCCTTTAGGATGGACTGGTTGGATCTCCTTGCAGTTCAAGGGTCTCTCAAGAATCTTCTCCAAAACCACAGTTCAAAAGCATCAATTCTTTGGTGCTCAGCTTTCTTCACAGTCCAACTCTCACAACCATACACGACCACTGGAAAAACTATACCTTTGACTAGACGGACCTTTGTTGGCAAAGTAATGGCAAAGCTTTTTAATATGCTGTCTAGGTTGGTCATAGCTTTTCTTCCAAGGAGCAACTGTTTTATAATTTCAAGGCTGCAGTCACCAACTGCAGTGATTCTGGAGCCCAAAATATAAAGTCTCTCACTGTTCCCATTGTTTCCCCATCTATTTGCCATGAAGTGATGGGACCAGATGCCATCATGATCTTAGTTTTCTGAATGTTGAGCTTTAAGCCAGCTTTTTCATTCTCCTCTTTCACTTTCATCAAGAGGCTCTTTAGTTCGTCTTCGTTTTCTGCCATAAGTGTGGTGTCATCTGCATATCTGAGGTTATTAATATTTCTCCCGGCAATCTTGATTCCAGCTTGTGCTTCTTCCAGCCCAGCGTTTCTCATGATCTACTCTGCATAGAAGTTAAATAAGCAGGGTGACAATATACAGCCTTGACGTACATTTCCGGATTTGGAACTGCTTATGGCACCCCACTCCGGTACTCCTGCCTGGAGAATCCTGTGGACGGAGGAGCCTGGAAGGCTGCGGTCCATGGGGTCGCTGAGGGTCGGACATGACTGAGCGACTTTACTTTCACTTTTCACTTTCATGCACTGGAGAAGGAAATGGCAACCCACTCCAGTGATCTTGCCTGGAGAATCCCAGGGATGGGGGAGCCTGGTGGGCTGCCGTCTATGGGGTGGCACAGAGTCGGACACGACTGAAGCGACTTAGCAGCAGCAGTAGCAGCGCCCCTTGAATAAAATGCAGTCCTCCTCACCGTCAGTCCTCCCCGCAGCAGCCAGAGGGCGCCCTTGAGCACCTGTCAGACCCCACCCCTCCTCCAATCTTGGCCCTCCAGGGTCCAACCTCTCCCAGGGTAAAAAGCCCAAGTCTTCCCAGTAACCCACAAGGCTCTGCACCACCTGCCTGGTCCCTCACTGCCCTCCGCTCCTCCCTCTGGACCACTCTACTCCACACAGGCTCCTCGCTGTTCCTCCAGCACGGCAGGCCGGGTCCTGCCCCAGGGCCTTTGCCCGTGCCAGCACCTCTCTGCCTGGAGGGCTCCTCCCATTCACCCCCTTCTCCAGGCAAACTCCTGATTTTTCAAATCATAGCTCTAGCCTCATTTCCTTCTTCCAGACTCACTGAGTGGGGAGAGAGAGGTGAGGGGTCTGGGGGAGAAAATGGGACTCTCCAGGGGAGAAAGCAGGCAGAGATGGGAGAGGAGTGGGTGAGGAGCCAGGCTTGGAGAAGGTGAGTTAGAGGCTGAAAAGGATGCTGGGGTGGGAGCTGGGGCAGCTGGTTTCCCTTTCGTGGAGCCCCCACTTTCCCACCAAGGCACTGGCTCTTACACATCAACACTCGCCAGAGACGCGGGAAATATTTTCTCTCTGCTGACACTTTTGGCAAAATACAAATCCTCCAGTTTTTTTCCGTGCAAAAAACATGTCCATCAAAACCGTCCCCGCAGTGCCTGCAGGAGAGAGAGACCGCTGGATTTGGTCCGGGGACTGCGGAAAGGGTTCAGGGAGAGAAATATGCAGCGGGCCTCATCATCTCTCTCTGCAGCCAGAGGGCGACATAAAAGCAGTGAGAACAGAAGTCAAATAGTCCCTCCGCCCCCGCCCCCCTCCCCCATTTGCTGAGTGCTTGGTCAGGGCTGAAAGCTCCACTATCTGTAGTTGCTCCATGGGTCTTCATAATGCCACAGCTGTTAGCTCCACTTTTCAGATGAGAAAGCTGAGCCAGAGAGGGGAATACACCTCCCCAAGGTCACACAGCAGAGCCAGGATTTGAATGCATAGGCCACTCTACTGCTCAGGGATGCCTAGAAGAGCTCCTTCCCAGAAGGCAGAAGGGAAGAAAGCAACAGAGACCAAAGGATCAGCATATGCAAAGGTTTCACAGCAGGTTTCATTCAACAGCTCCAGCTGTAGCCAGCAGCCCTCAGCTAAATCAGCCTGCGACTGTGAGGAGCCTAGAGGGAGGTGTACAAGTTGGGTCCCTCAGCCACAGTGGTGATGAGGACAGAGTGTTCCTGGTGTCCCCTAACTGGCTGGTCACATCTTCCTTGACTGCCTGCATTACCTTTGTTGCATCCTAGTCCCCACAAACCCCTAAATCAGGGGTGAGTGTGAGAGCAGCAGCTGTGCATCCCTAAGCAAGTTGCTTACCCTCTCTGTGCAAGTTTCCCTGTTGGTTAAAATAGACATAAAAAATAATCCCTAACTCCAAATTAAAACTGTGACTGTCCCCCAAACACTTGGCACACAGTAGGTGCTTATAAATGTGGAATATATTTAGGTAAGTGGTTTCTGACCAATGACTGGGGTGGGAGAGGACATCTTCCTCCCTCCCACCCACCCGCCCACCCACTTCAGGGAAAGGTGCGCCCTCTAGAAAGACAGCAGGAAGGAGGCTTTGGTCCCGGAATCCCAGCTGCCGCCTGTTCCCGCGGAGAGGGACTGACTTTTCTAGAATGTTGCCCCTCCTCCCTGTTTCCATCCGGAGCCAGCACTGCCGCATAAATCCCGCTTTACGGCTGTTATTGACGGGGAGCGGGGAGAGCAGCCCTAGCAAGGCCCAATTAATTTTCCCGTCTGGCATCTGTGCCGGGTGAATTTCTGAGCTCCTGGAGGGAGGAGGGCAGAGCCAGCTGGGGATGGGCCAGGCTGAGGACAAGGTCGTGGGCAGGCCAGGGTGTTCTAGATTCTCCCCACCCCAAGGGGCACTGTTCAGAGAGCTCCAGATTCTGGGTCCCAGGCTTTGGTCTGGAAGGCAGGATAGGTGGTCGTTGTTCAGTCACTGTTGTGTCTGACTCTTTTGCGACTCCATGGACTGCAGCCTGCCAGGCTGCCCTGTCCTCCACTATCTCCTGGAGTTTGCTCAAGTTCATGTCCACTGAGTTGGTGATGCCATCCAACCGTCTCATTCCTCTGCCACCCTCAACTCTGAATATTCATTGGAAGGACTGATGCTAATAAAGCTGAAGCTCCAATCCTTTGGCCGCCTGATGTGAAGAGCCAGCTCACTGGAAAAGACCCTGATGCTGGGAAAGACTGAAGGCCAAGGAGAAGCGGTAGGAGTTCTCTCTAAATTCAGAGTAAATGCTGCAATTTTTAACTAGAATGAAAATGAGGGCTTCACCCAAGAGACCCTTGAGCAAAAACTCACAAGAGGTGAAAGGAGTCATGTAGGTTTCTGTTGAGACACCTTGCCAGCAGAGACCATAGCTGGTACTAATGTCCTGGGGCAGGACCATGCCTGGTGTCTTGAAGGAACAGCCAGGAGGCCCACGTAAGCAAGGAGAGCTGAGTAAGCAAGGAGAGAAGGAGCTGAGGGCAGGGAGGGGACAGGGCAGGTGGGGCTTGTGGGCCCTGGGTGAGGATTGGGCTTTTACCCACAAGGAGGTGGGAGCCGTGGAGGGCTGTGGGCAGAGGAGGGGCGGAGCCTGACTCTGGTGCTCACAGGCGCCCTCTGGCTGCTGTGTGGGGAACAGTTGGGGATCTACAGTGAAAAACAAAACTCAATTGTTAACTTCTGCCTGTCCTGCGCCCCAGGCTGTGAGCGGGAGGCCTCCCTGCTCTTTAAAAGGAAAATCAGGGGACTTCCCTGGGGCTTCCTAGATGGCTCAGAGGTAAAGAATCCCTCTGTCAATGTAGGAGACGCAGGTTCAATCCCTGACCCCCTGGAGTAGGAAATGGCAACCAGCTCCAGTATTCCTGCCTGAAAAATTCCATGAACAGAGGAGCCTAGTGGGCTATAGTCCATGGGGGAGGTCCCAAAGAATCTCACACGACTGAGCAGGGAACTAAGATCCTTCATGTCATGATGTGTGGCCAAAATAAATACATTTTTTTTTTTTAGAAAAAGGAAAATGAGTATATGTAAGAAGGTATTAAAGCACTCTTACTCAAACTTTCTGTGATGATAGATTTCATGTCTGATGTGGGAACCACCAAGGTTTGGTGTGGCTTCTGAGCAGCTAAGGTGTGCACTGAGATGTGTTCAGTGCAACTCTGGGAGTACATTTTAATTATCTAAATTTACTTTAAAATTGTGGTAAAATACACAAAAAATTCACCATTTTAGCCACTTTTAAGTGCAGGGTTCAGTGGCATTAAGTACATTTACATCACCATGTGAACATCCCTGTCATCCATCTCCTGGACTTCCTCATCTTCCCAGACTGAAACTCTGTCCCCGTGAAACACCGAAACTCCACCCCTCCCCCAGCCCCTGCCCCCACCATCTATTTCCTGTTTCTATGGGTCTGGCTTCTTCCTCTAGGTCCTCACATTAGTGGAATTGTCACTGACTTATTTGAGCATTATGGCCTCAAGTTTCACCCATGTTGTAGCAGGTGTCAGAATCTTTTTTTTTTCTTTTCTAACTTTTACAATGTTGTGTTAGTTTCTGCCATACATCAACTCGAATCAGCCATAATTATACATATATGCCCTCTCTCTTGAGCCTCCCTCCCCTCTCCCCATCCCACCCTTCTAGGTCATCACTGAATGCCAGCCTGGGCTCCCTGTGTTATACAACAGCTTCTCACCAGCTATCCATCTTACACATGAGAGTGTATATACATTGGTGCTGCTTCCTCCATTCACTCTTTTTAAGGTAGAATAACAGTCCATTGTATGGATGGACCACAAGTTGTGTATCCATTCATTTGCTGATGGACACTGGGGCTGTGCCCTAATGCTGCTGTCAACATGGACATACAAGTATCTCTTTGAAATTAAAATTTGAAAGTAAAATTTTAATTTTAAAATTAAAATTGAAAGTAAAATTTCCATCAAATTTTACTTTATTTTGATTAATTTAAATAGCCATGGGTAACTAGTGGCTACTGTTTTAGACCAGTGTGACTCTAAAAGGATTCCAAAACGACTTTAAGAGAGTGAACTTTCTCTCTCTTCAGTGTCATTCAATACCCTGTCTGAGCCAACAAACGATGATTTATAATCCACCCATACTTATTATGATCCCACACTACAACCTCTTGTCCAAAGTGGGACACAGCCCAACAGCTCTGGAAATAGCAGAAGAGCCGATGCCCAGGATGCAGTTTCCTAGGCCTACTGCCTTCTCTGCCCCAGGGGCAGGTGGCCTGGACCCCACAGTTCTAGGGATGGTGGGCATTATGTCCTTAGCCACCCTTTCTGGCTGTTGCTACCCAGTCAGCCCTGCCTGCAAGAGCCCCAGTGCAGCCACACACCACCCTATGACCCTGAACCTCATTAGAGTGGTACTCACAGAGGCTGGATGGTGAATATAGAGTTCCCTGGATATTACATGATATGCAGAAGAGCCCTGCAGGAAATGCCTAAGTGAAAGTGTATCAGTCAGCTATTGCTATGTAACAAAGTACCCACAAACATAGCAGCTTCAAAGAACATAACTACTATCTCACAGTTCCTCTGAGTCAGGAACCCAGGCACGACTTAGCTGCAATTTTGGTGTCCCTGGGTCAACAGTTCACCAAAGGCTCATTTGGGGGAAAGATCAGCTTCTAAGCTCCTGCAGTTGTTGGCAGGACTCATTTCCTCATGGCTGTAAGCTTGAGGTCCCTGACTCCTTGCTGACTGTCAGCTGGATGTCACTCTCAGCTTTTAGAGGCCACCCACAGTTCCTTGCCACATGACCCCATTCATAGACTATACTCAAAATGTCTGTTTGCCAGGAAGAGAAAAAAAGAGTGGCAAGTCTGCTAGCAGGAAAAAAATCTTAAATGAGAAGCATAATCACTGAAGTGACATCCTGTCACCTCTGCCGCACTCTATCACTTAGAAACAGATCACAATACCTACCCACACACAAAGGGAGGCGGCCACACAAAGGTATGGGTGTCAGGAGGCAGAAACCATGAGAACCAGATTAGGGTCTGTCTGCCATAGGAAGCAAGAGAAGCTGCAATGGCTCTGGGCCCTGAGGGGTTTCTGGGAGAGAAAGAAGGATAGAAGAAGGAGCTGAAGGTAAGAGAAGATTGTGAATTGGGAGAAAAACATTACATTCCACACACATTTTTGGTGTCCCTTTTTTGCCCAGTCTTGTATGCAAAAAACACACAGCCTTGAGATCTCTTAGAACAGTACCAGTGCTCCCAGCTTGGTGTCATATGTGCTGTGAAGGGTGAGAGGGACGCATAGGACCCTGGGGGAGCCCAGAGAAGGTCCCCGATCCATGATGGGAGGGTCATCAAAGGTTTCTTGGAGGAGACAGTCTCAGTGCTAGCCCCCAAGGATGAGACAGAGGCAATGGGTGAGTTTGGAGAGTGTATTCTGGGAGCAGAGACCAGCATGAAGAAAGGTCTGGAAGCCTGAAAGAGAGCAGAGTATCACCGTCATGGAAAGAGGTGGATGGATGAGCCATCACTTTGCCTCTAAGGGAGGTAATGCCAAACCCATTGTATAGATAGGGAGACTGAGGCTCAGAGAGGTGAAATTGCTGTCTCTAGGTCACAAGACTGGGAAGAGGAGCAGTCTCATTTGTCAAATGGTTATTCGAGGTCCTTCTGTGCTATCACACCCCATCTCTGAGATCCCCTTTAGAACCTCCAGATTAAAAACAATAACAATAGTACCAGCATTTATTGAGCACTTTCCTATGTGCTAAATACTACTGTAAATGTTCTATATACGTCAAGAGTCAGCCTGGGGTCAAATAGTGACCCAACACCTGTTTTGCAGGTTTTTAAATGGTTGGGGAAAAAAATAAAAGGATAATATTTTGAGACACACAAAAATGACATGAAATTCAAATTTCAGTCATATAAATAAATAAAGTTTTATTGGCACACAGCCACTCCATTCATTTACAAGTCATCTATGGTTGCTTTGAATAACAATGGCAGAGTGGATTATATGGCCCATAGAGCTGAAAACGTTGACCTTCCGGCCCTTTACAGTAAAAGTTCCTGCTGTTCATGTATTAACTCCTGGTAACAGCCCTATGAGCTAGATACTATTGCCTTCCTGTTTATACAGATAGGAAAACTAAGGCACACGGGGCCAAGGGGCTTGCCTAAGGTCACAGTGGATGAGTGGCCAAGCAGGGATTTGAACCCAAGTCTGTTAGATTCCCTGTACAGTGCTCTCAGCTCTGCACCAAACCTAGCCATGCCCTCTAACTCAGCTCTTGACACTTGGGGATTGGAAGTATCTGGTTCTAGCTCTTTCTGTCCCCAGTCTGGGGAGGGGGTGGCAATCAGCAAGCACCCAGGGCAAGCTTCCTGATTCCACCCACCAGTTGGGACTATCCAACGCGTGCTAAGTCACCCTAGTCATGTCTGACTCTTTGCAACCCCGTGGACTGTAGCCCACCAGGTTCCTCTGTCCATAGAATTCTCTAGGCAAGAATGTTGGAGTGGGTTTCCATAGAATTCTCTAGGCAAGAATATTGGAGTAGGTTTCCATGCCTTCCTCCAGGGGATCTTCCTGACTATCCAGAAAGACAGCCAATTCAGAGCAAATCAATTAAACAAACTCCATGCTGGCTGCTGCCCTGTTTTTCTGACCTCAGCCAAAAGGCTCACATTCTGGCCTCGGCTGACCCAGGCAGAGCTCAGAAGGAGCTGCAGGGTCAGGAATCCGTACACAGAACTCTGACCCGGTCCCCCAGGGGCTGTGATATGGGATTGTGTAATCTGATCCCCCTCCCAGGAAGGTAGGGAGAGGGGACTGCACGAACAAACACTGGGAAAGGATACCCTGTGAAAGGAGAGTCTGTTCTGTAGATGATGAGCTTCTCAGTGTGACTGAGAGTGTGAGGGGAGCAGAGGGAGAAGAAGGCTATAATTTGCTCATTTGACCTGTCAATCAAGTGATGAAGGTTGCTGTTTCTTTGTCGCATGCTATTTGAGAGATCTGACACCTGAAAAAGGAGTGTCATAATGCAGGCTCTTCCTGCTGGGCTGAAACCTGGAACAATATGAAGTGAGACATCTTACTGCAGACTTCTTGTTAGGCCCTCTATGCAGAGCCTGAGAACAGAGCAATGCAAAGAAAGCAGAACAGAGGCAGAAATGAGCTGCTGGATTCAGCCACACCTGAAGCTCATATCCACCTGGTCTTTCCACGTATGACCTGGGCATTTATTTATGTATATGGC
This sequence comes from Bos indicus, assembly GCF_029378745.1. NCBI lineage: Eukaryota > Metazoa > Chordata > Mammalia > Artiodactyla > Bovidae > Bos > Bos indicus. The sequence goes on along the minus strand of NC_091766.1, from coordinate 18,565,892 downwards.
TTATGCATCGTAACTAATAATGCTCTCATTAAATATTACCTGATCTCCACCTTCTGGATGATGGAAAATTAGATTATTATTCAGCAAATTCCAACTGATCCCTAAATTCTGCAGGAATATACTTTCCTGACCCACTGATAGTGTGTTGAATCTGAGCCGAGGGACTAAGAAGGACTGCATGCTTCAGCACACCCTCTTGTGCTACTGCATTTAGCCATGACATAAGTATGTCGTGCTAAGTTGTGCTGTGCTGTGCTCAGTCGTGCCTGACTCTGTGGCTCCTTGGACTGTAGCCTGCCAGGCTCCTCTGTCCATGGACTTCCCAGGCAAGGATACTGGAGTGGGCTGCCGTTTCCTACTCCAGGAGAACATGTCTTGAGTAGTCATTAATCCAAAGAAGATAAACACATGGACCAGATCTGGATACAGTTCACAGATTAGTACTGAGCCCAGCTAACCTACAGAAATGCAAATAAGAAATAAATGCTTGCTGCTGTACGTCAAAGAAATTCTGTGGATGTTTGTCACGCAGCAACAGCTGACTGTTACATGAGCACATGGTAGGATTGCACTTCCTGGCTTCTCTGGTTGTTGGATAGGGTGGGGCTATATGACAAGTTCTGGCAGACAGACCTGTGACCTGCGTCACTTTCAGGCCAGGGCATTTGTTGCTAGTAAGGGACCCTCCAGAGTTCTCTTTCTCTCTGACAGAGGCTAACAATATTCCACACAGTGGCTGCTCCATCAGCCTGCATTCTTGAGTCAGGCGACATGAGGCAGGCCCCCGGCCCAAAAAAACCACGGTGAACATACAACGTGAGTGAAGACTAAATCTTGGATGTCATTGACCTCTGAGACCTAGGGGCTGTTTGTTACTGCAGCAAAACCAAGCTTGCTCTAATACAGTAAGAATGGAAGGGGTTTTTTTTGATAGTTTGGGCAGAAAGAGGTGATGCAGATTCTAGATAAAAGGGAAGACTCCAGGTAATGATGACCAAGACTTTCCTATGGTCCAGGTACTATACTCAGCACTTTTCTGGAGTGATTTCATTTAACCCACTTACTGAGGACTTCCCTGGTGGTCCAGTGGTTAGGACTTAACCTCCCAATGCAGGGGTTGCAGGTTTGATCCCTGATTGGGGAGCTAAGATTCCACATGCCTTGAGGCCAAGACACCAAAACATAAAACAGGAAATACTGTAACAAATTCAATCAAGACTTTAAAAATGGTCCACATTAAAAAAAAAAATCTAAAAAAGAGAAAAACTCACATACCAGGGCTACTAGGTAAGAACTGATACTGTTTCTGTTTTACAGACTAACACACTAGACTCAGGAAGGAACATCACTTGCTTAAGGTCACCCAACCAGGACAAGGTGGAACCAGAATTGGCCCCTAAACCCATCTGATTCAAGTGCCTGTTTCTAGAATCTGGCTCCCTCCAGGGCACGATGCTCTGAGCCTCTGCAGCCATGTGGTTCATCATCTCCATCAAGGAGACTTAAAGCCCTGAGAGAAGCCGTGTGTCCACAGGCCCTGAAGTTGCTCCAATTTCAACAAACCATCAAAACCCAGTACTTCCACAGGGCAGCCTCCTGGAGCCACCACCCAATGCTTTCAGCTTCTTCCACAGTCTCACCATGGTCATACCCCAGATACCTGTGGCTCTGTCTTCAGTGAGACGCTAAATGTGGTTGGCTCTCTTCCAAGCATGTTGTAAGCACGTGATACAGAGCCAGCCACAGAAGGCTTGGATGCTTCCACGGCACCAGCAATGTGATGTGAGTGGCAGTGTTTCTCGGCTCATGTTGATGTCTTGGGAAAGCACCGTCTTTCATTTCTTCCCTCCATAGCTTTCCTCACCTTCAAACACCCCCTGCCGTGTACTTATTGAATCCCATGGACTCTGAGATGCCATAAAGAGAAAACCCACTCTTGTTTTATATCCCGCTAAGGATGAAAACAGCCCTGCCGATGAAATCATGGCACAGTGGGTAGGAGAAGACACATCCTGATTTCAGAGAAGTTAAAAACAGGAAAGTTGAGCATGTTAGACTCAGTGAAATGTGATGAGCTCATTGTTTGGTGACTGTCTCTTCTGCTAGACCCAGGAGGCAGGAAGTCGTTAGTAATGGACAGTGTTGAGCTTCTGGCGCTTAAAACAGGGCCTGGTACCCAGAAGGTGCTCGATAAACATTGGTTGAGTGGATAAATGAGTGGATGACTTGGTTGATAAGATGCTGAGGAGTTTTCAAGCACGCTCTAGTTTTATCCTCACCATGAAGCCATCGCCAATCTCTGCATTTTATGGAGGAGAAACCAAAGGCCCATAAAGGGATGACGACTTGTCTAAGTCATGTGGTGAGATTCACCTTCCAGCCCCGAGGCCAGACTCCAGCCCCTGCCCACTGATTCCCCATCAGAGCATCCAGGCCAGCCCAGGGCCAACTTCACCCCAACATCTTTCCCCAGAACCTGTTTTGTTAAAACCTAATCATGCCTGCCCGATGAAAAGTCGACATCGAAATTACTGCCGAGCCCTTGACTCGGGGTAATTAAGAGCGTTTTGGGACGCCTTGCTTGATTAAAAGCAGATCATCCGTTCAGAATGAAAATTCAGAAGGCAAATTGCTTTTGTTGCTGCCACGATGCTATTTTAACCCACGCGGCGCACGAGCTAATAACGGCCCGTCACTCGTCACTTGGGCTGTCGGCCTATGCTGGACCCATCTGCATGGTTCCTGACGGCTGTTTACAGTCATCACCCACCCCACGCCCTCACCGATCCTGGCACCTGAGCCTGGAGGGACTGTGTCTGAGCATCAGACCTAGTGGGATCTGGGCCACCCTTGACGTCACCCAGAAACCTGCCCCCGAGTCAGGGGCACTCCTAGGTTTGCCTGGCCCCCCACCCCACCCCCATCCACACTGGCCACCACAAGCCTAACCCTCTCCTGCCTGGATCCCAGCTTCTGCTCCTCCCTGGCTCCCTACCTCCCATCCACACCCCCGACAAAGGGCTCCTAAAATCTGATCCAGCTCCTCATTCTCCATCTTCACCCCACTAGCCTCCCCAGACTCTTCTAATCTCAGCTCAGAAGTCACCTCGAACTTCAGGCTGCCAGCTCAGGGACCTTCTCTGGCTCTTTCAGCTGCCTGCACACCCCTCCATCAGAGCACTCATCACCCGGGTGGTAACTGTCCAGTCATATGTCCATTGCCTTGTCTGGACTGTGAGCTCTGGGAGGACAGACTGAGGTCTGTGTTCGTCACCACTATGTCCCCAGAACACAGCTCTTTGCAACCCCATGGACTGCGGCACTGCAGGCTTCCCTGTCCTTCCCTATCTCCCGGAGTTTGCTCAAATTCATGTCCACTGAGTCAGTGATGCTATCTAACCAATCATGCTCTGTTGCCCCTCCTTCTTCTGCCCTCAATCTTTTCCAGCCTCAGTGTTTTGTCGAGTCGGCTCTTCACATCAGGTGGCCAGTATTGGAGCTTCAGCTTCAGCATCAGTCTTTTCAATGAATATTCAGGGTTGACTTCCTTTAGGATTGACTGGTTTGATCTCCTTGAGGTCCAAGGGACTCTCAAGAGTCTTCTCCAGCACCACAGTTTGAAAGTACAATTCAAAGAGCACTAAGGGGGGGGGAGGTAAATACTGAAGGAATGAATGGGGCAAGAAGTGCCAGGTACCCTGTGGATCTCAAGACACCAGGCCCTCAAACAGCCCCCAGCTCTGCTCTGAAGCTCACCATCTAGCGGCCTGGAGCCTTCACTCCTGTTGCATTGACCCCTCCTTCCCCAACCAGGGACGTGAGCCCACAATCAGAGCCTAGCTAGAAGTCGACTCCTTCCCAATTATTTCTCTGTCAGAGGAAGGGTCAGCCCCATAGTCTGGCTCCCTCCCCAGTGGACAAAGGGTCCAGGTCACAGCAGATGGGAATTCCATCAACCCCCAGGATAAGGGAGGGGTGGAAGCACCCCCTCATCAGAGGCTGATGTCAGAGGTGGGGAGGGTGCAGTTCCAATCAAGGAGGAGTGAGAGCTCCAATGGGAAGGCCCTCTTTGCAGCCTCACCTTGGGTCAGGGGGCAAGCAGTCTCCTGAGTCACCTTGTGACCAGCTACAGGGAGCGTCATAATTACAACTTGACAATACTGCCATAAGATTCAGAGGACCAGTGGACAACATCTGTCAATGTTTTGAAACCATGGGCATGCGCTCTGGGAAAGTCACTTCTAAGAATGAACAGGGGAAAGAAAACAGGGACTTCCCTGGCGGTCTATTGGTTAGGACTCAGCGCTTCCATCATAGGGGCCATGGGTTTGATCTGTGGTCAGGGAACTAAGACCCTACAAGCCATACGTGTGCAGAAAAATAATAATTATAGTGATAGAAATCAGAGGTTTTCATCTGGGGGCAATCTGGTCCCCCAGGGGCATTTATCTGGAGACATCTGGGGGTGTCACAAGTAAGGGTGCTGTTGGCATTGAGTGGGTGGGAGCCGGGGACCAGCCAAAAGACCCCTCTGCTGTTTCCCTGGTGTCCCCGCAGCTCCTGGGGCAGCTGAGTCCCATGGGTTGGGTCCCTTGGGGATGCAGGAGGCTGTGGCTGAAGCTTAACTTCCCTATTGTGGCCGCTGAAAGGCGAGCAGGTGTTGGCAGCTTTGCTGAGGAGGCCCCTCTCTGCCACCTTTGTGCCTCAAGCTGGTCGAATCCTCGCTCGAACTGGCCTCCATTCAACTTGCTGAATTCCACAGTCCGCCTTCGCCGGCCACGTTCTTCGCCTGAAAATCCCTCATTCTGCCCGCCCGGCCGGCCCGGAATGCAGGCGTCTTTGTTCATCTTTTCTTGGCCTCCTCTGCCGTTAATCGCTTCCTCCCCGAGCTGCTGCAACAGGGGGGAAAGGGAGGGCGAGAATAAATAAATATAAAGGAAAAAAATAAAAGAGATTCGCCGGGTGTTCGGCGGAGGTTTGCATTGAAGGAGATTCTCTCGCCTGGCACTTTGAGATATTGACAAAGACGGGCGGGGCCCTGGGCGGTGCGCACTGGGCCCAGGCGGCTGCATTGAGATATTCACAAAAACAAATTCATCGGGACTGTCTTTGTGATGGTCTGGCTGCCAGACGTTCATTAACTCGTGCCAGGGTGACCGCCTTCAAGGCTCCCTCATCAGGCCCAGAGATGGAAGGAAGGCTGGAGGGCGGTGGGGGGGGGTGGTGGTGGTGGTGGTATGAGCCCAAAGTTGAAGCAAGGAGTGGGACGCAGAGACCACCTGGGAGCAGAGACCACCTGTCTCTTTGACTTGCTGTGTGACCTCAAGGAATCCGCTTGCTGTCTCTGGGCCTTGTCAGTAATTGGACTTCTATGGTCCCTCTGGGGAGGGATGTAGGATCTCAGGGTTACTCAGAGGATACAAGAAGCTTGCCAAAGATGATCCCAGCTGTTCAGAGGTGAGCCCGTGGTACAGGGCTCCTCATCAGAAGAAGAAAGAGAGGAAAGGTCCCACAGACTGGTCAGGGTGTCTGGATGGAGGACGAAAGCCATCATTCCAACATCAGCCTCGGGCTGATCCCCAGAGGGCCTCGGGAGACTTGCCTCCCCTCTCTGGGCCTTTTCGATAATAATAATCCATCTTAGGTATGTTGACTAATTCAGTTATTCAGACCAAAATGTTGGCTAGGCTCCTTCTGTGTGCTGGTCTGTGCACGGAGTGCTGGGGACACTGCAGTGACCGAGGCAGATGCGTGCAGCCCTCCTCGGGCTCACAGACGGTCACATGACCAGGCAGCTGCGGTCCCAGGATGATGAGGGCTTTGACTGAGGACACGGAAGTGCTGTCAGATATACCCTGAGTAACCCAAGTAATCGGAGACCACTTCCTGGAGCGGGAGGTGTCTGTCCTGCTGGGTCTTCTGAAAGCTAGAGGTGGTGGCCAGACTTAAAGCCTGCACTAGCTTCATTGCAGATGTGTGGCCAAGTCTGGCCGAGGCTGTTTCTGTCTCTGAGGCTCTCCACTGCCCAGTGTGAAGGGCGATCATTTCTCAGATGAGAAAACGGAGGCTGCTCAGTGGCAAGCATGGCAGAGTCAAGGTCACACGGTGAGTGGGGCAGGGCTGGGATCAGAGATCAGAAAACCAACTCCCACTGCCCTTCTATACACACACCCTTTACATGGAGACTTTTCGGAATAAAGCAAGCTTTCAGCGATGTTTCCAGGGGAAAGGGCTTGTATCTGTGGAAAGGCTGTTCGGAGTTGCCTGATATATGAGTTTCCTTGACTGCTGTAACCAATGACCATGAACTTTGTGTGATGCCTAGTAAAGCCCCACAGATTTATTATCTGACAGTCCTGGAAGTCAGAAGTCCTTCGTGGATCTTGCTAGGCTAAAATCAAGGTATGGGTAGGACCAATTCCTTCTGGAGGCCCCGTGGGAGAATCAGCTTCCTGCCTTTTCCATTTTCTAGAGACACCCGCAGTTTTTGGCTTGTGGCCCCTTCCTCCATCTTCAAAGTGCTTCACTCCAGCCTCTGCTTCCATTGTCCTATCTCCTGTCTCTGACCCTGACCCTCTGCTTCCCTCCTCTAAAGACTTTTAGGATGGTACTGGATCACTCAGATAATTCAGACTCATCCTCCATCTCAGGGTCCTTACCTTAATCCCCTCTGCAGAGTCCCTTTTGCCACACAAGGCGTCATTACCACAGGTTTTGGAAATTAGAAGGTTGGCTTCCCTGGTGGTCCAGTGGCTAAGACTCTGAGCTCCCAGTGCCGGGGGCCCAGGTTCAATCTGTGGTCAGGAAACTAGATCCCACATGCTGCAACTAAGAGTTTGCAAGCTGCAACTGAAGATCCCACAGGCCACAGTGAAGACCCAAGATCTTGAGTGCCGCAACCAAGACCCAGCACAGCCAAATGTATATTTTAAAAATAGAAATTAGGATGTGGATGTGTCTGGGGAACTGTGATTCTGCCTGTCATGCCCAACCTCCAGGGGTCACAGCCCGAGGGGTCAGAATGGAGAATCTGAGCAAAGTCTTGGCGCAGGGGGCCTCAGTTTACCCATCTGTCAATTGGGGGTCATTCACAGACCTTGACTCTGAGGGTGGTTGGAAAGTTTGGTTCAAGCATTTAACACTAAATATGGGCTTCCCTGATGGCTCAGTGGTAAAGAATCTGCCTGCCAATGCAGAAGACCTGGGTTCAATCCCTGGATCAGGAAGATCCCCTGGAGAAGGAAATGGTAACCCACTCCAGCATCATGCCTGGAGAATCCCATGGACAAAGAAGCCTGGTGGGCTACAGTCAAGGGGTTGCAAAGAGTCGGACACAACTGAGCAACTAAACAACAATTCAGCAGCAGCCAAGACTGAGCATGACCACTGGACCCATGGGCGTGATACTGGATGTTAAACACGGAGGAAAACTAGCAAAATGCTGATGGGATGGAGCACAGTGGGGCAAGGGAAAGCTTCTCTGAGGAGGGGCTCTGTGAGCAAAGAGGCATATAGAAAAACAGGGAAAGAGTATTTCAGGACGTAGAAACAGCAAGTGCAAAGGCCCTGAGGCAGATGGGGACCTCAAGTCCTTGAGAATCAAAGAAGAGACAGGAGAGACTGGAGTGGGTTTCCTGGAAGATGTGGGGCTACAAACTGGGTACAGACTGGGAGTCTGGGGCTTCCCTGGTGGCTCAGTGCTAAAGTAACTGCCTGCCAATGCAAGAGACACGGGTTCAACCCCTGATCCTTAAAGATCCCACATGCCTCAGAGCAACTAAGCCCATGTGTCACAACTACTAAGCCTCTGCCCTAGAGCCCGGGAACCACAGCTATCGAAGCCCACACACCCTAGAGCCTATGCTCCACAACAAGAGACCACCACAATGAGAAGCCCGCAGAACGCAACAAATAGTAGCCTCCTGCTCACTGCAACTAGAGAAAAGTCTACACAGCAAACGAAGACCCAGTACAGCCCAAAATCAATATATAAAATTATTTTTTTAAAAGATCAGGAGTCTGGCCAGCCTAAAGGGAGGGAATGGAGCAGGGCAAGGGCAACTGGTGGATAGAACGCCACCCAGCCTGCCTGTGTTCGACTCCCAGCTCTGCCAGTCTCGTGCTGTGTGACCTTGGGCAAGTCACTTTCCCTTTCTGGGCCTCGTCTCCCCATCTGTCAAACAGGGATAATGGTAATGGCAACAACACAGACATGTCTGAGGATGAAGTAAATGTATCAGTGACATGCTCTGGGCTTGGAGCACACAGAGGTCAAAGGCTCATTGACTTCGAGGAAAACTCACCCCTGGAAGATCCCATAGCCACTTCTGTCCCAGCCTCAGGTTTTATGTTCTTCGATGACACATGTCCACGTCCCTAGGCAGAGAGTCTTGCTCTTGTCAGGAAATGGCCATCACCAGAGCTTGACTGCGCTCCCCTCCCACCCCCTCCCCAGGATCCACTCACGTGGGGGTTCGGGGGGAAGGGGTGCAGAAGCCCCAGCGAGGGGGCAGAATTCATCACAGTGCCATTTGTGGGAAGCACCTTGGTTGTTGCAAGTGATGTAGTAACAGGAAAAATTGTACTGCTTCCCAGGGAAGAGGGAGGCAATTCACATCAAGCTTTTGTTTCTTATTTTAAGAAAAAGTACAGAGGGATTTCCCTGGTGGTCCAGTGTTAAGACTCAGTGCTCCCAATGCAGGGGACCTGGGTTCCATCCCTGGTCAGGCAATTAGATAATAGCTACCCACTCCAGTATTCTTGGGGCTTCCCTGGTGACTCAGACAGTGAAGAATCCACCTGCAATGCAGGACACCTGGGTTTGATCCCTGGGTCAGGAAGATCCCCTGCAGAAGGAAATGGCAATCCACTCTGGTATTCTTGCCTGGGAAATCCCATGAATGGAGGAGCCTGGAGGGCTACAGACCATGGGATCGCAAACAGTCTGACACAACTGAACGACTAACACACACACACACACGCAACTAAGACCAGGTGCGACCAAATAAAATCATACATATATAATTTTTTTTAAAAAAAAAAAGAAAGAGTGCACAATACAGTCTCATTGTCCTTGGACCTTGGTCCCAGGTTTGAGCCAGAAACTTCATTTTAAGGAATGATGTCTCTTTGGACAGGGTCTTCAAACCCCCACCCCCAACTCCCCAAGTCCCACAGGTTTTCTCTCCTTGAGGCACTTCCCATATCTTGCATCCTGCCATCACGCATGGGTCATCCTTCTAGCTTCACCTCTGGGCCTGCCTTGTGCACAGAAGGGACACAGAAATGCTGGTTCCGTGGAACTGAGCTGCTGTGAGGGGGCGTGCAGAGGTGGCAGGTGGGGAATCTGACTCTGTGCTGTCTTTCGGGCATTTCTCCCTTCAGGAAATATTTAGCCCACCTATGCTGGGTGCTGGGAACACAGAGGAGAGCAAAACAGATTTTTTTTTAAAAAGTTTGTCCTTGTGGAAGTATTTGGGCAAGCTGAAAAATAGGAACAGAGTGATGGGAGTTATTTGGGAGCTGCACAGGACAATGGGATGTGACCCAGTGTGGGGAGGCATCAGGGAAGACTTCCTGGAGGAGGTGACTCGGCAAAGACCTGAAGGATGAGATGGGAGCAGTGAAAAGAAGGGATGTTGGGTGTAGCAAAAGCCTTGGGGTGGGGTGGGAAATGTGACTTCTTCAAGCAATTGGAGGGTGCATGAGGGATTCGGGGGACCAGGAAGGAGGTGGAAGTAGGTGGTGGGGGCTACAGTCATAACACAGTCATGGGGCAGAAAGGAAAGGACAGAGCGGAGAGAGGCTTTGGGGGAGAAGAGGCAAGACCTAGGGACTCACGGGCTGTGGTAGGAGGGAAAGTGAGGCAACACAAGGCTGACGGCTGGGTCTCCACCTTGGGGATGCAGGCACCGTGCGACGAGTTCAGAGATGGGGAAGCAAGAGGAAGGGTGGGTTTGCAGGGAAGATGCTGAGGCTAGACTGGCCCGAGGATGGAGGCGCTGGGAGAGGTCCAGGGAAGATCAGAGTAGAAGGCAGTCCTGCAGGGAGGGGTCCAGACCGGAGTCTGAACGGCTGGCATCAGTGGTGTGCTGCTGTTCCCCTTGCCAAGAAAGGGCCTGGTGTGTCAGAAGAATATTCTATCCCTCCTGAGTGATTTGTTACCATCACACACACACCCTCATATGAAAAGAAGACCCATGAGGCTCTCTGGGAAAACGAGATCATTTTTGGCTCCTACATGGCCCTGGCCAGACCCTGGAAACTCCTTCTTGGTAAGACCTCTACCCTGAGCCCCAGGATGGCAGCCCCCCCCCAATCTTCTAAGGATCACCTGGCTGCTCCCCCACGCTGTTCCACCCTTGTCCTGGCTTCCACTCCACACTGAGAGCTCCAGCCAGAGCTACCCTACTTCCCTCCCAGCCCCACAGCTGTCTCCACCACCTGGGAGAGAAACCACATCTCTTTGGTGCCCCACTGAGTTTCTGGACACCCAGAGGGAGAACAATCACATCCAGTAAATATGCAAGGAGAACAATGGTGATTGTCACCGTGTCTGGACTCCAGCCCCCACGAGCCTTGTAGATGTCCCCGGGCCTTCCTTTATTCATTCAACAAACACTGGCCTGGTGCCCCCTTTAACACAGGCTGTGCCCTGACTCCAGGACAAGATGCTAGGTCCTGCCCCACTCTGAGCCACAGTTTCTATGTCCATCCCCAGAGGAGGCTGGAATCCCCCCCAGTCCTGATGCTAAATCCTAAAGTCCCACTGTAGAGCCTGGTTTTGCTGACCTATGCTGGTTGGGTCAGATCCATAGAGCAGGGTTTCTGCCCCACCTTCACTCCTCAGAGCCTGCAGGACTGGAAGTGTCCCGGGGCCCAGGGCAGCGAGTGAGCGGGCTAGGGTTAAGGCCCTGGCAATGGATGGGCCTCAAACCTCTCTGCTCTTGGAGGCCCTGCCAGGCGCTCCATCTTCTGCCCAGCGGGGGCCGCATTAGCCGCTCAAAACCCATTCGGGGAAATTAGAGCAGAGGCCTCTGTGACAATCACGGGTCATTCTCGTCTCCGGCTCCCAGGCTCTCCTGCAGTGATGATAGCCCAGCAGCGGGTCTGGGCGGGGGGACACAGAGGGACTGGGGGGTCCCAGCCGGCCGGCTCCAGCACAGGGCCTTTTCCAAGCCAGCTAGGGAAAGAAGAGTGCAAATCCTGGGAATTTTAAGGGAGTCGCTTCTCTGCTCCAGCACCCTCGATGGCTCCCAGCTGTCAAAGATTTCAGTCCAAATAGTCCAACCCAATAAATAACAGCAAGTTTCAGCAGCACCATTTCACCCTATTTCTGCCTACAGGGTTTGTGGATTCCCTTAAAGTCCTCCAGTCTCAGGGGCTGAAGAGGCAAAGTGGGGTCGGGTTTGCAGTTTATTCAGAAGTAGGGTGAACTTCATCGACTCAGTGGACATGAGTTTGAGCAAACTCTGGGAGATAGTGAAGGAGAGGGAAGCCTAGCGGGATGCAGTCTATGGGGTTGCAAAAAGTCGGACACGACTGAGCGACTGAATAACAAGAATGGGTGGGCTTCAGGAATAGTTTGATTCAGCACCTGAACTGGTCATCGAATCAAAGTTTACTCCGTCTTCTCACGTGTAGTCCCAATATCTTCCCCAGACTTCTCAAGCTTTTCCACCCCCAGGTTTTTGCTCACCCTGGTTGAACTGCTTCACCCCTCCCCAAACCAATCTTCCACCCATTCCTTGGCCCAAATGTCATGCCTACTATAATGTTCAGTCCCTGGAAAGGGCGGTCAGGAAGTCAGCTGCTATCCAAGCTAAGACTTCTTTGCCCTTCTCAAGGCCTCAGTTTCCCACCTGGAATATGACAGCCTTGAATCCAAGAATCCTTAAAATTTCTTTGAGCTCTGAGGTTCAGTGAGTCTGGGGCCCCCAAACGAGGTAGGAGTTAATCACCAGGGATTAGTCCTCTTAGTGACTATTTGGGTCATGATAATAACAGCCAAATTAGTACATGCTTCCTATGAGTAAGGACCATCCTGGGTCTCTTGCTCTGTGATGAGGTGAGGTTTTAATCCTCACTTCCTATATGAAGTAGGTGCTAGTGTTGGCTCCACTTTACAGATAAGAAAACTGAGGCCCAGAGAGATCAACCTCTTGCTGAAGGTCACATGGCTGGCAGGTGATAGAGCCAAGACTTGACACCTATGGATCTCATTCCAGATTCTACAACCTCAGCCCCCATGCTACAGCACCTCTGGATATCCTGGCCAAAATTTCTAGATTCAGATCTTCAATTCAGGCAACCAGGAGGTGGGTAGAAAGTGGCCTTTTCTCTCATGAATCATCTCCAGGTTTGTATACAGTCAGGGTGGTCAGTGGAGTCAGTTTACCTCCTAGGAAGTCCCTCTTTCCACCGTGGTGGCAGATAAACTTCCCTCTCTTTCTGAACCCATGGAAACTCAAGTTCAGAAAAGAGAAGTAATTCTAAGGTCTCTCAGCCAGACAGTGCTATGGTGTCTTATATCAGGCAAGATGGGCTGGTTATGTGGTTACAGCAACTCCAAGGTGGTCCCCTGGTCCTTCTGGAGTCTCTCACACCCTGAATCAGGGCTGACCCATGTGGTTAATGGGACTTCTGAGTCCGAACCATAAAAGACTCTCCAGCTTCCTGTTTGCTCTCTCTGGGATCCCTCACTATGGGAGAAGCCAGCCACCATATTGTGAGGAGGCTCAAGGAGAGCCTGGAGAGGAACTGAGTCCTCCCACCAATGGCCACAAGAGGGAGCCAGCTTGGAAGTGGCTCCTCTAGCCCCAGTTGAGCCTTCAGATGACGTAGCCCCAGCTGACGACTAGACTGCAATCTTGTGAAAGATTCCGAAGGGAAAAAAACAAAACAAAACTGTCTAAGCTGTCCCCAGATTCCTGATCCACAAAACCACAAGCAGTAATTATTAGTTTTGAGGCATTAAATTTTCAAGGAATATACACAACCATAGCAATCAGAGCAAATCCCAAAATTGTAGTGGCTGTAAAAACAACCAGGGCTTATTTATCACTCACACTATATGCTCAACACAGGTTGGCAAGGAGCCTCTGTGTCTACTGTATGTGGGCATAAAGGCAGGTGGGTGGAAAAAGGTGGTCTTGACAGGAGAGGATATGCAGAACTGCACACTTGCTTCTTTTCTTTTTTGGCTATGCCATGCAGCACGTAGGATCTTACTTCCCTGACTAGAGAACGAACCCATGCTTCCTGCATTTGGAGCTTGGAGTCTTAACCACTGAGCTACTAGGGAAGTCTTCTGCACACTTGCTTTTAAAAGGATCCCACCTGATTCCCTGGTGGTCCAGTGGTTAAGACTCCTACTTCCAATGTAGGAGACGTGGGTTCAACCTCTGTTCAGGGAACTAAGATGTTACATGCCACTCGGCAAAAAATAAATAAATAAATAAAAGGGATTTCCCCTGGAAGTTACGCACAACAATTCTGTTCACATTTTCTTAGCAAAAGCAATTCATGGTGTCATGCCTCACTTCAAAAGTCCTGCATGTTAGGTTGCTAGGGCTACCATAATGAAGTACTACCAAATGAGTGACTCAAACAAGAGAAATTTATTATCTCTTGGTTCTGGAGGCCAGAAGTTTGGGATCAAGGTCCTGGCAGGGTCATGCTCCCTCTGAAGGCTGTACGGAAAAGTCTGTTCCAGGTCTCCCTCCTGGCTTTCGGTGGTTTCTTTTGCTTGTGGCAGCTGAACCCCAGTCTTCACGTGGCATTTTCCTGTGTGCATGTGTCTCTGTGTCTAAATGTCTCCTTTTTATAAGGACATCATTTATATTAGATTAAGGACCCACCCTACTCCAGGATGACCTCATGTTAATTAATTACATCTGCAATGACCTTATTTCCAAATAAAATCACCTTCCTTGGTACCAGGGGGTTAGGACTTCAACATATGAATTTGAGGGCACGGAATCCAATCAGTAACAGCAGAGAAGTGCAGTCGCATCATGCCCCAAGCAGGAGGTGAACCGAAGTCCTGCAAACAGCCTTAGTAACCACAACACATCCATTTACTGAGACCAACTATGTACTAAATCCTTCACCAGTCTCCCCACATATGCCTCCTTACCCATCTCTCAAACAACTCTGTCAAATAGAAATTCTCATCTCATTTTATGGTTGTGGAAACTGGGCTCAGATATCCCAAGACACTTAACCTAATGTCACACAGCAAACCAGAGGCAACAGCAGAGAGAAATCTGTTCCACCAGCTCACCAGTCCCCTTCCCACAGAGTCTGTGGGCTTCCTGAACTTCCTCCAGCCTCAACAGTCTGCCCGGTAAAGTGGGGCTATGCTTGGATTTAGTGTGGAAGTACAGTGGGCTTCAGGGAGGGTTTGATCCAGTATTATAACAGATAAGCAAGAATCCAGGTTTATTCCCTCTTTCTTCTGCCATATTCATCCTAAATCTGTTTCTTTTGGGGTTAGAGGGAAGCTGCTGACAGTAACACCTGGGATGGGGACGGGGAAAGGAAGAGAGAGTAGATTTATGAATTAGGTTGCATTTGAAGCTATCCTGCTCTATTTATTTTCAACATACTAATCATCTATGCCCAATATTAATTTACTGTGCTCATTGTTTTATGTCTCTTTCTCCCCTCACTGGACAGTCAGCTCATAAAGACAGTTTGACTATTTGGCTCTGTATTAAATCCTAAGTGCCCAAAACAGTGCCCAGCACTTAATAGGTACTCAGTAAATTTCCAGTGAATGAATTAAAAATGCAGGATTGTGTTTAAACAAATCACAAGTCCTTCTTGGGACTGAAAGCTGAGTTAGCCCCCTGGAAGCATGGAGCATACGACCAAACAAAACTGAGGTTCTGTGAAGTAGCATCAAAGGGCTAGGTGTATATTTCCCTGACTTCTTTTCTGCAGGGCTGCTGGGTCCCTTTCCTAAAGACCCAGGTCTTGACAGGTGGCCCTCTCTACACAGCTCTCTGCAAGGTCATCCCCTTACTCCCTCAGATCTCAGGGTCGCGGGGGCTCCCCACTGTTACCAGCCTGGATATTGCACCAGGTTAAGGTTAGGAATTTCCCTTAACCTCACCATATCTCCAAAAATAGTACCTTTATTCAACTTACTGGTAATTACCCAAATTCGGGACGGCCAGCTATGTCCTGCTGGGACCCTATATCTCTCCGTTTTTCTCCCTGCTGTCAGTAAGGAGGTTCCTCCAGAAACTAAACATAGAGTTCCCATATGGCCCAGCAGTCCCACTCCTGGACATATACTCTAACTAGAAAATGTACATGCACCTCAATGTTCATAGCAGCACAATAGCCAAGACAGGTCCATTGACAGATATATGGATAAAGAAGATGTGATATATATGTATAAGGGGCTTCCCAGGCGGCGCTAATAGTGAAGAACCCACCTACCAGCGCAGGAGACACAGAGACGCGGTTTAATCCCCGGGTCGGGAAGATCCTCTGGAAGAAGGTATGGCAACCAACTCTAGTATTCTTGCCTGGAAAATCCCATGACAGAGGAGCCTGGTGGGCCACAGTCCATGCAGTTGCAAAGAGCTGGACATGACTGAAGCAACTTAGTGTGTGTGTGTGTGTGCATGCACACACACACACACGCACACACACACACACGCACACACACACACACACACACACACAATGGAATACTACTCAGCCATAAAAAAGAATGAAATAATACCATTTGCAACAACACAGATGGTCCTACAGGTTACCATACTAAATAAAGGAAGTCAGAAAGAGAAAGACAAAGACAGTATGGTATCATTTATATGTGGAATCTAAAATATGACCCAAATGAACTTATGTGCGAAACAGAGACTCACAGAGAGCAGGCTTGTGGTTGCTAAGGAGAAGGGGGTGGGGGGGGATGGAGGAAGAGTTTGGGGTTAGCAGATGCAAACTATTACATAAAGAATGGATTAACAACAAGATGCTACTGTATCCTGTGATAAACCATGACGGAAAAGAATTTTAAAAGTTAAAAAAAATTTTTTTGAGATGGGCGATATCAGCCCCATTTTATAAATTCGAAGATTGAGGCCCTGAGAGGGGAATTGTCACAGGCCCCCTGGCTTTCATCCGTGGTCTCATCCTTTTCTTGTCTGTCTGACTTCTAATCTTTTCAGTAAATCCTGTCCTCTCTGCCTTCAAAACCCTTCGGAATCTCTCTTCCTCTCTCCTCCTCTGTCTTCACCTGGAAGACATCATCGTCACCTGCCCGGACCACCTGATCACTTGCCCCTCAGCACCCCCAGTCTGTCCTTCCTGCAGCAGCCATTAGAGGGCGCCTGCTCCAATGTCACCTCCTTGCTGAAGCCTCCTGCGGTTAATCTTAAGTGTCAATTACACTGGGCCACAGGGGGTGCCCAGATCTTTGGTTAAACATTATTTCCGGGTGTGTCTGTGAGGATGTTTTCGGAGAAGAGAAGCATTTGAATTGGCAGACTGAGCATAGCACATGGCTCTCCCTGTGGAGGGCCTGAACAGAACAAAAGGATAGAAGCAGGGAGAACTCACTCTCTGCCTGACCATCACAGGAGCTGGATATCGTCTTCTCCTGCCCTCAGACTGGGTCTCCAGCTTGCGGATGGCCCATTACAGGACTTCTTATTTCTATAATCACATGAGCCAAATCCTTTTAGTAATAAATCTCTTCCTAGATGTGTGATGTGTGTGTGTGCATGTATACATATACATATATATATATGCATATACATTGCTATTGCTAAGTCACTTCAGTCGTGTCCTACTCTGTGCGACCCCATAGACATAGAATCCCTGGGATTCTCCAGGCAAGAACACTGGAATGGGGTTGCCATTTCCTTTTCCAATGCATGAAATTGAAAAGTGAAAATGAAGTCGTTCAGTCGTGTCCAACCCTCAGCGACCCCATGGACTGCAGCCTTCCAGGCTCCTCCATCCATGGGATTTTCCAGGCAAAAGTACTGGAGTGGGGTGCCATTGCCTTCTCCGATATATATACATATATATTCTATTGGTTCTGTTTCTCTGGAGAAACCAGCCTCTGAAACTGCCTTCTTCTTCCTTTATTTACTCACCAAATCTTCCTCTTCCCCAGCTAGAAAAATTTTTTTCTGCACGTGGGATCTTAGTTCCCTGACCAGGGATTGAATTTGCTCCCCCTTACATCGGAAATGCAGAGTCTTAACCACTGGACTGCAAGGGGAAGTCCCCCCCACCCTCAACTAGAATTTAAATCTTCATCTTGGTGTCTGGATCCTCAATACCTACAACAGGGCTTGGCATACAGTAAGTGCTCAGAATACAATGGATGGATTGAGTCACTGCCTCCAGGATCTCTGTAGCCCTGCAGAGAGGCAGGCGAGGAACCCGGAGACCCACATGATGGTGGAAGAAACTGAACAGAGCCACTTTTCCCTGGACTATTGTGCCATCAGCCACAGACCCGGAACTTGAGCCAGGGTCTCTCTGTTACCACAGCAAGCCTGGTCCCTCCAAGCTTTGGAACAACAGGGACACAGGGCTCAGAAGTGACGAGGGGGCAGAGGGAAGGATCCTCCATGTATTAACCCAAAGCAGTGTTTCTCTGCCTTGGCACTGCTGACTTTTGAGTCTGGGTTGTTCTCTGTGGAGGGACCATCCTGGACACTGTGGGGGTGTGGAGCAGCCTCCCTGGGCCCCTACCCACTCAATGCCAGGAGCATCCCCCACTGTGACAAGTCCCAATGTCCCCAGACATCCAGTGTTCCCTGGAGGTGGGGCAGGATCATCCCTGAGTGGAACCACTGCCTTACAGAACTGGCTCCTTGCCCACCTGCCCGCTTCCCCCACTGCTGTATATATGTTCCCGCAGCGCTCACAGGCTGGGTGGGAGACCACGCATCCCAGGATGAGCTCTGCCTGGCAGGCAGGAGGCTTCACCCAGCCTGCCCAGTCTCATCCAGACCCAGGGAAATTGGATTAACTCGCAGAAGCTCACCAAGACGATCCGTCATGCCATCTGAAGGACAGCGTATTGATCTCCAGGTTGCAAAAAAATTAAATGATATCCCTTTTTGTTATTTAAAACGCTGCTTAAGCAATTCCGTAATGGAACAGCCCGGCCCAGGTCCAGGAACTCCCTGGCCGGCCGACCGCCTCTCCAGATTGGGTGGAGGACAGAAGAATGTGAACGCCGTCCTGTCTTCCCCTGGGTAATGGATGACCCTTGGAGAACAGCTCCATTTTGCCAGAGACTTGCACGGCTTTGATTTATTAAAGACACAACAATTATGAAAATAGCTGATTTATAATCAACTCGCCCAGGGTCCTAATTGATTTCTGGGGCAAAATTTAGAATTGGAGGGATTGACACCTCAAGTTGAGGGCCACCAGCCTTGGGGATGGGCTGTGATGGGGGACTGGCAGGGCCAAGAGGAAGATAGGACAGGAAGACAGTGGCCTGAGTTGGACTGCACTGTCATCTCGTGAAGTTTGGGGCTTCTGCTCAGCTTTGCCCGAGATATTCAAGCCCCGAGGGACACCACCATTTTCAAATGGCTGAAGCGGTCCCTGGCCCCAGCAGGGGGATGTGTGCCATATTGCCCATAAATCTCTCAGCCTGTCCTGTGTTTGAAGAGCCTGGCACCGTGTCTGTAAATGAATCTGCCCCAGAGTGTCCAGAACCTTCTCTTCCTCTAGACCCCTGTGCTGCTGCTGCTGCTGCTAAGTTACTTCAGTCGTGTCCGACTCGTGTGCGACCCCATAGATGGCAGCCCACAAGGCTCCCCCGTCCCTGGGATTCTCCAGGCAAGAACATTGGAGTGGGTTGCCATTTCCTCCTCCAAAGCATGAAAGTGAAAAGTGAAAGTGAAGTCGCTCAGTCATCTCCGACTCTTAGCGACCCCATGGACTGCAGCCTACCAGGCTCCTCCCTCCATGGGATTTTCCAGGCATGGATGGAGGAGCCTGGTAGACCCCTGTGCTAAGACTACCAAATTTGGCCAGGAAAACAACGGGAGACCCAGTGAAATCTGAGTTTCAAACAAACAGCAGGTGAATTTTAGCATAAGCCTACCCCATTCCATATTTAGGACATACTTATACTAGAGAGTTGTTCCTGATTCATCTGAAGTTCAAACTTAACTGGATGTTTTGTGTTTTATCTGACAAGCCTGCTGTGACATTCAAGACCCCAGTTCTCAAGAATCCTACAGGGTCAAAAAGATACGTGCACCCCGATCAACGTTCCTCGCAGCACTGTTCACAACAGTCAAGGCATGGAAGCAACCTCAATGTCAATCAGCAGATGAATGGATAAAGAAGATGTGGTGCATATATAAAATGGAATATTACGCAGCCATAAAATGAAATAATGCCATTGGTGGCAGCGTGGATGGACCTAGAGATTATCACATTAAGTGACGTAAACCAGACAAACACCACAGCGTATCACGTATATGTGGGATCTAAAAAAAATGATAAAAGACTTCCCTGGAGACCCAGTGGTTAAGACTCTGCCTGCCAATGCAGGCCACAGGGGTTCAGTCCCTGATCTGGGAAGACTCCACATGCCGCACGGCAACGAAGCCTGTGCTCCACAACTCCTGAGCCTTCGCTCTACAAGAGAAGCTACTGCAATGAGCAGGCCTCGCGTCGCGACAGTGAGTGGAGCCCGCTCACCACAGTGAAGACCAAAAACAAATAAATAAATAATTTTTTTTAATGAGATAAATAAACGTCTTTATAAAACAAAAATAGACTCACAGACATAGAAAACAAACTTACGGTTACCAAAGGGAAGGGATGGGGGAGGGATGAATTAGGAGTATGAGATTAGCTGATGTACACACACCTCTGTACATAAAATAGGCAAACTACAGAGCTTCCTGTATAGCGCCACGAACTATATTCAATATCAATACATATCAATGTATTCATCATCAATATAATACATTATAATGAAAAAGAATATATATGTATAACTGAATCACTTTGCTGTACACCAGAAACTAAGACAACATTGTAAATCAACTAAACTTCAACTGAAAAAAAAAAATCTCCCCCAGGGGCCCATTCACCTAATGGGGAGATTGAGGCAAAAAGATATTTAATATCCGCCCAAGATCACATGGTGTCTGACTCAAGAGTCAAACCAAACCCTGAGGTCTGAGCCGTCCAAAGCCTCCAAGATCTCATCTTGCTTTTGGAGGGAAGGAACAGCAGATTTTCTTTCTATTCAGAGACAGAGAATCCTGGTAGCCAGTCTGCCTTGCTATTGCTGTGTGACCCTGAAAAGAGAGCCTGGCCTCTATGGGCCTCAGTCTCCAGCACTGGAAAATGGGCATAATCATGGGGTCTCCACCACAGGGTGCTGGGGAGATGAAAATGCTTTGTGGGTGACCACAGTGGATGAGCACCTGATACGCAGGAGGGGTCACTTGGTCTTCCCACGTACTAATAAAGACAGAAGGAGGTAGAGACAGCAACAGACGAAGTCAGAAAGAGACAGAGAGACTGACAGAGAGAGGGACGCACTCCATTTGGAGACAAGTGGACTCGGAGGGTGGGAACTAGGTCTGCAAATCAGAAGGCTCTAGCAGTTTCTGTAAGGGGAGGACAGAGCAGAGCAGGAGCCTGAGCGATGCGCGATCCAGAGCTCAGGGGCCAGCAGCTGCCTGTGCCCAGTCTCCGTGACGGCCCTGCTGAGCAGTTTTAAGTGTCGTTAAAGATAAAATAATTTTTCCCTCTCTGAGCCGTGTGATTGACATGACGATGGGCCCCGCCGACAGGAAGAAGGTCAGGCTTGAATGTAATCAGTTTTTCCCAGAGTGATGCATAAACATGACGGCACAGCAACTAGGAAAGGGGAAGGAACCTGAGGTTGTCCCCAAAGCCTCTGGGCTCTAGCCACAGGGCACGATGGGGCCACAGGGCTAGTGAGGGCCAGGGAGACTTCCTGGAGGAGGCACAGCTGCCACTGGGATCGGAAAGGAAGGCATCCCAGGCAGGGAAGACTGCAGAAACAGAGGTGTGGAGTTTCGACATGTCTCATCATGCATCTTCCTACCCCCAACTGATCTCAATTCATTAATCCTAACTTCAAACTCCGTGGCTCCCAGACACCCACTCCACCTCAGGGTTTAAATCCTGGCTCTGCACCTTATTTGCTGTGTGATCTTGGGCATGTCACCTCCTCCTCCCAGCCTCAATTTCCTACTCTGTAAAACAGAATCACTGTAGGGCTGCCTCACCCAGTGGATATGACAAGAACTCAAAGAGTATCAATGCTTTCGGCTGCAAGCAACAGGAAAACCCAACTTAACTTGGTCCAACATTAGGAAACATTTTTCATCTTATACAACAAATCATTAAGGTCTTTCCTCAAAAGGCACCTCTTCCAAGAGCCTTCACTCAACAATCCCTGTGCTGATTTTTAATATCCTCC
Source organism: Bos indicus (assembly GCF_029378745.1). Classification (NCBI taxonomy): domain Eukaryota; kingdom Metazoa; phylum Chordata; class Mammalia; order Artiodactyla; family Bovidae; genus Bos; species Bos indicus. The sequence goes on along the minus strand of NC_091766.1, from coordinate 18,544,423 downwards.
TTTATTTTTCTGTCTAGTACTAATAATTTCCTGAAAGTATGTATTTGTTCATTATCTGATCCTTCCTTCTCCAAATGTCAACTTCCCAAGGACAAGAATTTTCATCTGTTTTGTTCACAGGTTCCCCACAGCACACAGAAGGTGCTCATTAAATGCTTGCTAAATAAATGAATGACCTCTTCATCCAAGGAGGATTTAGTTATTCAAGAACAGAGTCCTGTCTCTTCCTAAGGATATCTACCATGTTTTTCCTCACGGTCCAAACTCATTGCAAAGCACCAACCATCACAATCTTGTTCTAGCAGCAGGAAGGAAGAAAAGTGGAAGGACAAAAGAGTCCTTCTCCACTGGACTGTCTCCTGTGTGGAGCCTTCCATGAAGACCTTCCCCGAATCTCCTTGGCCAGGACTCATTCCCATGGCCACACCTAGCTAGCTAGCTAGCTGGGGGTGGGGGGTGGGGCAGGGAGGAGGTTGGGAAATGGAGTCATTATCAGAGAGCCAGATGATTTCAAATTGTGGTGTTGGAGAAGACTCTTGAGAGTCCCTTGAACTCAAGGAAATCAAACCAGTCAATTCTAAAGGAAATCAACCCTGAAGATTCATTGAAAGGACTGACACTGAAGCTCCAAAACTTTGGCTACCTGATGCCAAGGCCTGACTCATTGGAAAAGATCCTGATGCTGGGAAAGATTGAAGGCAAAAGTAGAAGATGGCAGCAGAGAATGAAATGGTTAAATAACATCACCAACTCAACAGACATGAATCTGAGCAAACTCCGGGAGACCGTGAAAGATAGGCGAGCCTGGTGTCCTGCAGTCCGTGGGGTCGCAAAGAGCTGGGCGTGACTTAGCGACTGAAAAACAACAACGTTCCTCTGCTACCACCTCTAGCAATCCAGGTGCGGAAAGACCGGAGGATGGACGTCAGGAGACAGGCAACGAGGAACACACTCCTGACCCTCACATCTGCTCATGCCAGTCATTACCTGTTACTTTTCTCTGGTTCCTGTATTTTAGCCAATTACCACAAACTCAGTGAAACACAGAAAAACAAATGTATTCTCTTACCGTGCTGAAGGTCAGAAGGCTCACGTGGGTCTCACCGAGCTAAAATCAAGGTGTGGGCAGGGCTTGTTCCCAAGAGCGGCCCTAGGGATCCATCTCTTGCCTTTTCCAGCTTCAGGAGGCCTCTGGCATCCTCTGGACCCTGGTTCCTTCTGCCATCTTCACAGCCAGCAATGGCGGCTCAAGTCCTTCACACGCTGCCATCTCTCTACTTCTCCATGTCCCCTCCTGCCTCTTCCACGTCTAAAAACTGCACTGGCTCCACCTGGACTTGGCTTCCCTGGTGGCTCAGATGGTAAAGAACCCACCTGCCCATGCAGGAGACGCGGATTCTATCCCTGGGTGGGGAAGATCCCCTGGAGGAGCGCATGGCAACCCACTCCAGCATTCTTCCCTGTAGAATCCAATGGACAGAGGAGCCTGGGGGGCTACAGTCCATGGCATTGCAAAGACTCTGACATGACTGGGCACGCAGAGCACGCACACACAGATGCACGCACGCACACACGGACGTACGGACGTACGCATACACGCACACACAGACGCTCTCTCGTCCATGTGTGTTCATTTGCTCAGCCAAGCCCAACTGTTTGCGACCCCATGGACTGTAGCCCACCAGACTGCACTGTCCACGGACTCTTCCAGGCAAGAATACTGGAGTGGGGTGCCATTTCCTCCTCCACTCTCTCTTCAGGTCTCTTAAAGAAAGACTGGCAACCTTCACGCCATGAACAACCTTAATTCCCCTTCGTATGTATGTATGGAGTGGTCCCCTTGTGGCTCAGATGGTAAAGAATTCACCTGCAATGCGGGAGACCTGGGTTGGGAAGAGACCCTGGAGAAGCGAAAGGCTACCCACTCCAGTATTCTGGCCTGGAGAATTCCATGGACTGTACAGTCCATGGGGTCACAAAGAGTCGGACACAACTTGAGCAACTTTCACTTTCTTTTCATGTATGTAGGGATTTGCCACATTATGGAGATGACAACCTTCAATCTCCTGGACCTTCACCCTCCTAGTCCTCCCCAGCTTCTCCTCACAGCCTCCACAAAAGAGAAAATATCACTGTACTCACTGCCCAGATCAGAACATTTAGACCCCAAAGACTGAACAGCTTGCCCACGGTGCCTTTAAGTCTTGCAAATTTCAAAAAAAAAAAACTGGAATTTGGACCCAGGTGTGTGTGATTGCAAGGCCCATGCTTTCCTCAGCCAGGATATTGTTTGTAACCACAGCTGTGGCTTGTATTACTATTATCATTGTGGTTACCATTAGGTGAGCCCCCCAACGTCAGCTCCAGCCTGCCAGGTCCACGCTGACCCTCTAGAGAAGAGAGTTACAAACAAAGGCACAGGGAGGTTGAAGGGCATCTCAAGGTCACCCAGTGGGTGACAAAGCCAAAACTTAAGCCCCAGGCAAGCCCCTTTCTTGCCTGGCTAAGAACTACTGTCCTCCTCACCTCTGGGGAGAAAGTTACTGCCTAACAGAGACCATGGAGAACCCAGCTCGGGTTTGGTGGCAGCACCAGGGGCTCATAAGCTCTTTTCTCTTTCTAGTGGGAGGCTGGGGCGGCAGCGGTCATGGGGGATGCGGGCCAAGTGCTGAGTCTGCAACATGACATATCTCCACAAAAGCCACCAGCCACGTGGCCATGGAGGCCCAGCATCCTGAGGACGATCAATCTCCCCCTGCCCCATCCCTCTCGCTGGCTGCCACCCTCCCACCTCCATCCTGGCACCCTCTGTCTCTCCCTCTCCCTATCTCTGCCCAGCCTCCTTCATCCTGGAGAAGGCAAGGTTCCAAGGCCATCCAGGCGAGGAAAGTCAGCCCCCCATCATGGAAACATTCAGAGGCAGGAATCACCAGCCAGAAAAAGAACAGAGCATAGGAGCCCAAATTGCGGGGTCCATGGATCAGGGGTCCCTACCTCAGCTCCTCCTCTAAAGCTGGACCAGCTAATTCATCTTGTGTGTGTGTGCTCAGTCGTATACTTCTCTTTGCAGCACCATGGACTGTAGCCCACCAAGCTCCTCTGTCCCTGGAATTTTCCAGGCAAGAATACTGGAGCAGTTTCCCACTTCCTACTCCAAGCGATCTTCCTGACCCAAGGATCAAACCCACGTCTCCTGCACTGGCAAGCAGATTATTCACCACTAGTGCTAACTGGGAATCCCTAATTCATCTTGCTGTGCCTCAGTTTCCTTGTCTGCAAAATGGATTTGAGATAAAGACCGAATCATAGAACTGACCTGAGGGTTATGTGAACTATGACGAGTACTTTGGTTACTGACAGTAGATAAACCCTGTGAGGAGCTAGATGAAATTTCAAGGGAGTCTGCAAAGGCTTCCTGGAAGAGGCAACATTTGATCTGGGCCTTAAAATACGAGGAGATTTTGAAGGGACAGGTGGAAGGGAGAGGGAAGGCCTGGTGAGTGGTGGAAAGAGTTGGGACTTCCTACAGGTAATAGGGAGCCATAGAAAGTTCTCCAGCAGAAAGAGAGCAGCAATGCAGCTATGATTTTAGAAAGATGAACCCAGCAGCAGATCAGCATGGATCTAAAGACCTAACCCTCAAGGCAGAGCCCATCAGTCACCCCCCGCCTCAGCCTCCCTGGCCAGGGTGCCTGGGGCTGAGTAGTGACTCAATGAGGCATCTGAGGTGAGGGGAAGAAGATAAATATGTGGATGCTCACAGAGGCACAGAGAGGGTTACTGAAGTGCCCACAGGACAGGCAAGTTCCAGGGCTGGAATTTGAACCCAGGCAGTCTAGCTCCAAGGCCCCCATCATTAAGCCCTCTGCAGAAACAGCTTCTACCTGCGGTGCCAGAGGGCCCAGCCCTAAAGCAGCTTACTTGGCTGCTCTTGTCCCCATCATCTCCCAGATGCTAGAAGTGGATTCCCTCCTCTGTCACCCTCAGCAGCACCTGGACCCCCCAGCCTCCAGGCCCAAACAAAGCAATTCTGCAGTTGGAGAGGTTCTGCTGATCTCTCTCTCACTCGCTCTCTCTCTTTCTCTCTCTCTCTCTCTCTCTCTCTCTCACACACACACACACACCACCTGCTTGGTGCCCATTATGCACTGAATTGCATCTCCCCAAAATTCATATGTTGAAATCCTAACCCCTAGGACCTCAGAATGTGACTGTATTTGGAGATGGGTCTTTAAAGAGGTAATTAAGTTAAAATGAGGTCATTAAGGTGGGTCCTAATCCAATAGGACTGGTGTCCTTATAAGAAGAGATTAGGACACAGACATGTACAGGGGAGGAGGGGCATGTGAGGACACGGGGGAAGACAGCCATCGGCGAGCCAAGGAGAAGAACCCGGTCCTGCTGACACCTTGTCTCAGGCTTGTCTCCAGCATCCAGAACTGTGAGAAAATAAATTTCTGTTGTTGAAGCCACCCCCTCTGCAATGCTTTGTTATGGCAGCCCCAGCAAACGCATACACTGCACGAGACCAACTTCTCCAGCTCCAGGTCTTCAACAGTCAGGGCCCTTTGGTTTGCAAATAACAAAACAAACAGACACTTTGGTTTAAGCAAAAAGAGAGCTATTGTAACAAAATATATGGCTTCAGGCACAGTTTGATCCAGGTGCTCAAATTATGATAGGATCATCTGCTTTCCTCTCTATTAGTTCCATTCACCTGGAGATACTTCCTACATGGTGACTAGATAGCTTCCAGGAAGACCACCTTTCTATTAGCACAGCAACCCCTGAAGAAAAGAGCATCATTTCCCCTTTAATTCCAGCACATGTTCAGGAGTTCATTCTGATTGGCTAACTTGGGTCATGGTGGGAGGCCCTGAGCTGATCACTGAAGCCAGAGGTTGAGAAACCTGATTGGCCAGCCCTGGGTGGTGTTGTTTGGATTTGGGATTTCTGTTTGTTTTGCAGGGGTGGGTGGGTGGAGTATTTGTTTTTCAACTGTGCTGGATCTTAACTGGCATGTGGACTCCAATCCTCACTGAGGCATGAAGCATCTTTAGTTGCATCATGCAAAGTCTTAGCTGCAGCATGAGAACTCTTAGTCGTGGCATGCAGGATCTAGTTCCCTGACCGGGACTGGGCCCCCTGAATTGGGAGCTCAGAGTCTTCGTCACTGGACCACCAGGGAAGTCCCCAGTGTTCTTGACTGGGCTCCCCCAGAAAAAGACCCTGAGGCAAGAGTAGGGGGTTACTGTGTGGGCAACTGGGACCCCCTGTGAGTCTTTAGGATACTGTGCAGAGCATCTCTTGGAGTTATCTCACCAGAAAGACAGGGGAGCTGCAGTATTTATCCACCAACTTCCTATCCATAAAGGCAAAGGGCTGCAATAACTCTCCGTCTTAGCTCCAACCGCCACAAAACACCTTCAGAGACATGGTTTCAGGTGTTCACAGTAAGCAGGCTTTGCATGAGCTCAAGAGGATATGGGTGGGGCTGCGGCACTGTCACAGCCTCCCTCCCTGGAGCCCTGCCTGAACCTCATGAACCAAAAGCAAGACAGGAGAGGTCCCCCCAGGACAATCCAAGGCACTGTTCCACAAGAAGGAAGGATGCAGAAGAGGCTGAAAAGCCAAAAATGGTCTAAATGGGGCCAGTTTTCCTTCATTCTCCCATTAATCTCCTATGTTCCTACTGCCTGCTTCTTGACTTTTCCCTCAAATTTTCCAAGACCCTTGAGCCATTTATTAGTGCAAAGAGGATTCTCTCTCTCTCTCTCTCTCTCTCTCTCTCTCTCTCTCTGTGTCAAACATTAGAGAAGGGACCAGGTGGCGGGATGGGTGGCCATTTCTGCTGTTAGTCCTGTGGCTGCCACAAGGTGGTGCTGCTGAACAATGGTCTTGCACAGTCTTGTCAGCTTTTCCAGATCCCTGCTAAGCCATGTCCTTGCACTGGACCCAGTGGAACCCCAACTTGGTTCCCCAAGGTTAGAGCCAAATAGCTTACACTCATGAATGAGTTCAGGCCTCCATCCCCAAGCTAGACCCTAGGACAGCAGGACAGGGGGAATGAATGAAGCAGGACTTCCAGCCCTCATCACACTCTTTATTAGAACCAACCAGCTTCTTCCCCCAGCTCCCCTCCCACTTGCTTTATAACAAAATCCCTACTGGGACACCACTGAGTGTTCCTTCCCTGCCTTTATATCTCCCTTGGGGCCACCTCGACCCATTAGAGAGAAACTCAGAAGGGAAGGAAAAGGAATATCAATTCGTTTGCTCCCATGAGTTCCACCTTATCCCCACATGCCCACTCAACACATGAAGGAATTTTGGAAGAGGTGTATTATTAGTCAGCTACTGCTGTGTAACGAGTTGCCCCAAACACAGCAGCTTAAACCAACAACCATTTATTACAGTTTCTGGGGGTCAAGAGCCCTGACATGGTTTAGCTGGTCCTGCACCCCAGGGTTTCTTGCAAGGTTACAATCGAGGTGCCAGCTGAGGCCACAGTCATCTCTAGATTTGACTGGAACAGGGTCTGTTTCCAAGTTCAACAGGACTTGCACACTGCTGTTCACTCTCTTGAAGCCCAACTGCCATGCACATAACCCCAGGTTGGTTTGCCAGAAGAGCATCCCTGGAAGAAAGCCCACTTGTCCCAGCCAACAGCCAGCTGATCCCCAAACGAAAGAGCCCAGCCAAGATCTGCAGAGCTGCCTGCAAGCCTGAGATGAGTGCAGAGGCAGGAATGAGCCTGGTTGCGATTAGAAGAATCACCGGGCTAATCTGCAGACTCGTGAACCAAAATAAACGCTTAGTGCTCTCAGCTGTCGGATTAGGGGCTGGTTTGACAGATCCTATCTGCTACAGCATCGTCATCACCATTCCCCCACGACTGTGAGCATCCACTTAAATACGAGCAAAACGAGGAGAAATCAGTCAACTGACTCTCTCTAAATAAAGAAGTTCTACTTCACGGAGTTTAGCTGTCTCGACTCTACAAAGGAAATGTGGCTGGCAGCTTTTCCTGATGGAAAAATGTGAAGTTCCACCTCACCAGGCATCCAGTACCCTCCTTTTCCATCCACCTTCCCAGGAAGGCTCAAGAGGGAGGGGACGCTCTTCCAGGCTTGCAGGCTGGACCAGGGACTGGCCAGGGGCTCTCAGGACCCTTTGGCTGCCCTAATGGGACCCCTCCCTGCCATCCTACTCCTGACTGCTTGCTACAGAGGTTTCCTAAGGATCTGTTAGCCTTTTCTTTCCAAAACCCAAGATCCTGTCAAGAAGAAGGAAGAATCTCTGTTGGATGAGGGTGGCAGAATTGGCTTTGGGAAGCCTCAGACCTCAGCACTGGTAGTTAAAGAGAAACACACACCGTGTTCCAAACTTGGCCTTGACCTTGAGCTTGTCATTGTCCAGGAACACTCAGTAAATGGATAATGTCTCGTGCCCACTCCCCTGACCCGTCCCCAAGTTCCCTGGACCTCCTCCAAGATCTAGCCACTGACAGCACTGCTAAGACCTGGCTCCAGCACATCCATTCTCATTGGTCAATACTGCAGACATACCTGGAGCTAAAATATGGTTGATATCCCCCAGGAAGCAAGGGTTCTCAGCTGAATGGCTCAGTGACCAAGAGCAAAAACTCTAGAATTAGGATTTCCCTGGTGGCGCAGTGGATAAGAATCTGCCTGCCAATGCAGGGAACATGGGTTCAATCCCAGTTCCAAGAAGATTCCACATGTCATGGAGCAACAAAGAGTGGCTCTCTGCAACTAGAGAAAGCCTGTGTGCAGCAACAAAGATATAGTTCAACCAAAAATAAATATGAAAATTAAAAAAAAAAACTTAAGAATTAGAGCCATGTAGGAAAAAAACCCTTATGGCAGAAAGTGAAGAGGAACTAAAAAGCCTCTTGAAAGTGAAAGAGGAGAGTGAAAAAGTTGGCTTAAAGCTCAACATTCAGAAAATGAAGATCATCTGGTCCCATCACTTCATGGGAAATAGATGAGGAAACAGTGGGAACAGTGTCAGGCTTTATTTTTTTGGGCTCCAAAATCACTGCAGATGGTGATTGCAGCCATGAAATTAAAAGATGCTTACTCCTTGGAAGGAAAGTTATGACCAACCTAGACAGCATATTCAAAAGCAGAGACATTACTTTGCCAACAAAGGTCCATCTAGTCAAGGCTATGGTTTTTCCAGTGGTCATGTATGGATGTGAGAGTTGGACTGTAAAGAAGGCTGAGCGCTGAAAAATTGATGCTTTTGAACTGTGGTGTTGGAGAAGACTCTTGAGAGTCCCTTGGACTGCAAGGAGATCCAACCAGTCCATCCTAAAGGAGACCAGTCCTGGGTGTTCATTGGAAGGACTGATGCTGATGCTGATGCTGAAACTCCAATACTTTGGCCACCTGATGTGAAGAGTTGACTCATTGGAAAAGACTCTGGTTCTGGGAGGGATTGGGGGCAGGAGGAGAAGAGGACAACAGAAGATGAGATGGCTAGATGGCATCACTGACTCAATGGACATGAGTTTGAGTGAACTCCGAGAGTTGGTGTTGGACAGGGAGGCCTGGTGTGCTGCGATTCATGGGGTCGCAAAGAGTCAGACACAACTGAGTGACTGAACTGAACTGAACTGAGAATGCTTAGAAAAAAGGATGGAGTGATGAACATTCCACACGGGAGTCCTATGCAAATGTGTAAAAGACTAAGGTCTCCCATGACAGGATCACCAAGATACTTTGTGATGATAAAAAAGCAAGCGTCATGGATACAGAGTTTCTGTTTGGGGTGATAAAAAAAGAAATTCTGTGGATGGATGGAAGGTGGTGTTGGCTGCCCACTCAGCCAACAAGAGCAATAGAGCCACTCAGTGGTGCCCTTAACCATGATTCAGATGGTAAATTTTACGTCATGGATGTTTTGCCACAATTGAAAAGCAGGGTAGGGGAAGGAAAGGTTTTGTCTCTCAAGGGTTGATCCCCACTCTGTGCTTTCCACCCTGCAGCCCTTCACAGTCAGCTTAGAAGCAGTGGCAGGAACCAGTTTAGAGAAACCAAGACACAGAGAGGGTGGGGAATTGCCCAAAACCACACAGCAATGAGGATGCTCAGCCAGAACATAAGAGACTCCAACAGAGCCCGAATGAATGAAACAGTCCCCCAAGATCCCTCTCTAGGGAACAGCTGATTTTGCTTAAGCTTCTGCAGGGTGGCGGGGAAGCCAAATGAGAAGGAAGTTGTTTTTTTTTTTTTCCTGGCGAGAGCCACGGGAATCCCTCCCTGGAGAGAAGTGCCGGCTGGTAAGTCTCTGATCACAAGATTAGGTGATTTCATTATTGTCTGCAAAGCTCTCGGGAGGGTTGGTGCTTACAGATAATCGCCTATGATACAGGGCCCCAGTGTCGTCAAGGATCGCTGGCCAAGGTGTCAAGGACAGGAGGGTGCTTGAAAATGGCCCCATCCATTACCTTCATACAGAGGAGGGGGCTAAGGAGCCAAAGGAGGGGGAACCTACCCTTCCTTCAGGAACTGAGCCCTGAAAGAGCTAGAGGTCTAAGTCCAGCCACCTCCCCCTATCTGCCCCCCACAAGAGTCTACTGAATCCTCAGAGCCACTTGGCAGGGTTGGAATGGGGGCGGGGGGTTTCACCAAGGTTCAGTGCCAGGGGCAGCCCACACCATTAACGTGACATAGCCAGACAAGATACTCCCCCATAGCCAGCCATGGCAAAAGCTGAGTCAAGTCCTCTCTGCCCCCAGCCCTGCAGGGCTCCCAGGTCCCTGGGTAAAAGCCCAAGTTCTCCTCACAACCCACGTAGTCCTCCGCACCTACCCTCACCTCTTCCCTCTGCCCCCCTCACTCCCTCCAGCCCAGCCCCCTAGCACTTGGCAGATGCTCAGAAACACACACACACACACACACACACACAATGAAAGAACCTGATGTAGAACTAATGGGCACCTGGAATGCCTCTAGACTCTGAAAGGAACTTCTAGTCCAGAGCCTCTGTTTGCATTCCTCTCTGAATGACAAGGTCACTACCTCCCAAGGCTCCCTTTTCATTCCTGGTCATTAGCAAGGGCCTCTGCAAAATCCAGGCTGAGTTTTGTGCCCTGAAGTGTGTGTGTGTGTGTGTCTGTGTGTCTGTGTTGAGGGATGGAGGAGTGAAATGAGGTCACGAGTGGAAAATCTGGAATTTTTACAGGATGGTCACTGTTTTGAATACTTGGAAAGCCTTCTGAGGCCTTGGGGGTGAGGTTGGTCCAGACCAACTTTCTCTTTCTCACTCTCTCACACACAGTTTGTCTGTCTCTCTCTATGTCTCTCTCTCTCTCTCTCTCTCTCTCTCCTTTTCTCTTTGTGTCTGTGTTTCTGTTTCTGGGTCCCCGTGCTGTTCAAAGTCACACAGATACTGACACAGCTTCTCAGTCCCAAAAGAAAATTGCTGGCCACCCCAGCAGCAGAATAATTGAATCAGTGGGCGGCCAGGATTGAATCAAGTGTGAGGGGGTGAAACAGGGAGGCTGGGGAAGGGGGTGCACTTAGCATTGAGCAGCGGGAGCACAGCCCTGGCGGGGAGGGGCCATGAATTCTCAAGAGCAGTTTCCCCCACAACCACCTCCACACCCACTCCGTTCCACCCAAGACAATCTGAGCCCTGAAAGAGCTAGAGATCTGTGCCCAGCCACCTTCCGGCCCCCCAACACACAGAGTCTGCTGAATCCTTACACCACTTGGCAGGTTGGGATGGGGGTGGTTTCACCAAGGTTCAGTGCCAGGGGCAGCCCACACCATCAACATGGGATTCAATACCATTCATTCATTCCTCCACATAATCCCTCATCCCCCATCCACCCACCCATAGCCCCACGCATCCTTCCATCCATCTCTTACCCCACCCAACCACCCAGCCACCCTCCATCCCCCACCCTGCATGCCCCACTCACTCACCCACCCATTCATCCATCCATTCCCCCACCCACCCACTCACAGGTCAACCATTCAACCAACACTTACTAAGCTTCTGCAGAGCCCTGCCTTTCTGTTCTGGGTCCTTTCTGTGCTGGATAAAAATGACAGCTGAGGACTTCCCTGGAGATCCAGTGGTTAAGAATCCACCTGCCAGTTCAGGGGACACAGGTTCGATCCCGGGTTCGGGAGGATTCCACATGTCTCGGGGCAACTAAGCCCCTGCGTCACAACTGCTGAGTCCGCAAGTTGCAGCTACTGAAGCCCACATGCTCTACTGTCAACACAGAGCAATGAAGACCCAGCACAGCCAAAAATAAATAAATGTTTTTTAAAAAATGACAGCTGAGGCCCCTGCTCAATTAGGAGCTTAGTGTCTAGCTGCGAAGATAGATGTTAAACAAACAATTGAACCACTCCATCATGGAAATTTTGACAGTTCCTGGAGATACCCTCAGGATGGCATATAAGAGGTTGGGGCTGTGGAAGGGCTCCCAGGGCGAACAGTGTGACAGGCAGAGGGAACAGCATAAGCAAAGGAGAAGCCAGTGTCCAATGTCTTGATCAAGGGCAGGGCACGTGAAGTCGGCCTGGGACAGAAAGTAAGGACCATGGATGAGATGTGGGTTGGAAGGGAAGTTACTGGCCCCAGATTGAGTGCTGTTGGGCATGTCCTGGGTAGATGGACAGGAATCAAAAGCAGGGGACAGGAAGGCAGAGGAGATGAGCAAGTACAGCCAGAGAAGTGAGAGAGAAACCAGGGGTGGTGAGTGTCAAAGCCGCTTTGCCCAGATGGAGAACTTAAGGTCCAGGGATGGTGGGGCCCCGCCCCCAGTCCAGTCTCCACCAATGACCACTATGTCCCTTCTTCACGTGGGACAGTTGCAGAGGCTCTGAGGACCACTGACAGAGCACTTCAATAGCTGGTTTCTTATTTATTTGGCTGTGCCGGGTCTTGGTTACAGCACTCAGGACCTTTGACCTTCATTGCAGCATGTAAACACTTAGCTGCAGCACGTGGGATCTGGTTCCCTGATCAGGATCGAACCCAGGCCCCCTGCGTTGGGAGCATGGAGTCTTAGCCCTGGACCACCAGGGAATTCCTCAGTAGCTGGTTTCTGATCTCAGCCCTGCCAGCCCTCACTGGCTAAGCCACACACCTAATCTAGCAGCCTCCACATTCTCAGCTGTAAAATGGGAACCTTTCAACCATTCCATGAGGCCGTGGGAAAACACTGAGGCCAAGGTGACCACAGCAAGAAGCTACTGTGTCCTCTCCAGGGGTCCCCAACCTCCAGGACCTAATACCTGATATCTGAGGTGGAGCTGATGTAATAATAATAGAAATAAAGTGCACGATAAATGTAATACACCTGAAACATCCAGAAACCATCCCCCCACCCCATTCCCTGGTCCATGGAAAAATTGTCTTCCACGAAACCGGTCCCTGGTGCCAAAAAAGTTGAAGACCACTACTCTCCACCATAACTAGCATGGCCTCTTGGCCCCTGCATCATTCATTCATTCATTCAACAAATGTTTATTGAGCACCCAGACACTGTTCTGGGTGCTGAGGATACAGCTGTGAGCATGATAGACTCAGTTCCTCTCTCCTCGAGGAGCTGACGTCAAAGTAGAGCAAGACTCGGACTTCCCTGGCAGGTTAGTGGTTAGGACTCTACTCTGTCTCTGCAGGGAGTGAGAATTCAATTCCTACTTGGGGGAACTAAGATCCCACATGCCATGAAGCTTGGTTAAAAAAAAAAAGAAAAGTCATGTAAGACAGAGAATGAGATATCAGTGCCAAATTCCAGGAGGCAGTGAGAATTCTAAAGCAGAGAAGGAATGGGACAGAAACGGTCAGGGGAAATGCCTTATGTCTGGAGTAGTCAAGGAAGGCTTCCCAGAGGAGGTGACGTGTTAGTGGAGACTGTGGGAGGAAGTGTTGGTCTGGCCAAAAGTTATTTTTTTAACATGTATTTATTTATTTGGCTGTGCCGGGTCTTAGTTGCAGCATGCAGCATCTTCATTGTGGCAGCGGGATCTAGTGTCTTGACCAGGAATCGAACCCCAGACCCCTTGTATTGGAAGCTTGGAGTTTTAACCACTGGACCACCAGGGAAGTCCCTGGCCAAGGGGTTTTGGAAAAATGTTCCAGACAGCAGGAATAGCAAGTGCAAAGGCCCTGAGGCAGGACCAAGCATGGCATTTTAAGAATCAGCTCCATTTTGTGCCTCGAGTGGAGGGAGAGAGAGAAAGGAGTCATGACCCCTGGCCATCCATCCCTGGCATGGCTTGTTTCTCCTCTGTTGCAATCCATACCATGTGCCTTGCTATACATTAAAAAAAAAAAAAAAATCTTGCTTATTTTCTTTGTCTCCAATTGTCCGCTTTATAAGGATGGGGACTTCTTTTCTCTGGGCTTCCTATTTCCTGCTCTGCTTCCAGAGGCTAAATAGTGCCAGACACACAGCAGTCAATGTGAGATGTTGAATGGATGAGTGAATGAATGAACAGGCATCATTCCCATCGGAAGGGCCAGATGGGAAGACAATCAGAGCCTCCGTCCACTTCAAGAGGCCCTGTTAGGAGGTCGGAGCTGAGAGATGTGGGGTCAGGGCCTCCCTTGATTACTGAGATTCTAATTAACTCCAGGGCCGAGAGGGCTGCCCTGCTTAGAGGAATTAGAGATAAGTTAGCATCCAAGTGTTTGAGCAGTGGCTCTAACGGGGGCGGACAGGCAGCTCCTCCTCTCCCCCCACCAGCCAGCTGGCCGGGGAGGCGGGTGCTGAAAGAGGTCATTTGCATAGGCAGGTAATTGGTTTTGCAAATAAATCTGGTTCTTGAAATTTGTAGATTAGCAATAATACGTCTCCAGATGAGAGAGAAAGGTCACGGATGAATAAAACAACAATTAAACTTTCGGGAGATTATTAAACTAAACAGAAGCCTGGCACGGGGCGGCCGAGGGAATAGAGAGCAAGGCTGGGAAGGTGGAAAGGGTCTGGAGTTGTAGGTCGGGGTGGGGTGGGGGCGTCTGCAGCCCCCAGGCAGCTAACGGATGCTCTTGACTTCATGCCTCCTGGGAGCACATTCTGTATGTCCAGTTCTGGGCACAGTGGAATATACCCAGGACAGTTATTAGGATCCCATTTCTCAGTAGAGAAAACTGAGGTCTGGGGAGGGAGAGGAGATGCCAAGGCTGCACAAGGCAGGATTCAAACCCAAGACTAGCTTTGTAATGTCATAGGTGACAGTGAGCCTCATCTCACAGGGGACAGGAAGAAAGAGTGTGGACCGTCTCTCTCTGCTGCCTTTTGGCTGTAACCAGTATCAGCTCTTCCCCCTATTGGGGCCTCAGTCTTTCCACTCCTCTAAAATTGGGGCTGAGAGCATTTTACATGATTTTAAATTTGCAAATGCTTTTGTACTTGCGTGGCAATTAAATGTGGCACGGCAGCTAATGGACTGGGCACTGTGCCCAGTGTGATGGGGGTGTCCCTCTGGTCATCCTGGGTTCCTGGCTGCAAGCAACAGAAATGTGTTCCAGGAAACAGAAGCAGAACCAAAATTTACAGATAACCCTCGGTGTGGAGGGGAAAGCTGGAGAAAGAGGCCCAGCCAGAGAGAGAAGAAATGGGAGCTCAGCAGGTAATGCTACCGTATTTGGCCACCCACTAGTTTGTGACCTTGGGGGAATCACCTTTCCTCCTCGAGACCTCAGTTTCCATAGCTTTAAAAGAGGGAATCGTTGTACCTGCTTTAGTCATGCAATGCAGTCATTCAAAATGTTTCCCGAGCCCTGACTGAGCACCAGGCTCTGTCCTGGGCATCAGGAATGCAGCTGTGAGAACAAGAGGCAGAGATCTCTGCTCTTAGAGTTCAAAGCCTAATGAAGGAGACAGACAATGAGCAAAGAAATGTGGAAAGTCTCTATTTGGCTTCACAGAGTGCTAAGTGTTAGAGAAGAAACTAGGGCAGGAAAGGCATCCAGAAGGAACGAGAATTGGGGAGGGACGGCGGGGTGCAATTTGGAACAGGATGTGCAAGGAAAGCCTCTGAGAAGGTGAGACTTGAGCAGAGAGCTGAATAGGGGAGAGGACTTCCAAGCAGGGTTGGGGGGGGGGAACAGCACATGCAAAGGCCCTGGGGCAGGACTGTGCATCGTGTGTTGGAAGAACAACGAGAGACCTGTGTCTGGAGCAGAATGAGCCAGGGGGACAGAGGCAGGAGGTGAAGCAGAGAAGGCATGGGGCAAGTCCCGACAGTTAAGGGCACCTCCCTGCTAGGGTTGCCGCAACAGTAACAAATGTTCACTCCTCCTTCCCAAACCATTTGGTTATGGGCTGGTCCCCACATTTCATGCTCTACTTTCTCCTTTAGAAATAGAACCCACCCAGGTTAAAAACTACATTTCCCAGCTGCCCTTGAAACTCAAAGGGACCATTTGACTATGTGGTGGACAATAGGGTGTGAGCATAAACAATGTGCGTAACTTGCAGATTGTAACTTCAAAAGACAGGGACAGCCCTTCCTTTAGCCCTATCCTCTTGTCTGCCCTCATCTGGAAGGGGGCTGTGATGGCAGGGGCTAGAGCAGCCACTGTGGTCCACAAGACGGAAGCTTGGCTGAGGAGGTAGGACATGGGTAGAAGCCTGGACTCCCGGTGATTGCAGAGCCAGCACCATGACCTAGGCTGATGCGGACTAGGTGAGGACAGCCTGTGAGGACAGGCTGCATTTAAACCATGGCTTCCTCTTTGAAGTCATGGTCATGGTTCCATAGATCCCAAATAATCAAGAGTTTTGAGCACTGTCACTACCCACATTGCATTCCCCAGACTTCCTCTCTTCTTGCTGACACTTGTTGTTGTCTTGCTCAGTCATGATCAAGTGTTTGCAACCCCATGGACTGTAGCCCTAGGCTCCTCTATCCATGGGATTTTGCAAACAAGAATACTGGAGTGGATTGCCATTTTCTTCTTCAGGGAACCTTCCTGACCCAAGGATCAACCCACGTCTTCTGTGTTGGCAGTTTCTTTACTGCTGAGGCACCAGGGAAGACTTAAATTATATATGCCAGGCACTGTGCTTAGAGATTTACAGATATTGTTTCCAAACTTAACGTGTGCTCAGTCATGTCCAACTCTTTGTGGCCCCATGAACTGTAGCCCACCAGGCTCCTCTGTCCATGGGATTCTACACAGCAAGAATACTAAAGCTGGTAGCCGTGCCCTCCTCCAGGGGATCTTCCAGACGCAGGGATCAAACCCACTTCTCTTATGTCTCCTGCATCGGCAGCCGGGTTCTTTACCACTAGCACCACCTGGGAAGCCAAAAGCTGACACTGCTCTGGTGCAAATCACCCTTTACTCACCCTCCTCCTCCCAGCTTCCCTCTGACTCTGCTCTTCAGTTCAGTTCAGTCGCTCAGTCGTGTCCGACTCTTTGCGACCCCACGAATCGCAGCACGCCAGGCCTCCCTGTCCATCACCAACTCCCGGAGTTCACTCAAACCCATGTCCATCGGATCGGTGATGCCATCCAGCCATCTCATCCTCTGTCATCCCCTTCTCCTCCTGCCCCCAATCCCTCCCAGCATCAGAGTCTTTTCCAATGAGTTAACTCTTCGCATGAAGTGCCCAAAGTACTGGAGTTTCAGCTTCAGCGTCAGAGTCCTTCCAGTGAACACCCAGGACTGATCTCCTTTAGGATGGACTGGTTGGATCTCCTTGCAGTCCAAGGGACTCTCAAGAGTCTTCTCCAACACCACAGTTCAAAAGCATCAATTCTTTGGCGCTCAGCTTTCTTCACAGTCCAACTCTCGCCTCCATACATGACCACTGGAAAAACCATAGCCTTGACTAGACGGACCTTTGTTGGCAAAGTAATGTCTCTGCTTTTGAATATGCTATCTAGGCTGGTCATAACTTTCCTTCCAAGGAGTAAGAGTCTTTTAATTTCATGGCTGCAATCACCATCTACAGTGATTTTGGAGCCCCCAAAAATAAAGTCTGACACTGTTTCCACTGTTTCCTCATCTATTTTCCATGAAGTGATGGGACCAGATGCCATGATCTTCATTTTCTGAATGTTGAGCTTTAAGCCAACTTTTTCACTCTCCTCTTTCACTTTCATCAAGAGGCTTTTTAGTTCCTCTTCACTTTCTGCCATAAGGGTGGTGACATCTGCATATCTGAGGTTATTGATATTTCTCCCGGCAATCTTGATTCCAGCTTGTGCTTCTTCCAGCCCAGCGTTTCTCATGATGTACTCTGCATAGAAGTTAAATAAGCAGGGTGACAATATACAGCCTTGATGTAGTCCTTTTCCTATTTGGAACCAGTCTGTTGTTCCATATCCAGTTCTAACTGTTGCTTCCTGACCTGCATAAAGGTTTCTCAAGAGGCAGGTCAGGTGGTCTGGTATTCCCATCTCTTTCAGAATTTTCCACAGTTTATTGTGATCCACACAGTCAAAGGCTTTGGCATAGTCAATAAAGCAGAAATAGATGTTTTTCTGGAACTCTCTTGCTTTTTCGATGATCCAGCTCATGTTGGCAATTTGATCTCTAGTTCCTCTGCCTTTTCTAAAACCAGCTTGAACATCTGGAAGTTCACGGTTCACTGAACTTCAGTATTGCTGAAGCCTGGCCTCCCACAACCAAGCTGTGCTAGACAAATGCGCCACTTGTGGCCAGCCTGAAAACTGCCCTTCTTGGCTTCTCTGGAAATCCTAAGCATCTGAGGCTGCCCACTGGTTTTCCAACAGACTTAGTTTTATTCCAAGATATATTCGTGAATGTCCACTTTTCCGTACATCCTCTTCACCTTCATATCTCCTCCTCTCTTCCAAATTATCACAGCTCCACCAAAACTTTTGACCTCTAAGTCCTATGTCTATGGCATTTCCGTAGGGCAAAAGGAGACCAGAGAGGGTAAGTAACATGGAGAGGTCACACAGCTCAGATATCCTGTCCAAAGGGAGCAGAAGAATCAACCTAATTGAGAGAGGATGGACACTGACCTTCTGGCCTGGGAACAGAGGACAGTGGGAACCCACTGAGTGCCCACCTAAGTAAAGCCTCTATCAAGCTGGCTGATTTCATTCTTTCATTCATTCTAGAAACATTTATCAGGCAACTGTTGTGTACCAGGTTCTATTTCAGACATCGGGACCAAAACCCATTCATTCTCTCCCTCTCAGCGCTCACGGGTTAGTGTCCGAGCTGTGAGGAAGGAGCCCAGAAGAGGCTCCTGAGCTGGGCTGGAGCCTCAGGCTTCCTGGAGGAGGTGACATGTAAGCTGAGATGCGAAAAATGAGGAGGGAAAGGCAGGGGGATCCACATGAAGGGCACAGCAGGAGCAAAGGCTCAGAGCCCTGAGAGCATCCAGACCAGGGGAAGATGAAGCCAGAGAGGCAATGAGGGTGAAATACACGGGACGTGGGAGCAAGGGCAAGGGGGCGCCATGGAGGATTTAGAGCAGGGGAGGAGTGTGGCCAAATTTGCCTTTAATGAAGGTCCCGGAGAGGAGGGCCCGGAGAGGCCAAGCCTGGAGGCCAGTCCAGGCCCGAGAGGGTGCAGGACGGGCTGCGCCTCCCATGTCACATCCCCCTGCAGCCGCGCGCTGCGAACTCGGACGCGAGCAGGAAGGAGAGCCGGGAGAGGGTACCTGGCAGTCAAAAGCCCAGCGGCTAATGAGCCCGGTGCGGTGCGGGCTATTTTTAGCAGCCGCTCCTCAGGACGCCTAATCGCTACGGCCTGCTCCCGCCAGGCTGCCATGGAAACGCTCAGCGCCGCCGCCGCCGGGAGCTGGGTCCCCGGTCCCGGCCTGCGCTGCCCGCCCCCCAGCCCCGGGCCAGGACGCAGGCGCTGCGGGGGCGATTGCCGCCGCCGCCAGGAAGGACACGCCCTGCCCTCTCGCACCGCCGCTGTGTGACTCAGGCACACTTGGTGCCATCTCTGGGCCTTAGAGGGTGATGGGGGTCAGCGTTGGAGCTGGAGGGTGAGCCTCTGGTTCGAATCCCTGCTGAGCTCGCAGCTAGTGGTTGGGGCATGACCTTAGGCTTGTATTGGAGCCTCATCTTTAAAACGTGACTCACATGACTGCAAGACCTGGAGGCCTGGATCTTGAAGCTCAGTACTTCAAGAGACTTCAGCAAGGCCTGAGCACCTAGTGTGTATGCCAAACACTGCCCTAAGCTTTCCAAGCATTCATTTTGTTTCTTGAATCCAGAGGCATTCCCCCAGATTGTGATTCTTACTGATGGAGCTGTTGCTACAGAGAGGTTAAGTGGTCTGCCTAAGGTCACACAACAGGCACGTGGTGGAGTCAGGATTTGAACCTAGGCCAGCTGGCTCTGGAATTCCAGCACTAAAGCACTCATCAAACTACACATATATTCAACCTGGAATGAGGTGGGGGTTGTGCTTATCCCTCAAGGAAGGCTTCATGCATGGTGGCCTCTCAAGCAGGGGGAACCTGGTTTTCACCACCTACCTTGCTGGACGGGAAGCCAGAGATGAGAGGCTTCACTCCTTCAGGGGACAAATGGAGACACTGAGGCACAGGCAGAGAGCATGGGTCTCTCCCACCCACTGGGAAGAGCTTTTATGGAGGACTGTGGGCATGTGGCCCAGGGCAGCCTGCCAGCGACTGACACCCAAAGCTATTTTGGGCCGTGTCACTCGTTCAAGTTGATGGGGACAGGCTGGGTGTCAGGAAGGAGGGGTCCAAGCTGGGGAAGGGAGAACAAAGCCCTAACTTGGGCCAGGACATGGAGCGGGGGCAGAGCGGGGGAGGAGGAGAGTAGACAAGAGCATGCCTCCTGATCTTCCGTGCCTCAGTTTCCCCATCTGTAAAATGGGATGTTGACCATCACAGTCCCCACCTCCTAGGGGCTGTCAACATGAAAAGAATATCCAGTATAGGGTCCAGTCCACCTATACTTACTATCTGGATGTCTTGTTCCATGTGAGTTTTTTTTTTTAACACTGCTTTGGATTCTTTAAAATATGCTTAAAATGGTATTTACCTTGCTGGCTGTGTCTGTGGGTGCCTCCTTCAGTTTTGCATTGGAGGTGAGCGAGATGCTCATCTCTGTTTGGTGACAATCATGTAAGTTGCTCAGAACTGTTCTGGGTGCATCGTGAGCACCCAAGGACACCGCCAAAGAGTGAGGCTAACATTTACGGAGGGCTGAACGCTACAGTGAGGAATGTCACGTGATCCCAGTGTCAGGTGCTGGCTGGCTCTGCCCTGGGACCTTAGGCTTTGATGGGCCCACCTGGAAGATGATGTAAGCGCCTGTATCAACCCCAATACTAGTGTACTAGTGTCAATTCTGATCCGAGGGACAGAGGGAGGAGGGAAGGAAAGAACCATCCTGAGGCATGCACACAATGGCCCTGAGCTGGAATCCCCATGCCTCCTTCCTGTCATCCTGCAGGGCCCCGTGCCTGCCATGGGCGCTGCCTCCATCTTCCTCCGAGGCCGCACGCTAGAAGGAGGTGCCAGAGGGCTGGCCCAGCAGCCCAGAGCTGGGGCCAACAGGAGGTCACAAGCCCCCATCCCCTCATCCTTCCCCAGTCATTCTGGCTGGCTGGAAGGGCTGAAGAGGGGAGGCCAAGGTTACCACGCCCCTCCCCCAGCCTGGCTATAATTAGCCCCAGGATGAATTAAACATGAGGCCAGCCCATCTTGGGCGACATCATTGTTCTGACACTATAATGGTTCCTGGGCAAGAGGCAGAGGATAAGGCTGCTGTGTGAAGCGAGGGGAGGTGGGGAGATATATACCACCCACAGGCACCGGCGTGGTCCATAGGGCGTGCCGTGTGCCCACATGTGTCCTGTGCTCAACAGTCAGAGGACAGCAGTGCCCCTTGGGCCTTGAGAAGGCTGGGGACTCAGGGGACCCAGCTGACGGGGTGAAGCTGTCAGGTCTGACACCTGCCACCCAGCATCGCATCTTTCTGGGGACCCATTACTCCAGTTTCCTGTTAACATGCCTGAGTTTCCACCATTAAAATTTCTATCAGCCGCTCTCACCTGTGTGAGCATGAACACCTGCCCAGGGCAGAGCTCTGGAAGGGGGCAAGGAGAGGCACCAAGATGCGGGGGCTTATGAAGTCAAGAGTCCTCACGCCTGCTCCTTCCGCTCTGGACCTCAGTCTTCTCACCTGTTGTAATGGACCTCTTGTGGCCAGAGGGGGCCTTGGGGTAGGGGGACAGGTGGCAGGCTCTCACTCTGAGGGTCACCTCTCCTGGTCCCAGCCCTGTACCTGCTAAATTAATTCCCTAGACCCTGGACCCAGGAAATGATGAAATGTCCACCAAATGAAGCCAGCCAGAAAGTGATGGGTTCCTTTAAATATTTCTGCAGCAGGAGAGGGAGGTGGGAGATGGGGATGAGACTGAGGGGAGGGTTGGGAGCTTCAGTGCCCCCAGTCCGAGGGCACGCCCTCCCTGTACCCTGCCGGGCCCCCTCTCTCTGGCCCCCACCCCTCAACCACTCATTCTGGCATCCCCACCTTTGCCCAGGCCAGTTCCCCACACCAGCCCTGCTGTGACCTTGCCTTTCTCACCTTCCATCCAGACTCATTTTCCTTAATATATATATAATTTTATCTATTTACTTATGGTCGTGCTGGGTCTTCATTGCCGTGCGGGCTTTTCTCTAGTTGCAGCAAGCGCGGGCTACTCCCCACTTGTGGTGTGAGAGCTTTTCATTGTGATGGCTTCTCTTGCTGCAGAGCACCAGATCTAGGGCTCATGGGCTTCGTCACATGGGCTCAGTAGTTCCAGCTCCTGAGTTCCAGAGCGCAGGCTCAATAGTTGTGGCCCCCAAGGCTCAGTTGCTCCACAGCCTATGGGATCTTCCCAGATCAGGGATGGAACCCGTGTCTCCTGCACTGGCAGATGGATTCTTTACCACTGAGCCACCAGGGAAGCCCTCATCTTCCATTCTGAGGAGGAACCCATCCCTGACTCCATCGCCAGGACCAGCCATGTGACCTGGGGAAGGCCAGTTTGTCTGTTGGGGATGGTTTCCCTTCTGGCCAGTTCAGGACAGTGGACATAGGAGGCAGTTCATGACAGTGTCAGAGTTTGTCCCCTCCCTGGTGTGAGAGTCAGGCCACTGGCTCTCTCTCTCAGACTCAGTTTCCTTCCCTCTAAAACAGGAGGATGATGCTAGTGCTTAGGGGTGAGAGGAGGAACCAAAGAGCCCAGTGTCCCCCCCATGACTGAGATCTGACCTGAGCTCAGCTACGCAGGGTTCAAAGGAGGATACAGTGAATCCCCAGATGGGCAGGGACTGGGGAGGGCCATGGTAGAGTGGGTGAAGTCTCAATTTGGGGGTTCACAAAGAAAGCCTCCTGCAGACAAGTGCCCTGTGGTTTTGTGGGTGGGGGTTGTTCGGTTTGGTTGGCTTTTGTTATTTTTATCTTTTGACTGCACAGGGTCTTTGTTGTGGGCACGTGCAGCCTTCTCTAGTTGTGGCATGAGGGCTCTAGAGCTCACAGGCTCAGCAGTTGCTGCATGATCTAGTTCCCTGACCAGGGATCAAACCCGGGCCCCCTGTATTGGGAGCTCAGAGTTTTAGCCACTGGACCCTCAGGGAAGTCCCCTGCCCTGAGTTTTGAAGATAAGGCAGATTCACACAAAGGAAGGAGGGGGCATTCCTGGGGTGGGGAGCAACTGAGGCGAAAGCTTGGAGGCAGAAAGCAAAAAGTAGCAAGAAGTGGGCTCAAGTGGAACCTGAAGTGGCTCACAGAACAGCCTGTCAGGGCTTTGCAGGACGAGATCTCAAGTCCCACTCCAGGGTATTCCATGGAGCCCAGAGCACAGATCATAGAGTTAGAAAGCTCTAGCAAAATGAACTTCCGAGGTGGCTCAGTGGTAAAAAAAAAAAAAAAAAAATTTACCTACAATGCAGGTAGACGCAGGTTCAATTCCTGGGTTGGGAAGAACCCCTGGAGAAGAAAATAGCAAGTCCAGCACCATCTCCTCTCTACCCTCCCGCCTCCTTCTAGCAACCCCCCTACCAGAGCTATTGTGAGGAGAAGGTGAGCTAAGAAGGGTGTATAAGCTCTCAGTACAGGCTCAGTGCTCACAGTGGTTGCCATGGTTCCAACCAGAACCACGTAGATCACTTTTTAACAGTTAAATATTTCCTTCAATGTATATCCCCCCAAATTTATATACTATCTACTCTGCTGAAAAAATATATTATCTGTGTTTTCACGATAGGATATAAAGGTGCATTTTTTCAACAAATATATTTTGTTGGAAAAGAATGAGAAGGAGGTGTAGAGAAAAAATGATGGAGCGAATGAGGGAAGCCTGGAGCCGGGAGCCACTCGAGTAATAGATTTCTCAGCCTGTTCCTGGGCCTAGTAATTAATCCTGAGGGGCTAATTAAGTTCCAGCTGCCACTCCAGCCACTCAGCCGCCTCCTTCCTGGCCTTCCCTCTCCCCCAGGGAGGCCCAGGCTGGCCCACCCCTGCCAGGGCCTCCCTCCTGCAGAACTGCCAGGCCCCCAGACCCCTGGGCTTAATCATCTGGAATTAAGGTTTAATCAGAGGCCTTTACTGCAGGGAGGGGAGGCTGGGTGGGGGGAGGCCTCCCAAGTGCTGTAGCGCCTAGAATGGGTGAGGTGAGTGTGAAGGCTGGAGCCACTGCGCGCAGTCAGAGCCTGTCAATATTTAACACTTAGATACTTTGTTCATTGTAGATGTTTTTGCATTCGAGTTTTCTTTCCAATGTTACATTAAAATCGTATTTATCCAGATGACTGAGTTTGACAGCTCCTCTAAAGTTTTTTTCCCCACTTTTATTGAGAAATAATTGACATACATCAATGCATAAGTTTAAGGCCGTGATGGTTCGATTTACACATATTGCAAAATGATCATCACAATAGGTTCAACTCACATCCATCTTCTCATATAGATTCAACAGAAAGAAAATAAAGAAAAGGATAAAGGGAAACATTTTTTTCTCCTTGTGCTGAGAACTCCTAGGATTTAATCTCTCTTTTTCTATTTTCATGGCTTGATAGTGTCCTGACCAGGGATCAAACGTGAACTCCCTGAAGTGGAAACATGGAGTCCCAATCACCAGACATACAGGGAAGACCCTGGATTTCTTGCTCTCTTAACGAGTTTCTTATATATCATACAGCAGTGTTAGCTACAGTCATCGAGTACATTACATCACTGGTACTTGTTTCTCTTATAACCGGAAGTTTGTACCTTTTGTCTACCTTCCTCCAAGCCTCCTAAGTTTTGTGTGAAGGCCAGGGGCTTGCTGTCTTAACCCTAATCCCTGTCACGGCTGCTTCATGGCACCAGTAGCTCCTCCCTATCCCGAGCTCATTTGAGCCTCACCACTATAATTAAAAGACGCTTACTCCTTGGAAGGAAAGTTATGATCAACCTAGACAGCATTACTAAAAAGCAGAGACATTACTTTGCCAACAAAGGTCTGTCTAGTCAAGGCTATGGTTTTTCCAGTGGTCATGTATGGATGGGAGAGTTGGGACTATAAAGAAAGCTGAGCACTGAAAAATCAATGCTTTTGAACTGTGGTGTTGGAGAAGACTCTTGAGAGTCTCTTGGACTGCAAGGAGATCCAACCAGTCCATCCTAAAGGAAATCAGTCCTGGGTGTTCATTGGAAGGACTGATGTTGAAGCTGAAACTCCAATACTTAGGCCACCTGATGCGAAGAGCTGATTCATTGGAAAAGACCCTGATGCTGGGAAAGATTGAGGGCAGGAGGAGAAGGGGATGACAGAGGATGAGATGGTTGGATGGCATCACCAACTCAATGGACATGGGTTTGAGTGGACTCTGGGAGTTGGTGATGGACAGAGAGGCCTGGCGTGCTGCGGTTCATGGGGTCGCAAAGAGTCGGACACGACTGAGCGACTGAACTGAACTATGAGAGGGTGTCCTACTATTGGACTGAGTTTATGGATGAGAAACTGAGGCCCAGAAGGGCAAGTCATTAGGCTCACTGTTGCTGCTGTTTAGTCACTAAGTTGTGTCTGACTCTTTTGCGTCCCCAAGGACTGTAGCCCCCCAAGCTCCTCTGTCCATGGGATTCTCCAGGCAAGCATACTGGAATGGGTTACCATTCCCTTCTCCAAGGGATCTTCCCCACCCAGGGATCGAACCTGCATTTCTTCCATTGGCAATCGGATTCTTTACCTCTGAGTCACCTGGGAAGTCCATTAACCTCAGGCACTCATCTGGAGTGCCTGGATCCAGAGGCTGTACAACCAGCCTTCGCCAGTCAGAGCTCTTGTTCTTGCTAAGCCCACCACATCCCATCCATGTAGGAGGAAAAGCCCACACCCTCCCCACCAGGTCCTGCCCTGTCTCCTCCCAGCCGGACCCCCTCCCGCTCCCCTCTCCCTCACTCTGCTCCCGCCACATGGGCCTCATTACTGTTCCTCCCACACTAGGCATGGCCCTGCCTCAGGGCCTTTGCACTGCATGTTCCCTCTGCCTGGAACGCTCTTCCCCCCATCATCACTCACCTGGACCAGCGCAGTTGCCTCCACCCTGGGGTCCTGGCTCCCAAACTCAGTCCCCACAGTCGGGCCTCCCAGAAGCAGCCACGAGAGGGCGCCTGTGAGCACCTGAGTCAGGCCTCGCCCCTCCTCTGCGCACAGCCCTCCAGGGTCCCGCCTCCCTCAGTGTAAAAGCCCAAGTTCTCCCCTCCGCCCCGGCTTCTACTCGACCTCCCCAAAGGGCAATGAGATCCGCGGACCGCTGTGGCCTTCCGAAGTGGCCTGGCCGAGCCAGGCTTTGCAAACCAGCTCCATCTGGCTCCATGCCTTCTGGGCTTCTCCCCCTTGGCCAGCCGCCTCCCAACCTCTAATAAACTCCGAGAAGTGCTGGGTAGCCGCGACAGTGAGGACACACTTTATCTGTCCAGATCAGGCCGGCTCGGTGCAGCAGTCAATAATTAATTCTGAATTTCCCCCATTTATCAAAGTGGCAGGAGCCAGAGTGCGTGGAATCCCAATCCCCAGGCTCTGTGCCCTGCAGCCACCTGGAGCTAGACCCAGTGGTGGCAGAAACCAGGGCGGGGGACCCTTATGGAGCCTGAGAAGGGAGGGTGTCCTTGGCTCCCACTCCCTTACTCTGGGTTATTAAATGCTGCACAATCCAGCAGTGACCAGACCAGACCTCATCCCAGCCTTCTTGGTGCCCAGAGGCTAGTGGGGAAAATAACACATTGAATGAATAATAATATAAATAATTAATGCTACAAAGGAAGAGAACAGGATACTTTGTGAATGCAAAACCAAGGGGACGTGGTTGTTCAGAGCTTCCCCAAGGAAGTGATATTGAACCCGCAAAGCGGAGAGTGAAAGGTGAGAGGTGGGGAGAGGGTCTTCCAAATGCAGAAACAGCGCATGCAAAGGTCCTGTGGCCAGAAAGAGTTTCTCCCACTCAGAGGTCAGCAAGGTGGTTAAGTGGGACTGGAGCCCACAGCACAAGCGTGAGGTCAGTGCCAGGTCTGGAGCCATCACGGTGAGGCCAACAGCAGCCAGGGGCCATCAGGGGAAGAGGTGGGAAGTTTCTCAGATGTTCCAGGGGATGGCAGTAAGGCTGCTTCCACCCCAGGTGAGTCAGACAGCAGCCTGGGCAGGTGACTGTGACTTTTTGTTTTCTTTTTTCTTAGAACTGTTTTTCCGTTAGAGGATCTTTCAAACGCTTTTTGGCTTGGGGATGAGTCAGGATCTCTCTGCCTACAGATAGCCCAGACCGTGCAAGCAGTCTGGCCCAGCCACCTTAAACACCTCCCTCCCTCCTTGGGCAGGTTTGGAGACTGAGGCCCACAGAGGAACAAGGATCACCTGAGGTCATTCAGAAGAGGACTGGGGGGAAGCTCAGAGGAGGGGTTTCCAGGGTCCCAGGAGCACCGCCCTGTGGCTTCTGTCTCCTCTGCTGGATCTATAACTCCAAGACGGCCAACAGCTGGGTGTCCCGGTCACCATGCTGTCCTCAGTGCCTGCAAACAGGAGGTGCTTCATCCACAATTACAGAATGGGCAGTCCCAGCAGCTTTTGGAAACACCCCAGAGGTTGCGCTCAGAGGATCGGCAGGAAAGGGTATCCTTTCTGAGAGTGGATACGAGAGACAGATACAGGAATATGGAGAGAGAAAGAGACAGAGAAACTGCCAGAGACATGGAGAGAGAGAGAGACAGCAATGGAGACAGATAGACTCGGAATGAGACAGTGGAGAAGCAGAGATCAAGAGACACAGAGAAAGAAGTGATAAATGGGAGGCAGATACGTGCAGAAGAGACTGAGTGGATGGACACACAGGTTGGGGGCAGGCAGGGAGGCAGCAGGGTCAGGACCACCACTCAGTGGTATAGGACACTTTGTGTGAATTTCAAAAAGAGTCCCCTTCCTGAGGCCCTCTGACCCCAGCTGGATGTTTTTGTGCAGTGAACAGCCTGCCCCGCCATCTAAGGCAGCCAAAGCAAGCTCTGTGTTGGTATCTCCAGCAGCCAGCACCAGACCAGGCACACAGAGCATGCTCAACATATGCCCGTTGAAGTAATGGACAAAGTTAGATAATGCCAGAATCCAGTCTGGAGTCCCAGAGAGAGAAGGGAAGGGAGGAAGGCAGAGCAAAACCGAAGTGGGAAGTCCGGGCACCTGAAGTTTCTGGCTGAGCCACAGATGCCTCCTCTGGGAACCACCTGGGTTTACCTGCCACCCAGGAAAATTCCCCTCCAACTTCTGGGAGCACAAAGTGAGTGGGCAGCCAAGGCGGGAGGTGGCCCCTCCCCAGGACGCCGCGGGCCCCAGCGAGAGATGGTAACTGCCAAGTCTCACCCGAAACTCCTCACAGCCCAGACTTGCTTCTGGGGTGGAGCCAGGAACCTGAGAGGCCCTGAGGCGGGGACCAGGCTTCCCCTATTTTCACAGCCCAGAGATGGGAGGGGGCTGGCTTGGGGTCACCCAGAATAGGAGTCAAGGGAAAAGCATTCCTGGAGATGAGTAAAGAGGGAAGAGGAAAGGACGTGCTTGGGGCTGAACTGTCAATGGAAGGTGAAGCTCAAGGCCAAGTTAGGGAGATTGAACTTGGCCGTGTGTCCAAACACTTAATCTGTTATTCTATACACACTCAATTCGGTCCCTCTGTACCTAGTCCCAGCCTGAGTGATCCTGGGTGACTTAGAGGTGACTCCTAAGACTGGGAGGACAAACAGACCTCCCTGTTCTGTGGGTCAGGAGTGAGCCAGGCGGGCTGGAGGCTTAGGACCCAGAGGCCAACTGGGAGAGGGCTGCTGAACCCAATGGAGATTGGGCATTAGTGCCAGGACCTTGAAAATGTAGGACTACGTCAGGTGAAAAAGACCCGAAAGCACTTCCTGGGCAGAAAATACAAGTCTGGAGGTGTGTATAAATCAGACAAGTGTTCGACTTCCCTGGTGGTACAGTGGATAAGAATCCACCTGGCAATGCAGGCGATATGGGTTCGATCCCTGGGCCAGGAAGATTCCACATGCTGCAGAGCAACTGTGCTCCACAGCGAGAGAAGCCACTGCAGTAAGAAGCCTGTGAACCGCAACAAAGAGTGGTGTCCATTCACCACAACTGGAGAAAGCCTGAGCACAGCCATTAAGACCCAGTGCAACCAAAAACAAAAAATAATCATCAGAAAAGTGCTGGGAACAATCCAGAGTGTACAATAATGCTGCTGTACGCAAAAGGGTCAGGTTGGACCAGAGAGAAAGATCAGACCTCAGACGGATCAGAAACAGCTGCATGATGAAGGGGGCATGAGAGCTGGGACTTTGAAGGATGAAGAGGAGTTTGCAAATAGAAACAGTAAGGCATGCAAACTGAGCAGAGAGGCTGTGGCCCGAATTCAAAGAACACGATGATGGCATAGCAGGAGAAATGACTTGAGGAGTAAGATCAGTAGATGTCAGATTTCTCCAGATCCAAGCAGGCTGCCACTCAAGGCCAAGAAACCCAAGGAGAATTCCCCCTGGCTCCTCCAAGCTGTATTAGGCCTGCTCCAACCACTGTTATCTCTCCTCCGTGGGTCACAGGTACTGTCCACTTTGGTCTATGGCAGCACTTGGTGGGGATGCTTTCCACAAGTGGTGCTGGGATCTCAGGCCAGGCTTGGCCCTCTCTGTGCCTCAGTTTTCCCATCTGGAAAATGGGAATGTCAGAAGCCACTTTTGCTGTTTGTGTTCATCTCAGGACTGGGAGGACTCCAACAAACACTGGGAAGGGAGTAAAGAGATAACAGGAAGAAAGAGAGAGAGAGAACAATGGAAGGGAAAAAGACTTGCACCCCTCCTCCAGGCCAATACCAAGAGACAGGTCCAACATTATTATTTTAGAACGCGGTGGAGCTGTCGAGGATTAAGAAATGAGTGGTGATTTGCATGTGATTTGCATGCAATTTGCATACTGTTTGTGAAATGTCAAAAAAGGCCTGAAAATGCTTTCTCCCACCCCCACCTCAGCCAAGAAGCAGGAAACTCTCCCCCTTCTTCTATCAGGGACCTGTGCATGGGCTGGGGACCCTTCAGTTCAAGGATGGCCAGGGCAGCAGACCCGAGGAGAATGGGGTGACCTTGGATGCTCCATCTGTAAAATGGGTCATAATCCTCACCACCACTGACAATCCTTTCAGTTGGCAGACTAGAGTAAGTGGAGGCCAGGCACAGACCTTGGGACATAGTGAGAACCAAAGAATGGAGCTGGGATGACTATTAGAAGCCCCACTTTCCTGCTGGGTCCTGGGGGTGGGGGTGGGGGATGGGGAGTGGGCATGTCCCTCAGCGTTTGCGTGACCCACTGAGGCTGAAAGCAGGCAGGAGCAGGGGCCTGAACTGCCTGGCCCCAGCAGGAGGAATGCCAGTCCCGGAGAGGCTTGTCTGAGGGGAGCCTAGTGGAGCCCCGCAGGCCTGGTGCTGTCCCCAACCAGTGGAAGACAAAGTCCGATCTGAGCGCTACTCTCCCCTTGGCCATGATTTATTATCCATCTGTCCCTACTCTCGGCCCTGCAGCCAACAAAACTCTTAATTAAAACATTATTTCTTCCCAGACTCCTGAGCCTCTGCCCTGTGATGCCAGCATCCAGGGCGTGAATGCAGCCCCCTAGGGTGCATGTGAATGGGCTACCCCAGGCGGTGGGTGGACTGCATAGAGGACCCGATGCCCTGTGGCCAAAGATCAGAAATACAATTGAGTTGCCGAGTTCTACTTGAAGGGCCTTTTTTCTGTCCCCACACTGCAGCTTGCGGGATCTTAATTCCCCAACCAGGGATTGAACCCTGGCTGGAAGCACAGCAGAAGCAGAGTCCTAACCACTGGACCACAGGGAGTTCCCTACCCAGAGGGTCTTGTACCCAGAATTCCTACAACGCACTGCCTGGAATAGTCCGGATCACCCCCCATGATTATCATCAATGTCTCAGCACTCTGCCAGGCACAGACCCCCACCCCCAACCCCCACCCATTCAACCGGAAGACCCTGTGCTGCAAGTGAAGGACGCCGACAAGGGAAGGGCCTGGGTACAACATGCAGAGAGGTTTGGGGGAGGGGCACAGTGCGACACTGGAGTGCTGAGAGAGGGCTGGGGTACTCCACCTTCAGTCATTTGAGATTTCGTGAGTAACCAGCCACACCCACCAGCTGAGGCTGTTCACAGTAGAGGGGGATTGTGGGGGCCCCAAAGAAGACAAGGTGCTCACTGTCTGGGAAGAAGGAAATCCTTCCTGGAGGAGGCTGCAATCCCCGGTGGACTGGAGCTGAAGACAGGGGTGTGAAAAGTGCTTCCAGCAAGGGGCACAGCTTGGGCAGAGGCATGCCTGAGAGAATGTCCAAGGCAGGAGCTGGTGATGCCCACAAGCTCCCCTCCTCTCCGCTCTACGCTTTTCCATGTGTGACATCCTCCGGCTGCCTCCCAAGATGACACTGTGGATCCCCCTGGGCACTTGAAGCTCCAAGGTGGGAGCCATGGCCTCAGGATCACACAGCATAACTGGAAGGCTGGCTGCCCTGGAGCAGCAATGTCCTCAGTCGGTGTCAAGGACTAGGGCTCCGTCAGAAAGGTCCCAGGTGGTGGGCAGCAGCTGGGCAGGCCAGTGTTTCAGCATCTATCCTGGGAGCCCAGAACCTTGGAACAGCAGGAGGGAGGGAATAAGAGAATTTCAATCCAGGCCCCAATAAAAGGATGAAAGACCAGCTCTCTGACCAGTCTTCCTTCTTACCTTTCCCCTAATACCTGCCACCAGCTCCTCCCCTTCCATCACCCTGGTAGCCAGGGTAGCTTGGCACTTGGAGCCACCTGGTGGCAGTCACAGGAATTGCAGGCAAAGAGTGCAACTACACCAAACATGCCAACCAAAGCCCACTCTTTCAATGGTAGGAGAAGGAGTAACAGAACCCAGAGCACGTGAGCAATTTGCCCAAGGACACACAGCAAGTCAGGGCAGCATTACTCAGGGCCACGTGTTAGTTCAAAGGGAAGTGAGAATGAGGCCAGTGACCCTACCCCAGGGTCTAGAAGTGTAGGAATATGGAGAGGGGTGATGGTCATCAGAGAGAAGAGTTCCTTTTCGTCTCTGGGCCTCAGTTTACCTATCTATGGTCTCCATTATCTCCAGGGTCCCTTCCATGTCCCAAGTACTAGAGAGGCTTACCCTGAGTGAGGTCAAGGCTCCCAGGAGATTCCCCTCCCCATGCCAGCCTGCTCCTTCAGCCAGCACCCTTGATCCCCTCGGCCATGGCTCCACATCCTCCAACCCAGGTTACCTGCAGGAGGGATACAGAAGGACATAGGTTACAGGCCAATGTAGCCCTCACCTTGGCACTTAAGGCCTCCTGGTTTGCTTGGTATCCAGCCAGTGCATCTTTCTACATCTGCCATGACGCGCTTCCACCCTAGAGATCCTCTCTCTTGCTTCCAGGAGCCACTAGGACTCCAGGAAGATGTTCTGAGCATCCTATTCCTCACCTCCAGAAATCATACAGTCAATAAACATTTGTTGAGCACCTACTGTGTGCCAGGCACTGAACTGGGGAGACAGCAGTGAATAGGATGGATAACAATGCCCTCACAGAGTTTACAGTCTAGTGGGGGAGATGGGGTGAAAAGAATTAGTAAAATATTAGCAAAAATAATCAGTGAAATATAGACAAGTTAGTTCCAGGGAGAAAGATAAAGCAGGTGTTGGTGGGATGCAGTTTTAAACAGGTGGTCAGGGAAAATTACACTGAGGATAAGTGTACAGGATAAGATTACACTGAGGATATTCTACACTGAACCAAGCCCTGAAGGAGCTGAGGGAGGGAAGCGGAAAGCATTCCAGGTAGAGGGAACGGCAGTGCAAAGGTCCTGAGGTAGGACCACACCTAGAGAGTTGGAGGAGCAGCAAGTTGACTGTCTTAGTTCAGCTGCCACCATCATTCTCCATCACCAGACCTCCCCCCTCCACCAGTCTATCCTTCCTGCAGAGGGCGCCTGTGAGCACCTGAGTCAGGCCACACCCCTCCTCTGCCCATAGCCCTCCAGGGCTCCCATCTCCCTGGGGGGGTCAAAGCCCAAGTCCTCCCCATGGCCCACAAGGTCCTGCATGACCTGCCCCAGCCCCTCCTTGCCCTCCCCTCCTCCCTCTCTTCCCCTCGCTCACTTTGCCCCAGACACAGGGGCCTCCTCAATGTTCCTCCAACATACTAGGTCTTGCCCTAGGGCATTTGCATATGTGGTGCCCTCTGCCTCCTGCTTACTCTTGTTCTCTGTTTAATCACCTCCTTCACATGGTACTCTGAAATGTCACCTTCTCTGAGACACCTCCCCTGGCCACTGTTGATAAGGCAGCAGCACCTCCATCACTCTTGACCTTCCTGCAACTTTCCACAGCACTTTTTACAGCCTGATGTTTTAATCACATATTTATTTGGTTCCTTGTCTGTCTCTCCCACTAGACTGACTGTGCTCCATGAGGGCAAGCCTAGTCTGGGTCCCTGCTGAATGCCAGTGCCCAGCACATGACCTGGCATACAGTAGGCAATTAATGAATGCTTATTGTATATTGAACATTGATTGTGCGGGCATTTGTGCATCATTCAGCTGCTAGGCTTTGTCTGGCCACTGCCAGGAACATCCTCTCCCAGCGCACCTCCATCTCCTCCTACCCCGAGACCCTCCCTCGAGAGGTCCTGGAGAGGCAAGCCCTCCTACGGCATCTTGAGCCTTCAGGACTGTCATCTGAGACTACTGCTCTCAAAATATATCCCCCAGGGACTTTCCTGATGGTCCAGTGGCTAAGACTCTGAGCTCCCAATGCAGGGGACCTGGGTTCGATCCCTGGTCAGGGAACTTGATTCCACATGCTGCAACTAAGAGTCTGCATGCTGCAACTGAAAGATCACGCATGTCACAGTGAAAATCAAAGATCTCAAGTGCTGCAACCAAGACCCAGTGCGGTCAAATAAATATTTTTAAAAAGCCACCCTGGGCTTGGTGGATCAAGCCTCTAGGGGCCCAGCAAGCATCACCCCCATAAACTCCAAGATAACACAGAAAGTTCCAGTTCCTCCCCCATCCAGCATGTCTATCCTGGGCTCTGGGACCAGCCCCTGCCCATCTCCTCCATCTCATTGTCCATCTAGCCAAGCATCAGCCTTCACCATTTCCCAAAGCTGCCCCAGGGCTCTGCGTGTGCTGTTCCCATGGCCCTTCTGCCCAACCCCCACCCTCCTTGAATTGGGAGACCCACTCGTGTCAGGTCACCTTGGCCAGGGGACCTCTCTGGATATCCCCAGATGGCCAGATCACAGCATGGGCAGCAAGGGCAGCAGGAGTTTGTGGGGAAGACAGGAGTAGTGGGGGAAATGGATGAACAGAGAAGGAAGAGAGACATACATACATACATAGAGAAAAACAGCAGAGACAGAAATGAATAGAGACACAGAGAAACAGAGACAGGAAGAAGGAAAGGAAATGAAATTTAACAGGGACAGCATCCCCCAGAGAGAGACTGACGGAAAACAGAAAGATCAAGAGAAATGCAGGGGAGGCTTCAGAGAGGCAGAGTGATAAAAGAAGAAAGCCCACAGGGGGATCAAGCAGCCCTCCTGACCTTTCTTGGCACCTGGCTCCCTCCATCTTTCCTTCCCAGCGGGTTCCCAGAATAGCCAGTGCTTGGAGGGGAGAATGGGGGCGGCAAACACAGGGGTGAGAAGGGCCCCTAGTCACCCTCCCCAGCAACCACCATCCCACTCCTCCCTATCCCAGCCAAGCTCTCTCCTCGCCTCCCCCCAGCTTGACCCACTTCCCAACTTCCCACCGCACTGGCGATGCCAGCCAGGCCCTGGGGTGCCCTGCTATCTTCCTCTAGCACCCCCAGCCAGGCCCCCAGCCAGGCCCAGCAGTGCCCCCTCAGGCCCCATCCATCCTGACCCACCTCCCACCCAACCCGGGATGCCAGCCAGGCTCTCAGTTCCTTGCCATCTCCCCCATAGGCCTGAGTCACCCGTCGCCTGGGCCCCAGCCAGGCCCCCTGTTCCCTCCCCAGCCCTGACCCACCACCTCCCATCTTCCACCCCAACCAGGCCCACCAGTGCCCCCCAGGCCCCATCAATCCTGACCCACCTCCCAACCCATCACTCCAGTTCCCCGTCGTCTCCCCGGAGCCCTGACTCACCCCTCACCCGGAACTCCTGCCAGGGCCACCTGACCCCCGCCCCCAGGCCCCCGCCCCAGTTCCCAGGTCGCCGCCCCAGCCCCCGGCCACCTGGGGTCGCTGACGAGCAGCAGCACCGAGCCGTCCTGTAGGCGCACGTCGCGCACCGTCTGGTGGTCGTCCAGCCGCCGCGCGTTGTAGTAGAAGGTGCGCTTCCAGGAGCTCACTCCCTGGCCCACGAGCTGGGCGCGCAGGTCGCTGAGCGTGTCCCGCGGCCGCACAGTGAGCGGCAGCAGCAGCGCCTCGTCCGCCAGGTGCACCTTGATGTGGTAGCGCTTCCAGCGAGACAGGCCCCGCCGCAGCCCCTCCATGGCTCGCACCGGGCGCTCGGACCCGGCTCAGGGCCCCGCGCGCGCGCGCGCCCGCCCTCCGCACCCACCCGACCGGCCAGGCCGCCCGCCCCCGCCGCGGCCGCGCCCCGCCCCGCCCTCCTGGGCACGCCCGGCGCGCAGGCTGGAGGCTCCGCGAGGGCGGGGAGCGGCGGGAGACTCGCCGGCCCCGAACCCTCACCCGCAGACCCTCACCCTCACCCTCGGTTTACGCCGAGATGTATTAAGTGCCTACTGCGCGCCAGGCAGATGGAGGCGCCCAGGGAACCAGGGAATGAAATGTACAGAAAACAGCCGCATCATAAAGATCACTGTGTAAATGCACACTGCATCCGATCGTGGGAAGTGCCAGGCAGGGACCAGAGCTCCAGACTGGCCGGCTATTTCAGAGATCAAGGTCAAGGGAGGCCCCTCTGTGGAGGTGGCATTTGAATGGAGATCTGACGGAGGAGTGAGCCAGCCACGCAAAAGGTCACAATCAAGAGTGCTTACTGCATGCTGAGCTGGGGAACAGCCCGTGCAAAAGCCCTGGGGCAAGACCCTGCCTAGTGTCTTGGAGGAACAATGAGGAGGCCAGTGGGGCTGGAGCAGAGTGAGCTAAGGGGGCGGGGGGACGGTGGGGGCGGAATGCAGCAGGTCGTGCAGGGCCTTGAGGGTCCACAAGGAGGACTTGGGCTTTTACCCCAAGGGAGATGGGAGCCCTGGAGGGAAGTGACTGAGGTTTGTATTTATATCTGACTCTCATTTAGTCCTTATTTCCTTGATGATACATTCAACCAGTATTTATTCTGTGTCCAGGCTGGGTGAGTGATGCTGTGCACCAGAGAAATCTCAATTTAGGGCTATGCCTTAAAGGGTCACCCAACTGAAGGTCAGAGACACAGAGCTGGACACACAGATTCCCAGTGCTATGCGGTCAGGGTTTGAGTGGTAGAAGAGACCCCAAGCTGGAAAAGGCCAGTAGGGATAGATGGCTTTCCAAATGGGTGGGCATGGAGCACTAGGGCTTTGGCATATGAGTAGGAGTTCAACACTCCTGACAAGGAGTTACCTGTCCATGATCAACAACTATTTAGTTGTGTGCCTAGTGGGGAGAAGCAAGAGTCAAGGCTTGTGGCCAGTGACGGTCAGGGGAGGCTTGTAAGCAGGAAATCACCTACTCCCAGTTCCATACAGTTCCCCCACCCTGGCAACCCCTTTCTCAGGCTCCACCAGCCTCTCCAGTCTTATCCAAGTGCCGTCTTCCTGAAAGCCTTCCTTGATTGCTGCTTGCCCCCATCCATCGCCATACCTGCCAGGACAGGACTGACCAGTTCTGGGTGTCCAGAATGTTGACTTGACCTCAGAGAGGCTGTCTGTACTTAGAAGCCAGTTACTGTGGAGCCCCTTGGGGGCTCCTCTTTCAGCAGTGACCAAAAGCCGGGGAGGGAGGCTGAAATTAGAACAGGGCAGTGGACAGATGGAGAGTTCTGAGCCCGACCCTGACCCTTGTATGTTTCTTAGGAAGGAACTTAACCTGTCTGGGCCTCAATGTTGCCATCTGTCCAATGGGATTGTTACAAGGAATGAATTACTGCACGTAAGCACTTTGAAATGTTCCTGAAACATAGTCACTGGCTAATTGGCTATGCGGAAAGAATCGTCAAGTGCAATTAAACTCCTCAAGGAAAAGCAAATAAAAACAAAAATAGCAAACAGGAAAGAGAGAGGGAAAAAAAAAAAAAAAACCCTGCTCAGTGACAGATGGCCTTCTAAATACTTGATTTTAAAAAAGAAAAGAAAGCTTCTCTTAATTCTCACATGGCACTATTATCTCCCATTATACAGATCAGTAAAGTGAGGCTTGGGCTTCCTAGGTGAAGGTAGTGGTAAAGAACCCGTCTGCTAATGCAGGAGATGTGGGAGACACGAGTTCAATCCCTGAGTCGGAAAGATCCCCTGAAGAAGGAAATTGCTACTCACTCCAGTGTTCTTGCCTGGAAAACCCCATGGACAGAGGAGCCTGAGCTCTACAGTCCATGGGGTTGTAAAAAGTCAGACATGACTCAGTGACTGAACAACAACAGCAACAAAGTGAGACTCAGAGAGGGTAATTTCCTTGAGGATACACAGAGGAAAATGGCAGAGCCAGGATTTGAACCCTAGCCACCTGGCTTCAGCCATCCTGCTATTGTCCGCTTTCTATGCAGCTTCTTAGACAACCATCAGATTTCAGATGGCGATTTTAAAGGTGGCTAAGAGCAAATTTAATTGGATGGGGCAAGCAGCAGTGGCCACAGGACAGGTCAATCCTCATCCCAATTCCCAAGAAGGGCAGTACTAAAGAATGTGCTAACCATTGGACAATTGCACTCATCTCCCACGCTAGGAAGGACATGCTTAAAATCTTGCATGCTAGGCTTCAGCATTATGTGAACCAAGAACTTCCAGATGTCCAAGCTGGGTTTAGAAAAAGAAGAGGAACCAGAGATAAAATTGCCAGCAATAGAGAAAGCTAGGAAATTCCAGGAAAACATCTACCTCTGTTTCATGCACCATGCTAAAGCCTTTGACTGTGTGTGTTAACAAACTGTGGAAAGCTCTTAAAGAGATGGGACTACCAGAGCATCTTACCTGTCTCCTGAGAAACCTGTATGGGGGTAAGAAGCAACAGTCAGAACCCTGTATGGAACAACTGATTGGTTCAAGATTGATAAAGGAGTACGACAGGGCTGTCTGCTGTCACCCTGTTTGTTTAACCTATACGCTGAGCACATCATGAAAAATGCTGGGCTGGATGAGTTATAAGCTGGAATCGAGATAAGTGGGAGAAACATCAACAACCTCAGATATGCGAATGATACCACTCTAATGGCAGAAGGTGAAGAGGAACTAAAGAGCCTCTTGATGAGGGTGAAGGAGGAGCGTGAAAGAACTGGCTTAAAACTAAATATTAAAAAAAGTAAGATCATGGCATCCAGCCCTGTTACTTCGTGGCAAACAGAAGGGGAAAAGGTGGAAGTAGTGACAGATTAAATAAGTTAAATAAGCAGGGTGACAATATACAGCCTTGACCTAATCCTTTTCCTATTTGGAACCAGTCTGTTGTTCCATGTCCAGTTCTAACTGTTGCTTCCTGACCTGCATATAGGTTTCTCAAGAGGCAGGTCAGGTGGTCTTGTATTCCCATCTCTTTCAGAAATTAAAAGATGCTTACTCCTTGGAAGGAAAGTTATGACCAACCTAGATAGCATATTCAAAAGCAGAGACATTACTTTGCCAACAAAGGTCTGTCTAGTCAAGGCTATGGTTTTTCCTGTGGTCATGTATGGATGTGAGAGTTGGACTGTGAAGAAGGCTGAGTGCCGAAGAATCGATGCCTTTGAACTGTGGTGTTGGAGAAGACTCTTGAGAGTCCCTTGGACTGCAAGGAGATCCAACCAGTCCATTCTGAAGGAGATCAGCCCTGGGATTTCTTTGGAAGGAATGATGCTAAAGCTGAAACTCCAGTACTTTGGCCACCTCATGCGAAGAGTTGACTCGTTGGAAAAGACTCTGATGCTGGGAGGGATTGGGGGCAGGAGGAGAAGGGGACCACAGAGAATGAGATGGCTGGATGGCATCACTGACTCCATGGACGTGAGTCTGAGTGAACTCTGGGAGTTGGTGATGGACAGGGAGGCCTGGTGTGCTGCGATTCATGGGGTTGAAAAGAGTCGGACATGACTGAACGACTGAACTGAACTGAACTGAGTGACAGATTTCCTCTTCTTGGGCTCTAAAATCACTGTGGATGGTGACCACAGCCATGAAATCAGAAGACGATTGCTTCGCGGCAGGAAATCTATGACAGACCTAGACAGTGTGTTGAAAAGCAGCAGTGTGTTGTGTCAGCATCTGCTGACAAAGGTGCGTATAATCAAGGCTATGGTTTTCCCAGTGGTCATGTATGGTTGTGAGAGCTGGACCGTAAAGAAGGCAGAATGCCAAGGAATTGATGCTTTTGAACTGTGGTGCTGCAGAAGACTCCTGAAAGTCCCTTGGACAGGAAGGAGATCAAATCAGTCAATCTTAAGGGAAATCAACCCTGAATACTCAGGGCTGGAAGGGCTGAAGCTGAAGCTCCGGTATTTCGGTCATCTGATGTGAACAGCCGACTCATTGGGAAAGTCCCTAATGCTAGGAGAGATTGAGGGCAAGAGGAGAAGAGGGTGTTAGAGGATGAGATGGGAAGATGGCATCACTGGGAGACAGGGAAAGTCGGGGAAGCCTAGCATGCTGCGGTCCATGGGGTCGCAAAGAGTTGTACACAACTGGGCAACTGAACAACAACAAGAAGAGGAAATTTAATTCCAGATGGATCATCCCCCACCCAGCAAAAAATGAGAGAGAGAGACAAAGAAACTATTAAACTATTAGAAGAAAACATGGAAGGTTAATAATAATCGTAGTGTGTTGAAGCACGACATTACACCTTTAATGATTTAAAAGATTAGTAACTGACTACATACAAATATAGAATTCCTATACACACACACAAATACTAGAAGGGTCAATAGATTAAGTCAGAGAAACTTTTCCAAGACATGATAGACAACAGAACGATTTCCTTAATATGT
This sequence comes from Bos indicus, assembly GCF_029378745.1. NCBI lineage: Eukaryota > Metazoa > Chordata > Mammalia > Artiodactyla > Bovidae > Bos > Bos indicus. Next base: position 18,504,770 of record NC_091766.1, on the reverse strand, counting down.
AAAGAGCTTTCAGAAGTCAATGAGGACCAAAAATCCAATAAAAGAGGTAAATGATATGAACAGTTTCTGAAAAGGGAATACAAATGTCTTCTAAGCATATAAAAGGGAGTTCATTCTCACTTGTCATAAGCTAAATATAAAATAAAACTACCACAAAATACTTAAAAAAAAAATCTATCAGGTTGCTAATGATGAAAAAGTTTGATAATTCACCATGTTGCTGGGGTTTGGGGAAAAGAGCAGTCTCATGCACTGGGGGTGCATGTTCTAATCTCTCTCATTATATGTGTGAAATGTTCTAATCTCTCTGATAATAGCTATTAAAATGAGAAACTGCTGTATCCCTTCTGGGAATCTATCCAGGTGCCCAAGGACAGATTATAGCACAGCACACAGGCTGAGCAATTTACATGTAATCCACAAAGAATCCTGAGGCTGGTCTCACTGAGCAAAGGAGGGAAACTGAGGCCCAGAGGAGGGAGAGAATGAGGGTCCAGAATGCTGGTCGCACTGTCTCAGGCAGGGGTGGGGTGGGGTTCACTTCACCTGTGGTGCTGGCCACCACAGCCCCAGCCACCTCCCTTGTCAGGCCAGCCTCCAAGTTTCAGGCAACACACCTGTCGGTGTGCAGAACAGGTCAGAGCAGAACCAGAGACGCTCAGCTTCAACATATGGAGGCCGAGCCGGCCAGGCCGAGCCCTGCAAGTGCTGGGTGCCAGTTCCAATTAATTCTGACTTTCTCATTAAGCCGTTAGGAAAAGCCAGGTGGCCTCAGGCGGTAGGCCCTCGGCCTCGGCCGCTGGATTAGAGGGATCATGGTTTCTGCCTCGAGACACTGTATTATCTGTCACGGGCAATTATGGGAGACCCGGGCAGGCAGTGCCAAGCCTGGTGAATCCCTGAGTTCTAGAACCTGGGCAGATCTGAATTGTGGAATCTCTGAAATCGTGGACACCCAGAATCTAAGAGTGCCCGGCATTCTAGATCTTCAGAATAATCTCCCCTCTTCCTGAACGTTCTAGAATCCTAGTGGGAATTCTCTGGCGGTCCAGTGGTTAGAACTCCACATTTTTTTTCACTCCCAGAGCCTGGGTTCAATCCCTGGTCAGGGAACTAAGATCTCCCAAGCTGCACCATGTGGACAAAAAAATAGAATCCTAGAGCCAGGATCCTGAGTGGCAATCAACACATCACTCTGGCTGTCTTGGCAGGGAGAGGAATACGTGGGCAGTCAGAGGCAGAAGGCCTGAGTATAGGTGGAGGCCTGCACCCCACCAGTTCTGCAGGCAGATAGGGAGGGAGAATGCTGTGCTAGCTTGCCCCAGCCTGTGACATAGTCACTGAACTTGGCATGGCCAACTTATGGAATCACAAATCTTTGGCCTCTAGTGACACAGATTTCTTGGTGAAACTTTTCCCCTGGGTCAGAGGGTCTCTCAAACTGGAAGCCCAGGGGCTGAATCTGTTTTTTCTGCTGTTTCTGTTGTTGTTTGGTTATTTTGGCCCACATAATGTTTACAAGAACTGGTGAATGAATTTTTTCCATATAAGAGCTTCAGTGCATACAGCGGAATACTACTCAGCCATAAAAGGAATGAAATTATGCCATTTTGCAGCAACAATGGATGGACCTAGAGATGATTATATACTAAGTGGTGATGTAAGTCAAAGACAAATACCACATGGTTTCACTTATATGTGGAATCTAAACTATGCCACAAGTGAACCTATCTATAAAATAGAAAGAGACTCACAGACATAGAGCACAGATCTATGGCTGCCAAGGGGGAGAGGGGATACAGGAGGGATGGAATGGGAGTTTGGGATTCAGTTCAGTTCAGTCGCTCAGTCATGTCCAACTCTTTGCGACCCCATGAATCGCAGCACGCCAGGCCTCCCTGTCCATCACCAACTCCCGGAGTTCACTGAGACTCACGTCCATGGAGTCAGTGATGCCATCCAGCCATCTCATCCTCTGTCTTCCCCTTCTCCTCCTGCCCCCAATTCCTCCCAGCATCAGAGTCTTTTCCAATGAGTCAACTCTTCACATGAGGTAGCCAAAGTACTGGAGTTTTAGCTTTAACATCATTCCTCCCAAAGAAATTCCAGGGCTGATCTCCTTTAGAATGGACTGGTTGGATCTCCTTGCAGTCCAAGGGACTCTCAAGAGTCTTCTCCAATACCACAGTTCAAAAGCATCGATTCTTCGGCGCTCAGCCTTCTTCACAGTCCAACTCTCACATCCATACATGACCACAGGAAAAACCATAGCCTGGACTAGACGGACCTTTGTTGGCAAAGTAATGTCTCTGCTTTTGAATATGCTATCTAGGTTGGTCATAACTTTCCTTCCAAGGAGTAAGCATCTTTTAATTTCATGGCTGCAATCACCATCTGCAGTGATTTTGGAGCCCAGAAAAATAAAGTCTGACACTGTTTCCACTGTTTCCCCATCTATTTCCCCTGTTTCCCCATCTATTTCCCATGAAGTGATGGGACCGGATGCCATGATCTTCGTTTTCTGAATGTTGAGCTTTAAGCCAACTTTTTCACTCTCCACTTTCACTTTCATCAAGAGGCTTTTTAATTCCTCTTCACTTTCTGCTATAAGGGTGGTGTCATCTGCATATCTGAGGTTATTGATCAGATGCAAGTTATTATAGAGAATGGATAAATGACAAGGCTCTACTGAACAGCACAGGGAACCATATTCAACTATGCATGAACATGCTCAGTTGCGAAGTCATGTCTGACTCTTTGGGACTCCATGGACTGTAGCCTCCCAGGCGCCTCTGTCCATGGGATTTTCCAGGCAAGAATACTGGAGTGGGTTGCCATTTCCTCCTCTAGGAGATCTTCCCACTCCAGGAAACAAATCCATGTGTCCTGCATCTCCTCTCATTGGGCAGGCAGATTCTTTACCTCTGAGTCACCTGGGAAGCCCATATTCAACTATATCCTGCGATAAACCATAATGGAAAAGAATATTAAAAAGAAACATGTATAACTGAGTCACTTCGCTGTACTGCAGAAATTAACACAACATTATAAATCAACTATACTTTGATTAAAAATGAAAAAAAAAAAAAAAAAAAAGACACTCTAAGGACTTCCCAGGTGGTCCAGTGGCTGAGACTCCTTTCTCCCAATGCCAAGGGCTGGGGTTTGATCCCTGGTCAGGGAACTAGATCCCACATGCTACAACAGAAGATTCCACATGATGCAACAAAGATTGAAGATCCCAAAGATCTTCATGTGCTGCAGTAAGAGCCAACGCAGCTTTATTTGAGTCTTTAAGATGACCCTCAGATCCCTAGTGGTGAGTGGAGAATTCTCAGAGGATCCCACTGACCCACAGGTTAATGGATGTGCTTGTAGTTATAAGGATCAAAGAGATGGTTTCTGAAACTTACTGAGTCCTTAGGCTGTGTGCCAGGCAGGGTTCAAAGAGCCTTACAAACCGTAACTCACTTAATCACTGAACAACAAATCTATGAGGCTGCTATCATATCAGACCCATTATACAGATGAGGAGACCGGGTCCACAGCATGAAAAGCAGCACCAAGTAAGTGCTTGGGTTTAGCAGAACCTAAAATTTGCTCAGTCCCCTCTGTGGACACCCATTCTTGTCTCTCCAGAGAGCATTGCCTCTGGCATTCCAGGAAATTTTCCTGAATGTTTTGGTTCTCCAGTTTCTTGGGTGACTCCATGCAGAACTGCTGGGAAAGGTGAGGGGAGAGGAGAGTGTGGCAAGTTTCTGGGTTCCTGGAAATATCAGACACACAGAGACACCGCCCCCCAGCCTCTGACACATACACATACACACACACACCACATACCTTGAGACAAAATGAGACCGAGACTGGCTGGATACACACTCCCAAGATAAAACCAGACACACCCATTTCAAAACACTTGTGCACACACACACACCCAGACCAATGAAAACACACCCCGGGACAAGCAGTGCTATGCACAGGAGATATGCTCAGGGCCTTGGCACGGGGGTGGCAAGGTTACAGGGATTCTGGACATCCTTGATTCCTGCGAAACTCTGCTGCAGCCTTCATCTCCATCTCCATCTCCCTGCTGGGGTCGGGCCTCCCGCTAACGTGCCAGTGGACCAGTAGGGGAACCGCAGGCGGAGAGAAAAGGACTGGGGCTTGCCAAGAGGCCAGGTAGGGACAACCGTGGGGCAGAGTGTGGCTCTCTGGCACCATCCAGTGGCTATGTGGTGGGGGCGCAGGGGTCGCAGCAGCCCCTGAGGTTCAATATCTTTGCGTCTCCGAGTCCCTCTGCGTCTGCTTTTGTCTCTGTCTGGATCTGTGTCTCTCTCTGCATCTCAGTCTCTCTGTCTTCTCTATGCGTTGTTGTCTCTTTTTCCTTCTGAGTCTGTCTGTCTCTGTTTCTCTGAAGCTCTGTTCCTTCTTCATCTCTCCATCTTTTTTTCTCTCTCCCATTCTTCCCGCTCCCCCCTCCCCCAACTGCTCTTCCATGAATTAGCCGCCTCTCTCATTAGCCTGCAGCTGTGACTCAGTCCAGGTTGGGCATGAACTACCAACCTTATCAGCTCTGCTAGCCAGCGTGCTCCTACCACCTACGTTCAGGTCTTTGGAGTGGGGGTGGGGGACCTCATGCCTGGAGTCTGCAGGAGGCTCCCCCTGCTGTTACCTTTGTCCAGATAACTTGGCCATGAGCCTACCTTGGCTTGTCCCTTCCCCAGGACTGGCTGCTGCCAGTTCCCTAGAGACAGAAAGTGCTGGTTGCCTTTCTGGGATAACAGACACCTTTATCCCTACTAGGAGCCTGAGGATCCCTTCAACTGCTAAAGCCTGCCATCCCCACCCCCAGTGCCCTCAAATTGCCTGTGTCTGCTGGCCTGATCCCTGACCCCACTGGGACCTCACAGGTCACTCTGAACCCAACTCACACACATTCCTGCTTGCTAGGTTCCTCCCAGATTGCCACACCCATTCCTTCCCAGGAGCTCCTGCACATTCTGTTCCCTCTCCTGGGATATCCTTCCAGTCAGCTCCTTCAGGAAGCCAGGCTCACTCCACCTCCTGCTTAAAACACTCCCCATGGGCTCCACAGAGCAAATCTGTCTCGGTCATGGTCACTGCTGTGTCCCTAGCACAGAGCCTGGCACACAGGAAATGCCCTGGATGCTGCTGCTAAACAGAAGAGCTCTCTCCGGCTTCCCTGGTGGCTCGGTGGTAAAGAATCTGCCTACCAATGCCAGGAGACCTAGGTTCCATCCCTGTGTCCAGAAGATCCCCTGGAGAAGGAAATAGCAACCCACTCCAATATTTTTGCCTAGGAAATCCCATGGACAGAGGAGCCTGGCAGGCTACAGTCCTTGGAGTTGCAGAGAGTCAGACACGACTGAGCAACTATGTCAAGCCCAGGTCACATCTTGTCTTGCTGAGGGTGTGGGCCTTGACCTAACAGACTACATTTCACCCTATGTCCTGTTTTCCCAGGGACAGGGGGCGAGGAGACTTTTTCTGGGCTGCCTGTGAAATTTGCCCTGCTGGGTCTCATTTCAGCCAAGTCTGTAAATATTCGGTCTGCCGGGGCCGGCAGGGGAAGCTTCAGTGTGTTTTACGAGCCTCCCCATGGGGCCCAGCGCGAAGTTTCTGTGGCTGGCTATGTGGGGCGCCCGGCAGTTTCACGGCTGGCTGGCACGAGGTGGGTCTGACTGTGAGATTGGAGGCAGCCGTGAGGCATCATCAGCGGCTCCTGGCACTTAACCCCTCAGCGTGCAGCTTTCAGATACCCGAACAGGGCCCCTTCTTTGAAAAACTGCAAACACAGGGTTATAGATCACAGCTGTGGTGGGCGTGGGGGCAGATCGAACCCCCTCCCCAAGACTGCAAGGAGGCGGAAGGCCCCAGTTTAGACCTGTCTCTTCTAGAAGAATTGACTGCAACCACAATCACTGGCTAAGCACCCACAGATGCTGGGTCCTGTGCAAAGCCCTTTATTTTTGACTCTTTAAAAAAATACTTTTATTTTAGAGACTTCCCTCGTGGTTCAGTCACTAAGACTCCATGCTGCCAATGCAGGGGGCCCGGGTTCAACCCCCTGGTCAGGGAACCAGATCCCGCATGCCGCAGCTAAGAGTTTGCATATACCAAGACCTGGTACAACCTAATAAAAGAAAATAATAATAATTTTATTTATTTTTGACTGCTGGGCCTTTGTTGGTTGACGCACAGGCTTTCCGCTAGTTGCGGCGAGCGGGGGCTACTCCTTACTTGTGACGCACGGGCTTCTCGTTGCGGGGGCTTCTCTTGTTGTGGAGCACAGACTCTAGAGTGCTGGCTTCTGTAGTTTCTTCTCCTGGGCTCTAGAGCACGGGCTCAACAGTTGTAGCGTGAGGGCTTAGTTGCTCCGCAGCATGTGGGATCTTCCCAGGTCAAGGATCAAACCCATGTCTCCTGCACTGGCAGGCAGATTCTGTACCACTGAGCCACCAGGGAAGCCTGTAAAGCACTTTAAATGCATCAGCTCCTTGCATCCTCAGAAATCCCCCAGCCCGTTTTACAAAGAGAAGACTCAGGGACTTCCCTGGAGATCCAGTAGTTAAGACTCTGTGCTCCCAAAGCAGGGGGCACATGTTCGATCTCTGGTTGGGGAGGATCTTATATGCTGCGGGGCATGGCCAAAAAAAAAGACAGCAAGAAAAAACTCAGGCGTTCAAGGTAACTGGTTCCAGGTCATCCAGGTGGTAAAGGGTAGAGCTGGGATAACATTCTCCAGCCTGGCTTGGTCTCACATAAGTCACCCAGCCCTCACGGGGGCCTCCCTGACAGGACCATGGTGAGGAGCCCCTGGAAGCCACTTCTCAACAGTCAGCTTCCCAGGGGTCAATGGGTCAGTTGGGGCTGGGAACCTGCATTTTAAAGAAGCCCCTCCCTGGGAATTCCCTGGAGGTCCAGTGGTTAGAACTCAGCGCTTTTTCTGCCATGGCCCAGGTTCTCCCTGGTCAGGGAACTAAGATCCCACAAGCCACCGTGGTGGTGTGACTAAAAAATAAATAAGCCCATCCCTCCACCGCCAGGTAACTCTTACTAGAGGTGTTCCTTGGACCTTCCTCAGGAATAGCAGCAGCCTTACTACTGCACGTGTCCGAACATGCCAGGTTCCCTCCCAATCTCAGTGGAGATGGTCTGCCACCTGGTGTTGACTGAAGACACTACAAGGCTTGGTGTCCCCGTCAGACACTCTAAGCTAGCATTCTGCCGGGCCCCAGAAGACCCAAAAGGCCAGACCAGGAATGAAAACATGAAGACAGAGGATTTTAAGGATTTTTTTTAATGTAGACCATTTTTGGAGAAGGCAATGGCAACCCACTCCAGTACTCTTGCCTGGGAAATCCCATGGACGGAGGAGCCTGGTAGGCTACAGTCCATGGGGTCGCGAAGAGTCAGACATGACTGAGCGACTTCACTTTCACTTTTCACTTTCATTCACTGGAGAAGGAAATGGCAACCCACTCTGGTGTTCTTGCCTGGAGAATCCCAGGGATGGGGGAGCCTGCTGGGCTGCCATCTATGGGGTCGCACACAGTTGGACACGACTGACGTGACTTAGCAGCAGCAGCAGACCATTTTTTAAGTCTTTATTGAATTTGTTACAATATTGCTTTGTTTTATGTTTTGGTTTCTTGCCTGTGAGGCATGTGGGATCTCAGCTCCCTAACCAGGGATCGCACCCACACCCCCTGCATTGGAAGGCAGAGTCTTAACCACTGGACTACCAGGGAAGTCCATAAGATACAGGATTATTGTGTCCTTTCTCTCTTTCTCCTCTGCATAGATTCGATAAGAATTTACTCTGTGTCTACCATGCTGGCTCCTTGGAAGAAAAGTTATGACAAACCTAGACAACGTATTAAAAAAGAGAGACATCACTGTGATGACAAAGATCTATATAGTCAAAGCTATGGTTTTCCCAGTAGTCACGTATGGATGTGAGAGTTCGACCATGAAGAAGGCTAAGGACCGAAGAATGAATACTTTCAAACTATGATGCTGGAGAAGACTCGGGAGTCCCTTAGACAGTAAGGAGATCAAACTAGCCAATCCTAAAGAAAATCAACCCTGATTATTCATTGGAAGGACTGATGCTGAAGCTGAAGCGCCAATACTTTGACCACCTGACGTGAAGAGCTGACTCATTTGAAAGGACCCTGAAGCTGGGGAAGATTGAAGGCAGGAGGAAAGGGGGACGACAGAGAATGAGTTGGTTGGATGGCATAATTGACTCAATGAACATGAGTTTGAGCAAACTCTGGGAGACAGTGATGGACAGGGAAGCCTGGTATGCTGCAGTCCATGGGGTCACAGAGAGTCGGACACGACTTAGAACAACAACCGTGTTCTGGGTGTATTAGTTAGACATGGATGTGTTACCCATGTCTTTATTTTCTTGTTTCTGATGCTTTGACATCTGGGGCTTCAGCCCCTCCCAGGACCAGCTAATTCCCAGAGACAGCAAACAAGTTGCCCTAGGGTGCCTTTCACATGCAAACCAGTCGACTCAGAGCTCACATCCCAATTGGCTCCTCTCACACTCGGTGTCACTATCCCCCTGCCCTAATCACCCCAGGGTCAGTGCCAGGCAGCTTTTTCTCGCGTCTGTCATGTCCCTTTGTGACCCTAGGCCACAGCCTACCAGACTCTTCTCTTCATGGGGTTCTCCAGGTAAGAATACTGGAGTGGGTTTCCTCTGTCAAGGGATCTTCCCGAAACAGGAATCAAACCTGGGTCTCCCACATCACTGGCAGATTCTTCACCATCTGAGTCATCAGGCCACAAGCCTGAGGCCACAGGTAGCCACTGTCTCACTTCCTTGGTCAGTACTCACGCCTGTGAACCTCCGCCCCCAACACAGATTCCCATCCCAGTGGGAAAGGCAAAATAACGCCCCCTCCCCCTACCCAAAGAAGTCCACATCAGAGATCCCTCCCTGACTGTGATCATGTACCAGGAAGGGAGGGAGACCCTACCAGGGCCCGAGAGTGGGCTCTTGTCTAACATTCAGAAGTGAATTGTCTGAGGAGACACACGGGCTGACAAAGCAAGAGACTTTGTTGGGAAGGGGGCGCCGGGTGGGGGTAGAAAATAGCAAATAAAGGAACCCAGGAGAACTGCTCTGCTACGTGGCTCGAAGGCTCAGGGTTTATGGTAATGAGGTTGGTTTCTGAGTTGCCTCTGGCCAGTCATCTTGTTTGGCCCACATTTAGTCTGAGTCACCAGGCTTAGGGCTTCTTTGGTAGCTTGGTGGTAAAGAATCCACCTGCCAATTCAGGAGATGAAAGAGACTTGGGTTCGATTCCCTAAATTGGGAAGATCCCCTGGAGGACGAATTGGCATCTCACACCAGTATTCTTGCCTGGAAAATTCTCTTAACAGAGGGGCCTGGTGGGCTACAGTCCAGGGGGTCACAAAGAGTTGGACACAACTGAGTGACTGAGCACACACACATGCACACACATACACACACCCCTGGTTCTTCCAGGTGGTGTGTGCATCTCTTGTTCAAGATGGATTCAAGCATGAAGGATTCTGGGAGGTTGGTAGGACATATTATGGGCTGGTATCTCCTCCCTCCTTTTGGCCCCTCTCAAATTCTTCTGGTTAGTTTTCAGAGGCAGCACCACTTTGCTTTTCAGGACCTACTGTTGCGAGGCAATTCAGGCAAGCAGGCCTGGCCAAGGCTCATGATTTCAGAAATTGTCCCCTAATAGTCAGAGGGAGATGTGACTGTGGAAAAAGGATGAAAAATATGCTGCATTCCTGGCTCTGAAGCTGGAGGAAGGGGCCAGGATGCAAGGAGTGTGGGTGGCTTGGAGAAGCTGGAAAAGGCAGGGAATCAGATCGCTCTCCTAGTGCCTTGGAAAGAAACAGCTCTGCAGGCACCTTGAATTGGAGGACTTCAGGCCTCCAGACTTTGAGGTGAGAGGTTTATGTCAATTTGTTATGACAGCCAGAGGAAACACACACCTAATTCTCTTGCAGGTATTGTGTGAAACTCTCAAATCATAAAATCAGTGCAATACTAGGAATTCCCTGGTAATGAGTGTTTAGAACTCAGCACACTCATTGCTGAGGCCCCAGGTTTGATCCCTGATCAGGGAACTAAGATTCCCACAAACTGCATGCCAAGCACCGCCCCCCCCCCCCGCCCCCCTTAAAAAAAAAAAAATCAGCGCTACTCTGGGGAGAGGAGATGCTGAGAAACTGGCATCTTGCTGAGCCAATGAGGCCTCTGGCTCATAAGGTTGGACCTGACATAGTCACCCACCAGAATCTGCCCAGCGACCTGGGGTGGAGGCATCATGCCCATTTGAGAAATGACAACTCTGAGAGCTCCAGAGAGGGTAAGTCACTTTTCCAAGGACACACAGTTGACAAAAGAAGGAGAGTCTGAGATGTGAACCCACTGGCCTCACCATCCTGTGATCTTGTGACTAACGAGGGAGGGATGGGCTAACCTCTGGAGGGTTGGGGAGGGGCAGCACTGGGAGGTCTCAGTGGAGACCCCGCCCCTCGATCTGCAAACCAGTGAAAAAGCACCATATCCCCAGGAACCGACAACTCTATGCCTGTGTTTTTAAAAACTCAAAAGTCCTTTTTAGAGCACTGCATGTGAAAATATTTAACGAAGAGGAATGCGTGCAATTTGAGACTGGCAATCATTGTGCAGGCTGGGGAATTCCTGCAAAGTGAGAAAATTTAACCTAGGAGCTGTTTTGAAATGTAATGAAATCTTTATGAATACAGAATTTAGCGGTTGATGGAGTTGACACATTTTTGTAAATGTGGAGACATGTGATAAGGTATTCATTCTGATTTTGCAGTTTTCTCTTTGCATTTTCGGAGCTGATCATTTCTGCCCTCTTTCTCTCTGGGCCTCAGAAAACATTTTATGGGTCTCCCGGAGAACATGAGTACCTTAGGCCCTATTCCTGTAGGCCTCCCAGTGCCTGTTAACATTTATTGAACACTTAACATTTTCTAGGAGCTTTTTACATCTATTAACTAATTTAATCTTGGCAAAGACCCTCTATGACAAATACTGTCCTATTCTCAGTTAACAAAGCCAAAACAGAGAGGAACTAGTAACTCCTATGGGCAGACAGGTAGGTTGGATTCCAAGTCTGTCTCCCAAGCCTACTGCCGTGGTTCTCATTCCTATGACACCCAACCGCCCCTACCCTGACCTTTAAAACATTTTTAAAAAATCGTGGCAAAATATATGTAACACAAAAATTTGCCTTCGTATGGACAGGTGCACAGTGTTATATTTAAAGTGGATAACCAACAAAGACCTACTGTATAGCACAGGGAACTCTGCTCAATGTTATATGGCAGCCTGAATATGAGGGGAGTTTGGGGGAGAATGGAGGAGGGCATGGCAACCCACTCCAGTATTCTTGCCTGGAAAATCCCATGGACAGAGGAGCCTGGTGGGCAACGGTCCATAGAATCACAGAGTCAGACACAATTGAAGTGACTTAGCACGCATGCATGGTTACCATTAAATACATATGGCTGCGTCCTTTTGCTGTTCACCTGAAACTATCAAAAACACTGTTACTCAGCTATACCCCAGTAAAAAATAGACAGTTTAATTAAAAACTCTTGCCATCCTATACATGTACCTGTGTTCATAGCAACACTATTTACAGTATCTATGACACAGAATCAATCTAAAAGTCCATCGACAGGAATGGATAAAGATGTGGTACATATATACAATGGAATATTACTCAGCCGTAAAAAGAATGAAATAATGCCATTTGCAGCAATATAGGTTGATTATTATGGAGAAGGCAATGGCACCCCACTCCAGTACTCTTGCTTGGAAAATCCCATGGGCGGAGGAGCCTGGTGGGCTGCAGTCCATTAAGTCGCTAAGAGTCGGACACGACTGAGCAACTTCACTTTCACTTTTCACTTTCATGCATTGGAGAAGGAAATGGCAACCCACTCCGGTGTTCTTGCCTGGAGAATCCCAGGAACTGGGGACCCTGGAGGGCTGCCATCTATGGGGTTGCACAGAGTCGGACACGACTGAAGTGACTTAGCAGCAGCAGAAAAAGAAATTATTATACTAAGTCAGACAAAAAATGAAAATATCATATCACTTATATATGGAATCTAAAATATGACATGAATGTATCTATATAACAGAAATAGATTCACAGAAGTAGAGAGCAGACTTATGGTTGCCAAGGGGGAGGGGGATGAGGGAGGGAAGGACTGGGAATCTGGCATTAGCAAACTAGCATATATATATATATAAGATGGATAAACTACAAGGTCCTACTCTATAGCACAGGGAACTACACTCAATATCCTGTGATAAACCACAATGGAAAAGAATATAACTGAGCGACTAAACAACAAGCAACAACAACATTCCACTGTATGGCTGGACCACCATTTGCTTATCCACACTACTAACACACTCATTGGTGGTGGGGGTCAGTCACTTCAGTTGTGTCCAACTCTTTGCTACCCACTGGACTGTAGCCTGCCAGGCTCCTCTGTCCACGGAATTCTCCAGGCAAGAATACTGGAGTGGGTTCCCATTTCCTTCTCCAGGGGATCTTCCCCACCCAGGGATCGAATTCCCATCTTCTGTGGCTCCTGCATTGGCAGGCAGATACTTTACCACTAAAGATAAAGATACTTTACCACTAAGCCACCAAGGAAGGCCTAACACACCCAACAGAATGGCTATTATTTAAAACAAGAAACGCACTCAGAAAACAAGTGGTGAAGATGGGAGACACACTCGGAACTCCCGTGCAGGGCTGGTGGGAATGTTAAGATGGGGCAGCCGCGATGGAAAACAACCTGGCAGTTCCTCAAAAGTTAAATGTCTAAAATTACCATAGGAGCCAGGAATTTCACTCCCAGGTATACATTCAGGAGAGTAGAAAACAGGTGTGCAGAGACATCCAGGCACACTCATCTTCACAGCAGCACGACTGACAGCAGCCAAAAGGTGGACACAGCCTAAGTGTCCCAGGTTCTATTTTTTTTTTTGCCACACTGCATATCATGCTGGATCTTAGTTCCCCACCCAGGGTTAGAATGTGCAGCCCCTCCATTTGAAGCATGGGATCTTAACCACTGGACTGCCAGGGAAGTCCCTGCAGGTTCTTTTTATAACAAGTCTTTTCTTCCACCTCCCTTTTGTCTCCAGAAATAAAAATCAGAGCTAATATGACTTGTGCGCTCCATCGCTTCAGTGGTGTCTGACTCTTTGCAACCCCATGGACTGTAGCCTGCCAGGCTCCTCTGTCCAAGGGATTTTCCAGGCAAGAATACCATGGGTTGCCATTTCCTTCTCCAGGGGCTCTTCCTGACCAAGGAATCGAACCCGTGTGTCTTGCGTCTGTCCCCTGCATTGGCAGGCAGGTTCTTTACCACTAGTGCCCCCTGGGAAGCCCATTATGACTTAACCACATACAGTTAAAAAAACAACAACAAAACAGCAGCCCAACCATATGATGCTCTATCAGATATAAACAGAAGAAATAAAAAGAAAATAATGTCTGATAAATACTAATTCAGCCTGTGAATGCTGGGTACCAGTCCTGGTTACACTGAGCACAGGATGAAGTGCTCAGACACGTGGGCCTATTGAGACAGCTCATCTGAGGCAGAAGCAGCAGGGGGGGTGTTTAGACCCTGCAGGTCTGTTCACAGAAACGGTGAACAACTCTTTGTAAGGTTCTGGACTAAATGACAAGCCATTTTCCTCAATTTTCCCAGAAGTTGCGCTTCTGAAAAATCTGTGTATCTTTGAAAACTGTGACCTCTTTTCCCTGCCAAATTCACATGTTGATGTCCTGGCCCCTAGGACCTCAGGAAGTGACTGTACTTGAAGACAAGACCTGCACAGAGGTTGCTGTTGTTCAGTTGCTCAGTAGTGTCTGACCCCACGCACTGCAGCATGCCAGACTTTCCTGTCCTTCACTCTATCCTGGAGTTTGCTCAAATTCATGTCCACAGAGGTAATCAAGTTAAAATGAGGTCATTTGGGTGGGTGCTAATCCAACATGACTGTGACCTTATAAAAAGGGGAATTTGGACACATAAGCACGCATACAACACACAAACACACACACACACACACACACACACACACACACAGGGAGAAGGCTGCGTGAAGGAGGCAGAGAGACATTTACAAGTCAAGAGATGCCAAAGATTACAGACTTCCCTGGTGGTCCAGTGGTTAAGACTTTGCCTCCCAATGCAGAGGGTGTGGGTTCCATCCCTGGTTGGGGAGCTAAGATCCCACATACCTCTTTGGACAAAAAAATAAAACATAAAAAAAAGTATTGTTTTTTTTTTTTCCTCCCTGGCTGCTTGAAGATCAGCTGCCATTGTGAATGACATAGTAACTATCTGGACCAGGAAGTTCATGACCAACCAATTACTTTGGCAGAAACAAATGGTCATAGATGTTCTTCACCCTGGAAAGGCAACAGTACTTGAAACAGAAATTTGGGGAAAACTGGCCAAAATGTGCCAGACCACACCAGATGTCATCTTTGTATTTGGATTGTGAATCCATTTTGGTGGTGGCAAGACAACTGGCTTTGGAATGATTTATGATTCCTTGGATTACACGAAGAGTGAGCCCAAACACAGGCTGACAAAATATGGCCTAAATGAGAAGAAAAAGACCTCAAGAAAACAGCCAAAGGAACTCAAGAACAGAATGAAGAAAGTCAGGGGGACTACAAAGGCTGATGTTGGTGCTGGCAAAAAAAAGGAGTTAAGATTCTGCAGTGGCTGTATCTGTGGTGACTGTGCAGATGTTTCTTGAGAGAATAAACTAAGACCTTTTACAAAAAAAAACCACAAAACAGTAATCAATTCAATAAAGACTTAAAAAAAAAGATGCCAAAGATTGCCAGCAACCGTCAAAGTCTGATGACCACCAGAGTCAGGGGGATTCCCAGCTGGCACTAACGGTAAAGAACCTGTCTGCCAATTCAGAAAACATGAGACACAGGTTTGATCCTTCGGTCAGGAAGATCCCCTAGAGAAGGGAATGGTTACACATTCCAGTACTGCCTGGAGAATTCCAAGGACAGAGGAGGCTGGTGGGCTACAGTCGATGGGGACACTGTATTGCCAAGACTCACACGTGACTGAGTGACTAAAGCTTTCACTTTCACTGGACTGGATTGGAGTCTGGGAAAGGGCCTGTAACAGAACCCCCTCAACAGCCTTAGAAGAAACCAGCTGCGCTGACACCTTGACTTTGGACTCCTGACCTCTACAACTGGAAGAGAATAAATGATTACATCACCTATCCTGTAGGGTATCCAAGTACCATGGAGCCTGGTGTTAGGCCTGGGTAATGAGGAAGGGGCCTGTCTTTCCTCACAGGCTGTGGGGTGATACAGGCCCACACTCTCCACACTTCCTGGGGCCCCCTCAGGAGCACCAGTTCTGAACTTTAGGACTTGCTCCTACCTTGTAACAAGATCTGTGAACAGGTGACACCTCCAGGTCCCAATCCCAATCTGGCTTCTCCCAGCCAACTCTGAACCCCCTGGACCCTGGTTTCCAGACTAGTTTGTGGGGTGCAATGAGGCTGTCCGTGCAGGAGGAAATATGCCACACTGGGCCCCAGTGCATGGAGATGGCATCCTGTCAACTTGTTAAAAGCCCCCGTGGTGAGGGAGGTGTTTATTTGGGCAATTCAGACAGACAGGGACCACCAGATGCAGGCTTCAAGGCAAGCTGGGTCGGGTTTTCAGATTGCTCTTTTAAACCCTTGCTTCACCAACCCAGCAGGAACACAGGGGACTCCAGGAGAATTGGCAATTGTTCTGGGGCCAGTGGGTGGCTGTCCTAGTTACAGAGAAAGGGGAGGGGAAGGAGGGAATCATGTTCCCAGCAGGCTGCACACAGGTTAACTCATCACTCGCCAGTCCAGACCACACAGGTCCAGGGCTGGGACTCAGGGAGGCAGCTCTCCCTCTCGCCCCCAAGCCCTGCACAGGCCCCCCAGGGTCAGCCTTATGGCCACCAGGTCATCTCATCCCTGAGAAGGGCAGGGCCAGCGATCCTTCCAGAGACACGCCTCACTGTGGTGTCACACCGCAGGGGCCTAGATGGAGCTGGGAGAAGCTCGTGAACAACCCCTTTGGCGTCAGGGGTTTTCAATGAAGGTTGCTGCTGTGAGTGTGCTATGTCATGTCCAATTCTTTGAGACCCCATGGACTGTAGCCCGCCAGACTCCTCTGTCCATGGGATTTCCCACGCAAGAATACTGTAGTGGGTTGCCATTTCCTTCTCCAGGGGATCTTCCCAACCCAGGGATCGAACCTGTGTCTCCTGAATTCCAGGCAGATTCTTTATCACTGTGTTGCCAGGGAAGCCCTTAATTAAGATCACTGCTATTTATAATCACAAATGAGATTTCACCTATGAACTTGCATTTCCAGGAAAACGGGTGGATCCAGTACCGCTGAGCTTGTGCCAAGCAAGGGTTGCCCAACCCCGCCGCTCAGCCAGACCCACAAATCGCACAGAACTGTCAGGTAAAGTGACTGGTCCCAGGGGTCCCGGATGAACACTCCCTCCCCATTGGTGAAGAATTCCTAATTCCTTCCCAGCTCTGCCACCTAAGGGCTCTAGGACTCTCGTGAGCAGTCTGACCCCTGCACCCATTTCCTTCTCTGTAAGATGGGGACAGGAGCTGTGAGAATTCAGGAATGTGAGCCGGCCTCTGCTTTCCGAACAGTGATGCCGCTGAGGGCTGACCCTGTTCTCTGCTCTGTAATCACCGATACATATACACGGGTGAGAACCATAAACTTTTATTAATGGAAAATGGAATGCCTCATTAACAGAAACCTTGTCTTAAAAATGGCAGAACACATTTATTAAAAAAAAAAGTGAATTCACATTGGATTGAGCTACAACACGGTGGCAGGATTTGCTTTTGCTTCTTAAAAGATTCCACAAGTTCAAGGTAACTCCGCTAAGAGTTCAACAGTACGTCTGTCCGCCTACCAGGACGCGTGGACGGGTGGGGTCTAGTAGCTGCGGGTGAAGTGGGGGTACTGGTGGGGGTGGGGGTCTCTGTCGCCCCGGTCCTGGCCAGCCAGTCCGTCGCTGTCGAGGCCTCCGGCAGGCACCACATCACCTTGGGTGTGCCCGCCGTGTGCAAAGCCGCCTCGCCTAGGAACAAAGGCACGCGTGTGTTCTCACCGTGTCACCTCGCAACAGCAGGCTCAGAGCCCCCTGGCTTTTTCCAGAGGAGAAAATTCATAACCACAGGTTGCCTTCTGGGGAGGGCTGCTATGGGAGTGTTTTCAAAACACTCAACCAGAAAGCTGATCAAGGATGCAGAAAGTGAGAGGAACTGAGGAGCGAGAAGAAATCAGCTTTATGGGCAGATAAAACTTACCCCGATATTCCGCCCCGATCTGCCATGTGCCCGGGGCCCGAGGGTCCAGACAGGCCCCTCTCACCACCTGGAAGAGAAGGAAGAGTCTGCTAACACTCCCTTCTCAGAAACCCTAGGAAAGCTGGCGGAACCCTGGCCGCCCCTGCCCAGAAGCCCTACCAGACCTGCAGGCGGGGGTCAGCCAATACCTTGCCACCGAGAGTGCTCCCGGCCTGCTGTGTCCGTGTCCACTGTGCCCGGCCAGGTGCGCTCCTGATGTTCCTCCAGCCTCTGGCTGTGCTCCGACCAGTCACGGCCACCTCTTTGCCAAAACAAAAGGCAGACACACAAAGGTCCCACTATGCTTCCAGGGAGAGGTTGTGGCTGTGGCTGGGCGATTGTGCCCTCCTGTCAAGAGTTTCTGAGAGAAGTGGGCAAAGAACAGGAAGCGACACTTCCCCAGAGAAACACATGTGGCCAGTAAGCACATGAGTAGGTCTTCAGCACAGCTAATGTCACAACCACCTCACCTGTCAGGATGGCTACTATCAAAAAGACAGACGACGGTGTCAAGTGCAGGTGAGGACGTGCAGACACAGGGATCCTCACACCGGGCTGCTGGCAATGTGAAACAGTACAGCCCCACTGGAAAATAGCACAGTGGTCCCTTGAAACGTTAAATGTAGAACGGCCATGTGACCCAGCGATTCCACTCCAAGGTGTATGAGACCGGTAAACCTGCATTTACACAAAAACTTGTACACCAACCACCCCAAAGTGGAGACCACCAAAGTGTCCATCAACTAACTCATGAACAGATACAAAAAATGTGGTCCCTCCATAAACTGTGAGATTCATCAGCCTGGAAAAGGAGAAAAGCCCTGACATTCTCTCCAACACGGATGCACCTTGAGGACATGATGCTCACTGAGAGAAGCAGACACAGACAGACAGTGTGTGATTCTACTGATGGGAAACATCTAGAACAGACCAATCCAGAGAGAGAGAAAGTGGGTTAGTGGTTGCCAGGGAGATGGGGAGGGTCTGCTGATGGGGGCTTCTTTGGGGGGTGATGTAAATGCTCTGAAATGGGTCGTAGGGATGGACGCATGGCTCCATGGATCAACTGAAAGCCATCCAACTGCGCTGTCGACAACGAACTGCACAGTGCACCTTCAAACAGCTGTTTCAGACAGAAACCCTGGGAGCTGACGATCCAAACCCAGTCCCCATGTGCAGGTGCAGCCACCTGGCCCCAGGCTGTGTGATGGCCGCCCAGTCCCACGGTGACGCGGCTCCACACAGCCTGCTGCCAGAGCACGAACTCACCCCTTTACACTGAAGACTGTGGCTGAACAGCCTAAGAGAACTCGGTGTTAAGCAGGTCACTATCTATCCAACTGGCACCCTAGTCTCTGATCAACATCCGAAACACCCCTAGAGATGTGGCAGAGACTTCTGGTGATTGTGACACCAGCCTGACAAGACACCTAGACAACTCTGGAGCACAGGGCCGAGTGAAGCTTCTCTACTGTTGACAGGGGACAAGCCTTAGACAGCCTCAGGGCTACCTGCTTCAGCAGCCAGGGCCTGCGATAGGGACCTTCACACCTAGGGCTGACACTGTTCCGGGTGACCTGGCGGGCACATACACCTGGATCCCTTGCACAGAAGCCAAGCTGGGACCAAGTGAGGGCAGTGATGCCCCCAGGGAGGCTTGGCATGGCCTGCCCGCTAACCTGGGTGGAGGTGGCGGCCCCCGGCCCTCGCTCATCCTCTTGTCGGAGCCGTAGCCGCCCCAGCCGTCTCGGGAGTCGCGGGCGTGGCGCTCTGGTGGTCCTCCATGGCTGTGGCGCTCGTCTGAGTAGTGCTGGAAGGCCAAGAGGGACAGGGCGACTCCAGCCTCACGGTTCCTGGATAGGCCTGTGGCAGGCCCACCCTCTGGGTCTGGTCAACCTGCAGACCCTGCCACCCAAGAGGACATGCCCAGGCCCTTTCTGACACTTCTTGATCCCTTCCTCACTTGAGAACCCTGAGGACCCCTAACGCTCTATCACTGATGCACATGAAGGACCAGCAGAGGGCCCCTGACCCTGTGAGCATGGAGAGTCCCAGGCTCTGGGTCCACCAAGGCATCACTCAGACCTGTCTTCCCTGAAGACGACAAACACCTGCACCTTGCTGGTGACAGGAAGCTCCCCCTACACCACTAGGGCAGGCCAGCGCCCTCAGACCCCTAGCTCAGTACTGTGGAGGCCTGGAAGCCAGCAATGCTGCTGGGAGTGGTTCAATGCCCCTGGCCAACCAAGTCAGTGCTCTGGAAGCAAGAGATCTTGGGAGCAAGAGACGCTATGTATTCTTTCACCACCCCCTCTGCCCCCTGACCCCATTTAAACAGCCACAACTCTGACACTGCCACCACCTTTCTCATGGGGGTGGCATCAGCTCTCCTCTGAGCTGACACCCTAGGGTACCTGCAGGCCCTCAGACAGAGGCACCCACCCCAGTACCTGACAGGGATGCCCTAAAACACAGGCTTAATGACCCCGGCAGGCTGCTAAGCCCCTGTTTGGGACATCCCATGTGTCTAGACTGGAAGGCATTCTACACAAGCAGACAATCAATCCTCTTTATTCACTTCCCATTGAATAAGATGAACAAGCCCTATGTATTTAATGTCCATGTCTGCCCACTGCACAGAAGCAGCCATGCTCCCAGCCTGAGGTCTGGCTTTTACTCACCTGCCCATCTCGCTCTCCCATCACTGATCTTGAACCTTCCCTCCTGCAAAACACAAGTATCTCATTCCAGTGGCAGCTGACGGCTCTCTCTGATACTGCTGCAGACCACATGGAAGAGTCCAACAACTGGGGTACTTATCCTCTTTCACCACATGAGAACAGTTAATTGACTGACAGGCCTGAAAAAAGAGCTGGCTGGCAGCTCCCTGGGGGTAGGAGTGAAGTCAGAGCCTAAGAAAGTGGGGAGGAAGGTTTTACTGAACTAAAGTCCCTCACAGGGGTCTCAAAAGTAGAGATCCAACCCACGAAGCCAATGCCAAATTAATCTGTGGCCTGGTGACAAACTGGGTAATAAGAAAGCCTTGGTGGTCTTAACCTCTGGTATGATCTGACCCATGTGACTAACACATCGGAAACCAAGTCCGGCCATGATTAAATAAATGAGTGGTGTCTCAGCCTGTCTTCACCCCCATCTCCCTTCGCTCATGGAGGAGCTAATGAGCAGTGAAATGGCTCAAGGATATGCAGCCTGGGCAAGCGCAATGAGAAACTTAAAGAAAGAATGCTTAAACTGGAAAACCAAGGGCTGCCTTTCTAATAAATGAGATAGTCTTCATTAAAGAGGCACTGGCAAAAAAAATTACACCCCCAGACCCTTAAAACACAAAGCAGGCCTGAGAGGGCCACTGCCACACCCTGCAGTCAGCCCCCTTGGTGCCCGCTGGCTCGGGCCCCATGTAGGTCAGTGACCCCTGCAGATGGCTCCAGTGGGTCACGGCCTTTCTCTAAACCACTTCCTCATCCTTAAGAACAAGGAGGCTGGGCCATGCCCTCCCCTCCTCAAAGACCTGTGCTCCAGTGCAACTCCTGCTGGGGGAGGGACAAGAAGGAAGAGTGGCCACGGAGACCCCAGGGAGCTTTGCAACCCAGAGCCTGGTACCCGCCCATTGTAAGAGGACAGTGCACGAAACATACACCATGAGGCCTTCCCCAGAGTCAAAGCGAAAATGCCCTAAGGGACCACTGATTCCCACATCCCGATCAAGGGTCTGTCTCTAAATCCCACGTGTGGCGGTCACTAGGAACCTCCAGTATGAGAAGAGATGGAGACCCACCCCTGCTGGAGAGGGGTGGGGCACTGACCTGTCAGCTACATGCTCCTGGTACCGGCCCCGGTCACAGTAGTCGAAGTGGTGGAAACGGTGATCAGGCCGAGGGAAGTCCGGGCGGTACCTGTCCTCCA
The DNA here is from genome assembly GCF_029378745.1 of Bos indicus. Lineage (NCBI taxonomy): Eukaryota > Metazoa > Chordata > Mammalia > Artiodactyla > Bovidae > Bos > Bos indicus. Next base: position 18,483,343 of record NC_091766.1, on the reverse strand, counting down.
TGGCCATGCGCTTTCCTTCTGGCCAATAGGCGTCATCTCGCCTGTTTTTCGTTTTTAAAAAGATGCAAATTTCACTTATGAGAGAATGAGCAGAAAAAAAAAGAGGGTGGAGGTGGAAGGCTCTCTCCAGACACAGTATCGTTTAAAATGTCCTGCAGGGCTAATCTCTAAACATTCAGTCATTATCGCTTTGACTTGATATATTAAAAACCCCAAACTACCAAAAGGCACCCTGGCATTCTCATTTGACAGTCCTGAAAGAAGAACCACTGTGAACTAATTGTATCACAAGGATGTTAATACCTTGATCCCAAGGTATTGAGCTCCCACAAGAGCTCAAATGCAAGTGAAATGAAATATTTGATTCTCCAGAAACAACATTCTGAGTTACCACATTTCCAACTCGTTGTCTATGGTAACCGAACTTCCCTCCGCGCTTTTCAGAAGCAAAGGGAATTAGATCGGGTGACAGCGAACTACACACAATTTGGGGTGGTCTCCAATTATCTTCTTCCTGATTTTTACTAAAAAATTAGGCTCAATGGTGGTGGGGTGATGGGAGACCGTCAGTTAAGCAGCTCAGAGAAGGCGGAGAGAGAGAAACCTCCTTTCTTAGAGGAAGGCAACCTACTTTTCCACAGCACCGACTCTGTGCCTCCCACTCCAGGAGGACATGTGAGCCCGAAGGAGATGGCAGGGAACACAGCCTAACACATGCCTGCCTGTCTCCTCCCCACTAGACAGTGTCAAGCTCCCCCAGGAACCACAGCGCCAACGAAAGGACTGCCAAGGCAAGAGCATCACCAAGCCTCCAGCAAGTGGCAGCTCTGGAGATACTCTACTAGCTGCGGAGGCGGCAGCTACGAGCTCTGCCCAGGTGTCCATCTTCAGCATTCCCGACTCCCCACACCAAGGTGGCCGCAGCCACTCCCCACTCTGACTGCGGCCTTACCGCCCAATGTCGTAGGGCCTCCTGACCACCGACCGCCGCTCCTGCTCATAGCGTAGCTGCTCCTGCTGGTGCCGCAGCTCTTCACGCTCCCGCTGGATACGTTCCTGCTCACGCCGGCGCTCCCGCTCCACTCGCTCCCGCTCCCGCTCCAGCCGTTCGCGCTCCAGGCGCTCCCGCTCGAGGCGCTGCCACTGGCGGTCAAGCTGCTCGCGTTCCCGCTCCAGCCGCGCCTTCTCCTTGCCCTCGTGGAAGGCCTCCAGGCGCTGCTCCCGCTCCCGCTGCTCACGCTCTCTGCAGACACAGGAAGGCCACCCTGACTTTCCCACATGGTGGCGCCCAGTCCACATGGTGGCACTGAGGTCCTCGGAGGGAGCCTGGACACATCAAGCTCCTGGATGTGACCTGGCTACCCCCTCACAGGCTCCAACCTGCCCCTTGAACGGCTCTGATTGTCCAGAAACCCCAAACTCCATCCTTTCCCCTTCTCCAACTAGCAAAACCAGGGTGAGCTGGGAGGGAGGGATGATGGCGAGTGGACACAGAGCCTCAGGTCCAGACCAGTAGGACCTGCTCAAAGAGCACCAGAATGAAACCACAGGTAAACAAGGGCAGAAAAGTAAAAAAAAGCAAAGGATAACCACTACCCTGAAGTTCCTGAGCAGATAAAACCCTGGAGACACGGATGACAGCCACTCTCCCTGAGACGCAACTCATGCTCCTTTTTGTCACCCCTTCCCTCTCCGAGGGTGTACGTTTAACATATGGCATTTTGAAAGGGACCTAAGACGGTGTGGGGACAGGAGAAAGCCAGGCACCAGTGAAAGAATCACAGGTCTTGCCCCTTGGCCACCACACATAGGAGCTGGTGAGGGAGCTGGGTATGCCCCCCTGCTCTCCTCACTCGCTCCCAGGGCGCCAGGGAAGGCTCTACACCAAGGGCAAGCCAGCTGGAAGTGAAACATCTTCAAATGGGTCAAGAAACTCTGACTTTCTAAAGCCCACATGCAGAAGCTAAAGTCACACTATTTTAGAAAAGCAAACTGGAGAAGCTGGTGATCTTCGACCCCAGAGACCCTCCTCTGTCAAAGCCACAGGTGGCCTGGGTATGCGTGCTACCTGGGCCAGGGCACAACTTCAGCCAGAGGAGATGCTGCTGAGCAGAAACAGCCTTGGATGACTATGCTGGGACGACTACGTCACGGGATGGGCGGGTGCAGCACGGACAGCAGGCGGCCAGCAAGCCCAGGCGGCTGGCTCGGGAGGAAGGGCAATCCCCCCGAGAAGAGACCCCACTCACCGCCGCCTCTCTGTCTCTCGGATCTCCCGCTCCCGCTGCCTCTGGCGCTCTCGCTCCCTCTGTTCTTTGATTTTATCAAACGACAGGATGTCTCTCTTCTCTTTGCTTTCCGACTTGCGATCCTGACTCTTTGAGCTCTGTTGACCAAAACTGGCTTATCAATGTCAGGGAACTGATGATGACAAATATACGAGGCAAGTGAAATTAGCATGTCTGGACTAGACTAAGAACCTTGGGTCCCCTGGGGTTTACAGGGAGGCCCCAGCACAGGTTGCCTCACACTGCCTGAGTTTGGGTGCTACAGCCTTGCTTTCAAATCTTGCAAAGGGCATTAATGAAAGAGAAGGAGTAGGGTAAAACCTCAGCAAGCAGTTTCTCTGGAATCGCAGAGCCAAGCTCTCTGCATTATCTGCAACAAAACCAGGCTCCCCAGAGGCATAGGGCAGGCGCACAAGCCAGGGCAGCAATCACTCTGCTCGGTGGGGTCACCCTTCGACTGCTGGTTCAGGGCTCAGGCAGGAGGCCTCCATACAGAGCAAGCCAAAGGCCCACAAGTGTAAACCAGCACAGTAAAGCAGAGTACTGTGGGCACTTCTGTGCTCTTCCATTTCTGGGAGAAGGCAGGAAACACTGACAAATGACTTCCATTCTGAGGCTCTCCAAGGCTTGGGCTCCCACACTGGCCACAAGCCAGCCTCTCCTGGAGGGTTTCGTGTAACTCAGAACCCAGGGCCTCCTGTGGACCCACTGCCTCACAATTCCCAGGGAAGGAGCCTGGGACACATTTTTTAAAAAGGTCCTCAGCAGTCTTAACTGGCTCACAGAGGGGCAAAATATCAATGAAAAACAAAGCAATCCAAAAGAAAGTCAAAGGTCATAACCAAACATTTTACTGAAGAGGGAAAAAAAAGGAGGGGACAGAGACCTGTCCACGCTCATTACAAGGACAGGTTCACAACCCCAAACACAGCAATGATCTGCAAGGAGGGCAGAACTGGGAGTCTGAGCACACACTGCAGGCTGGAGGAGGGAAGGACAGACGGCCTGCATCCTGAGGTACAGACGTCATCTGGTGGGGAGGGTGGCATGGCAGTGGCGGGGGGAGAGGTCTGTGTCTCACATTGGGTTCCCGGGTCCACAGCCTGCCCTAGTCACTTCTTAGTGGCCTGGCACATGCCAGTGTCCTCCATAACCTTTCTGAAGGGCACTCAATGAGCATCTACCACAACAAACAATGTGTCTGCAGCTCTGGACCTGCCCTGACAAATAGTATACCCACAAATGCTGCATCCAGAGGGGACGTGGAGACAGCCAGTGTCCGCCAGCAGAGGACTTGGTCAAAATGACCGCGGTACATCCACAGCTCAGTAAGAAAGCTTTATGTGGAAAAGGACACCCCTGCACACACACCTGGATGGATTTCAGGGATACTATGCTGAGGGCAAAGACCAATCTCAAGGTCATGGTTGTATGATTTCATTCACACACATTCTCAGGACACCATGCTGGTGACAAAAAACCGCTTACAGGCTTCCAGCATTGGGGATGGACTGGTGGAGTGGGGCAACGTTACAGGGGTGTCCAGGAGGACATCTTTGTGCTGAGGGACCAGGTATGCGTGTGGACTGAAGTGGCAGGACTCAGGTCTACACTGGTGACAAAGTATCCTGGTGCTGCCCCACCTCCACACAGTTAACTGGGACAGAACCACCGGGTAGGTTCTTGGGACCTCTGTACTATCTCTGACAACTTCCTAACAATCTATAATCACTTCGAAACTTGAACTTTAAAGCCGACCTTTTTGTCCCATACATACAGCTCCACAAGACAGCACCGATGTGCACAGCTCCAAGTCCCAGGAGCCCAGGCCCCATGGTGTTGTGCGTGTAGATATGTGAGTGGCGGGTGCACTGGCCGCTGAGAGGGGCCCATGCAGAGTGGAGGCTTCCGCTTTGCTTACCTCATCTCTTTCTGTACTAGTTGTATTTCTCATCAAGTTTACATTTTTGTTTAACATCAGAGTTATCTGGCTGGTGAGATTATTGGCCTTCCTTGATTTTTCTCTGTATTTTATGGTTCTCCTCAGGGGAACACAGCATTGGGAACTGCCGCTTTATGGACCCCAAGTCCTCATTTCAAAATTAAGCCTCAACATCATAAAGTGCTCTTGGGTGAACACTGCTAGCTCTATACTCACTAAAAGGGAACTGCTCTCCTCGCTCATGTTTTAGTTAGAACCTTCAGCTGGGAAGCAAAGGGTTCAGTTTGCCAGAGTAGAAAAAGTAAAACAAGAAGCAATAAGCTTGTCCTGTGGTGCAGGACACATAGGCAACGGAGCTCACTCTGATCGTGGAAGAGAGGCAGGTGGGCTCAACTTGTCTTTTTGGTTAATCTAATAAAAAACTAGGAAAAACAGCTACAGAAAATGAGCAGAACCTGCCTTCCAGCCTGACAAGCCCTAGGCCTTGCCCATTCTATCCAGTTCATAAATCAACTCTCCTGGAAGATTAGGTATAGAGTAATAGGATTGGCAAAGGGTCAACACGTTTATGGGCTACAAACACAGTTAAGGATTGTTTCAGACTAAGTTTCAGAACTTAATCCGTGTCTGTGCACAGTCTAGTTATTAATAGCAACATGTCTCCTAAGTATTTCAAAGAACCTTAACATTTCAAGGGTGAAACAACGCTGTTCTCCTAACACAAATCAATGTGGTTGTTAAACCGTCACTGGAACCGGCTGGACTCGAGAGGGCAAGGGCAATACTCACTCTCTCCTTTGACCTGCTTGTGGTTTTCACGCTGATGACAGGCTCCCCTTTGGATTTATCCATCACAACAGTTCGTTCCATTCCTCTGCTTCCTTCAGGAAAAACACACCGTCTATGAACGCATGTCGACACCCTCCCTCCCCGACCACAGGTGGGCCCCAGGCTGACTGGGGGCTCTGGACACACCTTCCACAGACTGCTGCTAAGCTCTGGAGCCTTGGTGCCCCCACTCGCCTCTCCGATGTGATAAAAAGCGCTGCTGACATGGCAACATTAGGTGTGAGGTGGCTAGTGTCCCCCGACTGGCCTTTACTCATCTGGGGTGATCTGTTCGATTCTTACGGCATAAATGAGGATCAAAGTGCATTCTGCAATATGGGTGCAAACATTTGCCACCTGTGGGCTTCCTTCACCCCCACACTAAACCCCAGCAGCTTCTAGGTGAACCCACTTAGACGTGTGTTCCGCCCACACATCTTGGGAAGCTCTGCACAACCCAGGGCCCCATATTCCAAGTCAGACGCTGCCTGCGGGCTCATGCGCCCTGCCAGATGGGTGAGCTCCCTTTATTCATCTCCCACAATGAAGGCTTCCAAACTGATTTTCCCTCAACGACACAATTAGCAGGCTCTAACCACCCCAACAATGACTGATTTAGGGATTTACAATACTTGAGGAACATCTTAAAAAACATGCCTGTCTTGAAACTGCTGGCAAAGTATCCCAAACACTTGAGATGTAACTTGTAATGTGCTGTACCAAATTCCTAGGCTCCAGCTGGCTGGGTTTTGTTTATTTGGGGCGGGGGGGGGGAGGGTGCACACGTTGGTTTTATTTTTTCAACAAAGTGCTCTGTGGACTCATGCAAACCCAAAGGTCAGAGCACAATCAACTTTAATAAAATGACAACTGAGGTGAAGTGCCCCAAGTGTGGCTGCTGCAATGGTGCAATGGATGTACATCCTCTGAGGTTTCCGTTTTCTGGTTTTTTTCTTCTTTTTTTTTTTAAACTATACCTAGTGTTAACATAAATGCAGGAAAAACTTGATGACAGAAGAGCAGAATCTCACGGAATCAGTCACAGGAACCCAGGACACCTGGCTCTTGCAAATCCCACACTTTATTCTGCCAGAGACTCAGGGAAAGCAAATACCCAGGTCACTGAGCCACCAACAAACACAGACCCTGACCAGGAAAGCTCCGGATCTCTGATCTGCAAACTCCCTTCAGCCACTTCATCACCGAGGCTCTGGTGCTCTCACCGCTTCCTGTACACAGCTCAGCTCAGCAAAGGGCACCTGCTGGGCCCTCGCTCCACACGCCTACTCGCTGCCCTTGCCATCTCTTCCCGTCCTGTCAACACATAACAGACTCATCACCTGATTTCGTGACTCTGGACCGATTTTCAGGTCCTGATTTCAGCTCGTTTTCATCTTTCTCTTCCTTTTTAATGTCTTCAGGCTCTTTTTCCTCCTTTTTCTCCATCTTCTCTTCCTTCTTAATGATGGTTCTGTGTACAAAGAAACAAAGTTACCATACCTGAGCTCCTGAGAGTCCCTCAGGGGCAGGTCATACTTCCACACACAGCAAATCTGCCCGCTGGCAGTCAAAGGGATAGAATTATTTGAAAACCATGGGAAAGATAATACCCTCTTCAGATACAGCCCCTTCCCACTGAAATTCCCTGCTACACCTAGAAACCTGCTGCATGACACTGAAGGCTCACAGGGTGTTTTTCCCAAAGGCTAAATGCACCAGTACATCAACAGACCCACAAGCAGACACAAGAAACATTCCAACTGTATTAAAAAGCCTGTTAAAGACTAATTTCAAATGCTTCCTTTTGTTTTTGTGGAATATTATTTTTATCTTTTGTAGGAAAAAAACACTTTTCCCAGTAAGTAGAGTGTAAAACCGAATGGAGGTTCAGCACAAGGATGGGTGGTGCCTGCCGCATGGAGCAGTGGTTCCCACCCAGACCACCTGCATACCACACTCTGGGGGAGGGACAATGCCATGTGATGTGCCAGCAAACATGAAAACCATTAGTGCTATTTCAGCTGAAGGCAATTTCCCGCTAAGCAGTCAAACACATCACGGCTGCCATTCAAACATGTCTCCCATATCCTCTACTGGTGTTCGTCTCAGTCCATGCTTACTGAGTGCCCGCTGCATGCTAGGGTCCAGGCTGGGAAAACCAGGCCCCATGAGACCTGCTAACAGGCACCCCCTGCCCTCTCTTCCCACCAACCAGGCAGAGTATGGGAGGCCCAAGGAGTCCTCTCCCAGGTGCCCCGCAGCGCACCCTTCCCTCCTCCTAAACTTCACACATGAAGCTGTCATCTTTAATTGGAACCATTCACTCTAAATGCTTGTAATGTACAACACAAAACACTATAGATACAGCTCAAGTCTGCACCCTGAGACAGCCACCACGGATGCCTTTATTGTCAATCATGTGGCTCCGCCTCTGCTGGCTTTACATGCATGTCCCTATAACCATGACGCCCTCCAGCGATGCTCTAGGTTTCTTAAGACTGACACAGCAGAATGGTCCTTGTGCTGCTCTATCACACCTTCCAACCCACGCTCTGCCCGTCAAGCTGTGTAGACACACTGCACAGATGTGGGTCTTTTCACCTGCTGCACCCCAGTCCTCTGTTATTCACCTGGTTCTCCTCTGACAGACTAGAGATTGCTTCCTGGTCACTATGTGACTGCAAGAGAAGTCCCCAGGAAGCGCCTTTGACATGCTTCTTCCACTCTTGGTGTGGGAACCCTCTCCCTCCCAGCAGACCTAAGAAACATCTTGAAAGGAGATGGCTCCTACTTCTTCCAAACTCACATGCCACCTCCTAGACACAAAGGGACTTCTCAGTATCACAAAGTTAAGGGATTTCTTTTCTTCTATTTTTTTTTGGTTGCGCTGTGTGTCTTGTGGGATCTTAGTTCCCCGGCCAGGGACTAAACCTGGGCCATTGGCAGTAAAAACACAAGAGTCCTACCCACTGGACCAAGGAATTTCCTAAAAAGCAATTTCTAAAACACTAGATGCATATATACACCAAAAGTGTCAGCCCTGGGTAGTGGGGTTATACTTGACATCTGAGTGCACTTTCGAAATGGCAATTTCATAAAAACTCATCCAAGACCAGCCCCCTCTTCAGGAAAAGCTTCTCTATGTCCCTTAGGCTGATTACCAAACCTAGAAATTTTCAAAACGAGAGGTCAACAAGGGTGTCCACTGAAGAAAGAGTAAGATTAAAATCAAATTATAAAATGCTCCTACATCACCTATGTGAGAGCAGTTTGGTTTCAAACAACTTAAGTTTGTCACCCAGTTAAGTGCCCCTATATAGGGGGAAGAGCCCCTGCTTGCCACAGGCCCATTCCACTCCTTTCCCAGCTGCGCCTCCTTCCACGCAGAGCACAGGGCTCACAGCATCATTCCACTGGTTGTGGAATCCACCTGACAAGGGCTCACTAAGGGGGCTTGCACTCCCTTCCTTGCCCCCGTGGCTTCCCGTGTTCTACCAGAATTGGTTTTTAGCACCACTGACGGGATGTGTCTCTTAGAAGAAGTTGCCGATAAAATTACCATCTCACCTCTAATACAAAAAGGCTCACCTGACATGCATTTCTCCAGGGTTTATGAATTCCAATTTGGCTATTTCATTTCCAATGAAGATCAACAAGAACATCTTTAAAAACTAAGTTTAACTTATGAATATAATTTTGCCCCTAAGCATGTTTACTTAACCATAAATTTTCTTACATGAAAAAAAAAAGGAGAAGAAAAGAATTACAGAAGACTAACATTCTCAGCAAAGGATTCAACTTTTAGAGTGTAAGTGGACCTAGAAATGAACATAAATTGTGCTGCCAATACAAACTCATGGCAGATACTCTACCTTCTGAGAAAGGCACCCTGTCAGGCACATCAACAGTCTACCTCCTCAAAAGACATAAACCTACTGTTTTGATAAAAGTATCAACAGGGAATGCCTGCTTTGAAAGATCTGTCCTTGTTTTCATCTTGATTAAAGATGCAGATCACCTCCTTTATAAAAATAGTACCTCAGACCTGCAGTTCCCAAACTATAGTTCAAGGCACACCAGGATGGGTCAACTCACAAGTGCCCTGGGATATTTTAAATTTTGAAGACAAATATTCACTTTATGTCAGATGCTAGGTGAACTAGGAGCTTTTGGTTACTCATCTCAATATGAAATCAGGCTATACTCCTTTGGGTAACACTGGCTTTGGAAAGCTGGGCTTCTGCAGTTACTGTGATAAAATATAAGAACTGCACAAAAATCAATGTGGATCAGGAAAGATTTCAAGGTTTGCAAGGCCGTGCAACAGCTCAGAATGTCAAGAATGAAGTAAAAATATAGCTGACTCTTAAACAATGTGGGGTTTGGGGTACTGATCCATCACATAGTCAAAAGTCAACTTTTAACTTCATAATCAGCCCTTCCTATCCACATGGTTCCACATTTGCAGTTTCAATCAACTCCGGCTCCACAGTGCTGTCGTTATTTACTCCTGAAAAGGCTCCCCGTGTAAGTGGACCCACTCAGTTCAAATCTGCCTTGCCAAAAGGTCTTTCAGTCTGTTATTTGTTTCAACAGATAAATAACTTGTTTGAACATAAATCTCTATGCTGTGCTCAATCGTGTCTGACTCTTTGCGACCTCATGAACTGCATGCAGCCTGCCAGCCTCCTGCGTCCATGGGAATTTCCAAGCAAGAATACTGGAGTGGTTTGTTACTTCGTGGTTTGTTACTTCCTCCTCCAGAGGATCTTCCTGACCCAGGGATCAAACCCTCATCTCCTGCATTGGCAGGCGGATTCTTTATCACAGCAAATCACTGGCTCAGTGATTTGAACATGAATATTAAGATGCAAGAACCACCTGAGATTTAAATGAGGAGCTGATGACCCTGTGGCTGCCACTTGGCATCCTCCCAAAAGAAAGGTTTTTAAAAAGCACCTTACTTTTCAACTTTGATCTCCACTGAATGATGTCTGTCAACACTAGACAATTTTTCCTTCTTCACTTCGCACTCTTTTCTGTCAGACAGCTTTTTCCCAGAAGGTTCGTTTTTGGCCTAAAACACAACATAGACAGAAATGGCTCAGGGACCAGGTCTTCTGGCCTGTGAATCCTGCAAGTTCCAGTGGCAAGGACGGCCTTACCTTCTCAACAGAGATCATCCTTCCATGAAGCTCAGTTCTGTGGAGATGGCTGATACACTTTGTGGCCTCGTCAGATGTTGACATGGTGACAAACCCATAGCACCGAGCCCCAGGACTGCGGGCATTGGTCACCACTTTGGCTCCAACAACCTTCATGAGAAAGGGTACTCTAATTTTCTCATAAAAATAACCACACTATGTGTCAAAAATTACCTGCAATTAATTGATCATCAGAATTATTTCTACTTGTTTGCACTTTTCTGAAATTGTTGTTCCTTGCAAGGATTTATTAAAGTACTTCTAATTAATCCTGACCTGTCAAAATACAATTGCTTTTGATACAAAATCAACTCTCACAGTGACAATATAAATAAGAAAAGCTAAAGACAGACGTCAGTAACCACAACTTCAGTAACCTTGAGACAAATGAAACTAGAAATACAACAAGATGCAGCAAAAGAAGTTCTAAGGGGAAAGTTCATTGCAATGAATGCCCACATCAAGACACAAGAAAAAACTCTAATAATGAAAGGAATCAGAATGCAAACTAGTCACATATACCAGATACAGCTAATTAGCCATATATCATCAAAAACACATAATGCAAAGTCAAGCAGATACAACAAGTATAAGCCACCCCCCCACCAAAAAAAAAAAACAGGGCACAAAGCAAGACGACAGACTTAAAGCCCACTATACCAATGCTCGTGTCAAATGTAAATATTCCCAAAGGACATTCGAAATGAGGGTTGGGACACACAGAGAGCCTGAGACACGTGAGCCTGGGCTTTGGCTCTGACCTCCTCTGACTCAGCTGGTCAATGAGAACAAGTTCGCTCCTCTCTGGACCTCCTGTATCCAGCTGTAAGACGGTGAGGGGACCCATGCTTCCTAGGGTCCCAGCAGACCCTGACATTCATGGTTTTCCACATAGGGATAGAGAACCACTGCCCAGCCTGCAAAGGGAAGCCCCGATATATCCAAAGCACCCCATATAGGGCCAAAAGGGAAAGAGCCTTTGCTGAGAGGGACACAGATGTCAGTTCTCACATCAGAGATGAAGTTCTGCCTTCTCCCCTCTCCTCAAAGTGAGGGGTTGGGTCATTTGAGCATTCCATCCAACTAATTAGCCATGCCAAGGCATCACTTCTGATGGCAGGTAAGCCCAAGTGAAAAAAGACAGCACAGAAAGCGCCCAGTTCCCTGTCGGCGCCCCTTCCCCGATTCCACCCCCAGCCATCAAGCTTCTTGAAGATCAAGCCTCTGTCTGCACACCCAGTTCCAGGGCCCAGTTCCACTGCAGGGCCTTCCTGAGTCCTGCTGCCCTGGTCCAACGGCCAGGCACATTCAACACTCAGGTCTTGGCCTAAACATCACATCCTCAGTGATAATCACTGAGTCCACCTTCCAAGTCTAAATTAGGTCCTTCTACCATACAATGATGGCAGACAGTAATCTTCAATATACTTAAAAATGCATACATATGACATGTTGCAGTAAGTTATTTTCCAGCAGATGTTAAGACCTAGAACAATGCCTTGTTATCTGTTTCAGCTTTACAATCAGTGAAAGTCGTTCAGTCATGTCTCTTTGAGACCCCATGCAATTTTCCAGGACAGAATACTGGAGTGGGTAGCCTTTCCCTTCTCCAGGGCATCTTCCCAGCACAGGGATTGAACCCAGGTCTCCCTCATTGCAGACGGATTCTTTACCAGCTAAGCCACAAAGGAAGCCCAAGAACACTGGAATGGGTAGCCTATCCTTTCTCCAGCGGATCTTCCCAAGCCAGGAATCAAATCGAGAGTCTCCTGTATTGCAGGTGGATTCTTTACCAAGTGAATCCTCAAGAGAAGCCCAGTGCCTGACTGTAAGTAAGTGAATAAATAGGTTTTGGCATAGTAGCATTCTACGTCCTTCCAAATGCTTCTTCAGGGTCTTGTCCGCTTCAGTCCCTAATTTCTCATCAAGGAACAAAGCCCTGAGCAAAGGAATGATGACCAGGCAGCCAAGATGGCACAGCGACCTGGAAGCCCTGCCACTTCCTGCTGCTGAGTGGTACTCTGCTGACTTCTCCCACCCACCACGGACCCCCAGGAGACCAGGAGACTGCTTCATTAGCTAATTCCATGACAACAGAATCATTCTTGAATGTTTCTCAGAAGTTTTTGAATTGTAATATTTTCCTCCTGCCACCGTGACCAGGAGTTGATTTATTTTTAAGCCACCATCCTGTTCAAATTCTCCAACTATGTACTTAAGATGCTAGAAGATATATGGAGACCAACTCTTCACTTACTGTTAAGGGGAAGAAACTCAGCATGCCAGCTGCCAGTGTTTTTTTCTAGTTGCTCCACGGCACGTGGAATCTTCCCAGATCAGGGATCGAACCTGTGTCCCCTGCATTGGCAGGAAGATTCCTAACCACTAGACCACCAGGGAAGTCCCAGTTTCCAGTTTGGTGTTGGCTAAAAGACAGTTTGTTCAAGAGAAGCTGGAAAGCACAGCAGGGACACGGAGACTGTAGTTTTACACACCTTCTCTGAGCAGCACCTACAAGCTGTCTGCTCCGCCTGTCATCCACTCTCAACCAGGAGACAAGGTTTACTACCCACAACTGGTTAGGTTCCACTCACCTCCAAGTTTTTGTTCTTGTCTATTTCTTTTCCCCCAACTGGAAATGAGAACCTATATGCCAAGCCCAGGTGGGTGGCAGCACATTAGGGGAGCGTACCTTTCCATATTTGCTGAAGAGGTTCTTCAGATCTGTTGCCCGAGTTGTGGAAGACAGTCCACTGACCCACAGATTCCTTCCAGAGCTATTGCTGATTCGACCTGCAGGAGGGAGATGATTATGCTTGGCCTCCTGAGACTGCAGCCCTCTCTTAAACCCTAACGCAATCCAACCTTGATTCCTCTGACTCAAGAATTTAATTACTGCCAACACATGGGACAGAAAATGAAAAATCTAGATCACAAAACTGAATTTTCTTACTCGAGGATTAATCACACCTATGTCAGTTACAAACTGAAATGGCATTCAATGATCAGCTCATGACCAAGATAACAGTTTCTAAAATTCTATCATTTTACAGGTAGAAAAATACCTGTCCTATAAAAGGACTTTCACCATTCCATAAATGAGTCTCAACAAAAACATACATTCAGAAGCTCACCAACATTTAAAAATTAGTCTCTCAAGATACAATTAGCTAGCTGATTAATTTCCGTAATCCATAAAAAAACCAAGTACTGGATCCAAATTGTGGATTCCTGCAGACCCCTCCCTCCCAAAATAAGAGATCCGAAGGTGACTCCCTGACATGTAAGTTGAATCATACCTTTTTCATCTTTAACGATTGGCTTTATATCTTTTTCTTCCTTAAAAGAGCTAGAGATAAAAGTTAGTATTACTCGTACAGAAAAAATAAAAGAGAACTAAATCAAAAGTATGGTATGTGCTAAGACTGAATACCTACCAGAAAATTAGTCAGAAATAAAATTTTAACAGGAACCTTTGCAAGCTTATATTGGAAATCTCACCTCCCCCCAATACAATGTCAGATTCTTAAAAATCAATTCTATTTAGCTGACGATAACACTTAACAATTTAAGAGCACAACCATAGCAGGTTGAGGAAAACAAAAGGAACTGAAATCACCCATTAAAAATACACAAAGAGAAATCAAACATTCTTTAGAGGTAAACTACAATTGCATCAGTCTGGCTGGCCAATTGCAGAAAAACAGCTCATGTGTGTCATTAAACGACCAATGAAAAGGAGATAGCGTCTGGTCTAAAACTGAGAAAAAACAAACCTCATTTTCTGATCAGCGCCCTCACTGGCTGAGGACTCTTTAGGAGCCGGAGGGACTTCATTACAAGCTTCAAAAGCAAACTTCTTCACGTCTTCTTTGCTATCCCCGGGGTCCGGGCTTGAGGCTTCCGGGGGCGCTTCCGCGGCCTCCTCGCTACAGGCTTCCGTGTGCTCTGAGGCTTTACTACTCTGCTCAATTGGCTTCTCTAGCCCTACAGGCTCACAGTCCGTCCTCTCGTCATCGCCTGTCTGCTCCACGGGCTCCCTTTTCACTACCGCTAACAGGGTGTCTGCCTTGCTCGACTGAGCGTGTGCTGTTGACTCGTTGGCCAAATCTAAATCACCCTCCTCCGGATGGGCGCTGTCAAAAAGGTCCTCTTCCTCCGCAAGTTTTCTGTCTGGCCCCACGCTACTTGTTTCCTGTGCAAATGGCTGCTCCAGCTCGGAACCTTCTTCTTTTACTGGCTCAGATTTACAAGTTTCCCCCAAAATGTCGAGTATTTTCTCATTTTCTACGGATTTAACAGGAATAGAATGGCACAAGGTTTAATTACCAGGGAAATAAAGCAATCACAAATGCGGAACTGGCACGGCGGCCACACTAACACGAAGAGAACTGCTAGCTACACAGAGATTGGAAAACCCGCGGGTACACACACTCAACACTGGTTACACTACCTGTACTCCGACTATAGAGTAAGCCTCTATGCTACATGGAAGAGAAAAGGCCCCCACAGATTTAAACACCTACAACAGTGTGACAGCTTCTCGACAGTCTCGTTCATGTTTTTGTTCAAGTATGGGTCTTCTCCTTATTTTTCCAGTGTCCAAGGTGCTGAATTGAACGCGATCACCATTCAAGGACAGCTCGACCTTCAAATTTCTTTGAATTTCTTTTAACAGAACAGTCCAATAGGAAAACCAGAAATTTCCGCCGGAGGAGACAAATGCAGTCCAGAAGGGGACCAACACGTTGGGAATTTTCGTGGAGAAACTCTGGTTCCTCTTCTGGAATTCAGTCACTTCTCAGGCAATCAGTGCCCTGACCATCGCTTTGTCCTACCTTCACTGCATTAATCTAAACGACTGCAGGAAATAATACAAGATCTGCTTCATGTGTAGAAACACATGGAAGAATCACCGGGGAAGGTGGGGCAGGGGAAGTACTTAAATGCCACTCTACATGGTTAGAGAGATGAAAGTCATCACTACATCTCACTTAACATATCTGACCTCCAGAAACCAGAACAGCACTTCCATAGATCTGGTGATACGAATGGGTTTCCAATCTCTGATCCTTGTACGATCTGGATTGTCCACCATTAAAATAATTCATAAGACCATAAAAAAGCTTAATATATATAAACAGCTTTAAAAGAAAAGTGGGAAGACTTTCAAACCATAACTGTTGTGTTTCTCTTATCAGTACCTGGCTCCAACAGAGGTTCTTCAATATCCTATTGAGAAAAAGAAAAGACAAAACTCACAGAGCACTTTAATGTTAGCCCGTCCAATCCCCCCTTGTAGTTAGGCCTCTGCAATTGGCAACAACTTCCCAGTCCAGGCAGAGATCACACAGATGACTGCTTTAGACATCACACCAGATCTGAGAAAAATCTCTCTCCCAACATGGAACTTTATGTGTAACTGGAACGTGTCAACAAAACCATTTCTCCACCCTGCTGGACAGCTCTCCCTAACTCCACCCTGGACTGAAGACACTAGCTCCGGCGCTTTGGGAGTCCAGCCCACCTATTTCTGCAGCCCTCCACCTCGCTTCCACCTTGTTTTGTCCATCCTTGCAACAGGCCCCAAAGTCTTCTTTACCCTTTCAACTGGCTAATTTGAATGGCTCGCCAGACCTCAACTCTGACAGAGAAACTCCTCTGGGAAGCCCTCTAGTGTTTGTGTAACCCAATCACTTGCACTTCTTCCTTCTGGTTACATTCTCGTTGGTCATTAACACCATGCCCACTAGGCTGCAAACCCTGACCCTGACAATTTAGCTCACCTGCTTATGCTAAGCATCCCTCAGGACCAAAGTACAATGGGTTGTTTACACACACACACACACACACAGACACACACACACACACACACTCATTCTTTTTCACTGTGGAAAATTCACCACTCATGTCAGGTTTCTAGCCATGCAGAACCAGAGAGTAACCTACCGGAGGCACTTTGAAGTCCAATGATGAAGCATCCAAAGTGTTCTCGAAGCCTTCGCCATCAACCTGAAAGAAAAAACGCCAAGACCTCTTTGCGGAGACAGAATTATGAGTGCCAAGGCCCACACCTCACCACTCTCCAGGCCACCTACAGATCTGTTTTCTTCACGATGCCAAACACCATCTGCAAACCCACTGTTGGATCCCAGTGGCTGCCCCTTAGCCATAGGGGATATGTCCCCAAAGTCCAGTGGCTATCTAAAACTTCAGACAGCATCAGGCCTTAAACACCATGTTTTTCCATACCAACAGACAGGGAGTACACACACCATGGATACATTGGACAAAAGCATGATTTCTGTCCCGGTGAGGATGGCGCAAGGTTTCATCATGCTACTCCAAATGGCGTGTAATTCAGAACTAAGAATTGTTTATTTCATCTAATATTTTTAGACCCCAGTTGACCACAGGTAACTGAAACCTCAGAAAGCAAAACCGTGGGTAAAGGGGGGGACGATGTTACTCTGTTGATCACCTGCCTCCCTGTTTCTAGGCCCGCTCCAGGATTAGGCAGCCCCAGCATCTCTGACAGCACTCTGGCAGCACCAACTGAACGAATGAGCAGATTCATTCTCCAGGCAGTTTCCCCACACTGGTGGTCAGTATACACTACCCAGCCTCAGATTTCTAAAGCTGACTCAAAGGGAAAGTGAACTCCACATTCCTGATTTTACTTGGTAGCAATTATTTTAAAATAACAATAACCTGGCACTTTCGCCTAGTGTACTTTAAAACAAATATTTAACTTGTTTTCTTTTTATCATCTACTACACTAAACAAAGGGTTTCCCTGGTAGTTCAACTGGTATAGAATCTGCCTGCAACGCAGGAGACCCTGGTTCAATTCCTGGGTCAGGAAGATACCGTGGAGAAGAGACAGGCTACCCACTCCAGTATTCTTAGGCTTCTCTGGTGGCTTAGATGATAAAGAATCCACCTGCAATGTGGGAGACCTGGGTTCAATCCCTGGGTTGGGAAGATCCCCTGGAAGAGGGCATGGCAACCTACTCTAGTATTCTTGTCTAGAGAATCCCCATGGACAGGGGAGCCTGGCGGGCTACAGTCCATGGGGTCACAAAGATACGACTGGGTGACTAAGCACAGCACAGCATGCTAAAGGAAAACTAGTATCTTAAAGGTTATTAAATCTGAAAGCTTTCTAACTTTTTAAGTGAAATACAAAAATATCCCTCCCTAAAGATTTTTTCTTAGGTTTGAAACTTTTTTGGGGGCAGGGTGGGAAAGGCAGGTCATGCAGCATGCGGGATCTTAGTTCCCCAATCACATACTGAACCCATGCCCCCTGCTCTAGGAGTACAGGGTCCTAACCAATGGACCGCCAGGAAAACCCCAGGTTTGAAACTTATGACCAGGATGTTTCCATTAACCAAGAAGTCAAGTCTATGCTATGGAAATAATTAACACACAATAGGATCACACAGAGAGAATAAACCAAAGCTCCATGCTAGCCTATGTAAAGCTGTGGCAATGTGTGGAATCTGTGACTTTTGACCTTAAAGGTTTAAAGCTCAGTCCTTTAAGGGTACTTCTTTTCCAGTTTAAAGCTAGAATGCCTTAAATAAAACCAAACTAAGACAGCTGGGCATGCCAAAGTGGTGAGGTTAAACTGGCAACCAGTTCCAGGAGGACCACCACGAAATTTTATGCCAAAAACACAAAGTGAAAAGCTGGCACTATGATGTTGCTTAAGAGAATTGAAGTCTTCCCTCATACACAGGAAGTTTAACAGTGGATCCCTTTAACTGGAGGGATTCTTCTAGGCGACAAAGACTTTTCTTCACTGTAGTTCACATCCTTTAATTAACAACTGTCAACTCATACATGGAATACATATTTAAACTATCAACAGGATTATCTGCATGGTGAGATTATGAACTGTTTCTGTTTTCTTATCTTTCTATAGTTTTTTTAAACTTCTTTTCTTTTCAAAGAAAATACTTTTAACAACAGTGTCAGACTTTTGACTTATGCTAAGAATGTATCCCCTACCCAATTACAGAAATATTCTCCAGCATTACAGAGAAGTTATCCATTAGTTAACATCTGATCTGTGTTGAGTTTAAATGGATGCAATTTAACGCCAAGATTTAGACACCAAATGGTGATTTAGCTGCGTGTTATTTAACCAACCATCAGCGTGTTCCGTCTTGGCTGAAGCGCACACAAACAGTGAGGAGCCCCAGGGCTGTAGCGTGCTGCACCGCAACTGCGTTACCTACAGCGTGTCCTGTGAACTGAGCCGGGAGCTCCCTCAGCTGCGTGGCCACGTAGTCTTTGCTCTCACAAAGGGATTCCAGGATGCTGTCAGTGCCATCCTCCCCGAAGTCTGGAGCAGCGCTGTTCTCAACTTCGGTTTCTTCTAACACATTAACGTCCATCATGTCAATACTCTGCAAACCCTCCAAACTTGCTTCCATATCCTCCTGTAACGAGGGACGACGAAAGGCATCAACTACCAGGTGGATCGGGACGCAGAGCTCCTGCCGCCCCCTCTGTTGTCATGGCATCTACCTGCCCATCTCTGGAATCTTCTTCTAGGCCATTGTCTTCAGTGCCTTCCTCTTCTGCCTTTTGTTCTAATAACAGAAAAATTGTTCAGTCAGAGAGCACTTGGGTTCTGGCCTTGTAATTAGCTTCTGCAGGACGACGCAGCTCAGTCTTGGTGAGAACATGATACAAGGAAGCTGAATGTGACTGTTCGTCTATCACGTACAGTTTTGTCTCAACTGGAACGTAAGATCTAGAATTTCTGTAATACCATCAAAGTATTTTGATTCTGAACAAAATAGCCAAAGCTTCAAAAGGTTTCCAAACCACTTCACACTAACACAAACATCCTCAAACAAAAATGAGCAAAGGATAAAAACAGGCATTTCCCAATGATTAAATTAAAAAAGTCATGTCCATACAGCACCCAAAGAACTACACCCTAAGAGTGTGTGCTGGACAACAGACCTGTGAGTTCCCCTTTGCTCCACCCCATTGCATCAAGCCTCTGGCTTTCTGACATTCTTCAGCCCAGAAGCTTTTTTCCACTCAAGGCAAAAAGGCAAAGGCTACCATAAAGTCTATTTTCACCCTGGGCTCTGCGAATGCAAAAGGACTATTGAGAGCGATGCCAGGTATTCCCAATGGGGCTGGAAGGAAAAGAAAGTGGAAACTCTTAGAAGGAAAGTAAAATCTTTGGGCTCCCTGTTATCAACAGCTTTAAAAATGTACATACCTATATTCTAGAATTCCCCTTAGGACGTGCAAAACAAAGGTGACCTGTTCTAAAGGGCGTATACAGACTAATATCCCCAAGAATCGCAAACCATGGCACGTATGTTTACATGTGGGAGGCCAGTATGGGGGGGTCAGTGGGGATGTGGGCTGCAACAGGGTGATGCCTGGAGACATTTTTAGTGTTACGACGGGCAGTGCTACAGGCATGTAGTGGGCAGCGGCAAAGGATGCTGCCCAGCACACAGTAACACGAAGGACAGCACCCTACCACAAAGTTCAACTATCAACATTGCTGAGTCTGCAAAATGCTGTGGCATGCCAGTTTTGCAACTTAAGAAGCCTCAGTCTTTATTTTATAGATGTTTAGTTGATTTACAATGTTGTGCTAATTTCTGCTGTAAAATAATTCAGTTATACACACACATATATATATTCTTTTTCACATCCTTTCCATTATGGCTTATTACAGGATACTGAATACAGCTGCCTGCACTACGCAGTACGACCTTGTTGATCCAACCTATACATGGTAGTTTGCATCCGCTGATCCCAAACCACCACTCCATCGCTCTCCCTACACACCCCACCCTCCACAACCATAACTCTATGTTTGTTGAGTCTGAAGAAACCTCAATCATTTATTAAAGATGCCAACTGCAATATCCTAAGTATTTCATTTCCCATTATTATCAATGATTACTCAAGAAATGTGGTTTTATTACACACTGCGCTCTTCACATTATTTAATACCCCTCACAATGCCAGCAGGTTTATTATCTGCATTTGACAGGAGAATTTGGTTCTGCTCCAAAGCTGGGACTCAAAAACTGAGCTGTCCCACCTCCCATTATATCTGAACTGGGCATATCCTTTTGAAACACACTATTTAAAATGCTTGATAACCGCACCCAATTTCTCAAGCCTCAAACAGTAGCTTGAAGTGCCCATGAAGAAGGTAAACAGGAGAGAGGCAGACCAAAAAAACCTCACCAGAAAGCACCCTAAGTGGGAGCGACAAAGATAAACGCTGGGCACACAGGCTGCACCCCAATCCCAAGGGATGGGTCTTGACTAAAAACTGAAGGGTGGGGGAACAGAACAGGGGAATGGCACAGACTATCCAATTTTAATCCCAAATGTAACCTAATTTAGAATGATCTTTTCAAAACACACCCAGTTTTCAGCAATTCTGCCCATTTAGATGAGTTGGGGAAAAGGACTCAAGTTCTGACTTGCAATGAAACTTTCAAAGTTCAGCTTCCTTTCACTTTTGAAAGGCAGTGGTTACTCACGAATTCCCAGAATCAGTCCAACTTTGTGGCGGACTTTGGAAATCCATTGGCTGATGCCTAGTAACCTTGAGGACCTAATTTTCAACCAGGACACCATGAGGACCTAGCACTTCGTATAACTAACCACATGCCCAGACCCCTCTGGAAAACACACTAGCTCTACAACCTGGAGGAGCTGTTCTCTGCCCCAGGATCTTGGGCTTTGGGGACTTCTGTGAAAAAGAAAGGTACCAGTGCCTTTCTAACCCCAACCTGTACTGGTACACTCACTTTACACCAAAAGTAATTATTATCAAGGCTTCCCTGACACAATGCTAACTCCAAGTAGCTTTGAGCTGACCTATGCTTTAACCCATTCAGACATGTATTGGAAGCAGTCAACTAAGTTTTTCTAACGATTCAAAGATTCCTTATAGGAGCCAAAATCATTCTGATGAATAAGCCTAACCTCACAGTTTAAAATGAGCATCTACACACAAAAAAGTTTAAACTTTCAGCTATTCAAAACCAAATTTTCAGATATGGGTAACTTAACAGAAAAGTACAAACAGGCTATCTGTATGTTTCCTGCTGTAGACCCATCCCTCATGATTGGTTTGTTTCAACGGTCCATGTCTTCTGCTGAAATACAGGCAGTTTCACGAGCACTGAAAAGATACCAGTGTTTTAAATGTAAACCCCTTTAAATGTAACCTAACTCAAAAATTTAACCTTTCAAAATATGTGCATAAGATTTAAACAGTTCACTGAGTTGTGGAAAAGTCATCCTGTTAGAAAAAGCTGTGAAAAATATAAATAGAAGTTGCAGAAAAGACAAAGTCTTTTCTTTCTACTTTCTGAGCAGCTGTATCCCACTGCCTGAAATTAGCACTTTTTTAGGTGAATGGGACATGGACAGCTGTAAAAACTTTCGTGCAGCACCCTTCAAGACAACGAGCCCATCGTATGGGAGTTGCAAATTATACCATCCTTATCACAGTAAACTCTGAAAATGAGAACCACTGTTAGTGAGGTTCCCAAGCTTTTGCTGTCAACCATAAAAAGGAAAGGAGCACTGATACATGTTATACCATGGATAAACCTTAAAAACACGATGCTCCGTGAAGGATGCCAGACATGAAAGGTCACATGCTGTATGATTCTACTTACATGAAATGTTTAGAATGCGCAAATCCTTAGAGACAAAACCTCAATTAGATACTGCTGGGGGCAGGGGGATGTGGGAGCTGACTGCTAATGGGGGATAGGTGATTCTTCTTGAGATGATGAAAATGTTCGAGAACTAAGAGTAGTGATGACCTCATAATCTTGTGAGTATACTAAAAAGCACAGCATTATACACTTTAAATGTGAATTTTACATGAATTATATTTAGATTTGAAAACAAAATATCACACTAGTAAAACATGCAAATGTTCCAACAACCTATTTTGGACCCTAAAGAAGTTGGGTTCTATTGGGTCTCTGCCTGCTGTCATTTTCCTTGGTTTAAGTCCTATTTTTTGAACCAGGAAGACAAGTAGGTGCATCTGGTTGCTCAGGTCAGCCGGGGCAGCTTTTAAGACTGTGCCTTACGCTAGTTCTTTTTTAATCCTAGAAACGAAAGCTGTAATGTTTTTAATTGTTGTTCAGTCATGAAGACAAGTTCGATTCTTGAGATCCCATGGAATGCAGCCTGCCAGGCTCCTCTGTCCATGGGATTTTCCAGGCAAGAATACTGGAGTGGGTTGACATTTCCCTCTGCCAAAGGATCTTCCTGAGTCAGGGGTCGAACCCACATCTCCTGCCTGGGCAGGCAGGTTCTTTACCGATGAGCCACGGGTCTTTTACTTGGCACCTACAAATCCTCCGCAGCACACTGACATTTACACGTTAGCTGGTGGAAAAGCAACCTGTTAGATGGAGGACAGTGAGGGCCAAAGGAGCTCTCCTGACTTGAAGGGCTAGAAGAAGGCTAAAAAAACAGTTCTCTATATAAGCTCTCTTGCTGTAGCTACCCCAAGCAGCAGAAAGTTAAAGTGGATACCTTTCACGAATCTCTTTGTCTTCTTGCTTGTGGCTTCCAAGGCAATGCCAATTTCATCAGGATCCTGCCCTTCTTCCTTAACGGCCTGTTGGGAAGAGACAAAGTTGACAACACTGTTAAGAGCTGTGGGGCACACACTGCTCTTCCTCTGTAACAATTTCCCAGCAACAAAGGCAACACTTCCCTGCAAAGAGCAACTCTGTTTCTGCCACCTGGGCTGTCAGGTCCCCAGGCAGTAGGTGAACCCAGTACCACTTGGTTCTCTCTGGGCCCTTCACCCAAAAGAGCCTGGGGCTCACAGTCAGGGTTGATGAAGTTCCAAAATGGTCCCTAACCTCCACACTGTCTCAACTTTAAGTCAACAATGTAACAAACAGGTTACACTTGGTCTGGCAGTGGGCAAAGGGCTGAGCACTGCTCAAAAAGGCCACCTTTGACCCAGGGCAGGGAAGAACAAAGAACATCCTGGGTAGTGGGGGAAGTTGGTGGTTCACGGCAACAGTGTCTTCTTACCCGTGCTTCGGGACTCCCTGGTGAATTCACCAGGTTCCTACCCTCAACAGCCTGATTCCATGAGAGATGACCACCCGCCATACTCAATTCTGTGTTTAATGCTGAGAAATGGGACAATGAACACAGGATGGTGCGATACAGGAAGTCATGGACTTGGAGCAAGTCTTCACTTGGGGGGGGAGGGGGCAACGAGACATCTCAAGACAGACCCCAAAATGACAACAAAGCGCCAGCCAGATGGAGACCTGGGAGAGAAGCCGCCAGGTGCAGGACACGGTGAACGCAAACGTCCTGGGGCAAAAACTGGCACATCTCCCCTTCCCGGGCAATGTCAAAGGTTCTTCAATCATCCGTTCCGTAGGGGAGAAAACTGAGGCGCTGGTAGGGAACAGCACCTGTCCAAGGTCACACAACCCTGGGAAAAACCCAGGGGCTACCCTAAGACTAAGACGGGCTTTCCCAACACTGAGATGACTGAATGGAAGGAGGCGACAAGGCACAGAGAGGGGCGGTGTCGGGCCAAGGTCACACAGCCGACCCGAGGTTCCTGACAGTTCGGACCGGAGTTCGCAACGAGAGATGCAGGCCGGGGGCGCCTCGCAGTAGGGAGTCGCAGTGACAGGCCCGCGCGGGGGCGTTACTCGGTCTCTGGAGGCACCCCAGGGCCCCGGGCCGCCTCACCTTCTTGAGCCGCTCCATCAGGACGCTCTTGTTGCCGCCCGTGTCCAGGTTCCGCTTCTTCAGCTCCGCCCGCAGGTCGATCACCCGCAGGTCGCTGAGTCGCCGCGTCCCGACCTCTGAGACGCCCGAGACGACAGCGGCCGTGCCAGAACCCGAGTCGCTGGACCCTGCTAGAGTCTCCGCCATCCCGGGTATGCTGTCCGCGCCAACTACTTCCCACACCGCCGGCGGCTGTAGCGGCTCTGAGCACAAAATGGCGCCGCCAGAGAGGAAAACGCACTGGCTTCCTCCCGCCCCCTTTTCCGGCCGCGCACGCGCGCCGCCCGAATAGGCGTTCTTGGCCGCAGTCGGACGCTCGCGCATCGACCAACCGCAGGCCCTCGGCAACAGTGCGCAGGCGCTGTAATTGCTGTATGTCAGCGTCTTGGCAGTTCGCGGCGGGAGGCCGGCGAGACGTAAGGCGCCTTGTACCTCACTCACAGGGCTCTCACTGCGCATGAGCAGAAGCGGCCCCGGGCGTTGAACCCGCGCCGGGTACGCCTGCGCAGAAGAGAGGAGCGCCGTAGCGGTCGGAACGGTTCTCTTACTGGCGGCGCAAGTTCGTCCTGGGAGCTGCGGTTAACCCGGCCCAGTTCTGTGTGAAGTGGTAGGCAGAGCCAGGGCCCCTAGAATGGCGGAGTCTCTGTCTGGATTAGGCGATTCTGGTGCGGCGGGCGCAGCGGCTCTGAGCTCCGCCTCGTCGGAGACCGGGACGCGGCGCCTCACTGACCTTAGGGTGATCGATTTGCGGGCGGAGCTGAAGAAACGGAACCTGGATTCGAGCGGCAACAAGAGCGCTTTGATGGAACGGCTTAGAAAGGTAGAGCTGGGACCCTGGGGTGTGTGGGAGGTGGGCCGGGGAACCCCGGCGGCCGCGACGAGGGGCCTCCTGGCCTCGAGGTCCCGCCCCCCACCCCCGCCCCGGTCCCGTTCGCGGCCTGCCGGGGGCCTGGCGCTCCGGGCCTCTTCACGCTTCTCTCAGGCCCGAGCGGGATCGCCGAGCCCCGGCGGGCCCAAGTTCAAAGCCCAGCGCTGCATCGGAGCGAGAACAAGAAAATCTCGACGCGAACGGGGGAAGTTCGAGGTAGCGGGTGACATCGACCGAGGGCTTGTGTTATCCGCATCAGCCCCTGCTTTTTAGGGCTTCCTTCGGCTGCTTTCATCCCGATCTCTGAAAGTGGACTCGGAACCTGAAATCCTCGCTCCGCCCGGGGAGTCAGGGGATTCGGCCAAGGTCCCTCGGCCGGGGAGGGGAGGTCGAGATTTGAACCCAGGCCGGGCGATTTTCTGAGCGTGTGCTGGTTGCGGGGACCTCCTCTGGGGCGAGAGATGCTGCTTGATCCGTTAGGACCTAGAAGTCTAGAATAGGGGGGTACTTTACGAAGTAACCTTATTAAGAGGGTATTGGGAGCGGGGTTGAGGGAGAATGGCTCGGCGACTCAGCCTGGCAGGAAAAGTGCTGCTTGTAATAAAGACCAGAAATGAAACCTACGGTTAGACTTGAAGAAAACCTAAGGGCTCTGCCAGTCTCTTGACCCGATCTTGAGCGTGAACGACATTTATTTTAACCCTCTCTAGAGGGTCTGTTTCTCTTTGTGTCCAAAAGAGAAAAATATTAATTCTTAATCGTTAGAGTTAAGGAAGATGGCCCAAAATGTGCTTGGCATGCTACCTATAGCATATAAACATTCAAAGTGCAATTGCTGTCACAATTAACTTTTCTCTCTGTATACACTGTGTGGTATTTGCAGTCTGGGTGTTACTGATCCCTGCCTTGCGGGGTTCTTAGGGATGCGTTGGAAAAGCAGAGAGTTAGTTGTGCTTTTCTGCACTCCCTGTTCTATGTGATTCTGGTGGCTTCTTTCTTTCACTGACTCTTGTCTTGGGACTTCTCTGTGATCTCTAACTATGCCTTGTCACCTATTCCCCCCCGCCCCCACTCCCCCAAGCAGTGCAGTTTGTGACTCATTCTACCCTCTCCTGCCTCCCAAACAACAGAGGATCGGGTTTTTGTTTGTTAGTTGCTGTTTAGAGGAAGTGGGGATTATTTCCTGTTACCCAGATAAGGAAACTCAGGCTGGAGAGTGGTGAGTTATTTGCCCTAAGTCAGCAGTGCCTTTGTAACTCGAGTGTGTGTGTCTTTCGCTATGGACGCTAACTCCCTCTAAGCAAACAGGGCAGGCAGTTCACCCATAGAAGTGTTACCGGAAGAAGATGCAAGGAGGGGAGAGTTGGCACCCAGGGACCTGTGATCCATGGTATTACTAGCCATAGGGCCTCCTGTCAGTAAAGGAAAATTGGTGGGGGGGTGGGGGTGGGAGTGGGAGGCTTTAGCCATTGTTCCCCCAGATAGTCCACAAGTCTTGGATGCTGATAGGGTGGCATTGAACCTTCCTGTCAGGCTGTTGGTTGAAGCTGGTATGATCTTCCACCAGCATCTCTGAGGGGAAAAACCCGTTCCTTATTCCTCTCCTCTTCAGTTTCTTAGGGATGTGCTCAAAAATGCACAAACACCACTGGCGTATATACCCATCTGCCATCTTACGCGAGCAAGTCTGGAAGTACTGGCGCTCTTCTCTTCTACTTCTGTCACCTGTTGTTTTGTCCCTTCTTTGGTTTGTGTATTTATTTATTCTTTTAGGAAGAACAAAAGAGGGAAAGGTGGAGGTAACAACACACAAAGAGTAGTTTGGCCAGGCCTGCAAGGATGACTCATAGCCTGTAGTCCCCCAGGGACCACCCTGTAAACACTGCACCTGGACGAGATGACCTGAGGGGTGGACTGGGCCGCCTGTCTGGGGTAGTTGTTGCATTCTCCTGCTGGTGGTCCAGAATCTTTTGTTTCTATAAAGAGGGTAGGGACTTTCTGTTTGAACCCTTCTTCAGGCCAGGACATAACTCCAAATCTTCTTTCTGGCTGTAACTTCAGAGAGAAGGGAGAGGTTTTTTTTTTTTTTTCTTAGTACAGTTTAGGTGTGGAGCCCCCAAGCCTCATTCTGAACTTTACCAAGCTAGAATACTCCTGAGAATCTTTGAGACTTCTGAAACTACAAATAGAGCTCCATTTGAAATGGATTTAAACAGAATGTGGGCTCCCAGGACTATGCAGTAGAGAAAGGGTTTTCAAAAATCTGATTTTGAAGCCTGGTGTCTGGGGATATCAGCATTGACAGGGTTGGTCGGTGTTCCTTTGATTGATTGTTTTGTGGCATTTTTTTTTTCCTCCTCCTCTGAGTGCCTCCTTGGTGGCCTACACAGTGCTGAACATAAGTGGGAGCTAGTCAAGTGAAGGACAGGCTCTTGGGATGAGAAGCGGGACTTGCCAAGAGATCCTTATAATTTTCTGTTCAATGAAGCAGGTTCCCTGGTGGTTGACAGCAAGACCTCAGGAATCCGACAGAGAGATGAGCGAGGGATGTTGTAGTCCGTGTCCCATCCCGTGCCATGTCCCATATTCTGTCCAGATGGTGCTAGTGCGGGTGTTGAAAAGGGATCAGGGAGAGAGATGAACAGTACAGTGTTGAATAATGTCATAGGTAGTTTGGCCCAGGAATAGGGTCAATCAGATTGTGGTGATAATTCTAAAAATAAGCTGACTGTTCGATGAGTGCTTGCTTTTCATGGCTAATAGGAATTCTCCTGACAGCTTTCCAGGGTAAGAACTTTAATTAGTCCCTCATGCCAGAGTGAAAAAACAAACTCGGAACAATTAAATAAGCCTGCCTGAGACCAGGCAGCCAAGGTACGGTAGAATCAGTCTACCTCTGGGGCCCTTGCTGCAACAGAAAGAAGGACGAATGAATGAGTAGGGAGAGGCCCTTTCCAGATCAGTCCCTGAAGCTTCCGTGGAAGTCAAGTCTGTGTGCTGCCTTTTTGGGTGAACTTTTCTTTTCCCTTCCCTTTAGGCAATTGAAGATGAGGGAGGTAATCCTGATGAAATTGAAATTACCTCTGAAGGAAATAAGAAGACATCAAAGAGATCCAGCAAAGGTATGGAGGGTGATGCTAGGAACTTCTTTCAATCTGGCTTCCTCTGCTAATGTGCCTGTGGACTGCCCTGTGTATCTTTGATGTACCTTGAATGAAGGTGTGCATTTTCTTTCAAGATCTCTCCAGTGTATTTTTGTTTCCATGGGATTTGGGAAGTCTCAGCATGGAAGAGGTACTGACACCTTTACTTATTTTTTTCTGTAGGTTTCTCGGCAGCTGTTGCTTATCCAGAGTCTTAACCTTCTTGAGATAGAGAGGGTTTAGGATTACTTGAGTCTCAGACCTATTGCTCTGACTTGTGGAAAATAACTTGCCTTTTAAATACCGCCTGGCCAAAACAGAGTTGTCACTTTTACAGATGCTGCTTTCGAAACTGCCTACCGCATAAAAGCCAGATTCCACATGGCATTAATGACCCTCACCATTGCCCCAGATGGTCCCTTCCCGCTTCCGCCCCTACCACCTTTCCTCTATTACATCCACCTGCAATCAGGTCCCAGACGTGTGGTTTACTCCACCCACTCCTCTTCCCCATCTGTCTGCATTTGAGTCCTAGTTCATCAAGAGGCAACTTCTGATCTCACCAGTAGCAAGTCTTCTCTCCTTAGGTCCTCTGTACTGCCCTGGCCTGAGTTTCAGGTTGTTGAGGACAGAAGCTGTGTCTTCCTTGTTTTCCTACTTAGTATTTGCTCATGAATTACTTCCTAATTGAATTCAATGACATCCAACTACTGTTTTAGGAAAGAATCAGCTAAAACTGGGCATTTGGGCTATCCTGAAAGTTCTCTAGGTAATTGGAGGTTTTGTTGCTCAGGCCCCAAAACAAAATGAAATTCTTTCACCTGGCCAGTGGTGAAGACCTGGGTGTGAAATGTCTAAGAGGCAGGCACCAGTGTCGACCAGGTTGTGTGGTGTATTAGCTCTGGGAGAAGAGCAGTCAGTGACCTCACTTTGAAATGAAGTCACTGTGTGGTCCACAGTTAATCATGCATTTTTCAATTTGCCCAAGTCAATGTTTTTTCCAAAGCAGAGTACTTAAAAAATCAACAGAGAGCACAATATTATAATTATCCTTCAATTAAAAATAAATAAATTAAGGGAAAAAAATTCAACAGATAGACTATTATGGGGCAGGGGAGAAATAGAGCCTGTGGAGCTCCTTTTTTGCTTTCTTTTTCTCTAACAAAAAAAGAAATCCTTGTGTTAAAAGTTTTTAGGAACACAGATAAGCATTAAATAAAGGAGGCAATCCATTATTAAGATTATGGCATATTTTCCCAGACTTCTGTGTGTCTAAAGTCACCTAAAAACAAAATACAGAAGGATTTTCACACACCTGTGTACCTTTGTCTTTCCTTAAAAAACTGTTCCTACTCCCCACAGTATTCTTTACTTTTTTTACTTAGACTGTAAATGGCATTTTCAATAGTGCTGAAAATAAAAACCTCATTTATTTAACAGTGAATAATCATTCTTCGTATGACTGTACCACAGTTGAGCTCCTCAGTCTTATTATTAGACTATTTGTTCCAGTTTTCAGCATGGCTGTGAACCAGAATTACCTCTGCTGAAGGAATATGTTTTTGTTAACTAGAGAAGTAGAATTCTTGGGTCAAAAAATATGTGCATTTTATTTTAAAAATAGTTCTTAACAAATAGTTCTCCAGCAGGCTATACTGGTTAATAACTAGCAACATCAGGGAATGGCAGAGGGTGCCTGTTTCTCTAAATTCTCACTTAATGCTGAATATTATGTCTTTTTAATGTTGCCTCATATATAGAAGAAAAATATCTCATTGTATGAATTTCTCCACAGCTAAAGTTTTTATTTATATTTCTTCACAGGTTAAACAGTTTCTGATAATCGACTGCCTTTATTTTCTGAATTGCTTTTTCATGCCTGTTGCCTATTTTTCTGCTGGGTTGTTAGTCTTACTGACTTTTGATAGTGCTTTCTCTCTATAAAATGTTACAATTGTTTTTTCCCAGTTTGTTATTTGACTTAACTACTTTGTGGTGTTTTGGTCTTTAGAATTTTAATCTTTAATACAGGCAATGCAGTCAACCTATATGGTTTCTAAATTTTATGAAGGTCGCTCAGTCATGTCTGACTCTTTGCGACTCCATACAGTCCATGGAATTCTCTAGGCCAGGATACTGGAGTGGGTAGCCTTTCCCTTCTCCAGGGCATCTTCCCAACCCAGGGATCAAACCCAGGTCTCCCTCATTGCAGGTGATTCTTTACCAGCTGAGCCACAAGGGAAACCCAAGAATACTGGAATGGGTAGCCTATCCCTTCTCCAGTGGATCTTCCCAACCCAGAAATTGAACTGGGGTCTCCTGCATTGCAGGTGGATTCTTTACCAATTGAGCTATTGGGGAAGCCCCACAATAGAGGACAGCGTGCCTGAACAGGGACTTGAACCCTGGACCCTCAGATTAAAAGTCTGATACTCTACCTACTGAGCTATCCAGGCTCCTATTTTAGGAGCTGTCCAGGCACCTAGATTTTTTCTTGTATATTGAAAGACTGTCCTTTGCTTTAAAATTGCTTTTTAAAAAGTTTGCATTATGGAGTAGTATTTACCGTTTTATTTTGAGTTCATTCGGAATTTATTTTTGCATGTGATGTGAAGTAAGTAGGGATCAAAACATGGATTTTTAAAAGTATATATATTATTTATTTATTTGGCTGTACCGGTCTTAGTTGTAGCATGTTGGATCTAGTTATCTGACCAACAATTGAACCTGCATTGGGAGCGTGGCGTGTTAGCCCCTGGACCACCAGAGAAGTTCCAATATGGGATTTCTATTAAATTTCTTGTGCCCTTGCCCAATCAGTCATACTTCCTACCTGTCCCTCGGGAAAAAAAAATGATTACTTTGACCATAGATGATTAGTTTTGCCTGTTTTAAAACTTCATCTAGAACCATTCAATATGAAGTTGGGCAGGTGCATGCCACTTGTGGGAATCTTAGTTTCCTGACCAAGGATTGAACCCAAGCCCTCAGTAGTGAGAACATGTAATTCTAATCACAGGACTGCCAGAGAATTTTCAGTACAAACTCTTTTGTGTCTGGTGTCTTAGCTTGGAGTAATTATATTTTGTAGTTAAGATTTTAGCTGAAAATAGAGGTGTTTTTTTTTTTCCTGCCCTGTTTGAACAAATTCAAAATTGTTTGAAATCTGGTTGTTTTAATCAGAATCCTGGAAAGCATGAAAAGTGGAAGTGTTAGTTGATCGGTGCAACCCCATGGACTGTGGCTGGCCAGGCTTCTCTGTCCATGGGATTTCCCAGGCAAGAATACTGGAGTGGGTAGCCATTCTCTTCTCCAGGGGATCTTCCCCACCCAGGGATCAAACGCCAGTCTCCTGCACTATCAGGCAGACTAGAAAGCATACCTCAGGTAATTTCAGCATTCCTCCAAAGTAGTTTTACACCAGTACTTTGTTTAGTTCTTTTAGAGCTTTTAAAATAATTAGCAACAAAGTAATTTAACTAGAAGAGCGAAGTCAACATGTTTGCTTTTTAAACTATTGCCTGATTGTGTGTTGCAAGCTTGCATGCCAAGTCATTTCACTTGTGTTCGACTCTTTGTGATCCTGTGGACTGCAGCCTGCCAAGCTCCTCTGTCCATGGGATTCTGCAGGTGGGATTACTGAAGTGGGTTGCCATGCCCTCCTCCAAGGTGTCTTCCTGACTCAGGGATCAAACCCACATCTCTTACATCTCTTGCATTGCAGGTGGACTCTTTACCTCTAAGCCACTGGGTTATTGGGTTGTTTTGTTTCTTTTGACATGATATCCCTTCTTTCTTTTTTAAAAATGACTATCAAATACATTTTAATAATTGGCAAAATTTTGAATAGATTCTTTATAAGAAAATATAAATAAATGGCCAATGACCACATCAAAAATTGCTTATCATTAGCTAACAAAGAAATGAAAATTAAAGTGATTTGAAATACTAGAAAACAACTGTTTAAAAGATATAGAAAAACAAACTTCCATACCTACTTCCCCCTACTGCTGTAGAATATGTAAAATGATACAGCTATTTTGGGAGAAAAATTGGCACATCCAAAATTAAAAATTCATCTAAAATGTTAATACAACCCAAATTATTCAGCTCCTGTATCATTAGCTAAAATAAATGAAGTGTAGATCCACAAAATAATTTGAACATGAATGTACAGTATATCTTTTTTTAGGAGACATAATTTCATGCTTAGAAATGATGTAAGAATAATACAAGAAATTCTCATAAATCCTCACCCAGATTCCCCAGATGTTGTCATTTTTACATTTGTTTTAACCTTTTCTTTCTCAACGGAGAGAGGGAGGACAGAAGAGCGAGATGGAGGGAGGAAGAAAAGGATAAAACAAGTGTAATATATATATTTTTCCTTTTCTGCTGAACTACTTGAGAATAAGTTACAAGTACATGTGCCCCTTTGTCCCTACGTTCTATAGTATTTTCTAAAAACAAGAAAATTGCATAACTATATATGTAGTTATCAAAATCAAGAAATTAATATTGATAAAATACTGTTTTCTAGTCTTATTTAGATTTGGTCATTTAGGGTCTTGCATTGTCTTCAGTTATCTTGTCCTCTTGATCTCCTTTAATCTGCAGCACTTCCCAAGACTTTCTTTGTGTTTGTAACAGTACTATTTTTTTTTTAAGTACAGACCACCTATTTTGAAACCTGTTTTTCAATTTGGGTTTTATTGGGAGGTTTTGTTGGCGGGGGGGGGGGGGGGGGGGGGGGGGGGGGGGGTTTCCTCTCATGATTAGGTTCAAATTATATTCTTTTGTCAGAAATACCACCGGAAGTGTGGTTTTTCTGTTTCCCTCCTAGGGGCACATCCTGACAATTTGCACAAGTGACTTAAGGGTATTGGTTGGGTTTCTCCACAGAAAAGTTTGTAATTGTGTCTGCGGGGACAGTACCATATTCTGTGCAGTGCAACCAAATTTTTTTTTTTTAAAAGAAACTGTAAAGAAAAATAAATTTAGCTACTTGAAAGTTTTAAAGTTTTAAGTCTTTCCTAATAAAACATACCATAAATAGATACAATTGGGAGAAAATACTGCAATGCACTAATATCTAGAAAGCATGAAATATTCCTACAAATTAATAAAGAAAATAGACAGTCCAGTAGAGAAAGGACAGAGATGATGAATAGGCAGGTCACAGATGAAAGGAAAACAAACAAGGCCTATGTTCAAAAAAAATTTCCTTAAAGGAAAGCAAATAAAAAGAGATAATAATTTTTGCCTATTACACTGGTAAAAATTTACATAATTCTCAATATCCCACATTGACCAGGGGGTGAGGAAATGGGAAGTCATTGGAAATGGTAAATTAACAAAGCTGCTTTCGGGACAGGGGTGACTAAACTAAGGAACTCCATAGCATGAAATAAATGATGGGGCTGAATCAATGTATAAGGGCAAGACTTTTCCAAGGCCTTTATTGAGTAACAGACTGTATACACAATATGATTCCATACATAACAAGTTCATTTCCTTTTGAATGTTATGTGTGTAAATCTGAAAGAAAATGGTTTCAAGGACCACCAAACTGCTATCAATGGTTACCTCTTAGAAGTGCAACGGAGAGAAGGGAGAATAACTTTGTCATGTATTTATTTAGGAGGGTAGATCTTTTATTAGTAAACTAAAATTTACCATGAAGTGGTATGAATCTTTTAATGAGTTCAGTTGAGTTCAATCGCTCAGTCGTGTCCGACTCTTTGCGACCCCATGGACTGCAGCATGCCAGGCCTCCCTGTCCATCACCAACTCCCGGAGTTTACTCAAACTCATGTCCATTGAGTTGGTGATGCCATCCAACTGTGTCATCCTCTGTTGACCCCTTCTCCTACCTTCAGTTTTTCCCAGCATCAGGGTCTTTTCAAATGAGTCAGCTCTTTGCATCAGGTGGCCAAAGTATTGGAGTTTCAGCTTCAACATCAGTCCTGAACATTCACACATTGAACATTCAGGACTGATCTTCAGAATGGACTGGTTGGATCTCCTTGCAGTCCAAGGGACTCTCAAGAGTCTTCTCCAACACCACAGTTCAAATGCATTGATTCTTCAGCGCTCAGCTTTCTTGATCTGCCAACTCTCACATCCATACATGACTACTGGAAAAACCATAGCCTTGACTAGATGGACCTTTGTTGGCAAAGTAATGTCTCTGCTTTTTAATATGCTGTCTTCGTTAGTCATAACTTTTCTTCCAAGGAGTAAGCGTCTTTTTATTTCATGGCTGCAGTCAACATCTGCAGTGATTTTGGAGCCCCAAAAAATAAAGTCTGCCACTGTTTCCCCTGTTTCACCATCTGTTTGCCATGAAGTGATGGGACCGGATGCCATGATCTTAGATTTCTAAATGTTAAGTTGGCTTTAAGCCAACTTTTTCACTCTTCTCTTTCACTTTGATCAAGAGGCTCTTTAGTTCTTCTTCACTTTCTGCCATAAGGACGGTGTCATCTTCATATCTGAGGTTATTGGTATTTCTCCCAGCAATCTTGATTCCAGCTTGTGCTTCCTCCAGCCCAGAGTTTCTCATTATGTACTCTGCATATAAGTTAAATAAGCAGGGTGACAATATACAGCCTTGATGTACTCCTTTTCCTATTTAGAACCAGTCTGTTGTTCCATGTCCAGTTCTAACTGTTGCTTCCTGACCTGCATACAGATTTCTCAAGAAGTAGGTCAGGTGGTCTGGTATTCCCCATCTCTTGAAGAATTTTTCACAGTTTATTGTGATCCACACAGTCAAAGGCTTTGGCATAATCAATAAAGCAGAAATAGATGTTTTCCTGGAATTCTCCTGCTTTTTCTATGATCCAGCAGATGTTGGCAATTTGATCTCTGGTTCCTCTGCCTTTTCTAAAACTTGAACATCTGGAAGTTCACAGTTAACGTATTATTGAAGCCAGGCTTGGAGAATTTTGAGCATTACTTTGCTAGCATGTGAAGTGAGTGCAATTGTATGGTAGTTTGAGCCTTCTTTGGCGTTGCCTTTCTTTGGAATTGGAATGAAAACTGACCTTTTCCAGTCCTGTGGCCACTGCTGAGTTGTGTGTATGAATGTATTTGTGTAATCAAACAAATTTTGAAAAATATTCACCTGCTCACATCCAGCCAGTCACACAGGGTACTGGGGGTTAATCCCAGCAGAAGAGAAGGTTGTGGATGAGAGAAGGTTATGGAGACAAAAACCATGCAGTCCTTTGGTTTGGAGATTGCGAATGTGGGAGGCGTTTTTACTCTTTGGAGGAAGAATTTGAGGGGTGCCTTTTCTCTTAGTAGTACCAAAAACAGTTGCTTTAGTTTTTGCCACAGTGGTATTTCTCATTCACATTAATTTTGGATTCATTGAGACACATTGTTTTTCATCTTTGGAAAGCAGGGTATCTTTGCCAAATAGTGGTTGTTGGTTAGCATCCTGATGGGGGTGTGCTTTCCATAGTGAAGACTGGATGTTCTTAGGACTGCACATCCTCTTGACATTGCTTGTTAGGGCATTTCTTACCTGGGAGAATTCTCCCCTGGGAGGGCTTCAGGCTGCATTGTACCTGTGTGTACTAGTTGAAGTGAGATCTGGATGTGCCTGATGAAAACCTGCTGCCTTTCTTGTGAAAGGGAGAAAGACAGTAGAAAGGGTGGCAAGTTTCTGGTAGTCTACTTAGATTTTTCCTACTAACTCAATGGAATTGGGCAAAAGCCAATGTGCATATTCTAGAATGGTACGAGTCTGTGGAAATGTTGCTGGTGTATCTTCCTAGCATATTTATAAAGACCACTGGGTTGAGTTCCAGATATTTTTGAAAGTTTAAGGTGCATTTTGCCATAGGAATGTTATACAGTGGTACTGAGATTCCCAGACAGCCACCGAGACTATTTACACATAATGTATTGTATACTAGTATTAGTGTCACAATTCCTTGTGTTCCTAAATAAAATATGTCTGAAAACATGAGTGAAATATAGAATATGGAAAAATCAAGTACATACAGTGTAAGAAAATTCTCAAGTGTAAATTTTGGTATAAATGATTTAGGGTTGAGCTTTTTCTCTCCCTCTATCCCCCCCGCCACATTTTACACATTCTATGTACACTTAAGATTAATCATTAAATATAGGTGGATTAATGTCTAGTAGTTTTATATTACTTGAAAAATACTTAGTGACCTTAAAAAATTTATCTTCACTTTGCGGGGAAATGATGATATCTCCATATAATGCTATGAAAGAATATAGAAACATGTTCACAAAATACTAAGTGCAAAGATTATAAAATGGCAGTACCATTTTCAAAACCAGCGTATGTGTATGTACGTAGCACAGTATGGGAAGATATCCATCCCCCACTGTATGACAGCTCCACTGCTCACTCTAGATGGTAAAATGCTGAAAGGCTTCTACTTCCTTTTTGCTTTTCTGTGTTTTCCTTTTATGTGATTGTCTCTGGGAAAACACATTTCACATTCCTTAACTAAAAAGCAGCACTTTGTGGTTTTGTTTTTTTCTTTGTTTTGATTTTTGTGTGTTTTTTGTTTGTTTTGGTTTTGTTTGTTTTTTGTCATGCAGCTTGTGGGATCTTAATTCCCTGACCAGGTTTTCAACCTGAGCCATAGGCAGTGAAAGCACAGAATGCTAACCACTGGAGTGCTGGGGAATTCCCCACAGCAGCACATTTGTATGAGATACTCTTCTCCCCATAACCAAAGCCACTTAACAAGAAGGGCAGGCCTGGAAAAGGTCTGGTTGCCTTCACCTTATTAAGAAGCCATTTCCATCTCCTCAAACTTCCAGTTGATAAGAACAGAACCACTTCTAATAGCTCCAGTGCCACTCTAATATTTGGCCACCTGATGAGCTGAGCCAACTCATTGGAAATGACTGATTTGGGAAAGATTGAGGTCAAGAGGAAAAGAGGGTGGCAGAGGATGAGATGGTTAGATAGCATCACTGACTCAGTGGATGTGAGTTTGAACAGACTCCAGGAGATAGTGAAGGACAGGGGAGACTGGCATGCTGTAGTCCACGGGGTGCTAAAGAGTCAGACACGACTTAGCAACTAAGCAACAACTTCTACTAGGGGGTAGATTGGCCCTACCATTCCTGGATTACTGTGTTTCTAAATGGAGAAGAGCCATTTAGAAGGCCATGGAGAAGGGTGTTTTAGGTTGTCATCTTTCTTCAGTGCTTAAAGCATATAAAAATGAAAGTTGTCACTTCTGGAAAATGCATATCATTGATCTCATGCCATAAATTATTCCTTCAGGCCGCAAACCAGAAGAAGAAGGTTTGGAAGATAACGGGATAGAGGAAAATTCTGGGGATGGACAGGTATGTGAACTTCGTCAGTGATCAGCTCCGTGCATGGACCAGTGACTATCATCCGATGCTTGTATTTTTCTTTGTCACAGGAGGATGTTGAGACCAGTTTGGAGAACTTAAAGGTCATCGACATGATGGATATAAATGTGTTGGATGAAGCAGAGATTGATAATGGGAGCATTGCAGACTATGTGGAAGATGACGATAACCTCCAGGAGTCCCTGTCTGACAGTAGAGAGCTAGTAGAGGGGGACATGCAAGAGCTTCCGGAGCAACTTCAAGAACACGCTGTAGGTACCTTGGCAGGGTCTCCAGGATGTATCCTAGGTGTGATAATTCCTCAAATAGCCTAAGAGATGATAAGCTTTATATTTGGAATTATGTTCTTTTAATGCCATTTCAGTACATTTGACTTATCCATTCACATGTAAAAAATTAGATGAGTTTGAAAAGCACACTTTGCTTCATTGAAAAATGGTGTCTTGTGAGGAGTAATTGTATCTGCTCTCCATCTGAATAGTGTAGCATTAAGCTACATATACAATTCATACACCACATTAAGTCAGACCTGTTAATTTAGTGGATTATGTTATTTCTGTGAGGATGAATATTTCTCAGGTAGACAGAAAAGACAATTGAAAATAGAAACTAGGAGACTTCTTTGTAGGAATTTCTAGGGGTCGGTCCTAGGCGGCACCTCATTTTCATAGCTGCCTCAGTTCTTTTATGGAATGTTTCATGAGTGCTATGGGAGAAATGAGACCATGTGCTCCGCCAGTCCATCCATCCACGTATCGGATTCCTTGAAATGTGTTTGCATTTCTTTTGGAACTGATCTCAGTACCCTTCACAGTAGCAGGTTGTCATCTTTGAATGGCTGTGGCAGGGGTGCGGTGGTGTAGGTTATTTGGACACAGATAGGGAGGGTATGCAGTTGTTTATCTTTTGATGAGTCTCATTCACTAGCTTCCTAAGAAGGAACACCAAAAACATGAAACTGTGAAACCCTTCCTAGTGACTGCTTATTTAAGGCTGTTTTATTCCCTGTGATTAGAAAACAATATATTCAGTAACAAAAGCCTGAAAACTCCTAAATGTCTGTCAGTAAAGGTTAAATTTTAGAAAAGGCAGAGGAACGAGAGATCAAATTCCCAACATCCACTGGATCATCAAAAAAGCAAGAGAGTTCCAGAAAAACATCTATTTCTGCTTTATTGATTATGCCAAAGCCTTTGACTGTGTGGATCACAATAAACTGTGAAAAATTCTTCAAGAGATAGGAATACCAGACCACCTGACCTGCCTCTTGAGAAACCTATATGCAGGTCAGGAAGCAACAGTTAGAACTGGACATGGAACAACAGACTGGTTGCAAATAGGAAAAGGAGTACGTCAAGGCTGTATATTGTCACCCTGCTTATTTAACTTCTATGCAGAGTACATCATGAGAAACGCTGGGCTGGAAGAGGCACAAGCTGGAATCAAGATTGCTGGGAGAAATATCAATAACCTCAGATATGCAGATGACACCACCCTTATGGCAGAAAGTGAAGAGGAACTCAAAAACCTCTTGATGAAAATGAAAGTGGAGAGTGAAAAAGTTGGCTTAAAGCTCAACATTCAGAAAATGAAGATCATGGCATCTGGTCCCATCACTTCATGGGAAATAGATGGGGAAACAGTGGAAACAGTGTCAGACTTTATTTTTTGGGCTCCAAAAT
Source organism: Bos indicus (assembly GCF_029378745.1). NCBI lineage: Eukaryota > Metazoa > Chordata > Mammalia > Artiodactyla > Bovidae > Bos > Bos indicus. Next base: position 18,444,202 of record NC_091766.1, on the reverse strand, counting down.
CACTGCAGATGGTGATTGCAGCCATGAAATTAAAAGCCGCTTACTCCTTGGAGGGAAGATGACCAACCTAGATAGCATATTAAAAAGCATAGACATTACTTTGCCAACAAAGGTCCGTCTAGTCAAGGCTATGGTTTTTCCTGTGGTCATGTATGGATGTGAGAGTTGGACTGTGAAGAAGGCTGAGTGCTGAAGAATTGATGCTTTTGAACTGTGGTGTTGGAGAAGACTCTTGAGAGTCCCTTGGACTGCAAGGAGATCCAACCAGTCCATTCTGAAGGAGATCAGCCCTGGGATTTCTTTGGAAGGACTGATGCTAAAGCTGAAACTCCAGTACTTTGGCCACCTCATGTGAAGAGTTGACTCATTGGAAAAGACCCTGATGCTGGGAGGAATTGGGGGCAGGAGGAGAAGGGGACGACAGAGGATGAGATGGCTGGATGGCATCACTGACTCGATGGACATGAGTCTGAGTGAACTCTGGGAGTTGGTGATGGACAGGGAGGCCTGGCGTGCTGCAGTTCATGGGGTCGCAAAGAGTTGGACACGACTGAGCGACTGAACTGAACTGAAAGGTTAAATAACTATGGTTTAGTGGACCCAGTTGTTTAAGCGGTAACAGCATTGACTAGAGGTTGGTCACTTAACTTGCTATGTGACCTTGGATAATTCACTTAACCTCTCTGAGCCTCATTTGCAAAAATAGGTTTGAGGAAGTCTAATTAGATGAATGTTTATTGCTAACTTAAAGCAGAAGTCATCAAGCTGGCCAAAGAGTTATTGGAACACAGCCACACTTATTTGTGACAGTTGTCTATGGCTGACTTCTGACAACAGTAGCAGAGTAGAGTAGTTATGACAGAGACTGTCTGGCTTACAAAACCTAAAATATTTACTATCTGGCCCTTGACCTCGGTTTAGAGCAGTGTCTAGTGTATAGCAAACACAGTAGGGTTTTTGCTACTATTTCTAAGATATTTATTATGACTTCCAGTAATACAGTGACTACTCCTGTATACCATATCAGTGAACTAAGCTTCTTTGTGTGAACTAAAATGATAATCTCTAAGATGGATGCAAAAGTAAGGCAGGAACCAGAATAATGTGCTATCAATCAGGTAGACAGAAGAAGGGGAGATGGTCTTTGACACGAGTGTGTGTCCATGCCCTTAGGAGCATGCATAGAATGTCCTGAGATGATTGTGTCAGGGGAAGGAAGGAGTGGTGCAAAATCTTAGTCATGTAAAGGTAATAACAGTACATGCTCATAAAATATTTGAAAAATATCCTCCCCCCCCCCCCAAAATAAACTAACATTCTGGACTTAATAGTAAACAGTCTAATTTATTGAGTCACACAACAATGATTTTATGAACCCCCTTTCTGTGTTGAGGAATCCCTCACCTCACTGGACAGAGCCCAGTTCATACCAGTGATTCTTCCCCTGCAGGTGGGGCAGTGATGGGTCACCTGGGCTTTGCCAGTCCTGTGCTCCTGTCCCCTACATTCAGTTTGAAAGTTGATGATGCTAGGAGGCAGTGGTCCCAGAGATGCCATTCCCATGCAGGCCATAGCCGCCCCAGGGGCAGCAGTCCCAGCAGTGGAGGCATCCTGGCTTTGGGAAGTCATGTTGGCCATGAAGTCCAAGAACACCCTCTGCAATGTGATTCTAGACATTGTTCCTGGAAGAGCAGCCCCAACCCTGGTGTTCTGTTCTACTGGGAGAACGTATGTACTACCCAGCTGTACTTTTTTCCTTGACTTAGACTTTTGTTTTTCTTTGTTTGACTTGTGTCTTGAGAACCCCCACTGATACCATTTAAGTGGGTCTCCTAGACTGTCTGCAGGTATATGTTTATGTACAACATTTCTCTCAGTTGAGGTGGAATCACAATGTAATGCTGTTTTGATTCGTGCTCTGTGTTTAGAATGTCACTTTAAGTGACTTTTCACGGCTGTAACTGTTCATTGTATATATGTAGTTACGTTACCATATTATTGATGTCATGAGTTTTGTTCTCCATTTGTTTTACAGGTAGAGGACAAAGAAAGTATAAACAATTTAGACACTTTATCACCTGACTTCACTGTATTACAGGTAAATTGTATGTCTCAATGGTTTTAGAATCAAAGGTTAGACTACAGTTTTTGGAGACTACTTCTGATATCTTATGGCAATCCCAACTAAAAGTCACTAGAAGGTCTGTTTCCTTTTTTGGCCTCTGAAGAGGGGGCTTTGCTTTCAACTTTCCCCGAATAAAATGTGTTAGTGAAAGGGGCTTGTCGTCTCGGCTCCCACCAGCACTGTGGACCCATGCAGCTAAGACCCAGGCCATTTGGGAGACTCTTGTTAATATGATGGCTAGGAGGACAGCCTGTGGGATCTGTCCTGGAGGGCCTCCTCTGCAGCAGAAATACTCTTAGGTGAGAAATGAGACTGCAGGGTGGGGCACCCCCTCCCCAGGAGAGATGAATGGGGCACAGATGAGGGTGCAGGAGGGTGAGGAAGGCCTGACACTGACATCGCAGCTGGGAAAAGTGGATTCTCAGGGTGTCTGGTTCTCCATTTGGGAACTTCTCAGAAAGTACACAGATTTCTCTTGATGACTATGGCGTCTTGGCTGTTTGACTGCCACCTATGTAAAAGTTAAATGTTAGATGAGAACAAATGAGATGTGCACTGACTTTCAGGTGTAGTTTGCATAAATGTGGATCTTGAGTTTCCTTTTACTTTTTCTGTCAGCCTTTGTAGGTATAAATTGTTGGAATAAACCTGAGTATCTGATTTCCAGGAGAAGGTTTTGTGAGGAAATGAAAATACAGTCAGCTTATTCCAGTCCTTGTTTTTTGTTTAAATAATGTCACCTGTGCTGATTAATTGGAAACTACCTTTCAGACAAGATATTTATTCACTTCTTCCAGGCGGGGGCCAGGTGTGTTATTAGTGAGCCAGAAGTCAGACTCAAGGAGGGTGCAAATGCCAAGAAATCTTGGTAAAACCCAGTTGATGTCTCTCCAGAGTTGATGTCTCCTCAGGTGACACAACCTGTTCCTGACATAGGAAGGAAAGGAGGAGTGGTGCTTGTCATTTTCTTGAGTGTCTCCTCAGTTCAGAGACTCCTGTGTATATTGTCTGGTCAGGACAGTACACACAGCCCCTCTCAGAGACAATGGGAATGTATACATTTCCGTCTAGGGAAAGTTAAGAGAATCATTCTGCCTAAAATGGTTGTTTCCTTCAGTGTAGAATCTTTAATTCCCAGCATGAAATGAAAAAAAAAATTTGATTACAAATGAAACTATTAGGAAAATGACCCGTTTCCTAGGGCTCTCAAGACTGGCAGGTCAGTGCCCAACGGACTGTGCAAACCATTCATGTGCATGTAGCTTGTGTTGTCTCAGGCATGAGGAGAAAGCTTGGTTGCCATCCTCCCTGTGTAAACAGAGCGGTGGGTAGATGCAGACTGATAGACTCAGTTCTCACACTCATTGCTCAGATCTTGGCTCTGCTGTGTGTCCTTGAGCGAATTTGTCAACCACAGTGTGCCTGTCTCCTAATCTGGGAAAAGAAGGATGGTACTAATAGAACCATCCTGCTAGGGCTGTGTGATGATTGGTTAATGTATGTGTATGTAAGGTGGAATTTCTGCCTGGAACCTAGACAGTGCTTAGCAATATGTGCTAGAGTTCCAGAATATTGTCACTTATGCAGAGGGTATGTAGGTTCCAGGAACCACATTCCACACTGAGAGAAAATCCCTTCCTGTAGTTGGGCAGCCTGTCTGTGAGGAAGTGGTCCATGCACTAAATGCTTAGGCATGTGTAGGACTTGGCCTGCTTTGGAAAGAGGTTCAGATGAGCCTGTTTAGCAGGGAGGTGGAATAGGGGTAGTAAAATCAAACTCTGTTGTTGGTGAGGAGTAGCAATGGTGTGACTTCACAGGGGTTCCTGGGGGTTGTTGAGGAATTCGAGCTGGTCTGGTGGGTGGGTGGTTGGAAGAGATAAGGAGGCATGTGTGATACTGTAGGGCTCTGATTGACCAAGTGGGCAGGGACAGTAAGACCACTGGGCAAAGTAAGAACAGGGGTCAAGCCACCCATGCCTTCTTTCCCTCCATCTTTTGAGTTTTTGGAAACAAATGCTATGTTGATTATGTGAAAAACAATTTCCTAATATATGTTAGGCATTCTTTTAGAAACTCAATGTAGAAAAATGAAAGCACTGATCTCCAGGCATATGACAGTTTAGAAGGACAGATAAGCATGTGACGGGTTCATCACCATTAAACATGATACTGTTGCCAGGCACTGGGAACTGCAGAAGCAGACGAGAGTAATGATGGACAGCAATCCCCCTGAGATCAGCCTGGGACATGGGGCCTGGAGCTAAGGTGGATGAAGTGGGGTGGCAGCTCTCCTGCAGGCTTTTGCCTGGTAAAAGCAGGTTCCTCCACCTGTTGCATTTGTGAGGCTCCTTGTTTGTGTTTTTAAAAATTCCCTTCTTAGTTACTACACTTTAGGGTGTGAATAAACTCTAGGTTTCATCCATCTGGCACAATTTTATTTATGTTTTTTGTTTCAGGAAATCGAAGAGCCATCCACGGAGCCAGGTACTGTTAAATGAAAAACTTAGCATCTTGGGGTTTGGAGTCATTCTAATTTTCCACCTTCTCTAATTTGGAATCTTTAATTTTACAAAGTTACCTTACTGTAGTATACAATGTTTTAAAGGTTTACGATCCAGAACATACCAGGATCATAGAGATTGGAAACCCAGCCGTATCACCAGATCTGCGAAAGTGGCTGATTTCTCATTTGTAAAGTATATTGGGTGAGATGAGATTATCTCATGCCTTTTTAAAGGAACACAGCACTTAAACAGATATAGAGAGTTTGGATGCCTCTCAAAAGCCAATACCTCTGTACCCCACAAAGCAGATCTTGTGATACTGGGCAGTGTGTTAATTTTGTGGTTTTTAATTCAGGCAGTGCAGGCAGTGGTATGGAGATACCTTTTAAAACATTAAGACATAACTGGATTCCAGAAGAAGAAAAGGTTTCTTCATGAGAATTCCAAACAAACACTATTCACTTTCTGGACTACAAATATCTCAGAGCACCGATGGAAGAGATTCTGGTTTTCATGTCGGACTGTTCTGTTAAAAGAAATTCAAAGAAATTTGGAAATTGAGCTCTGTTCAGTGAATGGTGATACACTGAGTTAAGCAACTTGGACTTTGGAAGCTAAATTTGGAAGAGTCATATATACACGCCGACAGAATGAAGACTGTCAAGAATCAGCCAGAAGGTGTTGGGGGTTAAATAAGTCTCTGGGATGCATTCATTTCTCTTCCATGTAGCATAGAGGCTTACTCTATAGTCGGTCGGAGTGCAGGTAGTGTAACCAGTGTTGAGTGTGTGTACCCGCGGGTTTTCCAATCTCTGTGTAGCTAGCAGTTCTCTTCGTGTTAGTGTGGCCGCCGTGCCAGTTCCGCATTTGTGATTGCTTTATTTCCCTGGTAATTAAACCTTGTGCCATTCTATTCCTGTTAAATCCGTAGAAAATGAGAAAATACTCGACATTTTGGGGGAAACTTGTAAATCTGAGCCAGTAAAAGAAGAAGGTTCCGAGCTGGAGCAGCCATTTGCACAGGAAACAAGTAGCGTGGGGCCAGACAGAAAACTTGCGGAGGAAGAGGACCTTTTTGACAGCGCCCATCCGGAGGAGGGTGATTTAGATTTGGCCAACGAGTCAACAGCACACGCTCAGTCGAGCAAGGCAGACACCCTGTTAGCGGTAGTGAAAAGGGAGCCCGTGGAGCAGACAGGCGATGACGAGAGGACGGACTGTGAGCCTGTAGGGCTAGAGAAGCCAATTGAGCAGAGTAGTAAAGCCTCAGAGCACACGGAAGCCTGTAGCGAGGAGGCCGCGGAAGCGCCCCCGGAAGCCTCAAGCCCGGACCCCGGGGATAGCAAAGAAGACGTGAAGAAGTTTGCTTTTGAAGCTTGTAATGAAGTCCCTCCGGCTCCTAAAGAGTCCTCAGCCAGTGAGGGCGCTGATCAGAAAATGAGGTTTGTTTTTTCTCAGTTTTAGACCAGACGCTATCTCCTTTTCATTGGTCGTTTAATGACACACATGAGCTGTTTTTCTGCAATTGGCCAGCCAGACTGATGCAATTGTAGTTTACCTCTAAAGAATGTTTGATTTCTCTTTGTGTATTTTAAGCTGATTACATAATCTTTTTTTCTTTTCTCAACCTATCATGGTTGTTTTCTCTAATTCTTCCTAATTATCTTTAGCCCAGCAGAATTAATTAACTCCTGTGGGTCTGAAATCTTATGGTTAGGTCAGATTTCCCATACACGTTTGTAGGGGTATCATTTTTTTCAGAACTAAATTTCGGGTAGGTATGCAACCTCAGCACATATTTTATAATTTTGAGTTAGTTTCCTCTCTGCTTCTTCCTTCTGGAGTGACATTGTCTTTTGTCTCTAGTTCTGTCGAAGATGACTCGGATACAAAAAAGCTTTCCAAAGAGGAGAAGGGTAAGTCAGCAGGGTGGCACCCCCGGGAGCGATGGTTCTAGTCGGCTCTAGCCGTCACACACCCATTTACACCTCACAGGCCTGTGAGCCTGTCTCAAAGCCTTTCTCCACTCTGGCCACCTGCTTCCTCACTGTGCGGGTTCTGGGTTGCAGGGCGGAATTGTCACTTCGATTTGATTTGGACACTTGATTTTGCCAGAGTCCTTTGAGCTCCTCCATCCTGACTTTCTCTCTGATTTGTGAACTTCTTGGACACAGTGACACATGCAGATGGAGAAAATGCTTTGAGTTTTCAGATACTGGGGTTTGGTGGGTCCCTGGTGTGGCAGATTTATCGACACCAGAGCCCTTTATTAATTTGCTGATTGAGAAGTAGTTTTGCTGGCTGCTCCAGACTCATCCTTAATCGGTGTTCAAAGAAGGCCAGAAGCTGGGGAGAGGATGTATCTCAGGCTCCACAGTGACAGCTCCTGTCTTACATTCCAAAGTCACCTCACTGGGATGGGTGGTGCCATCTGGTAGCTGATGGCTACCCCAGCCACGGGCCCAGTGGGCCCTGACCAGTCATTAAGGGACATTGCCACTGGTTCTATCCACCCTGTGTGCAGCCCTAGAACTCATGTCAGGACGGCAGGCTGGCCTCCAGCCCCAGCCTTCTCTGTACTGCTGGCTTCTAGAGCAAGCAGGGAGAGTGTCTGGTTGGGAATGATTCTAAGATACATAAGACTCAGGATTTTGTCTGTATCTTGTTTTTGACCGGAACTTTCTTTTAAAATAGGTCGTAGCAGTTGTGGAAGGTATTTCTGGGTTAGTGGACTTTCTTCTACCACCAGAGCTGCAGATTTGAAGAATCTTTTCAGCAAATATGGGAAGGTAAGACCAGGGGAGGAGACTTGTGAGCTCATGCAGTATGGCCTCTATGTGGCAAATCATTGTCCCTGGCAGTGAGAGCTTGGAACACCTTGCAGTTCTTTGAACTCGCAGGTGTGTAGGCCTGTGCTGGGTACTCCCCCACTCAAAGAGATGTGAGGCCAGCGGGAGTTCCCAGAGCCCACATCCACTTTGTGTTTCTCGTGCTTCCCTGGCCTCCAAGCCACCAAGTCATTTGATAGTTTCCTGAGTCTGTTTCTCTGGCTTCCAGCCTTAAACCTAGGGAGGGAAGACTGTGGCATGGGGAGTTCTGAGCAAAGGTACAGTCTGCCTTCTTCTGAGATGGTGGTGATTACAGAACACCATGAAGCTGTAGAGAAATTTTACGAACAAGGCCTGTGGACCTGACCCCTATGGGCAGCCTTAGGCCCCAGCTCTGCCACACCAGGACAAGTTGCTGGTCCCATGGGAGCCTTGTTTCCGTACGTGGGGCTCACAGAGTTGCAGGAGCCCTGTCTTTGCTCCCTGTTTTCACCCCGTCCTGACTACCTCTGCCTGTGTCTATTCTGCCACACCTGCTTGTTTCCCTCTGTCCCTTGGCATGAAAAGGTGGGCATGATGCCCAGGTGGACAGCCCCCCCGCCCCAACACACACACACACACACACACACACACACACACATTGAGTGCTGCCTTTCCTTACTCCTTTTTCCACCTCCTCCTTCCAGTGCTTCTTGGACTCTTCTCCAGATAAGCTGCCGCACCCTTACCTCAATCAGTTTTTGACAAGTCAGACTTAGCACAGGCCTTGGGCCTTCATTCCCAGGATTAAAAAATGATAATGGAGAAAACCAACATCGTTTACCTTGGCTGTTTATGTTGAGGAACTAACAAGGAAAACTAAACTTGACTTGACTTAAAATTAAACTTGCTTCTCATAGACACTCATGAAACCCTGGCCTGTGTAACTCCGTAGGGCCCATGTCTTGATTCTGCAGTGGCCATTGGAGCAGACATCTGCTCCCTGCAGGGAAGTTTCCGTCTGGAACCTGCAGTGTCTTGGGTATACTGCAGGCTTATTGCAGCTTGAATAGGGCACCAGGCCCCTTGGAAGCCTTCCTTTGGGGCTAAGACTCCATGTGGCAAAATGAAGACAAATACCAGCCACTGCTCCTGGCTTCAGTGGCACCTCTTCTGAGCTGTGGGCCTTCTGCCATTAAAGGGTGTCCCTAGCATCAGCTTGCTGCTGTGGTTGGGCTAGTTAACTAGCATCTAGCGTGTACATCTAGCATCTAGGATGTATCTGTAGCACCTTAAACATCTCCTTAAATTTTGTTTTGTGAGTAGGGTGGGCTCTGCATTCCAGAGTGCTCTTTGTAAACCTGTCCTGTGTCCCTCTCCTTCTGTAGGTGTGTCTTCCTACTTCACTGTCCGTCTGACTGACTGCATATTCAGAAACATTCCTTTCAAGGTTTACATTATTAACGGAATTCTGACAGGACACTGCCTTCAGCTTCACTCCTCTCTCCACCTTGCTGTCATCCTAGTCCTCTGAGAAACAGTCAGGATGGAGTAGGAGCAGTCAGGCCACAGCATTACCGTCCCCAGCCTTTATGTACCACTTGTTGTCAACCTGTTCTCAGTGTCTCTGAAGAGTGGGGTGAACTAGCATGAACCACAATTGGGGTCTGTGTGGGGTCTTCATGTCTGAGCTATACTTGTGTGTTTTCCTTCAAGGTGGTGGGCGCCAAAGTTGTGACCAATGCCCGGAGTCCTGGAGCACGCTGCTACGGCTTCGTTACCATGTCCACAGTGGAAGAGGCCACAAAATGCATCAACCACCTGCACAAAACAGAGCTCCATGGGAAGATGATCTCAGTGGAAAAAGTAAGGGGCCATTTTCTTCCCGGGATAAAAAGTAAGGGGCCATTTTCTTCCTGGGATGTGACCATGTTACAAAATCAGTTAATACTCCCAACTGATTTTTTTCACCTGATTCTCTTTCCCAGGTGATAAATGAACCTGCTGGGAAGAAAACTTCTGAGAGAAGAGAAGGGGAGAGGAAAAAAGAGAAGTCTAGCAGTGCTGACAGGTATGAGTCTTCTCGAGGGGATTATGGCCAAGATGACCTTTCTCTTGATGTCTTGTTCCTCACTTTTCCATGGGTGGGAAAGGCTGTGAGGCTTTTACCCCCTTGCCTTCTGTGCACTTGTTGGAGGATTTTCCCGCCAGTCCTCAGAGGTGTCTCGAGTTCCTCTCCTAGGCTGCATGTTCTCCGTCCTGTGGTTGCCTCCAAGGCAGCCCCATCCTCACTCGGTGCTCATTGCAGGAGTCTTGGCTGGGTTGTTCCCTCAGTGTTTCATCTCACACATATCTGTATCTGCATGCCATTTACAGATCTGCCAACCTCAAGAGGGAAGAGAAAGCTGACAGAAAAGATGACGCTAAAAAGGGTGAAGACGGGAGTGGAGAGAAGAGTGAAGACCAGGATGATCAGAAACCTGGCTCTTCAGAGCGCTCTCGAGCCACAAAGTCAGGTAGCTGACCAGTGGGTGTGAGAGACTGCACCCTGGCTTCTGTTCCTGGCTGGTGTGGTTAATGGGCAACACAAACTACATTTGTTTTCCTTGAAGTTGAGTACTTTTCTCTCAATACGAGGTGTCCCGTCTTACCTGACTCCTTTCTTCCTATAGGAAGCCGAGGAACTGAGCGGACAGTGGTGATGGATAAATCTAAAGGTGTGCCTGTTATCAGTGTCAAAACCTTGGGATCCAAAGAGCGAGTGAGTATTCTTTTCCTGCCTGGGTTATTTATTTCCTTTGACAGTTCTCTGTGTGTTTTAGGGGATTCTTGAGTGTAATTTGAGAAAAGCTTGTCAGTCTTCTGAAAATGGAGGGTTTTTTTGAACTTTAAAATTGAGAAGGTTTAAAGGCTTTCCTTTATAGTTTTGGTAAGAATTACTGCCCTTTAAAAAAAAAAAAAAAAAAACTATTTTGAAATTCATTTTATGGATGTGATTGGCTTTATTTGCCTGCATCTGGGCACAGCAGTCCACGTTCATTGCCGGTCTCAGGTTTCAGCAGCTCTCCATCGTGCATTCATAACCCACACCTGCCAGAGCCGGCCCTCCGGCTGCCTCTGCGCCCAATCTCCATCTTACTCATTCCGTGCATTGTCTCCGTGTAGACGCTGCTGCATAGAGCCACAGAATCCACAGAGTCCCTATCTCAGGTTCTTACCATTTCACTCTGCCTGCTGTTTTAGGGTCACGGGCAGCTCTGGATGTTCATAATTCAACTCTTGACAGCCTTACAACTAGGATGGATGTGGGCCCAGGTCCCCCAGACTACCCACATTTCCAGAGCCACTCAGGGTCCACTGGGCTCAGCACATAGTTGTAGTTACGCCTAAGGTTGGCTGCGGTGATGCAGGGAGGTCACACAGCCAGGTAGGTGGGGAAAGCCTCAAAGTCTGGAGGGCACTCTGATGGCTCCCTGTGGTCTCCTTCCCAAGATGGCTCCCCAAGCAGGGACAGTGCAGCAGCACAAGGGTCATGCTTCTGCCCAGGGAGCCCCATTACAGCCTCAGTTCCCAGGCTTTTTACTGAGGCTGGTCACATACGTACCTTCTCCTGACTCCCAGAAGGAAAGCAGTTGTTCAGCATAAACCATCGTTTGCATGGTCAGGGCACAGTGAGCCATCTTTGCCAGTTAACTGTTGGCTGCTGCTGCTGCTAAGTCGCTTCAGTCGTGTCTGACTCTGTGCGACCCCATAGACGGCAGCCCACCAGGCTCCCCGGTCCCTGGGATTCTCCAGGCAAGAAACTGGAGTGGGTTGCCATTTCCTTCTCCAGTGCATGCAAGTGAAAAGTGAAAGTGATGTTGCTCAGTTGTGTCTGACTCTTAGCAACCCCCTGGACTGCAGCCCACCAGGCTCCTCCATCCATGGGATTTTCCAGGCAAGAGTACTGGATGGGGTGCCATTGCCTTCAGGTACTCTAAATACCAAGGTTCCCACCACTAGCCTCAGGCCTGCCATGTTAACCTGTGCTGGCCAGATGACCAGCCATTTAATTTAAGCTCATGAATGTTGTGGACCAGTTACAAGCTGAGAGTTCTGTTACGGCATTTCATTATTGCACTGTGTTTCTACCACTGTTTTACTGTGTCAGAGTGTTTCCCCTTTGTTGTTCTTTAGTTTCTAAGTCATGTCTGGCTGTTTGGGATACCATGGGTTGTAGCCCACCAGGCTCCTCTGTCCTTGGGATTCTCCAGGCAGGAGTACTGGAGTGGGTTGCCATTTCCTTTCCAGGGGATCTTCCCGACCCAGGGATGGAATCTGCATCCACTGCATTGGCAGGCAGTTTACCACTGAGACACCTGGGAAGCTGGATTTCCACCCAGGTCTCCTGAATTGCAGGCAAATTCTTTAACTACTTTATAGTAAATGATGTAAAATGGCAAAATAGAAATGTACATTCAGGGGCTAAGAAGAACCTCAAAAATGAAGGCACTCAGCAATCCTTAGACATGACAGTAGCGGCCTCCTCAGTTGGGTATCACTTCGTGTTTAATATTGAAGAATGTGTTTTGAATGGAAAAGAGAAAGTGAAAGGAAGTTTGCTTGTTTCTAATATATGGATTGTTTCTGAGAAAATCCTGTTTTGCGTGTTGACTACTGAAAGTACTCGATGGGTCCCACTTTAGAATTAAATGGTAATGAGTCTGTGACTCTGGATTTTAGTGAGCCAAGGTGACGTTCTCTGGAGAGAAACAGTGTTAACCTGATTGTTTCATTCACTCTTCAGCTTCATTTTTGATCTTGTATGCTTAGGCCAGGACACATTTGATTTCTTCCTACCTTAACTATTCAATGCTTCTTGGTAAACCAGGTATCCAAGAGTCAGGATCGAAAATCGGGCAGCATAGAAAAGCAGTCTGTTGGTTCCTTTGATAAAGTCAAAGAATCCAAGAAGTCCAGAGAATCAGAGTCATGCAGGTGAGTCAGGATCTAGGAATGATGGCTGGTTTGGGTGTTGCCCTAGACTGGTGATAACTCTATCCTGGGAGGATTTTTTTCATGTCCCGGAGGGCGGAATGTTGCTTTAAACCTTTGCTCCTTGGCTTTATCTTCACAGATGTCCTGTGTACAGGCTTTCTTCTTGTGACTTTTTTTCAAACTATCTTCTCAGGTAGATATTCTCAAGATTCTGGGAGGTAGCAATGACAAGGAGATGGAATGCCTCCCTGGAGCTAGTTAACACAACATACCAAGTTTGCTGCAGAACCCGTCAATAGGGAAAAAACAGTGGCACAGACCCCGTCAGAAAACTGAGAGGTCCCACCCTTCAATAAGCCCAATACAATATCCTCATAATTTTAAAAAACTAAACACATCGTATCAATTATATTGAGCAACAGTTAATGTTTTTTGTAAAAAAAAAAATTAAAACCATTAGTAAAAATTCTAGTAGAAGAGTGAGAAAGGGGGCATGATACAGAATTTTCTCCTGAACAAGCAAAGGCAACAAGCAAAGAAAAAATGCTGTTTTGGTAAAGAAACTGACAAATAGTTCACTAGAAATGATGTAATTGGCAAATAGATCATGTGCATGTGGGGACTTAACATGATAAAAGTGACATTTCCCATAGTGAGACAAGGACAGTCTCTCCCCAAAATGGCTTCAGGTCATGTGGCTGGCTTACATCACTGACACAGTGTCAACATAAACTGCTGGCTGCACATAAAATTAAAAATTAAAGCTATCCTCATGATGCAAAAGTAAGTGAATTTATGAACTTGAGCTTTTGAAAGGACTGACAATTTATAATGATGAAGTAGACTAAATTTAAATTTCACTTCAGTGCACTGAGAGACCAAAGAGAAGGTCCAGAGATGTGTGACAGATGGGAGTAAAGATGATTTGAAATAAATAAGCAAAAATTAATCTGATAGCAAGAATGACAGAAGGGGCTTTTCAGCCTTACCAGGGATCAGGAACATGCAGATGAAAAGTGCGGTGAGACTGGTTTTCCATCTGTGGGTTGGATGGGAATTACAGTAGGGGAGATGGTGCTTGTGGTGGTGGGAGAGGCGTGTTCAGGGGCAAGTCAGCCTGGAGAGTGTTCCAGACCCAGTAACACCACAGCCCCCTACCTGAACCTGTGTGGATGATAATGGGGGCGGGGCAGCCATGTCCCTGAGGCTGGGAACAGCCAGAAGGCTGACATCTGCAAGTGGTCATGTGGACCCCCACCTCCCCACTCAACGGGCTCCTTCCCAAAAGCATAGTGCACCTGAACAAATGGTGATGTATGGGGTTCAGGCCATGGTACCTGAAGCAAGGCAGCCACATAATAAAGAGAAGATTAGACATTCCTGCTGGTACAATTCTGTGTCTGTAAACACAAAGATGAACAGATGACCTGGCAGCTGTGCAGAGTCAGGAGGAGACTGTGATAGGCACCATCAGTGTCACCTGCAAAAGGCCTGTCAAGTGTCCCTCGCTTGAAGCGGGGTCCTGCACAGCCTGCCTCCACCAGCGGTTGGCCCTTACTTGTTACCAAGTGTACCTTCAGGGCTAGGCTGCCCCCCCCCCCCCCCCAACCGCGTCCTGATCCCACTCCAGGGCTTGCCCGCACTGCTGCAGCTCATGAGCCCTTGCAGCCTGTACTCTTCGCCTGCAGGGTGCGAGAGCTCGGTGATCGAGAGCAGTACTCACAGGCAGAGCTGGAGCGGCAGGAGCACGAGGAGCTCCTATTCGCCCGTGAGAGGCTGGCCTTCCAGAGACGCCTCCTGGAGAGGGAGCGCATGGAGCGGGAGCGGCTGGAGCGCAAGCGCATGCGCGTGGAGCTCCTGCGGCGGCGCCAGCAAGACCTACACTATGAGCAGGAGCGGAGGCCCTATGACGACGGGCGGTAAGCCACACCGCACCTCGCTGCCGCCTCTTTGGTGTCCCGTGGAATTTAGAACTGTGCCTTGCTCTCCAGAGCCTTGTTAACACGGGCTTTTTATTTAAAAAGAAGCACGAGTATTTGCTACAGCTCAACTTGATACTCTGTACTTTATTTGGAAACCTGAGATGGTTTGATGTTGATGGAGAAACGGTGAAAGTTGTGCTTATTAAATCATTAGGTTGGAGTCCCAGTACAGGCTGTCCCCCCAGCCCCCCGAGGAAGTTCAGACCCCCACAGCAGCACATAACACAGGGTGCTGGTCAGGTGATCAGGGACCAAAATGTACCTCCTGGGAACCTTCCATGCTTTGAAATCATTGTAGTGATTTGTGTTGGTTCATTCTATTAATGAGGTTTATTTTAATTTCTCAGACATACTGTTGTGACATACAAATACTAAAATAGAAAGGCCTGTTTCAGACCTTGCTGTGAGGAGTCTGGGGCAATAATCCTAGGGCTGATCCTATGAGAGCTTTTCCACATGGTGACTTGGGGGAGGCTGCATGGTGTGCGTTTGTTCATTTTAATCTGTCCCTGTGTAATATAACATTGAGACTTCTGTAAAGGGTTTTTAAGATGTCTTAGGATTTTTGTGCATTTTACAAAATATTGATGGGAGAGTTCGTGAAGATCATAGAATGTTTTTGAACAGTTATATCTCAAGTGCTACTAGTCCTCTGCACTGGGTGTTTCCTGGGTCAAGTCTGCATGGGGCAACTGTCCTAGTAGACTGGCTGACCCTTGTGGCTGTGAGCGGTTCTCAGAGGGGATCTGACACCCACTTCTCTGATCCCCTTCTGTAAGGAGACCTAACTTCTCTGTGGGGGACTTGGGCATGTGGGTAAGAGAATTGAGCCCTTCAGTCACATCCCTTATCACCCTTCCAGGCACTCGCAACTCAAGTGGCAGAGAATGGCCTCTATGGACACAGTTAGTTCTCGTTTTGTGAAGTGATGGGGCAATTGGACAGTTGAGGGTTTAGTTTACCAGCTCCCACAGAGGTCGTCCATTAGGAGGGGGAAATGTACATCCTCCTTTCTTGCTTCTCCTCTAGGCGAGATGATGTTTACTGGCCAGAAGCTAAGCGGACAGCCCTGGATGAGCGCTACCATTCTGACTTCGACCACCAGGACTGCTTCCACAACTTTGATCACAGGGACCAGAGCTGCTACCCTGATCACTTAGTTGACAGGTCAGCCACTGACCCTGCCCACCTGATGCATGTCTTTGTCCTCGTTCATTCTCTCTCTCTTTTAACCTGGACCATTTTCAAAGTCTTTATTGAATTTTTACAATATTTACCTTTTGGGTTTTTTGGGGTGGGTGTTAGCTTCCCAACCAAGGAACCCCCAACCCTTCATTAGAAGGTTAAGCCTTGACTACCCGACTACAGAGACATTCCAGTCCTGGCTCATTCTTTTTTTGGTCCAAGCTCAATCTTAATGACGAAAAGCTCCAGCGGCCCTTCTGGGTTCTAGGTTTCTAAGTTGCAAGCCCACTCGAACCAGCAGTTTGTGAATTACCTGGGTTCAACTCGGGAAATGTCTATCATTCGGGAATCTGACTCCTTGTCTTTCTCCTTATGCTTCCATTTGAATTCCCTTTTTCAGGAGAGAAGGTTCAAGGTCAATCATGGAAGAAAGAGAAGAACAGGTAAGTTAGGGGCTGTGATTGTAGCCAGTACAGTCAATTCTTCAATTCTGTGTATGCCTCTATCTGTCATACGGCCCTGGGAGCAGCGCTCTGAGGCCCCCGGCTGGAGAGAGGCGCCGGCCACAGCGAGGGGCGGTGTCAGTCCTGGGTCTCACAGCCCGGCCCCGCAGTCCCTGGCAGTTAGGGCCGGGGAAGTTCCTCAGCCTCTGGCGCCACCCCGGGCCCCCGGGCCGCCTCACCTTACAGCCATTCTATCAGGACACTCCTGTTGCCGCCCGTGTCCAGGTTCCGCTTCAGCTCCGCCCGCAGGTCGCCAAGCCGTCGCGTCCCGATTTCCGAGACGAAAGCGGCCATTCCAAAGTCGGCGGCCCCTTCGAGAGTACTATCCTAGGTGTCTTGTCTCCACCAACTACTCCCCACCGCCAGCAGCTGTAGCGGCTCTAGCACAAAATGGCGCCGCCTGAGAGGAAAAGGCACTCCATTCCTCCCGCCCCCCTTTTTCCGGCCGCGCCTGCGCGACGGGCCTGATCAAGCTGAACAGCTCTGGCCCCAGGCCACAGCCGGCAGGCGGTGTGACCGCGGTACGCATGCGCCTCGACCGTTCTCGGCGGGAGGCCGGCGAGAAGTAGTGCGCCGGCGTGCGTCCCTCCCAGGGCTGCCACCGCGCATGGGCAGACGCGGCCGGGAGCGTCGAACCCGCGCCGGATACGCCTGCGCAGAAGCGAGTCGCACAGGGGCGGCCGGAGCGGTTCTCTCGCAGGCGGCGCCATTTTGTGCTGAAAGCCGAGGTAAACCCGGCCGGGTTCTCTGTGAAGTAGTCGGTGGAGCCAGGGTCCCTGGAATGGCGGAGTCTCTGTCCGGCTTAGGCGATTCTGGTGCGGCGGGCGCAGCGGCTCTGAGCTCCGCCTCGTCGGAGACCGGGACGCGGCGCCTCACCGACCTTAGGGTGATCGATCTGCGGGCGGAGCTGAAAAAACGGAACCTGGATTCGAGCGGCAACAAGAGCGCTTTAATGGAACGGCTTAGAAAGGTAGAGCTGGGACCCTGGGGTGTGTGGGAGGTGGCCCGGGGAACCCCGGCGGCAGCTTCGGGGGGCCTCCTGGCCTCGGGGTCCGTTTGCGGCCTGCCCCGGGCCTGTCCCCGCTTCTCTGAGGCCCGAGCGAGATCGCCGACCCCGGCGGGCCCAAGTTCAAAGCCCAGCGCTGCATCGGAGCGAGAACAAGAAAATCTCGACGCGAACGGGGGAAGTTCGAGGTGGCGGGTGACATGGGCCGAGGGCTTGTGTTATCCGCATCAGCCCCTGCTTTTTAGGGTTTCCTTTGGCTGCTTTTATCCCAGTGTCTAAAAGTGGACGCGGAACCTGAAATCCTCGCTCCGCCCGGGTAGTCAGGGGACTCGGCCAAGGTCACTTGGCCGGGGAGGGGAGGTCGAGATTTGAACCCAGGCCGGGCGATTTTCTGAGCGTGTGCTGGTTGCGGGGCCTCCTCTGGAGCTAGAGATGCTGCCTAATCCATTAGGGCCTAGAAGCCGAGAATAGGGGGGTACTTTACGAAGTAACCGTATTAAAAGGGTATTTTATTGGGAGCGGGGTTGGGGGGAATGGCTTAGGGATTTGCCAGCACGGGCTCGGGGGCTCTGCCTGGCAGGGAAAGTGCTGTTTGTAATAAAGACTAGAAATGAAACCTACAGTTAGACTTCTAGTTAGTCCTTAGAACCTAAGGACTCTGCCTGTCTCCGTGACTCGATCTTGAGCGTGGAAGACATTTTAACTCTCTCTAGGCCTGTTTCTCCTTGTGTCCAAAAGAAAGAATTCTTTCGCGTTCGGCTTAAGTAAGATGGCATGAAATGGGCTTGGCGCGCTGCCTGATACATGTGAACGCTTGAGGGGCAATCGCTGCCACAATTGACTGTTCTCTCTGTATCACTGTTTGGTGGGGGTGGTTTAGTCGGTAAATCGTGTCCGACTCTTGCGATCCCATGGACTGTGCCCGCCAAGCTCTTATGTCCATGGGATTCTCCAGGCAAGAATATTGGAGTGGGTTGCCATTTCCTTCTCCAGGGGATCTTCCCTACCCAGGAATGGAACCTGGGACTCCTGCATTGCAGGCACATGATTTAACAACTGAGCTATGAGGAAAGCCCTAAACTCTTATAACAACCGGAGGTACCACTGTTTGGTATTTGCAAACTGGGGATTCTGACGCCTTCTTGCCAGGTGGGATTCTGAGGGATGCGTTTGAAAAGTAGGGAGTTAAGAATTTGTGCTCTTCCGCTTGCCTTGTGCTGTCTGATTCTGGTGAATTCTTTGTTTCACCGTCTCTCAACTCTTGTTCCAGGACTTCTCCTCTGTGATCTCTAAGCCTTGTCACCTATCCTCCCCCCACCTTACTTCCCCAAGCAGTACAGTTTGTGACTCATTGCACCCTCTCTTGCCTCACAAACAGAGGATCCGGGTTTTATTTATTAATTTCTGTTTAGAGGAAGTGAGGGTAATTTTCTATTATCCGGTTGAGGAAGTTCAGGCTTGAGAGTGATGAGTTATTATTGCCCCGAGTCAGTGGGGCATTTGTAACTCTAGTGTATATTTCTTTAACTATGGATACTGACTCCCGTCTAAGACGACAGGGCAGGCAGTTCACCACTGAAGTGTTTACCTGGAGAGTATGCAAGGAGGGGATGGTTGGCACCCAGGGACCTGTGATCCGTGTTACTAGCTTCAGGGCCTCCTGTCAACAAAGCCAAATTGGAGGGCTTTAGCCATTATTCCCCCAGATAATCCACAGGCCTTTGATGTTGATAGAGCATTGAACCTCCCTGTCAGGTTGGTGGTTGACGCTCGTATGATCTCCACTAGGATCTCTGAGAGGAGAAATCCATCCCTTCTTGCTCTTCTATTAGGGATGTGCTCAAAATACACAAACACCATCAGTGTATACACCCATCTGCCACTCTGCCCGAGCAAGTCTGGAAGTAACTGGAATTCTTCTATTCTACTTCTGTCACAGAGTGTTTTGTCTCTTTTCTGTTTTATTTATTTTTGTAGAAAAGCAAAACAGGGAAAGGTGGAGACAACAGTCTAATTTGGCAAGGCCTATAACGATGACTCATAGCCTGCGGTCCCCCCCTGGGGACGACCCTGTAAACACTACACCTAGAGACCATCTGAGAGGCAGACTGGTCCATTTTCTGTCCGAGGTAGTTGTTTTCTGCTGCTGGTGGTCCGGAATCTTTTGTCTCCAGGCAGAGGGTAAGGCACTTTCTGTTTGAGCCCTTCTTCATGCCAGGGCATAACTCCAAATCTTTCTTCTGGCTCTGGCTTCAGAGAAGAGGTTTTCTTTGTTCCTGGTACAGGTTAGTTGTGGAGCCCCCAAGCTTCATTCTGAACTTAGACTTTACCAAGCTAGAATATTCCTGAGAATCTTTGAGACTTCTGAAACTACTTACAAACAAAACAGCATTTGAAACTGATTTAAAAATAGAACATGGGTTCCCAAGACTATTCAGAAAAGGTTTCCAAAAGTTAAAATCTGAGGCCTGGTGTCTGGGGATATCAGCATTGACAGGCTCAGTACATCTTCTTTTGTTTGTTTGTTTTGTGGGGGTTGGGGGTTTTTTGTTTCTTTTCCTCCTGAGTGCCTCCTTAGTGGCCTTCACGGTGCTGAGCGAGCCTGGGAGCTGCTTAACTGAGCAACACAGTCTTGGGATGGGAGGCGGCACTCACTCAAAAATCCTTAGGGTTCTGTGTCCAATGAAGCAGGTCCCCTAGTGGTTGAGAGAAAGACCTTAGGAGTCAGATTTGTGAGGGATGAGGTAGTGCAATGTCCCATCCATTGCACATCCCATATTCTGTCCAGATGGTGCTAATTCAGGCGTGGAATTGAGAGGGGATCAGGGAGGGTCTAATAACACATTGCCGAGTGACGTCATAGGTAATTAGTGAGTTTGCTTCTCCCTTTCTGAGTTCTTTTGGACCCAGGATTAGGATTTGTCAGATTGTGGTGATAATATTAAAAATAAGTCAGATGTCTGATAAGTGCTTGCTTTATGTGACTAACAAGAATTTTCATGACAGCTTTCCAGGGTAAGAACTTTAATTAGTCCCTCATGCCAGAGTGAAAAACAAACTCGGAACAATTAAGTAAGCCTGCCTGAGACCAGGCAGCCAAAGTACGGTAGAATCGGTCTACCTCTGGGGCCCTTGCTGCAGCAGAAAGATGGAATGAATAGGTGGGGAGAGACCCTTTCCAGATCAGCCCCTGAAGCTTCTGTGGAAGTCAAGTCTGTGTGCTGCCTTTTTGGGTGAACTTTTCTTTTCCCTTCCCTTTAGGCAATTGAAGATGAGGGAGGTAATCCTGATGAAATTGAAATTACCTCTGAAGGAAATAAGAAGACATCAAAGAGATCCAGCAAAGGTATGGAGGGTGATGCTAGGAACTTCTTTCAATCTGGCTTCCTCTGCTAATGTGCCTGTGGACTGCCCTGTGAATCTTTGATGTACCTTGAATGAAGGTGTTTCCATGGGATTTGGGAAGTCTCAGCATGGAAGAAGTACTGACACCTTTACTTATTTTCTTCTGTAGGTTTCTCGGCAGCTGTTGCTTATCCAGAGTCTTAACCTTCTTGAGGTAGAGAGTGTTTAGGATTACTTGAGTCTCAGACCTATTGCTCTGACTTGTGGAAAATAACTTGCCTTTTAAATACCGCCTGGCCAAAACAGAGTTGTCACTTTTACAGATGCTGCTTTCGAAACTGCCTACCGCATAAAAGCCAGATTCCACATGGCATTAATGACCCTCACCATTGCCCCAGATGGTCCCTTCCCGCTTCCGCCCCTACCACCTTTCCTGTATTACATCCACCTGCAATCAGGTCCCAGACGTGTGGTTTACTCCACCCACTCCTCTTCCCCATCTGTCTGCATTTGAGTCCTAGTTCATCAAGAGGCAACTTCTGATCTCACCAGTAGCAAGTCTTCTCTCCTTAGGTCCTCTGTACTGCCCTGGCCTGAGTTTCAATGCTGACATCATCCTGCCTTGTGTCCTTATTAGGTTGTTGAGGACAGGGTTTGCTTCTTCTTTGTCTTCTTTCCTGCTAGTATTTACTCAATAAATTGAATTCCTAATTGAATTCAGTGACATTCAACTATGGTTTAAGAAAGAATCAGCTAAAACCGGCCAGTTGGGCCATCCTGAAAGTTCTCTGGGTAATTGAAAGTTTTATTGCTCAGGCCCCGAAATGAAATATTTTTACCTGGCCAGTGGTGAAGACCTGGGTGTGAAATGTCTGAGAGGCAGGCACCAATATGGACCACGCTTTGGTATATTAGTTCTGGGAGAATAGCAGTCAGTGTCATCACTTGGATGACGTCACTTGTGTGACCCACGGTTTGTTGTACATTTTGACTTTGCCTAAGTCGATGTTTTTGCCAGGGCAGAGTACTGAAAAATCAGAGAAAAACGTTTATTGGGGCAGAGGATATAGCCTGTGGAGTTTGTTTGTTTTTGTTTTTAAGAAAAAGAAATCCTTATGTTAGGGTTTTTAGGAACATAAATGTGCATTAAATAAAGGAGACGATCCATTATTAAAAGTAGGCATGTTTTCCCAGACTTTTCTGTGTGTCTACCGTTACCTAAAAACAAATGCGGAAAGATGTAACCAGAAACCCAGTGTGGTTTTATCTTTCCATTAAAAAAAAAAATCCATACTACACACAACATCCTTTAATTTACTTTTTTCAATAATGCAGAAAATAAAAAGACCTCATTCTTTTAATGGCTTAAGTATTCGTCCTTTGTATTACAGTTGAGCTCCTCAGTTTTATCACTAGACTATTTGTTCCGGTTTTCAGCATGTCCATGTGCCAGTTACCTCTGCTGAAGCAATATGTTTTTGTTAACTGAGAGAAGTAGAATTCTGGTGTCAAAAGATATGTACATTTATTTTTAAAATAGTTATTAGCAAGTGGCTTTCCAACAGGCTCTACTGGTTAATAACTAGCAACATGGGCAGGTACCTGTTACTTTAAATTCTTGCTTAATGCTAAATATTATTTTCCTTGTATCTGTCTGAATTTCTCCACAGGTAAAGTGTCCATTTACATTTCTTCACAGATTAGAAAATTTCTGATAATTGGCCATCTGTATTTTCTCAATTGTCTCTTCATGCCCTTTGCTCATTTTGATGCTTGTCTCACTTTTGAGAGTGCTCTCTCTGTAAAATGTTGATTGTTTTTTTCCCCAGGCTTTCATTTGACTTAACTAGTTTGTTTTGACTTAACTAATTTGTGATGTTTTTGTCTTTCAAGTTTTAATCTTTAATACAGGCAATGCCATTAACCTGTTTTATTTGGGTTTAGATTTTATGTTGTATTTTAAAAAGCAGTTCTCTGCTTTAAAATTACTTTTTTAAGAAATCTGCACTGCAGAGTAGTATTTAATAGTTTTATTTTGAGTTCATTTGGAATTTATTTTTGTATATGATGTGACGTTAAATAGTGATTAGAATAATGGGATTTTTAAAATATTTATTACTTATTTATTTGGATGTACCAGGTCTTTATTGCAGCATGTGGGATCTAGTTCCCTGAACAGGGATCGAACCTGGGTCCCCTACATTGAGAGTGTGGAGTCTTAGCCACTGGACCACCAGGGAAGTCCCAGTGTGATACATTTCTGCTAAATTCCTAGTGCTCTTGCCCAGTCATAATCCCTGCTTGTCCCTCAGGCGGGGAGCGGGGGGAGAATAGTTACTTTGACGGTAGATGATTAGTTTTGCCTGTTCTGAAACTTCACGGGAAGTAGAACCATTCAAAGCAAAAAAACTGGGCGTGAGTTTCTGCACTGTGTGGCTTCTGGAATCTTAGTTCTCTGACCAGGGATTGAGCCTAGGCCCTAGCTTACAGAGTCCTAACCACTGGACTGCCAGGAATTCCCAATACAAACTCTTTTCTGTCTGGTTTCTTAGATGCTTGCAGTCATTCTATTCTGAAGTTTTACAGTACTTTTTCATATTCAATAGGACTACTTTATAAGTTCTCTTGAATTATTTTACAACTGCCTTATTAAATTTTATTAAGATTTTTACTGAAAATAAGAGTTTTTTCTTCTGTTCAGTTTGAACAAACTCAAAATACTTTGAAATCTTATGGTTTTAATCAGAATCCTAGAAAGCTTCCAAACTAGTTTTACACCAAAACTTTGTTTAATAGATCACTTAAAGTAATTTAACTAGAAAAGCAAAGCAATGGCACCCCACTCCAGTACTCTTGCCTGGAAAATCCCATGGACAGAGGAGCCTGGTAGGCTGCAGTCCATGGGGTTGCTAAGAGTCGGACATGACTGAGTGACTTCACTTTCACTTTTCACTTTCCTGCATTGGAGAAGGAAATGGCAGCCCACTCCAGTGTTCTTGCCTGGAGAATCCCAGGGAAAGGGGAGCCTGGTGGGCTGCCGTCTCTGGGGTCGCACAGAGTCGGACACGACTGAAGCGACTTAGCAGTAGCAGCAGCATGTTTTTAAGCAATCAAATACTTTTTAATAATTGGCAAAATTTTGACTAGATGCTTCACAAGAGAATATAAGTAAATGGCCAGTGACCACATCAAAAATTGTTACGTTTAGCTATCAAGGAAATGAAAATTAAAATGATGAGAAATACTAGAAAACAACTATTAAAATGGCAAAGACATAGAAAAACAAACTTCCCATACACTGCTGTGGAGTATATAAAATGATACAATTATTTTGGGAGAAAAATTGGCACATAAAAGTTTTTAAAAATTCAACTGAAATATTAATACATCCCAAATTATTCCGTTCCTGTGTCTTTAGCCAAGATAAATGAAAGCATGGATCCATAAAAACTTTGAATATGAATGTACAGTGTATCTTTTTTTGGGAGACATAATTTCATGCCTAGAAAAGATACAAGAAAAATACAAGACATTTTCATATATTCTCACTCAGATTCCCGAAATGCTATCATTTTAATACATTTGTTTTATCCTTTTCTTTCTCGAGAGAGGGAGGGGAGGGGAGGAGGGAGAAAGAAAAGGATAAAACAAATGTAATACATATATATTTTTCCCTTTTCCCCTGAACTGTTTCAGAATAAGTTGCAAGTATGTGCCTCTTTGCTCCTACATACTACAGTATTTTCTAAAAGCAAGGATATTACATAACTATGTACGTAGTTACCAAAATCAAGAAATTAGTATTGGAATAATGCTGTTATCTAAGCTTAGACCTTATTTAATCATTTATTCCAGTAATGTTTCATAACTCAGAAGAAAGAAATTCTAGGGTCTTTTGCCTTCAGTTGTCATGGCACATCTTTTTGCTCTCCTTTAATTTACAACAGTTCCCAAGCCTTTGTTTGTATTTGTGACATTAGCATTTTCTGAAGAGCACGGGCCACTTATTTTGAAGCCTGTTTTTCAGTTTGGGTTTATTGGGGGGTATTTCTGGTGTTGTTTTTCCTCCCCTCATGATTAGGTTCAAATCACACACACTTGTCAGAAATACCACTGGAAGTGTTATTTTTCCTCTGTTGTTATGTGTCCTCCTTAGAGGCACATCCTGACAATTTGGGCAGGTAACTCGAGGTGGTGTTGGTTGGATGTTTCTCCACAGGAGAGTTTGAAATTGTATCTATGGGGAGGATACTCAGAGACTTAAAAATACCACCTTTCACCCTCCACTAGTGTCAGCATTCCACTGAGTTGTCCAGTGGTGATTTTCTAACTTCATCATTCCATCTCTAGTGCTGGATTTCTGCCATAAGAGGTAGTAACTTGCACTTCTCCCCCACTTATCAGTGTGAATTTAGAGATTCCTATTCAGTAGGTGATAAGCCTTTGTGATTATTATTTATTTTGATGTTCAAATTCTGGCTGTGAGACTCCTGCAAGCTGGCCCCAGTATCTTCTTAACATGTTCACATCACTCTTTGAACGCTTTGTGGCACAAAAGGGTGCTCAGTGTCTTGTTTGCTTTCCCTGCCCTGCACTGGGAATCAACCATCTCTTCCAGGTGCCCTTCTTCGTTTTTGCAGAGTGCTAGTGTACTCTTTGCTGAAGTGAAAGTTGCTCAGTCGTGTTCAGCTCTTTGCAGTCCCATGGACTGTAGCCTGCGAGGCTCCTCCGTCCATGGAATTCTCCAGGCCAGAATACTTGGTCTGGGTGGCTGTTCCCTTCTCCAGGGATCTTCCCAACCCAGGGATGGAACCCAAGTCTTCTGTGTTGCAGGCGGATTCTTTACCATCTGAGCCACCAGGGAATTCCACAGAAGAGAGTGGGTTGCCATGCCCTCCTCCAGGGGATCTTCCCAACCCTGGGCTTGAACCCAGGTCTCCCACATTGCAGGCAGATTCTTTACCGACTGAGCCACCAGGGAACCCCAAGACTACTGGATTGGGTAACGTATCCCTTCTCCAGGGGATCTTCCCAACCCAGGAAATGAACTGGGGTCTCCTGAATTGCAGGCGAATTCTTTACCATGGAAGTCCTACTCTTTGCTGCTCCTACTGCTAAGTCGCTTCAGTTGTGTCCGATGCTGTTCGACCCCATAGACGGGAGCCCACCAGGCTCCCCCGTCCCTGGGATTCTCCAGGCAAGAACACTGGAGTGGGTTGCCATGTCCTTCTCCAATGCGTGAAAGTGAAGTTGCTCAGTCGTGTCCGACTCCTAGCAACCCCCTGGACTGCAGCCCACCAGGCCCCTCCGTCCATGGGATTTTCCAGGCAAGAGTACTGGAGTGGGGTGCTGTTGCATTGACTTTGCTGCAGGTGTCAAATTCTTGGCCACTGCTGGGTCTCTAAGGTCCTTTAGTCTTCATGTACCTCATGAAATTAAATACTAGTGAAGCAATCCAAAATGAGCCAATGACAGCTTAAGAAATGTTGGGGGGTGGGAATGGCTAATATGAACAGTGCACTTGCAAAACTTGCTAACTGGTTTTAATTGTCTGCTTTGTTTTTGATGTGCCAATGAAACATCATTTTCAAGTCAAAGACTTAAGGTATTGCCAGAGGACATTAAAAATAGATACTGTATTTTCAAGTAATAGGTAAAGCTACAAGGAAATATTTAAGTAGTGTAACATAACTAATTTTGAGAAAGTTTTCCTAGATATGATGACTTGATAGCATAAGGTTCTCAATTCCCCTCAAAGTAACCTAAAAGACCTTTGAGATTTGTCTGTTCTAATATTCATCAAAAAGAAAATACAGAAGTATAACTCAAATTGAAAAACTATTGCATTCTTGCTCTCATTTTAATGGTAGAATATTAAGATTTTCTTAATGAAAGATACCATAAATAGATATAATTGGGAGAAAATGTTACAGCATATAAACATCCAGAAAGCATTCAATATTCCTACAAATTAATAAGAAAATAGCCAACTGAGTTCAGAAAAGAGACCTCCCGGGTGGCTCAGACGGTAATGAATCTGCCTGCAATGCAGGAGACCTGGGTTCAATCCCTGGGTCAGGAAGATCCTTGGAGAAGGAAATGGCAACCCACTCCAGTATTCTTTGCTGGGAAATCCCATGGACAGAGGAGCCTGGCAGTCTACAGTCCACGAGGTCACAACAGTCAGACACAACTAAGCAACTAACACTTCCCCTTCATTTTCATGAATAGACAGGTCACAGATAAAAGAAAAAACAAACAAGGCCTATATACAAAAAAGAAAAATTCTTGAAGGAAAGCAAATAAAAATAATAATGACTATCATTTTTGCCAATTACACTGGTAAATAGGTACATAATTCTCAATATTCCACATTGACAAGGGTGTGAGGAAGTGAGTAGTTACTGGAGATGGTAAATTAATAAAGCTGCTTTCTGGACAGGGGTGACCAAACTGTGAAACTAACCATGGAGGTGAGTCAACGTATAGGGCAAGACAATTTTCCAAGGCCTTTATTAACAGAAGCAAGTTACAGAATATGTATATATACACAGTGTGATTCCTTTACATAACAAGTTCATTTCCATTTGAATGGTATTTGTGTAAATCCACAAGATGTTTTCAAGGGCCACCAAGCTGACAACAATGGTTACCTCTTAGAAGTGCAACGGGGAGAAAGGAAAAGAACTTTTTACATGAAATACATGAAAAAGAACTTTTTCATGTATTTATGAGGTTGGATCTTTTACTGCTGCTGCTGCTAAGTCACTTCAATCGTGTCTGACTCTGCAACCCCCTAGACTGAAGCTTTCCAGGCTCCTCCGTCCATGGAATTTTCCAGGCAAGAGGACTGGAGTGGTGTGCCATTGCCTTCTCTGGATCTTTTACTAGTAAAGTGAAATTTACTATGAAGTGGTGAGAATCTTTTAATGAGTATACTTGTGTGAATGTATTTGTGTAATCAGATTTTTTAAAATACCTGCCCACATGCAGCCAGCCACACTGGGGCCTGGGGGAGTTCCCAGCAGGAGTCTGCAGAGAGGTCTAACAGTTGAATTGGACATTCTCCCTGAAGTAGAAGCTTAATGGGGGAAAGTTACAGAGACAAGAACTGTGAGGCTGCATGGGCCTGTGGTTTGGAGATTGCGAATGTGGGAGGCGTTTTTACTCTTTGGAGGAAGAATTTGAGGGGTGCCTTTTCTCTTAGTAGTACCAAAAACAGTTGCTTTAGTTTTTGCCACAGTGGTAATTCTCATTCACATTAATTTTGGATTCATTGAGACACATTGTTTTTCATCTTTGGAAAGCAGGGTATCTTTGCCAAATAGTGGTTGTTGGTTAGCATCCCGATGGGGGTGTGCTTTCCATAGTGAAGACTGGATGTTCTTAGGACTGCACATCCTCTTGACATTGCTTGTTAGGGCATTTCTTACCTGGGAGAATTCTCCCCTGGGAGGGCTTCAGGCTGCATTGTACCTGTGTGTACTAGTTGAAGTGAGATCTGGATGTGCCTGATGAAAACCTGCTGCCTTTCTTGTGAAAGGGAGAAAGACAGTAGAAAGGGTGGCAAGTTTCTGGTAGTCTACTTAGATTTTTCCTACTAACTCAATGGAATTGGGCAAAAGCCAATGTGCATATTCTAGAATGGTACAAGTCTGTGGAAGTGTTGCTGGTATATCTTCCTAGCATATTTATAAAGACCACTAGGTTGAGTTCCAGACATTTCTGAAGCTTGAGGCATGTTTTGCCATAGGATACTGAGGTTCCCAGCCAACTACCAAGGCTATTTGCAATTAAAATATTTCTGGGGGGGGGGGGGGGATTCAGAAAACATGAGTGAAGTTAGAATATGGAAAAATCAAGTAACACATGGTATAAGAAAATTCTAAAGTCTGAATTATGGTACAAATGATTGTTGTTAATCGTTAAGTCATCCTGACTCTTTGCAACCCCATAGAATGCACCAAGTCAGGCTTCCTTGTCCTTCACTATCTCCCAGAGTTTGCTGAAGTCCATGTCCAGTGAGTCAGTGATGCTGTCTAACGATCTCATGCTCTGCCACCCTCTTCTCCTTTTACCCTCAATCTTTACCAGCTTTTCCAATGAGTTGGCTCTTCACATCAGGTAGCCAAGGTATTGGAGCTTTAGCATCAGTCCTTCCAGTGATTATTCAGGCTTGATTCCCTTTAGGATTGACTGGTTTGATCTCCTTGCAGTCCAAGGACATCTCAAGAGTCTTCTTCAGCACCACAGTTCAAAAGCATCATTTTTTCGGCCCTCAGTCTGCTTTATGGTGCAACTCTCAGTTCTGTACATGACTACTGGAAAAACCATAGCTTTTACTAATTGGACCTTCGTGTGCAAAGTGATGTCTTACTAGATAAACACTTAGTACCTAAGAAATTCATCTTTAATTTGGAGAAAAATGGTGCTTCCCAGGTGGCTCAGTGGTAAAGAATCCACTTGCCAATAGACACAGACATAGAGGGTAAAGGAGAAGAGGAAAACAGTGAGATGAAGGGAGAGAGTAGCATGGAAGCATATACACTAATGTATGTAAATAGATTGCCACTGCGAATTTGCTGTATGACTCAAGGAACTCAAACTGAGGCTCTGTAATAACCTAGACGGGAGGGGACATATGTACACCTGTGGTTAATTCATGTTAATGTATGATAGAAATCAAACCAAAATTGTAAAGCAATCATCAGTCAATTAAAAATAAATATTAAAAAAAAAAAAGAATCCACCTGCCAGTGCAGGAAATGCGGGTTCAATCTCAGTTGGGAAGATCCCCTGAAGTAGGAAATGGCAACCCACTCAAGTATCCTTCCCTGAAGATCACATGGATAGAGAGGCTTGGTGGCCTCAGTCCATAGTGTCGCACACGACTGTGCACATACTCACACAAACCGTATAATGCTATGAAAGAATATAGAAAGCTATTCACAAGGTAGTAAGTGAAAGGATTGTAAAATGGCAGCACAATTTTTAAAAGGAGAGTATTTGTATGTTCGTAGCACAGTATGGAAGGATATCCCTGGCCCACTGTATGATAGCTCCAGGACTAACTTTTAGATGGTAAAATTCTGAAAGGCATTTACTTTCTTTTTGCTTTTCTGTGTTTTCCTTTTATGTGGTTGTCTCTGGGTAAAGATGTTCCACATTCCTTAACCAAAAAGCAGCAAATATGATCTTTTTTGATTGTTTTGGTTTGTATGGCTTTTTGTTAGTTTGGGTTTTGTTTGGTTTTTGTAATGCCAGGCTTGTGGGATCTTAGTTCACCTACCAAGTTTTGAACCTGAAACATCTGTAGTAAAACACAGATGCTAACGACTGGAGTTGCAGGGAATTCCCCACAGCAGCACATTTGTATGTGATACTCTTCTCCCCATAACCAAAGCCACTTAACATGACGGGCAGGCCTGGAAAAGGTGTGGCTGCTTCCACCTTATTAAGAATCCATTTCTAGTGCCTCGTACTTGCACAGCTAGTTAATAAAAACAGAACCACTTCTACTAGGGGTCATAGGTAACTCCCTTATCCAGATTGGATATAACTATTCCTGGATTACTGTGTTCTTAAACGGAGAAGTCCCACAGGTGTTTTAGGTTGTCTTTCTGTAGTGCTTAGGGTGTATAAAAGTGAAAGTTGTCACTTCTGAAAAATACATATCTTTGATCTCACACTATAAATTATTCCTCCAGGACGCAAACCAGAAGAAGAGGGTGTGGAAGATAATGGGCTAGAGGAAAATTCTGGGGATGGACAGGTATGTGAACCTCGTCAGTGATCAGCTCCGTACATGGACCAGGGCTTGTCATCTGATGCTTGTATTTTTCTTTGTCACAGGAGGATGTTGAGACCAGTTTGGAGAACTTACAGGACATCGACATGATGGATATCAGTGTGTTGGATGAAGCAGAGATTGATAACGGGAGTGTTGCAGACTGTGTGGAAGATGATGATGCTGAAAACCTCCAGGAGTCCCTGTCTGACAGTAGAGAGCTTGTGGAGGGGGAGATGAAAGAGCTTCCAGAGCAGCTTCAAGAACATGCTGTAGGTACCTCAGCAGGGTCTCTAGGATGTACCCTAAATGTAAAAATTCCTCAAACAGCGTAACAGATAGTAACTAAATTTGGAATTATGTTCTTTTAATGCCATTTCAGTACAATGTTTGGCTGATCCATTCACATCACAGATGAGTCTGAAAAGGCACACTTTGCTTCATTGAAAAATGGTGTCTTGTGAGGAATAATTGTATCTGCTCTCCATTTGAATAGTGCGGCATTAAGCATCTTGAGGACACTATTCTAGCCTTCTTGTTATAGGAGATTACTCTGTGATGTAATAGCTGTGATGTCTGAAATACCAAAACAGGTGGAAAGTTGGTCTTTTGCTGTCATTGGATTGGTACCCCGCCTAGTCAGTCTTCGAATACTGTGGCCTTGTTTTTAAAGCCTTAGCTTTAATTGTGTTAGGATGAAATCCAGGGCACAATACAATTATGGTGAGTATTAGTTACTGAATTCTGTCTGCCAGACATTAGGCATTAGTTCCTTTCATCCTGTTAACCACAGATATATAGATGCTATTATGCCCATTTTTCAGTTGGGAAAATAGGAGGGTAAAAAGGTACAGGGTAAATATCTCCAGGCAGTAGCTCATGAGAATAAGAATGAAAGCCAAGGTAATTCCAGATTCTATGCACTTAACTCATACCCTGCGTTTTCTCGTGCCATTAATTCAGTGGATTGTTATTTCCAAAAGGATGAATGTTTCTCAGACAGAAAAGGCGATTAAAAAATAGAAGCCGTGAGACATCTTTGAAGGCATTTCTGTTATTGGTATTGGAAATTTTATTCTCCGTTTATTTTACAGGTAGAGGATAAAGAAAGTATAAACAATTTAGATACTTCATCATCTGACTTCACTATATTACAGGTAAATTGTTGTATGGCTCAATATTTTTAAAATGAAAGGTTAGACTACAGTTTCTGGAATCCACTTCTGATACAGTCCCCACTAAAAGTCACTGCAAGGTCTGTTTCCTTTTTTGGCCTCCTAGAGGGAGTTTTGCTTTCAACTTTCCTGAATAGAATGTGCCTGTTGAGAATTGCTCATTGTTTCGGCTCGGGACTTTTGGGGGGCTCTTGTTAGTTTGATCAGTAACAGGTCAAACCATGGGGGTCTGTCCCGGAGGACCTCCTCTGCAGCAGAAGTACTCCTAGGTGAGACATGAGACTGCAAGGGCAGCGCCCCCTCCCCAGGACAGAAGAATGGGGCTCGGACAACAGTGCAGGAGGGTGCGGTGGAGTGGCCAGAGCACTGACGTCATAGCTGGGAAAGATGGGTTCTGATTTTCCCTTTGGGAAGTTTGTCCTCAAAAAGTACAGAGTTCTTTTGATGATTGTAGCATATTGGCTATTACACACAGGTTAAACTACCACCTGTGTTAAAAGTTAAATAACAAATAAGATGTGGGTAAACTTTTAAGTATAGTTGGCACTAATATGGATCTTAAGTTTCCTTGTACTTTTTCTGTCAGCCGATGTTGGTTTAAACGGTTGAAATAAACCTGAGTATCTGATTTTCAGAACGTTTTTGAGGAAATGAAAAAAAGGCTTATGCCAGTCCTTGTTTTTTTACTGTTTTAATAATGTAACTTATGCTGATTAATTGGAAACCACCTTTCAGAAACCACCTTCATTTCTCTCTGCCAGACAGGCCGGGTGTGTTACTAGTGAGCCACAAGCCAGCCTCCAGGAGGGTACAGATCGCAAGAAAACTTGGTGAAACTTGGTTCACCATTCAGATTGATGTCTCTCCAGCTGCAGAGACAAAGCCTGTTCTGACTCAGAAAGGAAAGGAGGAGCAGGCTTATTTTCTTGAGTGTCTCCTCAGGTTTAACAGTTCTGTGTACATTATCTGGTCAGGACAGTACATACAAGCCCCTTTCAGAGACAAATAGGAATGTATATGTTTTTGTCTAGGGAAAGTTAAGAGAGAATCGTTCTGCCTAAAATGATTGTTTCCTTCCGTGTAGAATCTTTAATTCCCAGCATGAAATGGAGAAAAAAACAAACTTGATTACCAGTAAATGAAATTGTTATAAAAGTGACCCGTTTTCTAGGGCTCCCCAGGATGGCAGGTCACTGCCCAGTGGACTGTGCCAGCCATTCATGTGCATGTAACTTACACGCTAAGCACCTGTGGTGTCTCATGCACGAGGAGAGAGGTTGGTTGCAATCCTCCCTGTGTATAAACAGAACGATGCGTGGGCCTGACTGATAAATGGACTCAAGTCACACAGCCATGGCTCAGATCTTAGCTCTGCTGTATGTCCTCGAGCAAGTTTGTGAACCACAGTGTGCCTGACTCCTGATCTTTGAAAAGAAGGATGATACTAATAGAACCAACTTGCTAGGGCTGTGTGATGATTGGTTAATATATGTTTATGTAAAGTGCTTAAATTTCTGCCTGGAACCTAGATTGCTTATCAGAATTGGCTGGAATTCTAGAATGTTGTCCCTTGAACAGAGAGAACACAGGGGCCAGTGACCACACGTTGCAAGTCCCTTCCTTTAGTTGGGCGGGCTCTCTGTGAGCACATAGTCCCTGCAGTAAATGTGTAGGACTTGGCCTGATGTGGGGTGAGGTACAGATGAGCCCGTTGCGGAGGAGGTAGGAATGGGGGTAGTAAAATCAAGCGCTGATGTTGGTGAGGAGTAACAGTGGTATGACTTGACAACAGCTTCCTGGGAAGGGCTTGAAAGTTGTTGAAGAATTAGATCTGGCTTGCTGGATTGTTGATTGGAAGAGATAAGGAAGAAGGTACACGGGATACTGTAGGGACTCGATTGACCAGGTAGGTGGGCATGTGTGTGTTGTGAGTCCACCGTGCGCATGTAGAACATGGGTCAAGCCACCCATGCCTTCTTCCCTTTGATCTTTGGAATTTTTGGAAACTAATAGTGCATTAGTGAGAAATGATTATCTGGTATAATGTGTCTGGTATTCTGCTAGACAATAAAAGTATAAAACTAAAGCACAGCTATCCAGGCATTTAAGACAGTTGAAAAAGACAGCCATGTGATGGGTTCCTCACCATTAAAAGTGATAATGTTGCCAGGCGCTGGGAAATGCAGCAAAGCACAGGACTACATTAAACACGGAAACAGTTCCCTGGGTCCGAGGTGGATGAAGTGCGGTACCAACGCCCCTGCAGGCTCTTGCCTGAAACAAGCAGGTTTCTTCGCCTGTTGCATTTGTGAGGTTCCTTGTCTGTGTTTTTAAAAATTCCCTTCTTAGTTGTTATACTTTGGGGTATAAATAAATTCTGAGTTTCATCCATCTGGCACAATTTTATTTATGTTTTTTGTTGCAGGAAATTGAAGAACCGTCCTTGGAGCCAGGTACTGTTAAATGAAAAACTTAGCAATGGGGTTTGGAATCATTCTAGTTTTCCGCCTTCTCTGTTTGAATTCTTTAATATTAAAGTTATCTTACTATAGTATACATTGTTTTAAAGGTTTACGATCCAAAATATACCAGGATCATAGAGATTGGAAACCCAGCCATATCACCAGATCTGTGAAAGTGGCTGATTTCTCATTTTGTAAAACGTATTGGTGAGATGAGACTATCTCATGCCTTTTTAAATGAACACGGCACTGAAACAGATACAGAGAGAGTTTGGATGCCTCTCAAAAGATAATACCTCTGTACCCCACAAAACAGATCTTGTGATATTGGGCAGTGTGTTAATTTTGTGGTCTTTTAATTCAGGCAGTGCAGGCAGTGGTAGGGAGATAACATTTTAAAGCATTGAGACATAACTGGATTCCAGAAGAAGGAAAAGTTTCTTCATAAGAATTCCAAACAAATACTATTCACTTTCTGGACTACAAATATCTCAGAGCACCGATGGAAGAGATTCTGGTTTTCATGTCGGACTGTTCTGTTAAAAGAAATTCAAAGAAATTTGGAAATTGAGCTCTGTTCAGTGAATGGTGATACACTGAGTTAAGCAACTTGGACTTTGGAAGCTAAATTTGGAAGAGTCATATATACACGCCGACAGAATGAAGACTGTCAAGAATCAGCCAGAAGGTGTTGGGGGTTAAATAAGTCTCTGGGATGCATTCATTTCTCTTCCATGTAGCATAGAGGCTTACTCTATAGTCGGTCGGAGTGCAGGTAGTGTAACCAGTGTTGAGTGTGTGTACCCGCGGGTTTTCCAATCTCTGTGTAGCTAGCAGTTCTCTTCGTGTTAGTGTGGCCGCCGTGCCAGTTCCGCATTTGTGATTGCTTTATTTCCCTGGTAATTAAACCTTGTGCCATTCTATTCCTGTTAAATCCGTAGAAAATGAGAAAATACTCGACATTTTGGGGGAAACTTGTAAATCTGAGCCAGTAAAAGAAGAAGGTTCCGAGCTGGAGCAGCCATTTGCACAGGAAACAAGTAGCGTGGGGCCAGACAGAAAACTTGCGGAGGAAGAGGACCTTTTTGACAGCGCCCATCCGGAGGAGGGTGATTTAGATTTGGCCAACGAGTCAACAGCACACGCTCAGTCGAGCAAGGCAGACACCCTGTTAGCGGTAGTGAAAAGGGAGCCCGTGGAGCAGACAGGCGATGACGAGAGGACGGACTGTGAGCCTGTAGGGCTAGAGAAGCCAATTGAGCAGAGTAGTAAAGCCTCAGAGCACACGGAAGCCTGTAGCGAGGAGGCCGCGGAAGCGCCCCCGGAAGCCTCAAGCCCGGACCCCGGGGATAGCAAAGAAGACGTGAAGAAGTTTGCTTTTGAAGCTTGTAATGAAGTCCCTCCGGCTCCTAAAGAGTCCTCAGCCAGTGAGGGCGCTGATCAGAAAATGAGGTTTGTTTTTTCTCAGTTTTAGACCAGACGCTATCTCCTTTTCATTGGTCGTTTAATGACACACATGAGCTGTTTTTCTGCAATTGGCCAGCCAGACTGATGCAATTGTAGTTTACCTCTAAAGAATGTTTGATTTCTCTTTGTGTATTTTAAGCTGATTACATAATCTTTTTTTCTTTTCTCAACCTATCATGGTTGTTTTCTCTAATTCTTCCTAATTATCTTTAGCCCAGCAGAATTAATTAACTCCTGTGGGTCTGAAATCTTATGGTTAGGTCAGATTTCCCATACACGTTTGTAGGGGTATCATTTTTTTCAGAACTAAATTTCGGGTAGGTATGCAACCTCAGCACATATTTTATAATTTTGAGTTAGTTTCCTCTCTGCTTCTTCCTTCTGGAGTGACATTGTCTTTTGTCTCTAGTTCTGTCGAAGATGACTCGGATACAAAAAAGCTTTCCAAAGAGGAGAAGGGTAAGTCAGCAGGGTGGCACCCCCGGGAGCGATGGTTCTAGTCGGCTCTAGCCGTCACACACCCATTTACACCTCACAGGCCTGTGAGCCTGTCTCAAAGCCTTTCTCCACTCTGGCCACCTGCTTCCTCACTGTGCGGGTTCTGGGTTGCAGGGCGGAATTGTCACTTCGATTTGATTTGGACACTTGATTTTGCCAGAGTCCTTTGAGCTCCTCCATCCTGACTTTCTCTCTGATTTGTGAACTTCTTGGACACAGTGACACATGCAGATGGAGAAAATGCTTTGAGTTTTCAGATACTGGGGTTTGGTGGGTCCCTGGTGTGGCAGATTTATCGACACCAGAGCCCTTTATTAATTTGCTGATTGAGAAGTAGTTTTGCTGGCTGCCCCAGACTCATCCTTAATCGGTGTTCAAAGAAGGCCAGAAGCTGGGGAGAGGATGTATCTCAGGCTCCACAGTGACAGCTCCTGTCTTACATTCCAAAGTCACCTCACTGGGATGGGTGGTGCCATCTGGTAGCTGATGGCTACCCCAGCCATGGGCCCAGTGGGCCCTGACCAGTCATTAAGGGACATTGCCACTGGTTCTATCCACCCTGTGTGCAGCCCTAGAACTCATGTCAGGACAGCAGGCTGGCCTCCAGCCCCAGCCTTCTCTGTACTGCTGGCCTCTAGAGCAAGCAGGGAGAGTGTCTGGTTGGGAATGATTCTAAGATACTTAAGACTCAGGATTTTGTCTGTATCTTGTTTTTGACCGGAACTTTCTTTTAAAATAGGTCGTAGCAGTTGTGGAAGGAATTTCTGGGTTAGTGGACTTTCTTCTACCACCAGAGCTACAGATTTGAAGAATCTTTTCAGCAAGTACGGGAAGGTAAGAGCCGACAAAGCTGCTTGTGAGCTCATGTGACATGGCCTCTACGTGTAGATCATTGTCTCCTGCAATGAGGACTTTGACACCGTGTGGTTCTTTGAACTCACAGGTTTGAAGGCCTGTGGCCGGTCCACCCTCACTGAAAGAGATGTGAGGCCAGCGGGAGTTTCCAGAGCCCACATCCACTTTGTATATCTTGTGCTTCCTTGGCTCCAATCTACCGTATCATTTAATAACTTAATGCGTCCATATCTGGCCTTAAACCTATTGGGGGATTGCTGTTAGGTGGGGAGGACAGGGCAGCCCATTGTTGTGAGTCATAGTGTTTAGAGAAGCGGTAGATATGTGTTGTGAACAAAAGATCTTTCAACTAGACCCCTGTGAGCAGCTGTAGGCCTCAGCTGTGCAGCACAGAGTGGTGTGCCTGGGGCATGTTGCCAGTCCCCTGTGAGTCTTGTCTCTACACTTGGGGCTCTCAGAGCTGTGGCAGCTCTGCCTCTGCTCCCTGTTTTCCCCGATAGGCAGAGTAACTGTAGCCACCTCTGCCACACCTGCCTGTCTCCCTCTCTCCCTCCTCCACCCAGAAAAGGTGGACATGATGCCCAGGTGGGGCCCCCACACATACACATTGAGTGCTGCCTCTTCTTCCTTTCTCCCCCAGCCCCTTCCAGTGCTTCCTGGACTCACCTCCAGATAAGCTGCCATGCCCACACCTCCTTGTCTTCAGTCTGCTTTGCCAAGTAAGATTTAGCACAGGCCCTCATTCACAGTTAGGATTCAGAAATGATAACGGAGAAAACCAACATCTTTGATCTTGGCTGTTGATGTTCAGGAACTAACAAGGAAAACAAAGCTTGACATGTTCCTCACAGTAACTCAAAACTTCCTGGACATCTGCATTACGGAGTGGGACCCTTCTCTTGATTCTCCAGTGGCCCTCAGAGCAGATGTCTGCTCTGCAGGGAAGTGTCCATCTGGAGCCTACAGTGTCTTGGGTACACTGCAGGCTTAATGTGGATTGAATAGGGGCCAGACTCCTGGGAATCCGTACTTCGGGGCTCAGATTTCATGTGGCACAATAAAGATGAATACCAGTGATGGCCCCTGACACACTGGGACTTCTCCTGAGCCATGGGCCTTCTCTCGTAAATGGGCGTACCCAGCCTTAGTTTGCTGCTGCTGTTGGGTCAATTAACTACCATCTAGCACGTGAGGATGTATCTGTAGCACCTGAAACATACCCGTGAATTTTGTTTTGTGAGTAATAGGGTGGGCTCTGCGTTCCAGAGTGCTCTTTGTAAACCCGTCCTATGTCCCTCTCCTTCTATAGGTATGTCTTCTTACTGGCTGGCTGCATATTTAGAAACATTTCCCTTCAAGGTTTGCATAGTATTAATGGAATTCTGGCAGGACGCTGCCTTCAGCTTCACTCTCCTCTCTCCACCTCACTGTCATCCTGGTCCCCTAGAGAAACAGCCATGATGGAGTAGGAGCAGCCAGATTGGATGTGGATTGCCCTCCACATCCTTTACCTGCCACTTGTTGTCCACCTGTTCTTGGCATCTCTTGAAAGTGGCATGAACCACAATGTAGGGGTCTATGTGGGGGCTTCGTGTCTGAGATGTACATATGTGTTTTCCTTCAAGGTGGTGGGCGCCAAAGTTGTGACCAATGCCCGGAGTCCCGGAGCACGCTGTTACGGCTTCGTTACCATGTCCACGGCAGAAGAGGCCACAAAATGCATCAACCACCTGCACAAAACAGAGCTCCATGGGAAGATGATCTCAGTGGAAAAAGTAAGGGGCCATTTTCCTCCTGGGATCTAGCCACGTTAGGAAATAAGGTAATACTTCTACCTGATTCTCTTTTTTTTAGGCGAAAAATGAACCTGCTGGGAAGAAAAGCTCTGAGAGAAGAGAAGGGGAGGGGAAAAAAGAAAAATCCAGCAATACTGACAGGTATGAGTCTTCTCGAGGGGATTATGGCCAAGATGACCTTTCTCTTGATGTCTTGTTCCTCACTTTTCCATGGGTGGGAAAGGCTGTGAGGCTTTTACCCCCTTGCCTTCTGTGCACTTGTTGGAGGATTTTCCCGCCAGTCCTCAGAGGTGTCTCGAGTTCCTCTCCTAGGCTGCATGTTCTCCGTCCTGTGGTTGCCTCCAAGGCAGCCCCATCCTCACTCGGTGCTCATTGCAGGAGTCTTGGCTGGGTTGTTCCCTCAGTGTTTCATCTCACACATATCTGTATCTGCATGCCATTTACAGATCTGCCAACCTCAAGAGGGAAGAGAAAGCTGACAGAAAAGATGACGCTAAAAAGGGTGAAGACGGGAGTGGAGAGAAGAGTGAAGACCAGGATGATCAGAAACCTGGCTCTTCAGAGCGCTCTCGAGCCACAAAGTCAGGTAGCTGACCAGTGGGTGTGAGAGACTGCACCCTGGCTTCTGTTCCTGGCTGGTGTGGTTAATGGGCAACACAAACTACATTTGTTTTCCTTGAAGTTGAGTACTTTTCTCTCAATACGAGGTGTCCCGTCTTACCTGACTCCTTTCTTCCTATAGGAAGCCGAGGAACTGAGCGGACAGTGGTGATGGATAAATCTAAAGGTGTGCCTGTTATCAGTGTCAAAACCTTGGGATCCAAAGAGCGAGTGAGTATTCTTTTCCTGCCTGGGTTATTTATTTCCTTTGACAGTTCTCTGTGTGTTTTAGGGGATTCTTGAGTGTAATTTGAGAAAAGCTTGTCAGTCTTCTGAAAATGGAGGGTTTTTTTGAACTTTAAAATTGAGAAGGTTTAAAGGCTTTCCTTTATAGTTTTGGTAAGAATTACTGCCCTTTAAGAAAAAAAAAAACTATTTTGAAATTCATTTTATGGATGTGATTGGCTTTATTTGCCTGCATCTGGGCACAGCAGTCCACGATCATTGCCGGTCTCAGGTTTCAGCAGCTCTCCATCGTGCATTCGTAACCCACACTTGCAGAGCCAGCCCTCCGGCTGCCTCTGCGCCCAATCTCCATCTTACTCATTCCGTGCATTATCTCCGTGTAGACGCTGCTGCATAGAGCCACAGAATCCAGAGTCCCCATCTCAGGTTCTTACCATTTCACTCTGCCTGCTGTTTTAGGGTCACGGGCAGCTCTGGATGTTCATAATTCAACTCTTGACAGCCTTACAACTAGGATGGATGTGGGCCCAGGTCCCCCAGACTACCCACATTTCCAGAGCCACTCAGGGTCCACTGGGCTCAGCACATAGTTGTAGTTACGCCTAAGGTTGGCTGCGATGATGCAGGGAGGTCACACAGCCAGGCAGGTGGGGAAAGCCCCAGAGTCTGGAGGGCACTCTGATGGCTCCCTGTGGTCTCCTTCCCAAGATGGCTCCCCAAGCAGGGACAGTGCAGCAGCACAAGGGTCATGCTTCTGCCCAGGGAGCCCCGTTACAGCCTCAGTTCCCAGGCTTTTTACTGAGGCTGGTCACATACGTACCTTCTCCTGACTCCCAGAAGGAAAGCAGTTGTTCAGCATAAACCATCGTTTGCATGGTCAGGGCACAGTGATCCATCTTTGCCAGTTAACTGTTGGCGAGGGTACTCTGAATTCCAAAGTTCCCACCACTAGCCTCAGGCCTGCCATGTTAACCTGTGCTGGCCAGATGACCAGCCATTTAATTTAAGCTCATGAATGTTGTGGACCAATTACAAGCTGCGAGTTCTGTGTATGGCATTTCATATCTGCACTGTGTTCAAATATTTTAGTGTATCAGATCATTTCTCCCTTCTTTCTAACAAAAGATGTCAAATGGAAAAATCGAAGTGTGGATTCAAGGGCTAAGATGAATAGATATCAAAAATTAATGCCCTCGGCACAAATAAGGAATCCTCAGACATGGCAGAAGTGGCCTTGATTAGGCACCACTGGGTGTTTAATATTAAAGAATGTGTTTTGGATGCACTTGACAAAATGAAAAAAAGTTTGTGTTTTTTTTTTTATCTTAAATGAAGTTTCTGAGAAAATCCTCTTTTCAATGTTGACTACTGAAATTAGGCAATGGATTCCAGTTTAGCTTGGTAGTGAGTCTATGACTGGATTTTGGTGAGCCAAGATCAGATTTCTCCAGAGAGAATACAGTGTTACTTGATTATTTCATTTGCTGTTCAGCTTCATTTCTGATCTTGGATGCTTAGACCTGGACACAGTTGATTCTTCCTGCTTTAACTTGTCAATGCTTCTTGGTGAACCAGGTATCTAAGAGCCAGGATCGCAAATCGGCCAGCAGAGAGAAGCGGTCTGTTGTTTCCTTTGATGAAGTCAAAGAGTCGAGGAAGTCGAGAGACTCGGAGTCTCGCAGGTGAGTTGGGATCCAGGGATGTTGACTGATTTGGGCGACACACATATCAGCCAGAAGTACAGTTTTGGTGAAGTAACTGGCAAATAGATGAATGAAACCGACCCTCATGCATGTTTACTTTAACATGATAAAAATATTTATCATGACATTTTCCAGTATTGAGAGAAGGACAGGCTCTCTCCTCAGTGGCTTCAGGTCACTGGTCTGTGCCTTCGGAGCATCATTTGGGTCTCTGGCTCACATTACTGACGCCCACGTCAACATAAACTGCTGGCTGCACAGAAACATAAAAGTTAAATTCATCTGTGTGATGCAAAAGTAAATCTATTTGAGTTGACCTTTTGAAATGACTAAAAATTTATAAAGGAGTTGACTAAATTAAAATTTCCCTTCTGAGCACTGAAAGACCAAAGATATGTGACAGATAGGAATAAAGGTGATTTGACATAAATAAACAAAAATTAGCCTGATAGCCAGGTTGACAGAAGTGGCTCAGCAGGGTCATAAAACATCATTGAGTCTTACCAAGGATCAGGACCATGCAGATGAATGCACTGGAAGAGGTGATCCCGGCCTTTCCACTTCATGGGCTCCTTCCCAAAAGCCTGGTGTTATTCTATTTTGGATGGGGATGCGCAGGGTCCAAGACATGGTCCCTGAAGCAAGGAAATCACAGAAATATTTGTCCTTGACACAAACAGAAAACAAGACTAGATAAGGCATTTCTGCTGGTACTATTCCCTGTCAGTAAACAGAGCAGAGAATGGACAGGAGATTGGAGGGAAGTAGATGGTGGGCATCATCAGTATCTCTGCAAAAGTTGGGCTGTCAGTGTCTCAGCCTAGTGCCGGGAGGGAGGGTGGGTCCTGTACAACCTTCTGACTCCACCATCCTCTGGCACTTGCTTGTTACTAAGTTTATCTGCAGTTCAAGGGCACCCCCAATCCCACCAGGGGGCACTGCTGCAGCTCAGGGATCCCTGCAGCCTCTACTCTTTGCTTGCAGGTTGCGTGAGCATAGCGAGCGTGAGCAGTCCATGCAGGCAGAGCTGGAGCGGCAGGAACGTAAGAAGCTGCTCATTGCCCGCGAGAGGCTGGCCTTCCACAGACACCGCCTAGAGAGGGAGCGCATGGAGCGGGAGCGGCTGGAGCGGGAGCGCCGGCGGGTGGAGCATGAGCGCCGTCGTGAGCAGGAGCGCATCCACCACGAGCGTGAGGAGCTGCGGCGCCAGCAGGAGCTGCGTTATGAGCAGGAGCGGCGGCCCGCCGTCCGCAGGCCCTATGACTATGGGCGGTAAGCCATGCCACAGCACACTGCCACCCCTAAGGTGGCCCGTGGCGTTTAGAACTCTGCCGTGTTCCCCAGAACCCTGTTAATGAGTGATTTTTGTTTAAAAAGAAGCACAAGGAAAAAAAAAAGCATATGAGTATTTGCTATAGTTTAACTTGATATTCTGTACTTTATATGGAAACCTGAGGTGGTTTGAGATTGTTTGAGAAACAGTGGGTGAAAGTGGTTCTTATTAAATCATTAGGTTTGAGTACCAGCACAGATAGACATACACACACACTTTCCAGGCTTTGAAATCATTGCAGTGATATAAATGGTTTTGAACCGCTACACTGCAAGTGCTCCTAATAGTCCTCTGCACTGAGTGTCTCCTGAGTCAAATCTGCACGGGGCAGGACAATTAGTGCACTAACTGTCCTAATAGACTTGCCAACCCTTGTGACCATGAGCGGTTCCCAGAAGGGATCTGACATCCACTTCACTGATCCCCTCCTGTAAGGAGACCTGAGCTTTCTCTTTGGGGGATTCAGGTATGTTGGATAAGAGAATGGAGCTTTTCAGTCACATTCCACATCACCCCTCCAGGCACTGTCCCCTCTAGTAGCAGAGAATAGACTCGATGGATAAAGTTAGTTCTCATTCTTTGAAGTGATGGGGCAGTTGGACTGTTGAGGGTTTAGTTTACCAGCTTCCACAGAGGTCATCCATTAAGGAGGAGAAATGTATGCCCACCTTTCTTGCTTCCCACCCCCCTACCCCAGGCGAGATGATGTTTACTGGCCGGAAGCTAAGCGGGCAGCCCTGGATGAGCGCTACCACTCTGACTTCAATCGTCAGGACCGCTTCCACGACTTTGACCACAGGGACCGGGGCCGCTACCCTGACCACTCCGTTGACAGGTCAGCCACTCACCCTGGCCACCTGGCCACTTAATTCATGGGGTTTTGTTGTTTGTTTTTTGCCCTGGTTCATTCTGTTCTGTGTGTGGACCATTTTTAAAGTCTTGAATTTGTTAAAATGGTGTATCTGTTTTATGTTTTGGTTTTATTGCTCCATGGCATGTGGGATCTTAGCTCCTCAACCAAAGATGGAACCCCCATCCTCTTGATTGAAAGCCCAAGTCTTAACCACTGGACCACAGGGACATTCCCTGTCCTGTTTTTGTTTTTTTGGTCCATTCATAATGAAGAGCTCAAGTGGCACTTCTAGGTCTCAAGCCCAGTTGAACCAGCAGTGTGTGTGTGTGTGTGTGTGTGTGTGTGTGTGTGTGTGTGTGTGTGAATTACCTGAGTTCAACTTGGGAAATGTTTTCCATTTGGGGATCTGTCCAACCTATATTCCGCCTCATGATTTCATTTGAATTGCCTTTTTCAGGAGAGAAGGTTCAAGGTCAATCATGGGAGAAAGAGAAGGACAGGTAAGGCAGAAGCTGTGATTTTAGCCTATTTTCCCTGTACAGTTGATTCTCCCTTTTTTGACATGCCTGCTTCCTCCTCCACCCAAGTTAGAGTGATGAGGAGTAAGGGAGTGTGGCATCTGCAGCCTGTGGAACAACAGCGTGAAGGAATAGCTTGTACTTTGTGCTGGCCCAGAATTCAAGCAGGTATTCTGAAGCCTCGTATAGCCTTGACCCTGAGGTTCTATACATCTTTGTGACTACATGGGTACTAAAGTGCTGGAGAGCTTTGCGTGAGCCTGCCAGGGTCTGTTGGAACATTGGTGTGACCCACGGTGCTAGCCAGATGTGACGCCTCATGTGGGCTCCAGGTGCACCTGGAGTGTCAGTGGTTGCCCACTCATTTTTTCTTTAGCAGCGTTAACGCATTAGAAAACAAGTGCGGTTTTTTCCTTTTTTTTTTTTTCCTCTTATATTTAGCTTGAGAAACTTTCTCCAAAGAGCCTTGACTTTTTAGTGGGTTCCTTGGAGAATGGAAAAGATGAGGGAAGGTATGGTCAAGGCGTTACTAGGCAGACAGAGTCGCCACCCTGGGGGTTGGTGCTGTCTGACCACAGCATCTTGCTTTACTGTCCACCTCCCTCCGAGCCTGAGAACGTGGCTGGGAGTGGCCAAGCTCCTGAGGCCTTTCCTGCCGCCTCAGGAGCAGTTCATGACCCTCTCCCGATTCCTGTTTCTCTCCTCCCAGAGGTACATCTCACACACAGCTGAATGTGCCCCTGGTGTCCTGGGTTTCCTGTGATGGACACGTTGAGCAGCAGCATGGTAGTTACATGTCCCTCTCTGGG
This sequence comes from Bos indicus, assembly GCF_029378745.1. NCBI lineage: Eukaryota > Metazoa > Chordata > Mammalia > Artiodactyla > Bovidae > Bos > Bos indicus. Next base: position 18,399,666 of record NC_091766.1, on the reverse strand, counting down.
ATCCAGAGCAGGGTCACGTCCTGGTGCTCCCACTCCTCCTGAACCTGTTTCTCCAGCTGTGTAAGGGAGCAGGGGGTGTTAAATAAGATGACTTGCGTGTGTCTATCCAGTCCTGCCATGCTGCTCTTGAACATGGATGGCTTCTGTCATCTGATTAGACAGTGCCCTCCTGAAATCAAAAGGCTGTTTATCCCTGGTGACTCCATGATTATGTTCTGCATGCAGGCACCTGGCACATCGTGATCATTTCCTGCTGTGGGTCAGCCACTTGACCCCTCCACCCTTTGGTCCATGGGTGCCTGAATCTCTGCCTGCTGGTTAGGGAGCATCTAATTCAGTCTTGGGCTCCACGAGCACTTCTGCCCAGGATGTGAGCAGATTTCCAGGGTGCAGCTGTGTCATGCCAGCTGAAGGCCTCTAGACCCCAGAAGGTGTATACAGTGCCTGTTCGCACTGTCTCAGACCCACAGGGGCTTCTGTCTGAGTTACCGTCCTTGTTATTATTAACTTGTTGCCCAGAGGCCGTGGGATCCAGGGTTGTACTAAAATCTTTCCTCTTGGCCCATTCACATCCAGCATTACCCTGAACGCCACGGAGGACCAGAGCGGCATGGTCGCGACTCCCGTGATGGCTGGGGCGGCTACGGCTCCGACAAGAGGATGAGTGAAGGCCGGGGGCTCCCTCCTCCACCCAGGTTTGTGATCCATGTCCCATGGTCCCCACCAGGGCCTCACATTCAGCTGGCCTAATTGATGTGTCCAGCTGAGGACTCCTGGTCTTGGAGATAAGCTGAGTGTAGGCTCTGCAGCCCAGGCTGTTTCCAGTCTCTGGAGAGCCTTGGACCAAGTGCCAGTTCCATTCCCTGCAGCCCTCCATTGCTCAGAGGGCTGGGATCACAAAATGCCAAACTTAGTGTTGTTGCTGACCTGGAAGGCCAAGGTGGGGGCAATCCAAATCAGAGGTGTCTTTCTCCAAGGGGCAGACGAGAGTGGGGGGACCACGGCCGCAGAATAGAGGAGGACCGTGCGTGGCAGGGCGCTGCTGACGGAGGCCTGATGGACAGGGACCACAGGAGGTGGCAAGGTGAGGGCCGGTTCTCAGCAGTTGCAGCGTCTGTGCAGAAGCACCAGGCAGCTAGAGGCACCCCTGCTCCTGAGGGTGGGAGCAGCACTGTTTTTCCCACCTCTTTCTGCACTGGGTGGGTGGGTGGGTGGGCGGGCCTGGGGGCTCCTGAGTGGGTGGGAGGGGTGCTGTGGGTGCCGTAGCGCCTCTCTCTCTGCCTCGACTTAGCGAGGACCGTGGGTATGTGTGACCCATGTGCTCACTTATGCACCAGGAACCTGGGTCTTAAGACAGGGACTGGAGCCCTGAGTCTGAGCCCTGTGTCCTCTGATCTCTCTGTCCTGTGCCCCAGGGCACTGTGTGAAGAGTGTTTCTTGTTTTGTAGGTGGTGAGAGGAGTATGTCTGGTCACATGATGAACCGGGGAGGCATGTCCGGGTAAGGATTGTCATCATTGGTCTCGTTTTTGCCTGTAGGCTCTGGCGGGTGTCACTGCTGCTCAAAGGGTATACCTTTGACCCTTGGTGGTGCCACCCTGGAGGGAAGAAAGCCCCAAAGAGACTGGGCACAGGGCAGAGCCCACTGAGGGGAAACAAACACAATCTGCCTTTGTTCCAGGCGCGGCAGCTTTGCCCCTGGGGGGGCCTCTCGGGGCCACGTGATCCCGCGAGGTGGCTTTGGGAGCAGACCCACCGACGCCCACTTCACTCGCCGCTATTAAGTGCTTGGGCTCCTGTGTTACACGTCACGTGGCAACAAGAATATGTTCTGTTAAGAGTTCCCTTAAACTGTGTACAATAATTTTTTTTTAATCTCCTGCCATATTGTAGCTCAATACAATGTGAAATTGTTTTTTTTTTTTTTTTTGGTTTTTTGTAATAAATGTGTTTCTGTTCCAGTACCCTTTATTTAAAGCATTGTGTGTTTTTCTTTTACCTCAAGTAAAATGAAATTGCACTCATCGATGTTAAGCCACAGCTCTTCTTTCAGGGAAAGTGGCTGGAAGGGGGCAGCTTTCAGGGACTGTTGGATTTTCCAGAAGCACTTTGCCAGCAGCACACCCAACATGAGCCCAGGCCCAGAGTTCAGAGGACTGTCTGGGCTGTGCATCTCAGCCATCTGTCTCTCCTTGGGGGCCTAGTGTTTATCCCATTGCCCACATTCTGCCTCCATATATGAGATGCTTGCCCCATGTGGGTTTTGTGTGGTAAAAATACACATGAAATTTACTATTTTAACTACTTAAGGATATAATTCAGTGGCATTGTGTATATTCTCTGTGTCATACATCTGTTCCCACTGTCTATCTCTAGAACTTCCTCTTCCCAAACTACAACTCTGTCCCCATCAAGCACTTACTCCCCAGCACCCTGGCTCCCACCACCTACTTTTTGTCTCTGAAATCTGACTCCTCTAGTGAGATTGTGTCCTACTGTGAACGACAGATGACCATATGTTCTGTGACAGGAGCAGAAGGGTTCTTGGACACCAGGTGATAAAAGTAGGCCTGGGCGGGCTGGGCAGGGCCCAAGTGGAAGGGGAGTTGTCAGGATGGAGGAGTGGGGAGGGGTCTCACTCCACGAAAGGTACAGGTATGTTCAGGGATCAGGGGCTGCCTGGACTCCAGGGGTGGCCAGGTTTACTGCAGAATGCAGTGTGTAATGGGGCAGTGCCACCTCCCTAGGTCAACTATGTGCCTTGTCTCCAGGGGCCCTGGGTCTGTGTGGATGGGGCTGGGGCCACCCCACTCCACTTTCCTAGGGGAATAGTGGTCAGAGCCCTGCTTCTTGGTTCTATCTCTCACACTCAGGTAGGGTCTGGCCTGGCCCTCTCTGGAGGCTGAGATGTACCAACAACCAAAGCTGACTAGGCCCATCCCCCCAGGCCCACAGTCAAGGGAAGACAGACACGGGACAGGCCTTTTCACCTGTTGGCTGAATACACCTCCACCAGGCCAGGCACATCCCTGTCATAATTCTTCCATATTGACTGGGCAAGAGGGACCTGGCAGACAGGACTCAGTTAAGCTTCACACGAGAGCACCTGGAGTCACCCAGGTGGGTCCTCTTATTGGAAGTGTCCTTACAAGGGAAATGGAGGCAGAGGGACAAGCTGGAGACATGACAGAGGAAGACAACCCTGCTGGCTGTGAGGGTGGGTAAGGGGCAATGGCCTCTAGAAGTTGGTAAAGACAGAAAACAGACCCCACACCCCACAGTCTGCCAAAGGAAGCATTATATACTTGGCTTCCAGCCTGCTAAGACCCACGCTGGACTTCCAGCCACATAGGGCAGTTGTGTCCCCTGAAGACAGCTGGCAACACCAGAAGACATTGGTGGGTAAGGCGCCACTGGTATTTTGGGGGTTGGAGGCAGGGACACTGCTGGACACCATGCCTAGGGTGACCCCAACACAGATTCATCCTTCCTGGATGTCGGTGATGCCGAGTTGAGGAAATGTGCCCCGAGGTGATGGACACTGTGACAGGGCACTGAGGAGCACTGGAAGAAGGGGGCAGGGGAGGCTTCCTGGAGAAGGCGTCTAAGCCAGGGGAGAAGGCCTAGTGAGGGGCCGCACAACAGGGGAAAGGCAGCTGTGTTCTGGGAACTGAGGGCTTCCGGTGTGTCCCAGAAGGACAGAGGGGAGGTGGGGCCCCTCTGAGGAGTCTTAAGGGGTGGGGGAGCCACAGGTGTGTGAGCAAGGTCCATAATGTCATCAGACATGGTCTATGGGGAGCAGATGGAGGGAGTGGCCCCACAGTTGGGGCCAGCAGGGAGCTGGTCACTGGCAACAAATACAAGTCGAAGGAGAGGAATCTGGGTCTGACAACGACGGCACAGAGAGGTTAAGAGCAGCACCAGTCTCCAGGCTGTCAGATAATGACCAGGTGGCACAGGTCATCCCTTTCCCAAGTACACAAGTCCTCCCCACCCATTACTGGCTGAGTGCACGGACAGACATGTGCAGTTTCCTCCGCTCAGGTAAGCCTAGGAGACACCCTGGCCTCTGAGCTCTGCCTCCCGCATCTGTAACACTGCTCTGCCATCCTGGCTTACAGTCCTGAGTGAGCTCCGTCCCCTAGAGTGACATGAACCCAAGAACTCTTGGGGACAGACAATCCTGTGCCAGCTCAGGGCACCAGTCGTTACCCAGGCCTGCTCCCTGCTGCCAGGGTAGCTTCACAGGCCGGCAGCTGGCTCCCACCCACATCCACCTCCTACCCTGTCAGGGGCAGAGGTCTTCTGCTGCCATCATGGTGGGATGCCTTCTGTGGCTGGGTGCTGGGGACCTCACAGGGAGCATCTCAAGGGTTCACCCTCCCCAGAACTCCGGCTGGATGGGGAGACATGTGGGTCACCAGGCAGCTGACCCAGAGTAGGCATGGGATGTCAGAGGCGGCTTCCCAGGGGCGCAGAATGTGCTCCCCAGCAATCCTCAGATTGTGGGGAAAGGGGGGAATGGGAGTGGACACAGGGTGAAGGGCAGGGACTTGACTAGACATGCAGATCAGGGAGCTGAGCAGGGAGGAGAACCAGTAGCTGTGGGGACTGCCGGCCGTGTGGATCAGCCCTTGCCCCCAGACTGCCCCACCCTGTGCTCAGCCCTCCAGAAACCAAGGAGACCCCAGACCCAGATGGGCCCTCAGCATGTTCTGAACCCTGAGCCCAAGGGCTATTGTCTGTTCCCACTCCCCATACCAGGTCGAGGGTCCACTGGTGGGCAGGGTCCAGATACAAAGGAGTGGACCTTGGCCTTCGATCAAGGTCAGGCCCCCAGGAGCCAGAAGCCCATTTCCCAGGGGTCCAGCACATGGATTGAGAAACACTTCCAAGTCCTTTATTGGGCCAGCAAGGCCAGGAGCTGACCAGTTGGGTCCCAGTCTGGTGTTCGTGGCGCCCCTGTTCCTGTTCCCACCTGGGGCAGACAGCTTCTCTGACAGGCTACTTGGTTTGCTCCTTCAGGTATTCCCAGCCCTGCTTGGAGTACTCCCAGGCCTTGGAGGGGGCCACGGACAGGGCTGACATCATGGTGATGATGCCTGTGAGGAGGAAGGGCCAGGCACTTTGAGCAGAGACTTTTAGAGGTACCACTACCAGCTGTCAGTTCCACACAGGGAAACAGATGGAGGTCACACTTGCTCCCCACTCCCTGGAATCTCCACCCCCTTGTCTCTTTTAGCTCTTGGGGAGGGGGGTTGTACAAAGAGCAGGAAAGCTAGTGATGAAAAGGAATGGCCAGGAAGGGATATGGGAGATATCTGGGGCCCCTCCCCTGCCTGCAGATGGACCAGGGCCTACCTGAATTCCAAGAGTCGCGGATGTGAAAGTTAAACTTTGGAGGGGCTGGGAGCTGGGGAGAGAAGGGGAGAAGGGGCTGGTGAAAGAAGACCTGGCAGGCCCAGCCTCCCTCACAGGCCAGGAGAGCAGCATCCAGTGCCGAGGATGTCAAGCAGGGCTGAAGGACCCGAGATTACATCCCTCCCAGGCACAGCCTCAATACCAGCTCAGGGTACCTGTGGTAACTTCAGGCCTGTCTGCTCACACACATACTGGCTGAACTGGTACACGGCATTGGGGACCACCTCCTCGGCTTTCTGAAGGACCGCCTGACTCTTGTCACTGGACCCCAGCAGCTCTTGGTCGTACACGAGGTAGACAGCACCCCCAGCCACACTGCCCTTGATGAGGAACCTGCAGGCAGAGAAAGGAACCACAGTAGCTCAACAAACACTGCTGGCCACCTCCCAGGTCTAGGCCCGCAAAGGTGAGGGTGGGATTAGACTACTAGGGGAAGGGTGCCCACAGTCCAAAGAGGGACACACCTGAAGCCAGACAGCTAATGGGGGAAGCGCGGGGCATCTTGGGAGCCCAGAGGCGGGACTGACACACAGCACTTAATTTAGAGCGTGCAGGAATATTCAGCGCCATTTAACTGGTACACTGAAGCATGGAGAGGGACGGGGTCACTTGAGATCCTGCAGAGGCCAGGGAAAAGTTAAGGCTTAAGACGTCTGACCACCTTCTACCTTCCAGTTCCCGTGGAATGCTCCGAGAGGAACCCGCGGGAGGTTTCTAAGTGTCCATTTAACCTCTCAACAAATGCGTGCGGCACTCCCATATTATACAGCCGGCAACTGAGACTCCGAGGACTCTAGCATACAGAGTGCGAAGGCAAGGACTCGCTAGGAAGCAGGAAGTGGAGAAGCTCCACCCTGTCTGAACAGACATGGGAGACCTGACACAACGGGCAGCAAAGAGGCGATCGGGAGCAAACCAGATGTCGGGTGCCCGCAGAAGGGAACATCTTCGGGGGCTTGAGGCCCGCCCGGTGACCCCACGAACCTCATCAGCGACCAAACTCGGGGTACCATGATCGCTCGGCTCCGCGCGCAAGGACACTCGGTTCGCCCGCCGCTTCCGGTTGCGGCACCGCAGGGGCCTTTGGTACGCGTAGTCTCTTGTCAGCCGCAAAGGTTTCTGGGAGTCGGAGTCTCGGCTCCGAGAAACCAAAGATGGGCTGCGGTCCGACTGCAAAAAACGTCTCCGCGAAGATTAGTCCGCAAGGGCCGGCCACCGCAAGGCTGTCTGGGAAAAGTAGTCGGCACTTCCCGTGAGGCGCGTCTAGCTGCCAAGCCTCCTGGGAAATGCAGTCGGGCGCAGCACGGCCCTGGTGACGTGAGGGAAATAGAAGTCAGGTGTCTTGAGTGAGGCCTGAGAGAGAGCCACAACCCAGGAGATCCACCCGCGCGAGGGACTAAGGGCTCAGGCCTAGGAAGAGAGTGTCTGCCGCCCGGTTGTCACGGCAACACGAGGGCGGAATTGTCTGATAGGCGGGGCTTTGGTCACGTGATCCGGTCGGGGTTGGGGCTTCCTTAAGGGGTGGGGTCAGGGAAAGAGCTAGGCCGGAGGCTGTTGCCTGGCAACGCCTGGAGCTGAGTTCCCCCCAGCAACACACAGTCTAGCCCCTCCCCCCGAGGAGGGCGGTTCGGAGTCACGTGACTCAGACCCTACGCAGGGGGGCGCGGTCCGAGCCCCGGGGACACGGACGTAAAGTGAGGGTGGAGGGGCGCGCGCGTGGCTCCTAAGCCCGGCCCCCGGCCCCTCTGGACGTTGGGAGAAACAAACCTGAGTGAGTGAATGCGCGGTTGGGAACGTGCAAGTGGGTCGCACGCCCCCTTTGTCTAGAGGAGAAACTGAGGCCCAGCGATGTCAGGAAGCCAGTGGGTTCTGCGAGGATCTGGGTTCTCCCTTTTCTCCCCCATCACATCCTAGCTATTTCATCCACCCATTCATCCATTCACCCCCGCCCCCCCGCCCACCCAGCTTGCCAGATAACCCCTGCGGGGCTGCTGTGATCAGGGCCTGGTTAAGGAGAGGGTTGAGCTGAGGGGCTTCAAGGCTTTCCCTGGAAGTGGGGAGAGGTGGGAGAGCATTCTTTGCTGAGGGGATGCTGGCATAACTGGGTTAAGGCGAGGAGTTCACTTCTCTGAGAATTGATAGATTTATGGATGGGACGTGGGGGAGATGAGCATGGACAGGGAGGCAGGGGCCAGACCTGCTGGGTCTCAATTCGGGGAAGTGGTGAACCCTGGAAGGGTTTGAAGCAGCAAGAGACATGCCAAATTTTTTTGGACAGAGATCCCTATGCCCTGTAATCTTTGCCCCATGCAATTCAGAGGATAGAAACCCCAAGATGGAATGGCCCTGTGCCCTTTTCAGGGGAAACCCATGACCACCTGCACTTTAATTAGCTGGCTTTTCTCTCTTATGCCTTCTACCTGAGATACAAGTAAATCGACTCCCACAGATGAAGTCACATCTTAACCCTGATGACATGGACACCTCCATCTCCAAGCCAGTCCTGAGTGTCCACTTCCTTCTGGGTGTCTCCAGATAGAGCTGTCTTTCTGGGCTCCCCAACTTCTCACCTCCCAACATTCCTCATATCACTCTGGATCAGTCTATCTATTGAGCACCTGCTACAAGTCTGGCGGTTTGGGGCACTGAAGATCAAAAGTGAGCAAAACAGGGACTTCCCTAGTGGTCTAGGGTTTAAGACTCTGCGCTTCCACTGCAGGGGGCTTGGATTCTATCCCTGGTTGGGGAGCTAAAATCCCACATGCGGCATGACATGTGGCCAAAACATTAAAAAAAAAAAAGTGAGCAAAACAGAAACAGGTTTCCTTTTCCTTTCTGCCCTCATGGAAGTGAGTCTAAGGGGAAAGAGGGAGCTGAACAGGTAATAAATCATCATTTCAGGGGATGACAAGTGCTGAGAAGGAGATGAATGTTGTACAGGTAAGGAACAGAGGAGGATCAGGAAGAGAGGTGCTGTAGAGAAGGAGGCCAGGCAAGCACCCTCTGAGGAGGTGGTGGTTGCCGCGAGACTTGAAACAGAGAGCCACTGGGTTGTACTTGGGAAGAGCATCCTCGCAGAGGGAACAGCCGGTGCAGAGGCCCTGAGGCAGGATGGTGACTGGCTGGTTCATGTGATCAGTGACGAGGCTAGTATGGCCAAGCAGAGTGAATGAGAGGGGCTGATCCAAGCAGGGTCTTTTTGGTCACCCACCTTTTGTCCTAAGTGAAACAGGCAGGGTTTTCAGCTGGTAAGAAGATTGCTGCAGTGGCTCAGGTGAGCTGGATGATGACCTGGACCAGGTTGTGGCTATGGGGACAGAAAAAAAGGGGCCAGGGCTGGGGGCATCATCACTTGCTTTTCGAACAAAGACACCATTGGGGAAATGGGTGTGACTGAGGTTTAACTCTGGGCCAGGCCTGTGTGGGCTGCCCTCTCTCCCACTGCAGACCCAGGGAGGGCCATGAAGGTGCTGCTCCTTACCGGGCTGGGAGCCCTGTTCTTTGCCTATTACTGGGATGACAACTTTGACCCAGGTAAGTGCCCGGGTGTGGGGGAGGGAGGGATGGTCTGGCTATCCTGTCCATCCCCCAAGCTGACCATCCCTGCTCACCGCCAGCCAGCCTCCACGGAGCCCGTGTGCTACTGACCGGAGTCAGTGCCGGCATAGGGGAAGAGCTGGCGTATCACTACGCGCGCCTGGGCTCCCACCTCGTGCTCACTGCCCACACCGAAGCTCTGCTGCAGCAGGTGAGACACTCCATCTCAAGTAGGGGTGGGGAGTGGAGAACAGGGATTGAGTTTGAACCCCTGCAATCATCCGGGCTTCCTGTGTGACCTTGGGCAAGTCACCTAATGTCTCTGAGCCTTAGTTTCCTTATTTGCAACTCAGACAAGAAAAGTACCTTCTCCTGAGTTCTGGTGTGGGACTGAAGCAGTAAGATAGTTGTAAAGCGAGGAGTTTTTCTCACTGAAGGAGGGTAATGATAGTGAACAAAGGCTGTGCTGACAGCTCAGGTTCTCAAGGACAAAAGTGAGGTGGGTAGACATTTCTTAGCAACAGCCCAGTATTGCTTCAAGGAAATATACATCTCCTGGGGACAAACCTTCCAAAACTTCAAGAGGCCAGCAATCTCAAGATTTATTTTAAATCTCCTGAGTTTTAAATTTTGATGGTTGAACAAGCAAAAATGTCCCCCATTCTGGCCCATGAGCTGCCAGATTGCTATCCCAGTGTTAAAGCTTTGGGGATGATGTTAAATGGAACCCGAGGCTCACTGAAGGGGAGGGGAGGCTTCAGGCTGGGGCCCTCATGGAGCCGACAGGTGGAGGGGGACCAGCTGGGGTGGAGGGGCCCACGGGCAGCTCTGGCCCCCCTAGGTGGTAGGGAACTGCCGGAAGCTGGGCGCTCCCAAGGTCTTCTACATCGCTGCGGACATGGCCTCCCCTGAGGTGCCCGAGCGCGTGGTGCAGTTTGCGCTGGACAAGCTGGGTGAGGGGCGGGGCCTGGAGTCTGGGACCTTGGTCTAGGCTTTAGGGTCAAGACCCAAATTGGGGCGGGGGTGTGGTAGTAACAGCCGCCTGAGGGTGGAGATTTATGGCTCCGGGGGCGTGGCTAGGGGTGGAGCCTCATGGCATCCAGTGGGTGGAACCCATCCAGCGGGTGGAACTCTGGACCCGGCCCATTGAATGAGGGTTGAGGCCCGGTTAAGGAGTAGAACGGGTTCTCTTTGATCTTAGTTGTGGCACTACCTGGGTTAGAACTCACAGAGTCCATGCTCTAGCCGGAGTTTCGCTAGTTCAGGGGTCAGGGCTCGGGGCGATGTCTCATAGGGCCGGGGGGTACGGAGCCTCAAGGACTAGCTCCAGGCTGACGGGCCTCTCCGGGCCAGGGGGGCTGGACTACCTGGTGCTGAACCACCTCGGCGCCGCCCCAGCAGGCACGAGGGTCCGCAGCTCCCAGTCGACACGTTGGCTCATGCAGGTACTCCGCCCCTCCGCGGTCCCTGCTGCGCCCCCTCGTGGCCCTGGCCCCGCCCTCCCTCCAGACTCCACCGTCTCCCCGTTCCCATCAGGCCCTGCCCCTCGGGGCTCCAGACCCCGCCTCTCCTGGTTCTAGGCTCCGCCCTCTTGGCCTTGGCTCAGTTCCCCGGCCAATGCTCCCACACTCTCATCGGAGCGCAGTCCCAGTCCTCAAGCTCCGCCCCTACCTACCAAGGCCTTCACCCCTTCCCCGTCTGGGCTTGGATTCCTCCTCCGCCCGGTGACTCGCAGTCGCCACCTCCAGATGAACTTCCTAAGTTACGTGCAATTGACTTCTTCGGCGCTGCCAAGCCTGACTGACAGCAAGGGCTCCCTGGTGGTGGTGTCCTCATTGCTCGGTGCGTGTACGTGGGGCGGGGCGTGGGGAAGCCACAAGGGCTGATGCAGGAGAGCCTGGAGCGGGCAGGAAGGCTTCAGCCGCTCAGCCACTGCCCTCCCTCGCCCCCAGGCCGGGTGCCCACTTCCTTCTCCAGCCCCTACTCTGCAGCCAAGTTCGCGCTGGACAGCTTCTTCAGTTCTCTCCGGAGGGAGCTGGACGTGCAGGAAGTGAACGTGGCCATTACCATGTGCGTTCTGGGTCTCCGAGATCGTGCCTCAGCCGCCGAAGGAGTCAGGTGAGGTCCAGGACGCAAGGCGGGGCCAGGCTGGCTTGGGAAGGGCTGTGGCCGGGCTGCTCAGCCCCAGCCGCAGTCCCCATCATACCCTCCCGTCCCCAGGGGCATCACGAGGGTCAGGGCCGCTCCAGGGCCCAAGGCAGCCCTGGCCGTAATCCGCGGAGGCGCCACGCGTGCCTCTGGGGTCTTCTACCCGTGGCGCTTCCACCTGCTCTGCCTGCTCCGCAGTTGGATGCCACACTCAAGGGCCTGGTTCGTCCGCCAGGAGCTCAATATAACGACGCCCGCTGCTGCCTGAGCCTCTGGGCTTGAAGCCCCTTCATCTTCCCAGAAGACCTTCCAGCCAACCCTCCTGGAGCTGGGACACACACTGAAGACACTTCTGAGCAGGTGGTCAAGGGCCAAGAGAAAGTCATCAAGACACAAAAAAGTAAACCCGAGAAAAACTACCAGCACTTGAAAACAAGCAGAACTCGGAGTGTACCAGGCATCTTGTCACGAAGTCGGAAGTCAATTACCTCAGTCCTCTTAGCTGTTACTGATGATAGAAGAGTTGCTTCCATTTTGCAGATGGACAAACTGAGGCTCAGAGAGGTGATGTGACTTGTCTCAGAGCCCCGGCCCCATCAAACAGCTCATACCACCACTGAGCCACCCTTGGAGGGCGCTCTATCTGTGACCTGAATCCACTGCCTCCCACTTGGTTCTTTCCACTCAGTCAGCCTCAGAGCATCCTCCAACCCTTTCCCCAGGCAAGGGAGCCCCTGAAGCTTTCGAGTTGCTCTTGGGGTCTGAGGAGAGGGAGAAGTAAAGGAACATGTTCTAGGCTAGGTCCATCCTCCCATTTGATAATAAAAATCCTTCTTCCCTTGCACATCCGCTGTTCAGATTCCTCCAGTTTGTTTGTGGCATGAGGTGGAGAGGGATGTCTATGATATATTTATGTCAGAATGCTCAACTTCATTTCACAGATGGAGAAATGGAGGCTTCAAGACAGGTGGACCTCATCCAGGAAGTCAGGGGTGGAAGGGAAGGGAACCGCTTGTGGGCCAAAGGCATTATTTGCAGCACTAAGCACGTGATTTATGCCCCAGTAATGATCACCTGCATCAAGCGCTATGCACTTGACATTTGTGACCTCATGGCATTTTCGCAACCAGAGGTCAGTGCTATCATTATTATCATTTTATGGATGAGGAAACAGGGGAAGTTGGTGGTAGAAGCTGAGATTCCTACAACAGACTATCCCTCTTTAAGGCCATGTGTGCATCTGCACACCACTGATATTTACATTAATGCATTTAAAATGGAGACTTTCCTTAGAATGGTATACCAGCACTGCTTGCATAAAGAAAAAGTAACTGTAAAGATTAAAACTGTAGCATGAAAACAGTGTTATAAAATGCAAGCTACTGTTGGTTCTCCAAGGCGCCAAGATCAGCGGATGTTTGAAGGGGTAACCCCCAAACAGATCAGCCCCAAACTGATATTGACTCTTGGTGATAAACAGGATTGAAAGATAAAAACGAGGGGGAAAAAAGGTTTTGTTCCCACCATGCCTCCTATCTCTGCCCCTAAAATTACACCAGGTGGCGCCAGTGGCAAAGAACCCACCTGCCAATGGAGGAGACCTGAGACGAGGGTTCGATCCCTGGGAAGATCCCCTGGAGGAGGAAATGGCAACCCACTCCAGTATTCTTGCCTAGAGAATTCCATGGACAGAGGAGCCTGGCGGGCTACAGTCCTTAGGGTCCTACAGAATCGAACACGACTGAAGCGACCTAAGCACACACGCACATATCAAGTGCCTCCGGGGACTATATCACAACACTTTCCTTAGCGCTAGTCCAGAACTTGGCTTCATGTATCGTAAAACCAATTCCTCCGTTAGTGGAAGATTTATTTTGTGCCAGGTGTCATTATATCTTACTCAGTTCGGAATAGGTACTATTTTTGTCATCCTTCTATAAATGGAGAAATTCTGGTAGTGGGAGGTGGAGTCCCTGGCGCTGGGCCAGCCGGGTGGCTGAAGAGGTAGGATTCCAACTCTCAACCCACCTGCAGAGGGAAGCACCGTGGCCATAGTCACGCCCACCCCCAGTCCGACTAAAGATTAAGGCTCGCTGGGTAAATGAGCTTGCTCTGGGTGTCTGTTCGCGCATGCTCAGAGAGCCCGCAGGGACTCCTCCAAGCCGCCAGGGGGCGGCCGAGCCATTCTTGCCTCTCTGGCCCGCTCCGCCCGCGAGCTGGTAGATATCCCAGAGTTCCACTCGTCTGAAGTCCTTCCGCCGCGGCAGCCATTGTGGAACAACAGGTTAGTGAACTCTCTCGCGAGTAGCATCCGTTGCCATCCGGACCCTGGGGGTCCCAGGCAACTCAAGGGATGGCTGAGTGCAGCGAGCGAGCCCGTGGGAGCCGAAGCGCGGTGTTCCAGGCGGTGGGGACCCAGCCGGAGCTCACCCACATCCCTTCTCCCCTCTTCTGTCCGCAGCCATGGCTCTGCGCTACCCCATGGCCGTGGGCCTCAACAAGGGTCACAAGGTGACCAAGAACGTGGGCAAGCCGAGGCACAGCCGCCGCCGCGGGGTGAGTACCAGGGCGCGCGGTTAGTGGGTAGGAAGCCTCCCGGACGGAGGGCAGGGCCTGGGCAGAAGCTCCCGGAGCTCCGTCGGGGTATCGAGGACCGGGGGAACCCTGGTGTTTTAAGCAGGGGAAAAAAGAATGTGCGGCTGGCCGGAGGAGAGAGTGGAAATGCTGGTTACTCTCCTGTGTGTTCCCCTTTGCTGCGGATGCCCACCGAGGCCACGTAGCAGGACCCTCCCTCGCGCCGTGGATTCGGAAGCTGGGGCGGGAGCGACTTGGGGGCGGGTTTTGACACATGAGCAGGAGTTTGCCGAGTAGGAAGGTGCCTGGATCCGGGTTGAAACGTGGAGGGAAAGTGGATTCCTTGGTTTTCATGTTGAGGAATCGTGGCCTCGAAGGGAGAGTGTGTGTGTGTGTGTGTGTTTCTTGGTTAAGTGGGCCCAACTCCACCGTGCCCAGCCTGTGTGCAGGGCGAGTGTTCAGGGTGCCAGGACAGGCCGTGCAAAGGGCCGGGCGTGACGCGCCGCCTTGATACCAATGAGACTGGGGAGGTGGGAGGAGTTGGGGGGGATCTGGCCTTCCGTCGTCGGCAGGTCCCTGAAGCCCTGGCCCTGACGCCCCTGTTTCGCGCAGCGTCTCACCAAACACACCAAATTCGTGCGGGACATGATCCGGGAGGTGTGTGGCTTCGCCCCTTACGAGCGACGAGCCATGGAGCTGCTCAAGGTCTCCAAGGACAAGCGGGCCCTCAAGTTCATCAAGAAAAGGGTAGGTGGGATTCCCGTGCGGGGGCCCGGTCTGGGACTCGGGGCGCAGGCTCACGGCCCTCCTTGCCCGGCAGGTGGGGACACATATCCGCGCGAAGAGGAAGAGAGAGGAGCTGAGCAACGTCTTGGCCGCCATGAGGAAAGCGGCAGCCAAGAAGGACTGAGCCCTTCTCCTCTGTTCACAATCACAATAAATCTTGCCCAAAACTCGGCGTTTCTCTGCTGCCATTGGAAATTGAAGGGTAGTTCACGTTGAGAATTGGGGGGAGGGTCCCACCCCCTGGAGCATCCAGGTGAGGTGGTGGTGGGCAACAAAAGAGGCCACAGACAAGCAGTACTGGAAACGGTTTTTAATCATAATTAAATACACTGATTGAGTCATAGTAGGATCGGGCTTCCAGTCTTCCCCCAAGCTTCCTGGGGCTCAGCTGCCCAGAGCCCCTCCCGGGGTGCAGTTCCGGCTGGGGCAGGCCCAGCAGTACCAAGGGCTGCTGTCACCGCTCCACCGCCAGGGCCTCGGCCCTTTCCTCCGGAAAGGCGATGTCAAAGATTTCGCGGTAGTGCTCCACGAAGTGCACCTCCAGGCCCTCGGTGATGAAGGCAGCCAGGTCATAGAAGTCCTTCTTGTTCTCAGCTGGCAGGACGATGCAGGTCACCCCAGCACGTTTGGCCTGGGAGGGAGGGGTTGGTCAGTGTGGAGGAGAGAGAGGGCTGGGCAGGGAGCCAGACTCCCGGTGCCCGCCCTGCCTTGCATAGGTGAGGAAACAGGCCCTAGGTACCATCGCCAGCCTCCACTCTGGCAGCCTGGGGAGCAGGGCTCAGACTTCTGCTCAGGTGCTCGCAGCCCAGATGCTCCCATACCACAGGTGGGCCTGGAAATACATGCAGTGTGATGTACGTGGTTTCTTAGGTCAATCACCGCACCCACTGCTTTACATTTTGAGGTTTGGCACCTAAAAGTGCATAAGAGCTGAAAGTTCCCACACTACGACCTGCTCCTCAGCCTGACTGCTCCTTGGGGGATGGGGGTTCCCATATGCTGCTTTAAGGATTAGTGGCCCGCGGAAGCTCCCACTCTACAGGTGAGGAAAGCAAGGCCCACACAGCCTGCCTGGGGTGTCTCCCTCGTCAGAGCCTCTGGGGACCAGTCTCTTTGAGATACCAGGGTGGAGCATATGAGGGCCAGAACCAGGGTGCCACAGTGAGGGGTGTGGGTGCTCAGAGACAGTAGGGCGCTGTTAGGAACCCCTCAGTCCAACCTACACACCTGGGGAGACTCCAGGCTCTGGGCTCTTGTCCATCTGCACTGCCTGAGCCCAGGCCCCTGCCACTGTCTCTTGCAGCCGCATTCTCACTGCTCAGCCACTGGGCAGAGATGGAGACCCCAGTCTCAACCTCAAGGAAGGAGCTAAGATGGGCTGGATCAGCCACTGGGGGGCAAGGGGTGGGGAGTCAGGTTGTCAGCTCAATAGAGGCTCCAGGCCAGGCAACCCTGGGTCCAACCTCAAGCCCAAAGAGCCTTACTTTTCCCATCTAAACTCAGCCTGTCACACTGCCTTTTCCCCTGGAGGTGGGCTCAGCCCTGAGTGATGGCTGTGATGGCCATATGTTATCCGGGTCTCTCTTGCTGAGCCGGTGCAACACTCACCGCGATGGTCTTCTCCTTGATGCCGCCCACAGGCAACACTTTGCCTGTGAGGGAGACCTCGCCCGTCATGGCCAGGTTCTGCCGCACTGGCCGGTCCAAAGCCAGGGAGAGCAGGGCCGTGACGATGGTGCAGCCGGCACTCGGGCCGTCCTTGGGGGTGGCACCCTGCGGGGAGACAGGCAGGTGGGCAGGCAGCCTGGCAGATGTGTGTGTGACCCAGGGCGGGGGATCAGGGTGGGCCTCACCTCAGGCACGTGCAAGTGGATGTGCGAGGTCACCAGGAACTTGTTGGCGGAGTCGTGCTGCATCAGGAAGGCCCTGGCGAAAGTGTAGGCTATGCGGGCGCTCTCCTTCATCACCTCCCCCAGCTGGCCGGTCACCTCCAGGCTCCCATCCTTGTCCCCCTTGTCACTGTCTCTGTCCCTCGGCCGTCTCAGGGACGTCTCAACAAACAGCGTGGAGCCTCCTGGGGACCCAAGGGCAGAGCCATGAACCGGGGCAGCCCCAGACTCCAGGACAGCTGCCCCCACCACCTGCTCAGCCATTCCCAGTAAAGTTCCTTAACCAGCTCATCCCGGCCTAGAACCTCCTCACCCCTCTATGTTCACACTGTCCCTGCAGCCACCTCCTCGGGGCAGCAGGTGGAGCTGCAGGAATGGACCCAGTTAAACGAAAACCTGAAGACCTCTGTGCTGGGCTTCCCAGAGTACTTGCCTGCAGCGCAGAGCCTTCAGGCTCAGGAGCACGGTTCTCTCACTATAGCCCAAATCAGCAGACTCCATGCCCTCAGTCTACTTCCTCTGACACACACCCCCTGCCTGCCTGCAGACATGCATCTCAGCTACATAAGCCCCTGAGCTGCTCTCCCACCACCTTGCAGCTCCCAGACCTCAGGGCCAGTGGGCTCAGCGAGGTCACTTGGACAGGGTTCCCTGAACCCTCTACCCAGAGCTGCCTCTCCTGCAGTGAGGAGCTCTCCTTCAGGCAAACCTGAAAAACAGAAACTCAAAGCTCCTGGCACTGCTGCCGCCTCAAAGTTCCTGAACCAGCCCTGCGCACTCATAGCAGCAGGGAAGGGTGTTCAGAGCACCCCACGGTGGACGTGCCCACCTCTCCTGGGGGTGCAGAGGCCACTCACCCATGGCCGTCCAGGCCAGGCCCATGACCACGCCAGGCGGCGTCACGTCATACATGCGCTCCACTGTGAACACCGGCTTCCCCACGAAGTCCTGCAGGTTCTCGGGCGTCACCTCCACGAACTCAGCCTCACCGCTGACAATCTTGTAGGCAGACTTCCGTAACACCTGCGTGGGCACAGTGGGCTGGGGGGTGGCCAGGCCACAGGACCCTGCCGTCCCCAACCTGACCCCAGCTCATCTCCACTCGCCTTTTTACAGTTTGTAAAGCACACATGACCTAAAACTATCTGAACCATTTGTAAGCAGACAGCTCGGTGGCAAAAGTGCACGGGGGCTCTTGTCCAACCACCCTTCCAGAACCCTCTGATCATTAAGCACTCACTCCCCGTTCCCCACCCCCAGCCCTGACCCTACCATCTGCTTCCTGTCTGTGGCTGTGACTCCTCTGGGCACCCACTGTGGCATGTGTCCTGTCTGGCTGGGCCCACTTTAGCCATCACGGCCCCAGGCTCCATCCGCCGCTGGGCAGGCAGCTCACCTTCTCCACCTGCTTCTGCAGGTTGCGGACACCGCTCTCCCGGCAGTACTGCTTGATGAGGAGGGTCAGCACGTCGGACGACAGCTTGGCCTTGCTCTCGTCCAGGCCACAGAGGGCACGGGCCTGAGGAACCAGGTACCGCTACAGGGACGAGGAGAGCTGCCGTCAAGGGCCCAAGAGCCTCTCTGGGACCCCCCGCCCAGCCTTCCAAGACCCCTGGCTGTGTAGATGCGGTCACCGAGGTATACCCTGGGCCTGCCCTGAGGAGCCCCTGTCCACTGGGAGTCATCCAGCAATGACAGGGTGTCAGGGAGGCTGCTCCACGAGGCCATGCCTAAGCCAAGACCCAAAGGGTGAGGAATCCGCGAGGCCAGGACGTGAGGTGCAGGCAGCAATCCCTGCAGGTGCCAGGATCCTGAACAGAGGGCTTGGGACCTGCAGACACTAGCCTGCCACCTCCGCATGCTCCCAAGGCTCCAGCCTCTGCTCCTGCTGCATCCTCTGTCCAGATCTGACTCCTGCCCTCCCTCCAGGTGTCATCGTAGGTGCCTCTTCCTCCAGGAAGGCCTCCTTGATCCCCTAGACTTGCTCCTCATACAGAGACTGGTTAGTAGATGCTGCCCAGTACAGGCAGGGATGGGGAGCAGGTCACAGGCTCCAAGGTCACTCCTGCCACACAGCAGTGGCCGGACAGTCAGTCCTGAGCACTGACCACAGGCCTGATGCATCCCATAGTCCTCATCTTCCTCCTCCAGGGCCCTGAAGGAAGCCCTCCACCCACTCCACCAAGCCTGCCCCTCCTCTGTCCCGTCAAGTCTCCAGGCTGGGGGGGAGTCCAGCACCCCTGCCACCACCTCAGCCAAGAGCTCTTTTTCTCGCCGCCCATTCCACCAGGGGACACAGAGACTGGGAGCCAGCTCCGGTCACACCTGCAGAAGGCTCAAGGGGACGAGTACACTCAAGTCCATTCTAGAAAGAGAACACTCCGTGAGGAATACAGTCCTCTGGAAAGGAAGCCCGGCTTTCCTGACTGCAGGCTAGCGAAGCCGCCACACCCCGGGCACCAGAAGGGGAAGGACCCCCACCCAGGAGAAGCTTCCTACACAGGTGCAGGCAGAGGCCCGAACCTCAGGTGAGCCTGGGACCAGGAAAAGGCCAGGCAGGCGGTCACAGAACTGGGAACCACAGCCTCCCTGTAAAGCCCACAACTGCGAGTGACTGGGCCTGGACACCAGCCACATGTGTGACATTAAAGGCGGGGGCCTCCTATCAGAGCGGAACTCAGGACCCCAAGATGGGGTGGGGCCCTGAGGCCACAGGTAGGGCTGTGCTGTGTTCAGCACTGTGCTTGCAGAGGTGTCTCCTGTTCTTGTTCTACGGCCTGCGATGTTGGGACATGAGAATTCCCACACAAGCACTTCCAAGACCCGTGGGGCTTCCCAAGTGACAGGGACAAGAAGAGCAGCCCTTCTTATTCAGGAAAAGCCCCTTCCAGAACACTAAGAATAACAAGGTGATTATTAGCATAGCTGGCTAGGGGCCAGAAGAACCAACGGAGAGACTGGAGGGACAATTTCTGCCCCCAGGGAGGGGAGGGTGCTGGGGTGCTAATCACACACAACCAAGGATCCGATCAATAACCCAAGAAATGGGCCCTTCCCCACACCTTGCCCCAGTGTCTCTTTTTTGGCTGTTCCCTGGTTGAATCCTTTATAATAAACTGGTAACAGTGAATAAACCCATCTCCTGAATTCTGTAGGCTGTTCCAGCAAATTATCAAACCGAGGAGCAGATGGTGGGAACCCCTGACTGACACCTGGTCAGCCTGAGGTAGGAGAGGCCAGGGACTTGGGCCTGCATCCAGGCCGGGGGCTGTGCTCTGCTCTGAGTGCTGACCCTGGGTCTCATGCTATTCCTGGATGCCGAGTCAAGACCACATTGACTCACGCCCCTCAGCGGGAACCGGCAGGTGCAGGCACCCCCACCCCAGCACCTCAGTGTCAGAGGTGTGACTGGCAGGAACGGTTCACACCAGCCTCATCTGCTTCTCGTCATCCCGCCCCATCCCATCTGTCCCTCTGGCACGAGAGCCCCTGAGCAGTACCCTGAGCTCTAGCTAAGGGCCTGGCCCCAAGGGAGCACCTGGCTATTTCCTGAGCCTAGGGCCAGGCTGTGGGTGTCTCACCTCAGCAATGGCGAGCTTCTCCTGGGCCACGTAGCCTGACACGTTGATCATCTCCATGCGGTCCCGCAGTGGCTCGGGGATGGTCTCGGTGATGTTGGCCGTGCAGATGAACAGCACCTGGGGGTGGGGCCGTGAGGTGTTGGGGGACAGGGTGCCCATCCCTCCCCGCTGGCCCAGCCCCGGGCAGGACACGCACCTTGGACAAGTCCACGGGCACGTCCAGGTAGTGGTCCAGGAAGTTTGCATTCTGCTCAGGGTCCAGCAGCTCAAGCAGTGCAGATGAGGGGTCGCCCTGGTAGCCCCGGCCGATCTTGTCCACCTGAAGCGGCAGAAGTGGGCGGGGGTATTGGCCCCTGTCCTGCCTGAGCGCCTGCTCACCAGACACCCCAATGGGAGACAGACCCAGGGGTCAGAGCTGGGGAAGGCCGGAGCAGAAGGAAGAGCAGGGGGGCTGGCATGACCGTGAGGCTGTGGCAGGGACAGCGCCCTCCAGGGCAGGGCAGGGGCAGTGTCAGGAGACAGCCTGGGAGCAGCAAGGCCACCCCATGACTGGCGCCATGGAAACCGCAGAGGCCATGATTTCACCTTGAACACAGATTCCGTCTGCTCAGGGCCACCTGGAGCTGGGGGCCAGGAAGGCCCAGGGCCCACGTCCAGCCTCGGGAAGGGGTGTGCGCCCAGCCAGGCCCGCCCACCCAGCCCCACGCACCTCGTCTATCAGGACCAGGGGGTTCTCCGTCTTCGTCTTCTTCAGACACTGGATGATCTTGCCCGGCATGGCGCCCACGTATGTCCGCCTGGGGAAGAGGGCAAGGCGGGGTGGTGGGTGCCCCAGCATCTGGGCTAGCCACACCAGCGCCTGAGGCCCAGCTCCCTGGAGCTCCAGGACGCCCATGTGAGACACATGGGCCCCCTCGAGAGCTGCCCAGAGAGGAGACACGCAGCACAGGGGGCCCAGCAGAAGATAAATGCTTCTGTGCTGTGCAGGTGGGCAGAGCACTAGATCACCCCTCCCCCAGCTCAGGCAGGAAGCACAGGGAACAGGTTCACAGCCAAGTCTCACTCATCCCTCTAGATAGCAAAACCCAGCCTGCATGGCCTGACTCAGCAGAAGGACAGAGTGGGGAGCAGCTGGGGCCTGTGGCAGCAACGTCTCCAATGCCTGGGTCCCCGGGGTCCCCAGGCCCAGGGCCCAGCCGGCACATGCTTTCAGGAGGACTACTGCCAGGAAGACCTGCGGGTCCCAATGTCCAGTACTGTCCGTGTTTTTAGAAAAACCAGAAAAGTAATTTAGACACAGATTTAACCCTTCTTTGAACACCACCAGATAAAGGTATGCTCCAAGTCAGCTTGGAGCAGACACTCATGTATCTGTTGTGCTTGTGTCTCACTGAGCCCGGCTTTTCAGAGACCCACCCTCTGCAGAGGCCAACAGGGCGCGAAGCCCTGGAACACAACACCCTGAACGTCCCACTGAAGGGTGCCATGCACGGACCAGGTGGCTGTTAAGAGCCCGCACACAGGGAACACCAGCCCCCGCTCTGCGCCTGACAAGGGAGCAAAGAACCAAGACAGGCCCTGAGTCTTCACCTGGGAGACCTCCCACTCTAGTGCCCAGCCCTGGCCACGACACAGCTCCCGAACTTCGGCCAGTGCTGTGGGGAGCTGAGCTGGTGGGATGCGAGCTGGAGCCATGCAGCTGTCTACTGACAGCCTGGCCGAGAGGCTTTCCCAGTGACTGAGAAGCCGAGATTTTGAGCTAATGTTTGAGCACCTCGATCAAGCCGGGCCTGAAATCAGTCAACACCTTTTCAATTACCTACTCCTGTGTGCAGTTTGCTGCTTGTCCCCATCATGATATCAGAGCAGGAACAGACCCAGGAAAAGGCAGGCTGACAGGAGAGGTGAGCTCTGAGGGGTGTGGGGGGCAGACCTACCTGTGCCCCTTGATCTCAGCCACATCTGTCATGCCTCCAACACTGAAGCGGAAGTACTCCCGGTTCAGGGCACGGGCGATGGAGCGGGCGATGCTGGTCTTGCCCACGCCCGGGGGGCCATAGAAGCAGAGGATCTTGCCTTGGGTGGAGCCCCGGAGCTGGCTGACGGCAATGAACTCCTGTGTGCAGAGGCAACTGTATGAGACAGTGCCGGACTTTCTGAAGGGCAAGGGGCCCCACCTGGCCTGAGGCTCCCCATGGCTAGGCACCTGGGGCTGCGGGAAGGGACAGCGCCTGGCCTGGAGGAGCCAAGCTGGCCAGACTGTGATTTGTCACAGGGATGGACAACGTGTGGCACCAACAGGACAAGCAGGCACCAGGGGATGTGGGGACTGACTGAGGGGTGACCCCAATGCCAGGCCCACCAGCCCTCAGCCAGATGCCTCTGCCCCATTTCCTCCGCTCAGGAGCACGATTTTTATCCCCCCTGGTGGATGTGGGCCCCCAGCGGCCCCTGGCACCTCTAAGCCACTCCAGCACTGGTGCCTCAGGCCCCTGCTGACGCCACTCCAGCCCTGCCACGGCCAAGCCCCTCCCAGAGCCTAGACTCACAGGGGACTCCTCAGGGTCTCCCCAGCTGCACGGGGAGTCCTGGGTCCCAGCAGGAGGCCCCGACGAGGGCATGGGCGGGGCGGGGGCGGGGCCTCACCAGGATGCGCTTCTTGACGTCCTCCATGCCGTAGTGGTCCTCCTCCAGCACCGCCTGGGCCCGCGCCAGATCTAGGTTCTCGTCGCTGTGCTTGCCCCACGGGATGGACGTCAGCCAGTCCAGGTAGTTGCGGGTGACACTACCACGGGACAGGTGAGAGCCGGTGAGCGGGCCCTGCGCGCCGCCTGCCTCCCCAGCTGCACACCCAGGCACTGGGACCCAGGCACCCAACACTGGAACTGCACAGCCTGCGCTGGACAGGCCGCCCGCCTCACCTACGGCTCCAGGCAGGCACCGTGTGTGTCATACCGGGAAGGTCTGTACTAACCCTGCCTCAGCAGGTGATAAAGTACTTCTTAATTAAAGCATGTAACGTACTTTTTTGTTTTTTTAGACAGAATGCAATTGCATACTTAAACTACAGTACAGGGTAAACATAACTTTTACATTCAACAGGGAAACCGACAAAATTCACGTGACTCACTTTCCTGCCGTGAACCAAGCCTGCGCTATCCTGAGGTCTGCCTGTGTGGGTGCAGCTCCTGGCCCAGAGGCTCAGTGAGCATGGGGATGGCTCAGAGTCCCACAGCTCAGGAGGGGCCAGCGATGAGAACAACCTGACCCAGCCCAAGTGGGGAAATTGAGGCCTGGAGCTGTGACCCGGGGACAGAGGAACCCCTCTCAAGGGGCCTGAGGAGGAGCAGGCAGGAAGGGCAATCAGAGGAGGACCCGGACAACAGAAGCAGAGGTGGGAGTGACGCTCTGAAGGAGGATGGGCTGGGAGCGAGGAATGTTTCTGAGAAGCTGGAAGAGGCTAGAAACAATTCCCCCGAGGCCTCCAGAAGGAACCCATCCTTCTCATCACACCAGAAATGAGGGTCTCTGCCTCCAGACCCGAAGAGAAGTCGATGCTGTCTGGGGCACTACGTGTGTGGTCCACCCTGATGTGAATGTGGGGAATGCACTGCTGCCCCAGGGAGAGAAGCTGGGAGTCTCTCTGGTGTACAGGCCTGCGGCATCTGGGGAAACCAGGGAGTCCCAGGGTCCCTGAGCAAGAGAGCAGACCCCACCAGACACCCTGATCAGACAGGGGCCAAACACAGCAGCCCGGGAAGCCCGCCCCTTTGAGAAGCTGTCCCACACAGCTGTCCCGGAGCAGCGCCCAGGCAGAGTCAGAAGCATCACATGGTGCCCTGACCCCTTAGCCGCCACTCTGACCCCCAGCCAGCGTGCACAGAAGAAGGCCAGCCAGGCAAGACCAGGAAGACACTCGTTTTCTGACTCTCAAAGCTGCCAGAGGAGACCAGGGAACAGAAGGTCAGGGGAGGGGCTGGCCTTGGGGCACTGGCCCTGGGGACTCCTGGTCCTGACGGGTGGCACAGGCTTGCAGCCCAACGTCCCTGGCTTCAAATCCATCCCCATTTACCAGCCCAGGGGCGGGGGCACTGATTTAACTTCTCCAAGCCGCGATTCCTTCATCTGTGAAACAAGAGTGACGAGAGACCCAGCCCCCACAGGGACCACACGAGAGCACTAAACATGTGTGGTGACAAGAACATGCCCGAGGGCCCCCACCGTCCTGGCCTTCCAGGGTCAAATCCTGGCCCCCCACGCCAGGCCCCTCAGCACTTGCTCACTTGAACTCGGAGGAATGGTTGTCCAGCAGGCCCAGCTTGCTCAGCTCCTCGTCCACCACGTCCATGACATGCTTGGGGACCACGAGCTCCTTGAGCCGCTCACGGAACTTCTCCTCGATGGCGTCCTTGTCATCCTTCTCCAGGCCTAGCTCCTTCTTGATGATCTTCAGCTGCTCCTGCAGCAGGTACTTGCGGTGTGTCTGCTTGATCTTCTCCTCCACCTGTGGGGCCCAGGCCACTGTCAGACCAGAGGAGGGGGCCGAGGCCTGAGTGGGCCTGCCATATCCTCGGGACCCAGGAGACAAACCTGGGACACTCAGCCTCCAATGGCCCTCACCTTCAACCTGGAGTCCCCGCACATGAGTCTCGCGATAAGTGACCCCAACTTCCAGGGGAGGAAGGGATCTGCCCTTCAGTCCTGGTTACAATCAGGGAAAGCCGGACCTGATGCCAGCATGTCCCCGACACTCATCAAAGCGGTATCACCCTCTCTCTAAAAGCTGACACAGCAGGACACAGGCTCAACACTGGCGCCTGCCCCGAGTCATGCTGCCCTGCATATTGACAGCTGCCTCGTGGCTTTTCCAATGAAAGATGCAATACAACTTTTTTACCTAACATAGAATCAAGTGATATGATGGCCTATGTTGGAAATGAATCTAAAATAAGAGTATTTGCATAACTAACTCACTTTGGTGTATAGCAGTGACTAATATGTCACTGTAAGTCAACTATACTCTAGTAAAACTTTTTTAAAAAAACTAAACAATAAAAGTGACCTAAATCTGGAAAAGGTTAAATGGACAGTCCGAGCAGCCAAGGTAGGCCTCCACCAACCGAGTATGGGGAAAGTCCCTTCAACCTTTCCTAGGCTGCCTCCCAATTTCTAGGTTTCCCCCAGAGCTCCCTGGACAGTCAGGGGAGCTCTCACTGTGCACAGCTCCTGGCCCCAGTGTGATGGTGCCATGAGTTTGCAACCTCTGCTCACCTCGCGGCCCAGGCGCTGCTGCAGCTTGCTCAGTTCAAACTCCTTCTTGAGAAGGGACAGGGCCTTATACAGCCGCTTTGGAATCTGCCGAGAAAGGGAAGATCATGTGTGCAGGCTGAGGGTTGGGGGGCAGGGGAAGCAGGGCACAGGAAGTATGAGCTCTGGCAAGTGGACAGGCCACGCCTCCCCAAATCCGAGAGGCCTGCCCCCTCGGTCCCAGGGCTCCAGCCAGGCCCGCAGGGACCAGGACGTTGGCAGGGGCACTGCTTCTAATGTTGAGTCTGGGGACAACCCAAACACGCCACCGACTGAATGATGGGCACTGCCCAGGAGCACACCGCGCAGTACTACCAAGAACCAGGGGTCGGAGGCAGACGGAAGGAGGCAGGCTAACGTAAAACCGCCCCACAGCAAGGCCCAAGAGCAGCAGCCAGTGGGGGAGGCCCCCGGCCGCACTCACGTTGGTCTCCTCCAGGACTTCCTGCAGCTCGTGGGACTCGGCCCCCGTCAGCGCTGCGCCCATGTCGCTCAGGTAGATGGGGTTGTCCACCACCCTGTGGCCGGCCTGCATCATCTGCAGCACTGACTCCCTGCAAGGGACCCAGGCGCTGCACCAGGGCACCGGACCGCCACTGCGGCCACACCTCCTGACGCGCTCTCCCATCTGCCGACAACTGAAGCATGAAGCCGCTCCCCCGACCCGGGCTACGTCAGGAGCCCCCG
Source organism: Bos indicus (assembly GCF_029378745.1). Lineage (NCBI taxonomy): Eukaryota > Metazoa > Chordata > Mammalia > Artiodactyla > Bovidae > Bos > Bos indicus. Next base: position 18,373,737 of record NC_091766.1, on the reverse strand, counting down.
AGCAGGACACGCCTGGGCCAGCCCCGGCTTCCGGGAGAGTGCATGAGACCAACCTGTAGAGTGGGTTCAAGGCGATGATGTCCCTGATGGTCTTCACGATCTCCGCAGTCAGCGCCTAGTGAGCAGGAAAGCCCCAAGCGTGGGTCACCGGACCAGAGGGGGCTGCAGCCCCCGGCCCCTCCCCTCTGCCCTGGACCCAGATCCTCCACAGCAGCTGAAGCCCTGGCCCACTTCCCACCTGCCAGCCGCTGGCTCCTCCCAGGACTTCTGGGGGAACACAGCCCTCTGCCCCCCAACACCCCTGCACTCACCTTCACCTCCTCCGTGACCTGGAAGTCCTCGTGGGCCACATTCTCCACCTCCACCATGAGCACCTCGCCGGCGGGGCTGGGACCAGGCCCCACCACCACCTCCAGCGGCCGCTTGGTGGCCCCGTCCTCTTCTGCCTCTTTCTTGCCCCGCTTGGGCTTCTTGCGCAGCTTCTGCTTGTTCTCACCCTCGGGCTCCTCAGGCTCCACCTCCAGCTGTCGGTTGATGTGAACCCTGAAGACAGGAGGAGGGGGTAAAGCCACCACCAAGGTGGGGTGGGGGGATTCTGCCTGCACGCTCCTCTGCAGTGTCCATGACTGAAGGGCCCACTGGGCCCAGACCCCTGCAGCCACCACGCCTGAGGCTCGCTGCCATCTCAGAACCCAAGAACCTCCACCCTGGGACTCCAGCCGACCCATCCATTTCAACACCTACGGCCCCCCGGGAAAAAGGAAGCCAGTGGCAGCCCACCTCCAGGGTTCATCCAGGACTCTGCCTGCCCCTCCCTTAGCCTCCAGCGCACCCCTCAGTGGCTCTTGCACACCATTCAGGTTCAAGGGCGCCTCCACCAAGAGGCTCTCCCTGACCTCTCAATGTGAAGTCCAGCCCCACCTGCACAATCACCCAGCACCGCCCTCCATCTTTGTTTCTCCCACAAAGCACCTGCCACCATCAGAATTCAGCTTGTGACCTGTTCTCCCCACTCGGGGTGAGCTCCCCAAGGTGGGTCCCTCACCTGCTGCTCCACCCCGATAGCCCAGCAGACAACAGGCCGGGCGTCACTGCTGCGCTGGCTCCTTTCTACCTGCAGGCTAACTGACAACAGCACCCTCTTAAAGAGCAGGCCTGAGAGGTACCAGGGGTGCGGACTCAGCGCCCAGCAGACACCCAGGGTGCGCAGAGAAAAGGCAGTGGGGATTCGGTGAGCCCTGGGGCGGCCTGGCCTCAAAGGCCAGCAGCACTCATTCTACAAGGCACCCTGCAGGTGAGCAGGGCATTGAGGAGCTGCCGTGTCTTTATTAATTCTGGTTGCACCTTATTCTGTTTCTCCTGAGCCATGACTCCTCCCAGGAGACAAAGGTGCAGGCTCTTTCCTAAAACAGACTCTAACAGACTCCTAACACGAAGACGGGCATGGGAATCAGCGCAGCCACCTGGACGGTCCACAGATGCGCTGCCGGCCCAGATTGTTTCCCAGATGCGCTCTGCAGGGTGACAGAGAACAGGGCTCCATGGGACTTCCCTGGTGTCCAGTGGCTAAGACTCCTCACTCCCGATGCAAGGGGCCTGGGTTCGATTCCTGATCAGGTAACTGGATCCCGAATGCCATGCGGCACAGTCAAGAAAAACCCTAACCAACCAACCAACCAAAAAACCCCGCAACCTGCCAAGTTGAATGGAGCTGCAGACGTGGGCAGGGATGGCGGGCCAACACCCAGACGTGGGAGACACGGCAACATGCCAGCTTCCGTTTTGTGGTGCTTTGTGGACTAATAAGCATGAGAGATGGCTTCTCCTTGACCACCCAAAGTACTGCTTTAAGAGAAGGGCCCTGAGATTGGGGATGGGGACCCACCCCCAGCTGTGGCCACTCCTCCCGTCCCGCCCCCGCACCTCCGGTGTCCCATGACGATCATGCGCAGCTTGTCCCCCAGGTCCTGCATTTCGTGGATCTGCACGAACGTCCCCGTGTGGTAGATCTCATCCAGGTTCTCGACCACGTCAGACTCATTGCTGAGGGAGAGGGACACGGGGCACATGGGCACAGGTGCTCTGGCTCTCTCAGGAGCAGAGAAACACCCATCCTGGCCTTGACCACCTGGCTCCCACTGGCACTCTGGGATGCAGGGTTACTGCACACAGGCAGACAGGGCCATATGGACCTGGCCTTTGGTTCCATACTGCCTCTTTTGGAGCCGGCCTAGAACATGCCTTCTGACTCTGAAGTGGAACTAAATCCTACCCAGAAGTGAGGTGGACGAGTCCTGAGCCCCCATACCTGCCCACCTAGCTCTGCTCTGAAGTGGCCTTGCTCTGGTCTGACACGGGGGATCATTGAGGTTAATTTCCCCCCACCTGAACTACACACAAGGCCCAGGGCTCAGGGCGGAATCTTAGCCCCATCTAAAAAAGGATGCTCAGCTCTTGGTCTTGTCCCCTGTAGCTTTTGCTAGGTTTGTTTCAGGTCAAGGGCCAGAGATCTAGGCTACTCTACCGATCGGGCTCTGTGGGGAGCTACACTCCAGGGTGGTCTCAACAAAAGGGTGAGGGGGAAATTACACTTACTTGTCATCTTTCTTTAGAAAGACGCCAGCATACGGCTGGGCAAGGCGGACTTTCCTTCTTAGCAGCTCAACCAGCTTCTTATTTTTAACCTAGTATGACAACAACCCCAAAGTGAAACACAGGGTAGGTTTTTCTGGCTGATGTTTTGACAGCAACTCTAGCATTCTCAGTGCTACACTCCAGAGATGCACTAGTCTGATCCAGGACTAAACTACACGGTTCAAGAACTCCTGAACCAAAAAGAAAAGAGACGACGGGTGTGGAGAATGGAGTGGGGCAGTGCTGGCGAGCCGCACTCCTTAGTTTTTTTCCCTCTTGCTAAAAGGAAAACTCAAAGGAGATGAATAGCCAAAGGCAAGAAATTGATTTCACATCCCCTTCCCAGAGCTGGTTCTGCGGGGAAATGCGTTGGCTTGAAAGTCTAAACCTTCTGCTCTTGTCAGGAGGACAACAGTAAATGTGCATAACTCAACTGTGACACACTCCACAGGCTAATAATTTTCATGGACAGTTATCCCAATCCCATCTATATCCCATATATTGATCATCCGACCCCGCCCCCCTCAATCACAGCACATTCTCATGTTGTTTTATTGGCAGATAGAGGGCTCATGTTTCCCAGGAAACAGCTGCTGGGGAGGAGCACAGATGTCCTTAGGGCTCAGACGATTCCCTTCAAGCCCCTGTTCATTCCCAGGCCAGACCTGAACTCAACTTAATGGCCCTCAAACTTTGGCACAAATCAGAACCACCGGGAGGACTTTTTTTTTTAAAGAACAGACGGCTGGGCCCCAATCTCTGAAGTATCTGATCTGCTGGGGGCTGGAATGGGCCTGGGATTCTGCATTTCAAGCGAGCTCCCAGGGGATGCTGCTGTTTTCAGGGACCAGACTTTAAGAAGCAGTGCTAGCTCACTCCATGACCACATGTTATGGGGATTCCTAACACTCTAAAGGCATTCTTTCCAGGATAAAGGCCCATGACATCCATCAGGAGGATACCTGACCCACCCAAACTTAAGAGTCACTGGCCTACACTCAGAGGCTACTGATAAGGAGATGCTACTGGGGCAAGTTAGCCACAGACAGGGTCAACTTCAACATCAAGATAATCCCAACTTTGCTAACAAGTTCAGATTTACTTATTAAATACTCTGGAAGCTCCCAATTTCTCCTCTGTTAACAGCTGACTGCTGCATCTTTATTTTGACCACACTGCACAGGATTATCGGAGAAGGCAATGGCAACCCACTCCAGTACTCTTGCCTGGGAAATCCCATGGATGGAGGAGCCTGGTAGGCTACAGTCCATGGAGTCTTGAAGAGTCGGACACAACTGAGCGACTTCACTTTCAAGCACTGGAGAAGGAAATGGCAACCCACTCCAGTGTTCTTGCCTGGAGAATCCCAGGGACGGGAGCCTGGTGGGCTGCCGTCTATGGGGTCGCACAGAGTCGGACACAACTGAAGCGACTTAGGAGCAGCAGCACAGGATTATAGCTTCCTGACCAGGGATCAAACCTGTGCCCCCTGCGTTGGAAGCTCCTAGTCTTAACCACTGGACCACCAAGGAAGTCCCCTGACCCTTGCATCTTAACACCTGGCCCCTCCCTTTGGCAGGACTCCTTTTCCTTATTTGCAAGGTAACAGCAATAGAACTGGAGGAGAAAATGGCAACCCACTCTCAGTATTCTTGCCTGGAAAATCCCCTGGACAGAGAAGCCCAGCGGAGTACAGTCCATGGGGCAGCAGAGGGTGTGACACAACTGAGTGACTGAGTACAGCAATAGAAATACTCCATGTGTGTTCCACAAGCCAGCCTCATACCATCTGCATCAACTCCTATAACCCTCTTGGCTAGCCCTAGGTGGGCAGACAGGGTCTCTTGAAAGAATCTTATCCCTGGCATCTCGTTTCATCCAGGTTCAATGCACGATGCTGGATGCTTGGGGCTGGTGCACTGGGACGACCCAGAGGGATGGTATGGGGAGGGAGGAGGGAGGAGGGTTCAGGATGGGGAACAAAAAAAATAAAAAAAATTAAAAAAAGAAGAAGAATCTTATCCCTGCTTGGGCACTGGGGACAGGAGGCAGGTGCCACTTTGCAAGGCTGAGGGGACCATACCTGCCAAACAGTCCTGGCCCCAGAGGCCTGGAGGGTAGAGGACAGCTGGCAGTGGGAGACAAGGATGAAAAAAAGACCCACAAGGGTCATCTCTGAGGTGTCAGAGCACACCATAGAGGAAACAGCAGCCACTTCTTATGAAGGTGTATGAAGCACCATGTATGGTTCTAAGTCCCCTACATGTGACCTTATCTACCTCCCATCACAGCTCTAAGAAATGAGGGATTGCCCATTTCACGGATGAGGCAATGGAGGCCCAGAGAACATCTTGCCCAAGGCTATCAAGCTGGGGGCAGAGGGACCAGGATATGAAGCCCCAAGGTCTGGCCTTAGGGCCTGCCAGTAATCACTATTTAACATCAGAGAACGTCCTTGGAAGGGCAGCTCAGACGCATGCAATCAGCAGTTCCAGGGTGGGGATGTCTTTCTGTCCCCTGCTTGCTGACTGAATGCTGTCCCTCTGCTTTCCAAGGGATCCCTGAAATTTATGCAGCAAAGATGGGAGTGTGAGGGGAGGAGGGTGAATGCAGACACGGCTGACTCATTGTATGACCTTGCTTAGACAGTTAACAGATAACCTCCTCCACAGATTCGTTTCCACATCATTAAAGAAAAGATGGGGGCGGGTGGGGAAGAAAGCAGGCCTTCAGGTTCTTCCTACTCTAAAAACTCAAGGTCTGGACTTCCCAGAAGGTCCAGTGGTTAAATATCCACCTGCCGATGCAGAAGACACAGGTTCTATCCCTGGTCTGGGAAGATCCCACATGCTGTGGGGCAACTAAGCCCGAGAGCAACTACTGAGCCCACACTCTAGAGCCCGTGCTGTGCAACGAGAGAAGCCACTGCAGTGAGAAGCCCTCAAAAGGCAACAAAGCGTAGCCCCTACTTGACGCAACTAGAGAAAACCCAAGTGCAGCAACGAAGACCAAGCACAGCCAAAAAAATAAACAAAAAAAAGCTCAAGTTCCTTGCACTCTTGCTTTCTATTACATCACCCCGGTCCACTTGCCCCACCCCCTAAGCCATGGCTCTTACTGTCTCTTCCACCAGAATGTAAGTCTCTGAGGCAGAGGGCTGTGTCTAACTTGTTCTGCTGAATCCTCAGCCTGCTGCATGGTAACAAGTCAAGAACACTCTGCCTGACTGCATTGCTCAGGCATGTCCAATTCTTTGCGACCCTATGAACTATATATATAGCCCAACAGGCTCCTCTGTTCATGGGATTCTCCAGGCAAGAATACTGGAGTGGATCCTCCAAGGGGATCTTCCCTACCCAGAGATTCAACTCACGTCTCCTGCAGTGTAGGTGAATTCTTTACCGCTTCGAGGCACCCTGGAAGCCCAAAGAACACTCTACTGAATGAATAAATCCCTGACAACATCCTCCTGCCACCTTCCTCCTAAAATTCCTCTACAATCTCTCGCTCAATCATTCTCTGTACTACTAATGACCTCCCGATACAGAATTAACTTACTACTCTTATTTATGCTTCTCTAATCCCCGCTGGAACCTAAGCTCCAAAAGCATGAATGTGTGCCCGTTTTGCTCACTGCTGTATCCCTTAGACTTACAACCGCACCTGGCCCATGACCTCAATGAACATATAATGAAGGTATGAGGAAGGCGGATAGCCCTGGGGGAAGAGTGTCACAAAACAGCTACGGACTACAGACCCGCAGAAAAGTAACTGAGCGGCAAGACTGTTCTGATCCTTCCCGGCACCAAATTTCTATGACTGGGAGTCTACTGGACAATCCTAAGCTCACTAGATTCAACTTTCCTGAAGGGATCTGAAAGGGGAAGGAATCTAGCTCAAGCTCATGGAGCTAGTGCTGAAAAGACTCGTACTCGAACTCCAGGCCTTGGAGAAGCTTCGCTCCTGGAAAAAGTTGCTGGGGTATGAAGGTGGTAAATGATCCCTCGGTCCAACCCGCGGCTTGCAGACATGGGGAAACGGAGGCCTTGGGCGGGGCGCTCATTACCTCAACAATCTTGATAAAGCGCGGGAACACTGGGTTTCGAGTAACGGCGATGAGCGGCAGGTGCGGGAATACGTCCGGGATCATCATCGGCGTCAGCGCCGTTATGACAGGGCCCTCCCCGCCGCCCGCGCTGCCTCCCACGCCCGAGGCCCCGTCCTCGGCGCCGCCCTCGGATGCATCCTCGCCTCCCGAGAAGGCGCCGCCGCCGCTGCGGTTGTTCGCCTCCCAAAGTCCCCGCCAGTGGCCCGCGGCCGCGGGGCTTTGGCCCCACAGCGCCCAGGGAGGCGAAGCGTCGCAGGCCCTCCGGCCTCTGGGCAACCAAGCTCTGGCCGCAGTCGGGACCCGCCCCCCGGCGGCGGCCAGTAGCGGCCGCCGAAGCGTCCAACACCTTGCAGCTCCCCACAGCCGCACACAGCCTGTGCCCCCCGCCATGGCCCGGCCATCCTGGCGGCGCGTAAGACTTGCGTCATTTCCCCGGGCCCGGCTGGGGCGCACGTGACGACCAGCGCGTGTCTGGGTGCCCGCGGGAGGGGTAGCCGGAAACAGATGGCTGCGGGGGCGGGACATGGAAGAGTGGAGGCGGGGCCTACACGCAGCGGAGCTAGAAACTTTCAAGATACCTCGTCGCATCCACCTTTTCCGATCTTCTAGCCAGCGTGTTTGAACTATGGTGTTGGAGAAGACTCTTGAGAGTCCCTTGGACTGCAAAGGAGATCAAACCAGTCAGTCCTAAAGGAAGTCAGTCCTGAATATTCACTGGAAGGACTGATGCTGAAGCTGAAGCTCCAATACTTTGACCACCTGATGCGAAGAACTGACTCATTGAAAAAGACCATGATGCTGGGAAAGACTGAAGGCAGGAGGAGAAGGGGACGACAGAAGATGAGATGGTTGGATGGCATCACTGACTCGGTGGACATGAGTTTGGGCAAGCTCCGGGAGTTGATGACGGACAGGGAAGACTGGCGTGCTGCAGTCCATGGACTGTCGCAAAGAGTCCGACGCGACTGAGCGACTGAACTGACCTGAGCCAGCGTGTTCAAGGCTCCTTCGAATCGCGGGGAGGGCTGTGGACACGCATGATGGCCCCTAGAAAGACAAAACCGTGGCTGCAAGCGCAGCTTTAGGAACGAGTGGGCAGCCCAGTCCAAACAGGTTTAGGAACTTAGGTGATATGCGCATGCTCGGACTCTGGACGCGTCACGATTGATGGATTCGGGTTTCCCGGGAGACGCTAAGTGCGAGCAGAAAAGGTAGATTGCCTATGGGCGGCCGTGTGCGCATGCCCAAGCGTTTGGTTTGGTGGGGTGGGTGGGTGGGGCTTGTTGAGAAGGTCAGCTTCGGGCTTCCTGGGGAGCAAGGTGCGCATGCCCAGACTGTGAAACTACTCCCCGCGGCAAATGAGTCTGCGTATTGGAGGCAACGGCCGGAGCGAGATGCTGGTGTTAATGTTGGTGGTGGCGACCACCTTTCGGCTCTGCCCGCTGGTGAAAGCTCGGCCGCTGTGCCGGTGGGGCTGCCCTTCCGGGCCTGGGGTACTGCCAGGGGTCGGGGAGGGGGCAGACTCATCTCTGGGCGCAAACTAGGAAAGATGCTCCGCTCCCCAACCTCATTGAGGATTCCCAGTTTACTTGATTCCCACTCTTCTCTCCCACCTCATGCCTTCCAGCCCATCACCAAGTCCTCCCATTGCCACTTAAAGACTTTAGCCTGATTCCGATGCCTTCAAGCCACCTCCGCCACCACTACCCCTGGGCTGTGCCTGGCAGCCAAAGAAGTTGTTTGTAAACGAATCTGACCTCGTAATTCCCCTTCCCTGTGGCACCCAGCATAAAAACCAATTTCCTTGCACAGCCTTCATTCCCTCGCATGGTCTGGCCCAGGGTTCCTCAACAGCGCTGCTGACATCTAAGGCCAGATCACTCTCTGGGGTGGGACCGTCCTGTACATTGTAGGATGCTGAGCAGCGTCCCTGGCCTCCATCCACTCAATGCCAGTAGTACCTTGTTCCCCAGACTTGACAGTCAATCAAACGTGTCTAGGCATCACCAAGGGTCCGCAGGGGATGTGACAACCACTGATGTCGCCCCTGCCCACCCCTGAATCACTGCTCCCAGCCACCGGTCCCTTGTGGAACAGGGGAGACTCGGGGCCTGCTTCTCCCTCTGCCTGGGACGCTTTGCTTCCAGATTTTCTCCGTGACCTCTTCATTCAGTTACCAACTTAAATAGTACACTGCTTTATTGAAAGACCCCCCCCTCTCCCCTATAGACTTCCCTGGTTGCGCAGGTGGTAAAGCATCTGCCTACAATGCCAGAGACCCGGGTTCGATCCCTGGGTCGGGAATATCCCCTGGAGAAGGAAATGGCAACCCACTCCACCACTCTTGCCTGGAAAATCCCATGGACGGAGGAACATGGTAGACTACAGTCCATGGGGTCGCAAAAAGTCAGATAGGACTGAGCGACTTCACTTCACTTCTCCCCTATAGCTGCTGCTTCCTATATATCACTAACTTCTGTTAAACTTATTTTTTCTTGTTTGTTGCTGTCACTAAGATATTAACTCCATAGGGTATTGACTGTTTCTCTTATTCACTCCTTGCCCCAAATGTTTTCATTTCAGTAAATGTTAGATTAGTAAATATCATACATGAGGTGCCACAGGCACTGGACAGATGCTAAAGCCCAGTTTCAACCCTCAGGGAACTCCTGCCAGTAATAAGCTGTACATTCAGAGAGCCCTGTTTGCCGATGAAGTAGAGAATGTGTATTTCTGGTACATACTCCCATTTGATCACTGCAACAAATTTCATAGCAGAGTGATTCCTTAACCTTACTTTATAGAAGTAAAAACATACGCCGTAAAATTAAAGACACACTTGCTTTTAATAGGGCAGTGGGGAGTAGGACTTTCAGGTAAAACTTGCTAGCTGGATGTGTCTCAAAGTCTGCAAAGATTGGTACCATCCAATCCTCCCATTTCCCCACACTGGTTCTCAAAGTGCGGTCCTGATACAGTAGCATCAGCGTTACCTGGGGATTTGTTAGAACTGCAGATCCTTGAATCTGCTGAGACTCAGCAGTGGAGCCCAGCAGTCTACAGTTTATCAGGACCTTCATGTGCTTCTAACTCACATGCAAGACTGAGAACCTGCTGTAGACGGCAGAATCTTTTTTTTATTTAATTTTTGGCTGTGCTCGATCTTCGTTGCTGCAAGTGGGTTTTCTCTAGTTACTGAGAGTGGGGCCTACTTTTCATTGATGTGCACAGACTCCAGAGCATGGACTCAGTAGCTGTGGTACATGGGCTTAGTTGCTCCCTGGCATGTGGAATCTTCCCAACCCAGTGATCAAACCCACATCCTCTGCACTGGCAGGCAGACTTCTAACCACTGGACCACCAGGGAAGTCCTAAGAACCTGCTGTAAACTGGACCAACATTCTCCCAGCCACCAACAACCTCCCATCCCCCTAGCCAAAAACCACCCCCTCAAAATCCAGGAGTAAGTATTCCTAATCTGGAGTCAGTCTGCAAATGACCCTTGATGAGCTCTGGGGAATTATGTCTCCATTCTTGCCTATACATAAGTCTCTTTCCAGGTGAGGAAGGCTCACTGTTTCATCAGATTCTCCAGGGACTCCCTTAATCCTACAAGCTTCAAGAACTGGTACTGCACCATTAACCCAGAGGAAACTTGGTAGGAGTCACGCTGAATACTGAATAAATACTGACAGGTATTTTCTTGTCTCACCTCTAGTATTCGAACGTTGAGGACGGGAAAGGTGTTTCCTGTCGAAGAGAAAACACAAGGGGTATGTGTCTGGCAACCCACTCCAGTATTCTTCCCTGGAGAATTCCATGGACAGAGGAGCTTGGCAGGCTACATTCCATGGGTTGCACACAGACACAACTAAGCAACTAACACCTTATGTGGCTCCGCGGGCTTCCCAGGTGGCTAAGTGGGTAAAGAATCCTGCAATGCAAGAGACTCGGGTTCGATCCCTGGGTGGGGAAGCTCCCCTGGAGGAGGGCATGGCAACCCACTCCTGTATTCTTGCCTGGAGGATCCCCATGGACAGAGGAGCCTGGTGGGCCGCAGTCCATGCAGTTGCAAAGAGTCTAGACATGACTGAAGCAACAGACCATGCACACACATGGCTCCATAGTTAACATTCATTCTTTACTTTTATTGCTGGATCAGAATGAGTATTTCCTAGTATTTCTTGGGTGTCAGTGTTGTGGGCGGCATAGAATATTACTTTATCTAATCCTTACTATTGCCTTTTGAAGTAGGCAGTAACCTCTCCCATGTCACTAAAAAGCTATTAAAAATTGAGATGAAGTAGACAGAACACAGTACTGAGCGACTTTCACTTTCTTTCACTTTCAGACAGAACGAGGGCTTCCTAAGTGGCGCTAGTGGTAAAGAACCTGCCTGCAAATGCAGGAGATATAAGAGTCATTGTTCAATCTCTAGGTCAGCAAGATCCCCTGGAGGAGGGCATGGCAACCCACTCCAGTATTCTTGCCTGGAGAATCCCATGGACAGAGAAGCAACGATCCACAGGGTGGCAAAGAATTAATTGGACATGGCTGAAGTGACTTAGCACAACAGTACAAGACAACAAAGCCAGAAGCTGGAGTTGGGTTTAAAAAGATCATCCGAGTTTTTATTCAGTGTTCTATCTGATTGGAGGGTTAGTTGTGTGTGGTTTATTTTTTTTTTTAAATCTATTTGACTGCACTAGATCTTACTTGCAGCATGTGGAATCTTTTTTAGTTGAGGCATGAGGGATCGAGTTCCCTTCCCAGGGACTGAATCCCAGCCCCCCTGCATTGGGAGCACAGTCTTAGCCTTAGACCACCTGACAGGAGGTTTTAAATGCAGACTAGCATAGTAGGCAAATTACTTTGTTTACACGACATAAACAAAGCAGGAAACTTCCTTTCACCCACATGTGCCAAAATGCATGAAGAAAAAAATACTCTGTCAGCTCAAATGTGTTTCCCATTGACATCATGTTATCTCAGAAGTGATGTCAGCACTTGCTAAATAACCAAGTGACTATTTATTAGCAGATTTCTAACTTTTTTTGTCCTCGAGCTTCTCAAATGATGAGTAATCTGTAAACAAATAGCATACACGAGGCGAAGTGATATGGATTATTGTCCTGTGAAACTTTTTAAAGTTCTAATGTTTTTGTAAAAGATTTCATTGTTGTTGTTGTGGGCCATTTTTAAAGTCTTTATTGAATTTGTTGTAATATTGCTTCTATCGTATGTTCTGGTGTTTTGGCCAAGAGGCATGTGGGAGCTTAGCTCCCCAACCTGGGATTGGACCTGCATCCCCTGCTTGGGAAGGCAGAGTCTTAACCACTGGACCTCCTTGGAAGTCCCTAAACTTTTTGTTTTTGACATAATTATAGATTCATAGCAAGGTACAAAACAGTGCTGAGACATCCCAGGTCCCTTTCACCCAGCTTCTCCCATTGGTGACCTCTAACAAAATCAGATGATAATATCAAATCAGGAAAATGACATAAATGCAGTCCACCTGCCCAACTCAGATTCTACCTTTACAAGTTCCACGTTGCCCATAGGGAACTGTTTTCATCAGGTGTTTATTAGGATCGATAGGGATTAAAATTTTGTGATTCTCTTTCTAGGACCGCCTGTATTTTTCATCTGGGAAAACTCACTTGATTAAGCATCCTTGTAAGAAAAACCTAGCCCTGTATCTAGGGTAAGATATCGTTCCCTTCTTTTTATCAAACCATTACATTCACCCTTGTTCTTTGATTACACAAACATTAGGAAAAAAGACAGCTCAGTCCTCTGTTGCTAGATGCTAGCCTATAGGGTGTCCACAGTTGGGGTCCAACTGGAGAGAAAGAGGTGAAAAGATAAATAATTACAGTACAGCTTGTCACAGAGGCTTGATATAGGGCAGCTGTGAAGAGTGCCATTCACAGTAGAAACAGAAACTTTAAAATACATAGGAGTGAACTCAGTAACTCCTCTCTGTTTAAAACCATAAAATTCTTCCAGAGGGGGGGCAAGGGAAAGAGATCTGGATAAGGCAACAATATACCATGTTCATGGATGGCCTTTGGCCTCTTAAAAGTTACCTGCCTAAGGGAACATACTGTTTCTTTTTTCTGTCACATTCCTGATATGAAAGCCTTTACTTTAGTGGGCTGAGCGTGAAATAAAGGACAAACCTGAAGTTCACCCTCAGCAAAACAAGCTGGGACTTAATGTACATTTTATATAATTTTATTTTTGATGCAGTCACACTTTTCAACTGTTATTTCTAGAAGTCAAATAGCCATGCTAAAGAGGTTTACTAATGCAAAAATAAACAGATGAGCAATAGCTAAATAGACAATGATGGATGATAGACAGACAGATAAAGAAATCTCTGGTTCCTTGTTAAGAAAGGAATTTTATTTGAATGGAACATTTTTTAAAATGCCTGACATTGTCTTTTTTTCTTTGCTTGGGTGAATTTTTCCTAATTGAAACCTTTTCCTGTTTGTTTCAGAAGACAAATTTTTCTCACAAAGGACACCTTTGAGAGCAGTCTCATTCCATTTTCCATCCCTACGTCAATGCAGGTAGTTATGTTGTTGAACCATCTGAGAGATGCTTGAAATAGTAATACTTAGGGTTAGATATAGGGGCATCCCTGGTGACACAATGGTAAAGAATCTGCCTGCTAATGCAAGAGACACAGGTTCAATCCCTGGGTGGAAAAGATCCCCTGAAGGAGAAAATGGCACCCCACTCTAGTATTCTTGCCTGGGAAATCCCATGGACAAGAGGAGCCTGGTGGGTTTCAGTGCATGGGGTTGCCAAGAGTCCAGCACAACTGAAGTGACTGAGCAGGCGCACAGGGCTAGATACAGCTGGGAAGCGCCGTGCACATACTGCTCTGTGTTTGGTAGTTTGGGGACTTAAAGGCACTGAGAGTCATTTCTAATCTGGAAGGAGTGTTGATTCTATTCTGCCCTTACTACCAGAACAAATATTCTTTTTCCCTTAAAAAAGAATCAGATGTCTTCCAAGAGCTCTTTATAATTGGTTTTGTGATACATGACATGCACTGATTTTAGGACCTCCCCAAATTACTGTCAACCAAAACAGAAACACCTGTACCCTCTCAGTAACTATCTTGAGAAATCTGATGGTTGGCACTTATACTCCAGAGGGTTCTATCATCTGTTAAAATATTAATACCAGTTTTTCTGATAGCTAAGTGAAAGTCGCTCAGTTGTGTCTGACTCTTTGTGATCCCATGGACTATACAGTCCACGGAATTCTCCAGGCCAGAATACTGGAGTGGGTAGCTGTTCCCTTCTCCAGGGGATCTTCCCAACCCAGGGATTGAACCCACGTCTCTACCAGCTGAGCCACCAGGGAAGCCCAAGATTATTGGAGTGGGTAGCCTATCCCTTTTCCAGCAGATCTTCCTGACCCAGAAATTGAACCAGGGTCTCCTGCATTGCAGGCAGATTCTTTAAGAGCTGAGCTACATGGGAAGTCTCAGTTTTTCTGATAAGTGACACATTGATCAGTTATGTTCATCATTCATTATTGATGCATTAGGCTTTATCCTCAGGAAAGGTCCTTTAAAAAATATTTATTTATGTACCATAATTTCTGTAAGCATTCATCTGTTAATGGACATCTAGGATGCTTCCATGTCCCAGCTATTGTAAAAAGAGGTAGACAACCCTAGACCCCCATTATACAAAGTGAAGTAAGTCAGAAAGAGAAAGACAAATATTGTATATTAATGCATGCTTATGGAATTTAGAAAGATAGTACTGATGAACCTATCTACAAGGCAGCAATGGAGATACAGACATAGAACAATATGTCGAGTCTTACTTGCAGCAGGTGGGATCTTTCATTGCAGCACGTGGGCTTCTCTCTAGTTGCAGCAAGCGGGTTCTCTAGTTGTGGCCCACAGGCTTAGTTGCCCCACGGCATGTGGGATCTTAGCTCCCCCAACGAGGGATCAAACCTGGGTCCGCTGCATTGGAAGGCAGATTCTTCACCATTGGACAGCAGGCAAGTCCCCTCAGAGGTTTTGATGTGGGAGGAGATGGAGTGACTTGCGTATTCCCAGGGACACCCAACACTAATGCCAACCCCCCAGTTCTCCTTTCAGCTGATCCCTAGGACGCACAGTTCCCAGCATCTAGGACCCCAAACGCTCGCTGACCTAGACGTTCCTGGGATGCCTGTTTAGAAGTACTGCTTTCTGAAATCGATTTTGAAAAGCTGCACATACTGATATCCTGGTGTATATCCTATTCTTAGGTTGGCACACCAGAAGTGACATCAGCACATTTTGCTGGTTCGGTATTGCTGTTAGTAGTGAATCAAAAAGTCTATGTTTATGATTATGAAGCCAACTTCTGGACTGCATCTACAGGTACGCGTATTTTGTAATTTTTTAATATTTATTTAGCTGCATTGGCTCTCAGTGGCCAAACTTGGGATCTTTGTGGCAGTGCACAGGCTTCTCTGTGGTTATGGTGCACAGGCTTAGTTGCTCTGCAGCAAGTGGAATCTAGTCCCCCAATCCGGGATCAAACCCACGTCCTCTGCATTGGAAGGCAGATTCTTAACCGTGGACCACCAGGGTAGTCCCTATATTTTGTATTTTTTAAAAACCTTGTTTGCGTTTGGCCAACATCAAAGAAAAGTTTCGGAAGTTACAGACAATGCTTTTACTTGGACATCGGTCCCTGGACATTACGCTGTCCTTCTTTTTTTTTTTTGGCCATGCTGCACAGCTTGAGGGGTCTTAGTTCCCAGAGCAGGGATTGAACTGAGCCCCAGGCAGTGAAAGTGGCCAGTGCTAACCACTGGACTGCCAGGGAATTCCCTACGTGATCCTTTGCAATTCGGTGAGAGCTGGTCTAAGCCCCCCATCCCACAGGTTGGGGACTGTTTCCATTGGGGATTGTGGTGACAAGCCACAGAAATGTGCTATCACTGACTGGAACAGTAAGAGGATTCAGTGGGAGTTGTGATGGCAAGGAAATCAGGGAGGACCAGGGAAGGCAGACAATGGGTCCGAGATGCCGGAGTGGGGCGCATATGCAGTCCCACAGATGTCACCTTCAGGACAGGAAACAGTGGAGAAGCTCAGGCTTTAAGGACAGAGAAAGCGAGAACCCTGGTGGAGGAGGCAAGGAGACGGGGTCCAGTGAAGAAAAGGGAGATGGTACTTTCTAGAGAAGAGAAGCACAGACAGGGATGGCCCGTCCCTCGCGGGGAACGAGGACAGGGGCCCCCATTGGTGAGAGACGGGGCAGTACTCGGTTTCTCAGCCCCAGCCCTGCTGACACTGGGGATGCAGCACTCTCTGGGTGCTATGGGTGGGGGCAGCAGTTATGCCCCCAGCCACTGGATGCCAGGACCCCCCTCCAGCTGAGTCCTGACAACAAGCACGTCCCCAGACAGCACCCAGTGTCTCCTGGGGCTTGAAATTCCCTTAGTGGAGAACCACTGGGGTGGTATACCACCATCTTGCAACCTGTTATCCTTCTGCTCCACTTGTATTCCTGGTGGTGAAAGATTGTGGTCCCCACTCCCTCCAACAAGATGGAGCCCTGCAGTCCGTCACCACAGTGCCTGCGGGGGAGCTTGCTAAGCTCTGGCTGGAGAGTCAATCACAGTACCCCCCTCCCCGCTGGAGGGAAAGAGAAGCACGGGAGAAGAGCCGCGCCTTGCCCTGGTCTCTGGCTTACGTGTCTCATCACTGTGTTCCAGGCTGTCCCTCCAGGAAGTGACTGATTGATGATGGTTAGTGATTGACGGCTGGAAGGTTTCAAGCCCGGTGGCTGAGGTGCCATGCAAACACAGCGTAAATGGCCCACAGAGAATGTATAACCCAAGTGAAGCCAGGCGGCCTGGGGGCCAGGCTTAGGCTTATCTCATCAAAGGGTCACATTCAGCACAAACACTCATCTCCCTCCGAGACATCAGCTGGCCTACTCTTTTTTAAAAAAATTTTATTTATTTGGCTGCACCGGGTCTTAGTTGCCACATGTGGGATGGAACCCGGGCCCCTGCATTGGGAGTGCGGAGTCTTAGCCACCAGGGACCACCAGGGAAGTCCTTAGGCCCGTTTTTTTTTTAATCCATTTATCTGTCAACAAATACTCAGGCTGCTTCCATGTTTTAGTTATTGTGAATAATGCTGGTTTGAACATGTATATACTGCTTTTAATTTGGGGGAAGGTATGTACCTGGAAGTGGAATTGCTGGCTCATATTTTCCCATTTTTGAGGACCCTCCACACTGGCCACACCATTTGGCATTCCCACCAGCAGTGCACAAGGGTTCCAAGTTGTTCGCATTTGTCACCAACACCTGTCTTCCGATTCTGTCATGGTAGCTGTCCTAATGGGAGTGAGGTGGGGGTCTCACTGTGGTTTTGCTTTGCATTTCCCTAAGGACTGGTGATGCTGAGCATCTTTTCATACGCTTTTGGCCACATGTGTGTTTCCTTTGGAGCTGAAGCTTCTCCTTCAGAAACAAAGGATGCCTTGCTCAGAGAAAGGTGCCCTTCCTGCTATTTTGGGGGACACTTTACCCCTCACCCCCAGATGACACTTGGCAATGTCAGGAGACATTTTTAGTTGTCTAGACTGGAGGAAAGAAACTTCCCTGGTGGTCCAGTGGTTAAGACTTCAATTCCCAATGGAGGTGATGGGGATTTGATGCCTGGTTGAGAAGCTAAGATCCCACATGCTGCATGGCCAAAAAACATAAAACAGAAGAATATTGTAACAAATTCAATCAGGACTTTAAAAAATGATGCACATCCAAAAAAAAAAAAAGATCTTAAAAAAAGACTAGAGGAGAGTGACACTGGTCAAATAAGTCACTACATAAGTGATTTAGTAAGCTAAATAAGTCAGTAGAAGTAGGCAGCTGAAGCTCCAATACTTTGGCCACCTCATGCGAAGAGTTGACTCATTGGAAAAGACCCTGATGCTGGGAAAGATTGAAGGCAAAAGGAGAAAGGGGCAGCAGAGGATGAGATGGTTAGATAGCATCACTGACTCAATGGACATGACTTTGAGGAAACTCCAGCAAACTCCAGTGGAAGACAAAGGAGCCCAGTGTGCTGCAGTCCATGGGGTCAGAAAGATTTGGACACAACTTAGCAACTGGACAACAACAACAGAAGCAGGATGCTGTGAAACATGCCGCAGTGTCCAAGAGCCCCCTAACTGAGAAGTCTGGCCACAGATGTCAGTGGGGAGGGTGGGAAGCCCCGCTCTAAGCTTCTCTCTCGGAACCTTCAGGGAACTCAGAGATCATCTCAGTTCCCTTTTACTTTCAGGCATACAACACCCTGTGTCACATGTATCTGGTGACAACTGTTGTTACAGTGGAAATTCATTCTGCATGGTGAGTACCACGTGTCATTATCTCATTTTCTACTCTGCTGTGAGCAGAGATAATTAGGAATGGAAATAAGGACAGTGTAAGCCTTGAGGGCTGGGAGTGTGATGGACTCAGGCTGTGTTATCTTACTGGGTTCAGAAGAGGACCTGAGAGATGGGAGGGGCTCATCTGGCTGACACACTGAATATATTCATCTTTTTTTTTCTTAATGTGTTATTTTGAAATAATTATAGGTGTACAGGAAGTTGAAGAAATTATACAGAGTCCCATGTATCCCTCAGCTAGTTTCCCTGAGTGGTTACATCTTACATGACCAACTACAGTGATACAAACAGGAAATTGATTTGGGTACAACTGTGTCAAGTCAGAGAACTGCTATTGCCATCAAAATACTGAACTGGGGACTTCCTGGTGGTCCAGGGGTCAAGGCTGTGTGCTTCCACTGCAGGGGGCACAGGTTCAACCCTGGCTGGGAAACTAAAGTGCCGAAAGCTGCATGGCACAGCCGAAAAGTAAAAACAGTAACAGTAATAATAAAATAAAATGTTGAACCATTCCATGGCCCCAAGGCTCTCCATACCTCCCTACCCTGCCCTAGCGCTTGGCAAACACTAATGTTCTCCATCTCTCTAATTGTATCATTTCAAGAATGTTCTATAAATGAGGTCATACAATATGAAACCTTTGGAGAATAGCTTTTCTCAGCAAAATTCTCAGGAGACTCATCCAATTTGTTGCATATATGTCACTAGTCTGTTCCTTTCCATTGCTGAGTAATTTTCCATGGCCTGGACATACCAGAATTGGGTTGTTTCCACTTTTTGGCTTTCATAAATAAAATCACTAGAAACGTTCATGTAGCTTTTTGGTGTGGACACCAAGTTTCCATTTCCCTGGGAGAAATGCACAGGAATGTGATCATTGGCATCTGTCTCCCCACTCCCTTTTAATTAAAAAAAAGAAAATCTTTTTATTTTTCTCGCTTGCAGGATCTTAGTTCCCCAACCAGGGAGCAAACCCTCACCCCCTGCAGTGGAAGAGCGATGTCTTAACCACCGGACTGCCCAGGAAGTCCCTTTTTTCCCCCGATTTTTCCTCTCCACCCACCCCCTTTTTAAATTGGGATGCAATTGACATACCACACTGTGTAAATTTAAGGTATACAATGTGTTGATTTGCTACACTTAGATATTGCGGTATGATTACCACATCATGTCATGAAATTATCATTTCTTTTTTATGGTGGGAATAACCAAGACCTGGTTTCTTAGCAACTTTGACGTTTCTAATCTAGTATTGTCTGTGATCACTATTCTCTGCATTAGACCTCCAGAACTTATCTACCTACTTAAAGAACATCTCCCCAGCTGCCACCCCATTCCACCTTTTATCTCCTTTTAAAGTAACTGTTTTATGTGTGTGTTCTTCCAGGATATAAGTAACTCGGTTTTTGCTTATTTGCGTGGAGATCAGGTGTCTCAGGCCAACATCTATTTCTCAAACTCCCGAGGATACAGATTTCAGAAGTACACACAGGAAAGACGTGTATGTTCAGTGTGGTAAGAAAATGAACAAATAGGGGCTTCCCTGGTGGCTCAGTGGTAAAGAATCCACCTGGCAATGCAGAAGGCATGGGTTTCTTGCAGTCCAAGGGACTCCCAGGAGTCTTCTCCAGCACCACAGTTCGAAAGCATCAATTCGTCGGTGCTCACCCTTCTTTACTGTCCAACTCTCACATCTATACATGACTACTGGAAAAACCATAGCTTTAACTATATGGACCTTTGTCAGCAAAGTGATGTCTCTGCTTTTTAGTATGCTGTCTAGGTTTGTCGTAGCTTTCCTTCCAAGGAGCAAGCATCTTTTAATTTCATGGTGTCTTTTCTTATCAGGGCACTAATCCCACCCTGACCTCATCTAGATTTAATCACTACCCAAAGACCCTACCTCCAAATACTATCATTTTGGAGGTTCTATGAATGTTTGTGTCCCCCCACTTCCCTCACCCCAGTTCATAGGTTGAAATCCTAATGCCTGATGTGATCTGTATTAGAAGCCTTTGGGAGGTGCTTAGGTCATGAGAGTGGAGCCCTTACGAATGGAATTAGTGCCCTTATGAAAGAGACTCCAGAAGGGCTTCCTGTGGTCCAGTGGTTAAGGATCCACCTTCCAGTGCAGGGAATGCAGGTTCAATCCTTGGCTGGGGAACTAAGATCCACATTTCATGGGGCAACTAAGCCTGTATGCTGCAACTACTGAGCCTTTGAGCTCTACAGCCAGTGCTCTGCAACTAGAGAAAGCCTGTGTGCTGGAAGGAAGGCCCAGATCAGCCAAAATATAAAAATTTTAAAAAGAGGCCCCAGAGAGCCAGCTCACCCCGTTCCTCCATATGAGGACACACCAAGAAGTCTGCAACCGAGGAAAAGGCCCTCACTTGACCATGCTGGTCCCTTCATCTTGGACTTCAAACAACAGCCTTTCTGTTGTTATAAGCCACCCAGTCTCTGATATTTTGTTGTAGCAGCCTGGACAGACTAAGACAGGGGGTTGGGGTTTTAACCTATGAACTGGAGGACACCATTTGGTCCATAACACTGTATATAATAGAAATACTGTCCCCCCTGCCCCACATACACACCCAAACACAACCAAGTAACAGAGGCTTAAATAAGATGGGAGTCTTTCTCTCTTACCTGAAAGATGTCCAGGGAGGGGTGGGGGAGCCAGGTGGGTTGCCATGGCAACTTGTCCCACTGACCATAGGTTGGGGTCCTTGGCCTTATGCTCCAACATGCCTGCCAATGGGCACTTTGCTGCCCAGCCAAAGATCAGGAATGAGGAACCGAGGCAGGAGTGAGGGATTTAGGCAGGCATGTCAGAGTCTGGGTCACCCCACTTCCTCAAGCACCCCACATCAAGCTGTCTTCATTCAAAGTTCTGCCCTAGATGCTGAAAGGTTGTTGCTGAGCCACGAAAGATGCCGGGATTCTTGGCCTCCAGGAGAGAAGAATTCAATCCGGGGCCAGAGACAAAGCTTGATTGCTCAGAGCTTTTGTGTAATAGAGTTTTATTAAAGTATAAAAGGGATAGAGAAAGCTTCTGACACAGACATCAGAAAGAGTACCCCCTTGCTAGTGTTAGCAATGGAGTTATATACCTTTTAATTCGTTATTACAATAAATCAAAAGAATGTCTCAAGTTCGTGAAAATTTTACCAGACCCACTCCCACAATTTACATTTTAGGATAACAAGATTAGAATTTAACAATAGAAAGATTCTACCAGACCCACAGGGCTTCCCTGGTGGCTCAGAGGTTAAAGCGTCTGCCTGGAATGTGGGAGACCCAGGTTCGATCCCTGGGTTAGCAAGATCCCCTGGAGAAGGAAATGGCAACCCACTCCAGTACTCTTACCTGGAGAATCCCATGGAGGGAGGAGCCTGGTAGGCTACAGTCCATGGGGTCGCAAAGAGTCGGACATGACTGAGCGACTTCACTTTACCAGACCCACTCCCATGATATACATTCTAAGATATCAGGATTAGTCAGAAGGTTTTCAGGAAGGAGAAACTGTCCTCCAGCCAGATACATTACTGTTGTATAATCCCTAGTACAGAGTTTAAACTGAATTGTGTAATTGACTAAGACTAGCTCAGACTAGCAATCTGCCTGCAAGGCTCGGGAAACCTGGGTTTGATCCCTGGGTCTGGAAGATCCCCTGGAGAAGGAAATGGCAACCTACTCCAGTACTCTTGCCTGGAAAATTCCGTGGATGGAGCAGGCTGGTAGGCTACAGTCCATGGGATCGCAAAGAGTCGGACACAACTGAGCAGCTTCACTGGTGGTGGACTGAAGGAATGTAGATGGACAAACAGTTTGTCCTTTTCTCCTCCTTGAGAATTCCAGACCCCTTTCTCCTCCTTGAGGACCTTGGACTTCTTATCAATCTGCCTAGGAATTGACTTTCTCAATGCTACAGAGGGGAAACAGATCATAATTTAAAAAATCATAATAAAAAAGACTTTCCTTCCTTTTAGCTTACTAGCTAATCTAGAGTTAAGTTATAAAGGAAGCACACTGATGATCTTATTTACATGCAGTATTCCGTTTGTCTCACAGGCAGAGCTAGTCGGGACCTTCGGGGGGATCTTCTCCTTTCACTCCCTGTCACAGGTCGGGCTGCTTCTTGTTGACGAACAGATGGTAAGTACCATTTGGACTGGGAAGAACCACTTTGGTGACCTTTACCCCAAAATAGGTTTTTGTCAAAACTCATACACTTAGATTATCATATCTGAAATCCATCTAGCTTTTGATTCACCTGTCCATCCATGTATCCATCCACCCACTCATCCACCCATCTACACATCCATCCACCTTTCTACCCATTCTCCCATTTACCTATTAATCCATCCCCCTACCCATCCACCTATCTACCTACCTACTCTTCCATCCATTCATTCTTCCATTTTTCTATTTATCCATCCACCTACCTCCCCACCTACTCACCCAACAAAACACTTATCTGTCCTTCCATCCATCCATTAACCTGCTTATCCATCCATCCATCCACTCTCCCATTCATCCATCCACTCATCCATCCATCAGTCTACTTACTCATCCATCTACCCTTCTACCCACCCACACCACCACCCACCTTCATTACCTCATTCAGCCATGCACTCAGCAATACTTCAGTAGGAATATAAGATACGGTGCATGTGTCACTGGTGGCACCCGAGGCCATTACATGCCTCGTGTCACCCCTTTTTTTAATGATTATTTTCACGTGGGTTGAGAAAATCAGGACATGGAAACCATGACCTCACTGGTATCATTTAGGATAAGACTAAGAAGAGGAATCAGTTCATGCAAAGTACAGTTGAAGAAAAACTATTAAGTCAGGCAAAGATTAAAGTACAGTTGGTACCCCTGCTGCAAAATCCCTGAACAAAGTGTGTGGCTTTGAAATCTGGGGGAGGCCCAGGGATCAGGAAGCTCCCAGAGGCTGGGCTGCACCTGGTAGCTAAAAGGCCCTCCCTCTAATCACACGGTGGGGCCACCCCCCCATCCAGAGTCCCCTCAAGCACCTGCACACACTGCCAGGGTCCCGTCATGAATAACAGACACTCCCAGAGTCTGGAAATCCTAAGAATATAATGGTGGCCGAGGAATCAGGCTCTGGATACAACCTGTGGGTGCAGGGTGTTAACCACTGGACCACCAGGGGAGTCCCCTTGGTGATTTCTTTTCTCACTCAAGATTGAGTATTTTTCTTTCAGGCCATGTTCAGCTACTCTGACCATCCCTTGAACCGCAGCTTTGGGCTGCCCTTTGACTATGACAGGGCCCTTGACATCCTCATCGCCCCGGGCCAGAAAGGCATCCTTATCTTTTGGTCTGAGAAGAACCTGCTGGTTTCCCGAAACTCAGGTGAGCAAGGCCCAGGGTTGGGGCATAGCCAGTGCAAGTGGCTGTTTTCCCCTCTCCCTTGACTTTAGTGGACCATGACAAGCTGATTCTTACCTTGCCATCTTCATTGCAACCCCCGACCCCCACTTTACGCCACCTGGGACATTTAGGCCCTGTAGGCAGGTTCTGAAAGTCACCAGACCCCAAGGGCAGAGGGGCCACATCCAAGAACTGAGATCTTATTTTGAAGCCTATGACACATGAGTCCCAGGAGAGAAGCAAAAGGCAGCCCCCTAGAAGAAGGTGCTGTCAAGGACCTCTGGGCACAACTGTGGCTGCCAGAGCACCTTCAATCACAGCATGCTCCCAAGTACCGGTTAGGCCACCTGAATATGGCTGTTTCCTTCCCATGCAAGAAAAGGGCTTAGGGCTGGCCTGGCCATGCAGGGGGCACCCACTCCAGAAAGAAAGTTCTGCCTGATTACATGTTACCTGTACAGTAAGAGGCATCCTAAAGTTCATCTGGTATCCAGTCCATCCCTAAGAGTTCTCACATCAAGATTTAGGTGGGATGGGGAGGTCACGTTTTCTTAAACCTAATGTCTTCCATGAGATATTTTACAGCATTGCATCTCGTAGCTGCATTTTCCTTTGAGTCAAGAATCAAGGGGCTGTGTGGGTGGCAGGGGACCCTCTTGCCAACAAATGCACAGGTCTCTCTGGATTTACCCCGTTGTCTACTAGGTCAGCTGGTCGAATCTGTCCAGGTACGAGAAGGACAACGCATCTTGTATAATTCCATTGTCAAAGCCAACATCACCATCCACAGCGTTGCTGCCAGTATGTGCCTGACCCCCGGGTAACTTTCTAGAAGCGCTTCAGACCTGACTTATTCACTCTTGACACACACCGCCCCACCCCCACCGCCAGATCCCACCTGGCCAAAACAAACAGAACATGATTGTTACATGTTCTAGAACAACTCGGGGCAGAAACGTCTGTGCCCTTTCGCAATGAAATGCAATGTCAGTTGGATGTCGTTTGCTGGGGCTGCTCTAACAAACCTCCACAAAGTGGGTGAATTACTATGATTATTTTGGCCACTTCTCAGGGCATGTGGGATCTTAGTTCTGAGACCAAGGATTGAACCCGAGCTCCCTTCAGTGGGAGCACAGAATCTTAACTGCCGTACCATCAGGAAGTCCAAAACCGGGTGAATCAGAACAGCAGACAGGTACTGTTCCCCAGGGCTGCAGGTTCTTAGTTCGCGATCAGTGTGTTTGGCAGGGCCGGGTTCTTTGGAGGCCTCTCTTCTTGGCTTGCAGGAGGCTATTTTCCCCCTCTGTCTCCTACCATCTCCTGTGTGGTGTCTATGTCCAAATTTCCCTTTTCTTAATATATTTATTTATTTGTGGCTCTGCTGGGTCCTCTTTGCCGTGCAGGCTTTTCTCTAGTTGCGGCAACTGGGGCTACTCTGTAGTCGTGGGGCTCAGGCGTCTCATCGCAGCGGCTTCTCTTGTGGAGCGCGGGTTCTGGATGCGTGGGCTCAGTAGTTGTGGTGCATGGGCTTAGTTGCTCATGGCATGTGGGATCTTCCAGGCCAGGGATTGAACCCATGTCCGCTGCATTGGCAGGTGAATTCTTAACCACTGGACAAGCAGGAAACACCCTTGTCTTTTTTAAACCAAATAAAAATACACATTGGATCTTGCTACCCCTTCTCATGGAAACTTTTAATGGGACTTTCCTTGTTGTTCAGTGGTTAAGACTGTGCTCCCAACGCAGGGTGGGCATGGGTTTGATCCTTGGCTGGGGAGCTAAGATCCTGCATGTCACACAGTGCAACAACAACAACAAAAGCCTTTTAAGAATATCTTGTGTTCATCAGAACTCTATATCTGCCAAAGATCAGAAACAACCTGTGCTCATCAGTGGAGCATTGGTTACACAAAGTTATGATTCATCTAAGTAACAGAATGCCAAAGGGTCAACTACACTCATGTGTATGGAAGGAAATAAACATACATTTCCATGCTACTTCAATTAAGAATAAGTACACAGAGTAAAAAATACTCAACTTGTGCTATTAAAAAAAAGAAAAAAAATACAAAGCAGCTTAAAGGGTCCCAGAATATGATACCCAAGTATATAAAGCTACTGAAAAGCATGTTTACTAAAATGCTAACAGTGGTACCTATGTCAGGGCTCAGCATACTGTGGCCCATGACCCACCATGGGTTTTAAATAAAGTTTTATTGGCACATAGTCCTGCCTATCCATTTACAAAGTGTCCATAAGCTGCTTTCCCGGGGCCAAATGCTTGTAACAGACATCACATGACCAGCAAAGCAGAGCATTCTTACCACCTGGTCCTTTACAGAAGAAACTTGCTGACCCCTGGTCCGTATGATGGGACTTGGGGTAACTTTTTAAACTTTAATATTTAATATGTTTATACTTCTGTCCATGGAAACAACCCCTGTTTCAATTTTTGTTCTGTTTTGTTGGCTTTCCCTAGATGAAAATGAACTGGCAGTTTTGACTGAAGGGAATAATTTATATTATGGCAGCCTGGGAATCCAGTCAAGTTCTCTGATCAAAGTGGGTAAAATCCCGATGTTACTCAGTTGTTAAGGACTAACAGTCTTGTTCTCAAACATCTGATCCTTTTTATAAAGAAATTGCTCTAGTTATTAAAATAGCAGTTAGTCATTTAATAGCAATAATGATAATATAACATGAATTTTAATTAATTTGACACCTGAAAAGTAGGTGTCTCAACAAAGGGTATCTAAGACTTAGCTTGGCCTTTTTGGTTCTTGTTCAGTCGCTCAGTCGTGTCTGACTCTTTGTGACCCCATGGACTGTGGCAGAGACCGTGGGGTTTCTTAGAGTTTTGTTTTTGGCCTACCTTCTGTAAATATGAATCATAAGGAAAGTTAAATCCTCAAAAAAATATGAGAATGAGCTGATCTCATAAGTCACTCTTCTCTTAGTTTGCAGACCAAAACATCTGGTCCCAAGAGGCAGTCCTGATGTTCACTGACGTGGGGATGCTGGAAATACTGACCCCGCTTCGTGACGTGCTCTTTCCAGCTTTCGATTTCCAGAAGTGCCGCCTGAATATCCAAGCCCTTCTCATGGATCCCCAACTCCAAGCTGGCGTCTGCAAAGTATGTGGTCGTGACTTGGGGTAGGGAGAAGGTCAGTTTCCAGAAAGATATTAGACCGTCCATTTCCAAAGGGCCTTTGGACCACAGCAATCAGTGGAATGAGAAAAAAGAAGTGCCATTTAAAAAAATTTATTTGTTTTTGGCTGTGCTGGGTCTTCCTAACTGCTCGGGCTTTTCTCTAGTTACGGCGAGCGAGGATGTCACTCCAGTTGCAGTGCTCAGGCTTACTGTTACAGAGCACAGGCTCTAGAGTACTCGGGCTTCAGTGGCTGTAGCACGTGGGCTCAGCAGTTGCCGCTTCTGGGCTTTAGAGCACAGGCTCAATAATTGTGGTACACGGGCTTAGTTGCTCAGCGGCAGGTGGGATCTTCCTGGATCAGGGATCACACCCATGTTTCCTGCATTGGCAGGTAGATTCTTTACCACTGCAGCCACCAGGGAAGCCCAGTCAAGCACATTTTGTCCAAAATATCCTTTTATGATGGTGCTACTGGGGCTACTCTCCAGTTGCTCTCTTCTCACTGCAGTTGCCTGTCTTGCTGAGCACGGGCTGTGCAGCATGGGCTTCGGTAACTGTGCCGCACAGTCTTAGTTGCTCCGTCAGCAGCTGGGATCTTCCTGAACCAGGGATAGAACACATGTTCCCTGCAGTTGGCAGGTGGATTCTTTACCACTGGACCACCAGGGAAGTCGGTGACTCACTTTTAAAGAACAGGGTCTGGATGGTGAGACAGCCACTCAGCGTTGGAGGAACCTCCACCTTCACACCACCACCCTCACCAGGAGACCAGGATGCACATGGGCAGCGATGAGCCCTGTTGCCAGGAAAGAACACTTCAGTTAACTGTGTCGTGCCTTATCAACCCCAGGTCTGGAACCAGAAGCAACTTGTTGGTTCTCTTCCTAGGACACCAGGCAGCCTACACACGATCTCAAAAACCACGTTAAAAAAAGACAAGATACAATTTCTCCACTTCTCCTCCACACCTTCTCCTGAGTCAGCAAATAGCACAGGGAAAGGGTCTCCTCATAAAATTATTCTGGTGAATATATGAAAACAAAATGATAGAATATTGCCCTGCGCTGATGCTCAGTGTTGGAAAAGAGAGATAGTCGGCCATTAGGTGCCACCTACAGAAGATGGATCACCCACTGGCTCTCCCATCTCAATTCTGCCCTAATCTGATGGATCCAGCTGCCAATCTGCCAGAAAAGGCAGAGCATGGAGGAACGGGTGTTGAACCTCACCAGGGAAAATCCAGACGATGGGAAATCTACAGGTTCAATGGCATAGAGGGACTTTCATGGTGGTCCTGTGGCTAAGACCCCACCCTCCCAATGCAGGGGCTCTGGGTTCAATCCCTGGTCAGGGAACTAGATCCCACATGCTACAACTGAAGATCCCCTGTGCAGCAAGTTAGATCGAAGATCACATGTGCCACAACTAAGACCCGGCGCTGCTAGATACATTTTTCTTTTTTTAAAGATGCCTAGGAAAGAAACGAAAAAGAAAGGAAGGGAGGGAAAACCGTAGGTTGAAGAGACTGAAAAAGACAGTGTTTACAAACAGAAAAACTAAGTTACGTCATCTGGGAATGCATTGTGCTATGCTGTGGTGTCCGACTCTTTGTGACCGCCTAAACTGTAGCCCACCAGGCTCTTCTGGCCATGGGATTCTCCAGGCAAGAACACTGGAGCTGGTTGCCATTCCCTACTTACTCCATGGGATCTTCCCAACCTGGGATCGAACCCGAGTCTCATGTCTCCTGCATTAGCAGGTGGCTTCTTTACCACTGAGCACCTAGGGAAGCCCTAGGGATGTGCACTCGGCAATCATTCTAGGAAATGGGGAGGGAGGTGGGAAGGAGGTTCAGGATGGAGGGGACACATGTATACCTCTGTATACACATGTATACCTATCGGCATCAGTATGCCAATACATACTGATGTATGGCAAAAACCATCACAATATTGTAAAGTAATTAACCTCCAGTTAAAATAAATAAAGACATAAAAATCATTCTAGGAAGAAACGCAAGTAAGTGATTACTGCAGAAGTCAGGCGGGAAGCAGGGCAGGCTACTTCTGGAGAAAAAGGGCTGTGACTAGGGAGACCTCCAGGGTCTTCCAGGGGTGCAGGGTCCAGTGGGGAGTGGCTTGAGTGCCAGCCCAGGCTGCCGCACCTCCCAGACTGAAAGGGTCCATCCCTAGGGACCCCCCACCTGCCACTGGTCACTTGCTCTGTATTTTGGGGAACAGAGGCTTGATTTAATTGATCCAAAGATTGATGGATTATTTTTTTTTTCTTTTTAAACATAATTTATTTCTAACTAGGTGGAGCTTCTACAAGGGGAATTTGAAAACAAAATGTACACCATTGACATGAACAGCCAGTTGGAGTTGACGGCCCTAATGATACCCCGGCCAGGCACGTTACCTGTCCCACTAGTAAGGACACTTTATCTGTTTGACAAGTGTCTCAACATCTGCCATCCTTGGCCTCATGTCTCGTGCCCACAGTTCCCAGGCTCTGGAAATTCCCTAGCATCCTCCCAGAGGGACACTGGCTCACGAAGCCCCCAGAGACTTCTCCTCTTCCTCCAGACACCAGCATCCAGGTGTCTGGCCGTGGCTGTCCCTCTGCCCACCCTGCCTCCTTTCTCTGTACCTCTATGCTGGTCCTCCAACCCCCTTCGGAGCTGCCCCGGACCCTTTCCAAAAACGCCTTTTCTTCCCAGCTCAGCCAGCGTTGGCTTTCCCGCTTGCAGGGCATGCCTGAGAAAAAGTGGGCATCCCTGGACCTGAAACCCAGGTGTCCAAACCTGGACCCTTGGGTGGAAGCAATCAAGCTGAAAACAGGGGAGTGGTCCAATGTAAGATTCCAGGGGATGTCCAGTCAGCTGGGACCAGGGCCCGAGAGAGGAGCCGGCCTGGCCGCCGGATCTTGCCCTGCGCTCTCACCCGTACCCCTCAAGCCCCCTCCCTGCACAGGACGAGCCTCTCCGCACACGAGGGACCAGTCTGGGTCTTGCGGCACTTCAGCCTCAGGCTGTCCTCTCAGAGGGCCTCAGAGCCACAGTTAGGGGGTATGTATAACAAGGAGAGCATATTTGGGGATGGAACCTGCAGTAGTATTTGCGGAGCAAGCTGGGTCTTCTGTCCGAAGGGGCACTGGGATCACTGGTTGTTGCGCCCCCAAGCTGTGCCCTTCCGCTCCTGCCAGCGCCTGTACAGCGCATGCGCCTCCCTTCCCGTTTCCGCATCCCCCAGGTATCGGTGAGCAACCCCCACTCCCTGGGGCTGCAAGCGGTCATCTGTGAGGACGGCTACACCTACGATGGCAACACCAAGCACAGACTGGTGAGCTCGTTGTCCCGCACCCACCCCGCGTACCCCTCCCCCCACTCCCACCAAACCCTCAGGCTGAGGGGCTCGGCTTTGACCTGCAGATGTCAAGGGTCACCTGATGATGTCCCTCAAGGTCTGACCTCCATCCGTCATCCCTCCCTTACAAACACTCAGATAAGGTGCTGCAGGGTATGAAGAAGCCCTTGCCTCTTCCCCACCTAGGCAGGTGACAGTCCCCCAGAAGAGGGATGGGAGGAGGCATCAGGAGGCAAAATGGGCCGCAGGGAGGGGCTTGACTTAAATATGGGTCTGGGTGATCTTCAGGCCACAGCCAGGGTCACACCAGGAAGTCTGGACTTGACCCCAGACCACAACAAACTCTTTGCACCAGACCTTGTCACATCATAGTTAAACAGGAGGGGAAACTGATTCATACGCCACGGTGGGTCCCAGGACAGAGGCAGTGAGGGAATGAAGGAGCTTGGGAAGAGGGTCCATTTCCATGAGCTTCTAGAAGGAAATGAGAACCAGAGATGGGCTGGGTGGCTCCCAGGCTCCTCCTCCCAACTCCCCTACACCCCTCCATCCCCACCACCCACCCACACCTGGTCCTGCCCTCCTCCTGAACCCCATTCCAGGACTACCCTGGGGCTGTCCCACAGTGGTAGCTGCATTTTGCATTTTCTCTCTTGGTTCCACAGAACATTTCCCTGAAGCAACAGCACCACTGGGGCAGGGCTGACCCCAACTTCACCTCCAGGTATGTCACCACCTGGATGGCAGTGGCAGGTGGCCCCAGGGTCTCTGAAGGGTTCCCTTAGCAGGAGCTGGGGAAAACAGAACCAAGATCCAGGCTCCCCTAATCCAAGGGCAGTAAAGCAAGAATGACTGAAAACTCTTTAGAGAAAGACAAATAGCATATGATGTGACTGACTCGTGGAGTCTGAAATATGACGCAGATGAACCTATCTAAAAAACAGGAACAGACTCACAGACACGGAGGACAGACTT
This sequence comes from Bos indicus, assembly GCF_029378745.1. Classification (NCBI taxonomy): domain Eukaryota; kingdom Metazoa; phylum Chordata; class Mammalia; order Artiodactyla; family Bovidae; genus Bos; species Bos indicus. The sequence continues at coordinate 18,342,655 of NC_091766.1, read as the reverse complement.
GCTGCTGAGTGGGGGAGGGTGGTCGGGAAGGAGGGATGGATCAGGAGTTTGGGGTTTAAAAAAAAGTTTGGATTCAGCTGTTAAAAGAATGATGTTAAAACATTATATGCAGCAAGGTGATAATACAGTTGGGGCTCAGGTGTTCTTTTCAATAAGCTATTGTATATCAATTAAAAAAACTGACTCAAGAAGAGGTAGAAACTAGAGGGAGGGTGGTGCCACCATGTCTGAACCCATGGTTCTTGGTCAATATTCTGGACTGAATGGAGAAAAGATGAGTGAATGAATGGAGCAATGAATGAATGGATGGATGGGGGGGGGGGTGGATGGATAGACAAATGGGTGGACAGATGGATAGATGGATGAATAGAAAAATGAATGGATGGATCAGTGATGCTTTTTACAGTTACACACACTCCCATTGCCTTGTAGCATAAAGAGACCCACAATATCTACCATCACTCTGGACATCGCCAACAAAGAAATTTCATGTGTGGACCTTAAGCCACTGGTATGACCCAAACTTCTGCCATCTCATATTCTTTGTCTTTCATGTTCAGACTAACGGCAGCAGGCCTTCACTAGCTTTCCCCAAGGGGCTGGCTGAGCTCACACTCAGGATCTGGAAATGGATGCTGTCCTGTCCCGGATGCCAAGGTGGCTGCCCCTCCCCTTCATCTTACCCAGGGCTGTGCCTTAGGACTCACCATCCTCAGAGCAGGTGTACCAGCTGGGAGTTATCAAATGGGGGATCTTCATGGCACCCCATACCTGGTGCAGGTTTTTAGGGAATGACTCCATGAGTCCCAGGCACCTGGTCACCGCATCTCCATCCAGGCTCAGGGTCTCCAGTCCCTGTTGGGTTGAGTGTGACCCCTCGTGGGCTTTCACCGGGGCCAGGCGATGGGCGTCCTCACTGACTTGGGTCAGCATCCCCATTTACCCCCTTCCTCTCCCCTGCCCCGTGTCTCCCCACCTGCAGACAGCGCTCATCTCAGTGGGGTGCGACCTGGAGAAGAAGATCGTCATTCAGAAGTGAGTGTGTCAGGAGGGTGGAAGTGAGGGGTGGGGAGAGGAAAGTGGGGCTTGGGGACGGTATGAGACAGTCACCATTGCTTCACAGTTGCTAAAGGTGGGTGACACTGCTGTCTACTTTTGTATATGTTTAACATTTCCACGAGGAACAGCTCAATAAGGAATCATAATAGATTAACTTTGAGTTTCCTGCAGGTGGCTGCCCCTCCCCGCCATGGACTTGGGTGATATTCAGCTGTTCTTTCTGTTCCTTCAGCCTCTGCTCATTCTCTTTCTCCCTTTTAATCCCTGAGTTCTTCATTTTGATTACAATTGCTGAGTTTTTGTGTTTAATAACCTGCTGAACATTTGGGGGAACTTTGCCTCCAGTTACCGCAGGGAATGCAGCCAAGGAAAGTATTAATGCTTGTATGTATTTCAGAAAGTTCACATGTGAAATGAAATTGTTTTAACTGTAAATATTTGAGTTTATGTAAGGATGTGCACACTGTGCTAAAAGGCAATATGTCTCAGTTTGTGTGTAATATTAACATGCAACTTTGGGGTTAAAGTTTTTTCTTAAAAAATTAGTGGTTTACATTTAAAAAAAAAAAAGAACAATCACCAGCATGAAATTGCCACAAAAAAAAGAAGAAAAGGGAGCTTCTGTGGTGGCTAAGTGGTAAAGAACCCTCCTGCCAGTGCAGGAAACACAGGTTCGATCCCTGATCCAGGAACATCCCACATGCCAAGGAGCAATAACCCCGTGCACCTCAGCTACTGAGCCTGTGATCTAGAGCCCGGGAGCCACAGCTACTGAAGCCTGCAAGTTCTAGAAGCCCCACTCCACAACGAGAGAGGCCACTGTGATGACAAGCCCATGCACTGTAACTAGAGGGTAGTCCCTGCTCACCACAACTAGAGAAAGTCCACTTGCAGCTAGGAACAGGAAAATCCAGTGCAGCCACAAATAAATAATTAATTAAAATCAGTGGCTTACATTTTAAAAAAGAAAAATCACCAGCATGAAATTTTAAAAAGAAAGAAAGAACCCTGAAGATTGGTCAGATCACCATAGTTTTCCCTTCAGGCGGTGGTGTGCTGGTCAATGGGCAACAGCGAGTTCTGGGTAGGTGGGAAGCCTGCTTTGGTAGCTTTTGCCATTCTTACAGTATAAATGCTCCCACTGAGCCCATTGATGGCTACCGACATGTCTCTACTGCCCCACAAAATTCCTGAGGATTTTATGGCTAGCAAGAGCCAGCCTCAGCACTTCACCGAAGAAGGGCACTAATAAACTCAAGGGATGATTTTACCACATTTTTCCCCCAAAATGGAAACACTTTATTGAATCAGTCAATGATGTATTTAGAATATATTGCAGGAAAGCATTTTAAAACAATCTTTTCAAAGCTTCTGCCCTAAAGAGGGTCAGAACATAATTTGCCACATGTGTAATGAACAAAAGACTTGTATCCAGGATTTATAAAGAATTTCTATGAATCAAAAAAAGAAATGACAAACGAAGAGAAAAATATGGGCAAAAGGCTTGAGCAGGCACTCCCAAATAGAGGGTGGGGGGAAAGGCTGATCAATACATAAAAAGTGCAAGAAAGGTTGTCCACCTCAGTAAGAAAATGAAAACAAAAATGATACACATTATAGAGGGTTATTCACCAGCATAGCGACAAAGCCTGGATGGTAGCAGTAGAACTTGAGGGTGGGAACCCCCTGGCAGCTTCGGGAACTTCCAGACATAGCTGGTGGTGTTTTTTCAGCTGCTTTAGAATGTATATCTTTCCACCAGCAATTCCACTCATGCACATTTGCACTGACCCAGGTTCCAGAATGTTCTCAGCAGCATTATTCTTAATAGCTCCAAGCTGGAAGCAAGCCAACTCAAATGGCCATTAACAGGAGGATGGATAAATCAAGTGCAAAAGTTTTGATCCAACAGAATGTCACAGCAGTGAAAAGGCATGAGACAGGGTTACCTGTATGGATCATACAAACACAGGCACGGAATCAGAAGGCAATGGCACCCCACTCCAGTACTCTCACCCGGAAAATCCCACGGATGGAGGAACCTGGTGGGCTGCAGCCCATGGCGTCGCGAAGAGTCGGACACGACTGAGTGACTTCCCTTTCACTTTTCACTTTCATGCATTGAAGAAGGAAATGGCAACCCACTCCAGCATTCTTGCCTGGAGAATCCCAGGGACGGGGGAGCCTGGTGGGCTGCCGTCTATGGGGTCACACAGAGTCGGACACGACTGAAGAGACTTAGCAAAAGACAGAAAAGAACACATAGCATGATTCTATTCTTTAAAAAAGCAAAATCCAGAATCAGGGGAATTCCCTGGTGGTCCTGTGGTTAGGACTCTGCACCACTGTGGAGAACAAGGCTTCGATCCCTGGTTGGGGAACTAAGATCCCACAAGGCGCGCAACATGGAAAAAAGAAAAAAAAAAATCTGGCAAAAATAAACTACAGTCGACCCCTGTATCTGTGGGTCCCTCATCCGCAGATTTAACCAACCGTGGATGGATTGTGTTTACCTTCTAGGTTAACTGAATCTTCGGCTGTGGAACTGGCAGATGTAAAACTCTCACATACAGAGGCCCCCACTATGGGACTTGAGCACCCTGGGATTTTGTTATTTGTGGCAGATCCTAGAACCAATCCCCCTGCTGATACCATATTGCTTAAGGATATATGCACAGATGGTAATGGTACAAAGATAAAAAGGGAAAGCATCATCTCAAAAGTCAGGAAACCCAGCTCCCAGATTTCCAAGTATAACATCGTTCTCCAACCCAAGGAATTAGGGCTCCTTGGCGAAATGGCTGAGCCTAGGCCAGGCAGGGAAGATGCTAGATGAGCCTGGAGCATCTTAGAGAGCCCCATCCAACCAATGGGGGCGATCAAAGGGAACGATTTATTGGTCTTGCACGGGGTCAGGCGGCATCTCACCATCTTCTGTTGCCCACAGTGAACTTTCAGCATGTTACCACGGAGTCCTCGACCCTGTGGCCCTTCAGGACAACTACAGCTACATCATTGAGAGGTGAGCCCCGCCCCCCAACACACAGTCACACGCGTGCGCTCACACCCATGACCATTTGGTGTGCATGTGCCAAAGGCCAATTAATTTTTTTTAATTAATTAAATTTTTGGCCATTTGGAGCAGCATGCAGGATCTTAGTTCCCCGATCAAGGATCAAATCCGTGCCCCTGCAGTGGAAGCTCAGAGTCTTTATCTCTGGACCACCAGGGAAGTCCTAAAAATCATTCTTAAATCATAATGGAAAAGAAAAAAAAAATTTAAAGAAAAGAGAAAAAGAATGATTTAAAATTGATACCATGCCAATTGTTATCTGGCCAGCAAGGAATCCGAGGGGGTGAGGAGACAGGCAGGGGATGGGGCCAGGCCTGCGGGAGAACCAGTGTGATGTGTCAGAGTCCCTGGCCCAGGTCTGCCCAGGCTCTGCTGCCTGCTGAGCCAGCCTCAGACCCCTCCCCAGCCTGCCACCAGCTCGTGGAGCCCAGCCACTTGCTTGCCCCAACTAGTGGAGTTGATCAGACAGTTAGCCAAGGCGGGGAATGGGGGTGGCTGGCCATGGTGAACCCTCTATGCAGGGTGACACAGAGAGCCGATTCCACACTGGTGCACACTGCCCATCCCCCTGGCATAGGAGGATACTGGTGTGTCTTATATGACCTGGCTCTCCCCACTGCAATACAAGCCAAGAGTCCATCCCCCATCCAAAGTCTCAAAGCTGAAGTCAAAACTGGTGCTGCCAGGGCTTCCCTTGTTGCTCAGTGTTAAAGAAACTGCTTGCTAACGTAGGAGACACAGATTCGATCCCTGATCCCGCAAGATCCCACATGCCTCGGAGCAACTAAGCCCATGCACCACAGCTGCTGAGCCTGTGCTCTGGAGTCCAGGAACCACAACTACTGAGCCCACGTGCCATAAGTCCTGAAGCCCGTGTGCTAGAGCCTGTGCTTCACAATAAGAGAATTCTCACCACAGTGAGAAGCCCGTGCACCGCAACTAGAGAGTAGCCCCCGCTCGCTGCATCTAGAGGAGCCCAAGCAGCAACAAAGACCCAGCACAGTCAATAATAATAATAATCAAACCTCCCCCTCCCCACACACAAAAAAGCTATTAACAAACTGATGTTCCTGGGCTTACTGACCAATGAGGCTGCAGCCAGACCTCCTGGGTGCACGAGAGTGTATGAATCAAGGTCTCCAGAGAGAGAGAAGCCACAGGATGTGTGTGTGAGATAGACACACAGAGCAAGATAGAGACACACACAGAGTGACTGCCAGAGATTCACTTTAAGGACTTGGTTCCCTGACTGTGGAGGTTCGGGGGAGGCTGAGGGGCTGGCAGCTCTGGCACAAGTTGCTGTTCTAGTTCAAGGCCATCCACAGGCAGACTTCCTCCTCACTGGGGGAGGCCCTTCTTTGTTCCACTCAGGCCCTCCGGCTGTACCCACATTAGGGCAAGCACTGCTTTCTCAGCCCCAGAGAACAAGCTCACAGAAACATCCCGAAATGCATCTGCCCACAATCAAGTGCCACAGCAAAGCTCAGAGGACCTAGAAGGTCAACCACCACCCATGGGGGCATCCCAGGGGTCATGTTGACAATGGCTGTGAGTCCCCTGCTCAGACACCCCTCCACGGCCGTGGCCCACCCCATCTGCAGAGAGGAAGCAGGGCGGTGGGTGGCTGGACATCTGGGCGCCTGGGGGAGCTCACCCATGTCTCTGTCCTGTTTCCCACAGGGAAGCCTATGACCCCAACTTCCAGGGGCAGCAGGCCAAGAAAGACCTGGAGGTGCATTACCCCTATGAGAAGCTGGGCTGCCCCCTCCTCGCCTACTATGACATCCCGTGGAAGCCAGTGGTGGAGCTGTGAGACCCCCCCCCAGACCCCTCCAATCCCCCACCATCCTCCCCACCCCTCTGCCCAGGCTGCATCCTCACCCTTTTTACCTCCGCAGCTCCCCGCTTGGATACCTTTCCCCTTCCCTGTCTTAACTCGGTGGCTTTAACAAAACACACCAGGGACTGGACTGGCTTGTGGGCGTGGTAGTGGGGGCACACACGGGCACTGACTTTCTCACAGTCCTAGAGGCTGGAAGTCCAAGATCAAGGTGTCTTGCGGTGTCTCAACCTCTTCCCATGGCACCAGGGCCTACCCTTAGGACTTTGCTCCATCTCGATCACCTCATTAAAGCTTCCAATTCCAAATATAGTCACATTTTGGGGGGTTAGGACTTCACATAGGAATTTGGGGGGGCACCTTTTAGGTGCACTCACTCTGGCCCCTTCCATGGATTCTGTCTTCTTTGATCTGATCCTACCCCCAACCTGCCCCCACTGAGGATCATTGAACTAAATTGTTGACAACTGAATGATGGAAGTTGGTGATGGACAGGGAGGCCTGGCGTGCTGCGGTTCATGGGGTCTCAGAGTCAGACACGACTGAGCGACTGAACTGAACTGAATGATGGTGGGACCCTCAAACACGTGGAAACATTTAGGTTCATTAGAGCATCTCCGGAGGGACTTCTTTGGTGGTCCAGGGGTTAAGACTCCATACTTCCAGCACTTCCACTGCACAGGCTTGGGTTTGATCCCTGGGTCCGGAAGATCTCCTGGAGGAGGGCATGGCAACCCACTCCAGGATTCTTGCCTGGAGAATTCCATGGATAGAGGAGCCTGGCGGGCTACAGTACATAGGTTCGAAAAAAGTTGGACATGATTGAGGCGATTAACACTCAACTTTCCCATCAGAGGAGGGTGTAAGCCCCAGCCTGGCAGGAGACAAATGTGCATTCAAAAATAAGAATTGGGGGCGGGGGGGGGCATGGGGCTTGGCTGCACAGCTTGCAGGATCTTAGTTCCCCAACCAGGACTCAAACCTGGGTCCCCAGCAGTAGAAGCTCAGAGCCCTGACCACTGGACCATCAGGGAATTCTCTCAAAATTAAGGATTTAGAACAACTCTAATTCATCACCCTAGAATATCTGCAGGTGCCAGAATTAAATCGACACCCGCTCTCCCACCTTACCCTCACCCGGTCAGTGCCCGCTGTCCCTACCTGCCACTGGGAATCAGGGTTGAATGTCCCAGAGGCGTCAGCTTTGGGGTGGTGGTGGGAGAAGGCGTCCGCCCCCAGACGAGATGGTTTCACCAGCCCAGCATAGCTGGGCCCCCTGGCCTCCCACAGCCTCGCCTGTACGTGCCTTGTCCCAGGTGGCGCGAAGGCAAGTTTCAGGAGGTGGTGGAGGCCGAGTATGTCCTGCTGGAGATGAACGGGCTGTTCACCTACACGTACTCCCTGACGGCCAGCACGGCAGGCTGCAGTGCCCAGCCACAGAACTGGACCACCATCACCAAGATGGCTGGCGACACAGCGCCCTTCTCCTGGGACCGTGAGGTAAGGCCTGCGCTCTTGAATAGTCCCAGGGCACGCCTGGGAAGGCGACTTCCGGTCCTGCGCAGTGTGTGCTGGGAGCCGGCTCGACCTGTTCAGGCTGCTGCTAACCGAACACCAGAGACCCCAGGGGCTTTTAAGAGCAGCATGGGTTTCTCACGGATCTTGGAGGTTGAAGTTCAATATCAAGGCGCCAGCAGATTTGGGGTCTGGTTCATGGGTGACGCCTCCTGTGTCCTCATAGAGCAGAAGGGGTGGGGAAGCTCTTCCAGATGCGTTTGCGCCCAGGTACGTGTTCAGTCCTGTCCAACTCTGCAACCACGTGGACTGTGGCCACGCTGCCGCCCGCCTCCCGCCCCGCCCCACCCCCACCCCCCACCCCCAGGGCTCCTATGGGCCTGGGATTCTCCGGGAAAGAATACTGGAGTGGGTTGCCATTTCCTGCTCCAGGCCCAGGTCCCTTTATAAGGACACAGAACAACTGACTGGTTCAAAATTGGGAAAGGAGTACGACAAGGCTGTATATTGTCACCCCACCTATTTAACTTAAATGCAGAGTACATCATATGAAATGTCAGGCTGGATGAATCACAAACTGGAACCAAAATTGCTGGGAAAAATATCAACAACGTCAGATAGGCAGATGATACCACTCTGATGGCAGAAAGTGAAGAGAAACTAAAGAGCCTCTTGATGAGGGTGAAAGAGGAGAGTGAAAAAGCTGGCTTGAAACTCAGCATTCAAAACACTAAGATCATGGCATCCGGTCCCATCACTTCATGGCAAATAGAAGGGGAAGAAGTGAAAGCAGTGACAGATCTTATTTTCTTGGGCTCCAAAATCACTAAGACAGTGATTACAGTGGTGAAATTAAAAAGACACTTGCTCACTGGAAGTAAAGCTGTGACAAACTTAGTGTATTAAAAAGCAGAGACATAACTTTGCCGACAAAGGTCAGTATAGTCAAAGCTATGGTCTTTCCAGTAGTCATGTACAAATGTGACATTTGGACCATATGGAAGGCTGAGGGCCAAAGAATTAGTGCTTTCGAACTGTGGTGTTGAAGAAGACTTTTGAGAGTCCCTTGGACAGCAAGGAGATCAAACCAGTCAATCCCAAAGGAAATGAACCCTGAATATTCATTGGAAGGACTGTTGCTGAAGCTCCAATCCTTTGGCCACCTGATGCGAAGAGCCAACTCATTGGAAAAGACCCTGATGCTGGGAAAGATTGAAGGCAAAAGGAGAAGGAGGTGACAGAGGCTGAGATGGTTAGACAGCATCACCACTCAATGGACATGCATTTGAGCAAAGTCCGGAAGATAATGAAGGACAGAGGAACCTGGCTTGCTGCAGTCCATGGGGTTCCAAAGAATGGGACACGACTTAGTGACTGAACGACAAAATCTCCTTCAGGAGTACTCCACCACTATGACCTGCTGCCTCCCAAAGGCCCCGCCTCCTAATTCATCACCTTTGGGAGTACAGTTCAGCAGATGACCTCTAGTTGGTTGACACAACATTTAGTCCCTGAATAGCTGGGGTGTTGGATGCTGGTAATGTAAGATGCACAAACCCTTTGGGAACCTCTACCAAGGGAATGACCAGACGATCAGAGATGTCAGGACCAAGGCGTTCATGGAGCACACTGCTGATGACGTACAAAACTCTGAAACCATCCAAATGCCCATTATGTAAGGGGCTGATTATATTTACGGTTCTGCTCAGCGATTGTTTCTATTACGCGCGTTGGTACACGACTGACAAAGAGGGCTCTGGTGATAATGAAAGGAACACGTCGATTTGGTCCTGGTGCGGAAGGGGAGCTTGTGCGCAGTAGTTTCCAGCGCCATCCGCCTCTCAACACCAAGGGCGCGAACACAGTGCAATGCTGCCACGTCACCAGCAGGGCGCGCGCGCTACCCGCATCCGAAGCCGGTTCCCGCACCGACCCCGGGCTCCTTAAATTTTTATTTGTTTTCAGAGCCAGCAGCCTCACCCTTCCTCACTCCCCATTCCGTCCAGTGAGTTTGAGAATTTATTTGGTTGGTGACATTGGGTGTTTTTTTTTTAATCTTTCGCATAACCTATAATGAATTTTTTTTTTAATGTAAAAAGTACAACTCACAACTTGGGCGTTTTGTGCCTTCCAGATGTTACCCAAGCACCACCTCTCTGACCATTTCTTTAAAAAGTACAAGCCACACACATGTAACTTTATTGTTTTCTGACTGTGCTGGTGTTTACATTTTTTATTAGCCGTCTCATTCAAAGTGGCACACATTCCTTTAAGAGACTGTCCAGTTGCTTTTTTCCCATCAGCCCTGGTGGGCGATTTTGTAGAACCCCGAGGGTTTTTCTATCAAGATACAGCGGCAATGCCTGCATTTCCAGCATGATCATTAGATGGGCAGTTATGTAGCTACTTAGCCAAACCATGGGGTGCAGCTAGCTATAAAAAATAATAATAATAATGAGTCTTTAGGCTAAGCAGCTGTCCTCCTTATTAAATTTCACATAGGTTTTATGTGATCCAGCTTTTTTTTTTCCCTTTTACTCTCAAAAGATTTTTTAAATTTTTTCTTAATTGTTAGGCACTTCCCTGGTGGTCCAGTGGTTAAGATTACAAGCTCCCAATGCAGGGGGCTGGGGTTCAATCCCTGGTCATGTCACCAGATCCTTCGTACCTTAGTGGAGTGGGTTGCCATGCCATCCTGCAGGGAATCTTCCCCACCCAGGGATCAACCCGTGTTTCTAGGGTCTCCTGCATTGGCAGCTGGGTTCTTTACCACTAGCGCCACCTGGGAAGCCCCAACTAACAGCTGCTGCTGCTAAGTCGCTTCAGTCGTGTCCGACTCTGTGCAACCCCACAGACGGCAGCCCGCCAGGCTCCCCATCCCTGGGATTCTCCAGGCAGGAACACCAGAGTGGGTTGCCATTTCCTTCTCCAATGCATGAAAGTGAAAAGTGAAAGTGAAGTCACTCAGTCGTGTCCAACTCTTAGCGACCCCATGGACTGCAGCCCACCAGGCTCCTCCATCCATGGGATTTTCCAGGCAAGAGTACTGGAGTGGGGTGCCATCGCCTTCTCTGCCAACTAACAGCAGGCACAGCCAAATAAATTTTTAAAATAATTTAAAAATTTTGTTTTAACTGTGGTCAAACATACATGGACAGAGGAGCCAGGTGGGCTGCAGTCCATGGGGTTGCAAAGAGTCGGATACGACTGAGTGACTAACACTTACTTATACATAACATAAAATTGACCATTTTAAATATTTTTAAGTGCACAGCTCAGTGGCATTAAGCACATTCACATTGTCCTGCAACCATCCCCACCATCATCTCCAGAACTTTCTCTTCTTCCCAAACTGAAACTCTGTCCCTATGAAACACTGACTCCTGTCCCCTCCCCCTGGCACCTGACCCTCACTATCTACCTCCTGTCTCTAAGGATCTGACTCCTCTAGGGGGTCTCACATGGGTGGGATCAGATGGTATTTGACCTTGTGTGTCTGGCTTATTTCACTGAGCATCACGTCCTCACAGTTCATCCATGTTGTAGAGGGTGTCAGAAACTCCTACAATACTCTATTAGTGTGTATGAGCCGCACTTTGTTTATCCATCATCTGTCCATGGACATTTGGTTTGCTTCCACCTTTTGGCTATTGTGAATGGTGCTGCTGTGAACTCAGGAGTGCAAGTATCTCTTTGAGACCTTGCTTTAGTTCTCTGGTGTCAATTCTTACAAAAGAAACAATCCCTTTATAGGGGCCTTACCCTCAGGACCTCATCAAATCTCTTTCCAATGCCCCACCTCCAAATACTATCCCACTAGGGGATGGTGCATCAACATGAATAGGGTTGGGGATTCACACATTCAGTGCATGGGCTTCTCATCACAGTGGCGTCTTTTGTTACAGAACATGGGTTCTAAGGCACATGGACTTCAGTGGTTGCCACGTGCGGGTTTAGTTGCTCTGCCCGTGCGTCCCACGGCTACTAAACCTGTGCTCTAAAGCCCAGGAGCTGCAACTACTGAGCCCACGAGCTAGACCTACTGAAGCCTGTGTGCTCTAGAGCCCAAGTTTCACAACAAGAGAGGCCACTACAATGAGAAGCCCTTGTACCGCAATTAAAGAGTAGCCCCTGCTCTCCTAAACTAGAGAAAAGCCCAAGGGGCAATGAAGACCCAGCATAGCCAAAAATTAATAGATAAATTAATTTTTTAAAAGACCTCATCTCCAAATAAGGACACTGCCCAAGGCCCTGAGGGTTAGAACTTCCCCATATGATTTGGGGAGGAATTCAACCCAGCTCATAACAAACACCAAGAGCACATGTATCAGACTCACCCCCAGACTCAGAGCTGCAGGGGACCCTGGGGAGAGGAGTTACTATGCCTGCAGCCCACCTCAAGCTTGGGCAGACCAGGAAGGAGGAGGGCTGGAAGACGGATCCACACTCACAAATTGGCTGGCCTGCCCAGCGGGCACCTGGCCCTAGATTCACAGCCACAGATGCTGGCAGATGGCAGTGTGCCATGGGGTGTGTCGGAGGGCTTCCACAGTCCTCCCCAACCCCCAGGGCCAGCGAGCACACCTTTGTCCTCCTCCCCAGAATTACATAAGCTGCCATGACCCCAACTACCATGAACCCTTGAGATGGCCTGACGTCCCATATCAGATCTTGGGAGGCCAAACAGAGAACAAGGTTGTTTTCGACCAAAGAAATGGCATCTACATCTTCTTCATTTCTATCGTGGATCCATCCTACAGGTGAGTGGATGAGGGGAGTCGCTGTGCACCGGGGGCCTCTGGGGAGACAGCTGGCGCTTCCAGGGCAGGTCCCACACGTGTGTGGGGCCCACTTTCTGCCACCCTTAGGCAGGTCCTGGATAAACCTGAATCCCCCAACAGCTCAGACCATCCCCGGGAAGAGTGATACTTTAAGTCGTGGATGGCATTTGTTCACTGGCTAAGTAAATCTTTATTCAGAGACCACGGCAGGCCCTAAGGGGAATAACAATGCCCAGCAGCACCCCTATCCCTACCCTGTGGAATCAGAGTCACCCCCATGGCTATGTCTCACTGGTGGGCACAGACAGGCTCCCAAGCACTAACCCTCAGATATTCAGGGAGTCTGCAAGCCGGCGGACTTCCCACTGGTAACTTGAAATCAGCACTGGCCAGAGTATTAATGCCATGGAAACTGACCCAGGTTATGGGCCTGGCCTCCCAGGCACCCCACCTCTACCCTAAGAGCTGAGTAGTAGTAATATTCACCACTGTGCTGGATCAAATCGTGAGCATCTCCCACTGGGAGGGGGAACGTGGGCGGCATTCTTTCCCCCATCACATTTCCCCTCCAGATGGACACAAAAGCCACCCTCAAAAGCTTGGGGGGACCCTGCCTTCCCTAGGGGCCCCAGACCAGACCACCTCTGGGACGTCAGGGGTGGAAGGCTGGGGAAACCCTGGGGGCACCCAGTGGGGGGAAGGGGCCTGCCTGGGAGCCTCAGCCCCTCCCCTCCCCCCACCTGCCTCCTGCAGTTTCCCTGGCTACTCGCCCCCTGGGTCCCCTTTCCTGGGTGCCCTTCCCTCCATCCTGCTACCCCCACTTCAGGGATGCTGTGGCCCCCGTCACACCCCCTCTGTGTGATGAACAGTTTCTTGGCCTCTTCTGCCCCACCCCCAAGATAGCCTGGGCATGGAGGGGAGACCCCTTGTCCCAAGAGCAGGGGACCACAGGGGCCCTGGGGAAAAATGTGACCTCTGCAAAATACAAAGAGGATGACAGATCAGAGGAGAGAGAAGTGGGTATGAATGGAACTCAGTGTCCCGAGTAACCATTCCAGGCCCAGCTGTCATTCCTGTGGGGTTTAAAATCTTTGCTGGGGAATTCCCTGGCAGTCCAGTGGTTAGGGTTCCTTGCTTTCACGGCGGAGGGCCCGGGTTCAATCCCTGGTTGGAGAATTAAGATCCCACGAGCTGAGCAGAGCTGCCAAAACAAAAAAGCTTGCTGGGGTGAAGGGCGGGGCCCCTGAAGGCGGTGCCCCACAGACTCCACCCACCCACCCCTCGCAGCTACTGTCGCCTGGAGACCACCTTCAGCGTCTACGTCTACGGGGCCTTCCCACTGTCCATCTTCCCGCCGGAGATCACCATTGTCCTGCTCACGGCGGCCACCTTGCTGTCCGTTTGGCTGGCTTACATGATCCCCCAGCTGCTGCACACCGAGCAGGGCCTCGAGGGGAACGGCTTCTGGGTCAGACTGTACCAAAGATGCAGGAAGTCTTGTGCATGTCTCTGGGGCAGGTGCTGAGCACCTGTGGAGGGTGGGAATGCCAGGGAGAGGGCAGAGTTGTTGTAAAGGGTTTATGAAAATAGCTAGTGGCAGCATGTATCACTCGCGTTTTGTGGTTTTTCTACACCCATCAGCCTCCCTGGACATCCTGGCATCAGAGTCCCTCTTAACTATAGCACCTACATGTGTAAGGATATAAGGATAAGGGGGACAGCCCAAGTCCTAGTGAACAGGAGCTTGGTGGGGACTTCCTGCTGGTCCAGTGGTTGGGACTTCACGCTGCAGGGGTTTGATCCCTGGTTTGGGAACTAAGATCCCACAAGCCATTCAGCATGGCCAAAAAAAAAAAAAAAACTAGTGAACAGGAGCTTGGAGAAATGAGCTCACCCAGGCATGTGGTGCGCTCATCTGCCAGCCCCTGAGATATATCAGACACATGATAAGTTCTGTTAGAGAAGGATGAGACCCGAGAGTCCATCTCTGTTGATAAACCCTGACGTATATACAAATGAACACACGTAGACTTGTGGGATGTCCATGAGTAAGATTTGGAAGCATAGTACATACTTTATATGTACATGGGTTAGGCATACATATAGGTACAGATGGTGTGCATATATATATATGCAGAGAGATGTACACACATGTACATAGCATGGGTAAGGCATACACATCGGAGAAGGCAGTGGCACCCACTCCAGTGCTCTTGCCTGGAAAATCCCATGGATGGAGGAGCCTGGTGGGCTGCAGTCCATGGGGTCGCAAAGAGTCAGACACGACTGAGCGACTTCACTTTCAGTTTTCACTTCTATGCATTGGAGAAGGAAATGGCAACCCACTCCAGTGTTTTTGCCTGGAGAATCCCAGGGATGGGGAGCCTGGTTGGCTGCCGTCTATGGGGTTGCACAGAGTTGGACACAACTGAACGACTTAGCAGTAGCAGCAGCAGCAAGGCATTCACATACATGTGTGTAGATAATGTGCATGTGTGTGCATGCATATTGTGTATGTGTGGATATTGTGTGGATAGTGCACACGTGTGTGATGTATATCTGCAATATACATACATGTGTGTACATGTATGATACACATTCATGTAAACACATGCATATATATGTGGGTGATGTGTCACACAAGTGTGTGTATAATACAATTACACATGTGTACATGTATGGATAAATACATGTGAACACAGATGTAAATAACACACCTATCTACAAGTACACACATACAAGCATATAAATGTGCACACGTGGATACATATATGGGCATGTATACATGTACATATGCACTGTACACATAGGTGTATATGTATGTTGGATCAGTCTGTCCCTCCGTTCAGCGGGCTTCCCTCTCCCACACATCCTTCAAATTCCAGATGGTGCAGGACACCGTCTCATTCTACTGAAAATTTTCTCTGTAACTTTTTTGATCACTCTTAGGTTAAAAGAACA
Organism: Bos indicus; assembly: GCF_029378745.1. NCBI lineage: Eukaryota > Metazoa > Chordata > Mammalia > Artiodactyla > Bovidae > Bos > Bos indicus. The sequence goes on along the minus strand of NC_091766.1, from coordinate 18,327,426 downwards.
CATCCCATGGTCATTTACTTGCTTTCTGTTTGTTTTGGGCCATGGCTGGAGGCCTGTGGGATCTTATTAACAGTTCCCTGTGGTGTGTGCTGTGCTTAGTTGATCAGTCATGTGTGACTCTCTGCCACCTCATAGACTATAGCCCGCCAGGCTCCTCTGTCCTGGATTCTCTAGGCAAGAATACTGGAGTGGGTTGCCATGCCCTCCTCCAGGGGATCTTCTCAACCCAGGGGTCGACCCCAGGTCTCCCACATTGCAGGCAGATTCTTTACTGTCTGAACCACCAGGGAAGCCCATGAATACTGGAGTGGGTAGCCTATTCTTTCTCCAGGTCATTTTCCTGACCCAGGAATCGAACCAGGATCTCCTGCATTGCAGGTGGATTCTTTACCAGCTGCCCTACCAGGGAAGCCCTAATAGTCACCTGACCAGGGATCAAACCCATGCCCCCTGCAGTGGAAGCTTGAAGTCTTTTTTTTTTTTTTTCTGAGCTCAGATCAAGTGTAGAAACCTTCATAGTTATATAAAGTTCTGCAGTAAAATCTTCATCATTGGTCAGAACTGATCAGCCTTTCATACAAGCACACCCACAACCAACTCTCACTTACCCACCAATAAGCCCCTTAATTATCCAGTCACCTACACACACACACACACACACACACACACACACACACACACACACACCCCTTCATACCCCTTATTTTAAATTATTCTTTTGCTTCTCAGAACTACAGAGATCATGCATCAGATACACTGGGTGGTCTTCTGATGCTCAGATTTGGCTACTTTCATCACTGATCCACTTCAGTAAGAGCAGATCTCAGAGAAGAAGCTTGGAGTCTTAACCACTCCCAGGGAAGCACCCCCTCCATGCCATGGTCATTTAAATTGCCTAATACGGGGACTTCCCTTGCAGTCCAGTGGTTAGGACTCGGTATTTTCACTGACATGGGCCCAGGTTCAAGCTAGTCATTTTGTCCCACCATCAGGGGCTGAGTTGCTCTGTCCCATCCACCCTCCAGGCCTGATGGAGGGGGTCATGAGATGGGATGCCATGCTTCACGATCCTCAGTCCACATTAATCTTACAGAAAACCAAGCTCCTCCCCTCGCATCCACCTTGTTTGCCAGGGGCTCCCCGTCACTGGGGGCACTTCATGTGCATCTCAAAAACACCCGTTAACATGGCTGCAGGGAGGAGGGCTCCAAGGGAGGTGAGGGAAGTGAGCTCCTGGCTTCTCTCGGCCCATGTCCCATTCAGAGGAGAGTCAGTAAGTGCAGGTGCAGACTTAGGGCTGCCCCCGCCTCCCTGAGCCTTGAAACAGGCTTCAGGGAGACGAGCCCTGTAGGCTTGAGATGTGGTGCCAGCACATGGCATCCCCCACCCCGACATCTCCTGGATCCCAGTCAAGCCCCCCAGCTTCCCAGCAGAGTCCAAGAGTGAAAGCCCCTGAGACGCAGCCCTGAACCTGGACCCTTACTCCTGCAGGGGAGGGAAGCAGGCAGGGCTGGCCCACTCCAGAGGTGTGCTCCATCTCTCCTTGTTTGTTTTCTTGCTAAGTCGTGTCTGACTCTTTTGGAACCCCGTGGACTGTAGCCCGCCACCCTCCTCTGTCCATGGGATTCTCCAGACAAGAACACAGGAGTGGGTTGCCATTTCCGTCTCTAGGGGATCTTGCCGACCCAGGGTCAAATACTTGTTTTCTGCATTGACAGGTAGATTCTTTACCACTGAGCCACTAGGGAAGCCCCCAACTCTCCTTACCGCCTTGCACGTCACCCCCTTCAGGGTCACCTTGAGTATTTCAGGGGAGGGTATGGACAGCAGCTGCTCCAGACTCTCCAGTGGGAAGGGCTGAAGAGAGCCTGGCCTGGGACCCACAGGGGTGGGAGCCATGTAGATGCAGCGGGAGGAGCCCAGGCAGGAGGGAACAGGTGTGAGAACTGAAATCCCAGGCTCCCCGTGCCTACCACGCGCAGCTGGGTCCAATGAGGGGACGCAGCCCCCTGCCCATCTTGGAACAGGCACGCCCACCCAGGCCTCGGGCCTCACCTGGGCTGCAGGTGCACTCTGCACGCCCCATCACATGCGGGCCTGTTCTCAGCCACCCGTGTACCAGGCGGGCACCATCTCCTGCATCCCTGCCCAGCCCCCACCCTCAGGCCTCAGGTGCCGCTCCTCCAACCAGCACCTACCTCCACACCCCAGCTGTCTGCATGAACATGGGTGGGGGCCTGCCCCTTCACCATTGGCGACACCTGCCCTGCCAGGTAGGTAGAGGCTGAGCCCAGCCCGCAGGCCTCTCTAAGGCCTTCCCCCCTCCTACCCATAGTGTGCTTCAGAGGGATGGTCCGGGATATGCAGGCCACTCCCTAACTCCCGCATTTGCTGTGTCTCCAGGCCAGTCCCTGCTCATCTCTGGGCAGCCCTGACTTTCCCAAACACAGAAGTGAAATTCTTGCAGTTCCCACCTCTCCAAAGTGCCGGCTGACGTGGATTCTCTATGGCTAGATTTAGAATCCCAAATCTGAATCTAGGGCTCCCCCACTCTGCTCTGTAAGTCCAGCACCCTCGGGGTTCTGCAGGGCCTCACCCCGTGGCCTGGGGCCCACTGTACAACAGGGAGGATGTGGGGATGGCCCTGATGCCACTGGGCGGACACAGCACTGAGAGGTCAAATCCGCTTTAATGGGGGGTGGCTCCCAGGTCCTGCCGGGGCCCTGAGGAGGCAGCAGTCGTGGGACCCGTGGCCTGCTTGCCCTTGCTGCCCTGCCGCCCCTTCTTGGTGGTGGAACTGCCCGCCTTCCTCTTGCCAGGGGGCTCGGCCCTGGGGGCAGAGGCTGTGGTGTTGGCGGCAGGGGGCCCCGGACGGGGCAGCGGCTCCTCGTCCAGTGCCTTAAAGTTGAAGAAGTAGTCCACGTTGGAGACAGTGTCCAGGATCTCGGGCACACTATAGTCGAAGGACAGCAGCTCGTCTGGCAGGTGCAGCGAGCGGATGTCACCAGAGGAGTCGTCACCGCCGCCCCCGCTGTCGGGCAGGGCTGGCCCAGGCCCCAGGGGCTTGCGTGGGGCCCCTTCGGGCTCGGCACTGCCCGGCAGGCAGTCGAAGAGCTTCATTGCATCCTCCAGCAGCACCTTCTCGGGCAGCGCGAAGGCCCGGGCCACCTCCGGGGTCCTGGCCTCGCCCGCCCCCAGTGGGGCCACCTCGGCATCGGCTGCCTTGGGTTCAGTGGAGACCGGTGGGTACAGCGGGCTGGGGGGCGGCTCCTTGACTGGGAAGGTCAAGGGCTCCCCGGGCCCATGCAGTTGGCTCAGGCGGCCCTTGAGGTGGCTATAGGTGCCTGGGGGCAGTGCGGTCTCGGCGGGCAGCGTGATGAGCAGCGGGGGCAGCTTGCTCTCCTTGGGGGGTGGTGGTGGTGCCAGGCCCTCCTTGATCAAGGGCCGGGGCAGCTCCACGAAGGCGGGTGGCCCCCCGTCCCCCATGAAGCCCACGGTCTCGGGCCCCGGCCCCTCAGGCGGGAAGTACGGCAGGAGGTACTGGGGGCCCCCAGGGGGCGGTGGCTGGTAGTGGGGGTATGGTGGGGGCGGTGGGGGTGGCACCGGGGCCTTGAGGTAGTGCTGGGGCTCCAGGAGGTAAGTGCCTGGCGAGGTGGGGGCCCCAGCTGGCCCCCCATCGCCCACGGCCACCAGCTTGTACAGGGATGACTGGCCGAAGTCGGTGGCAGCCCACTCGATTCGGTAGATGCGGGGGTCAAAGAAGCACCCGCAGGGCGCCATCTGGAAACCTGTGGCCAGGAGGGTGGCCCTCAGAGGGATGGTCCTGGGACCTGCCTGGGGGGCACATCAGGGGGACACAGGACACGGACCAACCCTGGGGTCCATTTGGGGGATGAGGACATAGGCTTTGCCTCTGGGGGTTTATCTACCAGTCTGGGGACCCAGGATGTGCTTTGGGGGCTCATCAGGGGGGATGGGGGACTGGAGACACAGACCTGGCTTTGGGGACTGACTGAGGGACAGGAGTCATAGGCCTGCCTTACTGTCAAGGCCCCCTCGAGGGGATGAGGGACACTGGCCTTGCTTTGGAGTGGGAAGCCATCTAGGGTTAGGGGTGGGGACGGGATGGCCCCGCCCACTCCCCAGTCCTCAAGGGTTGGCGGGAGGCCAGTACCTGCTGGAGGGGTTGGGAACACCTCCTTCTCCGGGGTTGGGGGGTGGTACAGGTTGGAGGAACCTGTGGACAAAAGCAGGCAGGCAGGTGGGGTCCTGAGGTTGGCGGACAGAGCCCCAGTCCCTGCCCCCATGGCCACGCCCTCCGCCACCGACTCATACCCACAGCGGACAGAGGCTCTGTGCAGGTGGGAGTGGGCTGGCTGTCCAGCCCATCAGTGGCATCCAGGCCCTGGGGACTGAAGCCTTCTTGGGGAGCTGTGGGTGCGTAGAAGGGTTTGGGGTGCTGCATAGGGAGGCGGGGGCCTGACCCAGGTGGGCCAGGAGGGCAGCAGGTGGGGAGCACAGGTGGCCCACCCAGAGAACAGGCTCAGAGTCCTGTGGAGTTCTGTTTGTCCGGTTACTCCGGGCAGCGGGTTCCAGGCTGTGGCCCGCCCACCAGTCGAGGTTCCGGGTAATGGCGGAGTGGGGAGTGGGCAGGGGTGGACCAGGAAACCAAGGGAGCCAGAGACGGGCATCACAGAGGGTATGGTGGACCTTGGGTGAGGTCTGCTGCCTTCCACCTCTGCCAGCATGGCTTGCCCGTCAGCTCTGAGGCCCCTTCCTCCAGGCAGCCCACCCTGATCCACACTCAGGTAGGATGAGGCCCCATCTCATGGGCTCTGATGCCTTCTTTGTTGTCAAGGCCTTTTGGGAACCAGCAGTGGCCAGCACAGGGCTGGTGAATGAGTGAAGGGGTGAGGCGGGGCTGGGGGTGGGGATGGCAGAGGGCCAAGGGCAGCATTAGGGTCACAGAAAGGCCTGAGTTTTAGAAGAATAAAATTTATTGTCTTCTCATGCTTTAGGGGGCTCTCTGGGTACTCAGATGCCCCTCCGGCCCCTGTGGCTACTTGTAGGCATTGGCCTTGTGCTTGGGCAGGAAGACGAAGTTGGGCGGGACAGGTCCCAGCAGCATCTCACTGTGGGAGGGAGGCAGGCAGCCGGGGTCAGGCCTGGTGCGGGGCAGCCCCCAGTCCAGCTCACCCCAGACCCACCAGGTCGTCTATCCCCCTGTCCCCCAGGGCCTCAGTTCCTGGGCACCTGATGCGAATCCAGTCGGCTGCCTTCTGGCTGGCCATGAGCGTTTCCAGGTAGTCGCGGCCCAGGTAGTAGGGCGGCCGCTCGTTGATCCGCTGCGGGAGCCGCTCCAGCAGGCCCACGGGCACGTACCTGTGGGCGAGGGTGGCGGGAATGAGGTTGGGCTGGGGCTCCCCACACACTGTGCCTGCCCCACCCCACCGCCCCGCCGCCCCATCCCACCTGCACAGGAAGGAGAGCCACTCAAGGAGGAAGCGGCGCGTCTTCTCGACGCCCTGTGTGTCCGAGCCCCAGTGCTCCAGGCCGTAATGCGTGAAGTCCCGCAGGATGTCCAGGCGCTCGGATGACGAGATGTCCCAGTGCCTCTGCTCCTTGATCTCCGTGAACAGCCACGGCTTGAGCAGGGCGCCACTGGAGGTGGGCGGCAGGCAGCAGTCAGTGGGCCGCTGGGGAAACCCCGGCCCCCAACACCACGGTCCCCGGCCTCCCAGCCACACTCACACAACGCTCAAAGCCAAAAAATTTGGGACTTTGCTTGTGGTCCAGTGGCTAAGACTCCATGCTCCCAATGCAGGGGATCTGGGTTTCATCCCTAGTCAGGGAACTACACCCAACATGCTCCAACTAAAAATCCCACATCCTATAATAAAGATCAAAGGTCCCACATGCTGCAATTAAGACCCGACACAGCCAAATTAAAAAAAAAAAAAAGCCTGAGAGTTCCACGCTATGACACTAAGGCCACAGCTGCAGCCCGAGGCACACGCACCGCGCGATCATGACCCCCGCGACACCAGTCTGCAGGGCCCGGTTGGCATCTTCGTAGGACAAGACGTCTCCATTCCCTGAGGGACAGAGGCCGGGGTCTCAGGGAGCCACGTCAGGCAGGGGTCCCAGGGCATGAGGAGTTCTCGCCAGCCGGGAGCCCCCCATCGGGGCAGGGAGGGGCCCAGGTGAGGGGTGGGCCTGGGTGTGTGACCTGTGGGGACCCACCGAAAAGGGGCATGGGGCGGGCTGCTGCCACGCACTGCTCGATGTACTGCCAGTCGGCCAGCTTGGTGTAGCGCTGCTCCCGCGAGCGGCCATGGAGCTGGAGGAGAGGCGGCCGTGTGGGGAGGGAAGGAGGGGCCGGGGAAGCAGAGGACCATAGAGAGAGAGAGAAAGAGACCCAGAGAACCCGGGAGAGACGGACTGAGAGAGAGAGAGACAGAGAGACGGACAGACGGAGACAAGAGATGGAGGGCGAGCCAGAGACCAGGAGAGGAGACGGGAGGGAGGGATAGTTAGAAAGGGAAGTGCCTCGGGGCCCTGATGCCCACTGCGCCCCAAGACCCACCGTGACCAGAGCTGCCCCCCAGTCCCGCAGATCGGGCAACAGCCGGTGAGCCAGATTCACACGCTCCTGGACGCCTGTGCGGAGCTTCACGGTCAGCGGCACGTCCAGCACCTGTGGGAATGGGAGTGGTCGGCAGCAGGGCCTGGGGTCGGTTGGTGAGGGCTCTGGGTGGTCATCTTGAGCAGTACCTGGTTCATACCACGGACGATCTGCTGGAACTTGGCCAAGCGGTTCATGAGGGCACAGCCCCCGCCCTGGGAGAGACAGGTGGCTGGAGCTCAGGAAGGCCGGGCCCTGGCTGGGCCTGATGCCAGCTCCCACCCTACCACTGCCTTCCTTGTCCGGATGCAGAAAGCAAGGCACAGAGGCCCCCACAGATTCCGAGCAACTCCACCCTCACCCACTCAGCTGAATGTTGGGTACCTTCTTGAACACGAGGTCAATGGGGCAGCCGACATTGATGTCCACGAAATCCACCTCGATGGTGCGGTTCAGCAGCTCGGCACATTTGGTCATGGTGTCAGGAAAGGCACCCTCAAGCTGTGGCCGGGTGGGTGGGCAGAGAGTGAGGGGCTGTCCTGCCTGGCCCCGTGCCGAGGCTATCAGCTCCTCCAGGTGCGTCAGGCTGGCACGTGGCCAGTAGCTGAGGCAGGGGGTCTGGGAGGTGATCCAGGAGAGCCTGACCCTGCACCTGACACGTGGCAGCCAAGAGCCCCTCCTCCTTCCCTTCCTCGGGGCGCCACCAACCTGGACACCAAAGATATCCTCGCAGGGGTGGCGTTTGAGCAGGGCCCACTCAGACGTCTGGCCCTGCAGCAGGTTGGTGCACACAGCCATCTCCCCGCAGGTCACGTCCGCCCCGAAGCGCTTACAGATCCGGCGGAAGGGCAGGTTGCCACACTGGGGACAGTGGAATGCACACGTAAGGGCATGGCAGGCTAGGACCCCAGACATGGACCCAAGCCCCAGGGCAGGGGGAGCAGTGGGTACTGCTGTGATGAGCACATTGCCAGCACCTGCCCACCCCGCTGTGGGTCCTACCGTAGTAAGTGGGGCCAGGTACAGCTTGCCACTGATGTCCAGCTGAAAGGGAAAAAAAGCACACTGAATTTCCACCCACGAATCTGACTTTCAAGGCCTCTCAAGCCTCAAGCCTTCCCACAGGCTTTGTCCTGCCCCAGTAAGTCTGGTTCCTTTTCACCTCCACACCTCTGCACAGGTCACCTAATCCCTCCAAGAGGAAAGTTCTTTTCTCCATGCTTTTCTCTGCTAGAGAGCTTCTACTCAACCATCAAAGCCCCAGTCCCAATGCCCTCCCTTCTAGGAAGCCTTTTCCACTGCCCCCTTCTGTTAGAGCCCGGACTCTCTGGAGCTGGGAGTGTGTCCAGCTCTGTCTGCCCCCAACGCTGCTAGTGTCCTCAGAGGGGGCCCATGACACATACCCGCCGCTTCTCATGGGGCCTCAACCTGACTACATCCTCATCTGTCAGGGGTCCGCAGGTCCTTAAAGGGCCACTGGGAGGGCCAACGGTGTCCGGTTCCTGGGGGGCCAGCTGGATGTCACAGTTGTCCTGCCCTGGGGCACCCTCGGCCTCCCTGCCCTCGGGGACAGTGGCTTCGGGGGTGGGGCCTGGCAGCGGGCCCCTGCTCAGCTGGCGCAGAGCCTGCTCTGCACGCTTGAAGTGGATCTTCCTTTTTCGCAGCTGCTGCTGCAGGGCCTTGTCCAGGCCGTTGCGGACAGGCGGGGCCTGGACCAACCCCTCCCTCACCAGATTCTGGCCCTCAGGCCCCAGATGCGCCCCGGCAAAGCGGCAGGTCACACCATAGGGGCACCTGCCGAAGGTTTCGAAGAGCACACAGCTGGGGCCAAGGTCAGCAGGCTTGGTCTCGAGGTAGTGGCCCACATCATGCAGGAAGCGGCAGCGGTCGCCATAGAAACACCTAGCAGCTGATTCCTGCAAGGAAACAGAGAGGCAATGAGGGAGGACAGAGAGACCTTGATGAAGGCAGTCGGGCAGCCTAGGTCTGAAACTCAGATCCCTCCCCTCCTGGCTGTGTGTCCTCAGACAAGGCAGAAACCTCACCAAGCCTCAGTTTCTTCACCTGGAAGATGGGAACAATAACGATACATCATAACGTCATGAAGACTGAACAGGGGGCAGACAGGCTCACACTCAAGGCATCTGGGACGTTCGGTAACAGTGACGCACACCTGGACCAGAGAGGGGCAGAGCTTGTTCTTATCATAGTGGGTGGGCTTCACGTGAGGCCGGCACTTGTTCTGGCCCCGGGCCCTCTTCTGAGCCTGAAGCTGCTCCCCAGGTTCAGCTGCCTCCTCTGCCTGGCCGTCCTCTGTCTGCCCGTCCTCCAGTCGGATCCGCTTGGCCTCAGGCTCAGCCAGGTCATTGCCAGCAGGGTCTACAGCCTCGGATTCCTGGCTGGGCTTCTCCTGCCCTTTGGCTTCCAAGAATTCGTGGAACTGCTCCTTGGTGGTGAGGTATCTGCCAGCAGAGAGGCAGAAGAAAGGAGGGCTTGTAAAAGAAGTATCCTGCCTTGAGCTCAGATTCATGAACGCTAGAGAAAGGGGCTGAGAACACTTGCCCCTGTTTACATGCCTCTGTTGATGGGGTACTCCCTACTTAGAACTAGCCAGCTGCCAGCCGAGGAACACTTCAAGGCCGCAGGGAGGATCTGTTTTGTTCCTGAGTCCCCAGTGCCCAGACTGGAGAACTGAATTAAGTACAAATATCAGATGTGAACATCCCTGGCGACCTTAGGCTACAAGAAACTACAAGTCCCAGCGTGCTCTGCAACGGGTCCGCTGCCACCACATTTCCCAGCATGCCTTTCAGCCACCCCACCCCCCGACCCCAAGACCCAGCATGCCCCGCGGCACTAGCTTCAGACACAAGTCCCTACCTGTAAGTGCGGCGGCTGGCCAACAGTGCTCTTGCACCATTCCCGCCATACGCTAGGCCTACAGTCCCCAGCATGCACTGCGGCCTCCGCCCCAGACCCCGCCCACCCCAGCATGCACCGTGGTCTCCCTTCGTGCATGTGACAGTTCCCAACGTGCGTGATCTCAGGTGCTCGCTGACCCTGCGAGCGGACGGAAGGCCGAAACACAAGAGCCGGCGAACTTCCAATGCTGGGCCGCTGCCCCAGCTCCCGGCAAGCACTGCTCGGGCCGCGCCTGACCCAGCGACTCACTGAAGTTTGATGGGCGCCACTCCCCGTTCCGGCTCGACGGTTCCTAGGTCACCACCACCATCACTCTCTGCTGAAACTACTGCCGCTCCCTCCGCCATCGGCCCCCCTCACGCCCGCTTTGGAGTGCCGCGGAAAGGCCTTCCGGGTCGCGTGTGTGTCTTCCCCGGTCTTGCTGGTGAAGTGCGCATGCCCAGGTCGCTCCAAGTGTCGCAATTGTACGCTCATCGACGTAATGGGGCGGAACCTAGGAGGGGCTGGGGCCTCGGGTCCCTTTTCTACCTCTGATCCCTTTGCGGGAAACGGAGATGTTCAGTGAGTCTCTTGGGGCTCTCAAACTGGCTTCCCGCGGGCCACAGTCGGCTTACAGAACTATTTTGTTTTCCTGATGGAATTTTAAAACACTACTACTTTTATTTGGGGTGTTCTTTAAACGAGTAACTCGTTGAATGCCTATGTGTTACATGCTACCCTAGACGCCAGCGAAGTGAAGTGAAGTCGCTCAGTCGTGTCCGACTCTGCGACCCCATGGACTGTAGTCTACCAGGCTCCTCTGTCCATGGGATTTTCCAGGCAAAAGTACTGGAGTGGATTGCCATTTCTTTTTCCAGGGGATCTTCCCAACCCAGGGATTGAACCCGGGTCTCCCGCATTGTAGACAGACGCTTTACCATCTGAGCCACCAAGGAAGTCAGCAAAACAGCAGTGAATAAAACAGACCAAAAAATCCTTATGCTTAGGAGCTTAGATAGAAGTGGTGAAGACAGTCAACATAATACATAAGTAAGGTATACTGTATATTGGACGGTAATGAAGCAGGGAAGAGGAAGTGGAAAAACCATTTCTGGTGGTTGCGGTTCTTAATAGAATGGTCAGGGAAAGCTTTTTCACTGAGGGGACATTTTAATGGTTTTGCAAGAGATGAGTGAGAGAGACAGGAATATCAGAAGGAAAAGTGCTCCAGGTTGAGGGAACAGCTAGTACAAAAGCCCTGAGGCAAGACCCTGCCTGGTGTGTTAGACATACAGTGAGCCCTCTGTGGTTGGAGCTGCGTGAGCAAGGGAGAGAGAGGGAGGAGGTGAGAACAGGGAGGTGAAGGTCATGCAGGGCCCTCTAGGCTTTGGGGAGGGCTTGGGGATTTTATCCCAGGGAAGTGGAGAACAAACAGCCCAAGGAGAGCAGAATCTAGTCCCCATTTTCCACAGTCCCCACCATTGCCTGTTGCACTCTCCTAAAGCTCCCTGTTCCTGGAAGAGCCTTGGTGCAGCACAGGCACCTCTGGGCTGTGGACTCAGCCTGCCAGTTTGGAATCCCAGCACTTCTGCTGACCAACTGAGAACATTGTCCTTAACTTTGTGCCTCAGTCTCCTCATCAGAAAAATGGGGCTGATAAAAATAGCAGTTTTAGAAATTATAGACTCAATAAATACAGTCAGTAAACATTAAAGAGTACTATTGTTGCTACTGTGTGCTACTTCAGTTGTGTCCAATGCTTTGCGACCCTATGGACAGTAGCCTGCCAGGCTCCTCTGTCCATGGGATTCTCCAGGCAAGAATACTGGAGTGGGTTGCCATGTCCTCCTCCAGGGGATCTTCCTGACTCAGGGATCCAACGTTGCTATTTCTTTATCACTATTATTTGCCTCGAATTATGTGAACACAGTGCAGGATGTCAATAACCAATTTCTTGGCCACCCGTGCATTTTACCGCTAACCTTGACAAAGCTTTCCTGGAACAAGGAAATGAGACAGAGACTGAATTCCTTGAGTGACAGAGGGACAAACTGAGGCCAGAGGAGGGAAAGGATTTGCCTGAGGCCGCAACAGGCTTAACTCCAGCTTTTCTAAGACCTGGGGGAAAATGGAATGGGGGTCAGGGAGCAGCTTGTCTTCCATCTCTGGCCTCTGCCGCCCTCTATAGGACAAACTGGAAATAAAACTTGGAATCAGGGACTCTGGAAGAAACCACAGCAGTCCTTGGGAGACTCTGTCCCACTTACCCACCTCCAGGGACAGGAACTCACTTCTTCTTGAGGTGCCCGCCCCATTGCCCTCTGAGGTTCTACCATCGTTTCCCGGGACATCGTCCCACAGGCGTCCAGATCTCTCTGGGGAAACAGTTGTTCAGGTGGAGAACTGAGGCCCACAGGGGGTGACCTCAGGAATGGGACTCCCCTCTCTGGGCCTCAGGCTTCAAGAAGACCCTTCTTAGGGCTTCCTGGATTTGCCCTGTGACAACGAGCCTTCTCTGTGTAAGGCGATCCAGAAAGCCTTCCTGTAGGGAGAGAAAGGGAGATTGTGGACTGGCAATTAATAACAATGTGCTGTGCTCTGCGTAGTCACTCAGTTATGTCCAACTCTTTGCGACCGCGTGAACTGTAGCCTGCCAGGCACCCCTGTTCATGGGGATTCTCCAGGCAAGAATACTGGACTGGGTTGCCATTTCCTTCTCTAGGGGATCTTTCTGACCCAGGGATCAAACCTGGGTCTCCCGCATTGCAGGTGAATTCTTTACTGTCTGATCCACTAGGGAAGCCCAAGAATACTGGGGTGGGTAGCCTATCCCTATTTTCCTGACCCAGGAATTGAACCAGGGTCTCCTGCATCGCAGGCGGATTCTTTACCAGCTGAGCTGCCAGGGAATCCGTAATAACCATGATATGGGTATTAATATAAGTGACACATTATTAATTGCTTGTTATTATTTTGTTATAATATTGCATTATTTTAATGGCATAGTACTAATCATTTACCAGTAGCTGCACAATTATTGAGCACTTACTGTATATTGGGCTCTGTTCTAAGCTCTTTTCATGTATTAGCTCCTTTATTCCTGTCTCTGACCTTGTGTGGAGGAAACAGACATTCATCCCAACTCTACCTGAATCAATGGCTTGCAGAGGTCCCAGGTCTGGGGACTGCCCCATTGCCTAGCCAGAGACCTTGGGCATCAGCCTCTCCTCCCACCACAGCCTGTCAGTCCCCATGTCCAATCTGCTTTCTCTCCAGAGTCTCTTTCTAGCCTGTCCCCTTTCCCGGCAACTCCCCTTCCAGGCCTCAATCTCCCAACCTACCCCCAATAGCCCAGCCTCCCACACCTCTTTCTAAAACCCAGATCTGACCATGACCCTCCCCTGCTCCCAATCCTGCCTTGGCTCCCTACTTCCCTAGTCCTAGACTATAGCCCCAAGGTTTCTGCATAGTCCAGCCCCTGCTGCCTTCCCCAGCTTCATGCCTCTTCACCTCCTCACTCCCTGAACTCAAGTACCAAGTTAATGCCAGAATTCCCGTGAGCTGGTCTTACCTCCCAGGCTTCAGATATTCGGTTCCCTCTCCCAGTAACAGTTTCCCACACCCAGTCACCTTGGGTACCCCACTCACTCTTCTGTTCTCAGCATCATCTTCTCTAGAAAAGGGAGGCATTGAGGATCTTCCCCTCATTAAACTAAGTCCAGAACTGGTGGGTATCGGGTCGGCTTCGGCTCCTCTGTGTCTTCAGCATGCATGTACCAGGCCTGGCACACAGTAGGGGTTCCCTGAACACTTGCTGAGTGATTGTATCTTGTCATAGCTAGGGAAACTGAGGCACTGGGGGCATACCTCCTCTGGCCCGGTGGGGTGTCCCACCCTCACTGAGGCTGTGGCAAGGAGCTGAGGACTTCCCAGGTGCCAGCCTGGAGAGTGTGGGGACACCAAGAAAGATGTTCCTGCAACACTGAACTGGGCCTGAGTCATACAAATGCCTGACCTTGGTTGATCTGAGGAAGCAGGAGGGAGGCAGGTTGCCCTGGGGCCCCCAAGCAGGTAGGGAGACTGAGGCACTCAGGAGGGGGTGGAGTTGGGCCTGGGAAGGTGCCGCTGGCACTCTGCCCAGGCACTGGGGCTCCCCCTGCCTCCGTCCCTTCCTTTTATTCTTCCTGTTTCTGGCTTAGCATTTTTTGCTTCTCTTTCTGTATTTCCTTCTCTCAGTGTGTCTATCTCATACCTTTCTCTGCCTCGCTCTTTTCCCCACATATTGGCTCTCCATCTCTCTCCCTCTCTTCATCTTTCGCTGCATCTGTCTCCATCTCTCTGCTGTTGTTGCCAGCCCCCATGGTTGCCCTGCCTCCACTCTGTCTCTCTCTCCCTCCACTGTCTCCCCTGCCCTCTCTCTGTCCCTCTTGGCTGGTCGGATGAGGGAGGAAGCGCAGGGCAGGTGTGGCCCGGGCTCTTTGCCCGCTGCCGCCGGGCCGCTCCGGATTTGCGGCTTTCGCCTCCTTTATCTGGGGCTGCAGCTGCCCCTTATCTTCTGGCTTCAGGACACGAGACCAGGATTAGGGCAGCCTGGGCCAAGGACGCAAGGAGGCAGGGCCAGACTGGCGGGTGGTGAGGGCCAGGGTGCTGGGAGGTGTGTGCTGTGGGGTGCCTGTGAGCCTTAGCATCTGGGGCTGCCGTGCACATCTGAGTGTGTGTGTGTGCATTAGTGAGGGTGTACACACATCTGCAGAGCATGACTGACTTTGGGGGGGTGTCTGTGTTTTGATGTGCATATTTATGAATCTGTGAGCGTGTGTATCTATTGTACGTGTGTGTGTGTGTGGATACACACTCAATGTCCACACATTTGTGGCTTTTGTGTGTGTGTGGGTTGTCTGTGATCTGCCATAAGGTTCTCAGCCCTGGCTCCACCTCTTAGGTGTCCCCCAACCCCAGGCCCAGGCCCCTTTGCCTCCCCAGCCCTCTGCCCCGCCCCCCAGCCTGATGGCTTTCCTGCATTGCCGACCTGGGACCCCCAGGGACAGGGCCTTCGACCTGTGACCTGGGGCTGCAAATGGCCCTGCAGGGACAGCTGGCGGCCCTGCTTTTTCCATCATCCTCTCCTGGAATCAGCCTGCTCCTTCCTGCCGCCCGCAGGCCTCATGGGTCCCCATCCTGGCCAGTCCGGCTGGCTCCTTCCCTGGTCCCTGGGGCCCTTGCTCTGACCCTCGGCCAGGAGTGGGTGTCCAGCTGTGTTCTCGGTAGGAGCCGAGGCCTCTCTCTGCCCTCAGCATTGTCCAGCTCAGGGTGAGGATAACTTTGATGAATCCAGAGCCCCAGAGCCTGGTTTCAGGGAGCTTCTTGGCTGGGCATCAGCAACCCTGTGCTGAAGAAACACGGGAACCATTTCACAAATGGGAAAACTGAGGCACAGCGAGCTCAGCCACCAGCATATTGGGGGGGATGGAGTAACACTCAGTGTGTGAGGATGCTCTGACTGGAGGGGTGGCTGGAGGGACAGAGAACACAGAAGGCGCCAGGCCACCTCACCCTCCATGGGCTGGTCCCTGGAGGGGTCCCCGAAATGCAGCCATGGGGCTGCAGGGCCTGGACCAGCTCCTGGAGTTAAGATGGAAACTTCTCTACCAGCCAAGTCTCTGCGTCTTGGCCAATGGCCACCAGCCTCCCTAACCCTCTGCCTCAGCCTCTATCCAGGAACAGAACACTCCCTTGGGAAGCAGTGACCATCGGGCGGGGGTGGGGTGTGCAGAGGGCCCTCTGACCAGAAGGGACAGGGTTGGAGGAGCAGTGGGGGACAGTGGTTACATGTTTGGTAGTCATCCAGCCCCAGAGTTGAGCTGCTGTCTTACTGTGTGACCTGGGGCTGATGTCTTGACCTCTCTGATTCTCAGGTTTCACAACTGCCCCATGGGCTTACAGCACGCTGGGGAAGGGAAGGCCTCACCTGGAGCTACCTGGCGGAGATGTGCTGTGGAGGAGTCAGTAAAGGAGCAGAACTAATTTCCCAGTAAGCATGGGAGAGGAGGTGGCGATGGGCAGGTGTCTAGGCCTGGCTGCCCCTGCCTCAGCCTTGACCTTGGTGCCAGCCAGCTCAAATCAGTCACAGAGGTCACATGCCTTTGAGTGCCCCCTGCTCTTCACTGAGCTTCACCACCCTCCCAATCCGTGCACTGAAAGACCACAGTCCCTAGCCACGGGCTGACTTTTAGCGTGGGAGGTTCAAGGCTGGGTTCCACCCATCCCGCCCCACAGTAGCCCAGTCTGGAACAAGCAAGGTTTAAAAATAAAGCATTGTAAATATCCATGTTTCCTGCAAATAGAACCAACCCCTGAATCCCCTTGGCCTCACAGGCAGCCCGGCTCAGACAGCTCCCTTGACGGAGGTGGGGGGGCATGTCATGTGTGCACCAGTTCCCACTGCTGTGTGAGTCAGCCAGTGTGACAGGGTGTCTGTCACCACCTGTCCAGGGGGTGACAAAGCCTGTGGTTGGCGACAGAAAGTGGCCAGTGTGCTGGGTTGTATGAGGTGACATGCACTGATGTCAGAGGGGGTCACATCTGTGTCTGGTGTGATCACGTGGGGCCGGCCTTGAGGTGGGTCGGGGCTCTGGGTGCCTGAGTGTGACAGGGGCTGCCTCCTCCGTGTGTGTTTGGGTCAATGTGTATGTCCCTGAGTGTGCAGGGGTCTCCTTCTAAGTGGGGAGCGTGACCGAGTCTCCCCACGGTGGTGGAAGGTGGGCATGAGTCCTACACCCTGGGGGCCCCGCCCCTCGACTCCGCCCCTGTCCCCCTGCCCACCCCAGAGGAAGAACCTGGTCTTTCAAGTCGCTGTTACCAGGGCAACCATTTTACGAGCGTCCACATGGTGGGCACATGTGTATGTCCTGCACCCCATGTGTCTGTACGCCCCTGCCCCCATGGCTCCCAGCCTAGGCCGGGAGGGAGGGGGTCCAGGCGGTGTGCCGTGAGCGGAGGCGGCCAAGGGGCCGCTGGTAACAGCTTAATGATGGCTGGCGGGGTGGGGGTGGGCTCCTGGTCTGGATACGGGTATGCAGATGGGCTGTGCTTCCCGGACCGGCACGGTGTGTGCGTGTGCGCCTGAGTACGCATGACAACAGAGTCTCCTCGACTCCTGTGCGTTCATGGCTGTGGAGTGGGCACACGATGCTCGGCCTTGCGTGTGACTGTCAGAGGGTTAGGGCGTGTGTGTATGTGTAACAATCCACCAAGTGGACACGTGTGTGCAGGAGCAATCCTACTCCGTGCCGTGGAGATCCGCTGGGGTTGCTCTGAGGGCCAGTGGGCTGCTAAGCACGTGAATAGCACGTGTGTCTGTGTCTCTACAGGGAACTCTGTGTGTGTGTGTGTGTGTGTGTGTGTGTGTGTGTGTGTGTAGGGATGGCGCTGTTCTAGAAGGGTGTGCGGGTATGCGTGAGAACAAGCATGGCGCTGGGTGTGACTCTGCCTGGAATAAGGTTTGGTGGTCAGTGCCTCACCCTTCCCTCCCGGCCAGGGTGTGTGTGTGTGTCGCTGAGAGTGAGTCCTTAACGACACCAGTAGTGGCAGACGCGTGGACATTGCTCAGCAAGTGGCATGGTTACTCATACTTACCAATTTAATCCTTACTGCAACCCTTGCAGGATCTACTGCTAACATCCCGTGTTACAGACGGGGAAACCGAGGCACGGAGAGGCAAGCACAGATCCCTGTTCTTTGCATCCTGGACTGGAATCGGGCAGCTGCGGGGCTCCGGCTCTGACGCACACTCACCCTTTTTCCTTCCACGACAAATTCAGAATCCAGGCTGCACCCAGCTCGCGCGTCCAGTGCGCCCCACACCCCCATGGCTGGGGTGCCTGTGTGGTGGGGGTGGGGGTGGGGGCCTCAAGACCTAATAGCCATACAAACCCCAGGCAGCTGGAATCAGGGGAATGCAGACGGCCTGAGTCAGAGTGAGGAGGCACCAAGAAATCAGGCCGCGGGAGGCCGCGGGAGTGAGAACCAGAACCCGGCTCCAGGAACGCAGGCGGCGGCGGGGACCCAGAGGGCAGGAGCCGAGCGCTGGGGCAGGGGGCGGGACTCTGGGGCGGGTGTTTCACCGTAACTAGGCCGGGGTGGGGCGGGGCCATGGCGGATCAGCCTCCGCCCACCCTCCCAGCCCCGCCCCCTGAGCCCTTTGGAGCCGCTAGGGGGCGCATTGGGAACGCGGAGCCGTCGGGGAGGGTGCCGGGTGGGTTTGGCTCGTTGGGCCGCGCTGGGCCTTGGTGCCCAGGGGAGCGCCGCAGGGAGCCAGGGGTGGGAAGATATCCCCCCGCGGGATCTGGCTCGGAGGCCAGACTAAGGAGAACTGCCACTTGATGAGAGGCTCTGTGGACAGCGGGTACCGTCCGACGTCGGTCTTAGGGTCTCATTTGCTATCTTCGGGGGAAACTAGGTCCCAGAGGGGACCTTTAGCTTTCTGGAATGAGGACCTGGGAAGGGGCTGGGGGGCCCGTAATACCCAGTGAGATGAAGAGGGAAATTGTGGGCCATGATTACCGTGTCGGGGGAGTGCTGTG
Organism: Bos indicus; assembly: GCF_029378745.1. Lineage (NCBI taxonomy): Eukaryota > Metazoa > Chordata > Mammalia > Artiodactyla > Bovidae > Bos > Bos indicus. The sequence goes on along the minus strand of NC_091766.1, from coordinate 18,309,318 downwards.
GCTCTTAATTCCACGGAGGCGGATCTTAGGGGGGTCTGGAGAAGTCTCGGATTTATAGAAGATGCGCCGTCGGGGTTCTTGAAGTGGGAGTGGGATATAGCTAACCTGGAGGGACGCTGTCCCGGGGGAAATCCCCCGAGGGGCTCCCTTGGCGAGAAGACTTCTTGGGGCCCTGCGTTCCTGAAGGGGACCGAGCAGGACGTGGGGGGGGGGGGGAGGGGTCTGGCAGTAAGACCGGTTCTCTGTGGAGTGGGGAACGCTGAAGGTCGAGGGACTGGCATGGGGGGCACTGTGGCTCTTATCTCAGCAAGAGGCCCTTGGAGAGGGGCTTTACAAAGGTGCGCCGCCCGAGCCTCTGGGGCCAGCGGATATCGCCGTCCAGGGGGCTGCTGCTGTCCTTGCACCCTTGCCACCTGCGTTGTTCAGGTCCCCCTCTGGCTGGGCGGAACTGGGCGGGGGCGTCTCCCAGTCCCGGGAAATCCGAGCCACCGCCCCTGGCCCCGCCCCCGGCCCCGCCCCCCGGCCCCGAGCCGGCCGAGCCGTCCGCGGCGGGAGCGGCGGAGGCGGCGGGAGAGCGCGCCGTGGAGCCGCTCGGAGCGTCTGGGCCCCTCGCGCCGCCGCCTCGGACCCCAGCGCCGCGCACTGAGGCCGCCCGCGCCGTCCGTGCGCCCCTGCGCCCCGCGCCCTCCGAGCCGCAGGCCGTCCAGGGCACCCCCTCAGCCCCAGCCTCCGCCGGGCCGGGATGGCCGCAGCCCGCGGCTGAGCGAGCCCGGGGGGGCCCCATGGGCCGGCCCGCGCCGCGACCCCCCCGCGGCCGCCCCCTCCGGCCCGGGCCCCCCCGGGCGCCGCGGGCCCAGGCGGCCCGGATGGCGGTCGCGGCGGCCGGGGCAGGGGCTGGGGCCGGCGCGGGCGGCAGGCGCGGCCGCCACTGACGGCTATTAGGGCGCCCAGAGCAGGTAAGCAAGGGAAGAAGGGGGGCCCGCAGAGGACTGGCGCGGGGGAAGGACTGGCCCCCATGGACGGAGGTTGCGGGGGCGTCCAGGGACTCCCGGTAGACCAGTAGCTTCCCGCTTTGAGCCAAGAACAAGCGTGTGTATGAGGGTGGGGTCAAGAGGCGACAGGTCCGCGCGTGGTAGGGGGTCGGGAGGGCGATGTAAGTGCCTCTCTAAGCTAGCGTATGGCCAGGGGAGGGGGTGGTCCCTGTCCGACGGGGCGGGCGCGCTTCTGCCTCCTCGGACCCCCTTGTATGCTTCTGGAGAGGGGGTGGAAACAGGAGCAGCCGGACACCCTTCCCCAGCCTTTAGGTGGGCGAGACCCAGACACCCCTTCGGCCTTGTGGTCTACAAGGGGCCGCGGGGGACAACCGGATCCCACGGACCCTGAGTGGGGGGCTGCCATCGCGGCCCAGCTGCACGCAGAAGTAAACATCTGTCAGTGGCGCGTTCCAGCCGCGTTCCCTGCGCGCCGCCGCCGCTGCCGCCGGGGACACGGTGTCCTCCGGTAAGGGCCCAGCTCTCTAGGCTCCTGGAGCCTTATGCAGCCGCAAGAGGGCGCGAAACCATTTTGGGGGGGGGGGTGTCCCTTAAGGGCAAAGACCAAATTTGAAGAAAGAGCGGTCTTCCTTCCTCTTTTTACTAAAGACATCTCATATTCAGGATGGTCCCAAAATTCTCCCAGAAAGTGTGGTTTGTCAGTTCACAGTCTTTAAGTGGAGGAGGCTGCAGACAGTGGGCAGATATGGGCTGGGACCAGAGACAGAAGTGGCTTCTCTCCTGGGGTGGGTGTCACCACAGTCCCCTCCCCAGGAAGCACCAGCATACATATATCATGGTGCCACTGGCCTGGCTCAGTGGGTCTGTGGTTACCTGCAAGGCTGAGGCCAGCAGCCCAGATCTGGGGAGTAGAACTAGGGCCTATGTGGGGGGCATAAAACGCCAGACCCCTGATTTTCCTCACTTGTGCATGTCCACCCTGTCCAACATCCTTTTCTGTCTGTTGCATGACATTCTTTGTCTGTCTTTAAAAAAGCCCCAGGCTGAGGAAGCCCTAAAAGGGCATGACTGGTCTAGGCGGATGTCAGTTGGGGGACACTTTGAGTTTTGCCAGCTTTTCCCCGCCCCCAGCCCCTTGCTTTGGGCCCTTTGGACACTTCTCCCCACACCCTTCATTCTAGGACTGCTGAGGTTTGAGGTTCCATAGCCACTCCCAGGCCTTACAGCCCACTCCCAGAGAGCTGCAAAGAGCTAGTTCCAAAGGTGCAGGGAAGAAACCAAATCATGCCTCCCTACAGCTGGGCGCAGTGTCTGAGGTTCTGCCATCACTGCTTGTCTCTCAGGTGATAGGCCTCAGTTTTCAGGGGGTGAGAAATGGATACAGCTTTCAAGAGTCTGGGACAAGAGAGGGAACCAAACAGTTTGCAGCCAGGCAAAGAACACAACCAAGATATCACTTCCACCAACGTGTACTGCCATGGTGTAGCTGACTCTGTTTGGGGTCAGGCTCCTGGGCTTTGTCCTTCCAGGAAGACAAACTTGAATCCAAGGTGGAGGCCAAAGTGGGGAGCAAAGGCACTACCTCCGGGTAGGAGGGTCAGGGGAGACTCCCTAGAGGAGAGCCATTGGGGTTGGGGCTGTGCAGGATGAGTAGGAGTTTTCTAAGTGGGACAGGTAAAAGCATCCAGCTAGTAGAAACTGCATATGCAAAGATCTGGAGGCAGGAAAGTGCATGGGTGGTTTTGGAAAATCCAGGGGGCCTGAGTGTGGGAGGGAGAGATCATTCTGAAAGATTGACAGAGAACTGGGCTGGGGCCTTCAAGGACAGATTCCTGGAGATGGGAGCTGGAGACACAGAGAGAGGAACAGGTCCTTTAATGCATCTGGCATCATCGGGTGCAGCCATCTTTGCTGAGAGGTTCTGGGATTCTTCTGCAGATGCAGCTTTCCTGGTTCCCCAAGGTGGGATAGGGGAGTCAAGGCCCATGAAGGGAGACAGGATCTTCCCTCTGCCCAGTGAATCAACTGAGCAGGCACAGTGGGAGGCTGGTTCTCCCCATTTCACATCTGAGAAAACTGAGGCTGGGCAAGCTGGAGGGATCTTTCCTTATGTGCCATGTAATTAATTCCTGAGCCCTAAGCTACCGTGTGCCAAGCTGTGCACCAGGACGAAGCAGAAAATAAGACAGGCCCGGTGCCTGCTGCACTCATGAGGGGGAGGGTGGGGGGCAGGCCTGAGGCTCTCAAAACAGCCAGCCAGCCTCCTGGACTTTCAGGGTGTGTAACGGCCACCAAGGAAGCCTGAGTAGGACCTGGGACACTTTGGCATCGGTGTTCAGGAGCAGAAAGATCTTAACTAACAATCCCAGAGGACTCAGGCTTTGTCTGGCCTTGGAAGAAATCCAGCAGGTGGCCCTCACTTCCCAGTGGGGGAAAGAAAGCCCAGAGCAAGGGCCCCACCATCCGTGCCTAAAGAGCTCAGTATGTCAGGACCCCAAGGCAGAATTTGAACTTGGGGACATGGAAAAGGTGACTCGGGTCCCCTGCTTCCCAGGACACCTGTGTTAGAGTTTGAGACATGTCAGAGGTCTGTGCCTTGGTTTCCCTTTCTGTCACAAGGCCAGGTTTGTATGGCGTCCTCCTAGAGGACCCATGTCCCTCGCGCCACCCACTGGGCCCCATGCCAGCTGCTCAGCCGTGCCAGGCCTCATTAGGTTGATCCTGTTATTCTCCCCTGGGGAGGTCCCCCCCCAACGCCCGCCCCAGATGCCTGTAAGGCCTGTCCCAGGCCAGCTTGGCTAAGCCAGACCAGCCTGGTATGGTCGAGGTGGGAATTTTATGGGCCAGCCGCAGAGGACCAGGCCAGAAACAGTGGGTCGGAAAAGCAGGCAGCCCCACCACATACACGCTCCCCGGCCCAGCCTCCCCAAGAACACGCCTGAACAGTGGCCAGTATAGGAAGTGGGCACTGGGCACTGGTGGGGAATAGGAGCCCCCCCATCTCTCCTCATCTCCCTGTGCTGTTCCCTGGCTAAGTTTGCTCTGGTCACCCCGGTCCCTTTGAAAAGCTATCATCCTGTGTCTGAGCCTTTGCTCATGCACTTCTCTCTGCCTAGAACACTGTTCTAGATCTTCATGTGGGCTCAGCGCAAATCCTGCCTCCTCTGAGAAGCCCTCCTTGACCACTCAGCCTAAAAGCAACCCTGGTCACTATTGCTTCACCTTGTTTTATTTGGGGGCTGGTGTTGCACTGACAACCTCTAAATTACCCTTTCTTTTTTATTGGGCTTTAATTTTATTTTTTTCTTTTATTTTTTAACTGGAGTATAATTGCTTTAAGATGTTGTGTTAGTTTCTACTGCTTTCTTCTTTCTCTCTCCCTTTTTTCCTCCCTCCCTCCCTCCTTTCTCTCTTACTTTTGTAGCCACACAGCTTGTGAGATCTTGGTTCCCCAACCAGGGATCAAACCTGGGGCCCCAGCAGTGAAAGTGCAAAGTCCTAACCACTGGACTGCCAGGGAATTCCCTAAAATCTTTCTCTCTTTTTTATTATCCATCTCCCTTAATGGATGGTCTGAACTTGGCCAAGGCGGAGTCCCAGTTGGCCTTGGCCATCCTGTGTTCCCTGGCCGGCCCAGCACCTAGTAGGCACTCCATATGTGTTGAGTGAATGAGTTGGGGGCAGAACAGTGGGTCTTCTGTTTACTTGCTAGTGCTGCTCTGCTCTGTGTCTTTGAGAAAATACTCTCCTTCCCTGGACCTCAGTCCCTCCTAAACAGCAAGACCTTGCTTCTCTCCGTCCACCCCCCAGCATTACCCTTGTTATGGGGGGTTGTGGAGACATTGAGAGAACAAGTTTAGAGTCAGATCCCGGTTCAACTGCAGCTCAGCCACTTAATTTCTGTGTGATCTTGAGCAAGTCACTTTACCTCTCCAAGCCTCAGTTTCCATGTGGTCAACGGCGCTAATAATAAGAACATCTTTTCCAGGGACTGTGCGGGGGGCGGGGGGGGGGGAATAAACTTGTGGAAAGCACTCAGCAGAGGTCTCGGCACTAAATAAACGGAACGGCCAGCACCGCCAGGTGTTAATGTTATTATTCCTGTTCTGGTTGTACGAGGAAGGCCATGTGGCACAGTGTTCACGAATGTGGAACAGAGGGCACTGAGGCTGGAGCTTTGAAGGATGAGTAGGAGTTTGCCTAGCCACCTGAGTTCAAATTCTAGCTTGGCCATTCATGCTCTGTTTGACCCTGAGGAAGACACTTCAGTCTTTTGGACCTCAGTTTTTCTGTCTACACAATGGGGATAAAATGGTCCACACCTTTCTACGAAGGCACTAAAAGATGTAAAGCACTTAGAACAGCAGCAATGGTGTTGTTCACTAGGGTTAGTATTAGCTATTTTTCTTTAATACTATTATCACAAAGCAACCAACACAGAAGTCCTCCCCAGAAGTCGACTCCTCAGCCTCACTTTGGCGAAGACAGACCCAGAGCCCCTTAGGATAAGCTCAGGACCCGAGACTTGATTCTCAGAGTAGCAGGGAGCCAGCGATGGTTCTAGCAATCGGCCAGCAGGCAGCTTCTGGGTTGGAGGAAAAAGAGGAGAGGCTGGGCTCCCACCTCTAGCCAGGCCTGGGAGGTTCTGCAGGGGGCGTCTGTGCCTGCACCCTCCCACGAGGCCGCCCCACAGGCTGGCCCCTGGCCCCCGCATACGCGACATCGGAACCAGCTGTGCTAGCCAGATGTTCCTGGTTTATCTGCAGATGTGCGACGCTGGCTTCCGCCTGCCCCGGCCTCCCCATCCCCACCACAGGGTGGGGCTGGGCCCTGGGGCCCTCTGAGGGAGGGGGCACATTTTTGTGGGCTGTGGAATTTGTTTCTCGTTTTGCAGAACCATTGAATCTTGTCTGGAGAGAAGATCAAGTCCCACCCATTTCCCCATCATGAAATGGGGCCTCAGTTTCCCCATCAGTGGATCCCTAGGGAACCCCCAGGGGTCATCTGGGGTAAACAAAATGAGCAAGGCTGCCTGGGGAATGGGCCCAGCTGCCAGCCCCAGAGCTGGAAGACTGATGGAGGAAGCAGAGAAGGGCGTGCAAGCACAGGCGTCTGACACCCGGGCCCCACTGCTGCCATAGGCCAGGCCTGCAGGGCTTCACTGAACAAAAATGGCCCTCCAGATGAGGATGTGTCCTGGGAAGCCCATTGTACAGATGGGAAACGGGCTCAGAGAAGGGGAGGAGCTTGCCATGTGGTCCAGCCAGGAAGAGGCAGAACATGGATGTGAGTTCAGCTGTCTGGACCCCAGGTGCCGCAGCATCCAGAAATACCCTTCTCCAGGGGCAGCTACTCCCACTACTGCCCACGTGGCTTCCCAGCCTGGCTTGTTCTGCCCGTGGGTGGCAATGACAGCCCCACATGCAACCCGGTCATTCCTATAGTGTGGGGTGGACCCCCTCGGACCCTTTCTGAAGTTGGGGAAACAGAGATACAGGAAGACCAGAGACAGATCTGGGGGTGAGGTGCAGGGGGAGAACAGTGCTAGTGGAGGGAGGCACCACACGGGCAAAAGCCTGGTGACTGTGGATGGAATTCTCAATGTCCATCTTTGCCTTGAGGGGACTCAGCCCAGACTGCCCCCCCAGAAGCTCCTCCTATCCAGCAAAGACAGATATGGACCCACATACTATGCTGGCAGAGCTGGGCAAGGGGGAGGGACCTGCAGCTGTGGGGGGACGGTCAAGATAGGGAGCAGGCATGGCTTTCGGGAGGAGGGGCTATAGGAGCTGGGACTTTGAAGGAAGATTAGGAGTTTGCCTGATGGAGACAGGCATGCCTCCCCCAGACTAGAGAGATGAGTGTGTGGACGGAGGGTTCCCCTCTCCTCCAACCTCTCCTTGGGAACAAGCATGAATCAGGTTCCTCCCTGAGGCCAGCGGCTCCACAGGCTAAAGGCTGGTGACCCTGGGAACAGGTATGCCTGGTGGGTGTTCCCTGGGAAGCTCTGTGGAAAGGTGGAAACTTGGAACATTGCCGGGACATCAAGATAACGAGCAGTGTTTCCTGGCACCATCAAAGAAGCTGCCAGGAACACCCTCACACCCTCACCCTAATTGTCTGCTCCTTGGATAACTGGAAAGATCCAGCTGGCTGTGTGTCTACAGGCTGTTCATCACCCCTCTCTGAGCCTCAGTTTCCCCTCCCTCCCAGCCCTGGGGACTCTGTGGCCTCCAGCTAGAAGTTGAGGTCATTCAAGGACCCTCTTGCTGCAGTTCAGGCTGACCTGACCCCCATGAAGGGAGATGCCCTCTTCCTTAGGCAATGAGAATTCTCCAGGGTCTGGACATTGTTGGCTTGAGAGGGGACCCCTGACCAGGTCCTGTCTGGCAGATGGGTGGCACTTGAAAGGCCAGCAGGTGTGGGCAGAGCAGGCCTTTTCCTCTGGGTCATTCTGCCTCCCACATTCCCCTCTCCCCCCTCACAACCTGCTGTGCCTCCACTGCCCCATGTCGCCTGGAATCTTGGCAGCCAAGGGCCCCAGCACTGGCAGGATGTGTGTGTCTGCATGCCTGCTTGCACGAGCGTGGCTGGAATATAGGATGCAGGTGATAACAGGCACGCCTGTGCACGCACAAGTTCAAGTGCACAAGGGGTGGCTTGGAGGCAGCACGTGTGTGGCGTGCCCATTCTCTGTGTCAGCGTGCAAGAGACAATATGTGTCTGAGTGTGAAGGTGCTTGATTTGTGTGGGAGTGTGAGTCTCAAGGGTGTGCGAGAGCTCCCATGGGCATGAGAGAGTGTAAGGGGTGTGATCAGGGGATCTCCCAAGGGCAAATCAGGATGTGTGTGCACATGTGTGGTAGTGAGTGGTAGTGCTTGAATGCTATGTTTGTGAGTAAAATGCCCACATGTGAGAGTATGAAACACACTAGCAGGTGAATGCAGTGATGTTCAGGTGTGAGGGTGTGATAACGTTCGAGTGCATGGTCATGTTCTAGGTGGGAGAACACCGGAGTGTGTGATTGTGTTCAAGCATGTGAGTGGAATTCTGTTTGAGGGTGTGTGAGACCACTGAGTGTGTAAGCAGGACAGCATCTGAGCATATCAGAATGTGTGAGCTGGGCAGTGTCTGAAAGTGTGCATGCAACAATGATTGGGCACACATGAGAGAGAGAGAGAGTGTGTGTGTGTGTGCACACGCACGCGCGCGCGCGTGCACATGTGCTGAGCGAGTCAGAGTGTGTGTGAGTCTGGGAAGGCTGGGTGTGAACATGAGCCTCCAAGTGTGCTGTGTGAGTGCCCACCTTCCCCATGACACAAGCACACAGCTCATGCACACCTGGTCTCCCCCTCCATGCCCTCCGCCACACCCGCTCCCCATCAGGTCCACGCCAGAGACAAACCAGTTGGGTGACCCCCATACAGAAAGGCCCATTGTTGCAGACGCTTATCAGCTGTGCCTGCCAGGTCCCCTCCACCAGCGGTCCCCTGCTTTCCCATCCCCCTCAAAGCTCCAGGAGGTCTGCAGCTCCAAGGCCACCATGGGCTCCTGTGGCTGGGCCATCTCGGGACTGGAGACCCATCTATCCTTTCAGCCCCCTGTTTTACACTAGTGCTGTACAGGGACCTTGTTCCAATCTAACAGGGAAACTGAGGCACGCCACTCCAAGACTTGGGTGTGACGACCAGAGGTCTTGCACCTGGGGGGGTTTCCATGTCTCCCCCTGCCAGGGTGGGTGAGGCCACCAGAGTTCTCATCTTAGCTCTGTGACCCTGGCAGGTCACTTTGCCACTTGGGGCCTCAGTTTTTCCATCTGTAAAATGGGAATAAGGACTCTTGTGAAGTTAAAATGACTTAATAACATGCATTAAGTTTGTACAATGGGATCTGGCATCAAGTAGGGGCTCATTAAGAGTAAAGGCGGTGGGTTTGGGCACTTGACAAATGGCCAAGACTGACCTGTTTGCTGCACAACCTTGAGAATGAAGTCTTCTCCTCCCAACCCACAGGGCTGCATGACCTGCACAACCTGTCCTCGTCACCTCCCTGCCTTCACCTCCTCTTGCTCACTTTGCTCCAGCGACATGGGGCTGCCTTGGTGATTCCTTCAACCAGCCAAGCATGGCCCTGCCCTAGGGCCTTTGCACATGTCCTCAGAACTCCAGGCTGGCCCAGGGTTTGTTTACATGGCCCCAGGTTGGGGCCCTCATTATCCATCACCCTACTGACAGTAATAATATTATCACCACAGTAATAATAACAGCAGTATCTTCCACTTAACCACTTCCCTAGGAGTCCAGTGGTTAAGACTCTGCGCTCCCAATGCAGGGGGCACCTGTTCCATCACCTGGCTGGAGAAGATCCTGCATGCCTCGTGGCCAAAAAAAAAAAAAAAATCCAATACCACCAACAGTGGCAGGTCCTCAGAATGACTCCAGAGCATTTGCTCCACCCACGTGGTGTGCATTGTGTCAAAGAATCAGGGTGTGAGTCTCTAGATCCTTTCCTAGCTGTGCCCTTGACCAAGCCACTCTGTTTCCCGCCTCAATTTCTCCAGTTATAAAATGGAGGTTACAATGCCTCCTTCCTGGGCTCAGCACCGCTTATGGTACACAACAGGGGGTTAATAAGCGTTCTACGTTACTTACTGTCTGGTGTAGGTCCTGTGCGGGTGCATCCTTGGGGCGAGGGGAGAGGTGGTTCCAAACTTACTGCTCTTAGCCACGCCCCGTCCCCCTCCGCCGACACAGGCATATCGCACGCAAATGAGATGCAAATAGCACGCAATTAACTGCTCTGGGCAGCGCGCAGGTCAGCCCGTGCGGCCTGAGGCGCGCGCGCGGGGACGCCCAGCACCCCGCGGCCGAGCCGGGGCGCTGACCGTCGTCCAGCCCGGCTTTCATCGCTCCGTGTAAATGTTTACATCGGGCCGGCCGCCAGGCCCCGCGCCGGGCGGCCGGCGGAGTAATGTAAACGCGGGCTGGAGGCCGCTCAGTGGCGGGGAGCTTCACAGACAGGGTGGGGGTGTGGGGGTACGCAGGAGTTATTAAACATCTACTGTGAGCATGACGCGACTAGGCAACCACAACACTGAGTAATCGGTGCCCCAGTAGGGGAAGCTTAGACATTATGGGGACCCAGAGAGTGCCCTTGCACGGGCCTGGGGCTGAGGAGGAGGCGCAATCAGGGAAAGCTTCCTGGGGCAGGTACCGTCTAAGCTAAGACTGAAAGTGGAAGGAGTGGGCGGCAGTGGAGGAGAGAATGTTCTGGACGGAAGGACTCACTTGTACAAAGGCCTGGAGGTGGGTTGAGGGCAGCTTTGGTCCATTGCTGCCCACTTCTGGGCATCTATTTGTCTGGTGGGGGCGGGGGGGCAGGGAACCTAGGCCCAGAGCAGGGTGGAAAGTCACTTCCAGGGACATTAATATGGCTCAACCCCAGGGCTCCAGCCTCCCAGACTACCTATTCTAAGCACCACCTCTCCTCACCACCCTTGTCCCACAGTGCCCCCTGCTGGGGATGTCTTCACCTTCCAGTCTTCCCCAGACTCCCTGGATTCCAGCCACTGCAGCCTCCTGGCTGGATTGGCCACTCCAGGTCACGCCTCAGGACCTTTGCACCCGCTGTTGCCCCTGCCTGAGATGCCATTCTCTTCTGCCTGGCTAGCTCCTACCTTTGTTCAAGTTTCAACTTTCTTCAATCCTCAGGAAAGCACTCTGGGACGCCCACATGGGGGCGGTTCCCAGGTTACCCCTGGCACGGTGCCCACCTCCTCCTTGGCAGCATTTCCCACAACCTTGTTCAGTGGTTCCTAGATGAATCACTTCTATATTATTATTGGTCATTAAGCAGGAGTGGTTCAAATCCAGGGGCCCCACTGTATCCCCACTAGCTGGTCCAGCACCCTGTGCCCATTCGTTTGTTGCCTGACAGACAGACAACGGAGGCCGTGTGGCTGACCATCCCGTGGACGCAGGCTGAGGATGCAGCGCTGGAAGGCGGCGGCCCTGGCCTCGGTGCTCTGCAGCTCCGTGCTCTCCATCTGGATGTGTCGGGAGGGCCTGCTCCTCGGCCACCGCCTCGGACCTGCGCTGGCCCCGTTGCGCCGGCCACCTCGCACCCTGGATGCCCGAATCGCCCGTCTGGCCCAGTGTAAGCCCTCCCCCGCCCCCTGTCTTGAGTCAGATACCCCCAACGTCGCAGCGACCATAATGGTGGAATGTTGTACGCAGTGGAGCGGGCCACAAAGGCTTATTTTAGATGGGGTGGAGGGAGGGTGCAAATCCCCTCAACGGCCTGGCAGGGGTGTCAGAGGGGATGGATGCTGGGAACTGGGGTCCCTCGGCTCAGCTGTCACAAGGAATTAGGCTCTAGCCCTGAGGGGCCCGGGGGCCAGATGGAGATTAGACCTGGGCATTCGGCCCGGGTGGCCCCTGCAGCGCAGCGGGGGGTGGAGGAAGAGGGAGGCTGGACCGGAGGCCCTAGTGACCTGCTCGGGGGTGACAGGGGAGGCAGAGAGAGACCGAGAAATAGGACGAGTCCTAGAAATGGGGAGAAAGACAGACATAGAGGAACAGAAGATGAGCAAGAAGATGTGGGAAAAGGCCAGGAGGTAGAAAAGTGGAAATGTCAGCCCTGGGGGTTGTGGCTGCATGGTCCAGCTCCCCACTAGCCCCTGATGCCTGCCCCCTGCAGGTTCTGTGGGGCCAGAGCAGTGCGTGGGCCCTGACTTCGTGGGTGCACGGGTGTGTCCACACGTGCATCCCCACGGGTGGATGGGGATTAGGTGTAGGCGGGGGAGTGTGCGTGGGCCCCTGTGGGTAGGGGGTGCATGCACGCCTGCGTGCAAGTCCACACGCGCCCTGCCGGCCCACACAATCCTTCTTTCTTGTCTTCACAATGGACAAGGGTGGCCTCCGGCGCAAGCTCCACTTCCGCCCCCGCCGCTCCCCCGCTTCAGGCTGCTAAGTCCTTCCCAGGACACTGGGTCCCAGAGACCCGGGCTCCCCAAAGCTAGTGCTCCAGGCCCTGGGGCAAAGGCCCAGTGGAATTTCAGGCATCGGGGAGGATCTCGGCCCACCGTCGGGTCCTGGCTGCCCTGCATCCTGTCCCTGGATCTAGCCCTACTGGAGGAAAGACAAAGATTTCCATACCCCAGAGTCCGTGTTCTAGATTCTGGGATTAATGTACTGATGGAGGAATCTCAGGCTTGGGCCAGGGAGATGTGGGCATCATCTCCTTGTATTCCAGATCCTGTGCACGTGGCCAGGCCTGCTGGAAGAACAGATATACTAGAAGATTATTGTTTATCTGAAATTCACACTGAACCGGGGATCTGTATCTTAACCTGGCAATCCTATGAATTAACTCTAGACACACATCTTTGGGGTGGGCACACTGGTGGAATTTTAGGCATCGTTAGTGAGCTAGGCTCACTCTGATCCCAGAGCAAGCAGTGTTTGTCACCCTACTCCCACCCATCTCCCAGAAGATGCTGTTGGGTGGCCCCTGATTTCCACCCTCCCAGCCCCAGCCAACGTAGGGACTCTGCAAGTCTCACTGAGCAAACAATGAAAGTAGGGTACAGCAGGGTACAGCGGGTGCAACGAAAGTAGGGCTGTCATCTGCCTGAAACTACAAGGCTCAGAGTGGGCAGAGCAAGGCTCAGAGCTGGGGCTTGTCTGCTCTTGAGACCCCCTGTGGGAACAGACAGCTCCCAGGCTGACAGACAGCCCTTCCCGCTTGGGCCTCCCAGGAAGCTATTTCTTTTGACAGCCAGGTGCACCAGCCTTGGGGGCAGGTGGGAGCTTAAACTCGGGATTTCCTCTCTCAACCACAAGAGTGACTGCCACCTGCTCAGGGGCTGGAAGCCCCCCATCTGCAGACCCAATGTCAGTTCAGTGCTGCCTGCCATTCCGATGTCTACACTTCTCTCTTGGGGCTGAAGAGCACTGGGGCAGGACCAGCCGCTTGGGAAATAAATTTAGGCCATGGAGTCCTGGGAATCTATGGCTCAGGGCACCTCCAGGCAGTTGGTGGGAGAAGAGGGTTGGACTTGCACCAAACTTGGGCACGGGATGGAGGTGGGAAGATTGTTTGGTTTTCTCTCCGTCACCTGCCAGTGGTGTGGTCTTAGGCACCTCTTTTCCCCTCTGGATGCGTTTCCTCACCTGTAACATGGGGGGAGCCCCTGATGGTAGCTGTCACCCCATGTGGTGGGGCCAACACACAGGTCTCAGTGTCTGCGGCTCCTCTGTGCATTTTGAGAAGCTCACACACCCTGATTTGGTGTTGTGAAAGGGGAAACTTGAGTACTGCTACACGGTGGAGCAGGAGGGATGGGGGCAGGGGGAGGCGTTGTGAACAGGCCAGAGGTTCAGGGAAGATGCGGAGGTCTGGGTGGGGATCCCAGAGAGGGAGTGAGAGACCCATGACAACTCAACCAGAGTGGGCGGTTGGGGTGTGGGAAGCAGGCCCCCAATACTGCTCAGAGAGGATGTGCCAGTTTCCTGGGGCAACCAGCATGGGGTGGGGACAGCTGGGGCCCAGGAGGGACAGGGATTTGGTTCACTACACCGCTTGCTGAGCGCCACCCCTCCTTTTTTTTTTTCTCCAGTGAGGTGAGAGCAGCTCAGTGAAAAAGGGAAGAATTTCCAGTGCTGCCCTGCATAGGGATGGGGTCCACAGAGAGTGGTGGAGGGGTGTGCCCACAGGGAGACAGACACCGGGTCGGCTCAGCTCAAGTTGGGGCAGACTGGTATGTGGTACAGGAAATGGTTCTGGGCAGTCCATCTTAGGTGTAGGCTCCAGAGAAGAGTGCTGGTAGCCTTGGGGACCCAGCCTGTGGGCCTGGATATGCAACCCTCCCGTTACACACACGCCACCCAGAAAGGGTGCATGAGCGGGAATCAGGGAGCAAGATAAGATGTGGTCGGGAGAGGGTGCACTAGGCCTTGAGTCACCCCAAGGTCCCTTTTCGCAGAGGAACAGCGTAGATATGGCGCTCCTTCCCATGCATCCACCCACTGACCCCTCGGCCCTTCTCCATCCCCTCGCAGACCGTGCACTGCTGCAGGGCGCCCCGGACGCGGTGGAGCTTCGAGAACTGACGCCATGGGCCGGGCGGTCCCCTGGTCCGCGCCGTCGGCCGGGGCCCCGGCGGCGGCGCGCGCGTGCGCGGTCGGGGACACGGCCATGCGGGCTGCGCGAGCTCGAGGTGCGCGTGAGCGAGCTGGGCCTGGGCTACGCGTCGGAAGAGACAGTGCTGTTCCGCTACTGCGCAGGCGCGTGCGAGGCGGCCGCGCGCGTCTACGACCTGGGGCTGCGACGCCTGCGCCAGCGGCGGCGAGTGCGGCGAGAGCGGGTGCGCGCTCAGCCCTGCTGCCGCCCGACGGCCTACGAGGACGAAGTGTCCTTTCTGGACACGCACAGTCGCTACCACACGGTCCACGAGCTGTCGGCGCGCGAGTGCGCCTGCGTGTGACCCTACCTCAGCCGGCCCGGAGAGACGGAGGCCACGGCCCCCGCCCCGACGGCACCCACGGTCCCGCCTGGCAAGCCCCGCGACAGACTGCCCACCAGCAGAAGATGCCGTCCAGGGCTCAGGACTCTCGCGTTAACTGTACCAAAATAAAGTGTGGAAAATCCAGCCAGGGTTGTGATTCCGTGCTGAAGGCCTACGGGGAGGAGACGCCATCTCCACTGGGAAGAGGGGGACAGGTACCGTCGGCACTATAGTGGGAGGATCCCGTTTGCTTTGGGCTCGGGGGAAAGAAAGACGGTTTTGTTCAGGCGTGCAGGAAGCAAAGGGGCTGAATGGGGGAATGCCCACAGGGACCTTCCTTCGCTTCTCTCTACAGGCTCTCTTGCCCCTTCCAGGTGTGTCCTAGCCTACTCCCTGACAAGGTGTCCTTCTGGGTAGGAAAGATTGAGCCACAGTGCAGATGGAAAAACTGAGGTCCAAGTGGTGCAAATCTCCCTCACCCAACAGACGTCTTCGGGCCTGGTCAGCTCCCACCAGGGTGAACTCGGAGCCACTATCTCCTTTCACTAGCTAAAAATATCCACGTTGCCCATCTCCCTGCGGGGATAGGTCTGGGGCGGGCGCCAATCCCATCTAACCCAAAACCGGCGCCTGCTGGGGCACAGCTGGGTCCCCAGGGACCTAGGTCCTGGGGCCGTAAAGGCTCTGGCCAGAGCTCGAGGGAGAATTTTCCAGGAGCCCCCGTGGAGGATGGAAAAAGCGTGATGCGGTGTTTAGATTTGCCCACGGTGTCACCTTGATGCTTGGCACGCCCAGAATGGGCACAGGGTGTTGGGTTCCTAGCAGGCAGAGAGGGGTCTGCTCGTCAATGGTCTGAGGAGGGTGGGTAAGACAGTGGCCACTGCAAGCACAGGACTGGCTCACGGGGGACCAGATGGATGGACTCCTACCCTTCTTCCCCTCAGACTGGGTGGCAGGGGAATGTCTCCAAGGCACAGTTGCCCCTTTGCCCAGTTTGTGTAAGGGCACAGTCCCTTCTCTTCCATCCTCCCACACTAGTCTGGGATTCTCAAAAGAAGAGCCCCACCCTCTCCTTTACTGTTGTGTCTCCTAGACTGGCCTCCTCTCTGCTGCGCTAAGGACCACCTTCTAGAACCTACTAAACATGGTGTCCTTCGCAGACCCAATCCCCATCCTGATGCTGGGAGACTCAGCTCAGATGCTCCACCCAGGGAGACTCACCTGGCTGGGCAGGAACATCCCCAGCTCCCTGCTTTCCAGTCTTCTTTTTTGCCATTGCGGCAGCTGGACCCACTGGAGTCAGCTAATAGGCAGGACTTCCAAGGAGACCCAAGAGCAGCACTTGGAGGCCAGGCCCCAGACTGTGGGTGGTCAGCTTGGAAGGCAGTTTCAGAGCACACTGGCTGGCTGGGGTCCCCATCCACCCCCGCAGTCTTTTGACTCTGAGGTTTGGGGTGGTGGATTCCTACACCATTCGGGCTGACTCAGCCCGGCGGCCGTGGCAGAGAGGCCAGAGTTCCCAGAAGCCGAAGAAGCTGAGCCTCAGTTTCCCCATCCTAGAAGGCCCTGAGCCTCAGAGAGGGAAATTGCTCAGCCCAGGACACACAGCAGGAAAATCAACTTTGGTGCTTGGGCCTGTGGTCCCTGAAATGGCTTGGGGGGTGTGTGTTTGTGTGTGTGTGGCCTCCTGGGACCACAGCCTCCCTGTCTCCCACCTGGATCCAACCACAAGGCGCTGGCCCAGCCCACCAGAGAATTGGAACATAAGAGCTGCCTTCGCAGAACCCAGGGCTGGGGGTTCTCAGCAGTGCATGCCATACACACACACACACACTCACAGGACACAGAGACTGCCACTCACATGGGGCTTAGAACCATGCGCAAACCTCCTTTGGGGGCATGCCCTGCCCCTCCCATATCCCTGCAGTGGGTATAGAAGATTCACTTGTCTCAACCTTACCCTACATGACCTCCCAGATAGGCCCACCCCCACTCTCACCTGCTCCAGGCCTCGGTCTTCCCACCCTGCTTGAGGGTTTTTCCTACCTCTGAACACTTGGGGCCGGTCCGTTCTCCCAAGTTCAGGGCCGTTCTGGACGCCATAGACTTTTGGGCAGGATGTCTGGCTCCCCATCCACTGGATGCTATCAGCCCACCCGATTTGTGACAAGCACAGATGTCGCCAGACCCTGTGAGTAACCCCTGGGAGCAGAATTGCCCTGGGGGGAGAGTGCTGGTGTGGAATAAGGGAGGACAAGCCAGTTTTCCTCAGAGCATTCCCATCTGGAAAATGGTGTGAGTATTGCCTACCTTAGTACCCCAGAGACAGTTCATCAACAGCAGCAGTAAACACAAACCAGTCCACCAGAGCCATCACCAGTGGTCAGGACGCCAAGGCAAGTTCCCCAGGGGCAGCCATAGCCCCTGGCAACTCACCCCTGTCCCCACCAGGTAAAGTTCCTAGCAAGAGAGCTCCCAGGGAGGAAAGACCCCTGGCAGCAGAGGTGCCCAGTAGGTGAAGCCCCAGGTAAGGGAGAGCTCCAGCCCCAGATACTCAGCAGTGCAGGTGCCAGGCTGGCCAGCTCACTGGAACCAAGACGCGATACTGGGCACCGTCTGGTACCTGGGTTCCTGCTGCAGCTTCCAGCAGGCCTTACAGAACATCAGGGCCCAGGAGAAGGACCGAGGCCGCAGTGTCTCCCGCCAGCGGAAGTAGTTCAGGTAGCTGGCGTAGTCCTTGTCCAGTGCTAGCAAGTACTGTGCCAGGTCCTTGGGGCTCTGGAAGCCTTCGACGTGGATGAAGGCTTTGGGTGGCAGGAACTGTTCATAGTTGATCCGGCTGGGTCCCAGGACCACTGGCACGGCCCATGCCTGCAGGGCGTTCTTCCACAGCTTCTCTGTGATGTAGTCGGGGTGCAGGGAGTTCTCAAAAGCCAGGTAGAACTTGTACTGGGACAGCTGCTTGGCCATGAGCGCGTGGGGCAGTGGCGTGTGGAAGCGTCCGTACACGTCCACTTGGAGGTGTGGCTTCAGCAGCTTGTAGTATTGCACCCTGATAGAGTCTGTATTCCAGTTGGACACCACCCAGGCCACCAACTTGGTCTTGGCCGAGATGTTGAGCAGCGTCTCCACGGGCTGGCCGGGCCACGGCTCGAGCCAGCCGTAGGGCATGAAGATATCTGAGTCCCGGCGGTAGGACATGGTGAGGTTGAAGTAACCATCTAGGTCCTTCAGTTTCAAGCAGTTGCTGGGTGATTCCATGCTGAACCAAACCCAGCGCTGGCCAGGGGGCCGCGGGGAAGGCGGGAGCTGCATCTGGGGCCGGTGGCTGACCTCCCGGTGGTGCACGAGGACTGCGTCCGCTTGAGGGTACTCGCTTCGGTTGACGGTCAGCTGGCAGTCAGCTGTGCCAGGCCACAACTCCGAGCAGCGGGACAGAGCCACTGGCTGGTTGAATGGCCATGTCCACAGCAGGACACGCAGAGGCAGGTGGGCGGAGGACCCCTCAGTGGCCTGGGAAGGGGCCCCCAGTTCAGAGACCCACATGGGCTTGGGCTTGGGCTTCTCTTGAGACATACGCAGATAAGAGAAGAAGCACAGAGCCAGAAGCAGCTGCAGCAACAGCCCGGGAAGACAGTGGTGCCAGGAACACTTCACCTTGGCGCAACCAGGTGGATACATGGTTTGGAGCAGCTGGGAGGAGGGGAGAGTGAATATGGCATCTTTGACAAGAAGGATAACACATGCCTAGGGACTTCCACCTCATGTGAAGAGTTGACTCATTGTAAAAGACCCTGATGCTGGGAGGGATTGGGGGCAGGAGGAGAAGGGGACGGCAGAGGATGAGATGGCTGGATGGCATCACTGACTCGATGGATGTGAGTCTGGTTGAACTCCGGGAGTTGGTGATGGACAGGGAGGCCTGGCGTGCTGGGATTCATGGGGTCGCAAAGAGTCCGACACGACTGAGCAACTGAACTAACTAAGGGACTTCCCTGGTGGTCCAGTGGCTAAGATGCTGAGGTCCCAATGCAGGGGTCTGGGGTTTGATCCCTGATCAGGGAACTAGATCCCGCATGCCACAACTAAAGATCCTTGCATGCCGCGATAAAGACTGACGATGCCTTGTGTCACAACTAAGACCTGCTACAGCCAAATAAATAAATATTGAAAAAAAAAAACCAATAACACACATGCCTAGCGGGCAGATGTGGGTTATTTCTATTTTGCGGATGAGAAAACTGAGGCTAGGGGACTCAGTGAGAAAACAGCAGAGCCGGCCCCGGAGTCCACGCTCTCCCACCCACCAGGTCACGCAACCTCTTGACCGAGAATAGGTTCTAATGGTTCTCAGGTCCCACCTTGACCTTGACTTTGCCCTTGCCCTTGCCCTTTCTTAGCTTCCCCAGAGTCTTCCCCAGCCTAGGGAGAAGACAGGGCTGGTTACTGAGTGCTCCCCAGGGCCCTGGAGTTGAGGCTTGGAGCCAAGACTCCGGCTGGGAGGAGTACAATGGAATTATGTTAGAGGGCTCACCAGGCAGTATACGAGTTGGGGGAAAGGACACTCCTGGTGGACAGAACAGCCAATGCTGAGGCCCGGAGGTGACAGAGAACCTGAACAGTTTGCGGGGAGAGGACAGGAAGAGCTCAGGGAATAAGCACTCAAGACACCTCCCACCCCTGGTCATGCACTAGGGGATTCTGGGTGTCTCTTGGTCCACTCCCTGGTCCTTTCTGTTCCTGCATGCGGTCACAAAGCCCTCCCAGACTCCAGATCCCAACCGCGGGAACGGAAATCTAGGACTTTAGCCCTGTGCCCCTCCACTTCCTGCAGCCATGGAGCTGCCCTTTTTACAGATGAGAAAACAGAGGTTCTGAGCAATAGGTATGTCTTTTGCCCCAAAACACAAAGCTGGAGCACTTATGATCCAGAATCCGAACTCTCCTCTTTTAATGTAATTGCAAACTCCTCTCCCATGTTCAGATTGGCTAGTTGTCTGTGACTGTAGTTTCAGTCTGTCTGCCCCCTGATCCCCTCTCTCAGTGCCTACCGTCTTACCTGGGTTTCTCTTACTTTGGATGTGGGGTCTCTCTTCAAGGCTGCTCCAGCAAAGCGCAGCCACCGCTCCTTACCTCGGGCGCAGGGTAGCTCCTCTCGGCACCTGCGCTTGTGCGCCTTTGTAGCCACCGGGCTCAAATTCTGAAAGAGATGGGAACACCAGACCACCTGACCTGCCTCTTGAGAAACCTGTATGCAGGTCAGGAAACAACAGTTAGAACTGGACATGAAACAACATACTGGTTCCAAATAGGAAAAAAAGTACGTCAAGGCTGTATATTGTCACCCTGCTTATTTAACTTCTATGCAGAGTACATCATGAGAAACGCTGGGCTGGAGGAAGCACAAGCTGTAATCAAGATTGCTGGGAGAAATATCAATAATCTCAGATATGCAGATGACACCACCCTTATGGCAAAAAATGAAGAACTAAAGAGCCTCTTGATGAAAGTGAAAGAGGAGAGTGAAAAAGTTGGCTTAAAGCTCAACATTCAGAAAACGAAGATCATGGCATCCGGTCCCATCACTTCATGGCAGATAGATGGGGAAACAGTGGAAACAGTGTCAGACTTTATTTTTCTGGGCTCCAAAATCACTGCAGGTGGTGATTGCAGCCATGAAATTAAAAGACGCTTACTCCTTGGAAGGAAAGTTATGACCAACCTAGACAGCATATTAAAAAGCAGAGACATTACTTTGCCAACAAAGGTCCGTCTAGTCAAGGCTATGGTTTTTTCAGTGGTCATGTATGGATGTGAGAGTTGGACTATAAAGAAAGCTGAGCACCAAAGAATGGATGCTTTTGAACTGTGGTGTTGGAGAAGACTCCTGAGAGTCCCTTGGACTGCAAGGAGATCCACCCAGTCCATCCTAAAGGAGATCAGTCCTGGGTGTTCTTTGGAAGGACTGATGTTGAAGCTGAAACTCCAGTACTTTGGCCACCTGATGCGGAGAGCTGACTCATTGGAAAAGACTCTGATGCTGGGAAAGATTGAGGGCAGGAGGAGAAGGGGACGACAGAGAATGAGATGGTTGGATGGCATCATCAACTCGATGGACATGGGTTTGGGTGGACTCCGGGAGTTGGTGATGGACAGGGAGACCTGGTGTGCTGTGGTTTGTGGGGTCGCAAAGAGTTGGACACGACTGATCGACTGAACTGAACTG
Source organism: Bos indicus (assembly GCF_029378745.1). Taxonomy (NCBI): domain Eukaryota; kingdom Metazoa; phylum Chordata; class Mammalia; order Artiodactyla; family Bovidae; genus Bos; species Bos indicus. The sequence goes on along the minus strand of NC_091766.1, from coordinate 18,288,593 downwards.
AACTGAACTCCTGTGTTGCACATGGAGCTCCAGTCTACAGCCTGAGGCTGTCTACAAGTTCTGCTATCATGGAAATATTATTTGTCTGCCCCATAGGGTGCACCCCTCTGGCTCTCAAGCCCTTGAAATACAGCAGTTGTGTTGGACGAACTGTTAGCATTAAGCTAAATTAAATTAAGAAAAGCTTCTCTATTCTGTACATTGAAGACAATTTCAAGATAAAAAGTAAAAACACTGGCGGGTCCAGTGGTTTAAGACTCCACACTTCCACTGTAGGGGGCATGGGTTCAAACCCTGGTCAGAGAACTAGATCCCACATGCCCAAGATGAGGCCAAAAACAAACAAACAAACAAACCCAAACGTCCACCCGCACCCCCGCCCCGCAACAAAACCCCACCAAAATCAGCGTCTGATAGCCAATTCAACAACTGGAAATCCTGACAGAATATTTGGGACACCTTGGAGGGGCAAATCTGCTCCCACAGGACATTTTTACAAAGTCTAATTAAAGATCAAGGATCTACAGTGAAAACCAAGTGTCCGGATTGGGTGTGCTATTGGTGTAAGATACACCCAGTTTCTAAAACTTGGGCTTCCCCAGTGTCTCAGCGGTAAAGAATCTGCCTACAGGGCAGGAGACACGGGTTTGATCCCTGGGTCAGGAAGATCCCCTGAAGGAGGAAATGGCAATGCATTCCAGTATTTTTGCCAGAAAAATCCCACAGCCTGGTGGGCTACAGTCCATAGGGTTGCAAAAAGTTGGACACAACTGAGTGACTGAGCACGCATTCCAAGACTTGGGATGCAAATGAGATTAAAATTATTATCTCAATACTTCTGTTGATTTCACATTGGGATAATACTAGTTTGGAACTTCCCTGGTGGTCCAGTGGTTAGTACTCTGCACTCTCACTGCCGAGGGTGAGGGTTCGATCCCTGGTCGGGGAACTAAGACACCACATGCTGTGCAGGGCAGCCAAAAAAATTAAAGAAGACTCTGATAGCTGGTGGGTTACTTCTGTTGGGCACAGCTGGCATAAGCCTCCAAGTGTGGGATGGAGGAGCTGGCAGGTGGCCTCGGGTGATGAAAAGGGAGTGGGATTTAGAATTACATGTTCATGCCAGAATTTCTGGAAAGAGACCCAAAAGACAAAACCTTTGAGGAGGTTCAGGAGGCTGAACTCTGACCACAACCTACTTTATGCCGCTGGGGTTTGGGGCCACGCACAGAAGGTTAGTGTGTGGAAATGCACTTAAAATGAATATTTTTTTTTTTGTCCTGGGTTTATAGCAACTCCTCCTAGGAGGCACTGAGGCCCTTGGCAGGGAGGAGGATCCTGGATCCGGGGATGGGGGTTGGGGAGGTCAGGGCTGAGATTCCACCCAAGTGGAACCTGAGATATTTTTTTCCCAGAAAGGAATTGAAAAATGCCATGATGCCAGGACACCATAAAGATCAGATAAACAGAACAAAATCCACCCCCTTCTCCCCACACCTCAGGTCCTCTCCCCACGGAATGGGGTGGGAAAGAGGAAGGGCTCTGGGGTGCTAATGGGGGCCAAGAAGCAGTGGGGGTTCTAAGCCAGAGCTTTGCCAGAGACAGATCGACAGAAATGGAGAGAAACGCAGCTCCTCCTGGTTTGGCAAATCAATCAGAACTGCCCACACCTGCCCCACCTCTGGTGCACCTGGTACCCAGAAAGGCCCCTGGGAGGGACTTCCCTGGTGGTCCAGTGCCAAGGACAGGAATCTCCCTGCCAGTGCAAGGGGCACAGGTTCAATCAAGATCCCACGTGAGGCAACTAAGCTGGGGTACCACAACTACAGAGCCCGAGCTCTAGAGCCCTCGAGCGGCGACTGCTGAAGCCGTGTGCCTATAGCCCATGTTCTACAAAAAACACCACAGTGAGAAGCCCGCACACGACATCTAGAGAGAAGACCCTGCTCGCCGCAACTAGAGAAAGCCCATGCACAGCACCGAAGACCCAGCACAGCCAAAACACCAAAAATGTCTGGGAGTACAGCCTGCAAGCCCTTCCCAGGGGGCATCACTGCCTCCAGGGAGAGGGGACGTGTTCCCCAGGAGGCCTTACCTGGAGGGGCAGTGTGCAGGGCAGACAGCAGCCGACCAGGAGGCTTCGGGCGGAGGACCAGTTGGTCACGCTGGGAGGGGATAAGGCGACTCCAGGAAGAAGGAAGTGGACAAATCAGTCCAGCTCCACCACACCTGCAGTCAGATGATATAGGGTATGCTGTCACGCAAGCCAGGCCAATGTTTAATAGCAAAGGTGGGACTTGGCTAATCTCTCCCACATGGCCTGATGAGGGAGGGGTGGAGGGAACTGGGGACTAGTCACTGCCCTGACCTCCTGTGTGGCCTCCAGGCTTTCATGGCGTTGGGCATAGAGTTGACCCATCCATAAAGGGAAAGGGCTGACCCAAATCACTGGCTCTCAAAGTGGTTTCCGTGGCAGGGGAGGGGGCACCAGGGGTTCCTTGGAGTGGGGGAGGGGCAGGTGAGGAGAATTTCAAGCCTCCTACCCTCCCTTCCCACAGATCCCACCTCTTCATTCCATCTCAGCCAGGAAATGTTTCTTGAGCACCTGCTGTGTCAGGCCCCAAGAATATGGCAGGAAGCAAGTGGGTGAAAGAGATAACCAGTAAGAAAACTTGTAAAAAAAAAAATTACAGATTGCAAGGACTTTCTTGGTGGTTCAGTACTTAAGAATCCACCTTGCAATGCAGGGGACGTAGGTTCAAGCCCTGGTTGGGGAACTAAGATCCCACATGCTGTGGAGCAAATAAGCCCTTGTGCCAGACTACTGAGCCTGTGAGCCACAACTAGAGAGTCAAGGAATCACAGCAAAAGGACCTGCATGATGCAACAGAGCTCCTGTGTGCCCCAACTAAGACCCAACACAGCCGAATAAATAAATACTCTTCTAAAAATGTCTATTGGATCAATACTAAAATTAAATACATTGCAAAAAAGAGGTTGCAGCCTGGTCTGGACTTCTCCTGGATGTGTGAGCTGGGGGTTAAAGCTCCATTAGAATTCTCTAACTAGGGCTTCCCTGGTGGCTCAGTGGTAAAGAATCTGCCTACCACTGTAGGAGACATGATCCATTCCTGGTACAGGAAGATCCCACATGCAATGGAGCAAGTAAGTCTGTGTGTCACAACTCCTGAGCCTGTGCTCTAGAGCCTGGGAGCCACAACTACTGAAGCCCATGCACCCTAGAGCCCATGCTTCACAACAGAAGCCGCTGTGATGAGAAGCCAGTATACCGCAACTAGAGAGTAGCCGCCGCTTGCCACAACTAGGGAAAAGCTTGCACAGCAAGGAAGACCCAGCACAGCCAAAAACAAATAAATAAAAACAATTTTTTTAAAAGAATTTTCTAACTAAAAAGCAGTATGAGAGAGCTTTCCAGGCAGAAGGGACAGCCTGTGCAAAGGCCCTGAGACAGCAAGGAGTGACAGCATTGGAGGGGATCCAGGAAGCCTGGGTGTTCAGGAGCAGGAAGTGAGGTCAGCCACCTTGAGCTGCATCTGGCTGTGGTCAGAAATGGACATTTAACACAGGGCGACAGTGGGGCCATGAGGAGCTTCCAGTGGAGCTGTCGCCGCCACAGACTCCTGTTTGAGGTGCTCTTTCAGGCTGTCGTGTTGGGGACAGACGATTGGGAGGGGAGGGAAGCAGGGCAGAGGCAGGGAGGCTGGGAGGAGGAGGCTGCAGCGGGCGGGTAAAAGCACGAGGGGCGGCTCCCACGTACCACAACTCCTCTGTTCACAGATGAGAAATCATGTCCATGAGGCTGCTTCATGCTGCCTGGACACCCACCATCTGAGTATCCAGTTAGTTCCAGGCTGACGGAGGCTCCAGGAGGCTGGGTATCCACCAGGGCAGGGCATTTGTAATAGGGAAGCGTAAGTCTTTGTTTATTTTTTTTGGCTGCACCATGGGCTTTGTTGGATCTTGGTTCCTACACTACAGATCAAACCTGCATCCCCTGCAGTGGAAATGTGACGTCTTAACCACTGGACCATAAAGGAAGTCCTGGGAAGAACAAATCTGACTCTGTATTAAGGCATAACCCTCCTAGACTTCAGACAATATTACAAAGCTACAGTAATGAAGATAGCATGGTTCTGGCACAGAAATAGACACATGGATCAACGGAACAGAATAGTGAGCCCAGAAATAGGCCCACACAACTATGGTCCATCAATCTTCAACAAAAAGGCAAAAATGTACAATGGGAAAAGACAGTCTCTTCAGTAAGTGGTGCTGGGAAAGTTGGACAGCCACACGTAAATCAATGAAGTTAGAACATTCCCTAACACCATATACAAAAATAAACTAAAAATGGCTTAAAGACCTAAATATAAGACGTAACATCATAAAACTCCTAGAAGAGAGCATAGACAAAACATTCTCTGACATAAGTTGTACCAGTGTTTTCTTAGGTCAGGCTCCCAAGGCAATAGAAATAAAAAACAAAAATAAACAAATGGGACCTAATCAAATGTACAAGCTTTTGCACAGCAAAGGAAACCATAAACAAAATGAAAAGACAACTTACAGAATGGGAGAAAATATTTGCAAATGATGCAACTGACATGGACCTAATCTCCAAAATATACAAAAAGCTCATACAGCTCAACAACAAAAATACAACCCAATCAAAAAATGGGCAGAAGATCTAACTAAACATTTCTCCAAAGAAGAAATACAGATGGTCAGTAGGCACATGAAAAGATGCTCAACATCGCCAGTCATTAGAGAAATGCAAATCAAAATTACCATGAGGTGCCACCTCACACTGGTCAGAATGTTACCAAAAATGGAAGTCTGTGTGCCCGACGTACAGTGAGGTCCATCAATTCTAAAACATTGGAGTCTGGAACAGAGAAAGGTTTATTACAGGGCCATGGAAGGAGACGGACATGCCCTAAGAACCCCCAAAGTTACTGAAAGCTTTCAGCTGCTGCTGCTGCTGCTAAGTCGCTTCAGTCGTGTCCGACTCTGTGTGACCCCATAGATGGCAGCCCACCAGGCTCCCCCGTCCCTGGGATTCTCCAGGCAAGAACACTGGAATGGGTTGCCATTTCCTTCTCCAATGCATGAAAGTGAAAGTGAAGTTTCAAAAGTGAAAGTGAAGTTGCTCAGTCGTGTCGGACTCTCAGCGACCCCATGGACTGCAGCCCACCAGGTTCCTCCGTCCATGGGACTGTCCAGGCAAGAGTACTGGAGCGGGGTGCCAAAGCCCCTTTAAAGCAAAATGTGAGGGAGGGGTGTGGTGAGTTATTGCAAACTTCTTGGTGTCAGATTCTTTGTTCTTGAAGTCAGGTCATGGTCAGGTAATGATGTTCCTGTAAATCTCTACCAAAATGTCATTTTGGTATGAATGATGCGAATGTCATTCTCCGTCCTAACAAAAAAGGGCCAGGTCCCAAGACAACTGACACCTTCCAAGGTCCCCATCCGGGCTTAGAGGAGGCGAGGCAGAGCTCAGCTGGCAGCTCCCTCAGGGCCAAGTCCCCAGACCCTGCACAGCTATCATCGCTGAGGGAGCCAGGCGCCCAACTCAGCTGGCCCTCAGGCTCCTCAGGTCGCCAGACAGGGAGAGCAGGTCCCCCAAACTGTGACCCAGGCAGACGGTCACTGCTATTAGCTTGAAGGGACAGGGATGGAGGAGAGGTTCACTGCTGCCTCAAGGCCTGTGGGTGGGCCTTGCTGAGGGCTCCGGAGCCCTGCAGGACACAGGCCCCAGGCTGATCCCTGGGACCCCCCAGCTTACCTGCTGGCCCAAGGCCGGGTGAGCAGGAGGGCCTCGAGGAGAAGGCTGGGATCTGCCTCTTACCTCATTCTCCTCCTCAGAACCACCACTCCACGCTGTCTGAATCCGTTCACTGTCAATTCTTGATGGTTGGTTGCTTATGAGGCATCAGCCAGTGGCTGAGCAGCATCCGTTGTCTGGTACAGGGTACAGAGAAATCACGCACAGAAATGACTGTTTGCATCCAGTACTGGATGTGCTCAGTGGCTCTGTTACAATTCCCCCCCTTTCCTTTGATACTCCTCAGTCTTGAGGATAACACGGGAGTATGTTTAAACTCGGCAGAGGAACTTGGTTTTAGAGGGACTCAGTTTCAACCTCCAATTTCATTTCATCCTTCCCCATGTCTTTCAGGGAATGGGATGATGAGCGCTCTAGCTACCTCCTGCCAAAATGGGGCACAGTCCCACCTTGATTTGGGGAATGGCTACCAAGTTGAAAATACCCCTGAGTTCCAAGTCCTGGATCTGACTCTTGTGTAGAAAGATCTTGTATAAATTCAGGAGAATAAGCCTGAAAACCAGTCTGAACGTGGCAGCCTGGGGGAGGCTTGTTGTGAAGTAGCCCAAGTCGTAGAAGTATAGTTTGCCAAATTGCTCGAAGTCATGAGTAACTTGAAAGGAAGGGCTTCCTTATATCTCCAGATATCTCCAGACATAGGGAAGAGAAAAACAGAGATAAAAAATCAGTAATATTCCAGACAGAATCCATAAACATTATAACCATATATAACAGTTTAATCAGTAACCAATCCTTTTGTTACCCTTATCAAAACGATAAGGTGCCAGAACACGGACAAGAACAACACGTCAGAAAGGCCCTGTAAAAAGTGGTATTTGGTAATGGAGGGCTGTCCCTTTTTGCTATAAGAGTCATAGCTTGTCCCTGAGTTGCTTACTCTTTTCCCCTTGATCTTCCTGCTGCCAAGGGATTGTCTCAATAGAGCTGTGTTATTTCAGGGGGCAAAGTAAGCAATACTGAATTCAGGCTTTCATTATGCTTTTATGAAAACCAAATTTTCCCAAAGCCAGTACTTCATGTCTACAGTAGTAACATTTACCCATACAGTAAATCCTCAAAAGCTTATCACGCCTTTGACAATACTTCCCATGTAATTCAACATACCAAATAAAACTCATTAAGTACTCCTCCTTGAGATGTCTTATGGGTCCCCTGCTGCTGCTGCTGCTAAGTTGCTTCAGTCGTGTCTGACTCTGTGCGATCCCATAGATGGCAGCCCACCAGGCTCTCCTGTCCCTGGGATTCTCCAGGCAAGAACACTGGAGTGGATTGCCATTTCCTTCTCCAATGCATGAAAGTAAGTGAAAGTGAAGTCACTCAGTCGTGTCCGACTCTTAGCGACCCCATGGACTACAGCCTACCCGGCTGCTCCGTCCATGAGATTTTCCAGGCAAGAGTACTAGAGTGGGTTGCCATTGCCTTCTCCAACGGCCCCCCTAATGAACCTCAAAGTTACCTAGAGGTCAAAAGAAATTTAATTAAAATTTGATATTTTGGAAGTTTGTCAAAAAGTTTCAAAACACTTGGTCAAATAAGATCATTGGTCACTGTAAGACAATACAAATATAAAGATTACATAAATTATGGCACAAAGTCTGGTACTCAATAAATACTTAATAAATGCATGCATGCATGCTAAGTCACTTCAGTCATGTCTGAGTCTTTGTGACCCTATGGACTGTAGCCTGCCAGCTTCCTCTGTCCGTGGGATTCTCCCGGCAAGAATAATATAATCTCAGTTGACCATGCATAAAACTCCTTTTTAACTCAAAACATATATCCTACTTTCCTACTTAATACTGAAATTTTTTCCTTTAATTAATGTTAGTAGCTTCAATTGTATATTTATATTAGAATCCTCAACTCTTAAACACCTTAATTTTTAGTGAGAACCAACAGGTAATTGTAAACTGTCACACCAGCATTTTCTGACTGGAAACTTATGCTATAGTTTTCCTCTCCTAAGAAGGCAAAGGTTGGTAAACTTAGATTCGCCCAGCAACCAATGACCCAGATAGTCAATGAATTCTTGCCATTTAACTTAGTTCAGTTTCAAGTCACCAAAATCCGGAGAGGCTATTTTAGACAGACTTATCATTTCATCATATCAAGTTATTGATATTTTCTTTGCTGACTAATTTGTAACAGACATAAGGTCTTATTTGATCTCTAACAAACCAAGGTACAACGAAGTGTCATACATAACAAAGCAACAAGCTTAAGCTAACTTCAGCACCAGATATCAATTCAGTACTGAGTATTTCTCAGATCACGAGTACTTGAAATACATTTTGGCCAATTCTCTAAATATTATGAAGTATTTAATTTGTAAGCACTTACTTTTGGGAAAAGCTGTATATTGTCACCCTGCTTACTTAATATATATGCAGAGTACATCATGCATAATGTCAAGCAGGATGAGTCACAAGCTAGCCAGAATTGAATCACAAGATTGCCGGGAGAAATATCAACAACCTCAATATGCAGATGACCACTCTAATGGCAGAAAGCGAAGAGGAACCCTTCCTGCTGCTGCTGTTAAGCCGCTTCAGTCATGTCTGACTCTGTGCGACCCCATGGACTACAGCCTACCATGTTCCTCCATCCATGGGATTTTCCAGGCAAGAGTACTGGAGTAGGGTGCCATTGCCTTCTCTGAGAGGAACCCTTAGTTCCTCATTAAGCCTCTTGATGAGGGTGAAAGAGGAGAGTGAAAAAGCTGGCTTAAACTCAACATTGAGTAAACTAAGATTATGGCATCTGGTTCCATCAGTTCAGTTTAATTCAGTTCAGTCGCTCAGTTGTGTTCGACTCTTTGCGACCCCATGAATCACAGCACACCAGGCCTCCCTGTCCATCACCAATTCCCGGAGTTCACTCAGACTCATGTCCATCGAGTCGGTGATGCCATCCAGCCATCTCATCCTCTGTCGTCCCCTTCTCCTCCTGCCCCCAATCCCTCCCAGCATCAGAGTCTTTTCCAATGAGTCAACTCTTCACATGAGGTGGCCAAAGTACTGGAGTTTCAGCTTCAGCATCATTCCCTCCAAAGAAATCCCAGGGCTGATGTTCAGAATGGACTGGTTGGATCTCCTTGCAGTCCAAAGGACTCTCAAGAGTCTTCTCCAACACCACAGTTCAAAAGCATCCATTCTTTGGCGCTCAGCTTTCTTCACAGTCCAACTCTCACATCCATACATGACCACTGGAAAAATCATAGCCTTGACTAGACGGACCTTTGTTGGCAAAGTAATGTCTCTGCTTTTGAATATGCTATCTAGGTTGGTCATAACTTTCCTTCCAAGGAGTAAGCCTCTTTTAATTTCATGGCTTCAGTCACCATCTGCAGTGATTTTGGAGCCCAGAAAAATAAAGTCTGACACTGTTTCCACTGTTTCCCCATCTATTTCCCATAAAGTGATGGGACCAGATGCCATGATCTTCGTTTTCTGAATGTTGAGCCTTAAGCCAACTTTTTCACTCTCCTCTTTCACCTTCACCAAGAGGCTTTTTAGTTCCTCTTCACTTTCTGCCATAAGGGTAGTGTCATCTGCATATCTGAGGTTACTGATATTTCTCCTGGCAATCTTGAGTCCAGCTTGTGCTTCTTCCAGCCTAGTGTTTCTCATATAAGTTAAATAGGCAGGGTGACAATACTTGACATACTCCTTTTCCTTGACATACAGCCTTGACATACTCCTTTTCCTCTTTGGAACCAGTCTGTTGTTCTGTGTCCAGTTCTAACTGTTGTTTCCTGACCTGCATATAGGTTTCTCAAGAGGCGGTTCAGGTGGCCTGGTATTCCCATCTCTTTCAGAATTTTCCACAGTTTATTGTGATCCACACAGTTAAAGACTTTGGCATAGTCAATAAAGCAGAAATAGATGTTTTCCTGGAACTCTCTTGCTTTCCCCGTGATCCAGTGGATGTTGGCAATTTGATCTCTGGTTCCTCTGCCTTTCCTAAAACCAGCTTGCACATCTGGAAGTTCATGGTTCACGTATTGCTGAAGCCTGGCTTGGAGAATTTTGAGCATTACTTTACTCAAGTGTGAGATGAGTGCAATTGTGCGGTAGTTTGAGCATTCTTTGGCATTGCCTTTCTTTGGGATTGGAATGAAAACTGACCTTTTCCAGTCCTGTGGCCACTGCTGAGTTTTCCAGATTTGCTGGCATATTGAGTGCAGCACTTTCACAGCATCATCTTTCAGGATTTGAAATAGCTCAACTGGAATTCCTTCACTTCATGGCAAATAGATGGGGAAAAAGTGAAAGCAGTGACAGATTTTATTTTCTTGGGCTCCAAAACGGTGTCCAAGAAAGTAACTGTAGCCATGAAATTAAAAGACGCCTACTCCTTGGAAGGAAAGCTATGACAAACATAAACAGCGTATTAAAAAGCAGAGAAATTACTTTGCTGACAAAGGTCCATATAGTCAAAGATACAGTTTTACTAGTAGTCGTGTGGGGATGTGAGAGTTGGACCATAAAGAAGGCTGAGTGCCAAAGAATTGATGCTTTCAAATTGTGGTGCTGGAGAAGACTCTTGAGAGTCCCTTCGATAGCAAAGAGATCAAACCAGTCAATCCTAAAGGAAATCAACCCCGAATATCCATTGTAAGGACTGATACTGAAGCTTCAATACTTTGGCCACCTGATGTGAAGAGCTAACTCACTGGAAAAGACCCTGATGCTGAGAAAGATTGAGGGCAGGAGGAGAAGAGGATGGCAGAGGATGAGATGGTTGGATGGCATCACCAACTGAATGGGCATGAATTCGAGCAAACTCCGGAAGATACTGAAGGACAGAGAAGCCTGGCGTGCTGTAGTTCATGAGGTTGCAAGGAGTTGGACACAACAGCCACTGAACAGCAACTTTTGAGTCAAATAGAGCTCATTTAGAAGTTAACTCAGAAGTATTATAACCAAAAATGGTCTAGTTTTGAAGAATGCATCTCAAGGGGCTGCATTTGGGAAACAAATTTGAGTTTCCCATAGCCGGCACACTTACACTCAAAACAAATACGAACACACACAAAGAACAAAATCTAATTCCTGCATGAAAAAACAAGGGTGAAGTTCCATAGTTTCTTCAGGTTTTTTAAACAAAGAGTCCTCTTTTTAATCACAAACAACATACAAATGGAAAGATAGTGAATTGTGACCACAAGTGTCATGGCAATTCACCTGGCAAACACAAAATGAAAAATACCAGTTGGAATAAGTCAAATTTACTTAGTTAATGGCATGCTTTTTCCTAGAAATATTTTTATTTTCTCAGGGTCAGAATTCTGGGGAAAAAAAAAAAAAAAAGGATTTCATCAAGCCAGCTTTCTCTAAGTGCATATGCAAAACGAACCAGTTTTGGAATTTCAAAAGTTTCATCTCAATCAATTTTTCCCCCCTCCAGAGTCTAAAGAATATAGTGGCTATGCAATGTTAAAAAATCTTCTTTCTTATACCTTAGCAGGACTATAAGATGGAATAAAGCTCTGATTATCACAGCAGGTGTTGTCAAATAACAAACAATCCAATGCAAAATGGTCTCTCAGGATCATAGTTCCCTGCTGCTGCTGCTAAGTTGCTTCAGTCGTGGCCGAATCAGTGCGACCCCAGAGACGGCAGCCCACCAGGCACCCCCGTCCCTGGGATTCTCCAGGCAAGAACACTGGAGTAGGTTGCCATTTCCTTCTCCAATGCATGAAAGTGAAAAGTGAGAGTGAAGTCATTCAGTCGTGCCTGACTCTTAGCGACCCTTTGGACTGCAGCCTTCCAGGCTCCTCCGTCCATGGGATTTTCCAGGCAAGAGCACTGGAGTGGGTTGCCATTGCCTTCTCTACAGTTCCCTAGCGCGAAAAAAAAAAAAAAAAGGAAGAAGATTCTCACTCATTGCAAAAGGAAAATCCCAACCAATGTTCCACCATGGCAAAACCCAATTCAATAGGAAGCCGAACCTGGTGTCATCACATGCTCGCTCCATTATTCAAAGATGTCTCAACCAACCAGAGCAGGCACTGAATCTCACACATACAACATACAAATAGCAGATGTGGCCCCACGAACAAAAGTACAAACTGGGGACCTCACTGGTGGTCCAGCGGCTAAGACTCCACGCTCCCAGTGCAGGAGGCCTGGGTTCGATCCCTGGTCAGGGAACTGGATCCCACATGCCGCAGCTAAGAATTTACCTGCTGCAACGGAGTTCGCATGCTGCAACTAAGACCCAGCGCAGCCAAATAAATAAATCTATGTATTTTTTTAAAAGTACAAACCGGAGTGGCTCATCCCAAAATGATACACACAAAAACATAAACAGCAAATAAGCTACAGTCACACAGACAGAAAATCAGAGGCGGTGTAGTCTAAAATTCCACTTCCACTCTCAGACAGAGGTCTCCAAACAGAGTGGCCCAGCTCTCAAAAGAGAATGGACCCTGAGTGGCTCAGTTCCTGCAGGGGCAGCAACGCAGATGCAGTGGACAGAATTCCCAGCCTGCACAAGCTGGGGCGAGTTACCCCAGGTGACACCAAATGTGAACCATGGCTCTAGACGTTTCTCTGCTCCAGACAGCCTCGTGCCTCAGGGCGGCCGGTGTCTGTCAGGGAGAGTGCTTCTCAGTTCCCTGGAACAAAATGAACTCCAGCAGCTGCTGGGAATTTGGGAAGAGCCTGGCCCTGGCCGGGGTTGACCCGCCATGGGCACGACCTCCTGGCTGGCTCACCATGAATTGTTACTGAAAATGGCAAGTCCGTGTGCCCAACACATTGTGAGGCCCATCAATACTAAAACATTGGAGTTTGGAACAGAGAAAGGTTTATTACAGGGTCATGCAAGGAGATAGCCATGCCCTAAGAACACCCAAAGTCACCGAAGTCTTCCAGCAAAGCCCCTTTAAAGCAAAATGTGAGGGAGGGGCGTGGTGAGTTGTTGCAAACTTCTTGGTATCAGAGCCTTTGCTGTTGAGGTCAGGTCATGGTCAGGCAACCATGTTCCTGTAAGTCTCTACCAAACGAATGTTATTCTCTGTCCTGACAAGAAAGGGCCAGGTTCCGAGGCAAAACTGTCACTCTCCAAGGTCCGCATCCTGGCTAAGAGGAGGCAGAGCTCACCTGGCAGCTCCCTCAGGGCCAAGTCCCCAGACCCTGCCCAGCTGTCATTGCTGAGGGAGCCAGGCGCCCAACCCAAATGGCCCTCAGGCTCCTTAGGCCGCCCAAAGTGGAGAGACCAGGTCCCATGGACGGCGACCCAGGCAGATGGTCGCAGAGACAGGGATGGATGGGGGAAAGGTTCACTGCTGCCTCAAAGCCTGGGCCCAGCCAGTGGGGGCGGCCTTGCTGAGGGCTCCAGGGCCCTGCAGGACACAGGCCCCCAGCCTGTTCTCGGGACCCCCCAGCTCACCTGCTGGCCCCAGACCGGGTGAGCTAGAGGGCCTTGGGGAGAAGGCCAGGGTCCACCTCTTACCTCACGCTCCTCAGAACCACCACTCCTCTGTTGTCTGCATCTTCTCCCTAACTATGGTTTCCTGATGGTTGTTTGCACTAAGGCGCCGACCAGCTTCTGACCAGGACGCACTGCCTGCTAACAGGGTAGGGAGTAGTAACTACACAGCGATGGCTCCCAGCTATCGGTCGTACTCACAGCGCTCGGTTACGAGAACGGCCACAGTCAAAAAGTCTACAAATAACAAATGCTGGAGAGGGTGTGGAGAAAAGGGCACACATCCACACTGTTGGTGGGAATGTAAGTTGATGCCACTGTGGAATGTAAGCCACTGTGGAAAACAGTATGGAGGTTCCTCAAGAAAAAAAAAAAAATAGAATTACCATACGATCTAGCAATCTTGCTCCTGGGCATACATCTGGACACCACTCCCAGAAGATACAGGCACCTCTATGTCCATAGCAGCGCTATTCACAATAGCCAAGACGTGGGAACCATCTAAATGTCCATCAGCAGGTGAATGGATGAAGAAAGCTCAGTCGTGTCCGACTCTTTGCGACCCCATGGACTGTAGCCTATCAGGCTCCTCCGTCCATGGGATTTTCCAGGCAAGAGTGCTGGAGTGGATTGCCATTTCCTTCTCCAGGGGATCTTCCCGACCCAGGAATCGAACCCGGGTCTCCCACATTGCAGGCAGATGCTTTACTGTCTGAGCCACCAGGAAGATCCAATGGAATACTACTCAGCCATAAAGAGTGTGACGACGCAGCGACGTGGATGCAACTAGCGATGACCATACTACACGGTATACTTATATGTGGAATCTAAAATATGATGCAGACGAACCTGTCTATGAACTAGAAATAGAATCCAAGACAGGACAGACTGGTGGTTGCTAAGGGGAAGGGGGTGGGGGAGGAATGGACTGAGAGGTTGGGGTTAGCAGGTGTAAGCCTTTATATATAGCATGGGAAAATAATAAGGTCCTACCACAGAGCACAGGGAACTACTTTCAATATTCTATGATAAGCCATAATGGAAAAGAATTGTGTCTCCTTGCCTGGCCCTGCAATAAACCTTTCTCTGCTCCGGTCTCCATTTCGGTATTGTTTGGCCTCACTGTGCGTCGGGTGCATGGACTTGCGTTGTAAGAGGAGCTTTATTCCAAGCTGCTCATGGCTCACTCCTGACAGGCAGAATTATCTGGTGACTTATTAAAATATAACTCAAGGAGGTCACTGTGTCCTCAGCCCAAGGCCAAACCTCGATGGGCAAGTCTTCAGCCTCCCCACAGCCACCCTGCCTATATGCACACTGAGACCTAGACAGGAGTCACTCAGAATCTCAAGAGCACAGAGGGGTCTCCAGCTACAAAAGCTGCTCTGCCAGGAACACTCTTTGCCCCTCGCTCCCCTGTTAATCCCTAGTTATCCCATAGAGCTCAGTGCAGACACCTCCTCCAGGGAGCCTCCCCAGATTCCTCCCCCATCCCCTCAGCTGGATCAGGTCCCTTCTCTGGCCCCCACAGCTGTCTGCTTGTCCCCCTCAGTTTTGGCCACTCGGTGTCATTTCCTCTGCTGGGCTGACAGCCCCGTGAGGACAGAAAAGCTGGGGAGAGCATGAGAGTGAGGACGAGAGAGGAAGAAATTGGGCTTTAAATTTCTTAAGGATTTAAAACTCCAAAGCAGAAACTTCCCTGGGGGTCCAATGACTAAGAATCCATACTCCCAATGCAGGGGGCCTGGGTTTGATCCCTGGTCAGGGAACTAGATCCCACATGCCGCAACTAAGACTTCGCATACTGCAGCTAAGACCCGGCACAGCCAAATTAATAAATAAATGAAAATAAAGATTAAAAAAAAAGAAGAAAACCCCCACAAACCTCAAAGCAGGTCTCTTATGGAGGGCTGAGGAGAGGGCAGAGCCATTTCCACATTTTGTCATCAAGTTCTGCTGGCTGTGTCTGCAAGTGTGTTGGGTGGGGACCCTGGTCCTGCCTTTTACCCCTGAGGGGCCTGAGGAGGGGGCTGCCTCTCTGGGAGCCTCCGCTTCCCCTCTCTATAACACAGGGCCTGTGCTAGCACTGCAAATGCTCCCTTACTATCTCTAGACGGAATGCGCTCCCCGTCAAGAGGTGGATCCAAGCAGGAAGGTTCTGGTGGGAAAGAGTTGCTGTTCAACACCGCTTTGAGATCCCGCCAGAAGAGCTGAGGAGGGCTTTATCTGCCCCTGGGCCAGGCTGGGAAGGTTCCAGGAGGCCTCTCTGTGACAGATGCTGATGGGCTGGGCCTGCAACCAGAGGGAGCCTGGGTGCTCCTCTCCCACCTGCTTCCAGACTCTGTGCTTCACACCCAGTTGTCACTGTGCAGCAAATCCATGGGTGGTGGAGGTGCTGCTATCCCAGTGGGTCCCCACACACATCTGGACTCAGGACTCTGAGACCCCCTACATCCCGGGGAGTTGTAGCCATCTGTCACCAGGTCATGGGTGGGGTGGGGACTGGGGCAGATCAAGCCAGGGTGGAGGCACGGGTAGCAATTTTTCTGTACCCAGCCTGCCTGAGCCTCCCAGAGGCCCATTGCAGCCTGAACGCGGTCCCACAGGGCAGCAGGAAGCTGGAAGACAGGGCCGGCTTCCAGGGATGGTGCTCCTGGGATAAGTAACAACAATCTTCCCAGGTGACTCAGTGGTAAAGAATCCACCTGCCAAACAGGAGAGGCAGGTTCGATCCCTGGTTGGGGAAGATCCTCTGGGTAGGAAATGGCAACTCACTCCAGTGGAGCCTGGTGGGCTGCAGTCCACGGGGGTGCAAAGAATCAGGCACAATTGAGCACACAGGCACGCAAACTGCAGCCAGGCAGAGCCCTGACCCTGGTAGAGCCCCAGTCCCAGTGGAGCCCTGATCCTGAGCTGCAGAGAAGGGAACGTTGGAGACTGGGGTTCGTGGGAGGCGTGTAGGGTTCCTGATCGCCGACCCTCTGCCCACCCACACCCTCCAGCAAGTCCTGACACTTTGAAGGGCCTGAAGACGAAACCTGTGTGTGTAACTGGAACACAGGTTACCTCTTGCGCATCCAATCCCCCACTGGACCCGCCTAGCGAGTTCCTGCACCGCCCAGATGTCACCCCCTTCCCAGTTTGGCCAAGGGACACACCTGACCCCATCCTCACCTGTTGATCCCCTCCCTCCGCATTCCCGACATCCTCCTTCTCAGAGGCCTCCTTTCATGGTCTCTCCCATCATTTAGTTTTATAACCTTAAATCCGCCTAGTCTGCCTACAATTTCAGATTTTATTGCCATTTTTGCCTGCTTGGCACAGCTGGGAAGTGGAGCGTGGGGTGGGGTGGAGGGGGTTGCAACAGATTTGAACTGAGGTCTCTTTGCCTCCGGATGTGTAGCTGGACCAATCACCAGGCCCTGGGGTTCAGAATTTAGGGGGCAGAGAGGAACCTCCTGCCCAAAGCCAGAGAGAACCAACGGAGTATTTCCTGACCCTCTCTGGGGGTGGCTTGCATGGCTGATGCCAGCCAGGTAGGGCCTCTATGGAAAGGGGTTGGTCCCAGGCCAAGTGTGGGGGACCTTCAGGCTTGAATGAGCTGGAGCCAGCCACCGTGTGGAGTGAGTTAGGGCTGTCTGTGCCCCCAGCCCTGCTCTTTGCCTGCATCAGACCCGCAGCGCCTTGGGTGAGTGATAGAGCTGGTAGATCACTGGAAAGTGCAGATCCCTGAGGCATTGGGCTGTAAGCCAAAGGGCGGCTGCCAGCTCAGGAGGAGGGCACACCCCCCAAGTCTGGGATGGGTGAGAAATGAGCCACATGTGTGATGTGAGGGGCACAGGAAGGTGACGGGGTGCGAGGATGGTGCTTGGGTGTGAGGAGTGCTGGTGTCTCCTGATGTTGACCCACATGGCCGGCGCTCAAGGTGGGTTCCCATTCTCCTCTGAGCCTCAGAGAAACTTCCAGAAAGAGGGAGAGAGAAGGAGCAACAATGAGGTGTTCAGCTGTCAGTTTAGTTGGAGGCGGTGACCACTCTATACTCCTCAGCCCTGGGGGGCCAGTCCTGCCCCAGCCTGCAAGGAAACCCTGGCCTGGCCCTCCAAGGGCCCCGTCTGCCTCCCAAGACCCTGGCCTACAGCCAGCCCATGGGGAGGGCCCCAGGTGTGTGGTGTGGGTGGCAGGTGAGTGATGGGCCTGGCAAGTCTGGCTCAGGCCTGCGGTCACTGGCGGGCTTGGCAGAGGCCCTCTAGGCCTCTCTCCTGCCATCCACCAGTGCCCCCCCTCTCCCATCCTGGGTCCTGGCCCAAGTCAAAGGCATCACAAAGATCCCCGCTGTGCAGACAGGGACACCACCGAGGCTCAGAGAGGGCCTGGAATTCTCCTCCGCCCCCAACTCCATCTCCCTTGTTATTGTCCAGACAGAAGCATTTTCCCCCAGCACCAGGAAGTTCTGGAATGTTCAGGAAGTCCTCATTTAATGTCAGAATCCACCTGCAGCCCCTAAGTGGTGCATCTAGGTTGGTACCTGTCTATCTGACTAGAGTTCTTGAACCTAAGAGCTTCGGAGCTTATCTGGCCGGCAGCTGTGTGGCCTTGGGTGAGTGGCATAGCCTCTCTGGGCTTCAGTTGTGCCATCTGCAAAACGGAGCCCATGCTGGGACCCTCTTCAGGCGGTTGTCCTCCCACACCTCTGCAGGGTGGGATTGTGTGCAGGGGCTGGAAATCCGCAGGCCTCAGTCTCCCCTCCGATGGTATGTTAACCTGTGAGGCCTCTCCTTGCCTGGTGTTACGGTGTTGGGGCTGCCACCTGGAGAGGGAGTGGGGGAACTCAGGTGACAGAAACCTGTCATCCCTGTGCTGCCCACTCCTGGCCTCTCTTCACCCAGGGCCCCGTGGCACGTTTGGGTCTGCCTGCCCTTGGCACCCCAGCCCTGCCGGCTTCATGGGGCTTAAATTTCAGCCCACAGTGGGTGAGGAAGGGGATTGCCGGACACGCTTCATTTTCCAATTTCTGGAAATAAAAGCTGTGGGGCCACCTATTGTTGAGTGGAAAAAAGCTGGTTGCAAAACCAGGTAAGAAAAAAAACACAACACAATAGCATGTAGGTGCGTTGCTGCTGCGAGAGACAGAACATTCCAGGGACTCTGCGGGGCCCCAGGGAACAAAGGGCCCTTTCTCTCCCCTTGGAAAGGTCTGGTGGAGCATGTGTGGCAGTTTCAGGGTCGGAAAAGCCAGGGAAGGTATTTTGCAAGAAAGAAAATGGTTCGGAGATGATCTGTCAGGACAAGGAGACAGAAGAGCGTAGATTTTGTTGTTTTGTTTTCAGAGGATGTTGTCCAATTTTCTAAGACACCTGTCCTTCCACTGGCAAAACACGGAGCCAAGAATGCTGGCAAGCTGGGCTCCGGGCCCAGCCCTGCAGGGAGCGTATGGAGATGCCACGTGGGGAAGAAGTGCTCAGAATTGCCCCCTACCCTGCCAACTCCACCCCCATCATCACTGGCAATCTCCAGGGAGCAGCAATTTCCCCCCCACGCAGGCTCTCCAAATGTTCCGGAAGTCCTCATTTAGGGTTAGAATCCACCTGCAGCCACTTGGGTCTCCAGCCCAGCTGCAGCCGCTGGCCCAGTCCCTTGGCCTGAAGGGTGACAATTCTGGAGATGTACCTCAGAACGAGGGGAGAGCCAGGCAGGAGGGTTTCAGGCCACCTCGGGCTCATCATCTGCCCAAGATCCTCCCATGGCCCCTACAATCCCAAAGGCTGAGCACACAGGTTCTGTGGCATTGCCCCAGCGGTTGAGCCCCAGGACCTTTGCATGTGCTGTTCCTGCTGCCTGGAACTCCCTCCACCCTGACAGCCCTCTGGTTCCCTCAGATATCTCCCTCTCAAATCACTTCCTGCTTTATTCTCTGTACAAATGACTACCATTTCACTGGACCATGTATTAGACTTACTGGCATGATTAACTGTCTCATGCCTCTCTCTATCATCAAAATGTCATCTCCGTGAGGGGTCTTGGCCTTCTTTGTGCCCTGCTGTGCTCCGAGCAGCCTGAACAGTGCCTGACACACGGGACGGCCTTGATAAACACGCCTCGAATGAATGAATGAACAAATGAATGAACAGTATCAAGCGTGGTTGAAAAGTCTCCTGTTTCCCGGCTTGTCATCACTTTTCCCCAAGACTGGGAGCTCCATGGGGCAGGGTCTGGGGCTCCAGCAGGACTTGGCACTCAGTAAACAGGTGCGGAATAAATTAAGGCGTCTGAGAGTCCACACAGACAGAAGCTTGGAGTGTTACTCGGGGAACTGTAAACGGAGACTCCGGGGGACGCCAGAGCCTGGGGCAGGAGTGACTATCACCCACCCTTTTCCCTGCCCCCACCTCCAACAGTGCCGGGCCTCGGGCTGTCTCCAAGGTGCCTACAGGTGAGGTGGTCCTGACCCGGGGCGGGTGACCCCCACTCGGATGGAGCCGGATGGCAGGCACAGGCAGGCAGGCAGGCGAGGAATGCTCTGGCCGGCAGGAATGAATAAACAGGCTCCTTGGATGTCAGAGGTTGGGGGGTGGGGGCCGCCTTGAACCTCATGCTTGGCCGAGGATGTTTGGACAAGGCAGGCAGCCAGGAGGTGTCATCAGGGCTAAAATTAGCCTCTGATTCCCGCTCAACCCCTCCCTCCTGGGCCAGGAGACTGGGACAGGCCATCGCTTCGGTGAGCGCTAACTTTGTGCCAGGCCAAGCTCCTCCAAGCCACAAATGCATTTAATCCTTGCAATGACCCGACCCTCAGTACTATTATTAGCAGTGTTATCATTCATCCCCATTTTACAGGTGAGGAGACTGAGGCACTGACAGAACCCTGGGTGTTCTTACCACTCGTGAGGGATGGGGCTAGGGTTTGAACCTGGCTTTCGGGTTGACATAGTCACCATTGGGGCCTTGCTGAAGGCTGTGGGAGACAACAGAGCCCCTACGCAGTGAAGACTTGGGGGCAGTGGGCTGACCGCCCGTCCTTTCCTCTCCCCCAGGGATAATTTCAGCATCAAAATTCAAATACGTTCACTGCGGTTGGCTGCTAGATGAGGCCTCAGCTGCCCCCATCCACACCTGGGCCCCGATCCCAGGCCCCAGGTCCAGTGCCTGAGAGGGAGACCCACCTCACAGGGAGGCCCCCAGGGTCCCGTGGGGCCGCGTCCCTCTGATTGGTCAGTGTGGATCTGCATCTGAATATCTGCTCACAATGCAGGGAGGCCCACCGTGGCCCATTGTCCACCCAGGCAAGATTAGGGGCAGGCCGCTGGAGAGTCAGGCTGAGTCTGAACTTCAGGTGAAAACCGTAACTATGTCCCACGTAGGACATGGCTCATTGCTTAAAGGAAGTTCAAACTTCACTGGCCGTCTGTATTTTTATTTGCTTAATCTGACAATTTGATGTGTACCCCCCTACCCTCCAGTGCAGGCAGCGAGGAAGAGGGTAGGTAAGCCACGGGAGGCGCTGGATGGGTGAGGCAACTCTGGTCCAGTGCCCCGCTGGGACTGGAGTTGGGGGGAGGACTGGTCCAGGAGGAGGTGGGGGAGGGGGGGCGGGGCCTCTCTCCAGGTCACGCCTGCTGGGCCCATTATTCACGATTCATTTTTAATGCAGAGAGTGGGCAGGGAACACCTGGACCTGATGCTCCTACAGCGCTAGAGGGTGAGTAGGGACTGGCCTGGGGCAGGGAGTGTCCAATTTGGGGCAGGGGCAGGAAGCCAACTCCCACTGCAAAGGGCCATTTCCTTTGAGTTGAGACTGGTGACCAGAAGCTGCAATTCTGGATGCTTTTACGTTATTCCACCAACCCCCGGGCAGATCCTCCTGCACCCCCAAATCCCAGATCCAGGAGCTGGGGGCGGCGGGGCGGGGGCCTGCTCTTGCCCTCCAGGTTTTCTCCTGACCTCTGGCTCCCAGGTACCTGCTGTGCCCAGTGTGGTGCCTACAGAGGTCACTGAATCCTCACAGCCAAAGGGAGGCCACTGAGCCGCCACTGAGGCCCAAAGAAAGGGCTGATTGGCTACCAGTGGGCAGAGCGGGGACTGGAACCAGGATCTTGTTCCTGCCACAGCCAGTGCTCTTGACCACTCCCACTTTCTCTCTTGGTCACACCTCTTTCCCTCATGCCTCTGAGCCATCTTCCATGCTGTTCATCTGGGCTGGGTCGCTCTCTCCCCTTCTGGAAAGCTCCTACACATGCTTCAGCACCCTATGATCCCTGGACAACTCACGCCCGGTCAGGTGCCTGCCCCCCAACCCTTTGTATGCTGCAGCCACATTACAGACCTGGTTAGCCCAGGCTGTAACTGCTCATGTGTTTCTCTCACTCATTGGACTGTGAGCCCTGCGAAGATAACCTGGGTCTGTCTTGTTCATCACTGCGTCCCTTAGTGGCCAACACAGGGCCCGGGACACTGCAGGTGGAAATACTCGGGAGTCTATCACAAGGCCTTGGCTCTACCCCATCTGCTGGGCAAACAACTATCCTTCTCTGAGCCTTGGTTTCCCCATTTGCAAAATGGGGTACTAGCACCTCCGTCCTAGCCTGAATCATACAAGAGACGTAAGGAACCATTCTTGGCTCCCAACAGGAGACTCCACAAAGCTTTATCTCATATTTAAGCAAATTGAAACCACAACAAGTTGCAACTATACACCCACTGAAATGCCCCGGATCCAGAACACAGGCAACATCAAAGGCCACTGAGGATGTGGGGCAACAGAACTCAGGTTCATTGCTGCTGGGGATGCAAACGGGCCAGCCACTCTGGGAGGCAGCTCGTTCTCACAAAACGAAACACACTCTGACCAGGGCCCAGCATTCACACTCCGCGGAATTCGCCTCGAGGTGTTGGAAACTGATGTCCACACAAAAACCTGCACGTGAATGCTTATGGAAGCTTTGTTCATAATTGCCAAAGCTTGGAAGCAACTCAGACATCCTTCAGCAGGTAAAAAGAAACAAAAGTGTGAAACATTCAAACAATGGAATGTGATTCAGTGCTAAAAAGAAATGAGTTACCCGGCCATGATGAGACGCGGAGGGGCTTAAATGCACGTGGCTAAGTGAAAGTTCAGTGTTCTTGCCTGGAGAATCCCAGGGACGGGGGAGCCTGGTGGGCTGCCGTCTATGGGGTCACACAGAGTCGGACACAACTGAATCGACTTAGCAGCAGCAGCAGCAGCAACTGAAAGTAGCTGATCTGAAAAAGGTTACAGACTGTGATCCCAACTATAGAACACTCTGGAAAAGGTGAAGGTGGAAATGGTAGGCCTTCCCAGATAGTGATAAAGAACCCACCTGCCAATGCTAAGAGATACAGGTTCAATCCCTGGGTTGGGACGATCCCCTGGAGGAGGGCATGGCAACCCACGCTAGTATTCTTGCCTGGAGAATCCCATGGGCAGAGGAACCTGGCGGGCTACAGTCCATGGGGTCGCAAAGAGTCAGACACGACTGAAGGGAGCCAGGGGTGGAGCCCCAGTGGAAGGCTGAATAGCTGGAGTGCAGAGGATTTTCAGGGCTGTGAAATCACTCTTCATGATACTATGGGGTTGGCCAAAAAGTTTGCTTAGGTTTTTCTGTAAGATGTAATAGAAAAACCCAAATAAACTTTTTTGCCAACCCAAAACAATGGTGAATGCTTATCATTTTACATTTGTCCAGACCCATAGAATGCACAACACCAACAGTGAACCCTCGTCCAATGCGCACTGTTGTACTATTTACAATAGTACACTTCTGTGCTGTTTATAATAGCCAAAACACAGAAGCAACCTTAATGTTCGTTGAAAGATGATGGATAAAGAAGACCTAGGATATACACATGCAGTGGAATACTACTCAGCCACAAAAAGAATGAAATCATACCATTTGCAGCAACATGGATTGACCCAGAGATTCTCATACGAAGTGAAGTAAGTCAGACAGAGACAAGTATCATGATACCACTTGTACATGGGTTCTAAAAAATGATATAAGTATCAGTTCAGTTCAGTTCAGTTGCTCAGTCGTGTCCGACCCTTTGCGACCCCATGAATCGCAGCACGCCAGGCCTCCCTGTCCATCACCAACTCCCGGAGTTCACCCAAACTCATGTCCATCGAGTCAGTGATGCCATCCAGCCATCTCATCCTCTGTCGTCCCCTTCTCCTCCTGCCCCCAATCCCTCCCAGCATCAGAGTCTTTTCCAATGAGTCAACTCTGCATGAGCCGGCCAAAGTACTGGAGTTTCAGCTTTAGCATCATTCCTTCCAAAGAAATCCCAGGGCTGATCTCCTTCAGAATGGACTGGTTGGATCTCCTTGCAGTCCAGAGGACTCTCAAGAGTCTTCTCCAACACCACAGTTCAAAACCATCAATTCTTCAGTGCTCAGCCTTCATCACAGTCCAACTCTCACATCCATACATGACCACTGGAAAAATCATAGCCTTGACTAGACAGACCTTTGTTGGCAAAGTAATGTCTCTGCTTTTGAATATGTTATCTAGGTTGGTCATAACTTTCCTTCCAAGGACTAAGCATCTTTTAATTTCATGGCTGCAATCACCATCTGCAGTGATTTTGGAGCCCCCAAAAATAAACTCTGAAACTGTTTCCACTGTTTCCCCATCTATTTCCCATGACGTGGTGGGACCGGATGCCATGATCTTCGTTTTCTGAATGTTGAGCTTTAAGCCAACTTTTTCACCCTCCTCTTTCACTTTCAACAAGAGGCTTTTTAGTTCCTCTTCACTTTCTGCCATAAGGGTGGTGTCATCTGCATATCTGAGGTTATTGATATTTCTCCTGGCAATCTTGATTCCAGCTTGTGCTTCTTCCAGCTCAGCGTTTCTCATGATGTATTCTGCATAGAAGTTAAATAAGCAGGGTGACAATATACAGCCTTGACGTACTCTTTTTCCTATTTGAAACCAGTCTATTGTTCCATGTCCAGTTCTAACTGTTGCTTCCTGACCGGCATAGAGGTTTCTCAAGAGGCAGGTCAGGTGGTCTGGTATTCCCATCTCTTTCAGAATTTTCCACAGTTTATTGTGATCCACACAGTCAAAGGCTTTGGCATAGTCAATAAAGCAGAAATAGATGTTTTTCTGGAACTCTCTTCCTTTTTCCATGATCCAGAAGATGTTGGCAATTTGGTCTCTGGTTCCTCTGCCTTTTCTGAAACCAGCTTGCACATCTGGAAGTTCATGGTTCACGTATTGCTGAAGCCTGGCTTGGAGAATTTTGAGGATTACTTTACTAGCGTGTGAGATGAGTGCAATTGTGCAGTAGTTTGAGCATTCTTTGGCATTGCCTTTCTTTGGGATTGGAATGAAAACTGACCTTTTCCAGTCCTGTGGCCACTGCTGAGTTTTCCAGATTTGCTGGCATATTGAGTGCAGCACTTTCACAGCATCATCTTCCAGGATTTGAAATAGCTCAACTGGAATTCCATCACCTCCACTAGCTTTGTTCATAGTGATGCTTTCTAAGGCCCACTTGACTTCACATTCCAGGATATCTGGCTCTAGGTGAGTGATCACACCATCGTGATTATCTTGATCGTGAAGATCTTTTTTGTACACTTCTTCTGTATATTCTTGCCACCTCTTCTTAATATCTTCTGCTTCTGTTAGTTCCATAAAATCTGTCCTTTATCGAGCCCATCTTTGCATAAAATGTTCCCATGGTATCTCTAAGTTTCTTGAAGAGATCTCTAGTCTTTCCCATTCTGTTGTTTTCCTCTATTTCTTTGCATTGAAGTATACTTCTTTACAAAAGAGAAGTGGATTCACAGACAAGAAAATAAACTTATGGTTACCGAAGGGGAATGGGGAGGGATAAATGACCAGTTTGGGATTAACAGATACACACTACTGTAAATAAAAAGACAAACAAAGGGTTCTACTGTATAGCACAGGGAACTATACTCTGCTGCTGCTGCCGCTAAGTTGCTTCATTCGTGTCCGACTCTGTGTGACCCCATAGACGGCAGCCCACCAGGCTCGCCCGTCCCTGGGATTCTCCAGGCAAGAACACTGGAGTGGGTTGCCATTTCCTTCTCCAATGCATGAAAGTGAAAAGTGAAAGTGAAGGCGCTCAGTCGTGTCCGACTCTTAGTGACCCCATGGACTGCAGCCTACCAGGCTCCTCTGTCCACGGGATTTTCCAGGCAAGAGTACTGGAGTGGGGTGCCATTGCCTTCTCTGAAACTATAGTCAGTATCTTGTAATAACTTATAAAGGAAAAGGATATGAAAAATATATACATGTATGTATAACTAGCGATGAAGAATTGATGTTTTTGAACTGTGGTGTTGGAGAAGACTCTTGAGAGTCCCTTGGACTGCAAGGAGATCAAACCAGTCCATCCTAAAGGAGATCAACCCTGAATATTCAGTGAAAGGACTCCTGCTGAAGCTGAAGCTCCAATACTTTGGCAAAGAACTGGCTCACTGGAAAAGACCCCAGTGCTGGGAAAGATTGAAAGCAGGAGGAGAAGGGATCGACAGAGGATGATATAGTTGGAGGGCATCACCTACTTGATGGAAATGAGTTTGAGCAAGCTCTGTGAGTTGGTGATGGACAAGGAGGCCTGGCGTGCTACATTCCCTAGGCTCGAAAAGAGTCAGACACGACTGAGCAACTGAACTGAACTGTCACTTTGCTGTATGTGTGAAATTAACACAATAGTGTAAATCAACTACACTTCAATAAAAAAAGAAAGAAAAAATCCTATCTTTAGAACAGCGGGGGGTGGGGGGTTGGGGGTCGGGAGGGGGAAGAAGAAGGAACCCTGATGCTGATTATGGACTTTAGTTTACAGTAATGTATCAGTGTTAGTTCATCAAATGTAGCAAATAAAATGCACTAATACAAGATGTTGTCCATAGGGGAGGGACTTCCCTGGTCCAGTGGTTAAGACGCTGCCCTCTCAATGCAGGGGCACGTGTTCCAACCCTGATCAGGGAACTAAGATCCCATATGCTGTGTGGCTCAGCCAAGAGATTTTTTTTAAAAAGCAGGTGGTTGGGGGAGGAATTGTGTGTGTGCACTAGGGGAGTAAGGTACTGTGTGAGAACTCTGCACTCTCTGCTCAATTTTCCTATAAGTCTAAAACGGCTCTAAAAATATCAAGTTTATTTATTTATTTTAAAATGTTTATTTATTTTATTTGGCTGCACCGGGTCTCAGTCTCGGCATGCGGGATCTTCAGTTGCAGCGTGTGAGATCCAGTTCCCTTATCGGGGATGGGGCCTGGACTCCGTACACTGGGAGCGCAGAGTCTTAGGACCACTGGACCACTAGGCAAGCCCTGAATATCAAGTTTGTCAATGAAAAACAACTTCAGGGACTTACTTGGCAGTCCAGTGGTTAAGACTCTGAGGTTCCACTTCAAGGCATGCAGGTTTGATCCTTGGTTGGGAAAGTTCTGCACACCATGGGGTGGGGCCAAAAGAGAAAAAAATTTGTAGGAAGGGTGCCAGTATATTGACCCACAAGAACAGTGACATGGTTACATTTTTTTTTCTTTAATTTACCCTGACTTCTTTTTTTAAATACAATTTTATTTGTTTATTATTTATTTTTGGTTGTGCTGGGGCTTTGTTGCTGTGAGGGCTTTTCTCTAGCCATGGCGACTGGGGGTTACACTCTACTTGTGGCCCCGTGGCCTCTCCTGTTGCAGGGCACAGGCTCTAGGGCACGTGGGCTTCAGTAGCTACAGCTCCCGGGCCCCAGAGCACAAGCTCAATTGTTGTGATACCTGGGCCATGTTGCTCTGTGGCACGTGGGATCTTCGAAGACCAGGGGGTCAGACTGGTATCTCCTGCATTGGTAGTGGATTCTTTACCACTGAACCACCAGGGAAGCCCCGCTGCAGGGTTTTATGGATTCACCGTCTAAACCGGCAAAATGCTGGGACCCAAAGCATATGCTTTCATGGGGACGGCAATCCAGCCCCAAGATGAAATATTATGCAGCCGTTAAAAGGCCAGAGAAGGTTGTTCATGGGAAGAAATCTGGGACATATTGTTATGAGGGAATCAGAAGGGCTGCAAAACAGCAGGGATGGATGGTATGATGCTGCTTCTATGAGGGGAAGGGAAAAGTACACACAAGCGCTTGTTTGGGTGAGGAACACTCTGGGAGGAGAAACGAAACGCTGGCTGGTGGCCTCCAGGGAGCCGGGGGGGGCTGGCGTCTCTCCTGAGCACCCCTTGGTATAGTTTACATGTGTGGCCTGAGTCTGTTTACCTATGGGAAAAAAAATAAACTGTAAAATATACTTTTAAAAGACTGCTGTGAAAAAAAAGGAGGGGCAAAATAAAAGCATTTGGATGGGTGTTGTGGGGGGAAATTTTAGGTCACTTCACAGGTTTGTTGCAGACCCTACTTTCGGGCTGAAAGCCTCTGGTGCCCCCCAGTGCCTGGCCCCTGTGGGGGCTCACACCTTTCCTGTTCAGAGTCCTGGGGCCCCCAGGGGTGAGACGTGGGCTGGCCTGGGGCCAGGACTGACAGAGGCCCTCGAGGCTCCAGGAAGACCCTTGGAGGCTTGGCTGGCTTCAAGTGGGGACCCGTGAGTGCCAATGTGGGACTGGCGGTCCAGCAGGACCTCTCTAGGTGCCACACCCAAGGAGGGCCAGAGCAGTGGAAGGAAGGGTGACTGGACGGGGGCCACTGGAGACCCCTGGTGGGGGGGTTGGTGTGCACCTCTTTCCCATGGCAGTAACTCTCCGGCCGGGGTGCTAGAATTGGCCAGTATCTCAGGCACTGAGGACTCCCCTGGGTTCTGAGCCCTGGATGTCGAGCCAGACAAGGTGATGGGTGTTCAAAACTCTTCCCTCCACTTCCAGACCCCTGAAGTGACAAACCAACCCAGCTTCAGGGTCAGGGGCTGGGATTGGCAGGGCGGGGGGTGGGTGGTGATGGTGGGCTGGGGCCCTACGCCCCCCAGTCCCCCAGCATGCATACTAAGTCGTTTCAGTCGTGTCCAACTCTTTGGGACCCTATGGACTGTATGTAGGCCACCAGGCTCCTCTGTCCATGGGATTCTCCAGGCAAGAATAGTGGAGTGGATTGCCATGTCCTTCTCCAGGGGATCTTCCCGACCCAGGGATCAAACCCAGGTCTCCTGAACCATAGGCAGATTCTTTACCGACTTAGCCACGCCCCCAACAGAACCCAGACAGGGATCCTTGGGTCCCCCTTTCCCAAGATCCCCCACCCTTCAGTCTCCTCCTTGCTCACTCTACGCTCCCCTCGGTGTGGTGACCCTGTGGGCATGGTGGTAGGTGCCCTTTTCGGGGGGCTCAGAGGAGTCGGGACCAGAAGTGCCTGCTATGGTGGGTGCAGGAGGGGTTCCAAGGTGTCTTCTTTGACAGGCTGGGTCCACCCGGGGCCATGCCTGACTCTGCTCACAGTCCACCCTGACCTGCCGCGTGGCTTCCCGGCTGGCATGGGAGGTTGCTCCTCGCTTCTTCCAACCCCACAGCCTTCACACCCTCTGTTCCCTCTGGCTGGAATGTCGTCCCTTCAGTCACCCCAGGCTGGTTTCTCCTGTTCCCGCCCCTCCCTGACTGCCCCCACCATGCCCACTGGCTCACGGTCCTGTTTCTTCCCACGTCACTTTAGTTCTCTCTCTCCAGCATAGTTCTGTGCAAATCACTTGTTCATTTACATGTTTGCTCATTTTACTGTTTTACTATACATACATATATATATATATATATATTTTTTTTTTTTTTTTTTTTTACCATTTTACTATTTCTTCCTCCAGACCAGATTTTGAATTCTAGGAAGCTGGGAGCCTCGTGGGTCTTGTCACCTGATGGGACCCCAGGCCCAAGACTCTGCCTGACATATGTGGGTACTCGGTAAAGATGTGTAAGTCTTGCTTTTTTAAAGGAATTTTTTTTTTTAATTTCTGAGGTGGACCATTTTGAAAGTCTTTTTTTTTTTTTTTAATATTTCCATATTTTTCTTTTTTAAATTTTTTTTAAATTTTATTTTATTTTTAAACTTTACAATATTGTATTAGTTTTGCCAAATATCGAAATGAATCCGCCACAGGTATACCTGTGTTCCCCATCCTGAACCCTCTTCTGTTGTTTTGTGTTCCGGGTTATTGGCCATAAGGCACGTGGGATCTTACTTCCCTGACCAGGGATCGAACTCACACCTCCTGCATTGGAAGGGGGAATCCAAACCACTGGACCACCAGGGAAGTCCAACACTTGTAAGTCTTGATTTTGAGACCCTCATTCACGGATGGTTCCTACCTGACCCTGCCTGCTCCCCACACCCTGCCGCCACCATCAACCATGGGGGTGAACTGAGTGGGTCCCCACTCAGAGCAGGGCTGGGCCACGTATTTACAGAGCCCTGCTGTGTTCCTAGGCTGGGCGCTGACCTGAGGGTGTAACAACTGGGATATGCCCCATGTTCCACTAAACAATACACACAGTGACGACGGGATTTAGAAGCTGGTAAATGCGATGGACAAAAATAGAAGAGGGCAAAGGGCATGTGGGGTGCTGGGCAGGACGCAGGTTCAGAGGCATGTCAGGAAGGCTTCAATGAGGAGGTGACGTTTGAATTTGGAACTGAAGGTGGTAACTGGGGAGCTGTAGGGGAGGGGACAGGTCAGGGTCTGGGCAGAGGGCATAGGCTGTGCAAAGGCCCTGGGGCAAGACTGTGTGGCTGGAGCAGAGTGAGTGAGGGGGAGAGAGGGAGGAGCAGAAGGCAAGGGAGGGACCTGGGAGTTTTACTCCCAGGGAGATGGGAGCCCTGGAGGGCTGTGGGCAGAGTGGGGCGGGACCTGACTCAGAGCAGGGCGGGGCCTGACTTGAGTGCAAACAGGGCTGCTGCTGCGGGGAAGACTGACTTGGGGGGCAAGCACAGAGCCGGGGAACAGGATGGGGTGAGTACGTGGGTCCAGGTGGTGCTGATGAGGGCAGCCCTGGGTTGGAGGGAGTGAGGTGTGGGTAGGTCCTGGATGGATTCTGGAGCCGGAAGGGTGTGAAAAGGGGTGAGAAGGCAGCAGATCAGCCTCCAGGTCCACTGCAGGGCAGATGGCTGGCCCGTGGGGCCTCCTCAAAAGCCTTATGTATCCCCCTAGCTCATGTCCAACACAACTTTTTACAGGAATTTGGGGTTTATAATTTTGCTTTTAAAATCTCTTGGCCAGGAACACACATCCCTCCTCCCATTGGGTTGCTTTTGTTGTCACCATGGTGACCACGTGGGAAGTCTTTCAGAGGCAGTCTATAATGCTCTTTGCCAACGACAGCTAATAATAATAAAAGAACCAACACTGGGACTTCCCTGGTGGTCTGGTGGTTAGGACTCCATGCTTCCAATACAGGGGGCACAGGTTTGATCCCTGGTTGGGGAACTAAGATCCTCGCATGCTGCTCAGTGTGGCCCCCCAAAAAAGAGAACTAAGTGCCCACTGTGAGCTGGGCCCTGTGACATCACCTCCAGGGGCCTCGGTTTCCTCGTCTGTAAACAAGATTAAAGTGAAGAGCTCACTCTGGAGGGGGAAGGGCATGGGTTTCGAGGACTCAACAAAGTGACGAAATGAGCTGATGGTAACAAGGCCGCTGCAACTGTGCCCCGCCGGTGCTGGGAGGGCTGAAGATCGTCCTCCTTTTCTTTTGGATTGCTCTCATTTTCTTGGCCTGCAAACAGCTCAGAGACTTGGCCTGGGCTGGAGGGCTGGGTCAGTCCTTGCAGCCTTGTCCCCAGGGGTCTTCAGTCCTTGGATCTTCCTTGGTCCTCTGCCTGGGACACCCTTCTCCTTGGCGCACATCTGGAAAGCCCCTCATCCCCAGGTCCTCCCTTCGCCTCCTCCAGGAAGCCCTCCTAGTCCCCTCCAATGAGGCCCCTGCTCCTCCTCTGAGTTCCCCCTCCGCTCCAGTCCAGACCACCGGGGGCTGGGGATGGCTTGATCTAGGTGACTCCAGAAAGGCCCTCCAGTGCCCCACACTGGGGTGCTGCTGGGGCAGTATGTGGGGTTCCAGGTAGAACAGTGGGAGCACGGGGTGCTCTGCTTGGGGGCCATCCCCACGGGGCACCTCCCAGCCTGGTAAATGTTTATGGGGGAGGGGGCCTGTGTCTGGGGCTCCCTGGAGTCCAGTGAGCAGCTGCTCCCTCCTGCTCCATACTGGGGGGCCTGGCAGGCCTGCTCCAACCCTCATCCCCACCTGCACAGGGAAACCGAGGCTAGGAGGCAGGCTGGGGCTGGCTGGCCCTGAATGAGTTTTTCCTCCTCTCTGTGAGCCCTCGGACCTGGCACAGGGTTTGGGCTTCAGGAGAGCCAGACTGAGGAAAGCTGTGTGGGGGTGAGGTGGAGCGCCTAGGAGGATCTAGTTCCGGAAGCTACTGCGGTGTGGGGGGCCGGGAAGTGGCCAGCTGCGGGGCCTTGAACCAGAGCTCTTGGCAGCCCCGACACCATCACAGACACTGATTCTGAGAATCTGTCTACCCTGCTCCCCGATGCTACAGGCAGGCCAGATGGGAAGGTGTGGGAGGAGGGGCAGGGAGGCAGGGCTGCAGGGCCAGTGACCGGGGGGCACCGGACTGAGCACGGCAGGCTCTGCCCCCTGCCGGCCACCGCAGGGACAGGCCAGGCTGGTCCCGGAGTCAGGGACCTGACCCCTACTCAGTGGGCATGGAAGGGGCGTTCCCGTGGGTGGAGCCACTTCCCCTCTTCAGGGAAGAGCTGAAGGAGGCTTGCACTCACATCCACTTGCCAGGTGGGGAAACTGAGGACAGAGCAGGAAAGAACCAAGTGCTGGGTCTCGAATGCAGGTCTGGGAGCCCTGAGGCCAGCCGGTCCCACAGCAGGGGTGAGGGGGGTATCGCCATTCTCTCTCAGAGACCCCCAAGTCCAGACCTGGGTACCTAGGCCTGGATGTGACCCCAAGTTGGCGCCTGGTCCCAGGCTACATGTGGACACTGGTGCCCACTCTGGGGTGGTGTGCTGGGTAGGGGCCATGTCTGTGCAGAGGGGCTCAGCGTGGCAGGTGGGGAGGCCGAGGGGGCAGGGCTGGGAGGGACCCGAATGGCTGTAAGGGGGTGCGGGGGCTGGGGTGTAAGCAAACAGTGGCAGCAAGGGCGGCCCAGCTGACAGCCACGGGGCTGGGGCTCCGTGCTCTGCTTCACAATCGGGTGAATTATTACCTGGGCTGGACACAGCATAAATGCAAGGCTCCAAGTTTGGCTTTCAACCGTATCAGGCTCCAGGAGAGAAGGAAGAGGAAGGAGGGTTGGGGCAGACACTGGGGAGGGCCACTCCTGCCATCCCTGGACCCCCTGGGGTACTCCTGCAGCGCCCAGACCCTCGCCAGGACGAGATCCCGCCCCGCAGGGTAGGCCCCGGAGAGCACTAATTTATGGCCCACTGAGGCGTGCTGGGACACGCAGGGCCTTCCTCTCTGGCTGCCAGGAAGAACTGAGCTGGTTGTGCAGAAAGCCCAGGACTGTGCCAGCATTCTGGGGCCGCCTGCATCACTGGGCCTGACAGGCGGCCGTGCGTGCGAGGCTGAGTCCCTCTTCTCGCGCTGGCGACGAGGGCCCCTGCCCTGCAGGCTCCCGGTGGCCCGTCACCCACCTGTCCCACCTGATGGGGACGGGGCTTGGGGGCCAGGCTGTCTGGGGCTCTCCGCTCCAGTGCCCAGGAATTTGGAAATGGGCCGTGCGTGGGGCCTGGGCGTGTTTTCCACATGCTGTTGGCTTTGGGGGAAGGCCCAGAGAGGGGCTGGCCTGCGAGCTGCAGGGGGGCCACAGGAAGGGCTGTGGGCTGCGGGGCCCAGTCCCCCCCCAACCCCCTCACTGTCAGTCCCCAAGGCCATTCGCAGAGAACTGGCTGAGGCCCTGCGACCTCTGCCTGACACCTGCTCCCACACAGGGGCCCAGCTGGCGCCGAGCCTGCCCCTTCAGGCACAGACCCAGACGCCTTATCTCCTGCTGCTTCCTCACTCCCTCCCACGTCCGCCCTGAGCCGCCCTGGCCTGTCACCCAGCCTCTGTCACCTGGACAGGGCTTCACCCTGGAGAATGACAGAGGAGAAGAGATGCACACAAATATACACAGGATTTATTATTTTTAGAAGAGTTTCAACCTGCCCGAGGTCCCGGGAGGCGCCAACGGGGCTCACACCTTGGGTTCTGCAAACACCTGCCAGCCCTCCAGCTGGCCCATCTTGACCAGTGCGGCCGTCAAGCCCATGTACGCACA
This sequence comes from Bos indicus, assembly GCF_029378745.1. Classification (NCBI taxonomy): domain Eukaryota; kingdom Metazoa; phylum Chordata; class Mammalia; order Artiodactyla; family Bovidae; genus Bos; species Bos indicus. The sequence goes on along the minus strand of NC_091766.1, from coordinate 18,255,032 downwards.
GGCAGCAGCTCCGATCCCATAGCTGCGGGCTGCAGGGGAGGAAAGACTGGCATCAGACAGCATGCGGGGAGCGAGGCTCGCCTACGCCCACCCTGAGCACCGCCTGAGGACAGCCCTCCCTCCAAGCTCAGGCGGCCAGGGCTGGACCACATGCTCCTTAGGGATGGAGCCCTGGGGCCTCTGCCTTTGAAGGTGGGCGTGTGGAAACTGAGGCGGGAGGCGGGAGTCCAGGCTTTCAGGCGCGGGGGCGTGAGGGGACCAAGACCGCTGGCAGGTCTCAGTCCTGGCCAAGTCTGCCCTGTGGTCCATGAGGCGGAGAACGCAAGATGCCTGCGGCTTGAGAGGTGCCCTGGGAAGGGGGTTCTGCCTGCTGAGCGCTGGGTTCACACACCCCGTTGCAGGCTCAGGGGCGCAGGTCAAAGCCGGATCTCAGCCAAGGTCTCCCAGCAAAGGCCAGGAGGGCGTGGCACCCTCCCTCTCCGCCCGGCTGGAACCTTCCACAGAACACTCCAGCCAGCGGGATGGGGTGTTTATCTGCGTGTGGCCTCCATTTCTCCCTTGGCTGGCCGCCCCCACCGGCCAGGCTATGGGAGGCAGGAAGAGCGGTGTCTGCTTCCTATTCCAGGCGGCTCTGCTGTACCACGCTGGCCTGGGGCCTGGCCTCTCACAGGGGAGACATGCTCTTCTCCATGTGGGTGACCTCGGGCCACCTCATCTCCTTGGGGCCTTAGTGCCCCCATCTGGAAGGTGGGGATGGTGACAGCTGCTTCCCTGTGGGACCCTGGGTGTCAGCAGCTCCAAGCCAGCCCCGACTGCTCCCCCTGACGGGCAGTGACCCTGTGTTCTCTGACAAGACACGGCAGAGGGAGAGAGACATAAGCGAGGGCAGGCGGGGGCCCAGATGTATGTAGCGGGTTGGGACAGTGAGGGGCAGCCGTGCTGACTTCTCGGGGGAAGGGTGTTCTGGCAGAGGGCACAGCCATGCCAAGGCCTCAGGGTGCTGGAGGAACAGCGAGGAGGATGTGGAGCTGCAGCAGAGAGAGCAAGGCAGCGAGGGCAGGGTGGGAAGACAGCAAGTCCATGCAGGCCACGCTGAGCCATGGGGGCAGGAGGGTGTAGCGAGGTGGACGTGCAGTAGGTGCCTAAGCAGTGCTAAACTAGCTGGCAGCTGAGACTCAGAGGCGCGGGACCTCTTGCGGGCGCTGCCCTCTCCCCCGCCAGATGTACATTATGCACACCCACCCATGATGGGCAGAGGGAGGAGGGTTAGCAGAGGTCAGGGGCGCAGGGCTCACTCACTGCGCGCTCCCAGGATCAAGCCTCCGGCACAGCCTCCGATGAGGTAGTTGAGAGGGTCATCGGGCTTCTCGCGGACCTGGGCGCTAATGCAGGAGGTGAGGCCAAATATGGCTCCGATGGCGGCTGTGGGGGCAGGTGGGGCAGGATGGGCCCTGGTCTGAGTCAGGGGTCCAGACCAGTGCTGGAAGGGCCCCTGAGGAGAAGCCCAGACGTCATGCAGGCTTGCTCACCTGCGGTGAATGTGTACCGTCCCGTCCTTGCCACTCCCTCCAAGAAGGAGGTCGGGGTTTTGAGGGCAACGCTGTAGGCAGAGACAACGAGGCCTGCAGACAGAGAGGGACAGAAAGGCGGCCAGGCAAGTCAGCCCTGGGCCCTGGAGGGGGCAGGCCCCTCCCCAGTCCACAGCGCCGGCTCCTTGCATTCCCACGGCAACCACCAAGGTGGCTTGGGCCAGGGTGGGCCAGGAAGCGGCTGTTACAGGGCTCACCTGGGGTCCCACAGTCGATGAGCTGGGATCTAACCTGGCTCTCCTGCTCCAAGGCCTGGGCTCTCACCCCCCTCATCCAGCCCACCCCACAGGGCACCAGAACACAGCCCCCGCTGAGGGTGGGCCGGGGCCTCGGTGGCTGGACCAGCACCCCAGCCCTGCTCCCTACTTCCAGCAAAGCTCTGTCCCTGCTGCAGGGCCCAGGGCTCCTGACGCCTCTTCTTGCCACTCCCAGACCCGACCCTCACCCGGGCTGGCTCAGCCTCACCACTCTGGTAAGCTCTTCCAACTCCACCGTTGCCCCAGATGACCTGCCCCTGATGTTGGTTTTCACGTGTGAGGGGCCCTGGTGGGCAGCCAGGCCCAAGGCCCCACCCTGGGGTATGCTGAGCCAATGCCGACCCGCTCCGTGTGTCAGCCTCCTCAGCCAGACCCTCTTTGGTGGATGCGCAGACCTACCTGGCTGGCTCCCTGTCACCAGAACAGCCCAATACAGGGCTCCCCACCGTCCAGCTGACCTGCACCCCTCCTCTCCAGACAGACTCCCAGTGGGGCCCAGCTGCCAGCACAGACCTCCTGGGGCCAGCCCGTCCCAGACAAAGCAGAACCACCTCCTGCTGGGTGACAGGGCACCCACCCCCTCTCCTTCCTCAGGCCTGATGGGCTCAGTCCCCTCTTATTGCTTTGTTGGGGTGGGTGGGGGGCCCTCAGACAGGCAGAGAGACTACCTTGGTGCCACCCACCCGGCAGAGCAGCCTGGAAGACCGGAGGATCTGAAGGCCAACCACCTTCACTGATGCCCCAGGACGTGGGCCCCACCCAGTCTCCAAGTGCCCAGCTTCTGCAGACCCAGCAGCTGGCGTGCTGCACTCCCCCACCACGACCTTCCCAGCTGAGCAGCAGCCCTCCAGCCCTGCTGAGGTTCAGCTCACAAGAGCTGTGGGGGATTTGTCACAGCGGACAGGGGCAGTAACCTTGGGAGCAACTCCGAGGAGGGCCAAGACGGCCAACCCATTTCCCAGACGGGCAAGCCGAGGCCCAGGGATGAGGGGAGAGGAGCTGCATATACAGAGGATACCCGTACGCCAGGTGCCCACTTGGGGGCTGCCCAGGTCCAGTCCTTCCCCATCCCACGCTGAACCCTAGTGTCCCCGCACTCCTCAGAGGCTGAAGGCTGGGAAGGAGGGAGCGGGCCAGAGTCTGGGGCTCCCCCTGCCCGCACTGTCCCAGCAAGCCTCCTTCCTCAGTTATTCTCTCATACGAGGCCCCCACCCCTACCTCAGCTTGTAAAGACTTAATCAGAGCAGCTCCCCACCCTGTCTGGAACCTGGGGATGCATGATCTCTGGACGACCCTTTGAAGAGGAACCACAGACAAGGTTCAGTGACAGCCCCCAAACTGCAGTGAGTCCTGGGGGAGAACCTTATTGATCCTACCCCCACATGCCTGCTTTCCTTATATCTCAGATAGTAAAGAATCTGCCTGCAATGCAGGAGATCTGGGTTCAATCCTTGGGTCAGTAAGATCCCCTGGAGAAGGAAATGGCAATCCATTCCAGTATTCTTGACTGGAGAATCCCATGGACAGAGGAGCCTGGCGGGCTACAGTCCATGGGGTCACAAAGAGTCAGACATGACTAAATGACTAACACATACATACCACATGCCTGCGACCCTGGCCGAGGGACACCGAGTTGCCAGGCCACATCGGGCACAGAAGGCACCCCAGCATCCTACGAGCCCTCAGAAGTCCTTTAACTGGGAAGGGATGACCTGGAAGCCACTGGATTATCCCAAGGTCAAGGAGTGTCCGTCCCCCCAATAACAATCATTTAGTAGATGACATGCCAGCCAGCTCCCCCGGCCCACTTAACTCCTCAGACACTATAGCCACCACCACCCACCCCCTCAGCACTCGAGGGTCTCCACTGACTTGGCCCCTTCCACAGGTTCCTGTCACCCCCTCAAAAGACCCCCTCCTCAGCCCCTATGCCAGCTCCTGGCTTCCCATCAGTCTTCTGAAGTGACTTCCAGACACTTCACATGAATGAATGAATGCACATTCATTCATTCAATTCTCACATTCATTCACTCACTGTCACTGTACCTTCATTCACTCATTTGTAAAGTCATTCATTCATTCCTAGTTACTACCTTGCCTTCCTTCCCTCGCTCATTCCATCACCCAGTTCCTGTGTGCTCACAATGTGCTGGGCTGGGTTAGAGCCTGGTCCCCTGCCTTCAAAGGGGCTCACCATCCCAGAGAACTCAAGTGTGAATTCTCGCTGTAGAGTGCTGAGCGGAGGCAGGGATGGAAGAAGGGAGGAGGTGTGGGAGGACAGAGGAGCATGTGTGGGAAGACCCACAGGCCTCCTTGCAGGGCTCCTGGAAATCAGTGACCGCCCCCCAAATCCGAGTCTCTCCATGACCACAGGACATAATGCCTCTGTCAAAGGTTTCCACCTGCAACCCCTCAAACACCCTCCAACAAGCTCCTCCACACTCCATTCAAGCAGACGCCACAAACACCCAGCACCCAGGGATTTTGACTACCCCAGTGATCAGCTTGTCACAGGTATCACAACCTCCCAGGGCCCAGGAACCCTGCTAGCTCCCCCGCCTCTCCTCGCAACGTCTATCTCACACCAGGGGTCCCCATGGCCGGCTCAGACACTCCAAAGAAGACCATGTACCCACTCCGCGAGATTCTCAGCCCTCATGGGACCCTCTCGGACCCTGTTATCTCTCTGCTCCCTCTGCGTTAGTCCGACAATCCCACAAAGTCTATCTAGTACGACAGCCCCGCCAGCGTCCCAAGGCCACCCTACATGCCCCGACGACGACTACTGCCACCGCGTGAGGTCCGCAGCCCCTGCAGAAAGCCCTCGGGCAGTCCCCAGTGATCTGACGGCCTCCCTGCGCCCTATAACCTGGGGACTCGGCCGGTGCTCACCAGTTGCACCACCGATACTGGTGGTGGCGTAGGTCTTGCGGTGGCATTCGGTGCCTTCGGGGATGTCCCAGTACTGGCGAAGAACCGTCTTAGCCATGACAGCACAGCCTTGGTCCTGCACCTTACCACCCGGCTGCTCCTGCGGCCAAGGACGGACGCCGCTGACTCTCGCGAGACTTCCTGGGCGGCGCGCGCAGCCTCTAGCGCGGGCGGGACAGCAACAAGTGAGCAACTTTATTGAGCGCCGCGTACGTGAACACGGGTTGCGCTCAAGTCTTGGAGTCGGGATGGGAGTAAAGGAAGAACACGTGCACCACTGGCCGATTTCTGAAGGGGGAAACTGACCAGGATCAGTGAAAGCAGTTGTCGTTATTTCAGGTCAGAAGATCCTGGGTCAAGAATAGTGTGAACCCCGAGACGTAGGACCTAACTAGGGGCGGTACTATCAAAGGTACTAAGCCTATCCACAAGGCAGAGAGGAGACCGCGGAGCCAAACTCTACTGGAGCGAGACGTCATTATGGGGCGGGAACACGGAGGGATGTGGCCACTCCCAGCGCCAGTATCTGTGGGGAGGTGTGGTCACGCCCAATGGCCAGTTTTAAGCCTAGTTAACGGAGAAGGCTGGAGAAGGCAATGGCACCCCACTCCAGTACTCTTGCCTGGAAAATCCCATGGACGGAGGAGCCTGGTAGGCTGCAGCCTATGGGGTCGCTGAGGGTCGGACACGACTGAGCGACTTCACTTTCACTTTTCACTTTCATGCATTGGAGAAGGAAATGGCAACCCACTCCAGTGTTCTTGCCTGGAGAGTCCCAGGGACAGGGGAGCCTGGTGGGCTGCCGTCTATGGGGTCGCACAGGGTCGGACACGACTGAAGCGACTTAGCAGCAGCAGCAGCAGCAGCAACTGCCTGCTACTATTTGGGGGCGTGGTCAGGCACAGGATTACTGTTCAGCAGCTAACTTGTGTCCGACCTTTTGCCACCCCATGGACTGTAGCACGCCAGGCTACCCTGTCCTCCACTATCTCCCGGAGTTTGTTCAGATTCATGTCCTCTGTCGCCCCCCTCTTCTCCTACCCCCCTATCTTTCCCAGCATCAGGGTCTTTTCCAATGAGTCTGTTCTTCGCATCAGGTAGCCAAATATTGGAGCGTCAGCTTCGGCGTCAGTCCTTCCAATGACTCAGGCTCAGGGGCTTAAAGAGAAAGTGTCCACTCCCAGTGCTTGGATTCTTAGCAGGACGGGGTCTGGGCCCGGTTTGTAGTCCAACCCCTGGGCGGGATGAAGAATGATCATCCACTGGGTGTGCGTCCAGAATCCCAAACATAACCTGAAGGGGACTGGACCAATCAAGAGCTGTACAATTGCCTAAGGGGCGTGAACGGCCAATGATAGAAGCGTAACGGGTTCCAGGGGCGTGGTCAGACTTGTGGGGCCCGACCAATTTGGCGCTTTAGATTCTGAGGGCGGGGCCTGCCTCGAGAGAATGACCAATCCTGTTGCCAGAGCCTGAGCTGGCCACCGGAGGACAAGGCCAACCTGGGCCCGGGGTTTGTTAAGACCTTGGCCAATCTTGGAGTTAGTCGGGGCTCAGGGGAGGAGTCTCCAGTTGCCGGAACCAGTGGGGGCGTTCGGGTTTGAGTACTAGACCCAGCCCTGGAGGGCGGAGCCTGGCGGTGAACCCGGCCAATCACGCCGAAGTCTTGACGGGACCCTCGGAGGTGTGGCCCTCCGGGGGCGTGTCCAGGGCCGGTTCCGGGCCGCCCATGGGCGTGTCCAGGCCTGGTCCTCTGCAGGGGCCATGTCAGCGCCGCCGCCCCTGCAAATCCGCGAGGCTAACGCACACCTGGCTGCCGTTCACCGGCGCGCGGCGGAACTGGAGGCGCGGCTGGAGGCAGCCGAGTGCATGGTGCGCGCCCAGGCCGAGCGCCTGGCCCGCCACGACCAGCAATTGAGCGCCGCTTTAGACGAGCTGGGACGCGCCAAAGACCGGTGAATCTTGGGACCCGGCAGGTGGACTTCTCGGAGGAGTTGGGCAGAGGCAGATCCGAGATAGGAAAGGAATACTGGTAGGGGAGACGTGGGCATTCACGTAGAGCTGGACTACTGGTGGGACTGGAAAAACAAACACAAAAATACTTGAATTATCACTATATAAAGTTGAGAGATGTCACTTGGGTGTGGCTATCCAACTTAACAGGGTCCATTTTACCACTAGGCAAAACTGGCTGGTCCTGAGTGGTACAGGGACCACCAGCAGCCTGATGTAGGTATTGGAGCCATGGCAGGTTCTTGGGAGGATGGGATTATATCAGCAGTTTTGAATAGTCTTTCTAGCTGAGGATTCAAAGGGATGAGACAAGGGCCCAGGGAAGAAAGTGTTTCTGAGGACCTGGTGGGAAACAATTCAGAGCTGGTTGGACTTGTTACTTCATCTTTACTGAGCACTCTACCATGTGCCAGGCCCTGTGCTGGTCATTAGGGCACATCAGTAAGACCTGTTCAGCCCTGCCCTCAAGCACACGGTCAGGCAGTTACAACACAGGGTGATTGGGATGTGTGTGTATGATGGCTGGAGAAGGAAGTGGCAACCCACTCCAGTATTCAACCTACTCACAGTATTCTTGTGTATGATGGAGGGCAACACGGTTCTAGGAGGGCCCAGAGGGAAGGCTTCTTGGGGGAGGAGTCATCTAAGCTGAACAGCAAATAGGCAAAGAGGGAAGGGGACAAGGGAACTGCTAGGGTGTGAATGAGGGAGTGTGTTAGTCTGCTGAGGTTGCCATTACAGAATACCACACACTGGGTGTTTTAAACAACATCAAATGATTCCTCACAGTTCTGGAGGCCGGGAAGTTCAAAATCAAGGCAATGATTCAGTTCTGGTGAGCGTCCTCTTCCGAGCTTGCCAACAGTCATCTTCTCACTGTGTCTTCACAAAGCATAGAGACAGAGAGAGAGAGAGAGAGAGGGAGAGAGCGAGCGAGCAAGCAAGCTCTTTGGTATCTCTTCTTAAAAGGAAACCTTTCATTACACCATGTAAACTTTCCGTACCTCTCAAGGCCCCCTTCTCCAAATACTATCACGGCGTAGGGATTCAATCTATGCATCTGGGGATGGAGGTTGGGAGCAGAGGGAAGAGAACCTCTGGTGGCCGGGTACCATAATGGTTCCGTCTTGCCTTCCTGTCAGTGAGATTGCCGCCCTCCGGGAGCAGCTGCTGACCTCCGAGGCTGCTGTTCAGAGTCTGCAGGCTGCCGTGCGCCAGAGGGACAAGCTCATCGGGCAGTTGCAGCCCCGGGCTGAGCTGCTGCAGGATCTCTGCCGCCGCCGGCCGCCCCTGGCTGGGCTGCTGGCTACCCTGGCTGAGGCCGAGCGCCTGGGGCCCCTGCCGGCCAGTGACTTACTCCCTGGTGGGCCCAGCTCACCCCTTGCCAACAGTACTGGGGAGGAAGAGGGCAGCGACCAGCTTGAGCCCGTAGTGTTTGGGACCACTGTGTGAGTCCCAGAGAGCAGGTTCCGGAATGGAGAAAGAGGACTCCAGTGGGGACTTCTTCTACTGCCTGGGTATCCTTAGGGTTAACATATCCCAGAGAGGACCCCTTGGAAGAGCCATTATCCTCATCGTCAGAACCTGTTAAAAAAGCATAGGTTTCATATGGGTGGCCTGCAGGCCAAATGCAGATGAACTCAGCCAGTTTTTCTCTTTTTTTCTTTTAAAAAGCAAAACTTTGAATCAATCACCCTTGTTGGAGAACTGGTCACGCTTACACACGAATCTGGATTTCTGGCTTCGGGCTGGGCTGTACGTCTACATCTGAGGCCAGGACACCCTCTTTAGCAAGGGCAAGTTTCCATTCACCCCCTCATCTCTCAAGGCCGGATGTCTGGCCCCTGAAACATCTGAGTTAGAGACCTCTCTTTTTCTGGTGGAGGTGGATGGCATCAAGTGCCATGTGATTTGAGTCTCTCCCTCTTTTCTCCCCTGCCCCGGTTTTTGTTCCTCCGGAAGCATTCTTCATCCTAAAGCCTTATTCATCTCAGTCCAGAATTGTGAACCTCAAGCCTCAGGCTGTTTTGCATTGGTTATACTTATATATATTTCCCCCCTAATTCTATCCTCCTCTCAACCCAGGAAGAAGTGTGCAGGTGGGATGTGCCGATATGCTGGCAACCAGGCTTCACTGCCCAGGCAGACTCAGGCATCCCATAACCTTCGCTTGATAGCATCCTGCCTCGGGGTCTTTACATTGGCTGTTTCCTCTGCCTAGAATGCTCTTCCCCCAGATGCCACATGACTGGCCCCTGCTCACTCAGGTCTTTGCTCAAACGTCACCTCCTCTGAGAGGGCTTCCATGACTGCCTTATCAGAAGTCATTCTTCCCCATTCCACCTCCCCCCATTGCCCCATTTTACTTCCTGTATGTAAATTTTTACCATTGGAGTGGAAGCTGCATGAGGGCAGGTTCCTGGGACCCAGCACATCTCGTGAGGTCCCCACCAGCTTTCCTTTCGTAGCACCAGCTGGCTCCTTTTTCTAATCCCCAGAGAATCTATTTTTTCACTCCTTATTTGTATGCTGCCCTTGTTGGCCTGAGATATTTGAGGCACTTTGCTTTTTTATCAGAACAGGGAGCCCTGTGCCTTTCTCTGCCCAGCCCAAGTGCCTGGCCTGGGACTATGGCAGCCGTTTCCTGCCTCCTGACTCAGGGAATCCCCACCCCAGGAACCACTGCGGGGCATAGCCCCTTTCAGCCCAGAAAGCTCAGCATCCGTCCTCCGCCCTGGGAGGGTGCCTCCTGGCGTCGCACAGCGACCCCTCAGTGTGGTAACAATGGCCCCATTTTCTCCTCTGGACGAATAAGGGGGGTGCTGTTTGTACAAGGGGAAGGCAGGCTAGGGCCTGTCTACGCCCAAGAATAAACCAAATGATTTCATGGCACCATTGGCCCCTCCTCCTTTCTTCCTACTGTGGGGGCTGGAGAGGTGGCTGCTGTGCTGCTCCTGGGTCCAGGGTGGGGCCCCACTGGGTGGGAGCTTGTGCCAAGCACTCTGTACATACAGTTCTGTCTCTTAAGCCACCTATGCACACAGGCATTGCCCCATTTTATAGCTATGCAAAGTGAGCCTCAGAGAGGTAAAGTGAAAGGGCCTCTGGGTTTGGAGGGCCCTCGCCATTTTCAATTTTATTTAAGTAAAGTTAATTAAAAAAAAAACCATTTATTTGGCTGTGTCAGGTCTTAGTCGTGGCATGTGGGTTCTTTGTGGTGACACAGAAGCTTAGTTGCCCCATAGCATGTGGGATCTTAGTTCCCCAACTAGGGACTGAACCTGTGTCCCCTGCACTGGAAGGCAGATTCTTAACCACTGGACCAACCAAAGTCCCCCCAATTTTTTATTGTTGAGATTCTGATTCAAAGATGCAGAGATGCCCAGAGCTACAATAATTGTGATTACATTTTACATTTCTTTATAGAAAAAAACCCCTGACATTTCTAATCCTCATGAAAGCACACAATGGAGCTATTTTTTGTGCCTACACAGAGAATGTTGGACTGCAGCGAGTCACGAGAACGTCTGCAGCAGGATGTCACTGCAGTTTCTCCTAACAGTCGATGGTGGTGCATCCACTGTGGTGTGAATCACAGTGACAGGTTGCTTGTGATCCACGGTTTGGCTTCAGTTGGGAGCAGCAACTTCTGACAATACCATTGTGCTGTGTGCAACTCCCAAGCTTTGAAAAGCTTCTGATGATCTCTGGGTCTCTGTGGGTGGGCAGGGGTTCCCCAAACAGGGGCCTGCATTTTAAGTCCTGGAAAATCCATTATCATCTTCGATCTTAGCCTGCTGATATGAGGCTCAGTTGGCCAGATGTCCAGTCTGATGGCAGGCCTTCTCTGCCGGTGGTCTTGGTTCCTCTTGGATTATGGAAGTCAGGGGGCCAGGGGTCCTTCTCTGGCCAGATAAGCGGCTTGTCATGAGCAAGCCCACCAAGTGATGTCTGAGAACTGGAAACCAACCCCCAAAAGACCCATGTTGACAAAAATACCACGACTGGCCATAATTAACTACTGAGAATTGCTTCGTCCAACTCAACATTGATGTTTACAGGACTGGCTCAGCCAGCACTGGTCTGAGCAGCTCCTGTTGGATGTGGGCCTGGGCCATCTTGAGTCTTTAAACTTGAATTCCTTAGCAGCTTCAGCTGCAGCCCTGTGGAAAGGGGCTGGGGGCTGAAGCCCAGAGAGGGGAGGGTTCGCATAGGAATTGGGCCTGGCCTCCCCTCATCTGGGACACTGGTCCCTCAAGGGCTGGGAACGAAGCGCCCCTCCCCAACTCCCTCCACCCTCCTCCTAACCTGGGTCTGGCTCTCTCCCAGGGCTAGGAGAGAGCAGGCGGGACGGTGGTTGGGCAGTGCTGACAGCAACAGTGCTGGGCTGTCCTCCTTGGCCTTTCATATGCCCCCGCAGGGCTGTGCTTGTGGCCACACGGCCCTGGCACAGAGAGAGTTACAGCGGGGGCCCCTCCCGGTCTCCAGAGCCCTGTCCCCTAGCAACAGCCCTGCCTAGCAGGACGCACTGCCAGCCCTGGGCAGAACGGGCAGGAGGCAGGCAGAGCAGCCACCTGGACTCCAGGACAGATCAAGGCAGCCAGTCTGTAGCCTGGTGGCTGAGCAGGAGCCCCAGATCTCTAGCCTGTCCAGCCACCCAGAGAGCCCGGAGCCAGCATGGATGCTGTGGACACCACCATGGAGAAGCTCCGAGCCCAGTGCCTGTCCCGAGGGGCCTCGGGCATCCAGGGTGTGGCCAGGTGAGCTTACCTCTCACATCTCCCCGACCCCCAGTCCCATGGATCTTTTCAAACCCCACACCCCTGCCCCCCAGATTTTTTCGCCGCCTGGACCAGGATGGGAGCTGCTCCCTGGATGTGAGGGAGCTCCAGCGGGGCCTGGCTGAGCTGGGGCTGGTGCTGGACACAGCTGAGATGGAGGGCGTGTGCAGGCGCTGGGACCGCGACGGCAGCGGGACGTTGGACCTGGAGGAGTTCCTGCGAGCGCTGCGGGTGAGCAAGGGGTGCAGCAGTGTCCCTTCCTCCCACTGGGGTGCCGCACTCTCCCGGGCTTGTCTGTGTCAGCGTGGAGACCAATGGGAGCCTCTGCGCTTCGTACCCCCCAGTCACCACCACACCCTCCCCAGCCCCCCATGTCCCAGGCCCGGGAGGCGGTCGTCACAGCTGCGTTTGCCAAGCTGGACCGCAGTGGTGATGGCGTGGTGACTGTGGATGATCTCCGGGGGGTATACAGCGGCCGCACTCACCCAAAGGTGCGGAGCGGGGAGTGGACTGAAGAGCAGGTGCTCCGCCACTTCCTGGACAACTTCGACTCCTCCGAGAAGGACGGGCAGGTGGGTGCATGCATACCCCGGTCCCTCGCCCACACCTCCAGACCCCCCCTGACCACCTGTCTGCCCCCAGGTCACGCTGGCTGAGTTCCAGGACTACTACAGTGGTGTGAGCGCCTCCATGGATACAGATGAGGAGTTTGTGGCCATGATGACCAGCGCCTGGCGGCTGTGAGCCGTGTACCCCCATGCAGCCGGCACCCTGGAGCCAGGGCCCCTCTCATCTGGGCTTGGAGCTGAGCAGCCCTGGAGTAGGGGTGGGTAGGAGTGTAGCCAGACCGAGGCCACAGAACCGGCTGGACCAGGTCTCCGGGTGTACTGCTTGGCCACCGATTCCCCTGATGGGTCACTGGCTCAGGACTCCAGGGGGAAAGGCCCCTTGTCCACATCATGCTGATCCTAAACCTCCTCCCATCCCTGCTCAGTGAACCCTGCCTGCCAGCACCCCTACCCCTCCCTGTGGGTCCCCGGGAAGCCAAGCCGCACCTGACGGGGAAGCAGACAGCTCTTGTGTGAAGCCGGCCGCTGTGAATCTCGGAAGGCAGCCGTTCTGGGTCATCTGCCCAGGTGTGCAGAGGCCACCACCCTGTGGGCAGGCCAGGCTGCTTCCTGGTCAGGTCGTCCAGCTTCCTGAGGCCCCTGGGGCACGCAGGAGGCCAGCGTTTTAGTTAAAAGTTTTAATGTAGTTCCCAAATACATTTCATATGACAATCTTACATAAATGTTCCAAAACACGTGGGCATTATCTGGTTTTACTTGTCACTAGTTGACTAAGGCTTAAAGCAGAGAAGTGTGACCGGATCTGCTGGGGGGCCTTTGGTGATGTCCCGTGGCTCAGGCGCGGCTGCAGGGCCACCCTGGGGTGCGGGTGGCGTGGCTCAGACGGCCCCCTCCTCAGCCTGTCAGGGCGGGCGGGAGGGTTCTTGTGAACCCCTGGAGCTCTGATGTGGGGGGAGGCAGCACCCCGCTGCTCTTGGCCACGCTCCGGGGTGGGGCAAGCAGAGGGCGCGCTCCTGTGTGTGCTGCGAGCACGGGTTCTGCCTGCTGTCTGAAACTGCTCTGCTTGCTGCCCCCTCCTCGAAGCCCCACCAGGGTTCCCCTCTCAGAAGCCCCCAGCCCTCAACAGTGCTGGGGGCAGAGCCGTCCAGGGCCTGGAGAGGGAAGAACGGCCAAGAGCAGGAAACAGGCTTGTACCCACGTACCCGAGGCTGCGTGACCCACGTCACGGGCACAGACAGGAGGATGGAGCGCCCCCCACAACATCCAGTGACCCTTTTCTAGACAAGCTCTCTAGGCCCAGGGCCCAACCTGTCCACACCCCATGACTCAGCCTGGAGGAATCCCAGGTGGGGAACCCATGGGGCTGGCTCTCGAGCAGTCCTGAGCGCCCTCAGCATGGGGACTGGGGTCACAGGGGGAGCCAGGGTGCAGCCCACAACGCAGCCACGCCTGCTCAACACACAGAAGTGCCTTGCTCGACCTAGGAAACCAACACAAAGCCTTGGGGGGAGAAAAGATCTAAAAATAAAACCCCCAAGTCAGAACATGGGGGCGGGAGGTAAAGATGGTGGTAACAGACGGTCCAGCAGGCCCAGTGTTACACTGTGAGACGGCCCAGCGGCCTGGGCAGGCGGCAGGGAAGCCGGCGGCACGGAGGGCAGGGTGAAGAAACGAGGTGTCCCAGTCCCAGTGAGAAGCCGTGACAAGTCTTAATGTGCCATTTCAATTCAAGGTGGGGAGGGAAGAAATGTTCTTTTTCGTTTTGCTCATCAATATGATGAGGTTCGTGTCCCAAACCACATTCAGGCAGTTCCCGAGTCTGCTTCTGAACGGGACGTGCGGATCCAGACTGTGGCCAACCCAGCGGGGAGTGTGGTTCCCGAGCCCCGTGCCTCGATGCTGCCGGGGGAGGGGCGGGCGGGCAGACAGACGGACAAAGCAGCAGGCTCGCGGCGGCTGGCTCCTGGCGCTATGTGCTCCCGGCTGTCTGCCCATCGCCTTCATCGCCGGCGCCTGTGGGAAGCGGTGGCCTTGCCGTCAGGTCCTTGCCTGGGACAGAGCCCCCACCCCGGGCCACCCTGGGCCACCCGACTCACCGCCTGTGGGGGCCCCCGACGGGGTCAGCACATCGTCGTCATCACTGTCGTCCTCGTTGGATGGGGCGGTCCCAGGTTCAGGGGCCGGTGCCTTGGCCTCCTGCTCCTGCTCCACGCGACTACGCAGGGCCAGGATGCGGTGGTGCAGGGCCGCGTACAGCTGGCCTGTGTCCTTGGAGCTGGCCTGGGGGCAGAGGGGAGACCCCTCCTCAGTCAACTCCAGGACTCGGAGTGGGGAGCCTGACCTCCCTCCTCAACAAACTCAAGGGCAGGAAACAGAAGCTCCGGCGGGCGCAGGGCTTGTCCTCCCAAGGGGTCACAGAGCCCACAACCAGGCCAGCCCTCCCGACCCTGGAGGCCTCCCGCTCTCCCTGGCCAGGCCCCCGTGCAGGGCACCCAGTGCTGGACGTGGAGCTGGCTGCTTGTGTCTGGCAGCCGCCTGGCCTCTACCCGGGGCTGCTCACCGAGATCAGGAAGACCTTCACGCCCTGGTCCTCAGTGTCCATGGCCGTGATTCGGATGCTCTTCTCGCTGGCCTTGTCCATCTGCATCTGGGCCCACAGCTTGGTGTTGAGGATCAGTCGCAGGCTGCCCTGGGTCCGCATCACTGCAACCAGTGAGGACGTCAGTCCTGCCCGCCCCCACCCAACCCCAGGAAAACAGACACACCTGCAGGCAAGTCAACATCCCAGGGAGGAATCCCACGACAGCCTCCCCCCTGCCCATCTGCCGAGCAGCAGCCCTGGCACCCCCGCCACTGAAGTGCATGCAGGGGGTGGAGGTGGTACCTGGACGGGGCTTCCCAGGAAAGGGGCTAGTTAGGGGGCAGCAGGGGGCATGCTGCATGGGGGTGGGCTGCACACTGGGGACATGGCACATGAAGCTGACACCCCCTGACTGTCACCACCCACAGGCCAAGGTCCAGTTCCTGCCCCGTGAGGAGAAGCTGAACACTAGGAGGAAGTGCTGGGGCTGACTGCTGCTCAGAGCGTCCCTCGGGAGTGGCTGAGGACAGCACGCAGTAGAGAGAAGCTGGGACAGACCCTTCCTCCAGGAAACGCAGGTGAGACCTGAGTTCCACCCACAGCCAGCCCAAGGTCAACGTCGTCCTGCTTGACCTGTCCCGGCCTACCCAGCCCCAACCCCGTCTACGCCCCAACCTTGAAAACCTGGGGCAGGTTAGATGTGGTCACCCCAACCCAGATGCCCCCAACCCCACCCCTCAAGGTGAGCTCTGAGGGAAGGTCTGTGCCAAGGGTCAAAGGTTGTGTGGGGTGAAAGGAGGGCATGGCCAGAAAGGACCTCAACGAGGAGGGGAGGGCATGGCTGCAAGGAGGCTGGTCACAGGCTGACGACCAGGGGAAAAGCCACGAGCTGGGATCTTGAAATCCTGTGCCCTCTCTGCCCTCTGCTTGCACGTTTCCATTAGAAACATTGAAAAAGAAATGAAGGGATGTCTACGGGCAGGGGTGAAAAGACCTGTGCCCGAACAGGAGGGCCATTTCCATTTCTGTTCCAATTCTGAGCCCAAGCACATAAAAACACCTTTGAAAGGACACAGCGCGAGCTACACCTGGGCCAGGGATCGACACTTCTGTAAAGGCCGGACGACAACTTTTAATTTGGGAGGGTAACTTACAAAAAGAAAAAGATGAGTACACGTGTCTCACACATATGCAAACACACTCACACACATACTTTTTGTAATAATCATACTTCCAGGAATAAAATTCATGTAAAAAATGGTACAAGAAACATTATTTATGAGCCAAGAAAAATTAAGAACCCAAATGTCCATCAAAAGGGAAATGGCTATTCAGTCGGTGGAATATTAATGGGAAGTTTTTCAAGAACTTTTTAAGTCATGTTTTAAGGCAAATGCAACAACAAAGGAACACGCTCACTAAAGAGAGTGAAGAGAGCAAGACAGGATCGCCCCACTTCCTTAGAAAAGGGCCACAGAGCAGGAACAGACCTACCAAAACGTTCTCAGCAGGGATTTCCCTTTTTCATAAAGAAATTTTAGCTGATGTTTGATTTCTTTGTTTTCCTACCATAAAACAACTGGCACTTTTATTATCGAAAAAAAAGTTCAAAAACTGCTGAATCTTTTTATCTATTTTCACAGTCAGAAAGAGAATCAGAGAAGGACTGGTAGTGGGAGCCTCTAGGCTGGGTGGGATGGGTCCCCCAGGTTGAGGGCTGGCCATGGACACACGTCGGGGGCCCCGAATCCCCCAGGCCCTCCATGGGAACCCGGCCACAGCTCACCTAGTCGGGACTGCAACGTCCCGTCGTCAGTTGATGCCATGTCGTTAAGTCTGAGCAGCCCTCGGCCTCTCTCCACCCACGACTGCGAGGTCTTGTCAAAGACAAACAGCTTACATTGGATCTGCAACACAAGGTGAGCGTGCATGAACCGCCAGGCTCAACAAACTACGGCCCGGGGGACACATCTGGCCTTGGCCACTTTTCTGTCCTGCTTTCAAGCTTGAATGGATTTTACATTTTCAGAAGAGTATTAAAAAAAAATCACTATGGAAATGCAAATCAAAACCACAACGTGGGGGACTTCTCTGGTGGTCCTGTGGTTAAGAATCTGTCTTCCAGCACAGGGGACACAGGCTCACCCCTGGTTGGGGAACTAAGATCCTACATGTTATAGGGCAGCTAAAACCTGACACGGCCAAGTAAATAAAAAGATAAAAATAAAAAAAATCCACAATATGATACCACTTCACACTCACTAGGATGGTTGTAACCAAAGGACAGATGAAACAGGTGTTGGAGGATGTGGAGAAAGCAGAACCCTCACACCTTGCTGATGGGAATGGGAACTGGTGCAGCCGCTGTGGAAAACTGCCCTTTAAAGTGTTAAACATGGAATTATCACACAGCCCAGAAATCCCACTTGTAAGTATCTACCCAAGAAGAGTGAAGCAGGCGTGCACCGAGAAAGCTGTACGTGAGTGTCCATGGGCATCATTCTTAATCCCCCCAGGGTGGAAACAAAGCAGGTGTCCACCAACAGGGGATGGGATGAGCAACCGTGGTCCATTTGTACAGGGGACAGTCATTCAGTCATGAAGAACGAGGCTCTGACACATGCTCCAACAGGGACGAACCCCAGAGACAACCCAGTATGAGTCTGCTGACACGAAACACCCAGAACAGGCACGTCCACAGAGAGAAAGAGAGGATTCGTGGTCGCCAGGGGCTGGGGGAGAGGGGGATGGGGAAATCACTGCTGAAGGGCAAAGGGCATAAGGCTTCTTTTTTGGGGGCAAAAATGTTCTAAAGTAGTGATGACATTTGTACAACTCTCTGAATGTGCTAAAACCCACTGAACTGTACACTTTAAAAAAGGTGAATTTCATAGTATGTGCACTGTATCTCATCAAAGCTGTTTTATGTTTAAAAAAGTGCAACAGAGACCGTAAGCGACCCTTTACAGAGAGAAGTCCGTAGATCTTCATAAGTCAACATCTCTTGACAGTAAAATGAATCTGAGTAGGGATAAGCAGTACCACAGAAAACTCCCCAATGCCACATGTTTGTGGTTTACAGACACACACTCGGGTATGTGGGGAAGGATGAAGGGCAGATGGAGCCCTACCGCCCTGGACCTGCTGTCCCAGGAGGGGAGGACCGTGGGGACGTGGCAGGAGGGCCGTGAAGTCTGGGCTAAGAGGAGGACACTGGGACAAGACAGTCACAGCTGCTAAGGGGCGGCAGGAACAAGTGTCTGTTTCAGGTCTGTAACTTGTCCTGAGACAGGCCGTGTGGCTCTAGCGCCCGGCACCACAAGCAGGTGGGCACTCACCTGCAGCACGTTGCTCTCGGCCTCCTCCCCGGTGATGACCTCCACCTTCTCTAGCAGGCACTTCCGCGCCGTCGCCTTGGTGTAGGCGGCTGCCGACTCAGCCAGGGACTCTGCAATGTGATTAGCTAGACGACATTGACTACTGACTTGGTTGGGGGGGATGGTGTACCTCATGGGACACCCCAAGGGGGCCAGTGCCTCTGGGAGCCACACCTTGGCCCACAGGGGACCCTGCTAATGCACCCTGTGACTCTGCCGGGAGCGGCCAGCACAGCTCCAGTTCCCACTCTCCTGGCTCCGGGGAGAACAGAAGATAGCGAGACCTCTGAGGGTGCTGAAGAGCACCCCCTCAGCTGCCTCGGTTGGGGACAGACACCTCATCCCATTCTGGGTCACCAGGCAGTGCCTGGGCCTGGCTGTCCTGAGCTGGCCAAGCCCCCTTCTGCTAACTGGATGCCAGCACCCAGGGCTGGGGTTCACAGTGTCCCTGGCCACCCTCCTGGACAGGACCAAGGCCTACCTTTCTCAGGAGTGGCTTCCTGGGACGAGGACTCAGATCCGGACTCTGCCGCTGTGTTTTCTCTGTTGGCATCTGAGCTGAGTTCATTTAACTTGGGCGGGCTCTGTGGGCAGTAAAGGTATACAGAAGAAGGTGGGTATGTGGGGAGGTGGTCCCAGTGGGCTGACCGCTGCGGACAGGAGGCCCCTCTGCTGGGAGGTGGCTCTCGGCACGTTCTCTTCTGGGCAGAGGGTTTCTCTTGGCCAGCTTCCCTCTTGGAGCCTGGGGACCTGCCCAGACCCAGTCCCTCTCCACTCAGTGCTCACCGAGCATCCTCAGACGACACCCTAGACACAGGCCTATCCTGGACGTTGTATGTGAACTGCCTCTGGAGCCTCTGTGGCATCACCCGGAGGCGGGGGCCACCAACTGACCACAGGCCACCTGGTCACCTTGGTCTGTGAGGCAATTCTTTGACTACTTCATTGTAATCGAAAAAGGACACTACTGATACTCAAGAAAAGAAGCAGAGAGTTCCTCAGCATAATAAACACAGAGACCAAGGTGCCAGGAGTCAGGTGAGCCCCCGACAGCACCTGAGCCACCCTCACAAATGGACACAATGGGAGTGGGAATGTATGGTTGGGGGAATAAAAGGAAAAAAATAAGGAAGCAGGTGACAATTCTAGAAGCCCATCCAGGGCCAGAAGACGACCCGAGGGTGTTGTGTGTTATGGGTGCAGGGGACACTGTGGGGGCCTGTCCGAGGCTGCCATCCCTACCACCCTCTCCGTGCTGTGGCCTCACAGTCCGGGTGGGGCCACCCTCCCCTGGCGTCAGAGGTGGCTCGTGGTGATCCCAGCAGCACACAGCTGAGTGCTCTGGCCGACAGCTGTCCCCACCCTGCCCTGAGATGAGTAATGACAGGAAGCGCAACCCAGGCTCCTGCACAGCCTCCCTGGGCCACCAGGTCTGTCCCTCCTGCCCCTGCACGCTGTTTAGGCTGAGTCTGAGTTGGGTCTTCTTTCTGTTACTCGGCAAAAGGCAGCACTCTAATGTCACAGGACATGACACAGCAGGCACACCCCGTGCCCCTGTGACCTGCGGGTGGCTCTGAAAGTCTCTGGGCCCCAAGGATCGTCCTCACCGGGTCACTCACCAGCACGCGCTCACTCATGTTCTGGCCAAACACGAATTTGCTGCTGGCGGCATCGGCACTGTTGGTTGCGTTCTCCAAACTGCAGAGGAGACGCACTCTGAGTGAGTGTGGGCAGCAGGGGCACAGGGCCAGCGGCGTGCACGCCCGCACACACAATGCGCACGGCTGGAGCGGAAAGCAGCCAAGGCCCCGCAAGGCCAAGTGGGCCGGTCTGCCTCGCCAGGGGCAGGCCCCCACAGGCTCTGGGCTGGGCCCCACCAGGAGGCAGACAGGAAGCCTTGGTTCCAGTTGCCTGGCACCAACTGCTCAGTCACTGTGTGACACAGCGGACGCCCATTCCCCCACCCCCATAGGAGGGCACCACAGAGAGGCGGAGTGCAGGGGCCATCTGCCCACTCCCCGAAGACATGCCCCCGAGACGTGCTGCAGCTCTCTGGGCCCTTCCCCCGGCCCCACACCAAGGAGGTGACACCTCCTACCAGGCTGCAGGGGGGTGACAAACGATGGCCCTTGGGGAGCTCTCGGCAAATGGCCGCTGCTATGGCCGTCACACTTCATCCAGATTAAGACATCATAGGCTGCACACGCCTCCCAATGTGGGAAACACTGAGGTGCATAAAACATGTCTTAAAATAACTGATGTGCTCCACTAACTGGGGGCCCGGCTGCTGAACAGCAGGTCACTGTTCCCGCCAGGCCTCTTGGAGGCTGGCGTCTGCACGGTGCCTGCCCTGCTGGCCCGACTCCCAGGCAGGGTGTGCCTTCCTCCCCAGACACCCCAGCAGCCTGGCTGCGGGTGAACGCCCCCGCCAGCAGCGCCAACAGGGAGCCCGGATCCAGCACCTGGTGACAGAGGTCACTCCCAGGATGGGCTGGACAACCCCACAGGACTGCAGTCCTGCCTCACTGTCCACTGCAGTGCCTCCCGCCCTGGCCCCCAATCCTGGACCCTCCACACCTCCACCAAGTAGGGAAGGAGGGCTGGAGGTGACTGGAGTTTGGCTGCCTGGGCCCCCCACCCTCCCGAGGAAGGACTGGGCTGGTCCAGGGACAGCGGGTGACCGTGGGCTCCCTGAGGCAGAGGCTTCCCCGAGCAAGGCTAGGCACCAGCCCGAGGTGCACACCTGGAGCTGATGTACTGAAGGAAGTAGTTGGTCGCAGCTGGCGTCTCTGAACTGGGGTGTCCGGCGTTCTCCATGTCTGCCACTTCAGTGTTCTCATTGATCAACTGGGAAATAAGAGGAAACACTGCTCAGGGGATGGCATGTTCAGGGCCTCAGCAGCTCAGCCCATCTGTACATGCCCTGTGTGACACACAGCTCCATCTACATGCATGCGTCCTGGGGGTTACAGTTAAGATGTAAAAACAGCCCATGAGGTGCTGGGCAGCCTTTTCTCCTCTGTTTAAAAAAAACTCAGGCTGGCAACCTGTTGGCATTTTCCACCAATGCTTCTGTACCAAGAGATCACAGATCATGTACAAATTTCATATTTTAAAGGGTTCATCATAAACAGAAGCCTCATTTCTCGAGGCTTCTTTTAAGCTAACTGTCGTGCTGCCATGGTTAAACACATTCTCCAATGCAATTCTGCTGGGAACACTGTGAGGTGGGTGTTAGCGACCATGTTCTGAAAGAGGAAGCAGAGGCTCAGAGGGGTTAAGAAACCACACCTCAAGTCACTCCCCATGCAGAAACCGGGATGTGGCCCTGAGACCCAGGGGCCTCCATGAGACGCTGCCCCACCCCAATCTCAAGGCAGCATGGAAGACTCGACCTGAAGGCCCAGGTCTCTCTTTTCCTGCTTCCTGCTCCAGGAAGGGAGCAGCTGCCAAAGGACTCGTTATTTTGCCTGAAGCTGTGCAACATCAACACCTACTTCTGTGTCTCTGGGGGCATCCGTGCTTCTGCTGGACAGTGGGCACCAAAGGAAGCAGCTAGTGCGGCTGGACACCTTCCCTGCACCCCAGACTCTGGTCTCCTCATTTCAGGGCTCCCCACCCTCCACATCACTGACCCCGCACCTAGATGGTTCCGAGTGGGGAGGGGCCTCCTGGGCACTGCAGTGTGTTGGTCAGCATCTCTGGCCTCCACCTACTTAGCATCAGTGGCATCTACTCTCCAGTTGTGACAATGACTGGTGTCCCCAGACCCAGCCTCCAGGAGCTCCTGCCAGATGAGCTGATGTCCATGGTGCAGAGGGACCTTCTGCACCCAGGGCTGGGACAGGTCTCCCAGAGGACCAGAGAGCACGGTCCCCAACTGAGAGTCCCTGCCATGGCCACAAGCTCCCCACCCCCGACTCAAAGCCCCCAGAGCAGACCAACACAGCTGGGGGCAGCCAGGAGGGGCAGAGCCTGCTGCCTTCTGGGGAGAGAACAAAGTGATGTCCCAGCTGTCCTACTTGAAAACAAACGGCAGCAGCTTTCACTGGGGGTGATGTAGCCCTCAGGGGATGGTCAGCACTAGTGGGAATGCTTCCCGTGGTCAGCACTGGCAGGGAAAGGCATCCAGAGGGCGGCACTGGGGAACAGCCTAAGAAGGATCCAGTCTAAACACTGCCAGTGCTGAGAAACTCTTCAGTAAGGATAAGAGTCTCTGGAGACGTTGAAAGCATCAGATACTAACATTCTGCTCGTTCCTTCGCTGTAAAAACATCAGCTGTCAGGGCTCAGTCACCTCCCTGACCTTGTTCCTGGAGCATGAGGGGGCTGGCTGCTGGGAGCCCTGCCGAGCTCCACATAGGGGGTGGGGGTGGCGTGCGGCCAGCAGCGCAGCATGGTACCACCCTGGACACAGCCCCGCTCCCCATCTCTGGGAAAATGAAGCTGGGGGAGGCACAGGCAGGTTGCTTCACTAGTCCCCAGCTCACCGGGCTCTCCAACCACCTACCTTCACTCTGTCCCTCAAGTTCTGCCCAAACACGAATGCCTGCTGGGCCCCCTGCTCTTTCTTCTCACAGTTCTCCTCCTCGGAAGCATTGCTAGACTCATTTCTCTGGGACTTCTCCTGGTTAAAACAAGCAAACAGGATAGCTGAGAAGCAGGAACACCGCAGCCCTAGGATGCAAGATGAGCTGTCTCATGCCCCTGCATCTGCTCAGCATGAATCCTGTGGTGCAGGCCCTTGGGTGGGGGGTGCTGGGGAGACCACCTAGGATGGGGCAAGCTCTGGGCAGTGCCCTTGTCACTGGGGATGCTGGTGAAGGATGGTGGGGAGTAGGATGGGTGGGCTGGGGTCATTTCTGGGTCTTCCTCAAGCTCACTGCCCTGGAGACCCTGGCCACCAGTTTCTGAGAAGCTGTAGGCTATGGGAACGATTCCTCTTCCAATTCTGCGGACTGTGGTTGGAGGGTGGGGGGCTCAGGGACGTATGAAGACTGAATTGCACATGCTCATTTTCCCCATTTGAGCCTCAACATCTGGTGGGGGTAGGGGGCGTGGGCGGGGAGGTGGAGAAGCCCAGGCAGCATTGTATCTGCCCAAATGGATGGAGTGGAAATAAACACACGGGTGCAAGTGGTCTCTGCACGTGGACCCTCGGGTTATGTGTGACTGCAGCTCGAGTTTCAGGTCCGACTTGCCAACCACAAATGCAGGCTCTTCGTTAAATGTCCCGTATTTTCCAGATGCTGTGCAATGCTACCGGGAAATACAACTGGCCTATAGAATCCCAGAACTCGTCTTCTTTTCTAAAAAACGATTTCTGAGCCAACACCCAGGCACACTTCTGCCACCAGAAGCAGAGCGTGTGTACGAATCCCTAGGAGCTGCTTGGCTGTGTGAGAGGGTGAGGAGACAGCTTTCCGTGGAGGGCCGCAGGCCCCCTTAGCGGCACAACCCTGCTCGTGGCCCATTTCCCTCAGAACCAAGCATGGGGTCCTGGCAGCCTGGCGACTTGGCCAGTCAGCTGGGGTTACCCAAGGATCCCTCTGGGCAAATCAGGCAGCCTGAATACAGGCCAGCTCAGACACGGCCCAAAGTGGCTTAGAGTCCACGTGCTCAGCTATACCCCGAGAGGCCTCACATGTGGCACGCTCCCTGCCCCGTCGAGGACAGACCTCAAGTGCTGGCGTCTCATCAGATGGACTTCTCTGGGCTGGGTTGTCAGGTAAGGCTGATGTTGCTGCCCCCGTGCAGTCTGCTGGGATGCTGACCCCGTTGGTGCCGCTACTCGGGACTGTGGGAAAAAAAGACGGAGGGCGTCTCAGAAGTTGGACCACCTCTACTGCCCCTGCCCACCACTGGGGCCCAACAGTGGAGGGTCTTTTTTTTAAAGGAGAGGATCTGTGACTTCCTTGGGGGTCCAGCGGTTAGGACCCTGTGCTTCTATTGTACGGGGCCCAGGTTTGATTCCCAGTTGGGGAACTCAGATCCCACATGCTACAGAGTGCAGCAAGAAAACTGAAAAGATAACATGCTTAAAGAAAAATGATACGGAATCAATACTGAAAATGAAATTCTTAGGTTAGAAAAACCCAAATACCAAACGAAAACCTCACAAAACTGAGAATCTATTATTGTAATTCTATGAAGAACCCTGTGAATTTTCAGTTTATTTAGACATACTACTACTAAGGAGGAAAACAGAGAATGTATTTGGAGAATAACTATAAATTTTATAAAACTAGTTTTACTAATGAAGTCTTTTATCTATGCACTCCTCTCCCTGGTGGCTCAGACAGTAAAGAATCTACCTGCAATGCAGGACACGTGGGTCTGATCCCTGGGTTGGGAAGACCCCCTGGAAGAGGGCATGGCAACCCACTCTAGTATTCTTGGCTAGAGAATCTCATGGACAAAGGCGCCTGGCGGGCTACAGTCCATGGGGTCCTAAGAGTCAGACAACCGAGTGACTAACATTTCACTTTTCCCTTTTAAATAGCTGCAACCATGTGACTTGCACAACTTCAAATCTGGCTTTGTTCAGTGTTAGACCAAACAGTTTTCCATGTAATTAAAATGCTTCATAAATACCAACTGCTTCTCCCAGGTGGGTTGTGGCATTGCTCCCGATGAGGAGTTCTTAAATTGCAGGGAAAGATTAAGAAGAAAAGCCTATCATGATTAAAAAATTACAGATCAACTGCAAACCACACCGGGTATGTGGATGTAATGGAAACACGGTTTAGGAGTCACATCTCGAGGTGGGGAGTGAGGTGAGACGACCTCTAATCGGTCACCCCTCCAGTCCTGAGCTGCGTGCCCGGGGTGGGACCCGGCTCTTGGGAGCCTCGGTGCGGCAGCAAGGGACAGTGACTGCCCTCCTGTGCGAGTTTGGCCTGGGGGCTGTGACTCACCTGTCTGTGAGAGCGCCTTTGGCTGCGGGGCCTGCAATACCGCTGGGCGAAGCACGCTGCGCTGCTGCTCCTTGGGCTTTTGGCTCGGCAGACCTGGTGACACAGGCTGGCTTGCCCTGGTCCCTCCGACCCCATGGGCAGAAGTGCCCCCCGCCCCCACGCTCAGGCAGTTATAGAAGTGCCCCCTGCCCCCACGCGACGTCCCTCCTAGGCTGGGCTTTACAGGAAGTACAGTAAAGAAAGAAAATTCAAGCTATTTTCTTTACAGTTAGGCACACACATTCCAGCCATTGTTCTTTTTATACGCCGTTCAATAAAACACTCCGTGAAACAGATCTTGCCTGTAGATTAATCCAGGGAGTATGGTTAACACTACAGGGGAACCAAAGGACAGCTGGTCTTGCAGGTCAAGGGCAGACGGTGAGGGGAAAGCAGTGAAGCCATGGTTGACCTCTCAGAGTTTAGGACTCCACAAGAGGTCACGTAAAGGTACTCCTTACATGTGCTTCTCAAAATGCCACGTTGAGAAGATCCCTCTGCCAAACATGGGGCAAGGACCAGGAGAACGTCCCCGGCCCTGGACGGGCTACCCACATGAGTGAGCCTGGGCCCTGCTCACTCATGGCCACTTTGCTACTCTGGGTTAACCCTGTGGCCAGAATGCTCTGGGGAGATAGTCCAATGACCGAGGACTGCCGTGCACAGAGCCTGAATGCCCCACCCCGAGCCGAGCCTAATCCTTCCCCGCCTCCTCCTCCTCTGGGCAGCGGGCTCATTGGATGGAGCACCTCCTGATCTGAGGGCAATCTCGGTGCTCAAGTGTCCGGAGAGGGAGCCCAGCGTGCACCGGCACTTGGGAGGCTGCTGCCCCGCTCGCCTCCTCGACAGCAGACACCTACCTGCACTGGGGGCCTGGCCGTGGATCAGCGTCGGCGGCTTCAACCGGAACCCACTGCTCTTTTCCTCTACAAGCACAAAACAAAAGATGAAAAGCAGGCCTGCTGGGGCAGAGCAATAAAGCCGGAGGGACCTGGGGCGGCCGAAGCCTGTGATCTAGGCTTCAGTGGCTGTGGGCCTGGAGAACCAGGGACGTCGCGTGGGGGCAGGGGGCACTTCTATAACTGCCTGAGCGTGGGGGCGGGGGGCACTTCTGCCCATGGAGTCGGAGGGACCAGGGCAAATATTTCCAAGTTCAAACAGCGAAGCAGAGGCTGGTCCAGTCCTGTCTGCGGGGCAGCCCAGGGAGGAGGCCAGAGGGCTGCAGGCAGTGGTGGCTCTAGGAGAACTGCCAGCAGCAGAGACTGCAGGGTGAGTGCAGGACTGGTCAGGCCTCCACCCGTCTACCCAGCTGCCTACAGGGCCTGAGGGCCCCAAGGACAATCAGGGAGCCCCAGAAGACTGGCCCTCCCTGGGACCCAGCTCCCTGTCCTAGAGGACACAACTGCTATCAGGAAAAGTCCTGCCATTACAGCAGATGTCCGGGAAATGAGACACGTTTTCTGTGGTGAAAAATCAAAGGAGGCCGATAGGCTTGCTCTCTCCAGATGTGCCAGGAAGGCCC
The DNA here is from genome assembly GCF_029378745.1 of Bos indicus. Taxonomy (NCBI): domain Eukaryota; kingdom Metazoa; phylum Chordata; class Mammalia; order Artiodactyla; family Bovidae; genus Bos; species Bos indicus. Next base: position 18,228,456 of record NC_091766.1, on the reverse strand, counting down.
GGGAGGAGGAGGGGGGCCTTCTGAGGATGGGGTCTGGGACTGACAGCCAAGGTTCAGACAGAGCCCAGTTCGGCTCAGCCACCGGGGCACCTAGATCCCTTCATTCTGCATCCTCGTGACTGGCCCATCTTAGGGAGTAGGGGAGACAGGCTAACGCCACTCCTGACCACAAGTCTGTCCCCAGAAAAGTCAAAGGATGGCCTCACTTTTGTGCTAAGGTCCAACCCGTGGGAAAAACCCTTTTTGGGTCGCTGGGAACAAGCTCAATACACAGAAATCACATGTGTGTTATTAGACACGAGCAGTGAATAATTCAAACATGAAGCTGAGAAAACAACTCCACTTATAACAGCCGGGAATAAACGTGACCAGTAAGAACTATAAAACACTGCTGGAAGAAAGCGAAGACTTAAAGAAATGGAAAGATGTCCCCAAAGGTCACACAGTTGTGCAATTCCAGTCACAAGAAATGTCCAGGGCAGGCAGATCCATGGAGACAGAAAGTGGATTTGTGGTGGCCAGAAGCTGGGGAGACCAAGTGGGGAGTGACTGCCCAAGGGCATAGGGTCTCTTTTTGGAGAGACAGTCATCCTAAAATTAATTATGGTGGTGGGTATACAACCCTTCAGCTGCACTAGACACCCTTCAGTTGTTCACAGAAACACCACCACAATTACAACTCATCAGGCCACACAATTAATTAGGTACGAAAGTCAAATCGGAACTCCCCATCAGGCAGGAGGGCCCTGTGCTCTCCTCAGGCAAACACAGGTTCACAAGAGTGATGCCCCCTGCTGGTCAGCACAAGGGAGCCCATGCTGCTGGAGCTGGGGTCCCTCCGGAGAGAGGCTTCAACAGCCAGACAGCACAGGATGCGGGGAAAACACGCTTCCAGGTGGGCCTCTTGGGCAGGGAGATGCTGAATTACATTGCTAGAGCTCAGGGTTACTAAGACGACGACTGGCAATTTAGAAACACTGAAAAAGACTGAGGTAAAATTCACAACTGAGGTAATTTTAGAAGGTCCTCGGAACTGGCTTTGCAATGCTCATACTGCGACTACTATTCACCACTCTGCTCTGACAGGCTAACCCTCAGGGTCGACCCTGAGCAGGGGCAACAAGCCTGGAGAGTCACAGACACACCACCGCCACCCAGCCTGGAGCTGGCCTGCCCACGGATACACAGGACGTCCACCCTGAATGCTGAGGTGAACTGACGCACCACATGCCTCACGTGACTGGGAACATTGGACAGAAAGATGGCGGGGCCCAGAGCAGCAGGGGGACACTTACGGGGCAGGGCCTCTATCTGCACTAGAATAAATGTGCTCTCTGCTTGTGGCCTCTGGAAGCTCCCTCTGCAGCAAGGTCAGTGTGTAATGGAGAGGTGGTCAGAGCCCTAGCAGTCATGCCTGGCTCATAGGAGTGCACAGGCCGTTGCACTTGTGTTCTCTCAAGGGCACACGCATGGCCCCCACAATAGGAGCTTGCTGTGGGAGAGAAGCACTCCTAATAGGGCAGCCTCTGCCCTCCTCTGAAATCACACCCAAGCAAACAGGTTTCCCTGCCTTGCCTCAGAGAGACCCCAAGTGATGTCTGAGAGGGCAACACTGGCTCCAAAGGGAATTCCAGGAACTCTCGGATTAAACCAGGAAGACAGATCAGAATTTAGCCTGGTGCAGACCAGAAGCTAGAGAGAATCTGAGAGGAGGCTCCCTGGTAGGGGCTCAAGTAACAACACACTGAGGAGACAGGGAGCAGGTTTCTGTCAGGAAAGAGGAAGAAATATGAAGAAGGGTTTCATATCATGAACCTTGTCGGCACTGGACGGGAAGTATCCACATGAACTGGGGTGACCTATACACACAGACAGAGCAGCAGAGACACAGACCACAAGCAGACGTGAGTGCCCGTGTGTGAAGAGGTCCATGTGTATGTACACACGTATATGTATGTATGTGCTCTCAGCCATGCGTGTTCCCAGCTATGGGTACAGAGAGGGCCTGGGAGCAGCAGCAGCGCAGTGGGCCGAGCACTCAGATCTTGGTTCCAAGAGACCACTTCCACCAAGCAGAGCCAGGACCCCACTGAGGACAGGGAGAGAAGATGATGAGCCTAGAACCCCCTCTGACAAGATGAAAAGGGCATGCTCAAGAGAAGGATGGGGCCACGGCCGGGGAGCACAGAAACCTGCTGGACGGGGCTCCACCAGCCAGATCGGGGACCATTAGAATGAACTGACGCTGAAGTAAGAACTGAATGTGAAGATAAATACTAGTGACAACGGATTACAACCCACTGGCAGAACCAGGCGAGGCCGAGGGACTGTTTGAGATGCGTGACGCAGGAGCCAGAACGGGATGCCTTTGCTCATTGCTAGGGTGCCTGGGGGAAGATCGAATGGGGTCTCTAGGTAGTGGGATGGAGAAGTACCTTATTATTCTTAAGGTTACATTTTTTTCTTTCTTTCAAAATAAAAGCTAAAAAAAATAAAAAGGCAGGCAGGCAAGGAGCTGAGCAGTTCACTCTGTGGAGTGGACAGGTCAGCCTGTCCCCACTGCACACCGCAGAGGGGACCAGGGACCAGGCTGACCTTTTATGACCTGGCCCCCACAGTCCCGAACAGGACTCACGAAGCCGGTGCCCAGGCCTGCCCTAAAGAACCCTGAGAACCAAGCTCCTCAGGACTTCCCAGTGGTCCAATGGTTAAAGAATCCACCTTTCAATGCACGGCACTTGGGTTCAAGCCCTGGTTGGGGAACTAAGATCCTGCATGCCACAGCGCGGCCAAATTAAAAACAAAAAGTCACCTAGCTCCCTTTCAGGCCCCGTGAAGGGGTCAGCTCAGAACAGTTTGCCTCTGGAGTCAGAACAAATTCAACCGCTTGAAAGAGTGCCATCAAATCAACCCTCAAAGTTACAGCTCGCCTCTCCCCCCACGGCGCCCTTGTGCCAGAGGCTGACTGAGTTCGCCTTGCTTTTGAAGTCAGCAGTGAATTTATACAAGGCGGGTTGGGTTACAGAATTCGGATGGTTATGTTCGCTCATTAAATCTTTTATGAGGAATTCCAGCCACGCGGGAGAAACTTTCAGGAAATCTTGGAGCTGGTTCTCCAGTGAAGGACCGAAAAAGGAAAAGGCTCCACATTCTTCAGAAAGGATCAAGCTATTCGCTGTAAAGTTTTAAAGCTGTGATTAAATATATTTATCTAAACAGATCTAAGTAATATTAGTCAGTGTGAGAATTTAATACACAGAGAAGGGGTCTGGAAAATTACATAAACTTCAGAGTAGTGACCATGGGGATGGCAGTGTGGAGGGAAATGAACAGGAGGACTCTTTCACTCTATGTATTTCCGAGTTTTTAATGACACAGAGGTACAATGTTTGTGTAAAAATTTGAAAAACGAGTACTGTATTTCACTATGGTTTTTTTGTGTGTGTGTTTGCTTTTGTCTTTTTTTTTTTTTTTAAAGGGACTTGAAGCTCCCTGTAACTAGACCCTGCTTGCAGAAACCAAAATTAAGGGCCACAGAAGTCAGCCTCACACTGGATTCTAAATCTGCCCACTGAAAGTTGGGAAACATGAACCGAAAAAGAGTGCTGATTTCCAACTGCTTACCCTCGTTTAAGACAGTGTTTTACAAGAGCAAGTGCTTTTCATCCCAGGACACCCCCAGTGACCAGCTGGTGAAGGGCAAAGGCACGCGAAGGCTCACCTGGTTCTGAGTCAGAATTGCCTGCAGATGGCTCGCAGAAGGTGGATGGCATAAAAACATTGTTTTTGGATACTGTCGACAAGGAGGTGCAGGCAGGGGAGGAACAAGAGGAAAACAGTGTGAGTAGGCAGGACAGACATGCCTGGGAGCATTTCTCCCACCTGAGGGGTCATCTCCAGGCCCCACTGTGGTGCTGCGGGGGGTGGGGGTGGGGGTGGGGGTGGGGGGGTCAGCATCACGAACCTGGCCTTCAGCCACTCTAGCAAAAGTGAAACCCCGGGACTCTTCCTACAGCCCTGAAACATGGGTGTCCAGCAGAATAGCCTGAATCTGCCTGACACCTAGCTGTCGACTCTGGGCTGCTGTGGCCTCCTGCCTTGCCCATGCGTCCCCAAGAGCACGGCCAGGAGGGACGCAGATGCTCCCCGGGGCCGAACCCCAGGCCCTGCTCCTTGTCACCAGTCAGCGCTCGGTTGGCTGCAGCCTTCCCCCACCTGCCCTTTTAGAATCTTACAAAAGCAACTGGTTCCCTGGTTGCAGGCCAGGCAACAACACGATGGGGCTGAAGACCAAACTGTGCAGACTGCAGGCAGCTAAGTGGAATCAGAGTGCAGCACAAAGCCAAGGCCTCTGAACGCAGACCACTTGTCTTTACACGCTTGATGGCTAAGCTGAACCCTAGGGTGGAATGCGCCAGAGGACAGGACTAATGTCTAACGTCCACTGATCATTGGTTTCTCCAGCCTACAGCCAGAGCACAGACTACCACCTCTCTTCTCCGCTGTTACTTTCTTGATGGAAAAAGTGAGGCTTAGCAGTGGGCAGTGAGCGGGAAGGAATGTGATCTATGGCCAGGAAGTGGACGCTGCCCCTCCTGTATTAAGGCCCATGCAACAAGCGTGCAGAAAGCCTTAAAAAAAGGATGGACCCTCAGCCTGGACTGTAAGCTGTCAGGAGGACTCCTCAATACAAACCACAGCACCTGTATGGAGTGGGGAGTGGTGGGAGTTGTCTCCTGCAGTTCTGAAAAAGGGTTCAGCTGTGCCCAAGGCAAGTGTTCAGGGAACAGGCATGATGAACTCAGGTGTGTCACGGGGTGATGGTAAGACGACACTCACGTACTCTTTAAGCTTCCAAGAGTCTTTTCTCTCCTAAAGTGACATCCTTAGGGCTCACAGCTATAACTGTTTTAAGTGAATTCCCAAGACTGAACTTCAAGCTAGGGAGCTGGAGGGCATGTGAAAGCCAGTGCTGCAGAGAGCACTGGGCAATGCTCGGGTTGGGTGGGGAGTGGGGGGCCCTGCTGCAGCTTTGACACTGCAAGGAGCAGCGGCAACCCCAGGCTTGCACAGCCTCCCACTCAGTAGCCCCAGTGCCTCCCTCTACCCCAGGAACCCCCCTCTGTCCACCAGATGGTCTCCTGGCCTCTGTGTATGCACAGACCTGGTTCTGGCCCGGAGGCTCCAAGCCCTTGGGCCCAGCCTGGCCAAGCCGTCTGGGCTCCCCCGAGCTCCCCTCCTTGGGGAGTTCATGCCATCCTACCACCAACGTGTCTGTCAGGGCTGCTGGACTCCCCATGTACTGTCTGTGTGTCTGGGCTTCTCAATTGGCCCCCCTGGGCACTAGGCTCACTGCTGAAGGGCGAGGGGGACCCTCCACTTCCCACACCTTCAGTCCACACATAGCCAGCGGCCCTTACAAAGTGGACATGCACTTAATGGTCAGAGCCCCAAACATGGTCCTGACATCCCACCCTTCTGTGTCACTGATTCAGATGAGGGTGTCTGCGCTGCGCTCAGCCAAGCTCCAACCTTACTCCTGCCCCCCCAAAAAACTGAGCCTCAGGCTGACCATAACTGGAGACACACAAGGGGTGGGAGGCACAGCAGGGGGCAGCAGGCTTGCAAACGCGGCCGCTTCACCACCCAGTAAAGGCCTGCCACTGTTACCTGACTGCGATGGCGGGAACTGCGTTAAAGAGGAGGTTCTTTCTCGCTTGACGGGAGGGCAGTAATTTCCATCTTCTCGGTCAGAATCTACAGAAAATGAGAAGGAGAAGAAAAATCAGGCTGCTTCCACTTTTACGACCGAAGCTGGTGAAACATCTGAGAGATATCCTCACCTTCTCCACCTTCGGGGCTGGAGCCGCCGGCTGACCTCTGAAATGAGAACACACGTCAGGGTAATCAGAGAGGGCCACACGGCCTGGTGGCTCTTGACTTCCGCCACCAATGGATCCCGAAATGCGGCTCCAAGGGTGTGAGGCTTGGGTTCAGTTGCCCGGGTCACGGACTTTTGACCTAATGCCTGAAAATCTCCCGTGAATCTTCTGCCCCCGCCTCGCCAGGCCTCGCGCCAAGGACTCCTAACAGCTGGGAATGTTCCCGGCACAGGATCAGTTTCCAAGTTTCTCCAATGGGTACTGCTCACTGGCATGTCCCCCGCACCCCCCACCCCAATCAAAGAGAAAAACTGGCTCTGGCCGAAGTCCATTCTGCCGAGGTGACCTCTCCACCCTGAAGGGCAGCAGGGCCGTGGACACTGGGTCAGGGGGCCCCCATCCCTGGCACCTCCCCTGGTGTGGAACCCAATTTCCAGGGAGGCTGCTGTTTCCAGAGTAGCTGAGTGCTTCGCTGCCATGGGGCCAAGTGTGCAGCACCTTAGACTACAGACCGGCTGAACAATCACGAGCTGAGAGAAAGGTGGATGAAGAACTTCCTCCCCAACCACCTCTGGTTTTAGACTGCGAATGACTAGCAATTAAGAAGCTCAAAGTGAACCCCTGGCCCATCTGGGGTGATACATCCTCTCTCAGGGACTTGTGATTCTTCAGAGCTGAGCAGCCTAAAGTGAACTCTGAGAGGTCAACATGCGCACCCCCCAGCCCCAGGCACCAGAGTTGACGGGGAAGCAGGGGAGCCAATTTTCTTATTTTCAGAAAAGCCCCTCAGGGGTTAAGTTTGGCCAAACGAGGACCACCTGCCTTGAGCCTGTGAGGGATTAAATGAGATGATGCATGTGAAAGTGCTCTGCAAGCTGCAGGGCTTCGGTAAAAGCTGTAAAATAAGGAAGCTGCAGAGGAAGAGGCTGGGACCCCCGAGAACTGGGGCGGAGCTTTCCAGTAAAGGGCCAGCTCCACAGGCCCCATTCAGGCCACACATTGTATATTCTTTGTTTTTACAATCCTTTAAAAACCTGAACACCATCCTAGCTTGCAGGCTGGACAAAAAGAGGCGGTAGGCAGAGTCTGCAGACAAGTCCTAAAGGACAGTAAGAAAAGGACCCCAAACTGCACCCCCGCCCCCATCAGAGACCATCTATCAACATGCTCGGGAAACGCGAAACCCTCCTAACACGATGGGCTCAGTGGTCCTCGGGGCGACTGTGAGCATACCATGGGGCTCAAAACGAAATAAAATACCCCCGGAGGATTCAGCAGGCAGGCACTAGCTGAGCACAAGACAGTGGCCAGGGCTCGGAGCCTGAAGGCGCTCAACTCCCTCTCAAAGGCTTGAGAGCTAGTCAGCCGTGTCTTGAGTGTGGAACCTAGGGCAAACGGCTTCACTGGCCCAGGTTTCCACCTCCAAGCTTGGAAGACAGTGCGGCCAGTGCTTCCGCTGCAGGGATGAAGGTGCAGGGGTCAATGGGTGGCCTCACATCTGGACCGCCCACACCCTCCTGGCAAGCTCACCTCCTGGAGTGTCACACCCAAGGCAGCAGGGCTTCAGAGCTCAGGGGATGTGTGGACGGGAGGGACCAGGGTGGGGCACCCTCTCACCGTGGGGAGCCGATGAGAGAGGCACCATTGCAGCGCTGTCATTTAACGGGCCTGGGCTGGCAGCTGACAGCCAAGAACCGTGCCCGCATCACCAGGACATCAGGTGTTGCTCTCGGATGCCCCCTGCCCTGGGTGACACTGTGAAGGCACAGGCTCTACGGTCTCCTCCCGCTGTTCCTCTACAGCAGGCCTTGCCAGCCCCAGACTATCCCTGCTACCCTGCCCCTGAGTCCTGGCCTCAACTTCTTTCCCCCTTTTCATTCAATAAGCATTTCAACTCTACCAAACCTGCCCATGGCAGGCAGCCTCCGAGGCCCGTGGCACCTGTGGCTTCTTGAAGGATTCCTGGGACCTGGGAACAGCCAGCCCCGGTAGGCACTGCTCTTTCACCAACACCCTCCCTCTCAATTCGCCACCCAGGTGCGAATCTCTCAGGCTGTGGCCTCACCCCTCCCTGCTCTCGCTCCAGGTCCCGGCTAGCCTCTAAGTTCCGGAAGAGTCTGGCCCCAGTGCTCAGTGGGGCTCGCTCACCACATGTTCAGGGGAAGCACCTGGATCCCAGGAGCTCGCTGGCCACAGAGAAGCAGCCAAGTCACTACCCCCCCGACTGTATGCAGAGTGGGGGCCCTGACAGCTGCAAGGCCAGAACTGTCCTCCTGGTTCTCAGCTCCTGGGGAGGATGGTCCTCCGCCACCTCCATCTCAAGGGGCCCTCGTCTGACCGGCTAATTTCCGGTCAGAATGGGTGTGAATGCTCCAGGGCTCCTTCTGCTAGGAATTTCTAACTTCATTCCATTTTGGTTGGAGAAGACTGTGATTTCTGGACTCCCCTTGTTCTGTCAGTTTTTCTTTGAATACTTTGGGGCTCTTTTAACAACACTTAACTTGCTTATCCTTGTCAGCGACACCCCAAGCCTCTCAGGGATCTGGGTCTCCCTGAGAATTTGATGGGAGCCAGGAGCCTCTCCCCTGAAGTGTACCCAGGCCTCTGAGCTGCACTCTCGGGGCCTAGGACTGCTGGCTCCAAGTGGCCTCCTGCTACACTAGGCCCCTTCGTCCATCACACTCCAGCCCTGCTGTCTCCCTCCCGTTTTCTGGCATGGTGACACCGTTTCCGCCTCAGTGTTCCTCCTCCGCGTGCGTGCTGCTCCCACGGCTGTCCTGACCACCTCCAGGGTGAACTAAGAGCACGTGCCATCCCATGACCCAGCGAGAGGAAGCAGCTCCTCCACCCCCACCCTCCAGCCTCTCCGGGCCTCAACTCTGTTTTGGGCTTCACAGTGAGAAGTGATCTTCTGTGCCTATCTGTTGTGTGCCTCCTGCTACCACGAAGCCCTACCCTGTCTGTTTGGCTTACAACTCACACACCCAACACCTAGGACACTTGCTCAGCAAGCATCTGCTACACAGATGGAGCCCCGGCCTCCAGCACAGCCCCTTTGGTGACCTGGAGAAGAAAGGGCACCTGGCGAGACAAGACATTCCCAGACCTCTGCCCTCAGGAGAACCTCAAGTCCACGCTCCGAGTCTCGGAACCATCCCACAGGCGTGTGGCCAGCCTGCTGGCCCTGGACAGGCTGGGAGGCGGAGGCCTGTGAAGGCCAACACAGGAGACTCCTCCACTGGGAGAGCCTTTCAGAAGCTGCTGGAACTTCCTGTGGGCTCTGAAACAGCTGACTCAGAAGCAGTCACGCCAGTAATTCTCAACAGGAGCCAGCATGAGGACGCAGGCGGCCAGAAGTCAAGTCACTTCAGCTTGCCTTGGGAGATGCTCTTCATGCTGGAAAGCCCCCTCTGCTGCTTGTGTGAGCTGCAGTCTGGCCTCTCCCCACCCCGTGGCCCCCGTCAGAGAAGGCCTGAGCTTGCCTCTAGGCCTGGTGCCTCGTGCTATCTTCCACTCTCTGGGGCTGGGCCCAGCAACCTGTAGCCCAAAGCTTGGGAGCTGCTGCTCCAGGGATGACCGTGAGGAGGTCTTGAGAGCAGGCTCTCAGGATCTGTAATTTGGGGGAGCAGTCAGGACCGAAGTGGGGTGTGGAAGCTCCACGTCCTTCTCTGCTTCTTTCCACAGCAGAAGCCGTCTCTTGCTGGTGTGGGCTCCGGGCTGATACCTTGGGGATGCTCAGATCAGGGCACCCTGACTGCGCACTTCACAGTGGCAGCGGGTCCTACATGAGAGGGTGGCCCACCCTCTCGGAACACACTGGAACCCTGGGGAGAAGCAGCTTGTCCTGTGAAGGGCATATGTCCCTGTCACCAAGCACAAGACTGGAGGGAACACCTGACCCAGGATAGGGCCACAGGACTGAGAAGCTCCTGTCCTCTCTGTAAAGGCTGAATCGATGACAATTACTAGTATTCAGTTTACTGAGGCTTGCACCCCCCACCCCAGACAGGGCTTTTGTGAGGCTGCCTGGTGTGGGTGGCCTTGAGGGGACAAAGGCGCCAGGCCAGTCCAGGAGGCGGGGAAGGAGCAGGAGGCTGTGTCAAAGAAGCTGAGACACAGACAAACGGGCAGTGAGCAGGAGTGAGCAGGGCTACCTTCTTGGCCTCCCGGAAAAGATGAGAAATCAAGACCATGTCAGGGATATTCCTTCCAGAAAATACCAGTTAGCGCGGGGACTCAGTGATCCCCACCTGGATGGACCCCCATCTGGACAGTCCAGCTAGAAAGTCTGCTGCTGTGACTGCAGGAAAATAGACACCTGGATGAAGTTCCACTTGAGGGAGGCGCCTGCCAAGGCAGCCTCACCTTCATGTGGACCACAGGCCCACTCACCACTGTTTATCCTTTGACTCAGGGAACCAGCTCAGAGATTTTTACCCAAAAGGCAGACACTGAAAAAAAAGAGAAAATGAGGTAGCCTCCAAAGATGTGACTGCTCGGCAGGGGTGGACGAGTGGCGAAGCCCGTGCACGTGTGAGAGGACGGGCAGGGGAGCAGTCTGGCCAGGGGACTTGGTCCAGACTCTCTCGGTTTCCCAGTGGGGCTTGTAACATGTTTCAGGCTCGGTAGTGCCTTGGCTTGGGACTTCAGTTGGCAGACTTCAGCCAGGCTCAGGGTGAGCACTGGGAACACTTTCTCCAGGGCAAATGGAGAACTTAATCTGGATGTGGTTTGGTGTCCCTCAAGCTGCCTTGTGAGAGTCAGGAGGTCTGATATAAGGAGACTGTTTCCTGGTCCTGGGGCTTCAATGGCCAGAGCTCTGATGAGACTGAAAGATGATAAGGGCCCTTTATAGGCAGTAATTCAATGTGCGATATATCGCAGTTTTACAATCCCCCAAAGGATCGTGGAATGAAGAACAGGCTGAACGTGAGGGATGAGCCCTGTCAGGTTACATGTGGGTGTTTCCTGAACTCCAGAGTGAGACAGAGTGAGCGCCAAATCTGCTCTGAAGCAAGAGCAACTAGTCCGAGTTCGCCACAGAAATATCTCAGCCCAGGAAGTAGCTGGGATTGGGGTCTATCTACACCCTAATTGACCTAAAGAACAAACTCTACTGTGTCTTAGTGCCCCAAAGGCAGAAAAAGCCCCGGATGGCTGAGAGCTGTCACAAATGGTGTGACGGCGGCACTGCTAGGACTTCTGATGGAACTGGGATGCCCAGGTACCTGTGTTAAAACCACCCAGGGTATGCACGGGTGTGTGTCACAGGCATGGCCCTGTCCATGAAGCTGGCACGTTCAGCAACAAGCCCCCCTCCACCCCAGGCCCTCTCCCACAGCAACATAACAACCATCTTCACGTTCCCCGCTATCGCCCTCGACCTTGCGTCTTTCAGTCTGGGCACTGCTTGCATTTCTCAGAATTAGAGCTTCTGACCTACAGTCCACAAGAATTGAGAAGCTGAGTTCTGTTGGCTGGGCCTCAGAAATCGGCGTCTGGACTGGCCACAGGGAGAAGGCAAGGCCCTGTCTCACAGGCATGAGCAGGAAGGGGTCTGAAAGTGCCCGGCTTCTGGAAGGGCCACTGCCGTGACACCACCTCCACCGTCTGCCACCCTCCACGGAAAACCCTCGACCTCTGCAGCTTGAGGTTCTCCGCAAATTGCGCTCTTCAACCCAGATAGCAGTGGAGGGGTCCCGTTTCCTGGGCAGATCCTCACAAATACCACGTGTTCTCAGGGAACTGGGAACACGTGCCTGCTGTCACCCGACTCAGGAGAAGGTTCCAGCAGCTGTTCTTGCCCAACCCAGAAAATGACTGCCTCTGAATTCCTGCTCTTGGCCCTCAAGTGGGGACCTCAGATTGGAATCTTTCCTGGGCTTCCTTCCTTCAAGCCCCCTTCCAGGCCACAAAGGACAGACCCCAACAGGGACAGACTGGTTCTTCTTTTCCCACCACACACTGATTCCTCCAAATGTTAAGATTTGGCTCCAGCCTCACTCGGCTGAATATCACTTCTTTCTGCGAATCCCAGGGTCTGGCTGCTCTAGCTGAATTTCAATGGTTTCCTCAAGGACATGGGAGACTGGCGCTGTGACACAAGGAACCACTAAAGGTCTGGGAGAGGGCTGGGGCTGTGACGCCCTGGGTGCCGTGTGGTGGGGCGGGACCCTGTTTTCTTGAGTTGCTGCTCCCTGATGTGGGAATGGGGGCTCTGCCACTAGGCACCGAGAGGATGAAGCTTTCGATCCTGAATGGAGGACAATGTTTACCTTTCCCGATTTATCAAACTCCAAACACTCCAGACATCTCTTGTTCTGGAGATTTCACAGTCTTCTCCACCTATAATCTTCCAAAGCCTTCTGAATACAAAGAAAAAGGGCTCAGGGGGCTCCCTCCGATTCAAAGGAAGCAGCTCTTCTTCCTGCTTTGATTGAAGACAAGCAGTTCACAGCCCAACCACAGTCCAGACACAACCGGTCTTGTAAAGCAACAGGCATTAGACACCTTTTCCTACAGATCAAGGAAGCTGGAGCCTTTCGTGTTTCTAAGATACTGAACTTGAAAGCCCGAATTCAGGGAGAGACGGAAAAACGGAAGGAGGGAGAAGGGGCTGAATTGGAGGTGGAGAGTTCTACCCTGCTCCTCAATTCCTCTTCTGGCCCCTCGCTTCTTTCACTAACAGGATTAGCTTCAGGCTATGGATGAATGTTCCCCTGACTAGAAAGGTCTCAGTGTAGAAGGGGACGTGCTCCTTGCTGGCTTTTTGGCAGGGGGAATTAAAGGGCGCCGAAGACAGCCTTGTCATCTTTCAGTTGTTGCCAGCTGCCGGCGACCCGGGGTCTGGATGCGAGGGCCGAGAGGGAGGGGCCGGTCTGGGTTGGGAGCCCCGGGCTGGGGGATGCCAGGGGGAGGCGGACTTACCCCTGCCAGTTCTCGTGGAAAAGGAAGAAGCTGGGCTTCGGGAGCGCGGGCCAAAGCGCTAGCGGGGGCAGGAAGCTCTAGGGCATGCTCACCAGCTGACTCGGGGTGACCCGTGCCATGGTGGGGGGCCTCAGCCTCCCCCCGAGGCTCCTCTCCCGAATCCGACAAGTCTTTTTGCTCTGCAGAGGACTGGGAGCAAAAAAGACAATTTTCCTTCAATGTAAACAAAGCCTGCAATGTGGGGCAGGGGAGGGGGTGGGATTCAAAGGTTGAGCATCTCCTGATGCTCCTGCCCGGGAGGGAGGTCGGGCCAAGAGAGCCGGCCCTCCACGCTGTCAGAAGGGCGCTGAACATGGGCCAAGTGTCAGACTTGGCACTTCCTAAGGTGTCCAGGAAGTCAGACCCAGGCTTTGAAAACTGGCAGACGGCCTCTGCGGCATGAAGCTCCTCTGCTGGTGGCAGCCATGAGGACATGGTCTCAGTGACCACACTGCCCCTGTGGTTAGTAAGCCATCCACTCAGACACGCTCAGGAAGGGGGGTGAGCACCAGCACCAGGTCTGGCCGCTGGGGATGGGGCTTCAGCAGGAGCTGCAGCCCCGGCAGCACCTCCCATCTGTGCCCGTAAACCCGAGAGGAAGGGAACGCATCCCTGCTCGGTGAGTGCAAGTGGGGGGGACCCAGCAAGCTGGCGGAGACACAGAGAGCTGGCTTTATATCAGCAGGCAGGTGGGTGGAGGTCTGGCTGAAGGAGGGAGCCCCTCGGCCTAGGAGTCTCCGGGGCCAGCCCTTATCTAGAAAACAGCCAGAGTAAGGGGAAGCCGGAATCCTTTGAGGCGGTTCTTGGGGTTCAGGAGGGGTTTCTATGGAAGTGGCTTGTTGCAAAGCTGGTGGCCTGGATCCAACAGGTGGGCTCCAGTCCCCAAACCTCCCACCTGGCATTGTCCACTACAGGCTTCTTTCACTTTGTGAACTGAATGACCACAGGGCCACCCTGTCTCCCTGTAGACGCAGCCACATTCCTCCTGCCTGTGAAGTGACTGAACCCTCTTTAGACAAGACTTGGGACTATTTTTAAATGTGTGAGCTTGCTGGATGAAAGCAACTACATAAAAGATTTAACAGAACGTTCAAACACTCTTGGAAAAGCAAAAGCCATATGACGTTAACACATCCACATGTCTAAAGGTCACCCAAATGGACTCTTCTTAAGCAGGGAGATCCACAGTGTAAAAGGCCTTCCTTCTCAGGCCGCTCTTCAAACTTGTGCTGGGCGCCGAGGCGGGGCCCCACACCTGCTTGCTGCTGCTTTATGGCCAGAGACTGAACACCCAGCCAGAGGAACCCAGAGTTCCCTGGGAAATTGTCCATCTGTACTCAGAACAACTAGGATTTTTAAAACAATCCCCACTTTTCAAACAGAAAAGTTCAAATGCCCTCGCAGCATGGCAGAGATGAAGTCTACACCAGAGAAACAAAAAGAAATACAAATGCCACCCCAGCGTTTTCTCCTAGGGTCTTGAGTATTTCTTCTAGACAAAGAAAGTAAGCTCTAAAGAGCCAAGACAGAGCCTGTAGGTTTTCAACATGTTTGTTAAAGTCAGACATTGGGATTTTGGCAGCCTTTGACATCATCTTAAAATATAGGTGGCTGACAAAAAGCCACGCACACAGAACACGCTTGCTACCTCCCAGCCTTGTCAGAGACACTCTGCTTTCTGCCCAACAGCAGATTGCTGTTGTAACTGCTTTCTGTCTTTTTACTGAACTGCTTGTTGTCTTTATTCTGCCAGGGCAACCCCAAAGTCTTCTGCTTTCAGATTAACAAATATTTGGAAGATAAAGTAAATGAAAGGAACGTTCAGTTATCACAAACAGTGTAACAACCCACACAAGGAGATTCAAATTCTCTTCCTGTTTAAAAGAAAAAAACTGTCTCCATTCAAGGCAGTTACTGCTACTGCTAAGTCGCAGTTAAGAAGGTTTCATTTTTGCCCCTAAAACACAAACGCGTGGAAACGCAAGCGTCTTGTGAAGAGCGCCATCTTGAGGAAGCTCGGGCATAGGGAAGCAACAGGAAAGGCTCTTGCACTCGGTCTGGGTTTTGGCCTCAAGACTGCAGTTCCAGCTGCCCGAGGCTCTAACACAGAACGATGGGAGGATCTGAGGACTCTTCCCAAGACCCAGGGACGCCACCGGCAGGCTACCGATCTGTGGTTTGCTGTGAAGGCAACTCAAACCCTGTCTATGGGACGGACAGAAAATTCTAGGTGGTTTTGTCACCAAACCAGCACCAAAAATGCCTGGGTTGGCAGCCTAACTTTTTTCTTCTCAGTTTCAAATCTTTTATCTCGATCATGGTTTGGTAATAACAGCTGGGCCTCTTAAGGGGACTGGGGGCTCCTGGAGTACATCCCGTGGGTGCACTGGTTTCTTACCAAAAGAAGGGAATGGGCCCACAGGTGACAATGGGACTCCTTGATCTCTGTGGATCCAAAAGGAGCTCAGAAAATAGCTGTGTGGGTGACACTCAGGACAATTTCCATCTGGGCTAAATATATTACAGGATGTTTCTGAATTAATGATCACTTTCTCAGGCGTGACCATGGCACTGGGGCCATGGGGAGGAATTCCAAGGAGACAACTGTCTTTAAGGGACAACCGTCGGGGGCACAACTTACAGTTGAGTGTTTCTAGCATTTATGATAACGATGTTAACAGTGAAGCCTACCCAAGGTGGCTTCCCAATGGTCTGGTCCACGGTACCATCCTTTTAATTTCTCTGAGGACTTGACAAAAATTTCAAAACAGAAAATTGAAAAAGGGCAAAAAAGCTCATTTGGAAAAAAACAACAGCAGCCTGCTGTTTCCCACCCAACCCTGCTGTGTGAGCAGGGAGGGCTGAGAGAGCGGCAAGACAGGGAGGGTCCCAGGAAGGTGTGGTGGCTGCTCCTTGCAGACCCACCTTACCATCACCTGCCTGGCCCCGGGGGCCACACAGACACCAAGCCAGCTGTCCGGGCCTCTCCACGTCCTTCCCGCCTGATGCCCGAGTGGTCACAAGCAGCAGAGGAGGAGGCCCCGTGTCTACTGGGCAGCCGCCCACTCGGCAGCTCAGATGTGGGCCTTGATGAACACATGGACTCCCTGGCCTCTGCTGCAGAGGTTTTCCACTCCCTTCCGGTGATCTTGTCACACAAGTGTGACAGCAGCGGAGAGCCGGAATCTGAAGAGCTGACAGTCAGCTATTTTTAGAAGCCCATTTAGAGCTGGCACGGAGTCAATATTTGCACGTGCACGTTTTCATGAGGATGAGCATCCTGTTGGCAACTCTTCGGGTTCAACCTCACCCTGTTCGCATAACTAGAATCAACCTTCTGAAGGTAATGAGTGTAACTCGGCCTTTGAATTGACAAAGCAACAGAGCCACCTCAACCATGAAAACAGTACTGAAATAAGAATTAGTAATTTTAAAAGCATTTTAAGTTCAGCTGAATAAACGTTACACTTTAGTTTTTCATCCTGCTGATTGTTGGAAAGTCTTCAGAATTATCTATTTCAATTACTTGTTTCAAATCTGGGTTGGCAACCTTTTTTTCTATAAAGGGCCAGGTGCTAAATATGTTTGAATCTGCAGGCTGCCTGGTCTCAGTCCAAACTCCTTCATGCTGCAGCTGGCAGTGAGAGAGCAGCCACAACTCCTAGTACACACTGGGCGGGGCTGTGCGCCAATAAAGTTTTATTAACAAAAACAATTGTGGCAGCCCTTAGTTTGTTGATAATCTAAAAGTGGTTCAGAAGAGAATCACAGTAAAATTTAAAATTCTAGAGAGTCCCAATTTTATGGAAAACCTGAGAAAAGTAAGTGACTTTCATATCTGAAGCAGAAACCAAACACGTTTACTTCTAAAAGCCAGAAGAAACACATCAGCCCCTTCACAGCGGCTGAACTTACAAAGGAAGATGATAAAAGCGCGAGAAACTAAACTGCAGGTATCGGTCAGGGCTCAGTGGGGAGGAGGTGGCAGAGGCTGACGGACCTAGAAAACATGACCCAGGAAACAGAAGCAAAAAGGGAAGAACTTTTCTTGTGTTTTCTGATTCCTCAGCAGAAGAACTGACAATGGGAAAGATTAATGCGAGAACAAGCCCAGCAGATAATGCAGAAAACACCCTGCAAGGGGGTGTGGGTGGGTGGGTGGGCGGGGTCTCAGGGCAGCTGCTTCTCCTCCCCACCCCTGCCCCCCACACTAGCGCCTTTCCCCACAGCCCTCGAATGCTGCACCGCGCGCACAGGGAGAAGACTGGCCTCTTCTCAGACCATGGGGCAGGCTCCACAGGCAGCGGCTCGGCTGCCAGCGGCCCCCAGGCTCAGAGCCAGTCACCTTCGGGAGGACCCACCTGGTCTGTGGGTCATGAGTCCAGAGCCGAGGGGCCCCTCAGAGGCTGTCCTCACTAACAAGACGCACACAGATTTCAGAATACCGGTGTCAACGCAGTGCAGGGGTCACTCTGAGACCTTGCCGTGGTCATGACATCACACCTGCTGTCCCCGGGCACGAGGACAGGCACTGTCCACGTTTTTTTGGCAAATAGGGGGAGTCCCCATATATGCCTGGGCCACCACAGAACATCGACTAACTCGAGACACAACCCCAACCTTCCACACTGCCCCATCAGGGAGGGACACGGACTGATGACTTCAAGGTGGACGACCACACAGGACAAGGACCACACGTGGGAAGGCACCGCCTCGCCCTCCAGGCGCGTGAGCTCTTTACCAGGAATTTGGCGAAGTATCTCCAACAACAGAGCCAACCAGACATGAAAAGCAACCTTTAAGGACAGGTAGTGAACACATGATGCAAGCCGGCTGCCAATTATTCTAAATGCACTTACGCCAAGTTGGCTGGGGCCAAAAACTCCCCTAAAGGCGTTAAAAGTCCTGTTTTTCCTTACTCAGCACTGCTCCCTCTCCTCCCCTCTCCGCCCCCTTCCCCCTCTCCTACCAGGTTTCCTGATGCACAGCAGTACTTCTACAGCAAATTAGAAAGAAGCACTCTCTCTGTTTTTTAAAGCAGGGTCTCTGAGCCCTGTCCACGCACCCTCTGTTAAGCTTGGGCCGTGGTAAACCTAAGGCCACCAGGCCTTCTTCCCTGAGCCCCATGGTGGCACTGCGACCTTTGGGGGAAGAGTCCTGGGGGAGGTAGTGGGGGAAGTGGGGGTGGGAGAACATACCGGCCCCTTACCTTTTGTCCTTTCTCCTTCTGAAACACAAAGACGGGCGGAGCAATGGCAGGCTTTTCTGCAAAAAGAAAAATCGGTGTTTTTCCCCCCAACACTATATTCATACAGTAAACACAGCTACATTTGTTTGTGATAAGTTAAAAACAAAACACAAATCCAATATAAAACTAGGAACTCGAATGATCATCGTATCACCTAGAAAACAGTTTCTTGCTATAAATGCACAAAGTGTTCAGCGTGCAAAGCTACGTGCATCTTTCTGTGTGCATGTACACACCAACAAACGGTTTCGAGACTGGCTTAGAATGGCCATGTCACTGGGAAGTCCCTAGGTTTAAAATGTTTGTTTTCAAATCTGCAGGCCAGCTGGGGCCGGGGGCAACCCATCCACAATCTCTGCCCACGAGGCACACACTCTTTGGAGGATTATTTTGCTCAAGTCAGCTCTGCGTTCCACCTGGGCGTCTAAGTGAGCGCCCGCTAGGAAAAAGTGTGGAGTTGTGAGGACTGAAAAGTCCATCTTGCACAGCTGCTGCTGAAGGGAGAAACCCTCTGGGATGCTGTTACTGGACCAGGAGACGGCTCCCGCCGGTCGTCCTCAGTCAACACCGCTGGTCTTCCGTCTGAGGGGCCGTGTCCCTGGCCCTCTGCCACCCGCTGCAGCGGGCACCGCCTTACTGTCCGGGGCCTGAGTACAGGGCTCTGGGTGTGCTCCTGAGCTCTGTGGGGGGAGGCATGCATGGGAAGTGGGGGCAGGGGGGTGTTGTTACGAACGCGGGCAGCATCTGCACAGCCCTTCCCCTTCCTGAGTCCTGGGGCAAGCCAGCAACCTGCACTAGCACAGCTCTCACCCGGCAGGATGGGTGCGCGGTTCGCAGGCCTCGAGAGCGCTCGCAGGGACCTGGTCGGAGGGCAGGGTCTGGGGCATCTTGGGAGAGGAGGCTGCGCTGAAGCCTCAGCAGAGGAGCCCGGAATGGAGGGACAGGTGTGAAGGCGGCTCCTGAGGTGACAGGCAGCCTGAGGGGCAGATGGTGGTGATGTAAGGAGGTGGGGCAGTTGTGAAGGGGGTTGGGGGGGGAGCACAGAGAGACCAGAGTGTGGGGAAGGACACTGGCGACCACCCATATTAAAGAGGAGGGGCTGGGGACGAGATGCAGGGAGATGGCCACAGGACACTGTCCCCGCCCCACCCCCAAAGCTCCCACAGCACGGAGGAGCAGGACAGACGCCCATCTGCACTTTGGGACCACGGCCCACTGACAGTGACCGTTTCCTCCACTGCCTCACTCACTCTGTGGCGCCCAAGTCAGATTCACCACGACAGTCCTCACCAGGCGCAGCCCACGCCGCCACCCCTGGGGTGAGTGACAGCTCAGAGACTGCAGTGCCACAGGGCAGGAGAGTGGGGGGCGTGGAAGGGTCTCCCAGCACAGATGTGTAGCTCCACAAACCCAGGTGAACGAAGAACGAACGCACCCTACTGCTGGGCAGTAAGCAACAGCGAAGGTGAGCTGCAGGGACTCTGGGGACAGCAGCAGCTCTTCCACACACACGTCTACCACAGGGATGGCCAGACACCTGCCACTGCCCTTTGCCCGACAAGCCCAGCATCGAGGACTGCGGCCCAGGTCCCAGCCTTACTTCCGCATTCCACTCCAGGCCAGCTGCAAGGCTGGGGGCACGCAGGAAGGAGCTGGGATCAGCCCGAGTCTCACTTCCTACACCCCTGGCTGCAGGCTGGAGGAGGAGATGCTGTTTGCCCGGCCCTAGGAGACACCAGGCATGGCAGTGAGGCCAGAGCGCTGGCAGCGACGACACTCAGGCCGGGACTTTCGCCGGAGCTGTTGGGGAAGGGGCCCCCCTTGCTCTGCTGGGGCTGCTAAGCTGGTGGGAGAGGACCCCAGGGCTGCCAGCGGCTGGATGTCGCCACAAGGGGAGCTGGAGCCGAGCCAATGCAGCTGGGAGCAAAGCTGGGGGTGGAGAAGGAAGCGGAGCCCTGGAGGCTGGGCTGGAGGCCCGAGTCAGCAGGCCCAAAGCTAACCCCAGCTCCCACCCTGACTCTTCAGTTAAGCCAGTAAATGTTGACTTTTGCTTCAGCCAGCCTGAGCGTGATTTCTGCCCCTGGTCTCTAAATACCTCTGGCCTGAAAGGGGAGGCCTAGCCCCCACAGACTTCACTAAACACACAGTCGCCTGGAGAAGAAACCCGGGATGGCCTCCCAGGGAAGACAGAATGCCTGCCTGCTCTCACAGCAGCACCACCACCTGTCACACTGTGTGTGTGTGTGTGTGTGTCACACTGTGTGTGTGTGTGTGTGTGTGTGTGTGTGTGTGTGTGTGTGTGTGTGTGTGTGTGTGTGTGTGTGTGTATGTGTGTATGTGTGTGTGTGCGCGCGTGCCCAGAGTTAGGGCCTGTTGGCCCGAGTAAGACACCAACTCCATGAGATGGGAGGCCTTGCCTTGCTCCCCTCGTGTCCCAAAGCCTGAGAACAGTCCTGGGCACCCTGAAAGGACTCAACAAGTAACTGAGGGAGGGATGAGTAAGGGAAGGGGCACTGAGAAAATGAACGCCATGCTGGGCTGTAAGGAGGGCCTGAGGTGGAGAAGCAGCATGCAGATGGCAGAGGAAGAGCTCCCTGGTGCTGTGACTAGAAGCCCCCGGGAGGGGCTGCCTGGGGATGGAACTGGTTTCGGCAGGAGGCTGTCTGTGGCTCACGGGGCCTTCCCAGTGCCTTCTGGAGCAGCTGGGGGCAGAGGGCAGCGAGGGGTACACAGGGGTCTGGGCTCTGTGAGTGGATCCACCCTCCTTACCTCCATGGTTGCGGTTGAAACCTCCCATCTTTCCCCGCCTCTACCCTCACCCCTTGGGGTGGCCGCCGAAACCACTGATGCGAAACTCACGCTTACAACCTGGCAACATCCTCCCCAACCCGAGGCACAGGCCCTCTGAACAGGCCAGCTCCGCTGACCACGACTGGACACTGAAGAGCCCTGGTCCCCGCGTGCCCCACGCTTCTGTCACTTTGGGACTTTCACCCGGCTTAGTCCCTCTGCCTGGAAGACAGTCTCGCCTTCTCTTCCCCAGGTCCAGACACTGCTTCCCCTGGGAAGCTTCCAGTTTGAACTGGGCTACTGAAGCCTGCTCTGGCTTGTATCTGCACGGGTGACACCAAGGCTGCCTGTCAGGGAGTCCGAGGGACCACAGACAGCCCCCAGAATAGCTTTGTGCCCCCGTCACCCGGTGCGTGGAGGGTGAGAACTGTCATGTCTGCACTGAACCCCCGCTGCCCTTCTTCATGTGGGAGCGCCAGCTGCCATGTAATCACATAAGCAGATGAAGCCCTTACTCTGTGCAAGGCACCATGGGAAAAATGAGGACGAGGAAACTGGGGGCAGAAAACTTCAGGGTAAAACATCTCACAAAGGCGGAGGGTGTGTGTGCACGCGGCCTGGCACCGTGGAGCCTGGGAGCTCCAGGTGGTGATGGGACAGGGCGGGGCGGGTTATTTGCTCACCGGCAGCGTCTACCCTGGACCATAAGCTTCCTGACAGCCTCTGCGTGTTCACAGCCAAACGCAGTCTCATACATGACACGTGATCAATACACAGTTAGGAACAGAGCGAAACGCTGCCACTGGGGCCAGGGAGGCCCCCTTGGGTGGCAGGTTTGGCAGTCATGAACTTCATCAGTTCTCTACCAAAGACACAGAGTACCAGAGCCACGTGAGTTTCATTTCTGCTCATCCACTTTAGGGCCCCAAGTCTGTAACCTGTAGCTCAGTCCTGACTCCACGACAACACACACGTGCCCCCTTCCAGGCAGGCTGGTCTTTAACTGACCCACGTCACCACTTGTGCCATCACCAGATGAGCACCATCACACAAGAACTGAAATCCCAGTGTGGGGAAGGAATGGGGACAACGGCAACGAGGCTCCCAAGATACGCCTGAGACCCCAGCCCAGCTCTGCTTTCACAAGTGAACTTGCAGATGTGTAAGCTGGATTTAGAAAAGGCAGAGGGACCAGAGAACAAACTGCCAACATTTGTTGGATCACAGAGAAAGCTAGGGAATTCCAGAAAACATCTACTTCTGCTTCACTGACTGTGCTAAAGCTTTTGTGCAGATCACAATAAACTGGAAAATTCTTAAAGAGATGGGAATACCAGACCACTCTACCTGTCTCCTGACAAAACCTATATGCAGGTCAAGAAGCAGCAGTTAGAACCAGACATGGAACAACGGACTAGTTCAAAATTGGGAAAAGAGTACATCAAGTCTGTATACTGTCACCCTGCTTATTTAACTTATATGCAGAATACATCGTATGAAATGCCAGGCTGGATGCATCACAAGCTGGAATAAAGACCAGGAGAAATATCAACAATGTCACACATGCAGATGATACCAATCTAATGGCAGAAAGTGAAGAGGAACTAAAGAGACTCTTGATGAGGGTAAAGAGAAGAGTGAAAAAGCTGGCTTAAAACTCAACACTTAAAACACTAATATCATGGCATCCGGTCCCATTACTTCATGGCAAATAGAAGGGGAAAAAGTGGAAGCAGTGACAGATTTTATTTTCCTGGGCTCCAAAATCACTTCCGACAGTGACTGCAGCCATGAAATTTTAAAAGACACTTGCTCCTTGGAAGGAAAGCTATGACAAACCTAGAGAGCATAACAAAAAGCAGAGACATCACTGTGGTGACAAAGATCCGTCAGGTCAAAGCTATGGTTTTGTCAGTAGTCATGTATGGATGTGAGAGTTGGACCATACAGAAGGCTGAGCACCAAAGAACTGATGCTTGCGAACTGTGATGCTGGAGAAGACTCTCCAGAGTCCCTTGGACTGCAAGGAGGTCAAACCAGTCATTCCTAAAAGAAATCGTTCGGAATATTCATTAGAGGAACTGATGCTGAAGCACCAATACTTTGACCACCAGATGAGAAGAGCCAACTCATTGGAAAAGATCCTGATGCTGGGAAAGACTGAAGGCGAAAGAAGAGGGCAGCAGAGGATGAGATGGTTAGATAGCATCACTGACTCAGTGGACATGAGTTTGAACAAACTCCAGGAGATAGTGGAGAACAGGGAAGCCTGGGGTGCTGCAGTCCAGACACACGTAGCAACTGAACAAAGGGGACGGGGCAACAAGGCTTCCAGGAAGTGCCTGAAACCCAGCCCGGCTCTCCTCTCCTGAGTGAAGAGAAAACCACCTCCACAGATTTGTAGAGATTAAGGCCACCACTCAGACCTAAAACATTAAAAGGCCAATCAAATGCGTGCTATTTAATGCAGATTCTGTCCACCAGGTGTTTTAAATGTTGCCCAAAGCTATCTGACCAGGGAACCCTCTGCAAGAACACCTGTGAGGAGGCCTGAGCACGGTGGGTGACTGCAGTCAACACTGCTGTGTGAAGCGGGGCGGGATTCGGAACCCCAGGTCGCCTGGAAGAATGGCCCTCCTCTGGACAGAGTGGGCACTGCTGTCAGGGATGCACTGGGAGTGCCCGCCTCACCTCCGCTTTCCAAGGTGCTGATGCCAAGTCCAAGGGTGGCTGCTCTTGGTCTGAACCCCTCCTCCACTGTCCCCCACACAGCCCTCCTCAGCTCCAGGGCCCCAGGGGGCTACCCCAGACCAACTGTGATCCCAGCTCCCACCCAGGGAAAGTCCTTACCCCTGCCTCTACCCCCATGCAAACAGCATGGGGGGTGGTGGGCACGAACCTGGAGAGAGGCTGAGAGAAGCCCACAGCATGGGCTCTCCACCTAACTGTAACCCCCAGAGACTGGGTCTGGGCTCCGGATCTGGTCTCCGCAGTCCCGGTGATGAGCACAGACAGGTGAGCCCAGGTGAGGACAAGTCGCAGATCTCCGCTCTGTGCCACCCCTGTGCCAGATGTCGGGGACCCTCCCTGCTCCCCGAGGCACTGTGGGAGGCTGTGACTGCTGGGACGCTCCGCCTGCCTAGCCGAGCCTGGCCCCACTCCTCCGGCTGCACCTCTCAGGACGTCCACAGATTCAATCAAGAGAGTCACTCGGCAACTAGGAGTTCCAGTGATTCCACACATCTAGCGCCCACCGTGTGCCAGGCGTCAAGCCGGTTTCTAGGGTGTGGTGGTGACACAGAGAGACACGTCCCCTGCCTGCCAGGAGCCGACTTCAGACTTAGTTGAACATTACAACACAGAGGAAGCACAGAGTGCAGGGCTGGGGCTGCAGAGGAGCAGCCCATCAGGGAAGGGTTTTTGGAGGAAGCGCCTTTAAGCAGAAGGTGGAGCAGCACTTGGCCAGGCAGCCAGGAGCTGGGAGGAACGAGGAAGCACTGGAGGAACTCGAGGAAGGTCAGGGTGGGAAACGCTCCAGCCCAGGGTGAGAGGAGTGGGGTGCAACCCCGCGACTGCACAGCCCAGGGGAGGTGCTCCTGGAAGGTAAGCACCGATAACATTTAGGCGGGTAGTTTCTTTCTCGAGCAAAGGAACTAAGATGGCTGTGAAGAAGTCAGGGGGTCCCTGAGCTCCAGGCCGCCTCTGGACCCAAGGGGCCACAAACCATCCTCTCGGCTGGGAGTGGAGGTCTCTGGGTAAGAAAGGGTCACCGAGGAGCCAGGTTCTTCTCCTAAAGCACAAACTACTGACCCAGGGCCCAGGTTGGGGGCAAGTCCTCAGATGGCTGGGTGCCTGTGTGGGTAGCTGTAAAAGCCCCACCCTTAAGGCACCTCTGTTATCTGTGTGACATCTTTGTCAGGAAGAGGGCCCATAAACTGTCTCCTAAAAGAGGAGGTGAGGAGGGTCAGAAAAAAGAGGCGAATTTTACAAAGCGTCATGCTTGACAGATTTAAAACCGTGGGCTTTCTGACACCACTGCTACAAGCAGGGCAGGGGACAGGGAGGGTTCACTGGTGTCTTTTCTGCCCAGAGATTGACTGGTGGCAAAACCCTTAAAACAAAATGACTTGTCCGTTTATTTCGGACGCAGCAGGAAAGGGGGAGGGAGCGGGTATAGACCTGAAGCCAGTCTAAGGTGGAAGAGTCCCGAGATAAAGGATGGGTGGCGGCAGCTGCCCAGATGCAAGGAGCTGGCCTGGACCCCAGCGGCAGCCCCGTGGTAGAAGGGTGTGTGTCCCAACCCTCCAGGGTGGCACAGGTCTTGGGAATCCCATCTTTAAATGCCTCCCAGCCTCTGCCATGCAGTCACAGCAAGAACACTCCCAGATGGGGTGTCCAGACCCTCAGATGGTCTCACCCGTGGGCCAGCGGTCACTGATTGTGGGGCACCGATGGACCAGGCAGGTGCTCAGCGCTTTGCCGGCAACGCTGTCCTGAATCTTCACAACCACCTGAAAGGGCAGGTCCTTAGTGTACAGAACAGGAAACGGAGACTCAGGCCAAGTGACTTGTCCAAGGTGGGGCTGGGCCTCCAACCCAGGCAGGCCTGACTCTGGCCCCTGACGTCCACTGCTATCCCCGCAGCACGGGGCAAGAGGGAGAAAGTCCCTGCCCTCGCCTGTCTCCTCCCATCACTCCCGCTTAGGAGGGCCTCAAAGCTGAGACACTGAGGCTTTTCTTCTGAGAAGTAACACCAGGAATAAAGCAGCTACAGTGAACATTCTAGACAGACATCTCTGGAAGAGTCCTAAAGAAACTAGCCGGTGAGCGGTGGGCTTTCACCAAGTCACGAGACCATCTGCTTTGGACGAGCAAGCATGCAGTTAAGCCAAGGGCAGATCCTTATGGTCCTCAAAGAAAAAATGAAGACCCACACCGAGGTGCACGCTCCACGGAGAGGCAAGCTACGCCGTCTTCATCTGTCAAACGTGTAACCATGGGATGCTCTGTGTAACACTTCCACCGTCTAAGCTGGAAACACACACACACTCACCCCCGCACGCAGGCCTGCCTTCTCCACTGAGCTGTGCAGGGAGGTGTGTACACAGAAACCGCGGGCGGCTGCTCCACGACAAGCTCTGGCACCCCCCCGTGGCGGCTTGACTGCCTGTGTCTGATAAACTAAACTGAAGAAACTGCAGACCCAGGAGAGCACACTGGACTACCTGGGCCTGTTCTGTTTATCCCCCTACTAAAATGATGTCCCCAACACCTGCCAGGAAACAGCTCCCATCTGGAAAGCCACTTACAATTCTTGACCAAAATGTCAGTAAGGTACTTGTGTGAAATGAGCTTTAATCCTGGGCTGATGTGGCTTAATCTTCTTATCTGTGCAAAAAATATGGAAAGCATCTTGCCAACACAAACAACGGTCTGTTAATACGTGGCAACCGCTTTAATCCCCCAACACTTACTATCTCAACCCTTCGAGCCGTTTCTTTTCTCAGGAATTATTATAAACAGTTCGGTGCAGCAACATAAAGGTGAATTTGTCACCAATGTGTCAACGCTGTCCACCAGCTAATTCTCCAGTGAAGAATGGAACTGATCTCCATCATGCTGTTGCTAGGCGACGCCTCTGATCTCATGCACCGCAGACTCCGCGGCCCCACGGCCCAGCCACTGCGGGGTGTGGGCCCCTTCGTTCCTTTTTTGGTGCTCGAATGTGTTTTGCCTCAGGCAGCTCTCAATTGGTCTCACGGAGACCACAGGAGCACATGGTTGGGAGATGATGATCTTACCCCTTCTTTTTGGAATGCTCTTCCTCACACCGTTACCTTCACATACTGAAATCAAGCCACTCCTCAGGGCTCCAACCTTACCCTGACAACAGCGGGGATAACAAATGGCTCCTATTTGTTCAGTGGCCATTCCTAGACCCTGGCACTTCACACACTCCATCTCATTCAGTGTCATCACAGCCCCATGGCAGAGAAATCACTTATCATCTCTGATTTGCAATCACGAAGCCAGACTGGGAGGCCTTGGAGAGATGGGTGCCTAAGTCATGATGGGTCCCCACAGTGGGGGTGGGACCAGGACCCTAAGCCTGACCTCCAAGTTGGCTGCCTCATATCCCTCACAACCTCTCGGGCCAAGCTACATCTGCCTTCTTCTCTTCTAGAATTATCGGCCCGGCAGACCCCTACGACCTTCCCATCCCTGCCGCATCCACTCAGACTACAAGATGCTGGGGCACACCCTGCACTGTGCATATCCCTGGGCCTTAAATCCCAGAAAAACCCCATTCGCCTATTACTAAATCAAAGTCAGCAACCTCACCTACAACCACCAAGAAACCAGGGAGCTAGCTTCAACAGCAGTTCTCTGTTCTACCACTAGATGGCGTGACAAGAGCACGGCTGAGCTGAGACTGGGCTTGGCCGGGTGGCGGGGTGGGGGAGGGGGGGAGGGGTGGGGGGAGGTGGGTGCAGTTCCCAAGGGCAATCTCAGGACTACAAGACCTCTGCGGAGGCCGCAGACCAACCAAGGAAACCTGGGAACGTGGGCAATGGGTTCTGTGTGCGTTCAGGCAGGCCTCCACCATGCGGGGTTGGGATCCCCAGCAGGTGAACTCTCTCCACACGTGCCTGTGTCTGTCATCGCAGACGGGACCCCACTCCGTCGGTTCAGAAGGACTGGACCCAACGATGCACACGCAGAGCTCGGGAAGCGGCTGGCATCATTATCGTACTGTAATTACGCACAGGACACTGCAGATACACGGACGCCACCTCAAAGCTTGGGTCCTGGATTCAACTCCAGTTGCCGGTCCCTTTCCAAGGGCCGCCTGGACACAGGGACACCTCACCACACACACACTCCATCTCTCAGAATCCCTTGAACCCTTCTGAGGCCGAGAGAATCACCGAGATGATTGGCCAGTCCACCAGCCAAGCCCTGCTTGCAGCAGTACAACTTCCTGAGCACCCACAAGGGCCCAGGGGCCAGAGACAGGACAAAAGGTGGATGAGGCCACGGCCCCCTTCTAGTGGGAAGAGGAAGGAAAAACAAGAAGCAGAGGCATGCAGGAGTCACAAGGGGGCCTCGAGTGGGTGAGGGATCGAGCCAGGCGAAGGCAGAGTACCCGGCAGTGGGGAGCCCTGAGCGCGCAGTGGGGAGCCCTCAGCGCGAATGAAGGGCAGGAAGAACCCTGAGGCCTGAGGCCAACGTGAGCCAAGAGCTCCTGGGGGGGTGGTGGAGGGAGGGGGTGTGTGGTGAGGAGTCAGTGGAGGTGCGGTGTTCACATCCCACCCCACGCTGGCAGGGGTCCTTGGGCAATCTTTCCCATCTGGGATGTTTTTAATAAGGTCACCCGGGGGTGGTGAGGGGAAGAGATCTCCGGTGGATGGGAGTCTGTCTGTTCTGAGGACAGAGCCTCCAGTGTCTGAGCTGGGGGAGGGCTGAGACGATTGTGCGAGGCTGTGGAAGCATGGTCTGTTCACTCAGGAGCCGACACGACCCTCACTCTGACAACAAGACTCCATGAATAGGGGTCCCCTCCACGTGGGACTGATGATGAGTGACCCAGGCCCTGGATCCTCAGATTCCCAGTGGCCACTCAATGCTGCAAAATGTTCTTTCTCCTCTAAGTGCAGGGGGCCCTCTTTTTTAACTCCTGCCACGGTAGAAGTCACACTCTCTGGAATCGTTTTCCCCAAGCTTGCTCTGCTGTGACAGATACAACACAGAGGCGTTCACTCTGGGCCGACGAATTCCTGAAATCCTATGTGGCCAGGCTGGAGGGTGTTTAATTTAGCAAAGGCATTTAAAATACAATGCAAAAGCGAGGCTTGCCTCCTGAACAGGGCGTGGGGAAACCACTACCGTCTCAGTCAGGAGAACAGGTGCCCGGGGAGTCAGAATGACCCACTGGGAAGCATGAGCTGGGCTCTGAGACTCAGTGGCTGGAGGTGGGCACACTGGGACAGGCCGACTCTGCCAACAGACCCGGCCCTGAGCTTCAACCCCTGTGCAAGGGGATTGCTCAAACACAGAGCATCTTGGAAGGCGCTCATCTTGAACTTGGAACAGTGCTGAAGGTCATGGAAAACACTGTTCCCCCTTAACTGGGACATGAAGTCCACCACACCATGATGCCAACGGCTGCCAAGAGGCCATACAGGAAAAAAAAAAGGTCGGCAGGGTGAGCCCTAAGCCCTAGCTGGCAAACAATTTACTCCTGGACAGTTTTATTTGCCCCCCTCCCTCCCACTGGGTGACGTCGGAATATTTTTGGTTCCCACGAGGGCAGGAGCTGCTAACAGCATTTGGTAAACGGAGATCACGATGCTGACCAGCATCCCACTGTGCACAGGATGACCCCCTAAGCCCAGAGAATGAGCCACCCACACATCAACTGTGCAGACGTTGAGCAACCACACCTTGATTATGTACAAGGAGGTGGGGTCAGATCCCTAGCTCACGCTGTACACCGAGGAAAATTCTCAGTGCGTCAGACAGCACATATCAGGGTGGTGCCCCAGCTTCTGTGAGTAACCTCCTCTCCCTCCCCACTCAGTCTGTGTATTTAAATGTGTGCAGCATCTCAGGACTTCAGCAGAGATGACTATGCCACACAGTCGTGTGTGGAGTGTGTGTGTGTGTGTGGGTGGGTGGGGGGAGGTCAACAGAATCCCCTAACCCAAGGGTACTCAAACGGTGGTGATTTTGCCCCCAAGGGGGACATCGGACAATGTCCGGAGACATTTGGGTAGACACCAGGGACACTGCCAAACATCCCATGAGACACAGTGCAGCTGGAGGACAGCTCCCACCAGCACCAATGAAACCTGGCTATGGCCCGAAAGGAGCTTTCTCTCCCCCTAGGGTCCATCAGCAGACTAACAGGTAGCAGGAACCGACAGGGATCCCCACACGTCAGCGGGCCAATCACCTGCCACGCGTTCCTTTCACAACAACCTGCAGACTAGAAAGCACCGTTTACAGATGCAGGAACTGAGGTCAAACAATTTGCCCAAGATCCTGGGCAAGTAAGTGACAGAGATGAAACGCAAACCTAGAGCACTTCCAACTACACCACAAGCCGTCAGCAGGAGGTTGCCTGTCAGCTCCAGTCCAAGATTCCTGCGAGGCTCGAGGCAGGCCTGCTCAGGCCCTCCACACCGGGGCTCCACCAGCACAAGCCAGTGTTTCTCAAACTTTTTCACCTTGGGACCCCTTTCCACACTTGTAAGTTATTGAGGATGCCCAAGAACTTGGGTAAATGTGAGCTACAGCTGTTGATATGTATTATGTTAGAAACCGGAGAACAAAACAGCAACCTATGCCAGTATTCTTGCCTGGAGAGAGGAGCCTGCTGGGCTACAGGCCATGGAGTCACAAAGAGTTGGACACACTGAGTGACTAAACGATAAGAACATGTTAGAAACTGAACTAAGAAACATCAGAAATTAGTTAATTTACTTAAAATAATAATAGTGAAGGTTTATCTAAATAATACACTTTTATGAATAACTATTTTTGAAACAAACAAAAACACTAGGGAGAAGAGGGACATTATTTTATATTTGGACCCGTGTTTTAACATCTGGCTTAACAGGAGACAGCCGGGCTTTCTTATCTGCTTCTGCAGCCCATCTGTTGCACTATACAACCTCTGGGAAAAAAATCCACCATCCATTCACAAGGAGTGTGAAAAGGGCAAATGATGCCTTTGCATTGTTATGAAAATAGTTTTGAACTCGCAGTCCCCTTGAAAAGGCTGAAAAGTCCCCTTGAAAAACGGACTCCCAGGGCCCCTGGACTACCTTGAAGAAATGCTGCTCTGAGCGCTAGCAATTCCAGTGCACAGAATCCTGAATTAGTGATGGATCACCAAGACCCGTCTGCTGAGGGTCTCTGCCATGGAACACCCAGTGCTCTGAACACATCTGAGAGGTGCTAGAGCCACCGGCCTGAAGCCCACAGGCCGGCCGAGGTCAGGCAGGCCCGGGGTTGGGGGGTGGGGGGTGGAGGGGGGGGCTGCCTGTGGTGACTGGGAAGCACAGCCTGTCTCAAGGGGGCGCTGTGCCTCAGTCCTGGCACATCACTGCTGGGCAGGAACATCAGCTGAGGCCGGTGCTGTTTTCCAAGAGAGATCAGGAATCCGGATTGTTCTTTCCCCTGAGGCCTTAGAACCCTTACTCAGCTCCTAACTAGTGACTAGTGAAGTCACTCAGTCGTGTCTGACTCACTGCGACCCCATGGACTGCAGCCTACCAGGCTCCTCTGTCCATGGGATTTTCCAGGCAAGAGTACTACAGTGGGTTGCCATTTCCTTCTCCAGGGGATCTTCCCAACACAGGGACCGAACCCGGGTCTCCCGCATTGTAAGCAGACGCTTTTACCATCTGAGCCACCAGGGAAGTCCTAACTAACAGCAACAAAGACAAACCCAATGGACCAAATTACATACTGTTTGCCCCGGAAGCGAGGTCACAACTCCTGCCTGTGGTTTTTTAACTGGCTCTGTGTTGCAGAAAACCGGTGGGGTCCTGGACATTGCGGACCTCCTGCATCTCCGACGGTGCAGCCAAGCATTCGTTTTAGTTTTCCTCCACAACCTCCTTAAAGTAAGCATTAAGTGCAGTCGGGGTTAGGACTCACAGCGAGGGCTACACAGCTGCACCAGGTGCCAAGACAACCAAGGACGTGGCAGAGTGTGGACACCCGGGGGCCGCACCTGCTCTGAGGCCCTGAGCTGTCTAGCTTCCTACCAAGGAGCGTGCAGCCACGCCGGACAGGGCTCCACGGGATCACAGGAAGGTGGCCAAACAAACCTCCAAACCAAACAGAGAACCCCTGCTGCTTGTTGCTGGGCGCCACCACCAGATCCTGAATGCAAAGCCGGCTGCCTCCTGATCACTTCAAAGTACCATGGAGAGCTACCTGCCAGGGGCTCAGCAAGGTGAGGAGCAGCTACCTCTGCCTGCTGCCTCTGTCAGACAGTTCCCATTACATGAGGCCCTGCCCAAGTCCCCCAGACGGATCCTACTGCTCCCCAAACGCCCCCATCTCCCACTTTACTCCAGCCCATTCTCTGTCTCTGAACTCAGGTGGGAATTCGACTGGTACCTAAAACACCCTCTTCGCCAGGCCCAAACACCGCCCCTTTCCCAACACCATTCAAAGCTCTGCCCTTACTTCCTGTCACCTCTCTCCAGATGCTTCAGCGTGTAAGCACACAGCAGAGCCTGACCTGTCCTATACCCAACGATGCCCGCAGGAAATGGTGCAGTGTGAAGAATCCGCCTGTCAATATAGGAGATTTGGCTTTGATCCCTGGGTTAGGAAGATCCCCTAGAGGAAAAGGCAATCCACTCCAGTATTCTTGCCTGGGAAATCCCACGGACAGAGGAGCCTGGCGGCTACAGTCGATGGGGTTGCAGAGAGCTGGACACAACTTAGTGACTGAACGACCACAGTGGGACTGCTGGGTGAGTCCGTTTTCCAGTTAACTGAGAGGCAGGCTGAAGATATGGTGGAAAAGTTTTAAACTTGCAGAACTACAAGTATGTTTTGTCTGTACACAGGATCTCGGGCAGAACTTAAAATTTTCTTCCAAGTATACAAAGGTGGCACCCTCAGCCCTAATCTGCCTCAGGTGAGAGGCACGGGGGGTTCAATGTACACTCTGCAGGGCAAACCTCAGAGTTAATGCTTATTGTTTAAGTTCATGAAACTTTGAAAAATTGCTTCTCACTTATCCTAAGTATTAAGTCGAGGGCAGGGCAAGCGGGT
Source organism: Bos indicus (assembly GCF_029378745.1). Classification (NCBI taxonomy): domain Eukaryota; kingdom Metazoa; phylum Chordata; class Mammalia; order Artiodactyla; family Bovidae; genus Bos; species Bos indicus. The sequence goes on along the minus strand of NC_091766.1, from coordinate 18,195,768 downwards.
GGTAAGAATCAAGTGAACGGAGGACTTCAACCATTGAAGCGCATCAATAAACACTCAGCTGCATCTCATCCTCTCAGGGGTTAGGTTTGAAATCAACAAGGTGAGGGACTTCCCTGGCAGTCCAGTGGTTAAGACTGAGCTTCCACTGCAGGGGAGATGGGTTCGATCCCTGGTCAGGGATCCCACATGCTGCACAGCATGGCCAAAAGCCAAACAAACAAAAGGCAAAAAACAAGTCAGGTGAGTGGGAGCCCCCCACCCCCCCACCAGGGGACACTGAGCAACGTCTGGACATTTCTGGTTGTCATGACAGCGGGAAGGTGCTACTAGCATCCAGCGGGTGGAGGCCAGGGAAACAGACCAACACCCCAGGACACCCAGCGAAGCAGCACGGAGAATGCTCTGGCCCCAATGCCCAGAGTGCCCTGGCTGGGAGCCCGTGGCTAGACGGTCATGTGATCAAAGTCAGGACAGAACCAGAGAGGGCGGACAGCCCAGCTCTGGCTGCATCCCATCCTAGGCGCGCCCCAAGGCCACCTCGTTCAAACTCGCTTTTTGCTCTCTCTGGCTTTGCCTTGGGCACTTCAGCTAAATGTGTCTATAACATAAGTCCTCCATGGTAAAAATAGCTTCCATTTCCTCCTGACTGTTTATTACTGGGCTGAGATAGGTGCTAAATCATTTATATGTATTAATTCAGCCAGGGCTCAGAGCAACCGTGTGATAGATACAATTACCATTATCCTCATTTTACAGGTGAGGAAACTGAAGCTCAAAGCGGCTAAGGAGTTGCCTAAAGTCACTCAGAGAGGACAAGGCAGAATCAAAGCACAAGCCCAGTTCCCAGGCAGAGACTGGGGCCCGCCATCACGCCACGCCACAGGCCTTGGCTGAGGGAGACACACTATGTCTGAAGACACTCCTGACGGTCCCGGCCCCTGGGGGAGGGGCACAAGGCAGGGAGTGCTGCCAGCATCGTGTATGGAGGCAAAGACGCTGTGGGGATGCTCAGCACCCTACACAGCAGAGGACAGCCCCTCAACAGAGACTCATCTGGTCCAATGTGTCAAGAGGACCAAAGCTGAGAAGCCTGCACCTTACCATCTCTCGGGTTTCCACCACGTGTCTCTGCAGGCCAGCAAGGCCTCATGTGTATATGGTATCAAATTTTAAGGCGGGGATCTAGAATCCAAGGTCTCCTACAGCTCCAATATGCTCTGCTCACCTTCTTCACCTTCACCAGAAACCAAACGCTGCCTTCACACCCTGATGCCAGTCTACCAGGCAGAGTAACTCCAGAGACAAGATGGTTAACCGCCCCTCCCTCCCACCACACACTCACTCTCTCCTAGGAAACATTCCAACGGGACTTTAAAAGTCACAGACTACAGGACTACCAGCAAGGGTTGTGGGAGTGGCTGTCACCATCCCTGAAGAGATCACCATGGCAACGAGAGCCAACAAGACGCTGAACTCGACACACATCTGGAAATGCTTCTCTCTACACAAGCACGGCCCTCTTAACCAGTACTGCACTACTCAAGCTGGCGGTTCTCAACCCTTGTTGCACAGCAGGATCACATGCGCTGCTTTCTGTCTCTACAGATGCCCAGGAGTTAGGATGGGTCTGCTTAGGATCCCAGTCCAGAAAGACAGAAGCCAAGAGGGCGTGTGAGCTTCAACGACGAGTGGGAACGCACATGTATGGGGCAGTCCCCTAAGCTTCACAATGCATAGGAAAGGAAGTCCTCGCTCACACAGAGGATGAGAAACTGAACATGCTGGCGGGCTGCACAAGCCAAAACCAGAAATAGAGTCGAGAAACACATGACAACCAACTAAAGCACGGCAGAGATACGGGAGGCACAAAAGGCCACTAGGATTCGACTTTTTTGAGGCCAGAACTAGTGTCAGAGGCAAAGTACTAGGTGAGTGTGGCATTAACTAGGCAAAAACTTTAAGTACAAAACATTCCATTGTCTCTATTTTATACACTGATCAGTTCAGCTACGCAACTGACAGCTCACGGGCCAGTACCTATGCTAGACATGGTGTCCCTGGATAACCGGAATCCATAATTTCCCCTTTGTGCTCACAGGTACACCTCACTTGTTCATTCAACAAACATTCCCTGGATCCCTATACCCTGTGCCCGGCACTGTTCTACATCAGGGTGGGGTGGGGGTCCATTAATGACAGACAGAAACCCTGTTCCTCATGGAACTTACATTTTTGAAGAGGGGTAGTCAGACAAGCAAGTCAACCCAGCTTGCTGGTAGGTGATAAGCACTGTGGAGTAACATGAAACAGAGTGAAGGGGATAGAGAATGAGGATAAAACTTAAAATAGGTGGTCGGAGAAGTTCTCAATAAAGCAACATGTGAGGAGGAACCTGAAGGAGGTACAGGAGTGAGCCACAGGGACAACTGGAGGAAGACTGACTCAAGCAGAGGAACCGGCAGGTCCAGAGGCGTAACAGAGGGGGATATGGCGCGCAAGAGATGGGCATTGAGAAAGCTGGAGTAGTTAAAGCAGGCCAAGTCGGGAGACAGCGGTGGGGGAGAGGACAGGGAGGTCTTGGGGCACAGGGGTCGTCTGCCTTCTGGGTTGCGAAGCTGCCAGATGGGTGAAGATGGCAGGGAGGACCAAGCAGTGGCAACAGGGGTCATTCTCTGGAAAGATTTGAAGGTAGAACAGACAAAGATGTGCTGCAGCGTGTGAGAGAAAGTCATCAGGGGCGACTTCAAGGTGTCTGGCCTGAGCAATTTTAAACAATTGGACCTGCTATTTACTACTAGGGGAGAAAGTTGGCAGGGTGGGCAGGTTTGGGGGAGAAAGATAGGGGTTTTATTTGATATGACATCCAAATGGAGGTGTTGAATATGAGCCCTGAGTTCAAGAATGTGAACGGGCCAAACTCGCAAATATATAAGGTGTGTCCTACTGACTCTCTTTTATCCAGTGCCCGATCTGCCTTTAAATGGATCTTGTGAATGGAATGCCTCAACCCTCCACCAGCTCCTTTAACTGATCAAAGAGATGTGGTACAGATGAGAGGTGAAGTGGGGGCTCTGAAGTTAGACCACGTTGATGCACATCCCTGCTCCTTACTAGCTATGTGACCTGCCTTGGAGGAGTAACTTAACCATTCTAACTCAGTTTCCTCACCGACAACCAGGGCTGATGGTACCTTCCTCTGGGAACTTCTGTGCAGAGCGAGGACTTCCCCAGATAGCTGCCCGCCCAAGTCTTTGAACAGTACCTGGTACTGCCCCAAATGCTTCACCAGGGTGAGCACTTAGGATTGTCATTTGTGCGGGGGAAACCTCAGGCCAGCAGGGAGCAACGTATGAGGGGGAACCAGGGCCAGGCAGGCAAGACCGCTTGCCCGCAGCTGTGCACCTAAGAACGGAGGAAGCTAAACACAAGCCTCAGAAAGTCCTGAAGCTACGAGCGATCTGAACATCACAGGGGATTTCATCAGACATCGGCTGATGGCGCGCTTTCTCTGAGCCGTTCGGAACTGTAACCTTGTCAAAATCGTTCAGCTGGGATGTCAGCGCTTCGCAGAGAAGGGGATCACACAACCTTGTCTCCCTCTGGAAGTGCAACCAAAAAAAGGGCCGAAAACCAGCTAGGGCTTTCAGCGGCCCACACCCTGCGGCTGGGGCCTCAAGGAGCCAAGACGAGGCGCGACTGTCGGTCGCCACTAAGGATCCGGGGTAACTGGCGGGAATTGGGGGCCAGAGTTGAGGGTGGGGACGAAAACAAACCTGACGTTCTCAATCCTTGGCGTGGGGCACCGCCACAGGATTAGGGGGTGGGCCGGCTTGGCAGCCAGGCCAGGGAAGAGGGAAGCCCGGGTCCCCGAGAACGAGGGGGCGGGGAGAGAGCGTGGCGCGCTGGGCCCGCGACCAGGCCCCGAGATCTATTTACATCCGAGGTCGAGGCGCTGCGGCCGTGCCTCCCGCCCCCTTCGGCCCCCAGCCTGGCCTGAGAGGCGGAAGGGCCTCAGGATCGCGATCCCCGCCGTCTCCCGGGCCGTCTGGCCGGACGGTGGTAGGGCCGGGGCTACCGGGACTGATGAGTCGGGCGGGTGAGCCCGGCCTGAGGGGACGCAATGGGGGGCGGCTGCAAGGCCCGCTGGGCCGCTCTTCCGGAGCAGACAGGCCCCCCGCACCTGGAGTGCTCACCCCTCGGGCCTGTGGCCCCCGGACCTCCCGCCGCCCGTTCCCTGGCCGCCAGCTGGCCCCAGACGGCGCCTCCCCTACCTTCGTTCGCCAGGTCCGCCATTTTACTTCCTTAAGCCCTCCCACAAGGCCCCGCGCCGGCCCGGGTTCGTCTGCTTTCTGCCAGAAACTCCTGCGCGTGCGCACTTTCCAAATCGACTCCTAGCAAGGCGGGCAGCTAGCGCCTGCGCGCGGAGCCCGGCACTGAGACGCGCTCTGGATCGCAGTCCGGTTCAGGACAAGCTCGTAGCACGCGCCTGCGCATTAACCGCCCCCGCCTCCTTTTCCCGCCGACCGAGGGGGCGTGGGCAGGGCAGGGCAGGGCGCACGCGCAGTGAGCCTGGAGGGCGCGGCGGGCAACCCGGGATACGAAGTTCTTTACAGCTGCCCGGCCGGAGTGGGTTTTCATGCCCCTGCTTTCCGATTGTTTTCCGGCCCTAACCCCGAGGCTGGAGCGTGGACAGCGGAGGGCGCCGCAACAAAGGCCATCTTCTAGGTAAATCCCTGGGTTGGGACAGGGGGAGGCTTTTCATGTGCGCAGGTCCGGGCCTTGGAGGGGACCCTGGAGGGGGGTCTTGGGGCGCCCTATGTCACCTCAGGCCTCAGTTTTCCCTTCTAAGGAACCGTACGTCAGGCAAACTTTCTGAGGCCACGTGGTGAGGTGGGGGATGGTTGGGGGAAGTAGAGGTCAGAGGTTGGAGATCACTGGCCAAAGAGAAGGTTCATGGGGGTGGGGCGGGGAAAAGATGTTGATCGGGGGACTCAGCGCAGGAGACCTGCGTCATTGAACCATCAGAATGGGCGTTCCGGGACGAATGGCCCACGAGGCCCTGGACCTTACGGCGACTGCCTTCATAGATCACGTGGGCTGGCTATCGCCCATCGTCTGGAAGACAGTGAAACCTACACAGGCGAGAAAAGCAGGCACCGGGGCAACCAGCAAAAATTGAACTATAAGTACTGCCTTGGTGGTTGGGCATTTTCGGAGGTCGAGTGTGTGTGACCGAGATGTAAGCGAGTATGGAGTCCCAATCCTCAGTTTCCTTCTTCCCCCGAGGAAAACGGCGGTGAATGATAAGTTATGTCAGACTCTTTGCGACCCCATGGACTGTAGCCCACCAGGCTCCTCTGTCCTTGGGATTCTCCAAGGCAAGGATACTGGAGTGGGTTGCCATGCCCTCCTCCAGGGGATCTTCCCCACCTAGGGATCAAACCAGCATCTCTTAAGTCTCCTGCTTTGGCGGAGAGGTTCTTGACTACTAGGGCCACCTGAGAAACGACCTGAGATGGTCAAAGCTATTCTCAAGAGTGTGCAAGAAGCCTCCAGTGTGGGGGGCTTGAGCACACAGGGAAACTCAGGCATAGGGACCAGCTGAAAATGGGGAATAAATGTTCTAGGCGTAGGGAACCAAAGAAAAGGGGAGATAAGGATTCTTCCTCTGACATCCCCCCTGCCCCATAGTCCACTGGGGAGGATGTTGAGATTTGGGGCAGGATAGTCCTCCTGCCCGGAGAAGGCAATGGCACCCCACTCCAGTACTCTTGCCTGGAAAATCCCATGGACGGAGGAGCCTGGTAGGCTGCAGTCCATTGGGTTGCTAAGAGTCAGGCACAACTGAGTGACTTCACTTTCACTTTTCACTTTTATGTATTGGAGAAGGAAATGGCAACCCACTCCAGTATTCTTACCTGGAGAATCCCAGGGACAGAGGAGCCTAGTGGGCTGCCATCTGTGGGGTCGCACAGAGTCGGACACGACTGAAGCGACTTAGCAGCAGCAGCAGCAGCAGTCCTCCTGCCAAGACTAGATGCTGAGTAAGGCTCTGATGAAAGACAGCACTGTTGCCTGCTTGTAGGAGACAGAGCGGTCTATGCTGAGCGGTTGAGTTGGAGGCTGATGTGATGCTTTTCCTCTGTTTGATTGCTTAACTAGAATTTGTCCGGATAAAAATGAAGATTTTTACATGAGAGCTTTGCTCCAAAGAAATGGGACATTACTCCTCCCGGCTGCTCATGATTCTCAGGTGACTGAGAAATTTCCGGGAATGGTGGAGGCCGAGTCCTCATACCGTGCAGTGGTCCCCTAGGGAAACCCACTCATTAATTAAGACACTTGCTTGTCCAGGGGTCTCAAATAAGAATTGGCTGTTGATCGATCTGAGCACCCATGGTGGTCTTAGACTGCCGAAGGGAGTTACTGAGACACGTAGGAGGGCTGAAACGACTCTGGGGTGACTCCTGGAGGAGTTAAGCTCACATGCAGCACACTGGCCCACCACACAATTTCACTAGTAAATTTTACCCCTGACAAATTCAGCTTAAAATGGGAAATAAAATCCCTCAAACACAGAAACACGGGGCACCAGAAAACAGCCTCTAACACCAGCCTGGTTTATGCATGTACAAAACTTATTCTTGCAGGTAGCTAATTGGAATTAAAGGAAATTTTCTGTCCTAAAAATAGTCAAAATGGGCTCTTTTACTGCATAGGCAGTTGTTAAAGAAAGCTAGCTAGAGATAGTCTAGTAAATTGTAATCTGATCTCTCTGTGTTTGTCTATAGGTATGTAATGTTATGCTTTACCTGTGGATGACGTTATCAAAATTATTTTGTAAATAAGCACTACTTAAGTGGCTTGAGACAATTAAGAGCTTATATAAATTCTCAAAATACAAAAGATAACTGGCCAGAATTTTAGATTCATGAAAACTAAAAAAACATTCAATATTAAGTTAATATCTGATGTTAAAGTGTTAATATAGACATGTCTTTAGACTTCCCTGGTGGCTCAGACGGTAAAGCATCTGCCTACAATGCAGGAAACCTGGGTTCAATCCCTGGGTTGGGAAGATCTCCTGGAGAAGGAAATGGCAACCCATTCCAGTATTCTTGCCTGGGAAATCCCATGGACAGAGGAGCCTGGTAGACTACAGTCCATGCGGTTGCAAAGAGTCGGACACGACTGCGCAACTTCACTTTCACTTTCACTTTAGAGCCATCAACATTAGGTATAATACTTTTATTGATTAAACAAATGCCAGAAAGTCTCCTGCTTCCAGACGAGGTAACTATAGCTTATGTAAATGGTCACCAGGAAGGGAATTCTATGGAAGCCACAGGGAACAGACTCACAGATGAAGCCACTAAACGAGCCTCTCTAGGGGAGAAAATGAATCTATTGAACCTAATCTCAAACACCCAAACTGAAGACCAAAGATGGGTGTTACCTGATGGAAGGAAAATGATAAGTAAGCCCATGATGAGGGAATTAATGCCCACTGGGGCCCCCAGGCTATGTATGATACAATACTTAGAAACTATGGTTGCCTGAGAATCTACACCATTGCGAAACAGGTTTACAGAAGCTGCCATAGCCTGCCAGGAAATTAACAAGAGGGTGATTAGGAAAACACACTCCAGGAGGCAGACCTCCTGGGCTAAGACCAATTTCTAAGAAACTATATACTGACCATTTCCTCTACCTTATCATTCCCCAGATTAAAAGGACACCTTGCCCAGACTCTGCCTGTAGAATTCATCACTTCCAGCCGGGTGACTTGGGGTTAATCAAAACCTGGAAAGAAGACAAACTCCAACCAAGCTGGAAAGGCCCTTATCAAGTGCTTCTGACGACCGAGACAGCTGTGTGGACTGCTGAAAAAGGTTGTACTCATTATACATGAGTCAGGGGGCCAATAAAAGAGACCTCAAAGGGAAGGGAAAGGACCAATGAACAGCCTTTAAAGGTAACTTTAAGAAAACCTTGTTAAATCCCTCCCTCTGAATCCTCCCCTTCACAATAACCATTAACCATGTGGCCACACCTTTGGAAACCGGTATTGAAACCAACAGGTAAAAAGTCAGAATAGAAATTGACAAGGAACCCTTGATTATCCAATCAGGTTGGTTGTCAATATAACCAAAACCTTGTCACCTCAGACTATTAAGTTTTGATGCCTGCCAAATTTTACCTTGCAGAACCTTAGAAAATCAGAGACAGTTGTCACAGGAGGATAAGTATCTTTGCCCTGAACCAGATTTGGTTTATATTAAAGCAAGCCTCTGCCCCAGTTGGGACGATGTACGATGGCCCACCCCGTTTCAGGACTGGATGGTAAACGTAGGGTGGGTGACTCCTAGTTGGAGGCCTTTGAAAGACAAAATATACCTAAGGGCATTCCACCAGAAGCTTGTCAAAATCTAAAATGCAACCCCATCCTCTTGACTGTTAACAACCCAGCTACCCTAGATTAAGAGCCAAAAGTAGCATCTCAGGTATATGGGTTAGGGACAGATGTCACTGGCAAAGACCCCCTAGGGTGATTTGTTCTTAACTTTATTGAAAATAAAAACCAGTGTATCGGAGACTGTCCTGATCCCAAGCTCCGAAAACCATGTTAGTTCTATTAATGATCCCAAAAGAATAGAAATAATTGAGGTACAAAGATCTAAGACAGACTTTAGAAACTGACACAGGGTATGGAGATACAAATGCCTGGGTCGAATGGGTCAAATTTACAGTGTAAGGTCATCATAAGAGTGATGTGATGCATGTGTGGCCGGACGCCCCAGGCACAGGTGGAGAACCAGGTCCCCCTCAGAGGGGACACTGATCTGGGAGGATCATAAGGCATATGTTGGCCCTTAACCAGGACAAAGATGCGTGGGGAAAAGACCTGCAAGAATCTGTCGTGACTCTTTCCCGAACTGCAAAGGTCGGACCCAGAGCTGTCCCCTCTTTCTCCATAGGGAATATGAAACAATGCAGGAGATGCAAGAGACTCGGGTTCGATCCCTGGGTGGGGAAGATCTCTGGAGAAGGAAATGGCAACCCACTCCAGTATTCTTCCCAGGAAAGTCCCATGCACAGAGGAGCCTGGCAGACTACGGTCCATGGGGTTGCAGAGAGTCAGACATGACTGAGCACAGCGAGTACTCTTGCCTCTCTAGGCAGGGGGCAGAGTTCAGTAGATCCATGGGGGAACTTTCGACCTGCACCAGCATCTTGATCGTTACCGATGAGCCAGACAACAGTAACTACTCGGCCCTCCGTAGACCCGGGCTGATGTCTGGTGGTTTTGTGGGAAAAGGAACCTCCTAGACTGACTGCCGTCAAGTTGGACAGGGGCTTGTGCCTTCATTCAATCGGCCATTCCCTTCACCCTGGCATTCTACAAGGTACCCGAAAAGCCACCCAGCCACCGAAGTCGGAGAACAGCGGTGGGCTCCTTTGACATATATATATGTGTGTGTGTGTGTATATATATATATAGATTCAATAGGATTCCCTAGGGGAGTTCTTAATGAATTCAAGGCCTGAAACCAAATAGCTACAGGGTTTGAGTCAGTACTTTTTAGGTGGTCCACAGTTAATAAAAAAAAAAGAAATATAGATCGGATTAATTTACATATATTATAACCAACAGATTTATCAGATATACCAGAGATGGCCTCCAAGGAGTAGCTAGCCAATTGGATGCCCCCAGTCAGATGGCTTGGGAAGTAAGATCGCACTGGACATGATAACTAGAGGAGAAAAGGGGTGTTCGTGTTATGCTGGGTGGGAAATGCTGTACTTTTATTCCCAACAGTACAGCTCCTGATGGAACCATCACAAAGGCCTTACAAGGACTAACGACCTTAACCAATGAGCTGGCAGAAAATGCTGGAATTGATGACCCATTCACAGATTGCTTAAAAGGATGGTTTGGAAAATGGAAAGATATGGTTGCCTCAGTTCTCACCCCTCTCATAACAGTTCAGTCGCTCAGTCGTATCAGACTCTTTGCGACTCCATGAACTGCAGCACGCCAGGTCTCCCTGTCCATCACCAACTCCCGGAGTCCACCCAAACCCACGTCCATCGAGTCAGTGATGCCATCCAACCATCTCATCCTCTGTTGTCCCCTTCTCCTCCTGCCCTCAGTCTTTCCCAGCATCAGGGTCTTTTCTAATGAGTCAGCTCTTCGCCTCAGGTGGGCAAAGTATTGGAGTTTCAGCTTCAACATCAGTCCTACCAATGAACACCCAGGACTGATCTCCTTTAGGATGGACTGGGTGGATCTCCTTGCAGTCCAAGGGACTCTCAAGAGTCTTCTCCAACACCACAGTTCAAAAGCATCAATGCTTTGGCGCTCAGCTTTCTTCACAGTCCAACTCTCATATCCACACATGACCACTGGAAAAACCATAGCCTTGACTAGACGGACCTTTGTTGGCAAAGTAATATCTCTGCTTTTGAATATGCTGTCTAGGTTGGTCATAACTTTCCTTCTAAGGAGTAAGTGTCTTTTAATTTCATGGCTGCAGTCACCATCTGAGGTGATTATGGAGCTCAGAAAAATAAAGTCAGCCACTGTTTCCACTGTTTCCCCATCTATCTGCCATGAAGTGATGGGACCAGATGCCATGATCTTAGTTTCCTGAATGTTGAGCTTTAAGCCAACTTTTTCACTGTCCTCTTTCACTTTCATCAAGAGGCTCTTTAGTTCTTCACTTTTTGCCATAAGGGTGGTGTCATCTGCCTATCTAAGGTTATTGATATTTCTCCCAGCAATCTTCATTCCAGCTTGTGCTTCCTCCAGCCCAACATTTCTCATGATGTACTCTGCATAGAAATTAAATAAGCAGAGTGACAATATACAGCCTTGACGTACTCCTTTTCCTATTTGGAACCAGTCTGTTGTTCCATGTCCAGTTCTAACTTGCTTCCTGACCTGCATTTAGGTTTCTCAAGAGGCAGGTCAGGTGGTCCGGTATTCCATCTCTTGAAGAATTTTCCACAGTTTATTGTGATCCACATAGTCAAAGGCTTTGGCATAGTCAATAAAGCAGAAATAGATGTTTTTCTGGAACTCTCTTGCTTTTTCGATGATCCAGCAGATTTTGGCAATTTGATCTCTGGTTCCTCTGCCTTTCCTAAAACCAGCTTGAACATCTGGAAGTTCATGGTTCACGTATTGCTGAAGCCTGGCTTGGAAAATTTTGAGCATTACTTTTCTAGCGTGTGAGATGAGTGCAATTGTGTGGTAGTTTGAGCATTCTTTGGCATTGCCTTTCTTTGGGATTGGAATGAAAATGGACCTTTTCCAGTCCTGTGGCCTCTGCTGAGTTTTCCAAATTTACTAGCATATTGAGTGCAGCACTTTCACAGCATCATCTTTCAGAATTTGAAATAGCTCGACTGGAATTCCATCACCTCCACTAGCTTTGTCCATAGTGATGCTTTCGAAGGCCCACTTGACTTCACATTCCAAGATGTCTGGCTCTAGGTGAGTGATCACACCATCGTGATTATCTGGGTCATGAAGATCTTTTTTGTACAGTTCTTCTTTGTATTCTTGCCACCTCTTCTTAATATCTTCTGCTTCTGTTAGGTCCATACCATTTCTGTCCTTTATTGAACCCATCTTTGCATGAAATGTTCCCTTGGTATCTCTGATTGTCTTGAAGAGTTCTCTAGTCTTTCCCATTCTATTGTTTTCCTCTATTTCTTTGCATTGATTGCTGAGGAAGGCTTTCTTATCTCTCCTTGCTATTCTTTGGAACTCTGCATTCAAATGGGTATATCTTTCCTTTTCTCCTTTGCATTTCACTTCCCTTCTTTTGACAGCTATTTGTAAGGCCTCCTCAGACAGCCATTTTGCTTTTTTGCCTTTCTTTTTCTTGGGAATGGTCTCGATTCCTGTCTCCTGTACAATGTGATGAACCTCCATCCATAGTTCATCAGGCACTCTGTCTATCAGATCTAGTCCCTTAAATCTATTTCTCACTTCCACTGTATAGTCATAAGGGATTTGATTTAGGTCATATCTAAATGGTCTAGTGGTTTTCTCCACTTTCTTCAATTTCAGTCTGTATTTGGCAATAAGGAGTTCATGACCACAGTCAGCTCCCGGTCTTGTTTTTGCTGACTGTATAGAGCTTCTCCATCGGGAATTTGTAAGAAATAAAAAAGTGGTCCATTTCCAAAGGTAGCTAGCTCTGAGTGGAAAACTACCAGCAGCCAAGCTTGCCTAACAGTTTGCTGATGTAACAACCACAAAGTTCACACACCTGGAAAGTCCCTAAGCAAGCGGGATGTTGTGAGAGATAAACTAAAATCTTGGTTGAGAAATAACACTTAGTTCGGGAAGGGAGAAGGAAGGATACTGTATAAGCAAACCTTCAGGATGATCATACACCCCATAGTACCCAGCTGATGAGAAATCGAGGGAGGGACTTGCATGCTAGCAAGTAAAGTGCTTGCTGCAACTGTCCCGGCTGTGCCTGCCCACCAGACTCCCGGTCTCGCAAGACCGTCATCAGAAGTCTCCCTTTCACCACGCTCCGCGTCTCGGGGCCCCTGCCTTGGTTTTGGACCTGTGGGCATATTTCTCACGCTTTGGAGCTCACCAGACTCTCTGAGCCTTAGGATGTGTGCACTGGCTGATCCCTACGCTTGGACCTTTGTGCCCCCGGTCTTTGGTTTGGGCCCCAGCTCCACTCCTGCTCCAGTACGAGCTGGACAAGGAGGTCCTGTAGCCTTTGGGCCACATCTTTCTTTCTTCAAGCTACGGGTGGCTGTTACATTTTTAATTGTTGGAATGAAACCAAAAGAATCATCATCTGTCATAACATGTGAAAATCATGTGAAATTTAAATCTCAGTGCCCATAGATTTACTTGAAAACAGCCATAGTCATTGACATAATGTCTGTGGCCGTTTTCAAGCTGCAGCCACAGAGCTGAGTTCTTTTAACAGACTGTCTGCCCCAAAAATCTTCAAATATTTACTTGTTGGGTCTCGATAGAAGTTTTGTTGTTGTTCGGTTGCCAAGTCTTGTCTGACTGACTCTGCTAACCCATGGACTCTGGCAGGCCAGGCTTCCCTGTCCTTTGCTATCTCCCAGGGTTTGCTCAAACTCGTGTCCACTGAGTCGGGGATGCCATCCAACCATCTCATCCTCTGCCACCCTCTTCTCCTGCCCTCAGGGTCTTTTCCAATGAGCTGGCTCTTCACATCAGATGGCCAAAGTATTGGAGCTTCAGCTTCAGTCCTTCCAGTGGTTATTCAGGGCTCATCTCCTTTAGGATTGACTGGTTTGCAGTATTTATATGGTGGTTCTATACATTTCTGTACAACCAGTGGGGTGTGGTGAATGTTCAACAGCTGCTGCTTTGGGAGAAGCAGAGAAGCGTGCGTTTCTGTCTATAATTACACATGTGCCTGTGTATATATAGTTTCTTGTAAATTTTACCATTTTCCCATACTTAAATTTCGAAGACAATAAAACAATAAAAGGGACCCTGCCTTGTAGTGCTGATTTCCTTGATATAAATACTTCATATGGCCAGTCTCAGGCTACCAGTGTGAATATCACTAATCAGAGTTGAACAGAGGTGTGCAGTAGCATACTAGATTTTTCTCTCTTTCTCTCTGGAGCCTGCTACTTTCTTGCTGTGGCCTCCAAACCAGCAGCATTAGCATCACCAGGAAATTTGTTGAAAATACAGATTCCCAGGTTCCAACCTAGACCTGAATCAGAATCTGCATTTTAGCCAAGATACTTGCTACCTTGGATTTTGACTCTAGGCTGCAGGCACAGGCCACAGAGATTGGCTAGAAATTCTTCAGGTATAGCTAGAATGTCGGTGCTGGAAAGGACACTGCAGTGAAGTGAAGTTGCTCAGTCATGTCTGACTCTTTGCGACCCCATGGACTCTAGCCTACCAGGCTCCTTCGTCCATGGGATTTTCCAGGCAAGAGTTCTGGAGTGGGTTGCCATTTCATTCTCCAGGGGATCTTCCCAACCCAGGGATCGGACCCAGGTCTCCTGCACCGCAGGCAGACGCTTTACCATCTGAGCCACCAGGGAAGCTGGAAAGGACACCAGGGGTCGTCGGGTCTGTCTAGTCTGCAATACATAGACTTAGTTTTCTTATGTCTTATCAGTATCACTATGTTTGGGATTCCCTAGTGACTCTGACCCACTCCAGTGCTCCTGCCTGGAGAATCCCAGGGACAGGGGAGCCTGGTGGGCTGCCGTCTGTGGGGTCGCACAGAGTCGGACACGACTTAAGTGAGTTAGCAGCAGGAGCAGCAGCAGTGACTCAGTGGTAAAGAATCCGCCTGATAATGCAGGAGATGCGGGTTTAATCCCTGTGTCGGGAAGAACCACTGGAGGAGGAAATGGCAACCCACTCCAGTATCCTTGCCTGGGAAATCCCATGGACAGAGGAGCCTGGCGAGCTACAGTCCGTGGAGTTACAAGAGTTAGGCACGACTTAGCAACTAAAGAACAACAATCACTATATTCATTACATTTTGTTATCTGTAACTTCTCTTGGGTAAGTGTTCTTGGCTGTTGCCATGTCTCTGAACCCTCTGACCCTTAGTGAACTTAATACTTTATGTGCCTTTTATTAGTTGAAGTTGACATTAAATAGATACAGTATATCACCACTTCAGATAGAAAACCACTGAGCCATAGCTGTAAAAAGAAACATGAAAACAAAACAATGTTTTGTAATTCTGAGTGGATATTGTTGCCTGCCAAGGTGTTGAGCCCCAAGCCTGTTTTTCTTTTTTTTTTTTAATGTAAAGAGATTAGCAAACTCTTAGAGGGCTATTAAAGGCATATTATCACTCAACTGAAACTTCTTGACACAGTGAGAAGGAATGAAAGAACTGAACTGAGGTAACTAATCCATGAGATTCTGTGTCATTTAATGCGCTGTCTGCATGCCTCCAAAAGTCAGTTTCATGGACCACATCCATCCCACACTTTGGGAGACTCCCAGCAACATGTCATCACTGGCTAAATATAATCCAGTTGTGGTTTCTCAAGGGACGCTAAACCCATCACCCTGACGTTCGTGCACGCTCAGTTGTCTGGCTCTTTGCGACCCCATAGACTGCAGCCCGCCAGGCTGCTCAGTCCATGGAATTCACCAGACAAGAATACTGGAGTGGGTTGTCATGCCCTCCTCCAGGGGATCTCCCTGACCCAGGGATTGAACCTGTGTTTCCTTCATTGGCAGGTAGCGAGCGTCTTTACTGAGCTACCAGGGAAGCCCCATCAGCCTGATGAGCCAACTAAATTTCCCTTGGTTTCACAGTTTTCATCCTGGTGGCCATGGCTGCCTTTGTCATGTCCCTTAGACCTTCCTGTGCTTTCTTTATCTGGTCTCTTACACGTTCACTTAGTCAACATTTATTTATGCAATAAATATTTGTTGATCGCCTACTCTGATGGTTTTAAAACATGGCCCCAAATTCTCTGACCTTCCCATCAAAAGGTCAGGTCTCAAATGCCACCTGATACCACTTAACATGTGGAATCTAAAATATGACACAGGAACTTATCTCACGAGACAGAAACAGACACAGAACAGGCTTGTGGTTGCCAAGGGGGATGGAGGTGGGGGAGGGATGGACTGGGAGTTTGGAGTTCACAGATGCAAACTTATATACAGAATGGATAAACAACAAGGCCCTATTGTACAGCACAGAGCTATATTCAATGTCCCGTGGGAAACCGTATGGAAAAGAATATGTAGGACTGAGTCACTGTTGTATAGCAGAAATTAGCAACATTGTAAATCAACTATTCTCCAATTTGAAAAAAGATGAGGGCTCCATTTTCCATGAATGGAGGCAGGCTGGTTATGCGTCACATGTCCATTTATAGAAGTGGAAGTGATATCATGTGACTCACAAGGCTGAGGATACAACTTCGGCCTGCTTTCTGGAAGCCTTTAGCTGTCCTGTAAGCAGTCCACCTGCCTTGAGGCTGCCATGCTATAAAGGCGCTGAAGTGAGACCAAAAGTCAGGGACTTCCTGGTCATCCAGTGGCCAAGACTCTGTGCTCCCAATGCAGGGGGCCTGGTTCAATCCCTGGTCAGGGAACTAGATCCCACATGCTGCAGCTAAGACCTGCCGTAGCCAAACACTTTTAAAAAGAGACCAAAAGGCAAAGCCCTGAGAGACACCTGCCCAGCCTGGCCCTTTCCATTCTTCACCTCCATGAAAGATAAATGATGCTTCCTGTAATAAACCAAACCACTAAGTTTAGGATCTGTTACACGGCAGCATATATTCACTTCACCCACTACGTCTCAGATACCATTCTACACTTGGGGGCCCAGGAACAAGACAGACTCTGCCGTCACGGAGCTTCGCATTCTTCTGTGGGGGGACTGACAGTAGACGAGGAAGTGAAATAATTTGAGATAGTGACCCAGTCAGTGTTACAGAAAAAATAATGAAGCATCAGGTGACAGAGAGGGTACTTTAGATCGGCTGTTCAGGGACTTCCCTGGTGGCCCAGTGGTTAAGAATCCACCTTCCAATGCAGGAGTCGTGGGGTTGGGGAACTAAGATCCCATGTGTTGCAGGGCAACTAAGATCTGACACTGCCAAAAATAAATATGAAAAAAAAAAAACGTTGTTCACAGGAGTCCCCTCTGGACATCTGAGGAGGTGACTTCTAGCGGGAGACCTGCAGGAGAAGCACCCTAGACAGTAGTGAGGGCAACGGTCCTGAGGCAGAAACCAGTTTGGTGAAGAGCGAGGAGCTCAGTTTGGCTGGGGCTGAGTGAGCAAGGAGCCCCACAGGGCCTGGAAAGCTATAGAGTTCTTGGAGGGGTTTGTGATTTTTCTCCAAGGGTCAGAAGTGGGAAATGGAGGGACCCCAATGGTTTCCTTTAAGCTGCTGACCAGCCTCTCTGCTGCCTTTTTCCTCCCCCGACCCCGGGTCAGGGCTGAAGCCCTGAGGACCAAGAACTTCCTTCTCTACAGCCAAGTTGGAAAATGGCTTCTGTAGTTGGACCCCAGGAAAAGGGCCTTCACAGCTGTAATTTAGTTATCACCTACCCATTGTGGGCAGGGAGCCGGCGTGGGAAGTAGCTGCTCTGTGCCCAGGCCCACATGGAGGGTGAGGACCCAGAGGTTAATCAGCTGGAGTTCCTGGCCTCCTCTGCTCAGCACCTCTTCTCCCACTGTAGTTCACCGGGTCAAGTTCTTGCCAGCAAGGTGTGGCCGACACGGAAGCCGAGGGGGACCCTGATCCAATCTGGGTGCATCCGCTTCCCTCCCATGTTTTGCAGCAGCTAAATGTGGTATGGATCTAGGAGGAAATACTGATCTTAAAGCTTCCCAAGTGGCTCAGTGGTAAACAATCTGCCTGCCATTGCAGGAGTCGCAGGAGAGTCAAGTTCGATCCCTGGGGGGGTTGGAAATGGCAACCCACTCCAGTATTCTTGCTTGGATAATCCCATGGACAGAGGAGCCTGGCAGGTTACAGTGCATGAGGTTGCAAAGAGTCAGACATGATTGAGCACGCATGCACTGATCTTACTCTCTTTGTAATTTAAAAGATTTTTTTTTTTGAAGGTCACTCTGTGCAGCATGCAAGATCTTAGTTCCCTGACGAGGGATTGAACCTGTGCCCCCTGCATTGAGAGTGTGGAGTCTTAATCACTAGACCACCAGGGAAGTCCCTGTAATTAAAAGGATTTAACCTTCAATTAAAAACAAATTCAGGCTTACCCTAACCCTCAAAAAAAAAAAAAAAATTCAGACTTACAAAGAAGTTGAAAAAACTACCAAGAAATTCCACGTGGGCTTCATCCAGCTTCCCCAAATATTCCTTAAACAGCACAACACTCAAAACCAGGATATTCACACTGATCAATACGTGATCAGTACACTAGTGATTGCAAACCTATTCAGGTCTCATCTGCTGACTGCCAGTGTTTTGTTCCTATCCCAGGATCCAGTCCAGGATTCCTCGTTTAATTTTTATTTTCTATCTTTTGGCTTTGCATGGCACGTGGGATCTTAGTTCCCAGACCAGGGGATGGAACCTGTGCACCCTGCAATGGAAATGCAGTGTCTTAACCACTGGACTGCTAGGGAAGACCCCCTTGTTGCATTTAGATGTCATTTCTCCTTGGGTTTCCTTTAGTCTGGATTAATTCCTCTGTCTTATTTTTCCTTCACCATGACCCTAGTGAGGAATTGTTATTGTTTAGTTGTTAAGTTATGTTCGACTCTTTTGGGACCCCATGGACTGTAGCCCACCAAGCTCCTCTGTCGACGGGATCTCCCAGTCAAGAATTCTGAAGTGGGTTGACATTTCCATCTCCAGGGATCTCCCCGGACCAGGGATTGAACCTGCGCTGCGTGCATTGTAGGCAGATTCTTTACCACTGAGCCACCAGGGAAGCCCCTAGTCAGGAATACTCCCAGCTATTTTGTAGAATACTCCTTCATTTTGGGCTTGTTGGATGTTTCCTCCTGATTAAATTAAGGTGATGATTTCTGGGTGGGAATAACACAATAACAGATCAGGAAGGCACCTGGTGGCAATTTGTATCATTACTAATGACAACTCAGATCACTTGGTCAGGTTACTGTTTTTCTCTTTGTATTAACAGTTACTGAATATCTTGTAGGGAGATAAATAAACAGGAAATATTTGAGGAAAAGGAGGAGAGATGGGATGTGGAAGAGAGACAGCTAGCTCTGGTCTTTTCCAGGCATGATTGCAATTTCAGTGTAAACAAAACAGCCTCCCCTGTAGGCAAAATCGGAGTTGGCCGTTTTCCCCAGTGTAAAGGAAGAGGCAGTGTCACAAACTGACCACAGGGGGGCGGCAGAGAATTGGGATGAAATAAAAACCGCTGCTGCTGCTGCTAAGTCGCTTCAGTCGTGTCGGACTCTGCGACCCCATAGACGGCAGCCCACCAGGCTCCCCCGTCCCTGGGATTCTCCAGGCAAGAACACTGGAGTGGGTTGCCATTTCCTTCTCCAGTGCATAAAAGTGAAAAGTGGGCTCCAGGTAAAAAGCAGTTGAGCTCCTTCAAAGTGAATAAATCTGTGGAGACTCAAAGGCTCTGTACTAGTTGAGGTCGGGCATCTTCTTGGAACCAGATGAAGTAGGCGCTGGCTGCTCAGATTGCACTCGCAGCATTAGGGGTGTGCCATGTCTAAAACGGGCTCTTGGGTTGTGGTGAATTTGGAGACTGGGATTGACACTACACACTACTGATACCATGTATAAAATAGGTAACTAGTGAGAATCTACAGCACAGGGGACTCTAGTTAATGCTCTGTGTGACCTAAATGGGAAGGAAATCAAAAAAAGAAAGGGTATATGTATAGCTGATTCACTTTAGTGTACAGTAGAAACGAATGCAACATTGTAAAGCAACTATCAGTCAGTTCAGTCTCTCAGTCGTGTCCGACTCTGTGACCCCATGGACTGCAGCACACCAGGCTTCCCTGTCCATCACCTGGAGCTTGCTCAAACTCACGTCCATCAAGTTAGTGGTAGTCCAATAAAAATTAAAACGGGGGCTCTTGGGCAGTGGGGTGGAGATTTGGGCAGGAGGTCTGGATTTTCAGATGCTGTCAGCAGCATGTGGACAAGGTCACAGAGGGTGTGGAAGGAGCAGGACCCAGGTATGGGGAGTGGGGATAGAGGGACAGCCAGAGAAGCGGGAGGAAAACTGGTGCAGGGGGTGCCTCTCCCAGCCAGGGAGAATCTCTCAGCACTCTTGCAGCTTCACACTCGTGTGTGTGTGTGTCATATGCATGTGCACCCCATACTCTGCTTCAGAGTTCTTGCTACCAGAGAGTTCTTAGAAGCGGGAACATCAGAGGGTCCCCCTGCAACCCTCAGTGGTTTACTGAACTCTGACTGGAGGGTTCCCTGGGAACCCAGGCTCCTCTGCCTCACTGCTTTGCCACCCTTATCGTATGATGTCCACCTCGAGGTCCAGTATGACTGCTGGGGCTCCAGCCATCCTGCCTGCTTTCCAGCCAGTAACTTTCGATTTTCCCATGGGTATGACGGTGGTTGGGAGTGGTTAATACCTACCTTGGAAGATGGTTAAAAAGAAGGGACCAGAGCATCTATAGAGAAACCACTGTGACTGGTCAGGACCTCCTGAGGCTCTTGGTAGGACTAGGTCCCTCTTATGCACTACCCAGTGGGCCATCAAGGGACTCGATGACCCAGGAGCCTTCAGTGGGCTCCCCTCCTTATCTCTCTTCTCTGGCTCCTGGGGCAGGAATCATGTGGGCATCACCTGTGCTCATGAGCCTCACCAGCCACCCAGGCCCTAAGGTGCCCTCCCCTACCAGGGACCCTATTGCCTGGCTCTGGCTGGGATCTCTGAGGGGAAAGTTGGGGGTGTGGCTCCTGCTCTGTGCAAGGGTTGATGCTGCTCAGGGGCCATGGGCTGAAATCCTGAACCACAATAGGGTGGGGACACCTCTGCGCTCCGCTGGGTTTTCAGAGCCTGGCAGGGCATTGCATAGAGTTGGGGCCTGGCCACTGGCTGAGGTGGAGGCTGCGTGCTTGGTTCCTGGGAGCTCCTCCCCAGGACTGGCCACAGTATTTGTGAGGCCCAGTGTGAAATGAAAGCACTGGCCCTTTGGTGGAAAATTCTTAGGAATTTCAAGACGGGGACCACAGAGGCATTAAGCCAAACGCAGGCCCTGGGGTTCCCAGCTCGGGATAATTTTCATGTCGCCTGGAGTCGCCCAGGCTGCCACTCAGGACAAAGGGGCCTGGGCTGGGGCCGAGGCTGAGCAACTCCGGTGGCGTGCGGGGCACCTGCCTCGTTCCCTAGAAGCAGCTTTTACAGGCAACTGAGAACTGTGTCCAGGTTTCTAGAACATCCTCCTGCCCCTGGGCCCTTCCTGGTTCCTGAGTGCATTGCTCTTCTCTGCAGGATTTCTCCAAAGTCCCACAATCCCCTGTGTTGGGTGCCCCCATGCCCACCCCCACCCCCTGCAGAGAGGGTGGTGGCAACAGTTATGGATGCCCAGCCCCCCACCTTAATGCCACAAGCTGGGCTCTCTGGGGCTGGGGCCTGGTGATTCTGGAAGAGGCTCAGGCATTGATCCTTAGGGGTTTCTGAGGTCCGCCCCACACCCCCCACCCCCACTTTACCAGATACACTCAATGGGCTGCGTTAGCGGCTGGAGCTGGGTTTATCCTGCACCTCTGAATGACTCTAGTCTGGACACACTGTGTTGCCCATCCTGGGCTGAGCTGCTTTGTTGTCCTCTCGGCCTGAGGAAACTGCGCCCCTTCTGGAACATTCCCCAGGGAGCTGGAGGAAAGCGGCATTTCCTTCCTCCCCCTTCCCAGGTTCACGGAGCCCAGGTCTGGGCTGCCCCGCTGTCCCAGGACTAGGGCCCTGTGGGAAGGGGTGGAAGGGGAGCTGTATCTTACAGGGCCACTGGGGGGCGGGGCAGGGGTGGGAGTGTGGGCCATGACCCTCAATGGGTACATTCAGTGGGTTTATTGCAACGAAAAACAAGAATGGGCTCGAAAGTCTGGTGTCTTTATGTCGTTTATATTCCTCCTCATGGAATCCGGCAAAGGACTAGACAGGGCGTAAGGCAGAAACGTGGAGGAAGAGGCAGGCATGACCGTCCAGGAACCATGAACTTGACCATCTCTCAGGAAAGCAGACGTATCTTTAAAGACATTCTTTTTGTCTGAGTTAATCTGAGCCTGCAGTCTTGAGAGGAGATGCACTCGGTGATCACCACGACAGGCCGCTGGTTCCTTAGAATGAGATTTCTCATCTTTCCCCTCGGCTCCCTGCCCAGGGCATTCGAGGACACAGATGCACAGCGCTGCTTGTCGAGAAGCAGGGTTTGCAAGGCCACGTGAGTTTCCATTAGTACCTTCTGCACGCATGAGAAAACACTGTTGGGGACCGGATATACTGCCATATACACATTCATAAGGAACGTTCTAATAACAATTAGAGCACAAAACTATCAGTATGAACATATTTTCAAAAAGAGAAACGAAGCCGGGCCTTCCTAGACCAGAGGCTTGTCGTCTTCTCTGCAGCTGCTGTGGGGTCAGCCCTCTGGGCCAGGCCCATTGGTGCAACAGGTTAAATTATGAGGCACGCAGACATGAGCGTGTAGAGTTCAGGGCTGGGCCGGGCCTTGGGGTTCATTTGTCCCCAGAGAAGAGTTTAGACTCTGACAGTTCAAGATGGGACCTGCTGGAGTCATAGCACTCAGGGATCGCTACTTCAAAGGCAGGCAATCTGGAAGATTCTGTGAAGCAGGGCTTAGCCACAGCAGTTCATGCACAGGCTTGGCTGGAGGGCTGCCCTCTGAAGGCGCTGAGGGGACACTGATCTCCCGAACTCCTTGGAACAAACTCATTCCAGACCTCACTGTTGAGCTTGATGTTGGCTGTGAACTTGGGCAGAATCCCAATCCTTCCAGTTGCAGATCAAGCTTCTGGGTTTGACGTAAAGGTCCCACTGGGTCTTGGCACCAGAGAGCCTGTTTTGGTGACTGATTCTTGAGCCATGGGCTGTGGGCTTAGCCCTGTCCAGGGATCATTTGGCAGCTGCTTCTGAACCCTTTGGCATCTAGAGACCAGGCTCTCGGGGACCAGCTGGGCAGGAGGCCACGAGGCAAGGATCAAGACGGCCCCTGCCCTCTGCAGGGCACGAGGAGGGCTGCGGGACACCCTCTTCCTCCCCGGGGCCACTGGAGTTCCCAGCTGGGAGGGGAGGCAGCGACTGGCCACCACCACCCAGCCCCTTCCAGCTCTGAGCCGGGGTGTGTGCCGAAGAGGGAGGAGATTCAGGAGGAGGAGAAAGTGAGCTGGGTGCCCCAGTGTGCAGCTCAGTCCCTGGGCACCTGGCACGCAACTCCTCCAGGGTCACAGCGGTTTTTCTCTCGAGGAAGAGGGTGTCTTTTATGGGCACCCTGACCCAGGGCCCCTGGACTCGGAGTAAAGGTCACTTGTCTAAGAGGCACTATTGTGGTGGAGCTCGGGCCTGGAGCTGGGGGCCCAGCTAGACGCCCTGCAGGGGGTGGTTGGGGTCGCTGCGTTCCCGCTTCACCAGGGGCTCGCCCCGTCCTCGGGTCTCCGAGTGGGCCTCGCTGATGTCATCTGTGGGGTCGGGTGGGGTGGGGGGCATGAACAGGCCAAGTGAGGGCCCTGCCTTGGCTCGGGTCTGGGTTGACTGGGGGTCTTCCTCCCTGCGACCACCCTCGGACCAGTGCCCATGCGCCTGGTCATGCGCCTGGTAGGGTCCCCTTTGGGCACTGGGCCTCCCATCGCCGTGGGGCAAGGAATGGGCCCTGGGGGTGCTCATTGCCCCACCTGCCCCACTCCCTCTCCAGACATGGAGGGAGGAGGCAGTGAGCCGCCCCAGTCCCGTCCATGGCCCTGCTCCTCCGGGGCCTCGTGTAGACGGCCGGGGGAGCAGGATAGTGATCTAGGAGGAGGGGAAGGGGCTTCTGCTCTGAGCCCCGGTGGACATGCAGGCTGCCGCCCAGCCCCGCCTTAGGGGCTGCCCCCACCTCCACTGTGCACGGGAGGGAGCGCCCAGACACACCCACCTTTGTCCAGCAGTGTCAGCGACAGGGAGGCCAGATCGTTGAACTGAAAGAGAGAGGCTCAGAGTGAGGGGCTCCACAGGGCGGTCCCGGGGAAGGTGAGCCGTGTCCACAGTGGAAACTGGTTTTGGCTTTGTAAGTGGGGGGGCTTATGCCCTGAGAAACAGCCCTGAAGCTTCAGGGGCCTGGGCTGTCCCCTCTGACACTCTCTAGACCCTGCCTGGGAGTGGCTGGAGGGTAGAGGGGGTGCCGACTGCCCAGGCCAGCAAGGGCACAGAGGCTGTGACCTCTGAGTGCTCAGGGAAGGAACGGCCACTTTTTCTCACTGCTTATCATACACTAACATCTCTGTGCACTAAAATCACCTTGTTTCTTCCTCAAAACAAACCCATCATGACCCAGAAATACACTCCCAGGTATGTAACCCAAAGAATTCAAGCAGATGTTCAAACAAAACATGTACAGGAATGCTCACAGCAGCATGACCCATACCAGCCAGAAGTTGAAAACAGCCCCTCTACCAACAGGTGATGGGTCTGCCAAGTGGTAAATAGCCAGGCAACCAGAGAGTGCTCTGCCATAAGAGCACATAAGAAGGAGGGAAGCCCTGACTCTCCACATGGATGGACCCTGGGAAAACAATGCTTGGGAAGAGTGGCAGACACAGAAGGACACACAGGCTGAGACTCCGTGGCGGAAATGTCCTGAACAGGCAGATCCACGGGGACAGAGAGGGGGTGAGTGGTTGCCAGGGACTGGAGGAAGGGGTACATGGGGGACTGCCAGTGGGAATGGGGTTTCTCTTGGGGTGGTGGAATGTTCTAGAACAAGATAGGTGGGGGTTTCACAACGTTGTGAATGTACTAAATGCCATTTGATTGTTTACTGTGAGATGACTGAAAAGGTAAATGATACGTTCTGTGTATTCTACCACCAGGAGGCAGGAAATCCTGCCCGGGGTCTCATAAGGAGGTGACAGGAGCCAGGGTCTGCCTGTGCCAGTCTGACTGGGGCAGGCGAGCTCTCTCCCAGCCGCTGACCCCCACACCCGAGCCCCTCGATGTGTCCTCTTGGACCCCGAGGCCTGCCCGCCTGTCCCAGGGTTGGGGTGGGGAGCGCTCACCTCTCCCATCACAGCAATGGGCGTCTCCCCAGTGGCCTCGGCGACCCGGTGCTCCACCAGGTAGAACATGTACTCGTCATAGAGCAGCCGGATGAGGTGGAAGGAGCCGAAGCTGGCGGCGCTGCGCAGGGTCAGGTCTCGGATCACCATGGAGCTGGAGAGGCAGACACGGGCTGGCACCTCCCGGACACCAGGCTCCCCTCCAGCCCCAAGCTGGCCCGCAGGGCGCCAGCCAGCCGCCTGGACCACCCCACCTCCCCTGCCCTGCCCATGTCCCCAGTCAGTGGCCTTAGGCGTCTAAAAACAAGGCTCAAGTTAAGGGTGCCTTCGCTGCTTTCATCCAAAAGCAGGGGCTGGCAAACTGTGGCCGGTCCAGACTGGATCCAGCCCGTCACCTGGTCTGGGATGGCCCGCGTGCCAAGAACAGTTTTCACAGTTTTGAATGGTTGGGGGGAAAAGTGTCAAAAAAAAATTCTAATTGGTACAGTAATGCAAATTAACTAAACTTCAAAATAAATACATAAATAAAAGAATTCTATTTCACGGCACGTAAGTACCTGAATTCACATTTCAGTGTCCATAAGTAAAGTTTTATTAGTCATGTCTGTTGTTGATGTGTTGTTGTGTGCCATCTGCCTGGAAAACTCTGTTGCTCAAAGAGCTCTCCTATCTCATTCTTTACAGAGAAACCTAAAGGGATAATGTGGTGCCCAACCACACAGTCTGGACTACACACACATCTGCCAGTGGCCCCCAACACCCAGATGCGCCATCTCAGAACCCAGCTACCCTTGGTGATGTCTAACTGCTGTGACAGCGAGAACAGAAGCAGGAAGGGACAAGACGGGAGGGGACCCACAACTGAATACCACCCGTGACAGTACTGGAACTCAGGGGGTGTCACCCTGGGGTCCAAGCATCCACAACCCGATCAGATCAGTCAGTGCGTGCCAGCCGCAGCCATCAAATCCTCTCCTTCGGTGTGAACACCTCTCCCCTTGCTCCCGGCTGGGGAGGCCCCTCACCACCTTGGCTTTGGCGCTGCTTGGTTCAAAGCGATGTTTGCTCAGAGAATCTTTTGAAAAGTTAACAAGCCTCAGTTTGTCTTTTAACAGGTTGAAACTGTTGTTACTTGCGAGTCAGTAAAGACAACTGACAACAAATCAGTTTACTTAATTCTTTTTGCATCTTCTGGGGCCAGTGTGTAGACAGACACACTCTGAAGGCAGGTAGGTTCAGCAGTGGAAACGGAGAGCTGGCTCCAGCTGGCTGTGGCTCCAAGATGCCCTAGGAGGCACTGGGTGGTGAGTGCCTGCGTTCAGAGGAGCACATTATTTTTTAGAAATTTATTATTATTTTTGGCTATGCTAGGTCTCCGTTGCTACTCATGGGCTTTCTCTAGTTGGCAGCAAGCAGGGATTACTCTCTGCTTGTGGTGCGCAGGCTTCTCACTGCGGTGGCTTCTCATGTTGCAGACCGTGGGCTCTAGGCACGTGGCCTTCAATGGTTGTGGCGCACAGGCTTAGTTGCTCCGAGGCATGTGGAATCTTCCCAGACCAGGGATCGGACTAGTGTCCCCTGCATTGGCAGGCAGATTGTTAACCACTGGATCACCAGGGAGGTCCCAAATAAGCACTGTAGGAAGCAAAGGTCGCTTGAAGAACTTTCACGAATGCAAAGGCTGTGTAACTGAGCCACACTCCCGATCAGGCTCACAGTCCCTTTCTTGTTCATTCATTTGTTCATTCAACATTCAGATGCTGAGGATGCAGGAGTGAACAAGAACAACATCTTGGCTCTTGAGGGGACACTCCCAATCATCGGGGAGACAGGCAACAGACATCACACAAAGGACAAGGCAATGGAAGAAAATTGGGTGCGGGGGATGGAGGGTGAGAAGGGGTGTGCTACTTCACACGAGAGGCCTGCAGGCTTCTCTGACGACAGTCGGGCCACACGGCTCCCTGGGGAAAGCATGTTCCGGGCAGGGGAGGGCCGTGCAAAGGATCTGAGGATGGCAGCACATGAGTACGGAGTCGAGGACTGGGAGTGACTGGGCCAGCAGAGCCATCTGAGGGTCAGAATACGCTGATAAGAGTCAGACAGTAAAGAGCCTTCTGACCCCTCTGCTCAGCTCTGCTAAGAGTGTGCAAATGAGCGTGCCTGGTGGACTGCCAGGTGGACAGGGATCTGAACCCTCAGCTATAGTGGGCTGACGGGCTGTCCAGTGCCTGGAACAGCTGGTGGTCTTCCTGGGCTCAACTGTGACAAAACAGCTCATTTCCCTGTGTTTGTCACTGCCTGGGACTGGAATGCCCCACAGGGCCCCTTTGGGCTGGTCCTCCTCAGCCTGAGTTCCCTGCTTCTGTCTGCTCAGGTGAGAGCTGCACGGTAGGAATAGTCTTCCCTGGGTTTCCTGGCGACACTGTCCCCCGGCGCCCTGGCCTGGATGCTGCTCTGGCTCCTGGCCTACATATGATCTGCTGTCTTTTCTCTGAAAACGTTCATGATCGGCTCTTCTCGGTGTCTGAATGTCACAGGGAGGCTCGGGCTCCTTCACTGGGCGGGGAACCCGGCAGCTCTTGGAAACTTGAGCCCTTAGTTCTGAGATGTCTTCTTTTCTTTCTTTAAATTTTGGCTGCACTGGGCCTTCACTGTGGCTCACAGGCTCAGTACTTACGGCATGGCCTTAGCTGCTCTGAGGCATGTAGGATCTTAGTTCCTCAACCAGGGACTGAACCTGCATCCCCTGCCTTGCAAGTGTTTTAACCACTGGGCCACCAGGGAAGTCCCTGAGATGTCTTCTTGATTATGTTTTTATTATTCTCTTTCCCTCTGATTTCTCTATTTAAAAAAAAATTCCAATCAACTGGATAGTAAACTGCATGAGTCGATCCTTTCAGGTCTTTCTCTCTCTTTTTTCTTCCATGGGTTCTCTTTCTCACATTCTTCTTCCTCCCTCCGTTTTTCTCTCCCACGTTTACTTTCTGTGGCTGTTAGTTTTCTGTGTCAGTGATGGGCAGTGATTCAGTTCAGTGTGAGTCTGGGAGTCGCCGTGGTTGCTGTCCACCATCTCTCGACTAGAGGTAAAGAAGCTTAGCCTCCACACCAGGGCTGGGCCTCACCTGGTCAGCTGAGGGGCCTTGGGAGCAAAAGTGAAGTTTCCCTGAGGAGGAAGGAGTCCCACCTGCGGACAGTGGCATCTGCTCCCACCTAAGTGTGCAGCCCACCAGCCCTCTGTACAGACTTCACATATGCTGGCCCTGTGATCACGCCAGCCCATTCCCAGAATCTTACATTCACACACGCACATGCCTAATTAATTCTAATACAGTTCTGTTGTATTTAGTTGCTCAGTCATGCCCAACTCTTTTGCAACCCCATAGACTATAGCCTGTTAGGGTCCTCTCTCCATAGGATTTTCCAGGCAAGAATACTGGAGTGGGTTGCCATGCCCCGCTCCAGGGGATCTTCCCAACCTAGGGATCGAACCCTCATCTCCTGCATTGCAGGTGGATTCTCTACCAGCAAGCTATCTGGGAAGCCTGTAATACAGTTACATAAATCATTTTAAAATAGGGACTATTTTACCTAGGGACTTCCCTGGTAGTCCAGTGGTTAAGACTTTGCCTTTTCACTGCAGGGGGCTGGGTTTGATCCTTGGTTGGGGAACTAAGATTCTACAAGCTGTGGCATGGCCATAAATAAATAAATAATAAACAGGTCCACCTAACCCTCACCCAGGACCGCTCTGTGGGGAGCCAACGCCTGTCCCCGCCTCCTGCCTGTGCTTGGCAGTGAAGGGATAGAGACTCATGTCACATCCTGTTTTCTGGTCACTGTCCTCACTGGCGCCTCTCACTGCGATTTTCTATCTGGTTCTCACCCGCCACCATCTGCGCCTCCCGTTCTCTCTAGAACTTTCCTTTACCTCACTCTGTGGGGACACTCTAGGGGCAGAAATAAAGGCTTGTGCTGTGTTCTTCTCAGCAGGGAGGCCCTAAATGGAGGTTTCTGTCTGCAGAAGCCTTTGTAACCTGGGACTTCCCTGGTGGTTCAGTGGCTACGACTTGGCGCTCCCAACGCAGGGGGCCTGGGTTCAATCCCTGGTCAAGGAATTAGAACCCACACACCACAACTAAGACCCAGCACAGACAAATAAATAAATGTGAATTAATTAAAAAAAAATGGTGAATTAAACAAAAAAATTTAATTAAAAAAAAAGAAACCTCTGTAACCCAGTTTGAGGTCCCAGGAGGGCCTGTCCCTGGGAGCCCCCAGGAATGAGTCCTGAAGGCTGGCCTGCGTCTGTGGGCCTCAGCTCCCTCCACCTCCCCAGCTCTCTGGGAGATGACGTGCACACTCACCTGTAAAAGGACCATTTCAGCAGGAACTGCCGGGCGGCCTTGGGGAAGCTGGGGCTGCCCGCATGCTGCTTCAGGACCTGGGTGACCACATTGTCTAGCCAGCTGGCCCACTGGTCCAGGGAGCTCTGCTGCTGCAGGGTCAGCTTGAAGTCCTGCTCCAGACGCTGTACTACGCCCTCCTCGCACTGGCACACCCACGAGGCCTGCTCCTGTGGGCGTGGGTGTGCTGGGTCAGTGACACGTCCTGAGTGTGGCCCCCAGCTGGATGCACATGAGCACAGATGCCCACTGCCCTCAGCCTTTTCCAGCACGATACCCGTTTCATGAGGTGGAGACAGAAGTACATTAAGAGGGGACCTGGCGGGCTTCTTGCATCTGAAGCTCAGACTGTACCTCATCTTTGCCTTGTGGTTTTTTTGCAGGGGGGCTGCCTGGAGCAGCACATGGAATTTTAGCTCCCAGACCAGGGATGGAACCTGTGCCTCTCACACTGGAAGCTCAGAGTCCTAACCATAGGACCACTAGGGAAGCTCCCGTTGGGTTATTTCTAAGTGGCTGCTCCTCTGTGTGTGTGAGTGTATTTCATGGATCAGCTCAGGGCCTGAACTAGACATAGATATGGCAGCAGGACCCATCTGACGGCAGCCTGTACTAGTCTAAGCCCAGAACAGAGCTGTAAACGAGGCATGGGAAAGGCAAACTTTTAAAGAAAACAGATCAAGGTCTTGGTCCCAGCACCTGGAGGCCAGGGGAATTATCACAGAGTAGAACCTATGGGTCCCAAACTGGCTGCGGAGGGCTTCAACCCCAACCGTTCCCATGCAACAGAAATGTGGGCCCCGGTGAGGTGCCCGGTTTGCTGTGGGCTAAGTTTGGTGGGTCTCTGCATTTTTCTAGCGGGTGGGAGCTCAGCCAGTGGGTTCCCGTGCCTGCCTCTGGTGGGGGAGGTGCCTGGGAGAAGTCACCTGCATGTGGGAGAAGTCACCTGCACATTGGCAAAGTCCACGCGGTTGAGGTCGCTGAGCATCTGGTTGATCTGGGAGGTGTTCTGCAGCACTGCCCTGGCCGCCTGCGCCAGATGGTTGAGGGACGTGTACCTCCGCAGGGTCTGCGCAAAGGCACTCACCACACCGACCTGGGGAGGAGGCCCGGGTGAGCCTGTGTCTGCTCAGGGAGAGTGCAGGAGGAGGGGTGGGAAGGGTGGGTCCAGCAGGGACCCACACTCTGGACAGGCTCAAAGACCCCAAAACTGAAGATCAATGAGGGACACGCATCAAGTGGCATCTATCGTGGGTGCCGAGCACAGGTGAGGCAGAATTCAGGGCGGCAGCTCTCTGGGTTGGATGGTTAAAAATACTGATTCCAGGGCGCCACTGGACCAGACACTCTGGTAGTGTGGCATGGAAATCTTCAATTTTATTTTCAAAGCATTTTAATTATTATTTTTTTGCCACACCATGTGGCTTGTGGGATCTTAGTTCCCCTACCAGGGACTGCAACTGGGTCCTCAGCAATGAGACTGCAAAGTCCTAACCACTGGACTCCAGGGAATTACTGAAATCTGCAATTTTTAACAGCTTCCCAGGCAATTCCTGTACATCCTGAAGTTTGAGACTCACTGGCCTCAGGGATAATTCCAGGTTGAGGGTGGGACAGGCAGACCAGATGCCCATATCTAGCCCCACCTGTGCGAGGCTGTAGGAACGTTTGAGATAGGAACGTGATCACCTCTTCTCTACAAGGAGGCCTCGTCTCCACATTCTACAGTCTCATCTGTGGTCAAGGCTATAGCAAAAAGGGCGACCACAAAGAGATTGAATCCCCCTCCTACAGTGAGCAGAGAGATATTCAACTTGTTCCAATTCAGTCCAAAAGTCTCCCAACAAAGACAACTGCCAGCACCCACCCTCCAGCAGAGGCATCCCTGGCCCTTCAGGGAGGACCCCTTATCCTTAGGACACTAGGGAGAAGCCTGCTTTCTCTGGAGCCCAGGGGCCTCAAGTTCCCCCAGGACAGAGAGGAGTCCCCTCCCTTCACAGCACAAGGTGCTCCCGGGGTGACCGGTGTGGTCTGGAAGCCCAGACCCTGACCATTACCTTGGTCTGGATGACCTGCTGTGGGAAGTCGCTCATGGCATTGGTCAACCAGCCTTCCAAGCTTTTGGCAAAGTTGCGGATGGCTTGTGTCAGGGTACCTGGGGACACAAGCCATGGTATTAGTTGTGAGAAAGGCAGCCTCCTCCGTCAGAATCAGCTCAAGTGCAAGAGATGCACACGCCGTGGAAATCACCCCCACCGAGAACAAGCAACACAGACGAGAAGAGATTGAGGATTTGGGGCTCTTATGAGGGAGCCACTGAGTAGGAACACTGAGTGGACCCTGACACCAGTGCCAGCCCTGCATCGCTCATCTCTGCTTATCTATGTCTACACTGGCGGTTCTCACCCCAGTGACCCCGCCCCAGATGACAAAAGACCATGTCTGGGTACATCTGTGGCTACCATGACCAGGGGGCTCCTGGCGGCCAGTGGGTAGGGGACGCTGCTCCACACCCCACAGTGCTGAGGGGGAGAGCCCCTGATACATACAAATGTATGTAAATGTATTCTACAGACTTCCAAATTTGAGACAGCTTGCAATAAATGAAACACTTTTTTTTTTGAAAAACCAAAAAAAATCCCAGTGTTATAAAAAGAAAGATACCTCAATTTCAAACCTTAACACAGAGACTCTAAAAGAACACTGCACTGAACAGTTTCCAGGAAGGCAAGGCCAAAGGACAAGGGCAATGATTTTGCTATTTTCCTTTTCCTGGCATAAAAAGCACAGGCCAGCTTATCAAAAAGACGGAGGTTCCCCAGCGCTAACAGACAGGGGTGTTTACAGAGAGGCCTTGGGGAAGTGAGGCTCAGAGCCTGGCCCCCTCACTCTCACGGGGTGGGGACCCCACCCTCAGGGGCCTGAGAGCCCCAGGAAGAACTCCTAGGAAGGGGGCCAGCAGGCGGGCGCCTCCTAGTGGTGGGCGTGTCAGCGCCTCCGGAAGCCACGGGGCGAGTGGGGACAGACCCCTGGGATGGTCCCCAGAGTATCAATCGGACCAGATGAGTGGGGGCGCGGTGGGGGCGGGCCAAGAAGGGGCGGGGCGGGCGCTCACTGGGCGCTCGCGGGGGCGGGGCCAGGAAGGGGTGGAGCGTTCACTGGGTGTCAGGGCAGGGCGCTCACTAGGCACGGGCCGAAGCACGTCCGGAATAAGGATCTCCACCAGCGCCTGGTACAGGATATGGTCGCAGGTCCTCATCCACCGGAGGACGGGGTCGCACTTGCACAGAGACACCAGCTTGTCCTTGGGGAGGACGGCGCCTTCTGGTTCCTCGTCACTGCAGGGGACGGGGGACACCAGGGAACACAGGTCAGCCGTCGGCTCAGGGCGGCTCTTCTGGGATAGATGAGCCGGGTGAGGCTGCAGGACTGCCCGGTGCATGCCAGCTCCCCGTCCCGTGGTCACCCTGAGACCAAACGCGCACGAGGGTGTCTGAGCGCCAGTTCTTGGAAAGCTAGAGCGTGTGTCTGAGGGTGGTCTGCAGGGTAAACCCGGGCCGCTGAAGAAGGCCACATCTGGGGGCCGAGGGGCAGGCAGTACCTGGCGGGTAGAGAGGTGGGACCATCGCTAGAGGATTTAGAATTCCAGAAGGAGAGCCACAGCTTCTCAATATAGTGGAACTGGAGGTTCATGACGACGTCTAAAGTGGCCTAGGAGTAAACGCACTGGTTAAACACATCCATGTGCGCAGGTGTCTGTCGTCAGAACACACTGGCAAGCAGCCGGGCTGCAGTGGGGTCTTTCCAAACCCAGAGAGACCATGAGAAGGGATGGGGTGAACAAAGGGAGAGTCCATCTACTCCTCGGCCACAGGGAGGGAGGCTGGTGCTGTCTGCTCCCTGTCGCCCACC
This sequence comes from Bos indicus, assembly GCF_029378745.1. Lineage (NCBI taxonomy): Eukaryota > Metazoa > Chordata > Mammalia > Artiodactyla > Bovidae > Bos > Bos indicus. The sequence continues at coordinate 18,162,717 of NC_091766.1, read as the reverse complement.
AGGGACACCCAGGGATACTCTGGCGCTGGCCCCGTGCAGCTGAGCGAGGCTCCCACTGGAGCCCCGGGGCCGGGCTTGGGGCAGTCACCTCGCAGTGTCGCCGGTAGGCCAGCTGGAGGGCCTTGACGTCGTGCAGCGTGATGCTCTCCTGCAGCAGGACGCTGCCCAGGTCGGGTGCCGGGAACTCGGGGAAGACGTGGGACACATCTGGGGGAGGAAGGTGGGGGTCAGCAGGGCCGAGGATGGCGTGCAGGAGCTGCCGGCAGGCCAGCAGGCTGGGGACACTGCTGGGATGTGCTAGTGGCCCCACCGCAGCCCCAAGGATGGAGTCCTGGCTCCCCTCTCCGCCACACAACCTTTAAGCTTCGGTTTTCTCAGATTCAGGGTGGGGACGACTTTGTCAGCTCCTGGTGATGTTAAGTATGCATGCACACCACACACACACACACAAAGGAGGGCAGGGGGCCTAGCACACAGCAGGCTCTCCACTCCCACCAGCAAGGGGGCGGCCAGTGTGTGGGGTGAGAGCCTCTCCAGGGGGCCCTCACTCGGGAGGGTTCTGTTGGGGCTCAAACATACACTGAAGTGCACAGAGCACCCCGTGTGTGTGCACCTCCTGCGGCTGCCCTGGGAAGTGGGCTGAGTCAAGACGCTTTCTTGTTGCTCCGGAGTAGTGACTGGGCTGGGGAGGGACCCTCCCAGGGAAGAGGGCCAGGCTGCCCTGTGTCGGGGCCCCCAGGAGGGGCCAGGCTCAGAGGGGTCAGACTCAAAGTACATCTAGTCTTCTTTCCGATGGGCATTTCATTTTATTTATTTTTTTCTGATGGTCACTTTACTCCATTTTGGAGGGATTAATATCCATTAATATGGGAGGCACATGCTGATAATTCAAAAACCTCAGCAATTCCACAAAGAAGGTCTACTCGAATTTGAAAAGGTGGCAGGAAAGAAAGCTGTCTGAAGTAGCCCTTTAGATGCTGCTGGTGCCGAAACCCACCCCAGAGGTGCTGAGTGGCTCCGGGCCCTGTGCCGGGGTGGGGGTGGGGTGGGGGTGGAGGCAGGGGTTGGGGGTGTGTCTCACCGATGTACTGCTGGTGGTGCTGGCTCTGGGCAGCCATAGCCTGCTCGGGCGTGCTGTGCAGGCTGCTATGCGAGCCACTCTCCCCAAGGCTGTCCGTCTTCTGGGCTGGCCGGTACCTGGCAGGGAACACGTGAGCCACCATGAGGCCCTAATGGCACTCCCCAGAAGGGGCTGGAGGACTGGACAGGATTTGGTTTTGGGAGGGTGTGTAATTTTTAAAAACTTGTGGTCAAATAGAACACATAAAATTTACCATTGGGACCACTTTCAAGTGCACAGCTCAGCAGCATTAAGTCCATTCACACTGTTGGGCAACCATCCCCACTATCCATCTCCAGAACTTTCTCATCTCCTCAGACTGAAGCTCTGTCTCATTTAAACACTCACTCCCCATCCCCTCCCCCAGCCTCTGGCCCTGTCTACTGCCTGTCTCTGTGGATCTGACTCTAGGGACCTCCTGCGGGTGGAAAAGACAGTGTTTGTCCTTCTGTGTCTGGCTTCTCTTCCTGAGCGTCATGTCCTCAGGGTTCACCAATGCTGTATCAGGGCTCAGAATCCCCTCCCTTTTAGGGCTGCATAATACTCCACCATGTGATTGGACCACATTAGTTCGTCCATCATCTGTTGCTTTTATGTGTATATATTCTAATAATCCTCTCTTAGAAGACAGTGAACTTCTTTACATAGGCTCCCAAACGTCTATTATATGGTCTCAAAGCAAATTCTGAGACTTTGTTTTGCCCTCAGCCAGAAAGCAGTGGACAGCCTGTCTAGGCAGCAAACTGAGCAACTAACAGAGACGGGCTTCCTGGGGTACCTGTCTGGAGCCCAGATGGACAAGGGGGATCCAGCTTGAAGGAGGAGTTCCTTTTCTTGTGGGACATGGGGCCAGGCTCGCTGGGAGGTGGGAGGACGTGGCTCAGATGTGCGTGGCCCTCCTGACTGGGAGATGGGCTCCCCCTGCCAATGGCACAAGCCTGTCGCCGTGAAACATGCACCAAAATCCTCCAGGAGCTCTCAGGGGCCTGAGCCCCACAAAGGAAGCTGGACCCCTTTTCTGGGGAAAACCAGGAAGAGGAGGAACTGCTGGTTCCAGAGAACACTGCAGACTCCTTCCTGTGACCTCCAATTCCTGTAATTGGCCATGTAGTTTGGAGTCACCGGGACCCCTTAAGCAGCTAAAATGGGGTGTCAGCCATGCAGCTCAATGAAGGCACGAAGGTGCCAAGTGGAGGTGAGTGGGGTGCACCCCTGCCCTGGAGCTGAGTAGACTCTGGAAAGGGGCTTGGGACACAGCGGGGCAGAGGGGTGACTGGAAGGGGCCAGGGAGGTGACATTCCAGTGGGGCCCTGAACCAGGTATCTCCAACTAGGGTGGTGAGAGGGCCATTTCTGCCACCTGCTTTGAAATATAGTTTGACTCCCACCTGGCCACACCTGTGCCTTCACGCCTGGTGTGTAATGACTTTCGTGCTACACAGGCAGAGCTGAAGACACCCCATAGACAGCGTCTGCCTGCAAAGCCGGGGGTATGTGCTCTCTGTCCCTTTACAGAAAAACTGTGCTGATTCCTGCTTTAAAAGGCGAGTAGGTGTGTGAGGCACAGAGAACATTCCCGAAAATGACCAGGCCTTTCCAGCCATCAGACCCAAAGGTGAGGAAGAAGCAGCGGCTTCAGTGCACAAGCCTCTTTTTCCTGCTTCTGGGGCTGTGTTCAATGTTCTTTCTTTCTTTGTAGACAGGGAGGAAAAATGCAAGATTGTGATTCTAACTCTACGGCACTATGCAAAAGGCAAAAATGGGAGCAAGTAAAACAAAGAGCAGCGCTTACTGGAGGCGGACGGGGAGGAGTGCAACAGGAGGAGCGGGGCGAGTCTTCGGGGCAGTGAAACTATTCTGTATGGTCCTATGATGGTGGGTACATGTCATTACAGCTCTGTCCAAACTCACAGAATGTACGCACAAAGAGTGAACCCTAACGTCAGCTGTGGACCCAGCATGACAAAGATAGATCTGTGTGGGTCACCGACCATAACAGAGGCCCGGCATCGGAGGTGTCCTGCTGGCCTCACTCCATGCCGAGTGGAAGTGAAAGGCTGACCTTCATCCACCTCCAGGATGTGGTCAATGGCCCAGAAACCCCCTCCCTCCATTCCCCCCAGTGAAAACTCGCAGGCTGGCCGGCTGGTCCTCAGCTGGCCTGAGGCAGCTCACCCACCTGGGCTTCTGATGCACCGGCTGCTGCCGCATGGCCATGTACTGCGTGTCCTCCTGCAGCCGGTTGAGGGGCGAGTCTGGCTTCAGGCGGATCCCGTAGTAATGGTACTTGGAGTTGCCCCTGGGAACCGAACATCTGGGTCAGCTCTCTTTGCTGGGGTCCTGAACTGCGAGACCGGGGCTCTGTCCCAGTCGCCTCCCTGGGCTCTCGGGGCCCATGTTCCCTGGACCGTGTCGGGAGTGTTCACAGACCGGTCCGTGGTCAGAGAAGTTCAGGAAATTCTGTAGACTTTGCTCTCTGGGAGATTCTACCTTAGTTTATTATGGGGGAAATGATGATCAAAGGGTTTTGAACGATTTCTTTAAGAAGACAGGTCAGAAGGGACTCCTAGGAAGGGAGAACAGACACGCGGCCTTGCAGACACCCTGCTTCCTGTGCTGCCATGTCTCCTGAGCTGGAAACATGGGCAAGTAGGTGGAGTCTGGGCCTCTCCCACAGGAAGTGTGAGTGGAACCAGTGCTGAGAGGTGGAGAGCAGGGACTGAGCCCCAGTCTTGAGGCAGCATCCAGGACCCTGGGAAGGTGGAGGGCCCGGAAGCCTTCTGGAAAGGCCCAGGGCAGTGGTGGTCATGCCCCTGAAACCAGGGCCCAGCTGCCCCTCCTCCCCCATCCATTCATAGTTTGTAAGAATCTCCTCTGTCAAGGATCCCAAGGTGGCAGAGAACTCCCCAGGAGGCCAGTTTCACAGAGGGTGCAGGTGAACCCTGATACCCACATGCATGCTCCTTTACCTAACCTGGCAGGCCAGAGGCCACGGCCATGCAGGGTGGCCTCACACATGGGCCAAGCCCCTGCTCTGAGCATAGCATGGCTGTCTTTTTCTAGCAGGAGGACCTGATTGCTCTTGTGGGGTAAGTTTCCTGCTCATGACAGTCCCTGGCTGCTCTCACCCAAGGGCAGCCCTCAGTGGGCCAGTCCAGGCTCAGCAAAAAGCATCAAGACACGGTGAATCCCACTCTGCTAGACAACCTGGAGGCTGCTATTTAAAAAGTTGGTTACCATGAAAAATTTCAAATAAAGAGAGAGAGCTGAGGGGAAGCCTGTGTCCTGTCCCTAGGAGATGAGTGACCACTGCCCCTCCCCAATGGGGGTGGTCTGGCTGCTGCCCATTCGGACCAAGTCCAGGGGCACCTGGAGCTGTGGACATCAGGAGGCGTGGAGAGGAGGGTGCCTCGCATTCTCTGAAAGCTGGGTGTCTGGATAAGGGCAGGGGGTGGGCAGGCAGGTCAGGGGCTGCCAGCCTCCCCCAGGGACCCACCTGGTGCCCAGCCGCCGCGTCCGCAGGCCCATGAACACGGAGCGGATTAGCTTCCCAAAGGAGGCAGCGTTCACCGGGTCCAGCTTGTGCTCCTGACAGTGCCGTAGGTAGTGGTTGTAGAGTGAACTTCTGGGGAGACTCACACCCTCCGCGGTCTCGTAATTATCCAGGAGCCACTGCAGCTGGATGGAGAAGACATGCCTGATGCTGACGTGGACCCACCGGGACCATCACACGTCACATGCTGGCCCACCCCGAACATGACCGGGAGACTCACGGCTACTGTCACCAATTCGGGGTCAAGAGTCCTGGGCACACTCATTAATCAGTAGCTTCTGTTTACTCATTTGTTTATTCCCTCCATTTCTAGCCAGACTTTCAGGTTCCCTGTCTTAATTTATAAAATCCTGAACGAGATGGAGACCTTAGGGTCTGTCTTCATCATCAATGAAAGCCCCCCAGGTCCCGCACACCAAACGTTTCCTAAACCCATGGGGACAGAGATCATCTGATGCCAAGAGAAAGACGGATGAAGGCGAGCTCAACGGTCCGTCAGCACGGCGCCCAGGGTAAGGGAACATCACCAATGTTCCTGTACTCACAACCCAGAGAGAGAGAGAGACAGAGAGAGAGAGAGAGACAGAGAGAGAGAGAGAGAGAGAGAGAGAGAGAGGAAGACAAATGGCCAAGATTTGTGCTCAGGTTGGGGGATGGTCTACAGGCTCTGTGAAGGCAGAGCCTCACGTACCGCCTGAGCAAGCACCGGGGTCTATGCAGGCGCACTGCCGGATGCCGCGACCTGGCGTCATCCCCACCCGCTGAGCATCACTCGTCAGCGACACTACACGACCAGGAGGCCCAGTTTCCTCCCTACACAGCTCTGCCTCACCCACGGCAAACCCACCGCTGGGGTCCCAGCACCTTCACGCAAGCACAGTGAGAGGGTGACAGGATCACCTTTTGGTTCTGGGTGATTCTGCGCCATTTTCTCTGCCGATATTCGCATGATTTCTATGTCAGTAGCAAATAAAATAAAGAGAATCTTTTCCAGGAAAGAGTACATTTTTAGCCACACTTGTGATCTGTCTGGATTGCACTCTTGATGATACAGTCAAATCCCTTTTTTAATGAGGGAAGCCACAGAACCCAACACTCCCGCTGGCTCTGGGCTCCCTGGTGGCACAGGACCCCTGAACACATGTGCTCCTAACCTATAAATAGGGGGCGGGGGCTCGATGATCAGACTTGCCCACCCACCCAATACCTTCAGGGTATTTTTTTCATTCTTGGGAGCAAATGCTCCTGACTGTGGCTCCTGAGCCACCCTCACTCTGTTTATATAATTCAGCTTTGCATCTGTCCATCTATCCACTGCTCATTCTTGCTGGAGGACTGACCCACAAAAAATAAGTAAAATGCCCAGAATGAGAGCCGGTGCTGTTATGAGGAAAATCCAGGAGAGGGAGCTGGGAGCTCCAGGGATGGGGCAGTGGGGAGGAGCTGAGGGAGTGAGTTGAGGGAAGGTGTCCCACGCAGAGGGTACAGCATATGCAAAGGCCCTGGGGCGCGACTGTGCCTGGTGTGTTGGAGGAACAGTAGGGAGGTCCATGTGGCTGAAGCAGAGTGAGTCAGGGGGAGAGAGGGAGAAAGGGAGGGCAGGAAGGGGATGGGGCAGGTCGTGCAGGGCCTTCTGGGCCACGGGGAGGCCTCGGGTTTTTACTCCAAGGAGGTGGGAGCCCTGGAGGTCTGTGCGCATAGGAAGGGAGGGGCCTGATCCAGGTTTTTAGCAGGACCACTCTGGCAGCTGCCATGAGAAGGGCCTGAAAGCTGAGCAAGAGCTGGCTAGCAGGTGGCTGCTACAGTGTCAGGGAGATTTGGGGGCTGGGGGTGGGGTGAGAGGCTGTGGCCATAGTGGGAGGGGTGGGAGGAGCAGTCTGACTCTGGGTGGTTCTGAACATGCACTCCTGGAGCATTGGGTGTGGCTGCAGCTGGAGGGGGGAGGCAAGGTAGAGCCCCCAGCAGGACCTCGCTGTCCTAGGTGAGCTGGGAAGATGGCAGGAGGCGAGGGAGTTGTGGGCTTGGGGTGGGGTTTGGGGTCCAGCCCTTAATACCTGCGTGGTGCTGCTCCTCCAGGCAGGAAGGCACCTTGGACACTTGAGGATGCAGCTGAGGGGAGCAGCGAGGGGGTTTCAGAGACTCCAAAACACAGCAGTCCAACCTCGATCACCACTGGAAGCATTTGTCACATGATCTGTAGCAGCTTCTGGGCAGAGGACCAGCCCCCAGAGCTGCCAGTTCCAGCCCAGCCCCACCCCAGATTGCAGGGCATGGCTCTGTCACGGTGCTACTGCTGCTGCTGCTAAGTCGCTTCAGTCGTGTCCGACTCTGCGACCCCATAGACGGCAGCCCACCAGGCTCCCCCGTCCCTGGGATTCTCCAGGCAAGAACACTGGAGTGGGTTGCCAGTTCCTTCTCCAATGCATGAAAGTGAAAAGTGAAAGTGAAGTCGCTCAGTTGTGTCCAACTCCTAGCGACCCCAAGAACTGCAGCCCACCAGGCCCCTCTGTCCGTGGGATTTTCCAGGCAAGAGTACTGGAGTGGGTTGCCACTGCTTTCTCCACACGGTGCCACTACTGAAGGCTAAATCATTTTTTAAGATATGCGTTTCTTGATTAAAAAAACAAAGTCATATAATCTGAATGATTCATCTAAAAGCAGGTCCTTCTCCCAGGGGAGGAATGGTAGATTACGCAGTAGGCCAAGGTCACTTCTGCAGGGACCCACGACGGGGGCCTTCTCCAGACAGATCGGGGGACAGCAGAGGGGCAGCCCTGGGGGGTGGTGTGTGCCTGGCTAGTGTGGATGCACCCAGGGGCCGCAGACACCCTAGCCGGCTACGGTGTCTCCATCCCCAAGGCCTCCTTCCTCCAAAACAGCTGTTCTTCGTTTCCTGCCACCAAATTACCACTCCTCCGTTTCAGAGATGCCTTGGGGCCCACTTTCTCTCTCAGGGGCTCCCACACCAGGCCAGAAGTTCCCTTCAACCCACACCCCGCCTTGTCCGAGCCCCCAGGGCAGCCTGGGGAGCTCAGGTGACCCTGACATCAGAATGGGTCTAGAAAGCACAGGCCAGCCTTCCCAGGGTCCGGGCATCTCGCTGCCCCGCACCAGGCTCGTCTGCCTGGGTATGGGGACTGCGGTCGGTGGCGCCCATGTCAACTGTCTCCAGTGAGCATGGTCGGGGAGGACCACGAAGGGCTCTCTCTGCAGGACACACAGCCGCCGGTCGCCAGGCCACACCCCAGCTCTCTCCTCGTTCTCCCGGCCCAGACAACCTCCTGGAGGTTTTCCACCAGTTAGCGCACGAGGGTCACTCTTTCCAGAGACCTTATTCCTCTCCTCTTTGAGTTACCAAGCCCCAGATCCTACTTCTCAAGCTCCCGATGGAAGAAAACGACTCAACAAGCCAGCAGGGAGCAAACGGACTCAGAGAGGTTCTTCCTGCTCGGAGTTTAAACTCAGGAATGGATGCTAGTTTGGGGGAAGCAGCCAAGGCAAGCCCACCTTCCAGAGGAGAAGTGTCAGAAAGTCAGAGGCAGCCCTGCGGCCAAAGACAACTGCGCCTGCGTTTCGCGTAGACATTGTAGATTTCCCGCGGCCACGCCCCCCGCCCGGGCCACGCCCACCCTTCCTTCCTCGTGCCTCTCCGAGCTCTGGGCCTCGCAGGAGATGCCGCTGCTGTGCTGTCGGCTCCAGAGCTGAAGAGCCCTGATCCCAGAGCAGAGAATGTGTCCTGACGACTTTCTACTCGCTCTGCTTGGAGTCTAAGGTTGCTTTTCCTCTGAGGTTCAGCTTGGGGGCTGCAGTCGCTGGCCACGCCTGTGCCCTGCCGCTCCACAAACCCACCCCCCCACCCCCGCCGGCCTGAACAGTTCACTTTGAACTTCAGCCAGTATAAAAGTCTTCCTGGGGTCACATTTGGAGTTGGGTTTGACTAATGGGGATTTCTTCTCTTTGATGTTTTAATTCTCCAAGGAACGTCCAATCCCAAGCCAAGTGCCAGAGAAAAGATGCCAAAAGCACGTTCTGACTGCTGCCACCTGTCCCTTCTTCAGAATGCTGAACCAATTTCCAGTTATGTTAAAGCTGAATTCAGAGTTTAGGTAAAGGGAACAGGGAGGAGTTTGGGGAAGAATGGTGCTTTCCGTCCTCAACTGTCCCTGGAAGCTGAGCCTCTGCGCTGTCAGCCCTTCCTGCCCCCATCCTGCCCCGAAAAACCAGTAGGAGGCAAGGCCACTTTTGCTATCCTGGCCTGAAACCTGTGATGACAGTGTTCCCATCAGAGAAGGGGCTTAGGCAGCTAAAATCAGTAGGATTTAGTTGATTTGCCCTTTCTCAAATTACCTTTTTTTTTTTTTGGCCACACTGTGTCAGATCTATTTCCCTGACCAGGGATTGAACCCATGACGCATTGGGAGCCTTAGCCACTGGACGGCCAGGGAAGTCCTTCAAATTACCAGTTTTTTTTTTTTTTTTAAAGAGCTAATCACAGAATTAGCCAAGAACCTTTATGGCAGCCCCCATAAAATCCGGTGTCATTTTTTGGTGGTGCTTGTTTGAGTATGAATTTATTACAATGCTATCCTCTGCCAGGCCAGGTGGGCAGGATGTTAGGTATTAGGTACACTAAGCAGTTTAATCCCTGTCCCACCAGGAGGGAGGCGCTGTTATTCTCCTCTCACAAAGGAAGAGTTCATCTTGATTTCCTTTAGCTGTAGAAGGATATTTTTGCTGAATTCTAGGTTGGCTTCCCCCCTTCCCCTTTTTGGCACTTTAAAGGTGTCAACTCATTGTTTTCTTTTTTTGGTCTCACTGCACAGCTTGCCAGATCTCAGTTCTGGGATCAGGGATTGAACCTGTGGTCATGGCCACCAGGAAACGCCCTGTTTGATTTTAAAATGCCTATGTAGTTGACAGGCAGAGCAGGGCAGACCAGCAGGTCGACGCACACTTACATGGCTGTTGAGTAAACCGCTTTTGTGAGAGGTGATCCCTTCGCTTTTTTGGAGGTTTTCAATCGCCATTTCAAGCTAAAGAAAATGTGCGCAGAAACAAAAGAAAATGGAAAAAAAAAAGGAAATCAGATAGTTAGCATCAGCCAAGATTTGTTTGTATTAATATCCAAACAAAGATCCGCGTGCCTATGGAATAGAAACCAGGCTGGACACAGGCAGGGGGTGGGTTAGGTGAGGGATGGATTGTGAGGGGGTAGTGAAGCCTTGGCCCGGAGTGTTACTTCATCACATGCAAAGACACCCAAAGCCCGTCAGACACCAGCAGCAGGTGGGGTCCTCCCGTCTATACGGGCCGGTCTACATGGGCAGCCAAGTTGTAACAAGTCTGGATGTGAGCATGCACAACAGGAAGACTTAGTGGCTGTGTAAGTTCAAGTTTAAGCGAAGTCAGCATAATTCTGACGCTGCTGCTCCCCACACCCGTCACGTGCGCTGGGAGACTCAGAGGACCACTGACGGTGGGGACAGATTGTGGCGCTGGTTTCCAGGTCAGCCTGTCATGTTGCAATGCCCAGGGTCTCCTGGCTGCAGGCTTTGGGAGAACACCAAGAGGCCACGACCCCAGCCCTGCCATTGCGGGGCACAGGTTCCTGGGGCCACAGAGATGGGACTGAGTGGCGGGCAGTCACGTGCAGTTTACAAGGGGGCCCTTCCTGGGAGAGGGCTTCTGAGATAGAATCTCAGGCCTCAGAGGCGAGGGCTGAGGGGCCACAGCAGGTCTCTGCAAAGGAAGAGACACCTGGTCATGTGTGGCAACCATCACATCTGAGCCCAACTCTTTTTTTTTTTTTAATTTATTTTAATTTTAATTTTGGTTGCACTGGGTCTTTGTCACTGTGTGCAGGCTTTCTCTAGTTACGGAGAGCAGGGGCTACTCTCTAATTGTGGTATACAGGCTTAGTTGCCGCGAGGCATATGGGATCTTCCTGGACCAGGGATTGAACCGGTGTCCCCTGCCTTGCAAGGTAGACTGTTAATCACTGGACCACCAGGGAAGCCCCTGAGCCCAACTCCTTCATGGAAAATGCAAATGTGAGCTCTGCTGGAAGAAATGACCCTTCAGGACCCAGGGGAGGCAAAGACCACAGAGATGCTTCTGTAAAGCCCAGCGCATTCAGAAGGTACGGGTGGACCAGTTCCTGGAGCCGTGTTCAGGAACGAGGGGCTTCTGCTTCATCCACCGCCTCTTCTGACCATGGCTGAGAATGTCTATTCTCACCACTGCTATTTGACATTGTACTGGAAGTTCTAGCCAGGGCCATAGGAGTAAAAGGAAATAGGAAATAAATAGGAAATAAAAGGCATCCACATGGAAGAGGAAGAAGCAAAACTACCTCCATTTTCAGATAGCATGATCTTAAATATGGAAAATTCTGAAGGATCCACAAAAAAAAACTATAAGCACCAGAGTTGCAAGATACAAGATGCATATACAAAAATCAATTATTTTAAACAAAGAATGATATGAAAATGAAATGAGGAAAACAGTCCTATTTGAAACAGTATCAAAGAGAATAAAATACCTAGAATAAAATATGTTTCACCAAGGAGGTGAAATAATTGTACACTGAAAAAGCCATGAAACATTTCAAGAACTTAAAGATGATCAGAACAAACAAAGACAGCCTATGTTCATGGACTGGAAGACTTACTATTAAGAGGGTAATACTCTCCTAACTGATCTATAGGCGCAATGCAATCTCTATCAAAATTCTCTACACAGCTTCCAGGTGCCTTCTCAAATTGATAAGCTGATCTTAAAATTCATATGGCATTGCAGGAGACCCCAAGTATCAAAACAATCTTGAAAAAGAAGTACCAAGTTGGAAGACTCACAAGTCCTCATTTCAAAACTGATTACAAAGTCAGTAACCAAAGCAGTGCAGGACCAGCATAGGACAGACACAGAGAACAGTGGGATGGGATTGAGAGTCCAGAAAGAAACCCATGCATCCGGGGTCAACTAACTTTCAACAAGGGTGTTCAGACCAGTCAGTGGAGAAAGAAGACACTTTTCAACAAATGGTGGTGGGATAAATAAACAGCCTCGTGCAAAGGAATGAAGAGGGACCTCACCTCACAGCATATACCAAAATCAATTCAAAATGGGCCAAAGAACTGCATGTAAGAGCTAAAACAGCAAAATCCCTAGAGGAAAACCTGAAGTAATCATGTAAAATAAGGTTATTTCCATGACCTTGGATTTGGGAATTGATTCTTAGAAACGACACCAAAAGTAAAATTTAAAAAAAGGTAAAAAATGTTTAAAAGATAAATTGGATTTCATCAAAATTAAAAACTTTTGTACATTGAAGAACACTATCAAGACAGTGAAAAGACAACCCACGGAATGGAGGAACATATTTGCAAATCATATCTCTAATCAGGGCCTATATCCAGAATATTATAAAGAACTCTCACAACTCAAAACCAAAATGACAAAATGACCTGATTAGAAAATGGGCAAAAATCTAGAATAGATATGTCTCCAATAAGCACATTAAAAAGATGCTCAACCTCATTAGTCATTAGGGAAATACAAACCAAACCACAATGAGGTACCACTTTATACCCACGAGGTTGGTTAGTAAAAGAAATAAGAAAAATATTAATGACAAGTGTTGGCAAGGATGGGGAGGAATTGGGAACCCTTGTCCATTGCTGGTGGGAATGCAAAATGGTTCAGCCACTGTGGTAGACATTTGTTAAACATAAAGTCGGTTAAGCCACATGACCCAGCAATGCCATTAGACCCAAGGTAATTGAAAACAGGTGTTCTAACAAAAACTTGTCCATAGTAGTGTTATTCATAATGACAAGAAAGCAGAAAAATGCAAAGGTCAGTCACGGATGAATGGATAAACAAGAGATGGTCCACACGTACAAGAGAATATTATTCACACCCCCAGAGGAGTGAAGCACTGACACATGTTACAATGTGGCTGAGCCTTGAAAATATGATGCTCAGTGCAAGAGGCCAGACACAAAAGGCCACGTGGGAGGGGTTCTAGTGGGAGGGGTTCACTGGGAGGCGTTCATTTGTCCAGAACAGGTGAATCCATGGAGACAGAAGGCAGATCAGTTTAGCTGCCGGGGGCTGGAGGGGGAAGGAATGGGGTGGGGGGGAGGGTGACTCCTAACTGGTACAGGGTGATGAGAATGTTCTGGAACTCGATAGGGTAATGGTTACACAACATTGTGAAAATGTACCAAATGCCACTGGTTTGTACCCTTTTACATAATTAAAATGGTGCATTTTTATGTTCTGTGAAATTTACCTCAATGAAAACTATATAATTAAAAAAACTTTAGTCTCACTTGCAATTTGAATGAATCTTTTTACTCACATGCCTGGTTTTGTAACACTGTGCACCGGTCACTTGGAAAATATTGGTTCACCAAGTTTGCAGATCTTCCAAATACTGACACATTTCATCATACAATATCGAAAACATCCAGTCATTTCAGCAAGATACCAGTTTTCCAAAATTAAATTTTTTTTTGTAGAATATATTGGCAATAAAATCTGTCAGTTGTTTCCCTGGATGTGTCAGGCTCACAGCTGTTCATTTTTGAGAAAATGCGGGCCAGATCTCCAGGTCTGAATAATCATAATTTGTCTGTCATTCTTTCAAGGAAAAATAGCACTTCATGCATTCATAGACTGCAGCCTGCCAGGCTCCTCTGTCCATGGGGATTCTCCAGGCAAGAATGCTGGAGTGGGTTGCCATGTGCTACTCCAGGAGATCTTCCCAACCTGGGGACTGAACGCAGGTCTCCTGCACTGAAGTCAGGTTAATTACTGAGTGAGCCAGCAGAGCTACTTGCTAGCTGTGGTTCCAGGGCTTCTCACTGCAGTGGCTTCTCTTATTGCAGAGCACAGGCTCTAAGGTGCACGGGCTTCAGCAGTTTCGACTTGTGGGCTCTAAAGTACAGGCTCAGTAAGTAGTTGTGGCACACAGGCATGTGGGATCTTCCCAGATCAGGGATCGAATCTGTGTCCCCTGCATTGGCAGGTGGATTCTTAACCACTGGAGCATCAGGGAAGCCCATGAAAACAATTTAGATCTCATGGAGTACCTGAGAGGGTGCCAGACATATGTAAGACTGACTGCCAAAAGGCGTGGAGTTCTGAGTATTGTGGAAAAGAATACAAATGAACATTTGCTGTGTAAGGCCATCCTCAAACCCCCCTAGCTAGTAAACAGGGTCTGAACAAGCCCACTGATATTATACATTAAATTAACTTGACTCACAGTGGAACCTCCCAAGGTGTTCACTGCATTTTAAAATTAAGACATCGGGGACACTTCTGAAGGTCGTGAAGTTCAGGAAAACATCCCTAGTTCCTCAAGTTCCGATGGAGAGGTTGGTGACCTGGAGTTAGGACAGAAGGCACAGCGCAGTGCATCCAGCAGAGGGCGCTCCGGCGCCGCCTCCCAGCAGCGCCCAACCAGCCAGCATCCTTGGAAAAGGAGCCTCTCACACTGGATCTTGAAGTCGGGGCGGGGAGTCGGGGTGCAGGGGTTAGTGGGGGAGGGTGGGGGGGTGAGTGGGAAGGGAGGCTTGCTTACAGACCTGACCCAGGGATTCTCACTGCACAAGTACAAAAGGCTTGCTCAGTCCTCTCAGGGGCTGGAAAAATTAGTGTTTAAAGTGGAAATTAATTTTATACTCCACTGGAGTTTAATTCTTATTATTAAAATTTTTTTTATCAAAGTGGTACCTGCACATGTCCAACATGTAAGGAAGAGCCAAGGATGGACGTAGAGGTGGCCCATTCCCACCCCAGGGCTAGGCAGCTGCTGCTGCTAAGTCGCTTCAGTCGTGTCCGACTCTGTGTGACCCCATAGACGGCAGCCCACCAGGCTCCCCCGTCCCTGGGATTCTCCAGGCAAGAACACTGGAGTGGGTTGCCATTTCCTTCTCCAATGCATGAAAGTGAAAAGTGAAAGTGAAGTCCCTCAGTCGTATCCGACTAGGCAGCTTTCCCTAAAATCATTTCTGTTTTCTGAACTTTTTGAGGATTCCTTTACATCTTGGTATTATGTATAACATGGATGCGTGTTATACATATATATATTATATATGTTATACACATATATTATATGTATATTATGTATGTGTATATAATATTATGTATATTATGTATATAATATACATATATAACATATGTATACATGTTATACATATATATATACACACATACATATTTCTTGACTTACCAGGAGTTTCATCTTTATTTCTTTTAAGATTATTTTTTTTGATGTGGACCTTTTTGTTTTTTTAAAGTCTTTATTGAATTTGCTACAATATTGCTTCTGTTTCATGCTTTGTCTTTTTGGCCGAAAGGCATGTGGACTCTTAGCTCCCCAACCAGGGGTTGAACCTGCACCCCCACATTGGAAGGCAAAGTGTAAGCCACTGGACCACCAGGGAAGTCCTCCATCTTTATCTTTGATTGGGCGCAGTGCAGCCCTTATTCCTTTTCCTTGGCAATTTAATCTCACTGGCTTCCACTGCGAGAATTATTAGCAGAACGCTGTGGAAAAGTGTACACACATATTATGCTTTAGGGGCTCTGGAGAAAGGTGGGGAGACAATGCTTAAGGACTTATGATCAAAGATACAGTGTCTCAAGAACTTAAGTAATACCAGAGCGCAGATAAGTTTTCAGTTCAGTTCAGTTCAGTCGCTTAGTCATGTCCAACTCTTTGTGACCCCATGAACCGCAGCACGGCATGCCTCCCTGTCCATCACCAACTCCCGGAGTTCACCCAAACCCATGTCCATCGAGTCGGTGATGCCATCCAACCATCTCACCCTCTGTTGTCCCCCTCTCCAAGTATCACCCAGGTGGCTCAGTGGTAAAGAATCCACCTGCCAATGCAGGAGACGCAGGCTCGATCCCCAGGCCAGGAAGATCCCTGGAGAAGGAAATGGCAAGCCACTCCAGTATGCTTGCCTGCAGAATCCCATGGACAGAGGAGCCCGGATGGCTACAATCCATGGGGTGGCAGAGTCAAACATGACTGAGCACCTGAGCATACACGCACACGTATATTGAAATTTAGTCTAGCATTTTAAAAATTTTAAAGAAAATTTAAAAATTCATTTCCTGTTTAATCCTGGGAAGATTTTGCCTGACATAAGGACTAGATTCATGTCTTCTAAGAGAGGGTGAAAGTTACTTCTCCTTTGAGTTCATTAGCATCCGCCCAAATGGTCATTCCATCCATAACACAGTAATCTCATTAAAATGACTTGACAGACCAAGATCACCCCTGCAAAGGGCCAGCAATGACCAGTATCAAAGCAAACTTGTATCTCAAGCCTGGATCTAGCCGTGCCTTGTGGCATGTGGGATCTCAGTTCCCTGACCAGAGATGGAACCCAGACCCCCTGCATTGGGAGTGCAGAGTCTTAGCCACTGGACCCCCAGGGAAGTCTAAGTAGTCATTTTTAAAGGATAACAAACATGTTTAGCTCTTCTTGTAGTTCCTAGAACTTAAAATATCATAGTTCTACTTCTTAATTCATCGATTAAACTTAAAAAAAAAAAAGATGTTTAGTTTGGAAATAACTCCAGACTTACAAAAAGGTGCAAAAAGAGCACAAAGCTTTCCTATAGGCCCTTCAGCCAGCCTCCCCAAATGGTCATTGACCTCATTGACCCAATGACCTCCCCAAGACCTGGAAACCAGCCCCCACTCAACACCATTAACCAATCAGAAGTCCCATCTATGGACCAGGAGCCAATCAGGGGTCACACACTGTGGGTATTTGCATACGAAGCCATGAAAGAAAACAAGAACACAAGGAAAAGATGAAGGAAATTAAAAAGAGGCTTTTATTGAGTGGTGACCCATGTATACCTTGACATGATGAATGGGTTTGTGTCACTCTAAACAGGATGATGACTTCTCTGGAAAATTAACTGAGACTTTTTAGAATAAGTTCCAGTTTCCAGTAGCACTCTTTAATTTTGTCACTTAAAGCAGAACAGAGACAAAAATTTCAGGTAGATCTTTCAAAGGGACACTGCTACCCGCTTTGCAAAGAAATGTGCAAAACCAAATTCAAAAGTGATGACATCGTTAGATGTTTGTCAAAACCCATGGAACATACAACACAAAGAAGGAGCCCTAACATCAGCCAGGGGCTTTAGTTAATAACAATAAGGTGTCACTATTGGCTCAGTGGCTGTAACAAATGCACCAAGCTTAGGTAAGATGTTAATAATAAGGAGAACTCTTGGGTCCATGGGGTGGGGAATTATGGGAATTCTCTGGTTTAGGTTCAATTTTGAGCATTACTTTGCTAGTGTGTGAGATGAGTGCAATTCTGCGGTAGTTTGAACATTCTTTGGCATTGCCTTTCTTTGGGATTGGAATGAAAACTGACCTTTTCTAGTCCTGTGGTCACAGCTGAGTTTTCCAGATTTGCTGGCATATTGAGTGCAGCACTTTCACAGCATCTTTTTTAAGGATTTGAAATAGCTTAGCTGGAATTCCATCACCTCCACTAGCTTTGTTCATAGTGCTGCTTCTTAAGGCCCACTTGATTCTCATTCCAGGATGTCTGGCTCTAGGTGAGTGACCACACCATCGTGGTTATCTGGGTCATGAAGATCTTTTTTGTGTAGTTCTTCTGTGTATTCTTGCCACCTCTTAATATCTTCTGTTTCTGTTAGGTCCATACCATTTCTGTTCTTTATGATGCTCATCTTTGCACGAAATGTTCCCTTAGTATCTCTGATTTTCTTGAAGAGATCTCTAGTCTTTCCCATTCTGTTGTTTTCCTCTGTTTCTTTGCATTGATCACTGAGGAAGGCTTTCTTATCTTTCCTTGCTATTCTCTGGAAATCTGCACCCAAATGGGTATATCTTTCCTTTTCTCCGTTGCCTTTAGCTTCTCTTCTTTTCACAGCTATTTGTAAGGCTTCCTCAGACAACCATTTTGCTAGCAAAGTAATGCTCAAAATTCTCCAAGCCAGGCTTCAACAGTACGTGAACCCTGAACTTCAAGATATTCAAGCTGGATTTAGAAAAGGTAGAGGAACCAGAGATCAAATTGTCAACATCTGCTGGATCATTGAAAAAGCAAGAGAGTTCCAGAAAAACATCTACTTTTGCTTTGTTGATTACGCCAAAGCCTTTGACTGTATGGATCACAACGAACTGTGTAAAATTCTTAAAGAGATGGGAATACCAGACCATCTGACCTGCCTCCTGTTGCAGGTTAAGAAGCAACAGTTAGAACTGGACATGGAACAACAGACTGGTTCCAAATTGGGAAAGGAGTACGTCAAGGCTGTATATTGTCACCCTGCTTATTTAACTTATATGCAGAGTACATCATGAGAAATGCTGGGCTGGATGAAGCACAAGCCAGAATCGAGATTGCTGGGAGAAATATCAATAACCTCAGATACGCAGATGACACTAGCCTTATGGCAGAAAGTGAAGAGGAACTAAAGAGCCTCTTGATGAAAGTGAAAGAAGAGAATGAAAAAGTTGGCTTAAAACTCAACATTAAGAAAACTAAGATCATGGCCTCTGGTCCCATCACTTCATAGCAAATAGATGCAGAAACGATTGAAACAGTGAGAGATTTTATTTTGGGGGGGCTCTAAAATCACTGAAGATGGTGACTGCAGCCATGAAATTAAGATGCTTGCTCCTTGGAAGACAAGCTATGACCAACCTAGATAGCATGTTAAAAAGCAGAGACATTACTTTGCCAACAAAGGTCCATCTAGTCAAAGCTATAGTTTTTCCAGTAGTTATGTATGGACGTGAGAGTTGGACTGTAAAGAAAGCTGAGCACCAAAGAATTGATGCTTTTGAACCATGGTGTTGGAGAAGACTCTTGAGAGTCCCTTGGACAGCAAGGAGATCCAACCAATTCATCCTAAAGGAAATCAGTCCTGAATATTCTTTGGAAAGACTGATGCTGAAGCTGAAACTCTCATACTTTGGCCACCTGATGCTAAGAACCGACTCATTGGAAAAGACCTTGATACTTGGAAAGATTGAAGGCGGGAAGAGAAGGGGACGACAGAAGATAAGACGGTTGGATGGTATCACCAACACAATGGACGTGAGTTTGAGTAGGGTCTAGGAGTTGGTGATGGACAGGGAAGCCTGGGCTGCTGCATTCCATGGGGTCACAAAGAGTTGGATACGACTGAGCGACTGAACTGAACTGAGGCTCAATTTTTCTATAAACCTAAAATTTCTCTAAAAAAGTCTCCTAAACAGATAAAAAGTGATGATGAATTACTTATTTATTCATTCATGTATTGTTTTGGTTGGTTGCACAATCTTAGTTCCTTGACCAGGGATTGAACCCACTTCACTTGCAGTGGAAGCACTGAGTCTTAACTGCTGGACTGCCAGGGAAGTCTGATGACGAATATTTTAGAGAAAAAATGGATGTGCTTTTGCTGGCAAAATGTTTCCTGTGGTATTTGGACAAAGGTCTGTCCAGGGGGCAAGGTAGCCTCTAGCAAAAGCCCAGTAGGCATGTGAGCTTGCCGTCAAGATATCCTGATCTTCCCTGAAAACACAGGCTACAGATAAGAGCTGTTTTGCAGCTGATGATCCATTGTGAGCTGTGAGGCCACGTGGATGGTGCACCAGCCCCGTGGGCCACCAGGAAGTGTGCCATGAGAATGGAGAGGCCCGCGTGGGAAGCCAGGCCAGACACAAGGAGGCATGGACAGGCTCTCCATCAGTCTTACTGAGCGTAGACGGAAGCTAGTCCCTTACAGACATATCTACTTGCAGTGACCATGTGACGGTCTTCTCGGAGAGCTGGACAGAGGATGTGAGATTTGGCTCCTCTATACCCACGAGTGCAGGTGGTCAGAGCCAGGATGTTTGCTGGGGTCCTGAAAGCAGGAGCTGAGTCTCTGATGACTCAGACAAGAAACTCCTCGATTTCTAGTGGCACGTCTCAGAGACGTCTGCTGTAGCCTGCACACTGCAGAGCTTGAATCTGTCATCCCAAGGCCCCAGATACCGCAACTAAAATATATATATTCTTTTTCATATTCTTTTCCATTCGGGTTTATTAAAGGATATTGAATATAGTTGCCTGTGCTGTACAGTAGGACATTGTTGTTTATCTATTTTGTGTATAGTAGTTTATATCTGCTAATCTTTGGAAGGAATGATGCTAAAGCTGAAACTCTAGTACTTTGGCCACTTCATGCGAAGAGTTGACTCATTGGAAAAGATTCTGATGCTGAGAGGGGACGACAGAGGATGAGATGGCTGGATGGCATCACTGACTCGATGGACGTGAGTCTGAGTGAACTCCGGGAGTTGGTGATGGACAGGGAGGCCTGGCGTGCTGTGATTCATGAGGTCACAAAGAGTCAGACACGACTGAGCGACTGAACTGAACTGAACTGAATCCCAGACTCCTAATTTATCCCTCCCCTACCCACTTTCCCCTTTGGTAACCATAACTTTGTTTTCTGTGTCTGTGAATCTGTTTTGTAAATAAATTCATTTGTAACATATTTTAGATTCTACATATTGTTGTTGTTCAGTCGCTAAGTTGTGTCCAGCTCTTTTTGTGACCCCAGGGACTGCAGCCTGCCAGGCTTCTCTGTCCTTCACTGTCTCTCCGAGTTTGCTCGAACTCATGTCCATTGAGTTGATGATGTCATCCAACCATTTCATCCTCTGCTGCCCCTTTCCCCTCCTGCCCTCAATCTTTCCCTGAAGAAAAATCTTTCTCCTGCTCTCAATCAGGGTCTTTTCCAATGAGCTGACTCTTTGAACCACGTGGCCAAAGGATTGGAGCCTCAGCTTCAGCATCAGTCCTTCCAATGAATATTCAGGGTTGATTTCCTTTAGGATTGACTGGTTTGATCTCCTTGCAGCAAGGGACTCTCGAGAGTCTTCTCTGGCACCACAATTCAAAAGCATCAATTCTTCAGTGCTCAGCTTTCTTTATGGTCCAACTCTCACAGCCATACATGACTACTGGGAAAACTGTAGCTTTGACTAGACTGACCTTTGTTGGCAAAGTAATGCTTTTTAATACACTGTCTAGGTTTGTCACAGTTTTCCTTCAAAGGAGCAAGAATCTTTTAATTTCATGGCTATAGTCATTGCCCGCAGTGATTTTGGAGCTCAAGAAAATAAAATCGGTCCTGGAAGAGCAGGGTAGGTGGATTTCCAATCAGTTAAAAAACTTGAACCCCAGATATCAGACCACAGTGACTGGGCAGCCCAGGGTCTGAGCTGCCTTTGTTTGTGGTGAGGTGGTGTGGACCACAGAGAACATCATGACTATGATTGCAGTTGGTCTGTGACCTGTGACCTTAGTTTATTCACTAGTATGAGTCGATGCAGTTTGCTGATGTGGAGGCATCGTGTCTGTGAGGAACACTCCCGACTGACAGCAGCTCCATGCTCAGGTCTGCCAGCCAGTCCCCTGAGGGTGTGCTGAGGGCCCTGCAGGGGGCAGGTGGGGAGGCACAGGTTGCTGGTGCCCCGGGATGGCGGGGTGGGCGGTGCCCACAGCCTGTCTCTAGGGAGCAGGTGGGGAGGCACAGGCTGGTGGTGCCCCAGGATGGCAGGGCAGGCGGCGCCCACACTCTGGACATAGAAAGGAGAGGCCAGAAAGACTTGGGGGGCCTCTGATATCGCTGTGACCCTGAAACACATCAGGATCGAGAGAACAGGGATGAGGTTAGAGCATCCCCTTCTATTGAAAATTAGGCCTCCACAAAAACAGGAAGGTATTTTTTAATTGACCCATCATTTCAATAGTCTATAGAAGAAAAAGCACATGATCGTATCGATGAAAAGAAAGCATTTGACAAAACTCACGAGAAAGCATTTGACAAAACTCAACATCCAATTATGATAAAGACTCTCAGAAAACTGGGAATAGAAGGAAACTTCCTCAATCTGAAAAAGAGCATTGTGAAAACCCTACAGGTAACATCACTTAGGGATGAAAGACTGAAGCTTTTCCCTGAGGGATATCCACTCTCACTACTCATATGTAACATCGTACAAGATGTCCTGGGCTTCCCAGATGGCGATAGTGGTAAAGAACCCACCTGCCAATGCAGGAGACATAAGAGACATGGGTTCAATACCTGGGTCGGGAAGATCCCCGGAGGAGGGCACGGCAACCCACTCCAGTATTCTTGCCTGGAGAATCCCATGGACAGAGGAGCCTGGTGGGCTACAGCCCATAGGATCGCAAAGAGTCAGACATGACTGAAGTGAATTAGCATGCACAGGATGTTCTAGCCAGTGCAGTAAGGCAAGAAAAAGAAATAAAAGTCATCCAGATTGGAAAGGGGGAAATAAAACTGTTTCTATTCGCAGACCACAAAAAACTCTGAGAACTAAAAAGTGAGTTTGGTAAAGTCTCAGGAGGCAAAGTCAAGAGCCAGAAATCAACTATATTTTCATACATTAGCAATGAAGAGTTGGAAATTAAAAATCAATACCACTTACAATAGCTCCAAACCCAAAAGATACTTAAAGATGTCAATTCTCTCCAAACTGATATAGAGCTTTAAGGCTATTTAATCAAAATCTCACTAGGAATTTTTTGTAAATATAGATAAACTGATCTAAAATTTATATAGAACTTGTAAGAGAATAGAAAACACTTTAAAGACTGGTAAAGAATATTTGCATATCACAAATCTGGCAGGGGACTTGAATCCAGAATATACAAACAATTCTTAAAATTAACAGTAAGAACACAGACAACACAGTTAAAATAATAACAATAAACTTCAACTGACACATCCCCAGAGAATATATATATATGAGAGGCAAAGCCCATGAATGGGTTCTCACCATCACTAGCGATTACGAAAATGCAAATTACAACACTGATGAAAATGGCTAAAACCAAAGATGCTGACGACACCTGAGAACGGAGGAGGCTGGCGACAAGGTGGACGAGAGGAGCTCACACTTGGCTGGGGGAGGAACTCACACTGCGCAGGAAAACATGGGTGGTTTTGGATAAAGTTAAACATGTACTTACCATAGGAGCAAGCAATCCCACTTGTAGGCATTGATTAACCCCAGAGAAAGCAAAACATGTGTCTACACATGTGCGTACTTCTAGCTGTTTTATTCAATATCATGAAAAACTGGAAAAACCCAGGCGGCCCTCGGCTGGTGAAAGGATGAATGAACTTTTGGGTAAAGGAAGACGACTGAGGAACAGGAAGGAGCCAGTGACTCACACGACAACTGGATGGGATCTCCAGGATCCACACTGGGGGAAAGAAGCTGGCCACACAGGGGATCTTGGGGGTGATCCCCCCCGACCAAAACAAACTGCGGTGACGGAGGACAGACCCACGCGTGATAGGGCTCGTGGGTGAGAGGAGGGTGTCACTACCAAGAAATACCCAGGGAGTTCTGGGGGCAACGCCACCGTGCTGTATTCTGAGGTAGGGACAGGCACCCGAGTCTGTGTGTGCATCAGAACTTGTCTCTCTATGCACCCAAGCGGTTCACTCTATTCTGTGCTAATTTTAAAAATTAGAGTAAGTATGGGACATAGGGTTTTCAAAGCAGATATATTTCCAAAGCAGATGAGCCACGGTTTGGGGCAGAGGCAAGGGGTGCCCATATAGCTCTGCTTTGGTTCAGCCCAGTTCCGCAGGGAAGTGCCGATCTCCACCTCTTAGAGGCTGACGATGATGACCGTGGTCATGGTGGAACACCAGCAGCAGTAGCGTCCGCCAGCACGCAACAGCACTCCCAGCAGCTGCCTGGCTATCCACTCTCTGTCTTTACCGAGGACTCCAGGTTCACAGAGGGGGCACCTGTCTTAGGCTGGTGGGGCCCAACGCCCGTGGTCCCAGCTGCCTTCTACTCACCATCCTGCTGCTGTTGGGGGTTTAACCTGCCCCCTCCAGAGCCCGGGATGTACATACCGTAGCCGGCGACGAGCGGGACGTGTGGGCCAGGGTGTGCCTGGTGCCGTCCATCCCCCCGTGGATAAGGTAGGCTCCTGCGCTGGAGACGATGGGGCTGCCCCCGACGTCCATGGTGATGCCCACCATGCTGTGGGAGGGGACTGCGGGCGGGGAGGAGCCTGCCACGGTCACCTGGGCGCCGCCTGGGGCCTCAAAGTAGGAGGCGGCGCTGCTGGGGGCGTACATCTGAGGCTCGGGGTTGTAGGCGTAGGCCGTCCGCCTGGTGGAGAGAGAAAAGGCGTCGTGTCAATGCCGGGGCCCAGGGCACCGAGTGCGTGGCTAAGTCAGGCACGGACTGTCAACACAGCCAAGTTCACAGCCAGGGTCTCAGAAAGCACGGGGAATCCTTACAAACCGCAGGTGCGAACTGCACGCGGGGGCCTCCTGGGGGCATGGGGCGGGACTGCACCCGACCCTGGTTATGGGAGGGCTACCCCGGGGTAAGATGATGTAAAGTCACCCACCGATCCACCCACACCCACACCCACACCCACCCACACCCACACCCACCCACACACACACCCACACATACACACAGAGGCTCATGGGCACAAGTGCGTGCAAGGGCTGTGAAGCTGAATACACCCGATGTCAGTGTCCTGCCGTCACAGATGCTGTCACCACTGGCGACAGGGAGCCAGATGGGAGCCTGGGGGAATGGTACAAGGGACTCTGGGCTCATTTTGCAGCTTCCTGAGAATCTAGTTCTTTCAACCCAGAAAGTCAGTTGTTTTTTTAAATGTAATTGCTTTATAAAAAGAATATCTAAAGGATTCCAAGAATTCGTCTGATGTTCCTTTAACATCTGGATCAAATCATTCACCATGTCCATTGATGTCCAGCCTGCTGCAGTGAAAGGAGGTCAGTAGGGTTTTTTCCTCAGGGGTGACTGAGGGAAGGCCCCTCTGGGGGGGTAGGGAGGTCCCTCCGATCTCTGGGGGACATCATCTCTGACCACAGTGCAGTCAAACCAGGCCACTACCACCAGAGTGCCCCCAGAGTCTGCTGGGGCCCCAGGGTTCACCCATCCTCCTCTGGGTCAGCACTGAGCTGCAGACACTCAGGATACCAGGAGTCACATCTCTAACCACAGCCAGGCCTCCACGCCCTCCCAGGACCCCACTGGGGAGTCGTGAAACCAGAGTCAGAAGCAGGCACAAGGATGCATGCCTAGCAGTGAGCTTCTGCTCACTCTGCCCCAAGCATCACAGAGTTCAAAAGCAGAGAGCCCTGGACGTCCTTGACAAGTAGAAGATGAAGTTCTCAAAACATCAAGATAAGCCAGAGGCTAACAGAGGCCAGATCAAGTTCTCAAAACATCAAGATAAGCCAGAGGCTAACAGAGACCATCCCCATGGAAAAGAAATGCAAAAAAGCAAAATGGCTGTCTGGGGAGGCCTTACAAATAGCTGTGAAAAAAAGAGAAGCGAAAAGCAAAGGAGAAAAGGAAAGATATAAGCATCTGAATGCAGAGATCCAAAGAATAGCAAGAAGAGATAAGAAAGCCTTCCTCAGTGATCGAGGCAAAGAAATAGAGGAAAACAACAGAATGGGAAAGACTAGAGATCTCTTGAAGAAAATCAGAGATACCAAGGGAACATTTCATGCAAAGATGGGCTCAATAAAGGACAGAAATGGTAGGGACCTAACAGAAGCAGAAGATATTAAGTAGAGGTGGCAAGAATACACAGAAGAACTGTACAAAAAAGATCTTCAAGACCCAGATAATCATGATGGTGTGATCACTGACCTAGAGCCAGACATCCTGGAATGTGAAGTCAAGTGGGCCTTAGAAAGCATCACTATGAACAAAGCTAGTGGACGTGATGGAATTCCAGTTGAGCTATTTCAAATCCTGGAAGATGATACTGTGAAAGTGCTGCATTCAATATGCCAGCAAATTTGGAAAACTCAGCAGTGGCCACAGGACTGGAAAAGGTCAGTTTTTATTCCAATCCCAAAGAAAGACAATGCCAACGAATGCTCAAACTACCGCACAATTGCACTCATCTCACACCCTAGAAAAATAATGCTCAAAATTCTCCAAGCCAGGCTTCAGCAATACGTAAACCGTGAACTTCCAGTTGTTCAAGCTGGTTTTAGAAAAGGCAGAGGAACCAGAGATCAAATTGCCAACATCCTCTGGATCATCGAAAAAGCAAGAGAATTCCAGAAAAACATCCATTTCTGCTTTATTGACTATGCCAAAGCCTTTGACTGTGTGGATCACAATAAACTGTGGAAAATTCTTCAAGAGATGGGAATACCAGACCACCTGACCTGCCTCTTGAGAAATTTGTATGCCGGTCAGGAAGCAACAGTTAGAACTGGACATGGAACAACAGACTGGTTCCAAATAGTAAAAGGAATACTGGCTGAATATCAAGGCTGTATATTGTCACCCTGCTTATTTAACTTATATGCAGAGTACATCATGAGAAATGCTGGGCTGGAAGAAGCACAAGCTGGAATCAAGATTTCTGGGAGAAATATCAATAACCTCAGATATGCAGATGACACCACCCTTATGGCAGAAAGTGAAGAGGAACTGAAAAGCCTCTTGATGAAAGTGAAAGAGGAGAGTGAAAAAGTTGGCTTAAAACTCAACATTCAGAAAACGAAGATCATGGCATCTGGTCCCATCATTTCATGGGAAATAGATGGGGAAACAGTGGAAACAGTGTCAGACTTTATTTTTTGGGGCTCCAAAATCACTGCAGATGGTGACTGCAGCCATGAAATTAAAAGACGCTTACTTCTTGGAAGGAAAGTTATGACCAACCTAGATAGCATATTCAAAAGCAGAGACATTACTTTGCCAACAAAGGTCCGTCTAGTCAAGGCTATGGTTTTTCCAATGGTCATGTATGGTTGTGAGAGTTGGACTGTGAAGAAAGCTGAGTGCCGAAGAATTGATGCTTTTGAACTGTGGTGTTGGAGAAGACTCTTGAGAGTCCCTTGGACTGCAAGGAGATCCAACCAGTTCATTCTGAAGGAGATCAGCCCTGGGATTTCTTTGGAAGGAATGTGATGCTAAAGCTGAAACCTCCAGTACTTTGGCCACCTCATGCAAAGAGTTGACTCATTGGAAAAGACTCTGATGCTGGGAGGGATTGGGGGCAGGAGGAGAAGGGGATGACAGAGGATGAGATGGCTGGATGGCATCACTGACTCGATGGACGTGAGTCTCAGTGAACTCCGGGAGTTGGTGATGGACAGGGAGGCCTGGCGTGCTATAATCCATGGGGTCGCAAGGAGTCGGACACAACTGAGCGACTGAAATGAACTGAACTGAACTGAACTGAACAGAAGCCAGAATGAAAAAGCAGAGATGGAAATGGTTTCTGGGTTTCAAAGGTGGGCTCTCCAGACTTCAAGGGTGGATTGGAGTTTCTGTTTTTTAAAACTGCCTTTCCTTGAAGTAAAACTACAAAGGCCTATGATTTCTGATATCTCCACTGGGCTGAGATGTCCTGATGGGGGTGTAATAGCTGAGTCACCCCACCAGGAGGTGAAGGGAGAAGATTGTGGGCAAACCCATCGCCAGGGGAGCACAGTAGGCATGGTGGCCAGGTTGGTTGTCTGTGAACCCCTTCCTGGGGAGGGGAGAAGGCACCCACGTACAAGGCTCCGTTGGTGAAGACGGCGTCCCCGCCCTCCACGTACTGCAGCTGGGCGGGGTACACGTGCTGCGCCGGCTGGACCTGAAACAACAGCAGACACCTGGCGTTACACGGTCCAGATCATCCAGGTGGAAATATCTCCTATTGCCTTTTGTGAACACGTAGTGCCACGTTACACTTGTCCTACCCCGGCTGGCACACCTAAAACCTAGGAGAGATGGTCACGTCGAGGCCACGTATTCCAGATTAACCCAGACAGGGATGACGCAGCAGGTTGGGGCCCCTATTCCATGCGGAGAGGAGCCCCGCTGGAAGCCGAGATCCAGAACAGGGCGGGAGGTGGTGGTGGTGATGGTGCCTGGGGTCTACTGACCACTGGGCAGAGGGGCCGGTCTTGCTTGATGGTGGACACCAGAGATGTGGACAGAACTGGGACCTTGGAGCGTCTGATCCCGCTCCCCATTATCCCACCCTCCATTATCCCACCCCCCGGCAGGGCAGGGGCTCAAGTGGCTCACGTGCTCTATCACCCCCACGCCACCCTCTTTGGTGCCCTAGTGGCTGTCCCCAGCAGCTGGGTGGGGGGAGGGGCCTTGGGAACCCCTCTGGGAGAGACTGTGAAGGTCTGAGCAGAATCAGTAGGAGTGCTGGGCCTGGAGTAGGGGTTGGGGGCTCCGGGGGGAGGAGGGGTGATGGGAAGACCCCTCCCTCCTCTGTCAGTCCACAGCCTCAGCTGATGGCCCCTGGGGGATGCAGGCGCTCTGATGGAGCCCAGAGCTCTGTGTGGGGAACTTCAGGACTCTGCTATGGAGGGAGGCTTAGTGGATGCTTGATTCAAGCTCACTGGGGATGAGGAAATCAGGGGCAGGTCTCATCATGGCCTCTCTGTAGACCTTTATGCAGCGGCAGGATTGGATCGACTCCCACCTCTGAGGACACAACCCAGGGACATGTGCACACACATAACCCCTCTCGTCTGTAGGGGGTGGGTATGATGCAGAGGTCAGCGGAGAGAGAAATGGTGGACACAAGGCCAGCCCCACGGAACAGGGGAAGCTTCTGGAATCATGGAGCCATGGTCGCGCCCCTCCCTTGAGGAGCTGAGGCAAAGATGCAGGGTCCTTGCTGGGCACCCCCAGAGCCTTCGCTCCTCCTGCAGGAAACCCCAAATCACACAGCATCAGGCAAATCTCTCTAAGGAGTGAAGTCGCTCAGTCGTGTCCGACTCTTTGCGATCCCATGGACTGTAGTCTACCAGGCTTCTCTGTCCATGGGATTTTCCAGGCAAGAGTACTGGAGTGGGTTGCCATTTCCTTCTCCAGGGGATCTTCCTAACCCAGGGATCGAACCCAGGTCTCCTGCATTGTAGGCAGATGCTTTACCCTTTGAGCCACCAGGGAAAGGCCAAACCTCTCTAAACACCCTGCTAATCTGAACAGAGCCCCTTGAAGGGAGAAGCGTGTCCTCTGGGGTCTCGCCATCTCCACACTATGCTCCTAGGTCCTGTTGCATGGGAGCCTGAATGAATTTGAACTCAGCATCTCACATAGAGCAGGAGTCGGCAAACTTG
This sequence comes from Bos indicus, assembly GCF_029378745.1. Lineage (NCBI taxonomy): Eukaryota > Metazoa > Chordata > Mammalia > Artiodactyla > Bovidae > Bos > Bos indicus. Next base: position 18,133,850 of record NC_091766.1, on the reverse strand, counting down.
GGTCCTTAGGTCAAATCTGGCCCGCCTGATCTTACAAATAGTTTTATTGGCACATGGCCACACCATCCCTTCCACGAGAGTTGCATGGTTGTGCCTGGGACTGTCTGGCCTGCAAAACCAACCAACCAAACAAAAAGCACTGTGAGGCCTTTTCCAAAAAAGGTTTGCCGACCGCTGCTAAGATCACGCTGCCTGTCTGAGCTGATGATCTGGGCTGTGTTCTGGCTGCTGAGCCCACACGTTCAAGCTCTGCTCTCTAATCATTTAACTGCACAAGAGGCGCCTGTCTGAGGGTCCAGCACTTGCCTGCGGGTGGGTCGGCCTCTCCTGGAGGATCCACGTTCCTCCTATTCAGAAACCTCTGCCATCTGCCTGCGTGTCTACAGCTGCACCCCAGGCTCTACCTAGCGGTTCACTTGTGCCTGAAAGGCTGAAGATCTGAATTAATAAAGATCATCAGCTTTCTTGGCTTGTAGCAAACTATCTGCAGCAACAGATTTTTTTTTTAACGCTTCCAAAGAGAACTTCCTGGTAAGGAGCCAAACACGTCACACAAAAGGAAACAACAAAACAGGAAAGCAAGCACTGTCGTTCGGATGGGGGCTCCCAGGCATGCCATGCCAACCATGTCCCACGTCCCCTGTGCTGTGGTTACCTGCTGTGTTACCTGCTGGACTCTGGGGAGGGAGAGTGGCTGCATCTGGGCCCCTTTGGGAGCCGAGCCCGCTGCCTGGACCAACACCCTCTACAAGGGAAGGAGAGAGGACATTTAGGCTCATCGTACGTGAGTCCTGAAAACAAATACAGGTCACAGCCGGCGTGACCGTGCCTGCTGCTGCTTAATGGAAACGTATGTGGGGGGGCGGTAAGAAGGAGGGCACACACATGCCCCCAGCAGCTTTGTCTCCTTGGGGTCTGTAGTCATCAGGGTGACGTGGGCTGAGAACTGGGTGCCAGCCACACCGCTTCCCCCGGACAGGCTGGGTCACACCCCACCATGTCTCTCACCCTCGACCTGCCCCCGTTTGAGAAGAAAGGAAGCCCAGAGTGGCCACTGCTAGGTTGCAGTCCCAGCATCTCAGTATTGGAAGTTCTTTAACTCAGACTCAGGCCAGCCCCCCTCCCGGGCTCCATGGCTGCTCTCTGGGCCCCTGGGCCATCTTCCCAGAATGGCTTTGTGACTTTGCTGGAGAACTGGTTGAATGGACAAAGCTAGGAAAGTGGGAAGAATCAAATGCACTCCCGAGGGGAGGGAGGAATAGGAGGGATTTGTTTCTGTGGGCCTGGGGCTTCGGAAGTCGTGGACTGTGATTCTGTGATTGGCCTCGTGGACCCTATGCATCACCAGGTGCAGTAATTCTGCAGGGCTTGGTCTCATGAACACCACTGCACTAAGAATTCAACACACTTAGCCCTCCGTAAACTCACCCCCAAAGACACAGAGAACACAGATGGCACACAGAGATCAACAGGATGGATGGACAAACCCCAAGTGTCCATCCACACAGGGGAACATCACTCAGCCAGGAAAAGGAGAGAAGCCCAGCTCTCCACACAGAGTGAATGGACCCTGAGGACATGACGCTCAGTGAGAGAAGCAGGCACGGAAACACACACCATGTGTGATTCTATCTACGGGAAACGTCCAGAGCAGACTGACCCACAGGGACAGAGTGGATTCCTGGTTGCCAGGGCCTGGGGGTGAGGGATGGAGGGTCATTGCTAATGGGGAGGGGGTTTCTATTTGGGAGGATGAAGATGTCCTTGAACTAGCCAGAAGTGGAGGTTGCAAGACACTGTGAATATCTTAAACACTGCTAAATTGTTCACCTTAAAATGGCAAATCTTGTGTCAGGTGAATTTCACCTCAAATAGATAAATAAGAATTTTGTGGACTTACAGGCACACACTCCAAAGCTGAGGCATCCAATATGGAAGATAATAGCTGTGTATCTCTGTGGCCGTTGACATTTACTTTGATTTAAATGAATTGCAAATTTCAGTTTCTCTGCAGCCCTGGCTACACTGCTGGTGCTTGGAGCCTAGTTGGGCTGGCGGCAGGACACTCCCACTGTGCTGGGAAGTTCTGCTGGACGGCACGGGACTGAGAGGAGAAGTAGGAAGTGTGAATCATGGGATGGAAGGAGCAAGAAAGCCCCTTACTGGGGAGGCACTGGGTGCTCACTCTTCAGGAAGCCTGCAGGCGAGGCAGGTGCCCAAGGGGTGGGCTGCCACTGATGCTGGGCTGGGGGGCTGGACCCATCTCCAGCAGGGACGGGAGCCCTGGAGCCTCGGATGGACATGGAGCTGCAGGGCAGAATGCTGGGCCTGTAGTCGCCAGAGGCGGCCAGCACCCAGACCTGGGGCACCTGAGACTGGGGCTGGCGAGAGGGACCCCAGGGAACAGGGGGTGGAGGGCCCATGCATCACATGCGGTGGGCATGGAAACAGTGAGGCCACAGCCACAAGTGATCGCGCCCTCTAGGTACCTGTGCTGGGGTGGCCACACTTCCAAGAAATAAATGCCACACGTGCCCGACTACGTGTGCTAAACTGAATAAGTGGTCTCAGTGTCTATCTACTTGCTTTTGCTGAATTATGGGTTTTATTTTTCTTTTTTGCCAGTACCAATTCTTTCTGTCCCGCTCCTAATTTTCAGATTTGTAAATCATAGATAGTGGGCCTCTGCACGTGTCCACGACTTCTGGTCTGTTCCATTGCCTTCAGTTTCACGTGGAATTATGTTTATGTCTACTTTCTGTTGTATTCCAAACTACTGCGGAAATCTAGGAGTTGGGAGAACCTTGATGAGATGAGAACTTGTGAAAATTCTCCACAAGTTTGAAAGAATATGCCACTTCTAATGCTAGATTCGATTATGAACCAATCCTAAGACTTCTCACTTCTGCGTAGAAGGCTCACTTCCAAGGTACAAGAAAACTGCCGCTAGCAGATGAGAATGAAGTCAATCAGAGTCCAAGAAGGGCTGTGGTTCTGAGTTTGGATCATTTCACCGATTCCTTGGTGGGGCCTTTCAAAACAAATGGTGAAAAAGCCAGATAACATGGGAAGAGGGAGGAACGTGAGGTGCATTTCAACAGCAGCAGCCGTGGAGCTGAGAAGTCAATTCAGAAGAATAGAGATGCCAGGCTCTGCAGATTTAAATGTTTTCCGAAACCGTGGTGGATGTGTCCACCCTGGCTGCACTGGTTTTTCCAGGGCTGCCTAAGCAACAGGCGGGCTGATCTGTTACCTGCGGGGAGGCTGTCACTGGCTGGGCCACGGGCGCCTGGGCAGCCGCCGACGAACACAAAGCCACGGAAGCCGGGGAATCCGATCCACTCTCTGAGTTCTGCATGCTCAGGTCTAAAGAGAGGTGGAGAGAGAGTGAGGGCAGGGCAGAGAGAGAGTGATGGGGGCAGGGCTGCCATCGCAAAGCCTGGAGAGGCGATGGACAAGGTAGTGAGCGAGTGGCAACGACCAGGTTCAAATGCGAGGATCCTGGCCAGACGAGGTAAGTAAGAGGCAGGGGGAGAAAGGCTTTTCAATCATTTCATAAGAAGAGAGAAGGGAGGCGCAGGAGGTATTTTTTCCAACAGAAACCTGAAAAATAGCCCAGCAGGAATTCCTGAAGGACAGGTGTGGGACAATGGCACCAATCTCATCAAGCTTGACTATTTTCAAGGGTTTATGCAATTTTTAAACCATTTATGGAGAAAATTAAAAGCGCTTGTTGGATGTTTGCCATCTGGGGAGCTACCACACCCCACTATAAGCGCATCTCTTAGGGCAGGGTGTCCTCTTGGCACCGTGGCCAGCGAGCAGGTGTCAGCGAGCAGGCCAGTGAGCAGGAGGCCTGTGGGACCTCCTGGGCCAGGTGTGGGTGGAACAGCACCCCTGCGCCCCCAGTCATCACAATCACAGATGTCCCCGGATGCCAATCCGTCCCTTTGGGGGCGGATTTAATACCAGCGAGAAAAAAGGTGACGGCAGAGGAAAGAATTGGCACCTTCCTTTGGGCTGGAGAAAAATCCTCAGGCATTTCAGCAATAAGAAAAGGTGCATTTTGTTCCTCTGCCCATGAGAAAGTGTAAGAGTATTGATATATTTCTCTGCAGCCAGGTGCAGACATCTCTCAAATGGGTCGTTTAAAAATTCTCTACCAAAAAATTCCTGTAACCGCAGCACAAAGTGGCAGATGAGATTCACTCCAGGAAAATGCTGAAAGGCAAACTCTCTACATTAAAAAAAATTTTTTTTGGCCACGCAGCAGGGCATGCGGGATCTTGACTCCCCAACCAGGGATTGAACCCATGCGTCCTGCAGTGGAAGCGTGGAGTCTCAACCACTGGACTGCCAGGGAAATTCCTCTCTTTACTTTTTAACAAACACTAGCTACCTTCAAGCTTCAAGAAGCAGATCAGCAACTGCAGACAGGGGAGATGGCTTTGCGGCCGCACACAGCTGTCTCATCTCTGTTTTGTCCCCTACTGGCCACGGCTCTAAGCATGTCCTCCCACGAGTCTGGGCTCCCAACTCCCGGGGAGACCTGGACAGCATAGCACACACCACAGTGCCCAGGACATGCTGCCAGAAACTCTGTGTTTCTCTGTAGCCCCAAGAGTCTCACCTCCAATAATAAGTAGATATTTTAAAGCCTTTTTAAAAAATTCAAAGAAAAACTGATAATAGATTGAAACAATTTGCCTAAGGGAAGCAGAAATGAGTGCATGTGTGTTTGTTTGGATCTGAGAGTGCTGGCTAAATTCCATCTTCATTGACTATCCCAGGTCCCTCCCACCCACCCCCAGTGCCTTTGGTACCACAGGAACCATTTGATGGACTGTGGCCGTGCCTTGGCAATTTTCTATTTCCTGTGACCTTGACTCAGTTCTCACCACCAGAGGTCCCCAGATCCATACAATGACTGCTGCTTCATGTGCTCTTTGCCTCTTTTGGAGGAGGAAGAGGAGAAGGGAGGGAGAGGGATGGAGAGGGAGGAGGAAGAGGAGGGAGAGGAGGAGACTGTGAATTTCCAATCTGTATTTGCTGGGTCTCCAGCTTTCTCTCCTTCCTGACGAAACTCACTTTTGGAATTATTCTACTGGAATGTGCCTAACTTGTGGTCTTATATTCACGGTTTTCTCTGACCGTTTAGCCAGTCAGCTACCCACTCTGTACTATTGTGTCCCCATCTGAAGCCAGGAAGCGGGTAACTTCAGTAGCATTAGGGGGAAAGTGATGCAAGCTCTCCAGGAAATGAATCCACGAGTGAGAAAGTGAGGAGGCTGACTTCACTGAGACCAGTTCCTTGGTCCATAGTTGAGTCTTACGGAGACAAAGAGAGGCTGTGAGTGAGTGGGATAGATGGCGGGCCCATGCTCTGCTTACTGTGGCCAGAATGCACTTTCCAGAATGTGAGTTAGTCTAACACACTCCTGACCAGGATGCACTATCTGTCTCACACTGTATGGCATTTAGTGAAAAAGTTGGCTTAAAACTCAACATTCAAAAAACTAAGATCATGGCACCTGGTCTCATCACTTCATGGCAAATAGATGGGGAAACAATGGAAACAGGGACAGACTTTATTTTCTTGGGCTCCAAAATCACTGCAGGTGGTGACTGTAGCTATGGAATTAAAAGACGCTTACTCCTTGGAAGAAAAGCTATGATAAACTTAGATGGTGTATTAAAAAGCAGAGACATCACTTTGCTGACAAAGGTCTGAATAGTCAAAGCTATGGTTTTTCCAGTAGTCATGTATGGATTTGAGAGTTGGACCATAAAGAAGGCTGAGAGCCAAAGAATTGATGATTTTGAACTGTGGTGTTGAAGACTCTTGAGAGTGCATTGGACAGCAAGGAGATCAAACCAGTCAATCCTAAAGAAAATCAATCCTGAATATTCATTGGAAGGATGGATGCTGAGGATGAAGCTCCAATACTTTGGCCACCTGATGCAAAGAGCCGACTCATGGGAAAAGACCCTGATGCTGGGAAAGATTGAAGGCAGGAGGAGAAGAGGATGACAGAGGATGAGATGGTTGGATGGCATCACTGACTCAATGGACATGAGTTTGAACAAGCTCCGGGAGATGGTGAAGAACAGGGAAGCCAGGTGTGCTGCAGTCTGTGGGGTCGCAGAGTTTGACATGACTGAGTGAACAACAGCAACAAATGTCATTCAGACCAGAGTCAGCAGACTTAAGTCCCAAGTGGGACTTACGGGCCCACCTGATCTCTGTTACAACTACTAGACTTTGCCATCATAGCATAGGAGCAACCATGGCTGACACATGAATGAATGATCTTGGCAGGTTCTGATAAAACTATTTATAGAAACAGGCGATGGGCCATGGTTGTTGGTCACTGATCCACATAACTTGGGTTTGATAAAGTGGTGTGGTTTCGGAAGACGTAGAAAAATTACACTGCCTTGATTCGAAGCCTGAGGCCCACAGGCCTTCCATCCAGCACCTTGTTCCTGAGGCCACATCTCACCAACACGACAGGACTTGGGGGGACCCCAGAGGGTGACTCAAATTGGGAGAAGGGTGAAGTCGCTGACATTTAAAGACAAACGGAAATATCAGACACTGGTTAAATGCCAACTGTGGTCTTCTTGAAGCTTGATGATGCTGCTGCATGCTCAGTCATGTCCGACTCTTTACGACCCCATGAGCTATAGCCCGCCAGGCTCCTCTGTCCATGGGATTTCCCAGGCAAGAATACTGGAGTGTGTTGGCATTTCCTTCTCCAGGGGATCTTCGTGACCCAGGGATCAAACCTGCATCTCCTGCACTGGTAGGTGGATTCTTTACCACTGTGCCAGCTATCCTGAAGTTTATGAAGCCACAAAGAAGGCTGATTCGTTGAATGCCAGAACCCTAAAATCCAGGGGTACCCCTTGAAACTCAGGATGGGCAATTGGGCACAGCTCACTTTGGGGGGGCTGTAGTGTGTTGAAGGGTGTCCCCCCAAATTCATGTCCCCCTGGAGTCTCAGGATGTGACCTGATTTGGAAACAGTGCCCCTGCAGATGTACAGAAGGGAAGCATGGAAAGGAGATCACAGGGGATGAGGGGGCCCCAAATCCAGTGATAGCGTCTTAGAAAAGGACACACAGGGAAGAAGGCCATGCGATGGTGGAGGCAGAGACGGGTGATGCGGCTACAAACCGAGGATGCCGAGGCCCTTAGAGTTGGAGGAGGCAGGGAGAAGCCTCCCCTAGAGCGATCATGGCCCTGTCGACACTCTCTGGTCTCCCGAACTGCAAGAGGATTGTTTTTTGGTTGTTTCAAGCCACCCAGCTTGTGGTACTTTGAATGGCATCCCTGGGAAACCCACACAGGGGTCTCCCTATGGTCCACCCCGTGAGGTTCTGGGGTCCTGCTTTGGTCAGGCACATTGTATCAGGCAGCTGATACACATTTAGCAAATGAATGAACACCAGTAATGCCTCAGTACTACATCTGACACTGAATGATAAAAACTTACAGATAGCATTTCAGATAGTGAGAGTCTATGATGGCAGTTTATGAAACAGATAATGATACATGGAATTATTATTTCAAGAGACAGTACAGTTGGGAAATACAAAGAGGTTCATAGAGGTTTCAGAAAAAGTACAAACCACCTGGTTATTTCAGGGGTACCTAGGACTCTCCTGGGAAGGATAATGACTCTTTGAGACCAAATTCTCTGCTCCCTCAATTCATCCTTTGACACTGGGATCATAGACAGAATGACAGACGCCTGGTGGGTCAGTCTGGCTGCTCCTGTATATGAAGACACAACATGCCCATCTGCAGAGAGTGTGATACCCTTCCTTTCCCACCTAAGATCACCAAGGTTGTAGGTTGCACATAAGCTGATCCAGTTTCCTGCAAAAATGTTTTTTTTTGGGTCCATTAATCAAGGGCTCTTAGCACATCAAACTTTAGGGTTTTTAAAACATGGTTTTTCAAAGGCATGCAAAAGAAACACTGGCTTTCAGTAACGGAGCAGCAAATTGGCTGGATTAAACCTTCTGCAGAAAACAATTACAAAATCTGGGCAAATTATTATTTTTTTAAAGCAACTATTTAGACACTGGAGGGTGACCAAAGCAGGGGGCACTGCCAGGGACCTGGCCCTTGGAAGACCACTGTCACAGATCAGACTGCCTGGGGACTCTGGCTTTCGCTGGGGGGTAAATCCCCTGTGCAGGAATGCTTGGGTGGCAGAAAGCAGCACCCTGGGCATCTTGAAGAGTCAAAGGAGAGAGTTCACAATGTTGGGGGGCATCTTGGAAGGCAGAGAGCCACAGAGAGGGTGAACCCCCAAATCTGACTACATAGTACACCAAAATCTTTAGCCAATTGGCTAAAAACCACACATGTGGAGGAGACATGGGGGTCTTGGAGAAAACCCGGCAGTTCAAAGATGAAAATGCCAGGAGAAGATTTCAGCTGCTACTTACTACAGGAGGGCAGTTTGAGCCCAGCCAAGTTAAAGGCCATCAGGGGGACATGGCAGAATCCAGAGATTCTGTAACATACCACTCATGGTGTCCAGGACCCAGTAAAGACCATGAGCTATGAGAAAAAATAGGAAATTGTGATTCATACCCAAGAGAAACAACAAAAGAAAAATCAATTACAACCAAACTAAGATAATCCTGCTGTTGCTGATGAAGCATATTTACTGTATGACTCCAGTGATATGACATTGTGGAAAAGGAAAATTATGGAGACAGTAAAAGATCAGTGGTTGCCAGGAGTTGGTGGAAGGAGGATGGATAGGAGGAGAGAGGGTTTTTAGGGCAGTGAAAATACTCTGTGGCTTCTTCAGTGGCACAGCAGTAAAGAATCTGCCTGCCAGTGCAGGAGACACAGGTTCAATCCCTGGGTCAGGGAAATCCCCTCGAGAAGGGAATAGCACTCCACGCCAGGATTCTTGCCTGGGAAATCCCATGGACAGAGGAGTCTGGTGGGCTACAGTCCATGGGGTCGCAAAAGAATCGGGCATGACTGAGTGACTAAACAACAACACCAGAAACGCTCTGTAGGATACTATACATTTGTCCAAACCCATTGAAAGTACAACACCAAGAGGGAACCCTAGTATAAAGCATGGACTTTGGTTAATAATGATATGTTAGTGTTAGCTGCTCAGTCGTGTCTGACTCTGGACTTTAGCCTGCCAGGCTCCTCTGTCCATAGGATTCTCCATGCAAGAATACTGGAGTGAGTTGCCATTCTCTTCTCCAGGGGATCATCTCAAACGAGGGATCAAACCTGGGTCTCTGGCATTGCAGGCAGATTCATTACCGTCTGAGCCCATGACGTGTTAGTATACGTATACGATCAGCTGCAACAAATGGTCTGTCTGGTGAGGGATGTTGATAATGGGGGAGGCTATGCAGGTGTGAAAGCAGAGAGTATACACAAAATTTCTGTACCTTCCTTTCAATTTTGCTGTGAACCTAAAACTGCTCTTTAAAAAATCTAGGAATAAAAAGACTGACAACCTTCTATTTAAAAATTGACATGACAAGAATGAAAGAGAAAAGAAAAGGAAAAAAACACAGATTGCCAATGCCAGGAGTGGGATGAGGTCTAGCACTACAAATCTCACAGAAATTAAAATGATAAAATGGAACTATTATGAACAACTTTAGCCAATACACTTAACAATTTAGATCAAACAAACACTGTTTTGAAAAGCACAACAAACCCAAACTGACCAAGATGAAATAGAAAATGTGCAGTCAGGGCTTCCCTGGTGGTCCTGTGGTTAAGAATCTGCCTTGCAATGCAGGGGAGAACCAGTTCAACCCCTCGCCGGGAAGATCCCACATGCTGTGGGGCAACTGAGCCTGTGCATCACAACAACTGAAGCCCATGCTCCACAGCTACTGAAGCCTGTGAACTATAGAGCCTGTGCGCCACGAGAAGCCACAGCAACGAGAAGCTACTAGAGAAAGCCCTCACACAACAATGAAGACCCAGCACAGAGAAAAATAAAAATTAAACATAAATAAAAAATAAGTTCTTAGAAAATATATGGTCATACAAAGAAATTGAATACATTATTGAAAACCTCCCTACAAAGAGAAGTCCAGGCTTAAACAGTGTCACTTGTGAATGCTATCTAACACCATAAAGGGAATTAATAAACAAATTCCACCAGAAAATAGAGAAAGTAATACTTAACAACTCATTTCATGAGGTCAGCAAAGTCCTGATACCAAAATTTGATTAAAAAAAATTATAAGAAAAGTATTTAGATCATTATCTCTCATGAGCACACTTACAAAAATCATAATAAAAATAATAAATCAAATCTAGAAATATATAATCAATATAGCCCATACTTACATTGTCGATTGACTTTTCTGATGGTGCCCCAGCTCTCTTCCTTCTCAGTTGATCTTTGACAAAGGTGTCAAGGCAATTCAACAGAGAAATGAAGTCTCTTAAACAAATGATATATCCACATGGGAAGAGAAAACAAATGAACTTTGACCCCTGCCTCACACCATACACAGAAATGATTTTGAGTTAGATCACAGACTTACACATAAAAGTTAAAACATGATACATTAGATTTCACAAACATTTTAAACTTCAGCTCATTAAAGAGTTCATCAAGAGCCCAAATTGTTAAGTCCCAGTCTAGGAGAAAATATTTGCAAAAATTGTATCTGACAAAGGGCTTTTATCCACAATACATAAAAAGCTCCCTACAACTCAATAAGAAGAAGACAATCTAATGGGCAAAAGACTTGGATAGGCACTTCATAAAGGTATACAGACGCCCCATAAGTATATGAAATAGTATCTAACATTGATAGTCACTAGGGAAATGCAAATCAAAAGCACAATGAGATGCCACGAAACACTCAACGACTAGAACGGCTAAAATAAAAATTTGACAACCAATGTTGTGAGCGCATGCAGAAACTGTAACTCTCATACACTTGTGGGGATGTCAAATGATATCACCACATTGGGGAAAAGGTTTGGTAGTTTTCTAGTAAGTTCAACCTACCCTTTAAGGCAAAATTCTTCTCCTGGATGTTTATCCAAGAGAAATGGAAACATATGTCTTCAAAAAACTAGCACATTCACAGCAGTTTTCTAGCCAAAAGGAAGGAAAAATCCAAATGTCCATCAGAAGAATGAATCGGAAACTGCAGATTGTGGTAAGTTAAAGATGCAGAGCATAATCCCTCAAGCAACCACTGAATACACACAGACATGGACACACACACAAACACAGCCAAAAAGCCTATGGGGAAAGCAAGTCACGGATAGAGAAGTATGAACTGCTGATAACACGTGGGTGAATCTCAGAATCATTACACTGAGTGAAAGAAGATGGATCCGAAAGAGCATGTTCATAATACAGACTGGCTAATTAATACAGACTGGCTAATTAATACAAGGTTATAGAGTCAGAGGAGTGTGGGCGCTGGGTCTGAGAAGGGACAGGGGAACTTTGAGAGGGGTGGATGGACAAGTTCTCTATGTGTCAGGACATGCATTACGTGGAAAATCCACCTGCTTAAACTGGACAGCTAAAGATTTCCACATTTATTGTCTGTAATTTTTTTTTTTTGATGTGGCCCGTTTTTAAAGTTTTTATTGAATTTGTTACAACATTGCTTCGGTTTTATGTTTTGGTCTTTTTGGCCACAAGGCATGTGGGATGTGGGATCGTGGCTCCCTGACCAGGGATTGAACTCACTTCCCTGAATTGGAAGGTGAAGTCTTAATTACTGGACCACCAGGGAAGCCCCTATGGTCTGTAAATCTTAACCTATAAAAACCTTTATTATCGAGTGGAGGGTGGGGAGGGGGTGTTTGTGCAGGGGACTCAAAATGTAGAGTGCTGATGACTATAGAGGCTAGTGGTGGCTACTTGGAGTTCATTACCTGCATGTTTCCCCCTCTATTTGCCATGAAGTTATGGGACCAGATGCCAGGATCTTAGTTTTCTGAATGTTGAGTTTTAAACCAACTTTTTCACTCTCCTTTTTCATTTTCATCAAGAAGCTCTTTAGTTTTTCTTTGCTTTCTGCCATAAGGGTGTTGTCATCTGTGTGTGGAGATCCAACCTGTCGATCCTAAAGGAAATCAATTTCCTGAATATTCATTGGAAGGACTGATGCTGAAGCTGAAACTCCAATACTTTGGCCATTTAATGCGAAGAACTGACTCATTGGAAAAGACCCTGATGCTGGGAAAGATTGAAGGCAGGAGGAGAAGGGGATGACAGAGGATGAGATGGTTGGATGGCATCACAGATGCAATGGACATAAGTTTGAGTAGGCTCTGGGAGTTGGTGATGGACAGGGAAGTCTGGGGTGCTGCATTCCATGGGGTCGCAAAGAGTTGGACACGACTGAGTGACTGAACTGAACTGATCCTGCATGTGGATTTTGTTGATGCTTGAAAATTCCATAACAGAAAGTGAAACCAGAAACACTCATCCTCAGCCACAAGGAATGAGTGCCGGCTCCTGCCTTTCTCCACAGCACTGGTGCTGAGTTGGCAGCCCGTGAAGAGGCGGCCAGCAGTTTCAGGGGTCCTTCTGGAAGGTGTGAGGCGGGATCAGGATGATTGACCCGCCCCCAGGGGCTGTGGGAAGGTAGCCAGCCTGGAGGACAAGGCCAGCAGACACCACACACAATGTGAAGTCCTCTGCATTTCCATTTTCCTGCTCACCTGGGTCAGGCTCATTGGTGACTGCAATCAACTTGGGTGGCTGAGCATCTGCTCTGAACTTGAACTTGTGATCAGAACTAGGAGTCATTCCATTGCGTCTTCCTGCTTGTTCTACCACACGGACTCGTCCTCTCTCCTGTTCTTCTTTCCCAGGCCAGGACTCAAGCCTTCTTTCTCTGACGGCTTTCCGTCTCCGGCCGCTCCCTGGAACAGGACCCGTGGCCCAGCCTGGCCAGGTTGGCCCAGAGCTCTGTGTGGCTCAGAGACACGCCCAGTGTGTTGTTTATAAGCCAAGCATGGTCCCTTTGTCGTGTGCTCCCAGATAAGGGCAGGCTTGAGAAAGTGGGAACACGCAGGGCCACGGGCGCAGCGTTCCCCTCCTGGGCTGGCCTGGCGTTTAGAATGCACGTCTGACCTGCTGGAGACGCTGCCCAGAAACACCACCAGTGGGAACAGGGGTGAGGGTTCCTGAGCATCTGTGAGGGGACCCAGTAGAGACCCACCGTCAGCAGCCCTGGATCAGGGCCTCGATGAATGAATCTGCCCGGGCACAAAGGGAAGAGGCTTCTGTTGACAGGAAAATACTCTGGTTACCCAGCAACCAGTAATGACAGGAAAGGAAATGTAGAAAAAGCTGAGGGCAATTTCTGGGCCCGGTTCCTAGCCTGGTGCTGACTCACCACGACCTGAAGCAATGGCCTTTCTATTCCTGCTCCTCCCCGAGCCAAGCGGAGGGATCACCTGCCTTGCATGGGTCTCTCGACATTTAGGAAGCTGCTTGTCATCTCTGGGTAATTAGGGGAGAGCAGCCTGCTGGGCTTTGGTTCCCTTTGTTCTGAATGGCCAATTAACTTCCACTCTGGGGCTTCCCTTGTGGCTCAGCTGGTAAAGAATCCACCTGCAATGTGGGAGACCTGGGTTTGATCCCTGGGTTGGGAAGATCCCCTGGAGAAGGGAAAGGCTACCCACTCTAGTATTCTGGCCTGGAGAATTCCATGGACTGTATAGTCCATGGGGTCGCAAAGAGTTAGACATGACTGAGCGACTTTCACTTCACTGGGGAGTCGCAGACCTTTTACTCTTACTTTGGGGAGAGACATGTGGCCTCTGCTGGTATTTGGTGACATTCGATGGCACCTGGGTCCATAAGCAATTCATGTCTTCCCTATGGACGAGAAGCCACAAGTCCAGAATGTTCTCAAGAGCACGGGTTGTCTTGCACCCTGGGGTCTGGCTTGACACTTGTGTTGACATTCTCAGAGTTGTTACGGGGACCAGAAGCATCAGGTCACTTTGCCGCTCATGGGTCCCCTCCGGTCTGAGGCCAGGTCAGGGAGCAAGCCCTGTGGGGTCTACTTTCTCAACTGGCCCTGCTGGTGTGTGGCCCCTGCTGTGGGATGGTTACCCAGTGGAGATCCGTATACTTGCAGAACGAAACGCCCCTCTCCTCTTTGCTGAAAAGTGGATCCTATAACACTCTATCAAGGAGATCAAACCAGTCAATCCTAAGGGAAATCAACTCTGAATATTGGAAGGATTGATGCTGAAGCTGAAGCTCCAATACTTTGGCTACCTGATGAGAAGAGCTGACTCATTGGAAAAGACCTTCTGGGAAAGATTGAGAGCAAAAGAAGGGGGCAAAAGAGGATGAGATGGCTGGGTGGCATCACTGACTCAATGGATGTGAGTTTGAGCAAACTCCGGGAAGATAGTGAAGGACAGGGAAACTTGGTGTGCTGCAGTTCGTGGGGTTTAAAAGAGTCGGACAATATTCAGTGACTGAACAACAACATAATCATCCATGAAGGTGGAAATCACATCCTTTCTATCTTTGGCCCTCCCAGCCCCCTCCCCTCAGTAGGCACTGATGCAGGGTCCCCACTGTGGGTAATCGGCAGGTCATTCTCTGTGAGGGGCTGGCCCAGGCACTGTGGGTGCTGATGGTACCTCTGGCCCCCACCCACCAGATGCCAGGAGTGCCTCCCCCACCCAAGCATCCCTGGGGCGGGGGACAGGGTTGCTTCGCTGGAGCAGCAGCGTCCTCAGGGACTGTGCAGCCTCTGGGACGTGAGACAGACAAATGGCGCTTGAGAACGACAGACTCAAAGACAGGTTGAGAATAGGGACAATGACAGAGCGGGCCCTGCGGTGACCCGGGCCCCAAACAGTTGAAATCCTGCCAGATGAGGGGCACAGAATGAGGGGGGAAGACAAGTGGACCCTTTAAAATCTACCCACTCTTTCTAAGCACCATAATTTCAACTCACATCAAGGGTGACCCATCATTGGCCTAAACCTTTCGGATGCCCTGGCATTCCTCAGTCAATTCTCAGGTTTTTTTTTGTTTGTTTGTTTTTCCTTTTGCAGCCATAGACTCTGAGGGATCAGAATTGGCTCTGAGTCGCTCTGGAATGAAGTATCTTCAGAATTCAAATTCCTTTTTCTTTTGGTCAGAACTGGGCTTCTGTTGCTGTTTTCGTGACGGGAGCCAAGCCATTCCTCCTTCTCCAGCAGAGACAGGATCAGGCCCCAGCCCTTGAAACTGGCCATCGGAGGCCTCTAAGCACGATGCCAGGGTGGGAGGCAGGCAGGTGCTCAGCCGGTCGCAGGGGTCGGAGTCGTGTGGGACATGCCCCTCCGAACTCCAAGGACAATGACCTTCCCCCACATTGTAATGGGGCGACGCTGTCTCACTTTCCTTCTAAAGAGACATGATTTGACTGAATGTAAAAGTTGTCCAGACTTAGGTACAGTTACCTCATCTGGGATGTGGTCTGATTTTAGCTGCCACTGAAAACGTCACAGATTCAGGGGAAAACGTGAATCAAAAACCCATCAGCCTGGGGCTTCTCTGGTGGTCCAAGGTCTAAGACTCTGTGCTCCCAATGCAGGGGGCCCGGGTTTGATTCCTGGTCAGGGAACTAGATCCCGCATGCTCCAACTAAGACCCCCTCATGCCATAACTAAGATCTAGCACAGCCAAGAACAAACAAACAAACAAAAAACCACACCAGCCTGCCCTGACATTCTCATCCAGCAAATGCGCTTCTGGAAAGCACTCTAATTCCATCCCCTCATAGTAATCACTTAAACTGCATGAGACCTGGGTTCCAGGGAATTCCCCCCTGGTTGGGCAGGGGGAGGCCCCCCAAAATTCAGCACATCAGCCACTTATCTGTCCCAGGAGGGGGGTTGCTGAGAAGTGTCATCTGCTCACCCAGGTACACATGCACCCACAACACACACACACACATGCACACACACATGTATACCCATACACAAGAACCAACACACATTGGCATACCCGTGTATACACACATGCACATACAGAAACACATAGGCACACAGATACACAAATACATATACATGTGTACACACACATATACCCCCCACAGGCTAGCGTGAGAAAACTGGAGGCAAACACTCCTAAGACACTGTTGCCATCTTCTTCCTCTGGATGTTTCTACTGAACTGAGGGTTGACTGGATCCCCCGGCTCAGGAGGGAGAAACAAATGATCCTTATAGTAAGAGGAGGGGACTCCTATGTGTACGTGTTTGCACACTTGCAGTTAGTTCTCTCTGCAGAGAAGTTCCTCATCCTGGGGTTCTGCTCTGAACTGTACCTCCATCACCCTACTTGGTGACACAACCTCTCCATCCCAGATCTAGGCCCCGCCTCCAGCGCATCATCTACCCGCCCCCCACATCCTCCTGCATCCAGCCCGGATCCCAACCTGCTGTTTCTACCCCTCTCTTGCTGGTCAGCTCCAATGTGTTTACTCTGGCCCATGGGGCTGGGTCACTCCTGGAAGTGAGGCTGTCCCGGGCCCTGTGGGTACCGAGCGGCATCCCCAGGCCCCGTCCCCCTTCTAGGCCAGGAACACCTCCCCAGCCACAACAACCATAAGTGTGGAGACATCCCCCAGGGTCCCCTGGGTGGGGGTGGGGGGGGTGAAGCCAACTGGGATGAGAGGAGCTGCCCGTGTTTCCTGGAACTGTTCATAAATCACAACCTTGTTTTCCACACAATCCCAGGAGCCGCCTCTGCGCGTTAAAAGTTTGAGAAGAGCTGCTTGCGAGGGTGTCTCAGCCTCAGCACTAGTGACTTTGGGGGCCCAACATCCTACACGGAGGGCGGTCCTGGGTGCTGTAGAGCAGCCTCCGTGGTCCCCACCCATTCGATGCCAGGAACACCCCCAGTCGTGATGACCACAGACGTCCTCAGACATTGCCCAGTGTCCCCTCGAGGCAGGGTCATCCCCCAGGAGACTCCCTGGTCTGAGGCCACAACCTTGCTAAGCATGGCATTTCCACCCCCACCACACCCCCTTCTGGGTGCCGGGGGCCTCACACCTACCTCCTATCACGCCGCTGTGCATGTTAGAAAACAAAGTCTGGGTCTAAGTCACCCTTGAGGACCCCTCCCAGCCTCTAGCATGTTGCCCACGATGGGTGACCCCCCAGACGTGGTTTGGAGTGAGCTGGTGCACGGGGACCCCTCACAGCTGTTGGGGCTGCGTGCCTGCCCTGTCTGCCTCCGCTGAGCCGGCCACCGGCTCTGCCTCCCACTGGCCAGGGTCCTGGCCCTGGGTTCCGGGACGCAGTGCTATTGGCATCCTGCTTTTGTACTTGGGCAGGTGTGGAAGGCATTGAGTTAACTCATCCCCTTTTGAGTGCCCCCCACAAGAAGGGCACAGAGGAGGGAGCAGGAGGGGGAGGGGGGAGGATGATGAGGGCCAGGCCAGGCACTGCTTCCTGGACCAGCATCTTCTGGGTCTGAGCCGGTGACAACCCAGCCCAGTATAGGGCTGCCTGGTGCCACCACTTCCTGTCCCCCTCAGCGTCCCAGAGACAGCTAGCGACCATGGGTGATGAGCAGCACCTCTGTGACAGATTCGGGCCCAGAGAGGCTGGCTGGCATTACCCCCATGACAGCACACCCAGGACCTTCCAAGTCACCCCCAACTCCCCGCTGGTCATCACCTCACTCCGGGATTTAAAAAGCAGAGAAACAGACTACCTAAAAATGGAGAATGTCTCCTTGACATGAGAGCAGGGGAGGAGCCCTTAAAAACTCCAAGCCCAGTAACTCTATCCCCCAAGGGAGGAAGGGCTACTTCACCCAAAGATGTGAGGTGCCCAAGCTGCCAGGCCTGCTATGTGGGGGTGGGGTGGGGAGAATATCCATGGAAATTTTATTAAATGATCAATTTAAAAGAAAAGTTTAAAATTAGGGACTTCCCTGGTGGTCCAATGATTAAGACTTGGCCTTCCAATGCAAGAGGAGTGGGGTTGATCCCTGGTGGGGAAGCTAAGATCCCACATGCTTCTGGGCCAAAAACCAGAATGTAAACAACAGAGGTAATATTGTAACAAATTCAATAAAGACTTTAAATAAATGATCCACATAAAAAAATCTTAAAAAATAAATAAAATGAGGCTGTGCTGTGCTAGGTCATATCCGACTCTTTGTAACCTCATGGACTGTAGCCCGCCAGGCTCCTCTCTCCAGGGAATTTCCCAGGTGAGAATATTGGAGCGGGTTGCCATTCCCTTCTCCAGGGAATCTTCCCAACCCAGGGATCTAACCTGGGTCTCTTGCACTGCAGGTGGATTCTTTACCACTAGTGCCACCTGGGAAGCCCCCAGATCAGGCTACAACTCCTGAAAGATGACTTTCCTAAACTGGGACCACATCTGAAACAATTTTCCGGAATGCAGAGCAGCGTTTCTTTTGGAAGAATTTATATTCCTCAGTATGTAACGATCTACAATTCTCCTGCTGAAGGAACAATTGTGTGTTCTAATTAATCTTTGGGGTAATCTTCATGTAAGTCAGAACTTACTCATCTTGATTCCAGCAACGTTTGACCTAATTGGATATGTATGTATCTTTTTAAATTTATTTGTCTATGCTGAGTCTTAGTTGCAGCATGTGGGATCTAGTTCCCTGACTAGGGATCGAACTTGGGACCCCTGCATTGAGAGGAGTCTTAGCCACTGAACCATGAGGGAAATCTCGTAATTAGATCTTGATTACATCTAATAGGGATGACATCTAACAAGATTTTTTTTTTAACAGCTTGCTTTATTTGTTTTAGAACACAAATGACATCCCGTGATAAGTTTTGGCTGCAAAACAACATTGGGAAATGTGTTCAGATATGCTACATTGTCCTAAGACCTGAGCTGAAATGCTGATACGAAGGTGCAGAGAGCATGTTCTGGGGGCTTCAGCCAGAATCACCTGCCAGAGAGAAACACAACAACAACAACACAAAGAAACACAAATCTGTGCGACTCGGCAAGTCTCCCTGCAAGGGCTGCTCTACTGACCGCGGGCTGCTGCGTTCTCACACGGGTGGCAGTCGTGGGGTGGCGGCAGCCTTCGTCAGACGGCCTGCACTCAGATGAACAAGGCAGGATCAAGTCCCCACCAAAAACCTGCCCTGGCTAACATTTCTCAATTTATAGCCCTGGTTGGTGGGCGGGCGGTGGTGCAGGGAGGAGGGAAAGAAATGTGTCACCGGCTTTGAATGAAGTTCATGGGCAGTGTTTACCTCAGCAACCGAGCCCAGTAAACAAGCGTTCTCTCTGCTGGGGAGTGACACTGTTTTGATCAAAAGCCACCCTGTGCAAAGTGGCTGCAAAGCGCCCCTCAACAGGGTGAAGATCTGGTGAACATCCTGTTTCTTTTTTTCTAAAATAATCTTTTTTGGCGTATAGTTGATTTACAACGTCGTGTTAGTTTCTGCTGAACCGCAAAGTGAGTCAGTTATACATACACATGTATCCACTCCTTTTTAGAGTCTTTTCCCATATAGGTCATTACAGAGCACTGAGTAGAGTTCCCTGTGCTGTACAGTAGGTCTTTATTAGTTATCTATTTTATATACGGTCGTGTGTATATGTTAATCTCAGTCTCCTAATTTCCCTCCCACTCTTCCTCCCTGGTAACCATAAGTGTGTTTTCCACATCTGTGACTATTTGTTTTGTAAATGAGTTCACTTGTACCATTTTTTTTTTAGGTTCCACATATAAGCAATGTCATAAGCATAATGTACACGCTCCCCTGAGGGTCACCTGCATTCCCAAATTCTTAAGAGGAATATTGAAGAACCAGAAGGTTCAGGGTTCAGTTTCCATCACCAGCCACCCTGACATGTGACTGTCTTTATGAGTGAGCTGTCAGGGGTCTAAGCCTGGCTTTTCTGATATTTTGGAGCAACAGGAATAAAAACTTTATGCTGAAAAATGACAAAGGAGTTGAAGTTTATCAAGGACCAAGATAAGTAGGCTAGATGGGTAAAGATTTTTATAAACACAAGAAATTAGATCAAAAAAGATATTCGACTAAAGACTGAAATAAGTCTCCAGCTGAGAAAAGTCTAGGAAATATTCAAGGGACTGAAAGTTCCTTTGTTTTTTTTTTCTCCCAACAGCTCCTCCTGGTTTACATGGATGAGATACCAGTGTGACAATACACTTTCTTCTAAGTCAACCCTTGGTGGACCCACGTCTACCTGTGGTGGCAGATCAAACTCAAACAGTTTCACCAGGGAAAAATATATGCAGATGTTCAATTAAAACCTGGAGTCCGCCGTCCTGGCACTGTTTGCCGGCCCTCATTGTTTGCTGAGTAACAACGGTTGCCAGGGGCGACGCCGTCCACTCCCGTCTCCAAGAGCCTGTTGCTGGGCAACTGCGAGAATACTTCCCAAACCAAACAATGTCATCCCAGAGCAATCCCCTCTATCTCACATTAACCAGATCTAAAAAAAAACCCTCCCAAATATGTAATCTATTATTTTCAGAAGCCCAAAGAGAAAGGCAAATAATCTCCTCTCTATAGTAACCAAGGGGAAAACAGTTTACCATATTTGTTCTGAAATAACAAAACCTAAGAAGGACCAACTTTCTCCGTGGAAAGCATCAGAGGAGGGACTTCTTCAAGCCTTCCTAGTGCTGGGAGGAGAAAGTGCCTTTTTCTCCAAGAGGAAAGAATTTATTTATCACCAAGCCAACAAGGTGGGGTAGCTCGTAACTGCACCGAGGTTTTCTGGGCAGTGATTACAGAAACTGAAACAGCTCGGAGATTCAGCTATTTGAAAAACACGTAAGAACAGAGAAGTAGATACCTAATGAAAAAGACTTTTGAGAACGTCAAGTGTGTAAGAAATAAGTGCAAAGGAAACCATGGACTTGGCGCTAGAAACGCATCCTGCGACAGTACGGGGAGAAACTGACAGCATCTGGCAACCTGGTGTCTGCTCTCCCCCCCACCCTCCCAATCCCCTCCCCCGCTCCCAGACAGGAAGTCTCCCGGAAGAGGAAGCTAGGCCACACTGGGGGCCCCAGATGGCAGGAAGCACAGGGACACACAGGGAGAGGCCACAGGGAGGTCCCTAGTGTTGGCCAATCTTGACCCACAGAGAAAGTCAGCTGAACTCAAAGTCAGAGAGCTCCAGCTTGGTGGAGCAGTGCAGGCTGTGCCTGGGTCCCTGGGGGCTCTGGACCAGGAAAAGGGAGAGGGGGCAGCCCCCAGTCTTACAAAGGGATTGTGGGGTTCAAAGCTATGGTCTGATTTTAGGGGGAGCGCAGCCAATGATCTTCGAACACATTTACTGAATGGGGAGCACGTGGCTCCAGCCACAAGGGTCAACATTTCAGATGATCAAAGCACATGACACTAAGAGACTGGTGCATAATTAAAGCTCTTGCTTGGGGCCTGGCCCGTGGTACACAGAACCTTTGTCTTAAGACAGTGTCCAGAAGTCGCTCCTAGGATAGATGGATGCGTGTCCTTGAGAAGAAAGGAAGGTGGATTCCCTTGTTGTTAAGACTCTGAACCTGGGCTTCAGGGAGACCAGGAATTCCAGGTCAAACTCTTGGGCCATTTACCCAGGGCTAAGCAGTGATGTGGAGTGGTCATCATGCCGATCTCTAGTTCTGGGGTTGCCAGGGGACAGTGCCCAGTCTGCCTGGACTCCCCATCTGGAGGGAAGCTCTGCCATGCAGGTGTGAGGACCCCAAACCCCCTCTCCAGAAAGAGGATGGACACGGGCATCCTAGTTGCATTATTCATTGATTTGAACCAAAATCCATTTACTGACTGCTCAGCCTGGGCAGGCATCGCCCAGGAATCAAAGCAGACCAAATTCCCTTCCCTCGTGGAGTTTATGTTCTAGTAGGCAATGAGGGGACAAGGGAGAGAGATTGTAAACAAAATGAGCAAGATAAATATATACTACGTCAGGTAGTGACAGATTCCAAGGGGCAAACGGAGCAGAGTTGGGGCTGTGGGGTGGGGGGAGAAGGGGCTGCAGCTTTTAAAGGGCTCTCACATGCCTTCCTGAAAGGACTGATTACAGAGATGAGGAACGTGAGGGGCAGAGCCATTCAGGTATTTTTGGGAAGAGCATTCTTTTGAAGGGAACAGCCAGTGCAAAGGTCCTGAGGTGGGATCATACTTGCCCAGTGACTAGTGCTGAGGGAACCAGATGAGCAGGAAAGAGCCACACAGACCATCACATGGGCTCTGGTTTTCACTTTGGGTGAAATCCAAGCGACCAAAGAGTTTCAGCCCAGGAATGACCTGATTTGACTTGTGTTTTAACCAGGTTCCTCTAGTTACAGGGTTGAGAGTAGGTGAAGAAGAAAAAGGGTAGAGGCAGAGACTGCAATTAATAGGTGAATGTGGTCATGCAGGTGAGAGACAATCATGTGGCCCAGGCTGGGTGACAGCAGCAGAGGGGTGCCAGTCAGACTCTGGATAAACACAGGGGGTGGAGTCAGCAGGATTTGCTTACGGGCCGGATGCAGAGTGTGGGAGAAAGAAGTCAAGAGTGTCTTAAAGATTTTTTTGCCATTAAAAGGATGAGAACAGGAAAACTGAAACAGAAGCAGGCCTGGGGTGCAGCCAGGAGTTGATTTTTAAAGGTGTGAGGGGTTGAGAGGCTCAGACATCTGAGTTGGAATACTGAGATATTCAGGTAGATATATAAGTAAAGGTTTGAGAGGCAAGAGTAAGCTGGAGTCATCGTGTATAGATGACATGGTCTGGAGCCATCAGTGTATAGAGGAGGTGGGCTGGAGCCAGCAGTATACAGATGACATTGGCTGGAGCCACCAGTGTATAGATGATCTATTTTAAGCCACGAGACTGGCTGAGCTCATAAGGGGAGAACAGAGAAGAGACCCAGAGCCAGGCTCTCCATCATTTAGAGATCCTGAAAGAGAGGGACTCCAGCAAAAGAGCCTGAAAAGAGGAGGACATAGAAGTATGAGCAAGTGGTATCCTGAGCACCAAGGGAATTGGGGGCTGGGAAATGACCACTGGACTCAGTGAGGCAGAGGTCACTGTGACTCTGACAGAGCAGTTTCAGGGGAGTGGTGTGGGCAAAAGCCACAGGGAATGGGCCAGGTTCAGGAGAGACCAACAGTTATGGAACCAGAGACCCAGGAACAGACAAGATTTGTCAGGAATCTCTACTGGAAAGAGGAAGAGAGGGATGGTGTGGCAGCTGAGAGAGGGTTTCTGTAAATGGAAGAAGCAACAGCAGGTGTGTGTCATGATGGGCAGGATCAAACAAGAGGGACTGACTTGGGAGGGAGGTGAGAATTGCTGGCAGCTTGTCCATGTACAGATAGGACAGGAACAAAAGTCCTGCAGGAAAGAGGAGGGGCTGGCCAGAGATAGGTGCATGGATGTCTGTCCACCAGCCCAGGATGGAAGGCAGAGCCTTGGCCCAGAAGCAGGTGTCATAGATGGGTTACCCCAAACCTGAAAGTCCCTCCTGGGAGCTCCCAGTCTCCAATCCCATTCTTCAGCCACGGGACCCACTTGTTATGATTCCAGGGCCCTCAGGAGTCTACTTGGGGTTGGGGGGAGCCGGGCATCACACACAACCACTCATCAGGTCTCCAGACTCACAGCAGAGCCTCCAGAAGCCTCCAGGCTTGGGGCTGACTGTAGCTGGGAAGGAGCCCTCAGACTGCCTCTTTGACCCCACTGCTCCATGTGACTTTGGAAGGAGGCAGGGCCTGGGGTAGGTGCTTAGGTCATGAGGGTGGAGCCCTCGTGAATGGGATTAGTGCCCTTATAAAGGAGACCCCAGTGATCCAGCTCACCCCTTCTATGCCATGTAAGGACACAGTGAGAAGGTTGTGACTCAGAGAAGGCCCTCACTGATCACACTGGCACCCTGAACTCAGACTTCCAGCTTCCAGAACTGTGAGCAATGAATTTCTGTTGTTTATAAGCCGCCCAGTCTGTGGTATTCTCTGAAACAGCAGCTTGAATGGGCCAAGTCAGGCCAAGAGCTGTCCCCTAACCCCATGAGTCCCCCTCAACAGTCTAATAGAAGCCCTGTCCTCTAATAGAAGCCCTGTCCTCCAGATCGTTGACACACGATCTGCCCTTTTTATTGGTCTTTATGGTGACTAGATACCTCTTTGGAAATCCACCAACATGTCTGATCTTTCCATGTCCAAGTAGTACCAGAAATTCATTTCTAGACATCGATTTTTCTTGCTAGGTCAACATTCAAACCCGCAACCTTAAATAGGAAGCTCTAGGGTCGCACAGAAAAATAAAAGCGTATATCTTGCTAAGTCATGCTTGAACTATGTGAGATTACTGAGAAATTTAATGCAAGATAAGCGAGCGAGGCCAGGAATCTTGCTGTGAGGATTTCAAGAGCAGAGCTCTGTGGCTCTGGGTAATGTGTGGACGTGGGCCAGCTCCCAGAGTCCCGCCTGTCTTAGGGAGGGGAGGACCCTCCATGGCTTGGAAGTAGTCTCAGGTCTCTGGGCTACAGCTTTATCTCGACTGGCCTAGGACCAAAAATCTAGTCTGAGATCCCTTCCACAGCACCCAGGGATGTCTCAAGAAATGAAAATAAAGTGACAAAGGCAAAATTAGGAATATGGATCTCATCCATCCGCTCCTCTCTCCCTATCACAAATCCCCATCCACACTTACGGGGACAAAAGCACCTTCTGTTCATGGCCCCATGCAAGTTTCAACCCTGAGCCTAACGTCAGGATGCTCTGACAAGACGGAGCAAAACAAGGTTCTGTGGTCATTGTTGTTAAATCCATCATTCTAATTAAACCCAAGGAGAGAAATCATGGAAGTATTTTACATTTGTAGCCTTAATAAGACTAATTAAGGGCTTCCCTGGTGGCTCAACAATAAAGAATCAGCCTGCAATGCAGGAGATGTGGGTTCAATCTCTGGATCAGGACGATTCCCTTGATAGAAAATGGCAACCCACTCCAGTATTCTTGCCTGGGAAATCCCATGGACAGAGGAGTGTGGGGGGCTACAGTCCGTGGGGTTGCAAAGAGTGGATACGACTTAGCAACTAAACAACAAAAAGCCTATTAATGCCAAGAAGATACACTCAAACAGATTCCATTTTAGAAAGGCATTTTCATCC
Organism: Bos indicus; assembly: GCF_029378745.1. Lineage (NCBI taxonomy): Eukaryota > Metazoa > Chordata > Mammalia > Artiodactyla > Bovidae > Bos > Bos indicus. The sequence continues at coordinate 18,108,690 of NC_091766.1, read as the reverse complement.
AAAGTTTGGGGGAGGAGAATGTTAGTTTCAAAATTGAAAAATCCACCAGAAGACCCTGAAAGTGTTTTCAAGGACATTCCTGTCATTATACATCAAGATTTGAGATGAGTCTTCTTTTTTCTCAGCAAACAGTTTCTACGGGTGCCAGGTAGGGAAGGACCAGGAGCAGGAAACCAGCAATAGCCCTCAGGACCCCGACAAATGCCCAGCTCTGTCTGGTTCTGTTTCTGGTGTCTCCATACCCAGCTCCATATTAAGTCAGCTTCCGAAGCAGAGTGAAAGATAACTGGGAGAAGAAATGAAATAAAATGTTCTAGCTCAATGGCACCCCACTCCAGTACTCTTGCCTGGAAAATCCCATGGATGGAGGAGCCTGGTAGGCTGCAGTCCATGGGGTCACTAAGAGTCGGACACGACTGAGCGACTTCACTTTCACTTTTCACTTTCATGCACTGGAGAAGGAAATGGCAACCCACTCCAGTATTCTTGCCTGGAGAATCCCCGGGATGGGGGAGCCTGGTGGGCTGCCGTCTATGGGGTCACACAGAGTCAGACATGACTGAAGCGACTTAGCAGCAGCAGCAGCAGCTCTGCTTGAAAGGTGGAAAGAGAAACAGATGAAGAAACTTAACTCAAGTAATGGCAGACCAGCCTCCCCATCTTCCTTCCCCCTTTTCTCTCACTCAAAACGCTGCCTTGGGAAAAAAAGCTGCCTCTCGAACCCTCCCACGTCCCAACACTGGTCCCAACTCCTCTTGCTTCTAGAAGTCCCTGTCTTGACCACTATGACATTTGAAAATCATTTACCACTACTTCGGCATATATAGTTTTTTAAGATAAATATTTGAAAGATTTCTGTCCACGTGGAACTGGAAATGATTTGAATAAGGAAAAAAGTAATGTTGAACTGAAAAATAAAAAAGCCCTCTAATGCTCACTGTGGGCTGGAATCACGAAGACACAACTCTGTGTAAGTGAAATCCTCTTTTTCAGGAGACAAATGTGGTGCTGAAGGTTAGATTAACTGCGGATGGCTGAGCTCAGTAATTTGGACTTAACGCTCCTCTTTCGGGACCTCAGCATCTCCCTGGCCTACTGCTCAGTCCTGCTGATTCAGAGAGCATCCCTGAGGATGTGGGACACCGAGAGAAATCCACCAGCTTTCTGATTCTCTAGCAAACAGCAAGTGTGCTTCATCCCTACATGTCAATGACCACGGACAAGCACACAAGGACCACCTAACAACCTCTAGACAGGCCTTCCCCGGGTGGCAGGGGCTCTGTGCAGTGCCCCGGTCAAGGTCAACACTCAGGAAGACAGAAGATGAATGAGGGATAGCCCAGTGCGAAGTGACCAAGGGGACAGATGTGGAACGGGCAGGGTCTTTATCAGGGATAACACAGAAATTGTCATTCGTACAGCCAAGAGAGTTCTAAAGCATTACCAGTTTATCTGGCTTACACGTTATAAAAGGTACAAAGTATATCTATTTTAAATTAAGCACCCAATCTAACTATAATGCAAAAAGTTGCTTTGTAAGTTTGGTACAATTCCTGCTAAATGAATAAAATAGAGCATCTGTCCATTAGGGTCAGAGGTGGAGCCGGTGGAGTCCTGATCGTACCCACAGCAGACGAGGGAGAAATTGTCCTGGACGTGTGAACCGCCCCCTCCACCTGACACACAGCACCAGCAAAGTATCCCACCCCCGGAATACAATGTGATGGCTGAGAGCAGGTACTCGGATCTGAATCCTGGACTCTCCATTTGCTGGCTGGGTGACGACCTTCAGCCAGTGACTTAAACGCTTCTGAGTTTCCATTTCTTTCTCTGTGAACAGAGAAAACAAATCCTGTCTGCCTCGGCTGGTTGCTTCATTCTATAAAATGAAGCTTACAAAGATGGCCCAGCACACAGTAGATGTTCAGTAGGTGTTAATTAGCATCTAACTCACTCCATTCAAAGGCAACCAAGATCAGCGGCTGATGTTCACCTATAAATACCTGCAAGCCCCAAAGCAGTTATGCACTTTGGTGTTTGGAATTTCAAAACAGATGCGCCAGATCAGCCCTTCAGGGAGCGCCTCGTGCTCTGTGCTGTAACTCATTCCAGGGCATACTTGTGGGGTTCGTCATTTTGGCCCAAGACTTTGTATTTGTTTCTCTCCCAGCATTGTGCCAAACGTGGCAGTTTTCCTTCCAAGTAAACCCTGCCGCACTGCTGTTATGAAGATGACACTGGATCACGGTCCCCTTTCCTTTCTCAGAACCTTGTCCTTGCCTGAGACCTCAAAGCAGTACATCATCCTTTTGGGGGAGTTTAATACCCCATAAGGAGATCCTCTGTGCTTTGCCTTCTTTGCCACAAGTTCCTAGGGTTTGCAATGAAACAAGTTTAGGGCTGATGCAAAGACAGGTAGTATCCTCATGCGCATGTGCTGGGAGCGAAGCAGAATGGGGCAGCCTGGGTGGTGGAGAGGAGGGGTGGTTCTCACCCAGGAGCAGGCTTTGCCTCTGCAGAAAACGACCTCTGAGCATCTCTCAAGACCAAGGATATGTGTGAGCCTGCACCACCAGAGAGGGAAGAGCTAGCCAGAGTGGTGTCTCTTCCCACCTCTCAGAAATTGTCCTACAGAAGTACACGGGTCCTGAAAGGTACACAGACACACAGACACTGTTCACCAATGTGCACAACAGCATGGCTCCTCATAGCCTCAGTTGTCTGTCAGCCAATTCAACAAAACGGGTTCAATCCATGGCTGGAATATTACTCAGCCACGAAGAGGTGAGAGGCACTGACACGACAACACAGATGGACCTCGAAAGCATGATGCTCACCAAGAGAAGCCAGACATGAAAGGCTGGATAGTGTGCGATTGCGTTGATGAGAAGTGTCCAGAATAGGCAATCCACAGAAACAGAGAGTGGGTGAGTGGCTGTCAGGGGCTAGGGAGGAGAGTTGGGGAGTAGTTGACTGTTAATGGGCACGGGGTTTCTTTTTGGCATGATGGAACATTCTGGAGTTAGTGGTGATGGGTCCATTCCTTGGATATACAAAACTCACTGAACTGCACACTCTAAATGGGCCAAACTGATGGTATGTGAAATTTATCTCAATAAAGTTGTTTTTTTTTTAAAAAGGACATATGGGCAACATTCTGGGTGGCATTATTTGAAGTCACAAAACATTGCAAGTAACTCAAATGTCCATCATTTAGGGAAATCATCCAATAAATTATGGTACATCCTTGCTGTAATACCAGGATGTCATTGAAAAGAATGAGGTGCTTTCTCCAAGAAAGATCTCCAAGATCTATGGTGCCTTGGCAGAAGATTTTCAAATATTTGAGAAAGAATCTATGTTAAAAAAAATTAGCTATCAGGACTTCCCTGGTGGCCCAAGGGCTAAGAATCCGAGCTCCCAATGCAGGGGGCCCGGGTTCCATCCCTGGTCAGGAAACAAAATTCCACTTACTGCAACTACTAAAGATCCCACAAGCCTCAACATAAGACCTGGTGCAGCCACACACACACACACATATATATATATATAATGCAGATATATATGCTTTAAGGGTTTCCCAGGTGGTGCAGTGGTAAAGAATCTACCTGCCAATGCAGGAGATGAAAGAGACTCGGGTTTGATCCCTGGGTGGGGAAGATCCCCTGGAGGAGGAAACAGCAACCCACTCTGGGGTTCTTGCCTGGAAAATTCCCTGGACAGAGGAGCCTGTCAGGCTACAGTCCTTGGGGTTGCAAAAAGGTTGGACCCGACTGAGCACATATAAGAGATATATGCTATAAAATAGGTAAATCTATTTAGAAGGTTGAGAAGGACACACGTACTATTAACAATGTTTATGTCATAGGAGGCGAGCGAGTCAGGAGGATGAGAGAGAAACTTACATTTATTAATGACTTCTACAGATGATAGCCCTTTATAGGTTTTTAAAAAATTGTAGGTAGGGTTGTTTGTATTACTTGAAAGTGAAAGTCACTCAGTCTTGTCCGACTCTTTGCAACCCTTTGGAATTCTCCAGGCCAGAATACTGGAGTGGGTAACCTTCCCCTTCTCCAGGAGATCTTCCCAACCCAGGGATCGAACCCAGGTCTCCAGCATTGCAGGGGGATTCTTTACTAGCTGAGCTATCAGGGAAGCCCCGTTTGTATTACTTATGTATCATTTAAAAAACTGTGATACATTTGTAAGCACTTGAAGGCAAGTCAGTTCTTGTAAATGTGCAGGCTGTACCTAAAGCGTGCTGTTTCAGCAGGGAACACCAGTACTGTTCAACCTACTTGGTCTGCAGTACGCTGCCACTCTCATGACCGGAGTCTTTAATATTGATATTAATTTGACACTGAACATTAAAAGAAACCGTACTGAATAAAGCAACTGTGGTACATTCACACGATGGAATACAACTCTGTGGTAAAAAGAACAAACTCCTGAAACACCCATCAGCCTGCTGAGTCTCAGATGCATCACAGTGAGTGAGGGAAGCCAGTCTTAAAAGCTGCATGCCGGGCTTCCCTGGTGACTCAGTGGTGAATAGTCTGCCTGCCAACGCAGGGGACACCAGTTCCATCCCTGATCTGGGAAGATCCCACATGCCTCGGAGCAACTAAGCCCATGCATCACAACTTTTGAGCCTGTGCTCTAAAGCCCAGGAGCCGCAAAACTACTGAGCCCGAGTACCCTAGAGCCTGTGTTCTGCAACCAAAGAAGCCCCTGTAACAAGAAGCCTGTGCACCCCAACTAGAGAGTAGCCCCCTTTCACCACAACTAGAGAAAAGCCTGCACAGCAATGAAGACCTAGTACAGCCAAAAATACATAAAATTATCTTTTAAGTGGTTAAAATGGCAATTTTTGAAAAAAAAAGGTAAAGGTACATGCTGCGCACCTCCACTTACATGAGGTTGTGGAGAAGGTGAAACCGCAGGGTGGGGACAGAGCAGGGTGGCCAGGGGACGGTTGGGGGGCGGGCGGTTGAGGGTCTGACTGTAGATGGGCAGCTCAAGAGAACGTACTGGGGTGTTGGAACCGTTCTCTGCCCTCTGGGTGGGTGGTGGTTACAAGAATCTGGGAGTGTGTGTATGTAACTATCCACTACTGATGAACCAAAGGAACGGCGTGAATTTGCTAAGTGCAAGCACTGCTCTAGGCTCTGAGGATTCACAGGGGATGACAGCCCAGCTTGGGGCACCAACATCCTTGGGCAGGGGAGTCAGACAAGAAACCAGTCACCAGAAACACAAGGTGATTCCGGAGATCTGATGGGGGACAGAGTCGGGGGTCCTGGGGGAGAAGAGGGCCTTGACAGGCCAGTTAGGGCTGCCACAGAGGGTGGCACTGACCTGAGAGTAGGCCAGACCCGGAGGGAGGTGGGAGTGAGCACTCCCAGCACCGGGAGTCGTGGGTGCAAAGGCCTTTCAGTAGAGGAGGGCAGGGGCGTTAGAGATGCCAGCAGAGACTCCATGGGCACAGCCAAAGGTCAGGATTCTATTCTAGCTTGTGAGGGAAGCCCTGGGAGGGGGGGTGTGGTACACCATCATCTCACTTATATTCTTAGAGGCTTCCCTTGCAGCTCAGCTGGTAAAGAATCCTGCAATGCGGGAGACCTGGGTTTGATCCCTGGGTTCGGAAGATCCCCTGGAAAAGGGAAAGGCTACCCGCTCCAGTATTCTGCCTAGAGAATTCAGTCAGACATGACTGAGACTTTTACTTTCAACTTTTCATGTTCTTAGAAGAGCCCTCTTTTCAGACCATCGGGATAAAGAGTAAAAGCAGGAGAATCAGGGAGGAGGAAGCTTGTGTGGCATTTACTATTTCAAATTTTACTGATTATTAATGCTTCATAAGTTCCTAATTGAGCTTCTGAAGACCTAGATATGGAAGATGGACAGGAACAATACCATTTTGTAAAGAAGCCAAGGTACAGTCACCCCAGTGAATGAAGGGTTAACTCATTAAGTATTTAGTCAACATGAAAGTAAGTGATGGGGACTTCCCTGGAGATCCAGTGGCTAAGACTCCTTGATCCCAATGCAGGGGGCCTGGGTTCAATCTCTGGTCAGGGAACTAGAGTCTGCATGCTGCAGCTAATACCCAACATGGCCAAATAAATAGATATTAAAAAAAATAAAGTGGTGGCCTCTATTATTTTCATGCAGGTAGATTATCACAGCCCACAACCATTGACTTGCTGATGAGCTCAGTATTAACTGTCCCTATTGACTTATAAATACCATTATCCAAAAATGAAATACGAGTATACACTCATTTAAAAAAAAAAAGAGCACCCAAGACAGAGGCAACAGACAAAGTGTTGAATCTGTATTTTGGTTATATTAATAGTTATTTGCTGTTTGGGATCAACAGAATAAATTGATTTCAATCAAGTGTTGGCAAACTTTCTATAAAGGGCCAGAGCATAAGTGGTTTTGGTTTCATGGGCCCCAAATTCTCTGTTGAGGCTACTCAACTTAGTGACTATCTCTAGAAAACTGCCCAGGACCTTCCACAAGGAATGAACCTGGGGTAGATGAGAAAAACTGGAGACACTGATCCTGTCTTTAAGACTTTGATATAGTGCTCATCATGGATTTTTCTGGCATTGATTTTTATTTTTAAAATATGTATTTATATGTATTTATTTGGTTGCATTGGGCCTTAGTTATGGCCAAAGGATCTTCATTGTGGTGCAAGGCCTCCAGAGTTGGCGGTGCGCAGGCTTAGTTGCTCCGTGGCTTGTGGGATCTTAGTTCTCCAACCAGGGATTGAACCAGTGTCCCCAGCATTGCAAGGCAGGTTCTTAACCATTGGACTATCAGGGAAGTCCCTGGGTTTGTTTTTTTTCCAATACTGCATCAAGATAAAATTTGTGTGAGATGTATGGAAAAAGTAACATAGAAACTTACATTACCATATGTAAAATAGATAACCAAGGGGGATTTGCTGTACGGCTCAGGAAACTCAAACAGGGGCTCTGTATTAACCACTCTAGAGAGGTGGGATGGGGAGGGAGATGCAAGGGAGGTTCAAAAGGGAAGGGATATATGTATACCTATGGCTGTTTCATGTTGAGGTTGACAGAAAACAGCAAAATTCTGTAAAGCAATTATCCTTCAATTAAAAAATAAACAATTTTAAAAAGGATACAATTTGTGTTGATGGCTTGGTTTTCTTTGGCCTCTCCTTACATTTTGTGTCCAAGGTGACTGTCTTACTGGCCTCACCCTGCTCCTGACTCTCTTCTAATAAAACTTAATTTATGAACATTGAAATTTGCTTTTCATATGACTTTCATGTGTCACAAAATATTATTCTTTTGATTTCCTTTTTTGAACCACTGGAACACAAAAGGTACAGTCACCCCAGTGAATGAAGGGTTAACTCATTAAGTATTTAGTCAACATGAAAGTAAGTGATGGGGACTTCCCTGGAGATCCAGTGGCTAAGACTCCTTGATCCCAATGCAGGGGGCCTGGGTTCAATCTCTGGTCAGGGAACTAGAGTCTGCATGCTGCAGCTAATACCCAACATGGCCAAATAAATAGATATTAAAAAAAAATAAAGTAGTGGCCTCTATTATTTTCATGCAGGTAGATTATCACAGCCCACAACCATTGACTTGCTGATGAGCTCAGTATTAACTGTCCCTATTGACTTATAAATACCATTATCCAAACCTGTTGAAAAACAGGTGGCATGCCAGACTGGGCCCCTGCATGTGGCACGCTGCGCTGTTTCCGATGGTCATTTAAGATTCATGTCTTAAACAACATAACAAAATTTTAAACGCTTAATTAAAATTTTTTTAAAATTTTTACTCATCTTCATATTCACATAAAATGATTTTGTGTTAGTCGCTCAGTTGTGTCCAACTCTTTTGTGACCTCACAGGCTGTAGCCCACCAGGCTCCTCTATCCATGGGATTTCCCAGGAAAGAATACTGGAATGGGTTGCCATTTCCTTCTCCCTGGGATCTCCCAGACTCAGGGATCAAGCTCAAATCTCCTGCTTGGCAAGCAGATTCTTTATGCCTGAGCTCCCAGGGAAGCCCTGGCATAAAAATATCTGCTATCATACGGGCATTCAAATGACTCTGAACACATCAATTCTACTTTTTTTCCTTTGTGATATTCCTTCTTGCGCCCAGGTTCCCAAGCACAGGGTGCCTGCCCAAAATAGCCCAGGAGGCCTGGTGGCTGGTGCCGGAACACCTGTGAGTGGCCAGACTGGCCCTCAGTCTCCTCTCCTCCCCTGCTTTCCCATCTAGGAAGGCCTGTCAACCCAAGAGGATAAACTTCCCAAGTGAGGGTGTGGAAGCAAAATGAGTTAATGACACATCACTCAACTAGCAAATGACCGCTTACAAGATAAGTTCTCAGGGCCCTTACTAAAGCTGTGATCACAAGGTTTGGCAGGAGATGTGGGACTTTACAAGATCTGAACTATGAAAGAATATGCTTCCTCTAGTGCAACACTGGAAAACCAAGTGGAGTAAAAGATGTACTATTATTTTTTAAATTGTGGTAAATACATATAACACAATTTACCAGTTTAACCATATTTTAAGTGCACAGCTCCGCGGCATTAAGCACGTTCACACTGTTGTGAAACTATCCCCAACATCCATCTCCAGAACTTTCTCAACTTCCCAAACTGAAACTCTGTCCCCATGAAACACTCACTCCCCTCCTCTTTCCCAGACCCTGGTCCCACCATCTACTTCCTGTCTCTGTGGATCTGACTCCTCCAGGGACCTCCTGCAAATGGAATCAGACAGTGTTTGTCCTTCTGTGACTGGCTTCTCTCCCTGAGCATCATGTCCTCAAGGTTCATCCATGTTGAAGCAGGTGTCAGAACCTCCTTCTGTTTTAGGTCTGAATAATAGTCCATTGTACAGATGGACTATATTTTGTTTATCCATTCATCTTTCAATGGCCTCTTGGGTTACTTCCATCTTTGGGCTACTGTGACTAGTGTTGCTGTGAACACAGGTGTACAAGTATTTGTCCAAGTCTCTAGGTATTTATCCAAAAGAGGAACTGCAGGACCATGGGGGTAATTTCCAGGTTTAATTTGTTTAGGACCCGCTATACTGCTTTCCACAGCAGCGGCACCATTTTTCATCCTGCTGCTTATGCACAAGGTTTCCAACTCCTCTATCCTATTGCTAACACTTGTTATTTTCTGTTTTTTTTTTTTACAGTACTAGTCATCCTAATGGTGTGAAGTGGTATCTCATTGTGGTTTTGATTCATATATTTCTTAATGATGAGTAATATTAAGCATCTTTCCATGTGCTTATTAGCCCTTTAAATATCGGCTTTGGAAAAATGTTTATTCAGATATTTGTCTATTTCTTTCTTTCCTTTTTTTGGCTACCCCAAACGGCAGACAGGATCTTAGATCTCCGGCCAGGGAGCGAACACCACCTTCTGCATTGGAAGATGAAGTCTCAACCAATGGACCTCCAGGGAAGTCCCCACATTTTGACTTCTTAGGCATCTGTTCCAACATGAACACAATGGTTCTAGATGCTGGATTTCCCACGAGCCGTGATTCATTTCAGAAATTACTCTTGGGCGCCATGATTCCAGAGCACGTGTGACCGTCCAAGAGGGACCTGTCCTTGGGGGACTGCTATCAGGGCCGAGTGTTGGTGAGCAGGAGATCTGAAGGAAGAAGAACTGGAGCTTCCCGATGGCAGAGGACCTGCCCACTCCACGTGTTGGTCTAAACTCAGCCCGGCTCACCGGGCCTGAAAGATGGGGAGGCTGCTCAGAGAGAATGGCCAGCGTGCTGGGGACAGGGGAAGGCCCAGCCTCATGGACATAGGAAGAAAGGGAATGCGGCCTACAGGATGGGTGTGGCCACACCAAGACTAATTACAGCAACCGGGAGAAGATAATACAGTAATATTATCCCCTTTGTCTTAAAGGAAGTGAAAAATAATGTTAAACAGTGCCGGCACGTCTAAGTGTTTACACACCTCCAAGCCAGCATCATGTTCATACATGCACGATGCCGTACCCAATGCAGGTCAAATATAACCAGAAGAACTGGGCGACCAGCCCTTGGCCAACTTTTCCTGTAAAAGGCCCCACAGTGAATGTTTTAGGGTTAGATGCTCATTTCGGAGACTACTCAGCCCCTCTGATGTAGGGCGGAAGCTGCCATAGTTGATACGTACATGCATGAGTGTGGCCATGTACCAATAAAACCTCATTTATGGCCCCTGAAATGTCAATTTCATGGAATTTCATGTGTTTCTAAACTATTGTTCATTTTGTTTTCTCCTACCGCTTTAAAATGTAAAATAATAATAATAATCATTCTTATCTCTAAGAGAGAGCCTAAAACAATTGAGGGTAGATAAATGGACAGGTGTCCAACAGGCCATGTCATGACAAATTGCGTGTTGGAAATCTGAGCATCCAGAGACCAAGGACACTCTGAGGGTGATCGCCCACATCCCCGTCCAGTTTCCCTCGTCAAGCAGGAGGATGTAGGATATCAGGAAGTCTCTGAAAAGGACGTGCCCACAAGCCAGAGCAGGAGCTGGGCCATAAGGGAGAGAGAGGACAGCCCTCTTGCCCTGTGGCTTCTGACCCTCACTCCCCTCCACCACCCGCTCCACATAGCTCTGATGCGATCTCCCCCATCTTTATGATTCAGGGTCTTTGGGCATTTCACAAAGGAAAGAATTTATGGATGCAAGAAAATTGTAGAAGCTCACACTTTTGAGGTGACATTTCTCCAAAGGAGGTATACAAATGGGCAATGAAAAGATTTTGCTCAAACATCACCAGTCATTTGGAAAATGAAATTAAAAACCACAAGATACTGCTTCACACCTACTAGGTTGGCTATAATAAAAACAAGGGAAAAGAAGACCGTGTTGGCGAGGACAAGGAGAAATTGGAGCCCTCTTACGCTGCTGGTGGGGATGGAAAATGGCGTGGCTGCTGTGGAAAACATTTGGCACCTCCTTTAGAAGTTGGTCACCATATGACCCAGCAACTCCACTCCTAGGTAGTCACCCAGGAGAGATGGAAATCGACGTTTACAGCAAAAACTTGTCCACAAACATTCAGAGCAGCATCACTTTGAATAACCCCAAGGTAGAAATAATCCAAATGTCCATCACCGGATGAACGGATAAACAAATTGTGGTCCATGCATACAATGGAATATAATTCAGCCATAAAAGGGAAGGAAGCACTGACACTTGCTACAATGTCCATGAACTTTGGCACACGATGCTCAGTGGAAGAAATCAGTCGCAAAGGGCCTCTGATTATAGGATGCCACTATAGAGAACATCCAGAACAGGCCAATCCACGGAGACAGGAGGTAGGTTAGCGCTTACCAGGGGTTGGGGGAGGGGGAATGCGGAGAGGCTCATAACAGGCACAGGGGTTGTTTTGGGGGCGATGAAACACTTCCAGAATTAGATAGTGATGAAGGATACAGAACATTGTAAATATCCTAAAAATCACTGCTTTGTACCTTAACATGGTGAATTTTATGTTATGTGAATTTTATCTCAATTAAAAGAAAATGACCCGGCAGGTATGGGCAGATGCCAGAAAAGTAGCAAAAAAAGATGCTCTATAAACGAATTTGTTCCCATATTCTTTTTTATCTTTAGTGTTTTGGCTGCTCCACAGCATGCAGGATCTTAGTTCACTGACCAGGGATTGAACCCGGGCCCTGTGCATTGGGTGTGTGGAGTCTTAACCACTGGACTCCCAGGGAAGTCCCTGTCCCTTTGTTCTTTACCTGGAAAGAAGTGAAATACAGCACCGCTCCCAACCATGAGGAAGTTAGGTCTGAGAGCTGATTCAGTTGGAATTCTTTGTACCATTTTCAGAAGTAAACTTGGTTAAGGGACAAAAATCCTTCTCACACTCTATTCCTAAGAGACCTTCTGTTTGAAAACCTCAGTGACGTGGGGGAAGGTGTAAGAAAGCCCGCTTTTAAAATGCCACAATGTTTGGTCAGATGTGTCCCGTAAACATAACCGATTTCGGGAAAGGAGGGAGGAGGGGATAGCTAGGGGCGGGCTTCCCACCATCAGGACTTTGAAAGGAGAATATGTCCTAGTTTGAGAGTTGAGAGAAATGAAGACTTCCTGCCTGTGCCCCTCCTTCCATGTGAACCTCACCACTGGAGGATAAAGGAGCAGGCAGTTTCTAGAAGATTTCATATTCGTGAAACACTAATAAAGGAAAATCAAATTAGGTGTCTCGGAAGTCTTCAAGGATGTTAAAAAGAAACATATGATCTGTTACATTTAAAGTGGGGGGACAGCTTTGATTAGGGGTGGATAACTTTATTGCACTTGGTCTGGATCCTGGTTTTATGTCATTTTCGTAGAGTCACAGTGTATACTCTATGAGAAGTCAGATGACATGGAGAGACAGGTTGGAGAGCAGCATCTAGAGGCTGCACAAGAAACGGGGTCTCCACTTGGAAGGAGACACCCCAGCAGGAGCGGGCCCCCACCCGGCACTGGAGGACAATGACCCCGAGGGACCCGTCATCTGGTTTCACCGAAGCTGGGGATGGGGATTCGAGGCAACAGCTGGAAATCACGTACCAACAGGGAATTGGAAGGGATGGGAGTGGGGAAGTGCTGCTGCCACGCAAGCCTTGGCTCAGAGTCAAGGCAACAAGCGTGAACTTGTGTCGGCACAAACCTGCCGAATGGCTGGGCCTCCCCCAGAGGCACAGGCGGTGCAGCTGGTGGTGATGGACAGGGTTGAGTCAGCCACACGTGGGCTGCGAAATGGGCTGGTCCAGGGAGAGGGGGCGAGGAGCCCCAGAATCTTTGAAATCCCAGGCAGATCCAAGGGGGGCAATCATTGTGCATTTTCCTGGTGGTCAGGCAGGGACACGCAAGTTCACCCTATTGTCCAAAGTTCTGTGACCTGCTATGCTATGAGTGAGACCGGAAGTTAAGGGTAAAGGACAAGCAGATTGTGAAGGAGTGTGATGGTGCTGGGGGTGGTGGGAGAAGAGGGCGTAGTTTCAGGCAAGGACACGGTTGGAAGTGGCCACTGCTGCAAGACAGGAGTAAGACCATGAGAACAAGCTAATGCAAAAGCAAGGAAGTTCCCTTACACCCAGCGATTCCCCTTCTGGGAATCTGCAAACATCTCACCAAATGCTTAAATATATTTGGATGAGGACATTCACTGCAACATTGCTGATGAAAGTGAAAAAGTACGAATGAAATGCCCCTAAGAAGGAGCTAAGTAAATGCCTCAGGACACATCTGTACAGAGCAATCTCAGGCAGTCAACAAACAAAGATGCAGCAGACACACACTGATGAGGAAAGACACAGACTAAATATCAGATGAAAACAGCACGAGCAGAAAAGTGAGCATAATATGCCTGTGAAAAAGGAAGGAAGCACTGACACACGCCACAGCACGATGAACCTTGAAAACACGACCGTGAGAGAAGCCAGCCACAGCAGGCCAGAGTGAGTGACTCCATAGACAGGAAACACGCAGAACAGGCAAGTCCACTGAGTCAGAGTGGAGTAATGGCTGCCAGGGGCTGGGGGAGGGTCACGGGGTTTCTTTTCCGGGTGATGGAATGTTCTAGAAATAGCAGTGATGACTGCATAATCCTGTGAGGATACTAAAAGCCATGAAATTGTACACTTTACATAGGGGTGAATTTTTATCAGTTACATTTCGATGAAAGAATAAGAAAGTATCAGTGAGGATGTTTTATCTGCATACAAAATTGAAAAGCAACCACACTGAACTTTATCATTGGTGGGAAGGGCAGGAGGAGAGAAGAGGAGGAAGCCAGAGGCTCTCTTTCTCCTCTTTACTTTGTAATACGAGTTGGATTTTTTCTACAGTGAAAAGATATGACTTTGGTTCCGTAATGGAAAAGGGGAAGTGAACAGACTTCCAGGAACTGCCCACAAGGATCTCAAAGTCCCCAGATGGTCCCTCGGGAATTCTGGGATCCAACTGCCCAGCACCAGGTGTGGACACCTGTTCACAAAGTTCCACTGTGATCACTTTAGAAAATGGCAAACATTTGAGGTGGGGGGAACTGCACTCCTCAGATCTTGTGAGTGACCTCAAACTGAGAGTACGAAGGACTGAAGACAGTCAAGAGCTCAAAGACTGGTCACTTTTTATCATTATTATTATCGTTTTAAGTGGTTGTCTTTTAAAAAGAGTTGGGATGGGGACTTCCCTGGTGATCCAGTGGTTAAGATTCTGCCTTCCAATGCAGAGGACGTGTATTAAATCCCTGGTCAGAGAACTAAGATCCCACCTGCTATGGGGCAACCAAGCCCTCACACCAAAATTAGAGAAGCTCGCTCAGCCAGTCAATATATAAAAGGAGTAGGAATGATCTAAAGGTTGTGCCTGACCTCATTTGACACTTTTACCCACACTGTCCAATATGTCCATGGTGGCCACACGTTCCTAGCGAGTTCTTGAAATGTGGCCCACCTGAACTGAGATGCGTGCTGGGTGTAAATTACACATTGGATTTCAGAGGCTTAGCCCCCCAAGAACTACCTCAATAAAAATGGTTTCATATACATGCTGTGGTTTGAAAAAATAATATTTTGGAGATACTAGGTTAAATAAAAAATATTATTCAAATTAATTTCACCTGTTTTTACTTTTGAGACCATGGCTACTAGAAAATTTTAAATTTACATACAGCTCACGTTATGTCTCCATTGGACAATCGTGATCCAGGGGACTCCTAGGGTAAATCACCCCAACTGTGAAATCACAAATCTCTCACAAGGCCCAATGTTACTAGAAAGTAATATGCGAAATGATTTCAAAGAATGGTCAGATTTTGACCTAGTAAGAGCTAGAGTCAATTCAGGAGAAGGCAATGGCAACCCACTCCAGTACTCTTCCTTGGCAAATCCCATGGACAGAGGAGCCTGGTAGGCTGCAGTCCATGCTCCTCACTAGGAGTCGGACATGACTAAGTGACTTCACTTTTACTTTTTACTTTCATGCATTGGAGAAGGAAATGGCAGCCCACTCCAGTGTTCTTGCCTGGAGGATCCCAGGGACGGGGGAGCCTGGTGGGCTGCTGTCTATGGGGTTGCACAGGGTCAGACACTGAAGAGACTTGGCAGCAGCAGCAGCAGTAGAGTCAATTCAACAAATTATTTGGTGCTCCACAAAGACAGACCTGATCTCTGTCCTCAGGGGTCTTACACTGTGTGAGAGAGAAAAGTGTTAGTAGCTCAGTCGTGTTCGACTCTTTGGGACCTCATAGACTGTAGCCCACTAGGCTCCTCTGCCCATGGGATTCTCTGGGCAAGGATACTGGTGTGGGTTGCCATTCCCTCCTCCAGGGGATCTTCCTGACCCAGGGATTGAACCCGTGTCTCCTGCATTGCAGGCAAATTCTTTACCATTTGAGCCACCAGGGAAGAGGGAAAAGGAAACACACAAGTAACGCCATTGGAGCCAAAGATGACAGGGGCTGACTCCAGGTAGAACTTGGGACGATAAACCCTGGGGTAGGGGCCTGAGACTGTCCCATACTGGACGCTGTGGGACAAGCAGGACCTTCCCATGGGGGTGGAGGGGTGAGGGTGGGGTAGATGGGGAGGGTGGGGCAGTTCAAGAGCAAGAACCTTGTGCAGGGAAGTGTGTGTGTCCTGGGGGTGGGGACCAGAAGGGCAGAAAGACTGGGCTGGTTGGAGCAGAGGGTGTGGGCTGGGGGCTCTCGGGGAACACAGGCTGTGAATGCACTGGACTCCATCCTTCATCACAGGGAAGAGGCCAGAAAACCATGGCCCATGCCCAAGGCCAAGTCCAGTTCAGTTGGCTGCCTGGTTTTGTACAGCCCACAAACTAAGAATGATTTTTACTTAAAAAAATTTTTTTTGATTTATTGTTTACTTTTTGGCTGCATCAAGAGATGTGGGATCTTAGTTCTCCAACCAAGGATCTGTGTCACCCTTGCAATGGGAGCCCAGAATCTTAGCCACTGGACCGTCAGTAAAGTCCCTTTACATTTTTTAATGGTCAAAAAAAAAAAAAAAAAAATTAGAGTCAAAATATTTTGTGGCACATGGAAATGATATGAAATTTACATTTCAGTGCCCATAAGTGAAGTCTTATTGGCACTTGGCATCCTTTGCAAATGACCAGAACTGCCATAAATAAAATCTGGTTCCAAACAGTGATGAGTGTGGCCCTATCCCACTGCAGAAAGAAGAGTTCTTTCACAAATTTTGAGTGCCATGTCTTGTGGAGGAAATAAATCTAACTGATGTAAGTATATTTGTTTCAAATTGACTTTTTAATGGAGTGAAATCTTTGAAAAGCTCCAAAGCAAACGAATATGAATCAAGCCATTGCAATTGGCTTGATGTAAAATTAGGCACTTAAACATCCTCCATGGTGTATGGCATGGGCTTCCGTGGTGGCTCAGCGGTGAAGAATCTGCCTGCAGTGCAGGAGACACGGGTTCTTTCTCTGGGAAGATCCCCTGGGGAAGGAAATGGCACCCCACTCCAGTATTCTTGCCTGGAGAATCCCATGGACAGAGGAGTTCGGTGGGCTATAATCCACAGGGTTGCAAAAGAGTCGGACACAACTTAGCAACTAAACAACAGCAACAACTGTGTAGGTGGCTCCTGGCTTTAGGACCCAGCAGCAACTGGGTGGTAAGACTTCGTGTCCCCAGGAAGAGCCCAGCTTTCTGGAAAAGAAGGCAACCTGTGATTTTGGCTGGGCCAAAAGGAGAGTCAATTAGCAGCAGGGGTCTTTGATTAAAATTTCTCTGGGGATTTGGTGCAAAACAACAACAACAAAAACAAACTACATATTGAAGGGGCTGGAATGTTAATCTAAGCTGAATCTAAAACACAGGTTGCTGTTTTTTTAAATATAAAGTTTACTGATTCTCAAATGTGTAAAACCATCACTATTATTTAATTCCTGAATATCTGTATCATCCCCCAAAGAAACTTTTATATATTACAAATCACTCCCCATTCCACATCCCCACCCTCAAAACCTCCAGCAATTACTAAGTGACTTTTTGTGGATTTGCTATTCTGGATGGTTCCTACGAATGGAATCATATATGTGACCTTTTTTTTGGCCTGGCCTCTTTCATTTAGCATAGTGTTTTTAAGAGTCATCCATGTTGTAGTATTATCAGTATTTCATTTGCTTCAAATGGCAAATAGTATTCAAGTATGTGGGTACACAACATTTGTGTATCCATTCTTCTACAAAGAGATGTTTGGGTCATTTTCACATTTGGCCATTATGAGTAATGTTGTCATGAACATTGTGTACACGTTTTGGTGTAGACATGGTGGGTTTTGAATTGTTTGGGGTACACACTTGGAATGGAAATGCTGGGCCATATGGTAACTCCATGTTTCACTTTCTGAGGAATTGCCAAACTGAAAAACACGGAGTTTTGAGGGTTACCAAATCGCAGGCAAGGATTTCGGGATTTTTGCTCGCTACTCAATGTAGGCCTGAAGAGCTCTCTGGCTCAAGTGTTTGAATCACTCACGGGTGAAGTACAAAGACGTGTGGGAAGTGTGGCAGGGACAGCTGTCCTGGTCCCCGGGGGCTCACAACCGAGAACAGGAAATGAGACACATAAGCCATGATGGCACGTTCATGTAGCATGGGATGTGAAATCTACATGCTCTGGTACTTTTGACTGATTGATCCAGGGGTACCTAACTAGGGGCTGGTTATGCCCCCCAGGGGGCATTTGCCACCTACCAGGGACAGAGTTGTCATTAGGATTGGGGGGCTGGGGTGGGCGCTCTGGTCAGCTGGAGGCCAGGGATGCTCTTCAACATACTAGGAGGCCCAGAACAGCCTCCCCACCGTCCCACCAAGAACAATCAGGCCCCAAAGTCAATAGTGATGCGTTGGAGAAACCTAGCCTACTCAGCTTTCCCACTTAATTCACCAATGACCATCTCAAGCGTCCCTGGCGAAGGCGCATCAGAGAAGAGGTAAGTTTTCATCAGCAGAAATGACATTTCAGAGACAGGGGAGACCCAAGTATAAGACCTGTTTTAAGGCATCGCAAGCCCATCCAGAGAAGTCGTGAAAGATGGGTAATGAAGAGAAAAGGGATTGGATGGAGACAAGCCTTGAACACAGAGCTAAGTGCCACGTAGTTACAACGACGGGGAGGGGCCAGTCCATATGTTTGGCTACAGAAAGCAGAGACAATGTGCTCAACCCCTCCTCCTGACGGTGCCCAGGACAGCCATGGCGGGGTGGACTGCGAGGGGATGAAGAAGTAGGTAAGACTTGGGAGCCCAAGGCACGCAGTCTACTTGCAGGATCTGGGAGTGATTCCGAGTGTGCTTACTGCTGCAGAGCTAAGACTACAGAAACCCTCCTTCCAGAACAGGAGGGGAGAGGAAGGTGGGGCTCCTGCGGTCATTAGAGCTACAAGACCCGGAGAAGCGAGGCCTTGCAGACCCCACATACTCAAGGGAAGGAGACGCTTCCCAATCAGAATCTCGGCGGGGCCGCCACGTCTTACTCCGCCATCCTGCGGTTTGTTCAGCTAGAAAATGGCTCATTGGTGAGTCTCTTCCGGTCCCTGCCGAGTTTCCCCAAGGAGCACAGTCCAGTCCCAGTGATAAAGGCTCGGTCAGGCATGGACTAAGGCCAGCGATGAATTTGTTTGTTACAGGGCTTCCAGAAATACCTTCTTATTAAGAAAAAAAAAAAAAAATCTCTATTTGGCTGCCCCAGGTCTTAGTTGCAGAACGTAGGTGGGAGCTTACTGTGTGCCCTGTGGGATCTAGTTCCCTGACCAGGGATGGAACCTGGGACCCCTTCATTGGGAGCTCAGAGTCTTAGCCCCTGGACCACCAGGGAAGTCTCCAGAAATAACTCCTATTCATGCCTGCCTGTCATTTTAAAAGTTGGCCGTATCACCATGCCTTGATTTACACAATTGAGGACCTCTGGAATTACACTCACTTCACGTTTTAACTTCCAGTCCGAATGTCAGTGGCAAATGGCTGATAGCAATTTAAAATTTCTCTATCACTTTCTCCCCTTGTAACTCCCCACACGATGATATATGAATACACTTAAGTGTTTGGCTAACTATAAGTGACTCAGATGTTTGATATTTGGGGTCCAAAGTACTGGTTGAACAGGTGGGGACCCTAGAGAGCACTAAACTCAGAGAAGTCCCCAGGAAGGTGAACTCCTCTAGAAGATGAAGAATTCTTTACAAAATCCAAGCACATGCTTCAAGCTCTTTTCTGTGGGTCTGGAATTCCAAATTTATTTTTTCTCCAGCAGGCTCCATCTGTGCGTATTCTGAGAAGGACAGGCAAGGTGGGGAACCTCTGTGTGGTGTTTTCTTTGGGTGCTTCCTAGACGGGTGGAGCTGGAACACATTTTTGTGGGCTGTTGATTTTGGGGGGAAATTGCTTCCCAGGCCTTACCCTGCAGGTCACCCTTTGGACAGAAACGTATCCTGGAAACATGGCGCTGTCTCCAAAGATAAACAGTTCACATTTTAAAAATACAAGCATAATTAAGTGTTGCTGCGACTTCAGGAATGGGCTGCTTCTATATCATTAGTGTGATTTTAACAGTTTGCCGAGGAGACGGGCACTCATGAGCCAAACCTCTTGTCCTTCTCTGGAGACGTATCCTTCCCCCTTTTTGCTGGGGGACTGTCCCCGTTGGCTCATCTCTCTGGTTTCTGCCAAATTTCACCCTCTGGTGCTCAGACCTTGAGTTGCTTCCTCCTCTGGCTTCAGAGCTCTTTGCCTGGTTCCCCCTGTGCCTTCCAAACCTCCTTTGTCCAGCATGATTCAAGGAGCCAAATGTGGAAGCAGCCCAAGTGTCCATCAACAGATGAATGGATACACAAATTGTGGTCCATCCACACAGTGGAATATTATTCAGCCCCCAAAATGAAGGAGACTCTTGACACCTGCTACACCTTGGATGAACCATGAGGACATAAAGCTCCGTGAGAGAAACCAACACAAAAGGACAAATGCTGTCTGATTCCACCCATAGGAGGTCTCTCAAGGAGTTAAAGCCATAGAGACAGGAAGTAGACGCTGGGGCCAGAGGCTGGGGGAGGGGATGGGGAGTCAGTGTTTCATGGGAACCGAGTTTCAGTTTGGGAGATGAGAAAGTTCTGGGGATGGGTGGCGGGGATGGTTGCCCAACAATGTGAATGTGCCTGGTGCCACTGAGCTGTGCGCGTAACATGGGTTAAAATGATAAATTTTATGTCATTGTGTTTTGCTATCATTTTTTAAAAACTGCTTTCCTCTGACTCTTGGTTGGTTTCCTGCTCCTGGAATTTGGATGGTTCTGCCTCTGGCCTTCTCTTCTCACTCTCTGGCTTTTCCCTGAGTGAGTGCATCTGTTTTCACGACTGAAATGACCAATGACATGCTGACAGCACCCAGATCCTGACCTCCAGCCTGGACTGCCTCCCTCCCCATCTCCGGACCCCAAAATCCAGTAGCCTGGCGGAAAACTGCCTGCTCTCCAATGGCCCCATGAGCCTCAAGCCAGCCAAGTCCATGCCCATGCCTCAACTCCTTACCCTTCTCCCCACTAGCATTTCCTGGGACCCCTGACTCATTGAAGTGGCCTGTTCTGCCTGATCCCCAAAGTCAGACTGAACTCCTCCCAGTCCTTTGTCCCACAAGAAGTCACTGGGCTCTCGGAGCCCCCAGAACCATGCACCTCTGTCTCCCCAAGCATCCCCAGCTGGTGTAGTCGGCCAGGCCCCTGTCACCCCAGGCTTGGACCACACCATAATTCTCCATCACCGGCCTCCAGAGGCCATGCCTTCCACTCCACCTACCAAAATCCCACTGGATCGCAAAGATCTTCCCCAACAAACCTTTCGTCCTGGCACCAGACAAGTCCCACTCATCCAGTCAGAGGTAGGCAAATTGTCCCCGTAAAAGCCCAGACAGTAAATATGTTAGGTTTTGAGTTTCACATTCTGTGCCCATCACAAATAGTCCACCCTGCTGTGGCCTCTAAAGGACAGCCAGAGACTACATGGGTGGATGAGTGTGGCCATGTGGCAGCGAGCCTTCACTTCCAGAAACAGACCATGGGTGCTGACACCTGCTCTCCTCTCCAGCCAGGTCTCCCCCATTCCCTGTGTTCAGCTTCCAGAAAACACAGTCGCTCCACAGCTCTCCCCACCTGCCTGCCTGCACGTCAAAGCTCCACTCCAGCCTGCCTCCTCGTGGACACCTTTCATGGCCCCTCCAGGTGAGCGCCTGCCTCCTCTGTGTACCCGCTGGACCCTGGAGAGGCCTCCAGCCCATCCTTGTTCTGAAGCCATGGCCCTCTCCTAGTTGGAGACTCAGAGAGTGATGAACAAATGAATGAATGAATGAGTGAGAGATGAAGACATGGCAGAGGTCCAGGAAGTACGTCTTCCAGTGAACGACTGGACACCAAGGCTCTGACAGCTACAGGAGGAGGTTAAATCTTCCGAGACCTAATTTATACTTAGAATAGCAGCCAGACTGCTGCCTTTGGCCCCTGAGGCCCTGTGCCTCCTCCTTTTGCTCACCAGTCATTAGCCACACAGCCACATTTCTCTGCCCTCACCAGGGCCAGGTGATTGCACCTGCCACAGGACCTTTGCACCTGCTGCCCCCCTGAAGGTTCTCCCTGTGAACTGCACAGGGCTGCTCCCTCTTATGAGTTCAGTCTCAGCTCAACTATCACCTCCTGAAGAGCTTCCCTGGACACCATAGCCCAGTTTGTACACACACACACACACATACACACACACACACACACTCACTCAAAGTAACTGCAGAGATCTTAGTAGAAACAGGCTCACATTATATAGCATATGTGGGCTTCATTACATAGTAAATGACAAATCATCACTATATTGGGCCATAACAAGTAAGTTCTAGGCTTTTAATGGTTTTATAAGGTTTTTTTTTTTTCATTTTTCAACATGGCATGTGGCAGGTATGATCTAATTCACAGGGTCTGAAATCCAGTTGCTGTATGTATCATCAATAGGCTTTGGAAGTCAACTATATTTCTTGGAAAATCATAGAATTGACCAGAATTAAAAATGAGGTTGCCAGGGCACAAAACCCTGCTTTGAAACATACAAAACCTATGTATCATAAAATAGGAATACATTTCTGAGGGCCCAACTCAAGTCCTGGCACGAACACCAGGCCGGTTCTCACCTCTGAGCCGCTGATTTCCAGATATTGACCTGATTTGCACCTAAGTGCCAGTGATAACAGAGAGGGGAAACCAGTTTTTAAACATTCTCATCTGGAGGTTCTGCCAGCTGAGCTGGCTGCTTGGCAAAACCCACCCAAAAGTGTGATGTTTAGGGAGTAATTTCAGATGAACTGATACCCCAACCAAGATGTAAGCTACTTTTCTGGTGACATTTGGTTTTGCCTAGAGCTTCACGCTTGCAGATGCCATATCTGTACCAGAGAATTTCTATGCAATTGGAGGGTATTTCCCAACTTAAAACAGACCGTGTAAGGCTCACCCACTCAGTAGAGTAAGATGTATTTACTGACTGTCTCCTCAGCACTTGGTGGTCAGGAAACCAAACTGAAAAATCCATCCCAGGCAGGCCACACTGCTTCTTTGTTTTGTTCTAATATTAAAAATAACAACAGCAATAATAATAGCTACTCTGTCGTACACCTATTCTGTACCAGGCCTTGGGCTACCCAGTTATAATATTATTTCTAATATCAAGACCATAAAGTGGGGACTTCCCTGGTGGTCCAGTGGTTGAGATTTTACCTTGCAATACAGGGGGTATGGGTTCGATTCCTGGTTGGGGAGCTAAGATCCCACATGCTGCATGGGGCCAAAAGACCAAAACATAAAACAGAAGCAATTTTGTAACAAATTCAACAAAGACTTTAAAAACAGTCTACATTAAAAAAAAAAAAAACCTATTTAAAAAAAATATGTGATTACCTCTTTCACCTATGCCAAACCTTACCTGAAGTCACTGAGCTAATAAACGTTAACCCCCTTCTCCGCCAGGCCCAGAAGCCCATATGTGCAGCATCCAGGGTTGGGACTCATACTTTTCCTTCCCTCTTCCCACTGACTTCATTCATCCAATCTGAGCTGTACTGAGTCATACGGAAGGCGAGATATGGTAGATAAAGAGCAGCTCTTCATTTTCACATCAGCTTTCCCATTAGATGCATGGGAGATTATTTACTTATTCATTTAACAAATATTTATCAAGTGCCCACTCAGTGCCAGAATGATTCTCAGCCTGGGGGATATGGGAGTTCATAAAACACCCAGAGCGTCTTGGCATCGAGCTGACATTCTAATGAGAGAACAGCAATCATAAAATCAATCTATGTAATATATGGGGTGTTAGTGATAAATGTGAAGGAGAGAGAAAGCCCAGGGTTGTGGGGGGAGGGGACAAGGGTACCATCACTTGCAAGTCAATGGCCTGGGAAGATGAGTTTGAGAAAAGGCTTGAAGGCTGCGAGGGAGGAAGCCCCCAGATGCCTGGACCAAGAACTTTCCAGGCAGAGGGTTTGAGGTACTCTGGGAAGGTCAGTGACACTGAAGGCAGACACATGGGTTTGGAGATTAGGCTAAAGAGGGACTGGGCTGAGGGCCCCAGTTGGGGAATGGACTTCTGTTTTTGCTCCAAGTGAGATGGGAGCTGTGGGTGGGTTCTGAGCTGAGGAATACACAACAAGACATGATACAACCCTCGGTGAATGGCTGGAAGCATCTGGGCATGAGGAGCTGGAGGCTTAGACCAGGGGCTGATGGTGGAGGTGGTGAGGCGCGGTCAGATTTTAGGTCTTTTTTGCTGATGGCTTGAGAGAGACTGAGAGAAAGACAGACACACACACACAGAGGGCCGGAGGATGACTCTGAAGTATTAGCCTGAGCAGCTGGGAGAAGCCGGCTGATACTAAGGGAGCTGGGAAGTCTTCAGAGGAACAGGTTGGGGAACTGTAAGCCCTTGCCCTTAAGCTGCCTCTCAGGGTTGCCAATTTCACCAGCCCTAGCAGCCAACCCACTTGGTGGGCTCTGCCCAGCCCTTCCCCTTATCCTCTGCCCCTACTCCTTATCCCCTTAATTCTGGGTCTTTTCTCAAGTTCTCCCTCTTTGTTTGCCTTTTCTGATAAGAATTCCTTGGCTCATCTTGGGTTCAGTGAGGGTCTGATGAGGGAGAGTTTCTCTGAGAACCTCCCATGCTTTAAAAAAACGTTTACATTTTACAAATATGTAGGTGTGTAGCGGGAGCATGTCATTTAAATAAGTGGTTGGGATTAAATAAGTGGTTGGGACTTCCGTGGCAGTCCGGTGGCTAAGACTTCACACTCCCAATGCAGGGCACCTGGGTTCGATCCCTGGTCAGGGAACTAAGATCCCACATGCCACAACTGAGACCTGACACAGCCAGAAAAATAAATAAATATTTTTTAAATAAATAAATAAGTGGACAACCTGCATTAACTAAAAACAGCCAAATGTACCATAAGATATGGTTCCTCCTGGCCCTGGAATTTTATGAGCAAAACCACATGTGACTACCAAAACTGTACATTTAAAATGTTGATTCAATTCTATGATTAATGAAAATTCAATTCATCATATATAAATGCATATTATTTAATTTTAATTCTAATCTGAATTTACAAATTAGATCTAAAGAATAAGAGCCAGATAAGTTCCTGGCGTGTGTATTTCTGGTAACTAGCTCCATCCTGGCAGTGCTTCAGTGATCAACATGGTTAAAAGAAAAATATTAAGGTGATATGTACCCAGCACCCAGAAAGCACATATCAGCTGAATTTCAAAGGAATTGTTCTCTTACTGGGTGTCACCAGTAACTCTGTCCCTCTCCTCCTGGACTCCCCTTCTCAGCATCTCAGGGGTTCATCTGAGATGAGAGGAACACACCTTCAGGGTTAAATAAGTCATATGGCTTGGATCACAGGGGCAAAGTGTTTCTGAACTCATTTCCTGACCCAAATCAGTTGCAATATCACAGGATCTGGGAACCAGTTATCTTTTTCATCATATATTATAAAAAATCTTTTTTTAAAAAAAAAGACTACCCAGTCCCCTCCCATACTCTTACCTAGCCTGTTGGCAAAATTAGCAGCAGTATTTAAGGAAATCAAATTCCTTTGGGCGGGGGTCCCCTACGCATTTTTTCTCTGGCCAGAGTAGATGAGTAGCCATTTCTAAGATTATTTTAGAGACAGTCCACGTTTTTAAACTGGAGTGGGAGAGAGAACAGCTAACCTGCCCCTGGTACTCCCCAGCACAGAGGGTAAGGGTCTTCATATAAGCAAACAAATAAATGTTTCAGATTATGAAGCAACAAGATAAAAATGTGTTGCAAATACCTGCAGGCAACAAATAAAATTGTTATTGTTAATGTTTTCTGTTGTTATTACTATTATTACTATTTTGTTGGTAAGTCTTGGCTAACATGAAGAGCCTTGCATAAGGTTTGATATTTTGGATCAGCAGAGATAAAGCTGATTGGGAGGGGGAAAACTCATGACAGCCTGCACTGACAGTTAAATGCACAGAGGCAGAGAGCAAGAAAATAACTGTATAGTGCGGACTGCAGCGCGGGGGGGGGGGGGGGGGGGCGCGGGGAGGCGGCGGGGAGGGGGGGGCGGCGCATAATTAAAACACCCAGAAGCCGAGGAATGAGCACTCTGCGGAAAGGCAGCCCTGGACTTGCGTGCGGCACCCTGCCCTTCTCCCTCATTCCTGCGGGGCAACCAGGAGGTTAAAATTAGGACGATGAACCACCCCCGCCGCCGCCGCCGCCAGAATGGCAGGGGCTGTTGGGCCCCGGGGGCCCTGTAAATAGCCACTAGGATCGGAAACCCAACTTTTCCGAGCACCGCAGCGAGAAAAACCAACGGGGACGAAGCTGGAGAGAGCGCCGCTGGCATGTCCCGGAGGGGAGGAAAAAAGGAATCAAAGAGCATTTGGGGGCGGGGGTTGGGAGGTCGGGATTGGGGGAGAGACTGGGGGGAGGGGGGTCGGGGTGGGGAATGGATTATCACAGACACACACACACACCCAAGCATTCGAACAACCTCAGGAGAAAATGCCACCGAGCAGTTTGGGCCACAAACCTTTTACAAAATAATTATTAAAAAAAAAAAAAATCCTTTCGGTGAAACTTTTCTTGCTTCGCGATCAGTCCTAACATGGGAGCTGCGGGTGTGCACAGGGGCTTCCTGAGGGGCGCGGAGGGACCGGCAGATCCAGGATCCCCCAAACTGTGGAATGCGGAGTTACCAGGAGAGAGAGCCGAGAAGTGTCCGAGAAGCCCTAAACCCGAGAAACTTTTTGGTGAAAAGGTGAGAAACGGGTCTCCGGGAAGCCCGATTCTTGGGAGTTTGTGGTCAAAAAGCGAGGAGGGGAGCGGTTCTTCCTCTAGACCAGCGCACCGACTTCGGGTTTTAAAAGTGAGAAGGGGGCTACAGAAAACCCGCAAATTCAGAATTTGGGGGCGAGGTCAAAACGAGGTGAGAACGAATGCTTTAGACCCTCTCAATTCAGCGATTTGAGTTTAGGAGTGAGAGAAGTGACTCCGGACGCCCCAATTTCAGAGATTTGGGGAATTAACAGGAAGAGCCTCCAGGCGCCTTCAATTCAAGGAGTTTAAATGTCAGAGTTCGACAGGCGTTGCCGAGGCGCCCCCCAATTCGGGGTTTGAGAGAGTGAGACAGGGGTCCTCGGGCGTCCCCAGCTTAAAGATTTGGGGAGTCAGAGTGAAAAGGAGTTCCCCACGAGTCCCATATTCAGGGGGTTTGAAGGTAAAAGTTTGAAAGGGGTTCTCGGGGCGCCCCCAACTCGGGGAGTTTGAGGGTGACAGTGAAAGACGGCTCCCCGGGAGCCCCCAATTCAGAAAGTTTTGAAAAAAGTGAGGCGATGGGTCTCCACCTCTCCCTGACTTTGGTTAAAAGGAAAAGGGGGACCCCCCCGGGCACCCCAAACTCAGCTGCGACTTCGGGACTCGGGGTGAGGAGGGAGGTCCCGCGGGCGCGCCATCTCGGACGTTTGGGGTGAACGGCAGGGACTGCGCAGCCCGCCCTCGACCCCCGATCGGGATCCCCGCCGCCCCCCGCACTCTCTGGCCGGGCAGAGCCCGGGGCGGTCGCATCGGTCACCTGGAGTTCGGGCCGGGAGTTCGGGCAACGGCTCCCGCGGCGGCGGTGGCGGCTGCTGCGTGTTGGTCCCCGTTGGTAAGTAACAGTCTCCACGGCTACAGTCTCTATGGCGGCGGCGGTGGCGGCGGCGGCCGCTCCTCCTCCGGCTCCCAGCGCCCGCCCGCCTGCCTGCCTGCCTCGCGCCGCCTGCCCTCCTGCCGCGACAGGGCGGGGCGTTGTTATCGGCAACGGTTACCAGGCTCCGCGCCCCACCCCCTCAACGGCCCGCCCACGGCCACCTCCCACGGGCGCGATGGGGGCGGGGCGCAAGACCTTGCGGCTCCCCATTGGCTGTGTGCAGTGCTTGTCAGCGGGCGTGAAGAGGGCGCGGCTCGACCAACCGCCGCGAAGAGGGGCGGGGCTTGGCGGGAGGCGCGCGCTGCGAAGGAGGGTTGGAAGGCCGGAGGCGCGCGCGGGTTCGGTGCTGGTGGCGCAGCTCCCGGAAGGCCGAGTTTTGGGGACCCAGACGCCTTATTGCCGGTGTCCTGGTACAGTCTGGACCCGCAGCAGAATCCGATCCGCAAGCCAAATGACTTATATTCATGGCCCACGAGCTGGGAATTTTAATATACATTTTAAGTGGTAAAAAAAATTAAAAGGATCTTTGGTAGCACGTGGAAACTATATGAAAGTCTTTTATTTTACTGAATGCGGTATTTTCAACTCCTTTAAGGGTTAACAGACTAAGACCTGTGGGGCAAATTCCACCAGCCCCGTGCCTATAAAATTTTATCAGAACACAGCTTCCCTATTTGCTTAAGCGAGGGGTCCCCAACCTCAGGGATCTAACCCCCTGATGATCTGAGATGGAGGCTGGCTTAATAATAATAGAAATAAAGTGCACCATGAATGTAGTGCGCTTGAATCATCCGGCAACCATCCCCCCCCTCCCAGTCCAAGGAAAAAATTGTCTTCCGTGAAACCTGTCTTCAGGACACAGAAGGTTGTCCCACAGAGTTGGGTACCAGACACTTGAATATTTGTACAAAGATGGGATGACACAAGCAAAGTCTAAAATATTTACTATTTGATACTTCACAGAAAATGTTTGCCAACCTTTCTCCCTCCTCCCTACCCCCAGGTAGTAGGTTCAATTTTTTTTTTTTTTGGCATCTCTGCTTGGCATAAGAGATATTAGATCAGCGACCATAGGTTGAACCCATGCCCCCCACCCTCCTTGGGAGTGCGAAAACTTAACCACTGGACTGCTAGGGAAGTCCCAGGAGGTTCAACTTTTGAACGGGACAAACAAGACACCCTGGTAGAGTTTGGGTTTTTTGGGGGGTGGGGGGTGATTGACACTAAAAAAAGTAAACATAAATACTCATTTGGGAGAAGGGGCTGGAATTCTAGGAGAAAAAGCTTGTTCTGAAAAAAGGCAGGCAGGGAAATTTAAGGGAAGGTTAGATTTCATTCATCCATTTGTCAAGTAATCATATTAGTCAACACTGACTAAACTGTCCTTATATGCCAGAAAGTAAGCATTTTTCATACACTAACTCAGTTAAGACAGTGTATTAAAAATCAGAGACATCATTTTGCCAACAAAGGTCTGTACAGTCAAAGCTATGGTTTTTCCACTAGTCATGTATGGATGTGACAGTGTGACCACAAAGAAAAATTGATGCTTTCGAGTTGTGGTACTGGAGAAGAATCTTGAGAGTCCCTTGGACAGCAAGGGGATCAAACCAGTGAACCTTAAAGGAAATCAACCCTGAATATTCATTGGAAGGACTGATGCTGAAGCTGTAGCTCCACTACTTTGGCCATCTGATGTGAAGAGCCAACTCACTGGAAAAGACCCTAATGCTAGAAAAGATTGAAGGCAAAAGAAGAGGGTGGCAGAGGAGGAGATGGTTGGATGGCATCACCGACTCAATGGACATGAATTTGAACAAACTCTGGGAGACAGGGAAAGACAGGGAGGCCTAGGGTGCAGCAGTCCATGGGGTCGAAAAGAGTCAGACATGACTTAATGACTTATCAACAAAACAATCATCAGTTAAAACTCAGAATCTCATCCTGAGAGAGACTGCACTGTCTTCATTTTACAGATCAGAGAACAGAGGCCAGGGGGAAAAATGAATAAATTTGCATGAAGCAGCTTGTAAGGGCTTCTAACACCAGCAGTCTGATGCCCAATCCCACACTCTTGACCACTAGATGGGTAGTTTTCAAACATTTTTGACCACAAAGCATAGCAGGAAATATATTTTACTCAGAGGCCCAGTCCACACCAACACATATATCATGAAAACAACATTTTCATGACATGATGCTTTAGGTAATGCTGATTTTTTTATACTTTGTTTTCATGAAAATGCTGAGGGGGACTTGATAAGATGATTT
The DNA here is from genome assembly GCF_029378745.1 of Bos indicus. Lineage (NCBI taxonomy): Eukaryota > Metazoa > Chordata > Mammalia > Artiodactyla > Bovidae > Bos > Bos indicus. Next base: position 18,079,072 of record NC_091766.1, on the reverse strand, counting down.
CGCCATGTTCTAATGGGTTGCTTCTTGCAGTGTTTCATATGATGGAATTTTTCTTTTTTGACTGCTGCATCTTCATTGCTGCATGCAGGCTTTCTAGTTGCAGTGCAGAGGCTTCTCATTGCGGTGGCTTCTCTTGTTGGGAAGCATGGGCTCTAGGTCCACAGGCTTCAGCAGCTGCAGCATGTGAGCTCAGTAGTTGTGGCTCATGGGCTCTAGAGCACAGGCTCGGTAGTTGTGGTGCACAGGCTTAGTTGTTCCAAGGCAGGTGGGATTGTCCTGGACCAGAGATCAAACTGGTGTCCATTTCATTGCAAAGCAGATTCTTAACCACTGGACCACCAGGGAAGCCCACGTGATGGAATTTTAAACCTAAGACTGTAAGAATCAATTTCTGTCCTTCAATGATTAATCAAAAATATTTCTCAAGTGCTTACTATTTGCCAGGGATGGCTCCAGGTTCTAAGGACACAAGTCCCACACTTACAGAAAAAGCAATAGAGTAGTAGCTTGTGGGGTGAGTAGGTGGGGCTTGTTTTGGATGGAACAGCCAGGGATGGCCTCTCAAGGGTGGCCAAAGCAGGATAGTTTGATTATGGGGTTTCCCACGACATGGGGCTTTCAGTGCTAAATTTGGGGAATTCCCAGACAAAGCGGGAAGAGTTGGCCACTCTCAGCCTCTCTGAGGGGGTGACATTTGGGCCCAGGTCAGAATAATGAGGAAGAGTAAAGGAACATTTCAGGAATTCAAAATCCCTGGGATGGAAACTTGGGTGGAAGAAACAAAAAGCAGGTTCCTGGGTGTGGCTGGAGCAGGGTGAATGGGGAGGGTGCGAGTGGGTGGGGAGTGGTGAGTCAGGGGATGGAAGGGGTCATTTCACCTAAGGTTTCATTTTGTTGTTCTTCAGTTGCTAAGTCATGTCCTACTCTTTGCCATCCCATGGACTGCGGCACACCAGGCTTCCCTGTGCTTCACTATCTCCCAGAGTTTGCTCAAACTCATGTCCATTGAGTCAGTGATGCCATCCAACCACCTCATCCTCTGCCAGTCCCTTATTCTCCTGCCTTCATCTTTCCCAGCATCAGGATCTTTTCCAATGAGTCGGCTCTTTGCATCAAGTAGCCAAAGTACTGGAGCTTCAGCTTCAGCATCAGTCCTTCCACTGAATATTTAGGGTTGATTTCCTTTATGATTGCCTGGTTTGATCTCCTTTGTCCAAGGGACTCTCAAGAGTCTTCTCCAGCACCACAATTTGAAAACATCAATTCTTCAGTGCTCAGCCTTCCTTATGGTTCAACTCTCACATCAGTACATGACTGAAAAATCATAACTTTGACTATATGGACCTTTGAATATGGAAAATGGCCCTCGTCAGACTTGGAAGCCGTCAGAGGGTTTTAAGTAGGGTGGAGCAGATGTACAGTACGTTCTCTACATACAAACATTCAAATTGTGAACTTTCAGAGACGCAAATGTGCATCTGGTTCCAACAAGGAACCAAAACCCGTGTCATCAACATCAGGCAAGCGTGAAATTGCAGCTTGCCCTCCATCTCCTATTGCTGATGATCCTTCAGCTCTCCCATCTCTCACCTCCTCCAGTAACTCTTCTTGCCTGTTCACTCGATGCCTGTTGAACTGTACGACTGTACTTTTCAAGGTACTGTACCGTAAGATTTAAAATATTTTCTTTACTTTTTGTGTTTGTTTTTATGCACTTGTGGGAAACGTGTTATAAATCTATGACAGTACTGTACTATATAGCCAATTGTGTTAGCTGGGTACCTAGGCTAACTCTGTTGGATGTAGGAACCAACTGGACTTACGAATGCACTCTTGGAATGGACCGCGTTTGTATGCAGGGCACTTAACTCTACTCCAGTTGGTGGTTTGTGATTTTAAAACCTCATGGCATGGGGAATAGGCTGTAGGAGACAAGACAGACACAGAACCTGGGAGTCTGTTACTGTTCCCCTGGACTTAAAAGCATGGTGGCTTGGATTAGGGGCCTGGTAGCAGAGGTGGAGGTGGGTCGGTGGATTCAGTGCACATTTTGGAGAACATTCTGATGGATGTGAGGAGGTGAGGGGGAAGGTTTTAGAGTGGGACAGCATTGCTCTGGAGACACATTGTACAATTCATTCTGCTATAACTCTTGTCTTGAGAATGCGAACTTGTCCCAGCATGATGCCATATTTACAGCACTGTTTATGTATTTCTTCCCTCCACTTAATAGGTGTAAAACTCTGCTATCTCAAAGAAGAAATCATAAGGGAACTTAGAAAATACTTTGAGATGACTGAAAATGAAACACAACATACAAAAATTTATGAGATCCAGTTAAAGTAGAGGAAAATTAATAGCTGTACTCTTGCCTGGAAAATCCCATGGATGGAGGAGCCTGGAAGGCTGCAGTCCATGGGGTCGCTGAGGATCGGACACGATGGAGCGACTTCACTTTCACTTTTCACTTTCATGCATTGGAGAAGGCAATGGCAACCCACTCCAGTATTCTTGCCTGGAGAATCCCAGGGATGGGGGAGCCTGGTGGGCTGCCATCTATGGGGTCGCACAGAGTCAGACACAACTGAAGCGACTTAGCAGCAGCAGCAATCATCTATGCTAAAGGAAAAAAAAAAGAGAGAGAAGGACCTCAGTCAATTATCTAGCTATCCACCCTAAGAAACTGGAAAATAAGAGTAAATTGAAACTAAAGCTAGCCAAAGGAATGAAATAATAAAGATTAGAGTGGGAGTAAATGAAGTTGAGCATAGAAAATCAAGACAGAATTATTAAAACCATAAGTAGCTTCTTGGAAAAGATCAAATAGGTTGATGAAACTTTAACTAGACTGATCAAAATAAAAAGAAGATTCAAATTACTAAAATCAGGAATGAAAACGGGGATATTACAAGCAGCATTACAGAAATACAAAAATGAAAAAATAATACTATAAACAATTGCATGTCAACAAATTAGATACCCTGGATGAAATGGGGGAAATTCTTAGAAAAATGCAAATTACCTAAACTGATTCAAGAAGAAATAGAAAACTGAATGAATCTTTAACAAGTAAAGAAATTGAACTAGTAATAAAAAAACAAAAACAAAGAAAAACTCAGGCCCAATGGCTCCACTGATGAGTTCTACGAAATGTCTAAAGATTTAAAGATTTAGCCTTCACAGACTTTTCTTAAAACTATGAGAGGAGAGAAAACTCCATGAGGCCATTCTAACATTCTCTGAGACCAGTATTATCCTGATACCAAACCAGACAAAGACACCACAAGAAAAGAAAACTCACGACCAAGATTTCTTATGAACACAGATTCAAAAATCCCCAACAAACTAACTGGCAAACCAAATCTGGAAACATCTTAAAAGATTTATACACCATGATCAAGTGGAAACTGTCCCAAGAATGCAAGCTTGGTTGGACTAATATTTTTTTAAAACCCACTCATTTTAGTAGATTTTAGTAGGACAAAAATGATATGACCATCCCAACGGCTTCATAAAAAGCATTTCACAAAATCCAACACTTTTTCATGACAAACTAGGAATAAAGGAGACCCTTAAGCTGATAAAAGACATACAAAAAATGCCACAGGTAATAATACTTAGTGCTGAAAAGTCAAATGCTTTCCCCATAACATCAGGAACAAGACAAGGATATCTGCTCTCAACATTTCTATTCAACATTGTGCTGGATGAGATAGCCAGGGCAACTAGGCAGTAAAAAAATATATAAAAGGTACCCAGATTGGAAACAAAGCAAGAAAACTATCCCTTTTTGCAGATGACACAATCTTCTATGTAGAAATCTCCAGGAACCCATTGTGTGTGCATGCTCAGTCGCTTCAGTTTGTCCGACTCTTGGTGACCCAATAGACTGTAGCTTGCCAGGCCCCTCTGTCCGTAGGATTTCCCAGCAAGAATACAGGAATGGGTTGCTGTGTCCTCCTCCAGGGGATCTTTCTGACTCAGGGATTGAACTTGCATCTCCTGCCTAAGAATTTGATTTATAATAACACCAAAAAGAACAAAAGACTTAGGAATGAATTTAACTAAAGAAGCCAAGACTTGTACAATGACAACTAAAAACAAAACAAAAGCCAAACTCCAAAAAACACAACAGCATTGAAAGAAATTAAAGAAGAACCAAATAAATCAAAGGATATCCCATGTTCATGGATCAGAAGATTACATGTTGTTAAGATGGTAATATTCTCCAAACTGACCTACACACTGAATGTAATCTCTCTCAAAATCCAGCTGGGTTTTGTTGTTGTAGAAATTTAGAAGCTCATTCTAAACTTCATAAAGCAATGCAAGGAACCCAGAATAACCCAAACAGTCTTGAAAAAGAAGAACAAAGTCGGAAGACTTACACTTCCAAATTTTAAAAACTTACTACAAAGCTACAGTTGTGGTATTGGCATAAAGCCAAACATGTAGATAAGTGGAACTGTACTGAGAGTCCAGGAATAAAACTGCATGCTTATGGTCAACTGATCTTTTGACAAGCATGCCAAGATTATTAACAGGGAAAGAATAGGTCTTTCCAACAAATGGTGCTGGTTGGCTTATTGGCTCCTAGAAGAAGTCTAAAGTCTCTGGAGATAAAATAATTGAGCTCCACCTGCCCCTGTCAGCCTGTAGAAGGCTGCTTGTTCGAAAGTTACTACAAACTTCAAGATGGCAACAGCACAGCAATAAATCAGGTACAAGAGACCTCGTCAAGTTCCCCTGGATACAAGCTACCGACCCTGCCCCATCTTGGTGGGCGGGCTGCCACCTATCTTTCCCTTTACCCCACCAAACTCGCTACACTGACCTCCCCTTCCTCTTTCCCTGGTCCCTAGGAATTCAGGTCCCAAGGCCTGCTGAACTTCTGTGGAGGGAAGCCAGGAGAGGCTTCGGGACAAGATCTAAAGTGCCCCCTGCCAGCTCTCTGAGCCCATCTAGTTCCTGAGAAACACACACCTCTTCCCAAACAAACCTGCTGTTTGCGAGCCCATCCTGATTTAGCAGCAAGTTGCCTTGGCTCAGCTGCCAAAACAACCAGCCCACCTCTTGCCCTGCAGCTTCTGTCAGGAAGTGGACACCAGTCCAGCACGCCTCCCTGGAAGAGCAGCATCACCCACTCCCTGCTCCCAGGGGTTCTCCCTGGAGCCAAGGCACGCCCTTCAAGCACGCCCACTGACCCCCCTCTCCATACCAGAGGGAGGGGCAACCAGACCCCTCTGTGCACCCAGCCCTCAGCACCCAGATATTTTCTGCCCAAGACATCCTTTTAAAAAGTTAAGTAATCAGAGAGTGTTTTGCCTGTGTTCTCCTCTACAAGTTTTATAGTTTCTGGTCTTACGTTTAGATCTTTAATCCATTTTGAGTTTATTTTTGTGTATGGTGTTAGAAAGTGTTCTAGTTTCATTCTTTTACAAGTGGTTGACCAGATTTCCCAGCACCACTTGTTAAAGAGATTGTCTTTAATCCATTGTATATTCTTGCCTCCTTTGTCAAAGATAAGGTATCCATATGTGCGTGGATTTATCTCTGGGCTTTCTATTTTGTTCTATTGATCTATATTTCTGTCTTTGTGCCAGTACCATACTGTCTTGATAACTGTGGCTTTGTAGTAGAGCCTGAAGTCAGGTAGGTTGATTCCTCCAGTTCCATTCTTCTTTCTCAAGATCGCTTTGGCTATTCGAGGCTTTTTGTATTTCCATACAAATTGTGAAATTATTTGTTCTAGCTCTGTGAAGAATACTGTTGGTAGCCTGATAGGGATTGCATTGAATCGATAAATTGCTTTGGGTAGTATACTCATTTTCACTATATTGATTCTTCCAATCCATGAACATGGTATACTTCTCCATCTATTAGTGTCCTCTTTGATTTCTTTCACTAGTGTTTTATAGTTTTCTATGTATAGGTCTTTAGTTTCTTTAGGTAGATATATTCCTAAGTATTTTATTCTTTCCGTTGCAATGGTGAATGGAATTGTTTCCTTAATTTCTCTTTCTGTTTTCTCATTATTAGTGTATATGAATGCAAGGGATTTCTGTGTGATTTTATATCCTGCAACTTTACAATAGTCATTGATTAGTTCTAGTAATTTTCTGGTGGAGTCTTCAGGGTTTTCTATGTAGAGGATCATGTCATCTGCAAACAGTGAGAGTTTTACTTCTTCTTTTCCAATTTGGATTCCTTTTATTTCTTTTTCTGCTCTGATTGCTGTGGCCAAAACTTCCAAAACTATGTTGAATAGTAATGGTGAAAGTAAAACACTCTCTGACATACATCACAGCAGGATCCTCTATGACCCACCTCCCAGAATATTGGAAATAAAAGCAAAAATAAACAAATGGGACCCAATTAACCTGAAAAGCTTCTGCACATCAAAGGAAACTATTAGCAAGGTGAAAAGACAGCCTTCAGAATGGGAGAAAATAGTAGCAAATGAAGCAACTGACAAACAACTAATCTCAAAAATATACAAGCAACTCCTACAGCTCAACTGCAGAAAAATAAATGACCCAATCAAAAAATGGGCCAAAGAACTAAATAGACATTTCTCCAAAGAAGACATACAGATGGCTAACAAACACATGAAAAGAGGCTCAATATCACTCATTATCAGAGAAATGCAAATCAAAACCACTATGAGGTACCATTTCACACCAGTCAGAATGGCTGCGATCCAAAAGTCTACAAATAATAAATGCTGGAGAGGGTGTGGAGAAAAGGGAACCCTCTTACACTGTTGGTGGGAATGCAAACTAGTACAGCCACTATGGAGAACCGTGTGGAGATTCCTTAAAAAACTGGAAATAGAACTGCCTTATGATCCAGCAATCCCACTGCTGGGCATACACACTGAGGAAACCAGAAGGGAAAGAGACACGTGTACCCCAATGTTCATCGCAGCACTGTTTATAATAGCCAGGACATGGAAGCAACCTAGATGTCCATCAGCAGATGAAGGGATAAGAAAGCTGTGGTACATATACACAATGGAGTATTACTCAGCCATTAAAAAGAATACATTTGAATCAGTTCTAATGAGGTGGATGAAACTGGAGCCTATTATATAGAGTGAAGTAAGCCAGAAAGAAAAACACCAATACAGTATACTAACGCATATATATGGGATTTAGAAAGATGGTAACAATAACCCTGTGTACGAGACAGCAAAAGAGACACTGATGTATAGAACAGTCTTATGGACTCTGTGGGAGAGGGAGAGGGTGGGAAGATTTGGGAGAATGGCATTGAAACATGTAAAATATCATGTATGAAACGAGTTGCCAGTCCAGGTTCGATGCACAATGCTGGATGCTTGGGGCTGGTGCACTGGGACGACCCAGAGGGATGGTATGGGGAGGGAGGAGGGAGGAGGGTTCAGGATGGGGAACACATGTATACCTGTGGCGGATTCACTTTGATATTTGGCAAAACTAATACAATTATATAAAGTTTAAAAATAAAATAAAATTAAAAAAATTTTTAAATCCAATCTAAAAAAATAAATAAATAAAAAGTTAAGTAATGCCATTTGCAGGAACATCAATGGACCTGGAGAGGCTCAAACTAAGGGAATCAAGTCAAATATCGTATGATATCCCTTATATGTGGAATCTAAAAATAATGATAAAAATGAATTTATTTACAAAACAGAAAGAGATTTAGAGAATGAACGTATGCTTAGCAAGGGTGAAGGGGGAGAGGGACAGTTGGGAGTTTCAGATGACAAGTACACACTACCAACAAGGACTTACTGTTGTGGCTGTTGTTCAGCTGCTAAGCCTTGTCCCACTCTTTGCAGCCCCATGGACTGCTTCACTGTCCTCCACCATCTCCCAGAGTTTGCTCAGATCCATGTCCATTGAATCGGTGATGCTATCTAACCATCTTATCCTCTGCCACCTACTGTATAGCACAGCAAACTCTGCTCAACACCCTGTAATAACTTAAATAGGAGCATAATTTGAAAAAGAATAGATGTATGTATATGTACCACTGAATCACTTTGCTGCACACCTGAAAGGGTCACAAAATTGTTAATCACCTACGTGTACGTGCGTGCTCAGTTCCCCCGTTGTGTCTGATTCTATGCGACCCTATGGGCTGCAGCCCGCTAGGTTCCTCTGTCTATGGAATTTTTCAGGCAAGAATACTGGAGTGGGTCGCCATTTCTTACTCCAGGGGATCTCCAATATAAAATAGAAATTAAAAATAAATAGAAAGTTCTCTTCCAGTGTCGGTTCTTGCCCTTCTGCACTCTCTGGGTTGGTGAACAGCCTGTAGAGCTGGGATCCTCTTTCTCAGTTATTTCCTCTGAAAACATGCCTGTCAGGCTGGCGCCTCTCTGGGGAATTCCAGAACCTTCGTGTCTTGGGGCTGCAGCTGAAACTGCAGTTTCCAGCCCTGTTTGATCTGCTTTTCCATGTGTTGCCTCTCCCTCGTCCTCTAGTCTAAGTAAATTCCATCAGAGCAGGGACCTCTTCTGCCTACTCTCAATCCTGTCATCTAAATCAGAGATTTGGGGGGGCGGGGGGCGGCGGGGAGGGGGCTCTTTTCTGGCAGTCCAGTGGCTAAGACGAGTTCCCAACGCAGGGGGCCCAGGTTCCATACCTGGTCTATGAACTAAGATCCCACATGCCTCAGAGTAACCGATCGGGGGCGCCACAACCTGAAGCCCGCACGCTTGGAGCCAGTGTTCTGCAACAAGAGGAGCCTGCACGCCACAGCTAGAGAGTAGCGCCCGCTCGCTCGAACTTGAGAAAGCTCATGCACAGTCACGAAGATCCAGCACAGCCAAAAAAATATGAAAGGTACTGCGTGCTTCAAATAAGACCCGATAGGTAAATATATATATATATTTATTTTTTTTTTTTTTTTAAAGCATAGATTTTTTTTTAAAGCAACAGTGACTGCCTCACAGGGATAAACTGTGGAAAATTCTGAAAGAGATGGGAATACCAGACCACCTGATCTGCCTCTTGAGAAACCTCTATGCAGGTCAGGAAGCAACAGTTAGAACTGGACATGGAACAACAGACTGGTTCCAAATAGGAAAAGGAGTACGTCAAGGCTGTATATTGTCACCCTGCTTATTTAACTTATATGCAGAGTACATCATGAGAAACGCTGGACTGGAAGAAACAAAAGCTGGAATCAAGATTGCCGGGAGAAATATCAATAACCTCAGATATGCAGATGACACCACCCTTATGGCAGAAAGTGAAGAGGAACTAAAAAGCCTCTTGATGAAAGTGAAAGAGGAGAGTGAAAAAGTTGGCTTAAAGCTCAACATTCAGAAAACGAAGATCATGGCATCTGGTCCCATCACTTCATGGGAAATAGATGGGGAAACAGTGGAAACAGTGTCAGACTTTATTTTTGGGGGTTCCAAAATCACTGCAGATGGTGACTGCAGCCATGAAATTAAAAGACACTTACTTCTTGGAAGGAAAGTTATGACCAACCTAGATAGCATATTCAAAAGCAGAGACATTACTTTGCCAACAAAGGTCCATCTAGTCAAGGCTATGGTTTTTCCTGTGGTCATGTGTGGATGTGAGAGTTGGACTGTGAAGAAGGCTGAGCACAGAAGAATTGATGCTTTTGAACTGTGGTGTTGGAGAAGACTCTTGAGAGTCCCTTGGACTGCAAGGAGATCCAACCAGTCCATTCTGAAGGACATCAGCCTTGGGATTTCTTTGGAAGGAATGATGCTAAAGCTGAAACTCCAGTACTTTGGCCACCTCATGCGAAGAGTTGACTCATTGGAAAAGACTCTGATGCTGGGAGGGATTGGGGGCAAGAGGAGAAGGGGATGACAGAGGATGAGATGGCTGGATGGCATCACTGACTCGATGGATGTGAGTCTGAGTGAACTCTGGGAGTTGGTGATGGACAGGGAGGCCTGGTGTGCTGTGATTCATGGGGTCGCAAAGAGTCGGACACGACTGAGTGACTGATCTGATCTGGGGACATTTTGGCGGTCACCGCTAGGGGCCGCCATTGGCACCGAGTATATAGATAAGAGACTAGGAATGCGGCTCAACAACCCCAACAGTGTGCAGAAAGGCGCCCACCACAGAGAATTTATCTGGCCTCAGATGCCAACAATGGCCTGACTAAGAAACCTACCATTAAGTACAAGGGGAAAGGATTGAGTCTGATCCTGGTCTGCACCGTGCACCAGAATGAACTCTCAATGGCTTAAACCCTGGAAACCTGGGTGCCACCCGCCACCCACTCTCAGCATCTGTGAATTACCTCCTCTCTCCCTCTCCACTCAGTTTGTGTACTGAAATGTGTGCAGCATCCTAGGACATCCAGAGGTCAGATGGTCACAGAACACAGATTATCTTGTGGGGGAAGGTCCATGGAACTCCCTAACCCAGGGGTCCGCATCTGAGATGATTCTGCCCTGCCATGGCACACTGGGTGATGTCTGGAGACATTTACGATGTCACAGCTGGGGGAGGGAGCGCTACTGGCATTTGGCTGGTAGAAGCAGGGCATGCTGCACCCCTACAATGCACAGGGTGGCACCACCACAGAGAATGATCTGGTCCTAAAGGCAGGAGCGCTGAGGCTGAGAAACCTTGGTCTAGAATTGGGCTTCGAACACAGCTTTGTTCCTCAGTAAATCACTGTTGAATAAATGGATGGTGGAATACCAGGCCTGTAGGGGACAATTTCTTGCCTAGTCTATCTCAAATTTTTCTTTTTTTAGTTTGAGATAAAATATACATAAACAACTTGTAAGAATGAAGTTCAGTGGCACTAAGTATATTCATATTTTTATGCAATTCTCCACCACCCATCTCTATAACTTTAAGAAAAATTATTATTTTTTTGGCCACCATGCATGGCCACTTCCTTCATCTACTTCCTGTCTCTGTGGATCTCACTCCCTCAGGGACCTCGCATAAGTGGAATCAGACAGTATATCTCCTTTGGTAACTGGCTTATTTCACTGAGCATCATGTCCTTGAGGTTTATCCATGCTCCAGTGTGTGTCAGAATCTCCTTCCTTTTAAAGGCTGAATAATGTTCCATTGTGTGGATGGACCACATTTTATCCTTTCATCCATCAACAAACGCTTGGGTGGCTTCCACCTATGACTCAGGCTGCTAATGAGCAAGGGTGTGCAAATATCTCACCAAGACTCTGCTTTCAATTCCTTTGTTGCCTGAAATCTCTTAAGGCAGGACTGGCAGAAACTTCACAGAATGCTTCCATTAGGAAAATGCAGGTGGAAAAAGAATGCAATTCTGTGCATGTATGAAGGTGTTTAAGCCTCTGATTCTAATCCAGGAAAGATATGGAAGGGAGATCCAACCAGTCAATCCTAAAGGAAATCAACTTTGAATATTCACTGGAAGGACTGATGCTGAAGCTGAAGCTCCAATACTTTGGTCACCTGATGCGAAGAGCCGTCTCATTGGAAAAGACCCGGATGCTGGGAAAGATTGAGGGCAACAGGAGAAGGGAGTCACAGAGGATGAAATGGTTGGATGGCATCACTGAGTCAACGGACATGACTTTGAACAAACGTTGGGAGATAGTGAAGGGCAGGGAAGCATTGCATGCTGCAGTCCATGGGGTCTCAAAGACTCAGACACGACTTAGTGACTGAACAACAAACCTGGAAGGGTTCCTCTAAGATTCATACTTAGCCTTTAAAATAAATTAAGTTTAATTTTTTACATTACTGGAGTATAATTGCTTTACAATGTTGTGAGTTTCTGCTGAACAACATCATGCATCAACTATATGTATACAATATCCCCTCCCTCTTGAGACAACCCCCACCCCCACAACCAATCCAGCCTTCTAGATCATCAGAGTACTGAGCTGAGCTCCCTGTGCTAGACAGCAGCTTCCCACCAGCTATCTATTTTCAGCAATATAGTGTCTGAATGTCAATGCTACTTTCCCAGCTTGTCCTACCCTCCCCTTCTCCCGCTGTACCCACATGTCAGTTCTCTACACTGTAATTCCACAATTTCCCACTCAGACGGTGGTTCTATATTATGTTAGGGCAGGAGGAAACAGGTGTGAATTTCCAGCAGGAAATTTCAGCTCAGGACTTAGGCTCTGTTCTGTCACTCTTGAAAGTGAAAGTTGCTCAGTCGTGTCCGACCCTTTGTGACCCCATGGACTATGCAGTCCATGGAATTCTCCAGGCCAGAATACTGGAGTGGCTAAGCCTTTCCCTTCTCCAGGGGATTGTCCCAACCCAGGGATTGAACCCAGGTCTCCCGCATTGCAGGCGGATTCTTTACCAGCTGAGCCACCAGGGAAGCTCCCTGTCACTCTTAGCTCCCCTTGGATTCCTATTCTGGCCCAAGTCATCTCTGATCAAAAAGATGCCGGGTCCCTGCTGACACAGAACACCCAGGGCTTCCCAAGTAGATGGAGAAAATGCTGACATTTCCCCCAGGGGACTCTGCTTTTAGTCCCGTCCATTGAAAGGGCGTTGCTTGCTTAAAGAAGCGACTCAAAAGACAGGACAATCTTTGGAAGACAATGGAGGGCACGGTCTGAAGGGGAAATGGCAGTCTGTGGTACATGATGCCACAGAACCAGAAAAGCTGGGTGGCAGTGGAGGGAACCCATGGAAAGCAGTATCTTGACTGGGTTGTCCTCTTACCTAAGTTTCCAGGGCAAGTGAGGTCAAGGAGGACTCTTGTAGGGTCTGATCAACGTGCCCTAGTTTCCCCAGAACTCTCCTACTATTAAAACCGAAACTCTAGGTGAAGTCCCTGGGATCCAGTGGTTAAGACTCGGTGCTTTCACTGCCGAGGGTCTGGGTTCAATCCCTTGTAGGGGAAGGAAGATCTCGAAAGCCATGCTTTGTGACAAAAAAAAAAAAAAGAAAAAAATGGAAATTCCATTTCCTCAAGAAGTTAAACAGAATTACTACATAAGCTGGTAATCCTACTAGGTATGTATCCAAAGAGACTGAAACCATTCGTCTACCTGAAAATTGATCTACACATATTCATAGCAGCATTACTCATATATAACAGCCAAAAGTAGAGACTTCCTGGCTGTCCATTGGCTAAGACTCTATGCTCCCAATGTAAGAGGGTTGGGTTGGATGTCTGGTTGGGAACTAGATCCCACATGTTGCAACTAAGAGTTCGCATGCCACAGCTAAAGACCCCACGTACTGCAACTAAGACCCACACAACCACACAAATACATGTATTTTTTCAAATAGCCAACAAGTGGAAAGAACACAGATGTCCATCAACAGATTAATGGATGAATGAAACGTGGTATATTTACGCAATGAAATACTGTGTATGTACTCAGTCGCTCAGTTATGTCCAACTCTTTGGGGCCCCATGGATTGTAGCCTGACAGGCGCCTCTGTCCACGGGATTTCCCAGGCAGGACTACTGGAGTAAGTTGCCGTTTCCTCCCTCAGGGGATCTTCCCGACCCAGGAATCAAACTCAAGTCTCTTATATCTCCTGCAATGGTAGGCAGATTCTTTACCACTAGTGCCACCTGGGATCCCAATGGAAGACTATTCAGCCATAAAAAGGAATGAGGCATTGACACCAGCTACAACGCAGATGAATGCTGAACACATGATGCTACGTGCCGTGAAACGGTCACAAAAGAGCAGATACTCTATGACTATTTCTGTGAGATGTCCAGAACAGGCAAATCTATAGAAGCAGAAAGTGGGTTAATGGTTCTCAGGGGCTGGGAGGGAGAAATTGAGAGGCTTCTGGAGGGGTATGCGGGCATGGGTTTCATGGTGGCTGGCAGAAACGTTCTTGAATTAAACAATGGGGATGGTTGCACCACATTTTGAATATGCTGGAAATCACCGAGTTGTCCATTTTACTATGATGAGCTTCATGACATGTGAATCGTATCTGAACAATAATTGAAAAACAACTTTTTAAACCTGAAAGCTCTACATGGCAAAGACCACCTCAACCCTGAACAAACTGGACGGCTGTTCACTCTACCTGTTGTAGGTGTAGGCTGGGGTGCAGATGGGCTGATATTGAGTCCCTGCTGCCCTGTCCTGGAGGAGTCTTGCTATAGACAGATCTGCTGTGAAGAACGGCCTCTGTGCTCAAAAGAGCCCAGTGTCCAGCAGCTTATTAAAGGCCCTGAGAAGTCCCGCAACTGCATCTAAGTTATGATTCCAATCTTTGGAACCATTCAAAGTTCTGGACATTAGCTGCATGCCCGAGGGCAAATCACATAGCCCTGGAAACACTAGCTTCCTCTTTTGTAGAGAAAGAGTTCCGATGAAAACCTACGTCATGAGGGTGTCATGAGGATTCAGTGGGATGAGCTCTGGAAAGTGCTAGGGATCCTGAAGGTGCACAAGAGCTATCATTATTACTAGAAAAAAAAAAAGAAACCAAAACAAACAAACAGAAGCATTAGTAAAAAGGTTAATTCTATCTAACTGGCATTTTCCAAACCTATTAAATCAAGTGACCTATTTTCCCCTCATAATATCGACTAACACCCCTCACCTTGGGAAATACAATTTACTATTAGGAATTGTCCTGGTGAGGGGAGAGATAAATTAAGAGGTTGCTGTTAACATATACATACTGTGTGCATGTGGACTGTAGCCCACCAGGCTCCTCTGCCCATGCAGGTTCTCCAGGCAAGAATGTTGGAGTGGGTTGCCATGACCTCCTCCAGGGGATCTTCCTAACCCAGAGATCAAACCTGCATCTCCTGTGTCTTCTGTATTGCAGGAGGATTCTTTACCATTAAACCACCAAGGAAGCCCATCATATACACATTGCTATATTTTAAATGGATGACCAACAAGGACCTACTGTATAGCACAGAGACCTACACTCAATATTTTATAATAACCTACTATAAGGGAAAAGAATCTGGGAAATATACAAACGTATAATTGAATCTTTGCTGTTCACCTGAACTGAACACACTATTGTAAATAAATTATATTAATACTTCAATTTAAAAAAATCAAAAAGAAAGGAAAAAGAAGAACTGTTCTGGTATTATTTCCAAGGGAAAAGAATCTGGAAAATATACAAACGTATAATTGAATCTTTGCTGTTCACCTGAACTGAACACACTATTGTAAATAAATTAGTACTTCAATTTAAAAAAATCAAAAAGAAAGGAAAAAAAAGAACTGTTCTGGTATTATTTCCAAAGAGGGCTTCCCAGATTGGGCAGTGGTAAAGACTTTGCCTACTAATGCAGGAGATGCAAGAGACATGGGTTCAATCTTTGGGTCGGGAAGATCCCTTGGAGGAGGAAATGGCAACCCACTCCAGTATTCTTGACTGGAGAATCCCATGAACAGAGGAGCCTGGGGGGCTTCAGTCCATAGGGTCGTAAAGTCAGACACAACTGAGTGACTGAGCACAGCACAGCATTTCCAAGGAGGTGGCTGTGAAATAAACTTCTTTGCCTCAAACAATCCCATGATGAAGCTGCAGATGTGTTCTCACGGAAGACTTGTGAAGTGTGGAATAAACACAGGATTAGGTATCTGGGTCTGGGGTTAGACTGGTGAAAGGGGAGCAGTTTTAATTCAAGGCAGGGGCACCACAGAACACTTGGTCTCCTAGAACCACAGTTTAAAACCTCAGCACCAAATGATTCCAAAGACAAGTCTTTTCTACCTGGAACAGTCTAGGACTAGAAACATCACATTTTAAGATGTGGCACTGAGACCAAAAGGAACAGCCTAGACAATGACCAATACAGGCCTGATTGAATGAAGCAGCATTCAGCTAAGCAGCAGACCATTATACAGCCATGAAAAAGGATGAGATGCAGCAGTATGGGCAGATGCTGGAGAATGCCTGTGATTTACATATTAAATGACAAAAAAGTAAACACAGAACATTGCACTCTGTTGACAGTGTTTTTAAAAGAGGATATTTGTTTCAAAGGGGGATAAACTTAAACACATATTACCTTTTAAAGTAAATATGTAAACACTTATTGAGTGCTTATGATGTGCCAGGTAACTCCCTATCATTCATCAATATATTCTCAATTCTTCGCGATAACTCGTATTATTAGTTATATGAGTTATCTCTTGTTGCACAACAAATCATCCCCAGATTTAGCAGCTTAAAATGATAAACATTCATGATCTCAAATAGTTACTCTAGGTCAGGAATCTGGATGCAGCTTCTCTGGGTGCTTCTAGTTCAGTCTCTCAGAAGGTTGTGGACAAGTTGTCGGCTGGTCTTATCTGAAGACTTGAGTGGAGAAAGATTCTTACTTTCTTTTTCCCTTTCTTCCTTCCCTCCCCCTCTTTCTTTCCTTCCTCCCACCCATTTTGTTCTTCCTTTCTTTCTTCTTCCTTTCCTTCCTTTCTTTCTCTCTTCCTTTTCTTTCTAAACTTGTGTTCTAAACTTGTGGTAAAAACACCTAACATGAGATATATCCTCCTGACAAAATTTCAAGCTTATGACAGAGAATTGTTAACTGCAGGTACCACACTGCTCAGCAGATCTCTGGAACTTATTCATTTTCTTTCTTTTTTTTAATTTTTTTTAAATTTTATTTTATTTTTAAACTTTACATAATTGTATTAGTTTTGCCAAATATCAAAATGAATCCATCACAGTTATACATGTGCTCCCCATCCTGAACCCTCCTCCCTCCTCCCTCCCCATACCATCCCTCTGGGTCGTCCCAGTGCACTAGCCCCAAGCATCCAGTATCATGCATTGAATCTGGACTGGCATCTCGTTTCATACATGATATTTTACATGTTTCAATGCCATTCTCCCAAATCTTCCCACCCTCTCCTGGAACTTACTCATTTTCAAACACTGAAACTTTACACCCATCAGACAGCGCCTCCCCATGGGGAAGAACTCACCTCTAAGCTCACTCATGTAGTCGTTAGCAGGTCTCAGCTCCTCAAGGGCTACTGGCTGGAGACTTCTGTTCTTCACCCCATGGGCTCTTTAACAAGCAGCTTGTGTATCCTTCTGACGTGACATCAGGGACCAGGCAGTTGGCACCCCCATGCACTTGAGACAGAAGCCACTGTCTTTTGTCACTTAAGCTCAGCAGTGACAACATCTCATCAGTTCTTTTTTTTTTAGCTTAAAAATTTTTTTAATTTATTTGGCTGCTGCAGGTCTTAGCTGCAGCACAGAGTATCTTTGACCTTCATTGTTGATGTGGGATCTTTGATCTTAGTTGCAGCATGTGGAATCTAGTTCCCTGATCGGGGATTGAACCTGGTCCCCCTACATTGGGAGCATGGAGTCTTAGGCACTGGGCCACCAGGGAAGTCCCTCATCAGTTCTGATATCATTGTAAGAAGGGGGTCAGTAAGTCCAGCCCACACTTGTGGGGAGATGATTACATAAGGAAGTAGATATGATGAAGTGGGGATTGTTGAGGGCTGTCTTCTCGGGAGTGCATTTTTGAAGCTAACAACCACTCTGGAGGTGGGGTACAGAAGCATTCAGTCAAACTCATAGCGTCAGCTAATAAACTGCAGAGTTGGGATCTGAACCCAGGAGGTCTGGTTTTGACACCAATACACTTGACCTCCAACCTTTCCTGTATCTCGTCCATGCTCTGATGCAGCATGCTTGTATACACAGAGAATATTCCAGAGAATATGCAAAGACAAACAATCTATATAAACTAAGAATACACATGAAGTGAAATTAAAAGACGCTTGCTCCTTGAAAGAAAAGCTATGACAAACCTAGACAGCATATTAAAAAGCAGAGATATATCACTTTGCCAACAAAGGTCCAGGTAGTCAAAACTGTCAAAGCTACGGTTTTTCCAGTAGTCATGTACAGATGTGAGAGCTGGACCATAAAGAAGGCTGAGCGCCAAAGAATGGATGCTTTTGAACTGTGGTGTTGGAGAAGACTCTTGAGAGTCCCTTGGACTGCAAGGAGATCAAACCAGTCAATCCTAAAGGAAACCAACCCTGAAAGGACTGATGCTGAAGCTGAAGCTCCAACACTTGGGCCACCTGATGTGAAGAGCCGAGTCTTTGGAAAAGACTCGAATCCTGGGAAATATTGAGGGCAGGAGGAGAAGGGGGTGACAGCGGGTGAGATGGTTGGATGGCATCATCAACTCAGTGGACATGAGTTTGAGCAAACTCTGGGAGATGGTAAGGGACAGGGAAGCCTGGCGAGCTACAGTCCATGGGGTCTCAAAGAGTTGGACATGACTAAGCAAATGAACAGTAACGAAGAATACACATAACAGGAAAAGCGAAGACTAGCTCTTCTCTGAAGATCCTTTCACCCTATTGAGGCTGTCTGTCTTTGTATGTGTTTACCAAAAATGCAAGTATTACTTTTTCAATCTATTTTCTTTTTTGGTAAAAAAAAAACAAAAAAAAAAACAACCCAGAGGCATAATAAAATGAAAGGATATTTTCTGCTCAAATATAGAACAAAAATTGAAGCAAAAAAAAAAAAAAAAAGGTCAACCACATGTTTACAAGGAAAGAATTAGCCAGTAAAACCACAAAACCGCTAAAAACTAGATGCGTCCAAGAATGGTACGAAAATATATCCTCCTGGGAGCTTTCCACATCTCCTGGAGAGCATTTAGCCTAAGGAGTTGTGAAAACTTTTCTCCTCCCCTCCCAGATGGAATTCTTACTAATTGACTCCTTTTATTTAGCTAATGACTGTTAATTGACCGGCGCTGTTAGAACTTTAAAGGTTGTTAAAGCTTTGGTGGATGGTTTTGAGAGCCACCGATTGGGCGCAGACCTGAGTGTGAGTATCTGATCCTTTCAAGGGTAGCGTGAAAGGGCAATTTCCATAATGACGGGGCTTCTGATTGCTGAATTTTGTGTACGCGGCACCTGCGTGCTACGAAGATCTTCATTTTTCTCCTGGCTTTCTCGCCGTCTGTCACATTTCTCCAAGACACCAAGTCATTTCCAGGGCAAACTGCTGTGACCTCGAACAGCCTTGGAAGGGGCAGGCTGAATATGCATGGAACCACATTTTTTTAAAAAAGTAACCCCGTGTTTTCAGCCAACTGCATGAACCACTTCCAGGCAACTGGGAAGCAGGGCGATAGAATGGCTGTAGCTGTTCCATAGTGACTGCCAGTGGATGGAAGAAGGAAAGAAAAGGGGGATGAAAAGAGAAAAAGATGAACTAGAGGAAAATGAAAGGGGAAAGGAATGACAGCGAAAGAATTTTTTTAAAAATCAGGAAGACAAGCAACTCCTACAGCTCAATTCCAGAAAAATAAATGACTCAATCAAAAAATGGGCCAAAGAACTAAATAGACATTTCTCCAAAGAAGACATACAGATGGCTAACAAACACATGAAAAGAGGCTCAACATCACTCATTATCAGAGAAATGCAAATCAAAACCACTATGAGGTACCATTTCACGCCAGTCAGAATGGCTGCGATCCAAAAGTCTACAAGCAATAAATGCTGGAGAGGGTGTGGAGAAAAGGGAACCCTCTTACACTGTTGGTGGGAATGCAAACTAGTACAGCTACTATGGAGAACAGTGTGGAGATTCCTTAAAAAACTGGAAATAGAACTGCCTTATGACCCAGCAATCCCACTGCTGGGCATACACACTGAGGAAACCAGAATTGAAAGAGACACGTGTACCCCAATGTTCATCACAGCACTGTTTATAATAGCCAGGACATGGAAGCAACCTAGATGTCCATCAGCAGATGAATGGATAAGAAAGCTGTGGTACATATACACAATGGAGTATTACTCAGCCATTAAAAAGAATACATTTGAATCAGTTCTAATGAGGTGGATGAAACTAGAGCCTATTATACAGAGTGAAGTAAGCCAGAAAGAAAAACACCAATACAGTATACTAACGCATATATATATGAAATTTAGAAAGATGGTAACAATAACCCTGTGTATGAGACAGCAAAAGAGACACTGATGTATAGAACAGTCTTTTGGACTCTGTGGGAGAGGGAGAGGGTGGGATGATTTGGGAGAATGGCATTGAAATATGTATAATATCATATATGAAACGAGTCACCAGTCCAGGTTTGATGCACGATACTGGATGCTTGGGCTGGTGCACTGGGACGACCCAGAGGGATGGTATGGGGAGGGAGGAGGGAGGAGGGTTCAGGATGGGGAAACATGTATACCTGTGGCAGATTCATTTTGATATATGGCAAAATCAATACAATATTGTAAAGTTAAATAAAATAAAATTTAAAAAAAAATCAGGAAGAGAAACACTTCAGTGACACAAACTGTCAAGCACTCTTACTGTCCACTTTATAAAAATGAACCTAAGAACCAAACATTCTTAGCTTACACTTCCCTTGGTCCAGTGGTTAAGAGTCCACCTGTCAATGCTGGGGACACGTGTTGGATTCCTGGTCCAGAGAGATCCCACGTGCTGCAACTAAGTATGTGGCCACAACGACTGAGCCTGGGAGCTGCAGGTACTGAGTCCCACCTGCAACCACTGAAGCTCGTGTTTCCTAGAGCCCGCGCTCAACAACAGGAGAAGCCCCCGCAACGGGAAGCCTGTGCGTCGTGACCGGGGAGTAACCATCCCTTCCTGCAATAAGAGAAAAGTCCTCGAAGCAACAAAGACCCAGTACAGCCATAAATAAATAAATAAAAGTTCTTAGCTTGATTGCAACTGTACAAGTTGTAACAGTAATGTGGGTTGATGAATCAACTCCACTTGTGAGCATATATGTGTCTTTTAGGAAATTATATTGATACAAGGTCTGCATAAGATTTTGAAAGGACAGTCTGATTCGGGTGGGGCAAGGGACTCGGCAGTTCCTTCACATCTTCATGAAGGACACCGATCATCCACATTATTCAGGGAATATCGCCCAACCAATAGCAACTTTTCCATGTTCATCATTAACTGGAGGAAATCATGAATAGGAAAAAAAGAGTATGGACTAGCATACATTATGCGAATGGGTTTATGGAAGGAGCTATTCGTACGTGTGCATTTGGCTTCCCTCTGTATTTTGGCCCACCTTACCTGCCTCCTGAGAAATGAGAGTTGGACTATAAAGAAAGCTGAGCACCAAAGAATTGATGCTTTTGAACTGTGGTGTTGGAGAAGACTTGAGAGTCCCTTGGACTGCAAGGAGATCCAACCAGTCCATCCTAAAGGAAATCAGTCTGGAATATTCATTGGAAGGACTGATGGTGAAGCTGAAACTCCGATACTTTGGCCACCTGATGCGGAGAACTGACTCACTGGAAAAGACCCTGATGCTGAGAAAGACTGAAGGTGGGAGGAGAAGGGAAAGACAGAGGATGAGATGGTTGGATGGTATCACCAACTCAATGGACATGAATTTGAGCAAGCTCCGGGAGTTGGTGACAGACAGGGAGGCCTGGCGTGCTGCAGTCCATGGGGTCGCAAAGAGTCGGACATGACTGAGCGACTGAACTGAAGTATGTTTTGGAGTGGACAGTCTTATGTTTGTTTTTTTTTCCCAGACAATGACGGTTTCAGAATATCCACTTTTCATGCTCAGGGAAGTCCACCCTGAGGTTAAAAACAAAGATGTAATAAAATTTTTGAAGTTCTTAAAGTTATGGTGGATTCCGGTTTTCTCCTAGATTTTCAATTTATGAAGCGGTCAGTTCATATCAGGATGTATTTTTTTTACGCTGTTATGAGGATAGGTAATGAAATATTAATTCATGTAATGATACAGATGAAAATCATCAGAGAGCAAGGCCATAACAGGAAGTCAGAGGATAAAGTCTAAAACGGAGGTTCGAAGGATACATACACCCCAGAGTTCACAGCAGCACTGTTTACAATACCCAGAACATGAAAGCAACCCAAGCATCCATGGACAGAGGAATGGATAAAGAAGATACAGTACATATATATATGATGTAATATTATTCAGCTGTAAAAAGAAAATAAGAAAGGATGCCATTTGCAGCAACATGGATGGACCTAGAGATTGTCATCCTAAGGGAAGTAAATCAGAGAAGGATAAGCATCATATAGTATCGCTTACATGTGGAATCTAAAAAAATGACACAAATGAACTTACTTGCAAAACAGAAATAGTCAGACATGGAGAACAAGCTTACAGTTCTTCCAAGCATAGTTATATACATATACAACTGAATCACTTGCCCTACACCTGAAGCTAGCCACTACTGTAAATCAACTATATCCCAGTATGAAATGAAAAATTCAATTGAAAACACTGAGGCTAATACCAAAGGAAACAGTCAAAGTGTTGATAACTGTTGGCTCCTGGGGAAGGGATACCTGTGGAATCTGAAGAGGAGAGGTGAACAGGGCATTTTTTTTTTTTTGCTTTGTTACAAACCTGTTACAAACAAGAACAAAACAAGGGGTATGAATTACCTTAATCGAAAAGTAAAAACTTAGGACTTTCCTGCTGGTTCAGAGGTTAAGAGTCTGTGCTCCCAATGCAAGGGGCCCAGGTTTGATGCCTGGTTGGGGAACTAAGATCCCACATGCCACCTGGCCCAGTCAAAAAAAAAAGTAAAGACTTATAAACACAGCAGACGAACGTCAGGGCACTCCCATCTGTGCTGCATGCCATAGACACCCCAGATGCCCTGTTATATTCACTCTGGCTGGGTGGGAGAGATGCACATTCCCACTAGGGGGAGCTGGGAGGAAAGTTATAGTTTTCCTCTGGAAAAATAGAAATGAGAATCACCCTGGGGCATCTATAGTAGGAATCTCCGAACTACCACCCCTTGTATCCAATCCAGCCTCTGCCTGAATTTGTGGAGTTTTTTTGCTTTGGTATTTTTTTTTTAAACTTTGTTTTTATTGAGGTATAATTGGCATGGTAACCCACTCCAGTATTCTTGCCTGGAGAATTCCATGGACAGAGAAGCCTGGCAAGCTAAGGTTCATATGGCAGCAAAGAATCAGACACAAATTGAAGTGACTTAGCACGGGTGCAATTGACATATTATGTTTCAGGTGTACAACGTAATGATCCCATATCAGAATACACTGCAAAATGGCCACCACGATGTCTAGTTAATCATCACTTTACATAGCTACAATTTTTTTCTTGTGAAGAGGCTTTTTAAGATCAACTTTCTTGGCCGTTTTAAAAAATATATATTTATTTATTGGCTGCGCTGGGTCTTTCTCTCCGTGCATGGGCTTCTAATTGCAGTGGTTTCTCTTGTCATAAATCACAGGCTCTAGGGCTGGGGCTTCAGCAGTTGAGGCACGCGGGCTTAGCTGCCCTGCAGTGTGTGGAATCTTCCCGGACCAGGGACTGAACTCGTGTCCCCTGCATTGTGAATGCAGATTCTTAACCACTAGAAAACCAGGGAAGTCCAAGCAGCTTTCAAGTCTGTAATAGAATGCTATTAACTGAAGTCACCATGCTGTGCGTTACATCCTTACAGATTTTATAACAGCAAGTTTGTGCCTTTTGATGACCTCGCCCATCTCCCCATCCCCCACCTCTGAAAACCAACAATCTGCTCTCTGTACCTGTGAGTTCTGTGTTTTGTTTTGATTCTCTATATAAGTGAGATCATACAGTATTTGTCTTCCTGTCTGACATTTCAGTAAGCATAATGTCTGTAAGATCTATCCATATAGTCTCAAATGCCAGATTTTCCTTCTTTTTAATGATTGAGAAGTATACCATTCTCTATATACACATAAATATGTATCATTTTGTTGTTGTTGTTGTTCAGTTACTACGTCGTGTCCAACTCTCTGTGACCCTACGAACTGTAGCTTGCCAGGCTCCTCTGTCCTCCACTGTCTCCTTCAGTTTGCTTAAATTCATGTCCATTGAATCGATGATGCTATCTGACCATCTCATCCTCTGCTGCCCCTTCTCCTTTTGCCTGCAATCTTTATTAGCATCAGAGTCTTTTCCAATGAGCTGGCTCTTCGCATTAAGTGGCCAAAGCATTGGAGCCTCAGCTTCAGCATCAGTCCTTCCAGTGAATATTCAGGGTTGATTTCCTTTAGGGTTGAATGGTTTGATCTCCTTGCTGTCCAAGGGACTCTCAAGAGCCTTCTCCAGCACCACAATTCAAAAGCCTCAATTCTTCAGCACTCAATCTTCTTTATGGTCCAACTATCACATTCATACATGACTACTGGAAAAACCACTGCTTTGACTATATGGACCTTTGTTGGCAAAGTGATGTCTCTGCTTTTTAATATGCTAGGTCTGTCATAGCTTTCCTTCCAAGGAGCAAGTGTCTTTTAATTTCCAGGCTGCAGTCACTGACCAGTGATTTTGGAGTCCAAGAAAATAACATGTCACCGTTTCTACTTTTTCCCCTTCTGTTTGCTGTGAAATGATGAGACCACGTGTCATGATCTTAGTTTTTTTTAATGTTGAGTCTCAAGTCAGTTTTTTCACTCTCCTCTTTCATCCTCATCAAGAGGCTCTTTAATTCCTCTTCACTTTCTGCCATTAGAGTGATATCATCTGCATATGTGACATTGCTGATATTTCTCCCAGCAATCTTGATTCCAGCTTAATATATATCATATGTATACACACACACCCCCCGTATTTTTGTTATCCATTCACTTGTCAATGGACACTTAGGTTGTTTGCAGGTTGCCTTGGCTATTATAAAGAGTGCTGCAGTGGACACAGGAGGACAGATCTCTCTTCAAGATAGTGTTTTCACTTCCTTCAGATATATAACTGAAAGTGGATTGCTGGATCACATAGTAGCTCTATTTGTAGCTTGTTTGAGGCGACTTTCATTGGCCCTTGGCTCTGGAGGCGGGGGGAGTCTTCCAGGGTCAGCGGGGTTGGGGTGGACAGATTTTGCCAAATCAGGGCTTTTCTTTCAGCAGCTACTGTCTCCGTGCAGTCCTGTTTTCTACTGTCAGACTTTTCTCGATTAAAATGTGCGCAGTGGCCTGGAATCGACTCTGTCCCTCTGCTCAGAGGAGGGGCTCGTCCACCACCCAGAGCGCGTGGCCACTCCCGATGGCCAAGACTGGTGGGGAAGGAAAGGTCCCCGTTGAGAGCTTATCTAGGGCAGGTAAGAAAAAGGTGAGACGAGGTCAACGCAGGGATTCTGGGGGGAGATGATGACTGCTCTTGCTACGTGTCAAGCTCACTGGGAAGCAGGGCAGACGAACTGAGCTTGTGAAAGGTTAATCTGGGGAGCGCTCAGGGTGGCCCTGGGGGAAGGGGAGGAGTCAGAACCCGGTTTCCAAGGCAGAGGGAAGATGCCCTTCCCCCATGGAAGCTTGGTGGCTGGGACCCCTCTCAGTATTGCCCTGAGATGGGGTGATGGGCGGGCGGCTTGATGCCCCCACGTGGGTGTGGGTGGCCCTGGGAAAGGAGGGTGACCCTAGATGTGGGGAGCTATTCAGGGGAGGCAGATCCCAAGCCACCAGGAGCGGAGGTCTGCTTCCAGCAGCATTTCTGGAAGCTGTCAGTGTGCCCTTCAACCCTGAACGAGACCTGGGTGGATGTCCGTTGAGATATTTCTGGATGGGCTTTTCCTGAGTGACTTACTTTTCTGTGAGACAGTTGTATGTGCACGTGTGTGAGAATATCTGTGAGAAGGTGTGTGAGTGCACATGTGTGAGCACTTGTCTATGCAATCCTCGTTCAATGAGGATGCGTGAGAATGTGAGGTTGTCGTACATACCCGTGTTGAGCACGTGTGTATATAATTATGTCTGTATAGAAATTTGTGTGTGAGTGCATCTGTGTGACTATAATTGTGTATCTATAGGAGAGGGTATGTGACTTGAGTGTGTGGATGTATGCAATTGTGGGTCTGTAAGAGGGTGTGTTTCAGGGGGTGAATAGGTATGTTTGTGGGAGAATGTGTGCATGTGTGTGAGCGTAGATGAGTATACATGTGAGTGTGTACATGTGAAGGTGCGTGTGTGTGTGTGCATGAAACTACCTGTCCAGGACTAGCAAGGTGGCTGCACAGTCATTAGGAACCCAGGCTCCTTCCCTCTTGTTGCGTTGCCTCCTCACTGTTCAGCTCCCTTCCTATCCAAGGTGATTGCTTCAGATCTCAGCCTCCCACTAGGGAAAAGGGGTCCCAATCTCCTTTCCGTTACAGGCATGACTCTACAGCGACCCCTGCATTCCCTGTATCCACATGCCACAGGTCAGGATGTAGCCAGATGGCCACATGTTGCAACAAGGGGGCCTGGGAGATGATTTTTGGGTGAGGGGCTGGAAGAAAAGAGTCACAATGGCTCCTGGTGGACACTGGCTCTCCAGCTTCAGGTGACTTGGTGCTCTGCAGGGTGACACTGCTCAGCCATGGATGGGAACCGCCCAGAAGGCTCCAGAGACAGTAGAACACTCCTGTTCTTGTCTCTTGGCAGAGCAGGGTGTTTGGGTGGTTGTTGTTCAGTTGCTCAGTCACGTCCGACTCTTTGTGACCCCAAGGCTCCCCTTGCCAGGCTCCCCTTCACTGTTTCCCAGAGTTTGCTCAAACTCATGTCCATTGAGTCAATGATGCCATCCAAACATCTCATCCTCTGTAGCCCCCTTCTCCTCCTGCCCTCAATCTTTCCCAGCATCAGGATCTTTTCCAATGAGTTGGCTTTTCGCATCAGGTGGCCTAAGTACTGGAGCTTCAGCTTTAGCATAAGTCCTTTCAGTGAATATTGAGGGTTGGGCAATAAGTCTTTACTGACTGAATACACCGCTGTGTGCCTGGCCAGGAGCTGTTTTAGGCACTGGGATGCAACTGCGAGAGGAGGCGGAAGCAAACTGAGAATGCATGGAGCAGGGCATGTGATAAAAAGCAGTGAGTCAGGCCAACACCTGCCCAGCCTTTAGAACCCAGCTCCAGGGACCTCTCCCGACCTCCCTGCCTAGGCCAGCCGCACTAGCAAACCCTTCCCACCGACATACGTTGGGTCTCTGTCTGACTCCAGGTATCCCGTGGTCTTCCTGAACAGACCTCATCTGGTTCTGCGCATCTTCACGTCTTCAGCATCTAGCATGACGCCTGACGTAAGTGCTGTGGCTCCATATGAATCTCAGCAACAAGTTAAGGGGCGCAATGCATGAAGGGATGGGTGGGTGGAAAGAGAATGGCTGCCCTCCTGCTCTGGAAGCAGGAGTGGAGGCAGGGTGGCGTGGGAAGGCAGGGGCAGCCAGTGATGTCACAAGAGGTGACTGGGAGGAAGGTTCTGGAAGGCTGAATGGGATAGAAGCGCTGTTGGGAAGGGAAACTGCCTGCCTTCCTGCCTCTCATCACCACCACCATCCTGACGGTGACGAGGGCTGGGAAGGGGCAGCCCATGTTCAGGTTTCCAGGAGGAGCAACTTGTTTATCATCTCTGTGGAAGAAGAAAACACCCTGAGTGCCCAGATGACTCTGCAACCCATGCTTTGCTGTGATGGCCAGAACCATACCTGGTGAAAAGTGGAAGGTGCCAGTGCTGTGGGACAGGGGGGCGCATCAGGGTCCTCTGGGATTTGCTGTTGAACAATCATACTTGACTTTCAATGTATCAGCGTGTGTGTGCTCAGTCTCTGTCATATCCTACTCTGTGGCCCTGTGGACTGCAGCACTCCCGGCTCCTCTGCCCAGGCAAGAATACTGGACTGGGGTGCCCTTTCCTACTCAAGGGAACCTTCCTGACCCAGGGATTGAACTTGTATCTCCTACAACTCTTGCATTGGCAGGCGGATTCTTTACCACTAGCACCACTTGGGAAGCCCTCGATAAAGCAGTACGTCAATGTAATATTCAGGCATATTTCACTAGGAGTTGGATTCACCTAAAACACACATTTTGGTCTTGAGCTAGACTCTCGATGTCTTTTTCTACTGCATCTTCTAACTGGTTGCTGCTGGTGTACAAGAATGCTATTGGTTTTTAAATATTGATTTTCTATCATCACCTTAAAGAACTGTTTTTATTTTTTTCCCTTTTCTTAGAATAGATGTTTTATTTATTCACTTATTATTTTTAAAAAACTGGCTGTGCCAAGCAGCATACAGGATCTTAACTCCGCAACCAGGGATTGAACCTGCACCCCCTGCATCGGAAGTGCAGAGTCTTAATTGCCAGGGAAGTCCCAGAACTGCTTTTATTTCTAATAGCTTTTCAGTTGATTGAATATCTATAGAGGCAGTCAATCACATGCGATGGTGATGTTGCCTGTTTTCAATCTTGATTCCTCTCACTTCCTTTTCTTGTCTTATTGCATTGACTAGGGACCTCCATATCAATGCTGACTAGTAGAAGTGACAGCTGATGTCTTCATCTTTCTGACTTCATGGAAACTCTTCTGATGGTTCTGTTGCCACTGTTAAGTATGACATTCATAGTTCTAGTAGACAGCCTTTATCAAGTTATGCAAACCCTTCCATTTCTTATGGGCTAAGAGATTTTCATTTAAAAAGTGGATATTTCATCAAATTATATCTTGAGATGATATATTTTCACTCTTGTCCCTTAAATTCAATAAGAATTCTTAATTCATTGCTATTATGAACCCTACGTGGCTTTTTAAAATTGTGAAACACATTTTGCATATAAAATGATGCACAAAACATTTTAAGTACAGTTTAATAAACAGCAATACATGCCTGTGTACCCACTTCACTTTGTGAAATATAGTATTGCTAGTAACTTAGAAGTCTTCTGAGTCCTACCTTTTTCTCCTGTTCCTCCCTCACCTGAATGAGTAACACTTGTGAGTCGCCCGCAGAGCTTTTCCTTCTAGTTTTACCAGTTAAACAAGGACTAGCTAATGTTGCCTGCTTGTGAACTTTCTACAAATAAAATCATACTGCCATCTGCTTCTTTATCTGCATCAAGGCTGGGAGATGCACCCAGGGTTTTGTGTCTGTTTTTTCATCACTGCATAGGTATTCCATGAAGGCTGTATCCATTCTGTCGTTGATGAATTTTCAGGGTGTTTCCACTTTGCAGTTCTTAGGAACACAGCCGCTATGATCACTCTCGCCCATGTCTCCTGGGGCAGACATGCAAGAGTGTCACTTAGGAATATATGTGTGTGGTGTGCTCAGTTGCTTCAGTCATGTCCGACTCTTTGTGACCCTGTAAACTGTAGCCCACCAGTCTCCTTTGCCCATGGGATTCTCCAGAGAGGATTCTGGAGTGGGCTGCCATGCCCTCCTCTAGGGGATCTCCCTGACCTGGAGAGCAAACCCTTGACTCCTGTGTCTCCTGCATTGCAGGCAGATTCTTTACTCACTAAGCCATCTGGGAAGCTTAGATATATATATCTGGGAGTAAAAATGCCAGATCAGGGACATGCATGTGGTCACCTTGAACCATTAATGTCACAATGCTTTCCCAATGGGTCATGCCATCTTAAGCTCCCCTAGCAATGCAGGAGAGCTCCTATTCTTCTTCCTCTCCAGCATCTGATGCATTTTTGCACATCTACTGGGAGTAAAGTGATATCTCACTGTGGTCTTAATGTGCATTTCCCTTATTACCAAGGAACCTGAGCATCCTGTCCTGGGTTTATAACCCATTCAGTTCGGTGCACTCTCTGTTCAAGGCTTGCACCCATTTCCGATGGGGTTGTCTCTCTTAGTATTTATTTATTTATTTAGCTGTGCCAGGCGTTAGTTGCAACACGCAAGATCTTTAACCGCAGCATGTAGGATCTTTTAGTTTCAGTATATGCAATCTTTAATTTGTAGCATGCGAAATCTAACTGTGGCATGCAAAATTTTCAGTTGCGTGTTTGAACTCTTAATTGCAGCATGTGGGATCCAGTTCCCTGAGCCGGGATCGAATCCAGGACCCCTGCATTGGCAACCTGGAGCTTTAACCACTGGGCCACCAGGTTAAGTCCCCCAAATTCTCCATTTTAAAGTGAATACTTCAGTGGCATTCAGTACATCTACAGCAATGTAATTTCAAAATATTTTCAACAGCCCAAAAGGAAACCATGTGTATGTTAAGCAGCCATTCCCCAACCCCCTCCCTCAGCTTCAGGCAGCCACAAACCCACTCTCTGTCTGTGCAGATTTGCCTGTCTGGACGTTTCCTGGAAATGGACTCACACACTCTGTGCCTTTTGGTACCTGGCTTCTTTCTCTTAGCCTGATGCTTTCAAGGCGCATCCTTTTACTGTCTTAATTGATCTTTGTTCCCTGGCTGTTTCTACCAACTAGAATGTTGGTTTCAGGAGGGATTTCTGTCCATCTGGTTGCCCGCTGGCTGGAGCCCTGCCTGGCTCACAGTAGTAGATGCTCAGGAAACACCAGGGTAAGAGAGAGGCTGACTCCCGGGGTGGAGCCCCTCCTGCCCCCTTGCTGAGCTTGCAGGATGGGTTCCTGGTGTTGGTGAAGCCAGACGAGACCAGTTGCAGGCCCACTGACAGCCACAGGCGCCTGGGGACTGTGTGACTTGAGACCTCTCTCTCATCTTCCTGTTTTCAGGGCATCGGTGGTCAACTTTGGGCTAGACTGCTGGCATTTTTGCATCATGTCTGCCCAGGAGGTAATGACCTCTTAGACTAGAGACGTAGAACTTTTTTTTCTTGAGTCACATACATGGATCCATCTGCCTGCCCAGTCACCTTCCGTATTTGTTGTCCAGGATCTTGCTTTTTTTATTTAATTTTATGTCTTGGAGAACGTTCCATTTTGGGAACTGTGAATCAACATTTCTGGTGTTTTTTAATTGAGGTGAGAGTCGCATAACGTGAAATTAACCATTTTAAGATAAGCGGCTGGGTGGCGTCTAGCACATTCACAATCTTGAGCAACCTTTGTTTCTGTTTAGTTCCAAAACATTTCCATCGCTCCACAAGGAAACTCTGTGCTCATAAAAAGTCACTCCTCATTCCTTCCCCAGCCCCCTGGCAACCAAAACCCACTGTGTTTCTATGAACATTTTTATAAATGGACTCACACACTGTGTGTCCTTCTGCGTTTGGCTTCTCTCACTGAGCAGCATGTCCTCCAGGTCCATCCACGTTGTAGCGAGTGTCAGGGCTTCTATCCTTTTCATGGCCAAATAACATTCCACTCTATGAACCAAATGAAATTCATGAGCTCATTTAAGAAACAGTTTTCAAGATATGTATGTAACTATCTGCTGGGGCTGCTGTTAACAAAAACATTGTAGAATTGGGTGGCTTAATAGCAACTTCTTTTCCTTGTTGTGGCTGGGCTGGAAGTTCAAGATCAAGGTCTCAGCAGTGCTGGTGTCTGGTAAGGCCTCTCTTGCAATACGGCCTCCTCCTCACTGTGTCCTCACATGGTGGAGGAAGAGAGCTGGTTTTCTCTTCTCAGGAGGACAGCAATCCTATTGGATTAGGGCCCTACTCTTGTGACCTCATTTAACCTTGGTTATGTTTCTCAAGGAGCTTCCCTGGTGGCTCAGTGGTAAAGAATCCGCCTGCCAACGCAGGAGATGTGGGACTGATCCCTGGGTCGGGGAGATCCTTTGGAGGCGGGCATGGCAACCCACTCCAGTATTCTTGCCTGGAGAATACCCGTGGACAGAGGGGCCTGGTGGCCTACTGTCCATGGGGGTCACAAGAGTCAGACAAGACTCAGTGATGAGCAGGCACTCAACTTTCCTCAAGGCTCCATCTCTAAATGCAATTACTCAGGGGTTAGGGCCTCAACATACAAATTTCGGGGAAGACAATTCAGTCCATGAGAATAATTGTTCTTTATGAATCTTTATCATTTATTTGGCTGCACAAGGTCTCAGTTGCCGCATGCAGGATTTTTAGCTGTGGCATGTGAACTCTTTACTTGTGGTATGTGGAGTCTAGTTCCCTGACTGGGGATGAAACTCAGGCCCCCTGCATTGGGAATGCAGAGTCTTAGCCACTGGACCACCAGGGATGTCTGGAGAATAACTTTGAATTCTTGTTATGTAGATGTTTAGAAGAATGCTATTTGAAAGGATTAACACATTGAAAATCAAGGATGGTTAAGGAGTGGTGCTTGTCCCACATCACACGCAAAAGGATTCACGCAGTGGTGTCCAGTTCCTGAGCATGTAAGGACCCTGGGTAGCCCGGAATCCGCAGTGGCCTCTACCAATGGATTCATGATTGTGTGAACTTCAGTCTGATTACTGACAAAACATCCTCTAAAGGGGTTGCATTGATTTTTGCCCCAGTATAGGAGAGCCTTTGTTATCCCAAATTCTCCCTCACTAACATGAGTTCTTTTCCAGTCTTTTGGGTCTTACTTCATCTCTGTGAAAACTGCATCGTGTTTTCTACTGCATTTCTCTTTGGACTGAGATGGAGCATGTTTTTCTGGTTTTTGAGAAGTTAATTTGGTTGTGTCAGGTCTTAGTTGCTGCGTCGGACTCTTAGTTGCAATATGTGCAGTCTAGTTCCCTGACCAGAGATCAAACCCGGGCCCCCTGCACTGGGGGTGTAGAGTCTTACCCACCGGACCACCAGAGAATTCCCTGTTTTTCCTGTTTTTAAAAAGTCAGTTAAAACTGTTTTCAGAGAACTGTCTAGTCAAGATTTTGTCCCATTTTCTCATTGGGCTATTGGTCTTTTTCTTATTGATTCACTGGTATTCTTTACATATCAAGGAAATCAGGCTTTGATTGATTATATGTGTTGCCCCCCCCCCTTTTTTTTTCAATTTGTTGTTGGTCTTTTTATTCTGTTCATGGTATTCTTTGCTGTTTGAAAAACAAAACTTTTTATGTGCCAAAATTTACTGTTTTATCCTTTAAGGCCTTTGAGTTTTTGTGTTGTACTATCTTTAAGGAAATGAACCAGAACAGAACTCTCTTGGGAGAGTTGCTTCTCTTCAGGAAACTCTAAAATGTTCTCTCACCCATAGGATCACATAGAGATCTAGCCTCTACATTCTCATTGTTCAAAAGACTCTTCTGGAAACTCGAAGAACTGCACATACTCTGGACTTTACAATTGCTGGATGATCTGGCATGCAGACCTTGCTCCTCTCCTCTGAGGCCCAGGACAGGCATGACTAATCAATCCCAGGGTTCTAGGCAACGTGACTAAGTCAACACCGGAGCTGGCTTCAGACCTGCAGCTCCTTTACCAGGCCTGCTAAGTTCCTGGAGCTTCCAAGGTGGCGCTAGTGGTAAAGAACCCACCTGTCAATCAATACAGCAGATGTAAGAGACACAGGTGTGATCCCTGGGTGGGGAAGATCCCCTGGAGAAGGGCATGGCAGCCCACTCCAGTATTCTTGCCTGGAGAATCCCATGGGCAGAGGAGCCTGGCGGGCTGCAGTCCACGGGGTCTGCAGAGTTGGACACAACAGAAGCAACTCAGTAGCACATGCTAAGTTTCTTGCTCTGTGCCTTGCAGCACGGTGAAGAATGGTCTCTAGACCCAGAAGGCCTGAAACCCAGACGACTCAAGAAGAGAAGGCCGAGGACCTCAAAGTAGACATGAGCCAAGAACAAGGTATGTTGTGCAAGAGAGAGAAAGGTGCGCTGATTCACCACTGTTTATAAAGGAGCCTGGGCTGGACAGTTGGGCACAGCCACGGTGCGCCCCAGCTGCTGGCCTTGGCTGAGGTGCCCAACCCTGGAGGGCCAAGTCTCTACATGTGACGGGTAGCAGAGGGGGCAGACATAAGGGAGTGACAGCCGGGCCCCGTCGTTCGGAGCAGAGCTCTGTGAGCCGAGTGACAGTGGGCAAGCCACCTGCTCTTTTGAAGTCTCGGTTGCACCCCTTGTACTGGGGTGGGGCATTAATAATAGAAGCTCCCTATGGCTTCTCTGGTGGCACAGTGGTAAAGAACCCGCCTGCCAATGCAGGAGACGAAAGAGACTCGGGTTCGATCCCTGGGTCAGGAGGATCCCCTGGAGGAAGGCGTGGCAACCCACTCCAGTATTCTTGCCTGGAGAATCCCATGGTCAGAGGAGCCTGGCAGGCTATGGTCCATGGGATCACAAAGAGCTGGACATGACTAAGTGACTAAGCATGTTAGGGTGGTGTGCCTGTGTAGGTAAAGCATATATACACACATATATATTTAATATTATACACATTATGCCACATTATACATTACATATTACATATAGTGCAGATGTAATTGTGTGTGTGTATATATGTGTGTGGCAGATGTAATAATAATATATATATATATATATATATATATAATATATACTGTTGTCACTAAATTGTGTCTGAATTTTTTGTGACCCCCTGCAAGGCTCCTCCATCCACGGGATTTCCCAGGCAAGAATACTGGAGTGGGTTGCCATTTCCTTCTCCAGGGGATCTTTGTGACCTATGGATCAAACCTGAGTCTTCTGCATTGGCAGGCAGGTTCTTTACCCCTGAGCCACCAGGAAGTCCAATAATATATATGATAAGAATATAATTATATATATATAGTACATATATATATACTTACTATATAAGAATATAGTTATATATATATAATAGTACAGATGTAGTTATATATATGTATATATAGTATACATGTAATTACACTTATGGTACAGATGTCATAATATATGTAATGCAGATATGTGTGTATACATATATTTCTAGTTAATGATTCAAATGCTAATGGCTGATTCACATCAAACGATTCAAATGTTTCTAAAAGGAATAAAATAATGCCATTTACCACCTATGAATGGCCATAGATATTATCATACTAAGTCAGAAAGAGAATGACAAATACCATATGATATCACTTACATGTGGGATCTCAAATAAGACACAAATGAACTTATCTATGAAGCAAACAGACTCACAGACAGAGAGAATAAACTTGTGGTTGCCAAGGAGGTGGGGGGGATGGACTGGGAGTTTGGGATTAGCAGATGCAAATAATTATACAGAGGATGGATAAACAAGGTCCTACTGTAGAGCACAGGGAACGCTATTCAATATTCCTTGACAAGCCATAATGGAAAAGAATATATGTGTGCATGACTGAGTCACTTTTGCTGTACAGTATAAATTATCACATTGTAAATCAACTATACTTCAATAAAATTTTTTAAAAATGATTCAAATGTTGAAGAGTGAAATGGATGCAGCTTTCTTTGAAATGTGTCAAAAAGGAAGATGGCGTGATGGATGGATAAATAGAGGGGTGGCTGGATGTGCTAACAGCTGTAGGATTTGGTGGTGAGTAACAGGGCGCTTGCTATACAAA
Source organism: Bos indicus (assembly GCF_029378745.1). Classification (NCBI taxonomy): domain Eukaryota; kingdom Metazoa; phylum Chordata; class Mammalia; order Artiodactyla; family Bovidae; genus Bos; species Bos indicus. The sequence goes on along the minus strand of NC_091766.1, from coordinate 18,043,957 downwards.
CCCAACTTTTGTATGCTTGAAAATTTTCATAATAGACTGTTGGGGGAGGGTAAGGAAGAAATAAATAGGAACAGGGAAGCTTGTGTAGACCAGCACTGACCATGTGACTTCCCTCGAAGCGTGGGATTCATTCAGTATCAAAAAAAGAGCCCCCTCCGGCCTCCTGAGTATGAAGTGAATATAAAATATATGCCATCCAACCCTGGTGGTTATTTGCAGTTACTCCTAGGCTGTGGACCATTCACCGAGATGGAGAAGTCCTTATGAGGCTATCGAAACATGGGCCAGGCCACGAGAGCCCCTTGACCATCCCTGAATTTTTTCGGGAGTCAGTCAACCGATTTGGGTCTTATCCAGCCCTAGCATCAAAGAAGAATGGAAGGTGGGAAGTCCTGAACTACAACCAGTACTATGAGGCTTGTCGGAAGACTGCGAGAGCCATGCTCAAGGTAAATGCGTTGTTCACTCACTCCTTTGTTCGTCATGTATTAAATCACTCCTTCTGTGTGTAAATACACATGGGACAAAATGCACAAGGCACCCCAAAAAAGAAGGTTAACTGGTGAAAATTTTCTTTCAAATCTTTGTCCCCTCTCTATGGAGTGATTGAGTTGGATGTATCTGGTTCAAGATCTCTCATGAGATTGTAGTCAAGCTATCAGCTGGGGGATAGTTCTTGACTCAGGTATATGGGCACACACATCATTGGAAGGCCTGACTGAGGCAGGACAGTCCACTTCTAAGCGTGGCTAGCTCTTGGCAGGAAGCCTCAGATGCTTCCTCTATGGACGGTCCCTGGAGGAGTCAGAGCCACAAAGACAGGAAGGATAATAGATGGTGGGGGCCAGGGGCTGGGGAGTCAGTGTTTCATGGGGATAGAGCTTCAGTTTGGGAAGATGAGAAAGTTCTAGAGATGGATGGTAGGGACGGTTGCATACCAGTGTGAAAGTACTTTTTTGGGTCACACTGTGAGGCTTGCAAGATCTTAGTTCCCACAGCAGGGATGAACTTGGGCCCTCAGCACTGAAAGCATGAAGTCCTAACCACTGGACCACTAGGGAATTCCCCTGGATTTGGGGGTTTTTTAGGGTAAAGGAGCTTAATACCAATGAGCTGTGCACCTAAAGTTGGTTAGAATGATTAAAAACTAAAATCCATAAAAATTAGAATAAAAAAGGGGGTATTAAGTAGAGCAAGGCAAACCAGCCTCCCAAGAGTCACAAAAACACATCACACTCTGGATTTCCATCTCAATGTGGGCTCTCCCCCGACGTGGCTTCTGGGGGCTCTGGGGTCCGCCTTCTCCCAGTGAGTGGTCCCACCTGGAAGCAAACCTCGCCTGTATCTCCGTTTTCTGCTTGTCCGTCTGTTTCTGCCTTCCCAGCTGGGCCTGGAGCCTTTCCACTCAGTTGGCATCCTTGGGTTTAACTCCATCGAGTGGATACTTGCAGCTCTTGGTGCCATCTTCGCGGGGTAAGATCCTGGGCCCTGGACCCTGTGAATGCTGGGGTGGGGTGGGGGGCTGCTGCTCCGGGGGCCTGGCGCCCACAAGGTTTCCACTGAGATATGAGCAAAGAGCCCTAGGCCAGCCAGTGAGATAGACACACACACACACACAGAGTCATGTGAAATACACTGAAGGACTTGTACAGCTCAGGAATAAAAACACAGATTTTAAATGAGCAGGAAACTTGAAGGTAAACATCACTAAGGGAAGCAGCCAATAAGCACTTGGAAAGCTCCTTGAAGTCATCCGGCAGCAGGGAGATACAAACCCACCACATAATGGTTGAAAGCAAAAAGGAAAGGTTGTGAGTGAAGGAAACAGGTGGCTGGGGGAGGGGTGGGGGTTCCAAACCCCACCTCCTATTTACTATGGGACCCTGAACAAGCGACTTCCCTCCCTTGAGCCTCAGTTTCCTCATCTGTAAAATGGGTACTGTGAGGGCTCCATGTCATAGCAACATCACAGGAGTCCATACTCCCATCATCGCTGTCATTCCTGTCCTTTCCATCATTGTCCAGTTGTGGAGGGAGGGAAGCTGGTGGCAGGACTTCAGACTCAGAACCTGCCGGCAGGCCCTACCCGCAGACCCTTTCCTCCCCTTCCAGGATGTTCTTGACTCAGGTATATGGGCACACACATGCATGTGTTTTCTTTCCCCAGGGGCTTCTGTGTTGGTATTTACGCCACCAACTTCGCGGACGCCTGTGAATATGTCATTACTCATGCCAAAGTGAACATCCTGCTGGTGGAAAATAACGCACAGTTGCAGAAAATCCTTTCGGTAACAACTGCCCCCACCCCCCCAACCCCCGCCCCCCTCCACCCCGCCACCACCCATCACCAAGGAAGAATGGATGTGTGCAGAGTGGACGAGTTTAACTTCCAAAGCATATTCTTTTCCTACTTGGCCTCCATTTTTTTTGATGTGGACCATTTTTAAAGTCTTTATTGAATTTGTTACAATACTGCTTGTGTTTTATGTTTTGGTTCTTTTTGGCTGAGGGAAGTGTGTGGAATCTTAGCTCCCCGACCAGGGATCAAACCTGCACCCCCTGCATTGGAAGGTGAAGTCTTAACCCCTGGATCATCAGAGAAGTCCCCTGGGCCTCCAGTTTTTAAAATGCACTGCGTGTTATTTTATATACAGTCCACTGTTTATCAGTTTTCTCTTAGAAACATTATCTTGAGCCTTGCCACACTTTCAATTTTCATCTCTTACGATCATCCTCTTTTCTGAAATGCTTTTGTGTTTCTCTTCTGTCTCCTCCCCAAGTCTGACTGCTTCACTGTTTTGCTACTTTCTGGTGGATGTCTGGCTCTCCCCCCAGGGCTTGTATGTTTGCTTTGGGTTCTTCCGTTCAAGCTGCGTTGAGCTTGTTACATCTTACATTTTATATTAGAAGTTTGGGGGGCAATTTTCCTCTGCTTTGCTGTGACTTAAAAAAATTTTTCTTTTGGGTTGTGCTGGGTCTTGGTTGCTGCTCATGGGCTTTCTCGAGTCGTGGTGAATGGGGGCTACTCTTTGTTGCAGTGAGAGGGCTTCTCATCGTGGCGGCTTCTCTTGTTGTGGAGCACGGGCTTTAGGGCATACGGGCTTCAGTAGCTGTGAAGGCTTAGTTGCTCTGCAGCGAGTGGAATCTTCCTCGACCAGGGATTGAACCCATGTTCCCTGCACTGGCAGGCAGATTCTTATCCACTGTACGACCAGGGAAATCCTACGATGACTTTTTGTACTCAGTGAAATCTGACTCCTCTCTTACTCCTTTTTTTTTCTCCTTGCATTATCTTTGTATGGATGCTGGAGAAACGTTTCCCATGATTTGTGTTTGAATGAGTGCAGTTGTCCGAACCAGCTTTTGACAGAAGTATTCTGAAAGGAGAGAAGTCCTTCGGAAGAGTGAACCTCCATGGCCAGAGTCATTACTCAGCCCAAGAGCCACTGTGATTATTTCTTTCTTCCCTTCTTTCCTTCTGTATTTTTTTTTTTTTTGGCCACACCATGCAGCATGTGGGATCTTATTCCCCAACCAGGGGTCAAACACAGGTCCTATGCACTGGAAGTATGGAGTCTTAACTGGACCACCAAGGAAGCCCTCTGTTTCTTTAATACCCTACTCCATTTCTCCTGTGTTACACGTTTCATATTTCTGAAGTTGAGATTCAAGTCTTGCCATCAGTGTCATAGACAGTATCCTCTGAACATCAAGGGTGTTTGTTCACATATTAACTTCACTGAAACTAGGGTAGATTCACCAGACTCAATGAAATACAGCTTGACTCAGTGAAAGTGGACATTTTGTGCCACCAGGCCTCCTTCAACGCAAAACCTAACTCCTGAGCTGGTTCAGGAAGCACAGACTTCTACTTTCTGGTTGTCTTTCTGTTTTCTTTTTTTTTTTTTGGCTGCACCATGTGGTATGCGGGATCTTAGTTCCCTGATCAGGCATTGAACCTGTGGCCCCTGCAGTGGAAGCGTGGAGTCTTAACCACTGGACTGCCAGGCAAGTCCCCAGACTTCTACTTTCTGAAATTGCTTTCTGAAGCCATGCTTCTTTGGTCCCTGGTACTCAATTCATGCCGTCTGTCCTGTTCATAGCAGAATGCACTGCTTGCAAGGTGACTGGTGATGAGTGAGGGTAGGGCCCTTTTCCTCCTTGCTGTGAATACAGGCTTCTGATTTGGGTTTCCCACTGTTAGAAAATGCTTCGTGTTCCATTCTTCCCCTGCAGCCACCTTGCTGCTATGACTTCCAGTCCTTGGTCTGGTATCTTCAACCTCATAGGCATAAAACAATATCTGAATTATTTCCGTCTCCGAGTTTCACTTCCCAGGTGGCTCAGTGGTAAAGAACCTGTCTGCCAATGCCCCAAATGAGGAGACATGAGTTCAATCCCTGGGACGGGAAGATCCCCTGGAGAAGGAAATAGCGACCTACTCCAGGATTCTTGCCTAGAGAATCCCATGGACAGAGGAGCCTGGCGGGCTACAGTCCATGGGTTGGGGAAGATCCGGATATGACTGAGCATGCACACAGAGACTGAGTCTGACCAAAGAGACAGTTTGGGGAAGATTTGTTGTTCTGGTTGCTCTGAGTGAAAGACTCAAAGCCAGGCTCCTCCCAAACGGCATGTTCAGGTCCACTTGGAAATCTTTCTTCCTTGGTGAAGTTCACAGCCTGTAACCCTCCAGGGCTTCCTTCTTCCTTCAGAATAAACAGCAGACTCCTCGCCATCACTTCCCCAGGGCATGGCCTCCTGGCCCTCACGCCCTTTCCTGCCTCCTCCCCTGGACTCCTCCCTTGCACCCTCACTCCGGATCACCCTGGACTTTTTACATCCCTCACACATGCCAGCCACTGCCTGCTTCAGGTTTTTTGGATGTCTGCTCCTTCTCTCTCTGGAAAACTCTTGTCCAGATGTGAAAAGCACTGCTGTCATCTTTTCTCTCCGGGCCATGGCAGAGACTTGGCTATAATCAGCATTCTTGATGCTGGAAGTGACATCTGCTTTGCATTGGCTAGGAATGCGCCACAGACACAAACATCCTCCCCGTGCACGAACGACAAGATTCTTGCAGGACAAGAATCCCCTGAACCTTACAGTTCGAGGTTTAGGTAGAGCGTTCTGAACCTGCCCAGGTTCCGGCCACCTTCATGGAGAATTTCTGTGGCCTGATGCCAACTAGAAGTTTGGCTGGATCTTGGCTGTGTAGCTCAAGGTGCCAAGAGAGGAAGAGCCAAGAGGGTTGGCCTTTGACTCACCAACTGAGAGGCACAACTCGGTGCAGCAGAACTCAGGATGCTGTTGCCCTCAGCCCTCTTCAGTGGTTGGGGTCTACCGATACCAACCACAAAGAACTTAGCAGTCCTAAGACCAGGTTGCTTAGTATCAGTCAAGGCACAGAGCCAAGTTTTACTGTGAGGGCAGGGGAGGGAAAGAGGTAGGGGTCCCTATGGGAGAGAGCTTAGGACACATGCTCCTGGGCCGGGTTATCCTGAGGTCTATGCATAAATTTGACTGTGTGGATCACAACAAACTGTGGAAAATTCTTAAAGTGATGGGAATACCAGACCACCTTACCTGCCTCCTGAGAAACCTGTATGCAGGTCAAGAAGCAACAGTTAGAACCAGACATGGAACAATGGACTGGTTCAAAATTGGGAAAGGAGTACATCAAGGCTGTATATTATCACCTTGCTTACTTAACTTATATGCCAAGTACATCATGCGAAATGCCAGGCTGGATGAAGCTCAAGCTAGAATCAAGACTGCTGGGGAAAATATCAATAGCCTCAGATATGCAGATGACACCACTCTAATGACAAAATGAATAGGAACTAAAAAGCCTCTTAATGAAAGTCAAAGAGAGTGAAAAAGCTGGCTTAAAACTCAATGTTCAAAAAACAAAAATCATGACATCCAGTCCCATCATTTCATGACAAATAGATGTGGAAAGAATGGAAAGAGTGACAGACTTTATTTTCTTGGGCTCCAAAATCACTGGGATGGTGATGGCAGCTATGAAATTAAAAGATGCTTGCTCCTTGGAAGAAAAGCTATGACAAACCTAGACAGCTTATTAAAAAAGCAGAGACATCACACTGCTGACAAAGGTCTGTATAGTCAAAGCTATGGTTTTTCCAGTAGTCATGTATGGATGTTGGGAGTTGGACCATAAAGAAGGCTGAGGACCAAAGAATTGATGCTTTCAAATTTGTGTTGCCTAAGAAGACTCTTGGGAGTCCCTTGGACTGTAAGGAGATCAAACCAGTTAAGCCTAAAGGAAATCAACCCTGAATATTCATTGAAAGGACTGCTGCTGAGGCTGAAACTCCAATCCTTTGGCCACTTGATGCAAAGAGCAGACTCACTGGAAAGGCCCTGATTCTGGGAAAGATTGAGGGCAAGAGGAGAAGGGGGCTACAGAGGATGAGACGGTTGGATGGCATCATCGACTCAATGGATATGAGTTTGAACAAACTTAGGGAGATAGTGAAGGACAGGGAAGCCTGGCGAGCTACAGTCCATGAGGTCGTCAAGAGTCCTACACGACTGAGCGACCGAACAATAACAAATGCACAACTTTCTTTCAGATTCCGATGAACAAGATGGAGACCCTAAAAGCGATCGTTCAGTACAAGCCGCCCGTGGACGACAGCAAATGTGAAAACCTGTACTCTGTAAGTGTCAACAAAGGAGAGGACCGGGCCTTAAAGGGAAGGAGAGCACTGGCAAAGGAAGTGGGTGGTGAGCAAGGGGGAGGGCGGACCCATACAAAGGAAATGGGTGAGGACTCAAGGGAACCGGGTCGTGAGCAACAGAAGTGGGTAGCAGTAGCGGTAATTTAGTCGCTAAGTCGCATCCGACTCCTTGCGACCCTACAGACTGTAGCCTGCCAGGTTCCTCTGTCCATGGGATTTTCCAGGCAAGAATACTGGGATGGGTTGCCATTTCCTTCTGCAGGGAATCTTCCCAACCCAGGAATCGAACCTGTGTCTCCGGCATTGCAGGCAGATTCTTTAGGGACTGAGTTAGGAGGGAAGCCCACAGACGTGGGTGGAGACTCACCCACCCACTGAGTGGTAGGCAAGGGAGAAGGCGAGGCCTCACAAGAGAAGGGGATGAGGCTTTTGAGAGAATTTTTTTGTACCACGAAGGGTCTGATTTCCTGTAAGGTGTCTGTTCTGGTAATTTATTTCTGTGTAACACATCACCCCCGAAATTGGTGGCATGAGACAGTGCCGATCATTTTATTATTAGTTGTTGTTGGTTTTTTTTCAGAGTATTAGCATAACAGGATTTCCTTGGTGGCACGGTGGTAAAGAATCTGCCTGCCAATGCAGGAAATGTGGGTTTGATCCCTGGGCGGAGAAGATCCCCTAGAGTAGGAAACAGCAACCCACTGCCGTGTTCTTGCCTGGAAAAACCCCATGGACAGAGGATACTGGTGGGCTAAAGTCCATTGAGTCGCAGAGTGGGACAGACTGAGTGCCCGCATGCCTATACACAGCGTAACTGAAAAAATACGGCAGCACTGAAAATAAGATATGTTGGAACTCACAACATGAAGTTTAAATATTTAATTTATATTCAAGTCAGAATTTATTATAAATTTACCTTTCTGGCTCTCACAGATGCAAAGTCATCAGTATCTTTATTAAAACCATTAGCCATTTTTAATGTATGAAAATACGCATACAAGGGGCACGCATTTCTGCTATGGCTTGACCAACAGCCCTGTTGGAGCCTGCCTTTTTTTTTCTTTTCAAATTTTGATGTTTCATCCATCAGAGATTCGCTTTTTTTGATATTGACTTAAAATATTGCATTGAAATATTATTTATCTTGATTACAAGCTTTTTTTTTGGGGGGGGGTGCGGAAATTCCCTAAAAAAAATTGCACTCAAAGAGAAGCCCGTGGTCTGCAGTCTGGTCCTGGCTCTGCACTTGGGACTCCTCCGGCACCCTTCTTCCTCTTTTTCTGCTTCTGCGATGTCTTCAGGACCTGTGGGCTTGTTTGGTAGCTCAGATCTCCACAGAGAATGTTTTTTTGTTTGTTTTGTTGTTGTTTTCGCCATGCTGGAAAGGATGGCGGGGATCTTTGTTCCCTGACCAGGGATGGAACCTATGCCCCCTGCAGTAGAAGGAAGCTCAGAGTCTTTAACCACTGGAGCACCGGGAAAGTCTCCAGAGAGAATGTTTTGAGGAGAGAAATATCCAGGCAGAAGCCATCCTGCCTTGAATGACCTATTCTTGGGAGTAGCACGTGGAGGCCAAGCTGCAGACCAGACTCCACCTCTTACTGAGGGAGGGACAGGGCCCCTGAAGACTGTGTGACATATATATGTCACATTCTTTTTTTTTTTTTTTGCAAATTCACTCTGTCTCAGGGTCTTCTAGAGTCAGAAAATGCTTGAGTGCAAGCAACAGAGACCCACTTAAGCCAAAGGAGAGGGTTTGGGTCTTGTTTCTAAGGATACAACAAGTTAACTCACAGAAGTCAGGGCAGGAGGTCTGTGAGGGACCAGCCCAGGCTCCTGTTGTTAATGTTCCTGAGATCAGGCCATCAAACCCATGATCCAAATCAGAAGTCCTAACATGTCATGGAATTTATTTCGTTTTCCCTCCACTCATGTGGGAAGAAAGATGCCAGTGATCCTTTCTGGCCGAAACACTTGCCAGCTCGCACGCCTTTCACAAAACCTTAGAATATTAAGACCAGGATGATAACTAAGTAAGTAAGACAACTGGTCAGAATCACAGACCTTTCAGAGGTTAAAAGTGACCATCACAGCACCAAGATCTTAAGTCTGGATAAGTTAAACCCTTTTGTTAGAAACAATATTAACAGCAGGGTTTCTCAGCCTCATTGGATATTCGAGGTGGATAATTTTTTTCTTTTGAACTTGCTCTTTTGTATTAGGATATAGCCTATTAATAATACCGGGATAGTTTCAGGTAAACAGGGAAGGGACTCAGCCATACATAAACATGTATCCATTCTCCGCAAAACTCCCCTCCCATCCAGCTGCCACATAACACTGAGCAGAGTTCAGGGTGGATAATTCTTCATTGTGGGGCTGTCCTGTGCATTTTTAGGTGTTAAGCAGCAACCCTGGCCTCCCTCCACCTACTACATTCTAGTTGAAACAATCACAGATATCCTCAGACATTGCCTAGGTCCTCTGGACAGCGTAGGGGGGCATGAGCAAAACTGCCCCTGGTTGAGGACAATGATTTATAGGCAACAGTTTTGAGACAGATTAGGTATCTACTTCTCTGCCAGGGCGAGTAGAACCTCCCATTTTTAGATTCAGTTAAGGAATACATTCATTAGAACTGAGAGAAAAAGGAAATGCCTGGGAAATTAGAAGGTGAAATTTGAGGGCAGAGGGATGACAGAAGAAGACCATTAACTGGACAGGTGGTGATGCCTGGAGTTGGAGTCGGGACCAATTCCAGATTTCCAGTAGAGGACTGGATTGGACCAGGTTGGGTCCAGTGTCTATGTGATCCCTTCATCTGTGGCCACGTGAGGATGAGGTCCTGCACCTGCCATTAGGGGAGCATCCTTTTGAGGTGGGGGGGGGGGTGCTTGGGGCATTTCTCAGAGAAAGGACAGGGTCCCTGCAAAGGTCTGTGTGCGCTGCTCCTCTCCCCATCACTCTACCCTGCTAGAGATGCTCTGGTGAAAGGTCCTTCCCTTTTGGATGGGGCCAGCATTGCCCTGTCAGGTTGCAGGCAATGCTGGCCATTTCTGGAGGACATGGAGAGCCCTCTATTTTGCAGACAGGACACTGTCCTCCTCCAGAGCCTCACTGGAGGATCAGAGACAGCATTTTTGCAGCTCTCATGTGAAATTCAGTTCATACAGCCTTACAGTTCTTTATGAGGCATCAAATTCTAAGGTAATTAACAGCACAGGCTCTGGACTCTTGGGTTAAAATGCTAGCTCCTCTGTTTACTTAGTGTGTGACCCTGGGCAGGTAACTTACCACCTCTGAGCCTCAGCTTCTTCATCTGCCAGAAGGAGATGATGTATGTCTTATCACTATGGATATCTTTGGTTGCAGGTGATAATAGCATAACCCCAAATGGCTTAAGCTTCAAAGAGCATTTGTTGGCTCATGTAACTACAACCCATACACAGCTGGAACCAGGAGCTCAAATAACATGCCCAAGGCTCCATTTGGTGGCAAAGTGGTAAAGAACCTGCCTGCCAGTGCAGGAGACATAAGAGACGTGGGTTCAATCCCTGGGTCAGGAAGAGCCCCTGGAGAAGGAAATGGCAACCCACTCCAGTATTCATGGCTGGAGAATCCCCATGGACAGAGGAGACTGGTGGGCTATAGTCCATTGGTTGCAAAGAGTCAGACACAACTGAAATGACTTAGCAGGCTCCATTATGCTCTCCACTAACCTTGCTTCCCTCTAGTCCTGAGACAGCCCAGCAGCTCCTCAGGTTACCTCATGTTCAGATGACTCATTCCTGTCCCAGCACTTCCAGCCAAAGCCCTGACCTTCACTGTGATTGGACCATCTGAGGTCACATGTCTAGAACCAGTCCAATCACTGTGGCCCAGGCAGATGGGACCTTCTAGCTTAAGCCAATCAGGATGCCCTTCAGTTGCATCAATCTGGTCACTAAGTTTGAGGTGTGAGTGGAATCTGGAAAGGCAGAGAACAAATGATCCTGAACTCTGCTGTTCTAAGCATTTTACACATAGTGACCAATTTACTGCTTCGAACAACCCAAAGAGTTGGGCCTTGATATCATCCCCATTTTACCTATGAGGAAACTGAGGCCAAGGTGCTTGAGTAGCCTGTCCAGGAAGTGGAGGAGAAGCAGGTGTCTCAGGGCCTCTGTATGAAGTACCTTTCCTCCTGCTGGGAATCATCCTTCCAGGGCAGCTGGTGAGGCAAGACCTGACTGGGGAAGGGGAACATCTGGTGTGCCGGGGGCCCCCTCACACCCTTGAGCCACCACCCTCTGCTGGTCTTTTCTTTCCGTAGTGGGATGACTTCCTAGAACTTGGCAGTAGCATTCCCGATGCCCAACTGGACCAGATCATAAAAAGCCAGAAGGCCAATCAGTGTGCCGTGATCATCTACACTTCGGGGACCACGGGCCAACCCAAGGGGGTGATGCTCAGCCATGACAATGTAAGTGCTGTCTCTGCTGACGGGGTTGGACTCTGCAGCCTCCAGGGTCTCATTGCCCTGGGGCAGAGGCCTTCAGACTGTTTTTGTTCTTGACCCACAGGAGCACAGTGGTGTTTAGGAGCACAGTGGCATGGGGGACCTTGATCTGTGGGGCAGAGACTTAAGCCAACACTTCCAAGGTCAGGGCAGCATAGTGCAGGGGTTGAGATCAGGGACTCTGCAGGAGACCTGGCTCTATGATCCTGGGCAACACATCCAAGATCTCTAAGCCTTGGTTTCCTCATCTGTAAAATGGGTGTGATGTAATAGTCCCTGCCTCCTGGGTTGTTTGAGCTCAGAACCATGCTTGATAAAATAAGTATGTAAAAGGGCAGTGTAAACACTGAGTTTCAGGGGATAAAGCAGGAACTGATGTTTTAGTTACCTGAGGAAGGCTCTGTGCTTGGGGAAAATGCATGCATGTCTGAGTGGAGTCCAAAGCTGATGGTAATTTAGGTCACTGGTAGGAAAGAATAGGGGAATCCACGCTAAAAGATCCTATTTATATAAAACCCTAGAAAGGGACTTCCCTGGCAGTCCAGTGGTTAAGAGTCCACCTGCCAATGCAGGGGACACAGATTCAGTACCTGGTCTGGGAAGATACCACATGCAGAAGGGCAACTAAGCCTGAGTACAGCAACTACTGAGCCGACATGCTGTCGAGCCCATGAGAGAAGCCAACAAGAGAAGCCACGGCAATGAGACATCCACGCACCACAGTGAAGAGCAGTCCCTGCTCGCTGCAATTAAAGAAAGCCCATGTGTAGCACAAAGACCCAGTGCAGCCGTAAATTAATTAAAAAATAAATTAGAAAGTGAATATAATGACCTAACTGTAATTTAAAACTGTAACTAAATAAAAGGTCCTGTCTATATAAAACCCTAGGAACAGAATTCCTAGGAGGTCCAGTGGTTAGGATCTGTGTGCCACTTCCAAAAGCCCAAGTTCAAACTTTGGTCAGGAAAATAAGCCCTTGTGGTGAAAACCCTAGAAAATGCAAACTTGTCTACAGGAACCAAAAGCAGATGGTGGCTGCTTGGGATGGCAAAGGGAGGCATGACAAAGGGCGATGGGAACAGAGAACATTCACCATTTCAATGGTGGGGATGCTGCACAGCTGCATATGTAAGTCACTATGCACCAACTTGTACACCTCAAATGCAGGTGGTTCCCTGTATGTCAATTACACCTTGATAAAGCTGTTGTTTGTTTTTTTCTAAAGAACAAGAAAGACAGTGATGGCTCATTTCTGTTGCATGCCCGTGATATGCCAGGGTCCATCCCGAGAGTTTTACACTTTGTAAATCCTCCCGGTGATTCTATGATTCTATCTGTTCTATCGGGTGGCCGCTGTTTCTATAGGTGAGCAAACTGAAGCCCAGAGAGGTTAAAATGCTGGGTCCAGGTCACACAGCAAGCAGCATGGCAGAGCCAGGACCTGAACTCGGGCAGGCTGGTGTCACAGTCCACACTTTCACCTACACTCTTGATCTATGTGGCTGAGGTATAAAGATCATTAAAGATGCGATCACTGTAAATACGCTGAAGCCAGCTGAAGAACAGTACGCAGAGCACAGGCGGTTTTTGTTAAAAATTGAAAAATGAAGCAACTGATGTACAAGCCTGTACGCTTTAAAAGTAGAAAAGTGTCTGGCAGCACGTACATCCAACACTCCCCTTTAGAAAGACTGCTAGTTTTGCAATGAAGCATTTCTTACTTAAAAAAAAAATATATATATATATATATACATATGTATATATGTGTATATATATGTATATATATATATTTTGGCTGCACCGGGTCTTAGCTGCAGCATGTTAGATCTTGTTCCCCAACCAGGGATTGAACCTGGGCCCCCTACACTCTTAGCCCCTGGACTAGCAGGGACGTCCCAGCGTTTCTACTTTATAAGAGCTTTTTGCAGCAACCCAGCTTAAGAGTTGGCAGCACACACTGGCTTTTGCTCTGGCTGTTCCCTCTGCATGGAATTCTTTTCCTAGAGACCAATTTGGCTTCCTCTTTCACCTCCTCGGGGTCCCTGCTCAAATGTTACTGCCTCCAAGAAGTCCTCCCTGACTTTCATGTTCAAAACAGTAAATAAAAATAAAAATAAACCACCCCATCAGTCCCTGATCCTCTCTGGCTACTGTTTTCCGTGCACTGACATATTATATACAGTCACGTGTTTATTGTGAACATTAGCTCCTTGAGGGCAGCGGCAGTCTGTTGGGTTCACTGCTGTGTCTCCAGTGCTGTGTATATGAGGATTCAATCCATTTTGTGGACTGAAATGAATAAAGAGGGTCTGAGGAAGCCCACCCTGGCCAGCGTTCATACTCCTAGTGGCTTCACGTCTGCTGAGATCATCTCCTTGTAGACAGCTGATGAACGCTGAGCTCTTGGAGCAAGTCTGCCTAGATCTTCATCCTGGCTCCCCCATTTGCTAGTTGTGTGACCTGAGAAAACTCCCTTAACTTCTCTGGGCTTCAGTTTGCCCACCTGTGAAATGGAGACAAGAACAGCTGATAGCTCTTAGAGTTGCTGTGAAGGTTAAATAATGCCTCATACTGTGTCAGTTAGCTACTGCTGTGGAACAAACCATTCTAGAACTGAGCAACTTGAAACACCAACAGTGCGTTATTTCTGGGTCTCAGATTTGGACCAGGGCTCAGCAGTGTCTTTTCTGCCCCACAGAGTGTCAGCTGGGATCACTCAGCTGGTGCCCAGGCTGGGTTAACAGGTCTGAGAGGGGCTTCACTCACATGTCTCCTGGGGCTTGGGTTTCTCTGTGGCATGGAAGTAGTGAGGCTGTTGAATTTCTCAATGTGGTGCTGGCTACCCCAAGGGCAGCACACAGTATGTAAAGGCACAGGCTGACATCTATCAGGGCTCAATGCCAGAAGCTCATGGTGCCCTGCTCTGCAGGTCAAAACCAGCCACTGGACCGGCCCTGTGAGAGGAAGGGAAAACAGACTCTAGCTCTGAATGGAGGGGGTGGCAGAGAATTTGCCACTGTCTTTAACTTACGCATGGGCTTCCCCGGTGGCTCAGACAGTAAAGAATCTGCCTGCAATATAGGAGACCTGGGTTCAATCCCTGGGTTGGGAGAATCCCCTGGAGAAGGGACTAGCTACCCACTCCAGTATTCTTGCCTGGAGAATTCCATGGACAGAAAAGCCTGGAGGGCTACAGCCCATGGGGTCCCAAAGAGTCAGACATGACTGAGCGGCTAACACTTCACTTAACCTACACACAGATATAAGTGCTCAGAGTGATACCTGGCACACAGCCTCATCAGTGTCCCCTATTGTGACTTTTAATCCATTATTGACTGGAGACATTTTAATACATCTTTTGCTGCCCATTATTGACTGGAGACATATCAGTACATTTTTAGACACTGATACAATTAACATCAAGTGTGAAGTTGTTAGAGCTTAAAGTTGATCAAAGTTTCATTAGACAACTTATGATTGTCATTATCATTCACATTTTTCTCTGTTAGATTTTTGTTCCAACTTTGTGTATGTGATAAGTGCTAATTTATTACTGTAAAATCTTCAAAGATAACACATGGTGAAATTTTGCACAAAGATGAATTTTTCAGTGAATTTTATGGGAATACTTTCTCTGATTGTCTGAGCAACGTACATACAAGTGTCTCAGAAGGTGACAGTTCTTCAGAACATAGTTCTGATTCAGACGATATGCATGTAGACCAACAAGAAGACAAAAAGCCTTAATGATTGATTCCGATGTGGAAAGTGAAACTCATGATGCTAGAGAAGACTTTACCAGTCTGTCAGGTGTAAACTGCTGAATGTAGTGACCTGCAAAACAGTGTTAATGAAATCACAAAACTGATTTTTGGCCAGCCAAAATGAAAACTCCAGCCGCAGGCATTAGTTTCTGCAAGAATCCCCCAGTCAATAATGAGTTAAAATCATCATAATTGTCATCATTTTTAGAGCAAGAAGTTAAAGGTAGTCCCAGGTTCTCAAAATGTGTCCACAATTCAAAGTTTCTCCCGTTTTATAGAATACTAGGCCACGCTGAGATAAACAGATATAACCCCTCACAGAAACCCCACAAGGTTAAGATGTATCATTAACCCCTTTCACAGATGGGCAAACAGGCTCAGAGAGGGGACATGACTCGAGCAAGGTCAGAGAGCGAAGAATGAGCCTGAGCCAGGTTCTGAACCCTTGGGTGTTTGAATGACTGTAAATCACAGTCTGCACGCACCTAGCCCCTTTTCTCAACAAGTGGGTGCTGGATTCCTTGGGCCTCTGGAAGGGACAGTGCTTATGGGGGCAGAAGGAAAATCCCTCCATCCTGAGACCCAGAGAAAGACAAGGGATGAATCTTGAGGGCTCACTATGGGCCAAGGGTTTTGCATGTTTCCTTGCTCTTAAATGTCCCTTCTCTTCTCTTAAATATCTCTTCTCTTCTCTTAAATGTCCCTTCTCAACGAAAATTCACTGGGCACCTACTATGTGCTTGGAAAATGGCTTTGGACAGAACAGACCCAATTGTGGCCCCTGGGAAGACAGACAGGGAACGAATAAATAAAACCACTGAGATTGTGGCAAGTAGTACTTAGAGGATTAGACAGATGCTGGAAGCTTCAGTTTGGGGGTGAGACAGCTTCTCTAAGAGGTGACATTTAACTAGCAATTCAGTATCCAAGGAGTTATTAATAGTTGTGGAGACAGTTGAAGGAAGCAGATCCCAGGCAGTGGGAATGGCCAGTGCAAAGGCCCTGAGGCAGGACCTTGCCTGACCTGTTGGAATAACAGTGTAGAGGCCCATGTGGCCAGATTAACGACCAGTTTATGATACCAGTAAGAAGTATAGATTGCTAAATTATAAATATGCTAAAACTTTACATCAAAGCATGCATTGGAGAAAGAAAAACATTCATAGAGTTATAAAGTAACTACACTCCAATAAAAATTTAAAAAAATTTTAAGAAAAACATTGATATATTAATTGTTGGGGTGTTTATTCCATGGGATTAAGAGTGGTCCTTTTGTTTTTTGGACAGTGTTGGTTTCTTCATTTTATGTTGGCACAAGGAAATTCTGTGCCCATTTTACAGATGAGCATTTATATAGAGGTTGCAAGGGATTTTAAGCAAATAGCCCAGGGTCACTCAGCTAGTAAATGGTGGAGTCAGGATTTCTTTTGTGTGTGTGGCTGTGTTGGGTCTTAGTCATGGCATGTGGGATCTTTCATTGTGGCAAGCAGGCTCAGCAGTTGTGGTGCATGGGCTTAGCTGCCCTGTGACATGTGGGCTCCTAGTTCCCTGACCAGGGATTGAACCTGATCTTCCACATTAGAAAGTGGATTCTTAACCACTGGACCACCAGGGAAGTCCCTAGAGTCAAGACTGCTTCTGAGACACTGAGTCCTTCAGATTTTCTGACTTTCCCAGTAGACATCCTGACTCTAGGGTCTCCTTTTGGATCCTGGGGCATCTGGTAATCCCCCAAAGCTGCCCACTGTAGTTTACAATTCGTCCCAGCCTCAAGCAAGTTAGTGAACTTCTCTGTGCCTCTGGTTTCCCATCTCGATGACGGGGGAGAATCACAGTTATCAACCCCAGTGTTAAGATGAGGACTAAATGACTCGATGTTTTTGTAAAGAACAGGAGCAGTGCCCAGCGTTTAGAAGGTGCCTTGCGTTTGTTAAAGAACTGCATTTAAACAGCTCTCAGGTGAGGAGCGGAGGAGTGGCACCCCACTCCAGTACTGTTGCCTGGGGGTTGCTAAGAGTCGGACACGACTGAGCGAATTCACTTTCACTTTTCACTTTCATGCATTGGAGAAGGAACTGGCAACCCACTCCAGTGTTCTTGCCTGGAGGATCCCAGGGATGGGGGAGCCTGGTGGGCTGCCGTCTATGGGGTCGCACAGAGTCGGACACGACTGAAGCAACTTAGCAGCAGCAGCAGCAGCAGGTGAGGAGGAGGAGGAAGTATATCGGATCTCACTGGATCCTCAGTTCAGCTTGTGTTCTAGATCACGTGGACAGCGGGGTCGGTGGCGAAGGAATGCAACCTGGCTTATGCCCCAGAAAAGCAGGAGGTGGTGGTCAGCTACCTTCCTCTCAGCCACATCGCAGCTCAGATGATGGACGTCTGGGTGCCCATTAAGGTCGGGGCTTTCATCTACTTTGCTGAACCAGATGCTCTCAAGGTATCAAGGCTGAGGGAAGCCCAGATGGGTGGACGGCTCCATCAGGGCCCAGATCTGGGGGTGTGGAGTCAAGGTTAAGGGCAGCTTGGAAGGGTGGATGGTTCCATCAAGGCCCAGATCTAGCAGGTGGAGGGGTTCCTTCTCTGTCCTCAGCTAATGCTCCCCTTTAGCAGCATGTGAATCGGTTAACCACCTTCTTTTTGTTTTTATCTTTATCCGAGTCATGGTGTCCATGGTTTTGCAGGCTGTATACTGAACTACCTAAGACTAAAATGTAGATGGCACTGAAGGCAGAGTTTGTGTGTGTGTGTGTGTGTGTGTGTGTGTGTGTAGCTTTTTTTTTTTTAATTCAGTATTCCCAGCTCCAAAACCCTCCACAAACCAAACATTTTTAGCAGTAGAATCTGACCTGAACTGATGTGAAGCTATTTGAGTCTTCATGTTTACCCCACTTACTGGGAATACACGTATCTACAGAAATATTAATGGGCTTCTCCAGTGCCTCAGCGGTAAACAATCTGCCTGCCATGCAGGAGGCACAGTAGACTGGGCTTTGATCCTTGGGTTCAGGAAGATCACCTGGAGAAGGAAATGGTAACCCACTCCAGCATTCTTGCCTGGAGAATCCCATGAACAGAGGAGCCTGGAGGGCCATGGTCCATTTGGTTGCAAAGAGTCAGACATGACTGAAGCAACTTAGCACTAGGAACAAAGCCGTTTTAACTTGTTTTTGGCTTCAGCACACAGGATCTTAGTTCCCTGACCAGGGATCGGACTCGTGCCCCCAGCAGTGGGAGCACAGAGTCTTAACCACAGGACTGCCAGGGAATTGCCTGTCTTAACATTTTAAACAACTGCCAGAGTGTTTTCAAAGAGGCTGTGCCATTTTACATTCCCACAAGAAGTGTATGAGAGGTCCAGTTCCTCCATATCCTCACCAACACTTGTTACTATTTTTGTCACTTTTCACTTTCATGCATTGGAGAAGGAAATGGCAACCCACTCCAGTGTTCTTGCCTGGAGAATCCCAGGGACCGGGGAGCCTGGTGGGCTGCCGTCTATGGGGTCGCACAGAGTCAGACACGACTGAAGCGACTTAGCAGCAGCAGCAGCAGCAGACGTGAAGTGGTCTCTCTCCTGTTAATTTGCAGTTTTCAAATGATTAATGATGGTGAGCAACTTTTCTTGTGCTTATTGGCCATCTGTGTATCTTCTTTGGAAAAATCTCTTGTTCACAGTTTTGCCTGTGTAAAAATTGAGTTGTACATCTTATTGTTGAATGTTGTGTTCTTCATACAAATTGTTTATCAAAGATAGGTTTTGCAAATACTTGCTCCCAGCTCTGTGGCTTCTCATTTTCTTACTAGTGTCTTTTGAAAAGCAGAAAATGTTCACCTCTAATGAGTGTTAACTCTCCAATTTATTGATTTTTTGTTCCTTTCATGCTTCTGGTGTAATTTTTAAGAAAATCATTGCCTACCCCAAAGGTTGGAAGAAGAAATGGTAACCCACTCCAGTATTCTTGCCTGGAGAACTCCATGGACAGAGGAGCCTGGTGGGCTACAGTCCATGGGGTCACAAAGAGTCGGACACGACTAAGTGACTTACACATACCATATCTAAAGGCACAGAGATTTTCTTCTGTGTGTTCTTCTGGAGGGCTTTTAGATCTGTTAACAGCTCTTACTTTTAGGTCTGTGGTCCATTTTGAGGTAATTTTTGTGTCTGGCAAGAATACTCTAAGTTAGCTAAGCTCTCTGTTTGTCTGTCTTTGGCACTTTTATTGAGTATCAATTGATCATAAATGTAAAGACTCATCTTTAGATTTTCAGTTCTGTTTCATTGATCTTTATGTCTATCCTTACACCAAAACCTCACTGACTTTATTTTTCCAGCTTTTTGGTAGTGAGATCACCTTGTTCCTGTTCTCCCAGTCTCATAAGTCAAAACCTCACATTCCAGGAACACCTCCAGTTCTGGATATATCGGGACAGTTGATCACCCTACCTTATAGTCAGTTTCAAAATCAAGTAATAGTAGGTCCTCTGATTTTGTTTTTCAGAATCACTTTGGTTATTCTAGGTCCTCTGCATTTCCATGCAGCTTGTCAGTTGGTATGAA
The DNA here is from genome assembly GCF_029378745.1 of Bos indicus. NCBI lineage: Eukaryota > Metazoa > Chordata > Mammalia > Artiodactyla > Bovidae > Bos > Bos indicus. The sequence goes on along the minus strand of NC_091766.1, from coordinate 18,024,426 downwards.
ATGGCTTGCCTATTTTTTACAATGACACTGAACCTGTAGATCAATTTGAGGGAGAATCTTTCATGATACTCCACTTCATGCTTGGGCAACAAGCATGAAGTGCTTGTTTAGCCACTCCCACCACACTGGCTACATAGCCTGTTTTCACTTTATTACAAACTGATGTACTAAGAGCATCTCACACGTGTTTCTCTGTGTATCGGAGTCTTTCATCCAGCTGAGTTCTATCACCCACAGAAGTGAAGTTGCCTAGCTGTATTTAAAATGTTAACAGCACTGTCACACTGCCTTCCAAAAATACTCTACCAGTCTGTACACTCCACTATGTCCCCAGGGAGAACGGGTTAACTGATTGGCCACTGGCCAGTCAATGGGCTGGCTCCCATGGGTCAGGAGCTCACCTTGGTCCAGAAAGCTAAGAGAAAGTTCTCTGGGCTGCCCTCAATGGCTGAGGAGAGATGGACACCTGGGGTGTAGGTGTTGCTGACTGAGCTCTGTGCCCAGCAGGGCACCTTGGTCAACACCTTGCAAGAGGTAAAGCCTACTGCCTTCCTGGGGGTACCCCGAATTTGGGAAAAGATGCATGAGAAGATAAAGGAGGCTGTTGGCAAGTCTTCAAGCTTGAGGAAAAAGGTGTTTTTGTGGGCAAGGAATATTGGCTTAAAGGTCAACTCGAAAAGGATGCTAGGGTAAGTGGTTGGGACCACTGGGGCCAGGCATGGAGGGTGGTGGGTGAGGGGGCTCAGCCTTCTCCAGCTGTGTTCCATCCACCCCTGTGGCTCTGTGACTACAGAGCCTTCCTTGGCATCCATGTTCACAGGGAACATGACCATCCCATGAGCTACCGCATGGCAAAGGCACTCGTGTTCACCAAAATCAAGAATTCCCTTGGCCTGGATCACTGCCGCATTTTTATCAGCGGGGCCGCACCCCTCAACCAGGAAACTTCTGAGTTCTTTTTAAGCCTGGACATACCAATAGGCGAGGTGTACGGTATGAGTGAAAGCTCAGGACCCCACACCATATCCACCCCGGCAAACTACAAGTTTCTAAGGTACTGGTCTCCTGGGCAGACACCTGGTCCACTGGCAACACTGGGTCAAAGTGGACGGAGGTGGGAGGGTTTCTGGGATATGATGAATCCTGACTTGGTGCCTCCAGCCTCCAGGCTCCAAATCTTCATGACTGTGGGAAGCCCCAGTTTGTCCGAGAGCCCACGGACAAAGAGGGAGGTCTCCCAAACATTCTATGTATGTACCCTCCCTATCTGTCACTTGTGAGCTCTGCCTCCAGATGTCCCACCCCAGGTTGACCTCCTGAGACCTAGGGACCCTTCATCTCCAAGATGCTTTGTTTCAAACACATCCGCAGGCCCCTCTGGCTTTCTCCCAAGCTTAGCTCACCTTGGGAGGCAGGATGGAGCCCAGTGACACTGATGCAGTAAGAACACCAAAGGCGAGTTCTACTTGGAGTCTGGGAGCCACGTTCCTTCACAGGACCTCCTGATCGTCCTTCCCTGCTCCCCTGCCCCCCACCAGCTGCACCATACTGCAAGTTCGAGTCTCCTCTCGTGTTTGGCCAGGTTCCACTCACCTTTGAACTTAGTGAAATCGAAGTCTTATCTTCCGAATCTGGCAAAACCATCTCTTGCTTCTTACTTTACTCTCTACATCAGTATCCACCCTTTCCAGCCCATAACTGCACCTGGGTCTGTTTTCTGTAAAACCCAAATGCCCGCTTGAGCTTTGTTTTTTTTTTTTTCCCCAAACCAAAGAGTAGTCCTTCCTTAAACAGGTGGTTTTTTTTTTTTTCCTGTGTAGAATTTTTTTTAGCTTTACTTGGATGAACCCATCAAACTCGTATAGCTTCTGAGTTTTTCCACACTCCTAGGAAAGTTTTTAATTGGGAGGTTATAAGAAGCCTCTTTGTACTTTTTAAAAAAACTTATATTGGAGTATAGTTGCCTTACAAAGTTATTTTCTGCTGAATAGCAAAGTGAATCAGTCATCTGTTGTTCGGTCACTATGTCGTGTCCAAGTCTTTGTGACTCCATGGACTGCAGCACGCCAGGCTTCCCTGTCCTCTACCATCTCCCAGAGTTTGCTCAAACTCGTCCACTGAATCGGTGATACCATCCAATCATCTCATCCTCTGTCGTCCCCTTCTCCTCCTGCCTTCAATCTTTCCCAGCATCAGAGTCTTTTCCAATGAGTCGGCTCTTTGCATCAGATAGCCAAAATATTGGAGTTTCAGCTTCAACATCAGTCCTTCCAATGAACACCCAGGACTGATCTCCTTTAGGATGGACTGGTTGGATCAGTCCAAGGGACTCTCAAGAGTCTTCTCCAACACCACAGTTCGAAAGCATCAATTCTTCAGTGCTCAGCTTTCTTTATAGTCCAACTCTCACATCCATATATGATTACTGGAAAAACCATAGCCTTGACTAGATGGACCTTTGTTGACAAAGTAATGTCTCTGCTTTTCAATATGCTATCTAGGTTGGTCATAACTTTCCTTCCAAGGAGTGTCTTTTAATTTCATGGCTGCAGTCACCATCTGCAGTGATTTTGGAGTCCCCCAAAATAAAGTCAGCCACTGTTTCCACTGTTTCCCCATCTGTTTGCCATGAAGTGATGGGACCAGATGCCATGATCTTCGTTTTCTGAATGTTGAGCTTTAAGCCAACTTTTTCACTCTCCTCTTTCACTTTCATCAAGAGGCTCTTTAGTTCTTCACTTTCTGCCGTAAGGGTGGTGTCATCTGCATATCTGAGGTTATTGATATTTCTCCCGGCAATCTTGATTCCAGCTTGTGCTTCTCCCAGCCCAGCGTTTCTCATGATGTACTCTGCATAGAAGTTAAATAAGCAGGGTGACAATATACAGCCTTGACGTACTCCTTTTCCTATTTGGAACCAGTCTGTTGTTCCATGTCCAGTTCTAACTGTTGCTTCCTGACCGGCATACAGGTTTCTCAAGAGGCAGGTCAGGTGGTCTGGTATTCCCATCTGTTTCAGAATTTTCCACAGTTTATTGTGATCCACACAGTCAAAGGCTTTGGCATAGTCAATAAAGCAGAAATAGATGTTTTTCTGGAACTCTCTTGCTTTTTTGATGATCCAGTGGATGTTGGCAATTTGATCTCTGGTTCCTCTGCCTTTTCTAAAACCAGCTCGAACATCAGGAAGTTCAAGGTTCATGTATTGCTGAAGCCTGGCTTGGAGAATTTTGAATATTACTTTACTAGCGTGTGAGATGAGTGCAAATGTGCAGTAGTTTGAGCATTCTTTGGCATTGCCTTTCTTTGGGATTGGAATAAAAACTGACCTTTTCCAGTCCTGTGGCCACTGCTGAGTTTTGCAAATTTGCTGATATATTGAGTGCAGCAATTTCACAGCATCATCTTTTAGGATTTGAAGTAGCTCAACTGGAATTCCATCACCTCCACTGTATAATCATAAGGGATTTGATTTAGGTCAAACCTGAATGGTCTAGTGGTCTTCCCCACTTTCTTCAATTTAAGTCTAAATTTGGCAATAAGGAGTTCATGATCTGAGCAACAGTCGGCTCCCGGTCTTGTTTTTGCTGACTGTATAGAGCTTCTCCATCTTTGGCTGCAAAGAATATAATCAATCTGATTTTGGTGTTGACCATCTGGTGGTGTTCATGTGTAGAGTCTTCTCTTGTGTTGTTGGAAGAGGGTGTTTGCTATGACCAGTGCATTCTCTTGACAAAACTCTATTAGCCATTGCCCTGCTTCATCCTGTACTCCAAGGCCAAATTTGCCTGTTACTCCAGGTGTTTCTTGACTTCCTACTTTTGCATTCCAGTCCCCTATAATGAAAAGGACATCTTTTTGGGGTGTTAGTTCTAAAACGTCTTGCCAGTCTTCATAGAACCATTCAACTTCAGCTTCTTCAGCGTTACTGGTCGGGGAATAGCCTTGGATTACTGTGATATTGAGTGGTTTGCCTTGGAAACGAACAGAGATCATTCTGTCTTTTTTGAGATTGCCTCCAAGTACTGCATTTCAGACTCTTGTTGACTATGATGGCTACTCCATTTAAAGGATTCCTGCCCACAGTAATAGATATAATGGTCATCTGAGTTAAATTCACCCATTCCAGTCCATCTTAGTTTGCTGATTCCTAGAATGTTGACATTCATATGGGAAAACCATAGCTTTGACTATATGAACCTTTGTTGGTAGAGTGATGTCTCTGCTCTTTAATGTGATGTCTAGGTTTGTCATAGCTTTCTTCCCAAGGAGCAAGCATCTTTTAATTTCATGGCTGCAGTGATTTTGGAGCCCAAGAACATAAAATATGTCACTATTTCCACTTACATTTTTTCCTCTTCTATTTGCCATGAAGTGAATGGACCAGATGTCATGATCTTAGTTTTCTGAATGTTGAGTTTTAGGCCAACATTCACCCTCATCAAGAGGCTCCTTAGTTCCTCTTTACTTTCTGCCATGAGAGTGGTATCATCTGCATATGGGAGGTTGTTGACATTTCTCCTGGCAATCTTGATTTCAGCCTGTGATTCCTCCAGCCTGGCACTTTGCATGATGTACTCTGCATATATGTTAAATAAGCAGAGTAACAATATACAGTCTTGTCATACTCCTTTCCCAATTTTGAACCAGTCAGTTGTTCCATGTCCTGCTGCTTCTTGACCCACTTACAGTTTTCTCAGGAGACAGGTAAGGTGGTCTGGTATTCCCATCTCTTTAACTATGTTCCAGTTTGTTGCAATCCACACAGTCAAAGGCTTTTGTGTAGTCAATGAAGCAGAAGTAGATATTTTTCTGGCATTCTGTTGCTTTTTCTATGATCCAACAGATGGTGATATTTTGATCTCTGGTTCCTCTGCCTTTTCTAAACCCAGCTTGTACATCTGGAAGTTCTTGGTCATGTGTGTGTGTGTATGTATGTGTGTATGTGTGTGTGTATGTGTGTGTGTATCTGCTCTTTTTGGATTTCCTTCCCATTTAGGTCACCACAGAACACTGAGTAGAGTTCCCTGTGCTATACAGTAGATTCTCATTCGTTATCTATCTTACACATTGTAGTGTATACATGTCAATCCCAATCTCCCAATTTATCTCACCCTGCCTTTCCCCCGGTGGGGTCAATATGTCTGTTCACCTGTACCCTTTTCCCAGAGTCCACATTTATGCATTCCTATACATTTTAAGCATCTCAGGCCTGCTTTCTTTTTCCACTTGTTGACTAAGGGAGTTTCTACACTTCACCCTAAAACCACTGACCCTTCTAACTGCCAATAGAAGAGATCTCAGCCAGGCAGAAAGAAAATACTTCCTTCTCTGCATCCTAAGACCACCCTCCCAAGTGGTATCACTAGCGAAAGGAATTTCATGAAAATCCAGATTTTACTAGCGCTCTCTGTTCTGTGGAAGTAACTTTAAAGAGACTTTGGCTGGTCATGTTACCTAAAATCAGCTGTCTTGGTCACTGCATTCAGGGCAACATTCCTGTTTTCTAGAGAGGGTTTTGTTGCTGGGATTGGTTGGTTTTCTTTTTTCTTTTTTGCCACTCTGTGTGACTTGTGGGATCTTAGTTCCCCGATCAGGGATGGACCCAGGCCCTCAGCAGGGAAAACATGGAGTCCCAACCACTTGGCCACTGGGGAATCCCGTTGTTGTTTTTAAGCTGGGAAGTTTTTCTGCCATGTACGTGAAGATAAAACCAACCTACAACTCCACTGGGCTTCCCAGTTCACCAGTGAAAGTGTCACTCAGTTGTGTCTGGCTCTTTGTGACCCCATGGACTGTAGCACATCAGGCTCCTCTGTCCATGGGATTTCCTAGGCAGAAATACTGGAGTGGGTTGCCATTTCCTTCTCCAGGGATCTTCCTGACCCAGAGATCAAACTTGCTGTCTCCTGCATTGCAGGCAGATTCTTTACCACTGAGCCACCAGGGACGCCCAGTTCACCAGGTTTTTGGGAATTTGACTCCCTCGGTGGGACCAGCCCTCTCTCCATTCAGCCAGCAGTCACAAGCACCCACTGGGTCCTGGGGAGGATGCAGCGGCAGCATTGGCCCAGGCCAGCTGAGCCGGGAGTCAGGAACCGGGTGACCTCGGCCCCTCACCCCAAGCCTCAGTCTTCCTCCTTCCTGTCCTCTGGCAGTTCTGGCAAAGTTGTGGCAGGGTGTAAGAACATGCTGTACCAGCCGAACAAGGATGGCGTGGGGGAAGTCTGCCTCTGGGGCCGGCATGTCTTCATGGGCTACCTGGAGCAGGAGGACGCGACCATGGAGGCCATTGACGAGGAGGGCTGGCTCCACTCTGGGGACCTGGGCCGCATGGACAACCAGGGCTTCCTCTTTATCACCGGCCGCATCAAAGGTACTGGGGCTGGGTTCCCAGGAGCCCCAGCGAGCAGGCCAGCCTTGAACACCGAAGGCTCTGCCTTTCCACCTTTCATGGGGATGGGTGCTCACACAGATGTACAGGGACACCCCAGCCCACACACTGTCCAGCCCAGTGCTATCCTTGTGCCCAGCATCTGGCCCTCAGCAGGAGGGAGCCAGAAAAGAAGCCTACTCTGGGCCTCAAACCTCTGTTCCCTCCCCTGTCATTTATGGATAACAGTAACTAAAGAGTCATCATGATTAAATGAAATGATACAGAACAGGAATCAGTCAACTTGTCCCATAAAGTTGGTCACTGCTTTAGTCACTAACTCGTGTCTCTTTTATGACCCCATGGACAGTAGCCCAACAAGCTCCTCTGTCCATGGGGTTCTTTAGGCAAGAATACTAGAGTAGGTTGCCATTTCCTTCTCCAGGGGATCTTCCCAAGCCAGGGACAGAACCTAAGTCTCCTGCATCTCCTGCTTTGGCAGGCAGATTCTATACCACTGAGCTACCAGGGAAGCCCTAAAAGGCCCATGTATAAATATTTTGGATTTGCAGGATACAGGGTCTCTGACATAGCTGCTCCACTCGACTGCTGTGGGACAAAAGCAGCCGCAGTTGATGTCCAGACCTACGGTCGTGGCCATGCACCAATACAAATGTCATAGGATTTTCATGTGTCACAAATATTGTTGTTCTTTGGATTTCCTTCCAACTATTTAAAAATGGAAAAACTATTTAGTTCGTGGCCTTACAAAAACAGGCAGAAGGAGCATTGTGGAATTTGGCCCACAACCTCTGATGTAGAGCATTTGGCATGGAGCCTGACATAGGCTGTAACTGTTCAGTAAGAGGGCTATGTTACCATTATTTCTGTGATAAGCAACAGAAAACCCTTCTTAAGCAGGTTTGAGTGGAAAAGTAAAGCTGCTGGCTCAAAACTGTAAAGTCCAAAAGTTCATGCTTCAGGCATGGCTGGATCCAGGTGCCAAAATGACATCACCAGGAATCTCTTTATCCTTCTGTGACCAAGTTCCCCTCTGTATCTGTGCCATTCTTGTTTATTCATTCATTTATTTGTCTGCATCTGGTCTTAGTTGCAGCATGCGGGCTCTTTGTCATGTGGGCTCAGTAGTTGTGGCTCAAGGGCTTAGCTGCTGCATGGCATGTGGGATCTTAGGTCCCTGACCAGGGATTGAACCCACATCCTCTGTATTGGAAGCTAGATTCTTAACCACTGGACCACTAGGGAGCTCCCTGACGCCATTCTTGAGGAGGCTTTTCCAACTTGATGACAAGATGGCTGCCAACAGTCTAGGCTCATCGTAACAGCCTAAGGTTGAGAAAGAGTGTACTACTCCCAACAGCGTCAGCAAGTTTCATGCCCGATTCTCATTGGATCTTCTTGGGTCAGTATTCCATCTCAGAATGAATGACTGTAGAGGATGGAATACGCTGACTGGTCTGATGTGGTCAAAGGCTCACCCCAGCAGCCCACCCCCTCCCCAGACCACACAGAGATGGAGGGTAGTTCTCCAAAGAAACTTGAAGGATGGAGGAGTCACTGGGCTGATGATATCACAGCTGTCCATCATGGGCCCAAATGGATCATTCCTAGTGCTACAAGGATCTCAGCAGAGGTGACTGCAAGATCACGGGATGGAATGGAGAGGGTCTGGGTGGGTGGGACGGGAAGCAGCAAGTGTCCCAGGATGGAGGAACAAGTGAAGACTGTGTCTGGGGCAGGAAGAGGAGCTCCTGAAGGATTTTAGGCAGGGGAAGACAGTGACACAATCCTTTAAGAGCCTGCCAAAACTAGGGAGGTGCCACGCACCCCTGGGAGGAGCCTGGACTTGGGGTCTTTGAGAGTTGCCAGACGATGGGAACAGCAGGAGACAGAGAGACGGGCATGGTCAGAAGCACTTGACTATTTTCCAGGCAAGGGCATACCAGAGGGCCTGGATCAGGGCACAGGGGACAGAGGAACAGGCCAGGAGTGGACAAGATGCTGTCCAAGTGGAATACTCAGGATGTGGATGCTTGACGGGAATCTGAAGAAGACGGGGGAGGAGGGGCAGAGTGACTCTGGGTCTGGGGCTTGGAGAAGGACATAGAGAGCATCCTGGAGAAGGGCAGGGGTGGTTCTGGGGTTTTTTGGGGGAGTGGTGGTTGCTGCCGACACCTGGGCCCCTCTGATCTGCAAAGGCACAGGGCTCCTGGGCTGTCCTGGTTGAACCCACCCCCAGTCACGCCTTGTTTCAGAAATCATCATCACAGCTGGTGGCGAGAATGTGGCTCCTGTTCCCATCGAGAACCTGGTTAAGGAGACAATCCCCATCATTAGTAATGCCATGTTGGTGGGCGACAAGGCCAAGTTCCTGAGCATCCTCCTGACGCTGAAGGTAATGTGGGTTTTCCAGCAGGTGGGAAGCCACATCTTGGTCCTTGGGGCTGGATGCTAGGGGTTGTGACAGGGGTGTCGTGGGGGCAGTGCGAGGTCGACAAAATGACCGGAGAGCCACTGGACACGCTGAACTTGGAGGCGATCAAGTTCTGCCGGGAGGTGGGCAGCCAGGCGACCACAGTGTCTGAGATCTTGGACCTGCGAGACCCCATGGTCTACGCGGCCATCCAGAAAGGCATCAATGCTGTCAACCAAAAAGCCATCTCCAACGCACAGAAGATTCAGAAGTGGGTCATCTTGGAGAAGGACTTTTCCATCAGTGGCGGAGAGCTAGGTGAGTGGCCTGGAGAGTTTCAACACTTGGAGGCTGGTCCCCTGATGGTGTCCAGGGCCCTGTGGGTGCTGAGGAGACACATCTTATTCTGGGAGTCAGAGGGTCTGTGGGACCAGCTGCCGACCAAGGGGTGGCTACACGGAGGAAGATGGTGTCCACCTCCCCCCGATCCCACCCCCAGTAGATGCAGACTCTGATGCATCAGGGAGGTGAGAAGACTGGGCAGCGTAGCAGGTGTGACAGTGTACTAGAAGGATGACTGGTCAGGGGTCAGACGGCAAGATGCTTTGGCCAAAAGGATCTGGGAAAGCTGCGCTCAGGAAGTGGTCCTTAGGGTAAGACTCAGAGGACGAGAAGGAGCCTTTTGGGCAAACAATTGAAGGGGAATAATATTCCTGGCTGAGAGGACAGCAGGTACAGAGGCCCTCAGGTAGGACGGTGCCTGGAGAGTCGTGGGAACAATGGGAGGCCTGTGAAGTCAGGGTGGAGAGAGGTCACATTCAGCTGCAGTAAGGAGTTGAGATTTTATTCCCAGAAAGGGAGCTGTGTGTGTGTGAAGCAGAGAGTCTCCTTTGCCATCCCTTAAGATGGCAAAGGCAGTGCCCCAGGAAGATGAGGGCATGGCCAGCCACCAGCCCAGCCCCAGCCACGAGATTCTGCCGCCTGGTCACACCCAGGGTACATGGACTCCTATTTCACCCCCACGTCTGAATCGGTTTCTGCTTTCTGGGCAGGTCCGACGACAAAGATTAAACGACATTTCATCCTCCAGAAATACAAAAGGCAGATCTACAGCTTCTACCAGTGACAACTTTGGCAGAGCGGGTCCTGGCTGCCCCGATGGTGAGACTGGCTTGGCTGGCTGGGCCGCAGATGAGTCCAACACAGGTGGTCTCCACACGTGCACACGCTCAGCTGCCGTGGGCTCTGGATGGTGTCTGTCCTCCGCTCACCCTCCACCTGGGTCCCAGTGGGGCATGCCTACTCCTTCCTGCCTGGCTGTCACCTCTGTTAGCTGTTCTTCCTGCCTCTTCCACTTGTCTGGTAGAGAGAGCCAGGCAGTCTTCGCATCCCAAACCAGAGCCCAAATGTGAAATGCCCAGATGTTTCCTGGTGGCTTCTCTGTAGAAGCCCTTTTGTCAGAAACTATTGTAGGGGGCAGGTGGGGGGAATTCTACTGGCCGGAAACCCAAGGAATGAGGTGTGACGGCCCATCCCAGCAGTGGCATGGAGACTTGATTTTTTTGGCTGCGCTGGATCTTTGCTGATGCCAAGGGTTTTCCTAGTTGCAATGCTCGGGCTTCTCTTGTTGCAGAGCATGGGCTCTAGAGTGCAGGCGCAGCAGGGTGGGGGGACAGGCTTAGTTGCTTGGCGGTATGTGGGATCTTTGGGGACAAGAGGTTGAACCTGTGTCCCTGGCATTGCAAGGTGGATTTGTAACCAGTGGACCACCAGGGAAGTCAGGGACAGAGACTTGATCTTGTCCCACTACCCCTCTGCACCCTCCCTTTCCCCAAAGTCTTTCTCACAAGGAGCCTCCACGATGCCAGGAGTCACAGGGAAGGTTTTAGAAACCCAGCATGGCGTGCGGTGTGGGCAGAGAGGCGGACACATCTTCCATTGTCCAAGGCCTACCTATAATTCTCTCGTGGTCAAACCCTTCTGCTCGGATGCCCTGTGCTCGTTTCCTGGGACCGCCACAGAAGACAGTTCCGCAGGCCCGGGACTTAAACAAGAATCTTTCCTCGGGGTCCTGGATGCTGGAAGTCTCCCCACAGTCAAGGCTGGTTGGCTCGGTTGGTTCCTTCTAAAGCCCTCTCCTTGGTTTCTGTGTGCATGGTATGTCGCTTCAGTCATGTCTGACTCTTTGCGACCCTAAGGACTGTAGCCCGCCAGGCTCCTCTGTCCATGAGATTCTCCAGGCAAGAAGACTGGAATGGGTTGCCATGCCCTCCTCCAGGGGATCTTCCTGATCCAGAGATCGAACCCGCATCTCTTACGTCTCCTGCATTGGCAGGCGGGTTCTTTAGCACTACCTGGGAAGTCCCATTGGCTAGTAGAGGGCTGTTTTATCCCTGCATCTGTATCCAGATTTTCCCTTAGAAAAATACTTGTCATACTGGATCAGTGTCCACTCAGTGATCGCATCTTAACTTGCGGACCTCTGTCCATAAAGACGCCATCCTCGAATACACTCTCATCCTGAGGGCTTGGGTATCAGGATGGAGGTGAATGCAATCCAGCCTGTAATACTGCTGTATCTGTTTGTTTGTTTTCTTTTCTTCACCATTAACTGATTTAACCCCTCCACACCTTCATCTGTCAGAGTCTTGCAAGCGAGCCCAGCAGCTAAACACATCCCATTCACCGTTCAGCGTCTTTTGCAAGATTTCTGATTTCACTCTGCAGTTGGATGAGAGGCCATCCAACATTGGTGTGGGGGTGGGAGGTGGACCCTCTCCAAGCCTGTGCTGTCCAGTATGGCAATCACTGGCCACATCTGAAACTGAGACGTGTTGTGGGTGTAAAACCCACACTGGGTGTGGGAGTCTGATATGAAATAACAGAATATATAATACCTTGTTCATATTTTAAAACATTGAATGTTGGAATGATACTCTTTAGGACATACCTGATAATATTAAATATAGCACACAGAGACTTCCCTGATGGACCAGTGGTTAAGACTGCCTTTCCATTCTGGGGGGTGGGGGTTGTGGGTTCCATCTCTGGTGGGGGAATTAGGAACCCACTTGCGTGTGGTGTGGCCAAAAGATATATGTGTGTGTGCTCAGTCACTCAGTTGTGTCCAACTCTTTGTGACCCCCATGGACTGTAGCCTGCCAGGTTTCTCTGTCCATGGGATTATCCAGACAAGAATACTGGAGTGGGTTGCCATTTCCTCTTCCAGGGGATCTTACAGCATCTAAATCGATTTCATCAATTCCTTTTCTGTATGGCTACTAGAAATTTTAAAATTATATTGGTGGCTCACGTGACATTTCGCTTGGAGAGTGCCACTCTAAAGTTCATTGGAGGGGAATTCCCTGGCAGGCTCAATGGTTAGGACTCAGCACTTTCACTGCCAAGGGCCTGGGTTCAGTCCCTGGTCAGGGAACTAAGATCCCGCAAGCTACGCAGTGTGGCAAATAAAAAGTATCAGAAGAGGAACAAGATGGTTGAGGAGTAGATGGACGTGAAGTACATCTCTCTCCATGGATACATCAGGAATATACCTTCAGACACAAAACTGCAGACAGAACACCAGCCTAGAGCAGACAGGACTACCTGACTAGTAGAAAAGAATACATAGAACCACGCAAAACTCGGTAGGATGAAGGAATTAGGGGGGAAAGCAGGAGTGTTAGCAGGACTGGACGTGCCCTCAGTGGATGGGGGAACTGAAGCAGGGGTCCGATCCCCACATCAGGGCAATTGTCTGAGTCAGAGGAGAAACATTTAAGGCTGAGAGTGAATCAGCTAATCTAAGGCAGCCTAAATGGAATGAGAATCAGACAGTCCTTGCTGCAAGCATACATACCCCCGACAGGGATGCAGGTCCCCTAGAAGGCACAGCAGCTGGGAGCTGGAGTTTAGAGATTATGGAGCAATCCCAGGGCAAGGGCTGCTGTCGACTGCAGAGAGACGGATCAAGGGGATGTGAGGGAAGAGATTGTGGTGGGAAATGCCTGTGGAGGAAAGCCAGGCAGCCATGGAAGCAAGGCGATACAACTGAGTCATGCGTACGGGGTGGAGCCATCACCATAGCCTCTCTCTCCCAACACACCAGCATCAGCAGCTGAACAATAGACAGGTGGGCCCATCAAATGCCTGATGCACTGAACTACAGAGTAGGACCCCATCCAGGGCGCCCCTTTAAGTGCCTGACATGCCAATCTACAGAGTAGGACCCCAGCCGTGGGGGCCTCTCTATGTGCCTGATGCACGGAACAACAGAGAAGGACCCCAAGCAAGGGAGCCCTCTAAGTGCCTAAACAGGCGCAACTACAGAGAAAGACTGGCTAAAGAGGCCTTCTGATTGCCAGCTACAACAGGCTTGAAAAAAGACTGTGATACTCCTGCAGCGGAGGCAGTCCCCATCCCTGCACACTTGGCACTGCCAGGGTCCCCACAGCCCAAGCAGCTGCGCCATCTTCATGTTCAACCCTCACTGGGGCAGAGCTGCTGCAGGCATAAAAGTGTCTTGCATCTATGCACGCAGGGTCGCTTCAGTCATGTCCAACTCTGCGATCCTGTAGACTGTGGCCTTCCAGGCTTCTCTGTCAGGGGGTTCTCCAGGCAAGAATACTGGAGTGTATTGACCAATACTGGTTGCCATATCCTTCTAGAGCACTATATTTCCTGCTGCCCTAGCTGCCAACTCCCCTGAGTACCTGGTGCTGCCAGAACCCCTGTGACCCAAAGCAGCTGCACCACCTCCACACCTGGCCCTCATAGCGGCAAACCCAAGTCCTCCAGGGTAGCCTCAGGAGCAAACCCCAGTGGACAACCCACATGCAGAGGTGGAAATAAAACCACAGTTGAAACCCAGGGGCAGAGTAGCTAAGGAAGAAGACCCGAAACCTTCCCACCAGCTTGTACAAGCCGCAGATTAAATCCACATGATCAACTAGGCAGCTCTGTGTCTATGGAATATATAAAATGACATTGAGAGCTCCCACAAAAGAAAACACACTAGTTCTGATAGCTGTGGACATTGGAGGCAAGAATACAAAGGAGTAGGACCAAATTAGAATCTGAGCTGCCCCCACAGCAGGTCTAGAAATCAGCACAGTGTTGGAGGGCAGCCTGGGGAGGTGAGGTGGACTGTGACTCCAAGAGAGGGAACGTACTCTGACAGCAGTGACCCAAGAAAAACTTTTATTATTCTTATGTTTTGACTTGTTCTGTAGAGTCTTTTGGAATTTTTTTTCTTTTGTTTTTTTTTTTTCCTACCCCCAACCCGTTGCAGATGTTGATTTTATTGGCACTGTGAAATCTAATTAAGCTTTTGAGTTTTTTTTTCAGTCACACTTTTTATTGCTGTTATAAACCTCTGCCTCTACGTTGGCATTTGCAGTTCTGTGGAGTTTTCTTTTTTTTTTTCTCTCTTTTTTTAATTTTAATTTTTTATTTTTTAAAATATATTATTATTTATGCCTTTGTTTGCTTTTCCTACTGTTCTTTTCCCCTGGCAGTTAATCTTTAATATATACAAATCTTCTTTACCTCTATTTAACTTTACATATCTATTCTTTCTTTCCTTTCCTCTCAACATATTTGTTAGCTTTATTTTCATTGCTTTATTCCCCACTTGGCACCTTGCTTTAGTTTTGTTTTCCAGTTTGTGCTTTAGTTAATTTTGCTCTTAACTGGTAGATATAATTTTTGGTTTCTTTGTTCAATGGATCAATCTATTGTACTTTATTTTTGTTGGACTGTTTTGATTTTGCTAATGGGCATATATGTATATGCATATATTCCACTATTTTAATTATTATTTGCCTGATTTTATAACTGCCATTTGTCTGGGGTTCATCTTTGGTTTCTCGTTTTTGGGTATTTGTTTTAATCTCACTTAATGCCATAACAAACCACTTGTGGAATCTTCATTCCTGACCAGAGATCAAGCTCTGAGCCTTTGGAGTGGGCGCACTGACTCTAAGACCCTAGACTCCCAGAGAACTAACCCTAGGGAGTATCAAATAGTGAGAACTCACACAAAGGAAACCACTTGAATACAAGACCCAGCATCATCCAACCACCAGTAGCACCTGTGCAGGATGCCTCATCTAAACAACAAACAAAACAAAAATACAAACCCAATCATCAGCAGACAGGATTACCACCTCACTCAGCCTTGCCCATCAGAGGAAAAACAAACAAACAAACAAAAAACTCAGCACAAATCTCACCCTATACTAAGCTTATACAAACCACTGGACCACCTTAGGAGAGCAAAAACCAAAAGGAAGAGAAAATGTAACCTTGAAGCCTGGGAAAAGGAGACCTCAAACACAGTAAGTTAAAAAGAAAAAAGAAAAGGGCAGAGAAATACTACACAAATGAAGGAACAAACTAGAAACACAGACGTCCAAATAAATGAAGAGGAAATAGGCAAACTACCTGAAAAAGAATTCAGAATAATGATAGTAAAGATGATCAAAAACCTTGAAAACAGAATGGAGAAAATGCAAGAATTAATTAACAAAGACCTAGAAGAATTAAAGAATAAACATACAGAGACAAACAACCTAATTACTGAAATTAAAAATACTCTGGAAGGAATAGCAGAATATCTGAAGCAGAAGAACGAATTGGTGAGGTGGAAGATAAAATGGTAGAAATAGCTTCTGAAGAGCAGAATAAAGTAAAAAGAATGAAAATAACTAAGGATAGTCTCAGAAACCTCTGGAACAATATCAAACGCAGCAACATTCGAATTATAGGGGTCCCAGGAGAAGAAGAGAAAAAGAACGGATATGAGAACATTTTTGAAGAGATTATAGTTGAAAATTTCCCCAACATGGAAAAGGAAATAGTCAATCAAGTCCAAGAGGCACAAAGAGTCCCATACAGGATAAACCCAAGAAGAACAATGCCAAGACACATACTAATCAAACTAACAAAGACTAAAAGAAAGAATATTAAAAGCCACAAGGGAAAAGCAACAAGTAACATACAAGAGAAACCCCATATGCTTAACAGCTGATCTTTCAGCAGAAACCCTGCAGGCCAGAAGGGAATGGCAGAATATATTTAAAGTACTGAAAGGGAAAAATCTACAACCAAGATTATTGTATCCGGAAAGGATCTCATTCAAAATTGATGGAGAAATCAAAAGCTTTTCAGGCAAGCAAAAGTCAAGAGAATTCAGTACCACCAAACCAGTTTTACAACAAATGTTAAAGGGACTTATATAGTCAAGAAATCCAAGAGAAGAAAAAAGATGTACAAAATCAACCCCAAACAATTAAGAAAATGGCAATAGGAACATATATATCAATAATTACTTTAAATGTAAATGGATTAAATGCTCCAACCAAAAGGCACAGACTGGCTGAATGGATACAAAAACAAGACCCATATATATGCTGTCTACAAGGAACCCACTTCAGACCTCAAGACACATATACACTGAAAGTGAGAGGATGGAAAAATATATCCCGTGCAAATGGGAAGCAAAATAAAGCTGGAGTAGCAATCCTTATATCAGACAAAATAGACCTTAAAATAAAGAAGATTACAAGAGATAAGGAAAGACACTACATAATGATCAAGGGATCAATCCAAGAGGAAGACATAACAATTGTAAATATCTATGCACCCAACATAGGAGCACCTCAATACATAATACAAACACTAACAGACATAAAAGGAGAAATTGACAGTAATAGTAACAGTAGGAGACTTTAACACCCCACTCACACCAATGGACAGATCATCAAAACAAAAAATTAATAAGGAAACACAAGTCTTAAATGATACATTAGATGAGTTGGATCTCATTGATATCTTCAGGACATTCCATCCAAATGCAGAAGAATACACCTTCTTCTCAAGTGCACATGGAACATTCTCCAGGATAGACCACATCTTGAGTCACCAATCAAATCTCAGTAAATTTAAGAAAATTGAAATCATATCAAGCACCTTCTCTGACCACAACACTATAAGATTAGATATCAATTACAAGAAAAAAAACTGTAAAAAACACAAATACATGGATATTAAACAATATGTTTCTAAATAACCAACAGGTTACGGAAGAAATAAAAAGGGAAATAAAACAATTTCTAGAAACAAATGACAATGAAAACACGGCAACTCAAAACCTATGGGATACAGCAAAAGCAGTTCTAAGAGGGAAGTTTATAGTAGTACAACCCTACCTCAAGAAACAAGAAAAACATCAAATAGACAACCTAGCTTTACACCTAAAACAACTGGAAAAAGAAGAACAAAAAAAGCCCAAAATTAGAAGGAAAGAAATAATAAAGATCAGAGCAGAAACAAATGAAAAAGAAATGAAAGAAGCAATAGTAAAGATTAATAAAACTGAAAGCTGGTTCTTTGAGAAGATAAACAAAATTGACAAACCTTTAGCCAGACTCACCAAGAAAAAAAGAGAGAAGGATCAAATCAACAAAATTAGAAATGAAAAAGGAGAGGTTACAACAGACAATGCAGAAATACAAAGGATTATAAGAGACTATTATGGTAACAACTATATGGCAATAAAATGGATAACCTGGAAAAATTGGACAGATTCTTAGAAAAGTTCAATCTTCCAAGACTGACCAGGAAGAAATATAAATTATGAACAACCCAATTACAGCACTGAAATTGAAACTGTGATCAAAAATCTCCCAAAAAACAAAAGCCCATGACCAGATGGCTTCATGGGAGAACTGTATCAAACATTTAGAGAAAAGCTAATGTCTATCCTTCTAAAACTTTTTCAAATAATTGCAGAGGAAGGAACACTTCCAAACTCAATCTACAAGGCCACCATCACCCTGATACCAAAACCAAACAAAGACAACACACACAAAAAAGAAAATTACAGGCCAATATCACTGATGAACATAGATACAGAAATCCTCAACAAAATTTTAGCAAACAATTCAGCAACACAACAAAAGCTCACACACCATGATCAAATTGGGTTTATTCCAGGGATGCAAGGATTCTTCAATATATGCAAATCAATCAATGCGACACATCATATTAACAAACTGAAAGATAAAAACCACATGATCATTTCAATAGATGCAGAAAAAGCCTTTGACAAAATTCAGCACCCAATTATAATTAAAATCTTCAAAAACTGGGCATAGAAGGAACCTACCTCAACATAGTAAAGGCCATATATAATAAGCCTCAGTTCAGTTCAGTCGCTCAGTCGTGTCTGACTCTTTGCGACCCCATGAATTGCAGCACGCCAGGCCTCCCTGTCCATCACCAACTCCCAGAGTTCACCCAGAGTTCACCCAGACTCATATCCATTGAGTCAGTGATGCCATCCAGCCATCTCATCCTCTGTCGTCCCCTTCTCCTCCTGCCCCCAATCCCTCCCAGCATTAGAGTCTTTTCCAATGAGTCAAACTCTTCGCATGAGGTGGCCAAAGTACTGGAGTTTCAGCTTTAGCATCATTCCCTCCAAAGAACACCCAGGGCTGATCTCCTTCACAATGGACTGGCTGGATCTCCTTGCAGTGCAAGGGACTCTCAAGAGTCTTCTGCAACACCACAGTTGAAAAGCATGAATTCTTCTGCACTCAGCCTTCTTCACAGTCCAACTCTCATAAACGTACATGACCACAGGAAAAACCATAGCCTTGACTAGATGGACCTTTGTTGGCAAAGTAATGTCTCTGCTTTTGAATATGCTATCTAGGTTGGTCATAACTTTTCTTCCAAGGAGTAAGCGTCTTTTAATTTCATGGCTGCAGTCACCATCTGCAGTGATTTTGGAGCCCCCCAAAATAAAGTCTGACACTGTTTCCACTGTTTCCCCATCTACTTCCCATGAAGTGATGGGACCAGATGCCATGATCTTAGTTTTCTGAATATTGAGCTTTAAGCCAACTTTTTCACTTGCCACTTTCACTTTCATCAACCTACAGCAAAAATTATTCTCAATGGTGAAAAACTGAAAGCATTCTCCCTAAGATCAGGAACAAGACAAAGGTGGTGTTCCACTTTCACCACTATCATTCAACATAGTTTTGGAAATCCTAGCTACATCAATCAGAGAAGAAAAATAAAAGGAATCCATATCGGAAAAGAAGTAAAGGTCTCATTGTTTGCAGATGAGATGATACTGTACATAGAAAACCCTAAAGATAGTACCAGAAAATTACTAGAGCTAATCAGTGAATTTAGCAAAGTTGCAGGATCCAAAGTCAATACACAGAAATCACTTGCATTTCTGTATACTAACAGTGAAAAATCAGAAAGAGAAATTAAGGAATCAATCCCATTTACCATTGCAACAAAAGGAATAAAACATCTAGGAATAAACTTGCCTAAGGAGACAAAAGAACTGTACAAAGAAAATTATAAGACACTGATGAAAGAAATCAAAGATTACATAAAAAGATAGAGAGATATTCCATGTTCCTGGGTAGGAAGAATCAATATTGTGAAAATGACTACACTACCAAACTCAATCTACAAATTCAATGTGATCCCTATCAAATTACCAATGGCATTTTCCATACAACTAGAACAAAAAATTTTACAATTCGTATGGAAACACAAAAGACCCTGAATAACCAAAGCAGTCTTGAGAAAGAAGAATGGAGCTAGAGGAATCAACCTTCCTGACTTCAGATTATACTACAAAGCTACAGTCATCAAGACAGTATGGTACTGGCACAAAAATAGAAATATAGACCAATGGAACAAGATAGAAAGCCCAGAAATAAACCCATGCCCCTATGAGTACCTTATTTTTGACAAAGGAGGCAAGAATATACAATGGGGCAAAGATAGCCTCTTCAATAAATGGTGCTGGTAAAACTGGACAGCTACATGTCAAAGAATGAAATTAGAACACTTTATAACACCATCAGTTCAGTTCAGTTGCTCAGTCGTGTCTGACCCATACACAAAGGCAAACTCAAAATGGATTAAAGACCTAAATTTAAGACCAGAAACTATAAAACTCTTAGAGGAAAACAAAGGCAGAACACTCGATGACATAAATCAAAGCAAGATACTCTATGACCCACCTCCTAGAGTAATGGAAATAAAAACAAAAGTAACAAGTGGGACCTGATTAAACTTAAAAGCTTTTGCACAGCAAAGGAAACTACAAGCAAGGTGAAAAGACAACCCTCAGAATGGGAGAAAATAATAGCAAATGAAACAATTGACAAAGGATTAGTTTCCAAAATATACAAGCAGCTCATGCAACTCAATACCAGAAAAACAAACAACCCAATCAAAAAGTAGGTGAAAGACCTAAATAGACATTTCTCCAAAGAAGACATACAGATGGCTAACAAACACATGAAAAGATGCTCAACATCTCTCATTATCAGAGAAATGCAAATCAAAACTACAATGAGGTATCACCTCACACTGGTCAGAATGGCCATCATCAAAAAGTCTACAAACAATAAATGCTTGAGAGGGTGTGGAGAAAAGGGAACCCTCCTACACTGTTAGTGGGAATGTAAATTGACACAGCCACTATGGAAGATGGTATGGAGATTCCTGAAAAAACTAGGAATAAAACCACCACATGATCCAGCAATCCCACTCCAAGGCATATACCCTGAGGAAACCAAAATTAAAAGACACATGTATCCCATTGTTCATTGCAGCACTATTTACAATAGCTAGAACATGGGCTGCCATCTACGGGGTCGCACAGAGTCGGACACAACTGAAGCGACTTAGCAGCAGCAGCAGCAGCAGCAGAACATCAGAACAGATCAGTCGCTCAGTTGTGTCCGACTCTTTGCAACCCCATGAATCGCTGCATGCTAGGCCTCCCTGTCCATCACCAACTCCCGGAGTTCACTGAGACTCACATCCATCAAGTCAGCGATGCCATCTAGCCATCTCATCCTCTGTCATCCCCTTCTCCTCCTGCCCCCAATCCCTGCCAGCATCAGAGTCTTTTCCAATGAGTCAACTCTTCACATGAGGTGGCCAAAGGAAGCAACCAAATGTCCATCGACAGCTGAATGGATAAAGAAAGTTGTGGTACATATACACAATGGAATATTACCCAGCCATAAAAAGCAACGCATTTGAGTTAGTTCTAATGAGGTGGATGAACCTAGAGTCTATTATACAGAGTGAAGTTAAGTCAGAAAGAGAAAGCTAAATATTGTATTCTAACACATATATATGGAATCTAGAAAAATAGTACTAACAAATTTATTTACAGGGCAGCAATGGAGAAACAGACATAGAGAATAGACTTATGGACTTGGGGAGACGGGAGGAGAGGGTGAGATGTATGGAGAGAATAACATGAAAACTTACATTACCATATGTAAAACAGATACCCAACGGGAATTTGCTGTATGTCTCAAAAAACTCAAACAGGTGCTCTGTATAAACCTAGAGGGGTGGGATGGGGAGAAGATGGGAGGGAGTTTAAAAAGGGAAGGGATATATGTATACCTATGGCTGATTCATATTGAGGTTTGACAAAAAAAACCCCAAAATTCTGTAAAGCAATTATCCTTCAATTAAAAAATAAATTTTTTTAAAAGGTAAATATCAAGTTCAAGTTCAGTGGAGAGGAATTCAATTTTTTTCTTAATTTCTAAGTGGATCTGTTTATTCTGGAACAGCTCCATCTTACAGTCCCCGGGTGGAGGGGTGTCAGGGAATGAACACACATGTACCAAGGGTCCCCACGTGAGAACTTATCTTTCTCCTCTCTCCAGCCTGCAAGAGGAAGACCCCATCACAGGGACTTGTGTTACTAAGAAGCCACATTCCCTGTGCATCGGTCTCTTTGTCATCTGCCTGTGGAAGAGGTAAACACTCTTGGACCAGCCATACCTCTTGAAGTGACAAGGTCAGCATAGACCTTGGAATTCCTAAAAGCCTTCGGGGCGTGAGCTTGGGGAAACTGATGAGGATGACCCTGAAGAATTGCCTGTTCAGAAGAAAGATCTGACCTGGTGGGTTTCAACTGGTTTTTTTTTTCCCTCCCCAGAGGACTGGCAGAGACACTAGAGAAGAGAAGCCCAGTTGGAAGAAGAAACCGGGCCCCTAAACCCACTCATCTTCCTGGAAGCAACTTAGAAACCCGTCCGATGAGTTCTGACAATAAAGCTCTCTGGCACCCTGTGTCCTGATTTTTGGCCAGATGTGGACAGCTTGTCCTTTGTCAAGGAGCTCAGATTCTGGGTTCAGATTCTGACTGGCTGTGTGAGCTCACATGTCTGAGTCTTGGGAGAGGGTGAGTGCAGCCTAAGTCGCTTCAGTCGTGTCCAACTCCTTGCAACCCTATATACTGTAGCCTGCCAGGCTCCTCTGTCCACGGGATTTTTCCAGGCCAGAACACTGGATAATTCCCTCCTCCAGGGGATCTTCCCAACCTAGGGATCAAACCCTCATCTCCTGCACTTGGAGGCGAGTTCTTTACCGCTGAGCTACTAGGGAAGTCCCAATAACTGTGATTTTTTATGAATTCCATCCTCTGGGAAAGATGAGTCTGCTGTTGTCATAAGATGTGAGACAGCAGCAGCTTGAAAGAATAGAACCTCCTTCCTCTCTCATCCAATAGTCTGTGTATGGACAAACCAAAGCTGATATGGCATACATACAGTATCAGTTCCTGAAAGGATATCAGTACAGGTAGAGAGAGAGTGAGGAGGGGACATGTCCCAGCATATAGAGGGACCGACCAAGAGGACAGGAAGAAGGAAACTTCCAGTGTCCCCTTCAGGTCCTAGATACCCAGAGGCACTCCTTTTTTCTTTTTTTCCTGTTTCCTCTTTAAAATACCAAATGATAAATTGATCAGAAATGTACAGACATTCTCCTCACAGAAGAGCATCTGATAGAGATAAGGCTAAAGCCTTCCTCAACAATTTGTAAGTTTTTCTGCTTTTACTATGTAAGTATGGTCAATCCTCTTTATTTGCATGTTCCATATTTATAAGTTTGCCTGCTCACTGAGGACTTGTGGCTCAGACTGTAAAGATAAAGTCTGTGGCTCAGACTCCTGCAATACAGGAGACATGGGTTCGATCCCTGGGTTGGGAAGATTCCCTGGAAAAGGGAATGGCAATGCACTCCAGTATTCTTGCCCAGGAAATCCCATGGACAGAGGACCCTGGTGGCCTACAGTCCATAGGGCTGCAAAGAGTTGGACGCAACTGAGCGACTAACCCCCAAAATTAATGTATCTGGCATTTCTATAGCCATCTCTGGAAATGGGTGGAGCAGTGGAAAAGTTTAACAACCCACCGTGCATGTTTGCAGCTTGTTGAAGGCCCAACAAGGTGCCTCCTGGCTTCAGCTGTGAACCTGTGTCTTTTGGGGGGTCTATTTAGTACTATGTTTTCTGCATTTTTTTTTTTTGGTGGTTTCTTTTTTTTTTTTTTATTCCTTTATTTCTCATGTGTTCCCCATCCTGAACCCTCCTCCCTCCTCCCTCCCCATACCATCCCTCTGGGTCGTCCCAGTGCACCAGCCCCAAGCATCCAGCATCGTGCATTGAACCTGGACTGGCATCTCGTTTCATACATGACATTTCACATGTTTCAATGCCATTCTCCCAAATCTTCCCACCCTCTCCCTCTCCCACAGAGTCCATAAGCCTGTTCTATACATCAGTGTCTCTTTTGCTGTCTCGTATACAGGGTTATCGTTACCATCTTTCTAAATTCCATATATATGCGTTAGTATACTGTATTGGTGTTTTTCCTTCTGGCTTACTTCACTCTGTATAATAGGCTCCAGTTTCATCCACCTCATTAGAACTGATTCAAATGTATTCTTTTTAATGGCTGAGTAATACTCCATTGTGTATATGTACCACAGCTTTCTTATCCATTCATCTGCTGATGGACATCTAGGTTGCTTCCATGTCCTGGCTATTATAAACAGTGCTGCGATGAACATTGGGGTACACGTGTCTCTTTCCCTTCTGGTTTCCTCAGTGTGTATGCCCAGCAGTGGGATTGCTGGATCATAAGGCAGTTCTATTTCCAGTTTTTTAAGGAATCTCCACACTGTTCTCCATAGTGGCTGTACTAGTTTGCATTCCCACCAACAGTGTAAGAGGGTTCCCTTTTCTCCACACCCTCTCCAGCATTTATTATTTGTAGACTTTTGGATCGCAGCCATTCTGACTGGTGTGAAATGGTACCTCATAGTGGTTTTGATTTGCATTTCTCTGATAATGAGTGATGTTGAACATCTTTTCATGTGTTTGTTAGCCATCTGCATGTCTTCTTTGGAGAAATGTCTATTTAGATCTTTGGCCCATTTTTTGATTGGGTCATTTATTTTTCTGGAGTTGAGCTGTAGGAGTTGCTTGTATATTTTTGAGATTAGTTGTTTGTCGGTTGCTTCATTTGCTATTATTTTCTCCCATTCTGAAGGCTGTCTTTTCACCTTGCTAATAGTTTCCTTTGATGTGCAGAAGCTTTTAAGTTTAATTAGGTCCCATTTGTTTATTTTTGCTTTTATTTCCAATATTCTGGGAGGTGGATCATAGAGGATCCTGCTGTGATGTATGTCAGAGAGTGTTTTGCCTATGTTCTCCTCTAGGAGTTTTATAGTTTCTGGTCTTACGTTGAGATCTTTAATCCATTTTGAGTTTATTTTTGTATATGGTGTTAGAAAGTGTTCTAGTTTCATTCTTTCACAAGTGGTTGACCAGATTTCCCAGCACCACTTGTTAAAGAGATTGTCTTTAACTGTTGAAAACGGCCCCCAAGTGCAGTGCTTATGTGGTGACTTGAGTTGAAGAAAGCTATGAGGAGCCTTATGGAAAAATATACACGTGCAAAATAAGCTCCATTCAGGCATGACTTATAGTGCCGCTGGCCATGAGCTCAATGCTAGTGAATCATCTGCGTCTATTAAGGTGTCGTCAAACATAAATACACATGATACAAGTATGTACAGATCAGTGGATAAAAATATTGTGACCAGGGGGGTCCAGTGGTTAACAATCCACCTTGCAATACAGGGGACATGGGTTTGATCCCTGGTCAGGGAACTAAGATCCCACATGCTGGTGAGCAACTAAAAGCCCACGTGCCACAACCACTGAGCCCGCACCCACTGAAGCCTGCATGCCACAATTAAGGGATGCATGTGCCACAACAAAAGATCCTCCATGACACAACGAAGATCTCGCACACCATGACTAAAACCCAATGCAGCTAAATAAATAAATAAATTTTAAGTTTTCTTATTTTTTTAAACAATATTTTTATTTAGCTGCACTGGGTCTTACTTAGTTGAGGCATGTAGGATCTTAGTTCCCCAACCAGTGGCTCAAATCTGGACCCCCTGCATTTCGCAGAGTCTTAGCCACTGGACCACCAGGGAAGTCCCTGTTTTTTATTAAAAACTGTTGTGACCAGGGAAGGGGGATCAAGACAGTGCAGTAGGAGGATGGAGAGCTCACCTTCCCCACAGACACATCAAAAACACACCTATACATGGGAACAATTCTCACAAGAATCAGACAGGAAGAAGAAAACAGATACCCAGATACAAAAAGCCCAGAGGGTCCCAATAGTTTCACGCTGCATGGATTTATTACAAGTTTGTGTACTGTTATGAGGAGTAAATTTTATGGTTTGTAAGTCATAGCTCAAAAAATCAGGTAGGGGGGCGGGGAGGGAATCACTAGTGGGGCTGGAAGAGTATGTTCTAGGAACAACTTCTAGTTCACCAGTCCAGGAGGCTCCATCACCTCTCCAGTAGTTGATGGTGGTGGTTGCTATTCAGTCACTCAGTCACGTCTGACTCTTTGAGACCCCATGAACTGCAGCATATCAGGCTTCTCTGTCCTTCACTATCTCCTGGAGCTTGCTCAAACTCATGCCCACTGAATCAGTGATGCCATGCAACCATCTCATCCTCTGTAACCTGCTTCTCCTCCTGCCCTCAATCCTTCCCAGCATGAGGGTCTTTTCCAATGAGTTGGCTCTTCACACCAGGTGGACAAGGTATTGGAGCTTCAGCTTCAGCATCAGCCCTTCCAATGAATATTCAGGGTTGATTTCCCTTAGGACTGACTGGTTTGAGCTGACAGTGGAACCACACCATCTCTGCTGTGGACCAGGAAAACTACTTCTGCCCAAGAGGCCACTGGGTCAGGAGACTTCTGGCCCAGGCAAGAAGCTGATGCCCCTGCTGCTGGCCCCAGAAGCACCCAGTTTCTGCTGGGAACATGACATGGGTCATGTCCAAATCAGTCCTGATTAGTGGAACACAAGTTATGTCCAGAACCCTCCACACATGAGATTCTGGGGGATACAGTTTTTAGCTTCCCGGCTTCCCCTTGTTGGAATGGGGTTGGGATTCATCACCTTCCAGGCCAGTAGTGGCTGTTCCAGTGGCTTTTCCCAAGTAGCGTGAGTTCATTTCTGTGTATTGGTCATTTGTTTTTATGGCTGAGTCATATTCCATCATCTGGATGTATCACAAATATCCCTACATGTATCTTCTTTGGACAAATGTCCAAATTCTTTGCCCATTTTTAAACTGAATTCTTTTGTCTTCTTATTGCTGGCTTACAAGAGTTCTCTGTACATTCCGGTCACAAGTCCTTCATGTTGTTTTCATGATGATAGTTTTGTTTCGATTTTGGCAAGACAAAGCTTCGTTATTTTATTCTTGCACTTTACTATCCATGTAGACCTTTTGTTTTACTTTATTCTTGGCGGTGCTGGGTCTTCTTGCTACGTTGGCTTCTCATTGCAGCGGCCCCTCCCACTGCAGAGCAAGGGCCCTGGAGCACACAGGCTTCAGTAGCTGCAGCTCCCAGGCTCGGGTCTGGAGGACAGGCTTAACAGTTGTGGCGCACAGGCTCAGTTGCTCCGTGGCACATGCGATCTTCCTGGACCAGGGATCAAACCCGTGTCTCCTGCATTGGCAGACGGACTCTTCACCACTGAGCCACCAGGGAAGCCCTCTATGTAAACTTTAAAACAACCTAAGTTTCATAAAAGTTCCTGTGGGGATTTTGACTGAAATTGCTTTTATACTAACTAATCTGCAGAAGAGTTTAACTTCTACAATGTTGATCCAGGCTTCTCATTCATTAATATGATGTCTTTTTCAACTTACTCATATCTTTTCTTTAGAAAACCTTCGTAAATTCTGGGGGGGCCATGTTCCAAGGCTTGTGGAATCTCAGGTCCCTAACCCTGGCATTGAACTTGTGCCCCCTGAAGTGAAAGCACAGAGTCCTAACCATTGGGCAACCAGGGAGTTCCCTAAACCTTAATAATTTTATGGATTAACTACTTCATATAATGTCTGGTCAACTTAATTCTAGTTTATAGCCTGTGTTTCCATTGTGGATGTGGCTTCTCCCTTTTTCCAGATGGCTGATGTTAATATATGGGAAAGCTGAGGGAGGCGATCTGTGTTAATATTATATCTAGATACTTCACTGCCAATGTATTTCTCAAAACATATAGGCCATTTTTTATGCTGAATGTATCTTTGTCAATATTTTTTTTACTTTCTTTTCAATACTTAGCCCTCATCAAAGAAATATAGCTGGCTATATTGTCAAAAAAAATGTTCAAACTCAATAAAGAAATATATGTATTTTCTCAACAGTTCTCAACTGGCCTCACTGCTCTCTTAACAGTTGTTCTCTGAGAAATGAAAAAGCTACTAAGTTTAAAAAGGCATTTTTAAAACTTATTTTTAAATTTGTGGCAAATGCAAAATATACTATTTTATGTTAATTTATCGTTTTAACCATTTAAAAATATAGACTCCAATGGGGTTAAGTGCATTGAGTTGTACATGTTGCAAAACTGAAAATCTGTACACTTTAAACAACTCCCCACACCCCCTCTCTACTGGCAACCACCATTGTACTTCCTGTCTCTATGAAGCCCACTCATTTCAGTACCTAATATGAGTAGAATATTTATCTTTTTGTAATTGAATGATATTGCTGGAGAAAGCAATGGCACCCTACTCCAGTACTCTTGCCTGGAAAATCCCCATGGGCGGAGGAGCCTGGAAGGCTGCAGTCCATAGGGTCGAGAAGAGTCAGACACGACTGAGCGCCTTCACTTTCACTTTTCACTTTCATGCATTGGAGAAGGAAATGGCAACCCACTCCAGTGTTCTTGCCTGGAGAATCCCAGGGACGGGGGAGCCTGGTGGGATGCCGTCTATGGGGTTGCACAGAGTCGGACACAACTGAAGCGACTTAGCAGCAGCAGCAGCACTGAGCATAAGATCCGCAACACATTCATCCATATCGTAGCCCATGTCAGGATTTCTCTCCTTTTGAAGGCTGCATAACATTCCATTGGGCCACATTTTGTTTTTCCATTCATCTGTCAGAGAGTGGGTCACTTTGGGCACCTGTGAATAATGCTGCTGTGTGTGAATGTGGTTGTGCAAATCTCTCTTCTAGTCCCTGGTTTCAATTCTCTCGGTTCCATACCAAGAAATAAGATTACTGGGTCATATGGTCGGTTCGGTTGGTTCAGTTGCTCAGTCGTGTCCAATTCCTTGCGACCCCATGAATCACAGCACGCCAGGCCTCCCTGTCCATCACCAATTCCCAGAGTTCACCCAGACTCACGTCCATCGAGTCAGTGATGCCATCCAGCCATCCCATCCTCTGTCGTCCCCTTCTCCTCCTGTTCCCAATCCCTCCCAGCATCAGAATCTTTTCCAATGAGTCAACTCTTCGCATGAGGTGGCCAAAGTACTGGAGTTTCAGCTTTAGCATCATTCCTTCCAAAGAAACCCCAGGGCTGATCTCCTTCAGAATGGACTGGTTGGATCTCCTTGCAGTCCAAGGGACTCTCAAGAGTCTTCTCCAACACCACAGTTCAAAAGCATGAATTCTTCTGCACTCAGCCTTCTTCACAGTCCAACTCTCACATCCACACATGACCATTGGAAAAACCATAGCCTTGACTAGATGGACCTTTGTTGGCAAAGTAATGTCTCTGCTTTTCAGTATGCTATCTAGGTTGGTCATAACTTTCCTTCCAAGGAGTAAGCGTCTTTTAATTTCACGGCTGCAGTCACCATCTGCAGTGATTTTGGAACCCCCAAAAATAAAGTCTGACACTGTTTCCACTGTTTCCCCATCTATTTCCCATGAAGTGATGGGACCAGATGCCATGATCTTAGTTTTCTGAATGCTGAGCTTTAAGCCAACTTTTTCACTCTCCTCTTTCACTTTCATCAAGAGGCTTTTTGGTTCCTCTTCACTTTCTGCCATAAGGGTGGTGTCATCTGCATATCTGAGGTTATTGATATTTCTCCCGGCAATCTTGATTCCAGCTTGTGCTTCTCCCAGCCCAGCGTTTCTCATGATGTACTCTGCATAGAAGTTAAATAAGCAGGGTGACAATATACAGCCTTGACGTACTCCTTTTCCTATTTGGAACCAGTCTGTTGTTCCATGTCCAGTTCTAACTGTTGCTTCCTGACCTGCATAGAGGTTTCTCAAGAGGCAGATCAGGTGGTCTGGTATTCCCATCTCTTTCAGAATTTTCCACAGTTTATTGTGATCCACACAGTCAAGGCTTTGGAATAGTCAATAAAGCAGAAATAGATGTTTTTCTGAAACTCTCTTGCTTTTTTGATGATCCAGTGGGTGTTGGCAATTTGATCTCTGGTTCCTCTGCCTTTTGAAAAACCAGCTTGAACATCAGGAAGTTCATGGTTCACGTATTGCTGAAGCCTGGCTTGGAGAATTTTGAGCATTACTTTACTAGCATGTGAGATGAGTGCAATTGTGCGGTAGTTTGAGCATTCTTTGGCATTGCCTTTCTTTGAGATTGGAGTGAAAATTGACCTTTTCCAGTGCTGTGGCCACTGTTGAGTTTTCCAAATTTGCTGGCATATTGAGTGCAGCACTTTCACGGCATCATTTTTCAGGATTTGAAATAGCTCAACTGGAATTCCATCACCTCCTCTAGCTTTGTTCGTAGTGATGCTTTCTAAGGCCCACTTGACTTCATATTCCAGGATGTCTGGCTCTAGGTCAGTGATCACATCATCGTAATTATCTGGGTCGTGAAGATCTTTTTTGTACAGTTCTTCTGTGTGTTCTTGCCACCTCTTCTTAATATCTTCTGCTTCTGTTAGGTCCATACCATTTCTGTCCTTTATCAAGCCCATCTTTGCATGAAATGTTCCCTTGGTATCTCTAATTTTCTTTCCCATTCTGTTGTTTTCCTCTATTTCTTTGCATTGATCGCTGAGGAAGGCTTTCTTATCTCTTCTTGCTATTCTTCGGAACTCTGCATTCAGATGCTTATATCTTTCCTTTTCTCCTTTGCTTTTCGCTTCTCTTCTTTTCACAGCTATTTGTAAGGCCTCCCCAGACAGCCATTTTGCTTTTTTGCATTTCTTTTCCATGGGGATGGTCTTGATCCCTGTCTCCTGTACAATGTCACGAACCTCATTCCATAGTTCATCAGGCACTCTATCAGATCTAGGCCCTTAAATCTATTTCTCACTTCCACTGTATAATCATAAGGGATTTGATTTAGGTCATACCTGAATGGTCTAGTGGTTTTCCCTACTTTCTTCAATTTCAGTCTGGATTTGGTAATAAGGAGTTCATGATCTGAGCCACAGTCAGCTCCCAGTCTTGTTTTTGTTGACTGTATAGAGCTTCTCCATCTTTGGCTGCAAAGAATATAATCAATCTGATTTTGGTGTTGACCATCTGGTGATGTCCACCTGTAGAGTCTTCTCTTGTGCTGTTGGAAGAGGGTATTTGCTATGACCAGTGCATTTTCTTGGCAAAACTCTATTAGTCTTTGCCCTGCTTCATTCCGTATTCCAAGGCCAAATTTGCCTGTTACTCCAGGTGTTTCTTGACTTCCTACTTTTGCATTCCAGTCCCCTATAATGAAAAGGACATCTTTTTGGGGTGTTAGTTCTAAAAGGTCTTGTAGGTCTTCATAGAACCGTTCAACTTCAGCTTCTTCAGCGTTACTGGTTGGGGCATAGACTTGGATTACCGTGATATTGAATGGTTTGCCTTGGAAATGAACAGAGATCATTCTGTTGTTTTTGAGATTGTATCCAAGTACTGCATTACGGACTCTTTTGTTGACCATGATGGCTACTCCATTTCTTCTGAGGGATTCCTGTCCGCAGTAGTAGATATAATGGTCATCTGAGTTAAATTTACCCATTCCAGTCCATTTGAGTTCGCTGATTCCTAGAATGTCGACGTTCACTCTTGCCATCTCTTGTTTGACCACTTCCAATTTGCCTTGATTCATGGACCTGACATTCCAGGTTCCTATGCAATATTGCTCTTTACAGCATCGGACCTTGCTTCTATCACCAGTCACATCCACAGCTGGATATTGTTTTTGCTTTGGCTCCATCCCTTCATTCTTTCTGGAGTTATTTCTCCAGAAATAACTGGAGAAATGGTAATTCTATGTTTAATTTTTTGAGGAATTAGAGAGGCTTTTAAATGATTTCTCAGTTCATCAATCTCAACAGCATCCAACAATATTTGACAAGGTAGCTGCACACACACGGGAGACTCCAGGCCATGCCTGGCTGGTACATGAATTCACGAGCCCCCTGGGCATAGTGACACCAAGTCCTTGACCTTTTGGGGGCCCTGGGTCCTGTTACTGCTGCCCTGCTTTTTGAAACCTTCTGCTTCCATGGCCCCCATGACATCACACCTTCTGTGTCTGCCTCCTCTATCATCTCCCTCCTCCATCTCACTTCTCTTTTTTCAGGCTCCTTTGTGAACGCTTTCTCTGAAAGCCAACCATGAATGCTGAGTTCTGACTCTGGAATCCTTTCCAGCTGTCAGACTTGAACCTAAGACCACATTCTCCCTGGTCAGCTCCTCCCTGGGACGGGGATGGGGGCTTCCCAAGTGGTGCTAGTGCAAAGAACCTGCCTGCCAATGCAGGAGACATAAAGAGACAGAGGTTCAACCCCTGGGTCGGGAAGATCCCCTGGAGGAGGAGGTGACAACCCACCAAGTATTCTTGCCTGGGAAATCCCATGCAAGAGGAGCCTGGTGGGCTATGATCCATGAGGTCTCAAAGAACTAGACTGAAGTGACTTAGCGGCAGCAGCCTTCCTGGGGACTGTCACCTTGGGAACCATGGGCTGCAGAGGCGCAGGGTGAAGGGGCTTCTTGGGTAGACCTCTGCCCCCCCAAGACTAGCCTCTGCACAGGCGCAGGAGGCTGTGCTTCCAGGATGGATTCAGGCTGTGGAATCCACAGTGACGTTACAGGAGCTGGTCACAGGCAGGAATGTTCTGGACATTCATGCTGGAGACTGTTGCTCCCTCAGTGGCTACAGCAGGGGGCAGGAGGTGGGAGGTGACCAAAACAGATGAAAAGAAACTGGAGACAAGAGTAGGCACCGCCCCTCTGATGACAGACAAGGTAAAAATGCCTGGTGACTGGAAGGCAGAGAGTTCAGCCTCTACCAGGGATGAAACGCTGCATGTGGGTGGGGGATGGGCACAGAAATACCAGAAAACAATTCTTTACTAACACGGCCAACAGGACCCCATGTCATCTGGCCCTTTTGTCTCATTTCCTTCCCCACCACCCACTTCTTCTCCCCCAGTCTCAAGAGCCTACATCACATTTCTCTCTTCTCAGATGCTTCTCCCTCCCTTCTCTGCCTGGTCCACTCCTACCCACTGTTCAGAGAGGCCTTTCATGACTATCCTGTGCCTCCCCACTGCTGGTCACTCCCCACCTTCCACTTGGTTGCAACTGTGTCTCTGAGAATATCTGTCTGCCCAGTCCCTGGATACCATAGGGTGAGAACAGACTTGTCAAAGTACCCTGGAAGCCATGTCCTCGCCCAAGACAGTTCAATGAAGGAGAGACCTCACCCACCAGAAATGAAAGCCAGAGGTCAGGGGCTCCTTAAGCCCAGACTCTGGTTGGCAGGGCTCCCAGAGAGGCTAGTTTGAGGGTGGTGGTGGGGTCCCTCAGAAATGACCTTCAATCAGTGTTGGGGTCCTTGGGGGTCCAGTCAGAACTTTATTTTTGGAGAGGAGGTCACTGTCCCTCTGTCTGGATGCCGGGCTAGGAGTGCGTGTACGTGCGTGCGAGTGTGCATGTGTGCGTGTGTGTGTGTGTGTAGGGAGTGGTCACCCGCTGTCAGAGGCACCTGACCCTGAGAGGGAGGGGTTCAGAGGAGGAACAATAGGACTGACTTGCCTACTTGCTGGTGGGTCTGCTGCTGTCCTCTGCTCTCTCAGGCATCTGTCTGTCCACCCGGCCCTGCATCCTCTCTCCACCAGCAAGCCCTGGTCCTTCTCACTCTGTCTCACGGCTCTCCCTCAACCCCCACCCCATCCTCCCTCCACTCTCTCTGCCTGCATTGAGACAGGCTGGGACTCGGGCCACTGCTGCTGCACCCGCACGTGGACCAACATCTCCTCCAGCGAGAAACACAAAGAAACTATAAGGGACTAAAAACAGCTGTGTGCATAAGCAACGGGGGCAAATTATGAATAAGACACAAAAAGACAAAAATCCCAAACAGCACCACCAAAGCCACCTCTCCCGCCCAACCCCCGGACCCATCCCGTATAAGGAACCAGTTCGGCTCCCTGCTCCCAGAGCGAGCAAGGACATCTGTCACTTGTTTCTCTCTCCCCTGCTGCAGCAGGGAGCCCAGTGAAGCCTTGCCTCAATTTCCCTCTGGCCTCATCAATTCTACTGATTAAGGAGGCCAAGAACCCTGGTTAGCCACACCATAGGTGCCACACCCGTCTCTGTGCCCGCTTCCCTCTTTCTCGCCTACCTGAGGTCTCCAACCTGCCCACAGGCTACAGCTACTGGACCACGAAGTGGCATGGCGAGGAGCACCTGCGGCACGAGCCCTCCTTCGTCAGAGAGGCGTCCATCACCGAGCACGACACGGTCCTGGGCAAGGCCATCACGTAGGCCAAGTATATCGGCTCAGCTCCAAGCCCTGGCACGACCGCGCCCGGCTCATCTACGTCGAGTATTTCGAGGAGTGCCGCCTGGCTTTCCTCAGGTGCCAGCGTGCCCTGCGCAGCGCCCTCTTCCCGCTCCTGCGCCTGCGCACCACTCCCTGGCGCACCTTCCCACTTGCGCCTGCGCGCCGTTTCTTCCCTCTGGCCGCTTTGGGGGTACTCTTGTTCCGTGTCTCTGGTTGGTTTGTCTGAAGCTGCCCGAGTTCACAGATTCGAAACACAGCTCCCCCAATCACCCAGGGTGTTGTTGCTCAAATTACTTAACCTCACTCATCAACTTGTATACCTTAAATGCGTGCGACTTTTTTGGTGTGAAAAAAGCTACCCAGGTTCACTGTGCCTCAGTTTCCCCATCTGTAAGACGAGGGATATTGGCATTTTTACATAAATATATAAAGTAAAATATAATAGCACCTAGCACGAAGATTTTCTACGAGGATTTCATGCCTTTACTCATATCAAATAGCTCCTGAACACTAAGCACTGCATCCGTACCAGGTAGTCGTACAGTTGCTGTTCCTGTGACTGCTCCGATGCGTCCCATTTCCTTAGCCAGATCATTCTTGACCGCCCTCCCACCTCCCCACCCCCGCCACTCCCACAGCCTTTTAAAATTTTCTGCTCAGCCCTATGGGCCACCTGCTACCATGGTTGTATCATTTGTTTAGTTGGTCAATTCTATGAGGGTGAGGGGCTGGATTGCCTTGTTCCCTGTGGGACCCCAGGATCTAGGAGAGCACTATCTCCTCAGGTATGTGTTCAATGAATAAGTGCCCAATTTTCAGATTGAGACAGACGGTAAGGGACTTCAAGGGGCTTGTCCAGTCAACATAATAAAGTACGCATTGAGTACACAGTGATCAAGAGAAAACTGAAGCATCAAGTGGGGTGGACTAGCCAGGGCTGGGGGCTTGACATTTTAACATGGTGACCAAAGAGATGAGGCAGAAATTTCAACAGAGATTTAAAAGCGGTCGGGAGGGAGCTCTGTGACTTTATGGGGGAAAGTGTTGTAGGCAGAGGTTAAGGAGCAGAGCTAAGGCCCTAGGGTAGGAACGTGGCTGGCCAGTTGGAGGAAGAGAGGAGGCCTGTTTGGCTGGAGCAAAATAAGAGGGTGGGGAGAGTGGGAGATGAGGACAGGAAGCGAGGACGCCGTCTTGTGGGCTGCGGGGTGGGGAGGACCTGGGGCTTTTAGCGGGAGGGAGCCCAGGCGGAGGGCAGGCGGCACGGAACCAGATCTGACTCCGGAGCTCACAGGCGCCCTCTGGTGGCTGCAGAGAGAACAGTTGGTTAGAGATCTGCTGCTGCTGCTAAGTCGCTTCAGTCATGTCTGACTCTGTGCGACCCCATAGACGGCAGCCCACCAGGCTCCCCCGTCCCTGGGATTCTCCAGGCAAGAACACTGGAGTGGGTTGCCATTTCCTTCTCCAATGCATGAAAGTGAAAAGTGAAAGTGAAGTCGCTCAGTCGTGTCCGACTCTTAGTGACCCCATGGACTGCAGCCTACCAGGCTCCTCCGTCCATGGATTTTCCAAGTAAGAGTACTGGAGATCTGAAAGGCAGATAATCCTGTAGGTTCCAACCTATGTCATAGGACGTGCAGAAACAGAAAACGCGAGAAGCAACATATAAAGACATATGGCTGAGAGTTTTCCGGGACCTCACCAAATGCTACCCAGTATGTTTTTTAAAAATCAGAATTCAAAACAGAATGTTAACGTGAAACTTCAGAACAAGATAAATATTCAAAAACATAAGCTGATTAGTTTATGTGGGAAAACAAGCATGCAAGGACATTGGAGTGATTTCTTGGATACTGATTGGGGAGTGGGGGAATGTGAGGCTTGCCCTACCAGATATTAAAGAAATGACAGAGCAGAAGTAACGGAAAGCTCAGTGATGGGACATAAATAGATATGCAGGAGAAGTCAGGGACAGAGAAATACATGCAGGAACGGAGTAATCTATCAGTGGGGCTCTAACGCATGGCAAACGAAGGTGAGGAGGAAGAAAGGAGGAAGGGAAGAAACCAGGAGAGAACTTAAAAAGAAATCATCCTAGATAAAATGTTAACAACCCAAAAACCATTGAAAGAAAGGACTTGAGCATGGTGGAAATGTCATAAACAAAACTTACAGACAAGCTGGGGAAACAGAATACATTCCAGAGCCCTACATTACCTATTCCATAAGGAACTCCTAAAAATACACATAGACACATAAGCACACAGACACAAATACTAAGAAACCTGGTAGAAAATAGGCAGATCCACCACAGAAGCTGTTGAGCATAGACGCTGGCACGCACCTGAATGTGTGCAGTTACGTGTGCAAGTAAATGAGGGAAGAGTCTAAATGCCCACCAGCAGGATGAGTTCTGTAAATTACGGTGCCTTTACACGGCATGCTAATTTGGAATGAACTCTAAGATATAGTAAGAGAAAAGGATGCACGTATGGTACCACTGGTAGTTTTGTCTTGTTCACGCACAGTTGGCTTTTAAGACTTGTGTAAGAAAGTGGAGAAGGAAAAGAAGAATGAGGATCACCACTCACAGCACGTGTCCCTGGAAACT
Organism: Bos indicus; assembly: GCF_029378745.1. Classification (NCBI taxonomy): domain Eukaryota; kingdom Metazoa; phylum Chordata; class Mammalia; order Artiodactyla; family Bovidae; genus Bos; species Bos indicus. The sequence continues at coordinate 17,988,049 of NC_091766.1, read as the reverse complement.
TTGGACTTGTGCCTGCATCACCAAAATATAAACTTAAAATTTGAGGGATTCCTTAGTGGTCCAGTGGTTAAGACTCCATGCTTCCAATGCACGGGATGTGGGTTCCATCCCTGGCTGGGGAACTAAGACCATACATACAGGCTGTGTGGCTTGGCTAAAAACGGGAAAAAAGATTGGAAAAAAATATTTGAAACAGTTCAAGGCAAAAGCATTTAAAAGGGATGGAGATGTCTTATCAATAGAAGCAACAAATCATTAAAATATATGAAACTGTTTCCAACTAAAAGACAAAATCTTAAAGGCACCAGAGATGAAAGTCACATGATCCTCAAAGGGGCAACAAATGACTGACACTGAAGGGCTGACTTCTCCACAGAAACAATGGAAGCCAAAAAGATGACCCAGCAGCAAGCAGGAGGTGTGGACAGACCATACCTGCCAATTTCGAATTCTATACCTAATGAAAATATCGTCACAGAATAAAGATACAATGAAATAAAGATACAAAAACTGAGGGAATTCATCATTGCAATGAAATGCTAGTGAGTTTTCAGGCTTAAGGAAGATGATTCCAGATGGAAATTGAGAAAGCACACCCCAGGAGGTGATTATATGGGTAAATACAAAGAAATATTTACTGTAAGCAATAAAGTTAACACATACCTGACCTTAAGTGTCAGGAATGTGCCTCCTAGCTTCACGGATGCAGGAAGGTCAACTCTTGCAGAATGTTTCTTCACCGGTTGTGGGAATTCTGACAGCAGTGCCTACCCTAACCAAGTGTTTGTGGAATCTGTGCAATAACTCTCAGCCCAACACCTGGTTTGTAATAAACCCTACTGTATTTTTATACATTGTCAACCTTTACTGTGTGTGTGTCGGTGGGGGGAGGGGGCGTCTGGGAATGCTGGGAACCATTCTAGACCCTCTTTCACTGTGTCCCTAATTCAGGAGCTCAGATGAGAAACTGTCCCAAAAGGCCTGCAGAATCCCTGGTAGGAAAGACAGGTCAGGGAGGCCACAGCCTGGATGCTGAAAATGGAAATTCTGGCTACTGATTAGAAAACAGACAAAATTATCTTGAATACCCTGGTGTGGCCAGCTGTCTCCCCAAGTGGCTGCCAACTGACAGAAGTGATTTTAATTACCTGCTGTGGGCAGAGTGGTTGGAGGGTACTGGCCAACGCTGACCATTCTGGAATGAATCTTCTGTCCCTCTGGTAGGACTGGAGCCCACAGGGTAGACAAGACTGCTTAGATAGAGCCTGGGAGAGTTGTCTCCTTGGGATTTACTCAGCTTTGCCACACCAAGTCCAAAGCAAACCCCACCATGGACAAACTGGCTGACTAGCACCCTGGCACCTCACAAAGGATGTCTTTGCCCACATTTTCTGTCTGGTTTTCATCCATCCCTCCATCAACTCACCCATTCCCATGATCTATCCACTCACTCATCCACTCACCCACCCATTCATCCATATTGTGAGGTCAGGCTTATTTTTCAACCCAAAATTTGCTCCCTGCTTTCAAGGAAAGAACACACCATCAAAATCCGGATGGCGGAGTTCATTCTCTGCTGTTTTGCCCCTCACCGGTTTCTGGTAGTGCCATCTGTATCCTCTGGGATGCCAGCCTTGCTCACACTCCCTGCACCCACTCCTGGTGCCCACCTAGCTTGGCTCCAACCCCCTCTCCTCTTCCTGGTCATCCATCTGGAAACACTGAGACAGGGAGAGGAGAGAAGGGACCCCATGGTACTTTGTGCCTCCACTCACCAACTCCACGACACAGGGAACCAAGCAGACACACAAAGCCCTACACGTAACTCTGCTTTCCCATCTGACGTTATTTCACTTTTTTTTTCCCTATAAAACTCCTCCATAATTTCACAATTTAACAAAAACAAAGTTTAAAATCCAGGACAGAAACAATCCTGTGACTTATTACAAACACAATTCTCCTTTATTCCTTTTATCCAGGAGTTGGTCTCAGGTTGATGAGTGTCCTAGTTCCTAGTGAGACACATTCTTTGTAAAAAAAACAAAACAAAACAAAAACAAAAAACCCTTGTGGGTAAGAAAGGTATTCGATACCTTTTGCTTTCAGGCGTCGGTTTACATTTTGTTCAGGAGAGAGCAAAACACGGGGATTTGCACTGGGGGCAAGGGGGTTAACACTAAACACGCGGCCATCACAAAGTGCCGGCCCTTCCTATGGAAGTGTTCCCCAGAGCCCTGGTGGGCCCAGCTGCCACGCAGCTGGGGCTGGGGTGGGGGAGCAGCTGGGAATGCCATGGCCAGGGCCCTGGCTGCTTGGCACGTCCATCAGGTGGTTGCAGGGCCAGCACTGAGCCCAGAGAAGGTCCAGAGGACAGCACAGGGGCCTTCTGGCCAGAGGAGGTAACAGAAATGGGTTGGTGCTTCTGAAGGCCCTGGAAATCAGAGGCAGGGCCAGCTTCTGCTGCTGTTGCTAAGGGCAGACCCACGAGCCCAGCCTTCCTCTAGCTGCCTCCGGCGCAGAGCCCGGCTCCTGAGCAGAGAGCTGCCCGAGTCACCGAGTCAGGAGCTCCTCGAGAAGGAAAATGACTAGCGCCCTTGGACTGAGGCTCCCACCCATGACCCCAGCGGCCTCTGTGCACAGAGGGCCTGGCAGCTGCTGCCCTCAGGCCAGTCCCTTCTGTCCAATGTCTTAGTTTCCAGAGGAGAGGTGCCCCACTTCAGAGTATTGTTGGCCTGCCTGGGGAAACGGGTGGTGACACGGAGCCTGCCACATGGGCGTGCCCTCTTGCTGATACCTCGAGGCAGTGGGGCTGGGAGAGATTCAGAGCAGATGGCGAGGAGTCACGGCGTTTTCCTCGGAAAGTTCTTGGGCCTCCCCAGGTCCTGGGGTCTCACCAGCAAGGCTGGCTTTTGGGGAAGCCTTGGAGGTGGAGCTCCTGAGGGAGTGTTGGGGGTCTGCCTGACAGACGAAATTGGAGCACTGACAATGCTCGGGGGCCACAGGGAAGGGGGTCTTGGCACACCCCACGTGAGTACTCACAAACTGGGAAGAGAAGGGGCCAATCCAACGGTGGTGGGAGAGGAGGTGAGCCCAACTCTGGTCCAGGCCTCCTCTCCTGGAGCCGGTGGGGGCCAGAGGAGCCTGGAGTCGAGGTCTGGGAGAGCAGAGGCTGCACAAACAGGCCCCCAGGCCCAGGAGTTTCCCCACAAGGACGTTCCGGCCGGGGGTGGGGAGGAGGAGCTGGCTTGGCCCTTGGAGAGTTTCAGGCGTGCGAGGCATTGGGTCTCTGGCCCTGGACTGGCACGACTCGCAGGGGTGGGAGGGCCTGCTGCCCACCGGGGCCCAGACATGAGGGGTTGGCTCTGAGTCCTGACGCTCCGCAAAACACTCCACAAACTATCCCGTCTTATTTGGCAAAAGCTCATTTTTTTTTTCAAAGTTTGAAGACTCGGTCAACAGAAGGAAGAGGATCCTATGGAAGGAGGAAGAGGACGAGCCCCGGGCTGGGGGCTGCTTCCGGAGATGGCGGCGCGTAGTGTTCACCGGCCGGGGGAAGGGAGAGGCGTCCTCCCCACCCCTGGAGGGGCCGGCTGGCGCTCCGGCTTGGCCTCCAGCCCGACGACAACACGACCAGTGGAGACATCTTAACCTACAAGTCCCGCCTTACACACCCCCCACCCCCCAACGTGCACTGCTGCCACGGAAACACACATCTGGAACCCGCTCTGGTACCTACAGTGCAGACATATATATATAATAGGGAGAGAACTATACAGCACGAGTCCCAGCACAGTGAGAGCCGACACGGAACCGTGTCAGCTCACGGGAGGATGAGTGGGGCCTGTCCAGGTGCAGTGGGGGCCCTCTGAGGTCCTGGAGCACGGCGCGTGTTTTGAACCGTTTGGAGAGGCTGGAGGCAGGGCCCCCGCTGCTCAGAAGGCCTGGGCAGTGAAGCTGTGCCACACGCCCCACTGTGGAGCCAGGCCCCCAACACAGGGCACACTTCCTCCCATTCAGGAGTGAGGCCTGGTGCCGCCTCCAATACAAGCCGCTTTCCCAGGGGGGCCCAGGTGACAGCCCTGGGTGTTGGGGAGCAGCAGCGCCAGCCTGGCCCCCCTCTGCCCCAGGGCTCCCAATGAGGAAAGTGCAGCTGGCCATGTGGGCCAAGGACAGGGCGGTCACTAAGGCAGTGCTGCGGGCGGGTGAGTCGAGAGAAGGGGGAAGGCGGGGCCCGGACGTGGCCTCCCAGGACCCCAGGGATGCGGCCCGGCACCCGGCCCAGGGTCATGTGGCCACAGCCTCCAGGTAGCTCTGCAGCTTGCGCACGGTGGTCTCGTCCAGGGAGAAGAGGTCAAAGTCGAAGGTGGTGTTGGTGACGTTGAAGTGACCGGTCTCCTCGATCAGGTTCACGATCTGAAAAGAGGGGGCAGGGAGGCTTCATGGGCAGAATGCTGGACTGGGGTGGCCCCCGCCCCCAACCAGGCCCTCAAAGAAAAGCAGGCGGCTCCTGAGGGCTGCCTAAGGGGGTCCGCAGCCCGTGGGCCTGAAGGGCATCCCACCCAGGACTCCTCTGAGACCCACGCCCTTGGGAGTCTTGGGGCAGGATCTGTCCAGTACCTGCTGCAGCACGTTGCGCTCCCGCAGGGCCATCAGCCTCCGGTGCAGCTCCACCAGCTCATCAGTGTAGGCCTGGGGCAGAGGGGCACTCGGGTGACCTGCCCCTCCCACCCCGAGCCACATCCAGGCAGCTCCAGGCTGGCGCCCTCCACCACGACAGCCCCGTCTTGTCGTAACCCCACCCCACCCCGGGTGCTGTGTCACAGGGGCCCAACGACCCCAGCCCCACCTGGTTGTAGACCCCGCACCGCCCCAGCCCCACCTGGTCGTAGGACCCCCACCACCCCAGCCCCACCACTGCCACAGCCCCACCTTGTCGTAGGTGCCCCTCTTGAGGATCTTCTCTGGCTTGCCGCAGGGCTCCGGGCTCCGGCGGCCTGAGGCCTGTGGGGTGAACCCCAGTCAGTGTGAGTGCCAGCTTGTGCCCCCTTCCCCAGCCCCCACTGGGCCCACCCGTTGTCCCTCCTCTGGCCCTGGACCCGGCTGTAAGAGCAGCCCATCCCACTGGAACCTGAGAGGTGAGCTGACCTTCTACTGTGCCCCCACCCTCAGCCTCAGAGACTTGGCAAATGCCAGGCCCAACCCTCAGCTGGCCTCCAGGAGGTTACCTTGCTGTTGGGTGGAGGTGGCTTTTTGGGTGGAGGGGGCTCCCGGCTAGGTAGGCAGGAGTCTCCACTATTGTCGCTCTCGCTGTCACTGAAGCTCAACCTGAATGTGGAAACGACCCCATTAGGCTTCGGCCACCCAGAGCTCCGGGGAGGCAGTCCTGCCCAGCAGACCCCCAGTGAAGCTCTGGGATGGACTCAGCCCTCCCCGGGGCCAGGCCAGTACCCAGAGTTCCCCCTACAGGTCCAAAGACCCCCTCACCCAGCTCTAGGCAGCCACTGCCAACTTAACAGTAAAAAAAAAAGTCTCTGAGCTGCAGTCAAAGAGCAAGGAACCCAGAGATCAGCATGCTTGCCCTGTGAGGCTCTGAGGTCCCCCTGGGTCTCTGGAGTCCCTGTGTGTCTCTGAGGTCAGAACTCCAGGTGGATGGGCTCCACGCTCACTGCTGTGTGGGTGGAGGGGCCTGCAGGAGAGACGTGGCCAGCGGCGGATGGTTCCACCTCAGCCTGACACCCCAGGAGCAAAGGGCACAGTGCCCTTTGTGCCCAAGTGGTAACCTCAGACGCCCATCCCCTCCTGGGGGGCTCCAGTCTGCACCCCTCCATGGGTGGCACCTCCTCACGGAGGGAAGGGTGTGGCTGCCTGAGGCCCCCAGCCAGCCTGCACCTGACAGCCGCTTCTCTCCGCTCACACCGCCCTCAGTCTGGACAGAAAGGCCTGGCCCACCACTTCAGCTTTTCCAGAACCCCCCTCCCCCACAGCTCAGCACGGGGTGCAGACGGAGCCCCTCTCCAGCTCCTCTCCTCCCACTGCTCTTGGGTAGCCACGCACAGTACCCTTGGGCAGAATCCATCGGGTACATGGTCACTCCTGCCTGCTGCCTCTCTCCTGCTGAGCTGGGCTTTGGCATAAAGGCAGGGCCAGAATGCTGGCCACAGCCTCGACCCTCAGGGGCTCCTGCCTCGTGCACCCCTAGGCCAGCCAGGCCTGCCCGTTTCCCTGGCTCCAGTCCTCTGCTCTCCTCACCACCTCCCCAGAGGCAGAGCACCAGGGTGAAGCAGACAGTCCATCTCTTCGTCGCCTGAGAGGAACTGCTGGTGAGCATGCCCAGGAGTGGCCTGCCTGCCTTGTCTCTACGAGGCAGCAGCTGGGCACCAGCGTTAGGGTCCACGGGGCCTCTTTCCTGATGGACGCAGCGCCCCAGGCAGCCCCATCCTGCTTTCCACCTGCACCCCTTCAACCCAGCAGAGAGAGGTCTTCTGACACTCACTCAGGCCTGGCACTGCCACCAGAGTAGGCACACATTCACCAGCCCTTGAGCCCCCTACATCCAGTTCCAGCAGGATCCACGCTTGGGATCCATACTCAGGATCCACATTTGGAATCCACACTCAGGGTCCACACTAAGGCCCGCACTCAGTCACCAGCACCACAATGCCCGTTTCCCTGGCTCCAGTCCTCTGCTCTCCTCACCACCTCCCCAGAGGCAGAGCACCAGGGTGAAGCAGACAGTCCATCTCCTCATCACCTGAGAAGAACTGCTGGTGAGCGGGGACCGCTGCCACCAGTCCCGTCTTGGGTGGATCCCCATCCCGCCTCCCCTGCCTAGCTGAGCGCCATCCCCTACCATCCTGCCCAGTGAGCCCAGTGAGCCCGGGCTCCTACAGCAGCCACTCCCACAGCCGCAGCCCCCAGGATGGCGGCTCTCACGAGCAGCACCAGCACAGAACAACAGCAAGCACCTGCTGCTCACTGCCCTGCCTGCTGGGTGAAACCCAGTGACCAGCCCACCTTAGTAAGAGCCCCAGAGGCTAGAAGGGCTCGGCATCTTTGGAAGAAAGGGCTGGACCCAGACTGAGCTGCTGACCCTGAGTCTGCCCACCCCCAAGGCCTCGGGCCAAGGCTGGCACAGACAGCAGTCCTTGAGGTGGGCACACTCCCAGGCCCAGCAGTGTCCAGAGGAGGTGCCTCGGCTCACTCCACTTGGGTGGAAGGCCACATGGCCCTTCCCTAGGTTGGCAGGTGGCCACAGCTGCTCCCACCCGGGGTGTCTTTGGGTCCAAGGACAGTCCTCAGTGTGTCCCAGCCCAGTGCCGCGCACCTGGGGAAGGACCCCTGCCTGGCCCAAGAGCAGAGAAACCAGGCCCCGCTGGCATACGCCTGAGCCCAGGTCAGGCTGCTAGGCACCATCTCGGCCCCCTTCTCAGATGATGATGGGACACCTCCCGGAGTGTCTGGCCCCACCTCTACTCCACAGCCACCCTCTCCAGCACTGGGATGAAGGAGGCCACCGCTAGGCCCCCCTCAACGCCCAGGCACGGCTCCCCAGTGGGCTCTCTCTTCCCCACCCCAGTGCCCCCACGCCCACTCCTCCCCACTGGCCAGGCACCTGGAATCCCTCCCCGCGTTCGTCTTGCCGGCGGCTTCCTCGCCTGACGAAGAGTCATCCTCATCAGATTCCTCAGACTGCAGGTCCTCCACCATGGAGCGCAGGGGTCCTGGGGAGAGCCACGAGGGAAAAGGGGAGGAAGAGGGGAAGGGAGGGAAGGTGAGAGAAGGGGGTTCAGGGCCCCACCTGTGCCAAGAGCCCCCTCCACCCCCAGGGCCACATAGTTTCTTGATGCCAGGACCCCTAGGCGCACCCACACAAACCCACCTCGGAGGTTCCTCTGGCCAGGTGGGGACTGCCGCCCATCTCCAAGCACTGCCCCTGTGGCCACCTCCTCCTTAAGGGACCCCTGGCTCCCCCTGCCATTACCTTTCTGGCCTTGCTCACAGGCCTCCGGCCCCTGGCCTGAGACAGGCACACGGGGCTCCTCCATTGCCAAGGGAAGGACAGCCCCCCTCTTCTCTGGGCGCTGGGATCAGAGCTCTGCCTGGAGGCAGCACAAACCAGCCCCGGCCAAGGAGGGCAAGATGGCCTGAGGTGTGGACCACACACCACCACCCCTGCCCACCCTCCGTGCCCCTACTTGAGCCTGCCCAGCCCCCTGGCAGCCCCCTCAGTGGCTGGCAGCCCACTCAAAGGCTCCCAGCCCACCGTCCTCCCCTTTCTCCAGAGACACTCAGTTTCAGTCCCCTACAGACGGCATCTTGGTTTATATTCCTGTTACCAAGGCAACAGAGGGACACAAAGCCCTCAATTACCTTGGTCACATGACCCCACGTGGCAGGTTCCCCCTCCCTTCCCCATAGATAAGAACCCTTGGAGACAGTGTGGGCTTGGAGCACCCCATCCCCCAGCCCCCTTGGAACTGTGTCTTTATGTCAGCCCCCCACTCCAATACGCTCACCTCCCCCAGCACTCCCCCACCCTCAAAAAGGGCTCCGGGCCGTGGAGGAAATCCTCAGTGTGATCCACCAGAAGTGCTTCCCGTGTGAGGGTAGGCAGAGGTTGGCTGGGCCACCTCCCCACAAGCACCCAGGAGGCCTGCAGGGACCAGGCTGCCAAGGGGGCCTGGGCTGGAGCCCTTGGCTGGCTGGGGGCAGCAGAGGCAAGGACCCTGAATCTGGTAGGACTGGAGAGGAGAGGCCTGGTAAGGGCAGGGCTCAGGTCAGAACGGAGCCCTTCACCACAGACCCAAAGCCCAGTTCAAAGCCCTGCTGTGCAGATGGACAAAGCTGAGGGCCCAGGAGAGGGACAGTCTGCGGGCGGGTGACCCAGGCCAGTTTGGAAGGCCCCGTGTGACAAACTGCACCCTAAAAGGAAGCCCTGGGGGCAAGCTCAGCGCAGGCTGGAGCCACCCTAGCTGCAGGTTTCTCCAGTTCTGGAGGCAGATTTCAGACTGGGTGCGCATGAGCAAGCCCCCAGCAAGGTAACAGCTTTGGGAAATTCCTCGTGAACCCCTTGCCTCCATAACAGGTCCAGTGCTCTGCTGGCCCCTGGGGAGGTCAGGGAGACTGTCACCCCCACTGACTCCTTGCCCAGCACGCACCTTGGCTGTGGTTCTGAGACGGCTCAAAATCCGAATCTGAACTGGAGTCAGAGCTGGAGCTGGAATTGGATGGACTCGACTGGGCAGACTTCACCACATGGCAGGGCAGGGCGGGGCAGACAGGAAGAGAGAGAGGACAATAGTCAGCTTTCAGACTGAAGAGAAGAGAAGGAATGGATGGCCAAGCCCTTGGTGGCAGAGACAGCCAGGCAGAATGCACTGATGTGCACTCAACAGGTCACCAAGGTGCCAGCACCCTACAGACGTGGCCCCTCCCTGCCTCCTCTTCAGCTGCAAGACACAGCTGTCTGCATTCAAAACACAACCAAAGGCCTTTCTTATCTTCCTGAAGGACATTAAGTCTCCAGCCCTTGCCTGGTCCTCCTGCCTGCCTGGGCAGGAGGTCGGGGCTGAAGCAGGGGCTGGACAGCTTGTGTGGCTGTTCACGTGTGGGCCCTGCCCACTCCGGTAGGAGCACAGCTAGAAGGCTGAACAGGAAAGGGAGGTACCCCTCATCTCACAGCCCTGAGGCTGAGTAGTGACAAAAGCTGTCTCCTTGCCACTGGGTGCCCGAGGTGACAATGACCCAACATGTGGGTAGTGACATGGTAGACACGGTGAACTCGGGCGGCCCCACTGCACCCAGAGCCAGTCACACCCTCTCCTCCACCTCCTGTAGCCGGCCACTCAGACTCAGCCACCAGGGGGCAGTAAAAGCCCATACGGGGACTCCAGGCCCTGGAGACCAGGCGGTGAGACGACCTGCGGCCAGGGCATATCCCGCTCCAGAGGCCCGCATGGCCAAGGGACCTCTGCGCATGAGCCAGGATGGGGCGGTGTCTGCATTGGGCCCTCGGGAGAGAGAAATCTACAGGCTACAGGGCAGCAGAGTACAAGCTGGGCCTGGGGTGGGGCCAGTCTGGGCTCTGCTGGGCAGAAGGGCAGAGTCCACTGCTCAGAAAGTCCGCCGGCACGGAGTGCCCACATGCCATCGGGAGATGTCTCGGGGACCTGAGCAGCCTGGCACCTGGGAGGGGCCGGGAGGCAGGCAGAAGTGCCAGCGGCGTCTCCTTGATCCTGGCTGAACCCCAGAAGACCCAGCAGCGTCTCCTTGATCCTGGCTGAACTCTGGCAGATAAGACCCCCAGAGGGGAGTCCCAGCTCCAGGAGACCCAGGAAGGCGCAATTCTCTCCTCTCAGCAGACCCAGAGAAGGAGTCGCTGTCCAGGGACTGACACTTATTGACTGAAGAGTGAAGGGTCCCCTCCCCTGGGGTCTGCCCCACCTAGCCTCCCAGAGCCACTGCCAACATACCCCACGGGAACCTTCACACTAGTTCCTGGGGACCCTCCAGGAAACCAGCCTGGATGGCCAGTGTCTGCTGGGTGGAGGCACCACAGGCCAGCATGAGCCCCAGCCCCAACCACGGACCTGAAGCCACACAGCCCTCCTGCACACAGACTCCTGAGTTCTTATTCTGGCTCAGGGTCCTCGCGTCTGAGCCTGACTTTTCACCAACTGACCAAGGCCCCACCTTTAAGCCTCAGCTTCCCCATCTACCCAAGAGCTGCCCTGATGGCCCTACTAAGCATACGGAAGTCGAGGCAGGCTGGGAAGGGTGCAGGCTGGGGCAGGCCAGGCGGGCCCTTCAGCCACACACAGCCCTTTTCCTTCCACACGAATACAAGGGGTGGGATGCGCAAAGTGGGGCCTGGAAGTGGAAGAGAGCCCTCAAGAGGCTGCTGTGAGCGCTGCCGAGGCTCCGGGGCTCAGGACACACGGGGTGTCCAGAAGGACAGCAGAGGGCCTACTGTGCTCCCCATACTCTGGGGCCCGTGATTGAAGGGACCCCATGGCCAAGGAGACCACAGAGGAGCAGCCGGAGGAGCTGGGGTCCTGGCCCAACACACAGATGAGGAGCTGTGGCCCTTCTGCAGGCCGAGGGGGAGACTTGGGTTCCATGCAGGGTCAGGGTTTTCCGGCAGTGACACCATCAGCCTCCAGAGTGGGATGGCCTGAGATAGGCAAAGGAGGCTGGGGGGTGGGCTGGATCTGAAGGTCATCTCGCCTCCTTCACTGTGGACATTTGTCTCCCCAGGTCCCAGGTCAGGACGTGAGTCACCATCCAGCAGCCTCTGAGACCCCAGGGATCCTGCTGGAGGCCCAGGCCTCGGCTGCAGGATCTCAAACAGCCCGGACTTGTGGTCCACAAGTCTCTCAGCAAGCAGACCTGTCTCTTCAGCCAGGAGAAAACCCCAGGCTTCCCGAGCAATGCCAGCCTCAGGGCCCAGGCGGCCAAGGCTAGAGGTGCAGGTCTTCCACCCAGCCCACCTGAGCAGGTGGAGGGAGCAGCCCACAGTGGCGCAGGTGCTCAGGGCCACCACAGCAGGATGTCAGGGTGGGCACCCAGGGCCAGGGAGCCAACCCTCAGCCTGGGGACAGGGGAAGGAAGGCCTTCAGCTCTTCCCAGCACAGGTGCACCAGCCCTGGGCACAGAAGGCCTTGGTGGAAGGATTTGAGGTGGACAGGAGGGAAGCACACCCTGCCCAGAGCTCCAGTCTGTGTAGACGGAGGAGAAAGATGCCAGATGGGGCACCTGAAGAACCTCCAGCAGCCAGTGGGCGGACAGCCATGGACATCAGAGAGACATTCCAGGTCTTGTGCCCTTGAGTTCACTGGCAGACAGTTCCTGGGCGCAAGAAGCACCGGGTGTACAAATCACCAGCCCCGTGTGTGTCCTCATCAAGTGGGATGCACTGTTACCCCTGGGCCAAACTGTTACCCCCAGACACTTCCAACAAGGTGCCCCTGGAAGCCACATACTCAACATCAGTGCTGCTGACACAAACCACCTCTGCCTTCACCTCTGGGAACCACTTTCAAAGTCTCAGTGGAGCTCCGAGCAGCAATGCTGGAGGCAAAGCTTCTGCCTTTGAGAGTGAATGAGATGCTGGGAACCGTAAAAGGTCATTAAGGGCTTGGGTTGGTGATATAAATGAGGGAGTCAATCACTCATTCATCCATCCATACATCCATCCATCCATCCACCCATCCATTCAACCATCCATCCATCCATCCAACCAGCCAATCATCTACCCACTCCCACACACCCATCCATCCATCCATCCAACCAACCATCCCTCCATCCAACCAACCATCTAACCATTATCCATCCAATTATACATTCATTCAACCATCCAACCAACCATCCATCCAACCAACTAACCATCCCTCCATCCAACCAACCAACCAACCAACCAACCATCATCCATCCATCCATTCATTCACCCAACCATACATCCAACTATCATCCATCCAGCCAAGTTCTTCTTCTCTAACTACCAGAAGCCAAATAGCACACAGAGATGACATGGCCCTCCAAGGCCAAGCCTAACCAATCAACACCGGTCTCCCGTCTCCTCTGTGGCTCAAGCTGTGTCTGATGGTGACCTTCAGAGCTGTATGAAAATGCTGCCACAGGAGGAACCCAGGACTTTTGGTTCCCAGATCAGAAAGTGGGATGAAAACACACGAGGATACCATACCACTAGTGACGGAAGGGGGTGCCCTGACCAACTGAGCCTGTGGCACCCTGGGAAGGAGTCGATGGTGGGACACAGTCACTCACGGGTAGGTAAGTCCCCGCCCATGCAGGGGGCTGCCCGAAGGAGAGCTGTGAACCCAGGTACCAGGTGTCATGCTCTACTAGGAGCCTGTGTCCCCAAAGAGTTCTCACGAGGTGGTTGCATCGCCCCCAATGGAAGAGGAAACTGAGGCTTGGCTCAACACGAAGGCTTGCCCAAAGCTCCATGGAGCAAGTGGGAGCCCAGGGCCCTGCATCCCAACCCCCATGTCACCTTCGAGTGGCTCAGAGCCAGCAGAGAGGATGAGAACAGGTAGGGTAACAGCAGAGGACGAGGGCGGGGTGGGTGAGGGGAGAAAGGCAGGAAAGGAGCTGCCTCACCTCAGTCTTGAAGGAGGCCTCGTCCTCCGAGTTGGACTCCTCCACTTCCGGGGGCTTTTTGATCTCCCTGGACTCGTTCTCGGCCTTGACCTTCTCCCCTTTGGTGCTGCCCTTGTCCTTGGCCGGCTTTTTGTCCGAGAAGGAGGAAGACGAGGTGCGGGGCGAGGTGCTGGGGGCACTCCTCGACCCCTTGGAGCTGCTCTTCTTCTGCTTTTTGGCGCTGGGCTTGGGTGAGTCGGCAGTGGCCGGCCTCTTGCTGGAAGACTTGGGCGGGGGTGGTGGTGGGGGCCCGCCCTTGGGGGACATGCCCTCCAGTTTGGTCTCCTTCAGGGCCATCTTGGGCTCCTTGAATGCAGCCTTGGGTGGCGGGGCCTTCTCCTCCTTGGGTGGCCGGCCCTCGCCCAGCTTCCGCGCCGCGTCCTTGGCACTCCGGGCCTGCTCGCGCTCCGGCTCCTTGGAGGTGCCTCGGCTCTCTGAGTCCTTGCGCGGCCGCTCCCGGTGCTCCTTGGTCGCCTTGTGGGCCTTGCAGGCCTTGCTGCTCTCCTTGCTGGCGTCCTGCAAGGCCGGGCAGGAGGGGGGACACAGTCACGCAGCATCTCGGGGCTGCCCTGCTCCGCCTCCCCCGACCGCTACAAAGTGTAATCCACCTGATTCAGACTCAGCTAGAGAAAATCTTCCATAAAGCTTTGAAAAAGTAAGGCAGCAGATGAGAGTTCTAAATGGAGCTATCCCTTAAAGCTACTAGGAAGCGTCAGCAGGTCATGGGCGGCTACAGGCTGACTCCCCTGAGGGATTCAAGAAGCGTGCAGGTGAGTCAGATACACACAGGCCAGCCACACTGACCACGCCCTTCAGGCACCTTGGGGAGTCAGAGGCTGCCAGGCACGGGGCTGGGGGCACCAGCAGGTGGGCCCCTTTCCTGTTCCCACCAGAGCCAGGTGCCTCCCCAGGTGGCCCCCACCCCGCCTGGACAGCCTGGCCCCGATGCACACCAGCACAGGGGCTCTTTGATCTCCCCTTGATCTCTACAGTCACATTTACTGAGTGCCTACTGGGTTCCTGGGCGCTGTGCATGAAAATTGGCTTCTAGAACCCAAGCCGCCTGGGCAGCTCTTCTAAACCACATGTAATTCCAGGATCCCCACCTCAGAAATTCAGAGGGTTGAGGGTGGAGCCTGAACTCTGGCGTCAATAAGCCAGGTCGGGGGCTCCCACTGGAAACAGAAGCGGCAAGCAGCCCTGAGTTGGGCCTCGAGGAAGGTCAGGTCGGGGAGCTCCAAGCATGTGTACCTGTGCAGAGCACAACCACCGACCTCACCAGGCGACGGTACAGGACAGGCAGGGCAGTCAGGGAGTGTCCAATCCCCCCACCCCCAGGCAGCCGGGAGCCCCATCTGACACCGGCTGTGCCCACGCCCCATCCACACCGCATCAAGCACCTGATGCACGGCCACGGTTCCGGGACAGGCACCTGGACTCGGCCCCCGACCCCGGGGACAGGCACATGGCTGGACCAAGGCTCTCAGGACCCAAGCTCACCAGAAACCACGAGCTACCAGAGTGGAGGAGCAGCCTCACTCTAGGAGCTCACCCCACGTGCTGAGGGATTTAGGTGAGCCAGGGGAAGGCCCAGCAGCTGGGCCTCTGCTTCCTGTGCTAACAGCCCTGGAAGCAGCCACAGAACCCTCTCCACAGAGAGCCCAGAGACGGCACAGCCTAGCCACCTGCAATCTACTTGAGTCCCACACCAGCACCAGTGGCTCAGGGGCAGGCCCATGGGGCCATGGGGCCCCCGTGCCTCCTAGAGAGAAGTCGGCCCCTGTGCTCTTCACGTCACCATGGTAGTAGGAAAAGGTACTCACATCACGAGCCTCCCTTCAGAAGCCTGTCTGAAGGGGTACCCCTGGGGGACTGGCTGTGGAATGGGGCCTGTCTCGGGGTTCCACTCCCAGCAAGCAGCTCCCCCAAGGAGGGAGGCAAGAAACAGAGACCCCTGCACAACTCAGGCCTATTCCTGCAGTGTCCACACACCTGCCTGGGCCCCCAGACCCCAGCCCCGAGACATGGAGTGGAGTCCCCCAAAGGGCAGGTCCACCAAGAGCCCCCCAGCCCCAGTCAGCAGAGCCTCCCCACCATCCAGGGTCTGCCCACCTAGCAGGGGCCTCAGAGCGTCGCCTCAGCTGGAGCTCTGTACAGGCTCCTGGGAGGACTGGCTCTCTAAAGTCACACACTAAGTCTGGAGTGTGACGCAGAAGTGGTGAAACCCACCACAGTTGTGTCCTCAAAGCCGGCAAGGACCCCAAATGGCTAAGAGACTAGTGCTGGAGAAACAAAGGCCCACTGGACCGACTGGCTGACATTGGACAAGGAGAAGTGAGGTGCCTGAAGCTACAGGTGCCCTGCAGCGGGCCCTGTTCCTCTCCCAGGAGGCTCTAGGCTCCCCTCTAGGGGGCTATGGGCAGGAACAGGACCACCAGGGACCAATCTACCTGGGGCCACAACAGCCAGACTCCCCAGCGGCCCTGGGGCACTACAAGGGCCCATGCCATGCCTCCCCACCCCCAGCCTTTCCACCAGTCAGCCCACAGGTCCGGACAGCAGACAGCCCATCTGAGGGAAGTGCCAGGGCCTCCGTAGCCGCAGGAAAGGATGACGACTCGGAGGGCAGGACTGAGAGAGTCTGTTGGAGAGCTATATGCAGCAACCTTCGCAGGGACCCCCTGAGCTGCAGCACCTGGGGCTGCAGGAAGACGCTGGACCGGGCAGGGTGGAGACGCAGACCCCAGCCTGCAGGCCCCCAGAGCATGGCAGGTGCAACTACCGGTATAAGGGCCCCAGGGGTCTCAAAGATCTCAGCAAGAGATGCTGCCAGCAGCCCCTGCTTGGCAGGCCACTGTGGTGTCCTCAATATCCAGAGGGCACTTCCTAGGGGACTTGCAAGTGACATGCCAGAAAGAGATGGCAATTCCCGCACTTCCCACTCTGCACAGACCTCTACACAACTGTGGGTGACTGAGACAGAAGCTGCCAAGATCGTGAGTAAGAATTTTTTTTCCATATAAGTCCCACGAGGTTCAGGGGAGGACCACAGATGCCAGTACGGGGAAGACCCCGGACTCACACTCCATACTTGGAGATTCTGGCCTCACGTGTCCAGGGGGCTTAAGTCAGACAGATCTGAGAATTCAGAGACCTAGTGGCCTTGTGGAAAGTGCCAAGAAGACCTCGCCCAGGTGACAGGCCCTCCTCCAAAGCTGCTGACGAGCATCAGGCTGTAAGTCAGCCTGAGAGCTCGACCTGTCCCGCCTCGGGTGCCCCAGGCCCCCGACACCCAAGCACGAGTGGAGCAAAAACCCTGCCAAGATGAGAAGCGAATAAACTTTCAGGGTGGGTGGCAGTGAACGATTGGCAGCTGCCCTAAGAGCCAGGCGGAGCTCGGTCTTAGGGACACAGCTGTGTCAGGTGGCTGCGGGACAAGATGCATACTTGGGAACTTCTGCGTCCACCGCGATACCAGCCCGAGGGCTTGAGGCCATGCTGTGATAGTTCAGAGAGGGAGGTGTTGGGAGGACAGAGCACCCCCTGCCTGACCAGCTGAAAGAAGATGATGAAACATTTCTTCTTGGGGCAAATAGCGTGCTTGCCCACATGGTTCTACCTGGCCCTTCCCCCAAGTAAGCTCTCTGCAGAGAACTGCTGACAAAGTAGAAAGCGGAGCCTAGAGCAGCCAAGGGAGGGGCGCCCAGCCCCACGGAGAGGGTGTCCGAGCTGCGCTAGGGAGCGGCAATGACGCACTTGGTCCATGGCCCCCAGCACATGAGCCTCTCAGGGTCTGTCCCAGTGGTCCTAGGCCCTCTGACTCAGTGGCAGGAAGAATAGGGCAGGCTCTTTGGCCTCAAGAGGAACAGAGAGAAGCCTGCGATCACTTGGCTGTCCATGAGGTCAAGAGGGCCAGCCTCCTGACCAAGGGGCAGGGCAGCCAGGCGGGCAGAGATGAGCTCCGAGAGGAGGCCAAGGGAGCAAGTCCGGGGATGGAAGGTCCAGCTCTGACGCGGGGCGCCCTGAGCCGGGACTCACCGCCGGGCCCCAGCGCGCCCCCAGGACTGGGCCTGCCGCCTCACTAACCTTGGAGCCGTGGGACGGTTTGGTCTTCTTGGGGTCAGAGAAGGCAGAGAGTGGAATTGTGGGTAACATGGGGTAGTCGGGGCTGGGCCTGGACACCGTTTCTGCTCCTTCAGGAATTACCATCACCTAGTGATAAAGAAGAGACAGATGTTATCAATGGGCAAGGAGGCAGACTGGAAATCCCATCGCCAAGAGGAAGCCTGCTGTGGGAGCTTCCCTCTGGGAGGGGCTGGGTGCTGAGCACTGGAGCCAAGCGGGCTGGGCAGAGAGCGAAGAAGCCGGGTCCCAGGAAGGCTGAGTGTGGCAGGCCTGAGGGCCAGCTGGAAGACGCGGAGCGTGCAAAGAAGCACGAGGAGGAGTCGAAGCCAAGCTGCCCCGCACAAGGCAGGGAAGACAAACCAGAAGCACGGCCGGGACAGGTGAAAAGCCAGCCAGACGCCCAGAGCAGGCAGCGTGGTGGAGGCAGCACCCAGGTCCTGGGTGCCTACTCCCTCTCCAGCCTCAGGCAGGTGAGCTGGACAGACATAGGGCGCATGGCCAGGCTGGAGGGGCCCCAGCCAGGCTCCCGTGGCCCCAGCCGAAGTGGGAGGAGGCTGCAGGCACGTTCTCAAAATACTGACAAGAGCGAGCTGATACTGCCAGCGGCCAGCCACTCAGAGGGAGCCTTCCAGATGGTGATGAGCCAGAACAGAAGAATAAAGTACACAAGATGATGAAAAAGACAGCATTCAGCTTGGTAGAACAGGCACCGTGAACAACTCTGAGAACCTGTGGTTCCCCAACGAACCCCAGCTTTCATCTGAGGAGGCTGAGGTCACACCCGGCCACAGCCGTGGGGACGCTGGGTTGAAAGGAGGGCGGTGGGGCCTGAGGTGGCATTGCTCGTCGGAGCCTGTCTGACCACAGCGCTCTGAAGCGGGCTCCCAGAACACGTTGGCCCCGCCAGGCGCCCAGGGATCATGCCCTCGAGGGCCCGCACACACGAAGGCCACTCGGACATGACTGAGTAGGCAGCCCAGGAGGACAGCAGGGCCATGGGGGGCCTCGGTTTGTCCCCTCACAGCCCTTCTCCTCCTTTCATTACATCTCCTATCCCTTCAGAGGAAGGTCCTAGGCTGACCCAGTCCCAGGACACGCGTGACTGCCTCCTGTGTCCTTGCCCTGCGGTGAAAACCTGGGAGCACGTGGCTCCAAAAGAACCCATCTCACCGCCTGCCGCTGAAGGAGCCTCTACTTCTGTGCAGCTCAACTGCCGACGGGGCCAAGCATGAGACACACTGCCGAAGGCCAGGCGACCACCCGGCCAGGCAGGAAGTGGCTCAGGTCACTGCCGAGGCCAACTGAGTGTCACGCGAGGAGCGACAGGGCTCACGGGACCCCAGGGAAGGGGCTGCACAAAGAGCAGACCTCGTGGCTCACAGACAACTCACTCCTCCAGTTCTTCCAGCGCCGATGTGGACATCAACATAGGCAGCCTCCAGGGCTACCTGCCACCAGAGGGGAAAGGCGGCCCACCTGGGAAGCGATGCCCCAACACAGCGAACAGGGGCTGGGACTCAGGACTCGGGAGCCACAGTCCCCTGGAGGTCTTGGGTGGCTCCTAAGAACTGACAGCACTGCTCTGCCATCAGCCTGGAGCCTGAAGCCCACAGCCCCAAAGGGCGAGAAATTCCTGGGCAGCCGGCCAGCTCTCCGGGCAGCACCCCCAGGGCGAGGACAGCACTGGGCGGTGCAGCGCGTAGGCGCAGCCTCCCTCCCTGCTGGCACCTTCTCCCTTGCCTCCCGCCCTCTGGTTTTATGTGTTTGGATGCTGCTCACTGAGCCTTCATCTCCGCAGAGCAAACACCCTCCGTGGGCAGCCAGGGGCTCAGTGCTGCGTCCTGGGCCCTGAGAGACCCATGGACACTCTGTGCGGCTGCCTCCCAGAGAGCGGTGACCACGCAACCTTGGGGGAGCACCCAGGAACCGCTGGGGAAATACTCTGGAAAGCATCTGGCAGCGACGCCAAAGTAGAGAGGCAGAGCTGGGGAGGACCGCTGCGCCTGCCAACTCCAGAGCCGACATCTGTGTAAGGCAGCCCCCATCCCCACTCCGTGACCGGACTTTGTCAGCCGTCACGCGCAAGATTAGGGTCACACACTCATCCTTTATTAAGGACACAGCAGACCTTAATCACACATCCTGCAATGAAAAAGTGATTCTTTCATATTGTTTAAAAAGTTTATAAAAAGACCCAACTGAATTAAGTGAACAGAAAAGAAGGACTATTCCCAAGAGCCAAAGAAAGCCAAGCTAAAGGCACACACTGGGGAGGTGGTCCTGCCCTCACAACACACACACACAGGCTGTCACACCCCCAGCCGACTCCTCCATGCCAGGCACAGCATGTCTGGTGTGCTTAGCCCACATCCCCCGCCTGGCACAGTCCAGCACCCCCCCACCAAGTGGGCACCCCGTGCTGCTCTCCAAGAGCCCTGACACGTGCTCCAGCCCCACCACCATACTGGGACTGCTTGCACACAACTCCCTACAGAGAACTCCCCACAGAGAACTCCCCCTGCCACCACACTGGATCGCTGGCACACAACTCCCCACAGAGACCTAAGTTCTGAGAGCCGACACTCTGATCAGGCCCGAGTCACAAGGACAAACCCCCAGAAGCCTGCATCAGCAGGGAACCCCCCAGATGACGCAGCCTCTGAGTGGCCTTGCCAATCCGGTTAAAAACTGGCTCCAGCTCCACGCCAGGCTGGGAGACTGGCCTCACACCCACTCCTGCCTCCACCCACCTCTGTGAAGGAAGATGCTAATTACCCACAGCAACAAAAAACTTCAGGATAACTAAAGACTAGTCAGTCATTTGCAACAGACAACGCCCTGGTACAGGCTAGGGATGCCTGGGTCCTCTCCAAAGCTGCTGGGTGCCGCCTGTACTACCTGCCTCTAAGGGTCTCGGGCACCCGACTACATGCTGGGAAGCCCCGGGTGCCCACAGCACAATCAGGGGCCATGTCAGGACCACAGGGAGTGGCGCACTCACCCCGCCGGCCATCAGGAGCTTGTACCGGAACTCCACAGTGGGGTTGTTGAACGTGAGCTTCTCACAGCGCAGGTGGTTGACAGGTGGGTTGCCCTCCAGGTTCAGGAATAGATCGTAGGTGAAGCAAACCTTCCTCGGCTCCTCCTTGAACAGAGAAAACAAGGAAGTCCGTTTGGTGGGGCAGGAGGTAGGGACAGCCAGGGGCAGGTGGACATGCTCCCTGCCTTCTCTCCCCTCAGACCCTCGTCCGCTGGGTATGTGTCTGCCCATTAACCTGCTTACCCAAAATAAATTAACAGACTATTTGCAGAAGACCCAGCAAAGTAGGCTCCACGACAGAAATAAAGATCTGGGTGACGGTCTCAGCTGGTTAGTGAAGCAGTCGATCCTGCCGACGGTGGCCCCAGCCCCACACACACGCCCCTCAACCCTCACAGTGCTCGGCCCACAGACGGGGACGGCGCTCCAGGCAGTAAGCAATGATGCCGAGCCTGGCCAGGACCCTATAGCCTCACCTGCAAGCCCCTTTCCTGGAAGGGAAATTTCTCCAAAGACATAAAAGTGACCAACAAGCACATGGGAGGCCGCTTCACACCATTAGCCACAGGGAAATACAAATCAAAACCACAGGATTCTGCTCCACCCCTACTAGGACGGCCAGCGTTTTTTGTTTTTTACATTTTTTTTTATTATTTTTTTTACTTTACAATATTGTGTTGGTTTTGCCATACATCAACATGCATCCTCCACGGGTGTACACGTGTTCCCCATCCTGAACCTCCCTCCCACCTCCCTCCCCATACCATCCCTCTGGGTCATCCCAGCGCACCAGCCCCAAGCTTCCTGTATCGTGCATCAAACCTGAACTGGCAATTCATTTCTTATATGATGTTATACATGTTTCAATGCCATCCTCCCAAATCATCCCACCCTCCCCCTCCCCCACAGAGTCTAGAAGACTGTTCTATACATCAGTGTCTCTTTTGCTGTCTCACATACAGGGTGTCGTTACCATCTTTCTAAATTCCATATATATGCGTTAGTATACTGTATTGGTGTTTTTCTTTCTGGCTTACTTCACTCTGTATAATAGGCTCCAGTTTCATCCCCCTCATTAGAATTGACTCAAATGTATTCTTTTTAATGGCTGAGTAATACTCCATTGTGTATATGTACCACAGCTTTCTTATCCATTCGTCTGCTGATGGACATCTAGGTTGCTTCCATGTCCTGGCTATTATAAACAGTGCTGCGATGAACATTGGGGTACACGTGTCTCTTTCAATTCTGGTTTCCTCGGTGTGTATGCCCAGCAGTGGTATTGCTGGGTCATATGGCAGTTCTATTTCCAGTTTTTTAAGGAATCTCCACACTGTTCTCCATAGTGGCTGTACTAGTTTGCATTCCCACCAACAGTGTAAGAGGGTTCCCTTTTCTCCACACCCTCTCCAGCATTTATTGCTTATAGACTTTTGGATCGCAGCCATTCTGACTGGTGTGAAATGCTACCTACCTCATTGTGGTTTTGATTTGCATTTCTCTGACAATGAGTGATGTTGAGCATCTTTTCGTGTGTTTGTTAGCCATCTGTATGTCTTCTTTGGGGAAATGTCTATTTAGTTCTTTGCCCCATTTTTTGATTGGATCGTTTATTTTTCTGGAATTGAGCTGCAGGAGTTGCTTGTATATTTTTGAGATTAGTTGTCAGTTGCTTCATTTGCTATTATTCTCTCCCATTCTGAAGGCTGTCTTTTCACCTTGCTTATAGTTTCTTTTGTTGTGCAGAAGCTTTTAATTTTAATTAGATCCCATTTGTTTATTTTTGCTTTTATTTCCAATATTCTGGGAAGCGGGTCATAGAGGATAAAAAATGGAAAATAGGGACTTTCTTGGCGGTCCAGTGGTTGAGACTGTGTGCTTCCAATGCAGGGGATGCAGGTCTGATCCCTGAGTGGGGAACTAAGATCCCACAGGCCGTGCCAAGATTTAAAAAATAATAATAAATTTTTTTAATTAAAAAAAAAAGGAAAATAACAAGTGTTGGCGAGGAAGTGGAGAAGCCTAGAGGGCACTGCCAGCAGGAATGTAACACAGGGCTTCTTTGGAAAAGTGGACGAGAGTCCCTCAAAATGTTAAATAGAGAGTAACTACATGACCCACCGGTCTCCTCTGGATGTTTACCCGACAGAAATAAAAACACACATTCACAAAAAAGCTTGTAAGCTGATGTCCATGGCAGCATCACTTGCTATCGTTGCGAAGTGGACACAACCCCAGCATCCACCAGCAGGTGGCTGGATGGACGTGCTGGGGTCCGGCTGCACAATGGGACGGCATCTGGCCAAGGAAAAGAACCAAGCACTGACACGTGTCGAGACAGGGACGGGCCTCAACACCACCATGCTCAGGGGGAAGGCCACGCCGGATACGGTTCCACATGCATGAAGCGTCCAGAACAGACAAGTAAGCCCAGAGACGAGAGTGGCAGTGGCAGGAGGTGGCGGGGGAGGATGTGGAAGCTGCCGGCCACTAGGGAAGAGGTTTCTTTCTGGTATGATGAGACTACTCTGGAATTAGAAAACTATTATGACCACACAACACGGTGAATATACTCAAAACTACCAACTTGTGAATCACACCTTGAATGTTTAAAGTACTGTCTGCGGGAGAGAAGCAAGCAGGAGTCTGAGGAACCAGCAGAGGCTTCTCAGCAGTTGAGAGGAGGTGAGCAAGGAGGGCAGGGGGGTGAGGGCTGAAGGAGGAGGGCAGGGCAGCCAAGCCATCGCACCAGCATCCCTGGGCCCAGCATCTCCTGGGCCCGCCTCCTTTCACCCCTTCCTGCCGCCACAGCACACCAGGACCCCAGCCACTCTGCCATCCCTGGGCTGGCAGCACGAGGTGAGCCTGGTGACCAGGTGATGCTGGGGTAGGGAGAGGCATGGATGGCTATGTGGGAGCAGGCTTCTTAGCAAAGGGGGCAAGAATGAGGTCCCGCAATTGCACGTGAATGACTCTGCCCCCCAATCCAGGCCACAGAGGTAGAAGGTGCACTTGCCACATGACAAAGCTGCGGGCTCTGCCCTCCAGGAGCTGCCAGTCTGGTGAGGAGACCAGCAAACAGGCTCTCTCAAACCACACCAGGGCACTGAGGTGACCCCAACCTGGCCTCTCCCCTGGCAGCCCTTCTCCCCTGACCTGGCCAGCTCCCCTACAGGAAGAGTGGGTTCCTACCCCAACCACCTATACCAGACTTAGAAATTGGTCCCCTGCCCGAAGTGGACACGTGACCTAATCTGGGATGATGAGATAAGGGAGGTCCACCGAGGAGGGCTTCCCCCCAGGTCAGAAATGACACGGCGAAGAGAAGCGTGTCTCAGCGTGTCTCGACATCTCTCCTCTTCCTGACTATCTGAGACAGCACACCTGAAGGCTAGCACCAGCCACGGGACGGGCATGGAGGGAAGTGAGAGCGTCGCAGACAGGAGCCCCAGCCCCACGGAGCCACTCGCCCCTTCCTGGGTAAGGCTGTGCTCCTAAGCCTTGACTTCCTCCCCAGCAACATGGGGAGGATGAGCTACAACCACAGAGCCCAGCTCCGCACCACCCAGAAATGAAACTGCTGTCTTCCCAGGAAGAGGCTTGCCGACGGCACATGGAGACACGGGACCTATAGCCACAGGATCCCCGGGGGCGGGGGTAAGGCTTCCAGGGGTGCTCCCCAGCTCCACCCACTGCCAAACTTGGCTCCCGAGGCTCAGCCCAGGCCTTCCCCTTGCCTCTGCCCTCTTTGGTGACTCCTACCACACACACACGGAGTTGCAGCCTGGTGGTACAGCTACAAGGCTAGTCCAGCTGCTCCCACACACACTCTGCCCCTCAGCCGGCCCCTCCTCATTCTGTCGCCCCCTCCCACTGAGCAGCTTCTGCTGCAGCCCCCTCTCCATCCACGGACTTTTAACCAGCCCTGGCCATCCCCAACCCCCTCCTTTAACACCTACCAAGGGCTGCCCTCCAACAGCCTCCGAACACTATCCTCGATAGTGTTCATCACAGTCTGCAGGATGCACATCTTTTCTGTCCCCAAGGGGCAGGCAGCACTGAGCAAGCACCAGTGTCTGCTGGACGTGCCCACATGCTCCTCAGTCCTGCAGAAATGTGTCGGGGGCCTGCAGTGTGCCCACAGCACCAGCGGGGCTGAGGAGGGTCTCCTCCCTCCTGAGCCCTCGGAGCAGTGGCCACACTAACGGGACATGGACACCACTCTGTAACACGACCCTGTGCAGCATCCCCGCAGCTGGGAGCTCTTACTGTCCCCATTTCACAGGTGAAGATGCTGAACCAGGGCCAGAGGACGTGCCTGGTACCCAGGGTTGATCGGCAGTGTGCCAGCAACGCGCTCCAGGCAGGCAGTGTTCTCTGGAACCCCTGGCTCCTGGAGCAGTTCCCACACCCACACAAACCCAGCAGGGCGACGACGCACTGGACCAAGCAGCGCCCAGGGGTAGTTCCCTGGGATGCCCGAAGGTGAGTGGTGAGGAGTAGAGCTAGGGGTGGTGTCCGGGCTGGGCAGAGGCCTCCCCCAGCACCCAGCGTGTGCCCTGCAGTGGACACGGGCCCCAACGCACACTGATGACCGGAGCTCCCTAGGGACAAGACCTGGGGCCAGAGAAGCTTAGGAATTTCCAAATGGATGGTGGACCACTTTCAGCCCAGTCACCAGGAAACCAGTCTCCTGAGAAAGCTGAGAGACAGGTAGGACCATGGTGCCTGGGAACCGGCAGCATGTGAGGTGAGGAGAGGCCAAGTTCAAGTTGCACCGGGAGGCAATCCCAGGAGTAACTCCCTTAGTCATTCCCCTGGGAACTCCAGGGCTGGCTCCAAGTGTTCTCAGGCCAGGCCCTGCACTCCCCAGGTCAGTATCTCTCTCTGGCCTCAGCAAACTAAGATGTGAAGGCACTGGCCCAACTGGTGCCACCGCCCAAAGCCAGGAGCACGCGCACCTGTCCACAGCACTGTCCGGGCAAACAGCCCCCAGCCCTGGGCCAGCTGACCAAAGCTCTGGATCAGCCCCTGTCCACCACCTCGGACCCCCAGGGCCCACCCCAAGGCCGCCTCCCTGCAGCTGGCAGGGCTGACCTGGAGGACACCCCACGACCCCCTGCCCACTGCCACTCCAGGTTGTACAAAAGACTCGTGCAGTGCAGCCTCACCAGCCGAGGAGGACACTTGGTTCCTAAGAACCCTGAGGCAGTTTCCTCTGCCCACGCTGGTCCCAGGGGCCTATTTGACATTCTCATAAGAGGCCCCAGGGTTCCCACATTCGCTGAGCTTAAAGGAAAACCAGGTAAACCCAAATCTGATGAGGGCCCAGCCTACTTGTTGGGCTGTAGGCAGAAATATCCCTAGGGGACCACAGCTTCTGAAAACACTTCGCAAAGGAGAGAAAGGGAGAGAGAGAGATGGAAAGACAGAAGATTTAAAGAAGCATTAGACAGCAATCAACAGCAATGAACTGGGTTTATCTGAATCCTGATTTGAACAAATTACTTCAAAACATGTATGTGAGACAATTCAGGTAACTTTGACATTATTGAGTATTTGACATTAAAGAATTATTGATTTACTAATTTCTAGATTTGATGATATCCATTAGGGTTTTTTGGCTAACAGTCTTATCTTTTCCAGCACAGACTGAAATCAGAACCTGACTGAGATTCCGCACCCCAGTGTGGAGATGAGCCACGCGCCGCCTGCAGGTGAGTCACTGCTGCCGCGGGGGCGGTGCTGCGCGGCCTGCTCCGCTCCCCTCTCTACTTCGGTACATGTTTTTTGGTTTTCTATATTTTAAACGTTTACCTGTCCATGGCTGGTCCCACCCCAAGCTTCCCTGCAGCTCCGCATCTGAGAATCTACCATCTAACCACTACCTGCGTGAGCCGACTCCGTCCTGCTGCAGGGGACAAGGGCGAAGGCAGGCCCAGGGCCACCCTTCACGCCCCCACACCTCCCCCAGCCAGGATCCTCTGTGGCGGGTGCATGTCTAATGCTCGGCTTTGTTGTTGGCACTCCTGCCAGCCCTCCCCCACCCCAGGATCCTCCGTGGTCACAGGTGCACATCTAACACTTGGTCCCGTCGTCAGCACTCTGCCAGCCCTCGCCAGCAATGGGCAGTTGGTGGGAGGCTTTACATGGCACCTTCTTTCATCCTCCAAAAGTTCTGAGAGTTCGTTGCTGTTTTCACGGCCCCTTGGGACAGGAAACTGAAGGTTAGTGGCATTTGATCTTTGCCAAGGTCACACGGAACCAATAAAGGTGGGCAGACACCAGGTGGGCATACTGCAGCCTTGGGCGTGTGCAGAGCCCTCTCTTCTGTGCTCCTCTGGGTCGGCCCGCGGGTCCCCAAGCCCAGGCTGACCAAGATGGGGGCTTCCAGGCAGCGGGAGAGAACTGCTGATCACTGGGGAAAGAAGGGAGGAAAGCAATCCCTGAAATCCCACTGCCAGGTAGGCAAGTGTTTGGGGAGGTCCACGAAGGCAGCTTACAGGATGACGGCAGCCCGGGGCAGGGAGGCCAGGTCCATGACAGCTGCTGTGAGCGAAGGGGCTTGCCGCGCCGGTGCACCAGAACCAGCAGGGCTAAGGGCACCGACACAGCAGAGTCCACAGACACCAAGGTTGAAACTGCCCCTCCTCCCTGCACCCCCACACTCACACACACACCAAAGTTGTTTCTGGAAGGCTGGTTACAGTAGTTACTTCAAGCAAGTAGGCTGGAGAGAAGACTTCAAACCCTTCCAACCTACATCTATCACCTCTGTGGTCATAATAAGAGAAAAACTTTTAAAGTGTTAAGGAAAGCAGTGCATTGTGGGCTCCAAACCATGGACTTTGGGGTCTGAGACCGCTCAGATGTCGAAACAGCTCTGCTGCTACCTTGCTGTGTGACACGACCTGCCACTCCACCTCTCTGAGCCTCGGTGAGAGGAGGGAAAAAACTCCCAGGGTTCTGGGTGCACAAGGGCAGGCAGGAAGAGAGTCTGTGATGCTGGCCAGCACCGTGGTGTGGGGTGGGGTGGCAGCCATCAGACTGCCCAGGAGACCAGGAGGTCACCCGGCAAGTGAACGTGGGGACCACCAGGGCTGGGTGCAGAGGACATGGTCACCTGATGGAAACAAGTGCCCTTGTGCTGGAAGTTAGCTTTGGTTATCTGGAGCCCTAACAATTTAACACCAACAGGAGTGGGAAAGGAGCCAGCAACATGAGCACACATGTAAAATGGCAACCTGATGAAGAAACTGGGACAAAAACAGATCAAAAAGAGGAAAGGACAAAGCATGGGATAAGCCCATGGGCGCTTGGAGCTCAGGGGGACCCAGCCAGGTGTCCTTGGTCTCCTCCCCGCCCCCATCTAAGACGCCTCGGCCTTGGTGCTGTTACTACAAAGAGACACAAGAG
Source organism: Bos indicus (assembly GCF_029378745.1). Classification (NCBI taxonomy): domain Eukaryota; kingdom Metazoa; phylum Chordata; class Mammalia; order Artiodactyla; family Bovidae; genus Bos; species Bos indicus. The sequence continues at coordinate 17,960,307 of NC_091766.1, read as the reverse complement.
TCAGATATGCAAAGACGCCAACAACCTCTCAACCTGGAACTGAGCCAGTCTGACCCCAGGAGAGCACCCAGGCTGATATGGACAAGCCCCTCACCACTGCCTGCACTTTGGGGAGTGACCATGCAGATGACCCAGTGACACCTCTTCTCTGGCTCATTCGTTCTTTGGAAGCATTTCTCTCCCGGGCTCCACACCTGCCCTCGAGGAAACAACAGATGCTTCTGGGGTCCCATACAGAGAATGCTACAGGGAAATACTGAGCACACGGCTGGCTGGCAGCCCCGTGACCTTCCTTGGCCTCCTCACAAAACATGCCCTCTGTCCTGGCTCCTCAGTGATCCACCGGCTAGGCCAGGCCCCCTGGATCAACCAGCAAGGTCCTCAACGCAGAGCACAGGCTGCCCACCTCCTGAGCCCATCATGGCCACAGAGAGCCAGGGAATCAAGGGGCTGTGTGGGGCAGGCGGTCTCCCCACCGGCCCCTGGGGTCGAGGGCCTAATTACTCAAGACTCACTCTCATCTGCTGTCTCAGTTCAAACTGAAGGCAGGTGGGGAACGCTGGACCAGTCACCACCAGCAGCCTGGACGCCCAGAGCCGCATCCCCTCTGGGGGATATGAAGGAGGACCTACGGGCTCAGTACTGCCCACAACAGGCGCTGGCCCCCCAGCACAAGCCAGCAGGAATGTCAAAAACATGCCTCTGAGGGCTTCCGGCTCAGAAGCTGGCCTCGCTGTTTCATCTTACTTTAAAAAAACAAAAACCTCTTTCTGAAGAAAACCACGCAAGCTGCCTAATAAAATGTACCAAGACACCCCTTTCTGTGACTTCAGTTAAAGGCACTGGAGAGAAGTCATGGAAAGTTAGTGATGGTTAGGGCTCAGGGTCCAAGAATAGCCTGTTGTGGGGGCGGGCTGGAGGGCAGGGAGGATGTCTAATATTAGCAGAAAACAACTGGAATAAATGTCTTCGTGTTTTAAGTCTCTGAAAATTGAGCTGTCTCCTGAAGTCAGCATGCACTTTAAAAAATTTTTTTCTGTTATTTATTTTTTGGCTTTGTGCAGGCTTTTCTCTAGCTGCAGTGCCCGGGGCAGCTCTCCAGTTGTGGTGCATGGGCTTCTCACTGCAGTGGCTTCTCTTGTTGCGGAGCACGGGCTCTAGGTGTGTAGGCTTCAGCAGTTTTGGTGCGCGGGCTTAGTTGCTCTGAGGCATGTGGGAATCTGGTTCCCTGACCAGGGATCGAACCCATGTCTCCTGCACTGGGAGACGGATTCTTAGCCACTGGACTGCCAGGGAAGTCCCCAGCACACACTCTTGACGTGTTTCTCTTTCTCCCCGCCAAGTATGTTGTTAAGCTGACGGTACATCTCACAGTGAAGGGAGGCAGAGACCAGAGGAAATGGGGTCAAAGTCAGCTTCAGGGAAGATTTCACAGCCCAAACAGCCCGGCTGAGGGTTCAACACCCACATGTGCCGAGGTCAGCGTTCATTCCCTGACAGACATCGCAGGGCACAGGCAGGGGCCGCCGGCCAATGTGAGATGCAGGAAATGACAGAGCAGGCATCTCTGAACTTAACCCCTTGTCCCCACCCTATCACTGACTCTCTTCTCCACTCCCTGGTTTCACCAATCACTCCAAACCAAAAACTGAGGACTAAGGGACAACCAGCTTTAATTTGAAAAAGAAAAAAAAATAAGATCAGCTCCCCCACACCTGCTCACACCCGAGACCAAGCCCCCAGACGCCCCTCTCACATGACCCCTAGACACCGACTCTGCTTCCCCAGGACACAGACAGGTACTTCCAGTCTGGCAGCCGCTGAGTTCCTCCCAGGAGGCGCCTCCCAGGAGGAGCCGGGTCTGCCCAGTCATGTGACTGTGCTACCGCAAGACAAGCTGGGACAGGAACAGGAGAGGCACCTTGGCAAGGCCACAGGATCTCATGTCCAGAGAGGTAGATGGACCCAGAGGTCACAGGGATCGACGCCTCGCTGAGGGTCTAGAGCACACCCACCCACCACACACAGACCTAAGAGGCCATTTTTTAAAATTTATTTATTTTAAGCTGCGCTGGGCCTTCGTTGCTGCTCATGGGCTCTTCCCTAGTTGTGGTGCAAGGGTTTCTCAACGCAGTGGCTTTACATGTTGCAGCTCTCAGGCTCTACAGCGCAGGCGCAGTAGCTGTGGTACACCGGCTTAGTTGCTCCGCGGCATGCGGGATCTTCCTAGACCAGAGACTGAACCCCTGTCTCCTCAATGGCAGGCGGACTCTTTACCACTGGACCGCCAGGGAAGCCTCCCTGAAAGGCCTCTTACATGGCAAGTGTGATGACTTCAACATGGCCTGGGTGATATCTCCAATGCTCCCCAACATGTTCACCCCTCCCTTCTGAAACTGCGTCCCCCACCTTCACCAGGAAGAGCGTCTTCCCGTCGGCTCTGCCCCACTGACTCCACCACCCACAAGGGTCTCAGCGAGCCTGGCTTCCTAAGGGGAACTTTCCCGCATTCCCCCTTCTCAACGGGTTCCTGTGACAGGGGCAGAGTAGACCTCGCCGCCCTCAGCCCTGCTCATCCAGCGCCTCTTGCCCTGTCAGTCCGGGAGCCCACCACACGTGGGTCTGGATCCACTTTGGTCCTTTATGTGTCCCAGACTTGTAAATATCTGCTGCATGGATAAATCAAAGAAAATAAATCGGGGGCAAAAAAAGAAGAGAAGCCATTTCCCCTCCTCCCAGTAAATAAACTTTCCTAAACCCCCCCAACTGCCAAGAATAAATGACCATGGCGCCCCCTGCTAGATGTCATCTTCCTACAGGCAATTTCCTCTGCTCTCTGAACAGATGTTTCAGAGCAGGCTGTCAGTGGGTGGGCTGCAAAGACAAGCTCATGGATTTTTAGATGCCCTGTGCCAGACCCAGAGCATAACCATAAAAGAGAAAACGACGAGAAACTGGACTATCAAAACGTAAAGCTTTTGTTGGGCTAGATATACTGTTCAGAGAATGAAAAGACAAACCACAGACTTGGAGAAAATATGTATAAATCACATACTGGATGAAGAATTTGTATCCAGAGTACTGTATATAAAGAACTACTCAAACTCGACAGTAAGGAAAAAAACTAACCCAATTTTTTAAAGAAGGCAAAAATTATGAACAGCCCACTTCATTTGTCCAAAGAAAATATATGAGTTTCGAATAAATACATGAAAAGATGCTCACAGTCATCAGCCATCAGGGAAATGCAAATCAGAACCTAATGAGGCACCAATTATTATACTTCATGTCCATCAGGATGGCAACAATCAGAGATACGGAAGGTGTGGACCAGGATGTGGAGAAACTGGAACCTCGGACACGGCTGGTAGCAATATAAAACGGTTCGGTCCCCATGCAACACGATCTGGCAGCTACTCAAGTTATGGGCTTCCCTAGTGGAGCAGACAATAAAGAATCCACCTGCCATGCAGGATACCTGGGTTTAGAGAAGGGAATTCCTGCCTACAGAATCCCATGGACAGAGGAGCCTGGAGGGCTACAGTCCATGGGGTCACAAAGAGTCAGACACGACTGAGCAACTAACATACACGCACACGTGTGCACACACACACACATGGAGTTAAAAATAGGATTAACCGAAAGAGCCAGCAATTCCATCCTTAGGTACACGCCCAAGAGAAATGAAAGCGCATGTGCACAGGAAAACTTGCATACAGAATAGCTAACAAGTGGCGACAACCTGAACGCCCATCAGCTGACAAACGGATACACAATATATGGCCCATTCTGAGTGGAATAAATTCAGCTCTAAGAAGGAACGAAGCACTGGCACGTGCCACAGTGTGGATGAACCTTGAAAACATTACAGTGAGTAAAAAAAGCCAGTCACAAAAGGCCGTAAAAGTGTGGGACTCCATTGATATGGAATGTCCAGAACAGGCAAATCCAGAGACAGAGAGTGGATCAGTGGTTGCCAGGGGCTGGGGGAGGAGTGAATGGCAAGAGACTGCTCAATGAGGATGGGGTTTCTCTCTTGGGAGAGATGGAAATGTTCCAGTGGTGATGGCTACACAGTTCCAACTATACTAAAAACCAAAGAGGGGCTGCTCTGACAGTCCAGTGGTTAAGACTCTGCACTTCCACTGCAGGGGGAATGGGTTTGATCCCTTGTCAGAGAACTAAGATCCCACAGGTCACACGGCATGACCAAAAACAAACAAAAAAAAATCAGAAAAAAAAAAAAAAAAATGAAATGTACACATTAAATGGATGAATTATACTGCACATAAATTAGACCTCAATAAAGCTATTAATGGCTTCCCTGGCAGCTCAGCTGGTAAAGAATCCTCCTGCAATGCAGGAGACCCAGGTTCAATCCCGGGGTTGAGAAGATCCCCTGGAGAAGGGAATGGCTGACCACTCCAGTATTCTGGCCTGAAGAATTCCATGGAGTGAATAGTCCATGGGCTCACAAAGACTCAGACACAATTAAGCGACTTTCACTTTCCTTTTAAAGCTATAAGGAGAGAGACTACTACACGCTCATTGGAAAGACAAAGAGACAACTGATGTAACCAAGCGCTGAGCAGCAAGACCACTCCTCCACTGCTGGTGAGGGTGCCGAGTGGCAACCACAAAGTTGGACATACCTGTGCTGTGTCAGCCCGCAACTGCCCTCCTGGGAACTTACCCAAGGGGGCTCAAAATTTATGTCCACACAAAAACCTGTCTACAAATGTTTAGGGCAACTTTATTCTTAATCATCAAGACCTGGAAACAACCCACATGTCCCTCAACCAGCAAATGGATAAACAAATGCAGTATTATCCACACAATAAAGAGGAATGAACTATTCATTCATGTGATGCCATGGATGGATCTTAAGTGCATCTCGCTAAGTGAAAGAAGCCAGACACAAAGGGCTACATATTGCGTGTGTCTATTTATGTGACATTCTGGAAAGGCAAAACGCAAGGATGGAAAACAGATGAGTGGTTTTGAGGGACCGAGGGTGGGGGGAGGAGCTGACTTCAAAGGGACAGCAGGAGGGGGTCTGGGGAGGGGGGTCGGGTCTGTGCGGTGACGTCGTGGTGGATACATGATTATCATGTCAAAACCCGGAATGAACTTCACTGAAGACAAACTCAAATGATAATAATCATAACCAGGTGGGTGGGGGAAGGGAACCCAAGACAGAGCACAGACGATGACTAATGAACTTAAGTGTACACAAGTGTGTGACACAACCACACCAACAGCACTGGAGGAAAACAGAGATGTTACAGAGAACTCTCAATGGATACTGCGGGTGGAAGACGGAAAGAACTGCACGCAGACACCATACTCTTACTTCTCACAGGAATATGACTTCAAGATTCTCAAACAGCTTTCTAGACATACTAAGGTTAAACAAGCAAGCAACTACATTGCATGGAGGGAGAGCCAGGGGTCTCCCTTCAGAGAAACAAGTTAAAATAAGTTACAGGGCAGGGCGAGGGGGGATGCTAGAATGAACTCGGGGTGCGGGACTGGAGTTGAGGCATAGGTATGAACTGACGTTTACTTCGTAGACAGAGAGATGAGCATAGGTGGGAAAGCTAGTACACAGGCACACGCTTCCCAGATCTGTCACCTGAGGGACCTAAAAGCACTGATGGCCCAGGAGCAATGAACACATTTTGCTCCCAGATCTTCGTTTTGAAATACCTCCTCCAATAATAGGGCCCAAGTTCTAGTGCTTAGTCGCTTGGTCGTGTCCACCTCTTCACAACCCCATGGAATGCAGCCTGCCAGGCTTCTCTGTCCATGAGATTTCCCAGACAAGAATACTACAGTGGGTTTCCCTGATGGTTCAATGGGTTAAGAATGGGCCTGCAATATAGGAGACACAGGAGATGCAGATTCAATCATTGGGTTGGAAAGATGCCGTGGAGGAGGAACAGGGACCAAGGGTCCTTGGAAAAAGGGCTGATTCTAGGGCTGGGGCAGGGGAAAACCTAGATGAGCCAGGAGCATCTTTGTGGTGCCAGAAAGCGAGGAAGCACCCCCAAGACATGGGAACGTGATGAAAAGGCACAGGGGCTAGCTGGAGGGAGCTTCCACCTGCAAGGGGACAACAATCTGAACCACTAATTGAGTAACAACAGACCTGGATTGTAACCCATCCCCCACACCCCACAAGCACTCATGAATCCATGCTGACATAAATAAATGGCTGAATAAATCAACGCACGTACAAGGCACAACTACCTTACACAATAATTCCAGCTGATAAATGCAGGAGGAATGAGTGAGATGGGAATCACCATGGAACACCAGTAATGGAGGCTAAAACTAGTGAGTGGGACTTGAATAAGAAACAAGTGAGGTTTCCCTGGTGGCTCAGTCGTAAAGAGTCTGCCTGCCAATGCAGGAGACATGGGTTCCGTTCCTGGTCCGGGAAGATCCCACACACCGCAGGGGAACTAAGCCACGCGCCACAACTATTAAGGCTTGTGCTCTGGAGCCTGGGATCTGCAACCATGGAGCCCATGTGCCGCAACTACTGAAATCCACACGCCCTAAAGCCTGTGCTCCACCACGAGAGAAGCCACCGCGATGAGAAGCTCATGTACCACAACTAGAGAGCAGGCTCAACTCGGCGCAACTAGAGAAAAAGCCTGGGCAGCAACAAAAACCCAGCACGGCCAAAAATAAAGAAATAATTTTTTTTTTTAAAGAGGCAAGTAACCTGCATACTTTTAAATGCAGGAAGTACTACACCAACGTTAATTTTCTTTGTTCTGACCCTGTGCAGTGGTCCTGTAAGATGTTAACACAAGGGGGAGCTGGGTGTGGGTACACAGGAGCTCTCTGTATGATCTCCGCAACCCTTCCGTGTTCCTAAAGTTTCTAACATTATTTCAGAGTAAAAAGTTGAAACAACAGTCATAACTATGAGCCAGTCCATCCTGGTTGGGTTCTCAAAGATCTTTACGTATATTTGGAGCAACCTGAATTTGCAAATCTACCTCTTACTCTGACTGTGAATTTTATGGAACTGAAAGCCTTACAAAGTCTTTCCGATAAAATCTATTACCCAAACTGAGATGTGGAGTAAGTATAATACCAAACTTCAAAGACATAGTATTTTTAAAAGGGAGGTAAAGTAGCTTGCTGATTTTAAAACACTGATTACACATGCTGAACTGGTAATATTTTGTATATATGATATAGGGTTAAATCAGTTACAGTATTACAATTAATTTCACCGATTCTCAACCTTTCTCAGTGTGCCTACTAAAAAGCTTCTATCACATACATGGCTTCCATGTTTCACTGGACAGCCAGGACACAAGATAGAATTCACTTGTTGGAACAAGAAGGGCTTCAAGGACCTCAGGCCACTTCAGGGACAAGGAACAGATAATCGGAGGAGCACTTCAGCAAGACTGTTCCTTTAATTGGTCTTCGGAGACTTTTGTCCTGGAGAAGCTGCCTCGTCCAGGCATGTTCTCCCAGGCCACAACCAACACCCCTGATCACTTTTCAAAGGAACAATTCAGCCACAGCCACGAGCTGTGGGTTGCAGCCCACCAGCTACGAGCTACAACTTTTCTGGGTCAACACGTGATCGGAGGGCAACCGTCTGGAACCCCCTGGACGAGCTCAAGCTCCCAATACAAAGAAGTTCACATCACACATTCACTCTGTCATAGCAAATCCTGTCAGCATTTAAAAACGGGCACCTGCGACTTCCCTGGTGGTTCAGCAGCTAAGACTCCACACTCCCAATGCAGGGGACCTGGGTTCCATCCCTAGTCAGGGAACTAGATCCCACATGCCGCAACTAAGAACTCACACACCACAACTGAAAGATCCTGTATGTTACGACGAAGATCGATGATCTTTGTGCTGCAACTAAGAGCCAGCACAGCCAATAAAGATATTAAAAATAAATAAAAAATAAAAACAGCACCTACCCAAGATTCACAAAGAACTCTTACATCTCAACAACAAAAATAAAATGGGCAAAGGACGTGAATAGACACGCCTTCAAAGAAGATATACAAATGATCAACAAGCACATGAAAAGACGCTTTGCATCACTAGTCACCAGGGAAATGCAAATCAAAACCACGATGACATGCCACGCGATACACACAAGGACGGAGGTAATTCTAGAAGTTATTAACAGGGAATTCCCCGGTCCAGTGGTTCAGAGAACGCCACTGCAGGGGACATGGGTTCGATCCCTGGTCAGCGAACGAATCAAAGTTATTAAATAAAAACAGGAAATAAGGGTTGATGAGGATGTAGATAAACTGGAACCCTCAGACACTGCTGGCAAGAATGTAAAATGGTTCAGCCATTGTGGAGAACACTTTGGTGGTGTTTCAAAAAGTTAAATACAGAACACCATGACCCAGCAACTCCACTCCCAGGTGTAAACCTAAATAAACTGAACACTGGTTTTCAAACAAGTACCTGTACACGTGTTCACAGCAATGCTATATATCAGAGCAGCAGGTGATTCTCAACAGCCAGCTTGATTCAGAAATAGCCCAAATGTCCTCCAACAGAGGAAAGGAAACAAATTGTGGTACAGCCACAATTACTCAGCCATGTATGTATGTGTGCTCACTCGTGTCTAACTCTCTGTGACCCCCTGGACTGTATCCCACCAGGCTCCTCTCCGTGGGACTTCCCAGGCAAGAATACTAGAGGGGGTAGCCATTTCCTCCTTCAGGGAAACTTTCTGACCCAGGGACTGAACCCACATCTCCTACATTGGCAGGCAGATTCTTTACCACTGAGCCATCAGGGAAATCCATTCAGCCGTGAAATGAATGAAATTTTGATAGAGGACAATGTGGCTGAACTCACAGTTATACAGCCAGACATGGAAGGTCACATGGAGAACAACTGCTTAGTGGATATGGGTGAATGTCTTGGGACTAGATGCAGAGGGCCGCTGTCCATCACTGTGAATGCCATTGACTTGCTCACTTAAAAATGGTTAATTTTATGTTATGTGAATTTCACCTCAATTAAAAAAAAAAAGGTGTGTGGGAGTGGGTGAACTGACACACAGGCTGTACCACCAGGTGTCTTGACAGACAACAGCTGCCCCTCCAGAATCAATCTGGCTCATTCTTTTAGGCACCCGCTCAACAAATATTTATCAAGTACAAGTGTTGTCTCTTTGCCAAAGGCTGGTGGACACACTGAACAAAACCGGCAGGGCTATGCCCCAGAGAACTGACCTTCCAATGGTGGAGTCAGGCACCGGACAGGCAGACCTGTGTTCATTCCGGTACTGGGGACGGGGAGGGAGAACACGCCAGGAGAAAAACCAAGGTCAGATCTGAAGGGCAGAGCAGGCCCCTGGATTCTCCCACGTCATAACAGTGTAACCCTGGGCAGGCTCACCATTCGAGCCTTCCATCTTCCCCTCTACGAAATGGGACCATGGGACTGACCCTTCTATGGGACTATGTGACGGCTGGAGGAGCTGTCGGGGAAATTGCCTAACATAGCCATTGGCCTATTATCATCCATACTTTTCCCCAAAGTGTAAAATTACCTGAGGTGCCGCAACATTATAAATAATATTGCTCAACATTTATAACATCTCAGTGAGTGCAGAAGAACCATATGACAAAATTCAACACCCGTCTGTTATTTAAAAAAAAAAAAAAAAAAATTCAACAAACTAGAAACAGAAGACATAAATGAAAAGCCCATAGTAAACATCATACTCAACAGCAAAAGACTGAAAACGTTCCTGATCTTAGAGGATGCCCTTAACGAAAGGATGCCCACTTTCACCACTTTTCTACAACACCTAGGAATTCACAGCCAGAGCATCAGGCAAGAAAAAGAGAGAAAGGAAAGGAGGAAGGAAAACAGAACGAGGAGGGAGGGAGAGGAGACAGGAGGAAAGAAGGAAGGAAGAAAAACTGGAAACCACAAAGTAAAACTATCTCTGATCACAGATGATATAATATTATATGTAAACTTCCTAGATTACACACACCCAGAAATCTGTTAGAACCAATAAACAAATCAGCCAAGTTATAAGATACAAAATCAACACACAAGAAATCAGCCACGGTTCTATAAGCTATCAATGAACAATGTGAAAAGAAAACAATTCCACTTAAAATATCATCAAAAAGAATAAAATACTTAAGAGATTAACCAAGGAAGATTTGTACAATGAAAACTATAGAACACTGCTTAAAGAAATTAGAGACAAATTAAAGACAAAGATATCCCATGATCACGAATTCAGAAAAATTCATACTGTTAAAATGTCAATACTGCCCAAAGTGATCGAGGGAGTCAATGCAATCCCTAACAAAATCCCACACATTTTTTTTTTTTTTGCAGAAATAGAAAACTCTATCCCCCAAATCACATGAAATCTCAAGGGACTTCAGTGAGTCAAAACAATCTTGAAAAATATTGGGAAAACTTACACTTACTGATTTAAAAACTTACTACAGAATGGAGAACCCAGAAATAAGCCCACACATTTATGGGAAATAAATTTACCACAAAGGAGGCAAGAATATACAATGGAGAGAAGTCAGTCTCTTCAATGAAGTGATGCTGGGAAAACTGGACAGCTACATGTCAAAGAATGAAATTAGAACATTCTCTAACTCCACATACAAAAATAAATTCAAAATGGATTAAAGACCTAAATATCAGACCATAAACCATAAAACTCCTAGAGGAAAACACAGGCAGAACACTCTTCGACATAAACTGCAGCAATATTTTTTTGATTTGACTCCCGAAACAAAGGAAATAAAAGCAAAAATAAACAAATGGAACCTAATTAAACTTAAAAGCTTTGCACAGCAAAGGAAACCATCAACAAAATGGAAAGACAACCTACTGAATGAAAGAAAATATCTGTAAATGATATGACTGAGGAGTTAATATCCAAAACATATAAACAGCTCACACAACTCAACATCAGAAAAACAAGTAACTCAATTATAAAATGGACAGAAGACCTGAATAGACATTTTTCCAAAGGGGACCTGCAGATAGCCAACAGGCACAAGAAAAGATGCTCAGCAACATTAATCATTCAGTTCAGTTCAGTCGCTCAGTCGTGTCCGACTCTTTGCGACCCCATGAATCACAGCATGCCAGGCCTCCCTGTCCATCACCAACTCCCGGAGTTCACCCAGACTCACGTCCATCGAGTCAGTGATGCCATCCAGCCATCTCATCCTCTGTCGTCCCCTTCTCCTCCTGCCCCAAATCCTTCCCAGCACCAGAGTCTTTTCCAGTGAGTCAACTCTTCGCATGAGGTGGCCAAAGTACTGGAGTTTCAGCTTTAGCATCATTCCTTCCAAAGAAACCCCAGGGCTGATCTCCTTCAGAATGGACTGGTTGGATCTCCTTGCAGTCCAGAGGACTCTCAAGAGTCTTCTCCAACACCACAGTTCAAAAGCATCAATTCTTCGGCACTCAGCCTTCTTCATAGTCCAACTCTCACATCCATACATGACCACAGGAAAAACCATAGCCTTGACTAGATGGACCTTTGTTGGCAAAGTAATGTCTCTGCTTTTCAGTATGCTATCTAGGTTGGCCATAACTTTCGTTCCAAGGAGTAAGCATCTTTTAATTTCATGGCTGCAGTCACCATCTGCAGTGATTTTGGAGCCCCAAAAAATAAAGTCTGACACTGTTTCCACTGTTTCCCCATCTATTTCCCATGAAGTGATGGGACCGGATGCCATGATCTTCGTTTTCTGAATGTTGAGCTTTAAGCCAGCTTTTTCACTCTCCTCTTTCATCAAGAGGCTTTTTAGTTCCTCTTCACTTTCTGCCATAAGGGTGGTGTCATCTGCATATCTGAGGTTATTGATATTTCTCCCGGCAATCTTGATTCCAGCTTGTGCTTCTTCCAGCCCAGCGTTTCTCATGATGTACTCTGCATATAAGTTAAATAAGCAGAGTGACAATATACAGCCTTGATGTACTCCTTTTCCTATCTGGAACCAGTCTGTTGTTCCATGTCCAGTTCTAACTGTTGCTTCCTGACCTGCATACAGATTTCTCAAGAGGCGGGTCAGGTGGTCTGGTATTCCCCTCTCTTTCAGAATTTTCCACAGCTTATTGTGATCCACACAGTCAAAGGCTTTGGCATAGTCAATAAAGCAGAAATAGATATTTTTCTGGAACTCTCTTGCATTTTCCATGATCCAGTGGATGTTGGCAATTTGATCTCTGGTTCCTCTGCCTTTTCTAAAACCAGCTTGAACATCAGGAAGTTCATGGTTCACGTATTGCTGAAGCCTGGCTTGGAGAATTTTGAGCATTACTTTACTAGCATGTGAGATGAATGCCATTGTGCGGTAGTTTGAGCATTCTTTGGCATTGCCTTTCTTTGGGATTAGAATGAAAACTGACCTTTTCCAGTCCTGTGCCACTGCTGAGTTTTCCAAATTTGCTGGCATATTCAGTGCAGCACTTTCACAGCATCATCTTTCAGGATTTGCAATAGCTCAACTGGAATTCCATCACCTCCACTAGCTTTGTTCATAGTGATGCTTTCTAAGGCCCACTTGACTTCACATTATCATCAGAGAAATGCAAATTAAAACCACAATGAGGGACTTTCCTGGTGGTCCAGTGGTTAAGATTCCACCTTCCAACGCAGGGGACACAGGTTAGATCTCTGGTTGGCAAACTAAGATCCCACATGCCATGGAGCACCTAAGCTCACATGCCACAACTAGAGAAACCCTCACACTGCAACTAGAGAAGCCTGTGTACCAAAACTAGAGAAAGCCTGCGTGCCGCAACAAAGACCCAGGCCAGCTAAAAAAAAAAAAACAGCCCTGCAATGAGAGAGCACCTCACACCTGTCAGAATGGATGTCATCAAAAAGAACACAAATAATGAATGCTGGTGACTATGTGGATAAAAGGGATCCCTTGTACACTGTTGGTGGGACTGTAAATTGGTACAACCACTGTGGAAAATAGTATGGCGGTTTCTCAAAAAACTAAAAACAGAACTACTATATGATCCAACAATTCTACTCCTGGATATATATTAAAAAAAAAAAAAAAAACAATTCAAAGAGATACATGTACCCCAATGTTCACAGCAGCATTATTTTCAATTGCCAAGGTGTGGAAGCAACCATCAACAAATGGAGGGATAAAGAAGATGTGGCATATACAGAGGCATACTCAGATATACACACTTACATACACATACAAACATACATATACCAGGGCCTACTACTCAACCATAAAAATGAACAAAACTTTGCCATTTGCAACAATACAGATGGACTTGGGCGACATTATGCTAAGTGAAATAAGTCAGACAGAGAAAGACAAACACTGTATGGTATCACTCGTATGTGGAATCTGAAAAATAAACCAGTGAATACAGCAAAAAGCAAACAGACTCAGAGATATAGAGAACAAACTAGTGGTTACCAGTGAGGAGAGTAAAGAGAGGAGGGGCAGGATAGGGATGGGAGTTAAAGAGGCGCACACCACTGCTAGGAAGAGAGATGACACAAGACAGGGAATACAGGCAACATTTTACAATAGCTGCAAATGCAGTGTAACCTTTACAAACTGTGAATCATTAGGCTGTACACTTGTAACTTATACAACATTGTCTTTTAGCTACACTTCAATTAAAAAAATTTTAGAAAAATATTATAAAGCTATGGTAATTGAAACAGTGTAGAGCTGGGCATAAAGACAGATATACAGACCAATGGAATAGACCAGAAAGCCCAGAAATAAACTCTCATATATGTGGTAAAATGATTTTCAACAAGGGCATCAAGACTATTCAATAGGAAAAGGACAAGTCTTCTTAATGACTGGTGCTGGGAAAACTGGATATCCACATTCAAAAGAATGAAGTGCAGTGGGGTAGGATGGAGGCTCGAGAGGGAGGCGGGGTATGGGTATCTTTATGGCTGATTCCCGCTGGTGTATGGCAGAAATGAACACAACATTGTAAAGTAATTATACGCCCATTAAAAAAAAAAAAAAGAAGTTCAACCTTTACCTAAAACCATATCCAAAAATTAACTCAAAATGGACCAAATATCTAAATGTAACAGGCAAAGCTATAAAATTCTTAGATGAAAACACAGGGCAAAAGTTTCACAATATTGGATTTGATATGATTTCCTTCCACATGGTTCTAAAGAAATCACTATGGTTTTTCCAGTAGTCAAGTATGGATGTGAAAGCTGGACCATAAAGAAGCTGAGCACTAAAGAATTGATGCTTTTGAACTGTGGTGTTAGAGAAGACTCTTGAGAGTCCCTTGGACTGCAAGGAGATCAAACCAGTCAATCCTAAAGGAAATCAATCCTGAATATTCATTGGAAGGACTGATGCTGAAGCTGAAGCTCCAATACTTTGGCCACTGATGCAAAGAACTGACTCATCAGAAAAGACTCTGATGCTGGGAAAGACTGAAGGCAGGAGAAGGGGAGGACAGAGGATAAAATGGTTGTATGGCACCATCGACTCAATGGACATGAGTTTGAGCAAGCTCCAGGAGATGGTGAAGGACAGGGAAGCCTTGAGCGCTGCAGTCCATGGGGTCACAAAAAGTAGGACACAACTGAGCAACTGAACAACAACAAATGATATCTTGGATATGACACCAAAGGTACAGGCAAAAAAAGGAAAAATAGACAAAGTGGACTTCGTAAAAATTAAAACCTTTTTATGCAAAGTGCATGACCAACAGAGTGAAAAGGTAATCCACAGAATGGAAAAAAATACTTACAAATCATATATACCCTAGACATACGGAGAACGCCTAAAAGTCAACAACAACAACAAAACAAACAAGGACTTCCCTGATGGTCCAGTGGTTAAGACTTCACACTCCCAATGCAGGAGGCACAAGTTCAGTCCCTCGTCAGGGAACTAAGATCCCACACGCCATGTGGGGCAGCCAGGAAAAAAAAAAAACAAAAACACTCCAATTCAAAAATAGGCAAACAGCTCAAATAGATATTTTTCCAAAGAAGATATACAGATGCCCAATAAGCAGATGGAAAGATGCTCAACATCACTAATCATCAGAGAAAGTAAGTCAGAACCACAATGAGGGAACTCCCTGGCAGTCCAGCAGCTAGGGCTCAGTGCTTTCACTGCAGAGGGTCCAGATTTGATCCCTGGTCAGGGAACTAAGATCCTACAAGGTGCATGGCGTGGTCTATAACAAGAACCCACAGTGAGATACCACCTCACACTTATTACTAGGGATACTATCAGAAAAAGAGAGAAAGCAACAAGTGTTGACAAGGATGTGGAGAAACTGGACCCCTTGTGCACTGTTGATAAAATGTAAAACGGTGCAGCTGCTATGGAAACAGCATGGTGGTTCCCCCAAAAATTAAAAGAGATTTACTACATAATCCGGCAATTCCACTTCTGGGTGTGCACCCAAAAGAACCGAAAGCCCACAACACGGTAAATAACTATACTTCAATTAAAAAGTTAAATTAGAACTTTGAAAAAGAATTGAAAGCAGGGTGTCACAGAGATATTTGTATACTTGTGTTCACAACAGCGTTATTCTCAGCAGCTAAAACATGGAAGCAACCCAAATGTCCAAGATAGATGAGTGGATATGCAAGATGTGCTCCGCCCATACAATGGAATATTGTTCAGCACTAAAAAGGAATGGAACACTGGCACACACCATAGTGCGGATGAACCACGAAGTAAGCCAAATACAAAGGCACAGATTGTTACAATTCCACTTACATGAGGGACCTATGGTAGGCACATTCATAGGGGCAGAAAGTAGAATACGGGTAACCAGGGACTGGGGTAGAAGTTATTATTTAATTGGCAGTTTTATTTCGGATGATTAGAAAGCTCTGGAAACAGCCATAGTGGCTGCAAACCATTGTGCTTTTTTTTTTTTTGGATGAATTTTTTATTGTGATAAAATATACATAAAACTTAACATTTTAAACATTTTCAGGTGTACAATTCGGTGGCATGTAGTATATTCATGATGATGTGCAACCATCATCACTATCCATTTCCAGAGAGTTCTCATCATCTCAAACAAAAACTGTGTACCCGTTAAAAAATAATTCCCTGGATAAAGAAAATGTGGTACCTATCTACAATGGAATATTACTCAGCCATAAAAAAGAATGAAATAATATCATTTGCAGCAACATGAATGAACCTAGAGAGTGGCACGCTAAATGAAGTAAGTCAGATAGAGAAAGAAATATCATATGACATCTCTTATACATGGAATCTAAAAAGAGACAATAAAAATGAACTTACAAAACAGAGACTCACAGACTTAGAGAATGAACTTATGGTTGTGGGGGAAGGGAGGGATAGTTAGGGAGTTTGGGATGGACATGTACACACTGCTATATTTAAAATGGATAACCAACAAGGATCTCCTGTATAGCACATGGAATTCTGCTCAATGTTATATGGCAGCCTGGATGGCAGGGGAGTTGGGGGAGAACGTACATGTATGCCTGAGGCACTTCGCTACTCACCTGAAACTATCACAACAAATGTCAATCGGCTACACTCCAACACAAAATTAAACAATAATAATTCCCCAGGTCCCTAGTAACCACTACACTACACTCCAACACAAAATTAAACAACAATAATAATTCCCCAGGTCCCTAGTAACCACTACACTACACTCCAACACAAAATTAAACAACAATAATAATTCCCCAGGTCCCTAGTAACCACTATTTTGCTTTCTGTCTCTGTGAATTCGCCTATTCTAGAAACTTTACACAAGTGGAATAACATAGTATTTGTCCTTTTGTGTCTGGGGTACTTCACATCATGCACATTCTTAATGACACTGAATTACATTTAAAATGGCTTCAATGATAAATATTATGTTACAGATGGACTTCCCTGGTAGCTCAGCTTGGTAAAGAATCCGCCTGCAATGTGGTAGACACTGGTTTGATTCGTGGGTTGGGAAGATCTCCTGGAGAAGTGATATGCTACTCACTCCAGTATTCTTGGGCTTCCCTGGTGGCTCAGATGGTAAAGAATCCACCTGCAATGCAGGAGACCTGGGTTCAATCCCTGAGTTGGGAAGATCCCCTGGAGGAGGGCAAGGCAACCCACTCCAGTATTCTTCCCTGGAGAATCTCCATGGACAGAGGAGCCTGGCGGGCTACAGTCCATGGGGTCG
This sequence comes from Bos indicus, assembly GCF_029378745.1. Classification (NCBI taxonomy): domain Eukaryota; kingdom Metazoa; phylum Chordata; class Mammalia; order Artiodactyla; family Bovidae; genus Bos; species Bos indicus. Next base: position 17,943,093 of record NC_091766.1, on the reverse strand, counting down.
CAAAGAGTCAGACACAACTGAGCGACTAAGCAGCAGCAGCATGTTACAGATAAACATTCTATTACAAACACAAATGACAAAATCAAACCAAACTGCATCCAAATCAACAACTTCTGTTTTTTGCAGGACACTAAGAGATTAAGTGATTGAGAAGACATGCCATAGACCAAGAAAATATCTGTAAAATCAAAGTCTGACAAAGGAGTGATATCCAGAAATATAGAGAACTCTTACAAACTCAATAATAACGAAGGAGACATCCCAAATTTTAGAAAATGGTCAGACACTTTGAACAGACACCTCCTCAAAGAAGTTAAAGGCAAATAAACATATGAAAATATGCTCAATGCCATAAGTCATAAGGGAAAAGTCCAGAACCAGATGGTTTCACCATTAAACACCACCAAACATTCAAAGAATTAAGACCAATTCTACTCAAACTCTTCCAAAAATAGAAAAGGAAGGAATACTTCCTAACACATTCTGTGAAGCCAGTATTACTCTCACACCAAAACCAGACAAAAATACCGTAAGAAAACTACAGATCAATATTCCTTGTGACTATAAAATTGTCAAAATAACGGCACACCAAATCCAACAGCACATTAAAAAAAGTATACATATAATTAAGTGGAAATGTATCCCAGGAATGATACTCAATGTAATACACCACAGTACGAAAATAAAGGGGGAAAATTCACATGATTATCTCAACAGAGGTTGGAAAAAGTGCTTGAAAAAACGTTACGCCCTTTCATGAAAACACTCAGTAAACTGGGAATAAAAAGGAACTTTCTTAATCTGATAAAGGGCATTTATGAAAAATCCACTGCTAACATGCTGCTGCTGCTAAGTCGCTTCAATCGTGTCCGACTCTGTGAGCCCAACAGGCTCCCCCGTCCCTGGGATTCTCCAGGCAAGAACACTGGAGTGGGTTGCCATTTCCTTCTCCAATGCATGAAAGTGAAAAGTGAAAGTGAAGTCGCTCAGTCGTGTCCGACTCCTAGCGACCCCATGGACTGCAGCCCACCAGGCTCCTCCATCCATGGGATTCTCCAGGCAAGAGTACTGGAGTGGGGTGCCATTGCCTTCTCCACTGCTAACATAATACTTGATTTAAAAAAAAAAAAAAAAAAGACTGAATATTTTCCCTCTAAGTCAGGAACAAAAAAAGAAAGACCATGTTTGACATTACTATTCAACACTGTACTTAAGTCCTGGCCAGAGCAATGAGGCAAGAAAAAGAAAAAAGGTGTTCAAATAGTAAAAGGTATTCTGCAACGCTAGAAAGCAAAGAACTAAGGAGCCTCCTGATGAGATTGGGAGAATGAAAAAGCTGGCTTAAAACTCAATATTCAAAAAACTAAAATCCTGGCATCCGGTCCCATCACTTCATGGCAAATATAAGGGGAAAAACTGAAAACAGTGACAGATTTTCTTCCCTTAAACTCCAAAATCACTGCAGATGGTGACTGTAGCCATGAAATTAAAAGATGCTTGCTCCTTGGAAGGAAAGCTATGACAAACCTAGACAGCACATTAAAAAGCAGAGACATCACTTTGCTGACAAAAGTTCCCATAGTCAAAGGTATGGGTTTTCCAGTAGTCATCTACGGACGTGAAAGTTGGACCATAAAGAAGGCTGAGTGCCAAAGAATTTATGTTTTCAAATGGAGGTGCTGAAGAAGACTCCTGAGAATCCCTTGGAAAGCAAGGAGAGCCAACCAGTCAATCCTAAAAGAAATCAACCCTGAATATTCACTGGAAGGACTGACACTAAAGCTAAAGCTCCAATACTTCGACCACCTGATGGGAAGAGAGACACCCCAGAAAAGACCCTGATGCTGGCAAAGACTGAAGGCAAAAGAGGGCAGCAGAAGATGAGATGGTTAGACAGGATCACTGACTCAATGACATGAATCTGAGCAAACTCAGAGACAGTGAAGGACAGGGAAGCCTGGCATGCTGCAGTCCACGGGGTCACAAAGAGTTGGGCAAGACTTAGTGACTGAACAGATCCAAACTGACAGGAAAAAAAGTGAAACTACCTCCATTTGTAAATGATATCCTTTACGCAGAATATCCCAAAGAAGCCACGAAAAATTGCTAAAGATAATAAACAGATTCAGTGAAGTTGCAGAGGACAAGATCAACATTCACACAAATCAGCTATGTTTCTATATACCAGCAATGAACATTCCAGAAGGAAATTAAGGAAACAATTCCATTTTACAATAGCATACAACGGACTAAAATATCTAGGAAAAAATGTAACCGAGGAAGTAAAATACTTGTACACGAAAACTACAAAACATTTTGGAAAAGAAATTAAAGAAGACCTGTAAATGAAAAGACATCCCCTATCCATGGACTGGAAGACTTTAATATTGTTAAGATGGCAATGTCTCCAAAGTGTTTACAGATTCAATGCGATCCCTGTCAAAATTTCAGTGGTCTCTTCTGCAAAAATGGAAAAGTCCAATGTCAGATCCATACATAATGCCAAGAGGCCCACAACAACCAAAACCATATTAAAAAACAAACAAAAACCCCAACCAAGTTGGAAGACCCACATAGTCTGATTTCAAAACTTCTGACATAACTGTAGTAATCAAACAGTATGGTACTGGTATAAAAGTGAAAGTGAAAGTCACTCAGTCATGTCCAACTCTATGAGGCCCCATGGACTATTCAGTCCAAGGAATTCTCCAGGCCAGAATACTGCAGTGGGTAGCCTTTCCCTTCTCCAGGGGGTCTCCCCACCCCAAGAATCAGACCCAGGTCTCCTGCACTGCAGGTGGCCTCTTTACGAGCTGAGCCACAAGGGAAGCCCTGGTCTAAGGACAAACATTAAAGACCAATGGAACAGAACTGAGTCCAGAGAGAAAGCACAAACCAACTGATTTCCAACAACGATGCTACAGTTACTCCATGGTGGGGGGAGAACAGTCTCTTCAACAAATGGTGCTCAGAAAACTGAAAGAACATATGGAAAAGAATGAAGCTAGACCCTACTCATCCCACACACAAAAATTAACTCAAAATGTGTCGTCCCCAGCCACTGTTGAACAAGCCACACTTCGCCATCCTATGCACTTCTCACACCAAATGAGCGTCCTTCTCTCGGCGTCCTGGTGCCGTCTTTCCCTCCTTTCTGTGCCCCTGCTATCTGAAATGGCCCAGGCACAGTGCTAAAGTACTGTCCAGGGTTCCCAATCCCAGGAGAGCTGTGAGGCGTCTTCCAGAGAAAATGTCTGCCAGACAAGCTTAGTGCCAGCAGGAATAATGCTGCTGTGAGTCCACTGTTAACAGTCAACAATGTGAATAAGGAGCCTTCAAACAGAAGTGCCCAGAAAACACGGCTATGTGTCCCTCTGCTGACAAAACTGTGACAAGAGGCTCACAGGAACTTAACCTCTAGGCCCCTTGCAGCAAAGGTTCAGTTTTCACTAACTCAGTGTTCCTGGTAACTTTATGTAACTATTTTGAGGAAGGAGAATTGACTGTATATATGTGGGTGGGGGGAGTCGAGTCTAAACAATGGAATATTCAGTTCAGTTCAGTCGCTCAGTCGTGTCCGACCCTTTGTGACCCCATGAATCGCAGCACGCCAGGCCTCCCTGTCCATCACCAACTCCCGGAGTTCACCCAGACTCACGTCCATCGAGTCAGTGATGCCATCCAGCCATCTCATCCTCTGTCGTCCCCTTCTCCTCCTGCCCCCAATCCCTCCCAGCATCAGAGTCTTTTCCAGTGAGTCAACTCTTCGCATGAGGTGGCCAAAGTACTGGAGTTTCAGCTTTAGCATCACATTCCTTCCAAAGAAATCCCAGGGCTGATCTCCTTCAGAATGGACTGGTTGGATCTCCTTGCAGTCCAAGGGACTCTCAAGAGTCTTCTCCAACACCACAGTTCAAAAGCATCAATTCTTCAGCACTCAGCCTTCTTCACAGTCCAACTCTCACATCCATACATGACCCCAGGAAAAACCATAGCCTTGACTAGACAGACCTATGTTGGCAAAGTAATGTCTCTGCTTTTGAATATGCTATCTAGGTTAGTCATAACTTTCCTTCCAAGGAGTAAGCGTCTTTTAATTTCATGGCTGCAGTCACTATCTTCAGTGATTTTGGAGCCCCCAAAAATAAAGTCTGACACTGTTTCCACTGTTTCCCCATCTATTTCCCATGAAGTGATGGGACCGGATGCCATGATCTTCGTTTTCTGAATGTTGAGCTTTAAGCCAACTTTTTCACTCTCCACTTTCACTTTCATCAAGAGGCTTTTTAGTTCCTCTTCACTTTCTGCCATAAGGGTGGTGTCATCTGCATATCTGAGGTTATTGATATTTCTCCCGGCAATCTTGATTCCAGCTTGTGTTTCTTCCAGCCCAGCGTTTCTCATCATGTACTCTGCACAGAAGTTAAATAAGCAGGGTGACAATATACAGCCTTGACGTACTCCTTTTCCTGTTTGGAACCAGTCTGTTGTTCCATGTCCAGTTCTAACTGTTGCTTCCTGACCCGCATACAGATTTCTCAAGAGGCAGGTCAGGTGGTCTGGTATTCCCCTCTCTTTCAGAATTTTCCACAGCTTATTGTGATCCACATAGTCAAAGGCTTAGGCATAGTCAATAAAGCAGAAATAGATGTTTTTCTGGAACTCTCTTGCTTTTTCTATGATCCAGCGGATGTTGGCAATTTGATCTCTAGTTTCTCTGCCTTTTCTAAAACCAGCTTGAACATCAGGAAGTTCATGGTTCACGTATTGCTGAAGCCTGGCTTGGAGAATTTTGAGCATTACTTTACTAGCATGTGAGATGAGTGCAATTGTGCGGGCAGGAATCCCTCAGAAGAAATGGAGTAGCCATCATGGTCAACAAAAGAGTTCAAAATGCAGTACTTGGATGCAATCTCAAAAACAACAGAATGATCTCTGTTTATTTCCAAGGCAAACCATTCAATATCACAGTAATCCAAGTCTATGCCCCAACCAGTAACGCTGAAGAAGCTGAAGTTGAACGGTTCTATGAAGACCTACAGGACCTTTTAGAACTAACACCCCAAAAAGATGTCCTTTTCATTATAGGGGACTGGAATGCAAAAGTAGGAAGTCAAGAAACACCTGGAGTAACAGGCAAATTTGGCCTTGGAATACGGAATGAAGCAGGGCAAAGACTAATAGAGTTTTGCCAAGAAAATGCACTGGTCATAGCAAACACCCTTTTCCAACAACACAAGAGAAGACTCTACACATGAACATCACCAGATGGTCAACACCGAAATCAGACTGATTATATTCTTTGCAGCCAAAGATGGAGAAGCTCTATACAGTCAACAAAAACAAGACCAGGAGCTGACTGTGGCTCAGATCATGAGCTCCTTATTACCAAATTCAGACTGAAATTGAAGAAAGTAGGGAAAACCACTAGACCATTCAGGTATGACCTAAATCAAATCCCTTATGATTACACAGTGGAAGTGAGAAATAGATTTAAGGGCCCAGATCTGATAGATAGAGTGCCTGATGAACTATGGAATGAGGTTCGTGACATTGTACAGGAGACAGGGATCAAGACCATCCCCATGGAAAAGAAATGCAAAAAAGCAAAATGGCTGTCCGGGGAGGCCTTACAAATAGCTGTGAAAAAAAGAGAAGCAAAAAGCAAAGGAGAAAAGGAAAGATATAAGCATCTGAATGCAGAGTTCCAAAGAATAGCAAGAAGAGATAAGAAAGCCTTCCTCAGTGATCAATGCAAAGAAATAGAGGAAAACAACAGAATGGGAAACACTAGAGATCTCTTCAAGAAAATTAGAGCTACCAAGGGGACATTTCATGCAAAGATGGGCTCGATAAAGGACAGAAATGGTATGGACCTAACAGAAGCAGAAGATATTAAGAAGAGGTGGCAAGAACACACAGAAGAACTGTACAAAAAAGATCTTCACGACCCCGATAATCACAATGGTGTGATCACTGACCTAGAGCCAGACATCCTGGAATGTGAAGTCAAGTGGGCCTTAGAAAGCATCTCTATGAACAAAGCTAGTGGAGGTGATGGAATTCCAGTTGAGCTATTTCAAATCCTGAAAGATGATGCTGTGAAAGTGTTGCACTCAATATGGCAGCAAATTTGGAAAACTCAGCAGTGGCCACAGCACTGGAAAAGGTCAGTTTTCATTCCAATCCCAAAGAAAGGCAATGCCAAAGAATGCTCAAACAATGGAATATTATTCAGCCATAAAAAGCAATGAAGCACGGACACACAGGACAACTTGGTGAACCCTGAGAACACGAAGCTCAGTGAAAGAAGCCACACACAAAGGCTGCGTGTTGTGTGATTCCTTTTGTGTGAAATGTCCACAACAGGCAAATCCATAGACACAAAGCAGATCAGAGGCTGCCGGAAGATGAGAGTGGGGATGGGGAGACAAAACATTTGACATTAGAGAGGCTGCATAGCATTACAAATGCACTAAATACTGCTGAATTATACACTTTAAAATGCTTAACTGCACAGGACGTGAATTTCACCTCAGTAAAAATTTTATTTTACAACTGTCATATCATATGAAAACATTTGGCCTTTGACCCCAGTTTCTGATCTTGGAAATTGCTCAGTTGTGTCTGATTCTTTGCGACCTCATGGACTATACAGCCCATGGAATTCTCTAGGCCAGAATACCAGAGTGGGTAGCCTTTCCTTTCTCCAGGGGATCTTCCCAACCCAGGGATCGAACCCAGGTCTCCCAAATTTCAGGCAGATTCTTTACCTGATCTTGGGATCTCCTGAATGATGGGGTGACAGGAGCGTCCTGTGCTCTAACGAGGTAGCTCCAGGTGGGCCCCTAGGTGGCTTAGGATGGGGCTGGTCCCCAGAAGGACCAAGTTTTGATGAGAAGCTCATCCCCTGTCCCGACCGCCAAGCTCCAGGGCGGGGGAGGGTAGAGACTGAGTTAGTCACAATGGCCAGGGACTGACTCATGCCTTGTTAACAAAGCTTCCATAAAACCCCGAACCATGGGGTTCGCAGCCCTCAGGGAGAGCAGGCCAGTGTGCAGGTGCAGGTGTCGGGGGGAAGGGCCTGGAAGTCCCTCCCCTACCCACACCAGGCCCCGCCGCTCTCCCAGCCGGCTGCTTCTGACCTGCATCCCATATACTAAACCCAAAACAGGAAGTAAAATGTCGATCAGAGTTCTGTGAGCTGTTTCACCAAACCCCAGAGCCTGAGGGGGCTGTGGGAAACCCTGATTTACAGCTGGTCCATCAGAAGCACCGGAGGCGCCGGCCACAGGGTACACTGTGGGGCTGAGCCCTGATCTGCGGGTCTGTGCTAATTTGATGGCTACTGGCAGAGAAAGCTAAGCTCCTGGACACCTGGACGGGGTCTGGAGAACCAGAACCAGAGGAGAGGTGCTGGGAAGGATACTGCATTTGGCATTAAAAGCAAGTGAATACTAACAGCTCAGCGATGCCCAGAAGAACTTTTAAGTCAGAAGAACCCAACCCCACCCCTCTTTTTTCCACCCGGGCTTTGGGGAAAGGAGTGGTTTATCTGTATAAGAACATCCTGCCAACAATTGAAACAGAACGCGGCCTCAGATAAGTGCTCGTGCCAAACACCACGGAACCCAGAATTCCACCGTCCACAGCAGGTGCCATGGCCAGGGGCAGATGCAGCCAGAATGCCTCAGGCTTACACAAGAAAATGTCCTGCGTCTGAGAGACAGCCCTTCCTGTTCTGGGTGCACATCCACCCCACTGCTCGGAGAGGCCACCCGTCACCTTCCTTCATCCCTGGGGCCTCGACTCCCGGGGCCTAAGGCCTTAGAGACTGCCTGCTCTGTTCACTCTGCGTGCCCAGGCTGACCCTGCAGTGACATCAACGATGAAGCGCTCACTCCGTGCTGGGACCAGACCACATGCCCTCCCTTCCAGCTCTCCTAATCTTCCCAACAGCCCGAGAAGCAGACACGACTGAAATCTATCTTGTAGACAGAGAAACGGGTCCAGAGAAGTGGCTTGTCCACAGCTGCTCCTCGCTGCTTAGCACAGCCACGATCAGCTCGCCTAACTGATGACTGAACGGTGAGCAGGGCTAAGCTCTTGCCTGCGTGGGTGGGGGCGGGGGGGGCGGTGGGAGAAGCGACTAGCAAGTCCTCCCCAGATGGCCCTGGCTCACACACATCCCACATCTGCAGCAGCTGCTTCTGCCGTAAACCTGCCCTTGCTTTTCCACACCTGTCTGAGCTTTACCAATCTCCAAAGGGACCCACATTTAGATAACACTTGAAGAAGCAAGCAAACAGCAGAATTCAAGAACGGCCATCATCCTGGGTCACGTCCGTTTTGGGTACACATAGATGAACACAAGCTCTGCTGGTCCAAGTGAGCCCCCACGATCAAGGTGCAGCCCAGCCCATGTGCCTGGGCGTCTAGGCACTCCCGCACGCAGGCTGGGATGTGACCACCCTCTGAGGCCTGGCCAAGTACTCAGTAATAAGCATCACCCAGCAGAACGTGAGGTGAACCCAATGGGACCTGTGACCCGCACCCCAGTCCCTCCCCAGGTAGTCTCACAGTGCAGGGCTGCCCACTACAACCCTGAGGGCAAAGCTGCCACCAGGGGCAAAGGATTCTAGTAATGGGACACAGGGCACAGGAGAGCACCCAGCACTCATCTCAAGAACGGGCTCATAGCTCCACACCAGCCCCACTGCCCAGCGCTGCAGATACGGAGGTCCATGCACATCGCTTTCTCCAGATGCACTTGCTCTATCTCCCCAGCCACCCAGAAGGGCTCCAATCAGCATTTCATTTGCACAGCCTCCCCGCGGGGCAGGAAGGCTGGAAACATACCTGCCAGGGACTGACCCCAGCCCTGGCCCTCCTCCACACTCCCCAAGCAGCAGGAGGCCTCCTGGGGTCTGGCTCCCTAAGCCACAGGGCGCCAACACCCCCAGGGGCACAGTGCCCCTCCTGTGCCTGTGCAGACAGGTTGGACTCTCCTCTCATCAGCGGCGTCACCTTGACGCCCAGAAAATCAGGGTGACCTGCAGCCCCACCATCAAATCCCACACCCACTGAAATGTTCCTCGGTGCCCCCGAGCTCTGCCCCTGACACCAGGGATTCTCAGAAGAAGCGACTTGTCAAGTGAGCGGTGGCACTCATGGGCCCCCCAGGATGTCGTCCCCCCGAAAGGTGGCAGAGCTGCCCACAGCCAGTCCAGCTGCATGCATGGAGAAGCACCCAGCCAGCATGCATTCAGAGTCAGGTAAAGTGCCGGCTGGCCACACCTGCGAGAAGCAACAGAGGCTTGCTGCCAGGCAGACAATGGTTAAATGCTGGGTATTGGGCTTCAGGAAAAAAGCTCTGGTCTGAACTGTGTCCCCAGTTTCTGGGCTGCCTCCCACCCACCATGTGATGGTGCTGGGAGGGGCCTGGGTCACGAGGATGGAGCCCGCGGAAGGGGACTGGTGCTTCCACAGACTGCTTGTGCTTCCCCACGGGAGAGCACGGCAAGAGGAGTCTGTGACCTGGAGCACGGCCCTCCCCTGGCCATGCCGGCGCCTAAGCCAGGACCTCCAAGCGCCGGAACGCTAAGCAAACAACTTCTGGTGTTTCTGAGCCGCCCTGTCTGTGGTATTGTGTTATCACAGCCTGAACACTCTGAGATGATTTCTATTTTTTCCCACTGTAAGCACATAGAGATGAATACTAGAGAGAACACCCTCCTGTGATCCTACCACCCGGATTACCTTTACCATCTTTCGTACGTATGATCCCTTTTTTCTATAAATACCATTCACAACTTGCTTTTCTCACTCAACAATTCTAAAAGCTCTCTCCCCCAAGGCCGTCAACAGTTCTGGTTCAGAAGATGCACAAGGGCCTCCAACCAACAGCCTATGCTGAACATCCAGGTACCTTCCAGATCTTCCCCTCTCCTCCCACGGTGACAGTCCAAGGCCTCTGGCCCCACTCCAGCATGTGATAGCTGAGCCAGGGACCCTGCCACTTCTAGCATGACTGACGGGGCCATGGCTTGCTGCTCCCCAACTTGCCAGCTCCCCAGTTGACCGCCATGGAGAGACGGATGCGACACTCCACCCACGGGCACCTAACATGGAGTCTCTGTTACATGTGTCACCATCCACCCTGCCACACATGCACTGCTGGTCCCCTCACCTCATGTGAGCTGTGCGTCCTCCCCACCACTCCCCAGGACCCTACCTTGTTCTTGAAGTACACCTCGATGGGCATGATGAAGCCAGCATACCCCGACTCCTCCACCTTGTAGGGGGGCTCCTTGCACACTGAAAAGAAACAGATGATGTGCCATCAGCACCCAGCAGCAGGAAGCACACGCATTCTGCCTCCTCTCTGGGCTCAGTGGGTTCTGCAGGAGGCCGGCTCCCCAGGAGCAGAGATCCCAGGCCTGGTCCACATCAGAGGGGTCCCAGGGGAGAGAAGAAGCAGAATAGGAGAAAGGGGACCCCCACCACCCTGGGGTGGGAGAGTGTGTGGGAAGGGACCAGAGACCAGCTGAGGCAGAGTAGCTGGCACTGGCCACTGGGCGCATGGGTTCAACCAACTGAGAGCAGCAAGTGAGGCTTGGGCGAGATGCCAGGCCTGGGGAGCCCTGGTCTCCCTGCAGGGCAGGGTCTCTGCTGTGCCCACCTCCTGCCATCACCCATGTGAGCACATGACTTGGGGCCCTGCTCGGGGCCAGGGACATGGACACTAGATGGAGGTGACCTGGTCTAAGATGGAGCTTGCTGCCTGGGTTCCACTGCAGCACCTAAGCACAGCATCCCTAGGACCACAGCATCCCCAGGGAAGAGGGAGGGAGGGAGGGAGGGAGAAAGAGAGAGAACCCAAGAAGAACACAGAACAGAGGTAAAACAATCTCCCACAGTCCCACTCTCCAGGACGCACTGTCAATGTTTTGACATGTATGCTGTCACTACGCGAGTAATGGGAAAACACTGTTCTCCTGCTTTTAGGAAAAACAAAACAGCGCAGATCAACCCCTCATGTCCTCCACCCCACCTTCTCCTGTGGCGACCAAGAGGTAGGAGAAAACCCTGCACCTGTTAACACCTTTACACACGTGTGTCTGGACTGTAACTCTTAAGCGGGTCGCAAATGGCTGGAACATAATGACAGGCCAGCACCTTGCATGTGGCCAGCACATGGGGTATGAGGTTTTCTCGGCTGGCCTGACTTCCCGCCAGGGGCGAGGGGGCAGTCATGACCCAGCCATAGCACCCACCGCAGCAGAGCCTCCTGGTGGCACCAGTGGCCAGCTCCTAAGCTGAGCACCAAGAACACTGTCACCTGACCTCGGGGCATGAATGTGAGTCATTACTGCCACCAAATGCTGCATTCATTCATTATCCACGTCTGCGGTGTCGGGTGCCCAGCTGGTGACAGAAGCCCAGGGCATGCCTCTGGTCCCCAGGAGGGAACAAGTCACCTTCAGTGGGATAGTCAGCCCACCCGGAAGTCAGGAGTAGCCCTGCCGAGGGGACAACAGGCAAGGAACTCTGTGGGGCTGACATCAGCTCCAATCCCTATTCCATCAGGTCTCCTGCTCTTTGGTCATCCTCTGTGGGTGCTGGCTGGGCACGTCACATGCAGCCCACACCATACCACTTTCTCATTCCCTCTGAAACCTGCACCGCCTGGCATCCCGCAGCTCAGGATCCAGGCTGTCCCATGCTCCCTCGAGGCCACCTTAGCTTCTCCCAGGGAACTTGGTAAAAGGAAAGAAAAAAACCAAAGTCAATGTCCTCCGAGGGAAGATAAGCTCGACAAATGAAAATAAGATACTTTCAAAAATGAAAATTAGAGAGTAAGAAAGGGCTCTTAGACATTACAAATACAGTATTTACAGTGGTTTAATTCAACAGAATGACCAGAAAATGAAGTCAACAAAATCTCCCAGAATGTAGGGATAAAAAAAATTTTTTAAGAAAAGGTGAGAGGTGCAAAAACAACCCCATGAATTAAACATATGTCAACAGCAGCTAATATTCATAAAGCACCTATTGTGTGCCAGGCAGTATTCCCATAATCTTATACCATCAACTCCCAACAACACTGTGAGCCAAATGCACTTGTTCCCATTTTACAGATGAGAAAACTTAAACAGAGAATTTACATAACAAGCTTTCTAGAAAGAGAAAACAGAAATTAAACAGATAGGAAAAAAAAAATAGGAGAGAACCTTCCAGAACTAAAATGAAGGGCACCAAATGTCCAACATGATGAACAAATGAACCAACAAAGATTCAATATGATGAACAAACAAACCAAAAAAGTCCCCAGAAAGGTCATAAAAACCATCTTAAGTCCTTCTGGAAAAAAGACAAAAACATTAAAAAACACATCACCTGCAACAGAATGAGAAACCCACAACATCAGGTTCCTCAAAAGATGACAAAGCAACACGTTCAAACTCTGAATGGTAGTCACTCTCCAACTGGAACATTACACCCAGCTCAACTAGCACTCAAGCGTGGGGCCAGAACAGGCCACTCTAGATACACTAAGACTTTATTCCCTACACACCTTTCTTCAGAAATTGCTTCAGTAATTAGTTCCTTGGGAAACTTCTGGATAAATTACTCCAGTAAAACAGGAAAATGAACAAAAACACAGGGTGTTAGGTGAATCCCTGAGGAGAAAAGTAAAGTAAGTCCCAGTGTGATGGCTAACGAGGTGGTCTGGAGAGGAGCCAGTTCTAATCAGAAGAGGAAGAGGCTGGAATGAAATATCCAGAGGAAGAGGGGAGTCTCCACTGAATAAATGAAATGATGGGGGTATGGAGAAAAAGGCAAAGCACCTCTGATGAAAAAGACAAATGCAGGGATGGGGAGGAAGAAGCAAAAGGTGTTCACAAAGCCACAGGCCAAATACGAAGCCAAGTAAATGGGGCCAAATTTCTTTTTTCGGCTGAGCTGGGTCTTTACTGCAGCATGAGGGCTTTTCTCCAGCTGCGCACTCGGGAGCCTCTCCAGTTGAGGCACATGGCCTCTCTAGTTGTTGCATGCATGCTTAATTGCCCCATGGCATATGGGATCTTAAGCTTCCCTGGTGGTTCAGCAGTAAAGAATTTGCCTGCAATGCAGGAGACATGAGAGACATGGGTTCGATCCCTGGGTTGGGAGGATCCCTGGGAGAAGGAACTGGCATCCCACTCCAGTATTCTTGCCTGGAGAATCCCATGGACAGAGGAGCCTGGCAGGCTACAGTCTATGGGGTTGCAAAGAGTCAGACAGAACTTAGCAAATAAATAACAACAATGTGGGATCTTAGTTCCCAAATCTAGGATCAAACCCATGTCCCCTGTATTGGCAGGTGAATTCTTAACCCCTGGACCAGCAGGGAAGTCCCAAAACGGGGCCAAGTTTTAAGCACGGATGACAAAAAAGATCCTATCTGACCTTGGCATGACCTTGAGCATTCTCCTTGGAGCAAGTGGCCCAGAGTTCAGAGAGAACCATCCCGACGGTGGAGAGCATCAATATAGTCAATGACCCTCACAGTTACCGACTTCTAGACTTACTCTCTAACCTGAAGTGGAACAACCTTAACCAAGTTGAGTGTAGCTCCCAGAAAGGGCATAAGGGTCAAGGAAGACAGGCTGCTCCTGCCCTTCTCTTCCTAAGTGGAAAGTCAGGAGACCCTGGCCAAAGCCGACAGCTTTGGAGAACCCATCCATTCTCTTGGCAAACATTTAGAAAGCATCTACTGTATCCTTTCAGCCCCAGAGATATAGCAGCAAACTGTGGCCAAATGCAAACCCCTCGCTTGGCGGGGATGCGAGGGGGCGAAGCTTAGGAAAGAGTCTGAGCTTTCAGGTTAGAAAGTTAATAAATTTTTAAAGTGAAAAATCTAGAAATAAGAAGTGAATTCGCTTCTACAGCTTTAAAGTGGTAAGGAAGGGACACAACCCAGAAAGGACTAGAAGGCTGCCCCTGGGGTGGGACCACCATTGATGAGTTGGGAGGTGGAGATGCCCACCAGGTTCATTCCTGCTGGGTCTGTGCAGGGTGTATATTCTGATTTAAAAGACACTTTTTCAGCAAATAAAGTATAACTTCAGAGGCTGGAGTCCTGTTAGGAATTCACTGGCTGCTTCACCTTATCTGTTTTTCCCTGATCACTCAACAAATGGCAAGCAGGCATCCACCATCTAATTCATGTGATGCAGGGTGGCTCAGCGGTAAAGAATCCACCTGCCAAGGCAGAAGACATGGGTTCGATTCCTGGGTCGGGAAGATCCCCTGGAGAAGGAAATGGCAACCCACTCCAGTCTTCTTGCCTGGGAAATTCCATGGACAGAGGAGCCTGGGGGGCTACAGTCCATGGGGTCGCAAAGTGTCGGACACGACTTAGTGACAACCACCACCACCACATGATGCAGCTGCCGTCTATATAGAGGCTGCACCCACAGGCTTCGCAAACAAGGACGGTTCAGCTACTCAACTCTGACTGCAAACTGCCTCTGCAAAACAGTATGCTTCACCTAGAACCCATTTTTCAGACACTGGGAGCTTGGAGAATGTGCCACTTCCACGTGACCACAAATAGGTGACCAGGCCTCTTGGGAGCTCAGTCTCCACACAGAGACATGGAAGGGGATCCTGGGCACCACCACCCCTGCCAACGTCACGGTCTCTGTGAGAGGACGGGAATCACCACTGGGAGAGAAGGGGACTGGACGGCAGAGGGAAAGCAGGCGCCCGGCCAGGAGGAGGCAGCCCGGCTTCTGCTGCTCCATGGCACAGTCAGTGACCGAGGAATGAACGGGAGTGACCAAGCGCCAATCAAAACCTGCAGACCCGGCCCACGCCGCGTGGACCCCTGCTTTAAAGCTCGGGCAGCTTATCCAGACCCCTGAGCCTGCTTCCTCTTCTGTAAAAGAGGGTTGTGGGGCAAACAAAAAGAGCTTATGAGCAAAACGTGCCTGATAAGTGACATGTAGTATTATTATTATTACCAGGTGCTTTGCATTATTATATTACTACTATTACTACCAGGTGCTTTCCAGGTATCTGCTATTATCAGGAGCCCGATCTGCTCTCTCCAAGAGGCTCAGAGAGGAAAGAAGGAAGAGAACTGAAAAGTCAGGAAAGGAGAAATGAAGGAAAGGAAGAGCTGAAAGCTGATGGAAGAATCCAGAAGGAAGAACAATGGCCACTACGCCACTAGGAATCTGGAGCTGCCGTCCCCCCTGAACCAGGAGTGTCTACTTCTGTGACACACGTCACCTCCTGGCTGGACAGTAAGACACTTGTTGGCCTTGGCCCAGGCCCCAGTGGGTCCCAGGACAGGCTCCATACTCTTATCTCACCAGCACAGCCTCACCCCCAACCCTCTGGCCCCAATGCAGCCCGGCAGCGGCTCTCCCTTTCCCAAAGCCCTTCTGGAGCACAGGGTCCTTTGTTCCTTTATCAACACATCCATTCGAGGACTATTTATGGGACCCCTGTGACATACTAGGCTTCACACAGGGTACCAAATGGTGACACGGCAGACAGGCCCCGACCTCACAGAGCTCCCCAGTTCCCCATCAAATTCTCCAGGAAGCGGCCTCCAACCCCGCACCCTGGGCAAGTTCCTGTGCCTCACAGCCTGAGGGGGAAACGGGGAGGAGGCAGGGGAGGTACGCCTCCCTTTTCTGGTCCGGCCCCACATGCCAGGGGCTTTGGAAAGGGCATCTCTCCTCTGCCGACATGGGCCCAGTGAGCAACTTCCTGCTTACTCACGGGGTGGTCATACACCACCCTGCCCACCCTCCAACACGGGCCACATACTCTGGATGCTCCTCAGAGCCGGAGCCTCAATAATGACACAAGACACTCATCACCACCTCTACTGGGCTCTCCTGACAACCAAGTTCACAGCTGAGGGGGAAGGGGGGGTGGGGGGCACCCCCGTGCGGGGGCAGAGCAGCGCTGGCCAAGGAGTTCAGGCCGGCTGCTCCCCAGGGAAGGGGGCACTCACCCCGCTTGGGCTTGGGGAAGCTGTCATGCAGCCGGAAGACCACCTTCTCCACGAAGTGCTGGATCTCGCACTGCTCGGGGCCGCGGACGAACACCATCCAGTCATGCGTGAACCCCTCCGTGGTGGGCTTCTTGCGCAGCTGGGCGCGGTGTCCCAGCTCTAACTTGACCTGGACAGTGCACTGCAGGGAGAGAGGCAGCAGCAGGGTCAGTGCAGAGCCCAGGGCCGTGGGATGTGGGCTGCCCTCTCCATCCGCCCTCCACCCCACCCCAGGTGGCATACAGAGCCGGAAAATGAAGGGACTCTGGGAGGCTCCAATCACAGGGGGTGGGGAGCACGTGTTTGCTCTACATGCTCTGTCTCCCCAGCAAGCCCACCCGGGGCCCTGCATCTCCACCCCAGTCACCCCAAGACCCAGGCACCTGTGGTCCCCTCTCCCCCAGGCTCTGCACAGCTCGCTGGCTCCTCTCATTGAGGTCTCAGCTTGACAGCTGCTTCTTCAGGGATGCCTTCCCTGACCACCCAGTCTGAAAGCACCCACTCCTAGCCCCACAGCTCTTCACCACATGGTCCTCTCAGCACCCTCCACCATCGGAAACCACCTTCTAGTGGCTTGCCTGCTCTGCTCTTAGGTTGGCAGCCCGTCCGGAGCAGTAACGCTCACCAAGATCTCCCGAAAAAAGAACAGTGTGACCCGTGAGGGAGAGGCTGGTGCCAGGACCAGAGGCTACCGACATCCACTGATGCTCGAGCCCCTTGCGTAAAAAGACTTAGCACTTACACGTGACCTACAGACATCCTCCAACAGACCTGACGTCATCTCTGGGTTACTTATAATACCTCGTACAACAAAGATGCTATGCAAACAGTTGTAAATACAGGTAAGTGCTATGTCAACCGGAGAAGGCAATGGCAACCCACTCCAGTACTCTTGCCTGGAAAATCCCATGGACGGAGGGGCCTGGTGGGCTATAGTCCATGGGGTCGATAAGAGTCGGACACGACTGAGCCACTTCACTTTCACTTTTCACTTTCATGCATTGGAGAAGGCAATGGCAACCCACTCCAGTGTTCTTGCCTGGAGAATCCCAGGGACAGGGGAGCCTGGTGGGCTGCCATCTATGGGGTCACACAGAGTTGAACATGACTGAAGCGACTTAGCAGCAGCAGCAGCAGCAGCAATGTCAACAGTGCCAGGGCACAGCAAATTCAAGTTTTACTTTTTGGCACCTTCTGTACTTTTTTTTCCCAAATATTTTCGATGCACAACTGACTGAATGTACAGATGCGGAACACATCAAATGAAGAGTGGGCTGTACCTCACTCTACAAGTGAGGCAACCAAGGCTCTGAGACTGAGCTGCTACGTGGCCATGAGAGATGGCTCTACTGTATGGAGATTCAGGCCCATGTGTGGGGGTCATCCGAGGGCCACTCTGCTGTCCTGGTCAACCCATGCCAGTCCTTGATTAAAGCCCTGTCGTCATCCATCATCCCACAGAGTGCTTCCCAGAGAACAGAGACCCTGAGGGTCACCCGAGTCACCCACGCCAATGATGGTTTGCGGTGAGAATGGGGGGAGGGGCAGGGGGCCAAGAAAGAAACCACCTGGGGACAGGTGCAGGTGGGCCACAGCCTCGGCAGCCAGACTTCCCTCTTCACACACACGTTGGCCTCTCCCCACTAAGGGAGCAGCCCCCACACTTCACAGATTCTGAAGCGCCAACAGGGACCCACTGCACAAACCACTCTGGCCTGGAAAACCCTCCCCGAACTTCCTTCACACAGAGCCTGATACCTAGTATCAAAACCAAGAACATTACAAAGAAGGCAGAGGCCAAGTGGACACTTGCTTCTAAGTGCCAAGATAACCAGGGGCACGCGGGCCGCCAGATCCCACACATCCTGGAGGAGACTCCCCCGCTGGGCTTGGCAGCCTGGGCCTGGACCAGAAGCCTCTCTCTGTGTCCTCCGCCCTCTTTCTCACTACCAGACCCCGAGCATCCCCAGGGGCCACAGCCCCTCTGGTGCCTGCCTCTTTTACCTGTTTAGACCCCGCCACCAGCATCCTCCTGCTCCTGCCCTCCCCTTCCTCCCCCTGCTCGGTCACTGCCTGGGACTCAGGGCTCACCCTTCTCAGTCTGAGTCAAGTCCAAAAGCCTCAGCACACCGCCCGCCTGCGTTTCCCCAAGTCTGGGATGCTCCTGATTCACCACGTTTTCACCTGATTCAGACAGAGGATGCTGCAGAGCCGTGCACACGCACACACGTGCACTCGCTCACAAACAGCTGCTGCTAAGCTTCAGACACACCATAGGGGCTGTGAACCAAGGATGCACGGGGAATGCACAAGCCCTGCTTCCCCGTTCTGTCAGGCACCAGCCATCCCCAAACGCAGGCATGTCTGCTCCTTCCCGGCTGTGAGCCCACAGCCAGGGAGCCCTCACTCACTCCTCTGCAGACTGAACTTCCACTCATCCCTGACACCCTGGCTCAGGGCTGCTTTCTCCAGAGCCCCATCTGATCGGTCCCCACACTGGAAACCAAGCAGGCCCTGGTCTCCACAACCATCCACAAACAGCCAGCTCCTTGGTATGCTTCACCCTAACCCTGCTCCTGAGCACACTCAGCTGTCTCCAATGACCCTCTATCCTGGAGCCACACTACCACTACCTGAGGTGTCAACTACACAGGATTAAACTAGACAGGCTTCCTAAATCAGGGAGTTCTACGCGGCACATCCTGTGGGGAAGGGCCGAGGTGACGGTTAAGTATAGGGTGGTCTCCATGTGTGGACTGGTGGGAGGCTGTGGGTGCTGAGTGAGCTGTAAAAACGGCAGGAGCCCCTCCCCTGCTGGCAGGACCACAGTCCCGAGAGACTGCTCAGAAATAGAGCAGAGAGACCCCCCCAGAGCCGGCTCACTGGCAGGAGGGGTGGGGATCCAGATGGAGTATTTCGATTTAACACAAGAGAAGTGACTGCCAGCTACACGCAGGTGATGGAGTTGGGGAAACAGCACTGAGTGAGAAGTACCCCAGGCAACTGTGTATGGTCTGGGCTGAAGGCAGACTAGGAGAGTTAGATGGACCACAAGCCTGCTGGGAGGCAACTGGAGGGAGTGGCTAGAAAAGGAGCCTGAAACAAGGGAGCTGGGAGGACCCGTGGGCGGATGGAAGAAAGACAGGAGACCCTGGGCAGCTGGGAGGCTGTGATGCCCATGGAGCCTGGCTGGGCAGAGCAGTGGCAGGGGGATGGGGACACTCAAAGGGAAATACCCCACCAAAAGCTGGAGGAAAGGACTGGACGTCTGGATAAACAAGTCACGCTCAAATCAGCCACAAGCTTCTATTCGCAGAGCACTGCTTATGGGCAACGTTCAAGATAAACAAATCCCAGTGATGTTTACATGGTCCCGAATAGGCCATAATCACCCCCCACACCCTATACTGAGTGTGTAACACACTCTGCCTCACGTACCCTATACACGAGTGTATAACACACTCTGCCTTTCTCTCCAACCTGTTCTAAGGCTGAGAAGTCAAGAGACAATCCCTGGACTGCCGGCAAGGTTCCAGGTGGGAAGCCAGATCATGACGACGAGACCCTGGGAACAGCTTCCGGTACTTTAGAACTAAATCCCAGGTCTGCTGTTCACCTGGCCAGAGATCCACAACCCTGCTCCCACCTCGGCTGCACGCCCGGCATGTCTCATCACATGGGGTTCCCACCCAGGGCACACCAGCAGGCAGCAGAGCCGTGATTGTGAAAGAAGGGAAGACCACAGCTCCATCCGAGGGGGAAGATGGGAGTGCCAAAAAGTCGCGCCACAGGCCAAAGTAAACAGGAAGGTTCTGAAGCGCGATGGGTAATCTTTGCTGCCGGCGGGCCATGCCCAAAGCCCTGCCTGGGCCCAGGCAGCATCTCTGCCCTCTGGGGCTGGCGCCAGCTCAGCCTCAACAACCCCAGACCCCAGGGGCCAAGGACCATGCTATGCACCGCTGCACCCAGGAGAGGGGGTTTCCTTCAAGTGCAGGAATCTTCTGAGAAGTAAAGATGGTAGAATCACACAGATCTGGGGCCACGATATGAGGGAAAAAATCACTGAATCAGTGAGACCCTCGAGCTACGCTGAAGCAGAGGCAGGCAAAGCTGAGCCCCCGCCAGCTACTCCAGCTTGGCGAGTCTCGGTGATTTATTACCTGCTCTGCCCTTCCCTCCCCACTCCACCTGGACTCCTTCCCCGTTCAGCAGAACCGAGCAACTGAAGCAGACCCTCAGCCGCTGCTCCAGGAAGGGTGTCCACTACTGCCGGGTTAACAAGCCTGTGCTGCCCCAACTGACACCTCTCACCTGCGACTCGGCTCCCAGGAGGCGGCAGAGCCTCTGGGGACGAGGGCAGGCCTCGGTCACTGCCTTGGTTCAGCATTTCATCTGGGGGCTACTTCACCACCCCCTCCTCCAACAAAAGCCCAGAACAAAGGGGCACATTCCAACCCTGCCCTGGAAGGGGTTAACTATTCTACCTCTGGGAAAACCTCCCTAAAACCTGAGCGGAACGAGGGCTCCCAGGGCCATCTGGGGACAGTTAAGCTTGGGCTGAGGGCCTCCACCGGGCGCTACCCTTGCTCCAGGCCAACTGGCAGTAGGCACTTGGAACCCCACGGCCAGAATCCTAAGTCCTGCAAAGCAGGCCAACGGCTTGGCTGGCCCAGATCCCTCCAGGTGTGGAGAGCCTGCCAGCCTGGGGCCCACAGCTCCTCTCACCTCACAGCTCTTGCTCCCCCAGATCCTTCCCGAAGCCCTCAAAGCCAGAACCCAGCCAGCCGCCCAGCCCCAAAAGACAGGTCTTCTACACCGAGTGTCTGTAAGATTTCCCCGGCTCTGCTGGTGGGAATTCTCTTCAGCAGACACCCTTCCCTCTGGGAATTCGCACTTTACCAAGTGGCCTAGTTATGCCTGAAGTCAGGCGGCTGCTGTGAATTCCCTCAGATGCACAATCCCCTCCCCTCCCAGGAGAATGAATCACCGAAGGGCCCCTCATTGGCCTGGGATGATTTTGCCAAGTCTGACTGGACCCAGCAGGGTCACTGGCCATGTGGTCCACACACAGCCACAAAGGGGGATGCAAGGGAGCGGGGGACTGGCCCCACGGAACCACAGCCACACAAACGCAAAGGAAACGCTCTTCACAGAACTTTCTCCCTGGGGGCCCTGCAGGGGCTCCCAGAGCAGCCACTGAATCAGAGCTGGCTCCAGCTGTCCCTCCCTCTGTGTTAATCCTCTCAAGCAGGGACCACCTGCCCAGAGGTGGGGACCTCTCATAACAGCCACAGGAGGGCCTGGGCCTCTGACCACTGGCCCACAGAGGGTTGGCGGCCGCCCCTGCACCCTCTTCTGGTTCTGACCAGCCTCAGTCCTGGGGCACAAGGTTAATGACAAAGTGACAAGGACTCAATGAATGTGTCTCTGGACACTAAGGATAAGCAAGCAGACCACTATTGTGCATGCTAAGTCCCTTCAGTTGTGTCTGACTCTTTGCGATCCTATGGACGGTAGCCCACCAGGCTCCTCTATCCAAAGCATTCCCCAGGCAAGAATACTGGAGTTGGCTGCCATGCCCTTCTCTAGGGGGATCTTCCCAGCCGACCAGGGATCAAATCCATATCTCTTACATCGCCTGTACTGGAGGCAGATTCTTTACCACTAGGGCCACCTGTGCGGACCACGGGGATAAGCAAATACACCCATGATCCTCAGGGCTGTCAGGGGGCTGGGCAGCCTGACCTCCAGCAGCCCAACAGGGAGGCCTGGTACCAGATATATTAATACTTTAAATCTGTAGGGAACGCCCACCAACGTGTAGACGATATGTTGGTTGACCCCAAAGTTCTCCAGGGAGCAGCCTCAGGAGATTCTGAACATGAACAACTGGATGAAGGCATCTCTCCCAGAGCCAGTGGACCTGGTGACAAAGGGAGTGGTTCCTAACCCCTTTCATTAAACCGACAGTTGGTAGAGCTAAGTGTAAAACTTCACGTTACAAACTGTGGGGGACACGAAGGGGAGTTGTTAGGCTCTGGCCCTCGCTCTCAAGCACGTTACAACACAGCTTTAAAGCCTGGCAGGCCGACTTGCCAGATGACAGATTCAGAGCTGGGTTGGCCCGAGGTTCTCTGGAAAAGGTCTGGGGAAAGAGCGAGAGATCCAAGCATGCCCCTAGCCTCGACTCCTCCTCTGTAACATGGGCCTTCCTCCACCATGAGAAACACACCTCCCTTCCAGAGCAGCAGAGCACGGTCACAAAAAGCTGTTCCCAAGTCTGGGCTTAGCAGACGAAGCGTTATCGAGAGTCAGTTCAACCTGTGGTTCAACGAGTCGGCCGCCTACTTCAGCAGCCAGGCCCGACACTTCTGCAAAGGGAGGAACCCCTGGGCCTTTGGGGAACAGGACCCCCAGACACTGACACCACTTCTAGCTCCCTAGGCAGCCCCCAGCCCCCCAGCAAACTTTCCCATCTTTTCAGCATCTGCTCAGTCTGTAGCCAGGCCCATTCCTTCCCCACCATCTTTGTAGATCATATGCCTGCCAGCCATAACCCCTAAGTAAAGACCTGCCCCCCAAAACACATCACCACGTTCCCTCTTAAAAAATACAAATCCTGAGATTTCCCTGGTGGCCAGTGGTTAAGACTCTGCACTCCCACTGCAGGAGGCACAAGTTTGATCTCTGGTCGGGGAACTAAGATGGATTTCCCAGGCGACGAGGTGGTCAAGAATATGCCTGCCAATGCATAGGATGCAAGATATGGGTTTAATCCCTGTGTTGAGAAGATCCCCTAGAAGAGAAAATGGCTACCCACTCCAGTATTCTTGCCTGGACAACCCCAAGGACAGAGGAGCCTGACGGGTTGCAGTCCATGGGGTGGTAAGAGTCGGACACGACTTAGCCACTGAGCATACAGGCACGGGGAACTGAGATCCCACCAGCTGCAGAGCCCAAAAAGAAAAGCCCACCATCAAATCCCAAAGAAAATAGATGAGTAACTACAGACTAGAGGCTGGAGGGATCAGACAGGTGGGTGTATGGTCAGGGCAAAGGGAACCAGAATGACTTTTCCCTGGGAGCCCAGAGCCAAATGCAGAACTCCCTCTTTTCTCAGCTGGGCCAGAAAGTTCTAGAGAACACACCAGGAAGGCCAAGAGAACCAAAATCTCTGGAAGCAAGCAGGCCTGGGGGAAAGACCCATTGTTCCCCATCACACTGAAGCCTTCACAGGGGCGTCCCAGGGGAGGCAGAGAAGGCCGACTATGCTGGATTCAAAGGGTCCCCACCCCAACCCCACACCCAGATCCCGAACCAGAAGTCCTCCTGGACTGCTTACAGCTGGCTCACCCACTCAAGATCGATAAGGGACACTAGTCTCTCCTGCCTCCCCTGGGGCCGTGAGGAAGGGACAGGGCTCAGATTGGGGCCTCTCCCTCCCACATTTGCATGAGAACACAGCCCAGACGAAGAACTGGACTGGGGTGGCACGGGCCTTCCTCTGGGGCCAGTTTCACTTGCACTTGCATGCGCAAAGATCCGGAGCAGCACTGTCCAGTGGAAACTCCTGCCATGGAGGAAGGGTCACCTCTTCACGCTGCCCAGTGAGGTGGCTGGCACCTCAGGAGTGGTGGTTCCTGAACACCTAAGGCACGGCTAGTGCAACAGAGGAACCAACTTTTTCACTCTGGTTCAAGTTTGAATCACAACTGCCAGCAACTGTCACACCAGACAATGGTGGGATGGCACTCTTTGGTCCAGCGGGCTCACCTGACCCCCGAGCAGGACTGTTGTCTCCCTGCATCGCCGGCCCAGAACGCTACCCTGTCTCACTCATAGAGACAACCACAGCCTGCCAGGGCCCCCCCACATCACAAGGTGAATGAATGCCCATGGGCCTGAAATGTCTCCCTGGGGGCCCAGTGGGGTTAGGGGCAGAAGTCCTGCTCTGCTTCCTGCTCTGCACCTGCGCGGTGTCCAGTAAGACTTTCCCAGGGTCCAGCTGCCTTAAGAGTGGACACTGAAGGTCTATTTTGTTTCCTAACTCAATACAGATAGGAGGCCTCAAGCTCGATCCCTTCAAGGGAAATGAACTCACCCCACCCTGCAGAAATCCCCATTCAGCTATCATAAACTATGCCTCACCTCTTGAGAGAAAGGTACAACACCAAGGATAAAGTGAAATTGTAGTGAGAGGGTGCCCCGAGCACAGGATTCAGTGATCCTGGGCCACCAGGCGGCCAGGATGGGCACGGGGGTATGCCTCCTGCACCCCCCCACCCCTGAAACCCAACTGCCACACAGTGCCTCACCAGCCAGAGCCGCCTGAGTGGCGCCAGCAGCCAGGGACGCCCCAACCTGCCCTCACTAAAAGCGGGGAATTCAGCTGCCACCCCCACAGCCCCACACCGCCTTTCCTGGCCTCGCGCCCCGTGAAGCCAGGGGCAGCAGACGAGGGTGAAGAGAGAGCTGATCCTATGTAGGGAGCTGCAATGGTCCCAGGCTTGAGTTTACCGAAACTGGCTCTGGGTTTCCAGACCAAAGGGAGAGGGTCCGTGGGGAGTCTAGGGGGTGGGGGCGCTGGGGAACACCTTGGGTTTGCAGCAAGTCTCTGGGTGGAGTCTCCAAGATGCTGGGGAAGGCAGGGAACATGGGGTATACAGGAGCTGGGCAGAGGACAGCAGGTCAAAGTCACAGCACCAGTCTAGGGGATGTTGGAAGGAAGTGGCGACCATGAACATCAGGAAAGAGACATGGGGGTCCCTGCAGGGAGGATAGCTGTGGTTCCAGGAACCAGATCTAGCTCTGGATTGAGGGGCTGGGGGGCAATGTGGGGCAGCGTCAGGGTCACAGGGGCAAAGAGAGCCCAAAGTGAGGGGAGTGAGGCATCTGGTGTGTGAAAGGAGTGGGGGCTCCAGATCAGAGCAGAAATGGTCCCTGGATCTGGTCAAAAAGGGTCTGAAGGTGAAGAGACAGCCCTTTGGGTCCCTGGAACCCAAAGGAGAGTGATCAGAGCAGAGGGGGCTGAGGAAGCTGGCCCAGGTCCGAAACGAAGGATGTTCAAGGCAGGCCGGGATCCTGGTGGGAAAAGGCCTGGACCTCGCCGACGTTTGAGGAGAGGGCTGGGGCTCAGCTGGGGCTGAGGCAGGGGCAGGATCAGAGGGGAGAGAAGTTAGGGTGGGCCTGGGTTCAAAGGAGGAGGCTGCAGACCAGGAGTTCTGGAGGGACTCAACCCCCAGCAAAGGTTTAATGTGGAGAAGAGACAGAGTTTGAGAGGAAGCAGGGCCAAGGGGCCAGAGCAGGCAGGAGACACCAACTGCCCTGGATTCAGAGAGGAAAGGGGGTACAGGCCGGATCAAAGGACTCTAAAGGGACCCCGGGGATGCCTGTGGGGGCTCATGATTGAGCCAGCGTCCGGAGGGATGTCCCGGGGGGCTCTGGGTCGGACTGGGGTTGCAAGGGGTGTCCCAAGGTAATCCGGGCCAGGCTGGGGTCCCGAGGAGGGTCCCAGGGGGTCTGGGTTGTAGTGGGGTCACAAGAGGTGTCCCACGGGGATCTGGGCCGGGCCGGGGTTGCGAAGGCCATCCCAGGGTGCTCTGGGCAGCGAGGGACCGAGATTCACAGGGGAGTCTGAGGCGTTGTAACCAGGTGGGGGTCGCGGATGGGGGAGGGGCGCCCCCGCCCCACAT
Source organism: Bos indicus (assembly GCF_029378745.1). Lineage (NCBI taxonomy): Eukaryota > Metazoa > Chordata > Mammalia > Artiodactyla > Bovidae > Bos > Bos indicus. The sequence goes on along the minus strand of NC_091766.1, from coordinate 17,917,344 downwards.
AAAGGCCCGGGGGAGCGGTGGGCGCGCACAAAGCGGGGCGGGCGGGCGCCGAGCGGGAACGGAGAGGCCGGGACCGAGGAGGGCCGGGCCGGGCGGGCGGGTAAGGGAGGGAAGAAGGGAGGGAGGGAGGGGGCCCGGCGGGCGGCGCGGGCTGCGCTGGGGCGGCGCGGCCGTTCCTCACCTGATTGTCCATGGCTGGCGCCCCGCCCCGCCCCCGGGCCCCGCGTTGCTCGCCGCCGCCGCCGCCGCTCAGCGCCGCCCCGCCGCCCTCATTGTCTGTCAGGCGCCGCCGCCGCCGCTCACGGCTGCCCGCCCGCCCGCCAGCCCCGCGGAACCGGAAACCACCGCCAGCCCGGGTCGCGCACCGACCGCGGGCCCCCGCCGCCGACTCGGGCCAGCCGCCCGGACTGACAGACGTCTGGGCCAATCGACGATACGGACAGCCACTCGTGGGGTGGGACTTCCGACCTGGTGGGGGCCTGCCGGGCTGCGGTCGGAGGGACGAAGCCCGCAGCCAATGGGAAGCCCGGACCGGAGGGGCGGGAGGAGGGAGGGAGGGAGGCGCGAGGCGAGCCCAGCAGAAGGGAGCGCGAGGTGTGCGCCGCACGTGGAGGGGGGCGGGGGCGGGACAAGCGCGCCGCGCCTGCGCACTGGTGCGCAGGGGGCGCTGCCCGGTGGCCCGAGCATCCCTGGGGCCCGAGCCTCCCTGGGCCCGAGCTGAGCTGGCGGCTGGAACGCTGGAGAGGCATCCCCAGGGACATTTTTGTTTCCTGGCCACGTGTTGCTACTGTGTGATGGAATGAGCCCTGGGCTCTGGTACTACAGATTAATTTTACAATCCTGAATCTCTCTCATGATTCACTCCCTTCTTGCATCAATAAAATGGGGACTATCACAGTACCTTTTGATGATAGTTCATGCTAGTCTGAATGATACAAATCTGATACCGGCTACGTTGACATAACCAAGACGTTCTCATTTTATTCCAATGCCAATCCCTCCAAAAACCGATTCTTAATTTACCCATGAATATATGGGTATATACCTTCACTGTGACTTGTAAACTGTGTTTAGATCGGACGTAAACGTATCACCCCGTCTTTTTCATGATCTTGTAAGCCACTTTTCTTTTGGACATTAGGACTTCTACCTGCGATTTGGGGTCCCTTGTGCAATTATTTTAAATTCCTTCTATAAGATTAAAAATCGGGAGATTTTTGTTTGTTTGGGTACCCGCCCCCCCCCCCCCCCCCCATTTCTCATTTAAGTGTCAGGCTCAGTGGTAAAAATTTAAAAATCCACCTGGTAATGCAAGGAGATGTGTTCCATCTCTGGGTCGGGAAGATCCCCTGGGGGAGGAAATTCTTGGCTGAGGAATCCCGTGGACAGAGGAGCCTGGCAGGCTTCAATCCACAGGGTCGCAAAAAGTCGGAGGCGACTGAGCATGCTCTCAAAGTATTTATTAGTTTGTGTGGCCGGTGCTTTGCGATAAAGAGCGACGTCGGAAAATCAGTTACTTTGGAATGAAAGGAAGCCCAGAAAAGAACTGTGAAGAGAGCCAGCGTCATACATAGTACATAGTAACACTATACTTTTAAATCTACAGCAGGGCCACCTGGGGGTTTTTTTGGGTGGTGGTGGGGGGGAGGTTGGAGGTCATACTGAGAAAATAAGCAACAATAATGCTAAACAATGATGCCAACCAATAATAATGTTATTAATAAAAGGATGACGGGGGGGGGGGGGGGGGGGGGGGGGAAGAACAACAATGTTTTGAAACCCCTAATGAGCTAATCATTGCAGACGAGAGTTGACCATGGATACTACAATGATTAACTGAAAAGTCCATGGGAAACTGGAGAGTATAACTTCATCTCCATCATGATCTCTTCACAGATTGCCTGCTAGATGCAAAGAGGGGGGGAAATGATGTTCCCATGGAAGCATCATATTGTTGCCAACTTAGTTCAGTGACCACTTTTAGAAGCAGAGCAGTGGGATAAACAGATGATGAACTCCTGCTAGGGTGCAGTGAGCAATACACAGCACCAAAAAAGAAGTTATTCTTGCCCCAAATGTTTAATTTGAATCATACCTTTAGTTCCAGTTTACAAAGGAAACAATGAGGGTAGGGGATCATGGGAGGTGACACATGAGAAGGAATCAGGCAAGGGATTTCCCTGGTGGTCCAGTGGTTAAGACTCTGGGCTTTCACTGCAGGGGGTGGTGTGAGTTCAATCCCTGGTTGAGGGGACTAAGGTCCCCAGATGTCACACATGGTGCAGTGAAAAAAATAGAAAACAAAGGAAGAAGAAGAAGCAATCGAACAAATTCAGAAGATGAAACTCTCAAGAGCCTGGGAGAAAAGACATGAGAACCATTCAGAATTCAAAGAGATGGTGTCACAACCAAATGCAATGTAAGGTCCTTCATTGGATCTTAGCTTTGAACAAACCAGCTGTGTCACTGGGGAAATTTGAACTTGAATTGGCTTATATTTCAACTTGTAATTGGTTAGGTGTGATCATGGAATTACAGTTGTGTGGAAAAATTCTTTACTTTTTAAAGCTGCACAGGGCTAAAATGCCACCAGGCTAATTGCCTTTAAAACACATTAATTTAAAAACTAGACGATGAAAATATGGCAAATGTAAGAACTGTTCGATCTAAGTGACAGGCATACGGGATTTCATCAAACTGAGCTCTATACTTTTCTGTATATGGGAAGCTTCTATAATGAAAAGTAGACATGTTGGGACCTTCCTAGTGGTCTAGTGGTTAACAGTCACCTGCCAATGTAGGGGACACAAGTTTGATCATTGGTTGGGAGAACTAAGATCCCATATGCTGAGGAGCAACTAAGCCCTTGTGCCACAAGTACTTAAGCCTGTGCCCTAAAGCCCGTGCTCAGCAACAGGAGAAACCAGTGCAACAAGAACCCCACGCACTGCAATTAGAGAGTGGCCCCCACTCACCACAACTAGAGAAAGCCCACTCGAAGCATCAATGACCCAGAGCAGATAAAAATTCATTCATTCATTCAAAGTTAGAATAGTAAAGTAATTTTAAAATGTTAAGTATGTTGAATCCCTGGTGGTCCAGTGGTTAGAATTTCATGCTCTCACTGCCAAGGGCCTGGGTTCAATCCCTGGTACAGGAATTAGATCCCACAAGTTGCACAGCACAGTCAAGTGCAGTCAAAAAAAAAGCATCCATTGCCTAAAACTGAACAACTGTTTTCCTTCCTCGAGGAGGTAAGCAGAGTGCTGCTCCGTTTTCTCATTAGTATGGCCATATCCTGGCCAACACCTGCTATCTACAAGCTCCAGAGGATGAATTTTAAACTCATTTAATCATCACAATATGAAGAGGTAGATGTCGTTGCCCCCATTTTACAGGTGAGGAAACTGAAGCTCAGATGAGGTTATTGCATTGTCCAATGTCCAATGTCCCATGTTCAGTATATTCCAGAGCCAGGGACCCACAGAGAGTCCAGAACTACATATCTGCCACCTGTGTCTTAGTGCCTGCTTAGTAGGCGGGCGCTATCAGCAGCCTCCCCCACGAGAGCATCTCTACACATTTCCTGAGTAAGGAAATCAAAGAAGACTTCCTGGTAGGGAGAGAGTAGGACTGAGGCTGACTTGAATGGCATTGAAGGTGAACCCTTATTTCTTTCAGAGGAAGGTAGAATGTTCAGATATTGTTAGAAGTTGCTGAAGCTGAACCTCCAATACTTTGGCCACCTGGTTCGAAGAGCTGAAGCATTGGAAAAGACTCTGATACTGAGAAAGATTGAAGGCAAAAGGAGAAGAGGACAGCAGAGGATGAGATGGTTAGACAGCATCACCAACTCAATGGACATGAATTTGAGCAAACTCCAGGAGATAGTGGAGGACATAGGAGCCTGGTGTGCTACAGTTCAAGTGGACACAAAAAGTCAGACACTACTTAGCAAATTAGCAGCAACAAAGTTAGAAGTTGGCATTGTGCACAAAGTTACTCTGGTTGTCATCTGCCGTATAAAAAACCACCCTACACTGAGTGACTTGGAACAACACTAAACATTTATTGTTGGGACCCAGTCACCTTCAGAGATTTGGGTCTCATTCATTTGAAGTAAGAAAGGGCCAGGTCACCCATCCCCTTTTTGGAAATTCAGCTGAGGATTCTCTTGTGCAGACTGGGTTAAGAATTACTGAGTTGCAGTTAATAACACTTTTGTTGTTATTGTATCTAATTTTTGTGATTGTTTTTTATCTGTTTGACAAAGGACTTCTGGAAGTGACACATTGTTTCCTATTTACATCAGTGTGAGTGAAGGGAGTAGATTTAAAGAAAAACTTAAAGCAAATAGTAATTTGAGCAGAATGCATGATTGATAACCCATTGGCTCAGTGAGTCAAGAATCCACTTGCAATGCAAGAGACACAGGAGACTCAGGTTCGATCCTTTGGTCAGGAAGATCCCCTGAGGGAGGAAAATGGCAACCCATTTCAGTATTCTTGCCTGAAAAATCCCATGGACAGAGGAGCCTGGCAGGCTACAGTCCATAGGGTCACAGAGATTCAGATACGACTGAGCAACTACGCATGCATGCATGATTGACACACGTTATCCAGATGTTACAAGCATCTGCAATTTGCGCAAGGCTTGGCATATCTCTGCCCCTCACGGAGAAGGCAACGGCACCCCACTCCAGTACTCTTGCCTGGAAAATCCTATGGACAGAGGAGCCTGGTGGGCTGCAGTCCATGGGGTCATTAAGAGTCTGACACTACTGAGCGACTTCACTTTCACTTCTCATTTTCATGCATTGGAGACAGAAATGGCAACCCACTCCAGTGTTCTTGCCTGGAGAATCCCAGGGACAGGGGAGCCTGGTGGGCTGCCGTCTATGAGGTCTCACAGAGTCGGACACGACTGAAGCGACTTAGCAGCAGTAGCAGCATGACGTGAACTCACTGAGGCTGAATGAAGAACCTCTCCAACACAACTCACTTATCACGCCAGGAAGTTGGTGCCAGCTGTTGGTTCTTCTCCATGTGGGCTCCTGCACATGGTGGCTTGGGATTCCTCACAGCATGGTGGTGGCTGGGTTCCAAGAGTGGGTATCCCCCCCTGCCAAATAACAGACAGCTGCATTGCCTTGGATGAACTAGCCTCAGAAGTCACATGGAGGCACTTCCACCATACTCTAAGCCCACCCACATTCCAAGGCTCCTTCATGAGACTTCCCTGGTGGTCCAGTGGCTAAGGCTCCACACTCCCAATGCAGGGGGCCCAGGTTCAATCCCTGGTCAGGAAACTAGATCCTACATGCTGTAACAAAAGAGTTTGCATGCCACAACTAAAGATCCCACATGCTACAACGAAGATCGAAAATCCCATGTGCTGCAAGTAAGACCTCGTGTAGCCAAATAAATAAAAATAAGTACTTAAAAAAGGACTCCTTCATAGATGAGCGTAAAGGTTATGGCTATAAACTTTTTCCAAAGGGTTGGAAAAAGACATGACTGAAGTGACTTAGCACAGCAGTCAGATAGTTGACTTACAATATTAGTTTCAGATGTATAACATAGTGATTCAATATTTTTATAGATTATACTCCATATAAGACTATGATAAAATATTGGCTATATTCTCTGTGCTATATATTACATCCTTGTAACTTTTTTTTACATCTAGTAGCTTGTACCTCTTAATTCCCTTCACCTATTTTGGCCCTCCTCACCTTCCTTCTGGTAACCACCAATTTTTTACTTGCATCTCTGCCCTCTTCCAACATGTCTTTAAAATCAGCTGGGTAAACAACAAGCTCCTATTGTATAGTAGAGATTCAATATATTGCGATAAGCCATAATGGAAAACAAATTTTAAAAGAATGTGTATGTATATATATATGTGTGTGTGTGTGTATGTTTAACTGAATCATTTTTATATAGCAGAAATTAACACAACATTATGCTGCTGCTGCTGTGTCACTTCAGTCATGTCCAACTCTGTGCAACCCCATAGATGGCAGCCCACCAGGCTCCCCTGTCCCTGGGATTCTCCAGGCAAGAACACTGGAGTGGGTTGCCATTGCCTTCTCCAATGCATGAAAGTGAAAAGTGAAAGTGAAGTCGCTCAGTCGTGTCCGACTCTTAGCGACCCCATGGACTGCAGCCCACCAGGTTCCTCCGTCCATGGTTTTTCCAGGCAAGAGTACTGGAGTGGGGTGCCATTGCCTTCTTTGAACACAACATTATAAATCACCTGTATTTCAATTAAAAATTTTTTTTAAAAATCAGCTGGAGATTCTATGTGCAGACTGGGTTAAGAATCACTGAGCTGCAGTTAATAACTTTTTGTTGTTACTGTATCTAGTTTTATGGTTATTTTGTATCTGTGACAAGTGACTTTTGGAAGTGACACAATGTTTCCTGTGCAAATACAACAGTGTGAGCCAAGGGAGTAGCTCTAAAGAAACAAAAAGCAGATAGCAATTTGAGCATTTGGCAGCATGCATGACTGATATATGTCATTCAGACTTGTTACAAAGAGTGAGATGGAAGCAGGAGTCCCAGGAGTAGAATGTAACCTTTTGAAAGTGGTGAGTTTGGGCTCCGTCTGTAACTGAACTGCTGTACTAGGTCTCTATCGCCCTCTAGTGTTCCAGTTTACTTGCACCCAAAGGGAGTGCTTGGTATTAATTACACTACCTTTCTTTCACCTTTCAGGCGGTTCAGCCCTCCCAGACTTTTTTTGGAAGCCTCTTTCTGGCCTCCTGCCCAGAGACCAACTACTACAGAATGCTTCCTGTACCTCCCAGTTTCCTGCCAGCCACAAATGTACGCACAGCCACTCACAGCAATACTGAACAAGACCAAGCTGGAGCAGAGTCCAATGGGGATGCCGGAGACCTACCCTAGATTCATTTCAAATCAGAGCTAAAGCTAAAAAAGCTAAGTCACTTCAGTCATGTCCGACTCTGTGCGACCCCATAGACGGCAGCCCACCAGGCTCCCCCGTCCCTGGGATTCTCCAGGCAAGAACACTGGAGTGGGTTGCCATTTCCTTCTCCAATGCATGAAAGTGAAAAGTGAAAGTGAAGTCACTCAGTCGTGTCCGACTCTTAGCGACCCCATGGACTGCGGCCTACCAGACTCCTCGGTCCATGGGATTTTCCAGGCAAGAGTACTGGAGTGGGGTGCCATTGCCTTCAAATCAGAGCAGACCTTAAATGTCACACTGAGGCACTTGGCTCTTATTCTATAGGCAATGGGGAGCCATGAATGGTTTTGTGTGTGTGCGTTAGTCACTTAGTCATGTCTAACTCTTTGTGACCCCATGAACTCTAGCCTGCCAGGCTCCTCTGTCCACGGGATTCTCCAGGCAAGAATACTGGAGTGGGTTGCCACTTCCTTCTCCAAGGGATCTTCCTGACCCCGGGATCAAACCCAGGCCTCCTGCATTGCAGGCAGATTCTTTACCAGCTGAGCTATAGAGAAGTGCCATGAATGGTTCTGGAGCAGACCAAAATTATGTGCAACAAGGTGTTTCCCCAGAAAAGGGTGCTACACTGGACGTGTGCAATTTTTTCTCTCTTAGCATCATTCTTCTTTAAAATTTATTTATTTATTTATTTATTGGCTACACTGTGTCTTCATTGCTGAGCTTTCTCTAGTTGCAGTAAGTGGGGGCTACTCTTCATTGCAACCTGTGGGCTTCTCATTGTGGTGGCTTCTCTTCTTGCAGAGCTCAGGCTGTAGGTGCCTGGGCTTTGATAGTTGCAGCCCAGGGGCTCAGTAGTTGCAGCTCCCAGGTTCAAGAGCACAGGTTTGGTAGTTGTGGTGCACAGACTTAGTTTCTCCATGATATGTGGAGTCTTCCTAGATCAGGGATCGAACCCATGTCCCCTACATTGGCAGGCGAACTCAACCATTTGACTACCAGGGAAGCCCCTCTCCTTTTTATTTCTCCCTGGCAACAGTCCTCGATCCGAGGGCTCCCCCTGGGGGCCAATATGAATGTGTGTGTGTTTTTAAATGGCAGCCCCTCTGGAGGATGCCAACTCATGACAGGCAAGGGCTTAATACTGGATTTCAACTCGTACTCATCCCCTCTTCCCCCCAGATCAGAGTCATAGTCAGATCGAGGCTTCCCTCCCTCTGCAGAGGAAGCACGTGCCCAAGTCTGGCTAATCAAACAGCTGCATCCTTCTGGCTACTGGAATTAACTGGGGGGTGGGGGAGCGGGGACATGACCTAACACCAGCCAAGACTTTAGTAAATTTTAACTGAGGTGAAATTTACCTAACCTAAAATTAATCATCAACTATACTTAAGTGTACAATTCAAAAGCAACTAGAGCCTTACCAATGTTGTATAACCATCATCTCTATCTAGTTTTCCAAGACATAGTCTTGACCCCAAAAGGAAACCCTATACCTATGAGCACTCACTCCCCATTTCCTCCTCTCAGCCCCCGTGTGCATGTGTGCTAAGTCACTTTAGTTGTGTCCGACTCTTTGTGAATCCATAGACTGTAGCCTGTCAGGCTCTTCTGTCCATGGCATTCTCCAGGCAAGAATACTGGAGTGGGTTGCCATGCCTTCCTCTAGGGGATCGTCCCCACCCAAGGACTGAATCCGAGTCTCACGTCTCCTGCATTGGCAGGCAGGTTCTTCACCACGAGTGTCACCTGGGATGCCCCCTCTCAGCTCCTAGCAATCACTAATCTGATTGATTTTTTCCCTTATGGATTTGCCTGTTCTAGACATTTCACATACATGAAATCATAGAATATATGCCCATTGGTGTCTGGCTTTTCACTGAGTGTAATGTTGTCAAGCTTCATCCACATCGTATCCTGTGTCAGTGCTCCATTCCTTTTTAAGGCAGAATGATAGCCCATTGTATGGATACACTACTTTTGTTTATTCATTGATTAACATTTTGGTAATTTCCACCTTTTGGCTCTTATCAATAGTGCTGTAATGCTATTTACAATAGCTAGAACATGGAAGCGACCTAGATGTTCGTCAACAGATGAATTGATAAAGTTGTGGCGCATATATACAACAGAACATTACTCAGCCGTAAAAAGGAATGAATTTTAGTCAGTTCTAGTGAGGTGAATGAACCTAGAGCCTGTTATAGAGTGAAGTAAGTCAAAAGGAGAGATACATACTGTATATTAATGCACATATATGGAGCCTAGCAAGATGGTACTGATGAACCCATTTGCAGGGCAGAATAGAGACACAGGCATAGAGAACAGACTTGTGGGCACGGGGCGGGGGGGAGGCGAGAGCTGGACAAACAGAGAGCAGCGTGGAAACATACACATTGCCGTGTGTAAAATAGGTCACTGCTGGGAAGTTGCTGTATCACACACTCTAACAACCTGGAGGGGTGAGATAGGGTTGGGGGTGGGAGGGTTCAAGAGGGAGGGGATGTATGTATACTTATGGCTGATTCAAGTTGCTGTATGGAAGAAACCAATACAACATGGTAAAGTAATTATCTTTCAGTTAAAAATTTTAAAAGAGAATAATATATATAACTGAATTATTTGCTATACAGCAGAAATCAACAAAACATTGTAAATCAACTATACTTGAATAAAATTAATTTTTTAAAAAGAAAAAAATGGTGCTGCAATGAACATTTCTGTACAAGTATTTCTTTGGATACCTGTTTTCAGTTCTTTGGTCTATATGCCTAGGAGTGGAATTGCTGGATCACATAGTGACTCTGTTTAACTTTTTAAGGAGCTGGTAAACTCTTTTCCACTGTGTGGTACCATTTTACATTCCTACAAGCAACCCACAAGGGTTCCAATTTCTCCACGTTCTCATCAGCACTTACCTCCTGGCTTAAGAAAAAAATTATGGCCAATTTAGTGGATGTAAAATGATATTCATGGTTTTGATTTGCATTTTCCTACTAGACTAATGATGTTGAGTATCTTTTCATGTGTTCTTGGAGCTTCAGTGTATACTTCTCATCTTGGAAGGCTATAAACCTGGCATTGCTTGCAGCCACTTCCTACCCATGGGGTGCTCCAGGATAGAGAAGCTCAGCCATGGTGACATCATTTGAAGCCTGAAAGTGAAAGTGTTAGTCACTCAGTCATGTCCCACTCTTTGCGTCCCCATGGACTGTCACCTGCCAGGCTCCTCTGTCCTTGGGATTCTCCAGGCAAGATTACTGGAGTGGGTTGCCATTCCCTTCTCCAGGGGAATCTTCCTGACCCCAGGATCGAATCTGGGTCTCCCTCATTGCAGGCAGATTCTTTACTGTCTGAGCCAACAGTAAAGCCTAGATCCAGCCGTACCTGCAGTCTGATCTCTAACTTCAAAAGTATATGTGCTGATTATCATTTTGTCATTCCAGCCAGCTAGAGCTGAACATTTTGTCCTTTGCCACCACGAGTCCTCCGTAATGGAGATGGGGGCTTGCCAAGGCCCCATGGTGAGTTAGAATTACAAACTGGATGATTCACTGGTCCTCCTTCCTACCTATTCACTGCCTCCGTGCCCCAAGAGGAGGCTGTATGGAGTGGTCAGCAGGAGACAGAATCTGAGGACAAATCATGGCCACGCATTTATAGATAGAGACAAGGGGAGTAGGAAATGGATGCTTTTCTATGACACATGTGATTCCCTCCTGCCCAGAATGGTCTTGCCCAGCTCTAGGTATGGCTGGTTCCCTCCTCACTGAGGGCTCAGCTGGAAAGTGCACTTCCCAACTGATCACCCATATGAAAGGGCATGATCTTTGAGAACATCACTGTGCTTTATCTTTTTCACCCATCCGTGACTGCAGTTGCCTCTTTTATATTCATCTAATGTGTGCCTCCTCATGAGGGCAGGTTCTTTGCATGTCTTTGTTGTCTTATATGAGGACTGGTGTCAAACATATAGTAGGAATTCAGTATACAGTTGTTGAAGAGATGAATGAATGACTGAAGGAAGGAAGGAATGAACAGGTGGGGAAATAGATGAATGGAAGGGTGATTGAATGAATTGGACGGATAAGTGAAAAGATGGCTGAATATGGATGGATGGATGAAGGATGGTTAACAGTTCAATACATGGATGGATGTAAGAATAATGATTAATGGATGGTGAAAAGATGGCTATATGGTTGCATGAAGTGGATAAGTAGATGGATGAATGAAGGATGGTTAACAGTTGGATACAGGAATAGATGTAAGAATAATGGACGATGGAAGGATGAATAATAAATACATGGATGGATGGATGAATGGACAGATAAAGGATGAGTAGATGGGTGGATGTTTGCCAGACCCCATTCTAAGAACTTTACATATGTTATCTTGTTTTATCTACACAGAAATCTAAGGAAGGAAGGAATGCTTTACAGCCAAGGTCCTTGAACTTCAGAGGTAGAGGGGGAAAAAAACCACTTCCCTCAGAAAATACAAATAGGAAAGTCCAAGGAAAGTGAAGTCGCTCAGTCATGTCTGACTCTTTGTGACCCCATGGACTGTAGCCTACCAGGCTCCTCCCTCCATGGGATTCTCCAGGCAAGAGTACTGGAGTGGGTTGCCATTTCCTTCTCCAGGGGATCTTCCTGACCCAGGGATCGAACCCGGGTCTCCCGCAGTCCGGGCAGATGCTTTAACCTCTGAGCCACCAGGGAAGCCCAATGGTGGAGCAAAATTCAAATTTACATCTGCCTGACTCCAAGGCCTGAGTTCTTAACCACCATGGAAACCACCCTCCTCCCTCTGTCCTCTCATTTCAAGAGCCTGTACCAGCCACCACGGGCTTCCCTGGTACCAACAGCTAAAGAATCTGCCTGCAATGCAGGAGACCCCAGTTCGATTCCTGGGTTGGGAAGATCCCCTGGAGAAGGGATAGGCTACCTAGTCCAGTATTCATGGGCTTCCCTGGTTGCTCAGATGGTAAAGTATCCACCTGCAATGAGAGAGACCTGGGTTTGACCCCTGGGTTGGGAAGATCCCCTGGAGGAGGGCATGGCAACCCACTCCAGTATTCTTGCCTGGAGATTGCCATGGACAGAGGGGCCTGGTGGGCTACAGTCCATGGCGTCAGGAAGAGTTGGACACAACTGAGTGACTAAGCACAGCACACGGAAAGCAGCCACCACAGCTCTTGTCCTGATGCACGTGCCCCAACAGCACCCACGTCACCCAGTCCAGGCCTCCGTGAGGCTCCAGCGCTACCAGCCCCGTAAGTCCGTGGGAGCACATGTGAGCATGTGAGGATCCCTGAGGTCTCTGCATGCACATGAAGTCACTTCAGTCCTGTTCAAACTCTTTGAGACCCCATGGACTGTAACCCTCCAGGCTCCTCTTGTCCATGGGATTTCCTAGGCAAGAATACTGGAGTGGGTTGCCATTCCTTCTCAAGGGGATCTTCCTGACGCAGGGGATAGAACCTGCATCTTTTACGTCTCCTGCATTGGCAGACAGATTCTTTACCACTAGCACACATGCTTGAGTGTAAGGTGACCAGAAAACATGTCCATTCTCTAGGATGCCTCCCAAGTATCAGTGACCTTGCACAGCCAAAGACAGGTCTGAAAAGTCTCACAGTGACCACCACTGTTTATACAATGCCCAGGGACCAAGCCCCAGCCTGAGGTCATTCCCAGTGGCTGCCACAGAAGCACAGTGGCTCAGTGATCCAGCCCCACCAGGTCGTGTGAAACAGTAAACCTGGAAGAGGAAGTGAAAGAGGATGGGGGCGGGTCATGGAGGGGAGCTCCAGGGTTATCACACTGCAGCACAGAGAGGTCATTAAGTCCATCCCCTGCCTCGGAATGGGGGCACGGAGGACCAGGATGAAGGGGAGAGGGAGCCGGAGGGCAGAACTGTGTCTCTTGGTCTCCCAATTCAGGCCGCTGTCCTGGGTGGGTGCATAGGTGTCAGGTGATCAAGAAGCCCTGCTGGACCTCAGCAGCTCTTGTGGTCATCACCCATCTCCACGTAGGGCAGCCCCATGGGCCAAGTGTCCCGAGGCCAGTAGCGGACTTTGAGGGTTTTGTTCGGCATCTCGTATTCGGAATCCACCAGAGCCAGGATGACCATGCCGTAGGGGAAGGTGAAGCTGATGAGTACATGCCTGGGTGACAAGGTGGAGAGGGGGAAAAGATGCCCCAGCAGTCAGCTTGATGGCCCCAGCCCCACCTCTCCTGACCTTTCCTGGATCCTGGCCATCAAAAGGGATCTCCTGACCACACACCCCCAAGACATACACACACATCCCAGTATCTGTGCCTGCCCCCGCTTCCCCCAGGTCCTGCTCCAAGCTCTGGAATCTGAGATTTTCTGCTTCTAGGACCCAAGTGAAAGCATTAGTTGCTCAGTCATGTCTGATTCTGTAACGCCATGGATTGTAGCCTGCCAGGCTCCTCTGTCCATGGAATTCTCCAGGCAAGAATACTGGAGCAGGTTGCCAAGCCCTTCTCTAGGGAATCTTCCTGACCCAGGGAGTGAACCCAGGTCTTCCACATTGCAGGTGGATTCTTTACTGTCTGAGCCACCAGGGAAGCCCCTAGAGCCCAAGACCATAGGGTAAATGCTTACCAGATGCTGTGCAGGTAGGAGAAATTAATCCATTGCCAGAAACTGCAAAGCAGGCGGTCACTGATCCAGCTAGTAAAGGCGAGAGCCCATATAACCGTGGAGACCTCAATCAGATGCTGGAGCTCCTTATTTTTGGTCCTAGGGAGGGAAGAAGGGAGATCAAAGCCTGACTCAGCTAGCAGATCCCCAGGGGACTGATGGGAAATTCCTCCATTTCAGGAGAGGAGGCTCAGAGGAGGGAAGGATCAAGGGGCAAGGTGGGGGAGGGGCCAGACCCATGCTAACATGTGGGGACTGCTTACAAGATACTGGGTCCTCACAGCAATGCTATTGTTCCCATTTTGTGGATGAGAAAACTGAGGCACGTGAGATTAAGTATGCCCAGACCCCACCCCAAGGTTACACAGCCAGTATGTGGGGTCTGAATCAGGTTTATCAGAATACAGAAGCTGCAACCAACAAGCCCTTCTGTGTTTGTGCTTTGGGGTATAAGTGTATGTGCACCTGTGAGCTGGTGCATGGGAATTTATGTCCACGTGGCTCTGAGAATACGTGTGTAAGTGTGTGGGAGGGTGTCCCATGTCATGGGACAACTCAGGATTAGAATATGTGTTTCCCCAACCACAGAACTAACCCAATGTCTCTTGGGAAAGAGCTTATGAGAGATTAATGAGGCAATAACTCCTTCATGGGTAAAAGCGCAAGCCCTGCCTGCTATCCTAAAAGAGGACAGTCTAAACACCAAAACAAAACAAAACCACACCTAAGAATTGGTAAAATTTGAGTACAGATGGTAAAGAATCTGCCTGCCAATGCAGGAGACACAGGTTCAGTCCCTGAGTTGGGAAGATTGCCTGGAGAAGGAAACGGCAACCCACTTCAGTATTCTTGCCTGGGAGAATTCCATGGACAGAGGAATCTGGTGGGCTATAGCCCGTGGGGTCGCAGAGAGTCGGACATGACTGAGTGATTTAGCATGCACACACACACGTAATTACACAAGATGCTGCCTCTGGGGGAGGTGGGGAGAATCTGGGTGAAGGGTACACAGGACTCTGTGTACTATTTTTGCAGCTTGCTCTGAGCCTGTAATTATTTCAAAATAAAAAGTTAAAAATATAGCATAGTGACTGCAATGGATTGAAACACTTCAGAGATAAATGTCCATGAGTTCATAATGCTTTAAAAAAAACTCTCATGGGTCCTTACCAGAGATGGCTAAGGCACCAACTTGTTGCTCTGGAAATTAATTTTTAAAAGGGAAAGAATTAACGCCCTATCCTGTCTTTCCTGTCCAAACTGTATTTCAAGATTGATGAGCAAACATTCTTCTGTCTGGATGAATGGACTCCAGATAATTAATGCAGAAGGAATAATAGAATCTGAAAATCACACTTTTGCACCCTCTAAGGAGACCACGGGTGGAGACAGCATGAAATGGCTGCTGAAATCATTAGGGGAAAGGGCTGTAGAAAACTTTATAATGAGGGATCTGGATGACACCATCTGAATCCACAGATCAAACAAAATGGCACTAAATGTAGGACGACCACTCATCATGAGGTCTTAATGGGCTGGAACAAATGACACCCAGTGCCACACATGAAGTGAAAAAAAAGTTAAAGCTAAAACTAGATCTATTAATTTACAGAGGGAAAAAAAGGAATCAGGTTGGAAGACACCACAGGAAGCAGTTGGCCAAATCCAAAATTCAGGATGTACTACAGGACAAATCTTTGAGCTTCTGTTATCAAACCAGAGGCATGAAGAAAGAGGGAGGGAGGAAAGGACTGCTATAAAAGAAGGAAGACCTGAGGGACTGCGTTTGTCTTCTGATTTAAACAAGACCAAGCACAAGAAGACGTCTTTGGGAAACTGAGGAAAGGTCAGTGCAAACTGGGTATTATTTTTAGATGCTATTCTAAGGAAGCATCTTCCATTCACCTCTCTAGATCCTGTGCTACCTTTTTCCACCCAGCCCTGAGCCTCAAGGGCTGGCTGGGTATGGGGTGGGGGAGCTGAGTTATGTGGACCTGGAAATAAATATTCCAATAATACCCTTCCTCCACCATTTGATTCCTTGCTGGGGCTCCCCATTGGTCAACCCAACTGGAAACCATTGACCTACCCAACTGGAAGCCATTGGCCAACCCAAATGAAAACCATTGGCCATCCCAACTGGAAACTGTTGGCCAACCCAACTGGAAATCATTGACTTACCCAATTGGAAGCCCACACAACCTCCCTCTGGGATTGGCTCAGGTAGGACTGTAACCAACAACTGGAGGTCACAGCTCTGGCCAAGAAGACTCTCTCCGCTACCTCTCTCCTTCCAGATTCTTGCAATCATTCCTTTCCATCACTCCCCATCCCAGGTCTCCTGATGAGCATGGAGTCCCACTGGTACTAACGGAGGGATTCTAAATGATCTCTAGTGATGTTCCCACAGTCTGCCCTCTCCTTTGTAAGCAACCCTTTTATATAACTCTCTTTAAATGGCCCCATTTGGGAGTTCCTTCTCTAGCCTGCCAAGACCTAGCATGGGTTAAAAATGATAATTTTTTTATCAGGAGAGTGAAACCCTGAACAATTAATGGGTGACATTATATGAAATCTAGGGGGTTAGAGAATGCAGGTTGGGGACTTCCCTGGTTGCCCAGTGGTTAGGACTCTGAGCTTCCAATGCAAGGGGTGCAGGTTCCATTCTTAGCTGGGGAACTAAGATCCTACATGCCATGTGGCCAAGAAGAAGAAAAAAGGAACACAGGTTGGTAACATGCTGTTGGGGCTGGTTAGTGGGCACATGGAGATTTATGATACAATGCTCTCCACTTGTATGTGTATTTGGCAGTTTTCAGAGAAGAAGGACAAACTCTGCCTTAGGTTTCAAATCCTGGTCCTGCCCCTAGCTGGTGAATGATTCTGGGGAAGGGAACATGGTGAGGTTTTTCTTTGGGGGGGGGGTGCGGTTCTTGGAAGAGAAAGGGGTGCCACCTCTCTGGGCACCTGCAGTCACACCCACTTCTTATACTCCTGGACCACGATGTAGATAATGTGCAAGCCAATGGCGTTTAGGGCATATGCGTTGATCGTGGGCCTCAGGAAGGACAGGAAGGTACTGACCAGGCTGATGATGATGATCAGTGAGCTGTACCGAGACCTGGAGGAAGAGAAGGGCTCAGCTGTGGCAGGGGCAGACAGGGGGAGGGTGGTTGAGGGGTATTCCTGTGGGGTTTGGGTAGTCACACGGAAATCTCATGGCTGAGATGGATGAGAAAAGGGAAGGGGTTCTGAGAAGTCCCACTGAGCTCAGAAGACGGTCTTAAGACTCCCAGGTGGGCTCAGTCAAAAAGGTCAGATGAGGGTCCCAAGGCCCAGGTAAATTCAGGCAAGAGTCTCAGGTGAGCCAGGTGGGATTAAGGAAGGAGCACCAGGGGTCCCAGAAACTATTAGGAGAGAAGTCCTGAAGGCTTGAGCTTCCCCAGTGGCTCAGTGGTAAAGAACCCACCTGCCAATGCAGGAGACCCGGGTTCCATCCCTGGTTCAGGAATATCCCCTGGAGAAGGAAATGGCAACCCACTCCAGTATTCTTGCCCAGAGAATCCCATGGGCAGAGGAGCCTGGTGGGCTACAGTCCATGAGGTCACAAAGAATTGGACACGACTGAGTGACTAAAGAGCAGCAACAGCCTGGAAGGCTCAAGTGGGTCAGATAGGGTCAGGAGAGAGATTCAGATGGGTCTCAAGTCAACAAAAAGGGGACCCAAGAGGATCCAACGAAAGACGCCAGAGAGACCAGGTGACAGACTCAGGGAAGAGGTCTTGGGCCCCAGGTAAGCTTAGGCATGGGGTCCTGGGATGCTTTGGAGAAGAAAATGGCAACCCACTCCAGTGTTCTTGCCTGGAGAACCCCATGGACAGAGGAACCTGGTGGACTACAGTCCATAGGGTCGCAAAGAGTCAGACACAACTGAGCACGCACTCGCCTGGGACCCCAAAGTAGGCTCAGAAAGGCTCTGGAGAAGGTCTCAACTCTCCAGGTGGGATAAAAGGAAGAATAAGCAGGTGGGTAAGGGGACAACAGAGGACGAGATGGTTGGATGGCATCACCAATTCAAAGGACGTGAGTCTGAGCAAACCCCAGGAGATGGTGAAAGTCAGGGAAGCCTGGGGGGCTGCAGTCCATGGGGTCACAAAGAGTCAGAAATGACTGAGTGACTGAACAACAACCAGGGGAGGACTTCCAGGGTCCCAAGTATGCTCAGAAGGAGGGTGCCTGAAAGTCCGGATAGGTCAGGCAGGGTCAGGAAAAAGTCCTGGTGTGTTGAGGGGAGGGATTCCAAAGGGTCTGAAGGATAGGTGGGCTCCAGTAGGATTGACAGAGGGCCCGCCCCTGCCCAACCTGTTCTGCCCTAGGAAGGCGGGGAAATAGCAGCGGGGCAACCATATGCTGTAGCCGCTGGCCAGCAGCCACAGGATAGCGATCTCATCCAGCATCTGGCCCAGGAAGCTGAGCGTCATGTGAAAGTACATGGAGAACAGTCCTGGAGGGAGAGACAAAGGCAGGTGATCAAGGGTGTTGTCCCTCTTGCCCCCCACCCTGTCCCAATGTCCCCACCTACCTGTGACTGTGAAGAGAACGAACAGCACGTAAAGGTAGCGGGAGCGTTGCTGGATGTATGGGCGCATCAGAAATGTCATGAGGGGCCCAAAGATGAAGAAGGTGACATTGCTGAACTGGAGAAGGAGGGGAAAGCATAGTGAGGGGCTGTCAGACAGAGGAGGCTGAGCTCGGTCACCCTCAGTCATTATCCATCTGGTCAGCAGCCGTCTCTCAGGCAGTGAACCGACCCAGGGTCTATCCATCTTCCAGCGGACCAGTCAACCACTCATTGGTAGATCCATTACTCCATCCATTACTCTGTGGGCTCCTTAATTCATTCAATGCACATGGTGAAGACTATCTACTTACATTTTCCTTTCGGCAACAGTGTCCCCCAAGTTTGAGCTGGGCATTCAACTACTCAACTCAAGACTACATTCCCCAGCCTTCCTTGCAGCTCACTGTGGCCTTGTGACCTGCTCTAGCCCACAGGACAGGGCTGTAGATGAATCTATCAATATAACTTCCAGGTCAGTTCTTGAGAAGCTTGCCTGCTTGCAAGTTCTTGAGGCTTGCTCTCTACTTCCTATGGACTGAAATGCAAACATAGTGGTCATGAACTGGCCTTGGCCTAGTGACTCACTTCTAAAAAATAGCCTGAAGGGACTTGCCTGGCAGTCCAGTGCTTAAGAATCCACCTTGCAATGCAGGGGGTTTCCTTGGTAAATCTGTCTGCAATACAGGAGACCTGGGTTCAATCCCTGGGTTGGGAAGATCCCCTGGAGAAGGGAATGGCTACCCACTCCAGTATTCTGGCCTGGAGAATTCCATGGACAGAGGAACCTGTCAGGCTACAGTCCATGGAGTTGTGAAAGAATCAGACAGGACTGAGCAATTAATACTTTTCACTTGCAATGCAGGGGACATAGGTTCAATTCCTAGTCAAGGAACTCAAATCCCATATGCAGTTAAGCCCCCACATCTACTGAGCCTGCACACCACAACTAGAGAGTCCATGTGCTTCAACAAAAGATCCTGCATGCCAGAACTAAGACTGTGACTAAAACTCAACTCAGCCAAATAAATAAGTACTAAAAAAGAAAAGAAATACAGGGAGCAGGGACTTCTCTAGTGGTCCAGTGGCTAAGACTCTGAGTTCCCAATGTAGGGGGTCCGAGTTCTATCCTTGGTCAGGGAACTAGATTCCATTTGCCACAGCTAAAGATTCCTCATGCTGAAACTAAGACCTGAAGCAGCCAAATTAAAAAAAAAAAAAAAAAAAAAAAACAGAGCACAGTGGTGGGTATGGGGAAAATCATTCACCTGATACAAGGTCAACATCTATAGCCTAGGTCCTGGTCACCTGTACAGGTTCCCAAGACAGGAGCCCTCCTGTTCCAGGAGAACCCAAAGCTCTCCTGGGACAATGATGGATCAGCCCAAAGGTCACCATTTAAGAACCCAGCCTTGGCAAACTGGTTTCCCAGCGCATGGTCCCACCTACGTCCTTGTTTTCCATGTCAAAGTCTCTGATGTTTATCAACGGACAAGGTCAAACACATCTCCAGGAGGGCCACCCAGTTCACAGAAGCTCCCCTAGAACACAGAGATCGCCCCACCCCCAACTTGCCCTGTCTATATCACGAAACCCTACCCACTGGAACAGATACCCCTGCCAAAGCAGGATACCAGACTTTCTCCTTTAGGAATCTGAAACTTGGAGCAGGCACAAAGCCTGGGAGTCACCAAGATGGAGTTGCATCATTGACAACTCTCTACAGAGGCTCTGGGATATTGTTATGATACTTGAGATGTGACAACTATTTTGCCACCCATGAGAAGACAAGGCTGAGGAAAAAAAAAAAAGCGAATGCTTGAGGACAGTATTTGCACATCTGCTGAATCCTGCAGACCTACTGTGGGTCCCAGCCTTCCTAAAACAACTCATCTTTCCATTTTTTAACACATCTCACTATCTTTCCAATATTCTCTCTTTCCCCCTCTTGTTTGTTTCTTTGTTTTTGTTTTTGCTTAAGTTAGTTTTTTTTTTTAATTGAAGTATAGCTGATTTACAATGTTGTGTTAAATTCAGGTGTACAGCAAAGTGATTCAATTATACATATATTTGTTCTTTTTCAGATTCTTTTCTATTATAGGTAATTACAAAATTCTGAATGTGATTTCCTGTGCTATACAGTAGGTCTTTATTGATCTATTTTATATAGGAGTAGTTTGTATCTGTTAACCCCAAGCTCCTGGTGTATCCATCCTCTTTGGTAACCATAAATTTGTTTTCTTTGTGAGTGTTTTGTAAATAAATTCATTTGTATTATTTTTTAGATTCCACATGTAAGTGACATCATGATATTTGTCTCTGTCTGACTTACTTCACTTAGTATGATAATCTCTAGGTCCATCCATGTTGCTGAAAATGGCAAAGTTTCATTCTTTTTTAAAATTTTATTTATTTATGGCTGTGCTGGGTCTCCAATGCTGTGTGCAATGGGGGCTAGTTGCGGTGAATAGGGGCTGCTCTTCAATACAGTGCACAAGCTGCTCGTTGCAGTGGCTTCTCTTGTTGCTGAGCACAGGCTCTAGGTGTGTGGGGACTTTAGTAGCTGCAGCACATGGGCTTAGCTGTGCCATGGCATGAGGGATCTTAGTTCCCTGATCTGGGGTCGAACCCACATCCGCTGCATTGGCAGGCAGACTCTTAACCACTGGACCACCAGGAAGTCCTATTTCATTTGTTTTTATGGCTGAGTAGTACTCCATTGTATATATGTTCCACATCTTCTTTATGCAGTCATCAAAGGACATTTAGGTTGTCTCCATGTCTTGGCCATTGTAACAATGCTGCTATGAACACAGAGGCGCATGCATCTTTAATTAGTGTTTTTATCTTTTCCAGATATATGCCCAGGAGTGGTAAGGTAGCTCTCTACAGGCTGAGCCCCATGAATCCAGCAGCAGTGGTATATTAGCTAGGGTTCTTTCGTAGCAAGCAACAGAAAGTGATTCTAATGAACTTAAACTATAAATATAAACTGTGTGTGTGTGCATGTGTGTGGTTACTTATTTAATTGACCAAATTATTTATTCATGTATTTGTTCTTTCATTCATTTATTACAAGGAGCTCGGTAATGAAAGGAATTGCAGAGAACAAGAAAACCAGAACCAGGAATAGCTTTGGCCCTTTAATAGACAATCTCTCCAGGGGGCAATATTGGGTACGAATGAAAACAACTGTATTCAGTCCTTCTGTGCAGGCCCAAACTTCAAATTCCAGAGAGTGGGGATGTCCCTGGTGGTCCAGTGGTTAAGAATCCACCTTGCAATGCAGGGGAAGCAGGTTCAGTTCCTGATTGGGAAACTAAGATCCCATGTGCCACACAGCAACTAAGCCCACGGGCCACAACCACTGAGCCCATGTGTCATAGCCGCAGAGTCCATGAGCTGCAACAGGAGATCCCACGTGCTACCACTAAGACCTGACATAGCCGAATTAAAAAAAAAAAAAAAGTCTGGAGAGTGTAGCCTGGGCCACATCTGATCCTTGGAGGAGACTACTTCGAGTGACCATCCCACCAAGACCATAACCAGGTGGCTGATGAAGGGGAAATGGAGCCATGGATACTGAATGGGCAAAAACCCCACACAAATCTGACGTCCCCTCCATCTTCAGCCACATGCAAGCCCTTAGGGAAACCAAGCATGCCTGAAGATACTGAGCCATCCAGCCTCCCAAATTCTTAAGCCTCCGCTTAGAACACATCTGTGATTCCCATACATCAAATCCAGATTCTTTAACTTGGCTTACACATTCCCTCTGTAACTACCTTTCCCCACCTTCAACTGTACAGTCTGGGTGGAAAGAATAACTCAGCTCCTCCAAAGGAGTCTTACTTTACTTCTTACCTCCTTGAGTTTGCACAGACTCTTCCCACTGCCTGTAAGGCTCTCATTCCCATGTAGCCCTCTTTGCCAGCCCAACTACTCTGCATTTAGCCTGGGGATTGCTTTCTTCCTAAAGCCTTCCTAAGCTTACAGGGCAGGGTCAGGGTGGTCTTCCTTTGTGTCTCATGCAGTCCCATATTTCTGACCCTGGTCTTGCTGTTCTAGAACTATCTGGGTCTCCTGCTACATCTAGTCTTGAGAATAGGGATTGTGGCTTCCACCTTCTCCATTATAACCTCAGGAGCCAGAATACAGTACAAAAAAGTCTTACTGAATGACCCAGATAACCACGATGGCGTGGAGTCAAACACCCTACAGTGTGAAGCAAGTGGGCCTTAGGAAGCATTACTATGAACGAAGCTAGTAGCGGTGATGGAACTCCAGGTGAGCTATTTTAAATCCTAAAATATGCTGGTGTTAAAGTGCTGCACTCAGTATGTCAGCAAATTTGGAAAACTCAGCAGTGGCCACAGGACTGGAAAAGGTCAATTTTCATTCCAATCCCAAAGAAGGGCAATGCCAAAGAATGTTTAAACAACTGTACAATTGCACTCATTTCACATGCTAGCAAGGTTATGCCCAAAATCCTTTGAGCTAGGTTTCAGCAATACATGAACCTAGAACTTCCACATGTACACGTTAGGTTTAGAAGAGGCAGAGGAATCAGAGATCAAATTGCCAACACCTGTTGGATCACAGAGAAAGCAAGGGAATACCAAAAAAAATCTACTTCTGCTTCACTGACTATGCAAAAGCCTTTGTGTGGATCACAACAAATGCAAAAATTCTTAAAGAGGTGGGAATACCAGACCACTTTACCTGTCTCCTGAGAAACCTGTATGTGGGTCAAGAAGCAACAGTCACAACCTTACATGGAACAACTGACTGGTTCAAAATTGGGAAAGGAGTATGACAAGACTGTATATTGTCACCCTGCTTATTTAACCTCTATGCAGATTTCACCATGCAAAATGCGGGGCTGGACGAATCACAAGCTGGAATCAAGACTGACGGGAGAAGTAGCAACAACCTCAGATATGCACATAATACCATTCTGATACCAAAAACTGAAGAGGAACTAAACAGCTTCTTTTTTATAAAAAAAAATTATGTATTTATTTATGGCTGTGCTGGATCTTTGCTGCTGCTTCTGGGCTCTTTCTCTAGTTTTGGTGCCTGGGCTTCTCACTGCAGTGGCTTGTCTTGTTGCAAAGCAAGGGCTCCAAGCTCGGGCTTCAGTAGTTGTGGTGTGTAGGCTTCCAGGGTCTAGAGCACAGGCTCAACAGTTGTGGCTCACTGTCTCAACTGCTCCCAGGCGTGTGGGATCTTCCCAGATCAGGGATTGAACCTGTGTCTCCTGCACTGGCAAGGGAATTCTTCACCACTGAGCCACCAGGGAATCCCTAAACAGTTTCTTAATGAAGGTGAAAGAGGAGAGTGATCTCCTATTGACTGGCTCTCAAAACAGTTCAAATGGATTTACCTGTCACACATAGGAAAACACTTGGCAAGGATGTCCCTGGTGGCCCAGTGATTAAGAATCCACCTGCCAGTGCAGAGGACATGGGTTCAATCCCTGGTCCTTGAAGATCCCACATGCTGAGGGGCAACTAAGCCTGAGCGGCACCAACTTAACTGAGCCCACATACCTAGAGCCCATGCTCCCAACAAGAGATGCCCGCACATGCCACATCTAGAGAAGGCCTGGGCACCGCAACAAAGACCCAGCTCAGTCAAAAAAAGTAGTGAATTTTAAAAAATACTTGGCAGAGGGTCCTGCATCTAGAAAGTTCTGAATAGAAGGTGCTATAACTTCCTAATTACTTTCTAGTTACTTTCTAATCTTTTGAGCACGTGACTTTACAGGTTGTTCTTAATCCTCACACACCCATCAAGGCCAGGCTTTCTAGCTCCTGTTTGGCAATGTGGAACCCAGGTCTCAGAGACGTAGAGTGATGTCTCCAAGGTTGCACACCTCTGAAGTTTGCTTTTACCTGGTGCTTTGAAAGATAGGATGGGAGTTCCTCGTGGTCCAGTGGCTAAGAGTCTACACTCCCAATGCTGGGGGCCCGGGTTCCACCCTTGATCAGGGAACTCGATCCCACATGCCACAGCTAAAGATCTCACAAAACGCAACTAAGACCCAGTGCAGCCAAGCAAATAAAAAATGTTTTAAAAATTTAAAGAAAAACAAGAGGACTAGATGTGTGGTGATGACTAAAGGGGGGCTCCCCTGTTTCCTGGATATGTCATCTAATTTCTCTGAGTCCCCCTTTCATGCAAAAGTAAAATTCATGCACCATTAATGCTGTCTAGGTTTTGATGATCCTCTCCTATTGTACTGTAAACCTAGACAGTGTATTAAAAGCAGAGACTTACTTTGCTGACAAAGGTCCAAATAGTCAAAGCTATGGTTTTTCCAGTAGTCTTTCCATGTACAGATGTGAGGGTTGGACCATAAAGAAGGCTGAGTGCTGAAGAACGGATGCTTTTGAACTGTGGTGTTGGAGAAAACTCTTGAGAGTCTCTTGGACTGCAAGGAGATCAAACGAGTCAATCCTAAAGGAAATCAACCCTGAATATTTATTGGAAGGACTTCTATGAAAGCGGAAGCTCCAATACTTTAGCCACCTGATGCAAAGAGCTGACTCATTGGAAAAAACCCTAATGCTGGGAAAGACTGAAGGCAGGATGAGAAGGGGACAACAGAGGATGAGATGGTTGGATGGCATCACTGACTCAATGGACATGTGTTTGAGCAAGCTCCAGGAGATGGTGAAGGACAGAGGAGCCTGGTGTGCTGCAGTACATGGGGTCACAAAGATTTGGACACAATGAGTGACTGGACAAGAACAACAACGATGCTACCACGAAGGCTGTTGGCAAGGGATAATGGGTGCATGAGGCCAGGCATTGAAAAGCTACCTTGCTGGGGACATGGTTTCAGCTCAAGAAATAGTAAAGGCTGCTGCTGCTCTTGTTATTGTTGAAGGAGATAATAATAGCAGGCTTATTATTGGTACAGATACTCCAAGCTCAGCTGCCTACATAATGAAGGTAGGGGCCCTTGAGTGTGTAGAATGAGGACTCAGTGACAGGCAGTGCCTGTAACTAATAAGCTCCAAGTGGCTTCGGAGTCTCTGATAGAATCAGAGCCCAAGTTTCCCAATCACTGGCCCCACCCAGACTCCAAGAGTTGGGCGAGGCACCCGCCCGAGATTACCGCCAGTCCTGAGCTCTCACGCGCATGAGCTGGACTGCTTGCGACGAGGCCCCGGAAGGTGACTTCACCTCAGTTCAGTCATTCACTCACTCATTCATTCAGTCAACAATCATCCACCCCTTCAGTACTGTCTGTGTGCTCAAGGACACTGTTGTTGTTGTTGTTCAGTCACTAAGTTGTGTCTGACTTTCTTCGACCCCATGGACTGCAGCAGGCCAGGCTCCCCTGTCCTTCACTATCTCCCAGAATTTGCTCTAACTCATGTCGATTGAGTTGGTAATGCCATCCAACCATCTCATCCTCTGTCAGCCCCCTTTTCCTCTTGCCTTCACTCTTTCCCAGCATCAGGGTCTTTTCCAATGAGTTGGCTCTTCACATCAGGTGCCCAAAGTATTGGAGCTTCAGCATCAATCCTTCCAATGAATATTCAGGGTTGATTTCCTTTAGGATTGACTGGTTTGATTCTGCAGTCCAAGGGACTCTCAAGAGTCTTCTCCAGCCTCTTGCATTAGCAGGCGGATTTTTTTTGTTTTACCATCTGGGCCATCAGGGAACCCTCCCTTCAAGAATATTGCCAGTGTCTGAAACAAAGTCCCTGGGACTTCTCTAGTGGTCCAGTAGTTAAAATGCCACACTTCCACTGTAAGGGGCATGGGTTTGATTCCTGGGCAGGGAACTAAGATTCTGCATTCCACATGGCATGGCCAAAAAAAGAAATAAAAAACCCTCAAAGTCCCTCCCTTTTACCAGGTATCCAGTCAGAGTTTGGGGGTTATTCTGTGCCTCATTTTCCTCCTCTATAAAATGTAGGCCTTGGGGTTTCCCTGGTAGTCCAGTGGTTAAGAATCTGCCTATCAGTACAGGGGTTCAATCCCTGGTCCAGGAAGATCCCACATGCTAAGAAGCAACTCGACTCGTGGGCCACAGCTACTGAACCCACACCGCCTAGAGCCAGTTGCTCTGCCGTAAGAGCAGCCATTGCAATGAGATGCCGGCACACTGCAACGAGAGAGTGGCCCCACTTGTCACAACTAGACAAAGCCGGAGCAGCAACGAAGACCCTGTGCGGCCAAAAATAAAAAAGTGTTAAGAAAAAACCCACAGGCCCTATCTCTGAGCGCCACGGTGAGGACTGGAGAACTGAGTGCTGCAAGACCAGGGGGTTTGGGCAGTTTTGTTCACTGCTGCCAGCCCCCAGTGTCTAGAACAGTGCCTGGAGTGCAGTAGGTGCCCAGCAAATTTTTGTGGAGAATAATACACGCAAAGAATATGTGCCAGGGGAATTCCCTGGTGGTCCTGTGGCTAAGACTGCACTCCCAATGCAGGGGGCCCAGGTATGATCCCTGGTCAGGGAACTAGATCCCACATGTGGCAAATAAGAGTTCACATGCCCCAACTAACAGATCCTGCATGCTGCAACTAGGACCTGATGCAGCCAAATAAATAAAGGCTTTTTTAAAAAAAGAATATGTGTCAATAGTGCGTACATGTGCCTGGCGCTTGCGCAGTGCGCCATGGGGCAGCTATTATTCTAGAATGCTTTGCTGTTTGGATCATCAAAATCTGGCACGGCATCTGGTAAGTGGATGTGGCTGAATTCCTTAGGGCTGGAAGGAGGAAAGGGAGCGAGATGGGGGAAGGGAAGGAGGAGAGGGAGGAAGGAAGGAGATTGACTTGAATTAACGCCTCACCTCATCTCAGCCTTTCTCATTTACCCACCATCCTGGGATAAAACCACAGCCCCGGGACTTCCCTGGTGGTTCAGTGGCTAAGAGTCTTACACTCCCAATGCAGGGGTCACAGGTTCGATCCCTGGTCTGGGAGGATTCCACACGCCGCTGGGCAACTAAGTCCGAGTCACAAGTACTGAGCCCAGAGCCGCAACTACTGAAGTCCACGCTATAGAATCTGTGCTCCGTAACAAGAGGAGTCGCTGCAACGAGAAACCTGTGCACCACGATGAAGAGTACGCCCCCCACCCCCGCCGCTCATCACCACCAAAGAAAGCTCATGCGCAGCAATGAAGACCAGAGCAGCCTAAATAAATAAAAATTTTTAAAAAACATGCTTCTTTCCAAGGCACGACTTCACCTACTGTGACTTCCATGAAGACAGAAAACACCTGTTTTATCCTCAGCTGTGTCACCAATGCCTTTAAAGTTGGGCACCCAGTAGGTACTCCAGAAGAATTTGTTGAATCAATTAAATCAAGAAACATGGCTGGGGGGGCAGGAGGGATAAATTATAGTGTAAGATTAATAGATACATACTGCTGCTGCTGCTGCTGCTGCTAAGTTGCTTCGGTCGTGTCCGACTCTGTGCAACCCCAGAGACAGCAGCCCATCAGGCGCCACCATCCCTGGGATTCTCCAGGCAAGAACACTGGAGCCGGTTGCCATTTCCTTCTCCAATGCATGAAAGTGAAAAGTGAAAGTGAAGTCGCTCAGTCGTGTCCGACTCTTAGCCACCCCATGGACTGCAGCCTACCAGGCTCCTCCGTCCATGGGATTCTCCAGGCAAGAGTACTGAACATAAAATAAACAACGAGGTCCTATTTTCAGCACAGGGATCCATACTCAATACCCTATAATAAACCATAATGGGAAAGAACATGGAAAAGGATTTCCTTGGTGATCCAGTGGTTAGGACTCTGCATTCTCACTGCTGGGGCCCTGGGTTTGATCCCTAGCGGGGTAGCTAAGATCCCACAAGTAGTGAGGCATATATGCTATGCTATGCTATGCTAAGTCACTTCAGTCGTGTCCAATTCTGTGTGACCCCACAGACGGCAGCCCACCAGGCTCCCCCGTCCCTGAGATTCTCCAGGCAAGAACACTGGAGTGGGTTGCCATTTCCTTCTCCAATGCATGAAAGTGAAAAGTGAAAGTGAATATATTCTTTGTGTGTGTGTATCTATCTATCTATATATATATCCCTTGGATTGACCAGGCAAAAACCCTGGAGTAGGTTGCATCTCCTGCACTTCAGGCAGATTCCTTACCCACCGAGCCACCTGGGAAGCCCCAGCGCCCCACAGAAACCCCCTTGTTGCATAGGAACTCAGTCCTCTGAAGTAGGAAATGGCAACTCACTCCAGTCTTCTTGCCTGGAAAAGTCCACAGACAGAGGAACCTGGCGGGCTACAGTCCACGGGGTCCCAAAGAGTCAGACATGACTGAGCACCATGCATGCACTTGGTCAATATCTGCTGAATAGGAGGAATGAATGAATGAGTTTTTCTTCCCTAGCACATACCACAACCTGGCATCCTATGCCCTTCAGTCTCGTTTAGTGCTTCCATCTCCCAGGACACCAACCCCACTGCCCGTGAGTGCACACTCAGTCGTGTCCAACTCTCTGTGACCCCCTGGACTGGAGCCCACCAGGCTCCTCTGTCCAAGGGATTCTCCAGGCAAGAATACTGGAATGGGTTGCCATTTCCTCCTCCAGGAGATCTTCCCCACCCAGAGACTGAACCCATATCTCCTCTGTCTCCTGAATTGCAGGCAGGTCCTTTACCTGCTGAGCCACTGGGGAGGACCCATTCCAGCCCCATGACAGCAGGCATTTCTGTGTGCTTTGATCACCACTGTGTCCCTGGAGCTGGAGCAGTGCCTGGTTCCATCAGTTTCCGATGAATGAAGAGGGAAATAAAGGGGTCATTTCAATCTACCCCGGCGTCAGCTCTAGGAGGCCAGCGGTGGGGGGTGGGGGGGTCACCGATGCCTGTTTCTGCGAAGGAGAAGAGAGATCCAGAGGGACCTACTGAGTCTGGGCCCGGGATGTAGCAGGGGCGTTCTCGTCAGTTTCAGGTGTGCAATTATCCTATTCATGGCATCTGCTCTCCCTGAGGGCAGGAACCATGCCCTCCTTAGTTTCTGCTGGGCCTGGCATACCAGAGGTGCTCTGGAATTAATTGCTGTTGCTGTGGGAATTCCCTGGCAGTCCAGTGGTTAGGACTCAGCGCGTTCACTGCCGGGCACAGGTTCAATCCCTGGTCCCTGAAACTATTAATATGATCCTGCAAGATGTGCAATGAAGCAAAAAAAAAAAAGGAAAGAAATTGCTGTTGCTGTGAATGTTGAGAAGAAAGGCAGAAGAAGGAGGTGTGGTTTTGAGCTCATGGGACCTGTCAGTCACAGCCAGGTGCTCAGAGAGGGGCAGGCCTTGTGCCTGGGTCACAGGCATCCAGGGAAGAGAGAGATGGGAGTTATTAGCACACTGGAGAGGCCAGCCATGCCAAGGTTGTCTGAAGAGGAGGTGAGGAAGCTGATGGAGGTGTGGGCACTGCAGCTGACAACCTCCTGGCTCTTATCACCCTGTCAGTTCAATACCCACCCCCCACCAGACTCGCCCTACTCATTCCCACCTGCCCATGCAGCTCCCCACAGCAGGCACGCCATCCCACTGCTCTGGATCTGATCATCTGAGAGGGAGTTTTCTAGGGAGGATGGGATGCAGAGCTTCTGAAACTTTGGCAGGATCCCAGGGAAAAAATTTCAGCAGCACAGCTGCCTCTGGGAGTTAAAGTCAGGGTTGGGGAGCCTTGAAACACCTCCCTACACCACTTGAAACTCTCCCAACTTAACAGCAGCCCAGAAGGAGGCCACCAAGCCAAAGCAAACAGGCACCGACTGGGGTGGCCCACACACCACGAACCATGCTCATCCTATTCCAATCCCTCCCACCACGCTGTGTTCCAGCTGCACCACACTTCCAGACTCCTGGCCAGACTGTGAAACGCAATCAGGTGTCCCAGCCACCCCCACAGTGTGGAGTCCCCCATGCTCCCAGGTCTGCCATGGCTCCCCAGTGCCCGTACAATGGCGCATGGACTCCTCTGCCTGACAGCCTTGTCTTGGCCTCTGGAAACCTCACCAGCCCCTTTCCTCACCTTCCGTCCCACCCCCTCAGGCAGGCAGCCTAGGTGCTGGCTTCCAGCTACCAGTTCTTGTCTCTCACCTCAACACCTTGGCATATGCTGTTTCCTTTGACCCATCCACTTTAGAGAACATTAACTTATTCCTTAAGCATCGAGGTTCCCTCCCCCACCCACCAAACGGAGGTGTCACACCCCACCCCATGGTTCCCCACCATTACTTCGGGAGCCCTCTTTCTCCCTTAGTCATGAGCTAACCATGGGGTTGGGAGGAGTCCACTCTTAATTCTGAACCACCCCCTCCACAGCCTGGGGGCCCTAAGCCTCTCTGGGACCTGGAATCACCCAGCACAAGTTGGTTTACAGCATTTTTGCTGAATGCATAATGAGCCAATCGATGAATACAGGAAAAATTTCAAACACTCCAACTCAGTATTGAAAGCTTCATCTATGCATTCCCCCGGTGGCTCAGTGGGTAAGAATCCACCTGCCAATGCAGGGGACATGGGTTAGATCCCTGGTCCGCAAAGATTCCACATGCCACAGAGCAACTAAGCCCCATGGGCCACAACTGCTGAAGCCTGAGTGCCCTAGAGCCCGTGCCCAGCAAGAAGAGCGACCACAATGAGAAGCCTTCACACGCACACAGCAACGAGAGTAGCCTCCGCTCACTGCAACCAGAGAAAGACCCCGAGCAGCAACGAAGACCCAGCACAGCCAAAAATAAAATTTGTTAATTAATTTTTTAAAAAACCTTCATCTTTACCTGGCCCCATGTTTTGGGCACAGAGACACACCTTCCCAAACTGGTTGTCCCTCTTTTACTTCTAAGACTTAGCACATCATTTTCTTCTCTTCTGCTCCCTTTCCTAGACTCCTACCAGCCTTGGTGAGCTCCTATTCTTCCTTCAAAACCCAGCTCCTAGGTGCCCTCCTCCATGAAGCCTCCAGAAACCTGAGCCGAGTCCTCCAGCACATCCTTCTTCTATACCCTGACTGTGTTGAGCTGGGCCCTGCCTCTACCAACTCCAGGCTCACGGCTCCTTTCCAGCAGATCAACAAGAAAGCAAAAGATTCTTCAGAGAGCACTGTTTTCCAATTACAAGTTATGACTCCTAAATGGATTGTGATGAAATCCATGTGAATGGATTTAAAATTTTCTTTCATGGGCTTTTCCTGGTGGTCCAGTGGTTAAGAATCCACCTTCCAACGCAGGGGACGTAGGTTCAATCCCTGGTTGGGGAACTAAGATCTCACATACTAAGGGCAACTAAGATCAAGTGCTGCGATTACTGAGCTATGAGCCTATGGGCACAACTAAGATCTGATGCAACCAGAAATAAATAAATACTAAAAAAAATTTTTTTCTTCTACATCGTCTTTCATTTACATACCTAGATCAAAAGCATGCTTTTAAATAGCTGCCTAGTATTTTGACATGTATTCAGCACTACACAGATTGGTGAAAATGTTATGGTTTCTTTTTCTTTTTTGGCTGTGCGGTTTACAGGATCTTAGTTCTCCAACCAGGCATTAAATCCAAGTCCTCCTCCCTGGTGACTCAGATGGTAAAGAATCTGCCTGCAATGCAGGAGACCCCGGTTCCATCCCTGGGTCAGGAAGGTCCTCTGGAGAAGGGAATGGCTACCCACTCCAGTATTCTTGCTTGGGAAATCCCGTGAACAGAGGAGTCTGGCAGGCTACAGTCCATGGGGTCGCAAAGAGTCTGACACCACTGAGCAACTAACACTTTCACTTCACTCTTCAGTGAATGCGCAGAGTCCTAACCACCAAACTGCCGGGAATTTTCTATGGCTTCTTTTTTATTCACTTATTTATTGCCATTGCAAATGTCTCAGAGGTGACATTATACACAGACTTTGCCAGCCATAGGCATTGTCTCTTTGGTGAAAGTTCCTAGAGGTACAATGGCAGGGTCAGGGGTAAAGTTTATTTGTAAATTGATGTCTTTTTTAAATATTGATTTATTTGGCTGCACCAGGTCTTAGTTGCAGCATTTGAACTTTTAGTTGTGGCATGTGGGATCTAGTTCCTGGACCAGGAATCGAACCTGGGCCCCCTGCATTGGGGGCACAAAGTCTTAGTTACTGAACCACCAGAGAAGTCCCTGTAAATTGATATCTTGACACAAGTTGTCAACTTGCTCGAAGGAGGCCACAGAATGTGAGTGTGCCCACATTCATTAAAAAAAACAAACTCATTTTTAACTCCTGATTTGAGAGGCCAAAAAGAAAAAAATAAATTGTCTTCAATTTGGGCTTTACAAAAGAAAAACTTCTTATATGAACAGGAAGCAGACTACAGCTCCCTGAGTCAAATCCAGCCCACTGTCTTTTGTATGGCCCATGTGCTAAGAATGATGTTTACAATTTTAAAAGGTCACAAAAAGGGAATTCTCTGGTGGTCCAGTGGTTAGGACTCAGATTCCATTGCAGGTGGCAAGGGTTCCATTCTTGGTTGGGGAACATCCCAGGAAAAAAAAAAGGTTTCAAAAATTAAAACAAGGACAATATCTTGTGACACGTGACAATTACTTGAAATTCACATTTTGGTGTCCACGAATAAAGTTTTATTGGCATTCAGCCATGCTCTTCTGTTTACATATCATCTTGGCTGATTTCTAGCTACAAGGGCAGAATTGAGTAGTTTTGAAAGAGATCATGTGGCTCCCCAAAATCCAAAACTACTGTCTATTTGGGCTTTCCAGGTAGCTCAGATGGTAAAGAATCTGCCTGCCAATGCAGAAGACACGGATTTGATTCCTGGGTTTGATCCCTGGGTCGGGAAGATCCCCAGGAGGAGGGCATGGCAACCCACTCCAGTATCCTTGCCTGGAAAATTTCATGCACAGAGGAGCCTGGTGGGCTGCAGTCCATGGGGTCGCCAAAGAGTTGGACATGACTTAGCTAAACAACATTGTCTATCTGGTCTTCACAAAAAGAGTTTGTGGGGGCTCCCCTGATGGCTCAGGGGTAAAGAATCCGCCTGCCAATACAGGAGACATGGATTGGATCCCTGATCTGGGAAGACCCCACATGCTGCAGAACAACTAAGCCTGTGCACCACAACTACTGAGCCTGTGCTCTGGAGCAACTACTGAGCCCATGAGCCACAACTACTCAAGCCTGTGTGCCCTAGAGTCCGTGCTCCACGACGAGAGAAGCCACTGCAATGAGAAGCTCGAGCACCGCAACTAGAAAGTAGTCCTTGCTCATCGCAACTAAAAAGCCTCCACAGCCAAAAATAATACATAAAATTATGTATATATAAAAGGAGTTTGTGGATCCCCGAAGTATATGCCTTATTAGCTAAAGTGATGGGGTTAGGGAACTCGGAAGTGTGTTGGAGGAGAAAGTCTCTTCTATAACAACTCAGATTCGATTTCCCCATGCCCTGATCTATTTGCCAAAGCCTTTTGAGTAGAATAAAAGACATCCTAGGGAATTCCCTAGTGGTCCAGTGGTTAGGACTTGGCACTTTCACTGCCAGGGCCCGCTTTCGATCCCTGGATCAGGGAGCTAGGATCCCACAAGCTGCACAGCCAAAAAAGAAAAAAACAAAAAAGATGTCCGAGGTGAATACTGTCTGGTGACACTTCTGTTTCTGTCTGATAAGTATCTGGAAAGGCAGGTATTGGATGCTGATGATGTAGAAATCTGTCGGAATATGTGTCATGACCAGAATCGGTTTTTAGACCTACAGCCTTGGCAAGTTACCTACAAGCTATTCAATTTTCCATATTTAGAGACGGGCTGAGGGCCCAGTGGTTAGGACTGTGCTTCCACTGCAAATAGGTACGGTTCAACCTCTGGTCCAGGATCTAAGATCCTGCAAGCCCAAGGGCACAGCAAAAAAAAAAAGACAGGTTGAAGAAGGATAGCATGGAGCAGAATTTTACACAAGAGCACACAGATCCGGATGCAGCCCACACCTGAGCCAGCCCTCTCTCCATGCCGTCTGTGGGGTGGGGCTGGAGATGGAACTTTCTGGACCACTGTGGAATGCAGAGAGGAGGGTTCCAGAACCCCCAACCCTCTTCTCTGCCTCTAGGCATTGGCATATTCAGCCCCCTCCCATTTTATAAGGAAAGGCCATTGAGGGCCAGGAAGGGCCAGTATCTCAAACGCTGGGGCAACTGCAAGGATGCCTTGGTTCTCAAACTCTCGGGCTCCAGCTTGGAAAGTGCTGAGGTCAAAGGTAACAGAGTCAGAGCAACTTGGGTATTGTGGCACTGAGCTTCCCCTTCTCCAAGAACAAAGCCTCTCTTGGATGTGTCAAGTTCAAATCCCACATTTGAGTACCAGCGTGACCCTGGGCATATCCTTCAGTCTCCCTGAATGCCTGTTTCATCACCTGGAAAATGGGATTAACTAACTCCATATACTATGCATGCATGCTAATTTGCTTCAGTCGTGTCCAACTCTTTGCAACCCCATGGACTATAGCCCATCAGGATCTTCTGTCCATGGGATTTTTCAGGCAAAAATACTGGAGTGGGTTGCCATGCCCTCCTCTGGGGGATGTTTATATGTGGTGCCTAATTCCCAGGGAAGATTAAATGGGGTTTTTCAGGCAAAATATTTAGGACGATGCCTGGCACACAGTGAGTGCTCAATAAAGGCCATTATGTGCAAGATTGCATGTTCATCATTTATTGAGCATGTATTGTGTGCAGGGCACAGAGTAAAGGATGTTTCCTCATTACCCACCATCCTGGGGACTCCAGGAAATGTCCCCAGCAGCCCGCACAGGACAGCATAGCTGCACGTGTCTTTGCTCACACACATCTTTCAAGCTTCAGTTAAATGCCACTGCCATTGACACATCCATTGACACAGGATTTTTGAGCTCTTTTCCTGTGCCCCCATAGCAAGGGCTGGGGAAAGGATGACCAGTCATCCTGCTATACCTGAAACTGAAGGGTCTCCTGACACAAGACTTATGGTGCTGAAACCAAGACTGTCCCAGTAAACCGAGATGATTTAATCACCCTGGGCTGAGAGTATAGCTGAGAATAAAGTAGACATAACCACCTACTCCAGGAAGTCCTCCCTGATCCACCCCTCCACCACTGGCTCAGAAGCCACCTCTTGGCTTCTCTGAAGCTGCCTTTGCACCTCCCTTTACAGCAGCATCACCCTGGCTTATGAATGCCTGGAGTAGCCTCTGTATCCTCCATTCCAGGAAGGCAGAGAGGACTCTTTTTCAGGTCACTATTGCGAAGCTCATGCCAAACAGAGACAGTCTAGTGAATGAAACCCAGCAAGGCAAGCCTTGCCTAACAGATGAGCAAACCGAGGCCCAGAGAGGCGGGCCACTGGAGCAGGATTTCCCAGCAAGGAGGTGGAAGAGCTGGGGCTTGAACCCCTGTTAGCTGAGACTCTGTCCTGCCAGCCCTCCCACCCGGCCCCTCACCGTGTTGTAGAATTCGGCCACCAGCTGTGAGTACTGGAAGTTGGGCTCACACCAGTCCACCTCGGAGCTCTGGTAAGCGAAGACGCTGGGCATCTCGACACCTCACCTGCCGCCCGCTGGCTGTGTCTGGCAGAGAGCAGCATCTGAGCCTACAGAGGGACAGGCCCAGCCAAGGCAGGGAGAGGATGGCAGAGTGCCCTGCGGCAGGCAGGTCAAGAGGAGGAAAAACCTGCTGGACGGCTCCCTGGTTGCACCAGGGACAGCCTGCCTGTGAGGTGGTGGCAGCTGCCCTGGGCATAAGCAGAGGGGCTGGCACCATCCAGGGAGGGCAAGGGGGAGTGGGAAAGGGGGCCTCCCTTCCCTGCTCCCTAGGAGTGGGAGTTAGGGAGACTGTTCCTTGGAACAGTAATTTTAAATACTGGTGATGTTAGATCACCATCCTCACTTTACAGATGGGCAAAGTGAGGCAGAGGGCAGTCCTTTGCATAGAGCATGCAAGGTGAGGACACCAAGATGTGCACATAAGCAGGCTCCTGACTCCAAGCTTCTACCCAGATGCTGCCTTTAAGCTACATATCGCAGCCTCCCAAATCCAGGCCAAGAGCTGCACATCTGCCCCCACGGACTCTACTCAGCTCCCTCGGGGGCCTTTGGTGATATGACCTCCTTTGAGGGTCCCAGTCTTCCTGTCTGGGCTATGGGAGACTGGGCTGGATTGAAACCATTTCTCTTGGGCAGACAAGACCGCAGATACCTGGAGGGTCTGAGTTTCCAATGAATGGGAGGGGACTGTGGAGTTCCAGGCCTGGGGTTCCCAGTCCTGACTTTCCAGGGCTGTGGAAACCTCTGGTTTGAGAGTCAGACAGACTTGAGTTTGAATTCTGAGTTCCTCCCATTCCTAAGCTGTGTGACCA
The DNA here is from genome assembly GCF_029378745.1 of Bos indicus. Lineage (NCBI taxonomy): Eukaryota > Metazoa > Chordata > Mammalia > Artiodactyla > Bovidae > Bos > Bos indicus. Next base: position 17,880,766 of record NC_091766.1, on the reverse strand, counting down.
TGGGCAAGTGAATTCACTTCTTTGAGCCTCAGTTTTCTCACCTGTGAGATGAGAAATAATAGTACTTCCCTCTTAGGGATTCTGTGAAGATTTAATAAGCTGATACAGCATTTCCTTAAGGAGAACATTTTTTGGTGAGGTGGACCTGCATTCACTTAGCTGTGTGGCGAGAAATCTATTTACTCTTTTCAATTCTCAATAGTTAAAAAGAGGGGCTCAGTTGATGCTAATATATGTTTATGCCTCAACATTTAATCCCTTTGTTTGATAAACACAAAGTACTGTTTGCCTGCCTTCAGCAGGCAACAGTATCCAGCTAGACCATCTAGACATTATTTACTTTATTTTAAAGTAAGTTTGTCTTCTAGCTGCTCATAGCCACTTTCCATTCATGGCAGAGTTCTTACAAAGTTTCTTTTTAAAAATAAACTTACTGAAGCCTTATCATTCTTGCGGTAGTTACAAAAATCTATACAGGTGAAAAAAACCTGCATAGACAGATATGATAGACACACAGACATGAATAATGACAAACTGTTGACATCTGAATAAGGTCTACAAATCACACTGACATAAGTTACTTGGTTTTGAAATTGTAACATTATATAATATGTAACCCAGGTAAGAGAAATTGGAGAAATATGATAGAAGGATACAGATCTGTCTGTACACTTTTTGCAACTTCTTGTGAGTGTACAATTATTCCAATATAAAGAGTTTTTTAAGTAACTGGTTTGGGGTTTTCAGTGGTGGATGAATAGCTCAACAAAATGTGGTCCACCCAAGCAAAGGGATATTATTCAATGTTAAAAAAGAAGAAGATTCTGACACCTGCTACAATATGGATGAACTCTGAGGATATGATGCTCAGCGAGAGAAGCCTGTCACAAAAGGACAAATACTGCCTGATCCTACTCACAGGAGGTCCCTAGAGGACCTCAAACCATAGAGACAGGAAGTGGGGGCCAGGGGCTGGGGGTGGGGCGGGGAGTGGGTATTTAATGAGCACAGAGTTTCAGTTTGGGAAGATAAAGTCCTGGAGATGAATGGTGGGGATGGTTGCCCAACATGTGAAGCTACCTGATGCCACTGAGCCTAGGCTCAAAAACGGTTAAGACAGGGACTTTCCTCATGGTCCAGGGGTTAAGAGTCTGCACTCCCAATACAGAGAGCACAGTTTCCATCCCAGGTTGGGGAACTAAGATCCTGCATGCTGCAAGGTGTGGCTAAAAAAAAATTAAGATGATACATTCCATGTTATGTATTCAGTTCAGTTCAGTTCAGTCGCTCAGTTGTGTCCGACTCTTTTCGACCCCATGAATCGCAGCACGCCAGGCCTCCCTGTCCATCACCAACTCCCGGAGTTCACTCAAACTCACGTCCATTGAGTCAGTGATGTCATCCAGCCATCTCATCCTCTGTCATCCCCTTCTCCTCCTGCCCCAATCCCTCCCAGCATCAGAGTCTTTTCCAATGAGTCAACCCTTCGCATGAGGTGGCCAAAGTATTGGAGTTTCAGCTTTAGCATCATTCCTTCCAAAGAACACCCAGGACTGATCTCTTTCAGAATGGACTGGTTGGATCTCCTTGCAGTCCAAGGGACTCTCAAGAGTCTTCTCCAACACCACAGTTCAGAAGCATCAATTCTTCGGCGCTCAGCCTTCTTCACAGTCCAACTCTCACATCCATACATGACCACTGGAAAAACCATAGCCTTGACTAGACAGACCTTTGCTGGCAAAGTAATGTCTCTGCTTTTGAATATACTGTCTAGGTTGGTCATAACTTTTCTTCCAAGGAGTAAGTGTCTTTTAATCCCAATTTTAAAGTAATTGATCTAGGTTTTTAAAGGGGTGTTATTTGACAAAATACCTTAAGTAAATAAGAGTTTAGGGAGGGGGTGGATATAGGAAAATCTTGAGGGTTGTCTGTAAAGTCAGAAACTTGGGAACTATTGAGTTGTGTATGTATGCTTATGGTTCAGCCCAGAGCTGGCACTGAACTAAAAGAGGCTATTATACCACCATCACCACAATCACCATCACCATCATCACCTGTTTTTGCTGTTCAATCACTCAGTCGTGTCCGACTCCCTGCAACCCCATGGACTGAAGCATGCCAGACTTCCCTGTCCTTCACTATCTCCCAGAGTTTGCTCAAATTCATGTCCATTGAGTCAGTGACACCATCCAACCATCTCATCCTCTGTCGTCCCCTTCTCCTCCTGCCTTCAATCTTTCCCAGCATCAGGGTCTTTTCCAATGAGTCAGCTCTTTGCACCAGGTGGCCAAAGGATTGGAGCTTCAGCTTCAACATCAGTCCTTCCAGTGAATATTCAGGGTTGATTTCCTTTAGGATTTCCTGGTTTGATCCCCTTGCTTTCCAAAGGACTTTCAAGAGGCCTCTCCAGCACCACAGTTCAAAAGCATCAATTCTTTGGCACTCAGCCTTCTTTATGGTCCAACTCTCACATCCATACATGACTACTGGAAAAAACACAGTTTTGACCATATGGCCCTTTGTCAGCAAAGTGACATCTCTGCTTTTTAATATGCTGTCTAGGTTTGTCATAGTTTTTCATCCAAGGAGCAAGCATCTTTTAATTTCATGGCTGCAGTCACCATCCACAGTGATTTTGGAGCCCAAGAAAATAAAATCTGTCACTGTTTCCACTTTTTCCCTATCTATTTGCCATGAAGTAATGGGACCGGATACCATAATCTTAGTTTTAAATGCTGAATTTTAAGCCAGCTTTTTCAATCCCCTCTTTCACCTTCATCAAGAGGCTCTTTAGGGACGTCCCTGGTGGTCCAGTGGTTAAGACTCCATTCTCTTAACGTAGGGGGCCCGGGTTCAATCTCTGGTCAGGGAACTATATCCCAAGTGCTGCAACCAAGGGCTTCCCTGGTAGCTCAGATGGTAAAGAATCCCACTGCAATGTGGGAGACCTGGATTCGATCCCTGGGTTGAGAAGATCCTCTGGAGAAGGGACCGTCTACCCACTCCAGTATTCTTGTCTGGACAATTCCAGGGACAGAGAAGCTTGTCAGGCTATAGTCTATGGGGTCGCAAAGAGTCAGACACAACTGAACGACTTTCACACTCACACTTCACATAAGCAAAGACCCAGCATGGCCAAATAAATTTTAAAAGGAAAAAAAAAAAAAAGAGGCTCTTTAGTTCCTCTTCACTTTCTGTCATTAGAGTGGCATCATCTACATATCGGAGGTTGTTGATATTTCTTCCAGCTTGTGAGTGATCTAGCCCAGCATTCCACATGATGTACTCTGCATAAAAGTTAAACAGGGTGACAATATGCAGCCTTGCTGTCCTCCTTTCCCAATTTTGAACCAGTCAGTTGCTTCATGCAAGGTTCTAACTGTTGCTTCTTGTCCTGCATACAGGTTTCTCAGGAGATAGATAAGGTGGTCTGATAGTCCCGTCTCTTTAGGAATTTTCCACACATCACCATTAGCACCACTACCATCACCATTTCCATCATCACCATCATCGACAAGATGTCAAAGACTTCCATGTTCACACTCTGCCAGGAACACCACCACCTTTAAGATCCTCTGAAGGGATGGAAAAGATGTCACATTTAGAGGTGACAAAAGTTTCCAGAGCCTGGATTCAAAGCTTGGCTTGGCTCTCTACCAGATCAGCAACAACCAAACTGTAGCCATAGCCCACCACCGTCGCCATCACCCCAGCCTCTCCAAGCCCAGTTGGAAGCAGATAGCCTCCCACGTCCCTCCCTAGTCAAATCTGGGCCAGGAATAGTTGTCAGGATCTGGTTCTCCTGAATCTTGGTCAAGGTTTAACAGCCAGAAGGAAGGTGATGAGAGGTGCCTACGCCCAGCCCAGCGTGGGGTTGGGAAAATTGCCTGCACACACAGACTGGGGCAACAGGATGGTGAGACAGCTGTGTGGGTGCTGCAGGGTGGTGCTCGCCTTCTGCCAGATGGCAGGTGTGTGAAGTGCCAGAGCCTGGGTGGAGAGGTGACAGGTCTCCGTGGGCATGCAATGAATTAGCACAAACAGCAGCTTGAGACAATACACCTTTACTATCCTACGGTGCTAGAGAGGAGGAATTCAAAAGGAGTCTTATGGGGCGAAAATCCAACTGTGGGCAGAGCTGTCTCCTTCCAGAGGCTCCACGGGAGAGTCCAAACTCTAGATTTTCCTAGTTTCTAGGGGCGTCCTGCCGGAGAAGGCAATGGCATCCCACTCCAGTACTCTTGCCTGGAAAATCCCATGGACAGAGGAGCCTGGAAGGCTGCAGTCTATGGGGTCACTGAGGGTCAGACATGACTGAGCAACTTCACTTTCACTTTTCACTTTCATGCATTGGAGAAGGAAATGGCAACCCACTCCAGTGTTCTTGCCTGGAGAATCCCAGGGATGGGGGAGCCTGGTGGGCTGCCATCTATGGGGTCGCACAGAGTCGGACACGACTGAAGTGACTTAGCAGCTTAGCAGCAGCAGGGACCACCTGCATCCCTGGTTCATGGCCCCTTCTTCCATCTTCAAAGCACATCATCCCCTCTTTGGAGGTCATCATTTTACTCCATCTTACCCCCTTTTCTCAGATTTGGAATTTCTTATAAAGACTCTTGTGAAGACTGGATCCACTATGTAACACAATCTTCTCTCAATTCAATCCTTGAATTAAGGATCTTTAATTCAATGACACCTTTGCCATGGAAGGGCTTCCTTGGTGGCTCAGAAGGTGAAGAATCTGCCTGCAATGCAGGAGACCCAGGTTCAATCCCAGGGATGGGAATATTCCTTGGAGGAGGGCATGGCAACACACTCTAGTACTCTTGCCTGGATAATCCCATGGACAGAGGAGGCTGGCGGGCTACAATCCATGGGGTTACAAAAGAGTCAGACAGGACTGAGTGACTAACACTAACACTTTGCCATGGAAAGTAACATATTGCCAAGTTTAAGTAACAAGGATGTGGACACTTGGAGGGAATTAATCATCTACTTGGACTTCCCAGGTGGCTCAGGGGTAAAGAATCCACCTGCACTGCAGGAGACTCAGGTTCCATCTCTGGGTTGAAAAGAAGCCCCGGAGAAAGAAATGGCAACCCACTCCTGTACTCTTACCTGGGAAATCCCACAGACAGAGGACCCTACAGTCCTACAGGTGGGTGACAGGCCATGGGGTCACAAAAGAGCCAGACAGGGTTGAGCAACTAAATGACAACAAGTCATCTACTCACCACAGAGGGATCTCAGGATTGGGGACCCGGGGCTGAACTAAACTGGGGTTGAGATGGATGTGAGGATGGAATTGGGGGTGAGAATGGATAGAGGGTGGGGAACTGGCCTGGGGATAACTATGGAGTGAGGCTGGAGGCCCAGTTGGGATTGGGATGAGGCTAAAGGCAGTGCTGGAGACGGAAGGCACTGGGAATGGACATACAGGTGAGGACAGGAACAGTGTTGGGGTGAGTTTGATGACAATGTTGAGACAGGTTTGGGGATGAGGGTGGACTTGAGATCATAGGGGGGGTCGGAATGGGGACCTCATTCATCCCTCATTCACCATCATAGGGACCTCATGAAGCTGTGGATAGGACTCTGTCCGTGACGACATTGGCATCCCACCTCAGGTCAGCTGCTGTGGGGCTTGTAAGGGTGGGAGGTAGATGCCAGTGGGGTGTCCATCAAGAAGGCTGACGATGAGCCGTGACCCTTCCCCATCTCTGCTCACCCAGGCAAAGGTCTGATGTATGTTACAGAAAAACACAAGTGGCCAAGAGAAAATGAAACTGGCCGATAAGCTTACAGTCCAGAGTTAACTGTTAGGGCATTTTTACCTGAAACAATCATTCATATTATTTATTTTCAACAAAGATGTTGGTGCTATTGTATGTTTGTTTCTAATTTCTTCACTTAAAATGCCATAAACAGCCTGTGATATTTTGAAGCCTTCTTCACTATAATTATTTTATTTTTACTTTTTAAATTATTTATTTATTTGGCTGTGCTGGGTTTTACCTGTGGCATGTGGGATACAGCTCCCTGATCAGGGATTGAACCCAGGCCCCCTGCATTGGGAGCTCAGAGTCTCAGCCACTGGACCAGCAGGGAAGTCCGTAGTTCTACTTTTAACCATGGGAAAATACACAGAACATAAAACTTGCCATCTTGACCATTTTCAGGTGCAGAGTTCAGTGGCATTAAGTACATTTATATTGTTGGACAACCATCCCCACCATCCATCTCCAGGGGAAGGTTGGGAGGAAGGATAAACTAGGAGGCCAGGATTAACAGATACACATTACTACATAGAAAATAAACAAGGTCCTGCTCTATAGCACAAGGAACTCTACTCAATATTTTGTAGTGTTTTGAATTTTTTCAGATTCTTTATATACATATATATCTGAGTCGTTGTGCTATACATCTAAAATTAACAAAACATTTTAAATCAACTATACTTCAGTTTTTGAAAAACAGCTGGATTGAAGTATAATTGAATATGATAAACTGCACGCATTTAAAATACATAACTGGGTATTGTCTTGACGTATGTATACACATTTGTGAAACCAACACCGTCACTCAGATAATTAACATGTCTATCTTAGTGTAAGCTTTTTTTGCTGTTGTTTTGATGTCCTTTTTAACAATTAGTTTCTTTTTAAAAATATGGCACATACAAGGCTTGACCAAGAGCTCACAATGAGGAAAATTGAAATCAGTGCAGTTTATTTTATTTTTCTGATTTCCACCACTGACTTTATTTAATTAAAACTAAGTTTCAGGTGTCCATTTTCTGAACAAGGAAGTTACTTTGTTTCATATTTTAAACAATAGCTGTACCCATGTATTTTTATTGTGTGTTTTTAAAAAACTTTTTATTTTGTATTGTGGGACTTTGCTGGTGGCTCAGACGGTAAAGCGTCTGTCTACGATGTGGGAGACCTGGGTTCGATCCCTGGGTTGGGAAGATCCCTTGGAGAAGGAAATGGCAATCCACTCCAGTACTATTGCCTGGAAAATCCCATGGACAGAGGAGCCTGGTAGGCTACAGTCCATGGGGTCGCCAAGAGCTGGACACGACTGAGTGACTTCACGTTCACGTTCCCGTTCACAGCTGATTAACAATGTTGTGACAGTTTTAGATAAACAGCAAAGGGACTCAGCCATATGTATACATGTATCCATTCTCCCCCCAGACTCCTCTCCCATCCAGGCTGCCATATAACATTGAGCAGAGTTCCCTGTGCTATACAGCAAGTCCTCGTTGGTTATCCATTTTAAATATTAGCAGTGTGTACACGTCCATCCCAAACTCCCTAACTATCCCTTCGCACCGTCCTTCCCCCACCACCCCTGCAACCATAAGTTCGTTCTCTATCAGTCTGTTTATGTTTTGAAAGTAAGTTCATTTGTATCATTTCTTTTTAGATTCCACATACAAGGGATGTCATGTGATATTTCTCCTTCTCTGTCTGACTTACTTCACTCAGTATGACAATCTCTAAGTCCGTCCATGTTGCTACAAATGGCATTATTTCATTCTTTTTCATGGCGGAGTAATATTCCACTGTATGTGCCACATCTTCTTTATGTATTCATCTATAGATGGGCATTTAGGTTGCTTCCATGCCCTGGCTACTGTAAACAGTGCTGCGATGAACATTGCAGTGCGTGTATCTTTCAAAGTATGGTTTTCTCCAGGTATATGACCAGGAGTGGGAATGTGGCAGCTCTATTTTTAGTTTTTTGAGGAGCACCATACTGTTCTCCACAGTGGCTGCACCTATTTACATTCCCACCAACAGTGCAGGAGGTTGCCCTTTTCTCTATAGCCTCTCTGGCATTTACTGTTTGTGAACTTTATGATAGCCATTCCGGTTGGTGTGAGGTGATATTGTAGTTTTGACTTGCATTTCTCTAATAACTAGTGGAAATCGGTGCATTTTAAATTGCTAAGACAGATTTTAACAGTACAGATTTTTAAAAGAAAAGCCACTTCTTATTAAAAATTTAAAAATAGAAGAAAATACGGGGAATCTTCCACCCAGATATACTCTCAGCATTATTAGCATTTTGACCTTTAACTTCCCTTTCTGGAGGGGGGTGTGTGTGTGTGTGTGGGTGTGTGTGTGTGTCTGTGTGTCTGTGTATACGTGCATATACACCAGTATAAGGTTTTAGAGTTGTTTTCTTTCTTTCTTTATTTTTGGCTGTGCTGGGTCTTCGCCGCCGCATGGGCTTTCTCTAGTTGCGGCAAGAGGGCGCTACACTCCAGGTGTGGGGCACAGGCTTCCCATTGTGGTGGCTTCTCTTGTTGGGCTCAGTACTTGTGGCACACAGACGTAGCTGTCCCATGGCTTGTGGAATCTTCCCAGACCAGCAGGCATCGAACCCCTGCAGTGGCAGGTGGATTTTTTTTTTAATTATGAAAGTACAATAACACATTTAAGGAGACTTAGAAAATACAGAACAAGGTCACATACAGTTCCACTATATCTTATAATTTTTTTAAGTAGATAAATTAAGACTTCTGGTTGGAGTTCCAATATCAAACACTCAAAAATGAATAGACTGAATATACAGAGAAGTAGAAAGATATAGTATCAGCAGGTAGATTCTTAACTACAGGACCACCAGGGAAGTCCTAGAGTTGCTGTCTACTTGCTTACTTTTCTGGCTTTCTATTTAGGGGTGCAATGTACAATTGCCTCCTGAAATAAATGTATGGGATCATGTTTTTGAAAAGTGAGTTTAATTTAAAGATGATGCTTAAGTAAATCATGGTTACAGGCACAGAAGGGCAAAAATTTTAAATCTGAAAATATGCAAGGCTCTGAAAGACATGATTGGGCAATTGATGAACTTTAAAATTGTTGTTGCTCACTCTGTCATGTCCAAATCTTTGCAACCCCATGGACTGTCATTCACTGTCTCCTGGCGTTTGCTCAAACTCATGTCCATTGAGTCAGTGATGCCATCCAACCATTTCATCCTCTGTCACCCTCTTCTCCTCCTGACCTCAATCTTTCCCAGATTTCCCAGGTCTTTGAATATGGACTGTTTATTAGACAATAATATTAAATAGATAGAAATTTTCGGAATTCGATAAATGAATCACGGTTACCTAAGAGAGTATCCTGGGCTTCCTAGGTGAAACTAGTGGTAAAGAACCCACATGCCAATGCAGGAGACATAAGAGATGTGGGTTCAATCCCTGGGTCAGGAAGGGAAGAAGGCACAACAACCCACTTAGTACTCTTGCCTGGAGAATTCCCATGGACAAAGGAGCCTGACAGGCTGCAGTCCATGAGGTCACACAGAGTCAGACACTGGCAGGCAATATGACAAAATATTAGTGATTGGTAAATTTGGGTAAACGATAGATGGCAGTTCATGGGATTTGTCTTGCAACTTTTCTGTTGCAATAGAAATGTTTCAACATGAAAAGTATTTTAAGTTGACAAATTAGGGGCATTCCTTGGTAGTCCAGTGGTTAGGACTCCGCTCTTCCACTGCTGAAGCCCAGGGTTCAATCCCACAAGCCTCAGGGCAACTGAGTCATCGTACCAGAACTAGAGAGTTCATACACCACACCAAAAGATTCCAAATGTCAATGAAGATCCCAGGGACCATAACCAAGACCCATCAAAAGAAACTGGCCATCAGATCTGGCCATTTGAAAGTCACTGGTGACCTTACCCATTTGTGTCTCAGTGGAGTTGTGGGGGGAAAGTCTGGTTAGAGCGGGTTCAAGAGACACTAAAAAGGGAAGGAGTGAAAATATTGCCACCTGCTGCATCAATATGGATGAAACTAGAGATGATCAAAGACAAACAGCCTACCATATCATTTATATGTGGAATCTGAAAAAAAAAAAGATACGTAGTTAACTTATTTACAAAACAAAAACAGACTTACCGACATAGAAAAAAACTAGGGAAAGCAGGGGTGGGGCGGGCGGCTGGGAGAGGGATACGTTAGGAGGTAGGGATTAACAGATCAACTCTGGTACATCCACACAACGGAATATTATTCAGCCTTGAAAGGAACGAATGAATCAATGAATATACACAACGACACCAGTCACTCTCAAAAACACTACATTAATGAAAGAAGCCAGTCACAAAAGACTGCTTATTATATGGTTCCATCTACATGACATTCTAATAAAGGGAAATCTAATCCTGAGTGACAGAAAATTGGATAAATGGTCATTTGTAGATGAGGATAGGATGGGGTTACTGCAAAGGGACCCAGGGCAATCTTTCTTGGGTGATGGAAAGGTTCTCCGTGTTGACTGGGGAAGTGAAGACACTGTGGGTTTGTCAAAACTCATCAAACTATATGCTTAAAGTGTGCTCAGTAGTGTCTGATTCTCTGCAACTCCACGGACTATAGCTGGCCAGGCTCCTCCATCCATGGGATTTTTTCCCAGGCAAGATACTGGACCATGTTGCCATTTCCTATTCCAGGGGATCTTTCCAACCCAGGGATCTAACCCATGTCTCTTGCATCTCCTGCATTGGCAGGCGGATTCTTTACCACTAAGCCACCTGGGGCCTCCCTGATAGCTCAGTGGTAAAGAATCCGCCTGAGATGCAGGAGACTCAGGAGACGCTGGTTTGAGCCCTGGGTGGTGAAAATCCCCTGGAGGAGGAAGTGGCAATGTGCTCCAGTGTTCTTGCCTGGAAAAAAATCCCATGGACAGAGGAGCCTGGTGGGCTACAGTTCATGGGGTCTCAAAAAGTCAGAGATGACTAAGCCCAAAGCCTTAAAATGGATACATTTTATGAACTGGACATTACATGTCAATAGAGTTGATATTAAACCAAGCTGAACAAGGAAGAAAGAAGATAAAAGAAAATAGGGGTGTACATTGTTGTGGTCTTTGGGTGATGGAGTCCTGGGTTCATAGCAGAAATGGGTCAGGTGGGACTTCCCTGGTGGTCCAATGGCCACTCCCACACTCCCAATGCAGGGGGTCTGAGTTTGATCCCTGGTCAGGGAACTAGATCCCACACACCACAACTAAGAGTTCACATGCCACAGCTAACAGATCCTGCACAGCACAACTAAGACCCCGCACAGCCAAATAAATACATATTTTTTTAATGGGTCAGGGTATAGTGGGCTTAGCTGATGGTTCCACTGGTAGTCTGAGGCATTCACGCTGTGAATTTCCAGGACAGCTTACCAGGAACATATGGAGAAGACAGTCTCCTCTCTCTCCACTTAAAAACAGTGTTTTGCTTTCACTGTATTTTTTTAAATTCAGTTTCCATCTATTTCTGGTATGTCATTCCATTTTTCCATGTATGGCAGTCATTTAAAGTTTCTATTTTAAACTAAATGTATATTTGAATGTCTTAAATGAGGGGATTTACAGTAAAATTATTCATGATTCTATAGCTGGCACACATTTGCATGACTAAAGTTTAGAAAACCTCATGGTTTCCCACCACTTTTTGTTGTGCTCTTTTCATGAAGGCAATGGCACCCTACTCCAGCACTCCTGCCTGGAAAATCCCATGGACGGAGGAGCCTGGTAGGCTGCAGTCCATGGGGTCGCTACGAGTTGGACACGACTGAGCAACTTCACTTTCACTTTTCACTTTCCTGCATTGGAGAAGGAAATGGCAACCCACTCTAGCGTTCTTGCCTGGAGAATCCCAGGGACGGGGAAGCCTGGTGGGCTGCCGTCTATGGGGTCGCACAGAGTCGGACATGACTGAAGTGACTTAGCAGCAGCAGTTTCATGAATATTGAAATTTATAGGCTTGGTCTACCAGATGGATTGCATTTCTTGAGGGTTTGTGTGTGTGTGTGTGCATGCATGTGTGTATGTGTGTGCATGCATGTATGTGTGTGTGTGTGTGTATAGGCAGTGAAGTAACAGAGAGACTTTTATGAAGTATCAATACCTAATTACTTGCCTCCAGAAGAAGATTCTCCCCATTTGTCAGGTGAGGAGAATGCACTTACGAAACTTTCAGATCCTCATCCAAGGTCTCAGGAAATAAGTAGTAGGGTAGAGACTGAACCCAGGACTCTCTCCCCTACCCTACCACCCCTTAACTGTTAATAATTACCACTGAACAATGACTGGAGACTTCCCTGGTGGTCCAATGTTTAGACTCCACACTTCCAATGCAGAGTGCACGAGTTCAATCCCTGTTTGGGGAACTAAGACCCCACATGTCACAGGCCAAAAATAATAATAATAACTGAATACTTTCCAGTTTAAAAATTGAAGCTATCTAGAAAAACTTAATTTGAAAAGATACATGTGCCTCAATGTTCACAGCAGCACTATTTACAATAGCCAAAACATGGAAGCAACTTAAGTGCCCATAACGAATGGATAAAGAAGATGCGGTATATATATATAATGGAATAGTACTTAGCCGTAAAAAAAAATGAAATAATCCCATGTGTAGCAACATGGATGGATTACATCTAATTCCCATGGATGGAGGAGGCAATGGCACCCCACTCCAGTATTCTTGCCTGGAAAATTCCATGGATGGAGGAGCCTGTGGGCTGCAGTCCATGGGGTCGCTAAGAGTCGGACACGACTGAGCAACTTCACTTTCACTTTTCACTTTCATGCATTGGAGAGGGAAATGGCAACCCACTCCAGTGTTCTTGCCTGGAGAATCCCAGGGACAGGGGAGCCTGGTGGGCTGCCGTCTATGGGGTCACACAGAGTTGGACACGACTGAAGCAACTTAGCAGCAGCATACTAAGTGAAGTAAGCCAAACAGATAAAGACAAGTACCATAAAACATCACTTACATGTGGAATCTAAAAAAAAAAAAAACGATAAAAATGAACTTATTTACAAAACGATAAAAATGAACTTATTTACAAAACAGAAATAGACTCACAGAAATAGAAAACAGCACAGGCATATGGGGTCTTAGTTTCCCAACCAGGGATCAAACCCATGCCCTCTGCAGTAGAAGCTTAAAGTCCTGACTACTGGAATTTTCATATACTCCAAAAGCTTTTAAAATTACACCATGGGGGGCTTCCCTGGTGGTCCAGTGGTTAAGAGTCTGCCTGCCAGTGCTGGAAACACACCAGTTCAATCCCTGGTCTAGGAAGATCCCACATGCTGCAGAGCAACCAAGCCCGTGCACCACAACTACTGAAGCCTGGACTCTAGAACCTGTGTTCTGCAACAAGAGAAGCCACCTCAATGAGAAGCCTGCCTGGCCCAACTAGAAAGTAGCCCCCACTCAATGCGACTAGAGAAAGCCCATATGCAGCACCAAAGACCCAGCACAGCCAAAAATAAATAAATGAAATATTTTTAAAAAATTACACCATGGCACTCTTTCCATGTCAATAAAAGTGAATACACAGAGACTTCCCTGGTGGTTCAGTGGTTAAGACTCAGCTCCCACTGCAGGGGGCCCAGGTTCAATTCCTGGTTGGAGAACTAGGATCCCACCTGCTATGCAGCAAGGCCAAATAGGGGGATAAAAAAAAGTGAATGCACAATATCTTTGTCATTGCTGACAACCCATTTAAATGCCCCTCCCCCACTCAATTGCAGGAGACCTGGAATCAATCCCTGGAATGGGAAGATCCCCTGGAGAAGGAATGACAACCCACTCCAATATCCTTGCCTGGAGAATTCCATGGGCAGAGGAGCCTGGTGGGCTACAGTTCATGAGATCGCAAAAAGTCAGACATCACTGAATGACTAACATTCCCCTCCACCCCACCCCACCCCTACAATCCCCCTACCCCAGCTCAATGGCTCCCCAAAGCATCTGATGCTTCTGAAACTGATGGCTGATCTCAACAGCCTGCCCACCTGCCACGTTTGTTCTTCTCCTGGACCATTCTCTTCCTTGGGCCTGTGACTGACCCCATCCTGGTCCTGGGTCCCTCCTCTCACTTCAACCCATTGTTCCTGGGACAGGGTGGGGAGGGGAGAGCTCACCCTCTCCCATGCTGCCTGAGTGCCAGAATTACAGAACCATCCGCTGCCTGGAAGTCTCCACTCTGGTATCCACAGGCTGTCCTAGCTCCCCAGATCCCAACCCAGTGGTTCTGAGCAGCGGCCATTGCACAATGTCTAGAGACCTTCTCGGTGGACGTAACTGGGAGGACGCTACTGACACCTAGTGAATGGAGGCTAGGTGTGCAGGATGAACCCCCACAACAAAGAACTTCAGGCTGGCGGTTCCCAACATTTTTGGAAACCAGGGACCGGTTTCATGGAAGACAATTTTCCCGTGGATTGGGTTGGGGGTGGGGATAGAGGGAGAGCGGGGAGCGCTGATTTCAGAATGACTCAAGGGCATTACATTTATTGTGCACTTTATTTCTAATCTAATGCTTCCACTGATCTGACAGGAGGTACCAGTCTGTGCCCCGGAGGTTGGGGACCCCTGTGCTGTGTGCTCAGTCACTCAGTCATGTCCCACTCTTTGTGACCCTATGGACTGTAGCCCATCCTCCTGACCCGGGGATCAAACCTCTGTCTCTTACATCTCCCGCATCGGCAGGCAGATACTTTACCACTGCGCCACCTGGGAAGTCCCCATAGTACACTTGATCTTAGCCAAAAGGCTGAGTATTTCAACCCCAAACGTCAGAAGTGTCAAAGTTGAGAGACTCTGCCCTAATCTTACCCCAAACCGACATCCCCATCTCAGTAAAAATCACCTCCATGCCCCCAGTGACTCTAGCCAGGCAGGTTTGAAGCTTCCCTTCCCCTCCCTCACCAAATTCAATCCACTCCTGAATTAATCAGGTAATTCTAGATGCTGCAACAAACAACCCAGAATGTTTAATGACTCAGATATGATGGAAGCTTGTTTGTTCATTTTTTAATTTCTTTTTTTGGGGGGTATGATTTTTTAAATGTATTTTTAATTGGAGGATAATTCCTTTACAATTTTTTGTTGATTTATTCAGGAAATTTGTTGCTTAGCCATCTAAAATCCAAAATGTAAGAAGAAAGGAAAAAAATCCAAAATGTATGTTCCTGGGACTTCTCCATTGGTCCCGTGGCTAAGACTCCAAACTCCCAAAGCAGGAAGCCCGGATTCAATCCCTGCTTGGGGAACTAGCTCCTGCATATCGCAACTAAAAGTTCACATGCCACAACTAAAGATCCCATGTGCTGCAAAAAAAAAAAAAAAAGAGAGAGAGAGAGAGATCCTGTGTGCAGCCTAATAAATAACTTTTTTAAAGTGTGCCCCTGACTGGCAGGTGGTTCCCCTCCCAGGCTCCTCCTAGGGTCCCACCTTGTTCATCAGGCCACTGCACACAGCTTCGAGAGCTGATGGAAGTCGAAAGAGCGGGGCGAAGTCATGCCTATTTCCCTAACTCCTGGATTTGTAAGGGTCACACAGCATCTCCTTGCAGGGTCCCTTGGTGAATGAACACATCACATGACTTCTGGGATGCAAGGGATGCTGAGAAATGCAGCCCCAGGATGCAAGGGTGTGGCGACCACTCTCCAAGATGACCTCCAATGATACCCACCTCCTGGTAGTCACCCCCAGCATAGTCCCTGGTCCAACACTGAATCGTGGTTAGCCTGTGTGACCACTAGAAGTAACCACGTGTGAGTTTCAAAGCTGAGCTATATTACACATTAGAGCTTCCACCGTGCTCTCTTGGATCACTTATTCTAGGGGGAAGCTGGCCGCCATGTTGTGAGGACACTCAATTAATCAAAAGGTCTATTTGGGAAAGAACTGAAGCCTCCCAACAGTAGTCAACTATCCAACTTGTCTGGCATCCAACTTGCTATCTATGAGTGAGCCATCTTGGATGTGAATTCTTCAATTAGTTGAGCATTTGTGTTTTATTATTCTTCTTCTTGGCCTCTTTGGCCTTGCCTCGTGGCTCATGGGATTTTCATTTCCCAACCAGGGATAGAACCTGGGCCCCAGCAGTAAAAATTTCGAATCCTAACCACTGGACCACCAGAGAATTTCCCATAATGCATGTTCAACTTATGATATGTTCATGTATGATGAGTTTATCAGATGTAACCTTATCATTAGTCAAGGAAGATCTGTTCTGTCATAAATAACCCTGTGGCTAAATCTCGCTTTGGACCATTTCCTAAAAATGAGTCACTACAAGTAGAGTGTAAGAATTTGAAATTTGGTGCCAACTTCAATTCCAGCAGTAATACCCTCATTGAGCCTTTACCTGGGGGGATCCATTTACCCACAGCCTATTCAGCCCTCAAGGTTTCTGTTTCTTTCTTTCCTTTTTTTTTTTAATTTTCAATCTCTATCAATTCAACGGGCCTGTTTTGCATTCATCTAAGAGAAGGAAACAGTGATCAGAGTTTCTCTTGGATCCTGGACTGAAAACTGGTGCTCAGATGCTCAGTTGTGTCCAACTCTTTGTGACCCCAAAGACTGTAGCCCACCAGGCTCCTCTGTCCATGAGATTTCCCAGGCCAGAATATTGGAGTGAATTGCCGTTTCCTCTTCCAGGGGATCTTCCCAATCTAGGGATTGAACCCGTGTCTCCTACATCTCCTGCACTGGCAGGAGGATTCTTTACCACTAGCGCCACCTGGGAAGCCCAAAAACCGGTAGGATGGACTGATTTGCAGCCAAGTGTTCAAACTGATTCTTCCTCCCCTGATTCATTCATTCATTGGGAATATTCAGAGCAAAGTCTGGAAAAACAAGAGACTGGTAAATATCTGAGTGCCTATAATGTGCCAGGTACTGTTCAAAAGTTGCTTTTTTTTTTTTTTTCATTTCAGGTCACTGTCCACTTTAATTTAGATTGGTGACTTTCAACCAGAAGCAGGTCTATTCTTAGCAGGGGGCACTTCAGCACCTGGCAACTTTGGAGACAGTTTGTGTTGTTATGATGGAGAGGGGATTCCTAGTATCTAGTGGGTGGGGGCCAGGGATGCTGCTCCACACCCTACAGTGCCCAGGACGGCACCCGCTCCCCAACAAAGAATCATCTAACCCAGAATGTTAACAGTCCTGAGGTTAGAAAACCCCAGTTTAAATGAAGTGGAATAGAAGACAGTAGAATATATCAGAAGGGGTTGCTCAAAAAACAAATAAGTATCATTTCACAAGGCTTCTCTAAGGAGGTAATGATTTTTTGGTTTTTTTTTTTTTAATATTTATTTATTTGGCTGTTCCAGGTCTTGGTTGTGGCATACGGGATCTTTAGTTGCTGTGTGAAAACTCTTAGTTGCAGGATGTGTGATCTAGGTCCCTGACCAGGGATTAAACCCAGGCCCTCTTCTTTGGGAGCAGAGTCTTAGCTACTTGATTACCAGGTAAGTCCTAAGGAGATGGTGTTTGAACAGAGATTTTTGTGTTGAGCAGGATTCAGGCAGAGGACACAAGCAGAGGCCAAGTGGCTAGAAGGCACTTGGCATGTCTGGGGAGCAGAAAGTGGGTCAGCGTGGACCCTGAACCCAAGTGGAGAAGAAAGGGTGGAGGAGAGGAAGGTAGAGGTCAGCTGGGGTGATGGGAAGCCAAGGAGAGGATTTTAGGTAAAGGAGGGATATGGTTTTGTTTCTAGGGAGTATCCTGATAGTCTAGTGGTTAGGATTTGCCCAGATTCAATCCCTGGTCAGGGAACTAAGACCCCACAAGCCATGAGGCCCAGTGGCTGCCCTCTCCCACCAAGAAAAAAGCCTTTACAAGGATCACTCAGGCTGCTGAATGAAATAACAGCTAGGAGTCCAGAGCAGGGGAGAAGCTACAACACTGACCAGGGTGTTTTTCAGGGTAGTGACAAGGATGCAGGAGGTGAAAAATAGTTGAACTGTGCTTAGATAGAGCAGGTGTAACACAGGCAGTGAGGGCAGAAGTGTGGGGCAGTGTTCGAGTGGGGCACTGCAGGCATGGCGGGCACTGATGGGACAGCCCTTCTCCCCAGAGGCAGGGTGGGAGCTCCGGCCTCAGGGAAGCGGGCTGGGCAGGGTCACCCACCTGACTCATAGCAGAAACTGGAGGGGCCAATACTGCTCCCCCACTTCTTCAGTCCCTGCAGTGGGAACACCACTCCTAGCAACAGGGTGCCTGCAGTGAGTGAGTCAAAGTCGCTCAGTCGTGTCCGACTCTTTGCAACTGTACAGCCCATGGAATTCTCCAGACCAGAATGCTGGAATGGGTAGCCATTCCCTTCTCCAGGGGATCTTCCCAACCCAGGGACCAAACCCAGGTTTCCCGCATTCCAGGTGGATTCTTTACCAGGTGCCTCCAAGGTCTCCTCTATACTCTTCCGCTTCCACGTTCTTTCCTCTTTCCTGCCCCTGATTCCATAAGGTGAAAAGTGTCTGTGTCCTTCTCTATTTCCTCATCAGACCAGGCACAAAACTATGCTTATCTAGGACACCTAGCTTTGAGTTTAGAGTCCAACAATTAGGAATGGTCTGCCTGTGAATTCCTACCTATGCATCAAAAGCCATGCCAAATGGACCCCCATTTGGGAGGGCATCTTGGATGCCCGTGGTTGCAGATCTAACACAATAACTCATACACATCAATTACCATATGTAAAATTAGACAGCCAGTGGAAATGTGCTGTATGACACAAGGAGCTCAAATCCGGTGCTCGGTGACAAACTAGAGGAGTGGGATGGGGTGGGAGGTGGGAGGAAGGTTCAAGAGGGAGGGGACATATGTATACCTATGGCTGATTCATGTTGATATATGGCAGAAACCATATTGTAAAGCAACTATCCTCCAATTAAAAATAAAATTAAATATATATAGAATAATGTATATAATATATAAATAGTAAATATGTGTATATATATATAGAGAGAGAGAGAGAGAGAGAGAAATCTCTCCCACCAAATACACATCAATAGCTAATACAAATCGAGTACTTGTTACATTCCAGGTCCAATTCTGAGGACCTGACAATGATCCCAGGATGTAGTTTATTACTATCATGTCCATTCTATAGAGAGGAAATTAAGGCTCAGGGACACACAAACTAGTTGAGTAACGGGTGTGGTGACCCAAGGACTACAGAGCTGATGAAACCAAGGAGGGTCTTGGAATGCAGGAATGGGAAAACCAGACCCTCATCATCTTTCTCTCCCCTCCCCATGTTGTAACTATTAACAGATTTCAGGTCCTCCGGTCTCCCCTCCTACCCCACACAGGGAGAAGGTATTTGCCTTACTCTTTCCCCACCCAGTATACGTGCGTCATCCAATCAGCAAATGACCCGCAAGACTCCTATCCCACTCCTTGTACCCTGGGTATAAAAGTGGACTAAGGACCCCTATTCAACGTTGGTTCTCCCTTGAGCTGGCCCACTAACAGTGTCTCCCACTCTGATAAACTTTATTCTCCTCTCATTCTGCTTCATGTCCAAAAAGTCTTTTCCAACCCGCGCATGGACCGTGACAGTGGGGCCAAGATTTAAACACAGAGAATGCCACTCAGCAGCAGGAATCCCTAAATCCTTCCCTGTAAAACCGGTTTGATCATCACTATCTTCCAAACAAGAAACTTCAGGCTCAGAGGAGTTAAGCAATGCACCCGAAGATCACACAGCATGTCAGTGGTTAAACCAGGCTTGGCATACGGGTAAGCTGCCTTCAAAGCCCTCAGATCTTTTTTTTTTTTTTTAAGTTTTGAAATATGTTAATTTACCCCTAAAAGTTACATTAAATGAAGAATTTTTGTTTTTATTTTTTATTGAAGTATAGTTGAATTCAAAGCCCTAAGCTCTTAAGCTACCTCCTTTGCCACTTCATCTCTGGGTTCAAAGTGTACTTAATGAGCACCTACTGTGTGCCAGGCAACGGTTCTAGGCTCTGGACACAAAATACGGAACAACTCCCAGGTGACATTTGAACTGAAAGATGAAAGAGAACCTCTAGATCGTCTAGATCGAAAAGAGGTTCCAAACGTTACCAGGAGCCTTCCTTCACCCCCCACCTCCCCACACACACCTTTGTCCATCGTCCTCCCTTTGCCAGGAATGCCTTTCCCTACATAACAAACTCCTATATATCCTTCAAAGCCCAGCTCCAACACCTGCTCCTCCTAGGAAGCCTTTCCAGACCGACCTCCCGGGTGGAAGTCCGCAACTTCCACCCTTGGGCTTGCATATCTTGGGGCCTTCCCACTACCCCATACATAACCATAGACGGATGGGAAGGTCTCGGGAGTCGGCCCCACCAGGCTAGATGATCGTTGAAGCCCAGGCCCAGTGGGCGCACGGAGCTGATTTTTTTTAATTAGCAACGAAGAACAGAAAATTCTTCAGGAAGAAGACCCTAACATGTATCTTGGAAGCTCTCCAGTTCCACTCTGCCACCACTTCTCTTGCTCCGCCCCTCCAACGCCCAGCCCCGAAACGTGCCCCATGCTTCACGGAAGTGGGCGGTCTCGTGAGGCAGCGCCGCGGGCGCAAAGCACGCTGAGAGTTGTAGTTCCGGCATCGTACGGAAGCCGAGAGGGACGTGCCGCGCGATGTGGCCCAAAATATTGCTTAGGGGGGGCCGGGTGGCGGCCGGCTTGTGCCCAGCACTGGGGCCTCGCCTCGCCGCCCGCTTTCCCCCGCAGCGGACGCCCGAGAATCGCCTGGCCCCGCAGCGGAACCTGCACGCGACGGCGGCCCGGGCTCTCCCGCTCATTCCCATCGTGGTGGAGCAGACGGTACAGTGGCCGGGCGGGGACACGGCCCGGGGGTGCAACGGCTTGGGGCACGGAGGGCGTCTGACCCTCACCCGCGTCTTTCTTCCCCAGGGTCGCGGTGAGCGCGCCTATGACATCTACTCGCGGCTGCTTCGGGAGCGTATTGTGTGCGTCATGGGCCCTGTGAGTGCCTCGCGCCGCGATCCTCCCCTTCGTCTGCCCAGATCTCCGCAAACCTCCTTGATCCTCTGACTTCTCCCCCATGACTTTCCTCCCTAGGCTGACGCTCTTGTCCCAGTCTGACACTCCCTGCTTCTTGGGCACATAAGCCCCCTGATGCGCCCTCCTGACCTGTAGTCCCCCTTCTACTCCTTTAAATCCTCTGCGTCTCCCTCCCTAATTTCTGACTCCCTCCTCACCAATGATCCTCCTTCCCATTCCTGGGCTCCTATCGGTCTCCCCAACCTCCTCACCCTTTTCCTTCCTGCTGCCTGAGTCCCCCCTTCCTGTGTCCCCAACCCCCTGGTTCCGGATCACCCCCACCACATCCACTCCTGATCCTGAACGCTTCCCCATCTGTCTTACTTGGGCCCTGACCACCTTTCTGGTGCCCTGACTCAACCCCAGCCACCCCATAACTGCTGCCCTTAGCTTTCACCCCCATCTGGGGACACCCCTGCTCTCCTCACTTGCAGATCGATGACAGTGTCGCCAGCCTGGTCATCGCGCAGCTGCTGTTCCTGCAGTCGGAAAGCAACAAGAAGCCCATCCACATGTATATCAACAGCCCTGGTGAGCAGAGCCTTCCCGGGTCCCATGGGCACTCCTGGGGACACACCAGGTGACTCCAGGGACTGAGACCCCTAATTAGGGAGGTTCTGTCTCTGAAGCAAGAAAGGGGGCAGAGCTTCCTTTGGAATCTCCAGAGGGTCTGGAAACCTCCAAAAGCTGCCTCTTCCCTTGCTTTTTTAAAGAGGCACCTGAACCTGCCTCTCCGTTGTCAAAATTTTTTAAACTGGTAGATTCCACCCTATCCCCCAAAAAAGGTAGAATAGCCAACAGCCAATTTATTTTATTTTGGTCGAGTTGTTCCTCCTGTGGGATCTTAGTTCCCTGAGCAGGGATCAAACTCAGGCCCATGGCAGTGAAAGCCCTAACCACTGCACACATGGGGAATTCCCTGAATAGCTGATCTTAATTGATCGTTTACTGTGCTGGGCACTTTTATAAGCACTTTGTAAGCATTTAACTCATTTTCTTCATGCAGCCTCACGTGATGGGTAGTGTTTAGTTATCTCCAACCTACAAGGAGGTACCATGTCTCCGAGACTGGATAACTTGCCTCTTGCATCACATGTGATGACCTGACCAGCCAGGGGTCATACCCAGGCAGACTGGCTCCAGAGTCTTCGCTCGTAGTTATTACATTCTCCCAATTCTTGAGAATGTGGCCAATCTCATCCTCCACTGGGTCCACATCCAAGTGTGGCAACTGTCAGCTCGCTTTGGAGCCAGCCCTCCAAAAGCGAGGAGCTTTTGTTGCCCCCACCTGCTCTGTGTCTCCTTCCTACCCCTGGGAGTATTTCTGTTTGAGACCCCAGCCCTCTTCAGGGCCTTAGGGGAAAGGATGGTTGGGGGGTAGCTGGCACAGCCCCTCACTCTCGGCCCCATCTGCAGGTGGCGTGGTGACCTCGGGCCTGGCCATCTACGACACGATGCAATACATCCTGAACCCCATCTGCACGTGGTGTGTGGGCCAGGCAGCCAGCATGGGCTCCCTGCTTCTGGCTGCTGGCACCCCAGGCATGCGCCACTCACTCCCCAACTCCCGCATCATGATCCACCAGCCCTCTGGGGGTGCCCGGGTGAGTGTGCCTTGAGAGCTGCTTTGGGGGTGGGGATGGGGGTCTAGACAGGTGAACCAGCCAGAGAGGCAGGAGTCACATGACAGGGTGGGTTTTAAATGTAGGTTTTGTTGGTATGCAGATATGGTGAGGCCAACTGATCAGGAGAGGGTTACCATTAAAAAGTTTGTGACTCACAGATCCCAAGAGGAGGGAGTGTGCCAGGCCTTGGGGACCACACAGATGGGCACCAGGGTTGGTCAAGAGGAGAATGTGGGCAGGAGCCTTCTTCAAGGTTTCTGCTGGAAAGAACGTGTGAGGTTAGGATGGGCCAGCGTGAATAGTGTTAGTGGGCTCTAGGGCATAGGGATTGTCCCTAGTTGTCTGGTACCCTGGGGTGATGGGGCAGGAGGATGGTGACCCAGGGTGTGAGAGCTCTGCAGAGGAGGTGGCAGGGGTGTGGGCTTGGACTGGCGGCTTTGCATGTGAAAAGTGTGTTCTGGGCAGCTTTCTGATGTCTCTAGGAAATTAGCTCCCTCCCTTCTAGTCAGGGAGGCACCAGCTGCCAGAAATAAGAACATAGAGTTAATACAGAGAGCCTTCCTGGAGATGGTGACGATGAAACAGGCTATAGAGGCCTGTCCCACCTGCCTGAATGCTGGCAGCCAGAGCCCAGGGCAGTCTCCTGAGTCCCTGTCCCTTCGAGTGGCAGACCCTGATCCCAACCTCCCCCCTCTTGGGATGGCCCCCTAGGGCCAAGCCACAGACATCGCCATCCAGGCAGAGGAGATCATGAAGCTCAAGAAGCAGCTCTACAGCATCTACGCCAAGCACACCAAACAGAGCCTGCAGGTGATCGGTGAGCGCCCCCTACAAGGCCCTCGGCTGCTGTCTTATTGGAACCAACACAGGCGTACGGGTCAGGCCTCTGGACCTGGTGCGGCTGACACCAGGCTGGATCGTCCTGTGGTGGGGGCCCTCCAGGGCCCTGCAGGATGTGTAGCACATCCCCAGGCGCTGCCCACCAGCTGCCAGCAGCACCTCCAGGGGTGATGGCCAGAACAGTCTCCAGCCATCACCCCGTGTCCCCTGGGGATCAGAATCCCCACCCCACCCCACCCCCAGTTGAGAACCCCTGTTCTGAGCACTTTTTTTAGAGACCCAGGGACTTCCCTGGTGGTCTAGTGGTTAAGACTCCACACTTCCACTGCAGGGGATGCAGGTCTGATCTCTGGTCAGAGAATTAAGATCCCACATGCCACACAGTATGGCCAAGAAAAGATAATGATAATAATTTAAAAATTAAAAGACATAAAAACTTGACTGAAAGAGGTCCAAAGGCTTTGAACAGGGTCTCCCACAAAGAAGATTCCAAATGGCCAAGAAACAGAAGCCAAGGTTCTCATCACCTTTAGTGATGATGTTTAATAATGATGTGTCACCAGTGGGACTTCCCTGGAGGTCCAGTGCTTAGGACTCCGCGTTTCCACTGCAAGGGGCACAGGTTCCATCCCTGGTTGGGGAACCAAGATCCCACATGCTGCATGTGGTGTGGCCAATAAAAAAGAAAAAATGATAATAATGACATCATCAGTTATTCAGGAAAGGCAGATCAAGGCCCTGATGAGATATCATTTCAGTCCACTGTGCTGGGTGTGCTCAATTGGATCCAATTCTTTGAGACTCCACGGACTATAGGCCTCCAGGCTCCTCTGTCCATGGGATTGTCCAGGCAACAATACTGGAGTGGGTTGCCATTTCCTACTCCATTTCAATCCACTGGAGCAGCTCAAATAGAAAATACTGACACCACTGAATGCTGAGGGGAGCCTGGAGCCACTGGAACGGTTATCCACTGCAGGCAACGGTGATAACTACAACCACTTCGGGAAGCTGTTAGGGCTCTGAGGGTGAACACCCAGAGAGACACCTGCTTCCTCTGCTCGGCATGTAACCAAGGGAATCAAGCGCTTCTGTCCGAAGATGCAGACAGGAATGTAGTCCTGTTCCTACAGTCTCAAATGGGGAAAGACCCAAGTGCCTGACAACAGAATGAGTGGCCAGTGGTGGTATATTCATGAGGTGGGACGCTACACAGCCACAAGGACTGGGCCACAGCCTAGATAAATCTCCAAAACAGTGCTGAGTGGGAAAAGGAGTAAACGCTCTGGTTATATGTTTATTTACTTTTTTAATTAATTAACTTTAACTTTTTTTTTTTTACCATATTGCTCAGCATGCAAAATCTCCAACCAGGGGTCCAACCCATGTCCCTGGCAGTGAAAGTATGGAGTCCTTTTTGTTTTTTTAATTTGGCTGCACCAGGTCTTAGCTACAGCACGTAAGACCTAGTTCCCTGACGAGGGATGGAACCCAGGACCCCTGCATTGAGAGTGTGGAGTCTTAATCACTAGACCGCCAGGGAAGTCCCTGTGATTGTGTATTTAAAGAGCAAAAAACTGGCATAACCTCTATGCCATTAGGCCACTGTTAGGGGGTGGGGGTGGGAGTGGGGATGGACACTTAGCAACTGGATGTGTCCCCAGCAGGGTTTGGAGGGTCTGATCTGAGTGCTGGCCGCATGGGTGGGTTCAGTCTGAAAATCACCACACTGCCCACTCCCACGATCTGTGCCCTTTCCTAGATGTGTATTTACATATCAACAAGCTATCAAAAAAAAAAAGAAACAGGTATTTTACTGGTGGGGAAACTCAAGGCACAGGGATGGGGAGGCCAGGGTCACACAGGGTGGACTTGGGCTGATTGAGGACTGGAATGTGGCCCTTGGGTGTCCATTCTTCACCACCCACATCTTGCCTGTACGCCCCCTGCAGAGTCAGCCATGGAGAGGGACCGCTACATGAGCCCCATGGAGGCCCAGGAGTTCGGCATCTTGGACAAGGTTCTGGTCCACCCCCCACAGGATGGGGAGGACGAGCCGGAGCTGGTACAGAAGGAGCCGGGGGAGCCAACAGCAGTAGAACCCGCCCCAGCCAGCGCCTGAGAACTGGCCTCCCTCTTGCCCTCCCAGGGAGAGTGGAGGCGCCTGGCCTGTGAGCCCCTCCACACTGAGCCTGGAGGGGCCCCTTGAGGAACTGTGGATTTGGGGGTGCCCCTCTGGGTGGGCAGCCCAACTGAGACACTGTGATTTTAAATTAAATCTTTGTAGCCTTTGCTCCCGGCTCCGGCACCTTCCCTCTGGCATCTACCCTGGCTCACGTGTGCCTTCACCCTGACCTTCATCTTGAGCAGAGCTAAGAGCCTACATGACACTCCAGAGGCCACAACTTATTGTGAAGAAGACACAGAAGTCTCCGTCCTGAAGAAACTTACATTCTTGGGAAAGTAGACGGTTTTTTTTTTTTTTTTTAAATCAGGGCAAGAGATATGCAGTGTCGGGTGTGTGTGACAAGAATTAGATGAAATGACCCACAGAGGCCTTGCTGAGAAGGTAACATTAGAGCAAAGACCTGAAGGAGGTGACGGTCAGGGGAGCCAGATTGCTATCTTGGGACACAGCAGTCCTGGCAGAAGGCATGGCAAGTGCAAAGGTCTTGTGGCAGGACTATACCTGGCACATGAGGGGAACCATGAGGGAGCTGGGGTGGCTGGAGGGAGGGAGTGAGTGAGGGGAAGAGTAGAGATAAGAGCAGGAAGAGGAGTATAGATCGTAAAAGGTCTGGTAGGGCTTCGCAGATGGCTCAGTGGTAAATAATCCACCTGCCAAGATTCAGTCCCTGGGTTGGGAAGATCCCCTGGAGGAGGAAATGGCAACACACACCAGTATCCTTGCCTGGACAATCCCATGGACAGAGGAGCCTGGCAGCCTACAGTCCATGGGGTCGCAAAAAGTCAGACACGACTTAGTGATTAAACAGCAGCAGGTCTGAGATAGGAGGGAGGTGCCCCATGGAAGGTTTCAAGAAAAGGAACAGGGGACTTCCCTGGTGGTCCAGTAGCTAAGACTCTGCACTCCCAGTGCAGGGGGTCTGGGTTCAATCCCTGGTCAGGGAACTAAGATCCCACATAGTGCAACTAAGCCCGAGTGCTGAAACTCCTGAGCCTGCACCACAACAAAGACCCAGGACAGCCAAAAAAGAAACAGGAGCCACAGAGTGGTGGGTGGAGGGCGGCAAGCACAGGAATCTGGAGTGAGGAGACTTGGAACCACCCAGAGGAAGGGTGACCTGGCCCCAGCCACATGGTGAGAGAGGCTGGTTTCCAGCCAGGTTTTAAAGGCAGGGCTTACAGGTAGGATGTGAGATTTGAGAGAGAACGAAATCTCCCCAAACTCCTAGGTGTTGGCCCAAAGCAGCCAGAAAGATAAGATGTTTCCAGGAGAGCTGGGGAGAGGAGCAGGGGTCGGGATCAAGAGTTGATTTTGGATGTCTGAAGTCTAGCGTGCCTCTCCCCTTCCGCCCCCACCCCCCACCCAGGGTTGGAATAAAAATGTAGGAGACTTCAGTGTGTCCATGAGTTAGCAGTCAGGCTGAGAACTGGTTATGGCACTTGGCCCTGCAGAAATCACTAGTGGCCTTCAGTAAGACCACTTTTAGTGCTAGGGGGGCCAAAAGCCAGGTTGGAGTGGACCCAGAGAGAAGGGGCTGGAAAATACTGGGAGCTAGACAAGTTTTTCAAGGAATTTTGCTGTCAGAGCAAAGAACAATTTTTGTTGTTGTTTTTTTTTAATACAGACTTTTTAATTTGGCTTCATTCATCAATTACATTTGGTTGAACTTTTTCATTCTGCGCAATTTAAAATATATACAAAAGTGGAGAAGACCCTCGTGGTCCATTGGTTAATAATGGCCTGCCAATGCAGGGGACACAGGTTTAATCCCTGGTCCGGGAAGATTCCACATGCTTCAGAGTAAGTAAGCCTGTGCGTTACAACTACTGAAGCCCACATGCCCTAGAACCCGTGCTCCACAAGAGACACCATCCCAGTGAGAAGCCTGGGCACCAAAGCTAGAGAGTGGCCCCTGCTCTCCACAACTAGAGAAAAGCCCACACAGCAATGAAGGCCCGGTGCTGCCAAAACAAAAAACACCTGTAGTAATTTTGTTTAGGAAAAAAAGTAGAGAAACTAGAATAATGAGGTCTCGTGTACCCACCACACCAATTCATGGCTGATTATATGACTCGTCCCTCGCCTGCCTCTACAGAGCCTCTACCATGCCTTTGTAGTACTTTGAAGCAAATCCCAGCTTTTCATTTCATCTGTAATATTTCAGTATGTATTTCTAAAACGATAAGTAATTTTATTTCTCAAAAATACTAAGAATAACCACATGACCCAGCAATTCTATTCCTTTTGGTATATAGCCTTAAAAAAAAAAAAAAAAAAAAAAACTATTTAGAAAAGATAACATGCATGCCAATACTCATGGCATTATCTACAACTGCCAAGATATAGAAGCAATCTAAGTGTCCATCAACAGATGAATGGATGAAGAAGATACAGTACATATACACAATGGAATATTACTCAGCCATAAAAAAGAATGAAATAATGCCATTTGCAGCAACATGTATATGGACTTGGAGGGTATTATGCTAAGTGCGTTAAGTCAGACAGACATTCTGTATCATATCACTATTACGTAGAATCTAAAAAATAAGCTAGTCAATAAAACAAACAAAAAAAACAGACTCACAGACACAGAACAAACCAGTGGTTACCAGTGGGGAGAGGGAAGGAGGAGGGGCAATATAACTAGGGGATTTTTTTAAAAAAAGATTATCAGGAGAGTCTATGAAATCATGCATGTGAAACTTTTAAAAACTGTAAAGTGCTACAGGATTTAAAGAACTTACAAAAAAGGTTAATAAAGGACAAGGAATGTTTAAAAAAGAACCACAACATCATTTTCAACCAGAAAAAAATAACGCTTACCGTAGTCGAATATTCAACCGCGTCCAAATATTCAACCGCGTCCAAATTTCCCTGGTGATCACTTTTTTTTTTTTTAATTTTTCCAATCAGGATCCAAATAAGGTGCAGGCATTGCCACTGGTTGATAAATCTGTAAGTGTCTTGTTATTGCGGTTTTCCCCTTTAATCTCTTAATGTCTCTCTCCCTCTTTTTCTTCTCTTCTCTTGAACTTAACTTGTTGGAGAAACAGGGTCGTGTGTCTTACGAACTTTCCCTCTGAATTTTGAGGATGCGATTCTGTCCTTGGTACTTCCGGTACCCGGTGTCTAAATCTAGACAAGTCTGATCCGATTCAGGTTCCGCTTTTCGGCCAATGACCTTGGAGTGAGGGTGCCTTCTAGCGGGAGATATTTTAAAACCAGTTGTCCCTGTTTCCATGACATTAGGAGCAGATGATAGTCCTTGTCTAGAATTTTCAGCCCAATAAGGACTGAAAAATGGTGACATTCCAATTCTGCCATTAAAGGAAGAGGAATTTTTGTTTATGTACTGTTTTTAAACAAAATGTGTAAACAGTTTGTGGTGGTTGTGGTGGTTTAGTCACCAAGTCGTGTCCGACTCTTGGGATCCCATGGACTGTAGCCTGTCAGGCTCCTCTGTCCATGGGATTCTCCAGACAAGAATGCTGGAGGGGGTTGCCATTTCCTTCTCCAGGGGATCATCCCGACCCGGGAATCTGACCCGGGCCTCCTGCATTGCACGCAGATGATTTACCAACTGAGCTATGAAGGAAGCCCAAAACAGTTTATATACTGTTTTAAACTGGAAGCCAGCCTGTTTGTATGAGGATTGGGCGGGGGGGAGGGGGGGGTTCGGGATGGGAGGCGCCTCGCCTTGACCTTTGACTGAAACCCCTAAGTCCACAAACCTGGTCCCACCCCATAATCACAGCCTTAATGTCACTCCCCTAACTCCTACATGAACTGACTGGACTCTAACCTTAACTTCATAGCCTTGGCCCATTCCCTCTCTGACCCTTGACCTCTAACCCCCGGGCCGACCTAGCCTTTGACACCACCGCCCCGCCCCGCCCTCTGGAAGACGGACCTGAGGCACAACTAGTAGTCTGAGTCTCTGTGGTCTAAAGGGCCCAATAGCGCCGGAGAGGAGGCAGGTTCTGGGAAGAGCCAATAGCTTGAGAGGACGAGCCAAGTAACAACCAGTAACCTTTGAGCGAGAGGCGGGACTCTGAGGAAGACCAATTGCTGGAGGGACTCGGTGCAGTCACAGCCAATGACCTTGGGGAGGGGGCGTGGCACTGACACCAGCCTCTTCCAAGACCCGGCTCCGGGGCTATGGCCGGAGGTGGGCAGGTGGTACTGCGGACGCTCTCCCAGCAGGGCTGGGTGCGGGGCTCGGGCGCAGCCGTGCTGAGCCGCCTACAAGACGCGGCCGTGGTGCGGCCCGGCTTTCTGAGCACGGCCGAGGAGGAGACACTGAGCCGCGAGCTGGAACCCGAGTTGCGCCGCCGCAGATACGAATACGACCACTGGGATGCGGTGAGGCTGGTAGCGCTGGGGGCGGAGCCACAGGGCCGTGGCTTGGGACGTTAGAGGCCGGGCGGGAGTGGAGCGCTGGGGTGGGCGGGGCTGTATCTGGGGCGGGGCCTGGGTATGGGGGCGCGGTCCTGATGCTTGGGTTCTTGGGGGCTGGAAGAGCACTTTGGACGAGGCAGAACGGAAGCGTATTTGGGGGACAGGACCAAAGTTAGGGGTGGAAACGGGTGTGGAGCGAGATGAGGGAGGGTCACGAGTTGAGGGGTGGAGACAGGGGGCCCGGTGAATCAAGTTGTGAATATTGGAACTGGGCCAACGTTAGGGACGGAATGTGGGACTGAACTGGACCCTGATGGTGGGTAGAAAGGACTAAGGCCAGACCCAGTTGTGGCAGGGGTTGGGATTTGAGAAAACATCATGGGGTAGATAGGATCAAAGTCGAGAGTTGAGGGTGGGGTCAAGTGTCATGCTGGAAAAACCAGGCCTTTGCTTTGCACTTCCACCACCCTCCCCACTAATCCCTCCCCAGCCCTGGGCTATGCCTCAGTTTCCCTGTTCCCCACCCCTGGAAGCTTCCAGGCTTGACCTGAGCGCTCTGGGCAGGCCATCCACGGCTTCCGAGAGACAGAGAAGTCGCGCTGGTCAGAGGCAAGCCGGGCCATCCTGCGGCGTGTGCAGGCAGCCGCCTTTGGACCTGGCCAGACCCTCCTCTCCTCAGTGCACGTGCTGGACCTAGAACCTCAGGGCTACATCAAGCCACACGTGGACAGCATCAAGGTGGGCAGAGAGCAGTGGCTTGGAGCTCCCAGCTGGGGGCGAGCTGGTCAGGCCAAAACCCACCCTCTGCCATGTCCCCTCTTCCAGTTCTGTGGATCCACCATTGCCGGCCTGTCCCTGTTGTCTCCTAGCGTCATGCGACTAGTGCACACCCAGGAGCCGGGGGAGTGGCTGGAACTCTTGCTGGAGCCGGGCTCCCTCTACATCCTTAGGTATGGGCAGCCAAGGAGCCCACACTGCACCAGTAACTCACAAGACACCCACTGAACATTTGGAACACCTTCTGTCATTCAGCCCTGACAGCAGACTCTACCCCTAGGGCTGGTCTGCCTGGAACCAGGGCCACCCTCACCAGCCACATCCTCTGTTTTCTCCTGCAGGGGCTCGGCTCGTTATGACTTCTCCCACGAGATCCTTCGGGATGAAGAGTCCTTTTTTGGGGAGCGTCGGATTCCCCGGGGCCGTCGCATCTCGGTGATTTGCCGCTCCCTCCCTGAGGGGATGGGGCCAGGGGAGCCTGGGCAGCTGCCCCCAGCCTGCTGAGCTCCTGGACCATTACCCCAAGCTGTTCAGGACACCATGTTTGTCAATAAAGTTGTGAATAATGTTGGAGAATGGACAAGCTGGCCTCCTGTTGCCAGCTGTTTGCAGGAAGGCCAGGATCTGCTTGGGAAGCCCAGGACCACACCTGTCTCCCCCCTCCTCCCCCTCCCCAGACCAGGAGCATTCCCAGCTGAACACACAGTCACAGGCTAGAGGAGCAGTTTCCTTTATTGAGCCCCTTGCTGGTGGCCCCAGCCCACCTTCCCCTCTCTTCGTCTCGGCCTCTGGGCCTCCAGTAAATAAG
This sequence comes from Bos indicus, assembly GCF_029378745.1. Classification (NCBI taxonomy): domain Eukaryota; kingdom Metazoa; phylum Chordata; class Mammalia; order Artiodactyla; family Bovidae; genus Bos; species Bos indicus. The sequence continues at coordinate 17,849,239 of NC_091766.1, read as the reverse complement.
TCAGCTGAGCTCCTCCAGCTGTTGCAGGGCCCTGGGCTGGCCATCTTTAGCCACTGCAGCCACAGGCCGCCGCCGAGAGCTGGGGCAGCCGCTGCCAGCGGTGGTGGTCATCGAGAAAGGTCACGTCGGCATAGCGGGTGGGCCGGCAGCAGGGTCCTCCATGGGCTCGGCCCTGGCCCTGCAGTCGGGCCAGCGTCAGGCCGTGTTGGGTGCGGGCACCGCGGGGACAACTGCCGGCACAGTAGCGGAAGATGACCGTCTCCTCCGACGTGTAGCCCAGGCCCAGCTCGGCCACGGGCAAGGACAGGCTCCACAGCTGGCACGGGCTGGTCAGGGCTCGGCGCAGGCGGGCCCCTGTGGGGACAAGGGGCAGCTGACTGCAGGCAGAGTCTGGGCATAAACGAGTTGGGGAGCATGCAGGGTTCCGGGAGTCCTTACCCAGCTGTGGCCTCTGGGTCTCTCTGTCCACCGCTGGCTCGGATGAGAGCTCTCTCTCCGCCACCAGAGCCTCCCAGGCCCCCTGGCTCCCACCAAAGTCCAAGCGGAGGATCAGGAGAAGCAGAGAGCCTAGCAAGACTCTTCCTGTGGCCATGGTGACAGGCAGGTCCTGAGGATGTGGATGCCCGGCACCCTCAATTTATCCCCCCTCTGCCCGAGCTGGGGAATTAACCTCATCACTTCCGGCTGCTGCTCGTTGCGAAGGCTCCAACATTGCACACCTCAGGCCCAGGCAGCCCCGCTCCTCTGCCCCACACCCCATCCTTCCAAGAGTTAAGGGCGCACACCCCCTCACACACTCCCCATCCAGACATTCCACAGACCCATTTCCAACACCCCCTCCACCCCCTGATTTATGAGTGCTGTGTCGGCAGCCAGGGCCGAGCTCAGGGAGGGCAACTCGGGGTCCCCACCCCACCTGCTGTCTGGAGGGAGGGTTGGGGGGCCCCATGGGTCTCCCAGTGGGGGTCCTCCCCTCTCGGGCAGGATACTGGGGCCCAGTAGCCCCCACATTGTGCACCAGGTAGAGCGGATGTGCATGCAGGGAAGAGGTGGGTGAACTGACGGGGAATCCATCATGGCTCCTGCCTGGAGGATTAAGACATCATGCCCTGCCTCCGGGTCTGGCCCAGGCAGTATCAAAACAGGAAAAGGGAGAGGCCTGGGGACTGCCAAGAGCTGGGACACCAGGTGCAGGAAACTTACCCTGCAGGGACTCCTGTCTCTGGAAGGCCAACCTGAGTCCCCTGGAACCCCAGCCCAACCTGGGGTTGTAGGGCATCAGAGCAGGAGGGGAGGTTAAGCTCTGCCCTGGTTCCAGTAATCTCCCAGCCCTTCTCCATCACCCTGGGGAAGCGAGCCTCCATCCTCAGCCATGAAAGGGGGCTAACAGAGTCCCTCCCACATGAGGTCCTGAGGACAGACAGAAGACATATTTAGTGTGTGGCAGGGTGCCTAGTACCAAGCAGTTAAGAGCCTCTTAGAAGCTTCCCTGGTGGCTCAGCAAAAAATTCACCTGCAATGGAGGAGACTCAGGTCTCGATCCTTGGGTTAGGAGGATCACCTGGAGAAGGAATTGACAACCTACTCCAGTATTCTTGCCTGGAGAATCCCATGGACAGAGGAGGCTGGTGAACTATACAGTCCATGGGGTTGCAAAGAGATGGACACTACTGAGCGACTAAGCACGCACAAAATGCTTGAGGCAAAGCAAAATAAGAGCATCTTTTTTATTTTCAGTTTTAAAAAAATTTTAGGCCATGTCCTATGTTATGCAAGATCCTGAACAAGGGATCCAATTTGTGTCTCTGCATTGGGAGTACAGAGCCTTAACCACTGTACCACCAGGGAAGTCCTGAAATACAAGCAACTTGTGTAGGTTTGACACGGTGCTTGAACTCAAGGCAGGCAAGACCAGATTAAAACTCAGGTAAGACTGCTCCTAAGATTAGCAAACATCAGAGTCTGCTTACCTGTGGCTGGGGGTGTGTGTGTAATGGGCACGCCTGTTGGTAGTATAAACCAGTGGCAGTTGAACACTGGCTACAGAAACCACCAATCCCATCCCTTTGATCCAGGACTCGTGCTTCAGGAACACATCCATTTCAGGTGAGCCAAGATGTGAGCTTGGGGCTTTTCATTGCCCTTTGTATCAAGAAGTAGGAAAGGACCGCAGCACCACCCATGGGGGACTGCTTCAGTGATTTTGGTGTGCTTTTTTCTTCTCGACTGCTTGTTGAGACTACCTTCAGATGGGGGGTGTGGGTGGGAGGAATGTCACTTATACAAAGTCACCCAGAATTAAGAGAAAAAGGTGGGGTTTGAACCCCAAGTCCTGCTGAATCCAAGGCTCCTGATCTGAACCACTGGGGCACATAGACCAGTGTGGTGGGGGAGGCCTCAGGCCTCGGTCCACGTGGCAGGCAGAGCAGGGGTGAAATTGTCAGGGTAAGGGGCAGGCACTTCCTTCACAGAAGTCCTGGCAGAAGGATGGGAGGGAGGTTGGAACGAAGTGGGACATTCCTGGGAATTAGCCGGACATCTCAGGCATTCCGACTCGGCAGCCAAGGGCCTGTAGAGCTGGGTGGGGAGGTTTTCCACCTGCCGTCTCCAGCATCCTGCCACCAGCCGGATCACTCAAACAGGGGTTTCAACGTTGTTCCTGCTGCCAAGTTCCATTTCAGCAACGTGACTCTCCACGAACGTAAAGAACCCTCTTGCTTACAGAATGCCTAGCCATACTTGATAAAATAAACGCCTTACCAACTTATGAGACTCTAAGGGAAGCCCCAGAAACCCCACTGCAAAGTTGAAAAGTAGTGTCCAGATGCCAAGACCAGTAACAGGGCTTTGAGATTTTGTGGCCATTTGGGACAGAATCAAGAGCTGAGAATCTTAGAATGACACATCTGGGGCGTGTGTGCGTGCTAAATTGCTTCAGTCATTTCCGACTCTTTGTGACCCTATGGACTGTAGCCCGCCAAGCTCTTCTCTCCATGAGATTCTCTAGGCAAGAATACTGGAGTGGGTTGCCGTGTCCTCGTCCAGGGGACCTTTCTAACCCAGAGATCAAACTCGGGTCTCATGTTTCCTGCATTGGCAGGCAGGTTCTGTACCACTAGCGCCACCTAGAAACCACTTCTGGGGCACCTGGTGGGCACATGCAAAAAACCATCTGGAAGAACTTGCCTGGAACTTCCTTGGTGGTCCAGTGGCTAAGGCTCCATGCTTCCAATGCAGGGGGCCCGGGGTTCAATTCCTGGTCAGGGAACTAGATCCCACATGCTTCAGCTAAGACCCAACACAGTCAAATAAATAAAAACAAATATTATTAAAAAAAAAAAAAAAAAAGAACTTGCCTGCAAAGCAGGCCAGCCAGGAGCCCCACAGACAGAGCCTGGAAGTAGGAACAAGTCCCCTGTCCCAGGTCACAAACACGATCATAAAGAGGCGTCAGAAAACAACAGGATACCCATCTGCTTCAGGTACTAGGTGAGTGACACGGAGACTGTAAGGATGTTTAAACTAACAATGGAAAAGAAGGCATCAAAAACAGAAGGGGCCATATACTCAAAACAGACCTACTGATCTGAAAAAGAAAGATACTTTGCAGAACTGAAAGACAGTGACACTAAGTACTTATGGGTTTGTGCACATGTGCTCAATCATGTCCGACTCTTTGCGACCCCATGGACTGTAGCCCCATCAGGCTCCTCTGTTCATGGGATTTCCCAGACAAGAATACTGGAGTGGGGTGCCATTGCCTCCAGGGGAACTTCCTGACCCAGGGATTGAACCTGCGTCCCCTGCACAAGCAGGCAGATTCTTCACCGCTGAGCCACCTGGGAAGCCCTACTTTTAATGCGTTCAGGTGGTGAATAAGCCACAGCTGAAGAGAGAACCAGCCAAGTGGAAGACAGAGCTGAAAGAAATCAGCCAGCAGCTCCACGGAGGAGGCTGAGGGGGTAAGGAGAGGATTAAGTTCTAAGAGGCGTCTACAGGCGGCAGGATGAGAGGCAGCAAGTGTGGGAATGAAGACCCTGAGGGTTGTGGAAAACAGAGCCTGTTTATTGGGGGAGCATCACTCCTTGAGGGAGAAATGCATCTTGTCGTTGATCATCTTGCGCTCAGGGTTCAGGCGCTTCAGAATCTGAGCCAGCACATTCACTGTCTGCTCGCTGCTCAGCCCCGTCTTCTTGGTCTGGAACTTCTTCAGCAGGTCCTTGGTGGTCATGGGCTTCCGTGTCAAGTAGCGGCGCACAGCATCTTCAGTCACTTGAACGTCGCTGGAGGTGGGGAGCTGGGTGTCAGCGGGCGTCCTCTGTCCCTGAGCCCCCTGACCGCCACCCCCCACCGGCCCCTGCCATCCTCGCCAACTTACCCACTGCTGGGGGTTGACTTCCCAGACTGGGGCTGAGGAGTGGATTTCCCGGACAAGCTCTGGGGCCCGGTGTCCAGTCGCAGCCGCTTGGCTGCCGGCGTTTCGCTGGTGCGCTTCCCTGTGGGAGGTGGAGGTGGAACTGAGACCAGGTCTGGGAGGCTGGACCATGGGGTAGGGGGGTGGGGGGCAGTGCTGGGATCATATGTGCAAGGGGCTCAGAGGATGCGGAACAGGAAGACCAGGATGGGGTCAAGAGGGTGGGTGGGGTGGGATTGGTGGGTACTACTCACCCTGCTCCAGCTTGCTGGCGGCTGCGCGGAGGGTGGAAGAAGTACTGCCTGCTTCAGTGCTGGGCGTGCCTGGCCGGCTGTTACCCCGGGAACTGCCCCCTGATGGCTTCCGCTCCCTTTTGGGGGGTGTCTTCTTTTTCTGTGGAAATCGCAGCTGAGCACACATATCGGGAGAGGGCCCCCCCGTCCTCCCTGGCTGGCCCTGCCTCGGCTGGGCCTTACCGCCATGAAGAGTGCCGAGGAGGCTTCACTGTCGATGTCACTCTCCTCCGAGCTGTCGGACTCCTCGCTGCTGTCTGCAAGGGGCCAGAGGAGGGGACGTCAGGACCGGAGACCCCTGAGCCAGCCCTCAGCCCTGTCCCAGATCAGGACCTCAGAGGGGCCAACCCACCTTTCCTCCGCTTCTTCTCCTGCGGCGTGGGCGCCTTCTTCTCCTCCTCCTCCTCCTTGTCCTCCTCAGGCGGCTTTTCCTCCTCACTCTCTTCGCTGCTCTCACTCTGCTCATCCACGCCCTTGGGGCCCTCCTCCTGCTGGGTGGCCTTGGGCTTGCCTTCCAGCTCATCCTGGGAGCTGCTGTAAGACAGAGAGCGGGCAGAGGGTGAGTAAGCACGTCCGCAGGCCGGCCCAGGGTCTCACACCCGCCTCCCGCCTGCCTCACCTGGAGCCATCGGACATGTAGTCCACCTCCTGGCCCTCAAAGTCCCCGTCATCACTGTCCTCAAAGGCCTCATCATCTGAGCCCTTCTTCTTCTTCTTCTTCCGGCCTCCCTTGCTGGGCGGTGCCTTCTTCTTGGCTTTGGGGGCTCTGCCACCTGGGGAAGGAGAGACAAGGTGAGGGGATCAGATGGGCATGCATCATGTTGTGTGTATCTAATGATGCCTGGATTTCTCAGGGGCTGTGGTGATGCCAGGACCAGCCCCAATTCCTCCAGGAGGCAGAGAGCTGGCCCAGGGTTGTACCAATCACCCACTGCCAAGCAAGGAATCCCAATTCCACACCCCCAGCCAACCCCTTTCTCTAACTCACACTCAGGGCCACCATTCCTGCCCTAAATCACCTGGGCCAGCAAGCCACCTGCTGGCACGACTCAAACTGACCAGTCCTAAGGCCATTCCCATGGAAATCCCAGTCGAGGCCATGGCCGAGAGAGACCTTCCTGGGGCCTCCTAACCAACCCTGGTGCTTCCCCCAGCAGCCAAGTTCTTGGGAGGATCCAGGGGTCTGCAAGTAACCAAGCAATCCTTTCAGGGGCATTCACTTTTCTGAATCATCACACAAGACCTGAATTAATTACAACTGCCGCCCCAGCAGCCCAGGGCTGGCTCCACCCGCCTCACCCTCCTCGCCGCTGGCCTCGCTGTCATCAGACGACATCTCCAGGTCGTCCTCCAGGTCGTGGATGCGGAGCTCGCTGGCCTTCTTGCGGCTGCGCTTCTCCTTCTCCTCATCCTCCTCGTCCTGGTCCTGGTCTTTCAGTCGCCGCTGCTGCATAATGCTGAAGTGGTTCAGGACCTTGTTTCTCCTGTGGGGCGGGGGGCAGTGTTACAGCAGGGGCTGGCAGCGGGCCTGGCTCCGGGGACCCTCTGGGAGTGGGCCTCATCCACTGGTGCCCCCCTGCACTTCTACCAGGTGTGCCCCAGGGGAGAGCCACTGACACCACTTAGGTGATGAGCGGGATGACCTAACCTCACACGTGAGGACACAAGCACGTGGCAGAAAGACCCTGAGATCACACAAGGAGAGCTGGCCCTCCTTTGGTTCCTTGTCTGCCCAGAGTCCCTCAGGAGAAGGTCTCATGTGATGCTGACGCCCTAGCACTGGATCCACCTCCCCACTTCTCCAGTCCACCTCCCTGCTATCTTCCAGTCCATCTGCCCCCTGGACTGGGTGCTCCTGAACAGCGGAGAGATCTGGCTTGCTCACCGCCAAGTCCCCAGCTCCCAGCCGGGCACAACGTCGGGCGGGGGAGGGGTGCAGCCCTTTTCCAGGCGTGGCCCCATCACTCACCTCTCCCACTCCTCCTCAGCCTCTTCGGCCGTGAGCGTGCGGTGCTTGGCCAGCGGTGTGAAGTTATACCAGTTGTGGACAGGGAAGGCCTCGAAAGCCCCATCAGGGCACTGGGTGAAGATGTAGTAGGAGGTATTTTCTGTCACGCCGCCCTTCTTTATGCCCTTGAACCTGCAGGGAGTTCAAGGTCATGGTCTGTGCAGGGAAGAAGGACCAGCGCCACCCCCAGACCACACCCCCTGCATCCCTCTCTCCAGGGCCACCTGGGTTCTCCCAGCAAAATCTGAGGCTGGAAGGCTGGCCCACTGACTGCCTGAGCCTGGATTCCCACAACTGGAAAGGGGGGGCTCCCTGCCCTCGCAGAGCAGGCTTAGGGCTCCTGTGCACTATACACGTCATGGTCCTTTCTGGAAGGACCTGTTAGATGGGCCATAAAGAGCACAGGGCTCTACTGTCAGACCCCTCTGGATTCCCCTCCGGAATCCTCCTTGAACCACTGCCAGCCCAGCCCTCTCCGGGCCTCCATCCTTCCCCTTTTCTGCCCCCCCATGTGGAGGCAGTCTTACAGAGTGCCCCTTCCCCACCTACAGCCTTCAGGCTGCCCTGGGCCCCAGCCTACCCATGGTCCAGCTGTGGCCTGGCACTCCCAGCCCTCTCAGTCCACCCACTCTGCCACTCTCATGCGCTGTGACAGTCCCTGGGGCTCGGTGTTTCACGCCTTCCTGCTCGCTGTTCAACCGGAGTGCCCTTCATTTCCCTTAATCTCTGTCCTCCCCACGGTTCCCAACCCTCAGCTCTGGGCAGTCCTTGGCTGGGTGCAGGAGGACCGCAGGCCGGGATTCCTGCATCCCTAGCACATACTCGAGCATCCCCTTGGCTCATCTTCCCCAAGAAAACCCCTTCACGGGAGGATGGGCTGTCACCCCCAGCCGTAGGACCTAGAAGTTCAGCCAAGGGCACCGGGGAGTGGCGGGAGGGGCACTTACTTGCGGCCTGATTTGCCGTTGACCCGCAGCAGCCAGGGCTGGTCCTCCGGACGGAACTCCTTGAGGACAATGCCGTACTTCTTCCTCCGCGCCTCCTCCCGGAGCTTGCGGTTGAACTCGCTGCCGGCGCCGGACTCCGGCATCTCCTCTTCTTGGTAAATCTTCTTATTGCTCAGGTCTCGTTCCAGCCGGGCCTGGGAGACGGAAGGCGACACTTCTCATCAGGGAGCCTGCTCCCCACCCAACAACACCCCTTCCTCCCCGCAGGCTGAGCGGTGGACCCTCAGAGCCAACTTCCCACTTGGCGAAAAGAGGCTCTGTGAATGTGGGCGAAGGGATCTGTCTAAAGCCCGCTGCAATGTCTGTTCTGGCAGCTTTCTGAAAGTTTGAAGTTATTTTCAAATGAAAAAATTAAAAAAAAAAAGACACCCCAGAGTCCAATCACTTCTAGTAAACCCTTTGCTGCAAACCCCATCACAGGCTCACCTGGTCCAGAGCCTTCACCTCCGCCCTGTTCTCCCTTCACTTGCCCTCGACCCCACAGTGGACAAATCTCTTTACAGACTGTTTTAATAGCTTCTGCTATGGATGAATGTTTGCGTGCCTCCAAAATGCATTCTTTTTGGCTGTGATCCGGGACTTCTGGAATCTTAGTTCTCCCACCAGGGATGGAACCTGGGTCCCCGAAGTGAATGGGCTAGAGTCCTAGCTGGAGTCCTAACCACTGTATCTACAGGGAATTCCCCCAAAATGCATCTAACCTAATTTCCAGTGTGATGGTATTTGGGGGCGGGGCCTCTGATAGATGATGATTAGGTTGTGAGGCTGCAGCCTATTAGGAGTGGGTAAGTGCCCTCTTTAATAAAGGATTGCAGAGTGCTGTGTCCCTCTTCTGCCAGGTGAGAACACAGTGCAAACGCACCAGCTATGAACCAGGAAGGCTGCCCTCACTAGACACCAAATCTGCTGGCGCCCTGATCTTGGAGTTCCAGCCTCCAGAACTGTGGGAAATAAATGTCTGTTGTTTATAAACCACCCAGTCTCTGGAATTCTGCTAGAGCAGCCTGCAACAACTAAAACAGCTTCTAAAGACCGCTCTGGAGTCTCCAACAACAGGGGAGTCACCTCTAGGAGGCAGCCCGCTCCTCTCTTGCCCAGATAGATCTTGACCCCAAATGCCCATCAGTGGGCACAAATTTCAGGAGAAAGCCTCCTGCAAGGCCATACATATCTTGTTCTCAGGGGTGCCCAGAGGCTCAGCCTGGGCCTTAGTTATCATTTATCTGCACATGGGGAGAGCAGAGGATACTAAGCCTCAGTTACTATCACAACCAAGCAACTATTACATCAAATCCAGGGTCATGTTTTCTCACACCCTCAGAACTCGGACTTACCTGATTCCAAGTAGTGAGGTTGACTTTATCGGCTGCATTGAAAGCCATGATATTGTATTTTTTGGTGGTATTTCTGGAATGGACAAAAAGAAGAGGCCGTGCTCAGTCAATCATTCATTAATTCAGTAAACCCTCCCAGGCTCAGTCCTTTGTGCTGGGCAATGCTGGGGACCCATGAAAAAAACCAGAGATCAGTTAGGGACAAATATTTCTGGGAACCCAAGATGGGATAATTGGGAACTCAGCCCTGGGCAGTGGGGTGGACGGGCAGGGAATGCCTCCTGAAGGAGGAAAATACTGTAACGGAATTTTGCAGGATCAAAAAGAATCCATCCAGTAGAGTCACTGTTGCCATTCCTGGCTGAGGGAGTCCTAGGCAAGGAGGTTGCGTGTTACTGTGTATTAATGTACTCATTCATTCACTCTATTAAAAAAAAACAGTGATGCCCCAGAGGCCTCGGCTCAACCCCAGCCCTGGAAGAAGAATCAGACACTCCTGGAGGCTAGAGATTTTAATCCTTTTCTGAAGGGAGAGGGGGCTGGTAGGATCAGGGACTTACTTGGGAACTCGGACGACATACTCAGTGACATTCTGGCTGCTGGGGCCCTGAGGGGAGAGAAAGCAGGACAGTGAGTGAGAGGCTACAAGAGGCCACCACCGGGACCGCAGCCGAAGCGCCTTGCCGCACACTTACAAGGGCCGCCATGGGCGATGGGCGATTGACCCGGGTCCGGGCAGAACCTCTTTCTTTACGCCTCCCTCGGGGTGCGCGTCCCTCGGTCCCGCGGAGGCCGCCCTCAAGGTGTCGGGTCTCTGGCCTCGATCGCGGACCCTAAGCCCGGGATACAACCGATCCTGGGAAAAGCTATCGGGAGGCGGCTCTGGGTCGGCGATCAGCTTGAGACCGCCTGTGCCAAGTCTGCGCCTGCGCAGCCGCCTAAACCGGAATCGAAATCCTCCGGCAGGCCTAGTGGAAGTAACCTACTCCGAACTACAGGTAGCGCCTTCTGTATCTAGCGCTCTGGCGGCCCGCAGTATATATAGCACGAAAAACCCCATCAAGCCGATAACCTCATCACGCGGATAACCCAATCAGATGATGTGGAGACACCCCCAGTGATATTACATCTCAGGACCGCGGCGTATCTTGGGAAGGAAGGGAGGAAACCCGCCACATTCGCGGCCTGTCGGGCTATTTGCGCATGCGCTACTTTACTACGGAAGTGAATCGGAGGAGGCCGCGTTACCACAGCAACCAAGGCCTCCTTGGCAGCAGACTGCTGCGGCTCTACCTGAGCCTCTTTGGGGTTCATTTCTCCCCACAGCCCCCTGGGGTAGCCCTATCATCTCGCCAAATAATCGGGCCAGGGGCCCTTGTGACGTTGAACCGAACCAGGAGGGGTCAGGGCCTGTGTAGGGGATGGAGCGCGATCACCCCACGGGCCGTAGGCCGGTTGGGTATGTGCAAGTCCAAGCTGCCCCAAATAGGCAGGCCCCTGAAGCCCCAGAAGAAGGGATACATCGCGGGGGTGGCTGGCTGACTCGGGGGAAGGGAAGGAGGTTGTGGAGGGCGGGAGAATGCAGGTAACAACCCCTCCCCTCCCCCCCCCCAAGTCCAGGTGTGCACACGCCCCTTCCTCCCGGCTCCCTACCTTATAGTAACACAACTGCGCATGCTCAGGGTCAGGTCTTCAGTGATCCACTTTAGCACCTGCTGGGCTTCCCTTGTGGCTCAGCTGGTAAGAAATCCACCTGCAATGCGGGAGACCTGGGTTCGATCCTTGAGTTGGAAGATCCCCTGGAGAAGGGAAAGGCTACCCACTCCAGTATTCTGGCCTAGAGAATTCCATGGGTCACAAAGAGTCGGACACGACTGACTGACTGACTGACATTCACTTTTAGCACCTACTGCGCTGGGTTCTGGGAAATCCGTGGGGAATGTAGGAAGCCAGCACTATAAACTACAGGTCTCCATAGATGTGTCTGATAGTTATGGACATTTACCTATTCCTCACTTGCTACGATTATGTCAGAAACTATGCCAAGTACTAGAAATACAGGGACAAGGAAGACAAACAGATTCTGTCCTCTTGTAGTACGTAGTCTGGCAGGGGAGACAAACAAGAACAAGTAAACGGGCAAACTCATTACTGATAGTGGCCGTTGCTGGAGGAAATAGGATTCTTTTTGTGTGGTGGTGGGGAATTAGGGTTTTGAGACTGGGAACAATGGGGTGGGAGGCTCTTTAGACAGCGATTAGAGAAGACCTGAAGGGTGAGCTGCAACCTGAAGGGACTGCGGTATGGAATTCCCGCGGAGGTGGGGGCGGGGGAGGAGCAACAGGGAGGTGACCAGTACAAGGGTCTGAAAGGAGGCCATTGGGCTGAAACACAGTAAAGAAAGGGGAGGGTGGTATGGGATGAGACTGGAGGGTTGGGCAAGTCCCTGTCCGTCTCAGAGCCTCAGTTTCCTCAACTGTAAGAAGGGGTGATGCTTCAAGGAGAGGCTGCACACAAAGGGCCTGACCTGCTTGGGTTCACACCTCATCCACATGACCTGTAGCAGTATTAATGGGTGCCGTGCCTGGATATATCACTGGGTGTGGACACACACCCCCAGATACCACCCTAGGGCAGAAATAGGTCTGCCAGCAGACATGTGTCCAGCATCACCCACTATAGCTGTGGACACAATCACCTCAGCACCAACTGACCCCTACAGGCACCAACCCCTCTCCCCCGTCCCTCTTCCTCGGGCACCGCAGACATCCTCAACTCCCCCTGATCGTCTTTGTGATGGGCGGTTCAGGCTGCGGCAAAGGGACACAGTGCAAATACATGGCAACCAAGTATGGCTTCTGCCACGTGGGGCTGCTGCAGCAGGAGGCCCAATGGGGCACCCAGTGGGGCCGGAAGATCCATGACCTCATGCTGCAGGGGGATCCTGGTGCCCCTGCAGGGGACCCTGGTGCCCCAGTGAGAGCTCCCGGGCATGGCAGCAGAGGGATGAGGGGGCCCATTGGGAGGAGCTTCCCAGGAGGACCCTGTAGGAGCTGAGGGGCCTCTCGAGGGCAGGGGCCACTGGCTGCTGCTTTGTCAACCGAGCCTCGGTGTCCTCAATTGTAAAATGGGAGAGCAGCTGGACCCTCAGCAGAAGGCTGGGGTGCGGGGTGAATGACTTCTTTCCTATAAAGGGCTTGGCAGAGTGCCTGGCCCTTAAGATGCACTTAGTAAACTTTATTTATTGTTGTTCTAGTCACTAAGTTGTGTCAGACTCTTTAAGACCCCATGGACTTTATCCCTTTGGCTCCTCTGCCCTTGGGATTTACTAGGCAACCCACCAGAGTGGGTTGCCATTTCCTCCTCCAGGGGATCCTCGTAACCCAGGGATCAAACCCACATTTCCTGCATTGGTAGGGGGATTCTTTACTGCTGAGCCACCTGGGAAGCCCTCAGTAAACTTAGCTAGTATTTATTCACTTTGTGACCTTTGGCCCCTTCTGCCCCCAGTTCCTCACAATAAGATGGAGGTTGTCCCAGTTTCTCATGATAGTGATGAGCAAAGGAGCCCAACAAGCCTGGCGTTGGGCAGATGCCCCCGACCCCAGCAGACAGTAGCTGAGCCACATTCTCAGAAGTGCCCCCAGAAACCCCAGCTCATCAGAGCCAACTCAGGATCCAGGGCACCCAGAAAACATTCCCCCAAATTCACCAGAACTTGCCTAGGTGACCTCGTAGGTGAGGGGACCCCCAGGCACTGAATGCAGCCGCCCCTTCCCTCCCCAGGGAGTCATCCTTGATGTGATCAGCATCTGCATGCTGTCCTGCCCAGAGAGCCAGGGCTTCCTCATTGACAGCTTCCCCCAGGAGCTGAGGCAGGCCAAGGAATTGAGCGCTTTGTGAGTGACCCCGAGAGGGCATGAAACTAGGCCTCGTCCCCACCTTGGATGGAGATGCCAGGCGAGAGGAGCTGATGACAGGGAAATGGAGTTTTATGTTAATTAGGGGATGGTCGGAAGATGGTTGGAAGTGTCTAGACCCCCAGGTGAGCTCTTTAAGGGTGAGGACAAAGTTATTTTAACATCTTCCCACACAGTCAATCCTTTCCCTGGTGGCTCAGACAGTAAAGAATCTGCTTGCAGCAGACCTGGGTTCAATCCGTGGGGCAGGAAGATTCCCCTGGAGAAGGGAATGGCTACCCACTCCAGTATGTTTGCCTGGAGAATTCCATGGACAGAGGAGCCTAACAGGCTACAGTCCATGGGATGGCAAAGAATCAGACACGACTGAGTGACTAACACTTGCACTTTCCACACAGTCCCTGGCAACTGGGAGACAAACTATTTGCCCACTGAGTGGCAGGCGGGCTTAGCATCACCTCTGGGTCGTAAAGATGGACTGTACCTCTCCACTTGTCCACTTATTCAACCTCCTGTGCCCAAAATAATTCTTGAGGACAAGCTAAGTCCCCTGGACTTCACCAGACACATGGGACAGGGACCAGCAATATGTTCCATGCAAAATACAACAGAATTTCTGGTAGCGATAAGTGCAGTGAAGAACAGAGAACAGAATGACATCCCGGAGAGGTTGTTGATCACTCTCTAAGTCATGTCCCAGTCTTTGCGACCCAGGGACTGCAGCACACCAGGCAGAAAAAGAGAAACTGTGGCAGGCTAGGGGCCTCCAGGCTTTCCTGGGACTTGCTGGGCTTGCTGAATGTGGTAGAAACGCATTCAGGTGCCAGGCGTGGGGAAGGAATCAGACAAAGGTCGCAGGGGGCTGCCCCCTGCCCCCCCTGCTCCCTCATCCTGCCCTCTGTATGCATCTCTACTGAAGCAGTTTTGTCCGGATCATTGTTATGAAGGTAAAAGGCAAATAGTGGCTCCCTCTCCAGGTCTGGGAGCTCGAAGGGCAAAGGCCGAGCTAATGAATGACTCTAGCCAGCACCTGGCCTAGGGTAGACGCCCAGTCACCCATGCCAGCTGGATGGTCTCCACAGGTGGTCGCAAAGATCAGGACAGAGGCTGCAAAACCCCCAGGGCCTCGGGTTCCACGTGATCCACTGACATGTTCAGTTTGGACTATTCAGAGTTTCACACTTTTTTTTTAAATTCGTGGCCAACCTTCAAAAATCCGGAGATGCCACATGAAAACTCCCGGCTCCTCCTGAAAAAAACGCCTGACTTGGCAACACGGGAGCCTGCTGGTCCCCATGGCAACTGCAGCCTGAAGTCCTCTGGAGCTTTTCACCAGCCCAGCACTGTTCTCCACACTGCACAGATGAACTCTGATCTTCTGGAACGTTCCAGGCACCCTGCTTTTTCACAGAGGGATCAGGGAGCTAGCCCGGGTCACACCATTCAGGCAGCCAAGGCAGGACCAGGGCTCCGGTTTTAACACATGGATGGGATATGCTCCCCCTGTTCCCCACCGGCCCCCCTACACCCACCCGCTCCCTCTTCTTTACAGAGGCCCATTTAAGATCCTGCTTGTGTGGTGGCTTCACGCTAAGAAGCACAGCACACGTGCTTTTCTCTGGTACCCGTGTGGCTCTAAGAAGTGAGAAAATGAAAATAAACAGGATCTTAGTTCCCTGACCAGAGACTGAACCCATACCCTCAGCAGTGAAAGCTCGGAGTCCTAACCAGTGGGCCACCAGGGAATTTCCAAGAGTGGATTTTCTTTCGTTTTTTTTTTTTTTTTTAAATATTTATTTATTTTGGCTGCACCAGGCCTTAGTGGTGGTATTCAGGATCTTTAGTTGTGGCATGTAGAACTCTGAGTTGTGGCATGTGGGATCTAGTTCCCTGACCAGGGATGGAACCTGGGTCCCCTGCATAGGGAGTGCTGAGGCTTAGCCACTGGACCACCAGGGAAGTCCCAACAGTGGGTTTTCTTTACAGAGAATTTTGATCTCTGTGAGCCATCTGACCCCTGCCTTAGGGTCCATCTAGGGTCTGCGTTAAAGGGCGTCCCTGGAGCCACCCAGCTTAAACCTCCAGCCCTGATCCTGCCGGGCTTTTGAACCTGTTTCAGGCCACTCTGGCTGGTGTGAGTTGGAGCAGTGAGTCTGGCTTGAGGCTGAAGCTCCACAAGAACATGATGCCCAGGAATTCTTCCCTTTATCCTTCCTGCTTTCTCTGTGCTGTTGGGGGGACAAAGGTGCTGAAATTCACAGGAAGCCAGAGCTAGACACTGCCTCAGCGTTCCCAGAAGACCAGAATTCCTATTTTACAGACAGGAAAACTGAGGCCCAAGCAGGGAACATTCTCTGAGGTTGGCCCCTACTCTGTGGGTGGCGGTGGGCTGGCCTAGTTCACGTGCTGGCCTTGGAGCCCTTGAGACCTGGGCTGAGGTCACACTCAGCTGCTATCTCCACGTGTCCACTCTGGGTCAACACTCCCAGCCTGTTTCCTTGTCTGTGCACAGAAATACCACCAGCATCTCCTCACTGCGAGTGAGGCTGATGCAGGGAAACTGTCACGTCTGTTTCTGAGTTGACTGCAGTCACATCTGCCCCCATCCTGAGAATACAAGCTCTGGGGAACCGAGGGGTCCTTAGCCGTTTGTCTAGAACTTGGCCTGGCTCGTGGCAAGAAGCATCTGTTTGTTGCGCTGGTTGTTGCTTTTGTTGTTTTTTACTTTTTTGGCCACATCCTGTAGCATGTGGGATCTTAGTTTCCCCACAAGGGATTGAACTTGTGCCCCCTGGAGGTGGGAATGCAGAGT
The DNA here is from genome assembly GCF_029378745.1 of Bos indicus. Lineage (NCBI taxonomy): Eukaryota > Metazoa > Chordata > Mammalia > Artiodactyla > Bovidae > Bos > Bos indicus. The sequence continues at coordinate 17,833,451 of NC_091766.1, read as the reverse complement.
CTTAACCACTGGACCACGAGAGAAGTCCTCAAGCAGCGTCTGTTGAATGAGCACACAGGAAGCACTAGGTTTGAGGGCCAGTGGGCCAGACCAGACCAGACACCAGTAGCCCTGACTATCTGCATCAGGTCGAGTTGTGCAGGAGATCCATGAACAGTCTCCCCAAGATGCCCAGGGACAGAAGGTCCACTTATGGGGGCTCATGCTTCTCCCTAAGGATCACCTATACTGTGAGACCAATGATTTGGGGAAGTTCACAAAAGAATGTTTTATTATTCATTTTTTGGCCTTGAGGCATGTGGGAATCTTAGTTCCCCCAGCAGGGATCAAACCCATGCCCTCTGCATTGGAAGCACGGAGTCTTAACCACTGGACCACCAGGGAAATTCCAGAAGTAGGTTTTACAATAATGACGTGTTTTCAAACTTTTTCCTAAGTATAGCCTCACGGAAGTTGCCGAGATGGTGGAGAGGTCCTGCCGGACCCTTCATCTGGCTCTGAGGAAAGGCCACATCTCATGCACTGCGAGCCCAATATCAGAACTAGGCTGTCAGCCTGGTATGTATTTGTTTTCACAGTCGCCTCCATGGCAAGTGACATCCACTTTCCATTTCCCAAACTAAAAGGGAAGTGGATAGAATTCAAAGCCTTAAATAATAGCCCATGCAGTGACACTTGGACTCGTCAGTCAATGAACATTTTTTGAAATGTATTTATTTATTTACGGCAGTGCTAGGTCTTCATTGCGGCAAGCAGGCTTTGCTCTTTGTTGCGGTACTCAGGCTTTTATTGTTTCAGAGCTCAGGTTCTAGGGCTTCAGCAGTTGCAGCTCCCAGGATTCGTTGCTCCTCCACATTTGAGATCTCCCTGCTCAGGGATGGAACTCATGCCCCCTGCATTGGCAAGCAGATTCTTTACTGTCTGAGCCACTAGGGAAGCTGGGGGACGTCCTTAATTCTTGGGGGGAAAATAAATTTTGTTTTGCTGCGCTGGGTCTTAGTGGCAGCACGTGGGATCTTTGATCTTCCTTGCAGGAGGCGGGATTATTTTGTTGTGGCTAGAGAACTCTTAGTTGAAGCATGTGAGATCTAGTTCCCCAACCCATGCCTCCTGCACTGAGAGTGGAGTTTTAGTCACTGGACCACCGGCAAGGCCCTGTTCTTTTCTTTTTAATCCATGTGAATATTTTAGTACATATTTCCTAAAAAGTGAAGGCTTTTGTAAAATTGTATCATGCTTCCATTATCACACCTTAATATCCTCCATGTCGTGAAATAACCAATCATTATGGAAATGCCTGTGAACACCTCAAAGTTTTTTTCTTTTCACGTCTTGTCTTAACTGGGATTGACGTAAGGTTTAGCCCACTGTGATCGGTTGCTTTGTCTCGGTCCTAACTCAATATAACTGGTGTCCTTTTACGAAGAGGAGATTTACACATGGACAGAATGGCTGCCGAGGACACAGGGAGAAAACAAGCCAAGGAGAGAGGCTTCCGAAGAACTCCATCCTGCCAGAACCTCAGCCTCAGATTTCTAGTCTCCAGGACTGTGAAGAAGTGGAATTTCTTTTTTTAAAAAAATTTATTTTTGGCTGCTCTGGATCTTGGTTACTGCGAGAGTGTTTTTCTCTAGTTGTGGTGTGCAAGCTTCTCATTGTGGCGCCTTCTCTTGCTGCAGAACACTGGCTCTAGCCACTGAAGCATGCAGGCTTCAGAGTTCCCGGGCTCTAGAGAACAGGATCAATTGTTTTGCAGCATGTGGAGCTGAATTCCCTGGGATCTGAATTCAATCCCAGGGATCGAACCCTCGTCCCTTGCCTTGACAGACAGATTCTCAACCACTGGACCACCAGGGAAGTCTCTAAGAAATGGAATTTCTGTGGCTGGAGTCACCCAACTGTGGTACTTGGTGTGACAGCCCTCACAAATTTAAGATAGAGGGTAATCAGGGGCTGCTGTAACACACCCCCGCCGGTCCCTTCTCTTACAGATTCACTCATTGCTGATTGGAATCAGTAACTTCATATTCCGAATCAATGCGAAATGTGTAACTTTCAGTCATTTGTTTCCCCCACATCAATTGGCTGACATTCTTCCCTTAAAGAAGGAACGTCCTTCCTCAGCGAGGGCTATTTGAAATATATTGGTTCCTGCCAGACGGGTGGGACACAAGCTCATCTTCTCCCTTCCAAGAGCCCATTTTCAGACTGAGGGGTTGGGGGTGTCCTAGCTGCCTCCAGTGGGGACAGTGAGGTTCATTATTTTGTCATTCTGTGTTTTGTTCTCTTGCATCCTTACCATCTCAGTTGCTGCTGCTGCTGCGTCACTTCAGTCGTGTCCGACTCTGTGCGACCCCATAGACGGCAGCCCACCAAGCTCCCCCGTCCCTGGGATTCTCCAGGCAAGAACACTGGAGTGGGTTGCCATTTCCTTCTCCAATGCGTGAAAGTGAAAAGTGAAAGTGAAGGTGCTCAGTCGTGTCCGACTCTTAGCGACCCTGTGGACTGCAGCCCACCAGGCTCCTCCGTCCATGGGATTCTCCAGGCAAGAGTATTGGAGTGGGGTGCCAGGGCCTTCTCTGGACCATCTCGGTAAAATAAGTGAATTTAAAGTATTTAAAGTGAGTCTTCTTTTTTTTTAATTTATTGGAGTCTAATTGATTTACAACATTGTGTTAGTTTCAGGGATACAGAAGCATCATTCGTTTGTATATGCACTCATTCTTTTTCAGATTCTTTTCTGACATAGATTATTACAGAATAAGTAGAGTAGAGTTCCCCTTGCTGTACTGTAGGTCCTTGTTGCTTATCTGTCTTGTATACAATACTGTGTATACGTTCATCCCAAGCTCCTGATTTATCCTTCCCCTCCTCTCCACATGTCCCCTTTGGAAACCGTAAGTTTGTTTTCAGTATCTGTAAGTCTGTTTCTGTTTTATAAATATGTTCATTTGTGCCATTTTAAAAATTAGATTTCACGTATGACTGATACCATCTGATATTTGTCTTTGACTTACTTCGCTTAGTATGATTATCTCTAGGTCCTTCTTTGTCACTGCAAGTGGCATTATTTCATTCTTTTTCCAATTTTTATTTTTTGGCCGCACTGCCTGGTATGTGTGATTTTAGTTCCCTAGCCAGGGATCAAACCCGGGTCCCCTGCATTGGGTGTGCAGAGTCTTAGCCACTGGACCACTAGGGAAGTCACTATTTCTTTTATTTTTTATGACTGAGTAATATTCCATTGTGTATATGGACCATATCTTCTGTCCATTCATTTATAAATGGATATTTAGGTTGCTTCCGTGTCTCGGTTATTGTGAATAGGGCTGCTGTGAACACGGGGGTGTATGTATCTTTGAATCATACTTTTCTCCAGATACGTGCCCAGGAATGGGATTGCTGGGTCTTACAGTAGCTGTTTTTAGGTTTTTGAGGACCTACCCACTGTTCTCCATAGTGGCCTGCACTCATTTACATTCCCACCAACAGTGTAGGAGGGTTCCCTTTTCTCTACACCCTCTCCAGCATTTATTGTCTGTGGACTCTTTGATGATGGCCATAATTGTCTTCTTTTTTGTGATTCAGTGTGTCTCATCCGGGGCCATTAGGAGTTCCCTCATGCTGCACAGTGTCCTCCAGGACACAGCTCCAGGTCACATTCACCTTCTCGCTTTCTTTCTGTGCAAGACTTCCCACCTCCCACCTTTCACATTTCTGGCCCAGCCCTGGAATCAGCCATTTCTCCTGGAGGCCCCTGGGCAGTAGTGTTCCATCTGGGGGCCAGGGGCACTCATTGCTACAGGTGCTCATCGTTTCCAGGCCTCTCCAGCAGACAGGGCCAGGAAACACATACTTTTGAGAGGAAAAAAAAAAAAAATATATATATATATATATATATATCTCACAAGTTCATACTGTTGTTTCCAGCTCACACTTAACATCACAGTGTTTTACATTTCTCTTTTCCCTAAAAAGTCTGCTTCCTAAAACCAGATATTCTCATTTGCATTATTAAATTAGATGCAAAATAGTTTCCAAACAAGTAGCATGCCAATGTTAACTACTGAGAATTAAACTACCATAGAAAGTTTAAGACTTCTTTGCAGCTATGGTTTTTCTTGGGCTTCCTTGGTGGCTCAGATGGTAAAGAATCTGCCTGCCAATGCAAGAGACTGGGGTTCAATCCCTGGGTCAGGAAGATTCCCTAGAGAAGGAAATGAAAACCCACTCCAGTATTCTTGACTGGGAAACCCCATGGACAGAGGAGCCTGGCAGCCTGCAGTCCCTAGAGTCACAAATAGTCGGACACAACTGAGCAACTAACACTTTCTGGTTTTCCTTATAATAGCTCTCCCTGTGGACGGACCACAAAAACACTGGGTCCCTAGCGATAATTATTTTCTCCCTGCATTTGCAGCATGACACTGACACAGGGTTCATTCACTTCAGCTTGGCTTTCAACATTTAGGGATTGCTTTTTAAAATTAAAATTTTGCATATGCAGCATACCTAACAATTTCAAAGTCACATTAAGAAAGTAGATCCACCCCTGCCCCCAACTGTGCCCTCCCCTCCCTGTAGACAACCATTTTCATGAAGTTTTAGACTGTCCTTTCTGATGTTTCTTTTTGCAAATATAATAGAGGGGTGTGTGTGTGTGTGTGTGTGTGTGTCCCTCCTCATAAAAACTAGCATTCCATATACACCAGGCTTCATTTTTCATTTAACTTTACAGTATACTCTGAGATTTTGTATCAGTGTCAAGAAGTCTTCCTCAGACTTCCCCACTGGTCCAGTGGCTAAGACTGTGCTCAGGGGCTCTGGAATGCACAATAGCTGTGGCTCAATAGTTGTGGCACATGGGCTTAGCTGCTCTGAGACATGCGGGATCTTCTTGGACCAGGGATTGAACCCATGTCCTCTGCATTGGCAGGCAGGTTCTCATCCACTGTACCATCAGGGAAGTCCCTCTTAGTGGTTTTAAATGGGCATTTCTCTTACGATGAATGAAGCTGGGCATCTTTTCTAAAGTTCTGGGCCAGTTTCATTTCTTCTTCAGTACACTCTGTATCTTTTGCTTACGTTTTCCCATCCTAGAGGACTGACTGTTGGTCTTTTCTTCTTCTTGAATTTTGGGAACTCTTTATATATTAGCTGTTTGTAATATAGGTTGCAAAATTCCTCCCCCCCACCCCGTTTGTCAATTATTTTTTGTTTTACTATGCCTTTGTTTTTTTTGGCCGTGATGCCCGACCTGTGGGATCTTAGTTCTCTGACCAGTGATGCAGCTGGGGCCCTGGCAGTGAAAGCACTGAGCCCTAACCAGTCAACTGCCAGGGTATTCCTTACTGTGACTTTACACATTTATTTGACTGTGCCTGGTTGCAGCATACAAACTCTTAGTTGTGACCTGTGGGATATCGTTCCCTGCCCAGGGATTGAACCTGGGCCCTCCTGCATTGGGAGGGTGGAGTCTTAGCCACCAGACCACCAGGGAAGTCCCAAGGGTGGGCGGTTTTATCTTACTCCCAACTTTACTCGGAAAGAAAGTTTCCATTAAATAAGATGCTGGCTTAGAATGTTTATCAATTCCTTGTGGTTTTTTTTTTTTTTTTAATTAAATCAGGAATGTGTGAATTTTGTCAATTAAATTGCTCTGTTTAAAAGGATTCTCATATGACTTTTTCTTAAGATAGTAACACAATAAATTATACTGAACCATCCTTGCTTTCCTAGAATGAATCAATCCCACTGGGCTGTGGGGGTTTTTTTGTTGTTATTTTGTTTTTTAATGTGCTGACAGGTTCTATTTCGAAAGGAAATTCTGGAAGAACTAGGAGGTGGGGTTCAGGGATTGGACCAGAGATTGAACCCGTGTCCCCTGCATTGGCAAGCAGGTTCTTATCCACTATACCATCAGGGAAGTCCCTCTTAGTGATTCGAAATGGGCATTTCTGTTACAATGAATGAAGCTGGGTGGCCTTGGAGATCCTGGGAGGTCTCCCTGGAGTTAGGAGGGGACAGCGGTGAGCTGGAAACTCTTGTATTTTCCCCAGTCAAGTGCTTGCGTGAGAGGAAAGCAATGGAAAGCTGCTTAAATCCGTCTTAAAGGGAATGTGTGTGTGTGTGCTTGGTTGCTCAGTCATGTCGACTCTTTGCGACCCCATAGACTATAGCCCAGCAGGCTCCTCTCTCTGTCCATAGGGTTCTCTAGGCAAGAATACTGGAGTGGGTTGCCATTTCCTTCTCCAAGAGATCTTCATGACCCAGGGATGGAACCCAGTTCTTCTGCATTGCAGGTGCACTGTTAACTATCTGAGCCACCAGGGAAGTCCTTTAAAAAGAATATTTCAATCCAAATACCCATCAACGAGGAACCAGTTAAGTAAATTGTGACACACATCCATACAACAGAATGGGCTTCCCTGGCATCTTGGAGTTAAAGAATCTGCCTGCAAATGCAGGAGACTCAGGTTCCATCCCTGGGTGGGGAAGATCCCCTGGAGGAGGAAATGGCAACTCATTCCAGTATTCTTGCCTGGAGAATCCCATGAACAGACGGGGCTACAGTCCATGGTGTCGCCAAAGAGTTGGACACAGTTGAGTGACTAAATGAAGCAACAATAGAACAGAATACTATCTAGTGATTAAATAATCAGTACATTCCTTGTGTGTCAAATACACAACCGTCTCCAGCTTACTAAGTGAATAAAATCAAGGGCAAATCAGTTCTTTACCATGTATATGAAAAAGCAGGGAAAATGACATCAGGACCAAATTTGCTTGGTATATGCCCAAAGGGTTCCAGAAGGAGACACAAGAAACAGATTAACTTGACTGCGTCCAGGGAAGGTGAAACTGGGTGCTTGGGGGCAGCAAGGAGACTCTTCACCCTTTCCCACTGGTCTTGTTTGGCTTATGGGCTCTGCCAACGTCCTACCTGTCCAAAACACACACACAGAGAAGAAAAACTTGGAACGACAAGAGTAAAACAGACCCAGGGAGCCTGGTTTTTTACTGGGGCAGCACCACCCTAGATCCCTGATCTCGGGGCAGGGGTGGGCACAGGAGGCCACCTCAGCCTCTCCCTCACCCAGTCCCCTTTCACAGATGCCCAGGTGGGCTGGGCCCCCAACATCATCATCACATTTGCCTGTTCAATGGTGACGATGATGCAGAGAGCCCCAAGCCAGGGCCAGGCGGAACGCAGGACAGATGACTGTGAGGCGGCCCTCCGCCAGCACCTGGAGACGTACTACACCCTATATGAACCTGTCCTGACCTTCTACCAGCGGAAGAGCCTGCTCCCAAACCTAAGTACCGTCTCCCCACCCCAATCCCAGCCCCCGCAAGGGGACCAAGTCCAGCTGAAACAAAGCAGGGGTTACACTGTTACCTGGGTCCCAGACCTTTCCGGGCCTGCCTGGGTCTCCCCAAGCACATACACTGGGGCGGTGTGTGTGTGTGAGGGGGGTTCCATCTCTTCCATTAGGCAGAATGGTTGCAGCTGTGTGGATTACCATAGATACTGCTGAAGGTCTGAACAGAACGACTGGCTCCAAAGCCACACTAGGTATGTTTTAGAACATGGTGGAGGTAGTTTAGTTGCTCATTCGTGTCCAACTCTTTGCAACCCCATAGACTGTAGCCCACCAGGCTCCTCGGTCCATGGGGTTCTCTAGGCAAGAATACTGGAGTGGGTTGCTATTTTCTTCTCCATGGGATGTTACAAAATTTAGGATCATGGCAACCGGTCAACCACAGCTCGGCTCCAATGCAGCCATGGGTCCTCAAGGTGTAGAAAGCAGGAATATCTTTGTTTGGGTTTGAATTTTTGGCTGTGCTGGGTCTTCATTGTGGCACATGGACTTCTCTTGTTGCAGAGCTCAGGCTGAGAGCCGACCCGGTAATTGTGGCGTGCGGGCTTAGTTGCATTATGGTTTGTAAGATCTTAGTTTCCAGACCAGGAATCGAAACTGTGTCCCCTGCATTGGAAGGTGGATTCTTAACCACTGGATCATCAGGGATGTCCCCCGAAGTAGGGATCTCTTAATTCTTAAACTGACCCGTGCAGCTCCTATACACTGCTGTGGAGCTAAGAGAACTTTGGTGTCATTCCTGGTCCCCTCCCACAACCAAAGGTAAAATCGAGAGCGAGAGGAAGGAGCCTGGAGCACCATGGGTGGGGTGGGAAGGCGGTGACCCAGCCTGGCACAACCCCATCCTGTGGGTTGTTCCAGGGGACAGCGCCCCCGTGCAGTCTGTGCGCCGAGCGAGCACCCAGCGGTAATGCATGGCCTTTCTAACCCAGCTCGCCCTCCCCTCATCCGTGTGGCCCTGGGGCTGCACCTATCATCCTGCCCTAGCAACTGGAAGGGGAACCTGTTCTCCCCTGGTGGTGTGTGTGTGGGGGAGAGGTGTGGAGGCCATGACCTCGCTCTACTCTGGACTGACCCCCTCTGCTACCTCTTGTTTTCATCTTGGCTGAAGTTACAGAAAACATTTTTGCCAAGCGCTGCTCTGTCATTGAAAGCCTGCAGAGAGTCGGGAGAGGGCCAGGGGCCCCGACATCCCCCTCACCCCAGAGGTCAGAGCGGGCACACTGCCTGAGGTTAGATGCTGGTGAGGGGAGCCCTGGGTTCCAATCTAAACTGAGGCTGTAACTGCAAGGTGACAGCCTTCTCCCTTTCCTGGGCCCACAAATGGCTGACTGGGAGCCACTCCCACAGGGGTAGGTCCCTAAGGAGCCTCGAGTGGGAGGTCACAAGGGCTGCAGACAGCCCCGCACCATGACACCCGATTTCCCTGCTGGAATTCAACCACACCTCCCAGAACTCTCCCAGCAAAGTATGCGTCTGGATGACTGGCCCTGGGCCTGACAGCTCAAGGAGTCCTCCATGACTGCTCTCCCATCTCCCGTCCTCATCCTGAGGCTGCCAACCCCTGGGACAGATGTCCTTCCCTTGGACAGGCCAGGTTTCCACCTCAGGGCTCACCAGCCAAACAGGCCACAGCGAGGACCAGATCACATAAAGCTCGGTGTGGGTTTGCTCCACCAGCGGCAGGCTGTATCCATGGGAACACCTGTCCCCAGGGACCCTCCTGAGTGCCCTGCTCCCCAAATTCCCAGTGGGACAGATGCTGGGGATGAAGGCGTGGGGGACTGCACTGCTGGGGCTCTGCCTGCTTCTCCTTCCTGCAAGACCAGACTTCGGGCAAAGTTTTTGGGGCCCCCACCCATCTCTCATTGGCCAAGCCTTATTCCTCAACTTGTTTCCTGTAGAAACACAACTGCGGCCGGCACGCAGTTTTAGACAAAAAGCACTTTATTTAACCAAAAAATGGGGGGGGGGAGAGGAGGTGAGAGTTAGGAAAGCACAATGCGCCTGCAGAAAACTATCGTCTCTTAGAATTGTTCTTTTTTTAAAATAAAAAAAAAATAAAGGAAAAAACCCAATACAACACAAAGCTTATAATTTCCAATCACCATTATCAGGCTTTTACAACATCTATAAAGAACAAACATCTGCTTCAAAACTCTATGGGGCGGGGGGGTCGGGGGGGGAGGTGGAGAGAGAGAGAGACAGAGAGAGAGAGACGGCACCCGGCAGACTTGGGGAGGTTTTGTTACCATTTATTTGTGAAGTTAAAAACGAGCGATAAAAAGTAAAAACTGCCATACAATTTTTTGTTTTGTTCTCAATTGTTTTCAGTTTCCATGTCCTCTTGAACAGATGAAACACAACAGACCAGTCCTGGGGGCAGGGGGCAGGGGGCAGCGCAGCGGGGGGAGGGGAGGGGAGCGGAGCTGGGTGAAGAGGAGCGAGAGGAGGAGCAGACAGGCTGAGGGAGGGGCTGCCTGGCACGGGGTGAGGATGGGCTTTCCTAAACATCAATACCTGGTCCAAGGAATGTTCCAGCTCTAACTAAAAAGAAATAGCAAGAGTGACTTTGTTTCCTTTTTTAAAAGTTTATTTTAAAAACATGAAGAGGGCCAAGGGTGGTCGCAGGGAGTGAATTGCTTTCTCCTGAAAGAGGCAGTTTCAGGAAGGCTGGGGCGGGGTGGGGGACGATAGAGATTTTTTTATATATATATATATAATTTTATAAGTTTTGTTTTGCTTTTTAGTTTTTAACTTTTTTTTTTTGCAGAGATTTAGTTCTCGCTATCTTCTCTGGCTGGCTCAAGATGAGGGATCCCAATTTTGAAAGAAAAAAAGCGCATGAGACACACAGAATGAGCAAGAGAGCGAGAGCCTGGCACTGCCTGTGCCACGACCCCCAAGCCACTCACAGGGAGGGCTCCCCCAGCACCCCCCTTGGCAGCCATCGCTCTCTCGACAAACAAACGGAAAAAAACAAACGAAAAAAAGCCCCCAAACAGAACAAAATGGAAAAAAAATAATAAAAGATTTTCACAGATGAAGAAGTTCACATTCATTCGATTCATTGAGCCTGCGGAGAGGGAAGAGATAGGAATTGGTCACTACGGGGCGGGGAGGGGGACGGGGCGGGAGACTGGGGGGAAAGTGGCGAGGAGGGGGCCAGGAAGCCCCTCTCCCGAGCCTGTGGCAAGCGCAGGCTGGAAGGATGTGTTTGTAGCTGTCTAGTCAGTGCTCTGGGACTGGCTGCAGTCAGACTGGCTCTGAGATGGAGAAGAGTGACACAGGAAGGAGAAGGAGGGGCCGCACAGAGAGAGCGAGAGAGCAAGAGAGAAGCGCTCAGGGCTGGGGGGCGGGGGGGGGGGGCGGGCGGGCGGGAGAGGGGTGCCCTGCGTCTTCAGGAAGGCAGGCGGGCGGGCAGCTCCCGGCGCATCACGACATGACAACCAGAGATCACGGTGTCCCCACAACACCCCTGTGAGGTAGGTTGGAAGGTGGCAGCGATCGTCATGCCCACTTCACAGACAAGACCGGGACACGAGGCGGGCGCAGGCGCGAGAGCAGAGGCCGAGCCTGGGCGTGGCGGGCGGGCCCAGCGTGCGGGCCCAGCGGCTGGGCCCCTTGGCGCCGCCCCCGGCCCCCAGAGCTGTGGCCGGGCCCCACGGGGCAGCTGGCAGCACACACAGTCACTTGGACACGCGGGGAGAGATCGTGGGTTTAAAAATAAAAGAATCAAAAGAACAAAAACCATGAGAGTAATGCAGAGAGGGGCAAAAATATCCGTTTTCTTCCCAAGTGGCCAGATTGTGAGTGAGCGAGTCAGCAGCCGGGACGGCGACCTCCGGCTGAGCGGATGGCCTGCCCCCCACCCCCAGGACTACCCACCAGTTCAACAGTTCCTCCTTTTATCTGCTGCGCGCTCTCCCCCAGCATCACGACAGCGTTACACAGGAACAAGCAGGCCGGCGGAGAGGCCTCTTCTTTAACCTCTGGACCCAGCGCACACTTCCCCCAGCTCGTGGGGGCTCCCGGAGACCTCTGGCCACACGGCCCCCGCTGCAGGCATCAAGGACACACCCCGCAGGGGAAGGGGTTTCCGGCGCTACCCACTAAGGCAGGATGGACGGTGGCCGGGGGTTGGAAGGAGAAAGGAGGAGGAGGAGGGTGGCAATTCCCACTTGCCTGCTGCTGTCCCTGCTGTGTGGGCGGAGGCTGGGGGCCGCCTGGACCTGGAGTCTGTCCGTAGTAAGCGGCTTGCTGTCTGTAATATTCAGCCCAGGCAGCACTGTAGTCTGGCTGGGAACCCGGGGGTGCTCCTGGACCCCCTCCGGTGGCCACTTGAGCTGTGGGGGAGCAGAGGGTGGGTGAGCGGACCAGGAGGCCAGCACACCTGGTCCCACCCCTGTGGCCCGCCGGCTCACCCTGCTTCTTGTAGTACTCTTCCCAGGCCTTCGTGTAGTCCTGCTGCGGGGGCGCTCCAGGCTGCTGGGGCTGCTGGCCTGTGGGGGCAGGCCCCGAGGTCAGAGGACAGGCGGGGATGTGGCCACCTACTCGCCCACCCCTCCCTGGCTGACTGGAGCTCCTGCGGTGGCTCACGCACTCACCGATCTTTTTGTAATACTCTTCCCAGGCCTTAGTGTAGTCCGACTGACCAGCAGGTGGAGGCTGAGGGGGCTCACCCTGGGTGGGTGGGGCCGCGGGGGCTGGTGCCGGGCCGGGCACAGGGCCTGGGGGCTGCTGGTAGTAGTGTGAGTAGTAGGCGGCCCAGGCGGCGTTGGGGTCGGCTGCGGCGGCTGCGGCTTTATCTGTAGGCAGAGGGTGTGCAGGCTAAGCACTGACCAAGAAATCGGCCCCTCCCCTCTGCCCTGCTCAGATCCTTATACTCACTCGGGTCATGAGGAGCAGGCGGCTGCCACTGAGGGTAGGTGTTGCCCCAGCCCTGGGGTGGGTACTGGTGAGGAGGGGGGCCTCCAGCACTGAGGGCGAAAACGAGGGACACATGAGCCAGGTTACCCCAAGGTCCTTGCAGAGGACGGCCGTAGCCTGGAAGGGGGCCCAGAGCACCGCTTACGTGGAACTGCTGATTTCTGGCCCAGGGAAAGGCGTCAGACAACTGACGCAAGGGACACAAGCCATGTGGACTCAAGGATGTGCCAACCCCCCACTACACCACAGGATTACAGGATCTACATGTGGAGTGGAGACCAAGGGCAACACCCACAGCATCTTTTAAAAATGGTGTCTCTAAAACAAGGGTTGGCCAGAGTTGTGTTTGGCACCTCTGCAAGGTGGAATGGCCTTCTCGGAGGTGAGGACCATGGACACAGGGCCTGCGGGCTGGGCCTCCTTGCCAAAACTGTGACCCCCACATCCCAGGAGTCCGCAGGAATACTCACTGAGGGGGAGCCCCAGGTGGGCCCTGATTGAAGGGCCCGGGGTTGAAGGGCCCCATGGGGCCGGCAGGGCCTGGTCCCCCCGGGCCTGGTCCGACTGGGCAGAGGGGACCCTGGAGGAATGAAAAGTGGACGAGATCAGTGGAACAGGAGGAAGAACTGGGCCCAGATACCCAGAACCCCTCTTGAGCTGAGCCCACCTCGATCTTCTCTTCAATGAGCTGCTTGGCATGGTCGATCTGCTGGGGCGAGCCCCGGATGATGAACAGCTTGAAGTTGGGGTCTCCATTGGGTGGCAGCTGCCGAGATATCTCTACAAAAGCGCCTGTCTGCTGGTTTATGGCTTTCACGTTCTCGCCGCCTGCAGAAGCCATGGGCAGTGAGCAGAGGGCAGGAGGAAAGTGGGGGGACGGGTGGGGCCTCTGGAGAAGCCACTTACCTCGGCCAATGACCAGCCCACACTTGTGGGTGGGGATGGAGAAGGTCATCTCCCCACCTGGAGGGCCCCAGTTGCCTTGGCCCCGGCCTCGACCTCGGCCTCCTGGGGGCATGCCAGGACCCCCTGGAGGACCTGGGGGACCGCTCTGCAGGGCAGGGAAGAGATGGGACAGTTAATGCAGGCAGCCAGCCTGCCCTCCCACTCGAGCCCACCCACTCAGCACACCTGACATCACCCACCCTGAGGCTCTGGAGGAGATCGTTGATAATCCGCGCGGCGTGCTCACACCGGTCTGGGGGTCCCATGATGTGTGCTATCTTCTCAGGACCCGTCCCATCGTCTGAGGCAGCACAGGAGAGCAAAAAACAGTTACAAGAGACGCACAACTCCGAACCCCCAACATTGCTGCTTCATGGCGGTCGCCAGCCCGAGCCATGTTTGGAACATGTCAAAGTGCCACTGGCCGCCTTTCACGTGTTCAGGAGCAGATGAGGATCCCTCCTGCACTTGGTGTCCCCAGAACTAGCAGATGCACTTGGCAGAACCAAGAACTGACAACAAATCTCTCAAAAAGCACGGGGGAGTCTGTCCTCCCCCCAAAACCACTGGGACTGGACAGAAGCCCATGGCTGGGGCCTCAAGAGCTAACCTCACCCAGGGGCCCAGGTGGCCTGTCAGGAGAGCCCATGAGAGGACAGCTTGACAAGAGAGGAACACACACCTCTCTTCAACCAGGGAAGCCTGCCTGTCATTCACTTTCTTACAGGGCTGCTCCAGAGCAGGGACCAGGCATGTTCTGCAGGTCTAGGAGTAATGAGGCACTGCAGATGCTAACTCCATTGCCAAGCTGCCCACCTTGGACCCCAACAGTGCGTCTCAGCAGATCCCAGCTAGCCCCTGACCTTGTTTAAACTGTATCCGAACACCAGCGTCATTCTGGATCTTCTTGATCATCTCCCCACTCCGGCCGATGACCACACCCACAGAATGCCTGGGCACTGGCACCTGAGGGCGGACAGGACGAAGGAGGATCAGCTGGGTTTTGTCACTGTCTGCAGTCCCCCTGCTGCCCACAAGCCAGCCACCACCCCTGCCACTCCATCCACCCAAGAGGCCTGCACTCACGTCGATGCCCCCGCCGATCCGGGACCCATACTCGTTCCGGTCTCCAAAGCCACCCTGGTCACGCTCCCGCAGGATGTCCATCACCATTTCGCAGGCTTGCTGCGAACATACAAAGTGTGGTGCTCGCATGAACACTGCTGCCCCACTGCATGCCCCACGGTCACAGGCCAGAGCTAAGGACCAACGCAAGGCTGCCCGGATCTTTACCCGCTGCCCTAAGAGGTGGACATGGTGAGCACCCCAGCTTTCTGGACTGAGGCCAGTTGAGGCCACCTGCTCATGTACAGACGGCTGGGAGGGAACTCAACAGAGAATGAGTCCAGGGCTGACCTCAGAGCCAGTGCTCTAAAAAATCTCTCCACTTACATCCAAATCTCCAGCCTACCCGCTGCCCTCTCTATACTCCCCAGAACCACCCCCTCGGCCCTGGGGCACCCACCTGCACTTTGTAAGGGTCTCCGATGATCCGCAGCGGTTTGTCCACATTCGTGTTCTGGGAGCCATCCTGGATTAAAATCATCTTCACTCCAGCCCGTTCCTGTACAACCAAGGTGGCGTTAGAGCTGACCCCTCCAAGAACTTCCTGGGGCATGGGGGGACGGGTCACTCCTGGTCCAAAAGGACGAAGGGCTCTGGCTCGGTGGCGGGGGGCAGTGGCGTGCACAGGCACAGCCGCGGGAAGGAGGCTGTCCCGGGACAGGAGGAGCCTGCACCCTCACCTGCAGCTGCTTGATGGTCTCCCCGCCCTTGCCAATGACCAGGCCAGCCTTGCCCGCGGGGATCATGATCTCCTGCACTGTGCCGTTCTGGCCCCCGTTGGCGTTGTCGTGGAACTGGCCCGGGGGCCCCCCACGGCCCCGGGAGACAATGTCGTCCAGCATCATCTTCGCTTTCCTGGAAAGGGAAAAAACAGGTACTCTCTGAATGCTTGCCTGGAGGCTCAGCCCTGCTCCCAGGAAAGGGGGTTCCAACCCCCTTTCTGGGTCTGACAGAGGGCCCATCCCCAGAGCTGGGGCTATTCTGGGCCAGGTTCCCCAGATCTCAGGAGATTCACTGTGTCAGGCAGCCCCCCAGTGCAGGCACGGCATGAGGAACATGGTGTGGGAGTCACTCTAAACTTCAAAGGGATCCAGAGGGCTTCGCCCACCCACTTTGTCATGACAGGCCCAGCCAGAGACTTACTGCACAGATTCCGGGGCTCCTGTCAAGGACACACTGCGTTCAGGTAGGCCACCGCTGTCTGGAGAGAGGAGTGGAGAGAGGATCAGCGCTTTTTTGAGTCAATGCCTTGGGCAGACAACCAGGAGGACCTTCCATGGAGATGAGATTTCTAGGAACAATCGACAGCTACTTCTGCCACTGTACAGCACCCTGACAAATCAATTTACCTCCCCAAACACTTGAGAGGGTGCTTTATGCACAGCCAAGATTAAGAAGCCTGAAGTCTAGCAAAAGAAGCAAAACTTTTAGTGAAAAGATAATATGGAAGGAGAGGCAGATTCCAGAAGATCCCAACTGGGCCCCTTCCATCACCACCCATGTGAACACCTTCCAGTCAATGTACTGCGTGTCAGGCAGGGCGAGCACTCAGAAACCCCTGCAAATCAGGTACCTGCCAAGGCGCAGGCAGGACTGGACTTAAGCCCAGGCCTGACCTCAAGCCTGTCCTTCCTAAGGAGCTCCCCTGCCTTACACTTCCCAACAAGGTGTTGTAGCTCAGGTGGCAACACAGTCAGAGTGGGATCTGGGGTGCGGCTCCCTATACTGGATTCTAGCCCTCTGCGCTCATGGAGAGCAGAGGGAGACAAGAGTTGCAGCTACACCTTGACGCACTGTGCAAAGGCGGCACACAGAACAAGCGCAGTAACGCCAGCCCGCTTCACCTCCATCCCATCACGGCGGCCAGGGGTCATGAGAGAACGCGCCAAGAGCCCCAGCAGAGGCACCCATCCCCATCCAGCTCTAGCGCTCCTACCTGGAGAGATTTGGACTTTGCAGCCTGAGTCCTGCTGGATTTTGTTAATCTGTTCACCTCCTCTGCCGATGACTGGGTGGAGAAAAAGAAGAAGAGCAGAGATGGATGGGAGGAGGCTGGCGCTGAGCCCCCCTGCCCAGAGAATGAATGAGAGAGTAAGCACAAAACAGCTCCTTCAAAATAAAAGAAAAAAATAACAAAAACGAAAAACAAACAAAAATTGCAAAACACATCAGGCTCCTTCAGTGCTCCTGTGGCCTCTATGTTTCTGCACAGCCCCTTCTGGTGCCCCTCACCAGATCTCTGAGCTGGGTTGGGGGGCTGTCCAGGCAATCACTCCCCATTCCACTCACCCTTTCCTGCACCTGCCCCAGAGCCTGGGCCTGGGTCAGAGGGGCAGCGGGGGGGAGGAGGCATCAGCAGGCAAAAAAAATATGAACAGACTCATCTTTGGGATTTCCAACCACAAAAGAAACTACATACATAAATATGTATTTCCACCATATGTAATGAGGGGAAAAAATAATCTGGCTCCTTCAGACCACAGGTCCCAGGGTTGGCAGGCGCTCTCCTGAGAGACTGCCCTGGGGGCACGGGGCAGGGGTTAATGGGCACCACAGGACCACAGTGGTTCACACTCACTTAGTCCCACCATGCCGTCTGGAACTCGGTACTCTTCTGTCATTGAAGTCCTACAAAGAGAAACAATGAGAGTCAGCCTCAAGTCAGGAAGCAGCAGAGGGGATGGAAGAGCCAGAGGGCCTCCTGGAAAAAAGACCCTCAAAACAGAAGTCCTGCCTCCTGCAACATGGGGACCAAGCTCCCACAGGCCTAAGCAGAGTCTGACAAGGGCATGGGGGTTCCCTCACCCCACAGCAGACCACCCAACCTCTCGGGGCCCCCGTTTCCCACTCTGGGCCACAAGAGGCTTAGCCTGCTGGACCAGTGCTGCCCACCGACTCAGGGCAAGAGTGAGAACCTGGGACACTTTCACAGCAATCTGAAAGCGTCATCCTATACCTATAGATTCTAACTTAAAAATTGGTTTTGTATCTTTTTCACTTCATTCTTCTAGTGAGTTGCTTTTACTGCATTTCACAAAATTTTAGCTAATAGTGAAAAAAAAAAAAAAGAACGTGGTCCTTCAGAAAGAATGCTCTAGAGTAAAAAGGTAGGAAAGGAACACACCCCCACCCCAGCTCTCAGGGAACAAGAATCCGCAGAAGCAGGTGAGAAGTCAGGGCCAGTCCCCAGCCTTTTCCAGGAGGAAGGATGGCAGGGCTTCTAAGTATCCCCATCCAACAAAGGAAGCAAAGGGGCGCAAAGAACCCCTTCCCGATTACAGCTAACAGCCACAGCCCTATGCTCCATATGGTCCCACAGACAATAAGTATGGACAAACGAAGCTCCTTCTGCCTTTCTGTCTTCTCCCTGGTTGACAGAAAGTAAGACAAAGTCCTGTACAACCAGGCTCCCAGACAGAGTGCTCCCTCCAGTCAGCAAGAAAGGCCAGAGACAACGAGGAAACGACCTGCTCTCCAACCCACCACTTACCTGGGGGGAGGATGAATGGGTCCGAGTTGAGAACTCATGGCTGCAAAGAGAAAACCCAAAGGACAGATTGGCCCAGCTCCTCTCTGGGACCCCAAACACCATGCCCTGGGCACACCTGCCATGCAAGGGGCCACAAGCTATATCCCAGTGCCTCTGAGCCTCCCTGAGTGAGCACAACAGGGCCACCTAACAACAGCCATGCTTGGAGGTGGCTGCTTCACAATCCAGGCTCTGGGGTCTCATGGGCCCTGGAGGGACACCAAGAGCCTCCATAAAGGAGAGGTGCTGTCTGCTCAGTACTTCCAGCTCCTGTCTGGAGAGTACTTCCTGCTAAAACCTCTTAAGATCCTGAAGCAGCCTCTGCCAGTGTCACCCAATGGACTTACAGTCTCCCTGGGAAGCCAGCTTCTTGCTCTCTGGTTGGTCTGTGAAAAGAAAGAGGATGTCAGATGCAATGCCTACCCACCCACAGCTGCCTCAAATCTGATGCTGGTGCCACATGTCCTGGCAAACAAGCCTCCTGCCCCCAACTCTCAACATCAGATGCAAGACAAGAGAATAAGAGACCTAATCTCACCACCAGCACTCAGGGATAAAGAGCTCTTTATAACAGGGGGAAAATGATGGTGACCCTAGTCCTTCCAGCTTAGGCCCAAATCTGCCTTGGGGAAGTTGGGCTGATCAGTGAGTTGATAGTTTAGGCTGTGTGCCTCTGGGTCAGCCACACTGCACTGACATGCGGCCTTAAGAGAACCCTAGCTTAACAGAGGAGGAGGAACAATCTTGAAAACTTACGACCTGGACCTGGTCACAGTCAATCTGCTCTCCTCAGCCACCTGATACTTCAGGACGGCAGCCCAGACAAAAAGAACGAACAAAGCTGGGATTGCTGAGGTTTTAAAACACCAAATGGCAGTGGGCTCCCCCCACTCTGAACCACATTCCAACAAAAGCACTTCACTCTCTACCCCCAGCCCTTCCAGCAAGGCAGGTAGTTACCTCCATCTTCTAACTGCCTCTTTTGGCCCCCAAAACCAAAATCAGGAGTGCTGTTATTCACTGTGGTAGCTGCGTCGCCTCCAATCTTGGCTGCGATCTAGAAGTGAAGTTGCGAGCAGAGAAGAATTACCACCCAAAGCCAGCCTCTGTGGTGCTCAGGTCAACCTTTCACCTCTTTGGTTCATGAATACCCAACAGGTCTTGCTGTCTGGCCTGGGAGT
This sequence comes from Bos indicus, assembly GCF_029378745.1. NCBI lineage: Eukaryota > Metazoa > Chordata > Mammalia > Artiodactyla > Bovidae > Bos > Bos indicus. The sequence goes on along the minus strand of NC_091766.1, from coordinate 17,814,360 downwards.
GGCATTCCCTGGATTTAGGGACGAGCCTGTTGGTTAAGGCTTCACTGATGGCTCAGCTGGTAAAGAATCCATCTGCAATGTGGGAGACCTGGGTTCGATCTCGGGGTTGGGAAGATCCCCTGGAGAAGGGAACGGCTACCCACTCCAGTATCCTGGCCTGGAGAATTCCACGGACTCTACAGTCCATGGGGTTGCAAAGAGTCGGACATGACTGGGTGACTTTCACTGTTGGTTAAAACATTTCTAGGAATTCCAAAGTTATTCAGGAATTTCAAAGAAGCTCCCTTTCTCTATCAAATTTGTGCCTAAACTGTTCATGGCCAGAGGATAACCCGCACTGACTTTTCTAGGGATGAAAGGAGGAAAAGTTCAGGTGCCCTCCACCAGGGAGAACTTCCAGACACTTCCTTGCCCAAGCACCTGGGCCTCTGGGATGCTCAAGAGCACACCCTCAAAATCTTTCCATTTGTTGAACAGATCTTAGGGAAGTCTGCCTCTGAAACCCTCATCTAGACCAAAACAAAAGGCCCTTTTCCGAACACGTGTTACATTTCGGACACAAAAACAACGTTGAATAAACCCCAACCCAATAAATTTAAAACCAGAGTATGCTGATAGGATTACTACAAGTTTTCCAAAGAGACACAAACCATGAGCTGAGAATCTATATTTTAACCTCTCTAAAACTTACATAAAAAAACAAAACAAAACAAAACAAAACTTGAAGCCTAAACTCTTGGGATGCCCAGTTGGGGTCTTATCCCAAGCAAACAGAAAGCACCACCTCCCCTTGTTTTAGCTGCCTCTCAATTAAGCCAGTAAGGGTCGGGGAGTGAGGGTCAATCATATCAACTGCACCAAAGAACTCTATCGCATGCCAAGGGTGAAAGCCACAGACCACATTGGGAGGGCAACAGGGCGTTCCCCTAATGGGACCTCCCTGTGCTGGAGGATTTGGGGGCAATTCTGACTGAGAAAGCACTCAATGGCCTGAGCCCGGTCAGTTTCCTTTTGAAAGGGCGGCAAAGTCCTCGCTTTCTGTGGGCCTCTTCCCCTCAGGCCGTGGAGTGCCGGGGAGGTCACACATCAGAATGTGAAACCTCCATGTAGTCATCACGCCCCAGAACACAGCGGTGGGACCCTTCCCTTCTTTCCCCAAAAGAGAAACAGGGTGCTTGCAAATGACCTGAAGCATCACAGTCAGTCCCTAGGCCTACCCTCCCCATTTCAACGAAACGCTTGGCCACTGCCTGGCAGCCACAGGGTCCCCTTTCTACTTTGCAGGTTCAAGAGGAAGAACTTTTCTAATCCCCTAAAGTCCCTCCTTCCTGGGGACCAGGCAGAAAAGGGACCAAGTTAGTGGGAGCAGAGAAAGACCTTCCCAGGAAGGCGGAACCCCTGCTTCTACGAGTAGAGAGTGTCCTAAAGGGTGGAAACCCCAAAGTGAGTCCCCGCGCTGCAGGGGACCCTGCACACTCTGGGGCCGCTTTTGGGTCACCCCTCCCAGACGACCCTTCCCCCTTGTAGGGGGTCACCCCCGGGGGGACTGCCCCACTCCAGGCTCCTGGGGAGGCCCAGGCCCCCGCCTACCGCCCCACGTGACCCCGTGGCGGCCCCGGCCCCGGCCCCCCCTTTGCGACCCCGCGCGCGCGCACGTGACCCCGCCCCCTCCCCCGCCCGCCCGCGCGCCCCTCGGGCCCGCGGCCTCCTCACCTGGCGGGCCCGCTGCACGGCGTCTGCGAAGGCGTCCTTGCGGATTCCCGGGCCGCCCCCGCCGGGTGGCTGCGAGGGGCCACCGGCCGACCCTCCGCCCGGGCCGCCGCCGCCGGGACCGCCGCCGCCCCGGTCCCCCGCGCCCGGCGGGCCCGGTGGCGGGCCTCCCCCGGCGCCCCCGGCTCCTCCGGACCCCCCGCCCCCGCCGGCGGGTGGCGGCGGCCCGGGCGGGGGTCCTCCCGTGCTGTAGTCCGACATGGCGCGGCGGGGCCGGGCCTGACGCGGAGGCTGAAGCTGAGGAGGAGGCGGCGGCAGCGGCGGCTCAACGCGGGAACAAGGCCTCGCTCCACACGGCCGCGGAGCACTCTGGGAAGCCAGCGGCTGGGAAGACGATGCCGGGGGCGGGGGTTGGGGGGCGGAGAGGGACGCCCCCTCCGGTCGCCGGCTTGACGGACGGCGCCGCCGCGCCAATGGGAGGTGGTCGCCCCTCCCGGGACACCAATCACAGGCTCTGGAGGCGAGCGGCCAATCGGAGTGCCGCGAGAGGCAGTGGGCGGGAGGTACCGCGAGATCGACAGCTCTGGGAAGCAATGGGCTGCGGGCTGACGGCTTTGGGCGGGCAAATTGAGGCGATCGGAGGAGGCCGAAGGCCCAATGAAGCAGGAGTTCCAGAATCGCGGGGCGGCTTCTGAACCGGATTGACGGCTCCTAAGAGTCAAGCGGACAGGAAGGAGGAGTCTGGCGAAAGACTTCTCTGAACGGGCTGGGTGGGCGTCCAGTGAGATCGTCGTGTACGCAAGCCAATGGGTACACATGGAAGGCGGTCTTTACAGAGATTGGCAATTAATTTAAGCCAATCTGGCGAGGTCAGTGTGATACGCTTGCGTTTGGACTGAGTTACTTTAGCGTTAACCAGAATCCTTTTCTAGTCCCGTCGTCTAAGCCAATGGCTGAGTGGCGGGGGAGGGTGTAAGGTGACTGACCTCACCCTAGGCAAATGACAATGAAGGAAATGGAGGTGCCCCGTTTTGGTGGGAGCTAGTGGAAGCGCCGCTGCATTGGGGCGGAGCCAGCCACCAGAAGCCGGGAGGCGATTAGCCGGAACCGGATTGAATGGCAGCCGACGTGGGCATTGGCCACCGGCTGCAGGAATTCAAGCCTGACGTCTGGGTTAGAGTCCCCGGAGGCCGGCCGGGTAAGCCAGGCACGTGGCCTGCTTGAGGCCTTGGAGACGGGTGCTTCCGGGGGTGGGTTGGCCCCAAAGCAAGAGGAAACTCAGGGATCCTCTCATACCCTCTCCTCTTTCCATCCAGGGATCTAGAGTCCTTACTTCTCTTCCAGAAATGGAACCAGCTCTCCTACCAACTCAAGGGTCTAGATTTCCTCCCAGGACCGAGGGATCCTAGACTCTTAATTCGAAACCCTACACCGGCTTCACATAAGGTCCCTGGATCCGAGCTCTAAGCTCTGATCTAGGCCCTCAGTTTATCTTCTGGACCCAGGCATCTTCCAGGCTTCCAATTCCTGTTCAAGACTAAGAGGCCCAAGGTACTCCCGCCCGCCCTCCCCGCCGCTCCCCGCCCCCCCCCCCCCCCCCGCCCCTCACAGGACCCAAGTATCCAGATCCCCAGCTGCCCTCCTGAACCCAGATATTCCAGACATGGCCAGCAGAAACCATCTGTTTATTCCTCGTTGTCTCCATGTTCACCCTTTTGCTCTGGAATCAGGACAAGTCGCAGCAAACCAAACTGGAGTCCAGACTCCACTGGGGAGGAGGCACCAGGAATCTTCTGACCCAGGCAACCAGTCTGCTTCTCTTGACAAGTCTGCCCTTGGTCCCGAGGCTGGAAGGCCCTTTGGGGCCAGGAGACACTGGATCTTCCCCTCCATTTCTGCCCAGGGTATGTCACCTAGTTCACTACTTATACTCCCAGGGTCTTCTTCATGGCTTCATACACCACGTAGCTGATGCCGCCTGCAGGCAGCACCTTCAGTAATGTGGGGGTCATGCCTCGGTACAGCCCTGGCCAGCCCTGCTGGGCCAGGATCCTCCGGAAGACTCCACACATGGTGGGGTTTGAACCCTCCACAGTGTCTGTGGGGACAGAGGCAAGCTCAGGGCCTGGGCCAGAGATGACTTGGCATCAAGGGGCGTGGGTGGAGAGTGGGGAGCTGGAATGTTGGGAGATGGGGACTGAAGTGAGGAGCAGAGGGTCTGGGGTGTTACCTGAAAAGAAGCTTGGAAGCCTTTTAGAGGAAGTTGGTCAGTTTATGGAGAGTGAGAAATTTTCAGGATTTGTTTTAGGGAACATCTTAGAAAACATTGCAACTTCAATATTCATTGGAAGGACTCATGCTAAAGCTGAAGCTCCAGTACTTTGACTAACTCGTTGGAAAAAACGCTGATGCTGGGAAAGATTGAGGGCGGGAGGAGGAGGAGGCAACAGAGGCTGAGATGGTTGGATGGCATCACCAACTCAACAGACATGAGTTTGAGCAAACTCCAGGAGATAGTGAAGGACAGGGAATCCTGGCAGGCTGCAGTCCATGGGGTCACAAAGAGTCGGATACAACTTACCGACTGAACAACAACAAAGATCTGCTAGAGCTTTGCAGTGTGCTAAGGGGGAGTTTGGGGACATTTTCAAGATTAAGGTGGTGAGCTAAAAACCTATTTGGGTATTTGAGGATTTGTTTAGGGGTTTGAGAGCCCATTTGTGGGAGGCACATTTGGGGAGTTCCCAGGATGTTGGGGAGGTGGTTATGAGTTTGGGAATGTCTAGGTGTCAGTTTTCGAAAATTTAGGAACCATTTGCCTTTTGGCACCAGGTGAGGCCTGAGTCTGATTTGGACAAGTTGGGGGGTCATTGGGGACTATATGTCTTGAGATCAATATGGAGGCCTGAGTCACATTCAAGGAGGTTTGTGGGAGTCCTTTGGGAGCTGGGTGTTCATTTTAGTGATATGTAGGGTTAATTGAAGGGACTGGGATCAGGTTTGGGGGTGAGTGTAAATTTGGGTGGGTTCAGGAGTCAGCAGAAATGGGCAAGATCAGATATGGAGAGTCTGGGAGTCAGTTTGTGTGTGTTTCGGGGGGTCATGAGAAAGTTCAGAGAGTAGAGGCAAGGGGTCGTGGTATGCGAGGTTGCTAAAAGGGCCAAGCTGACCTTGGGCTTGCATCCTGGTGCGCACCAAAGTCAGCGGGTAACTGGCCATCTGTCCACAGGTGGTGGACAGTGTCACAGACGACAGACTGACCAAGCCACTAGGGTCCTTCATGTCCCTGCCTGATTTCAGCCAGAGACAGTTGAGCATCTAGGAGAGAAGAAGGCCAGGAGGAAGCTCTCCACGGGCCTGGGTTCACACCGCCCCTGCCAACCCCTCTGTGAGACCCCCACCTCATAGACGGCCAGGTCGGTGCAGGCATACGGGATGATGCCAAGCATGTTGGGGAGGTACCCACGGTAAAGGGCGCGGGTGCCCTCCTGCTCCAGGATCTGCCTGGCGCAGTCCAGCAGCCCCTTGTACTGGCCGGTCCGCCGCAGGGTCAGCCGCGTCTTCAGCACCTGGGGAGGATGAGGAGTAAGGCAGCTTATTTGAGCTAATCGCCTCAATGACCCTCCAGCACAGGAGGCAGCTGCTCAAGAATGCACATAGCTGGGTTTCAAACCCAGCTGCTTTGGCCTGTAAGTGCTCTCAACCCAAAGGGTGAGGGAGGGACTTCCTCGGCAGTTCAGTGGTTAAGAGTCCATGCTTCCACTGCAGGGGGCACAGGTTTGACTCCTGGTTGGGGAACTAAGGGGGCTTCCCAGGTGGCGCTAGTGGTAAAGAACCTGGCTGCCAACACAGGAGACATAAGAGATGCAGGTTCAATCCCTGGGTCAGGAAGATCTCCTGGAGAAGGAAATGGCAACCTGCTTCAGTATTCTTGCCTGGAGAATCCCATGGACATAAGAGCCGGGTAGACTACAATCCATGGGGTCGAATAGAGTCAGATACAACTGAAGCGACTTAACATGCACACACGGGGAACTAAGATCCTGCGTGATGTAAGATACAGCCAAGAAAATAAAACTAAAAAAAAAAAAAAAAAAGGATGAGAGAAGTGATGTGAGCTGGGTGGGGACTGCAGCAGCCCTAACCCAGCCAAACTCGCCCTACCTGGACCCCAGGTAGGCAGATCTGCCAGTTTTCCCAAAGAAGCCAGAAACTGAAGTTTTTATGAAATGCCCAACATCAAAATGTTGGCAACTCAACAGCTGTGCAAAAGACAGCACACCGTTTGTGGTAGGCAAAATTCTCAGGTGGTCCCCATGATTCCTGTCCCCATTATACACTTGCTCTGTTTAATGGCCTCCTTTGCCCTTGAAAATGGTCTACACCTGTGAGCATGATGGACTGTGACTCTCTTGGATCAGGGTACACAAAGGACAAAGGCAGAGAGATTCTGCAGATATAATAAAGCCCCTAACCAGTTAACTTTATTTATTTTTTAGATTTTTTTAATTGGCATGTAATTGCTTTACAATGTTGCCTTAGTTTCTGCTGTACAGTGAAGTGAATCAGCTTTATATGTACATATATTCCCTCCCTCTTGGATCTCCCTCCCACCTGCCCCCCATCCCATCCATCTCGGTCATCACAGAGGTGAGCTTCCTGTGTCACCAGTTGACTTAAGTTAATCAAGAGAAATCATCCTGAGTGGGTCTGACTCAATCAGGTGAGCCCTTTAAAAGAGTCTGAAGAAGAGATAGAAGGATCAGAAACACTCCTGGATTGGTTTTTTATATCTTGGCCATACTTCTCGGCTCACAGGATCTTAGTTCCCCAACCAGAGACTGAACTCAGGTCCATGGCAGTGAAAAAAGTGTGGAATCCTAACCATTACACCGCCAGGGAGTTCCCTAGGGTTGGTCTCAAACAAACTGTTACGGAGAGGACCGCAGGGCAGGGAACAGTGGGTGGCCTCCAGGAGTTGAGGACTCAGTCTACAGCCGTAAGAAGCTGAATGCTGGTAACAACCAGGGAGTTTGGCAGAGGACACCCACGCCTCAGATGGGTCCATTGGTAGCCCCACCGACTGACACCTTGATTTCCACCTGATCAAATCCTGAACTGAGGACCCGACTAGTCAGTGCCCAGACATGACCCACGGAAACAATGAGATAATAAATCTGTATCATTTTAAAAGCTCCTGAGTGTGGTGATTTGTTATGTAACCATCAAAATAAAAATACTTCACAGGTGCAAACTAATATATAGAAAGGTAAAGAAGGTTCTACTTCTACTGTATAGCACAAGGAACTATATTCAATATCCTTTAATAAATCTTAATGGAAAAGGTATATTTTTTCATTAATGTATTTATTAAAGATAGTATATGTATGACTGAATCACCTTGCCATACAGGAGAAATTAACACAACACTATAAATCAGCTATATTTCAGAAGTAAAAATATGAAGAAACTCAACCAGACAAGGGCAAGAATTATATGAAGAAAGCTTTAAAAGACCGTTTAGGGGATGAAAAAGGAGACTTGACCAAATAAATGGATGTATTCTTGGATATGTAGACCCAATATTGTATAGAAAGTGAAAATGAAAATGTTAGTCGCTCAGTCATGTCTGACTCTTTGCAACCCCATGGACTGTAGTCCGCCAGGCTCTTCTGTCCATGAAATTCTCCAGGCAAGAATACTGAAGTGGGTTGCCATTGCTTCCTCCAGGGGATCTTCCCAACCCAGGGATCAAATTTGGATCTCCTGTACTGCAGGCAGATTCTTTACTATCTGAGCCACCAGATGGCAATAATATCTAAACTCATTTGAGTTTAGAGTCAGTGAGTAAAAAACAAATACCAGTGTGTGATTTTGTTTTCTGAACAAGGCAGATTACTTCTAACGTTTTAAAAGGAAAAAGAAATCAATGGAGAATAGCCTGAAAAACCAGTAAGAGAAGGAATGGGGAATAATAAGACATAATATCAAGCCTCAAAAATGAAAGACTGGGCTGGGACTTCCCTGGGCGTCCAGTGGTTAAGACCCTAAGCCAATGCAGGGGGCAAGGGTTTAATACCTTGTTGAACATATGCCAACGGGGTGCCGCCAAAAGAAAAAAAAGGGGCAAAACTACATAGACAGTAACGTGATCAGTGGTTGTTAGGGACTGGAGGAAAGAGGGAGAGGTGAATACGTGTAGTACAATGACTTATTAGGGCAGTGGAATTTTTCTGTGTGACGCTATTATGGTGGCTGCGTGTCATACGTTTGTCAAAACCCATAGCAAGTCACAACGCCAAGAGTGAACCCTGATGTCAACCATGGGCTTTAGTTAATAATAATGTATCAATATTGGTTCATCAGTTGTAACCAAGGTACCACCCAAATTCAAGTTGTTAATGATAGTGGAAACTTCGTATGTAAGCCAAGATATATATGGGAATGCTCTTGCCCTTTTTACCTAATTTTCCTGTAAACTTTAAACTGTGCTACAAAATAAAGTCTACTCATTAAAAAAAAATTAGAAGATCATTTAAAATTAAAAAAAAAAATTAGAAGTGCATGAAGAGAACCCAAGTGACAAGAAGAGAAAAAGTGAAAGTGTTAGTTGCTCAGTCATGTCCAACTCTTTGCGACCTAATGGGCTGTAGCCCACCAGGTTTCTCTGTCCAGGGGGATTCTCCAGGCAAGAATACTGGAGTGGGTTTTCATTCCCTTCTCCAGGGGAACTTCCTGACTTAGGGATTGAACCCAAGAAGAGAAAGGTCAGAAGTAAACCCAGGGACGTCCCTGGCGGTCCAGTGGTCCAGCTTCCACTGCAGGGGGCACAGGTTCCATCTCTGGTGAGGAAACTAAAGATCCCTTGTGTCCAGTGATATGGCAACAAAACAAACGAACCCCACCAAAACAAACATACCAACACATATAGGAATTTGGGGCTTCCCCAGTGGCTCAGCAGCAGAGAATCCGCCTGCAGTGCAGAAGCTGCAGGTTCAATCCCTGGGTCGGGAAGATCCCTTGGAGGGGGATCTACCCCTGCGAAGTATTCCTGCCTGGAGAATCCCCACGGACAGAGGATCCTGGCAGGCTACAGTCCTCGGGGTCGAAAGGAGTCGGACACGACTGAAGCAACTGAGCATGCGTGCATATAGGAATTTAGTAAATTACAGTGGTGGCATCTTGGGTCATTGGTGATGGAGAGGAGAGGACCCATTCAGTAAGTAGTGTTGAGATGACTGGGTAAGCCATCTGGAATACAACTTTGATATGTCTTACATAAAGAGGAGGAGGGGGCAGGGAAGGAGGAAGCCATAGCAGCTGCCACCCAATCATCTTGTTTCATCTTCTATGGGGCAGATACTCTTACCTCCATGGGGTTGATGAGCGTCTGGGAAGTGGCCACAGCCAGAGAGCCAGCAAGGAGACGTTCCTGAAAGGGTGGGGACTCGTGCACTCCACAGAAGTAGTTTTTACACTGGGATGGGAAAGAGGAATGTGAGAATTAGCCTCCTTTCCTTCCTGAAACTCACCCAGGGGAAGAGGTGTGGGACCTGGAGTATTAAAATATGTCTTGGGGGCTTCTCTGGTGGCTCAGTGGTAAAGAATTTGCCTGCCAGTGCAGGAGATGGCGGTTGATCCCTGATGCGGGAAGATCCCACATGCCTCGGGGCAACTAAGCCCAGGCACCACAACTACTGAGCCTGTGCTCACGAGCCCCGAGGAGCCTGGGAGCCGCAACTACTGAGGCCCCATGCCCTAGATGGGGCTTACTCTGCAACAAGAGCCCCAGAGCCCTTACTCTGCGATAAGAGAAGCCACCAAAATGAGCAGTCTGCACACCACAACTAGAGAAGGCAAAGAGGAGCCTCCACTCACCGCTACTAGAGAAAGCCCATGCACAGCAATGAAGACCCAGCACAGCCAAAAATACGTAAAATTTTTTTTTACGTATGTTTTGGATAAAAATCTGGGCTTTAGGGGGCCGTGGGTACCAGAGAGGTGACGGCTTGAGGGTGGGGCTGGGGAAAGTAGATATCCCCTCACCCCCACCTGTTCGAAGACAGAGAACTTGATGGCGTACTCCGGGGCAATTTTGAGCACATTGATACCGTTGCCCCTCCAGAGTGAACGGATGCCCCCTTCCTGGATCAGGCTCCGGAGACCTCCCAGCAGATTCATGAAATTCTTCTTGGAGGAGTAGACCTGGAAATATGGAGCCCCTGTCAGCCCTCTGAGGAGCCCTTCACCTCATCTCCACTCAGCCCCATCTTTTTTTTTTTTTTTGGTATGTGGGACCTTCATTCCCTGCTAAGTCGCTTCAGTCGTGTCTGACTCTTTACAACCCTGTGGCTTATAGCCCGCCAGCTGTCCATGGGATTCTCCAGGCAAGAATACTGAAGCAGGTTGCCACTTCCTTCTCCTGGGGATCTTCCCAACCCAGGGACTGAACCGCTTCTCTTATGTCTCCTGCATTGGCAGGTGGGTACTTTACCACTAGCGCCAGCTGGGAAGCCCTGACCAGGGATCAAACCTGTGCCTCCTGCAGTGGGAGCACGGAGTCCTAACCACTGTCAGACTAGGGGAAGTCCTGCCCCCTTCTAACTCCAACTCTGCTCCCAACCCCACCCTTGTCCCTCTTTCTGATTTACATACTCACCCCCTCCCTGAACTCCATCAGCTCCACTTCCATCCATCCCCACCCCAATGGCCCCAGCGCCATGGTCCCCACACACCTGCATGTACACCTTGGCACGGTCCAGAGGGGCCGTGCCTGTGCGAGACACTGCCCCAGCCATGGCTCCCGAGAGGAGGAACTTCCACAAGGCTCCCTCATTATCCACTTCCAGGACATCCACGGGGACCATCAGCTGCTCCCCTGTGTCCAGCACCTGCAGGACAGACCCAGCTCCCACCCACACTCATCCAGGCTGGAGGTCTTTTTCCTGACACATCTCTAGAACCTCCCCTCCCCCTCGGCTCCAGTCCAAGGCTTGCCCTGGTCCCCACAGCTTCCAGGTGGCAGTCCACCCAGGCTGGCCTGGAGGGGAGCGGGGCATACAGAGTGGGCGGGCAGGGTGACCTTCTCCCTCTGCAGTTCCAGCTGCAGGTTCTTCAGGGCCTGTGGTTTGCCAAACTCACCTGCTGCGATGGGGAATGCTCCGGTTCTCTTTCCCCCAGGTGCCCAAACACGTACCCGTACACGTGGGTACAGCCCAGATTCCGGGAGGGGGCTGGGGGTGGGGGTGGGGGACCAGTTTTGGTGAAGAAGGCCTTGACCCTCTTAAACAGGGTCTGGACCCGCGAGCTGGGCTTCTGAGTTTGCTCTGGTTGGGCTCCCATCATAGCTGGAGGGTCAGGACACTCGGGTTCAAATCTCTGGCCAGAGGTTGGCCCATCCAGCAACTGTGTGGGAGGGGTGCTTTGTAAATTTGGGCCCCAGGGGATGATGAGGTCACAGTGGTCCTTGTGACCTCACTGCATATGGTAGACAGAGTGAGTGTCTCCTCCCCACCCCTACCAGAGGTCCAGATCCCAATCGCTGTAAACCCACGAACATGTTATGTCACGTGGCAATATAAGGGAGAGGGAGTGGATTAAGTTTGCAGATAGAATTCAGATTATTAATCAGTTGATGAGGAGATGGAAAGATGACTCTGGATTCACCGCAGGGGCTCAATGTAATCTCGCAAGTTCTTCAACAGGGAAAAGGGAGGCAGAAGGGTCAGCGTTAGAGGGATTGGAGGTGAGAAAGACTCCACAGGCTGTTGCTGACTTTGAGGATGGAGGAAGAAGGCCACGAGCCATGGAATGCAGGTGGTCTTTTTAGAAGCTGGAAAAGGCCAGTCAGCAGATTCTCCCCTGGAGCTTCCAGAAGAGGCCAGCCTTGCTGACAGCTTAATTTTAGCCCAGTGAGCTCCATGTCAGGCTTCTGACCTCCACAACAATGTATTGTTTTAAGCCACTAAGTTCGTGGTCTTTTGTTACAGCAGCCACAGGAAACTGACACACTGCCTTTCATCCTCACGTCAACAGGAGATGGAAGTGGGGGAGAAGGGGAAGTCTTTAGAGTTCCAAGAGAGAGGCACACCGTCAGTCCCTGAAGTGACACTGGCAGAGGTTTGGAGTCAGATGGCCCCGAGTTTGGATTCCATCTCAGACTCTTCTTGCTGTGTGACCTTGGGGTACCTGCTTTACTTCTCTGAGCTGCAGTTTCCCCATCTGGAGATTGGAATTCATGATTGACTCTACCACACAGCGTTGTCAATAGGATCCAGTGAGAGTCTCTGTTGGGAGCATCTCCATTGTCCAAATTGATCAAAACCCCCGATATCATCCTTGATTCCTCCTTTTCTCTCTTGCGCCGTCTGTCACTACATCCTGTGGGCTTAATCTCCAAAGTATATCGAGAATCCGACTGCTTCTTATCATGTACATGGCTACCACCTTGGTCCAGCCCATTGTCACTTACCTGGACTAGGGCAGTGGCCTGCACCCCTGTTCCCCCAGCTCCAGACCTAACGGTTTAAAGTCTGTCCTCCCTGCAGCAGCCACCAGAGGGCGCGCATGAGTACCTGAGTCAGGGCCCACCCTTCCTCTGCGCATAGCCTTCCAGGGCTTCCACCTACCCGCCCAAGTCCTCCCCACAGCCCACAAAGTCCTGCTCTACTTGCCCCATCCCCTCCCAGCCCTCCCCTTCTCCCTCTCTCCCACTTGCTCACTCTGCTGCAAACAGGTCTCCTCGCTGTTCCTCCAACACACCAGGCATGATGCTGCCCAGGGACCTTTGCACCTGCTGTGCCCTCTGCCTGGGATGCTGTTTCCCTAGGCATCCCCATGGCTCCCTTCCTCACCATTTAAAACTCTTTATTCAAACATTACCATCTCCTCGACTACGCTTGCTGTTGTCATTGTTTAATCGCTAAGTGGTGCCCTACACTTTTGCGACCCCATGGACTGTAGCCGGCCAGGCTCCTCTGTCCGTGGGATTTCCCAGGCAACAATACTAGAGTGGGTTGCCATCTCCTTCTTCAGGGGATCTTCCCGACCCAGGGATAGAACCTGCGTCTCCTACATTGGCAGGTGGATTCTTTACCACTGAGCCACTAGGGAAGCCCTAAAATAGAATATTACTCAGCCTTAAGAAGGAAGGAGATTCTAACACCTGCTACAACACGGATGAACCTTGAGGACATGATGCCCAGTGAAATAAACCAGACAGAAAAGGGCAAATAATTGCATGATTCCAGTTCTAGGAGGTCCCAGAGGAGTCAAATCTGGAGACAGGAAGTAGATGGTGGGCCCAGGGGCTGGGGGAGGGGATGGGGAGTGAGTGTTTAATGGGGACAGAGTTTCAGTTTGGGAAGATGAGAAAGTCCTCGAGACGGATGGTGGGGATGGTTGCGTGACAATATAATGTACTTAATGTCATAAAACTGTACACTTAAAATTGGTTAAAAGGGTAAATTTTATGTAACATGTATTGTACCACAATAGAAAAATATTTAATTTTCTCGTTGTTTTAAGCCCCTTGTTTTTGATAACTTTTTACAGCAGCCCAAGGAAAAGGACACACTTGTGTAATTAGAAAAACATACAGGACAAATTAGGAGGGCTCTTGAATGTGGACTTGCCCCTGCACCCACTTTACAGATGTGGAAACTGAGGCTCATGGAGTCATTTCCTGGTCTCCGTGAATGATGGATGACAACCCATGTGTCTTCCCTGTGAGTAGTTAGAGGTGCTCCCACATGCACCCACCCCCTTTCAGTAAAAACCACAATGAAAGAGCTTAGAAAATGTATTCCTTTGTTCTTTTCCTTTGAAATCACACACACAGGCAGGGCACAGGCAGGGAGGTGGGGCGCAGTGTAGGTGGAGGAGGTGGAAGCGTTGGGGGAGCGGGTCCTCCCATCCCCCAAACATCCCAGTTCCTCTTTCACAGTCCTTGAATGGGGTTCCCCAAGGACTTGGAAGGAATGGAGAGAGGGGGTTCCCCAATGATACTAAGCTCAGCATCCAAATATAAAGTGCAGAATGTACAGGGTGGGGGGCTGGGGTAAGTAGGGGGGATGGGTTGTCAACTCCTCTCTGGTACAAAAATAGACCTGGAGTGAATTTGGGGGCTTAGGGGGTTGGGGCTTTGTTTTGCATCCTTGGTTTGTTGCTCCTGGTTTCCAACTCTGAAGCCCGGGGAGGGGCCGGCCGTGCTGGGGTGTGTGTGCATATGGGGTCCCCTTCATGTGTTCCCAGCTTCAGATTGCCTGCTTGCCGGCCCTAAGAGAGAGGGAGCCAGGCTCTGGGGGTTGTAATCAGCCTATAGGTGGGAAGAGGGTGTGAGACCAGCAGAGTGCTGGAGGAGCATTTGAGCGCACCTTTCGCCCAACCCTGCCCCTGCCCCAGGCCTAGGGGCATGTCCATGCTAGGGGGCTGGGGGTCCAGCATCTGTGGAGGGCCTGGGAGGGATATCTCCTCCCCTTGCCAGCATCAGCTGTGTCAGGACTGTGGGCACATCCTGTAGGTTGTCAAGCCGGGAGCCTGGAACCTGGGCTTCCTGCAGGCTCCATAGACTGTGGGGTTTGTGCCATGGGGGAAGGGCTCTGGTGTGTGTCTGGAACAGGGGCGTGTGGGATCCAGGGTGCTGACTGGCCTAGTGGGAGCTAGCTGGGGGCTCTGAGCTTTCAAGGTCCAGTGCCTGGGAGGGTTCAGGTCAGAGGTCAGGGGTTAAGGGGTTGGCATCCAGTGCCTAGAGGTGGCAGGGTCTGCCTCTTATGGGTGGAGTTTCAATGTCCAGTGCCTGCGGTCTGGGGTCCTACAGTCGTAGTCACCTGGAACCGCTCCTCTGCCATTGGGTTCTCGAGATTGTGGTTTGAGGAGTGAGGATCTGGCAGATCAGGGCTTGGGAATCTGGTGTCCATGGTTGGGGGTGTCGAGGGAATGATGCTTGAAATGTGGGGATCGGGGAGTTGAAGCAGCGGGATCTGGGACCCTGTGTTGAGGTAAAGGGATTCAGGAATCCAGTGGTTGGAGGGAGAGGATTCAGGATCCAGTGGATGGGGTCCCAGGATCTAGGCCTCGCATTGTCAGGATACCGTGGCTGAGGTTTCTTGAGATCCAGAGTCCAGTGGTTGAGCTTGGAGATCCAGGACTCGAAGCAGAGGATCTAGGATCCACCAGTTTAGGGCTGGGGATCTAGGATCCAGCAATGCCTGAGGACACTGGATCCGGTGCCTGAGGCAGCTGGTTGGGGGTTGCGGTTAGATACTGGGTCGGTGCTGCTGTGGTTGGGGTGTCAGGATCCATTAGCTGGCTTGTGGGGGATCCAGTGGTTAAGACATGAAGGTCCAGCACTCAGGACGGGGGTGAGAGGACAGGGAAACGTGGGATCCAGTGGCTGGAGTGTGGGGACGCAGGACCCAGTGGATGAAGTACGGGGATCCTGTGGTTTGAATGGTAGGGTGGGGGGAGGACCTGGGATCCACTGGCTGTCTTGTCGGTCTCCAGTGGCCCAGGTGTGGGGGGACATCATGATTGAGGTGAGGGATCTGGGGGTGGAGGGTGGGTTCTGGGTCCCTCACCTGGACGTGACCCCCAGGGCCTGCTTCATGTTCTCGTAGACCACATAGGAGATGCTCACAGCAGGGATAACCTTCATGAAGTTGGGGGCAATGCCCCGGTAAAGGCCCCGCACGCCCTCCTGGGATAGGATGTGACGGAGGAGACCCAGCATGGAGAGCTGGGGGGCTCCCTCAATGGAGGCTGGGGAGGGGTGGGGAGGTCAGGTAAGGCCAGAGGTCCCCCTCTCACTTCCCCCTCTTTCCCCACCACCCCCACCAGGGCTGGGCCAGGTAGTCATTGCAGTAAGAGGGACTAACAGTGGAACCTACGACTCCAAGTTGGGGCTTCTACTGGCCTTGGACTTGGCTGCTCAACGTTTCACCCCAATCTGGAGGGCCCCATTTGGGGATGATGAGAAGCAGAGCAGATATGTGTGGAAGGGGAGGTGGGAGAGGACACAGAAGTGTCCTCCTCCTGGAGCTCCATCCCTTCCTTCTTCTCTCAGCTAAACTCTGACTCATCCTTCCATTCTCCATCCCAAACCAGCTCTTCAGGGGAACCCTCCTTGGTGCCCCAAGTCCGAGTCTGGCTTTTTCCCCTCCCCTTCATTCAACCCTAAATCCATACTTAATTTTGGGATGATTTATTCAGCACCTTCCTCTCCAGCCTGGAAGCCCTTTGAGGGTTGGGAGACTACATATGTGTTATGGGCGGATAACCCCTGGCAAAAATCCCAACACACAAATGCTAAAATCCCCGTAGAAATTCTCAAAAAAAAAAAAAAAAAAAAAAGATTGAGGGATAGTAGGGGGGAGAAAAAAGAAAAATAACCTCAAAAAAACAATCCAGAGAAACAGAATAGAACAACTGTAGCCTGTAGCCTGGCGCTGTTGCTCCCTGGCCTGGCTGTAACCCAGCCTTGCAAATTAGAACTCAAAGAACCAGCCCAGAAAGCTTGCCTCCCAACTGAGATCGCTGGGATGCTCACCCAGTACTGACCGTGTCTGTTCTCCTGCTTAGGATAAAGGGCTCCCGTTCCAGCGTCACAAAAGGGTAAACTGAGGCCCAGAGAAAAGTCAGGGCTTGAGTCAAGGCCAATCCAAATTCCAGGAGGATCCCAGCCTGGGACTCTGCCTTCTCAGGAGGAGGAGCTGGGGGATGGGGAGATGGGCCCGAGTTGTGAGACCTTTCATGTCTCCTTGTCCCACCCAGGCCTCACCTTGGGCCTGCATGCGGGTCCGGACCAGGGCCAGTGGGTAGCTGGCTATCTGGCCGCACGTGCTGGAGATGGTGCCACAGGCCAGGAGGACGAGGATGCCCGGGTCAGCTGAATCGTGGCTATACTGCTGGAGCCACCGGTTCTTCAGGGTCTGGGAGGAGTGGAGAAGGAAGGAGGGTGGGTTGGAGCTAGGTGAAACCAGAACCCTGCTGGCTGGCTTCTGTATCCTGTGACAGCTGGTCTTAGCCAAGCAGGCTCTTGCTTAGACTTCACCTAAAGGGGACTTCCCTGGTGGTCTGGTGGTTAAGACTGAGCACTTCTAATGTAGGGGGCCTGGATTCCATCCCTAGTGGGGGAACTAAGATCCCACATTCCTGCTGCACCATGGGGACAAAAAACAAACAAAAAACCTTACCTAGACTCTTTCTGGGCTTCCCTGATGACTCAGATGGTAAAGGATCTGCCTGCAATATGGGAGACCTGAGTTTGATCCCTGGGTGGGGAAGATTCCGGGGAGAAGGGAATGGCTACCCATTCCAGTACTCTTGCCTGGAAAATCCCATGGACAGAGGAGCCTGGTGGCCTACAGTCCATGGGGTCGCAAAGAGTCAGATGCAACTGTGCACACTCACACAGACCCTTTCTGGTATGTGGAATAATGGCCCCCTATTGTTCCTCCCCTAATCCCTGGAATCTGTGAATAGGATACCTTCCTTGGCAAGAGGGACTTTGCAAATAGGATTAAGTTAAAGATCTGGAGGTGGGAGATTATGCTAGAGCTTTCAAGTGGGCCTGATGTCATCACAAGTCTCCTTCTAAAAGTCAGAGAAGGAGAAGTGATGACAGAAACAGACATGAGAGAGAGACACGAGGTGGGGGAAGAGGCCATGTTGCTGACCTTCAATATGGAGAAGGGGCCATGAGCCAATGAACGTGGACCATCAGAAACTGGAAAATCTAAGAAAACGGATTCTCTCCTAGAGCCTCCTAAAGGAAAGAAGCCTTGCTGACACCTTGATTTTAGCCCAATTAGACCTATTTTATGGGTTTCTCTGGTGGCTCAGTAAAGAATCCCCCTGCCAATCAGGAAATGTGGGTTTGATCCCTGGGTCGGGAAGGTCCCCGGAAAAAGAAATGGCAATCCACTGCAGTATTCTTGCCTGGGAAATTCCATGGACAGAGAACCTGGCAGGCTACATCCGTAGAGTTGCAAAGAGTCAGACATGACTGATGACTAAATAACAATTACTATCCCCATTTCACTGATGAGAAACTGAGGCTCAAGGGAAGTTACTTGCCCAAAGCCACAAGATAAAGGTGACAATCAGCATTCAGAGTCACCCCCAAGTCCAGAGCTATGCTCTTGGCCAATCCTTTCTGAAGCCTTCTGTGAGGCCTCTGTAAGTCCAGGATCTTTTTTCTGACCTTGGGACTGGAAAGGCTCATAAATTGCATTTCCTGAGTCAGTCTTAATCCATTGCTAATGGCTTCCCAGAACTGTGTTGAGAGAGACTCAAGTGTGGTAATGGATTGGTGATGTCTGGTCTGGGTGTGGAAGGGGCAAATGAGAAGTGTTTACTATACTGACTTTGGGGCTAGAGCTGCATTAGCCAACTAGGTGTTTAATGAGTTTTTAAGAGCAGTTCTGTTAAAAAGAGGTTTTGATACCTGGATAAGAATGGCCAATGGCCAACACTGCACTTAAAAAAGAGTAAATCTAACTAAGGAAAATGAGATAAAATAATTAAAAATTTTAGATGTTAAAATCAGAGGCTTAGAATTTCAAAGATATATTAATAACTGTGAATAAAGTTAAAGTATAAAAAAGGAAATAAAACATGTTTTAAAGTGAAAAAAAAAAAAGTAAATCATGTTTCTACAGGACTTCTCAGAGTCTTTAAGAGACTAATTAAGATCTTGAAATGTCAAGAGGGCACAGGGCTTCTCAAACTACTTAGACCTCTGAAATCACTTTTGGGGTGAAGAATGAATGAAATAAGGCTGTGTCTTATTTCTGCTCAGGAGTCTTAATGGCTTCCTATCACCTTTGGGAGAAACCCAAACTCGTGATCTTTGAGTCCTTGCTGATGCCAGCTCCATCCGGCCACTCAGGACTGCCACTCTTCAACAGCAAAACAACCAACCAATCTAATCAAAAAATGGGCAGACCTAAAAAGACATTTCTCCAAAGAAGACATTTAGAAGGCCCATGGGAACGTGAAAAGATGCTCAATGTTGCTAATTATTGGAGAAATGTAAATCAAAACCACAGGGAGGTATCACCTCACACTGGTCAGACTGGCCATCATTAAAGAGTCTACAAATAATAAATGCTGGAGAGGGTGTGGAGAAAAGGGAACCCTCCTACACTTTTGGAGGGAATATAAATTGGTACAGCTACTGTGGAAAACAGTATGGAGGTTCCTTAAAAAATAGAGATGCCCTTTGATCCAGCAATCCCACTCCTGGGCATATATCTGGACACAACTAAGATATATGCACCACTATTCACAATAGTTGAGACAGGGCAACAACTTAAATGTCCATTGACCATATAAGTGCTTACTTAAATAAGTACCATATAAGATGTGGTACTTACATGCAATGGACTACTAGTCAGCCATAAAAAAGGATGCCATAATGCCATTTCCAGCATCATGGATGGACCTAGAGATGATCATACTAAGTGAAGTAAGTCAGGGAAAGACAAATACCATATGATATCACTTGTATGTGGAATCTAAAATACTATACAAATGAACTTATCTGTGAAACAGAAACAAGGCTCCAGACACAGAAAAAACACTCATGGTTACCAAAAGGGAAAAGTGAGGCGGGAGGGATAATTTTGGAGCTTGGAATTAGCAGATACAAACTGTTTGTGTGTGTCAGTAGCTCAGTTGTGTCTGACTTTTTGCAACCCCATGGACTGTAGCCCACCAGGCTCCTCTGTCTGTGGAATTCTCCAGGCAAGAATACTGGAGCGGGTTGCCATTTCCTTCTCCAAGGGATCTTCCTGATCCAGGCATCAAACGTAGGTCTCCTGCAATGCAGGCAGATTCTTTACCATCTGAGCTACAGGGAAGTCCCATAGACACAAACTACAGTATATAAAATAAACAACAAGTTTCTACTGTATAGCACAGGGAACTACATTCTATATATTGTAATAAGCTGTAATAGAAAAAAGAGAGACTTTCACTCCTCCAAGAGACCAAATTCATTCCTGTGTCTGGCCCTTGGCATTGCTGTGCCCTCTGCTTTGTTCACACTCTTTTGATATATATTCAGCCCATCACTCCATCACCACCTCTCAGAGGCATTCCCAGCAATGCCCCCCTCCTGCCCACAGCTACTTTTGATTACACATTCTCTTTGTTGTCTTCTGAGAACTTTTCAGGATCTGAAACTATTTATTTGCTGGTTTACTGCCTTCTTTGTTCACTGGAGGGGCGTCCCAGGAGGACAAGAATTATGTTGTACTCTTTGAATGCATGCATCGGAAGGACTGGTGCTGAAGCTCCAATACTTTGGTCACCTGATGCAAAGAGCTGATTCACTGGAAAAGACCCTGATGCTGGGAAAGATGGAGGGCAAGAGGAGAAGGGGGCGACAGAGGATGAGATGGTTGGATGGCATCACTGACTCAATGGACGTGAGTTTGAGCAAGCTCAGGGAGATAGTGAAGGACAGGGAAGCCTGGTGTGCTGCAGGGGTCACAGAGAGTTGGACGCGATTTGGCAACTGAACAACCACCTCGGATGCAGCAGCCAGCACAGTGCCAGGCACTTATGGATGCTTAGGAGACAGTGGCTAAACCAACACATGAATGAGCGAATGAGTGAAGCTTTATCTCATTTGGCTATTTATGTAGATGCTGGGTGCTGGTCCAGCAGGTAGGGTTGGCATGTATGGGGGATCTCAGATCAGACCAGTTATGTCATTTGTGGGACCCAGTGTGAAATAAAAATAAGGGAGGACCCCTGTTCAAAGATTACTGAAAATTTTAAGATGGGACTTTCCTGGGGGTCCAGAGGTTAAGAGCCCACCTGCCAGTGCAAAGGACATGAGTTTGATCCTGGTCCGGGAAGATCCCACCTGTCACAGGGCAACTAAGCCCGTGAGCCACAACTACTGAGCCTGAGATCTAGAGCTCAAGTGCCATAACCCCCGAAGCCCACGCCCCCTGGAGCCTGTGCTCTGCAACAAGAGAAGCCACGGCAGTGAGAAACCTGTGCACCGCAACTAGAGAGTAGCCCTCGCATGCCTCAACTAGAGAAGGCCTGAGTGCAGTGATGGAGACCCAGTGCAGCCAAAAACAAATAAGTAAATAAAAAGAAAAAAAAATTCAAGATGGCAACAGCAAAGCATTCAACCAAGCCCAGGGCCCTTTTGAGTTGGCAACTGGACAGGCTGCCCACCTAGGGAACTGGGCTGGATACAAACACTGGGGCAGGGATGCCTGGGGACTTCTGTGGTAATTGGGAGAACCTGGTGATCCTGCCAGGAGAAGGGAGAAGCAATGGATGAGGCCTCTGGAAGAGAAACAGCAAAAACTCCTGGCTCCTTCCTCTCCTGATAAAGGTCCCAAGATGCTGACCATGGGTGTGGATTTTATAGTGGCGATGGACACCGAAAGGGGCAGGCCTTAAAGAAAACATTGGCTTGGAGGTAGAGGCGTGTTAGTTCATCTTTGCCTGCTCCCTTGATTCTCTGAGCTGGAGTGGTCCCCAACTTTCACATGTCCTGAGACCTGGGAAGACCAAACTACAGATGGAAGGTTCTTATCGTAGGAAGTGGAAGAGTGGCAGGCGATGGGGGTGCAATGCCTGGAAAGGTTCCCCAGGATCCCATGGCCCATGGTGCTTTGCTTCTCCACCTGTAGCTATGGAGGTCAACTGATTCAGACCCCCAGGGAGAGCAGACCCCAGAGAAGGGAGTGCCACAGACCTCGTAGACGGCCAGATCGATGCCCGCGTAGGGGATGATGCCCAGAACGTTGGGCAGGTAGCCACGGTAGAAGGCACGGGGCCCTTCTCTCTCCAGGATCTGCCACGCGCAGTCCAGCAGTCCCTTGTACTGGCCCGTCCGGCGAAGGGTCAGCCGTGTCTTCAGCACCTAGGGAGAACCCGGTTATCCCTGGAAAAGCTGCCTTTGGAATCACAACATCCAGGAATGAAGACAGCTGGGTGGAGACACCCTGAGAATAACTGAATTAAAAGAATCACTTCCTCTAGAATCTATCTTCTGCCTCCAAACTCTATACCCACAAACTGTTACATCTATCAGGGTTGCATGTGGCACCCACTGCTAACTGTCTCCCAATATCTTGTTATCTTCTCTCTTAGCAATAGAATCTGTTATTTTCAGCAAGTACACAGCTTCTAGAAATATAGACTACATTTCTCAGCTTCCCTAGGTGTGTGGCCATGTGACTGAGTCCTAGCTGATGAAGGTGAAGAAGGATGCCAGGCTGTCAGAAAGCATCCTTAAGGTCACGGAGGTGTTCCTTCCTTTGTTTTTCCTTCTTGGCTGGAATGTGGTTGCTGTAACTGGAGCACAAGCAGCCATTTTGGTCCATAAGGAGGATGCTACATGCTGCGGTGGTAGAACAAGATAGAGTCTTGTTCTCCAACACTCTGAAGCCACTATACCATCCCTGAACTGCTCACCTCTGGACTTCATTTATGTGATTTAGGTTTTCTATCACTCACAATCCTAACTGATGCCTGGTACAACCTGAAACTTGAAATGATTTCTCCAAAA
Organism: Bos indicus; assembly: GCF_029378745.1. NCBI lineage: Eukaryota > Metazoa > Chordata > Mammalia > Artiodactyla > Bovidae > Bos > Bos indicus. The sequence continues at coordinate 17,792,108 of NC_091766.1, read as the reverse complement.
ACGGTTTCACTTGGAAATGATTCCCTTGGGGACAAGCATCCTGGAAACCAGGATCCTTAGAGGAGGCATAGCCATCAATGGCTGCCCCCTACAACTGTTATCTAAACGGTTAAACCAACATTGATCAAACCAGCCAATCCTGAAGGAAATCAACCCTGATTATTCATTGGAAGGACTGATGCTGAAGCTCCAGTACTTTGGCCACCTGATGTGAAGAATCAACTCACTGGAAAAGACCCTGATGCTGGAATGACTGAGCGCAGGAGGAGAAGGGGGCCCTTCTCATCCAGAGGATGACATGGTTGGATGGCATCATTGACTCAATGTACATGAGTTTGAGCAAACTGGAGATAGTGAAGGACAGGGCAGCCTGGTGTGCTTCAGTCCATGGGGTTGCAGTGTCAGATATGACTGAGCTGAGCGACTGAACAACAACAAACCAACAAACCACTACTGTCTCCAGAAATCACATATCAAACTGTGATATGCAGACCAGCTACACAAGAAACAGCATTGCTGTACTGAGTCTGAATCAGGAAGAGACAAAGTGATCACCCAATGCTTAGTGGATCAGTGTGAAGTGGATCATCCCAACTCCCACAGTGCAACAAGGTCTCTGCCAGGGCTCCTCCTCACCTCCATGGGGTAGATGATGGTTTGGGCTGTGGCACCAGCCAGGGAGCCAGCCACAAAGCGCTCCTGCACATGCAGTGTCTCCTGTTGCCCCCGGATGGCCCGCTTGATCTGAGAAGGAGACACAGAGGTGGCGGGACCTCAGGGCTTAGCCTTCCGTGGGCTTGAAGTTCCCCTCTGCTGTCCTGCTGGGGGCATCCCGTAGGGGAACCGATGCCCACTCCCAGGGGCCCGCAGACATTCCCCCACTCCCAGGCCAATCCTGCAGACCCCATGTCTACAATCCATGCCTCCCCACACCTGCCCCCACCTGCTCATAGGCCATGAACTTGATTGCCGACTCAGGTGCAATCTTGAGCACATTAATCCCGTTGCCACGCCACAGGGAGTGCACGCCCCCCTCTTGGATCATGCTCCGGAGGCCCCCCAGGATGTTCAGCCGGTTGGTCTTAGAGGCATGGACCTGGGTGGGGGGAGACAAGGTGGCTTTGGGGTCCCTTCCAGGGGTCCAGGCCTGGGAAAGGAGGGGGTGGGTCTCTCCAGGGCCTCTCACCTGCATGAAGACCTTGAGGCGGTCCAGAGGGGCTGTGCCTGTTCGGGACACAGCCCCCGCCACCGCGCCCGCCACCAGCTGCTTCCACCACATGCCAGTCAGCTTCTCCTGCTCCGAGAACTCATCCGGGACAGTCAGGCACTCACCAATATCCAGGACCTGGGGATGCAGAGGCTGGGGGTGTCATGACCCACTGGGGCTGGGGAGAGGTGACTCTGCTCTAAACTGGGGTGTCTCCCCCATGAATTCCAGGATACCCAGAGAGGCCACCAATCCAAGAGATCTCTCTCGGATCCCTACCCGACCTAGCCCCACAGTCTCCATGAAAGGTAACGTCCTTCCTGGGGACCTCCACCAAATCCCATCAAAGCCTCCTATTCAAGCCTCTGCTCCATAAAGATCCCTCCAGAGCCAATGAAATCCCTCTGCAGGATTCTACCCAAGGGTCTCTTACATAAGGATTCCAGAAGATTCCTGCAGGGCCACACAAGATCCTACCAGGGGCTTCCCATATCAGGAGCCCAGTGGCTCTCTCCTGGGGTCTCCCCCTGATCCCCAGGGGTGTCCCCCACAAAGATCATCTGTCCTCTAGCATCTCCACTTGTGGACTTCTTAACCAAACCCCTCATAGGTCTCCCAGGGTGGGAATCTCTGGATCTCTCAAGAGATTCTTAGCAGATCCCAAGGATGGATCCCCTCCAGATGCCATCAGATCCTATCAGAAGCATCACTCAGGGATTCCGACCCCAGAAATGACAATCCAGAGCACTTCTTCCCTCAATTTCTAATGGATCTCATCAGACCCTCCAAAAACAGTGGCTTCCTAACTTGTCTTTTCAGCAGCAGAATTCTTTATTGGGCAGAACTAGAAACCAGCAGAAGGAGAGCTGCGTGGGTAGAGGGTGGGAGACCAGATGCCCCATCTGGTGAGCCCTCTCTTGCCTACCTCCCCAAAGCCCAGCAGTAAGTCTGAAGGGCTCCCATCAGTCCCCAGAGTCCCAGATGAAGGAAGCAGAGAGCAGAACCTCACCCTCAGGCTGCTCCCAGTGGTTCCTCCCACTAGAGTGCTGATCCAGCCCCAGCCCCTATGCCCTGGGAAAGAGAGGTCCCAACCACCAGGCTGGGATCGTCACCCCCACCTCACCGTGGAATGCTTCCAGAAATACAGCACATCTTCCACGTTCTCCAGCGAATGCAACAGGAAGTGGTCACGCCACTCCTGCCAGTCAATGGTCATGGTGCCATCACGGTCCATGCTGGTGGGGGGAGGGGCAACAGGTGGGACAGAATCAGTGCCTGGGGCTGGGAGGTGAGTTGAGGGAGGTGAGAGATTCTGGTTGGTTTGGGGAGGAGACTGAGCTCCTTGGCACTGCGAGGCCCCCCGTTTTACAGAGGGGCACACTGAGGCTCCGAGCAGGAAAGCAACTAGCCCAAGATCTCAGATCCACTCCCTCCCTGGTATTGGGTCCAGGGTTCAGAGGCTTGAGGTGGCTGAGGGGGTCTCTGGGATCTGAGTTACCTGGGATTGTGGACCCAACCACTCACCTGTGCAGGATTTTCTCTGCCTGTTCCAGCGAGATGGAAATACCTAGGGCTCGGAAACTCTGCTGGATCTCAGAGACGTCAATCTGACCTGGGGAGGGGGGCCGAGGGGGGGACCCTGAGTCAGAGGACCATAATAGCTTGGACTGGGGATGTCTAACAAGACTAGGGCATGCAGAAACCCAAGGTGAGGTGTGTGGCAAGGTTGCAGGGAGGGGCCCTTGACCCACTGGGATCAGAGAGGTGGAATTGGTTCATATTGGGAGGGACTTGCATTTGCTGAATGAAGGATTAAGTCCAGGAGTAATTATTGGGGTCCCCATGCCACAGGGAGTTGAGGCCACACTGGACATCCAGAAAATGCGATGGGGGTGGCTCTGTCTCACAGGGAATCCAGGAGCAATGTGGGGAGGGGAATCTTTGCATCACAAATAACACTAATAAATAATAGGGTCCCACCCCATTAGGAAAAGGAGGTGGGATAGGCCTGCTGGGCCCAGAAGCACCTAGCTGAGGGTGAGGAAAGCTCCCGAAATAGCCTGTGAGTCATCAGGGAGAAGCGGCCCTCCCCCCTTCCTCCTGGCACTGCCAGTTCTAACCCCATTGGGGTCTCCAGGGCCCCCACAGCCCCATCCCTGGGCCTTACCATCCTGATTCCGGTCCAGACTGTGGAACAGAAGTAGAAGGCGCTGCTCCCGCTCCTGCAGGTAGAGGATAAACTCCTCCAGGTCAAGGCCACCATCTGGGTCAGTGTCACCCTCAGGGGAGATGCCCTGGCAGGGGAGAAAGGTCAGAGAGAGCTCCTCTAAGCTACTCCCACAATGTGGGGCATGACAAGCTTATGTCCCAGGAGCCTGGGCCCATCACTCTGCCATCAGCTCTCCCCTCAACAAGATGCCCAAGGCCATGGTAGGTCTGTACAGTGGACAGCAGTTGTCCAACTTTCTTGGCGAGCAAAATGAGGCTCGTCAAGGTCAAGTAACTTGTCCAAGGTTACAGAGCTGGGAAGTAGACAGGTGGACCTGGGCTCTTTGTTTCTGCAAGCCTGTCCTTCCAGCTGTCTCTTATAAGAACTTGTCCGCATGGCAGTTTCAAGAGCTCTCACTGGAGACGGCGCTGGGCAACGTGGTAGCAAGGTCACAACCACACTGAGCATCCGCTGGGCCTCTGTTTACCCATCTGTAAAGTGGGAGGGTGATTGGAGGTTTCAGGGTGCTATGGACACAGTCCAGTGGCATCTGGGTCTTCAGGTGTAGAGGGATTGGGGTCAAGTTCCTGCTTGGATAGGAGCATCCCCAGCTGAGGGCAGCCTCAGATAGGATTGGGTCCTTGGCTGGGACAACTTGGGGCATTGAGCCAAGTCCTAGAAAGGACAGGGAAGGGAATGTAAACATACAGTCTGGGGCAGCTGCCTGGGAGAGTAGTGGGTGCCCAGAGCCGGGTAGGAGGGAAGGGAGGGCATGTTTCCTGTAGGTGGGTGCAGGCCATGTCTCTGGGTTGTGCAAAGAGTTCAGAGGAGGGTGTGTCCTGGGCAGTGGGCAGAAAAGCGCACGTGGCCCCATTCCCGGGCAGACATCCTCCACCCAGAAGGAGGAGGGGGACGGGTTTGGCAGCCTGAACTGCAGGCCTGGGGCCTCGGTTGTCCTGTCTTGAGAGATCCCGTCAGGCCCGGACACGAGCGGGCACGGGCAAAGAGACAGGGACGCTCAAGGTAGGCACGGGTCCTGGAGTCCAGCACAGGCTGTCACGGGCGACTCCCGGCGCTCCATTCAGGGGCTCAGATTACCCGGCGCCAGCTGGGCCCAGCGCAGCGCACCAGGAGGAGTATCCCAGCGGGGGTACCTGTTGGGCGCCGCGGTCCGGATCGCCCCCGCCCAGCCGGGCCAGTCCCTGGCGCAACTCGCGGATGTCCACGCGACCATCCTTGTTACTGTCCAGCTCTTCGAAGAGGCGACCCCAGCGCTGACGCCGCTCGGCCTCGCCCGGGCCCCCCCGCATGGCGCCAGCCCGGGGGGGAGGGGAGGCCCGGCAGCGGCGGCCTCAACGGGGGCTTGACGGCTCCCCCTCCCCCCCCGGGGCCCCGCAGGGCCAGCTCCGCGGCCACTGCCACTGCAGCCTCCGCGCTGCCTGCCGTGCTCCGGCACTTGTAGGAGGCGGTGACTGCTAGCCGTCGCCGCCCGCCCCAGAACTTGCTTCTCCTCCCCCGACCCGCTTTGGGGGGAGGGGGCTGAGGGCGGAGCTGGAGGGGGGAGGGTCAGGGATGCCCGGGTATTAGCACAACCGAGGGAGCACCACCGGAGAAGGCAATGGCACCCCACTCCAGTACTCTTGCCTGGAAAATCCATGGACGGAGGAGCCTGGTAGGCTGCAGTCCATGGGGTCGCTAAGAGTCGGACACGACTTTCACTTTTTACTTTCATGAATTGGAGAAGGAAATGGCAAACCACTCCAGTGTTCTTGCCTGGAGAATCCCAGGGACGGGGAAGCCTGGTGGGCTGCCGTCTATGGGGTCGCACAGAGTCGGACACGACTGAAGCGACTTAGCAGCAGCAGCAGCAACAGCAGGGAACACCACATTCATTCTGGAAATGGAGTGGCTGGAGAGAGCAATATCTCACGTCTGGTTTCGTAGCTCCTTTTCTACGTGCCTCACTTTACCCTCTGCCCAAGGAGGCGAGGTAAGGAGATCTCGAGGACTGGGTTACGTAATCCCTTTCCACTTGACCTCCTGCCTCTACTAATTTTCATCAGGAACTAAAGTTCTCTTTTTTCCTAGACGTTCTCAAGGACCAACTCCGCGCCATCTAGGCCTGCAACAGCCCGCCCGCTCCAATCACATTCCCTACGCGGCCACTGAAGCACAATATCTAGCCGTGCTGTCATCCCGCCCGTGCGCCTCCTTTCTCGGTTCCACTCAGCCTGGGAAACGGAAGATCAACGCGCCGGGCGGCTTCAAAGTCGGTTTCCTATTGGCCAGAGCCGCAAAAGCTGCGCCCGCCCGTCCCGCCTCTCCCACCCACCTAGGCGGGGCCTCCCCACTGACCCAGGGCAGCCTTCGGCCCCGCGGCTCCTGGCTCTCCAGGAAGTCTTAAAGTGGCCCGGACCTGATCCGGACACCGAGAAAATTGCTCTCTCTGGACCTGCCTGGGGAGGAGTCCCAGGCGCGGTTGGGGATAAGGACGCGTAATTGGAGGCGGGGCCCCAGTCTGTCGCTCTCTGTGCACCTGCCGAAGGTCCCTCCCACTAGTTTCGGGCGCAGTTTCTCGATTCACCATTAGGGGGAGGGGCGCCCAGGCCTTTTGACAGCGAATAATAATAATAGCTAACGTTGATTCATTGCGTTGTATAAGCCTGGTCTTTTACTCACTTCTCGCGTCGTCTTCTCTAAAACCCTAAAACGTAGGTGGGACTGGCTTTCGCACTTCACGGATGAGGAAATAGGAGGTTAAGCCGCTCACCCCAGTCCATATGCCCAGGAAGGGGTAAAGCAGAGATTTAACTAGACCTGGGATTCTTACCCATCGTTGATCTATGACCTGGAAGGGATTAATTTTCCCTTAACCATAACTCTTCACTGTAGAGTCCGCAGGATGAGGTCGTCTTATCACCATCGTCCTTGATCCAAAGATACAGCCGAGAGGGCAATATGGCTCCCTGGCAATATGCCCAGATAGGTGTGCTCTAACAGGTGTGTTCCAGACAAAGCCTCTTATAGAGGGTCTCTTCACAGACGTTTTCATTCACAGATGGCCCTTGCAGGTGCCCTGCAACATAGGGGGATACAGATATTTTCCCACAGAGATGTCCCAAACAAACGGTTTCTCACAGGTGCATCCTTGACAGATGGACCTCAGTACACACGAGCCCCCCTCAGATGTGCTTCTGTTAGAGTGCCCCACGCAGGCGTGCTCAGATCTCCCTCTCACATGAGCTCAGTTCTACGCAGCTGTCCCTCCTGCAAGGTTGTTTCCTCCACCTCATAGGTATGTGTCTCAACAGGTATTCCTCCACCCAGGAATGCGTTACACAGCCTCCACCACCACAGGTGTATTCCATTTAAATATCCATCCATATGAGGCTTTTTCATATAACGGGGTCCCCTACAGGCGCACTTCAATGCAGGTGTGTCTTGTACAGGTGTTTCTAATGTCTTTCCACAGGGCAATTCCTCCTGCAAATCTTGTTCATTTCATAGGTGAGCCATGCAGATGCATTCCCAAAACAGATGTGCCCCGCGCCACAGTGCCTCAGCCAGGTATTTAACATGCAGGTGTGTTCTCTACAGCTGTTTTCCCCACAGGCAGGCTTCCATTCAGCTATACTCCAAATAGATGTGTTTCAAGGCAGATGTGTCCCTCGGCGTTCTTACAGATCCGTGCAGATGTCTTCTTTACACCTAAGCTCTCATGCAGGTGTGTGCCACATAGGTGTTTTTTCCTTAGAGGCTCCCCATCCCGGTCTGCCCAAGACAGGAGTGCTTCACACACCGATGTTTCCATGCCCTGTGTTTCCACACCTGGACAATTCTACAGGTGTACCTGCAGTGCAGGTGAGAGGCCCCTTTTACACCTGCGCGCTTACACTTCTTTTTATGCCTTCGGATTGTAGGATTGGGTTCCCGTTACAGGTGCGTCCGCGGCGCGGCCCCGCCCCCTCTAGGCCCCGCCCTCTCATCTAGGCTCAGGTGCAGAAGCCGGAAGTGCGCTCCCCTCCCAGGTGAGTGACTAAACTTTCCGGGTCACGTGAGCGGGCGGAGCTGGAACTGTGCGACCCAGCCACTGACCGACGTACCGAGGGTTCGAGCGAAGGACCGGCATCCAGACCCAGAGCGAGGTCGAAGGTGCCCGGACCAGGTAAGGAGGCAGGTCGTGCGGCTGGGCCTGCCGCCCCCTCCCCTCTTCCCTCCTCTTCCCCTTTCCCTAGCCCAGGAACGCGCCGCCCCGAGTTAAGCTTTAATCTCTGACCTCTGGCGGCGGGGCGGGGCGGGACTTGCGGGTGGCCAGCACGGGTCGCCCCTCCCAGGGGCCTGTGCCTGGATCCGGCCCCCTCCCCCACGCCCTGGCCTTTCTCCTTCAGCTCCCAGGTGCGGGGTCGAAGGTACCCCCAGCCGGAGATGCGGTAGGAGCGGCCCCCGCGACAAGCCCCTTCCCTGTGCCACCAGCCTGTCACCCGGCCCATGGCGAGCCCGAGCCTGGAGCCGCTTCTGGCGCTCGGCCTGCCACTGCTGCTGGCCCGCTGGGGCCGGGTCGGGGGGCAAGGTAGGTACCGGTCCGGGACGCTGGGGGTCTGGGCTCTGAAGAGCTATGTCCCTGGAACACGGAGAGGTCAAGAACCCAGGTGCGGGCATGTGATGCCTTGGGAGCCGGAGTCGATAGAGTCAGAGCTGGAGGGTTAGAATTTCTGTGTCCTTCCGAATTGGAAGGTTGGAGTTGGTCTAGGAGAATTCCTGAGTTGGGTGGAATTGTGAGCTGCTGGGAGAGGAGGCCTGCGGGCCGGAGTCTCAGTAAGGTTGAGGACTCTGGGAAATGCGAATCAGGAGGAAGCCTGCCTGGGGCTTCAGGCCCAGGTTGAGCAGACTGGCCTGAGGTCTGGACCCTGCCTTTTTGCCCTCTATTCTAGTTTCGGGTGCCTGGGGGGAGGTGTGTGAGTCAGACACTCCGGGGAAATACGGGATCCGCCCAGCTCCTTAAGGGCTGAGGGAGGGCCGGGGAGGTGGGTTGTCGAGGTGGGGAAGGGCTGGGTTTCCAGACACTATCCATTATAATAGCCCCCAACTCAGTGCAAACTGCAAACTGCTGTTGGTTGATTACTCGCTGCTGGGCTACCAGGGGTGGGGGTCCCCAGAGAAGCAAAATCAGTGAGGCCATCCCCTTCATGGAGGGTACCCACAGAATGAAAGACTCAGAAGGGCAGAGTTCTAGTGAGGGGAAATGCCCAAGGATGATGAAGATGTTTCCAGATGGAAAGGAATAGATGGGGGTTCATTTATCTTCTCTGGAGCTTCCCAGATGGCTCAGCAGGTAAAGAATCCACCTGCCATGAAGGAGCTGTAGGTTCGATCCCTGGGTTCGGGAAGGTCCCATGGAGGAGGAAATGGCAACCCACTCTAGTATTCTTGCCTGAAAAATCCGGTGGACAGAGGAGCCTGGCAGGCTATACAGTCCATGGGGTTGCAAAGAGTTGAACATGACTGAGCAACTTAGCATTGTCTTCTCTACAGATTCCCCAGCAGTTTCTACGACCTGGTCCACAAGTGTGAACACCACCACTACGCCCTCTGGCCCCAGCCCTGGTTCCAATGGAGGCCTGGTGAGTTGAGTGGGGAGGGTGGTGTATAGGGGAGGAGGGCGGAAGGGATTTTATTGAGGAGTCCCTCAGGTAGCAGATGGGAGGGCCTAGACTTTCAGGGATGACTGGTTGGGTTTGGTAGGGGGAGGCATTGGAGAACCCTATGGGAGAGATCAGAAGGCCAACTTGGCAAATGGGGAGACCAAGAATGCCTGGAAGGGAGTGAGCAAGAATACCCTGCCTGGCAAGGTCAGGAGCCCCCTGTGCCTCTCAGGCAGGGGGAAGGGGGAGCTAGAAGCTTAGGTGTGGCAGGCACTTGGAAGGAGGACCCCAGACACAGCAGGTGGAAGAGCCCAGGAGCCCAGGTATGATAGATGGGGATCAGGAACCCTGGGGGAAGGAACCCAGTCACCCAAGGTGGCAGATGTTGGGGGAGGGGATTACCATCCCTAGAGGCTTCTCCGGGTCAGGGGGTGGACAGGATGTCCAGATTCAGGGGTAACTCACACCCATCCCCCCTCCCCCACAGTCACAGGAGGCCACCACCGCCATCATCGTGGTTTTCTCTCTCCTGGCTGCCGTGCTCCTGGCTGTGGGTCTGGCCCTGCTGGTGCGGAAGCTACGGGAGAAGAGGCAAACGGAGGGCACCTACCGGCCCAGCAGTGAGGAGCAGGTGGGTGCCCGAGCTCCACCGCCCCCCAATCTCAAGCTGCCGCCTGAGGAGCGGCTCATCTGAAGGCTGGGGCTGGCCGCAGCCACCAACACTGCTCAGGACTGCCCGGCACTCGCTCTCTCACAGCCACCGAGACACCGGCCTCTGATGGTTCCGGAGGACTTGGGGGGCCGCGGGGCACCTGCCGGGCGGGCTCTGCGAAGCATGCCGCCTCTGCTTGACTCTGCCTGCAGTTGGGGTGCCAGGGCTGGGGACCCACCTCCTCGCTTGCTGCACCATCGGTTATCTGTCCCGCTGCCGCACAGGCCCGACACTCCCCCCCTCTCCTTTCCTTTCAGTTCTCCCACGCAGCTGAGGCCCGGGCTCCCCAGGACTCCAAGGAGACGGTGCGGGGCTGCCTGCCCATCTAGGTCCCCTTCCTCTACCCATCACCCTTCCTGGTTGTGTGACCTTGGGGGAAGGCAGAGCCCTCTCTGGGCAATCAAACCCACCCAGTGCTTAACAATAGACGGGAAGAAGGTGCTTCTAAGACTGTGCCTTTGATGGCAGGGGACACTGAGGCTGCTCATTTTACACATATATCTATATAGTGGTGGTGAGATATTATAAGACCTTCCTGTGGGCTGGTAGGAGTAGGAATTAGCCTAGATGAAGGAGACTCCTACAGGGCACATAGGCTGTTGGAGGGCCCTAGGGGCTGGGAGGGCTTCCTGGAAGGGAGGGGCTTTTAGCTTCACCTAAGAGCCAGCCTGAGGTTGCCTCTGGAGGGGAGGTGGTGAGTGGTGTGGGTTTCTGAGCAAAAGAGGGCTCCCAGATAAACTCGTCAGGAAAATCCAGCTTTGGGCTCTTGAGGCTTTATTAACAAGGGGCCAGAGTCTCTCCCAGATCCTTGGTCCTTAACCTTCAAAACACTTTTTAAGCTCAGCGACTCTGGGCCCGCTCCTGGCCTGGGGCTCCTGCCAGTTGCTTGCAGGTGCAGCTGGGGACCTGGGGGCTTCTGGCTCCTCGAGGGGCTGGAGGTGAACTGCGAGCAGGCCCTCTGAAGGTGAGGCTCCGGGGTTCTCTGAGGAACCCGGATCCGAGACAGAATCAAGGGCTTGGGATGTCCAGGTAACACCCAAGTTGGGCTCAGGTCGGGGGCTTTCTGGAGGGCTGGGCTGGCTGGGTGCTGCCAAGAGCTGGGAGCAGGGGTCCTCCTGGGCTGTGGGATCTTCAGTTGCTTCATGGGGAGGGGAGAAGTGGGGAGGCTGGGGCTCTGTGGGAGAGGATCCAGGGTCCCCTTTGCTGCTGGGGTCTGCAGAAGCTGTCAAAGACTGGGATGGAGACTCAATTTCTGGGCCAGTCTCTGAGGGCAGTTGGCAAGTGGGGTGCTTCCTGGAGCTTGTGGCACCCAAAGGCTGAGGGGTGTGCAGAGGCAGCAAGGACAGGTGCTGGGGCTCTGGCGGTTTGTCATCATCCGCTTGCCAACTCGATCTTCCCGGTATGTCAGGCTGGGTAGGGGTGGGAGATGGGCAGGTTGCTGGCCTTTGGATGAAGCAGGTGCTGGCAGGTTGGATGGACAAATGGGGAAGGACTGGGGGGCCGGGGAGTGGGGCTCTCACCAGGCTGAGGCAGCTGTCCAAGTCCTCTCTGTGGCAGCAGTCTAAACTCTGGCTGGGCCGCAGGCTACCAGTCCGCGTGGCTCTCGTGCTCAGGCTATCCAATATCTCACTTAGCAAATCCAGTTCTTCTCCAGACCCCAGGAAGCTGCCATCCAGCGCTTCCTCTGCCCACGGGTCCTGAGCATCCTCTGGGCTCAGGGAGGGTGTCCTGGGTGAGGATGGACAGCCTCAGGTTCCTGCCCCAGACCAGCTGCCCTGAAGTGTCTGGAGTCTGGGGACCCACTTTCCCATAAGTCTTGGCCCCCACTTCCAACACTACCCACCCCCCCGCCAACCCCCTGCCTTGGAGTCTTACCTCTCTTCCAGGGACTCAGAAGGTTTCTCTTCCAGCCTAAGTCTCCTGCTGGGGCGACTCCTAGGGCGAAGGGGCCGATTCTGCAAAGGACACATTTGGGGGCTGGGGGCAGGGCCTCAGGAGCTACAGAATTGGGGGGCTCTGTGAATGGGGGATGGTGTGGGCACCCCATTTTGGGGTAGTTGAGATGTCTGGTTGGAGGCAGGGAAGGAGAGAAGGATGTGGTGATAATTCCAGGTGTGTGCATTGGCACTAGGTGGGACGGGGCTTACCTGTCCAAAGTGCTGGGTGATAGGCAGGCGCTGCTGCAGGCGATCTGAGCGGCTGGTGAGGGAAGGGGCCCTCAAGGAGCCCCCCCTCTGCAGGCCAGAGTCCCCTTCCTAGGAAGAGGGTGGGTAAGCCAGGAACTGCTTCCCCCCACTGTCCCCTGGCATTGGCCACTGACTTTACCTTGTACATGAGAAGACTCTGCATACCCTTCAAGCCGCTCTTTGCCTATGGAGGAACCGAAAGAGTGATTTGACACCGGCATTTGAGAACCAGGCCCTCCACCCCTGAGGCCAGATTCATCTCCCCATCTGCTCATGGGTGACTCAAAATACATTCAGAATCCCCCTGTACCAGCTAAGGCGTCAATACAAACATGCCTCTTTGACTAATACAAAAGGAATATTCCCTGAGGAGATAACCCCCAAATGAAACAGGCAGCAGCAAAGCCGGAACGCCGTAAAAAGTCCGTGTTCAAAAGCCGAGCAAAGAATAAAAATTCAACAGACGGTTCCAAGCTGCGGGAGCCGGTCCCAGGAAACTTTTGGATTTGGGAGAAAAACAAAACACTAAGCGTGGAAGCAGAAATGTTAGTGTCTAAGAAGGAATACCCCAAGATGTTTGCCAAAGAGTCCTGGTGATCATTTTTAAATAGGAAAGACGATCTGACAACCGTGAAAGAACACAGTCAATGGAAAATAAAAGTAGGAAACATTGCAACTGGTTTAACTGCTGGTTCAGTTCTGATAAATTGTCCTCTAAACGGAAGGTTAAAACATCCTCTGGCTTGGTCACCCTGGTAACTGGTCTGTCCACCCCAGCCTCACCGAGCGGTACATGTTCCTGACAGCTGGTTGGGTCTTGGCCTTGACGGAGTGCAGAAGGGCACCACCACCTTTCTGTGGAGAGAAAGCCAAGGCAGAGAGGCATAGGCATATCCTAGACCCCACCTGCCCACCTGGGCTGTGTGTTGCTGGAAAAACCCTTTTTCCTCTCTGAATCTTCTTTTTTATTAAATTAAAAAACTGAGTTATAATTTACATACCATACAAGTCACTTGCCTTACTTGCGCAACTCAATGATTTTTGGTAGGTTTACAGTAGTTGCATAACTATCACCATAGGCATAGAGGTTTTTTGTTTGTTGTGTGTATTTTGTGTGTGTGTGTGGTATGTCGGATTTTAGTTCTCTGACCAGGGATCAAACTCCCCTGCCCTCTGCATTGGAAGTGCGGAGTCCTAACTGCTGGACTGCCGGGAAAGTCCCTCTCCCTGAGTCTTGATTTTTTTCACCTCTTTCTATAAATGGGCATAGTGAGGATGGCTATGGGTTTAATTTAATCCTGTGATAAACACTAAAAGTGGTATTACTACCTTCAGGTTGTCTGCCCAAAGCTGGTAGGAGCGGAGTGTCCCTGCAGAGAAGAGAGCAGAGAGCATAGCATCTTCAGGGTGGTTGGGCTTAGGTGGGGGTGCTGGTGGGGTGGAGGCTCTGAGGCCAGGTGCAGAGCTTACCTGAGGAAGCCCCACTACAAGTGATCTCCTGTTCGAAGAGGTCTGAGAAGCCTTCACCCGTGTTCAGCTTCTCCAGTCGGCCTTCGATGAACTGGGGGTGTGGGAGAAACAGGAAATCAGGGTGCCCCAAACATTAGAATGCAAGTTCTAGGGATCTACTCCTATCAAGACAAGACATCCTTGGCCCCACCCTTCCCCAACATGAGGCCCCAGGAGTCTGGAGCCCATCTCAGCAAGTCAGAGGTCCACCCCTCCCCACCCCAAGTCAGGATCTGTCTTCAGGGACCAGACTCTGTCGCTCACAGGGTCGGAGAAGTAAGATTGCCACTCCACACATGCCTGCCTCCTCTCAGTGACCCTGGGAAGAGGTCGACTCCACCTCCAGGGACCCTAGAAGCCAGTTCGCCCTGAAGGACACTAAAGTTCATCCAACTTTCTTCCCAGAACCCAAAAGTCCGGTTCCACCTCCCCCTCCCCTCATCCCTGGGGTCCAAAAGGCCGGCCTGCCTCCCCTCCCCGCAAAGGGAGTCTGACATGAACCTCCATCCTCGATCCAGGAGGCCCCCGCGTTAGGACTCAATAATTTGGTTCCAGCCCAATCTCCTCAGGGACCCAGAAGTAAAGCTTATCCCTAGGAACTCAGATCAGGGGGCTTCCATTTTTAGAGACCCAAGAATTCATGTCTCTCCCACCCCGGAGACCCTGGAGTGGGGGATCCGGCAGGGCCAACTCTCTCCCCGCCGGGTGAACCCAGTCGTCCATCCCTCCAGCCCCGGCTCCGCCCTCTGGGATGCGCGCACCAGCGCCCCTAACCCCGCCCCTCCGGCCTCAGCCCCGCCCCCAAGGCTCTGGCCCACCTGTTTGAACAGCTGCAGGTGCACAGCCCGCCGGTGGAAGGCCTGCAGCGGCGCCCCGGGTTTCTGGGCCAAGAAGGCTTCTTCACTGAAGGTGACAGGCTGGCCCTGGAAGAAGGACTCGAATTCTAAGCTCCTCGCGGCTCTCCTGGATCCCTTATTCTGCCTTCCTTATTCTACTGTCCATCTGTGTAGCTAACATTGATGGAGTGCCTCTGTGTGCTTGAACTCCATCAGGACTTCATGGGCAGCAGGGAGGACCTGGGCTTTTACCCGGAGGCGGGTGGCAGATGGGACCTGACTCATGCTCCTAAGTGACCTCTGGCGGTTGCGAGGAGGTCAGACTATGGAGCGCGGGGGTGAGAACCCGGAGAGGGGACTTACAGTGACTCCATGAGAGCGCTGATTCAGGCAACAAACAAACAAGAGGGGCCAGAATGGAGTGGAGACAGAGGAGGAGGAGAAATGGACAGTGTCCGGCTGAGTTCAGGGGCAGAGCTGACTGGAACATCAGATTCTCAAATGATGGAACTCTCTGACAACCTTTTTATAGAACAGTTGTGAGAAACTGTGGGTAGGGGTGAGGAGGGTGTCAGGGTTGAAAGTCAGCAGATCAAAGCCCTGGCTTCAACACCCACCTGCTGTGGGTTTTCTCCAAGCCTTGTTTTTTTCACATGTAAACTGGGACCATAATAGTATCCCTCTCATTGTATTGTTATGAGCATTGAGATAATGACAGCAACTGTAAACCTCGCGTTTATCTATTGCGATGTGCCAAGCACTGTCCGAGCATTTCAGACACACATGACCTTTTTGGGTGGGGACTGTTGTGGTCCCATTTTACAGATGAGCAAACAGAAGCGCTAGAGAAGGAAATGGCAACCCACTCCAGTACTCTTGCCTGGAGAATCCCATGGACAGAGAAGCCTGGAGGGCTATAGTCCATGGAGTGGCAGATAGTCGGACACGACTGAAGCGACTTAGCACGCAAATGGAAGCTCAAAGTAAGCACTCCATAAAAACTGGGTATTATTATCCTGCAGGCACGGGGCTGCTCCCTTCTCATTCCTGCTACTCACCGGGCTGCAGACGAGAGCATCGCGGTACCCTCCGAAGAGCAGGGCCTGGGCTTTGAGGAAGAGACGGGACACCCCTTCCCCAGGGGCCAGAGCGACCTTCCTTAGCCGCAGCCTCAGTAGAGACACCTGGGGGACAAGGGGGCAGCGCTGAGCGGGCAGGTGCTGAGCCTCGCCTACCGGATGTGGCAGGAGGCTGGGGAGCGGGTGACACTGACCACGTCTGGGGGCAGCGCCTGCACATCGTCGAAGGGTGTCTCCAAGGTATTGGAGTCGACGTTCAAAATCACGACGTCCTCCAGGGCTTTCTCCCGCACTCTCTGCATTGGGGAGTCGGAGGGGGTGGCCGCTCAGGGCCCGAGGATCTCGGGCGGGGAAGGGTACACACTCCGCCCGCCCGTGCCTTCCAGGCCCGCTCCCGCTTACCTCAGCGAGACTGGCGTGCACTCCGATGAGGTAGGGCATAGGCGCGCTGTGGACGACCGAGGGGGCCCGGTCACGCAGGCGCCGTCCCCGGGTCCCCAGGACCCCAGGCTTCTTCCCCAAGCCCTGCTCCCTCCCCAGGCCCCGACCCTCACCAGCAGTAGTCCAGTAAATGCGGCGGCAGCGTGGGGATCAGCACGTGCTCCCAGTGCATGGGATACAGGAGAGCGCAGGACGCGTGGACACAGGAGGTCAGCTGGGGACGGGTGGAGGGGACCTTGGAGTCAGAGCCTGGACTCCCAGCTTCAAGGATTCCTCGCTGGGACGGTGGCTCCCCCGACTTCATTTCTCACGTCCTCTGTCTCCTGTCTCCCTCCACCCCTTTCCTCAGCGAATACTGGATAAGAAGTGAAAACTGAAATACTTTCACGTGAAGGCCAATAATTCTGCAAATTACAGTGTTGGGGGCTGGTGGTGCCAGGACTCGGCACGTGCTAGTCTCTTTCTCTCTAGGGGGCGAAGCTAATATTCAGCTCTCCGGATCACTCTCTTTAGGGGTAGGACAGCGACCCAGCCCACCAACCCCATCCTGAAAGAATTAGAACTAGGATTGAGCTGGACCTGGTCTCGCCTCTAGGGGTGGAGCAACGGTTAGCCTCACTGACCCCACCCCTAAAGAGGTGGAGCTAGAATTCAGTCCCTCCCTGGTCCCGCCCCTAGCGGTGGGGCCAGCATGCAGCCTCCATTTCCCCTGTCCTTCCTCTCTAGGGGCGGAGCTAGAATTTAGGCCTCCCTGCGCTCACCCTTTGGGGGGCGGAACCAGTCTTGTTCCGGCCCGTAGTGGGTGGAGCCTGGACTCAGCGCACCAAAGCCAGACTATACAGCATCCCCCTCGGATTTCCCCCAAGAAGGTGGAACCAGGGTTCAACGCAACCATGACCTTCAAAGGCGCAGAGCCAGGACTTTGTCCTCGGGTCTCGCCTAGTGGGGTTAGAGCTAGGAATCCGCCCCGGTTGTCCCGCCCCGAGAGGCCAAGCGAAGCCTCTGTCCCTCCCTGGCCCGGCGACCCCCGCCTCACTGTGCTCAGTTTGCTAGACGTGAGCAGGACCCTTCGCTCTGCTAGGAGGGCGGCGAACAGTCCCACGATGTTCTCGTCGGTCACCGCCACCACCAGCTCCGTTAGGTTCCTCTGAAGAACAGAGAGAGACGCTGGACACGAGGGACCACAGGATCTCACAGCCCCCTCCTGGTTTCTGGACCTCTACCCTCCCCCAGAGCTCCCTCCCGGGGTCTCCACTCACGTTCTCAGGAATGGATGGCAGGCGGCTGGAGTCGGGAGCCACGAAGCAGGAAAGCTGGCGGGGGATTGGGGGAATGGGGAGAGGGAGAGGACCGATCAGTCAGTGGATTGTCCTCACGGGGATCCCAACCTTCCAGGGTTCCCCATCTCTGCTCACCGACATGTTCTTCCCAGGGACAGGGGACTGCAGGCCTTCTGCACTGGCAATCCTCACTCCACTGCCCTGGGGGAGAGATGTACGGTGTACTCCTCAGGGCCTGGGTGCAGCCTATCCTGCCACCGGAGGTCCGCGGCCTCCGAGGGTACTCACCAACTCCAGACCTACTGAGGCCTGGGTCCCAGGAAGGGGCTGCTGCAGCAGATTTAGAAGAAGTTCGTCCACCTCTGAGACCTGAGTGGGGGTGGGATATCTGAGCCAGGACGTGGGTTGGGGACTCTGAGGGTCTTGACTCAGGCTGGATGGTCTGAGAGGAGTCAAGGGGCCCAGGTCAGGCTTGGGAGGCTAAGGGCTTGGGTGGTGGTGGGGCAGGGGGCTGGGACTCCTGCAGAAATGACGGAGGGTTGGTCTCACTTGGTCTTGAGCCAGGAGGTCCCCCACTGTGTTCAGCAGCTTGTAGAACACCTCAAACCAAGGCAGGTGGCTATGGAGAGTGGACACAATTTCCATGGAGTGCCCCTGGGCAGAGTCCCCAACCCCCACCCCCAGACCCCCAGCTCCCACACCTGAGGATACAGAGACAGCTGAGAGCACCAGCCCGCAGGCGGCAGAAACCAAACCTGCGGGTGCCGGTCAGATCTGTGAGCACGAAGGTGAAATGCTGTACAGCGGTGCTGGGGGTCTCCCTGGGAGCAGGAAAGGCTCTCAGAGACCTGGGCATCCCACCCCTGTGAACCCCCCTCCCCTCCATGCCCCTGGCAACGCTCCTCATACTGTGTCCATCAGTCTGGAGCCCTGGGCATATAGGTCCCTAGTTGACAGGGTCCTTGATTCTCTGAGTCCCTGGGTTCCTCTGTCCCTGGTTCTCTGAGTCCCTGGATCCCTCAAGTTCCTGGTTCTCTGAGTCCCTGGATCCCAAAGCCCCTGAATCTCCAAGCCTCTGGGTCCCTGAGCCCCTGGGTCCCTCAGTCCCTGGATCCCCTCAGTCCTTGGATCCCTAAGGCCCTGGGTCCCTGAGCTCCTGGGTCTCTGAATCCCTGAGTCCGTGGTTCCCTGAGTCCCTGGATCCCTGAGCCCCTGGGTCCCCGTGTCCCTGGATCTCTCAGCCCAAGGCCCTGGGTCCCTGAGGCCCTGGGTTCCTGGACCCTTGGATCCCTGGGCCCCTGGATCCCTGGGCCCCTGAATCCCTGGGCCTTTGGAACCCTGAGTCCCTGGGTAAATGAGTCCCTTTGTGTATAGGTCACTATTTGTCAAATTCCCTGGGTGTCTGAGTCCCTAGGCCCCTGAATCTCAGACCCCTGGGCATATGAGCTCTGCTATCTGAGTCTCTGGGTGTTTGAGTACTGAGGGTCCATGAGAGGTCTGGATCCCTGGGTCCTCGGGTGTCTGCTTCCTTCCATACCTTTCCACATCAAAAGGGAAGCAGAATTTAGGCACCATCTGCATAGACTCCTGGGGATGGAGAGAAGCACACACTGCTTGGCCACTCAGCTTGGGCCCCACGGCAGAGCTCCCGGCGGTGGTCTGTGGTCCCAGACATTGGGGCCCCTCCCCCAGGGGAACAGGCCCTGGCCCCGGGAGAAGAAAGGAGCCAGCCTGCATACCTGGTCCTGGAAGTCTGGGGGGAACTGCCGCAGGATGGGGGGATCTGCACGGAAAATGAGCCACTAAGTTCAGGGTCCCAGGCCCACCCTCCGTCTCCCTTCCCCCAGCAATGGCCCCTGACTCACCTTCCTGCAGGGAGGCAGGGTAGGCTGCTTCGAAGAACCAATCAAACAGGGCAGGGGGACCCCCTCTGTGGGACAGAAAAGGGTTTAGTGGGTCCAGGGACTTGCTTGTGTGTGTGCCTGCACATGTGCGTGACTGTGTGTGTGTGTGTATGTGTGTGTGTGCGCGATTCTATACTGTGTCTGCCTGAAAAGATCTGACTCTCCAGGTAAGACTGTGTGTGTGTGTGGCCGAGCCAGTATACCCCCCTCTTCTTGCATAGCCGGTCGGGTCACTGGGCATATGTGCGAGGCCCTGCCCCAAGACTTCATGGGGCCCTGGGGACTGATCCCAGGTTTCCTATCCAAGGAAAGAGGGCAGTGTGCCCTGATCCTCCTGGGAAGCCTGCAGTCTCTGCCTTCCTCCCCTGGCCCTCTCCCCACACCCACCGTGCAGAGGCTTCGGGGACAGAGAAAGAGGATGGGAGGGAGTGCAGACACACTGTCCCAAACATGGGGACCTCCTCACGCTGAGCTTCATCCTCACACTGACATAAATCCCACACAATTAGTCACACACACACATGGACACACAGAGTCCCCCTTCCCCCACTGCTGGCCCCGGAAGCCAGACTCCCCATCACTGAGATGTAGCAAAAGGCACACGCTCAGAGCAACAAACTTAATCATACAGAGGGAGAGGGAGAGAGAGACAGGGGAAAGTCCCAGATTGGCCTGAGTGTGCCTGAGAGCAGAGTCCATACTGTAGGCCAGCTGAGTCCTACTCTGATTCCAGCCACCTGCCCCTGTGACTCACGGTCCCTCCCCGGCTTGCCCCAGCCTTGCTCCCCTCAGCCCCAGCCCAGGCCTGGTCTGGGAATCTTGGTCCAGAGGATGGGAGAGGGGGCAGCTCTTACTCGGCTGTGGATCCCATGGTCCCTGGAGGGCTGGCCCAGCAGGACCCTTTCCCCAGGGGTCCTGGGGGCCTGTGCTTTCTTGGGGCTGGGCCCTGAGCCGCCTCAGCTTCCTGTGTGGCTGAGAGAGGAAGTTTAACGGGTGACGTCCCCAGAGGAAGGCTCCTGCCCCCACCCACTGTGAGAGACCCAGGCGTCTTGCCTTCTAGCCTTCCGCAGGATGGGTGGGCAAGAGGTCTGTAGGCTCAGAGGCCAGATCCCCTGCCAGGCCTGCCAGGATGGGCCACGTGTGGACCCCACCATTACATCCAAGCCTTCCCTTCTCTGTAGCAGCCCAGGACTCACAGTTTGCCTAAAGTGCTTCCTCTTCTCTTAACTCTTTTCCCTTTGGTCCATCTGCACTGGCCATTCCTCATGGGACCGCCAGAGGGAGCCAGGATGGAGAGTGGACACGGGGGTGGGGGGCACAAGGAAGGTGGATGGACAGCAGACAGAACACAGGCACCAACAGGCAACACACAATGGCCAGGAAGTGACCAACACAAACAGGCCAGAACAGTCACAGACCGCAGGCAGACACAGAGATACCCAGTTGTAAAGGCAGCACATAGTCACAGACACAAAGTGACAAGCACAGAGGGACAACACATACATAAAGAAGTCCTTGTCCATCCAGACGACAGGCGCAGGGGGATAACACACAGGTTGCACCCAGCGAACAGTTCCAGACAGAGACAACAGACACACACACAGAGACCACAGTTGTCGAGACAAATGGAATATCAGAGAAACAGAGCCAGACAAGAGACCGAAATGCACAGGGCACAGATGCAGAGCAGTAACAAAGGGACAGACACGGTCAGGGCTCAACCTCAAGTCAGATTCATAGCCGGACATAGTCACACACACAGAGAGACACACAGCAGTGTTGTGTGTCAGAGACACACAGTGTCAGAGACACACCCAAGCAGTGTTGCAGACTGAAAAACAGACAGACACCTGGGACAGTTGTCATGTTGAAAAACAAAAATCAGTAGACACACTTGAAAGCACCAAGGCAGGAGACATTTATGGTCATGCACATACATGCAAAATCCCACAGACAGGGACTTCCCTGGTGGTCCAGTGGCTAAGAATCCACCCTCCCAAATGCAGAAGGCTTGGGTTCAATCCCTGGTCAAGGAACTAGATCCCACATACCGCAACTAAGAGTTTGCATGCCACAATGAAATGCAGTGCAGCCAAATGAAATGAATATAAATATTTTAAAAAAAATTCCACAGAGTCAAAATGCTGCAGAGTTTTCAAGACTCCTCGGCTCCCTGCAAGATGTTGAGAATGTCTGTGTGGATGGAGGCGTGCATTTCCACGAGTCCACATGTGACCTGGTGTGGCTTGGGGTATCTGGGGTTGAACACGGTGTCCGTGTGCCTGTAGAATTTGTGTCTACTCCATCAGGCTGCGTGAGAATGTGGATGACTGGGGATTTTCCTTCTGTGCCTGTCCACATGACTGTGGGTGCAAGGGTATTTCCACTCTGGGTGGTGGGGGATAAGTTAGTGCATAAGCGTATGAACACACACAGAGATATATACATACAGACACAGCCCTCCAAGGCTTCCAGCCAAGATGTATATGGATGAGGCTGATCACAGCTCGGTCCCCTCTTTCTCTCCAAGGGGAGCTGGGTCCCAGCCAGGGCTGGGGATCAGGGGTACAAAATACTCGGGCCATCCCTCTCTGCTTCACCCTTTGGGGCCTTGCTATAGATTGCATATTTATGGGGCTCCTTGAATTTATATTGTGAATCTCTCTCTCTTTTTTTTTTTTTTTTTGGTGTGAGGAACCAGGCTTGATGGATCCTAGTTCCCTGACCGGGCACTGAACCCAGGGCCATGGCAGTGAAAGCTTGGAGTCCTGACCACTGGACAACCAGGGAACTCTCAATGCTAAATCTTAACCCCTAGGGTGGTGGTATTAGGAGGTGGGGAGTGGGTCTTTCTTTGGAAAAATAATTACATCATGAGGGTGAATCCCATGAATTGGATTAGTCTCCTCTTAACCCTGAATATTCATTAGAAAGACTGAAGCTGAAAGCTCCAATATTTTGGCCACCAGATGTGAAAAGCCGACTCGCCGGAAAAGACCCTGATGCAGGGAAAGGTTGAGGGCAGGAAGAGAAGGGGGCAACAGAAGATGAGTTGGTTAGATAGCATCACTGACTTGATGGACATGAATTTGCCCAAACTCTGGGAGATAGTGAAGGACAGAGAAACCTGGTGCACTGTAGTTCACGGGGTCACAAAGAATCAGAAACGACTTAGCAGCTGAACATCACCACCACCAACAAACTCATAAAGGAGATGCCAGAGAGATCCATTACCCCTGCCACCATGTCAGGACATGGCAAGAAGACTGCCATCAGCGAACCAGGAAGCAGGCTCTCATCATAACTTCTGGCACCTTGATCTTGGACTTCCAGTTTCCAGAACCATGAGAAAGAAATGTTTGTTATTGATAAGCCACCCAGTCCATGGTGTTCTGTTAACAGCTGGAATGAACTAAGGCATAGCCTTTGCAGAGATATTTCAAATCCTTCTTCATTTCTGGAATTCAGTCCCATGGGCAGATCCATTGGGAGTGGGAATGAGAGAGGAGCGCATGCTCCTTTGCGAAAGTGGGACCCCATCTGTCCTTGTTTCTGCATCTTTTTTTGGCTGTGCTGTGCAGCATGCATGATCTTAGTTCCCCGACCAGGGACTGAATCCGTGCCCTGTGCAGTGGAAGCATGGAGTTTTAACTTCTGAACCACCAGAGAATTCCCCTGTTTCTGCATTTGTATCATAAGCAAACATGGTGCTTGTTTCAGAGATCCCACGAAGGTTCAGTGAGAGATTTCACGTGATATATTTAGTACAAAGTCACGCCTGAATCAAGCTTTTGGTGTGTTCTGTCCATGATTAGGGGAGATGGGTCAGGGAATTGGTTAAGAGAATAATTTTGGAGTTAGAGATACTTGGGTTCTCTAACATCTAACATCTCTGTGACCTTAGGCCAGTCATTTGACCTCTCTGTATTAGTTTTGTCTGGCTATGTAATCTATCACCCTATAGTTTGTGGCTTAAAAGAACACACATTTAGGGACTTCCCTGGTGGTCCAGTGGCTAAGACTCTGCACTCACAGTGCAGGGGGCCTGGGTTCAATCCCTGGTCGGGGAACTGGATCCTACATACCGCAACTAAGCAGTCCCATGCCACTGCTGAAGACCCCATGTGCCGCAGGGAATGTGCTACAAAGATCCTGACCTGACACAGCCAAATAAATAATAAATATTAAAAAAGCACACATTTATTATCTGAAAATTTCTATGGGGGCCAGGGCTCTGGACACAGCTGAGTTGGGTCCTGTACTGCGGGGTCTCTCTGCTGTAATAAGGTATCAGTTGGGCTGTGGTCCCTTCTGATGCCTCAACCGAAAAAGGATCTGCCTCCAAACTCATGGTGGCTGTTGGCAGGAGTCAGTTTATTGTGGACAGAGCACCCCAGTTCCTTGCTTGGCTGCTGACCAGAGGTTACCCTCAGGTTTTGTTTTGTTTTTTTTGCCATGGGGACCTTCCCAACCTGCTTCTTGCTTCCCCACAACAAGCAAGTTGAAAAGGCAATAGAGAACTCATCAAGGCAGAAGTCACAGGCTTTCGTAAACCAGTCTCAGAAGGAGCATCCCATCGCCTTTGTCATATCCTGTTGAGCAGAAGAAATCTCCGGGTCCAGCCTGTGCTCAGTGGGAGGGGAGAACACAAGGGCGTGAACAGGGAGACAGGCATCATCGAGGGTCATCTTAGAAGCCACCTTCCACCTTCCCTGTGTCTTTGTTTTCTTGCTTTATCTTTAAAATAATAAAAAAAAAAATTAGGGACTTCCCTGGTGGTCCAGTGGTTAAGAATCCATCTTGCAATGCAGGGGATGAAGGTTCCATCCTTGGTCAGGGAACTAAGATCCCACCTGCCTCAGAGCAACTAAATCCCCACACCACAACTACTGAGCCTGAGAGCCACATCTAGAGAGTCTATGCACCGCAGTGAAAATCCCATGTGCCACAGCTAGGATTCAACACAGCCAAATAAATATTTTAAAAATTAAAAAAAAAATTTTTTTTTGGTCACCACGTGGTTGGTGGGATTTTAGTTCCCCGCTCAGGGATTGAATTTCTGCCCAGGAGGCAAAGTTCAGGTCCAGGGACTGAACCTCACCCCTGCCGTAAAATCAGAGTCCCAGTGACTGGACCACCAGGGACATCCCTGTCTCCTTTCTTTGAAAGTGAGAAAACATGGGAATTCTCTGGCATTCCAGTGGTTAGAGCTCTGTGCTTTCACTGTGGAGGGCCGGGGTTCAAACCCTGGTCAGGGACTAAGATCCCACAAGCCACGTGGTGCAGCCAATAAATAAAGGAATACACTTTATTTATCATACATCTTTATTATTTATTTTTCGCTATGCCGGGTCTTCGTTGCTGTTTCTCGAGTTGTGGTGAGCAGGAGCCACTGTCTAGTTGCCATAGTTGTGGCTCCCGGGCTCTAGAGCACAGGCTCAGTAGTTATGGCTTATGGGCTTAGGTGCTCTGTGGCATGTGGGATCGTCTTGGACCAGGGATCGAACCCATGTCTCCTGCATTGGCAAGCAGATTCTTTACCACTAAGCCACCAGCGAAGCCCCATACATCTTTAATTTTTTTTTAAAGGAAGAAAAGAATACACCTCATAGTGTTGTTGTGGTCTCATTGATTCGCTTGCTCCTTCGTTCAGCTAATAATTACTGAATGTCTGTGTTGCATAAGCTGGTCTATACATGTGGTGAGCAATGTAGACAAGGTTCCTTGAAGCTTACCTTTCAGTGGGGTGGGAAGGGGACAGACAAAAGAAACTAGAAATAGACAAGATAATTTGCGTTAGTGATAGGTGCTATCAGGGAAACACCTGAAAGGAGAAAATGGAGGGAGAGTGACTAGGTATAATTTAGAGTCGCCAGGGCGAGGCTGCTCTAAGCAGGTGTCCTTTGACCTGAAACCGGCGGAGAAGGAGGAGCCAGCCATGTGCACACCTTGGGGAAGAAGGAGCAGGAACTGCATGTGAAAAGGCGCTGAAGCTGCGCTGAGCTGAGCACATAGAGGCCACTGTAGTTTCATCTTTAGGAGGGAGGGGGAAGGTGATCAAGTTGTCATCATCAGAGTAGAGACCAAGGTGAGAAGTCTAGGTTTCAGTCTGAGTAAGAGGGGAGTCGTGGGTGGGAGGGTTATTATTTGCATACAAAGGCTCCTATGAGTCCTGTGGGAGGAGGTCTTTGCACACTGGGGGAGGGGGAGGGGGAGGGGGCGGAGGTGGGGGTGGGGGTGGGGTGGCAGGCAGCGGAGAGCCCAGGGAAGTGATGAAGGGGATTGACTGGGTGAACAACAATGACGGCTTAGACCGGAGTGTAGATGGGAGGAGTGAACTCGCTCAGTCATGTCTGACTTTTTGTGACCGCATGGAGCCTGTCAGGCTCCTCCATCCATGGGATTCTCCAGGCAAGAATACTGGAGTGGGTTGGGGAGGAGAGGAGGGGTCAAATTCAGGACACATTTTGGAGACAGAGACAACTGGATTCAGCGAAAGATCTGAAGAATGTTTTGGGTCTAGAAAACAATGAATCAAGGCTGACTTCTTTTTTTAATCTTTTACTTTAAAAAAATTTATTTTTAATTGGAAGATAATTGCTTTACAAGAGCTTCCCTGGTGGCTCAGTGGTAACGAATCCACCTGCAATGAGGGAGACTTGGGAGATGTGGGTTTGATCCATGGCTCGGGAAGATCCCCTGGAGGAGGGCATGACAACCCACTCCAGTATTCTTGCCTGGGAAATGCCATGGACAGAGGAGCCTGGTGAGCTACAGTCCACAAGGATGCAAAGAGTTGGACATGACTTGGTGCCTAGACAACAATAATAGGGAGTTTTTCTGTGGCCATGTTATATCTAGGATAATAAAGACAGTCAAGCTTGCTGCCTAGTTCATCAGCTTTCTGGTCCACCATCCAGTGATGTGCTGAGCCTGCTGAGATGGGGGTGGCTGCAGGCTGGATTTCCCAGGCTGTCTTCCTCCTGGCTGTAGTGGGACGCAGGGAGGGGGCTGGGGCCCCATCCGGAGCTGGTGGTCCAGTGGAAGAGCTGGGTGGGAAAAGTTGGTTGGCTTTCAGCATCCCTCGCTTTCTCTCTGTCTCTCTCCCTCCTAGTTTGCCTTCGGGTGTACCAGAAGCTGGGGGGAAAACTACATTGCCCAGAGTTCTTTGCAGCTCTGGTTCTGGATGCTGATTAGGTTCTACCCTTGAGTAATGCTCCTGAGAGATCTGGAATGTAGAAGTGAGACAGAACAGTGTGTGTGTGTGTTTAATTATTTAAAAATAGTTTTAAGTTCATTTTAATTAATTTTGTTCAGTGTCCTAGTGGACCTATCTCTGTGGCTTTGTGAGTGTTGGGGTGGCGTTTTTTAACTCAGTTATTTCCGGTGGCAGCCCTCTGATTCTCCAGTCTGCAGAGGAAGCAGCTCCCAGGGTGGTGTTCCAACCTATTCTAGGGCTACACCAAAGAGGGCCTCATAGGCAGCAATATCAGCATCACTTGGGAGCTTGTTAAAAATGCAGTTTCTCCCCTTCCCCCTGCCCCTTACTGAATCAGAGATTATAAGGTGGAACTCAGGAAGCTGTGTTCATGCAAACCTTTCCTGCTGACTCTGTGCTGTGCTGTGCTGAGTCACTCATTGTCATGTCCGACTATGCGATCTTGTGGACTGTAGTCCATCAGGCTCCTCTGTCCATGGAATTCTCCAGGCAAGAATACTGGAGTGAGTTGCCATTGCCCTCCTCCAGAGGATCTTCCGGACCCTGGCATCAAACCCACTTCTTTTATGTCTCCTGCAGGTTCTTTACCACTAGCGCCACCTGGGAAGTCCCCTCGTGACTCTGCTGTACATCAAATTTAAGCAGCATTGGCTTACAACCCTCTCTCTCAGCCCCTCCAGAGATGCTGTAAGCCCCTAAATCCTCACTCTAAATGACTCCCACAGCTGCCAAGTGGATGCCTGGGGGCTCAGCAGGGCCCTCCTGCTGAGTATCCAATCCCTTTCTGCTTAATATGCCTAGAGTCTCCCACACTGAACACTGGCTGATAAAGTGCAATCAGAGTTCTTGACCTAAACTATTAGTTTGAATCCCAGGTCACCACTTCATAACCAAGGGATCATGGGCAAGAAACTTTGTGCTGCAAATTGGAATTTCTAAAGATGGTCATAGTTGTAGCTTCTGTTCCACATGCTCTTCTACAACCTATCCTCTGGAACCTGGACAGGCCTTTGTGAACACTTTAATTAGGAGTCCCCAGGACAGCAAGTGACCTCTAAAGCTGTTAGAAAAATGCAATGGGATGTTTGCTGTTGGAGGAACCCAGCCCAGGCAGATCATGGAGAAGTCCCAACACCCTCCTTCTACCCGCCCCTGCTGAGCCCCCAGGAATCTATTTGGTGGCTATGTGAGTGGGTCAGTCACCTTGAAAGGAGACCCCTCAGCCTCAAAGAAGATTCTGTAGCTGATGCCACAGGGAACACCAATAAGCTACCTTTCCAAGCCCTGCCCAAATTGCAGATTTGGGAGCAAAATAAAAAATTGCTGTTGTTTTAAGCCCCTAAATTTTTGGGGGGTTAGTTTGTATGCAGCAAAGGCTAACTGATAACACTGTCTAAAAGCTCAGATCTTTTTTTTGGCCATGCCATGCAGCTTGTGGGATCTTAGTTCCCCAACCAGGGGAACCAGGTTCATTGTGCTATCTGTGCTTAGTCACTCAGTCATGTCTGACTCTTTGCGACCCCGTGGACTGTAGCCCACCAGGCTCTTTTGTCCATGGGGAGTTTCCAGGCAAGAATACTGGAGTGGGTTGCCATGCCCTCCTCCAGGGGATCTTCCTGACCCAGGAATTGAACCGGGGTCTCCTGCATAGCAAGCAGATTTTTTTTACCAGCTGAGCTACCAGGGAAGCCTGACTAGGTTCATTGGTAGAAACTCCATCCAGAACCAGGGAATTTTCTAAAAGCTCAGATCTTACAGGGTTGGTGTGAGGGTTATAAGACATGTATCAGGCCCCTCAAAGTGTTTCACAGTGTTAGTGACCATCTCCCTGGCAGGACTGCCCCTGAGGCACTACCCATGGCTGCCATTTCCCCGGCACCCTTTCCTAGAGGTTCCCCCTGCAATGTTCCATACTTGCAAGATGCCCCACAGAGAGTGGTGGCACCTCCATCACTCAGCACCCACCCAGTACCAGGTACTGTGCCCTGAGTCCTTACAAAAATCCTTGAGGTGTGGCATGGGGGGAAAACATGAGCCCATTTTACAGGTGAGGCAATCAAGGCTCAGAGTGGGCAAGCATCTTGCTCAACACTGGAGGGTGAGTTGGTAGCATAACCCGGTCTGACTCTGAAATCACTGTCCATCCCCAGATTAAAAGTCCCTTCAGCTCCCAACTCCATCCCACAGGGAGAGGAGGGGTGACGAAAAACACACTTGGCAGAAACATGGCAGGACAACAATTAATTTATTGAGAGTGAGGCAGTGGGGAAGGTCAGGGAACAGCCTCTCTTGTCCACATGCTCCAGGGCTTCTTTCTCCCCAGCAGCACCCTTGAAAAGCCAAGGTTTGCAGGAGCTGAGGGGAGTGAATTTAGAGAAGTGGGCTCAGGGGATCCAGAGAGAAGGAGGGATTAGAGGCTGGGTGGGGCTTGTGGGGTAAAAGGTGAGACACATTGGGAGAAGAGGAGAGGCTCAGAGGGAGGGGGCAAATAAGTCAGGGTTTATAGGTCTGTGGGTGTAAAGGGGGGTGGAGGGGCTTAAGGGGAGATCAAAGGTGGAGAGGTCAGGGGTGAAGGAGGGATCACGGAATTAAAGGTGGCACTTGTGGGGTCGGAAGTGAAAAGCAGGGCTCATGAGGGGGGGTGTGTTCAACGTGGGGAGCTCAAGGGCGGGGATAAAGTGGGGCTCAAAGGTCAACGGTTGGCCCAGGGAAGAGGTGCAAGGTTGTAGGGTCAGAGGTGAGTCAGGCTGGGAGGTGAAGCAGGGATTCTTGGTGGTCAAAGGTTAGCCTCCTAGTAGGGTGCGGAAGTGAAGTGATGGAGGCGCCCTAGGCCACCTCCTCCTCGGCCTCCTCCTCAAACTCGCCCTCCTCGGCCGTGGCGTCCTGGTACTGCTGGTACTCGGACACCAGGTCGTTCATGTTGCTCTCGGCCTCTGTGAACTCCATCTCGTCCATGCCCTCGCCCGTGTACCAGTGCAGGAAGGCCTTGCGCCGGAACATGGCTGTGAACTGCTCTGAGATGCGCTTGAACAGCTCCTGGATGGCCGTGCTGTTGCCGATGAAGGTGGCGGCCATCTTCAGGCCGCGGGGTGGGATGTCGCACACGGCCGTCTTCACGTTGTTAGGGATCCACTCCACGAAGTAGCTGCTGTTCTTGCTCTGCACGCTCAGCATCTGCTCATCCACCTCCTTCATGGACATGCGGCCCCGGAAGACGGCGGCCACGGTCAGGTAGCGGCCGTGGCGTGGGTCACACGCGGCCATCATGTTCTTGGCATCGAACATCTGCTGGGTCAGCTCAGGGACGGTCAGTGCCCTGTACTGCTGGCTGCCCCGGCTGGTCAGTGGGGCGAAGCCGGGCATGAAGAAGTGCAGGCGTGGGAAGGGCACCATGTTCACGGCCAGCTTGCGCAGGTCGGCATTGAGCTGGCCCGGGAAGCGCAGGCAAGTGGTGACCCCGCTCATGGTGGCCGACACCAGGTGGTTGAGGTCCCCGTAGGTGGGGGTGGTCAGTTTCAGGGTGCGGAAGCAGATGTCATACAGCGCTTCATTGTCGATGCAGTAGGTTTCATCTGTGTTCTCCACCAGCTGGTGCACGGACAGGGTGGCGTTGTAGGGCTCCACGACCGTGTCTGACACCTTGGGTGAGGGCACCACACTGAAGGTGTTCATGATGCGGTCGGGGAACTCCTCGCGGATCTTGCTGATGAGGAGAGTCCCCATTCCAGACCCTGTACCCCCGCCCAGCGAGTGGGTCAGCTGGAAGCCCTGCAGGCAGTCACAGCTCTCAGCCTCTTTCCGAACCACATCCAGGACGGCGTCCACCAGTTCAGCGCCCTCTGTGTAGTGGCCTTTGGCCCAGTTGTTGCCGGCTCCAGACTGGCCTGAAGAAGCAAAGGGAGGGGACACCCAGGCTGATATGGGGAAATCCCACGCTCCACCCCACCCCAAGTCATCTAGTAGTTAAATCGTAATAAGAAAATTATTATTATTACTATCCATTATGAATTGTTCTTTTGAGTTCCATCCTTGCTTCCCTTCACCCAGCAGCTAGAAGGATATTTTTTCTGGAAAGAATTATTTTTATTTATTTGGCTGCACAGTCTGTTTCAGCATGTGGGATCTCAGTTTCCTGACCAGGGATTGAACTTGGGCCCTCTGCATTGGGAGCATGGAGTCTTAGCCATTGGACCACCAGGGAAATCCTGGCTAGAAGGATTCTGATGAAACTTAAATCATGTTCCACCTTAGCTCAAAACCACCCCCACTTCCTCTCTTTTTCAGTAAAAGCTCCAGTCCTCCCTGAGTCCCACAAGGTCCTGTATGACCTCTGTGGTCCACTGACCCTCCCAATACCCTCCCCTCCTCCCTCTCTCCCCCTCGCTCATTCCGCTCTAGACACAGGCTTCCTGGCTGTTCCTCCAACACACTGAGCCTGGTCCTGCCAAGGGCTTTGGCATGGGCTGTACACTCTGCCTGGAGTGCTGTTCCCTCAGATACATACATGGCTCCTCCCTCTTTCCCTCCTTTAGGACTTGGAGGCTCTGCCTGACCAATCTATACAACTGCAAATCCTCCCCATTTCTAATTCCTCTTCCATACTTGATTTTCTCCATAGCACTGATAAACTTGTTCTTTTTTTTTTAATTATTAATTATGCTTATTGTCTGTAATCTTGCAGGGGAATGCAAGCTCCAGAGGACAAGGATTAGGATTAGACTGTCAGCTGTTATTTTTGTGAACCGGTAATATTTCTTCTTGCCCCCTTCTCTGCTTCCAACCTGGTCCAGTCCCCTTATCACCCATCTGGATCAGAACAGTGGCTTCTGCACTGGTTCAAGATCTTTCTGTGTTGTTGGGTGTTGTCATTATAGACATGCCTGAACGGGCTAAATCTGCTCCTGCCCCTCAAAAGGGCTCTAAAAAAGCTGTGACCAAGGCCCAGAAGAAGGATGGCAAGAAGCGCAAGCACAGCCACAAGGAGAGCTACTCCGTGTACATGTACAAGGTGCTGAAGCAAGTCCATCCGGACACCGGCATCTCGTCCAAGGCCATGGGAATCATGAACTCCTTCGTCAACGACATTTTCGAGTGTATGGCTGGCGAGGCATCGCGCCTGGCGCATTACAACAAGCGCTTGACTATCACATCCAGGGAGATCCAGACCGCCGTGCACTTGCTGCTACCTGGGGAGCTGGCCAAGCATGCCGTGTCCGAGAGCACTAAGGCTGTCACCAAGTACACCAGCTCCAAGTAAATATAATATGCCTAGCCACTGTTAACGGAGAAGGCAATGGCACCCCACTCCAGTACTCTTGCCTGGAAAATCCCACGGACGGAGGGCCTGGTGGGCTGTAGTCCATGGGGTCGCTAAGAGTCGGACACGACTGAGCGACTTCACTTTGACTTTCCCCCAGCAGCAGTTTACAACCTGTCCACAATCTGTTCTCCTTGATGCCACTAGAGGGCGCCTGTGAAAACCCACGTCAGGTGCCACGCCTCCTCCGCCCGCTGCCCCTCCAGGGCTCCCATCTCCCTGGGATAAAAACCAGTCTCCCCAGCAACGCACAAGGTCCTACACAACCTGCGCCATCCCCTCCCTGTCCTCCCCTCCTCCCTGCTCCAGTCACAGAGGCCTCCTCACTGTTCCTGCCCCAGGGCCATTGCACGTGCTGATGTTGTTGCCGCTGCCTGGAATGCTCTCCTTCTCAGGTATTCCCATGACTGAAACTCTCTTCAGGTCTCTGTCCAATGTCACCTCCTCCAAAAAAAAAGGATTTGAAGAGGTGGTCTGGCTCCTGCGTCCACACTTTTACCACCACCTCCCCCTACCTTATCTCTCAGAGGCCACAGAATCTTTTGGCCCGACTGGAGCCACCCTTGATCATCCAAGAATCCCTCACATCCTTTGGCCAATCTCATGCAGTCTCTCCATAGCCATTTCCTGAGGACTTATTGTGAGCCCTACCCACACAGAATCATCTTTATCTTCCTGAATCTTTCTCAAATCAGAGAGGGGAAGTCACTTGTCCAAGGTCACACAGCTTGTCCTGTCAATCCCTAGACTCCAGATTAAACTACTGTGTACTAAGGAGGAGAGGTGCTGGGGGGAGGGAGAGCCTGGGCTCTGAAGTCATGTGGGCATGTGCATTTAGCTTGACCCAGTACATGTGCTAAATTGCCTCAGTCATGTCTGGCTCTTTGCAACCCTATGGACTGTAGCCTGCCAGGCTCCTCTGTCCATGGGATTCTCCAGGCAAGAATACTGGAGTGGGTTGCCATGCCCTCTTCCAGGGGATCTTCTCGACCCAGGGATTGAACCCAGGTCTCTCGTGTCTCCTGCATTGGCAGGTGGGTTCTTTACCCCTAGCGCCACCTGGGAAGTCCCTGGGAAGCTTGACTGAGAAGTATGAGGAAAGCTTTCCTAGAAGGTTGTTCAGTGTGTGCATGCCCTTGAACTTGAGGGCTGCAAATGTGTCCATTGTTTTTGCCTATGCTGTTCCCTCTGTCTTGCACACCTTTCCTCTTTTCATTGCCCTTTGGTCAGCCCAAGTCCCACTTATCTTTTAGGCTGAAGACATCATTAAGAGTGATACAGATAATAAAACCTACAACAAAACATCAAATGCTTATGTATTTTTTCCTCTGTGCTATGCATTGTTCTGAGTTCCTTATACATATCAGTGGCTTTAAGCCTCACAGTCTTGAAAAGTAAGTCTCTGTATTAACCCTGTTTTAAGGATCAAGAGACTGAGGCACAGGAAGATTGTAGGGCCTGTCCAAAATCACCCAGTGGATTCAATCAGTGATTGAGTTTGGCTTTTTTTTCCTTCTCTTCCCATTTATTTATCTTCCCAGCTCCCTTCAGTAAGATGTCAGCTGCAGGGGTGGACAGAGCTTTGTTTGTTTTGTTCTTGGCTATATTCCCAGGGTGGGTACAGTGGGGCCTGGGGTATGCAGTAGGTGCTTAATAAGTATTTGTCGACTGCATGAAGTGGCAGAGCTGGGATCTGAACGCTGCAGTCTGGCTCAGGTCCATCGGTTAAATTAAAATGCCACCTCCTCTGGGAAGCCTTCTCTACCCTGCACTTCGCCTGTTGTGTCAGAGGCCTCCCCTGGATTCCCACAGTGGCCTGTGTATCCACTTTCCCCACTGGCCTCTGAGTTCCTCAGTCCAGATGCTAGGTGGAAAATTTTCACCAAGCATGTGGAAGTGAAAGAATTGGGGGGAGGGGGACGCTTCCCTGCCTGTGCCTCATGGTGACTCACCAAACACAAAATTGTCAGGACGAAAGATCTGGCCGAAGGGGCCAGAGCGGACAGAGTCCATGGTGCCTGGCTCAAGGTCCACCAGGACAGCTCTGGGCACGTAATTTCCTCCTGCAGAGAAGCAGATGGACAGCAGCTTGGTCAACTCCAGGAACCAGCACCCAGTCCCCTCCCAGGCCCTCTCCACCCCCACTCTGGCCAGGTGCCTCTGCCCCCTTACCAGTGGCCTCATTGTAGTATACGTTGATTCTCTCCAGCTGGAGGTCACTGTCCCCGTGGTATGTGCCCGTGGGATCAATGCCATGCTCATCACTGATTACCTCCCAAAACTAGAAAGGGGGAGGTGGAAAGGACCAAGAAGGGGGAGTCAATGGCCAGGCCTTCCCCCACCTCCGTCTCCTGAGCTCAGGATCCCCAATCACCTCCCTGGCTGCCACCTGTCCCCCAGCAAGGTGAGTGGGGGACCGGGTCGCAGGGTGGGCAGGCGAGGATGAGGCAGCAAGTAGGGAGAGGTGGGGGCGGGGTGAAGCAGATTCAACACCCCAGCCAAGACGGCCGGTGGGGGCAGCTTTCCCTGGCTGCTGCCGTGGGCAGGGGCGGGGTCTCTTTGTGCCTGTGGAGGGGCCAGCGGGCCAGCTGTGAAGCCAGCTGTGGCGAGCGGACAGAAGGCCGGGCCCCACCCCCATCAGTTCTTTGTTTCCCAGCTTGGCCCTGCCCTTCGCGCCCCTCCCCCACCGACCCTGGGGTGCTGGCTTCCTGGGGGACCTGGCCCCCCACAGTGGAGGAGTGCTGCGGGGCTCAGTGGACTGCGCTCGGCGTCCTTCCAGGGCCCGGTCCCCCCGCGCACCTTGGCTCCGATCTGGTTGCCGCACTGGCCGGCCTGCAGGTGCACAATCTCCCGCATGGCTGTGGCGCTGATGCTGGACTCGGCGGCGCTGGCGCTGGTGCTGATGCTGCGAACTGCGGCGGCGAAGGCGGCGGCAAAGCACAGTCTCTGCGCCCCCGGGGCGCCTCTATATGAGCAGGCGGGGCTCGCGTCACGGCCCGGTCACTGGCCCGCTCCGCCCCCTGGTCCCGCCCCGGGACGGAGGGTGCAGGGAGGGAAGGATATCCCTCCCCTGCCTCCTAGAGACCTCCCGGGAGTGGGGATGCTCTGGACCCCCAAATCCGGGCAGTGGGGGCGAGGCCTCTCGGGCGCCCTCAGTACCCTCTCCCTCCGTCCCACCCCTCCCGCCGCCAGCCCGGCCTGGCAATCTGGGATTTGCCGGGATTGGGTGGGGAGGTGGGTGGGGTGACCGAGAGGGAGGGAGAGAGCCCGGTAAACATGCAGCCGGGAGATTCAGCCTCTCCCCGCTCCCGCCCCCGCCGCGAAAGACCCTGCCTCAGTTTCTCCGGCCCAAGCCTCCCTTCCCATCCCGTTTCGTTGTCATTCTCCAGAAACGCTCGCCTTAACCACGAGGGCTCGTGGTGGGGGCCGAACTGGCCGCTCCAGAGGAGCCGGCTGTTTGGGGAGGTGGGAGGCGGTCGGTTCCTGCTGGACTTCTCTTGAAGCTGCGTAGTAAGTAAAACCACGATATGCCTTCCATATTCGACTGCGGATGCTTCTGGAAGCCGACGGAGGTATGTGTGTGTGTGTGTTGGGCGGGGGGTGGGGGGACTGTGCACTCCCCCTGGACACCTCTTTTGGGCTCTGAGTCTGTCGCAGGTGGGGTCATCCTCAGCGTCGCCTGGGGTCGAACATCAGTGATTAAGACGTATAGCTGGATTACAGATTGCAGGGGAATAGAGGGCCCCTCCGAGGTGGGGGGCTGCCTTGCTCCCCCCAGCTCGGCACCCTCCTGTTCCATTGTTACAAGTTATTACAAGTCATCGCCCTGCCTTTGCATTGGTAATTAGTACATGACCTTGCACAGGCCACTTGGCCTCCCCCTGCTGAATTTCCTCCAAGATGGAGCCGTCAGGAATGCCTGCCCACTAGGCAGTTGGGAGGGTCTGAAAGCCCACCCCCCGGCAGAGTGATCAATAAGTTGTAGCTATTGGTATTACAATTATTATTGTGACACTGGGCTAGACTTCCTGTGCTGCCCCTCTTGGGGTCGGCTTCTGCTGGCAGCCTCCCGCTCTGACATCCCAGGAAGCCTCCACGTCCTCTGTGGCTTCTGGCTACTTCAGGGTAGGGGTGGGTTTGGCCAGGCCCTTGGAAGGGCTGGGGCCTCACAGTTCTCACCAGTGGCTTCCGATTTTGTGGTTCTCCACAGGGCAGGGACACTTGGCAATGTCCTAGTTATGCCTAAATGTTGTGTGTGTGTGTGTGCTACTGGCACCTGGTAAGTGGGTGTTGCTGAGCATTCTAAGGTGCACAGGCAGGACAGTCTCCCTCCACTATAAGAATTATCTGGTCCAAATATCAATAGGGCTCAAGGCCAGGGATCAATTCCCAACCCCCAGGGTCTAATGCCTGATGATCTGAGGTGGAGCTGATGTAATAGAAATAAAGTGGACAAGAAATGTAACGTGCTTGAATGGTCCCCAAACCTTCCCCCGACCCGCCCTGGTCCATGGGAAAATTGTCTTCTACGAAACCAGTCCCTGATGCCAAAAAGGTTGGGGACTGCTGTTCAAGGCTAAGAAATCCTGTGTTAATTATTTGAGAAAAAACAAAATTGAGTTGGATCTTTAGGTTCACACTAGACACCAGAGCACTGCAGGAGACCTGGGTTTGATCTCTGGTTAGGGAAGATCCCCTGGAGAAGGAAAGGACAAGCCACTCCAGTATTCTTGCCTGGAAAATTCCAGGCAAGGAATTTTCAAAGGAGCAGAGGAGCCTGGCAGGCTACAGTACATGGGGTCGCAAAGAATCGGTCGTGACTGAACGACTAACACGATAACAAGAAGACATCAAAATAAATTCCGGATGGATCAGATCATACAAATAAGGGTGACCCCTGCCCCCACCCCAGGATCAGTGAATTACTTCCTCTGTTATTTAAATGTGTGTAGCATCCTTCAGTAGGTCAGATAATTATGGAGCACAGTCTCTTGGGATGGCTCCACAGAATCCCCTAACCCAGAAATTCTCAGCTGGAGGTTACCCCCTTCCATTACAACCTGGGGTTGTGATTGGCACCCAGTGGGTGGAGTCTATGGAGGCTGCTCACTGGCCTCCAGTGCACTGAAATGGCCCCTGCAGCAAAGAATTATCTGGCCCTGAAAACCAACAGCAATAACCAAAGTCAAGAAACCTGACTGAGACTTTCGAGATTATCAGACGTTGTTATAATTGATCCCTGGGATGTGGTTCCCGGATTGATATACAAAGTCTATCAATCCATGTTAATGTCTCTCAAGAATTCATAAACCTGGTGTTGGCATTTCACTCTTTAATATAGCAAGAAAACATAAAAACATAAAGTGGAAGTGGCCCTGCTGGGAGGGGCTAATTTGGGCTTCAGCCCCAGGAAAATGGGACTTCCTGTGTCACCCCTCCAGGGCAGGGCTGATCTGGGGTCAGGACTGAGCTCCAAACAGGTGGGGCTTCCTGGACTAGCCCACCTGGGGGAGGGACAGCCCCACTGGGGAGCACAGGCCCTGGAAAGCAGAGTGTGCCCTCTGTCTATCTCTGCATCAGGGCATGCCTTGGGTTCCCTGAGGGTCCTCAGGGGAGGAATACAGAGAGGGGAAGTGGGGAGGAATGTGGCACACAGAGCATAGGTGGCTCTGGGACTTGGCATTGCCTGCGATGTAGAAAACCTGCAGGGATGAAGCCAAGAGAGGTTGTGGTGGGCTGACATCACCTTCACTCCATGGTCATTCTCCCACTCCAGTCTGGCCTCTCCTGCACTCCCGTCCTGGGAGGTGAGGAGTGCCGGGCATACCCAAGGGCTCCCAGACAAGCAGACCCTCCCTGTACCCAGGTGTCCCACGGCATCACTTACCACCCAGAAAGCCGTCAAAGCTCCCTGCAAGAAGCCGAAGAAAGCATCGTAGGGGTGGTGCCAGTGGTCCAAGACCCGGATGTAGCCAGTCAGCAGAGCCAGGGACAAGAAAAGGAGCTGGATGGTGGGCCGTAAGAGCCAGATTTTCTGTCCCCAGGAACCGGCCTGTATGTAGAGCTGGAAGGCGGGTGGCAGTGCCTTGAAACCCTGGGAGAGGGTAATCAGAGGGACTACACCCCAGGGCTGCATTTTTGTGCCCACCCGTGTTTTCTATCTGAACCTGCCAGTTTTGTATGGAAATGTATTTCAGCTTCTCAAGAGGGTAGGGGCTGTGTCCATCACTGTAACAGAGCTATGTGCTCTTAGCTACATGCTAGCGTTGGGAGAGTTGTTAGTTGGTGAATGATTTCCTAAGAGTCAGGTGAGACCCTCCGGGTAGGCTCATGCTGTGAGTGGGCACTGCCACTTCCTGCATCAGGTCTCCAATCGGAGCAGGTTGGCCTCATTGGCAAACCTTCAAGGAGCCGAGTTTGGGTTCTTGATTTTGAAATGGAAAACAGAAAGAAAAAAAAAAAATCCCATCAGGTGAAATTTACTTCCTTGAGATGAGCAAGAACAGGACAGTGGTGCTTGTGTGTTTCAGGGAGAGATCAACTGTGGGCACTTGAGGGACGCTTAAGAGGTGGGGGAATTCCCCGAGATCCAGAATATTCTGTTCACAAAGTTGTCCGCTCCATCCAAAAATCAGACCACGGCCGGCCTCTGAGTTGTGTGTGGTCTGTCTGTGCACGTTGGCATGTTGGCGTGTACCCAGTCCCCCAACCACCGCCCCATCCCGGGAACGAAGGCAGTCTGTTTTGCTTGTTATTAATGATTAATAGTGACCTTTAGGCCAGATCCTGTTCTGAGTCCTTTGAGGGTATCAGTTCATCTATGTGTTAACTCATGAAACCACAACCCTAGGAGGCAAGTGCTGTTTCCATACAGATGAGGAAACCGAGGTTCAAGGTCTCACGTAGTGTCACACAAAGTTGAGGCTGGAAACAGAGCGGGTACATTCCACCTCCAAAACCCTGCGCTTTTATCACTACAGGAAGCTGTAATTACTTTGTCTTAAAATACAAAGGGGCAGGGATGGTTTGGGGGAGGTGGCCGCTGAACCCACTGTCTTTCAGGGAGAAAACATTGGTGGTGTAAAGGCAGCTGTGTGACCGTCATGTGCCCCGGTGGCTGGAGCTTCTGTGTCGTTGTGTCTGCCCACCACCAAGCTTGGGTGCTTTGGGCTGGCTCTAATCTGCTTCTGCCATCCAAGCCTATGCCCCTGGGTTGTTGGCTCCTTCCCAGAGGCAACTCCCCCTGCCCCCCCCCCACTTCCCTTCCTGCCATTTTATTACCTAAATCTTAGATCTTCACCTCAGCTGGGTCTTGGGTGATTTCCCTTCCTGCTGTCCTTGGTGGAGCCCAGTCCTGGGCACAGACCCAGCCTGGCATGAGCCCTCTCCAGCTGCAGGGGCAGGGGCCGGGGGGACAGAGGGTTCTGCAAGTTGCTATTCTGGGACCAGGACGCTGAATGAATCTTAAGAGGAGATGGGCCCACCCCACTCTTGCCCTCCTGACTCTGGGGGAACACACAAGCTCTGTGGGAGCTGTGCCTGGCACTGTGGGCACCGACCATGGGATGGTGGGGGTGGGGGGAACAATGGAGCATTTTCTGGCCTTGCTGTGTGTGCAGCTCACCTCCCACCAACACTCACCACCAGATACACCATGCAGTACATCCCCAAGGAGGCGTTCTCAGAATAGAAGGACATCCTGGGGGATGGGCAGGGGGAGCATGGATATCAGCTGGGGGTGGAGTGGGGTGGGGTGGGGTGGGGACACCTCCTGGGTTCCCCTCTCTGCCCACCCACTCGCCTGGCATCGAGGACATCTTCAGGATGCCCTGTGCAGCTGTAGTTGGTGATGTAGCCATTCTCACAGTTGAAGGAGGTTGGATCCGGCAGGCATGTGGCCAGGAAGTGGGGCCGCAGTTGACCTGTGGTCATCTTGGCGATACTGGTCAGGGAGAAGCTGGCCAGGCCGCCAAAGATGAAGGCGCGCAGCTGCTTGTAGATCATGGCCATGTAAGCGCTGCTCATGAAGGCTGGCGAGCTTAGCTGCAGGCCCCTGACCCGAATCAGCTCTCCCAGGCTGATCTGTGGGGCCAAAGTGGATGGGTGAGGGGGTCACTGCTGAGGGCAGGGGGTGCAAGGAGGGAAGGAAATCCTCCACGCTTTATCGCATATGGAAGGGAGGCTGTTGTTTCCCACTAAACCAGCCGAAAGTGTGGGTCTTCTCATTCCATCACACACACACACACAAATGGGTGATTTCTCCCACCCCTGTGTCTGAAATGGGAAGACTCCTAAGCCAAGGAATATGGCTTCCCATTACCACCAGGGAAAGGGGGGGGGGTCCCATATCTGAAAGGGGTAGGATTTCGATATATCAGGAAAAGAGGCAGGGCATGGCTCTAGCTTATGTCAGACATAGGTAGGATTTCCTGTCCTATAGCTAAAAGGAGTGGGACTTCCTGTTACACCAGGAGAAGAGGTGGGACATCTCCCTAGTTTATGTCAGACATAGGCAGGATTTTCTGTCCCATATCTAAAAAGGGCAGGACTTCCTGTTATACCAGGAAATGAGGATAGGCTTCCACCCAAATGCTGGAAAATTGTGGAACATCCCCTGTCACCAAGGAGGAAGAAGCAGGATGTTCCATGTTTGAGAGGAGGAGGTTTCCCACCTTCCCAGGGGGCAGGGCTGCTTCCTGCCTTCTGCATAAAGGGTTGGGGCTTCCCAGTCTACTGGGGGGAGGTGGGGCTGAACTTCCTGTTCCATGCCTAAGGCAGAGAGGGGGTTCTTTCCCCTATACTAAGTCAAAAGTGGGGGCTTACTTTGTCCTCAAGGAAAGGGGTTTTATGCCATTGAGCAGTGAAA
Organism: Bos indicus; assembly: GCF_029378745.1. Classification (NCBI taxonomy): domain Eukaryota; kingdom Metazoa; phylum Chordata; class Mammalia; order Artiodactyla; family Bovidae; genus Bos; species Bos indicus. The sequence continues at coordinate 17,751,701 of NC_091766.1, read as the reverse complement.
TGTCCCATTTCAGTAGGAAAAAGAGGTGGTATTTACTTCTGCTTTAGATCTATAATCCTGGGGGGTTCCCATTTTGCCAGAAAAAGGGGTGAACTCGCTCATAGCGTGTCACCACAGCCTGAGGTGAAGTGGCCAGCCTCTTACCGTGAAGATGGAGATGAAGAAGCCCATCTTTATGAGTGCCGAGTCTTCGATGATGTAATGGGCCATCCGGGGGTATTGGATGGTGGTGTCATTGCAAAAGAAGCCCTGGATGTGGGGTTCCAGCAAACCGGTCTCACTCAGCACAATGGGGAGGCTGACTGCAGGGGGTGGAGATGACCCCACTCATAGACGGGTCACCTGAGGTTGACTCTCCTTAGGCCTTCTGGCCAGTCTGTCCTCCCAGCATCTCCACAGCCTGGACATGGGGACATGGGTGGGGAGGACAGTCTGGCCAGGAGGCCAGAGCCCCAGGGACCCATTCACAGCTGGGGTCTTGGGAATGAGGTGGGTAAGGGGTAAGGATAATGATGGAAGGGCTCACTCTTTCCATATGTGTGTGTGTCCTCTTGTGTGCAGGTACACGTGTATGACTGTGGCTCCGCATGTGTTTGTGTACGAATGTGTATGTGTGCTGATGGATAGCTATGTCTATGTCATGTGTATGTGGTGTGAATAGGTGTTTGTGGTGCTCATGAGTACATGTCTGTGAGAGAGAGAGAAAAAAAAAGACATTATACATTGTATCCACGGATGTGTGGGTTGTCTTGGTGTGTGTGGTATCTATGTGTGTTTCATGCCTATGTGGATGGTTCTGTGGCTGATCGAGCTGGGAGAAAATGGTAGCAAAGTTGTGTGTGAGCAGCCTCTGGGGCCCCTCACCTGACACTACTATCCTGAAGGCAGGCAGACCAGGGGGCCTGTCTCCAGCCGGTGTAGGCCTGCTCATTCTACAAGCCTATACCAGGCCTCCCTCCCCGTCTTGACTCTCATCCGCTGAAGCCTAGTGGCAGCTGGAACCCAATCTCTCACCATCCCCAGCTCCCTCGCTGGGCTGGAAGGGCCAAGCTAGTGTCCCAGCCTGGCCTCCGCATCCCAGCAAAGGAGCTTTGGTCACTAGTTCTACCCACTGGGGAGTTGAGGGTATTGGTCTATGCCAGCCACACATCTGGACCCCAAGCAAGCTCAGGCCACATGGGTACCCACACACCCAGAATCTGACACACACAATTAGACAACCACACAGTCTGACCCAGACACCCAGATTCCGATGTACATACATAGACATATAACAGTATACCCACAATACACATAGGCCCATATAGACCCAGACACAAAGCTGGCTACACAAATACCATTGGATGGACCACCACCCCAGATGCATAGTCACGGGCTCCCATAGATGAAGTGCATGCAAAAAAGTCACCCACAATGAACCGCCCCCCGCCCACCAAGCCAATACAGCAGGCAACACAATACAATATGCAACTCGGGGACCCAAAGGGACACACGCATACACGCTCACATGTGCACACACACACAGAATTATACATTCACATGGATATGAGTGCAACACAGACCAGCCCCAGACATACAGATAGACCCAGGGGCTTGCACACAACATACCCCTAGTCAAAACGTACACAGAGATATATATAGTAAAACATACCTCCTACCACAGACACATAGACAGACCCAGATACACAACTCAAGGAGACTTACAGCACATAAAGTCATATGCAAGACTGAAACAAAAAGATGAGCAGCTGGACGCTGACCCCAGCATCCAGATCCAGGATGACAGGTAAGCACACAAAATCCATTCTTGTGGAGAGTCCCCTTCTGCTCCCTTCACGCAGAGTCTCATTGACCCAGACATCCCAGAAATATGCTGATGACACGCATGTCCCAAGTACACACATTAGGGCAGGCAGCCAGCCCCAGGCCTAGCAAACCTCAGATAAAGACACACAGGAAGACAAACTCCCTCCAAGGCTTCTTGGGTGTCCACGTAGGGCAGGGGCTCAAGGACGGTAGGGAGGGGGCTCACCCAGCATCAGACAGATTAAGTCCAAAGCCACCAACAGCTTGGCAGTCCAGGAGTGTGGCAGCGGATGGAACAGGGGTGTCCTGCGCGGGTCTCCAGGCCACAGGCACTGGTATCGGACCACCAACTCAGGCAAGGCCAAGATGGTATGTGGTAAGTTGATTGCCTGTGGGGAACGAAGGGGTTGGCATGCCCACCCGGACTGGAATTAGAGCTCAAGAGGCGATCTGGTCATAGTGGGGGAGAGGCTGGTTTGAATGGTGAAGATCAAGGTGGGCAGGGAGGGGTCCCATTGCAGGCCAGTAATTAGATGGCCAAGGAGGCGGGGCAACCCCCAGAATGGCCAAGGAGGTGGCACCTTCCTGAGGATGGCCTAAGGGTCGGAGGAAACTGAGGCCTCCCTGACTCCATTAGTTGGGAGCCCCATCCCATTCAGGGACTTGACTGATTTTGGGGTAAGGTCTTGAAATTTTGAGTGGGGTCTGGAAGAAGGTGGAGAGGAACAAAGTGGGTGGGGTTTAAGTGCTCAGACAAAATGCTCAGAGACCAGAGGACTCCAGGAAAGTTAGACTAGGACTGGGAATGGGGCAGAGAGTTCTGGAAAAGTGTTGCTGCTGCTGCTAAGTCGCTTCAGTCGTGTCCGACTCTGTGCGACCCTATAGACAGAAGCCCACCAGGCTCCCCCATCCTTGGGATTCTCCAGGCAAGAACACTGGAGTGGGTTGCCATTTCCTTCTCTAATGCATGAAAGTGAAAAGTGAAAGTGAAGTCGCTCAATCATGTCTGACTCTTAGCGACCCCATGGACTGCAGCCTACCAGGCTCCTCCATCCATGGGATTTTCCAGGTAAGAGTACTGGAGTGGGTGCCATTGCCCAGGACAAAATACTCAAGAGACTGGAGTCTCCAGGAAAGTCAGGCTAGGGAGACAATAAAAGGGCGGAGCCTGGGGAGAGGCAGTCCTAGCCCGAGAAAAGTAGAAAAGTGAATGGGCCAGGAGAGTGGGCAAGGCCTCAGAAGTTGGTCTGAAATGTGGGCGGAGCTTACGGGAAAGTGGGCAGACTGGAGGCTGGGCAGGGCTTGGGACAATAGTGGCTAGGAAGTGGGCGGGGCCTAGGGAGAATGACAGGGAAGTGGGAGGGGCTTATGAGTGGGCAGGGCTTGGGATACCGAGGGCGGGAGAGTGGGCGGGGCCTGGGAGAAAGGGAAGTGGAAAGGGCTTACGGAGTATGACGGGGTAGTGGTGGGGTTTGGGATTGGGCAGGGCTTGGGAGACTGGGGCAGCTCTGCGAGGGGCAAGCCCACCTTTCTCAGGGTCCCGCGGGTAAAAGGCATATCGGAGTTGACGAGAGTCCTCCTGGGAGAAACGTCTCCGTGCTGGCGATTGCAGACGTTGGGCGATTCCCTGGTGGTCATTCTCCGGCTGAGAGCCTGTTTGGGCAGGCAGGACCCTTCCATCTCTATCAACGGCTGCCCTGTCCCTCTTCGCCACGCCGGGAGTCCTCGCCGCTCCTCATTGGTCCGCCGCGGACCAATGGGAATTCGCCTCCGGGCTTACCCTGTCTTTACTGTCCCTGGAGCACCGTCCTCGCGGGGACCCGGGGTTGCACCGAGTGGGGATGGGTGAGGGTCTTCAGTCCCACTCCTGCTTCTTACGCCCTGTTCCCGCGTCCAAGACCCTGTCTGGTCCCGTTCCAGCCGGGCTCCGGTGTCTCCCTTTCCCTGTTGCCACGCTCCTTTCTCCGAGTGTTTCAGTAGACGCCGAAGCATCTTTTCATCCTTTCAGCCTAGACACCCTCCTCCCACCCGCCCATTCCGTGAAGCCCTGGACCGAGGCGCCGGGTCCACCAGGGGTCGCCCGCGGCCCACACTGCCAAGGAAAGGGACCCAGAGTTTCCTTAAGGGAGGGAGTGAGTGATACGCCCCCAGAAGGAGAGCCTGGGGGGTGGATCTTTGGTGGCTCAAAGACCCTGGATCTTCCCTGGGGGCGGGACCTGGGTTTCCTTGGTTGTTCTCCCTTGTATTTGTGTCTTTTCCAGTCTTTCCAGGTCAGCCTGTGTCAGTCAGTGTGTGACTTAAGTGCCTTTGGTGGTCTTTGGGCATCTGATACTGTGTGTCTTTGAATGCATATCTCAGAGCCTTCAAGACTCTTTCAGGCTGTATGTTAGTGGGTATGCGTGACTCTGGGCATGAATCTGTCCTTTTGTGCTCTTGTGGCTAGCTTGGGCAGCTGTGTGTCTAGTATTGTGTGTCTGGGCATGTCTTAGTGTGTGACTGTGTGTATGCCTGTATGGTGTATCCCCACCACTGTTTTGGTATGCATGTGATTGTGATATTGTGTGTTCTTATATTCTGGGGTGTTTATGCTCTGAATATGTATCCGTTGTGTGTCTCTGTGCGTCTGTGGCTAGCTTTGGGGGCTACTCTTGTGTATCTGTGATTACGTGTCTCAGTGTGTGTATGTGTGGTGTGTTTGTGTCTCTGCCTTTGTTTGTAATTGTGTACTGCCTGAATCGGGATGTCTTTTGTACACAAGTGTCTGTCTGGTGGCTGCCTTTCTGGGCCAGTTGGAGAGTCCCTTCCAGGTGTTAGCCGTGCTGGGGCCTCCTTCCTGAGACCAGGCTGGCTTGCTTCCCAGCAGAGTGAGCTGGCTTCTCAGGGACCGGGCCCTCTGAGGGGTACCCCGGGCCTGCCCTGGTATGCTTGGGTCTTCCCCATCCCTGTGTTCGTCCACTGCCATTAGCAGGGAAACACCATTTCCTACCTTTGATGTCACTGGTGTGAAAATTTTCCCTTCCTCCAAATAGCTCGGGTCTTTCTTTTTTATTTTTTCTCTTAAAATTTGTGTGTGTGTGGCCTGTGTGTGGCCACTGGTTTCTTTCTCTATGTACTCATACTTGACCACGATTCTGTATGTAACACACACACACAAACCAAGACAAAGCAAATGTGGAAAATGTAAGTGGGCAGAAGCTTATACAGTGGAAGGTTCATGATCTCTTTTTCAGATAATTCTCCTGAATACCTCTAGCTTCCTTCCTTTTTTTTTTTTTTTTTTTTAATTTACTTATTTATTGGGCCACCCTGGGTATTAGTTGCAGCATGTGGGATCTAGTTTCCTGACCAGGGATCGAATCCAGGCCCCCTGCATTAGGAGTGCGGAGTCTTAACAGGGAAGCCCCCCACTGAGCTTCTTATAAACCTTCTAGATATGTGCTATGCAAATGTGTCTTTGCTCTGAAACCAAATCCGCATTCTTTGTTTTCTTAGCCCTTAGAGATCTCTATCGAGCCCCAAATAGATGACTCAACCTCCCCCATGGCTTATTACTGAACTGATTCTATGAGTGATAATCTGACCATTTCGATGACACTTTTGACTATTTCCATTCTGAATTCTTCCTGCCTCTCTTTTGGCCCAGACATCTGCACTCGTTTCTGGACTCTGCTGCTTCATCTACAGGATCAAATCCCCACCTACAAGTTACAGAGGCACCAGACCATCAGCCTCAATCGTGCCGGAGAGCACTTGCTGAATGCCAGGTGCCATTCTGGCTTCTGATTCGGGACAGTAATCCCAGGAGGTGGTCCCTGTATTAGCTATACTTCCCTGATGGGAACCTTGAGGCAGAGAGGTGAAGGCATTTGCTTTGAGACAGAACTGGGATTTAAAGCTAGCTATGCGTTGAGACCTTCTCTTATTCCCATTTCAGTTCAGTTCAGTTCAATCGCTCAGTCGTGTCCGACTCTTTGCGACACCATGGACTGCAGCACACCAGGCTCCCTGTCCATCACCAACTCCTGGAGCTGGTGTGAAAAGCAAGGCTCAGAGATGGGATCATGTGCCATTGTTGTTCCTCAACTAGAAACACACTTTTAGGTACATCCCCTCACTCCCACTTTCCTTATCCTGAACACTCATTACGTTGGAAACACAACACAGTTCAACAGTAGCTGGGTAAGGGCACCCCAACTCCACAAAGTCTAATGGCACCATCATGCCTTGTCATGTTTACACAATATGGCAAGTGCATTCACATGCCGGATCTGTGTTTCCCCGGCTTCCCCAGGGCCAAGGAGACTCGGACCCAGCTTTTCCAGAGACTTAATCTGGAGAACGTGATTCTTCTCTCAGTTTCAATTTCCTCCTTCAACACGTGTGGACACTCCCTCAGCTCAAAACCAATCTCACTCAATTATTTTCTTCTCATTTTTCTTCTTTTCTTGGTTTACAGCCCCCTACTGGGTCCCATGCTCTCTCACTGTGCACTTACCCAGTAATCACTAAAGATCTCTTTCAGGCTTTGCCTGTGGGGACACGAAGGATCCAGGCCAATGGACTTCATTCAGGGTGGCGGGCAGGCAGAAACTCATAAGGAGGTGAGTTTGGCTAGGAAAAATCAAGGCATACTTCCTGGAGGAGGTGCCTGTTTGCTGGGCCTCTGAGAGGGGAGAGGGGTTCTCCCCCCTCCAACTACTTCCTGCCCAGTCCCTCCCTTGAGCCCTGGAATGGCAATGGTGAGAGAATTCAGGTCCTTCCCCTAGAGGGGAGGGAAACCAGGGCCCACTCTCTCCTGGGGAGACAGTTGAGCACAGAGGTGTGACTACTGAACCATGTGGTGCTAGGCAACTGATGCTGAGAGCTCCATGGTGGGCGGGGCTGTTTATATCAGATGTGCCGACCACAACAATGCGTCATGGCGTTCCCTGGCTGCGGCCTGCGCCTTCCCCAGGCTGCCAGGCCTTGTTCCCCGACCCTGGAGGGGGTGTATAGAATTCTGCTAAGTCCCTTAATTCAGAAGTCACTGGAAGTCCTTGACTGTGACTTTGACTTTTGGAGTTTCAGTTTTTTTTTTACTCCAGCCATTGGAATTGTAGAAAACTCAGTGATCCAGCTCACCTGGAATGAGCCTTTGCCATGGGCCTGCCACTGCTCACAGCAAGTTCTCAGCTACCCTTTGAGATTTACTCTTATTCCCATTTAGCGGATGTGGAAAGTGAGGCTCAGAGAGCTGAAACAGCTTGCCCCAGACCACACAGCAAGAAACCGGAGGGCTGAAATGCAAGAATGTTAGAGCGGGGGCAGCAAATTTTCCACTGAGAGACCAGAGAGAGTAAACATTCGGGGCTTCATGGGCCAAACAATCTCTGTTGTAACTACCCCATTTGGCTGGAACATTGCAAAAGTCACCACAGACTGTATGGAAACGAATGAGCGTGGCTGTGTGCTGATACAATTTTATTTGTGGACACTGAAATTTGAATTTCACACGTGATTTGCACCTGTCAGGAGTCTTCTTTTGACTTTTCCCAGCTGCCTCAAAATGAAAACACACAAAATGTCAGTGGACTGAGGTTTTTCCACCTCTAGAATCCATGCTGGTAACTATTATACTTCATTCATTCCTTTATTCAATAAATACTATCAAGGCCTATAATTTTCTAGGTACTGGAGGTAGCATGGAAACCAGGCAGGTGAAGATATTCCTCTTTGGGACTTAACAGTTTCTTGGGGGGAAACAACCACGAGCAAGTAAACAAACGAACAAGAATATCTCACGTGGTGGAAACTGCTAGTAAGGAAATTTCAAGGGGTGATGTAACTGGGGCCCGAGAGAGAGACACTTTCGTTTGGGTTGTCCGAGATGGTGCCTGGGAGTTCTCTGAATTCCTCTTTTTCGTCAGCTCGGGCAAACCTTGTCTGTGAGCTGCCTTGGGGTGGGGTTTAATAATAAACAGAATGGCCAGTGGCCTGTGAGCTTCTTGGCAGAGCGATGGTATCTGGTGAAGCCTCTTTGTCCTCAGAATCTTTGTATCTATCTTCCTGGCTGGTCAGATTCCTCGGAGAAAAGATCCCACCATCCCCATCTTTCAGGTCCTGGCTGCTGGGTCGAGGGGGCGAGGGTCAAGGTGGGACAGTTTCAACTCTTGCATTCAAGTTCACACATTTGATTCACACATGATCCTAGCATGATTCTTCTATTATCAACTGCATTCCTCCCACCAGAAATGTTGAGATTTCCGTGGTCTAGAGGGGAAAAAAAAAAAAGCAACAAAAAAATGGCTGTGTTTCCACCCAACTGGGGAGCAGAGCTGGTATCTCTTTTGGGAATTTACTTTCAACCAATGCTTCTACTTTAGCTGCCACCCACCACATCTCTTTTGGAGTTGGCAGGAGGTCACCAATAACTGAGGCGTGAGACACGGTGGTTGATGGTGGTATTTTGCTAGGGAATGTGTATTTGGCATTCCACCCCATGGCTGACAAGTTTTGGTTTAGGTTTTAAAACAGTCCCTTAACTATGGCTGCAGTGAGATTTTGGGAGACAGTAAAAGTAGGCGCCGGACCTTAATCCTTCTGCTTTACTCAGAAGGACAGCTGACCGCAGATCTGGGGGAAAGAACATTCCAGGCATAGGGGACAGAAGGTGCGAAGGAACAATCTTGGTACAACGCAGTGGGTTCTTCAACTTGGGCAAGTGTCAGAATGTTCTTGAAGGCTCCTTCAGACACTGACTGCAGGGCTTCAGTTCCCAGAATGTCAATAGGTCTGGCTGAGGTGCTAGAATTTGCAGAGCTAGCAGGTCCCCCAGGTGATGCTGGTTTGGGCACAGAAATTTTTTATAAACCGCTAGTATTAAAACGGAAGCTTTTTACACCTAGGTGTCAACAAGAGCCAGTATCATTACTGTTTTCTCCTTTTAATTCCTCAGAGAGGCTTAATACAAGGTTGAATACAGGGTCGGTATCCGATCTTTGTTCAGTTGAACCAAAACACCCCTCCCCCCATTTCCTGGGCCGCTGGTGGACGGGTGAGATCAATTCCCGAGTCCATTCTCCCTTGCGCTATAGGGGAAGTGAGACCTGAAGAAGGATGGCGAGGTCCACCCTGCTGGTCTGGGGAGAGCCGGGCTTCTCTGGGAGCCCAGGGCTTTTCTAGGGCTGGCCATCTGTCAATCCACGATTGCTTCCTCTTTTGAGGCAGAGTTCTGGTTGCATCTCCGCTCCTCCTCCCGCCCCCGCGGACACCACCAGAGCGCGAACGGGAAATTTGAGTTTCCTCCGCCTCACTCAAGGTTGTCCCTTTCCTACAAGGGGAATTTCTCCACCTGGACTCTCCAGCCTTTTGCTTGTGGGGTCCAGGGAGCCCCAGACGGGAAGCGTCTAGGTGGGTGGGTGGGGGCAGGCCAGGGAAGGTCCGGGGTCCCGGGAAAAGAGAGGGAAGTAGAGAGAGGACTGAGCAGGGCACTCGGGGTTCCATTGGGAGGACTTATGCTCCAGAGGACAAGCGGGCTGAGGCCTGGCTGTTCTTTGATTCCTCCGAAGAAGTGCTGAGTTTAGGGGAGCCCTGGAGGAGCCCCAATGCTTGGGGGAGGAGCGCTAGGGAGGGATAAGAAATCCGGAAAAGAGACAAGAGAGAGAAGCAGAGAGGCTAAGAGATAACCAGGGAGATGCAAGAGAGAGAACTGGGGGTCAAGAGGATTTGATGGAGCAGAGCGTGGAGAGCTAGAGAGAAAAGGAGACGGAGATTCAGGGAAGAGAAAGTTGGGGAAAGTTTGGACCGAAGGTGGAGGGGGCGGGGCGGGGCCGAACGGGGCGGGGCGGGCGGGAACCAACCTACCCAGCGGGTCGCTGGGATCCCCACGGGCCACTCCCCGGAAAGCGGGACTTAGCTATAAAGGGCCGTGCGCTGGACCCGGCTCGCAGCCGCCCGCAGCCGGCCATGCACTCCAGCAACCTCGCCACCCCGGACCCCGAGGCCCAGCGGTCGCCCGCGCCCCCGGGTCGCGTCTGCAACCCGCTGCCCTGGGCTCTGAGCGCCGCGCTGCTGCTGCTTGCCGCTGCCTGCGCCACCTGCGTGGTGCGGGTCTGGGGCGTCCCCGGGACCCCTGCCTCGCCGGTTTCCAGTCCAGCGCCCAGCTCGATTCTCCCCGTGGGCCTGGAGCAGACTTCCGACCCCCACGCCCGCCTCCCCAACTCTCCGCAGGTGAGATACTGCCCGATCTGGACTCCGAGAGAGACCCGTACCCAGCCCCGGGACCCCTTCTCCATCCGCGTCCCCGCCTCCCGCAAGGTCTTTTCTGCGTCCCAGCCCGAGGGTGGAGAGACCCACCCCCCGTCCTTCTTGGATTTCTGAGGGCACCAATTCTTTATCCAGGTCTCCAAGGGGGCGCCATTCTAATCCTAACCCCCCGTGAGACCCCATCTGCACCCCGGGCTTCAGATGGGGACCGTTTCACCAACGCGCACCCCGAGGGACACTGCAATCGTCGTGGGGTTCCCCTTTTCTTTCGTAACTCGGGGAGAACCTCGGTTTTTTCCCGGACCCTTAGGGTACCCTCCTTTCCCTCTCAAGACTCTGCAGTGTCAAGACCCCTGGAGGGACTGTCTCATTTCCCTCCTAAGTCCTCGGGGTCCTCTCCTTGCAGACAGCCAGGGCTGGGGCAGCGTGTGTGTGTGTGTGTGTGTGTGTGTGCGCGCGCGGAGTGGTTCTTTTGGAACGCGAAGGGAAGGGACCATAAAGACTGTAGGCTCAAGGCCTGCGCAGATCCCGGGGACCCCACTTTCCAGGGGGCTGCGAGTTGCGAGTAGGAGGACCTTTAATCACTTTGCGTTTGTCCTTTCTCTCAGCAGGGCGTGTTCGCGCAGCTGGTGGTGGCCGATGGTGGTGAGTGACTCCCTAAAGACCCGGGGGAGCTGGGGGGGAGGGTGCACTAAGTGGGAGAGCTCCGGGAGAGGGAAGCCCCCTCCCCCCTCTGACCCAACCTGATCCTCTTTCCCTCCCTTCTCTGAAAAGCTTCCCCTACCCTCTTAGAACCTCGGCTGTCCCTCTCCGGGTCTCCTTCTCTGACCTCCATCTGTGTCCACCTCAGACCCCCGCCCCCTTAAGGCTGGGCCTGGATCCGCGCAAATCTCAGCCGGGTCGGCTCCCTTTACTGGACTCAGGGAGATCCGGACCCCTCCTCCGCAGCCGTTTCCCCTCCCTCACTTCTGGAAGCCCTATTTCCCACTCACTTCCCTTCCCCGCTTTCAGGGACCCTCCTCCTCCTCCTCCTCCTCTCTTTTAGGGAGACTCTTTCCCTGTTCCCTCTGCCCCTCCCTCTCCCAGACTCTCCTCCTCACCCTCCCTCAGTAGACCGTCCCCCTTTCCTCTCCCTCTTTTGGGGACTCTTCCCCCAAGCCCTTTCCCTCCCCCTTCCGGACTCTCCTGCAACCTCCTCGCATCTCTTTTAAGAAGACCTTCACCCCATCCTCTCTCTCTTTGAAATTCCCTCCTTCTTCACCCTCCACCCCTTTCTCTCTCCCGTTAGCTTTCCTCTAGGATCTTCGCTCCTTCCTGACAAGCTTCCCTTCCCCGCCCTCTCCCTCTCGTCCTGCCTCCTTCTCCGAGTCCCTCCATTCTATCTCGTCTCTGCCTGCCCCCTCTCTCTCCAAACCCCTTCCTCCCATCCCTAGGAGCTCCCTTTCCCCTCCATCATCCTTTCTGGCATTACATGTCCTCCTCCTCCCTGGTTTCTGGAAGTCTCTCTCCCTCCACCAACACCCCCTCTCTCCCCTCCGCTTCCTCAATCTCCACCTGAGTCTCTTCCCCCTCCCCCCGAATTTTCCTCCCTTCTTAGCCCCTCTTTCCCCTCCTCAAGCCCTACTTCCCTCCGAGACGCTTTTCCTTCCCTGAGCTCCCTTATCTTTCTCACACACTCCTCCCCACTTTTGCCTCTCCCTTAGAGCCGCTCCCCCCGTTTCCCAGGGCTATGCTCCCCGCCCACCAGCTATGCACACCTGCTCAGTGTACCCCACCTTCTCCTCCCACAGCACAGCTGACCGAAGGGCCGGTGCAGTGGCGTAGCGAGCAGGGGTTGACAGGTGTGACTCTGGCGCCAGGCGTGCACTACGACAAGCGCACCCAAGAGCTGGTGGTCCCCGAGGCCGGGGTCTACTATGTTTTCTTGCACTTGACCCTGAAGCGCGTGATGGCGGGCAACCGCAACGGCTCCGACTCCATCTCCGTGGCCCTGGACCTGCAGCCTTACCAAGCCGGGGCCGCCCTAACCCTGACCTTGGACTTGCCACCCCCACCCTTGGGGAACTCAGCAGCTGGTTTCCGGAGCAGCTTGCTGCACCTGGATGCGGGGCAGCGCTTGAGCGTCCACTTGCGCCCCAGGATCCGGGAGCCTCTCTCCTGGCAGCTCTCAGCCGAAGCCACGGTCTGGGGCCTCTTCCGCGTGGCCACCCAAGTTCCCAGTGGACTTCCCTTGTCAAAGCTCACGTGACCCCAGGCCTAGGTGTCACCTCCTGGAACAAGACTGCATCTTCCCTTCTTTCGTTGGGGCCCCAGGTGATGGGACCCAGCTCCTCTACCTCACTGGGCTGGCCAGGGGTCAGTGCTGCTGACCCCCTTCCTCTAGGATCCTCTGGGTCCCTCGGTATTTATTCTGAGCTGAGCTCAGACACTGTACATTATATTAATCCATTCAACTGATATTTATTGAGCTTCTGCTCCATGCCAGGCACTGTACAGGGCTAGAGAAATAGGAGCAAATAAAATAGACCCTCTCCCCATCCTTATTTATGTTAATATGTGTGAAATAGAGACTCATTTCCAATCCCTCTCCTTCCCACTCCATGGGATTCACGGGGCTAACTTGTGGGAGAGGGTCCAAGTATGTATGCTGCGTGAGCTTTATTCACTCATGCAAAATTTATCAGGCACTGTTTTAGGTGTTGGGGATCCAGCCAGGAACAAGATAAGACAAAACCTCCAGCTTTTGCCAAGCTGATGGTCTAATATGCTGGCTTTACAATATGACTGTGTGTGACCGTGTGTAACAGGGACATACGGGAGGGTGTGAGGTGGTACCTGATGCTGGATAATAAAATATTTTTATATATTATGACTGCTATGTACTGTACATTTACTAGACATTGTGAGTTATCTTGAGGCTTCAAACTGCCCTGTGCCTTAGGCATGGGATTTTTGTTATTTTCGTGATATTATTTCTATGCCCTTGAGATAGTTCACCTCTACTGTATCTGGCATTGGAAATATTGTGTAATTCCGTTTCTCAGGACATTGCTTGCCAGCTCTGTGTTCAGTGTCACCACACTAGTAACTTAAAATGGACCATGGTGATGGTATTTACACTAGGGGAAGCAGCAAAGCTTACAAGTCTGATTTGATGTATTGTTTGTTGATTGCCTACACTCAAAAGTGCTGGGAAAACATGTTCGCCATGTAGATGACATTTATGTGGGTTTTGCCTGTAACTGTTAATATTGTCACTAGCACACAAAAAAATCGAGGGCTGTTAAACCATTATCTGATTTAGCAAAGAAGTTCCAAGCATCATCAAAAAGCAAGTGAAGTGTGAACACACATCTTGATTGTTTCGTTCCATCTCCGTGTCTAGAGGAAAATATCAACCTCCATTTGCTTGTTTCTCACCTGCAAGCATAGATTGGCTTTGGGTTACAAAAGTGGAAAAAAAAAAACCAAAAAACGAGAAAGGCAGTCTGTGACACTCAGTTTTGGCTGTATGGAATTTGCAGTGGGGAGTATCTTATTTTATTGCTGGAGGTTGCCTGCTAAACATTTATGCCAATAAAATTTATAATAAATACAGATTCAATTCTCTCCTTTTTAAAAATTTTAATTTTGTTTATTCATTTTGCTGCATTGGGACTTAGTTGCAGCACTTGAAGATCTTTTGATCTTTCTTTGAGCATGCGAGATCTTTGTGGCATGTGGAATCTAGTTTCTTGATGAGGGATTGAACCTGGGCCCGCTGCATTGGGAGCATGGAGTTTTAGCCACTGGACCACTAGGGAAGTTCCTCAACTTTCTACTTCATGAGAGCTGGTTGTTAAACATTTGCCAGCACACCACTGTCCTGACCAGTTCTCCCACCCCCCCCCTAGTTTTCCCATCATGAAAATCTGCCCCTTGGCCCATTTAAACCAGATGGACCTTGGCTCCTGGGGCTGGGGTGGACAGGGAGGTTTCCATAGAGCAGATGACCTTGATGGGGACTTAAAAGGAGGGGTGGAGGTAAGGAGGAAGGGGAAGAGCTTTGCCTGTGCTAGACAGCCAGGAGGGTGTGTGATGGGCAGTGAAGATGAATTTCATTGCCTGACCCAGCTCTACACCTTCTCAAAGAGTTCCTTCCATTCCCCACATCCCTTCTGAGTGAGCAGAACTGACATTGAACTGACAACCATGAATACAGGCATGAAAGTGAAAATGTTAGTTGCTCAGTCATGCTTGACTCTCTGTGACCTCATGGACTGTAGCCTCTGTCCATAGAATTCTCCAGGCAAGAATTCTAGACTGGTTTTCCATTCCCTTCTCCAGATCTTCCCAACCCAGGAACTGAACCCAGGTCTCTCACATTGTAGGCAGATTCTTTACCTTCTGAGCCATCAAAGTGAAGTGAAGTCGCTCAATCGTGTCTGACTCTTTGCGACCCCATGGACTGTAGCCTACCACGCTCCTCCATCCATGGGATTTTCCAGGCAAGAGTACTGGAGTGGGAGGCCATTTCCTTCTCCAGAGGATATTCCCAACCCAGGGATTGAACCTGGGTCTCCCGCATTGTAGGCAGACGCTTTGCCATCTGAGCTATCAGGGAAGTCTCAAATATTTGTAGCTCAGTCAGTAAAGAATCTGCCTGCAGTGCAGGAGACCTGGGTTCGATCCCTGGGTTGGGAATATCCCCTGGAGAAGGAAATGGCAACCCACTCCAGTATCCTTGCCTGGAAAATTTCATGCACAGAGGAGCCTGGTGGGCTGCAGTCCATGGAGTCACAAAGAGTTGGACAGGACTGAGTGACAAACACACACACACACATCCTTAAATTATTAAACTAGCTCTATAGTGAAAGTGAAGCCGCTCAGTCGTGTCCGACTCTTCTCAACCCCATGGACTGTAGCCTACCAGGCTCCTCAGTCCATGGAATTTTCCAGGCAAGAGTACTGGAGTGGGTTGTCATTTCCTTCTCCAGGGGATCTTCCCAACCCAGGGATCGAACCCAGGTCTCCCGGACTGCAGGCAGACGCTTTACTTTCTGAGCCACCAGGGAAGCCTAGCTTTCTGGAAACTAGCTCTATGCTAATTGGCAAATATCTATTACTCCCCACCCCCTTTTGTTGGAAGCTTCCTCTGGACCCTAGGATGGCCCTGATAACCCAGGATCCAAAGTGTTAACACTGAGTTCGCCCCTGGGATTGGTGGGGGAAGGGTGTATAGTCCAGGGGCCAACTTCAAATCTGATTGGTCAATCTCTGGCTACACTGAAGTGAGTGAGTGAAGTCTCTAGTCGCGTCTGACTCTTTGGGGCCCCTTGGACTGTAGCCTATCAGGCTCCTCTGTCCATGGAATTTTCCAGGCAAGAGTACTGGAGTGGGTTGCCATTTCCTTCTCCTGGCTACACCCGCTGTTTCCAATTTTAGTGATCACCCCTGGTGCCATGTGGTGCCACTTCTCTGGCACAGTTGATTGGTCAGTGTGGATACATGACTCAAGGTGGGCCAATCAGATCTTGGAAGGAATGCAGTGTGCCTGGCCCCTTGCTGATCTTATTAGTCATGAATTGGAAGCTGTATGGGAGAGAGAGGCATGGAAGGGCCCACGGGCAGAGCAAGATGGGTGGGGATGTGTGGATGAGAGCATAAAACCCTGGTGTCACAGAGGAGCCACCGAGGTTTCCAGTTTGTGCATGCTCAGTCCGTCAGTCTTGTCCTACTCTTTTATGACCTCATGGACTATAGCCCACCAGGTTCCTCAGTCCTTGGAATCTTCTAGACAAGAATACTGGAGTGGGTAGCTATTCCCTTCTCCAGGGGATCTTCCCCATCCAGGGACTGAACCCATGTCTCCTGCATTGAAGGTGGATTTTTTACCAACTGAGCTTGATATCAGGGAAGGCATTGCGTCGGTGATGGCATCCAACAGAGAGAGTTAATTCTCAGGTAGGTTGATAAGAAGTCCGGGATCCCCGAGGAGGAGAAAGGGGTCTGGGGCTCTTGAGGAAGAGAAAAGGACAAATTTTTTTTTCCTACATTCCTTAGTCTGTCACATAAGATGTTATTTTCTTTAAGCCCAAAGCTGATGATTACACAAGAAACAACTCATCTTAAGCTCCATACTAAGGATTATATAACGACAATGTATCTTGCTCAAGGACATATTTCTCCTTTTTAACAAGAACCTTTTGGCTAATCTTGTTATTTTACATGGGAGTGGTTCTGGTAAGACCTTTCTATTGTTAATTCTAATCTTTTTAATTTAAGATGTATGTTGTGGGAGTTTGTCTGGTAAAAGTATATATTGATAAGACTAGCAAGGGGGCACTCTCCATCCCCCTTCTGATGTCAATGTCAGAAGCTTTCTCTGTCCTTTTTATACTTTAATAAAACTCTTCTACACAAAAGCTCTTGAGTGATCAAGCCTGGTCCCTGATCCCAAAGCTAAATCTTTTTCTTTGGAGATCACGAATCTAACATCGTTCACCATAAGCTATCACAGCCATCTCATCCTCTGTTGCCCTCTTCTCCTTTTGCCTTCTCCCAGCATCAGGGTCTTTTCCTTGCCTTTCAGCTTAGGCTGCTCACAGGAAGCACGTGAATTCTGGGGGGACACTATTCAATGTCTAGTGTGTTCTCTTGTGGGTGGGGCATGAGAAACTTGAGTGTGCTCCCAGGAATTTCCTTCTGGGGTGTGTTCTGTTCTGCCAAATGACCTTGAAGACAGCGTCTCCAAGGATGCAGTCCACCAAGGCTCTATCCTTCCTAGTGGCTTTGGGATTCCAGTGTTATATTGTTATGTTGAGGATGAGTCTGAGATCCCTAAGTAGAAACCCATAGCCCCTCCCACCAAAGCAGGAGGGAGGAGACATGTCCCACCAGGGCATGTCTCCAGTGATGGAGAAGGCAGAGTGGAGAAGCCCAATGCCTTGCATCAGCTTTGCGTGTTGAGTGTATATGTTTTGGGAGAAGTACAGTGAGGCAGGAGCAGGGATGGGTCTGCAAAGCATGTTTTATTTTTATTATTTAAAAATTTTTTTGGCTGTGCCACTCAGCCTGTGGGATCTTATTTCCCCAACCAGGGGTTGAACTCATGGCTCCTGCAGTAGAAGGAGGATTCTTAACCACTGGAACCACCAGGGAAGCTCCGAGCATTCTTTCTTAAAAAAAAAAAGAAAGAAATTGTGTTAAGATTACAGCATAAGATCTACCCTCAACAAAAGTTTAAGTGCACAACAGAGTATTATTAACTATAGGTGTAATATTGTACAGCAGATCTCCAAAACAAATTCAATTTGAGTAACTGAAACTTAATACCCATTGAACAACAACACCCCATTTCCCCCTCTTGCTAGTCTCTGGCAAACATCATTCTACTTTCTGTTTCTATAAATTGACTGTTAGGTTTCTCATAGAAGTGGAATCATGCAGCACGTGTCCCCTCTTGGTCTGGCTTATTTCACTGAGCATAAGGTCCTTTGGGTTCAAACATGTTGTGACATACAGCGGAATTTCCTTTCTTTTTAAGGCTGAATTATCTGCCATTGTATGAATGGGCCTCATTTTCTTTATCCGTCTGACCATGAACACTTAGGTTGCTTCCTTTTTTTGGCTATTGTGAATAATGCTACAGTGAGACTGAAAGTACAAATTATTTCTTTGGGATTCTGATTTTAATCTTTTTGGATCTGTAGCCAGAAGTGGGATTGCTGGGTTCACACAGAACATGCATTTTAGTGTCACACAGAGCTGAGTTCAAGCAGTGCTAGCTAAGCTGTGCATCCTTGGGCAAGTTCCTTCACCTCTCTGGGCTCAGTGTCTTCATGGAAAAAGTTTTGTATCTCATGGGCTCCTAGGAGTATTAAGTCAGTTAATGGGTTTAATGGCATGGTGCCTGGTATTTGACTCAATATGTAGAAGCTGTTGTGATTATCACATCAGTTGGGTCATGGAGAGATAAAGTGTCTCAGGTGAAGTGAATTCCTGGTAGGAAGAACAGCACGTATAAAAGGTCAAAAGTAGGAGATCGGCTAGAATGGTGTGAGATGGGGTTGAGGGGGTCAGATCATCCAAGCTTGTGGATGACAACAGCCCAAAGCTTTATCCTGTGGGCAAAGGATTATGAAGACAGAGGTCAGATCCTGGAAAAGACCCTGATATTGGATAAGATTGAGGGCAGGAGGAGGAGGAGGAAAGAGAGCACGAAATGGTTGGATGGCCTCACCCACTCAGTGGCCATGAATTTGAGCAAACTCCAGGAGACAGTGAAGGAAAGGGTAGCCTGTCGTGCTGCAGTCCACGGGATGGCAAAGAGTTGGACATGACTTAGCAACTGAACAACAGCAGCAACAGCTCGGATTAGCTGGTTAGATTCTGCAACCAAGCAGGACTCTGTGGGGCTCCTGGGCACAGAAGCCCTTCTGTGTCCCCCATTTCTTTCTTTTTTAATTAAAAATTTTTATTGATTTTTGACTGCACGGGACCTTTGTTGCTACGCACGGGCTTTCTCTAGTTGTGAGGAGTGAGGGCTATGCTTTGTTGTGGTGCACGGGCTTCTCATTGCAGTGGCTTCTCTTGTGGAAGAGCACGGGCTCTTTCAGAAAGAAAAGTAAAGATGTGGCAGGGAAGAAGATCTAAGATTGAAGGCTGAGACTTCCCTGGTGGTCCAGTAGTTAAGAATATACCTTGCAATGCTGGAGATGTGGGTTTGATCCCCGGGTGGACTGCAAGGAGATCCAACCAGTCAATCCTAAAGGAAATCAGTCCTGAATATTCATTGGAAGGACTGATGCTGAAGCTGAAACTCCAATACTTTGGCCACCTGATGCGAGGAACTGACTCATTGGAAAAGACCTGATGCTGGGAAAGATTGAAGACAGGAAGAGAAGGGGACAACAGAGGATGAGATGGTTGGATGGCATCACCTACTTGATGGACATGAGTTTGAATAAGCTTCGGGAGTTGGTGACAGACAGGGAAGCCTGGTTTGCTGCAGTCCATGGGGTCGCAAAGAGTCGGCAAGACTGAGTGACTAAACTGAACTCAACTCAACTGGGGAACTAAGATCCCACATGGCCGCAAGACAACCGAGTCCACGTACCACAACTACTGAGCCCGCTCGTCGCAAGAAAAGATCCCTTATGACATAACTAAGGCACAGTGCAGCCAAATAAATAAGTAAACAAACAAATATTTACAGTCAAGGGCTGAGGAACCCTATTATCCAATAGATAATCTGGTTCAGTTGGAAGCCAGGTTGCACAGAAACCTGAAAAGGAGCAGCCAAAGAGGAGAGAGGAAAGTGAGGATTCCAAGGAATCTCTTTCTAGAAGGAAGTAGTGGTCAGTGCTGTTTGATACTGCTGACTGAGAACTGAAAATGTTTACCAGCTTTTGAATCATCAGATTCATGGGTGGCTATATTTAGGGGTGTGATCGAATCAAGTTTCATCAGAGTGGCTTGAAATTAGTTAACAAGTGAAGAATTTGAGATTGTCTCGAGAGATACTGTCTTGAAAAAATTTAGTATTTGGAAATAATTTCAGATTTAAAGAAAATAACGAAAGGACCAAGATTACCTTTACCCTGATTCACTCACTGTTCACATTTGGCCCCTTTTGCTTTGTCGTTTGCTTTCTCTCCTCGCTTCCCCCTGCCATGTTGTGAATGTAAGTTGGATGTATTCATTTAAGATGAGTCAGACGAGATCAGGATTATTAAGAAACAGAACTGGTGGAAACCACATCCTCAGAGGTTGGGGCAGTTCTAGGAATTTCCCAAAGGTAGTGTGTGGACTTAAGAAATGGGAGGAAGTTTGGGGGCATTTATCAAGGTGATCACACAGAAAGAAACATGGGTAAAGCTACATTAGCTGTACTCATTCTTTGGCCCATGTTCTAAGTGTGCTTCCCAGGTGGTTCAGTGGTAGAGAATCCGCCAGCCAATGCAGGAGATGTGTGTTTAATCCCTGGATTGGGAAGATACCCTAGAGAAGGAAATGACAACCCACTCCAATATTCTTACCTGTAGAACCCCATAGACAGAGGACCCAGGAGGGCTACAGTCCACAGGGTTGCAAAGAGTCGAACTAAACAACAGTAACAACATGTTCTAAACAGATCCAACTGATATAATTTATCCCTTGGCTAAATCAGTGAATAAAATATATCCAATATGTTACAACTTGACTCCTTTTCTAAGTCAAGTTATAACAAATAGAACAGGCAGTGGAAAAAAATTACTTAATTAAAAAAAACATTTTGTTGTTGTTGAGTCCATAAGTCATGTCTGGCTTTTTGCGACCCCATGGACTGCAGCATGCCAGGCTCCTCTTTCTTCCACTGTCTCCCAGAGTTTGCTCAAATTTATGGCCATTGAGTTGGTGGTGCTATCTCATCCTCTGCCATTCCCTTCTCCTTTTGCCTTCAGTCTTTCCCAGCATTTTATTCATTTCTTTATTTTACTTTTGGCTGTGCTTGGTCTTTGTTGCTGCACTCGGGCTTTGTCTAGTGGTCGTGCGTAGGGGCTATTCTGTTGTGGAGTACTGGCTTCTCATTGTGGTGTCTTTTCCTGTTGTAGAGCATGGGCTCTAGATGCATTGAGATTCAGTGGTTGCAGCACGTGGAATCTTCCCAGACCAGGGATCAAACCCATGTTCCCTGTATTGGCAGTTGGATTCTTTACTACTGGACCGCCAGGGAAGTCCCTGAAATTGTCAAACAAAAGATGAGCAGACAACTAAGAATCACCAGGCATATGACCAAGATCAACACTGTGAAAGAAACATTTTAAACTCTGCAAATCAGAAAAGAATCGACACCTGAAGAAATAGAACTAATAGAACAAGTAAGACTCCAGACAAGCTAAAGTCATTTCCCTAGAAATATTTTTTCAGATTAAATGACATTTAAATACTCCAATATTAAAATCTATAAGGATATGCCCTCAAATTTGAGTCAAGCTTCCAGAGAGATGAAAGTTTAAAGATTAAATGCCGTTGTCTTTGAAGTTCAAAGATACTAAAGTGCAAAGGGATTGACCTACCAAAGTGAAATTAAAGAATACTTTTTCATTCTCTCATTTGTTTGTTCAACAAATATTTACTGAAAGTTTTTAATGTACTAGCAATTTTTCTAGGTGCTAAGGATTCCTGGGGAAAGAAAACAGACATGGGTTCTCTCTCAGGTAGCTTATGTTCTAGGTCAATCATTAACTATTTTTGTAAGTGAAGTTTCCTTTTTTGCAATATATATGTATATAAATTCAAAGTGAATCGACAGGAATCCACCATAAATTATTATTTTGACACTCACCAAAATAGTCACCTGGAAAACCTGCTTTTTGTTGCAAAATGCAGAAGGTCTGATTACATTTAAATCACTGAGAACTTGAGAGAAGTATATCACAAACCATATTGCATCCATAAAGATTTTCTCGGTCCTTACTGTAACACTGCACAGTGCAGTTGTGACATGGCAAACTAGTACAGCACAGAAGCAAAAGCAAAACCCAACAAACCAAAGAAAGAAAGCCACAAGTCTAAAATTGCTGAACAGTGAACAGATCAAGCTTAGTAATCAAATCTATATCATTGGATGCTTTAAAACAAGTCTTCCTACACCTTGCAGTGTATGATTTAATTTTTACTTAACACAAATCAACTTTAAAATTAGTAGTAGAGATTTTTTAAATGAAGAAGTTTTGCTACTGCAGTAATATAGTTAGACATCCTGAAGGAAAAGAAACAAAATGTCAGGATATTTGATTGAGAAACAATTTGTAAATTAAAGTAGTATGCAATTTTTCTTTCATTAAAAAAAAATTTTTTAATGAAAAAAAAAAGAAACATGAATATTTTTAGTGATAAAAGATATAATTCACAAAGAAGATAGACACCATAAACGATTAGATGCCTAACAACAAAGAAACGAAGATACATAAAGCAAAAATCAGAATAAATATAAAGGAAAAGAAAAAAGTGTATAGTCATAGTGAGACATGTTAACATTTCTCAGAATATTTTATCAAGTACAGAAAAAAAAAGAATAGGAGCATCTTGAATGGTGTCATTAATAATTTAAATATAATAGATTTCTATTTATATTAATTTACATTAATCTTATATCCTACACAAATATATTTAAAATTTTGTATCTCATACATGCAAATTTTCAGCTAGGAATTCATGCAGTGGTTTATTTTCAAAAAAATTAAAATGAAGGGAAACTGGTGAAAATGGTTATAAAGAGGGTATAAATCCAGATTCTTTTGACAATAGGCTAAATTTAGACTTCTGCAGATTCTTGGATTTTGTTTTTCCTCTTTAAAAACCCACGATTAGAATCAGTTAAGAGCAGTGTACTTAACTCAGGTACGCCTTTATAAAAAAGGACTGCTATATTATGAAAACAGTGAATTCTATCATTCACTGTCAATTTAACAAGACATCTCAGTCTTGGAACTGAAATACAGAAAATATGATGTTCCAGGGTAGTAGACACAGCCCTGAACAAAAAGAAAACTGTGCCAGTTTTGTACCTGGTACAAACATCAGTCAATCTTTTGCACTTGGGATTTCTGAAACATCCACTGCCAGCCCTGATTCTTCTGCAACAAGTGAGCAGATTCCAGTAAACTGCTGGACCAGATAAATAAAATTAGAAAGCTGTGTACGGCAGTTCAGTTCAGTTCAGTTCAGTCGCTCAGTCGTGTCCGACTCTTTGCGACCCCATGAATCGCAGCACGCCAGGCCTCCCTGTCCATCACCAACTCCCGGAGTTCACCCAGACTCACGTCCATCGAGTCAGTGATGCTATCCAGCCATCTTATCCTCTGTTGTCCCCTTCTCCTCCTGCCCCAATCCCTCCCAGCATCAGAGTCTTTTCCAATGAGTCAACTCTTTGCATGAGGTGGCCAAAGTACTGGAGTTTCAGCTTTAGCGTCATTCCTTCCAAAGAAATCCTAGAGCTGATCTCCTTCAGAATGGACTGGTTGGATCTCCTTGCAGTCCAAGGGACTCTCAAGAGTCTTCTCCAACACCACAGTTCAAAAGCATCAATTCTTCGGCGCTGAGCCTTCTTCACAGTCCAACTCTCACATCCACACATGACCATTGGAAAAACCATAGCCCTGACTAGACGGACCTTTGTTGGCAAAGTAATGTCTCTGCTTTTGAATATGCTATCTAGGTTGGTCATAACTTTCCTTCGAATAAAGGAAGGGCAGTAAGTGTAGGGCAGTAAGTTTATTTAAATAGTGACTCAATCACTTTTCCATCTGTAAATAATCTTTTAAGTTAATCTCAGGCAACTCTTTTTATGTGTGAAAGTGAAAGTGTTAGTCACTCAGTCATAGCCGACTCTTTGCAACCTCCTCTGTCCATGAGGATTCTCCAGGTGAGAATACTGGAATGGGTTGCCATGACCTCCTCCAGGGGATCTACCCGACCCAGAGACAAACTCATATCTCCTGCGTCTCCTGCATTGCAGGCAGATTCTTTACCCACTGAACCACCTGAGAAGCTGTTTTTGTGTGTAATATATATATATATTTCTATTTATATAAAATGCATAGAATTGACTACTAAAAACACTGAAACGTGTGGAAAATTAAGTCCTTCATGTTCAGCATAACTAAAAATTGTGCTGCTGGTTTTTATGTTATAATTTATCACTGTAATTATTAAAATGAATATCAGGTACATTTATTTCATTGATGATTATTAAATAAACCACTCTTGTATTAATGGAATAAAGAAAAGTTTATCCACGATTAACTTACCGTTAGAGCTATACTAGATCAAATTGCCAACATCCGCTGGATCATGGAAAAAGCAAGAGAGTTCCAGAAAAACATCTATTTCTGCTTTATTGACTATGCCAAAGCCTTTGACTGTGTGGATCACAATAAACTGTGGAAAATTCTGAAAGAGAGGGGAATACCAGGCCACCTGACCTGCCTCTTGAGAAACCTGTATGCAGGTCAGGAAGCAACAGTTAGAACTGGACATGGAACAACAGACTGGTTCCAAATAGGAAAAGGAGTACGTCAAGACTATATTGTTGCGGAGAAGGCAATGGCACCCCACTCCAGTACTCTTGCCTGGAAAATCCCATGGACAGAGGGGCCTGGTGGGCTGCAGTCCATGGGGTCGCTAGGAGTCGCACACAACTGAGCAACTTCACTTTCACTTTTCACTTTCATTCATTGGAGAAGGAAATGGCAACCCACGCCAGTTTCTTGCCTGGAGAATCCCAGGGACAGGGGAGCCTGGTGGGCTGCCGTCTCTGGGGTCTCACAGAGTCGACACGACTGAAGCGACTTAGCAGCAGCAGCAGCAGCAGCAGCAGCGGACGTTGGCAATTTGATCTCTGGTTCCTCTGCCTTTTCTAAAACCAGCTTGAACATCAGGCACTTCATGGTTCACGTATTGCTGAAGCCTGGCTTGGAGAATTTTGACCATTACTTTACTAGCATGTGAGATGAGTGCAATTGTGAGGTAGTTTGAGCATTCTTTGGCATTGCCTTTCTTTGGGATTGGAATGAAAACTAAGATTAATAGAGATAAAACACTGATGCAAAAACACACCCCAAAATAACATATGCTACTATTTTCCATCACTTACAATACAGTAGTTACAGTGACACTCCAAATAGAAAAGCAAAGTAAAAAAATCAGAACCCCAGTGAAGTTTTTTTAATTAATTAATTTATTTGGCTGCACCAGGTCTTAGTTGGGACATGTGGGATCTAGTTACCTGACCAGAAATCGAACCTGGGACCCCTGCATTCGGAGCCTGGAGTCTTAGCCATTGGACCACCAGGAAAGTGAAATTTTTATTGGAACATGGCCACGATCATTTTTTATGTATTGTTTTTAGTTGATTTCATGCTTCAAAGTAGAGTTGAGTAGCTGTGACAGAAATTGTATGGCCTGTGAAGCCTAAAATACTTAGTAAGGAAGTGTTAGTCAATCGTGTCTGATTCCTTGTGACCCCATGGACTGTAAACCTCCAGGCTCTCTGTTCACGAAAATTCTTTAGGCAAGAGTACTGGAGTGAATTGCCATTCCCTTCTCCTGGGGATCTTCCTGACCCAGGGATTGAATCCAGGTCTCTTGCATCGCAGGCAGATTCTTTACCATCTGAACTACCAGGGAGCTGGACCTTTACAGAAAAGGTTGCTGATCTGTGTTCTAGATAACCCCCAATACAATAATTTTATATTGTATGAATGCATATTAATGAGTTCTCCAGAGAGCCAGCAAGATATGTATGAGTATAGAGATTTATTTTAAGGAAATGACTTATACTACTATGGAATTTTGCAAGTCTGAAATTTACTGGGCAAGCCAGCAGGGTGGAGAGCCAGGGAAGAACTGAGGTAGTCTCAAATCCAAGGGAAGTCTGGAGGCAGAATTACTTCTTCCTTTGGGGGACCTCAGTCTGGTTCTCTTAAGGCTTTCAACTGATTGAACAAGGCCCACCTACATTATGGAGAGTAATCTGCTTTATTCAAAGTCTAATTATTTAAATATTATTGCATATAAAAAACACCTTCCCAGAAACATTTAGATTGATATTTGACCAAGTATCTTCATACTGTGGCCTAGCCAAGTTGACATAAAATTAGCTATCACAAATGTTATGAAAAAAATATATAGGGGATGTTTCAGAGAATGAAGGAGGTTTACTTTCAAATGATGGCCAGGGGTATTTTTAAAAAATATTATTTATTTAATTGGCTGCACGGGGTCTCAGTTGCAGCAAGTGGGATCTTCGATCTTCATTGCAGGCATTAGTTAGTTTAGCGCTCAGTCGCTCAGTCATGTCCAACTCTTTGTAGCTCCATGGACTGTAGCCCCCCAGGCCCTTCTGCCCATGGAATTTTCCAGAAAGAATACTGCAGTGGGGTGCCACGTCCTACTCTAGGGGATCTTTCCTACCCAAGGATTGAATCCACATCTCTTGCATCTCTGCATTGGCAGGCAATTCTTTACCACTAGCGCCACCTGGGCAGCCCTCATTGTGGCATACAGTTTCTTTAACTGTGGGATGTGTGATCTTCAGTTGCAGCATGCAGGATTAGTTGCAGCCTATCAGATCTTTTAGGGGCAACATATGAATTTTTAGTTTCAGCATGTGGGATCTAGTTCCCTGACTAGGGATCAATCCCAGGCCCCCTCCATCCAGAGCACAGAGTCAGCCACTGGATCACCAGGGCCTCTAGAAGGTAACAGATGAGCTGGGGTTCAAGTGGTGGGAATTCAAGACATGGGAATATCTGAGGAAAAACATTCCAGGTAGAGGGGACAGCAAGTGCATGCATCCTAGAAACAAGTCAGGTATATTTGAGGTCCAGAAAGACCAATGTGGTGAACAGTAGTGGGGAAAGAGGATGCTGGTGATATTATGAGGGCCTCATGTGTAGCTTTAAGGATTTGGCACAAAACAGCAACCATTTTCTTATGCTCATGAATTCAGTGGGTCAGGAATCAGGGCAGGGTACACTGGGAACAACTTATTTTCTTCTCTACAGTGCCTAGTGTCCAGCTGGGAAAACTCAAAGGGTTCGAGGTGGAGGTAACGTGAATGACTAGAAGTTGGAACCATCTGGAAGCTTGTTCACTCATAGGTGCTTCACCTGAGATGGATGGTGGGAAAGTTCAGCTCAGTCAGCACTATCAAATGACGTACCTGCCCTTGTCTTCTCTGTGTTGCTGGGCTTCTCATGGCATGGCAAGCTCACAGATGGATGCCAAAAGGCAGGAAGCAGAGGCTTCCAGGATGGTTCAACACTATACCTGAGAGTCACTTTGTCACCTACAATTGGGCTAATCTTCCTGAGGGTACACCCAGGTCCAAAGAGGTAGAAAAATTGACTTTGGAGGGGCAAGTCCCACTTGCAGAAAGGCCCACTGGGATGGGAGTTGCTATGGCAGTCATCTTTGAAACATACCATCTGCCATTACCTTGAGGGTTTGTGGGGGAGGCTTTAATAATATGAAGCATTTTAAGTACCTAGGAAGACTTGTAGTTCCAGGGAAGGGGGAGATTGAAGTATGTAGGATGAAGTACAGACCAGAAGGACCCACTTTTTAAAAAAGTACATTTTATTATTATGTTTTAAAATTTATTTGGCTGCCCTAGGTCTTATTTGTGGTACTTGGGGTCTTAGCTGTGGCAGGCAGGATCTAGTTCCCTAACCAGGGGTTGAACCAGGTCCCCTGTATTGGGAGTGTGGAGTTTTAACTGATGGATCACCAGGGAAGTCCCAAGACCAACTCTTATTAAATTTACTTATGTATTTAATTTTAAATGAAACAAAGATGAATGTTTTTCAGATAAAAGGTACTATTCACACAGAAGACAGACATCATAAGCCATGAGGTGCCTAACAACAAAGGAACAAAGATACATAAAGCAAAAATCAAAAGAAATATAAGGGAAAAGAAGAAATATATAATCATAGTAAGACATATTAACATTTTTCTGAGAATATTTTATCAAGGGCATAAAAAGTAAGAATAGGAGCATCTTGAATGATGTCATTAATAATTTAAATATAATAGATTTTTATTAATCTTTATACCCTACACAAATACATTTAAAATTTTGTATCTCATACATTTTTATTAGATGTCCATAGGGCATTTAGAAAAACTGGCAAAAAAATAAACATTACTAAATTTCAAAAAGTGGAATTCTTTTTTTGTAATTCATTTATACATACACACATACATTACTTTTGAAATTATTTTCCATTATAGAAAATTACAAGATATTGACTATAGCTCCCTGGGCTATACAATAACCTTTGTTGAATATCAGTTTCTTTTAAATTAGAAATATAGCATTCTGTTTATTCTAAGCCAAACAAGTGGAATCAAAATGCCAAGACTGACTCTTGACCTGCTAGATGCTAAGCTCCACGAAGGCAAGAATTTCTGTTCATTGAAGTTCACTGATGAATCCCGGGCCTCAACGACAGGGCTCAATATTGAGTAGGTTTTCAATAAATATGGGGAATAAGGAGAAAGCACACAAACTCGGGCATTTCAGGGAACCACTCTAGGGCTTCCCAGGGGGAGCTAGTGGTAAAGAACTTGCCTGCCAATGTAGGAGATATAAGAGATGCGGGTTCAATCTCTGGGTTAGAAAGATCCCCTGGAGGAGGGCATGGCAACTCACTCCAGTATTCTTACCTGGGGATCCTATGGACAGAGAAACCTGGTGGACCACAGTCCATGGGGTCGCAAACAGTTGGACACCTCTTAGCCTCTTAGTACACATACACCCGAGGGAAAGCAGATGAGAGGATTTCAGTTCTTAGCCTAGCTTTGCAGGATTAAGAGAAGTTATCCAGTCCTTGGAAGGAAAGCTACGACCAACCTATGGGTCATATTACAAAGCATATTAAAAATAGAGACATCACTTTGCCAATAAAGGTCCATCTATTCAAAAGTATGGTTTTTCCAGTAGGCATGTACGGATGTGAGAGTTGGACCATAAAGAAGGCTTAACAGCGAAGAACTGATGCTTTTGAACTGTGCTGGAGAGGACACTTGAGAGTCCCTTGGACTGCAAGGAAATCAAACCTGTCAATCCTAAAGGAAACCAACCCTGAATATTCATTGGAAGGACTGACCCTGAAGGTGAAAAACTCCAATACTTTGGCCACCTAATGTCAAGAGCTGACTTGTTGGAAAAGACCTTGATACTGAGAAAGATTGAGGGCAGGAGGAGCAGGGGACAACAGAAGACTAGATGATTAAATAGCATCACCAACTCAATGGACATGAGCAAACTCTGGAAAATAGTGGTGGACAGAGGAGCCTGCAGTGCTGCAGTTCATGGGGTGGCAAAGAATCAGACTTAGCGATTGAACAACAAACAATCCAATCTTAAGAATCCCCCACAAGAGGGAACAATGAGTGTGAAGTGAGTGCATTCATGGAAAAGGTCTGAGACAGCTCCAGAACCCTGACTGGGCTGGCTGGTGAAGGTTTTTCTCTCTCAATAGTGTGTGTTAAGGTGCTTCAGTCATGTCCGACTCTTTTGGACCCAGTGGATTGTATCCTGCCATGCTCCTCCGTCCATGGGATTCTCAGGCAAGAATACTGGAGTGGGTTGCCATTTCCTTCTCCAGGGGATCTTCCCGACCCACGGATCGAAGCTGCATCTTTACATCTCCTGCATTGGCAGGCGGGTTCTTTACCACTAGCACCACCTAGGAAGCCCTTTCCCTCCCAAAGCCAGGAAGTAAAGACTGGAGGAAGTGACTTCTTCAAATGTGAAGACAGCAATGCAAGATTTCAAGGAACATGAACATTGAAGACAACTAAGCACCACTAACCTGGAGAAGGGCATGGCAGCCCACTCCAGTATTCATGCCTGGGAAATCCCATGGACAGAGGAGCCTGGCGGGCTACAGTCCATGGGGTCGCATAGAGACGGACACAACTGAGACTAACACACAGACACCACTAAAGGGATACAATAATTTTTCAGCAATTGATCCGAAGGAGATCTACAAATTGCCTAGCAAATAATTTTTAACAACATTTATTTATGTATTTATTTTTGGCTGTTCTGGGTCTTTGTTGCTGCTCACAGTTGTTCTCTAGTGGTGGTGAGAGGGAGATACTCTCTTTTATGGTGCACAGGTTTCTCATTAAAGTAGCTTCTTTTGTTGTGGAGTGTGGCTCTAGGGCATGCGGGCTGAGTTGTAGCTCCCGGGTTCTATAGCACAGGCAAAATAGTTGTGGTGAACGGGCTTAATTGCTCCACAGTATGCGGGATCTTCATGGATCAGGGATTGAACCTGCGTCTCCTGTGTTGGCAGGTGGATTCTTTACCACTGAGCCACCAGGGAAGCCCCCACATTCCTTTTGTAATTGAACTGGTTGCCAGGACCAGTGCCAGGTCTTAGCCTGAATTCCTTCCTGGTCCTCATATGGGCTTTTCAGATTGTCATGCAATTGTCAACTGTCATAATTCTAGTGAGTGTGTCATTTGCATGCTGATGTATTACAATGAGTGTATAGTGAGGCTCAAGTTCTACTGGAAGTCAAATATTTAAAAAAAATATTTTTATTGGAGTATAATTGCTTTACAATGTTGTGTTGGTTTCTGCTGCACAACGAAGTGAATCAGCTATACATATACTTATATCCCCTCCCTCTTGGACATCCCTCCACCCCACTCTCCATCCCACTCATCTAGGTCATCACAGAGACCCAAGCTGTGCTCCCTGTGCTATACGGCAAGTTACCACTAGCTATCTATTATAATTCATATAAATTACAATATTATAATTTATAGCAAACCTAATTTCCCAATTCATCCCACCCCTCTTTCCCCTCTGGTGTCCATAGGTCTGTTCTCTTTGTCTGTGTCTCTATTTCTGACCTGAAACTTAGATTCATCAATACCATTTTTCTAGATTCCATGCTGCTGCTGCTAAGTCGGGTCAGTCATGTCCGACTGACTACCATTGCCATTGCCTACATGCGTTAATATATGACATTGATTTTTCTCTTTCTAACTTATTTCACTCTGTATGACAGGCTGTAGTCCATCCACATTGCTACAAATGACCCATTTTTCATTTCTTGTTATACCTGAGTAGTATTTCATTGCGAAGGCAATGGCACCGCACTCCAGTACTCTTGCCTGGAAAATCTCAGACGGAGGAGCCTGGTGGGCCGCAGTCCGTGGGGTCACTAAGAGTTGGACACGACTGAGCGACTTCACTTTCATTTTCACTTTCATGCATTGGAGAAGGAAATGGCAACCTACTCCAGTGTTCTTGCCTGGAGAATCCCAGGAACGGGGGAGCCTGGTGGGCCGCCGTCTATGGGGTCACACAGAGTCGGACACGACTGAAGTGATTTAGCAGCAGCAGCAGCATTCCATTGTATACGTGTACCACATCTTCTTTATCCATTCATCTGTTGATGGACACTTAAGTTGTTTCCATATCCTGGTTATGGTAGATAGTGCTGCAATGAACATAAGGGGTACATGTGTCTTTTTGAATTATGGTTTTCGCAGGGTATAAGCTCAGTAGTTGAATTGCTAGGTGAGATGTTAGCTCTATTTCTGGTTTTTTAAGGAACCTCCATACTGTTCTCCATGCTGGCTGTATCAATTTACACTCCCACCAACAGAACAAGAGGGTTCCTTTCCTCTCCATCATTTATTGTTTGTAGATTTTTTGGTGATGGCCATTCTGAACCATGTGAGGTGATACCTCATTGTAGTTTTGCATTTCTCCAACAATTAGTGTTTCATGTATTTCTATCTGTGTGTCTTCTTTGGAGAAATATCTATTTATTTCTTCTGCCCATTTTCAGATTGGGTTGTTTATTTTTTGATATTAAGCTACATGAGCTGCTTGTATATTTTGGAGATTAATCCTTCGTCTGTTGCATCATTTGCAAATATTTTCTCCCATTCTGAGTGTTGTCTTTTCATTTTTGTTATGGTTTCCTCTGCTGTGCAAAAGCTTTTAAGTTTAATTAGGTCTCATTTTTTTGTTTGTTTTTATTTTCATTACTGCAGGAGGTGGGTCATAAAAGATCTTGTTGTGATTTTTGTCAGAGAGTGTTCTGCCTATGTTTTCCTTAAGAGCTTTATACTGTCTAGTCTTACATTTAGGTCTCTAATCCATTTTTGTTTATTTTTGTGTATGGTATGAAAAGGAACTAAAGAGCCTCTTGATGAAAGTGTAAGTAAGAGGAGAGTGAAAAAGCTGGCTTAAAACTCAACATTCAAAAACCTAAGATCATGGCATCCATTCCCATCACTTCATGGCAAAGAGATGGGGAAAAAATGGAAACAGTGATAAGCTTTATTTTCTTAGACTCCAAAACTACTGTGGACAGTGACTGCAGCCATGAAATTAAGACTCTTGCTCCTTGGAAGAAAAGCTATAACAAAGCTGCTGCTGCTGCTGCTAAGCCACTTCAGTTGTGTCCGACTCTGTGCGATCCCACCAGGCTCAGCCGTCCCTGAGATTTTCCAGGCAAGAACAGTGGAGTGGGTTGCCATTTCCTTCTCCAATGCATGAAAGTGAAAAGTGAAAGTGAAGTCGCTCAGTCACGTCCGACTCTTAGCGACCCTGTGGACTGCAGCCTACCAGGCTCCTCCGTCCATGGGATTTTCCAGGCAAGAGTACTGGAGTGGGGTGCCATTACCTTCTCCGATAACAAAGCTAGACAGCATATTAAAAAGCAGAGACATCATTTTGTTGACAACAGTCCATATAGTCAAGGCTATGGTTTTTTCCAGTAGTCTCGTATGGATGTGAGAGTTGGACCATAAAGAAGGTTGAGCTCCAAGGAATTGATGCTTTTGAACTGTGGTGCTGGAGAAGACTCTTGAGAGTCTCACAGACAGCAAGGAGTTCAAACCAGTCAATCTTAAAGGAAATCAACCCTGAATATTCATGGGAAGGATTGATGCTGAAGTGGCCACCTGGTATGAAGAGCCGACTCACTGGAAAAGACTCTGATACTGGGAAAGATTGAGTACAGGAGGAGAAGGGAGTGACAGAGGATGAGATGGTTGCATGGCATCACTGACTCAATGGACATGAGTTTGAGCAAACTCCAGGAGATAGTGAAGGACAGGGCAACCTGGCATGCTGCAGTCCCTGGGGTCAAAAAGAGTCAGACACGACTGAGTGACTGAACAACAGCAACATGATGCTAAATAGTGTCCTGCTGCTGCTAAGTCGCTTCAGTCGTGTCCGACTCTGTGCGACCCCACAGACGGCAGCCCACCAGGCTCCCCCGTCCCTGGGATTCTCCAGGCAAGAGCATTGGAGTGGGTTTCCATTTCCTCCTCCAATAGTGTCCTAGTTTCATTCTTTTACATGTAGTTGTCCAGTTTTTCTAGCACCATTTATTGAAGAGACTGTCTTTTCCTCATTGTATAATCTTGCCTCCTTTGTCATAGATTAGGTGAACCTAGGTACATGGTTTTACCTCTGGGCTTTCTGTCCTGTAGCATCCTGACATCTGGGGCCTAGCTGGTTCTAACTAGTTGTTGGTTTTCTCTTTGTGGCTGCCTCCTGAAACCTATATAAGAGCAATTGGTTTCTGTTGGAGAAGGGGCAGGTGTATAGTTCTGGGTCACTATTCTGAGTCACTTTCACCATTTTGATTATTTTCATCAGCCCAGAAATTCCATTATGTGCCTCTCCCAAGTCAATATCGCCAGTTGTAATCAACATTCTAACATCTATTACAATTCATTGTTGTTGTTGTTTAGTCAGTAAGTCATGTCCAGCTCTTTTGCCATTCCATGGTCTATATAGCCTGCCAGGCTCCTCTCTCCATGGGATTTCCCAGGCAAGAGTACTGGAATGGTTGCCATATCCTCCTCTAGGGGATCTTCCTAACCCAGGGATCGAACCCCTGGGTCTCTGGCGTTCCTGCATTGCAGGAGGATCCTTTACCACTGAGTCACCTGGGAAGCTATTACAATGCATAACATTTGTCTATTCTTTTTTGGGGGATGGAAATCTTAGTTCCTCAACCAGTGATCAGACATGGGCTACCTGCAGTGGAAGCATAGAGTCCTAACCACTGGATCACCAGGGAAGTCCCAAAATTGTCTGATAAGTGGGGGTATATAATATGCATTCTTTTTTTGTCTGATATGAATTTATGATTCATATCAGAATATCTGATTCATATCATTGAATTTCTGATATGTGGAGCTATATAATATGCATTCTTTTTTTGTCTGGAGTATGCCACTGAAAATTATGTTTCTGAGGTTTATCCAGGTTCTGTGTAGTTATAGTTCATTCTTTCTTGTTATTGTCAAATAGCATTTCATTATATGAATGGAGCACTGCTTGTTTATCCATCCGCCAGCTGATGGACATTTGGGTTGTTTCCCATGTTTGCGTTTTGTGAATAAAGCCGCTACAAAAATTGTTGAGCAAATGTGTGTGAACATGTGTGCATTTCTTTCAGGGAAATACCTAGAAGTGGAATGAGCT
The DNA here is from genome assembly GCF_029378745.1 of Bos indicus. NCBI lineage: Eukaryota > Metazoa > Chordata > Mammalia > Artiodactyla > Bovidae > Bos > Bos indicus. The sequence goes on along the minus strand of NC_091766.1, from coordinate 17,717,640 downwards.
GTTATAGGGTTAAGGCAAGACCAAAATAGAAACAGAAACTTGAAAGCACAGACATACATTTACCCATAAGTTAAAAAAAAAAAAATGTGGCCCCCATATGGTACCAGTTTTAGGCAACCACGTGATAATTTGTGACGTCTCTTCTCATTTAAGAAAAAAAGTTCTATTCCAGTAAAATACACATAAAATTTACTGTCTTAACCATTTTCAAGTTAAGTTAATTCATCTTGCTGTATGACCATCGTTATTGCTGTTTAGTCGGGAGTTGTGTCCCACTCTTTGAAATCCCATGGACTGTATAGCCACCAGGCTTTTCTGTCCATGGGATTTCCCAGGCAAGGATACTGGAGTGGGAGGGATCTTCCCAACTGAGGGATTGAACCCACATCTCCTTCGTTGGCAGGTGGATTCTTTATCACAGAGTCACCTGGGAAGCCCCTTCCATCACCCATCTCAAGGACTGTTTTCATTTCCTATCCTTCCTGTTTTGCATTCACATTTCCTCTTTTCCCAGGTAGCCTGAACTTTCTGGGGGGTGACTTAGAAACTTTAAAAGTCTAAAAATTCCTTGAAACTACTGTTTTTCTTTTTTGAGTATATTCTTGCAACTCTCTCTTTTTCCTTTTGAGTGTTTTTTTGTTTTTTTTTTTTTTAGTAACTCCCTCTCATAATATATTCTGTTTTTTTTTTCTTATTACCTTATTTTCTCATATTACCTTTTGCTCCATCCCCTGATTCAGATCTTCAGCTAAAAATTGAACACATGTGACAATTATTCCAGGTTTAGGAGTTATAAACACGAGGGAGTTTCTATGCCTGGCTACCTACAAAAATAATCTGGAGAGCTTTGTTTTATTTTACTTTAAAAATATTTATTTATTTATTTGGCTGTGCTGGGTCTTAGTTGCAGCACGTGGGATCTTTGATCTTTCTTGTAGCACGTAGAATCTTTAGTTGAGGTATGCAAACACTTGGTTGCAGCATATGGGATTTTGTTTCCTGACCAGGAATAGAAACCGGGCCCCCTGCATCGGGCGCACGAATCTTAGCCGCTGTACCAACCGGGAAGAGCTTTAAATAATACAGAGACTTGGGGGCCACCCGAGACCTGACCTACTGATTTGGCATTTCTGGGTGAGAGAACCCGGGAACATGTATTTCAATACTTTACTGAATGTGATAGGCTGAAATTAAAGACCACCCCAAATGACCCCGGCTTTTGTATAATTCCAGGTGATATGTTGAGATAGTACTCCCATGATTATCAGTTCAGTATATTATGGGGTAAAAGGGACTTTGCAGATTTTGTTTCATTGACTTGAGTTAATCAAAAGAGAGGTCATCCAAGAGGGCCTGAACTAATCACCCAAGCTGTCTCTCTTTTTAAAAACTTTTATTTCGTATTGTGGTATAGCTGATGAATACAAACTTGGGCAAACTCCTAGAGATGGTGAAGGATAGGGAGGCCTGGCGTGCTGCAGTCCCTGGAGTCGCAGAGAGTCGGGCACGACTGGGCAACTGAACAACGATAGCTGATTAACAAACAATCTTATGATAGTTTCAGATGAACAGTGAAGAGACTCAGCCATACATATACCCATATCCATTCTCCCCCAAACCCTGCTCCCATCCAGGCTTCCACATAACATTGAGCAGAGTTCCATGTACTATACAATAGGTCCTTGTTGGATAACCATTTTAAGTATAGCAATGTGTACATGCCTATCCCCAACTACCTAACTATCCTTTTCCCCCATCTTCCCCCGCTCCCCTCAGCAACCATAAAAATAAGAATATTTATTTATATTTATTTACTGTTTATTTGGCTGTGCCGGGTCTTCAACAAGGCACTTGGGATTTTTACCTGCAGCATATGAACTCTTAGTTGTGGCATGTGGGATCCAGTTCCCTGATCAGGGATTGAACCCAGTTCCCCTGCATTGGGAGTGTGGAGTCTTAGCCACTGAATTACTAGGGAAGTCCCCGTGCAAGCACTGTAAGCCTAGATCTAGAAGTTAGAAATGGAGAAAGTCAAAAGCCAGAGAGACTCAGCACTTGAGAAGGATCCAATCTGTCCTGGTTGGCTTTGAAGATGAAGGGGATCATGTGGACAAAACCTGAGAATATCTTCAAGCTGAGAGTGACACCTGGCCAACAATGAGATTACTGTGGGCTGAGCATCTAGTTCTCTCTCTGCCAGGCCACCATGGGGTAAGAAAAATTGATCTAAAATCTGAGGAAAAGGAGATGGACGGCTGTCTGTCCTCTCAGTGTCACTGCTTCACACATGTGTCAGTGTAGTTCTCTAGGAAGCAGATGCTAGGAGTCAGGATCATTACCGAGAGAGAACGACTCATACGCCTAAGTGAGAAGGAAGCTGGATGGGGCAGAAAGAACCTCAGACTCAACCCAGATCTGACCAGGCTCCAGCCAGGGCGGTGTGGAACTTGGAAGTGAAGATGAGTCACTAAGGAATCCCGCATTAGTCAGAAGACCTAGTGCCCTTAGCTGTGTCATCAAGTCTGGGCAGCAGAGGAAGAATGAGATCTGGGACAGATCCTGAAGGTGTGGACAGCTGGAGGCTCTTGGGGAAACTGCATTTCTTGCAGCTGAATGACAGATTCTCTAGGGAGGTCTCAGGGATAAGTCTCCACGGGCTTATTCAAAATTTATTTTCTCATCAAGAAAAACGCATCTTTAAAAAGAGTCATGGGGAGACTTCCCTAGTGGCCCAGTGGTTAAGACTCTGAGCTCCCAATACAAGGGGCCAGGGTTCAATCCCTGGTCAGGGAACCAGATCCCACATACATACCAGACCTGAAAGAGACAGATGTACACGTGTTAGTCTCTCAGTCGTGTCTGACTCTTTGCGACCCCATGGACTGTATATAGTCTGCCAGGCTCCTCTGTCCATAGAATTCTCCAGCCAAGAATACTGGAGTGGGTTGCCATTTCCTTCTCCAGGAGATCTTCCTGACCCAGGGATCAAACCTGGGTCTCCTGCATTGCAGGCAGATGCTTTACTGTCTGAGCTACTAGGGAAGCCCTACTCTATATAAATTAAAGTTCAATCCATGCCTTTTAAAAATACTTAATATTTATTTATTTGACTATTAGAAAAAAAATGTCATGGTGGTCTAGTGGCTACTCATGGTGGTCTAGTGCAAGGGTCCCCGATTGGATACCCGGTCAGGGAACTAGACTTCACATGCTGCAACTAAGACCCAGCACAGTCAAGTAAATATTTTAAAAAGGCATGGATTGAGCTTTGATTTATATAGAGTAGGGCTTCCCTAGTAGCTGAGCGACCATCACTTTCACTTTTCAATATTCCATTTTATTTATGTACCACATCTTTATCCATTCATCCATTGACAGACATTTAGGCTGTTTCCATGTCCTGGCTATTACAAATAGTGCTGCAATGAACATTGGGGTGCACATATCTTTTTGAATTGGGTTCTTCTCCAGATATATGCCCAGGAGTGGGATTGCTGGGTCATATGATTAACTATTTTTAGTGTTTTTTTTTTTTTTAAAGAAACCTCCATACTGTTCTTCATAGTAGCCATACCAATTTATATTCCTACCTTAAAAAAAAAAAAAAAAGACTTTATTTTTTTAGAGCAGTTCTAGGTTCACAGCAAAACTGAGCAGAAAATAGGGGGTTTCCATAAATTCCTGGTTCCCACACAGGCACAGCCTCCTCCACTGATGACATCCCCCAAGTTGAACTCCAGTGTTGCACGAATGATGTATAATGACACATACCCACCATTACAGTATCATGTAGAATAGTTTCAGTTCCCTAAAAATCCTGAGCTTCACCTATGCATTCTTTCCTCCCCCTCGGTAATTGTAATACACCCAATACATAGTTGTATAACTACTACCACCGTCAGCGTAGGCAGACCCTTGGTCCTAGACCCCAGTTATACTTTAAAGTCTAGTCTTCAGTAGCTAAATTCCTGGACCCTTAGGCTCTCAGGTATTTTCCAAGCTCTTTGTTCTGCTTTGCTTAACATATTGGTTCTTTTTCCTAGATTAAAGGAAGTGGGGGAGGGAATACAGAAATGAAGGAAGAGCAATCAAGCAACAATCGTGCAGGGACTTTCCCGGTGATCCAGGGGCTAAGACTTGGAGCTCCCAATGCAGGGGCCCAGGGTTCAATCCCTACTAGGGGAACTAGATCCCACATGCGGCAACTAAGAGTCTGCATGCTGCTCCTGAAGATCTGGCATGCTCCACACTGTTCTCCATAGTAGCTGTATTCAGTTACATTCCCACCAACAGTGCAAAAGGGTTCCCTTTTCTCCACACCCTCTCGAGCGTTTATTGTTTGTAGATTTTTTGATGCTGGCCATTCTGACCAGTGTGAGGTAATATCTCATTTAGTTTTGATTTCCATTTCTCTAATAATGAGCAATGTTGAGCATCTTTTCATGTGTTTGTTGGCCGTCTGTATGTCTTCTTTGGAGAAATGTCTGTTTAGGTCTTTTGCTCACTTTTTCATTGTGTTGTTTGTTTTCTGATATTGAGCCACTTGTATATCTTGGAGATTAATCCTTTGTCAGTTATTTCATTTGCTATTATTGTCTCCCATGCTGAGGGTTGTCTTTTTCACCTTGAGGGGTGAGATGGGGTGGAGGGTGGCAGGGAGGTTCAGGAGGGAGGGGACATATGTATACTTACAGCTGCTTCACACTGTTGTATGGCAGAAACCAACACAATACTGTGAAACATTTATTTTTCAGTTAAAAATAAATTTTTAAAAAATTAGAAGAAAAAAATGTCCTGCATGCTGCAATGAAGATTGAAGATCCTTAGTGTCACACTAAGGGTCAGCACAGCCAAATAAATAAATATTTTTTAAAGATTAAAAGAAAGAGAGAAACAATAGTGCAGCGTCCTGGTTCCTCCTGAAAGGATATGCATAACAATATCGTTGAGCTCTTCTGCAGAAACCCCGGGGAAGATGGTAAACGTCAGGTTCAACACAAAATTCCTGGAACACCGCTCTGTTACGTCACCACTAACCAATCAGAAGAAAGCTTGCACCCAGTGGAAGATATAGAAGACACTCACTCCCTCCCCCCGTGATTAATTTCGATTAACTTCCCCTTTCTCCCGTAAAAAAAAGAAAAAAAATTTTCATGTTTCAGCAGAAACTTTGAAGCTGGTTCTTGGACATGAGTCTGCCTTCTTCCTAGGTTGCTAGTCTGAATGAAGCAAACTTTCCTCTCCAATCAGCACTGTCTCTCAAGTATTGACTTTCGAGCTGTAAGCAGCCAAGTACCGTCAAGACTCGGGATATTTCCACCACGCCACAAAATTCCTCCAGGTCTTTGTCTGAAGTCCTCCCCTGCCCCTGACAGCTACTGTCAGCCACTGTCTGATTTTCATCCCTTTAGCTTGGTGTTTTTCATAATGTCATATAAATAGTAAATGCACCTGTGTTTGAATGAACTGCTTTCTACTTCATTATAAGCCAGGCATGGGAAAATTCCGCGTGAACTTGCAGATTCTTCAGGAGAAAAGACAAAAGTTATAGGGTGACCTTTTTTGACCCTCTAGGACATTATTAACTGGCTTCTTTTTTGGTGGGGAGGAGAAACACAATTCGATGGAGATAAAATTTCACATACACATCCCATTAAGGTATGGAACTCAGCTTCTTTCAGTATGTTCACAGAGTTGTGCAACCATCATCACAATCAATTTTTCAAATTATCCATCACCTCGCCATAGAAAACCCTGTGACTTCTCCCCATTCTCTCTTCCCCCTCAGCCCCTGGTAACCATAAATCTACTTTTTGTTTATATAGACTTGCCTATTCTGGACATTTCATATAAATGATCACCTACAATGTACGGTCTTTTGTGTCTGGCTTCTCTCACTGAGCATCACGTTTTCAAGGTTCATCCACGTTGTAAGGTGTCGTGTTTCATTCCTTTTTATGCCTGAATAATATCTCCTTGGGTATGGCTGTAGCATATTTGTTCCCTGTTTCATCCATTAATGGACATTTGGGTTGTTTCCACTTTTGGCTATTATGAATAATACTGCTACAGATTCTCATGTACAACCATTAATCACTTTTGTTCCTATTGGCAAATTCATTTTAGGATTTCTTTGACTCACTATAAAAAGTATGTTCCTTGAACTTGAACCTGCCTTATCATTTTACCAGTTCCTTTATGAACGAATGAATGGAACAAAATCTTTCATTGTATATGGTCTTCACTTGTTGAAAATCACACTTTGAAAATATCCTCACTTAAGGCCACAGGTCCTCTCCTGTAGCCCTTTGCTAGAGCAATATTGAGTTCTAGTAATTGCTTCTTCCTCTGGCTCTAGGGATTCATTCCATTTCTGGAGGATTCCCTTAACACTGTCCACAGTGTTTAACAGGATCCCTTTTCTGAACACGGTGAGTGTGCTATTTGCTTCCTGACTGGATCTGACTGATAGTGATATTGCAGGGAACATTATGGGATATGGTTCACATGGTAGCCTTAGAAGATACATAGTAATACACAGCAGGTTCTCATTAAACATTTTGTAGAATGAATAAATCAAAGGGCATAATGAGGCATACAGTTTGAATGTTCTTTTTTTAAAAAAGGTTTCTCCATCTATTTATTTATTTTTGGCTTCGCTGGATCTTTGTTGCTGCCTGTGGACTTTCTCCAGTTGCAGCAAGCGGCGGCTACTCTCTAGTTGTGGCACTTGGGCTTCTCATGGCGATGGCTCCTCTTGTTGCAGAGCACAGGCTCTAGGCTCGTGGGCTTCAGTAGCTGTGGCTCAAGGACTCTAGAGGGCTGGCTCAATAGTTGCGGTGCACCGGCTTAGCTGCCTTGAGGCATGTGGGATCTTCCCAGACCAGGGATGGAACTCTTGTCCCCTGCATTGGCAGGTGGATTCTTAACCACTGGAACAGCAGGGAAGTCCAATTTGAAGGTTCTTAAAGGTTCCTTAATTATTCACTGCTATGAGCTGGCAGGATTGAATTTTATCTGAAAGTTAGAAAATCCCCTTACCCTTTGTGTTATGAAAAAGTCCCTACTGCAAGGACCACCATCCTTCTTCATATGAGTAAGATATGACCCAAAGATCCCCCTCCCCCAAATTATCTGTAACAAAGCCAGACAAGGACTCTTCAATTCCCATTCTTTGCCTCATAAGTGATTAGCTGAATTGCATGGCCCCATGTTAACGAGTCCAAACTCACTCTGCTCATCGCACGTCAGACCAATGAAGATGAAGAGGTGAGGTATTGAAGCAAGGAATACAACTTTATTCAGAAATTCAGCAGACGGACAAGATTGCAGACTAATATCTAAAAATAACCATCTTCTCAGGGTCTGGATGCCAGGATCTTCTGTGGAATGGAAGGCTGGGGGGAGGTGAGGAAGTAAAGTAAAAAGATTGTTAACTTTTCTTTTTTCTTTTTTTAAATTATTAAATTATGATAATACATTTATAGGAGACTTGGGAAATACAGAACAAAGTTATGTATTAGAATTATTTTTTTAAGTAGAAAAATTAAGATTTTTACTTGGAGTTTCAATGTCAAACACTAAAAATTAAAGAAATGAATCGACAGAAAAGTAGAAGGATATGGTAGACCTGAAAAACCCAATTCAACATAATTAAGATTCGCACAATTTTCCCAGAACAGTAGATACAAATTCTATTCACGTTCCCATAGACTATAAACCAGGAGACACTGGAACATACCCAGGGACATAAAACAAGGTGCAAAACTTTCATGGTCTAAAAGTATTGAAATCATACAGTCTGTTATCTCTTATCACTGTGGAATTATGTTAGAAATCAATATAAAAATATTTGAAAATAACCCACATATTTTCAAGGGAAATATGATATTTGCCAATACAGATCTTTGACTTAGCCACTGAAAGCCTCAATAAAGTTAAAAAGATTGAAAAAAAAAAAAAATACCACAGAGGAGGATTGCAGAAAAGAAAGCAAAAGATCATTAAACTTGCAATTATCTCCAGGACTGGCCAGTCTTGGGGAGGGAATGTGTTAATTTCTTCCTTCCTGTAGTTACCCATAGTTTAACAGGGTCCTGAACAAAGGCATTTTGGTTTAACATTCAGGCAGAGTGGTGGGGTTTCCTGAGGCAGTGAACAAAATGTTCACTAAAAGGAACATAGTGAACAAAATGTTCCTTTTAGTGATTAGTGAACAAAAGCAATGGGAAGCAAAGGTTAAAGTAAAAGAAACAGATCCAACATGGAGTAAAATTTTGTTCTTCTCTGTCATACCCATTGATCAGTTGAAAAAAGTTGCTCTTAAATCAAATTTTGATTAAATTTCTTTCCTTCCTCCTAGGCCCTGTAAAGGAAAGGTACATGGCTCAAAATAGCCTGGAATTAAAACTCCCCTCCAGGTCCTCCCCACCATTCTATGCAAAACGCATAACTCTCTCACCAGAAGAAGAAAATGGACATTAAGGTTGATTAAGCCCAGCTCCCAGCTGGTCCAGCCTCTGGCTGATCTCCAGAATTCCTTGCCCCAGCCGTTTAAGAGGTAACTACTCCAAACAACCTTGGAGAAAAACAGGTCCCCTTAAGACAGTAGCTTTCCACTTATATGCCTAATATATACTTATTCTTTTCTTGGGTTAGCATTAATCTGACTGCTGCCCCTTCTCGCCTCATTAAAGGTGATCTGTTCCTGTAAAGTGCCAGCCTCATTCTTTTTCCAAACCTCGCCTTCTCTAACTCTCTTACCCTACACTCTGAACTTTGGCCCCAGCCTCACCTGAGCCAGCAGACAGCATCTCTTGAGAACAGGAAAACTTCTGAGCTGCTGTCTCATTACAACATCCTTTCATCCCTTTCCCCCAATTCTAGAAAGCTCAATTCTTTCTAGTATTCCATTTGTCAGGAGAGCGTATGCTCCTCGGTTCTGTCTCACCACAACAAAGATTTGGAGTGATGGACATTAGAGCCCTTGGTGTGTCACAGCTCTCGGGTCTTGGACAGATGGTGTTATAGCTCTCAGGTCTCAAACGGACCGTGTTATAGCTCTAAGACAAATCAGTGCTACAGCTCTATTTTATTTAGATGATAGCAGGAAAATCCATCCTCGAGGCGTAAGGGCATGTCAACCCAAATACGCAAAGTGATCACCCCAGGGCGCGGGAGAGAGAGAACGCTTTGGCTCCTTTTTTTTAGTAAGTTTTTTTCCCTCCCCCTGGGGCTGCCCTATGTAAATTGGACTAGCCAGGCGTGCTGTTTGTTCTACCTGAAGTCCAAACTCCGGTCCTCGGACCTTCCTTTGACCTTCCTTTGTTCTATTTTTGCAGGCTTTTCCCTTCCTTGTCTTTTAGCCACCGCCATTTTGGACTCCTGTTTCCTACTTTAACCACCTAACACTATAAAAGAAAATTTTTGGAACAAAAATCTTGAAATGCTTATCAGAGTGTTCTCCTGCCCTATTTCAATATCTTCCCCTTCTCCCTTGAAGAATCCTTCTGAATAAAGTCTCTTAAGTCTGGGTTTGTTTTCTATTTGACAGAGTAATGATCCATGTGCCTAGCCTGACATATATGGTGTAGGGGAGAAAAAAATTCTGTACCCTCTTTGGGGTATTATTTTTAGTAGTTTTAATTATGTATATTAATTTAAAATTTTAATTCTTAGAAACCTTAATTTTTAGTGAAGCAAGAAACTTCTTCACTAAAAGAAGTGAACTAAGAAGAAAGCAATTGTTAACCGTTACATACCAATCATTCTGTAGATCAACAAATTTGTGAATATACTATTTCATATTTCCAGAAGCATACACTTCTTTAGAGTACAATTTTTCATTGTGGCACAAGACATGTTTACTGAAAGACCTTTAAAATCTTTGTGTTAGGTAGGTAGAATAGGGAAAAGGAGTCCAAAATGGCGGTGGCTAAAAGACAAGGAAGGTCAAAGGAAGGTCCAAGGACCAGAGTGAAGACTTCAGGCAGAACAAACAGCACACCTGGCTAAGCCCAATTTGCATAGGGCAGGCCCAGGTGGAGGAAAAAACATATAAAAGGAGGAGCCAAAGTGCTTTCTCACGGACTCTGTCTCCCGCGTGTGTGCGCTGTTTTCTTTCTCTCTCTCTCACTCTCCTGCTATCTTCTAAATAAAATAGAGCTGTAATACTGATTTGCCTAGAGAGAGCTGTAGCATGGTTTGTCCAAGACCCGAGAGCTGTGACGCGCCGAGGGCTTTAATGTCCGTTGCTCCAAATCTTTGTTGTGACGACACAAAGAACCGAGGAACATACACTCGCGTGACATCTAGTTCAAATAGGAAGCCCAAAGCAGGTAAACTAAGATTTAGCAATTAATGTTTCAGTACTCTATCTTACTGTTTTTTTTTTTAATTTTAATTTAATGTAATTTAATTTTTTGGCTGCTCCACAAGTCTTACAGGATCTTAGTTCCCCAACCAGGGATGGAACCTGTGCCTCCAGCAATGAAAATGCCCAAGTCCTAACTACTGGATCTCCAGGGAATCCCCACATTATCTTATATTCAGTTAAGCCATCATTTGACTTAACTGAGTAGAACTTCAAATTTACCAGAAAAGATTTTGGAAACTATTTTAAAGTAGACATATTTTATAAAACATCATCCTTGTTGAAAACTTTTGTAAGTTTCATCTCCCATTTATTTAACTTGCTTGTTGTTAACCATTATGCTGAGATTACTTTAAAAATTTCATGAAATATTAAAGTCATCAAATTTTTCTTGCTGACAAATTTTCTAATATATGTGTATACCAGGCAAACATCCAATCCTATAGTGCTGGGGAAACTCCCAGGACCTTCTGAAGGTCTGTTTGCATGTGAAGAGGGAATGTGCAAGTTTTCTTACTGTTTTCAGCCTGTATGTGAGCCTGAGAGTTCTGAGGGCTTTTAGATCTAAAGAAAGCTCGGGCAAGTCTGGACTTGTCTTGGGGGCCCAACCTTTCTGGGTCTATTTGCATAACGATAACAGTTCTTACAGTACAGACTTAATTGCAAGGAAGAAAAGAGCCTTGTAACTGTAATATTCTTATGGGAAACACACTGACTGAAACCGCTCACCCTGGCCAGTCACCATAGTAACCATTTATTTATGAGTTATTTTAGAACAGGAGGTCATGGTAAGGAACACAGAACTAACATGTCACCACCTTTCAGGAAAGGTCAAAAGGAGACGCTGCATGTCCTACCACCTCCCAGAATCATCCTCACTGGATGAGTTTTGCATCCATTTTCACTGAGCAATGCCTGCGCCTCCAGGAAGTTCCCTGAGTCAGAATGATTGGCCAAAGACAACCTGGAAATTAACCCAATTAGCATAAACCCAAGACCACAGGGCAGAGCATTTCTCCTGGGTTCCCTCATCCTGATGTTCTCCGCCCAGGCACCCCTTCCCAACAAAGTCTCTTGCTGTGTCAGCACATGTGTCTCCTCAGACAATTCATTTCTGAGTATTAGACAAGAGCCCCTTTTCAGGACCTGGAACAGGTTTCCCCTTCCTGCAATAGTATCATCTTGTGATAAGATGAGAGACAAGAAAGAGAGTCTGCCTCAGATACATCAGGATGGACTTTTGCTTTCTCTGGGTCTTATGTGACTCCCAGATAGACTATGAGGAAGAATTCTCAGATCAGTTTTTCTGAGAAGGAACAACCTTGTCAACCTCTCTTACAATGCCTTGTTGGGGAAAATCTCAATGTCCGGGAGCTTTAATTTAAAGCTTCTCCAGTACTGTGCCTGTGGGCATTTATTTTCATGCATTTTAAAACCCACTACAATACATAGAATTAAGTCTAGACTGTGACTATTTCAAAGGAACTATAAGCATGAAAGTTAATGAGCCAAATCCAAGCCTTTTCCCATTGGATCATGTCAACTGCAAATTGACACTTACCATGGGTGCTTGCCATCTACCTCTACAAGGATTAAACCGTGTACTGCAGCAGAAGCTGACCTTCAAAACCTCCTGAAAGGATTTCAGGGTGGAGAGCAGAAATGAGTCACTGTTTGGGGGAAAAATTGATAGGACAGGTCTTAAGATAGATAGTCTCAGGGGCTGGTTTTATGAGCCCAATTCTTGTATCTCTTCATCTCTAGAAAAGCACTAAAATCCATCATAGTGATGACTATTTCTTGTGACTTAAAGAAAGCTTCACGGAGATCAGCAGAGAGTTTCTGGAAAAATATGTGCTTGATTGCACATGCTCCCCCTTCACCAAAATCACATCTTTACTGACCTTCCTGCCTGCCTCTTTGGAGCAGTCTCTCAGAGCTATCCGAGGTGCTGTCTCCCGGGCTGCAGTCCTCATTCTACCCCCCAATAAAACTTAACTTATAACTCTCATGTTGTGGATTTTTTTTAGCTTAACATCATGTTAGGGAATTTCACAAATTTTTATTTGGCCCTTCAGTTCAGTTCAGTCGCTCAGTCGTGTCCGACTCTTTGTGACCCCATGAATCGCAGCACGCCAGGCCTCCCTGTCCATCACCAATTCCCGGAGTTCACTCAGACTCACGTCCATCAAGTCAGTGATGCCATCCAGCCATCTCATCCTCTGTCGTCCCCTTCTCCTCCTGCCCCCAATCCCTCCCAGCATCAGAGTCTTTTCCAATGAGTCAACTCTTCGCATGAGGTGGCCAAAGTACTGGAGTTTCAGCTTTAGCATCTTTCCTTCCAAAGAAATCCCAGGGCGGGGTTGTCAAAAAAGCTTTGGGAAGAGATCTTTACAATCTTATCTCCTGAGTCATTTTAAAAGTCTCCTGAGACTTTTATTTAGCATTTACCACCTGTTAAAATAACTTGAGGAAGTAATTTAGATAATTTTCTCTCCAAAGTATATATCTATAGCTTTTTAAGAAATCTACCATGCTGCAATGATAAAGTGCAGTTGTTTTTAAGAGAACTTTGCTTTCCAGTATCAGCTGAATATCTTTTTTTTTTTTTTAAACTTGATGAATGTTTTCCTAGCAAAGACAGTGTAACACTGATGATGTGTATTTCATGGATTTTTATTGCACTAAAATATTTATTTTTCTGATTAGATTTCAAAGTTAGAATTGAGATGTTTTATTCAAATTTAGCTTTACTGTTCCTTTGTGACTCCTCATAAACGTAATTGATAACATTCAGTTACACATAATAAAGACATTTAAAAAACTTATTATGGGTTCACCAAAGAAGTGACCTTGCTTATAGGTACATCCCCTACATGTTCAGAGAAATGAAGTGTGTGGTGACTGTCTGGGGTCTTGCATCATACTGGGGGCTGTGGTTATCTCATTGGGGAAATTTGAGCTATTTTTCTTCAAACGATTTCACTTTGTTCCTAGGGCTGGAGAGGTTGATCAGAAATGCAGTTTATATACCTACGCCAACATGGTCTTTTGAGTCAGTATAAATGGCAACCCACTCCAGTATTCTTGCCGGGAGAATCCCCATGGACAAAGGAGCCTGGCGGGCTACAGTCCACGGGGTCGCCAAAGACTGAGCGACTAACACACAAACACATGCACAGTGAATTTTAAAGAGATAATATGCTTTCTTCTTCAGCTTAACATACTTTCAGGCTTTTATCGTCATCAAAAAGAACATACAGAGAATGTTAAAATCGTGAACCCAGGAGTCAGATAATTTGCATTCAAATCCCGACACTGTCGATTATTAGCTGGTTACTGTGGACAAGTCTTAAAACCTCACCAAACCTGCTTCCTTGTCTGTAAAATGGGAAAATAATGGTACCGGAATAATGCAGTTGCTATAAGGAGTGGGATATGGGCAGTGGAACCAGACAGCTTGAATTTGAATCCCAGTTCTGCCTTTTGTTAGCTGTGTGATTTTTGGTAAGTGACTTAACCTCTCTGTCCCACAGTTTGTTATCTGCAAAATGGCAGGGACAATACAAGTACATAAACCACTGGATTGTTGTAGGAGTTAATGAGGGTAATGTACATAAAATGTCAAACTCTAGTATAATGCCATCTAAGTTTTGCTGTTATTATCATAAGGCAAGTAACAATTTTTACACAGTAGTACTTATGCAAATGTTTGAGCCAGGCTAAGGGACAGGCTGAAAGGGCAAGATCTGAGAGAGAAAAGGGAAATGGGACAGGTGGGTTATGATATTATTTTAGGAGAAAGGTGGGCAGAGGCGTCAATCACAGGACAACTTTCAGAAGTTTTGGAGTTTCATGAGAATTTCAGGCTGGGCACCATTTCCCTCAGGGTCCTAAGTTCTAAATCTGTCTATAGAGAGATATTCTGCCCATTGCATTTTTTGTTAGTTTTTCCCCTCAAAAAAGGTTTTAGGGATTTCCCTGGTTGCCCAGTTTAGATTCTGCACTTCCAGTGCAAGGGGCTCAGGTTCGATTTCTGGTTAGAGAACTAAGAACCCATAGGCCGCAGGGTATGGCCAAAGAGAAAATAGTTTATTCTGTGGTTATATCTTGTGGTTTGTGAGAGCTGAGTCGTGTTCATCTCTTTGCGACCCCGTGGGCTATAGCCCGCCAGACTCCTCTGTCCATGGGGTTCTCTAGGCAAAAATACTGGAATGGGTAGCCATTCCCTTCTCCAGGGGATCTTCCCAACCCAGGGATCAAACCCACATCTCACGTGTCTCCTGCATTGGCAGGTGGATTCTTTACAACTGCGTCACCAGGGAAGCCCCCTGTTTATCTTCATGGGGAATTAATAGCTGACAACAATATCTAATTAATACTATGTATAATGAGCAAGTTTTAGTTAAGAAGTTCTCCTTAGCTTTGAAATTTTAACTGAATTTTGGTTGAACCTCAAGAAATGTTAACTATAAATGTATAATAACTGCTCCTCTACTTGGACTTCCCTGGTGGCTCAGAGGATAAAGAATCTGCCTGCAATTCAGGAGACTTGGGTTCAATCCCTCGGTTGGGAAGATTCCCCTGGAGAAGGGAATGGCTACCCACTCCAGTATTCTTGCCTGGGCAGAGGAGCCTGGCGGCCTACAGTACATGGGATTACAAAGGGTCAGACATGACTTAGCAACTAACACTTTCACTTTCCCCTCCAAATTGTCACATTTTGAACGTACCTCTTGCCTCAGTGAAAATTACTGAATGTCTCCCCTTATTATTAAAGCTCAAAGACATTTATGCCATGGCATATGGTAAGCAGATTTGAAAACTTTTAGTTTACACAAGATTTCAATTCAAGGTGACAGATAAAACATAAACTTGATTTAAAGTGTTCGATTAAAAACCAAAAACACAGATTGTATTTTAGGGTAATTTAAAGAGAGAGAGACCTAGGGGACTTCCCTGGAGTTCCAGGGGCTAAGAATCCACCTTCCAATTCAGGGGACACTGGTTTGATCCCTGGTCAGGGAACTAGATCTCACATGCTGCAACAGAGACCCCATGCAGCCAAAACAATAAAAAAAGCTAATCCAAAAAAAGGTCTCATTCTATAAAGATTTATCGTTTCCAAATCACAGTAAAAAAATCTTGAGTGAGACATCCCTGGTGGTTCAGTGGCTAAGACTCTGTGCTCCCAATGCAGGGGGTACAGTCCCTGGTCAGGGAACTAGATCCCACATGCTGCGACTAAGATCCAGAACAGCCACATATGCAGAATAAAATAAATATTAAACACAATCGAGTAATTTACTAGTTTTGTTTTCTACTGTGCCTTAAATATGCCTTAGTAAAAATTGATATCTGACACCACAGAATGACGTATGTAGAATGTAATATTGTAGTAAGAGGACTGAGGTTGATTTTTTAAAATGGTATTAAATTTTAAATTAAAAAAATTTTTTTTTCAAATTGAAATTTAGGTTTGTTACAGATGGTCTGTATTTCTCTGTACTTCTTTTTTTTTTTTTTTTTAAGTTTAAACTTTTTATTTTCTATTGAGGTATATCCAATTAACAGTATCGTGATAGTTTCAGGTCAACAGTGAAGGGACTCAGCCATACATATCCATGTATCCATTCTCCCCCAAACTCCCCTCGCATCCAGTCAGCCACATAATATTGAGCAGAGTTCCCTGTTCTATACAGTAGGTTCTTGGTTATCCATTTTAAATATAGCAGTGTCTACATGTCCATCTCAAACTCCCTAACTATCCCTTCCCCCATCTTTCTCCCCTGGCAACCGTGTTTGTTCTCTCAATCTGAGTCTCTTTCTGTTTTGTAAATAAATTCACGTGTGTATTTTCTTAACAATGTTGTATTAGTTTCTGCTCTGTGGTTGATTGTGACATATTTTAAACTCTGATTATTAAATAGTTACCTTCTATTTATTTATATAGAACATTGGTTCAGTTACAAACAGAGAGCACAGTAGTTGGAACTTTATCTCATTCGGTGTTCAAAGATAAAAGAGTTAACCATTCTTTTCATGATTCTCTGCAGGGAAGACTTTCTTTTTTTTTTCATATTTAAATGTGATGGCAACTAAATTCTGGTATATTTCCAAGCTACTATTTGAGGAAGATGCATAAGTCATCACAATATGACATACTGCAAAGGACTCTCCCTTTCACCAATCCTGGTACACGGCAAAATATGCCCACCAACCCAGTTTTATTTCTTTCTAGGAGGCTGAGTCCCAAGGATCAGTTATAAGCACTGGAACATATGAGCAGCAACTTTACAGTCAACAGAATTTGAAAATTGAAAATGGCTGAGTTAGTTAGAGCAATGAAACCCCAGCCACATCCTCTCATTGCTTCTTAATGCTCTGTTTCTCTTGCATGGGCTTGTCGACTTAAAGGAAGATACACCACCTGGGAGCTTTTGCTTGAGTCTTACTGAGGACTATAGCTCAGGAAACAGCTACTCAGTTTGAGGATAAATGCTTTGTAGAGGTGGGAGAGGTGCCTGTTTATACATGATTTGTGGCTGGGGAGTACATACAGTCAAGCATACATCTTGATAAAAGATTTCTGCTAGTTGCAAAGAACAAGTGTCTCAAGTTAATGAATTTAAAGCTTTTCTGTGTATGGGAAGATACAGGAATCCGGAATCATTAAAATTTGTCCTAAGATACTAACTTGGTGGTTTCATAATAATGAAGATAAAGTGATATTAAACATTTTTAAACTGTCCTTTATGTAATAAACAGTTTTCATTTTAAGCATTGTTAAACTTTTCAGTTCATTTTTTACATTTTTTTTTTTACATCTTCACATCTTTACATACATTAAACATTCAGTCTAAATTCATATAGAGCCTCTTACTTTATTACTTTTTTAATGGTTACTGTTGGCTTTCAACTTTGGGAGAAACGGAAAATTCTGGGACTATGAGATCATGATCTTTTTCCTTTCCTCTTTTTGTCCAAATTTAGTTGTTAAGACGTAGGAGTAAAGGGGGAGGGGATAGTAGAAGTTTTGGCTGATTTTTTTGTTAAGGTTGTTTTGAGCTGCATTATTATATGCCTAGGATAAATTTGTGGGCTTCCCTGGTGGCTCAGTGGTAAAGAAGCTTCCTGCCAATACAGGAGATGAGGGTTTGATCCCTAGGTTGAGAAGATCCATTAGAGAAGGAAATGGCAACCCACTCCAGTATTCTTGCCTGGGAAGTCCCGTGGACAGAGCAGCCTGGTGGGCTACAGTCCATGGAGTCTCAAAGAACTGGACTCAACTTAGCAACTAAAAGAATTGGAGGGATCTGCTTGTCCAAAGCACAGGGTGCCTCCTCCTGTTTTCTGTTCTGAATTCCCATCAGAGTACATGGTTGGTCAGCAGCTGTGGTGGGTTGTGACTTCCTCCTTGTAGAAATAGGTGGTGAGCAAGCTCTTCATTTTTCTTTACTTATATACTTCTCTGCTGGAACACCTTTTCCTCCTTCCTTCCTTCCTTCCCTCCCTCCTTCCTTTCTTCTTCCTTTCCTTCTTTCTATCCTTCCTTCCTCCCTTCTTTTATTATTTTTTTTCCCATTATACTTGAATTAAGAGTAACTCCATGGACATTTCTCATAATCCAGAAGCTCTCTTTTTAATTCCTAGATGATTTTATTTTCACTAAAACATACATTTGGAATACCTCATCATGGGATGCAGTTGATGGACAAAAAACAATTTTTTAGATAGTGTCCTGTATTACAGCTAGCTGTGTTTTATCTGAGTGTAAATCACTGGACTTCATAGTGATTCCCCTTCCTCCCTTCGGGTCCAAAGTCATGGACTACTAAAGCTGGAGGTGATCTGGTCTAGTCCTTTTATTTAGAAGAAGCTGAGACCAAGATCTTCCCTGGTGGTGCAGTGGCTTATACTCTGCTCTCCCAATGCAGGAGGCACAGGTTTGATCCTTGGTCAGGGAACTAAACCCTACATGCAGCAACTAAGACAGGCACAGCCAAATAAATAAAAATAAATATTAAAAAAAAGAATTTGAAGAAGAATAGATTATGTATATGGATGACTATATCACTTTGCTGTACATTAGAAATCAACACAGCACTGTAAATCAACTGTACTCTGATATAAAATTAAAAAAAAAACAATAGAGACCAGAGATAGAGATTTTCATCAGAGTACAATTATTTTTATGTTTTCCAGCAGTGAACATGATAAAATGAAACAATGACAGAACAGGCTAACAAATAGTCTAAGGGTCCACTTTTCAGTTTATCTCCCTCCCTAATTTCTCTGCCTCCTTTCATCTCCTTTGCTGTGTTGAAAAGCTCAGAAGATGAGGAAAAAGAGGAAAGAAAGGGAGAAACAAAAACTGGGGTTTTGATTTCTGAAAAAACTGAAAATTGTATATGGCAGATAATTTTCAGAAACCACACTTGGGAAACATCAGGTTTATAACATACTGCCATCTTCCAGCACCTTTATGTTTCTTTTTATTTCTTTTTAATTTTATTTTTACATGCTCTGTGAATTTTACTTTTTTATTTTTACAAAATGTCATTGGAGTATAGTTGATTTACAATGTTCTGTTTCCTATTTTTTTTAATGTATTATTATTATTATTTTTGCTACACCATGTAGCATGTGGGATCTTAGTTCCACCAACCAGGGATCAAACCTGTGCCCCCTGCATTATGAAGCACTGAATCTTAACCAAGGGACCACCAGGCAAGTCCCTGTCCCCTCTTTTATTTTTGTGACAGCTTTTTTGAGATATAACTCACATATCATACCAGAACATTTATCCATTTAAATTATATAATTGCAATGTCTTTTTAGTACATTCACAGAATTATGCATCTAACACCCTAATCAATTTTAGAACACATTCATTCTCCTCCCAAAGAACGTTGTATCCATCATCAGTTAGTCTCCAGTCCTCCCTCCCTAGGAAACCACTGTGGTGGTTACTTTCATGTGTTAACTTGACTGGATCACAATGTGCCTGGATATTTGGCCAAACACTATTGTGGGTGTGTCTGCAAAGGTCTTCCCACCAGGGAAAATCCTGGTCTCAGCTTCTTCTAAATAAAAGAACTAGACCAGATGACCTCCAGCTTTAGTAGTCCATGACTTTGGACCTTGTTGACATTTGAATCAGTAAACTGAGTAAAGCAGATTGCCCTCCCTAATGTATGTGGGCCTGATCTAATCAGTTGAAGCCCCAAATAGGAAAAAAAAAAAAACCCCACTGAGTAAGAGGAAAATCCTCCTGTCTGACAGTCTTTGAGTTGGGATATTGGCCTTTTCCACTGCCTTTATTTTTATTTCTTGCCTCTATATTCAGACTGAAACAAATATTGGTTTCAGTCTGAATATATTCATATTCTTCTATCTTCATATTCAAAGTGAAACTTCAAATCCTCCGATTAGCTAGAATCTGTGGACCTTTGAACTGAATGATATCATCAACTTTCTTGGGTTTCCAGCTTGCCAACTGGAGATGTTGGGACTTGTTCAGCTTCATGGTGGTGTAAACCAAGTTCTGATACTAAATCTCTTTCTATATATGTTTATGCATCCTACTGATTCTGTTTCGGGGAAGGCAATGGCACCCCACTCCAATACTCTTGCCTGGAAAATCCCATGGATGGAGGAACCTGGTAGGCTGCAGTCCATGGGGTCGCTAAGAGTCAGACACGACTGAGCAACTTCACTTTCACTTTTCACTTTCATGCATTAGAGAAGGAAATGGCAACCCACTCCAGTGTTCTTGCCTGGAGAATCCCAGGGACGGCAGAGCCTGGTGGGCTGCCGTCTATGGGGTCGCACAGAGTCGGACACGACTGAAGCGACTTAGCAGCAGCATTGATTCTGTTTGGAGAACTCTGGGTAATATAACTACTAATCCACTTTTGCTTACTCCTTGGAAGAAAAGTTATGACCAACCTAGCCAGCTTATTAAAAAACAGAGACATTACTTTGCTAACAAAGGTTCATCTTGTCAAGGCTATGGTTTTTCCAGTAGTCATGTGTGGATGTGAGAGTTGGACTATAAAGAAAGCTGAGCACTGAAGAATTGATGCTTTTGAACTGTGGTGTTGTAGAAGACTCTTCAGAGTCCCTTGGACTGCAAGGAGATCCAAAGAGACCATCCTAAAGGAGATCAGTCCTGAGTGTTCATTGGAAGGACTGGTGTTGAAACTGAAACTCCAATACTTTGGCCACCAGATGCGAAGAGCTGATTCATTTGAAAAGACCCTGATGCTGGGAAAGATTGAGGGCAGGAGGAGAAGAGGACGACAGAGGATGAGATGGTTGAATGGCATCACCGACTCAATGGAGATGAGTTTGAGTAGACTCTGGGAGTTGGTGATGGACAGGGAGGCCTGGCGTCTCGTGGTCTATGGGGTCGCAAAGAGCTGGACACGACTGAGCGACTGAACTGAACTGAGCTGAACTGAATCCACTTTCTGTCTCTATGGATTTGTCTACTGGGAACATTTCACATAAACGGAATCATAGAACTTCCCTAGTAGTTCAGTGGTTAAGAATCTGCCTTCCAATGCAGGGAACTTGTGTTTAATCCCTGGTTGGGGAACTAAGATCCCACATGATGTGGGGCAACTAAAACTGCCCATTGTAACTACTGAGCCCACATGCCACAGCTAGGGAGAAGCATGTGCACTACAATGAAAGATTCTGTGTACTGGTTACTTTTATGTGTTAACTTGGCTGGACCAACTAAAACCCAATGTCTCCAAATAAAAAAACAAAACTGAAATCATGTATCTGATTTTGTATCTGATTTCTTTCTCTTAGCATCATATTTTCAAGATGCATGAATGATGTAACGTGGGTCAGTACTTCACCTCTTTCACTGCCAAATGATCTTCCATCCTATTGGTGTATCAAATTTTAGTATCTGTTGACAGACATTTGGGTCGTCTCAGTTTGGGGCTATTGTTAATAACATTGAGATGGACATTTGTGTCCAAGTGTTTGTGTGGACAACAAATCTCTTGGGTATATACCTGGGAGTGAAATTGCTGGGTCACGTGGTAACTCTATGTGTAACTTTTGAGGCACTGTGCTTCCCACAGACAGTACACCATTTTATCTATTTTAATATTTATTAAAAAAATTTATGTATCTGGCTGTGCTGGGTCTTAGTTGCAACACATGGTATCTTTAGTTGCAACACATGGTATCTTTAGTTGCAGCATATGGGGTCTAGTTCCCTGACCAGGGTTTGAACTCAGGCCCCCAGCACTGGGAGTCTTAGCCACTGGACCAGGGAAGTCCTGCTACAACCGTTTTAAAATCACACCAGCAATATATGAGAGTTCTTGTATTAGTCGGGGATGTTCCAGAGAAACAGAACCAGTAAGAGATGCATGGGTTTCCCGGGTGGCTCAGTGGATAAAGAACCTGCCTGCCAAAGCAGGAGACACAGGAGACTTGGGTTCGACCCCCGGATTGGGAAGATCCCCTGGAGGAGGGCGTGGCAACCCACTCCAATATTCTTGCCTAGAGAATCCCATGGACAGAGGAGCCTGGTGGGCTACAGTCCATGCTGTTGCAAAGAGTCAGACATGACTGTAGTGACAGAGCATGCACGCAAGAGATGCATATTTGTAGAGATTTATTGCAAAGAATTGGCTCGTGGGAATTTGCCCCATGACCTGACATCTTCAAGCTGGAGTTCTAGGAGAGATGTGGGTATAATTTCAGTCCAAATCCAAAGGCCTGAGAACTAGGGGAGATATTGGTGTCAGTTCCAGCTGAAGGGCAGGACTCAGGCAGGCAGGCAGGAAGAGGAGGCATCTTCTCCTTTTCCCTTTCTCTGCCTGTGTTCTATTCAGGCCAACACATTGGATAATGCCCCACCTCCCCACACTGGGGAGGGCAGAGCTGCTTACTCAGTCTGCTGATTCAAAGGCTAATCTCCTCCAGAAACACCCAGCAGTATTGCCTAACCAGACATCAGGACATCTGTGATCCAGTCAAGTTGACATATAAAATTAACCACCACTGTTCTGATCTGTCTCCATCCTTGACAGTGATTTTTTTTGGCTACACCCTGCGGCACGCGGGATCTTAGTTCCTCCGTCAGGTATCAAACCCATGCCCCTGGCAATGAAAGTGCAGAATCTTAACCACTGGACCACCAGGGAAGTCCCATTGACACTATTTTTAATTGTCTGTTTTTTCTGAATATAGCCATCCTAGAGGGAAGGTGATGCTATTTTATGATGGTCTTTATTTGCATTTCCTTGATGACTAATGATGTTGAGCCTTCCTTCCTTTGGTCTTTCCTTTTGCAAGTATTTCTCCTTTCTTCTCTATCATTATTACACTCATTCCCATGCTATACCATAGACACTAATGCCTGAAGTAAACAAGGCCAGCTTGGTCTGGATGGAGAGTTAGCAACTTTTTCCGTGTATGGCTGTTTAACTGTAAACAGCCCTATGAAGGAAAGTATGCGTGCGTGCTAAGTTGCTTCCGTCGTGTCCAACTCTGTACGACACTATGGACTGTAGACCACCAGTCTCCTCTGTCCTTGGGATTCTCCAGGGAAGAATGCTGGAGTGGGTTGCTGTGCCCTCCTCCAGGAGATCTTCCCAACCCAGGGATCAAATCCAAATCTCCTGCATTGGCATGTGGGTTCTTTACCACTGAGCCACCTAGGAAGCCCATGAAGAAAAGTACCAGTAGTTAAATAGATGCAAGAGGAGAGAATTTTTTATCTAGTCCTGAGACTGGGGACTATGTAGAATGTTCCTTGTAAAACTGTAAATCCAATGGTGGTCCCCCTCCCCCACTCTAACATCTTCAATGGCTCCTTCTTGCCTGGGCAATAAATTCTCAGTTCTTAGCCTCTTATTGGAGCTTGGCATAACCTAGTTCTAGCCTCATTTTCTACTTCATTATTACTACAGCTTTTTTTTTTTTTTTTTTGCCACAGGGCATGTGAGATCTTAGTTTTCCTACCACAGATGGAACCTATGCTTCTTACAGTGGAAGTGCCAAGCTTTAACCAGTGGACAGACAGAAAGTCCTCATTTTCTACTTTATAACACACCCACGAGCATTTCTCATTTCTGCCATGGTGGGGCTCATAATCCTGATAGTAGTCCTTTGCGTTCAAGTGGGGTGGCACAATTCATTTCTGGAAGTAGATGATGGTCCTTTTGTTAATATCTCTCAATGGGTTCTAGTATGTAATTTTGGCATGCTTGTTGAGAAATGTGAAGCTCCCTGTGTATTGATAAAGACAGAACTCAGGTGTGAGAGAAAGGAGTGAGATCTATGAAGAGGGAGAGAGGGAGAGAGGCATTGACCATGGCAAAGAGAAGGGAACAGGTGAGTTCCTTGTGCCTGCTGTGAAAAATGACCATCAGTGCTGTGCCTTAACACAACACAAGGAACTTCCCTGGCGGTCTGGTGGTTCAGACTTTGCCTTCCAATGCAGGGGGAGAGGGTTCAATCCCTTGTTGGGGAACTAAGGTCCCACCTGCCTTGGAGCCAAAGAGAAAACACAAAACAGAAAACAGAAGTAATACTGTAACAAATTCAATAAAGACTTTGAAAATGGTCTACATAAAAAGAAAAAAAGTCTTTAAAACAAAACACAAAACACAGTTTATAGAGTAAGTCCCCTACATCGAACCTTCAGGTTGTTAAAGGTCAAAGATGGGAATGCGCATGTGCAGGTCACATCATGTAAATTCGTTTGCGTGTCACGTGTTCGTCTCGTCACGTGTGTGCACCGTCTCCAAGTGGTGGTGCTTTGTGTACCTGACTGTATAGCACTGAACAGAGTACAGTGGTTCAGTATGTTTATTTCAAGCCCAGGATGTCCGGAAGGAAGTGTAAGAGCAGCGGTGATGAAGCTGTTACTATAGCTTCTTAGCGGCTGGTACCTCTAAGAAGCACCGATTGTTGTACTGTACTACTGTCCTTTTTAAGATGAAAACACTTAATTTTACTGTACAGTAAGATTAAAAAATGTTTTCTTTATTTTTGGGGTTTGTGTTTTATGTGTTATTTGTGTGAAAATTATTATAATAAACCTATTGCTGTACAGAACTATAGAGCTGATTGGTTTAGTCGGGTATCAAGGCTAACTTTGGCTTATGAACAACAAACATGCTCTCAGAATGGAACTGGTTTGTATGTAGGGGGCTTACTGTATTCTTATAGTCCTGAAGGTCAGAGTCTGAAATGGGTCTCGTTGAGCTAAAATCAACGTGTGTGCCTTCCAGAGATTCCAGGGTGAGAATATGTTTCACTGATTTTTCCAGCTTCAAGAAACCACCACATTCGTTGGCTCATGGCCCCCTTCCTCCATCTTCAAAGCCAGCAGCACAGCATCTCCTATCTCTCTGTGACTACGACCTCTGCTTCTATCATCACATCTCTTTCTCTGACCCTCTTGCCTTTCTCTTATAAGAACTTATGGTGACACTGGGCATGTTGCTGAAACTTGGCCTCTGTTCACCTGTGCTGAATAGAAATGTGGAGACAGAGTTTTGGGTGAAGTAGAAAAGAGTAGCAAAGAAGGTAGTGGCACCCCACTCCAGTACTCTTGCCTGGAAAATCCCATGGACGGAGGAGCCTGGAAGGCTGCAGTCCATGGGGTCGCTGAGGGTCAGACAGGACTGAGCAACTTCACTTTCAGTTTTCACTTTCATGCATTAGAGAAGGAAATGGCAACCCACTCCAGTGTTCTTGCCTGGAGAATCCCAGGGACGGGGGAGCCTGGTGGGCTGCTGTCTATGGGGTCGCACAGAGTCGGACACGACTGAAGTGACTTAGCAGCAGCAGAAAAGAGTAGTTTTTATTGCTTTGCCTGGCTTCCCTGGTGGCTCACTGGTAAAGAATCTGCCTGCAATGTGGGAGACCTGGGTTCGATCCCTGGGATGGGAAGATCCCCTGGAGAAGGAAAAGGCTACCCACTCCAATATTCTGGCCTGGAGAACTCCATGGACTGTAAAGTCCATGGGGTTGCAGAGTCAGACAGGACTGAGAGGCTTTCACTTCCACTTTGCTTTATTATTGCTTTGCCAGGCAAAGGGGGTCACAGGGGGCTAATGCCCTCAAGACCGTGTGACCCACCCTGGAGGGGTAGTGAGGAGTTTTATGGTGTTCAGGAAGCATGGTGTGATCAGCTCGTGGACAATCCTCAGACTGGTTGGTGTCAAGGTGAAATTTGAACATCAATTTTCTGGTTTTAACCAATCTAGGGTCTGTGTTCTTGTGGTCAGCAGCTTTCCTCTGCAGGGGGTCTGCTTCCTGTAAAACGAATTTAGGAAAGTGAGTCAGGCCTTTACATATATCTTTCAGGGAACTGAGAGTTCTGTGATTCTGCCACATGGCAGAATTTTAGTCAAAGTTGTTACCAGTTCCCTACTCCAACAGCTAGTCTTTGTTTCTTTATCTTCACATTTCCCAATCATTAACTCGTTTTAATTTTTTAAAATTATGACAGTATGATAACACATTTACAGTGTTAATGCATAAATGTGATACATAAATAGTATCCTAAACACGTGTTTATATATCTATTATGTTTGATTTTTCCGACTTCAAGAAATGATAGACACATAAACACATAATAGATACATAAACACATAAATAGTGATAATACATATGACAGTATGATAACACTTGAAAAATACTGAACAAAGTTACATATAGTTCCACTATATATTGCAATTATTTTTAAGTAAATACATTAAAGTTTTTAATATCAAGTTTCAATATCTCAAAAATTAATAGAATGAATAGACAGAAAAGTAGAAGGATATAGTAGACCCCAAAAGCACTATGATCCAATACAACACAGTTAAGATTTACACAATTTTCACACAATAGCAGGATACAAATTCTATTCAAGTTCCCATAGACTATAAACCAGGAGACACTGGAACATATCCAGGGACATAAAACAAGGTGCAAAATTTTTATAGTCTGAAGGTATTGAAATCATAGTCTGTACTCTTATCACTGTAGAATTATGTTAGAAATCAATATCAAAAGATATTTGAAAATAACCAGCATATTTTCAAGCACAACATGACATTTACTAAGAGAGATCCTTTACTTAGCCTTTGAAAGCCTCAAGAAGGTTAAAACACTGAAAAACCATGGAGGGCCAATCACAAGGTCCTGAGTCAGCATTTTACTTCTAAAGGCAAGGACACAAGGGCTTGTACATGGTTTCAGGCACACACTTCCCCATTTCAGGGCTTAACTGTATCTGCAAATTCCCTTTTACCTTAAAAGGTAACATATTCACAGTTTCCAGGGATAACTTCTGGGTTACCCCCAGCTCAAATAGCGCCTTCTTTTTTTCTCTTTTTGTTTTGTGTCTTTCAAAGAATTCAGAGTACAATGGGATGGTGGGGGAGAAAGCAGCTGCCTAAAAAAATCTATTGAAATACCACAGGGCCAGTGGTTTATTCTGGAAGCAGAGAGAGTCAGCCTGAGCCATCAGGGAACCTCATGAAGTTGCAGGATGTCTAGACTGGTCTTGTGAGGGATGACTTTGATATTTGGTAGATCTGGGTTTCAACTCCAGCTTCACCTGAGTTATATGGTCTCAGAGAAATTGTATAAACTCTTTGAATCTCGGTGAAGTGTGCTAAACCGTATTGTCAGCATGTGACCAATTTGTCATTCCATAGAGGTGGACCTAAAATTGTGTCCTTGGCTGGGCTGCAATGTTCAGTTTGCCTTCTCGTGGAGCCCATCTCAGCATTTGACAATTTTCTACTTGCCATTTCACATACCTCAACCTACATAGGTTTTCTGTCACATTTGGATAAGACAAGGTTTTTAGAGTGGTCGACTGCTGTGGGTTTAATCATATCCCCCTCAAATTCACATGTTGATGTTCTAACCCCGAGGACCTCAGAATGTGAGGCTATTTGCACATAGTTTGTTGCAGATGTAGTTAAGATGAGATCATACTTTGGACTAAAGGATCCCTAATTCAATATGACTATTCTACAAAAAAGGGGAAATTTCGACATACACAGGAGACTGCTATGTAAAGATGAAAGCAGATATCAGAGTGGTGCATCTACCAGCCCAAGGACATCTAAGATTGTCTGCAAACTACCAGAAACTGGCAGAGGACTTGAGAACAGTCTTTCTCACTGCTCTCAAAAGGAACCAGCCTTACTGATAACCTTGATCTTATACTTCTGGCTTCCAGGATGGTGTGACAATCCATTTCTGTTTTTTAAGTCGTCTAGTTTGTTGTTCTTTGTTATATAGCCCTAGCCAACTTATATACCAGTGCATGTAAAGCTGTCTATACAAAGTAGCCATATTTTTAGTTGTTAGGAGATGGCTCCACTGAGATTTTTTTTGTAACTGCAATATAACCCACATGATACAAATGTCACCATTTTAAGTGCAGGGTTCGCTGGTGTTAAGTACATTCACTTTGTTGTACAACCATTTCCACCATCCATCTCCAGAACTATCTCATCTTCCCAAATAGAAACTGTGTCTCCATGAAACACTGACTCCCCATTCCCTGTCCCAGTCCCTGGCCCCCCCGCCATCTACTTTCTGTCCCTATGGATTTGACTCCTCCAGAGACCTCTTATGAGTGGAATGACACAGTATTTTGTTTTTCCAACTTTTACAACAAGTCTGTTTATTGAAAGGATCTGAAAATAGTGATAAGGTTTCCAACATTTAACAAATTTTCAAGATATTAACAATATGAAACATTAAGAATTTACTTCAAAAACTCAGAGTTTCCTAGGTAGTTCCCCATCATGCTTTAGAACTTGGTTTACAGCTGCTTGACACAGTACTTTGTGATTAGCTTATTTCACTAAGCATAGTGTCCTCAATGTCCATCCAGGTAGCATGTGCCAAATTTCTTTCCTTTTTCAGCTTGAATAATATTCCATTGTATGTATATATCACATTTTGTTCATTTGTTCACCAATCGATGGACATTCTGGTTGCTTCCACCTCTTGGCTATTGTGAATAAATAGTGCTGCTATGAACATGGCTCTAAAAATATCTCTTTGTGTTCCTGCTTTCAATTTGTTTGGGTCTGTACCCAGAAGTGGGATAGCTGTATCTTGTAGTAGTTCTACTTTTAATTTTTTGAACTATACTGTTTTCCACAGTGGTTGTACCAATTCATATTTCCACCGATTATGCACAATGATTTCCTTTGCACCACATCAAATCACTAATAATTGTTATTTCTTGCCTTTTGGGGCTTCCCTTGTGGCTCAGCTGGTAAAGAATCTACCTGCAATGCAGGAGACCTGGGTTCAGTCCCTGGGTTGGGAGGATCCCCTGGAGAAGGGAAAGGCTACCCACTCCAGTATTCTTACCTAGAGAATCCCATGGACAGAGGAGCCTGGCAGATTGCATACAGTCCAGAGGGTCGCAGAGTCAGAGACGACTGAAGTGACTTAGCATAGCATAATAATTTGACTTACATACACCATGAAATGATTATTGAGTTTAGAGAACATCTATCATCTTGTAGAGATACAAATTTTCAAAAATAGAAAAAATTTTCTTTGGTATGAGAACTGAGTATTCATTCTTCTAACAACTATCATATATAATGTACAGCAGTGTTAATTATATTTATTATGTTATACTATTATATCCTTAGTGTTTACTTATCTCATAACTGGAAGTTTGTACCTTTTGACTGCTTTCATCCAATTCTTGCTCTCCTCTACCCCCAATCTCTAGCAGTCACAAATCTGATCTCTTTTTCTGTGAGTTTGTTTGTTTTTGAAGTGTAATTGACCTGTGACACTGTGTCAGTTCCTGGTACACGACATAGTGAGTTGGTATTTCTATACATTTCAAAGTGATCACCACTATAAACTAGTTATGATAGGTCACTATACAAAGGTACTACATAGTTACTGACTATATTCTCCACACTGAATTTCATACCCGTGACTCATTTATTTTGCAACCGAAAGTTTGTACCTCTTGATCTCTCTGATCAAATTTCTTTCCTTCTCCCACTCCACTCTCCTCTGGCAACCATTTGTTTGTTCTCTGTACCTATAACTCTGTTTCTGTTCTATTTATGCATTTATTTATTTATTTTTTTAAGATTCCACACAGTGGAATCACTGTGAAATCACAGTGAAATCACACAGTTTTTGCCTTTCTCTATCTGACTTATTTCACTTACCATAATACCCTCTAGGTCTATCCAAGCTATCTCAAATGGCAAGATTTCATTCTTTTTTAATGGCCGAGTAATATTCCATTGTAGGCTTCCCTGGTGGCACAGTGGTAAGGAACCCAACTGCCAGTGCAGGAGACGTGGGTTTGATCCCAGGGTCAGGAAGATCCCCTGGAGAAGGAAACGGCAACCTACTTCAGTATTCTTGCTTGGAAGATCGCATGGATAGAGGAGCCTGGAGGGCTACAGTCCATGGGTCACACAAAAAAGTAAGACATGACTTAGCTAAACTAAACAACGATATTCCATCATCTGTCTGTCTATCTCAACTTCTTTATCCATTTGTCTATTGTTGGGCACTTAGGTTGTTTCTATATCTTGGCTATTATGAATAGTGCTGCAATGAACACAGGGGTGCATGTATCTTTTCTCATTAGTGTTTTTAAATTTTTGGATAAATACCCAGGAGAGGAACTGCTGGGTCATATGGTAGTTCTATTTTTAACTTTTTGAGGAGTCTCCATACTGCTTTCCATAGCAATTGCACCAATTTACCTCCCCACCAACGGTGTACTAGGGTTCTACTTATCTACTTCACTGCCAACACTTGTCATTTGTTGTCTTTTTAATAACAGCCATCTGATAGGTGTGATCATCATGGTTTCGATTTGCGTTTTCCTAACGATTAGTGATGTTGAGTACCTTTTCATATACTTGTTGGCCATTTGTGAGTCTCTTTTTGTAAAAAAGTCTATTTGGTCCATCTGCTCATTTTTAAAAGTTGGATTTTTTTTTTTTTTTGGCTATTGAGTTGTATGAGTTCATTATACATTTGTGTACCAATCCATTGTCAGATATATGGCTTTCAAATATTTCCTCCCATTCCCTAGGTTGTCTTTTCCTTTGGTTGATGGTTTCCTTTGCTGTGCAGAAGTACTTTAATTTGATATAGTCCAACTTGTTTTTTTTTTGCTTTTGTTGCTGTTTCTTTTGGTGTCAAATCCAAAAAAAATCATTTCCAAGACAAGTATTAAGGAATTTACCACTATGTTGATATCTTTAATCCTTTTTGAGTTTATTTTTATGTATGGTGTAAGGTAAGGATTCAGTTTCATTCTTCTCCATGTGGTTGTCTGGTTTTCCCAGTACTGTTTATTGAAGTGGCTGGCTTTACCCATGGTATATTCTTGGCTCATTTTTCATAAATTAATTTATCAACTATGCATATACTTATTTCTGGTTTCTCTCTTCTGTTCCACTGATCTGTGTGTCTATTTTTATGCCAGTACTATTATGCTGTTTTGATTACTATAACTTTGTGATATAGTTTGAAATCAGGAGCTATGGTGCTTGCAGCTTTGTTCTTCTTTCTTAAGTTTGCTTTGGCTCTTTGGGGTCTTTTGTGGCTCCATGCAATTTGAGGACTGCTTTTCCTGTGAAAAGTGCCTTTGAAATTTTGATAGGGGTTGCATTGAACCTATAGTTTGCTCTGAGTAATATAGACATTTTGAACATAATAATTCTTCCAATCCATGATCATGGAATATCTTTCCATTTATTTGTGTCCTCTTCAATTTCATCACTGTCTTATAGTTTTCAGTAAATTTACCTTTCATCTCCTTGATTAAATTTTCTGTGCAATTATAAATGGGATTGTTTCCTTAATTTCTCTGATAGTTCACTGTTAATGCATAGAGACAAAACTGACTTTTGTATATTGATTTTGTACTCTGCAACTTTACTAAATTTGTTTGCTAATTTTAACATTTTTTTTGTGTGGAGTATTTAGGGTTTTCTATATATAAAATTATATAATCTACAAATAGAGGCAATTTTTCTTCTTCCTTCCTCATTTGGATGTCTTTTACTTCTTTTTCTGCCTAATTACTCTGGCTAGGACCTTCAGTACTTTGTTGAATAAAAGTGGTGAGAGTGTGGGTGTCCTTGTCTTGTTCCTGATCTTACAGGAAGAGCTTTCAGGTTTTCATCATTGAATAAGATGTAAGCTGTGGACTTATCATACTGCTAAGTCACTTCAGTCGTGTCCAACTCTGTGCGATCCCATAGACGGCAGCCCACCAGGCTCCTCCATCCCTGGGATTCTCCAGGCAAGAACACTGGAGTGGGTTGCCATTTCCTTCTCCAATGCATGAAAGTGAAAAGTGAAAGTGAAGTCGCTCAGTCGTGTCCGACTCTTCGAGACACCATGCACTACAGCCTACCAGGATCCTCTGCCCATGGGATTTTCCAGGCAAGAGTACTGGAGTGGGGTTCCATTGCCTTCTCCGAGGACTTATCATATATGGCCTTTATTATCTTGAGGTAAGTTCCCTCTACTGATCTGTTGAGTGTTTTATCATGAATGAATGTTGAGTTTTGGGAAATGATTTTCCTGCATGTGCTGAGATGGTTTTTAATCTTTCATTCTGTTAATGCGGTGTATTACATTGATTATTTGCACACGTTGAACCATCCTTGCTTCCCTAGAATAAATCCCACTGGATCATGTGTATGACCCTTCAAATGTACTGTTGAATTTGGTTTGTTAATATTTTGCTGAGGATTTTGGTATCTATACTTGTCAGGTATATTGGTCTATAACTTTCTTTGCCTGTAGTGTCTTTGGCTTTGGTATCAGGATAATGTTAGCCTTATTATTATCTTCTTTTATCACAAAAGTACCTAAGAATACATAAAAATACCTTTTGAAAGTATTTACCTCCTGTTTATGCTCATTTCTGCACTATCAGGAGATTCTATTTTCAGTCCCTCTTCCATTCTCTTCTTAACTTATGAGTCACCGCTAACTCTTTTCCTCGTTAAGTTCTTCTCATGTACTCACCACAGGCTAGAGAAATGACAACCTGTGGTGTTTGGAGAGTCATATTCTTCTCCATTTTGTTTTACTACAAGATGTTGAATATAGTTACGTGAATGTACACTTTAAGAGGGCTAATTTTATGTTATGTGAATTTCACCTCAATTTTAAAAAAAGAGTGTCTATGCATGCTTTTACAGAAAAGAAAATATAAATGACTTAAGTGACACTTAAGTATGGAGGGCAGTCAGGCTTCCCTTTTACTAGAAATAAGACAAAGAAAAAGCTTTCTTTCATATCCCATGGAGCAGCCACGCTCACACACAGTAGACTAAAAATCTAAATTGACTCAACACCTATGGAGGCCAATTTGTTAATAAATATCAAAATTATAAACACACCGTCTTGGACCCAGCCATTCCACTTCTAGAAATTTATCCTAAAGATACAAGTGTGAAGTGACCCACATGTTGTATGAGGGGAAAAAAAAAGTATCATACTTGGAAAGGAAGAGCTTTTAGAAAAATATTTTAATATTAATTAAAAAAAAAAAAGCTCCCAAGCCCCCAAATCAATATAGAAATATCAATTATATTCCTATGCTTTAACAATGCACTCTCAAGACAGTCTAGGGGTTAAAACTCTGCCCTTCAAATGCAAGGGGTGTGAATTCCATATTTGGCTGGGGAACTAAGATCTCACATGCTATAAAGTGGGGGCTAAAAAAAAAAGAAAGAGAAGGAAAAGGAAAGGTAGAAAGAGAAAAAGAAACAAAGCAAAAGAAAAGAGAAAGAAAAGTAAGCAAGGAAAGAAAGAAACAAAGATAAAGAAAAAGAAAGAAAAGGAAAGAGAAAGAGAAAGAGAGCAAGAAAAGAAAGAAAGAGAAAAAAAAAGTGTATTTAAAAACCTGGGCTAGGAAGTGCCAGGGTCAAGGGTGCACCCACTGAATCCCAAAAAAAGTCTCATCAGCGTTTCTGGAAGGCAACAGAGGCAGAGTAAGGTTGGTGCAGAGAATGTCCCCGCGAGCCAGGAAGGTGAGGCGCTGGGAGGCGACCCAGCAGCCTCCGCGGTGGAAGCTGAGGCGTAGCAGGCTGATGCTGTGCGCGGCAGGGGAGCAGATGGCTACCGTCAGCGTAGCTCTCTGGGGCTCGGCGGTCCACGTGGAGGAGGAGCAGTTGGCTAATGTCACCTGGATGTGCAGCCTATAAATGCCATCACGTTGGATCTGCAGCTGCCCGTTGTCGTCCAGCTTTGGCCCATGCAAGAAGGAGCGTCCCAGGGCGGGGCTCCCCTGCCAGGGCAGCCTGGGGTCCTGCCGCGACCCTGGGAGGGTTGTGAGGGAGGGGTGGAAGGATGGAGATATAGGGAAACTGAGTGCTATAGAGGGAATGCCCCAAACTCGAATGTTGAAGCCTAACCTCCAAGGGGATGGTATTAGAAGGTGGGGTGTTCAGAAGTGTTTAGAGCAAGAAGGTGGAGACCTTGTAAAAGAGACCCCATATCCACTGATGGATGAATGGATGAAGAAGATGTAATATATACATACACACATATACACACACACATACATCTATACAAGGTGGTGGTGGCCTAGTCGCTAAGTCGTGTCCTACTCTTTGCAACCCCACAGGCTGTAGCCAGGCAGGCTCCTCTGTCCATGGGATTTCCCAGGCAAGAATACTGGAGTGGGTTACCATTTCCTTCTCCAGGGTATCATCCTGATCCAGGGATTGAACCCGTGTCTCCTGCATTGACAGGTGGTGGTTTCCTTCATTTCAGGTAGATTCTTTACTGACTGAGCCACCAGGGAAGCCCATATCCATCCATACGTGTGTACATATACACAGTATGCCTGTGTGTGCTCAGCCACTTCAGTCATGTCTGACTCTTTGCGACACCGTGGACTGTAGCCCACCAGGCTCCTCTGTCCATGAGATTCTCCAGGCAAGAACACTGGGATGGTAGCCATGCCCTTTCCAGGGGATCTTCTCAGTCCAGGGATTGAGACTTCAACCTGAGTCTTCTGCTTCTCCTGCAGTGCAGGCAGGTTCTTTACCCACTGAGCCACCTGGGGAGCCCCATACCTATGTGTATACATATACATATGTATGTATTATGGGGCTTCCCTGGTAGCTCAGCTGGTAAAGAATCCACCTGCAATGCAGGAGATCCCGGTTCAATTCCTGGGTTGGGAAGATCCCCTGGAAAAGGGATAGGCTACCCACTCCAATATTCTTGGGCTTCCCTGGTAGCTCAGAAGGTAAAGAATCCATCAATTTGGGAGACTTGGGTTCAATCCCTGGGTTGGGAAGACCCGCTGGAGAAAGGAACTGGCTACCCACTCCAGTATTCTTGCCAGGAGAATTCCATGGGCAGAGGAGACTTGGGGGCTACAGTCCATGGGGTCACAAAGAGTCAGACACAACTGAGCAACTAAGCACAGCACAGCATGTATGTATTTTATGTCTGTGTGTGTGTATATATAAATGTATATTACACATATACCTAAAATGGATATAGATGTGATATATATATTACTATGTATTATACATGTGATATTATAAACACACATCTATATCTATCTAAAGTGAAAGTGAAAGTTGCCTAGTCCGACTCTTTGCGATCCCACGGACTATACAGCCCATGGAATTCTCCAGGCCAGAATACTGAAATGGGTAGCCTTTCCCTTCTCCAGGGGATCTTCCCAACCCAGGGATTGAACCCAGGTCTCCAGAATTGCAGGTGGATTCTTTACCAGCTGAGTCACAAGGGAAGCCCATCTATCTATCTAATTCAGCCACAAAAAGAAAGAAATTCTGCCAGTTGTGACAACATGCGTAGACCTAGAGGTCATTATGCTAAAGTGAAATAAGTCAGACAGAGAAAGACAAATACTGTCTGACTTCCTTTATGTGCAACCTAAAACGAATCCCAAACACATGGCTACAGATACAAAGAACAGATCAGTGGCTGCCAGAGGCGGGGAGTGGGTGGGTAAAATAGGTGAAGGTGGTCGGACGCAAAAACTTATGAAAAAGTTATAAACTAAGTACTGGCGATGTAATGTAGAGCGTACTAACTAGAGTTAAGTATACTGTGTTGTATATTTGGAAGCGGCTCATGCTGAGAAAGATTGGGGGCAGGAGGAGAAGGGGACGACAGAGGATGAGATGGTTGGATGGCATCACCAACACAATGGACGTGGGTTTGGGTGGACTCCGGGAGTTGGTGATGGACAGGGAGGCCTGGCTTGCTGCTGTTCATGGGGTTGCAAAGAGTCGGACACGATTGAGCAACTGAACAGAACTGAAGAGCGTAGGTCTTACAAGTTTCATGACAAGAAAAAAAGAATTGTAACTGTGTGTGGTGATGGGTGTTAGCAAGACATTGTGGTGATCAGTTTGTAATATATACAAATATAGACCTATGTTGTATGCCTGAAATGGATGCAATGTTATATGTCAACTCTGTCTCAATTTAGAAAGATAGGGAGAGAGAGCAAGAGGTAGAGAGAGCAAGAGCCCAGAGAGTTCTCTTTCCTCTCCTCCCCTTTCCGCCATATAAAAATACAGCAAAAAGATGACCGGTTGTTTATGAACCAGGAAGAGGGCATTCACCAGACAGCCAGACCTGCTGGTGCCTTGACCTTGGATTTCACAGCCCCTGGCACCATGAGAGAGAGATATCTTGTTTATGTCAGCCTTGCTGTTCTTCTGTCATAGCAGCCCGATCAGAAAGCCCCCAGAGAAAGATGAGTAGGGTTTCCATTTGTTACAAAATGGAATGAACACACCCAAACCCCTGGGGATGAGTGTGGGAGAGACCCAAAGAGGAAGAGGGTTAGAGAGGGGCTGGGAGGGGACTGCCAAAAGGCACCCTCCCTCACATTCCTTTACGTCCTTGCTCTAAAGCCCTCTTCGCTGGGACACCCTCCCTGGTGACCACATTTTCAAGGGCACGCCCAACCCTGACATGCCCGATCCTCCTCCCGTACTTAATATTCCCCAAAAAGTACCAGGTGCGTGTTTCACTCTACTTGGCATGCTACGTATTTAACTTGTTCATTTATTTATTTTCTGATCCCTTTGGTAGCAGGGAAGCCCCGACAGGGCAGGGATTTCTGTTATGTTGGCAATACGGGCACCCAGAATGGAGCCTGCCTCATGGTAGCTGCCGAATTAACATTTGTGACATGAACGAAGGCATGTTAGTCGTGGCTATTGGCTTAGTTGAGTCGGTTTGAGCTCTCCCATGGGAGAAAATAAAATGCTCAGAAAGGAAGCAGGCACCCAGAAACAGACTGCTGTATCGCCTGGTCTTTCTTTCTTTTTCTCATCCCTTCTCATTTTCTCTTTCTCTCTCTCGCCCCCACCCACCTTCTTTTCTCTTTCTCCGACACACACGCATATCCCGGGTTACCTGTATGATTCAGCTGGAGCTCTGCTAAGTCCCACTGGAAGAAAAGAAAACAGAGCTAAGCACCTAAGCGTCAGGGGTCTGGAGTGATCCCTCGAGTCAAGAGCACTTTTTTCTCAGTGCATCCTTCTTATCCACCCCTCATTCCATGGGGCTGACTTGGAGCCTTTGTGAAGAGCTCATAAAGAGGAAGTAGATTCGAACCAGCCCTGAGCACAAAGAGAAGACCTTCAGAAGAACTTAGTTTACAGGATGTAACCCAGGTCGCCTCGCACATCTGCCTTTCTTGCCTGCAAAACCTAATGTAACCTCCAAAGTCGGCACCTGTGGTGGGTGTCCAGGGCTCCCCCCATCCTTGGAGGTCCCAGAACTGCCCTTCCCCAACTCCGTGAAGCCCCCAGCAGCCTCTGAGTCAGCCTGCTGGGGGAACCCCAAAGACGAGTCATTTTCCAGGCCCATGTGAAATGTATCTTTCTCAGATGCACCCTCCA
Organism: Bos indicus; assembly: GCF_029378745.1. Taxonomy (NCBI): domain Eukaryota; kingdom Metazoa; phylum Chordata; class Mammalia; order Artiodactyla; family Bovidae; genus Bos; species Bos indicus. The sequence continues at coordinate 17,680,338 of NC_091766.1, read as the reverse complement.
GCCTGGGATCTCCACCCGGGGTTTACCTCCCGGGCAGAGCTGACTATCCTGAGCTGGAGACCCCTGGCAGGCAGACTTGCCCCTGCTTGTTACCCCGTGCTCTCGTCTCTCTCTCTCTGTTCCTTTCTACCGCATGTTTCTTCCTGGCGGATTTTCTTGCTGTTGCTACCACTCTGGGGGGGCCTGTGGGACCTTAACTCCCTAACCAGGGGTCGAACCTACACAACCGGGATTGGAAGCACGTAATCTTAACCCCTGGACCACCAGGGAAGTCCCCCTGGCAGATTTATATCCGTCTCATTCTGATTTTTGTTTTCTTTTCTTTTTTTGGTCATAAGTCTGTTAGTCTGTTCTCTTGCTCAACACCCCTTTGCTTTTTTTCCCCACTTGTTGCCCCTCGCCCCCCACCCCAGGGTCCAGTCCCCACCCAGAGGTTCCCAGGTAGCATACTCCTGTCTCTCCCCCTCTCTCTTATCCTATACCCTTTTAGACTCACCCTGGTTGAATCCAGCTGCTGCTGCTGGCTGAAGCACAGGTTGCAGACGAGGTAGCATGTGCCTGTGCTAAGAAGCACTGAGATAGTCACCCTCAGGATGGATGCCCAGGGCCAGCGGGGCACCTGGCAGCTTGCAGCCTCCTCTGGTGCCATCATGGTCCTCCACGAGCACTTCATCAGCTGTGTGGCAGCAGGGAGGGTGCGCAGAGGGCAGGCAGGAAGGGGGAAGGAAGCTTCAGCTTTCTCACAGCCACGGGGCCCTCTCAGCCTGTCTGAACCTGCCAGGGACCAACCATGCCCCTCCCTGGGGATGTCCGTCAAAGGGAGGGACCAGGCTCGTTCTACCATGGAGGGAAGTCCCCTCCAGCTGCTGTTGGTCCCCAGTCTGCAGAGTAAGTGGACCAGGGTGCTCCTTGATTTTATTTATATGGCTCCCCACCCTCCCCAGGCTTCTGTGGTGGCTCAGATGGTAAAGAATCTGCTTGTAATGCAGGAGATCTGAGTTCGACCCCTGGGTCTGGAAGATCCCCTGAGTAAGGGAATGGCTACCCACTCCAGTATTCTTGCCTGGAGAATCCCATGGACAGAGGAGGCTGGGGGAGCTATAGTCCGCGGGGTTGTAAAAGAGTCGGACACGACTTAGCAACTAACACCACCCTCCCCACCTTTCTGGCACTCATTTGTTTATTCAACAGACCTTCACTGAACACCACTACGGACCAGATACTCTGCTGAGTTCTGGGATACAGCCACAACACTCAGGGAGGAAGGTGCTCAGGGGCTAAGTCGAGTCTGACCCTTTGGGGCCCCATGGACTACAGCCCACCAGGTTCCTCTGTCCATGGGATTTCCCAGGCAAGAACACTGGAGTAGGTTGCCATTTCCTACTCCAGGGGATCTTTCTGACCCGGGGATTGAATCCTTGTCTCCTACATTGGCAGGCAGATTCTTTACTGCTGAGCCACCTGGGAAGCCCCAGGGATGGAGGTGCTAAGTTGCTTCAGTTGTGTCTGACTCTTTGCTATCCCATGGACTGTAGCCCACCAGGCTTCTCTGTACATGGGATTCTCCAGGCAAGAACACTGGAGTGGGTTGCCATTTCCTCCCCCAGAGGATCTTCCCAAACCAGGGATCAAACCTTAGTCACTTACGTCTCCTGCATGGCAGGCAGGTTCTGTATCACTAGTGCCATCAAAGAGGGGTCCCCAAATATCTCTGTGCTCCTCTCCATCTTCCCAGCCTCCCTGGCACCCGTGGTGGGACCACGGGTCCCACTACAGTCATCAGGAACAGATGCCCTCTGGGGCTCCCCTGGTGGTGCAGTGGTTAAGAATCTGCCTTGCAATGCAGAGAACAGAGGTTCAATCCCCAGTTCAGGAACTAAGATCCCACATGCCACAGAGCAGGTAAACGGTGAGCCACAAGTACTGAAGCCTGTGCACCCTGGACCCTAATGGAGGTCACGTGACCAACCTGCCCAATAGGAAGAGAGGAGAAGCAGAGGCGGGGCCAGGTTTTGTCAACATGCCACAGAGCCTTTCGGTTCTGTTGCTCTGTGGCCTTGAAGGACACCTGCTGTCTTTCTTTCTTTTTTTTTTTTTAATTTTGTTTTGGCTGTGCTGGGTCTTTGTTGCTACGCACGGGTTTCTCTAGCTGTGGTGTGTGGGCTTCTCCTGTTGCATGGCACAGGGTCTAGGGCACACAGGCTTCAGTACTTGTGGCTCACCGTTTACCTGCTCTGTGGCATGTGGGATCTTAGTTCCTGAACTGGGGATCGAACCTCTGTTCTCTGCATTGCAAGGCAGATTCTTAACCACTGGACAACCAGGGGAGCCCCAGAGGGCATCTGTTCTTGATGACTGTAGTGGCTTGAATATGTCCTCCCAGAACTTCAGCACGTGACCTCGTTTGGGAAGAGGGTCTTTGCAGAGGTAAGGATGAGGGGGCTCTTGTAGTCCATACGTTGTAAAGAAAAGGGGAGGACACACGGAGACACAGACGGAAGTTGGAGGCCGACATTAGACTGATGCAATACACACCAAAAAACCCAAGGATTGCCCGCAAACCCCAGAAGGCATGAATAGGCCAGGAAAGATTCTCCCCTAAAGCCTTTGAAAGCATCAGATGCCTTGATTTTCAGATCTCCAACCTCCAGAACTGTGAAAGAGTACAGTTCTGTTGTTTCAAGCCACTGGTTGCTGGTCCTTGGATATGGCAGCCTCAGGAAACCAGTAACAATCCTGTAGCTACAAGATGAAGGAAGAACACCTAGGCTTATAGGATTGTGACAATACTAGTTAGTATCAGTGAATCAAGGCACTCACCCCCACTAGTAGCACAAAATCTGTCACAATCTGTCACCAAGTGTACATGACTGCAGTCTTAGAGGCTTTACTTGTAGACACTGAGACTTGAAAATTTCATCCCAGAGTGAGAAGTTATAGTAGCCTGGCCTGGGATGGGGGGATGGGGGTTGTAGGGACAGGGGGAGTGGGGGTAGAAGGTGGATACAGAATAGATTTCAGCTGAAGCCAGCAGCGTTTGGTGGTATGGGGGGGGCAGGTGGAATAAAGATGGGAGTCAAAAGTGTCCAGAATTCCTGGGGTCCAGGGATTGTATACCCACTGAGACCCCCCAACTGCAAAAGGAATTTCCTTTTTGAAAGCCCTGGTTTTCCAAGACTTAGGGGTTTAGCTAGCAGCACCTTCAAAGGGACCTCAAGCTCTCCTTGGCCTGGGGGCTTGATCTTTGGAACTGTCCCCAGCCTTCTTTCATACTAGATGAAACCCTTGCTTTGTTCTTTTTTTTTTTTTTAAGACGTTTTTTGCTGTGGACCATTTATTTTTAGAAAAAAATTTTTAGATTTTTAAAAAAAATCCTATTTTTTAAAAGCCAGTCTTGCTGAGTTTTTTATTTATCTATTAGACTGCTGCGACATGCAGGTGTGGCATGTGGGATCTAGTTCCCTGACCAGGGATTGAACCTGGCCCCCCTGCATTGGGAGCGTGAAGTCTTAACCACTGGGCAGCTAGGGAAGCTCCCATAAAAAAACTGTTAAAAAATAATTTTATTCTTAATTTTTTGGCTGTGCTGGGTCTTCATTGCTGCACACAGGCTTTCTCTTGTTGCGGGGCTACTTTCTCACTGTGACGTGCGGGGCTTCTCATTGCAGTGGCTTCTCTTGTTGCGGAGCATAGCCTGTAGGGTGCGTGCGCTTCAGTAGTTGTGGTATGTGGGTTCAGTAATTGTGGTGCACTGGCTTTGTTACTCTGGGGGATGTGGAATCTTCCTGGACCAGGGATCAAACCTGTGTCCCTTGCTTTGGCAGATAGATTCTTAACCGCTGGACCACCAGGGAAGTCCTGATGTGGACCATTTTTAAAGTCTTTACTGAATTTGATACAATATTGTTTGGTTTTTCAGCCATGAGGCATATGGAATCTTAGCTCCCCAGCCAGGGATCCAACAAGCACCCTTTGCATTGGAAGATGAAGTCTTAACCACTGAACCCCCAGGGAAGTCCCTCCTCTGTACCTCCTCGCTGAGTTCAAGTCTAGCGTCACTGGCTAACTCCATCTCTAGGACCTTCTCATCCACATCCTGTCATGGTCCCCACTGCAGACCTTTGATGGTATTTTGCAGCCCATCTGGAGTCCTTGCCCCACCTCCATCAAGCTGAAAGCCATTCATAGTCAAAAATAATTTCTGCTGAGTGCAGTTAAGCATGTAGAATCTGGAGTTCCTCAGCACACCTGGATTCCAGTCTCCGGACTGTCCCATATTAGTCTTTGGGAAATTCACACCCTCATCAGTTTAAGTTCAATGTTTCCATCTACAAAATGGGCTGTGAAATATGACAAACTAGTGACAATAAGGTACAAGAAACAGACTCACCTATAGAACAAACTAGTAGTTACCAGTGTGTGTGGGCAGGTGGGCAATATAGGGATGGGGGAGGGGAAGGTTCAAACTGTCAGGTGTAAAATGGGCTCAGAGATGTACACCACGGGGAATAGAGACAATATTTTTTTAATAACTAGGGACTTCCCTGGTGGTCCAATGGTTAAGAATCCGCCTTCCAATGCAGGGGACGTGGGTTCGATCCCTGGTCAGGGAACTAAGATGCCACATGCCGGGGGATAACTAAACTGGTGCATTGCAGCTGCTGAGCCTGAACACACTTTGGAGCCCAAGCTCAGCAACAAGAGAAGCCCCCAGCATGACACAGCTGGAGAAAGGCCAAGTGCCACACCAAAGACCCAGCACAGCCAAAATTAAAAAAAAAAATGCTACTATTAAAAAATAAACAGGGGCTTCCCTGGTGGCTCAGTGGTAAAGAGTCTGCCCGTCAATGCAGGGTACACAGGTTCAATCCCTTATCCAGGAAGATGCCACAGGCTGCAAAGCAACTAAGCCCGCGCGCCTCAACTACTGAGCCTGCACTTTTGAGCTCCGGAGCCGCAAATGCTGAAGCCCTTGAGCTGCAGAGCCCGTGCTCCACAACAAGAGAAGCCACTGCAATGAGAAGCTTATATGCTGCAACTAGAGCGTGGTCCCTGCTTGCGGCAACTAGAGAAAGGCCTCGCACAGCAACGAAGACCCAGCACAGCCAAAAACAAATAAATCTTAAAAAACAAAAGACACACGTTAAGGGGCTTACTGCTGGTCCAGTGGTAACACTTGTCCTTACAATGCCAGAGACATGTTCAGGCCCTGGTCTGGGAGGATCGCTCATGCTGAGGAGCAACTAAGCCTGTGCGCCCCAACTTCGGAGCCCACTGCTGCAAATACTGAAGCCCATGTGCCCAGAGCCTGTGCTACAGAATAAAAGAAGTCACCACCCTGAGCCCCCGTATCTCAACTATAGAGTAACCCCACTCAGCTCAACTACAGAAAGCCATCGCATAGAAACAAAGACTGACCATAGCCAGATAAATAAGTAAATCTTAAAAAAAAAAACACTTAAAAATATTTTGCAATTGCAAATATTGCAGTTGCCAATGGAAAGTAATCTTTAAAAATGTATGAAAATAAAAATTAAAAAAATAAAATAAAATGGGCTGTGATAACGTTTTAAAGAGAGATATATGCAAGGCCCTTAGCATGCTGTAAGCACCATGGGCTTACAGCAAATGCTCAGTAAAGGCTAACTTTTAACTTTGCTATTTCCCCTCCAGGAAATGCTGATTAGAAAGGTAGCAAAAGGCCCCTAGACAACAATTCACAAAGTTCAGGTGGCTGATCAACACAGAGAGACGAGGTCAGCTTCTCCTGGCAATAAAATGCACATCCTCTCTCTTTCACGGCCAAGGTGAAGATCACAGATTTAAGTGTTAAAAAAAAAAAAGAAAAAGCCGTGGGAGTGGAATGGAGCAGGGCGCTATGGTCCTTCCACCCCACAATCTCTGACCGCATTTGTAGAAAAACTTTAGCCAAAGAGTAAGTTTAACCAGACAAGTGAGAAAATGTAGAAACAAAGGAAAACAGTTCAACAAGACTAAATAATAATAGTTTAGTCATTAAGCATGGTGAAGGGCCTTTAGGTCCTCCTTGAGGGCTGTAGATAATAATCTGAACCATAAACTGTGAGCTGTCTTGTAGATATTGAAACTCCCACCAGGTGGAAGAATTTAAGTACATGATGAGCAGACTGGAGTCCTGACATAAGCTGCTACAATTCCAGGAACTGGTCTCAAGGAAATGGGAACAAACTAACTCTGGAACTGAAGATTAACTGTACTTAAAGCAATCAAGAAGATATTGGTCAAACCACCAATGACCAATTTCAAGATGACTATTGAAGCTGTTTCTGCAGGTAGCCCCCTCCATCCATGTATAAAAGCTCTTGCCCACTGATTTTGGCCAGGTTAGTAGGGTAGGGCGGAGAAGGTGATGGCACCCCACTCCAGTACTCTTGCCATGGATGGAGGAGCCTGGTGGGTTGCAGTCCATGGGGTCGATAGGAGTTGGACACGACTGAGAGACTTCACTTTCACTTTTCACTTTCATGCATTGGAGAAGGAAATGGTAACCCACTCCACAGTTCTTGCCTGCAGAATCCCAGGGACGGGGGAGCCTGGTGGGCTGCCATCTATGGGGTCGCACAGAGTCGGATACAACTGAAGTGACTTAGCAGCAGCAGCAGCAGCAGCAGGGTAGCGGGGAGTTGGCTTTTGGACAGGAGTCCACCCTCTCCCCTGCCTCTCCCCGAACCATTGCCAGCATCCAAAATAAAGTAAACTTTTCTTTCCAACAAACTTGAATCTTTATTGGTTTTTGAGCTGCAAGTGGCTGGACCCCACTTTTATGAAAGTACTGAAACTGTGATACATTCACAAAAATTCACCTGGGTGCAGTGAAGTCTATTAGAAAAAAATAAAACTAAGAAGATATAAGAGAGAAATGTTCTTAAGTTTCACATGTAAATTAATAATGCCTCCATTAAAAATACCTTTGAAGTTAAACACATACACATACGCAAACAGCAAGATAGAGAAATTAAAAATGGTTTGTAAGGCCAAAGGTAGACAAAACTGTTCTCCTTAAGATATAAATCACTTAGGACTTCCGTGGTGGCTCAGTGGTAAAGAATCCACCTGCCAATGCAGAAGACACGGCTTCCATCCCCAGGCCGGGAAGATCCCACATGCCTGGAAACAACTAAGCCCATGTGCCACAACTACTGAGCCAGTGCTCTAGAGCCCGTGAGCCGCAACTCCTGAAGCTGGCATGCCTAGAGCCAAGAGAAGCCACCGCAATGAGAAGCCCATGCAGTGTAAGGAAGAGTAGCCCTCATGCTACTCTTCGTTACAGAAGAGTACAGAAAAGCCAGCATGCATCAGCAAAAATCCAGAACAGCCAAAACACACAAAAAAGATATAAATCAGAAGTTAAGTCAGTAAGAAGTGATTAATACTTTCTAGAAAATGAAACGCCTATGAATAATCAGGTTATAAAAAGAAATACAATAGAACATGAAGCATGATACTCTCTCTGTTCCAAATAACTAAAAACTATAAGCACGTGGAATGCATCTTTTCTTTTGCACTGATCATAATTTGGTAAATGATCAGAACGTTTGGATGAATTTGAAGACTCATGGTGCTGCAAGCCTGTAGGTGAGGAGCATCTATAATGCATGCTGGGATTTGAAATGGATCCAGCCTTTCGAAAGGACAGGTTTTTGGCAAATCAGTCAAGATCCCAGAATGTACCTCCCCTGATATCCATCAGTTTCACTTCAAGGATTTCATTCTGTGAGCGCACTTGCACAGGTCGCAAACACAGATGTACACACATGAATTCAGTGTGGCAGATGTCATGGTAACAAAGTCCCTCCGTGCTGCCACCCCATCCGCCCCCCCAGGTTATCACAGAGCACTAGGTCAGCTCCCTGTGTCACACAGCGAATTCTCACTAATGACATACATCACATATGGTCATGTATATGTTTCCCTGCTACTCTCTCAATTTATCCCACCCTCTCCCTCCCCTACTGCGTCCAAAAGTCTGTTCTCTATGTCTGTGTCTCCACTGCTGCCTTGCAAATAGATTCATCAGTACCATCTTTCTTGGTTCAAGAGGAAGGGGACATCTGTATACCTATGGCTGCTTTATGTTGATGTGTGGCAGAGACTAACACAATATTGTAAAATAATTATCTTCCAATTAAAAAAAAAAGCAACCCAAAGATTCATTCATTATCCGGCTCTTGTGCTGTGCTTAGTTGCTCAGTTGTGTCTGACTCTTTGTGACCCCATGGTCTGTAGCCTGTCAGGCTCCTTTGTCCATGGGGATTCTCCAGGCAAGAATACTGGAGTGGGTTGCCATGCTCTCTTCCAGGGGATTTTCCCGATCCAGGGATTGAATCCAGGTTTCCCGCATTGCAGGCAGATTCTTTACCATCTGAGCCACCAGGGAAGCCCGTCCAGGGCTTATTCCCATACTAAGAACTGGGCAGGTATGACCTTTTTATTTTAAATTTTTAAAAATTTATTTATTTTTATAAACTCAAAATGGATTAAAGATCTAAATGCAAGACCAGAAACTCTAAAATTCTTAGAAGAAAACATAGGCAGAACACTCTCTGACATAAATCACAGCAAGATCCTCTAAGGCCCACATCCCAGAGTAATGGAAATAAAAACAAAAATAAACAAATGGGACCTAATTAAACTTAAAAGCTTTTGCACAATGAAGGAAACTATAAGCAAGGTGAAAAGGCAGTCTTCAGAATGGGAGAAAATAATAGCAAACAAAAAAACTGACAAAGAATCTCCAAAATATACAAGCAGCTCAATACCAGAAAAACTAACAACCCAATCAAAAAGTGGACCAAAAAACTAAACAGACATTTCTCCAAAGAAGACATACAGATGGCTAATAGACACATGAAAAGATGCTCAGCATCACTAATTATTAGAGAAATACAAATCAAAACCACAATGAGATAACATCTCACGCTGGTGAGAATGGCTGTCATGAAAAAGTCTCACGCTGGTAAGAACAGCTACTATGAAAAAGTCTTCAAACGATAAATGCTGGAGAGGGTATGGAGAAAAGGGAACCCTCCTACACTGTTGGTGGGAATACAAACTAGTACAGCCACCATGGAGAACAGTGTGGAGATTCCTTAAAAAACTGGAAATAGAATTGCACTTTGGGCACACACACTGAGGAAACCAGAATTGAAAGAGACACATGGACCCCAATGTTCATTGCAGCACTGCTTATAATAGCTAGGACATGGAAGCAGTTTAGATGTCCTTTGGCAGACCAATGGATAAGGTAGCTGTTGTATATATATACAATGGAATATTACTCAGCTATAAAAAGACCACATTTGAGTCAGTTCTAATGAGGTGGATGAGACTGGAGCCTATTATACAGAGTGGAGTAAGTCAGAAAGAGAAATGCTAATACAGTGTATTAACACATATATATGGAATTTAGAAAGACAGTAACGATGACCCTATATGCAAGACAGCAAAAGAGACACAGATGTGAAGAACAGACTTTTGGACTATGTGGGAGAGGCAAGGGTGGGATGATATGAGAGAAAAGCACTGAAACATGTATATTGCCATATGTAAAATAGGTGACCAGTGCAAGTTTGATGCATGAAGCAGGGCACCCAAAGCGGTGCTCTGGGACAACCCCGAGGGATAGGGTGGGAAGGGAGGAGGGAGGGGGGCTCAGGATGGGGGGAAGTGCACGTGTACACGTGGCTGATTCATGCAGATGTATGGCAAAAACTACCACAATATTGTAAAGCTATCATCCTCCAATTACGATTTAAAGCATTAATTAAAAATTTATTTAATTTCAATTGGAGGATAATTACTTTACAATATTGTGTTGTTCTCTGCCATACATCAACATGAATCAGCCATAGGTATACATATGTCCCCTCCTTCTTGAACCTCCCTTCCACCTCCCACCGCATTCCACCCCTCTAGGTTGTCAACAAAGCATCAGATTTGAGCTCCATACATTCAGGTGTGACCTTTTGGAATTTTTACCCGAGCCCTGGGAATTGGATGATGCTGTGGAGAAGGCAATGGCACCCCACTCCAATACTCTTGCCTGGAAAATCCCATGGGCGGAGGAGCCTGGTAGGCTGCAGTCCATGGGGTCTCGAAGAGTCGGACACGACTGAGTGACTTCACTTTCACTTTTCACTTTCATGCATTGGAGAAGGAAATGGCAACCCACCCCAGTGTTCTTGCCTGGAGAATCCCAGGGACCGGGGAGCCTGGTGGGCTGCCGTCTATGGGGTCGCACAGAGTCGGACACGACTGAAGCGACTTAGCAGCAGCAGCAGCAGCAGTGGTTCCCATTTTTCAGGGATGCAGGTTCAGAGATGTATCAGCTTAATCCACATAACAAAGAGCTGAGGGTGTGTTGTGCCTGGGTTTTCTTCGCACATTTACATCACTTGTCTGGGTTTTCCCACCACTCTGGATTACTGGCTGGGGGCCCTAAGGGGCTCCATCGATCGATTGCTCTCTGGACTATGAAATTCTGCTTGGGGTGGTTTGGGGGTGTTTGAGGAAGTATTGAAACCAGAGCTTCCTCCACCTGCAAGCTAGAAGAGGCTGCAGGGAGGGGATGTGATGGGCTCCCTTCCCCTTGCCAGCTAAATTTCCCCTTCCTCACGACTTTTGAGCAGCACAGTGCAGGGGAGGGAATTGAGGGGAGAGGCCCCAGGGGTGGGGCTGGGAATCTGGATGCAGGAAGTCAGCTCGCCCCTGGGAACCAAGCGCAGCTTGAAGGAGCCATCTCAGCGGTCCTGTTTGTCCAACTTTGTTGCCCCTCTGCTGTGAATGTCTCCAGGTTGCCCTAGGGCTATGCAGCTTGGTGCTGTCTTTGCCAGGGTCCTAAACAGTAAGGAGGGAGACCGAGGCCTCTCAGCTTACAGCTCCCCTTTAACTACATATCTTCTCACTTCTGAGATTTCACCTGGGAAATGGGACCTCAGGACCCCTCAATCTTAGCACCTGGTTCTCCCTGTCCACGTCTCCATCCTACGAACTGATCTCCAGTGGCCTCAGCCTGTAGTGACTTGAAGCAGGATTTCAGTTCCTGGCCAGAGATAGACGTCAGGCTGGAGCAATGAGAGCGTTGACTCCTAACCACCAGATTGCCAGGGACTAGTGGCCAGTGACAAGGCCCCAGCCAGTCAGCTGTATATTACCTCCTGGTAGTGTGAGTCACTCTTATGAAGCAGTTCTTCTGGGTTTCCTTTTTATAGGGCATGTCTTCCAAGTTTCCTTTGGCCAGCTTTTTTTTGGTGGGGAGGTGGGTTCTTAGTTCCCCAACCAGGGATTGAACCCATGTCCATGGTAGTGAAAACCTGTGTCTTAACCACTGGACCACCAAGGAAGTCCCCGGCCAGTCATCTTGCTTTGCCTCTTCTGAGTCCATGTGTGTTTTATCTCAGGGTCATCTCCTGTGTGCGTGCATCTCTTCGGTTCAGTTCAATTCAGTTCATTTCAGTCGCTCAGTCGTGTCCGACTCTTTGCGACCCCATGAATCGCAGCACGCCAGGCCTCCCTGTCCATCACCAACTCCCGGAGTTCACTCAGACTCACGTCCATCGAGTCAGTGATGCCATCCAGCCATCTCATCCTCTGTCGTCCCCTTCTCCTCCTGCCCCCCAATCCCTCCCAGCATCAGAGGCTTTTCCAATGAGTCAACTCTTTGCATGAGGTGGCCAAAGTACTGGAGTTTCAGCTTTTGCATCATTCCTTCCAAAGAAATCCCAGGGCTGATCTCCTTCAGAATGGACTGGTTGGATCTCCTTGCAGTCCAAGGGACTCTCAAGAGTCTTCTCCAATACCACAGTTCAAAAGCATCAATTCTTCAGCACTCAGCCTTCTTCACAGTCCAACTCTCACATCCATACATGACCACAGGAAAAACCATAGCCTTGACTAGATGAACCTTTGTTGGCAAAGTAATGTCTCTGCTTTTGAATATGCTATCTAGGTTGGTCATAACTTTCCTTCCAAGGAGTAAGCGTCTTTTAATTTCATGGCTGCAGTCACCATCTGCAGTGATTTTGGAGCCCCAAAAAATAAAGTCTGACACTGTTTCCACTGTTTCCCCATCTATTTCCCATGAAGTGATGGGACCGGATGCCATGATCTTTGTTTTCTGAATGTTGAGCTTTAATCCAACCTTTTCACTCTCCTCTTTCAGTTTCATCAAGAGGCTTTTAGTTCCTCTTCACTTTCTGCCATAAGGGTGGTGTCATCTGCATATCTGAGGTTACTGATATTTCTCTTAGCCAAGATGAATTCCAGCAAAGAGGCCTATAGGTAGGCTGGTATCACTTACTATGAAGTGGTGCCCTCTCCCTTTGACCTTCAAAGAGACTTTCTGTCTCTTGTGTAGTTGGGAAGATCTTCTGGACTTTCAGAATGAGGAATATGTGGTCTTTTATCTCTTATCTAGGCAGAGCCCAAGGCTGTCTCTTGCTTCTGCTGTTAAGGAATTCCTGTCCACAGGGAACAAACTCCAGTTGCTCAAGCTGGGGCTCATCCATCTCCTGCCTCAAGTTCCTCCCTGAAAGACATGAACCCACAAGAAATCATTTTCGGGAGGATGAAGGGCGAAGGTCTCTTTAAGATCCAAACCAGACCTGGCACTTTGGGGAGACTTGTAGCCAGGTGGCTAGTTGTCTAGTTTGATCTAAGTAGGTTTTAGCTTTTGATGTGGTAGGAATACATACCTAACAGGAGTTATTGGTCACTATACAGTGTGTTTTCTCTTCTTATTAACATAAGATCTAAAGCAATTTCATTGTCTAACAATGTATTAGTTCTCTTGTAAGAGAAGACCTTTAAAAAGTAAGGTTGCAGTCACCCACTGCCAGAAGGCATCGTTTTGAGAGTGGTTGCTGGCATCTGACACACCTCAGAAAGCTTAAGTTCTTAGCAATACAAGGACTTGTCCGAAATCTCATCCACGTTGTCACCTAGTTATTTCCTTAGATGTCTGAACCATAGCTACTCCATTTTGACTTTTTATTATAAATTTCTCCTTAATAGCCAAAGTAGATGTCATCGTTAATGATGTCAGTGTTTCTAATACAAAGTGGGCAAGGATGGGGTGGGAAGAATTGGGAGATTGCAATTAACACATATACGCTATAGATACTATGTATAAAATAGATAATTAGTGAGAACATACTGTATAACACAGAGAACTCTACTTAATGAGGTGTGGTGACATGAGTGGAAAGTGAAAGTCGCTCCGTCATGTCCGACTCTTGGCCACCCCAGGGACTACACGGAATTCCATTCCCCAGGGACTACATGGAAAATTCTATGGAATTTTCCAGGCCACAATACTGGAGTGGGTAGCATTTTCCTTCTCCAGGGGATCTTCCCAACCCAGGGATTGAACCTAGGTCTCCCACATTGCAGGCAGTTTCTTTACCAGCTGAGCCATGATGGTAAGATCTCCCAAAGGGAGGGTATACATGCATATGTATGGCTGATTCATTTGCTGTACAGTAGAAACTAACACTGGACAAGGTACTGGCACCCCACTCCAGTACTCTTGCCTGGAAAATCCCATGGGCAGAGGAGCCTGATAGGCTGCAGTCCATGGTGTCTCGAAGAGTCGGACACGACTGAGCGACTTCACTTTCACTTTTCACTTTCATGCATTGGAGAAGGAAATGGCAACCCACTCCAGTGTTCTTGCCTGGAGAATCCCAGGGACGGGGGAGCCTGGTGGGCTGCTGTCTACGGGGTCGCACAGAGTTGGACACGACTGAAGCGACTTAGCAGCAGCAGAAACTAACACAACATTGTAAAGCAACTATACTCCAATAAAAATTAATTTAAAAAATGATGCCAGTGTTTCTCTAGGTATTGAGAAGATATAAGACTTTGGGCTCATAAAATCTTCTCCTGAAGATATCTAACATCTGAAGGCCTGCTCTGCCAGTTTTTCCCAGACTGCAGAGTGCCTCATTCTTGATCTCCACCCTGAACTCCTTTCAGAGGGTGTTGAAGTTCATCAGCTGCAGTGGCCACGATTTAATTTTTGTAGAGGTAGATGAAGACAGTAAGGGCCAGTTTCCAGACTGCAGGGTCCTTTCATGGTCATAAATTTGACCACAGTTTGGGGAGCATTTCCTGGTTATTTTTATTCACGGTGCTAGGAATTCTTATTCCCAGGTCGGGCAAAAATTTTGCTGATAGTCCACTTAATGTGCTATTACTGGACTTGGCCTTATAAGTAGCAAAAAATTCTCTTGACCATCTGCCTTATTAGCCTCTTATGGTCCAGGAAAACATTTCCTCTTATTGCTTCTTCCCCTATAGAGAGTTACACTATTACTATCATTGATCTTACAAGGAACTGTATGTGATCATTTTTTCAGAGACTCAGTTTCACACTTGGTAATGCAAGAAACAATTTTGTAAAAATAAGCAAATTATAAATACCACAGCTAGTATTTGGAGAAGGCAATGGCACCCCACTCCAGTACTCTTGCCTGGAAAATCCCATGGATGGAGGAGCCTGGTAGGCTGCAGTCCATGGGGTCTCGAAGAGTCAGACACGACTGATCGACTTCACTTTCACTTTTCACTTTCATGCATTGGAGAAGGAAATGGCAACCCACTCCAGTGTTCTTGCCTGGAGAATCCCAGGGACCGGGGAGCCTGGTGGGCTGCCATCTATGGGGTCGCACAGAGTCGGACACGACTGAAGCGACTTAGCAGCAGCAGCCGCAGCAGTATTAGTAAAGTCCTAAGTAAGAATTTAGTCAAGGACTTTCATTAGGTGCTGCCTAGTGAGACCATCTGACTTGGTCTATGCTATATTAATTCTCATCTTTTGGGGGAATTATGTACTGGTACGCTCCAGAAGGCACTCAGCCCAGTTTCCTAGTGTTACTATACTGATTATCCTTAGTATGATTTAATTTGAGGTTGGAATGAAAACTGACATTTTCCAGTCCTCTGGCCACAGTTGGATCATAGAAAAAGCAAGAGAATTCCAGAAAAACATTTACTTCTGCTTTATTGATTATGCCAAAGCCTTTGATTGCGTTCAGTTCAGTTCAGTCGCTCAGTTGTGTCCAACTCTTCTCGACCCCATGGATCACAGCACCCCAGGCTCTCCTGTCCATCACTAACTCCTGTCCATGGAGTTGGTGATGCCATCCAGCCATCTCATCCTCTGTCGTCCCCTTCTCCTCCTGCCTTCAATCTTTCCCAGCATCAGAGTCTTTTCAAATGAGTCAGCTCTTCGCATCAGGTGGCCAAAGTACTGGAGTTTCAGCTTCAACATCAGTCCTTCCAATGAACACTCAGGACTGATCTCCTTTAGGATGGACTGGTTGGATCTCCTTGCAGTCCAAGGGACTCTCAAGAGTCTTCTCCAACATTACAGTTCAAAGGCATCAATTCTTTGGTGTTCAGCTTTCTTTATAGTCCAACTCTCACATCCATACATGACTACTGGAAAAACCATATCCTTGATGAGACAGACCTTTGTTGACAAAGTAATGTCTCTGCTTTGTAATATGCTATCTAGGTTGGTCATAATGTTCCTTCCAAGGAGTAAGCGTCTTTGTGTAGATCACAACAAACTGTGGAAAATTCTTCAAGAGATGGGAATACCAGACCACTCTACCCTTCTCCTGACAAAACCTATATGCAGATCAAGAAGCAACAGTTGGAACCAAACATGGAACGACAGACTGGTTCCAAACTGGGGAAAGAGTACATCAAGGCTGTGTATTGTCACCTGCTTATTTAACTTATATACAGAGTACATCATGCAAAATGCTGGGCTGGATGAAGTGCAAGCTAGAATCAAAATTGCTGGGAGAAATATCAATAATCTCAGATATGCAGATGACAACACCCTTATGGCAGAAAGTGAAGAGGAACTAAAGAGCCTCTTGATGAAAGTGAAAGAGGAGAGTGAAAAAGCCGGCTTAAAACTCAACATTCAAAAAATGAAGATCATGGCATCTGGTCCCATCACTCCATGACAAATATATGGGGAAACAATGGAAACAGTGACAGACTTTATTTTCTGGGGCTCCAAAATCACTGTAGATGGTGACTGCTGCCATGAAATTAAAAGATGCTTGATCCTTGGAAGAAAAGCTAAGACCAACCCTAGACAGCATATTAAAAAGCAGAGACATTATTTTGCTGACAAAGGTCCATCTAGTCAAAGCTATGGTTTTTCCAGTTTTTCATGTATAGATGTGAGAGTTGGACTATAAAGAAAGCTGAGCACCGAAGAATTGATGCTTTTGAACTGTGGTGTTGTAGAAGACTCTTGAGAGTCCCTTGGACTGCAAGGAGACCCAACCAGTCATTCTTAAAGGAAATCAGTCCTGAATATTCACTGGAAGGACTGATGCTAAAACTCCAATACTTTAGCCACCTGATTCGAAGAACTAACTCATTTGAAAAGACTCTGATGCTGGGAAAGATTGAAGGCAGGAGCAGAAGGGGACAACAGAGGATGAGATGGTTGATGGCATCACTGACTCAATGGAGATGAGTTTGAGCAAGCTCTAGGAGTTGGTGCTGCAGTCCATGGGGTCGCAAAGAGTCGGACACGACTGAGCGACTGAACTAAACTGAACTGATGATTTAATTACTCCCAGCTTAGAGGAGCCTGGTGTTGACTACATAAATATATTCCATAATTGTGGGAGATTTTATCCCCTGAGTGAAATTTTGCTTGTTGCTCTGATTGAGCTTGAGTTAATAGAGGAAAATCCATATTTACACCAGTAAATATGGATTGGAGCAGGGCTTATTAACTGGCCAGGTGAGGGGAATCCCACCTAGTAATATCAATAATGACCTGAACATTACTATAATTTTCTTTTAAATAAATTTTCTAAGGGCCAACCTATTAGAGCCTTGGAGTAGAAAAATCCACCAAAGTAACCTAGAAGGACTAGATAAAGGTGATTGACCACAAACACAATAATTGGATTGATTTTTAAAATGAATGTAGGATGGTACCTGTGGATAGAAAAACATTTGATTCATAGGCAAAGGTCCAAGAAGCCAGAAAAACACCATAAATGATCACATAAGTCAGGTCCAGTATCTTAGTAAACTACCTACTTCTGATGTCTTTTTATCATCCTGGTGTGAGTGTAGTTTGTCCTCTGTTTGAATGTTGTTTTAAGGTGATTTTGAGGTTAGCAGACCTCTCTATAGGCCAGTCCGGTGCGGGGCCGCTTTGTGAGTAGAAATTAATCCAGGAGTCAGTTCCTTTCAGTTTTACTGTGCATGAGCTTGTTAAGAGTACCTAATAAGGATCCTTCTACCCAGGTTGGAGGTAGTTCTTTAAATTATGTCTTTTCCGATATATCAATAATCCCTGGCTGCAGTTTGTGGGGCATCTGATCTTCATCTAAAATTGATTACTGAGATAAGCTTCAGAAACAAACTTAGAGTGTCTTTTAATAATTCAATTAAACTTTACGTTAATATAACATTAACAGCAACGAACTATCCAGGAAGTGAGTCTTAGTAAATGCAGACCTATATTAGCAAAACTGGCATTTAATAGTCATTGAAACATTATCTTTTTCTCTCTAAAATTACCCTAATTTCTTTTTTTTTTTTAATTACCCTAATTTCTACCAAATATAGCCAAATGAAGACTAATTGATTTGCAAAATAAGTCTGGTCTCAATAAACTTGGCCTGATGATTTATATAACTATAACTGATCATATAGGCTTTCTTGCTTCACTGAAACTTTTATAAGGAGTCTCAATAAAAAATAAAGAAAGAAAGAAAAAGATCTCTCAGGGCTAGAAAAATCATGCCAAGGGCTTATTAGAGATTTTGTGTAATGGATGTAGACAATTCCTCCCTTTTCAAGGTCCAGGAAATACCCTGGGATTTCTGTACCTGTTTTTGCAGTAGCCTTCCTAATTTATCTGGCAAAGCTACTTGGAAAGGTAAGAGTTTTCAGTCTCTGGAGGGAGCAGATAGAAAAAATAAATGTTTCAGTTCTGCTTACACGGTTATAATTTACCAAATTACTGTAAGGCCTATGACTTTGGGGGGAAAGTTTTCTTGTAGTTGGAAAACACAGATTTAAACCAATTTTTCAATTTAAAAAAAGTTTTTTTGTTAACCAATTTTCTCCAGAGTCTAAAGAATACAGTGGCCATGCTGTCAAAAATCATCTTTGTTTTCCTGAGGTCATAGTTTCGTAGCTAAAATTTAGACCGGAGAGTGCCCAAATTGTCCCTGATAAGAGGGGCAGACTGGCTGATAAAATGTTATCCCAGCAGGGATTGTCCCTCTGGGGAGGTGGGGGTCTTAGTTTGATCAGAAGAATCCGAAGGAATAAGGGAACCTTCAAGAGAGGGAGCAGCTTGCCTATCTGCTAAGAGTTGGGAGGAATTAGAAGGGGATTGTTTAGAAGGTCAGGAGAGTTTTTCTAATTCCTCAGGCTTTTGAATATAGAAGAAAGTCTTAGGCATAAGGGGAGCCCAATCCATTTCCCCATCCTGTGGCAGTAAAGATCCACTTGTAAGAGATACATTTTCAGATTGAAATAAAGGCCAGTCAGTGTTACAAAGAACTTCCAGATGTACAAGCTGGGTTTCAAAGAGGCAGAGGAACCAGAGATCAAATTGCCAACATTCGCTGGATCATGGAGGAAACATGAGAGTTCCAGAAAAGCATCTACTTCTGCTTTATTGACTACACTAAAGCCTTTGACTGTGTGGATCACAATAAACTATGGAAAATTCTTAAAGAGATAGGAATAACAGACCACCTTACCCGTCTTCTGAGAAACCTGTATGCAGATCAAGAAGCAGTAGTTAGAACCGGACATGGAACAATGGACTGGTTCAAAATTGGGAAAAGAGTAAGACAAGACTGTATATTGTCACCTTGCTTATTATATGCAGAGTACATCATGAGAAATGCCAGGCTGGATGAATCACAAGCTAGGATCAAGATTGCCGGGAGAAATATCAACAACCTCAGTTATGCAGATCATACCACTCCAATGGCAGACACCAAAGAGGATGAGCCTTTTGATGAAGGTGAAAGAGGGGAGTGAAAGAGCTGGCTTGAAATTCAACACTGAAAAAAACTAAGGTCATGGCATCTAGTCCTATCTCTTTGTGAGAAATAGAAGGGGAAAAAGTGGAAGCAGTGATAGATTTTCTTTTCTTGAGTTCCAAAATCACTGCAGATAGTGACTGAAGCCATAAAATTAAAAGATGTTTGCTCCTTGGAAGGAAAGCTATGAGAAACCTAGACAGAGTATTAAAAAGCAGAGACATCACTTTGCTGACAAAGATCCGTATAGTCAGAGCTATGGTCTTTCCAGTGGTCATGTATGGATGTGACAGTTGGTCCATAAAGAAGGCTGAGTGCCAAAGAATTGATGCTTTTGAATTGTGCTGGAGAAGACCCCTGAGAGTCCCTTGGACAGCAAGGAGATCAAACCAGGCATTCCTAAAGGAATTGAAGCTGAAGCTCCAATCCTATGGCCACCTGATGTGAAGAGTCAACTCATCTGAAAAGACCCTGATGCTAGGAAAGATTGAAGGCAAAAGGAGAAGGGGACAACAGAGGATGAGATGGTTGGATAGCATCACTGACTTAATGGACATGAATCTGAGCAGACTCCGGGAGTCAGAGTAGCTTGGAGTGGTCCAGTCCATGGAGTTGCAGGGAGTTGGACATGACTTGGCAACTGAAGAACAGTGTTACAGCAGGACCTAAGTTTTCCCTTTCTCCGTCCATCTGGCTTAACGGTGCTCCTAGAAATGAAGTCCAGCATCCCAGAAACATTCCTAGGAGGCACCTGAAGGAGACTCAGAGTATCCTCTGAATTTCCTTTGAATTCTGTGTCTGATGGTATTTTGAGCATCCTATACTCTCCCATTGATCCCTGATAGACTTCCCTGATACTTTGCACGTGGAGGTGAGGGGGGGTTAGTCCTCGATAGAGGATGTTTGTGTTGCCAGGGGTATTTTTTTTTAATGTGGTCTTTTACTTATTCCTTTCTGTATTTGTAACTGCACAGGGTCTTCCTTGCTGTGCATGGGTTTTCTCTAGTTGCGGCGAGCGAGGGCTACTCTTTATTGTGGTTTGGGGTTTTCTTATTGCAGTGGCTTCTCTTATTTTAGAGCACAGACTCTATACACATGGACTTCAGTCATTGTGGTTCCCAGATTCCAGAGCAGGGGCTCAAAAGCCATGGCGCATGGGCTTAGTTGCTTCCTGGCATGTGGGATTTTCCTGGGTCAGGGATTGAACCCATGTCCCCCACACTGGCAGGCGGATTCTTATGCACTGCACCACCAGGGAAGTTCACCAGAACTGTTCTTGAAGGGGAGCATCATGGTCTGCTTAAAACTGGCCAGCTCAGTAGGCTGTCCATTGCAGTGTATGGACTGCCAAGGTCTTGAGTAAAGGGGAACTCCTGGAGGAACTGGAGTTGGCCACAATGGAAAATGCCATATGGGGGTCAGGACCTGAAGGCTTGAGGAGTGGGGCTTGAAAAGAAAGTGAAGCAGAGAGCAAGAGAAAGAGGGCAGGAGTGAAGGCCAGAGGCCTCAAGCCAAAGCTGGGTGAAGTTTATGGTTCACTTAGAATCCCTGGGTTTTGGCACCAAATAAGATCTCATGGGGGCTTCCCTCGCGACTCAGATGATAAAGAATCTGTCTGCAATGCAGGAGACCTGGATTTGATCCCTGGGTCGGGAAGATCCCCTGGAGAAGGAAAAGGCAATCCTATTCCAGTATTCTTGCCTAGAAAATCCCATGGACAGAGGAGCCTGGTGGGCTACAGCCCATGGGGCTGTAAAAGAGTCAGACACTACTGAGGAACTAAACACTTCACATCATCATCTCCAGGGCATTTGGCCTGCAGTGGCTTGAAGATGGATTTCAGTTCCGGGCCAGAGACTGAAGTCAGGCTGGGGCAGCGGGAGCACTGAATCCTAGCCACCAGCCCACCGGGGACCAGAGGCCGGTGACAAGGTCCTGGCCCGTCAGCTGTGCAGAAATGAATTTCCACATAGAGACAGAAAGTAGTGAAACGAGTGAAGTGTTTATTAGGAGGAAAAAGGGTACCTGTGCATAGACACAAGGGTGGGCTCAGAGAGAGAGTCACGCCCTCGTGGCAGCTCAAGTCACTTTTATGGGATATTTCTTCTGGGTTTCCAAGGGCACTCTTTTTTGTTGCCTTTTTTCTTTTTTTGTCCCCACTGCTTGGCTTGTGGTATCTTAGTTGTCTGACCAGGGATCGAACCTGGGCCCATAGCAG
Source organism: Bos indicus (assembly GCF_029378745.1). NCBI lineage: Eukaryota > Metazoa > Chordata > Mammalia > Artiodactyla > Bovidae > Bos > Bos indicus. The sequence goes on along the minus strand of NC_091766.1, from coordinate 17,659,029 downwards.
TGAAAACTCGTGTCTTAGCCACTGGACAGCCAGGGAAACTCTTGGCCGATCATCTTGCTTTGCCTGGTTCTGAGCCTGTGTTGGGTGTATCTCAGGTTCCTCCCGTGTGCATACGTGTCTCTTAGCTAAGATGGATTCTAGCAAAGAGGCCTATGGGAAGGTTGACATCACTTACAGTAAGGTGGCGCCCACTCTCTTTTGACCTCCAAGGAGCCTTTCTGCACATGTATAGTTGGGAAGATCTCCTCGACTTTGAGACTGAGGAATGTGTGGTCTTTTATCTCTTATCTGAGCAGGGCTCAGCTCCTCTCTTGCTCCCGCTGTTACGGAGTTTCTGTCTACAGGGGATGAACTCCAGCTGCTCAGTCCAGGGCCCATCTGCCTCCTGCTTCAGAACCACTAGGGAGAGTTGAGATTGTACAACCCAGAGTCCAAAAGCTCAGATTCTGGGACTTCCCTGGTGATCCAGGATTAACTTCCAATGTAGGGGTAGGAGTAGGGGTTCAATCCCCGGTCAGGGAACTAAGATCCCACACGCTGTCTGGTCAACCAGTTAAAGAAATAAATTTAAAAACTTTAGATTCTAAAGCCAGCCAGCCTCACAGAATGAAATCAATGAGGCAGGCACTCAGGGATAAAATTTAAGGGGATACAGTAAAGAATCTGCCTGCAATGCAGGAGACCCGGGTTCGATTCTTTGGTCGGGAAGATCCCCTGGAGAAGGAAATGGCAATCCACTCCAGTATTCTTGTCTGGAGAATCCCATGGACAGAGGAGCCTGGCAGGTCACAGTCCATGGGGTTGCAAGAGTCGGACATGACATAGTGATTAAACCACTCCCAAATCCAATGATCAATATAAATAATATTCTAGTATATTATTTTTTAAAATAAAAAATTAGGGCAAAAAATATACATGAACAATATGTTTAAATTTTTACATTTTTTTTTACTTGTGACCAGAACTTTTAAGATCTTACTCTCTTAGAAACTTTCAAATATATGATACAGTTTTCTTCCTTGATGGCTCAGATGGTAAAGAATCTGCCTGCAATGTAGGAGACCTGGATTTGATCCCTGGGTCGGGAAGATCCCCTGGAGGAGGAAATGGCAACCCACTCCAGTATTCTTGCCTGGGAAATCCGATGGACAGAGGGGCCAGGCAGGCTACAATCCATGGGGTTGCAAAGAATAGAACTCAACTGAGGGACTAACACTTTCACCTTCTTTCTTAACTACTGTCACCGTGTTTTCTATTATATCCCCATGATTATTTTTATAACAAGAAGTTTGTACTTTTTGACTGCTTTCACTCCAAATAAAGATTGGGTCTGACCCTGTACTAATGACTCATCTTACTTTTCTTTCCTTAGTTCTGAACCCAGAGCCTAAATTTGAGTTCTGACTTGATCACTTACCAGTTCTGTGGCCTTGGGCAAATTACTTAATCTCTCTGTGCTTCAGTTCCTTGAAGGTAATAATGCCATCCATCTCATAGACTTGTTATATAGACTAAAAGAGTTAATATTTGTAAAGTATTTAGCACAAGGCTAGCTGTAGTAAGAGAGTAGTGGCAGCTATAATTACATCATCACTACTTCTTACTGGCTGTGCCGAGCAACTTGCGGAAGTTTAGCCCCCCTACCAAGGATCAAACCCATACTCTGACAGTGTAAGTGAGGAGTCCTAACCACTGGACTGCCAGGAAAGTCCCTGTATGTCCCTGTGTGCAGGTTTCCATGTGAACGCGAGTTTTCAATTCCTCTGGACAAATTCCAAGGAATGTGATTACCAGATTATATGATATGAGTATGTCTAGCTTTGTAAGAAACTGACAAACTGTCCTTCCCAATTCTCCCAAATTTCTTTAACATGGTGGCTGGAACCCAAGAAGGCAAAAAGTGGAAGCTGCCAGTTTTCTAGGACCGAGAACTGGGATAGGCACTATGTCACTGCCATTGTATTTTTTTGGTCAGAGTCAATCAAAAAGGTCAACCCAGATCCAGGGAGATGGGGTATAGACCCCACTTCTTCATGGGAGAAGTGGCATCTGTATGCAAAATGGGAAGAAATTGCTGAGGTCATTTCTGTAGGCAGAGTGCCAGAAAGCTGAAGCTGAGACTTGAGTAATAGAAACTAAAGTGATTTTTCAATTCCTAAAGACTAAACTCCCAGATTTGTTGAGGTATGACTGACAAAGATTGTACTCATTTAAAAAATATATATATGACCTCACATTTAGTGTTCTGAGTGTGTGCAAAGCTAGTCGGTTTCCTGAAGAACCTGAACCCACTAGTATGCCATTTGTGTGACTGAAACGAGGGTAAGTGAGAGAGATGTGAATTTGAAGGGTCACCCTCTTGGGCGTGATCTTCAAAGGCAAGGAGAGGGAAAGTTGACTAACGGTGGTTACTTTTTTGGAGAAAAGTGCAGTTGACCTTTGAACTGCTTGGGTTTGAACTTCATGCATCCACTCATGCATGAGTGCAGACTTTTTCAATTGCAAATGCTATGTGCAGAATGAGAGTGGAGACAGATGGGTTCCATACTTGGCATTTCCAACTAGCCTCCTGTTTGCATCTCCTGAGGAAGTGCGTAGGCAGGCTCTAGGCTAGATATTTTTAAACTAGCCTCTTGTTTTTACTTCAAGATGGAAATAGCAACTGGAGCAGGGTACAATAGCTGGACTTGCCAGCCTGTGGACATTTTAAAAGTCATGGCAGCCACAGACAGGGGCTAAACCCTGTTGGAATAAAATATCAAGAGGTCACATTTTCCGATCCTGGGGGCAAGGGAAACACTGCACATGCGCAGAAAGGCTCCAAAGGGGTCAAAAAGGGCACCCATAATAGATGATGCCAAGAACCCCCATAGGCTGGGCTGGAATTGATCTTGGAAAAAAGTTTCACATGCATGTTGGGGAGGGTCCTGGGACAGGTCAGTTATAGGAAACAAAACCAGATAATGGCCAAAGGTAAACAAAGACCCATGAAATCAGAAGACAATTGACTCTTGGCAGGAAAGCTATGACAAACCTAGACAGTGTGTTAAAAATCAAAGACTTTCTTGACAAAGGTCTGTATACTCAAGGCCATAGTTTTTCCAGTAGTCATGTATGGATGTGAGAGTTGGACCATAAATAAGGCAGAGTGCTGAGAAATTGATGCTCTCAAACTGTGGTGCTGAAGAAGACTCTTGGGAGTCCCTTGGACTGCAAGGAGATCAAATCAGTCAAACTTAAAGGAAATCAACCTTAAATACTTATTGGAAGGACTGATGCTGAAGCTGAAGCTTCAGTACTTTGGCCATCTGATGCAAACAGTCGACTCATTGGAAAAGACCCTGATGCTGGGAAAGATTGAGGGCAGGAGGAGAAGGGGGCCACAGAGGATGAGATGGTTGGCTGGCATCACCGAAGCAATGGATAAGAACTTGGGCAAACTCTGGGAGATGGTGGGGGATAGGGAGGCCTGGCATGCCGCAGTCCATGGGGTCGTGGAGTCAGACACGACTTGGCGACTGAACAACAACAAAACAAAGACCCAGAACTGTGTTATGTAAATAACTTAGCCATCTCTTTACTGCACCCCTCCTCATTAGAGGGGCGCCCACATCCTTTCTCTCCAGTTGTGCATCTCTACCTTGTTTCTGTCTGAAATAACCTGTTTGTCTGCAAGCTTTCCCATTTGCGGTACTGTCTCTAATAAAAAAACCTTTGCACCTGTTTTTACAGTTTTTGCCTCCTTGAAAAATTCTTACTTTGAAATAGAGGAAAGAGCCAGGGAAATTTTTGCTTCTAGTCTCTACCCTTGCTGGTCTAGTGGTCAGGATTTCTGGTTTTCATCCAGGCTACCCAGGTTCAATTCTTGGGAAGGGAACAAAGTTTTTGATTCAAGCCACTGCTCACTGCTGCCTCTCTGATATAAATACAATGGGATCAGAGAAAGGTTGATTCAATCTGTGGATGTGGAACCAAGTGTACAGAGAACCACAGTTATGCAGGAACCATCTGTACCAAAGGCTGACTATAAATTATATTCAGAGTTTTGACTGAGTGGAGGGTCAGTGCTCCTAACCTCCAGGTTGTTCAAAGGTCAACTGAGTAGTAATTTCATTACAGAATAAGACCCTGCTGACAATGTTTAACCGCTCAGTGAACTCATCAGTATTCTTTATTTTCACTTTTTGCTACCATCAATGTGAAGGTTTATTTTTAATAGAGAGATAATTTATATACAATAAAAATCCATCCATTTTAAGTGTAGAGTGTGATGAGTTTTATCAAATGTGGAAGGTCAGGGACTTTCCTGGTGGTCCAGTGGCTAAGATGCCATGCTCCCAATGCAAGAGACCCCGGGCTCAATCCCTGGTCAGCCAAATAGAGCCCATATACCTCAACTAAAGAACCCAAGTGCTGTAGTGAAGATCGAAGATCCTGTGTGCCAGAACTAAGACCTGGTGCAGCCAAATAAATAAATACATATTTTAAAAATGTGTAGGATCATACAACAGCACCACAATCAAACTCTGGAACATTTATGTAGCCCCCAAAGTTATCTCTTGACCCTGTTGCGGTTATCCTCTAGACTCCATCCCTAGGCAGCCACCAATCTACCTTCTGCTCCCGTAGTGTTACCTTTCTAAGAATTTTGCATAAGGAGAATCATGCAGTATGTAATCGTTCATGCTTGACACAGTTCTCTTAGCTTCATGTTTTTGATGTGTCCACCATGTTACGTGTTTCAATATTTTGTGTTGATGTGCTTCCCTTTTTTTTGTGCATTCATCAGCTGATGGGTATTTGTGTTGTTTTCAGTTTGGGGCCATTAGATTGTTAAAAAAAAAAAAAAAACTGTTTTATTTGTTTATTTATTTATGGCTGCATGACTCATGGGCTCTTAGTTCCCAGACCAGAAGTTGAACCCATATCCCCTGCATTGGGAGCATGAAATCTTTTTTTTCTTTTAATTTATTTTTAATTTTGGCTGCACTGGGTCTTCATGGCCGTACACAGGCTTTCTCTAGTTATGGTGAGCAGGGGCTACTCTTCACTGTGGTGCGTGGGCTTCTCATTGAGGCAGCTTCTCTGTTGTGGAATGCGGGCTCAGTGGTTGTGGCACATGGGGTCAGTAGTTATGGCACATGGGCATGTGGGATCTTCTTGGACCAGGGATCGAACCAGTGTCCCCTGCAATGGCAGGTGGATGCCTAACCACTAGACCACCAGGGAAGCCCCAGGAGCGTAAAATCTTAACCACTGGACCTCCAGTGAAGTTATGGGGCTATTATGAACAACGATGGTATGAATACCGTGTATAAGTCTTTATCAGGGCCTGTGTTATCATTTCTCTAGGAAAATTCCTAGGAGTGGATTGCAGGTCATATGGTAGGTGTATGTTTAACTCTGTAAGAAACTTTCCCCAAGTGTCCATCCCATATTTCAATCATCTCATCACCAGCAAATGAGAGTTCTGTTTCCTCCACATCCCCATGATACTTGCTATGGTTTGTAAGGTTAGTTTTAGTCCTTCTTGTGGTAATTTATTGTAGTTTGCAAAAAATAATTTATTTGGCTGCTCCAGGTCTTAGTTGCAGCACTTGGGATCTTTGATCTTCTTTGCAGCATGTGAGATCTTTTTTAGTTGGGGCATGCGAACTCTTTGTCAGGGCATGTAGGATTTAATTCCCTGCCCAGGGATCGAACCTGGGCCCCCTGCATTGGGAGGGTGGAGTCTTAGCCACTGGACCACCAGGGAAGTCCCAATTTATTGTATTTTAATTTGCACTTCCCTGAGGACTGGTGATATTAAGCACCTTTTCATATGGGTATCTCATTTTGGGACAATTTATATCCAATTTCTTGATAGTTTTTTTTTTTTTCAACTGAGGTTTTGTCTTCTAATTACTGAGTTGTAAGAATTTGTAAAATATATTCTGGGTTCAAATCCATCTCTGGGATCTGCCATGACCATTCTATTTAAAAGTACTATACCTACCACTCTGCAGTTCCAATGCCTTTAACCCTGACTTACTTCTTTTTCTATAGGATTTAACTTTCTAACATACTACATCATTTACTTATTTATTATGTTTATTGTTCTGTCTCCCTTCACCAGAATGTAAGCTCCATGAAAGCAAGAATCTTGGAGTATTTTTCCACTATCATATCCCTAATAACTGAAAGAGTGCCTGATTCTCAAGAAATATCTGTTGCATGAATTAATTCATTCAATTAATTGCATTTGGAAATTTGACCACTACCAATAATAAAATGTCATATTTAAAGTGAGTAGGATCAAAATTGAATCTTTACCCAGATATATTGGTTCCAACGGATTCCATTAAGGAGGGAACTCTACTAAAGCAATAATACATTTCAAGTCTCTGAAATTCTTCTTTGGTGTTGCCTTCAATAAAATAAAAAGGAGTTACTGTTTAATAATTAAAAGATGATCACAACAAGGATTTACTGCATAGCACATGGAACTATATTCAATATCTTACAAAAATTTATTCAATATAATAGAAAAGAATCTGAAGCTGTACACCCGGAACTAACACAATATATTGTAAGTCAATTATAGTTTAATAAATAAAATAATTTTTAAAATCCATCTCTAGATGCATGATATAAAATAAATTCTTTCTATGATTGAGTTTTTATTTTCTTAATTGTGTATTTAGAAGAACACACATTTTTAATTTTTGTGAAGTTCATTCAGTTCAGTTCAGTCACTCAGTCGTGTACAACTCTTTGTGACACCATGAATTGCAACATGCCAGGCCTCCCTGTCCATCACCAACTCCCGGAGTTCACTCAGACTCACGTCCATTGAGTCGGTGATGCCATCCAGCCATCTCGTCCTCTGTCGTCCCCTTCTCCTCCTGCCCCCAATCCCTCCCAGCATCAGAGTCTTTTCCAAGGAGTCAACTCTTTGCATCAGGTGGCCAAAGTAGTTCATTAGATCAGTCTTTTATGGTTCATGTCCTTATTCAGAAGTGGGGTTTTTTTTGCCATACCATGTAGCTTGCAGGATCTTAGTTCCCTGACCAAGGACTGAACCCGGGACCTCAGCAGTGAAAATGTAAAGTCCTAACCACTGGCCTTCCAGGAAACTCCTGTGGTTAAGAAGTCTTTGAAAATGAAAGTGAAAAGTGAAGTCGCTCAGTCATGTCCGACTCTTTGCGACCCCATGGACTGAAGCCTATCAGTCTCCTCTGTCCATGGGATTTTCCAGGAAAGAGTGCTGGAGTGGATCGCCATTTCCTTCTCCAGGGGATCTTCCCGACCCAGGAATCGAACCCGGGTCTCCTGCATTGCAGGTAGACGCTTTACGGTCTGAGTTACTAAGTCGTGTCTTTACTAATCCCTTTTATCTTTTTTTTAATCTTCTTTATCTTTTAAGAAGTCTTTACTTAATCCCTTTTATCTCTTCTCAGTGATCATGGAAATAATCTTAAACAATCTTACTTGTTTAAGGCAGGTGGGTAAATCTGATCCCTGTTACTCTACTACAACCAAAAACAAAAGTGTTAACTGCCGTCTAAACTAATCAAACTCAGAAAAACAGAGAGCAGAATGGGGGTTACCAGGGGTTGAGAGGTGGAGGAAATGAAAAGATGAGCTGAAAATGAAAAGATGTTTGTCAAATGAAACAAACATCTAGTTATGAGTAAGTTGTGGGGGTCTAATGAACAGTGTGGTGATAGTCATTATCAATACTATAATTATATACTTAAAAGCTGCTAAGAGGGTAGATCTGAAATATTCTCACCACACAAACAAAAATTGTAATTATGTGAGGTGATAGATGTGTTAACTAACCTTATTGTAGTAATCATTCGGCAATGTATGTGTGTATCAATTCATCACCTTGTCCATCTTAAGCTTATGCAGCGTTATATACCAATCATATGTCAATGAAGTTGCAGAAAGTTTTTATCGAAGCATAACATACATACAGGAAAGTGCATATACCATAAGTATACAGGTTTGACTCATTTTCACAAATTGAAGACAGTTATGTCCCCAATACCTAGGGCAAGATGCCGAGGATCACTGGCACCCCCAAGAGACTCCTTAAAACCGCTTTCCATTAGCTCCCAAATCGTGGACAATGCAAATGGATGCACAAATGTAATTTCAGGTCCTCTCTGTACTGACCTGGGGATGAGAAGCCACAACTGTATCAAAATTGCCCCTAAATGTGTGGAATCTGACTTTGCCTGAAGTCACAGATAATACTGAAGAGGCAGAACTCCTTGAACTGTGTAAATTGCCATTTAGAAGGGAAAAGGGGATTACCCTGTGGCATTGAAGAGTAACAAAAGAAAAACAGGAAAGGAGACAAACAGCCTCAGCACTGCTATGACGGTTTAGAACACCAACGGCGGAATCTGATGGTGAGACGCATAGCCATCTTTTTTTGGTTGCACCCCACAGCTGGTGGGATCTTAGTTGCCCCACTGGGATTGAACACGGGCCTTTGGCAGTAAAATCACGGAATTCCCCACAACCGTCTTTGTACTTCTGTTTCTTCATTCCTCACCTTGTCTACCTCCTTCAAGAGTCTCTTAAATTGATGGTGACTGTAAGAACCTGGGTTCGATCCCTGGGTTGGGAAGATCCCCTGGAGAAGGGAAAGGCTACCCACTCCAGTATTCTGGCCTGGAGAATTCCATGGACTATATAGTCCATGGAGTCGCAAAGAGTCGGACATGACTGAGTGACTTTCACTTTCACTTCACTTCATAATAGGTTAAATTGTGTCCCTAAAAAAAGATATGTTCTGGTCCTAACCCCTGGTCCTTGTGAATACTTTATTTGGAAACAGTGTTCTTGCTGTTATAATGAAAAATGTAAGATGCAGTCTTTAGAATGGGCTTTCAATCCAACCTGGATGGTATTCTTATAAGAAGAGAAGAGAAACAGATTGTGATATTCTGATTCATAATAGAAATATATATACTTTGGTTTTCATCCCCCGTTCCTGTACACCACTCCTAAAATCCCTTGGAATTTCCTAAATGAGGAGTTTGATGTAGGTGTCTTTAGTTATTAATGAGATGACTTTTGGAAAGCCCCTAGTGAAGGCGACTGTTTGCCAGGGAACCCAACTACATAATTTGGAGGTTGGAACTTTGAATCCCACCCCCTGATCTTTGAGAGGGAGAGAGGGGCTGGAGGCTGAATCAGTGGCCAGTGGCCAACAACTGAAACAGTCATGTTTAAGTAATGCAGCCCCCATAAAACCCAAAAAGCTGGAGTTCAAAGAACTTCTGGGTTGGTGAACATGTGGACACTGGGAAGAGTGGTGTGCTTGGAAAGAGCTCCATGCTCTTTTGCCACACCTTGCCTGGTGCATCCCTTCCTTCTGGCTGTTCCTGAGCTATAGCCCTTTGTCATAAACCCATAATCTGAAGTAAAATATCTTCCTTATATGGCAACTAAAATATCCTTCCGCATTCTGTGAGCCACTCTAGCAAATTAATTGAAACCAAGGAAAGGGTTGTCAGAACCTCTGAGCTATAGCCCGCAGTCAGGAGCACAAATGATAACCTGGACTTAGGAACTGCTGAGGGACTTCCCTGGGGTGGGCTAAGACTCTGTGCTCCCAATGCAGGGCGACCCGGGTTTGAACTAGATCCCACCCGCCTGATCTAAAACATCCTGCCTGCCGAAACAAAGACATGCCGTAACTAACACCCAGCGTAGCCAAATAAATAAAAATAAATATTAAAAAACTGGCATCTTGTGGTCTGAGTTCACTTAACCTGTGAGTTCTGACCTGGATAGAAAGTGTCAGAATTGAGTTGAATTGTAAGACGGCCAGCTGGTGTCTGAGAATTGCGTGGTGTCGGGGGAAACCCACACTCCCGGCATGAGAAATGTCGTTGAGGGCGGTAGTAGTGTGAGGTTAAAGGAGAAACATAGGAGATGCAGCTGCAAACGAAAGAATGCCACGGATGGCCACCAGTAGTTAGGAGAAACTTGGAAACAACCTCTTCTACAATCTTCACGGTCCTGCCAACATGTTGATCTTTGACTTTTGGCCTCTAAAACTGTCAGTGGACAAATCTCTGTTGTTTTAAGCCTTTGAGTTTGTGGTACTTTGTTAATAGCAGTCCCTGGGAAATGATAAAGTAAGGAAAGGTTGCAAAGGCATATTTGTAGCTCAATCAATATGCAGCTATAAATGTATTAATTTCCATAACCACAGGGAGAGTACAATGACATAGTCTTTCCACAATCAATAGAATTTCATGTTACATATCTCAAACTTGAATTTTAAGTAACAGAGGAATAATACGTTACTCTGTTGCTATAATTTCATCACCCATATTTTCATTTTCAGTGTCACATAACCTTTGGTTTTTCCTTTTTTTTTTGGTTTGAAAAATGTCACCAGTTTTTTATTTAACTAAGCACTTGCCCTTCGTTAGGAAGGAAATGATACATTTTCAAATTGAACTTCTCAAGAAGTGGTATGAGAACATAAGATTGATTAAACATACAATCTTCAGCAAAAATAAAGTTTACACAATTCACTAGGACACAAAATGCATGTGGAATTCCTTTGGTTTTTCTGAATGAACACTGAGGCTTCCCCTTTCCCCCCCAAAAAAGGTACATTTCGATCTTTTTCAAATGTAATAGTCATTTAAAGTTGACTTGTGACTGTAAGACTCTTCCTTCCCTGTGGACCCCAAAGCAAATCTGAGAAAGAATTTTTAGGGGAAATTCTGAGCTTCTAGTTTGGGAGTTAATATACTGAGGTGTGGGGTTCTAACCTTTCTTCCTGCAGCTCTTTTTTTTCTTTTCTTTTTTTTTATTCTTAGATGATTTTTATTTTTTAAATTAATTAATTCATTTTAATTGGAGGATAATTACTTTACAATATTGTGATGGTTTTTGTGATTTTTTTTTAAATGGCACATTCTGTTTTCAAAGTTTGGAGCCTGTGGTCTCCCCTACTCCCCCTCCCTACCCCACCCATCCGAGCAGCTGGAAAACCTAAATAACATAGTTAAAAAGAATCTGTTTGGATACATTGGGAGAACCAGCAAGACTGAGAAAAGTTGCAGAGCCAAAATGTCGTGTGAGATTCAGAGGTTTGCACCTGCTTTTCACATGGGGGTTGATCAATACGTTATGAAAGGGATGACCCACAGGCGGGGGAAGTAAGTGGAGCTTTCGACATACTTCGGAAACTGGAGAGACAAAAAAATGAGTTTAGGTCCACCGAGGAGAAGGGGCCCTGGGGAACCCCTGAGGCATTTAGTAGAGTGAGCAAAACTCAGTTCTCACAGGGATTAATGGCTCCAGGGTCAGATTAACTCAATCCCTGGGTGAATTAAAGGGCTTCCCTGGTGGCTCAGGTGGTAAAGAGTCTGCCTGCAGTGCAGGAGACCCAAGTTCAATCCCTGGATTGGGAAGATTCCCTGGAGAAGGAAATGGCAACCCACTCCAGTAATCTTATCTGAAAAATCCCATGGACGGAGGAGCCTGGTCAGCTACAGTCCATGGGGTCGCAAGGAGTCGGACACGACTGAGTGACTTCTCTTTCTTTCTCGATGAATTAAAGAGATCTGGAAAAGCTAGGGGCTCTAGTTTAGCTGCTTTAAAAAAAAAAAAAAAGGAAAAAACAATCCTCTCTGGAGATGAGTGGTTACATCTTCCAGGGACTCATACTTTGCCTAATTTTTTTATATGTGATGTTTGGCATTCAACCAGGTTACAAGAAAGTGATTGAAAAGCACAAGTCCGATTCAACAGTTCAAATGAGGTGGAGAGAGCTGAGCTGCCAGGTGCTGTCCAAGTAACCCATTTGTTGGTGGTGGCGATGGTGTTCAGTCACTCAGTCATTTCCAACTCTTTGCGACCCCATGGACTGCCGTACGCCAGGCTTCCCTGTCCTTCAGTATCTCCCAGAGTTTGCTCAAACTCCTGTCCACTGAGTCAGTGATGCCATCCAACCATGTATCCTCTGTTGCCTCCTTGTCTTCCGGCCTTCATTCTTTCCCAGCATCAGGGTGTTTTCCAATGGGTCGGCTGTTCACACCAGGTGGCCAAAGTTTTGGGGCTTCAACTTCAGCATCAGTCCTTCTAATGAACATTCAGGGTTGATTTCCTTTAGGATTGACTGGTTTGATCTTCCTGCAATCCAAGGGACTCTCAAGAGTATTCTCCAGCACCACAGTTTGAAAGCATTAATTCTTCAGCACTCAGCCTTCCTTATGGTCCAACTCTTACATCCATACATGACTACTGGAAAAACCATAGCTTTGACTATATGACCTTTGTCGGCAGAGTGATGTCTCTGCCTTTTAATATGCTGTTTAGGTTTGTCATAGTTTTTCTTCCAAGGAGCAAGAGTCTGTTTCATGGCTCCAGTCACCATCCACAGTGATTTTGGAGCTCAAGAAAATAAAGTCCATCACTATTTTCGTTTTCCCCCCATATGCAGATGACACTACCCTAATGGCAGAAAGCGAAGAAGAACTAAAGAGCCTCTTGAGGAAGGTGAAAGAGGAGAGTGAAAAAACCGGTTTAAAACTCAGCATTCAAAAAACTAATATCATGGCATCCGGCCCCATCACTTCATGCCAAGGAGCCCATTAAGATGAGTTAAAATGAAAGTGACAGTTAAGGCTTAACGATTTATGCGGCGAGACAAAGCAGACAAGAAACAGAAAGCACTGACCTTCTTCTGTTCTAGGTTCTCCAGGAATGGTGTGCCGGTCAAGAGTCAGCTGGAACAGCACAAATCTGGGGGTCATCTCATGACTATGGGAACCCTAAACAAAAGGTTGGTGCCTTCTATGGGCCCAAGATATGGAGGAGGGAAAGGTAAGGGACAGAAGTAGGAAAGTATGATTATTGAGCGGGAGTGGAGAGAAGCCTTTAAGATTTCCCCCGCCCCCTGATGTATGGATGACTGTGCTTATCAGGAGTCGTTGTCAGACCTCTTTACAAGGAAGGTGCCTGGGCAACAAGTACAATGTGAAGAGGGCAACCTTGACCCCAAAACTTTTGCTCAGCCACGTTTTTTTGACATCTGTCCACACTGGAGTGGGTAGCTAGGATTGCTTCATTGCCATGTTATGTAGGTGTAGCTTCTTTCCATGTTCCCAGTGCTTCAGTTTCCTTCCAGATTTTGTGTAAACCAAGAATAACCAAACTACAAGAACCTGACTAGAGATGTGCGTGACCTCCACCCTCTGAATAGCAAGTTTAATAAAGAATTTTTGAATGTGACCAGTCATTGACTGCTTCTCAAACCAGGGCCCCAACATAAGGAAGTGCCCAAAGATATGTGAATTATATGTTAGTAAAGTCATTAAAAAGGAAAAGAAGAAACCATGGCCAAATCTAATGCCACAAATATTTCCCCCTTTGCTTCCTTCTAAGATTTTTATAGTTTTAATTAAGTTTAGGTATTTGATCCATTTTGAACTAATTTTTGGATATGCTGTAAGTTAACAGTCCAACTTAATTCTTTTGCATGTGGATATTCCGTCTTCCCAGTGCCATTTGTTGGAAAGCCTGCTCTTTCCCCATTCAATGGTCTTGGCATCCTTATCTAAAATCAGTTGATCATATATAGGAGAGTTTATTTCTAGTTTTTAACTCTTCTATTTCTTTGGTCTATATGTCTATCCTTATGTCAGTATCCCCACTGCTTTACTTACAGTAGCTTTGTGGTACATTTAAAAATCAGAACATGTGAATCCTACAGCTCTTTTTCAAGATAGTTTTGGATATTTGGAGTTCCTTGAGATTCCATATGAATTCCAATTTTCTATGCCTGCACAAATTTTTGACAGGGATTGCACAGAATATACAGATCATTTTGGGTACTATTGCTACCTTAACAATTTAAAAATTCCCATCCATGAACATGGGATGTATTTCCATTTATTTAGGTCTTCTTTAATTTTCTTCAACAGTGTTTTATAGCTTCCAGTTTTCTTCCCCTTGGTTAGATTTATTCCTAAATATTTCATTCTTTTTGATACTGTCATAAGTGGAATTGATTTTTAAATTTCCTTTTTGGATGGTAAATTGCTATTATATAGAAATACAACCAATGTACATGTTGATCTTATATCCTTCAATTTGCTGAATTCATTTTATTACCTCTGACTTTTTAAAATGGATTTTAAAGGTTTTTCTAAATATAAAATTTTGTCACTTGTAAATGGAGATAATTTTACATCTTTTTCAATTTGGATGGTTTTTATATCATTTTCTTACCTACCTGTTCTGGCTAGAACTTGCAGTACTATGTTGAATAGAACTGGTAAATTGTAATTGTCTTATTCCTGATCTTACAGGAAAAGCTTTCAGTCATTCATCAATAAGTATGATATTAGCTGTGAGCTTTTCATATGTGGCCTTTATCATGTTAAGGATGTCCTCTTGTATTCCCTATCATGAAAGGGTGTTGGATTTTGTCAAAAGTTTTTTCTGCATCAATGGGGGTGATAATGTGTCTTTTTCCTTTATTTAAAAAAATGTGGTGTGTTGCACTGATTGATTTTTATAGGCCACACCATTCTTCCACTCTGAAAATGAATCTCTCTTGGTCATATTGTGTAATCCTTTTAATATGCCTGCTGTTGTTATTTAGTCGCTAAGTTGTATCTAACTCTTTGCAACCCCATGGACTGTAGCCCACCAGACTCCTCTGTCCTTGGGGTTTCCCAAGCAAGAATACTGGAGTGGGTTGCCATTTCCTTCTCCAGGGGATCTTTGCCACCCAAGGATACAACCTGCGTCCCTTGCATCGTAGGTGAATTCTTTACCACGGAGCCACCCAGGAAGCACCTTTCAATATGCTACCGATATTCTATATGGTTTGCTACTATTTTCTATTTTTATTTAAAAATATTTAATTATTTTATTTTTGTTCGTTTGGCTGCACCAGGCTTAGTTGTGGTTTTCAGGATCTTACGTCATGTGCTGTGGCATGCGGGATCTTTAGTTGCCACACGTTGGGTCTTGTTCCCTAACGAGGAACCAAACCTGGACTCCCTCGAAATGAGTTTGAAAGTGTTCCCTCCTTTTCAGTATTTTTTTGGGGAAAAGTTTGGGAGAGATGGGTGTTAATTTTTCATTAAATGTTTGATAAAATTCACCACTGAAATCATCCAATCTGGGCTTTTCTTTGTTGGGAGATTTTTGACTAGTGATTAAATCTCCTTCTTTATTATAGGTCTATTCAGATTTTCTATTTCATTTTGAGTCAGTTTTGGTAGATTGTGTATTTCTAAGCATCTGTCCATTTCATCTAGGTTATTAAGTTTGTTGGCATAGAGCTATTCATGAGTGCCAAGTTACCTCAGTCATGTCCAACTCTTTGTGAGCCTATGGACTATAGCCCACCAGGCTCCTCTGTCCATGGGATCCTCCAGGCAAGAATACTGGAGCAGGTTGCCATGCCCTCCTCCAGGGGATCTTCCTGACCCAGGGATCAAACCCATGTCTCCTATGTCTCCTGTGTTGGCAAAGGGGCACTTTACCACTAGCACTGCCTGGGAAGCCCAGAACTATCCATAGTATTCTCTTATAACCCTTTTTATTTTTGCAAAATCAATAACGTGTGTGTGTTTTTGTGTGTTGCTCAGTTGTGTCTGACTCTTTGAGCTCTGGCTCCTCAGCCTTTTCTAAACCCAACTTGAATATCTGGAAGTTCACGGTTCATATACTGTTAAAGCCTGGCTTGGAGAATTTTGAGCATTCCTTTGCCAGCGTGTGAGATGAGTGCAATTGTGCGGTAGTTTGAACATTCTTTGGCATTTCCTTTCTTTGGGGTTGAGATGAAAATTGACCTTTTCCAGTCCTGTGGCCACTGCTGAGTTTTCCAGATTTGCTGGCATACTGCATGCAGTACTTTAACAGCATCGTCTTTTAGGATTTGAAATGGCTCAACTGGAATGCCATCACCTCCACTAGCTTTATTTGTAGTGATGCTTCCTAAGGCCCACTTGACTTTGCATTTCAGGATGTCTGGCTCTAGGTGAGTGATCACACCATGGTGATTATCTGGGTTGTAAAGATCTTTTTTGTATAGTTCTGTGTATTCTTGCCATCTCTTCTTAATATTTCCTGCTTCTGTTAGGGCCATACCATTTCTGTCCTGTGTTGTGCCCATCTTTGCATGAAATGTTCCCTTGGCATCTCTAATTTTCTTGAAGAGATCTCCAGTCTTTCCCATTCTATTGGTTTCCTCTATTTCTTTACATTGTTCACTGAAGAAGGCTTTCTTGTCTCTCCTGGCTATTCTTTGGAACTCTGCATTCAAATGGGTATATCTTTCCTTTTCTCCTTTGCCTTTAGCTTCTCTTCTTTTCTCAGCTATTTGTAAGACCTCCTCAGACAACCATTTTGCCTTTTTGCATTTCTTTTTCTTGGGGATGGTCTTGATAACTGCCTCCTGTACAATGTCACGAACCTCTGTCCATAGTTCTTCAGGCACTCTATCAGATCTAATCCCTTGAATCTATGTGTCAGTTCCACTGTGTGGAACTAAGGGATTTGATTCAGGTCATACTTGAATGGTCTAGTGGTTTTCCCTACTTTCTTCAATTTAAGTCTGAATTTTGCAATAAGGAGTTCATGATCTGAGCCACAGTTAACTCTTGGTCTTGTTTTTGTTAGGTATGCATGTGCTTATAATTGTCATATCTTCTTACCACATTGAACCTTCACCAATATGTAACATTCTTTGTGCTTTGTAATTTTTTTTAACTTTAAAGTCTATTTTGTCTGACAATAATATAGCCTCTCCAGCCCTCCTTTGGTACTATTTAGATGAAACATCTTTTTTCTATCTTTTTACACTCAACCTCTCTGTGTCTTTGTAGCTAAAGTAACTCTTCGTGTGGACAGATGAACAGTGTTTCTTTATTCAATATCCCAACCTCTGCCTTTTAAGAAAGTTTAATCCATTTACTTTTTATTTTATTATTTCTTTATTTGGCTGTGCCAGGTCTTAGTGGTGGCATATGGGAATTTTTTTTTTTTTTTTTAGTTGCAGCATGTGAATTCTTAGTTACAGCATGTGGTTCCCAGTTTTCTGACTAAAAATGGTTTAGTTCTCTGACTAAGAATGGGACCTAGGCCCCCTGCGTTGGTTGCTTTTAAAACAATTATTGATATGTAAGAATTTCCTTCTACAATTTGGCTGTTTTCTGTGTATGTTTTGTTCCTCCTTTTCTCCATTACTGCCTGGTTTTGGTATTACTGACTTTTTGAAGTGTACCATTTTTTATTGCCCTTCTTTTTCCTCTTTCTTTTGTTTTCAAAAATTATTCTCTTAGTGGTTGTCTTGGGCATTGCAATTAACACAGCAAGCGTAAAACAACTTAGTTTTACTAGTACTAACATTTTCAATAGTATCAAAACATTTTGCTCCTATACATTCCTGTCACTACCCCTCTCTTTTGTTGATATGAAAATATATATATTATTATTATTAAGTGAAAGCAATATACAAACAATTTGTGTATAAAAATATATACACACCTGAATATATTTTAAAGACTGGATGCTAATACATTCAAACATTAACAGTGGATAGATATCTCTGTGATTTTCACCATTTTTTTTTTCTCATACTAGATTTCCTTTTCTAAATTTTCTACAATGAACATTTCTTTTGTGAAGAATTATAGTAATATATCTTACTAACTTTTAAAATTGTATTTATCCATTTATGGCTGTGCTGGGTCTTCATTACTGTCCGTGGGGTTTCTCTAGTTGCGGAGAGCGGTAGCTTCTCTCTAGTTGACTTACCTTGGCTTCTCTTTGAGGGCCCTTCTCTTGTTGTCAAGCACAGGCTCTATGGCCTTTGGGATTCAGTAGTTGTGGCCATGGGCTTAGCTGCCCTTCAGGCACGTGGGATCTCTCTGGACCAGGGACTGAAGCAGTGTCCCTGCACTGGGAGTGCAGAGCCTTAACCACTGGACCACCAGGGAAGTTTGATATATCTTATCAATTTAAAAATTATTTTATAATGTTATTAAAGTATAGTAAACAAAAATAGTAATAAAAGAAAGGGCAATTTTACTGGCTGTCTCTGTCGCTCTTTCTAGCCTTACCTCTCTACTCAATTCTCCATCATTCTCAATAAACAAGGGCTCAGCATCGCTACTATTTATTTTAGTATTTGCTAATATTTCCTAGCCTCAGAGAAGCCTACTAGGTAACGCGACGTAAAGATGAACGCTTACATTCTCTAGGTGATTTGCATTCACACCAAAATTTGAGGTTCCTGGAAACAGGGAGGTTTTTTTTTGGCGATGTCCCACCTAGCTTGTGGGATGTTAGTTCCCTAACCAGAGATTGAACCTGTGGCCTTTGCAATGGAAGTTCAGAGTGCTAATGATGGGACTGCCGGGGAATTTCCAAGAGGGAGTTTTTTTTTAATCTCCCTTTGTCATTTATTTTTTCCCCTTTTGTTTCATCCATTCATTCCCAGCTTGGGGGCATTTATTTGATTTACCTGTGTGCTCTCCTGCGGTTCTGTCCTTCCAGCCTAGTGGCCCTTCCTCCAGACGCCGACCATTGGTTGACTCCCTCAACACACCCCTGATTGGTGGCCGCAGACCGACCTCACTGTCCATCAAAGTTGGCGAGAAAGCTGCAGCGGGTCAGAATGGCGGCGGCTTCAGTCGGTGCCTACGGACTCCACGAGGCTGCGGTGGTCGCTGATGCTTAAGGTGCTGGCAGAGCAGCTGCGGCCTGGGTCTGGGCACGTGGGAGCTGTCGCTGGAGCTGGCGACGCGGTGTGGATGCAGGTCACGTTGGCGGCTGTGAGGCATGGCTGCAGTGCCAAGTGGGGCCTTCGCGGTGCGCAGCCTGGAGAGCAGGCCTAGTCTCAGGCGTGTCTCTCCTCTTTATATTGTTAGTGTCGTGGACTGCATCTTTATACTTTGTGCTCCCTTTAAAATAGGTTTTTGATGATTGTTTTGTGCATTTGCCTTTTAAATAATATATATAAGAAAAGGAGGAGTTGTGAACCAAAATGCGCTTCCCTGGTGGCTGAGTGGTAAAGAATCCGCCTGGAGAAGGAAACGGCAACCCACTCCACTATTCATGCCTGGAAAATCCCATGGACCGAGGAGCCTGGTGGGCTATAATCCATGGGGTCACAGAGTCGGACACGACTGAGCGACGTGTGTGTGTGTGTGTGTGTGTGTGTGTGTGTGTGTGTGTGTGTGTCTGTGTGTGTGTGTGTGTGTGTGTCTGTGTGTGGTGTGTGTGTCTGTGTGTGTGGTGTGTGTGTGTGGTGTGTGTGTGTGTGGTGTGTGTGTGTGTGGTGTGGTGTGTGTGTGTGTGGTGTGGTGTGTGTGGGTGTGGTGTGGTGTGGTGTGGTGTGTGTGTGTGTGTGTGTGTGTGTGTGTGTTTGAACCAAAATGCGCTTCCCTGATGGCTGAGTGGTAAAGAATCCGCCTGTAATGCAGGAGCCTTGGGTTCGATCCCTGGGTTAGGAAGATCCTCTGGAGAAGGAAATGACAAC
This sequence comes from Bos indicus, assembly GCF_029378745.1. Classification (NCBI taxonomy): domain Eukaryota; kingdom Metazoa; phylum Chordata; class Mammalia; order Artiodactyla; family Bovidae; genus Bos; species Bos indicus. The sequence goes on along the minus strand of NC_091766.1, from coordinate 17,639,504 downwards.
CCATTCTAGTATTTTTGCCTGGGAAATTCCGCGGACAGAGGAGCCTGGCGGGCTACAGTCCATGGTGTCCCATGAAAAAAAGTCGGACATGACTTAGCTATTAAACAACAACAAATGAACCAAAATGATAACATTGGCTTTTACCTTTACCTACGTAGTTACCTTTGCTGGTGTTTATTTCTTCTTATGGCTTCTAGTTACTATCTCATGTGCCTTCGTTCAGCTCCAAGAGCTTCCTTTAGCATTTATTTCTTTTAAGGCAGGGCTACTGGTAGTGAATTTTCTCAGCTGTTGTTTATCTGGAAATATCTTAATTTCTCCTTTCTTTCTGAAGGATAGTTTGCTGGGTAAAGAAGTCTTAGTTGAAAGGTGTTTTTCCTTTCAGCTGTTTATCTTTAAAAAAATTTTATTTATTTGGCTGCCTCAGAACTTTCTTGCTAGGAACACATTTCTCTCTAGTTGTGGACTCCGTATTTGTGGTATGTGGGCTTAGTTGCTTTGAGGCACGTGGGACCTTAGTTCTCTGACTGGGGATTGAACCTGTGTCTCCTGCATTGAAAGGCAGGGTCTTAACCGTTAGACCACCAGGGAAGTCTTAGCAACTGTTATGAGGATGCTTGGTACATGATAATTGCTTCTTTCTTGCTGTTTTCAGAAGTTTGTCTTTCTGCAACTTGACTATAATGTCTTTCAGGAATTTGACTGTAACGTGCTATCTTTGAATTTATCCTGCTTAGAGTTTTTTGAACTTTCTGAATCTGTGTATTCATGTACTTCATCAGATTTAGGAAATTTTTTGGCCATTATTTCTTTCAGTCTTTTGGGGGTAACTTTCTGTTTTCTTATGGGACTGTGTTTATGGTGTGTATGTTGCTATACCTGATGCTTGGACTTGCTAATTTCAGCTACCTTATCTTCACGTTTGCTGATCCTTTCTCCTACCTGTTCAAATCTGTTGTTGAGCCTCTCTATTGAAATGTTCATTTCAATTATTGTGTTTTACAGGTGCAGAATTTTTGCTTGGTTCATTTTCATAATTTCTATCTTTTTATTGATATTTTCCTTTTGTTTGTGTACATCTTCCTGATTTACTTTAGTTCTTTGTTTTCCTAAGCATATCCAAGACAGAAGCATTTCTTTCATATCAAAGACAAGAAATCCAAAATTTCTTGTCTTTGACTAGTAATTCCAATGTGTAGACTTCCTCAGGGAAGTTTTTATTGAGATCTTTTTTCTTGTGAATGAACCATAGTTTCTTTGTTTAATTTTATCACTTATACATTTTGAAATTAAGAAATATATTCCTTAACAACCCAAAGAATAAATAAATAAATCACAGTGGAAGTCCTGCATTATTTTGAACTGAATGATACTGAAATTGTAACATGGAAAAATTTGGATGTGTTTAAAGCTTTGCTTATGGGGAAATTTATAGCCTTAAATGTATGCATTAGAAAAAAAGGACTGAAAATTAACTATAATTTAAAGCACCTTAAGGAAGCTTTTAAAAAAAAGACCAAATTAAGTCCAAAGAAAATATAAAGGAGAAAATAGTAAAGATAAGAACAAATGTTAATGAAGTAGGAAAAAACTGCAGTAGAAATAATCCATAAAATCAACAAAACCAGTTGTTGGGTAAGATAAAGAAAATGGATAATCTTCTGGCAACATTGAGTAAATAAAGAGAGAAAGCACAATAACCAGTATTAGGAAAGATAAAGGGTTGTCTTACATACATACATAATGTCTTATAGTCATTAAATATGAGGATTTTTTAAAAACGTTATTTTAATAACTTTGAAAATTCTTGCCTGGAGAATCCCAGGGATGGGGGAGCCTGGTGGGCTGCTGTCCATGGGGTCGCACAGAGTCGGACACGACTGACGTGACACAGCAGCAGCAGCAGCAGCAGCAGCAGCAGAGACCTTTGTAGAGAAATAACAACTTACTAAAACGGGCACAAAGAGAAATAGAGGGACTTCCCTGGTGATCCGGTGGCTAAGACTCCATGCTTTCAATGCAGGAGACTGAGTTTTATGCCTGGCCAGGGAACTATCTCCCACGGACTTCCCTGGTGATCCGGTGGCTAAGACTCCATGCTTTCAATGCAGGAGACTGAGTTTTATGCCTGGCCAGGGAACTATCTCCCACGGACTTCCCTGGTGATCCGGTGGCTAAGATTCCATGCTTTCAATGCAGGAGACCTGGGTTTGATGCCTGGTCAGGGAACTATCTCCCACATGCTGCAACTACGAGTTTGCATGCCATAACTAAAAACAAACCAACAAAAGAAATAGAAAATGTAAATAATCTTACACATATTTTAAAAAGTGTCTCTGTAATTAAGAACTGGCCCCAAGAAAACTACAAGCCCAGATGACTTCACTGTGATTTCTGCTAAGAGTGAAGACATAGCACCAATATTACACACATTATCCCTGTGTTTGAATAAGAAAGAACTTTTCTTAATTCATCTTGTGACACCAGCATAACCTTGAAATAAAGCCCCAGCAAAGACGTATGAGACAGGAAAGTTAGAGATCAATCTTACTCTTGAACTCACATGCAAAAGTTCTTATGAATTTGAGCAAGTGTTTGTAACATGTAAAAAGAGTAGTAAATCATGACCAAATTGGTTTCTTCCAAGAATGCAAGTTTGGTTTAACATTCAAAAATCGATTATTGTAATTAATCATATGAACATAATAAAGGAAAAATAAAATTATCTCAAGTGATGCAAAGGAAGCATTTGATAAATTTAACAATTTTTAATGACAAAAACTTGCAGCAAACTAGAAATATATTATTGTTGTTCAGTTGCTCAGTCTTGTCTGATTCTTTGTGACCTCAAGTACTGCAGCATGCCAGGCTCTCCTGTCCTCCACTATCTCTTGGAGTTTGCTCAGATTCATGTCCACTGAGTTGGTGATGATATCTCTGCCATTCCCTTTTCCTTTTGTCTTCAATCTTTCCTAGCGTCAGGGTCTTTTCCAGTGAGTCAGCTCTTTGCATCAGGTGGCCAAAGTACTGGAGCTTCAGCTTCACCAACAGTCCTTCCAATGAATATTCAGGGTTGATTTCTTTAGGATTGACTGGTTTGATCTCCTTGCTGTCCAAGGGGCTCTCCAGGGTCTTCTCCAGCACCACAGAAAGCATATAGCACCCTTACTCTGCTAAAGAATATCAACAAAATATCTAAAGCAAAAACATACTTAAGGGTGGGGTAGTGAAACTGGAATTCCTGTCACCATTTCTGGCTTACCAGGTGGCACTAGTGGTAAAGAATCTGCCTGCCAAATCAAGAGATGTAAGAGATGCGGGTTTGATCCCTGGATCGGGAAGATCCCCTGAAGTAGAAATGGCAACCCACTCCAGTATTCTTGCCTGGAGAATCCCATGGACAGAGGATCCTGGTGGGCCACAGTTTATAGGGTTGCAAAGAGTCGGACATGACTGAAGTGACTTAGCATGCACACACACGTCACCACTTCTTATTAACATTGCACCGGAGGTCCTAGTCAGTACAATAGGACAAAAGAATATAGCAAAAGAATTGTAAAGGAAGAAATAAAAGTCACCATCTGCAGATCACATTATTGTATCTGTAAAAAACTGAAAAAAATCTATGCACAGATGTAATATATAATTTATATAGCAAAGTCACTGGATATAAAATCAAAACACAAAAACCAATTGTGTTTCCTGGTACCAACTCTAGAAAAAGACATTTGAAAATGATGCCATTTGCAATCATATCAAAAAACATTAAATACCTATGATTGACTCTAATGAGAGCAGTGCAAGAATTCTACACAGAATAAACACAAATGCAAATAAAAAAGCATTATTGAGAAAATTAAAATCTAAACAAACAGAAAAATATACTGTGATCATGGATTGGAAGACAATATGGTTAAAACATTTTCTTTTTTTAGCCATGCTGCATGGCACATGGGATCTTAGTTTCCCGACCAGGTATTGAACCTGTGCCCCCTGCATTGGCAGCACGAAATCTTAACCACTGGACTGCCAGGGAAGTCCCCATGAAAACATTAATTCTACATCAACATCTACTGATCTATAGATTCAGTGAAATCCCAATCAATAGCTTGGTAGGGAGTGTGTGTGTGTTGGTGGGAATACAGAATGGTGCAGCCCAAATGGAAGACAGTATGGAGGCTCCTCATAAAACTAAAACTGGAACTACCTTACCATCCAGCAGTCCTGCTTCTGGATATAAACTCAAAATAATTGGAGTCAGGATCTCAAAGAGATACTTGTACTTTTACATTCATTGATGAGTTATTTACAATAGCAAAGCTATGGAAACAACCTATGTGATCATCAATGAATAAATGTATAAAGGAAATATTACATATATATGTATGTATATATATATATATATATACACACACACACACAGTAGAGTCTTTTCCAGGCTTAAGAAAGAAGGAAGTTCTGCCCTTTGCTACAACATGGATGAGTTTGGAGGTCATAATGTTACTTGAAATAAGCCAGACACAGAAAGACATATACTGTATGATTCCACTTATGTGAGGGATTTGTAGTCAAATTTATAGACAGGATATAGAATTATGGGTGCCAGGAATTCAGGGAGGGAGAATGGGGAGTTACTGTTTACCTGGTATAGTGTTTCAGTTATGGAAGATGAATAAGTCCCAAGATCTACTATATAGCATTATGAGGGCTTCCCAGGTGGCACTAGGGGTAAAGAACCCACCTGCCAATGCAGGGGACATAAGAGACACAGGTTGGCTACCTGGGTCAGGAAGACTCCCTGGAGGAAGGTATGGCAACTCACTCCAGTATTATTGCTTGGAAGTCCCATGGACAGAGGAACCTGGCTGACCCCAGTCCATAGGGTCACAGAGTTGGACACGACTGAAGCAACAGCATGCACAGCATAATGCATATAGTTAAAAATACTGTATTGTATACTTAAACATTTTCTACGTGAGTATATCTTATATTAAATTGTCAAAAAATACAGAAAAGAAGCATTTAGAGGTGATGGTAAGTTTATAGCATTGTTTATGGTGATGGTTTTAAGGGTATTTATCTTCAAATTCATAGAAATATACACATTAAACATGTACGGCTGTTTTGTATGTTAGTCCTACGTTAATTAAATAAATGCAATTGTTTTTTAACTTTTAATTGTAGATTGGAATTTAGCTGATTAACAGTGTGTTAATTTCAGGTGTACAGCAAAGCAGTTCAGTTATACAAGTATCTGTTCTTTTTCAAATTCTTTTCCCAATTTGGTTGTAGAATATTGAGCAGATTTCTCTGTGCTCTACAGTAGATCCTTGCTGGTTATCCATTTTAATTACAGCAGTGTGTTCATGTCAATCCCAAACTCCCTAACTATGCCTCCCCCTAAACCTCCCCCCGCATCCCCATCCCTAACTATGCCTCCCCCTAAACCTACCCCCTCATCCCCGCCCTGTAACCATAGGCTTGCTCTCTAAGTCTGTCTGTTTCTGTTTTGTAAATAAGTTCATTTGTGTATCTCTTCTTTTTAGATTCCACGTATAAATGATATCATGCGATATTTCTCTTTCTCTGTCTGACCTAATTCACTCAGTGTTTTAATCTCTAGATCCATCCATTGTTGCTGCAAATGGCATTATTTTATTCTTTTTAATGGCTGAGTAATATTCCACTGTATATATGTACCACATCTTCTTTATCCACTTTCTGTTGATGGACATTTGTTTAAATGTTTAACAACTTTTTAAAGAGTTTAAACAATGTTTTTAAAAGGTGAATTTACAATTTGTTTACTCTTTGCTTCTCTGTGATACTTGAGTTGACTTTTGTTCCCTTTGATTAGTAATTTTCATTTATGAAATAGTTTAAAAAGACTTTTTTAATCCTAAAATGTTTTTGGTTAAACAGATGTCTTTACATGATTTTGTACATTTTACATATTAAAAAAAAAACGTTTACCAAAAATCTCATGTTAGCTGCTCTATGGAGAATGGCCTGTAGGGGGCGAGAGTGGAAGCGGGCAGAGCATTTTGGAGGCTTTTGGAGATAAAGACTGAATAAGGACAGACGTTTGATAGATTGCCTTTCTAAATTAAAGTGTCTACAGAAGCTAATGCAACAATGTAAATCAACTACATGTCAATAAAAAATTAATTAAAAGATAAAATGTCTCAGAAAATATCCAAAAGAACAGAAATAGGATGTGTAACTTCTAAATTAAGTGTCAGAGAAAAATGGAATGACCAAAATTCCAAACAAGTCAAGGAAGGTGAGAAAAAGAAATATAGCAACTTAGGGGCCACCAGAAAGTACCTAATAAATCCAAACACATTAGGAACTGCAATTAATGTAGATAGTCTAAATCTACATGAGTCCATACAGTGCCACAAGCCGTACGTCACAACTGAGCATTTGAAATGGGGATGGTCTGAACTGAGGTGTGCTGTAGTGTGAAATGCACCCCAAAATTTAGAGACCTGGGATTTTTGAAAAAGTGAAATATTCCTTATCTTATATTGATTTTTTTTGAGGTGATAACATTTTGGATATGTTGTTAAATAAAACATGTTATTCAAATGAATTTCACCATTTTGTTCATCTTTTGATTGTGGCTGCTAGAAAAACTTAAATTAGAGAGATGGCACACTTTACATTGCTGTTGGACAGCACCAGTATGGTGTGGGGGAGTGTGCCTGCTGACATGCCCAGCTCTTTGCAACTCTCTGGACTGTAGCCCGCCAGGCTCCTCTGTCCATGGGATTTCCCAGACAAGAACACTGGAGTGGGTCGCCATTCCCTCCTCCAGGGGGTCTGTATAATACTTGAATTAAAAGACAAATATTTTCTGGCTGGCTAAGAAAAATTAAAATCCAGAAACATATTGCTTGCATTTAAACTTACACAATGTAACAAGTTGCCAATAAAGGGTGTCAACAGCCAGAAAGAAAGTTTAAGTCTATTATTATTGGATGGCATAGACTATTTTTTTTGGCTGTGCAATGCAGTATGTGGAATCCTAGTTCCTTAACCAGGCATGGAATCTGCCCCCCTGCAGAGAAAGCACGGAGCTGTAACCCCTGGACCACCAAGGAAATCCTGGACTGCATAGACTTTAATGTAGGAAGCCTTACTAGGTATAACTCAGTCTTGGTCATGAAAATATGACAGTGTCACAATAAATAAAGCAAAAATCGACAGAAGTACTCAAACATGTATATACTGTGAATTGAAATGTGCTATTGATGTAAAATGCTCCAAAGAATTTGAAGACCTGAAATGGAGGGCGGGGTATCTAAAATACCTTACATTAGGTAACTACATCACCAAAGTAGGAGATTTTTACAGCATCCTTCTTAGCAACTGGTACTCCAACCAGACAAAAAGTGAGGATATACCGCAGAAGATGAAAACTAACTTGAAAAAAATACATGCACTCCAACGTTCATAGCAGCACCACTGACATAGCCAAGACAAGGCAGCAACCTAAATGTCGACAGATGAATGGATAAAGATGTGGTACATACGCACAGTAGAATATTACTCGGCTGTAAAAAAGGTGAAATAATGCCATTTGCACCAACATGGGTGGACCTAGCGATGATCATACTAAGTGAAATAAGTCAGAGAAAGACAGATATCACACGTATCACTTATATGTGTGTTTTGTTTATTTGGCTGTGCTGGGTCTCAGTTGTGGCTCATGGGATCATGGATCTTTAGTTGCAGTGTGCAAACTCTTATTTGTAGCATGTGGGATCTAGTTCCCTGATCAGGGACTGAACCCCGGCCTCCTGCTTTGGAAGCTCCAAGTCTTAGCCACTGGACCACCAGGGAAGTCCCATGGAATTTTAAAAAATGATACAAATGAACTTATTTACAGAACAGAAATAGACTCACATAGAAAGCAAATTTATGCTTACCAAAGGGGGAAGGGAGGGAGGGATAAATCGGAAATTAGGGATTAACAGATATGCACTACTATATATAAAATAGATAATCAACATGGACCTATTTATAGCACAGAAAACTGTATTCAGTATCTTGTAATTACTTATAATGGAAAAGAATCTGAAAAAGAATATCTATATATATATGTAACTGAATCACTTTGCTGTATACTGGAAACATTGTAAATCAATTCTACTTCAGTTTAAAAATAGTAATGATCTAGATTTGAACAACACAGTAAACAAACTTGATCATGAAACATGCACAGAGCCTCTGAAAAATACACAACAAATATTTGAGGAGCCAGTTGGAATGTAAAATGGTGTAACCACAATGGAAAAACAGTGTGGCGATTCCTCAGAAAATTTAAACAGCCAATATTTAGTGTTTTGAAAAGAAGAAACATGGTAAACTTCACATTAGAAATATTATCAATGAGAAAGAGGACCTAATTACAGAGACTGCAGATGCTGAAGAAGCATTAAGAAAACATAGAAGCTTCCTTGGTGGCTCAGTGGTAAAGAATCCTCCTGCCAACGCAGGAAACACAGGTTCCATCCCTGGTCCTGGAAGATCTCCACAAGCCTCGGAGCAGTGGAGCCCGAGTGCCACAACTACTGAGCCTGTGCTCTAGAGTCCGAGAGCTGCAGCTACTGAAGCCGGCATAAGAGAAGCCACTCCAGTGAGAACCCCGTGCACCACAGCTAGAGTAACCTCTGCCCTTTGCAGTGAAAGAAAAGCCTGCACACAGTAACAAAGACCCAGCACAGCCAAAAAAAAAATTTAGAAAGTATTATGGTTGAGAAAGGGGACATAATTATTGAGGCTGCAGAGGTTGAAGAAGCATTAAGACATAGAGAATGATGAAAATTTTATTCACCAATATAACATCTATTCACCCATCACTGAGAAAACATAGATAAAATATCCACATTTCTAGAAAAATGTAACTTAACCCAAATCACTAAAAAACACATCTAAAGAATTGAAATAAAGCAGAGACATCACTTTGCCAACAAAGGTCCATAAAGTCAAAGCTGTGGTTTTCCCAGTAGCCAAGTACAGATGTGAGAGTTGGACCGTAAAGAAGGATGAGTGCCAAAGAATTGATGCTTTCAAACTGTGGTGTTGGAGAAGACTCTTGAGAATCCCTTGGACTGCAAGGAGATCAAACCAGTCAATCTAAAGGAAATCAACCCTGAGTAGTCATTGGAAGGACTGATGCTGAAGCTGAAGCTCCAATACTTTGGCCATTTAATGCGAAGAGCTGACTCATTGGAAAAGACCCTGATGCTGGGAAAGATTGAGGGCAGGAGGAGAAGGGAGTGACAGAGGATGAGATGGTTGGAAGGCATCACCAACTGAATGGACATGAGTTTAAGCAAACTATGGGAGATAGTGAAGGACAGAGAAGCCTGATGTGCTGTAGTTCATGGGGTCACAAAGAATCAGACATGACTTAGCGACTGAACAGCAACAAAGACTGGAAAGCTCATTAAAGACATTGAATAATAACTTTCAAACCTTCCCATACCCAAACCCAGAAACCCACACCTTCCTCACAAATAAGGCACCAGATCCAGAAGTTTTCACAAAACAGTCCAACTATTATTATCTGTGGAACTAATAATGCTAACCATATACAAACTAGTTCAGAATACAGGGAGAAAAAAAAAACACACACCCAGTTTCTTTCATGAGGCCAGCTCTGCCTTAATACCAAACCCTGACAAGGATAATATGAGTCAGAAAACCCACAGACTATCTCCCTTTTAAACTTAGAGATGCAAAAATCTTCTATAAAATATCAATTGATTCTGTAATGTATTAAACATATATCATGATCAAATTGGATTTGTTCCAGGAATAAAAGGTTGGATTAACATTAGAACACTGAGGAACAGAATTCACATTGTCAGTCTGAAGGGGAAAAATCATGTGATACTTTCAGAGAGGCAGAGAAAACATTTAATAAAGTTCAACATTTATTTATGTGTTAAAAAGATCTCTTAGGAACAGAAGGGGATCTTTCTTAATCTAATTAGGGCCACCTAAAAAACCCTACAGTAGATTCATCACTAAGATAAAACCATTAAAAAGCATTCACTCAAAGATCGGAAATAAGACAAGGATGCCCATTTTAGGGACTTTTTCTTCGATGTTATTGTGATGATTACAAACATCTATTGCATGATATATACCAGCAACAGATGTTAGAAGATATCATTTTAAAAAGAGATGAGATTTATTATAGCACAAACACATGTAAACCACTTAGAAATAAAATGGTACACGATATTTATAGAGAATATTATTATTATTCAGAAACATTCAAGAGGACCTAAATAAAAAGAGAGTTATACCATGTTCATTGATTGAATGATTCAGTGTTACAAAGGTATCTGTACTGTCCAATTTGATCTCCAGATTCAATGAAGTCCTTTTCTTAAATTAAAAAAAATTTTTTTAATTGGAGGATAATTGCTTTACCATGTTGCGTTGGGTTCTGCCACACCACAACACAAGCCAGTCCTACCTATATATGTGTCTCAATGCAGTTCTAATAAAAATCTCAACTTTGTTTTTCATGCAATTTGACAAGCAGAGTAAAGTACTGTACATAACCAAGATAATCCTGAAGATGCAGAATAAGAAGAGCTCTGTCTTCCCAGATAGCAGGGCTTATTGTACTCATCATATTAGTGAAGGCAGTGTGGTACTAGTATTGGTATAGACACATCAGCCCTTGGAATAGTTTATCATCTGCCTGGCTTCCTCCTGAGACATGAAAGATGCTCTCAGAGGACTTTCCAGCCATCAGGGTGATAGACCTGTGACAACTTATTGCATCCTCTAAACTAGATAAAATCTGGCATACATAATGTGTGCGTGTGTGCTGAGTCATGTCCAGCTGTTTGTGATCTCATGGAGCATACATTATTAGCCCTGGGGTTTTTTGGAGGGGCTTCCTACTTATACAGATTTTTGATCTAAGATTGGAGTACATCTACAATGGATGCCTGCATGAAATGAATTAGTGTTTGCCAAAATAGGCTCTTACTGAGGTTAGAGTTTGATTTAGATAATGTTTGTGTACATTTATTCATCATCCATTTGGTCACTCTTTTATTTGTACGTCCAGCCATACATACATTCAGTCTGCCCACACATCTATCTACTGCCCATCCACACATCCTTCCATCCATTCATTTATCCATCCAATCAGCCATCCATCCATCCCTCAACACATCCATCCACTCAACTATCCATCCAACCATCCATCTATCCATCCATCAGCACATCCATCCACTCAACTATCCATCCATCTATCCACCCACCCATCCACTTTCACTCATTTACCCATTCATTCATCATTTATCAACCCATTGAAACATCCGCCTATTTATCCATCTATGCTTCTCAGTCTGCCTACATATCTGTATGGTTATAGAAAAGAGCTTGCACAGTCTACTAGTTACCTACTGATGCATAACGTCCCCCAAAATTAGTGGTGTAAAACAAGTGTTTTATTTGCTCATAACCCTGCAAATTGACCCAACAGGGCTTGACAGGGATGGTTAGTTTCAGCTCTGCGGATCCGGGCAGTTCACCTGGGGCTGGTGTTAACTATAAGGACTTACTCTCACATCGTTCATCCTCCAGGGCTCTCCAGCCACCCATCGTCTCTCACCAGACAACTGTACTTCTTCACACGGCCACTCAGGTCTCCGAGAAGGCGAACGTTGCAAGCCGCTTGGCCTCCTTTTTTTTGTTTAGTTTTTTTCCCTAATTCATTTATTTTTTATTGACATATAGTTTACTATGTTGTTCATTTGTTATACAGCAGAGTGATTCGGTTGTACATGTATATATACATTCTTTTTAAAATATTTTTCCATTATGGTTTATCACTGGATATGTTTTAAAATTGGAGGATAGTTGCTTTACAACACTGTGTTCATTTCTGCTGTACACCAACGTGAATCAGCTACAAGTGTGCCTTTATCCCCTCCCTCTTGAGCCTCCCGCCTACCCCTTTAGGTTTCCACAGAGCACCGAGCTGAGCTCCCTGTGTGATACAGCAGCTTCCCGCTAGCTGTCTAGTATAATCTACACATGGTAGTGTATATATATCAATGCTACCCTCTCGATTTGTCCTGGCCTATATACTTCCCTGGTGGCTCAGATGGTACAGCGTCTGTCTACAATGCGGGAGATCTGGGTTCAAGCCCTGGGTTGCGAAGATCCCTGGAGAAGGAAATGGCAGTCCACTCCAGTACTCTTGCCTGGAAAATCCCATGGACAGAGGAGCCTGGTAGGCTACAGTCTGTGGGGTCGCAAAGAGTCGGACACGACTGAGCGACTTCACTTTCACTTTTCACTTTCCTGCGGACTAGGTTCTGGAATTCCTGGAATGTCACTTCTGTAACATTCTGTCAAAGTAAGTCAGTCAATTTACTCAGCCATGATGGTTTGAGAACCTGTCACGTCCTGGTAAAGAGAGGAACAGGACGGACACGTTCCCTGCCCCCACGGAGCTCGCCTTCTGGTTCCTGCGCTTTCTATAGAGACGCCAGCTGCACTAACAGGTGCAGCAGGTCTGAGGTCTCCATCCCCCATGGGTGACTTTTCTCCCCTCCCATGATAGGTCGAGTTTTTTCTAGACCCCCTTCATCAGAATGGACTACTTTTCTAGGCTTCAGTTTCCGGGCAGGGGTCCCAATTCCCTTTCCTCAGCCTCTGAGCCACATCAGAGCCACGTAGCTGTCCCCAAGGGATACCAGATCCCCATTGCTTCACCCTGAGAGTCCACTTTTCGGACTAACCCTCCCACCTCAATCCATAGAGCAACAGCCCCTGCATTGTCACTCTGGCTTTAATTTCTCTCTTCCAGGAGCAGCTAGGGATGTTTCTTTCTTCAAGTTCATTGATATATTGTGACATATTAAAATTTTTGAAAATATTTGTTTTTATTTATTTATTTGGCTGCACCGGGTCTTAGTTGCCACAGGTGGGATCCAATTCCCTGACCAGGGATCAAACCCGGGCCCTCTGCTTTGGGAGCTCAGTCTTAGCCACTGGACCACCAGGGACGTCCCTGTATGTTGTAATATTTCATTAGACTTTATTTGGATGTCTATGAGTTTGTAGCAGGAGCAGGGTCTGTCTGTCTCCGCTGAGACCACTCTGGAAAGATTTGTTGTTGAGTAGCTCAGTCGTGTCCAACTCTTTGAGACCCCATGGCTTGTTGTTGTTGTTCACTCGCTAAGTCATTCATGTCTGACTCTTTGAGAGCCCATGGACTGCAGCACACCAGGCTTCTCTGTCCTTCATCATCTCCTGGAGTTTGCTCAAACTCATGTCCATTGAGTCAGTGATGCTATCCAACCATCTCATCCTCTGTCGCCTCCTTCTCCTCCTGCCCTCAGACTTTCCCAACATCAGGATCTTCTCCAGTGAGTTGGCTTTTCACATCAGGTGGCCAAAGTGTTGAGCTTCACCTTCAGCATCAGTCCTTCCAATGAATATTCAGGGTTGGTTTCCTCTAGGGTTGACTGGTTTGCTCTCCTTGCTGTCCAAGGGACTCTTGAGACTCTTCTCCAGTACTACAGATAGAAAGCATCAATTTTGAGTTTCTGTAAAACAAACCTGCAAGGGAGATTTGCATGCTGGAGGTTAATTAATTGTAGAATGCTGTCAGGCTCAGCTTGCGGGAGGGCATTGGGACTCTGCAGAGGGAAGAGCTGGGCTCTGATGACAGATACTTCAGTGGGTCTCATGGGAAGCTCTGAAGCTGGGGTGGCTCTTCAAAATCATTCCCACACCTCCCCCCCCAACCACCAAGTTCTGGCCAAACCTCAAACCTCTTTATCACTTTGTGCTTTTTGGAGATCAATGCCAGGAGGAGACTAGTAGGTGATTCCTGCTTTCCACCATCTCTTTTGTGAAGAAATGAAGATGCAAAGTCAACTACTACCTGAATGGGAAAGGGACAGGAGAAATAAATAATAGCATCAGCAACGATGTATGTGCTCACTCAGTTGTGTCTGACTCTTTGTGACTCCATGGACTGTAGCCCGCCAGGCTCCCCTGACTGAAATTTTCAGGCAGGAATATTTGAGTGGGTTGCCACATCCTCCTCCAGGGAATCTTCCCAACCCAGGGACCGAACTCTCATCTCCTGCGTGTCTCCTGCATTGCAGGCTGATTCTTTTACTGCTGGGCCATCGGGGAAGCCCGACAACGATGGCCAGTGTTTCCTGAGCACCTAGTTGTGCCAGGAGCCACTCCACTCAGCATTTGGTATATCTTAAAAATTTTTTTTAATTTATTTTTGACTATGCTTTGTTGCTTCAGGGGCTTTTCTCTAGTTGTGGCGAGTGGGGGCCACTTCCCCATTGCAGTGCACGAGCTTCTCATTGCAGTGGCCTCTCTTGTTGCACAGCATGGACTTCGGGACACGTGGGCTTTCAGTAATCGTGGCTCCCGGGCTTAGAGCACAAGCTCAGTGGTTGTGGCACACAGGCTTAGTTGCTCCGGGGCATGTGGAATCTTCCTGGACCAGGGAATGAACCTATGTCCCTTGCATTGGCAGGCAGATTCTTATCCACTGAGCCGCCGGGGAAGCCCAGCACTTGGCACATCTTAACTCTTCCCAGGTAATGGGGTTGTGGGGAGGGTCAGGATGATATATTAGTTCATGGGGCTGCCCTAACAAAGGACCACAGCCGGAGTGACCTAAACAACAGAAGTGTATCTTCTCACAGTCCTGCAGGCTGGAAATCCAAGCTCACGGTGTCAGCAGTGCTGCTGCCTTCTGAAGCCTTGCTCCTAGGTTTGCAGAGACCACTCTGTGTCCTCACGTGGTCTTACCTCTGTGTGTATGTGTGTCCTAATCTTTTCTTTCTCTTAAATTATTTTTCAATTGACATATAGTTGCTTTACAATGTTGTCTTAGTTTCAGGTGTGCAGCAAAGTGAATCAGGTATACATATGCATATCTCACTCTTTTTTAGATTTTTTTCCCATTTAGGTCAACACAGAGCATTGAGTATTGTTCCCTGTGTGGTACAGTAGGTTCTCACTAGTTACCTGTTTTATACATAGTAGTGAGTATATGTCAATCCCAGTCTCACAATTGATCTCACCCCACCTTCCCTCCTTGGCATCCATGTCTGTTTTCTACGTGTGTGTCTCTATTTCTGCTTTGCTAATAGGTTCATATGTACCATTTTTCTAGATTCCACATATATGTGTTAATATCTATTTGTTTTTGTCTTTCAGACTTACTTCACTTTGTACAACAGTCTCTAGGCTCATTCACGTCTCTGCAAATGGCACAGTTTGGTTCCTTTTTATGGCTGTGTAATAGTCCATTATATATATGTGCCACATCTTCTTTATCCATTCTTCTGTCGATGGATGGCCTTCTCTGATGGCTCAGTGGTAAATAATCCATCTGCCAGTGCAGGAGACATGGATCCAATCCCTGATCCAGAAAGATCCCTTGGAGAAGGAAATAGCAACTCACTCCCATTCTTGCCTGGGAAATCCCATAGACAGAGGAGCCTGCTGGGCTACAGTCCATGGGGTCTCGAAGTGTTGGACACGACTTAGTGGCTGAACACCACCACCAATAATTAGTGAAGCTGAACATCTTTTCATGTGCCTCTTGGCCATCTGTCTTCTTGGGAGAAGTGTCTATTTATATTTTCTGCCAATTTTTTGGATAAAGTTGTTTGTCTACTTGATATTGAGTTGCATGAGCTGTTTGTCTATTTTGGAGATTAATCCCTTGTCAGTTGCTTCATTTGCAAATATTTTCTCCTCTTCTGAGGGTTGTCTTTCCATCTTGATTATGGTTTCCTTTGCTGTGCAAAAGCTTTTAAGTTTAATTAAGTCCCATTTGTTTATTTTTGTTTTTATTTTCCTTACTTCAGGAGGTGGATCAAAAAAGATCTTCTTATAAGGACACCAGTCACATTGGATTAAGGCCCACTCGAATCACCTTAATTTTCTCCCATAAGGCGCCATCTCCAAATATAGTTACATTGGCAGATACTGGGGTTTGAACTTCAACAAATGAATTCTGGGGGGAACACAATTCAGCATCCATTACAGGCTGGGCAGTTCCTGTGCTCTGCTTTTTGGAGAAAACAACCCTGGAAAGGGGAAAGGCTACATCCCCCTGAGAAATTCTGGAGAAAGGGGACTGAAAACTAGAAGAGGCTGGAGTCCTGTTCCCTGTTGCAGAGAGACTGCAGGTCCCCGGAGAGGAAATGACTCAATGGTGTCTCTGGGCAGCTGAAGCCACAGAGCGCCTCAAAGAGTTTCCTGTACCTAAACCCAGCCTGAATACCAGCCTCCTGAGCAAGGCTCAGGAGTAGCAGAGAGTGCACCACTCTAGAGAGACTATAGGGGCACAAACAGGGGCTGGGTGGATCAGAAGAAGCTGGGCACCGTGTGCGTGCGCGGCTTAAGAATCAGACGATGGGAGGGACATAGGTAATCTATGGCTGATTCATGCTGATGTTTGGTAGAAACCAACACAATACTGTAAAGCAATTACCCTTCAATTAAAAATAAACAATCAGAGAAGATCCCTCCTTCATTCTTTTTTTTTTAATGTTTCTAATTCTTTATTTTTTTTTTGAACTTTTAATTTTGTTTTGGAGTGTAGCCGATTAACAATGTTGTGGTAGTTACAAGTGAACAGCGAAGGGACTCAGCCTTGATTTTGTCCCTTAAGACTCATTTCTGACTTCTGACTTCTAAAACTGTAAGATAACCAATTTAGTATTGCCTTAAGCAGCAACAGGGAACTAATACAACTAGGAACTCTTAATTTTCTTGAAATTCATGGTCATCTCAGGCTGTCATATACGTTCCCACCTTTGATGGAGAAATGATTTAACCTCTCTGTGCCTTGATTTCCCCATCTATCAAATGGGTATTATAACAGTACCCACCCCCCACCAATAGGGTCATTGTGAGAATTCAGTGAGTTACTGTGAATTAAAGAAGGCTGAATGCCAGATAACTGATGCTTTCGAATTGTGTGAACTGACTCTCTGGGGAAGACCCTGGTGATGGGAAAGACTGAAGGCAAAAAGAGAAGGGGTCAACAGAGGATTAGATGGTTGGATAGCATCATTGACTCAATGGACATGAGTTTGAGCAAACTCTGGGAGATGGTGAAGGACAGGGAAGCCTGGCGCACTGCAACCCATGGGGTCACAAAGAGTCAGACATGAATGACTTAGCGAGTGAACAACAGCAATGCATTTAGCACAGTGCCTGGCATGCGGTGCGTGCATTAGTATGACCTATACTTAAAGATCATTATTGTTTTAAGAAAAACAGTCATGCAGACGTGATGATGAAAGGCAACTGACACTCAGTCTTCAAGTGGAAGACCATGGAGAGGGGTGGAGACTGATGAACTGATACCCTCTCCACAGGGGACAGCTGCTACCCAACCTGGGTTGCCGTCACAGCCCCCAACTTGCCCAGAAATCTCGATTTGTCCATGTGCAAAGTTTCATAACCTTTAAACACTGGCTACTAATTGCTGTTTAAAAAACACACTCGGTGATCAGATGTGATCTTACATCTACAGACGTAAGATCACCTTATGTAATAACTGAAAAGAATCGGAAAAAAATTTTTTTTAAGTTTTGATACTTTATTTCTGTTTGTTTGTTTGGGCCACATGGCATGCAGGTTCTTCCCCAATCATGCAGGTTCTGTTTCTTGGAGACGATGCATCTCTGTTTGTATGGCATAATAACGCAGCAGGGAGGGGCATAGTGTCATCACAGGAAAGTAGGAAACAATTTAATTGCTATGATTTTTCCTTCTATTACCTCTGGATCCTGGCAAGAGAGGGGGAGAAGGAGAAGAGTTTTCTGTTCCAGGGCAGGGGTGGGGGGGCAGGCGCGGTGGGTGGGGTGGTATCAAGTGAAGACAGGAGACTTTGGGTATTGAGAAAGAGATGATGGGGCGGGGAGAGGGTGAAATCTGAAAAGATATCGGTGGTGGTAGCGGAAATCAAGTAGATAGACTTCTAAGAAGTTGTAAATAGGTCACTGGCCTGGGCTGGGGGCTTCCTGCTCCCGCACTTTATCTGAAATCAAAGCCCCTCCCAAAGGTGATCTTAGGAGGCTCAACTCTGTAGAGGTTCCATCCCCAGGCAGATGTTGGTGGCTGCTGGTGACTTTGATGAGTCCCCCTCAGACACACACGCACACACCCCGGTCTTCTCATCAAAGCCACGGAAACAGAACGACCACGAAGAGAGTAAAGGAAACTCCAGCATGGGTGGAGGCTGGGCCCCTGGGGCTGTTTCACCTCCCACCAGCCCAGCCAAAGAGGCATGAAGCTGGGTGCCCTTGGTGTGGGCAGAGTGGGGTGGGGGAGGCACCCAGCCTTGGTTGCTGCATCTGGAAAGTGGGGGCAACAGCAACTCCTGCCCAGAGGTGCAGATAAAGATGTGACTCGCCACCTATGGCTGATTCATGTTGATGTTTGACAGAAAACAACAAAATTATGTAAAACAATTATCCTTCATTTAAAAAATAAAAAGATGTGACTTGCACAAGATGCCTGGTGCAGGGGACATGCCTGACAAATGCTCTCCTTAATATCTCTAAATGACACTCATGTACTTATGGATCTCTTCCTGCATACCAGGCACCATACCAAGTGGCTTTTTTCCTCATCTGATTTTAAAATTCACTGTTTCTTTTTGAAAAAAAAAATTATTTATTTTGCTGCACTGGGTCTTAGTTGTGGCACGAGGGATCTTTAGTTTCAGCATTCAAACTCTCAGTTGCGGTATATGGGATCTAGTTCCCTGACCAGGGATTGAACCGGGGCCTCCTGCTTTGGGAGTTGCGGAGTCTTAGCCACTGGACCACCAGGGGAGTCCCTCATCTGATTTCATCTTTATAATAAACCCAGGAGGTAAGAATCCTTGTTACCTAGTATTTCACAGATGAGGAAACTGGGCATGGAGAGGTGACGGGGTTTGCTCCTGTGTCACATGGCCAGGAAATGACAGAGTAGACTTGGAACCCAAGACCATCAGATAGCAAAGCCGGTTCCCTTCACCCCTTTACCAGGCAACTGTGTCAACAATAACAAGAGTGATTCATTCTCCTCTGGGGTCTGAGCTCCTAGGGTCCAGGGAAACCTTGCTTCCTGGGTCCGTGCTCATTTGCATAAAGCATCAGGTCTGTAAGCATATCATTACCTGTCCCTTCCCACACTCTTGGATGCCCTGTTACCCCAAGCTCCCAGCTGGCTGGGTAGAGTGCCAGTCTGTGCTGAATGTCAGCAAGAAGGGTACTGAAGTGTGTAGCCTCTGCTTTCTCAGGAACTGTGGATTTGAGGCTAAAGCACACCTGGGCACCAGGTCTCTGGTTTCCCCGCTAAACTTCCTGCATGGAGTTGGGTCAGCTGGGTTCAGAGTTCTCAGCTGTAAAAGTGACCTCTTTGGGTCATTCCAGCTGTCCCTGGGCCTCCATGAGCCACCTGCCCCCCTAAGAACTAGACAGACCAGCTGCAATGTTCAGCATTTATTTCCAAGGCCAGTGGTCCAAGGGCTACAGACTAAGTCTGGTCCTCACCCCAGGATGTGAGGTGGCTGGGAAGAACTGGCTATGTGTGTTTGTCATTGTGAGGCTGCAAGTGTGTATGATGGGTGTGACCGTGATGCAGCATGTGGAAGTCTGACACGAGAAGCATTGCATCCCGTGTGTCATACGTGGTGTGACTGTACGGCCCAGTGTGGGTGACAGGCTGTGACAATGACTTGTGTGTGACTGTGTCGTATGTGGTTGCGATGCGTGTCTGTGACTGAGGCTTTGCTCTGCTGTCTAGGACTTCCAGGTTGTGTGAGAATCTGATGTTTGGTGTGTATGTGTCTATGGTTGTCAAGGAGTGGCTGATCTTGTGATTCTCTGGGATGCTGTAGCTGTGATGACAGTTTCTTTCTTTCACTTTTTATGCCTTTTCTCTTTCCTTTCACTCTTCCTTCATTTCTACCTTTTCTTTCTTTCTCTATCAATCCATCTTTCTTTTCTTTCACCCTTTCTTTCTACCTTTCTTTCACCCTTTGTTCCTGCCTTCCTTTCCACCTTTATTTCTTTTCTGTCTTTATCTATCCATCTTTCTCTTCTTTCCCCTTTTCTTTCTTTCCACCTTTCTTTAATTTTTCCTCCCTTCTCTCTCTTGCTTCTCTCACTCTCTCTTTCTCTCTTTTTCTTTTTCTCTCTAGAAACATTTTCTAAGTGCCTGTGCACCAGCCTCTGGCTTGGGTGCTGAAACAGCGGTGCTGGGTGTCAGCCAACCTGTGGATGATATACACTGGGAGCCAGAAACCAACCACAGAGGGAATATTTACACCAAGGAAATGGGTGTCCCCTCCTGGGACAGCTGGTTGTTGAACACCTCCCAGCACGTCCCTACGCCTGCTTCTCTGAGTGTAGCTTCATGGCCAGGCTGTGGTGTGGCCGCAAGCCCCATGGGTGGAACTTGGGTCATGACTATGACCATGGGTAGGGCTGGGCTGGGCTGGGCTCTCCAGGGTGGGTGATCCTTGAGGATAAATCCTCACCAACCCCCAGACTCCACCCACACTTGTGAGAGGGTAGAGGGTGTTAAGAAATTTTCTGTTCTCAGTCAACTCCCCGGACCCCAGTGTCCCACTTTAATCTGAATCAAAAGTATAAATACAATTTCCTGTCTTAGCCAACCACCACCACCATCACCATGTCCCTTTGATCTGAGTCAGAAGTATAAATAGCCACCCCTCACCCCTCCCTGAATATCAAGACCAGCTTTAGCCCCTGCCTGGGGGCTAACAGACCCCCTCAGTGCTGTCCACTGCAGAGCCTGCAGTCTCCTTTGGTCCTTCAGAGGTGCCTGCTGGTTCCTGGTGCAGCTGGGTTCTCGGCCTCGCTGGTCCCCACTGAGCTCTCCACCTGTCAAGTTTGGGTGTCCCCCAGGCCCGCTCTAAAAACCTCCGCTCGTGTTCTTCTGTGTCCAGAGGCATCCTCTGAGGTCTCTTACTTGTCGAAGACGCACGTTAGATTAGCCCCGACCACGTCCTTCACACCATGAAGGCCCCGAAGTAGGAGCGTGTGCCGTCATGGACTTGGATCACGCGCTCGCCGGGCATGCGTACCACCACCTCGTCCCCCACGTCCAGGTGGACCACTCCGCCCAGGAAGCTGCTGTCCCACCACACCTGGGAGCCGTCTGCTCTCCCGCACCGCGACCGCCGGTTGACCAGCAGCTCCACCTCCTCGGGGTAGCTGGCGGTGCGCTTGTAGAGCCCGTGGGTGATGGGCAGGCAGCCGGTCAATCCCTGGGAGCAGCCCGTACCACCCAGCTGCACCTTGGAGTAGATGTAGTAGTAGCCGGCCTGGGCAACCACCAGGGCCCCATCCCGGTAGCTAAGTCCCCTCAAGAAGGCCAGGCCCAGTTTCGTCTCCCACCGCAGCGGGCCTTCCCTGCTGGTCAGGCTGAAGTCGGCCCCTGTGGAGGGAGACAGAGCAGGGCTGGTGAGCGCACGTCTCCTGCTTGCAGTGGGACCCCAGGCCAGTCGCCAGCCCTCTCTGAGCGCCACCTTGCTCTGTGCTAGGCTTTAAATGTATGCATTCACTTTATCCTCACTTTACAGGTAGGGAAACTGAAGCACAGTAAGGGGCAAAATAACTTGCTTATCCTCCATCTTAACGCTTTCACCCCCTTCTTGCAGGTGGGGAAACCGAGGCACAGAGCAATCGATTCGCCCAAACTGTCAGAAATTGTTAAGTGGCAGAACTAAGGATTTAAGCAAAACACAGCATGGCCCAGCAGCCTTATAACCTCTGTATGCCTCAGTCTCCCTCTCTGGAAAATGGAGCTATGAACAGTCCTGGCTGAGGATCGAATGAATGAAGAGGTGGAAAGCCCATCACAGTGTGAGCCAGAGAGTAAGCACCCTACAAGGGTTTATTCAATAAATGAAATTAGAAATTCATGGACTCAGGCAGTGTCTGTGCTCTGGGCAGCTTTGAAGAACTAATGAATAAAGGAGTACTCAGCCACCATTGGGGTGTCTGTCTGGTCTCCCCAGGACCCACTGAACCCTCTTACCCCCTGCCAGGACTTGAGGGCCCCCTCACCTGTGAGGTGTGCTGCTGGTTTGTCTTGCTTGGGCTTCTGCTCTGGAGAGAGAGAATCAGAGGTCAGAGGTGAAGGTGGTGGTGGGGGGTAAAGGGCCAGCCTCCAGAGGGGTCATCTAGTCCACCTCCTGGTGTCAACCTCACCCTTTCCGGAGTGACCCAAACTTCTGCTTCTCCGGCCTGGGGGAGGGGCTTCCGTGGGGCTTGGGCCAGTTGTGCAAATTGCATTGGGCAATGGACTGAGTGAGGGGGTGGGGGCAGCATGGGAACCATACCGTCCCCTTCTGGTGGGGGGGAGGGGACCAGGACCCTGACTCACCTTGCAGCAGCTCCTCCCAGTGCTTCTCACTTTTGTCCTGAAAGTACAGAGCAGTCCCATGGTGAGGATCTGTGGGGCCCACGCCCTGGTATCACTCAGACTCGTGGCCAAGAGGCACACGCAGACCACGGGCACAGACATCGCCCTCCATTGACTCCAAGGCCACGTGCATGCCCTGCCTCTACTCCCTGCCACCCAGCAGGCTCTTAACCAGCCAGTACCTCAGTTTTCCCCTCTTGTAAATGGACACATGGAAAACGCCTGGTTTGAATTACCATGTGGAAAGTGTATTACAATGCCTGGCACAGAGCAAGCGCTATAGAAGTGTTTATTACATAAGTGCTAGGGAACTCAATCCCTGGATCAGGAAATGGCAACCCACTGGAGAAGGCAATGGCTAATCCCTGGAGAAGAAAATGGCAACCCACTCCAGTATTCTAGCCTGGAGAATTCCAGGGCCAGAGGAGCCTGGCAGGCTACAGTCTATGGGGTTGCAGAGTCGGACAGGACTGAAGTAACTTAGCACACACACCCACAGAAGACACACAGTCACCTGAATGGCTGGACACTTGTACATAAATGCAAACACATGAATACAGACACGAACACAGACCTGGACACACTGACAAGACACACATGGAGGCAGATACACGGGTGCAGGGTTTACAGATTCACCTGGGTCTGCGCATACAGAGACCCAGTAACAAAGACAGACAACGTCAATACACAGGCTGTAGATGAGTGAGGAAGTAGCTGTGTTGGTACACGTGTGTGGGATAGCAGCACAGGTCCAAGTGGGCCTGTGGCCATCAGGTCCAGCCACGAGGAGGAAAAGGACCCGGAAACAAAAAAGGCCGAGACTGCATGGGGATGGCATGGGACATACAGACCTACAGGTGTGGCAGAGACATCCATGGTCATAGGAAACGGATGCAGAGAGACATGCGCACAGACTGAGACAAGTGGCTTAGTGAGAGCCCTGATAGTGGTGATCAGGGTACTGCTGATAATGACTAGCTAGGTCAGGGGCTTCCATGGTGGTCCAGCGGTTAAGACTCTGAACTTCCAATTTAAGGGCGAACGTCTGACCCCAGTGCTGTGCGACGTGGCCAAAAAATTTTTTTTAATTAAAATATTTTTAAAAGTGGTCAAACTGAGGAATCAGATAAATATTTTAAAAACAAACAAACAACTAGCCATGTCAGGATGGCGGTTCTGGGGGCTACAGACAACACAACTGTTTTATAAAACATTAAGCTTCCTAGAGGTATGTGTGCTTAGTCGCTTCAGTTGTGTCTGACTCTTTGCAACCCCATGGACTGCAGCCCACCAGGCTCCTCTGTCCATGGAATTCTCCAGGTGAGAATACTGGAGTGGGTTGCCACTGCCTCCTCCAAGGGATCCTCCCGACTCAGGGATCGAAATTGAATGTCCTGTGTCTCTTGCATTGGCAGGTAGATTCTTTACCACTGAGGCACCTGAGAAGTCTGCTCCTAAACACCTAGGTTTTGTTAGTTCCCATCACTAGAAGAAATTATAATTATGTGATGCCATTGCAGTATTTATATACAAATCAATATGTTGTTTGTACATCTTAAACTTACACAATGTTCTATGTCAATTACATCTCAATTAAAAAAAAGTCAGTTCCCATTTATTGAATGGCTTCCCTGGTGGCTCAGACGGTAAAGCGTCTACCTACAATGCAGGAGACCCGGGTTCAATCCCTGGGTCAGGAAGATCTCCTGGAGAAGGAAATGGCAACCCACTCCAGTATTCTTGCCTGGAAAATCCCAGGGGTGGAGGAACCTGGTAGGCTACAGTTCATGGGGTTGCAAAGAGTCGGATATGACTGAGTGACTTCACTTCACTTTGCCTGTGCCACACACACAATATTTTGTTTTATTCCCTATGGAGACTCTTATTATCATGCCCATTTCATGGATGAGGAAACTGAGGTCCCAGAGGTGAATTAGCTTGCCTGGGACTGCTCTTAGTCTGTCCTCCATCTTTGCACACACACACGTACAGATGCTCAGTGACATTGGCTTGGAGATCCCCACCCCCACCCCAGTGGTGCTTACCTGCAGCGGGGCACCAATCTCCTCTAGGCGCCAGTGCAGCTGCAGCAGGAACCAGCCCTGGACAGCCAGTCCAGCCACCAACAACAGCAGCATGAGGCCCAGTCCCAGCTGGGCAGCACTGCAGGGCTGTCTCCTGCGGCTGTGCCCCAGCCTCCTGAATGGGATGTCTGTCTGTCCATCCACCACGAACACCGAGGGCCTTGCAACTGTCTCTTCCATGCCTGAGTGGATGAGGCCCCAAGATGCTTGGGGTCTGGCTGGCCTGGCTGAATCCTTCAGGCCAGGAGAGAGGAAACCACGATTGCCCAACACGCCTGGGCTTCTCACACTGCCGACAGGCACTCGTGGGTCCCGGGGCTGCCTTTAGAGCTGGGGCTCGGCCCCTCCCCTTTCCCCCACACGCCCTCCTCTCCTTCCTGTCATCTCCCCACCCCCAGGCTGGCCCCATCTCACTCTCACTCAGAGCCTCTCACACTTTCCAGAGGCATCTGGAGACATGACTCAGGTGGGGACGGGAGACGAAAAGTCCCAGCTTTCCCTTCTGATGGCACCAACCACGTCGTTGCCAAGTGTTTGCTGAGCACCTTGGCATCATTCACTTGGTCACCAAATGTTTGCTAAGCACCTCCTGTGTCCCAGGTACTGTTCTAGGTTTGGGGGCACAGCGGCAAGCAAGAGAGACAGATGTCTGTGGTCTTAAAGTACTCCTATTCTAGCGGAGTGAGAAAGACCAGCGTAGTAAGTAAGAAAAGGCTATAGAGTGCTTGAAATGGTAATACGAGTGATGGGAAATGCCCACAAAGAGTGGTTTGTGTGTGTACATGTGTGTGGGTGTGATTATGTGTGTGCATGAGTGTGTGGATGTGTGTGTGTATAGTTGCAAGTGTGCACCTATGTGTGTAGTGTATGCATACAGATGTGTGCAGGTGCAAGTGCATGCCCATGCTTAAGTGTGCTTGTGTGTCTGTACACACTCCTGTGTGCATGCATGCAAGTTTTTTTTGTGTGTGTGGTTTGTTTTTAAGTATTTATTTATTTATCTGGCTGTACTGGGTCTTAGTTGAAGCATATGGGGTCTTTGATCTTTGTTGCGGCATTCGGGATCTTTAGTTGTGGTATGCGAACTCTTAGTTGCAGCATGTGGGATCTAGTTCCCTGTCCAGGGATCAAACCCAGGTCCCCTGCATTCAGAGTGGAGTCTTAGCCGGTGGACCACCAGTGAAGTCCCACTGAAACTCACAGTCAGAGGGTGGAACCACTATCCACTCAGCTAACTAAAGCCAAGTCCTGGGAGTCCTCCTGGACCTCTCCTCCATCCTGTCATGACGTTCCACCCTCAGCAAGCCCAATGGATTCAACCTCCGAGCCAGATCCCAAATCCAGCCACCCATTTCCATCCCCACCGCTACCACCCTAAGTGCTATAGACTATGTTTGTTCCTCAGCCCCTACATTGATGTGTGAATACCTCCAACGTGATAGTACTTAGAGGTGGAGCCTTGGGGAAAGGCTAGGGCACAAAGTTGGAGCCCTCCTGAACAGGATTAGTGCGTTTATAAGGGGAGTTGTAAGAGATATATGCTCTGTCTCCTTCTCTGCTGTGTGGGGACAGAGAGGGATGGAGGCCAGGCCAGCAAGAGGGCTTGCTTTGGAACTCAGCCATGCAGGCACCCTGGTCTCAGACTTCCAGCCTCTAGAACTGTGAGAAATAGATGTCTGTTGTTTAAGCCACTCAGTCTAGGGTAGCTTCTTATAGCAGCCCCAACAGACTAAAACCCTAAGGGACCCATCAGTTTTTGCTTGGACTGGTACAGTAGCTTCCCAGCTGGATACACTGCTTTACCTCATGCCATCTTATGACTCATTCTGTGCCTTCAAGCTAGTATGGCCTTGCTTATTTATTTCTTTTTTATTTTATTGTTGTAAATTCACACAGCATAAAATGAACTGTTTATTTATATTAAAAAAAATTTTTTTTGACCTTGCTGGGTGTTCACTGTGGTACTGTGGCTTCTCTGGGTGTGGCTCTTGGGCTCAGTAATTGTGGTGCACAGGCCTCTCTAGTTGCTGCTTGAGGGCTTAGGTGCCCTGAGGCCTTAGTTCCCTGACCAGGGATTGAACCTGTGTCCCCTGCAATGGAAGGCAGATTCTCAACCACTGGACCACCAGGGAAGTCCCAAAATGAATCATTTTAAAGCAAGCAACTCAGTCTATTTAGTACATTTACAGTGTTGTACAACACTATCTGGTTCAAAAGCATTTCAGTGTCTCAAAGGTAAACCTTACAACCATCAAGAAGTCATTCCCCAACTCCCCTACCCCAGACCCTGGCAACTATGAGTCCGCTTTCCTGCTCTATGGATTGACCTGTGTTGGGCATTTCAAAAAAAAAAAAAAATGGAAACACACACTACGTGGTCTTTTGTGTCTGGCTTCTTTCACTGAGGATAATGTTTCCAAGATTCATTCACACTGTAGCGCGTGTTCAGTGCTTCACTCCTTGTTAAGGCTGAGTAACATTCCAGTGTGTAGATGAACCATATTTTGCTTATCCATTCACCCATTAATGGATATTTACATTATTTCCACCTTTTTGTTATTTTGAAAAATGCTGCTACGAACATGTGTGTGCATGTGTTTGGGTTCCAGGTCACAATTCTTTTGGGTATATACCTAGGACAGGAACTGCTGGCATCAGCCTTAAAAAAATAATTATAGTTTAATTTTTTGGTCACACTATGGGGCATGTGGGATCCTAGCTCCCCAACCAGGGATTGAATCCATGCCCCTTGCTGTGCAAACGTGAAGTATGAACCACTGGACCTCCAAGGAAATCCCCTGGCATCAGCTTTTAAACACTTCAGTCAACTCTCATCTCTTCCACTAAGTTGTGTCTGATTCTTTGTGACTCCATGAACTGCAGCATGCCAGGCTTCTCTGTCCCTCACTATTTCCTGGAGTTTGCTCAAACTCATGTCTGTTGAGCCAGTGATGCCAATCAACAATCTCATCCTCTGTTATCCCCTTCTCCTCTTGCCCTCCATCTTTCCCAGCATCAGGGCATTTCCAAAGAGTCAACCCTTCATATCAGGTGGCCAAAGTATTGGAGTTTCAGCTTCAACATCAGTCCTTCCAATGAACACCCAGGACTGATTTCCTTTAGGATAGACGGGTTGGATCTCCTTGCAGTCCAAGGGACTCTCAAGAGTCTTCTCCAACACCACAGTTCAAAAGCATCAATTCTTCTGTGCTCAGCTTTCTTTATAATCCAACTCTCACATCCATACATGACTACTGGAAAAATCATAGCCTTCACTAGATGGACCTTTGTTGACAAAGCAATGTCTCTGCTTTTGAATATGCTGTCTAGGTTGGTCATAACTTTCCTTCCAAGGAGTAAGCGCCTTTTAATTTCATGGCTGCAATCACCATCTGCAGTGATTTTGGAGCCCCCAAAAATAAAGTCTGACACTGTTTCCACTGTTTCCCCATCTATTTACCATAAGTGATGGGACCAGATGCCATGATCTTAGTTTTCTGAGTGTTGAGCTTTAAGCCAACCTTTTCACTCTCTTCTTTCACTTTCATCAAGAGGCTCTTTAGTTCTTCTTCACTTTCTGCCATAAGGGTGGTGTCATCTGCATATCTGAGGTTATTGAGATTTCTCCCAGCAGTCTTGATTCCAGCTTTTGCTTCTTCCAGCCCAGCATTTCTCATGATGTACTCTGCATATAAGTTAAACAAGCAGGGTGACAATATACAGCCTTGACGTACTCCTTTTCCTATTTGGAACCAGTCTGTTGGTCCATGTCCAGCTCTAACTGTTGCTTCCTGACCTGCATATAGGTTTCTCAAGAGGCAGGTCAGGTGGTCTGGTATTCCCATCTCTTTCAGAATTTCCACAGTTTATTGTGATCCACACAGTCAAAGGCTTTGGCATAGTCAATAAAGAAGAAATAGATGTTTTTCTGGAACTCTCTTGCTTTTTCTTTTTTTTTTTTGTTTCTAAACTGCAATTTATTCTTTTTTTAAATTTTTTTTAAATTTTATTTTATTTTTAAACTTTACATAATTGTATTAGTTTTGCCAAATATCGAAATGAATCCGCCACAGGTATACCCGCGTTCCCCATCCTGAACCCTCCACCCTCCTCCCTCCCCTCCCCTCCCTCTGTGTCGTCCCAATGCACCAGCCCCAAGCATCCAGTACCGTGCATCGAACTTGGACTGGCGACTCGTTTCAAACATGATATTATACATGTTTCAATGCTATTTTCCCAAATCTCCCCACCCTCTCCCTCTCCCACAGAGTCCATAAGACTGATCTATACATCAGTGTCTCTTTTGCTGTCTCGTATACAGGGTTATTGTTTCCATCTTTCTAAATTCCATATATATGCGTTAGTATATTGTATTGGTGTTTTTCTTTCTGGCTTACTTCACTCTGTATAATAGGTTCCAGTTTCATCCATCTCATTAGAACTGATTCAAATGTATTCTTTTTAATGGCTGAGTAATACTCCATTGTGTATATGTACCACAGCTTTCTTATCCATTCATCTGCTGATGGACATCTAGGTTGCTTCCATGTCTTGGCTATTATAAACAGTGCTGCGATGAACATTGGGGTACACGTGTCTCTTTCCCTTCTGGTTTCCTTGGTGTGTATGCCCAGCAGTGGGATTGCTGGATCATAAGGCAGTTCTATTTCCAGTTTTTTAAGGAATCTCCACACTGTTCTCCATAGTGGCTGTACTAGTTTGCATTCCCACCAACAGTGCAAGAGAGTTCCCTTCTCTCCACACCCTCTCCAGCATTTATTGCTTGTAGACTTATGGATTGCAGCCATTCTGACTGGCGTGAAATGGTACCTCATAGTGGTTTTTCGATGGTCCAGCGGATGTTGGCAATTTGATCTCTGGTTCCTCCGCCTTTTCTAAAACCAGCTTGAACATCTGGAAGTTCTTTGGAACTCTGCATTCAAATGGGTATATCTTTCCTTTTCTCCTTTGCTTTTCACTTCTCTTCTTTTCACAACTATTTGTGAGGCCTCCTCAGACAGCCATTTTGCTTTTTTGCATTTCTTGGGGATGGTCTTGATCCCTGTCTCCTGTACAATGTCACAAACCTCCATTCATAGTTCATCAGGTACTCTATCAGATCCGGTCCCTTAAATCTATTTCTCACTTCCACTGTATGATCATAAGGCATTTGATTTAGGTCATACCTGAATGGTCTGGTGGTTTCCCCCACTTTCTTCAATTTAAGTTTGAATTTTGCAATGAGGAGTTCATGATCTGAGCCACAGTCATCTCCTGGTCTTGTTTTTGCTGAATGTATAGAGCTTCTCCATCTTTGGCTGCAAAGCATATAGTCAATCTGATTTCAATGTTGACCGTCTGGTGATGTCCATGTGTAGTCTTCTCTTGTGTTTTTGGAAGAGAGTGTTTGCTATGACCAGTGTGTTCTCTTGGCAAAACTCTATTAGCTTTTGCCCTGTTTCATTCTGTATTCCAAGGCCAAATTTGCCTGTTACTCCAGGTGTTTCTTGACTTCCTACTTTTGCATTCCAGTCCCCTATAATGAAAAGGACATCTTTTTTGGGTGTTAGTTCTAAAAGGTCTTGTAGGTCTTCATAGAACCTTCAGCTTCTTCAGCATTACTGGTCAGGCCATAGACTTGGATTACTGTGATATTGAATGGTTTGCCTTGGAAATGAACAGAGATCATTCTGTTTTTGAGATTGCATCCAAATACTGCATTTCAGACTCTCTTGTTGACCATGATGGCTACTCCATTTCTTCTAAGGGATTCCTGCCCACAGTAGTAGGTATAATGATCATCTGAGTTAAATTCACCCATTCTAGTCCATCTTAGTTCGCTGATTCCTAGAATGTCGATGTTCACTCTTGCCATCTCCTGTTTGACCACTTCCAATTTGCCTTGATGCATGGACCTGGCATTCCAGGTTCCTATGCGATACTGCTCTTTACAGCATCGGACCTTGCTTCTATCACCAGTCCCATCCACAACTGGGTGTTGTTTTTGCTTTTGCTCCTTCCCTTCATTCTTTCTGGAGTTATTTCTCCACTGATCTCCAGTAGCATACTGGGCACCTACCAACTGGGGAGTTCATCTTTCAGTGTCCTATCTTTTTGCCTTTTCATACTGTTCATGGGGTTCTCAAGGCAAGGCTACTGAAGTGGTTTGCCATTCCCTTCTCCAATGGACCACATTATGTCAGACCTCTCCACCATGACCCATCCATCTTGCGTGGCCCCACATAGCATGGCTTAGTTTTATTGAGTTAGACAAGGCTGTGGTCCGTGTGATCAGATTGGCTAGTTGTCTGTGATTGTGGTTTCAGTCTGTCTGCCCTGTGATGCCCTCTCTCAGCGCTTACCGTCTTACTTGGGTTTCTCTTACCTTGGACGTATATCCCTTCAGGGCTGCTCCAGCAAAGCGCAGCCACTGCTCCTTACCTTGGACATGGGGTATCTCTTCACGGCCGCCAGTCCTGACCTTGGACATGGGGTAGCTCCTCTCAGCCGCACTTGGGTTTCTCTTATCTTGGACATATATCCCTTCGGGGCTGCTCCAGCAAAGCGCAGCCACTGCTCCTTACCTTGGACGTGGAGTAGCTCCTCTCGGCTGCCGCTCCTGACCTTGGACGTGGGGTAGCTCCTCTCGGCCGCCCCTGCGCCGTGCAGCCTCTGCCCCTGCGCCGTGCAGCCTTCACCCCTGTGCCTCGTAGCCGCCGCCCCTGCGTCGCGCAGCTGCCGCTGTCCAGTTCTCACATCCGTACAAAGCTTCCAATGACCTCATATTGAGCTTATGAGGGTTGACGGATTGTGGCCCGTGGGCAGAGTCAGCCCAGGCTTATATTTCTGTACAGCCACAGGAGTTGCTCTCAGGGGACTCATACTTTAGTGTCCTGGAGTCACAGATGAGGCACCTTCCTCTGGTCCCTGTTCCCCCCTTTGCTTCCAACTGGCTTCCTAAATGGCAGCCAACACTCACCACTATCCAGGCTTCGTAGCTGATTGTGTTGCAGGGAAGAACTGATTCTGCCTCAGTTGTCTCATCTGGGTGAGCTGGCAGGACCTGTGACTTGCTTTTGGAACCGTGACTTGCTTTTGTTCTTATAATCATACGTTATGGACTGACTGCCTCAGAGGATCCTACCCCTCTGCCTGACTTGAACTAAAGTGCCTTTGTTTAGCTCACAGAGAGATAATCTGACCCTGCCCACCTGTGAATGGCTGTAAGAAAAGAAGAAATTAACACACCCCGTCCTACTTTGCAAGATAAATGGTCTTTTTACTTTACTTCCTCACCGTCTCTCCCTCTCTGTTTAGATAAAAGAACCTGGCATCCAGACCCCAACAAGATGGTTACCTTGAGACATTAGTCTGCCATCTTCGGGGTCAGCCAGTTTTCCGAATAAAGTCATGTTCTTTGCTTCAACACCTCTTATGGTTAGTTGGCCCATCATGTGGTGAGCAGAGCAAGCTTGGGCTGCGTAATCATCACATGGGCTGCCACCTACATGTTGGTGTGTCTTCTGTTGGCAGTTACTAGGCATTGACTGGGTGCATCTGATTCTGGGGGTTGGTGACTCAGCATGTTGCTTCAACTCCGGCCAGCTCACCCAGATGAGACAGCCCAGACTTGGGAAAGAGAGGTTGGCTGGAAACTGGGCATCACTGGAGCAGAGAGAAACTGGCCTTGGTGGTCATCCCACACCCTCTCCACTCACCTGGATCTTGTCTACTAAAAAAGATGCACAACGTGAGAGTTGTAAGTTAAGTTTCATTTGGGATAAAATGAGGACTGCAACATAGGAGACAGCACCTTGGATAGCTCTGAGAGACTGCTTCAAAGAGCAATCATCAAAGAAGGTCAATATATAAGATTTTGGTGAAGGGGGAGTTCAGTGCCGTCAAGCACTCATTTCACATGAGGTTTTCTGCTAGTCATGAGGAGCTGATGTCATCATGAAGGGATTTAGTGCTTTTCTAGATATAAGTCAAGAATCCACCTGCAATGCAGGAGACCCGTGTTCGATCGCTGGGTCAGTAATATCCCCTGGAAGAGGAAATGGCAACCCACTCCAGTATACTTGCCTGGGAAATTCCATGGACAGAGGAGCCTGGAGGGCTAGAGTTCGTGGGGTCACAAAAAGTTGGACACAACTAAGAAACTCTCACTCACTCTCTAGATGTGAGGAGATATAAGGACTGGGGTCATGAAATCAGTTTCTGAAAATATCTGACTATCTAAAGACCTGTCCCACCAGTTTCTCTGGAGCACAGAGGGCCTCACTCTCACCCTGAACTGCCTTCAAGGCATATTGAGAGTCAGCAACTGCAGCAGCACAGGATTCCATCTCTGCAGAGGCAGGTGGCAAATGCCCTTGGCAAGTGCCAATTTGTAGCTGACAATCTCCAAGCCTCAGGCCCATCACTCTTCATCCAGAGAATGTCTCCAGCAGCTGGACAGGAATCCTGTCTTCCAACCCTGGATGGCCCATCCCAAGCAAATGGGGCATAAGGCAGGCTGGAAGCATCCTTCGTTTTATGAATACCTTCTTAATAGCCTTAATTTTATCTCTCGGCCCTCAAAGACTAAAATATTTACTGTATAGCCCTTTGAGGAAGGGCTGTCCCCTGAAGTAAGAATATACATTAAGGGGACTTCTGGTGGTACAATTGTTAGGACTCCATGCTTTCACTGCCGAGGGCATGCGTTCAATCCCTGGTCAGAGAACTAAGATCCCCCATGGTGCCATGATGTATCACATCATCACCCTCCTCGGGGAGGACCTCGAGAAGTTCAAGGCCCTTGAGAGTGACCCTGCAGATAGGCATCAAGGCTGCAGGGCAAGCTGTTGAAGGCACACCATTACACAACATCAAGCTGATCTGGGGGAGCAGCCCTCATCTCCTGCATTCTTTGGTCTTAGTTGCCGCACGTGGGATCTAATTCCCTGACCAGGGATCGGCCCCAGGCCACCTGCATTTGGAGTTCGGAGCCTTAACCACTGGACCCCCAGGGAAGTCCCTCAGCATCATATTTTATGACCCTTACTTGCAGGGCAGGATTGAGCAGTCCCTGGGCCTGCAGATGGTCTATGTCCCTCAGGACTTAGTGTTATCAGAACGGTCTCCTTGTGATCTCCTTGCACTATAATCTCAATGGACATAACCACCACCTCATCAGTGACTTTACTATAAAGCAGGTGGTCCTATATTACTGACACTAATGAATTCATGGTGGAAGTAGACTAAAAGGCATCCTTTTTTTCAAGCAAGTTGGTGTTTGAGCAAGTTTGCGTAAAACGCTTTCTATGTAAATCAGCTCTTCAGGTTTTCTGTTGCGTTAAGGGCTCTGCATTTCCTCTCTTTAAAAACGAAAAAGATTATATCTACTTATTTAATTTATTTTTTGGCTGCACTAGGTCTTTGTTGCTGCACTCGGGCTTTCTCTAGTTGCAGCGAGTGGGGGCTACTTTTCATTGTATGGCGAGGGTTTTTCATTGTGGTGGCTTCTCTTGTTGCAGAGCACAGACTCTATGCACATGGGCTTCAGTGGTTGCAGCTTGTGGGCTCCAGAGTGTAGGCTCTGTAGTTGTGGTGCACAGGTTCAGTTGTTCCATGGCATGTGGAATCTTTCCAGGCCAGGGGTTGAACCAGTGTCTCTTGCATTGCAAGGAGGATACTTAACCACTGGACCACCAGAGAAGGCCTCTGCACCCCCTTCTTGCTGTCAAAATAACTTTATCATGATAGTGTTCCACTGGTCGACCTCAGCACCAGTAGGAGCTAGCAGACAGCCTCACTGGTCATCTGTCTGCTTGGGTTTCGTACACTGGCTTAGCACAATGTTTGGTAGAACATCACTGACCAGAAAACATGGATGTCACATCCCTAGAAACAAAAACCATAGTAGTTCCGTTCCCAATGTGTACCTTAATTTTTTTTTCTGTTTGTGTTTTAATTTTTCAAGTAAAAATAATACTGACTTTCAGTAAAAAAAAAATACTGACTTTTCACTTGGCTGTTCTGGTTTTAAAGGATGAGCTATAGGCTGTGTGTTTTCCTCTACCAACACAGCGCTTATGAAATACTTTTGTACCATGAGTAAAATTTGAGGTGTTTTGGGGAAAAAAAAAAAAAAAGAGCAGATGAGGTATGGAGCATCCCTAGTGAATGAGACACTTGAGGGACGGGTGGATGAGACATCCTTAGGTCTAAACCTCAAGGAAGGCAGGATAGAGGGGTGGCCCTTGGTTGTGCACTGGTCGGAGCCTTACAGCTTTGCTCAGGGTCCTTGAAAGATCTCTCATTTGTACACCTCCCACAGCATGGTAGAGTGAGCAGAGACCTACCTGGCAATCACAAGTTGCATCCCAGAAGGTTTAAGAAATTGTGTGAATCAGGAGTTCTTGGTCACATCAGCAGCCTGGTCCATATACAGCAGCAAGAAATTCATCCAGAGTGTGGTGCTGCCACTGCAGATGCCCGCCAGGCATCATGGGCAGGGTTGCAGGATGATTTCCTGCAGCCAAGGGAGGGACCAGCTCTTGGAGGGCATCCTGGTTATCCACAACCTCTCCACAGTGGCACAGCCTCCCCAAGTTCCCTCTCCCAACAAACCCGCAAAACACAGGGATGATCCAGAACACCCCCTACAAGTGATAGCAGAGAGTGACAAAAGGTAATCCTTCAGATACACCTGGGACCAGGTGAAAAATAGATGAACTTTTCCAAAGAAGACACAGAGATAGCCCAAAAAGCACATGAAAAGATGCTCAGTATCACTAATTATTAGAGGAATGCAAGTGAAAACTACTGTGCGGTATCCACTGGTTAGAATGTCCATCATCAAAAAATCCATGAAGAATAAATGCTGGAGAGGGTATGGAGAAAAGGAAACCCTCCTACACTCTTTGGTGGGAATGTAAATTGGTACAGCCACTGTGGAGAACAGTATGGAGATTCTTTAAAAAAAACTAACAATATAGCTTACCATACAATCCTGCAATTCCACTCCTGGGCATATATCTGGAGAAAGCTATAATTTGAAAAGATACATGCACCCAATGTTCATTGCAACGCTATTTACAATAGCCAGGATGTAGAAGCAATCTAAATGTCCATTGACAGATGAATGGATAAAAAAGATGTGGTACATATGTACAATGGAATATTACTCAGCCATAAAAATAATAAAATAATGCCATTTGCAGCAGCATGGATGGACCTAGAGATTGTCAGACTGAATGCAGTAAGTCAGACAAAGACAAATATCTCAGGATATCACTTATATGTGGAATCTAAAAAAGATGGCACAAATGAACTTATTTACAAAGCAAAAATAGAGTCACACATGTAGAAAACAAACATATAGTTACCAGGGAGGAAAAAGAAGGGAAGGATAAATTGGGAGTTTGGGATCAACATACACACTAGTATGTAAAACAGATAACTAGTAAGGACCTACTGTATAGCACAGGGAACTCTTCTCAATACTCTGTAATGAATGACCTATATGGGAATAGAATCTAAAAAAGAGTGGGTATATGTATACATATAACTGATTCACTTTGCTGTATACCTGAAACTAACATTACATTGTAGATTAACTCTACTCCAATAAAATTTTTTTAAAAAATTGATCATGTCGGGGTCAACTGTTTGCTCTGGGGCTTCCCTGGTAGCTCAGCTGGTAAAGAATCCACCTGCAATACAGGAGACCCTGGTTCAATTCCGGGGGCAGAAAGATCCACTGGAGAAGGGATATGCTACCCACTCCAGTATTCTTAGGCTTCCCTGGTGGCTCAGCTGGTAAAGAATCCTCCTGCAATGTGGAAGTCTTGGGTTCGATCTCTGGGTTGGAAAGACCCCTGGAGAAGGGAACAGCTACCCACTCCAGTATTCTGGCCTGGAGAATTCCATGGGCTGTATAGTCCATGGGGTAGCAAAGAGTCGGATGCAACTGAGTGACTTTCACTTTCAAGAGAAAAGGAATTTGACAGTCTTTTTAACTGATTCTGTACATAGGCACCATGGATGTTGCAGAGTTAAAACTACAAAAGAGCTGGAGGCATGGGCAAATTGAAGATGTGATATGCTTGTGGAAGCAAGGAAGATTAGGACGTGGTTTAGTAACAACTTCTGTTATTGTGTGTTAAGTTTTTCATCTGTGCATCAGTCACCAAGAAGTCCTTTATCTGTTCCTTGGGCATAGCAGGTCCTGGACACCTTGCTCTAAACTTGGCATCAGGGGAGACACAGAAGATGGCGAAGGAATAGGACAGGGAGACCACTTTCTCCCCAAAAATTCATCAAAAGAACATCTGAACGCTGAGCAAATTCCACAAAACAACTTCGGAATGCTGGCAGAAGACATCAGGCGCCCAGAAAAGCAGCCCGTTGTCTTTGAAAGGACATAGGACAAAATATAAAAGATAAAAAGAGAGACAAAAGAGGTAGGGACAGAGATCCATCCCAGGAAAGGAGTCTTTAAAAAGAGAGAAGTTCCCAAACACCAGGAAACACTCTCTCCGGCGGGTCTGTGGCTAGCCTTGGAACCTCAGAGGGCAACATAACTGGGAGAAAAAATAAATAATTAAAACCCACAGATTACCTACCTAATAGAAACTCCAAGCGGAGCAGTAGCCCAGATGCTGCATCCCCCACTAGCAAGGGGGGGCTGGACAGATTGGTGCGGCTGCATTGGTTAGGGTAAAGACCTGGCCTGAATGCCCCAAGGGCAATCTGAGGGAACTAGCTTGAGATAGCAACCCAGACTGTGGGATAGCTATCCCGTGAAAAGCCCTAACCTAAGACTCCACCAGGCCCGCTCTCAGAACAAAGGACTGAGCAGAGCTAGCCGGCTGCGGCCGGGCCCATCCCCTGCTGGAGACAGGCAGGTGAGGGCAGCAATAGCTGGAAGAGGGCAATTGCGGCCCCAGAGAGGCATCCTATACCAAACTGCAAGCAAAGTTCGTTGCTAACCAAAACTTCTTGGGATTCTGGACGGTCGACATCCGCCGGGAGGGTCGCAGCCAGAGATCAGCTACCCAGAAGAGACACACAGCATGCCTGAGAAGGCGCGCCCGTTGTACACCCAGAAAACCAAGCGGCTGGGACGGGGGAGGTGATAAGATGCGACTGCGCTTGACAAGCACCTGGTCACCTGAGCTACTCGGACCGAGGAAGGGCACAAAACGCAGGCCCAACCAAGTCTGTGCCTTTGTGGAGTACCCGAGTACCTGAACCTGAGCGGCTTAGACCTGGGAAGTGCACGCAACCCAGGGCCCGCATCAGACAGTTCCCAGCAGAGCAACCTAGAGCCTGAGCAGCGTAGACTGGGAAAGCACACATGCCGGGAGCCGGTGTGGGGCGGGGGAGGCAAACCCAGTGTGGCTGAAACACTGCAAACACTCCCCACAGACACCAGTGATATTTGTTTGCAGTGTTCCTCCCTCCCCACAGCACAACTGAAAAAGTGAGCCTAGAAGAAGTGACCGCCACCGCCCCCCTTGTGTCAGGGCAGAATTTAGACACTGAAGAGACCAGCAAACAGAAGAAGCTAAAATAAACAGAGGGAGCCCCTTTGGAATGACAGGTGCAATAGATTAAAAGCCTGTAGTTAGCACCGACTACATAAGAAGGGGCCTATAGATCTTGAGAAACATAAGCCAGATCAGGGAACTATCTGAAAATGAACTGACCCCACACTGTCCGCAATACCTCCAGAGAAAGTCCTAGGTATATTTTTACTATTATCGTTTTTAAATTAAAAAAATTATTTTAAGTCCTCTATTACTCCTTTAATTTTCATTTTTATAACCTACTATTACTTTGCAAAGAGAAAAAAGACCCTATTTCTTAAAGCAAACTTTATATATATATATATATATATATATATATATATATCAGATCAGATCAAATCTGTCGCTCAGTTGTGTCCGACTCTTTGCGACCCCATGAATCGCAGCACGCCAGGCCTCCCTGTCCATCACCAACTCCCGGAGTTCACTCAGACTCACATCCATCGAGTCAGTGATGCCATCCAGCCATCTCATCCTCTGTTGTCCCCTTCTCCTCCTGCCCCCAATCCCTCCCAGCATCAGAGTCTTTTCCAATGAGTCAACTCTTCGCATGAGGTGGCCAAAGTACTGGAGTTTCAGCTTTAGCGTCGTTCCTTCCAAAGAAATCCCAGGGCTGATCTCCTTCAGAATGGACTGGTTGGATCTCATATATTATAATTTTTGTGACTTTGTTTTTTTTCTTTATAGTGTACTTTTGAGAATCCAACCTCTACTCTAGATATTTAATCTTTGCTTTTTGGTATTTGTTATCAATTTTGTACCTTTAAGAACCCAATATTCAGTACCCATTTTTACTTGGGAGCAAGATTACTGGCTTGACTGCTCTCTCCCCCTTTGGACTCTCCTTTTTCTTCACCAGATCGCCTTTATCTCCTCCCTCCCCCTGCTCTTCTCTACCCAACTCTGTGAATCTCGTTGTGTGTTCCGGACTGTGGAGAACACTCAGGGAACTGATTACTGGCTGGATTTGTCTCTCTCCTTTTGATTCCCCGTTTTATCCTCCTGGCCACCTCTGTCTCCTTCCTTCCTCTTCTCTTCTCTGTATAACTCCGTGAACATCTCTGAGAGGTCCAGACTGTGGAGAGCACATAAGGAAGTGATCACTGGCTAGCTTGCTCTCGCCTCTTTTGATTCCCCCTCTTCTCATCCTGGTCACCTCTATTAACCTCCTCCCTCTTCTCTTCTCCACGTAACTCTGTGAACCTGTCTGGGTGTCCCTCACTGTGGAGAAACTGTTCATCTTTAACCTAGATGTTTTACCATCGGTGCTGTATAGATGGAGAAGTCTTGAGGCTACTGTAAGAATAAGACTGAAAACAAGAGGCAGGAGGCTTAAGTCAAAATCCTGAGAACACCAGAGAACTCCTGACTCCAGGGAACATTAATTCATAAGAGCTCACCAAACCCCTCCATCAGGTCCGTTCAGTTCAGCCACTCGATTGTGTCAAACTCTTTGCGACCCCATGAATCTCAGCATGCCAGGCCTCCCTGTCCATCACCAACTCCTGGAGATTACACAAACTCATGTGCATCGAGTCGGGGATGCCATCCAGCCATCTAATCCTCTGTCGTCCCCTTCTCCTCCTGCCCCCAATCCCTCCCAGCATCAGAGTCTTTTCCAATGAGTC
Source organism: Bos indicus (assembly GCF_029378745.1). Classification (NCBI taxonomy): domain Eukaryota; kingdom Metazoa; phylum Chordata; class Mammalia; order Artiodactyla; family Bovidae; genus Bos; species Bos indicus. The sequence continues at coordinate 17,599,718 of NC_091766.1, read as the reverse complement.
AACTCTTCGCATGAGTTGGCCAAAGTATTGGAGTTTCAGCCTCAGCATCAGTCCTTCCAATGAACACCCAGGACTGGTCTCCTTTAGGATGGACTGGTTGGATCTCCTTGCAGTCCAAGGGACTCTCAAGAGTCTTCTCCAACACCACAGTTCAAAAGCATCAATTCTTCAGCACTCAGCTTTCTTCACAGTCCAACTCTCACATCCATACATGACCACTGGAAAAACCATAGCCTTGACTAGACGGACCTTTGTTGGCAAAGTAATGTCTCTGCTTTTTAATATGCTATCTAGGTTGGTCATAACTTTCCTTCCAAGGAGTAAGCGCCTTTTAATTTCATGGCTGCAATCACCATCTGCAGTGATTTTGGAGCCCAAGAAAGTAAAGTCTGACACTGTTTCCACTGCTTCCCCTTCTATTTCTCATGAAATGATGGGACCAGATGCCATGATCTTCGTTTTCTGAATGTTGAGTTTTAAGCCAACTTTTTCACTCTCCTCTTTCACTTTCATCAAGAGGCTTTTTAGTTCCTCTTCACTTTCTGCCATAAGGGTGGTGTCATCTGCATATCTGAGGTTATTGATATTTCTCCTGGCAATCTTGATTCCAGCTGTGTTTCTTCCAGCCCAACGTTTCTCATTATGTACTCTGCATATAAGTTAAATAAGCAGGGTGACAATATACAGCCTTGATGTACTCCTTTTCCTATTTGGAACCAGTCTGTTGGTCCATGTCCAGTTCTATGCCGGTCCGTTGCTTCCTGACCTGCATATAGGTTTCTCAAGAGGCATGTGAGGTGGTCTGGTATTCCCATCTCTTTCAGAATTTTCCACAGTTTATTGTGATCCACACAGTGAAAGGCTTTGGCATAGTCAATAAAGCAGAAATAGATGTTTGACCCCTTGTCCAAGGTAAGAGAAACCCAAGTGAGATGGTAGGTGCTGCGAGAGGGCATCAGAAGGCAGACACACTGAAACCATAATCACAGAAAACTAGCTAATCTGATTACACGGACCACAGCCTTGTCTAACTCAATGAAACTAAGCCACGCCGTGTGGGGCCACTGAAGACAGACAGGTCGTGGTGGAGAGATCTGACAGAATGTGGTCCACTGGAGAAGGGAATGGCAAACCACTTCAGTATTCTTGCCTTGAGAACCCCATGAACAGTATGAAAAGGCAAAATGATAGGATACTGAAAGAGGAACACCCAGGTCGGTAGGTGCCCAATATGCTACAGGAGATCAGTGGTGAAATAACTCCAGAAAGAATGAAGGGGTGGAGCCAAAGCAAAAACAATACCCAGTTGTGGTTGTGACGTGATAGAAGCAAGGTCCAATGCTGTAAAGAACAATATTGCATAGGAACCTGGAATGTCAGGTCCATGCATCAAGGCAAATTGGAAGTGGTCAAACAGGAGATGGCAAGAGTGAACATCAACATTCTAGGAATCAGCAAACTAAAATGGACTGGAATAGGTGAATTTAACTCAGATGACCATTATATCTACTACTGTGGGCAGGAATCCCTTAGAAGAAATGGAGTAGCCATCATGGTCAACAAAAGAGTCCAAAATGCAGTACTTGGATGCAATCTCAAAAACGACAGGATGATCTCTGTTCATTTCCAAGGCAAGCCATTCAATATCACGGTGATCCACGCCTATGCCCTAAACAGTAATGCTGAAGAAGCTGAAGTTGAATGGTTCTATGAAGACCTACAAGACCTTTTAGAACTAACACCCAAAAAAGATGTCCTTTTCATTATAGGGGACTGGAATGTAAAAGTAGGAAGTCAAGAAACATCTGGAGTAACAGGCAAATTTGGCCTTGGAATACAGAATGAAGCAGGGCAAAGGCTAATAGAGTTTTGCCAAGAGAACGCACCGGTCATAGCAAACACCCTCTTCCAACAACACAAGAGAAGACTCTACACATGGACATCACCATTTGGTCAACACCGAAATCAGATTGATTATATTCTTTGCAGCCAAAGATGGAGAAGCTCTATACAGTCAGCAAAAACAAGACCGGGAGCTGATTGTAGCTCAGATCATGAATTCCTTATTGCCAAATTCAGACTTAAATTGAAGGAAGTAGGGAACACCCCCAGACCATTCAGGTATGGCCTAAATCAAATGCCTTATGATGATACAGTGGAAGTGAGAAATAGATTTAAGGGACTAGATCTGATAGAGTACCTGATGAACTATTGATGGAGGTTCATGACACTGTACAGGAGACAGGGATCAAGACCATCGCCATGGAAAAGAAAAGCAAAAACGCAAAATGGCTCTCTGAGGAGGCCTTAGAAATAGCTGTGAAAAGAAGAGAAGTGAAAAGCAAAGGAGAAAAGGAAAGATATTTCTGTTTGAATGCAGAGTTCCAAATAATAGCAAGGAGAGATGAGAAAGCCTTCCTCAGTGATCAATGCAAAGAAATAGAGGAAAACAACAGAATGGGAAAGACTAGCGATTTCTTCAAGAAAATTAGAGATACCAAGGGAACATTTCATGCAAAGATGAGCTCAATAAAGGACAGAAATGGTATGGACCTAACAGAAGCAGAGGATATTAAGAAGAGATGGCATGAATACACAAAAGAACTGTACAAAAAAGATCTTCACGACCCAGATAATCATGATGGTGTGATCACTAACCTAGAGCCAGACATCCTGGAATGTGAAGTCAAGTGGGCCTTACAAAGCATCACTATGAACAAAGCTAGTGGAGGTGGTGGAATTCCAGTTGAGCTATTTCAAATCCTGAAATGTGATGCTGTGAAAGTGCTACAGTCAATATGCCAGCAAATTTGGAAAACTCAGCAGTGGCCACAGGACTGGAAAGGTCAGTTTTCATTCCAATCCCAAAGAAAGGCAATGCCAAAGAATGCTCAAACTACCACACACTTGCACTCATCTCACACGCTAGTTGGAGAAGGCAATGGCACCCCATTCCAGTACTCTTGCCTGGAAAATCCCATGGACGGAGGAACCTGGTAGGCTGCAGTCCATGGGGCCACGAAGAGTCAGACATGACTGAGCGACTTTACTTTCACTTTTCACTTTCATGCATTGGAGAAGGAAATGGCAACCCACTCCAGTGTTCTTGCCTGGAGAATCCCAGGGATGGGGCAGCCTGGTGGGCTGCCGTCTATGGGATCACACAGAGTCGGACACTACTGAAGCGACTTAGCAACAGCAGCAGCAGCAGCAGCAGCACACGCTAGTAAAGTAATGCTGAAAATTCTCCAAGCCAGTCTTCAGCAATATGTGAACTGTGAACTTCCACAGTGGAAGCTGGTTTTAGGAAAGGCAGAGGAACCAGAGATCAAATTTCCAACATCTGCTGGATCATCAAAAAGCCTCCATAAGTACACTGAAACCAAGCATCACCCAAAGGCCAACAAGTTCTAGGGCAAGACATACCACACAAATTCTCCAGCAACACAGGAACATAGCCCTGAGCTTCAATATACAGGCTGCCCAAAGTCACACCAAACCCACTGACATCTCATAGATCATTACTGGACACTTCATTGCACTCCAGAGAGAAGAAATCCAGCTCCACCCACCAGAACACCGACACAAGCTTCCCTAACCAGAAAACCTTGACAAACCACCTGTCCAACCCCACCCACAGCGAGGAAACTCCACAATAAAGAGAACTCCACAAACTGCCAGAATACAGAAAGGCCATGCCAAACACAGCAATATAAACAAGATGAAAAGGCAGAGAAATACCCAGCAGGTAAAGGAACAGGATAAATGCCCACCAAACCAAACAAAAGAGGAAGAGATAGGGAATCTACCTGATAAAGAATTCCAAATAATGACAGTGAAAATTATCTGAAATCTTGAAAACAAAATGGAATGACAGATAAACAGCCTGGAGACAAGGATTGAGAAGATGCAAGAAAGAAATAAAAAAGAGTCACTATATAATGAATAATGCAATACATGAGATCAAAAACACTCTGGAGGGAACCAACAGTAGAATAATGGAGGCAGAAGATAGGATAAGTGAGGTAGAAGATAGAATGGTAGAAATAAATGAAACAGAGGAAAAAAGAAAAACGAATTAAAAGAAATGAGGACAACCTCAGAGACTTCTGGGACAATGTTAAACGCCCCAACATTTGAATAATAGGAGTCCCAGAAGAAGAAGACAGAAAGAAAGACCATGAGAAAATACTTGAGGAGATAATAGTTGAAAACTTCCCTAAAATGGGGAAGGAAATAATCACCCAAGTCCAAGAAACCCAGAGAGTCCCAAACAGGATAAACCCAAGGCGAAACACCCAAGACACATATTAATCAAATTAACAAAGATCAAACACAAAGAACAAATATTAAAAGCAGCAAGGGAAAAACAACAAATAACACACAAGGGGATTCCCATAAGGATAACAGCTGATCTTTCAATAGAAACTCTTCAGGTCAGGAGGGAATGGCACTGGACATACTTAAGTAATGAAAGAAAATAACCTACAGCCCAGATTACTGTACCCAGCAAGGATCTCATTCAAATATGAAGGAGAAATCAAAAGCTTTACAGACAAGCAAAAGCTGAGAGAATTCAGCACCACCAAACCAGCTGTCCAGCAAATGCTAAAGGATCTTCTCTAGACAGGACACACAGAAAGGGTGTATAAACTTGAACCCAAAACAGTAAAGTAAATGGCAACAGGATCATACTTATCAATAATTACCTTAAATGTAAATGGGTTGAATGCCCCAACCAAAAGACAAAGACTGGCTGAATGGATACAAAAACAAGACCCCTATATATGTTGTCTACAAGAGACCCACCTCGAAACAAGGGACACATACAGACTGAAAGTGAAGGGCTGGAAAAAGATATTCCACACAAATAGAGACCAAAAGAAAGCAGGAGTAGGGATACTCATGTCAGATTAAATAGACTTTAAAACAAAGGCTGTGAAAAGAGACAAAGATGGACACTACATAATGATCAAAGGATCAATCCAAGAAGAAGATATGACAATTATAAATAAATATGCACCCAACATAGGAGCACCACAATATGTAAGACAAATGCTAACAAGTATGAAAGGGTAAATTAACAATAACACAATAATAGTGGGAGACTTTAATACCCTACTCACACTTATGGATAGATCAACTAAACAGAAAATTAACAAGAAACACAAACTTTAAATGACACAATAGACCAGTTAGACCTAATTGATATCTATAGGACAGTTCATCCCCAAACAATGAATTTCACCTTTTTCTCAAGCGCACACTGAACGTTCTCCAGGATAGATCACATCCTGGGCCATAAATCTAGGCTTGGTAAGTTCAAAAGAATTGAAGTCATTCCAAGCATCTTTTCTGACCACAATGCAGTAAGATTAGATCTCAATTACAGGAGAAAAACTATTAAAAATGTCAACATATGGAGGCAAAACAACACGCTGCTGAATAACCAACAAATCACAGAAGAAATCAAAAAAGAAATAAAAATATGCATAGAAACGATGAAAATGAAAACACAACAACCCAAAACCTGTGGGACACTGTAAGAGCAGTGCTAAGGGGAAGGTTCATAGCAATACAGGCATACCTCAAGAAACAAGAAAAAAGTCAAATAAATAACCTAACTCTATTCCTAAAGCAACTAGAAAAGGAAGAAATGAAGAACCCCAGGGTTAGTAGAAGGAAAGAAATCTTAAAACTTAGGGCAGAAATAAATGCAAAAGAAACAAAAGAGACCACAGCAAAAATCAACAAAGCCAAAAGCTGGTTCTTTGAGAAGATAAATAAAATTAACAAACCATTAGCCAGACTCATCAAGAAACAAAGGGAGAAAAATAAAATCAATAAAATTAGAAATGAAAATGGAGAGATCACAACAGACAACACAGAAATACAAAGGATCATAAGAGACTACTATCAGCAACTATATGCCAATAAAATGGACAACTTGGAAGAAATGGACAAATTCTTAGAAAGTACAACTTTCCAAAACTGAACCAGGAAGAAATAGAAAATCTTAACAGACCCTTCACAAGCACGGAAATTGAAACTGTAATCAGAAATCTTCCAGCAAACAAAAGCCCAGGACCAGACGGCTTCCCAGCCATCTACCAAAAATTTAGAGAAGAGCTAACACCTATCCTACTCAAAGTCTTCCAGAAAATTGCAGAGGAAGGTAAACTTCTAAACTCATCCCGTGAGGCCACCATCACCCTAATACCAAAACCAGAAAAAGATGCCACAAAAAGGAAAACCACAGGCCAATATCACTGATGAGTATAGATGCAAAAATCCTTAACAAAATTCTAGCAAACAGAATCCAACAACACATTAAAAAGATCATACATCATGACCAAGTGGGCTTTATTCCAGGGATGCAAGGATTCTTCAATATTTGCAAATCAATCAATGTAATACACCACATTAACAAATTGAAAGGTAAAAACCAGATGATTATCTCAATAGATACAGAGAAAGCCTTTGACAAAATTAAACATCCCTTTATGATAAAAACCCTCCAGAAAGCAGGAATAGAAGGAACATACCTCAACATACTAAAAGCTATATATGGCAAACCCATAGCAAACATTATCCTCAATGGTGAAAAATTGAAAGCATTTCCCCTAAAGTCAGGAACAAGACAAGGGTGCCCACTCTCACCACTACTATTCAACATAGTTTTGGAAGTTTGGGCCACAGCAATCAGAGCAGAAAAAGAAATAAAAGGAATCCAGATTGGAAAAGAAGAAGTAAAACTCTCACTGTTTGTAGATGACATGATCCTCTACATAGAAAGCCCTAAAGACTCCACCAGAAAATTACTAGAGCTAATCAATGAATATAGTAAAGTTGCAGGATATAAAATCAACACACAGAAATCCCTTGCATTCCTATACACTAATAATGAGAAAATAGAGAAATTAAGGAAACAATTTCTTTTACCATTGCAATGAAAAGAATAAAATACTTAGGAATATATCTACCTAAAGAAACAAAAGACCTATATATAGAAAACTTTAAAACACTGGTGAAAGAAATCAAAGAGGACACTAATAGATGGAGAAATATACCATGTTCATGGATCGGAAGAATCAATATAGTGAAAATGAGTATACTACCCAAAGCAGTCTATAGATTCAATGCAATCCCTATCAAGCTACCAACGGTATTCTTCACAGAGCTAGAACAAATAATTTCACAATTTGAATGGAAATACAAAAAACCTCGAATAGCCAAAGCAATCTTGAGAAAGAAGAATGGAACTGGAGGAATCAACCTGCCTGACTTCAGGCTCTACTACAAAGCCACAGTCATTAAGACAGTATGGTACTGGCACAAAGACAGACATATAGATCAATGGAACAAAATAGAAAGCCCAGAGATAAATCCACACACTTATGGACACCTTATCTTAGACAAAGGAGGCAAGAATATACAATGGAGAAAAGACAATCTCTTTAACAAGTGGTGCTGGGAAAACTCATCAACCACTTGTAAAAGAATGAAACTAGAACACTTTCTAACACCATACACAAAAATAAACTCAAAATGGATTAAAGATCTAAATGTAAGACCAGAAACTATAAAACTCCTAGAGGAGAACATAGGCAATCACAGCAGGACCCTCTATGACCCACCTCCCAGAATATTGGAAATAAAAGCAAAAGTAAACAAATGGGGCCTAATTAAAATTAAAAGCTTCTGCACAACAAGGGAAACTATAATCAAGGTGAAAAGACAACCTTCAGAATCGGAGAAAATAATAGCAAACAAAGCATCTGACAAAGAATTAATCTCAAAAATATACAAGCAACTCCTGCAGCTCAATTCCAGAAAAATAAATGACCCAATCACAAAATGGGCCAAAGAACTAAACAGACATTTCTGAAAAGAAGACATACAGATGGCTAACAAACACATGAAAGGATGCTCAGCATCACTCATTACCAGAGAAATGCAAATCAAAACCACAATGAGGTACCATTTCACACCAGTCAGAATGGCTGCTATCCAAAAGTCTACAAGCAATAAATGCTGGAGAGGGTGTGGAGAAAAGGGAACCCTCTTATACTGTTGGTGGGAATGCAAACTAGTACAGCCACTATGGAGAACAGTGTTGAGATTCCTTAAAAAACTGGAAATAGAACTGACATATGACCCAGCAATCCCACTGCTGGGCATACACACCAAGGAAACCAGAATTGAAAGAGACACGTGTACCCCAATGTTCATCGCAGCACTGTTTATAATAGCCAGGACATGGAAGCAACCTAGATGTCCATCAGCAGACGAACGGATAAGAAAGCTGTGGTACATATACACAATGGAGTATTACTCAGCCATTAAAAAGAATATATTTGAATCAGTTCTAATGAGGTGGATGAAACCGGAGCCTATTATACAGAGTGATGCTATGCTAAGTCGCTTCAGTCGTGTCCAACTCTGTGTGACCCCAGAGATGGCAGCACACCAGGCTCCCCCATCCCTGGGATTCTCCAGGCAAGAACACTGGAGTGGGTTGCCATTTCCTTCTCCAATGCATGAAAGTGAAAAGAGAAAGTGAAGTCGCTCAGTCGTGTCCGACTCCTAGCAACCCCATGGACTGCAGCCCACCAGGCTCCTCCATCCATGGGATATTCCAGGCAAGTGTACTGGAATGGGGTGCCATTGCCTTCTCCTACACAGAGTGAAATAAGCCAGAAAGTAAAACACCAATACAGTATACTAATGCATATATATGAAATTTAGAAAGATGGTAACAATAACCCTGTATGCGAGACAGCAAAAGAGACACAGATGTATAGAACAGTCTTTTGGACTCTGTGGGAGAGGGCGAGGGTGGGATGATTTGGGAGAATGGCATTGAAACATGTATATTATCATATGTGAAATGAATCACCAGTCCAGGTTCAATGCATGATACAGGATGCTTGGGGCTGGTGCACTGGGATGACCCAGAGGGATAGGATGGGGAGGGAGGTGGGAGGGGGGGTCAGGATGGGGAACACCCGTGGCAGATTCTTGTAGATATATGGCAAAACCAATACAATATTGTAAAGTAATTAGCCTTCAATTAAAATAAATAAATTTATATTAAAGAAGAATAAAGTTCTGTTTCAAAAAAAAAAAAAAAAAGCTGAGAGAATTCAGCACCACCATACCAGCTCTCCAACAAATACTAAAGGATCTTCTCTAGACAGGAAACACAGAAAGGGTGTATAAACTCGAACCCAAAACAATAAAGTAAATAGACTTGGCATCAAGAGTCCCAAACATCCGAACACAACACTGTAAGTCAACTTTAGTAGCAGTAGTAGTGTTCAGTCACTCAGTCGTGTCCCACTCTTTTCAACCCCACAGGCTGTAATCCGCCAGGCTCCTCAGTCCATGGGACTCCTCACCAGGGAAGAATACTGGAGTGGGTAGCCATTTCCTCCTTCAGGGGGTCTTCCCCACCCAGGGACTGAACCCACATCTCTTGTGTCGCCTGCATTGGCAGGCAGATTCTTTACCACTAGCGCCACCTGGGAAGCTCTTATTTCAATTAAAAACCAACAAAGAAACAAAAAGAACCCCAAACAAGCAAGAAAACAAACCAAAAACTCAAACAACAACAAAAGAATTCCAAACATCAAAATAAAAAATTGTAAGAGGAGGAGGGACTTCCCTGGTGGTACAGTGGTTAAGACTCTGCACTTCCAATGCAGGGGGCATGGGTTCAATCCCTGTCTGGAAACTAAGCTCCCTCCCATATGCCATGCAGCTTGGTCAAAAAACAAAAAGTAAGAGGAACTCCCCATCCTGTGACTGTAGTCTCTTTGGTCTATGGGGCTGGTCACCTCTTTTGCTAATAGGAAGGCTAAAGTACTGCAAAATGGGGAGAAAACTGTTCTGTTAGACAACCTTGAGCATAGGATCAAAGACAATATTGGCTCCTATACAGAGAAGCCTCACCCATCTGAAATGCATATGGAATGGGCAAGTTGGTTGGTAGTTCAGTAAGACCTGCTGATAATGCAAAAAAGAAAAAAAAATGACTTGTGGACAGAGGGAGGGAAGGAGAGAATGGGATGAATGGAGAAAGAGGCATTGACATATATATATATATACATATATATATATGTATATATATATATATATATATATATGCTACATGTGTAAAACAGATAGCTGGTGAGAAGTTGCTGTATAATACAGGGAGCCCAGCTTGGTGCTCTGTGGACCTAGAGGGGAGGGATGGGGCAAGAGGAGGGAGGCTCAAGAAGGAGGGGATATATGCATAATTATGGCCAATTTTGCTTTGTTGTGTGGCAGAAACAGAGCTTCTCTGGTGGCTCAGATGGTAAAGAATCCGCCTGCAATGCAGGAGACCTGGGTTCAGTCCCTGCGTTGAGAAAATCTCCTGGAGGATAGCATGACAACCCACTCCAGTATCACTGCTTGGAGAATCCACATGGACAGAGGAGTCCTGCGGGCTACAGTCATGGGGTCACAAGAGTAGGACATGACTGAGCACTAAAGCACACATGGCAGAAACCAACACCACATTGTAAAGCAACTTTCCTCCAATTAAAAAATTAATTTAAAAAAGTTTAAAAATGTATTAAGTTTCACAAGCTGTTTGTACTCAAATATACTTTCTCAGTTTCAGATCCTCAGCAATTTTATGGAGTGGGAAGTCGAACTGAAAGGGTTCAAGAATAATGTTGCGTTAACTTATGTCTCAGGAAAACATTTTTTTTTTTTTTTGGCCATGCTGCGCGGCGTGTGGAATCTTAGTTCCTTAATCAGGGATCAAACCTGTGCCTCCTACACTGAGAGCACAGAGTCTTAACCACTGGACTGCCAGGGAAGTCTCAGGAAACACTTCTTATGATAACTTGTCAGATTGTCTATAAACAAACCCACTTTTTTTAGACATTGATAAAGTCTTCTTTTCTTCACATGGTATTTTATGCAAGAACACTTCAGGTGTGTTACTAGATGTGACTGATTTTGACAAATCCTATTAGGTCTGTATCAACTATTTACATGTTGTATTCATAGCCTTTTGTCAATCATTGCCTCTTTGTTTAAAAGATGGCCTATTCTGAGCCTTTGGATTGGGACATTCATGTTTTTGAGACAAAAAACCTTGAAAACAGGGATTTCCCTGGTAGTCTAGTGGCTAAGACTCTGCACTCCCAGCGCAGGGGCCTTGGGGCCCATCCCTGGTTAGGGACCTAGATTCCACATGCTGCAACTGAAGTCTTGGCACACCCAAATAAATATATAAATATTAACAAAAGAAACCTTGAAAACAGTCCCAAACAGAAAAATAATGGCTATCAGAAATATGTTTCTTTAAATTATTTTTAACTAGAGGATAATTGATTCACGACGTTCTGTTGATTTCTGCCATACAGCAACACGAATCAGCCCCGTGCGTGCTCAGTTGCTCAGTCTTGTCCGACCCTATGTGACCCTTTGGACTGTAGCCTGCCAGGCTCCTCTGTCCATAGGATTTTTTGACACAAATACTGGAGTGGGTTGCTATTTCCTTCTCCAATATGGTTTGTTTCAGTGTGAGTTACTGTTACTGTATTTGTTTATTGTAAAGGTGGATATTTAGCATTCTGCCCAGTTTTCAAAAAAAGTAAAAAAAAAATTCAAGGGGAAAAAAAACCCTTCATAGCAACATTTAGACTGGTGTTTAACCCAACAACTGGTCACCATAGCCTAGCAAAAATTGACATGTAAACTGAACCACCCCTCAATCTAAATGACTTTGAAGGTGGTTCCATCACAGGCAGGCTTTTCACATTGCCCTGTTCTCCTTTCTTATTTGGACACCCTCACTGTCTGAAATCAACTCCATGCTATCTTTAGAAATGTGAGATCCTCAAACCATATGTTCACAGCCTCGAACCATAGATGCTGGAAAAAAAAAAAAAAATCAAACAACAACAAAAAACCACCCAATGCATTAAAGAAACGAGGAACTTGAATTCCAAGCCAGAAGGAAGGAGAAATGAATGTGAAAAGAAATGAGAAACTGTCCAAGAAGGAGAGTGATGGGGAGGGGAGTGGCTGGTAGACGTCAGCTGGGACACCTAGTGAGTAAGGAGGATTTTTGAGTGTCCCCTTGACAGGAGCCTCTGGCAATCAGGGACTGGAGGGAGTAGGGATGGGCTGTGAGTCAATTTCCCCTCACATTCCTGGAGTTAAGGGGGTGGGGAATTCCAGAACCTGAGGTCTTAGGGGAAGGGGGCTGTGCAGGGGTGACTTCCAGGTTCAGAGGTGTTTTCCTGTGATGGTCTCACCCAGAGCTTGAGCCTGGATCTCACCTTCAACCATCCTCAAGGGGCCACAGGTGGATAGGCACTTAGGGCCCTTGGGCAGCCAGTGGCCTCACCCTCTGTGGCTGCTGCCTCACTATGTGTTTCTGATGAGGCTGTGACCACAAGAGCCCCTGCACTGCCTCCTCAATCGCTGGCTGATGAGTCAGATCTCTGACTTGGTCCCTCAGGCTCCAGGCGGAAACATCACCCTGACCTGCCTGTGACTGCCCCCTCCCGGCCCAGCCGCCTCACACAATCCCACCAGTCTGCTCAGGCCCATCTACAAAATGGTGACCAGGAGGGTGAGTCTAGAGGCCGGCACACGGGGTGCAGGTGAGACTGGAAATGGAGTGAAAGTGAGCTGAGGAGGAGGGCAAATGCGATGAAGGTCCCAGCAGATGAGGATGGGAGCTCAGGATACAGGCGGGCATGAGGGTGAAAAGGCAGAGAAGGACTGGAGGGTTCTGATGCTGAAGACACAGGTAGAGACGCAGGGGGAGGTGCAAGCAAGAAGCCAGGGAAATACCCAGGTGAGGATGTAGGCAAGGATGCTGGTAAGAAAACACGAAGAGGGACTTCCCTGGTGCTCCAGTGGCTAAGACTCCATGTTCCCAATGCAGGGTTCAATCCCCGGTCAGGGAAGCTCAACTGGTAAAGAATCTACCTGCAGTGCAGGAGACCCTGGTTGGATTCCTGGGTCAAAAGTTTCCCCTAGAGAAGGGATAGACTACCCATTCCACTACTCTTGGGCTTCCCTGGTGGCTCAGATGGTGAAGAATCCGCCTTAAGGAGTGGGCACACTACCTCGTGTGGGGCATGTCCTCTGACCTGTGGGGCGAGAAACCCAAGTGAGTTCCCACCCCCGTGCCTTCCGGAGGCCGCCTCTGGAAGAGGCATACGCACTTCCGGCTAGGAACAGGTGAGGCAGGCACGGGCACTGGAGATGAGGAAGCCGGTGAATGTGAAGGTGAACTGCAGGAGGTAATGAAGTGGGAATCAGGTCAGGTTCCTGTAGGATGGAGCTGAGTGGCAAGTGAGGCAGTGGGGGGGCGGAGGGGGGGGGGTCGAAGCTGCCTCTGTCCCCCTCTCAAAGACCTCCAGACTTCAGGAGACATGTGAAACAGAAGTGAAGCTTTATTGCGTGGACAGTGTGTATGAGAGGGTGTATGTGTGTGGGATCAGTTGGGGCAGCCAAAGACGACCATGTTCTCTGTGAAGTTGGCCAGGTCCTCGCACTGTTTCTGGTTCTCCTCATCTTGACATTCTTCAGCCTCGGGCCACAGCTCCACCCAGGTGTCCTTCCCGATGATGTAGCTGATCCTGAGGGAAGACAGACGGGTCAGGACGGGGTGTGGAGGGTGGGAGGAGGCGGCCTCTGGAAGGCACTGGGGTGGGAACTCACTTGGGTTTCTCGCCCCACAGGTCAGAGGACACGCCCCACACGAGATAGTGTGCCCCCTCCTTCAGTTTAAGGGCTTCCCTGCACTTGATGTGGCTGATGAACTTGCGCTCCTGTTTAACCTGCACCTCGTCCGAGCCTGGAGCAGAGGGAAAGGGAAGCTGAACTGGGGGAGGAGGAGGGGAGGGACTGGGTATGGGGAGGGAGGGGAAGGGAAGCTGAGCTGGGGGAGGGAGAGGGGGAGAGTGGGGAGGGCAAGGGAAGCTGAGTTGGGGGAGGAGAAGGGGAGGGGCTGGGGGAAGGGGGAGGTAGAAAGACAGTAGACACAGGGCTAACCCGATTTGATGATGTTCTCGATCACCATGATGTACTCGTCAAAGTCATCTTCCAGCTTCTTCTGGATAAGTCTGGTCTTGTACACTGTTGAGGGGTGGGGAAGACAGCGGGGCGTCCTGGGCAAGGCTCTCTGTGGGGCGCCCTCACCTGGCTCCTCCCAAGTGATGATCACAGCCAGGCATGCTCATGTCCCTGCTAGCCACCCCCTCACTGCAGTATATCACGCTGGGCTACACTCACAGCCATGCACACAATCAGAGCCCTCCACAACCACCGTCGGAGACATGATGATAGTGACTCCTAAGCACCGTGACCTACAGGTTCCCCACAACATGGCGGTATGCACAACCACATCCATTCCCAACCACCTGTCACACACACACACCCACAAAACCACCCCACTCATGACCATGTCTCCCTGTGTAATCAGAGCCCCTTACAACACACACACACATACACCAGTCACCCACAACCACAGTCACCACACGCAGCCAGGACCACACCCGCCTTCACACTGCCGCTCACACACAAGCACGCATGCATGCACCTTTTCCCGCCTCTCGCCCAGCGCCCCACTCACCATAGTCCACGCCCGGCTCGCAAGCCTTGTCCAGCCGGTCCTCCAGAGTGACCTCCTTCTCCGTGTGGTGCATGAAGCAGTTCTCTGAGGGGTGGGTGGGGGGCGGGGCGGGGGGGACACGGTCTAAGACCCACTTCCTGTTCAGGGCACCCACTACCCAGGGGTACGCCGGTACCCTGGTCTAGCCCTCTTGGGTCAACCCCCCACCCCAAGGGAGCCGGGGTCCAGTGGGTGTGGCCACCCTCCTGGCGCCTGAGCACTTACCCTCTGCACAGCGGCAGGTATCTTTGTGGCAGAGTTTGCTCAGCATTCCGTCCTCTTTATCCGGGTGATAGAAGCGGATACAAGTTTCATCTGCAGCAGAGGTGATGGGGAGGGGTCAGAGGGCTAGGGCCTCCGCCCCAGACACCACACCTGGAGGCTCAGTTATCCAACTCCAGTCGGTCAGACCTCCAGATGCCAGGTCCCCAGCCCTGGGACACCCAGACTCCTAACTCCCAGACCTGGGGATCCCCAGACCCCTAACTCTCAGATCCAGAGACCCCCAGGCCCTTAACTCCCAGACCTGGGGACCCCCAGATCCCTAACTCCCAGACCCAGGGACCACCAGACTCCTAACCCTCAGATTTCCGGGATCCCCAGACTCCTAGCTCTCAGATCCCTGAGGCCCCCAGACCCTTAACCCCCAGATCCCTAACTCCCAGACCCCTAACTCCCACACCTGGGGACCCCAGGCTCCTAACTCCAAGACCTGGGGACCCCCAAACTCTTAACCCTCAGATCCCCAAGACCCCTAGAGTCTAACTCCCAGATCCCAGGTCCTAGGATGGCTGCTCACCCAGGTTGTAATAGGAGTACACCTTGACTGCCCCAGGCTGTATAAGTCCGACATTAAAGTACTGGTGAACTTTGAAGGACAGACAGTCCTCCACTGTGTGTGAGACCTGGGAAGAAGGAGGTTGGTCAGTGTCAGGGCCAACATTGGAGGAAGTCCAGCATGGGGTCCTGGGGGTTGGAAAGTGGTGGAGAAGCTGAGGGATCTAGGTGGGGAAGATGCCAGGGGCGGGGCAGGGGCAGTGGGCAGGAATCTTTGACAAAAGATTAATAAGCAGTTCATCAAATCCATTACCCCACCCCCACCCCACCCCACTAAGGCTAGATTGCACTTCTCAGCATGTTTCAGTTCCTTGTGGCCACGTGATTGAGCTCTGGCCAAGGACTGCTATTTACGTCCTTAAAAACATTCTGTGGTTAACAAGACTGCATTAGACACTTGAAAGTTGCTAAGAGTAGATCTTAAAAAAGTTCTCAACACACACATTATAACTATGTAGGAGGTAGATGTAACTGACCTTATTGTGGTAATTATTTCTCAGTATATAAATACATAAAATCGTTACATTGTGCACATTAAAACTACACAGTGTTATACGTCAATTACGGCTCAATAAAATTGGAAAAATTAGAGAGAAAGAAAAGAGGGAGAAAGGGAGTGAGGGAAGGAGGAAGGAGACAGATATACACATATATGTACTGAGACGTTGTTTAGTCATTAAGTGGCATCCAACTGTTTGCAACCCCATGGACTGTAGCCCGCCAGGCTCTTTTCTGTCCATGGGATTTCCCATGCAAGAATACTGGAGTGGGTTGCTATTTCCTTTCCTTCTTAAGAAAGTGGATTTTTAACCACTGGACCAGCAGGGAAGTCCCTGCCCTTGCTCTCTTTCTCTCTACTATGACTTTTCTCCAAATATATGTGTCATCACATATACACATGTGTATGTATCAATATGGGGCTTCCCAGGTCTCTCCATGGTCAAGAATCCACCTGCCAATGCAAGAGACTCTGGTTTGATCCCTGGGTGGGGAACTAAGATTCCACATGCCGCGGAGCAACTTAGACCGTGTACCGAGCCTGTGCCCTAGAGCCCACACTCAAGCATCAAGAGAAGCCACCACGATGAGAAGCCCGCGCACTGCAATGAAGAGTAGCCCCCACTTGCCGCAACTAGACAAAGCCCATGTGCAGCAAAGAAGACCCAGTTCAGCCAAAAAAAAAAAAAACAAACCCCAAAACCTGCAATGAGATAGCACCCACACATGCCGGAATAGCTATCATCACAAAGAACACAACTAACAAATGTTGGGAAGCTGTGCACTGTTGGTCGGACTGTAAATCGGCATGTGGACTTCTCCAGGTATGGCATGTGGGTTCAGTACTTGTGGCATGCCACAGCCAAGAGCCCATGCACCACAATGAAGACCCAGCTCTGTCATATAACTGAATAAATAGAACACGGGAATAAATAGAACAAGGGAAGAATGGGGAGAAAATAAGAGAAGAGAGAAATGCTGGGGGCTGGGGAACAAGGGAAGCTCTTTCTCTCCATCAAGCACTGCTTTTTTAAAACCACAAGTGGGTTTTTTTTTCCACTCAGTGGTTAAGACTCTGGTGAGAAGAAGCTGGAGGGAACAAGTGAAAAATACAGTTGGGACATGAGTGGTCAGACGGTGCAATGCTTACAGAAGGTGGGTTGGCCTTGTTTTACATGCCCCTGTCCTCCAACACCCAGCAGTCCAGACCTTGTCTCCCTGGCCCCACCTGGGCACGAGGCCAGTGGAGAAGGAAAGGTCAGCCAGGCAGAGGTTCAGGATCCCAATGGAAGCCTTACCTTGTCCAGGTAGATGATGAGTGTGTTCTTGTTGGAGTCTCTGTTCATCTCATACTTAGAGATGTATCTGTCGACACCAGTGCTCAGCTGGGGAAGGATGTGGTTTGTAAAAATCCCTCCTGCATCCCCATTCCCCCTGCCACTCCAGCTTCTTCCAGACCCTGGGCTCCTGCCCATGGATCCCAGCCCCTGAGCCCAAGGCCTTCATACCGTTTTGAGGTCTTCAACATCAGGTGAGAAGCCTGTCATCATGGATATATCCAGGATGGACATAGTGGCATCCTGGTCTCCCAGGTACCTGGATGGGGCAGAGGGAGAGGGGGTTGGTCCCCAAGGTGGGATCAGTGCCCGGACAAGGGGGTCATATCAAAGACTGAGGCCTCTAGTTCCCACATAGGAGCACAGAGGGAGGTTCAAATGTAAGAAACATTCTCCTAAGGGGAATACAGGAAAAGCTACATAATGATCAAGATGATTCATTTTTCAGGTTCTGGAACCCAACTGGCCCGGGTTCAAATCCCAGCTCTCTGTAACATCTGATGGGTTACTTAACCTCTCTGTGCCTCAGTTCTTGGGAATGAACATGGGCAGGTCTCACTTTGTATGTTTCTGTTACCATGGTCTAATTCAACGTCACCAATCCCCCAGCACCATGTTCTGACATCAAGACCACGTTGCTAATCTCACACTGCCATGCAAAGGGAGGTCTTCTTGTCCTGTATTCAGCACAAGACTAGATGCACAATATACTCTCAGAAAGTGTTAAGCATCACAGTTATTATTTTTAAGAAGTCTTGCTAGAGACAGAGGGATGGCCAAGATGAATCCCAGTGAACCATCTCTTACTTGGTACAGATGTCAAGGATCATGGAACCTTTGGCGTCCTGAGGCTTCTTGACTAGAAACACAGAAAACAGAAGGATGGATGGTGGTGGGGAAGCGGGAGGAGTGTAGTTCCTGGGTTCTGATCCAGGAGGGAGGCAGACATAAGAACAGGGTTGGGGGAAGGGTAACAGATAGGGTCTCTACTCCTTTTACCTGTTTCGGGGGCTGGGCGTATGGAAACCCGGAGGTCGAACTTTTTGCAGGAGACTTTGCCTTTGAGCTTGGCATGGTACACGGTCACTACCTGGTGAGGTAGGAGGGGAGATGAGGTGTCAGTCCATTTGACTTGGGAAGGAAAGGGGATACTGGAACAGAGGGGCCTAGAGAAGGTGGTGGGTCAAGAAGGTGTAGGTTCCCATTCCTTACCGACAAGGTGCCTTGTCCTTTCCCTTCAGCTTTTACTGTGAAACGCTCATTTTCCTTAGTCTGCAAGGAGTGGGGAGAGAGATGAGAGAGTATTTGGAACCAAGCCTTCCCCCATTGGTGATTGTCATCGACTCTATCTCCTGCCTCCTAGAAAGTCTGGCTGGCATGGAGGATGAAAGTGATGAGGGTGTGGCCAGGTGACTTTACCTCTTCTGAGCGCAGGAGGCTGGCAGATTCCCAGAGGATACGATGCCTGACCGCAGAGTTGCGGCTGGGCAGTTGGATGGACACATCCAGGTTCAGCTCCTTGTGATCAGGAACATCCTTCTGGTATTGGGCCAAGGCTTGGAACACCATGAAAGTGGCCTGTTACCCATGACAGAGAAAGGGGGTGAATTTGGGTTACTGAGAAAGTGGTTAGAACCACTGAGGGATGAAGAGACTCATATCAGACCTGGGGCATTGAGGCAGTGACCTAGAACCCACCAGAGAGGGTAAGAATATGATTAGGGGCTGGTCGGATACTGAGGACATGTCCTAGAACTCTGAGTGAGACAGGTCAGACAAGAGCTTAGAGACACTGGGAACATGGCTAGAATCCACCAGAGTGTACAGGCATAAGACAGAAAGTCCAGCCACACTGAGAAGGTGCTCTAGACACATCCAGAGGAGAGAGTCTAAGACAAGCATTGGTAGAGGCACTGAGAATGTGTCTAGAACCCACTCATGAAATAAAAGAATGAAATTGGAATCTGGGAACACTGAGCATCTGATCTAGAACCCCAAAGTGACACTGAGAGTGTGATTGAGAACCCACCAGAAAGAAAAGCGGTTAGACTGGAGCCTGAGCTTCTTGGAGTTTGAGGTTACTGAACCCATAGTCTAGAACCCATCAGGGACTAGAATAACTAAAAACCTGGTCTAGAACTCACAATAAGATGTGGTAACACTGGGAGCCTGATGGAACTTAGAATGTGGTCTAGAACCCACTAGTGGGAGACAGAGGCTTGGATAATGGTGTGTGAGGTGTTAGTTGCTCAGTTGTGTCCAACTCTTTGTGACCCTATGGACTGTAGCTCACCAGGCTCCTCTGTCCATGGAATTCTCCAAGCAAGAATACTGGAGTGGGTTGCCATTCCCTTTTCCAGGGGATCTTCCCAACCCAAGGATCTAACCCAGGTCTCCTGCATTTCAGGCAGATACTTTCATCTCTGAGCCACCAGGGAAGCCCCTTGGATAATGCTGTAGAGTCATTAAGAACCTGGTCTAGAACCCACTGATGAGACAGGGTAACACTGGGGGCCTGGTGAAATGAACATGAGCTAGAACCCACCAGTGAGACAGAGTAAGATGGGGCACTGGGAACATGGTCTAGAACCCACAGTGGGAAAGAGAGATTCACACTTGAACCTGGGCCCTGAGAACATGATATAGACACCAAGAGGGAAAAGGAGGCTTGAAACACAGCTCAGGGCATTCAGAATGTAGTCTAGAGTTCACAGATGGGTTTGCAATTAAAAAAAAAAAAAAAAAAGATTCTTGACTTCATTCCAATCATCCTGGCTGATGGAAGAGAAGCACTGCCTCTCTTGGTCTCGGTACTTTCTTCAGAAGACTAATGAGGCCAGAGGAGGCTGGGATGCAGTTACCAGGGCGGGGTATGTGTGGACTACTTGCCTGCGTGGAGCCATAACCACCTCCATAGTATCTCTGTTCGTTGAGCCAGCGCACGACAGGAGGCGTAGTGTCGTAGTCTTTGCGTACCAGCAGAGCCAAGAGGGCGTAGGACGTGGCCTCCACATTGTAGAGCTTCTGGTTGGGTTCCTCCCAGCGGTTCTTTTCTGCAGGGAGAACCCCCCACCCCAAGTGCTCACTGCTCTGTCCATCCTGTAAACAGCTCAGAGAAAACTCAGGAAAAAAAGACTCATAGCCTAGACTGCTCGGTGTTCAGGTGTCCTGGCCCACATTCTAGGTCCTTAATCTGCTGGCTCCTGCCTCATTCTCTTCCTTCATCCACCTTCACTCTTCCATATGAGCTCTGCACTTCAGCCCCACTGTGGGAGATTTCCTAAACTTGAAACACACATTTTTACCTCTGAGCCTTGGCATATTCTGTTCCCTTAACATAGAGTACCTTTTCTCCATCTACTTTGTTAATTCTTACCCACCCCTTTTCTCCATCTACTTTGTTAATTCTTACCCACCCTGCACAATTAGTGGGCACCCCAAGATTGAGTGGAGGTCCCTCTTCCTCCTGTCTCTTAAAGGATCCTGTGCTTCTCCGATCCCAGCACTCTGATACTCTATAGTAATCTATGAACTCATTTCATTCTTCAATTGGAGTGTGAGGCCATAATGGCAAGGGCTGTGCTGTACTCACGGTGGTGTCCCAAGTGCCAAAGAAAGTTATGATGGCAGAGATTGTCACTGAGAACCAAGAGGAGGATAACCTCCTCTCCCTGTGCACACAGTTGGACTACATTTCCCAGAAGACTTTGCAGGTAGATATGGCCACATGACTAAGCTCTGGCCAATGGAATGTGCACAGCAGTGATTGGGCCTCTTCTATGTCTAGTCCCTTGCACAATCTTCCTATTTCCCTTTCAGCTTGAAAAGGCAGGATTCTGAGGCCCCAGAATGGCAGAGCCATGAAAAGATAGAGACCTTGATCCCTGTGTCACTGTATGGAGGAGAGCTGTCCACCAACAACATACTTCTGTCGTGTTAAACCACTTTGGTGTTTATATGATACTTGAGATACCTTATTATCAGTGCGTACAAACATGATACAGTGTCATCACTGGAACCAATGACTAGCAGCCCACTATGTTCTAACCACTGTGCTAAATTCCCCATGGTATTATTTTACTGAATCCTGATTACCTTTGAGATAATTATAATATTACAATATTGTTGCTGTTAGTCACTAAGTGGTATCTGACTCTTTTATAACTCCATGAACTGTAGCCTGCCAGGCTCCTCTGTCCATGGGACTTCCCAGGCAAGAATACTGGAGTGGGTTGCCATTTCCTTCTCCAGCGGATCTTCCTGATCCAAGGATTGCACCCAAGAATCTCCTGGCAGGCAGATTCTTGACCACTGAGCCACTAGGGAAGCCCTAGGTATCATTTAAAGATGAAGAAACTAAGATCCAGAGAGGTTAAGCGACTTGTACAAGGTCAGACAGTGAGAAAGTGGCAGAGTGGGATTTCAATTTAGATCTGTCTGATGTCCATGCTCATGGTCGTAATGACACCTCACTGCTGGGTCATAGCAAGTGCTCAGCATTCAACATGGTTGAATGAATTATGCAGTGAGCCTTCTTGTGTGGTTTACAAGCAGAAATTATTACACCACAAAGCCATTCATCCCAGTTCAGCTTGGAGACGTTCATCCCAGTGCAGCTTAAAACCATGCACCCCAGCTGGAGAGGGCCACCCTCAGTCCCCAGCCAGGGGTCCCTCCGTACTCCTCCAGGCTACCCCTCACCTTTGGCTGTGTTCAGAAATTTGGTGAGGCGGTCACCCTCCAGCTTGCCCAACAAAGCCAGGGCATAGGCAGCAATGGCCACAGTATATGGTCTTCGCAACTCTCTGTAGTGGGTTTCAAGGAAGTCTCCTGCCTTAGCGATGCTGCGGCCCAGGCTCTATGACAAAGAGGATTGGGTACTCTGGTCAGGGGAGCGTTGCTGTTAGACAACTGATGAAGATCACTTTCTGGGACCAGGTGGCTTTTGTCCTTGGGACCTGTTTGCCTTGGATCTATGTTTGAGGGTTTTCCATTGTGAGCTGCTTTGTTGCTGAGTACCTACTATGGGCTGTGTGTGTGTGTGTGTGTGTGTGTGTGTGTGTGGTGCGGTGTGTATGTGTAAATACCAAGTGGTGTGCTGGTGAATATT
This sequence comes from Bos indicus, assembly GCF_029378745.1. Lineage (NCBI taxonomy): Eukaryota > Metazoa > Chordata > Mammalia > Artiodactyla > Bovidae > Bos > Bos indicus. The sequence continues at coordinate 17,577,262 of NC_091766.1, read as the reverse complement.
TAACAACCAGCTCTTCAGTGGAGGCACAGGACTGGGCGGGGGGCCATGGGTGTGGTACTAGTTGTTCATTCGGGCTTTTCTGTAAGATGTTATAGAAAAATCTGAACTTTTGCCAATCCAATAAATTGCCCATTACAATGGCATAAAACCTTCCACCAGGGTCAATTTCAAGTAACCACTGTGATGTCCTTGAACATAGAATGGGGAAGACATACTCCCAACAGGCATTCATGAGCTAGTGTGAGCCAGATTCAGCACACCAGGGAACACTTCTTATTCAGTCATTATCAGCTAGCTCTGACAATGTCCCAGTCATATAGCTGCTCATTTAATCTCATAAAATCTTATGAGGCAGGCATTACTTTCATCATTATCCTACTACACAGATTAAATACTGTGACACAGAAAGATGGGGACCAGGGTAAGACATGATTTGAAATGTTTGATGATTTCCATGGTGTCAATACTATCATGCTTGATTTCAACCCACCAATGTGGCATGGCTGACTGTAGATTTGGGAAGAGAGGAACAGTGGAACAACATGATATAATATTTCCAATATAGAGATACAATAGACATAAATAACCCTGAGAATAATGATAAAAAGTAGCAAAATATTTAGGAAGTGATACATTTTAAGTTTATCACCTGTTTTCAGTGTTTAATCTTTGCAGTGTGAATTTATATGATTTAATTTTTAACAACGTTTGTGTTCAGCAACCAGATTGCAAATTCCTATAAATTTAACAACTGGTTTTCACAAGCTGGGTAGCATCCTATTGATTTAAACACCGTCAGTCTGGCTCCACCGCCTATGCCATACTTTATTTTAATGTTGCTGTATTGTAGAAAATGTTGTGTTGTAGTAGAAACAACCCTTTTGACTGCCTTCCTACATCTATCCTCCTCTGTTGTAAGAACACCTCCTCCCTTTCATTCAAATGGCCACAATGGAAGTAGCCATATTTGCCAACTGAGACCTACTTCCTGGTCTCAGCTGATTGGTTCAGGGATGATCACCTGACCCAGGATGAACCAATCAGAGTCCTTCACTGGGAATCCGACCGTTCTAGCCTTGGTCTGACTATTTCCTCAAGGAAGACAGCCATGTTCTGCCAGGCAGGTTGGGTGGCAGGCAAAGGTGAATTATTGGGCAAGAAAGGATTGGAAGACATGGAGAACATAAAGAACAAAGAATTCTGGCAGAGTCCTTGAAGCTACTTTCATTTTTTTTTTTTTTTTAATTTTTTGGCTGCAATGCATGGCAAGCAGGATCTTAGTTCCCCAACCAGGGATGAACCCATACTCCCTGCAGTGGAAACAAGGAGTCTTAACCGCTGGACTACCAGATTCCTACTTTCATTTTTGAACTCTATAAATTCTTAGATCCCTAAAATAAATTTCCCATTTATTTTTGCACAATCTAGTCACACATATGACAACCAGGACACACACGTGGCCTCTGAGATAACTCAGAGAGTCCTAAAAAGTGCAAAAAATTATTATACCTATTTTACAAATGCACACAATAAGGCCTGACAAAGGCTACATGAGAGTCAAGATTTGAGGTCAATTCTGTCTGACCCCACAGTCCTGGTGCTCTTTTCTACTATAATTTCTCTCAAATCTCCAAGATTGGAACCAGGAAATCCTGGTTTAAAGGTCACCAGCATTAATGGTAGCAGCCCCCTCCACTCCATCTCTTTTCTGGGGTCCTGAGAAGGAAGAAGCAGCTGGCTGAAAGAGAGATCCTGAAGTTCCCCACTAGGGAAACTAAAAGTCAAACAACCCAATCTCAAAACCCCAGAGCAAAGCAGATGGAGTGATTACAGGCTGTCTTTCTAAGGCTGTCTTTCTAAGCTTCTCTCCTTCAGAACCCAAACTAGAGGAATAGGGGACAGCAAAAAGCCTACATTATTAATTCTTTCCCTTCTGGGGTCATGCATGCTCAGTCGTGACTGACTCTTTGTGACCCTATGGGAGACCCTATGCCAGGCTCCTCAGTCCATGAGATTTCCCAGGCAAGAATACTGGAGTGGGTTGCTATTTCCTACTGCAGGGAATCTTCCCAATCCAGGGATCGAACCCACGTCTCTTGCGTCTCCTGTGCACTTCAGGTGGATTCTTACTACTGAGCCACTGGGTGATCCTTTGGGGTCATGGACATGGACCCCTTTAAGAATCCCCTTAAAGATCTCCAGGAAGGATTTTCCTTCCATTTTTAGTTTTGTGTCCTCAGTTTTCTTTAGGGAAGCCATAAGGATATGAAGGGCTTCCCTGGTGGTGCAGATGGTAAGGAATCTGTCTGCAATGCAGGAAACCCAGTTTCAATCCCTGGGTCAGGAAGATCCCCTGGAGAAGGGAATGGCAATCCACTCTGGTATTCTTGCCTGGAGAAATCCATGGACAGAGGAGACTGGAGGGCTATAGTTCATGGGGTCGCAAAGAGTTGGACATGACTGAGTGACTAACACACAGGAATATGAATGTAGGAGTCTCGTGGAAAGCAAGCTGAAGGGGCTTTTTGTTGGGTTTGGCTACAACTTTCTGAAAATGGTAAAGCAGGCAGAAAAGACCCAATCTTTGATTTCTCTGTGCCTCAGTTGTCTCTTCTGTAAACTGGGGGCAATAAGAGTAGCCTATCTCTTGGGCTGTTAAAAGGATTACAGGAATTAAACATATGAGACTCTTGTTTTGTTGTTTAGTCGCTCAGTCGTGTCCAAGTCTTTTGCAACTCCATGGACTGTAGCCTGCCAGGCTCCTCTGTCCATGGACTTTCCCAGGCAAAAATACTGAAGTGGGTTGCCATTTCCTTCTTTAGGGGACCTTCCCGACCCAGGATCAAACCCACATCTCCTGCATTCCAGGCAGATTCTTTACCACTGAGCCACCTGGGATCTTAATTGCCAGGTAAATGTTGGACACTATTATGGCCACTGTGGTGACTGTTAGCGCACTGGGAGCACTGGAAATGGCCTGAAAGCAAATCTCACCTCAGGTGGGTGTGTTTTTGGTGGGGGAGGGCAGGGCGGGGAGGGGAGGGCGGGGACACTTACGTTGACCTGTGCCTCGCAAATGTCTTTAGCCTCGTGCAGCGCGATGAGAACAAAGGCTGTAAGGGACACATCTTTCTCCCTGGTGTCCCTGAAGCCACCCTAGAGGAGAAGCGTGGAAGCAAAGATAGGGTCACCAATGTCTTCACATGTCAACCTACGCCCCCTGTAGGCTCAGTGGATCAAGGCAGGGCTGGGTCTCTCCCAATGTCTCTCCAGAAGGGCCAGGCTCTTTAGTATTCATTCATTCATCTTGCAAATGTGCTGGTGCTGTGGATGAGATGTTGGATGAAGACCAGATTCTAGTCCCAGCCCTCTCGGTCTGTTAGGGGAGACAGATTACCAACCAGCTTGTCAACAGATACATAATTAGAAAGTGACGAGTGCTGTGCAGAAGTGGATGTGGCGTTGAGAATGGACTATGGGAGTGTGACTCAGTCGTGGAAAAGTGTCCCGGAGAGATGATAGCTAAAACCACAATCTGAGCAGAGAGGAGAAGTCAACTCTCAAAGGGTGGGGCTTAGCATGCCAGGCAGGAGGAACAGCATGTACAAAGGAGAGCAAGGTTCCTAGCAGTACAGATGGAATGATGAGAGAAGTGGGTAAGGCCACGAGGCTGGAAGCCTGAAAGGTCAGGCTTACGCATCAATTCTCCAACTTAAGCACACCCGGTGGGGGTGGAGAGGTGTTAAAACTCGGATTCCTAGACGTTGCCCCTAAAGCTTCTGATTCAGTGCACCTAGAGTCCAGCCTGAGAATTTCTGACATTCTGCATTTCTAAAAGCTTGCAGGTAATTTTGCTGATGTTGCAGGCCTGAGGATCACACTCTTAGGACCATAGCTCTAAGGCGTTGTATGTTTAAGAGCAACAGGAAGCCAGGGGGGGTTCGTTTTGCCCTAGATCCTGCAGGTCTCTGATCTTTGCAAGGGAGGAGGGACACTGTCAGCTCCCTTATTTCCCTGTCCCCGCACGCAGTGAATTGGGCAGTGGGTGGATGGTGGAGTCTTTCTCCAGTCCATCCTGTGATGCTCTGGTGCCCTCTCCCCTGGCCTGCCCCGAATCTCTGCCTCTTACAATCATTTCTTGGTGTATCACAGGCCCATCCTCCTGGAAGATTCCATCAGGCTTCTGCTTCTCCAGGATCAGCCATTTGACGGTCTCACAGAGGTCCTTGGAGTCTATGGCGATGAGGTTGGCGGCCAGTGCAAAGACCTTGACCACGTAGGCTGTCAGCCTGCGGGGGTGGGTACAAAGCGTGAGGCAATTGGCTCTGGGATCCGGAGACTGGCATCTCAACCAACCAATGAGCAGAGTGGGGCTGGGCCTGGCTTGGTTCCTTCAAGCTCTTAAACCAGTGTGGCATGCTGATTATTCAGCGGGCTGGTACCTTGACTCTGGGTGGAGACCTACCTAGACCACCCCAGGCCGAGATCGAGGGCCTGCTCAGGGATGTGAAAGGCTGAGGATGTGCAAGCTGATCCTGGAGACTCACCAGGTGCTGGGGGGCCGATATTGGAAGGCGGCGTAGGCTGAGCTCTTTTGTCTGAAGGCCAGCTGCTGGGTGTACCCTGCGGGGAAGAGAGATGTGTCACCAGAGGCTGAGTGGAGGGGGTGGCTGGTGGGCGTACGCCCTCCAGGGAGGGAAGGGGCTTAGAGAGAGGATAAAGATTCTGTGAAGGGCGGGACAGCGGTCTAGAGAGGAAAGAGGTCTCTGGGTAGGGGGCGGGTGTGTGGGAGGACGGAGAGCTAAAGAGGGACTCAGAAGGTGGGAAGATTAGAGAAGGGGAAGGAATTCTTGGAGGAAAGAGGATTCAAAGAGAAGAGGTTCTCAAAATGGGTTCTCAGGGGCAAGGGGGCCTCAGCGAGAGAGGGAGCTCAGAGGGGTTCAGAGAGGGGGGAGGGGGCAGTCTCAGAGAAGGGGCCGGACCCCGAAAGGGGCGGGGTCTTAGGAGTGGAGGGGGCTCAGAGATGAAGCCGGCTCAGAGGGCTGGGGCTCGGTGGAGCTGGCTCAGTGGGGCGGGGCTCAGGGGCGGAGCAAGGCCAGAGGGGCGGGGCTCAGGGATGAAGTGGGCTCAGAGGGGCGGGCTCAGGGGTGGAGCAGGCTCAGAGGGGCGGGGTTCAGGGGTGGAGCAGGCTCAGAGGGACAGGTAGGACGTGCACCCTTTCTGATGAGCTCCAGGGACTCCTGCCGCTTCTCCAAGCCGAACTTCTCCCACTGGTCGGTGCTGTCCAGGTAGTGCACGGCGATGACCGTGGGCGTCATACCAATCATGTTCTGCTCCCCACAGCCGGAGGGGGTTTGGATAAGGTGCTTCAGCCGCTCTCCGTCGATGGCGTCCTCCGTCATTTGGGCCACCGGAGTCCCTGCAACCCGGCAGGAGGATGGCACTCAAGTCCACGGCTGCTTCCAGACTTTTCAGGCTCTGACCAGCTAGGGCCAAAGGGGTCAGGGACAGCTGGGGGCATGTGAATGATGGAGATACTTCATGGCTGAATGGCTGGAGGGGGTTTTGCTTTTGTGGGGGGTGGGCTTGTGCTTCACAAGGGAACTCTGGGCCTTGGTTCCTCTGGTTCCACCAGCGGTAATAACAGTCATGAATACTTTTACCAGGCTTCATGCTATTCCCCAGGCTCTGTTCTAGGAGAATACCATATAGTATTCTCTTAGATATCATACCCTTAGATATCAATACTATTATTCGCTCCTATCACAGATGAAGAAACCAAGGGTCTCCTCCCCAAACTTCACAGCTGTCAAGATGCAAGGTGCCTTTCTAGCTCCGTCTTGCCCCAGTTCTCCATCCAAGACAATTAGATCTGGAATTTCTGCTCTTGAACTATATTGCTCATGTAAACCTCTTTATCAGCAAAAGCTGTTTGCTGAACTAAGTACTGCCTGGAGCCTTCTATGAAGTGGTTCGAGGAGGGGTTCTAGCTGAAGAGGAGGCAGGAGACACATGGTTAAATATCCCTGGGGTGAGAGTGGATGGAACTGGGCTCCTGACTCTCGGGTCATGACTCTCCTCCCAACATTGTTCTGGGTCTCCTGGGGTTGGGGTCCAAGGGCATCTCACCCTGCAGGAGGATCTTGGTCTCTGACTCGGTGTCTGGGACTTGATCACTAAGATCTGCAGCTGGGACTTCCTCTCGCTGCACTCCCCCTGCAGGATGAATGGGAGACACAGATGGCACCAGCTCCCTCCCACCCCATTCTGCATCACCACCACCCAGGCCTCACTCCCTCTCCCGTGGATGACTCACCTTGACCCAGATGTTCTGGATTCAGTGTACGAACAGCCACAGTTTTGTTGACTCTTACGCCTTCTGGCTGGATGGTGTTAGGGGCAGGGGGAGTTGCATGAGTAAGACAGACAGTTGGTTATATGCTGGGGATTACTGTAGTATAAGGCATGAGGGCCTCCACCTGATCTTAGCTGTGTGACTGGAGGTCAGTTACTTAACCTCTCTGTGCCTCATCTTCCTTCTTTCCTCATGCCTATTGTTGTGCAAGTTCATAATAAAATTATAAATTAACAAAGAAGTAACAAGACCTTTAGAAATCTTTCTATGAGCCTAGATGATTGCTCTCCTGTGGTTAATTCATTTAATCTTCACAACAACCCACTGGAGTGGGTACCGCTTTTATCACTCCCATTTTACAGATGGGGGAGGGACTTCCTCATGGCCCAGTGGTTAATAATCTGCCTGCAGTGCAGGGTACATGGGTTTGATCCCTGGTAAAGGAACTAAGATCCCACATACCATGGGGCAACCAAGCCCATGTGCTGCAACTACTGAGCCCATATGCCACAACTAGAGAAGAAGATCCCTGTGCCACAACTAAGCCAAATAAATAAATATTAAAGATGAGGGAACTGGGGAACAGACAGGTAAAGTAACTTGCCCAAGGTCACAAAGCAAGTAGAACAGGATTTGGGTTTGAACCTAATAGTCTGGCTCCAGAGCCTGTTTTTAACCCAGTGCCTCTTAATGGGCTAAATAAAATAAAAATTTTAAAACAAATAATTTAAAAGAAACTTTTTGAGCCAGTAAACAAGAATAAATAATAAAGGAAAGAGAAAAAATAGATGAAAGAATGTACATAACTACTTAACACAGTGCCTAGCAGATAGTAAGTGCTCAATTAAAATAGGGGCATCTTAATTAGAGTCAAAGGCCCAACACAAGCTCTCACGTGTATATGCACATAAGCCTCCATGGAGGACAGTGGGTGCATTTGCCCTCACAGAACCCATTCTCCTTTTGCCTGGAGTGAGTCCCATCTTTTCCTTTGCAGACTGAGTTCCTGCCTATGTTGTATTCATCAGTGTGTAACATCCAGCTCTCCAGGAAGAAAAGCTCTTGATTTATAGTGCTGCCAATTTCCTTGGTGTGAATATCTCCACCATGATGGATTTCAAGCTACCACCGTGAGTGAGTACAGACTTGGGACGTGGTAGACATACTGGATCTAGGGAGCTGGGTATCACAGGCTCCAGCTCACTACTGGTTTCTTCCCACCAGTGCCTGTGTTGAGTCATATTGAAATTCACAGCAAGGGGAAAAACGTGTGCACCTATATATACACACTTTCATGTAATTTTTAAAATATATTATTTTAATGGTTAGGTTTATTCCAGAACATTAAAGTAGTTGAAAAAATATGTTTGCTTCCATTAAAGCCAGAAAATAAAAATTATAATAAATTATGATTTGGGTGTAAATAAAACATTTCAATGTGAAATCTGTCAGTTTTGATACATTTGGTTTTGAATGTTTCAATATTTTTTCAACTACTGTAATGTTTTTTGGGAAAAAATAACTGATAAAAAATATACACGGGCCCAACTCAGTTTTCTTTTGCTTTAGGTGTCAATATGACATAGTTTGACACCATCAAATTTGTCTCTAAAATTTTGATATTTTGTATATTGCAGAGGTTTTGGGAATGAATTTTGATTTCTTAAAATATTGCACTAAAATATTTTTGATCTTGTTTATGATCTTATGCTTTGCTTTAAAGTACTCATGAAAGATGCTAAAATCCTTTCATTTTGGTTGATGATTTTGTCTATTATATTTGAAAATGTTCAACACTATAGGAAACAGTAACAGAAATATGACTGTTAATGCATATTTCTTTTTTTCTGGGTTGAGTTTTTTTTCCCCATGGGTCTTCTTTTTTGTTGTGTGTTAACGCGTATTTTAAGGGTAAGACTCATAGGTAAAGACTCATAGGTAAAACTCATAGGTAAAAAAGAAGTGTTCTAGTTCTTGCAGTTGTGTATTATTCCTTTCCAATATTTGCTCTGTGAAATATATTTTCTCAAGCTTTTTAAATTTTACTTATTTATTTGGCTGTGCTGTGTGGCTTATGATATCTTAGTTCCATGACCAGGGATCAAATCCAGGGCCACAGCAGTGAAAATACTGAGTCCTAATCACTGGACCACCAGGGAACTGTCCCCAAGATTTTTAAAGTCAGAAGAAAACTCCTGTGCTAAAATGTTACAAGATGTCATATTTGATATTAAAATATATTTTAATGAAAAAATATTATTGATTTCTGAGTTTTCAGGTGTCTGCTAAAAATTCTGTGCCCAAGAATAATGCCTCACTTGCCTCACCCTAATCCTGGCCCTCCATTCAAAGTTCCAGAACTCCTGAATCTCCTATGGTGTGCCTGGGTCTCCAAGTTGGGTTGACAGCACAGGGAGAACCGGAGCCTCTCCTGAAGGACAAGGGGCAGCAGGTACCCCAAGGACTCACCACGACCTTCAGGGTCTTCTTGACACCATCACTGATGAAGTGGTTGTAGACGGCAGCCTTGACCTCCACCTCGTGGAGGCCGATCTTCAGGGGCACAATGACGTAAGGCACCGCCACCGAGGACCTGGCTGGGATCGTTATAGTCTGCTGGTGGCGCTTCTTGGCGGTGGCCAGGCTACAGAAGGCTGGATTGTAGAGCAATTCCACCCTCACCTGCCAGGGGGAGAGAGTATGGGGTCAGGAGAACGTGCCACAGACTCGCTCCCCCAAGTCCCCGCGCCCTCCATGCCTCTGTTGCGCCAGGGACGCACCTTGAGATTTTCCGCCTCCCGGTAGTTGTAGAGGATCGCTCGGATCTCCACTTGCTCGTTGCGCACCACCGAGTAGGGGAGACGCAGGTCGATAAAGAAATCCTGCATCACAGTGACCTCATAGGGGTCAGCCACACAGATCCCTGCCCGGAGTGGAAACAGAACACAGAGTGTCAGGAGTGGGTCAGAGGACTGGGCAGGGTGGACTGGGTCCAAACTCTTGCCCCTACCAATGTCTCAGTGCTTACACTTAACCGCGGGAGCTATCCCAAGGTCTTTGCAGAAGCCCATAGACATAATATGGGGGCTTTCCTGGTGGCTCAGATAGTAAAGAATCTGCCTGTGTCACAGGAGATGTGGGTTCGTTCTCTGGGTCAGGAAGATTCCCTTCGAGAAGGCAATGGCAAACGACTCCAGGATTCTTGCCTGGGAAATCCTGTGGACAGAGGAGCCTGGCGGGCTACAGTCCATGGGGTCTCAGAGTTGGACATGACTGAGCCACTAAGCACACACACATAGATGGCACATCGTGGCGGGGGTCGGGGGTTGGGGGGGTTTGATCCCTGGTCAAGGAACTAAGATCCTGCAAGTCACATGGAGTGGACAAAAAGAAAATCTCTTAAAAAGAAATGACTAAGCCAGAAACTAACACAACACTGTGAATCAACCATAATTCAATTTTTAAAAAAGGGAATTCCCTGGTGGTCCAGTGGCTGAGACTCTGGGTTTCCAATGCAGGGGGCCCAGGTTTGATCCCTGATCAAGGAACTAGATCTCACATGACGCAGCTAAAAGCCAGTGCAGTCAAATAAATAAATAAAAAGAAATATCTTTTAAAAAAGAATTGACTTCTGATATCTGATCTGTGTCATTTAAGGAGGCGTCTATACATCTCCAAAAGGCATTTACTCTTTGACCCCTAAAATATGCTCAACTCCAATAATAAAAATAATAGTTCACACTCATTGAACATGTACAATGTGTCCGGTACTATTATAACTATTATAAAATCCCAACACTTTGAGTAGTTACTCTTTCAGTTGTGCCCATTTTATAGATGAGCATCAAGAGGCTGAGTAACTTGATTAAGGCCACACAGCTGCCCAGAGAAAGATGTGGGATTTGGACTCAGGGACTTGGGCTTGTGAAGCGCCCCACTTTTAACAATACTCTTTCTTTACCCCATAAGAGCTCTTAAGTTTAAAATTTTCAAGTTCTATTGGTTGCATGCATGCTAAGCTGCTTCAGTCGTGTCTGACTCTTTGCAACACTCTGGACTGTAGCCCGCCAGGATCCTCTGTCCGTGGGATTCTCCAGGCAAGAATACTGGAGTGGGTTGCCATTTCTTTCTCCAGGAGATCTTCCCAACCCAGGGATCAGACCCAGGTCTCCTGCATTGCAGGCAGATTCTTTACTGACTGAGCCATAAGGGAAGCCTAAATGTCTTATACATACTGCTATATTTTAAATGGGCAACAAATAAGGACTTACTGTATAGCACAGGGAACTCTGTTCAATGTTATGTGGCAGTCTGGATGGGAGGGGAGTTTGGGGGAGAATGGATACATGGATATGTATGGCTGAGTCTCTTCACTGCCCACCTGAAACCATCACAATACTGTTCATCGGCTGTACTTCAATATAAAATAAAAAAGTTAAAAAAAAAAAAAAGATAATGTCTAACAAACTCCGAGGTAAAGCTTCTTGACCAGATTGCAGCTAGTCCAGAGAACATGCTTAAGAGGCAAGGGTCTAAAGGTAGTTTACATTTTTTTTTCAAGCTGCAGGAACATTTTTTAGGTAAAGGAAACCTCAGACAGAACCTTGGTATACAGAAATGCACAACAGGCAAATATGAAGATGCCCTGATTTGAAACAGGGATGGGGACCCCAAACCAGAACTGTGCTGAGTGGCTTTGGAGTCCCAGGCAGAAGGAAAACTATGTGCCTTGCGTATAATTTATGATAAATTATAACTAAATAAACGTATACTAGAGTAACTGGGTGTGGTATAAATGAAATACACTTAATGCTGTGAGTTTTAATACATCTTTTTTGTGTGTGTTTTTAATAGTTTTTCAACTACTTTAATGCTCTGGAAAAAAAATAACCTTTAAAATGGACAGAAAATATGTATATGAAACACATCTTTCCTTTGGCCTCAAGCTCTAACAGGGTTCAACACAGTGCTGGTTTTTATTTAAAATCTAGGTATTTTGTACATCATGGATTTTTTTTTTTTTTTGGCATTCATTTTGATCTTTTAAAAAACTATTGCATGAAAATACAATTTACCTTGATGACTGAGATTTTTTGGCACCCACCTAATTTTGCATTCAAAGTCAGTGCCTCACTTTCCTTGCCCCATTCCCAGACCAGCTCTAAATCATTCATACTTGACTAGGGTTTGTCAGGGTCCCACACGCAGCTGTTGGTGGCAGTGGCGGGGGAGGATACGCATACCCCTTTTTGTTGTGTTTCACAGCCTACCTGCTGATGTTTCAATCACTCACTTCATCCCGCTTCCTCTTTTATTTTTTCTTAATTGCTTGACTCACTATCATGGCAACATCACCCCTACCAAGTTGTTGTTGCAAATTATTCTCTATGATATTATAGAATAATACATCATATAGCAAATAATTCTATATGATATGGTGGATATATGTCTTTATGCACGTGTACGCTCAATCGCTCAGTCGTGTCCAAATCTTTACAACCCCATGGACTGTAGCCCACCCATGAAATTTTCCAGGCAAGAATACTGGAGCGAGTTGCCATTTCTTACTCCAGAGGATCTTCCTGATCCAGGGATCGAACCTGCCTTTCTTGCATCTCCTGCCTTGGCAGGCAGGTTCTTTACCACTGCGCCACCTGGGAAGCCTGTGTGTTTTTATACATTTGTCCAAACCCGCAGAAACGTAAGACACCGAGTGTGAGCCCTAATGTCAGCTGCTGCTGCTGCTAAGTCGCGTCAGTCATGTCCGACTCTATGTGACCCCATGGACTATAGCCTACCAGGCTCCTCTGTCCATGGGATTCTCCAGGCAAAAGTACTGGAGTGGGTTGCCATTGCTTTCTCCTTAATGTCAGCTAAGAACTAGCAAAGATAATGATGTGTCCATCAATTGTTACAATGTAGATGGTGAGGGAGGCTGTGTATGTGGTCAGGGAAAATGGTACATAGGAAGTCTCTGCACCAGCCTCTCAATTTTGCTCTGAACTAAAACCGCTAAAAATAAAGTCTATTTACCAAATCACGATGTCACTCACATTCTGCACTCTAATCCCTCTCTAGTAACCAGGGCAAAGTGTCAGCCACCAAGAAACAAAAGATCTGTCAGGATGGAATGAGAAAATGCTCAGGGGATCTGGGGTCCCGGCCTCCGAGGACCGGACCACCATCCTCTCTCACCTTTCTTGTCTGACAAGCTCACGGCCAGAATCTCCCAAGTGGTGATGGAGTCTTTCAAAAACACGTTCATGAGCTTCGTGGAGATTCTGGTCCAGGGAGAAGTGGGGGGGGGGGGGCGGTGATTAGGAGAAGACATCTAGCAGGATGCAGGGGGAGAGCAGGTAGGGAGGGGCCCCAAGGGACAGGATTGGAAGGGGGCTGGAGGTGGGTACATTTAGGTAGCCCCAACTCTATTTTCTAGGCTGGGTTGTGTGCTTCCACCATGATTCCACAAAAGAAGGGGGTTTGAGGGGCATGCAAATGCAGTGTCCAATCTAGGGTGACCATAGAAGCTGGCCTGGGGATAGGTTGAAGTGGGGCCATCCCAGCCTTACCCATTTTTGTCTGCTTGTTTAAGGTCCTCAATGACGGTCCACAACCAGCTCTCGGGGAATTGGCTTCGGGAAATGATGTCCTCCTCTGGGATTATGTCATCATCCAGGTCACCTGTGGGTGGGGGGTGGGGGGTTAAAACAGACTGAATCCCCCCTCCTGCTCCCTCCACTGTCCCTTTTAGATATTTATCTTTATCATCCCCTAGAGGGATTCCTAGCATGGACACACCCAAGGTCACATGATCACTTCCAGGGATCCTAGGCACATTTGCCCCAAGAGGCTCCTTTCTCCATAAAAAAAAATATTAAAAGTCACATTTTACAACCATGTTGGTATAAAGGTGAAAATAAGCCACACTGCATTGGGTTGATTTGTTTTTTCCCCTTTGATTTTCAAGGGAATGAAAATATTTGCATGAAAGAGCCTCTAAAAGCATCATTGGCCCATGCCTGCTGTGTTACATTAACCATGTGATGGTTAAGTCTATCCTGAAAGCAATGGGGCTAGCTGAGAGATTCTCTGGACTTGATGGAGATTGCCAAAGAGACAGTGGTCTTTAAAAGTCATCTTGACCCCATCAGCAAGTACACAAAGCTGGACTAGAATAGAGTTTAATCCTGGCTGGGCTTTCCTCAAACAATGATGAACAGATTTTAATTTGGTTCTGGGGCTTCCCTGGTAGTTCAGATGGTAAAGAATCTGCCTGTCAATGCAGGACTTACAGGTTCCCTGGGTCCGGAAGATCCCCTGGAGGAGGAAATGGCTACCCACTCCAGTATTCTTGCCTGGGAAATCCCATAGACAGAGGAACCTGGTGGGCTACAGCCATGGAGTCACAGAGTCAGAGTCTTAGTGATTAACACTTTCACTTTTCTGCCTAACCACAAAGTAGGTGGAATTCCATAGATACTTAAATCCACCCATAAAAGCGAAGAAGGTGAAAGTCGCTCAGTCATGTCCGACTCTTTGCAACCCCATGGACTATACAGTCCATGGAATTCTCCAGGCCGGAATACTGGAGTGGGTAGCCCTTCCCTTCTCCAAGGGATTTTCCCAACCCAGGGATCGAACCCAGGTCTCCCGGCAGATTCTTTACCAGCTGAGCCACAAGGGAAGCCCAGTACTCTGGAGTAATCTATGAAAGTGCCTTGGGATACTAACTCTTAATCAACCCTCTGTATCACCCCCAGTTGGCTAAAAAAATGACATAATGCTGGGGGAAAAAAGTCATCCGTGTGTGTAAATCATACACACATTGTCTAAATTTCTTCTTTGCGAAAGAAAAGTCTTGGGTCACTGGAGCAGAGAGTAGCATGCCTAGTCATTATAATTTGCAAAGAGACTGAAGGTAGAATTCTGTGTTCATGTATGTTGGGAATCATGTTTTTGGTGGGGTAGAGGGTTGAAGGGGTTGCTAGTTTTCCAGCTAAAGGAATTCAGAAATATTTGACTTTGGCAGTGGCTGCTTTTGAGAAGTTATCTGCAGATAGTTCAGTTTCAACAAAGCCCATTCTGGCACAGAAGTCTTCTAATTAAGACATACTAAAATATATTTTTAAAAAACAAAAAGAAAAGGAGAGGGACTTCCTTTTCTCCCACTGGTAGTCCAGTGGTTAAGGTCCCGAAGTTCCACTGCAGGGGGCATAGGTTCAATCCCTGATCAGGGAACTAAGATTCTGCATGCCACATGGCATAACCAAAAATTTTAAAAACTGAATAATGGTGGGATCAGGCCACACCGGGCTCCTCTGTCTCTCAACAGATGGCCGTGGAGACTGTGTCAGTTCTGTAAAGGCCACTTTGTGGTGAGACCATTCTGATTTTGCTTAAAGGGGGCTTCTAAGAGAAGCCCTGGCTTTGCTTAAGATTGATGTGGCCTGAGATGTAGAGTTTTGACTGTGTACATGTCCTCTCCAGAATCGAATGAATGAATGAATGATTGAACATTGGGCAAAGGTTGAGCAGGTCTCTTAATAAGGCAACATGAATTAGTTTTCTTTGGTAAAGGCAAGCTTATAACCCATCTCATGTCTTCCTACTGGCAACTAGTGTGACCAGCTCTATCTTCTAGAATGATCCCTCAGATCATGGGAGGGAGGGGTGTCCTGGGCACTGGTAAAGTCAAACTTCAGAGGGTCTGGGGCCAGGGCCAGGCTAATCCACCCAGGCAGGAAATTTCCTTGCCCTCAGGAAAGGAGTCTTCTCCACTAGACTAGGTCCTTCTTCCCTCAGACAGGCACTTTCTTCCACCTGCGACAGACCCGCATCCCCCTCAGACAGGACGTCCTTCCCTCTCAGACAGGGATCTCCTTGCCCCACTGGAGATCTCCTCCTCCCTCAGACAGGCACGTCTTCCTCCCTCTCCGGACAGGCCTCCTCCTCACCTCGGACTCGCTGGATAGAGACCCCCTCTTCCTTCGGACAGGCACCTCCTCCCCCTAGGACTGGACTCCCCGCTCCTTGAACAGATTGGCTCTACCCTCTTCGGATTGGCTCCTCCTCCCACCTCGGACAGGCCCGCCCTCCCCGCCACAGGACTCACTCCTGGCCAGCTCCAGGGCGCCGTCGCGGCTGTGCTGCTGCCGCAGCTGAGTGATGTACTCGCAGCAGTCCAGGAAGGCCTTGACGCACGCGTCGCCCTGCAGGATGAACTGGGCCCGGCGCTGGCACGGGAACTTCATGGGGTTGTCCCGCATGCCGTCTTCGCAGCACTTGCGCAGATCGCTGCTGTACTGACCCGCTATGGGAACACAGATTTCCCCGACACGTCCCGCGCGCCCTCAGCTGCTGGCCTCGAAGCAGCAGACACTCAGGACACAGCCCAGGAAGAACTTCCCCACGGTCAGACCCTCCCCTTCCCTCTCTAGCTGGGATCCAGAATGGGTGGGGACCAGCGGAGGGCGCACACCTTTATCCATCCTCTTCTCCATGAGCTGCACCGAGCGGCGTCGGCGGGTGGCTGGTTGCGGGCACTGCGGATCTAAAGGCAGGTGGAAGGGGAACCAGATGGGTTAGGCACCTACTATGTTTCTGCTTTATTGACTATGCCAAAGCCTTTGACTGTGTGGATCACAATAAACTGTGGAAAATTCTGAAAGAGATGGGAATACCAGACCACCTGACCTGCTTCTTGAGAAATCTGTATGCAGGTCAGGAAGCAACAGTTAGAACTGGACATGGAACAACAGACTGGTTCCAAATAGGAAAAGGAGTATGTCCAGGCTGTATATTGTCACCCTGCTTATTTAACTTATATGCAGAGTACATCATGAGAAACGCTGGGCTGGAGGAAGCACAAGCTGGAATCAAGATTGTGGGGAGAAATATCAATAACCTCAGATATGCAGATGACACCACCCTTATGGCAGAAAGTGAAGAGGAACTAAAAAGCCTCTTGATGAAAGTGAAAGAGGAGACTGAAAAAGTTGGCTTAAAGCTCAACATTCAGAAAACTAAGATCATGGCATCTGGTCCCATCACTTCATGGCAAATACATGGGGAAACAGTAGAAACAATGTCAGACTTTATTTTTTGGGGCTCCAAAATCACTGCAGATGGTGACTGCAGCCATGAAATTAAAAGACGCTTACTCCTTGGAAGGGAAGTTATGACCAACCTAGATAGCATATTCAAAAGCAGAGACATTACTTTTCCAACAAAGGTCCTGGCTATGGTTTTTCCAGTGGTCATGTATGGATGTGAGAGCTGAACTGTGAAGAAAAGAATGATGCTTTTGAACTGTGGTGTTGGAGAAGATTCTTGAGAGTCCCTTGGACTGCAAGGAGATCCAACCAGTCCATTCTGAAGGAGATCAGCCCTGGGTGTTCATTGGAAGGACTGATGCTGAGCTGAAACTCCAATACTTTGGCCACCTCATGAGAAGAGTTGACTCATTGGAAAAAACCCTGATGCTGGGAGGGACTGGGGGCAGGAGGAGAAGGGGACGATAGAGAATGAGATGGCTGGATGGCATCACCGACTCGATGGACATGAGTTTGGGTAAACTCTGGGAGTTGGTGGTGGACAGGCAGGCCTGGCGTGCTGCAGTTCATGGGGTTGCAGTCGGATATGAGTGAGCGACTGAACTGACTGACTGACTGATGTGTCCTTGGTTTCCTCCCCACTGCAGCCTCCCCCCACCCCCACCCCCGCCGTGATGTTGGAGTGTTATTGTGGCCCATACCGAGGCTCAGAAAGAAGTGATTTGCGAGATGATAGTGGAGGCGGGACTTCCAACACCCCAACCTGCACCCCAGAGCCCTGCCCTTAACATGATCTCAGTATCTGGGGGATGGAGGCCCTGCTTCTCGCCTGCCCTGCCTTTCCCTGCATCCTCACCTGCCCTCTGCTGGGTCTCCAGGCCCTGGCTGGTCTTGAGAGTGAGTCCTGCATCCGTGAAGACGCCAGCATAGTTTCTTCCACTGCCTGGGGTGCAGCCAATGTCCGCTTTCTCCACCACGTCCCAGATCTGCGGGGTGGAGTGCAGGCGGAGGGTCAGAAGGGCCACCACCCTCTGGCCAGCTTGTCCATCCAGCCCCACCCCATCCATCCTTATCCTGTTCCCCAAGCTGGCAGGCCACGATGGACGATCCAGAATTGGACTCTGGACTGCGTCCATTCCCAGCACCATCTCCAACGTGGACCTTTGTCCACCCACATTCTCATCCTCAACTTGACTTCAACCCATCCCCGTGTCTACATCCATTCAGACCTCTATGCTCAACCTATCTGCTCCTCTCCAGCATCATCCCCAGGTGGCTCAGTGGTAAAGAATCTGCCTGCCAATGCAGGAGACACAGGTCCCATCCCTGGGTGGGGAAGGTACCCTGGAGAAGGAAATGGCAACCCACTCCAGTATTCTTGCCTGGGAAATGCCATGGACAGAGAAGCCTGGTGGGCTACAGTCCATGGGATTGAAAAAGAGTTGGACAGGACTGAGTGACTGAACGACAATAAGCATCACTCCCACCTCAACCCAATGCCATCTCTGAACCAACCTCAGCGACTCTGGGGCATACCTTTCTCTGGGTCAATTTGTTCTTCTTATTCAGCACAAACACGCCCTTGTCCACGGCCACGAGCCCCACTCGGGCCCCCTGGTCAGCCTCGATCTTCAGGGTTATCTGTTGCCCGGGTCGATGGTGTTTCTCTTCCTTCCCACCATTTTTCACCACCAGCTATGGGAGGGGAGCAGGTTGGAGGGGGAATTCAGCCCTGTAAGACCTCAAGAAGCCCAAGACAGAGGAGGTCTTGAGCTGGACTGAAAGGGGAGGGGAAGAAGCAAGCCAAACTGGCATCAGGCAGAAAATCAAGAAAAGAGAGAAAACCAGGAGCAAGAGAGATACTGAGTGCAAGCGTCTACTTATGAAATAAATGAGTCATAGGGATCAAATACACAGTGTGAAGAAGATAGTCAATAAGCACATAGGACCTTTGTATGGTGACATGTGGTTACTAACAGGACTCATGATGGTGAGCATTTTGAAACACACAGAAATATGTTGATATGTGGATTGTAGAAATGTCGTACACCAGGAACTAACATAGTGGCATAGGTCAATTAGGCACTTCCCTGTAGCTCAGTTGGTAAAGAATCCGCCTGCAATGCAGGAGACCCAGGTTTGATCCCTGGGTTAGGAAGATCCCCTGGAGAAGGGAATGACAACCCACTCCAGTATTCTTGCCTGGGAAATCCCATGTACAGAGGAGCCTGGCAGACTACAGTCCATGGGGTTTCAAAGAGTCAGACATGACTTAGCGTGTAACCACCACCATAGGTCAATTATACTTCAAACAAACATACTCATAGAAAAAGAGATCAGATGTGTGGTAAAGGGAGAGGGAATTGAGTGAAGGTGGTTAAAAACAAACTTTCAGTTTTAAGTACCAGGGGTGTAATGTACAACATAATAAATATATGTAATTAACCCTGCTGTGCCATTATATAAGGAAGGTCGTTAGAGGAAACCCTGAATTCTCACCACAAGGGAAAGATTTTCTTTTTCTATTTCTTTAATCTCATATCTCTATGAGGTGATCACTATTCACTCAACTTATTGTGCTGATCACTTATGATGTACCTAGGTTAAATCATTATGCTCTACACCTTAAACTTAGTACTGTGTGTAAATTACATTTCAATAAAACTGGAAGAAAAAGAAGCTACTAAGGGAACTTCCCTGGTGGCCCAGTGGTTAGGACTTTGCCTTCCAATCCAGGGAGTACAGGTTCGATCCCTGGTTGGGGTGCTAAGATCCCACCTGCCTCCCAGCCAAAACACCAAAAGCATAAAGCAGAAGTAATATTGTAACAAATTCAATAAAGACTTTAAAAAAAGGTCCATATCAAGAAAAAAAAAGATGAAGAAACTGAGGCTGAAAGAGATGGAAGAATAAGATGGAAAAGGAGGAGAGGCAGGAACTCTGAAATGGGGAGAGGCATGGACTCAAAAGATTGGAGAGAGACAGAGCCAGAGGCACAAGACGGGGAGAGGGACAGCCAGGTGGAGGGTCTCCAGATGGGCACAGAGAGGTGCCAGGGAGCTTACCGTGCCCATACACGAGTCCTTGACATCCACCCACACGGAGTCGGCCACCACCTCCCTCTGGCCTTTGGCATTAATCAGTGTGTAATAGGCCACCAGGCGGAAGGAAGGGATGAAGTCTGACGTGATGGTCAAGGGCAATACCACTAGGTCCTGGCCGGGCTCTCGGTACTGGCGTCCCACCTTCAACAGCTTCCCCTTGTTCATGATCTGGGGGGACAGTTCGGTATAAGGATCAGGAAGGTGAGCGGGAGAATGGGTGGGAGTCAGGGACGGGGGTGGGGGGTGGAATCTGGGATGGATGAGGGCTCCCGGGGATACTGGGAGTTCTAGAAAGCCACGGACCATGTAGGTGTAGTAGCGGATCTTGGCTTGCTCGCCGGGGTCCGTGCGCAGGTGGAAGTTGACGTTGAGAGTCTCCCCAGGCTTGAGCTCCACGCGGGGCACAGAGAGGTGCAGGTAGTTATTGGAGTTCCCCTGGGTGTTGTAGGGTAGGGCCTGCATGGTCCTGGTGGCCTGTCGCCCCTCGGGGATATTGTCCTTTTTTGTGCGTACCTGGTCAGGGAAAGATGGATGCCATGATGCCCACCCGCCCTCCCCAGAGACATCTAAATCCACACCCCTGAGACCAGGGTATTTTATGTGAGGAGAAAGACTTTGCAGATGAGATTAGGTTAAGGATATTAAGGAGATGGGGAGGAGACTGAATGATCCAGGTGGGCCCAATGCCATCACAAGTGTCCATATAAGATGTCTAGGCAGGGACTTCCTTGATGGCACAGTGGATAAGAATCTGCCTGCCAATGCAGGGAACATGGGTCCGATCCCTGGTCCGGGAAGATTACACATGCTGTGGAGCAACTAAGCCTGTGTGTCACAACTATCGAGCCTGTGCACCCTAGAGCCTGTGGTCTGCAACAAAGAGAAGCCACCTCAATGAGAAATCCAAGCCCCACAACTAGAGAAAGCTGGCAAACAGCAACAAAGACCCAGTGCCACCAAAAATGAATGAGTAAATAATTTAAAATAAGAAGACATCTGGGCAGCAGACATCTAGAAGGTAGGACCCTGCTGTGCAGATGAGAACACATCTATGCGTGCAAACTATTATATATAGAATGGATAAACAAAGCCCTACAGTACAGCACAGGGAACTCTATTCAATATCCTGTCATAAACCATTATGGAAAAAGATATGAAAAAGACATATGTATATGTCTAACTGAATCACTTTGCTGTACAGCAGTAATTAACACAACATTGTAAGTCAATTCTACTTCAATCAAATAAATGAAAACATAAAAAGAGCCCTTCTATGCAAATGAAAACATCTCTGTGGATGGCACATCCCTTTATGCAAATGAAAGAAACCCACTCTATGCCCAAGACAGGATCCTTTTGTGCACATGTCAGGACCCCAGTCTACAAAATTAAGTCCCCTGAGGCTGGCCCAGAACTCACGGTGATGGTCAGGGGATCCCGTTTGTTCTGTGTGTTGATGCTTAGCTTGGCCACGCCATCATCCTGGGTCAAGGACTGCACATTGCTGCCCTGGGTCACCACCGGGATGTGGCGAGCGGGGGAGCCGTCGGGGTTTGTCACGTACACCTGTGGGTACAGGGGCAGGTGGAGGGCATTCAGGCAGACCCAGGGGTGTGATCGTGCTCAGGAGCAGTGTTGAGGGGTGCAGTCCTGCCCAGGGTCTCACCATGAGGTCGAAGGGCATGGCAGGTTTGAAGAACTTGGGGGTCTTGGTGAAATGGATCTGGTAGGGGGAAGTCACAATGGGGATCCCGGTGCGCTCTGCCTCCACCATGTCACTGCCTGAGGGGGGCCAGCCATGAGGGTGGGCTCCTGGGCCACCCCTCAGGACCAGGCTTCCCCCGTCAGACTGCACTCTGCCTTCGTACTGGGCCTCTGTCCTTAGAATGTATCTTCCCCATCGACCTGATTCCACATTCATTCTGAACATCCACCCTCAGAATGAGTCTCCCTCTTGCACTGGGTCTTATGCCCCAGAGTGGTTCTTCCCTGTCAGACTGGACCCCTTCTTCATTCTGGGCCTCCTCCCTCAGACTAGGTCTCCCCTGTAAGACTGGATCCCCCCTCCCTTCATTCTGCACCTCTTCCCTCAGACTAGACCTCCCCTGCCAGCCTGGACCCTCCCTTCATTCTGGGCTTCCTCTCTCAGATGAGACCTCCCTTGTCAGACTGGATCCTGCCCCCTTCCTTCTTGGCCTTCTCCCTCAGACTGCATCTCCCCCTTCAAAACTGGATCCCCTGCTTCATTCTGGGTCTCCCCTCTCAGACTGGATCCCCCTTTCATTCTGGGCCTCCGCCCCCAGACTGGGCCTCACCTGATTGCAAGATGACGGTGGCGGACACATATATGGACTTGCCCACCAGGGCATCAGCTCGGGAGGGCTGTACTCCATTCAGCAAAACCTGACGTTTCAGTATGGCCTCCCCATTACCATCGTTGATCTGGGGGAGACAGTAAGGGTTCATGGCGGAGGGGGGACCTGGGGTTAGGGACCAGGGGGTGGGCTCAGACGACAGGAGACAGGAAGGGTGTTTAGGGTGGGGGAGACCAGACAGGGCCTCTGTTAGGTACCGGAACACGGGTGAGGGAGTGAGTCAATGAAATTCTCCGGTCGCCATCCTGGACCCCAAAGATGACGAAAGCTGTTCCGTCCACCTGTTCCCCGTACAAGAACCTGCGATGCAGGGACAGTCTCAGATTCTCCCCTCTGCAGATGAGTCTTCCTCCAAACTAGCGTTGGCCTCGGTTGAGCCCCTCCCCCCACTTGGCCCCTCCCCCTGCCCCTCACCTGGCAATGATGTTGACCTTCAGGCCATCTGGGTCATCAATGTAGTAGAATTTCTCTTCAGGCTCTAGTTGGACCTCAAAACTGGGAAGCACTGGGGGGGGACAGATCATGTTGGTGGGGGACCAGCATTGAGCCCAGCCTGATGCACTCCCCCATCCCCCTACCCCCTAACCCCAGTTCCCTGGACCCTCTTACCATATTCCTTCACCTCAAACTCAGCGGAGAAGACCTGCTGCGGAGAATCTTCATAGTAGGCTTTGATCTTCCACACCCCCATGCTGTGGGGGAGGTAGGCTGGTGATCTGGACAGACCTGGCGGCCCCCCACTCCCTCTCCTGGGGTAGGGGAGCCCCAAACCCCCTCCTGGAGGACCTGACATACTTCACTAGCTCTGGAATGTTCCAGGACAAGGTCAAAATGCCAAACTGGTTCTGAGAAGACTTGGAGTCCCGCTTGACAGGGATGCCATCAGGGGTCTGTCAGGAGACAGAGAGAAAAATGGCTCTTCAGAGATGAGGCTTTGCCTCTTGGCTTGCCCCTCCCTGTCTGTGTCTGGACATTTTCTCTGTGTTAGGTCCACAGGGGCAGTGGTGAAGAACGTGCCCCTGAGCCAGTCAGCTTGGGTTCAAATCCCCACTGAGCCAATTACAAGCTGTGTGACCTTGGGCAAGTTACTTAGCCTCTCTGTGCTCAATGAGCATATCTGGAAAAAGATAATTATTACTCCTATGTCACTGGTTTGGGAAATGTTAATATAGGCAAGAGCTGATGATGATCAGCGTCTCTCCAAAAACAAATAATAACTAGCGTTTGGGACTTCCCTGGTGGTGGTCCAGTGGCTAAAACTCCACGCTTCCAATGCAGGGATTGCACGTTCGATCCCTGGTCATGGAACTAGATTCCACATGCCGCAGTTAAGACGCGACACAACCTAATAAATAAATGTTAAAAATAGATGACATGTGTCATCTATTGTGATGCAGGACCCTGTGCTAAGCATTTGATTAGCACATACATACACCACACATAACTGCCCACATCTGCCTTTTTGACATAGCAATGTTGCATGGCTAGACCTCATACACATGTGATTTCATGCATTGCCAACAGTTAAACATCAGGAGACATCACATAGAAATCCAATTTTCTGGCTTCTCTTGGAAATTAAGGTCACTGTGGATAACATGCTTCTGTTGGTACGGGGTGACATTTGCTGGGAGCTGAGCACTGTGCCTTGAGGGGAGATGTGTATCCTGTTCCCTGTATACCCCTAAATCTCTAAAGCCAGCTCACAGCCTTCAGGACCTGGTCCTTGTTAGCTCTGTGTAATCTCAATAAATACTCAGGAAGATCCCCACAGGAGGACATGCCCCAGTCTTCCTCCCTTCTCTCTCCCTTCATTCTACATGTATGGTTCCCTCCCCATCTCTCCCTGCTTCTCTCTCCCCTCTCCTTCCCTCCCTCCTTCCAGTAAGTTTTTATTTATCCTACTACCCGCCAAGCACTGAATTTATGTTCAGTGGAGGTTAGGGGAAGGTGCAATTAATAAAATGTATAGATCCCATTTACAAGATGCCAGAAGGAGAGGGGGTGTTGCAATTTTACAGGGCACTCAGTGAGATCTCACTGTAAAATTGGGACACTGGAACAAAGACTTGAAGGAGGTGAGGGAGCGGTCTGTGTGGAAATTTCCAGGAAGAGGGTTTTCTGGGTAGGGGGAGTAGCCCATGCAAAGGCCCTGGGGCAGGGCTCTGCCTGAAGAGACTGGTGTGTGGCTGGAGCACAGTAAGCCGAGGAGAAGAGGGAAGCAGCGAGGGCACGGAGGGGATGGGGTAGGTCTTGCAGAGTCTTGTGGGCCACAGGAGGACTTGAAACTTGTTCTCAGGGAAGTGGGAGCCCTGGAAGGCTGGGGGCTGAGGAGGGGGCAGGGCCTGACTCAAGTGCTCACGGGCGCCCTCTGGCGGCACTAGAGAATTAGTGTCAGTCATCATCCCAATCTTCTGATGAAGAAAACAGACGCGGAAATGTGAAGTGACCTGTCCAGAGTCACACAGTGACCGGGTGTCTATCTGGAGCTAGAATCCTCAGGCGCAAGCAAGCATCGCCCCACGTGGTCTCCCTGGCTCCCGGCCCCCTCTCCCGACCTCTCTATATGCCTCTGACTTTGGGTCTCCGTCCGTGGCTCTTTCTCTGTCTCGATCTCTTTGTCTCTCCCTTAGTCTCAGCCCCGGGTAAGTCTGGGGCCCTGGCTGGCTGGTACCTCGATGGTGATGAAAACCGTCTGGCCCACGGGCAGCAGCTTGTGGTCAACAGTGAAGACCCGATAGAGGACTGAGAGGTGGTGGGACAGAAAAAGAGAGTTGGGTGAGACTCTGCTCCTCCCCCAGCCCTGCCCCTCCCCAATCCCGCCCTCTCCAGCCACCCCTCTCCGCCCCTTACCCGTGGAGCCTGGGGTGTAGATGGTCTTGTCCGTCTGGATGAAGAGGTACCCGCTCTGAAGGCTGATCAGCACCACCTTCTCCACCTGGACATTCCCGAAGGTCGCTACGACAGTCACGAACTTGTGCCCCTTGTCGGATTTTAACTCTTTGCTGGCCGGGATCTGGGCGTGAACCAAGAGATCATTAGGGGTCTGCTCCACCTGCCCTCTTCACAACACAGCCTGCCCATCAATTCTGGTTTGCCCAGATTTGGGGAGTAACGGGGTACTGAGATGGCGGGAGGGTAAGAGAGGGGGTGGGAGTCAGAGGGAGGGATGGGAAGGGGGAGTAAGAGGCGGCTCAGAGGAGGGAGGGCTCAGAAGGGGAAGGGACTCAAAAAGAAAACTCAGATGGAAGGGCCTCTGAAGGAAGAGGGCTTAAGAGAGGGAGGGGCTTGGAGGGCGGGGGCTCAGAAATGGGAAAGGGCTCAGAGATCCTAGGGCTTGGAAGGAGGTGGATTTGAGAGAGATCAGGGGGCTACTGTATAGCACAGGGACCTCTGCTCAATATTATGTAACAGCCTAAATGAGGCAAGAATTTGGAAAAGAATAGATACATGTATATGTATCACTGAATCACTTGACTGTACACCTGAAATTACTGCAACATTGCTAATCAATTATGCTCCAGTATAAATTAAAAGTTTTTTGTTTTTTTTTTTTTAAGCCGGGAACCCAAAGCCAGTGCTTTGGGACAATTCAGAGGGATAGGGTGGGGAGAATTGTGGAAGCGGTTTTTAGGATGGAGGGGGACACATGCATACCCGTGGCCGATTCATGCTGATGTATGGCAAAAACCATCACAATATTGTAAAGTAATTGTCCTCCAATTAAAATAAATTAATTAATTTAAAATAAAAAAGAAGGTGGAGACAGCTCAGAGAAAGCACTGGATGAAGCAGTGGGAGGGGCTCAGAAAAGGGAGGGCTCAGATGGGGGAGGGGGAGACTCAGAAGGGGCGGGGCTCAGGCAGTGTGGGTGGGGCTCAGAGAGCTCAGCCACGTGGATGCGTGGAGGACTCTCGGAGCTGGTGCGGCAGCAGCAGGATTGGGCTCCCTGGCGCGCCCACCTTGATGGTGACGGTGCTCAGGTAGCCATTGTTGCTGTTCAGCTGGGTGTTTTCGTTTGACAGCACTTGTTTCTTGGCCGGGAAGTCGTGGACGGTGACCGAGACCTGAATAGTCCCTTGTCCTCCGTGGGCCTCCAGCACCACAGTCTCCTCGCTCTCCAGACGCAGGATGTTGGGGGTGATCATGGAATACCTGCCGGAGGGGAGCATGGGGCGTGGCGCTGTCATCCCCGGAAGCCCGGGCTGCCAGCCCTTCCCCAGGGTGAGCGCTCTGCCCCAGTCCCTGGTCTCACAGGGGATCCGGAGACCGGCAGACAACTGGGGGCGGGGCGGGGGAGGAGGAGGCAGGGGCGGTGCTTCACATCCCATCAACTCCTCAACACCAAAATGAGAGGTGCCACCTCTTCCAAGACTTCCAAACTCACCACTGAATCCACTTATTCCAGGAGCTCTAATCCCGAAATCTTTAAACACCCCAAGTCTCTAAACACCCAGCCCTGGAACACCATATGTGCTATGAGCTAAGTGGCGTCAATCGTGTCCGACTCTTTGCTACCCTCTAGACTGTAGCCGGCCAGGCTCCTTTGTTCATGGGATTCTCCAGGCAAGAATACCAGAGTGGGTTGCCGGTGCCCTCCTCCAGGGGATCTTCCTGACCCAGGGATCAAACCCGCGTCTCCTGTGTCTCCTGCATTGCAGGCGGATTCCTTACCTGCTGAGCCACCAGGGCAGCCAAGACCATCCCAAACTCCTCCCTAAACCTGTGGCACCCCAGATCCAGATCCACGCCCTCAGCCACATACACCCACGCGAAATCTCTAGACCCTTAAAACCTGAAACTACAAACTCCCAGAATCTATGACGGTCAAATGTCCAGGACGCCAGATCACCTCTCCTGCAGAATCACTCATCACCGCATACGCCCTACACATGCAGGGCCGCATACCACAAATGCACACTCTCGTCTCTGAAGCAGCCTTTTTTGGGGGTCAGGCTGTGACTACTCACATGGGGTTCCCCAGGGCCATGGGGAGACTGGCTAGAAGCAGCAGCAGCAGGCTGGGGCCTGAGGTGGGCTTCATGGTGCCGGGGCAGTGGAGGGAAGGAGGGATAGAGGGACGGAGGGAGAGGGCAGGGGGGCAGTGAGCTGAGGTTGTTGGAGTCTGCCTTTTTATCTGGCTCCTGGCTTCCTCCCTCCTCTGACCAGCCCTCACTCCCCGCGGCCTCCCTCCTCCCTGGGACTGCCCCAGATTTCTCAATACTGTTTCCTAAGTTTTTCAATCTGTAGGGCCAGCATGCCTGGCATAAGTAACCCGGGGCCATGTTCTTCAGCTACAGAGACACAACAACCTCCTGCCCGGGCCTCCCTCCGGGTCATGGCCATCTGGTGATCAGGGACCTTTCCCTGTTACATCTACTTGGTAGCAGATGAAAGCAAAGGGCAGAGAGCCACCCCTTGCCCCCAACTCCAGATATCTGGTCCTGGCCCTCAGTCTACTTTTAAGCATGCATTTATTCACCAGACTCTTCCTGTGAGTCCATTTCTGTGCTAGCATCTCATGTTCCACTTCCAGAATCTTCCATGTTGGCATGGGGCTGGGGGCCGGGGACAGAGTCCAGCATCAATGCTCCTAGCCCCACAGAGTGTTTTCTCCAGTGGAGAGGGACTCAGCTTCTTGGAGAGTCAGGGAAGGTTTCTTGGAGGAGGGGACATTTCAACTGGGCTTTGAAGTATGTGTAGGAGTTCACTATCCAAGGACAATGTTTTCTAGGGCAAGGAGAGCCTGGAATTCCCTTCACCTAATCTCGTCAAGAGGCCTGAGTGGCTAAAAAGTCATAATTGAGGAAAGTCCCATGGCTAGCTTTTGTATTACATCAATGCCTTCTTAGGGGAAGGAGGTTCAAGAGGGATGGGACATGTGTATACCTATGGCTGATTCATGTTTATGTGTGGCAGAAACCAACACAACATTATAAAGCAATTATCCTCCAATTAAAAAAAATTTAAAAACATCCTCTTGGGATATTATTATTATTAAAAATTGTATTTAACTTGTTGCATAAGAATTGGTAATATAGTCATATGGTTCAATATCTAAAAGGTAACCTTCCTCCTGCTCTTGTTGCTAGCCATCAGGGTCTCAGACATGACCATGTAACCAAGTCTCATGTTTCTCTCCAGAGGTATATTATACATTTACGAACACTCACACATTTCAAAAACAAATCAGAAAGCTCTACACAAAAACAATATCAGAAAGCTCTACACACTCTTCTTCCTGGTCTCCCTGGGTTACACCTTGCTTTTTCATAAACAGTATACGGTAGGATTGTTTCATTATCAGAGCACAGAGAGCTTCCTTGTTCTTGCAGTGAAAGTAACCAGTCATCTGCTGATGGACAGACAGACTTCCTATTGTTACAAAACCATGGTCCCTCCAGACAGTAATCTGCATTATTGCCCAGTTATTGCCCAGTTCTCATGATTATTAACTGGTAAACCTTGGGGAAATTACTGATAACCACTTGAGCCTCAGTTTCCTCCTGTAAAGGGGTTATAACAGCAAGCAACTTCAAAGAGTTCTTACTACAATGAGAAAAGATAATTCTGATCAAAGGCTGTGTGTTAACAGTAACCTTGCTAGATATCGCTAAATTCCCCTCCATAGTTATATTGATTTGCATATTCACCAGTCTTGCACAAAGTTGCCAATTTCCTCATTCCCACCCCGCCTGTACCCCAACCCCTGCCCCTGGCCCACCGCCCCACTTAAGGGCACGTCGTCCAAACTGGATTTTCGCCTCAGCGTCAGTTTAATTTGCTTGTAAATTGAGACTCTGGGGGATAGGGGGAATGTGAAACCAGGTGTAGGGAGGATGGGGGATCTAGAGCCCTGAAGAGATGGAGGATTCAGAAGCCCAGAGGGCTGTTTTCCAAAGCCTCCTTGAAGGGGTTAACAGGGACCTCACTCTGATTTCCTGTAATCCACGCTCTTTCCCTGGCCAGGCCTCCTGTGTCCCTCCCCCCAGTAGGGGGAGGCGTGGAGAAACAACAAACCTGGGCTCTGTCTTATCTGATTGCGACACCTTTTCTTTGGAAGAGGAGGAGGAGGGGGGGGAGGCAAACACTTGCTTACTCTACAGAACTGGGGTTCAACTTCTGGAACTGGGATGTGGCCACCTGCTAGGATCCTCCACTCCCCAATACTTTATCTTTCTCCCCTGTCCACCCGCCAAAATATTCACCCCGTTTCCTGATTCCGTTATAGACTTAAGCCTTAGGGCTCTGTGATTTGTCAAGGAATCAAGAATTTGAGAAGGAATTCCTGCTGACCTCGCTCTCCCCTGTGGGGTTGCCTGCCCCTCCCTCAGAGCCTCAGTTAGTCCATCTGAACAAAGGCAGTAATGGCAGTTCCTGCTGCTTTGTTTTTTATTTTTTTATTTTGGCCTCACTGTGCAGCAGGCAGGTGGGATCTTAGCTCCCCCAACCAAGGATCGAAACTGCTCCCCCCCCCCCCCCCCCCCCCGCATTTGAAGCACAGAGTCTTAACCACTGGAACGCCAGGGAAGTCCCAGTTCCTGCTGTTTTGACAATTAAGAGAACCCAGATTCTGTGAGAGACACGAGTTCGATTCCTGGGTTGGGAAGATCCCCTGGAGGAGGGCATGGCTACCCACTCCAGTATTCTTGCCTGGAGAATCCCATGGACAGGGGAGCCTGGTGGGCTATAGTCCGCGGGGTAACAAAGAGCCGGACACTGAGCGACTGAGTACACACAGATGCCTTGAAGTCCTGGGCTTGGAGGGAAGATTCATGCCCACAGGGATGGAGGTCTGAGAAGGGTCCTACCTATGACATCCAGGAGGTGACCAGAGGGATGGAAGTGAAAGTGAACCAAGGTCTCCTGGGAGGGAAGGAAACAAGAGGAATTCTTCCAGGCCTTTTTCAGGGGAATGGATATTTGCATCCAGAAGTTTGGGAGGAGGATGATGGGAAAGATAAGCCAGCAGGGGAGAAAGAGGAGGCATTCCTGGGTGTGGACCCAGGGGGAGCGAGGCTGCCTGGGCAGGTTCTAAGTGGAATATGTAGGAGATTTTTTTTTTTTTTGGCCATGCCATACATCTTGCAGGATCTTAGTTTCCCGACCAGGGAACAAACCCAGGACCCCCTGCACTGGAAGCCCAGAGCCCTAACCACTGGACCATCAGGGACGCCCCCTAGGAGACTCTTACACAGAGTATGTTTGCTTGTTGTTGTTTAGTTCCTAAGTTGTGCCCAACTCTTTTGCAACACCATGGATTGTAGCCCACCAGGGCCCTCTGTCCGTGGGATTTCCCTGGCAAGAATTCTGGAGTGAGTTGCCGTTTCCTTCTCCAGGGGATCTTCCTGGATCAGGGATTGAACCCGAGTTGTTTTGGATTAGCAGGTGGATTCTTTACCACTGAGCCACCAGAGAAACCCAAAATATTTGTTACTTATCTGAAATACAGATTTAACTGGGCATCCTGTATTTTGTCTGGCAACCCTAGCTAGGGTGCAAATAGAATGGGGAGGGGGGCAGAAATGGGCGTGATTTCTGAGTGACGGGAGCCCAGGTGCCCCTCTCCCCTTTAGTTCTCTGCATTTGCCTTAGTACTGTTATCTCCCCAACCCCACCCTTTCCCCACACAGGCGTGGCCACATCTGGGAGCAGCGGACATCCATCTTCCTCTCTTCACCCCCACCCATTCCAGGATGGGTGCTACACTGCTTTCTGGAAATTTCTCTCCAGGACCCAGAGCCTGTCTCCACCTCCACCTCCACCACCAGCAGCCTAGGCTCCCCCTTCTCCCCTACTTGTTACTCATTAACTTGGGCTAACCTTGGCCTGATGGAACCCATCCATTTGCCCTCTGGCTCCTTTCCCCTACCTACTCATGCATATGCAAGCAGAGACACCAGGAACCCTCCACCTTGGGGGATACAGGGGCCAGGGGTGTTTTCTTTTTTCTTTTTTTCTTGAACGGTGCCACTCAGCTTGAAGAATCTTAGTTCCCAAACCAGAGTTTGAACCCAGGCCATCAGCAGTGACAGTGGAGTCCTAACCACTGGACCACCAGTGAATTCCAAGCCAGAAGTTTTGACTCCAGCTCTGCCTTCTCCCAGCCTCTGTTCCTCATCTTTAAATTAGACATCGCAGCTACGGAACCTCCCTCTGAGTTTTGAGGTGACAGCACCTATCATCAGGCAAGCTAGTGGTCAGACAGGCACCCAGCACTTGGTGCATGCAGGATGTACTTGAACTGTATTTTTATTTTTACTAACATCTGCTTCTCCTTTCTCTTGCCTTATTTCAGTGACAGCCGCTCCAGGCCTCCAAGCCAGAGTTCCCTCTTCCTCCCTCTCCCTCATCCCCTATAATCCTCCCTGGGACCCCTCGGTTGTCTCTCCCCACCCATCCTTCTTTCCACCCCTGTGGTCCCTGGCTTCCTTGCTGTAAACTCACCTCTTCCAGGTCATCTAGTCCACAGCAACTGGGGATTTTTTCCCCCACTTTGGACTCATGGTGCAGCATGTAGGATCTTAGTTTTCTGACCAGGGGTTGAACCTGCGCCCCTCAAACTGCAAGTGTGGAGCCTTAACCACTGAACCGCCAGGGAAGTTCCTGGGGATTTTTTTCTAAAACACACCTTTGCATTCCTTCTACAAAATTATGATGCATAATACCAGAATACATGCTAATGACTGTGAACCTCTCAGGGGCAGCATCTTATTGACTTTATGCATCTTAACTTTGCACATCTTGTTTATTCTGAATGCCTTAGGTGCTACTGTTGTTGCGTTGCTCAGTTGTGTCTGACTCTTTTGTGACCCCACGAGCTGGAGCTCACCAAGCTCCTCTGTCTGTGGGATTTCTTAGGCAAAATTTTGGGGTGGGTTGCCAGTTCCTTCTCCAGGGCATCTTCCCAACCCAGGGATCGAACTCAAGTCTCCTACATTGGCAGGTGGATTCTTTACCACTGAGCCACTGGGCAAGCCTGTTAGGTGCTATTACTATCCCCATTTTACAGATAAAGAAACAGGGCTTTGGCCACCTGGTTAAGAGCCTCTAGCTGGTAGAAGCTGAGATTTGAAGCAGGCAGGTGGGTTCCAGAGTTTCTGATGATCACAGTTCTGGTGGCTTGAAACAATATGTTTATTATCCTACAGCTCTGGAGGGCTGAAGTCTGAAATTGAGGTGTCAGGAGGGCTGTGTTTCTTCTGGAAGTTCTAGAGGAGAATCTGTATCAGGGCTATTCAGGCTTCTATGGGCTGCCTGCATTCCTTGGCTCATGGCTTCTTCCATCTTCAAAATGCATGACTCTAGGGATTTCTCTTCAGTCCACTGGCTAAGACTCTGCACTCTGAATGCAGGGGGCCCGAGTTCCATCTCTGGTTGGGGAACTAGATCCCACAGGGAGCAAATAAAAGATACTGAGTGCCATAACTAAAGATCCCACATGCTGCAACAAAAATTGAAGATTCTGTGTGCAGCAACTAAGACCTGACACAGCCAAAAACCAAACCAAAACTCAACCAAACAAAAAAACCCACATCATTTTCACCATCACATCTCATTCTCTGATCCTGACCCTCCTAGTTTTAGTCACTGAATCGTGTCCATTTCTTTGCGACCCCATGGACTATAGCCCACCAGGCTCCTCAGTCCATGGGACTCTCCAGGCAAGAATACTGGAGCAGGTTGCCATTCCCTTCTCCAGGGGTTCTTCCTGACCCAGGAATCGTACCTGGGTCTCCTATATTGCAGGCAGATTCTTGACCATCTGATCCACCTGCGAAGTGCCCCCCTCTTAAAAGGACTCTTGTAATGACAATGCATCCATCTGAACAATCCAGAATCATTCCTCATTCTAACATGCTTAATTGAATCACACATGGAAAGTGCCTCTTGTCATGTAAGGGGACATAGTCCCAGGCTGTGGGGATTAGGGAGGGGACAACTTGGGAGAGCCATATGCCCTAACACACACGAAGAATAAAACATCATCCCTGGACAACCAAGTCCCTCATTGCTTTAAACTCTTCTTGGCTCCCGTGGGCCCCAGCATAAAGTCCAAGAATGTCTGCCTGCCTTTAGGCTTCTGCCAGTTGCTCTTGCCCTCACCCCGACCCCTGCCAGACCTGTAGAGGAACTTGCAAACTGTTCTGGGCATCGCCTTGCTGCAGAATTTCCTCAGCCTGCAATGCCTTCCCACTTCCTTCTTTGTCTGGCTGGGCTATATATATTCATCTGGGCCCTCCCTAGCTGGACCTGTTTCCGCTTGCAGATAGCCTTGACCCCAGCCTGATTGCCTCCCCCTGGCCCATCCATGCCTGCAGTCCCCACCAAGGAATATTTCTCAAGGGTCCAGAAGAGGTTCTGAGTGCTCTAGATGAAGGGCGAAGTGGGGCAGAGCAAAATGCATCACGGGCACCTGCCCACAGGTGTGTGCACAGATGTGTGCACAGGTGCACCTCTAATCTGCACTCCTGGAGGTTGGGGGAAATTCACAAATGGTCAGGCTGTGTTGCAGGGCACTGTGCTGAGCCAGATTCCCATCATGATGTGTGATACTCAGCTCTCTGGGGTCCCCATTTTACATGAAAGGAAACAGGTTAAGCTACTTAACAGGCTGCACAGCAAATGCGGGCAAGATCAAGAGGCTTGGGGGCAAGTCTGGGTGCAGAGCGGGCAGTGCATACCATGGTAAAGGGCAGCTCTGGAACCAGACTGCTGATGTTTTGAGTCTTGAGCCTTCCAACATTTTGCTGTGTTACCTTGGGCAAGTTAAACAGTCTTTCTGTGCTTCATAAGCTTTTCTAAAGACCCCAGGCTTTAGCTAAGATGTGGCACACAGCACTCAGCCTGAGCCACCTCATTTCAGTTCAGTTCAGAAGCTGTCGTGTCCGACTCTTTGCAACCCTATGGACTGCAGCGTGCTAGGCTCCCCTGTCCATCATCAACTCCCCGAGCTTTCTCAAACTCATGTCCATCCAGTCAGTGATGCCATCCAACCATCTCACCCCTTTTCTCCTGCCTTCAATCTTTCACAGCATCAGGGTTTTTTCCAATGAGTCAGTTCTTCGAATCAGGTGGCCAAAGTATTGGAGCTTCAGGTTCAGCATCAGTCCTTCCAATGAATATTCAGGTCTGATTTCCTTTAGGATGGACTGGTTGGATCTCCTTGCAGTCCAAGGGACTTGCAAGAGTCTCCTCCAACACCACAGTTCAAAAGCATCAATTATTCAGCGCTCAGCTTTCTTTCTAGTCCAACTCTCACATCCATATATGACTACTGGAAAAACCATAGCTTTGACTAGATGGACCTTTGTGGGCAAAGTAATGGCTCTGCTTTTTAATATGCTCTCTAGGTCATAGCTTTTCTACCAAGGAGCAAGCTTCTTTTAATTTCATGGCTGCAGTCATCATCTGCAGTGATTTTGGAGCCCCCAAATATAAAGTCTCTCACTGTTTCCATTGTGAGAGAAATGTTTTACAGTATGAAAAGGCAAAAAGATATGACACTGAGCCACTTGCGGTCATCCAATCAACCATTTTTTCCTCCCCTCCAGCCTTTGCACAGGCGGTCCCCTCATCTGGGCCTGTGCATCCCTTT
The DNA here is from genome assembly GCF_029378745.1 of Bos indicus. NCBI lineage: Eukaryota > Metazoa > Chordata > Mammalia > Artiodactyla > Bovidae > Bos > Bos indicus. The sequence goes on along the minus strand of NC_091766.1, from coordinate 17,542,778 downwards.
CTTCTCTCTCTGCTCACCTCTGACTCCCCAGGCTGGGTCAGGACCCTGTGCTGGAAGCAGGCACTTAAGTGTTGGGATTTGGGATGGACTGTGGTCACTGCTGTGTCCTGTGTGGGGCAGGCATGCAGTGGTGGCTCAATTGATACTTATTGAACGTGTTAAGTAATGGGTACTGCAACCTCAACCCCCGCTCCTATCCCCACCAGGGGTCTCTAAATTCCAAACAGCCTCTGCATGCGCTCTCCAACCCCCCAAAAGGCAAGAGACCAGCGTAACAAAACAGATGGGTCATTATTGTACAGCTGCAAGTGGGGGGTTGGTCCCGGGTGGGGCCATGGTGCTCAACATCTGTGGGGGATGGAGGCTGTCTGTCGTCTTCTGAACGGGCTCTAGGAACTCTGGTCCCAGGATGCTGGGTGCCCTGTGAGCACCGGCCCCCTCCTCCCCTCACTGTCTTTGGGAGAAGCCGGAGCAGGGAATGTCTGAAGAGACGAGGAGGAAGAAGGACGAAGGACTGTTTGAGGTGGAGACCTGATCACAACAGCTCCCGCCCGCTGGCTGTTTTGTTGACTTTGGACAGGCCTTCCCGGAACCCAGAATCGGTCATTCTACAGGCAGAGAGTAAGGAGGTGGTCCAGGAGTTGAGGGGAGCCAAGTCTCACCCTCGAAGCTCACCACGCCCACCCCGAGCCTCCTGGCCTCGCCCAGATCCCACCCACCCGTGCTGAGACTGCCCCCCCCCACCTTCCTCCCCACTGCCTAGGCCCACCCACTCAGTCCCAGCACACCCACCCCAGAGCCTCCTGGCCCCGCCCCAGGCCCCGCCCCCTCGCTGCCAAAGCCCCACCCACACCAGCCCTAGGGCTCACACTTGCTCTATCTGCATGCCCTCCTCATCCTCTTGGGGTAGCTGCAGGTACGGGTTATCCCTTGCGGGTTGGAACTTGTAGCCCGTGAGCACGAAGAAGGCGAGAGTGGAGCCCTCCACCAAGAGCTGGGAAGTTTGGGAGGCGGAGGTGGGGGGTGGGTGGGGGGAACGGACGACAGCCCGTTCCTTAGTACGTACACCCACCCTAACCCCTCCATCTGCAGTCCCTTGAAGCCCGGCCCCCCTGCCCTCCACCGATAATTCCCCGGCCCCCACCCTAGGCATCCCCAGGGGTCCCGGTGGTCTCATCCCCTCAGGGGTCGAGAGGGTGCAGTGGGAGTGTCAGGCACACTCCCCCTGCCTCCACCGCTATCGTCTGGCTCACCCTCCGCCCCTCCTGGGGCCTCAGTGCTCACCTGGTACAGCCACTGCCACTGGAAGGGCACGACCGCCCGCAGCAAGATGGCAATGATCCGTGTGAAGTAAATGTAGCAGATGACCTGCAGGGGCGTAGGGGTGAGAGGTCAACGGGGGATGAGACCACCGGCACCGCTGGGGATGCCTGGGGTGGGGGCCAGCGGGGCCGGGCTCCAAGGGACTGCAGATGGAGGCGTTAGGGTGGTGTGCTTGCTAATGAGCTGGCTGTCGTCTGCCCCCTCGCCCCCGCTCCACCACCGCCTCCCAAACTTCCCGAGTGAGCAGAGGGTTCCTACCATGACATAGTAATGCCGGAACAGCTTCAGCTTGGCCAGGTTCACTGCCACTGAACGGTGGGCACAGAGAGTGGGGGTCAAGGGAAGGACTCTGGGGGCAGGACGAAGGGGTCAGGGGTGGAGGAGAGGACATTTGGGTGCAGAGTGTGGAGAGGGATGTGCAAGGGAAGGTAAGTGGGAGGAGAGGCAGTCAGAGGAGGGATGGGAGGAGCATCCAGGGGTCAGCAAGAGGGGCCAGCAGCCAGCCAAGGGCCCCAGGCACAGCCTCACCCTTCCCATCAGTGCCAGACGCGTCCTGGAGATGCCGGATGGACCTGGGACGGAGGGAGGGACACAGGGGGCAGTCAGTACTGCCCCTGCCCGTGCCCACAGCGGGAGGGGCCTAGTGGGGGTCCTCACCAGACCACGGGGAACAGGATGGTGCCACAGCAGATGAGATCCACCAGGAAGAGGATCTCCTTCCAGATACCGTAGTCGCTGGCACCCTCCTCGCGGGACTCCATGACAATGTAGGCCACGTTGGCCAGGACCTGCGGGGCAGGGGGCGGGGCAGGTGGGCGGGGGACTGGGCGTGTGTAGCCACGCCCACCAGCCCCGCCCCTGGGACCTCCCTAGGCACCTGCAGTGGGATCACTATCCCAAAGATCTTCTTCTCCTTGTCTGACAGCACATACTTGACGAAGGCCCAGCCGGAGCCGATCAAGGCAATGGTGATGAAGAGGAGGGCACCTTTCAGCCTGGCGGAGGGAGGTAGGAGGTGTGGTGAGACCCTGGGGGCCCAGCCCTCCTCTGTCTGCCTCCCCACCACCTTGCCCAGCAGAAAGGGGCACTCACAGATGCGTGATGTAGTGCATGACAGCGAGGCCTTCGATGGGGTGGCCCTGGCTGTTGATGAAGTAGTAGTTGATCTGGAGGTGGGTGGATGGATTGACAGTCAGACAGATGGACAGGGGAATGGGGAGGGTGGATGGATGGTGGTTTGGGAACATGCACAATCACTGATGGATGGATGACCAGGAAGGGGACAGGAACAGACGGTTCCAATCAGGATGGCGCGTGGACAGAGAAAGAGACAGTCACACCCGCGACAATGGAGGGAAGGTCACAGTCGGACGGATGGACAGTTAGATAATCGGCCTGGTTGATAGTCACAGCTGGACCCACAAATAGTCAGACTGAAAGGTGGGCTATCACAGCTGGACAGAAGGGCTGGATGGAAAGCTGGCTACAGTGATAAAATGGATGGACACTCGGATGGACATATGGAACTCTCCAGCCCAGGGTCTGCAGAGATTTGGGGAGTGGCTTGTAGGGGCTTTTTCCTGGCCCCAGAGACTCCAGCCCACCCCACGCTGTTCCTGGCCCCAGACTCTCACACTGTGGAAGAGGAGAGAGACGCTCTTGGTGAAAGTCAGGGCTGCCATGAGCCAGTGGATCTTGAAGACGTTGTACCTGGAGGGGGAGGAGAGATGAGGGACAGAAGAGAGAGGGCATTAGTTTGGGGCAGGGATGGGAAAGTGGGGAGACAGGAGGTGGAGGACCCCCAGGATCAAGGGCATTACGTGTTCTTGCAGAGGATGGACACCCAGAAGATGCCGGCGCCCAGGAAGCATGCGGACATGACCATGTACAGCTTGAAAAGAGGGATTTCCGCCGCTGACAGGTAGCCCTCGGGGTTCTTCTCCCGGATCATTACCTGGGGAGGAAGCAGTGGGGGACAGGGGGTTACAGGCTAGCTCCAGACACGCTGGGCCCTGAGTGTGAGTGTCCAGGTTCCGTTCTCTCATTTCTGATCCTCAGATTTCCCGTCTCCCTGAGGCACACACGGTACCTGGCCCGCAGTGAGGGCTCCATGGTCCCACTGCCCTCCCCTCCACTCACCGTGATGTCAAATGGCTGCTCCCGGCCTGGCACCGAGTTGTCACAGTTGTGGAAGTTGAGGTTGTACTGGCCTTCCTCGGCCCTAGAGCCAATCACTACATGGAACTGAGAGGCGGGCGGACAGAGGGGAGAGGGGACCTCAACTTGGGGGCGTCTCCACTTTGTGGAGGGGAGGGGCTGCAGGCACTCCCAGATACTCACACTGAAATTATAGGAGTTGTTGAGGTGGCCCAGGCCCAACACCAGCTCCTGGTCCTTCCCACTGACACCCTGCGGGGGACAGAGATGGAGCATCAGTTGCCCCTATGGGGGCGGGGCCTTCCTCCCTCCTGCCCTGGCTTCCCGTACCTGCCGGTCCCCTTGTAACCCTGTGGGTTTTGACTTGGCCTTGTCAGGTGCAGCAGTGGTCCCTGCTGGTGAAACACAGGTGAGATCAGAGATGGACAGACAGCAGAACGATGGGGGGATGTATGGAGCACCCCTGCCCACCCACTCCTCCCAGCCCGACTCACCGTGGTCCACCTTGGGGGTGACCATGTGCTCTGACTTCGGGAGCCCTGGTTCGGAGGGTGATTCCGGGAGGAGCCCAGCAGAGATGAATAGCTTTTTCTGCTCCCCATACTTTCGTACCTGGACCCTGGGGATGATGTGGGGCGGCTGAAGCCCGAGGTCAGGAACACCAGCTGTGCTGAGGGACTCAATGGCCACTCAGGTCCTCAGGGTCTCCTCTCTCGGGGGGCTCTAACAGTGGTCATCAAGTGGCAGCATTTGGCCACCATCCAATCGAGATGGCTGCCACATCCCTGTGTTGCTAGCACCAGGGATTATCTGTCACTTCCCATGATACCAAGTCACTCATTCTACTGAAATACACCTTATTTAGTAAGAAAATGCTGTCAGGCTTCCCTGGTCATGTGTGCATGCTAAGTCGCTTCAGTTCTGTCCAACTCTTTGGGACCCTATGGAAATGTAGCCCTCCAGGTTCCTCTGTCCATGGGATTCTCCAGGCAAGAATACTGGAGCAGGTTGCCATTTCCTACTCCAGGGGATCTTCCTGATCCAGAGATCGAATCTGCCTCTCCTTCATTGGTAGGTGGATTTTTATCCGCTGTACCACCAGGGAGGGCTGCCCTGGTGGCTCAGTGGTAAAGAATCCACCTGCCAAATGCAGGGGAGATGGATTCAATCCCTGGTCTGGGAGGATCCCCTATGCCATGGAACATCTAAGCCCATGCGCCACAACCACTGAGCCTGCGTTCTAGAGCTCACCTGCCGAACCTACTGAAGCCCGAATGCCCTAGAGCCCGTGCTCCGCAATAAGAGATGCCATAGGAATCAGAAGCCAGAGCATCTTAAGTAGAGAGAAAGTAGCTTCTGCTCGCCACCAGTAGAGAAAGCCTATGTGCAGCAACAAAGACCCAGTGCAGCCAAAAATAAATAACTAAAATTTAACAACAACAACAAAAGCGAGTGGCTTTCTCCAAAGGCATAAGGTTGTTTCTGGCTGGTTCTCATTCCACCTGATCAGCTCACATGGGTATTACGAGGGACACCCCAGTGATGGATCTTTAGAGTAGCCCCCATACTCACTCCAGATCCTTGGTGTTGATGAGGAAGAGAACCAGGAGGCTGCTACTGTTTTTCCGGAGAGGACACTCATGGGAGTCCCGATTCTGGAGGGTGGGCAGTAGGGAGCTTTGGTTACCCCCACCCACTGGTCCAGGCCCACCCTGCCTCCCTCCCCATCCTCTCCTCCTTCCCCGGGGCAAGGGTGAGTTTCTCCCTTCCTCTCTGGGAGAGGACAGGGGCCTCTGAGTTTCAGAGGCCAACAGACAACCCTCCCCTTCCTCTGCCTCTGCCCCTCCACCGTCCTCTCCCCACTTTCATCCCTACCACTCACTGAGTAGGAGCGAATGCTGCCAGATCTCACCCGGGTCAGACTGAACCCCACCTGGCAAGTGGAAAGAAAAGAGACTGTGAGGTGGGGGATGCCAGCAAGGACCTCTATCAGTGGCAACAGACACATAACCTCGAACTTCCTTAATACCTACTAAGGGGGAGATCCTGCATTCACTGACTTTTCCTACTTGCCCCCAGCACCCCAATCCTCTTCCTTTAACTCCTAACCACTCGACTAGGATGTCATTTCCTCCAGGAGACCTTCGCTGGTTCCTCTCCCCCCCACCCCCAATTTAAAATGATGATGTAAAAAATAAGTAGAATGTTTACGGCTTCCTGCCTTGGGCTCTGGAATCCAACACACTTGGATCTACATCCAAGCTCTGGGACTCTGAGTAAGCCACATACCTCTGAGTCTGTACAAACACCTGTAAAATTTGGTTTACAGGTGTAATATTATCACAGGGATCCTGAAAGGTGGCTATGACAGAACAGACTCATGGAAATTGATTTGCAGTATATGGGTACCCAGCGGGGGTTCAATAACACTAGCCTCTTATTTTGACTGCAGGAACTGGGGCTGTCCCGTTCACTGGTAGGCTCCCCTCTCACCAGCTTCCTATATAGCCTGAGAAAGTATTCCTCAGTTGCTGCTAAGTCATGTCAGTCGTGTCCGACTCTGTGTGACCCCATATATGGCAGCCTACCAGCCCCGCCTCCCCCCGTCCCTGGGATTCTCCAGGCAAGAACACTGGAGTGGGTTGCCATTTCCTTCTCTAACGCATGAAAGTGAAAAGAGAAAGTGAAGTCGCTCAGTCGTGTCCGACTCAGCGACCCCATGGACTGAAGCCTACCAGGCTCCTCCGTCCATGGGGTTTTCCAGGCAAGAGTACTGGAGTGGGTTGCCATTGCCTTCTCCTCAGTTACAGATAAGCAAATATTCCTCAGTTACAGATAAGCAAATAAAAACTCAGGAGAGACCAAAGGACTGGCCCACGATCACAAGGGTGAGGCAGAGCTACGATGTGAATCCAGAACTGGGGGGTGGGGGGGGGGGTGGCTGGGCTCAGAAACTTGTGCACCTCTCCCTCCTCCAGCAAATTTCCCAAAGCCCCTCACCAGCGGGGCCTTCTCTTCTGTATCCTGGCGGCCTAGCCTCAGGAGGCTCAGATTCACCTCCAGGGAGCCGTTGGTGTAGAAACCAAAGCTGTTCAGTTGGATATCTGCTCGCTTCTCCCCCTGCCGGAGACCAAGGAAACAGAGACAGTTCAGACTTCCCACCAGCCCAGCCCCAGGGCTCTGGCACGAGATTCCGCCAAGGGCTTCGGCCCCCTCCCGGTATCTCTGTATTTAGGACAGGTTCAAAGGGTGACGGGAGAGAAAGAGAGGGCCACCCCTGTAGGCCATGACCCCAGACCAATTCCAGGTAAGCACAGAATGGTTCGGGATCCTCTGGCCACCATTCGGAGAGTCCAGGAAGAAAAGGTCTGGGATACGTGGAATTCTCCCTACGAGGTGGGCATCACCCGTAAAGCAGGATTACGCATCTTGGGGACCCTGGTCCTCACTTCTAGGAAAATTTTTAGGTTCCAACTGAGTCCCCAAGATCCCAATTAGTACTCTCATTCTAGAACCCCCAGGGACTTCCCTGGGCGGCGTCAAGGGTCCCTAGCAGCCCCAAAGCGATCCCAAGAATTTAAAGGCCTCAGAGTCCTGGGTCCCCAGAGGTGAAGCCCCACCCGCTGTGGGCAAGGGACGACCCCAGCGCAGCAGGCCAGGCATCTTCAAAAGAACCACTGAGAGGGCTCCTCTGGCGAGACCACTCCTGGCCTGAAGCAGGGGGCGCTGGACCTCTCCATCCCGCATAAGGAGCGGGGGAGATAGGACGAGACCACTCCAAGCTAGGGGCTTTTCCGGGCCAAAGCTGCGCCCCGCACCCCAGACCGCCACGCGGCGGGACTCACCGTCAGCGTCAGCCGGTGAATGCGTCCAGAGGAACCGCCTAACAGCAGCAGCAGAAGTAGCCACGGTCCCCATTCCGCGGGGCTCCCACGGCCGAGCCCCCTCCTCTCGCTCACTGCCATCTCTGGAGCCACCGCCTCCCTTGACACCCCCTCTGACGCCCCCAGGCCCGCCTACCGGTGAACCAATCGCCGCACGGTGGGGGCCGACCCTTCTGCTTTTTGAGCCCTCCCAGCCAATCACCGATTGCCTCCTCTCGCGCCCGCCCCTGTAAAACACCAAATGGACAGCACCAGTCCCGAATGGGAATGCTAATATTGCTTAACCCCGCCTTCACACCCACCAATCACTAGAAAGATTGTCCCGGATGTAGGTTGATGGAAAGCTCATCTAACCAATTGTGATGGATCTGATATCCTTCCCTGAAGAGGAATTCCTCCACCCACTCTTAACTGACAGATCCGTTCAGAACTACATTACCCACAACGCAAGGTTGGAGGGGGTGGGGCAGCAAACAACTCAATGGGGGCATACAATAAACTACATCTCCCAATATCCCTAAGGACAGACTTCCCCTTTTTCCCCTGGGGATGTGGCTCCCTGCCAAAGCTCAGGCTTTTGGTAAACACTTGCATTTGCTAAAGTCTGTCTCGTTTTCCTAATCTTGCAGATCCACCGAAAGGCCAAAACCTGGCCCCAAGCTAAATCATGACCCTGGAATGACCTGTGATCCCAGACTGAGTTACCAGGCTTAGGCGGACACTTATATCCTGGAGTGAGGCCACTGGATGGAGTCCCATCCCCAGAATCCAGGACAATCTTGATTCAGGCTGAACCCCAACACCAGGCTGAGCGCCTACCTGCAGCTGAGTCCTGACCTCAGCTGAAACGCAGCTCTCCCTTCCCCTTCTACTCTCAGCCTATCAGTTCAGTTCAGTCGCTCAGTCGTGTCCGAGTCTTTGCAACCCTATGAATCGCAGCACGCCAGGCCTCCCTGTCCACCACCAACTCCCGGAGTTTACTCAAACTTGCGTCCATCGAGTCGGTGATGCCATCCAGCCATCTCATCCTCAGTCGTCCCCTTCTCCTCCTGCCCCCAATCCCTCCCAGCATCAGAGTCTTTTCCAATGAGTCAACTCTACTGAGCCTTAATCTCTGGCTGAATTTACACCTAGACAGATCTCAGATAAAGACTGAGCCCTGACCTCAGATTAGGACAGACCTGTGGACCTTCGTTTGAGTCCCAGGCCTTCGACTAGTGGCTCACCCCTCTCCTAAACCTCCGATCCTAGTCAGGTCCCATCCCAATTGTGGTGCCCACCTGGGATGAACCCCAATTTCAGTTGAGACCCTAACTCCCAGGCTGAGCCGCTGAGTTCCAGACCCCAGGCTGAGTTTCTGACTCCATCTGACCCTCTAACCTCTGGTATGCATGCTCAATAACTCAGTCGTGTCCGACTCTTTGTGACCCTATGGACTGTAGCCTGCCAGGCTCCCCTGTCCATGGGATTTCCCAGGCAAGAGTACTGGAGTGGGTTGCCGTTTCCTTCTCCATCTAATCTCTGGAGCCCGTCTATTTTGCAATTTGAAGTTTTCTAACTCGGAAGCCACCAGCAGGTGGGGCCAGGTCCCCGCAGAGCCGTCTGTCCCAGTGTGGGTTACTGGAGCTATCTATCCTAGCCGTGTTGTATTTCGTGTGTCCTGGAAGACGGGGCTCAGAGCCTGACTTGTCCCAGGGGGTCCAAAGCCCTCAGCCCCAGCAGGGCGACTGTCACCTCTGTAACCAAAGAGAAACTACCAAAGGCAGGAGAGGATGGGAGTTGGGGGAGGTTGCTCCTTGGATCTCGCCCCTTTCATCCCAGTGCCTCAAAGGGATTAACAGTGTGTGAACTGACTTTTATGAGAGAGGTGACAGACTTCCAAGCCCAAGGGTTCGAGGAGCAGGGGAGTGGTGGAGTAGGAATACTAGGGTCTATGCAAACTATTAAACCTGATTGGGCCTTAATGGATGAGACTGGGAAATGGGCAGGTGCAAGCTCGAACTGTACGGGAGCCGAGTAAAGGCCTGGGCCTGACGCCCCAAGGACAGCCCGTCCTCAGTTTCCCGGCGTAGACTTTAGGGAGGGAGGCAGGATGCGGTAGGGGCACTAATGGACCCGGCCTTGGCGGAGGCGCGTCCTGGACAGGATCGAAGTCTTCCCATCCGCCCTGTGGCCGGAGGGACCAGACCATTAGTGGGACGAACGTAGACGTCTGGAGCCAGGCCGGCCCGCAAGAGCGGGGTGACCTCAGTTCTCCCTGCGATGGAGTGGGGTGAAAACCTCCTGGGTTGGGGCTTTAGTGTCTTGGCCCTTTAATGAATGATTGAAAAGAAAGAGGAAAAGAAAAACCGTCCAGGGCGGGGTCAGGGATGGGGTGGACAAAAGGGTCCCAGGGGATTTGGAAAATGGATGGGGGTCCTTTAAGGGGTCTATCCAGTGGCGTCGGGTGGCGCGCATTCCTTTAACAAGGGGCGGGGCGTCCGTTGGGGCCCGCCTCCTTGGAGGGGGTTCTTGCTTTCAGGGGGCCGTGCCAGGGCTCCAAGAGTGCGGGGGCGTGGCAGAGTGTACGGGGCGTGGCAGAGCTTGGAGTGGGCGGGGCCTTTAGCGGGGCGGGGTCGGGCTCCTCGCCCTGGGCTGAGTCTCCCGGCGGCGGCGGGCGTCAGGGACCGGGTGCGGTGGAGGCGTCGGCCGCGGCAGGAGCAGCATGGATTGGGGCACCGAACTGTGGGTGAGTCTGTTCCGCTTGACTCCAAGTTCCTCCCTTCCTGGGGTCCAGACCCACGATTTGCCCCTGCAGTACCCCAGCGGGATCTCTGCGCGTTTCCTTCCACCGACCCCTGGAATCCCCTCTCTCCGCGGAGTTTCCCAGGGCGGTTCAGGACGCCCCGGAGCGGAGGGCGACCTTTCAGTTGCCGCGCTGGGAAACTGAGGTACGGGGTTCATAGTGAGGAGGGCAGAAGAAGTCCTGGGACCAGGCCTGAGCAGCCGGGAGAGGTCACCTATTTTGAGCGCCCTGACTGGGCCGGCGGCTTATCTTACGGCCCCTGGGTCCCTGCCCGCCGTCCGCCTGTCCGGCTGGGGCGGGGGAGGGGGCCCGCTGGCCACTTCCAACCCCACGTGGGACCTGGAAGTCCAAACCGCCTTCACGTCGCCTCTAATCTACAATTAGGGATTGGGACGCTGTAGGGGGGAGGGGGCTGCGAGCCTCGGCCTCAGCCCCCTCCCCCAGCCCTCCTTAGGCACTGGGAGGGGCCGCCACCAATCGCCTCGAACCTATGCCCTGGAAGCCCCAGAATTTTTTCCCCCTTTCCTAGCCGGAACCTCTGACCCCTCCTCTTTCTGGGGGCGGTGGCACTCCTGGGTTCCTGGGTGCCCTGGGTTAACTAGATCGTCCCCCCAACACCAACTCTGGGATTTCTTTTGGAGGTAAAGTGGAGTCAGTGAGGAAAACTGAGTCGCCCCTGGGGGGACCCTGGGAAGCGTGGCGACCGGGGGAACCTGATGCCCGCGCTCCCACCATTCTAGGGCCCCCCCAAGCTGCAGGGAACCCTGCCCCTCTGGCCCTGACTCACGCCAGGCCGGCCGGATTTTCCGGAATCTGGGGGGGATTAGGGGACCCGGGGCAGGGGGAGTGGCCTTGCCCCATTCCACACCCCTCTTGGACGCCGGGAGAGGGGACCCTGTAGTCCGGCTGGGGCCCCGCCCCAGTTCTCTGGCCCTTCCCGGGAAGGGGAGGGGGTTCCCGCCGGTTTCCTGCCTCCCCCCGCACCGCTCCGGGGCGGGGCCGGGAAGCCACTCCTTCTTGGAGCTCGGAGCCAGGAGGCTCCCTTGCCGCTGGGTCGGCGGCTGTGGGGTCCCCGGGTCCTGACCTTGGTCCTCCCAATCCCCCTGCTAGGATCAGTTTGAGGTGCTCGAGCGGCACACGCAGTGGGGTCTGGACCTGTTGGACAGATACGTGAAGTTCGTGAAAGAGCGGACGGAGGTGGAGCAGGCTTATGCAAAGCAACTGCGGTGAGACCCTAAGGTGGCCGCGCCCTGGGGTTAGGGGGAGCGGTTGGAGGACTGGGGGCTCAGCCTTCCTACCTCTCTCCGTAGGAGCCTGGTGAAAAAATACATGCCCAAAAGACCTGCCAAAGATGACCCTGAATCCAAGTAAGAACGAACACCGGATGGATACAGGGCTAGATTTGGGAGGGCCAGGGGTATGGGACCCACTTCCTCTCTCTCTCAAGCTGGGCTCTCTCTCTCAAGCTGGGCTCCCCGCAAACAGATCCCTCACTTCTCACCCCAGTTCCACCAGAGGCGTGAGCTTGGATGCAGGAACCGAATTACCTGGCTTGGAATTCTAAATCCACTACTTTCCAGCTGAACTGCTTTGGCCACTTGACTTCAGTTCTCAGCCTCCGTTTCCCTCGCCTATTAAATGGGAGAGGCTCCCACAGTTATTAAATGAGTGACTCTGGGCAAGTGACTCATGTTGTGAGCCTTGGTTTTCCTCTCCTGTGAATTGGGGATGACGATGTCCTTGTAGGGGCTCATATGAAGGTTAAGATAGTGTGTTAAAACAATGCCTGGCTTATTTCACTTTATTCCAGTTCCGGAAACCCCCAAAGCTCTAGAAAGCAAAAGGTTTTCTGGTCACTTGTTTGGAGGCAATCTCAAGACCTGAACTGACATGAAGTTAATTAAGTTCATTAGGGTCTTCTTGGATTTTATCTCACTTATGTGAATACTAATGCTTCTTGCAAAAGCATTTATAGTATTTGATTATACGATGCTGCTACTGACACCACGAGAGTGATGCAAAAAGATGGTATAAGCATCGTATCCCCTTTCTAAGACCTCCCCAAATTCTGAGAATTCTGAGTTTCTGTGTCCCCCTCGAGGGCTGGGGGTGTGGGCCAGAATTTATTGTTGCTTCTGGGGTGAATGTCTTGGGGCTCACGCTTTCTCATATGGAGGTGGGTCTGCGGGCTTGTGGTTCCCAGGGGTCCTGACCCCCAGCCCCCATCCCGCCTCCATCCCACCCCAGGTTCAGCCAGCAACAGTCCTTCGTGCAGATTCTGCAGGAGGTGAATGATTTTGCCGGCCAGCGGGAGCTGGTGGCTGAGAACCTCAGCGTGCGTGTATGTCTGGAGCTGGCCAAGTACTCGCAGGAGATGAAACAGGAGAGAAAGATGGTGGGTGATCCCTTCTCTGGGGCTTCCCGAGGGTCCCCTGACATCAGGGTGAGCCTTATCGCCCCCTCTTCCCATAGCACTTCCAAGAAGGTCGTCGGGCCCAGCAGCAGCTGGAAAGTGGCTTCAAGCAGCTGGAGAATGTGAGTCTGTGGGTGTGGAGAAGCGAGGCTCTGGCCCCGAGCAGCTGGGTGAAGGTTGTCTATTCACTTCGTCTGGCCGGGACCCCTCCTCTCCTGTGGGTTTCCAACCTGCCTGTTGTCCCCACCCTGACTCCCGGTTGCTGGTGACTTCCCCCCAGTCCCTGAAACCATGGCGGGCAGCTCCTTCATTCCGGTTCTGTCTCCAACACAGAGTAAACGTAAATTTGAACGGGACTGCAGGGAGGCTGAGAAGGCAGCCCAGACCGCTGAGAGGCTTGACCAGGATATCAACGCCACCAAGGCTGATGTGGAGAAGGTGCCTGTGGGGTCTGAGACAGGCTTGGGGGTCAGGGTTAGGCAAGGCCAGAACTGGGCTATGACCTTCCCCCCACCTCGATATTCCTCAGGCCAAACAACAAGCCCACCTTCGGAGTCATATGGCAGAAGAAAGCAAAAATGAGTATGCAGCCCAACTACAGCGCTTCAACCGTGACCAGTCTCACTTCTATTTTTCCCAGATGCCCCAGATATTTGATGTGAGTGCTACAAACCCCCAGTCCCACCTTCCCTAGAGAACCCCAGAGGTAACCAACTCCTATACACTTGTCAAAACCCCAGCTGTAATGCCCTAATCTCTAAATTGTAAAGGAGTTAGAACCAAATAGTCAAGTGTTCTCCGATTTTATTCAAGCTGTTCTTTCTGCCAGGGATGTCGTTCTTTCCTTTTGTAATTCCTACATTCTTCCAAGCCCCAATTCTAACAAACCCTCTGGAAGATCTCAAATTTCCCTTCTCCTGTTTCAGCTCTGTACTCTACTCTCTATCCCAACACTGAGACTGGGAGTATCTGTGTTGGGTCTGCTTTTTTCTTGAAATTCCTGGCTGTGTTTTTTTCTTAGTATATTTTTTAAATTAATTAATTAGGCTGCACCTTGTCTTAGTTGCAGCATGTGGGATCTAGTTCCCTGACCAGGGATTGAACCTGGACCCCTTGCATTGGGAATGCAGTGCCTTAGCCACTGGACCACTGGGGAAGTCCCTTCCTGGCTACATTTTCACCTCCTTTGAGGAGCCTTTCCTGACTCCCTAGGCAAAAGGAGGGCCTCAAATTCCTCTCTGACATCTTCCTGGCCTCTGAAATTTCTCCCCTGACCACACTGAGCTTGAAGTCTCTGTGTTCAATTCTGTGTTTTCCCTGCTAAACTGGGCTTGGGGCTGTGGTCAGTGTGGGGCTCCATTATGCTCAGGAGGGAATCACTCTGCCACCAGCCCCTCGACCAATGCCCCTGAGAACCGTGCCCCCTGTCTCTATAGAAGCTGCAGGACATGGATGAGCGGCGGGCCACCCACCTGGGGGCTGGTTACGGGCTCCTGTCAGAGACTGAGCTGGAGGTGGTACCCATCATCGCCAAGTGTTTGGAGGGCATGAAGGTGGCGGCAGATGCTGTGAATGCCAAGAATGTGGGTACCCGGTCCTGGCAGTGGACCACGGGGGACAAGCAGTGGTTGGGGGTGGTATGCAGAAGTAGGAGTCCGAAGGCTGGACCCCCAGTCTTGCCCCTGATTGCCCCTCACCATCCCCAGGATTCCCAGGTCCTAATTGAGCTGCACAAGTCAGGCTTTGCCCGTCCGGGTGATGTGGAATTCGAAGACTTTAGCCAGCCCATGAACCGTGTGCCCTCGGACAGCAGCCTGGGTACCCCCTCCGATGGACGGCCAGAGCTCCGAGGCACGAGCCGCAGCCGGGCTAAGCGCTGGCCATTCGGCAAGAAGAACAAGGTGGGGGCCGGGGCCCTCAGTGTGGAGGGCTGGGTGTGAGTGGGGACAGCAGGGGCCCACACTGAGTCAGCCCCAGCCGCCGGAACGCTGAGTCCCGGGCAGGAATTTTCCTCTTGGCTGCTAGCCCGGGCTGGAGGGAAGGAAGGCGGCTGGGCCATTGGTCTGGGAGTCCCCCGAGGCTGTGGGGGGGTGGGGTGGGGGCGGATTGACAGGGGAGGGCCTGTGGCGTCTGTCTGCTCCTTCTCAGGAGGCTGAGAGAAGAGACCTGCTTTGGGGTTCAGGGCTGGGTGAGGGCTTGGGACACCAGCCCTAGGGACTCCCCTTGAGTCTCTTCAACCCTCTGATGAGTCTTTGGGCCCCCTAACCTCAGGCTGGTTTTTCTTGGGATTTTTGGCTTTCAATGTCAGGCACATACCTGGACGCCCCTGGTTTCTACCTTTGACAACCCCCTCCTCTGCCCAATTTATACCTTTGACTTCTGTTTCATACTTTCGATCCCTGTCGACATATGCTTTGAATCCCCTAGCTTAAACCCCAGCTGTAGCCCTTTTGGTATTTCATGCCTTTTACCCTTCTCTTAGCTTGCCCTTGACATCTATGGCCCCATTTTTGTCTGAGACCTTGATTTCTGCATGCCTCTCCTTCCACCTTCTAGACTGTGAGCCCAGAAAGCTGGGGTTGGGTGTGGGGCAGAGAAACTTGGGCCTCCCTGTGCCCCCAGGCTCCATTCTAGAAACTGGACATAGGATGCAAGGGAGGTGGGAAGTGTTGGGGGGTAGAGGGGGAGGGGTCTGGCCTTCTGGCTCACAATCTAATGCCCTCCCGTCACCTCCCAGATTTTTGTGTTGCTCTTTGCATGCATTTTCTGTGTGTGTGACTGTGTATCTTGAGTTGTGGTTTTCTTACTTTTTTTTTTTTCTTTTCTCCATTTGGTTTTTTTTTCTTTTTTCTTTATTGCGTCCATCCGCCGTCCATCCATCCGTCCATCCGTCTTTGTTCTCTACATCCTCCCGACCCTTCTGACCCATGCCCTCCCTGGCCCCTGCCGGTAGCCGTGTCCCCCACCTCTCTCCCCCCTGGGGGGCCCCCTGCCCTCGGCATTACCTAATGGACCCCCGTCCCCCCGCTCCGGCCTCGACCCCTTGGCCATACTGAGCGAGATCAGTAAGTCGGTCAAACCGCGGCTAGCATCCTTCCGCAGCCTTCGAGGCAGCCGTGGGGTAAGTGAGGCCTCTGGGGGAGGAGGAGGGGGCGGCCCCAGCCCGCCCAGCGGCCGGGTGGCGGGACCCTGGGCTCGCTTCCTGCCGCAGGCTGGGCCCCCTCCTTCCAAGGCCCCACCTGGACCTGCTTCGCTCTGTGCATGGCCTTGCCCCCCAAGAACCTTGGGCAGGGAGGAAGGTGGACTCGGTGTGTCTTAGGCCTATCTTAGACCTGGGAGCTCAAACTCTGTGTTCCGGAGCTCAATCCTCTTCCACCTCGCAGACAGTGGTGACTGAGGATTTCAGCCACTTGCCCCCGGAGCAGCAGAGAAAGCGACTGCAGCAGCAGCTGGAAGAACGGAACCGTGAACTACAGAAGGAGATGGACCAGAGGTAAGGTGAGGGGCTGAGCAGGTAAGGAACAAGGTGAAAGGATAAATGATTCACACTGAAATGGTACCCAAAGATCTAACAAACCCCAGGCCCCAATGGGTTTATAAGGTGAACTGCAAGTAGAAGTGGAGAAGGCGATGGCACCCCACTCCAGTACTCTTGCCTGGAAAATCCCATGGACGGAGGAGCCTGGTAGGCTGCCGTCCATGGGGTCGATAAGAGTCGGACAGGACTGAGGGACTTCACTTTCACTTTCATGCCTTAGAGAAGGAAATGGCAACCCACTCCAGTGTTCTTGCCTGGAGAATCCCAGGGATGGGGGAGCCTGGTGGGCTGCTGTCTATGGGGTCACACAGAGTCGGACACGACTGAAGTGACTTAGCAGCAGCCGCAGCAAGTAGAAGAAACAGTTTCTTCCCACCTTATACAAGTCATTCTAGGAAACAGAAAAAAAGTGAAAGGGACTTCCCTGGAGGTCCGGTGGTTAAGACTCTATGCTGCCAATGCAGGGAGCACAGGTTCAATCCCTGGTCAGAGAATGAAGATCCCACATGCTGCCAAAAAGACTGGGAAAAAAAAAAGAGTGAAAGCTGCCAGTTCATTTAGGAGGCTGGTGGAATCTCAGTTCCAAAACTGAGTTAGCAAGAATTCAAGAAAATCAAATTATGGATTTATTTAATTAACGATCTTAGATTGCAAAATCCTAGCCAATCCAAGTCCAGCAATGTATTAAAAACAGTATTATATCATGTGGTGATGGTGATTGCCCAACTCCATGAATGAATTTAATGCCATGGATCTGTACACTTAAAAATAGCACAAATGGGAAATTTTATATTATGTATATACCACAATAAAGAATAATAATAAAAAACAAACAAACAAAATCATGATCAGTGGGGTTAGCCCAGCCATGCAAAGATGGTTCAATATCAAAAACATCTATGAGTCTTATTCACTCCATTCATTGGCTAAAAGAAAAAATAAGCATATGGTTTTTTCATGGAATAACTCAAAACACTTAGAATATTAACAATAAAAAAACCTGCCAGATTAAAAAAAAAAGAAAGAAAATCTTTACTCACACTTTCCAAGCAGCAAGATTCTCTTCCCAGTCCTCTTACATAATAAGAATGACGTTTGCCACTTGCAGATAGGCAGCCAAATGATATTTTGCTGTTTTGCACAGAACTCCTTGTACAAAATGGCTTTTATTGGTGTAAAGTTCCATTTGATTATTGTTCCTGAGTGTTTCGTTTCGTTTTTTTTTTTAATTTTTGGCTGCACCTCAAGCAGCATCCTGGGTCTTCGTTCCCTACCAGGGATGGAACCTGCGCCCCCTGCAGGGGAAGTGCAGACTCTTAACCACTAGACCACCAGAGAAGTCCCCATTCCTGAGATTTTTATGATGTTGGGGTTACTGGTGCATGCTCTGGAGTCCAAATGGACTGGCCTTTATTCTAGCTCTTTCCAGTTTCCTCATCTGTAATGTGCATCAGGTATTAGGACTGGGAAGAAGTTGAACCCAGGTTTGTCATCGTCCAGAGGTCCATGCGTGTAACAATTACCATCTGTATATATAGACATGGAGGAAGCAGGGACAGGAGACTAATGATAATAATAATAATAATACCTAGCATTTATAAAGCTTCTAACTCCTTACATGGATCATTAGAATTCCTGTTTTCCTGAGAGACTGTGATACACATAGGAGACAATGTGTATCCTACCTGAGAGGTAGGATCCACATAGTTCTGTTTAGTGCTGTATTTCTCATGCCTAGAATGGGTTTCTGGTATGCTGTGTGCACTCAGTATGAAAATCTGAAAGTGTTAATTGCTCAGTTATGTCAGACTCTTTGCGACCCCAATGAACTGTAGCCCTCCAGGCTCCTCTGTCCATGGAATTTTCCAGGCAAGAATACTGGAGTGGGTTGCCATTTCCTTCTGCGGGGGATCTTCTGACCCAGAGATCAAACCCGCATGTCCTGCATCTCTTGCATGAGTGGTTCTTTACCACTAGCGCCACCTGGGAAGCCCCCTATATACACTACTACGTATAAAATAGATAACTAATGAGAACCTACTGTATAGCACAGGGACCTCTACTCAATGCACTGTGGTGGACTAAATGGGAAAGAAATCCAAAAAAAGAGGGGATATATGTGTACATGTGAGCTGATTCACTTTGCTAACGCAACATTGTACAGCAACTATACTCCAGCATAGTTATACTCCAGTAAAGGCACTGCTCTCATCTTCACAACACATATAGATACCATTATTCTCCTTTCACAGACAAGCCTACTGAGACACAGTTTTGGAACAACTAGGAAATGCCCGCTCTGGGATTTGAATCCAGGCTATGAAGCACTGGCTGAGCTCCCTGAAGCAAAGCCCATCTTTTTTTGTTTGTTAAATCACATGGATTTCTTTCTCCTCCATCTGTCTCACCCTAGGGAGGCCCTGAAGAAAATGAAGGATGTGTATGAAAAGACACCCCAGATGGGAGACCCAGCCAGCTTGGAACCCCGGATCACGGAAACCCTGAACAACATCGAACGGCTGAAACTGGAAGTACAGAAGTATGAGGTCAGGGCAGACCCTGGGGAGAGGCGGGGCCGGCAGGCCTGGCTGAGTCACTGCCTGGTGGGGAGGGGGAGAATGAGGGACAGGGAGTTGTAGGTGGTGGGGGCTCCAGCTGTTTCTCATCACTGCCTCTGGTGTACATGGGTGATCTCAGGAAACCTCCAGGCCCAGAGTGGGCTGACCCCAGAGCCTGGCCCTGGAGCTGAGTGTGCGGTCCCCTCCTTTCAGGCTTGGCTGGCAGAAGCTGAGAGCCGGGTCCTAAGCAACCGGGGAGACACCCTGGGCCGGCACACCCGGCCTCCAGACCCCCCAGCCAGCGCGCCGCCAGACAGCAGCAGCAACAGCAACAGTGGATCGCAAGAGAACAAGGAGAGGTGAGCAGGGAGGCCAGGTTGGGTCTGTCCCCAGACCCGGGACCCTGGTAAGGGGTGCCTATTCTCACTGCTTTGCCTTTTCCAACCAGCTCTGAAGAGCCCCCCTCTGAGGAGGGTCAGGACGCCCCCATCTACACGGAGTTTGATGAGGAATTTGAGGAGGAGCCTGCCTCCCCCATTGGTCACTGTGTGGCCATCTACCACTTTGAAGGTATGGACAGCCTGGGTGGTACATTGGTGACTTTGGTGGGGGGTAGGGGCAGGGGAGGGTGGCATTTGGGGCTGGGCTCTGTTGAGATCCGCCTCCAGCAGACCTGAGCCCACTGCCATTCTGTGACAGGGTCCAGCGAGGGCACCATCTCCATGGCTGAGGGCGAGGACCTCAGTCTCATGGAAGAAGACAAAGGCGACGGGTGGACCCGGGTCAGGCGGAAACAGGGGGGTGAGGGCTACGTGCCCACCTCTTACCTCCGCGTCATGCTCAACTGAACCCTGCTGGAAGCGGGAATAGGGGGGCTGTTGGCTGCTGCTTCTGGGCCACGGGGGGCCCCAGGACCTACGCACTTTATTTCTGCCCCCGTGGCTTTGGCTGAGACCTGTGTAACCTGCTGCCCCCCACCCCCTAACTCCTCTCCCCAGATGGACCCGCTGTGCCTTCTACCATTGATGTACATACTCATGTTTCAAATCTTTTTTCTTCCTGCCGCTCGGCTAGGGTCATTTTGTTTTATATAAAAAATGATGAAAAACTCTTGGAGTCTGTGGCTTATTAGGTTTGGATACTGGGGCTGAATATTCAAACATCACCCTCCTTAAGGGCCACGTGGGGGGGGAATGAGGAAGTGGCAATGAACCTGGGTACACCTTGGACAAGCTCTGCCCCTTGCTGGGAGTCGAGTGTTTGTGACTCCGGTAGGGAGGAGAGTGCTGGATGTCACCCCTTTGGTGTTCCCTGCAGCTCAGATCTGCTGAGCACCTACTGTGTGCCAGGCCTTCTCCACCCAGGAGCTCATTCAAACGTTGAGTTTTCATTCCCATGATAACCCTTAGAAAGTACAGTCTCACTTTTATATTGAAACTGGGCACAGAGAGGTCAAGTGATCTGATAAAAGTCACACAGCTTTTAAAACACTTGAACTCTGGCCTCTTACAGACAGATCTTCAAGTTATCTTTAACATTAAGAGACATACATTCACCACTTGAGGGGTGGGGTGGGGTGTGCAGAGCCTCCAGACATCTGGGTCTTCTAGTGTAAGGCAGGAGCTGTCCACTCCCAGGATCCACATGCCTTTTTAGGGTGCAAGGTGGGTTCTTGCAAACCAGTCCGCTCCTTCTGTGCAGCAGGGTGCAGGTCCCCACTGCATCTGGCTGGGTGAAGAAACTTGGACGGCTTCCTTGGTCTCCATCAGGGGTCCCCAGATGCTTGGGTATCCAGCGTGAGAAGGGGGCTTGTGCTTTCAAGGGTCAGGCTCCAGGCGCTGTGAGAGGACGCTGAGGACGCGATGGAACTTTTCGAGTCGTGTGGCCCATGGCGCCCCAGCCCCTCGGCTCCCCCAGAGCAACCTCCTCAAGAAGCCAGTGGTCAGGGCCTCTGTCAGCTCCGGGTTGGGCCGGAATCCTGGGGGCGAGGCCAGGTGAGCTGGGGGTAGGGCCCAGGCACTTGCTTTGCTCCTCCCACACCTGCCTGGTTCCCTCTGGACTTTGACCCAGGAGGGACTCTGCCCCAGATTATCTGAACAACCGGGCAGGGTTAGCTGGGGAGGGGTCTGCAGGAGTCGGGGGGGGGGGGGGGGGTTTGAGGGGGGTGGGGGGGCGGTGGTCGAAGGGCTTGGTCGATGCGGGCTCTGCCAGGGTGCATGGGGGCCAGTCCGTTTCAGGGGCCACATCAGAGCGCCCCTTACTTTAGGGCTTGAACCTGGACATGGAGCTGCCTTGAGGGTGGAATTTGGGGCCAACCTGCCTAACAAACTTGGGAGGAGGAGGTTAGGCCATGTTGGAAGAAGAAGGGTCTTAAGAAACCATCCAAGTGCGGGATTCGGAGGCAGGGCTGCCCCAGGACAGAAGTGTGGTTCTGAGTACAGTGGGGGCGCTATTCTGCTAGAGTGATGGTCTGAGTCATTTTGGAGGGAGCTTCGCATTCCTGTGGGGAATTGAGACCCTCTGGGGGTAGGGCCTTCCCAGGTGGGAGAGTGGGGGTGGAGTCCTGTGGGCTTGGCTCCGAGGGGCAGAGGGTGCTGTGCCCATCAACGCTGCAGGTGGCGGTAGCGTGTGTGGAGGTGAGAACACTCCTGGGACCGGGGCCCGCCCTGTTTGGGGGGGGACTCTGGGAGGTGTGACAGGAGTCTAGTCTCTGGCCCGGTGGATTTGGGGGTTACCGCGCTGGAGCATGCAGGTTGTTTCGAAAGTGGGGATCCTCTGGCAACCCCTCGAAGGGGAGGAGCTCACCTCGCAGGCGCCGCGCCACCGCCTCGCGGAATCTGGGCGCGTCCCGGGCCGTCTGACGCGCCCGGTGCAGGGTGCGCAGCAGCCGCTCGCAGCTCTCGTCCAAGGGCCCCGGGAGTTCCTCACCCTCCAGCAGGCGCGCCGCGGGTGCCACGTGTGGCAGCGCCACCTCGCCGGGATCGCTGGGTCCTGTTGGGGGAAGGGTCTGGGCTGGGCTAGGGACGGGGTGCGGGTCCTAGGGTGAAGAGGACTCAACATATACTGGGGCCAGGGCATCCTAGGGCAGGGCAGAGGGTGGGGTTTGGGTCAGACACTGAGGCTCGAGCCCAGACCAGAGGAGGACAAGGGTGTGGCCTAAAGCTGGGGCGGAGCCTAGAACAGGCCCGCCCAGGGGTTGGGTCCAGGGCAGAGTCTCGCGTAGAGGGCGGGGGCAAGAGCGCGGAGGGCGGGGCCTAGGACCTAACGAGCTGGCGGCTCGTACCGCCAAGGTGGAGCCCGAGACAGAAACAAGGGTTCGGCGCGAGGCCGGGAGGCCAGAGCCTAGCGCATTGCTGGATGTGAGTCAGGGGCCGGGCCTAGGCAGGGGGCGTGGCCTAGGAGAGACCCAGGGGCGGGGACTAAGACACGGGCGGGCGGGGCTTAGGGCTGAATCCAGATTCTGGTTAGGGTTATCACTCCTCGAAAGCCACCACTCACCGGCGCCCTCATTCAGCGATCGCATCAGCGGCTTCAGCTCCTGCTCAAAGGCCAGCGCAGCCTCCGTGTGGCTCCTTCGCAGGTGGCGCCACGTGCGTTCCAAACGCGACACCTGGAGGAAGAGACGTGAGCCCTCCTTCCTTCCACTCTTCCCCATCTCTTGCACTCCGGCCTCCTCCCTTGCTTCCCACGCACCTGGGGCATGAGCAAGGCGCCCATCACCGCGGCCAGTCCGGGCAGGTCCCCCACCGCCCCTGGCCGCAGCGCCACGGCCAGCTCCACCAGGCCCCTCAGGGCGGCCGCGCGTTCTTCCAGCGGCCCTGCGCAGCCCAGCACTGCCAGCGCCCCCGCCAACGCCAGCGTCTCGAGCCTGTAGAGGCGGAGGGCAAGGGTCTGGGGGCAGTGGGGAGGTTTGCGATGTGGGGGTGAGGAGGGACAGTCAGCGGCATTACCCATTCCCCTCCTTCCTGGGGAACCGGGAATGGGAGGAGGTTTGAAGACCCTGGGGATTTCAGGTGGCTGTCTCACCTCTCCAGCAATTCCAATCTCAAGCGATGCCCGTGGGGAAGTGTGAGCAGCTCCAGACCGGAGGCGACCCCCATGGCGCCCCGCTGAGCCTTGGTCACTCCCAGGACACCTGTGGCCTGGTGATGGGGGGTGGGGGTAAGAGTAGGGACGTTAAGGGAGCAGAGTGAGTCTATGGGTGTGAGGTGGGGTTTGGTCATGCCCTGGCTTCAGGCCCTACCTGGGGAGGGAAACCTGGTAGGGGGACCCACCTGGCAGTCTACCAATAGCAGGTGGAGAGCTGTGCTCCCAGGATGGTGTTCCAGGAACAGGCCACGGAGAGTATGCAGGACTTCGGGTTCCAGAGGCCGATTCTGGGAGCCCAGCAGGCAGGAGGGGGTGTCAGGGAGACAGAAAGAGACCTCAGCCTGTGGTCTTGCAAAACATCTGTCCTCCTCTTTCTCCTCCTCGGCTTCCCACCAGGGCACCTCTGACTCTGGGCAGCTGTGGCCAGGGGGTGGTCCTTGGACCCTGAGCACTCGGGGCACCAGCTCACAGTACGTCGGGGGGCGTCCAGAGGCATCAGGCAGTAGCAATGAGGGTGTTCGAGGTGGCTTGGTTGGGGCCTTGGCATGAAGCTGCCCATCAGAGGCCCTGAGACTGTCAGCAACGGACCCCAAGGGAACTGGGGTCTTTAGTATCACGGGGTCACTACCTGTCCGAGGCAGGCCAGATGCAGGTACAGTGGAGGCTCCTGGGGGTCATACAAGAGGGGGAGAAAGAGGTACACAGAGAAGATAGCTGGCTGGGGTGATGGCTTCCTGAGCTACCAACCTCCTGGTTCCTGCACTCATTCAGCCAACAAGCAGGTATCCTAAGTTACCTTGTTGCAGCTTTGAGGCTGAACAGCTTCACCAACATCGATGCTAGATACCTACCAATGGTCTGAAAATGAACTTTCTCTGACATGGATGTAGTTCTGCCAATTCTGAATACTACATTTTAAGTCTGAACTCTTCCATTTTGCTCCTCTGATTGAAGATGGTAAGCACTGACCACACAAAATTGAAATGAAAAAATATGTCACTCAAAATTCACAAAGTTACATATGCCTCAAAGAAACTGAATTTATCAAACTTTCGAATGATGTCTTCTGTTAAGTTTGTGGTATATTTACTTCTGAGGTTATTAACTTAAAACTGCGCACAGACTTTTGGGAGACTATATCTACTAAACATTTAAGTCAACCCTGTTATGGGGGTTTAAAACCTCCCTAATGTTCCCATCTCACTCTGAATAAGGACCAAAGTCCTCTTGTTAGCCCTCAAAGCTCTCACAATCTGAGCCTGATATCTCTCCGACTTCCCTCTCACTCCCACTGTTTCTGCTACACTCACTTCTTTTTGGTTCAATGAACAGTTCAGACTCTTGTTCTGATTCTAGTTCCTTTGCTCTGACTGTTCTCTCTGTCTGGGCCACTCTCACCCCATTATCCACATCGTTCCCTCCCTCATCTCCTTCAAGTATTTCTCCATGAGAAAATTTCCTAACTACTACTAAAAACTGTAATACTCCTTGCTCTGTCCTACTTTTAATTTTTAACCCAAAGCATAATTGACTCCCCTTCATGGATCACAGCCTTGTAGTGGCAAAGTGGCTTGCATAACTGAATGATGCTATGAGCCGTGCCGTGCAGGGCCACCCAAGATAGATGGGTCACAGTGAAGAGTTATCACAAAAAGTGGTCCACTGGAGGAGGGAATGGCAAACCACTCCAGTATTCTTGCTGTTAGAACCCCATGAACAGTATGAAAAGGCAAAAAGATACAACACCGGAAGATAAGCCCCTCAGGTCAGAAGGTATCCAATATGCTACTGGGGAAGAGTGGAGGGCAATCATTAATAGCTCCAGAAAGAATGAAACAGCTGGGCCAAAGGGGAAACGGTGCTTAGTTGTGGATGTGCCTGGTGGTGAAAGTAAATGTCAATGCTGTAAAGAACAATATTGTGTAAGAACCTGGAATGTTAGATCCATTTGTTGTTGCTGTTCAGTCGCTAAGGTTGTCCAACTCTTTGTGACCCTATGAACTGCAGCACACCATGAGTCAAGGTAAATTGGATGTGGTCAAGCAGGAGATGGCAAGAGTAAACATCAACATTTTAGGGATCAGTGAACTAAAATAGACAAGAATGGGCAAATTTAATTCATATGACCATTATATCTACTACTGTGGGCAAGAACCCCTTAGAAGAAATGGAGTAGCCCTCACAGTCAACAAAACACTCTGAAACACAGCACTTGGGTGCAATCACAAAAATGACAGAATGATCTTGGTTCGTTTCCAAGGCAAACTATTCAACATCACAGTAATTCAAATCTATGCCCCAACCTATAATGCCAGAGAAGATGAAGTTGAACCCTTCTGTGAAGACCTACAAGACCTTTAGAACTAACACCAAAAAAGATGTTTTTTCATCATAGGGAGTTGCAAAAGTAGGAAGTCAAGAGATACCTGGAATAACAAGAAAGTCTGGCCTTGGAGTACAAAATGAAGCAGGGAAAAGGCTAACAGAGATTTGTCAAGAGAATATGCTGGTCACAGCAAACCTTTTTCCAACTACACAAGAGACGACTCTACACATAGACATCACCAAATGGTCAATATGGAAATCAGATTGATTATATTCTTTTCAGCAGAAGATGAAGAAACTCTATACAGTCAGGAAAAACAAGACCTAGACCTCACTGTGGCTCAAATCATCAGCTCCTTATTGCAGAATTCAATCTTAAATTGGAGAAAGTAGGGGAAAAACATTAGGCCATTCAGGTATGCTGCTGCTGCTAAGTCGCTTCAGTCGTGTCCAACTCTGTGTGACCCCATAGACAGCAGCCCACCAGGCTCTGCCGTCCCTGGGATTCTCCAGGCAAGAACACTGGAGTGGGTTGCCATTTCTTTCTCCAATGCATGAAAGTGAAAAGTGAAAGTGAAGTCACTCAGTCGTGTCCAACTCCTCACGACCCCACGGACTGCAGCCTACCAGGCTCCTCCGTCCATGGGATTTTCCAGGCAAGAGTACTGGAGTGGGTTGCCATTGCCTTCTCTGATTCAGGTATGACCTAGATCAAATCCTTTACGATTATACAGTGGAAGTGACAAATAGATTCAAGGGATTAAATCTGATAGACATGAGTACCTGAAGAGCTATGGACAGAGGTTTGTAACATTGTACAGGAGGCAGTAACCATAACCATCCCAAAGAAGAAGAAATGCAAGAAGGCAAAATGGTTGTCTGAGGAGGCTTTACAAATAGCGAGGAAAGAAGAGAAGTGAAAAGCAAGGGAGAAAGGGAAAGGTATACCCAACTGAATGCAGAGTTCCAGAGAATAGCAAGGAGAGATAAGAAGGCCTTCTTCAATGAACAATGCCAAGAAACAGGAAAACAATAGGATGGGAAAGACTAGAGATCTCTTCAAGAAAATTGAGATATCAAGGGAACATTTCATGCGAGAATGGGCACAATAAAGGACAGAAACGGTAAGGACCTAAGCGAAGCAGAAGCTATTAAGAAGAGGTGGCAAGAATACACAGAAGAACTGTACAAAAAAAAGGTCTTAATGACACGGGTAACCATGATGGTGTGGTCACTCACCTAGAGCCTGACATCCTGGAGTGTGAAGTCAAGTGGGCCTTAGGAAGCATTACTACAAACAAAGCTGGTGGAGGTGATGGAATCCCAACTGAGCTATTTCAAATCCTAAAAGATGATGCTGTTAAAGTGCTGTACTCAATATATTAGCAAATTTGGAAAACTCAGCCGTGGCCACAGGACTGGAAAAGGTTAGTTTTCATTCCAGTCCCAAAGAAGGGCAATGCCAAAGAATGTTCAAAAGTGAAGTCGCTCAGTCATGCCCAGCTCTTTGTGACCCCACGGACTGTAGCCTGCCAGGCTCCTCCGTCCATGGGATTCTCCAGGCAAGAATACTAGAGTGGGTTGTTATTTCCTTCTCTAAGAATGCTCAAACTACAATACAGTTGCACTCATTTCACATGGTAGTAAGGTTATGCTCAAAATCCTTCAAGCTAGGCTTCAGCAGTGCATGAACTGAGAACTTCTAGATAGAAAATCTGAGTTTAGAAAAGGCAGAGGAACCAGAGATTAAATCCCCAACATTCGTTGGGTCATAGAGAAAGCTAGGGAATTCCAGAAAAACATCTACTTCTGCTTTATTGACTATGCTAAAGCCTTTGACTGTGTGGAACACAACAAATTGTGGAAAGCTCTTAAAAAAACAGGAATACCAGACCACCTTACCTGTCTCCTGAAAAACCTGTATGCTGGACAAGAAGCAACAGTTATAATCTTACTGAAAGTGGTTCAAAATTGGGAAAGGAGTGTATATTGTCACTCTGTTTATTTAACTTATATACATAGTATATCACGTGAAATGCTGGGCTGGATGAATTACATGCTGGAATCAAGATTGCCGGGCAAAATATCAACAACCTCAGATATGCAGATGATGCCATTCTAATGGCAGAAAGTGAAGAGGAACTAAAGAGCCTCTTGATGAGGGTGAAAGAGCAGGATGAAAAAGCTGGCTTAAAACTCAACATTCCAAAAACAAACATCATGGCATTTGGTTCCATCACTTCATGGCAAACAGCAGGGGAAAAAGTGGAAGGAGTGACAGATTTTATTTTCTTGGACTCCAAAATCACTGTGGATGGTGACTGCAGCTATGAAATTAAAAGAAGCTTGCTCCTTGGAAGGAAAGCCATGACAAATTTAGACAGCATATTAAAAAGCAGAGACATCACTGTGCTGACAAAGGTCTGTATTGTCAAAGCTATGATTTTCCCAGTAGTCATGTATGGACATGAGAGTTGGATCATAAAGAAGGCTGAGTGCCAAAAAATTGATGCTCTTAAATTGTGGTGTTGGAGAAGACTCTTGAGCGTCCCTTGGACAGCATGAAGATCAAACCAGTTAATCCTAAATGAAACCAACCCTGAATAATCACTGGAAGGATGGATGCTAAAGCTGAAGCTCCAATGCTTTGGCCACTTAATGGGAAGAGCCAACTCATTGGAAGAGACCTTGGTGGTGGTAAAGATTGAAAGCAAAAGGAGAAGGGAGTGACAGAGGATGAGATGGTTAGAGAGCATCACTGAATCAACGGACAAGAATTTGAGCAAACTCTGAGAGATAGTGAAGGACAGGAAAGCTTGGTGTGCTGTATCCATGGGATCACAGAGTATCCATGTATCCATGCTGTATCCATGGGATCACAGACACGACTTGGCAAATGAACAACAACAACAAATATGACTCATTTCTGTTGTTCATGGTCCTTCATTCTCTAATAGGATGTTGGCTCCACTCGAGCAGGGATCTTTGTTATTCTTATTCATTGATGTGTCTCAGCACTTAGTATTGTTTCTGACACACACAGTGAGGGCTCATGTTGATGGGAGACAACAGGCCAGTCAGGGCACAAGGGGAACTCCTCCTTTATGTAGGATGGCCAGGGTTAGCTGCTTTGAGGAACTCCTGTTAGATGAGAAACAGTCAGGTAAAGGTTAGGGAATGAGCTTTCCAAAGATGAGGCCAGCAAGTGCAAAGGCCCTGAGGCAGGAACAAATGTACAAGGTTCCAGCAGACTGAACAACAACAATCAGCAACTGAAAGGATGTCTGTGTGGCCAGAGTGAACAGGGGATGAGGGATGGAATTATTAGAGAGCTTAGCTATGGTTAGAGCATGGAGGGTTTCTTGGAATCATTGTAAACCCATACTTTTAAGCACCTACAGAGTTCTTGTATGTGTTTTAGTCACTGTGACAACATCGAGAGCATCACCATCCTTTTTCCCCAGCAGGTTGTCACCTGCCCAGTGTCACTTGGATAGTGCGTGGCAGAAGAGTTTTGGAGCTATGTCCTATTCTGGAAGACCCTTTACCTGGTCCAGGAGGGTCTTCTGGTGACCGCCACATATGCTCCAAACCTGCGGGCTGACTATCACTCCGCTTCCTATCCCTGGGGGACAGAGGGAGGGAGATATGTTGTCCTACTCCTAGCAGATAGTTAGATAGCATATAGCCTCCACAGTGCCCAGAAAACCTTACATCCCATCACTCAGAACCAGGGGATCCCCCAGGGTGCTTGCTAGCCCCAGGGAACACTTGGCAATGTCAGGAGATATGTTTTGGTTGTCATAACTAAGAGGAGGGGTGCAGAGCATTCTACTGGCATCTAGTAGATAAGAGACCAGGGATGCTGTTCAACAGCCTGCAATGCACAGAATGGCCCCCCCCACAACCAAGAATAATCTGGCAACAAATGTCAATAGTGGACAGAGCGGTCCACTATTGGAACACACAGGAACAGTGGTGGAGAACCCTGGGAGGTCTTGGGTGTCTTCAGGATGTAGAGAACCTGTGAATACCTGAGCGGCTCTGTGCGAGCCGGGTCGTCTGGAAGGGTGTCCTCACTAAAGCTGCGTCGAATTAGTCCTTGCCGTGGCACTGGCCTGGAGGCCACAGCCCCTGTGGCTTGGGACAGTGGACGCTGGCCAATCACATAGCTGCGAACCAGGGCAGGCAGGCTGGGGAAACGCTCATCCTCTAGCTGAAAGAGGGCTGTGGGCCGGCCTGGCCGAGGCCTCAGGGCCACACGAAGCACCTCGAAGTGCAGGGCTGAGCCCCGCCAGCGGCAGGAGATGACAGGGTGGCCCCCACGGGACTTGGACGCACGAACTAAGAAGTCACCATCTTGCTGGAGAAGGTCCTCGGCCTTCTGGGGATGGAGGATCGGGGGGGGGGGCAAGGGTTTACGCATGAGCACGTATCAGTAATTAATGGAGACTCCCGACCCCTCCCCCCAACCCAAGAAAAGCCACCCCAGAGACTGGGTAGTTTTCGGCCAAACAATTTCTTGTCTAGTGGACATACTTCCGCACTACATTTCCCAGGCCCCTTTGCGATTAACTGTCGTGTGACAAGATCTGACCAATGGGATGTGGGACGAGTGCTGTGGGGAATGGGCAGACCTGGCCCTTGAAATAAGTCTAGCAGAATCCTACAGGTTTCTTCCTGAATCTGTCAGTTGACGCCCACAGAGCCCTGGGGGGCAGTGGAGGCAGAAGACTGAAAGGGCTTGGGTCTGACTCCTTTTGAAGCTCTGCATCCTCTTAGACTGCGACATGAACTAGTCTTTAAATGTTGATGGAGTCGTTGACAGCGTGGGAATGTTTGTTACAGCCACTAGATGACGCTGACTAATGCAAGTTCCAACCTGGTGACAGGTGCTGAGTTTGTTATGCAAATGTGGCTTTCAGAAAAGCCATTTGCTAGGTTCTTCCAAACAGACCATGGCCTTGAAATTCACCTTTATAAAAATAGAGCACTATCATGCCAGCTATGGTGGCTGAAAACAGGGCCTGAGGGCCACAACATCATAGAGGGGCAAAGCAGAGCTGCTGATGGAGGCTGGGGACTGGCCAATATGTGCAAAGGACACTTGTATGGCCCTTATTATATGCCAGGCACTGTTTTAAGTGTAAAATGTATGAACTCACTTCATCCTTTACCAAGGATAAGAGGTAGGTACTATTATGCCCATTTTACAGATGGGAAAACAGAGGTCCAGAAACATCAACTACCTTGCTCTAGTTTATATCCAATATAAATTGTAGGGATAGGATTTGAACTCAGGCTGCTTGTGGCTAAAGTGTGGGATTTTCACCATTAAGCTACACTGCCTCTCATGATTTGATTAGATATCTCAGGTCCTGGGACTCCTGAAGGTGACTCCTAAGCTGGAGATGAGCATGAGGTGCTTTGAATTGAGAGGGAAATGGGACCCTGGCGGCCACAGGTGGCCTGGAATCCAGAGAGAGACAGAGAGACAAGTAGGGCCAAAGGGTGGTTTGAGGAGTCATTAGTACCCTCTTCAACTCCTGTCACCTTCTTCAACACCATCCCAAAGGAAGTGATAAGTTAAAGATAAGAAGTGACATCCCACATAGACCAAGTTGCAAAACAATCCTCAGCCCTCAAGTCACTCTTTCTGATAGATCTTGACCCTAAGGCCCTTATCTGGGACCCAGGAGTCCCCAGTAAGTCAAAGATGAGTGAGATTCCCCATCAGATGGTATGTGGTCCTGTGAGAGGCAGTGGTACCTGGCGGGACAGGGGGCCGTGGTACCAGGGTTGGCCCACAAAGTCCTCTCCATCTTGTGGCACCTGCATGGAGCTCTCGGG
Organism: Bos indicus; assembly: GCF_029378745.1. Lineage (NCBI taxonomy): Eukaryota > Metazoa > Chordata > Mammalia > Artiodactyla > Bovidae > Bos > Bos indicus. The sequence goes on along the minus strand of NC_091766.1, from coordinate 17,511,856 downwards.
GGCAGAGGGTGCAGGGTCTGTGCTTTGTACTTCCAACAGGCCTCAGTCTTCCTCATCTGTAAAACAGGAATAATTATTCTTGCTTCCTGAATGGCTTGGTCAGCCCTTTCATGTTCCTCATAGTTTGAAGACAACAGCCCACATCTTATCAAACCATAAAATGCAATGCTTTCTGTATATGTATATATATATGATATTTTAATACACAGCATATTTATATAATTATATATACTGCTACTGCTAAGTCGCTTCAGTCATGTCTAACTCTCTGCGACCCCATAGACGGCAGCCCACCAGGCTCCCCCGTCCCTGGGATTCTCCAGGCAAGAACACCGGAGTGGGTTGCCATTTCCTTCTCCAATGCGTGAAAGTGAAAAGTGAAAGTGAAGTCGCTCAGTCGTGTCCAACTCCTCACGACCCCATGGACTGCAGCCTACTAGGCTCCACCACCCAAGGGATTTTCCAGGCAGGAGTACTGGAGTGGGGTGCCATTGCCTTCTCCGATAATTATATATAAATGTATTTAAATATTTACATATAACATTTGTGTATTTTATATTCTAAATATAAATGTTAATATATATTTATATTAAGTTAAAGAAGTTACCCATAGTCAGATTATATATTTTTAATTATAAATTATATGAGTTATATTTGATATATGTATCAGATTAAATTCAAGCTATGAGTAACTTTGGGGCTTCCTGGATGGCTCAGTGGGTAAAGCAGCCACCTGCAATGCAGGTGACACAGGAGACGTGGGTTCAATCCCTGGGTCATGAAGATCCCCTGGAGTAGGAAATGGCAACCCATTCCAGTATTCTTGCCTGAAAAATCCCATTGACGGAGGAGCCAGGAAGACTACAGTCCAAAGGGTTGCAAACAGTCAGACATGACGGAGCGACTAAGCATGAAATGAATAAATTTAATTTATTCTTTTTAATTAATTTATTTTTTGGTTGTGCCATGCAGCATCTGGGGTCTTAGTTCCCCATCCAGGAATCAAACTGGCACCTCCTGCTTTGGAAGTGCAGAGTCTTAACCACTAGACTGCCAGGGAAGTCCCTAACTTTAATTTAGAATAGGCTGTGATTTCATGAAAACAGTCATGCAAATTCACTGGGATTCTTGCGAAGGAAGAAGACAATGATCTCAAATGTAATGCAATTTTTAATGCAGATGACATAGTGCTATATTTTGTAGAAATTTAATTAACAAATTAACTCAAAAGAATATTTATGCGGCACCCACTCTGTGCCGGGAGCCCCTTGTAGGCACTAGAGACCTCGCAGTGAACAACAAGACCAAGATTCCTGCTCTTAGGCATCTTCTAGCTGAGAAGACAGAGATTAGGAAAATCAGTGAGTAGAAAAGGAAGCCTAAAATAGATCTGAGAGAACTAAGGGGAAAAATGAAATCAGGGATCAGATATGAAGATTCAAGCAGTGGAGTTAAGATTTTTCTTACAGTGACCTGGGAAGGTCTTGGGGGTGGGTAAAGGTTGGGAGGATTTTAAGGGGCCAAGTCAGGTGGTTCTTTAAAAAAATTTTTTTTTTTAATTTAATTTATTTATTTAGCTCCACTGAGTCTTAGTTGCAGCATGAGAACTCTTAGTTCTGGCATGTGGGATCTAATTCCCTGACCAGGGATGGAACCCAGGCCTCCTGCCTTGGGAGAGCAGAGCCACCGAAGCACTGGGTAAGTCTCAAGCCTGGTGGTTCTTGGGGTGAAATAAATTCCAGGCTGGGGAGAATTAAATTTACTAAAACCCATAGCATCTCAGGGATCTGTAGGCACACTCAAGGATTCTTAGATTGTACAAAAAAATTTAACCCATGCGTGGCTTTCCAATAAGGTCATTTTGTATGCTCAGTCGCTCAGTGGTGTCTGACTCTGATCCCATTGACTGTAGCCCGGCAGGTTTCTTTGTCTCTGGGATTCTCCAGGCAAGAATAACAGAGTGGCTTGCCATTTTCTCCTCCAGAGGATCTTCCCGACCCAGGCATCAAACTGTGTCTCCAGCCAAATCCTGGGTTGCAAGTGAATTCTTTACCACTGAGCCAGTGGGGAAACCCATTTTAAAAGACCATTAAAAGGTCACATTTTTGTAGACAGGTCAGCAAACAGCAAATAGACATCTACAGGTTTTCATTCGTTATTACTGTGATCAAACTTAGGACATGGACACTCTAGGACCCCTTGATCATCGCTCATGCCTCAGGCCCCGGGGTCTCTCAAGCATCTGGTGAAAAAACTGCTCTGGGTGAGAGGAAAGAAGGGGAGAGGGAGTGGGAGGTGGCGGTGGGGAAAGTGTCTTGCTTCCCCTACCCCCAGGGCCTTCTGGGCCCGGAAGGATCTGCAGAGAAATAGCACGAAGATTTTTAGGACCTGAGTCAGCTGAAAGGGCCTGGAAGTTCCCAGACTGGTCCGAGGTGGCTTAAGGGGTGGGAGAGCTGAGCAGAGCTTTGGCTCCAGGCGCCACATACCTGAATACCAGGTGTGTCTCCTGGATACCTGTGCACTTCCTGTTTGTCAGCTGGGCCTGGCCTGGCCTTGGTTTTAAGAGTCCTCTGACTCCAGCGTCCTCTGTCTTGCCTGCCCCTTAGTGGGTGTGAAGGTGCATCACTGACTCTGGTTTGTTCAGGGGGAGCTCAGAGTGGTCACAGGACGGCCACAGGCCAATTAAGTCATCCACCTGTCCTGCATCGTTTGGAATAATTTCTGGGTATCTGGGCAGGAGAGAGAGGAAGGGGGCAGAAATCAAGAGAGGAGGTGGGTGAGAGGCAAGTTTGGGGAAAGAAGGGAGGGGATTATTCATTTTCTATCGACCATATACTCCTACAGGGGGCAGCCACTTGCACGAGACAGGGACACAGGTGGACACGGAGACTCAAACGTGAGCAAAATACTGACTGGTTGAATGGTTACTGTGTGCCAAGGAGAAACAGTGATGAATGAGACCAAGGCCTCTCGGGTGGAGGAGACACACAAAACAAATAAGTGCACGATGAATGAAGAAGATAATGTCTAAGGGTGAACAACGGAGGTGATAAGACAGGGAGACATAAAGAGAGGCTGGCTGGGGGAGGCTACCTTAAATATGAATAGTAGTCAGAAGGCTGTCTCCCACGAAGTGACTTGGGACCTGAGATCTCAGTAGGGGCGGGGGGCGGGGGTGGGGAACAGTTAAGCAAAGATGTGAAGAAAGAGCAGTACAGGTGAGGGGTATACAGGGAGGGCAAAGGTGCAGAGCTTGCTTTTTATATTTTACGTCGTCAAGGAGGCAGGTGTGACAATGCTGTGAGCCACGAGCGAAGTGGAGAGCAGTGAGGTTAGGCAGAGACGATGCAGGAACCTGGTGGACCTCGAATTTTCGTCTCGGTGGGATGGAAGAGACGCTACGGAAAGGTATGAAGTGAGAGAGGGTCACGATCTGGTTTGTGGTTTAAAAACATTGCTCAGGCATGGAAGCAGGGAGGCTGTCCATGTTGCAGAGAAAATACGCTTGCAGGAGGACGTTCAGGTACACGGACATGCATGATGCACAGTGACCCAATCAGGTGACCCCTTTTACGTTCGCGGACGCGCGGGGACAGACAGATTCTTCCAGAGAGCAGGTGGCCCCACCTGGAAAAGAGAACTCCCTACCCCCACCAAATCTCCCGGTCCTGGCTCTGCTTGGGGCCCCTCACTCACCTGGGCCGGGACCCGCGGAGCTCGCAAGAACTTGGGGCCTGGCGGAAGCCTGAGGCTCTGCGTCTCCCGACCCCTCCCTCCCCGCCCCAACCAGATCCAGCCTTTCCCTGCCGCGCCCGAAGGGTTCCTAGCGCCATCACCTGGTCCCGCCCACTTTAAACCCCTCCCCTCCAGGCTCCGCCCTTTCTCCTACTGTAACTTATCGCCCCGCCCCTTGTTATCGCCCCGCCCCCTTATAAACTTTCTTTTCGCTAACCACTCCCGCTTGGATGAACCTTCTTCCTGTAGGTCACGCTCCCTGGGGAACTCCTTTTGGTCCTACTAGTGGACCCGCCTCCTTAAATTTGCCCCGCCCCCTCAGGCTGACCACGCCCACTCATCTAGTCACCCCTCTTTTAGTCCCGCCCTTGGAGCCCTGCCCCTTGTTTCCGCTTCAGGCCACAGGCTGGTCCTAAGAGCCCCTGACCCCTTGCGACGGGGCAAGGGATGTCTCCTAGCTCCCCTGTTCCGGGCAGGGGCGGGGCGGCCCTTACGGGCTGTCTCACACGACCGGGAGTGGTGGCGGCTGTGACGTGGCAGAGTGCGCTTCCTCCAGACTGCCCCCCTGGGTTTCTCGGAAGGAACCCCACATTGGGTGTCGGGTTTGTGAAGAGAGATGCGGGAAAATACGACAGTCTTTCCCAGTAACAGACCGCTGGAATTGATCTAGACTCTGGCGGGACGTGGGGGGCAAACATTCAGGTGGTTTCCTAGGTGGAGGAAGGAGAGAAAGGGGGCTTCCATCCTGTTGCTTGGAGACAAGCGTGAGGAAGGTGTGTGGGGGGATCTGGAGCCAGAAATAGGACCCTCTAGCCAAGTTTTTTGAGGGTGCGTAGTATTAGCAACAGAACTGAAAGCGGTAGCTGCAGCGAACATTCATTAATTAAGTGCTTACTGTATACTTGTTTGCCCTGCCTGCATAATTCTATTTTTACATAGACCTCTCAATGAGATGGGTCCTGTTTTCATTACCCCATTTTCTAGATGCAGAAACAGGCATGGGGCAACTAAGCCCAAGTTTGCCCAAGGTTGACTCAGCTTGTGATTGGCCGAAGTGGGATTCAAACCTGGAGCCCTGGAGCTCTATCCTGTCTTCCTCTGATCTTTGCAGCCCCACCGTCTCTGATCTCTACTGTATTTCTAAACAGTGAAGTTTGTTGTCACTCATTTTACAGATGAGGAAATTGACGCAAAGAGAATCACGGATGCCTGGGGAAGAAAGTTTTGGTGTCTGTAGAATCATAAATCTGGGAATTTCCAGGCTGGGCTTTCCCACCTGCCAATGTGGAAGAGACTTCAGTCTCAGGCTGAGGAAGTGTCCTTTCCTTGGCCAGCCTGCTTTTGGTGCACAGCTCGGTTATATCCAATGAAGGTTTCTAGCGCCCCCTGGTGGTTACAATAATTTAAAAATCCCAGGCGTGTTGGGGTGAGGTCGGGGCTTGCGGGATAGAGCGGGCTGAGGAGAACACTCCCAGCCTAGTGGGGTGGAGGTGGGGAGAGAGACCTCGTAGACCACATGATTTCAGGTAATGATAAGGGCTTTAAGACAGCAGTTCAGTTCAATTGCACAGTCTTGACCTACTCTCAGCCTACCCCATGGACTGCAGCATGCCAGGCCTCCCTGTCACTCATCAACTACTGGAGCTTACTCAAATTCATGTCTGTAGAGTTGGTGATGCCATCCAACTATCTCATCCTCTGTCATCCCCTTCTCCTCCCACCTTCAATCTTTCCCAGCATCAGGGTCTTTTCAAATGAGTCAGTTCTTCGCATCAGGTGGCCAAAGTATTGGAGCTTCAGCTTCAGCGTCAGTCCTTCCAATGAATATTCAGGACTGATTTCCTTTAGGATGGCCTGGTTGGATCTCCTCGCAGTCCAAAGGACTCTCAAGAGTCTCCTCCAGCACCACAATTCAAAAGCATCAATTCTTCTGCACTTAGCTTTCTTTCTAGTCCAACTCTCACATCCATACATGACTACTGGAAAAACCATAGCTATGACTGCTGCTGCTGCTGCTGCTAAGTCACTTCAGTCGTGTCCAACTCTGTGTGACCCCATAGACAGCAGCCCATCAGGCTCCACTGTTCCTGGGATTCTCCAGGCAAGAACGCTGGGGCGGGTTGCCATTTCCTTCTCCAATGCATGAAGGTGAAAAGTGAAAGTGAAGTCGCCCAGTCGTGTCCGACTCCTCACGACCCCATGGACTGCAGCCTACCAGGCTCCTCCATCCATGGGATTCTCCAGGCAAGAGCACTGGAGTGGGGTGCCATTGCCCTCTCCATAGCTATTACTAGACAGACCTTTGTTGGCAAAGTAATGTCTTTCCTTTTTAATATGCTGTCTAGGTTGGTCACAACTTTTACTCCAAGGAGTAAGTGTTTTTTAATTTCATGGCCGCAGTCACCATCTGCAGTGATTTTGGAGCCCCCCAAAATAAAATCTCTCATTGTTCTCATGTTTCTGCATCTATTTGCCATGAAGTGATGGGACCGGATGCCATGCTCTTAGTTTTCTGAATGTTGAGCTTTAAGCCAACTTTTTCAGTCTCCTCTTTCACTTTCATCAAGAGGCTCTTTAGTTCTTCACTTTCTGCCATAAGGGTGGTGTCATCTGCATATCTGAGGTTATTGATAATTCTCCTGGCAATCTTGATTCCAGCTTGTGCTTCATCCAGTCCAGCGTTTTGCATGATGTACTCTGCATAGAAATTAAATAAGCAGGGTGACAATATACAGCCTTGATGTACTCCTTTCCTGATTTGGAACCAGTCTGTTGTTCCATGTCCAGTTCTAACTATTGCTTCTTGACCTACATGCAGATTTCTCAGGAGGCAGATCAGGTGGTCGGGTATTCCCATCTCTTTAAGATTTTTCCACAGTTTATTGTGATCCACACAGTCAAAGGCTTTGGCGTAGTCAATAAAACCAAAGTAGATGTTTTTCTGGAACTCTCTTGCTTTTTCAGTGATCCAACAGATGTTGGTAATTTGATCTCTGGTTCCTCTGCCTTTTCTAAATCCAGCTTGAACATCTGGAAGTTCATGTTTCACGTACTGTTGAAGGCTGGCTTGGAGAATTTTGAGCATTACTTTACCAGCATGTGAGATGAGTGCAATTGTGCGGTAGTTTGAGCGTTCTTCGGCATGGCCTTTCTTTGGGATTGCAAATATTTGCTAAATGAATGAATGACATTATGGAAGTCTATAAGATGATGGTGGCCAGAGCCATGGGATAAATGTCAAAGATAGAGCCAGTAGAGCTTTTAACTATTTATTCATTCATTCAACAAATACTTGTGGAACATATATGTATGTGCCAGGTACTGGGGATAGTGGTTTTAACATAGACACAAATTTCCAAATACACAATGAAAAAAGTAAGCGTAATAAAATATCAGGTTTCTGGGATAGTAGTGTTGTGAAAAGTGAAAGTCACTCAATCGTGTCCAGCTCTTTGTAATCCATGGACTGTAGCCCACCAGGAGCCTCTGTCTGTGAATTCTCCAGGCAAGAATACTGGTAATCAGGGCTTAATGTGGGGGAGGGGGGAGTGGGACAGGGTATGATGGGGTGGGGAATAAAGACTGTGATTTGAAATGGAGAGGTTTGGGAAGACTTCATGAGAAGGTGGCCTGGAGCTAAGGTTTGCAGAAAATGAGGGAGCTGGCCATGGAGCTAAGGCAGAGGACCAGCATGTGCAAAGGCCCTGTGGCAGGACTCTAGGGTGAGTCCTAGGACTCTAGATTTTGGGGTGACCTCGTGGGTTCGGGGAACATTGAAGAGGCCCTGTTTGACTGGAAGAGAGCAAATGAAGGAGAGAGTGGAAGGGATAAGGGAAGAACCTTGTGGTGTACAGGCAGGACTTTTACACCCAACGAGGCGGGCTGTGAGACTCAGTGGCTTGACTGGGGTGTTCACAGGCGCCCTCTGATGGAGGGGTTACAGACTGTGGTGGGTGAGAACGGGAGCCTGGGGATGAGGTGGAGGAGACTGGTCCAGGTTAGCAAGGAGCAGGGTTGGCCAAGCAAGGAGGTGAAGGAGGGAGAGGTGAGAAGAGGGTGGATTTTGAGTGTGTTCCTGAGGTGGTCCTGCTCTTGGGTTGCATGCAGAGGAAGGCAGTGGGACTCCGCCTAATTACGCTGTCCCCACGCCCAGATGCCCTGGTGTTAGCTGGTGGGCGAAAGAGAGGCCAGGTCCTGCTTGAAAGGGGGCTGGGCTGGGTATGGCCAGGTGCTCCCCCCCACCCCGCCCCCACCCCACGGCTCCTCCTCCTCCACCCCTTCTCAGGGCGACAGTTACAGGCAAAAAAGAGGAAGTGGTAGCTGGCTAGCAGAGGCAGGCAGGCAGGCACGCAGGCGGGCGGTCGGGCGGGTGGAGGAGGCCGCGAGGGTGTGCGGACCGGCCTGGGAAGGCAGCGGCCATGGAGCTGTGGCGCCAGTGCACCCACTGGCTCATCCAGTGCCGGGTGCTACCGCCCAGCCACCGTGTGACCTGGGATGGAGCCCAAGTGTGCGAGCTGGCGCAGGCCCTCCGGGATGGCGTCCTTCTGTGCCAGCTGCTCAACAACCTGCTGCCCCATGCCATCAACCTGCGGGAAGTCAACCTGCGTCCCCAGATGTCCCAGGTGAGACGGGCCACAGGCAGGCCTGCCGGAGGGTGGGTGGCGGGAGGCGCCCCAGGCTGGTACCCAGGAGGTTGATGCACTGCACCTCTGGGCCAGCAGTGAAGAGAGGAGGCTGGCCCCAACTCTGGGCCTGGCATGGGGGATATGTGGGGGTCCTAACACTGAAGATTCAGGGGTGGCCCCCTCAAGGTTAATAGGAATGGGTTCCCACGTCTAGGCTGAAAACTGGCAAACTTGGGGTTAACCCAAGTCCAAAACCTCAGGCTGACTCCGCTGGAGATTTAGACCCCAAAAGGGACGTGCTAGGGGTCTGCAGGGGGCCCTAGGAATCTCCTGGGTGGCCGATAGGGCACCTGAGATTTTGGACTCCCTTGACCCCGCCACCCACGAAGATTCTGGCTATGGGGGAAGGGCCTCCTCCTATTCCTTCCCCCACATGCGTCGCCTCCTCCTGGGCCCTGGGCCCCTTCCTTCCCCTCACATCTTCCCCTTGGCTTCCTGCCGGGGCCTGGGGCAGCATGGGGAGGGTGGGGGGACTGTGGGTCTGGGACTCTGGTCTTCCTAGCTCTGTCCATCCCAAGAGGTACATTGAGGCAGGACCCAGTCCCAAAGAGCCCTGAGACTGGGTTCTTGGGGTTTGGGGGAACCTAGAAATAGCTGCTTTTTCTCTGTAGGGATTTCTGCAAGGGCCCCAGGGTTCAGGGGGTGGTGGATTTGACTTCAACCTCCCCGGCTCAGGAAATATATTCAAATCCCTATTTGAATGCGGTTGGGTGGGGGAGGCCACTGGACTGGATTCTCTCTCTGTTGTACCTTCTCTGGTTCCCCCTGGCCTCTTGAGCGCTGGATGAAAAGTAATTTCTGCTGATGGGTGGTGGTTGGGGGCACTCTGCCTGCCCTAGGGGTCTGAGGGGACACTAGCCATCCAGCCTTCAGGTCCCACCCCAGGATGAAAGCCTTGTCTGGAGGTGCAGTGGGCTGGTGGTGGGGGGCCCTTTTTGGGGATAGATGGGGAGGGCGGCCTGGGGCACTGCCTCTTTTCTGGGTTGAGATGCCACGTGCAGATGGGGGGAGGAGCAGTAAGTGATCAGGGAAGGGTCCTTGGGGGTGTTTCCTGGTGACAGGCCCACGCGTGGGAGAGAGGGGTGGCTCACCCTCCCTGAGCACAGGCAGGCTTCCTGAAAGAATGAGGGAACCCCAGAGATCCTCCCACCCCGGCCAGCTGTTGTGGCCACAGGACACAATTATGCCTACATGTGTTTGCACACAGAAGGAAGTAGCCCTAGGATCAGTCAGGCCTCTGACCTGAGACCCAGTGTGGCTTCGATAGCTGCTAATGGGAAAGTGGTTAGACCTAAGGATGAACTTCCATCCTTGCCTGCATCTTCCCTATAGCTGGTTTCTGATAAAAGGCAGTGGGGTGTGGCATTAACCTCTAAGAGGGCAGCTGCAGGGACTAATGAATCCTGATTTTCTGTGCTGGTCAATGCTGAGGACCCAGGTCTCAGTCTGGCCCTCGAGGAGTTCCCAGACTGGGGAAGACAGACATTCCCTAGCCCTGTGTTGTCAGGACTGAGACAGAGGGAAACAAAAATTCTGGGCTGAGGGCCCTGGAGCAAAGGCAAAAGATTGCCTGGGGGAGTTGGGCTTAATGCAAGAGGGGACATTTGTGCTGGGTTTTGAAGAGTGAGTAGGAGTTTTCTTATTGCTCTGACCCTGGTGCCTAGCTGTGTCAGACCCTGCATTGGGCAAGGGTGTTCCATGATCCTCCCTATCTGGGAGCTCTGGGCCTTGCTGCCCTGTGCATTTTATCTCCTTTCAAAGCACAATCCTTTGCCCTGTTCACAGTGGGGCCATGCATGGGAAGCTAAAAGGTAGTCATTTTAAACCAAAGGGAGGTGCCCCAAGAACAGCCTCTAAGTTTGCAAGTCCCTGTCTGTCAACAGATTTAAGCCAGGGCTAAGAACTGCCAGTGAGGTGTGGAAGGGCAAAGAGAAAAGGGAGGGCTCCTGATGAGGGTGGGATGGGGTGGGGGACACACAATGCCGTAAATAAAGGTGTGGAGTCTGGAATTAGAATGCTTCTCCGTTTCTCTCATTTCCTCTTGAGAGCTCCTCTGCTTTGGCTCCACTCTTTCCTGGGTAGAGTGGAAAGAGCATATTCGTTCATTCATTCATCCATGGTGCTGAGACAGTGGGACAAAGACGCACACAAACCCGTGTTGTCGGGACTTCCCTGGTGGTCCAGTGGTTAAAACTCCACATTTCTACTGCAGGGGACATGAGTTCGATCCCTGGTCAGGGAACTAAGATCCCACATGCCGTGCAGCACGATCAAAAATAAATAAGTAAAGTACTCCCCGCCCCTCCAAAAAAACACCCTGTTGTCAAAAAGCTGATGTTCTAATGGGAGACACTGACAGTGGGCAAATAAAGCAACATATATGTTGTCCGGAGTGGTGGGTGGTCTGGAAAAAGGGGGGCTTAGGAGTGTGAGGCTGCACTTTCGCATATGAGGTCTGGGAGGCTTCCCTGACGAGGTGATGTTTGAGTAGAGACCTGGGCAAAGTGAGGGAAGAGCTGGGTGAATCTAAGGAAACAGAGCTCCTGGCAAAGGCCCCAAGGTAGGAGCAGGTCAGTGGCCACATAGTTGTGCTGCGGGGCAGTGCATGAGCTGGCTGTGTGGGCATAGTTCATGGGTGAGGTCAGATTGAAGTGGGTCTCCGCGCTGGATGGTCTCTCTGAGGTCTGAGACCCAGAGAGAGGACGAAGTCATTACAGATGGCCACAGGGGTGACCGGACACTCTTTGCTGTCTCTGGGAGCCCAAATTCTGGGTGGCAGATGTGAAACTTTAAAGCTGAGGAAGTGGAGAGGAAGAGATGAATGTGACCGTCATTGTGGGAAAGATCCCACCAGGACTGGGGAGCTTATTATACTGGGAATGGGGGTGGTCACTGGAGCCAAGATGATGAATCTTGTTTTCAGTTCCTCCACTCTGTGACCTTAGGCATGTTGCTTAACCTCTCTGTGCTTTCATCCCCAGCCAATAAACCCTGGCACCATCAGTAGAGGCAGGGAAGGGAGAGGGTGGGAGGGTTAGAACAGGAGGGGTGGGCTTATGCTGGAGGTGGTGGTGGTGGTGGCGGCTCGGAGGCGCCAGATCTGGGCTCAGATCCCGGCTGCACCACTTCCTGGTTTCACCTCTCTGAACCTCAGTTTCCCCATCTGTGAACTGTGGCTAAAAATGGCACCTTTGAGGGGAGGACTGTTTTAACATTTCAATACCGCTCGGCATAGTGTCGACACCTGATGTGCTGTGCTGTGCTCAGTCGCTTCAGTTGGGTCCGACTCTTTGTGACCCCATGGACTGTAACCCGCCAGGCTCCTCTGTCCATGGGATTCTCCAGGAAAGAATACTGGAGCGGGTTGCCATGCCCTCCTCCAGGGGGTCTTCCCGACCCAGGGATCAAATCTGCGATAAACTCTCGCTAAAAAGTCTTCTTAGGAAAGATGAGGGAAAATGGGAGGGTTGGTAACATAGCATAGCTTGTAGGAGTTTGGGTTAGGGCAGTGGTTCTCAACTGGGGTGGTTTTGCTCCCCCAGCAGGGGACCTTCGGCAGTGTCAGTCTGGGTTGTCACTTCTGCTACTGTTATCCAGTGGATAGAGACTGTGGATGCTGCGCAACGTCTGACAATTTCACATACAACAGAGAATTATCCAGCCCCAGTGTCAACAGTGGGATTCCTAGGTGGTGCAGTGGTAAACGGAGAAGGCAATGGCAACCCACTCCAGTACTCTTGCCTGGAAAATCCCATGGACAGAGGGGCCTGGTGGGCTACAGTCCATGGGGTCGCTAGGAGGCGGACATGGCTGAGCGACTTCACTTTCACTTTTCAATTTCCTGCATTGGAGAAGGAAATGGCAACCCACTCCAGTGTTCTTGCCTGGAGAATCCCAGGGACGGGGGAGCCTGGTGGGCTGCCGTCCTGGGGTCTCACAGAGTCGGACACGACTGAAGCGACTTAGCAGCAGCAGCAACAGCAGCAGCAGTGGTAAAGAATCTGCCTGCCAGTACAGGAGATGTGGGTTCCATCCCTGGGTTGGGAAGATCCCCTGGAGGAGGAAATGGCAACCTACTCCAGAATTCTTGCCTGGAAAACTCCATGGACGTGGGAGCCTGGCAGGCTACAGCCCATGGGGTCTCAAAGAGTCGGACAAGCCTGAACACACATGCACCCACTGTCAACATGGCTGACTTTGAGAAACCCTGTGCTGAGGGACAGAGAGCCTGATAGAATCTTTAAAATATTTGATTCTTTAGTTAAATAATATGTGTGTATCGTTCAAAGTTCAAAACACGTAAAAGGTGTGCAGAGAAAAATATAACCTTTGGCCATCTTCCTCAGATACCCAGTTCCTGCTTTCCCCCATAAGTGACTACTTTTTTTAAGCTGACTATATATCCTTACAGAATTTTCTTATGCACATAGAAATTTAGGTTCTTATTAACTACACTCCTTTCTTTCTGTGAAAGACAGAACATACTATCTTTATACCCTGCTTTCATTACTTTAATCATTACCTTGGTTGTCTTTCCAAATCAGTTCATACAGTGTTCCCATTCTTTAAAAAAAAAATGACTGCAGCATCATTTCTCGGCCTTTTGGCTAAGATCATGTATAAAAAATTGACTGCAGGATATTCTAGATTGTCCATTTACTAAACAAACTACTTCTATTGGGCTAACCACATGCCAGGCATTCTTCCAAACTAGGGCCTGGCAAACTACAACAAGAGGGCTGAATCTGGACCACAGCATGTTTTATAAATAAAGTTTTATTAGCACACACCCATGCCCATTTGTTTACATATTATCTATGGCCAATTTCCAGTTACAATTCTAAATTTGAGTAACTGACGAAGACAGTATCTGGCCTATGGTGCTGAAGACATTTATTATCTAGATGTTTGTAGAAAAAGTGAGCTGATCGTTGGTTTAAACACTTTTTACACAGTGACTTAATCTGCACGCTGCATCTGGGAAAACTGAGACACAGAAGTTAAGTCCCTAGCCCCAGGGTAACCAGCTTGAAAGTGACAAAGTCACAGATTTGAACCTAGGCAGCCTGGCCCTAGGATCCTTACTCTTTTTTTTTTCCTTTCCTTTTTGGCTGCCCTGTGTTGGCATGTGGAACTTCCCCAATCAGGGACCGAATCCATGCCCCCTGCATGGACTCTTAACCACTGGACCACCAGGGAAGTCCCTCAGAAGCCCTACTCTCTCTCTTAGAATCTTTACTGTTAACTTACTCTAAACTCAATTCCATGGCCCAGCTGGGAAATGGTTTATTTCACCATCACTCCTATTGCTGGGCACTTGTATTGAACCAGGCTTTTGTTCTGACACACTTTCTGTGATCAGTAACCTTGTCCATGAACTGTTTTTCAGCTCCTCTACTGTGTGACCTTGGGCATGTTACTTAACCTCTCTGTGCTTCTGTTTCCTCATCTCTAAAATGGAGATAATAAGTCCTTATGTGAAAGTATTGTTGTGAAGGATAAATGAGTTATATAAAGAACATAGAAAAGTATCTAGTTATATATAAATGCTGTTATTGCAGCCAGATACATGAGCAAGTATATCCATGGGATCAATTCTCAGAAGGGTTTCTTGGCTCAAAGCAGGTGAGTCTGTGCTTTTGGTAGATCTTGCCAAATTGTTCTCTGTATGGGATTGTTCCTATATGCATTGTTCCAATTACATTACCTCTAACAGTGAGAATGCTGGTTTCTTCATTGCCTTGCCAACAGTTGTTAAGCTTTTGGAGTCTTGCCAACTTGGGTGATAAATGAAGCTCATTATGACTCAGTTTACATTTCTCTTAGTCTGAGACTGAGCATCTTTTCTTATAAGAGTTATTTTTATTTTCTTTCTGCAAATGAATATTTGTTCATATCATTTGCCCATGTTTTTCCCTTCTAGGACTATTGCCCCCTTTTTTAAAATTGATTTTTAGGAACTTTTTATATATTGAGCTGTTCGGAATTTCAAGTCAGGTACTTAGTAGCCTTGTGATCTTGGAGAAAAAAAATGACTTAATCTATCTGAGCCGTATCTACAAAATGAGGGTGTGGACAGCATTGATATCTCAGGGTTGTGTGAAGGTTCAGCATGATAATGTAGGCTAAATTTTTATCACAGTGATTGACATATGATTGATAGCATGTAAATTAATGGGAGTCATTCTTTTTGCTAATTTGATTTCAGTGGGTCTGAGCTTGCCTGTAGGATGTGGTATAGGTCAGGGTGCAAAATGTTAGTTGCTGTAGTGAACTGTATTTCTTCAGTGAATTTAAAGAATTTCCTTCTGGCTTATATCACAATCTGGTTTGGGTCAACTGGGGGATTAAGAAAATATTCCTTCTTTATATATATGTATATATTTCTTTTATTTCTTTATTTATTTTTAGGCTGTACTGGGTCTTAGTTTCTGCGCGGGCTTTTTCTCTAGTTTCGGTGAGCAGGGGCCACTCTCTTGTGGCGTGAGGGCTCCTCATTGCTGTGGCCTCTGTTGCCGCAGAACTCAAGCTCTGAGGCTCGCACGCTCAGTAGTTGTGGTTCTCAGGCTCTAGAACACAGGCTCAGTAGTTGTGGTGTACCAACTTAGCTGCTTCAAGGCATATGGGATCTTCTTGGACTGGAGATCGAACCCATATCTTCTGTATTGGCAGGTGGATTCTTTACCACTGAGGTACCAGGAAAGCCCAGCCATTTTTTACAAAGTCCCTACAGGACCTGGGCTCCTTCTGCCTCATGGCCCCACCCTCCCTGAAGCCCTTGGAGTCAGAAGGCAAAGGAGGGAGTGATGAGGAGGGAAACCCTGGGGGGTTTGCATGGACCAGACCCAGAAGTGGCACCATCACCTCCATCCTTATTCTGCTGGCCAGAACTTGGTTATGTGGTCCCATCCAACTGCAAGACAGGCCAGGAATGTAGTTTAGCTCTGTGCCAGGAAGGACAAGGAAGTGGGTTGGGTGCATATGGAGAAGGCAGTGACAAGAGGACCCCTAGGTAATGCCTAGCTGACTTCAGTGATGTAGCTTTGGAGGGGGCTGGCTTTGAGGAAACCTCTGTGAGATGAGGAAGGAGGAGGACATGGACCAGAGCCATGGGGAAGGATTCATCTGGGGACAGAGTGGGGCCTGGGTACAAGGAAATCTCAGCCCAGTGGGTTGGCTTGGGTTGGGTGGAAGACCTCATTTAAACACGCCCATTAGGGCTGATGGGGATGGAAGCTTGAGAGAGTCAATATTTGGTGCCGTGCCTTCTTTCCCATTCCATTCTATTCTGTTCACTGACTTCCTCTCTGGGCCCAGTACCGGGAAACATCACCCTTCAGGACTTCAGGGAGGATGCTGGAAACCCCTAGCCCTTCCCTTGCTCTCAGCCCTCCCATGCATGGATCCCCTTGGAGCAAGAGGCAAAATCTTCAGCATGATCCATAATAGCCTCGGCATTTGGTGTCTGCCTGCCTCTCAGCTCTCATCTCCTCCCTCACCCTACTGCAGCCACATGGGCCCCCTCACTGTTCTTAGAACCCACCAGGTACAATTCAGCCCCAGGGCCTTTGCACTTGCTGTCTTTCTTCACAAATCACTCTTCCCCTCAGATACATACCCTGATTGTTCTCTTATCTCCTGAAGGTTTCTTATCAGAGAAATTTCTGCTGCTTTCTTTATATGAAATTGCATCCCCTGCCCTGTCTGCCCCCACCCCCACCCCCACCCCACCACAACACCTTCCATTCTCTTCCCTTTCTAACTTTTCCTCTGTAATACTTAGTGGGTCTTCCCAAGTGGCTCAGTGGGAGAAGAATCTGCCTGCCAATGCAGGAGATGCAAGCTCGATCCCTGGGTTGGGAAAATCCCCTGGGGGAGGAAATGGCAACCCACTCCAGTATTCTCGCCTGGAAAATCCTATGGACAGAAGAGCCTGGCGGGTTATGGTCCTTGCGGTTACAAAAGAGGTGGACATGACTTAGTGACTAAACAACAACAAAGTAGTACTTAGCACTTGCTGACTTACCACTGATTTTTTTTTTTAACTTAAAAAAATTATTTACTTATTTGGCTGTATCGAGTCTTAGTTGTGGCATGCGTTGTGGTGCCCTGGCTAACCCAGGGCACCGTGGGCTCAGTAGTTGTGGGGCAGTGAATTAGTTGCCCTGCGGCATGTAGGATCTTCCTGGACGAGGGATCACACTTGTGACCCCTGTGTTAGAAGGCAGATTCTTAACCATTGGACCACCAGGGAAGCCCCAGACCTACCACAGTTTTTTGGCTTATTTGGTTATTATCTGCTTCCCCCATTGGAATATCAGGGGAAAGCTTTTTGTCTGTTTGGTTCACAATTGTGTCCTTAGTTCTTAGGACAGCACTCAGCGCATAGTAGGTGCTTAATAAAATTGTTGTTGGTGTTTAGTTGCTGAATCATGTCCAACTGATTTATGACCCCATGGATGATATAACCTGCCAGGCTTCTCTGCCCCTGGGATTTCCCAAGCAAAGAATACTGGAGTGGGTTGCCATTTCCTTCTCCAGGGGATCTTCCTGATCCAGGGATTGAATTCTCATCTCCCACATTGGCAGGTGGATTCTTTACCATTGCTCAGGCGGATTCTGAGCCACCAGGGAAGCCCCACTCAATAAAACATTGATCAGATATTCATTCATTCAGTCATTCAATACGGGGTCAGCACCCTAGAAACCATCAGCCGTCTGCCTCTTTTTGTAAGCAGAGTTTAACTGATACAAAGTCTTGCCCACTTGTCACATTGTTTGTGACTGCTCTCTCTCTGTGACCTACGACAAAGACTCTATGACCTGCAAAGCCAAAAAAAACCCAAACTACTGTCTGCCTCTTTACAGAGTTTGCTGATCCATCTCTGATTGAGTAGGTATTTGTTGAGTGCTTATGACTAGGTAGTGGTAGTTGGTAACCGGTGATTGAGAATGAATTACCTGAGATCATCCTGGCTTTACTAGTTCCAGGCTATGTGACTTCAAGCAGTTGCCTCGGCTTTCTCACGTTTGGTTTTCTTGTCCGTAAAATGGGGCAAATGAAGCCGATGATGATAGCAATGATAACAAAAATAATAATGGTGATGAGGCTGCCACCCACCTCACAGGCATTTCTTTGTACTAGTTCGTTCCACTCACTGGGTGATGGAGAGTCCCACAATGAATGAGACACAGACCATATTGCAGCTCATGGAAACAGATGAGGAAGTAGGCAGCTATGACAGAGTAACACACTCAGTGATGGGTGGGTGGCACCCAGGGCATTGTGGGAGCAGAGAGAAGGGAAGTCCCAGAAACAATCAGGGTAGGCTTCCTGGAGGAGGTGACATGCCAACTGACTGTGGGAAGTCCGGGTATATTTCAGGGGCCAAAAGGAGTTCTGTTTCTCTCTTACTAAAACTAACGGTGTCAGGAAGTGGGGAGGACCCGGGGGTATGTTGGATGGGCATATTTAGGTTTCTAACAATCTCACTATATTACATTCTAACAATCTGACTACATTGCAGAGATGGACTGTCCTCCTCTGATATCAAGGATGGTGTTCTGAGACCTGGACTTTAAGAGGAACATGAAAGTCAGGTCCCTTGGGGGAACTGTGTTCTTGAAGAAATAAGGGATGTTCAGTTGGAGAAGTTTAAGGTTTGAGGAAATTGTGAGCTTAATCTGCAGAAGTTTCGAGCAAGAGTTTTAGATCTTGTGACAGAAAACCCAACTGAAACTGGCTTAGTCAAAAAATAATATTTATTACCTCACATAACTGAAAAGCTTGGGAGAGAAGGCCTATATGTCCAGCTGGATCCAGGGTCTTGACAATGTCTCAGAAACCCTCCTCTCTCTACCCATTGCCCTCCATCTCTTAACTCTGTTTTCTTTTAAGTGTTTTCCTCCATCTTAGTCATTCTTTGCCCTCATGGAGGTAGATATGAGTGTCCAGATATTCCAAATTTTTATTCCCACAATTCTGTGTCCAGTGGAAAATGAGAGGGTCGATTTAATGGCTCCTAAACCCCAGCTCTCTCTTTCATTGGACATGATCATTTGGGGGAGGGGGTGATATGTCCAATCCTGAACCCATTGCTGGGAGAATGCCTGGTCTGATTGATCAGGCCAGATCACACGCCCATTCCTGGCATTGGTGAGGGAGTCAACTCTACCCAAAGGAACTAGACTGGGGGAAGGGCTGTTTCATCCCGGGGAAATAGAGGGATGGTTACCAGAAAAGCAGGGAGAAGTCAAGAGGCAGTTGATCCATCGATGTTTATCTTGGTATCAAGTGCTAAACTGAGTCCAGAGTTTCTCAGTATCAGTAGTGCTGAAATTGGCATTTCATTCTCTGTCCTGGGAGCTGCCTATGCATTGTAGGAAGTTGGGTAGCATCCCTGACCTTCACCCACTCTTCCCCCCTAGGGTGGGATCAACAAAATGTCCCTGGGCATTGCGAAATGTACCCTGGTGGGCAGAATTGCCCCTGGGAGAACCACTGTTTTGGAGGGAGTGAGCTTCTTGTGTCCGGAAGGTGGGTGGGGGAGGGAGGTGAGTAGGGGGAGGTGGGTGGTACAGAATCTAAAGAGAAATGAACAATTAATTACTGGCTGGGGTAAAGATGAGATTGAGAGCTTCTTCAAGTTAGATATTCCTTTATTTTATTATCCGGCGGCCCGCACTGTGCTGATGACTGGGGTGATGGGAAGAAACACCACAGATTTCCTCTCTGCTCTCCTGAGTTCGTGGCCTCATGGGAGAGAAGGCTGCCTGTGTTCTGTTTTCTGTGGCCTCTGTAACAAAGTTGCAAAAACTGGGTGGCTTGAAACAACAGCTATATTGTCTCAGAGTTCTGGAGGGCAGTGGTTGGAAAGCAAGGCGTCAGCAGCATCTTGCTCCAACTCCAGGCTATAAGGCAGAATCCCTTATTTGCATCTTCCAGCTTCGACTGGCTCCAGGCATTCCTTGGCTTGGGGCAGTGTTATTCCAGCCTCTGCCTCCATCTTCACGTGACTGTGTCCTTTATGTCTGTCTGTCTGTGCATCTCATAATCTGGAATAATCTCCTCACCTCGATATCCTTTACGATGTTTTGCAAAGTCATTTTTAGAAAAATCGAATCCACACCCTCTGCATTGGAAGCACAGGGTCTTTTTTTTTTGGCTATGCTGGGTCTTTGTTGCTGCGTGGGCTTTTCTCTAGTTGTGGCTAGCAGAGGCTGCTCTCTCCTTGTGGTAAACAGTCTCCTCATTGCAATGGCTTCTCTTGTTGTGGAGCCTGGGCTCTAGGGTCATGGGCTTCAGCAGTTGCAGCATGTGGGCTCAGTAGTTGCAGCTTCCAGGCTCTATAGCACAGGCTTAAGTAGTTGTGGGGCATGGGCTTAATTGCTCTATGGCATGTAGGATCTTGCCAGGTCAGGGCTCGAATTTGTGTGTCCTGCACTGGCAGGCTGATTCTTTACCACTGAGCGACCAGGAAAGACTACCCTCCATCCTGGGCCCTCTTTTCCAAATAACATCACGTTCACTGGTGCCAAGGGCCTGATGTGGATGTATCTGGGGACTTTCTTTCAACGCCCTGCAAATCGATAAAACACAGTAGTCAGTGTTGCAGACGGAATTAATCAAGGTTCAGGATGCTGAAGAGCAAACAGAGCGGGGTGGTCAAGGAAAGCAGAGAGCTGAAGAATGAGGAGCCAGCTCTAGGAAGCATGGGGGCAGGGACGAGAAAGCCTGTGCAATGGCCCTGTGGCAGGCAGATGAGAATGAAGAATCTGCTGGCTGAAGAAGGTGAGCCAGTGAAGGGGGAGTGGAGGAAAATGATGTTTGGGAGGAAGGCACTTCACTGCAAAATGCTTTGGGACTGTGTATGGAATTTAAATGGGATTGGAAATCTTTGGAGGGTTTTAAGCTGCTCTAATGGCAACCAACTCCAGTGTTCTTGCCTGGAGAATCCCAGGGACGGGGAAGCCTGGTGGGCTGCTGTCTATGGGGTCGCACAGAGTCGGACACGACTGAACTGACTTAGCAGAAGCAAGCTGCTCTATGGTGACCGGACTCTAAAGGCAAAAGAGGTGGCAGCAAGGACCTGGGAGGAGGAAGTTGATGGAGGGGTTCCATGGAGCAGTGATGGGGGCTTGGACAAGGAGCTGGGGACAATGCATCTGCCTCCCATTTTGGGGGGGGTTGGGCTGATCAGACTTGCTGACAGATTGGATGGAAGAGGGCTGGAAATAAATGAAAGGAGGAGGCCAGATGATGTCAGGCAAAGGTTGTAGCTTAGGGACCCACACAAATGGGGTATCATTTGCTGAGATGGGAAGGCTGGGGGAGACATAGCTTTTGAGGAGTTCTGATTGGGCCATCTGACCCTGGAGTTGGGAGGCAGCCCAGCGTGCTGGTTAGTGCAGTGGTTCCTTTTTTTTTTTTCAGTCCTGACTAGGGATTGAACCTGGGTCACAGTGCGGTTGTTCTTAACTGGGGGTAGGGAGGAAGCAGCTCTGTCCTACCAGGGGACATGTGGCAATGCTTGGAGATGTTTTGGACTGTCACTACTGGAGGGAGTGGTGTGGTTCTGTGTTGAGTGGGTAGAGAACAGAGGTGTAGCTATTTGTCCTCTTGTGCCCAAGGCAAAGGTCTGTATAGTCAAAACTATGGTTTTTCTAGTGGTCATATATGGACGTGAGAGCTGGACCATGAAGAAGGCTGAGTGCTGAAGAATTGAGGCTCTTGAATTGTGGTGCTGGAGAAGACTCTTGAGAGGCCCTTGGATTGCAAGGAGATCCAATCAGTCAATCCTAAAGGAAATCAACCCTGAATAGTCATTGGAAGGACTGATGCTGAAGCTGAAGCTCTAAAACTTTGGCCACCTGATGCGAAGAGCAGCCTCATTGGGAAAGACAATGATGTTGGAAAAGATTGAGGGCAAAAGGAGAAGGGAGTGGCAGAGGATGAGATGGTTAGATAGCATCACTGACTCAATGGACATGAATTTGAGGAAACTCCGGGAGATAGTGAAGGACAGGAAAGTCTGGTATGCTGCAATCCATGGGGTCACAAAGAATCAGACGCAACTTAGCAACTGATCAATAGCAAGAATGCCCAAGATAGCTGCCCAAGTATCAGTTTTGCAAAGACCTAGAAACCCTGTTTGAGGGCCATGGACTCTGGTTGCCTGGGTGTCTGGGTGCCAGTCTTGACTTTGCAGTCTTGGATGAGCTGCTGAACCTGTGACTTGGTTTCCCCCCTTTGAATTGGGGGTAAGGATAATACCTACCTTATAGGCTTGTAGTGTCAGGGGCCAGAAGGATGCAACGTCAAGAGACCTAAAGAGGAAAGTGTATCCACATCCAGGTCTTGGTACTTGGAATTTTTTTTTTTTTTTTTGGTAAATCTCCATCACCTGTCACTTTGATAGTTTGTTAATCCTCACTAAAGTGTGAATGACTGGTAGTCATAAATTCCTCTTTCCAGGAGAACCTTCCATCTTCCTTGGAAACTGAAACCCTGTTGTAAATGAATTAATTAATGATTTATTTTGGCAGCACCATGTGGCTTGTGGGATCTCAGTTCCCTGACCAAGGATTGAACCTAGGCCACGAGCAGTGAGAGCACAGAATCCTAACCGCTGGACTACCAGGGAACTCCCCAGGTTTGGGTACTTTGAAAACAATAATTTTAATGAAATGGATGGGACTAGATTCAGAAAGTATAATGAATAACAACAGAAACAGGTCTCACTAACTGAGCACCTACTTACCTGCAAGTGTTGTTCTAAGTACTTATGACTTAGGCACCTCCGTGTTTCAGTTATCTGTTACTGGGAAACAGACCAGCCCAAACTAAGTGATGTATGTCAATAACTGTGTTATCCTTCTGACAGATTTAGTGAGTCTGGGGTTCAGATGGGGCATGGTGATGATGGTTTTTTAGCTCTGGGAGGAGAAACCTTGAATATTCGGGGGCTGGAAGCACCTGGAGCTTTCTTCACTCTCTTGTGGGAGTGCCTAGGCTAGGGTGACTTGAAGCTCTGCTCAGCTGGAGCTCTTGCCTGGAAAACTGGCATGTGGTCTCTCTATGTGACTTGGGTTTCCTCACAATATGGTGACTGGGCTTTCACGGAGGAGTGTGGAGAGACGGCAAGTGTTTCTTAAGAAACCAAGGCAGAAGCTGGAAGGTTTCTTCTGACCTAATTAGGAATCATATGGTGCCACTTGGCTGTGTTCTCAGTGACAAGCAAGTAGCTGAGACCAGCCTAGTTTCAAGGGGTGGGGAAACAAACTCCACCTCTAGAGGGGGATTTGACAAGTCACACTGCAGAAGAGCATCCTGGATGGTGGTATTTTTGTTGCCATCTTTGGAAAGCACAGTTATTAATAATTTCGCTGAGTCGTATCCGACTCTTGCAACCCCATGGACTGTAGCCCGCCTGGCTCCTCTTTCCATGGGATTCTCCAGGCAAAAATACTGGAGTAGGTAGATGTTTCTTTCTCCAGGGGATCTTCCCGATCCAGGTTTCCTGCATTACAGGTAGCTTCTTTTACTGTCTGAGCCACCAGGGGTGCCCACTACTAAGGTAAGCCAGAGAGTAGTCATAGACTGGAGAAAAAAATAGAAGGAGGTAGTAGGACCAGGACCCTGGGGTCAGAACCATTTAACAGGAGCTAGACCTTCAGGCTAAAGCTGTCTTCAGGGAGCTGAGGCCATGGAGGAGGTGTATTTGCTGCTGGAGAGGCAGAACAAGAGAAGGAGAAATACCCTGGCTTCTCTCTTCCTTCCACCCTCTGTTCTCCTGCCTGGGCCTCCCATTGGCTAGAACTAGCTGGGAGGAAGGGTGCAAAGGCACCTGGGAAATGCAGTTCCCTTTGACACAGAGCCAAGCAAAGGAAGGACAGGTAGGATCTGAGAGCAGGCAGGCTAATTACCCTCAAGTGACTGCCTCTTTGTGCTCGGAGTGTTATCTCAGCTCCAATCCTTTGGCCACCTGATGCAAAGAGCTGACTCACTGGAAAAGACCCTGATGCTGGGGAAGGTTGAAGGCAAAAGGAGAAAGGGGTGGCAGAGGATGAGATGGTTAGATAACATCTCCAACTCAATGGACATGAACTTGAGCAAACTCTGGGAGATAGTGGAGGGCAGAGGAGCCTGGTTTACTACAGTCCATGGGGGGGTCACAAAAGAGACATGACTTAGCAACTGAACAGCAACAGTGTCTTAGTTAAAGAAAGCTCCTCTTCTTGCTCTTTGCCTGAGAATCAAAGATAAGCAATGATTTTCTTTCCAGTGGCAGGGCCCTCCTAAGCTATAATGGCTCTACTGCTTTTGGACTCTTGTTCACTCTTAGATCAAACCCAGATCTTGTTTCTTAGGACTCTCCTTATCACATGTCTCCAGCTAATCGTCTTCCTTCAGATAACCCATCAGAGATCTGCCTCTGTGATTACATCGTCAGCTTCCTCCAAGTTCCCTCTCACCGAGGAAGAACACCCACAGTGCTTTCATGACTCCTCAAAGGATGGAGTTTCCAGAACTTCTCCCTGGGGGTGGCTGTCTTGTGGTTATTTGCTTGGGGGACCCAGAGTGACCCCCAGATGTTTGCAGCATCTGAGCATCCCAAGAGAGGTGGGGCTGTTGCCGTCAATCTTAGCTGTGATTGAGCAGGGGACCAGGGGAGAGTTGGAGAAAATGCTTCAAAAGACATCAGTCATTTGTACTTGGGACTTCCCTGGTGGTCCAGTGGTTAAGGCTTCACCTTCTAATGCAGGCGGTGGGGGTTTGATCCCTGGTCAGAGAACTAAGATCCCACATGCCTCATGGCTGAGAAATCAAGACATAAACCTGAAGCAGTGTTGTAACAGATTCAATAAAGACTTAAAAATGGTCTATATCAAAACAATCTTTTTAAAAATGTTAAAAAAAAATAATTTGTGCTTCCCTCACAGGGACTCTGGGAGATAACGGCAGGATGGTGGGATGCTCCCATGGCAACACTTGCCCCGTTTCCCTCACATGGCCCCAGTTTTGGTAAATCAGCATCGGATACCACCCGTGGCTCACTCCCTCCCACTCCCCCTTTCTCACTCTGCTCCAGCCACTCTGGTCTCCAAGCTCTTCCTTCAAAGCACCAGGCAGGGTCCAGTCTTAGGGTCTTTGCACTAGCTGTTCCCTCTGTCTGGAAGGGTTTTCTTCCAGACACCTAACCAGATTATTCCCTCCTTCAAGTCTCTCTCTTTATTTTTTTTAATTTAAATACTTCTTCTTCTTTTTCGGCCGCTCTGGGTCTTTGTTGCTGTGCGCTGGCGTTCTCTAGTTGCAGCAGGCAGGGGCTACTCTTCTTTGTGGTGCGCGGGTTTCTCACTGCGGTGGCTTCTCGTGTTGCAGAGTGCGGGCTCTAGGCACGCAGGCTCAGTAGTTGCGGTTGCCCCGAGGCATGTGGGATTCTCCCGGACCGGGGATCAAACCCGTGTCCCCTACATTGGCAAGTGCGTTCTTAAACACTGGACCACCAGGGAAGTCCTCCTACAAGTCTTTATTCAAATGTCACTCTCTCAGTGAGCCTTCTCTGGCCCCTTCATTTAGAATGGCACCCCTTCCTGGCATGCCCCATCCAGTTATCCTACTTACTTTTCTCACTTAATATTTACCACCTCCTAATAAGCATGGCACCCCACTCCAGTACTCTTGCCTGGAAAATCCCATGGATGGAGGAGCCTGGTGGGCTAGAGTCCATGGGGTCGCGAAGAGTCGGACCCAACTGAGTGACTTCACTTTCACTTTTCACTTTCATGCATTGGAGAAGGAAATGGCAACCCACTCCAGTGTTCTTGCCTGGAGAATCCCAGGGATGGGGGAGCCTGGTGGGCTTCCGTCTATGGGGTCGCACAGAGTTGGACACGACTGAAGCGACTTAGCAGCAGCAGCAATAAGCTATATGAATTCCCCAGGTCGTGCAGTGGTGAAGAATCCACCTGCCAATGCTGGAAACACAAGAGACATGGGTTCGATCCCTGGGTCAGGACAATCCCCTGGAGAAGGGAGTGGCAACCCATTCTAGTATTCTTGACTGGAGAATCCCCATGGACAGAGGAGCCTGGCAGGCTACAGTTCATGGGGTTGCAAAGAGTAGGACATGACTGAGGGCGCACGCACACACACACACACACAAGCTATATACACACTCATGTAACACATTTGTTGTCTGTCTCCTGCCAGAATGTCAGCCTCATGGAGGCAGGGATGTAAATCTTTTTTTTTCCACAACTGTATCCTTGGCATTTAAACCAGTGTTTGGAACATAATAGTTGCTCAATAAATATTTCCCTAATCAGTGAATGAGTGGCTAAATGATCAGAGACCCCTTTCATGCTATTCCCTTTGCCTGGAACACTTTTCTCCCACCTCACACTCTAAAATAATGTTTACAGTAAGTCCCCTACATACGAATGAAAGTCCCCATTCTCTGTAAGTCTAACTTTTTCATAAGGGCAACAAAGTTAGACCAGGTACCCAAAACTAACACAATTTGTTACATAGTGCTGTACTGTAATAGGTTTATAATACTTTTTACACAAGTAGTGGGGTTTCCCA
This sequence comes from Bos indicus, assembly GCF_029378745.1. Lineage (NCBI taxonomy): Eukaryota > Metazoa > Chordata > Mammalia > Artiodactyla > Bovidae > Bos > Bos indicus. The sequence goes on along the minus strand of NC_091766.1, from coordinate 17,485,849 downwards.
CGTGGCGCAGGGCTAAAGAATCTGCCTGCCAACGTGGGAGCCATAGGAGATGCGGATTCGATTCCTGAGTCGGGGAAGAGACCCTGGAGAAGGGAGTGGCAATCCACTCCAGTATTCTTGCCTGGGAAATCCCATGGGCAGAGGAGCCTGGCGGGTTACAGTCCAAGGGGTCGCAAAGAATCGGTCAAGACTGAGCGGCTAAACAATGACAACTGCTTGGTGTCTGTCTCGCTACTAGACTGTAAGCTCTGTAGGGACAAGGTTCTGTCTTAGCCACCGCCCAGTCCCAGGATTTGGCATACAGCAGGCATTCAACACATGCTTGCTGAATGAAAGTGTGGCCCTGACTGTTGGGTAGGGGATAGAGTGGAGATTCGACTGGTATTTTTATTTCCATGGTGAGGATGAGGAAACAGAGGAACCGGGGAGGTGCAGTGACCCATTCAAGGTCCTTCAGGTTGCAGTTGGCTTGGCTGAGAGTCAAACCCTGTCTGTCTGATCCCCTGTACTGGTAGTGAGATTGTTGAATGCGTGCTAGAGTGGGAGGGGAGGGGATGGGGAGAGAGATGGGCTGGAGCAGGGAGGGTTTTGAATGCCAGGAAGAGGCGTTTATACTCAGCACCTCTGCTTGCAGGCTTCGAAAAGGATGCACAGCACGCCCACCCTCTCTGGTCTGCAGGAAGAAGTCTTGCGAGCTCAAGATTAAGGGGCTGCACGGGCTGAATGCGGCGGGGCCGCCCTTTCTCGGTCTCCCCCGAGCAAGCCCTGGTAACAGGCATTTCCTGTTTCCGGTCGGCTCCCTGGGGCTGGGGTGGGGGTGGGGGAGCTGGTTTCTGCTTGTTTGTGGGCTCGGCTTTGGCTTCTGACTCTCCTGCTTCATGTCCCCTACATCCCGTCGCCCCCAACTCCAGCACCCCAAGGGACCTCTATCGCTGCACACCAGTTACCCGAAAGAGGGTGATGAACTGGCCGACCTTTCCAGCCCTTTCTTTGCCTGGGGCAGGGCTGTGATGGTGGGGGACCTGCAAGCAAGGGGGAAGTGTCTGGGTGCTGATTTGCATATGGGCGAGATGCCAGCCCAGCTCTGAGGTTCGGGTGGAGGGAGGAGGGGAACTGAGGGTTGCCCCCCCTCTTCCCCAGCAGGGAGGAAAAAAGTCTCCCAGGCCACTTCTGCATTTAGTCAAAGGGCCTCCTGTCCTTTGCTACCTTCGCCCACACTTCCGGCTACCAGGAAGTCCTTCTAGTGGTCTAACCTCAGTCACTCCTGCTGTCGGAGGGAGCCCCTTTCTTCACCTGGCCCTACTCCAGCCCAGAGAGCTGATGAGTCATACCCTCTTTCCCCTTTTGAGATGTCACATGACTGGGTGGGGGGTGGGGCGAGGCTTAAGGCTCAGCTGATCTTCCTGAGGTCAGCAGAGAACTTCCTCCCTCAGGCCAGATGGGGCCATCTGTTCTGTTGTAGGTCCTGTCTGGACTCATCCCACAAAGGCTGCCAGGCTGCAGAGTGGTACATGTGGTTCCTGTCACATGCTGAGCCCCTCAAACTGCTCAGTGGTCTTTCCCAGCAGCAGGGTCTTTCCCAGTGAATCGGCTCTTCGCATCAGGTGGCCAAAGGATTGGAGCTGAGATAACACACTGAGCTCAGAAAGTCAGTCACTTGCTCAGGCTCTATGAGGGTTATTAGCCTGCTTGCTCTCAGATCCTACCTGCACTTTGCTTTGCTCTGTATCAAAGGGAACTACATTTCCCAGGTGCCTTTGCACCCTGGTTTCCAGGTAGTTCCACCTGCAGTGCGGTACCCTGAAACGCGAGGCAGCCTGGTGTAGTTTGAAGAGCTTGGGCGAGGAGCGCTGCCTCTGGACCTGCAGAGCTGGTATCTGGCTCCCCACTTCTACCTGTGTGGGCTTGGGAAGGGGCTATCTCCTTTCTGAGCCTCAGTTGTCCCATCTGTCAAATGGAGATCCATTCCTTCATCAACTTTTTTTTGAGCACTGACTGTGTGCTGGGCCTTGAACTAGCTGTTGAGGCCACAGCAGTGAACTAAATACACAGAGAATCCTGCCTTCGTGGTGCTGATGTCCTAGAGTGTTGGGGGGTGGGGGGGCTTGTGTGGGGCAATACAGACAGACAGTCACAAAATAAATAAGTGAGGACTTCCCTGGTGGTCCAGTGGTTAAGAATCTGCCTGCCAATGCAGGGGACACAAGTTTGATCCCAGGTCCAGGAAGATCCCGTATGCTTCAGTGCAACTAAGCCTGAAAGTTGCAACTACTGAAGCCCTTGAGCGCTAGAGCCTGTGCTGTGCAACAAGAGAAGCTACTGCGATGGGAAGCCTGCACACTGCAACTGGAGTCTAGCCCTCTCTTGCCACAACTAGAGAAAGCCCACGATCAGCAACAGAGACCCAGTGCAACCAAAAATAAATACATTTTTTAAAAAATTGCAAAGTGAAATACGTGTATGTTACAATTTTATTTTATTTTTTGGCCATGCTTCTTGGCTTGTGGGGTCTTATTTCCCCGACTAGGGATCGAATCAGGACCCAGGGCGTGAAAGCGCCAAGTCCTAACCATTGGACCACCAGGGTATTCTCTACAAGTTTAAATCTAGTGGTTGGGAAGGTCACCCTGAGAAATGACATTTCATCAAAGGTCCAAAAGCGACAAGGAAGGGAGGCACCCAATTAATTGGGGGGATGAATAGTCTTCTAGGAAGAGAGTAATCTGGTGCAAAGGTCCTAGGGCTCATCTTGCCTGACTGTTCAAGGAATAGTGAAGAGGGCCAAGTGGGTGAGGGGAGGATGGGGAGGAGCTGAGTGGAGGGAGGTGATGGTGGAAGGTGGCGCGGGTGAGCTGCAGAGAGGACTTGGGTTTGCATCCAGGCGTATTGTCTTGGAGGGCTCTGACACTCTTACTCAGGTTGCTTTAGGTGCATGTGTGCTAAGTTGTTTCAGCTGTGTCTGACTCTTTGAGGCCCTATGGACCGTAGCCCGCCAGGCTCCTCTGTCCACAGGGATTCTCCAGGCAAGAATACTGGAGTGGGTTGCCATGCCCCCCTCTAGGGGATCTTCCTGACTCAGGGATCGAACCTGCGTCTCTTACATCTCCTGCATTGGCAGGCAGGTTCTTTACCACTAGTACCACCTGGAAAGCCCTTCTAGATGGTAGGAGCTGAAAAATATTTGTTGATGATCACAAGGGGCATTCAGGCAGAGGGAGAATAGGAACAAGGTGTAAAACGTGAAATATGTAACATTTAGGGGTGGAGAGGGACATCATACTAAGGGATCCCAGGGCAGGGGAATGAGGGTGAGGACTCTGCTTGGGTGAAGAAACTGGGGGAGGCTTCCTGGAAGAATAGTATTGGAGATGAGCCTTGAAGGATGAGCAGAAGTCCACTAGGCAGATGTGACAGGAGCTCTTAGCTCAGGTTCCAGCTGTTCGTTTATTGCCACGTGTGTAATTAGAGGAACAATTACAAGAAGAGCTAGAATGGGCGGTCAAGGGGCCTCTGAGGATCATTCAGACCACAGCTGGCTCTGGCCCTTAAGGCTACTGTATTAGGAGAACACTAGCTGCTGTAACAAATAAGCCTTTGCAGTGACTTAATTCAATAGATGGAGAAGGCAATGGCACCCCACTCCAGTACTCTTGCCTGGAAAATCCCATGGATGGAGGAGCCTGGTAGGCTGCAGTCCATGGGGTCGCTAAGAGTCAGATACGACTGAGCGACTTCACTTTCACTTTTCACTTTCATGCATTGGAGAAGGACATGGCAACCCACCTCCAGCATTCTTGCCTGGAGAATCCCAGGGACGGGGGAGCCTGGTGGGCTGCCGTCTATGGGGTCGCACAGAGTCAGACACGACTGAAGTGACATAGCAGCAATTCAATAGAAATTTATTTCCTGTTCACCTAGTAGTCCAATGTTCCTCCTGGTATCAGGAGGGAGGTTTTTTTCTGATGGTGTGATTCAGAGACTATTTTCATTTGTAGCTTTGCTATCCCTTAAAGTCTCAGCATCATTTCTGCCTGTAGACAACGGGAGAAAAGAAAGTACACAGAATGCAATTTCACTTCTTAAATACGTTGCCCTGAGAATGGTGCATCTAATGAATACTCACATTCCATTGGCTGGAACTAGGCATATGGCCACACCCACTTGCAAGAGGGGATGGAAATGTAGTCTTTGGCTGGGCAGTCAACTTTGCAGCAGCAATTCCATATTATAGAAGAGAAAGCATGAATTCTCGTGGACTTTCAGTGGCCTCTGCACAGGTAGGCAGCAGAAATAGAACTAAGGCCTGGGAGGTGCTATGAGATACCCAGCTTGCTTTGTGACCTTGAATAAGTTCCTACTGTCTGGATTTTTTTTCTTCTCTCTGGGTGATGAACATTGGAGACTAGTGGCTACCTGAGGTCTTTTCCAGTTCTGGGAACTGATGGGTCGGTGAATGCTCTTGGGCTCTCCAGCTGGAGCTAAGAAGATGATGGTGAATACAATCATAGTGATGATGGTGGTGATGACCATGGCAGTGACAGTGATGGTGGTGATGCTGGTGATTGTCGTGGTGGGGACAGTGGTGACTATGATGGTGATATTGCTGCTGCTGATGGTGATGATGATGAAGATGAATATGATGATGGTGATGGTAATATAGATTATGATGAGGACATTGATCATGATGATGAAGATGTTGATGATGGTGATGGTAATGATGATGATGGTAGTAACGGTCATTGTAATGGTGACGTTGGTCATGATGATGAAGATGGTGATGATATTGATGGTGATGATTATAAAGATGATTATGGTGGTGGTAATCATAATACTGATGATGTGATAATCACTATGGTGATAATGATTATTTCCAGATATTGAGGTCTCACACCATGCTGAACCCTTTACATGGATTATTCTATTGAATTACAACAAAATGCCACAGTGGGCATTATGATGGTCCGTGAGGAAACAAGTTCAGAGAGGGGAGGTGATTTTCCCAAAGACACACAGCGAATAGGAGAATCTCCTCTTATCCTTCTTTTAGACACACCTTGATCTTAGTTCTCCAACCAGGAATTGAGCCTGGGCCCTTGGCAGTGAGAACATGGAGTTAGTTCTAATTACTGGGCTGCCACAGAATTTCCTTCGTGTATCCTTTTGGATTAGGGGCACTGTGGGAGTTTATTCTCCATCCTGTTCTCTACCTTAACCATCCCAGGATCTCTGTCCTGGCTCCAGGGATTAAAGATTGTAAGGTTTAAAGAGAGCCCTGGAGTTCAGTGATGGTCACATAAAAGATGTTCAGTGAAAAGTCATTCTGGGATTTTAATAGTAATTGCCTTGAATCTATAGCTCAGTTTTGGTGAAGGCTGAAAATTTTTAAATATTGAGTTTTTCTTTTTTTTTTTTTTGAGTTTTTCTAGATAAGAATTAGTACATATGTCACTCTAGTTATTTAGATGCTCCTTCATACCTTTCCATAAAATTTTATAATTTACTTCATAAAGGATTTGTACTTCTTTTGTTAGATGTGTTAGATATTAACCAGCTTTGTTGTTTGTGTAACATTTTGTTGTTGTTTAGTCACAAAGTTGTGTCTGATTCTTTTGTGACCCTATGAACTCTAGCCCGTCAGGCTCCTCTATCTGTGGTTTTCCCAGGCAAGAGTACTGGAGAATATATTAGCTACTCCAGGGGATATTCGTGACCCAGGGATTAAACCCATGTCCCTGAACTGGCAGACATTGAGCTTTTACATTTTTTAGATGATGGGAAATGCTATCCTTTTAAAATCGAATCCAGTTTTCATACAGGGAAATGCTCGGTTCTTCAACTTATTGTTCAATCAGTTCTAGCAAACATGTACCCTTGTGCAACCCACACCCTTATCAAGACACGGAACTTTTTCATCACTTGCAGCCTTTCTGAGTCAATCTCTTCTACCCTCCCCACCCCAGAAGCAACCACTGATTTGATTTCTATCACCGTAGTTTAGTTTGGCTTATTCTAATATTTCACAAATGTTATCTTTAAAAAACAACACATTTTCTGATTGTTGTTGATGTGCCCACATGTGATGCACTAAGTTGAGTTTGTATTCAGTGGCATTGCTATTTTATTGATTCCAGTTATTTATGTGTGTGTTCTTTGGGGCTTTCTATGTTGACAATCATATCATTTGCAAAACCGAGCATTAATGTCTTTCTTTTCTAATTTCCTTTTCTTTCTTTGTCTTGTCTTACAACACAGGTTAAGCGCTTTGGTGCAATATGAATAAGAATGAACAGTGGGCACTCTTGCCTTAATTCTGATGTCAAAGAAAATTTCTGCAGCATTTCAGTGTTAAGTGTAATGTTTTGCTTTTTACCTAAGACAAAGGTTTAAATTTTTTAAAAAATATTTATTTATTTGGCGGCACCAGATCTTAGTTGTGACATACAGGATCTTTAGCTGTGGCATGTGGGATCTAGTTCCCTGACCAGGGGTTGAATTCTGGCCTTCTGCATTGGGAGTGCGGAGTCCTAACCACTGGACCACCAAGCTAAAATTTTATAACACTATTTACATCATATTTGTTTTATACTGACTTCTGTTTATAGCACTCGATCCTGGTTTTCTTTGAGAGTAGGATGTTCTCGCCTTAAATACATTCAATTATGTTAAAGTTCATGTTTCACGTAGAATGGCTTAAGTAGGCTGTGGATGTGGAAATAATTCAGAAGAAGATACAATCTGAAGATGAAAGTGTGAGATACAAAGATACAGAGAACAGTGTGTATTGAATTGATTCATAAATGCAGCTAAGTTTGTACTCCAGCTGTGTCTGTCCCTGCCTGAGTTTTCTTATCTATAAAATGAGTATAATAGTTGTAATTATTTTGTAAGATTATTGCAAGGATTCCATGGTATCTCTCATATAAATACGATTACATACATTTAAAAAATTCAAAATAAATTCCCCTTTACATTATTTTAATCATTTCTGATCTGACTTAAATGTGGCCACATGCATGTGAGCAAAAATATTCACAAATATTGAGGTGGAATAGCCTCCAAAAATCTATAATTTTTAGATACATAGGAATTAATGACACTGAAATTATAATCAGGGTTTTACACTGACATTTTAGAGCCCATAGATGTTGTGTGACTCATTTTTACCTTTTTCAAATGCAGAAAAAAATTGAGAGTCACTTCAAAAGAACCAAAGATTCAGTATTGGGGATTCGATTAATATAACTCACTATACTAATTGAATCAAGAACAAAATACACTTGCTTGTCTTGTATAGGTCTTTGAAATCACTTAATCAAAGTCAACATCCATTTTTGATTCAATGAAATAAGCAAATACAAAGACTTTCCAAGAAGCTAGGAATACAAAGAAACTTATTTAAATGGATAAAAACGTTTCTATAAATTAGAAGTTTGGGATTAACATATATACCCTGCTATATATAAAATAGATGACTAACAAAGACCTACTATATCGCACAGGGAACTATATTCATTATCTTATAACAACTTATTTATTATTATCATTTTTATTTTTGGCTGCACTGGGTCTTTGTTGCTGTGCTGGCTTTCTCTAGTTGCATCCCATGGGGTCTGCTGTAGTTGTATGTGGGCTTTGCGTTGCAGCGCTTCTCTTGTCACAGAGCACAGGGTCTGTGCTCATGGGCTCCAGCAGGTACAGCATGTGGACTCAACAGTTTGGTGCAGGGGCTTTGTTGCTCCACAGCATGTGTGATCTTCCCTGATCAGGGATTGAACCCGTGTTGCCTACATAGGCAGGCAGATTCATCACCACTGGACCACCAGGGAAGACCTTGCAAAAATTTACAATGGAAAATAATCTGAAAAAGAATTATCTATCTATATCTGAATCACTTTGTTGTACACCTGAGGCTAAGACAACAGTGTAAATCAACTAATACTTCAATTAGAAAAAAAAGACAAAGAAGAACAGAATTTCTGTTAGGAACCAACAGCGAACATTATGATTAATGGGGACACACACAGTAGAAGCATTCCTGTTTAATTTTTAAATTCATTTTGATGAGCTGACCTCTACACAGAGAGAGTAAAACTTAACAGAAGCAGAGTAGAACCATAGGTACAAAGAGCTGGGGGTAGGGGTGGGGAAATTAATGTGCAGATATTGGTTAAAGGGTATTAAGTTGAAGTTACATAGTATGAGTCAGTCTGGAGCTCTAGGGTACTGTATGACTGTACTTGGTAACACTGTACTGAACACCATAATTACGCTCTGAGAGTAGATTTCAAGTGCATTCATTACACACGTGACTATGAGAAGTGTGTTATTCATAGTGTTATTATATTATTATATTATATTATTATATAATATTATATTATTATATTATAATATTATAGTATAATATTGTATTATTATAGTGTTATTCATGGTGACTATGAGAAGTGTTAATCAGCTTGACTGTAATAATGCTTTCACTATGAATAAGTACATCAAACCGTCCTGTTGCTTACCTTATATATATATATACATATTTGAAGATACATAAATTTAAAACAATATAGAGAAAGTGCTGAGAATGGAACAGGTGGCAGGTGCTCATGGTGACTTCCACTGCATGCAAAGCAATGAAGTTATAGTCAAGAAAATCAACTCCAGATTCACACCATCTGGGAATTAAATTTCAGCTCTTCCATGGTCTTACTTTTGTTTGTTTGTTTTTATTTGGATTTTTAAAAAATGAGGTATAGTTGATTTGCGCGTGCTAAGTCCCTTAAGTCATATCCATATCTTTGTGATGCTGTGGACTGTAGCCCAGCAGGCTTCTCTGTCCACGGGGATTCGCCAGGCAAGAATTTTACCGTGTTGTTAGCTTCAAGTGCATAGCACATATGATACAGTTATATATGTGTGTGTGCTGTGCTTAGTTGCTCAGTTGTGTCTGACTCTTTGGGAACCCATGGACTGTAGCCTGTCAGGCTCCTCTCTCCATGGGGATTCTCCAGGGAGGAATACTGGAGTGGGTTGCCATATAGTCTTTTTCAGATTCTTTTCCACTGTAAGTTATTTCAAGAGTATTGAGTATAGTTACCTGTGCTATACAGTAGGTCCCTGTTGTTTATTTTATAGTCAATAGTGTGTAAATCCCCATCTCCTAATTTGTCACCCTCTCGGCCTTTCCCCTTTGATAACCAGAAGCGTGTTTTCTGTGCCACATGCTTACTCTTTTTCCTTTTTTAACTTCTTATTTTATATTGGAGTATAGTTGATTAACAAGTTGTGTTAGTTTCAGGTTTACAGTCGGGTGATTCAGTGATACACATACATGTATCTGTTCTTTTTCAAATTCTTGTCCCATTTAGGTTGTTACATAATATTGAGCAGAGTTCCCTGTGCATAGAATTTATTTTTTTTTTTTGGGCCACACATTCTCCGACGGGGGATCAAACCTGTGTCCTCTGCACTGGAAGCGCAGAGTCTTAACCACTAGACCACCAGGGAATTCCCAGGCACAGAGTCACTCTTGCAGTTAATAATCTTGGGCAACTTTCCTTCCCTCTTTGAGCCTGCTTCCTTTTAGGTAAAATGGGCATTAAAACTCCACAGGGTTATCAAGAGAATGGAACAAGTCTGAGTACCCAACCACATAAAGTAGGCATCCCCAAATACAAATATTGTAGAATCACAGAGTTGTTGTTTAGTTGTTAAGTCATGTCCGACTCTTTTGTGACCCCATGGACTGTAGCCCCCCAGGCTCCTCTGTCCATGGATTTTCCCAGGCAAGAATGCTGGCGCTTGTTGCCATTTTCTTCTCCAGGGGATCTTCCCGACCCAGGGATTGAACCTGTGTCTCCTGCATTGCAGGCAGATTCTTTACCACTGAACCACCAGGGAAGTCCATTATAGGTTATTGCTGCTGCTGCTGAGTCGCTTCAGTCGTGTCCAACTCTGTTCGACCCCATAGACCGCAGTCCACCAGGCTCCCCCGTCCCTGGGATTCTCCAGGCAAGAACACTGGAGTGGGTTGCCATTTCCTTCTCTATGCAGGAAAGTGAAAAGTGAAAGTGAAGTCGCTCAAGTCATGTCCAACCCTCAGCGACCCCATGGACTGCAGCCTACCAGGCTCTTCCATCCATGGGATTTTCCAGGCAAGAGTATTTGAGTGGGGTGCCATTGCCTTCTCCAACAATAGTATTAGACAACCTTAAATGCTTGCATCTACTGTTTTTGAAAATAAAAATATTTTTACATTGCTCTAAAAAAAGACTCTGTAATGACCTACACAGGAAAAGAATCTTAAAAAGAGTGGATATATGTATATGTATAACTGAAAAACTTTGTTGGAGAGCAGAAACTAACACAACATTGTAAATCAACTATACCCCAATAAAAATTAATTAAAAAATGAATAAAGTGGTTAATGGTTAAATTTTTTATTGTGGTAAACTATGCATATTTATCATTATATATAAATAAAATAAGTATATTTTATAAATATAAATAAAATTTTATATGAAAATATACAAATAACATATATATAAAATAAAACAATAATACTTGCCATTTTAACCACTTGTAAATATACAATTCAGTGGCATTTAATACATTCATTACATTGTGTCACCATCACCACTATATCCAAAACTTTTTCATCATCCCCAACAGAAACTCTGTGCCCATTAAACACAGACTCCCCATCCCCTCCCCCAGCCTCTGGCATGTCCCCCATCCTAATTTCTGTCTCTATGGATGTACCTTTTCTAGGGACCTTATATAGGTGGTATCATACACCTTTCATCTTTCTGTGTTTGGCATATTTCACTTAGCATAATGTTTTCAAGATTTATCTGTGATGCAGCATAAATCAAAATGTAATTCCTTTTCAATGGCTGAGTAACATTCCATTGTTTATACACACCAGATTGTTATCTGTTAATGGTTAACTTTGTATCTTATGAGTTGTACTTCAGCAAGAAAAAATGCAGGGGTAAATGTGGCTTCCGGTACAGCTTGATCTTTCCTGAGAGGGGGCTGTGCCTTATTTTCCCTCTTCTGTGCCAGACCTCAAGCCCAATGGCCAGGAGTCAACTTCTCCCCTGTCCCATTTTGTTTCCTCCAACCTCGTCTCTCTTTCCACAGTTCCTCTGCCTTAAGAATATCCGCACCTTTCTGTCTACCTGCTACGAGAAGTTTGGCCTCAAGCGGAGTGAACTCTTTGAGGCCTTCGACCTCTTCGATGTGCAGGATTTTGGCAAGGTAAGATGGGACTGAGCTGCCTGTGAGATGGACACCTAGAGCCCAAAGACTGGATTTCAATTCATTTCCATGAATGTCTACACTGGACAAACCAAGTGTTGTCAGGGAAGGACTGCTGGGCTAGAACAAGTCATACAGCAGGTGCAAACAGCCTTGCTTGGAACACGTGGAACCCAGTTTGAGTCCCTGTCCCATCACTTGCTGTGTGACCTCAGATTTGTGGCCGTGCTTCTCTGAGCCCTAGGTCCATTGTAACTTGGAAATAAGATCATCCCATTCTGTCTGAGTGGTTATGGCGATTGACTAGAACAAAGGGTTCAAGTGGTGGGTGCTCAGTTAAGGGAATGTGGACATGCTGATGTGGGGACATAGGAAGGTGGGAAAATTCTGAATTGGGCTCCCAGGGACATGAAGTCTAACCTCAAGGTCAAGTGCTTGGAGGCTGTGTTCTGGCATGTGGGTGGGCAAGGGGCTTGCTGAGCAGCCTTGGCCCCCGTCACAGGTCATCTACACCCTGTCTGCCCTGTCCTGGACCCCGATTGCCCAGAACAAGGGGATCATGTGAGTAACTACGTGAGCTGACAGCTCTGGACCCCGTTAGGCCCTATTCCTCCTCCTTGAAGCCTCCTGCCCACCTGGCCCCCCTGGGTCTCTGCTCATACCATCTTGGTTCCCCCAGGCCCTTCCCCACTGAGGAGAGTGTGGGTGATGAAGACATCTACAGTGGCCTGTCCGACCAGATCGAGTGAGTGTCTGAGACCATGATCCTGCCCTGGTGGTCTGAGGAGACAAGGCCCCGCCATGGGGGGTGGGGGTCTGAGGGGACTGGCCTCTCCCTGGGGTGTCGGAGGGTCCCTGGTCTGGGGGCTGGTCTGGAGGCTTCTCTGGCTCCGCCTGACTCCGCGTCCTGCAGCGACACGGTGGAGGAGGATGAGGACCTGTACGACTGCGTGGAGAACGAGGAGGCAGAGGGCGACGAGGTCTACGAGGACCTCATGCGCTCGGAGCCGGTGCCCATGCCGGTGTGTGGGGGCGCAGGACCGGGTTGGGCAGGCTCATGGGTGGGGCGCATCCCCGGACACCCCAACATCAGCCTCTCCTCCCCACTCTCAGCCCAAGATGACAGAGTATGACAAGCGGTGCTGCTGTCTGCGGGAGATCCAGCAGACGGAGGAGAAGTATACGGACACGCTGGGCTCCATCCAACAGGTGATGCTCCGACCGGGTCCTTGCCAGACGCATGCGCAGAGCGGAGAGGCATCATCCAGCCCACACGGGCTTGGGGATGTTTCCCATCCTCACTGCTCCGTATTTCTTCATCTCTCATAGTCTCTGGTCCCCTCGGCGTTGCTCCCTACTTCTCCCTCTGTTTGAATTTCTCTCCTTCTGTGTCTCTTTATCCCTGTCGCCCTCTTTTCCTGTATCTTCATTTGTCCATTTATCTCTATTACTCTCACTTTCTACTTCCTCTTTTTCCTTTGGCCATCTCTCGCTTTTTTTTTTTTTGCTGCACTATGTGGCATGTGAGATCTCAGTTCCCTGGACCAGGGATCTAACCCATGCCCCCTGCAGTGGAAGCATGGAGTCTTAAGCACTGGACCACCAGGGAAGTCCCTGGCCATCTCTTTTTTAACCATTTTATTGAGATTTAATCAAAGTGCCATACAATTCAGCCATTGAACATCTACAATTTAATATTTTCTGGTATATTCACAAGGGTTTGCCACCATCATCACTGTTTATTTTCAAAAAAATTTATTGGAGTATAGTTGATTTACAGTATTGTATGTGTGCTCAGTCATGTCCAACTCTTTGTGACCCCATGGACTGTAGCCCACCAGGCTCCTCTGTCCATAGGATTCTCCAGGCAAGAATACTGGAGTGGGTTGCCAGGCCCTCCTCCAGGGGATCTACCTGACCCGGGGATTGAACCTGTGTCTCCTGCGTTGGCAGGCAGGTTCTTTGCTACTAGCGCCACCTGGGAACCCCACAAAGTTGTGTGAAGGTGAAGGTGAAGGTGAAGTCGATCAGTCGTGTCTGACTCTTTGTAACCCCGTGGACTGTAGCCTACCAGGCTTCTACCAGGCTTCTCTGTCCATGGGATTTTCCAGGCAAGAATACTGGAGTGGGTTACCATTTCCTTCTCCAAGGGATCTTCCCGACCCACCACGGTTTAATTTTAGAACATTTTCTTTTTTTCCTGTTGTTTTGGCCTTGCAGCTTGTGAGATTTTCGTTCCTGGGCCAGGAATTGAACCCAGGCTCTCCTAACCACTGGACAACCAGGAAATTCCCAATTTTAGAACATTTTCATCATCCCTCAAAGAAACCCCATACCCCTTAGCCATCACCCCTTAAACTCTGATTTCCCCCCAGCCCCTCCCTGGCACCCACTAACCTACTTTCTGTCTCTGTGGCGTACTTATTCTGGACATTTCATCTAAATGAACTCATTCACCATGTGGCCTTCTGTGCCTGGCTCCTCTCGCTGAATCTCGTGTTTCAAGGCTCATCCACACTGAAGTGCGTGTCATTGCTTCACTCCTTTTTCTGGATGGACCACATTTTGTTATTTATTCATCTGTCGATAGACATATGGGTTGTTTCTGCTTTGGGAATTTATGATAATAAATTCTGCATGGAACAGTCCTGTACAGGTTTTTTGTGTGGACTTTCTCCATTACTCTTTTCTCTCATTTTCTGTTTCCTTGCCTCTGTCTCTTTCTCTCTACACATCTCTCTCTCTCTCCCAGTCTCCCTTTCCATCTCTGTCTCCTCCTCTCTGTGTCTCTGGGGCTTGCCTGGAAGGAGGAGTCTTCCCCTTCTCCATCCTTCTCTCCCCACTCCCCCACAGCATTTTATGAAGCCCTTGCAGCGGTTCCTTAAACCCCAAGACGTCGAGATTATCTTCATCAACATTGAGGTGAGCTGACTGATTACTGCCTTCCCGGGCTTCTGTACAGAGGGGATGGTTTGCTGGCTTCACCTGTCCCTGGGATGTGGGGGTTGGGAGATGAACCTCGTAGGGTGGGCGGATGATCCTTCTCCCACCCAGCATCCCCAGCTCCAGGCTCCCACCCCAAGCCTCACCCCTTCCCTCCAAGTAGGACCTGCTTCGTGTACACACCCATTTCCTAAAGGAGATGAAGGAAGCCCTGGCCAACCCTGGTGCATCCACCCTCTACCAGGTCTTCATCAAATACAAGGAGAGGTGAGACCCAGGCATCCAGCCCAGACCTCTGGAGGCCACCCTGCCCTGCCCAGGCTGGGCATTCGGGAGACATTGCCCTCATAGACCACCAAGCAGAGAAGGCTTTTCTATCCTTGCTTGTGGGCACAGTGCTGCTCATCTCTGGTTAAATTCCCAGCTCTTCCTCTTGTGAGCTGTATGGCACTAGAAAGTCACTTAACCTCTCTGTGCTTCTACTTCTGCATCTCTAAAATCAGTGTGATCCAAAGAATGTACCTCTTTGGGGTTGTGGTGAGGATCGAATAAATTGATGCCTTTTTTTTTTTTTAAGTCTCTCAGTCATGTCTGACTCTTTGTGACCCCATGGACTATATAGTCCATGGAATTCTCCAGGCCAGAATACTGGAGTGTGTAGCCATTCCCTTCTCCAGAGGATATTTCCAACCCAGGAATCGAACAGGGGTCTCCTGCACTGCAGGTGGATTCTTTACCACCTGGGCTACCAGGGAATTCTACAGAGCTTAATGTGGAACTTGGCACACAGTATGTGTTCAATAAATTCTTATTAAATAAATGAACATTAAGCAGAGATGATATGCCAGGTGCTCCACTTAGAGCTTCTTGTGCATTATCTCATTTAATGCTACAATAATCCATATGTGGGAGGTGCTATTGTTATGCCCATTTTACAGACAGGGAGACTGAGGCTCAGCACCATCCAGCTGGGAAGAGGCAGGGCCGGGATTGACACCCAGATCTGCCAGACCTTGGTGCCAGTGTCATTCCCCGGCCGCCTGCCCTCTTCCTGCAGGTTCCTCATCTATGGCCGCTACTGTAGCCAGGTGGAGTCTGCCAGCAAGCACCTGGACCGCGTGGCCACAGCCCGGGAGGATGTACAAATGAAGCTGGAAGTAGGGGATGGGCTTCATCTTTGCGGGGGGAAGTTCTCTCACTCCTTTCCACTCTCTGGGGGGCAGTAGTGGGGAGACTGAGCTGGAAAGAGCATCCCTTCCTGCTGCAGCCTAGTCAGGGGTCTGTCCGCTGAAGGTTTGTGGAGGGAGGTACTGATCAGCTAAGTGGGAGAAACTGATCCCAGCTGAACCCTGTACTCTGGATGGAGCCCTGGTACCAGCCTGAGGTTCTGACACTGACCTGAACTCCGAGGGCACACTGAACCCCAGCCAGAGGCCCAACCCTGGCTGTGCACCAAGTCTGGGCCAAACCCCAGTTCTGGGCTGAGTTCCAACTTCACACAGAGCCCCGATCCCAGCCAAGCCCTGATCCTGGAGGGAGCACGGATCCTGGACTGAATCCCAACCTGGATCCGTTTGTCTAGTGGAAGCATAGACAGAGTAGGGATGATGAGGGATGGCCAGTGTCTGCTGTCCATTCAATTTCTTTGGTCTCCATCATGGGGACCCTCCAGGCCTGTCTACCTCCCTCTCTGGAGCCCCCATCAGCTGAGGAATCCTGGACATCTACCCCAGGCAGCCTCCAGCTGGTCACCCGCACCCCATGGTGTTCTTTATTTCCTTGGGGAGCGGGGAGAAGAGGCTTCAGGGTCTAGAACAATCCCCACCTGCTTCCACCTCTTCTCACTCACCCCTTTCTCCAACCCCCTAGGAATGTAGTCAGCGCGCCAACAACGGGAGGTTCACCTTAAGGGACCTGTTGATGGTGCCCATGCAGCGAGTGCTCAAATATCACCTCCTGCTCCAGGTGCACAAAGCGGGGAAGGCATGGGCTTCTAGGGGCACACAGATCTCCCTGCAAGGGCTCCTGGGGGCTGGGCTTCCCTTTCTGGGAGGGGGTCACTGGGGCTGTGCCCCAGCCTCTAGGGACAGCAGAAGGAGGAAGAAGGAGCTGGTGGGCCAGGCTTGTTTGGAAGGCCCCCCAGGAGGAGGGGGCAGGCCCAGGCAATATGCATCTCTGTGGGTCACACAGGAGCTGGTGAAACACACACAGGATGCAATGGAGAAGGACAACTTGCGGCTGGCCCTAGATGCCATGAGGGTGAGTGGTCACACAGAGGGATGGCAGTGCCACCCAGACACCCATGGGTTTAAGTCAGGGAGTACCACCCAGGCACGGCCACACCCACGGCCGCCCCCTCCCTCCACCGCCCTCTCGAGACCTCCTGTACCTCGAATGATTCATTCCCAGCATCCCCCTTGGGGACAGTGACATTCTCCTGCTGCCCCCTGCTGGAGGTTGACCCTCTGTCCCCTGCCAGGTGGGGGATAGGACTGGGGGAGCGGGGCACCCAGGCTCACCCTTGCCCCACCCCCAGGACCTGGCACAGTGCGTAAACGAGGTCAAGCGGGACAATGAGACGCTGCGGCAGATTACCAACTTCCAGCTGTCCATCGAGAACCTGGTGAGGGGGTGGGCGGGGAGGGCCGGGATGTGGCCACGTGGAGAGGGGGTGTCATCTCCTCCTGGGGGCCCCTTGCCAGACGTCTTGTCTGCTGTGTAGGACCAGTCTCTAGCCCACTACGGCCGACCCAAGATCGATGGTGAGCTGAAGATAACTTCGGTGGAGAGGCGCTCCAAGATGGACAGGTGGGCGGAGCCAATACGGATCTGGGGCGGAGCCTGGACAGGGGCGGGGCCAGGCTACTGGTTAGGCAGGTGGGTGGAGCCAACATAGTTCTAGGATGGAATCTGGGCAAGGGCTTGGTGCTATTTCTAGATAGACAGGTTTTGAAAAAAAAAGTTTGTTGCCCAGGTGTCTCCGACTCTTTGCGATCCCATAGACTGTAGCCCGCCAGGCTCCTCTCTTCATGGGAATCTCCAGGCAAGAGTACTGGAGTGGGTTGCCATTCCCTTCTCTAGGGGATCTTCCCAACCTAGGGATCGAACCTGGCTTTCCCTCATTGCAGGCAGATTCTTTACCATCTGAGGTAGGTGGGGCCGTATGTACCAGTGGGTGGAGCCTAGACTGAGAGGACAAGCAGAGCCAGCATGGTTGTGTGGGTGGAGCCAAGACGGACAGGTGGCAGGAACAGCAAGAATCAAATGGGTGAAGTCAAAATAGACAGGTAGGCGTGGCCAAGTTGGCCACTGTGGAGAAGAAGAGCCAGAATCCTAGATTGACAGCAGAGTGGGCCCGGAAAGTGGGAGGGGATCAAGTGGAGAGCTTGTGGGAACTTAGGGAGGAGCCAGACAGGGACACTTGATTGCTTCCAGGTATGCCTTCCTGCTTGACAAAGCTCTGCTCATCTGTAAGCGCCGAGGGGACACCTACGACCTCAAGGACTTTGTGAACCTGCACAGCTTCCAGGTTCGAGATGACTCCTCCGGAGAGAGGGACAACAAGAAGGTAAGGCTCAGAGGTGGTAACTGGGAGACCCCAATGCTGGGGACCCTCAATGCCACTTGAGCTCTCTACTTGGCCCTTGGAATGCCTGTGTGTGTGTGTGTGTGATTTAGCACTGAAACATGTATATTATCATATGTGAAATAGATCACCAGTCCAAGTTCGATGCATGAAACAGGGCACTCAAAGCCGGGACCCTGGGACAACTTTGAGGGATGGGATGGGGAGGGAGGTGGGAGGGAGGTTCAGGATGGGGGACACACGTACACCCTTGGCTGATTCATGTCAGTGTATGGCAAAAATCACTACAGTGTTGTAAAGTAATTAGTCTCCAATTAAGAGAAATAAATTAATTTTTAAAATTTAATTTATTTATTTTGGCCACGTGGCCTGTGGAATCTTAGTTCCCCCATCAAGGATCTGACTCATGCCCCCCTGCAGTGGAAGTGCAGAGTCTTAACCACCGGACAGCCACAGAAGTCCCAAGTGTGATTTTGTTTTGTAATTAAAAAAATTTTTTATTTAAATTTGTTTTTAATTGGAGGATAATTGCTTTACAATATTGTGTTGGTTTCTGTCATACCTCAGTGTGAATCAGCCATAGGTATAA
The DNA here is from genome assembly GCF_029378745.1 of Bos indicus. NCBI lineage: Eukaryota > Metazoa > Chordata > Mammalia > Artiodactyla > Bovidae > Bos > Bos indicus. Next base: position 17,467,478 of record NC_091766.1, on the reverse strand, counting down.
GTATGCATGTGTATGAATCTAGATTTGTGGATGTGTATTTGCTTCTCCTGGGAAGCCCTTTACACGGCTCTCCTGGGGGCAGACAGGCTGTAGTTGGCTTGACCCCTTCCTCCCCAGAGCAGTAGGGTCAATGGGCATGTGGTCCCACCCTCTGCAGGGTGGGTGCCTTCATTTTAAACCCTGCTTCTCCACAGTGGACTCACATGTTCCTCCTGATTGAGGACCAAGGTGCCCAGGGCTATGAGCTGTTCTTCAAGACACGAGAACTAAAGAAGAAGTGGATGGAGCAGTTCGAGATGGCCATGTGAGACCCCCTCCTCCTCCATCTTTCCATCCTCAGAGGACTTTAGGCAGTTTTGGGCTTTAGTCTCACCTTGCCATGGGGTCACTGAGAACCTCAGTTTCTTCCTCTGGGAAGTGGGAGGAACAGGCTTTCAAGACAGTCTGCATCCCCAGAATGCCAAGTGTTCACGATTTTCCATCACCAGCCTCGAAATCCTTCCTCCTTGTCTTCCACCTCCTTCTCTTTCTTGAGATGACATTCACATAACAAAAACTTAGCCATTTTGAAGTGCACAATTCTGGGACTTCCCTGGCAGTTCAATGGTTGAAACTCCCCCTTCCAGTGCAGGGGGGTATGAATTCAATCCCTGGTCAGGGAACTAAGATCCTACATGCCTTGTGGCCAAAAAACCAAAACATAAGAAATAGAAGCAATATTGTAACACATTCAATAAAGACTTTTAAAATGGTCCACATTAAAAAAAATCTTTTAAAAAAGTGCACAATTCAGTGGTATTTGGTAAATTCACACTGTGCAACCATCACCTCTATCTAGTTCCAGAATATCTTCAAACCCCCAGATGAGACCCTGCACTCAAGCAGTGATCCCTTCCTGTTTTCCCTACTCCCAGCCCCTGGCACCCACTCACCCACTTTCTGTCCCCACCTATGTTCACTGAAGCACTATTCACTAGCAAAATGGTCACAATCCAACGGTCCATCAGTGGGCGCATGGAGAAACGCAATAGGGCATATCCATGCAATGAAACAGTAGGCTGCAGCGTGTACTGGTACGTCATTGCCTTTAATGGCTGAATCCTGTTCCATTGCATGGAATTCTCTTCCCTCGTCAGCTCCAACATCTACCCCGAGAACGCCACTGCCAATGGTCATGACTTTCAGATGTTTTCCTTTGAGGAGACCACATCCTGCAAGGCTTGCCAGATGCTGCTGAGGTGGGAATCTGGGAGGATGGACCTGGTTGCTGGGGTGGGTTGTCCCTTCCTCTGTGGGGTGGGGGGGCTCCCCTGGCCATCATGCCCCTGAGTTGGGAGGGGGGAGGCTCTCCTTTGATCTTCAGCTTCTCTGTCTCTCTTCTGCTCTAAAAAAACCCAAAGGGGCCCTTTATGTTGTTGGCAAAATGATTGGCTGTGTTTGTTCAGCATCACTGACTCCTTCCTTTATCTTCTCCTGCATCTCAGAGGCACTTTCTATCAGGGGTACCGCTGTCAACGGTGCCGAGCACCTGCACACAAGGAGTGTCTTGGGAGGGTCCCTCCGTGTGGTCGACATGGACAAGGTACTAGGGGACTGAGGTGGGAGGTGGGTTTCTGCATGAGGGTTCCCCCCAACCCCATTCTAACCAGTATATCTGTATATTTACCCTCTCATAGATTATTCAGGAACTATGAAGAAGGTGAGACCCCCCATGTTCCTTTCTGTGCATGGAAAGTGGGGCAGGAGTCGGGAAGGAAGGATCTGGGAGACTCTATCAGTGGGTGTGGCTCTTGGCTGGATGCCCAGTTGATCCCTGGGTCTAGAAGATCCCCTGGAGGAGGAAATGGCAACCCACTCCACTATTCTTGCCTGGGAAATCCCATGGACAGAGGAGCCTGGCAGGCTACAGTCCTGGGGCTGCAAAGAGTCTGACACAACTGAGTGACTGAGCAGGCACATCTGCAGGCAAATAAGGGTTGAGGAGCCCCCAGACGGGGTACAGATAGTCATGCTTGCTCTTTTGTCTCTCCCTTCAGGATAAGCCACATCGGCGGGCTCAAGACAAAAAGAGGAATGAGCTAGGTGAGTCAGCAGGGGATGCTGTGCAGGGCAGAAAGAAATCTAGGCTTTGCCTCAGTGATGCTGACCCAGGGAGAGATCTCAACAATTATGTTAATGACCACATAACATTCTACTTATAAAACATCTGTTCTAGTTCCAGAAACCTGAAAGGAATTTTTAAATAGCAAAGTCAATTTGTTATTAGCTTTGCTTAAACACTGTGAAGGGGGTGCTTGGAACATGGCAATCCTTGTTATCATGTTCTTGCCTCCCATTCACTTTTTTATGTATACAGATGTTTTTTAAAATTGAAGTTTAGTTGAATAAAGTCTTGCCCTACTCACCTCCTGCTTCTTAGGCTTTGCACATGCTGTTCCCTCTGCCTGGACCACTCCTGCCTCCTCATCCATCTAACTCCACCTCAACTTTCAAGTGTCCACTTTAATGCATCCTCCTCTGAGCAACCTTCCCTGATGGCTCAGACTCATCAGGTCTCCCACTGTGATGCTCCGGAAAACCCTCTATTCCTACCACCTCAACTAGAATAACTTAGCCAAACCCTGTCTCCCGCTACCCACCTGGGAGCTTACAGTGATTTAGGTATACAGCAAAGTGATTTAGTTATACAGATATTTTTCAGATTCTTTTCCATTGTAGGTTATTATAAGATATTGAATATAGTTCCCTGTATTATAAGTAGGTCCTTGTTGTTCATCTCTTTATATATAGTAGTGTCCATCTGTCCATCTCAAATTCCCAGTTTATTCCTCCACCCCCTCCCATTCACCTTTTTTATTCACTGGCCACCCTCCCTTTTTTGGTTTGCTGACAAACTCCATCTGTAGTCTTAGCTGGCTGGGCACACCTCATGCCCTCTCCCATTGATTCTGTGTCACAGAATCTTATCATAATAGGGTGGTCTCAGCAAAGCATCAGTTCAGTTCAGTCGCTCAGTCGTGTCCAACTCTTTGCGACCCCATGAATCGCAGCACACCAGGCCTCCCTGTCCGTCACCAACTCCCGGAGTTCACCCAGACTCACATCCATCGAGTCAGTGATGCCATCCAGCCATCTTATCCTCTGTCGTCCCCTTCTCCTCCTGCCCCCAATCCCTCCCAGCATCAGAGTCTTTTCCAATGAGTCAACTCTTCGCATGAGGTGGCCAAAGTACTGGAGTTTCAGCTTTAGCATCGTTCCTTCCAAAGAAATCCCAGGGCTGATCTCCTTCAGAATGGACTGGTTGGATCTCCTTGCAGTCCAAGGGGCTCTCAAGAGTCTTCTCCAGCACCACAGTTCAAAAGCATCAATTCTTTGGCGCGCAGCCTTCTTCACAGTCCAACTCTCACATCCATACATGACCACTGGAAAAACCATAGCCTTGACTAGACAGACCTTTGTTGGCAAAGTAATGCCAACAAATATTCTGCTTTTGAATATGCTATCTAGGTTGGTCATAACTTTCCTTCCAAGGAGTAAGCATAGTCCACCTGAAAGGTAGGGAGCAGGAGATGCAGTTTGACCAAGCCAGAATTCTTTTTAGCCTGGGCAGGGGGTGGTGGTAGAAAGGCTGGATTCCTGTATATGTTAACAGTGTCTATGGGATCACAGTCATGATGAGTAATTTTTATTCAATATCTATTGTATATATCCTCTGAAGTAAATTGATGACTAAAACAGGATATTTCCTGTCCTCCCAAAGCTCCTAGGTGGGTAGCAGGAGACAGGGTTTGGCTAAGTTATTCTAGTTGAGGTGGTAGGAGTAGAGGGTTTTCCGGAGCATCACAGTGGGAGACCTGATGAGTCTGAGCCATCAGGGAAGGCTGCTCAGAGGAGGAGGCATTAAAGTGGACACTTGAAAGTTGAGGTGGAGTTAGATGGATGAGGAGGCAGGAGTGGTCCAGGCAGAGGGAACAGCATGTGCAAAGCCTAAGAAGCAGGAGGTGAGTAGGGCAAGACTTTATTCAAGAACTAGGGGGGACCTCCCAGGTGGCCCAGTGGTTAAGAATTTGCCTTGCAATGAAGGAGGTGCGGATTTGATTCCCGGCCGGGGAGCAAAGATCCTGCATGCTGCACAGTGTGGCCACAGAGTAAAAAAAAAGAACTTGGTGTGGCCAAGAAAAATAAACTCTTTGCTCAGAATCAATGTAAAGATTCAGTTTCATATCTGTCATTCTATATCTATCTTGATAGATATCTATAGATAGCTATAGTTCTAAATCTATAGCTATAGGTACTTCAGCTTTATTTGTAACAATTAAAAATTAGAAACAACTCAAATATGGTCAACAGTGGGAATACATATATGATATATACTATATATGTATATAATGTAATAATTGCTAAGTCACTTCAGTCGTGTCCGACTCTGTGCGACCCCATAGACAGCAGCCCACCAGGCTCCCCTGTCCCTGGGATTCTCCAGGCAAGAACACTGGAGTGGGTTGCCATTTCCTTCTCCAATGCATGAAAGTGAAAAGTGAAAGTGAAGTCGCTCAGTCGTGTCCGATTCTTAGTGACCCCATGGACTGCAGCCTACCAGGCTCTTCCGTCCATGGGATTTTCCAGGCAAGAGTACTGGAGTGGGATGCCATTGCCTTCCCCGAATGTAATAATATATATGTATAAAATCAGCTGTATAAAAAAATGTATATATTAGCTTTACTGGTCAAAAACCAGAAACAACCCAGATGTCCTCAGTAGGAGATAATATATATGAATGTGTGTATGTGTGTATATATCCATCATACAGATACTTAAACATATGTATATGTTCACATATATGTTTGCATATATATATATACATACTCTTGCTCATATCCATTTTATGTGGATATACATAATTATCATTTTCTATTGAGACAGAAATATGTAATTTTCTATAATTTCCTATTGAAATATATATAATATATATGTAGTGTTCTATGAGATGGAAATATTTCTATTGAGATAGAAAATACATACCATAAGGTGTGTACAATGAATAAATTTTAAGAGTATGGCTCACTGAATCTCTACCCATGTAACCACCACTCAGATCAATGTATAGGACACTTTCATCATCATGGAAAGTTTTATTGGCTGGTGCTGGTCATACTCACTGCTAGTCTGCCCTGTCTCCCAGAAGGAACCACTTTCTGACCTCTATCAGCACAGATTAGTTTTGCCTGCCCTTTAACTTCACACAAATGAAGTTGTATAGCATGGACTCTCACAGCGTATTAGCGTATCTGCTTGAAGCAGTCACTTGTTCTTTTTCATTGCTGTATCGTATTCCATGATATGGTTATTTCATGCTGTGTTTATCCATCTTCTTAAAGACATGGGGTATGTTGCACATTTTTTAGCTCTTGTGAATAGAGCTGCTGTGAACATTCTTCGTCTATGAATCTCTGGGGACCTGTGTTTCGTTTCTCTGGGTGATGTATTCATGAGTGGAATTAGCTTCAGTGAACACTGCCCAGCAGTTTTCCAAAGTGGGTTCCTACTAGTCATGCAGGAATGAGCTGTGGAGTCATGGCCACCCTTCCCGTTTATGCAAAAAAAATTATTTTACATGTTTTCATGTTAAAAACTTCTTCAAATTAAAAAAAAAGAGAGAATCCAGGAATCCAGGTGACTTCCAGTTGCTCCACATCCTTGCTGCCACTTGGTATCGTCTGTCTTTTTACCTTCTGCCATCCTGCTGGGTGGCGAGACTTGGATGTGAAAGTCCTGGACTTCTCTGTATCATCCCCTCCCCTCCCCTCCAGGCCTGCCCAAGATGGAGGTGTGCCAGGAATACTACGGGCTGCCCCCACCCCCTGGAGCCATTGGACCTTTTTTGCGCCTCAACCCGGGAGACATTGTGGAGCTCACTAAGGCTGAAGCCGAACAGAACTGGTGGGAGGTACAGGCTGGGGCCATGGGAATGACGGGGAAGGACCTGAACATGGGGTTAGGGTGTAGGTGGCCTCGGGAGTGGGATCATGCTCCCACTGAACTCTGGCAATGGAAATTTGCTCCAGGCAGGGTGATGTCTATGGGGATTTGTGGGGCTGATCTGGCCCTTCTGGGCTGGTGGTATTCCCAGAAGTTGATACTGGTTGGTCCCTCTCTGGGTCATTCCAGGTCATGGAGAGGTAGATGGCCAAGCAGAGTGGCTGTTGGGTGAAAGATGAATACACACAAGCATTGTGGCTGCCTGTAACCTCTCTGTCCATCTCTCCCTTCCATCTTTTTAGGGAAGGAATATATCTACCAATGAAGTCGGCTGGTTTCCCTGCAATAGGGTCAAGCCCTACGTGCATGTGAGTGCCTCAGTCTGGTTGGAGTGAGGGCACGGGGGTGCAGAGGGCGTCCTGTGAGGATGGGCAGCATTGAGGGGAATGCTCCTGAGATCAGGAGGGGCTGCCCATCATGGCGTGTCACTCCCTACCTTGTTGACTGAGCCCAGAGAGGGGTTCACCCTGGGAAGGATGACCAGTCCTTTTCTCCTTGGTTCTTTTTATTTTCAATGTTTCAGTTTTTATTACATACACATGAACATATGACTTTTTAAAATTAACCTTTAATTTTGTTTTGGAGTATAGCCAGTGACAATGTTGTGGTAGTTTCAGGTGGACAGAAAAGGGACTCGGTCATACATACATGTATCCATTCTCCCCCAAACCCTGTTCCCGTCCAGGCTGCCACATGACATTGAGCAGAGTTCCCTGTGCTGTACAGCAGATCCTTGTTGGTTATCTATTTTAAATATAGCAGGGTATACATGTCCATACCAAACTCCCAACCCTCCCTTTCTCCCATCCTTTCCTCAGCAACCATAAGTTTATTCTCTAAGTTCTTGTGAGTCTGTTTCTGTTTTCTAAATAAGTTCATTTGTATCATGTCTTTTTAGATTTAGTATAAAAATGGATGTCATACGATGTCTCTGTTTCTCTGTCTGACTTATTTCACTCAGTATGACGATCTCTGTGCTTAGTTTCTCAGTCCTGTCTGACTCTTTGGGACCCCATGGACTGTAGCCCGCAGGCTCCTCTGTCCATGGGGATTCTCCAGGTGAGAATACTGAAGTGGGTTGCCATGCCTTCTTCCAGGGGATCTTCCCAACCCAGGGATCGAACCTAGGTCTCCCACATTACAGGTGGATTTTTTACCATCTGAGCCACCAGAGATGTGCAAATGGCATTATTTTGTTCTTTTTAATGGCTGGGTAATATTTCATTTTATATATGTACTACATCTTCTTTGTCCATTCCCCTGACAATGGACATTTAGGCTGCTTCCATGTCTTGGCTATTGTAAACAGCACAGCAATGAATATTGGGGTACATGTATCCTTTTGGACCATGTTTTTCCCTGTATATGTGCCTAGGAGTGGGATTTCAGAGTCGTATGGTAGCTCTGTTTTTAGTTTTTTAAAGAACCTTCATCCTTGAATCTTCTCCATCACTTGGGGAAGGAACAGGGGTTCAGAAGGCTGGCCAACCCCTGCATTCCTTCAGAGGCACCAAACAGAGTCATCTACGGGGTCGCGTCCCCTGGGCCTCCTCATGCAGGGACGAGGCCTGCCCACCGCTCTGCCTGGTGCTTGTCTTTCTTCACCTGTTTCCCATTCTCTTGATTTCCTCGTCTTGATAATGACTTCAAATCTTCCCCATTCTCCCCAAACCTCATTCTTCCTAACTACCCACTGACCACTTTGTAGCCCTCATAGGAGCCTGCAGACAGAAAGTCTCTCCCATTTTTTTTTTGCTTTCATTTTACGTAATTTCAGACTTCCAGAAAAGTCATGAGAATAATGCAAAGAACGCTCATACATCTGTTAGTCAGATCACCAATTGTTAACATTTTGTCTCATTGTCTCTGTCATCTTTCTCTCAACATTTCATTTATATGGAAAATGTCTATTATTTGTTTTTTCTTGAGACTCTTCAAAGTAAGTTTACAGACACATTTCCTCTTTAATTTGAATACCTGCCGAGAACAGGAACTTTCTCTTGTATATACATAGTGTGATTTTTGAAAACATGAAATTCAGCATGGACATTCTACTATTATAAATTATCACATATTAGAAATTATAATATATAAATTATATATTACATAATTCAGAGTGTATATTTACACTTTACCAATTTTCCAAAAAATATCTTTTGCCTTTTTTTTTTTTTTTTTTGGCTTGGGGTCCTTTCTCCATTGTGGAGTTGCATTATGTATTTCTAACTCCATCATTCCTCCTAAGTTATTAGCTGATATTCTATTGTAAAGAACTGTCTCTTCTATGTATCTGTGTATTATGTATGTATCTATCAATCAATCAATCATCTTTGTATCTATGAATCTGTCAGTTACCTGACAGATTCATGCATATCTATGTATCTGTGTGTCTATCCATGTATCCATTTGCATCTATGTATCAATTATCTATGGATCTATCTAATAATCATCTATGTATTTATCTGTGTATCTATGTATATACCAATCAACCATCTGTGTATCTATGTACTTGTGTATTCATCCATTATCTATGTATCTATCTATATAGCCATCTCTGTATCAATCATCTATGTGTCTATCTGTGTATCTGTTTGGTATCTATCTCAGGAAATGTTCCTGGATTTTTATTTTCATATTGTCCTGGCCTGGACCAGTGGGCTTAGGGCTTCCCTGGTGGCTCAGACAGTAAAGCATCTGCCTGTAATGTGGGAGACCTGGGTTCGATCCCTGGGTGTGGAAGATCCCCTGGAGAAGGAAATGGCAACCCACTCCAGTACGCTTGCCTGGAAAATTCCATGGATGGAGGAGCCTGGGAGGCTATAGTCCATGGGGTCGCAAAGAGCTGGACATGATTGGGCAACTTCACTGGTTCACTGGACCAGTGGGAGCCCCTTCAGGCTGGCTCCTCTGTCCTTTTGACATAACCTCATTGTTCTCTGAGCCCTTCTTTACTTTTTAGCACAAGAGCACACTGCTCTTGTACTCCTTCTGCCCCAATCTTGGAATCGACCATTTTCCCAAGGAGCCAGGATCCTTTCGGTGGGACTTGGCATTCACACATCAAGATCTGGACGTCTTTCCAATTTCTGCCTACACACGTAACTGCCTCTTTAAAGCTGATTCATTTGGGAGGGGGGGACTGGTCTCTCCCACTGGATTCTGGAGCTGTATTTCCAGAGAAGAGCACAGTGCCCGGCACGTAATAGACACCCAGTACGTGATAGTGGAATGAATGAATGCAGTGTCCTGAAGTCTGTTGCCATGCTGAACCCTTTTCCCTAAGTCTCCGCCTCTGTCTGTGTCCCCAGGGTCCCCCTCAGGACCTGTCCGTTCATCTCTGGTGAGTAGAACCATCTTATTTTTCACTTGGGGTGCTTTGGGGTGGATGTTTGGGCTGAACATTGGGGTGCCACAAGGGGCTGCAAACAAGTCAGTTATTCATTCTTCAAACTTTGGGCCTTAACTACTGGGTCCAGCCCTACACCAGGGGCTGCTGAGGAGAGAGCACAGACCAAAGAGGGGCCTTGACTTTGGGATATTCGGTTCTAATGTAAAGAAAACGATGGTGACAATATAATGGGAGCTTCTTCTCCCTCTCCACCTGCCTTTTTTTGAGAACCTACTGCTTAGAGTACAATGAGGGATGGAGGTTTATACTGTCGCTTTGGAGCCCGCTGACTTCGGTTCCAATCCTGACTCTAATATTATCCAGCTGTGTGACCTTTAGCCAGTAACTCAGCTTCTCTGCGCTTCAGCTTTCCTCCCTGGAAAACAGATTGGTAACAATATCTGATTCATAGGGCTGTTAAGAAGTTTCCATGAGCCTGTAAAGTGCTTAGCTCTATTCCTGACATGCAAAAAGCACTTTATTATCTATTCTTATTAGCATTAGCTGTTATGACCACATTTCATCCATTGTAAAATGCATATTTTTTGCTCTCACTATTTAACGCCTCTGGCATTGGAATAGTTCTTACAATTAGTGGTGTCTCAGTTCTTCTGCCTAATTTTATGGGTGCGTGTGTGTGCTAAGTCGCTCAGCCATGTCAGACTCTGTGACCTCATGGACTGTAATCTGCCAGGCTCCTCTGTCCAGGCAAGAATACTGGAGTGGGTAGCCATTCCCTTCTCTGGGCAGATTCTTTACCATCTGAGCCACTAGGGAAACCAGTAATTTTTATTTCATAATTGCCCGTGAAAGCATGGTGTATTTTACAATGATTGGTATCCTAGACTGTGGTATTGTTTTTATGACCACTGTGTCAGCATTTTAAGGGCAATTCTTGTAATAATGCTTTGAGTGCATACTCCTCTTAATCTCTTTCTGCAATGGAGGAAACCACGACTCAGAGAGCAGCAAGTAACTTGGTCAGTGTCACAAAGCAAGGAAGTGAAAGAGGTGGGATTCGAACCCAAGTCTGCCGGGCTTCAAAGCCCAACCTTATTACACAAAGGGCCTAATAACACTCCCGTGTGGTAAACACACACCACGTATGAGGCGCTTCAACTGCGTCTTTGCCTTTTGTCAAAAATGTTCCTCTGTGATGGGCAGTTTTATCTCCTCTTTTCAGAGAAGGAAATTAGGGCTGGGAGGAGCACACTCAGGTCCCGAGGTCACAGAGCAACTGGGTGGCGGATCCAGGGTTTAAACTGTGTTCACCTGAGGCAGGGCGCTCACTCTATCCCTGCCTGGCCAGATGCGGTAAAATGAGGCCACTGCGGCTGGAACTGGGGAGAGGAGAGAGCGAGACCCTGACTTTGGGTGCAGCAAGGATTTAAGGGGCTGCCAAAACCTCAGACTTTGAGAGCCACACTGTTTTGTGTGTGTGTGTGTGTGTGTGTGTGAGCCATACTCTTTTAATGTGATGTTTTAAAAAAACAAAAGCAATGGGAAAAAACAAACAGCTATGATGGGCAAACTATCAACACTGTAAATCAAGTCAGGATATGACAGGGCTGGGAGTAGGGAAAGGTGAATTTCGGTCAGCCAGGCACGTGCAGAGTCAGGTCTTGTCCTTATTTGAAGTTTTGACATTTTATTCATCACAGATTTTTTTTCAATTTAGTTTTAAAATTGAGGTAAAATTCACATGACATAAAACTAACCATTTAAAGAGGCGTTTATGTTATTATTTACACTTATATTACATATTCACATTTATCAATATAACTATATATTGCATAATGTAGTTCAGTTCAGTTCAGTTCCGTCGCTCAGTCGTGTCCAGCTCTTTGCAACCCCATGAATCACAGCACACCAGGCCTCCCTGCCCATCACCAACTCCCGGAGTTCACTCAGACTCACGTCCATCAAATTGGTGATGCCATCCAGCCATCTCATCCTCTCCTCCTGCCCCCAATCCCTCCCAGCATCAGAGTCTTTTCCAAAGAGTCAACTCTTTGCATGAGGTGGCCAAAGTACTGGCGTTTCAGCTTTAGCATCGTTCCTTCCAAAGAAATCCCAGGGCTGATCTCCTTCAGAATGGACTGGTTGGATCTCCTTGCAGTCCAAGGGACTCTCAAGAGTCTTCTCCAACACCACAGTTCAAAAGCATCAATTCTTTTTCTTCACAGTCCAACTCTCACATCCATACATGACTACTGGAAAAACCATAGCCTTGACTAGACGGACCTTTGTTGGCAAAGTAATGTCTCTGCTTTTTAATATGCTATCTAGGTTGGTCATAACTTTTCTTCCAAGGAGTAAGCGTCTTCTAATTTCATGGCTGCAATCACCATCTGCAGTGATTTTGGAGCCCCCCGAAAACAAAGTCTGACATTGTTTCCACTGTTTCCCCATCTATTTGCCATGAAGTGATGGGACCAGATGCCATGATCTTCGTTTTCTGAATGTTGAGTTTTAAGCCAACTTTTTCACTCTCCTCTTTCACCTTCATCAAGAGGCTTTTTAGTTCCTCTTCACTTTCTGCCATAAGGGTGGTGTCATCTGTATATCTGAGCTTATTGATATTTCTCCCGGCAATCTTGATTCCAGCTTGTGCTTCTTCCAGCCCAGCGTTTCTCATGCTGTACTCTGCATATGAGTTAAATAAGCAGGGTGACAATATACAGCCTTATAATGTAGTTAGTTATATATTAAATATACAGCCAATAATGTAGTTAGTTATATATTAAAATATATGATGTAATTATATATATATATATATAATTAATACATATTAGGTTATATGTTTATATTATGGGAAGCCCTGATGGCTCTGCAATAAAGAATCTACCTGCCAATATTTGACAATGCAAGAGATGCAGGTTTGATCCCTGGGTCGGGAAGGTCCCCTGGATAAGGAAATGACAGCCCACTTCAGTATTCTTGCCTGAGAAATCCCATGGACAAAGAAGCCTGGCCAGCTATAGTGCATGGGATTGCAAAGAGTCAGACACGATTTAGAGACTTAACAACAAAAATGTATGATTAACATATATTATTTATGTTATATTCACACTTAGAGCATATAGGCATATTCACACATATATTATCTGTAATTATATGGTATATAATATAAATTGTTATATATTTACATACACATTCATTTTATATATAATAAATAATTCATATTTATATCATAAATGCATTATATATAGTTAGTATATATTATTTATGTTGCATACTAATTCCATACATACTGTCTCTAACTGTATGCTGCTGCTGCTAAGTCACTTCAGTCACGTCCGACTCTGTGCGACCCCATAGATGGCAGCCCACCAGGCTCCCCTGTCCCTGGGATTCTCCAGGCAAGAACACTTAGAGTGGGTTGCCATTTCCTTCTCCAATGCATGAACGTGAAAAAATAAAGAGAAGTCGCTCAGTCGTGTCCGACTCCTAGCGACCCCATGGACTTCAGCCCACCAGGCCCCTCTGTCCATGGGATTTTCCAGGCAAGAGTACTAGAGTGGGGTGCCATCATCTTCTCCGTAATTGTATAGTATATAATATATATTATGTGTTATATATTAATGTTTATATTTATAGCATAAACACATTGACATCATATTTATATAATTATGACATCATATTTATATATATAATTTATATAATTATGACTTATAATTATGTGTTATCTGTAGTTAATATATATTTTTATGTTATATACTTAAATTTATGCTATTAATATTTCATATTCTTGCTGATACATCATATATAATTATATATTATATATAATTAATATGTATTATTTCTGTTGTATATTTGCACTTATAGCATAATTATATTCATAGTCACATCTCTATTTACTTTTCACATTTATATTAAATGTACATTTACAATGGTATGCAACCAGCACCTCTCTCTAGCTCCGAAACATTTTCGCTGCCCCCCTGTCAACAGTGACCCCTCCTCTCCCTCCCCAAGCCCTGACAACCATGAACACACTTTCTGTGTCTATGAGTTTGCCAGTTCTGGGTGCTTCATATAAATGGAATTCTACCCTGTGTGCCCTTTGTGACTGGCTTCTCTCACTCAGCACCATGTTTTCAGGGTTCATTCGCCTTGTAGCACTTAATCAGTACTTCATTCCTTTGTATGGTTGCTTTTGTGATTTAGAAAATATTGCATTAAAGTGCTACTTATTTTCTTTGTTGTTATTTATCCTGGTGACTGAGTTTTTTGGCTTGCCCTTTAATTTTTGTACCTGAGGCTGTGTCTCACTCTCCTCATCCTATTTCCATCCTGGTGACCACAAAGATGGGCAGACAGTGGGCACTCAGTAAATACCTTTCCAGAAATGCCAAATTTCAGAGTAAAAGGAAAAAAAAAAAACCCACACCTGTTTTTCTATACTCATACTCTCAATAGTTCTGAAACCAAATGTGTGGGTTTTTTTTTTTTTTTTTTATTCTCCGCACCTAACAATTCTCTAATTCTACAGACACCAGCTTGGGTGTGCTGTGATTCAACTTGATTCTGACACGATTTGTCTGGAGTTAGCGACAAGTCCCATAGATTAAGGGCTTGGTTTCTAGCTCGGTTTACCTAGCTCACATGGTAAAAAAAATCCACGTGCAGTGCAGGAGACCTGGGTTCAATCCCTGGGTTGGGAAGATCCCCTGGAGAAGGAAATGACAACCCACTCCAGTATTCTTGCCTGGAGAATCCCATGGACAGAGGAGCCTGGCAGGCTACAGTCCATAGAGTTGCAAAGAGTCGGACACGACTGAGTGACTAACACACTTCAAGAGGTAGCCCTCCACTTTAGATGACAATCACAAGCCTGGGTCACCCAGACTTCTGACCCACCAGCTACAAATGGGAGCTTCCCATAGCCCCGTCCTTGGGTTTGATAATTTGCTAACACAAGCTCCCAGAACTTGTAGAAACAGTTTCCTTACTAGACTGTTTATTATCAAAGGATTCAAATCAGGAACAGTCAGATGGAAGAGTTGCTTGGGGCAAGGTATGGGGAAATGGGACAGGGCTTCCATGCCCTCTCTGGGCTTGCACCCACCCACCCCACCCCTGGTATCTCTCTGTGTTCACCAACCTCGAATCTCTCCAAACACCTTGGTTGGGACTTCCCTGGTAGTTCAGTGGTTAAGACTTTGCACGTCCCATGCAGGGGGCACAGGTTTGATCGCTGGTCAGGGAAGTAGGATCCCACATGACGAGTGGTGGTGGTTAGGAATCTCCAGCCCACCCCCACCCCCGCCCCCTGCAAAAAAAAAAAATCAAAACTGTTTGGTTGGAGTTCGGTTGAGGCATCTTTATATAGGCAAGATTGATTAAATTATGGGTCGTTAGTGATGGACTCAACCTCCATCTTCGCAGATGTGGAGGTGGGGCAGGGCTGAAAGTTTCAAGCCTCTAATCACATGGCTCTTCTGACTACTAACTGTCATCCTGAGCCTATTAAAGAGCCCCCAGGGGCTTCCCTGGTCTAGTGGCTAAGACTCCAAGCTCCCCATGCAGGGGGCCTGAGTTCAATCCCTGGTCAGGGAACTAGATCCCACATGCAGCTAATAGTTTGCAAGCTGCGACAAAGACTGATGATCCTGCATGCCTCAACTAAGACCCAGGGCAGCCAAGTAAATAAAAGTAAATATTAAAAAAAGAAGAGCCCCAGTCAGCTTATTAGCATACAAAAAGACACTTATTGGGCTTCCCTGGTGGCTCAGAGGTAAAGAATCTGCCTGCCAATGAAGGAGAAACTGGTTCCATCCCTGATCCGGAAAGATCCCACATGCTGTGGAGCAACTAAACCCGTGTGCCACAACTATTGAGCCTGTGCTCTAGAGCCCGGGAGCCACAACTACTGAGCCCGTGTGCCCCAATAGAGAAAAGCCTACGCAGCAACAAAGACCCAACACAGCCAAAAAGAAAAATAAATAAAAATTTTAAAAAGACATATTACTTTGGAGATTCCAAAGGTTTTAGGAGTTATATGGAGAAGGCAATGGCAACCCACTCTAGTATTCTTGCCTGGAGAATCCCAGGGACGGGGGAGTCTGGTGGGCTGCCGTCTATGGGGTCGCACAGAGGCGGACACGACTGAAGCGACTTAGCAGCAGCAGCATGCCAGGAAAGGGTGGAGAGCATAGAGAACAAATATATTTCTTCCTGTATCGCACTGAGACATAGCTACACCCAAAGGATTGTGTTGTTTCCTGCAATCCAGTTGTGAAAGCTTGGGCGTGACTTAAAGGTGTCTAATGAGGCAGTGGGGTGCCACTGCCTCCCCCAGGATTACCTATCAGAGTTACGTGAACCTCTCTTCTTGGTATGTCTTGACAGGTACGCTGGCCCCATGGAGCGAGCCGGGGCGGAAAGCATTCTTACCAACCGCTCGGATGGGACGTTCTTGGTGCGGCAGAGGGTGAAGGATGCCGCGGAATTTGCCATCAGTATTAAGTAATTTCTTCTTTCCTGGTCCGTTTCCCCTTGTGAGCTGAGCACTTCAGGTGCTTGGGAAGGATGAAACCATTTGGGTATTGTTTCTGAGGGCTCTGAAGAGCTCCAGTACCAGTCCTTTATGTCTCAGTGCAGGAAAAGAATTCAGTGAGAGGCAAAGTGATAGATATGAAGTGACTTTTATTAGGATAGGATGCTTGTGAGGTTTACAAAAAGGTGAGCCAGAAATGCTCTGCCCTAAGAACTCACTGGGCTACAATTTCATAAACAAAGGAAAAGTGGGGAGGGGGAAGAGAACTTCTTTGACTTTCTTGAGTAGATAGATGTCATGCTTCCGGCATCAGCTCCTCCTCCCCCAGGTTGAGTAGGAGACTTTTCTTGTCCCTGTGTGGTCCGCAAATTATTGTTCTTCCTGTGTGCAGAGAGCATGTCCTAGGATTCATTAACTTACTGAGCTCCCTGGACAGGAGGTGGGGCTCATGTCACCATTGTTTTATTGTTTTGGGTCATATCCCGAGACTCTGTGACATGCCTGTGTGGCTAAGCAAGCCTGCTTGGTTTTGTGGTTAAGCAAATCTGCTTTCTTGAGTAATCATTAACTTACAGGGGTCTCCCATGTTTTTCTATTTACCATCCCTTAGTGGGATTGAGTTTTTAATCACCTACTTTGTCCCTTTGCTCTGTCCCTGTCAAGACGATTGACTATCGTACGTTAACAAGTCACTTTTTATTGAGCTCCTGTAGGGTCCTGTGTATTTTTAATTTTTGTTTTTTATTTCTTTTCATTGATTGGTAACCCACAGAAAAAAAAGATATGCTTCTTAAGGCTCTAAGGGGACATTAAGCATACTCTTTGTTGTTGTATGCTGTGTACTGTCCGCCTCTTTGTGACCCCATGAGTTTGCTCACCATCTCCCAGAGTTTGCTCCAACTCATGTCCATTGATGGGTGATGCCATAAGAGGCAGAAATGCAGTCTGGACCCAAGTCTTGCAGGCCCTGGCTGTCCTGCCTTTCTGTTTGTTTTGGGTGCAGCTTCTTTCTTGTGGTGACTCGTTTCCTTGTTGGTTTTTTCATTTTGTCTTGTGATGATAAGTGGGGCTTTCCCCATGGGCATCTTTGTAGCTTGGGTGTCCAGAGATTTTGCATTTGCTTCCGTTGGGAATCACCAACAAGTTTACTTCTTTTTCAGATTAAAATAGTTTTGTTTAATTCTTAGTTTCCCAGTCTATACTGGGATGGTTTAAGTATAAACGCTAAACCCGTAAGAAGGTGAGGTTAAGGTGGTGAATTCTTAAGTGTGACTTCTCTATTTTGAGTCTGAGACAAACAAGCTTTCACATGGTCCCTGCTGTGCTGATGGGTGGAGTTTTTCTAGAACACGTTTTCCCCCCTGAGGATGTAGCTTTTTGACTTGACAGTCCAGCCTTTTGGAATGAGGGTGGGTCTCAGTGCCAACTCTCTACCCAACAAGGACACAATAACTCATCTCGTATTTCTGTGTGATCAAGATGCATGCTCTAGGGAATTCCCTGGTGGTCCAGTGGGGGCTGCCTTGCCTGAAATGTGGGAGACCCAGGTTTAATCCCTTGGTCAGAGAGATCCCCTGGAGAAGGAAATGGCAACTCACTCCAGTATTCTTGCCTGGAGAATTCCATGGACAGAGGAGCCTGGTGGGCTACAGTCCATGGGGTCACAAAGAGTTGCACACGATTGAGCAACTAACACTTTTACTTTCCAATGGTTAGGACTACTGAGGGCCTGAGTTTGATCCCTGGTTGGAGACCCTGCAAGCTGCATCGAACAGCCAAAATTGAATTGACACATACTTTTAAGTTTCATCCTCAGTTTGTCCTTTGGGGGATTTCCCTTTTTTTTTTTTTTTTTTAAGAGTTCAGCATTCTTCTCTCAGCATTTCTAGGGGTTTTTTGAAGTAGGAGATTTTTTTTTTTTTGGTTATCTAATTCTTCATGTAAACAGAACCACTCCTGCCAATTCATGTCTCTTCTGGGTCCTTACTAGTCTGTGGTCCGCCATATTGGTGGAAATGAATTCCCTTCTCCTGCATCCTTTAGATTCTATGGTTCTTTGTATTTGTGGAAGTGGAGATTTCATTCAATCTATTCTAGAAGGATGCCTTGCTTACATAGTCTATTTGACTTCTCGGCAACCCTGAGTTAAGGAAGATGATTCCTATTACACGGGGAAGAAATGAAGGCTTAGAACAGCAAAGTCTCCAGGGAAGGGATTCTGTTGGGTTCCAGTGGTTGCCCATTCCCTCCAGTAGCCAAGTACCCTTCTTCCATGGTTGGGGTGCGGGGTTATAGCCTGGGACTGAGACGCAACAGGAAATGGGCCTGAATTCCCCGACTCAGGTCTCAGTGACATCTTGTTCTCTTTCCCTGCATGCAGGTATAATGTTGAAGTCAAGCATATTAAAATCATGACAGCAGAAGGACTGTACCGGATTACAGAAAAGAAAGCTTTCAGGGGACTTACGGTAAGGGTCAATCTACCCCTAACCCCAGTCTTTCAGAGTCTAAGTTGGACCCTCTCTGAGGCTCCACCTTAGGACCCCTTTTCCTCCATCCAGAATAACCACTCCAAGAGGCACTATGGAGCAACTGGCTTTAAACTTGTTTTTCTAATCACCAACAATGAGAATAATAATAATAACAACAGTAGCTGCAGTGATCATTTGCAAAGCACTTGTTGAGTGCCAGACATATTATCATTAGGACTGCAGGTCATTTGCTCAGCTCTGAGTTCCCATTTCACAGATGGGGAAAACTGAGGTTTAGTTCTCATCTGGTGTCATAGAATGGCAGAGTCTCTATTTTTGTCAGACATCAAGAGTTAGTTCTTGCAAGGCAGACATAGAGATACAGACATAGAGAACCAGTGTATGGACACCAAGGTGGGAAAGGGGGAGTAGGATGGATTGGGAGATTGGGACTGGCATATACACACTAGTATGTGTGAAACGGAAAACTGAGAGCCTGCTGTATAGCACAGGGAACTCTACTTAATGCTCTGCTGCTGCTGCTGCTGCTGCTGCGTCGCTTCAGTCGTGTCCGAATCTGTGTGACCCCATAGACGGCAGCCCACCAGGCTCCCCCGTCCCTGGGACTCTCCAGGCAAGAACACTGGAGTGGGTTGCCATTTCCTTCTCCAATGCAGGAAAGTGAAAAGTGAAAGTGAAGTCGCTCAGTCGTGTCCGACTCTGTGCGACCCCATGGACTGCCGCCTACCAGGCTCCTCCGTCCATGGGATTTTCCAGGCAAGAGTACTGGAGTCGGGTGCCATTGCCTTCTCTGACTTAATGCTCTGTGGGGACCTAAATGGGAAGGAAATCCAAGAAAGAGGGGATATATATACATGTACATAGAGCTGATTCACATTGCTGTATAGCAGAAATGAACACAACATTGTAAAGCAACTATACCCCAATTTAAAAAGATTTAGCTCTCCTTACCTGTTTAATGACCATTTCATGGAGAATCCAGAGGCCTTTCAAGTGTTTTTGCTTCTATTTGTTGCCATGCAATTTGGGGCTATCTTTTAGACCTCTTAAGCCCATTGATAAGGCTCATGGATCCTGCCCATGGTCTGTGGATCCTTGAGGAGCTTTGAATTCTCTGGAAAAAAAATCTAGAATTTTGCATATATCTGCATTTTTTTTTTTTTTTTTTGGAGGCAGGTGTCTCAAATTTCATTTGAGCTTCAAACATATCCTTTACTCCCCCAAAGGTTAGGGACTGTTCATTCATTCCAAATATCTTTTTCTCCCCCAAACTTTTTATTCTGAAAATTTTTCCTCCCCCCCCATTTTTTTTATTTCTGAAAAATTACTGAGATGTTACTGGAATAGTGTCATGAATATTTGTGGGCCTTTCACCTGGTTTTACTGATTGGTTGTTAATATTCTTCCTCTTTTGCTTTCTTTCTCTCCCTCTCTGCCTCTACACACACACACACACATTTGTTTTGCACTATTTAGGAGTAATTCGCAGATATCAAGATCTTTCCTATAATTTAGAAAAATGGTACCAATGAACCTATTGCAGGGCGGAGATGTAGAGAACAGACATGTGGGCACAGTGTGGGGAGGAGAGGGCGGGACAAACCTAGAGAGCAGCGTGGAAATATACACGCTGCCATGTGTAACGCTATGCTAAGTTGCTTCAGTCGTGTCCAACTCTTTACGGCCCCATGGACTGTAGCCCGCCAGGCTCCTCTGTCCATGGGATTCCCCAGGCAAGAATACTGGAGTGGGTTGCCATGCCCTCTTCCAGAACCACGTGCAAAATAGATAACTCATAGGAAGTTGCTGTATAACGCAGAGAGATCACCCTGGTTCTCTGTGATGGCCTAGAGAGGTGGGAAGGGGTAGAAGATGGCAGGGAGATTCAAGTGGGAGGGGACATATGTACACTTAGAGCAGATTCACATTGTTGTATGGCAGAAACTAGCACAACATTGTAAGCAATTATCCTCCAATTAAAAATAAATTAAAAAAATTCTTCCTATAAGTACTTTAGCATGCATATCTGAAGAGCCAAGACAATTTTTTTTTCCCCTCACCAGCGTATGATTATCACAGTCAGGGAGTTGAACGTTGATACAAAATTATTACCTAATACAGTGGGTTTTCCAAGCTCCCTGATGGCCCCAATTACGTTTATTACAGCCTTTTCATCCCCAGGATGTAATCAGGGGAATCACACGTTGCATTCATGTCCTTAGTGTCTCTCTTAATTTGCGAGAGCTCCCCAGTCTTTTATTTATTTCTTTGGTCTTTCATGACATTGGCGTTTTTTTTGTCTGTTTGTTTTCCCAAGTGAGAGAATGTGTTAATCCAACAAAGATGAAATAAACAACCAGAGTTTTGAGTGTTTCTTCACACTTGTAATGAACTGGAAAAATATTTCAATTACATATAACAACCATACTCTGTTAAAAAAAAAAGGCACTCCCATCACCTATGACGGTGTCACTTTTAAAAAGAATTAAATGTGTTTATTTTTAATTGAAGGATAATTGTTTTATAGTATTGTATTGGTTTCTGCCAAACATCGGGCTTCCCTGATAGCTCAGTTGATAAAGAATCTGCCTGCAATGCAGAAGGCCCTGGTTCAATCACTGGCTTGGGAAGATCTGTTGGAGAAGGGATAGGCTACCCACTCCAGAATGCTTGGGCTTCCCTGGTGCCTCAGCTGGTAAAGAATCCGCCTGCACTGTGGGGGACCTGGGTTCCATCCCTGGGTTGGGAAGATCCCCTGGAGAAGGGAAAGGCCACTCACTCCAGTATTCTGGTCTAGAGAATTCCACGGACTCTATAGTCCATGGGGTTGCAAAGAGTCGGACATGACTGAGCACCTTTCACTTTCACTGCCAAACATCAACATGAATTAGGACACTGGCATTTTTGAAGTCTAGAACTCTTAAACATATAAAATATTTTGTTTTGCAAAGTGTCCCTTAATTTTTACTTGCCTTTTCCCCCACTCTTAGGATGAGCTTGAACATTTGTGGGAGAAATAGTCATAAATGACACACATCTGACTCTTGAATTCAGATGAGTCTTATTATAGAGACTGGCCTTCCCTTGTGGCTCAACTGGTAAAGAATCCAGCTGCAATTTGGGAGACCTGGGTTTAATCGCTGGGTTGGGAAGATCCCTGGGAGAAGGGAAGGGCTACCTACTCCAGTATTCTGGCCTGGAGAATTCCATGAACTGTACAGTCCATCGGGTTGCAAAAAGTCAGACACGACTGAGTGACTGTCACACGTTCACATAGAGACCACCTTTTGGCTACTACATTTTATCTCTTGTCCTAGGACTGAATGCTGGATCTGTCCTTTTCTAGCCGTGTGACCCTGGATGAGCCTTCTCTGTGACTCAGTTTCTCCATTTATAAAATAGGGGACTCACCAATGTATTTACCTCCCATGATTATTAAGAAATTTTAAAAAATATTTATTTTTTAAAACCAAAAAAAAAAAAATGGGGGCTGGGTCTTCATTTCTGTGCCCACTTTTCTCTACTTGCAGCAGGCGGGGGCTAGACTCTAGCTGAGGTGCGCAAGCTTTTCACTGTGGTGGCTTCTCTTGCTGCAGAGCCTTAGAAGGCTTGTGGGCTTCAGTAGTGGTGGCGCATGGGCCCAGCACTTGCAGCTCCTGGACTCTAGAGCACAGGCTCAGGAGTTGTGGCGAAGGGCTTTAGTTGCTCCGTGGCCTATGGGATCCTCCTGGATCAGGGATTGAACCCATGTCTCCTGCACTGGCAGGCAGACTATTTACCACTGAGCCACCAGATCAGACCAGATCAGTCGCTCAGTCGTGTCCGACTCTTTGCGACCCCATGAATCGCAGCACGCCAGGCCTCCCTGTCCATCACCAACTCCCGGAGTTCACTCAGACTCACGTCCATGGAGTCAGTGATGCCATCCAGCCATCTCATCCTCTGTCGTCCCCTTCTCCTCCTGCCCCCAATCCCTCCCAGCATCAGAGCCACCAGAGAAGTCCCTAAATATTTATTTTTAATCAGCGGATAATTTCTTTACAATGTTGTGTTGTTTCTGCCATACAATAATGTGAATCAGCCATAAATATACATATATCTCCTCCCCCTTGAGCCTCCCTTCCACCCCTCTAGGTTATTAAGAGATTTTGATGATGTGTGGTTGCACACTGACCCGCACACAGTAGTTGCTTCATAAACAACATTTATTATTATTACAATTATCTGTAAAAATAGAGCTCTTGACACCCAGAGGGTGGAGGGGGGGGTTTGGTTTTGGTGAACTGGTCGTCAAGCAAGTTGATTATTTGGTAAGTTGATCATGAAACAAACGATATTAGGAGAACTGTCTTGAGACAATGTGATTTCTTCCCCATAAAATGGTCCTGGCCTCTGGGAAGGGAGTTAGCTCCCTGTCAAGGGGAGCTTTCAAGGAGTCTGTTGCCAGGGAGCGCAGAAGAGGGGTCTGTTTCACACAAGGAGTTGGATGCGGTTCCTTCCAGTTCTGGCTCCCTCCCTTGTGGGCTGGCCTTCTGGAAGAGCATCTGTCCTGTTCTCTTTCTAGGAGCTGGTGGAATTCTACCAACAGAACTCTCTGAAGGATTGCTTCAAGTCGCTGGACACCACCCTGCAGTTCCCCTTCAAGGAGCCTGAGAGGAGAGCCATCAACAAACCATCAGGTAGGAGGCCTCCAGATGGGGGCCTGTAGTGCCAGCTCCTTTCTGTAGTGCAGGGAACGCTGGGGGATGCTGAAGACATTGCTTCCAGTGGGCATGGAGAAGTCCTATCTGTGAAAGAGCCTGAACTTCCCACTTCCAGTTTGTCCCTTTGCTCCTGAGAGATCTGCATATCCATTTGCTTGGATGAAAGGGGTTACTTTCATATTTGGGAAAATGAGGATACAAGAAACCAGAAGGGTGCTCATCTATATATTTTAAGCCTTTAATTTTGTATTAAATCAGGCATTAATCAGTATCGATAACCTTCTCCTGGGCTTCCCTGGTGGCTCAGATTGTAAAGAATCTGCCTGCAATTCAGGAGACCCAGGTTCCAACCCTGGGTCGGGAAGAGCCTCTGGAGAAGGGAATGGCTACCCACTCTAGTGTTCTTTTTGGGATAATCCCATGGATAGAGGAACCTGGCGGGCTACAGTCCATGGGGTCATAGAGAGTTAGACACGACTGAGTGACTAAAACAGCAATAAACTTTCTCCCACAGAAAGGCAAGATCTTTAGCATTCTCTTCTGTTTTCCTTTGTATAGCTTACTAACCTGGTTTGTTGAAATTTTCTGGAGTGTTGGCTGTGATTTTCTGTGAGTGAAAACAATCATGCCTTACATTTTAGGAATTCTTTCTTCACCATTGCATTTCAATTTGCAAAGTTGTTATCAAGCATTGTTTAAACTGTCTACATTTCTTATTTTCCATGTTTTCCTTTATTTTTAAAATTCCTTATTCTAATTCAAATTTTATTTTGCTGGAGTGCATTCTGGAGTATGTTTAGTGGAAAAGTCACATGGGTGGTGGAGTTTCTGAACTCTTACCTATCCAAAAAAATTTTAAGATGGATTTAAAAATTAATTATTGTTCAAATGTTTGCCTATAAAATAACAGTTCCCCACTGGAAAAAGCTGTATTTTTGAGAAAGCAACACCAGCACAACATCGGGACTCTAAGATGAAAATTGTCCTTATTCTCATCACCGAATCAGATGTTTCTGTCTGCACATTTCTTCCTGGAAAATATATTCAGTCAGCCTATCTGCAGAAATACTACAAACTAATTTTCTACAATATCACTTAATATTGTACTTTGAGAAGTTTTCCTGTGTCCCTTTCCCCCTTGCTTATCTTTCTCTCTCTTTTTCTTTTCTTGTTTCTAAAAAAAAAAAAATTCTGTTTGTTTATTTATTTGGCTGTGCTGGGTCTTAGTTCGGCACCCGGGATCTTCCTTCTTCATTGTGACATCCAGGATCTTTTTAGTTGTGACATGGGGGACCTTGAGGTGTGGCGTGTGGACACTTAATTGTGACATGTGGGACCCAGTTCCCTGCCCAAAGATTGAACCTGGGCCCCCTGCATTGGGAGCACAGAATCTTAGCCACTGGGTCACCAAAGGAAGCCCCTCTCCTTCTCTTTTTTAACTCTTAGACCTCCTTCATATAATTAATATTATCTGGAATGAAAATTTCCACATCTTTCTTCTGTTTCTCTTACTATGAATATATGTGTGTGTTTGTTAGTTGCTCAGTCACGTCCAACTCTTTGTGACCCCATGGACTCTAGCTCACCAGGCTCCTCTGTCCGTGGAATTTTCCAGGCAAGAATACTGGAGTGCCTCGCCATTTCCTCCTCCAGGGGATCTTCCCGACCAAGGGTCTCCTGCATCGCAAACAGTTCTTTACCATCTGAGCCACCAGGAAAGCATGAATAGATACAAAACATTTTAAAGATCATATATGGTATTATCCTCTAAATTTGTACCCTGGTTGGGCTGGAAGAATGATCTGGGAAGACAGCTGTCTTCCCTCAGAACACAGGGCGCCTAACACTCAGTGGAAAGAAGCATTGAGGGGTCCTTTATCCCAGCGCATTCTCCTGAGAGCATTGTCCTCTGCAGGTGGTGGGTGGGTGGGAGGGCTCTGCTCCGGGCTGTTTCCCATGTCTGCTCTCTGCCGTACAGCCGGGAGCATCAAGATCTTTGGCACTGCTAAAGCCCGCTATGACTTCTGCGCCCGGGACCGGTCAGAGCTGTCCCTCAAAGAGGGCGACATCGTCAAGATCCTTAACAAGAAGGGGCAGCAGGGCTGGTGGCGAGGGGAGATCTATGGCCGGGTGAGTCGGGGCGGGGCTCTGCCGTTACAGTGGGGCTGTCCTGGATGGTGGACTGGGGAGGGTGGGCAGGGGGCGTCCCTGGTTGGAAAGGAGGAAGGGACAGAGATTTCATGTATGCATCTTGCATTTATTTATTGAGCATCTACTATGTGCCATTCTGCTGGGTGCCGAGGAGGCACAGAGGAGCACAGTACCATCGCTGTCCCACGAAACTCATAATTTAGTGGGAAATGTGGAACTGTGAACATGCCCTCGTGAGACTGAATGGTCAAGATTGAGATGGGGAATTGTAAGGCACCTTGGGAGCCCCCGGGGAACCTCTGACTCACCCCGGATGAGGTCAAGACACCTTCTGAGAGGCAAGCTGATCACTGAGGGATGAGTAAAGTTAGCCAGGTAAAAAGGTCACAGTTGGGGGGGAGGGGGACCAGTGTGGGAAGCTATTGCAAACAAACCATCATGTGCAAAGGCCCTGGGGTGAGAGAGTGAATGGCATGTTTCGGGGAACCTGAAGGGAGGAGTTTGTCTGTCTTCTTCACGTCAGTGTCTCCGGTGCCTGGAACAGTGGCTGTCATGTAGTTGCTCAATATTTATTGAATGCATGAAGAAGCAGACCAACTACTTTTGCCTTCTGTGTTCTTTGCCTGAATTTGGACTTTCAGGAGGCGACTCAAATTTTCTCAGAAAACTTTGCTTCTCTTTGCTTCTTATTTTTGTCTCACAAAGGCGGAGAAAGTCTTCTTTATTTTATCGGCTGATGAATTTCTAGTCTCCAGCATATTGCCTTGCTTGTATCGATTTCTCAAAAAATACTTGTTGAATGAAGATAAGGACAGCAGTTAGGAGCTTAAATTCTACCAGAGGGAAACATGAAAAGTGACCTCTGAAAAATTGCTTAGGAGAATTGTTTTAGGAGCCATAGAGGGTAAATGTATTGTGCGATGGAGGACAAATGGGGTGTGAGGGAGCCTTCTGGGGTGTTTAGGAAGGTCTGGGCTATAAAGAATTCATCCACCCATCCACCCATCCATTGTTCTATCCATCCATCCACCCACCCATCCATCCTTCATTTTGTCCTTCCATACATTGTTCACCCATCCATCCATCATTCCATCCATCCATCCATTCATCCATCCACTCATCATTTAATCATTCATCCATTATTACATCCACCCATCCCTTGTTCATCTATCCATTCATTCCATCCATCCATCCATCTTTCCATCATCCATCCCTTGTTCATCCATCCATCCATCATCCATCCATCTATCTTTTCAACAAATATTTATTAAGGATTTACTGTGTTCCAGGAACTATTCTAGGTTTTTGGAACTCAGTGATGAATCAGACAGACAAAAATCCCTGCCCTGTTGTAGGGAAGGGAGGGGGAACAGAGAACAAGTCCGTAAATAAGTAACATATATAATCAATTAGATGGTGAAAAGTGTTATGGAAAAGTAGTAAGTGGGGGTGGAGAGTGTCGGGGTGGGTGAGGTTTGCAGTGCTTAAATTGGATGGTTAGAAGTCCTTATGGATAAGGTGACGCATGAGTAAAGGACAGGAGGAGGTGCAGGTGGTCAGCTGAGGGTGTATCCGGGGAGCCACGTTCTGGGGTAGAAGGTGTGGCAGGTGCAAAGGCCCTGAGGTAGAGGAAACCTGGCCGGTGTGTCAAGGAACAGCGGGAGAATGCACAGAGAGGCTGCCCTGACTCCTTCCCTGTCTCTTTCCAGATTGGCTGGTTCCCCTCCAACTATGTGGAAGAGGACTATTCTGAGTACTGCTGAGCCTTGGCACATTGGCAGAGAGAAAAGAGATTCTAGGCTCCAAGCCCAGGATGAACAGGCAATAGGGCCAGGAGCTGAGACAGATCCTGGTAGGCTGAGAGTCCACGGACTGTGGAGGGCTAGCCTCCAGCTGGCAGAGCTCTAGGGATGATGCCCTGCCATGGTTAATTTATAACACATGCATTTCCTCCTGGGTCCCCTTGAGAAGGTGGGGCTCCAGGCAACTACTTCCAATAAAATGATAAATGGATGGACTGTGTCAGACCTGCAAGGGGAATGGTGGGAGAGGGAGTTGGGACAGACACAAGCCCCCTCACTGATTCCTGCTTTCCAGCTCTCTTACCTTTCTCTGTCACTTAAGATAAGACCTCGAAGACTTAGAGAATGAACTTATGGTTGCCGGTGGTGGGGGGTGGTGGGGGGAGGATGGGAGGAAGGGATAGTTAGGGAGTTTGGGATGGATATGTACACACTGCTATATTTAAAATGGATAACAACAGGGCCCTGCTGTGTATAGTACATGGAACTCCAGTGCTCAAGGTTATGTGGCAGCCTGGATGGGAGGGGAGTTTGGGGGAGAATGGACATGTGTATGTATATGGCTGGGTCCCTTCACTATTCACTCGAAACTATCACAATATTGTTTGTTAATTCAGTTCAGTTCAGTTCAGTTCAGTCGCTCAGTCGTGTCCGACTCTTTGCCACACCGTGAATCGCAGCACGCCAGGCCTCCTTGTCCATCACAAACTCCTTTGTTAATTGGCTATACCCAAATAGAAAATAAAAAAGTTTAGAATATCAAAACAAATAAGGCCTGAAATACAGAAATGGGACTCCTATGTGGCAGGAAAGAATTTTACACTCACGGATTGTTGTTGTTCAGTTACTAAGTCACGTCTGATTCTTTGCAGCCCTGTGGTCTGCAGTACGCCAGGCTTCCCTGTCCTTCACTATCTCATGGAATTTGCTCAAATTCATATCCATTGAGTCGGTGATGCTACTGAACCAACTCATGCTCTGTTTCCCCTTCTTCTCCTGCCCTCAATCTTTACAGCATCAGGGGCTTTTCCAATGAGTCAGATCTTCGTTACAGAAGGCCAAAGTGTTGGAGCTTCAGCTTCAGTATCAGTCATTCCAATGAATATTCAGGGTTGATTTCCTTTAGGACTGACTGGTTTGATCTCCTTGCTGCCCAGAGTCCAAGACTCTTGCTCAAGAATCTTCTCAAGCACCACAATTTGAAAGCAAAAATTCCTTGACGCTCAGCCTTCTTTATGGTCCAACTCTCACATCTGTACATGACTACTGGAAAAACCGTAGCTTTGACTACATGGACCTTTGTTGGCAAAGGTTGCTTTACAATGTTATGTTAATTTCTACTGTACGGCAAAGTGAATCAGCTATGTGTATACATATATCCCCTCTTTTTCGGATTTCCTTCCCATTTAGGTCGCCACAGAGCATCGTGGTGTTCCGGGTGCTGTACAGTAGGTTCTCGTTAGTTACCTATTTTATTTTTTTTATTTTTTTAAAAAAGGTCAGGGTCGGGCGGCCAGCTCCCTAAGCGGCTAACCCCCCAGGGCCCCGGCGTTTACGCGCCGGGGGCTGAGGAGTGGGCGCAGGGTTGGCAATCACCTTTTCGGTGCGGGCCGGGGTAAGTCTACGGCGGCTAACTACTCGGCGGCCGCCGCCTAGTTACCTATTTTATACACAGAATTGATAGTGTGTATGTGAGTCCTAATCTCCCAGCTCATCCCACCCTCCCTCCTTTCCCCCTTGGTGTCCATTCGTTTCTTCTCTGCATCTGTGTCTTTGTTTCTGTTTTGTGAGTATGATCATCTCTACCATTTTTCTGGATCCTGCACACATGTGTTAATATATAATATTTGTTTTTCTCTGTCTGACTTCACTCTGTATGACAGGCTCCAGGTCCATCCATGCCAAAAATATGGGACACTTGACAAATTTGCTGTTATCCCTGCACAGGGGCTGTTCCAATTTTAATATTTGTGCTACTGAAGTGAGCACCAGAATCTTTCCTTGGGCTTTTGAAAGCCCAGAAGTCACATCTTTGGTAGATTTCCTGAAGGAATAACTCTTAGGAGAAAAAAATTTGTCACCTTGGGCTGAGTATTGCTACTCTAGCAAATGATTTCTCATCTCAACATTGCATAATTCTTTCATGCACTGGCCTCAACTCTGCTGAAGAAGAATCTTCTGGAAGGAGAAGGCACTGCAGCCTTGGGATGTGCCAGGCTTGTGGCAGGAGTAACAGAGAAATGACTGGACCACTCGGCGGTTTCCTCATATTTCTTCTTGGGAATGAAAAGAAGACATCTCATTAGCCAGAGCAACATCAGTTGGCAAAGGTTTCCTCCTCAACCAGGGAGAAGCAGTGAATACACAGGATAAAATCAGAACCTGCCAGAAAGCCCTTTCTATCATTCATTCATTAATTCATTGATTTATCCACTCACTTTTGTGATAAGAAGGAATCTGTGATGCTGACTGTATTTGAAGATGGGTTTTTTAAAGAGCTAATTAAGTTAAAGTGATGTCATTAGGGTGGACCCTAAGTCAATGTGACTAGTGTCCTTCTAAGGATTGGGACGCACCATCAATACCATCAACAGATGAATGGCTAAAGACGTGTACACACACACACACACACACACACACACACTGGAATACTACTCAACCATAATATGAATGAAATCTTGTCACCTACAGCGACATGGATGGACCTAAAGATTATCATACTAAGCAAAGTGAATCAGAAAAAGACAAATGCTGTATGGTATCACTTATCCATGGAAACTAAAAAAAAAAACACCAATTATTTATTTGCAAAATAGAAACAGACTCATAGATTTAAAAAACCTGTGGTTACCAAAGGGGAAAGAGGGGAGGGTGAGATAAATTAGGCCTATGAGATTAACGTCTACAGACTGTATAAAATAGGCAAATAATAAGGACCTACTCTAAGAACTACGCTCAATATCTTGTAATATGGGAGGAAATCTATATGGGAAGAAATCCGAAAAAAGGTATGTATAACTAAATGACTTTGCTGTATCCCTGGACCTAACACAATACTGTAAATCAGCTATATTTCAATTTGAAAAAAAGAAATATGGGGTGGATTTAGGGGAAAGAGAAATGAATGTGAGCCTTGTAGGTTCTGAAAATTACCAGGAGTTTACTGTGCTTAGCGAGAAGGCAATGGCAACCCACTCCAGTACTCTTGCCTGGAAAATCCCATGGGCGGAGGAGCCTGGTAGGCTGCCGTCCATGGGGTCGACTGAAGCGACTTAGCAGCAGCAGCAGCACTGTGCTCAGATGGGGAGGGAGAGAGTAAGGGGCGGAGAAGTGGTTGGAGCTGCCTTGTTACAACCCCCGGAGGGACCAGGCAGACAGCTGCTGAAAGAGGCCACTTCTTACCGGCTGGCGGAGGGGAGGGGTGGCCTCAGGTGTGCCCTGGCGTGGCCTGCAGATGGTTGTAGAGTTGGGTTCCAGGGAACAGCTGTCACCCAAATGTATTGACATAGAGAGGTTCAAAGGAACACAGGGCAGGGACTTCCCTCGGGGTCCAGAGGTTAAGAATCTGCCCGCCAGTGCAAGGGACAAGGTTCAATCCCTGTTCTGGGGGCATCCCAAATGTCAGGGAGCAACGAAGCCCCTGTGCCACAACTACTGAAGCCAGCCCTCTGGAGCCCATGATCCGCAACAAGAGAAGCCACTGCGGTGAGAAGCCCACGCACCACAACGAAGAGTAGCCCTGCTCACCGCAACTAGAGAAAAGTCTGTGTGCAGCAACAAAGAGCCAGCACAGCCAATACATAAATAAGTAGAACACAGGGCAGTCCCACGTTGCCCTAACCAGGAACTCCCCTGGCTCTGGCTTTCGGTTACCTGCAGCTGCCGGGGGATGCACGCACGCCAGCACACTGTGTTACTTTGCTCAGAGTGCCACAACTGAGTACCACAAACTGAGTGGCCTAATTGTTGCCACTGTTGCTCGGTCGCCAAGTCATGCCTGACTTTGCAACCCCATGGACTACAGCACTCCAGGCTTCCCTGTCCCTCACCATCTCCCAGAGTTTGCCCAAGTTCATGTCCATCGAGTCAGTGATGCCATCCAACCATCTCATCCTCTGTCGTCCCCTTCTCCTCCCGCCTTCAATCTTTCCCAGCATCAGGGTCTTTTCCATTGAATCAACTCTTTGCATCAGGTGCCCAAAGTATTGGAGCTCCAGCTTCAGCATCAGTCCTTCCAATGAATATGCAGTACTGATTTCCTTTAGAATGGACTGGTTTGATCTCCTTGCAGTCCAAGGGACTCTCAAGAGTCTTCTCCAACACCACAGTTCAAAAGCATCAATTCTTTGGTGCTCAGCCTTCTTTATGGTCCAACCCTCACATCTGTACATGACTACTGGAAAAACTATAGCCTTGACTGTACGGACCTTTGTCAGCAAACTGATGTTTTTGCTTTTGAACACACTGTCTAGGTTTGCCATTGCTTTCCTGCCATGAAAGGCTTAATTAAACCAAACAAATGGATTGTCTCACATTTCTGGGGACCAGAAGTTCAAGATCAAGGTGTCAGCGGGGGGCTGTTCTCCCTCTGAAGATGGTGGAGAGACATCTGTTTCAGGCATCTCTCTCTCTCACCTCTTGGGAGCTTCTTGCCTTGTGGGAGCACAACTCCAGTGTTGACACAGCAGCCTACTTGTGCGCATGTGTCCAATCTCTCCCTCCTGGGGAATCCCTGGTGGTCCAGTGGTTAGGACTCCGAGCTTCCACTGCCAAGGACCAGAGTTTGATCCTCAGTTTGGAAAGTAAGATTCTGCAAGCCACGAGGCGAAAACAAAAACAAAAAACAAAGAAATTTCTCCTTTCTAAAAGGACACTGGCTTCCCTATGGCTCAGTTGGTAAAGAATCCGCCTGCAATGCAAGAAACATGGGTTCTATTCCTGGGTCGGGAAGAGCCCCTGGAAAAGGAAATGGCAACCCACTCCAGGATTCTTGCCTGGGAAATCCCGTGGACACAGCACTCTGCCCTCCTACAGGAGGGCTACAGTCCATGGGGTCACAAAAGAGTCAGACATGACTTAGCAACTAAACCACCATAAGGACACCAATCTAACTGGATTAAGGGCCCCCCTTACTCCAGTGTGGCCTCAAATTAACTCATCATATCTGCCAAGATCCTATTTCTAGATAAGGTCACATTCTGAGGTCCTGGGTGTTAGGTCTCTATTTGTGGGGGGGGGGTGTCAATGCAATTTAACCCATAACACACGTGATGGATATAAAGGCCCTTGTGATGAAACAGACACATAACAGGCCAAGCAGGTGCACTGACTGTCATGAAGAAACACAGCCCCCCAAATACACACAGACAGGCAAATACAGCAAATAGACCGGAAAGCAGGCATGCAGGTGGACACTGAAAGGATCTGCCCACGTCTGATGTCAAGCGGACATCTCTAGGGATGCACACAGATATCCTCCCCTCATTACACCAGGCCAACAGATCCCAGACCCCAAATACTCCCCTCCCCAAATACTGAAACTAACTGAAATAAGATTAGAAACGCCTACACAGAGGTGCAAAAATACTGACACCCGCTTTCAACTGGCAATTCAGAGGTGCACCTGTCAAACTGATTTATAAAGATAGGTGCGGAGACATGTGTCTACTCAGCCAGGTGCAGAAGCACACCCCAAGCACACACCATATGGTACCCGAGACAAGCAGACAGATTGACAGATACAACATCCTCAAACAATACACCCTGCCCTTACTTACTCAGATGAAGACATCCACAGGTAAAATTGGTGGACAGACTTCAAACACAATCAGACATATATCCATTGGATCAAACAGGTACATTTATAAACATCACAAAAGATGGCCAACAAGCACATGAAAAGATGTTTGCTACCACTAATTATTCAGTTCAGTTCAGTCGCTCAGTCGTGTCCGACTCTTTGTGACCCCATGAATCGCAGCGTGCCAGGCCTCCCTGTCCATCACCAACTCCCGGAGTTCACTCAAACTCATGTCCATTGAGTCGATGATGCCATCCAGCCATCTCATCCTCTGTCTTCCCCTTCTCCTCCTGCCTCCAATCCCTCCCAGCATCAGGATCTTTTCCAATGAGTAAACTCTTCTCATGAGGTGGCCAAAGTATTGGAGTTTCAGCTTCAGCATCAGTCCTTCCAATGAACACCCAGGACTGATCTCCTTTAGAATGGACAAGTTGGCTCTCCTTGCAGTCCAAGGGACTCTCAAGAGTCTTCTCCAACACCACAGTTCAAAAGCATCAATTCTTTGGCGCTCAGCTTTCTTCACAGTCCAACTCTCACATCCATACATGACCAGTGGAAAAACCATAGCCTCGACTAGATGGACCTTTGTTGGCACTAATTATTAGAGAAATGTAAATCAAAACTACAATGAGGCATCACCTCACACTGATCAGAATGCGTGTGTGCTAAGTAGCTTCCATCGGGTCCAACTCTTTGCAACCCTATGGACGGTAGACCTCCAGGCTCCTCTGTCCATGGGATTTCCCAGGCAAGAATACTGGAGTGGGTTGCCATTTCCTTTTCCAGGGGATCTTCCTGATCAGATCCAAGGATCCAACCTTTGTCTCTTATGTCTCCTGCAGTGGCAGGTGGGTTCTTTACCACTAGCGCCACTTGGGAAACCAAAGCCATCCCAGGTCAGAATGGCCATCATCCAAAGGGAAAAACAAAACCAAACCTGTAAATCTCTCTCTCTCTTTTTCTCTCTCTCTCTCTCTCTCTCACACATACACACACACACACACACACACACACAACAAATGAAGATAGCCCCAAATTAAGCCACGCCTGCCCTCTGGTGGATATTGGGAGTAGTGCACCAACCTCCTTGGCAGATAACTTGGCTTGGCAAAGTGGAGAGCAGGGTGAGTGTATGTGTGTGTCTGTCTGTGTGTGTGTGCACACGCGCTTGTTCACAAGCCTGCTTATATAAGCCCAGGTTTGAACAATAGAAAGAGCTCTTTATACTTTTGGCCCTGCAGCTTCATTACACTGCCCAGAGGTACCCCCAATCCCACCCTCAATTCATTCACCCAAAAGTATAGGGACGGGATCCATAAAGGCCTCACGTCAGAGTTGTTGGATACTAACACTCGCAGCTTCATGTGGCCAGGTTGGGGCAAGAGGGAGAAACACAGAGTTGGAGGAGCCAAGAGGAATGAGTTTCCTGGAAGGAGAGGTTGGATCTAGGTCTTTGGAAGATAAGCATGTGTTTAAGGGCTTCCCAAGTGGCTCAGATGGTAAAGAATCTGCCTGCAATGCAGAAGACCTGGGTATGATGCCAGGGTGGGGAAGATCCCCTGGAGAAGGAAATGGCAACCCACTCCAGTATTCTTGCCTGGAGAATTCCATGGACAGAGAAGACGGGCAGGCTACAGTCCATGGGGTCACAAAGAGTTGGATACAACTGAGCCACTAACTCTTACTAAGCATACTGCTGAAAAGACACCTGCTGTATGTGCAGTGGGCTCTGCCCAGAACCTTTTACTGTGACACAAAGACTCTTCCTGATTCTTTAATCCCTTCCAGGGCTCAGCTTGTGCTGTTGAGTTAGTACCCTGTATCTCTTGGAAGAGAAATATTAAAGCCAAAGAAATGACTCTCTAATGGTGGAATGCCAATGAAGTCAGGCAGAGGGCATTTTTTTCTTTCGTTTTGAACCTAGTTTATTGAGGTATGATTGACATATTAATATAAAACTTGTACACATTGAGTGTATACATAGCAATGAGTTTGGGGATACCTATCCACACTGGTAGCTCAGATGGTAAAGAATCTGCCTGCAGTGCAGGAGACCTGAGTTTGATCCCTGGGTAGGGAAAATGCCCTCGAGAAGTAAATGACAACCCACTCCAGTATTCTTGCCTGGAAAATCCCATGGACAGAGGAGACTGGCAGGCTACAGTCCATGGGGGTCGCAAAGAGTCAGACACAGACTGAGTGACTAACACACTCTCTTTTTCATCCTCCTACAAAAGCGTCACCAGTATCTAGGCCATAAACATCTTCATCACCTCCCAAAATTGACTCCTGCGGTGGATTTCCACGTTGGGTTCCTATCACATTTCATGGGGACTGTTCACTTGATGAAAGCCTGTCCTCGGCGACTCAGGACAACGTTTGAGAGGAAGCAGCAACGGCTCAGGTTCAATGAAATCTTTTTGCCTTGTGTTCCCGCTTCACCAATTTGAAGCTGTGTGCTGCCCTCTAGTGGCCACGGCGGATTCTAAACTTTCTGCTTCTGTGACCAGGCTGGAAGGGCGGGCTCTACATCAGGCTTACAAGTTTGAGCTTTGGGACTTCCCTGATGGTAGTACGTGCTTCCTAGCGGGCTCAGACGGCAAAGAATCTTCCTGCAATGAGGGAGACCTGAGTTCGATCCCTGGGTTGGGAAGATCCCCTGGAGAAGGGAATGGCAACCCATTCCAGTATTCTTGCCTGGAGAATTCCATGGACAGAGGAACCTGGCAGGCTACAGTCCATGGGGTCGCAAAGAGTCGGACATGACTGAGGCACTAACCCACAGTGCATAGGACTCCTCTAACCAGTGCAAGGGACACAGTTTCGATCCCTAGTCCAGGAATATTCCACATACTGCGGGGCAACTAAGCCTGGAAGCTACAACTACTGAACCTGCACGTCGCAACTACTGAAGCCGGCAGTCTGGAGTCCGTGACCTGCGATAAGAGACGCCACTGCAGTGAGAAGCCCATCCACCGCACCTAGGGAGTAGACCCTGCTCGCCACAACAAGAGTTGTGGCGAGCCCCCACAGCAATGAAGAGCCGGTGGACCACATTAAAAAAAAAAAAAAAAAAAAAAGACCCAGCTCAGCCAAAAAAGTTGTAAAAAAAGTTTGCACTTTAAGCTGCAGGAGGACGGAGCCATGGAGTAAGGGGATTTATTCAGTGCATGCTGGCATGGCATTTTACACTTGTCCCAGTTTATTTCAAGTCATTAGTATCATCATGTTCATTGACTTTTGTAAAAGTCTCCCCAATTTCCAATCCATTCTGCAAAAGCACAATCAATATCATATAATTCAGGCACCAAACTGAATCCTTAGGATGACCCATAGGACCTTATGTAATTTGCATTATTCTTCTTGTTCTGGCCACACTGACCTCTGTAAACTGGAAGCGGCAAGAGATAAGCAAAGATGTGACCTCAGCTTGAGTTTACTTAGAAAGTAGCTTCTTGGAGGAAAAGAATGTATGTAGAGTAGCAGGGTAGAGGGTGTCTTGATGGTGGCGGGTGGTTATTATTGATCAGACAGCAGGGAAGTCATCTCTGACTTTTGAACTGAGACCCCAAATGAATGGAGAGAGTGCACCATGGACAAACGAGGAGGAAAAATGTGTGTTTTAAACAGAGGAAATGAAAAGTGAAAAGGCTCTGAGGAGACTGTTGAGTCTGTACCCTGTATTTCCTGGAAGAGAAATGCCTTTAGCCAAAGGAATGACTTTCTAACAGTGGAATTTCAGGCAATGAAGTCAGATGTAGGATAGAGCTGCTTCTTTTTTTTTTTTTTTTAAACCGCTTTATGGAAGTATGAAGAATGAGTTTGGTGAAATCAAGAACTAGTAATAAGGCCAAAGTGGCTGAAATAGAGAAAAGAGAGAAGTAAGAGGTTGGCAGAGACAGACCATGATGGAAACTTGGGATTTTTTTCTAACCTTGATGGGAAGCTGGTGTTTTTATATATACTTGTGTTCTGCACAAAAGTGCTTTCTTAGGGGAACAAGGGGCGATCAAAACTCATCCTGAGTTAAGCTGCAAGTTCGAAGATTTGTAAAAATTTATAATATTTTATTGTGGTAAATATACATAATATATTTACACCATGGCTTGGATCCAAGTTTGGTTGGGTAACAGATTGTGATGGTTGTTGTTTGGTCGCTAAGTTGGGTCTGACTCTTTGCGACCCCATGGACTGCAGCACCCCAGGCTTTCCTGTCCTTCACTAGCCCCCAGAGTTTTCTCAAACTCATGTCTTTTAAGTCGGTGATGCCATCCAACCTTCTCATTCTCTATCGCCCCCTTCACCTTTAGCCTTCAATCTTTCCCAGCATCAGGGTCTGATGCTGAAGCTGTAATACTTTGGCCACTCAATGTGAAGAGCTGATCTGTTAATTATGTAACAGATAGATATAGCATATTTTGCATATCCACTCATCTGTTGACAGATATCTGGGCTGTTTCCACCTTTTGGCTTTTGGGAATAGTGCTTCTATGAGTGTTTTTTACATTGAAATGGATGAAGAGGGAGTTCCCTGGCAGTCCAGCAGTTAGTACTCAGCACTTTCACTGCAGGGGGTGTGGAGTCGATGCCTCAGAGGGGAACTAAGATCCCACAAGTTGCATGGTTCAGCCAAAAAGTAAACAAGTGGTTGAAGAAGATCAAAACAAGAACAATATTTCATGACATGTGAAAATCTCTGTCCATGGGATTTCCCAAGCAAGAATACCAGAATGGGTTGCCATTTCCTCCTCCAGTGGATCTTCCTGACCCAGGGATCGAACCCGTAACTCTTGCATTGCAGGCAGATTCTTTACTGAGCCACTCAGTTCAGTTCAGTTCAGTAGCTCAGTCGTGTCCGACTCTTTGCGACCCCATGAATCGCAGCACACCAGGCCTCCCTGTTCATCACCAACTCCCGGAGTTCACCGAGACTCACGTCCATCGGGTCAGTGATGCCATCCAGCCATCTCATCCTCTGTCATCCCCTTCTCCTCCTGCCCCCAATCCCTCCCAGCATCAGAGTCCAATGAGTCAAATCTTCACATGGGGTGGCCAAAGTACTGGGGTTTCAGCTTTAGCATCATTCCTTCCAAAGAAATCCCAGGGCTTATCTCCTTCAGAATGGACTGGTTGGATCTCCTTGCAGTCCAAGGGACTCTCAAGAATCTTCTCCAACACCACAGTTCAAAAGCATCAATTCTTCAGCGCTCAGCCTTCTTCACTGAGCCACTAAGGAAGCCTAATAATATGTATGTACATGGATGTAGATGTATGTAGTGTATTGTAAGAGTGATAATATAGCTGATGCGTGTTTTCTGGGTATTTTGTTACTCTAAGTGCTTTGGCTAAGTGCTATGTTACTTCATTTAGTCCCTATGATTACTATTTGAAGTAGACATGTATATTTTTTAAAATTAATTTTTAATTGGAGTATAGTTGATTTATAACATTTCAGGCATACAGCAAACTGATTCAGTTATTCCTCCATCTATCTCTACATCGTATTCTTTTTCAGATTGTTTTCCTTTATAGATTATTACAAGATATTGAATATAGTTTCCTGTGCTCTACAGTAAGACCTTTGCTGATTTTATATATAGTGGTGTGTATCTGTTAAACTCTGAATTTTTCCCCTCCCTCTCCCCCTTTGTAACCATAAGTTTGTTTTCTATGTTTGTGAGTCTATTTCTGTTCTGTAAATAAGTTCATTTGTATCATTTTTTAGATTCCACATATGATATTTACCTTTGTCTGATTTACTTCACTTAGAATCTCTAGGCCCATGTATGTTGCTATAAATGACAGGCTTTCATTCTTTTTCATGGCTGAGTAGTATTCCATTATAGAGGTATGCCACATCTTCTTTATCCACTTCTCTGTCACAGACATTTAGGTTCCTTCCAGAAGTAGACATATTTTTCAGTAGATGAGAAAACAGCACGTTTTAAGGTCACATGCTGAGTGGTTGGAACTGGAATGTGAGTGTGATGGATTGAAATGTGTCCCCGTCTCTGAACAAAACCTGTTTGTTAAAGTTTTCAACTCCAGGTCCTCAGAATGCGACTGTTCTTGGAGGTGGGGGTCTTCACAGAGGTGAAGTTAAATGAGGTCATTAGGGCAGGCTCTGACCCACAAGGACTGTGTCCTTAAGAGAAGAGGAGATTAGGACACGGACACCTGAGCAGAGGGACGGCCCTGTGAGGACACAGGGAGAAGACGGTTGTCTACGAGATGAGGAGAGAGGCCGCAGAGAGACCCAGCCCTGCTGACATCCTGACTGTGGGCACCCTGCCTCCAGACCATGAGAGAATATCTCTCTGTTGCTTAAGCCACCTACGTGTGTGTGTGTGTGTGTGTGTGTGTGTGAGCACACACGAGTACTCAATTGCATCTGACTCTTTGGCGACTCCATGTAGCCTGCCAGGCTCATCTGTGCACAGGATTCTCCAGGCGAGAACACTGGAGCGGGTTGTCATTTCCTCCTCCCGGGGATCTTCCCGACCCAGGGATGAAACCCACATCGCTGTGTCTCCTCTTTGGCAGGCTGTTTCTTTACCACCAGCACCACCTGTAGGATTTTGTATGGAAAGCCCCAGCAAAGGAATGCACCGATACTAGTTCTATCTGCCCGTGTATTCTAAGCTCATGGACAGAATTATCCCTTGTTTGGGCTGTCTTGTTCTTTTGTGGCCATGCCGCGTGGCATGTGGGATCTAGTTTCTTGACCAGGGACTGAACGTTTGCCCCCTGCATTGGAAGCACAGAGTCTTAACCACTGGGAAGTCCTCAAGGGCTGTCTCCTTCTGATGTTTCACTCCTTCCAGAGTCTTTGACAGTTGCAGAGGCTCAGACCTGGAGGCCCACTTTCTTCTTACACTGTTGGAGAATTGCTTCTTCAAATTCTGGCCCCTAATTACCCTGTGTTTGGAGAGCAAATATTAAGACTTCTTATGTTTCTCTCACAGCTCTGTCTGTCCACATCCTCTTCTGTTGATACTTTTGGTTCTGTCCAAACGAGGTCTACTTACAGTTCCTCTAGCAGTGAGATGGAATAATCACTAGAAAAGCATTCGGAGAACCAAGTTTCTGCAGTTATTTTGCAGAGGGAGATCAGGCGTGCAGCAATGCCTGCAAACACCAGCAATGCACTCGAGAGGAATGTTCCATTAGATTACATGAGATTAACACACGTTCACTGTGTAGGTTCCCGCGTGTAACCATGCTGTCACTGTGGATGGAGAAGGACTTCCCAGGAACATTTCTTATCTGTCTGGGTGCAGTTAGGAAACACACACTGCTTTAGTGTTTGCTGTTTCATTTCGGTTTTAAAGGGAGTGTGCGTTTAGATCGTTTCTAAGCTTTCTGAGGTCTTTATAGTTGCGAAATAAGATCAGCTATCTATTTAAAAAAATATTCCTTTAGCTATGCCTGGCTTAAGTTGGGGCATTGCAAGATCTTTGAACTACGTTGCAGCATGCCAGATCTTTAATTGCAACCTGAGGGATCTAAGGACTTGACCAGGGATCAAATCCCCATCCCCTGCATTGAGAGCTCAGAGTCTTAGCCACTGGATCACCAGGGAAGTCCCAAGATTAGCTATCTATTTAAACAAATGCTTAAATGAAAAAGAGGACACAATTCACTAGTGATCCTCGAAGCACATGTCTTCTGATCCGTTTATATAATATAAATATATAAATATAAATATCCATTTATATAATATAAATAATATAAAAATAATTTGGTCCCTTTATACATAGTATACAAAATCTAACAATTTGTTCTCTTCATGTGGCATGCACAATACAATAATTTGACAGAATGCTGGGTACTCTTCATTTTGGAGTTAATCTTAGCAATTCTATCAAGAGAGTGATTTACACACAACAAACTGTTTCTTTTCACAGTATAAGATTTGGTGCATTTTGACAAACTCTGTTGCAATTAAGATAGAGAACATTTTCGTCATTCCTCCTAAATTTTCTTCATCCCTTTGATCATCCTTCTCTCCCTCCACTCCTGGTCCTAGGCAATCCTGGAAGATTGAACGTAATTTCCTCTGGACTTCAACCCGTTCCTCTGTTTTTTTTTTTTTTTGTTGTTGTTGTTGTTTGTTTGTTTTTTAATGTATTATTATTATTATTATTTTTTGCTGGCATTTGGATCTTAATTCACCAACCAGGGATCAAACCCAGGCCCCCTGCCTTGGAAGCATGGAGTCTGAACCACTGGACAACAATGGAAGTCCCAGTACTTTCCTCTTGTTGATTTGCTTTGTATCTCACTGATAGACAGAGTGCCTGATGAACTATGGACTGAGGTTCGTGACACTGTACAGGAGACAGGGATCAAGACCATCCCCACGGAAAAGAAATGCAAAAAAGCAAAATGCCTGCCTGGGGAGGCCTTACAAATAGCTGTGAAAAGAAGAGAAGTGAAAAGCAAAGGAGAAAAGGAAAGATATAAGCATCTGAATGCAGAGTTCCAAAGAATAGCAAGAAGAGATGAGAAAGCCTTCCTCAGAGATCAATGCAAAGAAATAGAGGAAAACAACAGAATGGGAAAGACTAGAGATCTCTTCAAGAAAATTGGAGATACCAAGGGAACATTTCATGCAAAGATGAGCTCGATAAAGGACAGAAATGGTATGCACCTAACAGAAGCAGAAGATATTAAGAAGAGGTGGCAAGAATACACAGAAAAACTGTACAAAAAAGATCTTCATGACCCAGATAATCACGATGGTGTGATCACTCACCTAGAGCCAGATATCCTGGAATGTGAAGTCAAGTGGGCCTTAGAAAGCATCACTACGAACAAAGCTAGTGGAGGTGATGGAATTCCAGTTGAGCTATTTCAAATCCTGAAAGATGATGCTGTGAAAGTGCTGCACTCAATATGCCAGCAAATTTGGAAAACTCAGCAGTGGCCACAGGACTGGAAAAGGTCAGTTTTCATTCCAATCCCAAAGAAAGGCAATGCCAAAGAATGTTCAAACTACCGCACAATTGCACTCATCTCACACGCTAGCAAAGTAATGCTCAAAATTCTCCAAGCCAGGCTTCAGCAATACGTGAACCGTGAACTTCCAGATGTTCAAGCTGATTTTAGAAAAGGCAGAGGAACCAGAGACCAAATTGCCAACATCTGCTGGATCATCAAAAAAGCAAGAGAGTTCCAGAAAAACATCTACTTCTTCTTTATTGACTATGCCAAAGCCTCTGACTGTGTGGATCACAATAAACTGTGGAAAATTCTGAAAGAGATGGGAATACCAGACCACCTGATCTGCTTCTTGAGAAATCTGTATGCAGGTCAGGAAGCAACAGTTAGAACTGGACATGGAACAACAGACTGGTTCCAAATAGGAAAAGGAGTATGTCAAGGCTGTATATTGTCACCCTGCTTATTTAACTTATATGCAGAGTACATCATGAGAAATGCTGGGCTGGATGAAACACAAGCTGGACTCAAGATTGCCAGGAGAAATATCAATAAGCTCAGATATGCAGATGACACCACCCTTATGGCAGAAAGTGAAGAGGAACTAAAAAGCCTCTTGATGAAGGTGAAAGAGGAGAGTGAAAAAGTTGGCTTAAAACTCAACCTTCATAAAAGTAAGATCATGGCATCTGGTCCCATCAGTTCATGGGAAATAGATGGGGAAACAGTGGAAACCGTGTCAGACTTTATTTTTTGGGGCTCCAAAATTACTGCAGATGCTGACTGCAGCCATGAAATTAGAAGACGCTTACTTCTTGGAAGAAAACTTATGACCAACCTAGATAGCATATTGAAAAGCAGAGACATTACTTTGCCAACAAAGGTCTGTCTAGTCAAGGCTATGATTTTTCCAGTGGTCATGTATGGATGTGAGAGTTGGACCGTGAAGAAAGCTGAGCACTGAAGAATTGATGCTTTTGAACTGTGGTGTGGGAGAAGACTCTTGAGAGTCCCTTGGACTGCAAGGAGATCCAACCAGTCCATTTTGAAGGAGATCAGCCCTGGGATTTCTTTGGAAGGAACGATGCTAAAGCTGAAACTCTAGTTCTTTGGCCACCTCATGTGAAGAGTTGACTCACTGGAAAAGACTCTGATGCTGGGAGGGATTGGGGGCAGGAGGAGAAGGGGATGACAGAGGATGAGATGGCTGGATGGCATCACTGATTTGATGGGCATGAGTCTGTGTGAACTCTGGGAGTTGGTGATGGACAGGGAGGCCTGGTGTGCTGTGATTCATGGGGTCGCAAAGAGTCGGACACGACTGAGGGACTGATCTGATCTGAACTGAGAGGATAGCTATGTGCCAAGTTCTAAGAATCATCCTAGGGAATCATTGAACTGGGTATGGTTCTGGGGGATTGTCAATAGATCACTGCTACTTGGCAGGGGTCTGAGGAGCCCAGGATAACTAGGAATCATTCAGAGAAAGCAGTGGCTCTGGCCTTTATCATCTGTTTCCCTCTCAGGGCTCCTTTTCCTTTAGTCCAGTAGAAAGGCTGCTGCTGCTCACCCCCAAATGCATCAAATCTCTGGTCATCTCTCTGAGGTCAGGGGAGGATCAGGATATTCATTAGTTCCCCTTTTTTCTTCTTTTGTTTCCTCATTTTCTAGGATACAGTGTCCCACAGAATCCCTTTCCAGCCCCTGTGATGCTCCCAGTCTTTGAAGGAAGCAGACTCGGTGGTTCAGACAGTAAAGAGTCTGCCTGTAATGCAGGAAACCCAGGTTCTATCCCTGGATCGGGAAGTTATCCTGAAGAAGGAAATGGCAACCCACTCCCGTATTCTTGCCTGCAGAATTCCATGGACAGAGGAGCCTGGTGGGCCATAGTCCACTGGGTTGCAAAAAGTCGGACACAGTGGAGCAACTAATACTTCACTTTCTTTCTTTCCAATAAGCATAGATCATGCTGAGCGTTGGGATTTGGAGAAGCGCAGAGTGAGTGAAGTGAAGTCGCTCAGTCGTGTCCGACTCATTGCGACCCCATGGACTGCAGCCCACCAGGCTCCTCTATCCATGGTATTCTCCAGGCAAGAATACTGGAGTGGGTTGCCGTTTCCTTCTCCAGGGGATCTTCCTAACCCAGGGATCGAACCCAGGTCTCCCACATTGCAGGCAGATGCTTTAACCTCTGAGCTGCCAGGGAAGCACAGAAGAAGTCCCTAATCTTGAAGCAGAGGGCAGGGAGGGTTTCCTGTAGGAGATGATATTTATATGGGAAAGCTTCTTGGGGGAGATGATAATTACACTGGAAGGCTCCCTGGTGGAGGTGATAGTTACATGGGAAGTCCTGGGAAGAGGTGATATTTACACTGGAAAGCTCTGCTGCCCTCTCAGGAGGTGATATTTACATAGGAAACATACATAGGATATGGGACTCATGAGTATCCGTGACAGACCTCAGTTCTTAAGACAGTTCAGTTCAGTTCAGTTGCTTAGTCGTGTCTGACTCTTTGTGATCCCATGGACTGCAGCATGCCAGGCTTCCCTGTCCATCACCAATGCCCAGAGGCTACTCAAACTCAGTTCCACTGAGTCGGTGATGCCATCCAAACATCTCATCCTCTGTCATCCCCTTCTCCTCCCGCCTTCGATCTTTCCCAACTCTTTTCCAATGAGTCCATTCTTCACATCAGGTGGCCAAAGTACTGGAGTTTCAGCTTCCGCATCAGTCCTTCCAATGAATATTCAAGGCTGCTTTCCTTTAGGATTGACTAGTTGGATCTCCTTGCCATCCAAGGGACTCTCAAGAGTCTTCTCTAGCACCATAGTTCAAAAGCATCAATTCTTCGGCACTCAGCTTTCTTTATAGTCCAACTTTCACATCCATACATGACTTCTAGAAAAACCATAGCTTTGACTAGATGAACCTTTGTTGGCAAAGTAAGCGAAGTCACTCAGTCGTGTCCGACGCTTTGTGACCCTCTGGACTGTAGCCTACAAGGCTCCTCAATCCACAACATTTTCCAGGTAAGAATATTGGAGTGGGTTGTCATTTCCTTCTCCAGGGATCTTCCCAACCCAGGGATCAACCCTGGTCTCCCACATTGCAGACAGACACTTTACCGTCTGAGCCACCAGGGAAGCCCTGGCAAAGTAATGTCTCTGCTTTTT
This sequence comes from Bos indicus, assembly GCF_029378745.1. Lineage (NCBI taxonomy): Eukaryota > Metazoa > Chordata > Mammalia > Artiodactyla > Bovidae > Bos > Bos indicus. The sequence continues at coordinate 17,422,484 of NC_091766.1, read as the reverse complement.
AATATGCTATCTAAGTTGGTCATAACTTTTATTTAAAGGACTAAATGTCTTTTAATTTCATGGCTGCAGTCACCATCTGCAGTGATTTTGGAGCCCCCCAAAATAAAGTCTCTCACTGTTTCCATTGTTTCTGCATCTGCTTGCCATGAAGTAATGGGCCCAGATGCCATGATCTTAGTTTTTCTGAATGTTGAGTTTTAAGCCAACTTTTTTACTCTTGACTCTTTCACTTTCATCAAGAGGCTCTTTAGTTCCTCTTCGCTTTCTGCCATAAGGGTGGTGTCATCTGCATATCTGAGGTTATTGATAATTTTCCTGGCAATCTTGATTCCCGGTTGTGCTTCATCCAGCCCAGCATTTCTCATGATGTACTCTGCATATAAGTTAAATAAGCAGGGTGACAATATACAGCCTTGACGTACTCCTTTTCCTATTTGGAACCGGTCTATTGTTCCATGTCTAGTCCTAACTGTTACTTCTTGACCTGCATACATTATTTCTCAGGAGGCAGGTCAAGTGGTCTGGTATTCCCATCTTTTTAAGAATTTTCCACAGTTTGTTGTGATCCACATAAAGGCTTTGGCATAGTCAATAAAGAAGAAGTAGATGTTTTTCTGGAACTCTCTTGCTTTTTCAATGACCCAATGGATGTGGCAATTTGGTCTCTGGTTCCTCTGCCTTTTCTAAACCCAGCTTGAACATCTGAAAGTTCATGGTTCACATACTGTTGAAGCCTGGCTTGAAGAATTTTGAGCATTACTTTGCTAGCGTGTGAGATGAGTGCAATTGTGCAGTAGTTTGAGCATTCTTTGGCATTGCTTTTTTTCAGGATTGAAATGAAAACTGACCTTTTCAGCCCACTGCTGAGTCCTCCAAATTTGCTGGCGTATTGAGTGCAGCACTTTCACAGCATCATCTTTCAGGATTTGAAATAGCTCAACAGGAATTCCATCACCTCCACTAGCTTTGTCCATAGAGATGCTTCCTAAGGCCCACTTGACTTTGCATTCCAGGTGTCTGGCTCTAGGTGAGTGATCACACCATCATGGTTATCTTGGTCATGAAGATCTTTTTTGTATAGTTCTTCTGTGTTTTCTTGCTGTCTCTTCTTAATATCTTCTGCTTTTTTTAGGTCCATACCATTTCTGTACTTTATTGAGCCCATCTTTGCATGAAATGTTCCCTTGGTATCTCTAATTTTCTTGCAGAGATCTCTAGTCTTTCCCATTCTATTGTTTTCCTCTATTTCTTTGCACTGATCACCAAGGAAGGCTTTCTTATCTCTTCTTGCTATTCCTTGGAACTCTGCATTCAAATGGGTATATCTTGCCTTTTTTCCTTTGCCTTTAGCTTCTTTTCTTTTCTCAGCTATTTGTAAGGCCTCCTCAGACAACCATTTTGCCTTTTGGCATTTCTTTTTCTTGGGGATAGTCTTGATCACTGCCTCTTGTACAATGTCACAAACCTCCGTCCATAGTTCTTCAGGCACTCTGTCTATCAGATGTAATCCCTTGAATCTATTTGTCACTTCCCCTGTATAACCATAAGGGATTTGATTTAGGTCATACCTGAATGTCCTAGTGATTTCCCATACTTTCTTCAATTTAAGTCTGAATTTGGCAATAAGGAGTTCATGATCTGAGCCACAGTCAGCTCCTGGTCTTGTTTCTGCTGACTGTATAGAGCTTCTCCATCTTTGGCTGCAAAGAATATAATCAATCTGATTTTGGTGTTGACCATCTGGTGATGTCCATAGGTAGAGTCTTCTCTTGTGTTGTTGGAGACAGCTTAGTGTCTAATGGTGGGAAGGGGTTCTTAGGCTTCCCTGAAAGCTGACTCTGCCATAAGGATTCTTATTTTGGGGTTTATTAATGGAGGGCATGGCAGAGGATGAGTGAGGGGAAGATGGTTTGTGTGCAAACCCTCTAAGTTGTGTCCAACTCTTTGTGACCCCATGGACTGCAGCACCAGGATTCTTTGCCTTCACTATCTCCTGGAGTTTGCTCGAACTCATGTCCATTGAGTCCGTGAAACCATCTAACCACTTTATTCTCTATTGCCCCCTTCTTTTGCCTCAATCTTTCACAGCATCAGGGTCTTTTCCAATGAGTCAGCTCTTCTCATCAGATGGCCAAAATATTGGACCTTCAGCTTCAGCATCAATCCTTCCAATGAATATTCAGGGTTGATTTCCTTTATGATTGACTGGTTTGATCTCCTTGATGTCCAAGGGACTCTCAAGATTCTTCTTCAATACCACAGTTCGAAAGCATAAGAGCTTTGGCACTCAGCCTTCTTTACGGTTAAGCTTTCACATCCATGTGTGATTACTGGGAAAACCATGGCTCTGACTATCCTATCTGGACCTTCGCCGTCAAAGTGATGTCTTTGTTTAACATGCTGTCTAGGTTTGTCATAGTTTTCCTTCCAAGGACCAAGCATCTTTTGAATTCCATGGTTACAGTCATGGTATTCAGTGATTTTGGAGCCCAAGAAAATAAAGTCTGTCACTGTTTCCACTTTTTCCCCATCTATTTGCCATGGAGTGATGGGACCAGATGCCATGATCTTAGTTTTTTGAATGCTGAGCTTTAAGCCAACTTTTTCACTCTCCTCTTTTATCCTCATGAAGAGGCTCTTTAGTTCTTCGCTCTCTGCCATTAGAGTGGTATCATCTGCATATCTGAGGTTTTTGGTATTTCTCCCAGCAATTTTGATTCCAGGTTGTGATTCACCCAGCCCAGCATTTCACATGATATATTATGCATAGAAATTCAATAAACAGGGAAAGAGGGTAAGATGGAAGAAAGAGTTGAGCAAAGAGGTGGTCCTACCTGGAGCCTAGGCTTAGCCTGATCCCACAGGGCTCCCTGGAGCCTGAATAACACCCCCCGAATTGACTTCACCTTGGGGCGAGATTTTGACCTTCACGACCATCAGTTATTGGCCATGGGTTGGGTCTGAGGGTTTGTGCAGGCATTGAACTGAAGAGCAGTTGTTTGGAGAAGGGGAAGCTGTGAGCTGTTAGCAGGCAACACCCACAGAAACCGAAACTGGGGGATGGGTGCTCCAGCAGCTAAAGGTGGCTGGACAAGGCCACCAACAGTGCCCGTTACAGGTGACTTGGGTTAGTTTAGGATGACTGGAGCTTTGGAGGGATGAGGGAGCAGTGAGGCCAGAGGCGGACCATTATAAGGCTGCTGCTGCTGCTGCTGCTAAGTTGCATCAGTCGTGTCCGACTCTGTGCGACCCCATAGACGGCAGCCCACCAGGCTCCCCCGTCCCTGGGATTCTCCAGGCAAGAACACTGGAGTGGGTTGCCATTACCTTCTCCAATGCAGAAAAGTGAAAAGTGAAAGTGAAAGTGAAGTCGCTGAGTCTCGTCCGACTCTTAGCGACCCCATGGACTGCGGCCCAGCAGGCTCCTCCGTCCATGGGAGTTTCCAGGCAAGAGTACTGGAGTGGGGTGCCATTGCCTTCTCCAAGTATAAGGCTAGTCAGGGTCTTTTTGTGTGTGTGTGTGTGTGTTTGCATTGTTCTTCTTTTAATTTTTAAAAATTTATTTATTTTTAATTGAAGAATAATTGCCTACAATATTGTGTTGGTTTCTGCCATACATCAACATGAATCAGCCATAGGTACACATATGCCCCCTTGCTCCTTCCCACCTCCCGTTCCACCCCACCCCTTGAGGTTGTCACAGAGTCCTGGTTTGAGCTCCCTGAGTCATACACCAAATTCCCACTGGCTATCTGTTTTACGTATGTTAGTATATATGTTTCTATGCTGCTCTGTTCATTGGTCACACCCTCTCCTTCCTGCCCCTGCGTCTACAGTCTGTTCTCTGTGCTTCCCTGGTGCTGTCCTGCAAATAGGTTAATCAGTGCCATCTTTCTAGGTTTCATATATATGGACTAGTATACAATATTTGTTTTCCTTTTTCTGACTTACTCCACTCTGTAAAAGGCTTTAGGTTCATCTATCTCATCAGAATTGATTTAAATGTGTTCCTTTATATGGCTGAGTAATATTCTGTTGTATATATGTACCACAGCTTTTTTATCCATTCATCTGTTGATCGACATCCAGGTTGGTTCCACGTTCTAGTTATCATAAATAGTTCTGCAATAAACACTGGGGTCCATGTGTCTTTTTCAATTATGGTTTCCTCAAGGTACGTGCCCAGTAGTGGGATTGTTGGGTCATATGGTAGTTATATTCCTAGCTTCTTACGGAATATCCATACTGTCTTCCATAGCAGCTGTATCCATTTACATTCCCAGCAACAGTGCAAGAGGGTTCCCTTTTCTCCAAACCCTCTCCAGCATTTATTGTTTGTTAGACTTTTTGACGATGGCCATTCTGACTGGCATGAGATGATATCTCATTGTAGTTTTAATTAGCATTTCTCTAATAATGAGTGATGTTGGGCATCTTTTCATGTGTTTGTTAGCTATTTGTGTGTCTTCTTTGTAGAAATGTCTATTTAGGTCTTCTGCCCACTTTTTGATTGGGTTGTTTGTTTTTCTGGTATTCAGTTGCATGAGCTGCTTGTATATTTTAGAAATTAATCTTTTATAAGTCATTTCATTTGCTATTATTTTCTCCCATTCTGAAGGTTGTCTTTTTGCCTGGTTTATGGTTTCCGTTGCTGTGCTAAAGCTTTTAAGTTTAATTAGATCCCACTTGTTTATTTTTATTTTTATTTCCATTACTCTAGGAAGGAGGTCTGGAGAAGGCAATGGCACCCCACTCCACTACTCTTGCCTGGCAAATCCCATGGATGGAGGAGCCTGGTAGGCTGCAGTCCATGGGGTCGCTAAGAGTCATACACGACTGCACGACTTCACTTCCACTTTTCACTTTCATGCATTGGAGAAGGAAATGGCAACCCACTCCAGTGTTCTTGCCTGGAGAATCCCAGGGACGGGGGAGCCTGGTGGGCTGCCATCTATGGGGTCGCACAGAGTTGGACACGACTGAAGTGACTTAGCAGCAGCAGCAGCAGGAAGGAGGTCATAGAGGATTTATGTCATAGAATGTTGTGCTTGTTTTCCTCTAAGAGTTTTATAGTTTCTGGTCTTACGTTTAGGTCTTTAATCGGTTTTGAGTTTATTTTTGCATATTATTTTTATTTTTTATTATAATTTTCATTGGAGTATTGTTGATTTACAAAGTTATGTTAGTTTCTGCTATACAGAAAAGTGAATCAGTTAAACATACATATATCCACTCATTAAAATTCTTTCCCAATATAGGTCATTACAGAGTATTGAGCAGAATTCCCTGTGCTATACACTAGGTCCTTACTAGTTACCTATTTTATATGGAGTCGTGTGTATATGTCACTCCCAATCTTCTAAATTATCTCCCACCTACCTTTCCCTGCAGTAACCATAAGTTTGCTTTCTACATTTATGACTCTATTTCTGTTTTGTAAATAAGTTTATTTGCACCATTTTTTTCAGATTCCACATATAAGCGATCCCATATGATATTTGTTCTCTGTCTCACTCAGTATGACAATCTCTAGGTCCATCCATGTTGCTGCAAATGGTATTATTTTGTTCTTGTGTTTATAGTGGAGTAGCATTTCACTGTATATGAGTATCCCATCTTCTCTCTCCAGTCCTCTGTTGACGAACATTCAGGTTGCTTCCATGTCTTGGCTGCTGTGAATAGTGCTGCTCTGAACGCTGGGGTGCATGTATCTTTTTGAATTATGGTTTGCTCTGGGTATATATGGGCTTCTCTGGTGGCTCAGATGGTAAAGAATCTGCCTGCAATGCAGGAGACCTGGGTTCAGTCCCTGGGTTGGGAAAGCCCCTGGAGAAGGGAATGGCTACCCACTCCAGTATTCCTACCTGGAAAATTCCATGGACAGAGGAGCCTGATGGGCTACAGTCCATGGGGGTTGCAATAGTCAGACACAACTGAGTGACTGACACTTTCACTGGCTATATTAGGCAGGCTCTTGAGTGCTGTATTAATGAGCCTGCACTTCATCCTGAGGTTAATAGGGAGCCACAGGAGGATTTAGGGTAGAGGAGGAACATAGTTTAGTCAGGCGGGGCTGCCCTGGAGCCACCCCTCACCCCACATTCTCATTAAGAGTACAGTTGAGTGACGTGTCTGGGGCTTCTCCAAACTGACTTCTTGAGTCATAAATGTTCGTTCAATTTCCCCTTTGCCAGGAAAGTCACAAAGGCTAGTCTTCCGCAAGTCACTTGAGTAGAGTTGAACATTTCCTTCCCTTTCTTATCTCCTTATGCCCCCGCTCATCCCTAGAGGATCTCTGCTATTCAGGTTTCATAGCCTTGGTCACCTCTTTAGTGTTTGAAGGATGACTGGCACCTTCAATCCTCAGTCACTCACCAGGACCCCAGACCCTCTCTGTGGTTGGCAGAATAATGAGCCTCCCTTCCAACCCCAGACAGGTTGACCATAGTCCCCAGAAATGGTGAATATATGACCTTATACAGCAAAAAGGACTTTGCAGGTGCAATGAAGTTAAGCATCTTAAAACAGAAGATTATTCTGGATTATATGAGTAGGTCTAATGTACTCACAAAGTCCTTTTAAGTGGGAAGGAAGGAAGGTCAGAGAGAGAGGGAGATGGAGAGAGAGAGAGAGGTTGAAGACAGAGAAATCTATCTACTTTATTGTCTATCTATCTATCATTTATCTATCTATCATCTGTTGTCTGTCTATCTATTGTCTATCTATCTATCATCTATTGTCTATTTATCTATTGTTTGTTAATCTATCTGTCTATCTATCCATCCAGCCATGGAGTGAATGTGTGTGATAGCGGGAGAGAGAGATAGATTTAGGAGATATTACACTACTGGCTTTGGAGGTGGAGGAAGGGGCTTTGAACCAAGGAATACGGACTACCTCCAGCAGCTGGAAAAGACAGAGAATGGACTCTTTCTTAGAACCTCCAAAAGGAACGCAGCCCCCCTGACATCTTGATTTCAGGCCCTCTAAGACTCATTTGGAATTCTGACCTTCAGACCTGTAACGTAATAAATTTGTGTTGTCGCAAGCCACCAAGTTTGTGGTGATTTGTCTCGGTGCAGCAGGAAACCCATATATCGCCTCATCCCACCCCCATCACCCCTGGGGAACCTGTACTTGACTGAAAAACTTTCTGATTCTTGAGTCCAATCTCCAAAGGTCAGTTTCTCCATTGGTCCCAGACTTCCTGCCCACATCCAGACATTCCCCCCATTCTGCTGTTCCTCTCCATCTCCACAGCCCTTGCCCTAGTCCAGGTCATTACCCTTTTCTTCTCCCCATCTCCCCACCCATGACCACATCCTGCCTGACACCCATGCTACACAATGTGAGTGTTGTAAGATACCAGCGTGACCGTTACTCCCTTGCCGAAATGTCTTCTATTGCCCTACTCGGAAGGTCTAAACCAGCTCACACATACTGGAAAGTCCTGCCTGAAATGAAATTGCTGACTTCCAATTCAGTCATTACAGAGACCACACCTTTGATGAATAACTGTGACCACTTGGCACAGTGGGATAATAATAATGTCAATAATAACTAATAGTATTGAGCTTTTTTTTTTTTTTTGGTTAGGAAGGATTTAGGGTTTTATCACGTTAAACTTTAAACCCTGTGATGTAATGATTGTCCTTTTTAAAAAAAAACTGACAAGGATTATTGTTTCTAAGTGTATCAGTTAGCTTTTGCTATGTAACAAGTTGCTCTCCAAATGTAACAGCATTAAAACAACACATTTTTATTTTCTTTGCAGTTTCTGAGGGTTGGGAGTCGGAAGGTGGCTTAAGTAGATAGAGCTGGATCAGGTCTTCTCAGGAGATCATTGTCAAGTTATTGGTTGGAATCTTAGCTCCCCCTCTTGCAGGCTTCTCCACAGCGGTGAGTGTTCCCACAACATGATAAACTAGCTTCCCCCACCCCACCCAGTGGATTATCCTGGAAAGAAAGAGGGGAAACCATCACAACTCTTACAATCTCAGATGCCTCGGACACCACACAATGTCACATCTTTCCTTTTTCTGATCTTTAGAAGCAAGTCACTCTGTCCAGCTCATACCCAAGAAGGGAAGGATTAGGTTCCCCCTCTTGAAGGGAAGAATATCAAAGAATTTGAGTAACAGCCAAGAGTTGGAGCTTTCCCTGTGTGCCAGCCTCTCTTCTAAGAATGCCACAGCCACTCCTCTGATGCTCACCTCAACCCCAAGAGATAGAGCCTGCTATTATCAAGCCCATTTTATAGATGGTAATGTTGAGGCAGAGAGAAATGAAACGCTGGAGAGGGTGTGGAGAAAAGGGAACCCTCCTACATTGTTGGTGGGAATGTAAATGACATAGCTACTATGGAGAACAGTAGAAAGTTTCCTTAAAAAATGAAGAAATAGAGTTAGCATATGATCCTGCAATGCCATCCCTGGGCATTTATCTGAGAAAAACACAATTCAAAAGAAACATGCACCCCGATGTTCATAGCAGTACTATTTACAGTAACCAAGTCATGGAAGCAACCTAAATGTCCATTAATGGGTGAATAGATAAAGATGTGATATGTTTATACATTGGAATATTGTGTGTGTGTATGCTAAGTCACTTTAGTCGTGTCCAACTCTTTGCAACCCATGGACTGTAGCCTGCCAGACTCCTCTGCCCATGGGATTCTTCAGGCAAGAATACTGGAGTGGGTTGCTGTGCTTTCCTCCAGGGGGTCTTCTTGACCCAGGGATCAAATCCACATCTCTTGCATCTCCTGCATTGGCAGGTGGGTTCTTTATCACAATGGCACCCCACTCCAGTACTCTTGCCTGGAAAATCCCATGGACGGAGGAGCCTGGGGGGCTGCAGTCCATGGGGTCGCTGAGGGTCGGACACGACTGAGCAACTTCACTTTCACTTTTCACTTTCATGTGCTGGAGAAGGAGATGGCAACCCACTCCAGTGTTCTTGCCTGGAGAATCCCAGGGACGGGGGAGCCTGGTGGGCTGCCATCTATGGGGTTGCACAGAGTCAGACACGACTCAAGTGACTTAGCAGCACCACCTGAGAAGCCCAGAGTGGAATATTACTGGAATATTAGCCACAAAGAGGATGAAATGCCATGTGCAGCAACATGGATGGAACTTAGTGTAGGAGACAGGAAGAATAAAAGAAAAGCAGCCCCTGGCAAGGGCCGCAAGAGAAATTTATAATGATAAACTGGATGCTATAAGGCTTGAGACTCTTGGAACAAGTCCAGAGGAAACAGTTAATAATCTTGAAAACAAGATATGATCCTGGGGTCAGAAAACTGACCCCAGACTGCTTCTCAACTGGCGTCTCAGAGTCACATGTTTTAAGTATCTGGTGGAAAATCTATAGATAAGAATATTAGTCTTAGTTACTGATGAGTTATTGATTACTGTTTCCTAATTACTCAATGGTTAATGATCATTTTGTTCTTTGGCCCTGAAGGCCACACGAGTTCTGGTTTAACTCCCTGCATATTCTTTCATTCATGGCTGAGAGCTGGCTTGACTTCAGTTTCGGCACCTTCACTTTGGAGCGATGCTGGTCCCCTGATCCTCGCTTTTCCCTGCATTCTTGTGTCTCGTTTCTCATTCTCCCGCTGTATCACGCTTTTGGAAACCCTGCTTTTCGAGCTGGTCTCGACACCTTAGATTATCATACTAAGTGAAATATTAATACAATAAATCAGAGAAAGACAAATGTTATATGATGTCAGTCATAGGTAGAATCTAAAAGATCATACAGATGAATATATTTACAAAACAGAAACAGACCCATCAATATAAACAGCAAACGTACGGTCACCAAAGGGGAGGAGGGAAAAGGGATAAATTAGGAGTTTGGGGTTGAAATACACACACTACTATATATAAAATAGGTAACCAACAAAGACCTACTCTATAGCACAGGGACCTATACTCAATATCTTGTAATAACCTATAATGGAAGAGAATGTTAAAAAAGAATATATATATCTGAATCATTTTACTACACACACCTGAAATAACACAAATTGTAAATCAACTATATTTCAATAAAAATAATAAAAAAAGAACTTGCCCAGGATCACACATAACCAGCAAGTGGTGCAGACAATATCTGAACCCCCAACAATCTGATGCCAGAATCTTGTGTTTATCTTTTTCTTCTTCTGCTGCTGCTGCTGCTAAGTTGCATCAGTCGTGTCTGACTCTGTGCGACCCCATAGATGGCAGCCCACCAGGCTCCTCTGTCCCTGGGATTCTCCAGGCAAGAACACTGGAGTGGGTTGCCATTTCCTTCTCCAATGCATGCATGCATGCTAAGTCACTTCAGTCGTGTCCAACTCTCTTAAACATGACACAGCTCTGCTTATCCTCCTTCTCGGTGGACTTTGTGGGCTTGTAACTGCAGCCTCACCATGTAGGGTCTCTTGATGAATGGTCAGAACCATTGATGAATCTGCTTCAGTCATCGTAACTCCAAGGTGGATATTTTGCCTTGCACAGAGCAAAAACGAGAATATAAAAACAAGCAGGGGGACTTCCCAGGTGGGCCAGTGGTGAAGACTCTGCATTTCCACGCACTGTTAAAATGGATAACCAATAAGTACCTACTGAGCACAGGGAACTCTGCTCAATATTGTGTGGCAGCCTGGATGGAAGGGGAGCTTGGGGGAGAATGGGTACATGTATATGTATGGCTGAGTACCTTTGTCGTTCACCTGAAGCTATCACAACATAGTTTGTTAATTGGCTATGTGCTGTGCTTAATCACTCAGTCATGTCTGACTCTGTGCGACCCCATAGACGGCAGCCCACCAGGCTTCCCCGTCCCTGGGATTCTCCAGGCAAGAACACTGGAGTGGGTTGTCATTTCCTTCTCCAATGCATGAAAGTGAAAAGTGAAAGGGAAGTCGGTCAGTCGTGTCCGACTCCTAGCGACCCCACGGACTGCAGCCTACCAGGCTCCTCCATCCGTGGGATTAAAACTGTTTAAAAAATAAAAGTGGAACTGTCATTCCAAAAACACAGGGGTGGTCTTTGCACCTCAGTTTTAGCTTAGAGCAGATGTTTTGGGAGCCTGCCCACACCCGTGACCCTCAATCCTTCAAGGCATGCTAGACTAACACCTGCCAGTCACTGCATTTTGTTACCAATTGGTACATTATGAACTGGAGCCCATTCTATCTGCTTGGAGGCCAGGTCTTGGGTTGTGTGTGTGTGTGTGTGAGCGCGTGCGTGCACGCACTCATCTGCTTGGTTGTGTCTGACTCTCTGTGACCCCATGGACTATAGCCTTCCAGGCTCCTCGCTCCATGGGATTCCCCAGGCAAGAATACTGGAGTGGAGTTGCCATTTCCTCCTCCTGGGGATCTTCCTGATCCAGGGATTGAACCAGAGTCTCCTGCGTCTCATGCTTTGGCAGGTGGATTCTTAATTACTCAGCCAGCTGGGAAGCCCAAGTCTGGGGTTGACACAGCCTTAATCAGTGACTTACAGTAGCTTGTGAATAAATACCCCAACTCCTTTGCCCCTCAGTTGCGATAACTCTGAAGAGTGTGCTCTAAGCTGCCTTCCAGAAGTCCCCAGCCACCTTAAGTTTTAGTTTCTACTAGATAACTTGCTTGAGAACATCTACTGTATGTTCTTTCCCTTCCCTCTCTCACTTCCCCCATCCTCAGCTGGAGCTTTCTGGGGTCACCTCTCTGATGAACTATAAAATTATGGAAAACCCCCAAAGAACTTTTTGGCCAACCCAATGCTTTCACTAGAATCCTTGTCTCAGTGTCTAAATCTGGGGGATCCTAAATTAAAAGATGCTTACTCCTTGGAAGGAAAGTTATGACCAACCTAAATAGCTTATTCAAAAGCAGAAACATTACTTTGCCAACAAAGGTCCGTCTAGTCAAGGCTATGGTTTTTCCAGTGGTCATGTATGGATGTGAGAGTTGGACTGTGAAGAAAGCTGAGCACCGAAGAATTGATGCTTTTGAACTGTGCTGTTGGAGAAGACTCTTGAGAGTCCCTTGGATGGCAAGGCAATCCAACCAGTCCATCCTAAAGGAGATCAGTCCTGGGTGTTCTTTGGAAGGAATGATGCTAAAGCTGAAACTCCAGTACTTTGGCCACCTCATGTGAAGAGTTGACTCATTGGAAAAGACTCTGATGCTGGGAGGGATTGGGGGCAGGAGGAGAAGGGGACGATAGAGGATGAGATGGCTGGATGGCATCACCAACTCGATGGACATGAGTCTGAGTGAGCTCTGGGAGTTGGTGATGGACAGGGAGGCCTGGTGTGCTGTGATTCATGGGGTCGCAGAGTCAGACACGACTGAGCAACTGAACTAAGACATTCCTAGATCACCATATTTATGAGATGGCGTGTGTGTGTGTGTGTGTGTGTGTGTGTGTGTGTGCTGGGTTGGGGATGGTACTAGGAATGGGATATGAGTATCACTGTCCAGTGACCAGATATTGTAGGGGAATGAAAGCAAGTAAAATGGTGAAAACTCTAGACCTTGGAGTCAGACGATCCTGGATTCAAATCTTGGGTCCAGGTAATCTTGGACAAGTCACGTCTCCTCTCCAAGCCTTGGTTTCCATTTTTCAAAAGTAATTTTACTTATTTATTTTGGGCTGTGCTGCATCTTTGTTGCTGAACAGGCTTTTCCCTAGTTGTGGAAGGCAGGGGCTAATCTCTAGTTGTGGTGCACAAGCTTCTCACTGTGCTGGCTTCTCTTGCTGTGGAGCAAGGGCTGTAAGGCACTTGGACTACAGTAGTTGCAGCTTCTGGACTCTAGGCCACAGGCTCAGTAGTTACGGTGGATGGACTTAGCTGCTTCTTGGCACATGGGATCTTCCCGGACTAGAGATGGAACCTGTCTCCTGCATTGGCAGGTTGGTTCTTAATCACTGAGCCACCAGGGAAGCCCTTGGTTTCCACTCTAATTGTACTTTTTATTTTTGGTGAAATAGGCAGGGGTAAGAATCCCTACTATATTACATTGAATGATGATGAAATTAAATTTTATTGGAAACATGTTTAACACAGTGTCTGATGCTTGATGGCTATGATGTTTGTATGGGGCAGGTTGAGAGGGGACCCTTGAGTTTGGGGCTTGCTTCCTTGAGGTTAGGTAGTGGTAGCTTATTTATTATTGGGTACAATAAAATAAATGGGCTTTCTTCAGTGGCTAAAGAACCTGCCTGCCAGTGCAGAAGACACGAGAGATGCGGGTTCAATCCCTGGGTCAGGAAGATCCCCTGGAAGAGGGCACGGCAACCCACTCCAGTAATCTTGCCTGGAGAATCCCACAGTGAGAGGAGCCTGTAGGGCTACAGTCCATGGGGTCACAAAGAGTTGGACATGACTAAAGCAGCTTAGCATGCATGCAATAAAATAAGGTGATGAGAGATGGGAGATAGATCTTGGTAGGGGTAAGGAAAAAGTGAGTGGGAAGAAAAGAGAGAGAGGGGGAGATAGACCCACACAATGACACACTAACCAGATGATCTTATCTTCATTGTGGAGAAAGGAAAGACTTCGAGCCTTGTCAGAGTGTCCTTTCTGAGTAGAGGCAACTCAGCAGAAAAGGGCGTGATGCTCTGGCTGCCTTGAGCAATTCTCGCTCTGCCCTCCCCTTCTTTCCACGCCCTCAGTTGTTGAAAAGCCTGGGAACAGGGGGAAAGTACTCCTCTTTGAATGGCAGGACCTGCACGATGTGGAGCTTCAGTTTTCTCCTCTTTTGGGGTGAGTGTGATGTGGAATAGGAGGCCTGGGGGAAACAGACTCTGAGGAAGACGGGGGACCTCGACTGTCCAGCCAGGACATCATGATTCTAGGCTGGATGCTGTACAACTTCACTGGGGAAGCTTTGACCAAAAAGTCAGTCCAGGGGATTCATCCATCAGGGAAGGGTTTTGTTACAGTCCTTCATTTGGCATGTATTTCCTGTGCACCTACTATGTGCCAGGTGCTGTTTTAGGCACCAGGGATAGAGCTGTGAATGAACAGACAAGGTTCCTGCCCTTGAGAAGCTGACATACCGGCAGGAGGAGGCAGGAAGAAAGGAAATATTACCTCTGACGGTAATAGCAACCTTCTAAGTTCCTCAAACAGACTGCATTCAACCTTCACTAAATTCCTCTGATATCAGGTCATGTAAAATCCCATTTTACAAAGGAGAAAAATGAGGCAACAGAGATGAAATAACTTGCCCAAGCCCACTTAGCTAGTAAGGGGTTACAGCCAGGATTTAAAACTGGGCAGCCTGGTGACTCAGATGGTAAAGAATCTGCCTGCAATGTGAGAGATGCGAGTTTGATCCCTGGGCTGGGATGATCCCCTGGAGAAGGGAATGGCTACCCCTCCAGTATTCTTGCCTGGAGAATTCCTTGGACAGATGAGCCTGGTTGGCTACAGTCTATGGGGTCGAAAAGAGTTAGACACAACCCAGCAACTAACACTAACAACCTTGTTGCGGAGCCTGCAATTTTTTTCTAAACTCTGCTGCTCCAAATAACAAATAAACAAAAGCATTTCAGGGAATGACAATTGCTAGGGAAGAAATTGCCATAGAGTGTGACTAGGGATTATGTGAAGGGGGAAGTCAGGGAAGCTATTTCTGAAGAACAGTGAGATGGAGTCAACCTTGTTCTTTTTCTTCAGATGTCAGCTTTTTCTGGGTTTGATTTTTTTTTTTACAGAAATATTTATTTATTTATTTGTCTGTGCCATGTCTCAGTTGTGGCATGTAGAATCTTTTTTGATTTCGGCACATGGGATTTGTTGTTGCTGCTGCTAAGTCGCTTCAGTTGTGTGCGACCCCATAGACGGCAGCCCACCAAGCTCCCTCATCCCTGGGAATCTCCAGGCAAGAACACTGGAGTGGGTTCCCATTTCCTTCTCCAATGCATGAAAGTGAAAAGTGAAAGTGAAGTAGCTCGGTTGTATCCGACTCTTAGCGACCCCATGGACTGCAGCCTTCCAGGCTCCTCTGTCCATGGGATTTTCCAGGCAAGAGTACTGGAGTGGGGTGCCATCACCTTCTACTTCCCAGGGATCTACTTCCCTGATTGAATCTGAGTTCCCTATATTGGAAGCTTGGAGTCCTAATCACTGGATGACCAGGGAAGTCCTCTTATAACAAATTTTTAAACCCAAGCATTTTGACACTAGAGCTGATATGCTTAAACATGATGCTTTGTTGCCTCTAAAATAATTAAAGGGCAAGAGAATTTCAGTTAAAGATAAGGCTTCCTGATAGCTCAGTTGGTAAAGAATCCACCTGCAATGCAGAAGACCTGGATTCAATTCCTGGGTAGGAAAGATCCCCTGGAGAAGGGATAGGCTACCCACTCCAGTATTCTTGGGCTTCCCTTGTGGCTCAACTGGTAAAGAATCTGCCTGCAGTGCAGGAGACCTGGCTTCAATCCCTGGGTTGGGAAGATCCCCTGGGGAAGGGAAAGGCTACCCACTCCAGTATTATTGCCTGGAGAATTCCATGGACTGTATAGTCCATGGCGTCGCAAAGAGTCGGACACGACTGAGTGACTTTCAAAAAAAAAAAAATAAGAAAGGTGGGAGTTAGGTTCCTTGGGACTTGCTGACTGGCAGGCTGCATTAGAAGGAGCAGGTCGCTTGTGGACCTCAAGTGCTAAAATGCAGACTTGTTCTTTGAAGTGTCAGCAGTAGTGCTGGCCACTAGCACTCTGATTCTGCCCTTAATATGCAAAGAGTGGTGATGATGGTAGTGATGATGATGGTGGTGGTGGTGACAGTGGTGATGCTGAAGATAACGATGATGGCAAAGATACGGTGGTGGTAGTGGTGATGATGAAGATGATGTGATTATGATGGTGGTAGTGGTGGTGACAGAGAAGAGCTTAATGCTGGAGTAGCTGAACTGCCTTTTAGACATTAAAAAAAAAAAAAAAGAATTGTGGACTTCCCTGGTGCTCCAGTGGTTAAGACTCTGTGCTTCCACTGCAGAGGGCCCCGGTGTGATCCCTCGTTGGTGAACTGTGATTCCCCTGTGCCGGGCGGCATGGCCAAAATAAAATTAAGAATCATCTTACCCTCCCATCCAATTTAATACTATGGATATACTATGAGTTTCCCTGGTGGCTCAAATCGTGAAGAGTCTGCCTGCAATACAGGAGACCTGGGTTTGATCCCTGGGTAGGGAAGATCCCTTGGAGAAGGGAATGGCTACTCACTCCAGTATTCTTCCCTGGAGAATCCCATGGACAGAGGAGCCTAGTGGGCTGTAGTCCATGGGGTCACAAAGAGTCAGACATGACTGAGCAACTAACACTTAACACATGGCAGCTCTATGGATATACTATATACTTATTTATATATTATATGCATATATGTATGTGTTCTATACATAAAACAGCAAGATTTTTTTTTCATCTCTTTACAAGAGCCAAGGTTTGCCTTTTTAGTTCAGTTCAGTTCAGTTCAGTCGCCCAGTCGTGTCCGACTCTTTGCGACCCCATGAATCGCAGCATGCCAGGCCTCCCTGTCCATCACCAACTCCCAGAGTTCACTCAGACTCACGTCCATCGAGTCGGTGATGCCATCCAGCCATCTCATCTTCTGTCGTCCCCTTCTCCTCCTGCCCCCAATTCCTCGCAGTATCAGAGTCTTTTCCAATGAGTCAACTCTTCACACGAGGTGGCCAAAGTACTGGAGTTTCAGCTTTAGCATCATTCCTTCCAAAGAAATCCCAGGGCCGATCTCCTTCAGAG
Source organism: Bos indicus (assembly GCF_029378745.1). Classification (NCBI taxonomy): domain Eukaryota; kingdom Metazoa; phylum Chordata; class Mammalia; order Artiodactyla; family Bovidae; genus Bos; species Bos indicus. The sequence continues at coordinate 17,405,727 of NC_091766.1, read as the reverse complement.
TGGACTGGTTGGATTTCCTTGCAGTCCAAGGGACTCTCAAGAGTCTTCTCCAACACCACAGTTCAAAAGCATCAATTCTTTGGCACTCAGCTTTCTTCACAGTCCAACTCTCACATCTATACATGACCACTGGAAAAACCATAACCTTGACTAGAGGTTATTCCCTTTGAGAATGATTGTTTAAATGTATGTTTTAGAAAAAAAAAAAAAAAACTTGAACAGATAGAGAAACCCAAGCTCTAAGTTAGTAATTTTATTTAAGTAATTACAACCACTGAAACATGATTATAGTTTTAAAGCATTGAAATTTCTTTGCGTAAAAGTTGTAGAGCCTCCTTCTCCGGCATGAAATAAACTGGAAGTGTAAGGATAAACCTCCCTGAGGCAGATACAGGTTGGAACCTGAGAACTTAGAAGGTGGACTTCCATTGTGTTGGTCTATGTTTTCTATTTTGCCTTATAACTCTGATTTTATTGGTTCATAAACTTGAGTTTTACAGCCTGTTACAGAAAGGTGGTGAGCTCAGCTGCTCACTGCTCAAAAGCCAGTAAAAAGGCCAGGCTGGCAGAAAGTTTGTTTTATTTCAATGTTGGCAACTGAGGAGGGAGGGCGGACATCTGCCCAAAGGCCAACTCCCCTACACTGGCAGTCAGTGGGACAAGAGTTTTCATGGACAGAAGGAGGAGGCTACACACAGAAACAGCGCGGTCGTCTTTGACAGTCATCTTTAGATTGGTCATCTTGGTTGTTTTGAAGTGAAGTCGCTCAGTCGTGTCCGACTCTTTGCGACCCTAAAGAGTTTGAGTTGTTTTAGGGACAGTCAGTCTTCAGTTCCAGGATCAGTTTATTTCCATTTCTTTGAGGCCAGTTCTCAGAATTATGGCAGCTTATGCCGTGGGTACTGTCTGGCCCTCATGAGGTTAACTTCTCCACCTGGTGGGGCTTTCAGAATAAGACAGCTCACAGGCTGTGGCTCAGAAAATTGTCTGTAGCCCTTGAGAAGGAACTGAAAGTCTTTGACTATGCTTGATGACTGCATTAATCATTATTTTCTCTCCTTTGTTTCTGCCTGTTCTCATTTCTTGGATTGAACTTATCCTTTAACTCAAATTTTCCACAGATAAAAGGCAGGCAGAGGACATGGAGGTTGGGGGAAGGCACAAGGACTGTAGGGTTTTGCTCCATTTCAAAGCCCAGAAAAAAAAAAATGTATGTTTTTGAAAATAAGCTGGAACTCTTTGTAGTTGAAAAGGAAATGAAGGTAATACAAACAAAGTGAAAAAAAAGATGAAGTGCCGGAAAGCAGGAATGGTTGCTGTGAAGACTGTATAATCACTCATGCTTGTCACTCAGCCGGGGCTTTCATTTAGGCTCATCAGACCTGTTTCTAGGGACTTCCCTGGTGGTCCAGTGCCTAAGACTTTGAGCTACCAATGCAGGGGACCTAGGTTGGATCCCTGATCAGCGAACTAGATCCTGCATGGCACAACTAAAGAGTTTGCAAGCCACAGTGAAGATCAAAGATCCAGTGTACTGCAGCTAAGACCTGGCACAGCCAAATAAACTAATAAATATTTTAAAAAGCCCTGCTTCTATGAGACCAGTCCAGGAGTAATTTTTCAGGTTGAGTCCAAAGAACTTCTTGATGCATCATGGTGTTTTTCTTTCTTCACAGGGTGTTGTGGTATATACACCTGGGGAATGCTCACATTACCCACACTGGGATCAATGACAAGGCGTAAGTTGGACAAAGAGACTCCATATGCCCAATGTGGTGGGGAGGACACACTTCTGTCCCACGAGGCTGCACCACTGCTGGACACTTGCCACGAGCTAGTCAGTGGCCAAGAAAGGGATAACATCCCGTGTCCAGGTTCCCACCTGAGCTCTTTTCCTTGTACCTTAAAATTGCTGTGTGACCTCAGGCAAGTCACACAACCTCTCTGATCTTCAGTTTCCTCAGCTGCAGAATACAGGTAACAAGGGTTCCTATCCCATAGGAATGTTGTGAAGCTTAAACCCAAAGAGGTAACTTTGTCAATCATCTGGCTTCGTAAATGGTGGTGCCATGGGAATGCATATGGAGTTTTATCAAACTACAACTCAATGTGAAAAGAAATGCATTTTTGGATGCTTTGTTAAGTATTCTCATCTTCCAAGCTCCTGCTGGATTCAGGAAGAGAAACACTGTCAGTTCTTAATGTTGTCAGTGTCTGTTTTCTGGTTCAGCATTGTTTGGGAAACTCAGTCTATATTGTAGGAAGAGTTAATCTTTCAAATTTTCTCACCCTACTCTTGTTCCTACCAAGATGATGTGTGGGTGTTGTCACAGGGGAAGCCTGTGGGATCTTGCAGCTGTGAAGTATGGACTCTGAATGAGGTGTTCTGTCCATTGGTAAAGCATGGTAACAACACTGGAGTAAACGAATGTATATTTACCCCTGGGAACTGGCTGGAAAACTTGTTGCATTTGTTAGAGTACCCCAAGCTACTGCAGCAAATATACCCCCATCAGTGGCTTAAGAAAAAGAAATTTAATTCTTGTTTGTTCAAGAGTCCAATGAGGATATCTCTTGCTAGTGGGTGGTTTTCTTACATGAGCTGATTCAGGAACCCAGATGCTTTCTGTTTGTGACTCAGCCACACTAGTGCCTTGGAGTCTCTGCAGATAGTGGAGAAAGCATGTTATTAAAACCCAGGCTTAGCAGTGACACTTGTCACTTCCACTCAGGGTCACATGACCATATCTGGATGCAAGGTGAGCTGGGAAATGTAGTCCATGGCTGGGTAGCTGCCTTCTACTCTCAATGTTACACCACAGAAAGGAAAATGTGGAGTTTTTGTTTGATCTTGGGCTACTGAGCTATCTCTGGCACAGTTAGAGCCCATTTTAATGCAATACTAGGCAGCTGTTGGAAAGCATGAGTTCAGTCATGTGAACTGACTTGGCAAGTTGCCCAAAACATTATTTTCTTACTTTTTTTAAATTATAGAAACAAACATTCAAAGGTAGGAAAAATAGTATAAAAAACTCCCATGTACATATTGCCCAACTTCAACATTTGGCAAATTTTGCTGCTCTTGGTTTGCAAGACTTACTGTAGCATGGAGAAAAAAGTTATAAGCAGAACAGAGTGGTTGAAAAGAACTTTCAGTGAATATGTTCTAGATCTACAGTAGTCACTAGTCAGTGGAGCTCCCGAGAACTTGGAGTGTGGCTAGTGTAACTGAAGAATTAATGCTTCATTTTACTTAATTTTAATAGATTTCAGAATAAACAGTCATCTACTGTATTGGACTGTATATTGCATGATACCATTCACATTAAGAAAATTGTGTGAATTTATACATTTATTCATATTTAACATATTTACATGACTGAGTTTGTGAACAGGACCTAATCTGGAAGTATTCACTCTTTTTGACAGTGGTGATCTCTTGGTATAAGAATGGAGCACAGGGAAGTCTTCACTTTTAATTTTATATACTTCTGCATTGTTTGAGTTTTTTACAATAAGTAATTATTATCTTCTTAGAAAAAGATGAAAGCAAATGAAACAACAGATACACAGCACTATATATAAAATAAATAAGCAACAAGGTCCTATTGTATAGCACAGGGAACTATGTTCAGTATCTTGAAATAATATATAATGAAAAAGAATATATATACATACATATATGTATATATATGAATCATTTTACTATATCCCAGAAGCTAATACAACATTGTAAATCAACTACAATAAAAAAGGAAATAAAGTTCAGTTCAGTTGCTCAGTCGTGTCCGACTCTTTGTGACCCACATGGACTGCAGCACGCCAGCCCTCCCTGTCCATCACCACCTCCAGGAGCTTGCTCAAACTCATGTCCGATGAGGTGGTGATGCCATCCAACCATCCTCTGTCATCCCTTTCAGGACCAGCACCTGCTTTTGGTTAGTTTCCAAAGAAGCAGAGTCAGAGATGAGGATTCTTGTGAGTAACTTACTAAGGGAGGGCTCCCAGGAGACACTTGTAGGGGAGGAAGGGGAACAGGGATTGAGCAGGGGGAAGAACAAGTCATTCAGAAGATATTTCAGGAAAGTTTCTGTCACAGCCTGATCCTGCCAGGAGCTCTGGAGTATGAATCACACCAGAGGCTGTTATACTCCCAAGTCTGTCAAGCAGTGCTTCCAGGCCAGCGAGACAGTGTGAGATGGGATGCCAGTTAGGTAAAGTGAAAGGGGGAATGGCTGTTAGCCCCCCTACCCATTTAAAAAAAATTTTTTTTTTTACTGCACTGCACAGCATGCTTAGTCCCCCCGCCAGGGGTTAAACCTGTGGCTCCTGCAATGGAAGCAATGTTTCAGCCACTGGACCAGGGAATTCCCCCACCCCCTTTTTAAGGGCTTCCCAGGTAGTGCTAGTGGTAAAGAAACTGCCTGCAGATCCAGAAAGGTAAGGAGACGTAAGAGACACAGGTTGGATCCTTGGGTGGGGCAGATGCCCTGGAGGAGGGCATGTCAACCCACTCCAGTATTCTTACCTGCAGAATATCACGGACAGATGAGCCTGGAGGGCTACAGTCCATAGGGTCACACAGAGTTGGATGTGACTGAAGTGACTTAGTACACATGTACCCCTTTTTAAAAACTGGTTTTTAAAATTGAAGTATAGTTAATTTACAATGTTGTGTTAGTTTCAGGTGTCCAGAAAAGTGAGATATATATATATATATCTTCTCATATTCTTTTCCATCATAGGTTGCTACAAGCCATTGAATATAGTTCCCTGTGCTGTATAATAGGTCTTTGTTGTTTATTTTATATACAATGGTGTGCATTAGCTAATCCCAAAGTTCTTGTTCATCTCTCCCTGATCCCCTTTCCACTTTGGCAACCATAAATTTGTTTTCTATGTCTGTGAGTCTATTTCTGTTTTGTAAATAAGTTTGTCTGTATTATATTTTTAAAGATTCCACATATAAGCCATGTCATATGATACTTGTCTTTCTCTGATTTACTTCACTTAGTATGATAATCTCTGTTGCGGTAGATGGCATTGTTTCATTCTTGTTTATGGCTGAGTGATAGTCCATGGTATATATGTACCACATCTTTATCCATTCATCTGTGGATGGACAGGGGTTACTTCCATAGTGCTGCCATGAACATTGGTATCCACCCTTTGTTACCTGGCAAGGTGTGAAGAATTCATGAGGAGTTCCTTCCACCTACCTGATGAACGTAAATCCTCAGGAAGAGGCTGGGTTTTCCTCTTTACATCTCCACTCCCACTTTCACAACTCACCACCGTGATCACTGGTGCCCAGGGAAACAAGGAGCCTGGTTTGAGACAATGGGGCATGGCCAGCTCTCAAAAAATCTACTGACTCTTCTTTTCTTGCAGATGAACAGCCACGGTGGTCATCGTCGAGTCTTGGTAAGAGACTCCCCCAGCTTGAAGGCAATTAGACCTTGGGCAAGTGCCTCCATCTCTTGGTTTTGTCACCTGATTACTATGTATAGTGTAATGCGTGTGTGCTAAGTCGCTTTAGTCATGTCCGACTCTTTGTGCCCACCAGGCTTTTCTGTCCATGGGATTCTCAGGCAAGAATACTGGAGTGGGTTGCCATGCCCTCCTCCATGAGATCTTCCCCACCCAGGGATTCAACCTGCATCTCTTACCTCTCCTGAATTGGCAGATGGGTTCTTTACCACTAGTACCACCAAAGTGAGGATTCAACTCCATGTGGGGTTGTCACAAGATGGGCTGTGGAATCGCCCTTCCTGGGTCTGAATTTTGGATTTAGGGCTCATGATCATGGCAACTGTCATGGCAGTCCGAGCGTATGTTGGAAAAGAATTTCCAGACACAGAGCATTTCAGAAGGGAGTATGTTTATTAACAGCAAGGAGCAGAGATAATAAAAGTGAAAGTGAAAGCCGCTCAATCGTGTCTGACTCTTTGCGACCCCATGGACTGTCGCCCACCAGGCTTCTCTGTCCATGGGATTCTCCAGGCAAGAATACTGGAGTAGGTTGCCATGCACTCCTCTATGAGATCTTCCCAAACCAGGGACTGAACCCAGGTCTCCTGCATTGGCAGGTAGATTCTTTACCGTCTGAGCCACTGGGAAGCCCACATATAAATATGTGTAAAGATTTATTGTAAGGAATTGGCTCGCCTGATTCTGGCAGGATCTGCAGACCAGAGAAAATTTGGAGAACTGAGCAAAGGTGAACGTGGCTAGCGGGACCAGGTCGAAGATGAGCCAGGAAGGCTGACACAGGTCACACAGGACTGACGGTGTTGCTACTCTGGTTTGGAATGGATTTGAGTTATGAGAGGTAGAGCTAGAGGAAAGTAATAGGAAACTCAGCGTTGAGAGATCACAAGTGGTAATACACCGGAAATCTGCAAAGAGAAGTTTTGCCTCTGCAGATGAAAGAGGAAGCTGGAAATGAGAAGAAAGATAGAATCTGAGGCATTGTGCAGGGAAGGGAAATAAACAAGGCATGTTGTAGGTGACAAAGAGTCTGGCTCTCAAGACCTTAGTAACGAAAAGCCATAATTTTCATAGTTTTTAAAATCAATTAAATTTTAAATTGGCGTCTAATGACTTTACAATGGTGGTTTCTGCTATACAGTGAAGTGAATCAGCTTCACATATATCCCCTCCCTCTTGGGGCCCCCTCTCTACATCCCACCCAACTAGGACACCGCAGAGCACTGAGCTGAGCTCCCTGTGCTAGGCAGCAGTTTCCCACTGGCTATCTGTTTTACACATGATAGCATACCTATGTCAATGCTACCGTCTCAGTTTGTCCCGCCCTCTCGTTCCTCTGCTGTGCCCATAAGTCTGTTTTCTATGTCTGCATCTCTATTCCTGCCCTGCAAATAGGTTCATCATCACCATTTTTCTAGATTCCATACACATGCTTTAGTATATGATATTGTTTTTCTCTTTCTGACTTACTTCACTCTATAAAACAGGCTCTAGTTTCATCCACTTTACTACAACAGACTCAAATTTGTTCCTTTTTATGGCTGAGTTATATTCCATTGTATAAATGTACCACAACTTCTTTATCCATTCATCTGTCAATGGGGCATCCAGGTTGCTTCCATGTCCTGGCTATTGTAAATAGTGCTGCAATGAACATTGGAATACATGTGTCTTTTTGAATTATGGTTTTCTCAGGGTCTATGCTCAGTAGTGGGATTACTGGGTCATATGGTCGTTTTATTCCTGGTTTCTTCAGGCTATACTACAAAGCTACAGTCATCAAGATAGTATGGTACTGGCACAAAGACAGAAATATAGATCAGTGGAACTAAATAGAAAGCCCAGAGATATATCTGTGCATCTATGGATACCTTATCTTTGACAAAGGAGGCAAAAATATACAATGGGGAAAATACAATTTCTTTCACAAGTGGTGCTGGGAAAACTGGTCAACCATCTGTAAAAGAATGAAACTAGAACACTTTCTAACACCATACACAAAAATAAACTCAAAATGGATTAAAGATATAAATGTAAGACCAGAAACTTTAAAACTCCTAGAGGAAAAGATAGGCAAAACATTCTCTGACATAGATCACAGCAGGATCCTCTATGACCCACCTCCCAGAGTCATGGAAATAAAAGCAAAAATAAACAAATGGGACCTAATTAAACTTAAAATCTTTTGCACAATGAAGGAAACTATAAGCAAGGTGAAAAGACAGCCTTTAGAATGGGATAAAATAATAGCAAATGAAGCAACTGACAAAGAATTAATGTCAAAAATGTACAAACAGCTCATGCAGCTCAATACCAGAAAAATAAACGACCCAATCAAAAAATGGGCCAAAGAACTAAACAGACAGTTCTCCAAAGAAGACATACAAATGGCTAACAAACACATGAAAAGATGCTCAACATCACTCATTATCAGAGAAATGCAAATCAAAACTACAATGAGGTACCATTTCACACCAGTCAGAATGGGTGCGATCCTAAAGTCTATAAGCAATAAATGCTGGAGAGGGTGTGGAGAAAAGGGAACCCTCTAACACTGTTGGTGGGAATGCAAACTAGTACAGCCACTATGGAGAACAGTGTGGAGACTTCTTAAAAAACTGGAAATGTAACTGCCATACAACCCACCAATCCCACTGCTGGGTGTACACACTGAGGAAACCAGAATTGAAAGAGACTCGTGTACCCCAATGTTCATTACAGCACTGTTTACAATAGCTGGGACATGGAAGCAACCTAGATGTCCATTGGCAGATTAATGGATAAGGAAGTTGTGGTACATATACACAATAGAATATTTCTCAGCCATTAAAAAGAATGCATTTGAATCAGTTCTAATGAGGTGGATGAAACTGGAACCTATTGTACAGAGTGAAGTAAGTCAGAAAGAAAAACACCAATACAGTATATTAACATATATATATGGAATTTAGAAAGATGGTAACAATGACTCTATATGTGAGACAGCAAAAGAGACATAGATATAAAGAACAGACTTTTGGACTCTGTGGGAGAAGGTGAGGGTGAGATGACTTGAAAGAATAGCATTGAAACATGTATATTACCATATGTGAAATAGATGACTACTCCAAGTTCGATGCATGAAACAGGGCACTCAAAGTCAGTGCACTGGGACAACCCAGAGGGATGGGATGAGGAAGGAGGTGGGAGGGGGGTTCGGGATGGGGGACACATGTACACCTGTAGCCGATTCATATCAATGTATGGCAAAAACCACCACAATATTGTAAAGTAATTAGCCTCCAATTAAAATAGATATATTAATTTAAAAAAAATCTCTGAACTGTTCTGTGTGTGTGTGTTTGTGTTAGTCACTCAGTCGTGTCTGACTCTTTGTGACCCCATGGACTGTAGCCTGCCAGTCACCTCTGTCCACGGGATTCTCCAGGCAAGAATACTGGAGTGGGTAGCCATTCCCCTCTCCAGGAGATTTTTCCAAGCCAGGGATCAACCTTCCTCCTCTCCCTTGCTGCTCCACTCGGGGCTCTAACCCAAATTCCTTCTTCTCTGTTGCCTAGATGGGAATGGGTGTACAGATACCACCATGTGTCCAGCGTATGCAACCTGCACCAACACTTCAAGAAGTTACTACTGCTCTTGCAAAAGAGGCTTTCTGTCCAGCAATGGATTGAAGACATTTAAGGGCCCAGGAGTGGAATGCAAAGGTGAGTTCATGCCCCATCAAACCCTCCTCTCCTCCCCAGCATTTGGTAGTAAAATCAGATAGAAGCTGGCTGGGCAGCAGATGTAGGTAGGTATCCCCAAGCATTGTTTTCTTTCTTCTTTCCTCTGCCTCTCCTTCCTCCTTCCTTCCCCCATCTCTCTCTTTCTTTCTTAATTTCTTTCTATTATAAAAATAATTCCTGGTCATTAAACACTAATGATTTTAGAGATAAGTGTTAGAATAAAAAAAGAGGAACTTCCTGGTGGTCCAGCTAAGACGCCACGCTCCCAATGCAGGGGGACTGGGGTTCTATCCCTGGTCAGGGAACTAGATCCCACATGCTGCAACTAAATATCCTGCATGCTGCCAACTAAGACCTGGCAAAAAAATTCTCATAAAAACAGAAAGAAAATTATGCTGTATGTCAATATACAGAAATAAACACTGATTTTCTTCCTGTCACCTCTTCATGCAAGTAATTTCTAATATGTATTGAGTACCAGGCCCTGGGTGAAGGTCTTTATGTGCATTTTCACATAGTATAGGCACTGTGATGATCTCCATTGTACAGATGAGAAGACTGAGGGTGGGGGGCTAAAATGACTTGTTTAGGGTCATTGAACAATTGAACTGGAATCCAAATCCAGTTCTTTTTGAGTTTAATGGCAGTCTCTCAACGACTTACCTATTTGTCACACTCCAGATGTGAGACATTGGGGAAATGTATTTAATCTCTCTAAGCTTCAATCTTTCCATCTGTAAAATGGGTGTATAAGAGTACCTACCTTAAAGGATATTTGAGAAGATTAAATGCAGTAATGTATGCAGTGTGCTAGGCACATGTACAGTCCCAAGAGCTACTATTAATATAAATAATAGAAATTAAAATAATTTCTAGAATGAGCTAAATTTTTGGTCTATATTCCTTATATTTAGACCCAAACTCTCCTCTTGACAGTAAAGGTCTGACCATGCCTCTGACATAATTTGCAAGGGTCTGCAATCTATTTCTGTAAGGGGCCAGATAGTAAGTATTTTGGAGACTGCAGTTTGTATGATCTTTCTCTTAAGTACTCAATACTCCAGTTGTAGTACAAAAGCAGCCATCAGTGATACATAAATGAATGAGTGGAGGTGTGTTTTAATAAAACTGTATTTATACAAACAGGTGACAGTTCAGATTTGATTTATGGGCTATAGTATATTGAGCTCTGAACAAGATTTCCATTTAATAATTTATTTCCATTATTATAGTTCCCAGAGAGCTCCAAACATCCTTTTCTTAAAAAAATTAGTTATTATTAAAATATAGTTGATTTACAATATTATGTTAGTTTCAGGCATTATATATATTCTTTTCCACTATGGTTTACTATAGGATATTGAATATCCTATAGTAAACCATAACCCTAACCCTAACCCTGTGTTATTCAGTAGGACCTTGTTTATCCATCCTATATATAATACTTTGCATCTACTAATCCCAAACTGCCAATCTACCCACCCCCACCTTTGGCAACCGCAAGTCTGTTCTGTATATCTGTGAGTCTATTTCTGTTTTGTAAATAAATTCATTTGTGTCATATTTTAGATTCCACATATGTCATATGGTATTTGTACTTTTCTGTCTGACTTACTTCACATGGTATAATCTCTAGGTTCATCCATGTTGCTATGAATGGTATCATTTATTCTTTTTTATGGCCAAGTAATATTCCGTTATATATATGTACCACACTTTCTTTATCCATTCCTTTGTCAATGAAAATTTAGGTTACTTCCATGTCTTGGCTATTGTAAATACTGCTGCTATGAATATTGGGGTATATGTATCCTTTTGATTTATAGTTTTGTCCTGGTATATGCCCAGGAGTGGAATTGCTGGATCATAAGCAATTCTGTTCTTAGTTTTTTGAAGAACTGCCATACTGTTCTCCATAGTGGCTACACCGATTTACATTCCCACCAACAGTGTGTAAGTGTCCCCTTTCTCCACACTCTCTCCAGAATTTATTATTTGTAGAATTTTTAATGATGGGCATTCTGACCAGTGTGAGGTGGTACCTCATTGTAATTTTGGTTTTCATGTCTCAGATAATTAGCAATGCTGAGTATTTTTTCATGTGTCTATTGGCCATCTGCACAAACATTTTTTAAAAAATCTTTGGGCTACAGTTTATGGGTTATTCAGTAAACATAGCAGCCTTTTGGGCTCTTGTTTTTAGATAAAGGATAGAAGCAACATTTCTCATCTAGAAAATGGTGGATACTACATAAGAACCTTATCTACTCTGTCTTTGACCTGTGGTACCTAATACATTGTGAATATTTTATAGTTTCTTGTCAAATGAAGGAATGTGCTACCTTATTCCTTATGCCAGCTCTAAACTTACTCACCCTGCAGTTGATGGACAATTAGGTGGTTCTAATGTTTCATTACTTAAGGCTTGAATGAACATTACTATTTGCATGACAAGTGCATAAAAAGTGTTTATTTAGGGTGATTTGGCAGAGCAGGGGTGAAGGAAATTAGGGGAGGACCACCCCTCAGATGGTAAAGAATCTGCCTGCAATGTAGGAGACTTGAGTTCAATCCCTGGGTCAGGAAGATCCCCTGGAGAAGAGAACAGCTACCCATTCCAGTAGAAATGCCTGGAGAATTCCATGGACAGAGGAGTCTGGCAGGCTCCAGGGGGTCACAAAGAGTCGGACATGTCTGAGTGACTTTCACTTTCCTTTTTTTTTCTTTTCACCCCATGGTACCATGACTGCACAATTCTATTGGCACTTCAATGAGTAAATTTGTATAATGGGTTTGCAAAATGTTCTGGTTATATATTTCTGGGTAGCAGCAAACTTCGTGCATTAAAACACCAATGATCATTTATTTTGCTCCTGAATGAATCTTCTACTTGGGCTGAGTTCACTGACAATGGCTTGACTTTGTTCCACACAGTGTCAGTTGAAGTGGCTCAACTGGGAGCTAGAGGATTCATTTTGAAGGAGGCTCACTCACAAGGCTGGCAAGCTGGTGATAGCTGTTGGCTGGTTGCTCTGCAGGGCTGTGAGCTGGAGGTCTTAGCTCTTCTCCATGAGAGCTATTTTTTTCATGGCTTATTGAGTATGGCATGAGTCAAGCATGAGCATCTCATGCTTGAGCATCTCACAGTATGGCAATTGAGTCAAGCATGAGCATCTCAAGAGAAGGTGTGGAAGTGTGCAATATTTTGATGACTTATCATGGTAATTTTAATGACTTAGTGTCACCACCACCATAGTCACAAGTATGCTCAGATTTAAGTAGAGGAGATATAGACCCCACTGCTTGATAGAAGGAGTACCAAAAAAGGGCATTAAATTAAGGGTATATGAAATAGAAGGCATTGTTTCAACCATCTTTGGAAAATACAAACTGTATTTGAAGAAGATTTGTAACTCTGACTCTTTTTCTCTCCAGATATAGATGAATGCTCTCAAAGTCCCACACCATGTGGCCCTAACTCAATCTGCAGAAATCTGCCTGGGAGATATAGGTGCAGCTGTATGACTGGTTTCTCTTCTCCCACTGGAAATAACTGGATCTCAGGAAAGCAAGGTCATTTCACCTGTAGAGGTAAGGGGCTCAGACTCTCAGGCATGGGTCTTTGGTGGACAGCTCCTATTGTTAGGAATGTGTGTTCTAACTTTAGACAACTAATGTTTTGTCTGCTCACTCTCCTCCACTGCTCTTCAGACATTAATGAATGCCTTTCCCATGGGGTCTGCCCAGAGCATTCTGAGTGCACCAACTCTTTGGGAAGCTACTGTTGCAGCTGCCAAGTGGGATTCACCTTAAAAAATGCCATCTGTGCAAGTATAGAGAGTCTGATCTTCTTTTTTTACCTTCTCAATTAATGGAGAACTTTATTTGATGATCCTATGAAGTAAAGGTTATGGTCCTCATTTTAGGAATGATCCAACTGAGGCTCAGAGAGGTAAAGTCAGTTGTCCAGAGAGACACAGTTATTAAGTAGAAGAACATGGGTTTGAATTCCCATTGAGTATCTACTGGTCTTCTTTGATGGCTCAGTTGGTAAAGAATTTGCCTGCAATGCGGGAGACTTGGGTTTGATCCCTGGGTTGGGAAGATACCTTGGAGAAGGGAAAGGCTACCCACTCCAGTATTCTGGCCTGGAGAATTCCATGGACAGTCTATGGGGTCACAAAGAGTCAGGCATGACTGAGCAACTTTCGCTTCACTCTTCACTCTTGAGTGTCTACTATGAGTTAAGCAGTGAATCAGGCGGTACTTGAGCGGAACAGGGAACTCTATCATTAACATGATTCACACCTTTCCACTCCTGAGGGGAGATATTAACAACATCTGGAGACATTTTGGGTTGTCCAAACTGGTGGTGGTGATGGGGTGGTTGGTGTTATCGTCATATGGTGGGTAGAGAACAGAGATCCTGCTAAACATCCTCCAATGCACAGAGCAGCCTCCCTACAACCAATAATAATCTGGTTCTAAATGTCAGTAGTCCTGGGGAAAGCTCAGAACCAAACACCAAAACTTTTTCCTAAAAGATATTTAAATGAAGACCTGAGAGTTCTTTTTTTTTTTTTTTTTTTTAATACTTTTTGGCTGCTCCACATGGCATGTAGGGTCATAGTTTCCACACCAGGGACTGAACCCACGCATCTTGCATTGGAAGTGCTGAGTCTTAACAACTGGATCAGCATGGAAGTCCCACCTGAGAATTATTCTTGATCCTCCTTTCCCTTTCATATTAAATCTGTCATCATGTCACTGGGCAATCTATCTGCTAAATATGTCTTAAATCTCTCCACTTTTCTCTCTCCTTGGTTTATGTACCATCATTAGTACTGTAACCACCTCACTAGTCTCTCCATTTTTCTAGTGTTACTCCATCAAATTTATCCTCCACACTGCAGCCAGAATATTCTCATGAAGAGATACGGGCTCCATCTTCCCGAGTCTGCTGCAGCACTATTATATATTTAAAGGGAGGGTGACTCCATCAAGCAAGGCATGGAGTGGCCAAGCCCTTATCATATCCTCTTTGCTTGGAGTTGGAGATATTTACAGTCATCTATGACTTTTCCAATCTATTTGTAGCAGTTAGCTATTGCTGAGTAGCAAAATCACCCTGAGAGTTAGTGACTAAAACAACAACCATTTATTTAGCTCTCTGCATTCCATGTGTTGGCAGTTTAGATTGGGCGCTGCTGGTCAGTTCTTTTGGTTTCCACTGGGCTGGTCTCCATGTGTTTCTGGGCAGTTGCATGTCAGCTTTGCTGATCTTGGCTGGGCTGTCTCACATACCTGGAGCTCATCTGGGGTGATCCATCTCTCTTCCATCTTGTCTTTTTTTAATTATCCTGGAGTTTGTTCATATGGCAGAGGTAACGGGCCCAGTGTAGGAGTAGAAGCACATAGATTTCTCCAGATCTAAGTTTTGAAGTAACACCATGTTGCTTGCTCTGTATTGATTGATTCAATGCAAGTCATAGAGCCAGCTAGAGTCAAGGGCTGGGAACCAAACCCCATATCTTAAAGAGCATAGTAGCAAGGTCACACTGTGTAGCACAAACCTCATCCCAAAGTGTGGACACAGGGAAGATTAAAGGATGACAACCATTTCTGCGATCACTGATCATTATCATTTGAAACTATTTGTCACTCTTTTGTGTGCATACAGTTGGCCCGATGTATTCTCATGGCCATGCCTAACATCAAGGGAGGTTAGGGAGAAGGGGAAAGTCTGGATATTGGGGCATGTCAGGTGGAGACAATCTTGTGTTTGTAGTGTCCCATCTTTGCTGCTTCTCCTTCTTTGACATGGGTTTTGATTTCTACTCACCAGATGTGGACGAATGTGCCAATCCCAGAAGTTGCCCAGAGCATTCCACTTGCCACAACAGTCCTGGAAGTTACTCTTGTGTCTGCAACCCTGGTTTTCAATCCAGAAGTGGAAGGAAAAGTTTCCAGGGGCTAAAAGAGATGTGTGAAGGTATTTGAAGGGGTCTTCTGGGGAATCAAGTCCAATGTGTTTGAAAAGACAGAAGTGGTGGGGAGAAGTTGAGGTGGGTCTTAGCTGAGTTCAAAGCCCTCATATGCAAAGCTAAAGCCTATAGCAATGGATTCATTCATGCATGCATTCAACAAACACTTCTTGAGCACCTACTATATGCCAAGCATTATTCTAGGGATGGAAGATACTGTGATAACACAGAAAAAAGCATTTATTCTACTGGAACTTCTTATCATGGTGAGAGAATCAGACAACAAACAAAACACCATCATGTATTTGGGCTGAGTTTGCTGATGACGGCTTGACATTCTTCCATGCAGTGACAGTTGTGTTGGCTCAGCTGCGGGCTAGAGGATCCACTTTGAAAGGGGCTCACTTACATGGTGAAGGTGGTGCTGGCTGTTGGCTGGCAGCTCTGCCAGAGTTGGAAGCTGGAGGTCTGAGTTCTTCTCCTTGAGAGCTGCATTTTTTCATGGCTAGTTGAGCTTCCTCACAGTATGGCAGCTGAGTCAAGCATGGGCATCTCAAGAGAACCAGGTGGAAGTGTGTGATACTGTGATGACTTAGCATGGTCTTTTTATGAGCTGGTGTCTCCACCACCACAGTCACACGCATGCTGTGATTCAAGGGGAGGAAATATAAACCTCATTGCTTGATGGAAGGAGTATCAAAGGAAGGACATTGAATTAAGGGCATTAGGAATGAAAGACATTGTTTCTAGTATCTTTGGGAAATGCAAACTATTTCACAAGATGAAGACAATTTGTAACTCTGTCTCTGGAAATAATCGGATCCCTGGAAAGCCAGGTCATTTCCCCTGTACAGGTAATGTGCTCAGGCTCTCAGGCATGGGTTTTTTGTGGGCAGGTCTGATTGTGTTGGGTGCATAAGTTTCTTGGGGGTTTCCCAGGTGCTAAAGAACCTGCCTACAAATGCAGGAGACACAGGCTTGATCCCTGGGTCAGGAAGATCCCCTTGAGGAGGGCATGGCAACCCACTCCAGTATTCTTGCCTGGAGAATCTCATGGACAGAGTAGCCTGGTGCGCTACAGCCCATAGGGTCACAAAGATTCAGACACGACTGAAGTGACTTAGCACACATGTGCACATATGTGTTCTTACCTTAGACACCTAATCTTTATCTGCTCACTCTTCTCCACTGCTCCTCAGAGGTTAATGAATGCCTTTCTAGTGGGGTCTTCCCAGAGCATTCTGAGTGCACCAACTGTTAAGCTACCATTGCAGCTACCAAGTTGAATTCAGCTCTAACATCCTCAGTCAGGGAATGTGTAGAGAAGCTGATCTTCTTTACCTATTCAATTAATTAAGAACTTCATTTGATGATGCTATGAGGTAGAGATTATGATTTTCTCCCTGATTTTGAATGGAGATATTTGAAGTCATCTCTGATGCTTCTTGGAGAAGGCAATGGCACCTCACTCCAGTATTCTTGCCTGGCAAATCCCATGGACGGAGGAGCATGGTGGGCCGCAGTCCATGGGGTCGCCAAGAGTCAGACATGACTGAGTGACTTCACTTTCCCTTTTCACTTTCATGCATTGGAGAAGGAAATGGCAACCCACTCCAGTGTTCTTGCCTGGAGAATCCCAAGGACTGGGGAGCCTGGTGGGCTGCCATCTATGGATTCGCCAGAGTCGGACACGAGTGGAGTGACTTAGCAGCAGCTGATGCTTCTGGTCTATTTGTAGCAGCTAGCTATTGTGGAGTAATAAATCATCCCATAGGTTAGTGACTAAAACAAACACCATTTATTTGTCTCCTGACCATGTGTTGGCACTTTGAGTTGGGCTCTGCTGGTCAGGTCTTTAAGTCTCCACTGGGCTTGTTCCTGTGTTTGTGGTCAGTTGTGTGTCAGCTTTGCTGATCTTGGCTGGGCTGTCTCACATATCTGGGACTCATCTGGGATGACCCATCTCTCTTCTACTTTGTCTTTTTTTGATATTAGCTTGGGGTTTGTTCATATGGTAGAGGCAAGGGGCCCAGTGTATAAGCAGAAACAAATAGGCTTCTTGGGGTCTAAGTTTGGAACTGGCACCACTTTCCTTCAGCTGTACTTTTTGGTTGAAAGCAAGTCACAGAACCAGATAGAGTGAAGAGGTGGTGAACCAAACCCCACATCTTAAAGAAAAGAGTGACAAGGTCACATTTTGTAGCACAAACCTCATCCCAAGGTGTGGACACAGGGAGGAGTAAAGGATGACAGCCATTTCTGCAATCAATGATCATTATGGCTTGAAACTATTTTCCACCCTTTTGTGTGCATACAATTGGCCAGAATTTATTCTCACGTCATGGCTAACTGCAAGGGAAGTTTTGGAGAAGGGGAAAATCTGGGTATTTGGGAGCATCAGGTGGCGAACAGGTGGAGTGAGTCTCCTGTTTCAGTCCCCTGTCCTTTCTTCTTCCTCTGCCTTGAACTGGGTTTTCATTTCTACTCACCAGATGTGGATGAATGTGCCAATCCCAGAAGTTGCCCAGAGCATTCGACTTGCCACAACAGTCTTGGAAGCTACTCTTGTGCCTGCAACCCAGGATATAACTCCAGAAGTGGAAAGAAGACTTTCCAGGGACCAGGGGAGACATGTCAAGGTTGGTGCAGGTGTCTTCTGTGGAATCAACTCCAATCTGTTTAGAAAGACAGCAGTGCTGGAGGAAGAGTTAGAAGTTGAGGTAGGTCTCAGCTGAGTTCAAAATCCTGTCTGCAGAACTGAAGCCAATTCATCCATTCATGGGTTCATTCAACAAACACTTCTTGAGCACCTGCTATATAGAAAAGCACTATTCGAGGGATGGAGGATACTGCAGGGAGTCACACAGGCAAAACATTTGTTCTCCTGAAACTTTTTGTTGAGGGTGGGGAGAAACAGATGAGAAGCAACATACGTGCATGCATCTGGTATTAGGGCTGACTTTGGTGAGGATGACTTGACCTTGTTCCACAAAGTGCCAGTTGAGCTTGTTCAACTGGGGGCTAGAAGATCCACTTTAAAGGGGGCTCACTCAGAAGGTGAAGCTGGTGCTGAATGAAGCTGTGGGCTGGAGGTCTTAATTCTTCTCCACATGAGCTTTATCATGTTTTATCATGGCTCTTTGAGCTTCCTCAGAGTATGGTGCCTGAGTCAAGCATGAGAATTCCAAAAGAACAAGGTGAAAGTGTGTGATGATTTTATGACTTAGCACAATACTCTTCTGGTCTCCACTGGGCTTGTTCCTGTGTGTGGTCAGCTGTGTGTCAGCTTTGCCAATCTTGGCTGGGCTGTCTCACACATCTGGGACTCATCTGGGATGATCCTTCTCTCTTTCCCTTTGTCTTTTTCTTATTAGCCTGAGGTTTGTTCAAATGGCAGAGGCCAGGGACCCAATGCATGAGGAGAAGCAAATAGGTTTCTGAGGTCTAAATTTGGAAGTGGCACCACATTGCTTCTGCCATTTCAATTGGACAGTGCAAGTCATAGAGCCAGCTAGAGTCAAGGACTGGTGAACCAAACTCCACATCTTAAAGAAGGGAGTGGCAAAGTCACATTGTGTAGCACAAACCTCATCCCAAAGTGGGGACACAGAGAGGAGTAAAGGATGACAACCACTTCTGCAATCTATAATCATTACAGTTTGAAACGAATACCCGCCTTTTTCTTGCATAGAATTGGCCAGAATTTATTCTCCTATCATGCCTAATTGCAAGGGAACTTAGAAAGAAAGTGAAAGTCTGGATATTGTGGGGGGCGGGGGTACATCTTGTGGAGAACAGGTGGAATGAATCTCCTGTTTGCAGTGTTCTGTTCTCACTGCATCTTCTACCTTGACCCGGGCTTTCATTTCTACTCACCAGATGTGGATGAATGTGCCAATCCCAGAAGTTGCCCAGACCATTCGACTTGCCACAACAGTCTTGGAAACTACTCTTGTGTCTGCAACCCGGGTTTTCAATCGAGAAGTGGAAGGAAAAGTTTCCAGGGGCCAGGAGAGATGTGTCAAGGTATGTGCAGGGGTCTTCTGGGGAATCAAGTCCAATGTGTTTGAAAAGACAGAAGTGGTGGGGAGAAGTTGAGGTGGGTCTTAGCTGAGTTCAAAGCCCTCATATGCAAAGCTGAAGCCAATAGCAATGGATTCATTCATGCATGCATTCAACAAACACTTCTTGAGCACCTACTATATGCCAAGAATTATTCTAGGGATGGAGGATACTGTGATAACACAGAAAAAAGCATTTATTCTACTGGAACTTCTTATCATGGTGAGAGAATCAGACAACAAACAAAACACCATCATGTATTTGGGCTGAGTTTGCTGATGACGGCTCGACATTCTTCCATGCAGTGACAGTTGTGTTGGCTCAACTGTGGGCTAGAGGATCCACTTTGAAAGGGGCTCCCTCACAAGGTGAAGGTGGTGCTTGCTGTTGGCTGGCAGCTCTGCCAGAGTTGTAAGCTGGAGGCCTACGTTCTTCTCCATGAGAGCTGCTTTTTTCATGGCTAGTTGAGCTTCCTCACAGTATGGCAGCTGAGTCAAGCATGGGCATCTCAAGAGAACCAGGTGGAAGTGTGTGATACTGTGATGACTTAGCATGGTCTTTTTATGAGCTGGTGTCTCCACCACCACAGTCACACGCATGCTGTGATTCAAGGGGAGGAAATATAAACCTCATTGCTTGATGGAAGGAGTATCAAAGAAAGGACATTGAATTAAGGGCATTAGGAATGAAAGACATTGTTTCAACTATCTTTGGAAAATGCAAACTATTTCATAAGATTAAGAAAATTTGTAACTCTGTCTCTGGAAATAATTGGATCCCTGGAAAGCCAGGTCATTTCCTCTGTACAGGTAATGTGCTCAGGCTCTCAGGCTTGGGTCTTTTGTGGACAGTTCCGATTGTGTTGAGTGCATAAGTTCCTTGGGGGTTTCCCAGGTGCTAAAGAACCTGCTTACAAATGCAGGAGACACAGGCTTGATCCCTGGGTCAGGAAGATCCCCTTGAGGAGGGCATGGCAACCCACTCCAGTATTCTTGCCTGGAGAATCTCATGGACAGAGTAGCCTGGTGGGCCACAGCCCATAGGGTCACAAAGATTCAGACACGACTGAAGTGACTTAGCACACATGTGCACATATGTGTTCTTACCTTAGACACCTAATCTTTATCTGCTCACTCTTCTCCACTGCTCCTCAGAGGTTAATGAATGCCTTTCTAGTGGGGTCTTCCCAGAGCATTCTGAGTGCACCAACTGTTAAGCTACCATTGCAGCTACCAAGTTGAATTCAGCTCTAACATCCTCAGTCAGGGAATGTGTAGAGAAGCTGATCTTCTTTACCTATTCAATTAATTAAGAACTTCATTTGATGATGCTACGATGTAGAGATTATTACATTTTACCTGATTTTGAATGGAGATATTTGAAGTCATCTCTGATGTTTTTGGTCTATTTGTAGCAGTTAGCTATTGCAGAGTAATAAATCATCCCATAGGTTAGTGGCTAAAACAAACACCACTTATTTATCTCTTGACCATGTGCTGGCACTTTGAGTTGGGCTCTGCTGGTCAGGTCTTTAAGTCTCCACTGGGCTTGTTGCTGTGTTTGTGGTCAGCTGTGTGTCAGCTTTGCTGATCTTGGCTGGGCTGTCTCACATATCTGGGACTCATCTGGGATGACCCATCTCTCTTCTACTTTGTCTTTTCTGTTATTAGCCTGAGGTTGGTTCATATGGTAGAGGGAAGGGGCCCAATGCATAAGCAGAAACAAATAGGCTTCTTGAAGTCTAAGTTTGGAACAGGCACCACTTTCCTTCAGCTGTACTTCTTTGTTGAAAGCAAGTCACAGAACCAGATAGAGTGAAGAGGTGGTGAACCAAACCCCACATCTTAAAGGGAAGAGTGGCAAGGTTGCATTGTGTAGCACCAACCTCATCCCAAGGTGTGGACACAGGGAGGAGTAAAGGATGATTCCTTTACTCATAGTAAAGCCATTCCTGCAATCAATGATCATTATGCTTGAAACTATTTGTGTGTGCATACAGTTGGCCAGAATTATTCTCACGTCATGCCTAACTGCAAGGGAAGTTTTGGAGAAGGGGAAAATCTGGGTATTTGGGAGCATCAGGTGGTGAACAGGTAGAGTGAATCTCCTGTTTCAGTCCCCTGTCCTTGCTTCTTCCTCTGCCTTGATCTGAGTTTTCATTTCTACTCACCAGATGTGGATGAATGTGCCAATCCCAGAAGTTGCCCAGAGCATTCAACTTGCCACAACAGTGTTGGAAGCTACTCTTGTGCCTGCAACTCAGGATATATATCCAGAAGTGGAAAGAAGAGTTTCCAGGGACCAGGGGAGACATGTCAAGGTAGGTGCAGGGGTCTTCTGGGAAATCAAGTCCATCTGTTTGGAAAGACAGCAGTTCTGGAGGAAGAGTTATAAGTTGAGGTAGGTCTTAGCTGAGTTCAAAGTCTTGTCTGCAGAACTGAAGCCAATACATCGATTCATGGGTTCATTCAACAGACACTTCTTGAGCACCTGCTATATAGAAAAGCACTATTCGAGGGATGGAGGATATTGCAGTGAGTAACACAGGCAAAAATATTTGTTCTCCTGAAACTTCTTGTTGAGGGTGGGGAGAAACAGATGAGAAGCAACATACATGCATGCATCTGCTCTTTGGGTGGACTTTGGTGAGGATGACTTGACTTTGTTCCACAAAGTGCCAGTTGAGCTAGTTCAACTGGGGGCTAGAAGATCCACTTTAAAGGGGGCTCACTCACAAGGTGAAGCCGGTGCTGAATGAAGCTGTGGGCTGGAGGTCTTAGTTCTTCTCCACATGAACTGTTTTATCATGGCTCTTTGAGCTTCCTCAGAGTATGGTGCCTGAGTCAAGCATGAGAATTCCAAAAGAACAAGGTGAAAGTGTGTGATGTTTTTGTGACTTAGCACAATACTTTTATGACCTAGTGTCACCACTGCATAGTCACAAACATGCTCAGATTCAAGAGGAGGAAATATAGACCCTGCTCGATGGAAGACATACCCAAGAAGAGACACTGAGTGAAGGGCATATGGAATAGAAGACATTGTTTCAACAATCTTTGGAAGATCCCAGCTTTATTTGAAGAAAATGTGTAACTTGGACTCTCTTTCTCTCCAGATATAGACGAATGTTCTCAAAAGCCCCCACCTTGTGGTCCTAACTCAAGGTGCAGAAACCTGCCAGGAAGGTATGAGTGCAGCTGTTTGACTGGTTTCTCTTCTCCCACGGGAAATAACTGGATCTCTGGAAAGCCAGGTCATTTCACCTGTACAGGTAATGAGCTCAGATTCTCAGGCTTGGGTCTTTTGTAGACTACTCCTATTGAGTTGAGTACATAGTGTGCTAAACTTGGACACCTAATCTTTGGTCTGCTCACTCTCTTCCACTCCTCCTCAGACATTAATGAATGCCTCTCCCATGGGGTCTGCCCTGAGCATTCTGAGTGCACCAACTCTTTGGGAAGCTACCGTTGCAGCTGCAAAGTTGGATTCACCTCTGGAAACTCCACCTGTGAAGGTACAGAGAACCTGATTTCTTTTAGCTACTTAATTAATTAAGAACTTTATTTGATGATCCTATGAGCTAGAGATTTTGATCTCCATTTTAGGAATGATCCAAATAAGGCCCATAAAAGTAAAGTGACTAGGTCAAGGATACACAGCTAGTCTGTGGAAAAACATGGGTTTGAACTCTTGTTGAGGGTGTACTATGAGTTAAGCAGTGGGTCAAGCAGTATTTGAGAGTACTGGAGGACTCAGTCCCTAGCCTGATTTGTGCCCTGCTGGGGCCGGGGGTGATACTGACAATGTCTGGAGACACTTTTGTCCAAACTGGTGGTGGCGGTGGGTTGGTTTGTATAACTGGCAACTGGTGGGTAGAGACCAGAGATCCTGCTAAACATCCTCCAATGCACAGAATAACCTTCCCGCAAGCAAGAATGATTGATCCCAAATGTAAATAGTACTGAGATAGAGACACTCCTTCCCAGGGAGATCTCAGACCCAAATGTTAGAACTTTTCCCTAAAAGGTATTTGAATGAAGACCTGAGAGTTATTCTTTTTTTAATTTAATTTTATTTTTAAACTTTACATAATTGCATTAGTTTTGCCAAATATCAAAATGAATCCACCACAGGTATACATGTGTTCCCCATCCTGAACCCTCCTCCTTCCTCCCTCCCCATACCCTCCGTCTGGGTCGTCCCAGTGCACTAGCCCCAAGCATCCAGCATCGTGCATCGAACCTGAACTGGCATCTCGTTTCATACATGATATTTACATGTTTCAGTGCCATTCTCCCAAATCTTCCCACCCTTTCCCTCTCCCACAGAGTCCATAAGACTGTTCTATACATCAGTGTCTGAGAGTTATTCTTGATCCTTGCCCCCTTTCCATATTAAATGAGTCATCATGTCATTGGCCAATCTACCTGCTAAATGTGTCTTGAATCTCTCCAGTCTTTTCCGTCCTTGGTTTGGGTTCCAACATGATTGCAGCAGTCTTCTCACTGTTTGTAATGTTGCTCCCTCAGATCTATCATTTACACTGCAGCCAGTATGTAACACTCTCACCAGGAGTTAAGGGCTCCATTTTCCTGAGTCTGAACAACACTATTATTTATTTATAGTGAGGATGGATCTTGGATACATCATCTTGAAGTTAGAGATATTTGAAGTCATCTCTGACATTTATGATCTTTGAAGCAGTTGGCTATTGCTGAGTAACAAATCACCCCAAACGTTAGTGGCTTAACAACCACAATTTTTAATATCTTGATTCCATGTGTTGGCACCTTAGGTTAGACTCTGCTGCTCAGTTCTTCTGGTCGCCACTGGGCTTGTTCATGGGTTTGTGGTTAGCTGTGTGTCAGCTATGCCAATCTTGGCTGGCTGTCTCACATATCTGGGACTCATCTGGGATGATCCTTCTCTCTTTTCCTTTGTCTTTTTCTTATTAACCTGAGGTTTGTTCAAATGGCAGAGGCAAGGGGCCCAATATATGAGCAGAAGCAAATAGGTTTCTAGAGGTCTAAGTTTGGAAGTGGCCCCACATTGCTTCTGGCATTTCAATTGGACAGTGAAAGTCATAGAGCCAGCTACAGTCAAGGACTGGTGAACCAAACTCCACATCTTAAAGAAGGGAGTGGCAAAGTCACATTGTGTAGCACAAACCTCATCCCAAAGTGGGGACACAGGGAGGAGTAAAGGATGACAACCATCTCTGCAATCTATAATCATTACAGTTTCAAAAGAATGCCCGCCTTTTGCTTGCATACAATCGGCCAGAATTTATTGTCATGTCATGCCTAATTGCAAGGGAACTTAGAAAGCATGAGAAAGTCTGGATATTGCAGGGTGTGTGTGTGGGGGGGACATCTGGTGGAGAATAGGCAGAATGAATCTCTTGTTTGCAGTGTTCTGTTCTCACTGCTTCTTCTACCTTGACCCGGGCTTTCATTTCTACTCACCAGATGTGGATGAATGTGCCAATCCCAGAAGTTGCCCAGAGCATTCCACTTGTCACAACAGTCTTGGAAGCTACTCTTGTGTCTGCAACCCGGGTTTTCAATCCAGAAGTGGAAAGAAAAGTTTCCAGGGGCCAGGAGAGATGTGTCAAAGTATGTGCAGGGGTCTTCTGGGGAATCAAGTCCAATGTGTTTGAAAAGACAGAAGTGGTGGGGAGAAGTTGAGGTGGGTCTTAGCTGAGTTCAAAGCCCTCATATGCAAAGCTAAAGCCTATAGCAATGGATTCATTCATGCATGCATTCAACAAACACTTCTTGAGCACCTACTATATGCCAAGAATTATTCTAGGGATGGAGGATACTGTGATAACACAGAAAAAAGCATTTATTCTACTGGAACTTCTTATCATGGTGAGAGAATCAGACAACAAGCAAAACACCATCATGTATTTGGGCTGAGTTTGCTGATGATGGCTTGACATTCCTCCATGCAGTGACAGTTGTGTTGGTTCAACTGTGGGCTAGAGGATCCACTTTGAAAGGGGCTCCCTCACAAGGTGAAGGTGGTGCTTGCTGTTGGCTGGCAGCTCTGCCAGAGTTGTAAGCTGGAGGTCTAAGTTCTTCTCCATGAGAGCTGCTTTTTTCATGGCTAGTTGAGCTTCCTCACACTATGGCAGCTGAATCAAGCATGGGCATCTCAAGAGAACCAGGTGGAAGTGTGTGATACTGTGATGACTTAGCATGGTCTTTTTATGAGCTGGTGTCTCCACCACCAGTCACACGCATGCTGTGATTCAAGGGGAGGAAATATAAACCTCATTGCTTGATGGAAGGAGTATCAAAGAAAGGACATTGAATTAAGGGCATTAGGAATGAAAGACATTGTTTCTAGTATCTTTGGAAAATACAAACTATTTCACAAGATGATGACAAGTTGTAACTCTGTCTCTCTTTCTCTCCAGATATAGATGAATGTTCTCAAACGCCCCCAACTTGTGGTCCTAACTCAAGCTGCAGAAACCTGCCAGGAAGGTATGAGTGCAGCTGTTTGACTGGTTTCTCTTCTCCCACTGGAAATAATTGGATCCCTGGAAAGTCAGGTCATTTTACCTGCACAGGTAATGCACTCAGACTCTCAGGCTTGGGTCTTTGGTAGACAACTCCTATTGAGTTGAGTACATGGTGTACTAAACTGAGACACCTAATCTTTAGTCTGCTCACTCTCCTCCACTGTTTCTCAGACATTAATGAATGCCTCTCCCATGGGGTCTGCCCAGAGCATTCTGAGTGCACCAACTCTTTGTGAAGCTTCCGCTGCAGCTGTGATGTTGGATTCACCTCTAAAAATTCCATCTGTGAAAGTATAGAGAACTTGATCTTCTTTTTTAGCTACTCAATTAATTAAGAACTTTACTTGATGTTCCTATGAGGTAAAGATTATGTTCTTAATGATCTTCTTGAGGCTCAGAGAGGTAAAATCATTAATCCAAGGATACACAGCTATGAAGTAGAAGAAGCTGAATTTGAATTCCTGTTGAGTGTCTTATATGAATTAAGCTGTGGCTCAGGCTGTATTTAGAATACTTCATGGCTCAAGGTCTAGCCTGATTTACACCTCACTGGTGGGAGATGTGACAGTATCTGGAGATAGTTTTGGTTTTCCATTCTGGTGATGTTGGTGGGTAGTTTGTGTTAATCAACTGGTCAGTCTCTGGGTAGAGAGCAGAGATCCTGCTAAACATCCTCCAATGCACATCACAGCCTCCCCACAACCAAGAATAATCTGGTCCCATGTGTCATTAGCACTGAGATAAATTCTGTCCTGGGGAAAGCTCAGATCCAAAATTCAGAATTTTTTCCTGAAAAGTATTTGAATGAAGACCTGAGAGTTATTCTTGATATTCCCTTCCCTTCCATATTAAATCAGTCATTATGTATTGGGCAATCTACCTGCTAAATATGTCTTGAATCTCTACTCTTTTCCATCCTTGGTTTAAGTTCCATCATTATTACAGTGGCCTCCTCACTAGTCTCTCCATTTTTCTAGTGTTGCTTTCTCAAATCTATTCTGCACACTACAAGCAGAATACTGTCACCAAGAGATATGGGTTTCAATTCCTGAGTCTGAGGCAGCATTATTAATGATCTGAATGGAGGGTGATTCCATAAGCAAGGCATAGAGTGATCAAGCCCTCAACATATTACCTTGGCTTGGAGTTAGAGATATTTTGAAATCATCTCTGACACTTCTGATCTATTTGCATCAGTTAGCTATATTTGTAGCAGTTAGCTATTGCTGAGTAACAAATGACCCCATAAGTTAGTGGCTAAAACAACCACCATTTGTTTATTTCTTAATTCCACATGTTGGAAATTTAGGTTGGGCTCTGCTCTGGTCAGTTCTTTAGGTCTCCACTGGGCTAGTGCATGTGTTTGTGGTCAGCTGTGTGTCAGCTTTGCTGATCTTGGCTGGGCTGCCTCATATATCTGCAGCTCATCCAGGATGATCTGTGTCTCTTTCACTTTGTTTTTTTCTTATTATCCTGGGGTTTGTTCATATGACAGAGGTAAGGGACCCAAAGTATGAACAGAAATAGGTTTCCTGAGGTCTGTTTGGAAGTGCCACCACGTTGCTTCTGCTGTATTTATTGGCTAGTGCAAGTCCTAGAGCCAGCTAGAGTGAAGGGCTACAGAATCCAACTCCACACATTAGAGAGATGAATGGCAATGTCACATTGTATGGCACAAGCCCCATACCAAGGTTGGACACAGGGAGGAGTAAAACATGACAGCCATTTCTACAATCTATGATAATTATGGTTTGAAACTATTTGTCACTTTTTGTGTGCATACAATTGACCAGAATGTATTCTCATGGCCATGCCTAATTAAAATGAGGTTAGGGAGAAGGGGAAAGTCTGGATATTGGGGAGGGTCAAGGGGAGATAATCTGTTTGTAGTGTCCCATCTTTACCACTTCTCCTTCTTTGACATGGGTTTTGATTTCTACTCACCAGATGTGGATGAATGTGCCAATCCCAGAAGTTGCCCAGAGCATTCGACTTGCCACAACAGTCTTGGAAGCTACTCTTGTGTCTGCAACCCGGGTTTTCAATCCAGAAGTGGAAAGAAGAATTTCCAGGGACCAGGAGAGACATGTGAAGGTAAGTGAAGGGTAAGTAAAGGTAAGTGAAGAGTCAAGTCCAATGTGTTTGCAAAGACAGAAGTGGTGGGAAAGAAGTTGAAGTGGATCTCAGCTGAGTCCAAAGCTCTTGTCTGTAGAGCTGAAGCCAATAATCAATCATTCATTCATGTATTCATTCTACAAATACTTCTTGAGCACCTAGTATATGCCAAGCATTATTCTAGGGATGAAGGATACAGCAGTGAGTAACACAGGTAAAAATTACTTGTTCTCCTGGAACTTATCATGAAATGTGGGGAGAGGAAGGTAACAACAAAATGCATGCAGGGAAATCTTGTGTGTCAGGGATAGTTCAAGGAAAGGTGAATAGGGAATACATGAGGGTGATGTAGTTTTAATAGAGTGGTAGAGAGAAGTCATGCTGAGAAGTTGATTTTTGATATAAGACCTGAAGGAGTGACATCCTGGGTATCTGGGGAAGGGTGTTCCAGGAAGAGTAAACAGTAGGTGCAGTGGTCTGGACAAGCCAAGACACTAAGCTCTTCCAGACGTGTTCATTCAGTCCTCCCAACAAACTGATGGTACAATGGTATTTTATACCCATCTTACAGATGAGGAACAGCCTCCATTATGATGGAATCGCCAAGGTCAAGTAGAAAGGAAATAAGAGAGTTAAGACTCAGCTCTTCCCAGTGTGACTTCATACCCCAGCCACCATGCCCTTCTGCCTCTGAATCAGGTTGCAACCACTAGCATCTCAGGGTGGGCCTGTGCAGGACAGATATCAACTTAATCCTCAAATTCCCAGTCCCTGAGACTCAAGGCAGCTTGGAAAGCTGTCATGTAAAGATACCTGAGCCAGACAGAACCTGGATTTAAATTGCAGTTGTGCTTTTCACAAGATACGTGATTTTGCACAGTTTTGAAGCCTCGGTTTTCTCCTCTGAAAAATGGGAATACTAGTTTGCAATTCATAGGGCTGCTGTGAGCTTCCATGATGTGGATGCCTGTAAAAGATTTTCCTCATTGCCTGCCACAAAGAAAGTGCAACACGTTTGCAGTGCATTTTTTATGTTAGCTAGTGAATACGTCTATAATATTTGCTCTGTCCCAGATTCCATTCTGAGTATTTAAAGATATTTATTGTTGTTCAGTCACTAAGTCATGTCTGTCTCTTTGAGCATGCCAGACTTCCCTGTTTTTCACTATGTCCCATAGTTTGCTCAAACTCATGTCCATTGAGTAGGGGATGCCATCCAACCATCTCGTCCTCTGTCGTCCCCTTCTTCTGTGCTCAATCTTTCCCAGCATCAGGATCTTTTCTGATTAGGTGGCCCTTCACATCAGGCGGCCAAAGTGTTGGAGCTTCAGTTTCAGCATCAGTCCTTCCAATGAATATTGAGGGTTGATTTCCTTTAAGATTGACTGGTTTGATCTCATCATCTTATTTAATCCTCTGAACAACTCAATTGGGTGGGTTCTATTATTGCTTTCATTTTAAAGATGAGGAAACAGAGACACAGAGAGATGACTTTTCTTATCCAGTGTATTAGCTCAGACTGCCATAACAAGGTACCATAGACTGGGGGTGGGGGCTTCACCAACAGAGATTTATTATCTCACAGTTTTGGAGGCTGGAGGTCCAAGATTAAGTATCAACATGGTTAGGTTCTGGAGAGAGCTCTGTTCCTGCCTTGTACAGAGCTGCATTCTTGCTGTGTCCCCACATGGCAGAGAGAGAGAGAGCTCTTGCGTTTTGCCTCTTGTTTCAAAAGTATAACATGTATTTCTGTTTTACACAGGTTGCATCATATTTATTTGGCTGTGCCGTGTCTTAATTGTGGTACTCATAGTCTTCCCTGTGGTGCATGGACTCAGTAGTTGTGGCACACATGCTCAGTAGTTGCGGTGTGAGGGCTTAGTTGCTCCATGGCACGTGGGATATTAACTCCCTGACCAGGCATCGAACCTGCATCCCCTGCATTGCAGGGCAGATTCTTAACCACTGGACCATCAGGAAAGCCCCTCTTCCTCTTCTTTTTAGGGCATTAATCCCATCACGAGAGCTCCACACTCAAGATCTTATCTAAACCTAATTGTTTTCCACATCCAAATGCCATCCCACTGAGGGAGAGGAGGCCTTCAACTTATGAATTTTGGGGAGACATAATTCACTCAATAACATCCAGTAAAACACAGATTATAAGGGTCAGAGCCAGGCTTTGAACTCATGACATCCATGCTCTCTACCCCTCCACTTGGATATAGTGATTCCTTGCAGAGGAATTGAAATTCATTAACAAAAGAGGGGAGTGATGAATTTGAGGCTGAGGGAACACAGGTGAGAGAGAATGAGCCTCATGAACCTACAGGTAATCGATGAATTTGAATCATGGATTATGAAGGCATTAGAAGCAAAATATGAGAGACTTCCCTGGCAGTCCAGTGGCTAAGACTTCACCTTCCAATGCAGTGGGTACAGGTTTGACCCCTGGCTGGGGAGTTAAGATCCCACTTGCCTCACAGCCAAAATTCCAAAACATAAAACAGAAGCAATATTGTAACAAATTCAGTAAAAACTTTAAAATAATGTTGTTTGGCCGCTAAGTCATGTCTGATTCTTTTGCAACCCTGTGGACTGTAGACTCCTCTGTCCATGGGTTTATCCAGGCAAGAATATGGGATTGGGTTGCCATTTCCTTCTCCAGGGTATCTTCTGGACTGAAGGATCGAACTCATGTGTCTTGATTTGACAGGCAGATTCTTTACCACTGACTCACTAGGGAAGCCTTGATCAACATAAAAAAATCTTAGGAAAAAAAAAAAAAAAAGAAAGGAAAAAATGAGCTCAGCTGGGAACAGACTCTCAGGGTCTTACATGTTCTAATGAGGAGTGTGGAGTTTGTCCTGAGCTGTGGGGGATCCTCATCAGAAGATTTGCATGGGTCACATACATGTCTCTAAATGCTTTCTTTTCGTAGTGACACAAATATGTTTAAGAAGGTGAGCCTGAAGGAGTCAGGGAAACCCATTGGCTCTAGTCAGTGATGGGACTGTGAGCCGCTACTGTACTCTCATCGTTCTTCTGCATTTTGATTTTTTGCTTAGATGTGGACGAATGTTCCAGGAACTCAACTCTTTGTGGTCCCAGTTCTGTCTGCACCAACATCCCAGGAAAATACAGCTGCTCCTGCTTGCCGGGGTTCTTTTCACCTGGCGTGTGGAGCCCTGAAAAACCTGAGGCTTTCAAGTGTGCAGGTAACTCTTCCCGCCATTTCTGGGGACTTCTCAGTGGGTGTCAAACTACTTTGAAACATGGTGATGACTTATCACAACAGTCATTTGTTCTTTTAAAAAAAGTATTTGTTTGTTTGGCTGCTTTGGGTCTTGTCATGGTACATGGGATCTTTCATTGGGGCGTGCAGGCTTAGTTGCTCCATGGCATTTGAAATCTTAGTTCCGCAACCAAGGATTGAACCCGTGTCCCCTGTTTTGGAAGATAGATTCTTAACTACTGAATCACCAGGGAAGTACCAAGTCATTTGTCTTTCCCCATGATTCTGTGGGTTGACCATATGGTTTTTTTGGGGCCCTAGCATGGTTGGCAGGTCCAAAATAACCTTGCTTACATGGCTGGTAGTTGGCAACGGCCTCTGGCTGGGAGTTCAGCTGGCCCTTCAGTTTTCCTTATGGAGTTTTCCTCATGGCTGCTTGGGCTTCCTCAGAGCATGGCAGCTGGCTCAGAAACACTCAGAGGGACATTGGTTAGATGGCCAGGGTTCCTCAACTTTGGTATTATTGACTTTGGGGCTGGATAGCTCTTTGTTGTGTGTCAGGGATGCTGATCTGTGCCTTATAGGATATTTGTCAGGGTCTTTGGTCTCTACCCATTGGATCCAAGTGACCACTAAAAATTTCTCCAGACATTGCCCAAGGTCCCTCAGTTGAGAACTAGATCAACAAAATAGAGATTTCTTACCCTCACACCAATCCAATACGGATATACTTGGCCGAGGGGCAACTTTCCTCCATGGAGTGATATAGGGAACCAGTTTCTTTCTATCTCTTGGTTCTTCTATCCCTTAAGACATTAGAATTCCTGGTTCCAGGGACTTCTCTAGTGGTCCAGTGGTTAAGACTCCATGCTCCCAATGTAAGGGGTGCAAGTTCCATCCTTGGTTAGGGGACTAACCTTCCACTTAGGCCACGTGGGCATGGCCAAAAGATTTTAAAAAGAAATTCCTGGTTACAGTCAGTGGTGGGGAAAAAGATAAAAGGTATAGCAACTTCTTAACCCCTTGGCCCAGAAGTTACATGTCATACTCCTTGACATCCCATAAATGAAAGCTAGTCATATGATCCCATCTAGCTGCAGAGGATTCTGGGAAATGTAGTCTCTGATTGGGCTGTTATGTTTTAGCAAGAACTTTTTCCTTTGAGGGGCTTCCCTGGTGGCTCAGTGGTAAAGAATCTGCCTGCAATGCAGGAGGTGCAAGTGACGTGGGTTCCATTCCTGGGTGGGGAAGATTCCCTGGAGGAGAACACGGCAATCCACTCCAGCATTCTCCCCTAGAAAATCCCATGGACAGAGGAGCCTGGTGGGCTACAGTCCACAGGGTCACAAACAGTCAAACATGACTGAAGCAACTGAGCATATGTGCACCCTCTGCTTCGAAAGGGGAAGTGTGATTTTTGTTGGCTTGGTGACCTATCTGCATCATGCCTGGTCTCTACCCCGCAGATGTTGATGAGTGCCTTGACAGGTGCCTTTTCAATGAGACATGCACCAACACCCCTGGGAGCTATTTTTGCACCTGCCACCCTGGCTTTGCACCAAGCAATGGACAAACTCAACTCCATAGATCAAAAGGCGGACTGCATAGGGGTGTAGGAAGTTTGTTGGACCTCCTTGGAAAGAAGAATCTCCTTACTCCTCTGCACTGTTTGATATCTTTGAGTTTTTTGCAGATATTGACGAGTGCCTTCAGGATCCCTCACGATGCGGCCCAGATTCTGTCTGCACCAACACCCTGGGCTCCTACAGCTGTGGCTGCGTTGTAGGCTTTCATCCCAATCCAGAAGGCTCCTGGAAACATGGCAACTTCAGCTGCCAAAGTAATCATCTCCTTACCTGTCTTGGCAATGGAATATGTGTCTTGCTTTGTAGAATTCTCACTTTTTCTCATTCTCTGGATTCTCCTCTTTTTTTTTTTTTTAACTTTATCTACATATTCTCTTATTTTCTGTTCACTTGTTCATTCATTAATCACTCATTTGATAAATTATTTTTGGAGCATCTGCTAATTAATGAATTCAACCGTCCCCTGCACTAGGTCCTGAGGATTTAATCCTGGATATGATGGACATGGTAGCTACCCTCATGGAGCTTATAGTCTAGGGAAGGGAGCACATGCATAATTATTTAATAGCCACAATGAGTGTGATAATTGAAGAATTGCAGTGTACTTTGTTGTGCATTGTGTAGTGGGATATTTAATATGCTCTGTGAAGTGTCATTTAAACAGAAATTTGAAGGAAGAGTGTGGATTATCTAGATGAAGAGTAGAGATCATAGTGCTCCAAATGATAGCATGTGCAAAGGCCCTGAGGCTAATGCAAAGTGAGGAGGGCATGGGAAATGGCATTTATGTCATCTGAGGATGTGGGCAGAGGTCAGCTTTTACAGGACTTGTGTGCTGTGTAAAGAATTTTGTAGTCTTTTTGCTGAGAACCATGGGGAACTTTGAAAGGTTTAAAAATTTTTAAGTTATGGACTATTTGATGTGTTAGAAGTATAGATAACTTATATGGAGGCAAAGGGGTATAATAATAAAATGAGTATATCTTAAGGCCTTAGCAACATAAGAACTAGAACATAATCAATGCCAATGCATATCCCTGAGTCCTCTGAAGAGAGGCCCATTCGGAACTTTGTTTGTAATTCCTGAACTTAAAATATTCCCCCTCTAAACATTCCTTGTTTAGTATGGTTTGCTTTGGAGCTTTATAAAAGTGGTATTGTATTATGTATAGTTTTTTCTGACTTGCTTTCTTCACTTGCTATCATGCTTCTCAGAATCACTGCTGTAGTGTGTAGCTATAGTTGGTTCATTTTCATGGTTGCATTGTATAACATGGCAATGGATGGATTTCAAGCAGGGGATGATGAACGCAGACTTGCTGGGGTTAAGTTTGACTTGGTTGCTTTTGTTTTCTTCGGAGGGATTCCCTTCAAGTGTAAAGATGATGTGATACCCAGCAACATGCAGGTCCAGTTATGCCATGCGGGAGCAGCGGTGGAGCCTAAATATGTAAGTATTTTTGAAGGTTCCTAGTTTTCGAGGTTTCTCCCAGAAGGCACTTAGGTAGGATGTTGTCCTGCAGCTTTTACAAAGACAAAAATAATCGTGGCCTAGACCAGATAGATGTTTATTTCTCTCTTTGTAGCAATCTGAATGTAAGCTGCTGAGATCTGACATGATGGCTCCATAATACTCTTCCATCATCAACACAAGACTCCCTTATTGTGGTCCAAAATGGCTGCTGCAGCTCCTGCCATCAAATCTGCATTCCAGTTGGTGGGCAGGGGAGAAGGGCAAGTGAAAGGCACAGTCCTTCTATTTAAGCACATGACCTAGTATCACTTTTGCTTACACCTATCTTCAGGAAAAGCTGGAAAGGAAGGACATTTGCCTATCTAAAACTTGGGAATTCATTTACTCAAACAAGTAAGAGTGTTGGAGTCTCACTTTTTGTGAGGTGTATTGCTGCATCTGTGTGATGTGGAATGGATGATACACAGCCTTCAAGCCAGGCAAAGAGGAATTTGGATATCTTGATTTTCTAATGAAGTCATTCTAGTGAGTAAAGACTCCAAAAGCATTTTCAGAAATTGATGTCACTATATTAAATATAAATGTATAAATTAGCTTTGGAATTCCCATGTACTTCAGACCACAGTTGTTTTTTTTTTAATTGTGAAATACACATAAAATTGATCATTTTAAAGTGTACAATTCAGAGGCATTTAGTACACTCACAGTGGTGTGAAAACGCCACTTCTATCTGCAAAGCTGTTTCATCACCACCAAAATAAACCCTATATGCCCATTAGCAGTTATTCTGTCTTCCCTCCTGTCCTCAACCCCCCAAAAACAGTGATCTAATTTCTATCTCTATAGACTTGTTCATTCTGGTTATTTCATATAAATGAAATCACACACTATGTGGTCTTCTGTGTCTGGCTTCTCTCACTGTGCATCATGCTCTCAAGGCCCAACCACATTGTAGGGAGTATCAATGCTTCAGTCCTTTTCATAGCTGAATTATATTCCAATTGGACCACTGGTTTTTTCACACATTTTCTGTCTGTTTTTGTTCTTGTTGTTCAATCACTCAGTTATGTTAGACTTTTTGCGACTCTATGAACTGCAGCACGCAGTTTCTGCACTTCCCTGTCCTTCACTATCTCCTGGAGTTTCTTCAAGCTCATGTCCATTGAGTCAATGATGACATCCAACCATCTCATCCTCTGTCACCCCCTTCACCTCCTGCCCTCAATCTTTCCCAGCATCAGGGTCTTTTCCAATGAGTCGGCCAAAATATTGGAACTTCTGTCTTTTTACCCCACTCAATAGTTTTGCTGTTGGTTGATGGTTTCTTTTCTTTCTTATGGGAGAGAAAGGTGCTGTGACTCCAATACTGATTGAAAGGCGAGTTTTTATTTTCCTGAGAATACTATAGCCTTGTGACACCAGGAATTCAGGACCACCCCATGTGGAGGGTTCAGTGGCCCAGTTGGTGCATTTCATGCTTGATCAATGCTCACAGGTGCTCTTCCCGCTTGGATACAGGTTTCCTTTTGTGCGCTGATGAATGCCACCCTCAGCGTTCTGGACAATGTCTGTGAAAACAAAACCACTGTCGTCTCTCTGAAGGTAACACTGAAGTCTTTGTAATCATGTTTTGAGTTTCAAACATCTTGGAGGCATACCTTGGGTACAGAACATCCTCTTTAACATAAAAGGGTTGTGAGTTAACGTTTAATCTGCTCCAGTAGTAAGGTTTGAAAAATTAACATGCAGAAAAATTGCCTTTTTTCTGTACAGTTTTGTGGGGTTTATTACCTGAGTAGGTTTGTGTAATTACCACCACAATTAGACAATAGAACTGTTCCATCCCTCTCCCCCAACAACTTCCCTGGCCTCCCTGGCCTTCCTTTTTTTTTTTTTACTTAAAAAATTAAAAAAAAATTTTTTTTGGCTGCATGGCATGTGGGATCCTAGTTCCCCAACCAAGGATCAAACCTGCATCCCAGCAGTGGAAGTGCAGAGTCTTAACCACTGGACCACGGAAGAAGTTCCTTGGGTTTCCTCTTTATCGCCATATATTCAATCCCTTCACGATTAGCGCCTGTGAATTCCTGATCTATTCTCTGTCATTTTAGTTTTATCTTTTCAAGAATGTTTTGTAAATGGAATCACACAATGAGTGGCCTTTAGAGTCTAGCTTCTCTCAGTAAGCACTGTGTTTTCAAGTTTCATCCACTTTGCGGCATGTGTCAATGCTTCACTCCTTTTTGTGGCTGAGTAGGAGTCGGACACGGCTGAGCGACTTCACTTTGACTTTTCACTTTCATGCATTGGAGGAGGAAATGGCAACCCACTCCAGTGTTCTTGCCTGGAGAATCCCAGGGACGGGAGAGCCTGGTGGGCTGCCGTCTGTGCGGTCGCACAGAGTCGGATACGACTGAAGCGACTTAGCAGCAGCAGCAGCAGTATCCCATTTTCTGGGTGGACCACAGAAGGTTTATCCACTCATCTTTGAAGGATATTTGAATTGTTTCCAGTTGACCAAGATCTCTTCATTCCTCCACCCCCACCTCAACTTTTGGTGATTATCAATAGAGCTACGATAAACATTATGTGTGTGTGTGTGTGTGTGTGTGTGTGTGTGTGAATCTGCATTTTCATTTCTCCAGGGTAAATACCTAGAAGTGGAATGACTAGATCATTATAGTAGCAGATTTTATTCAGATCTTTTTATTGATATATAGTTGATTTACAATGTTGTGTTAATTTCTGTCATATAGCAAAGTGATTCAGTTACACACATATATACATTTAAAAAATATTCTTTTCCATTATGGATTTATCATAGGATACTGAATATAGTTCTCTACAGTTGCAGATATTAAACATTAATTTCTATTAAGTCTTAAAGTTGAAACTAATGGATGTTGTTATTTCATTGATAAATCTAAATGAAAATAAGAAAATAACACTTTCATCTGTATTCTGGTGAATTTTTAATTAATTAATATAACATTTATTCATGAAGTGTATATTCATTCATGGAGATTTCAGATTAAATTTGTATAAACAATGAGCCCTTTCAACAAACTTATTTAAATTCCTGCAAACATTTTCTACCATGTTTACATGTTTTCTCATTTCTCCCCAAATTTTAAGTACGGAATGAAGATTTACAAACCTAAGGCAAGGTTACTATACCCTTACATGCCATGTGTGCCGAGTTGCTTCGGTCATGTCCAGCTCTTTGCAACCCTTTGGAGTATAGCCCACCAGATTCCTCTGTCCATGGAATTCCCCAGGCAAGAATACTGGAATAGGTTACCATTTCCTCCTCCAAGGGATCTTCCTGATGGAACCCGCATCTCTTATGTCTTCTGCATTGGCAGGCGGGTTCTTTACCACCTGAGAAGCCCTTACTATGCTCTTAAAGGATTTATAAATCCAATCAACCACACATATGAATATAATAATTCAGATTTTTAAAATGTGCAATGCAGTATGTCAATCTTAAAATTGTTCTCTTAAATTGTTCAGAAAAAAATCACAAGTCTAATTGCTTTTTGGCATGAAATCATCTGGTTGGTTTGCCTCTCTAATACATCAAATTGTTCCAACCATTAAGAAACAGATTTCCAAATTAAGCCAAAGATTAAAAGATGTCCTAAAATTAACACACATGTTTCACCATTATGGAGTTTTAGCCTGCCTGATATTTTTTTCTTTTCTGAAGATATAAACTAAACTTTCTAGCTAAGATGAATAAATTTAATGTCAAAGGGAGTTTTGATGATATTTCATCTGCTACAGAACTGAGAATCACACTTTTTCAGGATGATTGTAGTTGAGATTCTTCTGCTGCGTCAGTGGAGAGGGACCCCAAATTCATGCCTTTCATTTCGGATATGGTTACAAAACTCAGTACATCTTGTTTTTCCCAGCCAAACATCTCTCAAGTTTCACTCTGACTCAGTTTTTACTGAAGTTCTTTTCATCTTCTTGTTATCAAAGTTGGGTAGATAGAAATTGTTTTCCCTGCTAAGATATCTGTTAATTTCCTTCACCAGTGGACTGGATTCAATTAATTTCTTCCCTTCATTTCTTAAGTTGTGAATTATTTTCAGATTTTTTTTGTTGGGGTCACATTTTATAGTCAATTTATTGATAATAATCAACAATCAAGGAAATAGTATCAGCATTAATATTAATATAATTATTGCTATTCTTTCCTTAACTCTGTTCCTTAGACAGAACCAAATGTTAACATTTAGATGTATATCTTTCCATATGTTTTTTTACTTTGTGAATACATGGAAAACAGATCCACACCATACACACACACACACACACACACACATTGAATCATTTATTGAGTACCTACTGAGTGGTTTATAGCAGTGATTAAGAATCCAACGTCTGAGGTCAGACCCTACTGAGTGGTTTATAGCAGTGATTAAGAATCCAATGTCTGATGTCAGACCCCCCAAGGTTCAAATTTTGGTCCTACTATCTACAAGATATGTACTCATGTTTTCCTATCCAAAGTGGTATTAGCAGTAGCCTCTATTTCATAGTTATCATAAAATTAAATAATATCTATAATATTATTTAAATAATATAAATAATAAATAAATAATATATAATATATCATAAAATTAAATAATATATAAGATTATATATAAAATATATACTATATAAAATATAAATATAAAATATATATAACATATAATATATAATTATAAATAATCATATATAATATATATGATTATATGTAATTATATACAATAAATAATGTACAAAAATAATAAAGTATAAATATATAATATAAAAACATATATTATATATTATATATGTTATATATTATATTATATTATATATTATATAGGATTATATTAAAAATATATCATATATAATAACATATAATATTTATATATGCTATACATAAATTATATATATAATATATATATTATATATTATATATAGTATATAGTATATATATTATATTATATATTATATATAAGATATCTCATATATCTTATTATATATAATAATACATATAAGATTATATAAAATATATTATATATAACATATATAATATACAATATATATTATATATAACTATAAAATATAAATATAAATTATATAATATAAATATATATAATATATATGATAATATATAAATATAATAAAATATAAAATATAAATATAAAATATATAAAATATGAAATATATATATAATATATATTATATTATGTATATAAGATTATATATAAAATATATTATATACAATAATATAGAATATTTATATACACATAATATATACATATTATTTATATATTATATTATATATAATACATATAATATATAACAAAATATAATATATTAAATATATGTAAATTAAATATAATTAATTTAATTATAAATTAAATAATATATAAAATGTATTTATATATGAATCTTCATGTATATTTTATATAATAAATATATATAACATATATTAGATAATTTATTTTATTAAATGAATAATATGTATAATAAATATATATTATTTTATAAAATAAAAATAATATATAATATATATAAAATTAAATAATATATAATCAATACTTGGTTCACAATAAGTACTAATTATATTTATTTTAAAATCTCAATTAGTGCCAGAAACATAAATACAATAAATATGAAAGTTTAAATTAAAATGCTTGCTGTTTTAAAAGCAAAATGAGATAATACAACATATGGTTCTGTAACAGACTTATAGCCTTAGAGAACTAACTTATGGTTATGGGGGTGATGGGGAGAGAGATAGATTAGGGGTTTGGAATTGACGTGTACCTAATGCTATGCTTAAAATAGACAGCCAGAGTTTCTGGCTTTTCCCTGTAGAACACAGGAAACTCTGCTCAATATTCTGTAATAACCTAAATGGGAAAAGAATTTGAAAAAGAATAGATACTTGTACATGTATCACTGAATCACTTTACTGTACACCTGAAACTAACACAATATTATTCATCAATGATACTTCAATATAAAATAAAAATTTTTTAAGAGGACATATAATTGTAGACTCACAGGAAATTGCAAAAATAGACATAGAATCCTATGCAAACTTCCAAATTTCCCTGGTGGTGACACCTCATATAATGAAGAAAATGTCAAAACCAGGTGAAAAACAACAACAAATGTGATTCTGTACTTTGCTTTACTTAAAAATAGCTCTTGAACCTTTCTGCTTGTTAATGTATATGGATATACTATATCATTCTTTTATTAGCAACTGCATACGGGGCTTCCCCTGTATATGGGAGATCCCCTGGTGAAAGGCATGGTTACCCACTCCAGTATTCTTGCCTGGAGAATCCCATGGACAGAGAAGCCTGGCGGACTACAGTCCATGGGGTCACAAAGAGTCAGATACGACTGAGTGATTAACACTTTCACACTATCCCATGATTTGATTTTCACATGTTTTATTTAACCAATTGCTTGGACATTCAGGCTTTCCAGATTTTTGCTCTCAAAAACCATGCTGAGATGAACATCATTACACAAGATCCTTGCACAATTTTAAAGTATTTCTTGAAGGAGGGAATTCCCGGAAGGGAAATTGCCGAGTCAAAAGGGTACATGTAATTTATGAGGCAACAAGCGCTGACTTACTGCACACCAAGCTGCATCCCCAGTAGGGCTTCTTGAATCAGGAAAAAGAGGCTGAGGAAATGTCTTTTTTTTAAAGATTTTTTTTAAAGTCTGTATTGAATCTGTTACAATATTGCTTGTTTTATGTTTTGGGTTTTTTGGGCAAAAAAAAAAAAAATGTAGGATGATGTGTAGGATCTTAACTCCTCAACCAGGGATGTGTGGGATGTGGGACATGTGGGATCTTAGCTCCCCAACCAGGGATGGAACCCACGCCACCTGCATTGTATGGACGAGTCTTAACCACTGGACCACCAGGGAAGTCCCTAGTGAATGGCCTTTTAAATTCTTCATCATCCCAGACTGTCAACCCATTCTCATGGTGAGAGACGGGGGACAACTGCTGTTTCACTGATGAGAGAAAGAGCAAACACACACCTTTCCTTGCAGAGTACGGCTAAGAGACTTGACTCTGTGATTGAAAAAACATCCAAGTGGTCCAACTTCACCAAAGAAGAGACCTCGACGCTGGCCACAGTCTTGCTGGAGAGCGTGGAAAGCACCACGTTGGCAGCTTTTCTGAAACCCTCAGCGAATGTCAGTCAGACTATTCAGACGAAACACTTAGGTAGGATATATCTTTCAAGGTTGCCCCCGGGGGCTGACTTAAGCGGGTGACTTTGACATTGTGATTCCCCATGGCTTTCTCATATACCACATCCAACTTGTGTCTCCTGCATTGTCAGATGGATTCTTTACCACTGAACCGCCTGGGAAGCCCTAAAGTGGAGTGGAGCACAGTAAAATCTGGAGGAGAAGGGATCAGAAGAGAGAGAGGCAGATTTTGTAGACAAACGCCGGCTTCCCTGATGTCTTAGTGGTAAAGAATCCGCTTGCAATGCAGGAGATGCAGGGCACCTGGGTTTGATCCCTGGGTCAGGAAGAACCCCTGGAGGAGGAAACGGCAATCCTCTCCAGTGTTCCTGCCTGGGAAATCCCATGGTTGGAGGAGCCTGGCAGGCTACAGTCCAAGAGGTCCCAAAGAGTTGGAGGTGACTGAACACAGAGTAGGGAGTCACAATTTTACTTGAGGTAATGGGAGGGAGTGGGATTGAAAAGTTTGAGAATAAACACAATCTCATCTAGCTTATATTTTAAAAGGACACCTCTGGTTCCATTCCCTATCTAGTTTTCATTAAAAGTCCTGTAATTATTGCCATGTTACAGGTAAATCTGAGGCTCAGAGAGGTTAAGTCACTGGTCAAGTTTACACAGCAGGTGAGTGGTAGAGCTGGGCCTCCTAGTTTGTGACTGCAGAACATGAACCCTTTTCCACTCTGCTGGGCTTGCCCCAGACCCTCCAGATTTCCTTTGGTTTTGGAAAACCAGTCTAACTTTGACATAGTCAGAGGCTCATGACTGTTATCTTCCATCCTTATTCACTGCAAGTTCATTTTTCCCTGAAGCATCTCCTGAGATGTGAACGCTTACTCCTAGAGTTCCAACTGGGTTTTGAATTTGTTTGGTGCCTCCATCTGCCTGCCATTAATCAAGGGCCTCAAGATCTTTCCCATGACCCATCATTCTTTCTGTTCTTTCCCTCACTTACAAGATGCATTCCTTTCTTGGCCAGAAACCAAATTCAGATCCTACTTTCTGTGAGAACTCCTGCCACTTCTCCCTTTCTCCCTTTTAGATATCGAGAGCAAAGTGATTGACAAAGAATGCACTAAAGAGAATGAGACATTTAAGTTGAAAGCAAAAGGGGATGAAATGAAGATTTGGTGTTCCACAATCAAAGAATCTGAATCCACAGGTACAAACCCATTCCTGAGAAACAAAGAGGAGGGTTATGGTGCATTCAAGCAACAAATATTAATGGATTGATTGCTTTTTAAAATTTTTTAATTTTTAATGTTTTCTAATTGGAGTGTACTTGCTTTACAATGTTGTGTTCATTTCTGCTCTACAACAAAGTGAATCAGCTATATGTGTGCTCAGTCGCTTAGTCATGTCTGACTCTTGGCGACCCCATGTACTGTATAGCCCACCAGGTTCCTTTGTCAGTGGGATTTCCCAGGCAAGAATACTGGAGTGGGTTGCCATTTCCTTCTCCAGAATCAGCTATATGTATTCATATATCCCCTCCCTCCTGAGCCTCCCTCCCACCCTCCCTACGGATTGACTGATTTTTAGACCATTTTTAATTAAACAAAATTTTTATAGTAAGCCCTTATTGGTTGGGCTTCCCAGGTGGCACTAGTGGTAAAGACTCTGCCTGTTAGTGCAGGAGATGCCAGAGATGCAGGTTCAACCCCTGGGTCAGGAAGATCCTCTGGAAGAGAAAGTGGTGACCCCCTCCAGTATTCTTGCCTGGGAAATCCCATGGACAGAGGAGCCTGGTGGGCTATAGTCCATGGAGTAGCAAAGAGTCAGACTTGACTGAGCACAACAAAAACAATATTTTGTTGGTTATCTGTTTTAAATAGGGCAGTGTGTTCCTATCAATCCCAAACTCCCCCTATGTATCCTTTCCCCAGACTCTCCCCACCCTGATGCCGGCAGTTACCATAAATTCATTCTCTACGTCTGCAAGCCTGTTTCAGTTTTGTAAATAAGTTCATTTGGATCATTTTTTAAAATTCTGCATATAAGTGACATCCTATGGTTTATTTCTGGAGAAGGCAATGGCACTCCAATCTGGTACTCTTGCCTGGAAAATCCCACGGACAGAGGAGCCTGGTAGGCTGCAGTCCATGGGGTCGCTGAGAGTCGGACTCGACTGAGCGACTTCACTTTCACTTTTCACTTTCACGTATTGGAGAAGGAAATGGCAACCCACTCCAGTGTTCTTGCCTGGAGGATCCCAGGGTCGGGGGAGCCTGGTGGGCTGCCGTCTATGGGGTTGCACAGAATCAGACATGACTAAAATGACTTAGCAGCAGCATGGTTTATTTCCTCTGTCTGACTTACTTCACTTTGTATGGTAATCTCTAGCTCCATCCATGTTGATGCAAATGGCATTATTTCATTATTTTTCATGGCTGAGTAGTATTCCATTGTTTATATGTGTCATATCTTCTTTATCTATTCACCTGTCCATGGATATTTAGATTGCTTCCATGCCACACACCGAGGAAACCAGAATGGAAAGAAACACGTCAGCACTGTTTATAATAGCCAGGACATGGAAGCAACCTAGATGTCCATCAGCAGATGAATGGATAAGAAAGCTGTGGTACATATACACAGTGGAATATTACTCAGCCATTTAAAAGAATACATTTGAATCAGTTCTAATGAGGTGGATGAATCTGGAGCCTATTATACAGAGTGAAGTAAGCCAGAAAGAAAAACACCAATACAGTATACTAATGCATATATATGGAATTTAGAAAAATGGTAATGATAACCCTATACGCAAGACAGCAAAAGAGACACAGATGTATAGAACAGTTTTTTGGACTCTGTGGGAGAAGGCGAGGGTGGGATGATCTGAGAGAATAACATTGAAACATGTATATTATCATAGGTGAA
Organism: Bos indicus; assembly: GCF_029378745.1. Lineage (NCBI taxonomy): Eukaryota > Metazoa > Chordata > Mammalia > Artiodactyla > Bovidae > Bos > Bos indicus. The sequence goes on along the minus strand of NC_091766.1, from coordinate 17,361,369 downwards.
ATAGATCACTAGTCCAGGTTCAATGCATGAGACAGGGCACTCAGGGCTGCTGGTGCACTGGGATGACCCAGAGGGATGGGATGGGGAGGGAGGTGGAAGAGGGGTTTAGGATGGGGAACACATGTACACCCATGGCTGATTCATGTCAATGTATGGCAAAAACCACTACAATATTGTAAAATAATTAGCCTCCAATTAAAATAAATAAATTTTTTAAAAACTAAAAAAAAAAAAACAAACCCAAACAAACAACAAAAAAAGATTGCTTCCATGCCTTGACTATTGTAAATATTGCTGCAATGAACATTGGAGTGCCTCTATTTTTTAACTTTAATTTTTTATTATTTTGAGCAAATATTTATTGAAAATAAAATAATGATAGAGGCAAAAATAGCCCATGCCCTCAGGGAGTTCCCATCTTCTAGGGAAGTCAGACATTAAATAATCTCTGGGAGTAGAGTCTGGAAGAGTGTGGATATTTGTATATGTATGGCAGGTCTATGAAAAAGACCCTGATGCTGGGAAAGACTGAGGGCAAGAGGAGAAGCGGGTGACAAAGGATGAGATGGTAGGATGGCATCACCTACTCAATGGACATGAGTTTGAGCAAACTCCAGGAGATAGTGAGGGATAGGGAAGCTTGGTGTGCTACAGCCCATGGGTTGGCAAAGAGTCAGACATGGCTTAGAGACTGAACAACAATGGCTGATTTACTTTGGTATACAGCAGAAACTAACATAACATTGTAAATCAACTATATCTCAACAAAAAATTAATTTAAAAATAATCTTACAATATGGGAATGACAAGATGTTTCCTGTCTAGTCAGCAGCCATTGGTCACATTTTGTTATTGAGAGCTTTAAGTGTGGTTAGACTGTGAGTGTAATATCCATACTGGATTTCAATGTCTTGATGTCAGAGATGAAGGAATTAAAATATCTTATTAATAATTTTTAGAATGACTACATGTTGAAATGAAAATATTTTGCAGGTAGTGAGTTAATATATAATTTAAATAATCCCCCCCCCTTTTTGTTTTTTTACTGTTCTGAAACGTGGTTACTGGAAAATTTAAAATTACACATGTGACTCATACTAAATTTCTAACATACAGTGCTAATCTGTATCAGGGATTAGCAAACGCTTCCTGTAAACTGTGGTTAGTAAATGTTTAAGGCGTTGAACGTGATAGGATCTGTTGCAACTATTTCAACTCTGTCATCAGGGTGGGCAAAAGCATTCCTAGGCAATATGTAAATTAATGGGTGAGACTGTGTTGCAATGAAATTTTTATTCACACACACACACACACAAACAGGCAATGGGGACTACCCTTAAGGTCCATTGGTTAAGAATCCACCTACAAACGCAGGAGACGTGGGTTTGATCCCAGGTCAGAGGAGATCGTACATGCCGCAGGGAAATGAAGCCTGTGTGCCACCACTACTGAGCCCATTCACTGGAACTATGCAGCCTGCATGCCCTAGAGCCCGTGCTCTACAACTAGAGAAGCCACCACGATGAGAAGCCCTTCCCTTGCACATGGAGAGTACCCCTACCCACTGCAGCTAGATAAAGCCTGTTTGCAGCCACAAAGACCAGCACAGCCTAAAAAAATGTTTTTTTTTTTTTTTTTTTAAAAAAAAGCAATGATGGCCAGATTGGCTTGTAGGTCACTGTTCATCACTCCCCTGATCTATATGCTGTCTGGATGACCCAGGAACAGGCTAGGACACAGACCACCAACATTGAAAGGGGAAGCCCACCCAAAGAGACTGAACAAGAATAACCATAAATGTGAGAAGGGAAACTTATTTCCCACTGCTGAGTTGAATCGTCCCTTAAAAACAACACAAATTCAAATTAATTTTTAAATGTAGCCAAGTTTTTTTTTTTTTTTTTAGGTAATACCACCTCAGGATTTTTTTTTTCAAGTTAATTTATTTATCTGGCTGTGTTGAGGCTCTGTTGTGGTACATGGTCTCTCTACTTCTGGTGCTTGGACTCAATTGCCCTGCGGCATGTGGGATCTTAGTTCCCTGACCAGGGATCGAACCTGAGTTCCCTACATTGCAAGGTAGATTCGTAACCATTGGACCACCAGGGAAGTCTCAGATTTTTTTTAAAGTTTCTGATGAGAGTTAACTATCTGGAAGTCCACTGGTGTTTCAGTCCTGAGAGGAGGCCAGTGAAGGTGCAGAAATACGTGAGATATTAAAGTGTGTGTGTATGTGTGGATGAGCTGGGTCATCTGTAATAGCTACTAAGCAAATGATTGGCTTTTTTTTTTTTTTAATTTTGGGGAAATTTCAGGGATCAACGGGGTGGCTTTCGTTTCCTTTTCGGGTATGGAGTCTATTTTGGATGAGCGCTTCTTGAAAGATCTTCAGATCCCCTGGGCCAGCTCCAAGAAGAAGCTGAAGATAAATTCTCGAGTTGTTGGGGGCATCATAACAGGAGGGAAGAAAGACGGGTTCTCTAAACCAGTAATCTATACTCTGGAAAACATTAAGGTTGGTGACAAGGTTTTCACTGGGCCTCCACATCCTCTATTGGCTTAACTCTCATTTTTTGACAGGGACACATTAAGCAGATCTTCCCTGGTGACTCAGTGATAAAGAATCTACCTGCTAACGCAGGAGACATGGGTTTGATCCCTGGGTTGGAACATTCCCCTGGAGAATGAAATGGCAACCCACTCCAGTATTCTTTCCTGGAAAAATCCCATGGACAGAGAAGCCTGGTGGGCTACAATCCATGGATTCGCAAAGAGTCAGACACGACTTTGTGACAACATTAAGCAGCAAGTGTCCACAATTTCTGATAACTCAACCACTTCCCAAAATCCACTGCTAGAAAAATGAGCTCTTCTATTTCAATGTGGCATTTTTCCATTCATCAATGGGCAAGGTTGAGGTTAGATTAAGTAACGTTGATGCAGGAACATTTACATGAGCTTTATTTATATTAATTATAACCAAATTAGTAATGGATACAGGTCTGGCACCCGAGACATTTCTTTTTATCACTGCACATTGAAATATCAGCATTTTTCTCCATTCCATACAGAACGTGCCCACATCTTCTTGAGGTTGGTCAGGTTGAATCCATTCAAGATGGATTCTCAGGTAACTAAAGGCTCTGAATTTTCAGCCAAAGCAGGATTTTGAGAGTGCTATCTGCGTTTCCTGGAAACCGGACGTGGAGGGAGGCAGATGGACACCATCAGGCTGTGTGCTCCTTGAAGCTTCCAAGACACATACTGTCTGTGGCTGTAACCGAATGGTGAACTTGGCTGTCATCATGGCTTCTGGGGAGGTCACGGTCAGTAATGACGCTCTGTAGTCTGGATCCTCAAATCCAATGGGAAAATACTGATTAACATTCATTGTGTGCCTCTCATGGAATTGGGCATTGTGGGAGGGAGTCATGGGGACAGAAGGGGTGTGTGCTGTGTCTCTGCCCTTAGAGAATTCATGGTCTGGTTGAGAAGCCATGACACTGGTATATGAAATGAGAACTGACTCTAAACAGGTGCTGCTGCTGCCGCTGCTAAGTCACTTCAGTCGTGTCCGACTCTGTGCGACCCCATAGACAGCAGCCCACCAGGCTCCCCCGTCCCTGGGATTCTCCAGGCAAGAACACTGGAGTGGGTTGCCATTTCCTTCTCCAATGCATGAAAGTGAAAAGTGAAAGTGAAGTCAATCAGTCTTGTCCGACTCTTAGGGACCCCATGGACTGCAGCCCACCAGGCTCCTCCGTCCATGGGATTTTCCAGGCAAGAGTACTGGAGTGGGTTGCCATTGCCTTCTCTGCTAAACAGGTGCAGGCACGATAATAACCACAAACCCCACTTACAGAGCACCTGGGCTTCCCAGGTGGCACTCGTGGTAGAGAACCCACCTGCCAATGCAGGAGATGTAAAGTGATGTGGGTTTGATCCCTGGATTGGGAAGATCCCCTGGAGAAGGAAATGGCAACTCACTCCAGTATTCTTGCCTGGAGAATCCCATGGACAGAGGAGCCGGGCAAGATATAGTCCATGGAGTCGAAAAGAGTCAGACATGACTGAAGCGCCTTAACACACAATGTGCCTGACTCTTTAGCTGTTTTTAGATGCACTTTTCAGGACAGGAGGCTGGACCTCAATAGTCTGTTTAGTCATGAAGCCAGTAATTAGTAGAGATGGGATTCAAACCCAGGATGGCCTGAGTCCAGAGGTCTCTTTCTACAAAATTGTCCATAGGCATACTTCATTTTATTGCACTTTGCAGACATCACTTTTTAAAAAAAACAGAGAAAACAAATTGAAGGTTTGTGGCAACCCTGTGTGCATTGAGCAAGTCTGTTGGCACCGCTTTCCCAACAGCATTTGCTCACTTCGTGTCTCTGTGTCACATTTTGGTCATTCTTGCAATATCTCAAACCTTCTACCAGCAAAAAGATTATGACTCACTGAACGCTCAGATGATGGTAGCATCTTTTAGCAATAAAGTATTTTTTAATAAAGGTATCTACATTTCCCAGACATATGCTATTATATACTTTAAATGTGTATGGTGAGTATGGTGGCATGTAAACATAACTTTTATATGCACTGGGAGATAAAAATTCATGTGACTCATTTTATTGCCAATATTTGCTTTATTGCGGTGGTCTGGAATTGAACCTGCACTGTCTCTGAGATCTGCCTGTAAATGGTGCAAGAATTTGTGTTACAGAAACTGAGAGTTGTGTCACTGAGAACTGGGGTTAGGTCAGGAAGGAGGTGGAACATGAAATAAGCCTTGGTGAGAAGTTAGATTTGGTAGAGAGGAAAGACAGGCTCATTGGTGCTGTGATGGGTAGCCTTGTCTATCACAGGATCCCAAGTTCAGTTCTCTGCCAAGCAGGTCCTAAATTGCTACTTAGAGGAATATAAGGCTTAAGACTTAAGAAAATTTGATCCAGAGCAAGTCTAGCCTAGTTTCAAGTCCCACCTCAATCACTTCATAGCTGTGTTTCCATTGGCATATCACTCAACCTCTCTGAGCTGAGCCAAATTTTTTCATCTTAAAAATGAGAACAAGAGAAAAATGATGACTCAGGAGTTCCCTGGCAGTCCAGTGATTAGGACTCAGCACTTTCACTTCCATGTCCTGGGTTCAATCCCTGGTCTAGGAACTAAGATACCACAAGGTGTGGCCAAAAGACAAAAACAAAAAATTAAAAGCATCAGCATTTAATTAGGGAAAAAGAGAAACTGATGATGAAAACGAACACTTATGCGTGTTTTCTGTTCTAAGTACTTTAAGCATTTTCATGGAATCCTCTTGGAACTATTCCACATGATACTTACTGTTGGTATCCTCATTTTAACAGAGGAGGAAACGGGCACAGAGCAGTTAGGTATCTTGCCCAAGCTTAAACAGCCAGAAACTGGCAGAACTGTAGTCTTAACCACTACATCACAGCATCATAGAGAAGCTGGTGCCTGGCGTATCTTTAACACACAGAAAGCACCCCGATAAAATTAATTACAAATAATGGCATAGGGAAGGACTCAACTTGTCACCTCTACTCCTGGAAGTTGGAGCACCTTGGAACACCTATTATCAGTCCTGGTTCAGTGCAGGTAACAGGAACCTCTCAAGGTATGTCAAGCAGGAAAGTATTTTAATACAGGGGCTTGGATGCTCACAGAATTCTTGGAAGGGATGGAGGACTTGAAGTCAGGGGTTCTGCCACTTGAATGTGGCTTCAAGATCGCCCCTCTGCAGCCAGAGGTCATAAATTACCTTTGGCATTTCACCCCACATCCATGAAATTAAAGATCGGATAGTCGGAATGTGGAGTCCAGCCATAGCTCGATCCTGTCTGCAGAAAAGTGGTATCTGCCTCCATCCTGCCTTTTAAAACCTTCATGTGTGCATCTCACTGGAGAACCTAAATGATGTTCAGGGCCTTAGCCCCGAGAGATTATGGGAAATGCAGTTTGTAGATGTCTTACCCTATAAGAATAGGTCATAGGAGAGGGATGAGAATGGGTGCTGATGGATGCCGAAGGGTGATGATGAACAATATCTAGTTCACACCAAGCGCCCGAGGGAGAAAAAGCTTCCAAGCTCTATATACCCAAGCCAAGAGTCTGGATAGTTCTTTTTGCTGCCTGGGGGTTATAACTGGTCATTCTCGGAGGCCAACAGTGTATCTCTTTTCTGACAGATGGAGTTCACCCTGTACCTCATTAGTCACGTGGGCACGATTATCTCACTGGTGTGTCTTGCCATGGCCATCATCACCTTCCTTCTGTGCCGCACCCTCCGAAACCAGAACACCTACATCCACCTGCATCTCTGCATATGCCTCTTCTTGGCCAAGATGCTGTTTCTCACTGGTGTGGACAAGACCGACAACCAGGTCTCGTATCCCTCAGGCTTTGACCCCATCCATCCCCATCATCTCCCCATCTGCATCTGCTCATCCTCACCTAACTCCCTCAATGCCAGTTTCCACCTCAGGACCTTTGCACATGCTTTCCCCTCTTTCCATACTCATCTGCCAGCTTCTAGTTGATGCCTTCTGGTGATAGGTCTCAGTTTCGAATGACTTTTCCTGATCATGTTATGTATGGGGGTGGTCTCTCTTCCTACACTTTAAGCCTTTGGTTCTTACCCGGGCTGATTCTGTGCCCTCAGGGGACACTTGGCAATATCTGGAGATATTGCTAGTTGTCACCTTTGGGAGGGGATGCTGCTAAACATCTTACAATGCACAGAACAGTCTCCCCCATCTTCCCATAGCAGAAAATAATAAGGCAATAGTGTTACAAATAGGGACTTCCCAGGTGGCTCAGTTGGTAAAGAATCCCCCTGCCACTACAGGAGTCACAGGAGACCCAGGTTCAATCCCTGGATCAGGAAGATCCCTGGAGGAAGAAATGGTTACCCATTCCATTCCTGCCTGGAGAATCCCATGGACAGAGGAGGCTTGTGGGCTCCTCTGGGTTTACAGAGAGTCAGACATGACTGCACACAGCACAGCAGTAGCAGTGTTATAAATATTAGTAATGCGACAGTTGAGAAATTCTTTGTTTAAAAACTGAAATATAGTTGATTTACAGTGTTGTGGCAATCTCTGCTATACAACAAAGTGACTCATTTGTATACATAAGTACATTCTTTCTTAATATACTTTTCTATTATGGTTTATCACAGGATGTTCAGCATAGTTCTCTGTGCTGTACAGCAGGACCTTGTGTCTATCCATTCTAAATTTAATAATTTGCATCTAACAACCCCAAACTCCCAGTTCATCCTTCTCCCTCCCCTGACCTTGGCGACAATGAGTCTGTTCGCTTGTCTGTGTTCATCTGTGTCATAGTTTAGATTCCACATATAAATGATATCATATGGTAATTGTTTTCTCTTTCTGACTTACTTCACTTAGTGTGATCATCTCTAGTTGCATCCATAGGTGAGAAATTTTACTTTTCAAACACTCTATTTTGCATCTTTTCCCAGCACCTATTAATATTTGAAACCATATTGATTTTTGTTATTGTTGTTTTACTCATTGTGTATCTACCTCTTCCACAAGATTGTGTGCCCCATGAGAACAAGAACTTTTGGCCAATTAAGCTCCAATAACTGTGTCCGAAACAGTAGGTTCTCGGGGTATTTCCAAAGGAAACACTACTGACATTTCAGGTGGGATAATCATTCTTAAAGCAGAACTACCCTCTCACTATGGGGTGTTTCACTTCCTAGACCCCTTGGGAACCAAAGGCTAGTAGCACTCCCCACCTCTCATCATGGGACCAAGGGTGAACAAAATTTTCCTGTAAAGAAGCAGATAAAAATATTTTTAATTTTGCAGATGCCATGGTCTCCGTTGGCAACTGCTCAACTCCGCCACTTTAGCATGAATACAGTCATGTTGTTGTTTAGTCACTCAGTCGTGTCTGACTCTTTTCGACCCCATGGACTGTACCCCATCAGGCTCCTCTATCCATGGGGCAAGAATACTGGAGTGGGTTGCCATTTCCTTCTCCAGGGGATCTTTCTGACCCAGAGACTGAACCTACCCCCACCTATCTCCTGGCATTGGCACCCGGGTTCTTTACCCACTGAGACACCAGGGAAGCCTGAAAGCAGCCATAGAGAATACATAAATGGGGAAGGCTGTGTGTCAATGAAATGTTAATTACAAAACCTGCAACCAGTCCATGGCTGTAGTTTGTGGATCCCTTCTCCTCCCCCACCCCTGTATCTTCAAACATCCCCTAAAGTAGGGTGGTCATCTATCTGTTTTTCTCTCAGACTCTCCCAGTTTTAGCACTGGAAGCTGTACATCCTGAGAAAACTCATTTCTAGGGAAACCAGAATGATTGGTGTCCCTACTAAAGGGATGGAACTACCTGTAGTGAAGACTATATCTATAAATATTTGTGGAATGAATGAAGAGGCCGTGTTTGGGGAAGTCCAGTCAAAGTAGCCACATTATGGTTGTTTTTTTTTTTTTAATTTTATCGGAAGATAATTGCTTTACAATTCTGTGCTGGCTTCTGCCATACATCAACATGAATCAGGGAAGGAGGCAGGACACAACCCTGAAAGAATGACATAGCTGGTGAGGATAGAGTATGGACTGATTAGAGCCAACTTGGTCCCAGAGAAGGAAATGGCAACCCACTCCGGTATTCTTGCCTGGAGAATCCCAGGGATGGGGGAGCCTGGTGGGCTGCCGTCTATGGGGTTGCACAGAGTCGGACACGACTGAAGCGACTTAGCAGCAGCGGGTCCGAGATGGCAGAAGATTCAACTTGCGGTAGACCTTGAGCCTCATCATACACTGCTGTAATACATTAGGATGCTAAATGACCACCCATAGGCACCCAGGCCCACCATCAAAGACCAAAACGTGGGCAGTGGCCCAATTCCTGGAAATCCCTGCTCCTTCCCCCAAATATATAGTTGAAATAATCTTCCTACTTGTTAGCCTATGAGATTACCCAGCCCATAAAAACTAAGCACAGCTGCTTTTGCCTTTTGAGATGGACAGAATTCTGTCATGGAATGTATGTGTGTGTGTGTGTGTGTGTGTGTGTGTGTGTGTGTGGTGTGGTGTGCATGCTCAGTCACATCTGACTTTTTGTGACCCCATGGACTGTAGCCCACCAGGTTCCTCTGTCCATGGGATTCTCAAGGCAAGAATATAGTGGGTTGCCATGCCCTCCTCCAGGGGATCTTCCCAACCCAGGGATCAAACCCACGTGTCTTGCATCTCCTGCATTTTCAGGATTCTTTACCACTGAGCCACTTGGGAAGCCATATGGAATGTATAGATACACATTCTAAATAAATAATGCACACTCTAAATAAATCCACTTCTTACCTATCAAAAGCAAGAACAATAGCAACAGAGGAGCCCCTTCTCTGCCTTCTTCCTCTGAACATACTCCCTGGAGTAAGGGAGACTGAAGGTGCCTGATTCTCTTCTGCAGATGGGCTGCGCCCTCATCGCAGGCTTTCTGCACTACCTTTTCCTTGCGTGCTTCTTCTGGATGCTGGTGGAGGCTGTGATGCTCTTCCTCATGGTCAGGAACCTGAAAGTGGTGAATTACTTCAGTTCTCGAAACATCAAGATGCTGTATCTCTGCGCCTTTGGCTATGGGCTCCCGGGGCTGGTGGTGGCTGTTTCTGCTGGCTTACAACCACAGGGTTATGGGATGTATAATCGGTAAGTGACATTCTTCTCTTTCCCTGAAAATTGTTATTATTAATTGTTCCATGGTGATAATTAAATGAACACACAAAAGAACAATAACGGGAGCAGTAGTCATGGCTACCATTTATTGAGCTCTTACTTTATGGGCTGCCAGGGGCAGTAGCCCAGGTTGTGCACTGCACAAATCTGGAAGCCATTGTTTGCATTATAGTATAGGTGGGTAGTGGCAATGTAAACAGCAAACTTGATTGCAAAGTTTTCAGTTTGTGGACTCTAGAGCCAACTTGCTTGGGTCTGGATCCTGGCTACACCACTATCTAGCTAGGCTGCCTTGGGCAAGTTACTTAAACTCGATGCTCTCATTTCCTCATCTATTATATGCAAGCTGATGACAATGCCTATATTATAGTGTTATTGTGGGTATTAAATGAGTTAGTATCTGCAAAATATTTAGACAGTGTCTGGCACAGTGTAAAGCATTATACATGTTTTTGTTGGTCTCTCTTTTTTCATTAAGTTTTTAATTGGAGGAAAATTGCTTTACAATGTTGTGTTGGTTTCTGCCATACAACAACGTGAATCAATCATAATTATGTATATGTCCCTCCCTTGTGAGCCTCCCTCCCCTCTACCACCCCAGTCTCTCTAGGTTGTCACAGAGCACCACACTGGGCTCCCTGTATTACCCAGCGGCTTCTCACTAACAACCCCATGGATGATAGGAGCCCGACAGACTACAGTCCATAGGGTTGCAAAGAGTCAGACATGACTGAAGCAACTGGGCATGCGTGCACTAGCTATCTATTTCACACATGATAGTGTGTGTATCTCAATGCTACTTTCTCAATTCGTCCCACCCTCTCCTTCCTCCACTGTGTTCACAAATCTGTTCTCTACATCTGCATCTTCATTCCTTCTCTGCAAATACTTTCATCAGTACCATTTTTCTAGATTCCGTGTATATGCATTAATATACGATATTGGTTTTTCTCTTTCTGACTTACTTTGCTCTGTATAACAGGCTCTAGGTACATCCACCTCACTACAACTGACCCAAATTCGTCCCTTTTTATGGCTTAGAAATACTCTGCCATGGTCTATTTTAAAGTGAGGTAGGCTTATCAAAGGTTCTGTGTGAGAAGATAGTAGCTCCAGTTGTTGTTCAGTCGCTCAGTCGTGTCCAGCTCTTTGTGGCCCCATGGACTGCAGCACGCCAGGTTTCCCTGTCCCTCACTATTACCTGGAATTTACTCAAACTTATGTCCATTGAGTCAGTGACGCCATCCAACCATCTCCTCCTCTGTTGCCCCCTTCTCCTCCTGCCCTCAATCTTTCCCAGCATCAGGGTCTTTTCCAATGAGTCAGCTTTTCTTATCAGGTAGCCAAAGTATTGGAGCTTCAGCTTCAACATCAGCCCTTCCAATGAATATTCAGGATTGATTTCCTTTAGGATTGACTGGTTTGATCTCCTTGCTGTCCAAGGGACTCTCGCTCTCCAGTACCACAGTACAAAAGCATTAATTCTTCAGCGCTCAGCCTTCTTTATGGTCCAACTCTTGTACCATACATGACTACTAGAAAAACCATAACTGACTATATGGACCTTTATCAACAAAGTCTGGACTCACTAAAATCATTCTTTTCATTTGCATCCCAGCTATCTGGGGCCAGTATCCTGGTTTTTCACATCCCCACCCCTAGGTCCTCAGTGCTCACCAGGGGAGTGGTTTATGGCTGCCTGATAGCAGGTATTGTTTTTCCTGATCACCCTCCAGGCTCAGAAATTCACTTTTGGAGGGCTGGAATCGCTGATGGATATGACATCCTTGTTTACTGATATGGCAGTAAACACTCCATTTCTCACTTCACTTCTATTAACAAATAATTACAGAATGCCTCATCCATGCCAGGCTTTGGACTGAGTGCTGGGTATTCAGAGATAAACAAAAAATTCAAAGTCCAAATTCTCCTGTAGCTCAGTCTAGTAGGGAAAGATAGACAGTTTAAACAAACAACTGAGCAAGATAATTTATGATACTGATAGATGTTATGAAAAAAAAAAGCAGCAAATTCTGCTAGGAAAGGACCAGACACAGTGTGACTTTTCAGAGGAGGTGATACTCGAGCTGAGAATTGAATGACAAAGTGTACCATGGAGAGTTCTGGAGAGAGGGAATACAAAGGTTATGAACTGAGAAATGATCTCTATCCCAGGCTGTTAAGAGAACATTTCAGGAACGTTCACTAAGGAAGAAGGTCTGAAAGAAGAAAACTGAAATGTGACCTGGTCCATTGTGAAAATTTTCACTTCAACCTCATCCTCCAATACTCTTCCATAAGCATATCTGGCAGGGTGTGAGTCATTTTAGGGTTAGGACTTTGATACAATGACTGACTCCTGTTTTTCTACATAGCTGCTGGCTGAATACAGAAACGGGGTTCATCTGGAGCTTCCTGGGGCCAGTGTGCACAATTATAGTGGTAAGTTGATTGCTTGGTCTGGTGTGTTTTGGAGGAGGGTCAAAGAGACCCAGGGCTTCCCAGGTGCGCTTCGTGGTAAAGAACCCGCCTCCCAATGCAGGAGATGTAAGAAAAGCAGGTTCAATCCCTGGGTCGGGAAGATCCCCTGGAGAAGGGCATGGCAACCCACTCCAGTATTCTTGCCTGGAGAATCCTATGGACAGAGAAGCCTGGCGGGCTACAGTCCATGGGGTTGCAAAGAATTGGACATGACTGAGCGACTGAGCATGAACACACATGGTAAGGGAGTCAGCCACTTTCATTTGTCAAATCACTTGCTTTTGTCAGAGATTCAAAAACAGGCAGATGAGTGGGAAAGTTTTATAGAGGAAAAAAGGGAAGGCTTCAGGTATGCCCTGCTCAGAGGCTGTGGACACAAGGACTCTGAAGGTAGGCTGACTAAATGCAGGGCATCCTAGGTGATCGGTTAGGGTTATATACTGGCTTTTTCCTTTTGGTCCTAAGTTGGAAGCAGAGCAGAAATAAGGGAGGCTGTCAACTATCAGTCAAGTTCTGATCATCCGGGGTGGGTTGCTGAAGGAGTTATTGTTTGGCTTCCTGGAGTGGTTACTGCAGACTATAGGTCAACGTTCTCTTTTCATAAATGGTCTGGACATCATCCATTTGTATATCCAGTCTTTCCATCCCTTCTGCTTGGCTCTGTAGGTCAATTCCATCCTCCTGACTTGGACACTATGTATCCTGAGGCAGAAGCTTTCTAGTGTCAATGCAGAAGTCTCCACACTCAAAGATACCAGGTACAGTCCAGCCTTCCTTTCCCCTCATCTTCTAGTCTCCTTTCCTTCTTTCCCCAAATATTCACTGAGTACCTTTTGTAAGCCTGGTCCTGCACTCCAAATGGAATACAGCACAGTGTCTAGATCAGAAAGGCATGTGAAGCATGCCTTAGCACCATTGCTAGGAGGAACGAGTGTTTCCAATACTAAAATCTGTTGACAATACCTTTTTTTAAGATATAGTGTTTCAGTGTAAGGATGGAACACAGTTTATTTAAATGATCTGGTGGCTCAGATGATAAAGAATCCACCTGCAATGTGGAAGACCTGAATTTGATCCCTGGGTTGGGAAGATCCCCCAGAGAAGAGCACTCCAATATTCTTGCTTGGAGAATTCCATAGACAGAGGAGCCCGGCAGGCTACAGTCCATGGGATCACAAAGAGTCGGACCCCACTGAGTGACTGAACACACACACCAACTCCAGACTCTCATTCCACCCCTCCCCCACACCCCCTCCTTGGTAACCACAAGTCTGTTCTCCGTGTCTGTGAGTCTGTTTGTTTTGTAGATAGCTTCATTTGTGCCATATTTCAAATTCCCCATATAAGTGATATCGTATGGTATTTGCCTTTCTCTGTCTGACTTACTTCACTTAGTATGATCATCTCTAGGTCCATCCATGTTGCTACAAATGACATTATTTCATCCTTTTCTATGGCTATGTAATATTCCATTGTCTATACATACCACATCTTCTTTATGCATCCATCTGCTGATGACCATTTAGGTTGCTTCCATGGCTTGGCTACTTTATGTCTAGCCTTTTATTACCATAGACAATATTGCATTCAATACATGTGTCCACACATCTTTGTGACCATGTGTACCTGTAGGCCAATTGCCTTTTCAATGGCTGTAGGATTTGACTTCCCTACCTCTAGGCTGGGAACCTGTGTGCCACACTGATTCTCACCCAGGTGATGGGTCACGTGGTGGCAGCCTCAGACTATACCTGGGAGCGTGGTGGCCCATGAGGGTGACAGCCAGAACTATATCCTCTGCAAATCTTCCCCTCCAGGTTGCTGACCTTCAAAGCCTTTGCCCAGATCTTCATCTTGGGGTGCTCCTGGGTGTTAGGCATTTTCCAAATTGGACCCATGGCCAATATCATGGCTTATCTGTTCACCATCATCAACAGCTTGCAGGGGGCCTTCATCTTCCTCATTCATTGTGTGCTCAGCCGCCAGGTGCGTACCTGCTGCCCTCCCAGCCCTGCTCCTTCCAGGGAGCTTGCCCCTGCCACACACACTCCCCCTGTATCTAAGCATGGTTCATCTCCCCATGGTGTGTATCCACCTTCAGGTACGGGAAGAATACAGAAGATGCACGACCAGGAAGACCAAACCCAGCTCTGAGACCCAGACCTCAGGGATCTTACTGTCATCTGTTCCCTCCACTTCCAAAACGGTGAGACTGTGTGTTGTCCGCATGTTCTGGTCAGACCAAGTGTTATGTGCTGTAAGCTAAGCATTTGTTGTTTCATTGCTCAGTTGTGTCCAACTCTTTGTGACCCCATGGACTGCAGCACACCAGACTTTCCTGTCCTTCACTGTCTCCCAGAGTTTGCTCAAACTCATGTTCATTGAGTTGGTGGTAACCATCCAACCATCTCATCTTCTATTGTCCCCTTTTCCTCCTGCCCTCAATCTTTCCTAGCATCAGGGTCTTTTCCGGTGAGTCGACTCTTCCCATCAGCTGGCCAAGTACTGGTGCTTCAGCTTCAGCATCAGTCCTTCCAATGAATAGTCAGGGTTGGTTTCCTTTAGGATTAACTGGTTTGATCTACTTGCTGTCCAAGGGACTCTTAACAAAGGCAGAGAAGGAAATGGCAACCCACTCCGGTGTTTTTGCCTCGAAGGCTCCATGGACAGAGGAGCCTGGTGGCAGTCCATGGGGTTGCAAGAGTCAGATACGACTGAGCAACTAAACCACCACCACCACAGTTCAAAAGCATCAGTTTTTTTGGTGCTCAGCCTTCTTTATGGTCCAACTCTTGTATCTGTACATGACTACTGGAAAAACCATAGCTTTGATGTTCATGTGTACTAACTCATTTGATAAACTGTGGTATTTAAAGGTGGGGATTGGGGAGCTAGGCTGCCTGGGTTTAAATCCCATCTCTGCATTTCAGTAGCTGTGCAAACTAAAAAAGATAAAATCATGACTCATGGATATGAAATAAGCATATATTAAGGATTTTATTCTGTGTATTAATCATTGAAGGAATGGGCAGATGTTGTAACTGGCTCACAAGAGAATGCAAAGAACAGACATGTTTGTGTATTACATCATACATAGAACGTATACAATGTATACATAATGCATAGCACTCATATAATGTATACAGTGTTCACAGTGTATACATAATACATAATATTACTATACTTTTTAATTTATATGGAGAAGGCAATGGCAACTCACTCCAGTACTCATGCCTGGAAAATCCCATGGGTGGAGGAGCCTGGTAGGCTGAAGTCCATGGGTTCGTGAAGAGTCAGAGACGACTGAGTGACTTCACTTTCACTTTTCACTTTCATGCATTGGAGAAGGAAATGGCAACCCACTCCAGTGTTCTTGCCTGGAGAATCCCAGGGACAGGGGAGCCTGGTGGGCTGCTGTCTATGGGGTCGCAAAGAGTCGGACACGACTGAAGTGACTTAGCAGCAGTAGCAGCAGCATGCTCTTTGTGTTGTCTTTCGAACCAGTTAAAACATCTGCCTGGTTTCCTCATTGGTAAATAAATGTAGTATATATAATATAACATAATTATATATCATGTAATCATACACATAATTGTAAATAAAAAATTATATCTTATTATTCATATTATAATATATAAGTTTTATATTTGTTATTGTTGTTTAGTTGCTAAGATATGTCCCACTCTTTGCGACTCCATGGACTACAGTCTGCCAGGCTCCTCTGTCCATGGGATTTCCCAGGTAGGAATACTGGAGTAGGTTGCCATTTTCTGCTCCAGGGGATCTTTCCAACCCAGGGATTGAACCCATGTCTCCTGCACTGGCATGCGGATTCTTTACCACTGAGCCACCAGGGAAGCCCAACTATATATTAATAAATATAAATATATATAAGTATAAATATACATATAAGTATACATATACATGTAAGTACAAATATATAGCGTTTCCAGGCAAGAGTACTGGAGTGGTTGCCATTTCCTTCTCTGATAAATACATATAGTATATAAAAATTTTATATGTAATATATAAATTATACATATAATTGTATATACAGACTTTGTATATGTAATTATTCATATTGCATAATATATGCATTTCAAATTATGTACTATATAAATATAAAATTTTAAATATATAGACATTATATATAATTATTCATATTATTTAATATATATAATGTACATATAATATAAATATTCAGAAGTTATATAGAATCATTTATATTACATAACACATAAAATTCATAAATGTGTTTATTTGTGTACTAATGTATTAATTATAATACATGTATAATCTCAGTAATATCAACATGAATGCACAAGTAGAGACAAAACTATTTTTTCCATGAAATTATTTCCCATCACTGTCAGTTGCTTCAAAAGGACAAAATTGTAAAGTAGTTCCGCTACAGATCAGGGCCAGATAACCCAGAGAAGGTATCCCCTGACAGCACACCATTTTCTACTGAAGCGCACGTTGTCTTCTGCACAATGGATCTCATTCAGTCTCACAGCTATACCATCGTCTATTAGCAACAACTCCCCAAATTTAAATAACGTGCAGTCCAGCCTTGTCTCCTGAATTCTATACTCATATAAACTACCACCTACCAAATGCCTACTTAGATATCCAATAGATGTTTCAGAGGCAACCTGTCCCACATGAGCATCTCATTTGGAATATGTTACCTCAGCAGATTCCCCCACCTCTCATTTCCACAGAGGGCCCTCTATTTTTCTATTGTTCAAGAGTGAAGTTGTGAAATTAACGTTGATTCTGCTTGACCCCGCCTTTCCTCTCCCCTTCCCTCATCTCTGCTCCATCAGCAAATCCTGTTGACTCTTCCTCAAAATAGATCTCGAATCTGGTTGCTTCTCTTTCCCTTCATTCCTTCTACTGTGGTCCAAGTCCTGTTGTCTCTATCCAGGATGATGGAAATAAACTCAAAAGAGGTCTGCCTTGCTGCCTCTCTAATCTTTCCCCTGCCTTATCTTTGGTCTGTTCTCCTTGCAGCAACTGGAGGGTGCTTGTGAACACCCAAGTCAGATATCTTCCCTTCTCTACCGACAACACTCCATGACTCCCACCTTATTCAGAGTCAAAGCCAAAGTCCTCCTTGTGGCCCACACGGCCTTGTCTGATCTGACTCTCTTTTCCTTCCTGTCCTTGTTGTCTATTAATAGACCCCTCATTTCACTTTGCTCCACCCACACTGGCCTGCTCAAGATTCTTCAGACATGCCAGGCTCACTTCCTCCTTTGGAGTCTTGAACTGAATGTTCTTGAATGCCTTGAATGTTTTTGTCCTGTCACCCACATAGCCAACTCCTTCACTTCCTTCAAATCTTTGTTCCAGTCATTTCTTTTCAATAGAATTTCCTCTGATAACTCTATTTTGTGCAGCTTCCTATTCACCCATCCAGGTGTTCATGCTTCTCCCACCCCCTTATCTTGATTTTCTTTTCAGGACTTTCTACTTTCTAACAATCTACTTTCTAAAATTTCCTTATTTATTGCATTTATCTTTTGTGGTCTTCCATCTTCTACCAGAATGTCTTATTAATTTTCCCCCTCTGATGTAGTCCAGGAACAAGTAACTAAGATCCAGTGGCTTAAATAAATAGGAAATTCTTTTTATTGCAAGAATAGAAGCTCAGAGTTAGGCGTTGCTGGTATTGGTTCTGTTGCTTAGTAAGGTTGCTAAGGATCTAAGCTCTTCCTAGTTTTCCATCCCACCAATAACATGCTGACTTTTCATCAATTATTTTCATGGTTGCAAGGTGGCTGCCATAGCTCCAGTCATCATGACCATGTTCAAGGCAGGAAGAAGAATGATGGGACAGAGTGGCAAACTCACCTTTCAACCCTCTCTCTTTAACAAGAAACAAAAGCTTTTCCAGAAGCCCCTTAGTGAATTTCCCTTTCACCTAATTGGTCAGAACTGTATCACATGAACACTCAGAGTTACAGAGGAATTTGACAAAACAAGTATTCTGCTTTCTAGCTTCTAGAATAGGAATATCAATAGTCAAGAGGCTCTGAGAATAGCTTTTGAGTTTGTCAACAGTGCCTGGAGGTAATCATTGCTAACATTTTAATGTTTATCCTTCTAGTTTTTGTTGCCATATTTATCTCTGCCTGTATTTGTAAGACCTGTGCCCACATACATATGATCCCTGAGTTCAAATTGTACTAATCCTGCCATTGATTCTGATCCTGATTTCTCTCACAGGGTTGAAGTCCCTTCTCAAATACACAATGGAACAACATCTCAGGAAAGCAGGTGCCTGCAGAAGCCTTCTCTGAAATCTCTTCTCAGCTTAATGTGGAAATGCACTATCTCGCCAGCCCTAGAACTCTCTGGGCAATTTGGATTATGGATGATTGGGTGTGGTGGTCTTCCCATGGCTTCCTGTCCTGGTGAGAAAAGAAGAGCTTCTGTTCCAGCTTACCGTTTTATATCTTCCGTGTTCTGCAACTCTGACTTTTCAGAGTTTTGTGGAGATAACAGATCGCAGTGCGATGGCAGGACCAAGAACTTCTGGCTACCACTTTGATTTGTCCTAAGTCCTTTGATGTGTGGCTTTAAGCGTGCCTCTCCAGCTTCTATCACATGCTTCACACACAGAGTAGCCCTCAATAAATGATTTGTTTTCTGACTGGCTGGCTTGCTTTTCAACCAAGAACCCTCCAGCTCTTTTTTAAACTCTTTTTCCCCTGGTACTCTGGTATAGCCGGTTAACAAACAATGCTGTGATAGTTTCAGGTGGACAGCAAAGGGACTCAGCCACACACATACATGTATCCATTCTCCCCCAAACTCCCCTCCCGTCCAGGCTGCCACATAACACTGAGCAGAGTCCTCTGTGCTATACAGTCGGTCCCTGTTGGTTATCCATTTTAAATATAGCAGTGTGTACATGTCCATCACATACTTCCCCCTGGTAACCATAAGTTCATTCTCTAGGTCTGTGAGTCCCTTTCTGTTTGGAACGTAAGTTCATTTGTATCATTTCTTTTTAGATTCCATATATAAGGGATGTCATATGATATTTCTCCTTCTCTGTCTGACTTACTTCATTTAGTATTGCAATTTCTAGGTCCATCTGTGTTGCTGCAAATGGCATTATTTCATTCATTTTAATGCATTGTGTATACTTACCACATCTTCTTTATCCATTTCTCTGTCCATGGACATTTAGATTGTTTCCATGTCTTGGCTATTTTGTAAATAGCGCTGCTATGAACATTAGGGTACATGTACATTTTCAAATTAGACTTTTCATCTTTCCCAGATATATGTCTGGGAGTAGGATTGCTGGATCATACAATCACTCTGTTTCTAGCTTTTTTTTTTTTTTTTTTAAGGAAGCTCCACACTGTTTTCCACTGAACACTACTATTTCTAAAATAACAACAGGTGACTTAAGTCAGGTTCCCTAAAAGCAGAACGTGGGAGGGGTGATTTTGGTGCTCATGATTTATCGACAGAATGCTCTGAAAAGAGAGAAAAAGTGAAGGAAACAGGATGAGGAATAGAAGGAGCCAGGCACGTTTACAGTCTCGACTGGAACTTACTTTTAGCCTGATCCATGAATTATATCTCAGCCTCATCCCATTTTGACACAAGGCAACCAGCCATTAAAAAAAAAAAATCTCTGTCAGTCAATTACTGGCTGTGTGCTGCCCCTATTGTGATGGGAAGATGTTTAGCAGCTCCTGCTTCATGGAGACCAGTTTCCAACAGAGCATTGCAGGGCTGGTGGCTCAGACGGTAACGAATCCTATAGCTAGAACGGGAATGCCTGCAATGCTGAAGACACGGGTTTGATCCCTGGTTGGGAAATCCCCTAGAGAAGGGACTGGCAACCCACTCCAGTATCCTTGCCTGGAGAATCCACGGACAGAGGAGCCTGGCAGGCTACTGTCCATGGGATCTCAAAGAGTCGGACACGACTGACCATTTTCAGAAGGGGGCAGACAACTGACCCAAAAAGGGGGTCAGGGAGACACACCAACAATAATAATGATTCTGCTCATCCTCATGACCAGTAAACAGAAGAACTTGTATGAGCATTTAGATATGTGTTTAGAGCTCATTCTAATGAGATTCTGAATGGCACTAAAAAGATGTTTATTTCAAATGATGTTCCAAACTTCTCAGACATTCTGATAAAACCTTTCCCTTTCTAAAAGATCTTAGAGATTGTTTACCATACCATTTGACTTTTTTAAATGATCTTGTACATTTATTTTTAATTGGAGTATAACTTCTTTACAATGTTGTGTTGATTTCTGCTGTACAACATTGTGAATCAGCTCAATGTATATCGCCTCCCTCTTGAGCCACCCTCCCACCTCCCCCCATCCCACCCTTCTAGATCATCACAGAGCTCTGAGCTGAGCTCCCTGTGCTACAGTAGCTTCTTCCTAGCTATCTATTTTACACATGGCAGTGTATATATGTCAGTGCTCCTCTCTCAATTCATCTCACCCTCTCCTTCCCGCCCTGTGCCCGCAAGCCTGTTCTCTACGAGGGCGTCTTCATTTCTGCCCTGCAAACAGGTTCATCAGTATCATTTTCCATTTGGCTTTATTGAGACTAGAATGCAACTTTTTTTTTTAATTGAAGTATAGTTCATTTAAAATGTGTTACATGAAACTCTGCCCAATGTTATGTGGCCACCTAGGTGGGAGGACAATTTGGGGGAGAATGTATGCTTGTATATGTATGGCTGAGTCCCTTCACTATTCACCTAAAACTATCAGAACGTTGTTAACTGGCTATATCCCAATACAAAATTAAAAGTTTTTAAAATGTGTTAATTTCAGGTATACATCAAATTAATTCATATGTATATATATTCTTTTTCAGATTATCTTCCATTGTAGGTTATTTTGCTGTTGTTCAGTCACTCAGTCATGTCTGCCTCTGTGACCCCGTGGACTGCAGCACTCTAGGCTTCCCTGTCCTCCACCGTTTCCCAGAGTTTGCTCAAACTCTCGTTCATTGAGTCGATGATGCTGTCTGGCCATCTCATCCTCCATCGCCTCCTTCTCCTCCTACCCTCTATTTTCCCCAGCGTCAGGGTCCTTCCCAATGAGATGGCTGGCCAAAGTCTTGGAGCTGTAGCTTCAGCACCAGTCCTTCCAATGAATATTCAATGTTGATTTCCCTTAGGATTGACTGGATTGATTTCCTTGTGTACAAGGGGCTCTCAAGAGTCTTTTCCAGAGCCATAGTTCAAAAGCATCAATTCTTTGGCGCTCAACCTTCTTTATGGTCCAACTCTCACATCCATCCATAGTGAAAGTGAAAGTGAAGTCGCTCAGTCGTGTCCAACTCTTTGAGACCCCATGGACGGTAACCTACCAGGCTCCGCTGTCCATGGGATTTTTCAGGCAAGAATACTGGAGTGGGCTGCCATTTCCTTCTCCAGGGGATCTTTCCAACCCAGGGATCAAACCCGGGTCTCCTGCATTGCAAATAGACGCTTTACAGTCTGAGCCACATCCATCCATGACTACTGGAAAAACCATAGCTTTGATTATACTTGACTCAGACAGTAAAGAATCCACCTGCCAATGCAGGAGACCTAGGTTTGATTCCTGGGTTGGGAAGATCCCCTGGAGAAGGGAATGGATACCCACTCCAGTATTCTTGCCTGGAGAATTCCATGGACAGAGGAGCCTGGCGGGCTATAGTCCACAGGGACTCAAAGAGTTGGACACGCAGATTCAGATACGACTGAGCAACTACCACTTTAAAGGTTGCTGCTGCTGCTACTGCTGCTGCTGCTAAGTCGCTTCAGTCGTGTCCGACTCTGTGCGACCCCATAGATGGCAGCCCTCCCCGTCCCTGGGATTCTCCAGGCAAGAACACTGGAGTGGGTTGCCATTTCCTTCTCCAATGCATGAAAGTGAAAAGTGAAAGTGAAGTCGCTCAGTCGCTCAGTCGTGTCCGACTCTTAGCGATCCCATGGACTGCAGCCTACCAGGCTCCTCCATCCATGGGATTTTCCAGGCAAGAGTACAGGAGTGGGGTGCCATTGCCTTCTCCCTTAAAGGTTGCTACAAGATATTAAATATGTGTTTAGACTGCAGGGCTGTTATACTTCCAAATACATTTTTGATAAAGTGTTTTCATCTTTTTAAAAAAATAGGAAAAGCAGCAGAAGGAGACATTTCTAATGCTTTTCTTGGGAGGGAGCACGTCTTCTCTTTTGCAGTTCTGTAAGGTACGGCATCCACTGCTATTTGTAATTTTTACCCCCAGGTGGCGCTAGTGGTAAAGAAACTACCTGCCAATGCAGGAGACATAAGAGACGTGAGTTCCATCCCTGGGTCGGGAAGATCTCCTGGAGGAGGGAACGGAAACCCACTCCCGTATTCTTGCCTGGAGAATCCCATGGACAGAAGAGCCTGGCGAGCTACAGTCCACAAGGTCACAAAGAGTTGCACACGACTGAAGTGACTTAGCACACATGCATCTCATTTCTTTATAATCAATATTCCATCTTCTGAAACCTTACTTCACGAATCATGCCCAACATGATAAAAAAATAACCCAGTTTTCATGTAATTTGAAACTCTCGAGCTTCACCTGCCTTACTTACAAATATGGGTTGGCTCAGTTTCCATATCTAGGTTTGAACCACAGGATCTCAGATTGTCTTCCTTCCTCTTTCTTAGTTCTCAGAAAAAAAATCCTCCTCAGGAGTTTGTGGGTGTTGCTGAAGTATTATTTGATATCTGCTCAGGGCATGTTTCCAGAGAAGGCAATGGCAACCCACTCCAGTATTCTTGCCTGGAGAATCCCAGGGGCAGAGGAGCATGGTGGGCTGCTGTCTATGGGGTCGCACAGAGACGGACATGACTGACTCAACTTAGCAGCAGGAGCAGGCCGTGTTTCTCTCACTCTTTTCTCTGCTTTGATATTGAAAGTCCTTCATACGCCTCTCCAGGGTATCTTTCCCTGCTCAGCACAGCAATCTCAACCCAAGGCCTGGTCAAGTCTACAGAACGCTGAGATGCAGCTTGACCTGGGCTGTAAGAAGCAGTTCTGTACCCATTGTGGGGGCTGCCATTGTCTCCTGGGCTCCAGAGCTGCTGCACTTAGGCACAGAGTTACTACACTCATGAACACCGCAGCACCATCTCCCAGCCTATCCTTAACTTAAGGGGCCTCCACGTAACCACATAGGTCTTTTCAGTTCCGTTCAGTTGTG
Organism: Bos indicus; assembly: GCF_029378745.1. Lineage (NCBI taxonomy): Eukaryota > Metazoa > Chordata > Mammalia > Artiodactyla > Bovidae > Bos > Bos indicus. The sequence goes on along the minus strand of NC_091766.1, from coordinate 17,337,909 downwards.
TCCGAGGCCTTTTAGGCACACTGATACTCTCCACCCTTCTGACTTCTCTCTTGTCCTTTCAGTGGCAGCTTCTCCAAACCTCCATATCTATCAGCTCACTCGGGTAGGTGTTCTGGAAGCTTTAGAAGGGTGTATCTTAATCATTATACAGGAGTATGGAAATTCCATTTCTGGTTCAGTCCATATGACGGGAAAAAAGGCAAGAAAATCTTTTAGGTATCTGGGAAAACACAGGAGGCTTGGAGATGTTTAAAAATTTCATACTTTGCTGTGTATCTGAAACTAATGTGCATGTGTGCTAAGTCACTTCAGCTGTGTCTGACTCTTTGCAACCCTACGGATTGTAGCCCACCAGGCTCCTCTGTCCATGGGGATTCTCCAGGCAAGAATACTGGAGTGGGCTGGCATGCCCTCCTCCAGGGGATCTTCCCATCCAGGGATCAAATCTGGGTCTCCTGCATTGCAGGCAGATTCTTAACCATCTCAGCCACCAGGCAAGCCCTCTGAAACTAAGCAAACACTGTAAATCAACTATATTTTATTGTTTTAGTTGGAGGATAATTGTTTAACAGTGTTGTGTGGTCTCTGCCTTACATCAATGAAAATCAGTCATAATTTTATATATATATATTCCCTCCCTCTTGAGCGCCCCACCCGCATTTCCGCCCCTCTAGGTCATCACAGAGTGCAAGGCTGGGCTCCCTGTGTTACACAGCAGCTTCCCACTAGTGATCTATGTTACACGTGAGAGTGTATATATGTCAATGCTACTTTCTCAGTTTCTCCTGACATCTCATTCCTCTGCTGTGTCCATAAGTCCGTCCTCTATGTCTGCATTTCCACTTCTTTGTAAATGGGTTCATCAGTACTTTCTTCCAGATTCCATATATATACATTAATATATGCTATTTGTTTTTCATTTCCTGATCTACTTCACTCTGTATAATAGTCTTTAGGTTCATCCACCTCATTAAAACGGACTGAAATGCATTCCTTTTTTATGGTTGAGTGACATTCCGTTGTATATATGTACCACAACTTCTTTATCCACTCTTCTAGGTCAATGGACATATATAGTTAAGTTTTAAAAAAACAAATAGGAAACTTCCCTGGTGTTCTAGTGATTATGACTCCAAGCTTCCATTGCAGGGAATGAGGTTGGATCCCTGGTAGGGGAACTAAGATCTCACCCATGCAGTGCAGTGTGGCCAAAAAAAAATTAAGATTTTAGAAATTTGCAGTGTCATTTATTCATTTTGTAAATATTTACTAAGTATCTATTCTCTAGATATGATAATGAGCAAGAAGTACATTGCCTTTTTTTCCATAGAACATACTTTCTAATGGCGAAGGAGACCCAATAAATATGTGAATGAATATCTAAGTGGGCTGGATGTTGTCTGTTGACCCTCCAAAACCATTGAGTGCTCTGCCTGGAATGACAACACATCTGGAGTATAACTGTGGACTTTCTTGGCCTCTGGTTTTCAGTTGGTTTTGGCCAATGGGAAACACCAACAGAATATCATAAAAATGGAGGAGAGTGAGGTCAGGGTATTTGTTTTCTTAGCTCCTTCCCTACAGATCACCGTGCAAGGGTTTCTGTCCCTTGAATGGACATCAGAGCTCCATGATCTGGTATACCGAGTCTTTTCAATTACAATTTCTTACTCCTTGTCTGTTCTGATATTTTCTCAGTAGCTTGACATGCAATTTCTAAATGTCTTTAAAAAGAAAATGTAGAAAGGAATTGCCTGGTGGTGCAGAAGTTAGGACTCAGCACTTCCACTGCTGTGGGCCTGGGTTTAATCCATGGAGCGGGAATTAAGATCCCGCAAGCCATGAGGTGCAGTCAAAAAGATGTAGAAGGCTTCAGTTATGCAATTTTTGGAATTAATATTCACATTTTTAAGGGCACAAACTACAATAATTTGTTCTCCCCACCAGCATTTTGCATGTTGTAATAACTACACAAAGAAAGTGAAAGTTGCTCAGTCATGTCCGACTCTTTGCAACCACATGGACTATACAGTCCATGGAATTCTCCAGGGCAGAATACCGGAGTGGGTAGCCTTTCCCTTCTCCAGGGGATCTTCCCAACCCAGGGATCAAACCCAGGTCTCCGTATTGCAGGTGGATTCTTTACCAGCTGAGACACCTGGGAAGCCCAAGAATACTGGAGTGGGTTGCCTATTCCTTCTTCAGTGGATCTTCATGACCCAGGAATCAAACTTGGGTCCCCTGCATTGCAGGCGAATTCTTTACCAGCTGAGCTACAAGGGAATCCCAAATAACTACACAAATACCACAGAAAACAAAAGCCAATGTTTTCAGAATTTATGAAAAATAACACCCATCAAAATTCATGGATAAAGGATATAATTTTGCCAAAATCCAAACAGGTCAACCAGATTCCCTGTTTAAATCTGTGTGGGGCCAGAAATTAATTTAGTCTTAATTTTTTAAGAGATCAAAGTCACATAATGTAAAATTTACCATTTAACCCATTTTATAGTGTATATAATTCAGTGTCTCATCAAAGAGTCAAAGTGTGCAACCACATGGTGCCATGATTTTAACCATCTTCTGTTCCAAGCTTAAAATTAAAAGGTGCTGGTTCCTTGAAAGGAAAGCAATGACAAACTTAGAAAGCATATTAAAAAGCAAAGACATCACTTTGCCGACAAAGGACCATATAGTCACAGCTATGGTTTTTCCAGTAGTCATGCATAGATGTGAGAGTTGGACCATCAAGAAGGCTAAGCACTGAAGAATTTGTGCTTTTGAACTGTGGGGTTGGAGAAGACTTTTGACAGTCCCTTGGACAGCAAGGAAAACAAACCAGTCAATCCTAAAGGGATCAACCCTGACTATTCATTGGAAGGGCTGATGCTGAAGCTGAAGCTCTAATACTTTGGCCACCTGATGGGAAGAGCCAACTCATTGGAAAAGACCCTGATGCTGGGAAAGATTGAAGGCGGGAGGAGAAGAGGGTGATGGAGGATGCGATGGTTGGATAGCCAACATGAACTTGTGCAAACTCTGGGAGACAGTGGAAGACAGTGGAGCCTGGTGTGATGCAGTCCATGGGGTCGCAAAGAGTCAGACATGATTTTGTGACTGAAGAACTAAGAGGTTCCAAGCCCACTTGGTACAAAGAGTTTGTTTGAAACAGAAGTGATGGTATACTCTACAATCAAGGTTCAGTTCATGCCCAGTGAGCCAGGCAAAAAAAAAATATGTGTATAAGTCACTAACCAGGACCATTTGGCATCAAATCTAAGCTGCCATTCTAATAGGGCAGAGACACTGGGCTTTACTTTATTCTTGTGTCTTGCAGGATGAGACACCTTCATCATATTTTCAACCAATTCCCACACCAAAACCCACCATTTCAAAGTGTGTGTTGTTCGGTGAGAAACACTTGTTTGTAGATGATGGGCAATAGAGGAAGTAGCATTTATGTTTTGTGCTTTAAGTTCATGTGTTGGTCAAAGGAGAATGTTTCCTTCTTTTCTTGGAATATATCTTCCTCTTCCATGACAGTGGCTAAGAAAGGTTTAGCTTCAGGACTTCCCTGGTAGTCCAGTGGCTAAGAATCTGCCTGCCCATGCAGGGGGACTCAGGTTGGATCCCTGGTCCAGGAACTAAGATCCCACATGGCATGGGACAACTAAGCCCATGTGCCACAACTACTGAGCCCAGGTTCCAGAGCCCATACTCCACAACAAAAGAAGCCCCCACGATGAGAAGCCTAGGTACTGCAACTGGAGAATAGCCCCTACTTTCTCTACAACTAGAGAAAGTCAGCAGCACAGACCCAGCACAGCCCAAAATAAATACATAAGATTTTTAAAAGACTATCTTGAAAAAAAAAAAAGAGAGAGAAGTTTAGCTTCTTGGTAGAATGGTAGATATGCTAGAGTGCCAGGGTGTGTATTAGTTAGTGACTTGGTGAGAAGCAGCTGGACCAATCAAGTGAATTAAACAGAGACTTAATGAAGAGACTTAATAGTGTGGGCAGATAAAAGCAGTTCTGAACCTAGTACCGATGTGTGTGGTTTTCACAAAACCATTCTCTGACACCAGCTGAAAGTCCAACAATTCAACTCAACAGTGATACTCTCTAGCCAGAGGTAGCATTATAAGTTCAGGACTTGGTTCCACAAGACTGCACCCCCTCCCTGCAACTCCCAATTTCAGATGCCAACACAAGTCCAGGTTGTCACCTGTGCTTCTGTCCAACAGATTATAGATCAGAGATTCCCATGACCCCCTCCATGAGTTCCATGAGTTTGCTAGAATGGCTCACAAAATTCAGAAAACATTTTACTTACTAGATTACTGGTTTATTATCAAAGGTATAACTCAAGATTTGTCAAATGGAAGAGATGTATAGGACAAGGTACTAGGAAAGCACACATTATTTCTGTTCCCTCTTCCCAAATCTCTGTGTGTTCTCTAACCCAGAAGCTCTCTGAATCCCAAGCTTTTGAGTTTTTATAGAGCTCATTACACAGGATTCCCTGATGGCTCAGCAGGTAAAGAACCTGCCTGCAATGCAGGAGACACAGGAGACGTGGGTTCAATCCCTGGGTCATGAAGATCTCCTGGAGGAGGAAATGGCAACCCACTCCAGTATTGTTGCCTGGGAAATTCCAAGGACAGAGGAGCCTGTTGAACCACAGCCCAATGGAGTGGCAAAGAGTCAGACACGACTGAGCATGAGCATAGGGCATTACGTAGGAATGACTGATTAGATTATTGCTACTGAGCATGAGCATAGGGCATTACGTAGGAATGACTGATTAGATTATTGCCATTGGTGACTGATTTGACCTCGAGCCCCTTTCCCCTCCCTGGAAATCAGGAGGATGGGACTGAAAGTTCCTACCTTTCATTATGTGGTTGGTTCCACTGGCAACCAGCCCCAACCATTAGGTACTTTCCCAAAGTCACCTCATTAACATAAACACAGTTGTGGTAGAAAGGGGCTTGTTATGAATAATTCATATTCACCTCTAGACAGCATATTAAAAAGCAGAGACATTACTTTGCCAACAAAGTCCATCTAGTCAAAGCTATGGTTTTTCCAGCAGTCATGTATGGTTGTGAGAGTTGGACCATAAAGAAAGCTGAGCCCTGAAGAATTGATGCATTTGACCTGTGGTGTAGAAGAAGACTCTTGAGAGCCCCTTGAACAGCAAGGAGATCAAAGCAGTCAATCCTAAAGTAAACCAACCCTGAATAATCATTGGAAAGACTGATGCTCAAGCTGAAGCTCCAATCCTTTGGCCACCTGATGTGAAGAGTCAACTCATTGGAAAAGACCCTGATGCTGGGAAAGATTGAAGGCAGGAGGAGGAGGGGGTGACAGAGGATGAGATGGTTGTATGGCATCACTGACTCGATGGACATGAGTTTGAGTAAACTCCAGGAGATAGTGAAGGATAAGGAAGCTTGGTGTGCTACAGTCCATGGGGTCACAAAGAGTCAGACACGACTGAGTGACTGAACAACAACAATATATTCACCTCTATGGCTGTAAAGTGGTTTCAGGAATCAAAGACAAGATATTGTAATAAAAGATGTTCCCATTGCTCTCATCACTCAGGAAGTTCCAAGGTTTTTAGAATCTCTATGCCAGAAATAGGATGAAGACCAAATACATATTTCTTATTTTAAAACACAATATCAGACTTCCCTGGTGATCCAGTGGTTAAGAATCCTCCTGCCAATGCAGGGGACACGAGTTTTATCCCTGGTCCGGGAAGATTTCACATGCCATGGGGCAATTAACCCCGTGTACCACAACTACTGAGCCTGTGCTCTAGAGCCTGTGCTCTGCAATAAGAGAAGCCACGTCAATGAGAAGCCTGCACACTGCAACTAGAGAAAGCTTGTGCATAGCAACAAGGATCAAGTGCAGCCAAAAAGAGAAAAGAATTAAATGATTTTTAAAAGCCCACAATACCACAACAGGTTTAAAAGAAACAAAGGAGAGTGGGGCACCCTGGAAGTATAATAGCAGTGAGGGAGGTGGGGTTCTTATAACTTCTTGGCTTAAGGGAGCATCTGGATGGAGCAAGTATAGCAAACTGGAAAGGGTTTTAGCCTGTGACAGAAGAATCCAACCACTGTCCAGATGTGCAGTCCCTGCCAGGAAGAAGGAGTTGGGAAAATAAATATCCTCAACTCTCTTTTTTAAATCCTTCTTCCCTCCTTCAGGTGGCTTTGTTGTTGTTCAGTCGCTCAGTCGTGTCTGACTCTTTGCGACCCCATGGACTGTAGCACACCAAGCTTCCCTATCCTTCACTATCTCATGGAGTTTGCTCAAACTCATGTCCATCGAGTCAGTGATGCCATCTAACCATCTCATCCTCTGTCACCCCCTCCTCCTCCTGCCTTCAATCTTTCCCAACATCAGGGTCTTTTCCAATGAGTTGACTCTTCACATCAGGTGGCCAAAGGATTGGAGCTTCAGCTTCAGCATCAGTCCTTCCAATGAATATTCAGAGTTGATTTCCTTTAGGATTGACTAGTTTGATCTTGCTGTCCCAGGGACTTCAAGAGTCTTTTCCAGCACTGCAATTAGAAAGCATCAATTCTTTGGTACCTAGCCTTCTTTAGGGTCCAACTCTCATATCTGTACATGACTACTGGAAAAACCATAGCTTTGACTATATGACCCTTTGTTGGAGTTTTTCAAGTGGTTTCCACTGACATTTGTCTGTTTCTTTCTCTTCCAAACCCAACTGGAAGAGAGAGCACAAGAAGAGCCTGATTATATGATCCATACAGGACAACTCCAAGTACACAGAGCAGCATCTAAAAGGATGGTAGGATGGAGAGCAGATTCTTCCACAATCATTCAAACTGAACAGTCTCGTGTTTATTAAAGCTTGAGAGGTTGGCCATACCCTACTGAACTGTTCCCTAGATGGAACATTTGCTCCCTTGGTTGGCGAAGGAAAGAACTGGAATCCTGTGATGTGTGACAGGCTACTGCTTGACCAAGGAGGGATGAGGTCATCAGCAGATTCTCCTGTCTGATGATCTCTGCTTTTGTTCTTTTTCAATTTGTTCCTTGATTTATGGGACACTGCATTGTCTGCCTGGATCCCTCTCTAGCGGGCTTTGGATTCAAACTCTCCAAGAGAGACACAACTTGGATAGATTGATCAATCAACATCCAATAGAGAGAACTGCTCTAAGATAGACTTCTCTGCTTGGGATACATCATAGGTTATTGACACCCACAGACCAAACCATGGTCCAATCCTAAAGGATGGGAGGTGGAGTCACATGGTATGATGCCTGGCAACATGTGTGGAAAGAACTCCTTCCAGTCCACTTTGTGAAGTGTATCAGTTAGACTTGGCTGTGCAGCAAACAGTCCCCAAATTTCATTTGCTTAAAATAACAACTGTATTATTCTGTACATGATTTTGTGGGTTGGCAAGTGATTTCTTCTGGTCTAGTCTACCTGGCTGGTCTTGGCTGGTTCTTTCATGCATTTTTGGTCAGTTGGTGGGTCAGCTGTTTGCTGGAAAATCAAACAGCCCACTCCTACATCTGGCAGGTTGGCAATCAGGGTGAAGAATTATTGGCTAGACAACCTTGGTTCTCTTCCACATGGCCTCTCATTCTCTAGCAGGTTAACTTGGGCTCATTTACATGGTGATCTTAGGGTTTCAAGTGCATCAGGGGAGGGAAAGCCCCAATACGTGAGCATTTTCCAAATCTCTGTTTGTATCCTGTTAACTTGCTATTCCACTGGCCAAAGTCAGTTACGTGGCCAAGTGTAGAGCCAGCATGGGTGGACTACACACAAAGATGGGTCATTCTTGCATCTATTCATGCAAATAATCTCTCACTTGCAGACTGATCTTCGAGCACACGGAATGCTCAGAATTTCATGGACTTCTCTTGGATTCAGGCATTTCACTTTAATATTTAGACACTTTTCACTTCACCTCAGCTGACAAAGATAGATCTAAACCTTCTTTAAGTTGCCATGCAAAATAAACTTTTTTCCATATTTTAATAACTGTAATTTTAAAAAATTTTATTGAAGTATGGTTGATTTACAAGGCTGTATTATTTCAAAAGAAACATTTTTTGAGTATCACATGAAGCAAATATTTTGAATACTACCAGAGGGGTTGACTGCCAGCCTACCTATGCAGCCATATCTAGGTATTGTTTGAATATTTTACTGCATTGACTCTAAATAATTTATAACAAGAAACGGGAAACTGAAAGATACTCATTGCAAGGACGTGAAGCTGAATAAAGCAAACGGTATTTAAAATGGAGTTGGGAAAGCCAGAAAGTGGCGCTGTCATGCCTTACCAGTCACTGCCATTTGCAGACCTCAAACAGAAAGAGAGGTACTTTGCATTTTCAACAGGAAGACTACTGCTTTATTAGCCAATGGGAGGGAGGAAGGTTTTCTTCTTACTTGGTGACAGCCCAGCCAATGAGAGATTGTCGCAGGTCAGCCAATGATAAGCCCCTACACTTTCAACTCCCAGATTCCTCCAATGGATCCTTTGTTTACAATAACCCTTCCCAACTGCTTTTCCCCTCTAAAAAGCAGTTTTCTGCTGCTGCTGCTTAGTCGCTTCAGTCGTGTCCAACTCTGTGCGACCCCATAGACGGCAGCCCACCAGGCTCCCCTGTCCCTGGGATTCTCCAGGCAAGAACCCTGGAGTGGGTTGCCATTTCCTTCTCCAATGCATGAAAGTGAAAAGTGAATGTGAAGTCGCTCAGTCGTGTCCGACTCTTAGCGACCCCATGGACTGTGGCCCACCAGGCTCTTCCGTCCATGGGATTTTCCAGGCAAGAGTGCTGGAGTGGGGTGCCATTGTCTTCTCCGAAAAAGCAGTTTTAGTTCCCCTCTAAAAAGCAGTTTTAGTTCCCCTCTAAAAAGCAGTTCCTCTCCTTTGTTTCTCTGGACTTACATATAGTTTTTGCGATAGCATGCTTGTCCTGTATTGCAATTCTCTGCTACTTTCAAAGAAACTCATTTTTCTGGTAAAATAACTAGCTGTTTTATTTTTGTCTTTATTTAAAAAAAATTTTTATTGAAGCATTTACAATGTGACATTAATTGGGCTGTTTTATTTTCAAGGTCAACAGGGATATGTTTCACAACTATAATACAACCAGGGCAAGACATCAATCACTAAATGTATATTTGAACTTGTCAAACTAGGAGATATTTGCAATATTTGTGGTGGATCATACCAAGACTCTTTAAATATGAATGAGAAGACAATTTCAGGACACCGTATTAATGGGACCAGTCATGAATTTTACTAGTCAAGTGGTTGAATTTAATTACATTGGGTGATGGGGCTTCCCCAGTGGCTCAACAGTAGAAGAATCCACCCGTGATGCAGGACATGCAGCAGGAGCCATAGGTTTGATTCCTGGGTCAGGAAGATGCCCCAGAGGAGAAAATGGCAACTTGCTCCAGTATTCATGCCTGGAGAATCCTATGGACAGAGGAGCCTGGTGGGTTACAGTCCATGGTGTCACAAAAAAGTTGGACACAACCTAGTGAGTAAACAGCAACAATAACACACTAGGTGACCCTATCTCTAAGACCAGAGTTACGGGTACTCACTTTGCAGAAGTGGTAAGCTGAGAAATGAAAGGATAACAGGGAACTGGGTAACATAAAGTTTATCACACTCTTCCACACTCTGGACTTCAACCCTCTCATTAAAGAAGGCTTCTCGAAGTTGCATCCATTTTCTTGGCATAGATGGAGATTGGGACCACTCGCCATTACCTGGTTTTCCGCCTTGGCCACCATCATTGTTTCCAAATTCATTTTCTGAAGTATGGTCCATCCTGGTGATGTACTATTTAAATTACTTGGATGAAAAGAGAACTAATGGACCCTTATGCAATGAGAAGTAATGGACCCATCATGCAAGTGCTCCTACTGAAAAGTTGTTATGGAGCCATGAAAAACGCTGGGATTCTTGGCCTCCGGAGGAAAGAAATTCAGTCCAGGGCCAGTGACGAGGCTTGATCACTTGGAGCTTTTGTGTAATAAAGTTTTATTAAAGTATAAAAGAGATAGAGAAAGCTTCTGACATAGACATCAGAATGGGGCAGAATGAGTGCCCCCCTGCTAGTCTCTAGCAGGGAACTATATACCTACTGCTGCTGCTGCTGCTAAGTCGATTCAGTCGTGTCCGACTCTGTGCGACCCCATAGATGGCAGCCCGCCAGGCTCCCCCGTCCCTGGGATTCTCCAGGCAAGAACACTGGAGTGGGTTGCCATTTCCTCCTCCAATGCATGAAAATGAAAAGTGAAAGTGAAGTCGCTCAGTCGTGTCCGACTCTTAGCGACCCCATGGACTGCAGCCTACCAGACTCCTCTGTCCATGGGATTTTCCAGGCAAGGGTACTGGAGTGGGGTGCCATTGCCTTCTCCCTAGCAGGCTGCTAATTAGAGAAAGGAAATGTCTCATAACTCAGAGAGTGGCACCAGGCCCCTCACACACAACATGCATTTTGAGATAACATTGGCACAAGGTGAATCATCTTGGGTGATAAAACGATTGACATGAGTCTTGAAGAAACGCAGATTTCCAAGCAAATACATAGTCTCATTAATACAGCTTAAGAGAACATTTACATGAGTAAAACATACTGGTTTGTTGAGTGAAACATACTGATTTGTCAAGTCGGTTCTGAGTCTTAGACAGAACCAACTTGAAGAAAGAGAGTCTAAGGTAGATACGTAGTTCATTAACATAGCTTAAGGAAAACATTTCCATAAGTAAAATGCATAGGCTAGCTCAAGGTTTGAGAAAAGTTAAGTTTAGGTGTAATCAGGTGTTGTTATGGCAATGCAGAATTTTAAAAGAAACCTCCTTTCAATTTTGTATAGAAAAGGGAAAAAAATCTGATGCTTGTCCTCCTGCTGCTGAGCTCAATTCAGTTCAGTCACTCAGTCGTGTCCGACTCTTTGAGACCCAATAGCCTGCAGCATGCCAGGCCCCCTGTCCATCACCAACTCCTGGAGCTTGCTCAAACTCATGTCCATCAAGTCGGTGATGCCATCCAACTAGCTCACCCTCTGTTGTCCCCTTCTCCTCTGCCTTCAATCTTTCCCAGCATCAGGGTCTTTTCCAAGGAGTCAGTTCTTCACATCAGCTGGCCAAAGTATTGGAGTTTCAGCTTTAGCATCAGTCCTTCCAGTGAATATTCAGGACTGATTACCTTTAGGATGGACTGATTTGATCTCCTTGCAGTCCAAGGAACTCTCAAGAGTTTTGTCCAACACCACAGTTTAAAAACATCCATTCTTCAGCGCTCAGCTTTCTTTATAGTCCAACTCTCACATCCATACATGACTACTGGAAAAGCCATAGCTTTGACTGGATGGACCTTTGTCAGCAAAGTAATGTCTCTACTTTTTAATATGCTGTCTAGGTCTGTCATAGATTTTCTTCCAAGGAGCAAGTGTCTTTTAGTTTCATGGCTGTAGTCACCATCTGCAGTGATTTTGGAGATCAAGAAAATAAAGTCTGTCACTGTTTCCATTGTTTCCCCATCTATATTCCATGAAATGATGGGACCAGATGCCATGATCTTCATTTTTTGAATGTTAATTTTTAAACCAGCTTTTTCACTCTCCTTTTTTACTTTGATCAAGAGGCTCTCTAGTTCTTCTTCACTTTCTGCCATCAGGATAGTGTCATCTGTGTATCTGAGATTATTGATATTTCTCCTGCAATCTTGATTCCAGCTTGTGCTTCATCCAGCCTATCATTTTGCTTGATGTACTCTGCATATAAATTAAATAAGCAGGGTGACAATATACAGCCTTGATGTACTCCTTTCCCAATTTGGAACCAGTTTGTTGTTCCATGTCCAGTATTTCTCAAGAGGCAGGTTAGGTGGTCTGGTATTCCCATCTCTTGAAGAATTTTGTGATCACAGTTTGTTGTGATCTACACAGTCAAGGCGTAATCAATAAAGCAGAAGTAGATGTTTTTCTGGTATTCTCTTGCTTTTTTGATGATCCAACGATGTTGGTAATTTGATCTCTGGTTCCTCAACCTTTTCTAAATCCAGCTTGAACATCTGGAAATTCACAGTTTATGTAGTGTTGGAGCCTGGCTTGGAGAATTTTGGGCATTACTTTACTAGCGTGTGAGATGAGTGCAATTGTGTGGTAGCTGAACATTCTTTGGCATTGCCTTTCTTTGGGATTGAAATGAAAACTGACCTTTTCCAGTCCTGTGGCCACTGCTGAGTTTTCCAGATTTGCTAGCATATTGAGTACAGCACTTTCACAGCATCATCTTTCAGGATTTGAAATAGCTCAACAGGAATTCCATCACCTCCACTAGCTTTGTCCATAGTGATGCTTCCTAAGGCCCACTTGACTTTGCATTCTAGTATGTCTGGCTCTAGGTGAGTGATCACACCATTGTGGTTATCTGGGTCATGAAGATCTTTTTTGTATCTTTCTTTTGTGTATTATTGCCACCTCCTCTTAGTATTTTCTGCTTCTGTTAGGTCCATACCATTTCTGTCCTTTATTGAGCCCATCTTTGCATGAAATGTTCCCTTGCTATCTCTAATTTTCTTGAAGAGATCTCTAGTCTTTCCCATTATATTATTTTCCTCTATTTCTTTGCACTGATCCCTGAGGGAGGTTTTCTTATCTCTCCTTGCTATTCTTTGGAACTCTGCATTCAAATGGGTATATCTTTCCTTTCTCCTTTGCCTTTAGCTTCTCTTCTTTTCTCAGCTATTTGTAAGGCCTCCTCAGACAACCATTTTTGCCTTTTTGCATTTCTGCTACTTAAGAGAAATAAAAAATGTCTGACTCTTGCAGCCTATTTCCTCCATTTGGGGGGCCTTACCCTTCTTGAACGTTACCATCTCGCTACGAATGCCTGCAGTCATCTCACCCAGCCACAAGACTCCTTGAGAAACTAAAGTTCAAGATAAGAAGAGATGAACTTCCTGTTTTGGTTGTTGTTAGCATGAAGAAGCTGCCAGACTGGGTGACCAGTGAGAATTTTCATCTTGTGGGTAAGGAGGAACTGGTTTTGCGTTTTTTCCACTGAAAATACAAAATGCTTTGTTTGTGATCTTGAGTCTTAAAAAAATATACTGGCTCTGGAAAGATTTTAAAGGATAGCTCGTTATATGTCCTGTTGCTTTATTTTTTAATTTAAATTTATTTTAAAATTTATTTTTAATTGGAGAATAATTGCTTTACAACATTGTATTGGTTTCTGCCATGCTTTGTCTCTTGAAAGATGCTCTAGAAACATTATTTCATATTTATTTTCCCATTTCAGTTTAGTATGTATAGGACATACTAAAATGTTTTTCAAATACTCAAAAGAAATCATGAATTGTGTGTTGAGGGGCTTAAGGAGAACTAAAATAAAAGTTTCAATGAACAGAGTCTGAAGCAAATACTCTTTTCTCTCTATCTCTGTGAAATAAAATGTATTTTTTATAATGGGTCTTGTTTAAAAACAAGCAAACAAAATACTCTGTAAATCAATGTTGCTAGATATGTGAAATAAATCAGACCCAAAGAACAAATACAATATGATCTCACTTAGATGTAGAAACTACGGTAGTCAAATGCATAGAAGCATAGACTGATGTTTTCCAGGAATTGGGGAGGGAGGAAGATGGGAGTGGAAGTTCATAGGGTATAAAGTTTTAGTTACACAAGATGAAAAACTCCAGTAATGTATATACAGCTTAGTGTCTATAGCTAATGATACTGTGTTGTATACTTAAAATTTTCTAAGAAGGTAGATCTTATGTTAAGTTTTATTCACATACACACACACACTCAAATCATAAAGAGGGCAGGAGGATATTTTCAGATATGCTGGATATGTTTATGTCCTTAATGGTAGTAACAGTTTCATATGTATATATTTATTCTAAACTTATCAAGTTATATACATAAAATATGTACTTTTGCATGCTTTTTACATGATGACCATCCCTCAGTAAAGTGGTTAAAAAAAAAAAAGAAATCAACATCACTAGAGGTCTCAGCTCTTCTGAAAAATATTATCACCCTTTTCACACAAGATATTCACTTCAGTTAAACTGGTTTCAAAAGAGTCTTTAAAGATAAAGAATAACGACTAACTAGACTGGGTTTCTCTACGTTGAGAGTTTCTATAGTTTATCTTACAGTAGGCTTTTGGAAGGGAAGAGAAATATAAATAAAAAAGGAAATGAATGTTGAGAGAAGGGAAAGGATCAGGAAATAACAAAGGTAAAGTCCATGGTCTCCAGATCTCCAGAGTTCTAATTATTCCCTCCAGATCCCAAGTGGCCTCATTTATTTATATTCCAAGTTTAGACCTAGGAGACAAGGGGGTTTGGGCTTCCCAAGTGGCATTAGTGGTAAAGAACCTCCCTGCTAGTGCAAGAGACTTAAGAAATGCAGGTTTGACCCCTGGGTTGGGAAGACCTCCTGAAGGAAGGCATGGCAACCCGCTCCAGTGTTCTTGCCTGGAGAATCCCATGGACAGAGGAGCCTGGAGGGCTACAGTCCATAGGGTGGCAAAGAGTCGAACAGTACTGAGCGACGACTACTGCTACTACTAACCTTGCTCCTAGGAGCCATTATGCTATAATCATCCTTGCAGAACCTTGCTTATTTCCCGGAATTGGAGTTGTTGAGTCAAAAGACAGGTAGAAATGAAAGGGTTTTGATAAACATCAACCACCTGCCTTCTAAATTTTGTGACCATCCAAAATAAATCCTCATGGGGCTTATTTATCCCAGGAACCCTTGTCACATCCTGCTTGGGAGTGCTTCTAAGGTTGTCATTCCTGGAACCTCGACTGCTATGGGAAGCAGGTGCCTGTTGCTACTCTCTGGTGAGTAGAACAAAGAATTCTCCCCACCCTCCAGTACCCTGGATACCCCAGCTTTGGTTGCTTTCTAGAATTTGGCACTTTCTCCAGAAATTCCTGTGTGTGTGTGCCCTATTCCAAACTCTGATACCGAGTCTCTTAGTTGCTCTCCTCCAAAGCAGAACTGAGACAAAAACTTGGATTTAATTAATTTAGGCTTCCCAGATGGTGCTAGTGGTAAAGAACATGCCTGCCAATGCAGGAGACATAAGAGATCTGGGTTCGATCCCTCGGTGGGGAAGATCCCCTGGAGAAGGGCATGGCAACCACTCCAGTATTTTTGCCTGAAGAACCTCATGGACAGAGGATCCTGGTGGGCTACGGTCCATAGGGTCCCAAAGAGCCGGACACAACTGAAGCAACTGAGCACAAACAGTTTGGGAAGGAATCCCAGGAAGGCTTTAGGATTCTTTGGGAAGGGAAGCCAAAGAGGGAAGAGAGAAGAGTGGTGGTGAGGGGTCAGCACTGTGGGTAACTGGCACTCCAGTCCTGCTGGGTATCCTTTCTAAGGCACAGTATGTAATGTGCCTTAGAAGGGCAAAGAATCTGGACCAGTTCCCCTCCTGTGCTTCTTGATGCCCTTCACGGGTTGCAGAAAAACATCCTTTTACAGAAAGATACGGTAAGTTATCTGCTTACTGTGCAACCCTTCCTGGGTAGGCTTAGGGGACATGGCAAGCATCTAACATGCTGACTGACCACTATGCGGGTCCAAACTTGGAGGATCATTGCTTAGTATATTACTGTAACTGGAACCTACCCACCTGTCTGCTCTGAGCTTTAGGGACTTCAAGATAATAAAAAATACCACTGGGGGAATCAAACACAGTTTAAGGCTAGGCAGTTTGTAAGCAGTTCTTAGAAGCAAGCACGTGATGGCCATTACTTTATGACAGAAATGAACATATTTTTTCTTTTTGTAAAGATCCAGGTAATCATTATTCTCAGCTTTGGGGGCCATTTTGATCCCTGTCTTAATGCCTCAACTCTGCTTGTTGCTTTATAAAAGCAGCCAGAGTGGGACAGATCTTTTGGAATTTGTCTAGTGGGGTTTTCACAAAACTGCACTGGAAAACCTCATCCCCACCCACAAAAAAAGTAAATAAATAAATAAAAGCAGCCACCAACCTTTTGTGAACTGATGGGCACTGCTGTGTTCCAATAAATCTTGATTTATAGACATAGGAATGTGAATTTCAGGTAATTTTCATATTCCATGCATGCACTATATTCTCCTTGATTAAAAAAAAAAAAAAACATTTAAAAACCACTAAAAACTTGGCAACCCACTCTAGTACTCTTGCCTGGAAAATCCCATGGATGGAGGAGCCTGGTGGGCTGCAGTCCATGGGGTCGCTAGGAGTCGGACACGACTGAGCGACGTCACTTTCACTTTCACGCATTGGAGAAGGAAATGGCAACCCACTCCAGTGTTCTTGCCTGGAGAATCCCAGGGACGGGGGTAGCCTGGTGGGCTGCTGTCTATGGAGTTGCACAGAGTTGGACATGACTGAAGCGATTTAGCAGCAGCAGCAAAAACAATTCTTAGCTCATGGGCTGCACAAAACCAGGCGGGGGTCTGCATTTGGCCTAAGGCCATAGTTGGCTGACCTTTGCCCTATGGTCATACTTCTTTATGTGTCAAAAAAGTATTCACAAGGAAAATGCAGAGGCTTGAGGGTATTTTTTAGCTGTGCTGGATCTTCGTTACTGCTTGCAGACTACTTTCTAGTTATGGCGCTCAGGCTTCTCATTGCGGGGGCTTGTCTTGTTGTAGAGTACTGGCTCTAGGGTGCACGGGCTTCAGCACTTGCGACGCACTGGCTTAGTTGCCCCATGGCATGTGGGATGTTCCCAGACCAGAGATCTACCCTATATCCCGCACATTGGCAGGTAGATTCTTGACCACTGAGCCACCTGGGATGCCCAACGAAGTGTCTATAAAAGCCCCCAAATGATGGGATTCCGAGAGCTTCTGGGTTGGTGAACACATGGAGATTTGAGGAAAGTGGTGCCAAGAGGGCGTGGAACCCCCACTCCCTTCCTCATACCTTGCCCAGTGTATGTCTTCCATTTGGCTCTTTCTGAGATATATTCTATGCGTGCATGCCAAATCATGTCAGTCGTGTCCGATTGTGACCCCATGGACATAACCCACTAGACTCTTCTGTCCATGGGATTCTCCAGGCAAGAATACTGGAGTGGGTTTCCTTGCCCTTTCAAGAATCTTTCCAACCCAGGGGAACCCACGTCTCTTATGTCTCCTGCATTGGCAGGCGGGTTCTTTACCACTAGTGCCACCTGGGACGCCCAATATCCTTCTACAATAAACTGGTAATCCAGTAAGTAAATGGTTTCTCTGAGTTCTGTGAGCTGCTCTAGCAAATTAATTGAACCCAAAGGGGGAGTCATTGGAACATCCAATCCATAGCCAGTTGGTCAGAAGCCCAGGGGACAACTTGGAATTGTGATGGGTATCTGAAGTCTTTGGGACTGAGCCCTTAACCTGGGATAGCTGATACTCTTTCTGGGGAGTTAGTGCCAGAACTGAGTTGAGAGGGACACATTCGGAGGTTGGGATTGACATGTACACACTACTCTATATAAAATAGGAATTCCCTATTCCAGTGGTTAGGGCTCTGCACTTCCACTGCAGGAATCACAGGTCTGATCTTTGGTTGGAGAACTTAAGATCCCACATTTCATGCTGCATTACAAAAATAAAAAATAGATAACTAATAAGGACCTATTTTAGGCTTCCCAGGTAGCATTAAAGGTAAAGAATCCACCTTCCAATGCAGGAGACATAAGAGATGTGGGTTTGATTCCTGGGTGGGGAAGATCCTTGGAGGAGGGCAGGGCAACCCACTCCAGTATTCTTGCCTGGAGAATCCCGTGGACAGAGAAGCCATGGTGCAACCATGGTGGATCCATAGGGTTGCAAAGAGTTGGGCACAACTGAAGCAACTTAGCATAGCACAAGGACCTATTTTATAGCACAAGAAACTCTTCTCAATACTCTTGTAATGATCTATATGAGAAAAAAAATCTAAAAAAGAGTTGGGGGGGTGGGGAGAGGAAAAAAGAACTGAGTTTAATTATAGGATACCCAGCTGGTGTCAGAGGATTGCTTATTGTTGTGGGAACTCCCATCGTCCCCCACACACACTGGACTTGGGTGTAGAGTCTCTTAAAGCTGTAATCAGTACTGTGACATTAGTGTTTATAGCCAATCTAGAAGAATCTGCAGTGAAGCTAGCACAAGTATGACTTGACAAGAGGAGACAAAGCCCCCCAGACTGACTCAGGCTTCAGCCAAGCAGAGCCTCAGGGCATCTCCCATCCGCTTTATCTCTGCCCTTATTCTTCTAGGTCTCAGTGTCCTCCTGGCTCTGTCAGGATTGGAAGCAAAGGAGGCTGGAGGTGAGTGTGTTGCTATTGTTCAGTTGCTCAGTCATATCCTACTCTTTGCGATCCTATGGACCTCAGCACACCAGGCTTCTTTGTCCTTCACTATCATTGCAAATACTTCATACTTCAATGAGAAAAAAGACACCTTGGTTTGTTTTTGTAGTTGCATACATGAACCTCACTTTTCTACACTATTCGCTTGTTGGTTATCCTCCTCGTGTTTCCTTTTTTCCAGCCTTCAGTTGTTGTTTTTCAGTCACTAAATCATGTCTGACTCTTTGCAACCCCATGGACTGCAGCACACCAGGTTTTCCTGTCCTTCACCATCTCCCGTAAGTTGCTCAAACTCATGTGCATTGAGTCACTGATGCCATACAGCCATCTCATCCTCTCTCAACACCTTCTCCTCCTGCCCTCAATCTTTCCCAGCATCAGGATCTTTTCTAATGACTCAACTCTTCACATCAGGTGGCCAATGGATTGGAGCTTCCGCTTCAGCATCAGTTCTTCCAGTTAATATTCAGGGTGGATTTCCTTTAGGATTGACTGGTTTGATCTCCTTGCTGTCCCAGGGACTCTCAAGAGTCTTCTCTGGCACCACCAGCCCCCAATACATGTAGCCAAAAAGAGCTTTATTGTTGCAGGGTTTTTTTGTTGTTGTTAATTATTCTGGTTAGCTGATTCATATCTGGAATGAGAAGCTGGTTTATTTTTAATCCACTGACTCAGTCAGTCCATCAGTGTTTGAGGAAACTAGTCCTTGGGGAAGAGGACCTTGAAAACCAGCATGTGCTGTGCAAAAAGGATGCTAGTGGCCAGAGAGAGCCCTCAGTAAGGAAACATAGGTGCTGAAATCTGGAAGTTCTACTGACAAGCAAAATTGGTATTAGTGGCAGAGGTGGGGAATGGGTGGGGCATGGTGAGCATCTATGTTCAGCAGTAGGATGGCTTCCAAAAGGATGCCAATAAGCTATTCCCAAGAGGAGGTTCTTGCGACTGCGGCATCTGGTACATCATAGGTGCTCAATGAATATTTCTTAAATGAAATGAATGAACAAGCGAATGAATGGATTCTATGTTCCTTGCAGTTTCCTGTCCTCCGTGCCCAGAAAATGCTAACTGCCTCAATGGCACCTGCGTTTGCAAAGATGGATTTGAGTCTGTGTCTCTGTGGTACTCGAGGTCCGCTCAGAAATGTGAAGGTAAAGAAGAAGTCCGCATTCATGTTGGCATTTGAAAGGGACCAGGGGCAACCTTCCTAGTCTCAAATACTGTGTCACCTAGTGCTGCTGGTACTGCAATGGTACAATGATATTACAAAGTGGAAAATATTAGGACTGCCTCACTGTCCCCATAGAAGCCCCCAGCCCTTGCCTTCTTTTCACGTGCATCCCAATGCTGGCTTAGTGAGCCCTGATATTGGCTTGGTTTTTCTTCAGAGAAAAGTGGAGTTCTCAGGACCCTGGACTCTTAAAGTCTCAAGCACTGGTGATTGGTTTTTTTTTTGGAGGGGTGTGTTCTAAGGATTCCACAAGGGCGGGGAGAATTTCTTTTGTTTATCACTCAATACATAGGAAAAAGAACAATATCACATGGCAGATGCCCAACAAATAAGTGTTCCCTAAAGGAACAAATGAATAAACTCTCTCATCACTCAGCATCTTTCGTGGTGTGGTCCCAACTTAGCTTTTCAGTTTCACTTTTCACTATTCTCATCAGCTCTGGCCAAATCTCTTTTTCATTTCTACAAATTCTAAAGATCAATCTAAATGCCAAGGGCAATACCACTCCTGAATCCTGATTGCTAGAACTGGTTAACTGTTTGATGGCTTTGTTGTGTCAATTCATTAGGTGAAACAGAAAATAGTAGACTATTTAAGATGTATTTATTCCTTTTTAACTTCATTTTACTGTGGCAAATGTATGAATTACAATTTACCATGTGGCTCAGTTGTGTCCAACTCTTTGAGACCCCATGGACTGTAGCCCACCAGGCTCTTCTGTTCATGGGATTTCCCAGGCAAGAGTATTAGAGTGTGTTGCCATTTCTTCCTCCCGGGGATCTTCCTGATCCAGTGATCAAACCCAGGTCTCCTGTCTCCTGCATACGCAGGCAGATTCTTTACCACTGAGCCACTTGGGAAGCCAGATGTATCTTTCAGTGGTTTTTAATACATTCACATTGTCCTGCAACCTTCTCTACCATCCAACCACAGAACTTTTTCATCATCTCAAATGGAAACTTTGTACCTATTAAATGCTAAATTCCCATTCCTACTCCTCCCCCAGCCCTTGGCAGCCACCATCCTGCTTTCTATCTCTGTTAATTTGACTCCTTTCAGTTCAGTTCAGTTCAGTGGCTCAGTCGCGTCCGACTCTTTGCAACCCCATGAATCGCAGCACGCCAGGCCTCCCTGTCCATCACCATCTCCTGGAGTTCACTCAAACTCACGTCCATCAAGTCGGTGATCCCATCCAGCCATCTCATCCTCTGTCATCCCCTTCTCCTCCTGCCCCCAATCCCTCCCAGCATCAGAGTCTTTTCCAATGAGTCAACTCTTTGCATGAGGTGGCCAAAGTACTGGAGTTTCAGCTTTAGCATCATTCCTTCCAAAGAACACCCAGAGCTGATCTCCTTCAGAATGGACTGGTTGGATCTCCTTGCAGTCCAAGGGACTCTCAAGAGTCTTCTCCAACAGCACAGTTCAAAAGCATCAATTCTTTGGTGCTCAGCTTTCTTGACAGTCCAACTCTCACATCCATACATGACTACTGGAAAAACCATAGCCTTACTAGACCGACCTTTGTTGACTCCTTTAGGGCCCTCCTATAAGTGGAATCATATGATAATGTATTTATTTATTTAAATTGTTTTTTTCAATTATAGTAAAATATGTATAATGCAATTTACCATTTTAATCACTGTTATTCACTGACTACTTTGTTACTGTACTTCACTGTTATTTAGCACATTCATACTGTTGTGCAACCATCGCTGCCTTTTGTCTCCAGAACGTTTTTCATCTTGCAGAACTGAAACTCTTTCCCCGTTAAACACTAACTTCCCTCTTCTCTCCCCCTATCCTCTGGTACCCACCATTCTACATTCTATCTTGGAATCATACAATATTGGATGTATTTTTTTAGATGTTGTATTTTGAAACAGTTTGAGACTTAAAACTGCAAAACAGTGCAATGAATTCTGTAGAGCTTTTACTCAGTTCTCTAAGGTCAGCCAATGATATGACAACCATCATACAGTGAGCAAAATCAGAGGATGAATAATGGGACAATAATATCAACTAGACTAGAGACTTTATACAAGTTTTACCAGTATAAAGTTTTACCCCCTGAAATCCACCCCCTTTTTTTTTTTCTGTTCTAAGAGCCATTTCAGTGTCTCATATTGCATTTAGTCATCTCAGTCCTGCCTCATCTAATCTGTGACAGATTCTTAATCCTTCTTTGTCTTCTGTGATCTTGATCCTTTTGATAGGACATCAGAGAAGGCCTTCTGAACTTTATTTCACTCCACAGTGCATCCTAGAAATTACTTTGGCTTTATAAAGTAACTTCAGGAAAATTGTCATCTCTGTATTGAATCATCTTAACCAAGGAGAGATGTTCTGGGTACATTTATAAGTGATGTTGGGTAGTAGAGATCTCATGGGCAAGGGAAAACAATATGGTTTTATGAGAATAAAAAGTGATATTTTCTAATGATATTTTCTCTTGATTCACAGATATTGATGAGTGTGCGAGAGGGCTGGCAAAGTGCAAGAAGAAAGCATATTGCAGAAATGGAATTGGAAATTACTACTGCAGCTGTGTCCCACATTATCCTCTCTTCAACTGGGTGGCTGGTATATTTACAATTAATCATGCAGAATGTTATGGTAAGAATCTCCAGATACTCCAGTAATCAAATACTCCACTATGAAAAAGGAGGCAGGAGAAGATCCCTTGAGAGTTTCACCAATTTCAGGCTAGGGTAACAAGGTAGAGATCTGTCCTGGTCCTCACCCTTCAATCCATTGTTGTCCTTGGTAACCATTTCCTGGGAGATTTCACTCAAGCCCATGGCAATAGCCACCATCTCCAAGTAGATGCCTTTGTTGTTGTCGTTCAGTCATGTCCAACTCTTTGCGACCCCATGGACTGAAGCACACCAGACTTCCCTGTCCATCACTATATCCCTGAGTTTGCTCAAACTTAGGTCCATCGAGTTGGTGATGCCATCCAACCATCTCCTCCTCTGTCATCTCCTTCTCCTCCTGCATTCAATCTTTCCCAGCATAAGGGTCTTTTCCAATGAGTCAGCATTTCACATCAGGTGGTCAGTGTCACTTAAAATATGATGCTAGGTAGACAACAACTGATCGTTATTATCCCAATTAACACCTGTTTCTTTGGGAAGGGTTTCCCACACCCTAAACATGGTCCTTTTCTGTATACTGCCAAGACGTCTCATCCTATGTATTAATATGCTGGACTCTTATAATCACTCAATTATTTGCTTGGCAACTTTGCCATAGGCTGCAAACTCCACAAGGGAACATATTTTGTCTCTGTTTTTAAAACCCTGAAGTATAGTTGCTTTACAATGGTGTGTTAGTATCTGCTCTACAATGAAGTGACTCAGCTCTGTGTATACACATATCTGCTTCCTCCCATCGCCCTCCATTCCACCCATCCAGGTTATCGTAGAGTGCTGAGCTGAGCTCCCTGCAATACTGCAGGTTCCCACCGGCTATCAGTTTTACACATGGCAGTGTATTTAGGTCAGTCCCAGTCTCCCAGTACATCTTTCCCTCTACCCCTTCAGTGCTCACATGTCTGTTCTCTATTTCTGCCCTGCAAACAGATTCATCCATAAGGTTTTCTAGATTCCACATAAATGTGTTAATATACAGTATTTGTTTTTCTCTTTCTGACTTACTTTACTCTGTATGACAGGCTCTAGGTCTACCCATGTCTCTCCCAATGACCCAGTTTCATTCTTTTTGTTGGTTTGTTTTGTTTCTTCTACTTATTTATTATTATTTAATACTTAAATTTTATATTTCATCTTAAAATGTATTTTATCTTAATTCTTAGTTATTTTTGTTCACTTTAAAGAAATTACTGTTTTCTAGATTCCATTGTTTCTGATGAGAGGTTAGCTATCAGTCTAATTGGTTTTCATTTGAATATAATCTTTTTTTCTCTTTGTCTTTGATTTTCAGCAGGTTTTTTTTTTAGGTTTTTAAAAAATTTATTTTGTTTTAATTGAAGGATAATTGCTTTACAGAATTGTGTTGTTTTCTGTCAAATCTCAGTATGAATCAGCCATAGGTATACATATATCCCCTCCCTTTTGAACCTCCCTCCCGTCTCCCTCCCCACCCTACTCCTCTAGGTTGATACAGAGCCCCTGTTTGAGTTTCCTGAGCCATACAGTAAATTCCTGTTGGCTATCTATTTTATATATGGTAATGTAAGTTTCCATGTTACTCTTCCTATACATCTTCTCCTCTCCTCCTCATTCCCCATATCTGTTCTCTGTGTCTGTTTCTCCATCGTTGCCCTATAAATAAATTCTTTAGTACCATTTTTCTAGATTCCGTATATATGCATTAGAATACGATAATATCTTTCTCTTTCTGACTGACTTCACTCTGTATAATAGGTTCTAGGTTCATCCACCTCATCAGAACTGACTCAAAGGCATTCCTTTTTACGGCCGAGTAATATTCCACTGTGTATATGTACCACAGCTTTTTTATCCATTCATCTGTCAATGGACATCTAGGTTGCTTCCATGTTCTAGCTATTATAAATACAGCTGCAGTGAACATTGGGGTACTTGTGTCTTTTTGAATTATGGTTTTCTTAGGATCTGTGCTCAAGGGCGGGATTGCTGGGTCATATGGTAATTCTATTTTTAGCTTTTTAAAGAACCTCCCATACTGTTCTCCATAGTGGCTATATCAATTCACATTCCCATCAACAGTGAAAGATCATGGCAGCTGTCTCTATTCACCTATAAGATTTAGCCTCCCTCTTAGTAAATGCTCCATGAACACTACTGACTGAATTTTTAAATGAGAAACCCCATCCTAATTCCCTTTGAAAATTCTACCTTAGAAGAGATTTGGGAATTCTTAGAATGAAATTAGGATGGTATTTGAGTGCAGAAGGAAACACTCAACTTGAATGTGATTGGAAGAAAGATCTATGTTAGAGTGTGTTATTTCCCATATTTCATTTGACTGTTACTTTTCTTTCTCAGAGGATGCCAGTGATAAGACACAAGCACCAGGGGACATTTGGGTAAGTAAGGTGTAGCCTAGGTTTGAAAAACAATCAGTCTGACCATACATTTCTCCTGCTCAAATACTACCATGGCTCTCTATGACTTTTGTTGTTGTTATTGTTCAGTCGCCAAGTCGTGTCTGACTCTTTGCAGCTCCATGGACTGCAGCATGCCAGGCTCTCCTGTCCTTCACTAACTCCTGGAGTTTTCTCAAATTCATGTTTGTTGAGTCAGTGATGTTATCTAACCATCTCATCCTCTGTTGCCCCTTCTCCTTTTGCCTTCAATCTTTCCCAGATCAGAGTCTTTTCCAATGAGTTGGCTCTTTGCATCAGGTGGTCTTCCGATGAATATTCAGGGTTGAGTTCCTTTGAGATTGACTGGTTTGATCTCCTTGCTGTCCAAAGGACTCTCAAGCATCTTCTCCAGTATGGAGAAGTTGGAAAGTATCTCACAGTTGGAAAGTTTCTCACAGTTGGAAAGTATCAACTCTTTGGTGCTATGCCTTCTTTATGGTCCAGCTTTCACATCTGTGCATGACTACTGGAAAGCCCATACATAGTCTTGACTATATGGACATTTGTCAGCAAAGTGATATCTTTGCTTTTTAACCTACTGCCTAGGTTTGTCATAGCTTTCCTTCCAAGATGCAATCATCTTCTAATTTCATGGCTGCAGTGACCATAAGCAGTGATTTTAGAACACAAGAAGAGGAAATCTGTTACTTGCCTTTCTGTTTGCCACAAAGTGATGGGACCGGAGGACATGATCTTAGTTTTTTTAATGTTGAGTTTTAAGCCAGCTTTTTCACTCTCATCAAGAGGCTGGCTCACTTAACCACACTTACGTATATTCCTGCTTTTCAAAGTTTCAATAACCATCTACCTAATTAGTTTTATTTCTTTGAAAGGAAATGCTGAGGAACAATGGAAGCAAAAACTACATTGCAAAACAGGCGACCCAACTACTTCAACATGTAGAATTGACCATATGGAATGAGAGTTTTGTTTCTCCAGGAAAGTATGAAAATTCTGACCTTAACATAGGTAAGAAACACTAAGCATTAGTTTTAAGGCCAGAAAATTTTATGAAAGTCATCTTTCATCAGACCTTGTGTTAATATATTCACATATCATGAACAGAGTTCACTTAAGTGATTTTTCCCAAATGCAGAAGACTGCTCCCAGGTGACTATTCCCTTGGAAAATTTTTATTTTTTATTGTTAAATTTTTAAAAATTGAATTATAGTTGATTTATGTTATTGTGTTAGTTTCAGGTATATAGCATAGGAGGGCTTCCCAGGTGGCACTAGTGGTAAAGAATCCACCTGCCAATGCAGGCTTTTTGCCTAGAAAATCCCATGGATGGAGGAGCCTGGTAGGCTGCAGTCCATGGGGTCGTGAAAAGTCGGACACGACTGAACGACTTCACTTTCACTTTTCACTTTCATGCATTGGAGAAGGAAATGGCAACCCACTCCAGTGTTCTTGCCTGGAGAATCCCAGGGACGGGGGAGCCTGGTGGGCTGCTGTCTATGGGGTTGCACAGAGCCGGACACAACTGAAGTGACTTAGCAGCAGCAGCAGCAGCAGCAGTAGCCAATGCAGGAGACATAACAGATGTGGGTTCAATTCCTGAGTTAGGAAGATTCCCTCGAGGAGGGCATGGCTACCCACTCCAGTATTCCTGCCTGGGGAATCCCATGAACAGAGGAGCCTAGCTTCAATCCATGGGGTTGCAAAGTCAGACATGACTGAATTGACTTAGCATGCACACATGCATGTATAGCATAGTGATTCAGTACTTTTGCAGATTACATTCCATTGTAGATTATTATGAGATATTGGGTATAACTTCATGTGCTATTCAGTAAATCTCTGTTGCTTATCCATTTTATACACTGTAGTCTGTACCTGTTAATCCCATAGTCCTAATTTATCCCTCCCCACTGCCTCTCCCCTTTGGAAACCATAAATTTGTTTTTTATGTCTGTGAATCTGTTTCTATTCTGTACATACACTCATTTGTATTATTTTTTAGATTCCACATGTAAGTGTTATCTGTAGCATTCGTCTTTCTATGACATTTTATTAAGTATTATATTCTCTAGATCCATCCGTGTTGCTGCAAATGGCAATATTTCATTCTTTTTAATGGCCAAGTAATATTCCAATATGTACCACATTTTCCTAAGTCAATCATCTGTTGATGGGCACTTAGGTTGCTACCATGTCTTGGCTGTCGTGCACAGTCCTGCTGTGAACACTGGGGCAAGTGTATCTTTTCAAATTAGAGTGTTTGTTTTTTCTGGATCTATGCCCAGGAGTAGAATTCCTGGATCATATGGTAGCTCTGTTTCTAGGTTTTTTTTTTTTTTTTTCATGAAAACTCTATTTCTTGGAAAACTTTTAAATGCTTAGCTTCCCTTGTTTAAAAAAATTAGTTCTCCTTTCCCCAGGCGCCCCATTCATTACACATTGTTTAAAGAAAATTTTTCCCTTTAAAAATTCTATAGTAAAGGTTGAGCTTGCCTGTTTCAGCCAGCTCTGGGAAGCATGACAGTCTTCTCTCTTCCCCTGAGTTGTGTGACCCACATGTGTTGCCTATACTTTCGACATTTCATCTCCACCAGTCAGAAATGTTAGGGGAGGACCACATGGTCTACCTTGCATGCAGTAAGTAAAATGACTAGTAATGGATCTGTCAAAGAAGGGAGTTATTAGCAAGTTTTTTAGGCATGAGAACTGAGCAAAGCAGGACTCACTTTCCTAATGTTTCCAGTTTATGAAACCAAGAAGTGCAATGAGACAAGTGAGAAGACTGTTCTAGAAGCTGGAAACAACACGATGGATATCGACTGCCCAAATGCTTTCAAAGGAACCACAAGAGGTACTGTGTCTAAGATGACCTATACTCTTGACCTATAACTTCTAGGCACTGTTGTCTCATTTCTAGGTGATGAAGCCAAGCTTCCAAAGCATTCAAGGTAAGAAGACTCTTCTGGCAGAATTTAAAGATCTGCCTTGACCACTAACCAGGCAATTTTGAGGACACAGTTTGTATGGACTTTGTGATACACGCGGAGGTTCAAACAGAGATTCCTTGACTTAGTTCCTTAAAAGGGACTGGCTGGTGCCTGCTCAGTTTCATGTGCTGATCCAAAAAGCTTACTCTTTTTAAAAAATTTTATTTTTTAAGTGAAGTCCCTGGTGGCTCAGCTGTTAAGACTCCGCCTGCAATGCGGGAGACCTGGGTTCGATCCCTGGGTTGGGAAGATCCCCTGGAGAAGGGAAAGGCTGCCCACTCCAGTATTCTGGCCTGGAGAATTCCATGGACTCTATAGTCCGTGGGGTCGCAAAGAGTCGGACACAACTGAGTGAGTTTCACTTTCGTAGTTGATTTACAATGTCATGCCAATCTCTGCTATATAGCGAAGTGACTCAGATAATACACTTTCTTTTTTAAATATTCTTTTCCATTATGGTTTATCACAGGATATAGACCATAGCTCCCTGTGTTATAACAATAGAGCCTTGTCGTTTGCCCGTCCTCTATATAACAGTTTGTGCCTCCTCGCTCATCCTACATGCCCAGTCCCTCCCTCCCCCATCCACCTCCCCATGGCAACCTCAAGCCTGTTTGTGTCTGTGAGTCTATTTCCATTTTGTAGGTAGGTTATTTTGTGCCATATTTTAGATCCACATGTAAGTGATATCATATGGCATATTTGTCTCTCTTTCTCACTTACTTCACTTAGTATGATAATCTCTAGGTCCATCTGTGTTACTGCAAATGGCATCATTTCATCCTTTTTTTGGCTGAGTAATATTCCATTGTATATACATACCACATCTTCTTTACCTATTCTTCTGTTGATGGACTTTTAGGTTGTTTCCATGCTTTGATTATTGTGAACACTGCTGCTATGAACGTAGGGGTATATGTACCTGTTTGAATTATAGCTTTAGCAGGAAATATGCCCAAGAGTGGGATTGTTGGATCATGTATTGGTTTTTTGAGGAACCACCACACCATTTTCCATGGTGGCTGCACCAACTTACATTCCCACCAAATGTAGTATAGAAGCATTTCCTCAGAGAAGCTCACTCTTGATGATGGCACATGAGTTGCCTCAAACACTCTTTCCCTTGAGAAGCATTATATAATCTCTCTATTCTGCTAGCCTGCTGCTGCTGCTGCTAAGTTGCTTCAGTCATGTCCGACTCTGTGCGACCCCATAGACGGCAGCCCACCAGGCTCCTCTGTCCATGGAATTCTCCAGGCAAGAACACTGGAGTGGGTTGCCATTTCCTCCTCTAATGCATGAAAGTGAAAAGTCAAAGTGAAGTGCTCAGTCGTGTCCGACTCCTAGCGACCCCATGGACTGCAGCCCACCAGGCTCCTCAGTCCATGGGACTTTTCAGGCAAGAGTTGGCAAACTTTTTCTGTAAGAACACAAGAGGACAAATATTTCTGGTTTTGGGGCCAGATGGTTTTTGTTTTATCTGCTCAACTCTTGACATTGTAGTGTGAAAGCAGCCATTGGTGATATGTAAATGAAGGGACATGGCTGTGTGCCAATAAAACTTTATTTACAAAAACAGGTCGTAGGCTGGATTTGACCCCCAGGCCATAATTTGACACCCTTGCTTTATTCTGTCATTTTATTTAAGTCACTGCATCACATCCACACTATGCGACCCTTTCTAATTTATTTATTTGTTTGTTGTCTATCTCTCCCATGACATCATCTCCCTGATGGCAGGGACTCTGCCCATTTTGTTCCCTGTTGTGTTGTGATGCCTGGAACACTGTCCAGTACACAGTAGATGCTCAGTAAACATGTGACAAATGAATGAATGAATGCATGCATGAAAAGTATTTCAAAGAGAAAGACCCAGTTACCTTGAGAGAGTGAAATACTTGTTCCTATGCTCCTCTGTAAAATTCCTGGCTACTGGTTAATCTTCACTGTTTACTGTGAGCTGTAGAAGAGAGGAGGGAGAGGGGAAAACATCTAAAACTGAGTTGATTTTTATTATTTTTTCAACCATTCACTCCTTTTTAAAATCTATTTTTTAATTGATTTTCGGTTGTGCTGGGTCTCTGTTTCTGCTTGCGGGCTTTCTCTGAGTTGCAGTGCTCAGTATTTCTCATTGTGGCGGCTTTCTCACGCATCCAGCCTCCACAGGATGCATGGGCTTCAGTACTTGTGATTCACAGGCTCTAGAGCACAGGCTCAGTAGCTGTGACTTACTTGCTCTGCGGCATGTGGAATCTTCGAGGACCAGGGATCAAATCCATTTCCTCTGCATTGGCAGTGATTCTTATCCACTGGACCACCAGAGAAGACCAGTTGGTTTTTTTAGATCGAGTGATATAGGTGGTAAGTGGTTTGGGGTAAAACTGGCATGGTGGCACGTGAATGATTGCAGTTTAGGAAACCGTGTCATACTGTGCATTCAACTTCTATGACTTAAATTCTTCTAGCATGAAAAGGGAAAGGGAAGAGGGTGGGAGGGAGACAGAGAGAGAGAAAGAGAAAAAGAGAGAGAGAGAGGCTGAGCGAGAGAGGTAGGAGGAGGGAGTGAGGGAAGGGTGAGAGGATAAATTGAACAGAATGGGCCGTCACGATACTTTTCCATTAAATTAGATACCCAGGAGTCAGCTTGAGGTGGAAGATGGGAATTATTTGGAATACTTTTTAAATTAATTTTTGTTGGAGTATAGTTGCTTTATAATGTTGTGTTAGTTTCTACTATCCAGCAGAGTGACTCAGTCATGTGTATACACATATCCCCTCTTTTTTGGATTTCCTCCCCATGTAGCTCAGCACAGAGCATTGAGCAGAGTTCCCTGGCTATACAGTAGGTTCCCATTAGTTATGCACTTTATACATAGTGTTGATACTGTACAGGGCTTCCCAGGTGCTGCAGTGGTTAAGAATGCACCCGCCAGGGCAGGAGATACAAGAGGTGTGGTTCAGTCCCTGGGTTGGGAAGATACCCTGGAGTAGGAAATGGAAACCCACTCCAGTGTTCTTGCCAGGAAAATTCCATGGACAGAGGGGCCTGGCGGGCTACAGTTCATAGGGCTGCAAAGAGTTGGCCAAGACTGAGCAACTGAGCACACACACATCAGCAGTGATATATGTCAGTCCCAATCTCCCTGTTCATCCAGCGCCCCACTTCCCCACTTGGTGTCCATACATTTGTTATTTAGGTCTGTGTCTCTGTCTCTTTGGCAAATAAGATCATCTGTACCATTTCTCTAGATTCCACATATGCGTGTTAATATATGTTTGTTTTTCTCTTTCTGGCTCAGTTCACTCTGTATGACAGTCTCTAGGTCCGTCTGTGTCCCAACTTTATTTCATTTTATAAATGAGTAGTATTCCATTGTACAGACATACCACATTTTCTCCATCCATTCCTTTGTTGATGGATATCTAGGTTGCCTCCGTCCCTTGGCCACCATAAACAGTGTACAGGAATGAATATGAGGGAGTCATCATCTATTCAGAAATATTTGATTTCTTCATCCCACATGAGTTCCAGGCTTCTCAGGTGGTGCTAGGGGTAAAGAACCTGCCTGCCAATGCAGGAGATGTAAGAGATGGGGGTTTGATCCCTGGGTCGGAAAGATCCCCTGGAGAAGGAAATGGTAACTCACTCCAGTATTCTTGCCTGGAGAATCCCACGGATAGAGGAGCCTGGCGGGTTACAGTCCATGGGGTCGCAGAGAGTTGGACATGACTGAACGGGCACATGCACATGTGCGTGCCCACACAAACACACACACACGCACACCTGAGTTTTACCTTCTGGAGACAAACATCTTGCCTTATGATTCTCCTTTTGATGTCTAATGTTCATATATAAATATTTTACAACACATCGATAGAATATTTTGCACATGCTGCTGCTAAGTCGCTTCAGTCGTGTCCGACTCTGTGCGACCCCAGAGATGGCAGCCCACCAGGCTCCCCCGTCCCTGGGATTCTCCAGGCAAGAACACTGGAGTGGGTTGCCATTTCCTTCTCCAATTCATGAAAGTGAAAAGTGAATGTGAAGTCGCTCAGTCATGTCTGACTCCTAGTGACCCCATGGACTGCAGCCTACCATGCTCCTCCATCCATGGGATTTTCCAGGCAAGAGTACAGGAGTGGGGTGCCATTGCCTTATATCCCTTATAATGTGTGATACATTTGACTATATATTACATATACAGAATAATCCCTAAGCCACATGTAATGTATTGATTGGGCAATGGAAAAGACTTCCAAGTGCAATTATGACTTTATATAACCCTTACAACCCCTTACAACCCTCACACAGAACACTAATGTACCAATTCCCCAACCTCTAGATACCCTAGCAAACGTGACTTTTCTTCCATTTTCTCAGATGCAAGTGCAGTGGCGCTTATCACTTATCGATCTCTTGGGGATATTCTAAATGGATCCTTTTTCAGTGATAGAAGAGGGATAAAGGAAGTCAACCTGAACTCTCAAGTGATAAGTGGCTCCATTGGTGTGAAGGAAAAAGTTGATCTATCTAAACCTGTGTTCCTGACCTTCCAACATACTCAGGTGAGCAAAATCTAGGCTTTACCTTGAACAGGTGAATTATCAGTCCAGGCAGGAAACTGAATTCAACTGTGATCATTCAGAGTTAAGAGAACTAACAAATGTTGAGGCACTCAGAGATGGCAAATGTGAGACAGCTGGTATCACACTTAAGCATAAAAAGGCAATGGGGGAAAAAAAGCACTGGGGGGATGAGCATTGCCCAGTGAAGGCTGCAGGTATACAGGAAGATTGGCAATTGGAGATGGAGACAGTTGGCAGCAGAACAGCAGTACAGAAGAAATACCAGAGCTGCCTCTTCTCCCTCTCATCCATTTCTCTCATTGGTCTTATCAATGACCAACAACCTGGGGAAAGCAGTGCATAACAGTCAGTCCCAGGGAAAACCAGAGATGGGCAGAATAAATGAAGAGCAAATCCCACAGTGAAAGTGGGGTATGCAACACTTCCCCACAAGGGTTTCAGAGTTTTTCCAATCCAGTTTCCAACCCAGTGCACCTCACTTAACCTATAAAGTTGAAATGATAAAAACCAGAAGAAATCCACTTTCATGCTCTTCTCTTTCCAGCCAGGTGGTGGGAGGAGAAAATATTTCTGTGTCTACTGGAAAGGATCAAAGGATGGGGGCAGCTGGTCGACGGAGGGTTGCGCTCATTTGGGCAGCAATGATTCTCACACCCAATGCAAGTGCTCCCACCTTTCCAGCTTTGCTGTCCTCGTGGCTCTTGTTCCCAAGGTACAACAATTTATGGTCCCTTACAGTGAACTTGACTGTGTCCAGGAAGACTCTCCGAGTCTCAGGGAAAATAAAAAAAACAACTCTGAGATAAGGTGTCAAGCAGAATTACTTGAGAGGTAATTCCAGGAAGCATCAGTAAGGGACTGGGAAATGAAATGGGAAAGAGACAGAAGCCAATCAGAGAAGCCAGATGCCAGGTACCACTATGAGTAACTGGGGTTACTTCCCTCTGGGAGATTTTTGGAGTCAGGGTAGAAGACACACCTCAGAGTCATCCTAAATGAATGGCGAGAAAGCTGGGTTATTTATACACCATCTCCCTTCAGTCATTTGTTGAAAGCTACATCATCGACTCAATGGATATGAATTTGAGCAAATTCTGGGAGATAGCAGAGGACAGAAGAGCCTTGCGTGCTGCAGTCTATGGGGCTGCAAAGAGTCAGACGAGACTTAGCGACTGAACAACAACAACATCCAGGGAGTATTCATTCTCTTGACATGTCCATGGGCATGGGCAGAGTGTGCTCAAGCTAGCAGAGAAAGCCCTCAATCATTGAAAAGTCGGTTGTCAGCCCCTACGGTGGAAAGATCCATGGAGACCTGTTACTCTGCGAGAAATAGAGCTAACCCCCATCGCCCAGTCACACCAGAACAAAGGCAACTGACCATCACCCATGTAAAAGCACAGCCCCCTAAACTTCCCAGGTCCCAACCATACCTCAGATAACTCGCATTTAAAGAAATTTACCTAACTTGTTTCCCCACTTATTTTAAACTCCCATTTATTGATCATTGACTGGAAGATAACACCCTATTTCTTACGTAAACGCACAACCTCATTTTGTTCATTTAACAGATTTATATATAAG
This sequence comes from Bos indicus, assembly GCF_029378745.1. Lineage (NCBI taxonomy): Eukaryota > Metazoa > Chordata > Mammalia > Artiodactyla > Bovidae > Bos > Bos indicus. The sequence goes on along the minus strand of NC_091766.1, from coordinate 17,304,063 downwards.
TAACTTTCTTGTTGTTCAGTCACTAAGTCATGTCTGACTGTTTGAGACCCCATGGACTGCAGCACGTCAGGCTCCTCTGTCCTCCACTGTCTCCTGGAGTTTGCTCAAATTTATGTCCATTTATAACCAGTGATGCTATCTAACCAACTCAATGAACATGAATTTGAGTAAACTACTATATGTCTGATGCCATTCCAGGCATTGTGGATACTACAGAGAACAAAACAGCCTTCATGAGATTATATTTGATTGCCGTCTTGTCCAATAGGATCAGACATATGGTTATTGAACACTTAAAATGTGACTAGTATGACTGAAGAAAAAAATTCTATTCCATTTGAATGTATTGAAATTAAGAAATAGTATAAAATATTTTTCCACTAAATACAACTTTGTTTTTTGGTAGGACGGTGCTTTACTTTCACTCTTTAAAATATAGCATTTGATTGAGATGCTCGGTAAGTGTTAAGTACATACTGGGTTTCAAAGACTGAATATGGAGGGAAAAGAGGACCAACTAGTTCATTAATAACTTTTACACTGAATGTAATTTGAACTGATTATATTTTTGTTATATCATTATATTAATTATATGACATTCAACACATTGAACTGATAGTATTTTGAACATGTGTACATGAGTGCTAAATTGCTTCAGTCGTGTCCGATTCTTTGTGAGTGTAGCCAGTGAACTATAGCCCACCAGGCTCCTCTGACCATGGGATTCTCCAGGCAGGAATACTTGAGTGGGTTGCCATGCCTGTCTCCAGGGGATCTTCCTGACCCAGCGATTGAACCTGCCTGTTACATCTCCTGAATTGGCAGGCAGGTTCTTTACCACTAACACCACCTGGGAAGCCCAGTATTTTGAACATGTACTATTAAATCAATTAGACTTGTTTCTTTTGACATTTTCAAAAATACGGCTACTAGAAAATTTAAAATTATGCACATGGCTCATCTGTTTCTATTTGTCAATGCTGGTCTAGCTCTGTGTGATAAATGCTATAACTACCCATATTTTGAAGAGGGAATCACCAAGTCTTAGAGAGATTAAGTCATTTCTTTGGGAGCTGATCTGGAAAGTCCATCCGATGCTCCATCAGGAACATACCTATAGAGCTGGAATAATATATTCCTCTTTTGGTGTCTTCTAGGAGGATCCTGTGCTGACCATGATCACCTATGTGGGGCTGAGCCTCTCCCTGCTCTGCCTCCTCCTGGCAGCCCTCACCTTCCTCCTGTGTCGATCCATCCAGAACACCAGCACTACTCTCCACCTGCAGCTCTCCATCTGCCTCTTTCTGGCCCACCTCCTCTTCCTCGTGGGGATTGATCAAACTGAACCTGAGGTAGGAGAATTAACATATTATTTATTTCATGGTCCTAATCCAATCTAGCCACTTAGTTTGGAGGAAAGATGGGATGAATGATGATAAACACCAATGATTGTGTAGGGTAAAAAGCAAGAATTCCCATTTTATCTCTCTGTGTAATTTTGAACATGACCCATAATTTCTTTTTTTTAATTTTATTTTTTAAGTATAAATTTATTTATTTTAATTGGAGGGTAATTACAATATTGTATTGGTTTTGCCATACATTGACATGACTCTGCCACGGGTGTACACGTGTTTCCCATCCTGAACCCCCCTCCCACCTCCCTCCCCATCCCATCCCTCTGGGTCATCCCAGTGCACCAGCCCCAAGCATCCTGAATAATGTATCGAACCTGGACTGGTGATCTGTTTCACATATGATAATATACATGTTTCAATGCCATTCTCCCAAATCATCCCACCCTCACCCTCTCCCACAGAGTCTAGAAGACTGTTCTATACATCTGTCTCTTTTGCTGTCTCGCATACAGGGTTATTGTTACCATTTTTCTAAATTCCATATATATGCGTTAGTATACTGAATTGGTGTTTTTCTTTCTGGCTTACTTCACTCTGTATAAAAGGCTCCAGTTTCATCCTCCTCATCAGAACTGATTCAAGTGTATTCTTTTTAATGGCTGAGTAATACTCCATTGTGTATATGTACCACAGCTTTCTTATCCATTCATCTGCTGATGGACATCTAGGTTGCTTCCGTGTCCTGGCTATTATAAATAGTGCTGCAATGAACATTGGAGTACACGAGTCCCTCTCAATTCTGGTTTCTTCAGTGTGCATGCCCAGCAGTGGGATTGCTGGGTCGTATGCCAGTTTTATTTCCAGTTTTTAAAGGAATCTCCACACTGTTCTCCATAGTGGCTGTACTAGTTTGCATTCCCACCAACAGTGTAAGAGGGTTCCCTTTTCTCCACATCCTCTCCAGCATTTATTGCTTGTAGATTTTTGGATAGCTCTACTGACCCACAGGGGAAAATGAACTACTCTTAGGATAAACCACTGATATTTTATAGTTTATTTGTTGCAGTAGCTATTGTAACCCTAACTAACACCATCAGTCTGACACTCAAACATTTTGTTAAATCAGACTGATGGTGTTAGTTAGGGTTACAATAGCTACTACAACAAATAAACTATAAAATATCAGTGGTTTATCCCAAGAGTAGTTCATTTTCCCCTGTGAGTCAGTAGAGGGTGAGTGAACAGGTGTAAAGGGTATCTCTCCTCCAACCTCAGGCCATGGGAGGCTCTCTCATAGCATACACAGCTTCCAAGGTCATCCTGAGATTCTTTCCATTTTGACCAAGTGGAAAGAGAAAGAGGGTGGTGGAGTCCTAGGAGAGGGGTTTATATGGACCTCTCAAATCCCATTGGCTAGAAGCCAGTCACATGGTCAAACTAACTGCAAGGAGTGCTGGGAAATGTAGTCTCTGTTTGGTAAGTTGAGTCCTAGTGACAAACTGAGGGTGGATGGAGGCTTGGCATTTTGGTGGATGTGACTTTGCTGGTTTCTGCCATACATTTCATAAATAAAATTAATTGGAACCATGACCTTTGATGTCTGAGAGCTAGAGAAGATGGATGTCCCAGTTCAAGCAGAGAGAGCAAATTCTCCCTTTCTCCAACTTTCTGTTCTATTTATGCCCTTGACAAATTGGATGATGCCAATCCTCATTGGTGAGGGCCATCTTTGTTACTCAGTTTATTGATTCCAATGCTAATCTCTTCCAGAAACATCCTCACAGGCATGCCCAGAAAAATGTGTTATCAGTTGTCTGGACATGCCCTAGCCCAGTCAAGCTGAAACATAAAATTAACCATCCCATCCCCCCAAATGCCAAAGTCAATGGAGTATTGATTTGCTAACTCTTGTCTATTATGGATTTGAGTGCTGCTCCCACAGTGGCTCAGATTGTAAAGAATCTGCCTGCAATAGAGCAGACCCAGGTTCAATCCTTGGGTTGGAAAGATCTCCTGGAGAAGAACATGGCTACCAATCCAGTATTCTTGCCTGGAGAATTCCATGGACTGAGGAGCTTTGCAGGCTACAGTCAATGAGGTCACAAAGAGCTGGACATGACTGAGTGACTAACACTTTCACTTTTCACCCATGACATTCATTTCTTGGCACTTCTGGCTTGCCCCATGCACAAGATAGGCAGATTTCAATGGTTGGTGAGAGTCCCTAGAAGATGTGTTTCCCCTAAGCAAAATGGCACAGGTGTAAGAATTGAAATTCCAGGCTAGCATGCAGGAAATAATAAGTGTTAAGTATATAATTTGACTTCCCAGGTGGTGCTAGTGATAAAGAACCAATGCAGGAGACATAAGAGATGCAGGTTTGATCCCTGGGCAGGGAAGACCCCCTGGAGGAGGGCATGGCAACCCACTCCAGTATTCTTGCCTGCAGAATCCCATGGACAGGGGAGACTGGTGGGCTACAGTCCATGGGGTTGCAAAGAGTTGGACACGACTGAAGTGACTTGGCATGCACACAGGCAAGGATATAATCGGGTACAGACTACATCAGCTCCATGTTCCTAACTCTACTCTCCCCCCAGGTGCTGTGCAAGGTCATCGCAGGTGTACTGCATTACCTCTACTTGGCCGCCTTCACCTGGATGTTCCTCGAAGGGCTACACCTCTTCCTCACTGTCAGGAACCTCAAGGTGGCCAACTACACCACTGCAGGCAGATTCAAGAAGAGGTTCATGTACCCTGTAGGCTATGGGGTCCCAGCTCTGATTGTGGCTGTATCAGCAACAGTAGGACACAAGAATTATGGAACGTATACTCAGTAAGCATGATGAGTGCATTCATGGTGGAAGTGGTGTCCATTACCAATACAAAATCTGAAACAGTGGGGGTAGGGAGGGGCTGGCAAACTTCCTATAAAAAAAAAAAAAAACAAAAAGAAAAACAACAGATGGTAACTATTATTGTTTTGCAAGCCATATGGTCTTTTTGGAAATTACTCAACGTTGCCCCTGTAGTGTTATAGACAATTTGTAAATTAATGGATGTGATTGTGTTTAAATAAAACTTTATTTACAAAAACAAAGAGAGGACCAGATTTGGCCTATGGGCCATAGTTGTAACCCTTGGAATAGAATCAAGTATGGGAGATTTTCTGCCTACTGAGTATTGGTAATTGCTTACTTTTACCAGTTTCATATTGCCATGTCCTTTTTCAGAATAAATTATATTGATAAATTATACTATTTTTTCAAATATAAGCTATGAAAGAATACAAAGTATTGGACATTAGAGTGCTTGGTACATGAAATATGCTTGATTATTAGTGTTGATAGTTTTTGTAGCTGAAAATTACTACTTTTACTCTCTTATTTTAGCAATCATTATTATTAGAATCCACCTTCAATGTGGGAGACCTGGGTTCAGTCCCTGGGTTGGGAAGATCCGCTGGAGGAGGGCATGGCAACCCACTGCAGTATTCTTGCTTGGAGAATTTCATGGACAGAGGAGCCGGGTGGGCTACAGTCCATGGGGTTGCCAGGAGTCAGTCATGACTGAGCAACTAAGCACAGTACATTATTAGAATACATTTATTGGGATTCCCTGGTAGCTCAGCTGGTAAAGAATCTACCTGCAATGCAGGAGACCTTGGTTCAATTCCTGGGTCAGGAAGATTTGCTGGACAAGGGAATGGCTACCCACTCCAGTATTCTGGCTTGAAGAATTCCATGGACTCTACAGTCCATGGGGTTGCAAAGATGCAGATAAGACTTTCACTTTTCACTTTCACATGGTATTAGAATACATTATTAGCTACAATCATTGGTCTTTAATTCTGTCAGGAAATGTATTAAAAATGCATGAACATTATCTCATTTAATCTTTACTATGAGATCTATATGATGGAAACTTTGATAAAAGAAATCAAAATAAATTCAAATAAATGAAGTGATAGTCCATGTTCATGGACAGGAAGACTCAATATTGTCAAGAAGTCAGTTTTTTCCTACTTGATCTATAGATTGAATGTATTCCCAACCAAAATCCCAGAAAATTATTTTGTGGATATTGACAATCTGGTTCTGATGTTTATAGGGAGTGGCAAATGACCCAGAATAGCTAACACAATATTGAAGGAGAAAAGCAAAGTCAGAGGACTGATAATACTATCTGACTTCAAGACTTGGTATATAGTCACAGTAGTTACTTAAAAGTGTTGAAAACATTTTGGTTGGCCCCACTTTATACTTGGGAAACTGAGGTTCAAAGCATGCAGTTTGCAAGAGATGAGGACCCATGTTTAATTCCACCTAATATTCAGATCTGAACCAAACAGGTATGGACACTGCTCAGATATTGCTACAGTAGCCGGAATTCAAGTCCTTTGCTTTCTCCTAAGAAATCAGCAGCTAATGCTTATCTTTCTCTCAACAGCTGCTGGCTCAAACTTGATAAAGGGTTCATCTGGAGCTTCATGGGGCCAGTAGCACTCATTATCTTGGTAGGTGACCAACCATTGATATTTACTGGTGAAACACCGAGTGTGTTTCTTACCTGTTAAAGTGGAAATGAGATGTGATAAGGAAATACAGCCTAATGTGATCAACCCTTCTTGCTGGAAATATTGTCTTCAGATGTCTTTCTTCAGCTTCCCCCAGCTCCCTGGTTCCTCTGATATAACATAACCCTCTGCTGGGAAGTCTTTTAAAAATCCAGGATTTGTTCATTTGACAAAACTTTAGAAAATATTCACTCTGCATAGAACATTTTCCTGTTTGCCAAGAAATTCCTGGTTACATCCGTCATCCTGGTATAGATGTGAATAGCATTCTTTCACTTTTAAAGTGTCCTGGCTTGAATGATAAATTATATAGTCATGCTAATCAACCATCAGATGCATGGGTTCTATAGTCTGTGTTGTATAAAAGACCAGAGCCTGTGTGCATATCACTACCCTTATAAAGTCTGTATCTTTTGGGAAAAGATTCTTAGGTCTACCTCAAGTTGGGTTGCATTACATAGCTTCAAAAGACAGTTCCAAGTCAATTTTCCATTCTGTTTCCACAGATAAACTTGGTGTTCTACTTCCAAGTTCTGTGGATTTTGAGAAGCAAACTTTCCTCCCTTAATAAAGAAGTTTCCACCATTCAGAACACCAGGTAAGAATGCATACCAGAATTAGTGGTACCCATAGATTTTTTTTTCCTATAGGACCACATTTTCTGGGACCACCCATACAAAAATAGGGTATAAAACTTCCAGGTAAAAGACTTTGCAGAGGAATAATTTTCAAGAGTGAGAAAAAAGCATTATTCTCAGAGGTCATAAACGTTAGGTTTTCCATTGCTCCTGTGCAGAAAGGTTCATCAGTACTATCTTCTTAGACTGCATGTATGCATTAATATGAGATATTTGTTTTTCTCTTTCTGACTTACTTCACTCTGTATAAAAGGGTCTAGGTTCATGGAGACGCAGACACAGAAAATAGACTTGTGGACACAGCAGGGGAAGAAGAGAGTGGGATGAATAGGGAAAGTAGCATTGAAACAGATACATTACCATATGTAAAATAGATAGCCACTGGGAATCTTCTATATGATGGAAGGAGCTCAAATCTGATGCCCTGTGACAACCTAGAGGGGTGGGATGAGGTGGGAGGTCTGAGGGAGGTTGAAGATGGAAGGGGCATACCTATGGCTAAATCACGTTGATGTATGGCAGAAACCAATACAATTATTGTAAAGCAATTATCCTCCTACTAAAAATAAATTTTAAAAACTACTTTTAATTTCAAAAGAAAAAACAAATTGGGTTCTGCCTTCTTCAAGTTGTATGAGTTCGAGGAAGACACTTCGCCACATGAGCTATTCATGAGGTTTAACTAAGGTGATTCATGAGAGGGCTTCCCAGGTGGCACTAGTGGTAAAGAACGTGCTGAAAGCCTTGAGTGCCATGCGCACTATGTAGTGATAAATGAGAGGTATTACTGTTCTTTCCTTTTTCAGAGTCATGACATTTAAAGCCATCTCTCAGCTGTTTATCCTGGGATGTTCTTGGGGTCTTGGTTTTTTCTTGGTTGAAGAAGTTGGGAAGACCACTGGATCGATCATCGCCTACATGTTCACCATCATCAATGTTCTACAGGGGACTTTGCTTTTTGTGGTACACTGTCTTCTTAATCGCCAGGTAAGGCAAATCATTTTGTGTCTCACCAGCTTAATCTGAAAGTCTTGTTGAATTGTTGTTCATATCCTCGCCCTTCTCTGACCGTGTGAAAGTCGCTTAGTCATGACTGACTTTTGGCAACTACTGTCCATGGGATTCTCCAGGCCAGAATACTGGAGCAGGTAGCCATTCCCTTCTCCAGGGGATCTTCCGAACCCAGGGATCAAACTCAGGTTTCCCACATTGCAGGCGGATTCTTTACCATCTGAGCCACCAGGGAAGCCCTGGAGTGGGTAGCCGTTCCCTTCTCCAGGGGATCTTCTCTCTGACCTTGTATATTTATAATTTTGGAGTTGCCTTGATTCTAGGAAGAGGGTTTAGGTGCTTCTTGGGTAAATCATGTGCTCTGAGTCTCATCCATTCATCACTCCAATCTGGACCTGCCATATGGAAAAAAAAAGGATTGTTAGTCTAGTTATTAATAACTTCTTTTTAAGTAAACTTTTTATTTTGGAATAATTTTATAAGTATAAGAAAGTTGCATGTCTTTGTCTGCTGGTGATTGCCATAAAAAATATCACAGACAGAGTGATCTGGTCAATAGAAATTTATCGTCTCACAACTCCGGAGACCAGATGCCTAATATCAGGATGCCACTACGTTTGGGTTCTGAAGAGGACTCTCTTCTTGGTAGATGGCCACTTTCTGAAAGTGTCTTCACATGGGAGTGAGAATGAGAGTTTTCAGGTCTCTTCTTATAAGGATGTTGTTAATCCTATTGAACAGGGACTCGGTGCTTATGACTTCATGCATGCTAAGTTGGTTCAGTCGTATCCAACTCTCTGTGACCTCATGGTCTGTAGCCCGCCAGACTCTTCTGTCCATGGGATTCTCCAGGCAAAAATTGGAGTAGGTTGCCATGCCCTCTTCCAGGGGATCTTCCTGACCCAGGGATTGAACCTGTGTCTCTTGTGTCTCCTGCATTGGCAGGCAGGTTCTATACCGCTAGCACCACCTGGGAGCTTATGACTGCATTTAACCTTAATCACTTCCATCAAGGTCATACCTCCAGATGCAATCACATTGGGAAAGTTAGGGCTTTCATACATGAATTTTCAGGGGACACACTTTAATTCATAGCAGAACACATATCAGTCTGGATAAGGGAGATTCTGCTGTAGTAACAGCTCATCCCCCTCTGATTTCAGTGGCTTACAATGACAAAGGCTTATTTCTTGCTTATGCTACATAGCTGCAGTTTGATATGTATCATCTTCACTCTGTGATGGAGGCTGAAGGGACAGCCCTTATTTATTAGTAGAACATTAGTGTGTTCATGGCAAAGGGAAAGGAGATTATGACAAAGCACAGTTCAACTCTCTTTCATTGGCCAAAGCAGATCCCATGGCCATACCTGAATTTGTCAGAGAGAGGATGAATAATCCTTCTAGTCAGGTGCACTGTATGGAAAAGCACTGGTTTATTGGCATAATTTTATATTACCACAAACCCAGAAAGACCAGCTCTAATCCTGGTATTTCCACTAATTGGGTTGCTGTGTGACTCTGGGAAGGTTTCTTATGCTCTCTGAGCCTTGGTTTTTCTCATCTGCAAATATGGCAATACCAGCCTCACCAGATTGATAATTAAATGAGATAACATAAAACAAATGTCTTAGCAGTTTGTGGCACACATGTTCTCAGTGAGGATCATTATAATTTCACTCTTTATAGGGTAAAAATTGAAAACAACTTTCCTGGCTTTTTCCCCTTTGCTGTTGAGTAGACCTATCAGCAATTAAGATGCTGGCGGTGAAAAGACCATCTTAACAATTTACAAAGTTCTCTTTCATCTTTTAGTGCCTTAATGCTTGGTGCTCCTCACACACAGAAGTAAAATAGAACTTAATGTGAGTTAATGTTGAGTATTAAGAATTTAGATGTCTTTTAAAAAATATGATAATGTGGTTAAAGGAAGGCAATTCATGGAATCACAGTGGGTGGTCTGTGTCAGGGCTCTGAGTAAAAATGACAAGATTTTGCATGCTGGCCATGTGATCTTCAGTTCAGTTCAGTTCAGTTCAGTCGCTCAGTCGTGTCCGACTCTTTTCGACCCCATGAATCGCAGCACACCAGGCCTCCCTGTCCATCACCAACTCCCAGAGTTCACTCAGACTCAAGTCCATCGAGTCAGTGATGCCATCCAGCCATCTCATCCTCTGTCGTCCCCTTCTCCTCCTGCCCCCAATCCCTCCCAGCATCAGAGTCTTTTCCAATGAGTCAACTCTTCACATAAGGTGGCCAAAGTACTGGAGTTTCAGCTTTAGCATCATTCCTTCCAAAGAAATCCCAGAGCTGATCTCCTTCAGAATGGACTGGTTGGATCTCCTTACAGTCCAAGGGACTCTCAAGAGTCTTCTCCAACACCACCCTTCAAAAGCATCAATTCTTCAGCACTTGGCTTTCTTGACAGTCCAACTCTCACATCCATACATGACCACTGGAAAAACCATAGCCTTGACTAGATGAACCTTTGTTGGCAAAGTAATGTCTCTGCTTTTTAATATGCTATCTAGGTTGGTCATAACTTTTCTTCCAAGGAGTAAGTGTCTTTTAATTTCATGGCTGCAGTCACCATCTGCAGTGATTTTGGAGCCCCCCAAAATAAAGTCTGACACTGTTTCCGCTGTTTCCCCATCTATTTCCCATGAAGTGATGGGACCAGATGCCATGATCTTCGTTTTCTGAATGTTGAGTTTTAAGCCAACTTTTTCACTCTCCTCTTTTTAATGTGGTTAAAGGAAGGCAATTCATGGAATCACAGTGGGCGGTCTATGTCAGGGCTCTGAGTAAAAATGACAAGGTTTTGCATGCTGGCCATGTGATCTTAGGCAAGTCAATTTACTTCCAAGAGTCTCAATTTTTTCACATTTAATTGGGGGTAAGAGAAGAATCTTTCTTCTGTTGTTTCTTCTGAATGTTACATTGCATTGGTTAACATATTAACTGATACATTGTCTATAAAGTACATTAAACATTGCTAGTGTTCAATAAATAATGGCCTTCATCTTCGTAATCATCACATCACCATTACCTTCTTTGTCATCATCACCATCACGACCATAATCCTTTTCATCATTATTACTATCATATCATCACCATCACCATCACCACCATCATACCAATATCATCATCATTTTCACCATCACCCTCACCACCAACATCATCATTATTATTATCCTATATAGAATCCTTATGGTGCCTTTAATTTAGTAAATGCCTCTTTAACAACCAAGCAAATCCAGTCTAAATTAAATGAATCAGCATGAACATGGCAATATTATACCAAGAATCAGTATAAGGGTGGCAGAGAATATGTCTTGGCATCCACACCTTTAATTTCCTGTTTTAGGGTCTTTTCTCCCAAACCAAGCTTTGGATGTAACACAAGCCTCTATATTCCTTAGGTGCAGATGGAATTCAAGAAGTGGTTTAGTGGGGTGCGGAAAGGGGTTGAAACTGAAAGCTCTGAGGTATTTCGCTCTGCTACTCAGACCAAAATGGTAAGATGGGCTCTTCTGCAATGCCATGTACTTGTCTGAACTCAGTATCTCCTGCTACTCGGAACTTCCTGGTTGTTTGATCTGAAAAAAAGAGAGAGATTACATTAGATTCCTGCATTAAGCTGTGGAAGTTTCTGGGTTTTGAGACCAAACCCAGAAAATCTCTTTTTTCCCTTTTTATTCCTCTCCCTTACTTCCTTTCTTCCCTTTTCCTATCTTTCTTCCTTCTTTCCTTTCTTTCTTCCTCTTCAGTCCATTAACAAATACCCAATGATATTTAACAGAAATGTTACACGTATTCAACAACATTCTTTTAACAAAAATTAACTGAGTTCCTAGTTTGTGCCAGCCACTGTTTTAGATATTGGGGGGAAATCCTCGCCTTCACAAAGTTGATATTCCAATAGGGAGTAGACAGACAGTAAATACCAAAAGTAGATTATACAGAGTGCTACAAAATGATATATGCTCTAGAAAAAATATAGAGCAAAGGACTCACAGATACAGAGGACAAACTCATGGCTGGACTTGAGGAGAGGCGCTGTAGGGGTGGGGACATGGGGGGGTACGAACAACTGGGTATAAGATGGGCTCAGAGATCTATTGTACAACACAGGGAATATGCCCAATATTTTATAATAACTTCAAATGGAAATTAACCTTTAAAATTATATTAAAATTTTAAAAAGAAAATGAAAAGGGGAAAAATTTAGAAAGCAATCAGGAATGCACCAGGCTGAAAGAGTTTTGTTGTTCTTTAGTGGCTTAGTCGTGTCCAACTCTTTGTGACCCAATGGACTATAGCCTGCCAGGATCCTCCATCCATGGAATTTTTCAGGCAAGAATACTGGAGTGGGTTGCTGTATCCTCCTCCAGGGGATCTTCCCATACAGCGATTAAACCTGCATCTCCTACACTGCGGCTAGATTCTTTACCACTGAATCACCAGGGAAGCTCTGGGGAAGTTTATTTTTAAATAATGTGGCCATAATGAACCTCCCTTCCCAGGTGGCTCTGGTGGTAAAGAACCTGCCTGCCAATACAGGAGACATAAGAGATGCAGGTTTAATCCTTGGGTCGGGAAGATCTCCTGTAGGAGGACCTGGCAACTCACTCCAGTATTCTTGTCTAGAGAACCCCATGGATGGAGGAGCCTGGTGGGTACACTTCATAGAGCCACACAAAGTCAAATACAACTGAAGTGACTTAGCGCACAGCACATTGAACCTCCCTAAGACTCTGGCACTTGAGTCCTCAGTTGTGTCCAGCTATTTGTGACCCCATGGACTGTAGCCCAGCAAGATCCTCTGTCCCTGGAATTCTCTAGGCAAGAATACTGGAGAGGGTTACCATTTCCTTCTCCAGGGGATCTTCCAGACCCAGGGATCAACCTGGGTCTCCTTCATTGCAGGCAGATTCTTTACTGTCTGAGCCACTAGGGAAGCCAAAAAACTTGATGAATATACCTAATTTTTAAAAAATGACCCCTGGGTAATCCTCTGGTGGTCCAGTAATTAGGGCTCTCTGCTTTCACTGCTGAGGGCGTGGAGTCAGTCTCTGATGAGGGAATTAAGATTCCTAATGCTAAGACCCTAATGCTGGGAAAGACTGAAGGCAGGAGGAGAAGGGAGCAGCAGCAGATGAGATGGCTAGATGGTATCACCGACTCAACGGACACGAATTTGAGCAAACTCTGGGAGATAGCGAAGAACAGGGGAGCCTGGCCTGCTGCAATCCACCAGATCGCAGAGTCAGACATGATTTAGCAACTGAACAATAGCAACAAAACAAGAAATTAAGACTCTCAAATCCAGTGAGCAATTTCCACTAGCCAGGCATTGCCCTAGGCAGAAGGAAAACAATAGTGACCAAAGCAATGAAATTTATAGAGAGTAGAGATTGACCAAAACACCTTTAGGGGCAGGACAAATATCATACAGTGAGTATGCAGAGAATTAGAATATAATGATAGGTCATGAGGAAAAGACTATTTTGGAATGAATGATTAGGGAAAAACTGAGGAGGTGACATTTCAACTAACTATATAGAAGAGTCCAGAATAATAATCATAATCCCTTATTTTTTTTAATGTGGATTATTTTTAAAGTCCACATTCTTGCCTGGGAAATCCCATGGATAGAGGAGGCTGACGTGCTACAATCCATGGAGTGTCAAAGAGTCAGTCGCAACTTAGCGACTAAACAACAACAAGATTTTTAGACTTTACTGAATGTGTTACAATATTGCTTGTTTTATATTTTGGTTTTTTGGCCCTGAAGCATATGGGATCTTAACTCCCCAGCCAAGGATTGAACCCACACCCTCTGCATTGAAAGGCAAAGTCTTAACCACTGGACCCCCACAAGAGTCTCATAATCCCTATCTTTGGACAACGTGTTACATTCTAAAAAGCACATAATCAGAGACTTTCCTGGTTGTCCAGTGGTTAGGATTCTGTGCTTCCACTACAGGGGGCATGGATTAGATACCTGGTCCGGAACTAAGATCCCGAATGCTGTGTGGTGGAGCTGCCAATAAATAAATAAGTAGTATATAATCAACCTAACCAAGCTTGCAACCTCCATTAATCCTCTGTAGCGTTTAAGTGATCCATCACTATTGGGTTTCCATAGAGCCCAAGTGTCTGGATTCAGATCCCAGATTCTACCACCTCCAGGCTGTGTGACCTTGCACAAGCCACTTGATATCTCTGAATCTCAGTTTCTTCATCTGTAAAATGGGAATGATAATATCTGTCTCATCATGAGAATTAAATGATATCTTATAGGTTAAGTGCTTCAAACGCTACCTGGCACACAGCGTGTGTTAGTTGCTCAGTCATGTCTGACTACTTGTGACTCCATGGACCGTAGTTCACCAAGCTCCTCTGTCCATGGAATTCTCCCTGCAAGAATACCTGAGTGGTTGCCATTCTTTTCTCCAGTGAAACTTCCTAACCCGGGGGCTAAACCCAGGTTTCCTGCATTGCAGGCAGATTCTTTACCTCTGAGCCCCAAACACGTAATGTTTGTGAAGAAACTAAGTTTTGAAACCCCATCATAGATGGTGTTATGGGGTGTTGAGTAAAAAAAACCCAAAAAACACACAACCTAAAAGTTGAGAATTATGTTTTATTTGTCAGACTTTCCGAAGACTTCAAGAAGAGCTCTGAGGGACTGCTCCAAAGAGGCAAGGTTATATAAGTCAGGTTATATAAGAGGTTTACAACAAAGATCAGGTAGTCAGAACAGCAAAAGATTACTGTTAATTAAGGGAGATTAACTTAAGGGACATCTTAAGGAATTTAGTGCTTTTCTATGTACAGGAAAATGCGAGTCTACATGTTTGCTCTAAGTCCCTTTAGTCGTTCCCACTCTATGCGACCCTATGGACTGAAGCCCTCCAGGCAAGACTACTGGAGTGGGTTGCCATGCCCTCTTGGATCTTGCCCACCCAGGAATAGAGGATCTTCCTGACCCAGGAAGATCTTCCTGACTCAAGTCTCTTAAGTCTCCTGCTTTGCAGATGGGTTCTTTCCCACTAGCACCACCTGGGAAACCCACGAGAGCCTAGGCTCTTTGAAATAATTCCTTTGATAAGCATCTTAGCTATTTACCTCCATATCCCATTCTTTCTCATCCTGAGTCCCCTCAGGGTGCACCTTTGTAGGTGGCTGTACCATCCTTTGTTTACTGATACATCAGGCAACATTAATAGCACCCCACTCCAGTACTCTTGCCTGGAAAATCCCTTGGACTGAGGAGCCTGGTGGGCTGCAGTCCACGGGGTCACTAAGAGTCAGACACGACTGAGTGACTTCACTTTCACTTTTCACTTTCATGCATTGGAGAAGGAAATGCCAACTCACTCCAGTGTTCTTGCCTGGAGAATCCCAGGGACGGGGGAGCCTGGTGGGCTGCCGTCTATGGGGTCGCACAGAGTCGGACATGACTGAAGCGACTTAGCAGCAGCAGCAGCAGCTTCGGATTTACTGAGCTTTGAACCTTAGGGCAATTCTAGCTTGTCACTTCCAAGCACGCTTAGAAGTTTTAGTTAATTTCTGAGGTGTTCATTTCCCTTCAGCTTTTTCTCCACATTGTTTCCCCCAAATAGGAGAAACTGGAGAAGTCATCGGAATTCTTTTGCAAAAAAGACTCTGCGTCTATCCAGCCACCGCCTGGGCCTCAACTTGTTAGTGTTTCTTGGCTCAAAACAGGCAACTGAGCTGCGTGTGGACTGCGCCCCCTCGTGGTCATGTATGGATGGGACCAATGCCACTGTTGACCTTACCTGTGAAAATGAGTCCTAACTGATTTCCTCATCTTGGTTTCTCTCTCCATAGAAGGAAAGGGACACCTGGGGGAGTTCTTAGATTCAGAATCCAGTATTGTGTGTCAGGCGCAATCAAATGGTTAAGAAATCCTTTTTAATGATGAGAGAAATAAGTGGATTTTCCTCTGCTAGACATTACCAACTTGCCTATGACTGACTAACATCTGGATCCAGCTTACAGATTCTCCTCTGGCTTCTCCGCTGCATTTTATGCTCCCCAAGATTTTGCATTTCTGGACACCTGCATAATTCAATAATTCTCATATGAATTAATATGAAAAGAGGGTTGCATGCTTGGCAATGCAAAAATGGGACACCACCAGTCCCACTTAGGAGTGAATTGTCTTCAGGAAGAAGTTTGCAGTCAGAACACCAGCACTTTTCCGTTTTCTTTGCCTGAAGATTTTTTTGAACCTACCCTACTCTCTGATTAAATATAATTTTGTTTTTTTAGTTTCATCTCTGAAGGAAAGTTACAGGGCTCAAAATAGCCTGGCGTTAAAGTTCCCCTCCAGGTCCTCCCCACCATTCTATGCAAAACAAAGAACTCTCTCACCCCAAGAAAAAATGGACATTAAGGTTGATTATGCCCAGCTCCCAGCCGGTCCAGCCTCTGGCCGATCTCCAAAATTCCTTGCCCCAGCCGTTTAAGAGATAACTACTCTGAACAACCTTGAAGAACAGGCCCCCTTAAGACAACAGCTTTCCACATACATGCCTATATGTACTTACTCTTTTCTTGGGTAAGTGCAGCAGCTCGATAATCTGACTGTTGCCCCTTCTCGCCTCATTAAAGGTGATCTGTTCCTATAGAGTGCTGGTCTCGTTATTTTTCTGAACCTCGCCTTCTTTAACTCCCTTACCCTACATTTTTGGTGTCGAAACCCCAGGAGGTTGACGGTTCCTTCTCCTTCTCCACGGCCAGCTCTTCGCAGCGTGGAAGCCTGCCAAGCTCTTTCCCGCTGGGGTTTTCAAGACCTCCTCAAGAGGACGCCCTATGCCTTCGTGAGCGGTACAAGTCCTGTGTAAGGGCTTTATTGGTTTTCTATGTAACCCGAGGAATATTGGCCTCTCTCTCTCTCTTCCTCTTTTCTCTACACTTTTCTTTTCCACGAGACCGACCAACTCCAGGACAGAGGCCTTTTGCCATTCGATCCCTTTACATGCAACACTCCACTCAAGCCGGCCCCTAAATTAAGGTAAGATCCGGACGCTGTTCTAGAGGCTCCCTAGAACCCAGTTCTCTCTGATCCCGGGACCCCCGGCCTAGGACCACTCTGTAGGCGATGGTGGGGGACCCTCCACCTCGACACAGAGCTCTCTTCTCGTAACTCCTATTGCGACTACGGGTGACAACTCGAGCTCCCAATAAGAGCCTTTGCTTGCCTTTCAATTATGGGGTCTGGCCAATCTGTCCCAAAAGATTCCTCTCTAGCTTGTGTTCTCAAAAATCTCAGACCACTCACTCACTGAACTCAAAGCTAACTGCTTAAAACAACTCTGTATACAGATCTGGCCTCAATACCAATTAGACAATCAAAATTAGACAATCAAAATCCTGGCCTGAGATCGGGACTTTCGATTTCAATATTTTATCAGATCTCACTAACTTCCTCAAATGGAATGGCAAATGGTCAAAGGACCCCTATATTCAAGCCTTCTGAGACCTTAGAAGCCATCCTTCTCTCTGCAAAGACTGTTCATCAAATCCTCCTCTGCTGTCTCTCCCTGTCCATTACAAAAGAATCCAAATCTAAAGCCCCTAAAAGGCCCCCTAAACCCTCAGCCCCCGATTTTGACCCAGCAGATGAGCCTCCTTCCTACCGCCCCGGAGAAAAAGCTTCCGGAGACGAGACCCCATCCTCTAGCCCTTCCTCCTCCGAAACAGAAGGCGATGACTCCAGAACCCCCAGAGATTTCCAGCCCCCTCCATCGGCCAGGACCCGAAGCAAACACATTTCCTCTCAGAGAGGCAGTGGGACCAGAGGGCCCCACACGGGTTCATGCACCTTTCTCAATTTCTGATATGAGCCAAACTGAAGAAAAATTGGAATCCTTTTCAGAAAATCCTACTAGATACATAAAAAAATTCCTCCGCCTTACACAAGCATATCATTTAACCTAAAATGATCTTTATTACATCCTAAATGCCACTTTAACCCCTGATGGAAAGAAATGGATATGACAGGCAGCCTGGACTCCTGCTGATCAGCTCCATAACCAAGATAGGACAAATCTGGTGATTGATGATGCAGTCCCTTTAACTGAACCACTGTGGACATATCAAGCAGGCAATGCCAACATCTGGTACCTACATCATATGATCATTTGTTTACTAGAAGCAATGCTAAAAAGCTCTCACATTCACATTAATAATTACAATAAGATTAGGGAAGTGACTCAAGAAAAAGATAAAAATACTGCCCTTTTTCTTTCATGGCTTACTGAGGCAGTCCAAAAATACACTAATCTAGATATTTCCACCCCCGCCGGACTTCTGTACCTACATGTCCAGTTCATAAGCCAGTTAGCCCCCAATATTCGCTGAAAACTATGCCAGTTAGAAAAGGGCCCTAAATCCCCTCAGTGAGATCTCCTAAAATTAGCCTTTAAAGTTTTCAACAATAGGAAGGAAGAAGCAAAAAAAGAAAAAGAAAAAAAAAAAAAGGCCACATATGCTTTATTCGCTGCAGCTATCCAAGGGAAAAATTCAACCCCTTTGGCCCATCAACCTCAGCCCACCCATAGGAGACTACTCTCCAGGTCCCTGCTTCAGATGTAACCAAACAGGACACTGGGCTAAGTCCTGCCAAAACCCCTGCTGCTGCTGCTGCTGCTAAGTTGCTTCAGTCGTGTCTGACTCTTTGCGACCCCATAGACAGCAGCCCACCAGGCTCCCCCGTCCCTGGGGTTCTCCAGGCAAGAACACTGGAGTGGGTTGCCATTTCCTTCACCCACCAAACCCTGCCCCACCTGCAAACAACGGGTCGACTGGAAAATAGATTGTTCTCAGACACTACCCACCAAATCTTGGGGTCCACCCCAGGCCCAACAACAATGGGCCAGGAACCAGACTCAGGGAGGCCCTGGCACCCCAGACCATGGTTCCTCGAATTAGGTGAGACATGATCTAATCATGCCTGGGTTATTCCAGTGATGGAGCTCAAGCTCCAGACCCCAAGTCCGCCCCATACAGATAGACTCAAAGCTTCAGGTAATTGGCATGGTGGCCAGACACAAAGTCTCATTTGTAACACTGGAGTGGCCTTTTCACTTTTAACCTCCTTTAAGGGCCCTCTCCAACCTTCAAAAGTGGCCATCATATGGGTCTCAGACATCCCTTTCTATCCCAAAATAACCCCTCCTCTCCTTTATTCCTTTGGCAAAACAACACTAACACATTCTTTTATAATAGTTCCTCAATACCCAGTGACAGTGATCGGATGTGATCTTCTGGCTAAGCTAAAACTTCCCATTTTTAGATCCCATATCACTTCTTTGCATTCAAATGGCACCTGAACCCCTGGCCAGCCCTCACTCCCAAAACCTGCCCCCTGACCTTTCCCCGATAGATCCTCAGGTCTGGGGCACCGAAGCCCCATCAGTAGCCAGACACCATTCCCTATGCAGGTCTTTCTTAAAAATCCCTCTCAAATAATAACCCAAACTCAATATACCCTGATCACAGAATCCCAACAAGGACTTAAACCAATAATCTCCCGACTGCTCAAAACCAGCCTTTTGCAGCCTATCTGTTCTCCTCATAATACTCCTATACTGGCAGTCAAAAAGGGACCCCACTCATGGTGTCTAGTCCAAGATCTTCACAAGGTCAATGAGGCCATAATACCTGTACACTCCGTGGTCACTAACCCTACACCCTTCTCTCACGTATTCCCCCTGACACACTCTATTTCATGGTTTTAGACCTCAAAGATGATTTCTTTACTATACCCTACACCACTCCTCACAGCCCCTATTTGCCTTCACCTAGACAGCTCCAGGGATGGGGGAGCCTGGTGGGCTGCCATCTATGGGGTTGCACAGAGTTGGACACGACTGAAGCAACTTAGCAGCAGCAGCAGCAGCAGACAGATCCAGATACATATCAATCTCAACAGTTAACTTAGACCGTTTTACAGGAGTTTAGAGATAGCCCTCATTTTTTCGGTCAAGCCCTCCAAAGAGACCTACAAACTTTAGACCTAGGTTCTACTACCTGACTCCAATATGTACATGATTTATTGTTCCTCTCGCCATAACTGCCTGGTCCACACTGCGACAGTATTAAATGCCCTAGGCGACTGGGGCTACAGAGTCTCACTCTCCAAAGCACGAATTACTTCCACCACTGCCGATCACATGGGATTACTTCTCACTCCCACATCCAAAATAATCCCAACTCAGAGATTTTGAGCCTTGGCACAGACCCCCAGGCCCCAAATCAAGAGAAAACTTCTTTCTCTGTTAGGTCTATTAAACTTCTTCCAAATATGGGTCCCAAATTTTGCCCTCCACACAAAACCTCTCTACCAAGCTACTCGAAATGACTTGAATGAACCCTTATTGGCCCCCACCTCTCTCCACACCCCAATACAGACTCTTATCAAACATTTACTACAGGCCCCTTCTCTTTACTTACCTGATTACACCAAGCCTTTCTTCCTTTTTGTACATTTTCGACAAGGACATGCCTTAGAGATTCTGGGCCAAAAAAAGGGGAGACTTACGGGGCCCCTAGCTTATCTAAACAACTTATCTAAACAACTCGATCTCATCACGCTCGGATGGCCACCTTGTCTCCAGGCCTTAGCTGCAACCACCCTCTTAATACCTGAAGCCCAAAAACTAACCCGAAATGCTCCTCTAACTGTATGCTCACCTCATTCCTTCAAAGATTTACTCTCTCATCGGGCTTTCCTTTCTCTGCCCCCTGCTCAATTACAAATCCTCACCCACACCTCCTTGGCCCATCCCTTTCTTTTATGCCTTGTAAACCTCTCAATCCTGCTAGCTTACTCCCTACACCAGATCCAGAAGCAGAACACCTATTTCATGACTGTGTTCAGACTTTAGATGTGACACTTAATCCCTTTGAACATATAACTGATCAGCCCCTTACTGACTCCAAAGTCCCATCGTAGTTCATAGATGGCACTGCCCAAAAACAAGCCCCATTTGGGGCTCGATACACTATAGTTCAGGGACAGCCTGACAAAGTTATCCCCGCTAGCCTCATCAAGTCAGCCACACTCCCAACTCACACGTCCTCACAACAGGCTGAACTGATAGCTCTTACACAAGCTTTGACCCTAGCCAAAGACCAAAAGATAAACATTTACACTGACTCCAAATACGTCTATAACATATTACATTCTAACATTATAATCTGGAGAGAAAAGAGATTCCTCTCTCAGAAAGACACACCCATTCTCAATGCTTCTTTTATTTCTGAACTCCTTCATGCAGCTCAGCTCCCAAAACAAGCTGCTGTAATACACTGCCAGAGACATCAGCGATACAGTCCTATCTCCTTTTATGTGAAGTCGCTCAGTCGTGGCGACTCTTTGCCACCTGTGGAGTCTAGCCCACCAGACTCCTCTGTCCATGGGATTTTTCAGGCAAGAATATTGGAGTGGGTTGCCATTTCAACAACAGGCCGCCTCTGTTAGTCCTGCCTTTACTATCGCCCAAATTGGGGAACCTAACACCCACACATTACTTTCATATTTACATTCCTTTTTCCACCCCTCTGCAAAAGTACTTAAGGCTTTCCTTCAGAACTTTATTAAACTGACTAAGGATGATGTGACTTATTTAAATAATCTGACCCAAACTTGTGCCATTTCTCAGTAGACAAATCCTAACATTTGACTCCCTCCTTTCCCCACCCACCAAATTCGTGGACATCTTCCTGCACAAGACTGACAGATAGATTTCACCCACATGCCACCCGTAAAAAGGGTTAAGTTTCTCCTAGTCCTCGTAGATACATTTTCTGGATGGATTGAAGCTTTCCTGACTACTAACAAATGAGCCCCTACTGTGGCTCAGCTTATTCTTACTGAAATCCTCCCAAGGTTTGGAATACCTTCCTCCTTCCAGTCTGACAACAGGCCCGAGTTCACATCCCAAATCACCCAAAATATTGCATGAGCCCTTCTAGTTCCTTGGAGGCTTCACATTCCTTATCATTCCCGGTCTTCTGATAAGGTTGAGAGAGCCAACCAAGTTCTAAAAGAAACTCTGACCAAATTAACAATCAAACTTCATCAAGACCGATCTAAACTCCTCCCTTTACCCCTCTTAAAGGTCCGGGCCTTACCAAAAAAAACCAAAAAACCCTTAAATATCAGTCCATTTGAGGCCATGTATGGGAGGCCCATAATACCTTTGGGTCTACCCCCTTCCCAGGACAGTCCCAAACTGCCTTCCCACCTTCCTTTTCCTTTAGTTGCCCAGATACGAAATGCCCTTTGGCAACATATGGATAACTTACTCCCTCGACCACACCCCAGTCTTCCATACCCATCCCTTCAAATAGGAGACAAAGTCTATATGACAGTTCAGTCCCACTCAGATGTAACCCCAAAATGACAAGGACCCTACATAGTAATTCTGCTGACCCCTACCACTACAAAATTAAAAAAAAAAAAATCACCCCTTGGGTATACATCACCCTGTTTAAAAAAAAAAAAAAAAGGTTATGCAGCCCAATGATGAAAATGCTTGCCAGACTAATACTTATCTAGTTTCTCACACAGACCCTACAACTCTAAAATTCTCACAGCTTCCACCAGCCCCAACTGGCAACAGATGAGCCTGTCTGTTTCACGGCTACAATTATTCCTGGAACAACTTCTGGCAGATATCTGGGTCATGAGTCCTCAAGGATCCACACTCAAACACACTGAAGATTACATCTCCGCCCTGTGGCTACAGGAAACCTTTTATAACTTGTACCCCTTCTCAGACCATTCATTTTTATCATCCTCCTACTCACCTTTGGGCCTTATTTGTTTAATCTTTTCCAGAAATTCCTCCAAGGCCGAATCTGAGCCATTTCCCAAGACCAAGTCAAGATTGTTCTTTTGTTTGAGACCCTGATGGCTAGAATAAAAATCAACACTACGGGCCTTAGACTTCCTTCCTCCCAGACCACAAACCCCTGATCCTCATTTATCAGCATGAAGAAGCCCTAAACATTAACTGCGTCCATCTCTCTTTCTCTTTTTATATATATTCCTTAGGGCCTGGAATGAAGAAAAGTTACGTGGCTCAAAATAGTCTGGAATTAAAATTCCCCTCCAGGTCCTCCCCACCATTCTACGCAAAACAAAGAACTCTCTCACCCCGAGAAAAAATGGACATTAAGGTTGATTATGCCCAGCTCCCAGCCGGTCCAGCCTCTGGCCGATCTCCAAAATTCCTTGCCCCAGCCGTTTAAGAGATAACTACTCTGAACAACCTTGGAGAAGAACAGGCCCCCTTAAGACAACAGCTTTCCACATACATGCCTATATGTACTTACTCTTTTCTTGGGTAAGTGCAGCAGCTCGATAATCTGACTGCTGCCCCTTCTCGCCTCATTAAAGGTGATCTGTTCCTATAGAGTGCTGGTCTCATTCTTTTTCTGAGCCTCGCCTTCTCTAACTCCTTTACCCTACAATCTCCATGTCCTGGTATAAATGCTCCCAAACTAAAACCGTGAGGCATATCACATCAGTAATTTGATCTGATTTATTCTGTTCTACTGTTTCTAAATTCATTTCCAAACATGTTGGGTTTTAGGTGTGTGTTTCAACATTAGAATTATTAAGTGCATGGATAACTTTGTGACCAGACAATGTTTCCAAAACAATTTTAAATTGTAATGACAGTACAATTATGATTCATTAAAAAAGAAAGTGTAGAACATACTGTAAAGTTAAGCATATAGTCAAATTCAGAATACCCCAATACTGTAATTATGACAGGCTTCCCAGGGGCACTAGTGGTAAAGAACCCGCCTGCCAATGCAAGAGAAATAAGAAACTCAGGTTCGATCCCTGGGTTGGGAAGATCCCCTGGAGAAGGAAATGGCAACCCCCTCCAGTATTCTTGACTGGGAAATCCCATGGACAGAGGAACCTGGTGGGCTACAGTCCATGGGGTCACAGAGTCAGACAAGACTGAGCATACACCATACATAATGCTATAATATGGCGGTGTGTTAACAACTTAGTCTTAGTAAAGGTTAAAGGATGAGATATTAAAAATAACTGTAGCTACCTTAATTTGTTAACAAATAAAAAATATAAAAAGAGATTGTAATTGTCATATCAAAGACAAAAAAGGAGAGAAGAGTGTAGTTTTATGTGTGATTGGGGTTAGTGAAAATAGAAGTCACTCAGTTCCTTTGCAACCCCATGGACTATACAGTCCATGGAATTCTCCAGGCCAGAATACTGGAATGGGCAGCCTTTCCCTTCTCCAGGAAATCTTCCCAACCCAGGGATTCCCCACATTGCAGGTGGATTCTTTACCAGCTGTGCCACAAGAGAAGCCCAAGAATACTGGAATGGGTAGCCTATCCTTTCTCCAGTGGATCTTCCCGACCCAAGAATCAAACCAGGGTCTTCGGCATTGCAGGCGGATTCTTTACCAACTGAGTATCAGGGAAGCCCCGGGGTTAAGTTGCTATCAACTTAAAATGGATGATTTTAGCTGTAAGATGTTTTATGGAAGCCTTGGGGTAACCACAAAAGCAAAAACGTATAGTAGATTCACACACACACAAAAAATGGAATCACTGTATACCACCTTGGAAAATCATCTATTCATAAAGGTAGGCAGAGAGGAAAAAGGGAACAGTGGAGCTACAAAAAAATTGCCAGGTAATAATTAGTGAAATGACATTAGTGTGTCATTAACTAATAAGGACCTACTGTACAGCTCAGGGAACTCTATTCAATACTCTGTAATAGCCCACATGGGGAAAGAATCTTAAAAAATAGCAAATATATGTATACATATAAATGATTCACTTTACTGTACAGTAGAAGCGAACACGACATTGTAAATCAACTGTATTCCAGTTAAAAAAACAAAACCAACATTTATACAATGGAATATTACTCAGCTGTTAAAAAGAATGAAATAATGCCATTTGTAGCAACATGGATGGACCTCTAGATCGCCATACTGAGTGAAGTAAGTCAGGCAGAGAAAGAGAAATATCTTTATTATGACATCTCTTATATGTGGAATCTAAAAAGAACTGATACAAATTAACTTACTTACAAAAAAGAAACAGATTTACAGACTTCAGTTCAGTTCAGTCGCTCAGTCCCGTCCGACTCTTTGTGAACCCATGAATTGCAGCACGCCAGGCCTCCCTGTCCATCACCAACTCCCAGAGTTCACCCAAACTCATGTCCATTGAGTCGGTGATGCCATCCAGCCATCTCATCCTCTGTCGTCCCCTTTTTCTCCTGCCCCCAATCCCTCCCAGCATCAGAGTCTTTTCCAATGAGTCAACTCTTCGCATGAGGTGGCCAAAGTACTGGAGTTTCAGCTTTAGCATCAGTCTTTCCAAAAACACTCAGGACTGATTTCCTTCAGAATGGACTGGTTGGATCTCCTTGCAGTCCAAGGGACTCTCAGGAGTCTTCTCCAACACCACAGTTCAAAAGCATCAATTCTTCGACACTCAGCTTTCTTCACAGTCCAACTCTCACATCCATACATGACCACTGGAAAAACCATAGCCTTGACTAGACGGACCTTTGTTGGCAAAGTAACGTCTCTGCTTTTCAATATGCTATCTAGGTTGGTCATAACTTTCCTTCCAAGGAGTAAGCGTCTTTTAATTTCATGGCTGCAATCACCATCTGCAGTGATTTTGGAGCCCCCCAAAATAAAGTCTGACACTGTTTCCACTGTTTCCCCATCTATTTCCCATGAAGTGATGGGACCAGATGCCATGATCTTCGTTTTCTGAATGTTGAGCTTTAAGCCAATTTTTTCACTCTCCTCTTCCACTTTCATCAAGAGGCTTTTTAGTTCCTCTTCACTTTCTGCCATAAGGGTGGTGTCATCTGCATATCTGAGGTTATTGATATTTCTCCTAGCAATCTTGATTCCAGCATATGCTTCTTCCAGCCCAGCGTTTCTCCTGATGTACTCTGCATATAAGTTAAATAAGCAGGGTGACAATATACAGCCTTGACGTACTCCTTTTCCTATTTGGAACCAGTCTGTTGTTCTATGTCCAGTTCTAACTGTTGCTTCCTGACCTGCATACAGATTTCTCAAGAGGCACGTCAGGTGGTCTAGTATTCCCATCTCTTGAAGAATTTTCCACAGTTTATTGTGATCCACACAGTCAAAGGCTTTGGTATAATCAATAAAGCAGAAATAGATGTTTTTTCTGGAGCTCTCTTGCTTTTTCGATGATCCAGCGGATGTTGGCAATTTGATCTTTGGTTGCTCTGCCTTTTCTAAAACCAGCTTGAACTTATGGTTGCGCATGCATGCTAAGTCTTCTCAGTTGTGTCCGCTCTTTGCTACCCTATGAATTGTAGTCCGCCAAGCTCCTCTGTCCATAGGAATTCTCCAGGCAAGAATACCAGAGTGGTTTGCCATGCCCTCCTCCAAGGGATCTTCCCAACCCAGGGATTGAACTTGTGTCTCCTGTGGTTCCTGCATTGCAGGCAGATTCTTAACTGCTGAGCCACGGGGGAAGACCATGGTTGCCCGTACATACTGCTGTATTTTAAATGGATGACCAATAAGGACCTACTGTATAGCACACAGGACTCTGCTCAATGTTATGTGTCAGCATGGATGGGAAGGAAGTTTGGGAGAGAATGGACACATGTACATGTATGGCTGAGTCCCTTTGCTGTTTGCCTGAAGCTATTGCAATGTTGTTAATTTGTTAAAATCCTATACCAAATAAAAAGTTAAAAAAAATTAAAGCTTTACTGAGAAATAAAATGGACTTTTACATAAATATAATTTTAAAATAATTTTAAAACTAAACAAAAATTGTAACAATAGTAAATGTTAAAATAGCAGCCAAGAGTCACCATAATTCATTTGAAGAGATTTTGTGTGCATTTTTAAGGTCATAGACAAAGGACTGTATCCCTTTTCTACTTAGGGGGCTCAAATATCTCCTCCATGTGGTAGCAATATAACCAGAGTATACAAATCACTTCCTCTCCCAGCTTTGAAATTATGTAATTTCTCTTGAAAAGCTGGCTTCTCCTATGGCTCAGTGGATAAAGAATCTGCCTGCAAAGCAGAAGACATAAGAGATGCGGGTTAGATCCCCGGGTTGGGAAGATCCCCTGGAGAAGGAAATGGCAAGCCACTCCGATATTGTTGCCTGGAGAATCCTATGGATAGAGGAGCCTGGTGGGCTACAGTCCATGGGGTCACAAAGAGTCGGACACAACTGAAAGACTAAACACTTTCACACTTTCTCTTCCTTGAAAAGTTAAAATTTAGGGAAATTCACATGGTTTCAAAATGTGTACACATAGAGTGATTTGTTTATATTATGCAATTTCAAATTTACATAGATGGAACTTGCATAAAACAAAATATTTTTCAGGAGGACAATTTGGCACTAACTCTCCAGATTTAATCATTAAATAATCCTTCCATTTAAAAACTTCCTTGATAGGAAACTATCCAGGGGCTATTGTGATAAGCATAATTTATAACTACAGGGATGTAGGATATATAAATTCAGGTCAATGATGTTGAATTTAAAAAAATGTCCAGCCTAAAATTTGAGAGAGTCGGGCTTCCCTGGTGGCCCAGTGGTTAAGAATCTGCCTGCCAGGGCAGGGGACATGGGTTTGATCCCTGATCCAGGAAGATTTCACATGCCGTAGGGCAACTAAGCTTGTGCACCGCAACTACTGAGCATGGGTGCCTAGAGCCTGTGCTCTGCAACAAAAGAAACCACTGCTTTGAGAAGCCTGTGCACCGCAACTAGAGAGTAGCCCCCGCTTGCCACAACTAGAGAAAACTCAGGAAGCAATGGAGACCCAGTGCAACCAAAAATAAATACACATTTTTTTTTAAATGAAAGTTGAGAGTTAAGTTTTATTTGGTGGATGCAAGGGCAGGATCCAAGATACATAGGAGTTTTTGCAATAAAAACCAGGTAGTTGGAACATCAAAAGTGACTTAAAGTGAAAGTCGCTCAGTCGTGTCCAACTCTTTGCAATCCCATGGAGTTCTCCAGGCCAGAATACTGGAGTGGGTAGCTTTTCTCTTCTCCAGGGCATCTTCCCAACCCAGGGATCAAACCCAGGTCTCCCACACTGCAGGCAGATTTTTACCAGCTGAGCCACAAGGGAAGCCCAAGAATACTGGAGTGAATAGCCTTTCCCTTCTCCAGCGGATTTTCCTGACCCAGGAATCGAATTGGAGTCTCCTACATTGCAGGTGGACTTTTTACCAACTGAGCTATCAGGGAAGCCTTGGAACATCAAAAGGTTACTGTTAATTAAAGAAAACCAGATATCTCAAGTTAAGAAATTTAGCGCTTTTCTAGGTATGGGAAGATGCAAGAGTCTGGGCTCATGGAAATCATTCCTTTGACAGGCACCTCGGCTTACCTGTGCTTTCTCTTCCCGAGTTTCCTCTTAGAGGTTGTCTGCAGTGGCTGAGGGCTTGATGCCGGGCATCCTGTCTTTTTTTACCCTGAGTTCCATCAGGGCTCACCATCTGGATGGCTGCCATATCCTTTGTTTACTGAAGTGGCAGGCAATATTTTTCATTCACAATGTGATTTGTTCTATCACCCTGAATTATTTGCTGTGATGTATCAGATGGAGGAAAAAGGAACACTTTGTACAGAAAATGTTGCCTTAAACTTGTACATACAGTTACAAAATTACTAAGCTACCATGCTCAAAGATAGCCCAGGCTAGCATGGCTTAACTTTTGTTGTTGTTCAGTCGCTAAGTCGTGTTCTCTTGTCAGACTCTTTGGGACCCCTTGGACTGCAGCACACCAGGTTTCCCTGTCCTTCACCATCTCCCAGAGTTTGCCCAAACTCATGTCCATTGAATCAGTGATGCCATCCAACCATCTCATCCTCTGTCGTCCCCTTATCCTCCTGCTTTCAATCTTTCTCAGCATCATGGTCTTTTCCAACGAGTTGGCTCCTTGCATCAGGTGGCCAGAGAGTTGGAGCTTCAGCTTCAGCATCAGTCCTTCCAATGAATATTCAGGGTTGATTTCCTTTAGGATTGACTTGTTTGATCTTCTTGCAGTCCAAGAGACTCTCAAGAGTCTCCTCCAGCATCACAGTTCAAAAGCATTAGTTCTTAAGTGCTCAGTTTTCTTTATGGTCCAACTCTCAGCTTTGCCTATACGGACCTTTGTTGGCAAAGTGATGTCTCTGCTTTTTAATATGCTGTTTAAGGCTTGTCATAGCTTTTCTTCCAAGAAGCATGCATCTTTTAATTTCACAGCCACAGTCACCATCTGCAGTGACTTTGGAACTCAAGAAAAAAGTCTGTCACTGTTTCCACCGTTTGCCCATTTATTTGCCATAAAGTGATGGGACCAGATGCCATGATCTTAGTTTTTTGAATGTTGAGGTTTAAGTCAGATTTTTCACTTTCACCTTCATCAAGACACACATACACATATACATATATCAGATGAATGCATATATATGGTATGTCATTTAAGTTTTGAAATGAACTTTCCCTATTATTCAAAACAATGCAGGTTTAAAAAAATATAATAAAGACTTATCATGGGAACTGGATGACTTACAAATTTTCTCTCATGACAAAAAATGTAGTCCTGACCTGCCCTCATGTTCTTAGCTCAATTTACAATCTAAATATGTGTTCTGTTATCAAAGCCTCACAGAATTGGGGGTGGGGTGGTGTATGATTGTGTGTATGCCAGTGTAAACTTGCCTGTCTTTACAGTGCTAAAAAGTTTAATACCAGTTTTGGAAAATCATCTTGCAAGTCATCATCATAGCCAGGATGATACTACTACTATATATATTAGTATATGATATGTATATGTATATTGGTAAATACCAAAATTGGTACCAAGACTACGTCTCCCACATTGGCAGGTGAATTCTTTACCCTAGAACCACCAGAGAAGCCCCACTTCTATCTATCTATCTATCTATCTATCTATCTATATAATGACAAAGTTTGGCGTGATGTGTGTGAGTATGTGTCTTCAAGCAAAATTGATGAGGTTCGTTGTTTCACTCGCTCATTACGAAAAGAAAGAAAAGAAAAAAGAAAAACCTGAGTTTTTTATGCTCACCTGTTTCCCCACATGCGATGTTTTTACCACATACAATGTTTAGGAGAATGAACAGGATAGGTAATCAAAGTGTACCTAGCTGGAAAAGTCAGTGTATTATTTCTACCATTCTGTAGATATAGGTGACTTCTAAAGAAAATATTGGTTTTTTTAGAGCAGTTCTAGGTTCACAGAAAAACCAAGCGATGGGTATAGAGAATTCCCTGCCACCTGCACACAGGCAGAGGCTCCCTGACTGGCCCACCCACAGCGGTACATTTGTTAAAACTGATGAATCTGCATCAATACATCATGGTCACCCCAAATCCATAGTTCACCAGTTAGGGTTCACTCTGGGTGTTGTGCATTCCAAGGGTTTAGATAATTGTGTAATAATCTGTGTCCATCATTATAGTCTCACACAGAGCATATTCACTCATGAGCCCTAAAACTCATCCACCTATTCATCATCTTACTGCTAATGCCACATTTGGGGGGTTTTTTATAGCTAATATCGCATTGTATGCTTTTAAAGACTTATTTATTTATTGGCTGTGGTAGATCTCTGTGGCTGCACATGGGCTTTCTCTAGTTGCCTCCAGCGGGGGCTTCTCTTTGATGTGGTGCTCGTGCGTCTCATTGTGGCGGCTTCTCTTCTCGCTGAGCACAGGCTCTGAGGTGCACGGGCTTCAGTAGTTAGAGCACACTGGCTTAGTTGCTCTGCAGCATGTGGGATCAAACCCGACCAGGGATCAAACCCGTGTCCCTTGCATTGCAAGGCTTAACCACTGGATTCTTAACCACTGGACCATCAGTGAAGTCCAGCTTATTGTATATTCCATTATGTATATATATATAATATGTAATATATATAAATATATCACATCTTTTTTCAATTTAATTACACTTGATTTACAATGTTATGTTAGTTTCAGGTGTACAGCAAAGTGATTTGGTTATATATATCTATAATCTATATATATATATATATATATATATAATCCCCACCCCCCTTGGGCTTCCCAGATAGTGCTAGTAGTAAAGAACCTACCTGCCAATGCAGGAGACATAAGAGATGCAGGTTAGATCCCTGGGTCAGAAAGATCCCATGCAGAAGGAAAAGGCAACCCACTTCAGTATTCTTGCTGGGAAATCCCATGAACAGGGGAGCCTGGGAGTCTACAGTCCATAGAGTTGCAAAGAGTTGGACACAACTGAAGCGACTTAGCCTGCATGCATGCATATTCTTTTTTCAGGTTTTTTTTCCCATATAGGTTATTACAAAATATTGAATACGGTTCTCTGGGCTGTACAGTAGGTCCTTTTTTTAATCTATTTTATATATAGTAGTCTGTATATGCTGACCCCAAACTCCCAATTTATCCCTCCTTCCTGCCTTTCCTTTTTGGTAACCATAAGTTTAGTAGTCTGTATATGCTGACCCCAAACTCCCAATTTATTCCTCCTTCCTGCCTTTCCCTTTTGGTAACCATAAGTTTGTTTTTGATGTGTGTGAGCCGGTACCCTCTTTTCAGAGAATGCAATGGCACCCCACTCCAGTACTCTTGCCTGGAAAATCCCATGGATGGAGGAGCCTGGTGGGCTGCAGTCCATGGGGTCGCTAAGAGTTGGACAGGACTGAGCGACTTCACTTTCACTTTTCACTTTTCACTTTCATGCATTGGAGAAGGCAATGGCAACCCACTCCAGTTTCTTGCCTGGAGAATCCCAGGGACGGCGGAGCCTGGTGGGCTGCCGTCTATGGGGTCACACAGAGTCGGACACGACTGAAGTGACTTAGCAGCAGCAGCAGTACCCTCTTTTAAGATTCCACATGTAAATGGTATCATATGATATTTGCCTTTCTCTGTCTGGCTTACTTCACTTAGTATGATAGTCTCTGGGTCTATTCACATTGCTACAAATGGCATTATTTTATTCACTTTTATGGCTAATATTCCATTATATAAGTATACTACATCTTCTTTATCCATTTATCTGTTGATGGGCATTTTCATTGCTTCCATATCTTGGTATTGTTAAATGGTGCTGCTACAGACATTGGGGTACATGTATCTTTCCAAATTAGCATTTAAATTTTTTTAGATATATACCCAGGAGTGAAATTGCTGGGTCAGATGGTAGTTCCCAAATTGAAGATTTTTTTTTTTTAATTTCAAAAGTTATTCAGGTGACCTTGACATAATACAATATCACATACAAGCAGTCCTTTTGACCTCTCCTCCACCCCCACACCAAGGTCAGACAAAGACAGTACAGAGCGAGAGGAAGTCATGGAGGAAGTTAGAACATAAGACATTCTCAGGACTCTTGTCCACTCTCTCCCGCCCAGGTGGTGGAGCATTTGTGGAGCAATCTATATAATTTGGCAGGTGCAGAAGCAGAAGGAATCTCTTTCAGAATGAACTGTCAGATACCGTCCCAAACAGGGTCCCCAATAATGCAGATTGACAAAAGAACAAAAAGATGCTTCTGAAATATCCAGAGCAGTGTCAGTGATGTAACATCAGCCAGAAGCCAGAATTAGAAGAGAAAGGGAGTAGAGACCATGAATGACTTTTTTCCAGCTTCATTGCAGTGCAATTGACATATAATATTGTCTAAGCTTAAGTTTACTTACATGTTGTGTAAGTAAATCGTGTGATAATTTGACACATATACAACTGCAAAATGTTTACCATCAGATTATTTAACACATCCTTCACTTCACATAATTAACATAATTTTAAAAGAACTGTTTCAGAAGGTGCTCCTCATTGCTAATTATTAGAGAAGTACAAAGCAAAACTATAATGAGGTATTACCTCATCATTCTAATGATGGTCAGAATGGCCATCATTAAAAAGTCTACAAATAACAAATGCTGGAGAGGGTGTGGAGAAAAAGGAACCTTCTAACACTATTCATAAGAATATCAGTTGGTGTAGTCACTATGGAGAACAATATGGAAGTTCTTTTTAAAAATTAACAACAGACCTACCATACGACCCAACAATCCTACTCTTGTCAGTGTCACCACTGACATTGCTCTGGATGTTTCAGAACCATCTTTTTGTTCTTTTGTCAATCTGCCTTACTGGGGACCCTATTTGGGATGGTATCTGCCAGTTCATTCTGAAAGAGATTCCTTCTGTTTCTGCACCTGACAAATTATATAGATTGCTCGGCACCTGCTCCACCAGCCGGGTGGGAGGGAGTGGACGAGAGTCCTGAGAATGTCTCATGTTCTAACTTCCTCCATGACTTCCTCTCGCTCTGTAGCGAGAGGATCCATGCACTGTAATGTTCATCAGTTGAGCTCAGTTCAGTCGCTCAATCGTGTCCGACTCTTTGCGACCCCATGAATCGCAGCACGCCAGGCCTCCCTGTCCATCACCAACACCCGGAGTTCACTGAGACTCACGTCCATCGAGTCGGTGTTACCATCCAGCCAGCTCATCCTCTGTCGTCCCCTTCTCCTCCTGCCCCCAATCCCTCCCAGCATCAGAGTCTTTTCCAGTGAGTCAACTCTTTGCACGAGGTGGCCAAAGTACTGGAGTTTCAGCTTTAGCATCATTCCTTCCAAAGAAATCCCATAGCAGCACTATTTACAACAGTCAAAATATGGAAGCAACCTAAATATCCATCCACAGGTGAATGGATATCAAAGATGTAATACATGTAGACAGTGGACCATTAGCCATAAAAAAGAATGAAATAATGCCATTTGTAGCAACATGGATGGACCTATAGATTCTCATATTAAGTGAAGTAAGTCAAACAAAGATAAATATCATATGACATTGTCTCTATGTGGAATCTATAAAAAAACGATACAAGTGAATTTATTTACAAAACAGAAACAGATTCACAGACACTGAAAACAAACTTATGGTTACCAAGTGGGAAAGGGGAGGGTGGAGGAATAAATTAAGTGTTTGGGATTAATAGGTACATACTATTATATATAAAATGAACATCAAGAACCTATTGTACAGCACAGGGAGCTATATTCAGTATCTTGTAACAACCTATAATGGAAAAGAATCTGCAAAAGGATAGATATATACACCAGAAACTAACACAACATTGTACATCAACTATACTTCAGTAAAAGAGAACAGTTTCAGATTTATAGAAATGTGATGATAGTACCGATGTAGCCAGCACCCACGTACCCCCAGGAGTAACATCTCCGTAGACACCGAGCGTCTCCTTCACTTCTCTCTCCTGTGTAATGCCTTAGAAACAGGAATAGCATTCGTATTCCCAAGGCAAATTAACAGATTAGTTGGAGCTCAATAAATATTTGAGAAATGAAGGAACAGAGAGCCAAAGGAGGAAAGAAAGAACCACTTAATTCGGATTCATGAAATCTCAATCTTTAGTCTCTTGCTAACCCACAACCAAATTCTCATCTTTTTCTTGAAAAAAAAAAATCGTTTTTTTTTTAAAGAAAAAATTAAAACCAAAGAATTACTATGTATTATATCAAACACTTATATACCCATCACCTAGAAAGGACAATTAGTAACATTTTATTGTGCTTCCCTGGTGGCTTGGTGGTAAGGAATCCACCTGCCAATGCAGGAGACCCAAGTTCAATCCCTTGGTTGAGAAGATCCCCTGGAGGAGGAAATGGCAACCCACTCCAGTATTGTTGCCTAGAGAATCCTATGGACAGAGAAGCCTGGCGGGCTATACAGTTCATGGGGTTGCAAAAGAGTCAAACACTACTTAGCAACTAAGCAGCAACAACAGCAGCATTTTATTATATTCAATTTGGGTCTTAATTAGCAACATTTTATTATATTCATTTTGGGATTTTAAACAAAGAAAATAACTTTTGACAGATCCAATGACTCCCTTTGACTCTCCAACCCTAGGTTCTGTTTTTCTTCCCATTCCCCCAAGGCGGCAAATAGTATTTATTTAGCATATATCCTTCCTTTCTGATTTTCACACATATGTTTATTATATGCATCCAAATACATATGCATCTCAACATATATTCATGCATAAAACACCCATATCAGTGAACAATGTCTAGCATTGCTTTGTGCATTTCCATTTTAATCTATATTTGCCTAAATACATAATAAATACTTACAGTTCATCTTATATTTTTAAGTTCAACTGGTCTATAAAGATGATGTCTGTGAAACTGGAATGTCATACTGCATGTTATATTAGCAAGCAAACACACATTCATCATTCGTTTGCACCCTGAGCTCTGCTAGTTACCACAGGAAGAAAATGGGGGAAGTGGGTTTTTGCAGCAACATGCATCAGGGTGCCACCTTTACAGAGCTAAATAATCTAGTCTGAGAAAAAATACCCATCAGTATCTAGGAAGTGAGTATGGCAACCAGACAGCACATAATTAAAGCACCCCATTTCTCAGTGCATGTTATTTTTTAAATGTGGGGAAAACACTAAATGCTGGTATAAAAACTTTGGAACATTATTTGTCCATATCTACTGCATCTCTGTGATCTTTATTCCTATCTATTGTTATCTGTATATACTTTTTGCTGTGTGTGTGTGATTTCACTCCTAGGCATATTCCCAAAAGAAATGAGTACCCATGTACACCAACAGATATGTATGGATAAGTAGATTGGGACATATTCATGGAATGGAATCCCATATACCAATGAAAAAGGACAAAGCACAGCTACATGCCCCAACATGGATAAATCTAATAGACAATAATTAACAAAAGAAGAGCAATTGAAGAGACAACAGATGGTAAGAGTCTACTTATATAAAGTTCAAGAACAGACAAAAATAATCTGTGGTGGTGGAAATGGGTTAATTCCAGGGTTGGGAGGATGGTACTGACCAGAAGGGGACATTGGAGAATATTCTGAGGGACTAAAAAGGTTTCCATGTCTTGATTACCCTCCCTCTGAAGAGAGGAGAACACTTCCTGAGACACTAGCTTGCTGTACTCCCTCTTTGCCTGACAAAGAATAAATCTGCTCTTTCTTTCTCCTTCGAAACTCTGTCTCCGTATCTCATATCAGCATTGTGTACAGAGAACCAATATTTTGGCGTCAGTAATGGTCGTCTGAGTTTGTACGAATCTACAAACTCGTTGAGTTGCACATATTCATTATGCACAGCTTTTTTTTTGTATGTAAAAAATTACTTAATTAAAAGAAAAGAAAATAGAAATAGCCTTCTATGAATGAAAGGCATCAATCTGGTCTCTGATGGAAGGAAGTAAGATTCAGGTGGAGAATATAGCATGATCAAGTTGTTGTTGGGCATATGTTGGGGCCGAGAGGCGAATGCAGAGAGAAAGGCCATGGTGGGACATTCAGCATCTCACAAACGTGGGCCTCCATCTGGAAGAGATCAGCTCAGTGATTTGATAACTTCATCTTTGTAGGACTTGATCAAAAAGCAGCTTATAAGTAATAGCTAATGTGAAGACATCTATAGCTAAGATATTTCTTTAAAAAGCAGAAGAAAAGAGACTTCCTTCTTCTGATCCCTTCCCCTGCTCCCCGCAAATTTGCAAGTTTATTTTGGTCAGAAATAGCAAATCAGAATGGAAACTAACACCTTGGCCCTCTTGGCCCTGTTCGGACTTTGCACTTCCAGCCTGGCTGGGTTGTTGGTCCATGAACTAAATTCTGAATATTGGCCCTAATGCCCACTTATTCTGGAACTCATCATTCTCCTTCATGTGTCAAGGCTTATTTAATCTCTCCAGCATCATCTGAAATCACATATCCTTCAAGAAACCATTTATTGTGGATTATCAAAAACACTAATTTGAAAGGATACATGCATCCCAAAGTTCATAGAAGCATTATTGACAATTGCTAACATATAGAAGTAACCTGAGTGTCCATCAACAGATGAATGGAAAAAAGATGTGGTATACACACACCCTGGAATACTTCTAAGCCATAAAAAGGGATGAAAATTTGCCATTTGCAGCAACATGTATGAACATGGAGGGCATTATGCTAAGTGAAGTAAGTCAGGCAGAGAAAGATAAAAACTGTATGATATCACTTAGAGGTGGGATCTGAAAAATACAAAAAAAAACTGGTAAACATATAATAAAAGAGAAGCGGACTCACAGATGTAGAGCACAAGTTACCAGTGGGGAGGAGGGGCAATGTGAGGATGGGGAAGTGGGAGGTGCGACAGTGTTTTCATTGTCACATCTGGGGGGTGGTACTGCTAGCCTCTAGTGGGTGGGGCCTACAACAGGCTCCCACAGCAAAGAATAATCCAACTCCAATGTCAATAATCCCAAGATACAGAAAAAATATGTAGAGCATAATTAAAAATTTTCTAACATTAGTAGGAGCTCTGAGCATAGAGCTTAGATGTAAGTTTTATTCTCTTCTATTTCAAATCCATGTTTCTAAGATTTCTATAAGAAAGGTACTTTAAGATTTTTAAACATCATTTTATTATGAAAACTTGCCAAGCTGCAAGAATTGTACAGTGAATGTCCATGTACCTGAGAGAGGCTGGGACCTGGGACCCTTCATTGCAGTGGTTCCACCTGGACAAACATCTCCCTGAACAACAAAAGGCAAAATGGGACTAATAACTTCACATATGCACAGATGGGGGCAAATTATGAACAATAAGATACAAAAATGCCACAAGCCAGTTGCCATTTCTGAGGGGTGGGAGCAAAATCAGGTCCTGCACACGAACCTGGAATCTTCAGTGAACATTTTACTTGTGTTTTTACAATGTATCTCCATGTCTGCATTGCCCTCTCACTTCATTCGTTCATCTTACTTTTAAAAATTAATTCATTTTTTTATTGGAGGATAGTAGCTTTACAGAATTTTTTTGTTTTCTGTCAAACCTCAACATGAATCAGCCACAGGTATACATACATCCTTTCCCTTTTGAACCTCCCTTGCATCTCCCTTACCATCCCACCCCTCTATGTTGATACAGAGCCCCTGTTTGAGTTTCCTGAGCCATACAGCAAATTCCCATTGGCTATCTATTTTGCATATGGTAATGTAAGTTTCCCTGTTACTCTTTCCATACATCTCACTCTCTCCTCCTCTCTCCCCATGTCCATAAATCTATTCTCTATGTCTGTTTCTCCACTGTTGCCCTGTAAATAAATTCTTCAGTGCCGTTTTTCTAGATTACATATATATGCATTGCTGCTGCTGCTGCTAAGTTGCTTCAGTCGTGTCCGACTCTGTGCGACCCCATAGATGGCTCTTCTGTCCCTGGGATTCTCCAGGCAAGAATGCTGGAGTGGGTTGCCATTTCCTTCTCCAATGCATGCATGCATGCTAAGTTGCTTCAGTCATGTCTGACTCTGTGTGACCCCATGGACAGCAGCCCACTAGGCTCCTCTGTCTACAGAGTTCTCTAGGCAAGAAGACTGGAGTGGGTTGCCATTTCCTTCTCTCATATATGCATTAGAATATGATATTTATCTTTCTCTTCCTGACTCACTTCACTCTGTATAATAGGTTCTAGGTTCACCCACCTCATTAGAACTGACTCAAATACGTTCCTTTTTAGGGCTGAATAATATTCCACTGTGTATATGTACCACAGCTTCTTTATCCGTTCATCTGCCGATGGACATCTACATTGCTTCCATGTTCTAGCTATTGTAAATAGTGCTGCAATGAACAATGGGATACATGTGTCTTTTTCAATTTTGGTTTCCTCAGGGTATATGCCTAGGAGTGGGATTGCTGGATCATATGGTGGTTTTATTCCTAGTTTTTAAGGAATCTCCATACCGTCTTTCATAGTGCCTGTATCAATCTACATTCCCACCAACAGTGCAAGAGCATTCCCTTTTCTCCACACCCTCTCCAGCATTTATTGTTTGTAGACTTTTTGGTGATGGCCATTCTGACTGATGTGAGGTGATATCTAATTGTAGTTTTTTTTTTTTTTTTTTTAATTTTATTTTACTTTTAAACTTTACATAATTGTATTAGTTTTGCCAAATATCAAAATGAATCCACCACAGGTATACATGTGTTCCCCATCCTGAACCCTCCTCCCTCCTCCCTCCCCATACCATCCCTCTGGGTCGTCCCAGTGCACTAGCCCCAAGCATCCAGTATCGTGCATCGAACCTGGACTGGCAACTTGTTTCTTACATGATATTTTACATGTTACAATGTCATTCTCCCAAATCTTCCCACCCTCTCCCTCTCCCAAAGACAGAAATATTGATCAATGGAATAAAATAGAAAGCCCAGAGATAAATCCACGCACATATGGACACCTTATCTTCGACAAAGGAGGCAAGAATATACAATGGATTAAAGACAATCTCTTTAACAAGTGGTGCTGGGAAATCTGGTCAACCACTTGTAAAAGAATGAAACTGGACCACTTTCTAACACCATACACAAAAATAAACTCAAAATGGATTAAAGATCTAAACATAAGACCAGAAACTATAAAACTCCTAGAGGAGAACATAGGCAAAACACTCTCCGACATACATCACAGCAGGATCCTCTATGACCCACCTCCCAGAATATTGGAAATAAAAACAAAAATAAACAAATGGGACCTAATTAACCTTAAAAGCTTCTGCACATCAAAGGAAACTATTAGCAAGGTGAAAAGACAGCCTTCAGAATGGGAGAAAATAATAGCAAATGAAGCAACCGACAAACAACTAATCTCAAAAATATACAAGCAACTCCTACAGCTCAACTCCAGAAAAATAAACGACCCAATCAAAAAATGGGCCAAAGAACTAAATAGACATTTCTCCAAAAAAGACATACAGATGGCTAACAAACACATGAAAAGATGCTCAACATCACTAATTGTAGTTTTGATTTGCATTTCTCTAATAATGAGCGATGTTGAGCATCTTTTCATGTGTTTGTTAGCCATCTGTATGTCTTCTTCAGAGAAATGTCTGTTTAAATCTGTTTCCCACTTTTTGATTGGGTTGTTTGTTTTTCTGGTATTGAGTTGTATGAGTCGCTTGTATATTTTGGAAATTAATCCTTTGTCAGTTGTTTCATTTGCTATTATTTTCTCCCATTCTTAGGGTTGTCTTTTCACCTTGCTTATAGTTTCCTTTGCTGTGCAAAAGGTTTTAAGTTTAATCAGGTCCCACTTGTTTACTTTTGTTTCTATTTCCATTACTCTAGAAGGTGGGTCATAGAGGATCTTGCTTTGATTCATGTCATCGAGTGTTCTGCCTATGTTTTCCTCTAAGAGTTTTATAGCTTCTGGTTTTACATTTAGGTCTTTAATCCATTTTGAGTTTATCTTTGTGTATGGTGTTAGGAAGTGTTCTAACTTCATTTTTTTACATGTAGCTGTCCAGTTTTCCCAGCACCATTTATTGAAGAGGCTGTCTTTACACCATTGTATATTCTTGCCTCCTTTGTCAAAAATGAGGTACCCATAGGTGCATGGGTTTATTTCTGGGATTTCTATCTTGTTTCATTGGTCTATATTTCTGTTTCTGTGCCAGTACCATATGATCTTGATGACTGTAGCTTAGTAATATAATCTGAAGTCAGGAAGGTTGATTCCTCCAGCTCCATTCTTCTTTCTCAAGACTGCTTTGGCTATTTGGGGTCTTTTGTGTTTCCATAAGAATTGTGTAATTTTTTATTCTAGTTCTGTGAAAAAAATTCATTTGGAATTTGATAGGAATCACACAAAATCTGTAGATTGCATTTGGTAGTATAGTCATTTTCACAATATTGATTCTTCCTACCCAGGAAAATGGAATATCTCTCCATCTGCTTGTGTCGTCTTTGATTCTTTCATTAGTGTCTTATAACTTTCTGTGTAACAGTTCTTTTGTTTCCTTAGGTAAATTTATTCCTAGATATTTAATTCTTTTTGTTGCAATAGTGAATGGGATTGATTCCTCAATTTCTCTTTCCAATTTTTCATTGTTAGCATATAGAAATGCAAGTGATTTCTGTGTATTGATTTTGTATCCTGCAACTTAAATTCACTGATTAGCTCTAGGAGTTTTGTGACATTCATCTTATTTTTTAAAATGCATTTCAGAGTAAGTTGCAGCCTTAAGTTGACTGTCTCAGTTTCTGTATTTAAAAAAAAAAAAAAGTGCTGTTCTCTTTAGTTTCTCATTAGAATACTAGAAGATGGTCCCACAGTAGCGGTTACAAAATCCCCAATTCTCCTTGAGAAATACCAGAGATAAAGACATATAAGTTCCTATTTCTGTTCTCATTTTGTCATGATGGCTCGAAGTCTCTTTTTGCCTTTGAGTGGTAAGTCGTTAAAATATTTTATTCTCTCTTAACAAAAACTGATATTGTATATTAATGCATATATGTGGAATCTATAAAAAAGGTACTGATGAATCTATTTGCATGGCAGGAATAGACACAGGCACAGAAGATGGATTTGTGGACGCAGGGGAAGGTGGGGGGCAGGGAGGCAAGAAGTAGGTGAGACAAATTGAGAAATAGCATTGAAACATACACTTTATCATGTGTAAAATAGATAGCTAGTGGGGAGATGCTGTATAACACAGAAAGTGCAACTCAGTGCTCTGTGACAACTTTGAGGGGTAGACTGGGGTGGGGGGCAGTGGGGGTGAAGTTCAATAGACAGGTGACATATGTATACTTAGGGCTGACTCACGTTATTGTATGGTAGAAGCCAACACAACATTATAAAGCAATTATCCTCCAATTAAAAATAACTTAAAAAAACAATAAAAAATTAAAAATATATATGTTATTCTCTTTAAATAGAAATAGCAAGGACACTTCAACTCTCATACTCTGTCTTGTTTTCAACACTGTGGCTTGGGCAGGGGGCATCCACCTGGTTTGTTCTTTTAAACCATGGCTGAGGTATGTCTCCTATGGAAATACCTGGAGGAATTAAGATAGGGCACTTCAAAATGATTTCATCAGGCAATGGGGCTCTTCAAAGCTTGCAATCTCTTATACTCCGTCATACAAGGGGTGGTTGTTGTTGTGCTGTGCTCAGTCGTGTCCTACTCTTTGCAACCCCATGGACAGAGGAGCCTGGCAGGCTACAGTCCACTGGATTTTCCAGGCAAGAATTTTGGAGCGAGTTGTCATTTTCTTCTCCAGGAGATCTTTGCCACCTTGTCTCCTGCAACTCCTACATTGGCAGGCAGATTCTTTACTACTGAGCCAGCTGGAAAGCCCTTGCAAAACATGAATCTCATGTAAGAATGGATTATTTCGTGTCAGGGCCAGGTTTTTGGCATGGAAAGCTGTCCCGTGCTCATTGTTCTTCCTGAAACTGAGTTTGATTCTTCCGGATCTATTTGCTTAGTGAGCCAGAATTTCCATACTTGGGTCCTCTAAGTCTCTGAGCTGACGACTCAGAGCATGCAAATTGCTTGTAAATTTACTGAGCGTGCAGATTGCTTGTAAAATTGCAATGTTGCTCTTTCTGTATGAACGTACCTTGATGGGAACTAAAAATTGATGAGTATCTTTCTTGTTTCAGAGAAATCACG
The DNA here is from genome assembly GCF_029378745.1 of Bos indicus. Classification (NCBI taxonomy): domain Eukaryota; kingdom Metazoa; phylum Chordata; class Mammalia; order Artiodactyla; family Bovidae; genus Bos; species Bos indicus. Next base: position 17,261,861 of record NC_091766.1, on the reverse strand, counting down.
TTTGCTTCCTGCTCCTGATTTTGGAAGCCCCAACATGTATTTTATAAAACATATTGAAATTGCTCCTCATTCCATGCTATGTGTTTTTGTTTTTGTTTTACTAAAAATACAAAGAGGACTTCTAGAATTATACTTTTTAATTTACTTGCCCATGATAAACTCGTTCAATTGTCCAAGTCCTGTGACTTTCTCTTTTGGCCACACTGGATCTTACTTCCCGGACCAGGAATCCAATCCAGCCCCTCAGTAACGAAAACACAGAATCCTAACCACTGAACGACCAGGGAATTCCCCAACTCTTTTGACTTTTATGAAACACTTGTCCAGTGAGAAAACCTAACTTCTGCATTATTTTCAAATAAAATAAAGTGCTAATGAATGTTAAATTCAACAATTGACGAAGCCACATTTTGCTACCTATGTAACTATATAGGGGCTTCCTTGGTGGCTCAGACAGTAAAGAATCTGCCTGCAATTCAATTCAGGCAGCCCAGGTTTGATCCCTGTGTCATGACAATCCCCTGGAGAAGGAAATGACAATCCTTTTCAGTATTCTTGCCTGGAAAATCCCATGGACAGAAAAACCTGGTGGGCTATAGTCCATGAGGTCGCAAAGACTGAGCAACTAACACTTTCACTTTGCTTTTTTTCATAGACTTATAAAAGGCATTAAAGTAAATAATTATTTGTCAGTATTATTCAGCTTTCTAAATTTTCCCCTGTTTCATCCATTTTTATCCTTGACATCTCAAAAATATTTTTATCAATCTGTGAATGTTTGTTGATTATGATCAACTGACTTTTAGCTCTCAAGGACCAAACAGTCTCTAGGGGGCCAAAATTGTGTTGAATGTGCTCCATGTGTTTAGAGAAAGTATTCAAGAGCTATTTGGGGGAGGAAAGTAAAGTCAGCCTCAACAGATTCAGGCCACCAGAAAGTATTTAAAAAATTAAACTCCCCTTTTGTTTTCTCCCCCAGGACTTTCCTGCTTAATTTTCTCTCTGAATATTCCTAACACATCACTTCAAGGTATGTGGGTGATGGGCAGAATGAATCTGGAATAGTTTGTGTAGCCTGTGTTTCTACAGATGTTGGGTTTTTTTTTTTTTTGGACCGCAATCAGAGGCATGTGGGACCCTAGTTCCCTGACCAGGGATCAAACCCATAGCCCCTGCACTGGAAGGTGGAATCTTAACCACTGGACTGCTAGGAGAGTCCCTGTAGATGTTTCTTTACAAAGCAGTTTGAGGATAAGCAGAACAACTTTCTCTTTCCCCAAATTCAGAGTTAAAAAGAGAAACATGGAAATGGTAAGCATTTGCTCAAACTCATGTGACTCTTCAAGTAATTCTAGCCTTCACAGTTTTTCCTACCATGCTACATTTATGACACTTAAAAAGAAATAGCTTTATTGGCTCATTCTTACTGTGTAACTGAGGCTATTTACACAAAGAATCCACAAAAGTCAGAAGAACAATTATATAGAAATAATAAAGAGAAAACTATTCTTTTTATTATGTGTGCATGCTAAGTCTCTTCAGTTGTGTCTGACTCTTTGCAAAACCCTATAGATTGTAAGCTGCCAGGCTCCTCTGTCCATGGGATTCTCCTACATATATATACACACCTATTTATGGGCTTCCCTGATGGCTCAGTGGTAAAGAATCTGCCTGCAGTGCAGGAGACACAGGCTTGACCCTTGGGTCAGGAAGACCCCCTGGAGTAGGAAATGGCACCCCACTCCAGTGTTCTTGCCTGGAGAATCCCATGGGCAGGGTAGCCTAGTGGGCTACAGTCCATGGGGTTGCAAAGAGTTAGACATGGCTGAGTGACTGAGAATGTCGTACCTATTGACTTATTTATATAGTTATTTAAAAAGTATATATTAATATAAATATAGACAAATAGGTGTATATTTAAATATATATACATACATAACTATAGACATTTTAAAATATATATTATATATATAATTAAGTAAATATGTGTATATTTAAACACATGAGTCACAGTAAAAAGAGTGATCATCTTTTATTATTTCCATATAATTTTTGTGGGTTCTTTGTACAAATAGCCTATGTATGTTAAATAGTATGTACGTAAATATAAACATGCATTTACATACATAAGTAGGTAAATAGATATAGATACAGACCAAAATTTGATAAATGCAGATATGACTATGTATGTATTATTTACAAATGCAGTCACCGTTTATGCATTTTACAATATCTTTTTATTTCACCTAATACATCCTGAATATCTCTTGTCAATCAGACAGCATTCCATTTTGTTAATATACCACAGTTTATTGATCCATTTTCCTGTTGATGGACTCCTGATTTTCTGATTTTCTGATGGTTGACTATGATGAAGAGGGCTGCTGTGAAGCCTATTGAACAAAGTCTTTCTGTGGACATATGCTCTCATTTTTCTTGAGGAATTTCTCTAAGAAGAATCACTGGATCATAGGATGACCAAATATGTAGAATTATTTTCATCTTGTAAATGATAAAATGAAAGCAAAAAATTAAGAAAATGCAATCTAGCCTGGGAAATTAAAAATCATGAGACTTGCCTGGTGGTCCAATGGTTATAACTCTATGTTTTCACTGCAAGGGGCATGGGTTTGATCCCTATTCTGGGAACTAAGGTCCCTCATGCTGTGCCTCCTGGCCAATAAAAATAAATAGTTAGGAAGTATTATCTTCATGAATATTTACTGGGAGATTGCCTTGGGACATTAACTTTTAAGATTATATTTTTAAAATTTTCTTTTTGGCTATCCTGGGTCTTTGATGTTGCACAGGCTTTTCTCTAGTTTTGGAGAGTAGAGGCAACTCTCTAGCTGTGGTGCAGCTTCTCACTGTGGTGTCCTCTCTTGTCATCGAGCATGGATTCTAGGATACTTAGGCTTCAGTACTTGCAGCGCATGGGCTCTGTAGTTGTGGCAAATGGGCTCAGTTGCTCCAAGACGTGTGGGATCTTCCTGGACCAGGAATCGAATCCACGTCTCCTGAACTGGCAGGTGGATTCTTTACCACTGAGCCACCAGGGAAGCCCCTAAGATTACATTTTGAACTCAGGGATGATCAGTCTGTCTTCCTGTTCACTCTTGTCCACCATTCCACACCAAGATGGTCTCCATCTCATGGCTGTCCCACTGCTCAAGAAAACTTCTGCTAGAGACTTCCCTGGCTGTCCAGTGGTTAAGACTCCACACTTTCAACACAAAAGACCCAGGTTCAATCTCTGGTTGGGGAACTAAGATCCCACATGCCATGTGGCAGGGCCAAAAAAGAAAAAAAAAAAAAAAAACATCTTCTGCTAGATTTTCTCATACTTAGTCATCTCGGCTTGCCCTGATGACACTTGCCCTGGTCATCCTACAGAATTTCTCTTCCTGACCCTCTCTTAGCTTCTGGCTTCTTTTTTTCAAGTTTATTTTTAATTGGAAGGATAATTGCCTTATGGTATTGTGTCGGTTTCTGCCGTACATCAATATGAATCAGCTATCAGTTCAGTTCAGTCGCTCAGTGTCCAATTCTTTGAGACCCCATGGACTGCAACGTGCCAAGCTTCCCTGTTCATCACCAACTCCTGGAGCTTGCTCACACTCATGGCTGTACATATGTCCCCTCCCTCTTGAACCTCCCTCCCACCTCCCACCCCATCCCACCCCTTTAGGTTGTTACAGAGCACTGGGTTTGAGCTTCATGCTTCATACAGTAAAATTTTCACTGGCTATCTAATTTTACATATGGTAATGTATGTTTCAATGTTACTTTCTCAATTCATCCCACCTCGGCCTTCTTCCTGTGGTTATTCAGTCATTAAGTCATGTCTGACTCTTTGTGGCCCCATGGACTGCAGCACACCAGACTTCCCTGTCCTTCACCATCTCCTGGAGTTTGCTCAAACTTATGTCCATTGTGGAGAAGGAAATGGCAACCCACTCCAGTACTCTTGCCTGGAGAATCCCAGGGACAGGGGAGCCTGGTGGGCTGCTGTCTATGGGATCGCACAGAGTCGGATACGACTGAAGTGACTTAGCAGCAGCAGCATGTCCACTGAGTTGGTGATGTCATCCAACCATCTCATTCTCTGTCACCCCCTTCTCTGTCACCTTCTCCTTTTGCCCTCAATGTGGCTTCTTACATCTATTTGCAATCCTTTCCATATGGGATTCCCTTGCCCCCTCATTAAAATATAAGCTCTGTGGAACCAGGACCTGGAGTGCTTTCATTAACTGGTGGGTAAGAGAATGGTAAACCAAGTGCTGAACCTAAGGAACACTCTGTAGTGGACTGAACACCTGCCTGATAGGATAGTGACATGGACTGAACTCACTCGTTTGACGTTTGATGGATCCTTAGTCACAGATGTGAATGAATGCATGGATACCCGGGCCTGCCCTTCGAAAGCCACCTGCACGAACACTGTGGGAAGCTACTTCTGCACCTGTAAATCTGGATATGAATCAAGCAATGGGAAGAGACAGTTTAATGATCCTGGAGTGACGTGCATAGGTGAGTGTTATTCCAGTAAGCACATTCTAGAAAAAAAGTAGGTCTACTCATCCCTCCTATTGAGAGATTGGACCTAAATTTTGATAATAACTGATCAAATCAATGGCTTTGATAGTGGAGACCTACATGCTAGGCATGAAAAACAATCTTTTTTTGTTGAATAGCATTAAAGAGCCCTTAAATTCTTTAGCTCAAGGATCTTTTTGTTTAGACTGCATAGTCTTTGGATCTAAGTGCTAAGTAAGAAGGAATGTTACCAGGGATGTATAAAAGGCGTCTGTCCTCAATTTGGAATATTTTAAAGTCCATATTAATAAGGGGTTGGCAGATATGTATAGCCTAATGAGTTTTTCTCATTTGGAAACGTTGTTGTTCAGTTGCTAAGTCATGTCATACTCTTTGCAACCCCATGGACTGCAGCATGCCAGGCTTCCCTATCCTTCACTACCTCCCAGAGTTTGCTCAAATTCTTGTGCATTGAGTTGGTAATGCTATCTAACTGTCTTATTCCTCTGCTACCCTCTTCTTCCTTTGCCTTCAACCTTTCCCAGCATCAGGGTCTTTCTCAATGAGATAGCTCTTCACTTCAGGTGGCCAAAGTATTGGAGCTTCAGCTTTAGCATCAGTCCTTCCAATGAATATCCAGGACTGATCTCCTTTAGAATTGATTGATTTGATCTCCTTGCTGTCCAAGGGACTCTCAAGAGTCTTCTCCAGCGTCACAATTTGAAGGCATCAATTCTTTGGTGCATGGCCTTCTTCATGGTCCAACTCTCACATCCGCATACGACTACTGGAAAAACCACAGCTTTGACTATACAGACCTTTGTTGGCATTGGCAAAATGATGTCTCTGCTTTTTAATATGCTGTCTAGATTTGTCATAGCTTTCCTTCCAAGGAGCAAGTTTCCTAATATACTAAAAAAAAAAAATAGAGTTCACACAAAATTTTATTACTACTATTTTGGGGTTTCAAAAAACTGTAAGCACTTACATTTGTGTTTATAGCAAAAAATTAATGAAAAGGTTATAAAGATTTGTGCATGGGAATTTGTTTTCATTATATGTTCTAACACGTTATTGCTTTGGTTTAGAAAGTAGTTTTTAGAAAGTGTTTTATAAGAACTTAACTTCTAAAACACATTAGTGGTTTTTCAAATGTTGTTTCTGATTTTTTCAAATGGAGAAATCAACTCATTTTAAAAAGTTGTTTATATATTTATTTTTTAGGTAGAAATTTTCTCAGGAGTAGGATTATGGAATCACATGATAACTCTATTCTTATTTTTTTAAGCACTCCACACTGTTCTCCATAGTGGCTGTATCAATTTACATTCCTACCAACAATGTAGGAGCATTCCCTTCTCTCCACACCCTCTTCAGAGTGTATTGCTTGTAGACTCTGAACATAAGAATACCAACTGTGCCCAAGACACAGAAAACGTGAGCTCGTCGTAAAGTCGTCTTAGTTCTTCCGTTGTTTTCTACACAGATGAGTTCCGTGTATGCTCAGTCACTCAGTCACAGCCTGACCCCAGAGACTATAGCCCGCCAGGCTCCTCTTGTCCATGAAACTTTCCAGGCAAGACTACTGAAGTGGATTACCATTTTCCTGACCTGGGGATCAAACCCACATCTCTTGTGTCTCCTGCCTTGGCAGGTGGATTCTTTACCACTAGCACCACCTGGGAAAGCCCAGTGAATTCCATTCTGTTTTCTAAATCTTACCCCACTGTTTCCTTTGGGGATTTCTTGTATGGTGTTTCCATATTCTCTTACACTTTGTCACTTCCTCTGAGACATATTTTCTAAACTCATACTTTAAAAATGGGACCTAATTAAACTTAAAAGCTTCTGCACAACTAAGGAAACTATTAGCAAGGTGAAAAGGCAGGCTTCAGAATGGGAGAAAATAATAGCAAATGAAGCAACGGACAAACAACTAATCTCAAAAATATACAACCAACTCCTACAGCTCAACTCCAGAAAAATAAATGACCCAATCAAAAAATGGGCCAAAGAACTAAATAGACATTTCTCCAAAGAAGACATACAGATGGCTAACAAACACATGAAAAGATGCTCAACATCACTCATTATCAGAGAAATGCAAATCAAAACCACTATGAGGTACCATTTCATGCCAGTCAGAATGGCTGCAATCCATAAGTCTACAAGCAATAAATGCTGGAGAGGGTGTGGAGAAAAGGGAACTCTCTTACACTGTTGGTGGGAATGCAAACTAGTACAGCCACTATGGAGAACAGTGTGGAGATTCCTTAAAAAACTGGAAATAGAACTGCCATACGACCCAGCAATCCCACTGCTGGGCATACACGCTGAGGAAACCAGAAGGGAAAGAGACACGTGTACCCCAATGTTCATCGCAGCACTGTTTATAATAGCCAGGACATGGAAGCAACCTAGATGTCCATCAGCAGATGAATGGATAAGAAAGCTGTGGTACGTATACACAATGGAGTATTACTCAGCCATTAAAAAGAATACATTTGAATCAGTTCTAATGAGGTGGATGAAACTGGAGCCTTTTATACAGAGTGAAGTAAGCCAGAAGGAAAAACACCAATACAGTATACTAACGCATATATATGGAATTTAGAAAGATGGTAACAATAACCCTGTGTACGAGACAGCAAAAGAGACACTGATGTATAGAGCAGTCTTATGGACTCTGTGGGAGAGGGAGAGGGTGGGAAGATTTGGGAGAATGGCATTGAAACATGTAAAATATCATGTATGAAACGAGATGCCAGTCCAGGTTCGATGCACGGTACTGGATGCTTGGGGCTGGTGCACTGGGACGACCCAGAGGGAGGGTAGGGGAGGGAGGAGGGAGGAGGGTTCAGGATGGGGAACGTGGGTATACCTGTGGCAGATTCATTTCAATATTTGGCAAAACTAATACAATATTGTAAAGTTTAAAAATAAAATAAAATTTAAAAAAAAATCTACTCACCACTCTCTGTTTCTTCTACTGTTTTTTAAACAATAAATAAATATGTATGTTAGTTAGTATTAGTCGTTCATTCATGTCCAACTCTGAAACGCCTAGCCCACCAAGCTCCTCTATCCATGGGACTTCCCAGGCAAGAATACTAGAATGGGTTGACATTTCCTTCTCCAAGGCATATTCCTGACACAGAGATTGAGCCTGGGTCTTCTACATTGCAGGCAGATTCACTATAGTCTGAGTCACCAGGGAAGCCCATATTAAACTATTTTTTTTAAGTAATATGTATTCAACTATTTTTTCATGTAAAAAAAAATGTCTGATGTATTTATTGTTGTTTTTCAGTCGCTAAGTTGTGTCCAACTCTTTGCAACCCCATGGACTGCAGCATGCCAGGCTTTCCTGTCTTTAACTATCTCCCAGAGTTTGCTCAGATTCATGTCCATTGAGTCAGTGAAGCTATCTAACCATGTCATCTAACTGATTATTCTACTCTTATTTTCCTTGCTTGTAGTTACCCTTCATTAACATGGTATTAGGGCTTCCCTGGTGACTCAGACAGTAAAGAATATACCTTCCTGTCATCATCCTCATGGATGGGCTCCAACACTAGGGAAAAAAATGTTTTATATACTCCAATAAAAATTGATTTAAAGAAAGGAAAATAAATATGAGTAATCCTGTTCACTGCTCTGGCACTGGCTGACCATCTCGGTTGGGTTGGCACTTAGTGGTTTTCTAGAGGCAAAACTTTCAGCTTTATATTGAGACAGGCTTGAGCAAACCAAGGTGAGTGCCTTGAAATGCACAGACTGTGACCTGTGTGTGGCGGACATGCCACAGACGTGGCATGAAAAGGTGAACTCATGGAGCCCTGAGTGACCCCATGGAGCCCTGTCACTGACTGATTCACTTTTCATCCTTTTCCTGCCACAGATAAGAATGAATGCCTGAACAGCACAGCGTGCCCACTGACAGCCACGTGTACTAACACCTGGGGAAGCTACTTATGTGTCTGCAATCCTGGGTTTGAGACACCTGCTGGGAGAGCTCACTTTACTGGCTCCAGAGGAACTTGCATAGGTAAGCAGATTCTCTGACGCCTTCCGGTGAAAATTTCCTCAGAGAAAGAGTTGAGGAAAACAAACAATGCATCAGTACAGGTCTTACTTCAATATGCTATAACCTTTCAATTCCTCAGTATCTAAACACTGTCACTTGATACAGCTGTTTATTGTGCATAACATGTATGCATGTGCGTCAGTCGCTTCAGCTGGTTCAGTTCTTTGCGATCCCATGGACCGTAGCCCGCCAGGCTGCTCTGTCCATGGGATTCTCCAGGCAAGAATACTGCAGTGGGTTACCATTTCCTTCTCCAAGGGATATTCCCGACCCAAAGATCAAACCCTGGTCTCCCACATTGCAGGCAGATTCATTACAGTCTGAGCCACCAGGGAAGCCCAAATATGTTTTAAATTAGTTTTTTAATTTTTAATTAAAAAAATTTTACTCAAGTATTTATTGCTGTTGTTCAGTCACTTAGTTGTATCCAACTCTTGCAACCCCATGGACTGCAGCATGCCAGGCTTCCCTGTCTTTAACTGTCTCCCAGAGTTTGCTCAGATTCATGTCCACTGAGTCAGTGAAGCTATCTTACCATGTCATCTGACTGATTAGTCTACTCTTATTTTCCTTGCTTGTAGTTACCCTTCATTAGCATGGTATTAGGGCTTCCCTGGTGACTCAGACAGTAAAGAATATACCTTCCTGTCATCATCCTCATGGATGGGCTCCAACACTAGGGAAAAAAATGTTTTATATACTCCAATAAAAATTGATTTAAAGAAAGGAAAATAAATATGAGTAATCCTGTTCACTGCTCTGGCACTGGCTGACCATCTCGGTTGGGTTGGCACTTAGTGGTTTTCTAGAGGCAAAACTTTCAGCTTTATATTGAGACAGGCTTGAGCAAACCAAGGTGAGTGCCTTGAAATGCACAGACTGTGACCTGTGTGTGGCGGACATGCCACAGACGTGGCATGAAAAGGTGAACTCATGGAGCCCTGAGTGACCCCATGGAGCCCTGTCACTGACTGATTCACTTTTCATCCTTTTCCTGCCACAGATAAGAATGAATGCCTGAACAGCACAGCGTGCCCACTGACAGCCACGTGTAATAACACCCAGGGAAGCTACTTATGTGTCTGCAATCCTGGGTTTGAGACACCTGCTGGGAGAGCTCACTTTACTGGCTCCAGAGGAACTTGCATAGGTAAGCAGATTCTCTGACGCCTTCCGGTGAAAATTTCCTCAGAGAAAGAGTTGAGGAAAACAAACAATGCATCAGTACAGGTCTTACTTCAATATGCTATAACCTTTCAATTCCTCAGTATCTAAACACTGTCACTTGATACAGCTGTTTATTGTGCATAACATGTGTGCGTGTGCGTCAGTCGCTTCAGCTGGTTCAGTTCTTTGCGATCCCATGGACCGTAGCCCGCCAGGCTGCTCTGTCCATGGGATTCTCCAGGCAAGAATACTGCAGTGGGTTACCATTTCCTTCTCCAAGGGATATTCCCGACCCAAAGATCAAACCCTGGTCTCCCACATTGCAGGCAGATTCATTACAGTCTGAGCCACCAGGGAAGCCCAAATATGTTTTAAATTAGTTTTTTAATTTTTAATTAAAAAAATTTTACTCAAGTATTTATTGCTGTTGTTCAGTCACTTAGTTGTATCCAACTCTTGCAACCCCATGGACTGCAGCATGCCAGGCTTCCCTGTCTTTAACTGTCTCCCAGAGTTTGCTCAGATTCATGTCCACTGAGTCAGTGAAGCTATCTTACCATGTCATCTGACTGATTAGTCTACTCTTATTTTCCTTGCTTGTAGTTACCCTTCATTAGCATGGTATTAGGGCTTCCCTGGTGACTCAGACAGTAAAGAATATACCTTCCTGTCATCATCCTCATGGATGGGCTCCAACACTAGGGAAAAAAATGTTTTATATACTCCAATAAAAATTGATTTAAAGAAAGGAAAATAAATATGAGTAATCCTGTTCACTGCTCTGGCACTGGCTGACCATCTCGGTTGGGTTGGCACTTAGTGGTTTTCTAGAGGCAAAACTTTCAGCTTTATATTGAGACAGGCTTGAGCAAACCAAGGTGAGTGCCTTGAAATGCACAGACTGTGACCTGTGTGTGGCGGACATGCCACAGACGTGGCATGAAAAGGTGAACTCATGGAGCCCTGAGTGACCCCATGGAGCCCTGTCACTGACTGATTCACTTTTCATCCTTTTCCTGCCACAGATAAGAATGAATGCCTGAACAGCACAGCGTGCCCACTGACAGCCACGTGTACTAACACCTGGGGAAGCTACTTATGTGTCTGCAATCCTGGGTTTGAGACACCTGCTGGGAGAGCTCACTTTACTGGCTCCAGAGGAACTTGCATAGGTAAGCAGATTCTCTGACGCCTTCCGGTGAAAATTTCCTCAGAGAAAGAGTTGAGGAAAACAAACAATGCATCAGTACAGATCTGACTTCAGTATGCTAATAACCTTTCAATTCCTCAGTATCTAAACACTGTCACTTGATACAGCTGTTTATACATGTGCATAACATGTGTGCGTGTGCGTCAGTCGCTTCAGCTGGTTCAGTTCTTTGCGATCCCATGGACCGTAGCCCGCCAGGCTGCTCTGTCCATGGGATTCTCCAGGCAAGAATACTGCAGTGGGTTACCATTTCCTTCTCCAGGGATATTCCCGACCCAAAGATCAAACCCTGGTCTCTCACATTGCAGGCAGATTCATTATAGTCTGAGCCACCAGGGAAGCCCAAATATGTTTTAAACTATTTTTTATTTTTAATTAAAAAAATTTTTATTGTGGTATTTATTGTTGTTGTTCAGTCGCTTAGTTGTATCCAACTTTTTGCAACCCCATGGACTGCAGCATGCCAGGTTTCCCTATCTTTAACTGTCTCCCAGAGTTTGCTCAGATTCATGTCCACTGAGTCAGTGATGCTATCTAACCATCTCATCTGATGATTCTACTCTTTAGTTTCCCTTGCTGGTAGTTACCCTTCATTAACATGGTATTAGGGCTTCCCTGATGACTCAGACAGTAAAGAATCTACTTTCCTGTCATCATCCTCATGGATGGGCTTCAACATTAGAAAAAAATGTTTTTTATTCTCCCATAAAAGTTAATTTAAAAAATGGAAAGTAAATACAAGTAATCCTGTTCACTGCTCTGACACTGGCTGACCATCTCGGTTGGGTTGGTGCTTAGTGGTTTTCCAGAGGCAAAACTTTCAGTTTTATATTGAGACAGCCTTGAAGACACCAAGGTGAGTACCTTGAAATGCACAGACTGTGACCTGTGTGTGGCGGACATGCCACAGACGTGGCATGAAAAGGTGAACTCATGGAGCCCTGAGTGACCCCATGTCACTGACTGATTCACTTTTCATCCTTTTCCTGCCACAGATAAGAATGAATGCCTGGACCCCGCACTGTGCTCACCGACAGCCAAGTGTAAGAACACCCGGGGAAGCTACTTATGTGTCTGTAATCCTGGGTTTGAGACACCTGATGGGAGAACTCACTTTACTGGCTCCGGAGGAACTTGCATAAGTAAGCAGATTCTCTGATGCCTTCGGGTGAAAATTTTCTGAGAGAAAGAGTTGAGGTAAACAAGTGAAGGAAAACAATGCATCAGTATGGATCTGACTTCAGTATGCTAATAACCTTTCAATTCCTCAGTATCTAAATACTATCCTTTGATATGGCTGTTTATGTGTGCTTAACATGTATGTGTGCACACATGTTTATGAGTGCTCAGTCGCTTCAATCATGTTCTATTCTTTGCGACCCCATGGACTATAGCCCACCAGTCTCCTCTGTCCATGGGATTCTCCAGGCAAGAATACTGGAGAGGATTAGTATGACCTCCTCTAGGGGATCTTCCTGATCCAGGGTTCGAATCCAGGTCTCCTGCGTCTCCTGCTTTGGCAGGCAATTCTTTACTACTGAGCAGAGATGCATTCCAAATGTGCAGCTCCTGTTAAGGTAACACATTAAGACTCCCCCTAGTGGTTGCCAATTTATTCTTATTTTAACTTGTCTTTCTGACTTATATTGAAATATTGAAGCTTAGGGCAACTCAATTAAAAAACGAAAAGACAAATTATTTTATAAAAGAATAGAGACATATATATATATATGTGTGTGTGTGTGTGTAACTAAAGCACTTTGCTGTACTCCTGAAACTAATACAACATTGTTAATCAGCTATACTTTGATATAAAATAAAAAGTTAAAAAAAATGAAAAGATAACCCACATAATAGGAGAAAATATTTACAAATGATAAGATGGACTAGGGATTAGTATTCCTCAGCAAAAGACTTGAATAGACATTTTTTCCAAAGAATAAATACAGATGGCCAACAGGCACATGAAAAGATGTTTAACATTGCTGATCATCAGAGCAATGCAATCAAAACCACAATGAAGTAACACCTCACACCTGTCAGAATGGCTATCATCAGAAAGTCTACAGATAAATGTTGGAGAGGATGTGGAGTACAGGAAACCCTTGTACATTGTTGGTGGCATTTGTATAGTCACTATGGAAAACAGGGATTCCCTGGTGGCTCAGAGGGTAAAGAATCTGCCTGCAGTGTGGGAGACCTGAGTTCGATCCCTGTGTTGGGCATATCCCCTGGAGAAGAAAATGGCAGCTCACTCCAGTATTCTTCCCTGGAAAATCCCATGGACAGAGGAGAAGGCTGGCAGGCTACAGACCACAGGGTCGCAAAGAGGCGGACATCACTGAGTGACTTCACTTTCACTTTATGGAAAACAATATGGAGTTTCCTCAAAATACTAAACATAGGACTGCGATATGATCCAGCAATTCCACTCCTGGGTATATATCTGAAGAAAACAAAAATATTAATTTGAAAAGATACATTCATCCCAATGTTCATAGCAGTAGTATTTACAAGAGCCAAGATGCAGAAGCAATCTGTGTCCATCAACAGATAAATGGATAAAGAAGATGTGAGATATAGAGACAGACATAGATATACACAGAATGGAATACTACTCAGCCATAAAAAAGAATGTAATTCTGACATTTGCAACAATATGGACTAGAGAGTATTATGCTTAGTGAAATAAGTCAGACAAAGACAAATACAAGTAAGTATGATATTACTTACATGTGGACTCTAAGAAATAAAACAAATAGATATATAACAAAACAGAAACAGACTCACAGATATAGAGAACAAACTAGTGGCTACCAGTGGGGAGAAGAAGGGGGAGGGGCAAGATAGGGGTATAGAATTAAGAGGTACAGACAAGTATGTATAAAATAAATAAGCAACAAAGACATATTATATAGCAGAGGGAGATATACCCATTACTTTGTGATCATTTTAAATGGGGTATAATCTATACAAAAATATTGAATCACTATGTTATATACCTGAAACTAATACAGTATTATAAATAAACTATACTTCAATTTTGGGCTTCCCTGATTGCTCAAACAATCCGTTTGCAATGCAGGAGACCCAGGTTTGATCCCTGGGGAAGATACCCTGGAGAAGGGAACGGCAATCCAGTATTCTTCCCTGGAGAATTCTATGGACGGAGGAGTCTGGTGGGCTACAGTCCACGGGGGCACAAAGACTCAGATATGAATGAGTGACTAACACACACACAAACACACACATATACACACAAACACACACATATACACACAAACACTTCAATTGGCTAGCAGGCATGACAACCAGCAGGCATGACTGAGAAGCAGAAATCCCATAATAAAAGAAAGCTGGGAGCAAGTTGGAAAAAGGAAAAGTTGGGGAGGGAAATTTTCCGAATTTCAGACTGGGAAGAAACATTTCTGTTTTTCTTTTCTTTTTTTTAATTATCATTCTATTTCTAGGAATCAACCCTAGGTCCCCTACCCCAACCCAAGTTACATTTTCGGAAGACTATAAACAACAGGTATGTTTCCATCTTTGTAAATCTGTGTTTGGTGCCCACCACCAATATGTGGAAATAAACAGTAATTACAAATAAAATATTCTCTAGAGGGAATATCCTTAAATATAACATATAAAACAAGGGTTCAAATCAACCTCCCCACACCTGCCAGGGCACATATACTTAATGGTCTTTGGGGATAAAAAGGTGTTTCTTGATATTAATATTTTTGCATCTTCTCCTATTTCTTCCATATTTTGTTTTATCGATTGCTTTCTTTCTGAGCAACAATGTATTGTTTGGAGAATACATGGCAGCCATGAAGTGTTCTCAGTCAACACTAGTTCTGTACGGAATTAATTATAAAAAACACACCATCTGGGACTTCCCTGGTGGTCCAGTGGTTAAGATTCTGTGCCTCCAATCCCTGGTCACAGAACTAAGATTTCGCATGCTAAATGGCATGGCCAAATTATTAAAAAAAAAAAACAAACAGTAAGCACCCACACCCCCTCAATTTAATCATCATTATGGTTGATATAATTTCACTGTTGCAAATGTTATGTGTTATTGCAAAGAAATCTTTCAAAAGTGATTTACAAAACAAACGTATGTTACATTGAGACAATATGGAAATCAATATTACACCCAAAAGATGAATTTTCAAAATTCAGTCCTTTGTTTCATTAAAAGTTATTTGCAGCTTGACGGAGAAGGCAATGGCACCCCACTCCAGTACTCTTGCCTGGAGAATCCCAGGGACAGGGGAGCCTGGTGGACTGCCGTCTATGTGGTCGCACAGAGTTGGACATGACTGAAGTGACTTAGCAGCTAAATTGTCCAGTGTCATATAGAACTTACAGGACTTAAAAAACATGCCTTCTAGACCATTTAGGTTAAAGTGCACTTTTGGAAAACAGACTCTCTCTAGTCACAGTCAAGAATAAAGGTAAATGGAATATTACTTAGCTATAAAAAAGAACACATTTGAGTCAATTCAATGAGGTGGATGAAACTGGAGCCTATTATACAGAGTGAAGTAAGTCAAAAAGAGAAACACAAATACAGTATATTAACACATATATATGGAATTTAGAAAGATGGTAATGACGACCCTATATGCAAGACAGCAAAAGAGACACATGTAAGAACAGACTTTTGGACTATGTGGGAGAAGGTGAGGGTGGGATGATTTGAGACAATAGCATTGAAACATGTATATTACCATATGTAAAATAGATGAACAGTGCAAGTTCAATGGATGAAGCAGGGCACTCAAAGCCGGTGCTCTGGGACAATGCAGAAGGATGGGGTGGGGAGGGAAGTGGGAGGGGGGATTCAGGATTGGGGGACACATGTACACCCATGGCTGATTCATGTTGATGTATGGCAAAACCCCCGCAATATTGTGTACTCCAATTAAAATAAATAAATTAATTTTTAAAAAAATAAATTACACACACACAAACCAGAAAAAACAGTAGAGTAGGAGGAGAATAAATAAAGCTGGGAAAAAAAGAATAAAGGTAAATATGTTATACAGATTGTTTTTATTAAAATGGAGAGTGGAAAGACATGTCTACATCATTATCTGTTATACACAAAGGTTATATAGAAATAAAGACTTTATATAAAATATATAAAAATAGAAATACATTTTAATATTTTGACTATTATGAATGGCATTTGGTTGTTTCACTTCCATCCCCCAAAGTTGATATATTTGAATTGCCCCTCCTACAATTTTAATTTTCTCAGTGGGGGAAAAAAGATATTAACTTAATAGTTGGGAATATTTAGGCATTTTTGACAGGTAAGCTCTCTAGAAACTACTTTTGAGAATAATGGGGTGGGTGTTGAACTGATTCATTCTTTTCAAATGGATACCCATTAGTCCCAAAACAATGTATTGAACTTTATTTACATTGTGTGTGTGTGCTACACTCCAACAAGTGTGTTTAATTTTGCAGTCTTGCATTCACAGATATGTCAGAGTATTTCTCTGCCAGAGCCAACTGTTTTAATAAAGCTTCTGAGAACTTGAGAACAACCTCTGGATGCTTCTAACTGAATGAAAGCCAATGATATGTTTCTATTCTCTCCTTTTAGGTCACCACCCAGGACCCAAATAACACAAGTATTAGCTCTGTTACCATGATGACAAAAGGAGTACCAGAAGATAACAATGTCACACTTAAGTTACAGGTTTGAAATCATTCCCTGTTTCTGTGAATGTTTTCTCACAGTAGATAATTCTCCATCTTTTTCTTCCTCCAGTATGCCGGAAGGAATTAATTATAAGTTAGGTGGGACGAGTTCTTTTTCCTTTCTGGGTCTCCACATCACAGGAGAAATTCAAACCGCACGTGTAGATTTTTAACCTTATTTCAAGAGGTCTCTTCCTTCCTACTTTTCTGGAAATAAACATTTTCCCATATTGGATGACAATTGACTGTTTCTTCAGGGGTATACTAAAAAGCCATAAGAGAAAGCACAAAGGCAGGGGAATTCAGCAGAAAAGCAAAGGTGAGACCAGGCAGCATGGGCACGTTCTCAGTCGCTCAGTCGTGTCCGACTCTTGGCAACCCCACGGACTATAGCCCACCAGGCTCCTCTGTCCATGGGATTTTCCAGGCAGGAATACTGGAGTGGGTTGCATTCCTTCCTCCAGGGGATCGTCTCCACCCAGGAAACCAGGTAGAAGGGGATGCAAAATCTAGGATCAGTGAATTAAAAACATTCAATTACTTCACAATGGAATGAAGTAAAAGTGTAAGGTCTGAGTTTCTTCCTGCTTTGTTTAAACATTCGCGTCTTTTCCCTACAAACTGTTCCCTTCTGCTATTGAGCAATGGGAATAATCCCAGAGAAAGCTCATAGTTGTGGAAGCTTCGAGAAAGGTCTGGAAAATAAAATCTGTAGTCTTAGTTTCCTTTTATGATTTCCTCCTAGACAATAGTCATTTTCACATCCACTACTTTTTTGTTTATTCATATTTCATTCTTTTAAAAAAATTTTTATTGTTGAATCACACTCTGTTTTTTGTTTATTCCTAAGTATTCTATTCTTGTTTAAAAATTTTATTGGAGTATAGTTTATTGACAATGTTGTTAGTTTCAGGGGTATAGCAAAGACATTCGGTTATATGTATATATAAATATGATTGAATGAATATATTCATTCTTCTACAGCTTCTTTTCCCATATAGGTATTGTAGAATGTGGAGTATAGGTCCCTGTGCTGTACAGAAGGCCATGTTTTATATCCTGTGTATGTTCATCCCAGTTTCCTAATTTGTCCCTCCCTGCATCCTGTGTTTCCCCTTTGGTAATCATTAGTTTGTTTTAGAAATCTGTGAGTCTGTTTCTATTTTATAAACGCACTCACAATTTTTAAATTTATTTTTTTCCGTTGTGGTTTATCACAGGATAGTGAATGTAGCTCCCTGTGCTCTACAGTGGGACCTTGTTTTTTATCCATCCTTCGTATCATAGTTTGCATCTGTTAATCCCAAACTCCCAGTCCATCCCTCTCCCAACCCTCTCCCTCTCGGCAACTACATATCTGCTCTCTACGTCTGCAAACTCACTGTTTGTATGGCAGGAAATAGCAGATTCTTTTGGCAACTTCAGCAACATCACCACCAAGCCATCTCAGGAACACAAGGAAGAAACTGCCCGTTTAGCAACACAGTATCTTCACAGAGTGCAGTCGGCAGCCTATGAAGCTGCCCTCAATCGACCCACAGGAGGAACGCTGAGGAAAGAGTCACAATTTATGGGTAAGCTGCGGTCATAGATACTCAGGCAGACTCTCAAACTTAATTGGGTTCAGGAAATGCTGGTTGAGCTACAATTTCACTGGCAGAAAACACCCTTCTCTTTCTTTACACTGGAAAAATCTGTGTATGAACTTGACATGAAATATCTTATTTCTCTTCAGAACCCTAAATTTGCATTGAATGAGGCTTGAAAGTTCATTTAACTGGACCATCCATTCATCTTTCAAGTCTAACCTATTTTTTTTGCATTTTATTTATTTTTTAGTATAAATGTATTTATTTTAATCGGAGGCTAATTACTTTACAATATTGTATTGGTTTTGCCATACATCAACATGAATCCGCCACGGGTGTACACATGTTCCCCATCCTGAACTCCCCTCCCACCTCCCTTCCGATACCATCCCTCTGGGTCATCCCAGTGCACTAGCCCTGAGCATCCTGTATCGTGCATCGAACCTGGACTGGCGACTCGTTTCATCTATGATATTATACATGTTTCAATGCCATTCTCCCAAATCATCCCACCCTCACCCTCTCCCACAGAGTCCAAAAGACTGTTCTATACATCTGTGTCTCTTTTGCTGTCTCACGTACAGGGTTATTGTTACCATCTTTCTAAATTCCATATATATGCATTAGTATACTGTATTGGTGTTTTTCTTTCTGGCTTACTTCACTCTGTATAATAGGCTCCAGTTTTATCCACCTCATTAGAACTGATTCAAATGTATTCTTTTTAATGGCTGAGTAATACTCCACTGTGTATATGTACCACAGCTTTCTTATCCATTCATCTGCTGATGGACATCTAGGTTGCTTCCATGTCCTGGCTATTATAAACAGTGCTGCGATGAACACTGGGGCACATGTGTCTCTTTCAATTCTGGTTTCCTCGATGTGTATGTCCAGCAGTGGGATTGCTGGGTCGTATGGCAGTTCTATTTCCAGTTTTTTAAGGAATCTCCACACTGTTCTCCATAGTGGCTGTACTAGTTTGCATTCCCACCAACTAACCTATTTTCATAGTGAATCTTTTGTGGCTGCATATACTGTCACTTTTAATCCAAGAGTCACCCTAGGGTTCTTAGGTACAAATCTTTATCAAGGATACACTGAAGGATAAAGCAGTCTTTACTCTTAGAATTAACAAGGCTTCCATGGGCATAAAGAGCACCTGGTAAAGTGTCTGATACCTAAAAGGATTTGTGCTGTGTACTTAGCCACTCAGTCATGTCAGACTCTTTGTGACTGTATGGACTGTAGCCTGCTAGGCTCCTCTGTCCATGAAATTCCCCAGGCAAGAATACTGGAGTGGGGTGCCATTTCCTCCTCCAGAGGATCTTCCTGACTCATTGAACCCAAATTTCCTGTGTCTCCTGCATTGCAGGTGAGTTCTTTACCTGATGAGCCATCAGAGAAGCACCCTAGAAGGATTTACTAATTGTCAAATAAATGAATGAATATATGAACAGAAAAGCTGTGGTGTTGTCATCAATTAGAGGATAAAATTCCACTTTAAAAAATTATTTTGTTGAAGTATAGTTATCCCCCTCACAACCTCTAAGTTTTCAGGCTCTTCTTTCCTGCTGACATCATGCATAAGCAATGATATCTCACTATAGTTTTATCTGCATGTCACTGATTACTGGTGGATTAGATGTCTCTATTTTATGCTGGCCATTAGGTTTCTTTTTTGTGATTATTCTGATTTATATTTTTTGTCCATTTCCCCTTATCCTTTTGCTCTTTGTCCATTGTGTTTTTGGTTTTTGTCTTATTGATATTTGGGAGCTCTTTACATATGATGGACCTCATTTATGTCTCTAAATATCTTCTGCCAATCTGTAGTTTGTTGAAAGGATATTTGAGTGGAGATGTTTTCACTTTTGATTTAATCAGATTTGTCTGTCTTAAAGAGGAGGTGAGGGACATAGCAAATGTCAGGGAGGCAGTTTGTGATGCTAATTAGAGTGAATAGAGTGGGCTTGGAGAGAAGGCAAGATTTGTGAGAAGACTTGAAGAAGAAGGAGTGAGCTGTGTGCATATCTGGGGGAGAATGATACTGGTCAGAGGGCTTGAGGTGAGCATTCCTGGTGTGTTGGAGGTACTTGCAGAGTGACTGAAGGTGACTGGACAAGGAACTGATACAAGGCAAGATCAAGCAGGGTCTTCCTGGGAATTGTAACAACACTGACTTTTATTCAGGGAGACCCTATCTGATTCACATTTTGAAAGGATCCCACTGGCTGCTCTGGGGGAACAATGAATGCAGTTAGATGACTGGGATGAGCCAGGAGACATCTCCTGGTGGGCCAGATGAAGTCAGTGCCCCAAATCAGACTCACACCAAGGTTGGTGTCTTTTCAGCAAAAGGTCTGGATTTGCTGCCAGGGTGCATGTGGAGTTTGAGAGAAAGAGAGAGTTTGGTGCTGAAGTTGATTAGTTTATTCAAAACAAAAGAGGCTGAAGAGTGAGTATGGAGAGATGAAGGGAAGAAAGATGTCTTATGATTCTTTTTTTAATTAATTTTTTTTGGAGTATGGTTGCTGTACAGTGTTGTATTAGTTTCAGCTATACAGCAAGGTGAATCAGCTACATATCCTCTTTTTTTTTCTATTTGCTTCCCATTTAGGTCACCACAGAGCACTGAGTAGAGTCCCCTGTGCTAGAAAGTAGCTTCTCATTAGTTATCTATTTTATTTGTTGTTAGTTTTTAGTTGCAACATCGCATTCAACCCTTTGAGACCCCATGGACTGTAGCCTGCTAGGTTCCTCTGTCCATGGGATTTCCCAGGCAAGAATACTAGAGTGGGTTGCCATTTCCTCACCAAGGGATCTTCCTGACCCAGGGACGGAATTTGCATCTCTGGCATCTCCTGCATTGGCAGGCAGATTCTTTACCACTGAGCCACCTGGGAAGCCCATAGTATCAATAGTAATTGACATATTGTTGTTGTTCAGTCACTCAGTCATGTCCAACTCTTTGTGACCCCATGGACTGCAGCAGCCAGGCTTCCTTGTCCTTCACTATCTCCTGAAGCTTGCTCAAACTCATGTCCACTGAGTCGGTGATGCCATCCAACCATCTCACCCTCTGTTGCCCCCTTCTCCTGCCACCTTGGATCTTTCCCAGCATCAGGGCCTTTTCTAATGAGTTGGTTCTTCACATCAGGTGGCCAAAGGATTGGAGCTTCAGCTTCAGCATCAGTCCTTCCAATGAATATTCAGGACTGATTTCCTTTAGGATTGACTGATTTGATCTCCTTGCAGTCCAAGGGACTCTCAAGAGTCTTCTCCAACACCACAGTTCAAGAGCATCAGTTCTTCAGTGCTCAGCCTTCTTTATGGTCCAGCTCTCACATCCATACATGACTACTGGAAAAACCATAGCTTTGAGTATATGGAAATTTGTTGCAAAGTAATGTCTCTGCTCAATATGCTGTTTAGCTTTGTCATAGCTTTTCTTCCAAGGAGCAAGCATCTTTTAATTTCATGACAGCAGTCACTGTCCACAGTGATTTTGAAGCCCAAGAGAGTAAAGTCCATCACTGTTTCCACTGTTTCCCCATCTGTCTGCATGAAGTGATGGGACCAGATGCCAGGATCTTAGTTTTTTGAATGTTGAGTTTTAAGCCAATTTTTTCACTCTCCTCTTTCACCTTCTTCAAGAAGCTCTTTCGTTCCTCTTTGCTTTCTGCTGTAAGAATGGTGTGATCTGCATAAGTAAGTAAGTTCAGTCACTCCTTCGTGTCCAGCTCTGCGACCCCATTTACTGCAGCATGCCAGGTTTCCCTGCATATCCGAGGTTATTTATATATTGAATTTTTCCCTCCAATGAGAGACTCGGTACCCAAATAAAGCCAATAGCTTCTATGTGTCCACTCAAACTCCATCACCCAAATTCCAGTTTTCATCTGAAGCTCCTACAGTTGTCATTTTTTAAATTTAATTTTTATTTATTTTTCTGCCACACCATGCAGCATGTGGGATCTTGGTTCCCTGACCAGGGATCAAACCCACGCCCCTCGCATTGGGAGCATGGATTCCTAACCACTGGGCACCAGGGAAGTCCTTGTCATTGTTTTTTAATGAGATGGACAAGGAGATTATGTTTTAAAATAAGTGTTTATAAGGATTTCCAACATTCATGCATATTTTCTGTTTTTTTAGTTATTGAAGCGCTGACCATCAAGAATGGTTGCAAAACAGAAAATGAGATAGTTAAATTACAGATTGAAAAGGAGACAATGGACATCGATTGCAGTGTTGTCACTGGAGGAGGAACTGGAGGTAACAGAAATTACCTAAATTATCTCAACATCTCTAGAATTGGGGGCAGGGGAAATTTACTCTTATTTTTTATTGAGTTATACTAACAATTAATACACAATATTATACTAATTTCATGCATGCATGCATGCTAAGTCGCTTCAGTCGTGTCCAACTTTTTGCCACCCTATGGACTATAGCCCACCAGGCTCCTCTGTCCATGGGGATTTCATGCCCTCCCCCAAGGGATCTTCCCGACCCAGGGATCAAACGCATGTCACCTGTGGCTTCTGCACTGCAGGAAAATTCTTTACCACTGAGCAGTACTTCTTTACCAGGGAAGCTCAATTTCAGGCATACAACAGGCTGATTTGATGCTTTTATACATTATGAATGATCACCTCACTATACAAAATTGTTACAATATCCTTGACTATATTCTCTGTCTGTAATTACATCTTTGTGACATATATTTTGCAGTTGAAGTTGGTACCTCTTAATCCTCATCACCCTTCTTCTCTCCATGTCCCCTGCATATTTTCTCCTATTGAAACCACCACTTTGTTCTCTGTGTCCATGAATCTGTTTCTCTTTTGTCTCGTGTTTTAGATTCCACATAGAAGTGAAAGCATGTGGGATTTGTTTTTCTCTGTCTGACTTATTTTACTAACATAACATTATAGCCTCAAGGTTCACCCATGTTGCTGCAAATGGAAAGATTTCGTTCTTTTTACGGTTGTGTAATATTCCATTGTGTATATATACCACTTCTTTATCCATTCATCTATGGGAGGACACTTAGCTTGCTTCCATATCTTGACTATTGTAAAGTGCTGCTAGGGACAGAGGGGATATCTCTACTAGAATCCAGACATAGCCTTAACATCCTGCAAGTGGAAAGATTTTGGAATCTCCCCCATCTATTTTTCAAGGATGTATGGTCTAATAAATTAGGATTCTGAGTCCTACATTCCATATCTGACTCCTAAGAAACTGGCCAGATAACTCCTTAACTGGCAACACATTCTCCAGTCTCCTCCTCAGGTTCATTGGTTCTTTGCTTCCTTTCAGGTGCTGTGGTCTTTATTTCTTACAAGTCTTTCGGGTCCATCTTAGATGGCTCCTTTGTGTCTAAGGAAAACCTAACTCTTGATGAAAAGCTGGATCACTTTCAACTGAATTCCAAGGTGATAAGTGGCACCACAGGATGCAAGAAGAATTGTTCCCTGGCCAAACCCGTGAACTTCACGTTTCACCATATACAGGTGGGCAAAGTATCCACTTGTTTGAGCACCTAGAGATTTCTACTGATCATACCTATAAACCTAGTAGTGAAAAAGTATGGCTTTTACAGTCAGTTCTTTCTGCCCAGGCTGATTTATCAGGAATTGCTGATGGAGATTTGAAATTCAACCCAGTCCTTGGTTAAGAGTTACTCCAAAAATTACATGATGGGAATTATTCCTTCAACGGACTAAAAAGTGATTTAAAAAAAACTGTAGCCTTATTTACTGTTGGGAAATGAACAAATAAACGTGACTCTTTACAATCCCATGGACCAGATCCAGCCAGGCTCCTCCATCCATGGAATTTTCCAGCAAGAATATTGAAGTGGGTTGGCATTTTCTCCTTCAGGGGATTCCTCCCAACCCAGAGATCGAGCCAGTGTCTCCTGCACTGCCAGGCAGATTCTTTACCACTGAGCCACCAGGGAAGCCCAAGATGTTCACAGTAAGATCTTTAAAGTAAAATCATCAAGTCATGTACTTTAAGTATGTACAGTTATATTTGTCAAGTATTCCTCAATAAAGCTGGAAAAAATAAACGACTCAACTTAAAAAATTAAAATACAGATGAGAGCTTCCCTGGTGGCTCCTTGGCAAATAATTCACCTGCCAATACAGGAGACGTGGGTTTGAACCCTGGTCTGGGAAGATCCCACGTGCCTCAGGGTAACTAAGCTTGTGTGCCACGACTATTCTGCGCTCTAGAGCCCTCGAGCTGCAATGATGAGCCATGTGTCGCAACGGCTGAAGCCCACGTGCCCTGGAGCCCATGCTCAGCAACAAGAGAAGCCAGCCATCACAGTGAGAAGCCTGTGCACCACAGCTAGCCAGCAGGCCCTGCTCTCTGAAACTAGAGAAAACACTGCCCAGCAACGAAGACCCAGCACAGCCAAAAATAAAGAAAAAAACTTTTTTTAAGTCAGATGAAAGTTTTTTTTTTAATATTAGGATTTCATTTCTGACCCCAGAATTGAAACTTGAGCCTCTAATTAATTGAAGAAGGATTTGAAAATACATTCTCTGGTCTTCCAGTTCTAAGTAAAAGATACTTTGTATAACAAAGCCCATAGTACATATGGTATCACGCCCTTCAAATTTTGTTAAGAGGGTAGATCTCATAGTCAGTGTTCTTACCACAAAAAGCAGAAACAAAGGGACGCAGGAAACTTCAGGAAGTGTTGGATTTGTTTTGTTGCTTTGATGGTGGTGATGGTGTCACAGGTGTACATATATCCCAATTCGTCACGTTTCAGGTAGTATGCTGTGTTCAGTCGTGTCTGACTCTTACGGCCCCATGGACTGTAGCCCGCCAGGCTCCTCTGTCCATGGGATTGTCCAGGCAAGAACACTGGATTGGGTTGCCATTTTCTACCCCCAGGGAGTCTTCCCAACCCAGGGATTGAATCCCTGTCTCTTGCATCTCCTGCATTAGCAGGCGGATTTTTTACCTTTGTGTATCAATTATACCTCAGTAAAACCATACAAAAGGAAAAACTGAATTCCATGATTTTTAAAACACATTAAAAATTGTCCTCACAAGATATTTAATATACTTCCCCATGCTATATAGTAGGACCTTGTTGTTTCTACATTGTAAATGTATAGTTTGAATCTACAAATGCCAAACTCCCAGTCCATCCCTCTCCCTCCCCACCCGCTCCACCCCCGGCAACCACAAGTATGTTCTCTATGTCTATGAGTCTGTTTCTGTGTAAACAAAATTTTGCGATTATTGTAAATGGAAAGTAACATTTAAATTATATCAAAAATTAAAAACCAAAAACTTTAACATAACAAACTTTATTGGAGTATAGTTGATTTAGAATGCTGTGTTGGTTTCAAGTATACAATATAGTGGGCTTCCCAGGTGACTCAGTGGTAAAAAATCTGCCTGCGAGTGCAGAAGACAAAGGAGGCTCGGGTTTGATCCCTGGGTCGGGAAGATTCCCTGGGGGAGGAAAAGGTAACTCATTCCAGTATTCTTGCCCAGAAAATTCCATGGACAGAGGATCCTGGTTGGACACAACTAACCATGCACGCATTCATACAATATGGTAATTCAGTATTTTTGCATATTATATTCCATTATAGGTTATTACAAAATAATAGGGATAGTTTCCTCTGCTATATAGTAAATTGTAGGTGCTTATCTCTTTTATTGATACGAGTTTGTATCTGTTAATCCCATAGTCCTAATTTGTCTCTCCCCTCTTCCTTATCCCCTTTGGTCATCATAAGTTTGTTTTTTATGTCTGTGAGTTTGTTTCTGTTTTCTGTATTCCATTCATTTTATTTTTTAGATTCCACATATAGGAAATAATATAAGTATTTGTCTTTATCTACCTGACATTTTGCCAAGCATAATATCCTTTCGGCCTATCTGTGTTGCAAATGGCATCATTTCATTTTTTATGGTTGAATAGTATTTCGTTGTGTGTAAGCATGCATGCATGTGTGTGTGTGTGCATGTATGTGTGGAAAGCTTCAGATTTTAAATGATAGTGTCTCATGAAGAGCAATTTTCTTTCCAGATGGTAGGGGAAAGCAGAAAGTCTCTTTGTGTCTACTGGGACGAGCTGGTCTGGTCTAATGAAGGGTGCCACGTGATCTTGTCCGACGGAACTCGAACTGTATGCAGTTGCAGCCATCTGTCCACCTTTGCCGTCCTCATGGCCTCGGTCGAGCTGAAGGTACGTGTGTAAACACACATGCCGCTGAAAGTCAGCTCTGCTGCAGGGTGGTGCTGGTGGGAGGCAGGGATCTTCAGAAAGAAGATGAAAAAACATTAGCAGAGGAACAGCTATGTATCTTCCTCTTTTTCATTTTTTAGAATTCAAGGATAATGCTTTACAATGCTGTGTTAGTTTCTGCCGTACACCAACATTCCCTTCTCTTTTGAGTCTCCCTCTTACCTAACCCCCATCCCACCCAACCCCCATCCCACCCTGTTAGGTCATCACAGAGTACCAAGCGGAACTCCCTGTGCTATTGAGCATCTTCCAGCTAGCTTTTCTTTCACACATGGTAGTGCACTTGTTTCAGTGCTACCTGAGAAGCCGCAGTGCATATGCTCCAGTGCTGCTCTCTCACCTGCCCTGCCCTCTCCTTTCCCCTCTGTGAACACAAGTCATTTCTCTATATCTGAGTCTCTATTCCCACACTGCAAATAGGTTCATCAGTACTGTTTTTCAGGAAGATTCCTCTGGAGAAGGAAATGGCAACCCACTCCAGTATTCTTGCCTGGAGAAGCCCTTGGACAGAAGAGCCTGGCCAGCTATGGTCCATGGGGTCGCAAAGAGGTGGACATGACTGAGTGACTAACCCTTTCTATACATGCATTAATATAAATTTCTCTTTTTCATGTTAAAAATATACAACCCTTTTAGGAGGTGTATAGTGGTATCTCATTGTGGCTTTAATGTATACAGACCTGATGACTAGTGGCATGGAGCCTTTTTTCATGTTTTCATGGGGTAGAACTTGTGAGTGAAACAACACTTATATCTGGGAAACCTAGTCATCCAAAACCACTGCATTCAGCCTTTAGGAATTTCTGGTGGATTTCTTCACATGCAGTCCTGTAGCAACCATGTGTTCCTTCTGTGCTCTGTCAAAATTGAAATCGTTCTGTCTCATCTCTTTTGGGAAGAACTTGAGTTAATGTTGCCTCTTTGCTGTGCAAACTTGGCTCTCCAATGAGATCAAGAAAAGTTACAATTTTGTCAATTATCATTTTCTTATTGTTGGGGTGAGAGTCATGTTTCATTGTGATTGTCTAATCTTTTTAAAAATTAATTATTTACATTCAGCCGCCTGGGTCTTCATTGCTGCACGTGGGCTTTCTCTATTTGTGGCAAGCCAGGGCTACTCTCTAGTTGCGGTGCCCAGGCTTCTCATTGTGGCGGCTTCTCTTGCAGAGGAGCCCAGCAATGGGCTCTAGGGCACATGGGCTCCACTAGTTGCAGCACACAGGCTCAGGAGTTGCAGCAGGTGGGCTCAGTACTTGTGGCACACGGGCTTAGCTGCCCCACAGCATGTGGGACCTTCTCAGACCAGGCATGGAACACTTGTCCCCTGCACTGGTAGGCCAATTCTTCACCAATGGACTACGAGGGAAGTTCGGCTTGGCCACTATTGATCTGTTCAGTTTCTCACGAGGATTAATTAACACCATGCATTGAGGGTTCTAAGACCCGGGTTATTGGGAACCACAGTGTCCAAAACAAAAACCAATTGGGATCTATTTTCTCCTGCTGCGTCTAGGAGGACCCCGTGCTGACCGTGATCACCTACGTGGGGCTGAGCCTCTCTCTGCTCTGCCTCTTCCTGGCGGCCCTCACCTTCCTCCTGTGTCGATCCATCCAGAACGTCAGCACCTCCCTCCACCTGCAGCTCTCCATCTGCCTCTTCCTGGCCTACCTCCTCTTCCTCACAGGCATCAAACGGACAGAGCCCGAGGTAGGAGAATTAGCCAAAACCCTTTCTTATTTTTTATTTTGGCCAGGCTACATGACTTGTAGGATGTTAGTTCCCCAACAAAAGATTGAACCTAAGCCCACAACAGTGAAAGTGCCAATTCCTAAACTGGACTGCCAGGGAATTCCCTTCTTTTTTTTTAAACAGCTTTTTCTTTAATTTTTATTGGAGTATGGTTGCTTTACAAGGTAGTGCTAGTTCCTGCTGTACAGCAAAATGAGTCAGTCACACACATACACATATCTCCCTCCCCTTTGGGGCTTCCTTCTCATTCAGGTCACCAGAGTGCATTAAGGAGAGTTCCCTGTGATGTACAGTAGGCTCTCATTAGTTACCTATTTTATACATAGTATCAATAGCATAATTCATACATATGTAGTTTGCCCTTTTAAAATGTACATGTCAGTGGCTTTCAGTATATTCATGGAACTGTGTATTCCCTTGGGTAATTTATTACTTATTACACATTCATATCCACAAATTACATCAGCCTTATCATCCCACCCCCTACCTCTGTCTCCTGGCAATCAGGTTTTCACTTTTTTCTTTTTTCATGAGTCTGAGATTTTTCAATTCCATGAATAAAAGATTATACAGTACTTGTCTCTGTCTGACAATCTCCTGAGCATAGCTCAAGGTTCACCCATGTTGTTCCAGAAGGCAGGAATCCTCCTTTCTCATGGATAGATAGTACATTAGATATGTTGTTGGGAAATTCCATAGACAGAGGAACTTGGTATTACTTATGTCTATAATAGATATAGATATGTTGTTGTTTAGTCACTAAGTTGTGTCTGACACTTCTGCAAGCCCATGAACCATAGTCTGCCAGGCTCTTCTGTCCATGGGATTTCCCAGGCAAAAATACTGGAGTAGGTTGCCATTTCCTCCTCCAGGGGATCTTCCCGACACAGGGATCACACCCACATCTCCTGCATTGGCAGGTGGGTTCTTTACCTCTGAGCCACCAAGGAAGCCCAGATATAAAGACAGAGATATAAAACCGTCACCCTGATCAAGATCTAGAACATGCCCAAAACTCAGAGTTTTCTTCATGTCCCTTCCCCCAGTTAACAGTCAATTTAAAAACTTACAGACTGAATGAACGATGCACAGTGGAGCTGGGTCTTGAGGGTCACTGATTTATGATTCCAAGCTAGCAGGTTTGATATCAAACATGTGTTTCATGCAACAGCATCTCCAAGGAGTGAGAGGTAGAAACCAGGAAGTGAATGAAGTTTTGCAAAGATTGAGAGGTTGCTAGAAAGACTCAGGACATGATTCGTAAGAAAAGAGGGTTTTATTCATCATGAAAAGAGAGTCAATGGTCCAGGAGAGATCATAAGCGGTGTCGAGGAAACCCAGTTCCCCTCAGACAATGGACAGCGGTCACTGTTCTCTTCAAATGTGTGGGAAGCAGTGTCCTCAAATAAAAGCCAGGTTATACTTTAATCAAAGACATGGGGTGGGGGCAATCATTTCCCTGGTGGCCCAGTGGTTAAACTCCACACTTCCAATGCAGGGAGCGTGGGTTTGATCCCTGGTCAAGTAACTAAGATTCCACATGCTGCATTGTGCAACCTAAAGAGAGGGAAAAAGTTGACTTTTTCAAGTTCCAGTGGTCCTAAAGACATGGAGGGAACATTCAGTGAATATGAAGAAGGAGGGCGGAGGGTTTACTTACTACGGAAAAGGTCATTCAGAGCAGATGCTTTCATAGTGGAGGAAACCAGGAGCTGTTGGCTCAAAAGAGAAAATTATGGGGCTTTATGCGGATAAGCATATTGGAGGAGTCACTCATTCACTCACTCATTCATGTACCCAACATATATGCCACACAGACCAGAGTGACTTCAGTTCTGGGTAGTAATCAAGATGGAAGAGACAGTGATCACGGCAGGACAAGCTGGCCATAAGCTTTCCACGAGGATTAATTTCATCCTCAGAAGGGGAAAGGGGGCAGGGAGGTGGTTAAGGGTTCTTGGGATGGAGACAGCCCTGGCCAGGACCAGCTTCATCCGACTCAGAGAAGTCTAGCATCCATTAGCCAACAGGCAAAGGGCTATCTGCAGTCCTTAACACACTTTGAATATTGTCTTCCTCCATTTTAAGATGGACAAAGATCTCTTTGAACTTTAATTAGCTAGTTAGCTATTTTTGGCTGCGCTGGGTCTTCACTGCTGCGAGCTTTCACTAGGTGCAGTGAGTGGGGGCTACTCCTTGCAGTACACGGACTTCTCACTGTGATTGCGTCTCTTGTTTCAGAGCATGCGCTTTGACCGCTTTGACTGAGAGCAGGGCTCTCGGTCTTCCGTAGTTGTGGTGTTTGGGCTTAGTTGCCCCATGGCATGTGGAATCTTGCCAGACAAGAGATCAAACCTGTGTCCCCTGCATTGGCAGATGGATTTTAAGCCCTGGACCACAAGGGAAGTCCCCCATTCAACTTTAAACATGATACATTTTCAGTTTTTCTTGGGTGGCCCAAGTGACACCCTGCCAAGGCATGGGAATAGACAAGGGGGACCATCCATCCGTTTGGAGACATGGCTCTAAAGAGAAGAAGGACATGTGAAGAAGGCTAAGGAGCATCTCTCACCAAAGTTACCCGGAGACAACCCTGGTGAAGAGCAGATGGTGAGGTCATTGCACCCAGGACCACTCCAGTGGCCCCCTCTCCCCCCAGGTGCTGTGCAAGGTCGTCGCCGGTGGACTGCATTACCTCTACTTGGCCGCCTTCACCTGGATGTTCCTCGAAGGGCTGCACCTCTTCCTCACTGTCAGGAACCTCAGGGTGGCCAACTACACCAGTGCAGGCAGATTCAAGAAGAGGTTCATGTACCCTGTAGGCTACGGGGTCCCAGCGGTGATTGTGGCTGTGTCTGCAGCGATCAACCCCCAAGGATATGGCACCACTAAGCAGTGAGTCCGGTGCTGAAAATGTGCTGTCGGGGACGTGGGTACACACCTGTCTTGGGAAACTGAGGGTGGAAGGAAGGGTTGAGTAGGTCACGACTCAGGCTGAGAACAAAGATGCTGAACATTTATTTCTCCAGCCCCTGAGGCGAAGTGTTTCATATACACCATTTCTCATGTCTATCAAAACATCCCTAGAGGAAAGTGCTCCAATTGTTCCCATTTTGTATACTAAGCAAACTGAGGTTCAGAGAAAAAGGTGAACGACTAGTGTAAAGTAACACAGACAGTAAACTGGAAAGAGCATGAATTTTTATTTTTTATACAAATGTCTATATTTATAAATGTCACATGTTTATAGATCTTTAATACTTCTATTACTGACAGTAATAACTGGTTTTATAAAAAATAATATTCTAATAAAGAACCTCTGTAATACCACTAAGCCCAGTATGTGTTAGTCATTCAGTCACATCTGACTCTGCAACCGCATGGACTGTGGCCCACTAGGCTCCTCTGTCCATGGAATTTTCCAGGCAAGAATACTGGAGTGGATTGCCATTTGCTACTCCAAAGTATCTTCCCGACCTAGAGTTTGAACCCATGTCTCCAGTGACTCCTACTTTGGCAGGTGGATTCTTTACCAACTGTACCACTTGAGAAGCCCCTTAAATATATATACATATAAATATATACTTTTATAAAAATGGGATCATGATAAAGATACTGCATGTAATTTGTTTATTCCCTTAATACTCTCCAGACCAGAATACTGGAGTGGGTAGCCTTTCCCTTCTCCAGGGGATCTTCCCAACTCAGGGATCAAACCTAGACCTCCCACATTGCAGGCAGATTCTTTACCAGCTGAACCACAAGGGAAGCCCAAGAACACTTGAGTGGGTGGCCTATTCCTTCTCCAGGGGATCGTCCTGGCTCAGGAATCAGGAACCAGGGTCTCTTGCATTGCAGGTAGATTCTTTACCAACTGAGCTATCAGGGAAGCCCAATATATATATAATATACATGTAAATGTATTTTTTTTATAAAAAACGGGATCATGATAAAGGTACTGCATGTAATTTGTTTATTCCCTTAATAATATATAGTGGACTTTTTCCACATTACTACAGATACACATCATCATTCAATGTATTACATTGTATATTCTTACCATCTTTATAAAATTAATCTCTAAGTGATAGACATCTGAAATTCTTTACAAATTTTTGGTGTCATAACCAAATGCTTCCATAAACTTGAAGGAGCATGAATTCTAGACTTGATTACCTGATTCCAGTTTTCAAGTTTCCTCACTTACTAGCCTGGTGACTCTGGAGACAGTTAAATTCTTTCCTAGGTTTTCTCACCTGTAAAATAAAGAGAGTAATACTATCTACTTCCAAGTATTAGAATGGTACCTGACACATGTAAATGCTATATGCATGCTCAGTCGCTTCAGTTGTATCCAACTCTTTGTGACCCTATGGACTGTAGCCCACAGGCTCCTCTGTCCATGGGTTTCTCTAGAATACTGGAGTGGGTTGCCATACCCTTCTCCAGGGCCTCTTCCCCGCCCAGGGATCAAACCGAAGTCTCTTTCATCTCCTGCATTGCATGTGGATTCTTTACCAGTGAGCCACTGGGAAGCCCAAGAAGTCCTATATAAATATTCTCTATTGCAGATCATGTGTTGTATTCCATTACCTTTCAAAATGCTGCCACTGTTGCTTTCTGTTTTTCAGTTGCTGGATCAACATAGAGAAAGGGTTTATCTTGAGTTTCTTAGGACCCATATCAGCCGTCATCTTGGTAGGTTTGTAGTGTGCGTGTGTCTGCCTCAGGTGCCATGTGTGTATAGAGTATGTGTGTGTGGTATGTAGTATTCAACTTAATTTGAAGGTCAAAAGAGGTACTATTTTTTATTTTTTATTGCAATACAGCTGATTTACAATGTTGTGTTAGTTTCAGGAGTACAGTGAAGAGATTCAGCCATATATATAATGGAAAGTAAAAGGAAAAAGTATATTATATATATATATATGTACACACACACACACACACACATATATATATATATATATTTTTCAGATTCTTTTTCATTATAGCTTACTACAAGGTATTCAATATAGTTCCCTATGCTATACAGTAGGTCGGTATTGTTTATCTGTTCATATACAGTAATGTACATATGTTAATTCCGACCAACTAATTTATCCTTCTCTCCACTTCCCCTTTGGTAATGATAGTTTGTTTTCTGTTTGTCGGTCTATTTCTCTTTTCTATTTAAATTCATTTGTGTATTGTTTTTAGATCCCACATATAAGCAAGAACATAATATATTTATCTTTCTCTGACTTAACTTCACTTAGTATGATAATCTCTAGTTGTAACCATGTTGCTGCAAATGGCATTATTTCATTCTTTTTATGACTGAATAATATTACATTGTATTTATGTACCACATCTTCTTTATCCATGCCTCTGCTGATGGACATTTAGGTTGCTTCCATGTCTTGCATACTATAAATAGAGCTGCAGTGAACACTGGGGAACATGTATCTTTTCGAAGTATGGCTTTCTCTGGGTACATGCTCAGGAGTGGGACTGCTGAATCATATAGTAGTTCTAGTTTTACTTTTTTAAAGAATCTCCATACTGATCTCCATCCCGGTTTTACCAGTTTACATTCCTACCAACAGTGTAGGAGGGCAATCTAAGTACTATTTTAACATTCATTTGTTTCCTTTTAATAGTAGATGTTTGAGCATATGTCTTTATTTAAAATTTTTTGAGCATATTTTTGCCATCAAAAAGTCTACAAACAATAAATGCTGGAGAGGGTGTGGAGAAAAGAGAACCCTTTTATACTGTTGGTGGGAATGCAAACTAGCACAGCCACTGTGGAGTATAGTGTGAAGATTCCTCAAAAAAAACTGGAAATAGAACTGCCATACAACTCAGCAATCCCACTGCTGGGCATACACACCAAGGAAACCAGAGTCAAAAGAGACACATGTACCCCAGTGTTCATTGCAGCACTGTTTACAGTAGCTCAGACATGGAAGCAACCTAGATATCCATTGGCAGACAAACGGATAAGGAAGTTGTGGTACATATACACAATGGAATATTACTCAGCTATAAAAAATAATGCATTTGAGTCAGTTCTAACAAGTGGATGAAACTGGAGCCTATCATAGAGTGAAGTAAGTCAGAAAGAAAAGCAGCAATACAGTATATTAACGCATATATATGGAATTTAGAAAACAGTAATGACAACCCTATATGCAAGGGAGCAAAAGAGACACAGTTGTAAAAAACAGATGTTTGGACTATGTGGGAGAAGGCAAGAGGGGGATGATTTGAGAGAATAGCATTGAAACATGTATATTACCACATGTAAAATAGATGACCAGTGCAAGCGTGATGCAAGAAGCAGGGGACTCAAAACCGGTGCTCTGAAACAGTCCAGAAGGGATGGCGTGGGGAGGGAGCTGGGAGGGGGCTTCAGGATGGGGGTACATATGTGCACCCATGGCTGATTCATGTTGATATATGGCAAAAACCACCACAATATTGTACAGTAATTAGCCTCCAATTAAAATAAATTAATAATTTTTAAATAATAAAATTTAAAAAATTTTTAAGGAAAAAATTTTTGAGCACATTTAAATGCTGATGAATAGAGAAGAAATCATCCTTGTATCTCTAATATCTAGCATACCATACATACTTAATATATATTTGTTGAATAAACAAATGAGTGGGTGTATAAAAATATAATTGTGAATATGATAGAATTATGTGATTTGGAAGTGATTTCACCAAGTGTTCTTAAATCTTCTTCAGTTTTTATGTTTGTTCAACTCAGGATATAGTCTGATGATTAGTCAGTTTAGGCTACAGTGTGGTACAGTGACAAAGAAGTCCCAACATCTCAGTGGCTTGGCAGAGCAAATACGTTTTTGTGTGCTATTTTTGCAAAGTCCAGTGTGGATCAAGAGGCTCCTCCCCATGAGAGATTCAGCTTTACTTTTTCTATGACTGTGCTGGGTCTTCGTTGCTTTGTGCAGGCTTTCTCTAGTCGTGGTGAGTGGGGGCTACTCTTTCTTGGGCGCTCACGTTTCTCATGGAGGTGGCTTCTCTTGTCGTGGAGCACAGGCTCTAGGCATGAGGGCTTCAGAAGTCGCAGCACATGGACTCACTAGTTCTGGCACATGAAGTTAGTTGCTCCAAGGCATGTGGGATCTTCCCAGACCAGGGATTGAACTCGTATCTCCTGCATTGGCAGGCAGGTTGTTAGCCCCTGTGGCACCAGGGAAGTCCTCAGCTTCTCTTTTATGATTCAATTATTTTGACATATGACCTTGTTGGTTGTTGCTGGAGGGGAAGAGAGTTGAAGACTGTGTAGGATTCAGGCATATGTCACTGCGACCAACATCTCATCCGCTAGAATTCAGCCACATGCCCCAGACTATCTGAAATGAGCCTGGAAAATACCTGTCCATGGCCCATGTGTGCAAGGAAAGGCGTTGGTGGAGACACCACATTGCACTGCGTGTGTGCCACCTGACCACCCATGCATGTTCTTTTGTGGCCTTTCAGGAGCTCCTTGGTGGTATTGTACAAGTATCCCCAGTCTGCTCCAAAGGAATTTCAACATATATATTTTTTAACTTTTTGGCTGTGCTATGAGGCATGTGGGATCCTAGTTCCTGACCAGGGATGGAACCTGCATCCCCTGTATTGGAAGCATGGAGTCTTAACCACTGGACCGCCAGGGAAGTCCCCAAGTTTCAACATATTCTAACTATAAAATCTCATACCTTTTCCCATGATCTTCAGTGCTTTCTAGTTTGACTCTCTATTTCTTTCTTAGGGAATAGTTGCCTTGCAGTGTTGCACAACAAAGTGCATTAGCTACAGCATGTAGCATGTTAGTCACTCAGCCATGTCCAACTCTTTGCGACTCCATGGGCCATAGCCCACTAGGCTCTTCTGTCCATGGTATTCTCCAGGCAAGGTTACTGGAGTGAGTTGGCATTCCCTTCTCCAAGGGATCTTCCTGACCCAGGGATTGAACCCTGGTTTCCCACACTACAGGCAGATTCTTTACTTTCTGAGCCATCACATATATCCCCTCTCTTCTTCCCACCCTCCTTCCCACCCACCCCCATCTCACCCCTCTAGGTCATCACAGAACACCCAGCTAAGCTCCCTGCCCTCTACAGCAGGTTCTCACTAGCTATCTGTAGCTCTCTACACATGGTATCTTCACACATGGCAGTACACATACATGAGATGAAACGACAGCCATCAGAATGGGAGAAAATATTGGCAAACAAAGCAATTTACAAGGAATGAATCTCTAAAATTTACAAACAGCTCATGAAACTCAATATGAGAAGAAACACACCCAATCAAAAAGTGGGCAGAAGACCTAGGTAGACATTTCTCCAAAGAAGACACACAGATGGCCAAGAGACACATGAAAAGATGCTCAACATCATGAACTATTAGAGAAATGCAGATCAAAACTACAATGAGTAGTTTACCTCACACGGGTCAGAATGGCCATCATAAAAAAAACCTGACTCTGTATATTGGTCCTCAATTAGCATCTTATTTTTTTTCTTTCAGATAAACTTAATCTTTTATTCGATAACCCTGTGGATTTTGAGAGATCGACTTTCTTCCCTCAATAAAGATGTGTCCAAGATACAAAACACAAGGTAAAACGGGTTTAGACAGTTTAATGGGCTTAGCATAGGTTGTAGTCCTAAAGGATTGCTTTTTCAAGCATGCATGTATGCTCAGTTACTAAGTGGTGCCCAACGCTTTGCAACCTCATGGACAGTAGCCCACCAGGCTCCTCTATCCATGGGATTTCCCAGACAAGAATACTGGAGTGGGTTGCTATTTCCTCCTCCAGGGAATCTTCCCAACCCAGGGATCAAATCCACATCTCCTGCATCAGCAGGCAGATTGTTTACCTACTGAGTCTCCTGGGAAGCCCCTAAACAGTCATCTGTAGAGAGTTGCCTACCACATTAGGAACCACTGTCAAATGAGAATCACCCTTAAAATCATATGCATTTGAAACCTTGAAATTAATGAGAAGATTCATAGAAACAGAAAGTAGAATTGATGTTGCCAAGAGATGAGAGTATGAAGAAATGGGTACTTATTGTTTAATGGATACAGTTTCAGTTTTTCAGGGTGAAAAAAAAGCTCAGTAGAAAGATAGTGTTGCTCGTAGTACAACAATGTGAATGTATTTAATGCCTATGAACTGTATGTTTATAGTTGTAGTAAATTTTGTGTTATGTGTATTCTGCTGCATCAAAATAAGTAGTGGTAAAATACCACACTTGCCTGGGAAATCCCATGGACACAGGAGCCTGGCGGGCTACAGTCCATTGGGTCACAAGAGTTGGACACGACTTAGCGACTAACAACCACCACCACCACAAATTATCATTCCAGTTATAAACATTCATATTAGAGGAAAACACCCATGGAATAAACTCATGTTCATCTATTAAAGTTTTTACAATGAAAATGATAGCATTACTTCCAAATATTGCATCACAACCACAGTTTCTCCAAGTCCATCTTGGCTTGAGAAAATTTCACCAGTAACTGGAGAGAATAGGCTTCCCAGGTGGCTCAGTGGTAAAGAATCTTCCTGCCAATACAGGAGATCTAGGCTCAATCCCTGGGTTGGGAAGATTCCCTGGAGAAGGAAATGGCAACCCACTCCAGTATTCTTGCCTGGAAAATCCCATAGACAGAGGA
Source organism: Bos indicus (assembly GCF_029378745.1). NCBI lineage: Eukaryota > Metazoa > Chordata > Mammalia > Artiodactyla > Bovidae > Bos > Bos indicus. The sequence goes on along the minus strand of NC_091766.1, from coordinate 17,223,824 downwards.
GCCTGGAGGCTACAGTCCATGGGGTTTCAAAGAGTCAGATATGACTTAGCAACTAAATAACAATAACTGGAGAGGAAGGCAGATGGGGCCTGAAGACAGGACAATATACTATTCAAGAGAGAAGGTGGTGAGTTGGTGACTCTCCTTCTTGGTGTTAACAGGATGCTGACGTTTAAGGCCATTGCTCAGCTCTTCCTCTTGGGCTGTTCCTGGTGCCTTGGCTTCTTTCTCACTGAACTGATAAAGGAACCCATCAGATCCATCATCGCCTATGCGTTCACCATCACCAACGTCCTGCAGGGAGTCTACATCTTCCTGGTCCACTGCGTCCTCAACCAGCAGGTAATAGGACCCATCCTGTCTTCTTCCCAGCTCCCAGCTGGGGTCCTCTCATGCGTTTACCTGGCTAGCCCTATTCTCCCACATGATGCCCTCCTGCCTGATGGTGTGTTCCCATTTCCCCCAAGCCTACCATTCTCCACTGAGTCTGGGAGTTCAAGCCCCTGTTTGTAGAAACATTTTTTATGTATCTGTAGGATGAGGTGAGTTCCACATCCTACCACTCTGCCATCTTGATTCTCCTTTGGGCATTCAAGTCTCCGTTTTCCAATTTTCCAGTTCCCCAACTCATGAATCTGTAATGAGTATTGGATGGTAGTGGCCCCATTCTTCTCAGATCATGAATATGGGGTCTAACAGCAGCAAAACTAAAGTTTGGGGGACAGTGGTTTCCATTTCTTACTATTCATATTGTATGTTAATGATTATTACTTGCTTGGCTCTGGGGGATCCAGGGGCTGCTTTCTGAACAGTGAAGAAATCAGAAATGGGAAACAACATAATTAGACATGAATAACCAACTGTGATTTTCACCTTGGGGAAAATTGTTAGGGAGATATTAAACTACCAGGTAGGGCTTCTTTAGACTTGACGGTGAGGGGCTTAAGGTGGGTAGGAGACAACCAGCCAAAGAAGGGCAGTAAAGCTGATGTGGAAACCCTTGCCAGTCCCAGAACCCAAAGATGTGTAGTGAGGGCAGTGCTCTGAGTGTAGGAGAATAGGGTGGTAGTGATGATCCAGGTGCCAGCATTGGCTGGACCACATAAACTTTTTTTTAAATTTAAATTTATTTATTTTAATTGGAGGCTAATTACTTTACAATATTGTATTGGTTTTGCCATACATCAACATGAATCCGCCACGGGTGTACACGTGCTCCCCATCCTGAACCCCCCTCCCGCCTCTCTCCCCGTACCATCCCTCTGGGTCATCCCAGCGCACCAGCCCCGAGCATCCTGTATCCTGCATCAAACCTGGTAACGATAACCTTGTATGTGAGACAGCAAAAGAGACACAGATGTATAGAACAGTCTTTTGGACTCTGTGGGAGAGGGAGAGGGTGGGATGATTTGGGAGAATGGCATTGAAACATGTATAATACCACATAAACTTTTTAAGCAGTGATTTTGCACTGCATTCTGACTTGATAAATAGATGGATATTGCTAGATTTCACTCCAGTGGGGTTGTATGGATCTCAGAGAGACATGTAGTCAGGTATAAATGTAAGAGTTGAACCATAAAGAAGGCTGAGCGCTGAAGAATTGACACTTCAAACTGTGGTGCTGGAGAAGACTCTTCAGAGTCCCTTGGACAGCAAGGAGATCAAAGCAGTTCATTCTAAAGGAAATCAACCCTGAACATACATTGGAACTGATATACATTGGACTGATGCTGAAGCTGAAGCTCCAATACTTTGGCACCTGACGCAAAGAGCGAACTCATTGGAAGACCGTGATACTGGGAAAGACTGAGGACAGGGGGAGAAAGGGACAACAGAGGGTGTGATAGTTGGATGGCATCATCGACTCAGTGGATGTAAGTTTGAGCAAATCCCAGGAGATACTGAAGGACAGGGAAACCTGGTGTGCTGCAGTCCATGGGGTCTCAAAGAGTGGGATAAGACTTAGCAATTGAACATCAACAACAACATTGAGAGGAGGAAGCAGTTCTCAGTGGTTACAGAAAACTGCTCATGCTCTTGGATAATATAAATGTTGTGTTAGCATTAGCATAAAGATGCATAGGCTGATCCACAAATAATATCTCTGTAATCACTCATAGGGGCCTCCCTGGCGGATCAGATGATAAAGAATCTGCCAGCAATGCAGGAGACCTGGGGTTGATCCCTGTGCTGGGAAGACCCCCCCTGGAGAAGGGCATGGCAATCCCTCCGGTATTCTTGCCTGAAGAATTCCATGGGCAGAGGAACCTGGTGGGCTACAGTACATGGGGTCACAAAGAGCTGGACATGACTGAGCGACGAACACACAGTCACTCATAGATCAATCTATCTGATATGGCCTCCGTGGACCATCTGGAAATAAAAATGGGGGAAAGTACTATTTTCGGTAGCATTGTGCATATAGCCAGAAAGCATTAAAACGCAAGATTTTTGTTTACCATCTTTTTCAGGTGAGAGATGAGTACGTAAAGTGGCTTAGGAGGATGAATAAAAAGACAGAGTCTGACAGCTACATCCTTTCCAGCTCTACCAGCCAAACCCACATGGTAAGATGATTTCCTCTCCTAGTCCATGCTGTTTCCTAATTTGAATTATTCTCTTCAAACTGGTCGGCAGTTCGGTCTGCCCCTCCCCCAATAGTGTGACTGGACCACACATTGACTCTTGGCACAGGAACCTGTTAGCATCTCTGTCTCAGCTTACTGTGCAATATCTGACACTGAGCATCTCTAGGGTAGGGTAATAGCATACTTACCCACACATAATCTGCACAGTGAAAGATTTTGTTTTTCTGGGATTATTGGTTTCTAAGTGCAAGGGCTTCCCCGGTGGCTCAGTGGTAAAGAACCTGCCTGTCAATGCAGGAGATGCGGATTAGATCCCTGGCTCAGGAAGATCCCCTGGAGAAGGAAATGGCAAACCACTCCAGTGTCCTCACCTGGGAAATCCCATGGACATAGGAGCCTGGCAGGCTATATAGTCCATGGGGTCCCAAAAGAATTGGACACAATTTAGCCACTAAATAACAACAGCAATCTGAGTCCAAACCTTGGAGTTACAAAAACATGAATAAAACTCTTTCTTATTTATGTTATACTGTAACTAAGATATCCTTGTTCATGAGTTCCACAAGTTGCCAAACAGGTTTCACTGCTGGTAGGCTCTGAGCCTTAACCAGGCCTGTACTTTGTAAACCTTCAGAGAGGCCACAGAATCGGGACTTGCCAAACATCTTTAGCCAGGATTTTTTTTTTCCAGCAGAAAATGTCTTTACATTTTGTAGAACACTGGTGTTTTTTAAAAAAAGAAGACATAATTTAAGGACTGTTGGCATAGGCAAAATAGTACTTGAAGAAAGTGATAGACATCATGAAACACTTTTCTTCTTTTACTTGATAATGATGAAGGAAAATGAACGGAGGGATAAATAAGACGAGTTTAGGTGAGATGTAAGAGCATGAGAGCTTGGTTTTAGACCTACTTCCAAAATTAATTTGGATGTGAATTTGAGGTCAGTCTCCTCATGGGTGAGTTAAGGGGACCAGACTTCATCAACTTATGCTTACTTTCATATCTTCAACTTTCTGAGATACAAAAAACAAAGTTAAGTACATTAAGCCTGGAAGAAAAACACTCAGACTTGCCCTGGGATCCATGCTTCAATATCAATCTCATCTTTTTGTCAGGAAATTCCCATCAAATGATTTCAAAAATTACTTTCAGGAATATTTCAGCATTAATTATATTTCTGTCTCTCCCACAAATTCACACATGGAGGTGGAGAAATCATCCGACTTCCCGGGGAAAAGAAGCAATACTTCAGTCTGAATGTGACAAGTTCTTCCATATCATCCTCCCAATCACCCTGGAGAAAGAATTAGCCATATGACTCAACCATCCATGAGAACTGATTTATCCTACAGGAGAACTGTTGGCAGAATGTATGCTTAGGTTGAATAATATTTTGTGTAGTGTTGCAGTGTTATTTGCAAATAATTAAGAATAGTGTTTTCAACTATTTTACGCAGAGACCTGTAGATCTTAAATCTGGTGAGTTTCCAAATGTATATACGTGTATTTGTTGTTGTCGTCTAGTTTCTAAGTTGTGTCCAACTCTTTGCAACCCTATGGACTGTAGCCCACAGGCTCCTCCATCCATGGAATTTGCCAGGCAAGAATAATAGAGTGGATTGCCATTTCCTTTCCCAGGGAATCTTCCCAACCCAGTTTTGAACCCAAATCTCCTGCTTGTATATCTATCAACTGTATCAATCAAATCAAGATATGGAGTATTTGCATTATTCCTGGAAGTTCCCACGTAATCCTTTCAATCATGTATCCCCAGTCTTCCACCCCAGAAACAATTATTCTGATTTCTATAGCAACAGATTAATTCTGTCAGTTCTTAAAGCCCCTATACATGGAATAATACACTGTGTCTGCCTGGTGTCTGCCATTTAGAATTCATCCACTTCATGCATATGTTGCTAGTCTGTGCCTTTTTATTGCTAAGTACCATTTCACACTATTGTATATCACAATTTGTTTATCCATGTTCCTATTGATGTCTATTTGAATTATTTCCATTTTTCTACCATGAATAAAGATGCTATGATCATTCTAATATAATATTTGTGTTTGTGTGTGTGTGTGGCCGCATGTCTCATTTTTCTTGGGTAAATACCTTGGGTGTAATTGCTAGGTCATATGTTAATGATCCACTTTCAAAGAAACTGACAAAACTCTAAAATGTTTGCAATAGTTTACAATAACCCAGGAATATTGAAGAGTTTCACTTCCTCCACTTCCTGAGCACCACTTGATATTATCAGTACTTTGACTTTTATCCATTTGTATGGGGGAAAGAGGGATTTCATTGTGGTTTTTAAAATGAGCACCTTTCCTTGTGTTTCTTTTTCATTTGCATGTCACCCCTCATTAAACATTCAAGAGTTGTTTGCAGGAATTGAGCATGTATGATGCATATGAGTCTTTGTCAGGTACATGCATTGATCATTTTCATTTTCTTAACTTCAGTAGAGTTGATTTTGTTGTTGTTGTTATAGTCGCTCAGTCCTTTCTGACTCTGTGACCCCATGGACTGTAGTCTGCCAGGCTCCTCTGTCCATGGGGTTTCCCAGGCGAGAAACTGGAGTAGATTGCCATTTCCTTCTCCAGGGGATCTTCCCCACCCAGGGATCAAACCTATGTCTCCTGAATTGGCAGGCAGATTCTTTACCGCTAAGCCACCAGGGAATCCCCACTGTATAGCAAAGTGAGTATTTTTCCTAGACTGTGGATGGTGTCATCCCCTAGGTAGTGTCTGCTCTGTTTTTAGCTCTCTCTGCAACGTGGATCTGGTCCTAACGAGACAGCAGAGCTATTGTCTTTGCAAACGTTATAATGCAGTATCTCCTTGCTGTCCAAGGGACTCTCAAGCATCTTCTCCAGTACCACAATTCAAAAGCATCAGACAGTTAGGATGACGATTTCATGGAGTCTAGGAAAAGCCCCCTGGCTCTGAGTCTAACTCCTCTGAATCTAGCCCAACCTCCCATTGAGGCAGCAGCTGCCAGTGTACCAGGGGGAAGATCCACTCCAAGCTCACTTTAGAACCATTCCCAACTAAAGCAAATGGGCTCACATAGACAGTATACAGACACTCCCAACAAGGACTTGCCTTCAGGACTGGGAAAGGTTACTGTTTCAACCAATTTCATAGGGGCAAAGAGAGAAAGTGAAACACAATGAGAAGGCTGAGGAGTATGTTTCGAATGAAAGAACAAGATGGAACCTCTGGGGCTATCTTAGGATCCTGTAATCCCACTCCTGGACATGATCAGAAAGGATCCTTGAACCCCAGGGTTCATCGAAGGTCTGTTTACAATAGCCAAGACATGTTGTTGTTCAGTTGCTTGGTCATGTCCGACTCTTTGCTACCCCATGAACTGCAGACATGGAAGCCAAGACATGGAAGCAACCTAAATGTCCATCAACAGAAGGGTGAATAAAGAAGATGGGGTACATATATATAATGGAATATTACTCACCCAGTAAAAATAATGAAGTCATGCATTTGCAGCAAACAGGATGGGTCTAGAGATTGTCATACTGAGTGAAGTAAGTCAGACAGAGAAGGAGAAATATCATATGATATCCCTTATTTGTGGAATTGAGAGGGTAACAGGAAGGAAGGCCAGAGGTCCCCAAGCGGCAGGAGGAAATAAACTGCAAGTGGCAGACTTTTTCCCCTTCTCTGTTGACAAAATCAGTTCTGCTTAAGACTAACCTTTTGTTTTCTCAAAACTTGGGCTTCTAATGGCTCAACAAACCAAAGTTCATGTCAATTGTTTTATGGCCGGGGATGACATCATGCCATCCTATCTCAAAAATGCATATTGTGGGAGAAGAACCTGCTGAAAGTCTCTCAGCCTGGAGGTGTTTCTTTTATCTGATTAGAAAGAATCCCAGGGATGGCGGAGCTTGGTGGGCTGCCGTCTATGGGGTCGCACAGAGTCAGACACAACTGAAGCGACTTAGCAGCAGCAGCAGCAGAAACTCGCTAATAGACATAAAATGCCTTGCTTAAAACTAGCAAGGGGACACTCTTTCCATCTCCTTCTGGTGTCTATGTCAGAAGCTTTCTCTATCTATATTATACTTTAATAAAATTTTGCTACACAAAAAGCTCCAAGTAGTCAAGCCTTGTCTCTGACTCGGATTGAAATCCTCTCCTCTGGAGGTCACAAATCCTGGTATAATACACGGCTTGGAGCAGCAACCGTTCATCTTGGGGGCTCCTCTCGGATCTTCAAGACAAGATAAGGATGCTTGGAGTTCTAGTTCTCGATTCTCCTAGTAAACACACTTTCCACAGCACTTTACTAACTCTATGGTGTGCCTGTGTGCGTGAAAGCACCGTGAATAAGATGTGAAATTGGCCACGGAGCCATCACTGAGCCCTGTTCTGCGGTTTTGTGGCGCCTCATGATGACCAAAGGCAGCCCCAAGGGAAGCCTTGTTGGAGGTTTATACCGACCTGCCAAGGCCAAGAGGCACCCAAAGTTCCTGCAAGGGGAGAGGCCAGAAATGGGTGAAGTGTGTGGACCAAACTTTCTTCAGTCACCTTTGCTGGTCTCTTTGACCATTTCACTACTGCCTGAGGAATTAGAAATACTAACCAAACATGTCAGAACATAGACTTTCAAAAGACTTGGAATCCATGCTGTTGGTTGTTTTATCATGCACTACAGACAGATGGTGACTGCAGCCATGAAATTAAAAGACGCTTACTCCTTGGAAGGAAAGTTATGACCAACCTAGATAGCATATTCAAAAGCAGAGACATTACTTTGCCAACAAAGGTCCATCTAGTCAAGGCTCTGGTTTTTCCTGTGGTCATGTATGGATGTGAGAGTTGGACCATCAAGAAAGCTGAGAGCCAAAGAATTGATGCTTTTGAACTGTGGTGTTGGAGAAGAGTCTTGAGAGTCCCTTGGACTGCAAGGAGATCCAACCAGTCCATTCTAAAGGAGATCAGCCCTGGGATTTCTTTGGAAGGAATGATGCTAAAGCTGAAACTCCAGTACTCTGGCCACCTCATGTGAAGAGTTGACTCATTGGAAAAGACTCTGATGTTGGGAGGGATTGGGGGGCAGGAGGAGAAGGGGATGACAGAGGATGAGCTGGCTGGATGGCATCACTGACTCGATGGACGTGAGTCTGAGTGAACTCCGGGAGTTGGTGATGGACAGGGAGGCCTGGCATGCTGAGATTCATGGGGTCGCAAAGTGTCGGACACGACTGAGCAACTGAACTGAACTGAACTGAACTGACAGACAAAAGCACGTTCGGTAGCTAGGTGGAGCTCTAGCTCCTGTCTCCAACCCCCACCTAGAGCAGGGAGGGACATCGCTGGTAGAAAAGGCCGCTGGATGCTGCTTTTTCTCTCTTACAGATGGGAGCTGACAGTTCCAGCCTCGCTCCTTTGAACTGCATCCTGAAAAACTGGGATAGATTCGACCCCCAGGGCTTAAAAAGACTCACCTGATCTTCCTATGTGATACTGCATGGCCATGGTATCCATTGGAGGAAGGGAAACAGTGGCCGGTTGGAGCATCTTTAATTATAATATTGTCTTACAATTAGACCAGATCTGTAGAAAACAAGGGGAATGGGTAGAAGTAGCATATGTGTTGCCTCTTTTTCTCTCTGAGAGACATGCCAAACTTACGTCCTCGGGGTATAGATTTGGGTGTGAAACCTTCAGCTCCCTCCTGTCCTCCTACTTTGCCCCCATATTGGGGGCTTCCAGCTGAGCAAACTGAAAGTCAGGGCACCCCTCAGGGGCAGGTTGCCTCTGTCTTGGTAGAAACTCAAACTGAATTTCAAACTGCTCCAGTCTCAGTAGCAGTTCAAACTGCTGTCTCAATATAACCTCAGACTACTCTGGTTTCAACTGAAACTCAGACAATCAAAGTAAAAGAAGCTCAGATAGCTAAAACTAAGAGTGACATACAGGATGAGATGGAGGACAGGAGACAAAGAGATAAGGAAAAACAGGTTTCTCCAATCTATCCTTGGGATCAAAAGTGAAGGGCAGCCAAAGAGGCTGCTGCTGCTGCTGCTAAGTCGCTTGAGTTGTGTCCAACTCTTTGCAACACCATAGATGGCAGCCCACCAGGCTGAGGAACAGCCAAACAAGATGTTGCCTCTCCATGGAGCACCCACCAGGAAAAATAATCAATCTGTGAGAGTTTCAAATGAGCCCTTTTCTTATCAAGAAATACAAAGAATCAAAGAAGACCTGGGAGACTATTTAGAGGACCCAGAAAAATATATTAGAGACTTTAAGGGTGTTATTCTGCTTTATGACCTTACTTGAAGGATGTGATGTATATCCTGGGGCAGATGCTAACTCCTGACTCAAAAACTTGAGCTTCGGAGAAAGCTATTGAGTTATGGAGTTATGGAGATGAATGGCTTGGTAATGAATTAGCAGAAAAGAGGTAAGACAAGATAGCCACCCTCCCTACTGGAAATCAGGTGGCCCCAACTATAGAACCAGACTGGCTGCCATACGACCCAGCAATCCCACTGCTGGGCATACACACCGAGGAAACCAGAATTGAAAGAGACACATGTACCCTAATGTTCATCGCAACACTGTTTATAATAGCCAGGACATGGAAGCAACCTAGATGTCCATCAGCAGATGAATGGATAAGAAAGCTGTGGTACATATACACAATGGAGTATTACTCAGCCATTAAAAAGAATACATTTGAATCAGTTCTAATGAAGTGGATGAAACTGGAGCCTATTATACAGAGTGAAGTAAGCCAGAAAGAAAAACACCAATACAGTATACTAATGCATATATATGGAATTTAGAATGACAGTAACAATAACCCTGTATGTGAGACAGGAAAAGAGACACAGATGTATAGAACAGTCTTTTGGACTCTGTGGGAGAGGGAGAGGGTGGGATGATTTGGGAGAATGGCATTGAAACATGTATATTACTATATGTTAAACGGATCGCCAGTCCAGGTTCGATGCATGATACAGGATGTTCGGGGCTGGTGCATTGGGATGACCCAGAGGGATGGTATGGAGAGGGAGGTGGGAGGGGGGTTCAGGATGGGGAACACGAATACACCTGTGGCAGATTCATGTCGATGTATTGCAAAACCAATACAATATTGTAAAGTAATTAGCTTCCAATTAAAATAAATAAATTTATATTTAAAAAAAAGAATCACAGTCCAGTACTTTTGCCTGGAAAATCCCATGGACGGAGGAGCCTGGTAGGCTGCAGTCCATGGGGTCGCTAGAGTCGGACACGACTGAGCGACTTCACTTTCACTTTTCACTTTCATGCATTGGAGAAGGAAATGGCAACCCACTCCAGTGTTCTTGCCTGGAGAATCCCAGGGACGGGGAAGCCTGGTGGGCTGCCGTCTATGGGGTCGCACAGAGTTGGACACGACTGAAGCGACTTAAAAAAAAAAAAGAATCAGACTGGGACTATAGCACAGCTAAAGGGCGATGGGGTCAGAGTCATTTTGTCAGGTGTACTCTTGAAGGACTCAGACAAGCATATGCTAAGACTTTAAACTATGCCAAATTGGCAAACATAGAACAGGAAGAGAAGGAAACACCTGGTAAATTCCTAGACAGACTGTGAGAAGGCCTTCACAGCTTCCCTGAGATTGATCCTGAAAGTGAAGAGGGAAGAGTGATCTGAAAGGACAGATTTCTCACTCAGTTGGCTCCAGATATCTGCCATAAGCTACTGAAACAAGTGTATGTATCAAATCAGTCTTTAGATAATTTGTTGCAACTGACTCAGACAGTTTATTATGGAGGGGAATATGAGAAGAGTAAAGAAAGGCAGAGAAAGACCAAGGAACTGACTGAAGCCCTAATAATGACAGTCAGAACCATTCTGAGACAGACTGAAAAAAGTGCCCAGAGGGACCCTGGTGGAAAGGGATGGATTTGTTATTACTGTGGAAAGGAGGGGCACCTCAAGTGGGATTGCCCTCAGGCTTCTAAGCCACCCCGGGGTGCATGTCCTATCTTCAAAGGACCGCACAGAAGAGACTGCCCCCAGAGACATAGGCCCCTGAGAGGTCAGACTCTCAGGACAATCAAGACTGAAGGTACCCACACAAGCTCCCATTCTAAATACACCTGAGGAATCCCAGATATTAATAACTGGTGTGTGTGTGGCGGGGGGGCAATCTGTTTTCTTCCTTTTGGACACCAGGGCAACTTACTCTGTGCTTACTGAAGTCCCTGGCCCACTTTCCCCCAATCCACTACTGTAATGGGACTGTCTGGATGAGCCAAATGTTATTATTTCAGTTGTCCTCTAAGCTGCAATTGGGACTCTGTGCGGTTTTCACACAAGTTTCTGATCGTGCCAGAGTCTCCCTCACCCCTTTTGGGGAGGGATATGCTGAGCAAGGTCCATGCCTCTGTTTTCATGAATATGAAGCCCTCTATTTCTTTCCCATTAACTGAACAAAATGTAAATCCTAGAGTGTGAGATGATGGAAAAACTGTGGGCCAAGCCCAAAATGCTATTCCTGTCACTGTCAAGCTCAAAGACCCTCACATATTTCCACATCAAAAGCAGTATCCTCTAAAGCCCGAGGTTAAAGAAGGGTTAAAACCTGTCATTGAACATTTAAAGGAGCAGAGGCTATTAATTCCCTGCAACAGTCCATGCAACACTCCTATTTTGGGTGTGAAAAAGTCAAATGATAAATAGAGATTAGTTCAAGATTTACAAATAATAAATGAGACTGTGGTTCCTTTACACCCCATGGTGCCTAATTCTTACACTTTATTGTCTGAAATTCCTGAATCAGCCAAATATTGTTCAGTCATTGATTTGAAGGCCTAATCATACCCAAAGGGATGAGAGCCATAGGCCCAAGAGAACTAAGCCTATACTAAATTATCCCCTACCTATTACTTTAAGACAATCGAGAGGATTTGGGGTCATCACAGGTACTGCAGCATTTGGATTCCGGGTTATGGGAAACTTGTCCAGCCTTTATATAAACTTATAACTGAAACTCAACAAGCCCAAAGCAACAAGATGATTTGGTCTCCAGATACTCAAATGACTTTTAAGGCTCTTCAAGCTGATCTCCTGCATTTCCTGCTTTGAGCTTGCCCACGGGATCAGAGTTTAATATGTTTGTCACTGAAAGAAAAGGTATGGCCTAGGGAGTTGTGACACAACCTCGAGGACCTCACCAGCAACCTTTAGGATACCTGAGTAGAGAATTAGATGTAGTGGCATGTCGGTGGCCAAGTGACTAAGAGTAATTGCTACTATTGCTTTAATAGTACCTGAAGCTCTTAAGTTTTAATGGGAGAATTCTTACTGTACTGACTCCCATGATGTCAGTGAAATCTTAAGCTCTAAAGTTAATATCTGGATGACAGACTGTTGGATTCTTACATATCAGTCATTGTTGTTAGAAGGACCAATAATTAAGCTTAAAGTTTGTGAAAACTTAAATCCTGCCACTTTCCTTCCTGAGAAAAAAATGAAACACCCGATCACGATTGTTCCCTATTTCTAACCTTAAACTATACAGCTCGGGAAGATCTAATGGGCACCCTATCAGATCATTCTGACATGAAATTATTTACAGATGACAGTTCTGTTGTTTGGGATGGGAAGCAGAAAACAGATTATGCTGTGGTGGTGGCTGGACAGGTTTTAAAACCAGAGTCTCTCTCCCCAGGAATTCCAGGAAGGGACTCCTGACTCAGCCTCTGAGTCAAGCAAGCCACTGTTTGAGCCAGGAACTGAGGTCCTGATAAAGACATTGGGACCTGGGGGTGGGGGCAATCTCTCAAGCCCCTCTGGGAAGGCCCTTAACAGGTTACTCTTTCTTCTCTCACGGCTGTCAAGGTGCCAAGAACTGATTCATGGGTATACCACACTTGAGTTAAAAAGTGGCATACTGACCCCTCAGACTAAGTGATGTCATTTTAATGTCTTTATTCTCTATGATTTTACTTTTCACTTCTTATATGGGCCCAATAATCTCTGTGGCCCTGCATCTGCTGACTCCAAAAATCCTGACTCTGCTGTTTGACTCTCAAGACACCACCTTCCTGTCCTGGGCTCATTCCTAAGCCACATTCCACAACAGGTCTAATTGCTGGGTCTGCGGAGTGCTCCCCTCCTCATCGGTGGAAGGCTTCCCAGGGTGGGCATCTCCACGTCAGGGAAAGGACTTTCTCCAAGTCTGCAACTACCTTCGACAGCAACAATCATATGTGATCCCTCTTCTTAATCTGATGACATCTAACAATCCTAAAATGGACTAGTGTAACATTTTGTACCTTAACTATGGACATAAGGTGACTTTTAACTTTGCTGATTGTTCTGTTTTTGCTCTTTGTTCCATGCATCTGTAACTGTGTAGTTGGATTTGTTTCTAGCCACATGAAGGCTTTTAAGTTACAAACAGTTGGCCAAACTCCTACGAGTGCCACAGCTTCCTCCAACTACTACCTGGGGCCTCTAGATCAGAGACCCTTAAAACGAGGATTAGGAGAATATGTTGCCTCACGAATGTAGGGACAACACCCCTTATCAGTGGAAGCAGTTATGGGATGAGAATGCCACCCCATTCCCTAGGCAACATAATTCTCCTAAAAGAAAAGGGGGAAATGAGAGGGTAATAGGTAGGAGGCCAGAGGTCCCCAGGCATCAGGAAAAAATAAAGTGCAAGTGACAGATGTATTTTTTCCCCTTTTTTTGTTGACAAAACCAGTTCTGCCTAAGACTAACCATTTTTTTCCTTTCTCAAACCTTGGGCTGATAATGGCTCCACAAACCAGTGTTCGTATAAATTGTTTTAGGCTGGGGCATGACACCTCATGCCATTCTATCTCAAAAATGCATACTGTGAGAGAGGGGCCTGGTGAAACTCCCTCAGCCTTGAGGTGTCTCATTTATCTGATTAGCAGCTCACCAGCAGACATAAAACACCTTGCTAAAAACTAGCAAGCAGGCTCTCTTTCTGTTTCCTTCTGATGTCTGTGTCAGAAGCTTTCTCCATCTCTGTTATATTTTGATAAAACTTTGCTGCACAAAAATCTCCAAGTATTCAAACCTTGTCGCTGACCCTGGATTGAAATTCTCTCCTCCAGAGGTCACAGATCCTAGTGTAACACATGGCTCACAGCTGCAACCCTTCAAGAGCAAGACCCAGATTCCCCCACAGCCAGTCCCTCCCTTCAGGAAGCTTCCACAAGCCTCTTATCCTTATCCATCAAAGGACAGACAGAATGAAAGCCACAATGACTGAAAACTAACCAAACTGATCACATGGATCACAGTCCTGTCGAACTCAATGAACCATGAGCCATGCTGTGTAGGGCCACCCAAGACAGATGGGTCATGGTGGAGAGTTCTGACAAAACGTGGTCCATTGGAGAAGGGAATAGCAAGCCACTTCAGTATTCTTGCCTTGAGAACCCCATGAATTGTATGAACAGTATGAAAAGATATGACACTGAAAGATGAACTCCCCAGATGACTAGGTGCCCAATATGCTACTAGAGAATAGCAGAGAAATAACTCCATAAAGAATGAAGAGGCTGAACCAAAGTGAAAAAATGCCCAGTTGTGGATGTGACTGGTGAGGGAAATAAAGTTCAGTGCTGTAAAGAACACTCCTGGTAGGACCATCAATTGGTGCATCCACTATGTAGAGCAATATGGAAGTTCTTTTAAAAAACTAAAAATATTTTCTGGAATTGAGCTGTAGGAGTTGCTTATATATTTTTGAGATTAGTTGTTTGTCAGTTGCTTCATTTGCTATTATTTTCTCCCATTCTGAAGGCTGTCTTTTCACCTTGCTTATAGTTTCCTTTGTTGTGCAGAAGCTTTTACGTTTAATTAGGTCCCATTTGTTTATTTTTGCTTTTATTTCCAATATTCTGGGAGGTGGGTCATAGAGGATCCTGCTGTGATGTATGTCGGAGAGTGTTTTGCCTATGTTCACCTCTAGGAGTTTTATAGTTTCTGGTCTTACGTTTAGATCTTTAATCCATTTTGAGTTTGTTTTTGTGTATGGTGTTAGAAAGTGTTCTAGTTTCATTCTTTTACAAGTGGTTGACCAGTTTTCCCAGCACCACTTGTTAAAGAGATTGTCTTTAATCCATTGTATATTCTTGCCTCCTTTGTCAAAGATAATGTGTCCATATGTGCGTGAATTTATCTCTGGGCTTTCTATTTTGTTCCATTGATCTATATTTCTGTCTTTGTGCCAGTACCATACTGTCTTGATGTCTGTGGCTTTGTAGTAGAGCCTGAAGTCAGGCAGGTTGATTCCTCCAGTTCCATTCTTCTTTCTCAAGATCGCTTTGGCTATTCGAGGTTTTTTGTATTTCCATACAAATTGTGAAATTATTTGTTCTAGCTCTGTGAAGAATACCGTTGGTAGCTTGATAGGGATTGCATTGAATCTATAAATTGCTTTGGGTAGTATACTCATTTTCACTATATTGATTCTTCCAATCCATGAACATGGTATATTTCTCCATCTATTAGTGTCCTCTTTGATTTCTTTCACCAGTGTTTTATAGTTTTCTATATATAGGTCTTTAGTTTCTTTAGATAGATATATTCCTAAGTATTTTATTCTTTTCATTGCAATGGTGAATGGAATTGTTTCCTTAATTTCTCTTTCTATTTTCTCATTATTAGTGTATAGGAATGCAAGGGATTTCTGTGGGCATACACACTGAGGAAACCAGAATTGAAAGAGACACGTGTAAGCCAATGTTCATCGCAGCACTATTTATAATAGCCAGGACATGGAAGCAACCTAGATGTCCATCAGCAGATGAATGGATAAGAAAGCTGTGGTACATATACACAGTGGAGTATTACTCATCCATTAAAAAGAATACATTTGAATCAGTTCTAATGAGGTGGATGAAACTGGAGCCTATTATACAGAGTGAAGTAAGCCAGAAAGAAAAACACCAATCCAGTATACTAACGCATATATATGGAATTTAGAAAGATGGTAACAATAACCCTGTGTACAAGACAGCAAAAGAGACACTGATGTATAGAACAGTCTTTTGGACTCTGTGGGAGAGGGAGAGGGTGGGATGATTTGGGAGAATGGCATTGAAATATGTATAATATCATATATGAAACGAGTCGCCAGTCCAGGTTCGATGCATGATACTGGATGCTTGGGGCTGGTGTACTGGGACGACCCAGAGGAATGGTATGGGGAGGGAAAAGGGAGGAGGGCTCAGGATGGGGAACACATGTATACCTGTGGCAGATTCATTTTGATATATGACAAAACCAATACAATATTGTAAAGTTAAATAAAATAAAATTAAGAGAAAAAATAAATAAATAAAATAAATAAATGTACTTACGGTTCATCTTATATTTTTAAGTTCAACTTGTCTTTAAAGATGATGTCTGTGAAATGGGAATGTCATACTGCATATTACAATTAATAACCGAACACAAGAGAACAATATGGCGGAGGAGTAGGTGGACGTGGAGTACATCTCTCTCCAGGGATATATCTCCAGGGATATATCAGGAATAGACCTTCAGACACAGAAGTGCATGCAGGACGCCAGCTGAGAGCAGACAGGAGTACCAGACCAGTGGAAAAGAGTATATAGAACCACGCAAAACTCGGTAGGATGAAGGAACTAGGGAAAAAAACAGGAGTGTTGGTAGGACTGGACCTGCCCTCAGTGGGTGGGGAAACTGAAGCGGGGGTCCAATCCCCACATCAGGGCAATTGTCTTGAGTCAGAGGAGAAACATTTAAAGGCTGAGACTGAAACAGCTGATCTGTGGCAGCCTAAATGGAATGAGAATCAGACAGTCCTTGCCACAGCCATACATACCCTGGACAGGAACACTGGCCCCCAGGAAGGTGCAGCGTCTGGGAGCTGGAGCTTATCGATTGTGGAGCAATCCCAGGGCAAGAGCCTCTGTTGACTGCGGAGAGACGGGTTGAGGGGATGTGAGAGAGGAGATCGTGGTGGGAAATGAGGGTGAAGGAAAGCCAGGCAGCCATGGAAGCATGGTGATACTGCTGAGTCACGTGTAGGGGGTGGAACAATCCCCATAGCTTCTCTCCCCCTACATGTCAGCATTTGCAGCTGAACAATAGAGAGGCTGGCTCATCAAACACCTGGCAGGGGGGCGGGGGGGAGCGGGTTGGAGGGGGAAGGTTTAGGGGTGGGAGGGGCGGGGAGGGTGCTATGTGCCTGATACACCACACAACAGAGAAGGACCCCAGGCAAGGAAGCCCTCTAAGTGCCTGAACAGGTGGAGCTAAGGAGAAAGAGTGGCCAAAGAGACTTTCTGATCGCCAGCTACAAGAGACTCGAAAAAAGACTCTGATAGGACCATAACTCCTGTGGCAGAGGCAGTCCATGTCCCTACACACTTGGTGCCGGCAGGGTCCCCGCAAGCCAAGCAGCTGCGCCACCTTCACACTCAACTCTCACTGGGGCAGAGCGGCCACAGGCAAAACAAAAGTCTTGCTTCTATGCATGTAGGGTTGCTTCTGTAGTGTTTGACTCTTTAAGACCCAGTAGACTGTGGCCGGCCAGGCTTCTCTGTCAGAGAGGGGGTTCTCCAGGCAAGAATACTGGAATGTTTTCTTTATGGGTGTATATGTGTATGTATATATTCAGTCACACTTTCTATTGTTGTTATAAACGTCTGCCTCTACATTGGGCTTTTGCACTTCTGTGGAGTTTTCCTTTTTTTTTTCTTTCTTCATCCACTTTTTTCTTCTCTTTTTTTATAGTTTTAATTTTTAACTTTTTAAAACCTATTATATTTTTTCTACATTTATTCCTTTGTTTGTTTTTCCTACTTTTCTTTGCCCCTTGTAGTTAATCTTTAATGTATATAAATCTTTTTCAACTACGTCTATTTAACTTTGCATGTCTATTCTTTCTTTCTTTCTTTCTTTCCTTACCTCGCAACATATTTGTTAGTTTTGTTTTCATTGCTTTATTCCCCACTTGGCACCTTGCTTTAGTTTTGTTTTCTAGTTTGTGCTTTAGTTAGTTTTGTTCTTAACTGATCAATATAATCTTTGATTTCCTTTGTTCACCAGGTCAGTCTACTGTACTTTATTTTTGTTGGACTGTTTTCACTTTGCTCATGGGTATATATGTATAAGTGTATATTCCATTATTTTAATTATTATTTGCCTGATTTTATAACTGTCAGTTGTCTGGGACTCATCTTTGGTTTCTCTTTTCTTGATATTTGTTTTAATCCCACTTAATGCCATAACAAACTATTTGTGGAATGTTTATTCTTGACCAGAGATCAAGCCCTGAGCCTTTGGAGTGGGAGCACTGACTCCAAGACCCTAGACCCTAAGTATCAAATAGTGAGAACTCACACAAAGGAAACCACCTGAATACAAGACCCAGCATCACCCAGCCACCAACAGCACCCTGTGCAGGAACCCTCATCTAAACAACAAACAAAACAAAAATACAAACCCAATCAGCAGCAGACAGGGTTACCACCTCACTCAGCCTTGCCCATTAGAGGAAAAACAAACAAACAAAAAACTCAGCACAAACCTCACCCTATCTTAGTTCCCCAACCAGGGATGGAACCCATATCCCTTGCAGTGGAAGCCTGGAAATCTGACAGCTGGACTGCCAGTTAAGTCCCCTCTCATAGCTCTTTAGTTTTTTAAATCATTTTACTTGAAAAGAGAAAACATAAATAGAGAAAACCAGGGTAATGATCAACCAAATGTATATAGCAAGGAGCCAGAGCATGTGGGCACATCCACAGATATTTGTTGATTGATGAAGAGAGGAAAAACTACTGGTAGACTTCAGGCCAGGGTTCCAAGCTTCCCAGATGTAGAGAGACTGAGGGGTCAGCTAACTCCACATTCTGCAGAAGAGGAAGCAGTGGACCAGAAAGATAAATGAGTGTGCTCAAACTTGTAAGGCTAGTTGCTCATAAGAGCCAGCCAGGGTCCTGGATTTCAGGGTTGGACACATCATACAAACCACTAGACCAACATTAGGAGGGCAGAACCCAAAGGGAAGAAACAGTTCAACCTTCTTCAAGGAAAGAATTCAACTTTCCTTGAAGCCTGGGAAAGGAGACCTCAACAAAATAAGTTAAAAAAATAAAAATAAAATAAAATAAGAGAAATACTGCACAAATGAAGCAACAAACTAGAAACACACAAGTCCAAATAAGTGAAGAGGAAATAGGCAAACTATCTGAAAAAGAATTCAGAATAATGATAGTAAAGATGATTAAAAAAAAACAAAAAAAAAACCTTGAAAACAAAATGGAGGAAATGCAAGAATCAATTAACAAAGACCTAGAAGAATGAAAGAATAAGCATTCAGACACAAACAGCACAATTACTGAAATTAAAAATACTACTGAAGGAATCAATAGCAGAATATCTGAAGCAGAAGAACGAATCAGTGAGCTGGAAGATAAAATGGTGGAAATGACTTCTGAAAGGCAGAATAAAGTAAAAAAAATGAAAAGAACTGAGGACAGTCTCAGAGACCTCTGGGATCATATCAAACACACCAACATTTGAATTAAAGGGGTCCCAGAAGAAGATAAAAAGAAAGGATAAGAGAAAATTTTTCAAGAGATTATAGTTGAAAATTTCCCCAGCGTGGAAAAGGAAATAGTCACTCAAGTCCAAGAGGCACAAAGAGTGCCATACAGGACAACCCAAGGAGAAACACACCAAGACACATACTAATCAAACTAACAAAGACTAAACACAAAGAAAGAATATTAAAAGCAGCAAGGGAAAAGCAACAAGTAACATGCAAGGGAAACCCCATATGCTTAACAGCTGATCTTTCACCAGAAACTCTGTAGGCCAGAAAGGAATGGCAGGATATATTTAAAGTACTAAAAGGGAAAAAGCTACAACCAAGATTACTGTACCTACCAAGGATCGCATTCAAAATTGATGGAGAAATAAAAGGCTTTTCAGACAAGCAAAAGTCAAGAGAATTCAGTACCACCAAACCAGCTTTACAACAAATGTTAAAGGGACTTATATAGTCAAGAAATACAAGAGAAGAAAAAAGATCTACAAAATCAACCCCAAACAATTAAGAAAATGGCAATAGGAACATATATATCAATAATTATTTTAAATGTAAATGGATTAAATGCTCCAACCAAAAGACACAAACTAGCTGAATGGATACAAAAACAAGACCCATATATATGCTGTCTACAAGGAACCCACTTCAGACCTCAAGACACATATAGAATGAAAGTGAGAGGATGGAAAAATACATTCCATGCAAATGGGAAGCAAAAGAAAGCTGGAGTAGCAATCCTCGTATCAGACAAAATAGACATTAAAATAGATTACAAGAGATAAGGAAGCTCACTACGTAATGATCAAGGGATCAATCCAAGAGGAAGACATAACAATTGGAAATATTTATGCACCCAACATAGGAGCACCTCAATACATAAGACAAACACTAACAGACATAAAAGGAGAAATTGACAGTAACACAATAATAGGAGGAGACTTTACTCCACTCATCAATAGACAGATCATCAAAACAAAATTAATATGGAAACACAAGTCTTAAATGATACATTAGATGAGCTGGATCTCATTGATATCTTCAGGACATTCCATCCAAATGCAGAAGAATACACCTTCTTCTCAAGTGCACATGGAATATTCTCCAGGAGAGACCATATCATGGGTCGCCAATCAAGCCTCAGTAAATTTAAGAAAATTGAAATCATATCAAGCATCTTCTCTGACCACAATGCTATGAGACTAGATATCAATTACAAGGAAAAAAAGCTGTAAGAAATACAAACACATGGAGATTAAACAACACGCTTCTAAATAGCCAACAGGTTACTGAAGAAATCAAACGGAAATCAAAAAAATTTCTAGAAACAAATGACAATGAAAACACAACAACTCAAAACCTATGGGATGCTGCAAAAGCAGTCCTAAGAGGCAAGTTTATAGCAATACAATCCTACCTCAAGAAACAAGAAAAACTTCGAATAGACAACCTAACTTTACACCTAAAACAACTGGAAAAACAAGAAGGAGAACAACAACAACAACAACAAAAATACCACCAAAATTAGTAGAAGGAAAGAAATCATAAAGATCCAAGCAGAAATAAATGAAAAAGAGATGAAGGAAACAATGGTAAAGATTAATAAAACTAAAAGATGGTTATTTGAGAAGATAAACAAAATTGACAGACCTTTAGCCAGACTCATCAAGAAAAAAAGAGAGAAGAATCAAGTCAACAAAATTAGAAATGAAACAGGAGAGGTTACAACAGGCAATGCAGAAATACAAAGGATTATAAGAGACAATTATGAACAACTGTATGGCCATAAAATAGATAACCTGGAAGAAATAGACAGATCCTTAGAAAAGTTCAATCTTCCAAGACTGAACCAGGAAGAAATAGAAATTATGAACAACCCAATTACAAGCACTGAAATTGAAGCTGTGATCAAAAATCTCCCCAAAAACAAAGAAGCAGGACCAGATGGCTTCACAGGAGAATTCTATCAAACATTTAGAGAAGAGATAATGCCCATCCTCCTAAAACTCTCAAAAAATTGCAGAGGAAGGAACACTTCCAAACTCATTCCACGAGGCCACCATCACCCTGATACCAAAACCAGACAAAGACAGCACAAAAAAAGAAAACTACAGGCCAATTTCACTGATGAACATGGATGCAAAAATCATCAACAAAATTTTGGCAAACAGAATTCAACAACACATCAAAAAGCTCATACACCATGATCTGCTGGTACTGGTAAGTCGCTTCAGTCGTGTCTGATTCTGTGCGATCCCAGAGACAGCAGCCCACCAGGCTCCCCTGTCCCTGGGATTCTCCAGGCAAGAACACTGGAGTGGGTTGCCATTTCCTTCTCCAATGCACAAAAGTGAAAAGTGAAAGTGAAGTCACTCAGTCGTGTCCGACTCCTAGCGACCCCATGGACTGCAGCCTACCAGGCTCCTCAGTCCATGGGATTTGCCAGGCAAGAGTACTGGAGTGGGGTGCCATTGCCTTCTCCTACACCATGATCAAGTTGGGTTTATTCCAGGAATGCAAGGATTCTTCAATATACACAAATAAATCAATGTCATATGCCATATTAGCAAATTGAAAAATAAAAACCATATGATACTCTCAATAGATGCCAGAAAAGCCTTTGAAACTTATGATTAAAACTCTTCAAAAAATGGGCGTAGAAGGAACCTACCTCAACATAGCAAAGGCCATATATGATAAGCCTTCAGCAAACATTATTCTCATTGGTGAAAAACTGAAAGCATTCCCCCAAGATCAGAAACAAAACGAGGGTGTCCACTTTTACCACTATAACTCAACATAGTTCTGGAAGTCCTAGCTACAACCATCAGAGAAGAAAAAGAAATAAATGAATCCAGATCGGAAAAGATGAAGTAAAGCTCTCACTGTTTGCAGATGAGATGATTGAGTTGTGTCCAACTCTGTGTGACCCCAGAGATGGCAGCCCACCAGGCTCTGCCATCCTGGGATTCTCCAGGCAAGAACACTGGAGTGGGTTGCCATTTCCTTCTCCAAGGCATGAAAGTGAAAAGTGAAAGTGAAAAGTGAAAGTGAAGCCGCTCAGTTGTGTCAGACTCTTCGAGACCCCATGGACTGCAGCCTACCAGGCTCCTCCATCTATGGGATTCTCCAGGCAAGAGCACTGGAGTGGGGTGCCATTGCCTTCTCCGGATACTATACTTAGAAAACCCTAAAGATAGTATCAGAAACTTACTAGAGCTAATCAGTGAATTTAGCAAAGTTGCAGGAGAAAGAAATGGCAACCCACTGCAGTATTCTTGCCTAGAGAATCCTGTGGATGCAGGAGCCTGGTGGGCTGCTGTCCATAGGGTCACACAGAGTCGGACACGACTGAAGTGACTTAGCATCAAGGATATCCAACCAGTCCATTCTGAAGGAGATCAGCCCTGAGATTTCTTTGGAAGGAATGATGCTAAAGCTGGAACTCCAGTACTTTGGCCACTTCATGTGAAGAGTTGACTCCTTGGAAAAGACTCTGATGCTGGGAGGGATTGGGGGCAAGAAGAGAAGGGGACGACAGAGTATGAGATGGCTGGATGGTATCACTGACTCGATGGACGCGAGTCTGAGTGAACTCCGGGAGTTGGTGATGGACAGGGAGGCCTTGCGTGCTGCAATTCATGGGGTCGCAAAGAGTCGGACACAACTGAGCGACTGATCTGATCTGATCTGAAGGAAATAAAAGAACTGTACACAGAAAATTATAAGACACTAATGAAAGAAATCAAAGATGACATAAACAGATGGAGAGATATTCCATGTTCCTGGGTAGGAAGAATCAATGTTGTGAGAATGACTATGCTACCAAATGCAATCTACAGATTCAATGTGATCCCTTTTCAAATTACCAATGGCATTTTTCATAGAACTAGAACAAAAAAATTCACAATTCATATGGAAACACAAAAGACCCTGAATAGCCAAAGCAGTCTTGACAAAGAAGAATGGAGCTGGAGGAATCAACCTTCCTAACTTCAAATTATACTACAAAGCTACAGTCATCAAGACAGTATGGTACTGGCACAAAAATAGACATATAGACCAATGGGACAAGATAGAAAGCCCAGAAATAAACTCATACACCTATAAGTACCTTATTTTTGACAAAGGAGGCAAGAATATACAATGGGGCAAAGACAGCCTCTTCAATAAATTGTACTGGGAAAACTGGACAGCTACGTGTAAAAGAATAAAATTAGAATACTTCCTAACACCATATGCAAAGATAAACTCAAAATGGGTTAAAGACCTAAATGTAAGACCAGAAACTATAAAATTCTTAGAGGAAAACATAGGCAGAACACTCAATGACATAAATCAAAGCAAGATCCTCCTAGAGTAACAGAAATAAAAAAAGTAAACAAGTGGGACCTGATTCAAAATAAAGTTTTTGAACAGCAGAGGAAACTATAAGCAAGGTGAAAAGACAACCCTCAGAATGGAAGAAAGTAACAGCAAATGAAACAACAAAGGATTAATTTCCAAAATATACAAGCAGCTCATACAACTCAATATCAGAAAAACAAACAACCCAATCAAAAGGTGGGGAAAAGACCTAAACAGACATTTCTCCAAAGACATATGGATGGCTAACAAACACATGAAAAGATGCCCAACATCGCTCATTATTAGAGAAATGCAAATCAAAACTACAATGAGATATCACCTCATACCGGTCAGAATGGCCATCACCAAAAAGTCTACAAACAATAAATGCTGGAGAGGGTGTGGAGAAAAGGGAACACTCTTGCACTGTTGGTGCAAATGTAAATTGATACAGGCAATATGGAAGCCGGTATGGAGATTCCTTAAAAAACTAGGAATAAAACCACCATATGACCCAGCAGTCCCACTCCTAGGCACATACCCTGAGGAAACAAAAATTAAAAGAGACACATGTATCCCATTGTTCATTGAAGCACTGTTTACACTAGCTAGAACATGGAAGCAACCTCGATGTCCATCAACAGATGAATGTACAAAGAAGTTGTGGTACATATAAACAGTGGAATATTACTCAGCCATAGAAAGGAACTCATTGGAGTCAGTTCTAATGAGATGAGTGAAGCTAGAACCTATTATACAGAGTGAAGTGAGTCAGAAAGAGAAAGATAAGTATCATATTCTAATGTGTATATATATGTAATCTAGAAAAATGGTACTGAAGAATTTATTTACAGGGCAAAAATGGAGAAACAGACATAGAGAATAGACTTATGGACATGGGGAGAGAGGAGGAGAGAGTGAGATGTATGGAACGAGTAACAGGGAAACTTACATTCAGTTCAGTCACCCAGTCGTGTCCAACCCTTTGCACACCAGGCCTCTCTGTCCATCACCAACTCCCGGAGTTCACTCAAACTCATGTCCATCGAGTCACTGAGGCCATCCAGCCATCTCATCCTCTGTCTTCCCCTTCTCTTCCTGCCCCCAATCCCTCTCAGCATCAGGGTCTTTTCCAATGAGTCAACTCTTCACATGAAGTGGCCAAAGTATTGGAGTTCAGCTTCAGCATCAGTCCTTCCAAAGAACACCCAGGACTGATCTCCTTTAGGATGGACTGGTTGGATCTCCTTGCAGTCCAAGCATACCTGTGGCAGATTCATGTTGATATATGCAAAACCAATACAACATTGTAAAGTTAAATAATAAAATAAAATGTTAAAAAAATGTAAAAAAATGGATATATTATGATTAAGTACAGCAAAAAAAAAAAAAAAAAAGACTCTTCTCCAACACCACAGTTCAAAAGCATCAATTCTTCAGTGCTCAGCTTTCTTCACAGTCCAACTCTCACATCCATACATGACCACTGAAAAAACCATAGCCTTGACTAGATGGACCTTTGTTGGCAAAGTAATGTCTCTGCTTTTCAATATGCTATCTAGGTTGGTCATAACTTTCCTTCCAAGGAGTAAGCATCTTTTAATTTCATGGCTGCAGTCACCATCTGCAGTGATTTTGGAGCCCCAAAAAATAAAGTCTGACACTGTTTCCCATATGTAAAATAGATAGCCAAAGGGAATTTGCTCTTTGTCTCAGGGAACTCAAACAGGTGCTCCGTATCAACCTATAGGAGTGGGATGGGGAGGGAGGTGGGAGGGAGGTTCAAAAGGGAAGGAATATATGTACACCTGTGGCTGATTCATGCTGAGGTTTGACAGAAAACAGCAAAACTCTGTAAAGCAATCATCCTTCAATAAAAGATAAATTGATTTAAAAAAATAACCAAACACACATTCATACTTTGTGTGCACCCTGAGTTCTGCTAGTACCACAGGAAGAAAATGAGGGAAGTGGGTTTTTGCAGCAACATGCATCAGGGTGCCACCCTTAGAGAGCTAAACAACCTAGTCTGGCAAAAAATACTCGTCAGTATCTAGGAAGCAAGTATAGCAACCAGATAGCTCATAGTTAAAGCACCCCATTTCTCAGTGCAGGCCATTTAAGAAATGTGGGAGAAACAATAAATGCTGGTATAGGAACTTTGGAAAATTATTTTGCCACATCTACTGTATCTCTGTAATCTTTATCCCTATCTATAGTTATCTATATATACTTTCTGCTATGTGTGTGTGTGTGTGTGTGTGTGTGTGTAATTCCACTCCTAGGCATATTCCCAAGAGACATGAGTACCTATATACACCAATTGATATGTATGGATAAATAGATTAGGGTATATTCATGGAATGGAATCCCATATACCAGTGAAAAAGGACAAAACACAGCTATATGCCCCAACATGGATAAATCTAAAAGACAACAATTAACAACAGAAGAGCAATTGAAGAGACAACAGATGGTAAGAGTCTATTTATATAAAGTTCAAGAACAGACAAAAATAATCTGTGGTGGCGGAAATCAGGAGATTGGGTTAATTCCAGGGTTGGGAGGATGGTACTGACCAGAAGGGGACATTGGAGAATATTCTGAGGGACTGAAAAGATTTCCATGTCTCAATTGGCCTCCCCCTGGAGAGGGGAAACACTTCCTGAGACACTAGCTTGCTATACTCCCTCTTTGCCTGACAAAGAATAAATCTGCTCTTTCTCCTTCAAAACTCTGTCACCATATCTCATTTCAGCATTGTGTACAGAGGACCAATATTTTGGCATCAGTGATGATCTTGTGAGCGTGTACTCATCTACAAACTCATCGAGTTGCATATATTCATTATGCAAGGCATTTTTGTATGTAAAAAAATTAACTAAAAGAAAAGAAAATAGAAATAGCCTTCTATGAATGAAAGGCATCGATCTGGTCTCTGATGGAAGGAAGTAAGATTCAGGTGGAGAATATAGCATGATCAAGTTGTTGTTGGGCATATGTTGGGGCCGAGAGGTGAATGCAGAGAGAAAGGCCATGGTGGGTCATTCAGCATCTCACAAACTTGGGCCTCCATCTGGAAGAGATCAGCTCAGTGATTTGATAACTTCATCTTTGTAGGGCTTGACTGAAAAGCAGCCTCTAAGTAAAAGCTAGTCTGCAGACATCATATTTCTTAGAAAAGCAGAAAAAAAGAGACTTCCTTCTTCTGATTCCTCCCCACCCATCCCCTCAAATTTGCAAGTTTATTTTGGTCAGAAATATCAGATTGGAATGGGAACTAACACCCTGATATTCCTGGCCCTGTTTGGACTTCGAAAATTCTGAATATTAGCCCTGATGCCCACTTATGTGTCATAAGTGGAGCCCATCATGCTCCTTTATGTATCAAGACTTAATTAATCTCTCCAGCATCATCTGAAATCACATATCCTTCAAGAAACCACTTATTGTGGATTATCAAAAACACTTAATTGAAAAGATACACCCTAAAGGTGCTATGCACCCTAAAGTTCATAGCATTACTGACTATATGGAAGTAACCTGAGTGTCCATCAACAGAGGAATGGAAAAAGACATGGTGTGTATATGTGTGTGTGTGTATATATATATATATTTGTGGTGGTTGTTCAGTTGCTCAGTCTTGTCTCACTCTTTGCGACCCCATGGACTGCAGCATACCAGGTTTCCCTGGCCATCACCATCTCCCAAAGCTTGCTCAGACTCATGTCCATTGAGTCGGTGATGCCATCCGACCATCTCATCCATTGTCATCCCCTTCTCCTGCCCTTAATCTTTCCCAGCATCAGGGCCGTTTTCAATGAGTCCATTCTTCACATCAGGTGGTAAAGTATTGGAGCATCAGCCTCAGCATCAGTCCTTCCAATGAATATTTAGGAATGCCTTCCTTTACAATTGACTGGTTTGATCTCCTTGTTGTCCAAGAGACTCTCAAGAGTCTTCTCCAACATCACAATTAAAAAGCATCAATTATTCAGCACTCAGCCTTCTTTATGGTCCAACTCTCACATCCATTCATGACTACTGGAAAAAACATAGCTTTGAATATATGGACCTTGACCAGCAAAGTAATGTCTCTGATTTTTAATATTCTATCTGGGTCTGTCATAGCTTTTCTTCCAAGGAACAAGTGTCTTTTAATTTCATGACTGCAGTCAACATCTGCAGTAATTTTGGAGACCAAACAAATAAAGTCTGTCATTGTTTCCCCATCTATTTGTCATGAAGTGATGGGACCGGATGCCATGATCTTCCATTTTTTGAATGTTGAGTTTTAAACCAGCTTTTTCACTCTCCTGTTTCACTTTTATCAAGAGGTTCTTTAGTTCCTCTTCACTTTCTGCCATAAGGGTGGTGTCATCTGCATATCTGAGGTTAGTGATATTTCTCCTGGCAATCTGGATTCCAGTTTGTGCTTCATCCAGCCCAGCGTTTCTCATGATGTACACTGCATATAAGTTAAATAAGCAGGGTGACATTATACAGCCTTGACGTACTCCTTTTCCTATTTGGAACCAGTCTGTTGTTCCATGTCCAGTTCTAACTGTTGTTTCCTGACCTGCATACAGGTTTCTCAAGAGGCAGGTCAGGTGGTCTGGTATTCCCATCTCTTTCAGAATTTTCCACAGTTTATTGTGATCCACACAGTCAAAGGCTTTGGCATAGTCAATAAAGCAGAAGTAGATGTTTTTCTGGAATTCTCTTGCTTTTTCTATGATCCAACAGATGCTAGCAATTTGATCTCTGGTTCCTCTGCCTTTTCTAAATCCAGCTGGACCATCTGGAATTTCTCAGTTCATGTACTGTTGAAGCCTAGCTTGGAGAACTTTGACAACGACTTTACTAGCTTGTGAGATGACTGCAATTGTGCAGTAGTTTGAGCATTCTTTGATGTTCCCAAAAGGAATGAAAACTGACCTTTCCCAGTCCTGTGGCCACTGTTGAGTTTTCCAAATTTTCTGGCATACTGAGTGCTGGATTTTAGCAGCATCATCTTTTAGGATTTGAAATAGCTCAGCTGGAATTCCATCACCTCCACTAGCTTTGTTCATAGTGATGCTTCCTAAGGCCCACTAGACTTTGCTCCACGATGTCCAGCTCTAGGGGAGTCATCACACCATCATTGTCATCTGGGTCATGAAGATCTTTTTTGTACAATTCTTCTGTGTATTCTTGCCACCTCTTCTTAATAGCTTCTGCTTCTCTTAGGTCCGTACCATTTCTGTCCTTTATTGAGCCCATCTTTGCATGAAATGTTCCCTTGGTATCTTTAATTTTCTTGAAGAGATCTCTAGTCTTTCCCATTCTATTGTTGTCCTCTATTTCTTTGCATTGATCACTTAGGAAGTCTTTCTTATCTCCCCTGCATGGATATCTTTCCTTTTCTCGCTTACCTTTCACGTCTCTTCTTTTCTCAGCTATTTGTAAGGCTCTTCAGACAACCATTTTGCCTTTTGCGTTTCTTTGTCTTGGGGAAGGTTTAGATCACCACCTCCTGTACAATGTTACAAGCCTCCATCTATAGTTCCTGAGGCACTCTATCAGATCTCATTCCTTGAATCTATTTATCACTTCCACTGTATAATCATAAGGGATTTGATTTAGGTGATAGCTGAATGACCTAGTGGTTTTCCCCTTTTTTCTTCAATTTGGCAATAAGGAGTTCATGATCTGGGCCACAGTCAGCTCCCAGTCTTTTTTTTTTTTTTTTTCTGATTGTATAGAGCTTCTCCACCTTTGGCTGCAAAGAATATAATCAATCTGATTTTGGTATTGACCATCTGGTGATGTCCATGTGTAGAGTTGTTCCTTGTGTTGTTGGAGGGTGTGTATATACACAAACACAGTGGAATGCTACTAAACCGTAGAAAAGAATGAAAATTTGCCATTTGCAGCAACATGGATGTACGTGGAGGGCATTAGGCTAAGTGAAGTAAGTCAGACAGAGAAAGACAAAAACTATCTGATATCACTTAGAGGTGGGATCTAAGAAACATGAGAAATAGGGTGACTATATATAACAAAAAAGAAGCTGACTCACAGATGTAGCATATAAATGAGTGGTTACCGGTGGGAGGAGGAGAACGGTAGGATGGGGGAGTGGGAGGTGAGACAGAGTTTTGGCTATCACATCTGGGGGGTGGTACTTCTAGCACCTAGTGGGTGGAGTTTACAGCTGACTCCTACAGCAAAGAATAATCCAACTCCAACGTCAATAATCCCAAGATATAGAAAAAATATGCAGTGTTTAATTACAATTTTCTAACATTAGTAGGAGCTCTGAGCATAGAGATTAGATGTAGCTTTTATTTTCTTCTTTTTTAAATCCAAGTTTTCTAAGACTTCTATAAGAAATGTACTTTAAGATTTTTAAACATCACTTTATTAGGAAAACTTGGCAAGCTGCAAGAATTGTACAGTGAACACCCACGTACCTGAGAGAGGCTGGGACCTGGGACTGTTTGTTGCAGTGGTTCCACCTGGACAAACACCTTCCTGAATAACAAGATGCAAAGAAACTATAGGGGACTAAAATAACTTCACAGTTTCGCAGCTGGGGGCAAATTATAAACCAATTGCCATTTCTGGTGTGGGAGCAG
This sequence comes from Bos indicus, assembly GCF_029378745.1. Lineage (NCBI taxonomy): Eukaryota > Metazoa > Chordata > Mammalia > Artiodactyla > Bovidae > Bos > Bos indicus. Next base: position 17,193,664 of record NC_091766.1, on the reverse strand, counting down.
ACTGAGGGTCCTGCACATGGACCTGCAATCTTCAGTGAAAGTTTTACTTGTGTTTTCAGTGTATCTCCATGTCTGCATTGCCCTCTCCCTTCATGGGCTACGGTCCATGGGGTCGCAAACAGCTGGACATGACTGAACCACTAACTCATTCACATTCATTCGTTCATCTTATTTTTTTAATGCATTTCAGAGTAAGTTGAAGCCTTCAGTAAACTGTCTCTGTTTCTGTATTTAAAAAGAAAAAAAATTGCTATTCTCTTCATTTGCACAATACTAGAAGACCGTCCCATAGCAGCTGTTACAAAACCCCCAATTCTCCCTGAGAAACACCAGAGAAAGATAAAAGACAATGTAAGTTCCTATTTTTGCTTTCATTTTGTCGTGATGGCTCGAAGTCTGTTTTTGCCTTGGAGTGGTAAGTCTTTAAAATATTTTATTCTCTTTTAAGAAATGCAAATATTGTGTATTGATACATATATATGGGATCTAGAAAAAAAGGTACCGATGAACCTATTTGCAGGGCAGGAATAGAGACACAGACATAGAGAATGGATTTGTGGACACAGCAGAGGGAGGCGGGGGCAAGAGGAAGGTGTGATGAATTGAGAGAGTAGCATTGAAACATACATTATCATGTGTAAAATAAATAGCTAGTGTGGAGTTGTTATATAACACAGAGAGTGCAACTCAGTGCTCTGTGACAACTTTGAGGGGTGGACTGGGGTGGGGGGCAGTGGGGGTGAGGTTCAAGAGACAGGTGACATATGTATACTTTTGGCTGACTCACCTTGTTATATGCCCACAACCAACCCAACGTCATAAAGCAATTATCTTAAACAGACATAGAGAACAGACATACGGACACGGGGAGAAGGGAGGAGAGGGTGAGATGTATGGAAAGAGTAACATGGAAACTTACATTACCATATGTAAAATAGATAGCCAACAGGAATTTGCCGTATGGCTCTGGAAACTTGAACAGCGGCTCTGTATCAACCTAGAGGGGGTAGGATTGGGAGGGGGTTTCAGAAGGAAGGGGATGTATGTATGCCTATGACTGATTCATGTTGAGGTTTGACAGAAAACAACAAAATTCTGTAAAGCAATTATCCTTCAATTAAAAAAGTATTTTATTTTAAAAAAACAAGTATCCTCCAATTAAAAATAAATTTTAAATTAAATAATAAAAAATGTTTAATATTTTATTCTCTTTAAGTAGAAATAGCAAGGACACTTCAGCTCTCATACTCTATCTCGTTTTTAACACTGTGGCTTGGGCAGGGGGCATCCACTTAGTTTGCTCTTTTAAAACCATTTTATTCCATGGTCTCCTATGGAAATACCTGGAGGAATTAAGATGGGGCACTTTCAACATGATTTCATCAGGCAGTGGGGCTCTTCAAAGCTTGCTCTTATATTCCGTCGTACAAGGATAGGATCAAAGTGAGCTTCTGGGGTGGTTGTTGCGCTGTGGTCAGTCGTGTCCTACTCTTTGCGACTCCACGGAGAGGGGAACCTGGCGAGCTACAGTCCACCGGAATTTTCAGGCACGAATCCTGGAGCGGGTTGCCGTTTCCTTCTCTAGGAGATCTTTGCCGCCTCGTCTCCTGCAGCTCCTGCATTAGCAGGCGGAATCTTTACCACTGAGCCAACTGGGAAGCCTTGCAAAACATGAATCTCTTGTAAGAATGGATTTTTTTCGTGTCAAGGCCAGACTTTTGACATGGAAAGCTGTCCCGTGCTCATTTTTCTTCCTGAAACTGAGTTGAATTCTCCCGGATCCATTTGCTTTAGCGAGTCAAAATTCCGCCCGGGTCTCACCTTGGTGTTTCTTGGCTCAGAACAGACAGCTGAGCTGCGTGTGGACGGCGCCCCCTGGTGGTCACATGTGGATGGGACAAAGCATGCAAAGTCCTCGTAACACCGAAACGTTTCTCTTTCAATCTGAATGTCCCATGACAGGAACTGAAAATTGATAAGGACCCTTCCTCTGTTGCAGAGAGATCACATTTGCTTCCTACTCCTAATTTTGGAAGCCCCAACCTGTATTATATAAAACATTAAAATTGTTCCTCATTCCATATTACGTGGGTTTTGTTTTGTTTTATGGGGTTTTGTTTGTTTGTTTGTTTTTGCTAAAATTACCAAGAGCATTTCTAGAATTATTGCCCAGGATAAACTCATTTAATTGTCCAAGCCTTATGATTTTTTCGTTTTTGGGGGGAGCATGGGGCAGCTTGCAGGATCTTAGTTTCTGGATCAGGGTTCAAACTGAGCCCCCCGGCAGTGAAAGCGTGGGATCCTAACCACTGTTCAGTTCAGTCGCTCAGTCGTGTCCGACTCTTTGTGACCCCATGAACCCGCAGCACGCCAGGCCTCCCTGTCCATCACCAACTCCCGGAGTTCACTCAAACTCATGTCCATCGAGTCGGTGATGCCATCCAGCCATCTCATCCTCTGTCGTCCCCTTCTCCTCCTGCCCCCAATCCCTCCCAGCATTAGGGTCTTTTCCAATGAGTCAGCTCTCTGCATCAGGTGGCCAAAGTATTGGAGTTTCAGCTTCAACATCAGTCCTTCCAATAAACACCCAGGACTGATCTCCTTGAGGATGGACTGGTTGGATCTCCTTGCTGTCCAAGGGACTCTCAAGAGTCTTCTCCAACACCACAGTTCAAAAGCATTAAATCTTCGGCGCTCAGCTTTCTCTATAGTCCAACTCTCATCCATACATGACCACTGGAAAAACCATAGCCTTGACTAGATGGACCTTTGTTGAAAAAGTAATGTCTCTGCTTTTTAATATGCTGTCTAGGTTGGCCATAACTTTCCTTCCAAGAAGTAAGCATCTTTTAATTTCATGGCTGCAATCACCATCTGCAGTGATTTTGGAGCCCAGAAAAAGAAAGTCTGACACTGTTTCCACTGTTTCCCCATCTATTTGCCATGAAGTGATGGGACCAGATGCCATGATATTATTTTTCTGAATGTTGAGCGTTAAGCCAACTTTTTCATTTTCCTCTTTCACTTTCATCAGGGTGGTGTCATCTGCATATTCTGAGGTTATTGATATTTCTCCCAGCAATCTTGATTCCAGCGTGTGTTTCTTCCAGCCCAGCATTTCTCATGATGTACTCTGCATAGAAGTTAAATAAGCAGGGTGACAATATACAGCCTTGACATACTCCTTTTCCTATTTGGAACCAGTCTGTTGTTCCACGTCCAGTTCTAACTGTTGCTTCCTGACCTGCATACAGGTTTCTCAAGAGGCAGGTCAGGTGGTCTGGTAGTCCCATCTCTTTCAGAATTTTCCACAGTTTATTGTGATCCACACAGTCAAAGTCTTTGGCATAGTCAATAAAGCAGAAGTAGATGTTTTTCTGGAACCCTCTTACTTTTTCAATGATCCAGTGGATGTTGGCAATTTGACCTCTGGTTCTTCTGCCCTTTCTAAAACCAGCTTGAACATCTGGAAGTTCATGGTTCATGTATTGCTGAAGCCTGTCTTGGAGAATTTTAAGCATCACTTTACTAGCGTATGAGATGAGTGCAATTGTGCAGTAGTTTGAGAATTCTTCGGCATTGCCTTTCTTTGGGATTGGAATGAAAACTGACTTTTTCCAGTCCTGTGCCCACTGCTGAGTTTTCCAAATTTGCTGGCATATTGAGTGCAGCACTTTCACAGCATCATCTTTCCCGATTTGAAATAGCTCCACTGGAATTCCATCACCTCCACTAGCTCATAGCTCATAGCTTGTTCATAATGATGCTTCCTAAGGCCCACTTGACTTCACATTCCAGGATGTCTGGCTCTAGGTGAGTGATCATATCATCATAATTATCTGGGTTGTAAAGATCTTTTTGTACAGTTCTTCTGTGTATTCTTGCCACCTCTTCTTAATATCTTCTGCTTCTGTTAGATCCCTACCATTCCTGTACTTTATTGAGCCCATCTTTGCATGAAATGTTCCCTTGGTATCTCTAATGTTCTGTGAAGAAATCTCTAGTCTTTCCCATTCTATTGTTTTCCTCTATTTCTTTGCATTGATCGCTGAGGAAGGCTTTCTTATCTCTCCTTGCTATTCTTAACCACTGTACTGCCAGAGAATTCCCCAGCTCCTATGACTTTTATGAAACACTTGTCGAGTGAGAAACCTAACTTATGTATTATTTTCAAGTAGAATAGACTGCTAATTAATGTCAAATTCAAGAAGTGAAGAAGTCATATAATTCTACCTATATACCTGCAAAAGGCATTAAAGTGAACATTTATTCATCAGTATGACTCATCTTTCTAAGTTTTCCCCTATTTTATCCATTTTTTCCTTGAAGTCTCAAAAATATTTTCATGGATCTGTGAACATTTGTTTACCCTGATCAACATACTTTTAACTCTCAATGATCACTAGTGAGCCAAAATTATGTTGGGTGTGCCCAATGTGTTTGGGGAAACTAAGTATACAAGAGCTATCTGGGGAAAAAGGCAGAGTCAGCCTCAATAGATTCAGGTCACCAAAGTATTTTAAAAATTAAACTCCCCTTTTGTTTTCTCCCCCAGGACTTTCTTGCTTAATTTTCCTCCTGAATATTCCTAACTCATCATTCCAAGGTATGTGGGTGATGGGCAGTGAATCTGGAATAGTTTGTGTAGTTTGTGTTTCTGTAGATGGTTCTAGTTTGTTGGGTTTTTTTTTGACTGCACCCCGAGGCATGTGGGACCCTAGTTCCCTGACCAAGAATCAAACCCACATCCCCTGGACTGGAAGGTGGAATCTTAACCACTGCACCACCAGGGAAGTCCCTATAGATGTTTCTTTACAAAGCAGTTTGGGGATAAGCAGAACAAGTTTTGCTCTCCCCAAATTCGACTTAAAAAGAGAAATATGGAAATGGTAAGCATTTCCTCAAATTCATGTAACTCTCCAAGTAATTCTAGCCCTTACCGTTTTCCCCACCACACTAAACTTATGACACTTAAAAACAAAATAGCTTGGGGCTTCCATGGTGGCTCAGATGGTAAAAAGAAATAGCTTTATTGTCTTATTCTTACTGTGTAACTGAGGTTATTTACACAAAGAATCCACAAAAATCAGGAGAACAATTATATAGAAATAATAAAGAGAAAACCATTCTTTTTATTATGGTACTTATATATATGCTCTTTTACCTACATATATATGTATATATATATTCATATACCTAGGTCTCCTACATGGCAGGCAGATTCTTTACCACTGAGCCACCACGGAAGCCCTCAAGACATAAGAGCCACAGTAAAAAGGGTCATCCTCTTTTATTATTTCCATATAACTTTTGTGGGTTCTTTGTGTAGATAGCCTGTGTATTTTAAATAGTTTGTATATAAATATTAATGTGTATTTACACACATAAAGAGATACAGATATAGACTGAGATTTGATAAATACAGATGTGACTTTGTATGTATTATTTTACCAAATATGGTCACAGTTTATAGTGTTTTACAATATGCTTTTATTTGACCTAGTATATCCTGAATATCTCCTCTTGTCAATCAGACATAGCATTTCGTTTTGTTAATATACCGCAGTTTATTGGTCCATTATCCTGTTGGTGGACTCCTGACTCTCCGATGCTTGACTACGATGAATAGGGCTGCTGTGAACATTCTTGTACAAGTCTTTCTGTGGATGTATGTTTTCATCTTGGGAGGGGATTTTCTTGGGGAAATTCCTCTAAGAGTAATCACTAGGTCATAGGATGACCAAATAAGTAGAATTATTTTCTTCATCTTGAAAATGATAAAAATGAAAGCAGAAAAAGCAATCCAGCCTGGGGAACTGCAAGTTAAAAATCACAATGAGATTTGCCTCTTGGTCCAATGGTTAAAACTCTAAGCTTCCACTGAAGGGGTTATAGATTCGATCCCTGGTCAGGAAACTAAGATCCCACATACCTCAAGGTGTGGCCAAAAAAATTAATGCAATAAATCACAATGAGATAATTGTTATTAACCTGGCAGGGTGGCTAAAATTAAGAAGCAGACACTACCAAATGTTGGCAGGGATGTGTAGCAACCAGAAGTCTCATAGATTGTTGTTGGTGTTTAGTTGCTAAGTCATGTCTGACTCTTTGTGACCCCATGGACTACAGCACATCAGGCTTCCTGTCCTTCACTGTCTCCCAGAGTTTGCTCAAACTCATGTCCACTGAGTCAGTGGTGCCATCCAATCATCTCATCATCTGTTGCCCTCTTCTCCTCCTGCCTTCAATCTTTCCCAGCATCAGGGTCTTTCCAGTGAATCAGCTCTTGGCATTAGGTGGCCAAAGGACTGGAGCTTCAGCTTCAGCATCAGTCCTTCCAATGAATATTCTTTCTTTAGGATTAACTGGTTTGATCTCCTTGCTGTCCACAGGACTCTCAAGGGTCTTCTCCAGCACATAGATTGTTACTGAAGGGTAAAATAGTACAGCACCTCTATGGATAAAGTGGTTAGGATTCCCCGCTTCCTCCGCACAGAGCACAGGTTCAATTCCTGTTCTCGGAACTAAGATCCCATACACTGTGCCTTGTGGCCATTAAAAAGAGTAGTAAGGAGTTCATATTTAGTAGGAGATTGCCCTGAGATGTTCATATTTATTCATATTCATATTTAGTAGGAGATTGCAAACACCCTCTTCCAACAACACAAGAGAAGACTCTACACATGGACATCACCAGATGGTCAACACCGAAATCAGATTGATTATATTCTTTGCAGCCAGAGATGGAGAAGCTCTATACAGTCAACAAAAACAAGTCCAGGAGCTGACTATGGCTCAGCTCATGAACTGCTTATTGCCAAATTCAGACTTAAATTGAAGAAAGTAGGGAAAACCACTAGACCATTCACATATGACCTAAATCAAATCCCTTAGGATTATACAGTGAAAGTAAGAAATAGATTTAAGGGCCTAGATCTGATACAGTGCGTGATGAACTATGGACTGAGGTTTGTGACATTGTACAGGAGACAGGGATCAAGACCATCCCCATGGAAAAGAAATGCAAAAAAGCAAAATGGCTGTCCGGGGAGGCCTTACAAATAGCTGTGAAAAGAAGAGAAGCGAAAAGCAAAGGAGAAAAGGAAAGATATAAGCATCTGAATGCAGAGTTCCAAAGGATAGCAAGAAGAGATAAGAAAGCCTTCCTCAGCGATCAATGCAAAGAAATAGAGGAAAACAACAGAATGGGAAAGACTAGAGATCTCTTCAAGAAAATTAGAGATACCAAGGGAACATTTCACATAAAGATGGGCTTGATAAAGAACAGAAATGGCATGGACCTAACAGAAGCAGAAGATATTAAGAAGAGGTGGCAAGAATACACAGAAGAACTGTACAAAAAAGATCTTCATGACCCAGATAATCACGATGGTGTGATCACTCACCTAGAGCCAGACATCCTGGAATGTGAAGTCAAGTGGGCCTTAGAAAGCATCACTATGAACAAAGCTAGTGGAGGTGATGGAATTCCAGTGGAGCTATTTCAAATCCTGAAAAATGATGCTGTGAAAGTGCTGCACTCAATATGCCAGCAAATTTGGAAAACTCAGCAGTGGCCACAGGACTGGAAAGGGTCACTTTTCATTCCAATCCCAAAGAAAGGCAATGCCAAAGAATGCTCACACTACTGCACAATTGCACTCATCTCACACGCTAGTAAACTAATGCTCAAAATTCTCCAAGCCAGGCTTCAGCAATATGTGAACCATAAACTTCCAGATGTTCAAGCTGGTTTTAGAAAAGGCAGAGGAACCAGAGGTCAAATTGCCAACATCCACTGGATCATCAAAAAAGCAAGAGAGTTCCAGAAAAACATCTACTTCTGCTTTATTGACTATGCCAAAGCCTTTGACTGTGTGGATCACAATAAACTGTGGAAAATTCTGAAAGAGATGGGACTACCAGACCACCTGACCTGCCTCTTGAGAAACCTGTATGCAGGTCAGGAAGCAACAGTTAGAACTGGACATGGAACAACAGACTGGTTCCAATTAGGAAAAGGAGTATGTCAAGGCTGTATATTGTCACCCTGCTTATTTAACTTCTATGCAGAGTACATCATGAGAAACGCTGGGCTGGAAGAAACACACGCTGGAATCAAGATTGCTGGGAGAAATATCAATAACCTCAGATATGCAGATGACACCACCTTTATGGCAGAAAGTGAAGAGGAACTCAAAAGCCTCTTGATGAAAGTGAAAGTGGAGAGTGAAAAAGTGGGCTTAAAGCTCAACATTCAGAAAACAAAGATCATGGCATCTGGCCCCATCACTTCATGGCAAATAGATGGGGAAACAGTGGAAACAGTGTCAGACTTTATTTGGGGGGGGCTCCAAAATCACTGCAGATGGTGACTGCAGCCATGAAATTAAAAGATGCTTACTCCTTGGAAGGAAAGTTATGACCAACCTAGATAACATATTCAAAAGCAGAGACATTACTTTGCCAACAAAGGTCCATCTAGTCAAGGTTATGGTTTTTCCAGTGGTCATGGATGGATGTGAGAGTTGGACTGTGAAGAAAGCTGAGCGTCAAAGAATTGATGCTTTTGAACTGTGGTGTTGGAGAAGACTCTTGAGAGTCCCTTGGACAGCAAGGAGATCCAACCAGTCCATTCTAAAGGAGATCAGCCCTGGGATTTCTTTGGAAGGAATGATGCAAGAGCTGAAACTCCAATACTTTGGCCACCTCATGCGAAGAGTTGACTCATTAGAAAAGACTCTGGTGCTGGGAGGGATTGGGGGCAGGAGGAGAAGGGGACGACAGAGGATGAGCTGGCTGGATGGCATCACTGACTCGATGGATGTGAGTCTGAGTGAACTCCGGGAGTTGGTGATGGACTGGGAGGCCTGGCGTGCTGCGATTCATGGGGTGGCAAAGAGTCAGACACAACTGAGTGACTGAACTGAACTGCCCTGAGATGTTAACCATTTAAGATGACATTTTTTATTATTTATTTATTTTGGGTGTCCTGGGTCTTCATTGCTGCGCAGGCGTTTCTCTAGTTGTGGCGAGTGGGGGCTACTCTCTAGCTGCGTGTTCAGGCTTCTCACTGCTGTGCCTTCTCTTGTTGTGGGGCATGCAGGCTTTAGCAGTTGCAGCACATGTGGCAAATGGGCTCAGTTGCTCCAAGGCATGTGCAGTCTTCCTGGACTGGGGATCAAACCTACATCTACTGCACTGGCAGGCGGATTCTTTACCACTGAGTCAACAGGAGAGCCCTTGAAATTACATTTTGAACTCAGGGATGATCATTCTATCTCCCTGTTCATTCCTGTCTAGCCTTCCACACCAAGATGGTCTCCATCTCATGACTTGTCCCACTGCTCAAGAAAACCTTCTGCTAGAGACTTCCCTGGCTGTCCAGTGATTAAGACTCCATGCCTCCAACCCAAAGGACCCAGGTTCGTTCCCTGGTTGGGAACTAAGATCCCACATGCCATGTGGCAGGGCCAGAAAAGAAAAAAAAAAGCCCACCTTCTGCTAGATTTTCTCATACTTAGTCGTCTCAGCCACACTTGCCCTGGTCATCCAACAGAATTTCTCTTCCTGACCTCCTCTTAGCCTCTGGCTTCTTTTTTATTTATTTATTTATTTTTAATTGGAGGATAATTGCTTTATGGCACTGTGTTTCTTTCTGCCATACATCAATATGAATCAGCTATCAGTTCAATTCAGTCGCTCAGTGTCCAGCTGTTTGTGGCTCCATGGACTGCAACACATCAGGTTTCCCTGTCCGTCACCAACTCCCGGCGCTTGCTCACACTCATGGGTATACATATGTTCCCTGCCTCTTGAACCTCCCTCCCACCTCCCATCCCATCCCACCCCTCTAGGTTGTCACAGAGCACCAGATTTGAGCTCCCTGCATCATACAGTAAAATTTTCACTGGCATTCTAATTTTACATATGGTAACGTGTATGTTTCAATGCTACTTTCTCAGTTCATCCCGCCTCTGGCTTCTTGTTGTGGTTCTTCAGTTGCTCAGTCGTGTCCAACTCTTTGAGATCCCATGGACTGCAGCATGTTAGGCTTCCCTTCCCTGTCCTTCACTAACTCCCTGAGTTTGCTCAAACTCATGTGTTTGAGTCGGTGATGCCACCCAACCATTTCATCCTATGTCACCCCCTTCTCTGTCACCCCCTTCTCCTCTTGCCCTCAATCTGGCTTCTTATATTACATCTATTTGCAATCCTTTCCATATGGGATAATTTGTTCCCTTGTCTCCCCATAAAAATATAATTCTGTGGAATCAGGACCTGGAATGCTCTCATGAACTGGTGGGCAAGAGAATGATAAACCAAGTGCCAGGAACCTAGGAAGTACCCCATGGCAGACCAAATGTCTGCCTGACAGGAGGGCAACATGGATTGAACTCACTCGTTTGACCTTTGATGGATCCTTAATCACAGATGTGAATGAATGCCTGAATACCCAGGCCTGCCCTTCGAAAGCCATCTGCACAGACGCTGTGGGAGGCTACTTCTGCACCTGTAAATCCGGATTTGAATCAAGCAATGGGAAGACATATTTTAATGGTTCTGGAGTGAAGTGCATAGGTGAGTGTTATTTAGGTAAGAACATTCTAGACAAAAGTAGGTCTACTTATCCCTCATATTGAGATATTGGACCTAAAGTTGGAGAATAACTGATCAAGTCAATGGCTTTGATAGTAGAGACCTACGTGTTAGGCATGGAAAGCATTTTTTGTTGAATGTCATAAAGAGCCGTTAAATTCTTTAGCTCAAGGGTCTTTTTGTTTAGATTGCAGAGTTTTGGGATCTAAATACTAAATAAAAGGACCTTCCCTGGTAGCTCAGCAGGTAAAGAATCTGCCTGCAATGCAGGAGACCCTGGGTTCAATTTGATTCCTGGGTTTGGAAGTTCCTCTGGAGAAGGGATAGGCTACCCACTCCAGTATTCTTGGGCTACCCTGGTGGCACAGACGGTAAAGAATCTGCCTGCAATGCAGGAGACCTGGGTTCAATCCCTGGGGAGGGAAGATCCCCTGGAGTGGGGCATGACCACTCACTTCAGTATTCTTGCCTAGGGAATCACCATGGATGGAAGAGCCTGGCAGGCCACAGTCCATGAGGTCAAAAAGAGTCAGACATGACCGAGCGACTAAGCACAGCACAGCACTAAATAAGAAGGAATGTTAGCCAGGGATGTATAAAAGGGGTTTGTCCTCAATCTGGAATATTTTTAAGTCCATATTAATAAGGGGTTGGCATGCATGTATAGCATATTAATTTCCCACTTGAAATGTTGTTTTATTTCAGTCACTAAGTGGTGTCTGACACTTTGTGACCCCGTGGACATACCAGGCTCCATTGTCCTTCACTATGTCCTAGAGTTTGCTCAAACTCATGTCCATTGAGTTGGTGATGCTATCTAACCATCTCATCCTCTGCTCCCCTCTTCTCCTTTTGCCTTCAATCTTTCCCAGCATCAGAGTCTTTTCCAATGAGTCAGCTCTGCCCAAAGGATTAGAGTTTCAGCTTCAGCATCAGTCCTTTCAATGAATAGTCAGGGTTGATTTCCTTTAGGATTGACTGGCTTGATCTCCTTTTTGTCCATGGGACTCTCAGGAGTCTTCACCAACACCACAGTATGAAGGCATCAATTCTTCAGCACTCAGTGTTTTTATGGTCCAACTCTACATCTGTACTTGACTACTGGAAAAACCATAGATTTGACCTTTCTCAGCAAAGTGGTATTTCTGCTTTTTAATACACTGTCTAGGTTTGTCATAGACTTCCTTCTAAGGAGAATGTTTCCTAATACATTAAAAATATATAGTTCACATAAAATTCTATTCCTACCATTTTGCATTTGGGGATTTCAAAAAACTTTTATCACTTAAGTTTATATTTATAGCAAAAAAAAACTTCAAGATTTGTGCATGGGAATTTGTTTTCATTGTATATTCTATCATGTTATTTCAGAGCTTTAGAATGTAGTTTTTAGAAAGTGTTTTAAAAGAACTCAACTCCTGAAACACACTAGTGAGTTTTCAGATGTTGCTGCCGAGTTTTTCACATGGAGAAATCAACTCATATAAAAAGAGTTGTTTATGTATTTATTTTGGGGGTAGAGAGAAATTTTCTCAGGAACGGGACTGCTGGATCATATGGCAATTCTATTGTTAGTTTTTTGAGGAATTCCCATACTATTCTCCATAATGGCTATATGAATTTATATTCCCACCAACAATATATGAGGGTTCCCTTCTCTCCACACCCTCTCCAGCATATATTGTTTGTAGACTCTGAATATAAGAATGCCACCTGTGCTCAAGACACAGAAAATGTGGACTCGTCATAAAGTCGTCTTAGTTCTTCCATTGTTTTCTACACAGATGAGTTCTATGCGTGCTCAGTCACTCGATCACACCCTGACCCCTTGGACTATAGCCCACCAGGCTCCTCTTGTCCATGAAACTCTCCAGGCAAGAATGTTGTGGTGGATTGCCATTTTCCTCCTCCAGGGCATCTTCCTGACCCAGGGATCAAACCCACATCTCCTGTGTCTTCTGCATGGGCAGGCAGATTCTTTACCACTGCACCACTGCCGCCACCTGGGAAACCCAATGAGTCCCATTCTCTTTCTAAATCTTACCTCACTGTTTGTTGGGGTTTTTTTTTTGAGGGGGGGGAAGGAATTTCTTGTATGGTGTTTTCATATTCTCTTATATTTTGTCACTTCCTCCGAGACATGTTTTCTAGACTCACACTTTAAAAATCTCTGTTCATCACTTCCTGTTCCTTCTACTGTTTTTTTTAAATAAATAAACATGTATGTTAGTTAATGTTAGTCACTCATTCATGTCAGACTCTGCAACCCCGTGGACTGTAGGAGGTTGTAGCCCACCAGTCTCCTCTGCCCATGGGATTTCCCAAGAATACTGTAATTTCCTTCTCCCAGGGATCTTCCTGATTCCTGAACTGAGGTCTCCTACATCTGAGCCACTAGGGAAGCCCAAATAGGTATTAAGTCTCTTTTTTAATTTTTTAGTTAAAAAGTGTTTTTATTGAAGTATTTATTGCTGTTGTTCAGTTCACTCAAGGTGAGTGCCTTGAAATACACAGACTGTTCACTGCTCTGATGCTGGCTAATACTGTGACTCGTGTGTAGTGGACACGCACAAGCATGGGATGAAGAAGTGAACTCACGGAACCCTGAGTGACCCCATGGAGCTGTGTCACTGAATGATTCATTTTTCATCCCTTTCCTTTTCTGCCACAGATAAGAATGAATGCCTGAACAGCACAGCGTGCCCACTGACAGCCACATGTAAGAACATCCCGGGAAGCTACCTCTGTGTCTGCAATCCTGGGTTTGAGACGCCTGAGGGGAGAACTCAATTTATTGGCTCCAGAGGAACTTGTGTAGGTAAGCAGATTCTCTGACACCTTCAGGTGAAAACTTTCTAAAAGAAAGATTTGACCAAAACAAATGATGAAAAACAAACAAATAATCAATATGGATCTGACTTCAATATGTTAATAACCTTTAAATTCCTCAGTATCTAAACATTGTCATTTGATATAGCTGTTTATGTGTGTTTATGTATGCATAACATGTATGTGTGTGTGCTCAGTCGCTCAGCCGTGTTTGACTCTTTGTGACCCCATGGACTGTAGCCTGCCAGGCTCCATGGGCTTCTGCAGGCAAGAATACTGGAGGCAGTTGTTATGGCTGCTTCCTCCAGGAGATCTTCCAGACCCAGTGATAGAACCTGTGTCTCCTGTATCTCCTGAACTGGCAGACGGGTTCTTTACCACTGAGCAGAGATGCCTTCCAAATGCACAGCTTCTGTTAAAGTAACCACAAAGGCTCTCCCTAGTGGCTGTCAATTTATTGATATTTTAACTTGTCATCCTTACTTCTATTGAAAAAAATCCAAAGATAGAGCAATTCAATTAAAAAACAGAAAGACAAATTCTTTTTCAAAAGAATAGCTGCATATACACGTATAACTTGGAGAAGGAAATGGCAACCCACTCCAGTATTCTTGCCTGGAAAACTGTATGGACAGAGGAGCCTAGGAGGCTACAGTCCATGGAGTTGCAAAAGAGTCGGACATGACTGAGCACGCATGCACATGTATAACTGAACCAATTTGCTGTATACCTGAAACTAACACAATATTGTTAATCAACTATACTCCAATACAAAATTAAAAAAAAATTTTTTAAAGGACAAACTGCTGAATTGGAGAAAATATTTACAAATTATATGATGGATAAGGGATTAATTTCCAAAATATCTAACAGCACATACAACATCAAAAATTTTTTTAATTGATTAAAAATGGACAGAAGATCTGTATAGACATGTTTTCAAAGACATACAGCTGGCCAACAGGCACATGAAAAGATACTCAACACTGCTGATCATCAGAGAAATGCAAATCAAAAGCACAATGAAATACAACTTCACATATATCAGAATGGCTATCATGGAAAAGTCTGCAAACAACAAATGTTGGAGAGGATGTGGGAATGTAAATTGGTGCAGCCGCTATGGAAAACAGTATGGAGGTTCCTCAAAAAAACTAAAACTAGAGTTACCATATGATCCAGCAATTCCATTCCTGGATATATATCTGAAGAAAGCAAAGACATTAATTTGAAAATAGCAATAGTATTTACAATAGCCAAGATACAGAAGCAACTTAAGTGTCCATTGACAGGTGAATGGATAAAGAAGATATGAGATATATAAAGATACAGACAGATAGGTATAGATATATATACATGCAATGAAATACTACTCAGCAACAAAAAGAATGAAATTCTGACATTTACAACAATACGGACTAGAGAGTATTATACTTAGCGAAATAAATCAGACAAAGACAGACAAATGCTGTATGGTATTACTTACATGTGGACCCTAAGAAATAAAACAAACAGATGTATATAACAAAACAGAAACAGATTCACAGATATAGAGAACAAGCTAGTGGCTACCAGTGGGGAGAAGAAAGGGGGAGTGGCAAGACAGGGGTATAGAATTAAAAGGCACAAACAAGTATGTATAAAATAAATAAGCAACAAGGATATATTGCCCAGCACAGGGAAATATACCCACTACTTTGTGATAAGTTTAAATGAGGTATATAATCTATAAAAATATAGACTCACTATATTATACACCTGAAACTAACACAATATTATTAAAAAAAAAAAAACTATACTTCAATTTTGGGCTTCCCTGGCGACTCATATGGTAATGAATCTGTCTGCAATGCCAGAGACCCAGGTTGGATCCCTGGGTTGGGAAGATGCCCTGGAGAAGGGAATGGCAACCCACTCCACTATTCTTGCCTGGAGGATTCTATGGACAGAGGAGCCTGGCGGGCTACAGTCCATGGGGTCACAAAGACTTGGACACTAATGAGCAACTAACACACACACTCACATACTTCAATTGGCCAGCAGGCATGACAACCAGCAGGCATGACTGAGAGGCAGAAATCCCATTTGGAAAGAAAGCTGGGAGAAAAGTTGGGAGGGAAATTTCTCCAAATTCAGACTGTGAACAAACATTTCATTTCATTTCTTTTTTTTTTTTTTTTGAACTCTCATTCTATTTCTAGGAATCAACCATAGTTCCCCTACCCCAACCCAAGTTACATTTTCAGAAGACCGTAAACAACAGGTATGTTCCCATCTTTGTAAATCTGTTTGGTGCCCACCACCAGTATGTGGAAATAAGCAATAATTACAAACAAAATACTCTCTAGGGGGAATATGCTAAAATATAAAACAAGGGTTCAAATCAACCCCACCAGCGCATACACACATAATGGTCTCTGGGGATAAAAAGGTGTTTCTTGATATTAATATTTTTAGATCCTCTCCTATTTCTTCCATATTTTATGCTTTATCTATTGCTTTCATTTTGAGCAACAAAGTATTGTTTGGGGAAAACATGGCAGCCATGAAGTGTTCTCAGTCAACACTAGCTTTGTACAGAATTAATTATAAAAAAAAAAAAAAGAGGCACCCTGGGACTTCCCTGGCAGTCCAGTGGGTTAAGACTTCATGCTTCCAATGTAGGAGGCATGGGGTCCATCGCTGGTCAGGGAATTAAGATCCCTGGCCAAATGGCATGATCAAATTATTTTTTAAAAAAGAAGCACCCTTACCCCCTCAATTTAATCATTATTACGATTGATATAATTTCATTGCTGCAAGTACTGTGTGTTATTGTAAATAAATCTTTTAAGGGTGACCTACAAAACAAATATATGTTACATTAAGACAATAAGGAAACCAGTATGTACACCCATAAGATGAATTTTCAAAATCCAGTCCTTTGTTTCATTAAACGTTATTTGTAGTTTGGTCTAAGTTGTCCAGTGTCATATAGACCTTAAAGGAATTAAAAATCCTGACTTCTAAACCATTTAGGTGAAAGTGTACTTTTGGAAAATAGACTGTCTCTAATCACAGTCAAGAAGAAAGGTAAATATGCTATGAAGATTGTTTTTATTAAAAGAGAGAGTGGAAGAACCTGTCTACATTATTATATATTATATAAGAAGGTTATGTATAAATAATATGTTATACAGGAACACAAATATTTTATATAAAATATACAAAAACAGAAATAAATTTTAATATTTTGACTATTATGAATGGTTCTTGGTTATTATTATGTCTCCATCCCCTAAAGTTAATATATTTGAATTGCCTCTTCTCCAATTTTATTTTGATTTTGTCAGTGGGAAAAAAGGGATTAGCTTGAGAGTTTAGATTTTATTATATTTAGGCATTTTTAACATTTTGGTTCTCTAGAAATTATTTTTGAGGATAATGAGGTGGGTGTTGAACTGATTCACTCTTTTCAAATGGATGCCCACTAGTCCCAAAACAATGTATTGAACTTTATTTACATTGTGTGTGTGTGTTAAGCTCCAACAAGTGTGTTTAATTTTGCAGTCTTGCATTCACAGATATGTCAGAGTATTTCTCTGCCAGGACCAACTGTTTTAATAAAGCTTCTGAGAACTTGAGAACAACCTCTGGATGCTTCTAACTGAATGAAAGCCAATGATATGTTTCTATTCTTTCCTTTTAGGACACCACCCAGGACCCAAATAACAACAGGATTAGCTCTGTTACCATGGTGACAAAAGGAGTACCAGAAGATAACAATGTCACACTTGTGTTACAGGTTTGAAATCATTCTCAGTTTCTGTGAATGTTCTCTCACAATAGATAATTCTCCATCTTTTTCTTCCTCCAGTATGCCAGAAGGAATTAATTATAAATTAGGTGGGACAAGTTCTTTGTCCTTTCTGTCTCCACATCACAGGAGGAACGCAAACCCCACAATAGATTTTTACCTTAATTCTACTGGCTACAGAGGTCTCTCCCTTCCTAATTTTCTGAAAATAAGCATTTTCCCATATTAGATGACAACTGATCACTTCTGTAGGGGTATACTAAAAAGCTCTAAAAGAAAGCACAAATGCAGGGGAATTAAGAAGAAAAGCAAAGGTGAGACCAGGCAGCATGGGCACGTTCTCAGTCGCTCAGTCGTGTCCGACTCTTGGCAATCCCACGGACTATAGCCCACCAGGCTCCTCTGTCCATGGGATTTTCCAGGCAGGAATACTGGAGTGGGTTGCCATTTCCTCCTCCAGGGGATCGTCCCCACCCAGGAAACCAGGTAGAAGGTGATGCAAAATCTAGGACCAGTGAATTAAAAACATTCAATTACTTCACAATGAAATGAAGTGACAGTGTAAGGTCTGAGTTTCTTCCAGCTTTGTTTAAACATTCACACCTTTTCCCTACACTGTTCCCTTCTTCTGCTATTGAGCAATGGGAATAATCCCAGAGAAAGCTCATAGTTGTGGAAGCTTCGAGAAAGGTCTGGAAAATAAAATCTGTAGTCTTAGTTTCCTTTTATGATTTCCTACTAGACAATAGTCATTTTCACATCCATTATTTTTTGTTTATTCCTCAATATTTCATTATTTAAAAAAAATTTTAGTGGCATATCACACTATTTTGTTTATTCCTAGGTATTTTATTCTTTTTTTTAAATTTTATTGAGGTATAGTTGATTGACAGTGTTGTGTTAGTTTCTGGTGTATAGCAGAGATTCATATATATATTCATTCTTTTTCGGATTCTTTTACCATATAGATTATTACAGAATATTGAGTATAGTTCCCTGTGCTATACAGTAGGCCCCTATTGCTTACCTGTTTGGGTAAACAACAGGTGTGTGTATGTTAATCCCAAATTCCTAAATTGTCTGTGAGTCTGTTTCTATTTTGTGAGGACACTCACAATTTTTAAATTTATTTTTTTATGTTATGGTTTATCACAGGATAGTGAATGTAGGTCCCTGTGCTCTACAGTAGGACCTCATTTTTTATCCATCCTTTGTATCATAGTTTGCATCTGTTAATCCCAAACTCCCAGTCCATCCCTCTCCCAACCCCTCTCCCTCTCGGCAACCACAAGTCTGCTCTCTGTGTCTGCACACTCACTGTTTGTATGGCAGGAAATAGTCAATTCTTTTGGCAACTTCAGCAAGACCATCAGCGAGTCATCTCAGAGACGCAAGGAAGAAACTGCCCGTTTAGCGACACAGTATCTTCACAGAGTGCAGTCGGCAGCCTATGAAGCTGCCCTCAATCGACCCACAGGAGGAACGCTGAGGAAAGAGTCACAATTTATGGGTAAGCTGCGGTCATAGATACTCAGGCAGACTCTCAAACTTAATTGGGTTCAGGAAATGCTGGTTGAGCTACAATTCCATTGCCAGAAAACAGCCTTCTCTTTCTTTACACTGGCAAAATCTGTGTATGTACTTGACATGAAATATCTTATTTCTCTTCAGAACCCTAAGTTTGCATTGGATGAGGCTTGAACGTTCATTTGACTGGACCATCCATTCATCATTCAGGTCTAACCTATTTTCAAAGTGAATCTTTTGTGGCTGTGTGTATTGTCACTTTTAATCCAAGAGTCACCCTAGAGTTACGTACAAATCTTTATCAAGGATACACTGAAGGATAAAGCAGCCTCTAGTCTTAGAATCAGTAAAAGTTGGGAGCATAAGCAGCACCTAGTAAAGTGTCTGGTACTTCAAAGCATTTACTAATCATCAAACGAATGACTGAATATACGGACAGAAAAAAAAATGTGGCGCTGTCATCAATTAGAGGATAAGATTCCACTTTTTTAGAAAAAATTATTTTATTGAAATATAGTTTCCCCCCTCCATATCCTTAAGTTTTCAGACATTTTTCCCCTGATGACATTATGAGTAAGCAATGGTTTCTTGCTGTAGTTTTATGTGCATCTCACTGATTACTAATGGACTAGAAGTCTTCATTTTATGCTGGCCATTGGATTTCATTTCTGTAATTATTCTGATCTATATTCTTTGTTCATTTTCCCTTATCCAGTTGTTCTTTGTCCATTATACTTTTGGTTTTTATCTTACTGAATTTTAGGGCCTCTTTACATATGATGGACTTCATTTATGTTTCTAAATATCTTCTGCCAATCTGTGGTTTCTTGAAAGGACTCTTGGGTGAAGATGTTTCCACTTTTGATGTAATCACATCTTTCTGTCTTAGAGATGTGGGGAGGGAGATAGCAAATACCAGGGAAGCAGTTTGTGATGCTAATTAGACTGATCAGAGTAGGCTTGGAGAGGAGGTGAGATTTGTAAGAAGACTTGAAGGAAAAGAAGGAGTGAGCTACGTGCATATCTCACGGAGAATGATCCTGGGCAGAGGGGTTGGGGTGAGCATTCCTGGTGTGCTGGAGGTACTTGCAGAGTGTCTGGAAGTGACTGGTCAAGGAACTGATGTAAGGCAAGATCAGACAGGGTCTCCTGGGAATTGTAACAACACTGGCTTTTATTCAGGGAGACCCTATCTGATTCACATTTTGAAAGGATCTGATTGGCTGCTCTGGAGGAACAGTGAATGCAGTTATGTGACTGGGATCAGCCAGGATAGATCTACTGGCGGTCTAGATGAAGTCAGTGCTCCCAATCAGATTCACACCAACATTGGTGTCTTTTCAGCAAAAAGGTGAAT
Organism: Bos indicus; assembly: GCF_029378745.1. Classification (NCBI taxonomy): domain Eukaryota; kingdom Metazoa; phylum Chordata; class Mammalia; order Artiodactyla; family Bovidae; genus Bos; species Bos indicus. The sequence continues at coordinate 17,173,556 of NC_091766.1, read as the reverse complement.
TTGCTGCCAGGTTTGAGAGAAAGAGAAAGGTTGGTGCTAAAGTTGATTAATGTGTAGGTGATTAAAATATTTGGCTTGTTCAAAACAAAAGAGACAAAAGAGTGAGTATGGAGAGATGGAGGGAAGGAATAAGATGCCTTGTGATTCTTTTTTAAATTAACTTTTATTGGAATATGGTACTTTACACTGTTGTGTTAGTTTCTACCATACAGCAAGATGAGTCAGCTACATATCCTCTTTTTTTGGATTTCCTTCCCATTTAGGTCACCACAGAGCACTGAGTAGAGTTCCCTGTGCTGTAGATTTTATGTGCATATGTACAGTAGATTCTCATCAGTTATCTATTTTATTTGTTGTTATTGCTTAGTCACTAAGTCGTGTCCAACTCTTTTGAGACCCCATGGACGGTAGCCTGCTAGGCTCCTCTATCCATGGGATTTCCCAGGCAAGAACACTAGATGGGTTGCCATTTCCTCACCAAGGGATCTTCCTGACCCAGAGATTGAACTCGCATCTCTGGCATCTCCTGCATTGGCAGGTGGATTCTTTACCACTGAGCCACCTGGGAAGCCCATAGTATCAATAGTAACTGACTTATATGCCTTGTTATTTTTCAGCATGTATCAAACTAAGTGAAAAAGTATATGATTAGTAAATAATGGCCTCTTAAACTCTTTAATTAAGACCTTCTCTTGAATGGTAGTGTGGTCAAAAGGAAAGATATCAGTCTCAAGATTAGAAGAGATGAGACAGTCTCATGCCAGCCTCACTCAACTCTACCATATTGAATCTGTTCCCTCCAATAAGAGACTGGGTGCCCAAATAAAGCCAACAGCTTCTATGTGTCCACTCCAACTCCAGCACCCAAGCTCCAGTTTTCATTTGAAGCTCCCACAGTTGTCAAGGGCTTCCCTGATAGCTCAGCTGGTAAAGAAGCCACCTGCAATGCAGGAGACCCCAGCTCAATTCCTGGGTTGGGAAGATCCACTAGAGAAGGGATAGGCTTCCCACTCCAGTATTCTTGGGCTTCCCTGTGGCTCAGCTGGTAAAGAATCTGCCTGTAATGTGGGAGACCTGGGTTCAATCCCTGGGTTGGGAAGATCCCATGGGGAAATTCCTACGGAAATTTCTACCCACTCCAATATTCTTACCTGAAGAATTCCATAGACTGTATGGTCTATTGGGTCACAAAGTGTCAGACACTCCTACAGTCGTCATTTATTTTAATTTAATTTTTATTTATTTTTTTGCCACACCACGCTGCATGTGGAATCTTTTTTTTTTCTTCTTGTTTTTATTTTATTTATTTATTTTTTAAATTTTATTTTATTTTTAAACTTTACATAATTATATTAGTTTTGCCAAATATCAAAATGAATCCGCCACAGGTATACATGTGTTCCCCATCCTGAACCCTCCTCCCTCCTCCCTCCCCATACCATCCCTCTGGGTCGTCCCAGTGCACTAGCCCCAAGCATCCAGTATCATGCATCGAACCTGGACTGGCATCTCGTTTCATACATGATATTTTACATGTTTCAATGCCATTCTCCCAAATCCTCCCACCCTCTCCCTCTCCCTCTCCCACAGAGTCCATAAGACTGTTCTATACATCAGTGTCTCTGTTGCTGTCTCGTACACAGGATTATTGCTACCATCTTTCTAAATTCCATATATATGCATTAGTATACTGGATTGGTGTTTTTCTTTCTGGCTTACTTCACTCTGTATAATAGGCTCCAGTTTCATCCACCTCATTAGAACTGATTCAAATGTATTCTTTTTAATGGCTGAGTAATACTCCATTGTGTATATGTACCACTGCTTTCTTATTCATTCATCTGCTGATGGACATCTAGGTTGCTTCCATGTCCTGGCTATTATAAACAGTGCTGCGATGAACACTGGGGTACATGTGTCTCTTTCCCTTCTGGTTTCCTCAGTGTATATGCCCAGCAGTGGGATTGCTGGATCATAAGGCAGTTCTATTTCCAGTTTTTTAAGGAATCTCCACACTGTTCTCCATAGTGGCTGTACTAGTTTGCATTCCCACCAACAGTGTAAGAGGGCTCCCTTTTCTCCACACCCTCTCCAGCATTTATTATTTGTAGATTTTTGGATCGCAGCCATTCTGACTGGTGTGAAATGGTACCTCATAGTGGTTTTGATTTGCATTTCTCTGATAATGAGTGATGTTGAGCATCTTTTCATGTGTTTGTTAGCCATCTGTATGTCTTCTTTGGAGAAATGTCTATTTAGTTCTTTGGCCCATTTTTTGATTGGGTCATTTATTTTTCTGGAGTTGAGCTGTAGGAGTTGCTTGTATATTTTTGAGATTAGTTGTTTGTCAGTTGCTTCATTTGCTATTATTTTCTCCCATTCTGAAGGCTGTCTTTTCACCTTGCTAATAGTTTCCTTTGATGTGCAGAAGCTTTTAAGGTTAATTAGGTCCCATTTGTTTATTTTTGCTTTTATTTCCAATATTCTAGGAGGTAGGTCATAGAGGATCCTGCTGTGATGTATGTTGGAGAGTGTTTTGCCTATGTTCTCCTCTAGGAGTTTTATAGTTTCTGGTCTTACGTTGAGATCTTTAATCCATTTTGAGTTTCTTTTTGTGTATGGTGTTAGAAAGTGTTCTAGTTTCATTCTTTTAGAAGTGGTTGACCAGATTTCCCAGCACCACTTATTAAAGAGATTGTCTTTAATCCATTGTATATTCTTGCCTCCTTTGTCAAAGATAAGGTGTACATATGTGCGTGGATTTATCTCTGGGCTTTCTATTTTGTTCCATTGATCTATATTTCTGTCTTTGTGCCAGTACCATACTGTCTTGATAACTGTGGCTTTGTAGTAGAGCCTGAAGTCAGGTAGGTTGATTCCTCCAGTTCCATTCTTCTTTCTCAAGATAGCTTTGGCTATTTGAGGTTTTTTGTATTTCCATACAAATTGTGAAATTATTTGTTCTAGCTCTGTGAAGAATACCGTTGGTAGCTTGATAGGGATTGCATTGAATCTATAAATTGCTTTGGGTAGTATACTCATTTTCACTATATTGATTCTTCCAATCCATGAACATGGTATATTTCTCCATCTATTAGTGTCCTCTTTGATTTCTTTCACCAGTGTTTTATAGTTTTCTATATATAGGTCTTTAGTTTCTTTAGGTAGATATATCCCTAAATATTTTATTCTTTCCGTTGCAATGGTGAATGGAATTGTTTCCTTAATTTCTCTTTCTGTTTTCTTATTCTTAGTGTATAGGAATGCAAGGGATTTCTGTGTGTTGATTTTATATCCTGCAACTTTACTATAGTCATTGATTAGCTCTAGTAATTTTCTGGTGGAGTCTTTAGGGTTTTCTATGTAGAGGATCATGTCATCTGCAAATAGTGAGAGTTTTACTTCTTCTTTAACAATTTGGATTCCTTTTATTTCTTTTTCTGCTCTGATTGCTGTGGCCAAAACTTCCAAAACTATGTTGAATAGTAATGGTGAAAGTGGGCACCCTTGTCTTGTTCCTGTCTTTAGAGGAAATGCTTTCAATTTTTTACCACTGAGGATAATGTTTGCTGTGGGTTTGTCATATATAGCTTTTATTATGTTGAGGTATGTTCCTTCTATTCCTGCTTTCTGGAGAGTTTTTATCATAAATGGGTGTTGAATTTTGTCAAAGGCTTTCTCTGCATCTATTGAGATAATCATATGGTTTTTATTTTTCAATTTGTTAATGTGGTATATTACATTGATTGATTTGCAGATATTGAAGAATCCTTGCATGCCTGGGATAAAGCCCACTTGGTCATGGTGTATGATCTTTTTAAGATCATACATGGTGTTGTTGGATTCTGCATGTGGAATCTTAGTTCCCTGACCAGGGATCAAACCCGTGCACCTTGCATTGGGAGCATGAAGTCTTAAATACTGGGCCACCAGAGAAGTCCTTGTCATTTTTTGAAATGAGATGGACAAGGAGATTATAATTTAAAACAAGTGTTTATAAAGATTTCCAATATTCACACAGATTTTTTTGTTTTTTTAGTTATTGAAGTGCTGACTATCAAGAACAGCTGCAAAACAGAAAATGAGATAGTTAAATTACAGACTGAAAAGGAGTCAATGGACATCGATTGCAGTGTTGTCACTGGAGGAGGAACTGGAGGTAACAGAAATTACCTAGATTATCTCAACATCTCTAGAATTGGGGGGAGGGGAAATTTACTTTTATTTTTTATTGAATTATATTAATAATTAATACACAATACTATACTAATTTCGGCTATACAACAGGCTGATTTGATACTTTTATACATTATGAATGATCAACTCACTGTGCAAAATTGTTGCAATATTACTGACTATATTCTCTGGTATAATTATATCTTTGTGACATATATAATTCCAATCACCCATCTTCTCCCCATGCCCCCTTCACATTCTTTCCTCTGGAAAACACCACTTTGTTCTCTATGTCCATGAGTCTGTTTCTCTTTTGTCTTGTGTTTTAGATTCCACATAGATGTGAAATCATGTGGGATTTGTCTTTCTCTGACTCATTTCACTCAACATAACATCATACCCTCCAGGTTCATCCATATTGCTGCAAATGGCAAGACTTCTTTCTTTTTTGTGGGTCCATCTAGACAAGGCTATGGTTTTTCCAGTAGTCATGTATGGATGTGAGGGCTGAACTATAAAGAAAGCTGAGCGCCAAAGAACTGATGCTTTTGAACTGTGGTGTTGGAGAAGACTCTTGAGAGTCCCTTGGACTGCAAGGAGATCCAACCAGTCCATCCTAAAGGAGATCAGTCCTGGGTGTTCTTTGGAAGGAATGATGCTAAAGCTGAAACTCCAGTACTTTGGACACCTCATGCGAAGAGCTGACTCATTGGAAAACACCCTGATGCTGGGAGGGATTGGGGGCAGGAGGAGAAGGGGATGACAGAGGATGAGATGGCTGGATGACATCACCGACTCGATGGACATGAGTTTGAGTGAACTCTGGGAGTTGGTGATGGACAGGGAGACCTGGCGAGCTGCAGTCCATTGGGTCGCAAAGAGTCAGACATGACTGAGCAACTGAACTGAATATTCCATTGTGTATATATACCACATCTTTATCCATTCATCTATGGAGGACACTGAGGCTGCTTCCATATCTTGACTATTGTAAACTGCTGCAAGGGACACAGAGGGTATCTTTTCTAGAATCCAGACATAGCCTTATCATCCTGCAAGTGGAAAGGCTTTGAAATCTCCCCATCTCTTTTTCATGGATGTATGATCTAACAAAGTAGGATTTAGGATTCTACATTCCGTATTTGACTTCTTAGAGACTTGCCAGATAAATTCTTAACTTTGGCTACACATTCCCCCATCTCCTCCTCAGGTTGATCATATCCTTGCTTCCTTTCAGGTGCTGTGGTTTTCATTTCTTACAAGTCTTTCGGGTCCATCTTAGATGGCTCCTTTGTGTCTAAGGAAAACCTAACTCTTGATGAAAAGCTGGATCACTTTCAACTGAATTCCAAGATGATAAGTGGTACCACAGGATGCAAGAAGAATTGTTCCCTGGCCAAACCTGTGAACTTCACATTTCACCATATACAGGTGGGCAAGTTATCAACTTGTTTGAGCACCTAGAGATTTCTACCAATCACACCTGTAAACCCAGTAGTGAAAAGGTATGGTTTTTGTAGTCAATTCTTTCTCCCCAAGCTGGTTTATCAGGAATTGCCAATGGAGATTGGAAATTCAGCCCAGTGCTTGGTTACTAGCTACTCCAAAAATTACGTGATGGGAATTATTCCCTCAACAGACTAAGAAGTGATAAAAACTGTAGCCTTATTTACTGTTGGGAAATGAACAGATAAAGCCGACTCTGCAATCCCATGGACTATAGCCTGCCAGGCTCCTCTGTCCATGGGATTTTCCAGGCAAGAATACTGGAGTGGGTTGGCATTTTCTCCTCCAGGGGATCCTCCTGACCCAGGGATCAAACCCGTGTCTCCTGCACTGGCAGGCAGATTCTTTAGCACTGAGCCACCTGGGAAGCCCAAGATGTTCACAGTAAGGTCTCTTAAAGTGAAATCATCAAGTCACGTACTTTAAGTATGTACAGTTATATTTGTCGAGTATTCCTCGATAAAGCTGGAAAAAATAAAAGACTCAAAAAATTAAAAGTCAGATGAGAGCTTCCCTGGTAGCTCAATGGTAAAGAATCCACCTGCCAATGCAGGACACGTGGGTTCGATCCCTGGTCCAGAAAGATCCCAAATGCCTCAGGGCAACAAAGCCCCTGTGTCACAACTACTAAGCCTGAGCTCTAGAGTCCTCAGGCTGCAAATACTGAGCCCACGTGTCACAAGTACTGAAGCCCATGCACCCCAGAGCCCATGCTCAGCAACAAGAGAAGCCAGCCATCACAGTGAGAAGCCCATGCACTGCAACTTGAGAGTAGACCCTGCTCTCTGAAACTAGAGAAAGTCCTGCACAAAACGAAGACCCAGCACAGCCAAAAGTAAACAAGCAAATTTTGAAGTCAGATGAAAGAGGTTTTTTTTTTTAACATTTGGAAAAATTTCATTTCTGACCCAAGAATTGAAACTTGAGCCTCTAATTAATTGAAGAAGAATTTGAAAATACATTATCTGGTCTTCTAGTTCTAAGTAGAAGATACTTTATATAACAAAGTCTATATTGAATATGGTATCTTGCACTTCAAAATTTGTTGAGTGTAGATCTTATAGTGTTCTTACCACAAAAACAAACAAAAAGCTGAAACAAAGGGACACAAGAAACTTTAGGAAGTGTTGGGTAGGTTTTGTTATTTTGATGGTGGTGCTGGCATCACAGGTGTTTGCATATGTCCAAATTCATCACATTTTATGTAGTGTGTGCTGTGCGCTCAGTCGTGTCTGACTCTTATGACTGTAACCCACCGTGCTCCTCTTTCCATGGGATTCTCCAGGCAAGAATACTGCAGTGGGTTGCCATTTTCTACCGCAGGGGATCTTCCCAACCTAAGGATTGAATTCACGTTTCCTGTGTCTCCTGCATTGGCAGGCAGATTCTTTACCTTTGTAAATATAATTATAATAATTATACCTCGGTATAGCCATAAAAAAAACTGAATCCCATTACTTTTAAAACACATTAAAAATTGTCCTCACAAGATATTCAATGTAGGCCCCTGTGCTATATGTTAGAACCTTGCTGTCTATTGATTCTAAATGTATAGTTTGCATCTACGAACACCAAACTCCCAGTCCATCTCTCCCCCTTCCCCCTCCCCCCGGCAACCACAAGTCTGTTCTCTACGTCTGTGAGTCTGTTTCTGTGTAAACACAATTTTGCAATAATTATAAATGGAAAGTAACATTTAAATTGCATAAAAAAATTTAAAAACAAAAACCTTAGTATAAAAAATTTTATTGGCGTATAGTTGATTTGGAATCGGTGAATTTAACTCAGATGCTCATTATATCTACTATTGTGGACAAGAATATCTCAGAAGAAATGGAGTAGCCATCATAGTCAACAAGAGTCCCAAATGCAGTACTTGGATGCAATCTCAAAAACGACAGAATGGTCTCTCTTTGTTTCCAGGGCAAACCATTCAATATCACAGTAATCCAAGTCTATGCCCCAACCAGTAATGCTGAAGAAACTGAACAGTTCTACGAAGACCTATAAGACCTTCTAGAACTAACACGCAAAAAAGATGTCCTTTTCATGATAGGGGACTGGAATGCAAAAGTAGGAAGTCAAGAAATACCTGGTAAGTGCGCTCTGCGGCTCCGTGAATCTGTCTCTTGCTTCAACAGTGCTTTGATGGAACAGACCCAGGGACGCCCCTTGCTCCAGCCTCTGACCACCCTCCAACCTTTTTTCCAGTCGCAGCCTCAGGAGTCAGCCACTCAGCTGTCCGCGATCATCAGGACCAGCCACCTGATGAGCTATATATAGTCCATTTTTAAACTCCTTATTACCGACCAATCACGAGCTCCCAGATTCGTTAGAATTATTCTACCGAAGTGGAGGCCGCAGTCAACCGCCCGGTTAACATGCAACTGTGGGCCTCCTGCACCTACCTCTCTCTGGGCTTCTATTTCGACGGCGAAGATGTGGCCCTGGAGGGTGTGGGTCACTTTTTTCGCGAATAGGCCAAGGAGAAGCACGAGGGCGCAGAGCGTCTCTTGAAACTGCAAAACCAGCGTGGCGGCTGCGCCCTCTTCCGGACGTGCAGAAGCCATCTCAAGACGAGTGGGGTAAAACCCAGGACGCTATGGAAGCTGCCCTTCTCCTAGAGAAGAACCTGAATCAAGCCCTGTTGGATCTGCACGGCCTGGCTTCTGCCCGCAGAGACCCCCACATCTGTGACTTCCTAGAGAACCACTTCCTAAATGAGGAAGTGAAACTCATCCAGAAGATGGGTGACCACCTGACCAACCTCTGCAGGCTGGCTGGTCCCCAGGCTGGGTTGGGCGAGTATCTCTTCGAAAGGCTCACCCTCAAGCGCGACTAGGAGCTTCTGTAGACCAGTGGGCTTTGAAGAACCCGCCTAACATCAGGGCTGCCTGAAGCCTCTCTCTGCAGCTATTAGGCAGCTTTTTAACACCCTAGAGCCCACTCTCAAGCCTTGGACCAAATGGAAACAATAAAGCTTTTTGCAGCATTAAAAAAAACAAAAACAAAAAAAGAATTACCTGGAGTAACAGGCAAATTTGCCCTTGGAGTACAGAATGAAGCAGGGCAAAGGCTAATAGAGTTTTGCCTAGAGAACACACTGGTCATAGCAAACATCCTCTTCCAACAACACAAGAGAAGACTCTACACATGGACATCACCAGATGATCAGTACTGAAATCAGATTGATTATATTCTTTGCAGCCAAAGATGGAGAAGCTCATTCAGCAAAAACAAACCGGGAGCTGACTGTGGCTCAGATCATGAACTCCTTATTGCCAAATTCAGACATAAATTGAAGAAAGTAGGGGAAACCACTAGACCATTCAGGTATGACCTAAATCAAATCCCTTACCATTGTACAGTGGAAGTGACAAATAGATTCAAGGGATCAGATCTAATAGAGTGCCTGAAGAACTATGGACAGAGGTTCATGACATTGTACAGGAGGCAGTGATCAAGACCATCCCCAAGAAAAAGAAATGCAATAAGGCAAAATGGTTGTCTGAGGCGTCCTTACAAATAACTGTGAAAAGAAGAGAAGTGAAAGGTAAAGGAGAAAAAGAAAGATAGACCCATTTGAATGTAGAGTTCCAAAGAATAGCAAGGAGAGATAAGAAACCTTCCTCAGCGATCAATGCAAAGAAATAGAGGGAAACAATAGAATGGGAAAGTCTAGAGATCTCTTCAAGAAAATTAGAGATACTAAGGTAACATGGAACATTTCATGCAAAGACGGGCTCGATAAAGGACAGAAATGGTATGGACCTAACAGAAGCAGAAGATATTAAGAAGAGGTGGCAAGAATATACACAAAAAAGATCTTCATGACCCAGATATTCAACATGGTGTGATCACTCACTTTGAGCCAGACATCCTGGAATGCGAAGTCATGTGGGCCTTAGGAAGTGTCACTACAATCAAAACTAGTGGAAGTGATGGAATTCCAGCTGAGCTATTTCAAATCCTAAAGATGATGTTGTAAAAGTGCTGCACTCAATATGCCAGCAAATTTGGAAAACTCAGCAGTGGCCACAGGACTGGAAAAGGTCAGTTTTCATTCCAATCCCAAAGAAAGGCAATGCCAAAGAATGCTCAAACTACTGCACAATTGCACTCATCTCACACGCTGGCAAAGTAATGCTCAAAATTCTCCAAGCCAGGCTTCAACAGTATGTGAACTGTGAATTTCCATATGCTCAAGCTGGAGTTGGAAAAGGCAGAGGAACCAGAGATCAAATTGCCAACATCTGTTAGATCATCAAAAAAGCAGAGTTCCAGAAAAACATCTACTTCAGCTTTAATGACTATGCCAAAGCCTTTGACTGTGTGGGTCACAATAAACTGTGGAAAATTCGGAAAGAGATGGGAATACCAGACCACCTGACCTGCCTCCTGAGAAATCTGTATGCAGGTCAAGAAGCAACAGTTAGAACTGGATATGGAACAACAAACTGGTTCCAAATATGGAAAGGAGTACATCAAGGCTGTATATTGTCACCCTGCTTATTTAACTTATATGCAGAGTACATCATGAGAAATGCTGGGCTGGATGAAGCACAAACTGAAATCAAGATTGCCAGGAGAAATATCAATAACCTCAGAATGTGCAGATGACACCACCCTTACGGCAGAAAGCAAAGAAGACCTAAAGAGCCTCTAGATGAAAGTGAAAGAGGAGATTGAAAAAGTTGGGTTAAAACTCAACATTCAGAAAACTGAGATCATGGCATCTGGTCCCATCACTTCATGGCAAATAGATAGGGAAACAATGGAAACAGTGACAGGGGGGCTCCTAAATCACAGCAGATGGTGACTGCAGCCATGAAATTAAAAGATGCTTGCTCCTTGGAAGAAAAGTTATGACCAACCTAGACAGAATATTAAAAAGCAGAGACATTACTTTGCCAACAAAAGTCCATCTAGTCAAAGCTATGGTTTTTCCAGTAGTCATGTATGGATGTGAGGGCTGAACTATAAAGAAAGCTGAGTGCTGCAGAATTGATGCTTTTAAACTGCAGGGTTGGAGAAGACTCTTGAGAGTCTTGGACAGCAAGGAGATCAAACCAGTCCATCCTAAAGGAAATCAGTCCTGATATTCATTGGAAGGACATGCTGAAGCTGAAACTCCAATACTTTGGCCACCTGATGCAAAAAGCTGTCTCATTTGAAAAGACCCTGATGCTGGAAAAGACTGAAGGCAGGAGGAGAAGGGGAGGACAGTTGGATGGCATCACTGACTCAATGGACATGAGTTTGAGTAAACTCCGGGAGTTGATGATGGGACAGGGAGGTCCATGGGGTTGCAAAGAGTCGGATGTGACTGAGTGACTGAACTGAACTGATTTAGAATGTCATACTGGCTTCAAGTATACAATATAGTGGGCTTCCCAGGTGGCTCAGTGGTAAGAATCCGCCTGCAACTTCAGGAGAGGAAGGAGATATGGGTTTGATCCCTGGGTTGGGAAGATGCCTGGGAGGAGGAAATGGTAATTCACTCTAGTATTCTTGCCTGGAAAATTTCATGGACAAAGGATTCTGGTTGGACACAACTAAGAATGCACGCGTGCATACAATATGGTAATCCAGTACTTTTGCAGATTATATTCCATTAAAGGTTATTACAAAATAATGGGTAGAGTTTCCTGTGCTATATAGTAAATCATTGTTGCTTATCTATTTAATAGATAGTATTTTGTATCTATTAATCCCATAGTCCTAATTTGTCTGTCCCCATCCTTAATAAGCACAAGTCTATTTTCTATGTCTGTGAGTTTGTTTCTGTTTTTTATATTCCATTCATTTGTTTTTTTAGATTCCACATATAGGAGATAATATAGAGTATTTGTCTTTATCTGCCTGACATTTTACTAAGCATAATACCCTTTAGGTCAATCTGTATTGTTGCAAATAATTTCTTATTATTTCTTTCTTTTCTATGGTTGAATAGTATTTCGTTGCATGTGTGTGTGCGTGCATGTATATGTGGGAAGCTTCAGATTTTAAATGATAGTGTCTCATGAAGAGCAATTTTCTTTCCAGATGGTAGGGGAAAGCAGAAAGTCTCTTTGTGTCTACTGGGATGAGCTGGTCTGGTCTAATGAAGGGTGCCACGTGATCTTTTCCGACGGAACTCGAACTGTATGCAGTTGCAGCCATCTGTCCACCTTTGCCGTCCTCATGGCCTCGGTCGAGCTGAAGGTACGTGTGTAAACACACATGACGCTGAAAATCAGCTCTGCTGCAGGGTGGTGCTGGGGTGGAAGGCAGGGATCTTCAAAAAGAAGATGAAAAAATATTAGCAGAGGAACAGCTATGTATCTTCCTCTCTTCTTCCTTTTTTCATTTTTTTTAAATCCAAGGATAATGCTTTACAATGCTGTCTTAGTTTCTGCCATACACCAACATGAATATGTACACCAACATTCCCTTCCCTTTTGAGTTTCCCTCTTACTGAAACTGCATCCCATCCTATTAGGTCATCACAGAGTACCAAGCTGAACTCCCTGTGCTATTCAGCATCTTCCAGCTAGCTTTTATTTTACACATGGTAGTGTACTTGTTTCAATGCTACCTGAGAAGCCACAGTGTATATGCTCCAATGCAACTCTCTCAACTGGTCCCACCCTCTCCTTCCCCTGCTGTGAACACAAGTCCATTCTCTATGTCTGAGTCTCTATTCCTGCTCTGCAAGTACATTCATTCATCAATACCATTTTTTCTAGATTCCATACGCATGCATTAATATAAATTTCTCTTTTATCCTGTTAAAAAAATACTACTCTTTTAGGAGGTATGTAGTGGCATCTCATTGTGGTTTTAATTTATATGACCCTGATGACTAATGGTGTGGAACCTCTTTTCATATGTTCTCGTGGGATAGAACTTGTGAGTGAAACATCCCTTCTATCTGGGAAACTAGTTGTCCAAAACCACTGCATTCAGCCTTTAGGAATTTGGTGAACTTCTGATGGATTTCTTCACACCCACTCCTGTAACAACTACCTGTTCCTTCTGTGCTCTGTTAAAACTGAAATAGTTCCCATGTCTCATCTCCCTTGGGAAGAATTTGAGTTAACGTCTCCTCTTTGCTGTGCAAACTCATCTCTGCAATGAGATCGAGAAAAGTTACTATTTTATTGGCTATCATTATTTTATTGTTTGGACGAGAGTCATGTTTCATTGCAATATTCTACATCTTTTTAGAAAATTATTTATTTTTGGCTGCCTGGCTCTTCATTGCTGCACATGTGCTCTCTCTAGTTGCTGTGCCCAGGCTTCTCACTGTGATGGCTTCTCTTGTTGCAGAGGAGCCCAGCAGTGGGCTCTAGAGCACGTGGGCTTCACTAGTTGCAGCAGGTGGGCTCAGTACTTGTGGCACACGGGCTTAGTTGCCCCACAGCATGTGGGACCCTCCCAGACCAGGGATGGAACCCATGTCCCCTGCAATGACGGGTTGATTCTTCACCAGTGGACTACGAGAGAAGTCCAGTCTGGCCCCTATTGGTCTGCTCAGTTTCTCACGAGGAAATTACCACTGTGGGTTGAGAGTTCTTATTGGGAACCACAATTGGCTTATTGGCTTATTGGGAACCACAGCATCCAAAACAAAAACCAGTTGGGATCTCTTTTCTCCTGCTGCATCTAGGAGGATCCCGTGCTGACCATGATCACCTACGTGGGGCTGAGCCTCTCTCTGCTCTGCCTCTTCCTGGCGGCCCTCACCTTCCTCCTGTGTCAATCCATCCAGAACACCAGCACCTCCCTCCACCTGCAGCTCTCCATCTGCCTCTTCCTGGCCTACCTCCTCTTCCTCACAGGCATCAAACGGACAGAGCCTGAGGTAGGAGAATTAGCCAAAACCCTTTCTTACTTGTTTTTTATTTTGGCCAGGCTACATGACTTGTAGGATGTTAGTTCCCCCACATAAGATTGAATCTAAGGCCACAACAGTGGGAGTGTCAATTCCTAAACTGGACTGCCAGGGAATTCCCTTCTTCTTTTTTTATTTTTAATTTTTTTTTTGAACACCCAAATCTTTTATTGAGGGGGGACATTTCCGGGAGGCCTCCCACTGCACAGCCTGTTCCTTGGCGCTGCTTCCTGAGTCCTGTGGCTTCGTCACATCCGGCAGCTCAGGCGGGCTGGGCCTCGAATGCCTCACCTGCCCTGAAGGCTAGCCCCACAGTGGCAGGGGCCTGAGGCCGTGCTGTCTGGCTGGTGAAGCCTCACTCTCCCAACGTCTTGCCGTCGTCGTCCAGAAGCTGGTCGTCCTTGTACAGCCGCTGCTTATCCGGAGGCCGCTTGAGGATACCCTCGACGATGCGCTTCTGCTCGAACACGGTGCTCGACTCCTTGGCATCCATGAAGACGGTGGTCTTGTGGCGCCCGATCATGAGGAACAAACACATCTTGGCGGCGGCGGGCCGGCCTGAGCGCGGAGCCGGGGTCCCCCGCACGGCCCGGCGCCCCCGCCGCCCCCAGCCCCAGCCCGGCCCCGGCCCAGCACCCCTCCCCGCAGGCCCCTCTTCTTTTTTTTTAACCAGCTTTTTCTTTAATTTTTATTGGAGTATGTTGCTTTACAAGGTAGTGCTAGTTCCTGCTGTACAGCAAAATGAGTCAGTCACACATATACATATATCCCTCCCCTTTGGGGCTTCCTTCTCATTCAGGTCACCAGAGTGCTTTAAGGAGAGCTCCCTGTGATATACAGTAGGCTCTCATTAGTTATCTATTTTATACACAGTATCAACTGTATAATTCATCCATCTGTAATTTGTCCTTTTTAAATGTACACCTCAGTGGCTTTCAGTGTATTCGTGGAACTGTGTATTCCCATGGGTTACTTATTACTCATTACATGTTCATACCCTCAAATTACATCAACCGTATCCTCCCAACCTCTGTCTCCTGGCAATCAGGTCTTTACTCATTTTTTTCTTTTAACAAAGAAATTTTTAGATTTCTGAGATTTTTTAGATTCCATTTTTATTTTTAGAAAACAGATTGTACAGTATTTGTCTTTGTCTGACAATCTCCTGAGCATAAGCACTCAAGGTTCATCTGTGTTGTTGCAGAAGGCAGGAATCCTCCTTTCTCATGGCTAAATAGTATATTAGATATGTTGCTGGAAAATTCCACAGGCAGAGGAACTTGGCATTATCTATGTCTATAATCGGAGAAGGCGATGGCACCCCACTCCAGTACTCTTGCCTGGAAAATCCCATGGACAGAGGAGCCTGGTGGGCTGCAGTCTGTAGGGTCGCTAAGAGTCGGACACGACTGAGCGACTTCATTTTCATTTTTCACTTTCATGCATTGGAGAAGGAAATGGCAACCCACTCCAGTGTTCTTGCTTGGAGAATCCCAGGGACGGGGAGCCTGGTGGGCTGCTGTCTATGGAGTCGCACAGAGTCGGACACGACTGAAGAGGCTTAGCAGCAGCAGCAGCATGTCTATAATAGACACAGATATGTTGTTGTTTAGTCACTAAGTTGTGTCCAACTCTTTTGCAACCCCTTGGACCACAGCCTGCCAGGCTCCTCTGTCCTTGGGATATCCCAGGCAAGACTACTGAAGTGGGTTGCTATTTCCTGCTCCAGGGGATCTTCCTGACCCAGGGATCAAACCCACATCTCCTGCATTGGCAGTCGGGTTATATACCCACCTGAGCCACCAGGGAAGCCCAGATATAGAGACAGAGATATAAAACCGTCACCCTGATCAAGATATGGAACATGCCCAGAATGCACAGAGTTTTCTTCATGTCCTTTCACCAGTTAATTGTCAATTTAAAAACTTGTACTTTGCTTTACAATAATTAGCCTCCAACTAAAATAAAGAAATGTTTTAAAAAAGAATAACACTGAAGAGGCTTAGATGCCTTAGGTATCTTCATAATATGCTGAAAGGCAAATTATGGGATAAAATATGTCCATACTTGTTAAAACTGCTTATAGATGGATCATGAAAAATTGTAAATATATAGGAAATAAATGTCTGAGGTGGTTCTTATGTTAAAAAAAAAAAAAAAAAAACTTGTACAGACTGAATGAACGATGCACAGTGGAGATGGGTCCTGAGGGTCACTGATTTATAATTCCAAGCTAGCAGGTTTGATATCAAGCATTGTTTCATGCAACAGCATCTCCAAGGAGTGAGGGGGAAAAACCAGGAAATGAATGGAGTTTTACAAGGAATGAGAGATTGCTGGAAAGACTCAGGACATGATTCCAAACAGAGGAGGGTTTTATTCATTGTGAAAAGAGAGTCAATGGTCCAGAAGAGATCATGAGAGGTGTAGAAGAAACCCATTACCCTCGGACAATGGACAGTGGCCACTGTTCTCTTGAAATGTGTGGAAAGCAGTGTCCTCAAACAAAAGTCAGGTTATACTTTTATCAAAGACATGGAGTGGGAGGTGGAGGGGTGGGCGTCATTTCCCTGGTGGTCCAGTGGTTAAACTGCACACTTCCAGTGCAGGGAGCATGGGTTCAATCCCTAGTCAAGTAACTTAAGATTCCACATGCTGCACTGTACAACCTAAAGAGAGGGGGAAATGACTTGTTCAAGTTCCAGTGTTCCTAAAGACATGGAGGGAACATTCAGTGAATATGAAGAAGGGTGGGGGAGGGTTTGCTTACTACAGAAAATGTCATTCAGAGCAGATGCTTTCATAGTGGAGGAAACCACAAGCTATTGGCTCAAAAGAGAAAACTATGGGGCTTTATGGGGATAAGAATATTGGGGGAGTCACTCACTCATTCATTCATTCATGTACCCAACATATATGCCACACAGACCAGAGTGACTTCAGTTCTGGGCAGTGACCAAGATGGAAGAGATGGTGATCATGGCAGGACAAGCAGGCCATAAGCTTTCTACGAGGATTAATTTCATCCTCAGAAGGGCAAAGGGGGCAGGGAGGTGGTTAAGGGTTCCTGGAATGGAGACAGCCCTGGCCAGCACTAGCTTCATCCGACTCAGAGAAGTCTAGCATCCATTAGCCAACAGGCAAAGGTCTATCTGATTTCTGCAGTCCTTAACACACTTTGAATATTGTCTTCCTCCATTTTAAGATGGACAAAGATCTCTTTGAACTTTAGTTAGCTAGTTAGCTTTTTTGGCTGCGCTGGGTCTTCGTAGCTATGAGCTTTCTCTAGTTGCAGCATCTTCCTTGCAGTACATGGATTTCTCACTGCAATGGCTTCTCTTGTTTCAGAGCATGGTGTTTGGGCTTAGTTGCCCCATGGCATGTGGAATCTTGCCAGACAAGAGATCAAACCTGTGTCCCCTGCATTGGCAGATGGATTTTAAGCCCTGGACCACCAGGGAAGTCCCCCATTCAACTTTAAACATGATACATTTTCAGTTTTTCTTGGGTGGCCCAAGTGACACCCTGCCAAGGCATGGGAATAGACAAGGGTGACCATCCATCTGTTTGGAGACATGACTCTAAAGAGAAGAAGGACATGTGAAGAAGGCTAAGGAGCATCTCTCACCAAAGTTACCCAGAGACAACCCTGGTGAAAAGCAGATGGTGAGGTCATTGCACCCAGGACTACTCCAGTGCCCCCTCTCCCCCCAGGTGCTGTGCAAGGTCATCGCCGGTGGACTGCATTACCTCTACTTGGCCGCCTTCACCTGGATGTTCCTCGAAGGGCTGCACCTCTTCCTCACTGTCAGGAACCTCAGGGTGGCCAACTACACCAGCGCAGGCAGATTCAAGAAGAGGTTCATGTACCCTGTAGGCTACGGGGTCCCAGCGGTGATTGTGGCTGTGTCTGCAGCGATCAACCCCCAAGGATACGGCACCACTAAGCAGTGAGTCCGGTGCTGAAAATGTGCTGTTGGGGACGTGGGTACACACGTGTCTCCCTGGGAAACTGAGGGTGGAAGGAAGGGTGGAGTAGGTCACGACTCAGGCTGAGAACAAAGATGCTGAACATTTATTTCTCCAGCCCCTGGGGCGAAGTGTTTCATATACACCATTTCTCATGTCTATCAAAACATCCCTAGAGGAAAGTGGTCCAATTGTTCCCATTTTGTATACTAAGCAAACTGAGGTTCAGAGAAAAAGGTGAACGACTAGTGTAAAGTAACACGGACAGTAAACTGGAAGGAGCATGAATTTTTATTTTTTATACAAATGTCTATATTTATAAATGTCACATGTTTATAGATCTTTAATACTTCTATTACTGAAAGTAATAACTAGTTTTATAAAAAATAATATTCTAATAAAGAACCTCTGTAATACCACTAAGCCCAGTATGTGTTAGTCATTCAGTCACATCTGACTCTGCACCCCATGGACTGTGGCCCACTAGGCTCCTCTGTCCATGGAATTTTCCAGGCAAGAATACTGGAGTGGATTGCCATTTGCTACTCCAAGGTATCTTCCTGACCTAGAGTTCTAACCCATGTCTCCAGTGTTTCCTGCTTTGGCAGGTGGATTCTTTACCAACTGTACCACTTGAGAAGCCCCTTAAATATATATACATATAAATATATACTTTTATAAAAATGGGGTCATGATAAAGATACTGCATGTAATTTGTTTATTCCCTTAATACTCTCCAGACCAGAATACTGGAGTGGGTAGCCTTTCCCTTCTCCAGGGGATCTTCCCAACCCAGGGATCAAACCCAGGCCTCCCACACTACAGGCAGATTCTTTACCAGCTGAACCACAGGGAAGCCCAAGAACACTTGAGTGGGTGGCCTATTCCTTCTCCAGGGGATCGTCCTGACTCAGGAATCCAACCAGGGTCTCTTGCATTGCAGGCAGATTCTTTACCAACTGAGCTATCAGGGAAGCCCAATATATATATAATATAGATGTAAATGTATATTTTTTTATAAAAAAATGGGATCATGATAAAGGTATTGCATGTAATTTGTTTATTCCCTTAATAATATATAGTGGACTTTTTCCACATTAGTACAGATACACATCATCATTCAATGTATTATGTTGTATATTCTTACCATCTTTATAAAATTAATCTCTAAGCGATAGACATCTGAAATTCTTTACAAATTTTTGCTGTCATAACCAAATGCTTCCATAAACTTGAAGGAGCATGAATTCTAGACTTGATTGCTGCTAAGTCGCTTCAGTCGTGTTCGACTCGGTGCGACCCCATAGACGGAAGCCCATCAGGCTCCACCACACCTGGGATTCTCCAGGCAAGAACACTGGAGTGGGTTGCCTTTTCCTTCTCCAATGCATGAAAGTGAAAAGTGAAAGTGAAGTTGCTCAGTCATGTCCAACTCTTAGTGACCCCATGGGCTGTAGCCTACCAGGCTCCTCCGTCCACGGGATTTTCCAGGCAAGAGTACTGGAGTGGGGTGCCATTGCCTTCTCCGCTAGACTTGATTACCTGGTTCCAAATTCAAGGTTCCTCACTTACTAGCCTAGTGACTCTGAGGACAGTTAAATTCTTTCCTAGGTTTTCTCATTTGTAAAATAGAGTAATACTATCTACTTCCAAGTATTAGAATGGTACCTGACACATGTAAATGCTATATGCATGCTCAGTCGCTTCAGTTGTATCCAACTCTTTGTGACCCTATGGACTGTAGCCCACAGGCTCCTCTGTCCATGGGTTTCTCTAGAATACTGGAGTGGGTTGCCATGCTCTTCTCCAGGGGCTCTTCCCCGCCCAGGGATCAAACCCATGTCTCCTTCATCTCCTGCATAGCATGTGGATTCTTTACCAGTGAGCCACCTGGGAAGCCCAAAAAGTCCTATATAAATATTCTCTATTGCAGATTATGTATTGTATTCCATTACCTTTGTAAAATGCTGCTACTGTTGCTTTCTGTTTTTCAGTTGCTGGATCAACGTAGAGAAAGGGTTTATCTTGAGTTTCTTAGGACCCGTATCAGCCGTCATCTTGGTAGGTTTGTAGTGTGCGTGTGTCTGCCTCAGGTGCCATGTGTGTATAGAGTATGTGTGCGTGCTATGTAGTATTCAACTTAATTTGAAGATCAAAAGAGGTACTATTTTTTATTTTTTATTGCAGTACAGCTGATTTATAATATTGTGTTAGTTTCAGGTGTACAGTGAAGAGATTCAGCTATATATATAATGGAAAGTAAATGGAAAAAGTATATTATATATATATATATGTACACACACACACACACACATATATATATACTTTTCAGATTCTTTTTGATTATAGCTTATTACAAGGTATTGAATATACTTCCCTATGCTATACAGTAGGTTGTTATTGTTTATCTGTTCATATATAGTAATGTGCATATGTTAATTCCAACCAGCTACTTTATCCTTCTCTCCACTTCCCCTTTGGTAACGATAGTTTGTTTTCTGTTTGTCGGTCTATTTCTCTTTTGTATTTAAATTCATTTGTGTATTGTTTTTAGATCCCACATATAAGCAAGAACATAATATATTTATCTTTCTCTGACTTGACTTCACTTAGTATGATAATCTCTAGTTGCAACCATGTTGCTGCAAATGGCATTATTTCATTCTTTTTATGACTGAATAATATTCCATTGTATATATGTAGCACATCTTCTTTATCCATGCCTCTGCTGATGGACATTTAGGTTGCTTCCATGTCTTGCATACTATAAATAGAGCTGCAGTGAACATTGGGGAACATGTATCTTCTCAAAGTATGGCTTTCTCTGGATACATGCTCAGGAGTGGGATTGCTGAATCATATAGTAGTTCTAGTTTTACTTTTTTAAAGAATCTCCATACTGATCTCCATCCCGGTTTTACCAGTTTACATTCCTACCAACAGTGTAGGAGGGCAATCTAAGTACTATTTTAACATTCATTTGTTTCCTTTTAATAGTAGATGTTTGAGCATATGTCTTTATTTAAATTTTTTGAGCATATTTTTGCCATCAAAAAGTCTACAAACAATAAATGCTGGAGAGGGTGTGGAGAAAAGGAAACCCTCTTAAACTGTTGGTGGGAATGCAAACTAGCACAGCCACTGTGGAGAACAGTGTAGAGATTCCTTAAAAAAACTGGAAATAGAACTGCCATACAACTCAGCAATCCCACTGCTGGGCATACACACCAAGGAAACCACAGTCAAAAGACACATGTACCCCAATGTTCATTGCAGCACTGTTTACAGTAGCTCAGACATGGAAGCAACCTAGATATCCATCAGCAGACAAATGGATAAGGAAGTTGTGGTACATATACACAATGGAATATTACTCAGCTATAAAAAGAATGTATTTGAGTCAGTTCCAACAAGTGGATGAAACTGGAGCCTATCATACAGAGTGAAGTAAGTCAGAAAGAAAAGCACCAATACAGTATATTAACGCATATATATGGAATTTAGAAAACAGTAATGACAACCCTATATGCAAGGGAGCAAAAGAGACACAGTTGTAAAAAACAGATGTTTGGACTATGTGGGAGAAGGCAAGAGGGGGATGATTTGAGAGAATAGCATTGAAACATGTATATTACCACATGTAAAATAGATGACCAGTGCAAGCGTGATGCAAGAAGCAGGGGACTCAAAACCAGTGCTCTGAAACAGTCCAGAAGGGATGGCGTGGGGAGGGAGCTGGGAGGGGGCTTCAGGATGGGGGTACATATGTGCACCCATGGCTGATTCATGTTGATATATGGCAAAAACCACCACAATATTGTACAGTAATTAGCCTCCAATGAAAATAAATTAATAATTTTTAAATAATAAAAGTAAAAAAATTTTTAAGGAAAAAATTTTTGAGCACATTTAAATGCTGATGAATAGAGAAGAAATCATCCTTGTATCTCTAATATCTAGCATGCCATATATACTTAATATATATTTGTTGAATAAACAAATAAGTGGATGTGTAAAAATATAATTGTGACTATGATAAAATTATGTGATTTGGAAGTGATTTCACCAAGTGTTCTTAAATCTTCTTCAGTTTTTATGTTTGTTCGACTCAGGATATAGTCTGATGATTAGTCAGTTTAGGCTACAGTGTGGTACAGTGACAAAGAAGTCCCAACATCTCAGTGGCTTGGCAGAGCAAATACGTTTTTGTGTGCTATTTTTGCAAAGTCCAGTGTGGATCAAGACGCTCCTCCCCATGTGAGATTCAGCTTTACTTTTTTATGACTGTGCTGGGTCTTCGTTGCTTTGTGCAGGCTTTCTCTAGTCGTGGTGAGTGGGGGCTACTCTTTCTTGGGCGCTCAGGTTTCTCATGGAGGTGGCTTCTC
This sequence comes from Bos indicus, assembly GCF_029378745.1. Taxonomy (NCBI): domain Eukaryota; kingdom Metazoa; phylum Chordata; class Mammalia; order Artiodactyla; family Bovidae; genus Bos; species Bos indicus. Next base: position 17,151,644 of record NC_091766.1, on the reverse strand, counting down.
TTGTCGTGGAGCACAGGCTCTAGGCATGAGGGCTTCAGAAGTCGCAGCACATGGACTCACTAGTTCTGGCACATGAAGTTAGTTGCTCCAAGGCATGTGGGATCTTCCCAGACCAGGGACTGAACTCGTATCTCCTGCATTGGCAGGCAGATCGTTAGCCCCTGTGGCACCAGGGAAGTCCTCAGTTTTTCTTTTATGATTCTATTATTTTGACATGTGACCTCCTTGGTTGTTGCTAGAGGGGAAGAGTTGAAGACTGTAGGATTCAGGCATATATCACTGCGACCAACATCTCATCCACTAGAATTCAGCCATATGCCCCAGACTATCTGAAATGAGCCTGGAAAATACCTGCCCATGGCCCGTGTGTGCAAGGAAAGGCGTTGGTGGAGACACCACATTGCACTGTGTGCCACCTGACCACCCACGCATGTTCTTTTGTGGCCTTTCAGGAGCTCCTTGGTGGTATTGTACAAGTATCCCCAGTCTGCTCCAAAGGAATTTCAATATATTCTCTTTTTTTAACTTTTTGGCTGTGCTATGAGGCATGTGGGATCCTAGTTCCTGACCAGGGATGGAACCTGCATCCCCTGTATTGCAAGCATGGAGTCTTAACCACTGGACCACCAGGGAAGTCCCCAAGTTGCAACATATTCTAACTATAAAATCTCATACCTTTTCCCATGATCTTCAGTGCTTTCTAGTTTGACTCTCTATTTCTTTCTTAGGGAATAGTTACCCTGCAATGTTGCACAACAAAGTGCATTAGCTAGAGCATGTAGCATGTTAGTCACTCAGCCATGTCCAACTCTTTGAGACTCCATGGGCCATAGCCCACTAGGCCCTTCTGTCCATGGAATTCTCCAGGCAAGATTACTGGAGTGGGTTGGCACTCCCTTCTCCAAGGGATCTTCCTGACCCAGGAATTGAACCCTGGTTTCCCGCACTGCAGGCAGATTCTTTACTTTCTGAGCCATCACATATATCCCCTCTCTCATGGCCCTCCTTCCCACCCACCCCCATCTCACCCCTCTAGGTCATCACAGAACACCCAGCTAAGCTCCCTGCCTTCTACAGCAGGTTCTCACTGGCTATCTGTAGCTCTCTACACATGGTATCTTCACACACGGCAGTACACATATGTCAGGGAAAACCATAAAGAGATGAAACAACAACCCTCAGAATGGGAGAAAATAATGGCAAACAGAGCAACTTACAAGGAATGAATCTCCAAAATACACAAACAGCTCATGAAAACTCAATATGAGAAGAAACACACCCAATCAAAAAATGGGCAGAAGACCTATGTAGACATTTCTCCAAAGAAGACACACAGATGGCCAAGAGACACATGAAAAGATGCTCAACATCATGAACTATCAGAGAAATGCAGATCAAAACTACAAAGAGTAGTTCACCTCACACGGGTCAGAATGGCCATCATAAAAAAAAAAAAAAAAATGACTCTGTATGTTGGTCCACAATTAGTATCTTATTTTTTTTTCTTTCAGATAAACTTAATCTTTTATTTGATAACCCTGTGGATTTTGAGAGATCGACTTTCTTCCCTCAATAAAGATGTGTCCAAGATACAAAACACAAGGTAAAATGGGTTTAGACAGTTTTATGGGCTTAGCATAGGTTGTAGCCCTAAAGGATTGCTTTTTCAAGCATGCATGCATGCTCGGTTACCAAGTGGTGCCCAATGCTTTGCAACCTCATGGACAGTAGCCCACCAGGCTCCTCTATCCATGGGATTTCCCAGACAAGAATACTGAAGTGGGTTGCTATTTCCTCCTCCAGGGAATCTTCCCAACCCAGGGATCAAATCCATATCTCCTGCATCAGTAGGCAGATTGTTTACCTACTGAGTCTCCGGGAAGCCCCTAAACAGTCATCTGTAGAGAGTTGCCTACCCTGTTAGGAACCACTGTCAAATGAGAATCACCCTTAAAATCATATGCATTTGAAACCTTGAAATTAATGAGAAGATTCACAGAAACAGAAAGTAGAATTGATGTTGCCAAGAGATGAGAGTATGAAGAAATGGGTACTTATTGTTTAATGGATACAGTTTCAGTTTTTCAGGGTGAAATAAAAGCTCAGTAGAAAGATAGTGTTGCTGGTAGTACAACAATGTGAATGTATTTAATGCCTATGAACTGTATGTTTAAATATAGTTGCAGTAAATTTTGTGTTATGTGTATTCTGCTGCATCAAAATAAGTAGTGGTAAAATACCACACTTGCCTGGGAAATCCCATGGACACAGGAGCCTGGCGGGCTACAGTCCATTGGGTCACAAGAGTTGGACACGACTTAGCGACTAACAACCACCACCACCACAAAATATCATTCCAGTTATAAACATTCACATTAGAGGAAAACACCCATGGAATAAACTCATGTTCATCTATTAAAGTTTTTACAATGAAAATAATAGCATTACTTCCAAATATTGCATCACAACCACAGTTTCTCCAAGTCCATCTTGGCTTGAGAAAATTTCACCAGTAACTGGAGAGAATAGGCTTCCCAGGTGGCTCAGTGGTAAAGAATCTTCCTGCCAATACAGGAGATCTAGGCTCAATCCCTGGGTTGGGAAGATCCCCTGGAGAAGGAAATGGCAACCCACTCCAGTATTCTTGCCTGGAAAATCCCATAGACGGAGGAGCCTGGAGGCTACAGTCCATGGGGTTGCAAACAGTCAGGTATGACTTAGCAACTAAAGAACAACTGGAGAGGAAGGCAGATGGGGCCTGAAGACAGGACAATATACTATTCAAGAGAGAAGGTGGTGAGTTGGTGACTCTCCTTCTTGGTGTTAACAGGATGCTGACGTTTAAAGCCATTGCTCAGCTCTTCCTCTTGGGCTGTTCCTGGTGCCTTGGCTTCTTTCTCGCTGAACTGATAAAGGAACCCATCAGATCCATCATCGCCTATGCGTTTACCATCACCAACGTCCTGCAGGGAGTCTACATCTTCCTGGTCCACTGCGTCCTCAACCAGCAGGTAATAGGACCCATCCTGTCTTCTTCCCAGCTCCCAGCTGGGGTCCTCTCATGCGTTTACCTGGCTAGCCCTTCTCTCCCACATGATGCCCTTCTGCCTGATGGTGTGTTCCCGTTTTCCCCAAGCCTACCATTCTCCACTGAGTCTGGGAGTTCAAGCCCCTGTTTGTAGAAACATTTTTTATGTATCTGTAGGATGAGGTGAGTTCCACATCCTACCACTCTGCCATCTTGATTCTCCTTTGGGCATTCAAGTCTCCGTTTTCCAGTTTTCCAGTTTCCCAACTCATGAATCTGTAATGAGTATTGGATGGTAGTGGCCCCATTCTTCTCAGATCATGAATATGGGGTCTAACAGCAGCAAAACTAAAGTTTGGGGGACAGTGGTTTCCATTTCTTACTATTCATATTATATGTTAATGATTATTACTTGCTTGGCTCTGGGGGATCCAGGGGCTGCTTTCTGAACAGTGAAGAAATCAGAAATGGGAAACAACATAATTAGACATGAATAACCAACTGTGATTTTCACCTTGGGGAAAATTGTTAGGGAGATATTAAACTACTAGGTAGGGCTTCTTTAGACTTGACGGTGAGGGGCTTAAGGTGGGTAGGAGACAACCAGCCAAAGAAGGGCAGTAAAGCTGATGTGGAAACCCTTGCCAGTCCCAGAACCCAAAGATGTGTAGTGAGGGCAGTGCTCTGAGTGTAGGAGAATAGGGTGGTAGTGATGATCCAGGTGCCAGCATTGGCTGGACCACATAAACTTTTTTTTTTAATTTAAATGTATTTATTTTAATTGGAGGCTAATTACTTTACAATATTGTATTGGTTTTGCCATACATCGACATGAATCCGCCACGGGTGTACACGTGCTCCCCATCCTGAACCCCCCTCCCGCCTCTCTCCCCGTACCATCCCTCTGGGTCATCCCAGCGCACCAGCCCCAAGCATCCTGTATCCTGCATCGAACCTGGTAACGATAACCTTGTATGTGAGACAGCAAAAGAGACACAGATGTATAGAACAGTCTTTTGGACTCTGTGGGAGAGGGAGAGGGTGGGATGATTTGGGAGAATGGCATTGAAACATGTATCATACCACATAAACTTTTTAAGCAGTGATTTTGCACTGCATTCTGACTTGATAAATAGATGGATTTTGCTAGGTTTCCCTCCAGTGGGGTTGTATGGATCTCAGAGAGACGTGTAGTCAGGTATAAATGTAAGAGTTGAACCATAAAGAAGGCTGAGCGCTGAAGAATTGACACTTCAAACTGTGGTGCTGGAGAAGACTCTTCAGAGTCCCTTGGACAGCAAGGAGATCAAACCAGTTAATTCTAAAGGAAATCAACCGTGAACATACATTGGAACTGATATACATTGGACTGATGCTGAAGCTGAAGCTGAAGCTCCAATATTTTGGCACCTGACGCTAAGAGCCAACTCATTGGAAGACCGTGACACTGGGAAAGACTGAGGGCAGGGGGAGAAAGGGGCAACAGAGGATGTGACAGTTGGATGGCATCATCGACTCAATGGATGTAAGTTTGAGCAAATCCCAGGAGATACTGAAGGACAGGGAAACCTGGTGTGCTGCAGTCCATGGGGTCTCAAAGAGTGGGATAAGACTTAGCAACTGAACATCAACAACAACATTGAGAGGAGGAAGCAGTTCTCAGTGGTTACAGAAAACTGCTCATGTTCTTAAGGATAATATAAATGTTGAGTTATCATTAGCATAAAGGTGCATAGGCTGATCCACAAATAATATCTCTGTAATCACTCATAGGGGCCTCCCTGGCGGATCAGATGATAAAGAATCTGCCAGCAATGCAGGAGACCTGGGGTTGATCCCTGTGCTGGGAAGACCCCCCTGGAGAAGGGCATGGCAATCCCTCCGGTATTCTTGCCTGAAGAATTCCATGGGCAGAGGAACCTGGTGGGCTACAGTACATGGGGTCACAAAGAGCTGGACATGACTGAGCGACGAACACAAAATCACTCATAGATCAATCTATCTGATATGGCCTCCGCGGACCATCTGCAAATAAAAATGGGGGAAAGTACTATTTTCGGTAGCATTGTGCATATAGCCAGAAAGCATTAAAACGCAAGATTTTTGTTTACCATCTTTTTCAGGTGAGAGATGAGTACATAAAGTGGCTTAGGAGGATGAATAAAAAGACAGAGTCTGACAGCTACATCCTTTCCAGCTCTACCAGCCAAACCCACATGGTAAGATGATTTCCTCTCCTAGTCCATGCTGTTTCCTAATTTGAATTATTCTCTTCAAACCGGTCGGCAGTTCGGTCTGCCCCTCCCCCAATAGTCTGACTGGACCACACATTGACTCTTGGCACAGGAACCTGTTAGCATCTCTGTCTCAGCTTACTGTGCAATATCTGACATTGAGCATCTCTAGGGTAGGGTAATAGCATACTTACCCACACATAATCTGCACAGTGAAAGATTTTGTTTTTCTGGGATTATTGGTTTCTAAGTGCAAGGGCTTCCCCGGTGGCTCAGTGGTAAAGAACCTGCCTGTCAATGCAGGAGATGCGGATTAGATCCCTGGCTCAGGAAGATCCCCTGGAGAAGGAAATGGCAAACCACTCCAGTGTCCTCACCTGGGAAATCCCATGGACATAGGAGCCTGGCAGGCTATATAGTCCATGGGGTCCCAAAAGAGTTGGACACAATTTAGCAACTAAATAACAACAGCAATCTGAGTCCAAACCTTGGAGTTACAAAAACGTGAATAAAACTCTTTCTAATTTATATTATACTGTAACTAAGATATCCTTGTTCATGAGTTCCACAAGTTGCCAAACAGGTTTCACTGCTGGTAGGCTCTGAGCCTTAACCAGGCCTGTGCTTTGTAAACCTTCAGAGAGGCCACAGAACTTGGGACTTGCCAAACATGTTTAGCCAGGATTTTTTTTTCCAGCAGAAAATGTCTTTACATTTTGTAGAACACTGGTGTTTTTGTTTGTTTGTTTGTTTGTTTTCTTTTTTTTCCTAATTTTATTTTATTTTTAAACTTTACATAATTGTGTTAGTTTTGCCAAATATCAAAATGAATCCGCCACAGGTATACATGTGTTCCCCATCCCGAACCCTCCTCCCTCCTCCCTCCCCATACCATCCCTCTGGGCCGTCCCAGTGCACCAGCCCCAAGCATCCAGCATCGTGCATCGAACCTGGACTGGCAACTCGTTTCCTACATGATATTTTACATGTTTCATTGCCATTCTCCCAAATCTTCCCACCCTCTCCCTCTCCCACAGAGTCCATAAGACTGTTCTATACATCAGTGTCTCTTTTGCTGTCTCGTACACAGGGTTATTGCTACCATCTTTCTAAATTCCATATATATGCGTTAGTATACTGTATTTATGTTTTTCCTTCTGGCTCACTTCACTCTGTATAATAGGCTCCAGTTTCATCCACCTCATTAGAACTGATTCAAATGTATTCTTTTTAATGGTTGAGTAATACTCCATTGTGTATATGTACCATAGCTTTCTTATCCATTCATCTGCTGATGGACATCTAGGTTGCTTCCATGTCTTGGCTATTATAAACAGTGCTGCGATGAACATTGGGGTACACATGTCTCTTTCCCTTCTGGTTTCCTCAGTGTGTATGCCCAGCAGTGGGGTTGCTGGATCATAAGGCAGTTCTATTTCCAGTTTTTTAAGGAATCTCCACACTGTTCTCCATAGTGGCTGTACTAGTTTGCATTCCCACCAACAGTGTAAGAGGGTTCCCTTTTCTCCACACCCTCTCCAGCATTTATTATTTGTAGACTTTTGGATCGCAGCCATTCTGACTGGTGTGAAATGGTACCTCATAGTGGTTTTGATTTGCATTTCTCTGATAATGAGTGATGTTGAGCATCTTTTCATGTGTTTGTTAGCCATCTGTATGTCTTCTTTGGAGAAATGTCTATTTAGTTCTTTGGCCCATTTTTTGATTGGGTCATTTATTTTTCTGGAGTTGAGCTGTAGGAGTTGCTTGTATATTTTTGAGATTAGTTGTTTGTCGGTTGCTTCATTTGCTATTATTTTCTCCCATTCTGAAGGCTGTCTTTTCACCTTGCTAATAGTTTCCTTTGATGTGCAGAAGCTTTTAAGGTTAATTAGGTCCCATTTGTTTATTTTTGCTTTTATTTCCAATATTCTGGGAGGTGGGTCATAGAGGATCCTGCTGTGATGTATGTTGGAGAGTGTTTTGCCTATGTTCTCCTCTAGGAGTTTTATAGTTTCTGGTCTTACATTGAGATCTTTAATCCATTTTGAGTTTATTTTTGTGTATGGTGTTAGAAAGTGGTCCAGTTTCATTCTTTTACAAGTGGTTGACCAGATTTCCCAGCACCACTTGTTAAAGAGATTGTCTTTAATCCATTGTATATTCTTGCCTCCTTTGTCAAAGATAAGGTGTCCATATGTGCGTGGATTTATCTCTGGGCTTTCTATTTTATTCCATTGATCAATATTTCTGCCTTTGTGCCAGTACCATACTGTCTTGATAACTGTGGCTTTGTAGTAGAGCCTGAAGTCAGGTAGGTTGATTCCTCCAGTTCCATTCTTCTTTCTCAAGATCGCTTTGGCTATTCAAGGTTTTTTGTATTTCCATACAAATTGTGAAATTATTTGTTCTAGCTCTGTGAAGAATACTGTTGGTAGCTTGATAGGGATTGCGTTGAATCTATAAATTGCTTTGGGTAGTATACTCATTTTCACTATATTGATTCTTCCAATCCATGAACATGGTATATTTCTCCATCTATTAGTGTCCTCTTTGATTTCTTTCACCAGTGTTTTATAGTTTTCTATATATAGGTCTTTAGTTTCTTTAGGTAGATATATTCCTAAGTATTTTATTCTTTCCATTGCAATGGTGAATGGAATTGTTTCCTTAATTTCTCTTTCTGTTTTCTCATTATTAGTGTATAGGAATGCAAGGGATTTCTGTGTGTTGATTTTATATCCTGCAACTTTACTATAGTCATTGATTATTTCTAGTAATTTTCTGGTGGAATCTTTAGGGTTTTCTATGTAGAGGATCATGTCATCTGCAAATAGTGAGAGTTTTACTTCTTCTTTAACAATTTGGATTCCTTTTATTTCTTTTTCTGCTCTGATTGCTGTGGCCAAAACTTCCAAAACTATGTTGAATAGTAATGGTGAAAGTGGGCACCCTTGTCTTGTTCCTGACTTTAGAGGAAATGCTTTCAATTTTTTACCATTGAGGATAATGTTTGCTGTGGGTTTGTCATATATAGCTTTTATTATGTTGAGGTATGTTCCTTCTATTCCTGCTTTCTGGAGAGTTTTTATCATAAATGGATGTTGAATTTTGTCAAAGGCTTTCTCTGCATCTATTGAGATAATCATATGGTTTTTATTTTTCAATTTGTTAATGTGCTGTATTACATTGATTGATTTGCAGATATTGAAGAATCCTTGCATCCCTGGGATAAAGCCCACTTGATCATGGTGTATGATCTTTTTAATGTGTTGTTGGATTCTGATTGCTAGAATTTTGCTAAGGATTTTTGCATCTATGTTCATCAGTGATATTGGCCTGTAGTTTTCTTTTTTTGTGGCATCTTTGTCAGGTTTTGGTATTAGGGTGATGGTGGCCTCATAGAATGAGTTTGGAAGTTTACCTTCCTCTGCAATTTTCTGGAAGAGTTTGAGCAGGATAGGTGTTAGCTCTTCTCTAAATTTTTGGTAGAATTCAGCTGTGAAGCCGTCTGGACCGGGGCTTTTGTTTGCTGGAAGATTTTTGATTACAGTTTCAATTTCCATGCTTGTGATGGGTCTGTTAAGATTTTCTATTTCTTCCTGGTCCAGTTTTGGAAAGTTGTACTTTTCTAAGAATTTGTCCATTTCTTCCACGTTGTCCATTTTATTGGCATATAATTGTTTATAGTAGTCTCTTATGATCCTTTGTATTTCTGTGTTGTCTGTTGTGATCTCTCCATTTTCGTTTCTAATTTTTGTTGACTTGATTTTTCTCCCTTTGTTTCTTGATGAGTCTGGCTAATGGTTTGTCAATTTTATTTATCCTTTCAAAGAACCAGCTTTTGGTTTTGTTGATTTTTGCTATGGTCTCTTTTGTTTCTTTTGCATTTATTTCTGCTCTAATTTTTAAGATTTCTTTCCTTCTACTAACCCTGGGGTTCTTCATTTCTTCCTTTTCTAGTTGCTTTAGGTGTAGAGTTAGGTTATTTATTTGACTTTTTTCTTGTTTCTTGAGGTGTGCCTGTATTGCTATGAACTTTCCCCTTAGGACTGCTTTTACCGTGTCCCACAGGTTTTGGGTTGTTGTGTTTTCATTTTCATTCGTTTCTATGCAAATTTTGATTTCTTTTTTGATTTCTTCTGTGATTTGTTGGTTATTCAGCAGTGTGTTGTTCAGCCTCCATATGCTGGAATTTTTAATAGTTTTTCTCCTGTAATTGAGATCTAATCTTACTGCATTGTGGTCAGAAAAAATGCTTGGAATGATTTCTATTTTTTTTTAATTTACCAAGGCTAGCTTTATGGCCCAGGATGTGATCTATCCTGGAGAAGGTTCCATGTGCGCTTGAGAAAAAAGTGAAATTCATTGTTTTGGGATGAAATGTCCTATAGATATCAATTAGGTCTAACTGGTCTATTGTATCATTTAAAGTTTGTGTTTCCTTGTTAATTTTCTGTTTAGTTGATCTATCCATAGGTGTAAGTGGGGTATTAAAGTCTCCCACTATTATTGTGTTATTGTTAATTTCTCCTTTCATACTTGTTAGCATTTGTCTTACGTACTGTGATGCTCCCATGTTGGGTGCATATATATTTATAATTGTTATATCTTCTTCTTGGATTGATCCTTTGATCATTATGTAGTGACCTTCTTTGTCTCTTTTCACAGCCTTTGTTTTAAAGTCTATTTTATCTGATATGAGTATTGCTACTCCTGCTTTCTTTTGGTCCCTATTTGCATGGAAAATCTTTTTCCAGCCCTTCACTTTCAGTCTGTATGTGTCCCCTGTTTTGAGGTGGGTCTCTTGTAGACAACATATGTAGGGGTCTTGTTTTTGTATCCATTCAGCCAGTCTTTGTCTTTTGGTTGGGGCATTCAACCCATTTACGTTTAAGGTAATTACTGATAAGTATGATCCCGTTGCCATTTACTTTATTGTTTTGGGTTCGAGTTTATACACCGTTTTTGTGTTTCCTGTCTAGAGAATATCCTTTAGTATTTGTTGGAGAGCTGGTTTGGTGGTGCAGAATTCTCTCAGCTTTTGCTTGTCTGAAAAGCTTTTGATTTCTCCTTCATACTTGAATGAGATCCTTGCTGGGTACAATAATCTGGGCTGTAGGTTATTTTCTTTCATCATTTTAAGTATGTCTTGCCATTCCCTCCTGGCTTGAAGAGTTTCTATTGAAAGATCAGCTGTTATCCTTATGGGAATTCCCTTGTGTGTTATTTGTTGTTTTTCCCTTGCTGCTTTTAATATTTGTTCTTTGTGTTTGATCTTTGTTAATTTGATTAATATGTGTCTTGGGGTGTTTCTCCTTGGGTTTATCCTGTTTGGGACTCTCTGGGTTTCTTGGACTTGGGTGATTATTTCCTTCCCCATTTTAGGGAAGTTTTCCACTATTATCTCCTCAAGTATTTTCTCATGGTCTTTCTTTTTGTCTTCTTCTTCTGGAACCCCTATGATTCAAATGTTGTAGCGTTTAATATTGTCCTGGAGGTCTCTGAGATTGTCCTCATTTCTTTTAATTCGTTTTTCTTTTATCCTCTCTGATTCATTTATTTCTACCATTCTATCTTCTAATTCACTAATCCTGTCTTCTGCCTCTGTTATTCTACTATTTGTTGCCTCCAGAGTATTTTTAATTTCACTTATTGCATTATTCATTATATATTGACTCTTTTTTATTTCTTCTAGGTCCTTGTTAAACCTTTATTGCATCTTCTCAATCCTTGTCTCCAGGCTATTTATCTGTGATTCCATTTTAGTTTCAAGATTTTGGATCAGTTTCACTATCATTATTCGGAATTCTTTATCAGGTAGATTCCCTATCTCCTCCTCTTTTGTTTGGTTTGGTGGGCATTTATCCTGTTCCTTTATCTGCTGAGTATTCCTCTGTCTCTTCATCTTGTTTAAATTGCTGAGTTTGGGGTGTCCTTTCTGTATTCTGGCAGTTTGTGGAGTTCTCTTTATTGTGGCGTTTCCTCACTGTGTGTGGGTTTGTACAGGTGGCTTGTCAAGGATTCCTGGTTAGGGAAGCTTGTGTCGGTGTTCTGGTGGGTGGAGCTGTATTTCTTCTCTCTGGAGTGCAATGAAATGTCCAGTAATGAGTTATGAGATGTCTATAGTTTTGGGGTGACTTTGGGCAGCCTGTATCTTGAAGCTCAGGGCTGTGTTCCTTTGTTGCTGGAGAATTTGCTTGGTGTGTCTTGCCCTGGAACTTATTGGCCCTTGTGTGGTGCTTGGTTTCAGTGTCGGTATGGAGGCATTTGATGAGCTCCTGTCAATTAATGTTCCTTGGAGTCAGGAGTTCCCTGGAGTCAGGGTTTGGACTTAAGTCTCCTGCTTCCGGTTATCGGTCTTATTTTTACAGTAGTTTCAAAACTTCTCCTTCTATACAGCACCATTGATAAAACATCTACATTAAAGATGAAAAGTTTCTCTACAGTGAGGGTCACTCAGAGAGGTTCACAGGGTTACATGGAGAAGAGAAGAGGGAGGAGGGAGTTAGAGGTGACCCAAATGAGATGAGGTGAATCAATAGTGGAGAGAGTGGGCTAGCCGGTAGTCACTTCCTTATGTGCACTCCACAACTGGACCACTCAGAGATGTTCACGAGGTTATACAGAGAAGAGAAGAAGGAGGAAGGTAACAGAGGTGGCCAGAAGGATAAAAGGGGGGAATGAAAAGGAGGGAGACAGATCCAGCCAGTAATCAGTTCCCTAAGTGTTCTCCACCGTCTGGAACACACAGAAATTCACAGAGTTGGGTAGAGTAGAGAGGGGTTAGGGAGGAGACACAGGCGACCTGGTGGAGAAAAAGGAGAGTCCAAAGGGAGAGAGAGGAGTCAAGCCAGTAATCTCACTCCCTAGTGAAAAATGGGTCCTGAAGATTGGGTCCTTAAAGGTACAAAATTGGTAACAAATACATAAAAGCAAAAATTAAAAATCTAGAGTAGAGTTTGGAATTTCAAAAATACGATGTTAAAGAAAAGAAGAAGGAAAAGAAAGAGAGAAAAAATGAACAAACAAAAACAAACAAGGTCACGAAAATTATAAAGAAAGTACAGGTACAAAATTGATAACTAATACCAGAAAGCAAAAATTAAAAATCTAGACTAGAGTTTGGAATTTCAAAAATATGATGTTAAAGAAAAGAAGAAGGAAAAGAAAGAGAGAAAAAACAAACAAAAACAAACAAGGTCGCGAAAATTATAAAGAAAGTACAGGTACAAAATTGATAACTAATACCAGAAAGCAAAAATTAAAAATCTAGAGTAGAGTTTGGAATTTCAAAAATACGATGTTAAAGAAAAGAAGAAGGAAAAGAAAGAGAGAAAAAACGAACAAACAAGAACAAACAAGGTCGCGAAAATTATAAAGAAAGTACAGGTACAAAATTGATAATACCAGAAAGCAAAAATTAAAAATCTAGAGTAGAGTTTGGAATTTCAAAAGTACAATGTTAAAAAAAAAAAGAAGAAGAAGAAGAAGAAGAAAAATAAAGAGAGAAAACAAAAAAACAAATACGAACAATGTCACAAAAATTATAAAGAAAATACAGGTACAAAATTGATATCAAATACCAAAAAGCATAAATTAAAAATCTAGAGTAAAGTTTGGAATTTCAGATATACAATGTTATATAAAAGAAGAAGAGAAAGAAACAGAGAAGAAGAAGAAAAAAAAAAAAGTCACAGAAATTATATAAAAAAAAACTATAGGTACAAAATTGATAACATATACCAAAAAGCGAAAATTAAAAATCTAGAGTAGAGTTTGGAATTTCAAAAATATAATGTTAAAGAAATGAAGAAAACAAACAAACAAAACAAACAAAAACAAGGTCAAAAAATTATAAAATATATATATATGAAGTTTGCTGAAGAAGAAAAAAATAGGGTCTTTTTTTTTTTTTTGCAAAGTAATAGGTTATAAAAGTGAAAATTAAAGGAACAATAGAGGACTTAAAATTTTTTTTAATTAAAAAAAAAGAAACAATGATCGTAAAAATAATAAAAATATATCTAGGACTTTTTTTTTTTTTTTTTTGTGGGTGTTGTGGATTCAGTTCATTTTTGGCTAGTTCCTTGGTCAGATTTATATTTCTCAAGATCTATAGGCCCCTTCCTATGTAGTCCGTAGTAACCACAGGGTTTTGATCTATTGCCTGTAGCTTCCAAGGCGTTTCCCTCTGTTATATCTTCTTCTGTTTGCTAGTCTCTTCAGTATCTGGTTTCCGCCCTGACACAAAGGGCACGGCAGAGGACACTTTTTTTTTTTTTTTTTTAGGCTTACTTGTTCAGTCGCGCTGTGGGGAGGGAGGGAGGGATGCTGCAAACAAATAACACTGGCGTGGGCTCGCAGTGCCTCAGCCACCCTGGGTCTGCCCCCGCTCACGGCGCATGTAGCCACCCTGTCCACACTGCTCGGACTCTAGGTTGTTCCGCCGGGAACAATCCGAGGCTGGCCCTGGGCTGCATGCACCTCCCAGGTCCAAGCCGCTCAGGTTCAGGCACTCGGGTAGTCCTCAGAGGCGCAGACTCAGTTGGGCCTGCGTTTTGTGCTCTTCCCAGGTCCAAGCAGCTCAGGTGATGAGGTGTTTGGCGAGCGCCAATGCTGCGACTTATCGCCTCCCCGCCACTCGGTTATCTGGGTGTAAAACCGGCGCACCTTCTCAGGCAGATGTTGACCATCCAGACCCCCAAGAAGTTTTAGTTAGCAAAGAAGCCTGCTTACAGTTTTATAGATAATGTCTCTCTGGGGCTGCGATTGCCCCCTTCCGGCTCTGGCTGCCTGTCACCGGAGGGGGATGATCTGCAGCCGGCTATCTCTGTTCAGTCCTTTGTTCCGTGCGCGGGCCTGGCGGTCTTAGGTTAGGGCTGGCTTTTCGCGTGGTAGATATCCCACAGTCTGGTTTGCTAGCCCAAATTATTTTGCTCAGATAGCGCTCAGGGTATTCAGGCCAGATTCTTACTCTCAGCGATGCAGCCCACGCCGCGCCTCCCTGCCCAGCCCTGGCTTGCTAATGGCGGATGCAGGCGTCTGCCCTGCTTCTCCGCTAAGGGAGTTACAGTAGGGCTCGCAATCTGCGAGTTTTAATTGCTTATTTATTTTTTCTCCCTGTTATGTTGCCCTCTGTGCTCCAAAGCTCGGCACAGATTCGGCAGTGAGAAGGTTTCCTGGTGTTTGGAAACTTCTCTCTTTTTAAGATTCCCTTCCCGGGACGGAACTCCGTCCCTCCCTCTTTTGTCTCTTTTTTTTTTTGTTTTTAATATTTTTTCCTACCTCCTTTCGAAGAGTTGGGTTGCTTTTCTGGGTTCCTGATGTCCTCTGCCAGCATTCAGAAGTTGTTTTGTGGAATTTACTCGACGTTTAAATGCTCTTTTGATGAATTTGTGGGGGAGAAAGTGTTCTCCCCGTCCTACTCCTCCGCCATCTTGGCTCCTCCCCCAACACTGGTGTTTTTTAAAAAAAGAAGACATAATTTAAGGACTGTTGGCATAGGCAAAATAGTACTTGAAGAAAGTAATAGACATCACAAAACACTTTTCTTCTTTTACTTGATAATGATGAAGGAAAAGGAACGGAGGGATAAATAAGACGAGTTTAGGTGAGATGTAAGAGCATGAGAGCTTGGTTTTAGACCTACTTCCAAAATTAATTTGGATGTGAATTTGAGGTCAGTCTCCTCATGGGTGAGTTAAGGGGACCAGACTTCATCAACTTATGCTTACTTTCATATCTTCAACTTTCTGAGATACAAAAAACAAAGTTAAGTACATTAAGCCTGGAAGAAAAACACTCAGACTTGCCCTGGGATCCATGCTTCAATATCAATCTCATCTTTTTGTCAGGAAATTCCCATCAAATGATTTCAAAACTTACTTTCAGGAATATTTCAGCATTAATTATATTTCTGTCTCTCCCACAAATTCACACATGGAGGTGGAAAAATCATCCGACTTCCCGGGGAAAAGAAGCAATACTTCAGTCTGAATGTGACAAGTTCTTCCATATCATCCTCCCAATCACCCTGGAGAAAGAATTAGCCATATGACTCAACCATCCATGAGAACTGATTTATCCTACAGGAGAACTGTTGGCACAATGTATGCTTAGGTTGAATAATATTTTGTGTAGTGTTGCAGTGTTATTTGCAAATAATTAAGAATAGTGTTTTCAAGTATTTTACGCAGAGACATGTAGGTCTTAAATCTGGTGAGTTTCCAAATGTATATACGTGTATTTGTTGTTGTCGTCTAGTTTCTAAGTTGTGTCCAACTCTTTGTAATCCCATGGACTGTAGCCCACAGGCTTCTCCATCCATGGAATTTGCCAGGCAAGAATAATACAGTGGATTGCCATTTCCTTTCCCAGGGAATCTTCCCAACCCAGTTTTGAACCCAAATCTCCTGCTTGTATATCTATCAACTGTATCAATCAAATCAAGATATGGAGTATTTGCATTATTTCTGAAAGTTCCCACGTAATCCTTTCAATCATGTATCCCCAGTCTTCCACCCCAGAAACAATTATTCTGATTTCTATAGCAACAGATTAATTCTGTCAGTTCTTAAAGCCCCTATACATGGAATAATACACTGTGTCTGCCTGGTGTCTGCCATGTTTCTCTCATCATGATTTTAGAATTCATCCACTTCATGCATATGTTGCTAGTCTGTGCCTTTTAATCGCTAAGTACCATTTCACACTATTGTATATCACAATTTGTTTATCCATGTTCCTATTGATGTCTATTTGAATTATTTCCATTTTTCTACCATGAATAAAGATGCTATGATCATTCTAATACAATATTTGTGTTTGTGTGTGTGTGTGGCCGCATGTCTCATTTTTCTTGGGTAAATACCTTGGGTGTAATTGCTAGGTCATATGTTAATGATCCACTTTCAAAGAAACTGACAAAACTCTAAAATGTTTGCAATAGTTTACAATAACCCAGGAATATTGAAGAGTTTCACTTCCTCCTCTTCCTGAGCACCACTTGGTATTATCAGTACTTTGACTTTTATCCATTTGCATGGGGGACAGAGGTATTTCATTGTGGTTTTTAAAATGCTGAGCACCTTTTCTTGTGTTTCTTTTTCATTTGCATGTCACCCCTCATTAAACATTCAAGGGTTGTTTGCAGGAATTGAGCATGTATGATGCATATGAGTCTTTGTCAGGTACATGCATTCAGATCATTTCATTTTCTTAACTTCAGTACAGTTGATTTTGTTGTTGTTGTTATAGTCGCTCAGTCCTTTCTGACTCTGTGACCCCATGGACTGCAGTCTGCCAGGCTCCTCTGTCCATGGGGTTTCCCAGGCGAGAAACTGGAGTAGATTGCCATTTCCTTCTCCAGGGGATCTTCCCCACCCAGGGATCAAACCTATGTCTCCTGAATTGGCAGGCAGATTCTTTACTGCTAAGCCACCAGGGAATCCCCACTGTATAGCAAAGTGAGTATTTTTCCTAGACTGTGGATGGTGTCATCCCCTAGGTAGTGTCTGCTCTGTTTTTAGCTCTCTCTGCAACGTGGATCTGGTCCTAACGAGACAGCAGAGCTATTGTCTTTGCAAACGTTATAATGCAGTATCTCCTTGCTGTCCAAGGGACTCTCAAGCATCTTCTCCAGTACCACAATTCAAAAGCATCAGACAGTTAGGATGATGATTTCATGGAGTCTAGGAAAAGCCCCAGCTCACATCTGGCTCTGAGTCTAACTCCTCTGAATCTAGCTCAACCTCCCATTGAGGCAGCAGCTGCCAGTGTACCAGGGGGAAGATCCACTCCAAGCTCACTTTAGAACCATTCCCAACTAAAGCAAATGGGCTCACATAGACAGTATACAGACACTCCCAACAAGGACTTGCCTTCAGGACTGGGAAAGGTTACTGTTTCAACCAATTTCAAAATGGCAAAGGGAGAAAGTGAAACACAATGAGAAGGCCGAGGAGTATGTTTTGAATGAAAGAACAAGATGGAACCTCTGGGGCTATCTTAGGATCCTGTAATCCCACTCCTGGACATGATCAGAAAGGATCCTTGAACCCCAGGGTTCATCGAAGGTCTGTTTACAATAGCCAAGACATGTTGTTGTTCAGTTGCTTAGTTGTGTCCGACTCTTTGCTACCCCATGAACTGCAGACATGGAAGCCAAGACATGGAAGCAACCTAAATGTCCATCAACAGAGGGGTGAATAAAGAAGATGTGGTACATATATATAATGGAATATTACTCACCCAGTAAAAATAATGAAGTCATGCATTTGCAGCAAACTGGATGGGTCTAGAGATTGTCATACTGAGTGAAATAAGTCAGACAGAGAAGGAGAAATATCATATGATATCCCTTATTTGTGGAATTGAGAGGGTAACAGGAAGGAAGGCCAGAGGTCCCCAAGCGGCAGGAGGAAATAAAAAAATGGCAGACTTTTTCCCCTTCTCTGTTGACAAAATCAGTTCTGCTTAAGACTAACCTTTTGTTTTCTCAAAACTTGGGCTTCTAATGGCTCAACAAACCAAAGTTCATGTCAATTGTTTTATGGCCGGGGATGACATCGTGCCATCCTATCTCAAAAATGCATATTGTGGGAGAAGAACCTGGTGAAAGTCTCTCAGCCTGGAGGTGTTTCTTTTATCTGATTAGAAAGAATCCCAGGGATGGCGGGGCTTGGTGGGCTGCCGTCTATGGGGTCGCACAGAGTCAGACACAACTGAAGCGACTTAGCAGCAGCAGCAGCAGAAGCTCGCTAATAGACATAAAATGCCTTGCTTAAAACTAGAAAGGGGACACTCTTTCCAGACTCTTCTGGTGTCTATGTCAGAAGCTTTCTCTATCTATATTATACTTTAATAAAATTTTGCTACACAAAAAGCTCCAAGTAGTCAAGCCTTGTCTCTGACCCCGGATTGAAATCCTCTCCTCTGGAGGTCACAAATCCTGGTATAATACACGGCTTGGAGCAGCAACCGTTCATCTTGGGGGCTCCTCTGGGATCTTCAAGACAAGGTAAGGATGCTTGGAGTTCCAGTTCTCTGTTCTCCTAGTAAACACACTTTCCACAGTACTTTACTAACTCTATGGTGTGCCTGTGTGTGTGAAAGCAGCATGAATAAGATGTGAAATTGGCCACGGAGCCATCATTGAGCCCTGTTCTGCGGTTTTGTGGTGCCTCATGATGACCAAAGGCAGCCCCAAGGGAAGCCTTGTTGGAGGTTTATACCGACCTGCCAAGGCCAAGAGGCACCCAAAGTTCCTGCAAGGGGAGAGGCCAGAAATGGGTGAAGTGTGTGGACCAAACTTTCTTTCTTCAGTCACCTTTGCTGGTCTCTTTGACCATTTCACTACTGCCTGAGGAATTAGAAATACTAACCAAACATGTCAGAATTTAGACTTTCAAAGGACTTGGAATCCATGCTGTTGGTTGTTTTATCATGCACTACAGACAGACGGTGACTGCAGCCATGAAATTAAAAGACACTCACTCCTTGGAAGGAAAGTGATGACCAACCTAGATAGCATATTCAAAAGCAGAGACATTACTTTGCCAACAAAGGTCCGTCTAGTCAAGGCTATGGGTTTTCCTGTGGTCATGTATGGACGTGAGAGTTGGACCATCAAGAAAGCTGAGAGCCAAAGAATTGATGCTTTTGAACTGTGGTGTTGGAGAAGAGTCTTGAGAGTCCCTTGGACTGCAAGGAGATCCAACCAGTCCATTCTAAGGAGATCAGCCCTGGGATTTCTTTGGAAGGAATGATGCTAAAGCTGAAACTCCAGTACTCTGGCCACCTCATGTGAAGAGTTGACTCATTGGAAAAGACTCTGATGTTGGGAGGGATTGGGGGGCAGGAGGAGAAGGGGATGACAGAGGATGAGCTGTCTGGATGGCATCACTGACTCGATGGACGTGAGTCTGAGTGAACTCCGGGAGTTGGTGATGGACAGGGAGGCCTGGCATGCTGAGATTCATGGGGTCGCAAAGTGTCGGACACGACTGAGCAACTGAACTGAACTGAACTGAACTGACAGACAAAAGCACGTTCGGTAGCTAGGTGGAGCTCTAGCTCCTGTCTCCAACCCCCACCTAGAGCAGGGAGGGACATCGCTGGTAGAAAAGGCCGCTGGATGCTGCTTTTTCTCTCTTACAGATGGGAGCTGACAGTTCCAGCCTCGCTCCTTTGAACTGCATCCTGAAAAACTGGGATAGATTCGACCCCCAGGGCTTAAAAAGACTCACCTGATCTTCCTATGTGATACTGCATGGCCATGGTATCCATTGGAGGAAGGGAAACAGTGGCCGGTTGGAGCATCTTTAATTATAATATTGTCTTACAATTAGACCAGATCTGTAGAAAACAAGGGGAATGGGTAGAAGTAGCATATGTGTTGCCTCTTTTTCTCTCTGAGAGACATGCCAAACTTACGTCCTCGGGGTATAGATTTGGGTGTGAAACCTTCAGCTCCCTCCTGTCCTCCTACTTTGCCCCCATATTGGGGGCTTCCAGCTGAGCAAACTGAAAGTCAGGGCACCCCTCAGGGGCAGGTTGCCTCTGTCTTGGTAGAAACTCAAACTGAATTTCAAACTGCTCCAGTCTCAGTAGCAGTTCAAACTGCTGTCTCAATATAACCTCGGACTACTCTGGTTTCAACTGAAACTCAGACAATCAAAGTGAAAGAGGCTCAGACAGCTAAAACTAAGAGTGACATACAGGATGAGATGGAGGACAGGAGACAAAGAGATAAGGAAAAACAGGTTTCTCCAATCTATCCTTGGGATCAAAAGTGAAGGGCAGCCAAAGAGGCTGCTGCTACTGCTGCTAAGTCGCTTGAGTTGTGTCCAACTCTTTGCAACACCATAGATGGCAGCCCACCAGGCTGAGGAACAGCCAAACAAGATGTTGCCTCTCCATAAAGCACCCACCAGGAAAAATAATCAATCTGTGAGAGTTAATGAGCCCTTTTCTTATCAAGAAATACAAAGAATCAAAGAAGACCTGGGAGACTATTTAGAGGACCCAGAAAAATATATTAGAGACTTTAAGGGTGTTATTCTGCTTTATGACCTTACTTGAAAGGATGTGATGTATATCCTGGGGCAGATGCTAACTCCTGACTCAAAAACTTGAGCTTTGGAGAAAGCTATTGAGTTATGGAGTTATGGAGATGAATGGCTTGGTAATGAATTAGCAGAAAAGAGGTAAGACAAGATAGCCACCCTCCCTACTGGAAATCAGGTGGTCCCAACTATAGAACCAGACTGGCTGCCATACGACCCAGCAATCCCACTGATGGGCATACACACCGAGGAAACCAGAATTGAAAGAGACACATGTACCCTAATGTTCATCGCAACACTGTTTATAATAGACAGGACATGGAAGCAACCTAGATGTCCATCAGCAGATGAATGGATAAGAAAGCTGTGGTACATATACACAATGGAGTATTACTCAGCCATTAAAAAGAATACATTTGAATCAGTTCTAATGAAGTGGATGAAACTGGAGCCTATTATACAGAGTGAAGTAAGCCAGAAAGAAAAACACCAATACAGTATACTAATGCATATATATGGAATTTAGAATGATAGTAACAATAACCCTGTATGTGAGACAGGAAAAGAGACACAGATGTATAGAACAGTCTTTTGGACTCTGTGGGAGAGGGAGAGGGTGGGATGATTTGGGAGAATGGCATTGAAACTTGTATATTACCATATGTTAAATGGATCGCCAGTCCAGGTTCGATGCATGATACAGGATGTTCGAGGCTGGTGCATTGGGATGACCCAGAGGGATGGTATG
Organism: Bos indicus; assembly: GCF_029378745.1. Lineage (NCBI taxonomy): Eukaryota > Metazoa > Chordata > Mammalia > Artiodactyla > Bovidae > Bos > Bos indicus. The sequence continues at coordinate 17,130,566 of NC_091766.1, read as the reverse complement.
GAGAGGGAGGTGGGAGGGGGGTTCAGGATGGGGAACACGAGTACACCTGTGGCAGATTCATGTCGATGTATTGCAAAACCAATACAATATTGTAAAGTAATTAGCTTCCAATTAAAATAAATAAATTTATATTTTAAAAAAAGAATCACAGTCCAGTACTTTTGCCTGGAAAATCCCATGGATGGAGGAGCCTGGTAGGCTGCAGTCCATGGGGTCGATAGAGTCGGACACGACTGAGCGACTTCACTTTCACTTTTCACTTTCATGCATTGGAGAAGGAAATGGCAACCCACTCCAGTGTTCTTGCCTCGAGAATCCCAGGGACGGGGAAGCCTGGTGGGCTGCCGTCTATGGGGTCGCACAGAGTTGGACACGACTGAAGCGACTTAAAAAAAAAAAAGAATCAGACTGGGACTATAGCACAGCTAAAGGGCGATGGGGTCAGAGTCATTTTGTCAGGTGTACTCTTGAAGGACTCAGGCAAGCATATGCTAAGACTTTAAACTATGCCAAATTGGCAAACATAGAACAGGAAGAGAAGGAAACACCTGGTAAATTCCTAGACAGACTGTGAGAAGCCCTTCACAGCTTTCCTGAGATTGATCCTGAAAGTGAAGAGGAAGAGTGATCTGAAAGGACAGATTTCTCACTCAGTTGGCTCCAGATATCTGCTATAAGCTACTGAAACAAGTGTATGTATCAAATCAGTCTTTAGATAATTTGTTGCAACTGACTCAGACAGTTTATTATGGAGGGGAATATGAGAAGAGGAAAGAAAGGCAGAGAAAGACCAAGGAACAGACTGAAGCCCTAATAATGACGGTCAGAACCATTCTGAGACAGACTGAAAAAAGTGCCCAGAGGGACCCTGGTGGAAAGGGATGGATTTGTTATTACTGTGGAAAGGAGGGGCACCTCAAGTGGGATTGCCCTCAGGCTTCTTCTTTTTTTTTTTTTTTCCTTTTTTTTTTTAAATTTTATTTTATTTTTAAACTTTACATAATTGTATTAGTTTTGCCAAATATCAAAATGAATCCACCACAGGTATACATGTGTTCCCCATCCTGAACCCTCCTCCCTCCTCCCTCCCCATACCATCCCTCTGGGTCGTCCCAGTGCACTAGCCCCAAGCATCCAGTATCGTGCATCGAACCTGGACTGGCAACTCGTTTCTTACATGATATTTTACATGTTACAATGTCATTCTCCCAAATCTTCCCACCCTCTCCCTCTCCCACAGAGTCCATAAGACTGTTCTATACATCAGTGTCTCTTTTGCTGTCTCGTACACAGGGTTATTGTTACCATCTTTCTAAATTCCATATATATGCGTTAGAATACTGTATTTATGTTTTTCCTTCTGGCTTACTTCACTCTGTATAATAGGCTCCAGTTTCATCCACCTCATTAGAACTGATTCAAATGTATTCTTTTTAATGGCTGAGTAATACTCCATTGTGTATATGTACCACTGCTTTCTTATCCATTCATCTGCTGATGGACATCTAGGTTGCTTCCATGTCTTGGCTATTATAAACAGTGCTGCGATGAACATTGGGGTACACGTGTCTCTTTCCCTTCTGGTTTCCTCAGTGTGTATGCCCAGCAGTGGGGTTGCTGGATCATAAGGCAGTTCTATTTCCAGTTTTTTAAGGAATCTCCACACTGTTCTCCATAGTGGCTGTACTAGTTTGCATTCCCACCAACAGTGTAAGAGGGTTCCCTTTTCTCCACACCCTCTCCAGCATTTATTATTTGTAGACTTTTGGATCGCAGCCATTCTGACTGGTGTGAAATGGTACCTCATAGTGGTTTTGATTTGCATTTCTCTGATAATGAGTGATGTTGAGCATCTTTTCATGTGTTTGTTAGCCATCTGTATGTCTTTTTTGGAGAAATGTCTATTTAGTTCTTTGGCCCATTTTTTGATTGGGTCGTTTATTTTTCTGGACTTGAGCTGTAGGAGTTGCTTGTATATTTTTGAGATTAGTTGTTTGTCAGTTGCTTCATTTGCTATTATTTTCTCCCATTCTGAAGGCTGTCTTTTCACCTTGCTAATAGTTTCCTTTGATGTGCAGAAGCTTTTAAGGTTAATTAGGTCCCATTTGTTTATTTTTGTTTTTATTTCCAATATTCTGGGAGGTGGGTCATAGAGGATCCTGCTGTGATGTATGTCGGAGAGTGTTTTGCCTATGTTCTCCTCTAGGAGTTTTATAGTTTCTGGTCTTACGTTTAGATCTTTAATCCATTTTGAGTTTATTTTTGTGTATGGTGTTAGAAAGTGGTCCAGTTTCATTCTTTTACAAGTGGATGACCAGATTTCCCAGCACCACTTGTTAAAGAGATTGTCTTTAATCCATTGAATATTCTTGCCTCCTTTGTCGAAGATAATGTGTCCATATGTGGGTGGATTTATCTCTGGGCTTTCTATTTTATTCCATTGATCAATATTTCTGTCTTTGTGCCAGTACCATACTGTCTTGATAACTGTGGCTTTGTGGTAGAGCCTGAAGTCAGGTAGGTTGATTCCTCCAGTTCCACTCTTCTTTCTCAAGATCGCTTTGGCTATTCGAGGTTTTTTGTATTTCCATACAAATTGTGAAATTATTTGTTCTAGCTCTGTGAAGAATACCGTTGGTAGCTTGATAGGGATTGCGTTGAATCTATAAATTGCTTTGGGTAGTATACTCATTTTCACTATATTGATTCTTCCAATCCATGAACATGGTATATTTCTCCATCTATTAGTGTCCTCTTTGATTTCTTTCACCAGTGTTTTATAGTTTTCTATATATAGGTCTTTAGTTTCTTTAGGTAGATATATTCCTAAGTATTTTATTCTTTCTGTTGCAATGGTGAATGGAATTGTTTCCTTAATTTCTCTTTCTGTTTTCTCATTATTAGTGTATAGGAATGCAAGGGATTTCTGTGTGTTGATTTTATATCCTGCAACTTTACTGTAGTCATTGATTATTTCTAGTAATTTTCTGGTGGACTCTTTAGGGTTTTCTATGTAGAGGATCATGTCATCTGCAAATAGTGAGAGTTTTACTTCTTCTTTTCCAATTTGGATTCCTTTTATTTCTTTTTCTGCTCTGATTGCTGTGGCCAAAACTTCCAAAACTATGTTGAATAGTAATGGTGAAAGTGGGCACCCTTGTCTTGTTCCTGACTTTAGAGGAAATGCTTTCAATTTTTCACCATTGAGGATAATGTTTGCAGTGGGTTTGTCATATATAGCTTTTATTATGTTGAGGTATGTTCCTTCTATTCCTGCTTTCTGGAGAGTTTTTATCATAAATGGATGTTGAATTTTGTCAAAGGCTTTCTCTGCATCTATTGAGATAATCATATGGTTTTTATTTTTCAATTTGTTAATGTGGTGTATTACATTGATTGATTTGCAGATATTGAAGAATCCTTGCATCCCTGGGATAAAGCCCACTTGGTCATGGTGTATGATCCTTTTAATGTGTTGTTGGATTCTGATTGCTAGAATTTTGTTAAGGATTTTTGCATCTATGTTCATCAGTGATATTGGCCTGTAGTTTTCTTTTTTTGTGGGATCTTTGTCAGGTTTTGGTATTAGGGTGATGGTGGCCTCATAGAATGAGTTTGGAAGTTTACCTTCCTCTGCAATTTTCTGGAAGAGTTTGAGCAGGATAGGTGTTAGCTCTTCTCTAAATTTTTGGTAGAATTCAGCTGTGAAGCCATCTGGACCGGGGCTTTTGTTTGCTGGAAGATTTTTGATTACAGTTTCAATTTCCATGCTTGTGATGGGTCTGTTAAGATTTTCTATTTCTTCCTGGTCCAGTTTTGGAAAGTTGTACTTTTCTAAGAATTTGTCCATTTCTTCCACGTTGTCCATTTTATTGGCATATAATTGTTGATAGTAGTCTCTTATGATCCTTTGTATTTCTGTGTTGTCTGTTGTGATCTCTCCATTTTCGTTTCTAATTTTGTTGATTTGATTTTTCTCCCTTTGTTTCTTGATGAGTCTGGCTAATGGTTTGTCAATTTTATTTATCCTTTCAAAGAACCAGCTTTTGGTTTTGTTGATTTTTGCTATGGTCTCTTTTGTTTCTTTTGCATTTATTTCTGCTCTAATTTTTAAGATTTCTTTCCTTCTACTAACCCTGGGGTTCTTCATTTCTTCCTTTTCTAGTTGCTTTAGGTGTAGAGTTAGGTTATTTATTTGACTTTTTTCTTGTTTCTTGAGGTGTGCCTGTATTGCTATGAACTTTCCCCTTAGGACTGCTTTTACCATGTCCCACAGGTTTTGGGTTGTTGTGTTTTCATTTTCATTCGTTTCTATGCAAATTTTGATTTCTTTTTTGATTTCTTCTGTGATTTGTTGGTTATTCAGCAGCGTGTTGTTCAGCCTCCATATGTTGGAATTTTTAATAGTTTTTCTCCTGTAATTGAGATCTAATCTTACTGCATTGTGGTCAGAAAAAATGCTTGGAATGATTTCTATCTTTTTGAATTTACCAAGGCTAGCTTTATGGCCCAGGATGTGATCTATCCTGGAGAAGGTTCCATGTGCGCTTGAGAAAAAGGTGAAATTCATTGTTTTGGGATGAAATGACCTATAGATATCAATTAGGTCTAACTGGTCTATTGTATCGTTTAAAGTTTGTGTTTCCTTGTTAATTTTCTGTTTAGTTGATCTATCCATAGGTGTAAGTGGGGTATTAAAGTCTCCCACTATTATTGTGTTATTGTTAATTTCTCCTTTCATACTTGTTAGCATTTGTCTTACGTACTGTGGTGCTCCCGTGTTGGGTGCATATATATTTATAATTGTTATATCTTCTTCTTGGATTGATCCTTTGATCATTATGTAGTGACCTTCTTTGTCTCTTTTCACAGCCTTTGTTTTAAAGTCTATTTTATCTGATATGAGTATTGCTACTCCTGCTTTCTTTGGTCCCTATTTGCATGGAAAATCTTTTTCCAGCCCTTCACTTTCAGTCTGTATGTGTCCCCTGTTTTGAGGTGGGTCACCTGTAGACAACATATGTAGGGGTCTTGTTTTTGTATCCATTCAGCCAGTATTTGTCTTTTGGTTCGGGCATTCAACCCATTTACGTTTAAGGTAATTACTGATAAGTATGTTCCCGTTGCCATTTACTTTATTGTTTTGGGTTCGAGTTTATACACCGTTTTTGTGTTTCCTGTCTAGAGAATATCCTTTAGTATTTGTTGGAGAGCTGGTTTGGTGGTGCAGAATTCTCTCAGCTTTTGCTTGTCTGAAAAGCTTTTGATTTCTCCTTCATACTTGAATGAGATCCTTGCTGGGTACAATAATCTGGGCTGTAGGTTATTTTCTTTCATCACTTTAAGTATGTCTTGTCATTCCCTCCTGGCTTGAAGAGTTTCTATTGAAAGATCAGCTGTTATCCTTATGGGAATTCCCTTGTGTGTTATTTGTTGTTTTTCCCTTGCTGCTTTTAATATTTGTTCTTTGTGTTTGATCTTTGTTAATTTGATTAATATGTGTCTTGGGGTGTTTCTCCTTGGGTTTATCCTGTTTGGGACTCTCTGGGTTTCTTGGACTTGGGTGATTATTTCCTTCCCCATTTTAGGGAAGTTTTCCACTATTATCTCCTCAAGTATTTTCTCATGGTCTTTCTTTTTGTCTTCTTCTTCTGGAACCCCTATGATTCGAATGTTGTAGCGTTTAATATTGTCCTGGAGGTCTCTGAGATTGTCCTCATTTCTTTTAATTCGTTTTTCTTTAATCCTCTCTGATTCACTTATTTCTACCATTCTATCTTCTAATTCACTAATCCTGTCTTCTGCCTCTGTTATTCTACTATTTGTTGCCTCCAGAGTGTTTTTAATTTCACTTATTGCATTATTCATTATATATTGACTCTTTTTTATTTCTTCTAGGTCCTTGTTAAACCTTTCTTGCATCTTCTCAATCCTTGTCTCCAGGCTATTTATCTGTGATTCCATTTTAGTTTCAAGATTTTGGATCAATTTCACTATCATTATTCGGAATTCTTTATCAGGTAGATTCCCTATCTCTTCCTCTTTTGTTTGGTTTGGTGGGCATTTATCCTGTTCCTTTATCTGCTGAGTATTCCTCTGTCTCTTCATCTTGTTTAAAATGCTGAGTTTGGGGTGTCCTTTCTGTATTCTGGCAGTTTGTGGAGTTCTCTTTATTGTGGTGTTTCCTCGCTGTGTGTGGGTTTGTACAGGTGGCTTGTCAAGGTTTCCTGGTTAGGGAAGCTTGTGTCGGTGTTCTGGTGGGTGGAGCTGTATTTCTTCTCTCTGGAGTGCAATGAAATGTCCAGTAATGAGTTATGAGATGTCTATAGTTTTGGGGTGACTTTGGGCAGCCTGTATCTTGAAGCTCAGGGCTGTGTTCCTTTGTTGCTGGAGAATTTGCTTGGTATGTCTTGCCCTGGAACTTATTGGCCCTTGTGTGGTGCTTGGTTTCAGTGTCGGTATGGAGGCATTTGATGAGCTCCTGTGAATGAATGTTCCTTGGAGTCAGGAGTTCCCTGGAGTCAGGGTTTGGACTTAAGTCTCCTGCTTCCGATTATCGGTCTTATTTTTACAGTAGTTTCAAAACTTCTCCTTCTATACAGCACCATTGATAAAACATCTACATTAAAGATGATAAGTTTCTCTACAGTGAGGGTCACTCAGAGAGGTTCACAGGGTTACATGGAGAAGAGAAGAGGGAGGAGGGAGTTAGAGGTGACCCAAATGAGATGAGGTGAATCAATAGTGGAGAGAGTGGGCTAGCCAGTAGTCACTTCCTTATGTGCACTCCACAACTGGACCTCTCAGAGATGTTCACGGGGTTATACAGAGAAGAGAAGAAGGAGGAAGGTAACAGAGGTGGCCAGAAGGATAAAAGGGGGGAATGAAAAGGAGGGAGACAGATCCAGCCAGTAATCAGTTCCCTAAGTGTTCTCCACCGTCTGGAACACACAGAAATTCACAGAGTTGGGTAGAGTAGAGAGGGGTTAGGGAGGAGACACAGGCGACCTGGTGGAGAAAAAGGAGGGTCCAAAGGGAGAGAGAGCAGTCAAGCCAGTAATCTCACTCCCTAGTGAAAAATGGGTCCTGAAGATTGGGTCCTTAAAGGTACAAAATTGGTAACAAATACATAAAAGCAAAAATTAAAAATCTAGAGTAGAGTTTGAAATTTCAAAAATACGATGTTAAAGAAAAGAAGAAGGAAAAGAAAGAGAGAAAGAACGAACAAACGAAAACAAACAAGGTTGCGAAAATTATAAAGAAAGTACAGGTACAAAATTGATAACTAATACCAGAAAGCGAAAATTAAAAATCTAGAGTAGAGTTTGGAATTTCAAAAATACGATGTTAAAGAAAAGAAGAAGGAAAAGAAAGAGAGAAAAAACGAACAAACAAAAACAAACAAGGTCGCGAAAATTATAAAGAAAGTACAGGTACAAAATTGATAACTAATACCAGAAAGCAAAAATTAAAAATCTAGAGTAGAGTTTGGAATTTCAAAAATACAATGTTTAAAAAAAAAAAAAGAAGAAGAAGAAGAAAAATAAAGAGAGAAAACAAACAAACAAATACAAACAATGTCACAAAAATTATAAAGAAAATACAGGTACAAAATTGATATCAAATACCAAAAAGCATAAATTAAAAATCTAGAGTAAAGTTTGGAATTTCAGATATACAATGTTATATAAAAGAAGAAGAGAAAGAAACAGAGAAGAAGAAAAAAAAAAAAAGTCACAGAAATTATATAAAAAAAAACTATAGGTACAAAATTGATAACATATACCAAAAAGCGAAAATTAAAAATCTAGAGTAGAGTTTGGAATTTCAAAAATACAATGTTAAAGAAAAGAAGAAAAAAACAAAAACAAACAAACAAAAAAAACAAGGTCAAAAAATTATAAAATATATATATATGAAGTTTGCTGAAGAAGAAAAAAAAATAGGGTCTTTTTTTTTTTTTTTTTTTGCAAAGTAATAGGTTATAAAAGTGAAAATTAAAGGAACAATAGAGGACTTAAAAAAATTTTTTTAATTAAAAAAAGAAAGAAAGAATGATCGTAAAAATAATAAAAATATATCTAGGACTTTTTTATTTTTGTTTTTGTTTTGTTTTTTTTGGGTGTTGTGGGTTCAGTTCATTTTTGGCTAGTTCCTTGGTCAGATTTATATTTCTCAAGATCTATAGGCCCCTTCCTATGTAGTCCGTAGTAACCACAGGGTTTTGATCTATTGCCTGTAGCTTCCAAGGCGTTTCCCTCTGTTATATCTTCTTCTGTTTGCTAGTCTCTTCAGTATCTGGTTTCCGCCCTGACTCAAAGGGCACGGTGGAGGACACTTTTTTTTTTTTTTTTTTTTAGGCTTACTTGTTCAGTCGCGCTGTGGGGAGGGAGGGAGGGATGCTGCAAACAAATAACACTGGCGTGGGCTCGCAGTGCCTCAGACACCCTGGGTCTGCCCCTGCTCACGGCACGTGTAGCCTCCCTGTCCACACTGCTCGGACTCTAGGTTGTTCCGCCGGGAACAATCCGAGGCTGGCCCTGGGCTGCATGCACCTCCCAGGTCCAAGCCGCTCAGGTTCAGGCACTCGGGTAGTCCTCAGAGGCGCAGACTCAGTTGGGGCTGCGTTTTGTGCTCTTCCCAGGTCCGAGCGCCAATTTGCTCTTCCCAGGCGAGCGCCAGTGCTGCGACTTATCGCCTCCCCACCACTCGGTTATCTGGATGTAAAACCGGCGCACCTTCTCAGGCAGATGTTGACCGTCCAGACCCCCAAGAAGTTTTAGTTAGCAAAGAAGCCTGCTTACAATTTTATAGATAATGTCTCTCTGGGGCTGCGATTGCCCCCTTCCGGCTCTGGCTGCCTGTCACCGGAGGGGGAAGATCTGCAGCCGGCTATCTCTGTTCAGTCCTTTGTTCCGTGCGCGGGCCTGGCGGTCTTAGGTTAGGGCTGGCTTTTCGCGTGGTAGGTATCCCACAGTCTGGTTTGCCAGCCCAAATTATTTCGCTCAGATAGCGCTCAGGGTATTCAGGCCAGATTCTTACTCTCAGCGATGCAGCCCACGCCGCGCCTCCCTGCCCAGCCCCGGTTTGCTAATGGCGGATGCAGGCATCTGCGCTGCTTCTCTGCTGGGGGAGTTACCGTAGGGCTCGCAATCTGCGAGTTTTAAATTGTTTATTTATTTTTTCTCCCTGTTATGTTGCCCTCTGTGCTTCCAAAGCTCGGCACAGATTGGGCAGTGAGAAGGTTTCCTGATGTTTGGAAACTTCTCTCTTTTTAAGATTCCCTTCCCGGGACGGAACTCCGTCCCTCCCTCTTTTGTCTCTTTTTTTTTGTTTTTAATATTTTTTCCTACCTCCTTACGAAGAGTTGGGTTGCTTTTCTGGGTGCCTGATGTCCTCTGCCGGCATTCAGAAGTTGTTTTGTGGAATTTACTCGACGTTTAAATGCTCTTTTGATGAATTTGTGGGGGAGAAAGTGTTCTCCCCGTCCTACTCCTCCGCCATCTTGGCTCCTCCCCCCTGCCCTCAGGCTTCTAAGCCACCCCTGGGTGCATGTCCTGTCTTCAAAGGACCGCACAGGAGAGACTGCCCCCAGAGACATAGGCCCCAGAGGTCAGACTCTCAGGACAATCAAGACTGAAGGTACCCACACAAGCTCCCATTCTAAATACACCTGAGGAATCCCAGATATTAATACCGGGTGTGTGTGTGGCGGGGGGGCAATCTGTTTTCTTCCTTTTGGACACCAGGGCAACTTACTCTGTGCTTACTGAAGCCCCTGGCCCACTTTCCCCCAATCCACTACTGTAATGGGACTGTCTGGATGAGCCAAATGTTATTATTTCAGTTGTCCTCTAAGCTGCAACTGGGACTCTGTGCTGTTTTCACACGAGTTTCTGATCGTGCCAGAGTCTCCCTCACCCCTTTTGGGGAGGGATATGCTGAGCAAGGTCCATGCCTCTGTTTTCATGAATATGAAGCCCTCTATTTCTTTCCCATTAATTGAACAAAATGTAAATCCTAGAGTGTGGGATGATGGAAAAACTGTGGGCCAAGCCCAAAATGCTATTCCTGTCACTGTCAAGCTCAAAGACCCTCACATATTTCCACATCTAAAGCAGTATCCTCTAAAGCCCGAGGTTAAAGAAGGGTTAAAACCTGTCATTGAACATTTAAAGGAGCAGAGGCTATTAATTCCCTGCAACAGTCCATGCAACACTCCTATTTTGGGTGTGAAAAAGTCAAATGATAAATGGAGATTAGTTCAAGATTTACAAATAATAAATGAGACTGTGGTTCCTTTACACCCATTGGTGCCTAATTGTTACACTTTATTGTCTGAAATTCCTGAATCAGCCAAATATTGTTCAGTCATTGATTTGAAGGCCTAATCATACCCAAAGGGATGAGAGCCATAGGCCCAAGAGAATTAAGCCTATACTAAATTATCCCCTACCTATTACTTTAAGACAGTCGAGAGGATTTGGGGTCATCACAGGTACTGCAGCATTTGGATTCCGGGTTATGGGAAACTTGTCCAGCCTTTATATAAACTTATAACTGAAACTCAACAAGCCCAAACCAACAAGATGATTTGGTCTCCAGATACTCAAAGGACTTTTAAGGCTCTTCAAGCTGATCTCCTGCATTTCCTGCTTTGAGCTTGCCCCCGGGATCAGAGTTTAATATGTTTGTCACTGAAAGAAAAGGTATGGCCTAGGGAGTTGTGACACAACCTTGAGGACCTCACCAGCAACCTTTAGGATACCTGAGTAGAGAATTAGATGTAGTGGCATGTCAGTGGCCACGTGTCTAAGAGTAATTGCTACTATTGCTTTAATAGTACCTGAAGCTCTTAAGTTTTAATGGGCGAATTCTTACTGTACTGACTCCCATGATGTCAGTGAAATCTTAAGCTCTAAAGTTAATATCTGGATGACAGACAGTTGGATTCTTACAAATCAGTCATTGTTGTTAGAAGGACCAATAATTAAGCTTAAAGTTTGTGAAAACTTAAATCCTGCCACTTTCCTTCCTGAGAAAAAAATGAAACACCCGATCACGATTGTTCCCTATTTCTAACCTTAAACTGTACAGCTCGGGAAGATCTAATGGGCATCCTATCAGATCATTCTGACATGAAATTATTTACAGATGACAGTTCTGTTGTTTGGGATGGGGAGCAGAAAACAGATTATGCTGTGGTGGTGGCTGGACAGGTTTTAAAACCAAAGTCTCTCTCCCCAGGAATTCCAGGAAGGGACTCCTGACTCAGCCTCTGAGTCAAGCAAGCCACTGTTTGAGCCAGGAACTGAGGTCCTGATAAAGACATTGGGCCCTGGGGGTGGGGGCAATCTCTCAAGCCCCTCTGGGAAGGCCCTTAACAGGTTACTCTTTCTTCTCTCACGGCTGTCAAGGTGCCAAGAACTGATTCATGGGTATACCACACTTGAGTTAAAAAGTGGCATACTGACCCCTCAGACTAAGTGATGTCATTTTAATGTCTTTATTCTCTATGATTTTACTTTTCACTTCTTATATGGGCCCAATAATCTCTGTGGCCCTGCATCTGCTGACTCCAAAAATCCTGACTCTGCTGTTGGACTCTCAAGATACCACCTTCCTGTCCTGGGCTCATTCCTAAGCCACATTCCACAACAGGTCTAATTGCTGGGTCTGCGGAGTGCCCCCCTCCTCATCGGTGGAAGGCTTCCCAGGGTGGGCATCTCCACATCAGGGAAAGGACTTTCTCCAAGTCTGCAACTACCTTCGACAGCAACAATCATATGTGATCCCTCTTCTTAATCTGATGACATCTAACAATCCTAAAATGGACTACTGTAACATTTTGTACCTTAACTATGGACGTAAGGTGACTTTTAACTTTGCTGATTGTTCTGTTTTTGCTCTTTGTTCCATGCATCTGTAACTGTGTAGTTGGATTTGTTTCTAGCCACATGAAGGCTTTTAAGTTACAAACAGTTGGCCAAACTCCTACGAGTGCCACAGCTTCCTCCAACTACTACCTGGGGCCTCTAGATCAGAGACCCTTAAAACGAGGATTAGGAGAATATGTTGCCTCACGAATTTAGGGACAACACCCCTTATCAGTGGAAGCAGTTATGGGATGAGAATGCCACCCCATTCCCTAGGCAACATAATTCTCCTAAAAGAAAAGGGGGAAATGAGAGGGTAATAGGTAGGAGGCCAGAGGTCCCCAGGCATCAGGAAAAAATAAAGTGCAAGTGACAGATGTATTTTTTCCCCTTTTTTTGTTGACAAAACCAGTTCTGCCTAAGACTAACCATTTTTTTCTTTTCTCAAACCTTGGGCTGATAATGGCTCCACAAACCAGTGTTCGTATCAATTGTTTTAGGCTGGGGCATGACACCTCATGCCATTCTATCTCAAAAATGCATACTGTGAGAGAGGGGCCTGGTGAAACTCCCTCAGCCTTGAGGTGTCTCATTTATCTGATTAACAGCTCACCAGCAGACATAAAACACCTTGCTAAAAACTAGCAAGCGGGCTCTCTTTCTGTTTCCTTCTGATGACTGTGTCAGAAGCTTTCTCCATCTCTGTTATATTTTGATAAAACTTTGCTGCACAAAAATCTCCAAGTATTCAAACCTTGTCGCTGACCCTGGATTGAAATTCTCTCCTCCAGAGGTCACAGATCCTAATGTAACACATGGCTCACAGCTGCAACCCTTCAAGAGCAAGACCCAGATTCCCCCACAGCCAGTCCCTCCCTTCAGGAAGCTTCCACAAGCCTCTTATCCTTATCCATCAAAGGACAGACAGAATGAAAGCCACAATGACTGAAAACTAACCAAACTGATCACATGGATCACAGTCCTGTCGAACTCAATGAACCATGAGCCATGCTGTGTAGGGCCACCCAAGACAGATGGGTCATGGTGGAGAGTTCTGACAAAACGTGGTCCATTGGAGAAGGGAATAGCAAGCCACTTCAGTATTCTTGCCTTGAGAACCCCATGAATTGTATGAACAGTATGAAAAGATATGACACTGAAAGATGAACTCCCCAGATGACTAGGTGCCCAATATGCTACTAGAGAATAGCAGAGAAATAACTCCATAAAGAATGAAGAGGCTGAACCAAAGTGAAAAAATGCCCAGTTGTGGATGTGACTGGTGAGGGAAATAAAGTTCAGTGCTGTAAAGAACACCCCTGGTAGGACCGTCATTTGGTGCATCCACTATGTAGAGCAATATGGAAGTTCTTTTAAAAAACTAAAAATATTTTCTGGAATTGAGCTGTAGGAGTTGCTTGTATATTTTTGAGATTAGTTGTTTGTCAGTTGCTTCATTTGCTATTATTTTCTCCCATTCTGAAGGCTGTCTTTTCACCTTGCTTATAGTTTCCTTTGTTGTGCAGAAGCTTTTACGTTTAATTAGGTCCCACTTGTTTATTTTTGCTTTTATTTCCAATATTCTGGGAGGTGGGTCATAGAGGATCCTGCTGTGATGTATGTCGGAGAGTGTTTTGCCTATGTTTTCCTCTGGGAGTTTTATAGTTTCTGGTCTTACGTTTAGATCTTTAATCCATTTTGAGTTTGTTTTTGTGTATGGTGTTAGAAAGTGTTCTAGTTTCATTCTTTTACAAGTGGTTGACCAGTTTTCCCAGCACCACTTGTTAAAGAGATTGTCTTTAATCTATTGTATATTCTTGCCTCCTTTGTCAAAGATAATGTGTCCATATGTGCGTGAATTTATCTCTGGGCTTTCTATTTTGTTCCATTGATCTATATTTCTGTCTTTGTGCCAGTACCATACTGTCTTGATGACTGTGGCTTTGTAGTAGAGCCTGAAGTCAGGCAGGTTGATTTCTCCAGTTCCATTCTTCTTTATCAAGATCGCTTTGGCTATTCGAGGTTTTTTGTATTTCCATACAAATTGTGAAATTATTTGTTCTAGCTCTGTGAAGAATACCGTTGGTAGCTTGATAGGGATTGCATTGAATCTATAAATTGCTTTGGGTAGTATACTCATTTTCACTATATTGATTCTTCCAATCCATGAACATGGTATATTTCTCCATCTATTAGTGTCCTCTTTGATTTCTTTCACCAGTGTTTTACAGTTTTCTATATATAGGTCTTTAGTTTCTTTAGATAGATATATTCCTAAGTATTTTATTCTTTTCATTGCAATGGTGAATGGAATTGTTTCCTTAATTTCTCTTTCTATTTCTATTATTAGTGTATAGGAATGCAAGGGATTTCTGCGGGCATACACACTGAGGAAACCAGAATTGAAAGAGAACATTGTAAGCCAATGTTCATCGCAGCACTATTTATAATAGCCAGGACATGGAAGCAACCTAGATGTCCATCAGCAGATGAATGGATAAGAAAGCTGTGGTACATATACATAATGGAGTATTACTCAGACATTAAAAAGAATACATATGAATCAGTTCTAATGAGGTGGATGAAACTGGAGCCTATTATACAGAGTGAAGTAAGCCAGAAAGAAAAACACCAATCCAGTATACTAACGCATATATATGGAATTTAGAAAGATGGTAACAATAACCCTGTGTACGAGACAGCAAAAGAGACACTGATGTATAGAACAGTCTTTTGGACTCTGTGGGAGAGGGACAGGGTGGGATGATTTGGGAGAATGGCATTGAAATATGTATAATATCATATATGAAACGAGTCGCCAGTCCAGGTTCGATGCATGATACTGGATGCTTGGGGCTGGTGTACTGGGACGACCCAGAGGAATGGTATGGGGAGGGAGAAGGGAGGAGGGCTCAGGATAGGGAACACATGTATACCTGTGGCAGATTCATTTTGATATATGACAAAACCAATACAATATTGTAAAGTTAAATAAAATAAAATTAAGAGAAAAAATAAATAAAATTAAAAAATGTACTTACGGTTCATCTTATATTTTTAAGTTCAACTTGTCTTTAAAGATGATGTCTGTGAAATGGGAATGTCATACTGCATATTACAATTAATAACCGAACACAAGAGAACAATATGGTGGAGGAGTAGGTGGACGTGGAGTACATCTCTCTCCAGGGATATATCAGGAATAGACCTTCAGACACAGAAGTGCATGCAGAACGCCAGCTGAGAGCAGACAGGAGTACCAGACCAGTGGAAAAGAGTATATAGAACCACGCAAAACTCGGTAGGATGAAGGAACTAGGGAAAAAAACAGGAGTGTTGGTAGGACTGGACCTGCCCTCAGTGGGTGGGGAAGCTGAAGCAGGGGTCCAATCCCCACATCAGGGCAATTGTCTTGAGTCAGAGGAGAAATATTTAAAGGCTGAGACTGAAACAGCTGATCTGTGGCAGCCTAAATGGAATGAGAATCAGACAGTCCTTGCCACAGCCATACATACCCTGGACAGGAACACTGGCCCCCAGGAAGGTGCAGCGTCTGGGAGCTGGAGCTTATCGATTGTGGAGCAATCCCAGGGCAAGAGCCTCTGTTGACTGCGGAGAGACGGGTTGAGGGGATGTGAGAGGGGAGATCGTGGTGGGAAATGAGGGTGAAGGAAAGCCAGGCAGCCATGGAAGCATGGTGATACTGCTGAGTCACGTGTAGGGGGTGGAACAATCCCCATAGCTTCTCTCCCCCTACATGTCAGCATTTGCAGCTGAACAATAGAGAGGCTGGCTCATCAAACACCTGGCAGGGGGGCGGGGCGGGGGGGGGGGAGCGGGTTGGAGGGGGAGGGGTTAGGGGTGGGAGGGGCGGGGAGGGCGCTATGTGCCTGATACACCACACAACAGAGAAGGACCCCAGGCAAGGAAGCCCTCTAAGTGCCTGAACAGGTGGAGCTAAGGAGAAAGAGTGGCCAAAGAGACTTTCTGATCGCCAGCTACAAGAGACTCGGAAAAAGACTCTGATAGGACCATAACTCCTGTGGCAGAGGCAGTCCATGTCCCTACACACTTGGTGCCGGCAGGGTCCCCGCAAGCCAAGCAGCTGTGCCACCTTCACACTCAACTCTCACTGGGGCAGAGAGGCCACAGGCAAAACAAAAGTCTTGCTTCTATGCGTGTAGGGTTGCTTCGGTAGTGTTTGACTCTTTAAGACCCAGTAGACTGTGGCTGGCCAGGCTTCTCTGTCAGAGAGGGGGTTCTCCAGGCAAGAATACTGGAATGTTTTCTTTATGGGTGTATATGTGTATGTATATATTCAGTCACACTTTCTATTGCTGTTATAAACGTCTGCCTCTACATTGGGCTTTTGCACTTCTGTGGAGTTTTCCTTTTTTTTTTTCTTTCTTCTTCCACTTTTTTCTTCTCTTTTTTATAGTTTTAATTTTTAACTTTTTAAAACCTATTATATTTTTTCTACATTTATTCCTTTGTTTGCTTTTCCTACTTTTCTTTGCCCCTTGTAGTTAATCTTTAATGTATATAAATCTTTTTCAACTACCTCTATTTAACTTTGCATGTCTATTCTTTCTTTCTTTCTTTCCTTTCCTCACAACATATTTGTTAGTTTTGTTTTCATTGCTTTATTCCCCACTTGGCACCTTGCTTTAGTTTTGTTTTCTAGTTTGTGCTTTAGTTAGTTTTGTTCTTAACTGATCAATATCATCTTTGATTTCCTTTGTTCACCAGGTCAGTCTACTGTACTTTATTTTTGTTGGACTGTTTTCACTTTGCTCATGGGTATATATGTATAAGTGTATATTCCATTATTTTAATTATTATTTGCCTGATTTTATAACTGTCAGTTGTCTGGGACTCATCTTTGGTTTCTCTTTTCTTGATATTTGTTTTAATCCCACTTAATGCCATAACAAACTATTTGTGGAATGTTTATTCTTGACCAGAGATCAAGCCCTGAGCCTTTGGAGTGGGAGCACTGACTCCAAGACCCTAGACCCTAAGTATCAAATAGTGAGAACTCACACAAAGGAAACCACCTGAATACAAGACCCAGCATCACCCAGCCACCAACAGCACCCTGTGCAGGAACCCTCATCTAAACAACAAACAAAACAAAAATACAAACCCAATCAGCAGCAGACAGGGTTACCACCTCACTCAGCCTTGCCCATTAGAGGAAAAACAAACAAACAAAAAACTCAGCACAAACCTCACCCTATGTTAGTTCCCCAACCAGGGATGGAACCCATATCCCTTGCAGTGGAAGCCTGGAAATCTGACAGCTGGACTGCCAGTTAAGTCCCCTCTCATAGCTCTTTAGTTTTTTAAAT
Organism: Bos indicus; assembly: GCF_029378745.1. Lineage (NCBI taxonomy): Eukaryota > Metazoa > Chordata > Mammalia > Artiodactyla > Bovidae > Bos > Bos indicus. Next base: position 17,113,339 of record NC_091766.1, on the reverse strand, counting down.
CATTTTACTTGAAAAGAGAAAACATAAATAGAGAAAACCAGGGTAATGATCAACCAAATGTATATAGCAAGGAGCCAGAGCATGTGGGCACATCCACAGATATTTGTTGATTGATGAAGAGAGGAAAAACTACTGGTAGACTTCAGGCCAAGGTTCCAAGCTTCCCAGATGTAGAGAGACTGAGGGGTCAGCTAACTCCACATTCTGCAGAAGAGGAAGCAGTGGACCAGAAAGATAAATGAGTGTGCTCAAACTTGCAAGGCTAGTTGCTCATAAGAGCCAGCCAGGGTCCTGGATTTCAGGGTTGGACACATCATACAAACCACTAGACCAACATTAGGAGGGCAGAACCCAAAGGGAAAAAACAGTTCAACCTTCTTCAAGGAAAGAATTCAACTTTCCTTGAAGCCTGGGAAAGGAGACCTCAACAAAATAAGTTAAAAAAATTAAAATAAAATAAAATAAGAGAAATACTGCACAAATGAAGGAACAAACTAGAAACACACAAGTCCAAATAAGTGAAGAGGAAATAGGCAAACTACCTGAAAAAGAATTCAGAATAATGATAGTAAAGATGATTATAAAAACAACAACAACAACAAAAAAAAAACCTTGAAAACAAAATGGAGAAAACACAAGAATCAATTAACAAAGACCTGGAAGAATGAAAGAATAAGCATTCAGAGACAAACAGCACAATTACTGAAATTAAAAATACTACTGAAGGAATCAATAGCAGAATATCTGAAGCAGAAGAACGAATCAGTGAGCTGGAAGATAAAATGGTGGAAATGACTTCTGAAAAGCAGAATAAAGTAAAAAAAAATGAAAAGAACTGAGGACAGTCTCAGAGACCTCTGGGATCATATCAAACACACCAACATTTGAATTAAAGGGGTCCCAGAAGAAGATAAAAAGAAAGGATAAGAGAAAATATTTTTCAAGAGATTATAGTTGAAAATTTCCCCAACGTGGAAAAGGAAATAGTCACTCAAGTCCAAGAGGCACAAAGAGTGCCATACAGGACAACCCAAGGAGAAACACACCAAGACACATACTAATCAAACTAACAAAGACTAAACACAAAGAAAGAATATTAAAAGCAGCAAGGGAGAAGCAACAAGTAACATGCAAGGGAAACCCCATATGCTTAACAGCTGATCTTTCACCAGAAACTCTGCAGGCCAGAAAGGAATGGCAGGATATATTTAAAGTACTAAAAGGGGAAAAGCTACAACCAAGATTACTGTACCTACCAAGGATCGCATTCAAAATTGATGGAGAAATAAAAGGCTTTTCAGACAAGCAAAAGTCAAGAGAATTCAGTACCACCAAACCAGCTTTACAACAAATGTTAAAGGGACTTATATAGTCAAGAAATACAAGAGAAGAAAAAAGATCTACAAAATCAACCCCAAACAATTAAGGAAATGGCAATAGGAACATATATATCAATAATTATTTTAAATGTAAATGGATTAAATGCTCCAACCAAAAGACACAAACTAGCTGAATGGATACAAAAACAAGACCCATATATATGCTGTCTACAAGGAACCCACTTCAGACCTCAAGACACATATAGACTGAAAGTGAGAGGATGGAAAAATACATTCCATGCAAATGGGAAGCAAAAGAAAGCTGGAGTAGCAATCCTCGTATCAGACAAAATAGACATTAAAATAAAGAAGATTACAAGAGATAAGGAAGCTCACTATGTAATGATCAAGGGATCAATCCAAGAAGAAGACATAACAATTGGAAATATTTATGCACCCAACATAGGAGCACCTCAATACATAAGACAAACACTAACAGACATAAAAGGAGAAATTGACAGTAACACAATAATAGGAGGAGACTTTACTCCACTCATCAATAGACAGATCATCAAAACAAAATTAATATGGAAACACAAGTCTTAAATGATACATTAGATGAGCTGGATCTCATTGATATCTTCAGGACATTCCATCCAAATGCAGAAGAATACACCTTCTTCTCAAGTGCACATGGAATATTCTCCAGGAGAGAATATATCATGGGTCGCCAATCAAGCCTCAGTAAATTTAAGAAAATTGAAATCATATCAAGCATCTTCTCTGACCACAATGCTATGAGACTAGATATCAATTACAAGGGAAAAAAGTGTAAGAAATACAAACACATGGAGATTAAACAACACGTTTCTAAATAGCCAACAGGTTACTGAAGAAATCAAATGGAAATCAAAAAAATTTCTAGAAACAAATGACAATGAAAACACAACAACTCAAAACCTATGGGATGCTGCAAAAGCAGTCCTAAGAGGCAAGTTTATAGCAATACAATCCTACCTCAAGAAACAAGAAAAACTTCAAATAGACAACCTAACTTTACACCTAAAACAACTGGAAAAACAAGAAGGAGAACAACAACAACAACAACAACAACAACAAAAATACCACCAAAATTAGTAGAAGGAAAGAAATCATAAAGATCCAAGCAGAAATAAGTGAAAAAGAGATGAAGGAAACAATGGTAAAGATTAATAAAACTAAAACCTGGTTATTTGAGAAGATAAACAAAATTGACAGACCTTTAGCCAGACTCATCAAGAAAAAAAGAGAGAAGAATCAAGTCAACAAAATTAGACATGAAACAGGAGAGGTTACAACAGGCAATGCAGAAATACAAAGGATTATAAGAGACAATTATGAACAACTCTATGGCCATAAAATAGATAACCTGGAAGAAATAGACAGATCCTTAGAAAAGTTCAATCTTCCAAGACTGAACCAGGAAGAAATAGAAATTATGAACAACCCAATTACAAGCACTGAAATTGAAGCTGTGATCAAAAATCTCCCCAAAAACAAAGAAGCAGGACCAGATGGCTTCACAGGAGAATTCTATCAAACATTTAGAGAAGAGATAATGCCCATCCTCCTAAAACTCTCAAAAAATTGCAGAGGAAGGAACACTTCCAAACTCATTCCACGAGGCCACCATCACCCTGATACCAAAACCAGACAAAGACAGCACAAAAAAAGAAAACTACAGGCCAATATCACTGATGAACATGGATGCAAAAATCATCAACAAAATTTTGGCAAACAGAATTCAACAACACATCAAAAAGCTCATACACCATGATCTGCTGGTACTGGTAAGTCGCTTCAGTCGTGTCTGATTCTGTGCGATCCCAGAGACAGCAGCCCACCAGGCTCCCCTGTCCCTGGGATTCTCCAGGCAAGAACACTGGAGTGGGTTGCCATTTCCTTCTCCAATGCACAAAAGTGAAAAGTGAAAGTGAAGTCACTCAGTCGTGTCCAACTCCTAGCGACCCCATGGACTGCAGCCTACCAGGCTCCTCAGTCCATGGGATTTGCCAGGCAAGAGTACTGGAGTGGGGTGCCATTGCCTTCTCCTACACCATGATCAAGTTGGGTTTATTCCAGGAATGCAAGGATTCTTCAATATACACAAATAAATCAATGTCATATGCCATATTAGCAAATTGAAAAATAAAAACCATATGATAATCTCAATAGATGCCAGAAAAGCCTTTGACACTTATGATTAAAACTCTTCAAAAAATGGGCGTAGAAGGAACCTACCTCAACATAGCAAAGGCCATATATGATAAGCCTTCAGCAAACATTATTCTCATTGGTGAAAAACTGAAAGCATTCCCCCAAGATCAGAAACAAAACGAGGGTGTCCACTTTTACCACTATAACTCAACATAGTTCTGGAAGTCCTAGCTACAACCATCAGAGAAGAAAAAGAAATAAAAGGAATCCAGATCGGAAAAGATGAAGTAAAGCTCTCACTGTTTGCAGATGAGATGATTGAGTTGTGTCCAACTCTGTGTGACCCCAGAGATGGCAGCCCACCAGGCTCTGCCATCCTGGGATTCTCCAGGCAAGAACACTGGAGTGGGTTGCCATTTCCTTCTCCAAGGCATGAAAGTGAAAAGTGAAAGTGAAAAGTGAAAGTGAAGCCGCTCAGTTGTGTCAGACTCTTCGAGACCCCATGGACTGCAGCCTACCAGGTTCCTCCATCTATGGGATTCTCCAGGCAAGAGCACTGGAGTGGGGTGCCATTGCCTTCTCCGGATACGATACTTAGAAAACCCTAAAGACAGTATCAGAAACTTACTAGAGCTAATCAGTGAATTTAGCAAAGTTGCAGGAGAAAGAAATGGCAACCCACTGCAGTATTCTTGCCTAGAGAATCCTGTGGATGGAGGAGCCTGGTGGGCTGCTGTCCATAGGGTCACACAGAGTCGGACACGACTGAAGTGACTTAGCAACAAGGATATCCAACCAGTCCATTCTGAAGGAGATCAGCCCTGAGATTTCTTTGGAAGGAATGATGCTAAAGCTGAAACTCCAGTACTTTGGCCACTTCATGTGAAGAGTTGACTCCTTGGAAAAGACTCTGATGCTGGGAGGGATTGGGGGCAAGAAGAGAAGGGGACGACAGAGTATGAGATGGCTGGATGGCATCACTGACTTGATGGACGCGAGTCTGAGTGAACTCCGGGAGTTGGTGATGGACAGGGAGGCCTTGCGTGCTGCAATTCATGGGGTCACAAAGAGTCGGACACAACTGAGTGACTGATCTGATCTGATCTGAAGGAAATAAAAGAACTGTACACAGAAAATTATAAGACACTAATGAAAGAAATCAAAGATGACATAAAGAGATGGAGAGATATTCCATGTTCCTGGGTAGGAAGAATCAATGTTGTGAGAATGACTATGCTACCAAATGCAATCTACAGATTCAATGTGATCCCTTTTCAAATTACCAATGGCATTTTTCATAGAACTAGAACAAAAAATTCACAATTCATATGGAAACACAAAAGACCCTGAATAGCCAAAGCAGTCTTGACAAAGAAGAATGGAGCTGGAGGAATCAACCTTCCTAACTTCAAATTATACTACAAAGCTACAGTCATCAAGACAGTATGGTACTGGCACAAAAATAGAAATATAGACCAATGGGACAAGATAGAAAGCCCAGAAATAAACTCATACACCTATAAGTACCTTATTTTTGACAAAGGAGGCAAGAATATACAATGGGGCAAAGATAGCCTCTTCAATAAATTGTACTGGGAAAACTGGACAGCTACGTGTAAAAGAATAAAATTAGAATACTTCCTAACACCATATGCAAAGATAAACTCAAAATGGGTTAAAGACCTAAATGTAAGACCAGAAACTATAAAATTCTTAGAGGAAAACATAGGCAGAACACTCAAAGACATAAATCAAAGCAAGATCCTCCTAGAGTAACAGAAATAAAAAAAGTAAACAAGTGGGACCTGATTCAAAATAAAGTTTTTGAACAGCAGAGGAAACTATAATCAAGGTGAAAAGACAACCCGCAGAATGGAAGAAAGTAACAGCAAATGAAACAACTAACAAAGGATTAATTTCCAAAATATACAAGCAGCTCATAGAACTCAATATCAGAAAAACAAACAACCCAATCAAAAGGTGGGGAAAAGACCTAAACAGACATTTCTCCAAAGACATATGGATGGCTAACAAACACATGAAAAGATGCCCAACATCACTCATTATTAGAGAAATGCAAATCAAAACTACAATGAGATATCACCTCATACCAGTCAGAATGGCCATCACCAAAAAGTCTACAAACAATAAATGCTGGAGAGGGTGTGGAGAAAAGGGAACACTCTTGCACTGTTGGTGCAAATGTAAATTGATACAGGCACTATGGAAGCCGGTATGGAGATTCCTTAAAAAACTAGGAATAAAACCACCATATGACCCAGCAGTCCCACTCCTAGGCACATACCCTGAGGAAACAAAAATTGAAAGAGACACATGTATCCCATTGTTCATTGAAGCACTGTTTACACTAGCTAGAACATGGAAGCAACCTCGATGTCCATCAACAGATGAATGGACAAAGAAATTGTGGTACATATAAACAGTGGAATATTACTCAGCCATAGAAAGGAACTCATTTGAGTCAGTTCTAATGAGATGAGTGAAGCTAGAACCTATTATACAGAGTGAAGTGAGTCAGAAAGAGAAAGATAAGTATCATATTCTAATGTGTATATATATGTAATCTAGAAAAATGGTACTGAAGAATTTATTTACAGGGCAAAAATGGAGAAACAGACATAGAGAATAGACTTATGGACATGGGGAGAGAGGAGGAGAGAGTGAGATGTACGGAACGAGTAACAGGGAAACTTATATTCAGTTCAGTCACCCAGTCGTGTCCAGCCCTTTGCACACCAGGCCTCTCTATCCATCACCAACTCCCGGAGTTCACTCAAACTCATGTCCATCGAGTCGGTGATGCCATCCAGCCATCTCATCCTCTGTCGTCCCCTTCTCTTCCTGCCCCCAATCCCTCTCAGCATCAGGGTCTTTTCCAATGAGTCAACTCTTCACATGAAGTGGCCAAAGTATTGGAGTTCAGCTTCAGCATCAGTCCTTCCAAAGAACACCCAGGACTGATCTCCTTTAGGATGGACTGGCTGGATCTCCTTGCAGTCCAAGCATACCTGTGGCAGATTCATGTTGATATATGCAAAAACAATACAACATTGTAAAGTTAAATAATAAAATAAAATGTTAAAAAAATGTAAAAAAATGGATATATTATGATTAAGTACAGCAAAAAAAAAAAAAGACTCTTCTCCAACAGCACAGTTCAAAAGCATCAATTCTTCAGTGCTCAGCTTTCTTCACAGTCCAACTCTCACATCCATACATGACCACTGAAAAAACCATAGCCTTGACTAGATGGACCTTTGTTGGCAAAGTAATGTCTCTGCTTTTCAATATGCTATCTAGGTTGGTCATAACTTTCCTTCCAAGGAGTAAGCATCTTTTAATTTCATGGCTGCAGTCACCATCTGCAGTGATTTTGGAGCCCAAAAAAATAAAGTCTGACACTGTTTCCCATATGTAAAATAGATAGCCAAAGGGAATTTGCTCTTTGTCTCAGGGAACTCAAACAGGTGCTCCGTATCAACCTACAGGAATGGGATGGGGAGGGAGGTGGGAGGGAGGTTCAAAAGGGAAGGAATATATGTACACCTGTGGCTGATTCATGCTGAGCTTTGACAGAAAGCAGCAAAACTCTGTAAAGCAATCATCCTTCAATAAAAGATAAATTGATTTAAAAAAATAACCAAACACACATTCATCCTTTGTGTGCACCCTGAGTTCTGCTAGTACCACAGGAAGAAAATGAGGGAAGTGGGTTTTTGCAGCAACATGCATCAGGGTGCCACCCTTAGAGAGCTAAACAATCTAGTCTGGCAAAAAATACTCGTCAGTATCTAGGAAGCAAGTAGAGCAACCAGATAGCTCATAGTTAAAGCACCCCATTTCTCAGTGCAGGCCATTTAAGAAATGTGGGAGAAACAATAAATGCTGGTATAAGAACTTTGGAAAATTATTTTGCCACATCTACTGTATCTCTGTAATCTTTATCCCTATCTATAGTTATCTATATATACTTTCTGCTATGTGTGTGTGTGTGTGTGTGTGTGTGTGTAATTCCACTCCTAGGCATATTCCCAAGAGAAATGAGTACCTATATACACCAATTGATATGTATGGATAAATAGATTAGGGTATATTCATGGAATGGAATCCCATATACCAGTGAAAAAGGACAAAACACAGCTATATGCCCCAACATGGATAAATCTAATAGACAACAATTAACAACAGAAGAGCAATTGAAGAGACAACAGATGGTAAGAGTCTATTTATATAAAGTTCAAGAACAGACAAAAATAATCTGTGGTGGTGGAAATCAGGAGATGGGTTAATTCCAGGGTTGGGAGGATGGTACTGACCAGAAGGGGACATTGGAGAATATTCTGAGGGACTGAAAAGATTTCCATGTCTCAATTGGCCTCCCCCTGGAGAGGGGAGAACACTTCCTGAGACACTAGCTTGCTATACTCCCTCTTTGCCTGACAAAGAATAAATCTGCTCTTTCTCCTTCAAAACTCTGTCACCATATCTCATTTCAGCATTGTGTACAGAGGACCAATATTTTGGCATCTGTGATGATCTTACGAGTGTGTACTAATCTACAAACTCATCGAGTTGCATATATTCATTATGCAAGGCATTTTTGTATGTAAAAAAATTAACTAAAAGAAAAGAAAATAGAAATAGCCTTCTATGAATGAAAGGCATCGATCTGATCTCTGATGGAAGGAAGTAAGATTCAGGTGGAGAATATAGCATGATCAAGTTGTTGTTGGGCATATGTTGGGGCCGAGAGGTGAATGCAGAGAGAAAGGCCATGGTGGGTCATTCAGCATCTCACAAACTTGGGCCTCCATCTGGAAGAGATCAGCTCAGTGATTTGATAACTTCATCTTTGTAGGGCTTGACTGAAAAGCAGCCTCTAAGTAAAAGCTAGTCTGCAGACATCATATTTCTTAGAAAAGCAGAAAAAAAGAGACTTCCTTCTTCTGATTCCTCCCCACCCATCCCCTCAAATTTGCAAGTTTATTTTGGTCAGAAATATTAGATCAGAATGGGAACTTACACCCTGATATTCCTGGCCCTGTTTGGACTTTGAAAATTCTGAATATTAGCCCTGATGCCCACTTATGTGTCATAAGTGGAGCCCATCATGCTCCTTTATGTGTCAAGACTTAATTAATCTCTCCAGCATCATCTGAAATCACATATCCTTCAAGAAACCACTTATTGTGGATTATCAAAAACACTTAATTGAAAAGATACACCCTAAAGGTGCTATGCACCCTAAAGTTCATAGCATTACTGACTATATGGAAGTAACCTGAGTGTCCATCAACAGAGGAATGGAAAAAGACATGGTGTGTATATGTGTGTGTGTGTATATATATATATATATTTGTGGTGGTTGTTCAGTTGCTCAGTCTTGTCTCATTCTTTGAGACCCCATGGACTGCAGCATACCAGGTTTCCCTGGCCATCACCATCTCCCAAAGCTTGCTCAGACTCATGTCCATTGAGTCGGTGATGCCATCCGACCATCTCATCCACTGTCATCCCCTTCTCCTGCCCTTAATCTTTCCCAGCATCAGGGCCGTTTTCAATGAGTCCATTCTTCACATCAGGTGGTAAAGTATTGGAGCATCAGTCTCAGCATCAGTCCTTCCAATGAATATTTAGGAATGACTCCCTTTACGATTGCCTGGTTTGATCTCCTTGTTGTCCAAGAGACTCTCAAGAGTCTTCTCCAACATCACAATTAAAAAGCATCAATTATTCAGCACTCAGCCTTCTTTACGGTCCAACTCTCACATCCATTCATGACTACTGGAAAAAACATAGCTTTGAATATATGGACCTTGACCAGCAAAGTAATGTCTCTGATTTTTAATATTCTATTTGAGTCTGTCATAGCTTTTCTTCCAAGGAACAAGTGTCTTTTAATTTCATTACTGCAGTCAACATCTGCAGTAATTTTGGAGACCAAACAAATAAAGTCTGTCATTGTTTCCCCATCTATTTGTCATGAAGTGATGGACCGGATGCCATGATCTTCCATTTTTTGAATGTTGAGTTTTAAACCAGCTTTTTCACTCTCCTGTTTCACTTTTATCAAGAGGTTCTTTAGTTCCTCTTCACTTTCTGCCATAAGGGTGGTGTCATCTGCATATCTGAGGTTAGTGATATTTCTCCTGGCAATCTGGATTCCAGTTTGTGCTTCATCCAGCCCAGCGTTTCTCATGATGTACACTGCATATAAGTTAAATAAGCAGGGTGACATTATACAGCCTTGACGTACTCCTTTTCCTATTTGGAACCAGCCTGTTGTTCCATGTCCAGTTCTAACTGTTGTTTCCTGACCTGCATACAGGTTTCTCAAGAGGCAGGTCAGGTGGTCTGGTATTCCCATCTCTTTCAGAATTTTCCACAGTTTATTGTGATCCACACAGTCAAAGGCTTTGGCATAGTCAATAAAGCAGAAGTAGATGTTTTTCTGGAATTCTCTTGCTTTTTCTATGATCCAACAGATGCTAGCAATTTGATCTCTGGTTCCTCTGCCTTTTCTAAATCCAGCTGGACCATCTGGAAGTTCTCAGTTCATGTACTGTTGAAGCCTAGCTTGGAGAACTTTGACAACGACTTTACTAGCTTGTGAGATGACTGCAATTGTGCAGTAGTTTGAGCATTCTTTGATGTTCCCAAAAGGAATGAAAACTGACCTTTCCCAGTCCTGTGGCCACTGTTGAGTTTTCCAAATTTTCTGGCATACTGAGTGCAGGATTTTAGCAGCATCATCTTTTAGGATTTGAAATAGCTCAGCTGGAATTCCATCACCTCCACTAGCTTTGTTCATAGTGATGCTTCCTAAGGCCCACTTGACTTTGCTCCACGATGTCCAGCTCTAGGGGAGTCATCACACCATCATTGTCATCTGGGTCATGAAGATCTTTTTTGTACAATTCTTCTGTGTATTCTTGCCACCTCTTCTTAATAGCTTCTGCTTCTCTTAGGTCCGTACCATTTCTGTCCTTTATTGAGCCCGTCTTTGCATGAAATGTTCCCTTGGTATCTTTAATTTTCTTGAAGAGATCTCTAGTCTTTCCCATTCTATTGTTGTCCTCTATTTCTTTGCATTGATCACTTAGGAAGTCTTTCTTATCTCCCCTGCATGGATACCTTTCCTTTTCTCGCTTACCTTTCACGTCTCTTCTTTTCTCAGCTATTTGTAAGGCTCTTCAGACAACCATTTTGCCTTTTGCGTTTCTTTTTCTTGGGGAAGGTTTAGATCACCACCTCCTGTACAATGTTACAAGCCTCCGTCTATAGTTCCTGAGGCACTCTATCAGATCTCATTCCTTGAATCTATTTATCACTTCCACTGTATAATCATAAGGGATTTGATTTAGGTGATAGCTGAATGACCTAGTGGTTTTCCCCTTTTTTCTTCAATTTGGCAATAAGGAGTTCATGATCTGGGCCACAGTCAGCTCCCAGTATTTTTTTTTTTTTCTGATTGTATAGAGCTTCTCCACCTTTGGCTGCAAAGAATATAATCAATCTGACTTTGGTATTGACCATCTGGTGATGTCCATGTGCAGAGTTGTTCCTTGTGTTCTTGGAGGGTGTGTATATACACACACAGTGGAATGCTACTAAACAGTAGAAAAGAATGAAAATTTGCCATTTGCAGCAACATGGATGTACATGGAGGGCATTAGGCTAAGTGAAGTAAGTCAGACAGAGAAAGACAAAAACTATCTGATATCACTTAGAGGTGGGATCTAAGAAACATGAGAAATGGGTGACTATATATAACAAAAAAGAAGCTGACTCACAGATGTAGCGTATAAATGAGTGGTTACCAGTGGGAGGAGGAGAACGGTAGGATGGGGGAGTGGGAGGTGAGACAGTGTTTTGGCTATCACATCTGGGGGGTGGTACTTCTAGCACCTAGTGGGTGGAGTTTACAGCTGACTCCTACAGCAAAGAATAATCCAACCCCAACGTCAATAATTCCAAGATATAGAAAAAAATATGCAGCGTTTAATTACAATTTTCTAACATTAGTAGGAGCTCTGAGCATAGAGATTAGATGTAGCTTTTATTTTCTTCTTTTTTAAATCAAAGTTTTCTAAGATTTCTATAAGAAATGTACTTTATTTTTTTATTTTTTTTAATTTTATTTTATTTTTAAACTTTACATAATTGTATTAGTTTTGCCAAATATCAAAATGAATCTGCCACAGGTATACATGTGTTCCCCATCCTGAACCCTCCTCCCTCCTCCCTCCCCATACCATCCCTCTGGGTCGTCCCAGTGCTCTAGCCCCAAGCATCCAGTATCGTGCATCGAACCTGGACTGGCATCTCGTTTCATACATGATATTTTACATGTTTCAATGCCATTCTCCCAAATCTCCCCACCCTCTCCCTCTCCCACAGAGTCCATAAGACTGTTCTATACATCAGTGTCCCTTTTGCTGTCTCGTACACCGGGTTATTGTTACCATCTTTCTAAATTCCATATATATGCGTTAGTATACTGTATTGGTGTTTTTCCTTCTGGCTTACTTCTCTCTGTATAATAGGCTCCAGTTTCATCCACCTCATTAGAACTGATTCAAATGTATTCTTTTTAATGGCTGAGTAATACTCCATTGTGTATATGTACCACAGCTTTCTTATCCATTCATCTGCAGATGGACATCTAGGTTGCTTCCATGTCCTGGCTATTATAAACAGTGCTGCGATGAACATTGGGGTACACGTGTCTCTTTCCCTTCTGGTTTCCTCAGTGTGTATGCCCAGCAGTGGGATTGCTGGATCATAAGGCAGTTCGATTTCCAGTTTTTTAAGGAATCTCCACACTGTTCTCCATAGTGGCTGTACTAGTTTGCATTCCCACCAACAGTGTAAGAGGGTTCCCTTTTCTCCACACCCTCTCCAGCATTTATTATTTGTAGACTTTTGGATCGCAGCCATTCTGACTGGTGTGAAATGGTACTTTAAGATTTTTAAACATCACTTTATTAGGAAAACTTGGCAAGCTGCAAGAATTGTACAGTGAACACCCACGTACCTGAGAGAGTCTGGGACCTGGGACCGTTTGTTGCAGTGGTTCCACCTGGACAAACACCTTCCTGAACAACAAGATGCAAAGAAACTATAGGGGACTAAAATAACTTCACAGTTTCGCAGCTGGGGGCAAATTATAAACCAATTGCCATTTCTGGTGTGGGAGCAGACTGAGGGTCCTGCACATGGACCTGCAATCTTCAGTGAAAGTTTTACTTGTGTTTTCAGTGTATCTCCATGTCTGCATTGCCCTCTCCCTTCATGGGCTACGGTCCATGGGGTCGCAAACAGCTGGACATGACTGAACCACTAACTCATTCACATTCATTCGTTCATCTTATTTTTTTAATGCATTTCAGAGTAAGTTGAAGCCTTCAGTAAACTGTCTCTGTTTCTGTATTTAAAAAGAAAAAAAATTGCTATTCTCTTCATTTGCACAATACTAGAAAACCATCCCATAGCAGCTGTTACGAAACCCCCAATTCTCCCTGAGAAACACCAGAGAAAGATAAAAGACGATGTAAGTTCCTATTTTTGCTTTCATTTTGTCGTGATGGCTCAAAGTCTGTTTTTGCCTTGGAGTGGTAAGTCTTTAAAATATTTTATTCTCTTTTAAGAAATGCAAATATTGTGTATTGATACATATATATGGAATCTAGAAAAAAAGGTACCGATGAACCTATTTGCAGGGCAGGAATAGAGACACAGACATAGAGAATGGATGTGTGGACACAGCAGAGGGAGGCGGGGGCAAGAGGAAGGTGTGATGAATTGAGAGAGTAGCATTGAAACATACATTATCATGTGTAAAATAAATAGCTAGTGTGGAGTTGTTATATAACACAGAGAGTGCAACTCAGTGCTCTGTGACAACTTTGAGGGGTGGACTGGGGTGGGGGGCAGTGGGCGTGAGGTTCAAGAGACAGGTGACATATGTATACTTTTGGCTGACTCACCTTGTTATATGCCCACAACCAACCCAACGTCATAAAGCAATTATCTTAAACAGACATAGAGAACAGACATACGGACATGGGGAGAAGGGAGGAGAGGGTGAGATGTATGGAAAGAGTAACATGGAAACTTACATTACCATATGTAAAATAGATAGCCAACAGGAATTTGCTGTATGGCTCAGGACACTTGAACAGTGGCTCTGTATCAACCTAGAGGGGGTAGGATTGGGAGGGGGTTTCAGAAGGAAGGGGATGTATGTATGCCTATGACTGATTCATGTTGAGGTTTGACAGAAAACAACAAAATTCTGTAAAGCAATTATCCTTCAATTAAAAAAGTATTTTATTTAAAAAAAGAAACAAGTATCCTCCAATTAAAAATAAATTTAAGCTAAATAATAAAAACATTTAATATTTTATTCTCTCTAAGTAGAAATAGCAAGGACACTTCAACTCTCATACTCTATCTTGTTTTCAACACTGTGGCTTGGGCAGGGGGCATCCACTTGGTTTGCTCTTTTAAACCATGGCTGAGGTATGTCTCCTATGGAAATACCTGGAGGAATTAAGATGGGGCACTTTCAACATGATTTCATCAGGCAATGGGGCTCTTCAAAGCTTGCTCTTATATTCCGTCGTACAAGGATAGGATCAAAGTGAGCTTCTGGGGTGGTTGTTGCGCTGTGGTCAGTCGTGTCCTACTCTTTGCGACTCCACGGAGAGGGGAACCTGGCGAGCTACAGTCCACCGGATTTTTCAGGCACGAATCCTGGAGCGGGTTGCCGTTTCCTTCTCTAGGAGATCTTTGCCACCTGGTCACCTACAGCTCCTGCATTAGCAGGAGGATTCTTTACCACTGAACCAACTGGGAAACCCTTGCAAAACATGAATTTCTTGTACGAATGGAGTTTTTCGTGTCAGGGCCAGACTTTTGACATGGAAAGCTGTCCCGTGCTCATTTTTCTTCCTGAAACTGAGTTGAATTCTCCCGGATCCATTTGCTTTAGCGAGTCAAAATTCCGCCTGGGTCTCACCTTGGTGTTTTTGGCTCAGAACAGACAGCTGAGCTGCGTGTGGACGGCGCCCCCTGGTGGTCACATGTGGATTGGACAAAGCATGCAAAGGCCTCGTAACACCGAAACGTTTCTCTTTCAATCTGAATGTCCCATGACAGGAACTGAAAATTGATAAGGACCCTTCCTCTGTTGCAGAGAGATCACATTTGCTTCCTACTCCTAATTTTGGAAGCCCCAACCTGTATTATATAAAACATTAAAATTGTTCCTCATTCCATATTACGTGGGTTTTGTTTTGTTTCATGGGGTTTTGTTTGTTTGTTTGTTTTTGCTACAATTACCAAGAGCATTTCTAGAATTATTGCCCAGGATAAACTCATTTAATTGTCCAAGCCTTATGATTTTTTCGGTTCTTTTGGGAGCATGGGGCAGCTTGCAGGATCTTAGTTTCTGGATCAGGGTTCAAACTGAGCCCCCCGGCAGTGAAAGCGTGGAATCCTAACCACTGTTCAGTTCAGTCCAGTCGCTCAGTCGTGTCCGACTCTTTGTGACCCCATGAACCACAGCACGCCAGGCCTCCCTGTCCATCACCAACTACCGGAGTTCACTCAAACTCATGTCCATCGAGTCGGTGATGCCATCCAGCCATCTCATCCTCTGTCGTCCCCTTCTCCTCCTGCCCCCAATCCCTCCCAGCATTAGGGTCTTTTCCAATGAGTCAGCTCTCTGCATCAGGTGGCCAAGTATTGGAGTTTCAGCTTCAACATCAGTCCTTCCAATAAACACCCAGGACTGATCTCCTTGAGGATGGACTGGTTGGATCTCCTTGCTGTCCAAGGGACTCTCAAGAGTCTTCTCCAACACCACAGTTCAAAAGCATTAAATCTTCGGTGCTCAGCTTTCTTTATAGTCCAACTCTCATCCATACATGACCACTGGAAAAACCATAGCCTTGACTAGATGGACCTTTGTTGAAAAAGTAATGTCTCTGCTTTTGAATATGCTGTCTAGTTTGGCCATAACTTTCCTTCCAAGAAGTAAGCATCTTTTAATTTCATGGCTGCAATCACCATCTGCAGTGATTTTGGAGCCCCGAAAAAGAAAGTCTGACACTGTTTCCACTGTTTCCCCATCTATTTGCCATGAAGTGATGGGACCAGATGCCATGATATTATTTTTCTGAATGTTGAGCGTTAAGCCAACTTTTTCATTCTCCTCTTTCACTTTCATCAGGATGGTGTCATCTGCATATTCTGAGGTTATTGATATTTCTCCCAGCAATCTTGATTCCAGCGTGTGTTTCTTCCAGCCCAGCGTTTCTCATGATGTACTCTGCATACAAGTTAAATAAGCAGGGTGACAATATACAGCCTTGACATACTCCTTTTCCTATTTGGAACCAGTCTGTTGTTCCACGTCCAGTTCTAACTGTTGCTTCCTGACCTGCATATAGGTTTCTCAAGAGGCAGGTCAGGTCGTCTGGTATTCCCATCTCTTGAAGAATTTTCCACAGTTTATTGTGATCCACACAGTCAAAGGCTTTGGCATAGTCAATAAAGCAGAAATAGATGTTTTTCTGGAACCCTCTTACTTTTTCGATGATCCAGTGGATGTTGGCAATTTGACCTCTGGTTCCTCTGCCCTTTCTAAAACCAGCTTGAACATCTGGAAGTTCATGGTTCATGTATTGCTGAAGCCTGTCTTGGAGAATTTTAAGCATCACTTTACTAGCGTATGAGATGAGTGCAATTGTGCAGTAGTTTGAGAATTCTTCGGCATTGCCTTTCTTTGGGATTGGAATGAAAACTGACTTTTTCCAGTCCTGTGCCCACTGCTGAGTTTTCCAAATTTGCTGGCATATTGAGTGCAGCACTTTCAAAGCATCATCTTTCCGGATTTGAAATAGCTCCACTGGAATTCCATCACCTCCACTAGCTCATAGCTCATAGCTTGTTCATAATGATGCTTCCTAAGGCCCACTTGACTTCACATTCCAGGATGTCTGGCTCTAGGTGAGTGATCATATCATCATAATTATCTGGGTTGTAAAGATCTTTTTGTACAGTTCTTCTGTGTATTCTTGCCACCTCTTCTTAATATCTTCTGCTTCTGTTAGATCCCTACCATTCCTGTACTTTATTGAGCCCATCTTTGCATGAAATGTTCCCTTGGTATCTCTAATGTTCTGTGAAGAAATCTCTAGTCTTTCCCATTCTATTGTTTTCCTCTATTTCTTTGCATTGATCGCTGAGGAAGGCTTTCTTATCTCTCCTTGCTATTCTTAACCACTGTACTGCCAGAGAATTCCCCAGCTCCTATGACTTTTATGAAACACTTGTCAAGTGAGAAACCTAACTTATGTATTATTTTCAAGTAGAATAGACTGATAATGTCAAATTCAAGAAGTGAAGAAGTCATATAATTCTACCTATAAACCTGCAAAAGGCATTAAAGTGAACATTTATTCATCAGTATGACTCATCTTTCTAAGTTTTCCCCTATTTTATCCATTTTTTCCTTGAAGTCTCAAAAATATTTTCATGGATCTGTGAACATTTGTTTACCCTGATCAACATACTTTTAACTCTCAATGATCACTAGCGAGCCAAAATTATGTTGGGTGTGCCTTCACCTGGATGTTCCTCGAAGGGGTGCACCTCTTCCTCACTGTCAGGAACCTCAGGGTGGCCAACTACACCAGCGCAGGCAGATTCAAGAAGAGGTTCATGTACCCTGTAGGCTACGGGGTCCCAGCGGTGATTGTGGCTGTGTCTGCAGCGATCAACCCCCAAGGATACGGCACCACTAAGCAGTGAGTCCAGTGCTGAAAATGTGCTGTCGGGGACGTGGGTACACACGTGTCTCCCTGGGAAACTGAGGGTGGAAGGAAGGGTGGAGTAGGTCACGACTCAGGCTGAGAACAAAGATGCTGAACATTTATTTCTCCAGCCCCTGGGGCGAAGTGTTTCATATACACCATTTCTCATGTCTATCAAAACATCCCTAGAGGAAAGTGCTCCAATTGTTCCCATTTTGTATACTAAGCAAACTGAGGTTCAGAGAAAAAGGTGAATGACTAGTGTAAAGTAACACAGACAGTAAACTGGAAGGAGCATGAATTTTTATTTTTTATACAAATGTCTACATTTATAAATGTCACATGTTTATAGATCTTTAATACTTCTATTACTGAAAGTAATAACTGGTTTTATAAAAAATAATATTCTAATAAAGAACCTCTGTAATACCACTAAGCCCAGTATGTGTTAGTCATTCAGTCACATCTGACTCTGCAACCCCGTGGACTGTGGCCCACTAGGCTCCTCTGTCCATGGAATTTTCCAGGCAAGAATATTGGAGTGGATTGCCGTTTGCTACTCCAAAGTATCTTCCCGACCTAGAGTTTGAACCATGTCTCCAGTGTCTCCTGCTTTGGCAGGTGGATTCTTTACCAACTGCACCACTTGAGAAGCCCCTTAAATATATATACATATAAATATATACTTTTATAAAAATGGGGTCATGATAAAGATACTGCATGTAATTTGTTTATTCCTTTAATACTCTCCAGGCTAGAATACTGGAGTGGGTTGCCATACCCTTCTCCAGGGGCTCTTCCCCACCCAGGGACTGGACCCACATCTCCTGCATTTCCTTGCATAGAAGATGGATTCTTTACCAGTGAGCCACTGGGAAGCCCAAAAAGTCCTATATAAATATTCTCTATTGCAGATCATGTATTGTATTCCATTACCTTTCAAAATGCTGCCACTGTTGCTTTTTGTTTTTCAGTTGCTGGATCAACACAGAGAAAGGGTTTATCTTGAGTTTCTTAGGACCTGTATCAGCCGTCATCTTGGTAGGTTTGTAGTGTGCATGTGTCTGCCTCAGGTGCCATGTGTGTATAGAGTATGTGTGTGTGGTATGTAGTATTCAACTTAATTTGAAGATCAAAAGAGGTACTATTTTTTATTTTTTATTGCAGTACAGCTGATTTACAATGTTGTGTTAGTTTCAGGTGTACAGTGAAGAGATTCAGCTATATATATATATATATATATATATATATATAATGGAAAAGAATCTGGAAAAGTATATATATATGGATACTTATATATATATATATATATATATAAAAGTCTCATATATATAAAAGAATATATATTTTTTCAGATTCTTTTTCATTATAGGTTATATCAAAGAATTGAATATAGTTCCCTATGCTATACAGTAGGTCATTGTTGTCTACCTGTTCATATACAGTAATGTGTATACATTAATTCCAACCTCCTAATTTATCCTTCTCCCCACTTCCCCTTTGGTAACCATAGTTTGTTTTATGTTTGTCGGTCTACTTCTCTTTTGTACTTAAATTCATTTGTATGTTGTTTTTAGATTTCACATATAAGCAGGAGCATATGATATTTGTCTTTCTCTGACTTAACTTCACTTAGTATGATAATCTCTAGTTGCAACCATGTTGCTGCAAATGGCATTATTTCATTCTTTTTATGACTGAATAATATTCCATTGTATATATGTACCACATCTTCTTTATCCATGCCTCTGCTGATGGACATTTAGGTTGCTTCCGTGTCTTGCATACTATAAATAGAGCTGCAGTGAACATTGGGGAACATGTATCTTCTCAAAGTATGGCTTTCTCTGGGTACATGCTCAGGAGTGGGACTGCTGAATCATATAGTAGTTCTAGTTTTACTTTTTTAAAGAATCTCCATACTGATCTCCATCCCGGTTTTACCAATTTACATTCCTACCAACAGTGTAGGAGGGCAATCTAAGTACTATTTTAACATTCATTTGTTTCCTTTTAATAGTAGATGTTTGAGCATATGTCTTTATTTAAAATTTTTGAGCATATTTTTGCCATCAAAAAGTCTACAAACAATAAACACTGGAGAGGGTGTGGAGAAAAGGAAACCCTCTTAAACTGTTGGTGGGAATTCAAACTAGTACAGCCACTGTGGAGAACAGTGTAGAGGTTCCTTAAAAAAAACTGGAAATAGAACTGCCATACAACTCAGCAATCCCACTGCTGGGCATACACACCAAGGAAACCAGAGTCGAAAGAGACACATGTACCCCAATGTTCATTGCAGCACTGTTTACAATTGCTCGGAAGCAACCTAGATATCCATCAGCAGACAAATGGATAAGGAAGTTGTGGTACATATACACAATGGAATATTACTCAGCTATAAAAAAAGAATACATTTGAGTCAGTTCTAACAAGTGGATGAAACTGGAGCCTATTATACAGAGTGAAGTAAGTCAGAAAGAAAAGCACCAATACAGTATATTAACACATATATATGGAATTTAGAAAGATAGTAACGACAACCCTACAACAAGACAACAAAAGAGACACAGATGTAAAGAACAGACGTTTGGACTATGTGGGAGAAGGCAAGGGTGGGATCATTTGAGAGAATAGCATTGAAATATGTATAGTACCACATATAAAACAGATGACCAGTGCAAGTGTGATGCATGAGGCAGGGCACTCAAAGCCGGTGCTCTGGAACAACTCAGAGGGATGGTGTGGGGAGGGAGCTAGGAGGGGTCTTCAGGATGGGGGGGACACATATGCACCATGGCTGATTCATGTCGATGTATGGTAAAAACCACCACAATATTGTAAAGTAATTAGCCTCCAATTAAAATAAATAAAATTTTTAATGATAAAAATAAAAATCTAAAAAAAGGAAAAAAATTTTTGAGCATATTTAAATGCTGATGAATAGAGAAGAAATCATCCTTGTATCTCTAATATCTAGCATGCCATACATACTTAATATATATTTGTTGAATAAACAAATAAGTGGATGTGTAAAAATATAATTGTGACTATGATAAAATTATGTGATTTGGAAGTGATTTCACCAAGTGTTCTTAAATCTTCTTCAGTTGGTTCAACTCAGGATATAGTCTGATGATTAGTCAGTTTAGGCTACAGTGTGGTACAGTGACAAAGAAGTCCCCACATCTCAGTGGCTTGGCAGAGCAAATACGTTTTTGTGTGCTACTTTTGCAAAGTCCAGTGTGGATCAAGAGGCTCCCCATGTGAGATTCAGCTTTACTTTTTCTATGACTGTGCTGGGTCTTCGTTGCTTTGTGCAGGCTTTCTCTAGTCGTGGTGAGTGGGGGCTACTCTTTCTTGGGTGCTCACGTTTCTCATGGAGGTGGCTTCTCTTGTCGTGGAGCACAGGCTCTAGGCATGAGGGCTTCAGAAGTCGCAGCACATGGACTCACTAGTTCTGGCACATGAAGTTAGTTGCTCCAAGGCATGTGGGATCTTCCCAGACCAGGGATTGAACTCGTATCTCCTGCATTGGCAGGCAGATCGTTAGCCCCTGTGGCACCAGGGAAGTCCTCAGCTTTTCTTTTATGATTCTATTATTTTGACATGTGACCTCCTTGGTTGTTGCTGGAGGGGAAGAGTTGAAGACTGTAGGATTCAGGCATATATCACTGCGACCAACATCTCAGCCGCTAGAACTCAGCCACATGCCCCAGACTATCTGAAATGAGCCTGGAAAATACCTGTCCATGGCCCGTGTGTGCAAGGAAAGGTGTTGGTGGAGACACCACATTGCACTGCGTTTGTGCCACCTGACCACCCACGCATGTTCTTTTGTGGCCTTTCAGGAGCTCCTTGGTGGTATTGTACAAGCATCCCCAGTCTGCTCCAAAGGAATTTCAATATATTCTCTTTTTTTTAACTATTTGGCTGTGCTATGAGGCATGTGGGATCCTAGTTCCTGACCAGGGATGGAACCTGCATCCCCTGTATTGGACGCATGGAGTCTTAACCACTGGACCGCCAGGGAAGTCCCCAAGTTTCAACATATTCTAACTATAAAATCTCATACCTTTTCCCATGATCTTCAGTGCTTTCTAGTTTGACTCTATTTTTTTCTTAGGGAATAGTTGCCTTGCAGTGTTGCACAACAAAGTGCATTAGCTACAGCATGTAGCATGTTAGTCACTCAGCCATGTCCAACTCTTTGCGACTCCATGGGCCATAGCCCACTAGGCTCTTCTGTCCATGGAATTCTCCGGGCAAGATTACTGGAGTGGGTTGGCACTCCCTTCTCCAAGGGACCTTCCTGACCCAGGGATCGAACCCTGGTTTCCCGCACTACAGGCAGATTCTTTACTTTCTGAGCCATCACATATATCCCCTCTCTCATGGCCCTTCTTCCCACCCACCCCCATCTCACCCCTCTAGGTCATCACAGAACACCCAGCTAAGCTCCCTGCACTCTACAGCAGGTTCCCACTAGCTATCTGTAGCTCTCTACACATGGTATCTTCACACACGGCAGTACACATGTCAGGGAAAACCATAAAGAGATGAAACGACAACCCTCAGAATGGGAGAAAATAATGGCAAACAAAGCAACTTACAAGGAATGAATCTCTAAAATTTACAAACAGCTCATGAAAACTCAATATGAGAAGAAACACACCCAATCAAAAAATGGGCAGAAGACCTATGTAGACATTTCTCCAAAGAAGACACACAGATGGCCAAGAGACACATGAAAAGATGCTCAACATCATGAACTATCAGAGAAATGCAGATCAAAACTACAAAGAGTAGTTCACCTCACACGGGTGAATGGCCATCATAAAAAAAAAAAAAAAAGACTGTATGTTGGTCCACAGTTAGTATCTTTTTTTTTCTTTCAGATAAACTTAATCTTTTATTCAATAACCCTGTGGATTTTGAGAGACCGACTTTCTTCCCTCAATAAAGATGTGTCCAAGATACAAAACACAAGGTAAAATGGGTTTAGACAGTTTAATGGGCTTTGCATAGGTTGTAGTCCTAAAGGATTGCTTTTTCAAGCATGCATGCATGCTCAGTTACTAAGTGGTGCCCAACACTTTGCAACCTCATGGACAGTAGCCCACCAGGCTCCTCTATCCATGGGATTTCCCAGACAAGAATACTGGAGTGGGTTGCTATTTCCTCCACCAGGGAATCTTTCTGATGCAACAATCAAACCCATGTCACCTGCATTGGCAGGCAGATTGTTTACGTACTGAGGCACCTGGGAAGCCCCTAAACAGTCATCTGTAAAGAGTTGCCTACCATGTTAGGAACCACTGTCAAATGAGAATCACCCTTAAAATCATATATATTTGAACCCTTGAAATTAATGAGCAGATTCATACAACCAGAAAGTAGAATTGATGTTGCCCAAGGGTGAGGGTAGGAAGGAATGGGTATTTATTGTTTTTTGGATACAGAGTTTCAATTCTTCAGGGTGAAAAAAAGCTCAGTAGAAGGATAGTGTTGTTCTAGCAGTGCAACAATGTGAGTGTGTTTAATGCTTTTGAAATGTGTGTTCAAATGTAGTTGTAGTAAATTTTGTGTTATGTGTTTTTGCCACATTAAAAAAACATAATGGTAAAATACCTTTCCTTGAGGAGGAAATGGCAACCCACTTCAGTATTCTTGCCTGTGAAATCCCATGGACACAGGAGCCTGGCGGACTACAGTCCACTGGGTCACAAGAGTTGGACGCGACTTAGCGGCTAACCACCACCACCACAAAATATCATTCCAATTATAAATATTCATAATAGAGGAAAACACCCATGGAATAAACTCATGCTCATCTATTAGAGTTTTTACAATGGAAATGATAGCCATTACTTCCAAATATTGCACTCACAACCACAGTTACTCCAAACCATCCTGGCTTGAGAAAAGTTCACAAGTAATTAGAACAGGCGTCCCAGGTGGCTCAGTGGTAAAGAATCTGCCTGCCAATGCAGGAGACTTAGGCTTGATCCCTGGGTTGGGAACATCCCCTGGAGAAGGAAATGGAAACCTATGGACACCTACAGTATTCTTGTTTAATTCTGAATAATTCCATGGACAGAGAAGCCTGGCAGGCTACAGTTCATGGGGTCGCAAAGAGTCAAACACAACTTAGGGACTAAAGTACTACAGTTGGAGAGGAAGGCAGATGGGGTCTGAAGACAGGAAAACATACTACTCAAGAGAGAAGGTGGTGAGTTGGTGACTGTCCTTCTTGGTGTTAACAGGATGCTGATGTTTAAAGCCATTGCTCAGCTCTTCCTCTTGGGCTGTTCCTGGTGCCTTGGCTTCTTTCTCGCTGAACTGATAAAGGAACCCATCAGATCCATCGTTGCCTACGCTTTCACCATCACCAACGTCCTGCAGGGAGTCTACATCTTCCTGGTCCACTGCGTCCTCAACCAGCAGGTAATAGGACCCATCCTGTCTTCCCCCAAGCTCCCAACTGGGGTCCTCACACGTCATTTACCTGGCTAGCCCTTCTCTCCTGCATGATGCCCTTCTGTCTGATAGTGTGTTCCCATTTTCCCCAAGCCTACCATTCTCCACTGAGTCCGGGAGTTCAAGCCCCTGTTTGCAAATGCATTTTTTATGTATCTGTAGGATGAGGTTAGTTCCACATCCTACGACTCCGCCATCTTGATTCCCCTTTGGGAGTTCAAGTCTCCATTTTCCAGTTTCCCAATACATGAATCTGCAATGAGGAGTGGATAGTTACTTCCCCATTCATCTTCTCCGATCACAAATATGGGGTCTGACAGCAACAAAACTAAAGTTTGGGGGACAATGGTTTCCATTTTTTAATACTCAAATTGGATTTTAACAATTATTACTTGCTTGGCTCTGGGGGATCCAGGGGCAGCTTTCTGAACAGTGAGGAAATCAGAAACGGGAAACAACATAATTAGACATTGAATAACCAACTGTGATTTGCACTGTGGGGAAAATTGTTAGGGGGACATTAAACTACCACATAGGGCTCCCTTAGGCTTGACAATGAGGGGCTTAATGTGGGTGGGAGACAACCAGCCAAAGAAAGGAAGTAAGGCTGATGTGGCAACCCTTGCCAGTCCCAGAACCCAAAGACATGTAGCGAGGGCAGTGCTCTGAGTATAGGAGACTGCAGTGGTAGTGAAGTTCCACTTGCCAGCATTGATTGGACCATATAAGCTTTTTAAGCAGTGATTTTACATTGCATTCTGACTCAATAAATAGGCAGATATCTCTAGGTTTCACTCCAATGGAGTTGTATGGATCTCAGAGAGACATGTAGTCAGGTACGAATGTGAGAGTGGTACCATAAAGAAGGCTGACGCTGAAGAATTGATGCTTTCAAACTGTGGTGCTGGAGAAGACTCTTAAGAGTCCAAAGGACAGCAAGGAGATAAAAACAGTCAATCCTAAAGGAAATCAGCCCAGAATAGTCAATGGAAGGACTTATGCTGGAGCTGAAGCTCCAATCCTTTGGCTTCCTTGTGGGAAGAGCCGAATCTTTAGAAAAGACCCTGATACTGGGAAAGATTGAGGGAGGGCAGGAGGAGAATGGGGAACAGGGGATGAGATGGTTGGATGGCATCATCGACTCAGTGGACATGAGTTTAAGCAAATTCAAGCAGATATTGAAGGACAGGGAAGCCTGGTGTGCTGCAGTCATGGGGTTGCAAAGTGTAGGACAAGACTTAGCAACTGAACAACAACATTGAGAGGAGGAAGCAATTCTCAGTAGTTACAGAAAACTGCTCATGTTCTTAGGGATGATATAAATGCTGTGTTATCATTAACATGAATATGAACAGGCTGATCCACAAATAATATCTCTGTAATCACTCATGGGGCCTCTCTGGTGGCTCAGACACTAAAGAATCTGCCTGCAGTGCAGGAGACCTAGGTATGGTCTCTGGGCTGGGATTACCCCCTGGAGAAGGGAATGGCTACCCACTCCAGTATTCTTGCCTGGAGAATCCCATGGACAGTGGACCCTGTCAGTCTACAGTCCATGAGGTCTCAAAGAGTCAGACATGACTGAGCCACTAACACACAATCACTTATAGTTCAATCTGTTTGATATAGCCTCTATGGGTTATCTGCAAATATAAATGGAAAAATAAACATTATTTTTGGTAGCATTCATGCATATATCTAGAATGTATCTAAATGCAAGATTTTCATTTACCATCTTTTTCAGGTGAGAGAGGAATATGTAAAGTGGCTTAGGAGCATGAGTAAAAAGACAGAGTCTGACAGCTACATCCTTTCCAGCTCTACCATCCAAACCCATGTGGTAAGATGATTTCCTGTCCCCGTCCATGCTGTTTCCTTATTTGAAATATTCTCTTCTGCCGGCAGTTGGGTCTGCCCCTCACCCAATAGTGTGATGAGACCACACATTGACTCTTGGTACAGAAACCTGTTAGCATCTCTGTCTCAGCTTACTGTGCAATATCTGACTCTGTGCATCTCTTCTGCTGCTGCTGCTAAGTCGCTTCAGTCGTGTCCGACTCTGTGCAACCCCATAGATGGCAGCCTACCAGGCTCCACCATCCTTGGGATTCTCCAGGCAAGAACAATGGAGTGGGTTGCCATTTCCTTCTCCAGTGCATGAAAGTGGAAAGTGAAAGTGAAGTCACTCAGTCATCTCCGACTCTGTGCAACCCCATGGACTGCAGCCTACCAGGCTCCGTCCATGGGATTTTTCAGGCAAGAGTACTGGAGTGGGTTGCCATTGCCTTCTCTGCTGAGCATCTCTAGGGTGGGGTAATAGCATACTTACCACATATGATCTGCACAGTGCATGATTATACTTTTCTAGAATTATTGGTTTCTGAGTCCAAGAGCTTCCCTGGTGGCTCGGTGGTAAAGAACCCATCTATCAATGTAGGAGACACAGGTTTGATCCAGGGTCAGGAAGATCCCCTAGAGAAGGAAATGGCAACCCACTCCAGTATTCTTGCCTGGGAAATCCCATGGACATAGGACCCTGGCAGGCTATGTAGTCCATGGGGTTGCAAAAGAATAGGACATGACTTAGCAACTAAACAACAGAAGCAAGCTGAGTCCAAACCTTGGAGTTACAGAAACATGAATGAAACTTTTTCTTGATACGTTACATCATAACTAAGTTATACTAGTTCATGAGTTCCACAAAGTTGCCAAACAGATGTTTCACTGCTGGTATGCTCTGAGCCTTAACCAGGCCTGTGCTTTGTAAACCTTAAAAGAAGCCACAGAACTTGGGACTTGCCAAACATCTTTGGCCAGGATTTTTTTTTTTTTTTTCCTGTAGAAAACGTCTTTACATTTTGTAGAACACTGATGTTTTTTACAAAAGACTTAATTTAAGGACTGTTGGCATAGGCAAAATAGTACTTGAAGAAACTGGTAGACATTACAAAGTACTTTTCTCCTTTTACTTGATAATGATGAAGGAAAATGAATGAAGGGATAAATAGGATGGATTTAGGTGAGATGTAGCAGTATGACCTTGGTTTCAGTCCTACTTTTGAAATTAACTTGGGTGTGATATTGACATCAGTCTCCTCATGGCTGAGATAAGTGGGCCAGACTTCATCATCTTATGATTACTTTCATATCTTCAATTTTCTGAGATGCAAAAAACAAAGGCAAGTACCTTAAGCCTGGAAGAAAAACACTCAGACTTTCCCTGGGATCCATGCTTCAATATGAATCTCATCTTTTTGTCAGGAAATTCCCAACAAATGATGTTAATAATTACTTTCAGGAATATTTCAGCATTATTTCTCTTTCTGTTTCTCCCATAAATTCACACATGGAGATGGAAAAATCATCCAATTTATGGGGGAAAAGAAGAAGCAATACTTAAGTCTGAAAATGACAAACAGTTCCATGTCATCCTCCCAACCACCCTGGAGAAAGAATCAGCCACGTGACTCAAACACCCAGGAGAACTGCTTCATCATACAGTAGAATCGCTCACAGAATGTATGCTTTGGTTGAATATTTTGTGTAGTGTTGCAGCGCTCTATGTTTTCAATTAAGATATTTTACACAGAGGCATGTAGATCTTACACTTAGTAAGTTTGTAAATATATATACATGTATATGCTCTTTTTGTTTAGTCACTCTGTTGTCTCTAACTCATTTGTGACCCCGTGGACTTAGTCCAACAAGATCCTCTGTCCATGGGATTTCCCAGTCAAGAATACTGGAGTCAGTTGCTATTTCCTTCCCCAGGAATATTCCCAACCCAGAAATTGAACCCTCTTCCTCCTGCATATATATCTATTAACTACATAAGTCAAGTCAAGAGATGCAGTATTTGCATTACTCCTGAAAGTTCCCACATAATCCTTTCAATCATTTATCCCCAGTCTTCCACCCCAGAAACAATTATTCTGATTTCTATAGCAACAGATTAATTCTGTCAATTCTTTAAGTCCATATACATGGAATCATACAATATGACCTCTTGGTGTCTGCCATGTTTCACTCATCTTGATGATTATTTTGGAATTCATCCATTTCATGCATATGTTGTCAGTCTGTTCCTTTTATTGCTGAGTAGCATTTCACACTATTGTATATCACAATATGTTTATCCATACCCCTGTTCATGTGTATTTGAGTCATTTCCATTTTTCCACTATAAATAAAGATGCTATGATCATTTTCATATAATGTTTGTGTGTGTGTATGTGTGGCCACGTGTTCTCACTTCTCTCAGGTAAATACCTGGAGCTTCCTGTCTTTGAGTCGTATCTGATTGACGTGCCAGGATTCAGTTCTTAGTGTGTGATGCCTGTACTAATGGCACCGGCATCAGTTGGGAAGCCAGAAATCACACTATGGGTCTCTCCCTGGATTCACTTGGGTTTAGATTCAGAAATCAGAGTTGTAACAACCCTCTGAATGTCTGTGATGAACAATGTAATTTGAGACTCATTTCTGCAGAGAGAGAGGAGGGTGGTTATCCAAATGCTATGAGAACATTCTCCATGACTGGCAGTCATTTCATTACCCCCTCCCCTTATCTAATCATCTTCTCTTTTTATTCAAAGTAAAATTTCATTTTGCTTTCAAAGGAGAAGCTCAAAAGTAATATGATGCCTCAGACATTGGAGAAGAAAAGAAAATACTATTTAGAGAAGTCAGAACAGGGCCACTATGATGAAACCACACTTCCTATAAGGTTGACCAGCTGCATTTTCCAGAGACCAGTCACAAAGATAACCTCACATCCTGGCAGTGTGGTCAGACACCGTCAATGTGAGGGGACCTTGGAAAAGCCCCCAGCAAGTCTGTGCATTCAGGAGACTACAGGGTCTTCAGGCGACTGCAGGGTCTTCAGGCCTACAGCCCAGTAGGAGAACCTTTCAGGACCATGGACAGTGCAAATGTTTGCAGGATCTTTGCCCAGCTTAGTGTGGGTGAATTCGTGGGCCGTGCTGGTGCCCGGTCTCTGCACACCAGCCCTGAGCCCGTCCTTGCCCAGTCTTCAGATGGGGCAGAGTTGGGCCCAGGATTGGGTCCTGGAGTAATGCAGTCGCAGAGAGTCACAGAGAGTCAGACCCAACTGAGTGACTGAACAACAACAATGAACAAAGTTTCTGAGTCAGGGCACCAAGGGCTGGAACAGGAAACCTAAGGAGGTTGGGCTCCTCCCAGGTGTAATGGCCATCCCTGCTTTGGTTGGGGGCATGGCTGGAACTCAAGAGCTTGGGGCTGCAAATCTGAGCTGATACCACTTTTCCCCTAGACGGCATCTGGGTCAGGGCCATAGGGGTTGGACCAACACCACATAAGCTGGTTGTTCTCCTTTCCAAGCACATGAACTCACACACATGCCCATAATGGCAGTTTCTGCCCTGGCCAGAGGCAGGACTGGTACCTAAGGTAGCTTCATCCCCTCCAAGTGTCCACATGATTGCTGTAAAGGCAGCTGCTGCATTAGCAGGAAGCATCACCAGAGAAGGAGGTCTTGATGCGGGAGCCCAGAGGAGGATGGAATGTGCCCTGGGGCCATCTAGGCCAGCTTTCCAGAGCACCAGGTTGTTTTCAGCTTGCTGCCTCTGTGCTGGATGAGAGAGCAAGAAAGTCTGTGCATCTGCTCTTCAAGAATGGAGTCTAGGGCTTCCCTGGTGGTGCAGTGGTTAAGAATCTGCCTTGCAATGCATGGGACATCAGTTCAATTCCTGGTCTGGCAAGATCCCACAGTGCTGTGGGGCATCTGAACTGGTGTACCACAACTGAGCCAGTGCTCGAGAGCCCAAACCCACAACCCACATCTCCTAAGACCAAGTACTGCCACTACTGAAGCCTGCACACCCTCAAGCTTGTTCCCCCCAACAAGAGAAGGCACTGCAATGAGAAGCCCTTGAACCACAACCAGAAAGTAGCTCCTGTTCACAACTAGAGGAAGCCCACACCCAGTAATGAAGACCCAGCACAGGCAAAAATAAAATAAATTAAAAAAAAAGAATGGAGTCTCAATTTCTTCTAGTGCTTGTTTTATTGAATAAGTTGTTTCTAAGTAAAATGAATCATTTAATGAATAATTGTTTGTTAAACAATTACAAAATTATGATGTATCCCACACTGTGAGGTGGAAAAATTGCAATGACTCCAGACCTATTTCAGGGCAAAACAATAAGTTTGCTGGCAAGTCATTTTCCACATCAAATGTTTTTAGAGAATATGTTCCTTTTTAATAATCTAACGTTAAATCTAATTTTTAAAAATAGCCACAAATTTTTAGGCAAACATAAGTGCTAATTAGCATTAAGTGCTAATTAAATTTACATTAAAATGTCTTAATGTTTGATCTAACATTTAGCACAAAATGAAACAAGGATGTAGCTTACATTAGAATGAGGTGTAAAAGCAAGCTAAATAAAATAAGATTTTTACAGAGCTAATTGACATTAAAAATATAATTTCTTTAAAAACACAAATACTACATGATATCACTTATATGTGGAAGTGAAAAAATTACACAGATGAATTTATTTGGGAAACAGAAACACAGCCACAAACATAGAAAAGAGATCTGTGGTGGCCAAGGGGGACAGAGAGGGGGAGGGATGGATTGGGAGCTTGGGCATCCCTGGTGGCTCACACGGTAAAGAATCTGCCTGCAATGTGGGAGACCTAGGTTAGATCCCCGGTTTGGGAAGATCCCCTGCAGGAGGGCACGGCAACCCACTCCAGTATTCTTGCCTGGGGAATTCCCATGGACAGAAGGCCAGCAGGCTACAGCACATGGGATCACAAAGAGTCAAACAGGACTGCGTGACTAAGCACAGCACAGCACAGATGCAAACTAGTACATATAGGATGGATAAACAAGGTCTTACTGTATAGCACAGGGAATCGTATTTGATAACCTGTAATAAACCATAATGAAAAAGAATATTAATATATATGTGTAAGTGAATCACTTTGTCATACATCAGAAATTAGCACAACATTGTGGATCAACTATACTTCAGTGAAATTTATATATATATATATAAAATCTCTTTAGGGTAGACATTTCTTCCTTGAGTGTAAACAATGTAAGAAAACATATAAAACACTAAATAATCCTTCAGGCTAGATAACCTCTGTAGAATTTAATATAAAAGTCAATTTTAAAAATCACAGTAAATAGAAATTGAGGTGCACATGGACAAACAAAAATCTTTTTTCTTGTCACGTGAAACCCAACCTCTTACCCACAGAAACATTTCCTCATCTCACATTTGTCAAACAAAAGGGTTTAACAGAGTGCTGTGTTAATATAACAAAGCATCTCAATCCAGATCAAGAAACAGGGCTGACATTCAAGGATGCAAGTATCATGGAGGGCTGTCCCTCCCCCCTCCCCCCCATAAACTACCTCCCAAGGGCCACACATCATTCAGCGTCTCCAGGACGATTTTCTCCTATTTTTTAATCTAGCTCTCAAGTCTCCTGGCTTTCTCTGCCTCCCTGGCAAGCCTGTCTGCCCTCCAGGCCATAGCCAGTCTCTTCCTTGCTCTCTTCACTTTCCGAGACTGCTGATGAATATCTCTGTCTGTTACTGGTTGTCTGCAGAGGGTGTGTGGGAGGAAGAGCTCCAATCCTGGGTCCAGCTCTGCCCCATCTGAAGACTGGGCAAGGATGGGCTCAGGGTTGGTGTGCAGAGACCAGGCGCCAACATGGCCCAGGGATTCACCCACACTAAGTTGGGCAAAGATCCTGCAAACATTTGCGCTGTCCATGGTCCTGAAAGGTTCTCCTTTCAGGAGACTGCAGTCTCCTGAATGCGCAGACTTGCTGGGGGCTTTTCCAAGGTCCCCTCACATTGACGATGTCTGACCACATTGCCAGGATGTGGGGTTATCCTTGTGACTGGTCTCTGGAAAATGCAGCTGGTCAGCCTTATAGGAAGTGCAGTTTCATCACAGTGGCTCTGCTCTGACTTGTCTAAATAGTATTGTCTTTTCTTCTCCAATGTCTGAGGCATCATATTACTTTTGAGCTTCTCCTTTAAAAGCAAAATGAAATTTTACTTTGAATAAAAAGAGAAGATGATTAGATAAGGGGAGGGGGTAATGAAATAACTGCCAGTCATGGAGAATATTCTCATAGCATTTGGGTAACCACCCTCCTGCTCTCTCCCTGCTGAAGTGAACTGCAAATTACATTGTGTATCACAGGCACTCACAAGGTTGTTATAACTCTGACTTCTGAATCTAAACCCAAGTGGATCCAGGAAGAGACCCACAGTGTGATTTCTGGCTTCTTAACTACACCAATCCTGCTACTGCAGGCACCAGACACAGAGAACTGAATCCTGGGGCATCAGCCAGATGGAACTCAAGGACAGAAAGCTCCAGATCATCACCCAGTACCAATTCCAGACTTGCCCCTCCACCATCCTCTTAGAGGATGTTTTCACCTTCCAATCTCTGTCACTGTCAACCACACACATGCTGATAACCCCAAATCCACCAACATTCAGATGAAGAGATCACAGGGTTCTTTGACTCCCAAGACATTACACCTTCACTTCTACCCCAACTCCCTTCTTCACTCAAGTATTCCCCTGAACCATACTCTCATCACCAAGCTCCCTTTTCCCACTGTAAATAACCATTTTTACTCCCTGACTCTCTTCCTCCCCTCCTCCTAATCCTCTCTCCCCTATCTCACTTAATGATCAATGCTTCTTAGAAGTTGGTTCTGTTCTCACATCTGTTCTGCATCTTCACCTTCTTCCAGGCAATCCCATCCATTTCCCTGGCTTCAGATACCATTCATGAACTAGAAATGCTCACAAATTCACCCATCTGGCTTCAGCCTCAAGACCCAAATATCCGTCTGCCCACCCACCACATCAGTGATATTTGTGACTCAACTCTCACTGGGCAGGTCCCAAGTTGAACCAATTACTTTTCCAAATACATCACCCATATCTCAGTGTCCCCTAAATTTACTTTTTGATATTAATACCCTATGCCACTGAGTGTCATTCTGAACTCCCTGCCACTCCATGCTTCTATCAGTTAACCCTCCATTTTCCTTTTTGAGGGCTTCCCTGGATAACTTAAAGTGATTTTACAAAAGGAAAAAAAAGATACAAAGGATTGCTCTTGACATCAATATGGATTCCTCACTCACCAGAAGAGGCTGGCTTGGAACACTCATTGGTGTGGCTCAGTAGGTAAAGAATCTGCCTGCAGTGTGGGAGACCCAGATTCAATCCCTGGGCAGGGAGGATCCCCCAGAGAAGGGAACAGCTACCCACTTCAGTATACATGCCTGGAGAAGTTCATGGACAGAGGAGCCTGGCAGCTACAGTCCAAGTGTTCACAAGGAGTTGGATATGACTGAGTGACTGACTAACACTTTCACTTTTCCTTTCTGAATCCACCTAAAAGTTTCAGCTTTTGAAATAATTCTTGAGTATCTTTCAATTTTCATCATAATACCATTTCCAGAGAGTGAATTTTTCCATTTTTAAATCTTATGTACTATTATTTTGTGTGTATGTAGATTTTCTTACTAAGTTGGATACTCAATAATGACATGAATAATGGGAACTTTAATGTTTATTACTTATTGCTTTGCTCTTTGAAGGTGCTCAGATATCTTTTTGAAAGAAATTCTGCAAACTCAACTGAGAAAAAGCTTTCTAAATTTTTCAAACAAATTTACCCAACTACAAAGCATAAAATGACATAATCTCTTTTGTAGTAAACTGCGATAAATTGTCACTAAGATTTTAAGCTCTTTGTGCCTGTAGTCCATTTTAAGACTCTACTCACAATAATCTTTTTAAACTGTAAACCTAATAAGTGCACAGTTCCTCACAAATCTCTCATTTCTGTCCTCAGATTTTTTAAGGAAAAACAAGTCTCATTTCATTCTTTTTGTCATGCCATAATTATTAATTCTACTCCTTTTGTGAGTCAAAATGTCCCAGTTTGGTGGGGAGATTACTGCTGCTTCTGCTGTTTAGTCACTAAGTCATGTCTGACTCTTTGTGACCCCATAGACTGTAACCTGACCCGCTCCTCTGTCCATGCAGTTTTCCAGGCAAGAATACTGGAGTAGGTTGCCATTTATTATGCCAGAAGATTTTCCTGGCCCAGGGCTTGAACCCATGTCTTCTGCTTGAAAGGCAGAATCTTAACTCCTGAGCCACCTGGGAAGCCTAGGGAAATTATTAGATCCTCCAATTTATAGAGCACTTATTATATACCAAGCTGTGTATTCAAACTCCTGACTCAGAATTTCAAACAATTTCACTTCTCTAGTTTATTTTAATCTTGGTAAGAGGAAAAAATTAATAGAGCAATGAGCATTTAATGCAGTGTTGGGTATAATTTGGTGCTGTGATAAACAATAAGACCAACTCAAGAGACAGAGAGAAAAAGCAGATGGGATGGAGGAAAAGAGGTCAGAAGGAATAGACAGAGAAAGAAATTAACTGTAGTGATGAATGATGAGATTAGAGAACTAAGGACATATTTGAGCAAAGAATTTAATTTTAAAAAAAGAAGAAAAGACCAAATGCATTATGCGTAAAGAATTTTCCAGAGCAGAGAACAGTTTAAACACTCTAAAGTCAAAAGGCATTTTCACTTCCTAGTAAATTTGATCAAAAAGGAAAACACATTTTGTCTATTATTCTAAGAAAACCTTATATACAAAAATATACAAAATCTTAAATATGTCTTAGCAAACATTAACCCCTAGGAAATAATGTTCAAAAAATATCTTATTGTGTTAACAATTACCATTTGCTGACTTAAAGTGATTTTACAAAAAATGCCACTTTTGACATCAATATGGACTTCTCACTCACCAGAAGAGGCTGGCTTGGAACACTCATTGGTGTGGCTTCTCCCATCTTTGGAAATTGTCCTCTGACCTATTCACTACTCAGATGCAGGCAGTCTGTGATTTGCTGGAAAACATGCTTCTGATCCCCCTTTTATGGAGAGAGTGAGTAATTCAATCAGTGGATAATCCAAAGAAGATATCTTATCTCACACCATTGGGATTGAAAAGATTTTTAAATCACATTCAACAATACACTAAAAAGATCATACACCATTATAAACTGGGACTTATTCTGAAGATGCAAACCATTCACAAATCATTCAATATGATCCACCACATTATCAAAACAAATGATAAAAATCACATGATCACCTCAATAGATGCAGAAAAAGCGTTTGATGAAATTTAACTCATAGAAACCATTATACCAGCTCCTTTAAAAATCTAAGCATAGAACCACCACATGACCTAACAATCCCACTCCTGGGTGTATACCCTGAGAAAATCATAATTCAAAAAGACACATGTACCCCAGTGCTCACTGCATCACTATTTCAATAGCCAGGACATGGAAGCAGGCTAAATGTCCATTGACAGATGAGTGGATAAAGACAATGTGGCACAGTGGAATATTACTGAGACATAAAAGGGAACAAAACTGGGTCATTTGTAGCAAAGTAGATGGGAACAACAGAAGATGAGATGCTTAGATAAAATCACCAACTCAATGGACAGGAGTTTGAGTAAACTCCGGGAGTTGGTGATGGACAGGGAGGCCTGGCATGCTGCAGTCCATGGGGTCGCAAAGAGTCAGACACGACTGGGTGACTGAACTGAACTAAACTGAAATGGACCTAGAGTCTGTCATACTGAGTGAAGAAAGAGAAAAACAAATATGTCAGAAAGAAAAAAACAAATATCATATATTAATGAATATATGTGGGATCTAGAAAAATGTCACTGATTTGCCATGCTTAGTCGCTCAGTGTTGTCTGATTTGCAGAGCAGGAGAAGAGACGCGGATACAGAGAATGGATGTATGAACACAGTGGGGGAAGAATGAAGCGGAGAGTGAGAAGTTGGGATAGTAGAAATGACATATATACACTATCATGTGTAAAATAGATAGCTAGTAAGAAGCTGCTGTGGCTTCCCTGGTAACTCAGCTGGTAAAGAATCCGCCTGCAATGCGGTAGACCCTGATTCGATTCCTGGGTTGGAAAGATCCCCTGGAGAAGGAATAGGCTACCCACTCCAGTATTCTTGGGCTTTCCTGGTGGCTCAGCTGGTAAAGAATAAGCCTGCAATGCAGCAGACCTGGGTTCGATCCCTGGGTTGGGAAGATCCCCTGGAGGAGTGCATGACAACCCATTCCAGTATTCTTGCCTGGAGACCCCCATGGACAGAGGAGCCTGGCAGGCTACAGAGCATGGGGTTGCAAAGGGTCGGACAACACTGAGCGATTAAGCACAGCAGAGGAAGCTGCTGTATAACACAGGGAGCTCAGCTTGGTGCTCTGTGATGACTTAAAGGGGTGGGAGGGACGCTCAAGAGGGAGGGGATATATGTATATATATACCTGATTCACTTCGTTGTACAGAAGAAACTAATACAACATTGTAAAGCAATTATACTCCAATTTTTTTTAAGTTTGTAAAAAAAGATGTGCGTGCAAGCTCAGTCATGTCCAACTCTTTGTGACCCCATGGACTGCAGTGCACCAGGCTTCCCTGTGCATGGGATTTCCCAAGGCAAGAATACTGGAGTGGGTTGCCATTCCCTTCTCCAGGGGATCTTCCTGACCCAGGAATCAAACCTGAGTCTCTTATGTCTCCCACATTGGCAGGCAGGTTCTTTACCACTAGCGCTATCTGGGAAGCCCTTGTAAAGAAAGATAACAAAAAAACTGTGTCATTAGAAAAATATTTTGAGAACATTTTTGATGAAACATGGTAGAAAAAAAAAGATATGACAACAGAAGGGAAATGTGGGATAAAGAACAAAGTTCTTTTTCATTGTGACACATTAAAAGATTTAATGCTGAGTGCTTGGCACCAGAATTGTAAACAAACAGAGCACAGAACATCAGGCTGAGTGCATGCATGCTAAGCCACTTCAGTCATGTCTGATTATTTGTGACCCCATGGACTGTAGCCTGCCAGCCTTCTCTGTCCATGGGATTCTTCAAGCAAGAATATGGAGTGGATTGCCTCCCCCAGGGGATCTTCTCCACCCTGGAGAGAAACATGTAAAAAAGAAAAAGACACGACATTCTAATCTAAGTCACAACCTAGAGACCTTAAAAGTAGCTGTTACATGAGATAGAAACTTGAAGACTTCTGTATTGCAACAAAACATAAAATATAAAGTGTAGAAGGGTTATAGTGCTTTTCTTTGCTAAAATATAACAATATTGAATGACTTGAATTCTCCATCAATACTGCA
Organism: Bos indicus; assembly: GCF_029378745.1. Lineage (NCBI taxonomy): Eukaryota > Metazoa > Chordata > Mammalia > Artiodactyla > Bovidae > Bos > Bos indicus. The sequence goes on along the minus strand of NC_091766.1, from coordinate 17,076,207 downwards.
CAATTCCAATCATCTTAACAGTAGGATTCATTAGGTTTCCATCATCTGGCAGATACATAGGTAGAATGTGAAGTCAAGTGGGCCTTAGAAAGCATCACTATGAACAAAGCTAGTGGAGGTGATGGAATTCCAGTTGAGCTCTTTCAAATCCTGAAAGATGATGCTGTGAAAGTGCTGCACTCAATATGCCAGCAAATTTGGAAAACTCAGCAGTGGCCACAGGACTGGAAAAGGTCAGTTTTCATTCCAATCCCAAAGAAAGGCAATGCCAAAGAATGCTCAAACTACCACACAATTGCACTCATCTCACACGTTAGTAAAGTAATGCTCAAAATTCTTGAAGCCAGGCTTCACCAATATGTGAACCGTGAACTTCCTGATGTTCAAACTGGTTTTAGAAAAGGCAGAAGAACCAGAGAACAAATTGCCAACATCCGCTGGATCATCAAAAAAGCAAGAGAATTCCAGGAAAACATCTATTTCTGCTTTACTGACTATGCCAAAGCCTTTGACTGTGTGGATCACAATAAACTGTGGAAAATCCTGAAAGAGATGGGAATACCAGACCACCTGATCTGCCTCTTGAGAAACCTCTATGCAGGTCAGGAAGCAACAGTTAGAACTGGACATGGAACAACAGACTGGTTCCTAATAGGAAAAGGAGGACATCAAGGCTGTATACTGTCACCCTGCTTATTTAACTTCTATGCAGAGTACATCATGAGAAACGCTGGCTGGAAGAAGCATAAGCTGGAATCAAGATTGCCAGGAGAAATATCAATAACCTCAGATATGCAGATGACACCACCCTTATGGCAGAAAGTGAAGAGGAACTAAAAAGCCTCTTGATGAAAGTGAAAGAGGAGAGTCAAAAAGTTGACTTAAAGCTCAACATTCAGAAAATGAAGATCATGGCATCTGTTCCCATCACTTCATAGGAAATAGATGGAGAAACAGTGGAAACAGTGTCAGACTTTATTTTTTGGGCTCCAAAATCACTGCAGATGTGACTGTAGCCATGAAATTAAAAGATGCTTACTCCTTGGAAGAAAAGTTATGACCAACCTAGATAGCATATTCAAAAGCAGAGACATCACTTTGCCAACAAAGGTCTGTCTAGTCAAGGCTATGGTTTTTCCTGTGGTCATGTATGGATGTGAGAGTTAGACTGTGAAGAAGGCTGAGCGCCGAAGAATTGATGCTTTTGAACTGTGGTGTTGGAGAAGACTCTTGAGAGTCCCTTGGACTGTAAGGAGATCCAACCAGTCCGTTCTGAAGGAGATCAACCCTGGGATTTCTTTGGAAGGGATGATGTTAAAGCTGAAACGCCAGTACTTTGGCCACCTCATGCGAAGGGTTGACTTATTGGAAAAGACTCTGATGCTGGGAGGGATTGGGGGCAGGAGGAGAAGGGGACGACAGAGGATGAGATGGATGGATGGCATCACTGACTTGATGGATGTGAGTCTCAGTGAACTCCGGGAGTTGGTGATGGACAGGGAGACCTGGCGTGCTGTGATTCATGGGGTCGCAAAGAGTCGGACACAACTGAGTGACTGAACTGAATTGAACTGATGAATAAGCTAACTTTAAAATAGACTTCTCTTGCTCAGGAACTTACTGAAGGGTTTACAACATCAAAGTAGTGTTTAAAACAAGAGAGAAATAAAGGACATGGGACTTGAGAACCCATAATAAAACATACATGTGTTTGTGGGTACCAAGCTTGTATCTGAAAGGACAGAGAGAGAGAGAGAGAGAGAGAGGCCAGGAACAGTTTTTGGCTCTAAGAAGAGAGAATGGATACCTGGGGAAATAAATTCACAGATTAAGAATCCACATCCTTGGTGACATCACTGAGCCAGCCTAGACCCACCATATGCTGAAGATTCAGGCTCCAGGCTGACTGTGTCTTGTCTTACCTGTAGCTAAATGCCTTCTTCCTGTGTTATGAATACAGAATCTTAATCTTGTATCTGAGTATTACATCACAGGCAGTCTGTCTACACAGTGACAACAAAGGTGATCATGTTAAAAACAGGCCAAAAATGAAGAATTTCTGAAACTGAAACACTGAGTCTTTGCTTTTTCCCCAGATGCAGAGCAGCCTAATGGTCTGTATCCAGCACCCAGCCTAAGAGTATCCAAACAGCGAGAGAAATCACTGCCTCCCTCCCCAAGGACTTGACCATCCTGAATTTGATGATTCTCTGGGGATGTCACCGACTTGTTCATCTCCCTCCTCCCGTGCTTCCTCTGCTCCTTACTCTTTATCAGTCGTCCCCACACAGCCACCTCCATCCTCCAACAGACCACATTTGGAGCTGTGTTCACTGTGGCTGTGGTCACTGTTTTGGCCAAAATCGTCCCTGTGATCTTGGCATTCAAGGCCAGGAAACCAGGAAGAACCATGAGGCGATTGCTCTTAACAGGACCTGCTATGTCTTTCCCATGTACTCCATGATCCAGGTGATCATCTGTGGAGTCTGGCTGGGAGCCTCTCCCCCTTTCCTTGAGATGGACACTCATTCTGAGCCCAAGGAGCTCCTCATCGTGTGCAACAAGGGCTCGGTCACTGCCTTCTACTGTGTCCTGGGCTACCTGGGCTCCTTAGCCCTGGGGACCTTCTCCTTGGCTTTCCTGGCCAGGAACCTGCCTGACACCTTCAGTGAAGCCAAGTTCCTGACCTTCAGCATGCTGGTGCTCCTCAGTGTCTGGGTCACCTTCCTCCCTATCTGCCACAGCACCAAGGGCAAGGTCATGGTGGCCGTGGAGATCGTCTCCATCTTGGCCTCCAGTGCTGGGCTCCTAGGCTGTATCTTTGCCCCAAAGTACTACATTGTTCTTATAAGAACTGATAAAAACTCTTTGAAAAGTTTAAAGAATAAGTTGAGTTCCAAGGGAAATAAACATTCTTGGGTTTTATCTCATGAGTCTCTATCACATTTTTAGAATTTTGAACAACAAAATGTTTAAATATTATATATAATTTATAATATCTGAGTGCATTACATCAAATTTACTATTATATCAAATGTTCGTTCAGATATCAAAAAGCAACCAAAATTGCTTTACCTCTATTTATCAGTGGATTCTGCTCTCTTTTTCAGAATGTTTGTGTAGAACTGCATTGTCATCAAGACTCACACATAGGTTTTCTCTCAGACTAATGGCAACCCATAGGTTTTCTGCCTCAGACTAAGAGCAAAAGCTATTGAATCTAACCATTTCTTCCATTATTAAATATGCACAGCCTCTATTTTTCCAGCCTCTCCTCTATCCTAGTAAAAGGTATCTCATAACTAAGAACTTTTCAGAGCATTCTTTGTTGTATCTCCTCCTACTACTTCCTGTTTCTGGAAGAACACAGTGCCCAAAATGTCTTTCCTGTACCTTGTAAGAAATATCTGTATATCTCAGTTCAGTTTAGTCGCTCAGTCGTGTCTCTCTTTTCGACCCCATGAATCGCAGCACGCCAGGCCTCCCTGTCCATCACCAACTCCCGGAGTTCACTCAGACTCATGTCCATCGAGTCAGTGGTGCCATCCAGCCATCTCATCCTCTGTCATCCCCTTCTCCTCTTGCCCCCAACCCCTCCCAGCATCAGAGTCTTTTCCAATAAGTCAATCCTTCGCATGAGGTGGCCAAAGTACTGGCGTTTCAGCTTTAACATCATTCCTTCCAAAGAAATCCCAGGGTTGATCTCCTTTGAATGGACTGGTTGGATCTCCTTGCAGTCCAAGGGACTCTCAGGAGTCTTCTCCAACACCACAGTTCAAAAGCATCAATTCTTCGGCACTCAGCCTTCTTCACAGTCCAACTCTCACATCCATACATGACCACAGGAAAAACCATAGCCTTGACTAGACGGACCTTTGTTGGCAAACTAATGTCTCTGCTTTTGAGTATGCTATCTAGGTTGGTCATAACTTTCCTTCCAAGGAGTAAGCATCTTTTAATTTCATGGCTGCAGTCACCATCTGCAGTGATTTTGGAGCCCAAAAAAAATAAAGTCTGATACTGTTTCCACTGTTTCCCCATCTATTTCTCATGAAGTGATGGGACCGGATGCCATGATCTTCCTTTTCTGAATGTTGAGATTAAAGACAACTTTTTGATTCTCCTCTTTCACCTTCATCAAGAGGCTTTTTAGTTCCTCTTCACTTTCTACCATAAGGGTGGTGTCATCTGCATATCTGAGGTTATTGATATTTCTCCCGGCAATCTTGATTCCAGCTTGTGCTTCTTCCAGTCCAGCGTTTCTCATGATGTACTCTGCATAGAAGTTAAATAAGCAGGGTGACAATATACAGTCTTGACGTCCTTCTTTTCCTATTAGGAACCAGTCTGTTGTTCCATGTCCAGTTCTAACTGTTGCTTCCTGACCTGCATACAGATTTCTCAAGAGGCAGATCAGGTGGTCTGGTATTCCCATCTCTTTCAGAATGTTCCACAGTTTATTGTGATCCACACAGTCAAAGGCTTTGGCATAGTCAATAGCAGAAATAGATGTTTTTCTGGAATTCTCTTGCTTTTTCCATGATCCAGCGGATGTTGGCAATTTGATCTCTGGTTCCTCTGCCTTTTCTAAAATCAGCTTGAACATCTGGAAGTTCACAGTTCACATATTGCTGAAGCCTGGCTTGGAGAATTTTGAGCATTACTTTACTAGCGTGTGAGATGAGTGCAATTGTGCGGTAGTTTGAGCATTCTTGGGCATTGCCTTTCTTTGCGATTGGAATGAAGACTGACCTTTTCCAGTCCTGTGGCCACTGCTGAGTTTTCCAAATTTGCTGGCATATTGAGTGCAGCACTTTCACAGCATCATCTTTCAGGATTTGAAAGAGCTCAACTGGAATTCCATCACCTCCACTAGCTTTGTTCATAGTGATGCTTTCTAAGGCCCACTTGACTTCACATTCCAGGATATCTGGCTCTAGGTCAGTGATCACAGCATCGTGATTATCTTGGACTTGAAGATCTTTTTTGTACAGTTCTTCTGTGTATTCTTGCCACCTTTTCTTAATGTCTTCTGCTTCTGATAGGTCCATACCATTTCTGTCCTTTATCAAGCCCATCTTTGCATGAAATATTCCCTTGGTATCTCTAATTTTCTTGAAGAGATCTCTAGTCTTTTCCATTCTGTTGTTTTCCTCTATTTCTTTGCATTGATTGCTGAGGAAAGCTTTCATATCTCTTCTTGCTATTCTTTGGAACTCTGCATTCAGATGCTTATATCTTTCCTTTTCTCCTTTGCTTTTCACTTCTTTTCTTTTCACAGCTATTTGCAAGGCCTCCCCCAGACAGCCATTTTGCTTTTTTGCATTTCTTTTCCATGGGGATGGTCTTGATTCCTGTCTCCTGTACAATGTCACGAACCTCAGTCCATAGTTCATCAGGCACTCTATCTATCAGATCTAGGCCCTTAAACCTATTTCTCACTTCAACTGTATAATCATAAGGGATTTGATTTAGGTCATACCTGAATGGTCTAGTGGTTTTCCCTACTTTCTTCAGTTTAAGTCTGAATTTGGTAATAAGGAGTTCATGATCTGAGCCAGTCAGCTCTTGGTCTTGTTTTTGTTGACTGTATAGAGCTTCTCCACCTTTGGCTGCAAAGAATATAATCAATCTGATTTCAGTGTTGACCATCTGGTGATGTCCATGTGTAGAGTCTTCTCTTGTGTTGTTGGAAGAGGGTGTTTGTTATGACCAGTGCATTTTCTTGGCAAAACTCTATTAGTCTTTGCCCTGCTTCATTGCATATTCCAAGGTCAAATTTGCCTGTTACTCCAGGTGTTTCTTGACTTCCTACTTTTGCATTCCAGTCCCCTATAATGAAAAGGACATCTTTTTTGGGTATTAGTTCTAAAAGGTCTTGTAGGTCTTCATAGAACCATTCAACTTCAGCTTCTTCAGAGTTACTGGTTGGGGCATAGACTTGGATTACTGTGATATTGAATGGTTTGCCTTGGAAACGAACAGAGATCATTCTGTCGTTTTTAAGATTGCATCCAAGTACTGCATTTCGGACTCTTTTGTTGACCATGATGGCTACTCCATTTCTTTTGAGGGATTCCTGCCTGCAGTAGTAGAGATAATGGTCATCTGAGTTAAATTCACTCATTGCAGTCCATTTTAGTTCGTCCTGATTCCTAGAATGTCAATGTTCACTCTTGCCATCTCCTGTTTGACCACTTCCAATTTGCCTTGATTCATGGACCTGACATTCCAGGTTCCTATGCAATATTGCTCTTTATAGCATCGGACCTTGCTTCTATCACCAGTCACATCCACAGCTGGGTATTGTTTTTGCTTTGGCTCCATCCCTTCATTCTTTCTGGAGTTATTTCTCCACTGATCTCCAGTAGCATACTGGGCACCTACTGACCTGGGGAGTTCCTCTTTCAGTATCCTATCATTTTGCCTTTTCATACTGTTCATGGGGTTCTCAAGGCAAGAATACTGAAGTGGTTTGCCATTCCCTTCTCCAGTGGACCACATTCTGTCAGATCTCTCCGCCATGACCCGCCCATCTTGGGTTGCCCCACGGGCATGGCTTAGTTTCATTGAGTTAGACAAGGCTGGCTGTGGTCCTAGTGTGATTAGATTGACTAGTTTTCTGTTAGTATGGTTTCAGTGTGTCTGCCCTCATGCTCTCTTGCAACACTTACCATCTTACTTGGGTTTCTCTTACCTTGGGCGTAGGGTATCTCTTCAGGGCTGCTCCAGCAAACCGCAGCCACTGCTCCTTACCTTGGAAGAGGAGCATCTCCTCACCACCGCCCTTCCTGACCTTCAACGTGGGATAGCTCCTCTAGGCCCTCCTGCGCCTGCGCAGCTACCTTGGACGTGGGGTTGGTCCTCCCGGCCACGGACCCTGGCCTCGGACGTGGGGTAGCTCCTCTCAGCTGCCGCCCCTGACCTCGGACTTGGGTAGCTCTTCTCAGCTGTTCCTGCACGGTTGCAGCCTGGCACTCTTGGCCGCTGCCCCTGACCTCAGATGTGGGGTAACTCCTAATCCTCAGGCTCCTCAGGCCACCCAAATGGTGCGGGTCACAGAGACAAGGATGGGGGAGAGGTTCACCACTACCTCAAGGCCTGGGCCAAGGTCAGTGGGAGGCCTTGCTGAGGGCTCTAGAGCTCTGCAGGACACAGTCCCCAGCCTGATCCCTGGGCACCACCGCCCCCTCTCCCCCGCTCCCAGCTCACCAGCTGGCCATAGGCTGGGTGAGCTGGAGTGCCCCTGGGAGAAGGCCAAGCTCTGCCTGTTACCTCACTCTCCACCTCATGAACACCACTCCACCAACCCTTGGTTGAATGAGCCAAGTAAGAGTCACCCATTGACATCCGTTTGCTTGGGGGAAGGGCCCACCGTGGCGCCAACCAATGACTGAGCAGAACCACTAATGGCCCCACCTTAACCGTTGCTTGGTAACAGGGTGGGGCAAATAATGGCACTTTGGCCACCTCATGCGAAGAGCTGACTCATTGGAAAAGACTGATGCTGGGAGGGATTGGGGGCAGGAGGAGAAGGGGACGACAGAGGATGAGATGGCTGGATGGCATCACCGACTCAATGCACGTGAGTCTGAGTGAACTCCGGGAGTTGATGAGGGACAGGGAGGCCTGGCGTGCTGTGATTCATGGGGTCGCAAAGAGTCAGACACGACTGAATGACTGATCTGATCTGATCTGATCTGAGCAGCTCCAGGCTAAGGGCTGCACTCAGCGGGCTCTAATACAGTCTTGAGCTGGAGGGGGACCTCTCCCCATCCCCATGGCCTCTGTGACCTACTGCAAAAGCAGTCTGCATGGGTTGCAGGCCAAGGAACATGGCCCCTACTGTGTGGGAGGACCAAGGAACCTGAGGGCCAGCTGGGTCCTGGGTGACTGGCTCCTTCAGTATGATGGCTGGGCAGCAGTCTGGGGACTTGGCCCTGAGGAAGCTGGTAGCAGAGATCTTCCTCTTCATCCTGGCCTGGGTACTGGTGGGAGGATCCAGACTGGGTACTGGACAAAGGTTCTTGGGCAGGGTAACAGGCCCCTGCAGGGAACCCCACCTCTTAGGCAGGTCATGACCTCAGAGGGTGAAAGCTGTGACTTGGGACCTTATCCTTTCTTGTCAGAACAGAGAATAACATTTGTTTGATGGAGATTTACAAGAACCCCTGGAGAAGGGAATGGCTACCCACTCCAGTATTCTTACCTGGAGAATTCCATGGATAGAGGAGCCTGGTAGGCTACAGTCCATGGGGTCGAAAAGAGTCAGACACGACTGAGTGACTAACACTTGCACTTTACAAGAAAATCATTACCTGAATGTGACCCTGATGTTAAGATCTGACAACAAGAAGTTTGCAACAACTTACCATGCCCCTCTGTCACCTTGCCTGGAAAAGGGCTTTGCTGAAAGCTTTCACAGAGTTTGGAGGGTTTTAAGGCATGAGCCACCCATCTCCTTGCTTGCCTCTGCAATCAATCTTTCCCTGCTACAAACTCCCACATTTTGGTATTATGTGGTCTCACTGTGCTTACAGAGCATGGACTTGTGGTCAGTACAGTTAGCACTGCTGTTGATATCTAGGAAAGATGTTTAGAGAGTAATCTTAAGAATTCTCATTGCACACACAAAAATCTTTTTTTTTTCTTTATCTTTTTAATACTATTTGAGATGATGGATGTTAAATATTATTGTGGTAATCACTGCATGATATAGATGTCATATCATTATGCTACACACTTTCAAAATATATAGTACTGTACATCCATATCTCTTGAAAGTATAAAAAATATTACAAAGATAAAAATTTAAAGTACAAAAAGCTATAAATGAAAGCAGACAAACTACAATTGTTTTTCTTTTAGAATTATTTTATTAAATAAAAATCTACAACTGCTTCATACCTCTATACTCTAAAATTTAATGAATAACATTATTTCTTATTACAACATACTCCTAGCTAATAGCTTTTCAAAACTTGAGTAAAATCTTTAAAAAGTTTTCACATGTCACCTGAAACTTGCAAATTTAATGTTATCAAAGAAGGAATGCTTCTACAATCTCACAAAGACCACGACAACAAAGAAACAGGAAGAAGCTGAGAAACTGTCTCCAAGGCATTTTCTTCTTGGTAGAAAGCCTTCTAAGTCTAAATATAATTTCATTATATGATATAGAATTATTTTCTTTGACCCCTCCAGGAAGAGGACAAGTAACTTGTCTTTTACTAAAAAAAAAAAAATATATATATATATATATTTCATCAAAGTTTTCAAATTCACTTGCATAAAATTCACAAGTGTCTTTTTATACAGCCTTCCAACCCACCAACAGAATGGCTCTCTGGACCTGTTCTGTTGTCTTCTGCCACATCACTATTTATTCATGACTGAGATAAGAGTTTCCTTAATGTCCTTAATTCAAAAACCTGAAACTGTTTATCTGGGCTCTCATCCTCTGCTATTTAGACAGTTAAGCCCAGGGCAAACAGGAAGAAGCTCAATATCCACTTCTGCCTCCATAACCCCGACTTCCGCCACTGCCTCCTGGGCCATAATTGCCTCCACCATATGGGGCCGCCTTGTTCCTGCCAACGCCGAAGTTTCCATTTCTCATTGGACCATAGTTAGAAGGTTGCTGGTCGTAATTTCCAAAATTATTGCCATAACCACCTCCAGAGAATTCCCACTGGTTGCCATACCCAGGACCTCGACCAGCATATTCTCCACCTCCTCCTCCATAACCAGGGTAACCTCCAAAATTCCCACCTCCAGGTCCTCCTCCATACCCTTGACAGCTATCCCTAGACCTGGGGCCATTTCCATATCCATCAGCTTCTCCTCTAAATTTAGTTCCTGGCCCTCGTCCAAAATTCCCACCCCAACTAGAAGAAACACTAAAATCAAAAGGGTCTCTTTTTCTACTTCTAGAACCTTGGACTTGCTGCATTTCCCATATTGACAAAGCCTTCCTGACTTCTGCATGATGACCATTGATGGCATGGTATTTCTGCAACACTATCTTATCCACAGGATCATAGTCATCAAAAGTCACAAATCCAAAGCCTCTTTTCCTGCCTGACTGCCTATCAGTAATGATCTCAATGGCATCGATTTTTCCATATTTCTCAAAGTACTCTCTAAGATGATGCTCCTCGGTATCTTCCTTAATTCCACCAACGAACAGCTTCTTCAGGGTCCAGTGAGCGCCCCGCTGTCCAGATGCCTCTCTTGGGATGGCACGTCTGGGTTCAAGCACTCTGCCGTCAATGGAATGGGGTCTGGCCGCCATGGCAGCATCCACCTCGGTCACGGATGAAAAGGTGACAAAACCACATCCTCTTGATCGTTGACTGGCAAAGTCCCTCAGGACCACACAGTCTGTGAGTTCTCCCCACTGCTGGTAGTACTTCCTCAGACTTTCTTCTGTGGTTTGAAAGCTCAAGCCGCCAATGAAAAGTTTACGGATTTGTTCGGCCTCTTTCTGTTGCCTTCTCATAGGAACAGATTTCCAGGTTTTCTCCATCACAGACTCGGTTGCTTCAGCCTGATTTCCCATAGCTGAGGGAGATGAGAGAGGTCTCAGGGATGAATGCAGACCAGACATGTCCTGGCTCTGCAGTGGGAAACTCAGCTACCCCAGGAAAATGCCTCTAGGAGCACCTCCACAGGGACCCAGCGATGCTGCTATGGCCTCTAGGCACGTTTCCGCCTTCCTGCAAAACACCATTTCCAAGAGTGACCTTTCCAGACCCAGTCATCAAATTAACAATGCATTTTCTCTATTAGTTTCCAATTTTGAAATGCATGTTTTATCAGCTCTTCATTTTGTGTTGATTTTCTCATTAAATTTGATACTCAGTGGTTTACAATGGCATGCTCACTTAGTCACTTTGCTTTTAGAAGGAGCTCGAATATATTTTTTTGAAAGAAACTATTCAAACTCCCAAAAACACTCTCTGAAGTTTTCTCAAAAAATCAACTTCAGTTATACAATGATATCACCTTTATTGTTATCAATCAACTTTCAGTAGGATTTCAACTCCTTTCTCTGTTAATCCATGTAAGAATCTGATCACCATAATCTACTTAAAATGTAAACCTAATCAGGGTATCCTTTCTTTTACACCTAACACTTCTTTCCTCAGAAGATATATTTAAAGGAGAAAATACAAATATCATTTCATTTCTGTAGTCCCGCCATAATTATTAATATTACCCCTCTCAACATCTAAGCGGAGAAGGCAATGGCACCCCACTCCAGTACTCTTGCCTGGAAAATCCCATGGGCGGAGGAGCCTGGTGGGCTGCAGTCCATGGGGTCGCTAAGAGTCAGACATGACTGAGCGACTTCACTTTCACTTTCATGCATTGGAGAAGGAAATGGCAACCCACTCCAGTGTTCTTGCCTGGAGAATCCCAGGGACGGGGGAGCCTGGTGGGCTGCCGTCTATGGGGTCGCACAGAGTCGGACACGACTGAAGCGACTTAGCAGCAGCAGCAACATCTAAGATGCCACAGTTTGGAGGAAAAAAGCACTTGATCCTCCCACTTACAGAGCATCTATTATATGCCAAGTTGTGGACTAAAATCCACGATTCAGAATTTCACTTAACAAAATCATTGCCCCAGTTTATTTGAATCTTGATGAGAGAAAGAATGTTTACTACAGTGTTAGGTACAGTAAAGAGCTGTGATAATAAGGACAACACAGTAACAGAGAAAGATGGAGATATGGGGGAAGAGAAATAAGAAAGAAAAAATATTAATGACAAGTATTAATGATGAAGAGATTGGGAAAGGTCAAACTGATGGCATGTGAAGCAGAGAAGTGAAGTTTTGAAGAGAAAAAGACCAAATACTTTGTGGGTAAAACATTTTTTCAGAGAGAACTATTTAAACAGAGCCTAGGCAAACACTACATCTACCTCACACAGAAAGATTTTACAAAAGACAGAAGTAGACAGACAGATACTCTCTTGCCATCACTCACCAGAAGAGGCCAACTTGGAAATCTGGTCAATGCAGGTTCCTCCAGTTCCAGGAGTTGTCCTCTGACCACTCTTGAGATGCAGTCAGGCTGTGGCTCCCTGAAAAGTCCACTGACTTCTGCCTCTGACTCTCCTTTTATAGAGGAAGAGAGTGGATAACCAAATCAGTAGACAACCCAATCACTAGACAACCCAATCCAGAGGACATGGTCTCTCTCAAATCCAAGGTATTGGAGAGATTCCTAAATCTGTACCCACAAACACAAGAATTCGAGGTTACTGACACCGTCAGATACTACTGTAGATGAAAAAACTCAATACGTTTGGAGGGCTGGTATTTGCAATCTCTATGAACATGTAATGTTTTTCTTTTACTCAGTTGGTAGCCAATATTTTATGTGAATAACCTTTAAAAAGGCATTTTTATACCATATTTCCTTCACAGTAAGGTGTGTGTGTGTGTTTGTGTGTGTGTGTGTGTGTGTGTGCGTGTGTTCAGCTGCTCAGTCATGTCCAACTCTTTGCAACCCTATGGACCAGAGAGAGTTTATTTTCTTGGGCTCCAAAATCACTACAGATGGTGACTGTAGCCATGAAATTAAAAGACACCTGCACCTTGGGGGAAAAAAGCTATGACAAACCTAGACAGCATATTAAAAATCAGAGACATTACTTTGCAGACAAAGGTCCATATAGTCAAAGCAATGGTTTTTTCCCAATAGTCATGTATGGATGTAAGAGCTGGACCATAAAAAAGGCTGCATGCTGAAGAATTAATGCTTTTGAACTGTGGTGTTGGAGAAGATTCTTGAGAGTCCCTTGAACTGCAAAGAAATCAAATTAGTCAATCCTGAAGGAGATCAATCCTGACTATTCATTGGAAGGACTGATGCTGAAGCTGAAGCTCCAGTACTTTGGCCATCTGATGTGAAGAGCTGACTCCTTAGAAAAGACCCTGATGCTGGGAAAGATTGAAGGCAGGAGGAGAAGGGGGCGACAGAGGATGAGATGGTTGGATGGCATCACCGACTCGATGGACATGAGTTAGAGCAGGTTGGGAGTTGGTGATGGACAGAGAAGCCTGACGTGCTGCAGTCCATGGGGTCACACAGCTGAGCAACTAAACAACAACAGTGGACCACAGCCCACCAGGCTCCTGTGTCCATGGGATTTCCCAGGCAAAATACTGGAGTGAGTTGCCGTCTCCTACACCAGGGGATCTCCCTAAACCAAGGCTCAAACTCGAGTCTCTGTATTGGTAGATGAATGAGTCACCTCATTCATTGGAGTCACCTGGGAAGCCCCCACAGTAAGGTAATGTTCTTAAATAAGTTGATGGATTCACAAAATGACTCTCTGCACCTGCTCTGGTGAATTAGGTAGACTGGTGTTTGTTACAAGGTATAGTAAGGAAATTTCAGGCACAGTGTTCTTTCAGGGAAAGGAAGGTCTACTCTGTTGCTAAGGGAGCTTGTGAGTTGTAAAGAAGACCTGGAGCCCTGGTCCTTCTAGAGCTATTATGAAGTGCAGAAAGCAACTTCCATTCTTATTTTTGTAGAATGTATCCCAACCGAGGGAAAGAAAACATTACAATATCGGTAGACGATGCAAATACCTACCCAGGCACAAATGTATTTTTTTTCATCTACAACAGTATCTGATGATGTTAATGGCCTCAGAATCTTGTGTTTATGGATATAGATTTCAGAATCTCTCCAATGCCTTGGATCGGAGAGAAAGCGTGTCCTCTAGATTGTGTTGTCCACTCTCTCCCCTTATAAAAGGAGAGGCAGAGGCAGAAGTCAGTAGACTTTCCAGGGAGTCACAAGCTGTCTGCAACTCAGGCATAGTCAGAGGAAAGCTCTTGGAACTGGGGGAAACTGCATAGACCTATTTCCAAGCTGGCCTCTTCTGATGAGCTTGGAATCCATATTGATGGCAAGAGAGTGTCCATTTATCTACCCTTGTCCTATGTAAAATCTCTTTAATTTAGCAAACAGTTGCCCTTAAGACAAAAAGTTACCTTATTGAAAGTTTTTTTCTGTGGTGTTAGTATTAACAAAGATTCAAGGGTTCTTATATCTGTACATATGAAGTTTTCTTGGGGTAAGAAGGCATATTTTTTTAAACAAAATCACTATGAAGTAGAAGTAGTATTTGCCCAGGCTCTGTTTAAATATTTCTCTCTGAAAAATGTTTTACCCACAAGTTTCTTGGCTTTTTTTTTTTTTTCAGTTTACTTTAATTGGAGCTAATTACTTTACGATATTGTGGGTTTTGCCATACATTGACATGAATCAGCCATGCTGTCCCCTCCGCCCCAAACCCGCCCCCCTCCACCTCCCTCCACATTCCATCCCTCTGGGTCGTCCCAGTGCACTGGCTTTGAGTGCCCTGTTTCATGCATTGAACTTGGACTGGTGATCTATTTCACATATGGTAATACACTTTTCGAGTCTTCCCTGGTGGCTCAGATGGTAAAGCGTCTGCCTGCAATGCAGGAGACCTGGGTTCGATCCCTGGGTTGGGAAGATCTCCTGGAGAAGGAAACAGCAACCCACTCCAGTACTCTTGCCTGGAGAATCCCATGGAGGGAGGAGCCTGGTAGGCTACAGTCCATGGGGTCGAAAAGAGTCGGACACGACTGAGCGACTTCACTTCACTTTCACTTTTCTTTCCAATACACTTTTCAATGTTATTCTCTCAAATCATCCCACCCTCACCTTCTCCCTCAGAATCCAGAACTCTGTTCCTTATATCTTTGTCTCTTTTGCTGTCATGCACATAGCGTTGTCGTTACCATCTTTCTAAATTTCATATATATGCGTTGATATCCTGTATTGGTGTTTTTCTTTCTGACTTACTTCACTCTGTATAATAGGCTCCAGTTTCATCCACTTGTTAGAACTGACTCAAATGCATTCTTTTTAATAGCTGAGTAATATTCCACTGTGTGTATGTACCACAACTTCCTTATCCATTTGTCTGCCAATGGATATCTAGGTTGCTTCAACATCTGAGCTATTGTAAACAGTGCTGCAATGAATGTTGGGGTACATGTGTCTCTTTTGACTCTGGTTTCCTCAGTGTGTATGCCCAGCAGTGGGATTTCTGGGTCGTATGGCAGTTCTAGTTCCAGTTTTTTTAAGAAGTCTCCACACTGTTCTCCACAGTGGCTGTACTAGTTTGCATTCCCACCAACAGTGTAAGAGAGTTCCCTTTTCTCCACACCCTCTCCAGCATTTATTGTTTGTAGACTTTTTGATGGCAGCCATTCTGACCAGCGAGACATGGTACCTCATTGTGGTTTTGATTTGCATTTCTCTGATAATGAGTGATGTTGACCATCTTTTCATGTGTTTGCTGGCCATCTGTATGTCTTCTTTGGAGAAATGTCTGTTTAGTTCTTTGGCCCATTTTTTTGATTGGGTCGTTTATTTTTCTGGTATTTTCTTTCTTCCTTCCTTCTTTTTTAATTCAGCTCTCTGCTGCTCCATCCCAGAGTCTCTGCTTCATCACATCTGGGAGCAAGGCCTGAGACTCTGCATTTCTAGTAGTAATTCCCCAGGCGCTGCTGCTGCTTATGGTCCAAGGATTCATTTTCTCATGCTGAAAACCACTGGTCAAGCCTGGTGAGGTGGAGAAGCTTTCTGAGACTTGATAGGAGGGTCCTT
Source organism: Bos indicus (assembly GCF_029378745.1). NCBI lineage: Eukaryota > Metazoa > Chordata > Mammalia > Artiodactyla > Bovidae > Bos > Bos indicus. The sequence continues at coordinate 17,060,540 of NC_091766.1, read as the reverse complement.
ATTACAGATAGAGGCCTGGGTTGACCCCTTGGCAGAAATGCATAGACACTACCCCAGACTCTGCCATACTGGGTTTCAGATTTCTTTCTCTTCCTATTAATAGTGCCTATAATGTGGGCTGAGGAGGCAGTGCTCCCATGAAAGGCAGTTCTGAACTAAATGACACTACAAAGCCCAGACTATCCCATTTTTAAGCTGGAAGAAGACAGAGTGTTCCAGCCATCTGCCTGATACAGCAGCACGGGGTCTGCTTCTCGTGGTTTAGTTTCCCCTGTGGTGGCCCTGAGCTGTAACGAAGACAGTACAGACTGGACGTCCATGGGCCCTGGGGGTGACACAGTGGTGAGGTGCTAGGACTTGTGGTAAGGGTTTTGTCTGTGACTTGCCTATATCACTCACACCAGGGTCAAGGTGACTTAAGTTATTTTACAGTGTCTTTTCTTTTTTCTCACTTTTTGATTTCTCTACCTGAGATATCCTCTGAGGCGACGTTGAACTTTACCTCATTTCTCTTCCAACTTAATCCAGTCCCTTTGTGTATTTTAATGTTTCTATAAAGCTTTCTTTAATGTCTACTGCTTCCCAGGTGGCGGTACTGGGAAAGAACCTGTTTGCCAATGCAGGAGACAGAAGAGACTCCGGTTCAATCCCTGGGTCTGGAAGATCCCCTGAAGCGGAAGAATGGCAAACCACTCCAGTATTCTCTCCTGGAGAATCCCATGGACAGAGGAGCCTGGAGGGTTACAGTCCATAGGGTCACAAAGAGTCGGACACGACTGAAGCAACTTAGCATGCACCCAACGTCTACTGCATAGCCAACAGATTCTTCAGCGTCTGAGCCACCAGGGAAGCCCTCTTTGTACATTTAATGTTGTCTAAAACATTAAAAAAACTGGATGTATGGATGTGACAGCTGGACTGCGAAGAAAGGTCCGTCTAGTCAAGGCTATGGTTTTTCCTGTGGTCATGTATGGATGTGAGAGTTAGACTGTGAAGAAGGCTGAGCGCCGAAGAATTGATGCTTTTGAACTGTGGTGTTGGAGAAGACTCTTGAGAGTCCCTTGGACTGCAAGGAGATCCAACCAGTCCATTCTGAAAGAGATCAGCCCTGGGATTTCTTTGGAAGGAATGATGCTAAAGCTGAAACTCCAGTACTTTGGCCACCTCATGTGAAGAGTTGACTCATTGGAAAAGACTCTGATGCTGGGAGGGATTGGAGGCAAGAGGAGAAGGGGACGACAGAGGAGGAGATGGCTGGATGGCATCACTGACTCGATGGACGTGAGTCTCAGTGAACTCCGGGAGTTGGTGATGGACAGGGAGACCTGGCGTGCTGCGATTCACGGGGTCGCAAAGAGTCGGACACGACTGAGCGACTGAACTGAACTGAAAACAACCTGGAACCTGCTTTGGTGTTGGGCTAAAATAATCTAGTACATCACTGGCTCTTGTATTTCTGGGAACATTTAGCAAACAATAGAATGTTTTTTAAAATTCAGCTCCCTGATCCATATGTGTCATCAGTTTGCCCTTCTCCAATCTCTTTATCATCAATAATTGTCATTAATATTTTTTTCTTTCTTACTTCTCTTCCTCTATATCTCCCTCTTTTTCTGCCTCTATGATGGCCTTATTGATGATCACAGCACTCTATCGTACCTAATACTGTAGGAAACAGCCTTTAATCTATTAACCCCTTTCTCTCCTGAAGCTGAGAAGCGCGGAGGCGAGATGACTCCGTCTCCCATCCCACTCAAAGAGCGCTCTGGCGAGCAGTCCGTGGATCGCTGTAAAGATACAGGCGCCACCCAGCAGTCCGGCGAGAAGGACCGCGTCAGGGATAAAGCTCGGAAGCGGCTCAAGGCCTCGGGCGGTAGCAGCAGCTCAGGGGCTCGGTCCCGCGCGGGCTCCAGCCGCGGCTCCAGCTCGCCCTCAGCATCTGGCCGCTCGGGATGCTCCAGTGGGTCCCGCAGCTCCAGCTCCAGCAGCTCCCCCGGCTCTCCGAGGCCTTGGTGTCCCCGAGATCACAGGCGGCGGTCCGGTTCCAAACCCAAACCACCCGGACAAGACTAGAAGGAAAGGAGACGGCGCAGCCCCGCCCCTAAGCCCACCAAAGTGCACGTAGCAAGGCTCACCCGGAAGGTGACCAGGGAGCACATCTGGGAAATACTCTCCACCTTCGGGAGATATTCTCCACCTTCGGGAGAGTTAGAGCGATCGACCTGCCCAGAGAAAGGATGCGCGCGCATCCGTCTCAAGGCCACGCCTACGTGGAGTTCAAGAATCCGGAAGAGGCTGCGAAGGCGCTCAAGCACATGGAGGGAGAGCAATCGACGCCCAGCAGATCACGGCCACAGCCATGCTGGCCCCCTGGCCCCAGTCACCCCCAGACGACTGAGCCCTCCCCGGAGAATGCTGCCACCGCCCCCTCCACGTGGCACAGGCTGAGGAGGAGCAGGTCGCGTTCCCCTTGGGGCAGGTCCCCCAAGCGCCAGCGACCCCGATCCCCCCGCCGCCGCCGCCGCCACTGGAGCGGCTTCAGCTCCGTCTCCTGCCGAAGGTGAGGGCAGCAGTTGACACGTGTCCTCGAGCAGCAGAGCTCTGGCTGCAGGGGTGTTGCTGGTTTGCGGTTGTGCTTGGAAAGGTGCCCTCTAGTGTTCTGGCTGGAAAACTTCCAAGTTTCTATAGTTCCTGGGAGTCATGTAGCTAGCAAAGCAGCAGGGATGAGCCAGGGGGCTCCAGGTGGAGGGACATCCCCGGCCTGGGAACACGTTTTCCCATGTCCCAAATGAGCTGGGCTGATCTGGTGGCCTGGTCCTGTCGTGATGCCATTCCTGTTATCCTAGCCCTGCTCCCCTGCTAGGGTCCTCTTCTGACCTCTAGGGACAAATGCCCCATGTTATCTGCCCCAAATAGTTCTTTTCACGTGTATACACACACACACACACACACACACACACACACACACACACACACGCACACACTCCACTCCCTTTCTCTGAAATTGGCAAGTTGCGAGCCAGATCTGCCAGGTCATCACAGAACCACCCCTACCGGGGGCAGTTGTGTTGCTGTTCATGGCCCTGCAGGCTACCCTGGCAATGTGTACATTGCTTTTTTGGCTTTTATTGTACAGTCAGTACTATTTATTTTCTCTTTTGGGTTTTGTAACTTCCTGGCATTTTAGATGATGTTGTGGTGGATCTTTGTTGTGTAGAGGTAAATAAACCTAGGAATAGAGTAAAAAAACATCTTTTCTGTCATGAAGATTCAAATACATTGGGGCAAGACTTTGTTCAGTGACATTTTGAACCATGGGTCTTAGTCCACAGCTTGGCATGTAATAGGTGTAAACTCTGTAAACATAAGGATCACATGATTTTCTTTCCAAACTGGGAAATACTGGGTGTTGAAAGGGATTGTGTTAATAATTATGGCAGGACAAGAGGATTAAAATATTTTTATTTTCTCCCTCCAAAAACGTCCTCTGAAGACAGAAGTGATGGGCTGTAAAAGAAAGGGTGCACTGATTAGGTTTACATTTTAAGTAGATTATTATGGTTAGAGTCTTAAATGGATTAAGAGAGAAAGAATGTTAAAATCATAGTGACCGTTGACTGCAGTCTCCCGCCAAAAAGGTGGTATCATGGTATAACTGAGGTTGAGTGACTTTCAGAGAAAACTTTAGAAAGTGTTTTTGGAGATTGAATACTTTCTTTCAACAAAATATATCTGATCCCCTTCTAAAAGCAAAGTGAATAAATAAGTATGAAGAATGTCAGTGTGAACCATTAAAGTCCACATTACTCTTCCCTTCATTGGGTATTCAACTAGGTGAGAAAATCAACATAAAAGGAAGAGATGATAACACATATACAATTCACAATTTGAAAACTAATAGAGAAAATAGAATATTAATTTTGATGACTGATTCTGGAAAGGTCACTCTCTTCAACTGATATGTTTTGCAGGAAGGTAGAAAATCACTCAGGATTGCTTCAAGGGAGACAGGAGCTGAGAGGCCATAGCAGCATTGCTGAGTCTTCGTGGAGATGCTCCTGGAGGTACTTTCCTGGAGCACCTTAGGTTCTCACCAGAGCCAGGACAGTTGAGACCTGCGTTCTTTGCTGAGATCTTTCTCATCTCCTTCAGCTATGGGGAATTGAACTGAAGCAACTGAGTCTGAAACCACAGAAGAAAGTCTGAGGAACTACTGCCAGCAGTAGGGAAAACTTACAGACTGAAACTCTGGTCCAGAAGGCAGTGGAGAAAGTGGAGGTTGAGAGGGCAAAGCTCATATTGAGCTTCTTCCTATTTGCCATGGGCTTCCCTTGTGGCTCAGCTGGTAAAGAATCCGCCTGCAATTCGGGAGACCTGGGTTCAATCCCTGCGTTGGGGAGATCCCCTGGAGAAGGGAAAGGCTACCCACTCCAGTATTCTGGCCTGGAGAATTCCATGGACTGTATAGTCCATGGGGTCGAAAAGAGTCAGACATGACTGAGCAACTTTCACTCACTGTCTAAATAGCAGAGGATGAGAGCCCAGAGGTAACAGGACAGCTTCGGGTGAATTGTCTCAGTCATGAGTAAACATGCAGTGATGTGGCAGAAGACACCAGAGCAGCTGCAGAGAGCCATTGGTGAGTGGAGTGGATTATTTAAGAACATCACCTGCCTGCAGAGGAAAAACTATATAGAAAATGCCTTTGAGACCGTTTCTTAGCTTAATTATTTTTTTCTAGTGGTCTTTGTCAGAGTGTAGAAGCATCCTTATTTTGATCATGTGAAAACTTTTGCAAGATTTTTCTCAGATATTGAAAAGCTGTTAGCCAGGAGTATGTTGTAATGAGGCATAACATTGTTCCTTAAATTTTAGAGTGTAGTTATAAAGCAGGTGTACATTTATGATTCAATAAAATAATTCTGAAGAAAAATACAGTTGTTTGTCCTCTTTGATTTATACTTTTTTGTACTTTTAATTTTTTTCATAAAAATTTTTTTCTGATTTCATGAGATATCATTGACACACCATTGACATACAGTACTATATATGTTTCGGCTTCCCCCATGGCTCAGTGGTAAAGAATCTGCCTGCAATGCAGGAGTTGCAGGAGATGTTGGTTCAATCTTAAGTCAGGAAGATCCCCTGGAGGAGGGCAGGGCAACCTACTCCAGTATTCTTGCCTGAAGAATCCCATGAACAGAGGAACCTGGTGGGCTACAGTCCCTAAGGTCACAAAAGAGTTGGACAAAATTTAGTGACTAAACAACAAATACAGATAATCATTTTTACCACTTTTCTCAAAGCTAAAATCTTAGAATACTTTCAATTTCATTTTAACTTTCCTGGCTTTTCTATTACTGCTGTCATGCATTTTAATTCTACATATATTTTAATCTCCATGACATATTTCTTGAACTGTTTATAAGCCAAAATTCATTGATATTTATTTTAAATTCTCTTTTGTTGACTCTATTCTTTCCTGCATCCCTAGTGTTTAATTTGGAATTATTGTCCTTTGGACTTAATAACACTGTCTAGTATTTTGTCTAATTCAAGGCTACTAACAATAAATGCTTCACTTTAAGTTTTTCAGACATCTTTATTTTGGACCATTTTGATGCTAGGTATAGAATTTTGTCTTGACATGAGATTTATTTTAGCATTTTAAAAAGGTTCTCGGGACTTTCCTCGTGGTCCACTGGTTAAGAATCCATTTTCCCGGGACTTCCCTGGTGGCTCAATGGTAAAGAATCCTCCTGCCAGTGCAGGAGATATGGGTTTGATCCATGATCTAGGAAGATCCTACGTGCCTCAGAGCAACTAAGCCAGTGCACCACATCTATTGAGCCTGTGCTGTAGAGCCTATGCTCCAAAACGAGAAGCTACTGCAGTGAGAAGCCCAAGCACCGCAACTAGAGAGTAGCCCCCATTCGCTGCATCTAGAGAAAAACCCACACAGCAATGAAGATCCAGCATAACCAGAAATAAATAAATAAAATTATATAAGAAAAGGAATCCACCCTCCAACACAGGTTAGATCCCTGGTCAGGGAACTAAGATCCCATATACCACAGGTCAACTAAGCCTCTGGGCTGCAGCTACTGCTCTTGCACTCTAGAGCTCATGATCTGTAACAAGAGAAGCCCATTGCACTGCAACAAGAAGCCCATGGAGTGCAGCAAGAGAAGCCCACATGCTGCCCCTGGAGGTAAGCCCGTGTGAAGACCCAGTACAGCCAAAAAGAGAGAGAGAGAGAGAGAAATTAAAATATTTTCTAAAATAAAAAGGTTCTGTATTGCTATCTATCTTAGTTTTTATTTATGTCTAGGCATCACCAATTAGCCTCTGTATTCTCTAAAATGTCTAAAACCTTTTTACATTAACTTTGGCGTTGAGACCATAGTGTATCTCATTCTTTCCCCTGTGTTTTTGTTTTTGTTTTGTTTTATTTTTTGCTCAAAGGACGTTGAGTTACTTACATCTGTGGGTTGATGTATTTCATCCATTTGGAACATGCTTGCGTATATTTTCACTTGTGATATCAATTCCTCCCCACCTTCTCTCTAGTCCACTCTTCATCACTTCCCACTTATCTTTTAGCTCTGTCTTGTCTATTTTTCACTCTGTGCTTTTGTTTGACTATTTGCTCTTGAACTGTCTTGAAGCTTACTAAATCAGTCTTTTCTTGGAATCAAAACCTTCTTAGTTACTTAATTCCTTAATATCAGTTATAATTTAAATGCCTTCTTCCACAGATTTAATTTTTTAAATAAAAAAGCAGTTTTGTGATGAGAATTTATTCCTTCTGATACGATAAAAGTCAGATAGATAGGAGAACATTGTAATTTGGATCATATTCAGATCAGATTCAGATCAGTCGCTCAGTCATGTCCCACTCTTTTCGACCCCATGAATCGCAGCACGCCAGGCCTCCCTGTCCATCACCAACTCCCGGAGTTCACTCAGACTCACGTCCATCGAGTCAGTGATGCCATCCAGCCATCTCCTCCTCTGTCGTCCCCTTCTCCTCTTGCCCCCAATCCCTCCCAGCATCAGAGTCTTTTCCAATGAGTCAACTCTTCACATGAGGTGGCCAAAGTACTGGAGTTTCAGCTTTAGCATCATTCCTGCCAAAGAAATCCCAGGGCTGATCTCCTTCAGAATGGACTGGTTGGATCTCCTTGCAGTTTGATGAATTCTGACTCCAATTATATCTTAAAATGGATCATATTAAGATATAATTGGAGTCAGAATTCATCAAACTGTAACTGAAAGTGGGGTCCAGATCCTCACTGCTCAAAAGCCAATAAAGAGGCAAGGTTGATGGAAAGGAAAATTTGCTATATTTTGGATGCCAGTGACTGGGGCCATGGGGGAGGGCAGACTCCTGTCCAAAGCGCAACTCCCCCCTTGACAATCATGGGGCAATAGAGTGTATAGGCAGAAGAATGGGGCTACATGTAGAAACAGCAGTCAGCTCTAATAGTAATCTTGAAATTGGTTACCAGTGGTCTGACCAACATCATCTTGATTGTTTTAAACACAGTTGATTTTAAGTTCCAGGGTTGTATTATTCCCATTTCCTTAAGGCCAATGCTCACAACTGTGGGAGCTTCTGTCATGGCTCCACTCTGGTCATCATACAGTTAACCTGTTCCACTTGGTGGGAGTTTCAGTATCTACAAGACAGCTCAGGATATGGCTCAAAATATTATCTATAGCCCTTGAGAAGGAGCTAAAGTTCCTTGACTATGCTTAATGACTAAACTATTACTGTTTTGTCCTATTTGACTGCTTTTCTTTGCTTCTGCATTTTCTCACTTCTATGATGAAACTTATTCTTCTAGCTAAGTTTTTTTTTTTCACAGATAATAGGCAGGTTGAGGACATGGGGTAGGGGGATGGGAAAGACTATAGGGGGGACTTGCTCTATTTCAACTCCACTTCTGGGTATATATCTGAACAAAACAAAAGTCATGATCCTGAATAGTCCATGTTCATTGCAGCATTACTTACAATAGCCAAGACATGGAAATGACCCTAAATATCTATCAAAAGATGAATGAATAAATAAAATGTGATTTTACATTTTATGCATATATACATGTATCTATACACATGCTCATATACATATATACGTACACATATATATACACATATAATGATAGACTGTTCAACCATAAAAAAAAATAAGGAAATTGTGCCATTTCCAACAACATGGATAATCTCTTGAGGGCACTATGCTAAGTGAAATAAGTCAGAGAAAGACAAATACTATAGCATCTCATTTATATGATGAACTTAAAGTTTCCTTTTTAATCTCAAAGGAAAAGATACCACCAGAGGTGGGGAATTTGTGGGCAGAGAAATAGAATGAAGGTTGCCAAAAGCTACAAGCTTTTGGTTAAGATAAATAAAGTACTAGGGCAACCAGCAGCAGTGGAAAAGCCAGGATATAGTCAGCTCCTGGGTGGCTTATCAGCTCCACTGGTGGACAGCAGCTCCCAGGCAGTGGATCGACTCCAGGGTAGCCAGCGGCAGCAGAGGTGGGGGTGCCCTCCACTCCTGGGCATCCTCCAACATCAGTTCCAGACTTCTCCAGACCCCCTTTTCAGCCACTCCAACAGGGCCTTTGCCTCAAACTCTGGCCACATCTTGACTGACTCCTGATGCCAGTGAAGGTTTAAATGCTCACTGAGGACCAGCAGTGGGAAAGCCAAAGCACAAAGCATTTCATCCAGCTATGCTGAGCAGCTGAAGGGCACATCCGTGCTAAAAACGTGGTACACTGTAGAAGGGAATGGCAGACCACTTCAACATTCTTGCCTTGAGAACCCCATGAACAGTTTGAAAAGGCAAAAAGAGATGACACTGAAAGGTGAACCCCCAGGTCGGTAGGGGCCCAATATTCTACTGGGGTAGAGTGGAGAAATAGCTACAGAAAGGATGAAGAGGCTGAGCCAAAGTGAAAATGACACCCAGGTGTGATTGTATCTGTTGGTGAAAGGAAAGTCTGATGCTGTAAAGAACAATACTGCATAGGAACCTGGAATATTAGGACCATGAAACAAGGTAAATTGGATGTAGTCAAACAGGAGATGTATATTGTCACCCTGCTTATTTAACTTATATGCAGAGTACATCATGAGAAATGCTAGGCTGGAAGAAGCACAAGCTGGAATCAAGATTGCCGGGAGAAATATCAATAACTTCAGATATGCAGATGACACCACCTTTATGGCAGAAGGTGAAGAGGAACTAAAAAGCCTCTTGAAGAAAGTGAAAGAGGTGCCGGGGACCAGCCCCGGCTGATCCAGGGTATTCGAAGGAGAGACGGCGTAGGCGAAGATCAGGAAACAACTGCTTAATTAAATGTTAATTAAGGATATAAAGAGTAATAGAATGAGGATAGCTCAGTGAGGAAATTCAGTGGAGAAAAGAGGCTGAAATAAGGATAGCTCAGTGAGGAAATTCAGTGTAGAAAAGAGGCTGAATAATTCAGCCAGAAGGTAAGAGAAAGAACGACATGGTGAGACCAAGTTTCGGTGAACAAGGCCCGCACTTTATTTTCCAAAGTAGTTTTTATACCTTAAGTTATGCATAGAGGATAATGGGTGAAGGGGTAGAGTCAGGCAGCAAGCCAGGCTTTCTTCCTGCAAACTTATCATGTGCAAAAGCTTAGGTGATTTACATCATCTTCTGGCCCGGAGGCCTGTTAACATTTTAAGACCCTTTCTTCAGAAAACTTATTTTTCTCTAAAGGTGATTGGTCAGGAGCCACCCTCCAAAAGCATTAGATAAAGTTGCATTCCTACAGAGCAAAGGTGTGGTGGGCTATAACAAGAAAAAGAATTAACTCAAGGGTCCCAGGTTACAAACATTAAAGCTACTACTTACACCAATTATATTAATCAATACACTGCCAGGGACACAGCAGGTAAGGGATATGGAAACTTAGCAGCAAACATTGGCCCAACAAGTGAAAATCCCTTCACCAATATAATTTCTAATCAATCTTTTAACTACTCAAAAGAATCTGTGTTTAGACAGTTTAGAACATCTCCTGCCTCTCACAGTTGGGAGGCTCTGAACAATCACATGTGGCCGGAAAAACCTATTCAGGCAGGTTAGGGGATTTCCAAAGGAGTTTGTAGGTTGAAACACTGTCACACCCAGGAATTATTAACTGGAGCTGTAAGCTAACTCTTTTTTCAGAGAGGTAGTGGGGGACAGCCCCCCGTAAAGTCAGAGGTGTAGGTGAAAGCACAAAGCAGAAAGTAGGCAGACTCTGGTTTTGGGTGTAAATGCTCGAGAATTTCCAGGGGGACTCCTGAGGCTCGATCCCGCCTTTGCGTATGCCGAGCCTCCTTCCTCATGACCTTTGTCATGGGTGGAGCTCCTCACGCTGGCTCCCAGCAGTGATAGAATTCCAGTTGAGCTATTCCAGATCCTGAAAGATGATGCTGTGGAAAGTGCTGCACTCAAAATGCAATATGCAGTATGCACTCAATATGCAATATGCCGGCTCCGGGCAAAGAGGAGAGTGAAAAAGTTGACTTAAAGTTCAACATTCAGAAAACGAATATCATGGCATCTGATCCCACATCATTCATGGGAAATAGATGGGGAAACAGTGGAAACAGTGTTAGACTTTATTTGGGGGGGCTCCAAAATCACTGCAGATGGTGATTGCAGCCATGAAATTAAAAGACGCTTACTCCTTGGAAGGAAAGTTATGACCAACCTAGATAGCATATTCAAAAGCAGAGACATTACTTTGCCAACAAAGGTCCGTATAGTCAAGGTTATGGTTTTTCCAGTGGTCATGTATGGATGTGAGAGTTGGACTGTGAAGAAAGCTGATCGCCAAAGAACTGATGCTTTTGAACTGTGGTGTTGGAGAAGACTCTTGAGAGTCCCTTGGACTGCAAGGAGATCAAACCAGTCCATTCTAAAGGAGATCAGTCTTTGGTGTTCTTTGGAAGGAATGATGCTAAAGCTGAAACTCCATACTTTGGCCACCTCATGAGAAGAGTTGACTCATTAGAAAAGACTCTGATGCTAGGTAGGATTGGGGGCAGGAGGAGAAGGGGACGACAGAGGATGAGATGGCTTGATGGCATCACTGACTCGATGGACATGAGTTTGGGTGAACTCAGGGAGTTGGTGATCGACAGGGAGGCCTGGCTTGCTGCAATTCGTGGGGTTTCAAAGAGTCAGACATGACTAAGCAACTGAACTGAACAGAACTGAAACAGGAGATGGCAAGAGTGAATATCAACATTTCAGGAATCAGTGAACTAAAATGGTCGGGAATGGGCAAATTTAATATAGATGACCTATCTACTACTAAAGGGCAAAAATCCTTTAGAAGAAATGGAGTAGCCCTCATAGTCAACAAAAGAGTCCAAAATGCAGTTCTTGGATGCAATCTCAAAAATAACAGAATGATCTCTGTTCAAGACAAACCATTCAATATCACAGTAATCCAAGTCTATGCCCCAACCTCTAATGCTGAAGAAGCTGAAGTTGAACTATTCTATGAAGACCTACAAGACCTCCTAGAACAAAAACCGAAACAGATGTCCTCTTCACCATAGGGGAGTGAAATGTAAAAGTAGGAAGTCAAGAGATAACTGGAGTAACAGGCAAGTTTGTCCTTAGAGGAGTATAAAACAAAGCAGGGAAAATGTTAACAGTTTTGCCAAGAGAATGCACTGGTCATAGCAAACACCCTCTTCCAACGACACAAGAGATGATGCTAAACATTGACATCACCAGATGGTCAGTGCCAGAATTAGATTGATTATATTTTTTGCAGCCAAAGATGGAGAGGCTCTATACAGTCAGCAAAAACAAGACCTGAAGCTGACCATGGCTCAGATCATCAGCTCCTTACTGCAAAATTCAGGCTCAAATTGAAGAAAGTAGGGGAAACTACTAGGTCACTCAGTTATGACCAAAATAAAATCCCTTATGATTATACAATGGAAGTGACAAATAGATTCAAGGGATTAGATCTGATAGACAGAGTGCCTAAAAACCTATGGATGGAGGTTCCTAACATTGTACAGGAGGTGGTGACCAAAACCATCCCCAAGAAAAAGAAATGCAGCAAGGCAAAGTGGTTGTCTGAAGAGGCCTTACAAATAGCTGAGAAAAGAAGAAAAGCAAAAGGCAAAGGAGAAAGGGAAAGATAAACTCAACCGAATGCAGAGTCCCAAAGAATAGCAAGGAGTGGTAAGAAAGCCTTCTTAAATGACCAATGCAAAGAAATAGATGAAAACAATAGAATGGGAAAGACTAGAGATCTCTAAGAAAATTGGAGATACCAAGGGAACATTTCATACAAAGATAGGCACAAAAAAGGACAAAAACAGCAAGGACCTAACAGAAGCAGAAGAGATTAAGAAAATGTGGCAAGAATACACAGAACAACTATACAAAAAAGATCTTCATGACCCAGTTAACCACGATGGTGTGATCACTCACCTAGAGCCAGACATCCTGGACTATGGAGCATTGCATTAAACAAAGGATTAGAAAGCATTGCTATGAACAAAGCTAATGGAGGTGATGGAATTCTAGCTGAGCTATTTCAAATCCTAAAATATGATGCTGTTAAAGTGCTCCACTCATTATGCCAGCAAATTTGGAAAACTCAGCAGTGGCCACAGGACTGGAAAACATCAGTTTTCATTCCAATCCCAAAGAAAAGCAATGCCAAAAGATGTTCAAATTACTGTATAATTACACTCATTTCACATGCCAATAGATTTTGCTCAAAATCCTTCAAGCTAGCCTTCAGCAGTATGTGAACCAAGAACTTTCAGATGTCAAATTGGATTTAGAAAAGGCAGAGGAACCAGAGATCAGATTGCCAACATACCCTGGATCATAGAAAAAAGCAAGAGAATTCCCCAAAAAATCTGCTTCTGCTTCATTGAATATGCTAAAAGTTTTGTGTAGATCATGACAAACTGTAATATTCTTAAAGAAATGGGAATAACAGAACACCTTACCTTCCTCCTGAGAAACCTGTATGCAGGAAAAGAAGCAACAGTTAGAACCAGACACAGAACAATGGTCTGGTTCAAAATTGAGAAAGGAGTCCATCGAGGCTGTATATTGTCACCCTGCTTATTTAACTTCAATGCAGAGTACATCATGAGAAATGCCTGGCTGGCTGAAGCACAAGCTAGAATCAAGATTGCCAGGAGAAATATCAACAACCTCAGATATGCAGATGATACCACTTTAATGTCAGAAAGTGAAGAGGAACTAAAAAGCCTCTTGAAGAACGTGAAAGAGGAGAGGGAAAAAGCTGGCTTAACACTCAACACTCAAAAAACAAAGATCATGGCATCCAGTCCCATCACTTCATGGCAAATAGATAGGGAAACAATGGAAACAGTGAGAGACTTTATTTTGGGGGGCTCCAAAATCACTTCTGATGGTAACTGCAGCCACAAAATTAAAAGACACTTACTCCTTGGAAGAATAGCAATGTCAAGCCTTGACTGTTTTTAAAAGCAGAGACATGACTTTGCCAACAAAAGTCCATCTGGTCAAAGTTATGCTTTTTCCAGTAGTCATGTATGGATGTGAGAGTTGGACCATAAAGAAGGCTGAGCACCAAATAATTGATGCTTTCAAACTGTGTTGCTGGAGAATACTCTTGAGAGTCCCTTGGACTGCAAGGAGATCAAACCAGTCAATCCTAAAGGAAATCAACCCTGAATATTCATTGGAAGGACTGATGCTGAACCTGAAGCTCCAATACTTTGGCCACCTGATGGGAAGAGCTGGCTCATTGGAAAACACCATGATGCTGGGGAAATTGAGGGCAAGAGGAGAAGGGGGAAACAGAGAATGAGACAGTTGGATGGCATCACTGACTCAATGGGCATGTTATTTGAGGAAACTCAGGGAGATGGTGATAGAGAAACCTGGCATGCTGCAGTTTATAGGGTTGCAACTAGTCAGACATGACTCAGTGAATGAACAACAAGGGATGTAATGTACATGATGACTATAGTTAGCACTTGATTTTTGTCCTATATACCGCAGGACAACGAAGCCTACCTGTTGCAACTACTGAGCCTGTGTGCCTCAAGTAGAGAACCCACGCACCTTAGAGTCGGTGCTTTACAACAAGAGAGGCATCCACGCACTGCAATGAAGACCCAGTGCCGCCTAAATAAATGAGTGATAGTGGTCTGGTGGTTTAGTCATTAAGTCATGTCCAACTCTTGGGACCCCATGGACTAAAGCCCCCAGGCTCTTCTGTCCATAGGATTTCCCAGTTGATAATCCTGGAGTGTGTTGCCATTTCCCTCTGCAGAGGATCTTTCCCACCCAGGAATTGAATCCACATCTACTGCATTGGCAGGTGGATTCTTTACCACTATGCCAGTCAGTTTTCATTCCAGTCCCAAAGAAAGGGAATGCCAAAGAATGCTCACACTACCACACAATTGCACTCATCTCACATGCTAGTAAAGTAATGCCCAAAATTCTCCAAGCCAGGCTTCAGCAATATGTGAACCATGAACTTCCAGATGTTCAAGCTGGTTTTAGAAAAGGCAGAGGAACCAGAGATCAAATTGCCAACATCTTCTGGATCATGGAAAAAGCAAGAGAGTTCCAGAAAAACATCTATTTCTGCTGTATTGACTATGCCAAAGCCTTTGACTGTGTGGATCACAAGTGTGGAAATTTCTGAAAGAGATGGGAATACCAGACCACCTGATCTGCCTCTTGAGAAACCTCTATGCAGGTCAGGAAGCAAGAGTTAGAACTGGACATGGAACAACAGACTGGTTCCAAAGAGGAAAAGGAGTACGTCAAGGCTGTATATTGTCACTCTGTTTATTTAACTTGTATGCAGAGTACATCATGAGAAACGCTGGGCTGGAAGAAGCACAAGCTGGAGTCAAGATTGCCAGGACAAACATCAATAACCTCAGGTATGCAGATGATACCACCCTTATGGCAGAAAGTGAAGAGGAACTCAAAAGCCTCTTGATGAAAGTGAAAGTGGAGAGTGAAAAAGTGGGCTTAAAGCTCAACATTCAGAAAACGAAGATCATGGCATCTGGTCCCATCACTTCATGGGACTGTAGATGGTGATTGCAGCCATGAAATTAAAAGACGCCTACTCCTTGGAAGGAAAGTTATGACCAATCTAGATAGCACATTCAAAAGCAGAGACATTACTTTGCCAAAAAAGGTCCATCTAGTCAAGGCCATGGTTTTTCCAGTGGTCATGTATGGATGTGAGAGTTGGACTGTGAAGAAGCCTGAGTGTCAAAGAACTGATGCTTTTGAACTGTGGTGTTGGAGAAGACTCTTGAGAGTCCCTTGGACTGCAAGGAGTTCCAACCAGTCCATTCTAAAGGAGATCAGTCCTGGGTGTTCTTTGGAAGGACTGATGCTGAAGCTGGAACTCCAGTACTTTGGCCACCTCATGCGAAGAGTTGACTCATTGGAAAAGACTCTGATGCTGGGAGGGATTGAGGGCAGGAGGAGAAGGGGATCACAGAGGATGAGATGGCTGGATGGCATCAGTGACTCGATGGACGTGAGTTTGAGTGAACTCCAGGAGTTGGTGATGGATAAGGAGGCCTGGTGTGCTGCAATTCATGGGGTCGCAAAGAGTCGGACATGACTACTTGACTGAACTGAACTGATGCCACCTGGAAAGCTGCTAAAAATAAACAGTAAATTAAATAGTATATATCAATAATACCTCATAAAGTAGAAAAAAATTACTTAAAGATAAAAATTTTAAAGTGAAAAAGTTATAAATGAAAAAGGACAAATTACAACTGCTTTTCTTTTAGAATTATTTTATTAAGTCATAAAAGTACAACTGCTTCTTAACTCTACAGACAGTTTTATTTTTATTTTTTTCAAGTTTAATATATTTTTATTTTTCCAATAAAAGGAACAACATTCTGTCTATTGTGCTGATTCTGGCTAATAGTTTCAAAACTTTGAGAAAAAAACATTTTAAAGGTTTCACATGTCACCTGAAACTTACACATTTAACATTACCAAAGAAGGAATACTTCTACACTCACTAGAAATAAACAGTTAAGAAGCTAGGAAACTGTCTCAAAGTCAGTTTTTTTCACAATTTTTCCTCCACAGGAAGGTAATGTTCTTAAATAATCCAGTCCATTCACAAAAATGACTCTTTGAATCTGCTCTGAGGTCTTCTGACACATCACTAAATATTTATTCATGGCTGAGATAAGAGTTTTCTTAATGTCCTTATTTCAAGAACCTGAAACTGTTCTGTTATGTCTGGGCTCTCATCCTCTGCTATTCAGACAGTGAAGCCCAGGGCAAACAGAAGAAGCTCAATATCCACTTCCACCTCCATAACCCCCACTTCCTCCATTGCCGCCTGGGCCATAATTTCCTCCACTGTATGGGGCCACTATGTTCCTGCCAACACCAAAGATTCCATTCCTCATTGGACCATAATTAGAAGGTTGCTGGTCGTAATTTCCAAAATTATTGCCATAACCACCTCCAGAGAATTCCCACTGGTTGCCATACCCAGGACGTCGACCAGCATATTCTCCACCTCCTCCTCCATAACAAGGGTAACCTCCAAAATTCCCACCTCCATAACAAGGGTAACCTCCAAAATTCCCACCTCCAGGTCCTCCTCCATACCCATGACAGCCATCCCTAGATCCGGGACCATTTCCATATCCATCAGCTTCTCCTCTAAATTTAGTTCCTGGCCCTCGTCCAAAATTTCCACCCCCATTAGAAGAAACACTAAAACCAAAAGGGCCTCCTTTTCTACTTCTAGGACCTTGAATTTCCTTCATTTCCTGTCTCGACAAAGCCTTCCCAACTTCTGCACGATGACCGTTGATGGCATGGTATTTCTGCAACATTATCTTATCCACGGGATCATAGTCATCAAAAGTCACAAATCCAAAGCCTCTTTTCTTGCCTGACTGCCGATCTGTAATGATCTCAATGGCATCGATTTTTCCGTATTTCTCAAAGTACTCTCTAAGATGATGCTCCTCGGTATCTTCCTTAATTCCACCAACGAACAGCTTCTTCACATTGACAAGCGACCCCTGTTTTTCAGACTTCTCTCTCGCAACAGCACGTTTGGGGTCAACCACTCTCCCATCAATGGAATGAGGTCTGGCTGCCATGGCTGCATCCACCTCAGCCACGGAGGAGAAAGTAACAAAACCAAACCCTCTTGATTTTTGACTGGCAAGGCCCCTTATGACCACACAGTCTGTGAGTTCTCCCCACTGCTGGTAGTAATTCTTCAGACTTTCTTCTGTGGTTTCAGAGCTCAAGCCACCAATGAAGAGTTTACGGATTTGTTCGTTTTCTTTCTTTTCCCTCTTCACAGGAACAGATTTCACAGTTTTCTCCATTGCCCGTTCACTCGCTGCAGCCATATTTCCAGTAGCCGAGGTTAACGCGAGATCTCGCGGGATGAACAGAGAGACCCAGCAGGTCTCTACTGCGGGGTGAGGCCCTCTACTGCTCCAGGAACGGCAAGTCTAGGAACCTCCACAGGGAGTCGGTGATGTGGCTCAGACCTCCAGAGCCGCTGCCTCTGGAGCCTTCGAATCAGTCTTGAGCACCTTTCAATGTTCCTGCAAAACACCATTTAACACAGTGACCTTTCCTGATCCAGTCATTAAGATTAATATTGCACTTTCCCTATTAATGTTTCCAATTTTGAATTGTATGTATACTATCCAGACTTCCCAGGTGGTGCTAGTAAAGAACCTGCCTGCCAATGCAGGTTAGATGTAATCGATCCCTGGGTCGGGAAGATCCCCTGGAGAAGGGCATGGCAATCCATTCCAGTTTTCTTGCCTGGAGAATCCCATGGGCAGAGGAACCTGGCAGGCTGCAGTCCATGGGTTCACAAACTTAGCACGCAGGCACATCATCTCTTTATCTTGATTTTCTCACTAAGTTGGATGCCCAATGAAGGGAAGAGTAATGTGGACTTTAGCAGTTTACACTGACAGACTCACTTATTCACTTTGCCCTTAGACTGGGCTCAGATATATTTTTTGAAAAAGACTGTTCAAACTCAAAAAAGTACTTTCTAAACTTTTCTAATAAATTCACTCAACTTCAGTTATATGGTGATAAAAATCTCTTTTGTGGTAGACTGTCTAATTGGCACTAGGGCTTCTAATCCTTTCTCTATGTAATCCATTTAACCTCTAATCACAATAATCTGGTTAACATGTAAACCTAATCAGCACACCCTTTCATTTAAATCCATCATCTCTGTCTTCAGAAAATATTTTTAAAGGGAGAAACTAAAATTTTTATTTTATTTCTGTTGTCCTGCCATAATTATTAACACTATCCCTGAACATTGATCTAGAAGTCCCAAGTTTGGAGGGAAAATTATTTGATCATCCCATTTACAGAGCATCTATTGGGAGGACTAATGCTGAAACTGAAGCTCCAATCCTTTGGCCACCTGATCTAAAGAAAAATTGAAAAGACCCTGATGCTTGGAAAGATTGAAGGCAGGAGAGGAAGGGGATGACAGAGCATGAGATGGTTGGATGGCATCACCAACTCAGTGGACACGAATTAGAACAAACTCTGGAAGATAGTGAAGGACAGGGGAGCCTGGCATGCTGCAGTCCATGGGATGGCAAAGAGTTAGACATGATTTAGCCACCGAACAACAATTATATGCCACATTGTACTAAAACCCTTGAGTTTAAATTAAAGTCACTGCCCCAGTTTATTTGAATCCTAATGAGTAAAAAGGGTTATAGACTAAAGAATATCTACTATTGTGGGGATTCTCCAGGCAAGAATACTGGAATGGGTTGCCATGCTCTCCTCCAGGGCGTCTTCCCAACCCAGCGATTGAACCCAGATCTCCCACATTGCATGAAGGCTCTTTACAGTCTGAGCCACCAGGGTAGCACAAGAATACTGGAGTGGGTAGCCTATCCCTTCGCCAGGGGAACCTCCTGACCCAGGAGTCTAACGGTGGTCTCCTGCATTACAGGTGGATTCTTTACCAGCTGAGCTACCTGAGAAGCCCATATCTACTATAGTTTCAGGTATAATTAAGTATTGTGAGCATCAATAAAGCCAACAGAGAGACAGAGAAAGAAGGAGATATGGAGGAAGAGAGGTAAGAAGGGAGAAAAAATTAATGACAATTGTTGATGGAGAAATTGCGGAAGGCCAAACTGATGACCTATTTGAAGCAATAGGTTCAAATAGTTCTTGAAGCAAAGAACTGAATTTTTTTAAAGAAAGGAAGGAAAACTAAACACATAGTGTGTAAAACAACTTCTCAGAGAGAACTATTTAAAGAACACAGCCAAATACTTCTACTTCATAGTGATTTTGTTTTTAAAAAATATATATATGTACAACCTGGGATTTCCCTGGTGGTCCAGTGGTTAAGACTCCAAGCTTCCACTGCATGGGGTTTGATCCCTGGTCTAGGAACTAAGATCCCACATGCCAAGAAGAAAATCTGGGCTACTATCCTAAAATCTTCAGACTCAAAAATATACGAAATCTTCAGTATTCCTAACACTAACACCAAGGAAATAACTTTCAACAAGGTAACCTCTTTAAGAGCTATTGTCTGCCAACTTAAAAAGACTTTGCAAAAAAAACAAGTATATATGTGAACACTCTCTTGCAATCAAGAGAGATTCCACACTCACCAGAAGAGGCCTGCTTGGAACTCTGGTCTATGCAGGATTCCCTGTCTTCCAAGTGCTGTCCTCTGACCACTCTGGAGATGCAGAAAGCCTGTGACTTGGTAGAAAGTACAGGAACTTCTGCTTCTGATTCTCCTTTTATAGGGGAAGAGAGTGGACAACCCAATCAGGGGACAACCCAATCAGGGGACAACCCAATCCAGAGGACACACCCCTCCCTCTCATCAAAAGCTTTGAAGAGATTTATGAAACTTTATCCACAAAGTTGAGAATTTGAGGCTATTGACAGTGTCAGATACTCTTGTAAATGAAAAAAATGTAATACATTTGTGTCTGGGAGTGCTGTTGGCAGTTTCTACCAACATTTTTAACATTTACTCTCAGTCAGGATACATTCTACAAAAAAAAATTATTTCTATACACAGAAATATCCATCAGATCAGGTCAGATCAGTCGCTCAGTCTGATCTGATGCCTCAGTGTCCAATTCTTTGCAACCCCATGAATCGCAGCACGCCAGGCCTCCCTGTCCATCACAATCTCCTGGAGTTCACTCAGACTCATGTCCATCGTGTCGGTGATGCCATCCAGCCATCTCATCCTCTGTCATCCCCTTTTCCTCCTGCCCCCAATCCCTCCCAGCATCAGAGTCTTTTCCTATGAGTCAGCTCTTTGCTGAGGTGGCCAAAGTACTGGAGTTTCAGCTTTAGCATCATTCCTTCCAAAGAACACCCAGGGCTGATCTCCCTTGGAATGGACTGGCTGGATCTCCTTGCAGTCCAAGGGACTGAAATATCCATAAGCTTATGTTTTAACACAATAAAGTAGAGGCTGTTTAAATGTTTATCAGTAAAAGTCCAAATCTTTATTAAAAATCTATAAAGTCTATGCCAATAGCCATTCCAAAGAAATCAGTGTTTTGTGCATTTGCTAAGTCGCTTCAGTCATGTCTGACTTTTTGGGACCCTGTGGACTGCAGCCCACCAGGCTCCTCTGTCCATGGGATTCTCCAGGCAAGAACACTGGAGTGGACTGCCATGCCCTCCTCCGGGGGATTTACCCCACCCAGGGATCAAACCCACCTCTCTTACATTTCCTGAAAGGCAGGTTCTTTCCCACTAGAGCCACCTGGGAAGCCCTTTAAATAGTCTCTTAACTATCTTTATTTCACTGACTGTGATTTAACTTTTTCTTCATTCTGATGTGGACTACATTTTGAAATAATTTCAATTTCTTTGGTAAATAGAAATAGTATAGAAACCAATTTCCTCCCTGTTTACTTTCTTTAACGTGTGTTTTAAAATATTTAAAATTACAGACCTATGTACACTACCATGTGTGAAATAGATAGCTAGTGGGAAGTTGCTGTATAGCACAGGGAGCTCAGCCCGGTGCTCTATGATGACCTAGCAAGCTGGGATGGGAGGAGCAGGAGGGAGGCTCAAGAAGCAAAGGATATATGTATGCTTAAGGTTGATTCATGTTGTTGTACAGCAGAAACTAATTCAAAACTGTAAAGCAATTATACACCTATAAAATTTTTTTAATTTAAAATTATATAATCAGTTATACCCCCAACAATGTGCAGAAAGTAATCATGAGTGAACATTAAGCTGCAGCCATGTATCAGTCCTTCCACAAGAATGTATTTTGTTGTTTCGTTGCTAAGTTGTGTCCAACTCCTTTGCGACCCCATGGACTGTAGCCTGTCAGATTCCTCTGTCCATTAGGATTTCCCAAGAAGAAAGCTAGAGTAGATTGCCATTTTCTTCTCCAGGAGATCTTACCAACTCCAGGATCAAACTCAGGTCTCCTATATTGCAGGCAGATTCTTTACCCATCTGAGCCACCAGGGAAGCCCAGAAGAGTTTAAAAAATAAAAATAAATTAAAACATAAAATCACCTAGGTCATTTTGATATTTGGCAAAACTAATACAATTTGTAAAGTTTAAAAATAAAATAAAATTAATTTTAAAAAATCACCTAGGTCACCTTGTTCTGTTTCTATTGGTGTTGAGTGGATAATACAACATGTGATGTTTAATTATAGGGAGAAACATGACTGGGCTAGGGAATGCCCAGTTAGCAGGTTGTGTATTAATTCTGAGTGTGTTCCTGAAGATATTTCTAGAAGAGATTAGCATTTGATTCCATAGACTAAGTTAAGAGACCCCACCCTCCCCAGTGTGGCGGAGGATAGTGGGCAGGTGGAGGCGGGGTGTCATCCACTCTGCTGAGGGCCAAATGGATCAAAAAAGCGAAGGAAGGGTGAATCCATTCTCTTTTCTTGAACTGGGATGTCCACCTTTTCCTTCCCTTGGACTCAGAGCTCAGGCCTTCAGACTTGAACTGAATTTTACTACTGGCTTTCTGCTTCTCCAGCTTGCAGGTAATGCTGCCAAAATCTTGCCTTTCTGTGCACTGATGCCAAGTGGAAAGATGAAGACAGTTATGAAGGAGAAAAAAAGAGTGGCTTTATTCCTTTGCCAGGCAAAGAGGGACCAGAGTAGGCTAGCGCCTCAAGAACTGCACCCCCTCAATGGGGAATAGGGAGAGGTCTTATAGTCTGGGCTCTTGGTCAGGGGTAGGTGATAAGGATCAAGGCAGTGAGTGACAGGCTTGCATTCTGCTGGGTTAGTGGTGAGCTAAGTAGGAGTCTGTGGTGCTCGAGAAGACTCTTGAGAGTCCCTTGGACGGCAAGAAAATCAAACCAGTCAATCCTCAAAGAAATTAACCATGAATATTCAGTGGAAGGACTGATGCTGAAGCTGAAGCTCCAATACTTTGGCTACCTTATGCAAAGAACTGACTCACTGGAAAAGACCCTGATGCTGGGAAAGATTGAAGGTAAAAGAAGGGGGCAGCAGAGGATGAGATGGTTAAATAGCATCACTGACTCAGTGGGTATGAGTTGGAGCAAACTCTGGGAGATAGTGGAGGACAGAGGAGACTGGCGTGCTACAGCCCATGGGCTGGCAAAGAGTTGGACACGACTTAGTGACTGAACAACAACACAAGACCTTGCTCTAAGGTTGCTCTTGACCATTTCTCCCTGGTCTTGCATTCCCACCCTTCCCTAATTAACAACTGCTTGAATCTGCCCACTGGGGCTCAGGGAAGGTCATGGGGGCTAAATGAAGGCTGTTTCCTGTAGTCGAAGAAATGGGGGACATGGAAAGGCTTTGTGCCCTGGAGTCCCATAGACCCCTGCTCAGTATGAGACTCAGAAACCAGACTGCAAGGTTTCTCACTTTCATAACTAGGTGAGTGAATTTCTAAATAAGTCTCCTCTTCAATATACTTTATATCCTATTGGTAGTCCGGTGGCTAAGAGTCCACGTTCCCAATGCAGGGGGCCTGGGTTCTATCTCTGGTCAGGGAACTAGATCCCACTTGCTGCAACCAAGAACCCCTGTGCCACAACTAAGACCCAGTACAGCCAAATCAATTTAAAAAACAAGATAAAGTCCAAAAAAAGTGCACCTGGAAGGAATTTACAATGCATAGGAGCCTCCCTCAAACCCCGGAAGGAGACAATCCACTCCCCACCAAGAGTTTATGTACATGAACACATGAAAAAACACTTAAATGTGAATAAATGCTCATACTTAAACTATCTCCCTCCCTCCGTCTCTCTCTGTCTTACTGTTGATCACAGCATTTATTTCTATATGATGTTATGAACTCTTTGCTCTACTTACCATTTCCTTTCACTAAGGAAATAGGAGCAGCACTGTTTAATTCTGGACCACAAGTTCTATACCAGCACTTTGCACATAGTAGGTGCTTTGCAAAAAAGTGACCAAATTTTTTTTCTCCAAATTGAGACACATTGGGGAATAAAGAAGGCAGTGTTATTAGGGCAGGACAACAGGATAAATATCTGCCAAAGACAAAAATGAAAAGGACCAAAAAGTTCAAGTAAATGATCAATTTTGCATTTTAAACAGATCATTGTGATTAGAATCTCGAAATTGGATTATGTGGAAAAAAGATTTGAAATCTAAGCTGTAATTCCTAGTTTATTGCAGTATATCATTCAAAATGTGATATCTTTACCTAAGTGTATGCTGTATTATGTCTCAGCTGGTAAAGAATCCACTTCCCAGTGCAGGAGACACAGGAAACGTGGGTTCCATCCCTGAGTTGGGAAGATCCCTGGAGAAGGGCATGGCAACCCACTCCAGTATTCTTGCCTGGAGAATCCCATGAACAGAGGAGCCTGGTGGGCTACAGTCCAGAGGGTCACAAAGAGACATGACTGAGTGACTAAAGTTTTCGCTTTAGGATGCTGCAGGTGGGTAATGGTGTGCTCAGAAGCTCAGTAGTGTCAGACTCCGTGATCTCACGGACTGTGGCCCCCCAGGCTCCTCTGTCCATGGGATTCTCTGGGTAAGAATACTGGAGTGGGTTGTCATTTCCTTCTCCAGAGGATATTCTTGACTCAGGGATGGAATCCGAGTCTCTTATGTCTCCTGCATTGGCAGGCAGATTCTTTACCTCTAGCGCTATCTGGGAAACCTGCAATCTGAAGGTCAGAGAACTAGCTGGTTTAGATCAGGATGTTCATGACAACATTTGCTATGGAGCTTGGTTAATTCCAGAGATTCTTGTCCTGTGACCTTGGTACAAAGTTCCACACCTGTGACTGTGGTATAGGGCTCCACACCAACTTCACAGAGGAAGAAACGAGACCATGATACAGGCCAAGCAGAAAACTGGCTGAAGCCCTAGACACTCAGGAAGACTGACCAGAGCTTCCCTGGTGGTCCAGGGGTAACCAATCCATCTGCCAATGCATAAGTAGGTTCAATCCCTGGTCCAGGAAGATCTCACATACCTCAGAGCAACTAAGCCCATGCACCGCAACTACTGAGCCTGTGCTCTAGATCCTGTGCTCCACAAGAGAAACCAACACAGTGAGAAACCCAAGCACTGAAACTAGAGAGTAGCCCTGGCTCTTCGCAACTGGAGAAAAGCCTGAGCAGCAATAAAGACCCAGTACAGCCAAAAGTAAGTAAATAAAATTATTTTTTTAAAAAAAAGGAAAAGAAGACTGATCAGCTGCATATTCCAGAGATCAGTGACTAGAATACCTTTCCAGGCTGACAGTGAGTTCAGGTGACAGCCAAAGGGAGGAGACCTTGGAGAACAAGAGAACGCGAGGACTCCTACTTGCAGCCACGAAGGTGAAAGTCCTTTGGATTTTACAAATGCCTTAACAACAATTCCACCAAGTAGTTCAGGTGAAAGTCTGGACCAACCTAAGGATGGGTAGGTGTGTGCACACCAGCCCTGACACCCCCGGTGGTGTCCATATCAGCTATAGAGGAGTCCAGGAACCAGCTGGGATCTCTCACAGCCTGTCTGCAAGAAAAAAGTAACCTCTGAAGATAGCAAGAGTCAGATGCATATGGTAAGAAGTAAGAGGAGAGACTGACTCTGGCCTTGAGGGCCAATAGGATTGCCAGGGAGGAAGAGAGAGGAACCAAGAAAGAGCCCTGAAAACACAATGAGACAGGCTCCATTGGTGCCAAAGAAAAGGAGAGTGTGGTGGTCCTTGAGAAAGACAGACTTGACTTTCACCCGCATGTCTTTGCAGTATCTATCATGGTCTTCCCTTTTCATGGTAAATCTCAATATTTATTTACCATAATCTTTCTTCATTTTATGTTAAAGTCTACAAGACAATTGGGCTCAGGAATTACTTAGTGTTTTGAACTTACATTCTAAATGTCTTATCAATAGACAAATGGAGGAGGGATGGGATGGAGGCTCAAGAGGGAGGGGATATATGTATGCTTATGGCTGTTGTATGGCAGAAACCAACACAACATTTTAAAGCAATTATACTTCAATTAAAAATCTAAAAATATTTTTAAATAGATGAATGGATAAAGAGGATGTGGTATGTACATAAAATGGAATATTACTCAGCAACAAAAAAATTAAATCTTGCCATTTGCAACAATACAGATGAATCAGGACTGTATTATGCTAAGTGAAATAAGTCAGACAGAGAAAGACAAATACCGTATAATCTGACTGATACGTGGAATCTAAAAACAAACAAAACAGATACAGAGCAAACTGGCGGTTGCCAGAGGGAGGGGGGTTGGGGGTTGGGCAAACTAGGTGAAGGGGATTAAGAAATACAAACTTCTATTTATCAAATAAATAGGTCATGGGGATATAATATACAGCACAAGAGATACAGTCATTAACACTAATAATTTTGGAGAGTGAGAGAACTTACTGAACTTCTCACGGCGATCATTTTGCAGTGTATTTGATTGTTGGATCACTATATTGTACACCTAAAACTAACATACATTTTGTACACCTAAAACTAACATACTATTATACATGATCTATAGTTCAATTTTAACAGTATGCATATATAGGGAATCTAGAAAGAAGGTATTGATTAATCCATTTGCAGGGCAGCAATGGAGACGCAGACATGGAGAACAGGCTTGTGAACACAGTGGGGGAAGGAGAGGATGGGGAAAATTGAGAGAGGAGCATGGAAACATGTGCATTACCATACGTAAAACAGATGGCCACTGGGAATTTTTTGTGTGCTGCAGGGAGTTCAACCCAGTGCTCTGTGACTACCTAGAGGGGTGG
Source organism: Bos indicus (assembly GCF_029378745.1). Taxonomy (NCBI): domain Eukaryota; kingdom Metazoa; phylum Chordata; class Mammalia; order Artiodactyla; family Bovidae; genus Bos; species Bos indicus. The sequence continues at coordinate 17,034,186 of NC_091766.1, read as the reverse complement.
GATGGGGTAGGAGATGGGAGGGACCTTCCAGAGGGAAAGGACATGTTTATACCTATGACTGATTCATGTAGATGTAGGGCAGAAACCAGTACAATATTGTAAAGCAATTATCCTCTAACTGAAAGTAATTTTAAAAAATACATTAATGGACTTCCCTGGCAGTCCAGTGGTTAAGACTTTGCTTTCCAATGCAGGGGCTCAGATTCGATCCCTGGTTGGGAAGCTAAGATCCCACATTCCTCATGGCCTAAAAAAGCAAAACATAAAACAGAAGTAGTCTTGTAACAAATTCAATAAAGACTTTAAAGATGGTCCACATCAAACAAATAAATAAAGTATATTAAAACAAGAAACCAGTTTTCACCAACAAGTCTTTTAATGCTTCTTAAACACTCTGAAAAAAATGGCCCCCCAAATACATAGAATTATTATATTGAAATCACTGGAAAATACATAATACATTCAGTGCAGTTCAGTCACTCAGTCGTGTCCAACTCTTTGCGACCCCATGAACCGCAGCACACCAGGCCTCCCTGTCCCTCACAAACTCCCGGAGTCCACTCAGACCCATGTCCATTGAGTTGGTAGTGCCATCCAGCCATCTCATCCTCTGTTGTCCCCTTCTCCTCCTGCCCCCAATCCCTCCCAGCATCAGGGTCTTTTCCAATGAGTCAACTCTTCGCACGAGGTGGCCAAAGTATTGGAGTTTCAGCTTCAGCATCAGTCCTTCCAATGAACACCCAGGACTGATCTCCTTTAGAATGGACTGGTTGGATCTCCTTGCAGTCCAAGGGACTCTCAAGAGTCTTCTCCAACACCACAGTTCAAAAGCATCAATTCTTCAGTGCTCAACTTTCTTCACAGTCCAGCTCTCACATCCATACATGACCACTGGAAAAACCATAGCCTTGACTATACGGACATTTGTTGGCAAAGTAATGTCTCTGCTTTTCAATATGCTATCTAGGTTGGTCATAACTTTCCTCCCAAGGAGTAAGCAACTTTTAATTTCATGGCTGCAATCACCATCTACAGTGATTTTGGAGCCCAAAATATAAAGTCTGACACTGTTTCCACTGTTTCCCCATCTATTTCCTATGAAGTGATGGGACCAGATGCCATGATCTTCATTTTCTGAATGTTGAGCTTTAAGCCAACTTTTCCACTCTCCTCTTTCACTTTCATCAAGAGACTTTTTAGTTCCTCTTCACTTTCTGCCATAAGAGTGGTGTCATCTGCATATCTGAGGTTAGTGATATTTCTCCCGGCAATCTGGATTCCAGCTTGTGCTTCTTCCAGCCCAGCGTTTCTCATAATGTACTCTGCATAGAAGTTAAATAAGCAGGGTGACAATATACAGCCTTGACGTACTCCTTTTCCTATTTGGAACCAGTCTGTTGTTCCATGTCCAGTTTTAACTGTTGCTTCCTGACCTGCATATAGGTTTCTCAAGAGGCAGATCATTGAGAAGAAATATTTCACCGAAAACATTTTTTAACTCATGCAAAGTATTTAACTTAATTTTAAAAATGAAGAATCTTTTTAAAAGAACAAAAGAATATCAAGGAAAGCAGGAAGAAATAAAGAGAAAAGCAAATATTATTTCTTTAGGAAATATATAGTTTTAAATCTATTTTTTAAAAATCAAGCACTTATTTTAGTTATCTAACCAAGGGCAAAATAAAGTTTGGATGTCTAATGAACATGAAGCAGACTAATGATTTATGTTCAATATTTACACTTTGGCTTTTTTTGTTTCAGTTGCTCTTGTTTACAACTGTTTTCAAGGCTGGGCTTAAGAGCAAAGATGGAGTTTCTTTTTAGGGTTCCAAATGAAACACTCCATATTTCATTTTTTAAGGAGATATGCATGGTTTTTCCATCTTTATACATATACACACACACCTATGGCAGGTAACAGATCACTGCTTAGCAGTCAAATAGCACAATAGTTTGGCATCAGAACATCATGGGCTCAAGCCCCAGCTGTGCCACTTCCTGGAAGTTTGAACACTGATGACTTATTTTCCCTTTTTGAGTCTTTTTTCTTACACATAACACATCATAGTCACTACATCTCAAAAGCTGTCATGAGGACAAAATAACATTTACTCAGTAGATCAATTGGTCAAAAACGTTAATTATTACTAGTATAATTATCAATTCAATAACAAGGAAATTTCAAGTTTACAAAGTAGGGTCTTCCATTCATGCATGTGTGTTAGTCACTCAGTCATGTCAGACTCTTTGTGACCCCATGAACTGTAGCCTGCCAGGCTTCTCATGGAAGTCTGCAGGTAAGAATACTGGAGTGTGTAACCATTCTCTTCTCCAGGGTGTCTTCCCAACCCAGGGATGGAACCTGAGTCTCCTGCATTGCAGGCAATTTCTTTACCGTCTGAGCCATGAATGGAAGTCCCCCTTCTATTCATGTAAATAGTGCTAAAAATAGGGCAAGAATACACTAAAAGTATATTTCTTTTTAATACAGGACTGCTACTATTGCTTTCCACAAGTCCATGCGAGAAAACATGAACCCAACTCCTCAAGGGATGGGAAAAGCTGGGCAGACACTTAGCCTTGGATCTAAGGCCTTAGCAGCTGCACCATAAATTGGTACTTGGGTGAGATGGGTGGAATGGAGGACCACTAAGATCACACCCGCAGCTCCCTCTGTGATTATCACTTTGCCCTGAGCCCAGGTCTGTGGAGAACTTTGACCAAAGCCATCCACACTTCCCGGTTCCTCAGGCTGTATATGAGGGGGTTGAGTGTGGGGGTGATAAGGCTGTAGAACAGGGAGACCATGTTGTCCTGGTGTGGGCTGTGGTAGGCACCCGGGACCATGTACATGAACACAGCTGCTCCATAGAAGAGTCCCACTGCTGTGATGTGTGAAGAGCAGGTGGTGAAGGCCTTGTGGTGGGCCTCCTCTGAGCGCATACGTAGAACAGCCCCCAACACGTGGCCATAGGAAGTGGCAATGAGGGAAAGGGGAAGCACCAGGATCAGCACTCCCGAGGTGGACAGCGCCAGTTCATAGGTGGAGGTGTCCGCACAGGAGAGCTTCAGCAGCGCAGGAACCTCACAAAAGAAGTGGTCCACGGTGTGCGAGGCACAGTAGGGGAAGTGCAGAGTGATGGAGGTCTGGATGCAGGCATTGAGCACACCCGCCAGCCAGGAGGAGATCACCATGAGCAGGCACATCTGGCGCCTCATGAGCAGAGAATACTGCAGCGGGTGGCACACAGCCACATAACGGTCATAGGACATGAGGGCCAACAGGATGCCCTCAGCCACACCCATCAGCGTGAGGAAGAATATCTGAGCTGCACAACACCCAAAGGAGATGGAACCTTCTCCTTGCAGAAAGTCTGAGGCCATCTTGGGGATGGTGACCAGGGGGAAGCCAACATCAAACAGGGAGAGCTGACTGAGCAGAAAATACATCGGTGTGTGGAGCCGGGAGTCCACGCAGATCAGGAAGAGCAGAGTGGTGTTGCCCAGAAGCCCCATGATAAACATGACAGCCACCAGGAAGAACAGTAGCTGAGGTGACCCTGAGCGGCTGAAGAGCCCCACCAGAATGAAGTCAGAAGCCACTGACTGATTCATATCTGTCGTATTTTACACAACATACTTTTGCTGCAAGAAGAACTGGAGATCCATGGCAAGAAGCCCAAGTGGGGGCTGGTATGTACGTCTCATCCCACGTGCCAATGGCTATTGATTGGTAAAGGCTGCCTGGAGTGCCATCTTGAGAACTATGAGGTCACAGCTAAGATTAATAGGTAGAAAAAGGCATGATTGATTAGTAATGTCTGTCACAGGCATAGGATGGGAAAACCATAACTGGAACCTCTGAATGAGATACTTGGCCACACGTTGATCAAGAGCTACCTACTTACTCTTTTTTTTTTTTTTAATAATAGCAATTTAGTTTTCCCCCTTTTTTAAATGGGCTTCCCTGGTGGCTCAGATGGTAAAGCGTCTGCCTGCAATGCAGGAGACCCGGTTTTGATTCCTCTATCAGGAAGACCCCCTGGAGAAGGAAATGGTAATCCACTCCTGCACTCTTGCCTGGAAAATCCCATGGATGGAGGAGCCTGGTAGGCTGCAAGTCCATGGGGTCGTGAAGAATCGGACACAACTGAGGGACTTCACTTTCACTTTTTTTAAACATTAATTTTTATTGGAGTATAGTTGCTTTCAGCAGTAAAACAATCTGCCTGCCTCGAAGGAGACATGTAGAAGACTTGGGTTCAACTCCTGGGTTGGGAAGATTCCCTAGAGAAGGAATGGCAACCCTCTCCAGTATTCTAGCCTGGAGCATTCATGGACTGAGGAGCCTGGTGGGCTACAGTCCGTGGGATCAAAAAGAGTTAAACATGACTGAGTGACTCACACACACACACACATAGTTGCTTTACAAAGTTGTGTTCCCACTGACTCTTGCAGTCCCAATTTCATGGCCCAAGTCAAAGAACACAACCCCAGTAGAATGTCTCAATACCCCTCATCCGAGTGGTGCTGGGGCCAAAGCAGAAGTAATATTCCAAAAGGACTGGTAAATAGATGGAGTTGAATCAACAAACCAAGCAAGAAAACAGAGAAAGATCTGGGTCCAGTAGCCTGGATGAGAATCTGGATTAAAGAGAAATCTGATGAGCAAGCACTGGGATCAAATTGATGGTCTGGGGACTTCCCTGGCAGTCCAGTCTAAAATTATATTAAATAAATCCTGGGAATATCTCACTATTTCCACGGCTTCATAAAGAAAAACTTAAAAACTAATCCTTAACAATCCTTAACAATTTTCTGCCAATGTGGAACCAATCAATTACCTTAGTCACCAATTTTACCAGTCCCAGCTGGTAAAATGTCAAGGGCTATTTAAGAGTCAAAATGAACCTAGTCTTGCTCTGTTCACTCACTATGCTCATCTTGAGAGGAGCTGACACCAACTGAGCACTGACTGTATAGTGGATATCTGGCTATTTCACAATTAACACTTCAATATGCCAATACTTTGGCCAGCTGATTTGAAGAGTTGACTCATTGGAAAAGAGTCTGATGCTGGGAAAGATCAAAGGCAAAAGGAGAAGATGGTGGCAGAGGATGAGATGAGATGGTTAGATAGCATTACCAACTCAATGGACGTGAATCTGATCAAACTCTGGGAGACAGTGAAGGACAGGGGAGCCTGGAGTGCTGCAGTCCATGGGATCACAAAGAGTCAGACATGGCTTCAGTTCAGTTCAGTTCAGTCACTCAGTCATGTCCAACTCTTTGAGATCCCATGAACCGCAGCATGCCAGGCCTCCCTGTCCATCACTGACTCCTGGAATCCCCCCAAACCCATGTCCATTGAGTCGGTGATGCCATCCAACCATCTAATCCTCTGTCGTTCCCTTCTCCTGCCCTCAATCTTTCCCAGCATCAGGGTCTTTTCAAATTAGTCAGCCCTTCACATTAGGTGGCCAAAGTATTGGAGCTTCAGCTTCAGCATCAGTCCTTCCAATGAACACCCAGGACTGATCTCCTTTAGGATGGACTGGTTGGATCTCCTTGCAGTCCAAGGGACTCTCAAGAGTCTTCTCCAACACCACAGTTCAAAAGCATCAATTCTTCGGCACTCAGCTTTCTTCATAGTCCAAATCTCACATCCATACATGGCCACTGGAAAAACCATAGCCTTGACTAGACGGACCTTTGTCAACAAAAAATGTCTCTGCTTTTCAATATGCTGTCTAGGTTGGTCATAACCTTCCTTCCAAGGAGTAAGCACCTTTTAATTTCATGGCTGCAATCACTATCTGCAGTGATTTTGGAGCCCAGAAAAATAAAGTCTGACACTGTTTCCACTGTTTCCCCATCTATTTGCCAAAAGTAATGGGACTGGATGCCATGATCTTAGTTTTCTGAATGTTGAGCTTTAAGCCAACTTTTCCACTCTCCTCTTTCACTTTCATCAAGAGGCTCTTTAGTTCTTCATTTTCTGCCATAAGGCTGGTGCCATCTGCATATCTGAGGTTATTGATATTTATCCCAGAAATCTTGATTCCAGCTTGTGCTTCCTCCAGCCCAGCGTTCCTCATGATGTACTCTGCATAGAAGTTAAATAAGCAGGCTGACAATATACAGCCTTGATGTACTCCTTTTCCTCTTTGGAACCAGTCTGTTGTTCCATATCCAGTCCTAACTGTAGCTTCCTGACCTGCATAGAGGTTTCTCAAGAAGCAGGTCAGGTGGTCTGGTATTCCCATCTCTTTCAGAATTTTCCACAGTTTATTGTGATCCACACAGTCAAAGGCTTTGGCATAGTAAATAAAGCAGAAATAGATGTTTTTCTGGAACTCTCTTGCTTTTTCAATTGACCCAGCAGATATTGGCAATTTGATCTCTGGTTCCTCTGCCTTTTCTAAAACCAGATTGAACGTCTTGAAGTTCACAGTTCACGTATTGCTGAAGCCTGGCTTGGAGAATTTTGAGCATTACTTTACAAGCATGTGAGATGAGTGCAATTGTGCAGTAGTTTGAGCATTCTTTGGCACTGCCTTTCTTTGGGATTGGAATGAAAACTGATCTTTTCCAGTCCTGTGGCCACTGCTGAGTTTTCCAAGTTTGCTGGCATATTGAATGCGGCACTTTCATTGCATTATCTTTTAGGATTTGAAATAGCTCAACAGGAATTCCATCACCTCCATTAGCTTTGTTCATAGTGATGCCTCGTAAGGCCCACTTGACTTCACATTCCAGGATGTCTGGCTCTAGGTGAGTGATCACACCATGTTGATTATCTGGGTCATTAAGATCTTTTTTGTACAGTTCTTCTGTGTATTCTTGCCACCTCTTCTTAATATCTTCTACTTCTGTTAGGTCCATACATTTATGTCCTTTATTGAGCCCATCTTTGCATGAAATGTTCCCTTGGTATCTCTAATTTTCTTGCGCTTTTCTGGAGCAGCCGTGAAGAGATACCCCATGTCCAAGGTAAGAGAAACCCAGGTAAGATGGTAGGCACTGAGAGGGCATCCGAGGGCAGACAGACTGAAACCACAATCACAGACAACTAGCCAATCTGATCACATGGACCACAGCCTTGTCTAACTCGATGAAACTATGCCATGCCATGTGGGGCCACCCAAGATGGTCAGGTCATGGCTGAGCGGTCTGACAGAATGTGGTCCACTGGAAAAGGGAATGGCAAACCACTTCAGTATTCTTGCCTTGAAAACCTCATGAACAGTATGAAAAGGCAAAAAGATAGGACACTGAAAGATGAACTCCCCAGGTTGGTATGTGACCGATATGTTACTAGAGATCAGTGGAGAAATAACTCCAGAAAGAATGAAGGGATGGAGCCAAAGCAAAAACAACACCCAATTGTGGATGGGACTGGTGATAGAAGCAAGATTTGATGCTGTAAAGAGCAATATTGCATAGGAACCTGGAATGTTAGGTCCATGAATCAAGGTAAATTGAAAATGGTCAAACAGTAGATGGCAAGAGTGAACATTGACATTCTAGGAATCAGCTAACTAAGATGGACTGGAATGGGTGAATTTAACTCAGATGGCCATTATATCTACTAATTTGAGCAGGAATCACTTAGAAGAAATAGAGTAGCCATCATAGTTAACAAAAGAGTCCGAAATGCAGTACTTGGATGTGATCTCAAAAACGACAGAATGATCTCTGTTCATTTCCAAGGCAAACCATTCAATATCACAGTAATCCAAGTCTATGACCCAACCAGTAATGCTGAAGAAGCTGAAGTTGAATGGTTCTATGAAGACCTAAAAGATCTTATAGAACTAACACCCAAAAAAGATGTCTTTTTCATTATAGGGGACTGGAATGCAAAAGTAGGAAGTCAAGAAACACCTGGAGTAACAGGCAAATTTGGCCTTGGAATACAGAATGAAGCAGAGCAAAGACTAATAGAGTTTTGCCAAGAGAACACACTGGTCATAGCAAACACCCTCTTCCAACAACACAAGAGAAGAATCTACACATGGACATCACCAGATGGCCAACACTGAAATCAGATTAAGGTGAGGGGTATCTCCTCACCACCACCTGACCTGCCTCTTGAGAAACCTGTATGCAGACCAGGAAGCAACAGTTAGAACTGGACATGGAACAACAGACTGGTTCCAAAGAGGAAAAGGAGTACATCAAGGCTGTATATTGTCACCCTGCTTATTTAAATTCTATGCAGAGTACATCATGAGAAACGCTGGGCTGGAGGAAGCACAAGCTGGAATCAAGATTGCCAGGAGAAATATCAATAACCTCAGGTATGCAGATGACACCACCCTTATGGCAGAAAGTGAAAAGGAACTAAAAAGCCTCTTGATGAAAGTGAAAGTGGAGAGTGAAAAAGTTGGCTTAAAGCTCAACATTCAGAAAATGAAGATCATGGCATCTGGTCCCATCACTTCATGGGAAATAGATGGGGAAACAGTGGAAACAGTGTCAGACTTTATTTTTTTGAGCTCCAAAATCACTGCAGATGGTGATTGCAGCCATGAAATTAAAAGACGCTTACTCCTTGGAAGAAAAGTTATGACCAACCTAGATAGCATATTGAAAAGCAGAGACATTACTTTGCCAACAAATGTCCGTATAGTCAAGGCTATGGTTTTTCCAGTGGTCATGTATGGATGTGGGAGTTGGACTGTGAAGAAAGCTGAGTGCCGAAGAATTGATGCTTTTGAACTGTGGTGTTGGAGAAGACTCTTGAGAGTCCCTTGGACTACAAGGAGATCCAATCAGTCCATTCTGAAGGACATCAGCCCTGGGATTTCTTTGGAAGGAATGATGCTAAAGTTGAAACTCTAGTACTTTGGCCACCTCATGCGAAGAGTTGACTCATTGGAAAAGACTCTGATGCTGGGAGGGATTGGGGGCAGGAGAAGGTGACGACAGAAGATGAGATGGCTGGATGGCATCACTGACTCAATGGATGTGAGACTGAATGAACTCCAGGAGTTGGTGATGGACAGGGAGGCCTGGCGTGCTGTGATTCATGGGGGTCGCAAAGAGTCAGACACGACTGAGCGACTGAACTGAACTAAACTGACAGTAGTCTAAATGGTAATTTTTATGTATTAAAATTATGTATTGGAAAAATCCTGATGCTGGGAAAGATTAAAGGCATCAGGAGGAGGGGACAACAGAGGATGAGATGGTTAGATAGCATCACAGACTCAATGGGTATGAATTGGAGCTAACTCCAGAAGATTGTGAAAGACAGGGAAGGAAGCCTGGTGTGCTGCAGTCCAAAGGGCCTCAAAGAACCCAACACAATTGAGCAACTGAACAACAACAATATATATTTTATAACAATAAAAAAAGAAACACTGACTATAGGTCTTGCTGTTTTTCTGTATTTTTTGGATGAGAAGCAGATATTCAGAGAAGTCTGGTGACTTGTCCAGCAACAAGTAACAGAATCAAGATTTGAACAAAATAGGGATCCGATTTGGAGAAGGCAATGGCACCCCACTCCAGTACTCTTGCCTGGAAAATCTCATGGACAGAAGAGCCTGGTAGGCTGCAGTCCATGGGGTTGCTAAGAGTCGGACATGACTGAGCGACTTCACTTTTTTTTTTTCACTTTCATGCATTGGAGAAGGAAATGGCGACCCACTCCAGTGTTCTTGCCTGGAGAATCCCAGGGACGGGGGAGCCTGGTGGGCTGCTGTCTATGGGGTCGCACAGAGTCGGACACAACAAGTGACAGCGTAGCATAGCATAGCATAGCATAGGGATCCAATTCCAAAGTTCCCATTTTTCCCTTTGCATTCTACACACTCCTCCCAAGCACTGTAGTTATACATTTCGAATTTGTTATACACACTCACACACACTCAGTCCTGTGTGCCTACAAACTTACGTTTCCTTCCAGGATTCCCAGGTGGTCCCACTGTTGATGCATCTTTAAAGAGATGGGTTCTAAACCTCTGGGTTTTTGGAATCTCTAGCCTGAAGTTCTTTGGTGGCTAGAGACTCTGATTGTGATTCCCTTGTGTCCTAAGCTTTTGATAAACTCGTTCTCCTACAAAATCTCTTGGAAAAAAAAAAAAATTTTCCAACCTCCTCCAAGGGCTGGGCACAGCTAGCCAGGATTCACTCAAATCTGAGCTGGATTATCTTACTGTGACTCACAACATTGCTTCTCATTTGGGTCCAAGAGGATCTCCTTTGGCAAGTTTCCAAACTGTATATTACTCTTCCTTTCCCCATTTTCCTGCATGATACCAAAATTTTGATCTGAGGGGCCCTCTGCGGATGCTGAGTGACCTGGGGAAAGGGGCTGGCATTATTCACTTTCTGGTTGCCCTTAAAACTCTCACATCTCTCCACCATGACCAGATAAGATCTGGACTCTTCATCCTCTTAATAATCAGAACCCTGTCACTGACATGGTTGATTTAATCCTCACATTCAATTACCCCTGCTCAACGATCCACAGCAGATCTTGTTCAATAAACAGTAGGTGAATGAACACATTCTGTGAGGGAAACACTATTGTGTTAGAACTAATGTTATTGACAAATGAGTTGAGAAACGATGAGTGACTTAACTAATGTCACACAGCTGTTAAGAAAGCAGGCTAGGATTTGGAATCTGTCTTAAGGAGTCCAAATTCTGAGCACTCTCGACTCTGCATGTTGCCTCTTTCTTAGAGAAAAGGCTCCACTCTTCTGCCCAGGAGCTCAGAACTCAGAATTCCTCAGAGGAAGCACCCTTGTGGATGGCCAGTCCTCAGAAAGTGAGCTAAAGGTGCCCCCAACCCATGCCATACAAGTCATTCTGGCATTGGCTCTGAGACCATGGTCAGGTACCAGTGCTTGGCAGCTTCCAAGAGCTTTTCTAGAAGGTCAGCATGGGTTGACATTCAACATGGACTGCACATCAATAGAGATGACTTTCTGCTGTCTGGAGGACTGACCTTCTTGGGTTCATAACAACAAAGACAGACAGGGAATTAATAAGTATTCAATATAATAAGATAGCTGCCTGCCAGTTAGCAAATATCAAAGAAATAGACAAGAACCCATCTTTCCATTCAAGTACCTGTATTGACTCAAGCCAGTATATCCATGGAAAATTTCGTCAGTTCTTTGGCTCCATCCCACCACTAATGCCTAACTCCTAAATCAAGCCTGCATCCCCAAGACCCCCAGAAGGCTGGCTGAGTTCCAAGTCCTCTGCCCCACTTACCAAGGTCTGTGTGTAGACTGAAGAACCTTTCTCAACACCCCATTTGCATGTCAACACCTTTCTTCCAGGATTGTCCCTGATAAAACCTCCCTGGATTCCCATGCCATGGGTTTCACCAGGGTTTCCTCTGTCTCTGCAGACTTAGATGTCATCATCTAGGAGCTGAGGCTCCAGAGAGCACTGTTGCATCATCAGTCCCTCTGGGTCTTTCTGCCAGAGGGAGAATGAGTTGCAGCAGAAGCCAAGAAGCCTGGCTATTTGGATTGTCCCTGGAGGATAATGGAAAAACATTCACTCATCTCAACCAAAGGCAGGATGGGCATCACTGATGTGGATCTTTGCATGTGACAGATATCCAAGCCCTTCTTTGAGCATCTAATTAGGAGGAAGGGGTGCGGCAATGCATTACTGCCAATGGGCCCCATGCTCAAAAGGAAAAAAGAAATTCTGAAGTCCAGGATATTTCCTCTGCATTAAATAATGAGACAATGATGGTAGGGGAACAGTCAGGAGACAGTTTTCCTGGGTCAGGAAATTCCTTCCTCTAAACTCCATTCTTGAGGGGCCTTTAAGACTCAGGAGATACAATGGTTTAGACATAGATGGTTCTAGTGTTGAGAGTTTATTGTGTGCCCATGGCCAGAGCTTAGGGTAAGGACAGAGATCAGAGAGCCAGGCCACCCGGATCACGGATGCTCACCGCAAGAATTCACAGGAGTGGCCAAGACAGAGTGAGTTACTGTTAGGGGATGCACACTGACTGAAATCGCCCTCCCTGGCCAGGCACCATAGTAACCATTTGCATGAGTTGTTTTACGACAGGAGGTCCTGGTAAGGAACACGGAACTAATAAGCTACCACCAACTGGAAGAGTTCAGGAAATGTCAAAAGGAGACACCACATGTCCGACCACCTCCCAGCATCCTTCTCATTGGCATCCATCTTGGCTGAACAAGGCGTACACCACCAGAAAGGACTCTGAGACAGAATGATTGGCTGAAGACAACCCGGAAATTAATCCCATCACCATAAAAGGGTTCCCTTACCCTACTGTTCTCCACCTGGGTGGCCTTTCCCAATAAAATCTCTTGCTTTGTCAGCACATGTGTCTCCTCAGACAATTTATTTCCAAGTGTTAGACAAGAGCCCAGTTTCGGGCCCTGGAAGGGGTCCCCCTTCCTACAACATTGCCAAGAGTGCTGCTTGAAACAAAGCTGAAAGGGATCAAAAGGTTCATTCTTCCAATAACAAAATAAACAAGTCGGGGGGTGCAATGTACAGAGTGGTGACTATGCTTAATAATATTGTATTGCATGTTTGAAAGTTGCTTAGAGAGTAGATCTTTTAATTTTTTTTTTAATTTATTTGGCTGTGCTGGGTCTTATTGTGGCATGTGGGATCTAGCTCCCTGACCAGGGATCTAGCTGCCCCGCATTGAGAGCACAGTCTTAGCCACTGGACCAAAAGGGAAGTCCCTAAGAGAGTGCATCCTAAAAGTTCTCATCATGAAGGGAAAAAAATGTGTAACTATGTATGGAGACAGATGTGAATTAGATTCATTGTGGTGAGCATTTTGCAATATATACAAATAATGAATCATATTGAACACTTGAAGGAATGTTTTGCCAAAAGTTTTCACTTTGTCTCAGGTTCAAAGGATTTGTTAACAAAATAAGCCTCTTATTATATACAAATAAATAATACAGGTATTTATTAGAGAATTATCTAGCTTACTTTCAACATACTAACATTAAAAGAAAAGAGAAGTAGAAAGAACAGAGACTACATCACCAAATTGGATTTTGACTTCATCCAGACTTCAGCAATGCTGGGAAGTTTTGTGTCACAGCACATCTGGAGTCCCAGTTGGGAAAGGATCCCAGGCAGCGTGTCACACCACCTTACTCCATGGCATACTTTAGCATTGATCTCATTGCTTTCTACCTAAGTCTGGATAAAGCTTCATGATTCAGCACAAGGTACAAACAAATTCTGGATTTGACATTCATCATGAAAGGATCTTTTCAGACTCTAGACCAGTACTCAAAGCAGTGGTGACAGTCCGCATGGAGATAAAGAGCTTGCACCAGAAAGTTATACAGTACACTGCTTCCTTCACTGAGAAATGCTTGCTGTGTAAGAAATATCGGTTGAATGAAAGTTTAGTGATATTGATTTATGGTTTCTTCCAAAGTTCCTTTCTCTTTAAGAAACGGTAACAGTTTATGGACCACAATGTGAGTAACACTGTCATAGACCATAGACACATGCTGCTAAGGTACCTGCTATTAGCCATTTCTGTGTAGCTGGTACCCAAGGCACATGGACACATCAATATTTATTGATGCAGACAGGAGGTTGGAAAGAGAAAATGAGATATGGAGAAGTGGCTGGTGGGTCTCGGATTCTCGACACCTACCACACTGATTTGCATCAAAGATGGATGGATGGGGAGTGACCAAGATGACAGACTAGGAGGACTTGAGTTTGCCTCTCCCCAAAAGCACACTAAAATTGCAACTATTTACAGCGCAGCTATAGATGAGGAAGGCCTGAAGACTAACAGAGAAGATCTTCTATATCTAACGATATAAAGAAGGAACAGCAGGAGAATTCCCTGGTGCTACAGTGGTTAAGATTCCACACTTTTGACACAGGGGATGCGAATTCTGTCCCTGGTCAGGGAACTAGGATCCCATGTGCCGCTTGGCCAAAAAAAAAGAAAAAAAAAAAAGTATGCCAATATCATCATAATAATTAAAAAAAAAAAAAAAGAAGGAACCACAATGAAATGGGTAGGAAGGGCAAAGATATGGTATAGTCAAGACCCATACCCCTGGATAGATGACCCACAAATGGGAGAATAATTACAATTGCAGAGGTTCTCCCCCAAGAAGCAATGGGTTTGAGATCCACATTGGAGGTGGGTGGTGGGGGGTGAGGGGGGAGATGGGAGGTGCTTTTTTTCCCCAGTTTTACTGAGATATAATTGACATATAACACTGTCAGTTTAAATGTATGGATTGATTTGATACAATTGCATATTGCAAAATGCTTACCACCATCTACTATCTTGCATAATTATCATTTCTTTTTTGAGGTGAAACACCAGCATGAGTGCTAAGTCACTTCAGTCATGTTCGACTCTATGCAACCCTATGGACTGTAGCCAGCCAGGCTCCTCTGTCCATGGGGTTCTCCAGGCAAGGATACTGGAGTGGGTTGCCACGCCCTCCTCTAGGGAATCTTCTCAACCCAGAGACTGAATGTACGTCTCCTGTGTCTCCTGCATTGATAGGCAAATTCTTTACCACTGAGCCATCTGGATCTATTTTATTGTTGATGTTTTTCACTCGTTTAGTTGTGTCTAACTCTTTGTGACCCCATGGATGGTAGCCTGCCAGGCTCTTCTGTCCATAGGATTATCCAGGGAAGAATACTAAAGTGGGTTGCCATTTCCTACTTCAGGGGATCTTGCCGACCCAGGAATAGAACTCACAGTCCTGCATTGGCAGGTGGATTCTTTACTATTGTGCCACCTGGGAAGCCCTATCTATCCTGAAAGCTCCCTTCTGTATCTCCCAGACACTCCCTTCCACCAAGAGAAAGCAGATAAAGTCCCTGCAGTGAAGGCAGACAGCTCCTACCATCACCAGGCAGTAGAGAGAGGGAGAGGGAATCAAGGAAGACTTACAGAAGGAGATGTTTTCCTGCTGTGATTTGAAGAGCAAATTCCTGCCCTGCAGGAAGGGAGGCTGTTTCAGGCAGCAGGAAAAGCAGAAATGTCAAAGAATCTAGTATAGGGGGTGTCTGTGTCTCTCTTTGCCTCCCATCCCATCCTCTGGGAAAACAAAAAGCTGGGACTTCCCTGGTGGTCCAGTGGCTAAGGCTGGTCCAATGCCCAGGGCCCAGGTTCAATCCCTGGTCAGGGAACTAGAGCCCACATGCTGCAATGAAAGACCCCACACAGTTAAATAAATAGCTATGTACTTTAAAGTACTTAAAGAAATCAAAAAGTCACCCTAACACCAACCACTTTCTGATTAATATTCTAAGGATCGATATTTTAATATTCTAAGGAGAACTGTGAGCAGCTCTTAGAGACCACACTATAAATAACTTCAAGACAAGGCACCAAGAGAAGGATTCGTGGGTCTTACTGAATCAGGGCGCTGGGTCAGAGGTTCCTCTTTGGACACCTTCTAGCTTATTCCTTCTCCAAATTGGGCACTGGGGTGGGTAGGTGATGGTAGGGAATTCAGAATAGATGAATACTCTGGGGGTTTTCCGCAGAAAGGAAGGGTCCACCCCTACCCCCACCCCCCCTTCTGCATTGTGAGCAACAGAATGATGTCACAGACCCCCGGCCCAGCCCCTTCTCCCTCTCTCTGCCTGTGCTTGCTCCAGGCCCAGCCTCTCCACTCCCACCTCTCCCCCACCCACACCCCAGAGGAAAGTAGTCAGCTTTGCCAAGCAGCCCAGGCAACTACTCACAGCCATGGATCCAAATCAGGGCAACCCCTCAGAGCCCCAAGACTCTCCGGAGATCCCCAAGCCTAGCCTGAACCTCAGCTCAATCCTGGCAAAAAGCACCCTCCCTCAGGAACCCCCCAGCATGGTGGGCGACAGACTGCCCCCAAAGACCGGGGCGGTGGTCATCGACATGGGCACAGGCACGTGTAAGGTGGGCTTCGCCGGGCAGGCCCGGCCCACCTATACCGTGGCCACCATCGTCGGCTGCCAGCCCCAGAAACCGGCCACCTCAGGGCAGCCGGTGATGGAAACCTTCATCGGCGAAGCAGCCCGCAAACGCCCAGAGCTGACGCTAGTGCAACCCGTGCACAGCGGCATCGTGGTGGACTGGGATGCGGCCGAGCTCATCTGGCGCCACATGCTGGAGCATGACCTCCGCGTGGCCACCCGCGACCACCCGCTGCTGTTCTCCGACCCGCCCTTCAGCCCCTCCACCAACCGCGAGAAGCTAGTGGAGGTGGCTTTTGAGTCGCTGAGCTCCCCGGCCATGTACGTGGCTTCTCAGTCAGTGCTGTCGGTCTACGCACACGGGCGGGTCAGCGGGTTGGTGGTAGACACGGGCCACGGAGTCACCTACACCGTGCCCGTCTTCCAAGGCTACAACCTGCCCCACGCCACACAGCGCCTGGACCTGGCGGGCACCCACCTGACCGCCTTCCTGGCGGAGATGCTGCTCGGCTCTGGGCTACCCCTGGGACAGCAGGACCTGGACACGGTGGAGAACATCAAGCACAGATACTGCTACGTGGCCCCGGACTTCCTGAAGGAACAGGCCCGGCCAGAGCTGGAATGCCGCCAGACCCTGAAGCTGCCAGACGGACGGACGGTCACGCTGGGCAAAGAGCTGTTCCAGTGCCCCGAGTTGCTGTTCAGTCCCCCGGAGATCCCAGGGCTGTCCCCCGTGGGCGTCCCCACCATGGCCCAACAGAGCCTTTCCAAAGTGGCTGCGGAGCTGCGGACCGACTTGGCCCAGAACGTGCTCTTGTGCGGGGGCTCTTCTCTCTTCAC
This sequence comes from Bos indicus, assembly GCF_029378745.1. Taxonomy (NCBI): domain Eukaryota; kingdom Metazoa; phylum Chordata; class Mammalia; order Artiodactyla; family Bovidae; genus Bos; species Bos indicus. Next base: position 17,017,410 of record NC_091766.1, on the reverse strand, counting down.
CGGGTTCCAGGCGCGCTTCCAAACAGAACTGCTCCGCAATCTGCCACCAGAGGCACACGTAGTGGTGATGGCCCAGCCAACCAGGAATTTCTCCGTGTGGATTGGGGGCTCCATCCTGGCCTCGCTGCGCACCTTCCAGTCCTGCTGGGTCCTGCGGGAGCAATATGAGGAACAGGGGCCCTACATCGTGTACCGCAAATGCTACTGACCGGGGGCGGGGGTGGGTGTTGGCGAGGTGGGGTGGCGGGGAGACAGTCCTGAGCAGTAAAGTTTCTGCTACCCAAGCTGGTTCTGTCCTGCCTTCGCCCAGGTCCACTGCTGAACCCATCCCGAGGCACCTGGTTCCCACGCCACAGACTCACCTTCCCCCACCCAAGGTGGTCTGCCTCTCAAGATATCTCTGGTTCTTCCCTGCCTGCATTCACCTCCCATGAAAGTGAAAATTTTTAATTACTCAGTCGTGTCCGATTCTTTGCGACCCTATGGACTGTATCCTTCCAGGCTCTTCTCTGTCCATGGGATTCCCCAGCAAGAATACTGGAGTGAATAACCATTCCCTTCTCCAAGGGATCTTCCTGACCCAGGGATCGAACCCATGTCTCCCGTATTGCAGGCGGAGATTCTAGTCTGAGCCACCAGGGAAGCCCCATGATACACCCCAATTCTGACTCCCAGAACCCCCCTCCCCCACAATCAGTCCACACTGCACACACACACACATACCATCATGTCTTAACTCTGTCAGACCCAGCTTCCATGATCCAATGGCAACCCACTCCAGTGCTCTTGCCTGGAAAATCCCGTGGATGGAGGAGCCTGGTAGGCTGCAGTCCATGGGGTCGTGACTGGGTGACTTCACTTTGACTTTTCACTTTCATGCATTGAAGAAGGAAATGGCAACCCACTCCAGTGTTCTTGCCTGGAGAATCCCAGGGACGGGGGAGCCTGGTGGGCTGCTGTCTATGGGGTTGCACAGAGTCGGACACGACTGAAGCGACTTAGTAGTAGTAGTAGTAGGATCCTAGTCTCCTACAAACTCAGGTTGGGGTCTACTTCCCAGGCCCATCCACAAAGACATATCTGGTTCTGGGCACCTCAAATCCACCCTCTCATTGGCCTTTCAGTTCTCATTATCCAAAATTTTCTGACACCCTGATGTCCTGAACATCCCCCCAAGTGCTGAACCCCCACACCCATTACAAAGATCCCAATTCTGACCCTCAGGGTCTCTCCCTACAGTGACTCACTAAAGGATCCCGTGTTCAAAGCTCATCCCCTAAGTTCCACCTCTGCCCACCCTGCATGATCTGTTTTCCCAAACTTCTTCCATCCAGATGCTCCCACAACCCCACCCCATCTGTACTCCCAGAGGACACCATGCTCTGAGACCACCCCATCCCCCCTCCCCCGCCCCAAGGATGGTGCCCTCTGCTCTCAGCCCTCCCCCTTGCTCTGCAACTCCCCCAGAAACCCTCCCACATGGTTTCTCAATGTACTTCCGGATCACATTCTTCAGCCCCTGGAATGATCCTAGGAAAGCTCCAGTCTCCAGGATCATCCTGTGACGATCCCACTAACACCCTAGGCTGACCCCTGTGTTCTGATTCTCCAACTGCCTCCCCAAAGACACTTTCCCAAGGCTGCCCTATGGTGAGCCCCAGAACACCCACCCTGGGGTTCTCAGACTCTCCAGAACTCACCCCCAGGACCACCCCCCCCAAGGTCCCATCCCTTTAATTGAGACACCAATGGCCAGTGACATTCACAAGAGCGGCCCAGGACAATGTAACCCTGAGGCATGCTTGGGGTAGAGGGGGGCTCCCCCTGGACTCTGGCTCCCTCCTGCCACCGCCATACAAGTCTGCAGGGGCCTATCGTCCTGGGATGTCCATTCCCCATTCCTTCCATTCCTCTAGTAATTCATTCCAAGTTAACTCCGTCTCCCCAAACCTCTTTCAACCTATTCCTACTATGCCACCCCAGGGACTTTCTCAGGGACCTGCCTGAGGACACCCTAGGTGGTCTCTCGTACCTCACCTGCTGGGGAGGGGCCAGACATTCTCCCCAAAGGGTGCCCTCAGTCCCCTCCACTCCACCCTGCCACCCTCATCCTCAGACACCTGGGCCCCTGCTGGAGGCAAGACTCTTTGCCTTTATGCCATCCAGCCTGGTGAATATCAGGACCCCTGGACACATCCTCCCAGTGTATCAACAGAATTAAGCCTGAGCTGCCAGAGCTTTATCCATGTTTACATTTGTTCCAAGGGATCCTTCATTCATTCCTTCAACCAATCATTACTTACTGAGCATCACTGCCTGTCTTTGTCTCTCCGTGAGTCTTTCTGTGAGTATCTTTGTTTTGGATTTTTATTTGCAAACTAGATGTGTCCCTCTGACTCACCGCCTAGCACTACTTCTTCTTTTTTTATTTTTTTAACAGTTTAAAAAAATTTTTTTTTTTAATTTGGCTGCACCGAGTCTTAGTTGCAGCATGTGGGACCTAATTCCCTGACCAGGGATCGAACCTGTAGCCCACCGCTTTGGGACTACAGGCAGAGTCTTAGCCACCTGACCACCGGGGAACTCCCAAGAGGTTAGGAAGTGGTGAGGGGAATTGCTCATTCTTCCCACCAGGGGGCAGCCCCTCCAAACACAAGGCTACTGGGGAGGGCAGCACGGAATTTAGAACCACAATGACTGCAGCAAACCTGGCACCCTAGACCCACCCACACCACAATATTAGGGCACTGCCAGGCACACACACACACACAGAAGGGATGTGGGACAGGCTGAGACTCAGAAATCACAGAAAGTGATGATGCAGAAATCCCCACGACCCTTGGGCTGCTGGGAAACCCAAAGGACTCTCATTTAGACCACACTAAGCTTCTCCCAGCTCCAAACCTTCCCTGGGACAGAGATTTGCTCTACAACCCTCTGGAAATGTGCCTCTCCCACTTGCATACTCCTGGGAACAGGGAGCTCACTACTTCAAATCTGTTAGAAATAGCAGTTCCTCCCAGCAGACTTAGGTAAACCTCTGCACTCTGCTTGCCACCCTCAATCCAGAGCACTGAGGGCTACAGAGACTCTGAGTTCCCCCCACCTCAGGCGCACGAGCACCTGTGGAGTCTGCTGCTGCTATTGCTGCTGCTAAGTCACTTCAGTCGTGTCCGACTCTGTGAGACCCCATAGACGGCAGCCCACCAGGCTCCCCTGTCCCTGGGATTCTCCAGGCAAGAACACTGGAGTGGGCTGCCATTTCCTTCTCCAATGCGTGAAAGTGAAAAGTGAAAGTGAAGTTGCTCAGTCGTTTCCAACTCGTAGCGACCCCATGGACTGCAGCCTACCAGGCTCCTCTGCCCAGGGGATTTTCCAGGCAAGAGGACTGGAGTGGGGTACCATTGCCTTCTCCACCCGTGGAGTCTACTCTCCCAAACCCAACATCATCAAATTTTCCCACTTCTGGTTTTAAGTCATTCATGCATCCAGTCCAGAAACATTCACTGGCCACCCACTACATGTCTGGCATTCTACTCAAATCTAAGGAAACCACAGTGAACAGGAAATGCAGTCTCAGCCTACCAAACCCTCCTTGGAAGGTCCTACCAGAGAAAGTGGGTTGATCACTTTCCATCAATTTCCCACTGGCTGATATCTGTTCCACACACTGACCCACAAGTCCTTCCCTTCTTTTTTTTTTTTTTTTTAAGTAATTTATGTATTTATGGGTCTTTATTGCTGCACGTGGGCTTTCTCCACGTGTAGCGAGCTGGGGCTGCTCTCAAGTTGCAGTGCATGGGCTTGTCACTGCAGTGACTTCTCTTGTTGTGGGGCATAGGCTTTACAGCGTGGGCTCAGTAGTTGCAGCGCACGGGCTCTGTTGCTCCAAGGCATGTGGGATCTTCCCCAAACAGGGATCAAACCCATGTCCCCTGCATTAGTAGGTGGATTCCTAACCACTGGACCATCAGGAAAGTTCCAGTCCTTTCCTTCTTGTGGCTTCAAAACCACCCACTTCCTTCCTTCGCACCCCAGCCCAAGTCCCTTCATTGCTCACTTGGAAGATCAGGGGAGCCTCCTCACTGGCACTTCGGTCACCCCTCTCACCTTCCAGAAGACCTTGCAGAGGATTTTTGCAAACTGCAACTTAAAACACTCTGGTGGAAAAGAAAAAACCAAGTTCTCACAACAGCTCTGAACCCTTTGCCAACCTCTCCAAACTTTTCCTTGGCTTTCCTTCCCACCACCTTCTTCTTCTGGGCTTCCCAGTTGGCACTAGTGGTAAAGAACCCACCTGCCAATGCAAGAGACATGGGTTCTATCCCTGGGTCAGGATGCTCTCCTGGAGGAGGCAACCCGCTCTAGTACTCTTGTCTGGAGAATCCCATGGACAGAGGAGCCTGGTGGGCTACAGTCCATGGGGTTGCAAAGAGTCAGACATGACTGAGCACATCTTCATCGTTACCACACCAGTCACATCTTTGTTCCTCAAAGGGAGTACTGTCGTGGCCTGCACTGTGACACTGCCACCACCCCCCACCCCGGCAAATTCGTATGTTGAAACCCTAACCCCAGCACCCCAGAATATGACTGTGTTTGGAGATATGACCTTTAAAGATATAATTAAGGTAAAGCCATTAGGGTGGGTCTTAGTCCAATATGGCTAGAGTCCTTATAAAGAGGGAGAAATTATTATACCACTTGGAGAAAACAGCCTCTGAGGACACAACGAGAAGACGGCCATCTATAAACCAAGGAGAGAGGCCTCAGAAGAAACCAGCCCTGTCAACATCTCAGTCTTGAATTCCTAGCCTCCAGAAATGTGAAAAAATTAATGTCTGAAGTTTAGGCCACACAATCTGTTAAGTGTTTTGTTATGGCGACCCCAGGAGACTAAGAGAAATTTGGTACCAAGGGTGGCTCAGAAGGTAGTTATAAATATCGGCTACAACCACGTGACAAGTTACACAAGAAATGACTACAACTCTCATGAGAATTTCTCCCCTGTTTTGTTATGAATATGTGTGGATAGTACAAATTTACACATATAATTGCTTCCCAGGTGGCTCAGATGACAAAGAATCCACCTGCAATACAGGAGCTGTGGGAGACGCAGGTATACAAATTAAGCAAATACCTTTGTTTTCCTCCCTTTTTTATTTCCATATCGTGTAACAGAAGATGTGTTGACTTTATAACATAGTGTTTAAGTATCATTAACTTCACATCGTAGTATTTTTTTAATTCTTTATTTGTTTTTGGCTGCGCTGTGTCTTCATCGCTGTGCACGAACTTTTCTCTAGTACACAGGCTTCTCACTGCGGTGGCTTCTCTTGCTGTGGAGGGGCTCCAGGGCGTGCGGGCTTCAGCAGTTGCAGTTTCCAGGCTCTAGAGCACAGGCTCAGTAGTAGTGGTCCATGGGCTTAGTTTCCACATGTCATGTGGGATATTTCCAGACCAGGGATTGAACCTATGTCTCCTGTCTTGGCAGGCAAATTTTTTACCACTGAGCCACCAGGGAAGCCCCTAGACCGTAGTATTTAAATTAGGATATCAAAGAGAAGGGTAAACATCACTCAAGGACTTTGTCTCCTCTTCTGAGGCAAGGGTTAGCATGTTTTCAGTCATTTGCAGGACAGTTTTATCATATTAGGTGGGAGCATCATCTTGTTATTGCCTTTTTTTGCAGATTAAGTGTGGTTTAAGGAGTTTGTGTGCATGTCAGGTTGACAATGGGTAGATTTGTGATGGCTTATTTTATGTATCAACTTGGTGAGGCCATGGTGCCCATCTAGATGTTGCTGGGAAGGTTTTTTTTTTTTTTAGATAAGATTATCATTTAAATCAGTAGACTTTGAATAAAACAGATTACCACCCCCCCACCCACCCCACGCCAATAATGTAGATGAGTCTCATCTAATCAGTTGAAGGTCTAAGGAAACAAAGACTGACTGCCCCCAAGAAAGGAGGAATTCTTCAGCTGACTGCTTTCAGATCAAATTGCAGCGCTTCCAGGGTCATTAGTCTGCTGGCCATCATGCAGATTTTGGACTTGTCAGCCTCCACAACCACATGGGTCAATTCCTTAAAATGATATTCCCTCTCTATGCACACATCCTGTTGGTTCTGTTTCTCTGGGGAACCCTGACTTACATACCTCAGGATCTTTGCACCTGCTACTCCCTCTACTCAGAATGCTCCTTTCCACCTCCTATCTTATCAAAGGAAGGCCTGCCTTGTCAGTATAACACAAAGCTCTGATGCCATAAAAGGAATAACTAGAATAGTTATCTCATGTAAACATCAAAAAAAAATCTGGTAAAAATCACCCTGAACAATGTTAAGACAAATGACAATTCAAAAATAATAAACTCTTAAAAGGCAAATGACAAATAATAAACAAAGGGGCGTAACACAAAGGGACAATGTCCTTAATATATAAAGAACGCTTAGAAACAATAAGAAAAATATTACAACAGTCCATAAAAATGTGAACAAAGGATATGAACTTTGAGCTCACAGAGGAAGAGAAACAAATGGTTCTTAGTCACAAGAGAAGATTCTCAACTTCATAAGGGAAGTGAACATTAAAACTACACCACAATGCAATGTTTAACCGATCAGATTGGCAAAGATCAAAAGGTTTGATAACACCTCCTGTTGGTGAGGCTCTGAGGAAACTGGCACTCTCTTATTCTGATGATGAAGAAGGAAACTGGTACCAACTCTATGCAGAACAAGTGGTAATATCTACCTAAATGACAAATGCACACAGCTTCCAAGCCAGTTATCACATTTCTAGGAATTTCTCCTTCAGATACAATCGCTTGTATGTGAGATGACGCAAATGCACTTGTCCATCACACACTGCAGCACTTTATTGTGGCAAAAGGTTGGAAACAACATCATATGTTGCCAACATCATGTGAGCATCCATGAGAACACATCCATGAGAACATACATTTCATTCAAACATAGAGGAATACTGCTGCTGCTGCTGCTAAGTCGCTTCAGTGTCCGACTCTGTGCAACCCCATAGACGGCAGCCCACCAGGCTCCGCCGGCCCTGGGGTTCTCCAGGCGAGAACACTGGAGTGGGTTGCCATTTCCTCCTCCAATGCATGAAAGTGAAAAGTGAAAGTGAAGTCACTCAGTCGTGTCCGACTGTGCGACTCCATGGACTGCAGCCTACCAGGCTCCTCCGCCCATGGGATTTTCCAGGCATAACTCTAAAAAAGGGACCAGCAAGCTCTGTTCACTGACATGGAGTGTTCACCAAGATATACTCAAAGTGAAAAAAAAGAAGGCCACAGGATGGTTTGTGACCATTTATGCTAGAAATATAAATAAATAAAGGAGGGGCTTTCCTGGTGGTCCCGTAGATAAGAATCCACCTGCCAATGCAGGGGTCACAGGTTCAATCCCGGGTCCAGGAAGATTCCCACATGCCTCAGAACAACTGAGCTAGTGCTCTAGAGTCCATGAGCCTCAACTACCAAGCCCATGTACCACAACTACTGAAGCCCGAGCACCGAGAGCCTGTGCTGTACAACAAGAGAAGCCATTGCCACGAGAAGCCTGCGCACCCCAATGAGGAGTAGCCCCCACTCGCCACAACTAGAGAAAGACCATGTGCAGAACAAAGACCCAGTGTAGCCATAAATCAATCTTTTTTAAAAAAATGAATAAATGGAAGTGTAGGTATTTGCTTGAAAATGCCTAGAATATCTCTGGAAGTTCTCAGAAAAAAATCTGAGTAGTGGCTGCTATTAGATCAGAGGTTCTCAAACTTTATTTCATTATTACACATTAAGGAGCAATCATTTTTAGACATTTTTTAATTGCCCTGTATAAAAGTTTAATGCCACAGAACCAGTATGTATCTACCATATCTAAACATATACAGTCTATGTATGTCTGTGCACATATCCCCAAACCACTTTTCACTCTTTGAGGATAATATCAGGCTGCTCAGGTGGCTCAGTGGTAAAGAACCCGTCTGCCAATGCAGGAGACATAAGAGATGCAGGTTCGATCCCTGGGTCAGGAAGATCCCCTAGAGGAGGGTATGGCAACCAACTATAGTACTCTTGCCTGGAGAATCCCATGAACAGAGGAGACTGGCGGGCTACAGCCCATGAGTTCCAAAGAGTCAGAGACGACTGAAGTGACTTAGCATTTCATGAGCCAGAGAAGGAGCCACAGGAGACCTGGATTTGATCCCCAGGTCTGGAAGATCTACTAGAGGAGGAAATGGCAACCCACTTCAATCTTCCTGCCAGGATAATCCCACGGACAGAGGAGCCTGGCAGGCTAAAGTTCATGGGGTTGCAAAGAGTCAGACACAACTTACTGACTGAATAAGTCTGAACAACTGAAAGATTGCATCTTAAAATTTGACACTTTGTTTATCATGGAATTTTTTGCATTAATGTTGATTTTTTTACGTGCATTGATGCCAGGAGCTGAGGGTAGAGAGGGATACAGAGTGATGTCTATGGGTATGGGGTTTCTTTCTGGGATGATGAAACAATTCTGGAGGAGACAGGGGTGATGGCCGTACAACCTCATGAATATACTAACTGCCTCCGAACTATACACTTCCAAAGGGTGAATTGTATGGCACAGAAAACACTCTCAATTAAAATCATTGCATTGGGACTTCCCTGACAGTTAGGACTCTGCTTCCACTGCAGGGGGCGTGGGTTCAATCCCTGGTCAAAGAACTAAGATCCTACCTGCTACATGGTGTGACCAAAAAAAACCCCAAAACAAACAACAAAAAACATTGCACTGAAATATTATTTACTTGATAAGCCCTAGAGATTTAATGCACAGTCTAGAGCATATAGACAACAATACTGTAATCATCAAATTTGCTGAGACTGGAACTTTATTATTCTAACCACTAAAGAGAAATTATAATAATGGAACAGAGGTGATAATGATAGTGATGTGCGTACGTGCTAAGTCACTTCAGTCGTGTCCAACTCTTTGGACCCCATGGATTGGAGTGGGTTGCCATGCCCTCCCCCAGGGGATCCTCCCAACCCAGGGATCAAACCTGCATCTCTTAAGTTTCCTGCATTGGCAGACAGGTTCTTTACCACTAGCTACCTAGGAAGCCCCAGTAATAGTGACAGAGGTATAAATATTACTACAATGGCAATCATGTTACAATGTAGCAATATATCCAATTAGCATGTGGTACACCTTAAATTTACACGATGTCATATGTGAAGCATATTTCAAGGTTTATTCACTTTGATTACTGAGCTGTCAGGCAGAATGCCTCACTCGCCTTGCCCTAATCTCAGCTGTGTGTATGAAGACAGGGGAGGCGGTGAGGCACTGAGACAGTGTGCATGAGGCTGGCCCAAGAAGTAGAGACTGGAAGGTCAGGCTCCTGGAGACCCTGGCCACAGGGCTTCCCATGGAAACCAGGAAGTCATCGGCACTGCCACCCATACCTACGGTGGGACACCTGCAGCTGCTTCTTGGCCCCCGTCCAGCTCACTGCCCCAGGAGAAGAGGGACACAGCCAACACTCACCCCACCCAAGCACAGTGTAATTAAATTCTGGTTTTAGCAGGACTGTTCACACAATCACACATGTATTCCTACCCCTATTACCTGAGGTCTCTTGAAACTTTGCATGGACAGACATGGCTGCCAGATGGGGATGGGGAGGTGGAGGGAGTACTGGGCCAGGTGACAGGGTTCAAGGTCAGGGGGACTTTCCCTCCACCTCAGGACCTTTGCACAAGCTGTTCCCTCCACCCAGAGCACTTTATTTTCTTGTCTTTCCCGAGTTAATGCTATGCCCCTGCTTCAGATCTCAGCTCTGGGAAGCCCTTTGTGACCACCCAGGCAGGTCAAGTCCTCCAAGCACCAGGCTTCAGCCTAACATGTATCAGGATTATACATTATGTCTGTCTGCCCAGGTGACACAACTCACTTCAGCCTCCCCCAGTGAACTGTGACTTCTGGGAGGTCTGGACACTGATACATAGTAAGTCCTCAGCCAACACTTACTTGACAGTTTGAGAGCTTTCTGCCCAGTGGAAGAAACAGATAATAAACATGGAAAGAAATAAGACACATGGTAGAAAATGCCCTGAATAAAATTAAACAAGGTGATGTAGGACCTCCCTGGTGGGCCAGCAGTTAAGACTCCTCACTATCAATGCAGGGGGCCCAGCTTCAATCCCTGGTCAGGAAACTAGATCCCACGTGCCACAACTAAGACGCGCCACAACCAACTAAGTATATATAAATAAATAAGAAAAAAAGAAAATTAAACAGGGTGACGGGATGGGTGATAGGAGAGGATCCAAGAAGATGAGGGAAAAGCATTCCAGACTGAAGGACCCACAAGGACCAGCGTGACGGGTTTGGGGATCACAGTGGATTGGGTGGGAGGGAGCAAGGGAGGGGTGACCACAGGTCATGCAGGCCCTTATGAAGCACAACAATATTAAACTTGCCTGAGACTTCAATATTAACAATATTAAACTGCATTGATGGTACAGTGGTTGACAATCTTCCTTCCAATGCAGGGAACATGGGTTTGATCCCTGATCAAGGAGCTAAGATCCCCCATGCTGCAGGGCAACTAAGCCCACACACTGTGAGGGAACTAGAGAGAAGCCCAGACCCCACAACAAAGACTCAGCGCAGTCAAAATTAAATTAAAAACATATTTAAAAACAATATTCACACATTATAAATCAACAATACTTCAATTAAAATAATCTTAATAAACATACTTGGCTGTATGTGGAATAGAACATACTCCAAAACATGTAAAAAAATTTTTTAAAATAAACTTTACCAAAGCTCTGTGATCTTGGAAAATGCTGAAGATTAAGAATCCCCTTCCCAACCTCTCATGTTCCACCTTTCACGGTTACTCTAAGGAACCACCCTCCCATATGACTTAGAGGAGTCCCACAGACAACATGCTCTGATGGTTAATTTTATGTCTCAACTTGACTGGGCCACAGGGCCCAGATATTTGGTCAAACATTATTGTGTGTGCGTTTGGGAGGGTGTTTGTGCATGAACTAACATTTAAATCTGTAGACTGGGTAAAGCAGATTGCCCTTCCTGGTGAGGGTGGGCCTTGTCCAATCAGTTGAAGGCTGACTAGACCAGAAAGCTGACGGTCCTCCTACTAAGACAGAATTCCGCCTGCCTGAAAGACCATCTGTTTTCTGGCCTTGGGACTTGAACTGAAACCTCACTTCCTCCTGTTGATCTCAGTTTGAGCCTGTAGATCTTGAGATTTGCTCATCTCCATAATCACACAAGCCAACTCCTTATAATAGATATTCCAGGCTACAGACATATATCTAGAGCTACACGTAGATCTATAGACAGATATTATATCAAAGTGGATAGATATCTAAATAGATATAGATATACATATGTAGTATGAAGTGAAAGTGGAAGTCACTCAGTCGTGTCTGACTTTTTCCAGCCCCATGAACTGTAGCACACCAGGCTCCTTTGTCCCTGGGATTTTTCAGGCAAGAATCGTGGAGTGGGTAGCCATTCCCTTCTCCATGGGATCTTCTCGACCCAGGGATTGAACCTGGGTCTCCCACATTGCAGGCAGATTCTTTACCATGTGAGCCCCCAGGGAAGCCCAATATATAGTATAGATATGTAATATATAGATATATTATGGATATGGGCTTCCCTCGTAGCTCTGTCAGGAAAGTATCTGCCTGCAATGCAGGAGATGTCAGCAATGCAGGAGACTCGAGTTTGATTCTTGGGTCAGGAAGATCCTCTGGAGAAGGAAATGACAACCCAATCCAGTATTCTTGCCTGGGAATTCCCATGAACAGAGGAGCCTGGCTAGAATGTATAGGTATATAGAGATATCTATATTAAGATTTAGACAGATCTATAGATATCTCTAAGATCTATAGATATCTATATTATATAGATATTATCTATATATTTATAGCCATATGAAAAGTGAAGTGAAAATGTTAGTTACTCAGTCATGTCCAACTCTCTGTGGCCCCATGGACTGTAGCCTGCCAGGCTCCTCTGTTCATGGAATTCTCCAAGCAAGAATACTGGAGTGGGTTACCATTCCCTTCTCCAGGGGATCTTCCCAACCCAAAAGTCAAACATGGGTTTCCCGCGTTGCAGGCAGATTGTTCACCCTCTGAGCCACCAGAGAAGCTCTTATAGCTGTGTAGAGATAGAGAGATAAATAGATAGAGGTATATATAGTGGATAAAGAGAGACAGATGAAACTGTAGATTGATAGAAAGATGATAGATAAATAGATAGATGATTGAAGATTGATAGATGATAGATAAGATAGACTGATCCACTCTATCTGTTCTATGAAGAATCCCAATACAGATTTTCTTGTGTGCCTGTAACAAGACCAGATGCCAACCCTCCAAATTTCCATTCTTTGCCTCCTAAATGAGTAGCTGGACTGGGTGTCCCCACTGACCAGCTAGAACAAAATGCTTGCCAACCAAACTTTGCTTAACTCCTCTCCTTCCTTCAGGTCCCTGAACCTAAGCACCAGCAGACAGCCCACTGAGAACAGGCTGGCCCAGCGCAAAGTATCCTCTCATCCGGTATTTCATCCTGCCCCTCTCTCATCCCCTCCCTACACCTGGTCCTCTTCTGCCTTGTTCACTGTCTTCATGAAAAGAGCACCCTCTGGCCTCACTCTTGGGAGGCTTGCAGACTCCACAATCAGAGCCTTCTCCCCAGGGCATCATCTTTCTCCTCTCCCCTTGCCATAATCCTTTTGAATAAAGGCTCTCCTTACTAAGTCTGGGCTTCCCTGGTGGCTCAGACAGTAAAGAATCTGTCTGCAGTGCAGGAGACCTGGGTTCAATCCCTGGTCCAAAAAGATCCCCAGGAGAAGGAAATGGCAATCCCCAACAGTATTCTTGCCTGAAGAATCCCACGGACAGAGGAACACGGGAGGCTATGGTCCATGGGGTCGCAAAGAGTCGGACACAACTGAGCGACTAACACTAACTAACTTACTGAGTCCAGATTTGTTTTTTTAACTGACAGCTGCAGGGAAGACTTCAGATTTTTTCTTCTAGGAGCAATAGGGCCCCATGGAAGGCTTGAGAGCAGGGGCGGGGTGCCTTTGGGACAACCAAGTGGATTCAGGGAAACCATGAAAATGCTCAAGCTGTAGATCTAGCTGGAGAATGGACAGATTTAAGCTGCATTTGGGAGGGCGAGTGGGCAGAACTATGAGAATTAGAGGCAAGTCTCTGGAGGTCTCCAAACCTCCAGCAAGTTAAATTCCAGAGAGTTCCACTGTTTGTGGCAAGAACAGCCCAGGAAGGTGGCTTAGCATCGGAAAATAAGAGTAACCTTGAGGCAGAAGAGTTGTTGTTCATCAAGGAGGCTTAGAACCACAGAGCATCGGAGCGCTCAAGGAAAACTGGCTGCCCGGTGCGCCCTCGGCACAGCCGGATTCGAACCCAGGTTCCCTGTCTCCCAGATCCGGCTGGTCCCACTGCTCTCCCTTATTTCCGGAGAATCTGAAATTTGAATGATTCCTAGGTTTCACCAGGGAGACAGGAGACAGACATTCTGGGTAGCAGACCACCAAGCTTCCGTGTGGAAGCTGGAGGTGGCGGGGAAGTGGGGCGGAGCTAGGGGCAGGAAGTGGATAATAATAGCCTCTAGCCCTTCCTACCTGCCAGACTCAGCTGCGCTCACCGCCCAGTGCGAGTCACCACCTGCACTCGTCTCTCTGAGGTTGGGACTAATTGATATTATCTCCGTTCTACAGAAGAGAAGACAAGGGCCCCGGGAGGGGATGCTAAGATCCCTGAAGCAGTCCAGAGCCGCCTCGGCCTGGGACCCCGGGGCTAAGAGGGCGTGGCTCCCAGCCATTCCCCCGACCCCGCTTTAGAGCCCCCCACCCAGGCCCCAAGACAGGAAGACAGTGCCCAGGACAGCCCTGCTAGAGGGCGGGGGAGGGGATGCGCCAAACCGCGGACAGGGTTTCTCAGAATTTACAGTAGGATGGGGGGAGGGGACGCTTGGGCTGCCCCCCAGGGCCTGCGCAACCACAGGGAGAGTGGGTGCCGGAGAGGCGGGTGATGGGGGTGGGGAGGCCCAGCTCAGGCCTTATGAAAAGGGCCTCCTCTCTCCTCCATCCCTCCACCTCACCCCCCACATAATGAGGAGACTTGTGGGGCCCCCTTTACACTAGGCGTTAGCCTGTGTGTGCATGTGTGGTTCATGTCTCCACGGAGGCCCCGGTACACAGGTATACATGCATGTCATGTCACACATGCACACCCAGGCGAGGGGGGGGGGGGGGTGCGCGCGCACATACGCGCGCACACCTGCTCAGTGAGTCAACTCAGGTAGACCCAGGCGTTTCACCCCCAGTCACCCAGGCACATCACAAAACCCAAGATAGATAAGCCCCCAAGCTGAGCAGCTGGAGTTCGTCCCCTATGAACAGAAACTCCAAAATAGCAGAAGCTAGAGCAGAGTTGAGCCTTGCCCAGATAAGACCGCAGATTTCTCATTCTGGAAGTCAAGGAGACCTTCCTGATTACACAAGCGCAGAAAGGCTCCTTGGAGGTCAGAAATGGAGTGATAGGCCTCTTTGCTGGAATTCATCTTGGCTAAGAGATGCGCACGCACACAGGAGGACGCTGCGATACACCCAATACGGGCTCAGGAAAAGCAAGATGAGAGGCCAGAGGAAACCCGGAAGACATGCCCCATAAAAGTGATTCAAACTACCAGGAGGGTGCGACTCTCTCCGAGCACACCCGTGTGTCTATCAACACGTACCCCTTTTTCCTCCTAACAAGCACTTTACTTGTTTCACTACTTTCTGTCTCTGCGTGGAAATTCATTTCTGCACAGCTGACAGGCCAGGGGCCTGGGCACTGGCCAGTGGTCCCCGGTGGTCTGGTGGCTAGGATTCAGTGCTCTCACTGCTGCAGCCAGACTGCAGTCTCCGGCCGAATCGAAACCTTGCTTCTAGCGGCTGCAGGCTGAGGCCACCGGAGATGGCCCCCGCCCCCATCTCCCTGAGGGCAGTGTGTACAGGCTGGGACCAAACCCGGGTCCATGTCCTTCCTTCCACATTCCCCCTGCAGGTTGAACCCAGTTCTCTGGCCAATTTCTTCCTTTCCATCCCTCAATTGGCCATCAGTCCTCTGTGCAGGACAGACTCGATGGCAAATTTTTTTTTAACTTGAGGTGAAATTCACAAAACAAGAAAAATTAACATTTTAAAGTGAACGATTCCGAGGAATTTAATGCATTCAGCACCACCTCTATCTCAGTCCAAAACATTTTCATCACCTCCAGAGGAAACCCCCTGCTCAAGAACTCATCACTCCTGACTCCCCCCTCCCCACCCCCTAGCCTCTGACAACCAACCATCAACCACTATCTGCCTGTGTGGATTGGTCTGTTTTGAATATTTCATATAATGGAATCATACAACAAGTGGCCTTCAGGGACTGGCTTCTTACACTTATGCTTTCTAGATCTCAGATCAAATGTCACCTCTTCCAAGAGACCTTCCCTGACCTCCCGCATCCCCAGAAACCTTGGCCCACAATCCTCAGCAGCATCTGACGTAGTCTTGACCTTCTGATTCTCTCAGTGGTCCTTCTCCCCAAAGGCACAGGCTCTAAAGGACAAGGATAGGTTTCATCCTCTCTGGAAAGTTGTCAGTGACTGAATGAATGACCCGTGTGACTCTGTCCTTTCCTGTCTCTCTCTGCCCGGTAACGTAGCCTCAACTTCCTCTTCAATCCTCAGATTCAGTACAACAGTATTTAATCATGCACCTACTGCTTGAGAGGTCCTGTCCCAGATACTGGGCTCCCCCAGGGGAAACAACAGGTGGGATCCCCTTCCCCACAGCACCTTCATCATCCAGGTGGAAGCAGTCTACCTGGTGTCAACTTAAAAACTATTTACAACCTAAAAGTTGAGAGTTATGTTTTATTCAGTGGAAATTTTTAAGACTTTAAACCTGGGAGACAGCATCTCAAATGACCCTGAGAGAACTGCTCCTCTGAGGAGGCAGGGGAGGAGACAGGTTATTTAAAAGTTTTGCAATAAAAGATAAGTAGTCTGAACATCAAAATATGATTGTTAGTTAAAGAAAACCAGATATCCCAAGTTAAGGAATTTAGCACTTTTCTATGTAGGGGAACATGCAAGAGCCTGGAGTCATTGAAATTATTCCTTTCTTATGCAGCTCAGCTCTCCAGGGCCAGTAACCTTTGTTTTCACATCTTGAGCTCCCTTGGTGCTCACCGTAGGGAGTGGCTGCAGTCACTGATGACTGCTGAACATGTTAGTTGCTCAGTCATGTCCAACTCTCTACGACCCCATGGACTGTAGCCCACCACGCTCCTCTGTCCATGGAATTCTCCAGGCGAGAATACTGGAGTGGGTAGCCATTTGCTTCTCCAGGGGATCTTCCCAACCCAGGGATGGCTGCTAGACTGTAGGTATTCTTCTCCTTCCTGAGTGCTCTTAGGGCTCACTGGCTCACCTTGGAGGGTTGCAATCGCTGATAAACTGTGACGTCCCTGTTTACTGATATGGCATAAAATAGTCAATTTCTCACTGCCGACACAGGATTTAACTGCAATCAAAGTTGTTACTAGAAGGATCAACTGTTCCTATCCAACTTGCTTATTCATTCCACAGATATTTATGGAAAACTTACTGTGTGTAGGATTGACATAAATATTAATATCTGGTATTTTACAGTGGGTGTTGAAGGATAGTCTTTCCTAAGAGAGCAGTGTTTGGGACTTCCCTGGTGGTCTAGTGGCTGAGACGCTGCACTCCCAGTGCAGGGGGTGGAGGTTCAATCCCTAGTTGGGGAACTAGATCTCCCCTGCCACAGCTAAGAGTTTGCATGCTCCAACTAAAGATCCCACATGCTGCAACCAAGACCTGGACAAGCCTAAATAAATAAATAATTTTTTTTCAAAAAAGTAATGTTTGAACCAAGAGAGAATCATTTAAAGACTGAAGGTAAATAAAGCATTATAGGGAGAAGGAATAGAAAGGACAGAGACCTGAGGATTTCAAGGAGGAGAAAGTTGGCCATGACACCAGTGCAGTGATGAGGGGGATGAGTGGCCCATTCGCTGCTGACTGTTTGAGGTTAGGCAGCATACATTTAACTGCCCCAAGCCTCAGTTTCTCTGTCTGTTCATGAGGATATAATAATGAAGCCTTTTGTAGAAGATGAAACAAAATCCAGTGCACAGGGACCAGCTCAGAACTGGCAGCCGAGAGATGAGCCCACCTGTCCTGGGGGATGGACTCCAGGGGGTCACAGCCGTTGTTGGGTAGGTGTAAACCTCTGCCTCCTCCACCCTTTCGTCTTGCAGAGCCAGTCTCCCACTGTTGCCAGCTGGAGCCAATTATCTACAGCTTATCTACAGCCCCTCCAATTTACCTGAGCCCCCTCCACCTCAACTATTCCTGCTCACTACGTTGCTGACCTTTCCCCCCAGCCTCAGCAGGTCCTTCATCTTTCTGGCATTCCACCGCTCCCCCCCATGCCAACACACACACATCTGAAAGCCCACCCTCTCACACTTGCCCTAAATGGGTTTTTGTGGAAGGCAGTTTTACGAAGCAGAAAAGAAAACCACATGAATTTTCCTTCCATGAATCCTCCTCATGGAGCAGCTTTACCTGCTTCATCCCCTCACAGCTCAGAGAGGGTCGGAAACAGGGATAGATGAGCAATTTGGCAGGAGGGCTGACGGGGACGGCCTGTGGCCACCCGTGGGAAGATGAGGCACAGCAAGGCTGTGGTCAGTCACCCCTTTTCTCAAGATGATGAGCCAGCCAGCTCTCCTGTGCTTGTGTGGTGGCTTTATTTATTTTCACTCAGTCTCACACACCACAGGATGGAGTGGGGTGGGAAAGAAGGACAGTTATAGCAGAAATACACTCAGAAACTCCCCGGCACCCCCATCTCACTCAGAGAGGAAACCAGAGTCCTCACCTCGACCCACAGGCCCTGCGTGACCTGCCCCCCATCACCTCCCTGTCCCCACCTCCTCCCACTCTCCCCCTCCATCACAGCCTCAGCCACATGAGCTTCCTCTATGTTTCACCAACTCACCCAGCATGGTCCCATTTCCAGACCTTGGCACAGACAGTTCTCTTAGCCGAAGGAGGGGGTCTTCCCCCAGTACATATATAGATCCCTCAACTCTGTTCAAATGTCATCTTCTCAGCAGGGCCTTTCCTGATCTCTCAATTTCAATTTTTATGACTCACCCAACACTACCTCTCCCAATCCCCTTACCTCTTTGTTCTCCATGACGTTTATCACCACTGACCCTGCTATACATTTTTTCTTGTTTATTTCTTTTATATGTCTCCCTCACTAGGCTGCTGGCACTACAGAGTCAAGATTGTTCATTGCTCTTTCCTCAGTACCTGGAACATGGTATCCGATCAATAAATATTTCCTAAATGAGTAAAGGAATTTTCTAAATGAATGAATGAATGAATGGTTATGATGACTGAGCTGTAAGTTTAGCCCCAAGCCCCCTGGTGGCCAAAGCAGAAAGGGAAACAAGATTAGTTACATTCTCTGTGAGGATGAAGGGCTTCCCTGGTGGCTCAGATGGTAAAGAAAGGCAGGAGACCTGCAGTTGGATTCCTGGGTTGGGAAGATCTCATGGAGAAGGGGATGGCAAGCCACTCCAGTATTCTTGCCTGGGAAATCCCATAGACAGAGGAGCCTGGCAGGCTACAATCCATGAGGTTGCAAGAGTCGGACACGACTTAGGGACTAAACCACAACCCACCACAAAATGACACACACACATACACAAAGAGATGGGTTAAGCAAAACTTATAAACATTTATGGGAACATTTAGGAGACTATCTTCATGACCTTGAGGCATGGAAGGATTCTTAAAAAAGACAGAAATGTACAACTGTAATAGAAAAGAAGGATACATTTGGCAACATCTGATTTTAGAACTTGTCTTCAACAAAATCTGCCAGAAAAAAGATGAAAAGACAAGTCAGGCAAGAATGCTGTGATGTTCACATGTGACAGAGGATGTATATCTGGAATATATAAAGAACTCTGAGAAATCAACAAGAAAAAGGTAAATATCCCAGCAGAACAGGCAATTCATAGAAGAGGAAACCCAAGTGGTCAACAGATTTTGGCAAAGATGTTCAGCAGATGAATGCAGGTTAAATTCATTTTACACTCACCAGATTGGCAAAAACCAAACAGTTCATAAAAATCATTATATGTCAGCACAACACGGACATCCTCTGCATACAAAGGAGTGTGGATTGGTAATACCACTCAGTGGAACACTTTGACAGTGTCAAGGTTGAAGACAAACACCATGCAAGTCTGCAATTTCTCTCCTGGGTATATACCAACAGTAAACTATGGCCCTTGGGCCAATTCTGGCTATACCTGTTTAGGGAAATAAAGTTTTATTGGAACACAGCTATGTCCACTTATTTACATACTGTCTATGGCTGCTTTCGTGCTACAATGAAAAGGTGGAGTAGATGCAACAGCGGCCATCCCACAAAGTCAAAAATATTCACTCTGTGGCTGCTCCGTACAGGAAGAGTTTGCCAAACTCTGCTCTGGGTCACTGCTTCTCAAACTTCAGTGTGCATACAGATCTCCTGGGAACCTTGTTAAAACACAGATTCTGACTCAGCAGTTCAGGGAGGAGCCTGGGACTCTGCATTTCTAACAAGCTCCCAGTGATCCTGATGATGCTAGCTCATAGATCATGACTTGAGTGTCAAGGATCCATGTAGCACAGGATTCCACCAAGATGTGTCTGTGAACCCTTGCAGACAAAACTGAGAAACGTGGCCTCATCAACATTTTCAACTCATTTTATCTCTGCCCCAAGAAGTCATCATTCAGGTGGGCAGAAACTTTCATTCAACATCTGTTGCACATTCACTATGAGCCAGGCACACCCGAAGCAGGAAGAGAATCTCATGCATTGATAGCCAAAGAAATCTCCCCAGCCTACAAGGATGGGTGGAAGAGGAAACATAACATGTGGTTGCACAGTGTCCTAAAATCTGGTCCCCAATTCAATCATGTTGTTGCACACATGACCCAAGGGGCCCGTGGATGCCCCAGGGTGGAACATGGCATGGGATAGTTCTTACAGCAGCAACTCCCAGGCAGCCACATGGAAGGCTGCAGTTGCCTACTGGCTATCAGAGGGCAGAGGCCACACCTACGGCCCCAGAGCCCATCACATGAGTAATCGAGAACAGTTTAGACATTTGTGCAAGTTTCCACTTGCAAACACTTCAGTGTGGAATACTTCTTCCCTCATCCAGTTCCTGTTTGACACACAGAAGGAGATTAAAAAAAAACATTTATTGAAAAATATATATGCATTTGATGAATGAAGAAATGATTCATATTCAATCCCAAGAACCATCATATATAAATGACATTGACAAAAAAATAGTAAAGAGCCAGGTCAGGGTGAAGGGAAACAATTTTGAAGAATGAGAGGACATTTCCCCTGAAGACAGCACTACTCTGGGGTTGGGACCGTGAGTGCTTTCTAAAAAGGAAAAGAAGAGAGAGGAGTTAACATCTGTCGAACACTTGCGTATGAAATGCTACACATTAGTAAATGAGATTTAATCTTCTCAAACCATCTGAGGTAGGTGTGGTGGTCTCTACTTTGGAGAAGAGGAACCAGAGGCTCCACAGGCCACCTCCAAGTAGAGGGAGGGGTGGGGCAGGGGGTCTGAGTGGTCCCCTGTGGTAAGAATAGGATCAGAGGTAGAAGTTTTCAAGCAGTGGGTTCTGGCTCTAGAGAAGGAACAGTAATGGGGTTTTGAAGGGAGTGAGTTCTCCGTCCCTAGAGGAATTCAGGTAGAGACTAGATAACCACTCATCACTAGATTCTCGGAGCCCCTCCAGATGTTGAAATTCTATGACCTGTTTTAGGCAGATCCTTCTCTGGGCTTTTCCAACTGGAGCTGGAAGGTTAAAAGGGACTTGAATGATCCAAGGCCGCCAACCCCCATTCCCCTGAGTACATGGGGTGTGAGTGAGCTGGGCTCCGACACTTCAGACACACCAAGTGAGTGGACTCACCAAGAGGAAGCACCAAGCTACCCACATCTCCCAGAGGTGGTATGCTACGCCCTGACTTCCTTCTTCTGTCTACTTGTCAGCATTTTTTAACATTTCTAGGGCCAAGCCTGCATTTAAGGCCTCTATGCATGATCACCCACAACTATGTGGCATCTTTATGTTGAGAGCCAACTTCTCTGCACCCCTAGTCTACCCCTTTCCAACAGTGGGCTCTGGCTAAGAAGGGAACAGGCTAGAGCTGCCACCTCCAGGCAGCCCTCCTTCCTGTCTCCTCAGGATCTTCTTGGGAGATGTAAGTCTTCAAGCCCAGGATGTGTTCTGGGGCTGAGAGGTCTTCTAGGATACAAGTAGCCAAAGAGAGAGAGAAGACTAACATACACACCCTTAGATACTGAGGATCTGTTCCAGAGGCTTGGGCTGTGACTCAGCACACAGAGGAAGCCACCTGAACTGGGTAAGTCTGACCTCCACACGAGGTGGTAAGTACACACACCCGATCCTGCAAGAAGTGAGGAGTCAGACATCCTAAAATTTTAACTCCTCCTTCAGTATGGCCCTCAGTGTGTCTGTTCCCAGTCCCCACCATCCCCCTAGAATAGGAACCCCAAAGCCAGGAAGCTGTTCTCATGCTTGTTACTAAGCTGGGCACTATGAATTGTAAAGAAATGAGTGAGAGAATGAATGAATGAATGATCAACTGAACACATGAATGAGTGATTAAATGTATAAAAGTATTGATGAATGGACAGACATATGGGTAGGTAGATGAATGGATGAATGGATAGGTGTGTAGATTCAGAGTAAAGTGGTTGGGTGGATGGATCAATAGATCTAAGGATGGATAGATGGAAGGAAGGGTGGGAGAAAGGGAGAATGGGTGGGTGAGTTGATGTGATTAGATGGCTGAGTGTTCAGATGAATGAATAGACAAATAGAAGAATGGAAGGAAGGTAGGATGGATGGACAGATGGATGGACAAATGCATAGATGGGTGGATGGATGAGTGGACAGATGGACACATGCAAGGATCAGTGAATGGATGAATGGATGGGAAGGCAGACAGAAGGATAGACGGATGGATGGATGGATGGATAAATGGAAAGAGGAAGAAAAAGTGACTACCCAAAACATATTTCAGGCAGAATAGGAACCATGATATGACCCAAGGTCCCACAGACTCTCCTCTTGAAAATCTGGTCTGGACACTAAAAAGTGGATTCTATCCCCAGCCTTGCCCAGTTTTTGGAGCTGGGTCAAAGCCAAGCCACTCATACTCCCAGACAAACCCATGATCAGTCCCCACTACAGCCTTGCAGGCCTGGCCTTGCCCAGGGGAAGCTTTCAGATGGGGCTCCCGCCACTCTCCCAGCCCCAAGGTACTCTGCTGGAAGCTCGGGACTTGATTCGCAATTTATGGGGCAGGGAGGCCTGAGCCAGATCCTCCTGGGGATGGTTCTCAGGGACCGGGCAGGCCACTCTGGGAGGCAACCCCATGGGATCCACACCGGCTGTCAGCAACACGTCAGAGGACCCTGAGGCCTGGTATGCAGTGGGTATGGGTGACCACAGCCCCCAGCAGGGCCTGAGCTCTGGTCTGGGGCCCCCATGCCTATCCAGGAGGTGACAGCTGAAGAAGGCAGCAGGCAGGGCAGCCTGCAAGGCCATGTCCACTCTTTTTGAGGCAGGGTCCTGGAGGGACCTGGGAGGAGTGGCCAGGCTAGTCCACCTGTGAGCCACTAGGCAGCGCCAGCATCCTGGAACCCCAGCGTCCAAGGAACACGGTCTCAAGAGGCAACCGTGGGAGCCAGGTAGAGTCAGGGTCTGATCAGCCCTAGGACTGGAGTCCCCAGGCCAGGGGGAATCCCATAGCAGAGTAGGCAGGGTCCGGGTCCCACCGGTGGCGGGCAGGAGGCCAAAGCGATGCTTGAGCGCCCGCAGCTCAGCCCTGAGCAAAGCATTCTCCTCGAGCAGGGCGGCCAGCCGGCCCTCCAGGGCCGCGTCATTGAGACGGCGCTTCTCGCGGGATCTCTTGGCCGCCTCGTTGTTCTTCCTGCGCTTCTCCCAGTAAACCGTGTCCTTCTTCTCTTCCGGCATGAACTCCCGCTGCCGGCGCACGGCCGGACCGCGGACCCGCGCTCCCGGCAGAGTTTTGCGGTGACCGTGGGGTACATCCGGGAGGACCAAGAGACCCACATCCATGGTCGCCTGGGAGCCCTGGGGGAGGAAAGACGAATTCTTGGACTGGAAGCAGGAAATTGCCCTGAACGAGTCCCTCTAATTTATCCTGTATCTCCACCATCCCCAGGGGAGGGACCCAGGAAAGAGTGGAAATTGGGCTGGAGAGCTGGGTGGGGGCAGAAAGGAGTGTAGCAGAAAGAGTGGGGAGCTGATGGGATGGTTTGATGTCTGAGGGAGAAGTGGGTGAGGCTGCCAGAGAGAGGATGGATTTCGGGCTTAAAAGGAAGCCACTGGAGTCAGGGAGAGTAGGTTGGGTACCATATCCTCAGGAAGACGGAGGCTCTTTCCCAGGAGTTCTTACTACTGAGGAGGTCAGCACACAAGCCAAGGGCTCAATTCAATCTGAGCTTCAGGGTAGGATTCTTGGAGACCCAGAGAGACACAGGAGGAAAGCCAAACCTAGAAAAAGAGAATATGTGTCCGTGGAGTTAAACTGAGCCAAGGTGGGGTCAGAAGATAAGCCACTACTCACCTGAAAAGTGCCAAGGTTATACACCAAGATCTCCATCTGCAGCCAGAGGTTTCCACCTGCCCATCCACCCTACTTATATATATTCATAAGGTCTTCTATTCGCCCACTCACTCAGTCATACACCCTTCACCGACCTACCTAGCCAGCTCCCATTCCATCCATTCATCCCTTCATCTACCAAGCATCTATTTATCCATCCATCCCGGTCCCATCACTTCCTGGCAAATAGAAGGGGGGGAAGTGGACACAGTGACAGATTTTATTTTCTTGGGCTCCAAAATCACTGCAGATGGTGACTGCAGTTATGAAATTTAAAAACGCTTGCTCCTTGTAAGGAAAGCTATGACAAAACTTCACAGTGTGTTAAAAAGCGGAGACATCACTTTGCCAGCAAAAGTCTGTATAGTCAGAGCTATGTAGTCATGTACAGGTGTGAGAGTTGGACCATAAAGAAGACTGAGTGCCAAAGAATTGATGCTTTCAAATTGTGGTGCTGGAGAAGATGAGAGTCCCTTGGACTGCAGGGAGATCAAACCAGTCAATCCTGAAGGAAATCAGTCCTGAATATTCATTGGAAGGACTGATACTGAGGCTGAAGCTCCAATACTTTGGCCACCTGATGAGAAGAGCCGATTCATTGAAAAAGACCCTACCTAATGCTAGGAAAGATCGAACGCAAAAGAAGGAAGTGGTAGAGGATGAGATGGTTAAATAGCATCACTGACTCCATGGACATGAATTCCATCTCCATGGATATGAATTTGAGCAAACTCCAGGAGATAGTGAAGGACACCCATCCATCCCCCATTTGATTGTACAATCCTCTGTCTATTCCTTGCCCAGTCACTCATCCATCTGTCAATTCATTCACTGTTAGCTTTATTTTTAAAATAATATTGTGCCTACAGGAAAAATAAAAAATAGACAAATTGGACCTCATGAAAATGTTTAAATTTTGCACAACGAAGGACACTATTCACAGAATAAAAAGACAACCCACAGAATAGGAGAAAATATTTGCAAATCATAAAGCTGATATAATTTGCAGATTACATAGGTATTTGTATCCAGAATATATAGGAAACTCCTAAAACTCAACAACAACAAACACCAAACAACTCAATTCAAAAACAAACCAAGGACTTGAGTAGACATTTCTCCAAAGAAGCTATATAAATGGCCAAAAAGTACATGAAAAGATACTCAGTATCACTAATCATTAGGGAAATAAAAATCAAAACCACAATGAGATACCACCTCACACCTCCTCAGATGACTACTATCAAAACAGCAGAAAGTAGCAAGGGTTAGCCAGGATATGGAGAAACAGGAACTTTTATGAACTGCTTATGGGAATGTAAAATGGTGTAGCCATTGTGGAAAACGTTACGATGGTTCCTCAAAAAAAAATTAAAAATAGAATTACCACATGATCCAGCAATTCCACTTCTGGCTATACCTGCTAAATCACTTCAGTCGCGTCTGACTCCTTGTGACCCCATGGACTGTAGCCCACCAGGCTCCTCAGTCCATGGGATTCTCCAGGCAAGAATACTGAAGTCAGTTGCCATACCCTTCTCCAGGGGATCTTCCCAACCCCAGGTATTGAACCACCCTCGTCTCTTAATCTCCTACATTGGCAGGTGGGTTCTTTACCACTAGCACCACCTGGGAAGCCCAGTGGATATATACCTAAAAGAATTGAAAGCCGGGTCTCAAAGAAACATTTGTACACCCATGTTCGTAGCAGCATCATTCATAATAGCCAAACGGTGGAAGTAACCCAAGTGTCCATCAACAGACGAATGGATAAGTAGTCCATCCATACAGCAGAATATTGTCCAGCCCTTAAAAGGAAAGAAATTCTTAAAAGGAGACCCTGCTTTCAATTCTTTTGGGTATATATCCAGTGTATAAGGCTTCCCAGGTGATGCCAGTGGTAAAGAACCTGCCTGCCAACGCAGGAGACATAAGAGATGCATTATCCATGCCTAGGAGTGGCTTGGCAACCCACTCCAGTATTCTTGCCTGGAGAATCCCATAGAGAGAGGAGCCTGGAGGGCTACAGTCCATAAGTTCACAAAGAGTAGGACACAACTGCAGTGACTTAGCACACACACTCATATGTATAACCAATGTACTTACTTGTACGCCTGAATCTGACACAAGATTATACTACGATAAAAAGACTTTTTGTAAAAAAGGAAGAAAATTCTGACACATGCTTCAATGTGGATGCAATTTAAAGGCATTATGCTCACTGAAATAACCCAATGACTAAAGAATAAATTCTCCTTTCGTATGGTTCCACTTATTGGAGGGACTTAAGGTAGCCAAGAATGGTAGCCCACCAGGATCCTCCGTCCATGGGCTTCTCCAGGCAAGAACACTGCTGTGGGGCTCCATGCCCTCCTCCAGGGGATCTTCCCAACCTAGGGACTGAACTTGGGTCTCTCTCACGGCAGGCAGATTCTTTACCATCTGAGCCACCAGGGAAGCCCTGAGTAGTCAAAGCCACAAAGACAGAAAGTATTGATAAAACGTGGTGGTTGCTGGGGCTGAGGGAAAGAAGTGAGTTAGTGTTTAACGGATATAGAATTTCAGTTTTAGAAGATGGGAAGAGTTATGAAGACGGATGGTGGTGATGGCTGCACAATCTGTGTCACGTGAACATACTTAATACCACTGAACTGTACGCTTAAAAACGGTTAAGGTGATAAATTTTATGATATATGTATTTTACCACACTAAGAACATTTTAATAATAATAATTTTGTGCCAGGCAACTTTCCATCCATATATTCATTTACTGGTCCTTACTGGTCCTTACTAAGCGCCAGGCATCTTTCTGTCCATATATTCATTTACTGGTCCACTCACCCGCCTTCTATTCCTCCATCCTCTCATCCATCTAACACATCCTTCCTATGTGCCAGTCATCCTTCCACAAATCCATTCATTCATCTCTATATCCCTCCATGAGTCCACCCATCCACCCAACTAGTAAGAAAGCAATTGATAAGAACTTCCCACATGACTAGTGTTGAAGAACCAGGATGTTAAGAATAGGAGCAAGGGACTTCCCTAGTGGTCCAGTGGTTTAGAATCCACCTTGCAATGCAGGGGATGTGGGTTGGATCCCTGGTCAGGGAACTAAGATCCCCACATCCCCTGGAGCAACTACTGAGCCCACACGCTCTGGAGCCCAAGTACCACAACTCGAGAGCCTCTGTGCTCTGGAGCCCCACACCACAGCTGGAGATCCCGCATGACTCAACAAAGGTCCTACATGTCACCATAGAGACCAGATGCAATCAAATTTAAAAAATATTAAAGAAGAGGAGCAGATGAGGACTTGCCTGGTAGCTCAGCTGTAAAGAATCCACCTACAGTGCAGGAGACACGAGTTTGAGTGCTGGGCCAGGAAGATCCCCTGGAGGAGGAAATGGCAACCCTCTCCAGTGTTCTTGCCTGGAGAATCCCATGAACTGAGGAGCCTGGCGGGCCACAGTCCATGGAGTGTCAGACACAACTACGGGACTGAGCAGACAGAAGAAGCAAAGTCATTAGATTCCCAACCCCTAGAGTGCAGCTCAGAAAAGATGCCCCAGGGACACCCCAAGGATGGGGAACCACCTCTCTTACCATAGCCCATTTCCCCATGTTGGTTTTCCTGAATTTTCTGATACAAAGATCTGGTCTCTACTGAACCCCTGGGTTCCCGGCACCTAGGATGTCATCACCTTCTGTGATTCTGATGCAAAACAGGATGAGAGGAAAACCAGAGCAAGGTATGAGCGTTCTGACTCAGCATGGGCTCAAGGGAAAAGTGGACACTGGGGGCTGACAATTTTGTTCCAAAAAAACACTGAAAAACCTCCATGAGGACAGCATGTGCCTTTTTTTTTTTTTTTTTTTTTTGGTCTACCATTGTACTCCTGTGCCTGACATTGGGCTCATAGATAGTAGTGGGTAAATAAATATTTGTTGAATGAGTGAATAGCCACATAAATGAATAAAAACAGAATCTTGTTCACACATAGAGAGTTTGGCCCTCCCATTGAACTGCCAGTCTAAAACTGTGAAACCCACTTCATCAGCCTCCTTGCTTTGGCCACCAGGAAACTCAGCACTGGGTTTTGAGATGAACTCTAGTGGTTTCTTGAGTTGGGAATGCAGTTTTTCTCCTCTAATGTTATTGTTTGAAGTTAGTCTTTTATTCTGTGCTCTTGGCCATGTTTGAAAAAGCATGGAGGCATAAACAGTCAAATAACAACACTCCTAGGAATTCTGACCATAATCCTAGACCCACATTTTGCAAAAGTTTATTCTCAAGAATCCCAGTGGCCCAGCTTCCCTGATGGCTCAGTGGTAAAGAATCAGCCTGCCAATGCAGGAGACAACAGGTTCAACCCCTGGTCCAAGAAGATCCCACATGTCGCAGAGTAACTGAGCCCATGCACCACAGCTATGAGCCTGTCCTATAGAGTCTGGGAGCTGAGACGCAACTACTAAGCCCACTCGCCCTAGAGCCCGTACTCTGCAACAAGAGAAGCCTCTGAAATGAGAAGACCAAGCACTGCAGCTACACAGTAGACTCACTCACCACAGCTAGAGCAAACCCCGTGCAGCAACCAAGATCCAGCACAGCCAAAAACAAAGAAAATTATTTTTTATAAAAGAATCCCAGTGGCAACAGTGTTCTGCCAAAAACAAGAGATAAAAATATATTTGAAAAATATTGCAATCCTTGTTCTTATATGAAAATCACAAACACGTGGGAATCATTAAAGGCTCTGACGAGTCCTGCAAAAAGGTTTAACTTGTGTTTGACTTGGAAGTTCTCAAATGTATTTGGCCATGAAATATTAACTTCACAAAACATCTTGGGATATATATTTTTTCATTCGCTCATACAACACTGTGCCAGGTTCTAAGGTGGTTACTGGGCTGGCAGAGGAAAACTGAACAGTCTCCCTGCCCTCACAAAGCCAGGAGATGATGGGTGTCAAAGGCATATCCCAGGACCCTGGGACCAGCGTCCAGAGGGCACCATTCTGGCTCGGGGAGAGAGGATGGGGGCCAGCTGGGCTGGAAAGGGAGAAGGACGGCCTAAGGGTCACCTAAGCCCAAGTCAAAGCCAGCAGATGCCCAGGGAAGGAGGCAGTGCGTGGGCTGGTGGTCAGTTACAAGAGGAACTGGAGGCTCTCACGCTATGCCCATGAGGCCGACAGGGTTCAGCCTCACTGTGCGGCTCCCTGCCCGAGTCCCCTCCTCTCTGTGGCTTGGCCAGAGGCCCCCCTAACCACCACCCCAACACCTCCACAGGAACCCAGAGGGAGATGGGGCAGTAGATAGCTCAGCTGCCTGAGTTTATTTAGAGAATACGCAGCGAGCGCTGGGCTGGGCCTTCCTGTGGTCGTGGAGGAGGTGCTGGTGGGGGCAGGCAAGTCAGGGGACACTTCCCATGAATCAGCCAGTGAGGGGAAGAGGAAACCGGAAAATCTCCCTCAGAGGTGGCCCAGCGCAACTCCACCCCAGCCCCATCACCCTCCACTGACTGACTGACTGCTGGCAGTCAAGGCTCTTCTCAGTTCCCCCAAGTGACGGGGAACTCATTCACTACAGTCAGCCGCTGCGAGGCTGGGTGACTTCTCATAGTCAAGAAGGTCTTTCTGACAAATACCATATGGTATCACTTATATGTGGAATCTAAGATAGGACTCAAATGAACTTCTCTACAAAATGGAAACAGACTCACAGACGCAGAGAGCAGACTTGTGGTTGCCAAGGCAGACGGGGTGGGGAGGGAAAGGACTGAGAATTTGGGATTACCAGTTGCAAATTATTATATATGGGATGGATAAACAACAAGATCCTACTCTAGGGGCTTCCCTGGTGGTTCGGTGGTAAATATGGGCTCAATCCCAGGTACAGGAAGATGCACGTGCTCCAAAGCACCCATGCTCCACAACTACTGAGCCTGTGCTCTAGAGTCTGGGAGCCATAGCTCCTGAGCCCATGCACCATAGAGCCTGTGCTCTGCAACAAGAGAAGCCACGGCAAATGAGAAGCCTTCACACCAGAACTAAAGAGTAGCCCATGGAGAAGGCAATGGCACCCCACTCCAGTACTCTTGCCTGGAAAATCCCATGGATGGAGGAGCCTGGTGGGCTACAGTCCATGGAGTCGCTAAGAGTCAGACACGACTGAGCGACTTCACTTTCACTTTTCACCTTCATGCACTGGAGAAGGAAATGGCAGCCCACTCCAGTGTTCTTGCCTGGAGAATCCCAGGGACGGGGGAGCCTGGTGGGCTGCCATCTATGGGGTCACGCAGAGTCGGACACGACTGAAGCGATTTAGCAGCAGCAACAGCAGCAGAGAGTAGCCCCTGCTTGCCTCAACTAGATAAAAGCCCATGCGGCAACAAAGACTCAGCACAGCCAAAAATAAAAATAGAAATAAATTAAAAAAAATTTTTAAGATCCTACTGTGCTTGCCTGGTGGCTCAGATGGTAAAGAGTCTGCCTGCAACGCAGGAAATCTGGGTTCAATTCCTGAGTCAGGAAGGTCCCCTGGAGGAAGGCAAGGCAATCCACTCCAGTAATCTCGCCTGGAGAATTCCATGGACAGAAAAGCCTGGTGCGGTATAGTCCATGGGGGTTGCATAGAGTCAGACATGACTGAATGACTATCACTTTCACTTTTCACTGTATACCACAAGAAACTATATTCAATATCCTGTAAAAAAAAATCATAATGGAAAAGAATATGAAAAAAATATATGTGTATAACTGAGTCGTTTTGCTGCAGAGCATAAATTAAACACTGGAGAAGGAAATGGCAACACACTCCAGTATTCTTGCCTGGAGAATCCCAGGGATAAAAGAGTCTGGCAGGCTACAGTCCATGGGGTTCACAAGAGTTGGACATGACTGAGCAACTAAACCAGCACCATAAATTAAACACAACATGGTAAATCAATTATACGTCAATAAATTTTGTTTAAAAAAAAGAAGATAAAGAAGAAGAAGGGGAAGAAGAAAGAGGAGGAAGGGGAGGGGAAGGAGGAAGGGGAGAATGAGGAGGGGGGAGAGGTCTTCCTGGTACAGAGCAAAATCCACCTTCACCAGACTTTTTTCCCGTTAGAATGTGTTCTCTGTGTGAGTGTTCGAGAAACTCCTCTCTCTGGCCCCTAAGGATGTGATGAACTGACATTCACATTCCTCTATTCCTATTCCAGTCTCTAAGGAAAGTGGTAATGTTTACTGAGCACCTACTGGCATCTGCGTGCCAGGCATATG
This sequence comes from Bos indicus, assembly GCF_029378745.1. Taxonomy (NCBI): domain Eukaryota; kingdom Metazoa; phylum Chordata; class Mammalia; order Artiodactyla; family Bovidae; genus Bos; species Bos indicus. The sequence goes on along the minus strand of NC_091766.1, from coordinate 16,986,232 downwards.
CAGTGTCTTACTCTGCACTCACTACCACTCAAAGAGAAACACTCAGTTATTGTCCTCATTTGACAGATGAAGAAACAGCTGAGAGACCCCGTGACTTACCTGAGTCAGCAACAGACACCAGAGCCCACACTTGAACACATCCGCTGAATCCTCCCGGCTTTTCCCCTACTTATTCCACTGAGGACAGAGTTTTGCGTTTGTTTAGCACCTCTGAAGAATAGAGGTCGGTGTCCACAGAGGAAAAAGGGGTCCAGCGACCGAACAGCTGGCAATGGGCAGGGCTGAGATGAATGTCCAGGCTGTCAGAATGATGCACGGATGGACAGAGGAAAGAGCTTCAGCCAGTTCTGCCTGGGTTCAGATTTTCCCTCCCAGCTGAGTGTGTGGGGGCAAGTCCTGTCACCCCTCTGAGCTTCCAATGCCTCATTTAAACTGAAGGTAATAGTGGTACCTACTTCACTGGTTCTATAAAGAATGAGATCATAGGTGTGAAGAGCCAGTACATAATAGTACAAAATGAGCCACAGGGTTATTTTTTATTTGATGGTGATGGTAGAATCCTCTCCCACTAAGCTTCTGCTGCCAGACCCTAATGGTTATCTGTGTTGAAAACACCCACACAAAATGGAAACAGACTCACCGACCTAGAGGACAGACTCTGTGGTTGCCAAGGAGGAGGAGGAGGAGGTGGGGGAAGGAAGGATTGAGAGTTTGGGATTAGCAGACGCAAACTGTTATATATATGGAATGGATAAACTTACAGTCCATCCAACACAATGGTATCGGTTTATAGATGATGAAATTGGACTTCCATCCAAGATGGCAGACCAAGTACCCACAGAGACCTCCCTTGTTCCTCCTCCAAACACTTGGACAGAGAAGCGCCAATGTGAACCAGAGATCAAAGCAGAGATGCCCAGTGACAAGGATGCCCCCACCCACAGAAATGTAGGGCCCCTAATATAGGATGTCAAAGATGCACATTCTCAGAAGACTCAGAGGACAGGGGAAGAGATCCTGAAGAGATGAGGAATTCACAACCACTTCATGAAGTTGCCAAAAACTCCCCAACTGGAAGAATTTACATCTGCAGAAATAGAGATAATCAGTGCAATCTTCAAAGAGTTTTACAATGAATAGATAAAGCGATTCAAAAAGATAAAGGAGGGAATACTAACCATAAGACCAGAACAGGAGGTTATAAAACAAAAGAAAGTAGATATTTTAAAAGAATGAATTTCTCAGCTATGAAAAATATAGTTACTAAGAAAAAAACAAAAAAAAACCTCAAGACATGGGTTGCCTAGTAGAAGCAGAAACCGAGATCCAGATTTGGGAACAGACTTACCAAGGTCAGATGGAATTTTAGTGGCCAAAATGGAAATAGTACTCAGAGCTCAGCTTTGAAAAGCCCAGAACTGAAGTCTAGCTCAGGACCTGAGCCTGAGGCCATCTATGACTCTCCAAGAGTGTTCCATGGCTCCCCTCTCTCTCTTGTCTGTTTTTCTTTCCTTTCCCTGTATTATAAGGTTGCTGCTGAGCTGAACTTCAAAGTTCCTTCCTGATGAGAAACAGGGCTTCCATTGTCTGACTGGACAGGGTGGGAATGAAGGGTACGGAGCAAAGCATGGCCCTCTCCTCCCAAATTAGAATTTAATTAAACAGAATCTTAATGTCAGAAGAGGAATAGTTAGTATTGGCCATGGGATGCTGGTCTCTGAGCCTCTGATTCCTCATCCATAAAATGGGTTCACTTCACTGACAAAGATCCATCTAGTCAAAGCTATGATTTTTCCAGTAGTCATGTACAGATGTAGAAGTTGGATCATAAAGAAGGCTGATCACCAAAGCATTGATTTTTTCAAATTGTGGTGCTGAAGAAGACTCTTGAGAGTCCTGTGGACTGCAAGGAGATCAAACCAGTCAATCCTAAAGGAAATCAACCCTGAACATTCATTGGAAGGACTGATGCTGAAGCTGAAGCTCCAGTACTTTGGCTACCTGATGCGACAAGCTGATTCACTGGAAAAGACCCTGATGCTGGGAAAATTTGAGCACAGGAGAAGAGGGTGACAGAGGATGAGATGGTTGGATGGCGTCATTGACTCAATGGACATGAATTTGAGGAAACTCCAGGAGATGGTGTAGGACAGGGAAGGCTGGCATCCTGCAGTCCTTGGGGTCTCAAAAAGTTGAACAGGACTTAGCAACTGAACAGCAATAAAAATGGGTTCGAGGGGCCCTATCACATGGAGATGTTTTGAGAATTAAATAGTAAGTTGTGTGTACAAGACACATGGCATGTCCAGATGGTCTCACACAGAACACTGGAGCTGAGCAAACTCCTTCCTTGAGCCCAAAGACACCCCAGATAAGAACAAACTACAATCACTTGGGGTCTCAACCACCAAGACAGCAGAGAGAAAAAGTTTGAAAGGAAAATTGTAAAGGTGAGGGGAAGAAAAGATGAATCAAAGAAGAGACACTATGCCCATAAATTCCGCACCCATGTGGCCAAAAGGAGCCCACAAGCTTTCCCCTTGTTCCATGCTAAGTGGGGAGCTACAAATGACCACAAACTCTCCAGTGGGTGTAAGACTTCTTAACACTTAACAGCAAGAAGTGGCATTCATGTGGGTGATGCACCTCTGGAAAAATGGTTTGCCCCCATAAGAGGAATACTCATTTGTTTTCATTTACACAATGAGATACTGTTTTTTTCCAACTGAAATTGGCAAAGATTTTAAAAAACGATAAAACCCAATGCTAGCAAGGATGCGGTGAGATGGGCACTTCTATATCTAGAAGGCGGAGGTGTCAATTGCTTCCTGGCAAAACAATTAGGCAATATGAAACACAGTTAGGCTTAAACCCTGTCTGAGGAGTAAAAGTGCCCCTTTCTTCCCACCTGGATCACTGCTTCAAGCATCTCCCTATTTTGCCCTCAGTAGCCCCAATATCCCTCAAATACACCATTCCAGCCAGTTAGAACCTCTTTCATTTACTGAAAAGATGTTCTCTCATCTCTACATGCTGTTTCTTCTGCCTGAAACATTCTTTCTCTTCCCTCACCAATTCCCCAGCCAAATCTTATTCACCCTTCAGAACTGAGCCTAGATTTTGCTTCACACAGGAAGCCTACCAGACTGATCCCTCTTATCTAGACCAGGAGCATCTTCTGGCTCCCTGTACCCAGGGGCTTTCACCATCACCTCCACAGGGATCACTCTTGAGTCTGCCTCCCCATGTCCACCGATCTCCAGAATTTGTTGTCCTTCAGTTGCTAAGTTGTGTCTGACTCTTTTGTGAACCCACGGACTGTAGCCCACCAGGCTCCTCTGTTCATGGGATTTCCCAGGCAAGAATACTGGAGTGGGTTGCCATTTCCTTCTCCAGGGAGCTTCCCTACCTAGGGATTAAACCTGTATCTCCTGCATTGGCAGGCAGATTCTTTACCATTGACCCACCAGGGAAAACGCAATCTCCAGAACAGATGTTCAGTAAATGCAGGAGGAGTGAAATATTTGGAGAAGGGATGTGCTCTGTGTAGTCCCAGAAGGCAGAGAAAGAACCACAGAGAGGGAGAAATTTTTCTTAAAATTCCAGCAGAGGCTGTCTCGAGTGGTAATGAGCTGCCTGTCACAAGAGCTATGCAACTGGGGGGTCAGAAACTGCTTCTCTCAGTCCCTCTCTCTGACGTATCCACCCTTCCCTGCACAGATTCAGGGCCCGGGGGTGCCTTCCTCCCCAATCTGTTCATGTGGCCCTCCTCTGACTCAGAAGGTGACCCAGGGAAGAGAGAGGACTCACAGGAGCTGTTCCCACGGCCCTAGCGCAGCCCAACCCATTCCACTGAAGAGTCGCAAGAGGCTACATCCTCACAGAGTTCAAGGCGCCGAATAGCGCCTCCGGGCCGCGCGCTCTCGCTCTGAGAGAACCCTACTTCACAGAAGCTCCAGCGAAACCTACCTCTAAAACCGAGAACCCTGTGTGGGAACTCAGATTTCAAGGCGAAAAATGCAAGGCACTCTGGTCTGCGGGCAGCCCTCCCCTCTACCCTCCCGGGGCGCAGGGAGTGGCCGGAAGCCGTTGGTATCTCTGTGCCCAGCCCACAAGCCCAGCTGGAGTCCCCGGAGCCAGGAACTGGCAGGAAAGGGGCGGGGAAGATGGGGGAGGGGTGTCAGGAGCCAGGCCAGGGGTTCGATCCTTGAGGTGGCAAGGCACATATCCTAACTTGACACAAATTCCTGGTCTTTGCCAAGCCTGTCTTTTCACCTGTCAAACGGGTACAAGGTCGGTGCCTGTGTTGGTAAGTAACCCAGGTACACACTTAGTCCCAAAAGGTAGTGGGTGTTGCTTGTCAATGCCAAGCTTCAGGGAGGCACACAGGACTCACGGGGAGCGGGGCGGGGGTCTGATCCAAGGGCAGGTTGGCTGCCTGTGAGTGACAGCCCAATGGAAATTCACCTCCTGCAAGTCACATGGAAAAGAATCCATCTCTGGTACCTAAAGCCTTCCGCCCCTGACCAAACAAATCCCTCAGGCTCTGTGTCCCCATCTCTCCAGCCCAAACCAGAACAACCCCCAAAACAAGAGGAACCCCAGCTTCTCAGTGCCTGGCAGGCTGGGGTCTGGCTGCCAGTTAGAAGCTCGAGGCCCTCCCTAGCCCGGAGGTGGTGTCACTGGAGGGGCTGAGGGTACCTGGCCTCAGTCACCACTCACACCATGTCCCACCAACGTCAGGACCCAGCCAGCCCCTGGGCCCACTCAGTCTCCTGCCGGGAGGGTCTCTCTGCCAGGCAGCCAAGCCTGCAAATGACTCTGCAGGTGACCAGACCCCATCCAGGCCCCCCGGGGCCTACACACACCTACACTGAGCCTAGTAGCTCTGGCTCCCCTGGCTCACCCTGCTCTAGCTGCACAGGCCTCCTCACTTGTTCCCCCAACACACCAGGCCCGGTCCTGCCTCAGGGCCTTTGCAGAGGCTGTTCCCTCTGCCTAAAATGCTGTTCCTCCAGATACACACGTGGCCCCTCCCTCACCTCCTAACAGGTCTCAGTGCCTCAGCAAGATCTGCCCTGACCCCCCCAGGCTAAACTGCCACCCACACCCCCATTCATTTTCTCTCTTGCTTTGCATTTATTGGATGAACGTATCACTGTTTTTGTTGTTGTTCAGTCACTCAGTCGTGTGCAACTCTTTGCGACCCCATGGACTGCAGCACACCAGGCTTCCCTGTCCTTCATCTCCCAGAGCTTGCTCAAACTCATGTCCACTGAGTCGGTGATGCCTTCCAACCATCTTGTCCTCTGTCGCCCCCTTCTACTGCCTTCAGTCCTTCTCAGGGCCTTTTACCACTCCCTTATTATTACTTTTTTTTTTTTTTTTTTGGCCATGCCATGCAGCATGTGGGATCTTAGTTCCCCAACCAGGGATCAAACCTGTGCCCCCTGCATCTTGCCTTGGAAGCATGGAGTCTCGCCCACTGGATCACCCAGGAAGTATCTCCCTTACTTTTTCATTACTGACTTATTTGCTTAGTGTCTTTCAGTTTCTAAAATGCCAGCCCCTGGGCACCCTTCTCTGTCCCCAGTGCCTACAACAGCACCTGGCATGCAGTACGTGCCAAATAACTATCCATATAGCTATTTATTGAGTGAATGAACCAACGTGAACAATCTTGTTTCATTCTCATAGCTTCCCTGGAAGTCAGGTTCTCCCCTTTTTTCCACAGAGGCTCAGAGAGGTACAGTATCTTGCCCAGAGTCACACAGCAGGTCATGGGTGATCTGGACCCTGGAGCCCACTCTCTGGAGCCTAAGATACAGCCAGGGGTGGGGCATGGGAGGTCTCGAGCCACCTTGAGGCTGTTACACGGCTCCTGGCTCAGGATTCAGTGTCTGTGGAGCCCCAGAGCCTCGGTCTTTCTACTGAGCCAAGCCCAGGAGCATAATGAGAGTAACAGCTTCCGGCCCTGGGAGGCCTGCCCTCCAGGCCAGGGGTACCACTCCTCTGCCATCTCTGCAGCTGCCCTCAAAGCAGAGACACCCCACTTTCCCAGCCCCCACCCTGAGCTGGATACTCTGTGGTTCCCAGGGACAAGCTGGAGCTGTCCCTGGGGACCTCGACACAAGCAGTGACTAGACCCTGTGATTTCTCTGGGTTCCCCAAACCCTCACTGGCATCATCGGGGGCCCTATTTGGGTGCCCAACCCTGCCTGTGCTAAGCACTTTACAGTCACTATCTGTTGGAGCAATCTCTTTCAACACACAAATCAGATCATGCCACTTTCCAGTGAAAAACCCTCAACAGATCAAGACCGAAGCTCCCACGCCCCACCCAGGGGACCCTGCGCAGTCCAGATGGAGCTGGCCCCCTCTAAGTTCCCACCACACTGGCCTTCTGACCTCTCCAACCCACCACAGGGTCTTTGCACATGCGGCCCTTCTGCCTGGACCACCCTTCCTTGGTTCCCCTGGTTGCCCTGTTCTCATCCTAGGATTGCAGCCTCTCTGAGGAGCCCTTGCTGACCTCCCAGGATAGTTCATGCGCCCCTGCTCTGCACCTACTAAAACAAGGTGTTTCCGCCGCTTAGCACTCATTACACTCACTTGTGTAATTCATTGACTCACATCTCTCTTTCTCCTTTGAGACCAGGGCCTGGGTTTCTTCTCCCCAGTGTTTTCCCACCCCTGGGCCAGGCACATAGTAGGCACTTGATAAACAACTTGTCGAATGAATGAGTGCATGTACTGAATCCTGGCATCTCTCCCAGGCTCCCATTCTACAGGTGAGGAGACCAAGGCTTGATCACCTGAGGTGGTACCAGGGCTCCTGACTTCTCTTCTGCAAAGCCTGCCCCACCCCCAATCCCACAGCATCCTCTCACCTCCCACTCCTGCTTTAAGACAGTGGTTCTAAACCCAGGGGATGTTTGTCAATGTCTGGAGACATTTGTGGTTGTCATCACAAGGGGAGAGTGTCTCTGGCATCTAACGGTAGAAGCTGGAGATGCTAAACATACCATAATACACAGGACAGAAGACTCTCCACCACCAATGTCAATAGTGTGTGTGGAGACACTCTGCTTTAAGGGAGGTGCCCACATCCAAGCCTGATTTATTAAGACCAGGTAGGTCTGGGACTTCCCTGGTGGTCCACTGGTTGAGAATCCACCTGCCAACTCAGGGGACACAGGTTCGATTCCTGGTGTGAGAAGATCCCACATGCATTAGAAGCCACAAGTACTGAAGCCCACGCATCTGGAGCCCATGCTCTACAAGAGAAGCCACCACAATGAGAAGTCTTCACACCACAGTGAAGACCAGCCCTTGCTCACCACAACGAGAGAAAGCCCGTACACAGCAGCGAAGGCCCAGTGCAACAAAAAGTTAATTAATTAACTTTAAAAAAAGACCAGGTCTGGTCCCAGGGGCTATTTTATTGGATCAGAAGCGGCACTGGTCTGGTTGGAACCCTGTGCTGTGCTAAGTCGCTTCAGTTGTATCCGACTCTGCGACCGTATGGACTGTAGCCCACCAGGCTCCTCTGTCCGTGGGATTCTGCAAGCAAGAATACTGGAGTGAGTTGCCGCGCCCTCTTCCAGGGGATCTTCCCAACCCAGGGATCAAACCCATGGTTCTTACTGTCTCCAGCATTAGCAGGTGGGTTCTTTTCCACTAGCGCCACCTGGGAAGCCTAGGTCCCCAAGATAGAGCTCACCTGGACCCAGCTTCCAGGTGGCTCAAGTGATAAAGAATCTACCTGCCGATGCGAGACACGGGTTCAATCCCTGGGTCAGGAAGATCCCCTGGCAGAGGAAATGGCAACCCACTCCAGTATTCTTGCCTGAAAAATCCCATGAACAGAGGAGCCTTGCAGGCTACAGTCCATGGGGTTGCAAACGGTTGGCTACAACTGAGCACATAACAGTGGTGCTAGTGATAAAGAACCCACCTGCTAATGCAGGTTAGACATAAAACACACAGGATCTATCCCTGGGTTGGGAAGATCCCCTGGAGGAGGAAATGGTGACCCACTCCAGTATGCTTGCCTGGAGAATCCCATGGACAGAGGAACCTGGCAGGCTGCAGCCCATAGGGTCCCGCAGAGTCACACACAACTAAAGTGACTTAGCATGAGCACACGACAGCACGCACGTGCACCCAGCTCTTGTGTATCAAAAGACACTATCCACAGAGTAAAAAGGTGACTCACAAATGGGAAAAAAAACATTTGCAAATCATATATCTGATGAAGGATTAATAACCAGAATATATAGAGAACTATGATTCAACAACAACACTCAATTTTGAAAATGAACAAAGAGCTTGAAAAGACATTTCTCCCAGGAAGATACATGAATGGTCAATACGCACAGGAAAAGATGCTCAACATCAATCATCATTAGGGAAATGCACAGTAAAACCAAAATGAAGTCCTGAAACTAACACAACTTTGGAAATCAACTATACACCAATAAAATTTAAAACAGGAAAAACCACAATGAGGTACCACTTCATACCCATTAGACTTCTATCGAAAGACAGAAAATAATAAGTTGGCTAGGGTGTGGAGAAACTGAAACCCTTGTACCTTGTTGGTGGGAATGCAAAATGGTCCAGCCGTTGTGGAAAACAGTCTGGCAGTTCCTCAAAAAATTAAACGTAGAATTACCATAAGAGCCAGCATTTCCACCTGCAGGTATATATCAAACAGAATTGAAAGCAGAGTCTGGAAGAGATAGTTGTAGACCATGCCCATAGCAGCATTATTCACAATATCTAAAAGGTAGGAACTACCCACGTGTCTATTGATAGATGAATGAAAGTGTGAAATGGGATCCTACTCAGCCTTGAAAAAGGAAGGAGATTCTGACACTTGCAAAACATGGATAAACCTTGAGGACATGATGCTCAGTGAAAGAAGACAGACACAGAAGGACAAATAGCCTGATTCCATTTACAGGAGGTGCCTAAAAGAGTCACCTTTTACAGTCAGTCACCTCATAGAGACAGAAAGTAGACTGGAGATAGGGGCTGGGGGAGGAGACCTTTTATAAGGTGAAAAGAGTTCTGCAGATGGATGAAGTTTATGGGACAAAGCTTGCCCCGGGGTGGGAGAAGGTCTCTGAGACACAAACCTCCAGCCCATTTGCTCCAAATGAACATGCGACTCCACACTCCATGCCCACCATTAGCCCCCAGGCACCCACTGTGGCCAGATGGTAGCCACATCATCAAGCATGTCGATCAATGTGGACTGCAGTGGGACAGAGAAAGAAGAGGAGAAAGAGATGGACAGAGGAAGCAGAGAGGGAAGGAGAGACAGGGCAAGTGAGAGAGCTGATAGCCACCTACCCACACTCCACACACCCACACTCCACCCACCCACACTCCACTGCTGCTGCTGCTAAGTCGCTTCAGTCGTGTCCGACTCTGTGCGACCCCATAGACAGCAGGCCACCAGGCTCCCCCGTCCCTGGGGTTCTCCAGGCAAGAGCACTGGAGTGGGGTGCCATTTCCTTCTCCAATGCATGAAGGTGAAAAGTGAAAGTGAAGTCGCTCAGTCGTGTCCGACTCAGCGACCCCATGGACTGCAGCCTACCAGGCTCCTCTGTCCATGGGATTTTCCAGGCAAGAGTACTGGAGTGGGGCGCCATTGCCTTCTCCGCCCACACTCCACAGACCCCAGCAAACAGCCACCCATATCTGCAAACCGCCCATATCCATCCTCCACGGCCGCTGGAACCTCATCACCAACATGCCAGAGCCCAGAGACCCTCAAATCCTTACAATAACTGGCTCCCCACAGTTATTACCTAGTCAGACCCCACAGCACACCAACCCTGAGCACACATACCCACAGGTCTGCACTGCAGCTGGAGCCGCTTCACCACCAGATCCCAGAACACAGTCGGACTCCTGAGAAACAAACCTGACCCTCCCCTACAGCCGGATTCCTTACAAGACCACCCAAGAGCAGACCCTCCCTGGTCCCTGAAGCAGCCTCTTCTGAGACCTCAACCCCCCACCCAGTCTCCCGGCCACCCACCCCCATCCCCAGGAGGCTGCAGTCTCCCTTAGGGACCCACATTCTTGGGTCCTTTATGGATATGCACAGAGCCTGTGTTTTTTCATCCCATTAGAGCTGACCAGGCTACAGCTAGCCAGACGTCAGCCATCAGCAGTTGCACCATGTGGAGGACAGAGACTGGGTTTTGGGGGGTCGGCAATACCCACCGAAGGAACAGAAACACACGACAGGAGGTCAGGAGCCCTGTGATGGGAGAAGCGGCAAGAAGCAAGGAGAAATGTGGGCTTCGGGGAGAAGAGGCTGCAAAGTGGCCCCCCAAACGAATGTCAGCCTCATTCAGGGTCTGAAGCCTGATGTCCCCCACACCGGGCTCCATGGGGCCTGGGCCTGGCGCCACCTGCACCAGGCGGCCCTCCCGGCTCCTTCACCAGGACAACACCTACCACCTTTCTTCCCCTCACGGGCAACATGGGCAGAGGAGGCAGAAACTAAGAAGTGAGAGGAAGGGGACCCTCGGGTGGGGGTAAGCCTGTTCTTCCCCGCCCCCACCGGCGGGAGAGTGGGGGTTGGATGGGACAGAAGGGACAGTGGCAGAGAGAGAGAGGGACAACCAGGGCAGGGTCACTAAAAGAGAAACCCGAAGAGCCACAGATTCTCAGATCCAGAAACCCAGAGAGAGAAAGAGCGTGCTAAGACAGGGAGAGAGACACATTAAGTGCCGGCGCCAGGTAGGAAAGCGAGAAAGGACCTTGTCGAGAGAGGGCCTGAGATGCCAGGGGGAGATGGTCACGGTGTGGATTCCCGAGGCCCCCCGAGCCCCCCCACCCCGCCCCCGCCACCAACCCGGTCCCGGGACGTTCACCAGCCTGGCTGGGCCGCTACCTGCCTGCGAGGATTACCTCCGGGTTGCAGCAACCGTGGCGAGTCCCCCGTGAGCCACATCGGCCTCACGGGGCCTCAGACTCCTCCGCGGAGGAGTCAACCAGGGCTTCCGTAGAGGCAACACCCGGCCCCCGCCTGTAGTTCGTGGCTTTCCCTGCAGGGCTGTGCTCCCCCGCACACCTGGTGTCTGCCCAGAGAGCAGGTGCTGTGGGCTGGCTCAGGCTGGGGTCGGGGGCAGGGGTATCACCAGGGAGCACCCGCTGATCTAGCCACTGGTCACCAAGGTTGGAGAGAGTATCGGGCTGAGCAAAGTTATGGCCTCTCACTTTCAGCCCTTGAAGACTCTTCTAAGTTAGATCAAGGGGCACTTGATCTACCCGCAGGGACACTGTCCTGCTCAAGCACCTTCTGTGGCTCCCCAGTGCCCTGCAGATCTTCTGATTCCTCCGTTTGGACGTAATTTCTCTATCCAGGCTTCCCATCAGAAGAAACTAAGGCACGGAACACCAGGAGAAAGTGGGTCTAGGGACTTCCCAGGCAGTCCAGTGGGTAACACGTTGCTTCAAATGAAGGGGATGCAGGTTCAATCCCTGGATGGGGAGCTAAGATCCCACATGACTCATAGCCACGAAAAGAGAGAGAGAGAGATAATATAAACAATGGAAGCAGTATTGTTCTGCATTGAAAATGGTCCACATCAAAAAAAAAATTTTTTTTAAGGGAGTGGGAGGGGGCCTTCCCAGGTGGTAGTCCAGTGGTTAAGAATCCACCCTGAAGTGCAGGGGATGCGGGTTCAATCCGTGGTCGGGGAACTAAGATCCCACATGCCACAGAGCAACTAAGCCTGGGTGCCACAACGGGGACCTGATGTAACCTAATTCATTAATTGTGTGCTTAGTCGCTCAGTCATGCCCAACTCTTTGCGACCCCATGGACTGTAGCCCACCAGACTCCTCTCTCTATGGATTTCTCCAGGCAAAAATACTAGATCCCTTCTCCAGGGGATCTTCCCAACCCAAAGATGGAACCTGGGTCTCCTGCATTGCAGGCAGATTCTTTACCATCTGAACCATCCAGGAAGCCCCCAATTAATTACTTTTTTAAAAGATAGAAAGTAGGTCTAAATCTTTCCAGTATGAGTTTTCTGAGTGAGCATCAATAAACAAGAATAAAAACATTCCAGGAAGGGGAAATAGCTGGGCAAAGGCTCAGAGGTAAGGATCAGCAGCTGTACATTCAGCGAGTCCTGCAAGGTGAAGGGAGGTGGGCAGAACTGCTTGTGGGAAAGATCTCCTACGTGGCCTCTGGAGGGGAATGAACAGACTGAAGAGGCAGGATGGGGACCTGGAGGGGGCGAATAATCTGAGGCTCCCTCTGCATTCTGTGTGTGTGTGTGTGTGTGTGTGTGTGTGTGTGTTAGTCGCTCGGTCACGTCCAACTCTGACACCCCAAGGACTGTAGCCCACCAGATTTCTCTGTCCTTGGGATTCTCCAGGCAAGAATACGGGAGTGGGTCGCCATGCCCTACTCCAGGGCATCTTCCCTACCCAGGGATAGAACCTGGATCTCTTATATTGCAGACAGATTATTTACCGTCTGAGCTACCACTGAAGCCCCTCTCCACCCTCTGTTGGAGCCCAAAACCTGGCCTGATTGAGGCAGAATCGTTCCTCGGTGGAATTGAGCAAGCCTTGATTTGGAAACAGCGGCACCTGGTGGGAGACGTTTGAAACTGCACCCTTATTCGTGGGTTCCTCACAGACGGTTATTGCAAGCCCAGCGGCCTTGGAATGAAAATCGACATTTTCCAGTCCTGTGGCCACTGCTGATTTTCCCAAATTTGCAGGCATATTGAGTGTAGAGAAGCTCTATACAGTCAGCAAAAACAAGACCGGGAGCTGACCGTGGCTCAGATCATGAGCTCCTTATTGCCAAATTCAGACTTAAATTGAAGAAAGTAGGGAAAACCACTAGACCATTCAGGTATGACCTAAATTAAATCCCTTATGATTATACAGTGGAAGTGAGAAATATATTTAAGGGACTAGATCTGATAGATAGACTGCCTGATGAACTATGGACAAAGGTTCGTGACATTGTACAGGAGACAGGGATCAAGACCATCCCCATGGAAAAGAAATGCAAGAAAGCAAAATGGCTGTCTGCAGAGGCCTTACAAATAGCTGTGAAAAGAAGAGAAGCGAAAAGCAAAGGAGAAAAGGAAAGATATAAGCATCTGAATGCAGAGTTCCAAAGAATAGCAAGAAGAGATAAGAAAGCCTTCCTCAGTGATCAATGCAAAGAAATAGAGGAAAACCACAGAATGGGAAAGCCTAGAGATCTCTTCAAGAAAATTAGAGATACTAAGGGAACATTTCATGCAAAGATGGGCTTGATAAAGGACAGAAAAGGTATGGACCTAACAGAAGCAGAAGATATTAAGAAGAGGTGGCAAGAATACACAGAAGAACTGTACAAAAAAGATCTTCAAGTCCAAGATAATCACGATGGTACGATCACTCACCTAGAGCCAGACATCCTGGAATGTGAAGTCAAGTGGGCCTTAGAAAGCATCACTACAAACAAAGCTAGTGGAGGTGATGGAATTCCAGTTGAGCTATTCCAAATCCTGAAAGATGATGCTTTGAAAGTGCTGCACTCAATATGCCAGCAAATTTGGAAAACTCAGCAGTGGCCACAGGACTGGAAAAGATCAGTTTTCATTCCAATCCCAAAGAAAGGCAATGCCCAAGAATGCTCAAACTACCACACAATTGCACCCATCTCACATGCTAGTAAAGTAATGCTCAAAATTCTCCAAGCCAGACTTCAGCAATATGTGAACCGTGAACTTCCATATGTTCAAGCTGGTTTTAGAAAAGGTAGAGGAACCAGAGATCAAATTACCAACATCTTCTGGATCATCAAAAAAGCAAGAGAATTCCAGAAAAACATCTATTTCTGCTTTATTGACTATGCCAAAGCCTTTGACTGTGTGGATCACAATAAACTGTGGAAAATTCTGAAAGAGATGGGAATACCAGACAACCTGATCTGTCTCTTGAGAAATTTGTATGCAGGTCAGGAAGCAACAGTTAGAACTGGACATGGAACAACAGACTGGTTCCAAAGAGGAAAGGGATTACGTCAAGGCTGTATATTGTCACCCTACTTGTTTAACTTCTATGCAGAGTACATCATGAGAAACGCTGGACTGGAAGAAGCACACGCTGGAATCAAGATTGCCGGGAGAAATATCACTAACCTCAGATATGCAGATGACACCACCCTTATGGCAGAAAGTGAAGAGGAACTCAAAAGCCTCTTGATGAAAGTGAAAGAGAAGAGTGAAAAAGTTGGCTTAAAGCTCAACATTCAGAAAACGAAGATCATGGCATCTGGTCCCATCACTTCATGGGAAATAGATGGGGAAACAGTGGAAACAGTGTCAGACTTTATTTTGGGGGGCTCCAAAATCACTGCAGATGGTGTTTGCAGCCATGAAATTAAAAGACGCTTACTCCTTGGAAGGAAAGTTATGACCAACCTAGATAGCATATTGAAAAGCAGAGACATTACTTTGCCAACAAAGGTTCGTCTAGTCAAGGCTATGGTTTTTCCTGTGGTCATGTATGGATGTGAGAAGTGGACTGTGAAGAAAGCTGAGCACTGAAGAATTGATGCTTTTGAACTATGGTGTTGGAGAAGACTCTTGAGAGTCCCGTGGACTGCAAGGAGATCCAACCAGTCCATTTTAAAGGTGATCAGTCCTCTGTGGTCTTTGGAAGGAATGATGCTAAAGCTGAAACTCCAGTACTTTGGCCACCTCATGCGAAGAGTTGACTCATTGGAAAAGACTCTGATGCTGGGAGGGATTGGAGGCAGGAGGAAAAGGGGATGACAGAGGATGAGATGGCTGGATTGCATCACCGACTTGATGGATGTGAATTTGAGTGAACTCCGGGAGTTGGTGATGGACAGGGAGGCCTGGCATGCTGCAATTCATGGGGTCGCAAAGAGTCGGAGACAACTGAGTGACCAGACTGAACTGAACTGAATGGTTTAGTGGTTTTACCTACTTTCTCCAATTTTACCACTAGGTGGCAGGAATTCTTTATCTGACCCAAACTTAACTTAAGCTAGAAGTACTCTTGCCTGGAAACTCCCATGGACGGAGGAACCTGGTGGGCTGCAGTCCATGGGGTCGCGAAGAGTCGGACACAACTGAGCGACTTTACTTTCACTTTTCACTTTCATGCATTGGAGAAGGAAATGGCAACCCACTCCAGTGTTCTTGCCTGGAGAATCCCAGGGACGGGGGAGCCTGGTGGGCTGCAGTCCATGGAGTCGCTAAGAGTCGGACACGACTGAGCGACTTCACTTTCACTTTCACTTACAGGCTAAGGAATCAATTTGTACATTTACTTCAAAAAAAAAAACCACTATTATCTTTATCTTGGAAATCATTATCTCAATTTTGCAGATAAGGAAACCAAGGCATAAGGAGATTACATCTCTTGCTGATAAGGGATAGAGCCAGGGCTTGCATCCAGGCAGACTCTGCAATTAATAATTACATTGGACTGACACCCAGCTCTATCAGATTTTCTGTGTAACCCTGAGTAAGGTTGCTATGCTCTTGTGCCTCTGTTTCATTTCATGCAAAACGAGAGAACCAAACTAAAATCAAAAGTTCCCAACCTGGAATGAACAATCATGATGACATGTAACTGTCCAAGAGACACAGATATAGATGCCAAGGGGGAGAGATGGGAGTGGGATGAATTGGAAGACTGGGCTTGACATATATACATTATTGATACCATGTATAGAATAGATAACTAATGAGAACCTACTGCATAGCTCAGGCAACTCTACCCAGTGCTCTGCAGTAACCAAAATGGGAAGAGAATCCAAAAACAAGGGGATATATGTATGCATAGAGTTGATTCACTTTGTTATACAGCAGGAACTAATACGGGCTTCACAGGGGGCACTAGCGGTAAAGTACCTGCCTGCCAGTGCAGGAGACATAAGAGATGTGGGTTGCATCTCTGGGAGTAGCATGGCGACCCACTCCAATATTCTTGCCTGGAAAATCCCACGGACAAAGGATCCTGGAGGGCATAGAGTCGCAAAGAGCTGGACATGACTGAAGCGACTGAGCACACACACACAGAAACTAACATAACGTTGAAAAGCAACTATACTCCGTGTATGTATGGCCAAGTCTCTTTGTTATTCACCTGAAATTATCACAATATTGTTAATCAGTTATACCCCAATACAAAATGTTTTTGGTGTTTGAAAAAACATTTTAAAAACTAAAAAATAAAGCAACTATACTCCAATTAAAATTTTTTTTTAACTTTGGAGTAAATATATTTGGAGGTGGGGGGAGTTGGGGTCAATGGATTGGAGGTAGTCTTTCGATTCAATTAGATTTCCAAATATGTCTGTGATCCAGAGAAGGTTCAGAAACATTGCATGATATCCTCTTCAATTCTTATTCCAGGTGTCAGCTTCCTATTCGAATTGATACCAAATGCCACAATTACAATTGTGCAGGAACCAAGCAAACCTTACAGAGAACAGTCTCGGTGACAATGTGGTCTGGTCCGTGACACAGCAGTACTGGACTGTGCTCAAGGCCAAACATGACCCTGGTCTTAATCTCAGGCTTGAGTAGAACACTTCTTTCTAACACACCCTCTATTCTTCTCTTGGAACTTAACCAGTTCTGGGCTTGTCACGGTGTCATGGTGGGGGCGGGGGTTCAGCGAGGGGCGTTGTTCTCACCCTGCCCCATGCAAGGTTCTGTTGCTACAACTTTAACCTCTGAGCCCTACGTCTATATCCACACCCAGAACAAGCAGTTAATGATCACGTGCTGCATGTGGAGTCTCTGTAGCCCACCAGGCTCTTTTGTCCATAGTATTTTCCAGGCAAGAATACCAGAGTGGGTTGCCAGGTCCTCCCCCAGGGGATCTTCCTGACCCAGGGATGGAATCCACAGCTCTTACATCTCCTGCATTGGCAGGCGGGTTCTTCACCACCAGCGCTATCCAGCAAGCCCCAGCGATAATCACAGGAACTACCAAAAAAAAAGTCTACAGCAGATTCTGTCTGAAGCAGCCCTTGCCTAATCTTCCAGGAGTCTGAAGTGAAGTGAAGTGAATTGAAAGTCACTCAGTCACATCTGACTCTTTGCAACCCCATGGACTATGCTGCTGCTAAGTCACTTCAGTCGTGTCCGACTCTGTGCAACCCCATAGACGGCAGCCCACCAGGCTCTGCCATCCCTGGGATTCTCCAGGCAAGAACACTGGAGTGGGTTGCCATTTTCTTCTCCAATGCATGAAGTGAAAAGTGGAAGTGCAGTCACTTAGTCGTGTCCAACTTAGTCGTGTCCAACTCTTCGCGACCCCACAGACTGCAACCTACCAGGCTTCTCCGTCCATGGGATTTTCCAGGCAAGAGTACTGGAATGGGTTGCCATTGCCTTCTCCCCCATGGACTATACCATCCATGGAATTCTCCAGTCCAGAATACTGGAGATCTCCCCCTTCTCCAGGGGATCTTCCCAACCCAGGGATCAAACCCAGGTCTCCCGCCTTGCAGGCAGATTCTTTACCAGCTGAGCCACAAGCGAAGCCCAAGAATACTGGAGTGGGTAGCCTATCCCTTCTGCATCAGATCTTCCCTACCCAGGAATCAAACCAGGATCTCCTGCATTGCAGGTGGATTCTTTACCAACTGAGCTAGCAGTCCTGAAGTCTGACTCATTGTAAATGTTTCTGGTGGCTTGATGCTTCCCTGGAATAAGCTGTTATCTCTCACAGCTGCTCACCGCCCACCCTCACCCCCACCCCCACCAGCCTCCTCTCTGTTCTGTGCCTGCTCCTATCTGCCCCTGCCTTGACTTCCGACAGCCAACTTTGGTCTTCCTACCTGCCTCAGGATCTTCACACTAACCTGATATCAAAAGCTCCTACAGCTGTTCACAGTCACTGGCCTTAGGTGTCCCCCGCGAGATCCCCCTCTGCCATGACAGCCCAGTTCACCGTAAGTTGCTCATAAACTTTGCTGTGTGGTGCGAGAAGCGTGCAGACTTTTCCTCTGGGTGGTGGAATTTTTGCCAAGCAGTGTCTGACCGGAAACTCAAACCCTGTGAAAGTCTTTGGGATGGCAGGATCCCAGGGAGAGCATCCCATCTTGCAGGGGAAAGGGTGGGGCACCCACAGGCAATCAGGTAAGTATGCAGAGATCCCACGTGGGTGGTCTGTGAGAAATCAAGAAAACAGAACTGGTTCCCCTAAAGGGTTGGGCCCCGGGGAAGGTGGGTTCCATGGGGCAGAAACTTGGGCCAAGAAGCAAGCAGGAGAACACAGGCCCTAGAAATTTGCAGAAATCTACGGGGCAGGCTTGGGCTCCCCGCAGGTTGTGGGACTGAGGCAGACACCAAATCTATGAGGCCTGAGTAACCCTGGCTGACATCTGGGTAACAGCTGTTATACAAAAGAGCCGGTCCCAGCCAGAGAGCAATAACCCCAGCAGGGCTTTCAAACACCCAGTGTGGTGTGTGTTTTTTTTGTTTGTTTTTGGGGGGGTTTTAAATAGGTTTAGAGAGATTCTTTCACAACAACAAAGTCACTAGGAGCCTTGGCTCAGCTGCAGGGCAGACACACCCCGAGACACACATGTCCACCACATAGAACGACAACCTAATGTTTCACATGTGGGCAGCGTGCATCGGATTCTGCACTCTCTCTTTACACATAGTAATTTATGCAATTCTTTTTTTTTTTAAGGAACCATTTTTGTAAATATTTATTTCTTTATTTGACTGAGCCGGGTCTTTGTTGCAGCACATGGGGTCTTCAGTCTTCACTGGGGCATGCAAAGTCTTGGTTACAGCACATGGGATCCAGTTCCCTGACCAGCAATCCAACTCAGAGTCCCCTACATTGGGAGCAAGGAGTCTTAGCCGCCACTAGCTCATCAGGGAAGTCCTTCAATTGTACAATTCTTTTTTTTAATATTTTAGTGTTTTCTTAATTTTATTATTTTGGGCTGTGCTGGATCTTCATTGCTTGACACGGACTTTCTCTAGTTGGGGTGAGGGGTAGGGGGCCACTCTTCCTTGCAGTGAGCAGGCTTCACATTGAGGTGGATTTTCTTGCTGCGGAGCACGGGCTCTGGGCTTCCCAGGTGCTCAGTGGGTAAAGAATCCGCCTGCAATGCAGAAGACACGGATCCAGTCCCTGTGTTGGGAAGATCCCCTGGAGAAGGGCACGGCAACCCACTTCAGTATTCTTGCACGGAGAATCCCATAGACAGAGGAGCCTGGTGGGCTATAGTCCATGCGGTTGCAAAAGAGTCGGACACAACTGACCATACACACATGGGCTCCATGTGCACAGGCTTCCGTGGTTGCAGCACACAGGCCCATGGCTTGTTGGCTTAGTTGCTCCACGGCATGTGGAACCCTCCCAGACCAGGGTTCGAACCCATGTCCCCTGCAATGGCAGGAGATTCTTAACCACTGAACACCACGGAAGATGCTAATTCATATAATTCTTATAACAACTCCTTAGAGTCAATGCTGTCATCATCCGCATAGCAGGCAGGAGACTTGCTTCAACACCCTCCCAGGGTGAAAGCCCAAGCCCCTCTTCTTACCCATAGAGACCCGCATGACCTGCCATGTCCCCTCCCTGCCCTCACCTCCTCCCACTTCCCTCCTCGCTCATTCTGTTTCACCCATGTGAACTCACGGAGCTAACTCCTGCCTCAGGGCCTTTACACATGCTTCTCCCTCTGCCGGGGGCTTCCCAGTGGGTACAGAATTCATCTGCCAATGCAGGAGACATGAATCTGATCCCTGGCCGGGAAGATCCCCTGGAGGAGGGAGGAGGGGGATGCCTAGATGCCTTCACTGATCCCCACACCCCAGTCCCTGGAGCCATTCATTCCTTGGATGAATGGATGTTGAATTCTTTTTTGATTTTGTCTTTTTTTTAAAAAAATCTTAAATGGTGGGTAATTACTTTACAATATTGTGATGATTTTTGCATACATCAACATGAATCAGCCGTAGGCATACAAGTGTCCCCTCGCCTCTGAACTCCCCTTCCACCCCATTCCCCGCCCCATCCCTCCAGGTGTCACAGAGCACCGGCTTTGGATGCCCTGGTCATACACCTAACTGTTGAGTTCTTACTGTGTTTTAGACCAGGTGTGGAGGATAGGGGATGAAGAAGCAATCATAGTCTCTGCCCTCTTGAAGATTACACTCCAGGGGAGAGACAGGAGTGCAATGAACATGGAAGAGACAAAAATCATGATGACAGACTGAGGTAGGTACCACCAAAGAAACAAACACGGATCCGTGCAAGGGAAGACAGGTGGCTGTAGCCCAGTGTCATCTTCTCTGAGGACGGTAGGGCTCACTGTTTACAAAGCCAGAGGTGGGGCTTCCCTGGTGGTCCAGTGGCTAAGAATCCGCCTGCCAATGCAGAGGACACAGGTTCAATTCCTGGTGGGAGAACTAAGATCCCACATGAAGGGGGCAGGAGGTTGAGAGGGGCTGAGGGGGAGTGGGAGGGCGGGGGCCACTAGGACCACGCCCCACAACTACTGAGCGCACATGCCCTAGAGCTGGGACTCCGCAACATGAGAAGCCACCACAGTGAGAAGCCAGACCACCGCAACCAGAGGAAGCCAGCATGCAGCAACGAAGACCCAGTGCAACCAAAAATAAATAATAGAAAAATAAACAAAGGAAGGAACTTCCTTTAAAATAAAATAAAAAGGAATGAAATGATGATACACCAAGACCAGCAGTGAATCTCCAGTGCATTCTGCTAAGGAAACTAAGCCAGACTCAAAAGGCTATGTGTTGTATGATTCTGTGTGTACACTATTCTGGAAAAAGCAAACTGTAGTAACAGAGCTCAGACCAGTGGTTGCCAGAGGCTGTGTATGGGGCCATATTCTGTATCTTGACTGCGGTGGTGTTTTTGCAACTGTCGTTGTTCTAAGTCATGTCCAACTCTTTGCTGCCGCAGGGACTTCAGCATGCCAGGCTCCCCTGTCCTTCACTATCTCCCAGAGTTTGCTCAAACTCATGTCCATTGAGTCAAGGCTGCTATCCAACCATCTCATCCTCTGCCACCCCCTCCTCCTCCTGCCCTCAGTCTTTCCCAACATCAGATTCTTCCAATGAGTCGGCTCTTCGCATCAGGTGGCCAAAGTATTGGAGCTTCAGCTTCAGCAACAGTCCTTCCAATGAATATTTGGGGTTAATTTCTTTTGGGATTGACCGATTTGATTTCCTTGGTGTCTAAGGGACTCTCAAGAGTCTTTTCCAGCACCACAATTTGAAAGCATAAATTCTTCGGTGCTCAGACTTCTTTTATGGTCCAACTCTCACATCCGTACATGACTACAGGGAAAATCATAGCTTTGACTACATGGATTTTTGTCAGCAAAGTGATGTCTCTGCTTTTTTAATACACTATCTAGCTTTGTCATAGCTTTTCTTCCAAGGAGCAAGTGCCTTTTAATTTCATGGCTGCAGTCACCGTCCACAGTGATTTTGGAGCCCAAGAATGTAAAATCAACCACTGTTTCCACTTTTTCCCCATCTATTTGCCATGGTACAACTACATGTATTTGCCAAATACCAGAACTGTATACTAAAATGGATGGATTTTACTGTGTGTAAGTTATTCTTTACTTTTTTTTCATGAAAGGGGGGGATAGAGCCAGTAGGAAAGACATACTATCCAGTGAAAATAATGGCTGAATAGGAAAGGAAAGGCCGTCTGTACTCCACAGACCCACTTCCTCTCCCCCAACCTCTTGTCCAGGCTCACAGTCTATTCCTGATCAGACCTTGTTACCTTGACTGGTTGTGCTTATGCTTAGTTGCTCAGTCGTGTCTGACCCTTTGCAACCCCATGGACTGTAACCCACCAAGATCCTCTGTCCATGGGATTTTTCAGGCAGGAATACAGGAGTGGGTTTCCATTTTCCTCCTCTAGGGGATCTTCCCAACCTAGGGATCGAACCTGTGTTTCCTGTGTCTCCTGCATTGCAGGTGGATTCTTTACCCGCTGAGCCATCAGAAAAGCCCTCCAGCTAAATGGCTAGGGCCATCCTCTCGCCCTGCTCATTCTCCTTGCCCTTCTTGTTGCTAAGTCCCATGGATGCTGGTGAATACTCTCTTCTGCTTGAGACTCAAAGCTCTCTAGGATCCTTATGCAACTTCTCCCGCTTGCCTCCTCCATCACTGACAGCTCCTGTTCTGTCTCCTCCCCAACTCCTCAACAAACACACCACCCCCTGACCTGGGCCATCCTGTTTGTGGCTTCACAAATTAAAAACATACCAACCATACCCAGGTCCTCCACACCCCATCCTGGTGTCTCTTGAGTTTAATTTGTACTGACCTCACCTCCTTAGTTGTCCATGACATATTTCTATTAATATGACCTGGGATCCAGATTTGACTCACATTGTGCCTTGTGGTTGGTCGAACTCCAAGCCTGTTTTCCACCTAATCTGTGCTTTGAAGTTTCAAGATAATGTTTGCCAAGTCTTCCCTGAACTTTCCTTGCTCAAAAACCTCTCATGGGATTAAAGACCTAGAGTTAAGAGTTAAAACTATAAAACTCTTAGAAGAAAATATTGGGGGGGGATTCTTAGTAACATTGTGAGAAATCATGACGTTGAATTTGGCAACTGTTTCACCTATCAATGTGCCTGCTCAGTTGCTGAGTCCTGTCCAACTCTTTGTGATCCCCATCAGGTTCCTCTGCCTATGTGATTTTCCAGGCAAGAATACTGGAGTGGGTTGCCATACCCTTTTCCAGAGGAAATTCCCAACCCAGGGATCGAACCCTGGTCTCCTGCATCTCCTGCATTGGCAGGTGAATTCTATACCACTGAGCCACCTGGGAACCCCAGTGTGTCAAAATATGACATTAAAAGCACAGGTAACAAAAGGCAAAAGTAGATAACTTGAACTTCATCAAAACTGAGAACTTTTGTGCATCAAAAAACACAAGAAAGCAAAAAGACAACCTACAAAATGTGAGAAAATATTTGCAAACCATATACCTGATAAGGAATTAGCATCTGGGATATATAATGAATTCTCATAACTTGACAATAACAAAAATTCAAAACTGGTCAAAGAACTTGAAGAGACATTTCTCCAAAGATGGCCAATAAGCACATGAAGAGATGTGTAACAGCATTAGTCATTGCTGCTGCTGCTGCTGCTGCTAAGTCACTTCAGTCGTGTCCAACTCTTAGCCACTCCATGGACTGCAGCCTACCAGGCTCCTCCATCCATGGGATTTTCCAGGCAAGAGTACTGGAGTGGGGTGCCATTGCCTTCTCTGGCATTAGTCATTCAGTTCACTTCAGTTCAGTCACTCAGTCTGAAAGTGTCCGACTCTTTGCAACCCCATGAATCGCAGCACGCCAGGCCTCCCTGTCCATCACCATCTCCCGGAGTTCACTCAAACTCACGTCCATTGAGTCGGTGATGCCATCCAGCTATCTCATCCTCTGTCGTCCCCTTTTCCTCCTGCCGCCAATCCCTCCCAGCATCCGAATCTTTTCCAATGAGTCAACTCTTCGCACGAGGTGGCCAAAGTACTGGCATTTCAGCTTTAGCATCATTCCTTCCAAAGAAATCCCAGGGCTGATCTCTTTCAGAATAAACTGGTTGGATCTCCTTGCAGTCCAGGGACTCTCAAGAGTCTTCTCCAACACCATAGTTCAAAAGCATCAATTCTTCAGTGCTCAGCTTTCT
The DNA here is from genome assembly GCF_029378745.1 of Bos indicus. NCBI lineage: Eukaryota > Metazoa > Chordata > Mammalia > Artiodactyla > Bovidae > Bos > Bos indicus. Next base: position 16,962,485 of record NC_091766.1, on the reverse strand, counting down.
TCACAGTCCAACTCTCACATCCATACATGACCACAGGAAAAACCATAGCCTTGACTAGACGGACCTTTGTTGGCAAAGTAATGTCTCTGCTTTTCAATATGCTATCTAGGTTGGTCATAACTTTTCTTCCAAGGAGTAAGCGTCTTTTAATTTCATGGCTGCAGTCATCATCTGCAGTGATTTTGGAGCCCAAAAAAATAAAGTCTAACACTGTTTCCACTGTTTCCCCATCTATTTCCCATGAAGTGATGGGACCAGATGCCATGATCTCCGTTTTCTGAATGTTGAGCTTTAAGCCAACTTTTTCACTCTCCACTTTCACTTTCATCAAGAGGCTTTTGAGTTCCTCTTCACTTTCTGCCATAAGGGTGGTGTCATCTGCATATCTGAGGTTAGTGATATTTCTCCCGGCAATCTTGATTCCAGCGTGTGCTTCTTCCAGCCCAGTGTTTTTCATGATGTACTCTGCATAGAAGTTAAATAAGCAGGGTGACAATATACAGCCTTGACGTAATCCCTTTCCTATTTGGAACCAGTCTGTTGTTCCATGTCCAGTTCTAACTGTTGCTTCCTGACCTGCATAGAGGTTTCTCAAGAGGCAGATCAGGTGGTCTGGTATTCCCATCTCTTTCAGAATTTTCCACAGTTTATTGTGATCCACACAGTCAAAGGCTTTGACATAGTCAATACAGCAGAAATAGATGTTTTTCTGGAACTCTCTTGCTTTTTTGATGATCCAGTAGATGTTGGCAATTTGATCTCTGGTTCCTTTGCCTTTTCTAAAATCAGCTTGAACATCTGGAAGTTCACAGTTCACATACTGCTGAAGTCTGGTTTGGAGAATTTTAAGCATTACTTTACTAGCGTGTGAGATGAGTACAATTGTGCAGTAGTTTGAGCATTCTTTGGCATTGCCTTTCTTTGGGATTGGAATGAAAACTGACCTTTTCCAGTCCTGTGGCCACTGCTGAGTTTTCCAAATTTGCTGGCATATTGAGTGCAGCACTTTCACAGCATCATCTTTCAGGATTTGAAATAGCTCAGCTGGAATTCCATCACCTCCACTAGCTTTGTTTGTAGTGATGCTTTCTAAGGCCCACTTGACTTCACACTCCAGGATGTCTGGCTCTAGGTGAGTGATCGTACCATCGTGATTATCTTGGTCGTGAAGATCTTTTTTGTACAGTTCTTCTGTGTATTCTGGGAGAAGGCAATGGCAACCCACTCCAGTACTCTTGCCTGGAAAATCCCATGGATGGAGGAGCCTGGTAGGCTGCAGTCCATGGGGTCGATAAGAGTCGGACATGACTGAGCAACTTCACTTTCACTTGCACTTTCTGTGTATTCTTGCCACCTCTTCTTGATATCTTCTGCTTTTGTTAGGTCCATATGATTTCTGTCCTTTATCGAGCCCATTTGCATGAAATTTTCCCTTGGTAGCTCTAATTTTCTTGAAGAGATCTCTAGGCTTTCCCATTCTGTTGTTTCCCTCTATTTCTTTGCATTGATCGCTGAGGGAGGCTTTCTTATCTCTTCTTGCTATTCTTTGGAACTCTGCATTCAGATGCTTATATCTTTCCTTTTCTCCTTTGCTTTTCACTTCTCTTCTTTTCACAGCTATTTGTAAGGCCTCCCAGACAGCCATTTTGCTTTTTTGCATTTCTTTTCCATGGGGATGGTCTTGATCCCTGTCTCCTGTACAATATTACAAACCTCCGCCCATAGTTCATCAGGCACTCTGTCTATCAGATCTAGTCCCTGAAATCTATTTCTCACTTCCACTGTATAATCATAAGGGATTTGATTTAGGTCATACCTGAATGGTCTAGTGGTTTTCCCTACTTTCTTCAATTTAAGTCTGAATTTGGCAATAAGGAGTTCATGATCTGAGTCACAGTCCGCTCCCGGTCTTGTTTTTGCTGACTGTATAGAGCTTCTCCATCTTTGGCTGCAAAGAATATAATCAATCTGATTTCGGTGTTGACCATCTGGTGATGTCCATGTGTCAAGTCTTCTCTTGTGTTGTTGGAAGAAGATGTTTGCTATGACCAGTGCGTTCTCTTGGCAAAATTCTATTAGCCTTTGCCCTGCTTCATTCTGTATTCCAAGGCCAAATTTGCCTGTTACTCCAGGTGTTTCTTGACTTCCTACTTTTGCATTCCAGTCCCCTATAATGAAAAGGACACCTTTTTGGGGTGTTAGTTCTAAAAGGTCTTGTAGGTCTTCATAGAACCGTTCAACTTCAGCTTCTTCAGTGTTACTGGTTGGGGCATAGACTTAGATTACTATGCTATTGAATGGTTTGCCTTGGAAACGAACAGAGATCATTCTGTCGTTTTTGAGTGCATCCAAGTACCACATAATGCAAATCAAAACCACAATAGGATACAACCTCACATCTACTAGGATGGCAATTAAAAAAAGAGAGAGAGAGAAAGCAAGTATTGATGATAATGTGAAAGAGGAGAGTTAAAAAGCTACCTTAAAACTCAACTACTGCTACTGCTACTGCTAAGTCACTTCAGTCGTGTCCGACTCTGAGTGACCCCATAGAAAACTCAACTAAGATCATGGCAAATAGATGGGGAAACAATGGAAACAGTAACAGACTTTATTTTGGGGGGCTCCAAAATCACTGAAGATGGCAACTGCAGCCATGAAATCAAAAGACGCTTGCTCCTTGGAAGAAAAACTATGACCAACCTAGACAGCATATTAAAAAGCAGAGACATTACTTTGGCAACAAAGGTCTGTCTAGTTAAAACTATGGTTTTTCCAGTGGTCATGTATGGATGTGAGAGTTGTGCCATAAAGAAAGCTGAGTGCCAAAGACTTGATGCTTTTGAACTATGGTGTTAGAGAAGACTCTTGAGAGTCCCTTGGACTGCAAGGAGATCAAACTAGTCAATCCGAAAGGAAGTCAGTCCTGAATATTCATTGGAAGGACTGATGCTGCAGCTGAAGCTACGATACTTTGGCCACCTGATGCAAAGAACTGACTTCTTAGAAAAGACCGTGATGCTGGGAAAGATTGAAGGCAGAAGGGGATGACAGAGGATGAGATGGTTGGATGGCATCACGGACTCTATGGACGTGAGTTTGAGCAAGCTCTGGGAGTTGGTGATGGACAGGGAAGCCTGCTGTGCTGCAGTTCGACAAAGAGTCGGACATAACTGAGCAACTGAACTGACTGATGTGAATGTGGAGAAACTAAAACCCTCACACATTACTGCTGAGAATGGAAAACGGAAAACTATGGAAAACAGTTCGGTGGTTCTTCAAAGAACTAACTGAGAGTTACCCTATGACCCAGTAATTCTACTCTCAAATACATACCTAAAGGAATAGAAAGCAGGAACTCCAAAACAAAAAATCTGGGGACTTGCCTGGTGTTCCAATGGTTAAGATGTTATCACTGCATGGGGTATGGGTTTGATCCGTGGTCAGGGAACTAAGATCCCTCATGCTGTACATGACTCTGCATAGCAGCATAACTCACAGTAGTCAAAAGGTGAAACAACCCAAGTGTCCTTCAACAGATGACTGGGTAAATAAAGTGTGGTCCATCCATACAATGGAATAGTATTCAGCTTCCAGAAAGAATGAAATTCTGACACATACTACATCACGGTTAGATGCTGTAAACATGTAAAGTGGAAGAAGCCAGACATAATGAACAAATATTATATGATTCCTGGTGCTAGTGGTAAAGAATCTGCCAGTGTAGGAGATGCAAGAGATGAAGATTTGATCCCTGGGTCAGGAAGATCCTTTGGAGTATTTTGCACTTTCCTAGTGTCTCAAATGGTGAATCTGCCTGCAATGCAGGAGACCTGGGTTCCATCCCTGGGTTGGGAAGATCCCCTGGAGAAGGGGATGGCAACCCACTCCAGTATTCTTGCCTGAGAAATCCCATGGACAGAGGAGCCTGGCAGGCTACAAGTCCATGGGGTTGCAAAGAGGCAGACACGACTGAGTGGCTAACACACACACACCACTTACATGAGGTCCCTAGAAGTGTCAGATTCACAAAGATAGAAAGTAGGATGGGGGACCAGGGGGTAGGGGAGGGGATGAAGAATGTTTCCCAGCTAATTCCGGATGCAGCCAGCTCTGCATCTGGCTCCACTTTAATGGAGACAGTTTGAGTTGGGAAGATGAGAAAGTCCTGGAACCGTACGGTGGGGATGGCTGCTTGGCACTGAGAACGTGCATAACACCAGTGAATTGCACACTTAAAATGGTTACGATGGTAAATGTTAAGTTAAAATTGTTAAATGCAATTTTACCACGATTTTAAATCTTTTTGATTCCCTGGAGGTCCAGTGATTGAGACTCTGCCTTCTAAGGCAAGGGGCACTGGTTCAACCCCTGGTTGGGGAACTAAGGTCCTACCTGGCTCAGTGTGCAGCCAAAAAAAAACCTTTTTTTAAGAGCCTGCCATGACTCCTTATCACTTCACTGACTCTTAAACACCCCAACCCTCTGCTCCAGCCAGCTCCTCGCCTTCCCTCTAACACCCGCTCCCCACACCTTTGCCCACGCGGTGCCCCCCACCTCCATCTTCCCAGATCAGCCAGCCCTGCCTTGCAAACTCATAGACCTGCTCCCTCCTGGAGAATGAGGGCAAGGCAGCGAGGTGGGGGCTTGTCCTAGGATCTGAGAGGGGGTAGTAGCAACACTGGTGTCGGGGCAGCAAGTTGAAGCAGGAAACCACCCTTGGTGTATAGTTAGAGAGGCTGCTCCCCAAGACAGCTGCAGGTGCAACTTGAGAAGCCAGAGGTGGAAAAGGCAGAGACGGGGGCAGGGGCGGATCCTCCGAGCCCTAGCAAGGGCCCCCAGGTCAAGGCATCTCGGAAACCAAGCATTTTCTCTGCATCCTGAACTGTGTCCCAGCATCTCTGTCTCACTGGCAATAACAGCAACAACAGTAATCATAATAACAGCCCCGGGGCAGCCAGCTCTGCATCTGCCTCCACTTCCCTGTGCCTTCCTGGACGGCGCTCCTCGGGGCCACCCAGGGGCGAGACCGGGAGTGACTGAGTCCCCGGGGTCCCCACAGCCAGAGATGGTGGGAGAGGCCAGAGTGGGTGGGCAGAAGGAGGTGGAAGGTGAAAGGCAGGGAGGGGGGAGGCTGACCTGCCAGAAGGGCCGCAGAAGGGGGCTGGGCACAGGTCTAACGGCTGGACCGAGGTGGGAACCAGGCCAGCAGGGTGTGTTTACTTTCTGTGGCCTCCCACTGCGACCCGGGATTGGGGGCCTGCGGGGGACCAGATGTTTCTCTCCTGAGCTAATCTCTGGGCTTCATCCCAGGGGACTCTGCCGGTTTCCCAGAAGACACGCCCACCTGGAGAACCCTCCGACACCCAAGAGCCCGATCCGGTTCGCAATCTTGCCTCTCCGCCCCGCCCCTCCAGGAGTCCCACAAGTCCAGCCCCCAGTCCCGCCTGGGCTGACCCCGTCCAGCCTCGTCCTGAGCTCCTAATTTGGCTGCCCAGAGTTTGCAACCCCGCCGGGCCACCCCAGAGAGAGCCGCGGGATGCCAGCCCTGTTCTCAGGTCCTGGGAAAAAGAGGAGAGGGAGGAAAACTCTGATGCTTGGCCAGAGCCTGTGCCTGAAATTCCGTCATTCAAGTTTCCCCTTTGGGTTAAAGCAGTTGTTTCCTTTACCTATTTCAGAAAAAACCCTCCAGTCCCTCCCAAAAATGCTTCCGAGGGGGAAAAAAATGCCAAGGGGGCACATAGGTTGTGGAAAGTTGTGAGTGAATGAAAGGCTCTGAGAAGACCTGTGTGGAATGGCCCCATTTAGCTCTGCTAATCACCACACTTGGCTCCAGTTCCACAAAACATGCTCTGGACGTCCACAGCCCCAATTAAATGCCCATTGTGACAGCCCGGAGGGGCAGAGAGCCATCAAACTGCAGAGAGAGGAGGTCAGTTTGACTGGACCTGGAGGGAGGGAATGTGGGAAACAAAAGCCCCGAGAGCTACCGTCAGTGAGAGACCAGAAACAACCACAGAGGGCAGGAGAGGGGGCTCAGCCCTCCTGCCCCAACCTTGGTCCTCGCTCCAGCCCCTGGCTCTCTGATCAAACCCTCAGTCCTGCACCTGAGATCTCAGATTCCCCCAGTGCCTCCTGCTGTCCCTACACCCACGTGGCCATGGCAGGGGCCATGCTGCTATCCAAGGCATGGCAGGCATTGTCAGTGACCCAGATGCCATGAGGGCACATTATAAAGACCTATGATAGCAGTTAGACTTTAACGAACACCCTCATCTCTTATTCCTGACACCAGGACAGACAGGTATGGATTCGAATTGTGAATGGAACATGATTGTTCAGGGAAGAGTTAGCAGCTGTGTGATCCCGGGGCCACAAATTAAATCAGTTGGCAGACCTCATCTGGAAAATGGGGCCAGCAAATGAATCCATCACTGGATGAGGACGAGGGCTCTGTGAGATACGGAATCTGCTCTTGCGCCATTTCACCCTTCTATGGAGTCTCCTGTCCCTTCTCTACCCACAGCCCTCCAGGGCTCCCACCTCCCTTGGGGTAAAAGCCCAAGTCTTTTCCCTCCTTTCTCTCCCCACCTCACTCAGACACCTGTGTGAGTTGTTCAGTCATGTCCAACTCTGGTGATCCATGGACTCTAGCCCACTAGGCTCTTCTGCCCATAGATTTCCCAGGCAAGAATACTGGAGTGGGTGGCCATTCCCTTTTCCAGGGGATCTTCCCTACCCAGAGATCCAACCCCAGTCTCCTGCATTGCAGGCAGATTCTTTACCATCTGAGCCACACATTGGCCTCTTAATGATCCGAGAACAAGTCAGGTACACAGTCCGACCTCAGGGCATTTGCACCAGCTGTTACCTCTGCCTGGAACACTCTTGCCCCAGATCTCCCACACTTCCATCAGGTCCTGTTCAAATGTCACCTCCTCCAGGAAGCCATCCATGATGTCCCACACTGAAATAGCCCCTGGACTAGGTTGGATATTTGTTATTGTTGTTATTTAATTGCTCAGTTGTGTCTGAGTCTTTGCTACCCCGTAGACTGCAGCACACCAGGCTTCCCTGTCCTTCACTATCTCTGGGAGTTTGCTCAAATTCATGTCCACTGAGTCGATGATGCCATCCAACCATCTCATCCTCTGTCGCTCCCTTCTCCTCTTAAACATGTGGCTTCTAATTCAGGCCTGGAGGAGGCCAGACTCCCACTGATGGCCAAGACAGGAGGTTTTGCCAAGAGAAAGAGGTAGTAGATGGCCAGCCTGGCTGGATGGAGGACAGACAGGCCAGAGGATGGTCAGGCACGTGGTTCTAGGAGTCTAGACAGACTCCTAGATGAGCAGGAAGGCCATCTCAGCCATTCAAGACACTCACACTGTCACACACTAGCCTTTCTGAGCCTCCGGGTCCCTCTCTGATGATGGTTGTTGATGGAAGTGCCAGTGGGGCAGGACTTTAAATGTTCACTAGTGATTGTCTGATGCTAGGGGTTTTCCAGTTATCAAGGCTCTTCCTTCATTTCAGTAACAGCTAGGAAGATACCTTGGAGAAGGAAATGGCCACCCACTCCAGTATTCTTTCCTGGGAAACTCCATGAACAGAGGAGACTGGTGGGCTACAGTCCGTGCGGTCGCAGAGTCAGACACGTCTGAGTGATTAAATCACCACCATCGCTACTGGGTTCTGTTCTAAGTGGTACGAGGGTGGCCGCTCACCTGGATGAGCCAGGGGGCAGGATGGAAGTCCAGGACAAGAAAGGAGGCTGCATTTGAAGTTTACATCAAAGTGACAAACTGCTTGAGTAGGATCGCCCCCCACCGGCTCTGAGGGTGGCAGAGGAGGACAGCTGAGACGTCTGTGTCCCAGGAGCAGAGGGGAAACTGAGGCCAGCCCGCAAATCAACACTCTAGGATCAAGAGTGATGTCCCTCACATGCACGCACACCAAGTTGCTTCAGTTGTGTCCAGCTCTCTGCGACCCCATGGCCTGTAGCCCTCCAGGCGCCTCTGTCCATGAGATTTTCCAGGCAAGAATACTGCAGTGGGTTGCCATTTCCTTCTCCAGGGCATCTTCCCAATCCAGGGATCGGCGATTCTTAGATCTCCTGCATTGGCAGGTGGATTCTGTGCCACTAGCAGAGGGACAAGGGACCTGTGTTGGGGGTGACTGGGGAGGAGGGGGTGCTGGGGAGGCAGTGGGACGGAAAACCTCCAGGGCTCATTGGAAACTGAGGGGGAAGGTGGGAGGGGTGTGTCACCTTTACAGGGCAGACTTTGGGGGTTTGGACTTGTTTTTCCTGCAGCTTTTTAAAAGTATGACAGTGTTTTTTTAAAAATAATTTTATTTATTTATCTATTTACTTTTGGCTGTGTTAGGTCTTCATTGCTGTGCAAGCTTTTCTCTAGCTGTAGAGAGCAGGGGCTACTCTCCAGCTGTGTTAATTGTGGTCCTCAGGCTTCTCACTGAGGTGGCTGCTCTTGTTTCGGAGCACAGGCTCTAGGGTGCACGGACTTCAGTAGCTGTGACTCTGGGGATCTAGAGCACAGGCTCAACAGTGATGCCACACGGGCTTAGTTGCTGTGTGGCACGTGGGATCTTCCTACCAGGGATTGAACCTATGTCCCCAGCTTTGGCAGGCAGATTCTTTACCACTGAGCCCCCAGGGAATCCCTCCTCCAGCTTTATTGAGATATAAGTGACATGTAACATTATGTAAGTTTAAGGTGTACAACTGCAATAATGTAATACAATTCTATGACATTAGCTAACATGTCCACCACAACACATGATTACCATTTCTTTCTTGCAATGAGAACACTGATGGTCTACTCTCTTAGCAACTTTCAAGTACTCAGTACAGAGTTACCTGCAGTCATCATGCTGTCCATTACATCCCCAGGGCTTATTCATCTTCTAATCAGAAGTTACCCCCTCTGACTGACATCTCCCCCTTTCCCCAAGCCCCAGCCCCTGGAAACCACTATTTTACTTCAAATCCACACAGAAGTGAGACTGTACAGTATTCGTCTTTCTCTATCTGACTTTTGGGGAGGAATTTGAATAAATATTCACTCCAGACACAGGAGTGAATCCAACATTCCCTTCCCTCTCCCACCCCAAGCTCTGCACTTGCTGTGTTCTCAGCCTGAACTCTCTTACCTCTTCGATTGCCTAGTCATTCTACAGATCTCTTATAGAATGATGTCTCCAGAACTTCCCAGTGGTGAAGAATCAGCCTTCCAATGCAGGGGACATGGGTTCAATCTGCAGTCAGGGAACTAAGATTCCACATGCCACAGAGCAATTAGAAAGAAGCCCGCATGCTGCAGAGAAGATCCTGCATGCCATAATTAAGACCTGACACAGCCAAATAGATACTTTAAAAGAGAAGAGGAAAAAAATCAACTTTCAATTAAAAATATATATGAATATGTATGGCTGAGTCCATTTGCTGTTCACCTGAAACTATCACATCATTGTTTGTTAATTGGCTATACCTCAATACAAAATAAAAAGGTTAAAAAAGTAAATCTGTATTAAAAAAAAGTTGTGGTTTCCTCTGGAAAGCCTTTCCTGACCCTCTGACTTAGGAGCTGCTACTGCTGCTGCTAAGTCACTTCAGTCGTGTCTGACTCTGTGCAACCCCATAGACAGCAGCCCACCAGGCTCCCCCATCCCTGGGATTCTCCAGGCAAGAATACTGGACTGGATTGCCATTTCCTTCTCCAAGGCATGAAAGTGAAAAGTGAAAGTGAAGTCGCTCAGTCATGTCCGACTCCTAGCGACCCCGTGGACTGTAGCCTACCAGGCTCCTCCGTCCATGGGATTTTCCAGTCAAGAGCACTGGAGTGGGGTGCCATTGCCTTCTCCGAACTTAGGAGCAGATGGTCTTTTTGTCACTTTCAGCTGACCTTGAGCAGGTGCTATTTGTCTCAACATTTAAGGGGATACCAACCATGTGGCTGGGGAAAATATCTGGCAGGCGAGCTACAGATGGGGGCTCCAGACTCCATGATCCTGTTAGGGCAAGCACCCTGATTGAAACCATCCACCCTGGCCAGGTACCATAGTAACTATTTGCATAAGTTCACAGGAGGTCCCAGTAAGCAACACGGAACTAATAAGCCTCCACCAACCGGAAGAGTTCAGGAAAGGTCAAAAAGAGACACCACATGTCAGACCACCTCTCAGAATCCTTCCCCTGGCATCCATCTTGGCTGAACAAGGCGTGCACCACCAGGAAGGACTCTGAGTCAGAATGATTGGCTAAAAACAACCCAGAAACTAATCCCATCACCATAAAACTGGACACTGCGAGCCACGTGGCAGAGCTGTTCTCCTGGGTTCCCTTACCCCGCTGCTCTCCACCCAGGTGCCCTTTCCTGATAAAATCTCTTGCTTTGTCAGCATATGTGTCTCCTCGGACAATTCATTTCTGAGTGTTAGACAAGAGCCCAGTTTCAGGCCCTGGAAGGGGTCCCCCTTCCTGCAACAATCCCACTCTTCCACCTCGAAGCTCACCTGCCTTCTCTCTAGATGCTGCTGCTGCTAAGTCGCTTCAGTCGTGTCTGACTCTGTGCAACCCCATAGACGGCAGCCCATCAGGCTCCCCCGTCCCTGGGATTCTCCAGGCAAGAACACTGGAGTGGGTTGCCATTTCCTTCTCCAACGCATGAAAGTGAAAAGTGAAAGTGAAGTCGCTCAGTCGTGTCCGACTCCTAGCGACCCCATGTACTGCAGCCCACCAGGCTCCTCCATCCATGGGATTTTCCAGGCAAGAGGACCGGAGTGGGGTGCCATTGCCTTCTCCGCCTTCCCTCTAGGTTGTCAGGTAACTGGTGATTTGTACCTTGGTTCTATTCTGGTTCTGCCACTCCTCAATGAGCAACCTTGAGCCTCTCCATGGCTCAGTTTTCTCAGTTGGAAAATGGTTAGGATAATAGTGCCCACTCCCCTGGGCTGATGTGAAGTTAAAACGATGCTTCAGCATCGCAGGCATCGTCATTCTTTTCCTATCTTCCCTTTTGCTACAGTCCAACGGCAACAATGAGGATCCACTGCGCCCTCCTGTGGCATCACTGGAGTACTGCATCCCTTCAGGCCCAACTCATTACATCACTCCGGATTCTAAAGGTTGCAAGTTACCAAAAAAAAAAAAAAAATCTTTTAAATCAGTCCAAGCTGGTTTAAATCAAAAGATGATGTACTGGCCATAACAACCTCTGCACTTGCTGTGCCCTCTTCCAAGAATGCCCTCACTCCCCGCCCCCACTTCCTCCTCTTTAACATTCAAACCACAATGTCTATGCCACCTCCACAGGGAGCCGTTTGCCAGCTCCCGGTTTAGTCAGTACTAAGCACCAACTCTGGGCCAGATCCTGCTCCAGGCACGAGGGATACTGCTGTGGACCACACAGATGAAGATTCTGTCCTCAGAGCTGACATTCTGATGGGAAAGATTGAGAATCAACAAATACAAGTATTCCATAGAGTATGTCAGGCGGTGACTCACGCCGAGTAAAAGGTCAGAAAATGGGAGAGAAGGAGTTGGGGTGGGGGGGGAGGCTGTAACCTTGAAGTGAGAGGGGGCACACTGCGGGTCTCACTGAGAGGGCTACACTTGAGATTAGACTTGAAGAATAAGATGCAGTGGGCATTCCAAGCAAGTGGCGATTGTCCAGTCACCAAGTCCCACCTGACTCTTTGCAGCTCCATGAACTGCAGCACGCCAAGGCTTCTCTGTCCTTCACTATCTTCCAGAGTTTGTCCCAAGCATAGAGAATAAAGAGAACAATAAGTGCAAAGGCCCTGAGGCAGGTCAGTTACCTTTGGGGGATGGAGATTGTCATTGCTCCTGGCTGTGTCCCCAGTACCTAGAACAGCACCTAGCACAAAATAGCGCTTAATAAAGATTCCCTGAATGGAAGCCCAGCTATGGGTTTCAGGAACAGCTAGTTTAGGGCTGAAATGAGGGCCCTGAGGCTATTACCCTCCTCTACCTGGTGGCCCCGGTCACTGTTTGTTTGTGTTTAGTTGAAGCATAGTTGATTTCGGCTTCCCTGGTGGCTCAGGGGTAAGGAATCTGCCTGCCAATGCAGGAGATGTGGGTTCAATTCCAGGGTCTGGAAGATCCCCTGGAGAAGTAAATGGCAACCCACTCCAGTATTCTAGCCTGGGAAATCCCATGGTTAGAGGAGACTGGTGGGCTACAGTCCATGCGGTTGCAAAGAGTCAGACATGACTCAGTAACTCAGTGACAACATAGTCGATTTACAGTGTTGTGTTAATTGCTGCTATTCAGCAAAGCAATTCAGTTATACATACATACATTATTTTTCATATTCTTTTCCATTATGGTTTATCACGGGATATTGAATATAGTTTCCTGTGCTGTACAGTAGGACCTTGTCGTTTATCCATCCTATACGTAACAGTTTTAATCTACTAATCCCAAACCCCAACCGTTCCCTCCCCCATCCCCTTCTCCCTTGGCAGCCACAAGTCTGTTGGCTTCAGTCTTCGAAGATGTCTCTCCCATTGTCTAAGATGGGGTTGTTGTTCAGTTGCCAAGTCATGTCCGATTCTTTGCAAGCCCATGGACTGCAATACACCAGGCCTCCCTGTCCCTCACAGTCTCTCGGAGTTTGCCCAAGTTCATGTCCACTGAGTTCATGTTCCCTAAGATGGGGACTCAGTTTCAAATGCTACAAAAGTCTGTTTCCCAGGATTCCACGCAAAAGCCCTGACATAGCTTATTAAGGGTGGTTTTCGTGCCCATCATCCCATCAGTCCAGGAACCCAGGAGATGGGATGTGGGTGTGGCTTACAGCCAAGTTACACGCTCTACCCAGACCACACCTAGTGGGGAGAAAGAGCACCCAGAGGACATGTGGGCCTGTGGCATAGATGCAAAGAGCCAGTTTCCCAGATAATTATGAGGTTTTACAGCTAGTAAGTGGCCGAGCCTGGGAGCTCTCCCGGCTGAAAGCAGCTCAGAAATTCTCGGTGCTGTCTGGTGGCCACCCATCAGCAGACTAAGGGCCTGTGGCTGGACCAGACTGGGCTGAAAGGAGGAGCTTCTAGCATCAGGGCAAACAGAGAAGACAAAGGCAGCCACCCCCCACCTCGGACGGAGAAAGAGGTAAACAAAGGCACCTCGGGGCGGGCTCCCAACAGGCCCACGAGGGGAACAGAGGGTCAGGCTGGCAGAGGCAGAGAGGGCTCATTTAGACTTGCTCCTCCCTGCCACGAGTGGGTAGCAAACATGAGGATGGGCTGCCCCTCCCCTCTGGCGGGGGTGGGGGGGGGCGGGGGTGGGGGGTGGAACAGGGTGGGATGGAGGTGGAGGGTCAACTTGGTGGGAGCTCCAGGAGGACTGTGGTATTTACAGAGCACCTACTGTATGCAGGAGCCCTGATATGTCATTCCAAGTTCAAGGCAAAAACAAGTTTGCTAAGGGGAGAACCCCTCCCCCAGCGGCCCAGTAAAGGCTACTACCGGCCCCCTCAGCCACCCAGGGATGAGGAAGCCGAGGAGGCCAAGGGCAAGGCCAGCCCAGCCTCTGCATAGCTCCCTGGGGGCCAGGCCTGGAAAATACCTGGAATGGTGAGGTCTAGGGGTCACCGCCTCGTCCTGTCCGGGAGCTTCAGCCTCCTGGACAGATGTCCAGAGGCCTGAGGGGGAGCCGGCCACGTAGGGTTTGAATCCCAACCTTGCTCTGACCTTCCAGGTCACCCTTGTTCATACATTAGCTCATCTATGGCACACTGACCCAGGGGTGTCCAAAACCCACAGGACCCCTACTCTCAGAGAGCGGTCACTCTCCCCCCACTGTCTGGCCTCAGTTTCCTCTTCTGTGAAATGGGCCCAGTCAGGCCATGCCCAGGCTTAGGGCTGGTCAAACTCCCAGAGGGTAGAGCTGGGAGGGAGCAGGTTGAGATGGATCCAGCCTCCCTGGGCACTGTGCCTGGCACACGGGAGGCGCCCAATAAATGCTTGCTTGAGCGAGGAGGAGCCTTCAATAAATAACAGCTGTTGTGGACGCTGTGGATGCTAGCGAGGGAGTGAGCCCTCCCCTCCCCCTCCCTGTTCCCCCTTCCCTGCCTCTGATCCCCCCACCCGATTTTGCCGCCTCCCCCTCGCCCCGCCTCTTTCCCTTCCATCTCCCCCTCCCCCGACCAGCCCCCTGCTCCCCTTTCCCCGTTTCCCTTACCCCTGCCTAATTCTCCCTCCCTCCTGATACCCTGACCCTCCCCTCCCCCACTCCTCCGCCCCCTCCGCTCCCCCAGCCCCCGCCCACTGTCCCCGCCCCCACTGTGTCACCCCCCTCTTCCCCCACCCCTCCCCCGCCCCCACGGCGGGGCGCCGGTCCGGGCGGGGCCGCCCGAGCTCCCGGGGCCCTGGCTCGGGTCCAGCCCGCGGCCCAGGCCGGGCGGCGGCGGGCGGGGTCCTGGCGGCGCGCGGTTTGGGGGTTTTTTATAACCCTGGCAGGCGGCTCAGGAAGTGCCGTCCCCGCGCCCCCTCCCCCGGCCACGCCGCCGCGCTCGCTCCCTCCCTTCCTGCGCGCGGGCCGGCGAGACCGCGGCGGGACAGCAGGCGGAGGCCCGGGCGGGCGGCCGGCCGCGGGTAACGGAGCGGGCGGGGCGCGGCGGGCCGGGGGGCTGCGGGCGACCCTGTGCGTCCGCGTCGCAGCCCGGGGGTGTCCCTGGGCCGCGGGACGGGGGACGTCGGGCCGTGGGGGCTGCAGCGGTGTGTGATGTCCCTGAGCGTGTGCGACACTCAGCGCGCCCCTGAGGTCCTGGGAGCTCCTGTCTGGGTTTGTTTGCTCCGTGTGTGCGTGTGTGTGTGTGTGTGTGTGTGTGTGTGTGTGGATGTGGATATCCACGTCTGTATAAATGCCGTGTGTCGGCGCCTGTGTGCCTACGTGAAAATCTGAATGTCTGGCTGTGTTTGAACTTGTGTGTGATGTGTGATGTGGGTGTTGTGTATCTGCGGAAGTGTGAGCGTAAGCCAATGTGTGCACGGAGTCCAGTGTCTCCTGGGTAAGTGTCCGGATGAGTGTGTATTTGCACACATCTGCCGGCGTGTCTCCCTGTGTGTGTCAGGGTGTAAGGAGTGTGTAAACGCCTGTGGGTACATACATCTGGTGGGTCTCGAGGCTTGCAGGACTGTGTGAGTGTGTTCCTGGTCTGTTCTGAGTGTGTACGTGTCTGTGCACGTAGGCCCGGGTGTGTGTGTCTGTCTGTGGGGTGTGTGTGTGAATGAGTGTGTATGCACACAGATCTGGGGAGTCTGTGGTTGTGTCTCTGGTGCTGGGATGTGTGAGTGTGTACTGAGTAGGGGGGTTGTCTTGTGGGTCTGGGGTGTCTGATTGTTGGTCCCCCTGCTGCACAGGTATGGTCACCCTCAAGTCTCTGTATATGTGTGTGTGTGTGTGTGTGTGTCTGGGTGTGGGAGGGCCGCCGCCCACTTCCCCTGAGTTGGTGACTGGGGCCTCGGAGACGGAGGTCTGTCTCCAGTGTCTCCAGCCAGGGGCTCAGGGCCTTTAATTAGCGGCTGGCTGCGTACCCACCGGGTGCCTGGGTGCCGGCCTCCTCCGGGCTGGGCCTTTGTCTGCTCTCCTCTCCAGGCAGGGACTCCTGCCTGGCCTTTGCCCCAGGGCAGCCTCCATCTCGGCCTTGGCCTCCACAGGGAGGCTCTGTGGCCCTGGCCCCCAGCTCAGCCCTGGAGTCTGGATGTAGAGCAGTGGGGGTCCCCCCAGGATCCCCAGGATGGGATGGAGTCTCCGTAGAGGCGGTTTCCGTCCGGCATTTCCTCCCCCAGCCTCCAGCGAGCTGGCACCCTCCCCCACACCGGCCACCTCCCTCCTGCCTTCCAGGAGGAGGAGCTGGGGGGAAGGCCAGGCCTGGGTACACACACACACACACACACAAACACACTCCTGCAGCTGCGCGCAGGGTCACATGGGCAGACACCACACACAAAGTCACCCAGTCGCAGACGTGTGATCACCCCCCACATGCAGCCTGGGGGGACCCCCTGCTGACATGCTATTGCCCCCACCCCTAGAGGCTCAGGCCCAGGAATCCTCTACCTGTCCCCTGGCCTCCTCTCTTCCCTGCCCCAGAGCAGCCAATCTGTTCATGGGCCCCACCACCACCCCCACCCCCAACCCCCTGCACAGGCTGTCCCCCTATTACAGATGCTGGCCTCCCCCTGGTAGACTCTTCGTACCTGTACCCTCCCAGGCTCCTCCCACCCCACACCCCACCCCACCCCACCCATCACCTGTGCTGGGTCCTCCACCCTCTCCACTACACCCCCTTGAGCTGGAAGCACCAGAGGCGGGTGAGGTTGTTGGGGAGAGGGGCCCAGCTTCAGAGGAATGAGGTGAGGACTGTACCAGGCCTGGCAGTGCGAGGAGTAGGAGGAGGAGGAGGAGAGACAGGACTGGGGTGAGGCCAAGGGGCTCCAGCCTCATTTGCAGTGAGAATGCTGCCGCCTGGACATGGGGAGGTGGTTAAGGCAGGAAGGGGCTCAAGGGACCCCCACACAGGGAGCGCTTGAATCCCAGAGCTAGTCAGGGATGGAATAGGAGAGGAGATGGGGGTGGGGTGGGAGAGGGGGACAGAAGTGGGGGAGGAGGGAACTTTGGGGGAACGGGGGCTAGGAACCAAGGGAGGATGAAAGCCAAAGGGAGGTTGACCAGGGCTGGGGAGAAGGTGTCCTCAGTGACCCCTGAACTGCAGCCCCAGCTCCTCTCTCCTCACTGCCCCTTCCCACCCTGTCCAGGCTCCCAGAAGAGGCGCTGAGGCCCAGAGGGACCCGCACACAAGGGTTCGACACCGCGCCACCAACTGAAGCCCCCGTAAGGTAAACAAGAGGGGGAAAAAGAAACCCCTGGGGTAAACATCAGCCTGTCTGAAAAGAGCAACACAAAGTGTGAGAGTGAGCTCCCCATCACTGGGCTGGGCCGAGGGGCTCCAATCAGAAGAGGGGAGAGGTCAGCTTCTAAGTCAGCATCTATCTGGCTTCATCCCTCAGGAGCTGAACTGCCCTGTTTGGGGATCAACTCTCAGACTTGGCCAGGCTGCAAAGAAAACAAGACAGTGTGTGATTAAGGGGGAAATTGCACAGAGGAGGAGGAGGAGGGCGGAGACAGGAGGGGGTGGAGGGCTTGGCACAGGGCGGTGGCCCAGAGCGGTGTCTGTGGCAGGCTGGCCCAGGGTAGATGCTGGAGAAACAGACCAGGGTAGATGCTGGAGAAATAGACCTGCCCCACAGGCCTGAAGCTTCGAGGAAGAATCGGAAATGAGAGGAAGCGGGACTAAGGGCCAGGCTGGAAGGGCAGGGTGGAGGAGAGGTCACGGGAACAGAGATCAGGATGCAGGGTGGGGTGAGTGGTGCTACCCATGGCAGAGACTCCCAAGGCAGGACCCCTCACCCAAGGTGGGAGGGGCACCAAGCACTGGCCTTGGGTCTCCTCTGGGTTGAAAATGCACGCTGACCAACCTTCCTGTGTCCCAGGCCAGTCTCCCTCTCCCCTTGTGGTCCTCCTGCGCTGGCCCTCGGGGTCGTGGGTCCGCACCAAGCTCCTCCCTGCCCCCGGGACCTTGCCCCCTGCTGCTCCGCCACCTGGCACACCCTCTCCTGTCTCTTCATCCTCCCACCTCCACTTCCAAGCCTCTCGGTTATTTCTCATAAAGAGCATGGCCTGATCTGAATCATGTGTCTCTTCATTTACTGGTCTGTCATCTTGCTCCTGGGAGATTGAGTCCCATGGGTTGAGGGGGGAGTGGGGCAGAGACTGTATTCATATTATCCATGGACTGTACCCTGCCAGGCTCCTCTGTCCATGAGATTCCCCAGGCAAGAATACTGGAGTGGGTTGCCATGCCCTTCTCCAGGGGATCTTCCCGACCCAGGATTGAACCTGTGTCTCTTGCATTGCAGGCAGATTCTTTACCACCTGAGCCACCAGGGAAGCCTATATTATGTAGTCACCACCTGATGAATGAATCCTAAGGGTTATCATGGAGATGAATGTGCTTGGCCAGTAGCCAGCACATAGTAGGTGCTCGTGGAGTCCAGATCCTCAGCTGTCCTAAGAGGATAAGGGGGACGCTGGGGGCGTGGGGGGAAGGGGAGGGAGTTTGCTGAGCTAGAGATGCGTTCAGAGTCTTCAAACCTGGATTGGGAAGAGGGTTGGTTGCAGGTGCCCTTGTCCACCTGGCAAGGGACCTTGGCACTGCTCCAGCCAGCAGTAGGGCCAGGCCCCCCTGACCCAGCTCCCCACCCTTTCGCCTCCCAGGAGCCCGGTGATGCTGTCCAGGCTGTGAACAGGGAAGGCAGCGCTGCATGGGCTGCCAGCAGCCGGGGCTGGGGAGAGACATGTGGACACGTGGCCTCTATGGCTCCCGCCTGCCAGATCCTCCACTGGGCCCTCGCCCTGGGGCTGGGCCTCGCATTCGAGGTCACACACGCCTTCCGGTCTCAAGGTAGGCCCAACCCAGGGTGGGGGGTGGCAGTGGGAACTGAACGGGGATCGTGGGCACTGGGGAGGCCCTGGGGTTGGTGAGGCCAGAGTCTTGCGGCCAGTGACCCAGATTCAGGGGCCACTGAAGCCAGCCTCACTCACCCTGCAGCCAAGCAGGCAGGACACAGGGCTCCTTCCCGGGGCCCACCCCAGGCCTCTGACCCTCACCCATAGATGAGTTCCTGTCCAGTCTAGACAGCTATGAGATCGCCTTCCCCACCCGAGTGGACCACAACGGGGCGCTGCTGGCCTTCTCGCCCCCGGCCCCCCGGAGGCAGCGTCGGGGCACGGGACCTCAAGCAGAGTCCCGTCTCTTCTACAAGGTGGCCGCACCCAGCACCCACTTCCTGCTAAACCTGACCCACAGCCCTCGCCTCCTGGCGGGGCACGTGTCCGTGGAGTACTGGACTCGAGAAGGCCTGGCCTGGCAGAGGGCCGCCCGGCCCCACTGCCTCTACGCGGGCCACCTGCAGGGCCAGGCCAGCAGCTCCCACGTGGCCATCAGCACCTGCGGGGGCCTGGTGAGTGGAGGGTTCTGGGAGATAGGGAGGAACGCCTACAAGCTTGGGAGTTAAGAAAAACACTTATATAGGTCACAGAAGGAATCACAGTGGCAGGGGTTTTTATTAATTCCAACTTTTTTTTTCCCCTCTCTTTTTTCCTTCCTGTCTTTATTCAGCTGCGCCAGGTCTTAGTTGCAGCACACGGGATCTTTAATCTTCATCGTGCATGCCGCATCTCTAGTGGCAGCACGCACACTCTTAGTTGTTCCATGTGGGATCTAGTTTCCTGACCAGGGATTGACCCCGGGTCCCCTGCCTGGGAAGTGCAGAGTCTTAGCTACTGGACCACCAGGGAAGTCCCCTTCCGTGGGAGTTGTTGAAACATTTTGAGCTAACCCAGAGGATTAGCTATTTTAAGATGCAGCTAAAGCAGGACTTAGAAGAAAATGTGTAGCCTTAGGTCAGGCTGAAAATTAATGGGCTGAACACCCATCTGAAGAAACTGAAAAGGCAGTAGCACCGTAAACCAAGTAAAACGGAATCAAATCAGAACGACAGAGATAGGGCCCCAGGGGTCCCGGGACCCGGAACCTGACCGAACCTTCTGTCCCACTTTCCCGACCCCCAGCACGGCCTGATTGTGGCAGATGAAGAAGAATACTTAATCGAGCCCCTGCAAGGGGGGCCCAAGGGGCACCGGGGACCGGAGGAGAGTGGCCCCCACGTGGTATATAAGCGTTCCTCTCTGCGTCACCCTCACCTGGACACAGCCTGTGGAGTGAGAGGTACAGCTGTCTGTCTGGGGCTGGGCAGAGGCACAATACCTGTGCCTCAAGATAGAGGTGCATGCCGGCGTCCCTCCACCTGGAAGGTCAGCTGCGTGCAGGGAGCAATGCAGATGGTCAGCAGGGCAGTAGGCAGTGGACAAGCCCATCTGTCACTTCCAGAGTCCGATGGCCCAACAGTGAGTGAGAAAGGCAGCCGGATAGCCAGCCAGGTGCTGTAAAACCATCCATCTGTGGGATTATCGTCTGATCAGACAGTTAAGCAGCGGGATAGTGGTAGCAGATACTGGAGCAGTTGCACAATGGAAAATGTCAGGAGAACTTAACCACCATTTGGGAGATCAGATTTACAACCAGATGTGCAGGGGGACAGTTATAACATCAGATATTTAAGGGATGGGAAAGGAAGTAAAGTGTTAGTTGCTCAGTCGTGTCCAGCTCATTGCAACCCCATGGACTATAGCCTGCCAAGCTGCTCAGTCCATGGAATTCTCCAGGCAAGAATACTGGTGTTGGTAGCCTTTCCCATCTTCAGGGGAACCTTCCCGACCCAGGGATCGAACCCAGGTCTTCCACATTGTGGGCAGATTCTTTACCATCTGTGTTACCAGGGAAGCCCCAAGAATACTGGAGTATGTAGCCATTCGCTTCTCCAGGCGATCTTCCCAAACCAGAGATTGAACCCAAGTGTCCCACATTGCGGGCAGATTCTTTACTGTCTTAAGCCATTAGGGGAGCCAGCTGGACATCAGTGATTCACC
Source organism: Bos indicus (assembly GCF_029378745.1). NCBI lineage: Eukaryota > Metazoa > Chordata > Mammalia > Artiodactyla > Bovidae > Bos > Bos indicus. The sequence goes on along the minus strand of NC_091766.1, from coordinate 16,941,892 downwards.
AGGATAGTCATAGAGCTAAAAACAATAATCTCTGTCCGTGAAAATACAGACCACTGGAATGTTGTTAGTTGCATAGCTGACAGTCTCAAAGTAGCATATCGTGGCAGACACACAACCACAGTGGGTTGTACTAACAGAAAAGTGGTGTCATAGTTGGATGACCAGTGAGACAGCTGATCAGAAAAGACTGTCAGGCAGGGGGATTATTCTACAGCCAGACAGTTGGGCTGCAGGGTGAGTAAAAAGTTGCCCAGTCAGAAGGCCAGGGAGCCATACCAGCACACAGTTCTGGCAGTAGAGCAGGCTGCTACACACCTCTATTTGGGCAGTAGAATTGTCGGGAAGCTGCATGGTCATGTTAATTGTCATGGGATGCTGGGTGGCTGTTCGACCAATGAGTTTGGCAGTGGGGCAGCCTCACCACTGTAGAACCAAGAGCAAAAGAATGAGGTGTTTGACAGGCAGATGAACCATCAGACAGGGACTCGGACAGCTAGAGAAAGCAGCAGAATGACCAGAAATTGCCCATCCAGATGAGAAACCGTGGAAGGGGCGGCCGTGGTGGCTGCGCACCCTGAAACCGCCACCTGCCCGGCCCCTCGGGAATGAAACAGAGCGTGGCCAACCAGGCCTGAAGCGCTCCGTCAGCCGAGAGCGCTACGTGGAGACCTTGGTGGTGGCTGACAAGATGATGGTGGCCTACCACGGACGCCGGGATGTGGAACAGTACGTGCTGGCCATCATGAACATTGTAAGTGCCTCCCCCTCCCTGGACATGGACCCCCAAAAATGTGGAGCCCACCTCCAGAGTCAGGAAAAGGGCTGTCACCATCCCCCCCATCACTGATCAAATGCCAGTGAAACAGAATGGGAAGGGGACGGGGTGCCTCAGAAAGAAAGCCTGTTAGTGAAAGTAGCCTAGCACAGTGGTTAGGAGCATGAACTCAGGAGCTAGCCAACCTGGCCTTAAATCTCAGCTTTGCCAATCTTTGACTGTGTGCCCTTGGGCAAGCTACTTTGCCTCTCTGCCTTGGATTACCCACCTGTAAAATGGGTTTAATCATAGTACCAACTTCATAAGGCTACGTGGATACAGTGAATTGCTAAAGTGCTCACCATACACCTAACTCATAGTACTTACCCTATAATTGTTTACTGTATAAAATTAAACAGGCAGCTTGCAGGTACTTGTTGAGGTTAGCAGTACACTTATGGGCGTGCGTCTCTCTGCATGCAGGGCTCACCCGAGCACCTTCCTGTAAATTCATACAAGATGAGCTGGCTGACTCACACTCAGAGTTGGCGCCCGTCTTGGATCTTGATCAAGACTCTGGACCTTTCTGAGCCTCAGTTCCCGCCTCTGTAAAATGGGATTCTAATAGTACCTGTCACAAAGCTGTGGTGGGAGGGAAGACAGCTAGACAACTTGGCATGTAGTCAGGGTTTGATGAGTGATGCTGTTGTTCCACTGAAGCAAAAAGGGAAGAGAGAAAGTTTAGCACAGACAGATGACCTATTATGTAGACATAATATCATGCCTAACCCCACTGGTTTCTGCCCAGGCTCTGCCTCCCTTCCTTGGGCTTCCAAGTTTCCTCAAACCTGCCAGGGTTTCTGGGGAGTTTCCACATGGGATGGTGATGGCTCAGGGCTTCAAGGTCATTGCACAGAGTGGCCTCAGTCATCCACCTCCCCTCTGACCACTGGCTCCAGAGCTTCCAGCCTCCACACATCCACTTTCCAGTGGTGATGCTCAAATCGGTGCCTTCAGACAGTATGGAATGAGGCCAGATGTGCACATCTTTCAGGCCGCCTCTGGGCAGAGGCAGCTGTTGGGTGGGCCTCGAGGATGGAGGACAAGTAGACAGGCTGAGCTGGGGGTTTGAGTCAGAAAGACAAACGCTAGCAGGAAGGCTTAGCCAGACTGGAGTTCCACTTTCAGCACCTACTAGCTGTGCGTCCTGACCTCTCTGAGCATCGGGTGGCTTATCTGTAAAATGGGAATACTAATATCTACTGTGAAGATCTGGGCGGCAGGCATAGCCTGAGCCCCAGCACTCAGTAGGCTCTTGATTGATACAAGCTGTTGTCCTCATTTCTTTTTGTTTCCTATTCTGGGCCCCTCTTAAGACTCGGTCTCTCTTGTTTCTTGGAGGTCAGGTTGCCAAACTTTTCCAGGACTCGAGTCTGGGAAACATCGTTAATATCCTGGTAACACGCCTCATCCTGCTCACAGAGGACCAGGTGCGGGGGTGGGGGGAGGTTCCCCCACCTTCCACCACCACAGAATTCAGCACTGCCTGCGTTGCCCCCTGGGTGGCTGGTACCCGCGTACCTCACTCTGTCCATCCTCAGCCCACCCTGGAGATTACCCACCATGCCGGGAAGTCCCTGGACAGCTTTTGTAAGTGGCAGAAGTCCATCGTGAACCGCAGCGGCCATGGCAATGCCATTCCGGAGAACGGTGTGGCCAACCATGACACGGCAGTGCTCATCACGCGGTGAGGGGCAAGGAAGGCTCCGGGGGGCGCCTTCTGTTGGGGAGGGGGCCGGGGGAGGAGCAAATGGTCCAGGGGATTGCCCAGGTCCAAGCAGAGGTCACTTCTGCTGGGAGATGGGAGAGACCAGGACTGTCTAGTCGCCCTGTCGGGGAGCCAGGGAAGGGGAGGGGCTGCTGCAAGCCTGAGAATGTGGGGAGGCAGGTGGGGATCTATTTGGGCACTTGACGCATCCCTCACTCTGTCCTTTGTTCAGTCGGCCACTTGTGCACCCCAGCATCTCCAAGGCTGGCTGGGAGAAGAGCATGAGGTTTCGGTTCAGGGGCAGGACTCAACCGTGAGAGGGTTGAGGGAGGGCGGCCCTTAGGGAGGCAGCCCAGCCTCCTGACTCCTCCGTCTCCTCCCACAGCTATGACATCTGCATCTACAAGAACAAACCCTGCGGCACACTAGGTACCCGGGTCCCCTGGGTTTCAGGCACCTCTGAAGGCAGTGGGCTGGGTGACACTGGCCCCGGTGGGGGTGGGGACCTGGCAGAGTGGACAGAGCCGACAGACACAGCCCTGAGCCCCCAGCCCCGCCCCACCCCCACGCCCATTCCCCAGGCCTGGCCCCTGTGGGCGGCATGTGCGAGCGAGAGAGAAGCTGTAGCATTAACGAAGATATCGGCCTGGCCACGGCGTTCACCATCGCCCACGAGATCGGACACACGTGAGGCCGGGGACACGGGAGGCGGCGGGCAGGAGGAGCAGGGAGTGTCGCCCGGCACCTGGTGGAGCTGCTCACTGGCCCTGTCCCCAGGTTTGGCATGAACCACGACGGCGTGGGCAACAGCTGCGGGGCCCGTGGCCAGGACCCAGCAAAGCTCATGGCGGCTCACATCACCATGAAGACCAACCCGTTCGTGTGGTCCTCCTGTAGCCGCGACTACATCACCAGCTTTCTGGAGTGAGGATCTGCCCGCCCGCCTGCCCATCCCGCCCAGGGTCTCACACTCATGTTGCAGGGAGAGGGGCTGCCTCCGAGGAGGGGGATACGCTCAGGGCTGCTCCCCAGGGCCCCTGTGTGCTTGGCCTGCAGCCCTCCAGTGTGACAGCCACACTCTTCTCTCCACAGCTCAGGCCTGGGGCTCTGCCTGAACAACCGGCCCCCCAGACAGGACTTCGTGTACCCAACCGTGGCCCCTGGCCAGGCCTACGACGCGGATGAGCAGTGCCGCTTCCAGCATGGAGTCAAATCGCGTCAGTGTAAATACGGGGTAGAGAGAGCCTTCCTGCTTTCCTTCCTGGGAGGGGAGGGGGCCCACCACCACCAGGGTCAGGGGTGGGGTGGGGACAGGGGGTGGGGATGGGAGAGCTGGGAAGGGATGTGAGCCTCAGTGGCGGGTTCGGGGACAGAGATGGATGGGAGGGTTATACAAATGTCACACGCAATCTCAGTGCTCAAGGACAAGAATGGGATCCCCTTGCTTCTCCAGACCCCTGTTTTGGGGGCTGAACTGGGGAGAACCTGGGGGGTACCCCTTCTGTTGCAGCAGGACCAAAGTCCCAAGATCCCTAACGGGGCCATTTTTAACCAAACATCCAGACTTGGTGGAAATAGTTTCCCAAGGGATGAACCATCTTCCCCACTTGGCAAAAAAATGGGACAAAGGCTTCCAGGGACACCCTGTCTTCATTCCCTGCATCCCCCGCTGACTGGTTCACAAGATCTCTTGGCCCCAGTCCTTAGCTGGACAAGCTCTGAGCCTCCTGATCACGCCCCACTCTTTCTTGAGGCTTAGGCTCAGCTCCCAAAGCCCCATCCACCCAAAGAGAAGCGAGCTGGGGGTGCCCTCCCAGCTCCTCCCAGGAAACTGGTGCCCCACTGGCTTCCCTCTTCAGCCACCAGGGACCCCCGGCTCATCTAGGGCCTGCCCCTCCCCTGCCCATCTTCCCCAATTCCCTGAACATGCTCCCCAACTCGTTACAGGCTCACCCCAAATAGCCCAGCCGCAGCCCTTCACATCGTCAGGACTCAAAAAGATCAGTTTGAATGTCCAAGCTGAGGCCGTGTCAACTCCAAACAGGGAGCAGGGAGGTGTTAAAAGCCCTCACTTTATTCCAGTGCGAGACAGGGAAAGAAACCCTCAATCCATTAAATCTTTTTAAAGATTTATTTTATTTACTCATTTAGCTATTTTTGGCCGTGCCAGATCTTTGTTGCTGTGTGCAAGCTTCCTCTAGTTGCAGAAAGCGGGGGCTACTCTTCGTTGCAGTGTGTGAGCTTTTCGTTCCAGTGGTTTCTCTTGTTGCAGAGCACAGGCTCTAGGCACGTGGGCTTCAGTAGCTGTGGTTCCCAGGCTCTAGAATGGTGGCTCAGTAGTTGTTGCGCACAGGCTTAGCTGCCACATGGGATCTTCCCAGACCAGAGATCAAACCCATGTCTCCTGCGTTGGCAGGCAGATTCTCAACCACTGTACTACCAGGGAAGCCCCTTGATCCATTTATATTTAACCCACTCTTGCCACCCCACTCCACCCAACTTGGCTCCCTCTAGTGAATTCCTAAAGAATTCAGAAGCCACTTGAGCCTCTGCTGTGTCCCAGGGGTCCTAACTGTGACGGTGATGGCAGACACTTACTGAATGCCCACTACAGGTCCAGCATGCCATACCTATCATCTCAGTTAAACTCCTGACAATCCTGACAGCCACACATTGCGGGGGGACGGACTGAGGAATAGGAAGAAGGCCTTACCCAAAGTCACAGTTCGAGAACATGGTGGAGCCGGGATTTGAGTCGAGGTTTTTTTCTGAATCCAAAGTTTATAATGAGGTAGGGAGGTGGAGGAAGTGCCAGATTATCACGCACAGACCACTGCTGGTTGTATGTTGCATAGACTTTTCCTTTTATTTTTCCAAGGAACATCTTCTGGGCCCTCCTGGCAAAGGGATAAATAATGGACTACATGTAACTCAGTTAATATGTGTAAAGAGCTGGACCTGAGGCATGGTCCGGAGGTAGTCGCGGCCTTTATCACTCTGTAACAAGATGTTTGTGCAAGCCCTTTCATACTGACTCTGTCGTCACATGCCTGTCAGGCATATGTAGGCAAGGCCCATCTTACAGACAAGGCGCAGAGAGGGGGGATGTGTTGCAAATCAGTGGTGGAGTTAAAGTCTCCCAGAGTTAAATGAGACCCAGGGCTCATTTCTTACAGACCATGGCACGTCCTTGTGGAAAGGAGGATAAGCAGAGCTAGACTAGGCAGTTCTCTTTAAGAGGTGTCAGAAGTGGGATCTGTCATATTTTAGCAAATGGCCAGGAGAATATAACCCAAGTGAAGCCAGAAAACCAGGCTGAGGTGTTGTTTTGTTGTTTTTTTTTTTTTAATAATTTTATTTATTTATTTATTTATTTTTGGCTGTGCTGGGCCTTCATTGCTGTGCGGGGTTTTCTGTAGTTGCAGTGAGCGGGCGCTACTCTTTGTCGCAGTGCCCAGGATTCTCATTAAAGGAGCTTCTCTTGTTGTAGAGCACAGGCTCTAGGGTGAATGGGCTTCAGTGATTGCTGCACACAGGCTCAGAAGTTGCGGCTCCCGGGAACAATAGTTGCGGCACACTGGCTTAGTTGTTCCGAGGCATGTTGGATCTTCCCAGACTAGGGATTGAACCCATGACTTCTGCATTGGCAGGCAGATTCTTTACCACTGAGCCACCAGAGAAGCCCCAGGCTGAGTCTTTAAGATGAGAGTATCCTTTGAGGGAGCAAGTTTGAGGACCACCTTGTAAGCTTCTCATATGTGTGCAGTTGTCTCAGAGGCTGACACAGGAAATGTCCCTTCCTACAGCCATTGATGGGTCCAATCCCAAATCTTCAAAGCTTAGGAGGATCAGGTTCAAAGAGAAGATTACATGTGATTGTAAAATGAGGCAAGAAGGATTTCCACATCTCAGAGGCAAGACTCTAGGAAATGAACAGGATGTAGGCTAGAAGGTCAGATTTGGCCACACCTGAACCCAGTAAAGCTTGTCCAGGGATATTAATTAACCTGGACCTAAAGGGTCAGAATGGCTCCCTGGGACTGATCCAGCTTCCTGCCATGGACAGGACCTGCTGCCAGAGTCTTTGTGTTGTGTGTTTAGTCACTCAGTCGTGTCCAACTCTTTGTGACCCTTTGGACTGTAGCCCACCAGGCTCCTCTGTCCATGGGATTTTTCAGGCAAGAGTACCAGAGTGGGTTGCCAGGGTCTGGGCCAGCCCAAGTAAGACTCAGGAAGAAGATGGGCTGATTTTTCACTGGGAGAACTAGAGCAGCTTTCCACACAGACCTAGCCTGGCCTTATCCCCTCTCAACCTTCCATAGATTAAAACTTTGAGGAGCTTCGCCAGTTTAGGTTGGGGAAACAATAAGAACCACCTGCTGGGGGAATAAAAAGTTAGAGGTGGGGCCCTTGACCTGAGCCATCATCAAGCCTGGATTTTTCAGAACCACAGCTCTTGAGGTGGGCTGCTTTGCCCACTCTAAAAAGAAATCCAGCATCCTTCCTCCTTATTCCTCAGCCGGTCCCAAGTTTCCTTCTAGAAATTTGGGAAGTGCCAGGGGTTGAACTCCCAAAAAGATCCCCTGGGGAAGGAAATGGCAACCCACTCCAGTATTCTTGCCCAGAAATCCCATGGATAGAAGGGCCTGTGTGCTAAGTCACTTCAGTTGTGTCCAACTATTTGTGAACCCGTGGACTGCAGCCTGCCAGGCTCCTCTGCCCATGGGATTCTCCAGGCAAGAATACTGGAGTGGATTGCCATGCCCTCCTCTAGGGGATCTTACCAACCTAGGGATCGAACCTGTGTCTCTCACATCTAACCTGCATTGGCAGGCAGGGTTTTTACCGCTAGTGCCATCTGGGAAGCCCAATCCATGGGCTTGGGCTACAATCCATGGGGTCGCAAGGGTGGGACAGGACTTAGCTACTAAAGAAGGGGCTGAACTACAGAGGGATTAGATCGTAGACCCAGCTATCGATTAAAGTTCTGGGATAGAATCCAGATTGCCTCCTTAGCAGCTGTATGACCTCTAGCAAGTGACCCTACCTCTCTGATCCTTGGTTTTCCCACAGTAAAATGGAGAGTATAGTGCCTAAGGGAGTTTGAGGGTCTCCTAGGTGTTTGATAGGACTTCCCTTGTAGCTCAGCTGGTAAATAATCTGCCTGCAATGATGGAGACCTGGGTTTGATCCCTGGGTTGAGAAGATCCTCTGCAGAAGGGAAAGGCTACCCACTCCAGTATTCTGGCCTGGAGAATTCCATGGACTGTATGTATAGTGCATGGGGTCGTGAAGAGTCGGACCCGACTGAGCGACTTTCACTTTCACTAGGTGTTTGATAAGAGCTGCTTATAGCCCGAGAAGAGGTCCCTTCCTATACCCTGCCAGTAGTTGCAAAAAGAAACCCAGGAAAGGAAGGCTGGAGCCCCACTGAGCGGGTCGCCTGGGTTCTCCCAAGGAAGGTGGGAGGGAGGGTCCGAGCCTGAGCGGGCACCTTGGCCCGCAGGAGGTCTGCAGCGAGTTGTGGTGTCTGAGCAAGAGCAACCGGTGCATCACCAACAGCATCCCGGCCGCCGAGGGCACGTTGTGCCAAACACACACCATCGACAAGGGGGTGAGCCTCGACCGGCCTGGGCCACCGCCGGGGCCCGCCATCGGCTTTGGCCACGCCCACTGCCTGCAGGTCCCGCCCCCTGCCCGAGGCCACACCCCTCCCAGGCTACGCCCTGCATGCTTGGCCCAATACTAGCTCCACCCACTGCTGGGGACTGTGCTTAGGCCACGCCCCCACGTTACCCTGTACTATCCAGGTCTACGGACCCCACCTCCATCCTCCCCCTTTCGCCCCACCCCCCGAGGGCTTAGAGCTCCAGCTGTGGGCCTGGGGAGGGGGTGGGAATGATCGCCAAGGCCTCGAGACTGCAGAGTCCGACTCACCTGCCTCATCATCCCACCCGCAGTGGTGCTACAAGCGGGTCTGCGTCCCCTTCGGGTCGAGGCCGGAGGGCGTGGACGGCGCCTGGGGCCCGTGGACCCCGTGGGGTGACTGCAGCCGGACGTGCGGTGGCGGCGTGTCCTCCTCCAGCCGACACTGCGACAGCCCCAGGTCAGTTCTCAGGCCCTTCTGCAGGAGAGGCGGGCGGCCCCTCCCCCCGTCCCCCCTGCCCCATTTCTCTCCTGTCCGCCCCCGCTTCCAGGCCGACCATCGGGGGCAAGTACTGCCTGGGAGAGAGACGGAGGCACCGCTCCTGCAACACCGAGGCGAGTTCCCCCAGGACCTCAAGCCGGGTCCCTCTGACACGAGGAAAGAAAGGCATAAGTCAGTTTCCAGTGAGCTCTGACCGGGTGGCCACCATCTCTTTGGAACCTCCAGCGGCCACCCGCTCCTTTCCGGGCCCTCCCCACACCTGTCCTGGGTCCCAGCTCCTTCCAGCTCACACATTTGCAGTAGATGCATCTCGCACCAGCCACAACGGGCCCCTTCCTTTACTGCCCAATTCTACTCCCCACCAAAGCCCCACCCCTGCTCCAAAGCTGACCCTGTGCTCCTTGCCAATCCAGTGGCCAGGTTTTCATTGCATTCCTTTCTGACCAGGGATCACCGTCTCCTGTCCAAAACTCCCAGCCACAAGTCCCACACGCTCATGAAGAGTGTGCTTGACTCCTTTCTAGGCCCGCTCTCTCAAGAAAGGCCCCATGGTCTGAAGCCAGAAACCCAGGTGTCATTCTTAGCTTGCCCACAAACTCGAGTGAGTCACCTACTCCCATTGCAGAGGCACCTGTCCCTCGGGCCTCCTTCCTGGCTTCCCTGCCTCCAGTCTCAGAGCATGAGTTCTCCAGCCTCTGGGCCTCTGCCCTAACTACATCCCCCCATACTCCGTACCTGGCCTCCTGACTTCTCCCTTCTGGTGCCCCCCAGGACTGTCCCCCAGGCTCCCAGGACTTCAGGGAAATGCAGTGCTCTGAATTTGACAGCGTCCCCTTTCGTGGAAAATTCTACACATGGAAGACATACCGGGGAGGTGAGCAGGGAACTGAGAAGGTCGTGGAGTGGAGGGGGACAGCTGCAGGTGGAGGCAGGATCATGGGTTTTGTCTTGAGCAGCCCCTCTCCCAAGGAACCAGAGTGCCCATGAGTGCCTGGACTATACAGCGGGGACCCCACTTCCTCTGCTCAACCTGCCCATCCTCGTTGGGTCTGGGGTCTGGCCTTTGGTCTAATGGGGCTGTGCCCCCCAGGGGGCGTGAAGGCCTGCTCTCTCACATGCCTAGCAGAAGGCTTCAACTTCTACACGGAGAGGGCAGCAGCTGTGGTGGACGGGACTCCCTGCCGCCCGGACACAGTGGACATTTGTGTCAGCGGCGAGTGCAAGGTGGAGGGGACTCCCAGAGAGAGGGCAGGGGAGGCGGGTGGCTGGAGGTGGGAGGCGGCTCCCTGACACCCCCTCCCCCACCACTGCCCTTCCCAGCACGTAGGTTGCGACCGCGTCCTGGGCTCCGACCTACGAGAGGACAAGTGCCGAGTGTGCGGGGGTGACGGGAGTGCCTGCGAGACCATCGAGGGGGTCTTCAGCCCAGCCTTGCTTGGGACTGGTGAGAGACCCCAGCTTCTCTCCTACACTCCCCCATTTGGCAGCTGGGGGCACAGTTCACCCCAAAAGATTCAGGAGTAGTGCCCCAGGTCACAGTCAGGAACTGGCTTGGGCTCTGGTGCCTAAACCTTCACATTGAAAGCATCCCAGAGGGTGGGTACCTAAATCTCTCCCATGCCCCATCCTGAGGGTCTCATGCCATCTTGAGGAGCCAGGAGCATGACTCTCCAAGGGGACTGAGGGGCTGTCTGTGCCAGACCACAAAGCTTACTAGGGGCAAGGGTAGCTGCAGGGTGTGGTAAGTCGAGGGCTTCCCAGCCTTGGGCTGAAGGAAAGAGACCCCAGGGAGTGTTTGGGGGGCGGTGAGAGTGGGAAAGTGTTAAGGGCCCAAACAGCCACTGAAGCCCAAGTGTGGCGTCCAGGGGACAGGCAGTTAAACCAGTATGCATGGGGGATGCAGGTGGGCAAGGATAGAGGGTCCACAGGGGCCCAAGATCATCCAGTCATAAGTGATGGAGCCCACTGCAACCTGACTCTGACTGCTAAAACCATCAAGTCACCGTATATGGCTCAGGAACCCCATGGTACCCCCTTCCCTCTGCCCAAAGCTCAGTCCTGCTGCTTGTCTTAGGGTGGGGGTGGGTTGGACCATTTTAGTGGTTTGAGAGGTAAGAAAATTGGAGGTCAAATCCCAGCTGAACCACTTCCTAGCTATAAAACCTAGGCAAGCTGTTTCATCTCTTTGAGCCTCAGTTTTGTCATCTGTAAAGTGGGTATGATGACGTGTCTACTTAACAGAGCCAGAGACACAGTGGGCCTCTCTGTAAGCGCTTAGCACAGTAATGGTTACCTGCTGTCATCAGGGACCAGGAGTGGGGGGTGGGGTGGGCAGGCAGGTACAGGGACAGACCAAGCCTGTGACACCTGAACTCTCCTCTCCAGGGTATGAGGAAGTCGTCTGGATCCCCAAAGGCTCCGTCCACATTTTCATCCAGGACTTGAACCTCTCCCTCAGTCACCTGGGTGAGCCAGAGGTGGGGGAATGAGGACTGGGGTTAGCGGGGGTATCAGTGTGGCTGGAATTCTGACCTCTTTGCTGTCCCCCAGCCCTGAAGGGAGACCAGGAGTCCCTGCTGCTGGAGGGGCTGCCCGGGACCCCCCAGCCCCACCGCCTGCCCCTGGCCGGAACCACTTTTCAGCTCCGACAAGGGCCGGATCAGACCCAGAGCCTAGAAGCCCTAGGACCCATTAATGCATCTCTCATCGTCATGGTAACGGCAGGGCTGGGAGCACGGTGCAGGAGGACGTTAGCATCCTTTTGGGATCTCAAACTTGGCTTCTATTTGATTCTCCCCCACCCCCCATCCCCCACCGCTGCGACCCCAGGTACTGACCCAAACTGAACTGCCTGCCCTCCGCTACCGCTTCAATGCACCCATTGCCCGTGATGCACTGCCTCCCTATTCCTGGCACTACGCACCCTGGACCAAGTGCTCAGCCCAGTGTGCAGGCGGTGAGACCCAGGAGTGGGACGGGATGGGGCAGGTTCTGGTCACCAGGCTGACCTTTTGGGCCAGGCAGGGCTGAGCGGGCCTGTCACCCGCCCCCAGGCAGCCAGGTGCAGGCTGTAGAGTGTCGGAATCAGCTGGACAGCTCCGCCGTGGCCCCCCACCACTGCAGCGCCCACAGCAAGCTGCCCAAGAGGCAGCGTGCCTGCAACACGGAGCCCTGCCCACCTGAGTGAGTGCCGGTGGGGTTGCAGGGCCGGGGCGACAGGCTCCTGGGATCAGAGGAGTCAAGGCTCCCTAAGGTGCAGACAGGGGTGTCCCAGAGTCAGACTCAGAGCAGTGGTGCTCCCTGATGTGCCTCCCTGCCCCCAGTGAGGGTCCAGAGTAAAGATGTTCTGAGTTTGGGGTGTGGGGTGGTGGGAACAGCAGGCATTCGGGTGCCAGTTTCCATAAGGATGCTGGTTGTTAGGCGGGAGGACCTGCCAGTGCCCCGAGGTCAGGGTGCTGCCCTGCCTACTGTCTCAGACCGCCCCTCCCCCCACAGCTGGGTGGTAGGGAACTGGTCGCGCTGCAGCCGCAGTTGTGATGCAGGCGTGCGCAGCCGCTCCGTCGTGTGCCAGCGCCGCGTGTCAGCGGCCGAGGAGAAGGCGCTGGACGACAGCGCTTGCCCGCAGCCGCGCCCCCCAGTACTGGAAGCCTGCCACGGCCCTGCCTGCCCTCCGGAGTGGGCCGCCCTCGACTGGTCGGAGGTCAGCCGCCCCTTCCCGCCCGCAGCCCACCCACTACTCCCTAGGCAGAACAGGGAGGGGCCGGGGTGGCCCCACGTCGGGTGCCGCCCCCCCAGGCGCCTCCCCACTCCCGCTGGCCCTAGTGGGCCCCCCGTGATTGGTCCTAAGTTAGCTATACCGTCCTCCATTCCCACTGAATCAGCATCCTCCCCACGGCTTGTTCAAGCGGGGAGCAGGGTGCCCACTGAGCATGAAACGCCCCCTCCCAACTGCAGTGCACCCCCAGCTGCGGGCCGGGCCTCCGCCATCGCGTGGTCCTCTGTAAGAGCGCAGATCACCGCGCCACGCTGCCCCCCGCGCATTGCCAGCCCGCGGCCAAGCCACCAGCCACCATGCGCTGCAACCTGCGCCGCTGCCCTCCGGCCCGCTGGGTGGCGGGGGAGTGGGGCGAGGTAGGCGCGTGCACCCTGCCGAGCGGGGACCCAGGGCAGGGGTGGCAGGGTGGGCGGCGGTGCCGGGCTTCCGCTCATCGGCGACTCCCCACAGTGCTCCGCGCAGTGTGGCTTCGGGCAGCAGCAGCGCCCTGTGCGCTGTTCCAGCCACACCGGGCAGCCCTCGAGCGAGTGCGCCGAGGCCCTGCGGCCACCCGCCACACAGCAGTGCGAGGCCAAATGTGACAGTGCGCCCCCGGGGGACGGCTTGGAAGGTTTGTGGGGCTGGGGGGCCGAGGGGCACTGGGAGGGCCCTGTCCAGAGGATGCCATAGCTAGGAGAGCTGAGGGACCCTTGTCCCTAGGGTGCCTCCAAACACTGACATCCCTTTCTCTGTCACCTCCAGACCATCTTTCATCATCTCCTGCCTGCCAACATGTATTGGGTACCACTGTGTGCCAGGCATTGTAGGAACCTGATTTTTCTGGGGGTCCAAACTCAGGTCATTCCTTCAACCACCTCCTTGACTCTAACCCTCCCTGTTCATTTCCATCTATGACATTTGCTGTTGTTCACTCGCTAAGTTGTGTCTGACTCTTTGCGACCCCATGGAAAAATTGCCCTCCATTCTTTCCCAGTGTGAGCTTCTCTTGTGGTTCTGACTAGCAGAGAATCTGCCTGCAATGCAGCAGACCCAGGTTCGATCCCTGGGTGGAGAAGATCCCCTGGAGAAGGCAATGGCAACCTACTCCAGTATTCTTGCCTAGAAAACTCCATGGACAGAGGAGCCTGGCAGGCTACAGTCCACAAGAGTTGGACAAGACAGCGACTAACACTTTCACTTCCCCAGTAGAATATTGAATACCTTCTGATCTGGGGGGCTCATTTCCCGTGTCCTCTTTTTGCCTTTTCAAACTGTTCATGGGGTTTTCACAGCAAGAATACTGGAGTGGGTTGCCATTTTCTCCTCTAATGGACCACGTTTTGTCAGAACTCTTCACCATGACCTGTCTGTCTTGGGTGGCTCTGCACAGCATAGCTCATAACTTCATTGTTATGCAAATCCCTTCACCATGACAAGGCTGTGATCCATGAAAGGGATCTGCTACATTATCTGCCTGATGTTTTTCTTTCAATCAGTTTCTCAGCCTCGGGCACTATTGATGTTTGGGGCCAGAAGGTTCCTTGTCTTGCGGGCGGCCCTGTGCATTGTCAACGGTTCAGCATCCCTGACCCTGCTAGATGCCAATGGTACCCCTCCTCCCAGTGGTGAAAACCGAAAAATGCTTCCAAACATCTCCAAATATCCCCTGGGAGGCAAAACTGCCTCCCTTGGAAACCACTGCTCTAAATATACCCATCTCTTTCTACCTAAGTAAATATATATTTCATAGAGAGCTATAGGTTACTTACTCCAGGCACTGGGACCAAACTGCCTGGATTCATCTTCCATCTCTGTGTCTTGGTTTTCTTATCTGTCAAGAGGCGGAGGAGTGGTGGTATGTGTTAATATATTCACTGGAGGTAATACCACCTTAAGCTGCTGCTGCTGCTAAGTCGCCTCTGTTGTGTCCGACTCTGTGTGACCCCATAGACGGCAGCCCACCAGGCTCCTCCATTCCTAGGATTCACCAGGCAAGAACACTGGAGTGGGTTGCCATTTCCTTCCCCAATGCATAAAAGTGAAAAATGAAAGTGAAGTCGCTGAAGTCGTGTCCGACTCTTAGCGACCCCATGGACTGCAGCCTACCAGGCTCCTCCGTCCATGGGATTTTCCAAGCAAGAGTACCAGAGTGGGTCGCCAGTGCCTTCTCCATACCACCTTAAGGAGAGAGACTAAATCCACGTGAAGCCCTGTATTAGCCCAGGCTCTGTCATACGTCAGTGACTGCTAAGTGAGAACCCTGGTCCATTGTCAGGAACAGACTGTCAGTTACCTTGAACACAGAATACACATATACCCTAAGAGGAAGGACCACACTGGAGTTCAAGGTCCCCAGTGTGTGACAAAGGGAAACGAGCAAGGGTTATATACACCAAACGGGTAATTGGAAAAGGAACACTTTTCTCGTCATTTTAATACGGTGTCCAAGCCCCAGACCTGCACTCTCTTTCAAAATTCTCCAGAGAGCCTAGTGACATGGTTACTGTTAGAAGCCCCACTTTGAGAGCTGAGAAGCCAAGGCACAGAGAAGCTAGGAAGCGGTGTGCAGCCATTGGTCGCACTACGGGGGGAGGGGGGGAGGCGCTGAGACCAGATTCCCCTCCCCTTCCTCTTCTCCCGCCCCTTTCAGAGTGCAAGGATGTGAACAAGGTCGCCTACTGCCCCCTGGTGCTGAAATTTCAGTTCTGCAGCAGAGCCTACTTCCGCCAGATGTGCTGCAAAACCTGCCAGGGCCGCTAGAGGGCGCTCGGCCTTCGGAGCGAGCCCTGGATGTGCGCGGGCTGGGGGTGGGGGGAACCAGGCCTGCAGCTGACCAGCCTGAAGGAGCCCGAGGGGGCAGGAACTGGGAGTGAATGGTGAGATGGAGCTGGAAGTTATTTATTGGGAACTCCTGCAGGGCTCCTGACTGGGGGCGGGGGGAGGGGGTGAGGGAATGGAGAGGGGCTGGCCACGCCCACGGCCCCTCCTCTGCGCACCTCCCAGTTCACAGAGAGACCACCCCCTCCAGGGTGAGCTTGAGTTGGAACAGTTGCTCTCCCTAGAACTCTTGCCACCCACCTTTAGGGAGCCCCCCACACAACACCCGCCTTTGATCGGAATATGTACTGTGAAGAGTGGGGGTGGGGAGGGGGTCAGCCGGTGCCCTGCCCCCCCCAGCACTGCCCTGCCCCTCCACTCTGAGCTGGGGGGCGAAATCTATGTCCGCTATGGGGGAGGGGATTAGCACCACCTCCCTGCCACCCTGCCCCCAACCAGACCAGCTAGAAGCGGGAGGCAGAGCTGGGAAGACCCACCCCATTCTCTGCCTTACCTGCCCCAGGGGGACCCCGTCATCCAGGCTACCCCCATGATGGTGCTACAGGCCCTGCCCTGGGGCCCACACACCCCCTCACCAGGAAGCCCTACATCAATAAAGTTCTGTCTTGTGTAGATTTCTGTGCCCGACTGTGTGTGTGTGTGTGTGTGTGTGTGCGCGCGCGCGCGCGCGCGAATGGGTCCCATCCAATTATCCCCCCGCCCTGGAAGCGGCCACACCCCCTCACAGGTCGGCCCCAACAGCCCAAAGGGGACTTGTACCAATACAGACTAGAGCCCAGTAACCTTAGGTCAAAAATACAGTTGCTTCTTGGACTTCCTTGGTGGTCCAGTAGTTGAGCGTCCGCCTGCCAATGCAGGGGACACAGGTTAGATCCCTGGTCCGGGAAGATTACACATGCCCGTGGGCCAACTAACCCCGTGCACCACAATTCCTGAGCCCGGGCTAGAGTCTGTGTGCTGCAACTACAGAAGCGGACCAGCCCCATACTCTGCAAGAGAAGCTACCGCAATGACAAGCCCACACGCAATAAGGAAGAGTAGCCCCCACTCGCCGCAACTAGAGGAAGCAGGGTGCAGCAAAGAAGACCCAACAGAACCTAAAATAATCTTTTTTTTTTTTTTTTTTTAATACAGCGTCTCTTAGAGACTCTCAAAGCAACGCAATCTGGCACCTGTTACCCCAGCCACCACACTCCCTGTCACTCTGCCATCTCCAGCCGCCCTGGACTCCTGAAATTTCCTCAGAGTCCCCATCTTCCCATCTTAAGGCCTTTGCTAGAGCTGTTTTCCTCTGCCAGGTGTACCCTCCCGTTCCCCCTTCACCTGGTTAACTCCAGCTCACTTCGCGGTCTCAGCAAAAAAAGTCGCCTCCTCCCAGAAGCCTCCCCTGACGCCCTCAATAAGGTGGGGGGCGGGGGTGTCGACCTGACTGTTCACTTCTAGTGCCCTGGAGACATTGCTGAGGTTTGCAGGCACCAAGCCCGTCGGTTGAGAAACGGGCTGCTCCCCAGATGTGGCCACTAGGGGGCGCCGCGGCACTCCAGTCTCCGCGCAGGATGCGGTGTGTGGCCTGGAGCGCGGGGATACCCGGGTATGCAGGCCTTCCTGCCAGGCTCTCCCAGGGTCTGTTTCTGCCTCCGCCACTTCCCCACTGTGTGTGGCAGACGACAGCCTCTGGGAAATGCCATTTCCTCACACGTCAGGAGGAGACCAGCACACGGCCTACTGGTCTCCCAAACATCAGAAGATGGGCCATCATTTGATGGATGTCATGTGCTTCCTTGGTGGCTCAGACGGTCAAGAATCTGACGGCAATGCTGGAGACCCGGGTTCGATCCCTGCGTTGGGAAGATCCCCTGGAGGAAGGCATGGCAACACACTCCAGTGTTCTTGCCTGGGAAATCCCATGGACAGAGAGGCCTGGCGGGCTACAGTCCATGGGGTCACAAAGACACGACTGAGCGACTAATACTGATGTGCGCGCCAGGCGCTCCCGGCAGGATCCCCAGCCCCACCGCCGCCGTTTTAGGATGAGAAAATGAAGAGAGCTGGGGCGGCGGGTGCAGTCATTAATTCTAGACGTAACATTCAAAGTCTGGGACCTTCCAAATGCCCCTGGCTCTCGGGACCCTCCACTCCCCTGGCAGAAACGCACCTGATTCCCAAGGTCCCTCCTGGAAGAAGGACCAGCGGAAGCGGCTTCGGAAGTGAGAGTTTGCCCAGGGATGCCCAGAGCAGATACACATCTCAAGTGGGTCTGGAAGACTCCTAAGCAGCCCAGGACAGAGCAATCAGTCCGCAGCCAACGGATCCTTGTCCCGCCTGCTGCAGCCGCGTCCCGCGGGGGGCGGGGCGGGGCGGGGGGCGCGAGGGAGTTGGAGACTCGGTTTCCTGGGGTCTGGCAGCTGCTGCCTTCCATCCTTAACCTCTCCCTTCGGGCTCTGGGCTCCAGACCAGCAGCTCCCTCGGGCCAGTCTGGGCGCTCTCCCCGCCCCCAGGCTCAGCTTCCCTCCCCGGTAGCCGCGGGCCCCTCCCGCCAAAGGAAGTGAGAAGGGGGCTGTTGTAAGAGGAACTAGGGCCGGGAGTCTGCAGGAGGAGCAGGAGCAGGGCCATGCCCGAGCCGCCCCCAGGAGCTTCCTGAGCCTGCACCCCTTCCACGACCCCTCCAGGCACCTCCCCAGGGACCCAGACACCAGCCCCTACCATGGTAAGTCATTCAGGGTGGGCCCTGAAGTGCAGCAGTCGGGGGCACCAGTCAGATGGAAGTGCCTAGAGGCCACCACCAGAAAGTGGGGCCATGGGAACGGGCACAGCAGACCCTTTGGGATTCTGCAATACAGCTCAGGTGCTCCAAGCATCCCACACCGGGCACCAAGCTCCCACTGGATGGTGGACAAGATGCCAGGGTGGGGATGGGGCACCAAGGATGGAGCAGTAACCGGAGGACAGAAGGTGGTTTTGAAGGCTCCCACAGTGCCTGCAGGTGCAGGGACAAACCCCTTTTCTGGGGCGTGGGGAACCCAGTTCCTAGTTGAGTTTGGTGCCTCATCTCCGTGTGGCCTTGGGCCAGTCACTTCCCCCTCTGCGGGTCTCAGTTCCCACACGTCATATTTGGAAGTCTCTCAGGATGTGGAAGGTGTTTGGGGGCTCCTCTCCATTGGAACCTTCAGAGGGTCTTGGGATCCAGCCTCTGTGAGTCCACCAGAGCTGGGAGAGAAAGCTGGGTCAAATGGGTGGTGGGTTGCCATGATGGTGGCATGCCGGCATCCCAGTGTGGGTGACAGGGTGGTTTGGCAGTAGTCATCACAGAAGCGGGAATGGGTGAGATGAAACATTCCACACCACCATGGGTTCCTTCTGCTGGAGGGCAGCAGGGAAAAAACACTACACCCAGAAGCCTCACCACCTGCTGAGACTGAGGTCTGATGATGACTGTGGTGATAAGGCTGTGGAGATGGTCATGGTCCTCGGTCTAGATCCAGTAGCATCATGTCACACGCATGAAGAGGAGACTTGGCTGGCTATAAATGTCACACCTCCGTCCCCCGCAGCCAAAGTTCCATGGCTCTGCAAGCCACTTCAGCTTTCATTTTTTGTCAATCTGTCCATGAGGGCGTGTGGCTGGGGTCAGTCACAGAGCTAAAAGTGACAACTGCAGAGTTGCTGGCAGTTGCCGCAATGTGGAGGCAGGGGTTGTGAGATCACCCTACTTCAGAAAGCCAGTGATAAATGGGGCACCACGGGCCACGGACCCCTCTGGTTAACCGGCAAGCAAACCATCAACTAGAGCTCTGGGCTTGAGACAGAAGCCCTTCCAAGACGGAGCCAGCCCAGGAAGACTCCTTGATCAAAGAAGCACAGGAAATAATTTGCTACTTCAGAGAAAAGCAACCCCTCCCAAGGAAACCATGTGAAATGCTGAGTCAATGATCTGCTTGGCCAACTGGGTCTGGGAAGGGAGAAACTCACCCAAGAGGATCATGAATTAAAAAAAAAAAAGAGTGGAATTTATCCATGAGGTTAATACCTCTGTCTAGAGGTGCTGACATCTTTCTGGAGGAATGCTGGATGCCAGAAAGAGGTGTTGAAAGATTCAGTGAAATGATGTTCGTCAAGTGCTTCACAGAGCACATAATGTGCTCCATACACCGCAGAAGCCATATTCACAGTGGGAGTTAGCCATGGTGATGGATGGATGTGGCTTCATTCTTGGTTCCTGTAGAAGAATTGGGCTGTTGATGTCATTGTTCATGATGGTGGTCATTGCTGTCCATTGTCCCATGTTGGTGGTGTGGTGGTGGCAGTGATGGCTGCTTTTAGTGCCAGCTAGTGTTCAATATTGGTGGCTGGTGGTTGCTTGTTTTCCGCTGGAGGGTTGATCTCTAGAATAATGGCAGCTGGTCATCGTTTGAAGTTGGGTGGTGACAGTGATGTTCGTTTGCTGTTGGTCATTCATTGATGATCTGGGTGACTGTCTTGGGACTGGCGGTGATGCACTGTTGGTTTGGAAAGGGGTACGATTGAAGGCTGAACTTCCTAGGTGGCTCAGTGGTAAAGGATCTGTCTGCCAACACAGAACACTGCATTTGATCCCTGGGTCTGGGAGATCCCCTAGAGAAGGAAATAGCAACCCACTCCAGTATTCTTGCCTGGAAAATCCCGTTTACAGAGGAGCCTGGCAGGCTACAGTCCACAGGGGGTCACAGAAGAGTCTGTGACTACTAGTTACGATTTAGTGACTAGACAACCACGACTGCTTCAGTGGTGGTAGGTTACCTGTGTTTGTTGATGGCTACTATTGTGATCGTGGTTGTTACTGTCCATGGTGATTGGTTATTATGGGTTGTTGGTGCCGGTGGTAATGCGTGCTGATGGTGATGAGTGATGGTAAGGAAATGGGTGGTGGAATCTTTCGTACTTCTGCTTTATATTAGCTGGCATTAAGGTTATCAGCAATTTCTGTTCGACTTCGGCTCAGGGGCAGGTAAAGGCAGCAATTGGTTGTCCTCAGTTGATAATGGTGGTGACATGAGGGTAATGGTGGTTGTTTTGAAAGTACAGATATGAAGCTGGGAGGCCAGTAATGTGGCTGCTTGATCCAGGGGCAGCAGTCACAGGGATGGACAGAAAAGGCTGGAGGCCAAGAAAGGGTGAAGGAAAAAGATTCTAGAAGGACAAGGATCCCCAGATGTTGGAGAATGGCCTCTGGTTAGGGTCAAAGAGCCTGAGACACCCCTCCCAAGGGAGGGGGAGACCTGAGAGCTGTTGGAGGTGAGAATGTTGTTTGCGTGGGGTAGAGACACAGGGTGTGTCCCCAGAGCCCCACAGAGCAAGACCCAGGCTCCAAGGGCACATCAGGGGGCCAGGGTGGGGCCAAGGGCTGAGGGCAGCTCCAGCAGCCACTGCCACAGCAGCTTCACCTCACCACCGGCTGGCAACCACAGTACACAGGACCCCAGAGAGGAAGGAAGTGGCTGTTTCGTTGTTGTCTCCAGTCTGGGGCTCTGCTCATCACCACCCAGGAGCAGGGAGGCCAGAGCAGTTGGTGCAGATTGCAAAAGCTGGCTCCTCCAGCCCTTCCTCCTGGCCCTGTGTCCCGAGCCTGTGGGATTGGCCAGCTTAAGGCTGCTGCTGCCACTGGCGATGGGGAGAGAGGCTAGTGTTTCCGCTTGACAAGCTTCACCTCGTTGAATCTGCACAGCTGCCCACGAGGCCCATAGTCCTCAATGTTCCCATTTGCCCGATGAGAAAACAGAGGCAGGGAGGTTCAGCTAGCTGCAGGACAACCCAAGATAGTAGAAAATTTCAACCAGTGATCCCCAAGGTCACACTTTGAACAGCCACCTTGATCGACAACCTCTTCCTCCTCCTTCCAGCTGAGAAGCTACCTGAGGGTGTGGGCTGACTCCTATAGTCTAGTTTTAATTCAAGCAACTAGAATGCTGGTGTGCCACACACACCCAAGGCCTTCTGGCCCATCGCTCCAGCTGCCACTACTGACAACATTCTGAAATATTCATGTTTCAAGGTCTATCTCCTACAGGAAGCCTGCTCTGATTGCCTCAGCCTCCTACAGGAAGCCCTCTCTGATTGCCTCAGTTCTTCTTCGTGCAGTCTGATTGGGATCACTGTCTCCCCTGGACAACTCGCTTCTGAGCTACTCAAGAGCAGAGTCTAGGCCTGGTCCCCACAGACCTCCATGCACAGTAGGAGTTCAGAAAGTGTTTTCACTACAGGGCTCCAATGCCCCAGCCCTTGGTTCTCCCTTCTTTGGCACCAGGGAAGCTGCAACCCCATGCCTCTACTGTAAGTTGCGGGGGGGGCGGGGGGAGCCTCTCTGAAGAGCTGAAGTTAGAGACTATGTTCTCTTCTGTCCCAGTCACCTCGCGCCCCTGACTATCTTTCACAAGAACTCCAGCCTCTTGAGTCATATCTGACTTGTGGTCAACTGTGACCACAAGCTCTCTGTTACACCCTCACCCCTAAGGGAGGAACAAACAGCTTCAGCTTGACCCTCGGAGACTTGGGGGACACAGAGAGATGGATACCAATGACACAGGATAAGAGGCAGTCTTATTGCAATGATACTTCATTCATTTATTCATTCAACAAGTGTACATTGACCAGTTCCTCTATATTATCAAACACGGACCACTTTCACTAAATGCTCCTGGGGACACTGGCTGCCATTTCCTGAGGTAACCCAGTAGGTCTTTTCTCAGCACCGGCTTGTTTATTTTCCCCAGCAAGCCCACGGAGGAGATTTATTATGGCACCCGTTCTACAGATGGGGCAACTGAGGCTTGGAGAAGTGAAGTGGCCTCCCTAGGGTCCCATAGCCAAGTGTCAAGCCAGGCCTCACACCCAGTTCATCCCTTGCCAAAATTCTCGACTCTCCTCACACTATACCCTCTTGAGCAAAACCTCTCTCTCCGCCACAAACAACCCATGGGTTTTTTTGTGTGATTGCGTAGAACTCGGCTGGATCCAGGAGTCCCGGCTTCCTGGGGCTGGACACAGAAGGAGGGATTGCTAGAGGCAGAGGCCCATTCCACTGGGTGGGGAAAGAAGGGAGGGACAGGAAGAGGAACCAAGTTCTCGGGGCCAGGAGAGCCAGCCAGACACAGCCGGCCTCAGGGCCTCTGACCTCAGAGAAAGGAAGTGGCCTGAAGTCTCAGCTGAGCCCGAGGGGGTCCCAAGAGCATGGACATCAGGATGACCCCAAAGAGGAAACCCTGGACAGGACAATGTGTGTCTCCTCCCCGTCCTCATCTGACCTATAGCACCAACCCTGGCCATTCCCGTCGCAGACCCGGCTTCCCTTTCTGCTGTTTGACCTTAGAGAGGACACCTAACCTCTCTCTCTGGGCCATAGTTTTCTCTTTCGCAAAATGGATCTAATCAGAGCAATGACCCAGTCGCGTGCCCAGAGGATGCGATGAGATAATTCACGGAAAAAGTTTAGACCAGAGTCTGGCACAAAATAAGTGCCAGTGGGGCGTGAACTTTTGTTACCTATTGTTGTTCCCGGTTACCATAGTTACCACCCACGCCCCACCCTTTGAGGTCTTCAGAGAGAGAATCCACTTCCAGTTCGCCCACCCAACCTCCCCACCCTGACTCAGGGAAAGGACAGCCCCAGCAGGTCCCTGAATGACACCACTTCATCCCCTGTATTTAAAATTTCATCGGCTCTTACCAACAAACCAGCTGGTCTCCTTATTTTAAAAACAGAACATACACTCCCCTGACCCCTCTTCCCCACAAGCCTATTTCCCTCTTTCCCCTTCTTGGCCAGACTGTCCAAAAGCAGTCCTCTCCCTGTCTATAGCTCCTGACCTCCCAAGTTGACTCCTGACCCTGAGGTGTCCATGGGGGACCCTCTGAGCCTCCAGTGAGTGTAAAGTTCTTTAGCATCTGGGGGTCCAGTCGACAGCTCCCTGCTTCTCCAAACCGGCCACCCCAGGTCCTGGCTGTCTCCAAACTCAGCCTCTTCCGTGGGCATGCTTGCTAACCCCTCCACGCTGCTGTTTCCGAAATCTTGTCCTCCCCCACCTACCCTTCCTGCTGTATCCCAGGGCTCTCAGAGCATCACACCAGCTGCTGTTGTTGCTCAGTCACTGTCTTGTCTGTCTCTTTGTGACCCCATGGACTGTAGCCCACCAGGCTCCTCTGTTGATGGGGTTTTCCAGGCAAGAATATTGGAGTGAGTTGCCATCTCCTCCAAGGGATCTTCCCAACCCAGGGAGAGAACCCACGTCTCCTGTATCGGCAGGCGGATTCTTTACCACTGAGCCACCTGGGAAGCCCATTACACCCCCTTGTACCAAACATCTTAGCAGGCCCCCTTGAAACACTGAAATGAAATTCACATGCAGCAAAACACACTAACTTCCATCTTTCAGAAACATTGAATGTGGTCCCCCGCAAGACCGGGAGAAAGTCATTTAGAATAAAATGTGCACGAAAAGATGAAAGTGCTCGGGCCAGTGGCCCAAGAACTCTCACTGGAGTGGCCAGGTGCTCACACCTCAACACAGGTGTGTCTCAGCCCGCAAGACAGCCGCACCCCCCGCCCCAAGTAGGACACACACATTAACCTCACGAGCAACGTAAGCTTCTAAACACTGGATGCTTCTTTCTTTTTCTTACATTAGTTAATTTACCTCTTTATGGCTGCGCTGGGTGTTTGTTGTTGCCTGTGGGCTTTCTCCAGTTGCAGTGAGCAGGGGCTAATCTTTGCTGAGGTCACAGGCTTCCCACTGTGGTGGCTTCTCTTGTTGCAGTGCACGAGCTCTCGGGCGTGCAGACTTTACTAGTTGTAGAGCGAGCTTAGTTGCCCCACCACCAAGTGGGATCTTAGTTCCCAGATCAGGGATCAAACCTGTGTCCCCTGCATTGGCAAGCGGATTCTTAACCACTGGACAACCAGGGAAGTCCTCCCACAATTCTTAAAGCACCCCCAGGAGCAGTATACCCCCAGATAGCACTCAGAACATCCAGATCGGGGATGGGGTTATGGAGAGGGATGCCCAGAGAGTTGGCAGATGTAGAGGGAGCGCTTGACCTGGACTGGAATCAGGGAGGTCTTCTCAGGGGAGGTGTCACCTGAGCCGTGTCTAAAGGCAAAGGTTGGCTTTTTTATTTTTGGGCTGCACTGAGTCTTTGCTGCTGCATGTACGCTTTCTGTAGTTGCCACGAGCGGGGGCTCCTCACTAGTTGAGGTACAAGGCCTTCTCATTGTGATGGCTTCTCTTGTTGCAGAGCACAGGCTCTAGGCACACAGGCTTCGGTAGCTGCAGCAAGCAGACTCAGGAGTTGTGGCGCATAGGCTGAGTTGCTCCGCAGCATGTGGGATCTTCCCAGACCAGGGATTGAACCCGTGTCCCCCACATTGGTTGGTGGGTTATTAACCACTGGACTGGTAGGAAAGTCCCTAGATTGGCATTATTAACCAGGCAGGAAGGATGTTCTGGGCAGAGGGCTCAACATCTGCAAAGACTTAGAGGCAAGGTAGTGAGGAACTGAGTTCTTCCTGAAGTCCTAGGTTACTGGCGCAGACTAGGTGCTCAAGAAATCTCTGTGGAGTGGCTGCATGGGGATAGCAGTGATGGGAAGCCACCGACAGAGAGATGGTGTCATAATTGCCATTGGAAAAATTCACACTTGGGACTTGCCTGGCGGTCCAATGGTTAAGACTGCACTTTCAATGCAGGGGGCATGGGTTAAATCCCTAGTCAGGGAACCAAGGTCACAAATCTGCATGGCACAGCCAATAAATAAATTAAATAATAGTAAGAATAATAAAATCGTGTTCTTTTTTAAAAAAGAAAGAAAATCTCACTCTCAATAATCAGGCTAGAAGCAGTCTCAGGGGTTCCAGCCCTGCCCCTTCCTCCCCGCTACCCTCCCCAAAACACTCCCTCCTCTACCTTCTCTTCTGCTTCAGTCACACCTCTGCATTTGCCCTGGCAGTTCACTCTCTCTGGTGAACCTTTTCTCCCTGTACTTGATCAAAACCCTTCTCAGCTTTCACATACCATCCCCAAAGCCCCCTGGGGCCCAGCCACTCACGACTGTAGATGCAAAAACCTGGTCTTTGCTGTCAGATGACCCCAGATTTGAACCCCACATCCTTGGAACCAGGTTAGCTGCATCCTTAGTCAAGGGTCAAATCCCTCTCAGGCACCAATCTCCTTCCCAGACTTTACCACACTGAGCTATGACGATTGCTGATAATATGGGTGACATTTTGCATGGCTGAGTCCCTTCACTGTTCACCTGAAAGTATCACAACATTGTTTGTTAATCAGCTCTGCTGCTGCTGCTGCTGCTGCTGAGTCACTTCAGTCGTGTCTGATTCTGTGCGACCCCATAGATGGCAGCCCACCAGGCTCCCCCGTCCCTGGGATTCTCCAGGCAAGAACACTGGAGTGGGTTGCCATTTCCTTCTCCAATGCAGGAAAGAGAAAAGTGAAAGTGAAGTCCCTCAGTCATGTCTGACTCTTAGCGACCCCGTGGACTGTAGCCCACAAGGCTCCTCCATCCATGGGGTTTTCCAGGCAAGAGTACTGGAGTGGGGTGCCATTGCCTTCTCCGGTTAATCAGCTATACCCCAATGCAAAATAAGTTTTTAAAAAAATCAGCAACACCTGCTTCCAGCATCGGACATGTCATAGATGCTTGGTAAATGTTAATTTCATCAAGTGTCCCTCTTCCGGGAACCCTCCCCCTTCCCCACTTTGTTCCCCCAGAGCAGCTAATCTCTCTTATCAACTCTGGGAAGTAAGGCTGCTTCTCCCTTTTTACAGATGAAGTCACTGAGGCTCAGAGCAGTGTTAGGTCACACAGCCAGGATCAGAACCCAGATCTACCCCACACCCAAAACTAGGCTCATTTCATGCCTCTGGATATTCTTCCATGAATCCCACCCCTCCCCCAACCTCAGGGACTGTCAGCATGACCAGAATCTGAGCTAGCACCTCCCCTGCTCAGGAACCTTCTATGGCTCCCAATGCCCCCTGGGGAGCACTGGGTGGAGACTGGCTTCTCATCTATCTCTGCCCTGGAGTTGCCCACACTGACCCTCCCACTTGATCTCTGCCTGAATCCCCTCCCAGATGGGCCCAGCACACCATCTTCATTTCCCTGGCAAGTCCTGGTCATCTTTGAAGACCTGACTTTGGTTCCCAGTATCTTTGCTCTTGAGCTTCCCAAGTGGTGCTAGTGTTAAAGAACCTGCCTGCCAATACAGGGGACATAAGGACTGCGGGTTCGATCCCTGGGTCGGTAAGATCCCCTAGAGGAGGGCATGGGAACCCACTCCAATATTCTTGTCTGGAGAATCCCATGGACAGAGGACCTGGTGAGCTACAGTCCATAGAGTTGCAAAGAGTCGGACATGACTGAAGGGTCTTATCACTTATGCATTTTTGCTCTTGGGGGCTTCCTCTGAAGCTGGGTTTCTTTCTTTGCCCTTGTCCCTTGCTAGGCCCTCCCTGCGGGGGCTGAGAAAGGACTCAGTCCAAATCCCTGTCCTCCAGGAGCTCCAGGTCTGGGGTGGGTGTGGGGATTTCTGCAGGAGGGACACCTTGTCTGAGCATGAGTTACCAGCCAGGAGAGCTCTATCCAAGTCGCCACCGCTCCGTGTGCCAATCCCTCCGTGACAGTGTGTATTGAACGGAGGCAGAGAGGGCCTGCGAGAGTCAGTGTGCTGAAGTGTTTAAGGTGCCGGATGAGCTCAGCTGGGCTGAAAGGAGAGAGCATTCCTGGCAGGCTTCCTGGAGGAGGAGTTTAAATGGGGAACCTGTGTCTGAGTCTCCTCCTTGGGGCCTACGGAAGGTGTCAGCTGATGAAAAGCTGAGGGAGAGAATTAAAAGGGAAAGTGGGAGCTTGGAATGTGCCAGAACTGGCTCTCTAAGGATGGAGACCACAGCAGAGGTGGTGGGAAGGCTGGGGGAGCTGAGGACCAAGGTCAGAGCAGGGCACTAGACATGGTGACTGAGAGAATCTCAGGGGGATGGGCCAGGAGGATGCCAAGGTAGGAGGAAGCAAGTGAGGGGGAAGAAAGTCATCCTGAGGTGAAAACCTTGTTGTTGTTCAGTCACTCAGTCGTGTCCGATTTCTTTGCGACCCCACGGACTGCGGCTCGCCAGGCTTTCCTGTCCTTCACTATCCCTAGTTTGTTCAAACTCATATCTGTTGAGTTGGTGATGCCATCCAACCATCAGCTTCTGCTGCCCCCTTCTCCTTTTGCTTTCAGTCTTTCTTAGATCAGAGTCTTTCCCAATGAGTCAGCTCTTCACATCAGGTGGCCGAAGTGTTGAAGTTTCAGCTTCAGTATCAGTCCTTCCAATGAATATTCAGGGTTGATATCCTTTAGGATTGACTAGTTTGATCTCCTTGCTGTCCAAAGGATTCTCAAGAGTCTTCTCCAGCACCACAGTTCGAAAGCATCATCAGGACTCACCCTGCTTTATGGTCCAACTCTCACATCCATACATGACTATTGGAAAAACCATAGCTTTGACTATATGGAAATTTGCCAGCAAAGTGATGTCTCTGCTTTTTAATACACTGTTTGTCATAGCTTTTCTTTCAAGGAGCAAGCGTCTTGGATCAAATACCAGGGAGAAGTCAGGAACTCAGCCTGGGCCAAGGGAGGGAGAGATGGGCTGGGGATGTGACAAAGAGGGTGGGTGAGCTCCCCCATCAAGCCTTCGCTGATCCCCTCCTCCCCTCCCACAGTCGCCAGATCCCCAAGCACACTCTGCCCCACTGGACCAGGCATCACCCTCTGCTCCATGGCAATGGGATACAAAGTGGAGGGACGCTGGTACCAAAAGAGAGAGGGCTGAGGGACACATCCAAGCTGTCATTCTGTCTGTCCTCCTCTTTGGGGAGTAGACCTTGTCTCCCTCTCCTGTCATCCCTGAGATGGGGAAGGAGGGAGGGAGGTGGCAGGTGGGCAAGGGGACAGCATCAGAAGCTGATGATGTAGGTGAGCCAGGTGGGAAGGGGAGGAGTGCTCATGCACCAGTCCCCACCACGCCCCCTGCAGGGGCTCATCGTCACCCCACCGCCCCCACCCCCAGGGCAGCAAGGAGCGCTTCCACTGGCAGAGCCACAATGTGAAGCAGAGCGGCGTGGACGACATGGTGCTTCTGCCCCAGATCACTGAGGACGGCATCGTGGGCAACCTCCGCAAGCGCTTCATGGACGACTACATCTTTGTACCCTGGGCCGTGGGCGGGGTGGGCAGATGCAGGACTCAGGGACAGAGGACGACTGACCAGCGGATGGAGGGATGGTTGGTGGGTGAGGGCAGGGGAGGATGAAAGAGAGGCTGTAGCACAGAAGGGACACGCATACCTGAGCACAGGAACAGAGTGGGGATGGGCAGCAAGAGCAGGGGGCGTTAGGACACAGGGGACAGCAGAGTAACAGCGGGGCTCCAGCTGGGGGTGGCCGTGGCTCTCACTGCTCCCTCTGCTCGAGGGTGACTCAGGCACAGCACCCTCTGTTCCCCTCAATCTGGATCCAGCTCAGTTTTTTCCTAAGACACCTGGAGTATCTCCATCCTTTCCTCCAAGCCACGGGGCTCTAGGAGGCCCCAAGGGAGCAGGAGGAGGGGGCAGGGCCCCTTGAGGGACTCAGCTTGCCAGGACGCTGCATGGCCCTTAACCACCTCCACCCCAGACCTACATTGGCTCCGTGCTCATCTCCGTAAACCCCTTCAAGCAGATGCCCTACTTCACAGACCGCGAGATCGACCTCTACCAGGGCGCGGTGAGGCGGGGGCCGGGTGGGAGCCACAGCCCCAAGGCCTCCCCCCAACCTTAGACCTAGGCTGAGCCCTGATCTCTCCCACCAGGCCCAATATGAGAATCCCCCGCACATCTATGCCCTCACCGACAATATGTACCGGAACATGCTTATAGACTGTGAGAACCAATGTGTCATTATCAGGTACAGAGTGGGAACCCCAGACCCTCCTCCCCAAG
The DNA here is from genome assembly GCF_029378745.1 of Bos indicus. Classification (NCBI taxonomy): domain Eukaryota; kingdom Metazoa; phylum Chordata; class Mammalia; order Artiodactyla; family Bovidae; genus Bos; species Bos indicus. The sequence continues at coordinate 16,912,627 of NC_091766.1, read as the reverse complement.
GTCCCCTCAAACAGCATCACCACCCCAGGGAGGTTTAATTGGAATTCCGGATCCAAACAGAGCCTTGCTGTCCCTCTCCACCCCCAGCCCCACTCTACTTAGCCGCTCACCACCTGATCCATGACGTATTTTATGCATTCATTCTGTTATTGCCCACCTGTTCCATCTAAGGGTCAGGAAATTTAGATCCATCTTGTTCACTATGGTATCCCCAGTAGCCTGGGCTATTGCCTGGCACCCAATAGGCGTCAATGAATGAACAATCAGAGCCCCAACCGGAAAGGGCACTTCCTCCACTTCTGGTCACTCATCATCCTTTTCCCTCACCCATCCTCAGTGGAGAGAGTGGAGCTGGGAAGACAGTGGCAGCAAAATATATCATGGGCTACATCTCCAAGGTGTCGGGCGGAGGCGAGAAGGTCCAGGTAAGGCAAAACAGGAAGAGGGGCTGGGTCTCCCCACACAGAATTTCATCCCCTCACCTCCAAACTCCCACACCCTACCTCAGTCTGACCTCTTCCCGCCCCCACCTGCCTCTTTCCCCAGCATGTGAAAGATATCATCCTTCAATCAAACCCACTGCTGGAAGCCTTTGGCAATGCCAAGACAGTGCGCAACAATAATTCCAGTCGCTTTGTGAGTCTCTGTGGCCTCTACACTGTTTGTCTCTGTCTCTTTCCTTTATCTATATGCTCAAGAGTACAGGAAATACTTGCTGCTCAATGGGAGACTGGCTTCCTGTTCATGATCCCTCTGGAAAAAAAGTCCCCGATCAGCAGCTCTATGCAGGCCAGGACATGTTCGTGTACCATTCTTGAATACTCCTCCCATGGCTGCAACTAGGCTATTCTGTTCCTACTTGCATTTCAGGTCCCTCGTTCATTCTTTCTTTTATCAAATGCTTCTTGGAGTCCTTCTCTGTGTCAGGTGCTATGCTGAGCCTAATGAAAGACAGGATAGGTAAACAGACTTGGGCTTGTCATCATCTTCTGTCACTGTTTGGATGTGTGGCTTGGACAAAAACAAACCAATGTAACCTTGTGGGTCTCCTCTGTTGGAATGGGATGGTGTGGTGGCTCAGACAGTAAAGAAACTCCCTGCACTTCAGGAAATCCAAGTTTGACCCCTGAATTGGGAAGATTCCCTGGAGGAGGGCATGGCAACCCACTCCAGTATTCTTGCCTGGAGAATCCCATGGACAGAGGAGCCTGGTGGGCTGTGGGGTCGCAGAGAGTTGGACACAACTGAGTGACTAACACTTTCACTTTCATAGACTTCAATAATTTCAGTAAATGCTTGAACATGGAAATGGCTTAATGAATTCTGACACTAATGAGATTTTCTCCCCTGGATATTATTATCTATAATATTAATTATATTTTATTTTTGAATATATTTTAATATAATTATATTTGAAGTATTTTCTCCAACATTTTATTTTAAAATTTTCATATACATGGAAAATCTAAACACTACAGTAAATGCCTGTATGCTCATCTCCTAGATTCTACCATTAATATTTTACTATTCTTGCTTAATCATATGTGTATCGATCCACTTTTTTTATGCACTATAAGTTAAACATCATACCTTTCCCTCAAACACTTGAGCATGCAGATGGTTAATCAGAGTCCAATATAAATTTGCAGCTCTCTTTCATTTCTTTTAAAGTTAAATTTGCATACAGCAAAAATGTAAATCTAAAGGGGACTATTCATTAATTTAGATGAGTGCAGACACCCATGCAACCAACACTCCTATCAGTACACAGAATATCACCATCTCTGCAGAAAGTCTCCTCTTATCTCCTTCTAATCAACCTCTACTTCTACCTTATCCAAGAAGAAGTCACTCTAATTTTTTTTTTGCACCGTAGATTAGTTTTAATAGTTTCAGAATTTCATATAAATAGACTCACACAGTCTGTGTTTTCAGACTACTAATATACAGCAAAACATGGATGAACCGCAAGAACATGTAATTCTATTTTATTTTATTTTATTCTATTGCTGCTGTTGTGCTCAGTGGTGTCCAACTCTTTTGCGACCCCATGGACTGTAGCCTGCCAGGCTCCTCTGTCCGTGGGATTTCCCAAGCAAGAATACTGGAGTGGGTTGCCACTTCCTTCTCCAGGGGATCTTTCCAATCCCCTGGATCGGACCAGAGGTCGAACCCAAGGTACTTATGTCTCCTGCATTGGCAGGCAGATTCTTTACCACTGGTGCTACCTGGGAAGCCCTTTATTTTATATAATTTTGGCTCAGACGGTAAAGAATCCACCTGCAATGCAGGAGACCAGGGTTCAATTCTTGGGTTGGGAAGGTTCCCTGGAGAAGGGAATGGCAACAGGGCTAGAGGCCCCAGGTTAGGGCTTGAATCATCAGGGAGCAAGGAAAAGGTATTCCTGGCCCAGGACCCATTTTAAGCAAGGGCTGGAGGAAAGGAGCTGGTGAGAAGAACAGTAAGTGGAAGTTGGGGAGAGAAGAGCTACTTGAGGTCACTTGGGGAAGAAGGCTCATAAGACCCATCCCCTGTCCTTCCTCACCTGCAGCCCTGGGACCCTGGACAGGTACTGATGTGCCTTTCTTGGGTTCAGGGCAAGTACTTTGAGATCCAGTTCAGCCGAGGGGGGGAGCCAGATGGGGGCAAGATCTCCAACTTCCTGCTGGAGAAATCCCGCGTGGTCATGCAGAATGAAAATGAGAGGAATTTCCACATCTACTATCAGGTACAAGGAAGGTGGCCATGGGCTGGGGCAGAGGGAGCCTCGCTGGAGCCCAGGGGGGATACCATGGGAGGGTCGGTGTTTGGGAGCCCGTGACGGCGAGGACTGGGGGGTTACGAGGGCTGCACCCGTCCACCACAATGGGAATGAGCTTCACTCGCCCTCCAGCTGCTGGAAGGGGCCTCTCAGGAGCAGCGGCAGAACCTAGGGCTCATGACTCCCGACTACTATTACTACCTCAACCAGTCAGACACCTACAAGGTGGACGGCACCGATGACCGGAGCGACTTCAGTGAGACTCTGGTGAGCACCGTTGCCGCTTCAGCCCTGGGAAACCTTCTTGTATTACAAATTGGGAAACCAAGGCCCGGAGAGGGACAGAGACTTGCCCAAGGTCACACAGAAAAAAAAAAAAAAAAAGCCAGGAGAGGGGTCCAGGTGTCCTGATCTTTCCCCCTGCCCCACATGTGTGTGCTGTGGCCACTGAAGCCTAACCCGCGGGTCGGCTGGAGGTCAGCCTTTGCACCACAGGCTCTGTGCCCCATGTGCCTACAGAGCGCCATGCAAGTCATCGGGATCCCGGCCAACGTCCAAGAGCTGGTCCTGCAGCTTGTGGCAGGCATCTTGCATTTGGGAAACATCAGCTTCTGTGAAGACGGGAATTATGCCCGGGTGGAAAGCGCAGACCGTGAGTGTCGGTGCTGCGGAGGGTGTGGTGGAGGCGTGTGTGTGTGTGTGTGTGTGTGAACTGCTTCCTCCCAGTTGTGGCCCCCAGAAGCTGAGGACCTAAGCGGACAAGATCGATGTCACGGGGCAAAAATGGGGAGAGATGGGAGCCCCCGTGTGAGGCCCAAGAACCCGACCGGCTGCTCCCTTTCTCCCCACCCCACCACCTGGCAGTCCTGGCCTTCCCCGCCTACCTCCTGGGCATTGACAGTGGGCGGCTGCAGGAGAAACTGACCAGCCGCAAGATGGACAGCCGCTGGGGCGGACGCAGTGAGTCCATTGACGTGACCCTGAACGTGGAGCAGGCAGCCTACACGCGGGATGCTCTGGCCAAGGGACTCTACTCCCGTCTCTTTGACTTCCTCGTGGAGGCAAGTAGGGCTCTGAGGACAGGGGTAGGGAAAGACGGGCTCTGGGGCAGCACCAGGCCCAGGGCTTGTACCAGCCAAGAGGGGGAGGGGGAGCGTCTTGAGTGTCATGACCTCGCTAATGCTCAGCTTTGGGAGGTACCACATAGGGCAGGAGGTGATTTGATGGGACATTTAAGGTCTTCCTTAAAAACTAATCTGTGGGCTTCCCTGGTGGCTCAGACAGTAAAGAATCTGCCTGCAAAGGAGTGAGATTTGGGTTTGATCCCTGGGTAGGAAAGATCCCCTGGAGAAGGGAATGGCAAGACACTCCAGTATTCTTGCCTAGAGAATCCCATGGACAGAGGAGCCTGATGGGCTACAGTCTATGGGGTCACAAAAGAGTAGGACACAACTGAGTGACTAATACTTTCACTTTCACTTTGGCTGTTCCATGGAGCCCAAGCAGGAGGGGGCTATCGGAAATGTCCAGGCCTGGATCAAGAAGGGGGCTGCTGGAATGGAGAGGGGTGGGTGCCTTAGAGAGAGCCACGAGAGCGGCTGTCAGAAGGACAAAGTGATGGACCAGGTGATGGTGGATGAGAACAGGATTTGTCAAGGTCAAGAATGGTGACTAAACGTGCAATGATTGCAAACAGCAGCCTCCTTGGTAGTGTAGGTGGCCTGTTGCCTAAGGGATCTTGGAGACAGTCCTTTCCAGGGGACATTCATGATGGACATGCTGCCCCCTCTCCCCAGTCTAGGCTCTAGACAGGTGTGCAAGGTGCCTTTGAAAAGCCCCAGGGCCCAGTGGCCAGGGTCCACCCTGGCCAAGTCATGATGTCCATCCGCACCAAGCTGCAGAATAAGGAGCATATGTTTGAGGCCCTCCACAGGGCCAAGTTCAAGTTCCCTGGCTGCCAGAAGATCCATATCTCCTAGAAGTGAGGATTTACTAAGTTTAATGCAGATGAATTTGGAAACATGGTGGCAGAAAAGCGGCTCATTCCAGATGGCTGTGGGGTCAAATACAGCTCTAATCACTGCCCCCTGGACAAATGGTGGGCCCTGTGCTCACAAGAGCCTGGGCACTGTCCCCTCCTGATTTGGGCGTGCTAAGTCACCTCAGTCATGCCTGACTCTGCGACCCTATGGCCTGTAGCCCACCAGGCTCCTCTGTCCATGGGATTCTCCAGGCAAGAATACTGGAGTGAGTTGCCAGTTCCTCCTCCAGGAGGTCTTCCCAACACAGGGATAAAACCTGTCTCTTGCACTGATAGGCACTCATGCCCACCAATAAATCCCACTTTCCTGTCAAAAAAAGAAAAAAGGATTGTGACTGTAGTAGTCAACACTCCATAGCAATTAATTCATACCAGCTATGGTTCCGTTCTCCATGCATTGATTTATTTAATTCTTAAGAAAAAGCCCTCTAAGAGAGATGCTACTGTGAACCCATTTTAAAGATGAGCAAATAGAGGTGCAAAGTGGTTAAGGGGCAGAGCCAGCTCCCAAGGCAGGAACCCTAATGTCCTAACACCTGGTTTATTGTAGGAATGATGGACAGGGGTGAGGGTAGGTACAGCGATGGGGAAGGCAGGAGAGACACTGGTGGGAGGGGACAAGAGCATTTCAAGAGAGTGGCAGGCCTGTGTAGCCACTCACCTAGTGTCCCTGTGCATCACAGGCCATCAACCGTGCCATGCAGAAGCCCCAAGAGGAGTACAGTATCGGCGTGCTTGACATCTACGGCTTTGAGATATTCCAGGTATGACCCTGTGGCCAACCCACACCCACCCTGAGGGAGGGGGGGCTCCAGCATCACCCCACTGAGAGAGGCACACTTTTCCTCCCTTGGCAGAAAAACGGCTTTGAGCAGTTCTGCATCAACTTTGTCAATGAGAAACTGCAGCAGATCTTTATTGAACTCACTCTGAAGGCTGAACAGGTGGGCAGGGGAAGACAACTGGCCAGGGCCAGGGGTCACTGGGGAGGAGATGTGGGACCATGAAGGTTGCCAAGCAACCAGGGACACCTCAGCCCCACATGGACACTTCTCTCTGCTGACATGTCCAAGCTCCTTCTTCATAGGAGGTTTTCTACCTCTAAAGCTCTGATGAGGGCTGGAGCATTGCCTCTTTGTTCAAACCTTCAATGGGCTTCCTGGTGGCTCAGACAGTAAAGAATCTGCCTGCCAATACAGGAGACATGGCTTTGATCCCTGAGTCAGGAAGATCCCCTGGAGGAGAGCATGACTACCCACTCCAGTATTCTTGCCTGGAGAATCCCATGGACAGAGGAGCCTGGCGGGCTACAGTCCATGGGGTTGCAAAGAGTCGGACATGACTGAGCAGCACCTGCTATGTAGCAGGCACAGTTTGCAGTGCTGAGAAGACCCCCATGAATGGGATGGACAAAATCCTGCCATTTTCATTCTACCCATCCTGCAGAGGCAGAGCCTGCGACTAGGATTCAGGGCAAATACCAGGAGATGATTGAAGAAGTGAGAAAGGGATTTTTGTTTAATTAATTATTTATTTTTGGCTACACCACACTGCATGTGAGATCTTAGACTCCCACCGGGGATTGAACCCATACCCCCTGCAGTGGAAGAGCAGAGTCTTAACCACTGGCCTTTCAGGCTCTGAAAGGGATTTTTTTTTTTTTTAAGAGCCAAATGGGATGTATTCACGAAAAGATCACACTTCGGGTAACTGGGGCTGAATTCTGGGACCCCAGAGGGAAGGTCTGACCTCCAGAGAAATGAGATTTGTTATCAGAGACAGTCCTAAGTGATGAGACTGGAGGGACAAGTTATGGGGGGAACATCTGTCACACTTCCTCCACCCATGCTTGTGAAACTAACATTCTAGAAACACTCACATCTTTGCCCAGATGCCCGGTCCCATCCCTGCCCCCTTTGCCACCCCCAGGAGGAGTACGTACAGGAGGGTATCCGCTGGACCCCCATCCAGTACTTCAACAACAAAATCGTCTGTGACCTCATCGAAAACAAGCTGGTAAGGGCTAAGCCAGATTTGGGGGTTCTCGCTGGGCCCCAGTCAGAACTAGGCTTGGGAAATCACTGTGCCCCTGAGCTGGGCTTGGAAGAGCTGGGAGAGCCCTGGAGGTGGGCCGCTATAGACCCTTCTAACCCACGCTCCCCCTTAGGCAGATGGAGGCCCACGGACATACGCATCAGCCACCACGTCCATTCACTCTGCTCACCTGTCACTTATTCACTCCACAAACATGGCCCCCAAGGCAGGCTGCGGGGGAGAGAGGGGTCAAAGTTGACAGGTCCCCCTTCATCTCCATCTGGGGAAAGGATAGAGGCACGGATCCCTTATGGGGTTCCTCACCCCACCCTGTACCAGAGAGCTTCCACAGCATCCCCACACATCGGAGCTTCCCATCACTTCCGCTCCCTCCCAGGAGCGGCAAGGGGTTGGGGCCAGGCCGGGCTGAGCCCTTCCCCACCTCCTCACCCCACAGAACCCCCCAGGCATCATGAGCGTCCTGGACGACGTATGCGCCACCATGCACGCCACGGGCGGCGGCGCCGATCAGACGCTGCTGCAGAAGCTGCAGGCAGCCGTGGGCAACCACGAGCACTTCAACAGCTGGAGCGCGGGCTTCGTCATCCACCACTACGCTGGCAAGGTGCGCCCTGTCCCCGTCCCTCGGACCCCGCCCCTCGGATCCTCAGACTCCGCCCCTCAGACCCGACCCCACCCATCAGACCTCGCCCCTCGGACACGCCCCCTCAGACCTAACCTGACTCCTCCCCTCGGTCTCCGCCCACTAAGACCCAACCCCGCCCATCAGATCCCACTCCCTCGGGCCCCGCCCCCACTACTCAGACCCTATCCCTCGGACCCCGCCCATCAGGCCCCGCCCCTCAGACACCCCCACACACACCTCCAGAGGCTTTTTCCCGCTGCAGCCTCCCAATCTTCCAACAGGAGTTTACCCAGACACCAGCCAGGGCTAAAGAACACTAATCCCCTTCTCGATCCTTCCCCCTACTGACCAGAAATACGATGCCCCCCTCCCACTGACCCCCAGGAATTGGCCTAGCCCCCCCACTATCATGGCCTTTCAGCAGGGCTGGTAAACCCACTGTCCACTCCCCTATCAAGGCCACAGCGCTCCCAACTAACAGAACGGCGACACTTGCCCCTTACAGACTTCTTGGGTGGCTCACTGGTAAAGAATCTGCCTGCCATTGCGAGAGATGTGGGTTTTATCCCCGGGTCAGGAAGATACCCTGGAGAAGGGGATGGCAACCCACTCTAGTATTGCCTGGAGATTCCCACGGACAGAGGAGCCTAGTGGGCTACAGTCCAAAATGACTGAGTATCCCCCCCCACACACACACCCTACAGGATACAAACTCCCTCCCATCAACCCCAAATTAGGCAGCAGAGCCCCCTAAGCCCTAATCTGAGCTATAAGCCCCAGTGTCCCCCTGACCCAGAACATGGCCACCCTTCTTCTGATCCCAACTTGGAGACCCCTGGATCGTGCTGCAACCTACCACCTCAGACAGACCCCCTACAGACAGACCCCTACCCAAAGTTTCAGAAACCCACTGTCCTCCCACCCTGGCCAAGGTCCCCCTCCCCAGTTTACAAGACTGCGCACTTTCTCTTTGATCTTATCATGGGCAGTAAACAGTCCCAGTGGTTCCCTGACTGTGCTGCAGCCCACCATTCCTAAAATGGGCTGGGGCTCCGTGCTCCTCATCCTGAGAGTAGCCCGACCAGAACTATAGGGAGGCTGCACCTTGGATACAGACCCAGTCTACATGCCAGGCTGAAACCCCCCCACCCACCCACCCACCAAACTCCAGTCAGTGCTATAACCCTCCTGACACAATCCCCCAGGCTCCCAATCAACCAGAACACAGAGGCTCAATGTGACCTTTTGATTCCAAATTAATTAGCAGACACCCAGGGACTGCTCCCCCCTACCCTCACTCCCCAAGCTGGGCTATAACTGTCACCTCCTCCTTCCTCTGATCCAGCCTGCAGCTGCCTCCCCCAATCTGGACTGTAACCCTCCATCTTCTCTCCCCTCTGACCCAGACTGCAGTCCTAACCCTCCAATCTCACCTTGAACATGAGACCTCCAGGCTGTCCCCCAACCAGGTCCATGCTGCTCCCGACTGCCTAATGTGAACCATAGATACTGCCCAGTCTTCTCACCCCAGAGCGGGCCCCCATGGGACCCCCCATCCCTCACTTCAGATTCTCACTCCTCCCCGTGCCACCTTCTTCCAGGTCTCCTATGATGTCAACGGCTTCTGCGAGAGGAACCGTGATGTCCTCTTCTCTGACCTCATAGAGTTGATGCAGACCAGTGAGCAGTGAGTGGTCTCAGGCGTGGAAGTCTCTGGGCAACTCCCTGTGGGGATGGGGGAGGCCCAGGGACCACCTCACCTTCCCCAGAGCTCCCATCACTCCATAGTGTTTGTGGGGACAGCTGTTTCTAGTCAATTTTGTTGTTCAGTGGCTCAGTCACTTCTGATTCTTCATGACCCCATGAACTGCAGCATGCCAGGCTCCCCTGTCATTCACTGTCTCTCGGAGTTTGTTCAAATCCATGTCTATTGAGTCGGTGCTATCCACCCATCTCATCCTCTGCCACCCCCTTCTCCTGCCCTCAATCTTTCCCAGCATCAGGGTATCTTCCAATGAGTCAGCTCTTTGCATCAAGTGGTCGAAATATTAGAGCTTCAGCTTCAGCATCAGTCCTTCTAGTGAATGCTTAGGGTTGATTTTCTTTAGGATTGACTGGTTTATCTCCTTGCAGTCCAAGGAACTCTCAGGAGACTTCTCCAGCACCACAATTTGAAAGCAAATGGAATATAGCACAGGGTGAATGTTCTAAGACAGTGGTTCATAAAGTGCTGATATTGTGGTTTCTAGAATGGTAACATGAGCATCTTCTGAAAGAAAGAGAATCTCAGGCTCCACCGTAAACTGAATGACTCAGAGTCTGCATTTTAACAAGATCCCAGGAGCCATGTGTACATTTGAGTTTGGGAACCACTGATTTAGAGCAACACTGTCCAATATTACTCCACATCCAGTAAAACTGAGTCTACACAGACACTTATTTTTAAATGGCCTGATTCAGATATAAATTGCATTCCATTAAATGCATCCATTTTTAGAAATGATTTTTAATAAATGTACAGAATTGTACAGCCATCACCACAATCCAATTTGACACATGTGCCTTACCCACAAAGATCCCTCATGCAAAACTGCAGTCAAATCCCCATTCCTATCACTTGTGTGGGCTTCCCTGGTGGCTCCAGCAGTAAAGGAACCTGCCTGCAATGCAGGAGACGCAGGGGTTCCACCCCTGCGTGGTGGGGAGAAGATCCCCTGAAGGAGGAAATGGCAACCCACTCCAGTATTCTTGCCTGGAGAATCCCATGGACAGAGGAGCCTGGTCCATAGGGTCGCAAAGAGTTGGACATGACTGAGCACGCATGCGTGCAAACACTAGTCTGCATCTCACTCAAGGGGTCCACTCATTCTGGATTATAGCCCTCAGGGAGGATCTCATCAAAGAGGAATGTAACAATGAACATAACAATGTTGCCAAACCAAACTCAGGCCTGTCCACCTGACTCACTGCAAAGTCAACCTCCCAAAACTAGGAGGCGGTGAAGGAAAGTACAGCATTAATTGCAGGTCCGAGCAAGAACAGGTAGGTCTACTCAAAAGACCCCAAACTCCCCAAGGGCTTTCAGGGAAGGATCTTTACAGTGTGAGAGAAAGGGTCACAGGGTGTGATCCTTTCACAATTTTCTGATCAGTTGATGGTGAGGTAACAGGGTGATGTTTCAGAAATCTTAATCAACCTGGTTCCAGCTGGTCTGGGGTTTACATGCTGCTGGTCAGAATGTATTTAACTTCTTCTACCTGGCAGGGGTTTTAGTATCTGCAAAACAGCTTAAGGATATGGCTCAGGATATTATCTATAGCCCTTTGTTGTTGGTTGCCAAGTCGCGTCCAACTCTTTGCGACCCCGTGGAACTGTAACCCCTCAGCCTCCTCTGTCCATGGGATTTCCCAGGCAAGAATATTGGAGTGGGTTGTCATTTTTTTTCTCTCTCCAGGGAATTTCCCAATCCAGAGATTGAACCCTTGAACCCTCATCTCCTACACTGGCAGGAGGATTCCTTACCCATGAGCCACCAAGGAAGCCCTCTACACCCACTGAGGAAGAATTGAAAGTCTTCAACTTTCTTTTACAGCTAAACTATCATTATTTTTTCCTGCTTGACTGCTTTCCTTTGTTTCTTTATTTTCTCACTTTTCTGATTAAATTTGCCCTTTGGATTTCAGAGAAGGCCTAGGAGGCTAAAACTTTCAAACAGAAAATAGGCGGGGGACATGGGAAGGAGGAGGAATTGTCTGTCTTTGGGAAGTTCCCCTCAAGGGTCCTGCTCAGGTTCACCAAAGTGAATTTAACCAATCCCCTGTTGATGGACACTGAGGTTGTGCCCATCTGTGGGTATCACCCACGGGGCTGGAGCATCAAGGTCCTTGTCTTTATTTCCCCGCACGCATGTGCAAGCCCCTGCCTGTAAGACATTTCCTCCAAGGGGACCTACCTATGATGCCAGAGATGCCACATCACTTAGTCAAACTGTCTTCTTTTACTTGCTACCCAAGTCATGCACAGTCACGGAGGGAAAAGTAACAGTACAAATAAATCAAGGAACCAAAAGGATGAAACCCACCCTCTGGTTCTCATCATCACACCCACCAACCTTCAGGGAGAACCGCACATGTACAGCATGATCTCTGGGTCCCAGACACCTCAACAGCCCCACCTCCAGGAAGGCACCCAAGGTTCACCTACACCTCCAAACTCCTTCTCTTCCCCCACCCAGGGCCTTCCTCCGGATGCTCTTTCCCGAGAAGCTGGACGTGGAAAAGAAGGGCCGCCCCAGCACTGCCGGTTCCAAGATCAAGGTGGACATGGGGAGGGACAGGCCCAGTTCTACCATTCCTGTGTCCATCTCTCCCCATCGCAGAGCCTCTGCCCCTCCCTCTGGCATCTCCTATTCAACAAGGGCTTCTTCCAGTGCTGGGGTTGGGGAGCTTGGACCAGCTTCCTTAATGTCCTCCTAACCCCCTAAATCCATACATGAGCCATCATCCTAATGATTTTTTTTTTTTTTTTTTTGGTCTTTTGGTCATTTGTCACTTTCTTCTTCGTTATGGTAAAATATACAAAAAGTCAAAGTGTTAGTCACTCAGTTGTGTTCAATTCTTTGGGATCCCATGGACTGTCACCAGCCAGGCTCCCCTGTCCATGGGATTCTTCTCCAGGCAAGAATACTGGAGTGGGTCACCATTCCCTTCTCCAGGCAATCTTCCTGACCCAGGGATTGAACCCGCACCTCCTACATTGTCCGGAGGATTCTTTACCTTCTGAGCCTTAACCATTTTTAAGTGTACATCTCAGCGGCATGAAGGACATTCACATTCTTATGCAACCATAACAACCATCGATCTCCAGAACTTTCTCACCTTCCCAAACTGAAACTTTGTCCCCATTAATCACTAATTCCCCATCCTCTTCCCCAGCCCCTTGCACCTGCCATCTTGCTTTCTGTCTCTATGGGTATAACTCTTCTGGGGATTTCCTATAAGTGGAATTGGACACTTATGTGGCTGGTTTATTTCCCTGAGCATAATATCTTCAAGGTTCACACATGTGTCAGAATTTCCTCCCTTTTTAAGGCTGAATAATATACCATAGATATAATGGATATTTTCTTATGCATTCCTCCACCGATGGACACTTGGGCTGTTTTTACCTTTTGGCTATTGTGAAGAGTGCTTTTATGAACATGGGTGTACCATCATAATAATACTTTAATAACAGTATATTGGGCACTTCTCAGTGCTGGCAGCAGACACGAGACACTTTACAGACAGGAGATTAGTCCCACCTGGCAGATGGGAGGCCAAGGCTCAGAGAGGTGCAGTCACTGGCCTGGATCGCACAGCAGAACTGTGATCCATGCCAGGCTCTCTCTACCACTCCTCCAGTCTTCCCCCTTGGAACGATTTCCTTTCTAGTCTCCTCTGCAGGACTACCTCTCAGGCATACACGTGTGATTCTCTGCTTTTAAAACACCTGTGCCCCAAAGGACAGGCAGAAATAACCAGGGAGTGTGTGCTCCCACGTGCTCAGCTATTCCATCAACAAACCTTCGCTGAGCACTTACTCTGCGCCTGGCTAAGCAGTGAGTGCGGCAGGGGTTCAAGGGTCAGGTACACACACATGATATCAACCCCATGTGGTATGTGCTAACAGAGCCACACAGGGACCAGGGATACCTGAGTCCATCAGGTGCCACCCTCCACGTTCCCGTGCAGCATGTCTCAGTCTCTTGGGGCTGTATTCAGAATGGGAAGAGAGAGGGGCCAGAGGGTTGCATCTGTGCCCCCCATCCCCCATCTTCTCTCCCCTCCTTAGAAACAAGCCAATGACCTGGTGTCCACGCTGAAAAGATGCACTCCCCACTACATCCGATGCATCAAGCCCAATGAGACCAAGAGGCCCCGCGACTGGGAGGAGAACAGGTGACCCCACCCCACCCCCGCCCCATCTAAGCCAGTCCACACTGCCTGTCCCTAAGACTGACCCTCCCTCGCAAACCTCCCCCCCCCCACCCAGGGTCATGGAATCCATCACAGGTCTCACCCAGGCTAACCCCTAGGACCAGCACAAATTTACACCTAGCACTGACCAAGGTCTCCAGGGAGGATCCCAGACTGTCTGTGGAACTAATAATACAGTCCCCCTCATTCCCCAGACCCCAGGACCCACCCCTAGAATTGATTCTAAAACTGACCACGAAGCAAACACCGACCCCTCCCCCTAGAAGCCAGGCCCCCAGTGCACAGAACTAACTCCCAAGTGGACCCCTGGACCAGCACTGAACCCCCTCCCTAGACCTCAGAACTCACCCCCCAAACTGCTCCCAGCATGAATCCAGACACCCCCGGAGCGGTGAGGCCGCCACCAGGGGACTCAGGCTGCCCTCTCCCCAGGGTCAAGCACCAGGTGGAGTACCTGGGCCTGAAGGAGAACATCAGGGTGCGCCGCGCGGGCTTTGCCTACCGCCGCCAGTTCGCCAAGTTCCTGCAGAGGTGAGCTATCTGTGCCACACTCACCCACCGCCCGCCCCACCCCGTTCCCCCGTCCGCCCCCCGCCCCCCAACTCCAGTCGCCCCACCACCACCCGACGCTCCGCCCACCCTGCCCGCAGCCCCACCAGCCGCTCAGACCCTCCCCCGCCCCGGCCTCAGGTACGCCATTCTGACCCCCGAGACGTGGCCGTATTGGCGCGGGGACGAGCGTCAGGGGGTCCAGCACTTGCTGCGGGCAGTCAACATGGAGCCGGACCAGTACCAGATGGGGAGCACCAAGGTCTTCGTTAAGAATCCTGAGTCCGTAAGTGTGTGGGAGAGACAGACAGACACCAGCATCACTTGCATGGTCCTGTTCTTCAGGCGCCTGGGTGGCCCTGGGCACGTTTCCTCCCCGCCACCCTCAAGCCTCGGTTTCTCCATTTGGAAATTGCAGAGAGTCCTAGTCACCCTGCAGGATCAACGTAAGAATTAGACAAAATGGGAAGTCCGAGGCACAGTGCTCAGGAAAACTAAGTTAGTGGGACTTCCCTGGTGGTTCAGTGGTTAAGATGCTGAGCTTCCAATGCAGCGGGTGCAGGTTTGATCCCTAGGGGAGGAACTAGGATCCTTCATACCAATGGGCATGGCAGGGGAAAAAAAAAAAAATTAGCTAGAGGGTCCTTGGGGCCAGGAAGCTGCTGGAGAAACACACATCCACCTGCGGTGATAGCCCGTTGGAAGGGACCAGAATGTCTTTTTGTCCCTTCCTTTCTTTGTTCTTTCCTCCATCTCCTTCTATCATCTTCATTCCTTCCTTTGCCTTCCTTCCTCTTGTCCTGTTTTCTCTCTCTTTTCTTATTTCATTCCTTCATTCATGAGTACCTGGACCAGAGATTCAGGTCAAAGTGGCAATTTTCTTAGTTTATTTTTATGTGTTCTTTGGCTATGCCACACAGCATGCAGAATCTTAGTGCCCTGATCAGGGATCGAACCCAGGCACCCTGCAGTGGAAGTGCAGAGTCTTAACCACTGGCCTGCCAGGGAAGTCCCAAAGTGGCAATTTTCTTGTTATAAGACAAACCTCATTTCACATCCTCCAACATAGAAATAATCCTTCCAGCACACTGTCATCAGTTTCTAGCCTTTTATCAAAAGGCTGGACGCACCTGAAACTTTATGCTGCCTCTACTTTCAGGAACAAAAGCAACGAGTTCTAGGGATCTAATGTACAGGGCAGTGTGGTGATTAAGGCTGGCAGTACTGTATTATATACTGGGGGCTTCCCTGGTGGCTCAGACGGTAAAGAATCTGCCTGCAGTGTGAGACCTGGGTTCGATCCCTGGGTTGGGAAGATCCCCTGAAAGAGGTCATAGCAACCCACTCCAGTATTCTTGCCTGGAGAATCCTCAGGGACAGAGGAGGCTGACAGGCTATAGTCCATGGCATCGCAAAGAGTTGTACATGACTGAGTGACTAAGCTGCTGCTGCTGCTAAGTCGCTTCAGTCGTGTCCGACTCTGTGCGACCCCAGAGACAGCAGCCCACCAGGCTCCCCCGTCCCTGGGATTCTCCAAGCAAGAACACTGGAGTGGGTTGCCATTTCCTTCTCCAATGCATGAAAGTGAAAAAGTGAAAGTGAAGTCGCTCAGTCGTGTTCGACTCTTAGCGACCCCATGGACTGCAGCCTACCAGGCTCGTCCACCAGTGGGATTTTCCAGGCAAGAGTACTGGAGTGGGTTGCCATTGCCTTCTCCTGAGTGACTAAGCACAGCACATTAAATACTGGGAATTTGCTTAGGGAGTAGATCTTCAGTGGTCTTGCCACAAGAAAGACATGGTAATTATGTGGTAATTATGTGACAGGACAGAAGGGTTAGCTAACCTATAGTGGTAATCATTTTGCAACATAATAGGTGTATCAGATCAACATATATGTGTACACTTTAAACTTACACAGTGCTGTATGTCAGTTATAGCTCAATAAAGCTGGGAGGGGGCAAGTTTTTAAAAAAGCAACAGTGACAAGAATAACAAAAAGAAACCAAGGTGACGAAGCCCCTAAGGGCCTGTCTGGCCACCTGCTTTGGTGTGAGGACTGGAAAGTACACAGAGAGATGACCATCTCAGTGAACTGGGCCGGTTCACCTGACTTCCAAAGGAATTAGGTTCCAGAGAAGCTGGAGCACGGGGGCAAGGTGTGCTGGGGGTGTGGGCCAGGCCCAGCTGTGTGCCCATCACGTGCATAATCACGTCACCTGCTCCATAGCCTCTCAAGGACTTTATGAATACAACCAGGGGATTGTCTGCCTGATTCCCTTAATGTTACTGTAACTTACAAGTAACTGTTCTCTCAGCAAAGCAAAAACGTAACACAGTGGGGTGGAGGCTTTAGAGAGATTCCATAGCTACAAAAACAGTCTCTTTCTTGGAAGGTCCAGATTCTTCATCCCCCAGATATGTTGGCCTTTACCTCCTAGAGCTTTTCACTATGGATGTACTTTGCTCCACAGAATAAAAACAGTTATAGAATCACATTCAAGATAGATATTGTTAGTGATAGAAACTTGGGCTGCTCTGGTGGCTCAGATGGTAAGGAATCTGCCTACAAAGCAGTGAGATCTGGCTTTGATCCCTGGGTCGAAGGGAATGGCTACCCACTCCGGTAAACAGAACAAACCAAAACTGTCTGAGGCTAAAACTGCACCTGGAAGAATTTAAGTGTTAACACATAAGAAAGAGAAGAGAGAGGGAGGGGTAGGAAAAAAGAGGAAAACGGGAGGGTGAGAGAGAGAAAGAGAATCCATCTTGCTGGTTACGGGCAAGTTGGAATATGTGACTCTGAAAGGAAAAGATAAAAATTGACACACACACACACACAGACAAAAGAATGCTCAGTTCAGTTCAGCTGTGTCTGATTCTTTGTGACCCCATGAACTGCAGCACACCAGGCCTCCTTGTCCATCACCAACTCCCAGAGTTTGCTCAGACTCATGTCCATAGAAATCAGTGATGCCATCCAACTATCTCATCCTCTGTTGTCCCCTTCTCCTCCTGCCTCCAATCTTTCCCAGCATCAGGGTCTTTTCCAATGAGTCAGGTCTTCCCATCAGGTGGCCACAGTACTGGAGTTTCAGCTTCAACATCATTCCTTCCAATGAACACCCAGGACTGATTTCCTTTAGGATTGACTGGTTGGATCTCCTTGCAGTCCAAGAGACTCTCAAGAGTCTTCTCCAACACCACAATTCAAAAGCATCAATTCTTCGGTGCTCAGCCTTCTTTATGGTCCAACTCTCACATCCATACATGACTACTGGAAGAACCATAGCCTTGACTATATGGACCTTTGCAGCAAAGTAATGTCTCTGATTTTTAATATGCTGTCTAGGTTTGTCATAGCTTTTCTTCCAAGGAGCAAGTGTCTTTTAACTTTATGGCTGCAGTATGAAAAGAATGCTAGCGCTGGCTAAGACAATAGAGGTAAAATCAAATTTTGACCAAAATTGCGCTCTGCACATTTTGAGGGGGGAAAGGTGAACTAGCTGGAAATAATGAAGCTCATAAAGGTAAAAGCTTGGTGGGAAAGTTTTTAAACTTTATTTTGTTTAATTTTTGGCCCCACGCTGCAGCATGTCGGATCCTAGTTCCCCAACCAGGGATCAAACCCACACCCCCTGCATTGGCAGGTAGACTCTTAACCACTGGACCACTGGGGAGGCCCCTGGTGGGAAAGTCTCATAAGGAAAAAAAACAGAGACTAAAAATTTGCACAGGAAAAAAAAAAACAAAAAGAAAACTATTCCTAATGAAAATAATTTTAGTAAAATGGAAACAGTTAAACTGTGGTTTCTCAAAAATTGATCAAAGAATTAAGTTAATTAATGGAGTTGGAGCTTTTCTCAACTACAGATGCACTTATTTAGAGTTGGGTCTTGTTTCTTGTAATCATGAATTCAAAATGCATCAAATGTTTAATACATTTGGCGACCCATTATCCCAAGCTTCCTGGGGATGCTGTAAGAGAGTACCACAAACTGGCTGGCTTAACCTAGTAAAAATTTATTTTCTCAACGTTTCTGAGGCTTGTGCTTATGCTCAGTCATGTCCAACTCTTTGCTACCCCATGGACTGTAGCCCACCAGGCTCCTCTATCCATGGGATTCTCCAGGCAAGAATACCGCAGTGGGTTGCCATTTCCTCCTCCAGGGGATCTTCCCAATCCAGGGATCAAAGCTGAGTCTCCTGCATTGCAGGCAGATTCTTTACCTTTGAGCCACTTGGGAAGCCCATTTCTGGAAGCTAGAAATCCAAAATCAAGGGCTGTGAGCCCTCTGAAGGTGCCAGGGAAGAATCTTTCTTTGTTTCTCCCTAAATTCTGGTGGTTGTCAGCAATCCTTGCCATTCCTTGGTATACAGATATATCATACCTATATTGTTGGTGTATAGTCTCTGCCTCTGGCACCACATGGCCTTCTTCTCCGTGTATCTGGGTCCAAATTTCCCTCTTTTTTTTTGACACACCATGGAGCATGTGGGATCATAGTTTCCTGGCCAGGGATCAAACCCACACCCCTTGCATTGGAACCATGGATTCTTAACCACTGGACCACCAGGGAAGTCCCTCCTTCTTATAAGAACACCAGTTAGATTGGATTTTGGATTCACCCTATTCCAGTCTGCTGCTGCTGCTGCTGCTAAGTCTAACCTCATGTTATCTTGATTACCTCTGCAAAGATCCTCTTTCCACATAAAGTCACATTCACAAGTTCCCGCCAAGTGCACCTAAGTTTGGGGAGAACGATATTCAGTGCAGTCAAGCTCAGATCTGGGGTGTATGTGTCATCCACCTTAAGCACACCCACCCCTGCCCTTAGCAGCATGGAAAGAGATGCCTTTAATACTGTGGAGAAAGAAAGATTTTATTTCCCCAGCTGAAACCAAACCCTCTCTCCTGGGCAGAAATAACAAGGTTGGAAGACACTTGTCCTGGTTGACTGGTCTGCCCCTAGTTCTGCACGGCTGGTCTCCCTTTACTCAGACCTGCCATTCCCTCAGCAAACCACAGAATGCATGTACCTGCCCTCCAGACACCCTATACAGGCATTACTTGCACAAGATTTGCACACAAACTCCTGGATCCACAGAGTACTGGTCTGAGAAATAAAAGAATATGTAAATACCACTCATTGGAAAAGACCCTGATGTTGGAAAAGACCCTGATGCTGGAAAAGATTGAGGGCAGGAGGAAGAGGGGACAACAGAGGATGAGATACTTAGATAGGCATGAATTTGAGCACTCTCTGGGAGATAGTGGAAGACAGAGGAGCCTGGTGTGCTGCAGTCTATGGGGTCACAAAGCGTCAGACAAGACTTAGCGACTGAACAACGACAAAATACCCCTCAATCGCCTGCAACCTGCAACAGGTTGTTTTTTCCCTCTGGTGAGAAAGAAAACCTACTTTTTATGATCAGTTATGAACACTGTTGACTTAATAGTCACAACCGAAAAGTTGAGAGTTATGTCTTGCTCGGTGGGAATTTTTAGGACTTAAGCCCGGGAGACAGAATCTCAAGTGACCCTGAGAAAACTGCTCCAAGGAGTTAGGGGGAGGGGTCAGTTTACGTAGAAGTTTGCAACAAAGAACAGGTAGTCTGAACGTCAAAAGTATTTTGTGAATTAAAGAAAACCAGACACCCCAAGTGAAGGAATTTAGCACTTTTCTATGTATGGGAAGATGCCAGAGTCTGGGCTCACCGAAATCACTCCTTTCATACGCATCTCAGCTATCTGGGGCCAATATCCAGTGTTTTCATATCTAGAGTCCCTCAGTGCCCACTGTAGGGAATGGCTACAGCCTGATGACTCTCAGGTCACACAGGTATTCTCCTTCCTGAGTGCCCTTAGGGCTCAGGTATTTACATTTGGACAGCCAGAATCACTGATGACTGAAATCCTTGTTTACTGACATGGCAGGAGATACTCCAGTGTTCAATACTCACAGATCTACAAGCCCTCCAAGATATTATGTATTTTTAAAGTGAGCTTGAACCAAGTACCGGCAGAATTCTTTTAGTCCTGCCAGGGAAGTCTGGGGTTTCTAGGAGACATTAGCCATCAGTGTCATCAAAATGGCAGGCTTTCAGCAGTGATGTGATGTTTGTGTATTTGAGAAAACCCTCTGGCTGAAGTGCTAATTATTTTTTTCTAAATAAAGCCCAAGTTTATTTTCAATTATTTTCCCATCGTCACTGATTGACCATACTGTCCTTTTTGTCACTAAATTTCCATTTGAACTACAGTGTTTTCCAACTATCTGTCGTGGTCCAAGGTTGTTCTATTCTTTGATCAACACTCCATTTTTTAAATTACTGTTATTGTTGTTCAGTGTCTTACTGTTTGCAACCGCACGGACTACAGCATGCCAGGCTCCCTTGTCCTCCACTATCTCCCAGAATTTGCTCAAATTCACGTGCATTAAGGCAGTGATGCTATCTAACCATCTCATCCTCTGCTGCCACCTTCTCCTTTTGCCTTCAATCTTTCTCAGCATCAGGGTCTTTTCCAATGACATTTTGCAGCAGGTGGCCAGAGTACTGGAGGTTCAGCTTCAGTATCAGTCCTTCCAATGAATATTCAGGGTTCATTTCCTTTAGGATTGACTGGCTTGATCTCTTTACTGTCCAAGGGATCCTCAAGAGTCTTCTCCAGCACCACAATTTGAAAGCATCAATTCTCCAACGCTCAGCCTTCTTTATGGTCCAACTCCCACATCCATACATGACTATGGGAAAAACCATAGCTGTGACTATACGGGCCTTTGTTGGCAAAGTGATGTCTCTGCTTTTTAATACGCTGTCTAGATTTGTCATAGCTTTCCTTCAAGGAGCAAGCATCTTTTAATTTTATTACTGTAGATTTGTAATATTTTATCCCATAGGTTCCTTCCCTGATATAGTCGCTGGTTATTATTCCAGGTGACTTGCTCTAATAATTTATTCTCTATATCCTGTCTGGGTGGAGACTCTTAAAATTCAAATTTTCTCTGCTTTTCTATCAGGGCTTCCTTTCAGGGGCTGCCATGGATGGGTGTGCAGGTTGTATCCTGTACAACCACATGGTCACTAGTCACTTCAACAGGCCTGTCTGTCCAATTTTCATATTTACAGTACTTTTATTGGTTTTCCAAGATGCACATTGGTTCACATTTCTAACATCTCTGAAATGGATATGGACCTCCCACGGATGGTAGGCCATAGCTTAATAAGGGTGAAAAGTCATGATGTTGTAACATTTCTGGCAAGACCACATAGGTGGTAAGTGACAGAGCTGGGATTTAAACCCAGCAAGCAAATCTACAGTTGTAATTTAATGCAGAAATTATGCTACATATTGGGAGGGATTCCTGGGTCTGGTCATTTGGAAAAAGACAAAATTTTTTGTCCATAACGTAAAAGCATGTATGCAGGTGCCTGTCAGCAAAAGCACATGGGTGGGGTGGAAACACAGAGGAAACTGGAAACTGTGCCCCCTGGGTAGATTCCAGGACCCACCAGCCCTCCTTCTCCAGCTCTTCCTACTAGAGGAGATGAGAGAGCGCAAGTTCGATGGCTTTGCCCGCACCATTCAGAAGGCCTGGCGGCGCCATGTGGCAGTCCGGAAGTATGAGGAGATGCGGGAGGAAGGTGAGAGGCTGCAGGTGGGAAGCTGGGGCTGAGGACGGATTGGCTTGGGGGAGCCAAACCATGACCTCTGCCCCCCTGACCCTGTGCCCCCACAGCTTCCAACATCCTGCTGAACAAGAAGGAGCGGAGACGCAACAGCATCAATAGGAACTTTGTTGGGGACTACCTGGGGCTGGAGGAGCGGCCGGAGCTGCGTCAGTTCCTAGGCAAGAGAGAGCGCGTGGACTTTGCTGACTCAGTCAACAAGTATGACCGACGCTTCAAGGTGAGGTACTAGCAGGCGGCCATATCCGGGACCCTGCCCATGCCCCACCAGAGGTACTCCTGCACCTTGCCCAAACACATCTGCCCATGGACATAGGCTCAACTAATGTAGATATGGCTGTATCAGATATATCCTTATATATAGCCCAGACACACTTGTCCATCAGATATATCCTCACCAGGTCAGACACATCTGTCCAGAATTGCAAGTTTACCTTGTTCAGCTCTGACCATAGGACCACCTTCACTTATCCAAGACACACCTATCCATTAAGTATCCTCTCACGCAGTCTAGACAGGCCTCTCAATTAAACATACCTTCACCTAGCATGGATATATCTGTGTACAGGTAAACTCTCATCAGGCCTTTACACTCATGTCCAGCAAACATACCTTCACCTATCCTGTACCTGTTCATTCCCCACACTCCTTTCTAGCCAGCATAACCTTATTTAACTTCCTGTTTCTTATAAAAAGTAGCCACTCATATACCTTCATGTAGAGGGACCCTCCCCTGACCTGTCCTTCATCTGACCTGCCGACACTACCCCTCTACCTGGGCTGATGCCCTGAGGCCAGGCTTCCCATGCCCCGGGCTCCTGGCACCAGCCTCTCTGGTCTTGTATCCTCATAGCCCATCAAGAGGGACTTGATCCTGACACCCAAGTGTGTGTATGTGATCGGGCGGGAGAAGGTGAAGAAGGGGCCTGAGAAGGGCCAGGTGCGTGAAGTCCTGAAGAAGAAGCTGGAGATCCAGGCGCTCCGGGGAGTTTCTCTCAGGTGAGGCCCCCTACTAGCACCCTTCATCATCAGCTGCCCTCCTGTCACCCCATCTGTCACCCTGGACATGTTACCTTCTATACCTGCAACTTTCTCTTGGTCCTATCTGTCACCTTCACTTGCCCTCAAATTCATGGTCATTTGCCAACAGCACCGGTCCCCTCCCCGACTCTTCTCTATTACCACCTTTTCTAGCTCCTTGCCACCTCTCCCGTTTGCCCCCATCTGTGTCACCCCTCATTTGCCCCTCCCCTGTTGCATCTCAAATATCAGCCCTTCTGCCAGCCTCACCTGTCACTCTCACCTGCTTTTCCTCCCGCCCCTCCCCCAGCACGCGGCAGGATGACTTCTTCATCCTCCAAGAAGACGCGGCCGACAGTTTCTTGGAAAGCATCTTCAAGACTGAGTTCGTCAGCCTCCTGTGCAAGCGCTTCGAGGAGGCGGTGCGGAGGCCCCTGGCCCTCACCTTCAGCGACACGTACGACCCCCACCTCCGTACCATCCTCTGGCTTGGCTTGGCACAACGCCCCCTCTCCCTCTTCCCAGACTGACCGATATGCGCCCTTGCCTTGTCCCCTCCCATCTCAGCCCGGGTCCGCAAGGATGGGATGAGGAGGTGACCCCTGCTTGGCGGGTGGGGAAAACCACAGCTTCCTCCTCTCCTCACAGACTACAGTTCCGGGTGAAGAAGGAGGGCTGGGGCGGAGGTGGCACCCGAAGCGTCACTTTCTCGCGTGGTTCCGGCGACGTGGCGGTGCTCAAGGCTAGCGGCAAGGCCCTCACAGTCAGCGTGGGTGACGGACTGCCCAAAAGCTCCAGTGAGTCTGCGCAGAACCAGGAGATTGGAGCACAAGAGGCTGGCCCTGTAGGGGGTGGGATCAGAGACAGGGACCAATCAAAACCGTGGGGCGGAGCCAGTGAGGGAGGTCAAAAGTGGGTAATGGACGAGGCCACGAAGAGGGCAGGGCTAGAGAGGTGACCAATAAGTGAGCGAGAACTATGGAGGGGCGTGGCCATAGAGTAGACACGTGTGTCAGTTGCTGAATGGGAAGATCTTTGGAGAGGGCGGTCCCAAAAGCCAACGAGGGGTGGGTCCTGGGGAGGCGGAGCCAATTATTGGGGCTTCCCAGATAGCTCAGCTGGTAAAGAATCAGCCTGCAATGAGGGAGACCTGGGTTCGATCCCTGGGTTGGGAAGATCCCCTGGAGAAGGGAAAGGCTACCCACTCCAGTATTCTGCCCTGGAGAATTCCATGGACTGTATAGTCTACGGGGTCGCAAAGAGTCGGAGACGACTGAGCGACTTTCACTCCCTCAATCAGTATTCCAGTAATTAAGGGGCTCTGTCCTGATGAGAGAGCCAGTGAGTTAGGGGGCGGGGCCCGGAGTAAACCGGACTTGGGGGTGGGGCCAAGAATCTAGTGTGGCCACCACTCAAATCCCTATATCTTTTCTCCTTTCCCTTTCAGAGCCTACACGGAAGGGGATGGCCCAGGGAAAATCTAGAAGGCCAGGCCAGACTGCTACCCGGGCAGCTCCTGGGCCCCCCAGAGGTGAAGAGACACCCGCCACTAAATGTCTTCCTTGCCTAAGACAGACCTCCTGTCAACGGGATCTTACAAACAGTGGACCACTCTCTTCTTTCTTGTCCAGAACTCTCTATAGTCCCCATCTCCCATAGAATAAAGGCTAAGCATAGTTTGGTATTCAAAAACCCTTCAGATTCTGACCCCAGCTAACCACTGACCTCTTCTCTCCTGCCATCTTAAACTCCTGTCATGCAAGCTACATCTTATTTTGCCAATTTACCAAATTTTGTCTTCCCTCCAGGCCTTTGCTTGAGCTGTTTGCTCTGCCTGTCTCCCAAACTCCTATTCCATATGAACTCCTATTCATCCTAAGACCCACCCACAAAAGCCCTTCTACAGAAGTAGGTGGGGGAAAATCTTACCCCTGGCAGAGTGTCAATCTATGCCTTCCTAACCCCAGGGTCTCTTTCTCCAGGCCAGTCCTTATCATACAGGGTTGAGAGTAGCTGCCTCTTCCCTCAGGGAACTTGGAGCTAAGTCCTCCTCAAATCCTGCTAGCATCACCCTGACAAATGCTCCCATCCTTACTCTTGCTGCAGGCCTGGACCGCAATGGGGTGCCTCCCTCTGCCAGAAGGGGCCCCTTGCCCATGGAGATCACATCTGGAGGGGGCTCCCAGCGGCCACCACGGGGCCCTCCGTCCTCAGCCTTGGGGGCCAGCAGACGCCCACGGGCACGGCCCCCCTCGGAGCACAACACAGAATTCCTCAATGTGCCTGACCAGGGCGTGGCTGGGTAGGTGGTGTGGAAGGACAGCCCCAGGAATGGGATGGGGAGTATCTGGGGCTGTGATGAATGCCCTCATGTGCCCACAGCATGCAGAGGAAGCGCAGCGTGGGACAGCGACCTGTGCCTGGTGTAGGCCGACCTAAGCCCCAGCCACGGATCCATGGCCCCAGGTGCCGGGCACTGTATCAGTATGTCGGCCAAGACGTGGATGAGCTGAGCTTCAATGTGAACGAGGTCATCGAGATCCTTATGGAAGGTGTGTGTGCCAGGGCAGAAACAGAAGGACATCTCCAAGGTCTGGAGGTCACCTCCTAAGCAACCCTGGGAGCCTGGCCTGACTGTATCACACCCAAAACCCCAGCCTCATTTTCCCCACCTGTCAAGCACTAGGGCCACTAACAGACCTACCTTATGAGTTGGAAATGGGCCTTGTCTGGATGGCCCAGGCCACCTCCTACTTTGCCCCTAGGTTGCACCTAGAGGAGCTTCAACAGCACCCTCTGCAGGTGGGTGGGGAATATCTTAGGAGTTATTCCTGGGTCCCCCGTGGGGATCATGGGGATGGACCTATATGAGAAGGATGAGGGAGTAGCACCAGTGGATGGTCTAGAAAAATGAAAGTGTGAGCCAGGGGCAAGGCAAACGCACGTGCAGCTCCATCCCTTCTTTCTGTCTTAGAGAAGACAGTCTCTGCCCTATGCTGGGCCAGTGGAGACAAGACAGACACAGAGCCAGCATGAAGGCTTTCTCTGGGGCGAGCTGGGCATGGGATTATATCTTCTCCTCTCCCACAGATTCGTCAGGTTGGTGGAAAGGCCGGCTGCATGGCCAGGAGGGCCTCTTCCCCGGAAACTATGTGGAGAAGATCTGAGTGGGGCAGGGGCCTGGGACCCTGCCCTCCCACCTGCCTACCTGGATCCTGCAACATGGGTCTCGTTTCCCTCGGCTACATTGGCCAGAAGGTCCAGTTCTGTGACCTCCAGCCCGGCCTAACCCAGGCCCTGGGTCTAGGGGTCACCACTGGAGCCCCTGTCCCCCCGCCCTGGACCCTGGCCTCCCGCAAGTCACACCTGTTTCCTCCTGTGTGAAACAGGGCTAACACGACCTACCTCACAGCTGCCTTGTGAGTAGGATATGAGCTGTGTCCCAGGGGCAAAGAGCCAAGCACATTTGGGGGGACCTTGACAAGCTTGACTTCCCTCCTCTCATAAATGTTTGCTGAATGAAAATATGAATTAACTTACTGAGTACCAACAAGGACTGCCTTCTCATAACTCTGTTAGGTAGGATCAGCAAACAACCCCGTCTTACAGATGGAAAAATGGAGGCTCAGGGAGGTTTAGTCACTCACCTAAGATTCCACAGAGCCAAGTCTTGAACTCGGATACACTCCCGTCCCTCACAAAGCTTGAGTTTGTCTCACTTGCTGGCTTCCAGAAGCTTCATGCCAGCTCTCCTGCAGAAAATGTTCTGGTGGGCCCTGTCAGCTTTTGAATCTACACACCTCCCCAATACCAAACCCAGCTGGGACCCTGAGGAAGGAGGCAGGTCCCACATGTCCCCCCCATAATCCACTCAGAGTCATCCCTGGACCCTGCCCCCACCCCACGTCTCTTTCCTTAGCTGTCACTCACCTGGAGTATGGACCGGTTCTGACATTTGAGGGCTTTCTGCACTTATGTCATGGTGAAGGAGGGGTCGGCCTGGCTACCTGTCCACCCCTTCCAGCTGTCCCAAAACCAGTGCTGGAGTCTGAGCCTTTCAAACCTCCCCATCCATGCAGGTGAATCCTTGGATCTGAGCCTAAGGATGAACACCCCCTCTGTGCTCAGCTCCACAAAGAGCAGTCCGTCTGGGAGAGATGGAACCAGATAAGTGAGGTCAGGACTGAGCCAGAGAAGGGACTGGGGCTAGAGCAGGGGACAGGAGTGCAGAGAGAGTGTAGGCGTTGCTGGAGGAGCCAAGAAGGATGAAAGGGTCAACAGATCTTGATGGTGAATACTACACAGAGTGATCTACGCTGTAACGGAAGGACTCCAGATGGAAGACACCTACCCACCTGGAGGATGGGAGATAGGTATCGAAGAAAAACTGGTCAGAAGAGCCTTCTTCAGGATCCAGATCTACCTGGAAAGCTGAGTGTGGCTGGAGAAAAAAAAAAATCCCAATTGTGCAATTGTGCCTCAACAGCCCTGTTATTAGTCTATCATTACACAAACATTTAACCTGTCTCTTGAACTGGGGGCTTCCCTGGTGGCTCAGACAGTAAAGAATCTGCTTGCAATGCAGGAGACCCAAGTTTGATCCCGGGGTCAGGAAGAACCCTTGTAGAAGGGAATGGCAACCCATTCCAGTATTCTTACCTGGAGAAACCCATGGACAGAGGAGGCTGATGGGCTATAGTCCACGGGGTCGCAAAGAGTCAGGCACGACTGAGTGACTTTCACTTTCACACTTTACAATCTCTTGAATGTCCCTGGTTCCCTCCATCTATGATTTTTGCCCCTCCACTGCCCAGCTACCACTGTGCCTGTCTCTCAGCAACAGTTAGATTGGGGGACAGACTGTGGGAGGACTGTGTGAGCCACAACACCATCAGTTGGGCATTTCCTGGTATTGAAGGGGAATGAAGGCTTCTGTCTCCTCTCTGCCTTAGAACTCACCATGCAGGCTGCCCCTCTTCCCAGTAAGGGGTATAGCCCTGAGGCCCTACTGCAATAACCATCACCACGTTTTCAGGAAGTAGGGCTATTCACTGGGGATGAAGAGGAGAGTAGGTTTGACATCTTCTAGCAGACAGCATCTCATATCTAGGTTATAGCATCTTCAGACTGCAAACCTCAATCATCTCAGCCCCGCCCATTCAGCAACATCCTGTTGACTCTGTTACAAAGTTTCTTAAATCGGGCCCCTCCTCTCCCTTTCTTGGTTCTCTGTCCTTTCTGAGACCTCACTCCACCCTTGCCCAGATTGCACCAACCTCCCCTGCACACGCACACACGCACACATGCACACACACACACCTCCACCCTTCCTAAAAAGGATTTTTTAATGAGTTTTTAACCATATTAATGATAATCAAAAGAAAATTGTTTTTTAAAATTCAGACAGCCCAAAAGTGTGAAAAATCTGTCTTCCCTCTCACTGCAAAATTCCTGTCTGTTCCCCCTCCACCCTAGTTTGTTGATGTCTCCTCCCAATGATATTCTTGGCATATAAAAGCAGATAGGTACATATTAACGGAGTAGAAAATGGCAACCCCCTCCAGCATCCTGGCCTGCAAAATTCCATGGTCAGAGGAGTCTGGCAGGCTACAGTCCATGGGGTCGAAAAGAGTTGGACATGACTGAGCCACTAAGCGCTCACACGCACATCTTATGTACATAGACGGAAATACATTGTATATAAAGCCAACACTTGCCTAGAACTCTCAAATGCTTGAATAATGTATTCCAGAGATCTTACAGCAAAGATCCACTTTACTGTCCCAACAATGATGCATCCTCCAAAGGACACCCAGCAATCAGATGGTGTACCTCCCCCTGCTAAAAATTCATCAGCTAGAATAGAGACCACACACCTCTCTTTCCACGGTTTACTAGGTCCCTGAATGACCTTTCTTGAACCATGTCTACCTTCTGATATTCACTCCCTGCCTCCACCTGGCTCCAGCAGTGAGCTGATCACTTCACTGTTTCTTGAAAAAGATAAGCTTGTCCCTCCCCAACTCAGGCCACTTGCACCAGCTATTCTTTCTTCCCACAGCGATGTGGCCGCCTGAACTTCCATTGGGTAACTCCCTTCTGACAATCAGGCAACAGCTCAGAAGTCATCTCACAGAGAAACTTCCCTGGCCCATGACCATCACATCCTTCTGGGCTTTTTTCCCCCCTCTATTGTGCTCAGCCAGTCAGTCACCAGTGACTCTCTGCAACCCCATGGACTGTAGCCTGCTAGGCTCCTCTGTCCATGGGATTCTCCCCAGCAAGAATACTGGAGCGGGTTGCCATTTCCTCCTCCAGGGGATCTTCCTGGCCAGGGGATCAAACCAGCGTCTCTTACATCTCAGCATTGACAGGCGGGTTCTTTACCACTAGCGCCACCTGGGAAGCCCTTTTTCCTTTATGGCACTTAATATAACCATAAGATCATTTCCCGCATTTGTTGATTCATTGTCTGTTTCCCCATTTTAAAACTTGAGTGCCCCCTGAGAGCAGGAATGTTGGCCTGTCCTGTTCATCTCTGGATCCCCAGAGCCTAGCACAAAGTAGGCACTCAAGGAACGTAAGTTGGATAGGTGACTCATTTCATGCCAGGGCTCTCCACCTATCCTCCTGAAAACACACACTGCTCCATCTTTAGGCTACGCACGTTCCGGGTGTCCTGAGGAAGGATAGTGAACTTGTTTCCCGCCCTTGGCTATCTCAACAGATCCAGTCCAACTTCCGGACTAAGTGCATTGAAAATGTTGAAGTCTGTGGCAATTTCCCTCCAAAGACGCAGCCCTCTAAACATGACCTTCTCAAAACTTGAGAACTGCTGTTTATCCTCCTTCGAGATATGGTGACGGGACGGGAGAAAATGAAGATGCTCATTTTGCACAGGAGAACACAAAGGCCCGGGAAAATTTTAATCCTAGATCCCTGCACACATTTTCTGGGCATAGCTGCTGCTGCTGCTGCTAAGTCGCTTCAGTCGTGTCCGACTCTGTGCGACCCCAGAGACGGCAGCCCACCAGGCTCCCCAGTCCCTGGGATTCTCCAGGCAAGAACACTGGAGTGGGTTGCCATTTCCTTCTCCTATGCATGAAAGTGAAAAGTGAAAGTGAAGTCGCTCAGTCGTGTCCGACTCTTCACGACCCCATGGACTGCAGCCTACCAGGTTCCTCCATCCATGGGATTTTCCAGGCAAGAGTACTGGAGTGGGGTGCCATTGCCTTCTCCCTCTGGGCATAGCGGTTCGGGAGAATCCTGGATCTCAGGCCCCGCCTCCTGGCTGAGCACAGTGCGCGTACCCCGCCCCCGTTCTCGCGAGACCTAGGAGCCGAAAAAATGGCGCCGACGTGAGCGCGAGCCCGCGGCCACCGAAGGAGTCGCCGCAGCCTTAGTTGGAGCCGCTGAAGCCGCGGGAACAAGAGGCTGAACCAAGCTGAGGATGGTGAGCGCGACACCGGGGATGCGGACGCGGCGAACAAGCAGGGACTGGCGGGGAGCGGCCTTCTAAGCCTCCTGCCGACCCCGCCTCCACATCCGGGCAGTCGCCCGCCGCTGTCACTCAGGGAGCACCCTACCCCCTACTTCCGGTCCTGGCTTCGACTGGGCCACGCCTACAGGGCTCAGGCACCGCCCCCTGGTCTTTATATGTTTGGGGTCCCAACACCTCCAGTTCGCCTGCACAGCTCGAACCCCTCTGGTAGCTATATCTCCGTTCTCAAACACCCACTTGGCCACTTCTGGCCCTCCAGAATCTTCCTAGCCGCGCCCTGTTCAGAGCCCCGCCTTTGCACCGCCCACTCCCTCTGGGCCACGCCCCAGCCTTGTAGTGGAGGGGCCCCTCAGCTTTCCAAGTTAGGATCAGAGCATGCTTATTTCATATAGGGGCTTCCTGGAAAGGTACCCCCTTCTACATTTGGCACACCTCCCAACTCTCTTCCAAAGGACGGGGACACTGGAGGCAGACGTTCAACCCCCTCACCCACTGCCTCTCCTTATGATGGGGGCCGACTGGGTGATGTCTCCGGGGCATTCGCTGTTTCAGAAACACCCAATGGTTATGGAGGGGTGAAGGGATTCCTCTAGCTGGCACAGGCAGACCTGGGCCCAGGGGGTTCTCCCCACCTCTTCCTTCCACCAGAATGAGGAACCCTCGGGGCCCAGCCTGGACATGCCGGCTACTGCAGAGCCCAGCTCCAGTGAGACCGACAAGGGGGTGTCCCCAGTTCTGGCTGCTATAGACAAATCCTCTTCTATGGAGGAGGAGCCGGGCCCTGACCGGGCAACCACACCCCCAGTGTGGGAACGTGGAGGGCCCACCGGAGGGACCCAGCAGGGTGCCTCCCCAGCCCCAGACAGTGGCCATTCCGGACCTGGACACACCCTTGGCCCAACCAGCACTGTCTCCGGGACCAGTGAGGACCTGCGGCCTCCCAGACGACGCCCACCACCAGGTGACACGTGATGGGACCTTCTGGGGGATCACAGGCCTGGAACAATAGAAATGCAGACTACTGAGTATCTCCAGACTGGGGGCCCACCTAGAGGGAATCACCACTTGCTGAGCCCCATTGTGTGCCAGGCTGTGGTTCCAACGAAGAGCCAGGGAAACTCAGCCGCTATTTTCTGGTGGGGGAGGCAGAAGGTAAAGGCCTCAGTAAGAAACCATAGTTAGTAGTTGCAGGGTAGTTGCAGCCCCATAAATGCCTCTCTGGGGCAGAGCCCTGGACAACGTGGATGACGAAGGGATGGTGACCCTCCCCCTGCTTCTGTGCATCCTTCAGGGAAGCAGATACCGTGCTCCAGCCCAGGCTGCTGCCTCAGTTTCCCCAGCGTTCGAGACCTGGCACAGCATCTGCGTACCCACTGCCCACCCACACAGTCCCTGGAAGGTAGGGCCAGGGTAGATGGTGGGGAGGCAGGTTAGGGTGGGAGGCGGGCCGAGCCTCCCGGCCAATCCTGGCCACCCAACTCCACTCCTCTGTCATTCATCCCTGTGCCGCCAGGCAAGCTCTTCCGCTGTTCCGCCCTGAGCTGCACCGAGACCTTCCCCAACATGCAGGAACTGGTGGCCCACGGCAAGCTGCACTACAAACCCAACCGCTACTTCAAGTGAGACCTGGTCCACCGTGACCTCTGCTGGTGTGGGGGACCAGGCAGCTCCCCCTGACCACCGATTTTGACAGCTACTACCTGGGGTCCTGGCTTTTCTCCCTTCCTTTTCCGAGGGGGTTGAATCAGGAAGAGGACGTGATCTAGGGCCAGCCTTGCCCTTACCTGCCCAGAAGAGACTGGTCCCTAGAGCCAATTCCAGGGACCCCGAGGGCGGGGCTTGGGAGGGAGTATGTGTGTAGAGGGGGACATACATGGCACGACTCCGCCCAGTCCTCTACTTCCCAAGAGGAAAACTGATAACCTAAGTCAAAATTGAGACTTCCTTCCTCTTCCCAGGGTTCCGACCTGGAGAAGTCCGGAAGGGTCGCGACCACTGTGGGCGGCCGCTTAGGGCAAACTCCTCCCCCGCAGGTGGGGGAGTCAGGTTATTTGGGCCCAGGGTCCTTGACCACCCTGGAGCGGCGGCTCTCCAGGTTACCGCGGATAGGCCCCTCCCTGGGTCCCCTGGGAGACCCAGCCCAGCCCTGTGCTGCCCCCCAGGTGTGAGAACTGCCTGCTGCGCTTCCGCACTCACCGCTCGCTCTTCAAGCATCTGCATGTTTGCGCCGAGCATGCGCAGAGCCCAGCCCCGCCGCCGCCACCCCCGGCCCTGGACAGGGAGTCGCCCGCGTCCGAGCGCCCCCCGGAGTCCGACCCTGCGCCGGCGCCTGGCCTGCCGTACCCGCTGCTCGAGCCGTTCACGACCCCTGCCCCTGCCCCCACCGGGCCCTTTCTGCCCTACCTGAACCCCGCGCCTTTTGGCCTAAGTCCCCCACGCCTGCGCCCCTTTCTGGCCGCCGCTCCGGGGCCTCCTGCCTCCAGCGCCGCCGTCTGGAAAAAGAGCCAAGGTGAGTGTGGGCTATCGGGGCCGCCTTCAGGGTGGGCTGGGCTCACTCTGGCTTCTGACCTTGACCCGCCCGTTGACCGCAGGTGCAGGCGGCAGCCCGCGAAGACCCCAGGGCGGCTCCGACGCGCCCTCAGGTGCGTGCAGGTGACCACCAGGGAGGGTGGAGGGGATTTCTTTCCTGCGCCCGGCGGGACCTGGGGGATACCCACCCCCTTTCCAGGTGCCCAGAAATGTCTCCCCCGAAATACAGGATTTTGCCTTTAAAATTGCGGCCCCTGCTCCTTCATCTGCGCCGGCGTTTCCGTGTAAAACTCGCGCCCGGATCCGGAGCCCTTCCCTCCCACATGGGTTCAGAGGATGGGAGGAGGGGACGCGGATAAGTCAAGTTTAGTGCCCCCAGACACTTGGGGAAACAATCGGGAGAAACGGATCGGCCAGGCCAGCGCCCCCCGCCCCACGCCCCCACTCCCGGGAGCTGATGGGGAGGCTGGGAAAGGTCCGACCCGCCCTCGCCCAGGGCCGGGGCTGACCGGGTCCTGCCTGCCCGCAGGGCACGCGGCTCCCAGCCGCATCGTGTGGGAGCACACGCGCGGCCGCTACTCATGCATGCAGTGCGCCTTCTCCACGGCCTCGCGGCCCGCCATGACCCTACACTTGGAGGACCACCGCCCCGGCGGCCCCGCGGCCCCGGCGCCCGGGCAGCCGCGCCCCGACGCGCCGGCGGGTAAGGCCAGGGGGAGCGCGCGGGTGGGAAGGGTGGGGGGTCCTGAGGCGAGGACCGGGGCTGAGGCTCAGGCGCTCTCTCCTCTGCCACCCAGACCCGGCCCCGCTGGCACCCAAGGCATCGCCGCTGCTGTCTGAGGGGGAGTGTCCTGTTTTCTCGCCGCTCTGAACGCCGCCGCGTAGGGAGCGGGCTGTGGGTAATGGTGTCGTTTTAGGGAAAGCCTGAGATGGCAGGGGTGGGGGGCAATAAAAGAGGCAGATGAGCCAGCTGTAGATGTGCCGTGTGTCTGGGTCCCTTGCTCCTCCACTGCAGTCCTGGGGCACCGCCACCTTGGGAGGAGGCAGGTCCCCCCTCACTGCCCACCTGTGTCCCGCCTCCCCTGTCACCTCAACCCTGGGACAGCTGTTGGTGACCTTCCCTTCTGTCCTACCACTTCCAGAAACCAGATGAGATGGCACTTGCCAGTTTTATTTGAAAAGTCCCAGGAGCACCCAGCCAGAACCCCCCAGATCCTGAGGCCTGTGCCAACCCTCAGGGAGGTGACAGAGCAGTCCTGGCAAAAGTGGTGCCAGGTCACCCGGGCTGGACGCTGTGTGGCAGGCTGGGGCTTAGGCCTCAGAGCCACTCTCCCTCCCTGTCCTCTGGACTGTCACTGTGGGCTGCCCATCTCCCCTTTTATCTCCAGCCCTGAGGATGAGGCTGGGTGTTGGCCAGTCCTCCAGAGCCTGGCTCCCTCCCTCCTCCTCTCCCCCATATAGGTTCTCTCCTTCCTTTTCTTCCTGGGAGTCAGGTGGGGGCCAGGGTTCAAAATCTGGTCCCACAGCTGCTGTCACCAGAACCCTGAGGGTCGAACCTCCAGGGTATGGAAGCCCCATCCCTCTGGGCCTGGCTTTACCTGCTACATCTTTCTCCCTTCCAGCCCTGTGGCCCCCTAGCCCAGACCTCATCTTGCTTGGTCCTGGGCACCAGAAGCAGTCCTCCACCCCCCGCCCCCACTTCCATCCAGTCTGAAGACCCCTGGAAACAAGTCTCTTCCAATCGTGCCCCTTCCCATGCCTAGTACCCCTATCGCTCCTCTCAGCTCTCTGGATGAAGATCCTGTCCTCCTAGTAGCCCACAGGGCCCCATCTTGCACATCTTCCACTCTTCCTATCAGGGCCACACTCACCATTCCTCTCCTCTTCCTCCTGGGGAACCTAGACATCCTGTGAGCAAGAACCCAGCGACTCCTAGCCCCACCCCACCCCGTTTCATCCCTTACCTCCTCCATCTTCCACGTTATCAGGGTTGTCCTCTGTCTGCCACCAACAAGACACTGGTCACCCCCTGGGGGGAAGTCCCCGGGCCCCACCCCTCACCCAGCAGCAGCCTCCTGTCTTCCTCTTTTCTCCTTTCCTGTCCTCCCCGAGTCCTCCTCAGAATCTTCATCTCTCAGTCTCAGAGCCAAGCAAGGTCCTCAACATGGAAGCCATCCAGGTAAAGCCTAGCTGGGGTATCGGCTCAAACACCTGCTCCCGTTAGTGTGGCCGCTGTGTCTCCTCGAAGTTGAACACTTCCAGGTTCCGAAGGCCCTTCTGCTTCTCCTGGGAAGGGCAGTAGGGAGATCTAGTGCCCTTAGGACCTATCCCACCTGGACATCCAGGAGCCGGACTGCCTGCCCTCCATCCTCGGGCTCTCAAGGGGCTTCAGGGCTCCAGTGTTCTTGATGGGGTTGCAGCTGAGGCCCAGGTAACTCCGGCCAGGTGACCACGCTGCCACCATCTCCAGGCCCCCAGGCCCCTACTGAGGCAGCTGACACTGAACACGAGCTGTGGGACCATTAGGGAACCCTGGGGGCTCCAGACCCCCATAAGCTCCCCCGACACACACTTCTCAGCCAGAAGCCTTGGATCCACAGCTGGGTGACCCTGGGGAAGATTCAGCCTTTTGGGGGAGCCTTTTGGGTATGACATGCAACATGTGGGACTTTAGTTCCCTCACCAGGGATCAAATCCATGCCCCCTGCACTGAGCACAGTCCTAACCACAGGACTGCTGAGGAAGCTCCAAGACCGACCCTCTAAGTATCTCACTTTTCTAGTCCTTAAAGTGGGTGTCATGACAGTCTGCCTTTGGAGTTCTTGTGAGAATTCACAGAGGGATGGGGAGAGAGGGAGGGGGCTTGAGAAACGTTGGCCAGCAGTTGACATCCCTCCAGCCACCAAGCCTGTGGCTGGCTGCCTGGGGCCCTCTCAAGAACCTGGGGAGGAGGTGGGTCAAGGGCCCACTGTACAGATAGAGAAGGCGAGGCTAGGCTGGTAAGCTGACTGAGCCCAACTCTAGCCAGGCTCGGTTCCAAAGTCACACTGATTTCTACACGACCCCAAAAGTGGGACACAGTTACCACTGATGAGAAAACCCAGGCACTCTCACCTTTTCCTGCACCTCCAAGGCCCTAGACACCTTTGGGAATATGGCCCGAGGCTCACCCTTTCCTGCATCTCCAGGGGACCAGGGTCCCCCAGCGCCTAGAAGTCTTCACCCTAAGGCCCTCGTTCAGCCACCCCCGAATCCAGGCCGTGCCGTGTGTCACTTCCTAGTGTGTCAGGACCTTTCCAGAGAGACTCAGAGCCAAATGTTGGCCCAGGTACCTGCCTCCCAACTCCATCATCCACGTAGATGCAACAGCCCCTCCCATGGGTACAGTGGGTCCACGGTCCCCATGCTCCCCGGGCCCCTCGCTGGCCTCTGGAGCAAGCTGAAAGTGCTCTGAGGCCTGGCGAGTTGGGTCACTGGAAACTGCCTCCTACCCTCGTGCATGTGTGTTCAGTCACTCAATGGTGTCCGACTCTGTAACCAGTAGCCTGCCAGATTCCTCTGTCCATGGAATTCTCCAGGCAAGAATACTGGCATGGGTTACCATTTCCTCCTCCAGGGGATCATCCCAACCTAGGGGTCGAACCCACGTCTCTTGTGTCTCCCACATTGGCAGGCAGATTCTTTACTACTGCGCCACCTCCTACCCTCATCCCCTCCCAACTCATGTCCAATCTTTGTCTGCTCGCTTGGGAAGTCTTACTGCTCCCAATGTCCCCAATGTGCCTTATGGGCCTCTGCAGCCCCTGGCCTCTCTCTGGCCAACCAAGCTGTGACCTCAAAGCCTCCACAGGTTCCTCCACAGCCCCACCACCTCAACTCCAAGATGCCTGAAAGCAGTCCCTCTGAGGGCCCTAGCTCCGCCCAGCAGAGGGCGCTCAGGAGTGTCCATCTGAAGGGAGGATGAATGAGGGGCCCACGTGTCCAGGCAGGCACCCACCTTGTGCAGCTACCCGAGGGCGCAGGTTGGCCAGAGACTGCAGGTTCCCAGGCTCAGCAGCTCTGGGACACAGACCTCTTCATCCTCAGCCTCAGCCTCCTACTCGGAGGGGAACCCACACCAGGAATGTGACCCAGAGTGCATGTTGGTCTGTGCAGGGCCCTAGGGGCCCCAGAATCCCCGAGCTCTGCTCTTAGAGCAGACACACAGGCGGAGTCACTGCCAACTGCTGTCTGTAGCCTTCTGGAAACTTCAAACATCCCTGCTAGTCTAGGTGTGATCCTTGGATCACAGTATGGGCATCATCTGGGATGCTTCAGACTCTGACAGACCTGAGGCACAGCTCACACTTTATCGGGATGCCAGGGTGACTAGTGGACCAAGTTCTTTCCCAGCTTCACATTAGAATCACCCTGAGGGTATGTAAGAAATCCCCAGGCTCAGGCCACAACCCAGACCAATTAAGTCAGAATCCCCAGGAACAGACTTCCCTGATGGCTCAGTGGTAAAGAATCTACCTGCCAGTGCAGGGGACATGGGTTTGACCCGTGGTCCAGGAGGATCCCTCATGTTGAGGGGCAGCTAAGCCCCTGCACCTGTGCTCTAGAGCCTGGGCCCTGCAACTACTCAAGCCCCGCCCCAGCTCCCTAGATCCTGTGCTCTACAACAAGCGAAGTCACCACAATGAGAGAAGCCTGCACGCTGCAACTAGAGTATCTCTGCTCTTTGCAACTTGAGAAAGCCTGCAAAGACCCAGTGTAGCCAAAAAGTTTTAAATTAAAAAAAAAAAAAAAAGGATCTCCAGGAGTTTCTGTTCACCTCTGTGAACTCTTCAAGGGACCCCGACGGTGTGGCCAAGCTGAGAATCAGGGCTCTGCTCTCCCCCACTGGGTGTTTTCTCCTTTCCTATGAGCCCCAAGGTCACTGACCTCTTGGGAACCAAGCCAAGCCATCAGGGTTTCCCTCCAGACAGTCCTGGTCTTGTGCCCCACCTTTACCCCCCCTTTGCTGGTCTCCCAGCCACCCCCATTTTCCTCCTTCCCTAGTCCTCTGGGAACCTGGACACTGCCCACCCATCCGCCCATCACCAAATCTGCCACCCCACCTGGGCTGTCGGCCTGTGTAGCAGCTGTCCCTGCAACAGGAAGTCCTGAGTCCTGCTCAGAGCTGGAAATCGGGACTGCAGGGAAGTGTTGAAATGAGGAAGGCATCTTGAGGCAACAAGGGCCAGCAGGAGGGCCTCACCCACCCGGCTCACTCCGACTCCCGAGTAAGCATGAAGCTTACCATGTCCCTTCCCTACTGAGAACTACCCCTCCCCTCGCACGGAGGCCCTGGCTGGAGGTGGCCTTGGCCTGCCTCTGTTGGCAGGAGGCCCTCCTGGACTGGCACAAGTCCTCCCTGGAGTTCGGAGGCCAGCACACGGCAGGACTGGGGTGGCAATGAGAGGGCAGCGGAATCTAGAAATGAGTGACTGTTGGGAGGGATTCTGCTAACAGGATGCCCAAAGCTTGCAGGGCAGGACAGGAATTCAAGAAGCACTGACAGGATCTGAGACCAGGCTGGGGCTGTCCCCGCCTCTGCCCCTTCCTCCCCTCCCCTCCCCGCCTGGCCAGCAGAC
This sequence comes from Bos indicus, assembly GCF_029378745.1. NCBI lineage: Eukaryota > Metazoa > Chordata > Mammalia > Artiodactyla > Bovidae > Bos > Bos indicus. The sequence goes on along the minus strand of NC_091766.1, from coordinate 16,874,259 downwards.
CCCACCCCGTGGAGCAGAAGCCACAGTCACTTCCTGAAGGCAGCGGTCCTGGCCTGGGTCCCACTCGCCTTGTGGTCCATCGCCCTCCTGCAGCCATGGTGAGTGAGTCTCCAGGGCCTGGGAGAGCCCCACACTGGCTGGAGGTGAGGGATGCCATGGGTGGAAACCAGAGGGGCATATTCCAAAAGTGGGGCGGCAGAAGGGCAGGAAAGCTGTTGGGGACATGAGAAAGACCGCCACAAATGCCCAGAGGTAAGAAGCAGCCGGAATCCACTTCTGGGACAGCTCAGGCTCCGAGGGGCGGCGATGGGCTGAGGCTGTGACCAGAAGGGGAACAGGTGGGCCTGCTGGGGTGACTCCCCTCCCCCAAGGTCAGCATGAACAGCCACCGGGTAACAGGCAGCCAGGGTGAGTGGCAGGGACTTCCTGTGGGTGACAAAGTAGGTCATATACCTGCTTCCCACCCCGCCCACCCCAGCAGTCCTCCAGGCCCTGACCTGCTGACCTGACTTCTCCGGCCCCCTGGGTCACCTGGGAGCCTATCCCAGCCCAGCTGGTGGGGGGTGCTTTCAGAGGTATCTCAGGCCCTAGGCAGGAACTGCCACCCTTCCTTGTTCTCTGGGTCAGGGGAGAGTGAAGCTCAGACAGGGCAGATGAGTGAGGTCCTACCCTTCCCCTCCCCAATCTCCTAGACCCCAGGTGAAGCCAGGCCCAGGGGCCTGTGGCAGGGCCACTTCTGGGGTCATTTGTCAGTCAGAGCAGCCCTGGCCTACTTGTGTGTCTCCTGTGTCTGTGACCGAGGGTGTAGGTCCTGTCGAGACGGGATCCAGGATGGACTTCATGTGCCAGGACTGGTGCACCACATCAGACTGGATGTGGCAGAGTATATGCTGTTTGTCTCAGTGTCCAGTATATATATATAGATAGATAGATAGATTTTTTTTTTTTTTTTGCCGTGCCACACGGCATCATGTAGGATCTTAGTTCCCCAACCAGGGATCAACGCACCTCCTGCATTGGAAGCATAAAGTCTCAACCACCGAGCCACAAGGGAAGTCCCTAGTAGATTCTTTATTTCAACAAATAGTTACTGAGCATCTTACTGAGTGCGAGGCACTGGGAAGACAGCGGCGCTGCTGCCCTCGTGTCACGTTCAGGGGCAGCGGGGGAGGGAGTTGACACACACACACACAAACCCTAAATAGTCAAGACATTTAAAAAACAGTACTGGGTGGCAGTGTAGCGGTTACGACTCCTTGCTTCCAATGCAAGGGGCACTGGTTCAATGCCTATTTGGGGAACTAGGAATATATAGTAGCACATGCTACGTGGCATGCCAATAAGTAGTAAAAAAAAAAAAATAAGTAAAAATAAATAGGATGATATAGAGTGGTAGGCACTAAGAGAAAAATCAGGCAGGTTGGGGGGATCAGAGTCCTAGGGGGATCCTTTTTTTTTTTTTAAATCAGGGTGTTCTGGGAAAAAAGGCCTCTACCACATGGAATAAAGGAGTAGAAACCCGGAAGAGGAGAGAACGTGCAGTGGGAAGTGTGGCCCAGGCAGGCCAGGCGGCAGGAGCCAAGCAGGAGAGGGAGGCCAGGGAGGCGGCAGCAGGGGGAGGTCAGGCGTGCCGTTCAGGGGGTTTGTGAGCTCTGGAGCTTTTACTGTGGGGAAGTGACAGAGCACACCCAGATTCAGTGCAGACAGACTCAGGCCTCCTCTGGCTGCTGAGGGTGCACTGACCCGGAATGGGGGTGTGGGGCGTCGGGGGCAGGAGAAACAAGGAGGAGCCTCTTACAGTAATGCTGTTGCGGGGGAGGCCGCCTCCCCTGGGTGGATTCCAGGACAGGGGTGCAGGTGGTCCGAAGTTGTTCAGTTCCAGATATACTAATATACATTTCTTGCTTTTGGCTGCACCGGCTCTTAGTGGTGGCACGCGGAATCTTCAGTTGAGGCACATAAACTCTTCATTGTGGCATGTGGGATCTACTTCCCCAAACAGGAGCTAGGAGACTTAGCCACCTGACTGCCAGGGAAGTCCCTCCAGATACATTTTGAAATAAGAAAAGAAAGGCCTAGGGACATGCAGGAGGGGAGGAGGAGCTTGAGGATGCTCTACAGAGTTCGGGTGGGGGCAGGTATGGGAGCAGAAGGCCACAGGGGACCCCAGGAGCGTGGGTCCAGAGTGGGGTGAGGGTGGGTGCACATTCCGGGCTTAAGTGATGAGGTCAGAGGGTGTGTGGTAGTTCAGGAAGAGAGCCTGGCACTCTCACAGGGAGGCTGGAGACAAAAACATGGGAGTCTGGTCAAGAGAAGAGAGTCAACGGCAGAAGGCCGGGAGGAGGACGACAAGGGTGTGTGTCTGTGGTCGGTCTGCTTGTCCCCACGTCCGTCTCTCCATGGCCCCCATGTGTATGAGTCCCTTGCCTGCCTGTGTCCCCTAGGGGAGTCATCAGGACTTCCGGAGCCTTCAAGCAAAGTTCCAGGCCTCTCAGCCGGAGACTGGTGACCTCCCCAAAAAGCCCCCGAAGCCTGAGTTCCAGAAACTCCTCAAAAAGTTCCCACAGCCAGAGCTAGGCGAGCACCCCAAGAAGCCCCCACAGCCTGAGTTCACTGACCTGCCCAAAAAGCCTCCCAAACTTGAGTTCAGTGAACTCTCCAAGAAGTTCCTGCAGCCCGAGGCCACGCCGCTCCCCAGAAAGCCCGAGGTCCCTGAGGCCCCCTCTCAGAAGCCCCCGCAGCAGCCTGAGCTCAGCAACACCCCCAGGCCCCCCATGGAGCCCAAGTTCAGTACTCCTCATAAGAAGCCCCCGCAGCCTGAGTTCTGTGGGCTCCCCAGAAAGCCCCCACAGCCTCAAGTCAGTGGCCTCCCTAAGAAGCCCCTGCCGCAGCCCGAGTCCAGTGAGATCCCTCCAGTGCCCCTCTTAAAGCCCGAATTCAGTGAGCCCCATCCCCACTCCTCAGAGCCTAACTTCAGTACTCTTCCCAAGAAGCTCCCACAGCCTGAGTTCTGTGAGCTCCCCAGAAAGCCCCTGCAGCCTCAGGTTGGTGGCCTCCCTAAGAAGCCCCTGCTGCAGCCCGAGTCCAGTGAGGTCCCTCCAGTGCCCCTCTTAAAGCCTGAATTCGGTGAGCCCCACCCCCACTCCTCAGAACCTAACTTCAGTACTCTTCCCAAGAAGGCCCCGCAGCCTGAGTTCTGTGAGCTCCCCAGAAAGCCCCCACAGCCTCAGGTCAGTGGCCTCCCTAAGAAGCCCCTGCTGCAGCCCGAGTCCAGTGAGGTCCCTCCAGTGCCCCTTTCAAAGCCCGAATCTGGTGAGCCCCACCCCCACTCCTCACAGCCCGACTTCAGTACATTTCCCAGAAAGATCGCCCGGCCTCAGCTGAATGACCTCCCCAAGAAGCCCCTGCCACCTGAGTTTGGTGACCTCACCAGGACATCCTCGGAGCCGGAGGTCAGTGTGGTTCCCAAGAAGCCACGCCAGTGTGAGTTCAAGGTGCTCTCCAAGAAGCCCCCGCAGCCCGAGCCCACCAGCCTCTCGAGGACATCCTCGGAGCCCGAGTTCAGCGTGTTCCCCTCAAAGTTTCTGCAGCCCGAGTGTCGGGGGCCCCCCCGCAAGCTCTCCCAGCCGGAGCCCGGTTCTCTTCCCAGGAACCTCCCAAGAAAGCCCCTGCTCCCTGGCTCCTTTTCAGAGAGCTCGCTGCCCTCTGCCGTAGCGGGCTCCAACCCCCGGGTCCCGCTCAGCCCAGGGTTTGGGGCACGGCAGCAGAGATCAGGAGCCCTCGCTCGGAGTGCTGGCTCCAGGCTGGGTCTCAGACCTGGTCACCTGCCCCGGCGGAGGCCTCTACCCCCGGCCAGCAGCCTGGGCCCTCCCCCAGCCAAGCCCCCACTGCCCCCAGGCCCCAGGGACATCCAGAGCTTCCGGAGAGCTGCAGCAGCAGACACAGGTGGGTGTGGATGGCCCAGGTAGAAAGCAGGGGCAGGCAGGTCGATGCTCCCTGGCCTACCCACGTCCCCACCTCCCATCTCATCTCTCCGCAGCTCTGCCCAGGACCTCCTCTTCTGCTGGCCTCTACTTAATCCCACAGTGAGCATGGGGAGTCAGGGAGCACAGGCATGGGTCACGGGGCTGAAACAGGCCCTCACTCACGTCAGGTATCCCTGCAGGGACCCAGACGAGGTGTACGATGATGTCGAGCCCACAGACCACTCTGGACCCGGCCCCAGGAGCAGAGGTGACAGAGCGGGACACTCAGCCAAACCAGTCTGCTGAAGCATCCGAGGAGGGGGAACAGTCATCACAGGGGCCTATTCTGTCCATGTTGCTAGTACCAGGCCCCATGACAACCCATATGCCTGAGGGATTGAAAGCAGAGCTGCTGCTGCTGCTGCTGCTAAGTCACTTCAGTCGTGTCCGACTCTATGCGACCCCATAGACGGCAGCCCACCAGGCTCCCCCATCCGTGGGATTCTCCAGGCAAGAACACTGGAGTATAGCTAGGGGAGAAAAAAAGAGAGAAAGGGGTCAGAGAGGTCATGGCAGCTCCTGGTGGAGGAACAGGAAGGACAGCCAGAGGCCAGCAGCCTGACCACGGTGCGGCCAAGCCAAGGGTTGTGTCCCAGGGTGGTGGCCGTAGACATGTAGAACAGGGGAAGAATCCCATAGAGGGGCATTTCCCTGGTCTAGTGGTTAAGACCCTGAACTCCCAACACAGGGGGCACAGGTTTCATCCCTGTTCCAGGAATAAGATCCTGCAAGCAGCGTGGCCAAAAAAAAACAAAACCCAAAACCGGCAAGGATGTAATGGTGTATCACCAGGGATGATAGCAAGCAAACTCAGGATAGGGATGAGGCTTAAATGTTGAGCCTGCACCTGGGTGTCAAGTGGAGGTGACCCTGAGTAAGGAAGAGGTGTCAGGAGATCCACAGCACTGGAGGTGCCTGAGGGGAAGGGCTTGGGCCTGAACTCAAGAAGGAGAGGGCTGGAGCCAGGATATGGCCGACCCTCCAGATCCATGTGCTCTGGGTGTCCAAGGCCCCTTTTGTCTCGTTTTCCATGCCTCCGCTCCTGGAGAGCATGAGGAAGGCCAGGCAGGTCCAGCTCAGGGAAGAGGCATTCACCGACCTCACATGAGAAATGCACCCCATCTCCCCACCAGCACTTAATGGATGTGCACTGTGCCCCCCCACCCCCATTTTACACAAGTGGAAGCTTGAGACATGACTTGCCCCAGCTCACAGCCAGCACATGGGAGCCTCTGCCCCCAGGCTGCTTCCTGCCCTTATCTCTGGAGGGTCTCCTGCCAGGCAACCTCTTGTCAGAGGTACCCGAGGGGTCCCCAGCTGCTGCCCCTCCTCACCAGCCCAGCCCCCAAAACCTGCTGCCTCTATGGCTTGACTCCTTCCTGGGCCCTGCTACTTCTCCTGGGCTTGCTTTCCCCAGGGGCTGCTTGCAACACCTCTGTGAGCACAGAGCTTCCTGACAGGGCCCCTCTTGCTTCCGCTCTAGTGAGGCTCTGTGGCTCGGGTCTGGAGGGGGCTGCCACTCCGGGGGATGTGGACCTCTGAATGCACCACCTCCAGCAACTCTGCAGGCATGAGCCCACCCTTTTCTGTTTCCCCAACCCCAAGTAGACCAGACACATCCTCAGCTTAGCTCACTGTCCCCCATCCTGTGCCGGTCATTCTCCAAGACTCTGACCCAGTACCACACGCTTGCCCAGATCTCTCCCTCTCGAGGGGTGGGGGTGGGTGCTCACAGCAGTGCAGACTGTCCCAAAGGCTGCTCTGCCCCTTTCATTTATCCCTGACCTGAGGGACTCTGGGTGCCTCCCTCACACTCTCTGCCTCACTCGGAGCAGTGGCAGCTCGCTGCACAGACAGGGAGCTCCTCAAGGGTCAGGAGCTGAGGGCAGCCTGCTCAGGATCTCACTGCCCCGGGTGCCGGGGCTATAGGGCGCCAGGGTCTGCCCTGCTCGGCTGCACCCAGGGCTGTGTGTGCTTAGGTTGCGGGAGGTGTATAGGAGCCCTGGGATGAAGTCAGTACTGCTTCCAGCTGGGTGACAATCTCCAGCCCGGGTGGCCTCTGGGTGTGACTGTCACTTCAGTACCAGGCTGAGGCTGGAGGCAAAAAGTGTCTGGGGAGGGAAGAGTGCACCATGCAGATATGCAGCCCCCTCCCCACCCCAGCGTGGTCTGGTATGCCCAGGGCGGCACTTCAAATCGTTCAGAGAGGACTGCAAAAAGAGCTGGGGGCTACAGGTTCTAGATCCTTCACTCACCCAGTGTTCATGAGGCTCTCACTGTAAGCAGACCCTTGGCCTGCAGTGCCCTCACCTAAAAAGCTGGTCATCTGCCAGGTAGTGAGTGGGCTGCCACCTGGGTGACTCCTTCCAGTCCAGTCTCCTCATCAGCCAGACCAAGCAAGAACCCCAGCCAGACACAGCCCCTTCTCAGAGGCAGGCTTTGTTTGCTTTGAGGAAACACTTTTCTTGGCCTTCTTTTTTGACCCATGCCTCATTAGAATTCCCAAAACCTACGTGCTGTAGGAGGGAAGGGTGAAACTGCCTCAAAAGCTGACAGAGGAGCCCTGCCTCTACCATTTAATGACTTGGTGGCCTTGGGCAGGCTGCCTTACCTCTCCAGCCCTTGCTACCTCCTCAGCAGGCAACTTGGGATGACAGCCATCAAGAAAGTTGAAAGAAGGGACTTCCCTGTTGGTTCAGCGGCTAAGACTTCACATTCCCAATGCAGGGGGCATGGGTTCGGTCCCTGGACAGGCAATTAGATCCCACATACTGCAACTAAGACCGAGAGCAGCCAAATACATTTCTTAAAGAAAAGAAAGTTGAAAGAAATGGTTAACGGTTTCTGCTGTGCCTGGCCTGTGGCAGGAGTTAGGAAAATGGAAGGGAATCTACTATGAGAGGCCTGGGCAGCTGAGGGTGAGGAGGAGACCCAAGTCCTGAAAACTGACCAGGGAACATCAGGCCACCAGAGCCAGAGGCCCACACTCAATGGCCCTGCCCTAACTCAGCACTCTGACTGTCCCAGATGAAGCGTTGTCGGCTCAGCAGTACCCGTGGAGGCCACCTCAAAACCCAGAGCTCAGGTACCAGAGGGAGGTGGGCAGGGCTGGGCTGAGCTGGGGAGAACAGTAAAAGGGGGTCCCTGAGAAGCATGAGCACCTAATTCCTTGGGGGGGCGGGTGCTCAGGAAGGAGAAGGTGCCCCTCCAGCCACCGCAGGTGCCGCCCACGGACCTGAAGTCCCTGAAGCAGCTCCGGAAGGCAGAGAAAGCTGAGCGGGAGTTTCGGAAGAAGTTCAAGGTGTGAATGAAGAGTCCTGGGAGGGCTGGGCTCGGCCCCAGGTGGCCACCGCCCCACACGGGGTTCTGAGGGCAGCAGGGCAAGCGGCAGCTCTTGTGTCCCCCTCCCCAGTTTGAGGGAGAGATTGTGGTTCAGACGAGGATGATGATCGACCCCAATGCCAAGACTCGCCGTGGGGGTGGCAAGCACCTAGGGATCCGGCGTGGGGAGATCCTGGAGGTGATTGAGTTCACCAGCAAGGAGGAGATGCTGTGCCGGGACACCAAGGGCAAGTGTGAGTGAGTCACCAGTGGAGGGCAGCCTGGGAAGGCAGGCCGCCCAAGGAGGGAGGAGACCTCACCCACCCACCCTGCTCTCTTCACAGATGGCTATGTGCCTAGAACAGCTCTACTGCCCTTGTGAGTGCCAGCGCTGACTGGGGACAGGGGGTGGGGGTGGGGGTGTGACAATAGGGCAGGGTGACCCTGACCGACCCAACTGTGCTCTCCACCAGGGAAACGGAGGTGTACGATGACGTCGCTGCCTGGGGTATGTAGATGCTCTGGGTGGATGGGACGGGTGGGGCGAGGTCCTCTGCTACTCCTCCAGGGGCTGCTGGCTACCTGCTCACAGGGAAAGGGTCACTGAAAGTCACCTTTCTTGGCAGATCCTTTGGACAGCCAACCATTGCCCTAGGGACAGTAAGGCTGCAGGTGTGGGGATGAATGGACAGCCCACCAGTCCAGTCACCTGCTAATCAGGAGCTCTGGACCCCAGCGGTTGCCTGGGCTCCTGTCTGGCCACGTCCACAGACCACATAAAGTCCCTCTTTTAAAGTGACTCCTGTGTCTTGTCTTTTCTTTCCCTGCTAATGACCACACACAGTGGAGCCATGATCAAATACTGGGGGGAAATCTGTGAGGTCCAGGTCTCCTCACCCCTCAAGGATAAAGGCCAGAAGGGAAAAAGGAGGGCAGGGGAAGGTGGCAAGGGAGGGGGCCACTCTTGGAAGCTGAGCTGAGGGACCCTCTGATGGCACCAGGTCAGCTGCGGTCAGCGAGCAGAGGGAGATACTTGGGGGCCCTCCACGTCCAGCACGACAAGCAGCTGCTGCAGCTCCTCACGGGCAATAGCCCAAGTCAGTCACATTGTGGAGAGAATGTGACCCAGTTCTGACCAAGTACAGTATCAAGTTCAGCCGAAACCTCTGACAGGGCAGAACATGCTCAGAAACCTACACTCTTCTTGGTCTGTTTTAGCAAAGAAAAGCTGCTATGGACTGAAGTTTGTGTTCTGGCTGTCAAAAACAAATTCCTAAATTGAAAACCTACCCCTCTAGGTGACGGCACAAGAAAGCATGAGGTCCAGAGGCAGAGTCCTCGTGGATGGGATCTGTGCCCTATGAAAGAGGTCTGGGGACTTCCCTGGTTGTCCAGTGGTTAGGACAATGCACTTCCATGGCCAAGGGCCTGGGTTCAGTCCCCATCCTGTTTGGAGAACTGAAGACCCACAAGCCACATGGCACAGCCAAATAAAATATTGTTCTAAATATCTGAGAAAGTTCCCTCAACGACTCCTGCCACGTGAGGTTACAGCTAGAAAGTGTCATCCATGCACTAGGACAAGGCCCTCACCAGGCCCTGGATCTGCCAGCACCTTGACAGGACCACCCACCCTCCAGGACTGACAGAAACAAATGCTCCTTTCAGCAGCTGGGGCAGACTGGGACAAAGTCTGGAAGTGGGCCCCTTGCAGTATCTGTGCCCCATAGAATCACTGCACTGGGGAGACAGGCTGGTTGTGACAGCCAAGTACACCACCACTGGCACTGGAGACTCAGGCCCACTCAGGACTCGGTTTCCATAAAGAGATTTTTCTCAAGAGGCTGAGGGCAGTGGCCTCTCACCTCAAGGGTCCACACAGCTCCAAGGGCAGAAAGGAGACTGAGTGGCTTTGGTTCCTCAACCTCAGGTGGTTACCCCACAACACACACACAGAAGCAAGCAGCTTTCAGGAACTGGTATTTATTATCAAAGTCATATTCGATGTCAACAAGATGCCACAACTACAAAAAAAATTGCGCACATTGCAATCTCAATGCAAACAGTCAAATGGAACCCCAGTCATTAAAAAAGTAATTCAAATTACCCCAAAAAGCAACTGAATTTTTTAAACATCTTTATACATCCAGCCAACAAATTAAAATGGTTAACAAGAAAAAATACAAATTCAGAGGTCTGGTATCGATGTTTAAAAAAGGCAACTGCTTAAGCATTTCTATCGATTCGAACATCAATCTCTCGGCCACTCAGCTTCATCCCATTCATCATCCGGCAGGCTCTCTCAGCCACCTCTGGCGACTCAAACTTAACCACACCGCACCCCTTGGACTTCCCATTCTCCATCTTGATGTCAGCATACAGCACGTGGCCTGGGCACAGGGAGGGAAGAAGAGACCACAACTCATCAGGCAAACCCAGAGCTCAGTCTGGGCTCCACTCAGTCCAGATCACCTGTTGGATTTCGGTTGACAGAGTCAAAAGGGAGAGCGGCCCTTGCGCCTGACGCAAGAATGCTCAGAACACAGCGGCTGGAACCCGGCTACCATGGCCCTCCACCACACTGCCATTCTTCTGCCCACGGGACAACAATCTGACTCATGATAAGCAGTCCTGAAAGTACACCTTCATGCTCAAGAGTTATTAAAAAAAATACGCTGTGTGAAGCCAACTTTATAGGCAAATTTTACAGAGGCTTCACTTTTAATACACTGCTCCTCTGTGTTTACAAGGCCATCGCCAATACCATGGACACTTCTGTACTGTCCAAATACAAGCTTTGTAATCATTAACAAGCAGGTTATTCCTTCAAGCTCTGGTTAAGCATCCTGGTTATGTGTCAAGCACTGTGGAAAACAATACAAGGGAAGAGCTACAGAAACGCAGGGCCAAGAACACAAGTGTAGCGGGGCTGGCCTGCACAGCACTAGGGCCATGAACTCTGCTTAAGAGAAGGTCAAGCCCTGGAGGGCTTCTCACAGGCAAGTTCTAAAACAGCTTGGGCAGACACTAAGTGGTACAGGGCTTGTAGTTTTGGATTTCTCTTGCCAAGAGAGGGACAGACACCTCCAGGCCTGGGAGGGGAAGTGGCATGATCCACTTGACTTTTCTACTACAATCTGTGAACTAAGGAGTAGGGAGAGAGGGCAAGAGGGCAAGAAGGCAGGCTATGGCTCAATAACTGACCCAAGAGAAGAACCAGGAGAGGCTGCAACATTGGTGAAATCTGAGTTACTGCGGCAAAAGGAAATGAGAAAACACTGAGGAAGCCTTGATCCAGAGTCAGCCAGGCCTCTGGCTTAAGGCTGGGGCTCCCAACTTGCCATGGTTCAAAGAACAAAAGTGGTGGGGGTGAGGGGCAGTGCCTCACCCAGAGACAACAGAACTTCCTTTTGGCCACAAAGCAAGCCATCCAGAGTGGCTGCCCGGTTTGCCAGGAAACCACACTGCACACAAACTAACACCTGCCCTGAGCCCGGGAATCCTCATCCGTGCCTGCTGGGTGAGTGCTCTTTGAGACACAAACCCATGGTGCGGTTGTGGAAGGCACCCTTGTCTCAGATGTACTTATTTTACTGAGCTTTGTCACTTAGAAGCCATGTGATCTTGGCAAAGTGACTTTGCCTGACTCTGTACAATGAGGACAATGCCCACCTCTTTTCAAAAACCGGAAAAGGCACACTGCAAAGATGAAATGAGAACAGGGGTGAAGAAGTGTCTGACACATAACAGGAAACTCAACAATCGGCTTGAGCATTTGCACAGGCAGAAAAATGGCAAGTCCCATCCGTCCTCTATAGAGTCATGGAAGGTGTCTACAAGACAAGGATGGGAGCCTTGACACAAGCCACAACACAAGGAAGCATTTAGGAAGCTGCTCTCAAACACTTACCGCATTCGTTGAACTTGTCTTTTAGCATCTTCCATGTAAAATCAAACGGGAGCTGAGAGTGGAGAAAGGGGGAACTGGTGAGTGATGCAACCAAATCCTAATGCAGAAACCTAAAATGTCTCAGGATGCCTTTAAAACCTCTCATTACACACAGATACTGGCTGACCTTCACACTGCGGTGATCAGCAGAAAACAAGTCTGTCTGGGTGAGGTCCTAAACTAGCACAGCAAGTTCATTCCCTGTTATCTGAGGCAACTTCACACAGGGAACAGGACGCACAGCTGCCCGTAGTCAACAGCCCACAGAACCACAGCACAGTGGCTAAAAGTGGTCCATCTGGTAAAGGTAATTCAGATATAGCCTTCTCCCCACTCTGAATTGTCATGCCAGGTATTTAGCAGCTCATCAAGCTGAGAGTTAAAAAAAAACAAAAACCCTCAAGTTCTCCAGATCACAGTCTTCTCTACCTAGTAGTCAGAGAAGCCCAGGATTTCACAAAACCCACTATTTCTGCTGCACAAGTGTCGTAAGCTCTCATGTTCCCACCTCATTCTACCGACACCAAACCTTGGGGACAAAGGCAAGGTGGCCTTGCATGCTAAGCTCTCCTTCTGAGGCCATCCCCTCTCACTGCAACCTGCCACCCTTGGTCCTGCTGACCTCTGCCTCCCTCTTCCCCATGTGCACAGGGGCCGAGATGTTCCTGAAGAGCCACTTACATTTCTCACAAATATCTGGCAGGCCTTCCTGGCCACCCCAGGGGCATGGCCTCCAGCTCCACCAAAGGAACCCGCGAAACTTCCTCCAAAGTTGCCACGCTCCATCTCGATGGCACGGTCAAAGCTGGCACCGCCACCGCCACCCATGGCCAGGCCCATGCGCTCAATGCCAGCGCCCAGGGCCGGGCCCATGGCAGGACCCATACGCTCTAGGCTGTTGGCGCCCATGCGCTCCAGGCCCATACGCTCGAGACTGTTGGCGCCCATACGCTCCAGGCCCATGCGCTCCAGGTTGTTGGCGCCCATGCGCTCCAGGCCGGTGGCCATGCGATCCATCACGGGGCCCATGCGCTCCAGGCCTGCCCCCATGCCTGCGGGCACCATGCGCTCCATGCCCAGGCCCATGCGCTCGATGGCAGGGCCCATGCGCTCCACACCAGAGCCCATGCGCTCGATGGTCTGGCCCACACGGTCAATGGGTGCGGCCATTCGCTCGAGGCCAAAGCCCATGCCGGCACCCATGCGCTCTACGCCAGAGCCGATGCGCTCCATGGTCTGGCCCATGCGCTCGATGCTGGAGGCCATGTGGTCGAGGCCCAGGGGGCCCATGCGCTCGATGCCAGAGCCCATGCGCTCGACGGAGCCCATGCGGTCCATGACCAGGCCCATGCGCTCAATCTCGGAGCCCACACGATCCATGCCGTGGCCCAGGCCTGCGCCCATGCGTTCCATGCCGGCCCCCCCGATGCGGTCAATGCCAGGGCCCATCCTCTCAATTCCAGGGACACTGCCTCCGCCTCCACCTAAAATGGAGACACAGAACAGGTGTATATCAGGGGCTTGAGGACCTGTATGCACATTGTGCCTGGAGGGCTCCCTGGGTGCAGAGGCCTGGGCAGTTTACAAGCTCAACCATGGTTCAGCAATAATTTATCATAGATAACCCTCAAAAGCTGGGTAGTGAGTACATCATTCTTCCTACTTCGGTGCCACAGTTAATTTCCACAGAAAAATTTAAAAGGGGGGAAAACCCACCCGAGGACTTTTATCAACAATGTCCTTCACATCACTTTGAGGGTGCTGATACTTGGGACAAGCTTTGTGAGCAACAGACATCAATTCCTGAGAACTCTGCAGTGCCCCCCCAAAAAGACATTTATAGGGGTGGGGGACAGAAGCCCCACACTCAGCTGGTCACCCAACCAGCTTACATGGAATATAAATAGTGACAATTAGGATTGCTCACAAGCTCTATCATCCCCCAACCTGTCCTCTACAATCCCCTGCTGGTAACCAGTTTGGCTGCATGTCCTTAGCACCTCCACAGCATACAGAAGTTATTACACAGCCATGTGATCAGGAAGAGACAAATAAAACCAAAATCAACACTAATACAGACCCTTATCTATGAATGAACACAGCCAGCCACTTCCAATGAACCTCACTCTGTCTGTCAGGGAAACCGTCACCTGACTGTGCCATGTGTAACTCTGCCAGCTTTGAAAGAAAAAGCCGATGGCACTGCAGAGAAGATTCTGGAAGTGGCCTGGGATCAGTCCCTCACTGCCATGGTTCCTGGTTCAGCTGGACACTGAACTACGGCAGGTCAGCAGGGCACAGGGACCCTGAGATACCTGCAGTTTTAGAGAGGAGGGTCTGCTCCATCACCAAGGCACCGCCCACCAAGTTTTTCCACATGCAAAGCCCAAGGGTTCCTCTCATTCAAGTTTCACCACCACCACCACCACCACCACCACCGGCCTCTGAAAAATGAGCAGCTGAGCACCCAGCCTGCCACTACTGAATCAAGTAGCCAAGGCCAGGATGCAAATCAAGAAGAGGAGATTCTTTGATCCTCTAACTGACCAAGCCCATGACCTTGCACAAGGCATGCCACTTCTTGGTGACTCTTTTCTTCTCTGAGTAACAACATACCAAGTGGCAAAATATAAACATAATTTTAAGTATATTAAACTTCCAGAGCCAAAATATCTCAGAAACTATAAAAATGTTAACAAGTCTAGAGAGGTTGGATAGCATACCCAAATGATTATCAAAAATGAGTGTGACACTTTAGATGCCAAGAGCAGCAGAGAACTAGGAAGAAACAGTACCCACATGGAATTCTAGAATCGGCCCACCACAGAGTAACTCCAGCAAGTGGAGTTAGCAAGGACATGCCAAGATGCTCAGAGCCATAAGAAAAAAAAAAACAAAAACTTTTTTCCCCCCCCTTTTCTGAAATAACTACATTTAGTTTTAGGTACCCGTCAAAAAAGGTGTACTAATGCAAGAATGTATTTCAAAATATTTATAGCATTCATCACTGGGCAGTGAGATTTCAGGTATTTACGTTCTTCATAATTTTCTGAATTTGAGTACATGTATACAGTCCATTTGTTATGATTAGGTGGTGTACACTTTTATAATCAGGTTAAGATATTTACTTTTAGCAATTTGCAATTTTACACTAGAAACAAGTAAGTCCCCAGATCACATGGACATTCTGACAATGGCAAAAGTGTACACATTAACTCATTTCCTTTACAGACCAACCCTATGAGGTAGGTACCATGATAGCCCCATTTTACAGCATGAAAAACAGAGAAGTTCAGTAACTTGCCAAGTGTCACACAGCTAAGAGAAGGCAGAGCTGGTTCCCCACCCCAGGCAGTCTATTTTTGAGCCCATGCTTTCAGCACTACACTCTACTACCCCCAGTAACACAAGCCTATTCTAAACATCAAAACATCAAAACTAAGCGTTTCCTACCTCCTCCCTGCTTTGCAATGATCTCTCCTCTCTTCAGGGCATTACTTAGGATTTCTAAGGAAATCAGGAAGAAAAAAAAATTAGCCAAATTCCTCTATGGAAATAGAAATTTATCACAGATTCCAGAGCAGGACTACTACTAATTAAAAAAGGAAAGGGGGAGGGGTTGAGAAACACACACACAGACAAGGTCATTTTACTGGGAAGCTGCAAGAGTCCTGACGACGGGTCAGATGGCAGGACCCATGGAGCTCCAGGCCCAGGCCTGCTCGGGAGGGCCTCTGGAAAGAGGCACCCGTGAGCTGAACTCGGTAAGTCACAGCAGGAACGGGGGGCCAGCAGCCCAGTTTTCTAAAGCCGGTCCAGACCCTCAGGACTCGCAGACTGAAGAGCACACTCACCCGCCCATTTCCAGTCAACCCCTCACAGGTACTCTTCAACAAACTGCTGTAGCTACACTGAGAGCCCAAACCATAAAAACCAGCAGTAACCCTGTGCAGTGCTGGAAGTTCGTCCCAGTCCACAAGCCAGGCCAGGCAAGGCGGTAGCCAACTGAGCCCACCAGCCCTGCGTGGAGGGAGCTACATGTGATGGTGACCAAGTGACGGACGCCACCGCAGGCGAACAAACCCCAATATGCTCAGCTGTCCAAAACAGCAATACTGCTGCTTGCTTGCTGGAGGTTCAGAAAAACCTATTTTAAGCTAGTGTTAGCGTTTCAGTTTCTTCTGGGTCTTTCATTATGTAAGAGAGACCTGTCCCCACCCTCTCACTGGTCTTGAAGAGTACTAAGCAACATGGACAACAGCCATACAACACATCTCATATTGTGACGAGGAGACTGAACCCTCGCCCTGCAGCTGTTTTAAGTGTTACAATTACCTGCTAAAGGAAGGGGGTGGGAAGGTACACCAAGAAGCAGACCTCCCACCTGCAAGCAAGACCAGGGCTTACTCTTGCATGACGCCTGGGAGCCTGCTCTGTATGCCCAGGCCTGTGGTTTAGTTCCTATAATATCACATGGATCAAACCATTCCCTGCAAAAGACTTCGCAGTCGGCCCACTGCTGATTTGAAGAGAAAGACCAAATTATTTTCACAAAGGGCATTCACAGGCCTCTCTGCTCTGACTCTCAATTTTAATCTGTTCTTCCCATCCAAGGTAGACCAACACCTCCAAGCCTCTGCAACTGACTCTGTCAGCCCTCTCTATGGGCATGGACCCTTCTACCATGCTGAAACCCAGCCCTCCAGCGTGCCCTGCAGTTACTGCATCATCTTCCTGCACCCCCACCACTTCTACCAGTCAACTAGAGTGGTGCTTTTATAAATCCTAACACAGAGAAAACAAGAGCCTTTGTGTGGTGCTCACATGGTTGCCAAGAGCCCAGGAGCCAGCATCTCCACGGCTCCCTCAATTAGGTCACTTCTCCGAGTTGACCTGTGGCGCTGCCCTGAGCCACTCTTAGCATTACTCCTAGGTGACAGCACACTCTTCAAGGTCAAGGATCCATCTACGTCCCTGCAGTACAAAGTACAGCTGTCCGTACAGAGAGGTAGAGATCTACTGCCTTGACAGGAAGGGACACCGAATGGCACACCAAAATGACCTGTCAAATAAGCCACACAGGAATACAAGGCCAGAAACTGAATCTGAAAAACCACCCAGGCAACTCCTCTGAAAACCTGACTTCAAAATTTGCTTTGTTACAAAGACCGTTTTGCTAACTTGGGTCTGATCCTAAGAAGCAAGAGAACAAAAGCTCTTTACTGTTGCTATGGCCACTGTGGGAAGGCTCAGGACAAACAGGATGCGGTCTCAATCAGAGAGAAGGCCCAGAGGAGCAGGAGAGACCGAGGCCGGCAGTGGCCGTTCTGTATTCAGGTCGGGAGAGGACAAGTTTCCTGGCACCACACAAGAGGACCTCAGCAGGCCACCTCCTTCCTGGGCCACCACAGGACCTGGGGCAAAGCTGACAGCCTCGTCAGAGCTGAGAGGTACCCAGAGCAGCAAAGGATCAAGGCTCAAGAGGAGGAGAAAGTGCCTGAGGGAGCAAAGTCATGTGCCATTTTGTTCTCATCTACAAATTAGTATCTGCAGTCCAACGACAATAACTAATTTTTTTAATATCCCACCATTCCAAGACACAAAAACAAAGACAGTTATGGCAACAAGAAACTTGTAACTGACCTAATCACTTACCCCCAAATTCTAAAGCTCAATCTAGAATAAAGCAACAGTCATAACAAGCAAGCCAGGAAAAAAATCTTGACTACCAGTCAATGTCGATACAAGAAAAGTCACTCAACTTTCCTAACCACGGTCAGGGGGGTAAATGAACCAAAGTTCAACCGGCTACTCTGAAAGAAACAGTTCTTAATAATTCCTGATTTTCATGACGTAAACACAGAAGACTGGGTTCCTGGAGATAAGCTGCAGAATGTTGAACCCTGTCTCACTGATGACAAATTTTCTAGGGCCTTCATAAATTCTAAGAATACAGCTCAGCTCACACAAACTAGACATAAAAAGCTTACAATTCTCACACCTAGCCCAAGGTGTCCCACAGAGACAGAGGCTGAGCACTCTGAGGCTAGGACCTAGCAGCCGCCTATCTGCTCAGGATGATGTGCCAGTGAAGATGGGGAAAGGGGGCATGTGTGTGGCGGGGGGGAGTTATCCACGTTCTAAATCTCCTGAGAGAAACAAACTCTAGAGCCCATGAATAGCCAATCTCCTTGTTCCACGCTAATTAACAGAGAAGAATTAGGCTGACAAATTCTTAGAAACATCTAAGCTCAAAACAGGGGAAACCAACTATGGAAAAGTAAAGAATATACTGCTCTGCAAACTAACCAAAACTACATTTAGATGGACCCAGTACTCAAAGTCTTCCAACATTAGGAAACTTCCCTGGTTCACCAAGAGCTCTTTCACATGCAAGAGCAAGCACACCCTCATTCAACTGGAACCCTACAGGCCACTGGACTAAGGAGACTCACACCCCCGCTGAGCCTTGACAATCTTCCCCATGACTAGAGAGCCACAACCTCACATAAATACAGCAGTCTTAACTCTGCAGCAAGAAAACACCTTATACCAATGTGAAAAAAGCAGCCATTTGAAAAGACTGAAACAATAATAGTGCTGCTGCTGCTATCAATAAAAAATTCAAGGACCAAAAGTTTGTATCAGGTCTAGAAAACATACAATTTTTTAAAAGCCTTCAGAAAAATAGCTGACTTGCCTAAGAACCTCCCAATATCAGGGTGAGCCTGCACCCCTGGAGGGTTGACCCTGCCCACATGGGGTCCATGGGGCCTTCTTACCCATTCCTCTGCCAAGGGGCTCTCCAAAGCTTCGAGACATTCCCATCTGCTTTCTGGCAAAGTCTCTCTCAAATCCTCCACCCCTGCCACGCTCCATCTCTGTGGAGAAAAACATTACCCTCGGCCTTTCCAGGAATGCCATTATGTTTTAGACATTAAACCCCAAAACTATAGATACACAACAACTACCAGCAAGTCAGCACGTTTAGTTTTCTACAGGAAACCAGTATTCATCCTCTATTCCTTAAAAAAGCAAGTCACCACAAATGAATCCCTGAAAATACCCTACCTTCAGTCCACTGAGATGTAACTTCCGCTTACATCACAATCACACAGAGAGTGCACTGAGCACCCACTCCCGCAGTAGCTGGCGTGGGAAGACTACAGGAGAGCCTGCCCAGGTTACACACAGCAGCAGCAGCAGCTACCCGCTCTAGGGCACCCCCTCATGCTTGCCCAGCCCAGGGCCTTTACATGTGCTATGATTTCATGGACTCCTCATAACCAGCCTGCACACCTGCATCACCCTCCACCACTACTGGCCCCAAAGTGAGGCTCAATGACTGAGAAACTGACCGATGTCATATGCTCCATAAAGAGGGAGGCAAAGGCTGGAACCTAAATCCAACACAGAAGTCCACGGTCCAGTCACCAGCACAAGAACAGAAAGACACCTGTGGACAGACAACACAACTGCTCTTCCAATAACTGGAGCAGTTTGATCTATATAATGGGGTTTGGGAACTTCATTCTTCTACACTGACTGCAGGAATACTTATTACTTTTTCACAACGTCTTCTAGAAACAAAGGTCTTAGCTCCTGTGCGGGAAAAGCCCTGCCACTGCTGTCACCTGTTTGAGAAACCCTTTCAGGATTCCTGTCATTCACTACTTCTTCCCTTGTACATTCCTCTAAAGCAAGACAGAGTGTGCATCACACTGTCTCCTTTCCATATTGAAAGGTCCTTGGAAAATCTGGTTTATTAATTTGCTCCTGAGAAACATGAGGTGTACAGGTGCTATATAATGGATGCTTTCTATTGCACAATTATCAAAAATGCAGCTGGAGCCCCTATACTTTCAATGAAGCAAATGAATGCATTACATATTTATAAACATGGAAGCAGGCCAGCATTATGAATTAATAAGATACAGCAGATAACAGCAGTGGACTTCAGTCACAATTTGAATCCACCCCACTGAGCGTCACAGGTTGGTGGCTTGCTATCTGCTAGAAATACATCTAACTCAAGCAAGCCTGTGTATGGTAGGCAGAACAGAAATCCCAGAGTGGTAACGGATGGGAGCTCTGCCGTGCACGTTTAATCCTTATCATAAGCCCATGAAGAACGCAACATCCCCCAACAAAGAAATCATATGCAGGCATTAACGTGTTGGCAAAGGCCTCAGAACTTATCTTCCCAAGCACAGGGAGCACTATACAAACTCCAAGGTACTCTCCCCAACACAAAAAGGAGAGCAAGAGTCAGAGAAAGAAGTTTCACTGTCAAATACTGCATCAAACCAATCACTGCTTGATATGTAATGACCTTCCCATAAAAAAATGTTTGTATGTATCCTAAGATTTGACCCTCACTGGCTGGTTGACTGGCCCTGAGAATCTGATCTCTAACAGTCTAATGTCAGCACCCGTGACCATAATGGGATGGCATCATGATCATCAACTAAACATTAAGAGTTAAATCTGACACATCTTTATTAACTTCTCCAGTGACTGAAACCTTCCTTGGACCCAGCGCCCAAGGGCTCTGAAGCCAATTCAACTCAAATCTCAAAACAGCTCCAGTGCAGGAAACCTCCAACTCTCTGCTGCAGAGGATGGAGGAGGACGACTCCGAGTCTGGATCTGGGAACATCCAAGAACACAAGAGCAACAACACATCCTCCACTATGGCTCTTCAAGACACTCAGCACTTGGAACCTTGAATCACCAGGCTCACAAGCGTAACTGCTGAATTCCATTGGCCAGGTTTCCCAAGACTTAGTCCCCATGGCTCAGCATAGGCCCACCCTCATTTCCATCAACTTCTAAATCATATCACTCCACTCCTCAGAGCAACAACCCAAATCTCCTTTTTAATGGTTCATCTGCTCTGAGCAAATACTTCATCAAGCCAGACTTCTCCAATTCTTACTTTTTATTAAAAATCCCATGCACACATGAGCTAAAGACAAGCCTGAAAGTACACTGGAAACACAAACCTCTGTTCCTTCATTTCTTATTATTCTTCCTAAATCTTTTTATCATCATCTAGAACAAGGTACTCCATGAAGAAGAAGGGCAGCTTATTCAACAGGAATCTGTCTTTCCAGTTTGATAGTTACTATCTATCCTAGTAAGGTTCTTACTTGCTCTATACAGTCTTCACATGGTATGTTACACAGACCAGCAAAGAAACATTTAAACCGAAATCCTTACGTGTATAATAACTGAGTTACTTTGCTGTATAGCAGAAATTAACAAAACACTGTAAATCAACTATACTTCAATTTTAAAAGTTTTAAAAAAAAAAACAAAAAAACCCTCCAGCCCCCAATTCTTAATAACTTCTCATTCCACAAAAGTTAGTAAAACAGCAGCATTCCCACAGCTGTGGGTCACAGAGGATTTCAGAAAGACTCTCAAAAGCAGCAAGATCTTCATGGCCCTCTATAGCCCTATTTGGGGGAAGGATAGGGTGGGAGGGAGTGGTGTCTATGTTGGAGACAATTCTAAAAGGCAGGATCTCAGATTAAGAGCCAAGCTCTGGAGTCAGACAGCCTGGGTCCACATTCCATCATTACTAGCCATGTGACCTTAGGCAAGTCACTCTGGGCCTCAATTTCCAATGAAATGGGGATAACAGTACCTACACATCATATGGTTCTTACAAGAACTAAATGAAATAACAGTTTTATCATTATACTTGACATAACTATGTCTCAGTTATTAAGATGGGAGGCCTGTAAGATTTAAACAGTAGTACACCAAATTTCACATGATATAAATACAAAATTAAACAAATGCTGCATCCACTCCCAATTTGCAGACATCAGAGCAGATGATCAAGCCTCACCCAGTCCAGCACTCTAGGGGAGACAAGTGCTGGAGGCCACAGGAATGCTTTAAAGTTTTTAAAGTTTTATTGGACAATTACCGGGAAGATCTGAAACAGAAAACCTCAAGAGTTTAGTAACTAAGAGAATGAACACTTGCCTACCATTAAATCTAGCTTCTGGAATACAAACTATTTAAGGCAATTCAAAGTTAACAGATTCAGCACAAAAGTGGGAGGGTGAAATCACTTATTAAAAATCAGTCTGCTGCCTAAAGGTCACCTAGAGCCAACAGACAGGAAAGGGTAGGTAGGCACACAGAGCTTACCGTTTATTCTGCCCATGTTCATCCCAGATCCAAATCGACCCATGTTTTCCATACCACCACCAAAGGGTCCTTCCATGCCTGAAAGAGACATATTTACATTTTAGCAGCAGCCTAACAAGACTCAAAGTGAACAGGAATAGAAAATGTTTTCACAAGTTTCACCTAGGGCATGTGCTGCCAAAAACTTACCAAGTCTTAAGGGCTTTTGGAGAAAAAAGGCTAGAGCCCTTACTTAAAAATCACTATCTTCAAAAGGCTGATCTGATCCAATCCAGTCAATGAACAGACAAGCAAAGAGAGACCCAGAGAGATGGAGTGACTTGCCCAAGGTCACAGAGCTAGTCAGTGAGAAAGCCAGAACCAAAAGCCAAGTCGCCCAATAGAAGGATCAATGGGTAAAAGTAATCTCTAGACTTAAACTGTTTGGAAACCCAAGTGAAAATTTCATGCAGGGCTTAAGAGAAAAGCAAAAGGGAAGAAAAGAGGGGAAACCATACCTAAAAGTAGTTACATTCATACTTCATTTGAGTTGTCTTACCTCCCATTTTATTTATTCCAAATCCTATGCCTTCCATTCCCATTCCTTAAAAAGAAAAAGTCAATGCAAACTAAAATTATGTCAAAGCCGTAATGTTTGAACTTAAAAAGCACAAGAAATTCCAAACAGCAAAAAATATCCCTGACTCCAAATATAGTTTAATTGTCAAGGGGGAAAAAAAAATGGGGTAGGGGCTCTTCCATTTCAACTGACAAACTAGTACATCCCAAGAAAGCAACTTATGCCTTTAACTAAATAATCATCCTGTGACTCAAAATTTGATAGTGTTCATACAGTTTCACTAAATGACCAAGTTAGACATGAAATGTTAAGTTTTAGGAAGAGAGTAGGGCACATTCACTTTTTAGAAGCTTACTTCAGGGAACAGAAGTACATTTTAAAATCTCCTTTAAAGGTAAAATTCTCTAAGAGCAGTTCCTAAAAACACTGAGGCTTCCCTCTCCTCAACCCCAGACTCTCCTCTGAGGTGTCAGGTCAGGGGATGTGGTGTTCAGATCAGTAAAGCCACCTGAAACACTTTCTTCAGCCCCAGAGCTTAATCTGGGAGGGAGACAAAGGAAAAGCAGAACTGACGGTAGCAGGGTTGAGAGTATCCATCTTGCAATTCAAAGAACTGCAAGCAAGACATAAGTCTGAGGCCGTAAAAACGCAGTATGTTTAAATGATATGAATGCCTCATTGCACAAAAACACCAAAAAGTGAAGTTTAAAGTTCATTCTACATGTCAAAGCTTTAATCGTTAGCTATTGCTTTTCTTCTTAAACAGGCCTAGGAGAGCTATGTAGTCATGCGACGAGGCCCTCCATGTCTTTCTGCATCCGACAATGCCCCTGCCTCAAGAAGCCCTGTAAACACCAGGGGACAGCCCACAGGCATCTGGGTGATAGATGGTGGCAGTGAGGTGGTCCCAAGATCAGGAATTTCTGTCACTAACTGATAGTGTGACCTTGAGCAAGACCATCTCTCTGGCTTGCCTCCTCTTATCCAAAGGCTTAACTGAGTATCTCAGCTCAGAAGGACTTGTGAGGATAAAATGCAAAGCACGAAAGTATTCACTTGGTAAAAATGCAAAATACTGCCTTAATCAAAACGTTAGTTAGTCGCTCAGTCGTGTCTGACTTCTTGTGACCCTCTAGGCTCCTCTGTCCATGGAATTCTTTAGGCAAGAATACTGGAGTGGGCTGCCATTTCCTTCTCCAGGAATCTTCCCGACCTAGGGATTGAACCCATGCCTCCTGCACTGCAGGCAGATTCTTTACCGTCTCAGTCACCAGGGAAGCCCAATTAAAATGCATCAAAGATAAATAAGGAAGGAATTAATTTGTCCCAATATGAGCCTCATTCCACTTGAACTACTCAATGTCCAATTATCCCAAAAATTATTAAGATAACTTTAACTTCCCCAGAAATCCCCAGTCAAGAGGCACACTGTACTTCTCACCTGCAGGTCCCAGGTTGCCCATTCCAATGCCTTTATTCAAATGGTTGGCATCAATAGGCTGCCCTCCTGGTCCTAACCCCATGCCAATACCACCAAGTCCATCTGAAAGGAAATGAGAAAGTCAGAGTATTGATTCTACTTCCTTAGGAAGCCCTGACCCTAAAAGTTAAAAAGACCCTTTGTTTACTGTGTAGTAGCTGTTACACTCGCCCCACCGCCCATCTGCACCACCAAATCCAGGGCCTAATCCATGATTCAACACTGATGCATTTGGGAGCTCTCCCTTTAAAGGCATAAGCTCTCCTAAAACAACAGGGACTAGAATGTGTGATCTATATAAAACGAGCGCAACTAAAAATCAGTTCACATGAGAACTACAGAGAAGATCTGTGAACAACAACCCACACAGTGACAAGTTGTGAGCACCTACTTGTTTCCCTGAATAGTGAAATGAGAAATGTTTAATCAGAAAAGGCAACTGGAGACCTCACAAAGAAAGCAGCACAAATACACCCAACCCTCATCTCTCAACCTGGTGACCCAAAGGACTTTTCTCCGGAAAAAAACAATGTGATAAACCAGCCAATTAACACATTGGGCTTAGGCTATTCTCTGACTCTGCTGCAGGTGGTTTGAGTAATGAAGCTAGTGTATCCAAGGAACCCATCTAGTACCCAGAAAGCTTCCTGAGCCAAGGACTGCACCCTACCCACAGAATACAGGCCAATCTCAAAACAGCCAACGAGGCCTCAGAGTGTATGATACTTGCAATGCTCTGGGTGATTATGGCTTGGAGGCTAAGACCAGGTGAGATTTTTAAAAATAGGAACAAAGTTCACTTAAAAAAAAAAAACAACATTGACAAAACAAAAAAACAACAGTTCTCCAATTTTTAATCTGATAAAAACCGTGTTCTGAAACCGCACATAAACAGCAGCAAGAGCTCACCAAGGTTACTTACTCCCCAAAGCACTGAAGTCAACCTGAGATTTTCTGGGGAAACCAAAAGCCACAAATAATGGGCTCCCTGGAGCCCAGGGTGCCAGTCTGGCTGCCAAGCAGCCCTCACCTCCTCCTCTAGGCACAAAATCAGCAAGAGCCAGCACCCTGTTCCTGGTAATTACCGTAAGAGACCACACAGATTATGACAAGGAAATGGGGTCCATCTCTAAATAATGCTAACTTTCAACAGATTACCCATCTTATATTCGTGAAACCATGGACTTCCCCTCAAAAATCTGTCTCTACTATGCTTCTATAATCCTAAACTGCAAACAAGAATTAGTATGCTAGTCTAGGCTCCCATTCAATTCAACCTCTGATGGCTAAGCATTAGGCATGAGCCACTGCTCCAGACAGGAGGTGGCCCTGGCCGGCCCTCCAAACACCTCAACCCCACAGCCTCACGTGAGGAAAAGTCCTCTCTCACAGACACCAGCTGGTCTGGCCCTATCCCAAGCCTCAGTCTGCCTCCCACAGGCCAGCCCTGCCTGCACTGCTGACACACAGCCCCTCAGGCCACCACAAACCTCCCCTCCACTGCTCCCTGTGCTCAGACTCCCTGCCCTTCTGTGGGCTCACCCAGGATGACTTCACTATTACCCGCTCTTCCCACCTATGCCTTCCCTGCCCCAGGATGGACTTTCACCTGGATGTCACAAATAACCCTACATAAAAATTCTGACTGTTATACTTCACACACCATAAACTTCACCCTTTCTCCAGGCCCTGGCAATCACAATCCACCTGTCTTATGAACTCGCTTATTCTAGACATTTCCAATAGACAGAATCAAATTCATCCATACTGTAGCATGTTACCAGTACTTTGTTTCTTTTTTACAGCTGACTAATAGTCCACTGTATAGATTTACCATGTTTTATTTACCCATTCATCAGCTGAAACCATGCAGTCGTGAATATCTGTGTACAGGTTTCTGTGTGGGTACAAGGTTTCAGCTCTCTTGTAGTGTACACCTAAGAGTGGGACTGCTAGGCCATATTGTAATAACCAATCTCTTCTGAACCCAAGTGCAAGCTGGCTTTCATTTTTTTTTTGCAGTTTGTTTCTTCCCAGCTACACCTTCTGTGTCCTGGGCAGCCTGCCTCACCGCAATGTAATCCTAACAACCCTTCCTATATTGTCTCTCTGCTTATTTTTCACCCCAAAAAAATTTATAAGGAAAACAATCTTTTTGAATGTTTTGCTCAAGAACAGTCTAGATAACTGCAGACTGACAGCCCAAGTTCAAATGTAATTGTAATTTTCTGGTTAGAATATGTTAAATTCAAAATCGTAGCCATAATAATTGAGACACTTACGGGGAAGTTGTTGTGGACGCTCAGGAGGGAAAAAATCTCCCTTTGGTAAGGCCCTCTCATCCTGAAAGAGAAAGTGAATAAATCTCAGTATTCCCTGCAGCACTGCCAGCATCAGCAAAAGCTGGAAACAATTCCTATCAACAGAGGACAGATCAGAGACATGATGATACACCCATGCCACGGAAGAACATGCCAAGTATAAATAAAAGAATATGGGGGAAAAAAAAGAATACGGGAGAGTTGCGATCTTTCATGTAAAGGGGGAAAGATAAAAAATAAACGTTCACGTCACTGTGGAGGAAGAATGGGACCTGGACACAAAGTAAGAGAAAGACTCTCACACTCAACTTTTCATGTGTTCTGACTTTTGAATCACATGAAAGTGAAAGTCGCTCAGTTGTGTCCAACTCTTGGTGACCCCATGGACTGTCCATGGAATTCTCTAGGCCAGAATACAAGTGGGCAGCCTTTCCCTTCTCTAGGGGGTCTTCCCAAGCCAGGGATGGAACCCAGGTCTCCCGCATTGCAGGTGGATTCTTTACCAGCTGAGCCACAAGGGAAGCCCAAAAACACTGGAGTGGGTAGCCTATCCCCTCTCCAGCAGATCTTCCCAACCCAGGAATTGAACCGGGGTCTCCTGTATTGCAGGTGGATCCTTTACCAACTGAGTTATCAGGTGATAACTTGATGTTATAATGTGATAATGTGAAGCAATTATCTATCCAAAAAGCTAAACTGAACGCTTAAAGGAACAAAACAAATCCTTAAGAGTTTCTTCTGTTTTCTTCCTGACCTTCAGTCCTAACTAGATGACCCTCAGCACGTTCCAGTCATGCCTGTATTAATCATTAATACTGTTATCTTTGGCATCTTTGGCACAGCCACAGCTGGGCTAATGTTTATACTAAAATGCTCCAAAAGAACTTTAAAGGCTTTCTGAATCAGACTTCATTATGTTTACAACAGATAGGATGCTAACCAAACATACTTTTAATACTCTGAAAATTGAAACCTATGTATATAACCATTCTCTGAAACCAACCATTTGCTCAAGCAGGATACAGGATACTCAAGTGACTCCTGATCATGCAAAGGAAAAAATATCTGAAGAGCTGCATGAGCAAAAGTTATTGGTTATTTCTGTCATAAATTTGCTCAACATACTGCAGACTCTGACTCAGACTGATCCATAAATAGAGCAGAATGGCTATGTGCATGTACACTCTTAAATAATCCCATGTTTTTGCTAACCTTATTTGAGTATATTAAAGAGATCCTTGGAATTCCCTGGTGGTCCAATAGTTAAGAATCCACCTTCCAATGCAGGGGACACAGATTCAACCCCTGGTCCAGGAAGATTCCACATGCCATGGAGCAACTCAGCCCATGAACCACAACTACTGAAGCCCATGTGCCCTAGAGCCTGTGCTACACAATAAGAGAAGTCACTGCAATGAAAAGGCCTGTGGCCCACAACTACAGAGTAGCCCTCACTCCCAGCAACTAGAGAAAGTCAGTGTGCGGCAACAAAGATCCAGCACAGCCAATAAATAAATAAAAGATCCTATTAACTTACCATTTTCACGTGCATTGGTCTGTCAAACAGCAGCTGGCCATTAAACATAGCTGATATTACAATTAAGGCTATTTCTTGCAATTCTAAAAACACGCATAGCACGAGAGAAATACCCAAGAGAAAAATACTCCAACTGCTGCCACCAGTCCCTCTAAGTAGTGAATTTATGAGTAATTTTGATTCCTGCTTATACTTTCAAGTATTTGTTCCTACAGTAAACATAAAAGCAACAATAAACAAGGCTCAAGGGGGATAAAACGAAACCTCTGCTTACTCCTTAGGTGTGGATCTTCATTCAAAAAACCTTAAAAAAAAAAAATCTTATACTTCTCACTAAACCATTCTCCTCTTAAAAAGCACTCACATTAGGGACTCCCTCCATGGTCCAATGGTTCAACGTCATGCTTCCAATGCAAAGAAAGCAGATTTGATCCCTGCTTAGCGAACTAAGATTCCATGTGCTACATGAACGCCCCCTTCGCCCGCCACCTCCCCGCAAAAAAAAGAACAGCACTGACATCAGTTTTCCTACTGCGTCCAATAAGCCCGGTCTTCTAGCATGTTTTGAAGTACTGTGTTTTCTGGCTAATATACTCAGTGACAATCTTACCAGAGTTTAAGATCAGTGTTCCTGTGTGGTATCCTCTCTGTGGTCACTCTAGAGTGAGCAGCCTAGAGTCAGAGAGGTGCTTCTTCCAGAATGTCAATCCACTGGAGAAGACAGGCCCTGTAAGGATTTACCTCTCCCTTCAAATCAGACCCTCTAAAAAGAAAACCCTGGAGAAGACCACCCATTGACATGTGCCCATTTTCGAACCATCGCTTCTATCTACACAGTATTGGACTCCCGTAATAATATCCACAGTAACATATTCTCAATCCCAAAGAAAGGCAATGCCCAAGAATGCTCAAACTACTGCACAATTGCACTCATCTCACATGCTAGTAAAGTAATGCTCAAAATTCTCCAAGCCAGGCTTCAGCAATATGTGAACTGTGAACTTCCTGATGTTCAAGCTGGTTTTAGAAAAGGCAGAGGAACCAGAGATCAAATTGCCAACATCTGCTGGATCATGGAAAAAGCAAAAGAGTTCCAGAAAAAGATCTATTTCTGCTTTATTGACTATGCCAAAGCCTTTGACTGTGTGGATCACAATGAACTGTGGGAAATTCTCAAAGAGATGGGAATACCAGACCACCTGTCCTGCCTCTTGAGAAATCTGTATGCAGGTCAGGAAGCAACAGTTAGAACTGGACATGGAACAACAGACTGGTTCCAAATAGGAAAAGGAGTACGTCAAGGCTGTATATCGTCACCCTGCTTATTTAACTTACATGCAGAGTACATCATGACAAACGCTGGACTGGAAGAAGCACAAGCTGGAATCAAGATTGCCGGGAGAAATATCACTAACCTCAGATATGCAGATGACACCACCCTTATGGCAGAAAGTGAAGAGGAACTAAAAAGCCTCTTGATGAAAGTGAAAGTGGAGAGTGAAAAAGTTGGCTTAAAGCTCAACATTCAGAAAATGAAGATCATGGCATCCGGTCCCATCACTTCATGGGAAATAGATGGGGAAACAGTGGAAACAGTGTCAGACTATTTTTGGGGGCTCCAAAATCACCGCAGATGGTGACTGCAGCCATGAAATTAAAAGACAGTTACTCCTTGGAAGGAAATTTATGTCCAACCTGGATAGCATATTCAAAAGCAGAGACATTACTTTGCCAACAAAGGTCCGTCTAGTCAAGGCTATGGTTTTTCCTGTGGTCACGTATGGATGTGAAAGCTGGACTGTGAAGAAGGCTGAGTGCTGAAGAATTGATGCTTTTGAACTGTGGTGGTGGAGAAGACTCTTGAGAGTTCCTTGGACTGCAAGGAGATCCAACCAGTCCATTCTGAAGGAGATGAGCCCTGGGATTTCTTTGGAAGAAATGATGCTAAAGCTGAAACTCCAGTACTTTGGCCACCTCATGCGAAGAGTTGACTCACTGGAAAAAGACTTTGATGCTGGGAGGGATTGGGGGCAGGGGGAGAAGGGGACGACAGAGGATGAGATGGCTGGATGGCATCACTGACTTGATGGACATGAGTTTGAGTGAACTCTGGGAGTTGGTGATGGACAGGGAGGCCTGGCGTGCTGCGATTCATGGGGTCGCAAAGAGTCGGACACGACTGAGCAACTGAACTGACTGAACTGAACGTATTTTCTCTAGTCATGTGTACATACACGTTCACTTGTGTCTGACTCTTTGAGACGCCAAGGACTGTAGCCCGTCAGGCTCCCCTGTCCATGGGATTTTCCAGGCAACAATACTGGAGTGGGTTGCTATCGCCTCCTCCAGGGGGTCTTCCTGACCCAAGAATCATACCCATATCTCTTGCATCTCCTGTACTGGCAGGTGATTCTTTACCACTAGCGCCACCTGAGGATCCTCTAGTAACACAGGAAATGCTAATACACAAAATTACCACTTCCCCACACAAACCTGCATTACTAATACAACATTTAAGCCAAACTAAATTCACTAAGTTGAATTCCAAAAAAAGGATACATATAGCTTGCACGGCTTCAATGGACTGTTCAAAAGTAACAGTGCCTATTCCACGACTTTTTCCGTCTTTATCCTCAAGAATGTCTGCTCGGACCACCACACCAGCCATACTAAAAACTTCCTTCAGTTTCTTCCAGCCAACTTTATAATCCAGCTAATCAAGAGAAGAGAGAGGCAAATCTCACTGTAAACATTTTTACTACATGAATGTGACATGCTTTGGGTAGAAAACAAGCATTAGAAAATGTTACAAAAATAATGTCATAAGCCTATTTTAACTACTATTTACTGAATAGTAAAGTCTTTTCTCTAAAGAAACGATTTAAGTCACCTCATTCCTTTCAAGGTAATGCTTATTTTGTGAATACTAAAAAACTTTGCTCCCCATTTAAGGTTTACCATCATCCTCCCCAATCCACTTTTTCCCTTTGCAAATGACAAAGGTTTATTACCATACACCCAGATGTAACAAGAAGGGAACATCAATATACAACCTCTGTTCATATACTTTACCCGGCACGTACTCTTACAAACACAAGCAGAACTCAGTAAACATGCCCCAACAGGACCATGGGTCAAGCCTGTGTGACTTATGACTACTGTGGTCATTAGGGGACAAAGCCCATAACCCTCCTTTAGCTCCCCCACCTCCCCACCCCCAGCTCAAATGTCAGAGCTACTGTTTTAACTCATTGACAAGACCATCTAAAGCAGTAACTCAAACTTTACGAAACAATGTGTCCATTTACTTACATTTGCTACAAATACTGTGCTTCCAAGTCTTCCAGCCTGTAATGCATGGATAATCTCATTTGGGATGTTAGGATTATTTAGGATACTGGGTGGGATATTAATCATTCCTGGGCCACCTGGTCCCATACCCATCCCACCAGTCGTAGCCATCACCTTTTGCATTGCTCTCCTGGCATGTTCACCATCAGGATCCTAAAATAAGCACAAAAGGGTTATATTTAACTGACCCAGTGACAATTAAAACCAGCTCCAACAGTTAAGTGATGTTCCTAAAATTTCAGATACTGAGAGGATGTTTAGAAACCATTTCTCAAAATCTGTAACAAGAAATTCAAATGAACTAAAACCAAATTGCCAGGCCAGGAACAATTCCAGCCAAAAGAATGAGGAAGAAAGGAAGGGTATAAAATTTAGCTCTCAATTTGAACTAAGAAAAAAACAAAAGGTAAAGGGGTGGATGAAATGATTAGCCAGAACTTCCAGGTTGAAATAAGATCTTCAAGGGCTTGGTATAATTGAATTCTCACTAATTCAATGAGGTTTTATAATTTGTGTAAACCCCATTGGTGATTTCCCAAAAGTTTGAAAACACAGCTCTAAATCACCAAGGTTATTTACTTCATCCTTCAAGAATTCAGGTATTCAACTCATGAGTAATGTGTGCAAAGGTTCATGAATCGCTGGTGTTTATTCTTGAACTCTGCTGTTTTGTGTGCCACCTTCACATGAGAGCACTCAAGTCCTACCATGCTTCCTCTCTGGCCTCTGTGTACTTACTGACCTTCCTTCAAGAGTAGGAGGTAAAAATAAGTCAAGGAAGGATTGAATTAACCAAAAACCTCCCATTTTCATTCAGGGACAGAAGACACCTGATTTGGATTAGCTACGAAAAAGGACTCAAACACATTTAACAAAAAAAGATGAGGATTCAGACTGAGTAAAACTGCAGATGTAGAATACCTTAAAAACAAACACACACACAGTAGAAAACCATGGGCTCAGTTTGAGTGGCCAAACCAAGGCAGGCTGGCCTAAGACAAACCACAGGTGTCAGGAAGGCAGCAGGCAGTGGCTCAAGACATGTTCAGCCACTATCCCAAAGTTCTTATGGGAAAGATTGCTGAAGCCTGCGACTGACCCTCCTCTTTACAAAACAACAGGATGTTCTGCTCTGTAAAATGTCACCAAGGACTATGTCTGTCTTTTCCTATCTCCAAACAGGGACAACTCGACAACTACAGATGGTATCCACAGTGTTTCATGAGCTTACTTCTTTGACTTTCAGTGGTCTTCCACTCAGACTATGCTTGTTTAGAACTTCAGCAGCTTTTTTCATGCTCTCTTCCATCTTGAATTCAACAACACTATGAAGAGTCAAAAGGAAATGAGTGAAACCAGTCCTACAGCTAAGAAGGTTCAATTGCCAATAAGTAATGAGACAATACTTACGCACATCCCTTTGGAAGAAGCCACAGACCAGTCAGAAGAGCAAGAGGGGGAAAAAAGAAAAAAAAGTAAATTTCAGTGACAGTTATAAATTAAAAGTATGATTTTTGTAACAGTTTTTAAATTAACCCTTCTAAGGGGAAGCTGACAGAGTGTCTTGCCTGGCCTTCCTTATTAAGAGCTCCGCTCCTAGCGTCTCCTCTCTTCACATTACCAGCTTTTGCACTAGTGCTGCTGAAGTTATAATGAGCAGACCTAATTCAGGTTCTCCAAGAAATCACACAAACTTTAGATCTGCTTCCCTCGGCACTCAATCAATTCCTTGTCATACTCCTCCTTAAATCCATCCCTTCCATAAATTAAGCTCATCCTTTTGATTATTCTAAGCCATTCTATTGCACGACAGAAAATAGTTAATTTTCTCTTTAAACGAGGCCAATTTTAAACGTTCACATTTTATTATTTGTTTTACAATTTACTGGCACAAAGGCAACTTTTCAGAATCTTTGGTTCACACAACTTTCAAATTCAGCAAACAACCAAAAGTAACATTTTCTAGACAAGAACACACGTTTTACATTAATATACCACCGCTAAAATTCCATGCATAATTCACACACAGCCAATTCCTCTGTTAACAAAGAGACAATGCTGCTCTTGGTCCCCAGTTATCCAAATTGGGCATCCAAAAAGAATACCAAGAAGCTCATTGGCCAGCCATTTGGAAAAGCGGGACTCCAGTTGGCAAATCCCCTCCCACCCCACTCGGATGTTTGGCAAACCAAACATAGCTACTGTAACATGAGCACTCACTGCC
This sequence comes from Bos indicus, assembly GCF_029378745.1. Lineage (NCBI taxonomy): Eukaryota > Metazoa > Chordata > Mammalia > Artiodactyla > Bovidae > Bos > Bos indicus. The sequence goes on along the minus strand of NC_091766.1, from coordinate 16,841,325 downwards.
TTCCTGATTTCATTCGATTCCACGCCACCATACAGTTACATTTTTCATGTAGTAAATCCACAGAAGAAATTCTCTCAGACACTTACCCTTGACTTTCCTTCAGCGTCCATTAAGAGCTCCACGTATGTTACCTCACCAACTACAAATCAGTTTCCAGACGACACATAAACCAAGGGAGAAAAGCCAAGAAAACAATGGGAATTTAGAACAATCATCAGCAACCTTGTATGGAGCCTCTGCCTTATAAGAAAGCCCAGAAACACTCCATGTTCTCTAAACCGCCACACTAGGCATTACAGGTGTGCAGTAAAAGTAGGTGAAAGTTGTTAACAATATGTCCTTGATTTTCCTCCCACCTCAAACAAGCTATTTCCCTGTCTGAAATGCTCGTTCATGACTACAGGCAATCCAAATCTACAGGAAAGAAGTCTGCATGATTCACTTTTGGGAAGAAGGAAGGAAAACACTTTTACACATACACTGACTGCTGAAAGCAGGTAAACAGCACACTAAATGCAATGCCACTGAATGAGCTCAACTGTTCACTACAAAGATGTGTACATGTATATGCTCAAAAGGCGCACACACAGCGTGGCTGGCTACAGGAGTGTGCAACCTGTCCAATCGCATCGGGCTCTGCTGAGGGCCATGCACATAGTTAACGCTCTGCTGCTGTCTTGAAATGCTCAGTAGTTTTTAAATAAGGGGCCCGGTGCTTTCATGTTGCACTGGGCCCCACAAATTCTGTGGCTGATTTCTGCACACAGCACTAGGCTTCATAACTATCACAAGCAGGATGTATAACTTATTCATCACAAAACCAGAGCAGCATCTGCATTCTTTTCAATGAATTAAGCCAGGCTTTATTCTCACTGCTCTCTCAACCTTCTCACTACAGGACACAGATAAATGCAGACTTAGAGCTCAGTTGGCACCTCAAGAGCTACAAAGACTCACTCAGAAGGCTAGTCGACACAAAAGGGGAAAAAAACAAACATTTCCAAAGAACCCACAGATTTTCCTCCAGGTTTGGATTGCCAATTCATGACCACCACAACCAGATGTTAGAACCCACCAAGACAACCACCAAAATGGCTGCTGAACTTGAAGATGGCACAAACACACCAAAAAAGCCTAGAAATTTTAGTGTTAACTTGGAGGAAATAACAACTAAGCAGACTCTCCAAAGTCAAGAAAGGGCTTTTGTTTCAAGAAATATTTTTTTCATTTTCAGGATTATTCTTTATGATGATAAAGCCTCCTCTCACTCAGTTTTCAATTTGGTTTAGCAGTACAAAAATAAATCTCTTAATGGCCCCAAGTCTTGCCTAGCCTATTCCTTTGTTCAAAGGATATTAAAATTATAAGGATTTTTAAATTAATATACCACAAAAAGACTTAAGTGCAAAGTAAGATTAATTTTTTTTAATTTGAAGAGCATACTTATTAGTAATATATTTGCATGGCAGTGGACAGGAAGAAGGTCAAGGATTCAAAGTTTAAATCTATAGCCTCACCGCCTTTGTCCTTTCCTGAAATATTACAGACTACACCAGCACTTTGCACAAAACAGGAAGGAAAATCGGTGCAAAGAAAAGAAATTAGGATTATTTCTAAAGAAAAAATTAGGAGGAACTGGTTTAGTTTAACTTTTGGAGTATGCACAACTGAAAAATGATCACAGCCAAGGAATAAATAGTCATACAAATTGGCTTTCTGTCATCCTTACAAAAGTAAAGAAAGTCCAAAAATGCTGTGGTCATTCTTGAGGCCATGTTAAAAGCCATTTATTTCAATAGCAGCAGCCATTTGAGGACCAACAGCCCTTGACTCCACGTTGATGAAAATGTCAAGTTGTATCAAGACAGTGAAAGAGACCCCATCCCAAGTTAACCTCCTAGAGCTGAGACTACTACCTAATAACCTTAAAAATAAATTTAAAAATCACAGTATCTAACTCTGACAGCTGTAACCATGTTGTCAGAATTCAAATACTGTTGCATTTTTAGAAGTTTCTAGTTTGTGCCTATAAAGACACTGATTTATCAAAAAGTTGTCACTGCAACCCAGAAACCAAGCAAGTCTAAACCAAACCTTTTTCCATGATCATAACCATTTTAACCAAAAGCCAGGTTTAGAAATTAGGACTTTGTCTACTTAACATTCTAGAGACAGCACGAATCCAACTTCAATCCTCTCTACCAATAACTCTGCTTAAAGGGTTCTCTCTTCCCCAAAAGGTACAGCTGCTTATTAAAAATTATATTTAAAAGACCTCCATCCTCAGTTTAGCTATAGGTCAGGCAAGTCTTGCGGTTCTACCATGAGTAGCACTGTTTCCATAATAACCACGTTCCTCATAAATCCATAATTTTCTGATCTCTACCCTGAGAGACCACATGAATTCAGAGGTGTAAGCAAACCACGGTTAGACAATCTGCAACAGTTACCAATTCATACTTCTCTACAGGAAGATGGTAACAAAACCTTTAAAAAGGTCACCTCTCCTTTAGTTTTACATTATTAAAGCAAAGGCCTGTTAAGTACAGTCAGTGCAACTATTAACACTTTGAAGGCAAAATGTGTCAACTATTCATAGTCTAGTCACATTCAATGAAATGAAGTTTAAAAGAACAAATCAACCCAAGCACAGAAGTTAAGGCTGTGAGGCAGAGTTAACAAACTGGCAGTTTCAAGTCTCGTAGAGATAGAATCTGCAGGTATTAATGGAAAATACTGCTGCTCCTCTTGTTCATGATCATGGATGGAATCCATGGAATCCCAAGAGTAGATAGACTGCTAAATTCTACTGCAGCTTTAAACATCAAAGTTTCTGAATGAAAAAACGAAGTCTTTGAAAAATTGAATGCCAAATGTTATTACCTACCTTTATTTTAAAATGCTCCAAGAACTCACTGTTAACCAACATTTAGGTGGATTATTCAAAATATTACCTCAAGAATAAAACATGATGAGGATAAGAAAATGAGCAACTCCCAAAGAACTCAGGTAGTCCCTTGGAGCTACTCTGCTCTAACACTCCTGCGCATCTTTGTATCAAAGTACAGGGGCTAAAGCTTCACTGAAGAAAACTCGTAAGTGAAAGGAATAAAGGGGGTGGGGGAAGAGCTCAAAACCATGTTATCAAACATTGTCACTCAGCCAATGCTCAGGGAGCCACTCTAATGGAGGGGTGCACGGGGAAAAATGCGTATTTTAACTTGGAAAGCATGTTTCTTTGCTATACAGCTAACTTGACACATAACAAAAAACATTATCCGATACAATGAATATTCAATTCATGGACAAGTTAGAAAAAATGATTAAGCACATTCTTGCTGCTAATTCCACACCGCAGAACACTGCCTCTCTAACTTGACCGAAACCCAACAAGACAGGCAGGCTGTACTGTTAAGGTTCGATCCACGTACCCACAAATATGAATGCTGCAGCAGCAACAGACCTTTCCAAAACGCAGGCTGAATATCCAACAGAGGAAATCATAAAGGAGTCACAGACTTGGTATTTTTACCAAGGGATTTTTACTTAAATTGAAAATAAAGTTCTGCTCTGCAGACTCACAATGTAGATTATCATTGAGAGCCAACAGACTTACTATTGGACTATACTTGCCCTCTGGGCCTCAGTTTTCTGTCAGCTGGAATTTGAAATTTACTTAAAGTGACGCATTCAATAAAAACAGAAGGATTAAGTGCTTAAGAAATCCTTGCTTACACAAGTTAAACTGACTGCTGCTACCCTTGAGATTGACTGAGAGTAAGCTGTACCGCTGGCCTTCTGTCTTCCTCACACTGCGCTCCAGCTCAGTCCTGCCAGGGTGCAGCGGCCCCACCTCCAGGCTGCTGGAGAACAGCTCAACTATGAGCTTTCCTTGGGCACACAGGACTTCTCTAAAACGGTGCATAACACCCTTCAAGTTTACAATTCCCAAAATCAATCAATCACCCTTTGCTCACAGAAGTCTTAATTTTTCACCCAGACCTTACAGTCAAACACTCTTGAGATGTTCGTGTCTACCAGTATTTGTCAAGTGATGAAAACCAGGCAGTTGTGAGACTGTTCAGTCACTTGCAAACCTAGTCTGGCAGTCTCCAATTCAAATTTATCTTACATTGGATTTCAGTTTTTGTTTCAATCCACTCTTCAGTGTTCATGGAGTCATATGTTCCACATAATATCTCCATTAAAAATAAGCATGATCACAGGGACAAAGGAAAACACGAGGAGCCAAACAGACTGGGTAGGGACTTTTACTTAAATTGAAAATAAAGTTCTGCTCCTAGATACACAATGTAGATCTTCTTGAGCCAACAAAAAACCTCTCTGCGCCTTCAGGACATTCAGAGCAGGAACAGGGAAGCTCAAGGAAGGGTGAGTTCAGTTCTGTGGGCTGTTTAATCCATCTCTCCCTGAATGGTTTATGATGCAAGAGGGGGCAGCGGAAGCAGCCTGGCACAGAAGGAAACAAAGCTCTCATACCTCTTCTCTTTAAAACCAGCAATGCTGACTGCATGACACTGCCACCAAACAAGCTTTGTGATCCCATCCAGGGGAAAAGGCACCAGCGGCCTGTTCACATAAGACATGCATTACTAACAGGTGCTCCGAGAATACTATTAAAAGCTAACAGAGAAGATACACCTGGTGTCCAAGGAGCAGGAATTAGGGAGGAGTACATGATGAGAAGGCTGTTAAAAGCTAACAAACAGAGAAGATATACCTGGTGTCCAAGGAGCAGGAATTAGGGAGGGGTACATGATGAGAAGGCTGTTAAAAGCTAACAGAGAAGATATACCTGGTGTCCAAGGAGCAGGAATTAGGGAGGGGTACATGATGCATGATCATCCTTAGAAAAAAGCTCCTGTCTTGCCATCTCAAAGCTACTGAGTTCTGAGATGCAGCTATTACATATTATAGGTAGTGCTGCAATGACAGAGCACTTTTCACATCTCTAAGCCGAGGACAACTAATTCTAGCCATCTCACTAGTTTTCTGAAAACAACAGGGGTATGATTTCATCAGGAACAGACCTTAAAATATAGACTGATAAAGAGTGGTTGGATCACAACAGCCCATTATTGTGGTTTGCCCACTTCAGAGACTGTCCTGAGAATAATACTTTTAGACTGTAAGAGCCTCTATCCCCAACTTTTTTCTCCCCTGTGCAATAACAAGTCTTCTAAAACCTTAAAACATTGCGACAGATTTTAAGAATATATTTCAGATTTCAAGTAATCATTGAAACATATTTTTGTTTACCAAGACATGAATTAAAAGTTTTAAAAACCTCAAAATGAAAATAAGAACATTTGTACTTACATAAACAGTAATTTTCTTTTGACTTCACATACTGAATATAAGATTTACCATGAAAAGATTACCTTTCTCTTATGAATCCCTTTATCCACAATCCAATACTGCTAAAACTTAATTAAACAGAAAGGTAATTAATTTAACCTGTACAGGGGAGCGCTAAACAAGAACATTTTAAGGTTTATTAAAAATAACTGATTTACTGCACACCTGTAATTCTAAATTACACCACCAAAAATACACTGAAAGGGCTGAGCCAGGGCATTCATAGCAGTATGCCAGGGGAATATGAGAACCAGTTTGGAAGTATCCGAATAAACCACCAGGCTGGCTCCACACTTAATACAGTGCAAATAGGAAGTTGAGGTGAACTGCTTCTACATCCAGAAACGTCATGGCTGCTGCTGCTGCTACCAGCTTTAAGGCTCCCAAAACTGAATTACTGAATGGTAAAGCAGTAAAAATGTCACCTACTTTATCCATCATGTCCCAAAACTGGTTCACACACTCCTAAAAATGGAAAATAATTTGGCCTGCAATCTCTTACAAAGTTCTAACAATTGCATTTTCAAAGCCACATTCCTGGTTCTTGGAACTACTATACCTTATTATCAATGGATGTATCCATTCAGCGGTTCAACCAAATCGCGAGAACACAAATTTGGAGGTTATTCCAAAAACTAATTCGAATGAGACCCAACTGTGCTGTACAGAAATTCTAAGCTTTATTGAAGCAGCAGTCCCAAAAACCAAGAACACTGCATCTGGGATGCCTCGTGACACGCCCTTCAGACAAAAAGAAACTTCACTCGTGCCCTAGGAGCACTGGCAGGAATGATTTGGCTGATCAAGGCAGGAAAACAAACCTCACACCAGAACGTTTTTCCATCCATGTTACCTGGAGAAATACTACATGGGAGCAGCCTACATGACTGTACAGAGAGGTTCACAGTGCCTAATGCTTCTGGCATGTTGTGGTTGAATTAAATGATGGGACCATGATGGCAGTGGGCCGTTCATAATTTCAAAACCCAATGCTGGGAGCACCAGTACACATACCAAAATGGCCTATCCAAGTGGCATCTGTCTGTCACTGAGATGTTAATCATTTGACAAATCAAGCTCAAATCTCTTTACATTATGAATGCTCCAGAAAAACCAGTACCTTTCAGTCCTTCAAAAAGACTCCGGTTAAGAATTATTTGATTCTAGGTTTCCCATGGGGTAAGAGTGAGGGGAGACCTCCAGGCCTTTAGACAAATGGTTCTCTATCAAGTTTCATCTAAACCAGGGCTGAGCAATCTCTTTAGCCCTGTGTGCCACCAGCAGGGCCCAGAATCAGGAAAAGACGACAAACGCAGCAGAACAAGAGTGTGACGAGGAGGAGGACACACACGGTGTGCACAGGAGGCAGAGACAGAGGACACGGGGGCAGCCAACCGCCCAGGGCCTCCTGGTGGCAGCAGGGCTTCCGTTCCTTCCTCTGCCTCAACCAGACTCTGGACACCAGGGTTGGGACTGGTGGGTGCCTGAAGGCACCAAATTACACAGCGGATGCTTTACTTTCAGCTACCCAACTGCCGATCGAATCTGTGTTTTCCTCCCCAGGGCATGGATTTATAATTTAGAATCTGAGCAGCACACGTTCCAGCCACCAAATTTTGATCCCAGGAAGACATCCGCAAAATTTAGACAAAGTACTACCTTCCCGCCAGAATTTTAAAACAAAAAGGGAAAAGAAAAAAATTTCTCCCACCTAATAGGAAGAATTCAAAAAGTTTCCTTAATTCCCTAACAAAGAGGCTCCCCTCAAGTTTAATCGAAGCCCTGTTAACCATACTAAGCCAGTGAAATCATTCATAGGCCAAGGGATCATACAAATGCCCCCATCTGACACACAAGTGCATGACCACAAAAAAAAGGAAAAAAGGTAGGGTGGATGGGGACGGGGCTTAGCTCTCAAGCCTGGAGAGAACACATGCTCTACTCAGAACAGCTTCCACTGACAAAAAATAACCAAGGAATTAGGCACAGAGAAGATGACACACCAACCTTCTGACCCTACTCAACCACCAGTACCATTACCTTTTTCTTTAACCAGGTCTTTAAGTGACTGCCATTTCACATCAAAAGGTATGTTTGTAATGAAGGCTCTGTATCTTTTAGTTGGATTGGCATATGGCTCAAAGCGATTGCCTCCTCTTTTTATGTTTTTCTCCTTCCTCTTCTCATTCTGAGCAGGTCGTTCTCCTTCACTGAATTCAAAAGAGGAGAAAAAAACATTCACAAGTTAGCACAACCCAAAAGACAATATTTGATTTTCCAGGCAAATTATCCTGATTATCTCAGGCAAAGTTACATATAACACAAGAATATTGAGTCACTCAAACTGAAGTGGTCCATAGAGCAGAAAACTGCAGTAGTACACTCCTGAAAATCCACCTATCAAAAAAACCATTTCCAAGACAAATGTGCTTTCCTAGGGCTTCACACACTCCTGTGGGGCTCTAACATATGTGGGGGGTGCGGAGGCCATCTCCCTACCTGAGGTGCTTTAATTCTAAGACAGTAACAGGAAAACAGAAGGGAAGATTTATAAGACTTCATGGAACCCCAAAGAGGTGGTACACGTAGGCCCAACAAACTTCAGCCCTACAAATAAGTAATTTTCATTGTGGGGGCAAAAAAAATTTTTTAAGTGGAAACGTAAAATGGTGCAGTTACTACAAAACAGTTTGGCAATTACTCAAAAAGTTAAAACATAATTACCACAGGACCGAGCAATTCCACTCCTAGGCAGTTATTATTCACAGTAGCAAAAGGTGAAAACAACCCAAGCATACACCAAAAGATGAACGGAATAAACAAAATGTGGTAGATCCAGGCAATGAAATATTACTCAGTCATTAAAAAAAAAAAAAAGGAATGAAGTGCTGATACATGTTGCAAAAGAGATGAACTTTGAAAACATTATGCTAAGTGAAATAAGTCAGGCATAGAGAAAAAAAGGAGAGGTAAAGTTACCCAGGACTGGGGAGAGATGGGAATGGTGAGTTACTGTTTAATGGCTACAGAGTTTGTTTGGGATGATTAAAAAAAAAAAGTTCTGGAAATGGTGAGTGAATAGGTACAACACTGTACCTAATGCCATTAAATTGTACATATAATCATTTTAAGATGGTGAAATTTACATACATCTTACCACAATTTTTTTTTAAGTTTTTTTAAAGGGAAAGAAACCTTTCTCTACTCAACTCCATTACTTTGAGGCTAGGGAAACTGAAGTCAAGCAACTCTGGTAGGTAAAAAGCAGGCTAACAATTCTTTAGTAGAGAAGGGTGGATTTTTTTTTTTTTTTTTTTTTGCGTGGACTTTCCTGCAATACTCTCTACCTTTGTGTGTTAGGTGCTTCCACGGAGTAGCATTTCTAAACCCTACAGGTACAAATGTGGCTTAGAGTGAGCAGGAAAAAGGTTCACAAAAAATGCAGGCTCCCAAAGGACAGAACCAGACAGGCTGGAAGCCCGGGCCAAAGCCCAGGAACTGGCCAGAGTGTGTGCACAGCCAGGGCAAGGCTGGGCCGGCTGAGCAAGACTGCTCCCTGAGCCCCCGTGATCACAGGCGGACACCAGTGAGAGCTGACCAGGAACAAGTAGGGAGCCAGCAGCCACAGAAGTCCTCTTGTGCATCAAGTCCAGCACTGTCTGCTTCCCAAGCCCTCTGCTTTTCTACCAGTGAGAACTGAGGGACTCCCACAACTACAGATTCCAGCAGAGACTTTGTGATCCATGACAAAAAGGCAAAGAAAACAAAAAAATCAAGACTATGGTATTGATGATTTACAAGACCACCTTTTTTAAAGTAAGAGTTGATCTTTATTCTAGGATATGTCTTCCCTGCAGTGGGGAATGGCAGCTGGAGGACTTTCTTTCAGTGTACCTGGAAAAATTAAAGTTAGCAACTTATTTTAGTCCCCAAGGTATTTTTTTAAAAACTGGTCCCTCACAGCCAAATACAAGTGTGCCAAATGTTAAGGAAAGCAACTTCCTCCATGATCTGATTGATACCAATATCAACATGCAATCAACAGACCTCCTTCACAAGGGCTGGCAGATGACAGAAAGGGATAGGGTCACACAATCCCTGGATTCCTAGAAATCTTTACTCTGTCTACCCAGGCTCATGACAGACTCTCCTTAGGCTGACTGCACACCATAAACACAGTCCACCTGTCTACTCCACAGGAAAGCCCAGCACCAGGGCTGCCAAACAGCACGCGTCCATGCGTCTTACCCTCAGCAGATGAGAAGGACAAGTATTACAATTAATAAAATGGAGATCAATTTTCATTTCATGGGCCTAACTACAGAGGGTCTATGGGTAGAAAAACATTGTAACAGAATTGGCTTCTTTTGAAGCCGAAATATTCCATCAGCAACATTAAAAAACATTATTCTGACACAGGGTCCATGACACAGTTACAGTTTCAGCCTGTGTTTTAACAGACTGCTCAACTCACCTTATAAATTACAAAATGTATAAATAACTCATTACAAGACAAAGGTTAACAAAGTGTCTAGGCCAAATTCTGCCGTGCAGCATTACTGCTAAGAATAAACTGCCCAATCTAACCACAGAAGATGGGGATTTGGTTTGGGGTTAATCCACACCACAGGGCTCGCCATCCAGAAGGCAGCTCATGTGGGTTATGCCCAAAGTATGCCCACAGCACCACTATACCCAAATCCTTCTCCAGCTAATCATTTCCTCTCTCTGAGAAGTTTCCTCCTAAGTAAAACAGGTGAACTATCTCATCACTTGCAGTTTCTTAAAAAATTGACCTTTTCATAAATCTAATAATCATTATCAACTCTATTCTTTACAGAATAGTAGAGAACCATCCTCAAAAAAACCTCACATGACACATATTCAAGTACAGATGATATAACTGAACAAAATCCCATTTTTAAAAAATGTTCAATTTTCTCATTTATCTTCTAGACAGAATTAGGGGAATATTCTTCTAGGCCTAAAATACATGTAACACAACTGTAAACACCTTTTAGAAATACATTTTTACAGGTAGATTATCATTTAGCTACACTGACGAAAAACTGTTTTATCCTAAATACCCCAAATTTATGAGATTATAAATTCAAAATGTTAAAATACACCTACCATGTTATGCACAACTAGATACCCAGAAGAAAATTAACATATCCATGCAAAAACTTATACCTGAATGCTCGTAACAACATTATTTATTCCAGTTTCCCAAAAACTGGAAATCTAAATGTCTACCTACAAACAGGCAGAGATCAAGCTTCCCTGGTGGCTCACTATATAAAAAATGTGCCTGCAATGTAGGAGATCCAGGTCAAACCCTGGGTTGGGAGGATACCCTAAAGGGAACTGCTACCCACTCCAGTATTGTTGTCTGGGAAATCCCATGGACAGATGAGCCTGGCAGGCTGTACAGTCCATGGGGTCACAAGAGTTGAACACCACTTAGCAACTAAATTCACCACTAACAGGTGAATGAATCAACAAACTGTATTCATACACTGAAATACTATTCAACAGTAAGTAATGAATTACACACAACATGGATGAACCTCAAAATAATTACACTCAAAGATACCAGACAGAAGAAGCGTACATATAGTATGACTTCACCATGTAAAACTGTGTGAGAAAATGTAATCTGGCAAACTAATTTACAGCAGGTTCTCTCAGCCTCAACAGTATGAACATTTTGGGCCAGAAAATTCTTTTGTTGTTTGAGCCTGCCCTATGTGCTGCAGGATCCCTGATCTCTTCCCAAGGGAGGCCAGAAGCAGCCCCATTCCTCAGATCTGAAGATGAAGATAAGGGGGAAAAAAAAATCCCCAAGACACTTTCAAATGTCTCCTGAAGGGAAAGAAATCTCCCAATGAGAAGCACTGATACATACTGATGTGGAGAACAAACTAATAGTTGCCTGGAGGTGGGGGAAAGGAGGACTCAGGATTACCAAGGGGCAGCAAAAACTTCTACAGGTTATAACTGTATTATTTTCATTCAGTGATGATATCAAATCACACACTTCCAACCTGTGCAGTTTGTTGTGCCAATTACACATTTCTTAAAGTTTCTGCTGATTTCTCAAATTCCAAATCTTACTCCAACATAACTTGACCTGTAACTGCTATATAAAGCTAACAAATTTGCAATCTTTCAAAGAAACTGAAGCTACCTAAACCAGCTAAATAAATGTCTTACCGATAGTCTCCTTGCTAACTTGCTTCCAATTGTCAATAAACACCCTATTTGATTCTGGTACCCAATTATCTATCTGAAGTTCTAAATAGACCCAGTATGTTAAAAACTTTTCCTGACAGTCTATAACCTAATTCCTAATACATCGATAAAGATAAGTCCAAAATACCTTAAGAAGCTTCTGAGTCAGTCAAGTAAGATTAATTATGATTAATATGGTTTTGGAACTGTTTTCCTGATTATACTCTTTGAAGACTGGTAACTTACCATGTCACTGCTCCACCGTACTAGAATTATACTTTACATAAAGATCACAACTAAAAAAAAACAAAATACTGAGTGCCTAGTCCACAAAGAGCTGCTACATTCACTAAGTAAAACAGTAAATCCCTACCCTCTCTTACGCTTCCACAGCATTCCCATGTATAATGCTCTCATAACTCCTGGAGTTTTTCAATCAGGAGTGTAGTTTGAAACAGCAACTACAATATCTTGAAATCCTCACCACATCTCTTGAGGGAAAAGACCCCCCTCAACCTCCATATTCCCTTCAGAACTATCCCTTATATAGAATGAGTCTTCACAAAAATCCTTTCAATCCTGAACTCCACTAATGTATTGAACATGTAGAGAGCACCATTCTAGCTCCAGGTCTACCACTTAACTACCCACGTGAGTCCAGTTCTTTACCTCTATGGGTCTTTACCAGCAAAACCAGCATAACCTGTATCCACACAGCTCACAGGGGTGTTGTGAGAATCAACAAGCAGCCTAACAAAAAGCAGCTTGATAAATGTTCAGCGCAGTTATCTAAGAGGGTAGTACCACATGTGACTAAGAGGTAGGGTCATCAAAGTCTGAACCCCAATGTTACCAGCTCTTTGCCAGGCCTCAGTTCCTTAATCTGCAAAAGGAGGTTACTATCCACACTCACAAGTTTAAAGGAGAAGCTGGCACACTAACTGTGACGATGACGTATTTTTGTACCAAAAACTTTCTGGAGAATGATTCACTCCTTGCATTCTACCACTGCACATACTGATTAGACTTTAAGCCCACTGGGGCCGTGGCTAAGGAAACCTAAACACTGTACTTGCTGTTTAGCGCCGTGTTTGACTTTGTGTAGTCTCTGACTCTTTGTGACCCCAAGGACTGACTCTTTGTGACCCCAAGGACTGTAGCCCACCAGTCTCCTCTGTCCAGGGGATTTCCTAGGCAAGAATACTGGAGTGGGTTGCTGTTTCCTTCCCTAGGGATCTTCTCGACCCAGAGATCGAACTCCTGTCTCCTGTATTGCAGGCAGATTCTTTACCACTGAACCACCAGGGAAACCTCCACTGTACTCATCACAGACTACCAAAACGGTAATTCAAATTTAACCTCACTGCAAAACACGGTAATGGAGGAGTCTATCTGAGAAATCCCAAATGAAACAAGCAACCTAATCTTTGCAGACTAGTATCCCCCAGCCTAGCCTTGAATAAAATCAAAAAAGCAAAGAGCTAGCAGCATGCATTCCAACAATCCAGAGCCCCATTCTAATCCTGAGCTCACCATCAAATATGTCTCAAGATTATCAAGCATACAAGCACTTCTTAAAGTGCAGCAAACACTCAAGTTACCGCAAAAAGCACAAAGAATCTGGTTAAAAATTAAAAAAGAAAAAAAAAAAACACTTAAAACGTCTGTTTACTGAGAGGTTTGCTGTGGAAACAGCAAAAGCCTTGAAGTCAAGATGGCCTCCCCCAGATTCTTAGCGTCAATTTCTTTAACCTGAATTTTCTCAATTGAAAAAAAAAAAACCTTTTCTTGACTGTAAAACAGTCTTAACACTAACCTTGCATCCCCAGAAATTTACACTAAATACAAATTTTTATTTTTAAAATAGCCCATCTCTCACCTTTCAGATTCGGCCACAGGTTAATCTGGAAGTGGAGTAGGTTAAGTCACTGATTTTAAATGTATAGTGTAACCTCTATTTTTAAACAATAAAAAAAAAAAAACCCCTAAGCCTATGTGTCCCTCTAAAATGAACATTTTTACCCCCAATACACTCTAACTCTGAATCTTGACTGTCCTTAGATGGAATGCATTTCTCATCAATATAAAAAAAAAAAAAAAAAAAACAGTCGGCTTACAGCTGGGAGAGAAAAGGAATTGCAAAACGGGCTGTGCTTTTCATGGTCCTCATGAAGCTTGCTGTCTCAGTGCCTTTTCAGCTTTCAGCACACTCCACTCCTGGTGGAGACAAAGGTGAGAAGAATCCAGTCTCACTTATTTCCCATCCCGCAAAAGTGGCTCAGCTGGTAAAGAAACCATTTGCAATGCGGGAAACCTGGGTTTGAAAGATCCCCTGGAGAAGGGAAAGGCTCCCCACTCCAGTATTCTGGCCTAGAGAATTTCATGGACTGTATGGGGTGGCCAAGAGTCGGACACGACTGAGCGACTTTCACAAAATCACAAAAAAGCTCTCAAGATAAAAATCTGAACTCCCTAGTCTGGAATTCACTGCCCACCAGCTGGCCTTCAGTGCTCCAGCAGTTTCAGTTCTTTATAAAGAAAGTAAAAGGAAAATGAAGTTCTTTATAAATATATATCAAACATGTCAAAATCTTTGAAAACTCCTCTCTGCTTCTCTCCAATGATCACCTTTCATCCTCCTCCTCCTAGGGGAACACCTGGTCGCCCCCAACAGCCTAGGATTGAGGGAGGGGAGTTCCTCCAAGCTCCCCACCCGTTAACTCCTTTTACTTATATCAACTTTACTACAAAAATATCCATTGGTCCCTCCCTATGAGCAGGAAGACTGTTTTCTAAAGAGCTCTGCTTTAAAGGCTTCCCGAGGCAAAACACACACACACACACAAAAACACCCAAAATACAAACTTTTCCAATGGCCCTACAAAATAAATCTAAGTGTTCCTAACTGCCTAAAATATTCTCTATTTCAAGAGTCTCAGACTGAGGTTCTCCCAACAAAGACTTTTTTAAATTTCTGAAACCTTCAGATTCTTTCTGAAGGCCCTGTTTTATGTTTGTCAAATGAATCAGTCACAAAATGACTATTTGGAAATGGACTGTGGAAAATGGGAAATTTGGAAAATGTACCCCAGATGCTATAATCTGTAACTAATAACTTCTCACCTAGCACGATTCTAGCAGCACTCCATCCTGCGATAACTGCTTTGAAAGAAAAAAAAAAAAGGACATAAATGTATATCTTAAAGGCCTCCAAACATGGTCCTCAAATATCCTACCAGGCTCCCTTAAACAAGTTATTTAAAAAAGTCTAAATGAACACGTCCCTTTCCAGAGTTTTCAATAACAAAAGAGTTGGGAATACTTCTAGGATGCCTTTCTCTCGATTTCCAAGGACCAGTAACCACGGTATTCGGCTCCTCCCCACCTCAGGAGAGAGAGTTTTTAACAATATAGCTAGTATTTAGTGAGTGTTCATAAGCAAACTACTCTTAACTACACTCACTTTTAATCCCCATGAACTCTAATTATACACATTAAAAATTGGTGGGAAGGTAAATCCATAGGAGACAGAACGCATAGCACAGGTATCCAGGAGAGGTGAATGGTTAAGTTAACTGCTTAATGGCTACAGTTTCTATTTAGAGTGAGGAAAAAGTTTTCAGCGTGGATATTCGTGATGCTGCACAAAACCGCGAATGCACTCGATGCCACGGAATCATCCACCTAAAAATGGCTGAAACTGTAAATTTCACCAGGTTTTAAAAAAAATGTATGTGGGAAATCAAAAGTGTGCCCAAGCCTTCCCCTCACCTCCCCCTACAGTTGGCGGGCGAAGGCAAAACGTCTTTCCGCACCTCTCAGCCGACTGTAATCAGAATGAGTGGGGTTCACCAGAAACATAAGACGATGCTTTAACGCTTTAAGAAAACTTTCAAAACCGAGGACCTGAGACAGAGCCCCCAATAGGACTCGAAAGGGTGGCCGAGTTTGGATATAGGTGAACCCGCCTAATGATGCAAAATCTTCCCCTAGAACACGGAAAATGTTTCCCTTTTTCTTCCTTTCCTCTTACACTTTGTTTCTACAGATGAACACTGAGCAGCAGATCCGATCGCTCCACATACACCTACCGCGCACCTGGGGAGGAGCTGAGGGACTAACTCCAGGTCGGAGCTTGGGGCAAGGGGCAGTTCCGATCGAGGCACTTCCCGCGGGGCCGGGAGGGGGGAGGGGAACCGCGCGCTCCGGGGCGGAAGGGGGAGGGGGAGTCCGACCGTCCTCGCGGTCCTTCCCGATACCTACCCGCCTCCGCTACCGTTTACCGGGACCGACCGCGCGCGAGGTCCTGCGTGCGCACTTCCTCCCCTATCCCCCACTTAACGGATCGGGAAACTGAGACCCCGGACGACGGCGAAGAGACGGGAAGCCACGCGCCCAACCAAGGTCACCCGACAGGCCAGCAGGTCGCGGACTCCGGGTCTCGTCGGCTCTGGGCCCGCGCGCCATTATCCTTGCGCGCAGAGGCCCGGCCTAAGGCCTCAGCGTCGGACCCGGTCTGGAGAGACCAGAGGAGCTGAGACCCGATGCCTGGGAGAGAGCGGTCCTACAGGCGCTCACAGGGCCGCCCGGCTTCACCCCTCACAGCCTGGGCCGCCTCCACCCTCGGCAGACTCTGAAGGGAAAGAAAGCCCAGCTGAGGCCGCGCCGGGAGGAGGCCCCAACAGATCTAACGGAGCCGCCGCCAGCCACCGCGAAAGCGCCCAGCCTGGGACAAGGAGCCGTAAAATACTCACCCTTTCGGGCCCGGAGCTCCGTTGCCGCTTGGCACGCCAGGCGCGCCGCTCTCCTCCTCCATTTTGGGCTCCGTCGCCGCCACCTCGGCCGCCGCTTCGACCCCTGCCGCCATTTTCTCCGCGTCTGGGCTTTGTGTGAGCGAGAGGGCTGCGCGGCGCTGCGCCTGCGTGCCCACGTGACTCGGGGCGACCAGTAACGCCTGCGCGCGCCGCGGCGGCCTCCGGTCTCCTTCCCTCTCGGCCCGGGCCACGCCCCTGCTCCGGGCCACGCCCCCGCCGCGCGCACGCACGCACCGTCAGCTGTTATTAATTCATTCTTACAACAAACTTGTTTCGCTCCTACTGGATACAGTATCCTCTCTCCAGGTGTAATTGTTGTTATTATGGCTCAGTCCTGTCCGATTCTTTGCGACTCCATGAACTGCAGCATGCCAGACTTCCCTGCCCTTCATTTTATCCCGGAGTCTGCTCAAACTCACGTGAGTGGGTGATCCCATCCAACCATCTCATCCTCTGCCAGATCTAATGAGGGAGGCATCTCTCCACCCGCCACACCTGGACCTCGTCACTCCCAGCTTTCTGTAATCCGAGCTGGGGTAGAATGACAGCTAAAGTTCTGTTTCCTAGGCTATAAGGAGTTAGCCAGGCCAGGGTAGGACACTGAAGGGCCAAGCAGTAGGACAAATGTGCAAAATGTTAACAATGTCTCGTTAAGAAATTATCTCATCCTACACCAGGAATACCTGGGCTCAATCCGGCCTGAGAACTCAGTGCAGAGCCCATGGCCCAAATCTCTCTCACTAAACAGCCATCAACTAATAACAGGATGTCTAGCTGGAGACTTCCTTTGTGCTTATGAATGTTTGTTAAGTGAGTGCACAAGCAAGAAGCCAAACCTGTTGATAGAAATCACATGATGAAAGAAACGATTGGACTCCTTCCTGCCTGACCCTGGGTCCTTCTGCTCTGAGAGCTTGGCCCTGTCCTCAGATGGGTTTTCAGGGTTGATACAGGGCTGTGTTCTGGGGCAGCCACAGTGGCCTGGGAAGAGTCCAGAGCCCCCAGCATAGACGCCTCAGGCTCCCTTCCCCAGCAGCCACCTCTCTCTCTGGTGTCTCTGGTACATTGAAATGTTTCACTGGAACTTGCAGACATTCCCATATGACCCCCAAACTCTCTCTAAACTCACAAAGGGAAAGAGTTTTGTTGGTTTGTTCTTGTTCTTGTTGTCGTTTTACCCTCTCTCACTGAATAACTACATTCATCAGCCTCTGGGAAACTCTCTCACTTGCTACATCTTCCACCAAATTAAATACTTAATCCAGCCTGGTGATTCTGACCCTGGCTGAGAACTGCAGGCCCAGAGAATAAATTCAGTAAACCCAGCATGAGGCAGAGGCTAAGCCCCACTCACTCTTTCTGCTATGGGGGTTTTGGGGCTTCCTAGGTGGAGGTAGGGCTTCCCAGATAGCTCAATTGGTAAAGAATCTGTCTGCAATGCAGGAGGCCCTGGTTCGATTCCTGGGTCGGGAAGATCCGCTGGAGAAGGCATAGGCTACCCAGTCCAGTATTCTGGCCCAGAGAATTCCATGAACTGTATAGTCCATGGGGTCGCAAAGCTAGTGGTAAAGAATCCACCTGCCAATGCAGGTAGACGTAAGAGACCCAGGTTCGATTCCTACATCGGGAAGATACCCTGGAGAAGGAAATGGTAACGCACTCCAGTATTCTTACCTGGAGAATCCCTTGGACAGAGGCAGGCTACAGTCCATGCACTTGAAAACAGTTGGACATGACTGAAGCGACTTAGCACACACTGTTGAGGTGGAGGCTAGGCCCCACCCTCTCCTGCTCCCAATCCCAGTTCAGTTCAGTTCAGTCATTCAGTCATGTCTGACTCTTTGTGATCCCATGGACTGCAACACACCAGGCTTCCCTGTCCATCACCAACACCCAGAGCTTGCTCAAACTCATGTCCATTGAGTCGGTGATACCATCCAACCATCTCATCTTCCGTCATCCCCTTCTCTTCCTGCCTTCAATCTTTCCCAACATCAAGACTTTTCTAAGGAGTCATTTCTTCACATCAGGTGGCCAAAGTATTGGAGTTTCAGCTTCAACATCAGTCCTTCCAATGAATATTCAGGACTGATTTCCTTTTGGATTGACTGGCTTGATCTCCTTGCAGTCCAAGGGACTCTCAAGAGTCTTATCCAACACCACAGTTCAAAAGCATCAATTCTACAGTGCTCAGCTTTCTTTATAGCCCAACTCTCACATCCATACATGACTACTAGAAAAACCATAGCTTTGACTAGACAGATCTCTGTCAGCAAAGTAATGTCTCTGTTTTTTAATATGCTATCTAGGTTGGTCATAGCTTTTCTTCCAAGGAGCAAGTGTCTTTTAATTTTATGGCTGCAGTCACCATCTGCAATGATTTTGGAGCCCAAGAAAATAAAGTCTGTCACTGATTCCATTGTTTCCCCATGTATTTGCCATGAAGTGATGGGTCCGGATGCTGTGATTTTAGTTTTTAAGCTAAGTTTTAAGCCAACTTTTTCACTTTCCTGTTTCACTTTCATCAAGAGGCTCTTTAGTTCTCCTTTGCTTTCTGCCATAAGGGTAGTGTCATCTGTGTATCTGAGGTTATTGATATTTCTCCCGGCAATCTTGATTCTAGCTTCTGCTTCATCCAGCCCGGCTTTTCACATGATGTACTCTGCATATAAGTTAAATAAGCAGGGTGACAATATACAACTTTGACATGCTCCTTTCCTGATTTGGAACCAGTCTGTTGTTTCATGTCCAGTTCTAACTGTTGCGTCTTGACCTGCATATAGATTTCTCAGGAGGCAGGTAAGGCAGGTATACCCATCTCTTTAAGAATTTTCCAGTTTGTTGTGATCCACACAAAGGCTTTGGCATAGTCAATAAAGCAGAAGTAGATGTTTTTCTGGAATTCTCTTGCTTTTTCTATGATCCAGCGGATGTTGGCAATTTGATCTCTGGTTCCTCTGCCTTTCCTAAATCCAGCTTAAACATCTGGAAGTTCTCAGTTCACGTACTGTTGAAGCCTGGCTTGGAGAATTTTGAGCATTACTTTGCTAGTGTGTGTGAGATGAGTGCAATTGTCCCAATCCCAAGCACTTCTCAAACTTCTTGTCTCAGAATTCCTTTCTCTCCCCCATCTGCAAGCCCCTCCTCCTCTCATCTTGGCCCCTCACCGCCTTACCCTTGCCCCTCCCACTCAGAAATCTCTGATCTACTAAAATCCACCCTGCATACCAACCCTTCTCTGCTGGCCCCACTGGAATCTATCTCAGTTTAACGTCTTCTCCCTTCGACCTCTCTGACCAGAGTGGCCCTTGAACCAGAGGAAGCCTCACAAATCTCTGAATTCCCTTGTCCAGCAGGGCTCAGAGATGGCAGAGGAAGGTGACAGCAATCTGTCAGAATCATGGAGAGGAGTTCGAACACAAAGCACTGGGGACAAGAAGCCACTTCTCCTCTGATCCCTTCTCCCAAAGTGGGTGTGACTGGAGATCAGCCACAAGCCAGACCCAGGGAGAAGACAAACTCTCCACTATAGGCTGGTGGATGTAACCCCACCCTGACCAAGTTCCTGGGTTTTGTCATCGCCTGGGCTATTAATTCTTTCACACTTTGCTGTAACTGATGCTTTACTGTCTTTAAAAGAAGGATGTTTGAGGAATTCCCTGGAAGTCTGGTGGTTAGGACTCGGCGCTTTCACTGTCAGGGCCTGGGTTCAATTCCTGATCAAGGGCCTAAGATCCTGCAAGCCTCACAGCTTGGCCAAAAAAAAAAAAAAACAAGAATGATAAAAAAGATGTTTTAAAATGTTGCTTAAAGAAAAAAAGATGTTGCTTTACCTCACAGCCCATATGAGGAAGACCTGAATTTGATCTCTGGGTTGGGAAGATCTCCTGGAGGAGGGCGTAGCAACCCACTCCAGTATTCTCGCCTGGAGAATCCCCATGGACAGAAGTGCCTGGTGGATTACAGTCCATGGGGTCACAAAGAATCGGGCACAGTTGAGCAACTAAGCACAGCACAGCACACAGCCCATATTGAAAGCTTGCTATAAATAGCTTATTGTAAAGAACAAGAGATGATGCTATTAAAGTACACATGCAGTCGTAGGCTCTGCCAAAGGCTCTAAGACTTGCTCTCTCTTTGCTAGAGTTAAGAGTCATGAAAGACAGCCTAGCACCAAACTACAATTTTCTCTTTGATGTCATGGAAAGTATTGGAAGAGGTTTGCAAGGGAAACAGCTTTCTCTCTTCACGATAGCATACCCTGGGGCCTCTTTACATCATCCAAAGGGCACCACATTCTAAAGCTGGCCTGAGGGGGTGGGTGCCAGTCCTATGTAGAGGGAGACGCTACAGAAGCAAGAAAGGCCCCAAATGACGCCAGTTAATGCCTGAGGGTGAGCCTGTTTCCGCAGATGCCTCCACGTGATGCTCATCTTTCTAACTGCCTCTCTCCTACCCCTCTGCCCCTCAGTCACAGGGCTCCATGCATAACCCATCTGCCATGCTGCTCCTCCTACATGCCTCTCAGGTGCCAGCTTCCAAGGCTCCACCCCTGCATCCCAGCTGGCCTCCCCGGGGCAGAGGGAACTTTACTTTTAGGGCATGCGTGCTCAGTCACAGTCATGTCCAGCTGTTTGTGACCCCATGAACAGCACCATGCCAGGCTTCCCTGTCCTTCATTATCTCCCAGAGTTTGCTCAAACTCATGTCCATCGAGTCGGTGATGCCAACAATCTCATCCTCTGTTACCCCCTTCTTCTGCCCTCAATCTTTCCCAGCATCAGGGTCTTTTCCAATATTCGTGCCCAAAACAACAGAATAGCCAGATGCTGTGCTAGGCCCACTGGGGATGTGCAAACTCAGGTGAAGGACCCTATGGTGGTTTTGAGCCTCAGTTTGCCCATCTGCAAAATGGGACTCATAAGGGACCCCCCCCCCCCCGCCCACAGAACCCACTTTCAGGGGGGTGCTCTGAGTATTCAATGTGGCCTGAAGCAAAGAACTATCAAGTGTAAAAAGCTCAGAAGTTTCCTCAGGAAGCAGGTGCTGTAGTTAGAATGACCATGTTCAGCTTCTTTACCTGGGTCCTCCTCAAGGAGAAACACAGAGGCCAGCACAGGGGCCATGCAGACCCCAGGGTCAACCCCCAATTCCACTTCCTGGAGTTGTTATAGTGGAATTCTAAGGAATTCCACTTCTTTAGACAAAGGCTGCCTTGTTCTAGGCCTCAGTCTTCTTGTCTGTAAAATGGGGTTAATAGCCATTCCTTCTGCTGATAATGGTAGAGGGGGTTAAAGGGCAGATGTCTGCTGAGGTTTAGAACTGGGCCACATTCGGGGTGACCCTCCAGAAGTGTGGATGTTACGTTAGTGAGTGCGAAGGGTCTAGCATGGTATCTAACCCACGGGAAATACACAGGAAGTGAAACCTATTCTTCTCATGTATATTTATTTTAAATCATTTACTACGTAGCCCTGCTACCTCCTTGTCCCTGGAAAACTCAGACACTGCTTCTAGCCCTGCATTTCACAATGGATCCCTCAAACCAGTTGGGAGCATCTGCTGTTGCCACTGTTACCTCTGGGTAGTCCCTGACCCCCCTCGGTCCCAGGCCCTCCCTTTGAGGTCTCAGAAATGTGACTGACAAGTCCGTTTTGTCCAGCAAGGGGCTCCTTTTATTCATTCGGGCGGGGGGGAGTGTTCTGAAATGTGGTGCAACGTTATAAAGTCAAGGGTGCCTGGAAAGCGAGCCTGCCAGGTGCAGGAAAGTGCAAGAAGCCTGCAGAGCCTCCTGGCCCGATGGGCACTCAAGACTTGCCTCTGGCTGCGACTGGTGGCCCAGGAGGGGCCAGAGAGACTTCAGAATGAGATCAGGGTGCCCGCTCCATCCGGAGCTTGGGACCACATCTGTCTGTTCATCATCCTCGTGTACAAGAGTGTGCAAAATCAATCTGAAAACAGCTTCACTCAGGAATCACAGAATCGGCTCCTCCGCTCGGCATCTCTTGGCCTGAGAAGCGCTCTGGCCGTGCAGCAAGGGTCAGGCAGTTTCTGTCTTTCTGAACACCAGGGCATTGCCAGCTGCCTCCAGCCCAGGCAGCAAGGCCGGCCCGGCCTTCACACGGGTGTCTCCTCAGCCACCTTCTTCAAGAGTCCGGCCGCCAGTGGGGAGTGCTGGCTGCCCTCGGAGCCATCAGCCTGCATCTTCAGGCGCACTTTCTGGTTGGTCCTTCTCCACTCGGAGTACAGCTGGCAATGGTAGCGGAATGAGACCTGCAGGGCAGGGTGGACATGAGCGGGAGGGCCAGTGGCTGGAAAACTAGCGCCCCTGGGGCCTCTGCCCTGACCCAGATCAGCACCAGGCCCCTGCTTCCAGAGGCAGCGGCAGCATCAAAGCGGTTCTCACATGGACAGAGCACATACACCCACTCACTCGCCCAGGGACCCTCCCCAGCAGCACTGAGGGCCCTGCCAAGGGTGTGTGTGTGTGTGTGTGTGTGTGTGTAGAGGGGGTGGTCCCTTTCTGTTTCTCAGAAGGTGGCAGTGAAGTGATACAGCCCCTTGCGTGCATGCATGCTAAGTCGCTTCAGCCATGTCTGACTCTGCGACCCTATGGATGGTAGCCTGCCAAGCTCCTCTGTCCATGGGATTCTCCAGGCAATAATACTGGAGTGGGTTGTTGTGCCCTCCTCCAGGGGATCTTTCCGACTCAGGGATCGAATCTGTGTCTCTTGAGACTCCTGCATTTGCAGGTGGTGGATTCTTTACCACTAAGCACCACCTGGGAAGCCCATTAGACTATTAGTCAGCTCCAAAAAGAAATGAGCTATCAAGCTGTGAAAAGACATGGAGGAATCTTAAATGCATACGGCTGAATGAAAGAAGCCAATCTGAAGAGGCTACAGGGAATTCCCTGGTGGTCCAGTGGTTAGTTAGGACTCGGCACTTTCACTAAAAAGACCACTTACTGCGAGATTCCACCTCTATGACATTTTTAAGGAAAGGCAAAACTATGGAGACAGTAACAAGATCAGTGGTTTTCCAGGGATCAGAGAGGGAGGAGGGATGAATAAACAGAGCACAGCATTTTTAGGGTGGTGAAAACACTCTGTATGATCCCATAGTGGGAGATACGTGTCTTTATACGGTGGTCTAAACCCACAAATTGTTCCACACCAAGACTGAACCCTTGATGTAAACTGTGGCCTTGGGTGATGATGCGTCAGTGTTGGTTCATCGATTAATGAACTTGCCGCTCTGGTGCCACGTTGACCGTGGGGGAGGCTGGGCAGGTGTCAGGGAGGATTTTGGAGAACTCTGTACTTCCCGCTCCATTTTGCTGTTAAACCTTGAACTGCTCTAATGAATCAAATCTGTTTAAAAAAAAATTTTTTTTCCCCCAGTAAATGTCAGTGGTTCCTACTCTTTGACCAAGGAAGTTCCAAGAAACATTTGCACGGGTGGCACCCAAAGCACTGTTTATAACAGCAAATAAAGGAGAAGGAAAAAAAAATTGGAATAATCCCTGTGTCCATCAAAAGAGATTAGTTAAATAAATATAGCACACCCACACAATGAAGGACTGTTGGGTGACTGCCTTTTTTTTTTTAAAAGGATGTTAGCAAAGTGAAAACAAGCAGACTGCAAAGCAGAACCTATGATGCATCCTACTTGTATTAAGAAATCTGCGTGGTGGGTGCACTGGCAAATAATTCTTGAGGAGGGGGCACCCCCATAGCTGTGGTTCTATCTGCGGGACCTTCCCCCCCGAGTGAGGGTTCTCATGCCTCCAGATCCCAGGGACAACACCCCTACCACACTCACTCTCTCCCAACCCCAGTCACCTTTTCTCTCAGTCTCTTTATTTTTTATTTTCTGGCTGCACCACATGGCCTGTGGGACCTTAGTTCCCTGACCGGGGATCAAACCAAGTCCCCTGCACTGGCAGCCTTAACCACTGGACTGCCAGGAAGTCTCTCTTAGTCTCTTGATCGTCCTCTCTGTCTCTCTCATTCTTCTGCCTTTTCTCCCACAGTCTTTCCAGTGGCTCTCTGCCTCTCTCCCTTCCCCTTGCCCCCAAAACCCAGACAGTCCAGTCTTAACAGGACTCGTGGCTAGTGGGGCCTGCACTCAGCTGAAGTGATCCTGTGATCTTGCATTCCTCGGGCAGAAGCCTCACACTTGGCTCCTGGGACCTCAAACCGGCCCGGAATCTGGAGCTCCATGAGATGCTGGGAGTTGCTTCCACCCCACGGTCCAGCCACAAGCCCAGGCAGGCAGAGTGCCGCCCTGTCCCCCACCCCAGCTCCATCCAAGTCACTGCCCAAGCCCCTGACCTGTCTGCTCCCAGATGCCTGCTGTCTGGCTGGCAGCCACTCACCAGCGTCCAGAGGACATAGATGGTGAAGAGGGCGATGGTGAGGGCGATCAGCCCCAAGGCCTCCAGATGGCTGTGGAGCCGGAGGTGGTCCTGGGCCCCTCGCAGGCACAGCCAGCCTGAGATAGCGGCCAGTGGCGTGATGAACAGGAAGCACACCACGTCACAGCACAGCGTCCGCTTCTCTGTCCGAGGCCCGGGATCCTTCAGCCACTGCGGGGAAGGAGGGAGGGGGAGCCGGTGAGAGGGACCACCACACACCGCCCTGCTACGAGCCTATGCCAGGGGATGGGGCATCAGGGCCCTCTCTGCAGACACCCATCTTCATCACTGTTCCTGCAGGACCCTACTTCTGCCTTGCCTCCTACAATCCTTTCTTTCTTTCAGATACTTACTGAGATGATGACAGGACAGGCCTGGGTAGGTGCAGGGCATTTCTGCCCCTGGTTTTGTTTTTTTTGCCACATCACAAGGCTTGCAGGATTTTAGTTCCCCGACCAGGGATAGAACCTGCACCTCCTGCAGTGGAAGCTCAGTCGTGTCTGACTCTCTGTGATCCCATGGACTGTAGCCCACCAGGCTCCTCTGTCCATGGGATTCACCAGGCAAGAATACTGGAGCCGGTTGCTGTTTCCTCCTCCAGGGGATTTTCCCGACCCAGAGATAGAAACTGCATCTCTTGCATCTCCTGCACTGGCAGGCAGATTTATTTATTTTTTTTTACCACTAAGCCACCTGGGAGGCCCTAGATGAAGAGTGGAGTTAACCACTGGACTGCCAACGAAGTCCCATGCCTATTTTACAGATGGGAGAAACAGAGGGCATAGAGGGGCTGACTCCTTTGTGCAAACTCACATGGCTAGTGATCTACAAAGCCAGAACTGGAGCCCAGGAAGTCTTGCCTCAGGGTCTGTGTGTCCTTGGCTGCTATGGTACACTGCCTGCCACAGATGATGGGTGGTAGGAATCCCTGCCTGCGGCTTCCCTGCTGGTTGGGGGAGAGAGGAAATGACTGAACGATCAGGGTGGGGACTGCTATGCTGAAGAGGTAAGGCTGCTGCTGCTGCTGCTGCTGCTGCTGCTGCTAAGTCGCTTCAGTCGTGTCCGACTCTGTGCGACCCAAGACAGCAGCCCACCAGGCTCCCCCGTCCCTGGGATTCTCCAGGCAAGAACACTGGAGTGGGTTGCCATTTCCTTCTCCAATGCAGGAAAGTGAAATGTGAAAGTGAAGTTGCTCAGTCGTGTCCAACTCTTAGCGACCCCATGGACTGAAGCCTACCAGGCTCCTCCATCCAAGGGATTTTCCAGGCAAGAGTACTGGAGTGGGGTGCCATGGCTGCAGAGACCCAATTGAGCAGAAGGAACCTCATGAGGAATGGGGGAGATGTGCTCCAGGCTGCAGAAACAGCATGTGCAAAGGCCCTGGGGTGGGAGCATGTGTTCCACACAATGGGTAGTGGGGAGAGGGTGAGCTGTGTGGACAGGCCGGCTTGCCCTCCCACTGTTCTCTTAAGAGTAGGTCCTAGGCGGGCCAGGGGCTCTTCCAGGAGCCCCCACCTCAGCTCAGTGACATCACCCCTTGTAGTTCTCAGATGCCCCATGCCAAGCTAGGCTGGGCATGGAGGAGTCTGGAGGGCACCCTGGTGAGCAGCAACTGCTCTGGGAAGCCGTGTGGCTCCCACCACACTTGGAAATACCTTGTGTCGACCCCAACCCACTGCACTCAAGCTGAGCTCTCGGGATTGGCCCACAAAGTCCCCCGGCCAGGTCACCACCCCTCCTTCAGGGCCACTGTCCTCCTCCTTTAACTCCCTTCTCTCCAACCACGTGGGCTTGACCAAGGACACCAAGCTCCTCCTCAAAGGAGGCCTCAGGGCCTTTACACCTGCTGTGCCCCCTGCCAGGACTGTCCTTCCCCAGGTTGGGGCTCCTCATTCCTCAGGTCTCAGCTCTAGGGTCACCTGAAGTAACCAAAACAGGGAAGGGGCACAGGACCTGTCAGATCTGGAACCTCAGGCCCAGTTCCCACCCCCATCAGCAGAAGTGGCCCCAGGGAGAGGAGAGAGGGTCCTCCCTCTAGAGAAGCCGCTTCCCCAGCCCACTAGGATCCTCCAAGGCCATTTCCTCCTTCGGCCCCATGTCTGCCTTCCTCCCTTCTCCCAACTCCGGCCTCTGGCTCCCAAGCGTACCTCTGTGAGAGATCGGGACCGCTTCTCCACTGCAAACTCTGTATGGCACAGCTCGCAGTAGCTGGTGTTGGATGAGGAAAGCCACCTCTCCAGACAGCTCTTGTGCACAGCGCCCAGCGTGCCACTGCACCCACATGGAGACAGTAGGCTCTCCCCATTTGCCCCCTCATGGCAGATCCGGCAGAAGGGACCATCGCTAGACACAGAGATGGGACACATGAGTAATGGTTGAGCCTCCTGCCTGCTCCTGCTTCACTCTGCCCTGGATCGTAAGCTCAGTGCTGCCCCTATATACTGCTTTTTGGCAAACCCCTATTCATCCCTCAATGCCCAGCTCCAAATGTCCTTTTCTCTTGGAAAGCCTTCCCAGACTCCCACAGGTGGAGTGATGTGCTCCCTCCCCAGGGTTCCTGCAGCATCGTTTTAGGCCCAGGGTGG
Organism: Bos indicus; assembly: GCF_029378745.1. Lineage (NCBI taxonomy): Eukaryota > Metazoa > Chordata > Mammalia > Artiodactyla > Bovidae > Bos > Bos indicus. The sequence goes on along the minus strand of NC_091766.1, from coordinate 16,813,894 downwards.
GCATCACTTGTACCTGCCTGCCCAGTGTCTGCTCCTCCTTCTATACCACCACTCTAACTGTGTTGGGCAACTGCCCCAATCTCAAGAGGACACCCCTGATGACCCCAGGCCTGACCAATCAAAACATCACACATCTCTGGTCACAGAGGCTGACTCAGGGAAGGGCACATGTGATGCAGAGCCACTGGAATTGATTTCTGAAACTCTTCTTTTTTTCTTCTAAACTCCAGAACTACAGGCAGCATGGCTGATGTAAGTCTGGAGCTGCTGGCAGCAGCTCGGGCTCCACCTGGAGTCTGCAAATGATGCTAAAACAGAGGATCACGGAGCCCAAAGGTAGGGAGAGGCAGATTCCCAAGAACATCATCAGAAGCACCAGATCCAGCCACACCTGAAGGCCATGCCACCGGAGAAACCTGTGCATCCCAGAAGAGCTCCTGGGCTCCTCCACTCTAGTGAAGCTGGGAAAACAGACATAAAAAGGCATCTACAGGAAGCCATTTCCCATTTCAGGGAAGTCTCTGCCCCAGCATGGTCTCAGGGGATTCTGGGTCCTTCCTGGGGCAGTTCAAGAGACCAAGGGCATGGCCTTAGTGGGCCCAGAGGCTGTCCAGCACATGAGTCATTGTTTTCCAGACATTTCTGCCCAGAAAGTGGATTGCAGGAACACATGAAGAAAGTGGAGCAGGAGAGCTGTTTTCCAGACAACACTGCCAGTTTCCCCTAGGAAACTTTCTCTCCTTTTCTCAGTGTCCCTGCTGTGGGGGTGGGGCCCAGCTGCTTTGAAACCCAGGAGCTGAGAGCTGACCCCTCAGGTCTGCTTTCTGGCCCTTGGTCCTATGCGTGGGGTGATGCTTTCTCCTCCGACATCAAAAGGGCCTGCCCAGCTCCCCTGTGCTCCCACACCCTGATCCCATGTTCCCGACACACATTCAGTGAACAGGAAAGACATCCCTGCTCTAGGAGCCAAGCCAGAAAGTGGAAGCAATGAGGACCAGGAGAGCGAGTTACGTTGGTTTGGGGGGTTTGTCCCGGGGAACCCTACGTAGGAGGTTCAAGTTCAGAGAAAATGAAATATGGGTAAGCAAAGCACACACTGACTATGATGGAGCTATGATCAGGTCCCACACACCATTCAAAGGGCAACATGGGGGTTAATCTGTTTCGTTCTCACAGGGAGCCTGGGAGGAAGGTGCTGTTATTGCCCCCATTTCACAGATGTGGAAACTGAGGTATTGAGAGGTTGACTTGGTTGTGCCAAGTCACACTGGATTTGAACCCAGGAAGTCGCTCCAAGGCCTGTGAACCCGGAACCACTAGGTTGCCTGCCCCCAGAAGTAGGGCAAGAGAAGTGGGCTCTACTGTTTGAAATTCTGGCAGGAAAATCATTCAGAGGAAACAGGAGAGGAGAAAATGGGACGGGAGAGTGGGTGAGACATCCACAGGCCGCTGTCGGGCTGCCCGGTGCAGGCTCCACAGAAGAGAGATGTGAACAAGAAAGGAAATGGAAGCCATGCCCAGTGACGCTGGCAGGTATCCAGTTCTCTCCAGGCCTCGGCTTCCGCAGGTATCAAAAGGGAGGGTGGGGCAAGGTGCCCCATGGGAACCCCATGGAGGGAGAAGTCCTCCCCACCCCCATGCTGGCAGCTCTGGCTGGGAACCCCCTAGGCCTGCCAAGGATCCCCTCACTCCCAGGCTGGGTCATGTGGCACAGACACCTTCCTGACTCAAGGGGTCTGATGGAGATGCATACAGAAAAACCAAGACCCTGGAAGAAGCCCAGAAGGAGCCCTCCAGTCTCACTGGGCTCAGGCAAGGCAAAGACCTGTAAGGGGCCCAGCACTGGGCTCCCTCCACAACACGGCAAGGCTTCCGTCTGCTTCTCTGTATGTCTGAATGAAAAGTTTATGAATTAATTCTGACACCTGCTACCCATGTGGATGAACCTTGAGGGCGTGACACTCTGTGAAAGAAGCCGGTCACAAAAGGACAGACTGGCGAATTCCACTTCTGCAAGTTTTCTAGAGGGAAGTCAGATCCAGAGACAGAAAGTAGGAATGGTGTGGGGCCCCTGGGCTGAGGAAGGGGGAGGGGGAGTGAGTGTTTTAGTGAAGACAGAGTGCAAGATCAAAAGAGTTATGGGAGGGACTTCCCTGGTGGTCCAGTGGTTAAGAATCTGCCTTGCAATGCAGAGTACATGGGTTCGATTCCTGGTCAGGAAACTAAAATTTCACATGCTTCAGGGCAATTAAGCCAGTGTGCCGCAACTACTGAGCCTGTGTGCTCCAGAGCCCGCACGCTACAGCTGGAGAGTCTGTGACCCACAGTGAAGATCCCAAGTGCTGCAACGAAGACCTGACAGGGCCAAATAAATAAATATTAAAAAAAGAAAGTCGTGGGGCTGAATGATGGTGATGGTTACACAACACCATGAATGCACTTAAAGCCACTGAACAGTACACTTTCAAGTGGCCAAAAAGGTAAATTGTACGTTATATCTTAACCATAAAAAAACTAGAAGGAAAAGTTTATGAATTTGATGATCTGAAGGAAACATCATGGTAATACATTAGACTTGAAAAACTGGTGGCTAGCTTAAATCTTCAGAGAAGGCAATGGCACCCCACTCCAGTATTCTTGCCTGGAAAATCCCATGGACGGAGGAGCCTGGCAGGCAGCAGTCCATGGGGTCGATAGAGTCAGACATGACTGAGCGACTTCACTTTCACTTTTCACTTTCATGCATTGGAGAAAGAAATGGCAACCCACTCCAGTGTTCTTGCCTGGAGAATCCCAGGGACGGGGAAGCCTGGTTGGCTGCCGTCTATGAGGTCGCACAGAGTCGGACACGACTGAAGCGACTTAGCAGCAGCAGCAGCAGCTTAAATCTTAATGAGTTAAGGCAGATTTAAATTGGCGTGGGGTTTCCTTGGGCTTCCCGGGTGGCGCTAGTGGTAAAGAACCCGCCTGCCAACGCAGGAAACATAAGAGACCAGGGTTCCATCCCTGGGTTGGGAAGAATCCTTGGAGGAGGGCACGCCACCCCACTTCAGTATTCTTGCCTAGAGAATCCCACGGACAGAAGAGCCTGGCAGGCTACAGTCCATGGAGTTGCAGAGTCGGACACGACTAAAGCTACTTAGCATGCACACATGGGGCTTCCTTAAATCTCTTTCCCTTGATGATAAGTTGGTGAACCAAGCAGATTCAGCTCACACATGTGTCTGGAAGATTGGCACCGAGGTTTAAGTACATTAATCGAAAACTTTGCATGCTCAGTCGCTTCAGTTGTGTTCGACCCCGTGGACTGTAGCCCGCCAGGCTCCTCTGTCCGTGGGATTTTTCAGGCAAGAATACTGGAGTGGGGTGCCATTTTCTCCTCCAGGGGATCTTCCCAACCCAGAGATCGAACCTGTGGCTCCTGATTATTTACCACTGAGCCACCAGGGAAGCATTATGAGGTGGCAAAGCCCCTTGTGAGCAATATATGGGGACCATGGCCATGCACTTTCAGAACCACTCAGCAAGAAGGTGCCCCAGGTTAGAGATACAGGGGAGCAGCAACTGTTGCCAGTCCTACATGGAGAGAGGCTCCCATCCCACGTGGGCACCAAGCCCAGGTACCTTGAGGCCACAACCAGCACTACCAGCTACTTCCTTGTGCGGCCTCCCCAAGATGTGAACTACTCACCAACATCAGATCTCCGAATTTCACCCAGTAATCTGGAGTTTCAGCTTTTCCTGAAGAATCTGACCTGTCTACCCAGTTTCCATGTGGTGATTACTCACTGGGCCCCTTTCGCTGATTTATTTGCCTACCTGGCCCCTCTAGGTGGTGAATTTTTCTTTTCTTTTTTTTTGGCTGCACCACTTGGCATGTGGGATTTTAGTTCCCCAACCAGTGATGGAACCCACGACCCCTGTGGTGAAAACGTGGAGTCTTAACCATTGGACTGCCAGGGATGTCCCAGGTGGTTGGATTTCTGACTGCAGGCGGGGCTGGGAATTAACTGGGCTGGAGAGTGAAGCAAGTGAAAGCATCAATTCCTGCTCGGTCACCACTCACCTTGGTGTCTCCAAGGCCCGGATGACAGTCGAGAGGAGCCGGCCATCTCTTGAAGTCACCTGGGCCACATACTGGGGTGGTCCGAGGCCTGTGGCCTCCACGACCTTGGAGAAGGCAGGGCTGTCGGAGCAGTCACACAGGGAGCCGGGGAGGTGACAACAGTCACCCGTCGTCATGGCCACAGGGCGCCCTGTGTCCTCAGGGCCCAAGGCCCATGGTCCCAGGAGCCTGGGGAGAGGCCGGCCGGAGGATCAAGAGCAAGGTTAGCAAACCACACACAGCACAGAGCCAGCTCTCTGAGCTGTGGTTGAACAATCTCTAAGATGGGCCTTTGGAGGGGGGGCTATGAGGATTCAGTCAGGTCACACATGCAACTCAGGCCAGGCCTGGCGCATCTCAGGGGCCTGGCTATATTCTCTCTGGCTCTCCTAAGAAAGGCCAGCCTGGTCTGGCCCACAAAGCATGCAGGACATCACCTTTCCAGCCTGGATAGCAGTGGCTAACAGTGACTGAATACCATCTGTGTGGTAGGCCCAGTGCACCGTGCTCTCTAGGGCCAGAACTATCCCTGCCAAAATCATGGAGAAACTGTTCCCCGTGGACTGGATTCCCAGGGTTGGACTCAGAGAGAATAAGCCTGCCATGGAGTGGGCTGGAACTGAGCTACAAACTTGGCCCAAATGACCAGGATGGTGAGTCATTTTGACCCTGCTGGTTCATGGCTTCTTGTGGGCTCTGAGTTTCTTGATAATTCAGGCTATCGAGGAAGTGGTAGTCCAGAATGGGGTAGTGTCTGTCCCCACCCAGAAGAGCAACCACTTAGAGCAGTGCCTCTGTCCCCAAGGAGAGGCCATGGGAGATAGCCAGAGCCTCAGGCAGCAAGCTGAAGTCTGCTCTGGTGGCGAGGGTGGGGACTGACTTCAGCAGGATTCCATCCCCCTACCTCCCCACCCCAGGGTCTGACCTGTCAGCAGGAACCCTTGGCAAGCTCCTCTTCCATCCCAGAACCAACCAGCAAGGCTTGTGTGTTTCCCTGTGAGAATTTCAGGAAAGGGACTGAGGCCTCCGGAAGCCAATAAAGGTGCCCCAGAGATTAGGATTTCCATCCCAAACTTATCTCACCCTCCACCATCTGCCCCCAGGAACTGTGGTCCAGAGACCCCAGAAACACTCACCGAGGTACCCCTCCACACACACAAGTGTTTTTTACCCACCCTTGCTAGTCAAACTCTGAGATCCAAAGAGGGGCGGAGGGAAGCAGTGCAAGTCACTGGCTAACTTTGTGTACCAGGACAGTCTCCTGTGGATCAACAATCTCTGAACAGCTCAGCCAGAAGCACTCTGGGCCCAACAGGCCCTTCTGAGCCTCCTAAGTGGGGCCACACAGTCAGCCAGATAAGCAAGTGTCAGCCCAGAGGCAGGAGGAGCCTTCGAGGAAGGCTGCATGACCAAGATAACACCCACAGGCCAGTGGCCAGGCTGCCACGTCGTGCACACTGCTGTCCCTCCCAAGTGAGGCCAGCAGGGAAGTTGCTGGGCTACCCAAGGGAAAGGCTGCAGAGGGGACTCCACGCCTCTTGCCCCTCCAAGGATTGGCCTTCACATTTCTGCAAGTAATTGGGCGTCCCAAGACACATCACAGCTCCTATGCATTAAGTTCTACCATTTCTTTTATTGTCAGAGGAAAAGCAATAACAGAACCAAAACAACACTGGTAAAATCTGCTCATGCAAGGCTTGCAAATCAACCAAATGATGCTAGCAGCTACTGCAAAATAAACTCATGGTTGCCGGGGGAAGGGATAGTTAGGGATAGTGGGAAGGTCATGTACACACTGCTATATTTAAAATGGATAACTGACAAGGACATTTCGTAGAGCACAGGGAACTCTGCTCAATGTTATGTGTCTGCTCTGATGAGAGAAATTCTGTTACTTTCATGTAATTCTCAGAGGGAAACACACAAGCCTTATTGGCTGGTTCTGGGATTGGGCGGGGTGGGGGGGGGGCAGTGTTGGAATGGATACATATATATGTATGGCTGAGTCCCTTCCCTGTTCACCTGAAACTACCACAACATTGTTAATCGGCTATACCCTAGTACAAAACAAAAAGTTTGGGAAAAAAATAATAGTGGCTACTGTAAGTAACTGGTAGGACATCCCCAGTGGTCTAGTGGCTAAGATTCTGGGCTCCCAATGCTGGCGGACCAGGTTGGATCCCTGGTCAGGGAACTAGATCCCACAAACCTTGACTAGAGATCCTACATGCTGCAACTAAGACCCAGCTCAGCGACAGCATGGACTGTAGCCTGCCAGGCTCCTCTGTCCATAGAATTCTCCAGGCAAGAAAACTAGAGTGGGTTACCATTCCCTTTCCAGAGGATCCTCCCTACCCAGAGATTAAACCCAGGTCTCCTGCCTTGCAGGCGGATTCTCTACCATCTGAGCCACCGGGCAAGCCTAATATATATATATAAAAATATATATATATATATATATATTTAAAATGTACCTAACCTCAGTGCTATATTTAAAATGGATAACCAACAAAGGTCTATTATATAACACATAGAACTCTGCTCAGTGTTACGTGCCAGCTTGGATGGGAGGGCGGTTTGAGGGGAGAATGGAAACATGTGTATGTATGGCTGAGTTCCTTTGCTGTTTACCTGAAACTATCACAATGTTGTTAATTGGCTATACCCCAATACAAAATGGTGTAAGAAACAATAAAAATTAAAAAAAAGAAAAGGTACCTACTACAAGCCAGGCACTGTGCTGAGTTTATTGAACTCCAATAGTTGTTATAAATGTTCCTTCAAAGGTCACCTCCCCAGCAAGGCCTTCCGTGATCACTTGGGTTGAAGTGCTACTCATGTCCACATTATTGCCCTCACAGATGTGTCCCTCTCTGAAATGCTCTTATTTCTTTTTCTTTTTTTTTTTTTGCCCACATGGTGAGGCTTGTAGGATCTTAGTTCCTTGACCAGGGATTGAACCTAGGCCCTCAGCAATGAGAACACAGAGTCCCAACCACTGCACCACCAGGGAGGTCCCTTTAATGTTCTTATTTCTTCATCTGCTGTTTAAACCACATCTGTCTTCCACTATCAGTCATCTCCAGCGCCTGATCCAACGTCTGGTACACAGTTCCTGCATTAATTCCTCAGCCCCTCTTCTGTGTAAGAGCAGGGTGGGAGAGCCAGTCCCTTGATCTCCAGACCCTGGTTTGCCAGCACCCAAGATGGGAACCAGAAATCTTCAGAGGCTGGAGATCTGTGCAAAGCACAGAGGCTTGGGCTCAGGAGAGGCCAGTCTCGAGCCTGGATACAAGGGTAGGGTGGCTGCAGGCTGGACTCAGCTCTGGGGCTGCTGGGAGGGGTGACTAAGCCAACGCCTCCAGCAAACTTGGCCCAGTGCCCAGGAGATGGATTTCACTGAATCTTCACAACAAACCTATGATGGAAGTCCAATAACTATCCCCATTTGACAGTTGAGGAGGCTCAGAGAGGGGCAGTTACTTGCCCAAGATCACACAGCTAAGTTGGGACAGTGCAGGATTTGAACTTAGTCCAGTGAGTGGGTCTGGGACCCAAGAGATCTGGGTTCTTTTAAGTCCTGACTCTGGTGCTGATGCTGTGTATCCTGGGACAAGTCACTTGGCTTCTCTGGGCCTCATTCTCCTCTTTTGTCAAATAAGTTGATGAAGCTAGTGCACTGTGTCTGCTGAAGGGCTTCATAAGAAGAAGGGTCAATTCAGGCTCAATTCCTCCAGCAAAGCTTGTCCTTGGCTAGGCTTGTCTGGGGTGGCACGGGGGCACCACAACATTTTGAACAGCTTCTTTTTTCTGAGGGCAGGAAACTGAGGGAAGAAGAGTCAGATGGCCCTAATTCCCCCACAGTGTTGTCTCAGTTCAGTTGCTTCACTCCCTGGGCCTCAGTTTTCTCTTTTGTATAACGGGGGGTTGCAATGAGACCCAGCTCATATATGCATAAGCATGAATAAGTTGATAAATTTTAGCTCTTATGATAATTATTGTCCTCAGCTTACAGACAGCTGTTGGGAGGGTCTGATAATACAAGGCACAGTCAGTGCCTGGCACACACTAAGCACTCAACAAATGCTCAGTTATTTTTTTTTAGGATAAATGTGTAGTCTGTGAAATGCATTCATTCCTCTTCACTTAGCAAAGAGAAGCTCCTGTGTGCCCTTCAGCACTTGCATAACCCTGCACTGGAGGCCAGACTCTAATCCCAGCTCTGATCTTTACTCACTATGTAGCCCTGGTTGAAAAGCTGGCCCTCTCTGAGCCTTGACTTCCTCAGCTGTATAGCAGAGAGGGGCTTCCCTGGTGGCTCATTGGTAAAGAATCCACCTGCCAATGCAGGAGATGTGGGTTCGATTCCTAGGTCAGGAAGATCCCCTGGAGAAGGAAATGGCAACCCACTCCAGTATTCTTGCCTGGGAAATCCCATGGACAGAGGAACCTGGTGGGCTACACTCCATGGGGTCGCAAAAGAGTCAGACACGACTTGGTCACTAAACAACAGCAACACAGCAGGGAACATTTCTTCCCTTGAAGTACTTGAAGTATCAAGTACTTCCACTTGATATTGTCACTAAAGGATTAAATGGACTAAACCTATAAATTCTGGCTGTCCTGTTTTGAGCACCCACTAACAGCCAGGCTCTCTGCTAAGCAAATGCCTGGGTCATCATCTTGACTATTTTCCTGGCAGAGCCCCTCTGAGGAGGAGGTTGGGGAAGGTGACTGGTCACTTATTGACCGCCTACTATACGCAGGGCGCTTTCTTCGTCTGCACCTCCTTAATCTTCACAACAGCCCCGTTAGGTTGGTCCTGGGATGACCTAGTTTCACAGATGGGGAAAGTGAGGCTCAGAGAGGCACCTACTGTGCGCCAGCCCCCCGGAGACCTCCTGCCTTCTACAAAGACGGAAACTGAGAACACCTACTTGCTGGGAAGGCTGAGGCCGACGGTCCGAGCCTGGCCGTCCTTCAGGGGGCCGGGCTCGGGCCTCGAACTCTGGGCCATGCAGCAGAACGGCACCCCTCCACCCCAACCTCCCGCCCGTGCCCACCTGATCCGCGGCCGGGCCGGGCGGCCGCGCAGGCCCCTCCGCTCGCCCCGGCCCTGGTCCCGGCCCGGCCGGTCCCGTCAGCGCCGCTAGCTCCGCTCTGGCCGGTACCTGCGTCTGGACACCGCCCGCCGAGCCGACGGTGTCACGGACCAATGGCGACCACCTCTCGCCTACACTGGCCAATTGTCATGGATGTCCCGCCCTGGAAGGCGGGGCCACAGGCGACGGGGACGTTCTGGGCCGCACAGGCCCGGCGGCGCCGCAGCTACTGACTCCGCCCCTGCCGCGTCCTGGCTCCGCCCCAACCTCGATCCCGCCCCCCGATCCCCGACCCCGCCCTATCTCGACTCGGGGCACGAGCGGGGCAGGTGGCGCCACCTGCAGACGACCAGTTAATAAATTAAACCGTTACCGAATTCAACGTGACACCAGCAGAGGGATTTGTGTTCCTCACCTCCCTTAAGCGTCTCATCAATTCTGGCGGCGGGATGAACCATCTGATCACATTTCACAGAGAGGAAACAGAAACCTAGAGAGGTTAGGGGGCCGTGGAAGAGCCTAAAGCCATCATTTATTCATCATTCATTTTCATTCATATATACAACAAATTAATTGATTAGATGTAATAAACATCAATATGAGCCAGGCACTGTGCTAGGCGCTGTGGACACAATGTTTAATATGGTAAATAGTGCTGCCCTCACGGATCGCAGTGTAGGGGGTGAAGTAGACGTTAAACAGTCAGTAATGTAATTATTAATTGCAAAGGTGATAAATTGTAGCGAGCGAGAGAGGCATATCACGGAATATTTGGAAAGTTCAAAAGTAATTCCCTAAAGAAGCAATTGAACTGACACTGTCACATGCAAAGTGTCTGAGGTGGGATGGAGAATTTCCTTAATACTCCTTTCTTCCCCTGCCTTTATTGAGTATGTAGATCCAGCTTAGTCACCTTAGTCAAATTCTTTCGTGTTGTACTGGCTTATATTTTTAAAAAATGGAATTATAAATCATATAGGTTACCTATAGAGGGAAGTAGAATAGAAAGGACAAAATAGAAGCTACACTTTTTAATTTTTTTTTTTTTTTTTTTTACTTTTTGGCTGGACTGATTCCTCACCAGGAATCTGAATCTGTGACCTGCATTAGAAGTGTGGAGCCTTAACCACTGGAGCACCAGGGAGGTCCCAGAAGCTAGGCTTTTAAAACTGTACCTTGTTTTATACATTCAACTTTACAACCATGTAGATATTTTATATAACTTTAAAACAAAATTTTAAATGTAAGATATCTAAAAAACAAAACTGAAATAAAATGAATTAACCTGTATATCCAATTGGTGACAAAATAACCCAGAGATGAACTCCTAGTGACTTTAAAACACCAGAATTTGACTGTCCATACTCAATATAGTGATGGTGGTGGTGGTGGAGATAAAATGGTTATTCTGAGCTTGTTGCACACTTAGTCTGGGATAAAGCAAAGGAGTGATTATGTCAGTATCAAGAACTGGGTTTTTCATAGGGAGTGAAGGAGGCACAGATGTAAGATTGATCACATTAAAGGAAAAAAAAAAAACACCTGTGGTCTTGAATTTGGAGTATCACGATACATTTCGTCTTTATAAAAAGCAAACATTTGCTGCCTGTGTCCACTGAAAAGCCTGCAACAAGCATCCCACAGTCCCAGTTGTGCTCAGTCGTGTCCGACTCTTTGTGACTCCATGGACTGTAGCCCGCCAGGCTCCTCTGTCCGTGGAATTTTCCAGGTAAGAATGCTGGAGTGGGTTGCCATTTCCTTCTCCAGGGGATCTTCCTCACCCAGGGATCAAACCCACGTCTCCTGCATAGGCAGGTGGATTTTTTTTTTCTTTTTACCACCGAACCACTTCGGAAGCCCCCATAAGCCCAGACAGTGGTCTCTAAATACCATTTCCATTTGAAAGAGGCTAGGAATATTGAAGAAAACAACAGACTGAGTCAGGAGCAGGAAATGTACAGATGAACATGGCACATCTTTAAATACCAGAAAGGGAGTTATCAAAGACATTACCTACTAACATAATGTCAATGGGAACCAATTAGCAGCTTCCATTGGCCACAAATTAGACTATTTCACCTTCAATAAAGATCATGATCGCAGATCAAAATGAAGCAAATGTTCAACTTTATGCACTTGGGTTTTTAATTTTTTTGTTCTAAAATAATGTCAAATTGATGAAAAAGTTGCAGAAATAATGCACAGAACTCCCATAAACCTTTTGCCCAGATTCCTCAATTGTTAACGTTTCTGAATCCTTTGAGTATAAAATAGATATATGGTGTCTCATTAACCCTTAATGCTTCAGTGTTTATTTCTTTTTTAAAATTAATTATCTTGGGCCATGCTCTGTCTTTGTTGCTGTACTCAAGCTTTCTCTGGCTGCGGCAAGCAGGAGCTGTTCTCTAGTTGTCGTGCACCAGCTTCTCATGGCAGTGGCTTCTTTTGTTGCGGAGCACAGGCTCTAGACTCATGGGCTTCAATAGTTGCAGCACACAGGCACAGCAGTTGTGGCACACAGGCTTAGTTGTCCCTTTGAGAGTGGGATCTTCTCAGACCAGGGATGGGACTCATGTCCCCTGCATTGGCAGGTGGACTCTTAACAACTGGACCACCAGGGAAGTCCCAGGGCTTATTTCTTAAGTAAAGTACATTCTTCTACATAATTATAGTATTATCTTCAAAATCAGAAAATTAATATTGATCCAGTATCACCAGGTAGTTCCCAAATCCCATTCAAAGTTTCAATAAAGTTCTTTAAAGCTCCAGACTCCATTCTAGGATCACCTGTTATATTTTGCTGTGTAATTCAGTCTCCTGCAGTCTGGAACAATTCCTCATCCTTTCCTTGTCTTTCATGACCTTGATATATATATATATTTTTACATATGTCCATTTATTGATTGCTGGGAATACAGCTTATTGAGAATACATTGACATGCATTTGAGGGGAGAAATTAACCAAACCTGAAAGGAAGCCATTCAATAAGCCTGAGAGTTAATAAGGTAGGAGAGATCAGATCTAAAGACACAATGTGTGGGGTGACTCCAACAACCACGGAGTCATCCTTAAGATGCCAACTGCAAATACTTGGGGAACGTCTCTGTTCTGAATTACTTTGGAACTACCAGGAAAGAGAGAAGATCACCTCGCCTCTTTAGTTTAATACGAGAAGGAAAGCTGTTCACTGATGTGCCAAAAAACAAAAAACTTGCTGTCACTTCGAACTGTTTTAAGGCAATTCCATTTTTACAAATTCTTCCACACCAATTTGTATGCTTTAGATTTATAAGCAGCTATGAGACTTAGGAAAGATTCACAACTGATGCAAAAGACTGTAGCCATATCATACCAGTATCTGCTGATTCATGCTCTGTTTTAATACTAGCAGATTTTTACAGCATACTGTTAATTTTTCCCCAAGGTGTTGAACTCATTGATATGATAAAGTGATATAAATTCAAAGAATTCCAGTTACACTTAAAAGGACAGAGAGATTAAATTACTGGAATGTCTCAGATCATAATTTAAAATTATTTAATGATATATGTGGTACATACGACATAAAGATTTTCATCTAAAGGTGGATAAAGCACTGAGACATACTCCTAACTGCAGAGCTACATGCCACAGAGTTTCTCCCAAACTTTTTAATGGGTATTTTTTTCTTAAGATGATAACATCAATGTTACTTGATATTCGAAATGGTTTGAACTGCTTTCTGTGGTAGCAGGAATAAAAAAGAGAAAACAGAAACAGACATACCCCAGCCCAGTGGAATGAAAAAAAAAAGGTGGGGAGAAGATTTTGGCTTTTTTTTTTTTTAAGAGGCAGTCTGTTCCTTCCATGAACCGTGTTCTTTTTCCTTAAAGCTCTGGGGGTGGCGGGGGCGGGGAACCGGTCATGGCTTGCAGCGCTGAACAAACCGAGGGGACAAGCGCACATCTTGGATGTGATATCTGTCCAGAATCCAATGACCTTGATATTTTTGAAGATTACTGGCTAGTTACTTTGTAGAAAGCCTCTCAATTTGCATTTCTCTAATATTTCATCAGGGACAGAAACCACCGAAATGATACTGTGTTCCCAGTGCGTGTATCAGGAGGCAGACAATGTTACATACACACACAGACATATATAAATTATTTTTCATATTGTTTTCCCTTATAGGTTATTACAAAATATTGAGCAGAGCTCCCTGTGCTATACAGTAAATTCTCCTTTGTTTATCTATTTTATATATGGAGTGAGTGAAGTGTAAGTCGCTCCGCCGTGTCTGACTCTTTTCAATCCCATGAACTATACAGTCCATGGAATTCTCCAGGCCAGAATACTGGAGTGGGTAGCTGTTCCCTTCCCCAGGGGATCTTCCCAATCCAGGGACTGAGCCCAGGTCTCCTGCATTGCAGGCAGATTCTTTGCCAGCTGAGCCACCAGGGAAGCCTAGTAGTGTGTATATGTTAATTGCAACCCGTCCCTCAACCCACCAGTCATTTTTGAAGGCTACTTGGGAACCAACTCAAAATCTTAAAAATTATGAACCTTGAAAATTGACAGGCAAATAGAGAATTAATTATTTACACTGGCTTATACCATCTGTGGGGCTTCCCAAGTGGCACTACTGGTAAAGAACCTGTCTGCCTTTGATGCTTGGGTCGGGAAGATGCCCTGGAGGAGGAAATGGTAACCCACTCCAGTATCCTTGCTGAAGAATTCCACGGACAGAGGAGCCTGGTGGGCTATTGTCCATAAGGTCACGAAGAGTCAGACATGACTGAAGCAACTTAGCATGAACACACACATACCATCTGTAGCTCCAGGTAACCACATAGATGAAGGGAAATTTCTCTTTACATATGTATTTCAAAAGTAAATAAAGAAGAGGAAGGGGATATATGTATATTTAATAGCTTATTCACATTGTTGAACAGAAGAAACTTTACAAACAGCATTTAAAGGAATCAGAATAATTTTTCTCCAATAAGAAAAATAAATAAAAATGAAAAAGGAAATAATTTTAGAAAAGAAAAAAGAGTAAATGAAGAAGGATAGGATTTGAAAATAAACAACAGTTATCATTTTGTAACTCTTAATAGATTATGAATCTAGGTCATGCTTCTCACCAGCTGCTACCACCATGAATGAGAAACGCACTGACATTACCTGCCACCTTGGGTTACATACACAATATTACCTACGAAGTGTCCACTCCTAAATGCAATCAACCTCTAGATCCAGCTATTCATTTACATCGTTGGAAGGACTGATGCTGAAGCTGAAGCTCCAGTACTTTGGCTACCTGATGGGAAGAGTCGACTCATTGGAAAAGACCCTGACACTGGGAAAGACTGAAGGCAGGAGGAGAACGGGGCGACAGAGGATGAGCTGGTTAGATAGCATCATTGACCCAATGGACATGAGTGTGAGCAAACTCCAGGAGATGGTGGAGGACAGAGAAACCTGGCAAGTTGCAGTCCATGGAATCACAAAGAGTTGGACACCACTTGCCACTGAACATTCATTTACAGGAAATTTGGGGGACAGTGGGACACATTAATGCCACCCTGTGTCCACAGAGACAGAAAGCAGATTAATGATTGCCAGAGGCTGAGGGATGGAGAGAGGAGGAGGGAGTAACTGCTTAATGGGTTCTGGGTTTCTTTTTGGAGTGGTAGAAAACTTCTGGATTAAATAGTGGTAAAGGTTGCCCAACATTTTGAATATCCTAAAATCCACCAAATGTATTTTTGAAACAGTTCTTAAGTGGTGAGTTTTATGTTATGAGAATTTTGTCTGCAATTTTTAAAAAGCAAAAAGATACTCTAGGGATGCCATAAACAAGAAACTACAATACAATTGACCCACTTATTTAACAGAAAAAAAGGGGGGATATTGGGAGATTGGGATTTACATACACACAGTACTATACATAAAAGAGATAATAAGAACCTACTGTATAGCAGAGGAAACTCTGCTCAATACTCTGTAATGACCTATATGGGAAAAGAATGTAAAACAGGGTGGATATATGTTGAATGTGTATAATAACTGGCTCACTTCACTGTACAGCAAAAACTAATACAATATTGTAAATCAACTGTACTCCAATAAAAATTTTAAAAATAGGGACTTTCCTGGTGGTCCAGTGCAGAGGATACAGGTTTGATCCCTGGTCCGGGAAGGTCCCAGGTGCCATGGAGCAACTGAGCCTATGCGCCACAGCTACTGAGCCTGCCTGCTGCAACCACTGAAGCCCATGCACTTAGAGCCTGGGCTCCACAACAAGAGAAAAATCAGGTTATCCCCTGATAACCACAACTAGAGAAAAATCTGTGCACAGCAACAAAGACCCAGTGCAGACCAAGATAAATACATAAAATTTAAAAATTAAAGAAAAATAGAAAATAAAAAGTTTAATGGCAAAAAAAAAAAAAAAAAGGCAAGAAAACAAAGGGATCAGAGGGGGAGAATGTGTACATTAAAAGCGATCAAAGAGAAGTGTCAACCAATTGGAGCCAGTGGACCGTGAGTCACATAAATCATTAACAAATTATAAGACAATCAGGAAAAGCAAACACTAGCTCTTTGGTAATATTAGGGAATTACTGCTCATTTCTTTAGGTGGGATGATAGTATTGAGGTGATGTTTTTAAAAGCCTGTATTTTAGATAAACACACAGAAATATTGATAGCGAGAGCATGTTGGGGATTTGCAAACAGGAGATTAGGGTGAAATTAGATGGGTTGAAGTTGGGTGGTGGGCTGATGGGGATTCATTAAACTAGTCTGTCCACTTTTATGTGTTAAATTTTTCCATAAATTAAAAAAAAAATTTGGTATGCTTCTTCCCAGCCTTTTATCTGGGCATCTTCTCCATTTATTAGGGCTTTCTGGCTTATGGTTGCTGCTGCTGCTAAGTCACTTCAGTCGTGTCCGACTCTGTACGACCCCATAGACGGCAGCCCACCAGGCTCCCCTGTCCCTGGGATTCTCCAGGCAAGAACACCGTAGTGGGTTGCCATTTCCTTCTCCAATGTGTGAAAGTGAAAAGTGAAAGTGAAGTTGCTCAGTCGTGTCCGACCCTTAGCGACCCCATGGACTGCAGCCTACCAGGCTCCTCTGTCCATGGGATTTTCCAGGCAAGAGTACTGGAGTGGGGTGCCAGTGCCTTCTCCTCTGGCTTATGGTAGACACTCACTAAACATTGGGTAAAGCCCCACAGCTTAGCAGCTATAAACCCAGCTCCAAAGTTGAAATCTGCTCACTTCTTACTAATCGTGGGACCCTTGGGGTGTCACTTCTGTTCCCCATCTCTAAATTGGGGCTATTAAGTTATGCCTACCTCCTAGGCCTACTGTAAATAGTATATAAATGAGATGTAAAAGACTTATTTTTTGTGTGTGGTATCATGTTCTTTTACATATCAGTTTATTTAGGTTAACACAATTCCACAAAAAATTAAACACAGAATTACCATGTGGTTCAGCAATTCCACTTCTAAATATGTGTGTGTGTGTGTATCAGTCACTCAGTCATGTTTGATTCTTTGCAACCCCATGGACCGTACTTGCCAGGCTCCTCCGTCCCTGGGGTTTTCCAGGCAAGAATACTGGAGTGGGTAGCCATTTCCTTCTTCAGGGGATCTTCCCAACCCAGGTCTCCCACACTGCAGATTCCTTACCATCTGAGCCACCAGGGAACTTCTCTGGGTATACATTCAAAAGAAATGAAAGCCGGAAGTCAGATATTTGTACCACTGTGTTCATAGCAGCATGATCCACAAGTGCCAAAAGATGGAAGCAACCCAAGTGCCCATCCACAGAAAAATGGAATATCCATACAGCCTTAAACGGGAAGGAGAGTCTGACAGCTGCTACAACGTGGATGATGTGATGGACGTGATGCTCAGTGAAAAGAGCCTGTCACAAATGAGGATTCCACTTATAGGAGGTCCCTGCTGCTGTTGCTAAGTCACTTCAGTTGTGTCCGACTCTGTGTGACTCCATAGACAGCAGCCCACCAGGCTCCCCCGTCCCTGGGATTCTCCAGGCAAGAACACTGGAGTGGGAGGTGCGAGAGGAGTTAATTTCACAGAGACAGAAAGTTGAATGGTGGCTGGCAGGGGCTGGAGGAGGGAGAAAGAGGAGTTAGAGTTTAGTGGAGACAGAGTTTGAGTTTTGTAGGGTGAAGTTTTGGAGATGGATGGTGGTGATGGTTGGACAACAATATGATACTTAATGTTGCTGAACCATATACTTAAATGGTTAAGATGTTTTTTTTTTTTTTAAGATGGCATGCTTTATGATATATGTATTTTATGGTAATTATGTGTATTTTAGCATTAAAAAAATACTTCAAGAGCAGTGCCTGGCACAGAGAGAAAACACTGTGCTTATTTATTTATTTATTAACACTGTGCTTATTAAATCACTGTAGAGTAATCGAAACAGCATTGCAGGACTGTGACCCCCCCAAGGGCACAGGGACACATATTCTTGTTCTCAGATATGTGCCCCAGGCCTGGGTCATCACAGAGGCTCCATTAAGACTTGATTTTTGGGGGGTAGGGGGTGGGGACGCTGCTTGCAATGCAGGATCTTAGTTCCCTGACTAGGGATTGAACCTGTGCCCCCCTGCAGTGGAAGCAAGAAATCCTAATCACTGTACTGCCAGGGAATTTCCAGATTTCCTCTTCTGATCGCCTGACACCCTTCCGGTGCCTCATCACTTTACCTGGCCCTCCTGAGCCCTCTTTACACCATCCACCCTCTCCATGCCCTGCCCTGTCCAAACCCAGGTGAGTCAGCACCCCCCAGGGGCTGTGTTCAGCCCTGGAGTGTGCAGTCCCACAGGACCCCCAGTTCTCTCACTGGCCTTGGCCCCCTGGACCACACATCCTGATTCCACCTCCCAGGTCAGAACACCCCTGCGGCTCTGGGCTCTGAGCTCTTCCAGGAGAGATGTGTCAGGGTCTGTCCATCCTTCCTGGCAGGGCAGCCGGAGCCTGGAGGGCGTGCCACCACTCCTCCCCACCCCCCCCCCCCCATCCCACTCTGGTGGCTCTCCTAGGGCTCAAGGGCACAATTGGCTTCTCCCAGAGGCTGGAGCTTCTAGAACAGCTGCCAGCGCTCAGGTGATGGGTGGGGGGAGACACGCGCGTGCGCGCGCGCACACACACACGCACACGCACACACTCACGGTTATGTAATCAGAGTGGGGCAGGGCATTGCTCTGCCCCCTCCACAGTGAGAAGTGATCCTCAGGCCAGTCCTGCCCACACGGGCCAAGGGGAGAAGCTGGGTCCTGAGGAGACCCAGAGGAACCGTCAGCGCCCTCCACCCCTCCTCTGTCACAGGTGTTCCCCCAGTGGGCACTCCTCAAAGGCTGGTCTAGGATGGAGTGAGCTGGGGTGGAGCTGACATCGAGCAAGGTGACGGCTGAGGAGGAGGCCAGGTGGGCGGTAGAATGTCAGCTGCTGCTGCTGCTGCTAAGTCGCTTCAGTCGTGTTCGACTCTGTGCGACCCCACAGACGGCAGCCCACCAGCCTCCCCCGTCCCTGGGATTCTCCAGGCAAGAACACTGGAGTGGGTTGCCATTTCCTTCTCCAATGCGTGAAAGTGAAGTCGCTCGCTCAGTCGTGTCCGACTCTCAGCGACCCCATGGACTGCAGCCCACCAAGCCCCTCCGTCCATGGGATTCTCCAGGCAAGAGTACTGGAGTGGGCTGCCACTGAATGTCAGCAGTGAACCCCAACCTGGGGGCTGAGAACGGGGAGCAGTGGACACAGCCCACCCTTTCACACCCTCAGGTCTTAGGCCTGGCAGTCCTAGTGCCGGGGGCGTCTAACTGCCCACCCCCCAGCCTTTCCTCCCTCCCTGCCTCGGGGCGGCAGGAAGAGGGTCCACCCAACCACACCCTCACCCACCCCAGGACCACGGTGGGATCTGCTCTGTCCTGCGCAGGGGCTGAGCCATGGCGATGGGCGCCTGCAGTGAGACCCCAGCTCAGGAGCGCCACCTGGCAAAGAAAAAGAAGACAAAGGCGCAGCGGCAGGTTTCTGTACAGGAAGTTCGAATTATACATTTTAGTAACCGGGCGAGAGAAACGAGGCATCCGGGCAACAATGCAGGGGCCACAGGGAGAATAAGAGATCGAGAGCTAGGGTTTGGCGTAAATCTTACAAAGTGTATAAAGAATCTGTGTTTCTCTACAATAACAAAAAACCAAAGGCTACAAGAGCGGTTGTATATACAAAACACGGAGATATTGCTTCACTTGCAAACAGGTTCCTGACCAGACGGGGAGACAAGACAGAAAGGGGGGCACAGGATGGGGTGAAGGCTGGAGAGCGCGCTGCGTGCAAAAAGGAGGGGGAGGGGGGAGAGGGTCTTCTCCCAGCATAAATCTACAGGCAGGAGCTTGAGTCGCGCACGCGCGGGAGAGGATGAAGGCGTGCGCTGTGCCGGCTGTGCGTGGGCGAGCAGGCGGTTGAGAGCCAAGTGTCCGCCTGCCCAGCCCCCGGCGCCTTGCTTGGCTGGCTGAATCAGCCAGGAGTGGGGTTCGGGGTGGGAACCCGCCAGAGAGGGAGGGCGGCGATCGCTCCTCTGAGGCTGCCGTGGAAAACTGGAAGAGCCTGCTGCTCATCCCCCTGGCCTCTGGCCCGCGCCTTCCTCCTACCACCCTCCCCGCCCCGCAGAGATGAGAGGCCCACTGGAACCCAAGGAGAGCAGGTGCAGCAGCCAGGGGCTCCTAGCTTTCCTTGGTCTGGTTCTTCGTGCGGAGCTTGAGGGGAGGGCCGGAGCCAGTCGTAGAGGGGCGGGAGGGTGGGGGCGGGGCAGTGAGAGGGGCGGAGGGCCGGGACGTGCACGCACGCTCGGAACAGGTGCGGGGCGGTCACAGGTTCTGGCAGCACTGCAGCTTGTTGGGTTTCTGTCCGTCGGTGGTGGGCGGCACGCTGATGTCCACAACGTTGTTTCCGGGGGACTCGTCGTGCGCTGCACGGTCCGCAATTTGCTTCTGTGACACGATGCGATAGATCTCTACGGGGTGGGGGGAGGGAAGCACGGGGTGAGGCCGCAGTACTCTTCCGGATGTCACCTCCTCCAGGCAGCCCTCCGGATGCTGAGTTGGAATCCCTCTCAAAGGCTCCCACTGTGCCCTGGGCGCCCCTTAATGGGCTCCCGGAGGTTCCCCCCAACCCCCAAGGCTAGCTGTGTACCCGGAAACAGAAGGACCCACACCTGTCTGCAAATGTACCTCCCACCCAGGGCCACTCGTTCTGTAAGATCAGAGGCCTTCTTTTCCAAGGAGAAATTTCCAGAAGCCCTTGGGCTCCGAGTCCCTGAGGCCACATGCCTCCCGCCGACCCTGCAGGCTGTTCTCTAGTGAAGCTACCCAGGACCCACCTGCAGGAGGGTCCCTGTGTTGTGAGTGACAGTACGGGTGGGACCTGGCCTCATGCTGTGGAGCAGGCCCTGTCTGTCCCCATGTCTAGACTGAACAGTGGTCTTCATGAAGGAAGGTTTGGGGGCTGTGCTCTGGAGCATGTGACCTGGGTGGCTGGGGCCCTGCTCATGCCCACCCTCTGGGACCCCAGCTTGGCCCTGTGACCACCTGTGAGGATGTTCTTAAATGCTTCCTCCACGTTGGTGGAATCCAGGGCTGAGGTCTCAATGAAGGACAAGTTGTTCTTTTCTGGAAGAGAGGATGTGGCCCAGGTGAGTCAGCTGGGGGGGTGGGGTGGGGGGCACCCCTACCCTCTCCTGGGGACCCTGCCTGCCTGCCCACTCACCTGGTCCAGGAGATGAAGGTTGGGGGCCAAAGGGGTAGGACTGGATACTTACTCTCGGGGAGGGGAGACTGGCTCTGTGGCCACAGGCATGGAAGATGCACCCAGTGTGGGCCAGCTGCCTTGCCTGCCTTCCAGATGCTTCTCTGACACCTCAGTCAGAGTCCCGCTCTCAGCAGCATGGCCCCTCGAGGCCCCGGCCAGAGCAGATGACCCAGAGTGACCCCCTGGCTGCCCTCTGGCCACCCCTTCAGGTCTGGTGGGCACTCACCTGCGAAGGCGCGGGCCTCATCCGTGGGCACAGCCCGCAGGTGGCGCAGGTCGCTCTTGTTGCCCACCAGCATGATGACGATGTTGCTGTCAGCGTGGTCCCGCAGCTCCTTCAGCCAGCGCTCCACGTTCTCATACGTCAGGTGCTTGGCAATGTCATATACCAGCAGGGCGCCCACTGCGCCACGGTAGTACCTGTGAGGATGGAGGGGCGGGGCCAGGTGTGAGCTGAGTCAGTGCCTGAGGGGGCATCCCAGGCTCCATGGGCAGCAGCTCCTTGGCCTGAGGGGTGACCAACGTGGCCTCAAGAGAGAGGTGCGTGTCCTGAGGCCCCAGGCTCCACCCCCCGGATTCAGCTCAGGAATGGGGAGGCCTGAGAGAGAGTTGGGAATCTGGGGTCAGAAGACACTCCTTGGGTCAACCACTAAAAGGAGAAGACCACCACACAGGGAAATGCCCTGTGTGGCCTAATGCCCGCTGTGGCCTGTCCTGTCCGGGGCACCAAGCAGATGGATGGACAGGCATTCAGTCCAAGAGATTAAGGAGCGGAGGAAGGGACCTGGCCTCAGTGAAAGGAATCCAGGAGGCAGCAAGTGGCTGATGGAAGTTGGAAGGGTCAGGGAAGAGGCAGCCTGTGGGGTCATGATGGCTACTGGGAGGCCAGGATGGAGTGGGACATGGTGAGCACTGGTGGGGGGCTGGGCGGGCTGAGCAGACAGGATGGGGCACAGGCAGAGGGGAGTGGCCCAGGCCAAGACTGGTGATGACAGCCCCCACCATGCAGCCAGTGCCCAGAGGCACGGCAATACGTCAACAGGACCCAGGGGTCAGAGGGGCTGTGGGGCGTGCCCACCTGGGGGTCACAGCATGGCCAAGACTGGGCACCAGCCTTCTAGCGGGTCCACAGCTCCCAGGGATCTTGTCCCTCCACCCTGGGCCTCCTGCTCTCGGGGTTGTGTTCACGATTCCCCTCTCCCCTGGCCCCGCTGCTCACGCCGAGGTGATGGCGCGGTAGCGCTCCTGGCCAGCAGTGTCCCAGATCTGCGCCTTGATGGTCTTGCCGTCCACCTGGATGCTGCGGGTGGCGAATTCGACGCCGATGGTGCTCTTGCTCTCCAGGTTGAACTCGTTGCGGGTGAAGCGGGACAGCAGGTTGCTCTTCCCCACGCCCGAGTCCCCGATAAGCACCACTGGGGGGAGGGGTGGGGAGGGGCACGAGTGAGGCTCCCTGGGCCAGAAGCGGGCAGTGCCCCAGAGCCAAGACCCCACATGCCGCCCACATCCACCCACAGGGCCTTCACAGCGGCGCCCAGGGTGCTGCAGACGCATGACAAGAGTCAGACGGAGCGGAGTCAGTACTGTCCTGGGCCCCTAGCATGAGGTACGACACGAATAGGGTCCTTTAGAGCAGGGCTGCCCCAGATGGGACCCAGGCACTGGGCAGAAGGCAGCCTGGGGAGTCGCAAACCTCGACAGTCCCAAACTTCCCTGGTGACCTGGGAAGTCAGGGCATGCCTGAGAAAGCCTCAGGACTGGGTGACCTTCCGCAGGTCACTTAACCTCTCTGGGCTGCCTTTTCCACAGGAAGACAGTGACGGGAGCACCTTAGGGAGGGGGTCATGGGAATGCCTGGGATCGGAACTCAGCCAACATCTGGTACACTAGGGCAGGTTTGCAAGGCAGGTAGGGCGGTGGTGTCAGATCATCCTGCAGGCACGACGGAACAAGAGCCTGCCTGAGCCGTGAACGCAGAGCAGGGCAGAAAATGGGCGAGTCTCTCTCCACTCTTCCCTTTATCGTGCTGCCTGTCCCCAGCCGTGTAAGCCCTGCCTCTGGGGGCCCAGCCGCTCCAGGCTCTGGGCTGGAAAGGCCAGGAGGGGCTGTGTTCAGGCTCAGAACACAGTCCCGGGGACTTGTGTCCGTGTGTGCACCGTGTGTGCGCAGTGCAGAAGAAACAGCGTCTCTCTAGATGCTCCAGTTGGAAACCACAGGGACGCCCAAGCGTTGGTCTTAGGCTCTGGCACCCCAGGGGCTGCGGACATGGTCGGTCGCTCAAGGTCCCAGCGAAGTTTTTCCTTGATGAGAAATTCTATGTGTGCACGCCCAGATTCCTGCTGCTTGTTACAGCTTCGCTGCTCCCTGACCCCAGACAGGAGTTTCTACGTTTATTCTCAGCGTCGACGAACAGGCTGTTTTCCTCTACGCCGCCAGAGGGCGACTGTGAGCACCCAGAGTGGGTCCCCCCCCCCCCCCCCCCCCCCGCCACCCCCTCATAGGGATCCCACCTCCAAAGTCCGGAGCCCACAGGGCCCTGCATGACCTGCCCCGTCCCCTCCCTGCCCTCATCTCCCCTCTTTTTCCCCCCTCACTCACTCTGTTCCAGACACGTGGGCCTCCTCGCGACACTACCCTTTACCTGGAAGGTTATTCCCCAAGTACCCACCGGGTTCCTGCTCTCCTCTGTGTGGCCCCTCTGGTGGCACTTGATCAAGGAGGCCAAACCCTGCCATTTTCTTAAAACGTCACTCCCCAGTCCCCTTCCCTGTCTTTCCTCCATAGCTTCCAACCCACCACACTCGCCAGCTTTCATTTAATGATTTTTTTTGTCACTCTGCCTCGAGGTCAGCCATCTTGGACAGTCTGGTTTGCTGTCGTATCCCCAGGACCTGGCGCGGTGTGGCGCACAGGACACACCCGATTAATACCTATTGGATGAACGAATGCCAAAGGAGCTGGCGGAGCTTCCCAGGCCCACCTCTCCCCCAGTGGGAGATGCCCAGGTCACCATCCTCGGGCTCTAAGTAAGGAGGGGTAGGCCAGGCAGCTCCCAGGACTCAGTACGCTCTCTGGACTGGCTGCATTAGAGCCAAGAATAACAAGAACAAGAAGAATGTTCTGTGCTGAGAAAGCTCTTGATGTGCTATCACCTCACATATACATCACATGACGCATTTTACAGATGAGAAACTGAGGTGCAGACAGGCAGCCACTTGCGTGGGACCATCCAGTTGAAGAGTGGTTCAGCAGGATGTGAACCCAGGATTCCTAAGTACAGGGCTGAGCTCAGGGGTCTGGGTTTAGCCTCCTCTCCCACCATCTGGGGTATCCTGACCCCCTACAGTAGCTGGTAACTCCTATTCATCCTTCAAAACCCCTGGGTTCAGGCACTCCTCTCCTCTCAAACTACCACCAAGCCACTGATGACAATGCCAATGTCCTCTCCTGACACCATGGGCACCAGACACAAGAATGCCAAGTTGACTTCAGAGAATGGTGGAAAGAGGTCAGTGAACATGGGCCTGAGGGCCAAGGACTCCCAGCCATGCCAGTGGGGCCACGGCTGGACTGACTGTGGGCCCACTGTCCACACCCCCAAGCCCTGACCTCCTTCCCATGGTGATGGCATGAATCTGGCCAAAGCCAAGAAGATTTGCACACAGGTCTCATGTCCTCAGGAACAGAACAGGAAATGCAGAGGAAGAGGGTCCCTTTAGGCCCGGCCCTGTATTCCCCCTACCCTCTCACGGTCTTCCCAGCCCTGTCCATCTGTCCAGCCTGGGGGTCCCATTCTCCACATGGGGTCTGCTCTGGCCCAGCCAACAATCTCTTGAGCCCCCCAGGCCAGGCCCAGCCCTAAGGGCTTTGTTATGGAGTTCGCAAGGCCACCCCAGGGACAGATGCTCACATGATCATGTATAGTTGGGGATGCTTAACCCAGAGTGACCAAGTCCCCTGGCCCAAGGTCACGCCATGAGAACAGTGGAGCCCAGAGCCACACAAGGGCCACCAGCCACAGCCCAGACAAATGGCCCAGAAGGCAGGGCTGCCCCCTAGGTCCCTGGCACACGGTGCCCAGTGCAGAACTGGCTGGTGAGGCAGTGGCCAGGCCAGTCCTGTGTGCAGGCTGTGGAATGAGGATGGCATTGTCCAAAGTACAAGTCATCTGTTGTCTCAGGGAAAGAAAGAGCCCTTGAGGACATGGCCCCCAGCATTTCCCCAGAAGTTGGTGGCATCACTGGCCGGGACACAGTCCCCCAGGGCACACCACTTGGCTGGCCAAGCAGGCAAGCCCCGCTGGCAAAAACAAAGAGCTGGCACCTCTTGGAAACCCTTGGTCCCCTGCCCTGCCCCAGGACAGTGCAGCACATCTAGAGTCCAGCCTCTGACACTCAGGCCACTGAGTGGCCATCAGAGGCACTGCCCCCCCCCACTCCAGGCTGATCAGGGGTCACAGATGCTCCCACTGTGGACCTCACCACCTGGTCCATCAGAGGAGAGGTCAAGGGAACCCCTGGGGAATTGACGGGCAGGCTGGGGAAATGGCCCTGGACTGAAAACGATAAAATGTTAGCAGGATAAAAGTGAGGGTCTATAATTAGATACAAATAAATAAACTCACTTCTGGGGGTGCGAGGGATGAGCCTAGTGGAAAAGGAGAAGCATGTGGGAAAACCCCCAGGGGGACCTGTTGGCCTTGACCAGGAGGACAGGGGAGCCAACCTGTGATGTGGCTGCCAGAAAAGCACATTGGTGCCGGGAGGGCTGGGCAGAGGGCAGCCAGTGTCCTGAGTGAGCGGTGTGGCCCCTCCATGCCCAGGGCAGGGCCAGGGAAAGGTGACTGAAGCCTGGGGGAGGCTGGGCACAGGATGGGGGATGGGAAGATCACAAACCACTCCACTCCAGAAGGGCTCCCCCGACCAGGCGGCAGGGCGGGGGAGCTGTGTGGTGAGAAAGTGGATCCTTGTCAACCCTTCCAGCACAGCTGTGTCTGGACACCTCTCTACTGCCCAGGCCTGACCCTCTGCAGGCCATGGGGTCACAGGAGGGCCTGTGGGGGGGCAGCTTATTCACGTTTCTGTCTACTTGCCATATTTATGGCCAGTGATGCGATAGTGGCAGCTCGCTGCCTGCTGTCTTCCTTCCTTCTTTATTTCCCAGAGTCAGAATTTCCTTTTCCTATTTAACTGAGTGGATTTAGAGACAAATATTAAAAGATAATTGGCAGGGGAGGGGGAGGGTTCTTCCCTGGTGGCTCAGTGGTAAAGAATTGCCTGCCAATGCAGGAGACACAGGTTCAACCCCTGGTCTGGGATGATCCCTCATGCCATAGGGCAGCTAAGCCTGTGTGCCACAATTATTGAGCCTGGGAGCCAACACTACTGAAACACGCATGCCCCAGTGTCTATGCTCTGCAACAAGAAAAGCCATTGCAATGAGAAGCCGACACCACCACAGAGAAACTAGCCCCCTCTTGCCGCAACGAGAGAAAAGTCCGCACAGCAACAAAGACTTAGCACAGCCAAAAATAAATAATAGAGGGTCAAAAAATAATAGAGAGGTCCTCTGACAAGGCATTAAGTGTGAAGGGAGGTCTCAGATGACCAGACTAGGAACCGCTGACCTTGTGGGTTAGACTGTCACTTCTGACCCGGCTCGAGGTCAGCAGGGCACCTGCTAGAGCGCAGGGGGAGAGGGCAGTGGGGCAGGCGGGCATTGCCCCCTGGGGCCAGTTGTCCCTGAAGTATTTCCAGAAAGAGGACTCAGGAGATGGGTCCTGGGAAGCGCACAGCCCAGTTCCAGTGCCCCTGACCCAGTAACTGTTCTTCTGGGAACAGACTTCAAGGAAATAAACCAAAGGACAAAAGATGACTCGTGCAAACACTTGGAGCTGGATTATTTACAACAGCAAATTGTTGTGTTCCGAGTGGGCCTGGAATTAGCTCTCAAGGGTGGCCAATGTCAGCTGGGGAGCCCAGCTCAGCGGCACAGGACCTGACCAAAGCCTAGGTTCACACAGAAGACTCTGGAAAGTCAGTGACCCCTAAACCAGCCCTGCAAATAACAAGTGAGGAAGGACCACAGAAACACTGGGAGGGGGAATTTCCCTGGTGATCGACCCAGTGGCTAAGACTCCATGCTCCCAATGCAAGGGGGCCAGGGTTCAATCCTTGGTCAGGGTACTAGATCCCACATGCTGCAACTAAGTCCCAATGCAGCCAGATAAATAAATATTTATAAAAGAAAAGAGACTCTGGGAGGAACGCCCCCTACCCAGGCCTGCCCAGCAGTACACATCCAGGTGGGAGCCAGTCAGCACCTGGGGAGCAGCCCCCTGGAGTAGGCTGGGTAGACATAGGCACCATGTGCTGCAGGACTGGCATCCAGGCCACCTGTCACCCACCCTCAAAGCCCTGACAGTGTCCATTCTCGCCTCTAATGTGAGACCCCCCCAGGACTCAGTCAGCACCTGAGCCAGATGCCTGCTGACCACACAGCCTCACCTGCTGGCAACCTATGAGCTTGCAAGCAGCTCCTGGAGCCCACAATGCTGTGTGACAGAGTGGCACAGGGACTCCCTCTGCCCAGAAACCATTCACTACTGGAGATCCCACTTTCTACATCCCCAAGGTCCCCAGAACCCCAGACTCAACCAGGGATGATACCACAGACACATAGTGACGGGCACACTACATTCCCAGCCATGGCCAAGCTCCCCCAATGAGGCAAAGATGCCAAAGGCTGGCATGGGAGGTAGCATGGCAAGGGTGCCCTGAGTGGGCCTGGAGTTAGCTCTCAAGGGTGGCCAATGTCGGCCGGGGAACACAGCTCAGTGGCACAGGACCTGGCCAAAGCCTAGGTTGGCACAGAAGGCTCTGGAAAGTCAGTGACCCCTAAGCCAGCCCAGCAATGGCTGCCTGACCTGCCCACGTCTTACTTGAGGCCCCTAGAGCCCTCTGCTCCCTGGCCAAGGAAGATCCTTTGGTAGGTTGGAGGAGGAGGTCTGACAACCCCAGGTACACTGCTTAAATGGTCTGGGTTCAAATCCTGCTCCACCACGTAAACTGTGCCCGTTTCCAGGTTCATAAAGAGAAAGACTGGATAATACAATACCGACCTCACTGTGGCGAGGGCTTCAATGAATTCACGTGTGTAAAGTGCTTAGAAAAGTGCAGGTATTTGGAGAGCGCTTTTAAAAGAGTTCTAAGAGTTAACCATCAGGTCTGGGTTTAGCACACACAGTCCCTGACTTCCCCCCCCACTCCAGGTGCCCCTCAACGCATTTCCGACTCCACTTCCCAATCCAGGCTCCACTGCCCTCCCACCACCACCACACCTTGATCCCCATTGTTCTCCCCTACCTTCCCGGGCACCCTACAGATGCACTGCCACTAATCAAAACAGGCCCCTCCCACTAGGTGAGAGCACCGCCCCCATTCGCCCAGCCCATTTCTTGGACACGCCCACCACATCCTAGCACCGCCTCTAACGGCCCCGCCCCCATCGCGAAGGGAGCTTTCCACTCAGCCCGGCCCGCCAAATGCTGGGGCGGCCCCGCCCCTCTGAAGGCCCCGCCCCTAACGGCCTCTCCCACTGCCCGGGGCCCCACCCACTCTGGGCCCTGGCCCCGCCTCGGCGCATCCCGGGCCCCCAAGCCTCTCTGGGCAGCCGGCCTCGCATGGCCGCGCACCCTGGCCCGAACTTGACCAAGACCGGCCTTCACTGGCCTTTCTCGGCTGCCCGGCCTGCTGGGCCCCAAGCTTCGGGCTGCGGCCTAGGCCCAGAGGCCTGAAGCGCAGCCTCGGCTCCTGCCTGCCACCGCCCGCTTGCCCGTCTGTGCCCCACCGACCGCACCTTTGAATAGGTAGTCGTACTCGTCGTCCCGGGTCCCCATTGTCCTGGCGCTTCCGGCGGGATCGGCGACTCCGCAGCCCCACCACAAACACCCGACGGGGGCGGAGCCGGCGCCGCGCAGAGCGGCGGCCGAATGGCCAATCAGCGGTGGGTGATGTAGCGACCGGCACCCAGGGCAGCCAATAAGAGACGGAAGCAGAGCCTCTGGGGTGGGCGCCTCCGGAGACCCACCTTCTTCGCCCTCGGTCTCCCGGAGAAAGGCGGAAGGAATGCGGACCTTTCGGAAGTGACAGCCTCACCAGCCTATCAGAAGCGAGTTCTGGAAGGCGGGGCGGAAGACTGGAAGAATGGAACGGATTGACGGGGCGAGTAGCCAATGAGAGGTTTGATTCAGATAGTACCGGGCCTCCAGATGACCTGTCCGGGAAGGGAAATAGGGCTACGTCCAGGTAGTGTTACGCTATTTAACGTCCCAATGACGTCATAGGTCAATGCGCGCTGCTCTGCGGTACGCCCACTCCCACCCTCGCTGCCCCAGTAAATGACAGCTCCTGGCGGGCATCTGTGTGTGGACCTTTTCTTCTTAGAGGTCCCCTTCTTTCTGGGTTGCAGTTTCCATCCCTACGGCGGCCTCGGTTTCCTCACTCTGTATAACAG
Source organism: Bos indicus (assembly GCF_029378745.1). Taxonomy (NCBI): domain Eukaryota; kingdom Metazoa; phylum Chordata; class Mammalia; order Artiodactyla; family Bovidae; genus Bos; species Bos indicus. Next base: position 16,784,339 of record NC_091766.1, on the reverse strand, counting down.
GGAAGAAATCTTAGGGAATCTTGGAGTATAACTAGATCATTGATCTAAACAGATCTAATCTACCACCACCGTCAGTCATTGGGTCTTTGTTTAACAAATATATATAAATCCTTACTGGATGTCAGAATCCCTCTGCCAAGCAGGAGATGCAGGTTTGATTGTGGAGAAGGAAATGGCAACCCACTCTAGTATTCTTGCCTGAAGAATCCCATGAACAGAGGAGCCTGGTGGGCTACAGTCCATAGGGTTGCAAAGAGTCAGACACAACTGAGCGACTAAACAACATCTGGGATGTCAGACACTCTCTCCTTCTCTGTCTCTTTATCTTGCTTTATTCCACATCTCTTCTGCCGTAAGGAGGATTTATTTATCTTCCCTTGACATTAAAGTATATTTCCCTCTCAATCCTGTTAATAAACAAAATTCAGCTGAGTAAATGTGAAGATCTTATTGCCCTTATTAAAAGGTTCATGAATCAAGCAACATCTCATCTGTCAAGCAGAGATAATTCCCAGTTGTTGTTGTTCAGTAACTCAGTTGTGTCCAACTCTTTGTGACCCCATGGGCTGCAAGCACCCCAGGCTTCCCTGTCCTTCACCATCTCCCAGGGTTTGCTCAAAACCATGTCCATTGAGTCAATGATGCCATCCAACCATCACATCCTCTGTCACCCTCTTCTCCTGCCTTCAATCTTTCCCCTCATCAGTGTCTTTTTCAATGAGCTGACTCTTTGAATCAGGTGGCCAAAGTATTGGAGCTTCAGCTTCAGCATCAGTCCTTCCAATCAACCTTCCATTGAGGGTTCATTTCCTTTAGGATTGTACAAAATGGAAGACTTTTATAGAAAAGAGGGTGGAACAAAGAAGTCATGCACAACAGAAAAATGAAAGCCTTCAGGTGAGGCCAGCTTTTGATTGGCTGAATTGTGGTGTTTCCATTGGCTGGACAGGAAGAAAGTCTTCTTTTCTCCCACTTGAGTGAAGTAGTAGCAGTTCTGTTTGGGAGCGTAAGGTGCCTCTCTTCTGGTTGGGGTCTGTAACTGATGTCTTCCTGTTTGGGGTAATTGAAGAGTGGCAGGTCATAAGAGCTCCCTCTGCAAGCCTTTTTAACTCCTTTTTCTTTTTTTAATTTGCCTGCCCTGGGTCTTAGTTGCCGCATGCGGAATCTTTTAGTTGAGTCATGGAGGCTCTTAGTTGCAGCATGTGGAATCTAGTTTTCCTGACCAGGGATCAAATCAGGGCCCCCTGCCTTGGGAGTGTGGGATCTTAACCACTGCGTCACGAGGGAAGTCCCTTTGATGCCAATTTTAGTTGAGGTTTCCTGTTTTTAATTTTCACAAATATATTTACATATTTAGTTTCTGTCCCCCACCAACAGAACATCAACCCTGTGAGGGCAGAGACTGTGTTTGTGGCCATCACTGCTTTGTCATAGCTAGTGCACAATAAATGGTTGATTAATGATAGTGTAAGTATAGGGGCTTCCCAGGTGGCACAGTGGTGAAGAATTTGCCTACAATGCAGGAGATGCAGGAGACTCGGGTTTGATCCCTGGGTCAGAAAGATGGAGGAGGAAATGGCAACCCAATCCAGTATTCTTGCCTGGAAAATTCTATAGGCAGAGGAGCCTGGTGGGCAGGCTACAGTCCATGGGGTTGCAACAAGTCAGACACAACTGAGCATGCAGGCATGCTCTATGCAGTGTAAGCATAGAGCTCATGTGCTAATTATAGTAATTATTATAATTGCCTCCTGGACCTCATCCTTGGGATGTTCACCAGGCATCCCAAACACAAATTTGACCTCTTTTCCCATATTCTCTCCTCCTCCTGTGACTCCATCCCCCCACTCCCATCATCAAAGCCAGAGGTTGTGGACTCCTCTCTTTTTCTCATCCTTTATTCCCCTGCCCCTCTCTCCCATCCCCTCCCTCAATTGCATTACTCTGCCCCTCCTCCCTCCTAAATTTCTGACCACTTGGCACCCTCTCCTCTGCTGCTGCCCCTGTCCCAGCCCTGTCATCACTACCTGGACCTGTGTTTCCTGTTCCCAAAATTCCCTGCTCTGTGCTCACCTCACACAGTCTGTTCTTCGCATAGGAGTCAGAGTCTTTCTTTCTTCCTTTCTTTTCAAATTGAAGTATAGTTGATTTACAATGGGATTCCCTGGTGGCTCAGATGGTAAAGAATCCACCTGCAATGCCGGAGACCTGGGTTTGATCCCTGGGTCGAGAAGATCCCCTGGAGAAGGAAATGGCAATCCACTCCAGTATTCTTGCCTGGGAAATCCCATGGACGGAGGAGACTGATGGGCTACAGTTCATGGTGTTGCAGAGTCAGACATGATCGAACCGACTAACACTTTCACTTTCACTTGATTTACAAGTATATAAATCACTTGATTTATATACTTTCAGGTATGTAGCAAAATGATTCATGTAAATATATATGAATATATATTCATATAAATATATATATCTCAGATTATTTTCCATTATAGGCTATTGCAAAATATTGAATATAGTTCCCTGTAGTGTACAATAGGCCCTGTTTAGTAGTGTGTATATTGGAGCAGGAAATGGCAACCCACTCCAGTGTTCTTGCCTGGAGAATCCCAGGGATGGAGGAGCCTGGTGGGCTGCCGTCTATGGGGTCGCACAGAGTCGGACACGACTGATGCGACTTAGCAGCAGTGGCGGCGGCAGCAGTGTGTATATGGGGCTTCCCTGGTGGCACTAGTGGTAAAGAACCTGCCTGCCCATGCCGGAGATGCAAGAGACATAGGCTTGATCCCTGGGTTTGGTTCGTGGGTCGGGAAGATACCCTGGAGGTCGAAATGGCAACCCACTCCAGTCTCTTGCTTGGTGGTGAATGGATCCCATGGAGAAGAGCCTAGTGGGCTACAGTCCATGGGGTCGCAGAGAGTCAGACACGAACTGAAGCAGCTTAACACGTGCACACACATACTGAGAAAGTCATACCTTTTTTTTCCAGTTCTTTTTTTTAAGTTAGTTCTTTATTGAAGTATTGTTGATTTACAGTGTTGTGTTAATTTCAGGTGTATAGTACAGTGATTCATATATATATAATATATATTCAATTATATATGGAGACATATTTTTCAGAAATTTTAAAATATTTATTTTTATTTATTTGGTTGTGCCAGGTCTTAGTTGCGGCAGGAGTGACCTTCAGTCTTCATTGCAGCATCTTTAATTGTGGCATGTGGGATCTAGTTCCCCGACCAGGGATTGAACCCGAGCCCAGAACACTGAGAGCCCAGAGTCTATTTATTTAATTTTGGCCGATCCATGAAGCTTGCGGGATCTTAGTTCCCCTAAACCAGAAATTAATCCGCACCCTCAGCAGTGAAAGCACAGACTCCTAACCGCTGGACGGTCAGGGAAGTCCCTCTAACTGGAATTTGAAAGCATCGGCATTGTTTTTTCACCGAGTTTAGTTTTCCTAACCTATTTATAGCAAGTGATATGGGTTTTCCACATGCTGTAGAGATATGCCTCTACTTTTTAAAAAACTGGGTCAATAAGTCCCTGTATGCCTAGGAGTGTGTCATCTGGCTTAATTATTAACAACACACCCCCCTTTCACTCTCAACAGTGTCTCCATTTGGACGATCAATTAGAAGAGTGTCTCTGTTTGGACCCTTATCTGTAATGGGAATACATGCATGGTGCTGAGACAAATCTTTTAAAAATTTATTTTTATTCATTTGGCCGAGCCAGGTATTCGCAACTGGCCGAGCCAGTTGCGGCAATGGGGATCTCTGATCTTTGCTGTGGCATATGGGGTCTTTTGTTGCGGCATGTGAGATCTAGCTCCCTGACTGGGTTGGAACCTGTGTCCCCTGCATTGGGAGCATGGAGTCTTAGCCACTGGACTGCCAGGGAAGTCCCCAGATGAGGATCTTTCTGTTGACTAGCGTGTCCCAAGCACTTGGGACAGGGCTTGGCCTTTAGTAGGTGCTTAAGAAATATTAGTTGAATTTATATGTGTGTGTGTGTGTGTGCACACCCGCGTGCTAAGTCACTTCAGTCTTGTCTGCCTCTTTTGTGACTGCATGGACTGTAGCCCGCCAGGCTTCTCTGTCCATGGGGATTCTCCAGGCAAGAATACTGGAGTGGGTTGCCATGCTCTCCTCCAGGGGATCTTCCCGACCCAGGGATCGAAGAACGTGTGTCTCATGTCTTCTGCACTGGCAAGCGTGTTCTTTACCCCTAGTGCCACCTGTGAAGCCTATATATATATATATATATATATACACTACATACACATACACACATATATATTTTTTCTTTTTATCCACCCCTCCTCACCCACTATATGTATATATTTTAAGGCTAATTTAAAGGAAAACTTTTGCAGACATAGCCAAAAGTGGGAAGAGTTTACACAAAACTCTGCATTAATGTAAGAGTAGAGGGAATTCCCTGGCAATTCAGTGGTTAGAACTCTTGAGCATTCACTGCCGAGGTCGTGGGTTCAATCCCTGGTAGGAGAACTAAGATCCGCAAGTTGCAAGGCAAGGAAAAAAAAAAAGTAACACAGTAGAGCTGGGTTGTGCAAGATGGTGGCCATTGGCCACTGTGGCTGCTGAGCCCTTAAATATGGTCGGTCCAAATGGAAATGTGCCGTAAATGTGAAATCTATACCGGGTTCAGAAGACTCAGTACGAGAAGCCACGTCAAGTATCTCAGTAACTTTTATATTGACCACATGTTTAACCTGCAATATTTTGAATATATCGGGTTCAATCAAGTACACTCCTAAATAATTTTTTCTTTCTTATATATATATATATATATATATTTTTTTTTTTTTGCCCATGCCACAAGGCATGTAGGATCTTATTTCCAGACCATGGATCAAACCTGTACCCCCTGCAGTGGAAGCTCAGAGCCTTAACCACTGGACCACCAGGGGAGTCCCCTACTTTGTTTCTTTTTAAACTTTAGCTGTTTTTATTTCCTTTTTCTTTGTTTTGCTTTTTTAAAAATGTGACCCCTAAAAAAAAATAACATTAAATATGCAGCTTACATCCCTATTTCTCTCATGTGGCCAGACACTAAAAGGTTATCAAGATTCATGTGCATAAGTATGATCAGGAAGAGCATCAAACTTTCTCTATTACCTGCTTCCAGAAGGACCAAATGAGGGTTTTGCTTTGTACCTCTGAAAATGAACATGAGATCTCCATTATGAAACCATAAGTGAAGGAAGTTGAAAGCAGATGTTGGAGACGGTGGGGATGACTAGCATTGTCCTCAAGAGCCCTGGAGTGTTCACCCTCCACCCTGTGAGCCTGTTTATGCGGACTCTGAAAACTGTCCACTTTGAAAAACAAACCAAAAGACATAAAAGAATGAAATGTTTTGAAGTTGCTTTTATTCCGAGAATTCTGTGGGTTCCACCCAGACGCCGTGGGCGCCAGCTGACTCACAGCACCCAGGCACCACAGTACGGTGAGGGTGCCCAGGCCTACGGGAAGCCCTGGTCCTCCAGCCAGTCAATGTGACTGAATCCACTGGCCATCGAGGGCCGGCCTGGCTGCCCCACCCCCGCAGGGTCCCCTCTGCATCCCCTGCTCCTTGGCGGGTGAGGGGGGTTTCTGTGCCCCTCTGTCCCACGTTTTTGGGGTCTGTGCCCAGCAGCCCTACAGCCCTGCTCTCCTCAGAGGGCATTTCCTGCAGCCTCCCCTACTCATCAAGGGGACCTCTCCAGTCATGGGCATCTTCTCTGTCCTTGAGGCTCCAGACAGCCCTTGTCTGGAGCCCCTGCCCAGGCAGGGAGTGGCCACACGTGGACAAGAGTCACTGTCCTCTGGGGGCCTGAAACCAGGCCCCAGAGAGGAGGCTAGGAGGCCGCTGTGGGCTGTACCAGGATGGTGGTGGCCTGCAGTGGGTAGTAGCGGCCCCGCCAGGTCTTCCAGAAGATGCCCTTCTTACGCTGCTGCCGCTGCCTTGGAATGGAGTGGAAATACTGGCCGTTCAGGTTGGAGTGACTGCAGGTGCCAAACCACCAGCCACCTGCCAAGGTCAGAGAAAAGGGGACATGGTCAAGCCTGTGGGTCCTTGGGTCTCCAGTGGGGCCGAGGTGGGGAGGGGGCTGGGTGTTGGCCATCACCCACTTTAGATGAGAGAACTTTGGCAGTGGTTGTCAGACTGTGTTCCAAGGAACCCCAGCTTGTGACAAAGGCACCTCAGGGGCTCAGGGCACCTCCCCACCCCATCCTGGTAACTGCGGCTTTTACATCTGTGACCCTGGCAAGTTACTTGTCCACACTTGCCACATGGTGAACATTTATTAAAGCCTTTCTATGACTGTCGTGTGTTTCACTAGTTTGTATCACACTGAACCATGTGAAATTAATCACTATTCCATCCTTCTTCCCAAGACGGAAATGGCAACCCACTCCAGTGTTCCTGCCTGGGAAATCCCATGGACAGAGGAGCCTGGCAGGCTACAGTCCTCGGGGTCACAAAGAGTTGGACATGACTCAGTGACTAAACAACAAACAACCATCCTTCTTTGACCCACCACAAGGCAGTTTCATCTGTTTCACTTCATAGGTCGTGGGCTCTGCCTTCAGTTTGTCTTGGTGGCTAGCCTGTGGCAAAGTCATCTCATTGTATTAATATTTTCATAGCAATCATGTGGTGTGGGCAGAGTGGTTATACCCTTTCTTTTTTTCTGGCCTCACCATGCAGGATCCTAGTTCCGTGACCTAGGATTGAACCCATGTCCCCTACAGTGGAAGCTCAGATCCCCAACCACTGGACCACCAGGGAAGTCTCTATACCCATTTTAAAGATGGGGAAAATGAAGGGGGGGAGGCCTTGTCAGTTGCCTAAGGGTCCACAGCAAGTATGGAGAAGGGGGCACAGAAATAAGGACTTCCCTGGTGGTCCAATGGTTAAGAATCTGCACTCCCAATGCAGGGGGCACGGGTTTGATTTCTGGTCAGGGAACTAGATCCCACATGCTTCAACTAAGACCTGGCACAGCCAAAAAAAAGAACAGTGGCATGGAAACAGATGGGGTTGAAGGCGGGGCAGGGATGCTGAAAAGCTGTGTGGAGAAGGGCAAGATGGGGAGGGACAGGGCTCGCTTACCAGAGAGGCTCCTGGCGCAGTTCTTGTCTCCGCGGAGGTCGTGGTCCTGGTCCCAAGTGGAGAAGGGCAGGGAGAGGCCACTGGGCGAGAAGGTGGTGGCGCCCAGTTTGCTGGCCACCGGTGGCGTGAGCTGCAGGCTGTAGGCGGTGTCTTCACCCCCCAGGTGGATGGGGAACTGCAAGGACTCGGCATTGCCCTCCCAGTCCTGCAGCTGCACAGCCAGGCGGCTGCCACGGTCCCCAAGGATGTGATGCACCTTCTCCAGGCCCAGCCAGAACTCGCCTGCCACGGGAGAGGCCAATCCATGAAGAGGACCCCCAGATCTGTAACACTCTCCTCCCCGCTATGCCTCTGGCCTGCAGGAAACACCTACCTTGGGGGTCTCCGAAGCCATCTTTGTAGGCTTCCCAGGGCTGGTTAAAGTCCACGGAGCCATCCTGACGCCTCTGAATTACGGTCCAGCCTCCATCTGCCCAGAAAAGTGCGAGGTCATCAGGAGGATTCTTCTTATAAGGGATCCTGCCTCCCCTGTTTGGCTCCCTAAACCCCAAAGCACCTCTAAACCCAGGGAGAACAGTTCCTCTCACCCACCCCAGCAGGATGGGAGGAAGACTGGCAAAGAAAGAAGGTGAGCTGGCCAGTAAGCTGGGGGTTCTGCCTAGATCTTTGTCCCAGGACTCAGCAGAGAAGGAGGAAGTGGGGAATAAGAAGTGGCTGCACTTGACGGAAAGACAACCAGGCCTGTGATATTCAGGGTACCTGGGGGCCAGCCCAGCCCTACCTGAGGTCATTTTGCAGTTAACCAGGAAAGGCGGGGATCCCTGGGGCTGGATCTGGAACAATCCACTTTCCCTCTCTCCCTCTTCAAACAGCTCCTGGCAGTCCCTGGGCAGTCCTGAAGGACAGACAAAAGATGGGGGGGATTGAAACGGAGAGCCGTCCTAGGGGCGTCTAAGGAAACAGGCATGTCTGGGGGCTAGGCAGCATGTGACAGGGGCAGGAGGGGGCACTCCTCAGCTCACCGTGCCCCCTTCCACTTGCCTAAAGTTGCCCATGACTCCCCAGGACCAGCCAGACCCATCCTGCCTCCTCCCACCCTGAACGCCCATCCTCTGGCCACACAGCCTTCCTGGTAGCACGCACGCTCTGGCCACAGGGCCTTGGAACATGCTAGTATTCTGCCTAGGACCTCTTCCCTCATGCAGTTCTCTGCCTCATATTAAAAGTCCCAGCTTCTGGAAAGGATGATGTCTCAGACACCCATCCCTCCCCTCCCCTCCCCCACATCCTGTTGCAATAAATAGGGAAAAAAGAGGAATGAGTTTTTTTCTTTCCCTTTCCTGAGAACAAAGAAGATAAAGAGAACAGTGATCAGGCCTGAACATTCCTAGTTGTTTCCTTTTTCTTACTTTAACTGCTCCTAACTCTGCTTGTCTGTAAGGAAGCTTGCTCTTCGGCCTTTCTGGGGTTTACCCTTACAACACCCTTCCCCTTGTAGTTACACACTGGAAAGAAGACCACAGAGCCACGTAACAGCCAGACTCAATCACTGAGTTACCAACACCAGACTATGGCTGTCTTAGAAACAATGCAAGAGGGAGAAATCAAGACCCTGTCGCCTTTGTTCCTCATCACCGACCCCTGACTATGAGCCTTTGCCTTATATAAGGCCCGAGACTCATCATGGGCGTTGAGGGGGCACAGTTCTTGAGGCATGAGCCTACCGTGTTTCGAAACTCTTTGCTGGCTGAGAATTAAAGCCACCTTTCTATTCCCTCCAAACTCTGTCTCTGTATTTTTTTCTTCAGCTTCAGTGGGCAGAGAAGGCCAAGATTTTGGCCATCATTAGCCCAAGACCAGGCTAAGGGCCACTGAGGACTTCCTACTCCCCAACACTGGGGACATCTGTGATCTCTCCACAACTTCCCATACTGTATGAAGTCCCTGAAGTCAGGAATGAGGAATGGCTCTCTGCCCACCATCTGGCACCAGCTGATGCCAGCCCACAGCAGATGTTTAATAAAGATGCCATGAAAGAATGATTGAAGGAGCTGGACCAGAGTGGGGGTGGGGCCGGAACAGAGAGAAACGGGAAGGGGCTCTGCTTCCTCCAGCCTCGGGTGAGCATTAGGCCTGGATAGGGTTTGGAGGGCACCACAGAGGCCCCACCCGGGGTCCCGGGCATCTGAGAGGGAGAAGGAAGGATTGAAGAGTGAAGGAGGGAGGGACGGAGGGATGGCTTGGGCATGTCTGCAGACTGGGGAAGTCCCTGGCCCCCACCCCAGCAGGAAAAGTAGGGGAAAGGTTGAAGGGGGAAGGGCAGGCTCAGGTTGAGGGGTGAACATGTTGGCGCTGTGGGGGTGGGGGCGGGCCCAGAGTGACTGCTGACATTTCCCGGCTCCTCAGGCAGCTCCCCTTTCGCCTACTTTCCTCTCTTCCAATCACAACAGGCAGCCGGCCAAACCACCAGTGTGGCTTCCATTAGCACCAGCTGTTTGTCTCCTCAGCTCTGACCTTTCTCCGGCTTGGCAGGGCTGAGCCTGGAGTCCCCCAACCTACACATGACCCCCCCTCCCCCATCACATTCCTGAGGTGGGACCTTTGCCTGCTGGCCCCTCCCAGAAGCCCCTCATGGCAGGGCTACCATTTGGGAGGGTGTAGCGGACCCTTCCCCTTCCTGGTGGGGGAGGTGGTGGGACCAAGAGGTGGGAGAGCCTTCAAGACCAGAGGGATGGAAGCCAGCAACCAGCCCGAGGGCGGGTGTGAAGAGGGGGATTCGAACTTTCACCCGGTTGGCTGTAGACTGCTGCAGATGCCAGTGGGGGGATGGGGTAGGAGGACCTCAGGGAAGTCAGCCAGGTCTGGACCTGTGAACTTAGGGTGGGACAGAGACACTGGGGAGCTGGGAGCCAGGGTCAGACACCTACAGACATGCTGGTTTGGAGATGTGGGGTGCTCTGGGGCACACACAATAAAGGATCTAGAACTTGTAGGAGTCGGGGCAGGGTGAGAAGGGGCGATCAGCACTTCCAGGTCAATAGAGCCGTGAGAGCCAGGCAAGGTGCATGGATCAAGGGGCCCAGACTTGTTAAGAGATGCAAGAGTGAATGGTGTGACTGGCCGGGGAGATGGGGGTTCCCTGCCTTAGTCTCCCTTCCCAGATCCACACTCTAAAATGAGGGCCCAGAATTCCCTGGCCGGCCTGTGGTTAAGACTCTGTGCTTCCAGTGCATGGGGCGTGAGTTCAATCCCTGGTCAGGGAACTAGGATCCACATGCCAAGTGATGCAGAAAACAAACAAACAAACAACAACAAACACCTGGTGGCCCCAAACGTCAGAACATCCCCCTCCCCAGCAGCCGTTCTCTTTTAACCCAAGGGGGGCTCCAGTCTCCCAAACTGGCACCCTTTTGTCCACCATCCCGCCCTCCTGCAAGGGTCCAACCCCCAGGAAGTTGTCCCTGAGCCATGCCAGCCCTTTCCCCACACCCTTGCAGCTCAACCCCCTCTTGGACCCACTTTCCCAACCCCTGCTCCAGTTAGTGGCTCTCGAGGCTTTGGGAAAATCCCACTGACTTTCTGGGAAGAAGGGTTTGAGGGGAGCCCAGAGAGGAAGGGTAAGGGCTGAAGAGGGGGATGTCCTGGTCACCCCTTCACCAGAGACCTGTCCTCCCACGAGGATGCACAGCCAGAGCCTCTCTCTTTCTCAGTAAGGTGGACCGAACAAGGAAAGGGGAAAGAATGGTAAGTCGGGGAATGAGGGTGGGGGTTGGGGGGAGTTTGCTAGAGTCCAGCAAAAGGTTGGACACTCACTGTGCAGGCGGCTGATATTGTGAGCTGGGCCAGCAAGCTGGGCCATCTTGGGCAGCCTCTTCCTCCTGGCGGGCTTGGCCATCTCGTGGCCCAGGTGCCTGGGGGCCAGGTGATCCATCTAGGACAGGACCAGGAGGAGGATGTCAGGTCTGGCTGGTTCAGGCTGCTCAACCTGCCTGGCTCCACAGCCAGACCCACAGGGTCCACCTTGAACCTCCCTCCCCATCTGGAGCAAGCACTGGCACCTGGCTCTGTAGATTCTGGATTCGCAGCTGCTGCTTCTCCAAGTGCCGCTGCTGCTGGGCCACCTTCTGGAAGAGTTGCTGGATCCTGCTGTTCTGAGCCTCCAGCTGAGTCTGGGGAGAGTGTAAAAGTCTGGTGAGGATCCGGTCTTCTGCCACCACCTTCTCCATTCATCCGCTGGTCCTGCTTCCAACTCTCCATCCTTTGAGGCCGGGGCAGAAGAGCCCAGGCTTCCCTGGTGGCTCAGTGGTAAAGAATTCGACTGTCCATGCAGAAGATACAGGAGAAGTGGGTTCGATCCCTGGAGATCCGCTGGAGGAGGAAATGGCAACCCACTCCAGTGTTCTTGCCTGGACAATCCCATGGACAGAGGAGCCTGGAGGGCTACAGTCCTGTGTTGTGCATAGTCGCTCACTCGTGTCCGACTCTTTGCGACCCCATGGACTGTAGCCTGCCAGGCTTCTCTGACCATGGGGATTCTCCAGGCAAGAATAACGGAAAGGGTTGTCATGCCCTCCTCCAAGGTATCTTCCCAACCCAGGGATCGAACCCAGGGTCTCCTGCACTGAGGCGGGTTCTTTACCGTCTGAGCCACCAGGGAAGCTCGTTACAGTCCATGGGGTAGCAAAAGAGCCGGATATCACGGAGCGACTGAGCATGCAGGCAAAAAGGAGAGACCAGGGTGTTCGGGATGCGCCCCTTCTTGTTCACTCCCTTCCAGGGCAGTAGCGTATATGTACCTTCAAGCTGCGGAGGGTTTCTGGGGAGGCGTCGCCGCCGCCGGGATTGACCAGATTGGCCTGGGCGCGCGGAGGCGCGGCGGACCCCTCAGGATCCTTGCAGGCGGCCCCACACGCGCCCAGACGCCGTTCCAGCTCGCCCAGCTGCCCACGGGTGCGCTCCACGTGTTCGCGCAGCCCGTGGCCGAGCTGCAAGAGGCCGTGTGCCAGCACGTTCACCTCGTCCCAGGAAGCAAAGCGCGGCGTCTCGGGAGGCTCCGGGCGGCCCTGAGCGCTCAGCAGCCCGGCGGTGGCGGCGCACAGCATCAGGGCTGCTCCGGCTGTCGGCGCACAGCGCATCCTTCCTGGTGGTCCAGGCTTCGGAACGCGGAGATTCGGAGAGGCAGGAATGAGGGGGCGCCAGAGAGACTCTGGGGTCGAGGTGCGAGGGCTGGAAACCCGAAGGCCCTGGCGGAGGACTCGCTTCGGTGCAGAAGCCGGAGGAAAGACTAGAGTGACAGCCCCCGGCCCTCGGCTTGGTGTGTCTGTGCGACGCCCTCTGTTATAAGCGCTGCGCGCGCGAGGAAGGAGGAGCCTAGAAGGCGGGGCGCGTGAAGTTCCGGGGGCGGGGAGTGGGGGCCGGGGTTGGGGTTCAGTACGCTGGAAGCAGGGTAGTTATGCCGGCTCTGGGAAGCCGTGGGAAGTGCAAAAGTCTGGCTTCTCTCACCAGGTCCTGATGTGCGTTTTCCGTCGTGCCTTCTCTGCTGACCATGGGAGACGTGACCTCCTCTCCCCGCGGTCCCCTTCCAGGCACCGGCATTCCGAGGCCCTACCCCCACCCCACCCCAGCCACGTTCGGTGGGGAAACGGCGCCGGCAGGAACGGCATGCCCGGCAGCATTCCTGACCCCCACTCTCCAAGTCAAGAGCTAGAGAAGAGGGTTCTGGTATGTTGAGTCCAGCAGGACCAGGCAGGAAGCCCGGAAGCACGCAAACATCCCCTCCTCCGGGAGAGCATATCAAGCCCAGGCTGGACCCCCTGGGGAGGCATCTCCCAGGCTTCTGCTCTCCTTCCTGCTCAAGGCTTCATCATCGCAGATGTGTTGGTGGGATTTTCGTTTTCTTTTTTAAATTTGGGTGTGCTGGGTCTTAGTTGAGGCATGCAGGGTCTTTAGTTCCCTGACCAGGGATCAAACCTAGGTCCCCTTCACTGCGAGCTCGGAGTCGCAGCCACTGGACCACCAAGGAAGTCCCTTTGCCTGATTCTTAAACATCCCTCATCCCACTCCTTGAAACTTAGTGCCCTGGTGGCAGGGCCCAGATCTGTCTTGCTCAGTCTCCAGCTGGGGCCTGTCTCCCTAATGCCCACTCACCCTCAGGGTCTTCAGAGTCTTGAGTATTTGCCTGTACTGAAGCAGGAAACTCAGAAGGGAAGAGGGGCTGCATGGAAGAATGTTCTTCCATGTTCAGTCTCCCTCTCCTGCATTCATTAATTCAAAAAAAGGGCCCTCTGCTCTACTACATGGAGTCCCCAGGGTGGTGGAAGGACCCCACCATCTGAGCCTGGGGTAGGGGCACAGTTGGGACAGAGGAAGAATTGAATTGAGGCCATGATGCGGACCACGTTCATGATTTGGGCTGCTACTGTTTAGCTGCTCAGTCTTGTCCGACTCTTTGGGACGCCATGGACCACAGCCTGCCAGGCTCTTCTGTCCATGGGATTTCTCGGCAAAAATACTGGAGTGGGTTACCATTTCCTTCTCCAGGCTTAGCACTTATTTGACAAACTTTTACTGAAGTCCTCCCCCTCCAGCCCCACCAACTTCCCTATACCTTGTACAAAAATTGAGGCTGGCATAGAAAACCTGCCTGCCAGGAAAAACCCAGGGCACATTGGCTCAGACAGAGAGAGCACAGGCAAGAAGAACAGAGTTGACTCAGCGGGGCTCTGGAATCTGAAACTCCCCGCCCCGGGGCTGACGTGCAGGTCACCACTCATACACTTGGCTGAGCCAGACCAGGATGGCAGATCCCGGCAGCTGTGACAGGCAGATGGGAAGGGCGGGGAACAAAACCTTGGCAAGGAGTACATCTAGACAGCCACCATCTGCCCAGGCAGCCAGCTGGTTCAGCTGCCAGGCCTCAGCCTCTTTCTGAGTGAGGGTCACTGGTCTCCCAGAATGGGCTCTTCTCTCTGGCTTCTTCTTCTTTTGTCAAAGATATATTTATTTATTTAATTTTTGGCTGTGCTGGGTCTTTGTGGGCCTTTTTCAGTTGCAGTGCGCAGGCTTCTCATTGCAGTGGTTTCTCTTGTTGGAGAGCACGGGCTGCAGTAGTTGTGGCACACGGACTTAGTTGCTCCTCGGCATATGGGATCTTCCCGGACCAGGGATGGAACCCGGGTCCCCTGCATTAGCAGGTGGATTCCGTACCACTGAGCCACAAGGGAAGCCCACCTCCCTAGCTTCTTGAACTGAGAAAAATGATCAATTACTTTTCCAACCTGATGGCCATTTCCTGATCCACTTCTCAGGGGCTTCTATCTCTGTGCTGTGTTTCAGAGGGCACAGAATACACCCAAGCCTCTTAGAAACTCCTGTAGTGAACAAGCTACAAAAGAGTTTCTCCAGGAGCCTGGAACTGACCCTAGACTATATCCTAAAAACTGCTCTGTGGAATATGCCTTTGTTCCAGCAATAATTTATCACCATGATGAATTGTTTCTTTGGCACCTGTTTTGCTCTGGCTGGGGCTTCCCTCATTCAAATGGTAAAGAATCTATCTGCAATGCAAGAGACCAGGTTCTATCCCTGGGTGGGGAAGATCCCCCGGAGAAGGGAATGGCTATCCACTCTAGCACTCTTGCCTGGAGAATCCCACAGATTCTATATAGTCCATGAGATCACAAAGAGTCAGACACCACTGAGCATGCACCATGAGGATCTTTTTAAAAAGGCAATTTCGAGGCTTCCTTGGTGGCCCAGTGGTAAAGATTCCGCCTTGCAATGCAAGAGACAGTGGTCTGATCCCTGGTCTGGGAAGATTCCACATACCATGGGGCAACTGACCCTTGTGCCACAACTACTAAGCCTGTGCACCCTGGAGAGAATGAGAAGCTCTCGCTTGCCACAGCTAGGAAAAGCCCACGTGGAGCAACAAAGAACCAGCGCAGCCAAAAATAAAGAAAGAAATAAACTGAAGCCACTGAGCAGCAGCAGCAAATCAGTTCCGTTCAGTCGCTCAGTTGTGTACGACTCTGCGACCCCATGGACTGCAGCATGCCAGGCTTCTCTGTCCTTCACCATCTCCCAGAGCTTGCTCAAACTCATGTCCATCGAGTCGGTGATGCCATCCAACCATCTCACTCTCTGTCGTCCCCTTCTCCTCCTGCCTTTAATCTTTCCCAGAATCAGAGTCTTTTCAAATAAGTCAGTTCTTTGCATCAGGTGGCCAAAGTATTGGAGCTTCAGCTTTAGCATCAGTCCTTCCAATGAATATTCAGGACTGATTTCCTTTTGGATTGACTGGTTTGATCTCCTTGCAGTCCAAGAGACTCTCAAGAGTCTTCTCCAACACCACAGTTCAAAAGCACCAATTCTTCAGTGCTCAGCTTTCTTTATGGTCCAACTCTTATATCCATACATGACTACTGGAAAACCATAGCTTTGACTAAACAAACCTTTGTCAGCAAAGTAATGTCTCTACTTTTTAATATGCTGTCTAGGTTGGTCATAGCTTTTCTTCCAAGGAGTAAGCGTCTTTTAATTTCATTCCTGTAGTCACCATCTGCAGTGATTTTGGAGCCCAAGAAAGTAAAGTCTGTCCCTGTTTCCATTGTTTCCAGGTCTATTTGCCATAAAGTGATGGGACCAGATGCCATGTTCATTGTTTTTTGAATGTTGAATTTTAAACCAGCTTTTTCACTCTCCTCTTTCACTTTTATCAAAAGGCTCTGTAGTTCCTCTTCGCTTTCTGCTGTAAAGGTGGTGTCATCTGCACATCTGAGCTTATTGATATTCCTCCCAGCAATCTTGATTCCAGCTTGTGCTTCATCCCTCCCAGCATCTCGCATGATGTACTCCGCATATAAGTTAAATAAGCAGGGTGACAATATACAGCCTCGAAGTACTCCTTTCCCAATTTCAAACCAGTCTGTTGTTCCATGTCCAGTTCTAACAGTTGGTTCTTGACCTGCATATAATTTTCTCAGGAGGCAGGTAAGGTGGTCTGGTATTCCCATCTCTTTAAGAATTTTTCAGTTTGTTGTGATCCACACAGTGTATAAAATACACACAGAGGAAAAAAAAAAAAGATAATCATGCAATTTTTTTTTCCTGAACCACTTCAGGATATGTTGCAGACTTGATTCTGCTGCAGACCTGATTAGTGCTTTTACTAAGAACAAGGACATTCACTTATGTAACTGCAGCACAGATAGCAACTTGAGGAAGTTTGACCCTGACATAATGCTATTATCTAATCCATGGTCCAGATTCCAGTTTCATCAACTGTGCCCTTTACAGCAATGTTTTATCTCTGGCGTTCCATCCAGGATCACATGGTGAATTTCCTTGTTGTGTTTCCTTAAGTATTAGTCACCTCTGTCGTGTCTGACTTTGCGACCCCATGGACTGTGCCCGCTAGGCTCCTCTGTCCATGGGATTCTCCAGGCTAGAATACTGGAGTGGGTAGCCATTCCCTTCTCCAGGGGATCTCCAGGGATTGAACCCGAGCCTCCTGCATTGCAGATGATGTCTTTACCATCTGAGCCACCAGGGAAGCCCCAAGAATACTGGAGTCGGTAGCCATTTCCTTCTCCAAAGGATCTTTGCAACCCAGGGATTGAACCAAGGTCTCTTGCACTGCAGGTGGATTCTTTACCATCTGAACCACCAAGGAAGCCCAAAGTAGGATCTTGCTGTTTATCCATCCTATATATAACAGCTTGCATCTGCCCAGTCCACCCCTCTCCCACATCACTCCCCCTTGACAACCACAAGTCTGTTCTCTTTGCTCTATATTTAACCACTTAACTTTTTTTTGTGACGCAGCAGGTGGGATCTTAGTTTCCCGACCAGGGATCGAACCCAGGCCACCTGAATGGGAAGCTTGGAGTCTTAACCACTGGCCTGCTAGGCAACCCCTAACCACTTGACTTTAGTATTGGGTGATTGATGCTGTAATGGGAAGCACAGAAGGTGGCAGAGAAGGGGCCACCCCCAGCAGGAAAGGCTTTTGGTTGGGGGGCAGGGGGCAGCTGAGACTGAGGAGTCATAAGATTATCCAGACGAAAAGTGTCTGGAGTGAGTGACCCAGACTGGGGAAGACAGTGAATAACGCACTGTAGCCTGGGATGTGTGTCTGTTTTTTCCTGGACCAGGTCAGAGGGACATTGGGACTCTGTGTGTAGACATCCTAAAAGAAGCTGCAGGGTCTCTGTCCAGGAACGGCCCCCTCACCACCTTTCCTGTCAGAATCTAGTCACATCCAGGTCACCAGGGAAAGTCAGCTTTAGGGCAGGAGGCTCAGACCAAAAAGGATGACTCAGATTCTGGGCTGAGCCTCCACAAAGAAATGGCGTGGACTCTGCCCAAGTCATTCTTCCCACCTCCTCTCGCCTCCCACCCAGTCCTGTTAGCCAAGGTGCTTGCGTGCGTGTAAACCTACAACCTTTGGACCCCAGGGCAAACAGCCCTGAACTCCCTCAGGAAAGAATAAGTGCAACAGGGCACGTTAACTTAGCATTCACCTTGATCCCATTAGGCACATGCATAGTCCAGTCTTCTGTCACTCTCAAATCAGCCCTGAAAATGAAAGTGTTCCTTTCTCTTTTGGGCTGACCGGAAAGTTGTGAGGTTCTGAAATGTTCACATACTTGACTGAAGACAGCTTGGAAAGGCCAAGATTTGAAACTTGTTCTCTCAAGTTCCTAACTAATGAATCTTAATTTTTTAAAAAATCTTGCCTGTTTTTGTAAGTTACGGCTTTCCCTGGTAGCTCAGCTGGTGAAGAACCTGCCTCCAATGCTGGAGGCCCCAGTTCGATCCCTGGGCTGGGAAGATCCCCTGGAGAAGGGAAAGGCTACTCACTCCAGTATCCTGGTCTGGAGAATTCCATGGACTGTATAGTCCACGGGGTCCAAAAGAGTTGGACATGACTTTCACTTTCACTTTGTAAATTACAGTTTTGAATGGGTGAGGCATTAGCATTGTGCCAAGCCCCACAAGTCTAAAAACCATAGCCAGAAGGACTTCTTTGGTGGCCCAGTGGCTAAGACTCCGTGGTCCCAATGCAGGGGGCCGGGGTTCCAGCCCGGGTCAGAGAACTAGACCCCGCATGCCGCAGCTAAGAGGCTGCAACTAAGAGCCCACATCATGCCTCAGCTAAAAGACCCCACCTACCACAACCATAATAAAAAGATCCTGAGTGTCACATGTCGCAAGTGAGGCCCAGTGCAGCCAAATAAATATTTTTAAAAATAAAAAATCAAAACCCATAGCTGGAAAAGTCTCCCTTTCCTTAATCATGTGTTCACCTGAAACTTTGTTCCAGAGTGTTTATTCAGGTTTATTCATAATCATTTTTGAAGTTCTTTGTGGGTCTAAACATATTTCTTTTCAAAACTTCAAAATTGTTATGGACTGAATGTTTGGATTCTCTTAAAATTCATATGTTGAGTGCAATGAGCGACAAAGATTTACTGTATAGCACAGGGAACTATAGTCAATAGTTATCTTGTAACAAACTATAATGAAAGATAATTTCAAAAATAATATGTGTATGTGTATAACTGAATCACCTTTCTGTGTACCCGAAACATTGTAAGTCAACTATACTTCAATAAAATATAAATATTAAAAAATTTAATTCATATATTGAAGCCCTAAACCCCCAATCTAATGGTAATTGGAGGTGGGGACTTTGGGAGGTGATTAGGTCATGATGGGGCTTCCCAGGTGGCTCAGTGGGTAAAAGAATTCTGCCTGCAGTTCAGGAGACACAGGCAGACATGGGTTCAATTCCTGGATGGGGAAGATCCCCTGGAGAAGGGCATGGCTACCCACTCCAATATTCTTGCCTGGAGAATTCCACGGACAGAGGAACCTGGAGGGCTACAGTCCATGGAGTCACAAAGAGTCAGATATGACTTAGCATAGCACAGCAATCTGTACATACTTCAGGTGCACGATCTAACCAACTTTGACCTATGTAAACACCTGTGACTCTATCAGCATAATAAAGGTAATAGAAATCTCTATCACAGCCCAAAGTTTCCTTGTCCCTCTTAGGAAGCTCCCACTGGCTCCTCCCATCTTCTCCAGATAACCACATCCTGCTTTCTGTCACTACAGATAAGTTTGCATTTCCTAGAATTTTATATAAATGGAATCACATAGAATGAACTCTTTTTTTTTTGGTCCACTTTTTTTTTTTTTCATTCAGCATGATTATTTTGAAAGTCATCCAGCACTCTTGCCTGGAAAATCCCATGGACAGAGGAGCCTGGTGGGCTGCAGTCCATGGGTTTGCTAAGAGTTGGACACTACTGAGCGACTTCACTTTCACTTTTCATTTTCGTGTATTGGAGAAGGAAATGGCAACCCACTCCAGTGTTCTTGCCTGGAGAATCCCAGGGACGGGGGAGCCTGGTGGACGGCTGTCTATGGGGTCGCACAGAATCGGACACGACTGAAGCGACTTAGCAGCAGCAACAGCATGTTGCAATGTGTATCAATAGTATGGTTATTTTTAATGTCTATATGGATAAACCAACAAATGAAATCCATTCATCTGTTGAAGAACATTTGAGTTGTTTCTGGTCTTCATTTATTAAAAATAAAAGCTTCTGGGACTCCCCTGGTGGTTCAGTGGTTCAGTGGTTTCATCTTCCAATGCAGATGGTGTGAGTTCAATCCCTGGTTGGGGAGCTAAGATCCCACATGCTTCATGGCCAAAAACCAAAACATAAAATAGAAATTGTAACAACTTATATTGTAAAATATTGTAACAAATCCAGTAGAGACTTTAAAAATTGCCCACAACAACAAAAATCTTTTTAAAAATACAGCTCCTATGGACAACTCACATACAACTTTCAAGAAGTTTTTTTTTAATTGAAGTATATTTTATTTACAATGTGTTAATTTCTGCTGATCAGCAAAGTGATTCAGGAATATATATATATATATATTCTTCTTTATATTCTTTCCATTATGGTTTATCATAGAACACTGAATATAGTTCCTGTGCTGTGCAATAAGACCTTGTTCTTTATCCAGGCTATATATCATAGTTTGCATCTGCTAATCCCAAACTCCCAATCCTTTCTGCCCCCTCAAGTCTGTTCCCTATGTTTGTGATTCTGCTTCAGTTTTGTAGATAAGTTCATTTGGATCTAATTTTAGCTTCTACATATAAATGATATCATATGGTATTTGCCTCAGTTTCTGATCTGCTTCACTTAGTATGTGAATCCAATGTCAGGTACAAGTTTTTGATGGAATAGTGCTTTCATTACTCTCGGAGAAAAAAAATTTAATTAAAAATTTTAATTTCAATTTCCCTTGTACTCCTGTCCTTTAGCCATCCAGTTCCCCTTATACATATTCATAATCACTGGCAATAGTAAGTATATATATATTTATATCACCGAGTCACCTTTCTGTAACCTGAAACTAACACTACATTGTAAATCAACTATAATTCAATTTAAATAATAAAGACCAAAAAAAAATTCTTCTAGGTTTTAAGTCACAGAAAATCTTTATTGCAAGGTAAGATTTTCCTTTTCTACTCTGTTGCAGAACATTTATGGTTTTATTTTCATGCTTAGTTATTTGATGCAAATTACAACATCTTACAGCCCTGAAATTAAAACATGCTTGCTCCTTGAAAGGAAAGCTATGACAAACCTTAACAGCATATTCAAAAGCAGAAACATCACTTTGCCAACAGAGGTCCATATAGCCTAAGCTATGGTTTTTCCAGTGGTCATGTATGGATGTGAGAGTTGGACTATAAAGCTGAGTGCCGAAGAATTGATGCTTTCGAATTGTGTTGCTGGAGAAGACTCTTGAGAGTCCCTTGGACAGCAAGGAGATCAGACCAGTCAATCCTAAAGGAAATCAGTCCTGAATATTCATTGGAAGGATTGATGCTGAAGCTCTAGTACTTTGGCCACCTAAAGCAAAGAGCTAACTCACTGGAAAAGACCCTGATGCTAGGAAAGATTGAAGGCAGGAGAAGAAGGGGGTGACAGAGGATGAGATGGTTGGATGGCATCATCAACTCAATGGACTTGAGTTTGAGCAAACTCCAGGAGATGGTGAAGAACAGAGGAGCCTGGCATACTGCAGTCCATGGGGTCACAAAGAGTCAGACATAACTTGACAGCAACTGAACAACAATATCTTAATGAATCAATTACATCACTTCCCTAACCAGTGATTTATTGTAAGTGACTGGCTCACAGTCTGGAAACAACCTAAGTGTTCCAGCACGAGAGTATGGCTATCCAGTGTAACGCGCCAAACCCACTTTCAAATTGCAAATTATTTCAAGGAAGTACTTAGTGACCTCTGAGAAATATAGGCTGTGTTAAGTAAGAAATTCAGTGTGTCCAATAACATTCCAATGTTTCTTTCTTTTTTTAAAAGTTAAAGTACAGCTAATTTACAATGTTATGTTACTTTAAAGTGTACAGCAAAGTGATTCAGTTCCAATGTTTCTTTTTAAACATGTTTATGAGAAAAGAGGCTGGTGAGAAACACAGAAATGGATTAACAACCTCAGGCAGGATGTCTGTGGGCCTGTTCATTTATTCATGAAGATATTTGTTCATGTTCGGATTACAAAAGGAGGCAGTTTTGCATCTCTGCTTGACAGTGCCCATCACCACTGATGAAGTAACCTTGCTGAAAAATCAAACTTGAATCTAAAAAAAAATCTCTAGAATGTCCAAAATCCAAAATAGTAGCAATGAGTCACCTGTGGCTGTCAGACACTTGAAAGGTGGCCATTCCAAGTTGTCATGTGATGTGTTCTAAGTATAAACAACACATCACATTAGGAAGACTTGGTTAAAAAAAAAAAAAAGTAAAATATCTAAGTTTTTTATATGTATTGCATGTTGAAATCATCAAATTTTGGGTGTGTTAGATTGAAATTAATGATTAAACTAAAGAAAGAAAATAAAGAGAAAGACAAATACCATATAATTTCATTTATATGTAGAATCTAAAATATGACACAGCTTATCTATGAAACAGAAATAGATTCACAGACATAGAGACAGACCTGTGGTTGCCAAAGGGGAGGGGTGGGCGAGGGATGGATTGGGAGTTTGGGATTAGTGGATACAAACTCTCATATACAGGTTGGGTAAACAACATGTTACTGCATAGCACAAAGAACTGTATTCAATATCCTATGATAAACCACAATGGAAAAGAATATGAAAAAGGATATATATGTATGCATAACTGAATCACTTTGCTGTAGAGTAGGAATTAACACATCATAAATCAGTTATATTTCAATACAATTAATTATTAAAAATGAATAAAACTGGGACTTCTCCGGTGGTGTAGCAGATGGGAATCTGCCTGCAGTGCAGGGGACACGGGTTTGATCCCTGGCCCTGGAAGATCCCACATGGCGCTGAGCCACGAAGCCTGCTGGCCGCAACTACTGAGCCCATGTGCTACAGCTGCTGAAGTCAGAGTGCCTGGAGCCTGTGCTCCGAAACTAGCCACTGCAATGAGAAGCCTGAGCTCTGTGATGGAGAGAGAAACTAGAGAAAGCCCAGGCAAAAGAAAGGAAGACCCAGTACAGCCGAAATAAATAAATAGTTACAAATGACTAAAACAAATTTTGTCTTCTTTAATTTACTTTTTAGAGTGGCTACTAGAAAAATTTAAATTAAACTTGTGATTCGTATTTGTGGCTCACCTTATATTTTTATTACACAGCATTGGTCTAGATCTAGACCTAGATCCAGCTGCCAATGTTTACAAAATACAGAAGACAGGGGAACATCTTAAAGGACACCAAAGGGGTGGGGTCAGCCCAATCCAAACTGTGAGAGATATTAGTGGACAAATCTTTTTTTCTTTTTAAGCAAAAAACTAAAAACAACAAAAAGATGGTGAGACAATTTTTAGTTTCAGTCAAGGTACACTTCAACAGTCTGTAAACCAAGAACTTCTAGATGTTCAAGCTGGATTTAAAAAAGGTAGATGAACCACAGATCAAATTGTCAACATCCATTGGATCAGAGAAAAAGCAGAGAGTTCCAGAAAAACATCTACTTCTGCTTTATTGACTACGCTAAAGCCATTGACTATGTGAATTACAACGAACTGGAACATTCTTAAAGAGATGGGAATACCAGACCACCTTACCTGCCTCCTGAGAAATCTGTATTCAGGTCAAAAAGCAACAGTTAGAAGTAGACATGAACTGTTTATAATAGCCAGGACATGGAAGCAACCTAGATGTCCATCAGCGGATGAAGGGATAAGAAAGCTGTGGTACATGTACACAATGGAATATTTCTCAGCCATTAAAAAGAATACATATGAATCAGTTCTAATGAGGTGGATGAAACTGGAGCCTATTATACAGAGTGAAGTAAGCCAGAAAGAAAAACACCAATACAGTATACTAACGCATATATATGGAATTTAGAAAGATGGTAACGATAACCCTGTATGCAAGACAGCAAAAGAGACACAGATGTATAGAACAGTCTGTTGGACTCTGTGGGAGAGGGAGAGGGTGGGATGATTTGGGAGAATGTCATTGAAACATGTATATTATCATATGTGAAACGAATCGCCAGTCCAGGTTCAATGCATGATACAGGATGCTTGGGGCTGGTGCACTGGGATGACCCAGAGGGATGGTGGGGAGGTAGTTGGGAGGGGGGTTCAGGATGGGGAACATGTATATACCCATGGCGGATTCATGTTGATGTATGGCAAAACCACTACCATATTGTAAAGTAAAAAAAAAAAAAGAAGTGGACATGGAACAATGAACTGCCTCCAAACTGGGAAAGGGGTGCGTCAAGGAATTTTTAGTTTAAAAGAGATTCAATGGCAATTTTAAAAAATACTTATTTATTTGGCTGCACCAAGTCTTAGTTGAGGTATACAGGAGCTTTTGCTGTGGCATGTGGGATCTAGTTCCCTGAAGAGAGATCAAACCCTTACCCCCTGCACTAGGAGCACAGAGTCTTAACCACTGAACCACCAGGAAAGTCCCCAAAAGAGATTTAAAAACATTTCAACCAAAGGTAACGTATGGATATTTGAGAAACTTGATTCAAACTATCTCTAAAATAATAAAACAAAGGATAACAACAAATCATAAAATTTATGGACATTAAATTACTGGACATTGGATGATGTAGAAATTTAAAAGTGTGATAATGTTATATGGGTATTTTTATTTTTTAATTAAATCTAATTTAAAAAATTTATTTGTATGCACTGGGTCTTAGTTGTGGCATGTGTGATCTAGCTCCCTGACCAGGGATGAAACCCAGTATTGGGAGCACAGAGTCTTAGCCATGGGACCACCAGGGAAGTCCCAACATATGGGTAGTATTTTGTTTAAAGAAATGTCCTAAAAAAGTGATTTGTGTCTCCTAGAATGCATACTCAAATATCTACTGATAATGAAATGGCCGGGATTTGCTTCAAAATAATCCAACTGGGAGGAAGTGGGAACCCAGGTGGGAGATGAAACAAAATAGACTTGATAACTGGTGTTCAGATTATACAATCTTTTTTTTTCATTTTGGGAAAATATGTTGTTGTTCTTCAGTCGCCCAGTCGTGTCCGACTCTTTGGGACCCCATGGACTGCAGCATGCCAGACTTCCCTGTCCTTCACCATCTCCCGGAGTTTGCCCAAGTTCATGTTTATTGTATCAGTGATGCCATCCAGCCATCTCATCCTCTTATGCCCTCTTCTTCTGCCCCTGATCTTTCCCAGCATCAGGGGCTTTTCCAATGAGTTGTCTGTTCGAGTCAGATGACCAAAATACTGGAGCTTCAGCTTTGGCATCAGTTCTTCCAGTGAATATTCAGGGTTGATTTCCCTAAAGATTGACTGGTTTGATCTCCTTGATGTCCAAGGGACTTTCAGGAGTCTTCTCCAGCACCACAGTTCAAAGACATCAATTCTTTGTTGTTCTGCCTTCTTTATGTTCCAGTTCTCACAACCATTCTTGACCACTGGGAAGACCAGCAGGAAAAGATACATCATGCAAAATTTACCATCTTTACCCCTTTTAGGTGTACAGTTGAGTAGCATCTCCCTACTTCTTGGTTCACAACGCTCGAAGTTAAAAGGTGAAAATAAAATTTTTGAATACGTAAAAGATTCAAGTAAAAATATGTTGGTGGATTCAATATTGGTGGGCTGGTGCACCAAGTTTTATTTCTCTCTTTAGCTTTTTAATTTTCTATGATAAACAGGCTAATTAAAATTTTTTGTAACAGTTAGAAAAAGCTAGATATGACTTTCTGTTTCTTTTTTTCTGAAGAAAAATTGCTTCCCAAGTAATACCTGGACCAGCCTCGCACCCTGGGATTTGGCTAGGGAGAAGCGCCCCTGGTGGCGAATCAGAGAGCAGCCCCCGGGAGGAAAGGACAGTGTTCCCGGCTGCTGAGTCCCCCCTGTCCTGTGCGAGACTCTTGAAGTCTGAGAGGTCCCCTGGGGGTGTCCTCGAGGTTTTGTCCTGGAAGATAAGCGATTCAAAGGAGGAGTCAAAGGGAGCTGTGGACGTGATGAGCGGCAACTTTCCTCTTCCTCCCCGCCCCCCACTTCCTCTTCTCGTTAGACCATCTCATTTACTTAACAGCAATTCATCTATTCGTCAATGAATTGAGCACCTACTGTGTGCCTGGCCCCGTTCCAAGCACTGGGGACAAATGTGTTTTGCCTGGCACAGTGTCTGTGAGAAAGACACAGTAAACAGAGAAAATGTATAGCATGTTACATGGTGATAAGTATTAAGAAGAAAAATAAATTGAAGAAAGGAGATATGGAATGAGGGGAGGATGGAAATCTTATTTATTTATTTTAAAAAGCTTTGCCATGCCACGTGGCAGGTGGGATCCTAGTTCCCCAACCAGGGATCAAACAGGATTGCTGTTGTCATTCAGTTGCTCAGTCGTGTCCGATTTTTTGCGACCCCATGGACTGCAGCATGCATAGGACAGGCTTCTCTGTCCTTCACTATCTCCCAGAGTTTGCTCAAACTCAAGTCCATTGAGTTGGTGATGCCATCCAACCATCTCATCCTCTGTCGTCCCCTTCTCCTCCTTCCTTCAATCTTTCCCAGCATTAGAGTCTTTTCCAGTCAGTCGGCTCTTCGCATCAGGTGGCCAAAATATTGGAGCTTCAGCTTCAGCATCAGTCCTTCTAATGAATATTCAGGGTTGATTTCCTTTAAGATTGACTTGTTTGATCTCATTGCAGTAGAAGAGACTCTCAAGAGTCTTCTCCAGCACCACAGTTCTTAAGCATCAATTCTGCGGTGCTCAAACTACTGAACAGCCAAAGAAGTCCCCTGGCTATTTGAAATAGAGTAGTCTGGACCTGGGTGCAGCCATGAAATTAAAAGGTGCTTGCTTCTTGGAAGAAAAGCTATGACAAACCTAGACAGCATATTAAAAAGCAGAAACATTACTTTTCTGACAAAAGTGCATATAGTCAAAGCTATAGTTTTCCCAGTGGTCTTATATGGATGTGAGATTTGGACCATAAAGAAGGCTGAGCGCCAAAAAATTGATGTGACTGAGCCACAACAACAAGTCTGGACCCGAATCATGGAGAAGAGGCTGTGTGAGTAGTGAGGCAAAGGAGGTGAAGAAGTAAGTCAGGCAGATATCTGGGGGAAGGACATTCTAGGAAGAAGGAATAGCCAGTGCAAAGAGCCTGAGGTTTCTGATGTGTTTGAGGAACACTATTCATGCATTGGAGGAGGAAATGGCAACCCACTCCAGTGTTCTTGCCTGGAGAATCCCATGGACAGAGGAGCCTGGTGGGCTGCTGTCTATGGGGTCACACAGAGTCGGACAAGACTGAAGTGACTTAGCAGCAGCAGCAGCAACAAGAAGTTCCTGCAGGGCGAAACAGGGGTGGGGGGGGAGGGGAGAGAGACAGACTGAGAAAAGAATAATACCCAAACATGGCAACAGATTACCATTTGAGGAATCTGGTTAAGGAACACATACACACAGGTGAGTATATATGTTACCAAAAGAGTGTGTGTGGGGTCTGACTGCTCGCTGCCCAAAAGCCAATTACCAGGCCAGGCTGGTGGAAAGGAAAGTTTGCTTTATTTCAGATGCTAGCAACTGGGGGTGGGGGACATGCAGATGTCTGTCCAAAGGCCCACTCCCGCAACACCAGCAACTGGTGGGGCAAGGGCTTTTATAGACAGAAGGAGGAGGCCACATGCAGAAACAGAACAGTCATTCCTGACAGTCATCTTCAAATTGATCATCGGTGGTCTGACCTGTGTCATCTTGGTTGTTTTGGGTACAGTTAATCTTCAGTTCCAGGGTCTGTTTGTGCCCATTTCTTTGAGGCCAGTTATCAAGCTTGTGGCAGCTTATGGCATGAGTACAGTCTGGTCATCATGTAGCTAACTTCTCCACCTGGGGTTTTAGCATCTGTAAGACAGCTCAGTGGGTGTGGCTCAGAAGATTATCTACAGCCCTTGTGAAAGAACTAAAGGTCCTTGACTCTGTTTCACATTATTATGATTTTACCTCCTTTGACTGTTTTCTTTTGTTTCTGCATTTCACTGATTAAACTTATTCTTTGACTAAAGTTTTCCACAGACTAAAAAGGCAGGCAGAGGACATGAGGTGGTGGGGCTGGGGGGGCAAGGACCATAGAGTCGTCCTGCTCTGTTTCATATAGACAGGTATAGACATAGATACACATGTTTTTCTGAACCTTTTGCAAACCAGCCATAGACATGACTCCTCCTTATTCCTAAATACTTCAATTTATATTTCCCGAGAAAAATGACCTTCTCTTACAGAGGGTTTCTCTACCTTCTTGACCCTGATGGCAGATAATTCTTTGCTGTGGAGGGCTGTCCTGTGCACTGTAAGATTTTTAACATCCCCAGCTTCCACCCACTAGATGTCAGTAGCGCACATGTCCCTACATCCCTGGTTGAGACAGCCAAAAATGCCTTCACAAGTTAGTTAATCTCCCCTGGATGACAGAAGAGTGCCCCATCTCCGCCCTCTCCCCTAGTTGAGAACCATTGCTTCTATAACTGAGCATCGAAGAACTGATGCTTTTGAACTGTGGTGTTGGAGAAGACTCTTGAGAGTCTGCTGGACTGCAAGGAGATCCAACCAGTCCATCCTAAAGGAGACCAATCCTGGGTGTTCATTGGAAGGACTGATGCTGAAGCTGAAACTCCAATACTTTGGCCACCTCATGCGAAGGGTTGACTCATTGGAAAAGACTCTGATGCTGGGAGGGATTGGGGGCAGGAGGAGAAGGGGACGACAGAGGATGAGATGGCTGGACGGCATCACTGACTCAATGGACGTGAGTCTCAGTGAACTCCCGGAGTTGGTGATGGACAGGGAGACCTGGCGTGCTGCGATTCACGGGGTCGCAAAGAGTCGGACACGACTGAGGGACTGAACTGACTGAGTATCCCACTGTGTTTATGTACTACATATTCTTGATCCATTTCTCTGTCGATGGACGTTTAGATTGTTTCCATGTCTTGGCTATTATAAATAGTCCTGCAATGAACATTGACGTGAATGCATCTTTACGAAATGTGGTTTTGTTTGGATATATATGCCCAGGAGTGGGATTGCTGGATAATATGGCAAGTCTAGTTTTTTGAGGAACCTCCATACTGTTTTCCATAGTGGCTGTACCAGTTTACATTCCCACCAACAGTATGGAAGAGTTCTCTTTTCTTTACCCCCTGTCCAACATTTGTTATTTGTAGACTTCTTGACATTGACATTTTTGAAGGTCATAGGCCAGTTGTTTTGTAGAATGTTCTTGTCTGAGACATTGCATTTGTCTGATTTTCCTTGTGATTAGATTCAGGTTAAGCATCTTTGGAAGAAGTACCACAGAAGTGATAGTGTGTCCCTTTCTATGCAGTGTATCAAGATTCGATTTGTCCCTTTGCTACATTACTGGTCATTTAAACTATGATCCCTTGATTAAGACATTGTCTGTCTGTTTCTCCTCTGTGAAATGACAGTCTTTTCCGTTGTCATAAATATGTATCCTATGGGCAGATACAGAGAAGCTACGCAAGTACCTTGTTTCTCATGAAACTTTAACTCACCAGTTTCAGCATCCATTGATGATTCTTGCCTGAATCAATTGTCCTGATTGGTTGCTTTTAATAATTGTTCTACATAAACACTGAATACACTCAAAAGGCTGCTTTTAACCTATGTGTGAAATGGAAAGAGTAGCGATGAAATGGGACTTCCCTGGAAGTCCAGTGATTAAGACTTTGCACTCCTGATGCAGAGGGCCCAGGTTTGATCCCTGGTCAGGGAACTAGATCCCACAACTGCATCCCATCAGGCTGCAGCTAAGGCCTGATGCAGCCAAAGAAATAAACACAAAAAGGAAAAACAAACGAACAAAAAGCCCCCAAAGGGTTGAAATGCACATCCATGTAACTTTCAATCAGGATCAGAAACGGATTCATCAGGATATGAGTGCCTGCTCAGTAGCTTCAGTCATGTCCAATTCTTTGTGACCCTAGGGACCATAGCCCACCAGGCTCTTCTGTCCATGGGATTTCCCAAGCAAGAATACTGGAGTGGGTTGCCATGCCCTCCTCCAAGGGATCTTCCCAACCCAGGGATTGAACTCGCATCTCCTGTGTCTTTTGCATTGCAGGCAGTTTCTTTACCACTGGACCACTTGGTAAACCCTGCATCAGGACATGTGAAACCCCAAAACATTCCCCCCTGGAGATAAATACAAATTATTCAAAGTTGCAAATATGCATTGGGAGATGAGGGCAGGAGGGCAAAAGACAGGCCTGGGATGGTAGGGTCTTTGATTCACTAGATGGGGAAATGGGGATGAATTCCAGAACTACTCAGGTGGTGAAACTTACAGGATGTGGACTGCTTAGATTTTGAACCCCGGGAAGAGGATGGAGGGCAATCTGGGGATACTGTCCTCTGCGACCCTCACCTGGGGCTGATGAGCCCTCAGGGCTGGGGATGTGAGTGTTGAGGGACAGACTGAGCCTCTCTGGGGCAGCCAGGCATTCCAGACCTGGGCAGGAACTGCTCTGGCATTTCCGAGGCCCTTGACCTGGCAAAGGGGCTGAAGGTGGCTTCCAAGAGGCTCATGTGTGTGCCGGAGTGGCCAGGAGCCTGGCTCTCCTCGTCTCTGGTTCCAGCTTCAGCCTGTGGCAGAGAAACGTCACATGTTCTACCTTGAATGGTGTCAGGAATCTGATGGGTGGGGGAGTTATTTGAGAAATCTAAGGGAAATTCCCTGGCAGTCCAGTAGTTAGGACTCAGTGGTTTCACTGCTAGGGGGGCCCAGGGTTGATTCCTGGTGGGGAAGCTAAGATCCTACAAACCTGCTGTGCAATCAAAAAACAAAAAACTAATTGCATCTTCATCCCTCACCCACCCAATCAAAGTGCTTTCTTGCTGTTACATATCTCCATGCTGGCTGGCAAGGCTAGGATGCTTATCCAGCCCCTATCGGAAATCCTTGGTCCACGTGATGTTCAAGCTTACCTTCTGTTCCTTTCATTCAGCGAACAAGTATTTATAGAGCCCCTCTGTGTGCCAAGCATTGTTTGAGGCTCTAGGGACCAGGCAATGTGGAAGACAGACAAAAAATTTCCTGCTCACGTGGGGTTGACATTCCAGTGAGGAACAGACACGGTATAAGAATGTTATAAGTGCTAGGGGGAAAAAATTAATGCAGGCTAAGGAGGTGTGTTGAGTGGAGAATTCAGGGAAGGCAGCCAAGGGAGCCTCACAGGGACATTTGAGCAAAGATCAGAAGGTGTGAGGCAGAAGCTGTGTGGACATCTATGGGAAGAGCATTCCCATAGATGGAGCAGCAGGTGCAAATGCCCTGAGGCAGAACTGTGCCTAGTGGAGCAGAAGGAGCAAGGGAAACAGTGAGAGAGAGGAGAGAAGAAGT
This sequence comes from Bos indicus, assembly GCF_029378745.1. Classification (NCBI taxonomy): domain Eukaryota; kingdom Metazoa; phylum Chordata; class Mammalia; order Artiodactyla; family Bovidae; genus Bos; species Bos indicus. The sequence goes on along the minus strand of NC_091766.1, from coordinate 16,753,229 downwards.
CAGCAGGTGGCAGGAGGGACTTCCCTGGCTGTCCATGATTGGGACTCCATGCTGCCAACACAAGGGGCATGGGTTTGATCCTTGGTCAGGGAACTAGAATCCTACATGCCATGCAGTGTGGACAAAAGATGAATAATAATAATAAATAAAAATAAAATTTTAAAAAGAGGTGACAGGAGCAGATCATGAAGGGCATGATCTAAGGGCATGATCTTGTGGACTACTCTAAGGATTTTAGTTTATTCATTTTTGGATGCTCTGGGTCTTCACGGCTTTCTCCCGTTGTAGTGAGTGGAGGCTACTTTCTAGTTGCCGTGTGCTGGCTTCTCTTGCTCCAGAGCACAGGTTCTAGGTATGCAGGCTGCAATAATTGCACCCCAGGGCTCAGTAGTTGTGGCACAGGGGCTTAGTTGCTCCATGCCATGTGGGATTTCCCTGGACCAGGGAATGACCAGTCCCCTACATTGGCAGGCAGATTCTTAACAACTGGACCACCAGGGAAGTTGATTTTAGTCCTTATATTAAGTGAGATGGGAGCCATGAGAGGAAGGATAATGACTTTGCCCCTCAACTGGTCCCTCTTTCACCTTTCAACCTGGTTATAGTTCCACCCAGCCTGAAGTCCTGTCTTTATCACCTCGCGAGTTCTCACCTCCATCTGCCTCCCCTTCCACCGCCAGCTCCATCTCTTTTTCACCTTCCCACCTTTATCTCATTTGGTGTTTCTAAAAAAGGTTGTTGTTGTTCAGTTGCTCAGTTGTGTCTGACTCTTTGTGACACCATGAACTGCAGCACGACAGGATTCCCTGTCTTTCACCATCTCCCAGAGTTTGCTCAAACTCATGTCCATCGAGTCAGTGGTGCTCTCCAACCATCTCATCCTCTGTCACCCTCTTATCCTCCTGCCTTCAGTCTTTGCCAGCATCAGGGTCTTTTCCAATGAGTCCGCTCTTTTCATCAGGTGACCAAAGTACTGGAGCTTCAGCTTCAGCATCAGTCCTTCCAATGAATGTTCAGGGTTGATTTCCTTTAGGATTGATTGGTTTGTTCTCCTTTCTGTCTAAGAAAAGGCAGGACACAACAAAGGAACACAAATACACAATCCCAATAGCACCCTAACATGTTAAAAGCAGCTAGTTAGGAAAATATAAGAAACAGACTCATAGACATAGAAACAAACTTATGGAGGGAGTTTTCTGGAGGTCCAGTGCTTAAGACTCAGTGCTTTTACTGCTGTGCCCCAGATTCAATCCTGGGTTGGGGAAATGAGATTCCACAAGCCATATGGTGCAGCCAAAAAAAAGGAGGGGGAGAGAAACAAATTTATGGTTACCAAAGGGAAATAGGGGTGAATGAATTAGGAGTTTGAGTTTAAAAGACATACACCACACACACACACTACATACAAAATAGATAAATAAGAAGGACTTACTATATAATACATGGAACTATACTGAATGTCTTGTAATAACCTGTAATGGAAAAGAATCACTTTTCTGTACATCTTAAACTAATGCATCCATGCTCAGTCACTCAGTCATGTACAACTCTTTGCAACCCAAGGACTGTAGCCTGCAAGGCTCCTCTGTCCATGGGGTTTTCCAGGCAAGAATACTGGATTGGGTGGCCATTTTTAAACCAACTTCAAAAAAAAAAAAAAAAAAAAGACTGTCACTTTCAGAGGTTTATGGGGAATTAATTCACTATTTAGAAAAGTAGTCTCTAAAGGGAAAGAATCAAGCACTTTTACATGAAAAGTGTAACCAAATGGAATTTAAGAGGAAGCATCTGCAAGGGAAGAAGTTTAGCTAATAAAGAAGGACAAAATGCGAAGAAGAACACATCACTACTTTGCAACCTCCGACAAGTTCGTCATCAATGGCTGCTAACCTCATGCAAGGAGAGACAAGGAGAGTGAGCCTGATCTGAAGGAACCAACAGCACTCACCATCGGGTCAAAGGCATTAAACCCTAGTCTAATCCTGGTTCTGGAAACAATTGCCAATTTGCATGAAAGATGAAGGGCAGAGGACCATGCCGGCGTGCACCATGAGGATGGGATCAACACCACCCGGACCGTGGGAAACAGCCTGAATTGTGCAACTGATTCATTTGTAATGGAGAAAAGGGATGGAGGGGGAACCCATGAATTAAAAGAGACTTAAAAGACATATCATTTTCTTTTTTTTTTTGCATGGGCAAGACTAAACCACAGTATCTAGAGATTCAAACTTGCATGATAAACTACTCAGAAATACCAGGCAGTGATTATTACACAAGTCACAACAGTGGTTGCTTTTCAGAGTGAGGAAGCACCGTGATTGAGACACAGCCTGTCGGAAGGGCGTCTGGGGTTGCTGGTGATTTGCTCTTCGTGGACCTGGGTGGGGGTTAGAATGATGTCTGTCTTCCAGCTGAGTTTCCCAGATTCAGCACTATCAACATTCAGGTCAGATAACAGTTAGTTGTGTGGGACTGTCATGTGCATCACGAGATGTTTAGCAGCATCCCTGCTCCACCCAGTAGAGGTCAAGAACAGCCCTCCCCCACTCCATCCTGACAGTCAGCAAGGGCTCCAGTTATTGCTGAATGTTCCCCAGGGGGCATAATCACTCCTGGTTGAGAACTGTCGCTCAGGAGTGTCTTAAGTTATGCATCTATTTTGTGTGCTTTCTTGGATCTGACTCTGTGTGTGCATGCACTTTATTTACTTTTTAATTTTTATATTGGAGTGACTGCAGCCATGAAATTAAAAGACGCTTACTCCTTGGGAGGAAAGTTATGACCAACCTAGATAGCATATTCAAAAGCAGAGACATTACTTTGCCAACAAAGGTCCATCTAGTCAAGGCTATGGTTTTTCCTGTGGTCATGTATGGATGTGAGAGTTGGACTGTGAAGAAGGCTGAATGCTGAAGAATTGATGCTTTTGAACTGTGGTGTTGGAGAAGACTTTTGAGAGTCCCTTGGAGTGCAAGGAGATCCAACCAGTCCATCCTGAAGGAGATCAGCCCTGGGATTTCTTTGGAAGGAATGATGCTAAAGCTGAAACTCCAGTACTTTGGCCACCTCATGCGAAGAGTTGACTCATTGGAAAAGACTCTGATGCTGGGAAGGACTGGGGGCAGGAGGAGAAGGGGACGCCAGAGGATGAGATGGCTGGATGGCATCACCGACTCGATGGACGTGATTCTGAGTGAACTCCGGGAGTTGGTGATGGACAGGACAGGGAGGCCTGGCATGCTGCGATTCATGGGGTCGCAAAGAGTCGGACAGGACTGAGCGACTGAACTGAACTGAACTGAACTGATAGTCGATTTAGGGCTTCCCTGGTGGCTCAGATGGTAAAGACTTCGTCTGCATCTGCAATGCAGGAGACTCAGGTTCAATCCCTGGGTCGGGAAGATCCCTTGGAGAATGGAGTGGTTACCCACTCCAGTATTCTTGCCAGGAGGACTCCATGGACAGAGGAGCCTGGCAGGTTACAAAGAGTCAGACACCACTGAGTGACTTCCAGAGAGAGCGTGCTACAGTTGATTTATAATGTTGTGTTAGTTTCAGGTGTACAGCAGAATGATTCAGTTATACATGTATCTATTCTTTTTCAGATTCTTTTCCCATACAGGTCATTAAAGAATACTGAGTAGAGTTCCCTGTGCTATATAGTAAGTCCTTGTTTATCTATTACTGTAGCCCACCAGGCTCCTCTGTCCATGGAATTTTTCCAGGCAAGAATATTAGAGCAGGTTGCCATATCCTACTCCAGAGGCTCTTCCTGTCCCAGGAATTGAACCCGAGTCCCTTGCGTCTCCTGCATTGGCAGGTGGATTCTTTACCACTAGCGTCACCTGGGAAGCCCCATTTTATATATAGTAGTATGTGTATGTTAATCCTAAAATCCTAATCTATCCCTCCCCCCTTACCCCTCCCCCATAACCTTTCCCATTTGGTAGTCATAAATTTGTTTTTGAAGTCTGTCAGTATGTTTCTGTTTTGTAATATCTATCTATCTATTCCAGTATAGTTTTTATGGGGGAAACAACAGTATTCTATGGCTTATCTGGAAGAAGAAAAAAGACAATGGAAACAACCCAGGAATTTTGCAAAAAGTGGAGTATTAGATGTTAAAATATATTCTAAAGATACTGTGGTTAAAACAGAGTGGCACTGGGACAAATGGATGAATCTCTGAAATAAAGTAACCTACCTCCAGTGGGCCCCATTTTAGCAGATTAAGTCTGAGCTGCTTCAGACATACCCTTCTGCCTGTCCCTCCAGCTCGCCTCCCACCAACATCACGACTTAGTCAAATTTCACCATATCACCTGTTGCATGTGCAATTTCTACTATCTGGAGCACCTTTCCTAAGTGTCATCCTTGCAGGCTGCCTACCCAGACACTCTAGGTCAATGATGTGCCCCCCTTTCTGTTCCCATAGATTCCAGCTCCCACCCCTCTCACCCCTTTAGCATAAACCATAACTTGAAAGTCTATCTCCTCCTCTCAGGTTTGAGGCCCAGGATGGCAAGGACTATGTTCCCCTCAAGGACTTGCACAGTGCCTGGAACACTGTATGTGCTCAATAAATGCTAAATTAATTGAGAAAAAGATCTGGAGGGTCACTTTAGATCATACTACATTCCAACTGGGTTACAGAGTTCAATGTAATGTCAAATCATTCTCTGAACAAACATTTAAAAACTTTTTTTTGAAGTGTAGTTGATTTACAATTTTGTGTTAATTTCTGCTCTACAGCAAAATGACTCAGTTATACATATATATATACATATATATATATATATATATATATATATATATATATATGTATTCTTTTTCATAGTCTTTTCCATTATGGATGATCACAGGGTATTGAATATAGCACGGGCTTCCCAGGTGGCTCTAGAGGTAAAGACCCTGCCTGCTAATGCAGGAGACACGGGTTCAATCCTTGAGTCGGGAAGATCCCCTGGAAGAGGACATGGCAACCCACTCCACTATTCTTGCCTGGAGAATCCCATGGACAGAGAAACCTGGAGGGCTATAGTCCATGGAGTCGCAAAAGAGTCTGACACTCAGTCAGACTGAAGTGACTTAGCATATTGAATACAGCTCCTTGTGCTATACAATAGGATGTTGTTGTTTATCTTATTCTCTATATAATAGTTTTTCCTATTTCTCCCAACCCCTCCTTAGCAACCAACATCTGTTCTCTATGTCTGTGAGTCTTCAATAAACATTTATTAAGTGCCTACTGTGTGCTCGGGGCACTGGATAAAGCAGTGACCAAAATCAATCAATTCCCTGTCCTTACTGGGAGACAGATGGCAAGTAAGTATACAAATAAATTTTATATATATATATTTTTTTTTTTTTTTTTTTTTTCCAGATAGTGAAAGTAGCTATCAGGTTCGTAACTGGAGAAGGTCCACGTTAGGTCTTTAGAGGACAGAAACACATAAGTTGAGCCCTCAAAGATAGGAGAAGGTGGCCAAGTGAACAGGTGCAGGGAAGAACACTTCAGGAAGATGGAAGAGCATGCACGAAGACCCTGAGGTCGAAAAGATCCAGGGTCCGGATCCCTCACCCAGACACTGGGAAAGGAGCATCAGTCCTTCCAGCTTCCACCTAAGGGATCTTCCATATATACAAGTCCCACCGGGTAACTTTCCTACTTAGAGTCTTCCCATGGCTCCCTGTCCCCGGTGGATGAGATCCAAGCCCTTTCGCCCTGAGCCGGTCAGCACTCAGCTCCCCACCTTGGACAGAAAGCCCTCAAAGACCGTCACTCCAGGCCCCGCCCCTATCCCCGCCCCCAAACCCTGGGCGCGGGCCAGTGCGGCCCACCCCGCCTCACCATTGGACAGTTCGGAGAGCAAAGGGCCCTGGTTGGCTGACGTGGTTGTCAGTTAGGGTCCAGGCCTTGATAACCCGTCCCCGAACTTCGAGGGGGCGGGCTCGGGTGCGGGCGCGGCTGGGGCTGCGGCTTCAGGTAAAGCACCAGCTTTCTGGGCACCGATGGGGAATCTGGGGGGCGGGGATCAGGGGTACGCACCGGGACGGGGCGCTGCGCTTCCAGCCCCTCTGCTGGCTCAGCGCGTAGCGATGGGGAGGGCACAGTGTTCTCTGCCTGGGACCCCCCCCCCCCCCCATTCCCACACTGGGAGCCCCAGGTGGGGAGCGAGCAGAGTTGGGGCCCTGTGGATTCGTGAGGTCTCATTTCTCCCGCCCTTCAGGAGCGAAGTGTGCTGGGGGAGGGGTCGTTCGCCCCCTGTGCTTCCACGACTTCGGGATCCTTTCCCGGAGTCGCTCCGGGACAGCTGGGGGACCCGAGTCCATCCCCTCGCTCTGGACCTGAGTGTGTGTGTGTAGGGTGATTCGGAAACCGCGTTGGGAGGAGGGACGGATGGCCCCCGGGGCCGGCAGACAATGGGCAGCGGATGGAACCGCCCGGCAGCGTTTCCTGCAGGAAACTGCTCTGTCTCTGTGAGGCTGTCCTAAGGGGACATGGGGGTGACGGGGTGCTGACCTCAGTACCTCTCCCCTGGCACCATCATCAGCCTCCACCCCACTTCAGGGGTCTGAAAGTCCCTCCCCACATTAGAGGGGGTGCCTCCACCCAGAGCCTCAATCTGGGAAGACGCCCCCCTCCCCAAGACCGGGATCTGAACTGCCTTCAGTATTCCCCTACCCCTCAGGTTTTGCGATCACAGCTCTGAGTCCCAAAATAATCCCTGGGGCGGGAGTGGGGGCGTGTGGCGTCGACTCTGACGGCCTAACGAAGGGTCTCAGGCAGAGGATGTGGATCTAGCCGTGACAGCTCCTCGGGCAGGGAGCGGAGGACAAGAGAGAGCGGTTGCACGCCCCCCGCCCCCGCTCTGGCGAGGGTACAACCCCTGGAGTCACCAGACTTTGGCCCTGCTCTTCCCATCAGGGACACACGCAGGAGACAGGCAGGAGTGCAGGCTGGGAGGGCCGACCCCCTCTAGCTCTTTGCCCCTCATGGTGAGTGGAGGGCTGTTTATAGAAAGCTATCAAGTGGAGTGGGCAATGCAGTGGGTGTGTGTGTTAAGTGGCTTCAGTCGTGTCCGACTCTTTGCCACCCTATGGACTGTAGCCTGCCAGGCTCCTCTAGCAATGGGATTCTCCAGGCAAGAATGAAATACTGGCAAAGCTGCTGGGTTCAAAAACCTGCTTCTGCCCATGTACAACCTTGGCTGGGTCACTTCATCTCTGAGTCTCAGTTTCTCCATCTGCACAATGGGGAAGGGGGGAAAAGAATAATGCTAAGAAAATCTACTTCAAAGGGCCTAGGAGTTTTTTTTTTGTTGTTGTTGTTGTTTTTTTACTAAGTTAATACCCATAAATTGCTTAGAATCGAGGCTACCCCCATAGCAAATGCAAACGTTTTTATTATATTGCTATTTACTCTTCCTGGGGCTGCTGCTGTTGCTTAGTCATTTCAGTCGTGTCCGACTCTGTGCGAGCCCATGGACTGTAACCTGGCAGGGTCCTCTGTCCATGGGTATTCTCCAGGCAAGAATACTGGAAAGGGTTGCCATGCCCTTCTCCAGGGGATATTCCCGACCCAGGGATTGAACCCAAGTCTTCCTCATTGCAGGTAGATTCTTTACCATCTAGCCACCAGAAAAGCATCTTTTGGGGGGCATCCACCCATTTTTCAGGCCAACTTCTGGGTCTGGCTGCTCCAGCTTGTTTGGGTCTTGGGAATGGCCCAGAGCTGTTTTTTTGTTTGTTTGAATTCCCAGGGTCTTGGATTTGGGTGTGGCCAGGTCCCTGAAGCAAGGGGCTGATCCCACTGAGGCAGTTGGCCAGCTGTGTATGAGGCCAGCCCAGACCCCTAAGCCCCAGTCCAGGTTTTCTCCATGACCCAGCTCTTCCCAGAGAGCTTCCTGAAAACAAGTCCTGAGAGGCACTGACTGTCCTCTGTGCCGCCCCGCTGGCCGGCCCCTTATAGCCAGTGTGAGGGACAGGAAACAGCTGCTTCAGGACGGCAAGTTCCCCGCCACTCCCTCCTCCCTTGGGGAGTGGGGGTGGGGGGGATGTCAGGGACCCAGGCTGGACAGAGGTGGCGAGTGGGCCCATATACCCAGCCGTGGAGCAAAATGAGTCAGGTGGGCCAACAGGTGGTTGGTGGGTGTTAGGTATGCAGGTGGTCATCAGGAGTGCAAGAGACCTGAAGAGGTGATGGGGAAATTTGCCAGGTGGTTAGTGCAGATGGCAGTAGGTCAGGAAGCATACAGATTGGGGCTGGTGGGCACCTGCTGGTGGAGGGCTGGGCAGACAAGAGTTCCCCAGAAGATGAGTGGAACCCAGTCTGAGGACATTTCCTATAGGTAATCGACTTAATTGCTTTATGCCTTAGCTTCCCCATCTGGAAAAGGGGGAACCATCCTTCCTTGCAGGTTTATACTGGGGGAGGTACATTAAATGAGAGCAGGCACAGAGTAGGCACTCGATACAAGCTGCTTGCAGTTCTCTGAGGGTTTTTCCTGTGGGCTCTTCAAAGCCCCATCTTTCCTGCTCTGTGCTTTCTGAAACAAAGCACAGTAACTTTGATTGTGGTGGACTCAATAACAAAGTTCTGGAAAAATCCCTGTTAAATATCACATTATTAGATGTGACCCAATCTTCAGTTTCCTTTTTAGATTTATTTATTTTTATTTGTTTGTTTTTGGCTGCACTGCGTCTTTGTTGTTGCGGCTTTCTCTAGTTGCGGCAAACCCAGGCTACTCTTCATTGCATTGCAGCAGTGCACGGGCTTCCCATTGTGGTCGCTTCTCTTACTGTGGAGCGTGGGCTGTAGGCATGTGGGCTTCAGTAGTTGTGGCAGACGGGGCTTAGTTGCTCCACTGCTTGTGGGATCTTTCTGGACCAGGGATTGAACTCATGTCCCCTGCATTGGCAGGTGGATTTTTAACCACTGGATCACCAGGGAAGCCCCTCCCTCAGTTTCTTAGAGCCTCCATCACATCACCTGAAGAGTCTCTCTCCCTTTAGCCCCAAACATAGCCACAGCTCTCACAATCTGGGTGCTTGTGGTTCCACTACAATTTCTCACGAACTAAGGGCAGAGCCCTGTGGCACTCCAGTAGAGACATCACAAGGAGACTTTGCATCCTTGGTGCCTCTGTTGGAGAACTCTTCATCATTCCTAAAGGATCTCACAAGTGACACTGATATAAATTTGGATGTACAATTATATTTTGTTTGCACTCTAAGGAAAAAAAAATGTAAGAATTCTGTTTTCTGTTTGTTTCTTTTCAGTATGCAGAATCTGACCAGATGAGTTTTTAATGAGCCCACGAAAGGCTTCCAACTCTCGCCTTCCTCCTCTGAATGATCACACTCCACCCCTTTGAGCGTCAGTTTCTAATTTCCCTCAGGGACTGACAGAAATCTCCGCAGGTCTGGAAAGCACCGCCCCCTGCCCCGCCCCCAGCTGCTCTGGTTCTCTTATCACCATCCCTTCTTCTTTTGATGCCCTTCCCGCCCAGCAGGCTGAGGAGGCCTGGCACAGGAGGGCCCCCACAGTCATTCATTCCAAACTTTCAAGGCCACTTGAGGGAGGAGGGAGGAGAGGACCTGTGTGTGTGTAGTGGGGGTGTTGGGGGGTGGAGAGGAGCGCTGGGTCTGTTTACTCATGCAGAGTCCAGACAGACCCCAGAGGCACAGCCAGAGGGGTAGGGTCCAGCCCTACCCACCCTCACCCCTCTGGGGGCCTTTTTCAGGGTGTGAAAAAGGTGGCTGCTATTCCGGGAAACATGGCCAAGTTTGCCCTGAATCAGAACCTGCCGGGTAAGTGTGCAAAATGGTGTTTGTGTGTGTACAGATCCACACCCGGCACCCAGATGCCCACACAGCCCTGCAGTTCCCTCCTCTGCAGAGTGGTCAGAGGGCCCTTTATAAAGGTGGATAATGTCCTGGCCCTGCTTAAAATCTGCCTCTGGTGCCCTATTACAGGTGGAATAAAACTCCAGCTCCTCACAGTGGCCCAGAAGGTTCCTCACAGTCTGGCCCAAGTCCCCCTCTTCTAGTCTTCTCCCTCCTCCCTTCTTTCACTCTGTTCTGCACATTCTCACCTCCATCCCGCTTTTACTCAGGTCCACCCTGTTCATTCCACCCCAGAGCCTTTGCACGCGCTGTTTTCTTTTAGGAACCTCCCGTCCCAGCTGCTTTCTCCTTCTCATTCAGGGCTCAACTTCTAAGTTCCCTCCGCAGAAATCTGCTGGGACAGCCAGAGCCAAAGCCTGTCAGTTGCTCTCTGTTTCATCTTGAAATTTTTATTATTGCCCTAAGGACCTTTTTTGAACGTTTGTGTTTATCTGTCTCCTACAAGTGGGCAAGGATGCTTGTCTTGTTCATTGCTATGTCCTCAGCGTTTGGTACACAGTAGGTGCTCAACACGTGAATGCACAACTTTTGGGGTGCAGATAGGTGTATAAACTTCGGTGTGCAACCGCAGGTGTGCAGGGTTTGGAGCAGGTGGCGTCGTGAAAGCATGTCGTGGGGCGGTGGGGAGGCGCTCCTTTTGTTAGTCTCTCTGCGTCTCCCCGGCCTGACGTTCCTCCACGCCCCTGTCATGTTCGCAGACCTGGGCGGCCCTCGCCTGTGCCCCAGCGCGACTGGGGGCGCCCGCAGCCCGAACTCGCCCTATTCGGTGGAGACCCCCTACGGCTTCCACCTGGACTTGGACTTCCTCAAGTATGTGGAGGAGCTGGAGCGCGGCCCCGCTGCCCGCCGCTCTGCGGGGCCCCTGCCTGCGCGCCGTCCCCGCGCGCCCCGGGCCGGCCTCGCAGGTGCGCGCAGCCCAGGCGCCTGGACCTCCAGCGAGTCCCTGGCTAGTGACGATGGCGCAGCGCCGGGCGCATTCTCCCCGGGTGCGCCGTCCACGCTGATGCTGCCGCCGCTGTCCCCGCGCGCACCCGTGCGCAACCCGCGCGTCGAGCGCACGCTCCTGGAGACCAGCCGGCGGTTGGAGCTAGCGCAGGCGCAAGAGGGTGCGCCCAGCCCGGCCCGCGCTGCCCCGCGCAGCCCGCGCGGGTCTGGCCACAGCAGCCCTGCCCCCAATCCGGCCCTGGCCTCGCCGGGCCCAGCGCAGCTGCAGCTGGTGCGCGAACAGATGGCCGCGGCCCTGCGGCGCCTGCGCGAGCTCGAGGAACAAGCGCGCGCGCTGCCCGAGCTGCAGGAGCAGGTGCGCGCGCTGCGCGCCGAGAAGGCGCGGTTGCTGGCTGCGCGCCGGCAGCCGGAGTCCGACGGGGAGGCCGAGGGGCGCCCGGACAAGCTTGCTCAGCTGCGGCGGCTAACCGAGCGCCTGGCCACCTCTGAGCGCGGCGTTCGCGCCAGGGCCAGCCCCGGGGCTGACGGCCCGGACGGGTCAGCTTCTAGCCACAGCGAGGGTGCGCCGCCGGGTCTCGACCGGGCGCCCCAGACACGGGAGGCAGGCACCCAGATCGTGCCGGAGACCCAAAAGGCGGGAGTCCAGGCGGTGCCGGAGACCCAGGAGGCCGGCGTGGGGGCAGCTCCTGAGACTCTCGAGGCGGAGGCGTGGGTGACGGAAGCTCTGCTGGGGCTGCCCGCGGCCGCCGAGCGCGAGCTGGAACTACTTCGCGCCAGCCTGGAGCATCAGCGCGGGGTGAGCGAGCTCCTGCGGGGCCGGCTGTGCGAGCTGGAGGAAGCCCGCGAGGCTGCTGAGGAGGCCAAGGCCGAGGCCGAGGCGTCCCGGCCCCAGCCGTGCGTGGCTACCACCCAGACCTCGTGGGATTATGTGGAGAAGACCACGCAGACCGATGCTCCAGAGGAGGCCCCAGCCCCGATGCCGGAGAACCCCCTCGGATCCACGGATGGAGACAGGGCCGTGGCACCCGCGGGTGAGTCCCCGTCTCTCGCTGAGCCCTGGCTTGCTGGCCGCTGAATTCGAACTCAGTGTCTCATCTGATCTCCGCCAGGCACCCTCAAATCCATCATGAAGAGGAAAGACGGTAAACCTGGTGGCCAAACCAGCCCCGGACCAAAGAGCCTGCAGTTTGTTGGGGTCCTCAATGGAGAGTGAGCACTTTTCCCCTCCCCATGGCAGCATCTGCTGGGACATAGACTGGAGTTTTGAATCCCAGCTCTGCCCCTTGCTCGCAGCGTGGTCTAGGCAGGCCTCAGTGTCCACATCTGTAAAATGGGGACAGCCACTTTCCACCTCGCAGGACACCAGACTGAGCCCACGGGGGAGGCTCAGCATATACCTCCCACCCTGCTCCCAGGTACGAGAGCTCGTCCAGCGAGGGCGACAGCGAGGATGGTGCTGCCGAGCCCCCGAGGAGCAGTTCCTCGGGCTCAGGCGACGACAGCGGCGCGGCATCCGACTCCGAGACCCCTGGCGCTCCCAGCGGCAAGGAGGACCGGGACGCTGAGCCGGAGGCAGAGCAGGAACCTCAGCCGGGTGCGCAGGGGAGGTGAGCTGCCCGGGGGACACGGAATGGGGACGGCTGCTCTTTCCCCCGCCTTCCCACTCTCCATCCCGACCTCTCCTGGAGCCTCTCCGTCTCCTAGGTGCGAACTGAGCCCGCGTTTGAGGGAGGCGTGTGCAGCCCTGCAGCGGCAGCTGAGCCGGCCCCGCGGGGTCCCCCGCGACAGTGTGAGTGCATAGAGAGCCCGTCACAGGAGTCTGATGCCTGCCTAGGGAAGAGCATCGCCTTCTTTAGAGTTAAGGGGGCCCCAAGTTCCGTCACCTCGCGCCAGGGCCCTCCATGGATACCAAGGTCTCCAAAGGGATCTCCGCCCCAGAACAGGGCTGATTTTTCTCTGATTTCCCCAGAAGGGTCCACCCCGGCCCCAACCCCATCCCGGACTCCCCAAAGACAAGCGCTCACAGTCTTCCTCCACTCCTGGTTCTCTCGGAGGCTCTCCTCGGGAAGGAGAGCATCCTTGCCCTCTGGGGCCGCGTACCCACACTGACACTACTCCCTCCTCCAAAGGGGTGCGGCCCACGAGTCCACGCCCCTCTTCAAATACGGAGGGACCAACCCCCCCCTGCCTGGGTTCCCAGACCCGCCCCCACACCTGCCCTGGGCCCTCGCTGATGTCTCTCTCCTGTCCTGGCAGGGCGCGGCGCGCCTGGTGGCCCAGGAGTGGTTTCGGGTGTCGAGCCAGCGGCGCTCTCAAGCGGAGACCGTGGCCGGGGTCCTGGGCGCGGTGGCGCGCCTGGGGCGAGAGCTGCTGGAGCACGTGGTGAACCTGGCGGATGGCAACGGAAACACAGCCCTGCACTACAGCGTGTCCCATGGGAACCTGGCCATCGCGAGCTTGCTGCTGGATACGGGTCAGCATTGAGGAGGGGTGGGGAGGGCTCTAGAGAATAGGGACCCACGGAAGGGGGAATCTGGGTAGTGCTGGGCTGGCACTGCCATCCTACACCTGCCAAGGATGCAGAGGAGGACTGGCATTCTCACCTAAACTCTCACCTCCCATCATCTCAGGTCACTGTCTCCTGTTGTCCGACTCCCACAATCCTTGGGGCTCGTGGGACCAGTAGCCATTGCTCCCACCCAGTTTCACTGCACTGTCTCCTTGCTCCCCCTCTGGCCTGTTATTAACTTCTCCTTTATGTACTCTCTCAAAATCCTCCTGCTGCCCTTCCCTCACTTCATCCTGCTTGCTTATCAGACTTCATTGAGGCACACAGTAGACCCTCTGGTGTTTGTTGAATGAATGAGCTTTCATGAATGGGAGCTCTGGGCGGGTGCGTGTAGGGAGTGGAGAGAAGGATCAGTTTTACTTGATAAGTATCAAACATAATTTCCAACAGAGGTAAGGGCCATGACAAGATAAAATCAGGGAAGGGAATCAAGAAACAGGGTAATCCTTTAGTTTAGGATCCTTCCTTAGCAAGGCCTCAGAAGGGAAAAGCAGGCGGGGGAAGATAGATGGGGTGCCTGGCGAGCTGCAGACACCCCACTGTGGTTACTTTGAGCCTCTTCTGCACCTAACATCCTCCACCAGGGTCACAGAGGCTTGTGAGAGGAATGGACACCTAGACAATAGGCCACACAACTGGGGGATGCCCTTAGTCCTGACTTAACTATCCCACCTTTTTAAAAAATTTACTTGGTTGTACCAGGTCTTGTCTCATGCAGGATCTTTGTTGTGGAATGCGAAATCTTAGTTGTAGCATGTGGGATCTAGCTCCCTGAACAGGGATGGAACCTCGGGCCCCCTGCATTGGCAGCACAGTCTTAACCACTGTACCACCAGGGAAGCGCTGTGACTTAAAACTGTTTACTTCTCAGCCCACTGTCTCAGATCTCCTCTGACTAGGACATCTACTCCAATACCCTGATCCCCTGCTTTCCCCAAACCTCTCCCACCATTCATCTCCCCAAACTGCACCTAGTCTTGAGCTTTCAGAATGGTGGGGATACCCAAGCATTGAACACCCTGGGGAATGAGATCCAGAGGTAGGTGCTATGATGTGTGGGAGGGGGCCAAGATGGCAACAGAACTGACCCTAGAGGAAATGGAGCTGACATTTGTGTTCATCTGTAAAGGACAGGCAGCAACAACCAAGCTGTTTCCCAGGGCTGCTGTAAAAAGTACCACAAAGTGCCACAATTTGTTTAGAACAAATTGTGTTGCAGTTCAGGACGCCATTAAGTTCACAGGACTGGTTCATTATTAGGGGTCAGAGTGAAACTATTCCATGCCTTTCTCCCAAGTTTCTACTGATGGCAGCTCATCTCTGCCTTCAGCATCACATGGCGATCTGTTTCTTCTGAGGATACTAGTCATATGGAATTGTTCAGTTGCTCAGTCGTATCTGATTCTTTGTGACCCCATGGACAGCAGCATGCCAGGCTCTTTTGCCCTGGAGGTTTGCTCAAATTCATGTGATGGGGCCAAATTTCTTTTGATTTGTTCTGGCTGCTGTGTGGAAACTGGAATGGAGTTGGGACACCAGGGGGGCCCAGCTGACAGTTCTCTGGGGAACTAACAATGGTGGCTTTGTGGACAGTAGTCCTTTTATTGATGCTTTCCAACTGTGGTGTTGAAGACTCAGAGTCCCTTGGACTGCAAGGAGATCAAACCAGTCAATCCTATAGGAAATCAACCTTGACTATTCATTGGAAGGACTGATGCTGAAGCTCCAGTATTCTGGCCACCTGATGCGAAGAACCAGCTCATTGGAAAAGACCCTGATGCTGGGAAACATTGAAGGTGGAAGAGGGCAACAGAGGATGAGATGGTTGGATGGCATCACCAATTCAATGGACATGAACTTGAGCAAACTCCAGAAAACAGTGAAGGACAGGGAGGCATGGTGTGCTGCAGTCCATGGGGTTGCAGTCAGATACGACTGAGTGACTGAACAATTAGTGGGAGGTATTGCTCTAGGTACTGGGGGATACGATGGTTTGGACAGAACCAAGTCTCCAAACCTGTTTGTAATAGGGAGGTGAGGAAACCTTTCAGTGAGATGGAAACAGAACTCTAAAGGTGAGAAGGGCCACATGGCTCCTGGAGAGGGAAGAGCCTTGTAAGGCAGAGGAACAAGTAAAATCATGCATGACCCTCAGTGACCAAGCTGGCTAAACAGATGGTGAACTTGATGCTTGGAGGGGAGTGGACAAATTTAGGTGTCGGCTTCTTGAACTGATGCCTCTTCGCTTTCCTAGGGGTCTGCAAGATTGACCACCAGAATCGAGCTGGCTACTCTGCCCTCATGTTGGCGGCACTTACTTCTGTGGGGCGAGAGGAGGACATGGCTGTGGTCCAGAGACTCTTTCAAATGGGCAACGTTAACGCCAAGGCCAGCCAGGTGCATAGATGCCTCCTCCCTGGTTGAGTCCAGGTGGCACTTTCACTTCCGGAGCCAAGTCTCTGAGACCCCCCTCCCTTTCCTGCAGAGCCCACACCAGCCCTGTCCCCTTCTTTCCCTCTCCCCAGACAGGACAGACAGCCCTCATGCTGGCCATCAGCCACGGCCGCCAGGACATGGTAGCTGCCCTGCTGGAATGCGGGGCAGACGTGAACGTGCAAGATGCAGACGGGGCCACGGCACTGATGTGCGCCAGCGAGTATGGGCGCCTAGACACTGTGCGGTTGCTGCTGGCCCAGCCAGGCTGTGACCCTGCCCTCCTGGACAACGTGAGCCACCATGGGGCTGGTGTGGGGTAGTAGTGCCTTGATTCAGGGACCTGACTGTCTCTATGATCCCTCAGGAGGGCACCAGTGCCCTGGCCATTGCCTTGGAGGCTGAGCAGGACGAGGTGGCCGCTCTGCTGCATGCCCACCTGAGCTCAGGCCAGCCTGGCTCCCAGGTGAGTGCGACCCCATCCTGCAGAAATGGAGTTTACCAGCTGCACAGCTCAAGGATACCAAGTGTGCTCCCAGAAAAGGGGCTTTTCTTTGTGCACCCACAGAGGGAGCACTGGGTGGCAGGAACCTGGGTCTGATGTTCAATCTTCAGAACACCCCAAGGGTTAGACACACTTTCACATGTAAAGTGAAGGTCATGAGCCTGAGGCCTCCAGGGGGGCTTGCCCTAAGGTCAGACAAGAGCTGTTAGACCTAGCTCAGACCATCATGTCTGTGGACTCCCATTACAGGCCCAGAGCAAAGGAATAAAAGCATCCTTTGGAGTTAGTCCTCTTGCCTGGAGATCCCATAGATAAAAAAGCCTGGCAGGCACAATCAATGGGGTTGCAGGGAGCTGGAGATGACTGAGCAAGTGAGTCACTAACACTTTCGCTTTAGAGTTAGGGAGCAGGGCAAGAGGATTCAGTCTGTCCCCAAAAGGGAGGTGCTTATAAGCAAAAGTGCCAGCATTTTCCTAATTAAACTTGCCCTACCAGTCTCCCCTTCCTGCACTCTCCTGTACATGTGTGGGAAAAGAACCACAGAGGTCAAGTGCCTCTTCCAGGTCAGATGGGACAGAGGCTGGATTCAAATCCTGGCAGCCTGGCTCTACTGTGCAAGGGGGGGTTCCACTTAGGGTCGGTGAAAACAAGTGACCTCCAGTAGCTTAAGCATCTCTGAGTGTTAAGGGGGGCTGAAACCCAGTGTCCTGTCTGCCGGAGACTGACAGGAACCTCCCCCCCACCTCTCTCACCAGCTGTCCCCTGATTCATCCACGGCCACGCCTGGTGAAGGAGGCTGCAGTGACAGTGGAGAGGACCCCCTGCCCCAGTGACTGGCCTAACACATCTGGGTCGGGGAGGCGGAGTCAGGTCTTGATCTCTGGGCAGAGGTCTGTGGTCAGAGGCTCAGCTTGAACCACACAGGGTGAGGAGGCAGCTGAGGGAGTGACACAGCCCCTAGTCTACCCATTCCTCCAGGCTTCTTACCTAATAAAACCTTCCTAACTCATCTTGTCCTGTTTTGGAGGTGTACATAGACACATGGTTCTCCCGCCTCACAAAGAAAATGCCTTGTTGGCGAACACCCCCCATTTTCAGAGTACACTGGGTCAGTGACCACCTGGGGGCCCCACAGAAGGATTTTGGAAATCTAATGACAACCCAGACAAAACCTCAGGTTTACATACGATACAAACACTTTATTAACAGCAGATCATCCTGGTGGGCCAAGGCGACAACCCAGACATCCAGCACCCTGTAAACAAACCAAAGCGTTGAAATGCTGACAAGGTGCCCCCACCCCAAACAGGGAAACTCCCTCCCCCATCTTGCTAACTTCAGCAGACCCCGACCAACAGCCCTTGATCCTTGAGCCCTGACGAAATCTCCCCACCCCCAGGCAAGGGTCTAACAAGGAGCTGCTCAATTTCCCACTCCACTTGTGCACTCACCAGTCACAAGTTCAGCGCAGCCTCCGAGCCTCTCGCTCTGACTCCAACAGGGTGAGCACGTCGCCCTCGCGCACGGGGCCTTTCACGTTTCGGATGATGGAGCGGCTCGTGTCGTCCATGAATTCTACGCGCACCTACGGGGCCCACAGGAAGGACGGGAAGAAGTCAGAGTCGGTTGAGAATAGGATCCGTGGGATAAGCGGCTGATGTCGATCCAGAGAACGTTTCTGCTTCGAGACACTTAAAAGGGGCTGAGGCTGGGAAGGCAGGACTGGGATAGGAGACAAGCCGGAGAGGGGCCAAGGCGTGGAGAACAAAGCTCCCGAGCGCCAGAAGACGCCACCAGGGGAGACAACTGGGGGTTGTCGTGAGAGCATGGAGCCACTGTGGTCGTTGGCACAGGCTGAACCAGGACAACGAACTATGTCAGAACACGGGGAATGAGATCGCCAGAGCCCAGATCCAGTGGGCAGGGCCTTGCCTAAGTTCCGACCCTCGACCTTCTGTAAGCCCCGGGAAATAGGGAACGTATCGGTTCCCAGATACCAGGGAACAAAACCCGGGGCACAGAAATTATCCTCGAGATTCAAACTTTAGAAGCCCCACCCCGCAAACATCCCCCCGCTCCCCGCCTCCCCCGCTCACCTGCGTGCACTGTCCCTGAGAACCGGTCCTGCCCAACACCTTGGTGACCTTGGGGGAAGAAACTGGAATCAGATCTAGCCCACCCGGTTCCCTTACTCCCTCCTCCCTCATCTGGGCCCTCAAAACGGGGCCTCCGCCTCACCCTGGCAAGCTTGATGGGCTGCACACGGCTCGTGTCCATGATGGCGGCGCGGCGGCGGTCGGGCGGAGAGGAGTCACGTGTTTCGGAGAGAGTATTTATACGACTCCCTAGCTCCGCCCATTCCCGCTCTCGCGAGACCGTACGCCATGTTCCCAGCAGTCCCTGCAGTAGAGACGTCACCGGCGCCCTTCAGCGCCGGTGAAAGATGGCGTCCGCTACCCGTTTCATCCAGTGGCTTCGGAACTGGGCATCCGGGGTGCGCGGGGCGGGGCGGGAAGGGGCTGTGGATGCTGCAAGCTCTGCGCGCCCTGACCCGCTCCCACTACTCACCTCCTTTTTGCATCTCTGGGGCTGAGGCCATTAGTGCCGAGATTCCCCTAAGTAGGGAATTCTCCTCAGCCTGGAACCCCGAACTCGTGACCCCTTCAACCCAGGACACCCTCCCCAGCCGTTGGCTGTGGTACCCCTCAGGCCTGGGGTCTCCCTAGGCCCGTACCTTATTAGCTTCGGGATCTTGTTCCGGGCCGCAGCTCCCCTGTTCACCTCCAGGGCCCGTATCCTGTCCTCAAAGACACATGTCCCACCTTTCTCTTAATTTGTCCTGTGCGGGAATGCCCGTTAGCTGGTTTTCTCTTCTGGGGTGCGCTGGGGACTGATCTCCATCCTTTCTCCCACAGCGAGACTTGCAGGCGAAACTGCAGCTGCGCTACCAGGAGATCTCCAAACGGTGAGCAAACCCCGCTCGCTGCCCAGACCGCAATCCTGCCCTCCGTCTATCAAAACCCCAAACCCCTGTTCTTTTAGACCCCTGAAACGCTGGGCCGAGATCCTGGCTCCAGTCCCTTAGCTGGCTGTGAAGGCAGAGGTTTGCCTTTCATCTTGCTGCGCTGTTTCAGACATTGTGGTGCTTCTGCACAACCAGATGGGGCGTGAATTCTGAGTGGGAATTTTCTGTGATTTGCAGCCTCCAGTGTGGTCCTGACAGTATTATCATCCCCAAGCTACGTATGAAAATATTTGAGACTCAGAGAAACGAAATCATTTGCTTAAAATCACTCAGAAGCCAGAAATTGACAGCCGGAATTTGAACCCAGAAGTGTCTTTGATTTCTAACTCGAGTCCAAAAATTAGTTGACATTTACAAGGCCGGGCTCTGTCCTCAGCCGTTGGGAGTCCTAGGGGAACTAGAAAAGTTCTCATTCCTTTCTTGGAGCTTATATCCCAGGGAGGAGGCAGAGACATAGCATAGTAGGGAAATAAACACAGCAAGTAAAAAACACCGTTTTAGAATGCTCTGAAGAGGAAACAAAACGGACCAGATGGAGAGTGGCTACCTCAGGTTAAGTGATCAGGAAAGGTCTCAGGGATTGGATTTGGAGTCAGCTGAAATGCCAAAGGATAATGATTAAAACAACATTCCAGACAGAGGGAGCAGTAAGTGCCAAGGCTGTGCAGCCCAACAGAGCCAGACATAGGAAGAAGACTAGTGTGGCTGAAAAACTTTGAAGAATGGGGAATAGTGGCATATGTGTGTGTGTGTGTGTGTGTGTGTATTATATGTGTGTGTGTGTGTCACAGGCAGAGGTAAGGCAGCCAGGGAGGACTAGCAGGAAAGGAAAAACAATAGCCTTAAAATAACCAAATCTATGTGAATATCTCTATGTTGTGACTGATTCCAGATATCAAGTTTTAAAGTATTTTTCTGTCCTAGGAAAACTGGTAGCCCAGTTGAGGAAACAGTTTTGTAAAATTTTCAACTTTTTTTTTTTTTTAAAGGATAATGGTGCCCCCTGGTGCTTCCTTTGGGCCTTTTCAGTTGGTCACGGTTCTTTTTACCCTTTCTGTGCTTGTTTTCTGGGGCTTCCCAGGTGGCTCAGTAGTAAAGAATCTGCCTGCCAGTGCAGGAGATGTAGGAGACTCGGGTTCAATTCTTGAGTCAGGAAGATCCCCAGAGAAGGAAATGGTAACCTGCTCTAATATTCTTATCTGGAAAATTTTGTGGACAGAGGAGCCTGGTGGGCTGCAGTCCATGGGGTCCTGAAGAGTCAGACATGACTGAGCACACTGCTCGTGCTTGTTTTCTATAGATCCATACCCAGCAGAGGGTCTTCTTTGCACTCTAGGGATTAGGCAGACTCTAACTTCAACACAGGATGTTGCTTCTTTTTTTTTTCTTTTAAATATTTATCATTTGGCTGTACCGGGTCTTTGTTTTGGCGTGCAGGATCTTTGGTTGCAGTCTGTGGGATCTAGTTCCTCGATCAGGGATTGAATCTGGGCCCCTGCATTGGGAGCAAGGAGCTTAGCCACAGGACCACCAAGGAAGTCCTTTAATATTAAGTTTTTAAACTTTGTTTTTTCTGTATTTTTTTCCCCACTCGATACATAACTATCACTTGTTTTAAGAAAAATTTAAATACTGGGGTTATCAGGAAAAAGTTGGTAAAACCCCAGTGAATGAAAACCTGATCCTTTTATGATTTTTCTTTCTTTTCTGCCCTCCCTCTCTGCAACAGTTTCTAGGAAAGCTCATCTTTTGTTAGTGATTTTTTTTGTTGTTGTTAACATCTTTTGCTAGCGAGATTCAGTTCAGTTCAGTTAAGTAGCTCATTCGTGTCCGACTCTTTGCAACCCCATGAATCGCAGCACTCCAGGCCTCCCTGTCCATCACCAACTCCCAGAGTTCACTCAAACTCAAGTCCATCCAGTCGGTGATGCCATCCAGCCATCTCATCCTCTGTCGTCCCCTTCTCCTCCTGCCCCCAGTCCTTCCCAGCATCAGAGTCTTTTGCAATGAGTCAACTCTGCATCAGGTGGCCGAAGTATTGGAGTTTCAGCTTAAGCGTCAGTCCTTCCAATGAACACCCAGGACTGATCTCCTTTAGAAGGGACCGGTTGGATCTCCTTGCAGTCCAAGGGACTCAAGAGTCTTCAACACCACAGTTCAAAAGCATCAATTCTTCAGTGCTCAGCTTTCTTCACAGTCCAACTCTCACATCCATACATGACCAGTGGAAAAACCATACCCTTGACTAGACAGACCTTTGTTGGCAAAGTAATGTCTCTGCTTTTGAATATGCTATCTAGGTTGGTCATAACTTTCCTTCCAAGGAGTAAACGTCTTTTAATTTCATGGCTGCAGTCACCATCTGCAGTGATTTTGGAGCCCCCCAAAATAAAGTCTGTCACTGTTTCCACTGTTTCCCCATCTATTTCCCATGAAGTGATGGGACCAGATGGCATGATCTTAGTTTTCTGAATGTTGAGCTTTAAGCCAACTTTTCCACTGCTTTTTCACTTTCATCAAGAGGCTTTTTAGCTCCTCTTCACTTTCTGCCATAAGGGTGGTGTCATCTGCATACCTGAGGTTATTGATATTTCTCCTGGCAATCTTGATTCCAGCTTGTGCTTCTTCCAGCCCAGCGTTTCTCATGATGTACTCTGCATAGAAGTTAAATAAGCAGGGCGACAATATACAGCCTTGACATACTCCTTTCCCAATTTGGAACCAGTCTGTTGTTCCATGTCCAGTTCTAACTGTTGCTTCCTGACTTGCATATAGGTTTCTCAAGAGACAGGTAAGGTGGTCTGGTATTCCCATCTTTTTCAGAATTTTCCACAGTTTATTGTGATCCACACAAAGGTGTTGGCATAGTCAATAAAGCAGAAATAGATGTTTTTCTGGAACTCTCTTGCTTTGTCGATGATCCTGCGGATGTTGGCAATTTGACCTCTGGTTCCTCTGCCTTTTCTAAAACCAGCTTGGACATCTGGAAGTTCACGGTTCACGTATTGCTAAAGCCTGGCTTGGAGAATTTTGAGCATTGCTTTACTAGTGTGTGAGATGAGTGCAATTGTGCAGTAGTTTGAGCATTCTTTGACATTGCCTTTCTTTGGGATTGGAATGAAAACTGACAATTTTCTAGTCCTGTGGCCACTGCTGAGTTTTCCAAATTTGCTGGAATATTGAGTGCAGCACTTTCATAGCATCATCTTTCAGGATTTGAAATAGCTCAACTGGAATTCCATCACCTTCACTAGCTTTGTTCGTAGTGATGCTTTCTAAGGCCCACTTGACTTCACATTCCAGGATGTCTGGCTAGATGACTGATCACACCATTGTGATTATCTTGGTCGTGAAGATCTTTTTTGTACAGTTCTTCTGTGTATTCTTGCCACCTCTTCTTAATATCTTCTGCTTTTGTTAGGTCCATACCATTTCTGTCCTTTATCGAGCCTGTCTTTGCATGAAATGTTCCCTTGGTATCTCTAATTTTCTTGAAGAGATCTCTAGTCTTTCCCATTCTGTTGTTTTCCTCTATTTCTTTGCATCGATCGCTGAGGAAGGCTTTCTTATCTCCCCTTGCTCTTCTTTGGAACTCTGCATTCAGATGCTTATATCTTTCCTTTTCTCCTTTGCTTTTCACTTCTCTTCTTTTCACAGCTATTTGTAAGGCCTCCTCAGACAGCCATTTTGCTTTTTTGCATTTCTTTTCCATGGGGTTAGCGAGATTAGCGATTCCTTTTCAGGCCTCAAACTTTGTATATTTCTTTAACCCAAGTGAGGAATGAGCTCTGTTTACCCTTCTTCTGGGGTCAGCGGCCACGAGGTGGCAGCAGAAACCTCAGAGGATAAATTGCTCTGAGTAATAAGCACTGATCTCCTGGGCTTCCCTGGTGGCTCAGATGTTAAAGAATCTGCCTGCCATTCAGGAGACCCAGGTTTGGTTCTACCCACTTCACTATCTTGCCTGGAGAATTCCTTTCACTTCTGTAGAGTTCTTCAGAGAGCTTCTGAAAGAACTGCAAGCCCAGAGGTTCTGCAGGCTGGCCCCTGGGGACAAGGCCCCTAAGAATGAGCGGAGTCTGCGGCTGTTCCCCCAGGGTTGGTTTGCTGACCACGCCTGCTTGACAGGTAGTGGACAGAGCCTTTTCATTTCCTGAGAACCTGCGGGTGGAAATGAAGCCTGCTGCCAAGCTCTGGCCAAGCTCTGGGGTGGGAACAGGCCTCCCTCACAAAAGGCTCCTCCATGCCTTCCACTTCTAGGGCAGACCCACAACTCGCCTCCCAGCACCGTCACATCCAGTGCCGGGGCTTCCACCAGCTTCTGGGCCCTGGCCCTTCCCCAGGCCTGTGCCACCAGCAGTGTATCAAGGGATACCCCTGGCCGCCAGCACATTCCAGTGGCTGCCTACGCCAGGCCTTGTGACTGAGGTGATGGGCCCATGCTGCAGCCCAGCCGTGCAGAGAGAACAACTGTCACTTTGCTTTAGTGCCCATGTTTTTTCTTCTCAGAACTCAGCCTCCTCCCAAGCTCCCCGTGGGCCCCAGCCACAAACTCTCCAACAATTACTACTGTACTCGCGATGGCCGCCGGGAAGCCATGCCGCCCTCGATTGTCATGTCTTCGCAGAAGGTGCTGGTGGCAGGCAAGCCCGCAGAGAGGTGAGGACGCCTCAGTGCCCCTTCTGAGACCACCCCTCTATCCTGCTTGTGCTTTTGAAGTTCGCAAGTCTGTCTAGCATCAGCTGTGGCAGGAAATGTCCTGCCGGGGGCTTTTCATCTGAGGAGCAAATAAATCCCCACCCAGCCTGGGGTGGGTTTCCTGCAAAGCAGAGGAAGCTTTATGGGGCCTTCAAGGGCTTTGGAAGAAGCCCAGGCATTGTTGTTTTTGTAATTTTATGTCCTTCTTGAGAGAGAATTGTGTAAACCTCAGACCTCTCAAAACCCACTTTGGTCCCTGGCCTTAGGCAGTGTCTCTTAGTTAAATAGGAGGAGTAGTGGTGTTTACTTAAGGGTTCTGCTAGGACGGGATCCCACAGACCAGGTGGCTTATAAACAACAGAAAACTGCTTCTCATGGTTCTGGAAGCTAGAAAGTCCAAGTAAAAGGCCCCAGCAGCTTCAGTGTCTGGTGAGGGTGCTTTCCTGGGTTCTAGGTGGTATCTTTTTGCCATGTCCTCACATGGGGGAAGGGGTCAGGGGTCTGAAGGGTCTCTTATAAGGGCTCCACCTTAGTCATCTCCCAAAGGCTCCACCTCCTAACGCTGTCACACTGAGGCATAGGATTTTAACGTATGGATTTTGTGTGGAAACAAACAATGTCTATAGCAGAGTCATTACGAGGCTTAATTCACATAATGAACTATTTGTAAGCTCTTAGAATGGAGTCAGTGGCACGTCTACCTCTTAATAATTCTACAAGTTAGGCAGTGATGACCTCTGTTGGAGAAAAAGAAATTGAGGCCAGGTGCTCTGCGTAGGTCACACAGATCGTGGGTGGCAGAAGTGCAATTTCACAGCATTTTGTCCCGTCCCTCCCAGTGGTATCTGGGCTCTGCAGCTGATTCACCTTGTGGTCCTGGACCAGTCTTTTGGACCAGTCTTTTGGCCTTCTTGAGCCTCAGCTGCTGCTTTGTAAGATGGGGTTGGTGGGCTTGCAGTGTGATGAGATTGGTAAGGTGATGCGGCCGGGCCTGCCAAGTGGCTTAGAACTCAGTGAATGAATGGCCCGTGTTGCGGTCTTCAGATTCACCAGAGCCCATCCCCAGACTGGCAGGCTGCCCCACTCCCCCTCACCGCTTCACCTGCCCCCAGGGTGTCTGCATTTCCCAGGGAGGCTGCTTTCTACCTCTTCAACTTCCTTCAGGTGGGGGAAGGGAGGAGGGGAGGCCCTGGAACCCCAGGGGCCGGGTGGGTCCCTGCCTTAGATCTGCTGCACAGTGTCTCCTTAGGCCTTACCCTGGACCAAAAGGTCATTTTTGACTACGTATTAACTCAGCCCCAGTAGACTGGCTGGCCCTCATGTCATTAGCGCTTCCTGCATACAGTGCCTGCCATGTAGTAGGTGCTCAGAATCCGAGGGGAGGAGTTGCTGGGGACATGGGTCATCTGATTGCTTGGCCCTTCTGGAGCCAGTGTCCTGCCCTGGGGCAGCGGGAGGCGGGGGCCAGTGGGAAGGGATGCTGGAGGAAGAGTCCAGCATTTCACACTATTTCTGAGACCAGGAACCAGGACAGTCTTACTGCTTGGGGGCAGAAAGTGGTCAGCTGCCCCTTTGGGGAACCCCACTAGAGAAGCCTGTGCATTCTGAAACACCCTGCAATCTGGCCTCCACATCTCTGGTTTCAGCAGATATGTTGCTACCTCATGGGGGTGCTCCCTCAGGTTGCTCCCCACTGCTGACTCAAGTCTCTCTTCATTTTCCAGCTCAGCTGTAGCAGCCTCTGAGAAGAAGGCTGTGTCACCGGCTCCTCCCATAAAGAGGTGGGAGCTGTCCCAGGATGAGCCTTACCTGTGACTGGCTGGGGGCGCCAGGCTGAGCCCTCAGGGCCACCAGAGTGCTTCTTCCTCCTTGGACTCCTTGATTCCCTCTGGGCAGAACGTGACCTCATTTATAAAAATTATATATTGTGCTCCCAAGAATCGCTTGTTTTTACTTTTGAAAGGACATATGGGCTTACTTGGACTTCAGGGTGAAGTTGGTGCCACATCTCTTCTTTTTTTCTTTTCTAGCCACACCACACATCTTGTGGAATCTTAGTTTCCCTGACTAGGGGTTGCACCCAGACCCCAGCGGTGAAAACGCCAGGTTCTAACCACTGGACTGCCAGGGCATTCTTGTTGCTGTATCCTGAATCTCTGAACCCCGTGAGCGCGCCGGAACAGGGCAGGAGAATGGCTCTGGAGTTCTAGGGTGACATGCTCTTACTGGGCATGGAGATGTCACCGTCCCTTCCTTGAGGGCCTGGCTCCACCCTTCAGAGCGGTGGAGTGGGTTCCAGGGTGTTTAGGGGGCATTCACTGTAAAGGATGGTGGTGGGGGAACAAAACCTGCTCACTTCCCTCTCCTAAGAGATGCCTCCCCCACCCCCATTCCCCGCCCCAGCCACTCTACTGTGGATGTTCACCAGAACCTCCCACCAGGGCCCTTGCAGAAAGGCCTCCCTGAACCAGAAACTTTACTGTGCAGGCCTGGGGGTGTGGGGCGGAGTTAGCTTAGGAGAGGAAAGGGCTTCTTCCCACAGAGGCATGATTAGGGGGTGAAAGCCGAAAAGGCAGTGGCCTTCATCTGGTCACAGGTGCGAAGGGGGGGCCACACAGTGCCCTCCAGTGTGGCAGGGTTGTGAGTGCCCATGGAAGAACCCCCAAAACCTGTCAGTGGGTGATGTCCAGCTGTGTGCCAGGATAGTGTTGAGGCTGCCTCACCCTCTGGAAGCTTGGAGCAAGGAGGGAAAAGGTCACAGTCATAGGGGAAGGTATAAATGCTCCAAGAGTGGGTAGTACAAATGCTAAATGATTATCAGGAGGAAAAAACCCCTGGGAAGGCTTCCTGGAAGAGGTGGGATTCTGGTTTGAGCAAAGAATGAAATCGAATTTAGAAAGATCAGGAGGGAGAAGACTGGGCAAAGTGTGCAGAGGTAATAAGGAGGTAACACCAAAGAACTTAATAACCCTGGATGAGATGTGCCATTGAAGGTTTCTGAATAAAGTTAATGACCCAGTCTGCCAAGTGAGGTTGCAGTGAAAAGATGGTTATCAATGAGGATGACTATTCTGGCACCATGATCTTGAACTTATCAGAATTTTGAGAAAATAAATTGTAAGCCAATAAGAAAAAAGAAATGTGTTATAACCTAGACTTGAAATTTGGCAAGGGAATGCAGTAGGGAAGAGGTCTGACGTCTTGAGCTCATCCTGTGTGCCAGATACGTGCTGTGTATGCAGGTCAGGAAGCAACAGAACTGGACATGGAACAACAGACTGGTTCCAAATAAGAAAAGGAGTACATCAAGGCTGTATATTGTCACCATGCTTATTTAACCTATATGCAGAGTGTGCCTGGAGAAGCCCAGGGACAGGGGAGCCTGGTGGGCTGCCGTCTATGGGGTCGCACAGAGTCAGACATGACTGAAGTGACTTAGTCTGCAGCAGCAGAGTACATCATGAGAAATACTGGGCTGGATGAAGCACAAGCTGGAATCAAGATTCCTGGGAGAAATATCAATAACCTCAGATATGTAGATGATACCACCCTTACGGCAGAAAGTGCAGAACTAAAGAGCCTCTTGATGAAAGTGAAAGAGGAGAATGAAAACGTTGGCTTTAAGCTCAACGTTCAGAAAATTAAATTGCGGCATCTGGTCCCATCACTTCATGGCAAACAGATGGAGAAACAGTGGAAGCAGGCTTTATTTTGGGGGGCTCCAAAATCACTGCAGATGGTGATTGCAGCCATGAAATTAAAAGATGCTTACTCCTTGGAAGGAAAATTATGACCAACCTAGACAGCATTTCAAAAAGCAGAGACATTACTTTGCCAACAAAGGTCCATCTAGTCAAGGCTATGGGTTTTTTCCAGGCAAGAATACTGGAGTGGGTTGCCGTTCTCGTTTCCAGGGGATCTTCCCAACCCAGGGATCAAACTCAACGTCTTCAGTCTCCTGTATTGGCAGGTGGGTTCTTTACCACTAGAGCCACCTGGGGAGTCCCTGTGAGGTCACAGTGAAAGAAGAACAGGTGTGGCGAGACCAAGAACTCTCTCAGGCTCCCTGAGAGCTGACCCTGAACCTAGCTGCTGAGGAGTCTGTGTTCAACGACTACACATTGCCAGCTGGGTAACCCACAGCTTCTTCAATGCTTCTCCCTGGATCCCAGAGGCCAACCTCACCAAGATGCCAAGCCCCACAGGTGGTGCTGCGGGACACTTCCTTCCTCTCCCCTCCCTCAGGCAGTCGTGCTTGCTGCCCTTCCCATCTGCATTTGCACCACTGCCTCTTTGTCTCTTACCCAATTTCTCCTGGGAATTGGAGATTATTCTGAGCACACACACACACTCACATGGCTATAATCTCCAACTTTTTTTTTAAGTCACCATTTTATATGACACATTATTTTTAATTTTTATTTTTGGCTGTCCTGGGTCTTTGTTGCTAGGAGGGCTTTTCTCCAGTTGGGGGTGCATAGGCTTCTCACTGGGGTAGTTGCTCCTGTTGTGGAGCAAGGGCTCTAGAGCTTCAGTAGTTGGGGCTCTTGGGCTCTAGAGCACAGGCTCAGCAGTTGCGGTGCACAGGCTTAGTTGCCTGAGGGCACATGGTATCTTGTCAGATCAGGGATGGAATAAGTGTCTCCTGAATTGGTGGGTGGATACTTTACCACTAAGCCACCAGGAAAGCCCATCGCCAACGTTTTCAATAGTAAGCATGTCGTCAACCTGCAAGTAGAGCCCCTGCTGTGAAAATCTGGACACGTTAGTGTTGCTTCACAGGAAACACGCACAGCTAAGGATGGCGACTTGCCTGGGGGCCTGCTGTGCAGTAGCGCTGCTTCTGCTGAGGACAGAGCTGCGGGTAAAAGCTTTTATAGTCAAGAAGAAAACACAGCAGCTGGGTAGAAAACCTGTAAGTTTGAATTTTGTGTGCCTAAGGGGTGTGCGTGAGAAGAGAAAGCCGAGGCTACTTTCGCTTGTTTTGCTTCCGAAATAAAGTGTAAGACCCGCCCTGTGAAGTCTGTGAGGATTAGGAGGTAGTGAGAACATCCTGGGGCTAGGGACAGAGCACCCAGAATGAAAGCCAAGAATTGACGTTTCGTTGATTTATCAGGCTCTGCTCCAGGCGTTGGGGATACAAGGAGCAACACAGCATTCCTGCTCTCCTGGGTCTGACATCTAGTGGGGAATCAATAAATCAAAGTACTATTAGTAAATAAAATATATAATAAGCTCGGGCGCTCGAAAGAAGCAGGAGCAGGGAGGGGATGAGGCATTCCTAAGATAATTAGGCAGAACATTTGGTGCATGTGGAACGTTATCGTAAGATGACAATACTTGTCAGTACGAGTTCATTTGCATCTCCAGAGGTTTCTAATTTCAAATAGGCCCCATACCTTTCGATATGTCTGTCTCTGGGAAAACAGGGGAAGACTCTCAAATCGGGGGTTCCCTGGTATTCGGACACTTACGGTACTCAAACCCCGGGGCTGCAGCGGGAACTCTGGCCGTAGGCCCCGCCCCGGGTGTGGGCCCCGCCCCCCGGGTATGTGCGCAGGCGTGCACGAGGATAAGAGAGAGGCCGGGAGTGCGCGTGGACCCAGCCGGCGCTGAGCTGGGGTGGTACGATGAACGGTTGGGTGGCTTGGGGTCTAGCGCGGCGTGCTGCGGCCCTAGGCCTGGGGCTGCGGGTACTTCTCTGCTTCGGGTTGTGCCTGGAGATCGCCCCGACTCCGATCCAGACCTGGTCCCCGACCCAGGCCCCAGGTGAGTGAACTTGCAGCCCGCGAGCCCTCTCCCACTGCAGTCTAGCTCCGCCCTCGCCCGCCAGCAGCGCTTCACCATTGGCTACGCCGCAAGTCTGTCCAGGACACTCCCTCCGCACTTGGGTCTAGGGGAGCCTAGCCCTTGAAAGAGCCTTCCCCAGTGGTGGACTCTTTGCCCGGGTTGCTGTGCCTGCCTTTAACTGCCCTGCTTCGGCCCTCTCACACCCCGCACCTGCTCTGCTTTGTCGTGCCTCATTGTCACCTCCAAGCTGCCCTTCACCCCAGCACAAGCAGGAAAGTTCTTTACAGACTCTGGTTGTCCGACCTCCAACCTTAACGCGGCTGGTTATCTGGCGCCTGCTTCCCGGGGCGATTTGTCTGAGTTTCCTCGGCGACCATCTCCCGCCCTCTCAACCTCTGCACCTTCCTTCTCTGGACTTATGAGAGAAAGAAGGATCTTCCCTGGCACCCCAGGCCCTAGGACACGTTTGCCCTGGCCTCAGTGAGGTGGCTCTCTCAGAGGTTCCTAGAGGTAGTGGGACAGGTTAGAATGACCTCCCTGTGCACACTGGTGCCCCCGACTTTCAGCTGTAGACTCAGATTCACACACCCGCGGGTCCTGTCTTATCTGGTTCCCCTTCTTACTCCTGCCTTTTCAAGCTAAGTGTTCCTCCTGCCTTCAAGGATCAAGACATTAACCAAGCTCAGGCTCTTTACACCCAAGCAGTCTCTTTCCTTCAGCACCCTGAGGTAGGGACTCCTAGCGTGGCCCCTTTCCCAGGTCGGGAAACTGAGGTTGGGAGGGGCAGTCACTAATCTCGCCAAACCACGGGCCTTGGGCCCGGTTGGCTCTGCTCTGATGCCCACTTTATAGGACAAACACACACACTGCCTGTCTCCAGGGAGGGAGGTCAGAGATTGCTACGGAGAGGGGCAAGACTTGGGGAGGGAGCTGTAGGCTTTCGGATCCCCATGGAAGGGAAGGAAGTCGGCTCCAGGCCATTCCACAGAACTCAGGGACGGTGGGGCCTACAGGTTATTTGGGCCTGGAGGCCAGCTTGCAGACCGGCTGGCTGTGGAGGGTGGGAGCTTGGAGTGGGGCTTTACTCAACTTTGCCCCTGTGAGCAGAGGTGGAAGGGGCAAGAGGACCAGAATCAAATGGAACAGAGCTAGGCTGGGGCCAAGCCAGGTATTTGCCACCCACCCTGCTGCATCCAGGAGGAAGCTATAAAGGCCACTCCCTTCCTCGGTCCCTCAGACTCCAGTCTGCTGGCCCAGCTTCCAGGCCCTTCTATGTCCCTCCTGCTCAGGGTCCCGGAAGGCTCATATCTCAGCTGGATACAGCCCAGACCGTTGTGTGAGCTGTGTCCATTTATCATCAGGCAGTACCCTGGGTTTACAGTCAAAAGGTCACAGTCCTGACCATCACTAAGTGTCCACTTTACACAGGTACCAGTTCAAGGGCCATTGTTCTAAGACACTGGGCTTCAGGGGTCTCTGAGAGGGACCTGAGACCCCTCCCAGGAAATAAGCTGGAGACGTGAAGTCTGAAGAGGAAATCATGGAAATGCAGAGAGGAGGGAGGAGAGGGAGTACTGGGCCTGGGAACGGCAAGGGCAAAAGGTGGAAATGGGCCAGGCCTCTTGCCACAGCAGCATGGTGGCTAGGCCAGAGGGAGCTTGATGAAGAGGAGGAATGTAGGAGGAAGCAAGGTCCAGGAACGGTTCAGGGCTGGTCAGGACTTACCGGCCACATATAGGATGTAGGCTGTGAGAGGCTGAGCAAAGGGCAGGCAAGGGTGGGTGGCCTAATGGTGTGACTCTGACAGGTCTCTGGTGTCTGAGGGAGATGGGGGTGGGGAACCTGGGGAAGAGGTGGCACAGTCAGGATGGGGAAAGTGGTCAGAGTTCTGGGAGGAATTCAGTGGGTGGGTCAACAAGCCATGGTGGCCAAGCAGGTCCTTTACGCAAGGCCTCACTTTCTAAGTTGCTGTTGTTCAGTCACTCAGTCTTGTCTGACTCTTTGCAGCCCCATGGACTGCAGCACGCCAGGCTTCCCTATCCTTCATCATCTCCTGGAGTTTGCTCAAACTCGTGTCCGTTGAGTCGATGATGCCATTCAACCATCTCATCCTCTGTCATCTCCTTCTCCTCCTGCCCTCAATCTTTCCTAGTATCAGGGTCTTTTCCAATGAGTTGGCTCTTCATATCAGGTGGCCAAAGTATTGAAGCTTCAGCTTCAGCATCAGTCCTTCCAATGAATATTCAGGGTTGAGATAATCAGATAATCCTTTAGGATTGACTGGTTTGATCTCCATGCTGTCCAGGGGACTCTCAAGAGTCTTCTCCTTTGCTAAGGATAGCTGGGACATAACAGGCCTTGTTGACCCTGACGGTGGGCCTGAGCCAGGCCAGGTTCAGAGATGGCCCCTCCCCTAGTCTGTTTAACCACAAGCTTGGAGAGACCCTTGGGGAGACCATCTGGCCATTTGGAGCCTGGTAAAGACCCCAGGATCAGTGAGACCTGGGTTTGAACCCTGACTCTGCCACTAGCTTGTAGCCTCAGGCCTTTCCTCTCCTGTGTGTCTTCTGTAGAATGGGCATGGCTGTAGAATCTGACCAGTAGGGCTCTTGGTGAGGCTGTGAACTGCTGGGCTCCAGGCCCCTCACACAGTGCATCCTTAGCAAAGGTGGTGACCACCAGTGTAGTTCCTGGGACCTGGCTTTCTCCTGGTGGTCGCAGCTTGAGACACTGTCCTCCTAGCTGAGGGTCCAGACCTCCCACTTGTGTGCGTTCCTCAGGCCCCAGCGCAGGCTCATGCCCGCCCACCAACTTCCAGTGCCGGAGCGATGGCCGCTGCTTGCCCCTCATCTGGCGTTGCGACGTTGACCAGGACTGCCCTGATGGCAGTGATGAAGAAGAGTGTGGTGAGTGGCCATGCCCTGGGGTGGGGCTTTTCGGGGCCATGAGAGGAGGTGCTTGTGGAAGGGGTGTGGGTTTCAGGCAAGGAACTCTGAGGTGGGCGGGGCCTCAAGGAGGGCCGGCTGGATCTTTGGGTTAAAAGATGGGTTTGCAGGGCAGCAAGTTAGTGGGGTCTTGGTTGGAAGGTGGTGCTAATAGAAGGGCAGAGCCCTTGGGATGGGCAGACCTTATAGGGTCAGTCGTTCTCCGGAAGGTGGGGCTCGCAGCGGGGTGAGGGGTGGGGAGTACCCGTGCTCTCTTGGGTGGGTATTTGGCCTGACTCACCATGTACCCCCAGGTACTGAGGTACCCAATGGAAGCCCCTCCCCTTGTGACATCATGGATGACTGCCCTGACCACAATAAGAATCTTCTCAACTGCGGGCCCCAGTCCTGCCCAGAAGGCGAGCTGTGCTGCCCACTGGATGGTGTGTGTATCCCAAGCACGTGGCTCTGCGATGGCCACCGGGACTGTTCCGACTACAGCGACGAGCTTGGCTGCGGTGTGTGGCTATGGGGGCAGGGAGGCTTGGTCAGTAGAGCAGGACGCATGACACATTCCAGTGTGTGACGAGGCTGGGAGGGTGCACATGTGTGTCTGCCTGAGCCCGCATATCCATGGGAATGCAGGAGGGCACTCGGGCAGCAAGTGCTTACCAGCCTTGCTCACTCAGTCTGGGGCTGGAGGGTGAGTCCCAGGTTCCCTCATCCCGGGGCACCAGGACCCCCATTCATCCTTCCAGCCCCAGAGCTCCCTGCCCAGCTGCTGAATGCCTGGACTTGTTGCAGGAACCAAGACCCACGAGGAGGGGAGGACCATGTCCACGGGGACTCCTGTGACCCTGGAGAATGTCACTTACCTCAGTAATGCCACAGTCACCGCCATCGAGGACTGGGACTCCGTTCAGTCCGGAAACCGAAATGTTTATGGGATTATTGCAGCTGTAGGTAATATGAACAGCTCCTGCCCCCATTCCCACACCTGGAAGCTGCCCTGGAGAATGGACAAGCTACATACTTCCCTTTCTGGTGTGTTAGGAGCTTGGTGGATGTGGGGGGCTCCCGGTACCCCCTTACCCACTCCCCTCTCTCTTTCCCCACAGCGGTGCTCAGCATCAGTCTGGCTGCTGGCATCCTGTTTGCGTTGTCCCGGCTTTGTGCCCAGGGATGCCTGGCCCCGCTGGGACTGCTGGTGTCCATGAAGGGGTCACTGCAGCCAGAGAAGAAGACCTCGGTGCTCTGAGCATGTGCTCTCACCCCCACATCATACGTCCCCCAAGTATGGCAGGTAGAGGGGACCCACATGTGGCTGCTACCACATCAGCCCCCAGACCTGGCTTCTTCTGTCCTCACAGTGCCAAGCACCTGCGCTCCTGGATAGGTGACCCTGGAGGCTGGGGTTGCCTGGATCCTCCCCTGGACACGAGGAGCCTGGATGGGGAACATGCCATAGCTGGAACTGAGGGGCTGGCCCTGGATCACTCTTGGGGCGGCCCCCTTACTCAGATACTATTGCTACCTCTGTTTGAGAGTAGTGATTAAAGCTAGTTCACATCCTTTGTCTGCCTTTGGGCCTCTGTCTCCCTCTGCCTGGGTGGTCTGGGGGCTCTGTGCAGCCCCTTCTCTGTGGGGGAATGCCTGCCTATAGAGGGTGGGAATCAGGGACCCAGCCCTGGGCACCCTCTTGGCCACTCTGCCTCCTGGAATCAGGACAGGGGACGGTGGGGCTGGGAACAGTTTGCATTCCCAGAGAGGAGCAGATCTTGGGCGGTGCCTCCTGGAGTGCTGGCTGGGGGGCCTCCATCCGTTTCGGCTTCCTGTCTTTGAGACAGAAGCTGGATGTCCCCCGGTTGGTCTCCACCTTGTTTCAAAATGTAGGTTTTATTATTATTCAGGCATGCTGAGGCCTGAAAAGACTGATACTGAAGCTAAAGCTTCAATCTTTTGGCCACCTGATGCAAAGAGCCGACTCATTGGAAAAGACTGATGCTGGGAAAGGTTGAGGGCAAAAGGAGAAGGAGGCAGCAGAGGATGAGATGGTTAGATAACATCACTGACTCTGGACATGAATCTGAGCAAGCTCTGGGAGATAGTGGAGGACAGGGAAGCCTGGTGTGCTGCAGTCCATGGGGTCGCAAAGAGTTGGACACGACTGAGTGACTGAACAGCAGCAGCAGCTGGGGTGTCGGCACGGACTGTTATAAATGTCTCAGCCTGTCAACAGCGAGGCTATCAGAGAGCACCACCTAGGGCACCCGCTGGGGCCCTGTTACAGCGAGACCCCGACAGATGCTCCCCAACCAGAGCCAGTGTGGCAGCTGGACCAGTGCGGGATATACTTCCCGAAAAACCACTTGGCTGCACTCTGCGTGATGCAGAACTTCCCCGACAAGGAATCAAATGCATGACCCCTGGACTGGAAGCGCAGAATCTTAACTACTGGACCGCTGGGGAAGTCCTGGCCATCAAGGAACTTTGAGGGACAAGATTTGTCCTGAAGGTCCTGGAGGGTACACGGCAGGCCCCCGACTGAGATCAGAGTGGGGAGGACTTCCATGGTGGTCCAGAATCTGCCTGCCAGTATAGGGGACATGGGTTCAATCCAGGCTCTGGGAAGATTCCGCATGCTTTGGCTAGTAGCTGTGTTGTGCAGCTGGTGATGCGTTTGTTCACAACATTCACGATGGACGTCAGCAATCGAAAGCTTAGTGTCAGGGACTTCCAGTGGTTAAGGGTCCAGGCTTCCAATGCAGGGGCATGGGTTCGATCCCTGAGTAGGGAACTAAGATCCTGCATGCTGAGTGGCGTGGCCAAAAAAGGAGAAAAGTTTACCGTCAGGCAGTCACACTGCACTGGCCCCAGGGATGAGCAGCGCAGGGGGATGGTGGCTCTGGGTTGGTTGGTATGCACACGAGAGGCACAAGTCACTGGTGACTTGTTAATTATCTCCAGTAACTCGCTTACTCCTTGAGGGACAGTCCGTTCCTGGGCAGTGAGGCCCCAGCTGCCAGGGTGTTGAGACTATAGAAAGGGGAAATTCCCTGGCAGTCCAGTGGTTACAACTCTGAGCTTTCATTGCCCGGGCTGTGGGTTCAAACCCTAGTCAGGGAGCTAATCCCTCAGGCTATGTGGTGCAGCCAAAAAAAAAAGAATACAGGAAGTGTGCTTAATATACTCTAGCTGTGGAGTGATGAGGACAGACTTCCCTGACTCGTTTCTTTCATGTCCTAATGGGGTGGCCGGGGCCCTGGTAGCCTGGGGAAGCACCCAGGTACCCACACAGTGTCTTGAGGCTCAGATATCCAGCAGGCGGAGAGCTGGCCCCTGATGACAAGATGCTGGGAGAGGACAGAGTTTCCTGGGGGTATGAAAGTTCAGCTTTGGGACCCTGCTCCCATAGGAGATGGGTTGTTTTTGTTTTGTTTTGTCTGTACAACGAGGGTTGAGGGATCTTCGTTCCCTGACCAGGGATTGAACCTGCGCCCTTGGCAGTGAAAGTGGAGTCTTAACCACTAGACCACTGGGCAGTTACCCATGGGATTTGAAGTCTGGGCCTCAGGCAGCGTGCTGGGGGCTCGAGTTCTGTCAGACAGCTGTGGGGGCTTGGTAGGTGGGCTGCAGCCAGGATAGGGGATCTTGATCAACAGTGGAGCAGAGGGTGCCCAGCCTCCTGGGGTACAAGGCCTTCCCTTGGTGCCCGCTGGGCACCCCCAGCCCCCAAGCTGGGCCCACGTTTCATGCTGCAGAACTGGAACACTGATGGGCTTCTGGTTGTCAGGAAGGAGTTATGCCAGAGGGTAGAATTTTCTTTTTTTTTTTTTAAGATTTTTTTTTTCCACCTTCATTTTTGTTCAGGTGTGGCCAGCCAGAGTGGGCCATGGAGGCAGGTCAGGGGGTGCGAGGCTGATGTCAGACGCCACCTGAGCTGATGAGGTCTAAGGTCTGGATCTTCCTCGGGTGTCAGCTGGGTTTCCAGTGATCAGTGGCACAAACCACTCTGTACCCACCGGCCCCAAACTCCCACTGGTATATTCTCTCACCTGGCTAGTGTCTCTTTATTTTCCCATGAATGGTGGCTGCTGGCATCTCGGGGCTGGACTGGCTGGATGTCACTGTGTCACTGGACGGCACCAGGGTCATGTCTGGTGCACAGGTGGGTGGGGGTGCCTGGGACAGCTGGACCTCTCCCTCTGCGTGGCTTCTCCAGTTGGCCCTTCTATGTGATGACCCGAGGGGGATGACCGAAGTCCTTTTCTGACAACTCGGGCTTCCCCCAAAGTAGAGAGCCGAAGCCCCCAGAGCTTCTAACACTCAGACGTAGAACTGGGCCACCAGTTCCTCCGTGCTCTGCTGATTCAGTGGAGTTTCAGGTCAGCCCAGATGTGTGTCAGGGGCAGAGGTGGTGACCCCACAAGGGCATGAACGCCAGGGAGGCCTGGTTCATCAGGGCCACCAAGGGGACAGAGGGCCGGGAACGGGCAGGCTGTGGTGGGTGACTCCTGGCCACTGGAGCCTGCTGAGTGACCGTGGGCAAGTGGCTTTGCTGTCCGAGGGCCAGCTTTGTCATTGGCACACTGGGGCAGCCATGGTTACAAACACCTGTCTCGCATGAGCAGGCCTGGATTTTAGCGGCCTTTGTTCTCTTGAGCAGGGTCACTGTGTGCTGCCAGTTACCCATCCTGTCCTGTTGGCAACAAGCCCAGTGAGTCACTTTCAGGATACTCCAGGGAGGGTCCAGGTTGAAAAGGGAGGGGGGCCCACAAGGAGGGGAACATGGTCGGTGCGCCTGGGTCCTGGCACTTGGGGAATACTGATGGGCCTGAGAAGCTAGGGATGGAGTGGGGTGGGGGCTGCAGTGGTGAAGATAGAGAGGGGGTCCAGGGTGTGTGTGCGCGTCTGTATATATCTCTCCAGCTCTCACCATTTCTCTCTTTTTACCTTGAGGGAAACTCACATAGCGTTAAATTAGCCATTAGCTATTTTAAAGTCTGGGCTTCTCTGGTGGCTCAGCGATAAAAGAATACATCTGTCAATTCAGGAGACCCAGGTTTGACCCCTGGGCAGGGAAGATCCCCTGGAGAAGGAAATGGCAACCCACTCCACTGTTATTGCCTGGGAAATTCCATGGACAGAGGAACCTGGTGGGCTACAGTCCATAGGGTCACAAAGTCAGACACAGCTTAATGACTAAACAATTTTAAAGTCTACCATGCATTTAGTACACTTGCAGTGTTGTGTGATCCTCAACTCTATCTAGCTGCAAAGCATTTTTATCTCCCCAAAGGGAAACTCCCTCCCCATTTGGGGTCATTCCTTCCCCCATCCCCTAAGCCTAGGCACTCTAGAGCCCCTGCTCCAGAATTAAGAGCCTTCTTGCTGCAACTAAGACTGATGCAATTAGAAAAAAAAAAAAAAAGATATTTGTTGGGGACTTCCTGGTGGTCCACTGGTGAGGACTCCATGCTTCCACTGCAGGGGACTGGGGTAGGATCCTTGGTTGGGGAACTAAGATCCCAAAAGCCAAGTCCAAAAAAAAAAAAGATAGCTGAATGGTATTATACTAGGTATTAGGCACTTTTCTAGGTGCACAGGATGCAGCAATAAAGGCAAAAGCCCCCTAAAGTGGGAAGGGTGTTTCTGATGATAGTGGAGGGGGGACACTGTTACGGTGGATGGGCACCAAAGTGGGAGCCTGGAGGCGATCATGTTGGTCCAGGAAGGGCATCATGGCGCTGGTGCAGGGTGGGGCCGTGCAGGGGGTGAGAAGTGGTCGGATTCTCTATTTGTTTCGAGGGGAAAGTCGATCTCCTGTGGCCGTGAGAAAGAGGAAGCAAGAGCGCCTCTGAGGTACCTGGGGTGAACTGCGGAAGGATGGAGCCCGCCATTCTGGGGAGGAAGATGGGGAAGGCGGGGAGGACGGAGCGGGTACCACTGGGAGTAGAGCTCTGGACCTGCGGGGCCCCCACATGGAGAGATCAGGAAGGCCTCGGACTGTGCGTTGGAGAGAGAAGTTTAGTTGTCTCAGTGGGTGTCCCTGGATTGGAGAGGAGGAGGGAGTGTCCCCATAACTAGCGGTTTCTGGGGGTGAGGAAGAATTAGGAAGGAAGCAGCGACCATAGGGATGAGAAGGAAACCCGGAGAGTTCAGGAAGGAGTGAATCAAATAAAAGAGCACCATCGGGGCCCAGGCCACGAGGCTTCCCGTAAAACCCGAGAGCGAGACCCGCGCTTTAACACCGTGGGGGTGATGGAGGCGAAAGCAGTGCCACAGGTTGAAGATAAAGTAAGAAGGAGAAAGGGTGTGTGGGCGTCTTTTTCTACAGTTTTTCTTGGGGTGGGGCAGAGTGGAGGCTGAGACTAGGGCAGAGGCTAGACAGGGAGGGCGCTCAGTCTTTCTTTTTTTTTTTGCCTTAAAGTGGAAGATGCCCAGGAGACGGGCTCTAATTGGGGGAAGGGAGCAAAAACAGAAGATAAGTGAAGGTGGGGGTTACCGCAAAATTGGAACCCCAGTAAGTTGCTGGTGGCAGTGTAAAGGGATGCAGCCGCTGGGGAAGAGAGTTGGTGCTTTCTCAAAAGTTAAACATAGAATTACCACATCACCAGAAATTCCACTCCTAGGAATATATCCCAAGTAACTGGAAACAGGTATTCAGGAAAATACGTGTACCTGCTTGTTCCTAGCAACGTTATTCACATTACTTAAAAGACGGGAACAATCCATGTATCCCGCCGTGGATGAATGGACATATAGAATGTGGTCTGACCAGAATGGAGTGCTATCCAGTCATGACAACAAAGGAAGTTCTGACACACGCTACAATGTGCCTGAACCTTGAATACGTACACAGAGCAAAAGAAACTAGAGGCAAAAAGTCAGGGTGTATGAGTTCATTTAGCCTGTGAAATGTCCAGAATAGATACAGAGACTGAAAGTAGATCAGTGGTTGCCAGGGGCTGGTGGGGAGCAGGTAAGGGGAAACAACTGCTTACTAAATAGGTGGTGGGATTCCCTGGTGGTTCAGTGGGTTAAGAATCTGCTTCACAATGCAAAGGACACGGGTTCAGTCACTGGTCTGGGAAGATCCCACATGTGACGGGGCAACTAAGCCTGTGTGCCCCAACTCCTGAGCCCAGTTGCTGCAGCTACTGAAGCCCGTGAGCCTGCAGCCTGTGCCTCACAGCAGCAAGCCGCCTCAGTGAGAAGCCCTTGCCCCACAACCAAGAGTAGCCCCTGCTTGAGATAACTAGAGAAAACCCTCGTGCAGCAAAGAAGACCCACCACAACCAGAAAATAAATAAAACTTTAAAAGAAATAAGTGGTGATAAAAACTATTTGAAAACCTTTGTATTTAGATCAGTTTTAGGTTCACAGGAAAATGAGGAAGGTAGCTATAGATACTTCCCCTATATTCCATGGCCCCATACATGCGTGGCCTCGCCCATTATGAGTACCAGAGTGGTACCTTTCTTACAATCTTTCATAAACCTACAGTGACATGTCATTATCACCCTAAATCTGTAGTTTGCCTTCTAGTTCATTCTTGGTTCTGTACATTCTATGGGTTTGGACAAATGTGTAACGACATATAGATCCATATAGTCAAAGCTATGGTATTTCCAGTAGTCATGTATGGGTGTAAGAGTTGAACCATAAAGAAGGCTGAGCACCAAAGGATTGACACTTTCAAACTGTGGTGCTGGAGAAGACTCTTGTGAGTCCCTTGGACTGCAAGGAGATCAAAGCAATCAATCCTAAAGGAAATCAACCCTGAATATTCACTGGAAGGTCTGATGCTGAAGCTGAAGCTCCAATACTTTGGCCACCTGATGTGAAGAGCCGACTCATTGGAAAAGACACTGATACTGGGAAAGACTGAGGGCAGGAGGAGAAGGAGGTGACAGAGGATGAGATGGTTGGATGGCATCACCAACTCAATGGGCATGATTTTGAGCAAACTCTGGGAAATGGTGAAGGACAGGGAAGCCTGGTGTGCTGCAGTCCGTGGGTGGCAAAGACACAACTTAGTGACTAAACAACAACAACAATAATGATGTGTATCCACCGTTACAGCATCATACAGAATATTTTCACTGCCCTAAAAATCCTCTGTGCTCCACCTATTCATCTCTCCCTGCCCTCTGATTCCTGGAAACCATTGATATTGTTACTGTCTCCATAGTTTTGCCTTTCCTCAAAATGCCATAGAGATCAAATCATGCAGTATGTAGCCTTTTCAGCGGAGAAGGCAATGGCACCCCACTCCAGTGCTCTTGCCTGGAAAATCCCATGGACAGAGGAGCCTGGTGGGCTACAGTCCATGGGGTCCCTAAGAGTCGGGCACGACTGAGCGACTTCACTTTCACTTTTCACTTTCATGCATTGGAGAAGGAAATGGCAACCTACTTCAGTGTTCTTACCTGAAGGATCCCAGGGACGGGGGAGCCTGGTGGGCTGCCGTCTATGGGGTCGCACAGAGTCGGACACAACTGAAGCGACTTAGCAGCAGCAGCAGCCTTTTCAGGTTGGCGTCTTTCACTTAGTCATATGCATTTAAGTCTCCTCCATGTCTTTTCATGGCCTCATAGCTCATTTCTTTTCAGCTCTGAATAACATTTTATTGTTTGGATGTGCTACAATTTATCCACTCACCTGCTGAAAGATGTCTTGGTTGTGTCCAACTCTTGGTAATTATGAATTAGGCGTCTATAAACAGCTGTGTGCAGGTTTTTGTGTGCCCGTAAGTTTTCAGCTGCTCTGGGTAAGTACCAAGGAGTGCTATTGCTGGATCATATGGTAAGACTATGTTTAGTTTTGTAAGAAATTGCCAAATTGCCTTCCAGAGTGACTGGACCATTTTGCATTCCACCAGCAATGAGCCAGAGTTCCTGTTGCTGCAATCCCTCACCAGCAATTGGTGTTGTCTGTTTTCTGGATTTTGGCCATTCTCAAAGGTATGTACTGGTTTCTTGTTGTCTTAAC
This sequence comes from Bos indicus, assembly GCF_029378745.1. Taxonomy (NCBI): domain Eukaryota; kingdom Metazoa; phylum Chordata; class Mammalia; order Artiodactyla; family Bovidae; genus Bos; species Bos indicus. Next base: position 16,711,434 of record NC_091766.1, on the reverse strand, counting down.
TTGCAATTCCCTGGTGATATATGTGCAGCATCTTTTCATGTGCTCATTTGCACTATGAACATGTTTGGAAGTCTATGTTGGTGACAGCTGCACAGTTTTATGAATACACTAAATGCACTGAAGTTTATCTTATTTTTAATAATTATATTTTTTGGACGTGCTGGGTCTTCATTGCTGCGTGGCTTTTCTCTAGTTGTGGTGCGCAGGGGCTACTTTCTATTTGCGGAGCACTGGCTTCTCATGTTGCAGAGCACCGGCTCTAAGGTGTGCGGGCTTCAGTAGTTGCAGCATGTGGGCTGGATAGTTGTGGCTCCTGGGCTCTAGGGCACAAGCTCAGTAGTTGTGGTGCACGGGCTTAGCTGCTCCGAGGCATATGGGATCTTCCGGGACCAGGGATCGAACCTGTGTCTCCTGCATTGGCAGGTGAACTCTTTACCACTGAGCCACAAAGGAAGCCCCTGACGTTTATTTTAAATGGTTAATTTTATGTTATGACAATTTCATCTCAATAATAAAACAAAAAGGTGAAAAATGAATCAGCATACTTGTTTGCTGGTGGGAATAATCTAATGGAGAAGGAGGACAGTTGGGGTGACTCGTTAAACAGTCCGGTGGGAGCTGGTGGAGGTGGCCTGGATTTGCTGGATCAGGGCAAATTGTTTCCTCATAGAAGCAGGAAGGGGGGATGGGCTGGTGCATGGTTCTGGATTCAGGTCACAGGTTGGTGGGGCGGGAGGTGGCGGCGGTGCGGGGGGTGGCGGCGACAGAAGTTATTTTTTCCTACTGCTTTTTGTTTTCTCAGTGATGCTGTCTGTTCTGCCACAATGGTTGGTAAACGGGGGTGGGGGTGGGGGTGGGGAATGATGTTGGTATAAGGAGGAAATGGCAGTGAATTCTAAGCTTGCTTTTTCAGCCCCTTGTCGCAGAGTCCGACACGACTGAGCGACTGAACTGAACTGACGAACACAGGAAGTCACCAGAAGGTGGCGCTCTCTGCGTGCGATTGACGTACATCCAGCCATGGGTTTCCTTTTGCCCACGTGCTTATTTTCCGCTTCTTCCCCGCGGGGCGTTTATTCACTCGCCTTTGCCTGCATCCTTCCTCACTGTTTTCCATCAAGCGACCTTCACCTTTGGGTTTTTATTTTATCTTTATTAAAAATTGTTTTTCTTTGTTGTTTTGGTTTTCCACCTTTGTATTTTTTCATGGTGAATTATACGTAACACTAAATTTACCGTTTTAACCAGTTTAAGGGCACAGTTCAGTGGCATTGAGTACATTCATCTTCTGCAAGCATCACCACCATCCAGCTCCAGAATTCCTTTCATCTTGCAAAACTGAAACTCTGTGCTCATTAAACACTAACTCCCCATTTCTCTTTCCCCAGCCCCTGGTAACCATTGTTCTAACTTTCTGTCTCTATGAATTTGACTACTCTGGGGACCTCACATTAATGGACTCTTACCGTGTTTATCCTTTTGTGACTGATTCTTTCATTCAGCATAATGTCCTCAGGGTTCATCCATGTTGTAGCATATGTCAGAATTTCTGAATCACTTTCTTTTAAATTTATTTAATTTTTATTCATATTTATTTAATCTGCCCCCTACAGTGGAAGCACAGAATCTTAACCACAGGACCGCCAGAGAAGCCCTCTGAATTTTTTAAAAAGAAGAGTTCCTATATTTTTTGATGCCTATTTGAAATGTAACAGTTAAAAATTCAACGTTTAAACTCTACTGGTGTTCTTCTTAAGCGCCTTTCTGCTCTTGTTAAGGCTCTGTCTTCAGGTTTGCCAGGATGTTGACCTGGCCCCGCCCCCACCCACCCCCACCCCCACCCCCACCCCCACTTCCTGCACCAGTCCTAACCCTCTCAGGTCCCCAGATCCTGGAACACACACGTGGTGCGGAGGCAAAAATAAGCATCTATGTTAGAAGCAAGTCCATTTGCTGACAGAGATCAATCAGCTTTGGATTTCTGTGGCTGACTCCTCCATGCTCTTCTGGCCAAGTTGTCCTTGGCCATGATGTGATTTTCCTCCCCACACTGTGAGATGTGAGTAGCAGTATTTTACAAACGTTTTTATTGAAGTATAGTTGCTTTACAGTTTTGTGTTGGTTTCAGGGGTATAGCAGAGTGATTCTTTTTGCTTTTTTTTTTTTTTTTCAGATTCTTTTGGCTGAGTGGTAAAAAAACCTTCCTGCCAACGCAGGAGCTGCAGGAAATGCTGGTTTAATCCCTGGGTAGGGAAGATACCCCTGGAGGAGGAAATGGCAACCCACTCCAGTATTCTTGCCTAGGGAATCGCAGGGACAGAGGAGCCTGGTGGGCTACAGTTGCAAAGAGTTGGACAAGACTGAGTCACTGAGCATGCGTGCACGCAATTACAAGATATTGAGTATATTTCCCTTTGCTATACAGTAGGTCCTTGTTGGTTACCTATTTTACATATGTGTATATGTTAATCCCAAATTCCTAATTTATCCTTTCTCCCTCCCTTTCTTCTTTGGTAACCATAAATTTGTTTTCTGTGTCTGTGAAGTCTATTTCTGTTTTGTAAGTAAGTTCATTTGTATCATTTTTTTTTTTTAGATTCCACATATAAATGATATTATGTGATATTTGGCTTTCTCTTTCTGATTTACTTTGCTTAGTGTGATAATCCCTAGGTCTATCCACATTGCTGCAAATGGCATTATTTCATTCTTTTAAAAAAATAACTCAGTAATATTCCATTGTATTTATAATTTATATCTATCACATCTTTTTTACCGATTTATCTGTCAATGGACATTTAGGTTGCTTCCATATCTGTGGGTAGTATTTTATCTAAGATTTTTGCTTCTGTGGACATCATTGAAAACTGTTATGAATTTTCCTACCTTGCTCCATATTCTTATCTCTCTTCATTGAGGTGAAATTCACATGAACAAAATCAACCTTTTGAAAGCAAACAATTCAGGGACTAATTTAGGCCACTCTCAATGTTGAGCAACCATCACCTCTGTCTAGTTCCAAAACATTTCCATTGTCCCAAAAGGAAACCCTGTACTCATTAAACAGATGTGCCATTCCTTCTCCTCCCCTCCCCCTAGTAACCACCAATTTGCTTTCTGTCTCTGTAGATTTACCTGTTCTGGATATATCATATAAACAGAATTATGCAATATGTAACCTTTTAAATCTGGCTTCTTTCACTTGGCATACTGGGTTTTCGAGGTTTGGCCATGTTGAAGCCCTATTTGGTTATGGTTTGTAGTCTTTATCATCCTCTTAAAAGAAGTTGGGTATTCTACCCTACCTCTACTTTAAAGGATTTATTTATTTATTTAGGCTGGGCAGGGTCTTTGTTGCCGCACAAGCCTTCCCTTGTGTCGAGCGACGGGTACTCTCTAGTTGCGGTTCACGGGCTTCTGTTTGCGGTGTCTTCTCTTGTTGCAGAACACTGACTCTGGAGCACTGGCTCAGTGGTTGTGGTGCCTGGGCTTTGCTGCTCCATGGTATGTGGGAACTTCCTGGACCAGGGATCAAACCCATCTCCCCTGAATTGCCAGGCAGATTCTTATCCACTGGACCACCAGGGAAGTCCTGCACCCTACTTTTTTTTTTTTTTAATCTTGGTATCAGTTTGAATAAGATGGGAATTATGTGCTACTTGTAATGGCGATAAAACTTGACTGTAAAATCCTCTAGGTTTTGTGCTTTAAGGAGAGGTAGGTTTCTGTTTTCTACCATTATTCCAAGTTTATTGACATTTATGGGTCTAGTCAAGTGTTCTGATTGTTCATGATACCATTTTTGCATTTTATATTTCCCCATAAATAAATTCATTTCATCTTGATTGTCAAATTTATTAGCATATAGTTTATATAGTTTTTAAAAATTGCCTTCAACCATTTTGTCTGTCCCATTCCCTCCCCTGCCTCTGGTACCTACCAATCTGTTCTTTGTATCTATGAGCTTGGTTTTTGTTTTCTTTTTAAGATTCCACATGTAAGTGAGATCATACAATATTTGTCTTTCTCTCTCTGACTTATTTCATTTAGCATAATGCCTCTAAGACCCATCCATGTGGTTGCAAACGGCAGGATTTCCTTTTTGTGCCTGAATAATATTCCATTGTATATATATCACATCTTCTTTATCTATTCATCTGTCAGTGGACACTTAAGATTGTTTCCATATCTTGGCTATTGTAAATACTGTTGCTGTGGAAATGGGGGGCGGTGCATTTATCTTTTTAAGACAGTGATTTTGTTTGCTTCAGATAAAAACCCATAAGTGGAGTTGCTAGATCAGATGGTAATTGTGTTTTGGTCACCTGATACGAACAGCCGATTCATCAGAAAAGTCTCTGATGCTGGAAAAGATTGAGGGAAGAAGAAGAGGGTGTCAGAGGATGAGATGGCTGGATCCCCAATGCAATGGACACGAACTTGGGCAAACTTCGGGAGGTGGTGATGGACAGGGAGGCCTGGGGTGCTGCGGTCCATGGGGTCACAAAGAGTCAGACACAACTGAGCGACTGAACCCCAACAACAAATGGCATTGTATTTTTAATTTGGGGGAGATCTCTGTAGTGTTTTCCACTGTGGCTGCATCGATTACATTCCCACCGCCAGTGCACTGTGGTTCCCTTTTTCTCTACATCCTCACCAACATTTGTTATCTCTTGTCTTTTTGATACATAATTATTCTTAGTCTTCCCGTATGTATTTTAAAAACTCTCCTCATTTCCTTCTTGTTCATTCTCTTCAGGGGGTTCTCTTATTAACGTTCCCAAAGAGTCAGAATTTTTATCCTTGCCATGTTTTGTTCCTTTGCCCTCTGTTTTGTTGATTTCTTTAATCTGTGTTAGTTCCTTATTTTCCTGTGTCATTGGGTTTTCTCTATTGTGCGTGTCCTAATCTGGTGCCAGGTCACCTCTCTGGCTGAGCGCAGCCTCCCTCCCTGGCAAGGTGCTTGTTGTCCAGTCAGGAGGTCCTGGTCAAGCTGATGGGCTCTCAGTCCTGACTTGTGAATCTAGGGTCTGCACAGGTGATGCCAGGCTTTGCAGGGCCAAGTGCAGGGGAGGGAGGCTGGGGGGCTTGAAGGCATAGGCAGTGGATGTCGCATCCCCCCTAGTTGAAGAGGAGGTGGGGGCAATCCGAGAAGTCTTCTTGGAGATGTAACTCAGTTGGGAAGCTGAGTGGATGTGGGTCTTGAATGGTGAACTTTCCGCACCTTGGAGAAGACTTTTGGGCCCTCCATATAGGCCCCCTATAAAGATGCACACAAACATTCTCTGTAGAATAAAACATCCTCTGTGGGGAAAGCACACAACACACACATGATAATATGCACAAGCCCACAGGACCCATGAGAATACACACGGAGGAACAAACATGAGCAGCTGCAGGATGTAAGCAGCAGTGAATGAAAATCACCAGAATTCCTAATTCATCCTGAGGGGCTAGTGGGCCAAGGGCATGGGGCACTAGATGGACAGGACACCTTCAGGTCAAGCAAGATCCAGGATTACTGTATCATATCAGAGGTCGGTGAACAGAGAAAAGGCCTGACGCCCTAATCTTGTTTCTCTCTGGGAGGGAGGCTGGAGTTCTACCATCCCCTTTCAGGAAGCAGAGGTGCTCACTGCCTTGGTTGAGGTGGGTCAGGCTGAAGGTACTGGTGGTGTCTGCATGTCCAAGAGAAAGGGGAAGCCTACAAGCACAGGAAGGAGAACTGGCTGGAGGCAGGGGCCAGCACTAGAAGCAGGATTCCTTGTTAGGGGACAGGGGGTGTCTGGGTCTGTGAGAAGCCCTGGATCCCTGTTTGCCAGCTGGCCCTGGGGGAGTCCAGGCTGGTCCTTCCCCTTTGTTCCTGCAGCTGCAACTCTGCTCCCATTCCTCAAATTCCCCTTGGATGTCCTCGAATTCCTTAGTGGTCTAAGGGCTCTGAGGTTTCATCAGAGGCTCTCAGAGACCTCAGGTCCACCCAGCAGGCTCCACACAGCCTTGCCTTCCACCGATGAGCCACAACCTCTCCTGGGACACAGGAGGCCTGATCGAGTCCCCTGTTTGGGACATCATGTATTCACCTAGGACATGATAAGAGTGTGTGTCCAAAGACAGCAGACTTCTGCTGATCAGCAGGCAAAGTTACTCAAGACACAGAGCCTGAGGAATTCTCCCAGGTTAGATGAAATTGAAAAAGATAATTGACGAGACAAAGGATAACTAAATGCATCATGTGACCCTGGGTTGCATCCTATATAGCATACAAGGGGGACAATTGGAAAACTCTGATGGTCTGTAGTTTGGATAATACCGTTGTATCAGTTGGACTTCCCTGGTGGCTCAGCAGTAAAGAATCCTCCTGCCAATACAGAAGACGCAGGAGAGGCGGGTTTGGTCCCTGGGTTGGGAAGATCCCCTGGAGCAGGAAATGGCAATCGACTCCAAAAGCAAAGTCAACTGAAGTCCTTTGCTCATCTCTAAAATGTTTTCTTGTTGTTGAGTTGTAAGTGTTCCTTATGTATGCTATTTACTAGACTCTGTGGCAAGAATACACAGAAGAACTGTACAAAAAAGATCTTCACAACCCAGATGATCACAATGGTGATCACATCTCCAGGCAGACATCCTGGAATGTGAAGTCAGTTGGGCCTTAGGAAGCATCACTATGAACAAAGCTAGTGGAGGTGATGGAATTCCAGTTGAGCTATTTCAAATACTGAAAGATGATGCTGTGAAAGTGCTGCACTCAATATGCCAGAAAATTTGGAAAACTCAGCAGTGGCCACAGGTCTGGAAAAGGTCAGTTTTCATTCCAATCCCAAAGAAAGGCAATGCCAAAGAATGCTCAAACTACTGCATAATTGCACTCATCTCACACGCTAGTGAAGTAATGCTCAAAATTCTCCAAGCCAGGCTTCAGCAATATGTGAACCGTGAACTTCCAGATGTTCAAGCTGGTTTTAGGAAAGGCAGAGGAACCAGAGATCAAATTGCCAACATCTGCTGGATCATGGAAAAAGCAAGAGAGTTCCAGAAAAACATCTATTTCTGCTTTATTGACTATGCCAAAGCCTTTGACTGTATGGATCACAATAAACTGTGGAAAATTCTTAAAGAGATGGGAATACCAGACCACCTTACCCGCCTCTTGAGAAATCTGTATGCAGGTCAGGAAGCAAGAGTTAGTACTGGACATGGAACAACAGACTGATTCCAAACAGGAAAAGGAGTATGTCAAGACTGTATATTGTCACCCTGCTTATTTAACTTCTATGCAGAGTACATCATGAGAAACGCTGGGCTGGAAGAAGCACAAGCTGGAATCAAGATCGCCAGGAGAAATATCAATAGCCTCAGATATGCAGATGACACCACCCTTATGGCAGAAAGTGAAGAGGAACTAAAAAGCCTCTTGATAAAGGTGAAAGTGGAGAGTGAAAAAGTGGGCTTAAAGCTCAACATTCAGAAAACTAAGATCATGCCATCTGGTCCCATTACTTTATGGCAAATAGATGGGGAAACAGTGGAAACAGTGTCAGACTTTATTTTGGGGGGCTCCAAAATCACTGCAGATGGTGATTGCAGCCATGAAATTAAAAGACGCTTACTCCTTGGAAGGAAAGTTATGACCAACCTAGATAGCATATTCAAAAGCAGAGACATTACTTTGCCAACAAAGGTCTGTCTAGTCAAGGGTATGGTTTTTCCACTGGTCATGTATGGATGTGAGAGTTGGACTATAAAGAAAGCTGAGCGCAGAAGAATTGATGCTTTTGAACTGTGGTGTTGGAGAAGACTCTTGAGAGTCCCTTGGACTGTAGGAGATCCAACCAGTCCATCCTGAAGGAGCTCAGTCCTGGGTGTTCATTGTGAGGACTGATGTTGAAGCTGAAACTCCAATACTTTGGCCACCTGATGCAAAGAGCTGACTCATTGGAAAAGCCCCTGATGCTGGGAAAGATTGAAGGCAGGAGGAGAAGGGGATGACAGAGGATGAGATGGTTGGATGGCATCACCAACTCAATGGACATGCGTTTGGGTAGACTCCAGGAGTTGGTGATGGACAGGGAGGCCTGGTGTGGTGCGGTTCATGGGGTCACAAAGAGTCAGACACAACTGAGCAACTGAACTGAACTGAACTGAGACTCTTTTCAGATATAAGATTTGTGAATATTTTCTCCCACCCTGCTGGTTGTCTTTTTGCATGTCCCGTTTAAGTTGTATTTATTAATAATAGAATGGGTGTCTGTACACCCCACAACTTCAAAAGCTACAACAGTGCTAGTAATTTAAATCTACCTGAATCCCATCCCCCTGCCTCCCAAGATCAAAAGTGACATGAATTTTCTGAATTTTGTGTTTGTTTTCTGTTTATTACAGAAATAATTCTACTAATAGATGTTCACGTCTAAACCATACATCATTTTGTTTGAGTTGTTTCTGAACTTTATAGATCCTGAGTGGTTGCACCAATTTATAACCCCCCATGTGAGGTTATTTAAATTTTTTTTTAATTTTAAAAAATTAATTAATTTTTATTTTTGGCTCTGCTGGGTCTTTGTTGCTACATGTGGACTTTCTCTAGTTGTATTGAGCAGGGGCTACTCTTTACTGAGGGGCCCAGGCTTCTCATTGCCATGGCTTCTCTTGTTGCAGAGCACAGGCTCTAGGCGCTCCAGCTCAGTAATTGTGGTGCGTGGGCTTAGTTGCCCTGCAGCATATGTGATCTTTCCTGGACCAGGGATCAAACCCATGCCCCTGGCATTGGCAGGAAGATTCTTAACCAGAGAAAGCCCTATATGTGAGGTTATTGATTCCCATCTTCTCCAACACTTGCTTTGGCCAATTTATTTTTGACAACTGAATGGGTCTGAAATTGTATCTCACCGTCTTGCTTTGTGTTTCCTTGATTGATACTGGGATTTGAGTATGTCTTCATATGTTCATTGGCTGTAAGGATCGCAACCCACTCCAATATTCTTGCCTGGAAAATCCCATGGACAGATGAGCGTCTCAGGCTACAGTCCATGGGGTCGAAAAGAGTTAGGCACGACTTAACAACTAGCAACAGCAACATCTCTTCTGTAAATGCCCATTGTGGTTTTTGCTTCTGTTTTGTTTTTAGGTCAGTTGTCCTTTTCTGACTGAGCTCTAGATGTACTAGGAAAAACTGGATGTATCTTTAGGGATAAAGAGGTAAGGCATTTACCCTTCTGTTTACTGCCGAAACCCCCAGGGGTGTGTGTGTGTGTGTGTGTGTGTGTGTGTGTGTGTGTATGTGTGTGTGCGTGTGCTCACACGCCGGGGTGGGGTGGGGTGGGGCGTGGTCCGGGTCTATCCTTTTCCCCTGCAAATCTCATCCACAGAGGGTGCTGTCACTCTGTTTTTGCTGGGACAGCAAGGAGAACCGGCATTCATCTTGGGTTTAATTTGCGCTTTACTCAGATCAAGGGCGGAGAAGGCAATGGCAGCCCACTCCAGTACTCTTGCCTGGAAAATCCCATGGGTGGAGGAGCCTGGTGGGCTGCAGTCCATGGGGTCGCTAAGAGTCGGACATGACTGAGCGACTTCCCTTTCACTTTTCACTTTCATGCATTGGAGAAGGAAATGGCAGCCCACTCCAGTACTCTTGCCTGGAGAATCCCAGGGACGGGGGAGCCTGGTGGGCTGCCGTCTCTGGGGTTGCAGAGAGTCAGACACGACTGAAGTGACTTAGCAGTAGCAGTAGTAGATCAAGGGAGCCTGAACATCTTTTTGTCTGTCACCTCTGTCCTGTGTGGACCACTGCGCACCTTTTCATCCCTCTCTCCCCTCAGGATCTGATTCTTTCTCGTCACATTTCCTGTTTCACATTTCTGCGTGACAACCCTTCACAGCTCGTTCTTCTGTTCCTTGCCCCCCGTTTCTCCTCTCCTCTCCTGTTCTTCCCTCTAGGTCACTCCATCTTCAGAGATGGCATCCACCAAGCTCCTAGTCTGCTCTCCCTCTTCTCTCTGTTCTCTCCAACGCCTCCTCTTCTTCTGCCTCCCACACCGTCCCTTCTGTTTCCTGTTTGTTCCTTCCCATGCCATTTCAGCTGTTCTTACTGTTTTCCCTTCTCATCTTTTCAGTCCCTCTTTCTGGCATCTTTAACATCTGCCTCTTTTTTTTTTTTACTTTATTGATGTATAATTGATTTACAAAGTTGTGTTAATTTCTGTTGTATAGTAAGGTAATTCAGATATGTATATTCTTTTCCATATTCTTTTCCATCATTATAGTTTATATTTAGTTCTATATAAATATAGTTCCCTGTGCTATACAGTAAGACCTTACTGTTGATCCATCCTCTACATACTAGTTTACATCTACCAATCCCAAACTCCCAATGTGTCCCTCCCCTGCCCCCTTGAGTCTATTTGTTTCATAAATATAAGTTCGTGTCATAGTTTAGATTTCATATATAAATGACTCAGACAGTAAAGAATCTGCCTGCAATGCAAGAGCCCCAAGCAGATCCCTGGGTCAGGAAGATCCCTAGAGAAAGGAATGGCTACCCACTCCAGTATTCTTGCCTGGAGAATTCTAAGGACAGGGGAGCCTGGTGGGCTATAGTCCATGGGCTTGCAAAGAGTCAGACATGACTGAGTGACCAACACTTTCACTTTTGTACTTTAGGTCTATCTAGATAACCTCTAGGTCTATTCATGTTGCCACAAATGGCATTATCTCATTCTTTTTTATGGGTGATATTCCATTGTGTGTATATGCATCTTTTCTATCCATTTATCTGTGGAAGGACACTTAGGTTGCTTCCATGTCTTGGCTGTTGTAAACAGTGCTGCTATAAACAGGGTGCATGGATCTTTTTGAATTAGTTTTGCCTGGATATATGCCCGGGATTGGGGTTGCTGGATCACATGAATCTCTTTTCTCTGCCTTCCTCTCCCTCTGTCCTTGTCTCTCAGTGGACACAGAACAGGAACCTTTCTCCTCTTTGCCATCTCTCCCTACTCCCACCCTCTCCTCTTTGCTGAGAAGCACAGAAGGCAAGATTGGTGTCCCTACCCTTTCTCTTCTCCAACCCCGTCTCTGGTGTTTCCAGAAGGCACCCCTTTCCGGTCTTGTGTGGAACCTTGAGGCTGTGGATTCTGGAGCACTGGGGTGGGGGTACCCTTCTGCACAGCTCATAAGGAGATGCTGAATTCTCCCAGGTGGACCCTTGAGAAGGAGCCTGAAGTACGTTCTCCCACCCCCACCACTATTTCACTGTCTTCAGGGGGGTCCTGGGGACCTTGGAGATGGCCTTGAGAGGGAACTGCAGGACAGGCGTGAGTCTCCCCTCTGCCCATCTGCTTGGACCTGTGTGGCCTTGGGCAAAGGACTCCGCCTGTCTGAGCTCAGTACCTGCTCATCTGTACTCAGGGTCTGTGAGTAGCTAATGCAGGGCTGCCCTGCTGTGGGAGGAGATGGCTTGGCTCAGGCGCTGGCTGGGAGATGGGGACTCACTCAAGGGGGTCTCTATGCACTGCCTGCTCTCTGGGTCTCCACGGGGTGAGCATGTATCTTGGGGTGGCACTGAGGGTCCCGTTGGTGGGGTACCCAAGTCCTGGCTGCCTTGGGGCCTCTGGGGATGGATGAGGAGCTGTAAGGGGGACACAAGCTCTCAGGCAGAGAATCTGGCTCCGGTCAAGGTTTATTGGACCCCTTTCCGCCCGGCGCTCTTCACAGTTGCCAGCTGCAGCCTGCAGGTGGCGCTAGCGGGCTGGCGTGTCGTTGTAGCTGCCCGCCGCCCCTCTTCCCCCAGCTCTGTTGGTTGCTCAGAGAAGGTGGGAGGGTGGGTTGAAGGAAGGGGCTGGAGACCGATCATCAGCGCCACCTGGGGCCCTCCCTTGTCTCCACAAAGTCTGCCCGAGATCCCGCAGTCCAGCCGCCCCACATATCAGAGCTGCCCCCGACGCTGGGGCAGCCCCCCTCGCGGCCAGTCCTCTGGCCGGCTACGTGGCTGGTGTATGCCAGTTAACCATGCGACCGGCTGCCCGGCTCCGAGGGCCGTCAGTGGGGGCTGCTCCGGGCCGCTGTGCCGCCCCATTCTTCATCTGAGGACACTCCTCGGCTGCCTCCCCATCGCTGGAGTCTAACTCCTCCACGTCACTGCGAACATCCTTCTCCATCTGGGGAAGAGGAGGAGGCAGGGGACTGGCTTGGCTGGGGCCCCAGAGAGGCATGCCGCTAGCCAACACTACCCCGGCCCTATCTGGTCTTTCTTTCCTTTATAAATTTATTTGTTAATTAATTAACTTTTTTTTTTTTTTGGCCCCGAGCACCGCACAGGGGATCTTGGTTCCCCCGACCAGAGATTGAACCTGCGCCCCCTGCATTGGCAGCATGGAGTCTTAACCACCAGACTCCCTACCTGGCCTTTCTTTATGAAGCTGTAGATCATGCAAAGGATGAGCCAAGACCAGAACACATGCAGCAGCTGTAGAATCACCAGAAGTATGTTCAAGAAGTAGTAGCCGAAGAAGGGGCTGAAGTTGCCAATGGACTCGAAGAAAGTGGTATAGAGGATCCTATGGTGGGTGGGCGGGAGGGAGAGGCAGGGCTTTACTGGCTGCTGTAGCCCCCAGTCCTGGGAATCTCTAACTTGCATGACCTTCCCTGCTCTAGAACCTTCTATGGCTCCCCATTACTCTCCTCCCACCAAAGAGTAATGCCTGTGCTCTTCAGTTGGGCAGTTTAGTAATCCCCTCACCTGATTATATTAAATTCATAGAATGCACAAGCTGGCCAACTGGCAGCCATAACCCTGAACCCCTAGGGGGAGCTTAGTGTCCCAGTAGCTCTCCTGGGTGGTCCTTTCACACCTTCTCAGGTCCCCGTCATTTTCCACCCAGATCAGCTGTAGGGTCATCAGTGACCTGCCTTGATCAGAGAGCAGGCACCTGGCTGGCCCGCCCACCTCCTCTTTCCCCTTGAACCTTCAGGGACCCACACTCCCAGGTCCCCACTTCATGGCTGCTCCCTCTCCATCTCCTCTGCAGGCTCCCCTGACCCACACCCCCAGAACTGGGCCTCTCTGTCAACACCTGGTCTCCGGTGACCCCATCCAGTCTCGTGGATGAAAACACTGAACATTTGCCCCTCTCCCCAGGACCGCAGGCTAGTGTCCACCGCTTCCTCCACTTTTCGGTGGCTGTGGTGGTGACTGGGGGTGTTGCCAGCCCCTTAAACCCAGAACGGTCACAGCGAAGCTCCTGTTCCTCAAGCAGCAACTCTGACCCCATTCCCATCTCATAACCCTTGAGTCATCTCCTTGAGCCCACACACTTCTCTCACCTGCCCTGGTCCTGCCCCATCATTGGCTACCTGGGCCAGTGCTGTCATCTGGGCCCTGGCCCCCAGCTTCAGCCCCAGCCTCCTACCAGCTATTCCCCCAGCAGCCACCAGAGAGAGCCTGTGAGCACCCACATCGGGTCCCTCCAGTCCTCTTCTCAGGGCTCCCAAGTGACTTGGGATAAGGGCCCGCTTCTCCCCAAAGCCCTGCATACTCTGTCCCATCGTTCTCCACTTTCACTTCCTCCCTCTCTCCCTCTGCTTCCCCCACAGGGATCTTCTACTCTGTTCTTCCAACATGCTGGACACTATCCTGCCTCTACAATGCTGTCAGTGAGGCCTTCTCCAACCACCTTAATTCCAACTCTCCACACAGTTCCTGTGCCCTTCCTGACTTTTCTTCTCTTTAGCACAATCACGGCTGCACATATTCTGAAACCCACTTGTTTGCCTATTATACTTCTCCATCCACCAGTGTCAGCTCCACAGGACCTTCCCGCTGTTCCCTCTGCTGGCGTGAAAGAGGAGGGAGGCGGCAGGCTCAGCAAAGTCCCAAAGACTTGACCAAACAGGGACCCAACCAGGTCTCCCAGTCCGTGTTCCAGGCACCCGGGGCCGATGATGGCTAAGCCCAGTGCTCTGTTTGCCTACCTGTGGGCCTTTGCACAGGCTGTGCCCTGTGTTGGAAACCCCTTTCCCAGCCAACGGCCCCAGTTCCCTGGATTGGGGAACCCAAGAACCGATGGCGAGGCAGACCCGTATCTCAGCCACCTCTCCCCCCGAACCCCCACGCCCCACAGCGGAAGGGCTGACTCACCGGGTGGGGAAGAGCACAAGGCGAGTGTAGAAGAAAACCAGCGAGAAGATGATGAACAGAGTGTCGCACATGCGCCGCCAGTGCATGTAGTTGAACAATTTACTGGCCTGGGGAGGGCAGCAGAGAGAAATAGACGTGGGAGGGGCAGGGCCAAGAAATGGCAGGGCCTCCTTCCAGGGAAAAAGGGCCACGGGGCTGGGCCAGGTGAGTTGGGGCAGGGTCTTATCTCTAGGAACTGCCTAGACAGGTAAAGTGTGATCTGCAGGGGTGACAGGGGTGGGGGCCTCACCTCTCTGAAGACTGACAGGGAGTGGTGCCTCAGCTCCCTGAAGATAGACATAGGGTGGGGCCTCAGCTCCCTGCAGATAGGGGGTGACAGGGGGTGGGGCCTCAACCCCAGGGGCACCAGGGACGGTGGGGCGGGGCGGGGCGGGGGGTGGGGTGGAAGCCGGAAGGAGTCAGGCTGGGCCCCGCCCACCTCTAGCAGGTAATCGGCGGAGTCGTGCAGCAGCAGCACCAGAGAGCCGATGCGCAGCAGGTTCAAGCTGTAGGAGAAGCTGATCAGGATGATGGTCACGAAGTGATGAATCACCTGCTCCTTGAAGTCCTGTGTGAGAGGGAGGGTTACAGCTGGGATGACGCTGGGTGGCTGGAGCAGGCCCTCCCAGGGAGGTTGCTTGGAGGATGGATACCCTGCCACCTCCCTGAGGTGCCAAGGTTCTTGGGGTGTGGGATAAGGCCACCCCTCCCCACCTGGAACTGGGTCATAATCATCCCAGGGCATCACTTCCTCAGCCAGAGTCTTGGCCTGGCCTCACCTTGCGCTTGGTGTCAAAGGGCAGTGTCATCAGCAGAGAGATGTAGAAACTCAGCTCCAAGAGGTACCAGTGGTACAGGCCTGGCTTCAGGGGCTGTGGCAGGGGTGCAAGGTTAGCTGTGGGGAGTGGAGGCGCCCACAGGGCATGGGGTATGGGGCAAGGCCCTCCCCATTTGCTCAAACCCACCACACATGAATCCCAATGAGTGAGGAAGGCATGAGCTCCTTGTCCGTAAAGGTAACCAAGAGTGGTGGTTTTGTGGTTTCCTGCTCTGAGTGTCCTGACTCCTGGCCCCTCTCCATTCCACAAGGGAGCCAAAAAATAGAGTGGGACTCAGGGGAATGATGGTAGGATGTCCCGCTTTGGCTCTCCTGCCTGTGACCATAGGAACTCTGACCATGCTGATCTTCCCACCAGCCTCCAAACACCCGCCCTGGCACTCACCTGATGTGGGTAGTTTTCCCAGCACTTGACCGGCGTCCACAGCCATGACTCCTGCAGGGACGGGGGGAGTCTGAGGATATCCAAAGGTTAGCACCCAGAACTCCCACCCCGGCCTGGGTCCTCCTCCCGGACTTCTGGCTCTCAACGTGCTGCTCTCACTCAGGCTGGCTGTTTCCCGCCAACTACAGCCCTGCTCTCACTGTAGGGTGTGGGCATGAGTGTGTGTGTGCTAAGGCCCTTCAGTTGTGTCCAACCCTTTGTGACCCCATGGACTGTAACCCTATGGACTGTAATACTGGAGTGGGTTGCCATGCCCTCCTCCAGGGGATCTTCCCGACCCAGGGATTGAACCCTCATCTCTTATGTCTCCTGCGTTGGCAAGTAGGTTCTTTACCACTGGTGCCACCTGGAAGGCCCTCTCACTGTACACCAGAGGCTTATTATTCAGAATCCCCAGCCCTGACACACAGTAGGTCCTCAACAGGCCACCCATCAAGTGGACATTCACTGTAACCTTGCCACATTCCTTCCGCCCTCTCTGTGCCTTTGCACGCTTCCCCCTCTGCCTGAGCCCCACACACCCCTCCCCAATCCAGTCTGGGCCCAGCACATAGTAGGCGCTTGTGGGGTACGGCAGGTACACATCAGGTACACTCACGTGATAAAGAACCATGGTTCCACAGACGAAGCAGCACAGATAGAAGACAAACTTCCAGCTGCAGGTGGGGAGGGAGCCCATGAAGCAAGCTGCCAAAGGAGCAGACTGCCCCCCTCACAGCACCCCCAGACACCCCCTCACCAGCCCCACCCTGGGCTTACCTGGACTCACAGAACTTCTTGGTCAGGCAGGGCCGGTCCTGGTTCCTGCGTCTCCGGAACCAGCACTGAGTCTGCCGCAGCGTGAGGCCGCACTGCGAGGCCAGGAGGTTCATCTGGGACTGGAGAGCGGGTGATGGGGGCCAGGGTCACAGAGGTGGCCTCCCGCCACTGTCCCAGGACAGCCAAGACCCAGCTCTGCATACCCCCTCCCCGCGCCGTGGTCCTAAACCTCACCCGTGGGGTGGTCTACCTATGTTGATAGGGGAATAGGGGGTTTCACAGGGTGATGTGTGTGTACTCAGTCGCTTCAGTCATGTCTAACTCTTTTGGGATTCTCTAGGCAGGAATACTGGAGTGGGTTGCCATTTCCTCCTCCAGGGGAATCTTCCCAAACCCAGGGATTGAACCCAAGTCTCCCGCATTGGCAGGTGGATTTGTTACTGCTGAGCCATGGGGAAGTCCATAGGGTGGAGCCCCCCAAAGCAGGCCTTATAAAAACCCAGCCCTGGGACTTTCCTGATGGTCTAACAGTTAAAAATCTGTCTGCCAACACAGGGAACACAGGTTCAATCCCTGGTCCAGGAAGACTGCACATGCCTCAGGGCCACCAGACCCGTGTGCCAAAAGCCCGAGCGCCCTGAAGCCCATGCTCCGTGCAACAAGAGAAGTCAAAATGAAAGGCCTGCATGCCGATCTAGAGAGCAGCCCTCCCTCCACTCACCACAAGCAGAGAAAGCCTATGCAGAGCAACAAGAGAACCAGCACAGCCGAAAATAAGGATAAAAACCAAAACCCAGTCCTGCTCACAGGCTGATGGGCCTTGGGATTCAAGGGGTTGGCGGTGGGGGTTTTCTTGCACCCCTTCCAGAGCTACCCCCAGGGCACCCAAGCAGGCCAACGGGGATGGAGGAGAGGGTCGGGGATCTCACCTCCGTGGGCTCCCGCCCTTTCATTAGGTAATGCTTCTCCAGCGTGGCGTTGGGGTCCGCTGGCCTCCTGATCTGGTTCCGCACGCCCAGCCACCGGCTCAGGGGCAGGGCGACGAATCTGGGTGCAGGGGAGACAAAGCCTGTCAGTCCAAGTGGGGAAACAGGGGTCACTGGGGCGAGGCCATAGTTTGGGAGCCTGCAGGGGGTAGCCTGTTGCAATGGGCACGACCTAAGAAAGACAGCTCGGGGGGCTTCCTTGGTGGTCCCGTGGTTATGACGCCACCTTCCAATGGTGGGGGCACAGGCTGGATCTCTTACATGCCTCGGAGTACGGCCAAAAATTGAAAAAAAAAAAAAAAAAAAAGGTAGTTGGATTGGTCTTCAGGATGTGAGATGATCAACTTTGGTGGTACTCAGGTAGCTCTGGATGTGAGAGTTGGACTATAAAAAAGGCTGAGCACCGAAGAATTGATGCTTTGGAATAGTGGTGCTGGAGAAGACTCTTGAGAGCCCTGTGGACCGCAAGGAGATCCAACCAGTCAATCCTAAAGGAATTCAATCCTGAATATTCACTGGAAGGACTGATGCTGAAGCTGAAGCTCCAATAGTTTGGCCACCTGATGTGAAGAGCTGAATCAATGGAAAAGACCCTGATGCTGGGAAAGATTGAAGGCAGAAGAAGGGGGATGCAGAGGATGAGATGGATGGATGGCATCATAGACTCAATGGACATGAGTTTGAGCAAACTGCGGGACATAGTGAAGGACAGGTAAGCCTGGCGTGCTGCAGTCCATGGGGTGGCAAAGTTGGATACGACTTAGTGACTAAACAGCAGGCACCTTCACTCCATCCCAAAGCAGGGATGATCATCCCTTCATTGCCTGAGTTCTGATCTGCGCCCCCCAACCTGGGTGGGGGCCCCCCATAGGCAGGAGCACGTCTGCTCCTTCTCAGGGCTCCTCCCTCCTGGCATCCCCTCCTCTCTTGTGGACATTTGGAGGAGCTGGGACCCTGGTGAGGCAATCACCACAGTGCTCACAAGGGGGTGTCCAAGACCAGGGTCAGGACCAAGCTGCATGTCCACCGTGTCAATATCACCTTACATTGGGGGAAACTGAGGTTCAGGGCAGCGCAGCAAGGGACTCATTCCAGACTCACTCATGCTGGGGGGCAGGAAGGGAGGAGGCAGGAATGGGACATGACTGCCATGTTTTGTTTTTTTCTTTTGGCTATGCCTCAGGTTATTCTGGATCCTAGTTCCCCAACAAGGGATGGAACCCTGGCCCTCTGCAGCTGAACCGTGGACTCGTAAGCGTTGGACCACTAGGAGGTCCCACGACTGCCATTTATTGAAACGTACGATCTGCCAAGCACGTGTCTAAGTCCACCTTGTGTGCCGCTCACTTAACCCTATTATTATTGTCCTGATAGGCAAACTGAGGCTCAGGAAGGCCAGAGATCCACCCCAGGCGACACAGCAAGCGAAAGGCAGGCCCAGGAGTCACTTTCCCTTAATGGGGAAAACCTCTGCCTGTGTTTGACCCCAGAAAAGCTACTTACAACCTCATTGCCCTTTAGAAAAGCAAGGGATATCTTTGGGAGGAGTTAACATGCCCATCTCAGCTGGAGCCATTGGCTAAATAGGTAAGAAAACAGACCCAGCCTTCAAGGCCTGGCTGAATTGGGCCTCCCAGAATCCCTCAGGCAAAGCCTTGGTCCTAGATGACCTACCTGCTGTGTGACCCCAGGCAGGTCACTTGACCTCTCTGTGCCTCCATTTCCTCTTCTGTAAAATGGGGATAATAACAGTACCACTTCACCGGGTGGCCATGAGGGCTGAGTTAAGACAGGCAAACTGCTCAGAGCAGGGGTTGGCAGAGTAAAAGCTCCAAGAGTGTCTGGTAAATATAATGTCAATGAATGGGCCCTGGGTCCCCCATGTCCAGCCTGTGTCCCGGGAACCTTGACTCCAGGAAGCTCCTTGTGAGTGGGACAAGCACGGTGTAGAAACGCCAGGGGGTTGCAAAGAAGGTTGGGGACCTGGGACGGCCCTGGCAGTCCAGTGGCTGAAACTCCATGCTCCCAATGCAGGGGGCCCAGGTTCAACCCCTGGTCAGGGGACTAGATCCCACATGCCACAGCTGCTGCATGCTGGAACTAAAGATACCACATCCTGCAGCGAAGATCATACATATTTTTTAGAAAAAAGTGGAATCTGAAATCACATGTGAGCTGTGCAGGAAGGGGAGCGGGAGGGGCCCCTAGCACCGAGTGGGAAGCTTTGAGGGGGGCAAACCTTGTGGGGGGTGGGCCGTGGGGGCCAGGCAGATGTGGGAGCTGTGACCACAGTGTAAGTCAGGTAGAAGAGCGTGGGACAGAGGGAAGGGACCCAGGAGACGGACGGCCAGGGAAAGAAGAACTGCAGTCTGGGGCAGTGGCTGGATCGCATGAGAAATAACTGAAAACCCATGGGTGCGTTCAGCATACACTCAGGGCCAGGGGCCCGGCTACAGGAGCTGAGTGACAGGGGGTCCCAAAGTGGGGGCTGGAGTACCCTAGCCCTTCCTTTGGCTACAAAGGAGATCAAAGGGGAGGCATTGGAAGGAACCAGGAAGGAAGAGTGGGGCCCAGGGAGGGAGGAGAGGCACTCATACAGGAAGGAAGGACGAGGGAGTGGGTGGGAGTTCTTCACTTACTGACTGGCCTCTGCAGACCCATCCCAGGTCAGCAAAGCAAGAGCATCCCCTGCCCCCCCAAGGCCCCCACTTGTTTTCCGAGATGCTGGCACTTCCAGAAACCTGCAGCCAATGTCCCAGGCCTCGGAGACCCTCAGAATATGGGCGGCGGCAGCTGGGGTAGGGGGCAGGATGGAGCCAGAAGAGCACTGTGACTCAAAGCCAGGCTCCCTCCAGGGACACACGAGGATGCGATCCTGCAGATGGGAGAGCGCAGGGTGGGTGGCGCAGTCACTTACCTCTCGAAGGTGAAGCGAACGACCACCAGGGCCAGCGCCAGGGGCACAGCCATCAATGTGTCCTGGGGGTGGGGGAAGACCAGGCCATCGTGGTCCTCCAGTTGAGCCCATGAGATGTTGGCGGGGAGCCACAACCTCTCGTTCCACAGCCAGTCGTTCAGGCTGGACCACATCCTGTGGACACAGGGTCCAGTGAATGGACAGCTCGGCACACAGGACACGTTGAGTGGGAGGACCGGGCAACCTGCCCTCTTCCCCCCAGCCCCTGGCAACCTGGAGCTTATTAGAGCCAGTGTGAAGGATAGACTGGGGCTGTATGTCCTCAGGCAAATGACCTGACCTCTCTGAATCTCAAGTTCATTTGTAAAACTGGAATGGCAATATCCACCTCACAGCCCAGCTTCATAAGGTGCACAAAGTGCTTAGCCTGGTGACTACTGACCCTTAAATGTAGCTCATGATGGTAGTTATTATACTGTACTTTACAGACATGAGAAAGGCAGGCAGAAGGGAGAGGCTGATTAGGGTGATGACCTTGAGTTCTCAAGCAGCCGGGAAGCTTTTCTGTCATTGAGGGGAGGTTCCTCTGAAACAGCCCAAAGATGAAGGATTTAAGGAATCCACAATTCCCTCCCTGGCCATCCTTCCACGCATGGACTCTCCTTGAGGTGTGAATGTCAGCTGTCTCACTTTCTCCTGACCACGGCTGGGCAAGAGTACTTACAGTCTAACCGAGCTTGCTGCCAGATAATGGAGCAATGGTCAAGGTGGGCCAGCTTTCCACCAAGAGCTGCTGGGGAGCTGCTGTGGGGCCCAGCTGTCCTGAGGAGCCCAAATAGCTTCTCTGGTTCCCAAGATTTAAAACAAGTGCCCCAACCCCTATACTGTTCCTCACTTGCAAAGTCTATTCATTCATTTGTCTGTCCGTCCATCCATCCATCCACCCATCAGCCCACCCACCCATCCGTTCAGTCCACCTATTCAACTATTCATCTATCCAGCCATATCATTTGCTTGCCCACCTGTACATGTACGAGTTCATCCATCCATCCATCCATCCATTCACCTATCCATCCACCCATTTACCTGTCCATCATCCCATCCATCCATCCACCTGTCCACACATCCATACCCACCTGTCTGTCTACCTGTCTGTTCATCCATCCACCCACCCACTGTCCATCTATTCATCCGTCCATCCCTCCACACACCTATTCATCTGTTCAGCCAGCCAGCCACATGCCTGCCCACCTTTACATCTATGCATCCAGCCATCTACCCATCCATCAATTCATCTATCATCTGTTCATCCACCCACCCATCCATCCACTCATCCATCCATTCATCCACCCATCTGTCTACCTATCTATCCACCCATCCATCCATGAGATGTTCTCTGAGTGTCTTATACATGCCAGAGCCTGAGGCTGGATGTTGGAGACACAGCAGGGAACAAAGCAGACACATTCCTGTTCCCATGAAGCTCACAGCCCTGCAGGGGGAGGCAGCCAGCCCACAAGTAAACAGATTCATATATAAATGAGACAACACTTCTTGATGGGGCCTGGTAGAAACAGGGTGACATGATTTATCATGGAAGGTCTCTAAGGAAACACAATCTGAGCTGAGACCTAGAGATGAGGAAGGCTTGGGTATGTGCAGAAGTGGGTAGTGGTGGTGGGAGAGGGGCTGGGAGGGACTTTCCAGAGTGGCAGGTGCAAAGGCCCTGAGGCAGGACTGAGCAACACTGAGCAGGGGGGGACCAGTAAGATGTCTTTGTGGCTGGAGCAGAGTGAGCAAGGGGAGAGAGTGGGAGGAGGTGAGTGCAGGAAGGGGGTGGGGGCAGGTCATGCTCTGTGGACTGTGAGGCGGAATCAGATGATTTCCTCCAACATCTTACAGAGAAGCCAAATTTACAGTGAGTGTTTATATACCCACCACTAGGCTACCATTCGCGTTTTGCTCTGCTGCTTTATAACACATCTGCCCATGCATCCATCCATCCCTCTATCCACCCACCAGTGCATTTTTGGGTGGACTTCAAAAAAACAGCTGGGGGACCACAACGTTGCTTCTTACTCAGCCCAGGAGAACTTTTATCACCCCAAAGTCTATGACAGCAGAGAACCAACAAAAGAACCAGCTCCTCTTAATGCTGTTTTAATCTTAAGACATCATTCCCTGGTGGCTCAGATGTTAAAGAATCTGCCTGCAATGCGGGAGACCCAGGTTCAGACTGTTGGTGCTGTAAAGAATCCACCTACCAATACAGAAGATGCAAGAAACTTGGGTTCCATCCCTGAGCTGGGAAGATCCTCTGGAGGAGGAAATGGCAACCCACTCCATATTCTTGCCTGGGAAATCCCATGAACAGAGGAACCTGGCGGGCTATGGGGTCCATGGGGTTGCAGAGAGTTGGACACGACTGAGCGACTAACACCTTACTTCTTTCAAGATTAAATAATATGGTTTTTTAAAAAAGACTTATTCTCAAGATTTTATCTGCTGCTTCAGAGATTGCGATTTACCCTCCAATTTAATACATATTCTATTTTTATTACTACAGTTTCTACAATGTGATTTTATATATGCACATACATATACATGTGTATTTAAGACTTTACTTAGAATTTATTTGGCTGGGACAACTAAGCTGGGAATCAGAACTTTTTTCTCAATTTGTTCTTTAAGTACCACTTAGTAGCTCACCTTTCCTATCTTGTTTTAGTAAGTATTTTAGCTTTTAAAAAGTTATTATATTTCAAAATCTATTTATGGAATTTTCTCTTCTGTTGCACTTATCTATATTTCCATCTTTACACCATTACCACGTCTTGATTTGCTGTCTTTTTATCTTACCTTTTAATTCTTTGACATGTCTTTTCTAAATGTACTTTAATAACTATTTGTTAAGTTGTAAAATCCTGTGATATTAGCATAAAATTGGTATACTATTAATAATAAATATGCAGAGTACATCATGAGAAATGCTGGACTGGAAGAAACACAAGCTGGAATCAAGATTGCCAGGAGAAATATCAATAACCTCAGATATGCAGGTGACACCACCCTTATTGCAGAAAGTGAAGAGGAACTCAAAAGCCTCTTGATGAAAGTGAAAGTGGAGAGTGAAAAAGTTGGCTTAAAGCTCAACATTCAGAAAACGAAGATCATGGCATCCGGTCCCACCACTTCATGGCAAATAGATGGGGAAACAGTGGAAACAGTGTCAGACTTTATTTTTCTGGGCTCCAAAATCACTACAGATGGTGACTGCAGCCATGAAATTAAAAGACGCTTACTCCTTGGAAGGAAAGTTATGACCAACCTAGATAGCATATTCAAAAGCAGAGACATTACTTTGCCAACAAAGGTTCGTCTAGTCAAGGCTATGGTTTTTCCAGTGCTCATGTATGGATGTGAGAGTTGGACTGTGAAGAAGGCTGAGCGCCGAAGAATTGATGCTTTTGAACTGTGGTGTTGGAGAAGACTCTTGAGAGTCCCTTGGACTGCAAGGAGACCCAACCAGTCCATTCTGAAGGAGATCAGCCCTGGGATTTCTTTGGCAGGAATGATGCTAAAGCTGAAACTCCAGTACTTTGGCCACCTCATGCGAAGAGTTGACTCATTGGAAAAGACTCTGATGCTGGGAGGGATTGGGGGCAAGAGGAGAAGGGGACGACAGAGGATGAGATGGCTGGATGGCATCACTGACTCGATGGACGTGAGTCTCAGTGAACTCCAGGAGTTGGTGATGGACAGGGAGGCCTGGTGTGCTGCGATTCATGGGGTTGCAAAGAGTTGGACACGACTGAGCGACTGATCTGATCTGAATTTGCATTAAAAGCAAACAGAAACCCACAAAATAAGCAGCTTAGGGGGAGGAATAAATTAGGAGTTTGGGGTTAAAATACATATGAAAGTGAAGTTGCTCAGTCGTGTCTGACTCTTTGCAACCCTATGGACTGTAGCCTACCAGGCTCCTCTGTCCATGGAATTTTCCAGGCAAGAGTACTGGAGTGGGGTGCCAATATACTACTATATATAAAACTGATAACCAACAAGGACCTACTGAATAGCACAGGGGACTCTATTCAATTTCTTGTAATAACCTGTAATGGAAAAGAATCTAAAAAAGAATATATATCGTGTATAACTGGTTCACCATGCGGTATACCTGAAGCTAACACAACAGTGGAAATCAACCGTGTATGCACTGGTGTGTCCATGTACATGCACACTGGTGCATGTATGCACACTGGTGTGTCCAAGTCTTTGCGACCACATGGTCTGTAGCCTACCAGGCTCCCCTGCCCATGGAATTTTCCAGTCAAGAATACTGGAGTGGGTTGCCATTTCCTCCTCCAGGGGATCTTCCCCGCTGAGGGACTGAACCCGAGTTTCTTGCATCTTCTGCACTGGCAGGCGGATTCTTTGCCACTGCCACTAGGGCCATACTTCAATAAATTCTTTTAAAAAAGTAGCTGACATCAAGTCATATCACCCTTAAATATTTCAGCATGCAGATCATTAACTAGAGTTCAATATTGACTTACGTGTTTTTTTTTCTTTGAAGGTAAAATTTACTAGAGCACAATGCATCAACATTAAGTGCGCAATTGCTGAGTTTTGACCAATACACGCACCTATGTAAACCAACCTCCAGCCACAAACATTCTCCTCCCTCCATCACCTTCTGTCTCTCTCTCAGCCCCTTCTCAGTCAACCTCCATCTCCACCGTCCAAAGGTAACCTCTGCTCCAGTTTTTTTTTTTTCCATTGGGGGTTACTTTTGTCTGTTCCAGAGCTTCATATAAATGGAATCACAAACCCCATCTTTGTGTCTAGCTTCTTTCACTTGTATAATATTTTCAAGATTCACCTCTGTTGTTGCAAGTTCAGTAGCTTTAATTCTCAAATTGTTGGTACTAAATGAACAGTGAAAGTTGCTCACTGGTGTCGGACTCTTTGCGACCCCATGGACTGTTAGCCTGTCAGGCTCTTCAATCCATGGAATTCTCCAGGCAAGAATAGTGGAGTGGGTTGCCGTTCCCTTCTCCAGGGGATCTTCCCAACCCAGGGACCAAACCCAGGTCTCCCACATTGCAGGCAGATTCTTTACCATCTGAGCTACCAGGGAAGCCCCACTAAATGAATATACCACAGTTGGTTGGCATTCACTTGTTTTTTTAACTTTTACTTATTATTATTAAATGTATTTGTTTTGTTTATTTTTTTGGCGGCACTGGGTCTTTGTTGCTGCATGCAGGCTTTTCTCTAGTTGTGGTGAGCAGGGGCTACTCTCTAATCGCAGTGAGCAGGCTTTGTTGCAGTGGCTTCTCGTTGAGGAGCACGGGCTCTAGGGCACGTGGGCTTCAGTAGTTGTGGCCCATGGACTTAGTTGCTCCGAAGTCTGCGGGATCCTCCCAGACCAGGGATCCAATCAACCGCTGGACCACCAAGAAAGTCTTATCATTCACTTGATGGACATCCGAGATGCATTCAGTTTGGGGTAGTTATGAGCAAAACTGTTCAGAACATTCACGTCCCCAGTCTTGTGTGAATAGATGTCTTTCTGTTTCCTGGGTCTGTCCAGAGGAGTGGAATTACTGGGTCATACTTGGGCTTCCTTGGTGGTTCAGACAGTAAAGAATCTGCCTGCAATGCAGGAGACCCTGGTTTGATCCCTGGGTCAGGAGGATCCCCTGGAAAAGTGAACGGCAACCCACTCCAGTGTTCTTGCCCGAATCCATGAGGTCGCAAAGTATCAGACATGACAGAGTGACTAACACTTTCACTTTTTTACTTTCACTGCATATCTTCCTTGATGAGCAACTACCAAATTGTATTCTGGAGTGGCTGCACCATTTTACACTTGATCTTGTGAAGTCTGGGAGTTTTATGGCCCTCAGTTTTATTTTAGGTGAGATGGCAAGGGCGGGGGTGGATTCCCAGACAGGAAGTGGCTTTGGAGGCCAGAATAGGGGCCCACCCAGATAAACCCGGAGAAGCTACTACATTCCCCGCCTCCCCACCAAGATCTGCCAACTAGCAACGTTAGGTCCACCTGAAAGCTCAGATTCCCTTTGCCACATGGGGTAGCACATACCCCCAGGTTCTGGATTAGGATGCAGACGTCATTAAGGGGGGCGTTATTTCTCCCCACGCACATTGCCAGGTAAGGGGGGTTACTCTTAGGAGCAGGCAGGGATCAGAGGGGCCAGGAGAGGTTGCTGGGGGTTGGAATGTCCTGTCTCCTGATGCATGTGGTATTCTGGTTGAGAAAACACGCTGAGCTGTGCTTCCACGCTGTGCGCCCTCCTCTGTGCAGATTAAAACATCTGCCTTGAAAAAAATCTAGGACCCAATGTTTTGGCTTCTCTTGTTATGGAGCATGGGCTTCAGTCATTGTGGGGTACCAGGCCAGTTGCCCTCTGCCACATGCAATCTCCTCGGGTCAGGGATTGAACTCGTGTCCCCTGCATCGGCAGGTGGATTCTTAAAGCACCAGACCAGCAGGGAAGCCCTGGTTTTAACTAGCAGTAATCTTTTGAAGTTCCGACTACCTGGTCTTTGTTACAAACATTCCTATATATCCTGATTCCTCCCTCATCTCTTCAGAGCACTTCCTCAGAGCTATCTGAGAGGCTGTCTCTGGGCTTGAAGTCCTCAGAATGTCCACAGAGTAAAATATAATTCTCAGGTTTTAGGTTGTGCTTTTTTTTTTTTCAGTGGACAGTGGATTTGGGGGGCAGGAGTTGGGTGGATTTGGAGGGCCGTGCCTTGGATGTCCCTGAGGCCACGGATTCGGCTGGAGCTCCTCCAGGGTTGGGGCAGGTAATGGATGAAATCCCCCAGGGAGGAAGTGTACATGAGGAATCAGCCCAAAGACCATGGCAGAGGGCGTTCGAGTTCAGGCATCAGTGAAGTGATGAAGAGTAGCCACCACCACTGGACACGCTGGCGTGGGAGGGACACCAAGAGGCCCCAGCCTGACAGATGGTAAAAGTGTCAAAAAAAAAAAGGGAACAAAGAGTGTTGCTCACCATCCAGTTACATGAAGGGTTAAATTGCAACCTACAGGCAGTGAGCCCACAGGGGAATTCAGGATAGAAGAAAAACAGGATGAGGCATTCTGTGCTTTGGACAAAAAGGGTCCCTGGATAGTTAGACTCGTAGCCAGAAGAATTTCAATGACCTCAGATTCTCGCATCTTCCCAAACACAGAAAAGCACGAAAATGATTATCTTATCTATTCTTCATGACAGGCAATCATATTTTCCCAAGGTGTGTGCTGGACTGCATGTATTTCCTACCCCGCAAAATTCATGTATATTCTGGCTCCTCCCCTTCATCTTTGGAGCTGTTTACTCAGAGCTACCAAGTGGCTGTCTCTAGAAGACCCTGAGGTGGCGCGGTGGTAAAGAACCCCCTTGGCAATGCAGGAGACACAAGAGACACAGGTTTGATCCCTGGGTTGGGACGATCCCCTCGAGGAGGCCATGGCAACCTACACCTCTATTCCTGGAAAATCCCTTGGACAGAGGAGCCTGGCGGGCTACAGTCCATGGGGTTGCAAAGAGTCAGACACGACTGAGTGCACATATAAAGACTCTGAATAAAAAGTAAACTCACAGCTCTCCTCTTGTGCAATTTTCCTTAAGACAGGTGTGTGACAGTGGTTAGTTTAGACCCACAAGGTTCAGGAGACCCAGACAGAACAGACAGATGGATAGGAGGATGGAGGGACTTCTGCCCAAGTGGTTGATGTCTTTAAAAAAAGATAAATTAGGAGTTTGTGATTAACATATAACAGATAACACTACTTCCCTGGTGGCTCAGACAGTAAAGAATCCACCTGCAATGCAGGAGACCGGGTTTGATCCCTGAATCAGAAAGATGCCCTGGAGAAGGTAACGGCTACCCATTCCAGCATTCTTGCTGGAGAATCCCATGGGCAGAGGAGCCTAGTGGGCTATAATCCATGAGGTCGCAAAGAGTCGGACATGACTGAGCAACTAAACACACAAATATGAAATTGGTAAACAAGAGGACCAGTTGTATACCACAAGGAATTGTATTTAATATCTTGTAATAACTAGAATGGAAAAGAATCTAAAAAAGAATATATATATATATAAAAGAACTTAAGGAATTCTGAAAAAGTATATATATATAGTTCCTGGGTAGCCCAGCTGGTAAAGAATCCGTCTACAATGCAGGAGACCCCAGTTCGATTCTTGGGTCTGAAAGATTGCCCTGGAGAAGGGATAGGCTACCCACTCCAGTATTCTTGGGCTTCCTTGGTAGCTCAGATGGTAAAGGATCTGCCTGCATGTGGGAGACTGGGTTTGATCCCTGGGTTGGAAGATCCCCTGGAGGAGGGCATGGCAACCCACTCCAGTATTCTTGCCTGGAGAATCCCATGGACAGAGGAGCCTGGAGGGTTATAGTCCATAGAGTCGCAAAGAGTTGGACATGACTGAGCAACTAACCATGAGTGAGTGAAGTCGCTCAGTTGCGTCCGACCCTTTTCGACCCCATGGACTGTAGCCTATCAGGCTCCTCTATCCATGGGATTTTCCAGGCAAGAGTACTGGAGTGGGTTGCCATTTCCTTCTCCACAACTAACCATATATATATATAAACTGAATCACTGTCCTATACACCTGAAACTAACACATAAATTAACAAAACTTCAATTTTTAAAAATGGTTAAAAAAAAAAACACATAAAAAATTCACTAACAGGAAAATCTGGCCTGATCCCATGCACCCACAGGGGCATGAGTGCACATGCCCTGCCCAGAATTTCTGGCCTCACCCCCACACAACTTCCCAGCAAGAGCTACATTCACGACAGGGTATCTATAGCCTTCTCAAGGGCCCTCACACCTATCTGAACACCCCTCAGTACAGATGTAAGCGGGCTGGGCAGCCTGGAAAGGCCCACAGCCAGCTAGAGCTGGAGCCAGAACTCAGAAGTCCAGGCCCCCAGCCGCATGTTCTTCCCAAGATCTGAGTCCCCTGCACCCATGGTGCTGGCATGTCACGATGAGCTTTGGGGACAAGTGAAAATGCACGCAAGCAGTGGCATCCCATAATCCCAGGCCTCTGCCCATGTCCCCAGCTCAAAGCCCACTTCCACTGCTTGATACATTCCGCTCCTAGCACACACCCCAGCTTTTACGAATGCCGTCCTCTGCCTAGAGTGACCATCTAATATTTTTTGCCCCATGCTGAGTAGTGAGAACACAAAATGGTGACGAAAACTGGTAAGGTCTCAGCCCTCACAGGGCTAACGTACCTCTCCTGTCTGTCTGGCAAACTCCTACACATCCTTCAAAACCCGGTTCAGTTGCCACTTCCTCCTGGAGGCACCTCTCAATTGTTCCCACCTCAGATCCAGTTAAAGCACCCTCTGCCAGCCCTGCCTCATTCACTGTGATGTTGGAAGCTGGCCAGACAGCCCTTCTTTAGAGGGGGGTTGGAGAAGGAAGGGAGCATGACCAACCTCAATGCCTAGTCCTCTCAGCTGAAGCAGGCATAGCCTTGTCTGGTCATCAAGTCAGAAGGGAAAACAGAAATGCACTTTCCAAATCTCAGAGCCTTCCAAAGGGGGCTGCAGACTGCAGAAGACTCAGCCTTGGGCCTCCTCAGTCAGTTCAGTTGCTCAGTCATGTCCAACTCTTCATGACCCCATGGACTGCAGCATGCTAGGCTTCCCTGTTCATTACCAACTCCCAGAGCTTGCTCAAACATGTCCATTGAGTCAGTGATACCATCCGATCATCTCATCCTCTGTCATCCCCTTCTCCTCCTGCCTTCAATCTTTTCCAGCGTCAGAGTCTCTTCCAATGAGTCAGTTCTTCACATCAGGTGGCCAAAGTATTGGAGCTTCAGCTTCAGCATCAGTCCTTCCAATGAATATTCAGGATTGATTTCCTTTAGGATTGACTAGTTTGATCTCCTTGCAGTCCATGGGACTCTCAAGAGTCTGCTTGAATACCACAGTTCAAAAGTACCAATTATTTGGTGCTCAGCTTTCTTTATGGTTCAAGTCTCACATCCACACATGACTACTGGAAAAACCCTTTCTCTAAACTGTGTCTGTCTATTCACTCACCCCCTTCACTCTCTTGATAAAGAAGAGACACTGAACTCTGAGAATTCACCCACCTCCTTTCTTTGTGGTCAAGCAGGCCAGTGAGCCTGCATGTGGAAAACATGGGCAGTGTCTGACATGCAGAAGGGGCTCAGGTATGGCTGTAACTAGGCATCAATGGCCCGCAAGCCTCAAACTTCTTTTCTACTCCCTCCTCTAACAGATGCCTTCCTCCTAAGGGGCAGGCGGGAGCAAGGCTCAGGGTGGTGAGGGATAACTTTCATTTGTTTCTCCTTTGGACTCCAACTCCTCTGCTTGTTCCCTGTGGACCCTCTGCCTCTCTGGGCCTCAAGGTGCCCCATCTGAAAAATGTGTACAGCCAGATCTTCTGCTTTGCTGCACCCTGTACAGGTTCAGGAAGCTGGGTGGCTTGTATGCTCCACGCTGGTCTTGCAACGGATTTGATTCCTCCAATTTACCTGCCATTGACCGCACCACTGTTTCAGTTTCCTCATTTGTAAAATGGGAATAACAATGCCACCCCCACCCCCCAACCCGCCCCACCCCCGCTGCCGCCCGCCATGTGGGGGAGGGGTTGGGAATGATGCCTGGGGTGGAGTGAGCTCTGAGTAAAAATGTAGTTACTGTTAGCAGCTGGGTGGGGGAAGCAGTCTGGGAATGAGGGCATTGATCCCTGCAGGTTCTGAGTGGTTCTCCCAGGGACATCCTCCCATCCATGCTCCTCTCCCGCCTCCCTCTGCAGCCTTTCTTTAAAGCTGTAGCCAATGAATGAGCTCAGGATGGCTGCTGAGGGGTCATCTGGAGAATCACCAAGCGGGCAGCTGGTCAGGCCTAACCAGCCTGTGGTTTTATCCTCATCTCCCCTCCCACCCTCGAGTTCCTCCCCCTCCTCCCCAAGCTGGTCTCCCAGCCTGGACTGCTTCTCAAAGGCACTTTGGCCCCACTCCCAGCCCTGCCTCTGCCACCTGGGAGCCAGACTCTGATAATCCTTCTTAGTGCCTAAAAATATCCCCAGATTGGAGGGGCAAGTAGAAGACAGCGATCAGGGCTTTGTGCTGACACGGGGAGGGGGAGGATGAGCAGAGCACCCCTGAACTCCGCCCCCCACCCCCCTGCCCTGGCAACACCCAGCAGAGCAGAGCTGTGCACACACGTTTTATTTTAAATCTGGCTGGAAGTGCAGGGCTTGTCTGGGCTGTGCAGGGAAGAACAGACACATACACACATACTCACTCACTGCCCCCACAGCCTGGCCTGCTTGGGGTCACCTGACTCCTTCGGCTAGAGGCCCAGGCAGGGAGCACGTGATGGGCTAAGAGGGGGTTATTTGTAGATAACCACAGCCACTCCTGCACCCAGCCCCTGCTCCTCCACTTTGGCCTCTCTGAGCTGGGTCCCTGCAGGGTGCTCACGACCAGAGATGTAGCCAGGCCAGGAGATACCACCTTCAAGGATCCTAAGCGGGGGGGTGTCCCAAGTCCAGGGCTCTGCCTCTCCCCTTCATGCTCTGGCCCTGCTGGTACACCCCCTCCCCCAACTCAATTCACTGCAATGGCTGCTTGGTGGGCTTCCAATTCACCAATCAGATTCCTCCTCCAGGGTCTGCATGTGCTGTGTCCAAAACTCACCAAGCTCACTCCCATCTCAGGACCTTTACATGTGCTATGACCAACTCACCAAGTTCATTCCTGCCTCAGGACCCTTGCACATGCTGTTCTCCCAGGCAACCCCTGTCTATCTCTGTCTCATCATTCACATCTTGCTTCACTGTTACCTCCTTGGAGAATTCTTCTCAGATCACTACCAAAGAAGCCATCATATTATTCCATCTCCTTACCCAATTTTGTTGCTTCAGTCCTGTCATCCCACTTGAACTGTTTTCTTTTTTTTTTTTTTAATGCTTACAATTATTTATTTCTTTACTTACTTTTGGCCGTGCTGAGTCTCTGTTGCAGTGTGCAGGCTTCAGTAGTTGCAGCACATGGGCTTAGTTGCCCCATGGCACATGGGATTTTCCTGGACCAGGTATGGAACCCTGGTCCCTTGCATTGGAAGCATAGAGTCTTGGCCCATGTTCCCTGGAATCCCCAGCCCATTGGCCACCCCTCATCACTACAGCCTGTTTCTCCAGGTTCCCTGGCTGCACCTTCTCAGAATCACCCCTTGGCAATGCAACCCCCTACCACTGCCCCCTCCCCCTAATAAAGTAACCATCAGGGAGGGCTGTGAGGGTTGATCTGCAGATGCCTGAGGGCTGACTGTGGGACATCCATCCACCCTCCTGGAATCTGTTCCCTCCCTCCTACATCTCCTGGAATATCCCAGGTGCTAGAGCCCCCAAGGGCGCCACCCAGTGGCGGCAAAGTCTTTACACAGGTGGTGCCTTTTTCCTTAAGTGCCCTCACCCCTTCACTAGGCACCCCCTTCACTGGGCTCATTTGTACTAGTCTTTAAAACCTGGGTCAGATTAAATTCCCTACTTAAGAGGCCTTCTCTATCCTTCCTACCCTAAGGAAGCAGAGCTCCCTCCCTAGTCCCGCCCACCCCACCAGGGCCTTTCTTCAAAGCTTCTGTTCAGCCCTGGCTGGCCCCAGGGAGCTTAGAGAGCTGAGCCTTCCTACCAGAGAGTGAGGGTCAGACCAGGAAGAGACCTGTGGGGTCCCCAGCATCACCCAGTGTAGGGGTGTGTTGGGAGTTGGTTAGGGTAGTTTCAAGAAGGACGGAGGGAAGAGAGATCAGGTCTCTGGAAGTTTTTGTGGGCAAGTGAGCAGATCCAGCCCCAGAGGCAAGGGGGGTGGGGCAGCAGTATCTGATTGTTACCTGCACAGGACTCAGAGAGGTCAAGCAAACTGATGGGCTTGTAAGGAGAGTGCTTGCTGAGTGTGTGCTCAGTCGTGTCTGACTCTTTGTGACCCCATAGACTGTAGCCCTCCAGGTTCCTCTGTCCATGGGATTTCCCAGGCAAGAATACTGGAGCAGGTTGCTATTTCCTTTTCCAGGGGATCTTCCTGACCCAGGAATCGAACCTGCATCTCCTATGTCTCCTGCTCAGGCAATTAGTTAAAAACAAAACCACACAACTCTGGGACTTCCTTGGAGGTCCAGACTCTGTGCTTCCATTGCAGAGAGCATGGGTTTGATCCCTGGTCGGGGAACTAAGATCCCACATGCTATGTGATGCAGCCAAAATTTTTTTTAAAAAACCAAAAACCTAACTTTATTGAGTGACACACAAAAACTATGCATGTTTAAAGTGTGTGATTCAATGCATTTGACATATGTATGGACTGATGGAACTCATCACCTGGATCAAGATATCCATCACTATAGGCTTCCCAGGTAGCTTAGTGGGAAAAAATCCGCCTGTCAATGCAGAAGCTGTGGGCCCGATCCCTGGGTTGGGAAGATCTCCTGGAGGAGGAAATGGCAACCCACTCTAGTACACTTGCCTGAAAATATTCATAGCCAAAGGAGCCTGGTAGGCTACAGTCCACGAGATAGCAAAGAGCACACACATATCCATCACTCCCCAAATTTTCTTGCTTCCTTTGGAGTTCCTCCCTCTCTCCCTTCCAGTGAGAACTGGAAGCAACCTGGATGTCCAATGCTGGGAATCAGAAATTCCATCAGAAATTCAGGATTCCATACTATGAAATATTACATAAGCATTTAAAAGGAGGAGGAAGACCAACCTGGAGGTCATGATGCCCAGTGAAATAAACCAATCTCAGAAAGACAGATATTATCTGATTCCACTTACAGGGGGTCCTTAGTTAGAGGAGTCAGATTTATAGAGACAGAAAGTAGAACGATGGGTGCCAGGGGCTAGAGTAGCTGGATGGGGAGTTAAGTGTTCAATGAAAACAGTTTCTGTTTGGAAAATGAATAAGTCATGGAGATGGGTTACATGACAATGTGAATCTTGTATAAAATGGTCCAGATGATAATTTTTTTGCGATATGTGGTTTACCACAATTAAAATAATTTTTAATTAAGAAAATTATCAAATTGGGATGAAGAGAGGAGGGAAAGCTATGCTCATGGACTTGGTAATATCACTGAGTTGAAAAAATGAAAGCAAAATCCAGAGACACTAATGAACTGATATGTAATTCATGTCATGGAAAACCACCAAAAGTTCTGTCCTTGGCATTTATAACAGTGGAGTTAGCTGCATCAGACCAGCCCTCTCGGAGATGATAATGATAAGCTCTGGACTAAAGGCTAAAAAACTCTTATACCTTGAAGTTTTGGTGTTCCAACATCCTATATGGTATCCATTAGCCACATGTGCTCATTTAACTTCCAATTAATTAAAATTAAAATCTAAAATTCAGTTCCTCAGTTGTATTATGAACATTTCTACACTTAATAGCCACATGTGGCTTGTGGCTACCATATTGGGTAGTGAAGGTATGGAACATTCCCATCAATGCAGAAAATTCTACTGGGCAGTACAGCTCTAGAGAGTTACCAAAAATAGGCAAAAGTTGGAGGGGAGTCTCTACCTGTTCTAAGGGAATGGTATGGGGTGAGCTTCCCATTTCTCACTGGAAATAGAAACTGGATTGAAAAATGATAAGACAGAATCCAAAGGGACTATAACAGTTCAACAATGGGGCAGAACACACAGGAAAGGAAAAAGCCAAAAAGCAACAACCAAAAATCAGGTTCAAATTCTATCCAAAATTGCTGTGCAAGTCTCTTGCTAACCCTTGAACCATGTGCAGGGCAGACTTCAACCAGCCTGGGTTAAGCTAAAGAAAAGTAAGATATCACCCTCCTCCCACCCCAGGGGAAAGAGACTTTGGAACTTGAGTTCAGACAGTTTAATTGCCTGTGAAAATTTAAAAAAGGGATGTGGGGAAGAATCAATGTTCTTCAGAGGAACACAACAGAATCCAGAGTGTCTACAAGGTATCTTTCATAATGTCCAGAATACAATCCAAAATTACTTGACATGTGAAGAAACAGGAACACATGACCTATGCCCAAGAAAGAAGGAAATTACTGAGGACCAACCTTGAGATGACCCAGATGTTGGAATGAGCAGATAAGGACTTTGAAGTGGCTATTATAAATATATTCAAGGATGTGAAGGAAAAGTACCTCCTAATGAATGAACAACAACAAAAACCTCAGTAGGGAAGCAGAAATTATAAAAAAAAAAAAAAATGCACCAAATGGAGATTCTAAAACTGAAAAATACAATATTTGAAATAGAAAAATTGACTGTGGACTCAGCCATAAAAAGAATGAAATTTTGCAATTTGCAACAACAGGGATGGACTTGGAGGGTATTATGCTTAGTGAAATAAGTCAGACAGAGAAAGACAAATACTGTATGATATCACTTATATGTGAAATCTAAAAAATAAAATAAGCGGGTGAATATACCACAAAAGAAACAGATCCACAAACTACAGGTTACTGGTAGGAAGAGAGAAGAGGGAGGGGCAAGAGAAGGGTAGGAAATTAAGAGGTACAAGGATGTGAAGGAAAAGTACCTCCTAATGAATGAACAACAACAAAAACCTCAGTAGGGAAGCAGAAATTATAAAAAAAAAAAAAATGCACCAAATGGAGATTCTAAAACTGAAAAATACAATATTTGAAATAGAAAAATTGACTGTGGACTCAGCCATAAAAAGAATGAAATTTTGCAATTTGCAACAACAGGGATGGACTTGGAGGGTATTATGCTTAGTGAAATAAGTCAGACAGAGAAAGACAAATACTGTATGATATCACTTATATGTGAAATCTAAAACATAAAATAAGCGGGTGAATATACCACAAAAGAAACAGATCCACAAACTACAGGTTACTGGTAGGAAGAGAGAAGAGGGAGGGGCAAGAGAAGGGTAGGAAATTAAGAGGTACAAGCTATTATATATAAAATAAATAAGCTACAAGGACATATTGTACAACACAGGGAACATAGTAAATATTTTATGATAACAACAAATGGAATACAACCTTTATAAATTGTGAATCACTATACTGTGATTCATATAATATTGAAACATATAATACTGTACATCAACTATATCTTAAAAAATAGATAAAATACAATATACATTGTACAAGAAGAAAAAGAAAGCATTATGTATCCAGAAAAAAAGCCAAAAAAAGTTTTTTGGTGTTTTTTCCCCTCCCACTGTGGGCTTGATAGCAGATCGGAGATGGTAAAAAAGACAGCTAACTAATTTGGAGACTGATAATAACAAATACTGAACAGAAGAAGAGAAAAGAAAAAACTAAAGATTGAATAAAAATGTGTATCTAGAAATGGACAGCGGTGGCTGGACAATACTGTGAATATACTTAATGCTACCTAGTCATGCAATTAAAAATGGTTAAAATGGTAAAATGTTTAGCTTGCATGCATTTTACCACAACTTAAAAAAATATATAGTCTCAGTGACCTTGGGACAACATCAAAAGATCCAACACATGTGCAATTGCAGTGCTCTAAAGGATATCGTCCACACTCCGGAGAGGTATTCTATCAGGAAGCTGGGGGATGGGGGGAGCTGGTCCACCTATTTTGTGAGTCACTGATTTTTACAAGAGGTGTATTTCAAGGTGACTTAATCTTTTTTTTTTTAATTGCACAATTCACCTAACATAAAATATACCATCCTAAAGGCAGTTACTGTTCTCCTGTCACAGATGAACTGACTTATCTACCCAGGGCCACATAGCTGATAACTGACCAGGCTGCATGTGAGCTCAGCCCCGTACCACCCGGTGTTCTAGATGGACATGGGCTCACGGAACATCAGCCCCTGCATTCTTGGAAAACAGGACCTGCTGCCTTTATGCCCACACTTCACCCCATCTACTCTGGGCTTTGCCTGGATCCTCAGTGACTACCCCCTGGCCCACGCCAACCCCAGTGGTCAGTTCTGTCTGTGGATTCCTGACCTCCTAGTGGTGTGTGTTCTTGTTGTTAAGTCATGTCCGGCCCTCTGAGACCCCATGGACTGCAGTACACCAGGCTTATCTGTCCTCCACTATCTCCTGGAGTTTGCTCAAATTCATGTCCATTGAGTCAGTGATGTTATCCACCCATCTCATCCTCTGTCGTCCCTTTCTCCTGCTGCCCTCAATTCTTCCCAGTATCAGGGTCCTTTCCAATGAGTTGGCTCTTTGCATCAGGTGGCCAAAGTATTGGAGCTTCAGCTTCAGTCCTTCCAATGAATATTCTGGACTGATTTCCTTTAGGATTAACTGGTTTGATCTCCTTGCTGTCCAAGGGACTCTCAAGAGTCTTCTGCAGCACCACAATTCAAAAGCATCAATTCCTCCTAGTGGTCTATCTGCCCCTTTTGTCTGTCTCTCCTTCCAAGAACCATGGCATCCTGGCTAATCTAATCCAAGCCGTTTTTCTTCCCCTATGACCCTAAATGAGGCCAGTCCTGAACCCTCTCACACCAGCTTTTCTCCCTGGGAAATCTCACCCCCACTATCAGTGAGCCTGTGCTTTGGTTTTCCAGATTCCTGCAGTTTCCAGGTTTCTCTCCCAATGTCAAAATGGTTAACCCAACAGCGCCTGGCTATGCCTTGCCCAGATATATCTCACTCAACTCATCCTCCACCGTAAGTGTGCTTCTTGGCCAACATCCCACCATGTACCCAGTCTTTGGGGACAAGAATCTGAGAGTCATCTCAGACCCTTCCTCATCACCCCCGCCCCCCACCACCCCAGACACTCAGCTACTCTCCAGGTCCTGCAATTGCATCTGTCTCTCCCGTAATAATCAAGCGAGTTCTTCTCCGCTCAATTCCCACTACCAAGGACCCGTCTCTGATCTCAATTCTCGTGGTTACCTCCACCTTGATCTCTCTGCCTCTCGTATTACTTTTCTTTTTAAAAATGTTATCAATATTTATTTTTATTTATTTATTTGGTTGCACCAGGTCTTAGTTTCCACATGAGGGATCTAGTTCCCTGACCAGGGATCGAACCCTGATCCCCCTTCATTGAGAGTTCAGAATCTTAGTCACTGGACCACCAGGGAAGTCCCCTGCCTCTGGTTTTCCCCAGGCTGCCTCCCTCCATCCACATTTCCTTCCCTGAAAGAGAAAAGCCAGCACTGGAGAGGGTGTGGAGAAAATGGAACCCTTGTACACTGTTGATAGGAATGCAAATTGGTGCAGCCACTATGGAGAATAGTAGGGAGGTTCCTGAAAAAACTAAAAATAGAGCTCCCATATGATCCAGCAATCCCACTTCTGGGCATGTACCCAGAAAATATGAAAACTTTAATTTGAAAAGATACACACACCCCAGTGTTCACAGCAGCACCATTTGCAAACAAGACATGGAAGCAACCTAGAAGTCCATCAGTAGAGGAATGTTTAAAGATGATGTGGTGCATATTAACAATGGAATATTACTCAGCCATAAAGAGAATGAAATAATGCCATTTGCAGTCACATGGAGGGACCTTAGATATCATATTAAATGAAGTCAGTCAAAGACAAATACCATATATCACTTACATGTGGACTCTAAAACAAGGATACAAATGAACTTATTTACAAAACAGAAACAGACTCCCAGACATAGAAAACAAATTTACAGTTCCCAAAGGGGATAAGGGTGAGGGGAGGAATCAATGAGGAGTTTGAGATTAGCAGATTCAAGCTACTATATACAGATAAACGACAAGGACCTACTGGATAGCACAGGGAACTGTATTCAATATCATGTAATAAATTTTAATGGGAAAGGAAAAAAGAGAGCCAGTGTCAGCATCATAAGCAGACAGTGAGCATAAAACAAACACAATGTAAGTAGGATGACATTTGGTCCTGGCAGGTACTGAACTCTAGGGAGCCTGCCAGCCCAGGTCTGAGCCCTCCTGGTTTAAGCATTCAAGCGGAAGTTGGCAAATGTTGTCACCTGGGCCTTAAAGACACAGCAGCAGCAACAGGAGCCTTGGGCCTTGATGTTCCCAGAAGCGGGGTGATTCTCCTGTGAATAGTCCTGTCACGTGGGCTGTCCTTGGGACCTCAGATGACCTGCATCAGGCGAAGTGCCCCAGAGATTAAAACATTACAGAAATTAGATGGTGTATGGGCTTCCCTGGTAGTTTGGTAGTTCAGACAGTAAAGAAATCCGCCTGCAATGCGGGAGACCCAGGTTCAATCCCTGGGTTGGGAAGATCCCCTGGAGAAGGACATGGCCAACCCACTCCAGTATTCTGGTCTGGAGAATCCTAAGGACAGAGGACCCTGGCAGTGTATTTGAATTGAACCCTTCTCAATTAGTAGATGTTGTTTCTAAAGTATTCAACAACAGGGAACAGAAGCAAGGAGAAGTGAAATGGAATGCTGCTTTTCTGGTAACAGCATTAAAGTGAGTAACCTAAAGGAGGGCTTCCCAGGTAGCTCAGTGGTAAAGAATCCATCTGCCAATGCAGGCAACCCAGGTTCGATCCCTGGGTCAGGAAGATCCCCTGCAGGAGGACATGGATACCCACTCCAGTATTCTTGCCTGGAAAATCCCATGGACAGAAGAGCCTGGAGGGCTACAGTCCACAGGGTCACAAAGAGTTGGACACAACTGAGCACGCATGCATGAACACAGGCATGCAGCGCTGTCAGGGTCCCAGGGGAACCAAGGGTTGAGACAGAGGCAAACTGTGAGTTTGGAGGAAAAAACCAGCCTGGGCAGATCCACTCTTGCCAGGTGGCCCCAGGCTAGCAGTGCCTCCAGTGATGTAGTCATCACCCCACTGCCTACCTACCCGCCCTCCCAGGTAAGGGTGGGGAGCCAAGCTAGGCTTGTGTGAGAAGGCTCACCCTCTGGGTAGGTGGAGGTTCCAAAGCCAAGGGAAGAGTCCCCAGGGGGAGTCTGTGTATGGGCCCTTTAAGACCCAGGGGTGTTTCTGTAACAAGAGTACTTCCTCTTTCCCCACAGCAGTCCCAGAGTCTCACTCTAAAAGCCTTCCCCCACACTGGAGACTGGGCTGCTGGGGGTGGGAAGTCAATCTTCCCTTTGTGCCTGGGGTTATCACCAAGGTCTATATGATCTGGCTCTGGCCTGGCCCCCGCTACCCCGCCAACCTCCTTCAGCCACGAGACTTCATGCTTCTCAGCCTGGAGTCCATGGCCACGATTCCTGAGGTCTGTTCAAATCTCAGAAACATGGCTGTAATGCAGCGCGTTTGTGCTAAGTTGCTCAGTTGTGTCTGACTCTTTGCAACCCCATGGACTGTAGCCCACCAGGCTCCTCTGTCCATGGGATTTTCCAGGCAAGTATACTGGAGTGGGTTGCCATGTCCTCCTAAAAAGTTCGCCTGCCAATGCAGGAGACACAGGTTCGATCCCTGGTCCAGAAAGATACCACATGCCGCAGAACAATGAAGCCCGTGCACCACAACTACAGAGTCTGTGATTTAGAGCCCCTGAGACACAGCTACTGAAGCCCGAGGGACCTTGAGCCCACCTTTCCCATCAAAGAGAAGCCACCTCAATAAGAAGGCTGTGCACTGCAAGAAGGGTAGTCTCCGCTCGCTGCAACTAGAGAAAAGCCTGTGCAGCAACGAAGACTCAGCGCAGCCAGAAATGAATAAAATAACAAAAAAGGACTGCTCTGAAGAAAGCTGTGGCTGCAAATGTCCATACAGTGATGGTTTCTCACTATTTTTTGACCTATTTCTCGGTAATGTTTGAGCAAGGTATGCAGATGCCTTGTGTGCTTTTTGGACTTCCCAAGGTCCGAAGGCATGACCTTTTCATCGAGTTTTAAAATTTCAGTCGGTTAATTTCACTCAGAGCCTTGACTGAATAGTGTCACTGGTTGAAACGGGTTGAAACAGGCAAGCGTCTGCAGCTATTTGGTTTGTAGACATCATTGCAAGCATCTTCCTGATTTTATCAACTCAAGCACAAAGACTATAGTCCATAGCTGTACCCCTGGAAAAGCTTCTGAAAATCCTTAACCTCGGAGTCAACCTCGGCATACCCAGAACCCACAACTCAGGCTTGCTCTGAGGGCTCTTCGTGTGTGTGCGTGCTAAGTCGCTTCAGTAGTGTCTGACTTCATGTGACCCCATGGACTGTAGCCCACCAAGCTCTCCTGTCCACGGGATTCTCCAGGCAAGAATACTGGAGTGAGTTGCCTGCCCTCGTTCAGGGGAATCTTCCTGACCCAGGGATCGAGCCGGCGTTACTTATGTCTCCTGCATTGGCAGGTGGGTTTTTTTCCCACTAGTGCCACCTGGGAAGCCAGGTTCTTAGATCAAATAAATGCATCTTATTCTATAAAACCTCAACACGTGTGTGGAGTCATGTGAATTTGGTTGTGTAGAAAAGGTGACAGTTTCAACATTCAGAGTTACTACTTTGCCAGTGAGAACTACATCAGAGGAAGCAGGTACCAGAGTACAGCCTGATACCTCCTTTAAGAATAGCCTTAAAATCTATAGCCCAGGGACTTCCCTGATAGTCCAGTGGTTAAGACTTTGCCTTCCAATGCAGGGGTTGTGCGTTTCACCCTGGGTCAGGAAACTAAGATCCCACATGCCTCAAGGCCAAAAAAAACCAAAATATAAAACAGAAACAATATTGTAATAAATTCAATGAAGATTTTTTAAAATGGTCCACCTCAAAATAAAACAAAACTCTAAAAACAAAAACTGCAGCCCAGAGAAGCCTCTAGGACAAGAGAAAACTTGACACTCAGCAGAAGAGGGGAAACTGGACTTGGATGCCAGAAATTAGCCATTTGGAAGGTAACATACTGATCACATACATCCTAAAGGGTTGTGGCATTTGTCCTGAAGAATGGGTTCCAAAAATTTTTTTTATCCTACAATGAGATTTGAAACCTACAAAGAGAGGAAAAAAATATGTATATATATAGATAGATACACACACACACACACACACACACACATTACCTTTAAGAGAGACTTGGGCTACCAGAAGTAAAGTAGCCCCCCCTCCTCATTCTTCACACGTTTCTGAAAAATTCTAGGAATACACAGGAAAGTCCTAAGTGTCCTGCCCCAGGGTCTAATTTGCCCCCAACTCCTTCCACTCCCTGGTCAGGCCCCCAGGAAGCTGTGGCTGGTGTCTGGTGTCTGGTGCCTGGTGTTTCTGTCATCTCCATTTTGCAGCTGGAGAAACTGAGGCACAGGGGAGGGGACGGGTAGGAAGTGGAGAGTTGGGATTCATTGAAACCTAAGCCTGTCTTCAGGGACTTCCCTGGTGGACCAGTGGTTAAAAATTTGCCTTGCAATGCAACAGCAGATCTGTCCAGGCTGGCTTTTTTTCTCCAAAGCTCGCGGTTTGCCTCTGTCTCAACCCTTGGCTCCTCTGGCCCCCTGACAGGTCTGCAGGCCTGTGTTCATGCATGCATACCTGCTTAGTCGTGTCCAACTCTTTGTGACCTCAGGGTTCGATCCCTGGTCAGGGAACTAAGGGCCCACTGGCAGAGGGCAACTAAGCCCACGCACCACAACCGCTGAGCGTCTGAAACTGGAGGGGTTGGTGCACACCCGGGTGAATGGTGAGGGTGGGAAAGGTGAACAGGCGCAGCTGACCAGGTTCACAGGGGGTTTGGGGCGGGACGCCAAACCCTTTCTCCTACACCTGGAAAGGGAGTGACTGTGGGCTGGTGGGGGGACCACCTGCGTGGGTTTTTGCTGCTCGTCCTCAAGGCTCAGCAGGCCCCTGCCTGCCATCTCCTGTCACCTCCCTGTGAACATGCTGCCCCAACACCCAGCTCTGGGCTCTGCGTCCTTCTCTTCCTCCCTGGCCCCCTTCTCTGCATCCATTAGCGCCCTCCCCCTTGTTCCTTCCTTCCACTCCCTCCAGCCTTTCCAGGAAGCCTCCCAGGTCATCAGAGGCCCCAGCATGTGCAGAAGGAAGGGGAGAAGCTTTGTTGTTGTTCAGTCGCTCAGCTGTATCTGACTCTGCGACCCCATGGACTGCAGCACGCCAGGCTTTCCTGTGCCTCACTATCTCCCAGAGTTTGCTCAAACTCATGTCCATCGAGTTGGTGATGCCATCCAACCATCTCATCCTCTGTCACCCCCTTCTCCCCTTGCCTTCAATCCTTCCCAGCATCAGCATTGCCCACCAGGAAAGGGCTGGCCTTCTCTTCCTTCCTCCTGCCAGCCTCCTCTGCCTTTGGGGCACACTGTCCACTCCACACAGGGAACACCACACCAAAGCAGATTGCACAGCAGTGGGCCCAGCAACCTCACTCCCCCTTGAGCAGGGACCCACCCAGGGTCTGCAGCTGTTGGGTTGAGGGGCCCTAAGGACCCTCAGTCTTTTCATCTGACACTCTCCCCCTAGCTCATGCTGTTCCAGCCACACGGGCCTCTTTGCTAAACCTCTAACATGCCGGGCTGGGTCCTGCCTCAAGATCTTTGCACATGCTGGTCCCTCTGCCTGAAATGCCCTTCCTCCAGATGTCCGCCTGGCCGGCTCCTTCTCATCCTTCAGGTTTCTCTTGCCCCCTTCCCAGAACATCTGCTCCACCCATGAGCTGGTGCTTGG
This sequence comes from Bos indicus, assembly GCF_029378745.1. NCBI lineage: Eukaryota > Metazoa > Chordata > Mammalia > Artiodactyla > Bovidae > Bos > Bos indicus. The sequence continues at coordinate 16,667,664 of NC_091766.1, read as the reverse complement.
GGAGGGGGTGGCAAAGAAGCTTCATTTTGTTCCCTGTTAGGCCCCACTGCTTCCCAGCATGCACACTTCATCAGCACGTACTGAATGAATCAATGACAGACGGGGCGGGTGGGAACTGGGGACCAGCACAAGGTAGAAGGGGATCCCCAGGGGCTGGCTGGCAGGGGCTTGACCCCCTCCCCAGACATACTCACGGGGCCCTGAAGCCACATATGATTTGGGAAGCCTAGGAGGATGTGGGGAGAGGGCTGCACTCCTGCTGTTTCAGGGTGGAGACCTGGTGTGACAGAATCATACTGACAAAGGTGTGCATGCATTGCTTCAGTCACATCCAACTCTTTTCGACACTATGGGCCGTAGCCTGCCAGGCTCCTCTGTCCATGGGGATTCCCCAAGCAAGAATACTGGAGTGGGTTGCCATTCCCTTCTCTAGGGGATCTTCCCGACCTAGGGATCAAACCCGCATCTCCTGTGTCTCTTGCTTTGCAGGCGGATTCTTTACTGCTGAGCCACTGGGGAAGTCCAACTTCAAGTCTATCCAGGATCTACTCACTTCTCACTCAACCACACCTCCACCTGGTCCAGCCTCATCATGGTCCGGACCAGTGCAGTCTCTCTCATGCTGATTTTCTGGTTCCATGCCCCCAGCTTCTCCCATTTACCCAAGGTGACTCTCCTCCACATCTCTGTTCACTGGTCTCTCTGCCCGTGAACTCTACTGTTTTAACTAAAAGTTTTTATTTATTTACTTATTTTTGGCTGTGCTGGGTCTCTGTTGCTGTGCACAGGCTTTCTCTAGTTGTGGCATGTGGGCTTCTCATTGCAGTGGCTCCTCTTGCTGCGGACTTTATGGCATGCAGGCTTCAGTAGTCACAGCTCTAGAGTATGGGCTCCTCTGCTGTGGTGCATGGGCCTAGTTGCCCCACAGCACATGGACTCCTCCCTGAAGAGAGATCGAGCCCACATCCCCTGCATTGGCAGGCAGACTCTTAACAACTGGACCTGCAAGGAAGTCCTGCCCATGAACTCTTAACCATCTTTAGTAACCAGGCCAATGGTCACCTCCAACAAGAAGCCTGACTCCTGACCCCTCCCGAGGCTGAGTCAGGTCACTTCTCTGGGCTCCTCCTTCTGCCTCCCCCACCCCCCAAGGCATCCACTCTGCTTTACCAGGTGGTTATTATTACCAGACGGGCATTGCGCTCACCTCTGAGGTGATGACTGCTATTATTCTCAATTTTACAGGTGAAGAAATTGAACCTGAGGCGAAGTCACTAGCCTGGGAGCACTGCATTCAAACTGGCAGGATGAGCTCGGAGGCAGCTTCCAGCAGCCAGAGAGGGGACAGCCTGCAGTGCCCAGATAAGGCAGGAGTGTGCCCCCCAGTGCCTGCCTTCCTGTGGGAGTCCCAGGGGCGGTGGGAGGACTGGCCTGCTCCCCACGGCCAACTACAATCATGACAGCAGTTCCTGTGCCCAGTGAGCACTTCGCGCTGGGCCAATCAAACACTTTGCATGCCTGACTCACTTGATCTGTTGACGCCTGTGGGTTCTAGAGGTGGACGCACTTATGAGTTCTTCCCATTTCTCAGAGCAAGAAATGGAGGCTCACTGGGCCCTGAACTCCCACCAGGGCTGCAGCCGAGGCATAAGGCTGCCCCTGGGATTAGCCAAACCCCTTTTTATTTCTTAGCTGAGGCTGCCTTTGATTGGAACATCATTCCCAGATACGGGTACTATGGACCCATTTTATAGATGGGCAAACTGAAGCCCGGAAAACTTTCTCTAGGGCCCCAAGGCCAATGCAATGACCAAGGCTCCCTCCCAGCTGGAAATAGGTGAGCGAGAAGGCCAGGCTAGGAAGGTTCCGACTGCCTCCTCCCTGCAGCCTGGCTGGGGCCTCAGGGACCCAGGTATGCTGAGTGAGGTTCCAGGAACTCCCATCACTGCCAAGTTTATTCATAGCAGCTGCTCCTGGAAGGGGCTTCCCATGTGGCTCAGTGGTAAAGAATCCACCTGCCAATGCAGGACACATGGGTTCAATTCCTGGGTCGGGAAGATTCCATGGAGAAGGGAATGGCAACCCACTCCAGTATTATTGCCTGGAAAATTCCATGAACAGAGGAGCCTGGTGAGCTATGGTCCATGGGGTGGCAGAGTCAGACACAACTGAGCACATACACATGCTCCTGGAAGGGGGCTGAGTTGAGGCTGGGAACTCTGGGGGCTTCAAAGACACCTCTGCACTCCAGAATTTCTATTTCAAGTGGCCCCACACGACAGATCCAGGCTGCCCCCTTGCACTCAGTCGCCTTGGACCTGGCCCGGGTTCCCAGTGGTGTCTTCAGGACATCCCCCCTCGGGTGGCATCTCAGGTTTTTCAAATCAGTCTGAGTCATAACAGCCTCACACCCGCTGACCTGCTTCTCCCTCGGTTTCCCCATCCTTCCACACTCCCAGCTGCCCACACCAGAAATCTCTTCCATGCCCCTTTCTTCTGCCCCTCTTCTGAGCAGGCAGGGAATGCAGGCGAAGTCCCTCTGCCAAAGAAGAACCCCAAACCGCCCACTTTCCATCTCCCCCTTCCTGTCGGGTCCAAACCAACAGTCTCCTCCTCCCATCTCTTTTTTGGGGGCAGAGTAGCTGCTGGGATCTTTTTAAGACACAGCTGGACCCGGTCACTTACTTTGTCCTAAGCCTCCGTGGTCCCCACAGACCTGAGAACGGAATCCACACACTGCTCGTTATCTTCGTGGCCCGAGGCCAAAATCTTCGCACCTCAGATACCCGGCTCACTGAACTTGAGCCACGCTCGCCTCTTTTCCGCTCTGCAGACACGCCAATTTGGGCCCTGCCTCATAATCTTCTGCTGTTTTCTGGGCCTAAAAACCCCTCGCTGTCTGGTTCTCTCAGGCCCGGCTGACACCTTTTCCGAGAATTCCTCCGTGACCCGCACTGTGCATGGACTGGCATAATCCGTGTCTGTTTACGCGGTTCCTAGCAGTCTACGCGGCCGGGCTACGGGCTCTGAGGTTAGGGCCCCGGCTGCATCCCCAGCAGGTATAGATTCTCTGGTGACCGACCGACAGACCCCCGCATTGCGCTCCTCTCGTTCACACATTCCGGACTCCCCACGACCCCCGCCCCCGCCACGCTAGGGTCGTCCCCACTCCCGCCCGCCCGTTACGCAGCCGCCTCGTCCTCCTGCGCTCGCTGCGTCCCGGCCCTCGGAGGAGCGGGGCTCTCTCAGGGAGGCGGCCGGGGCCTAGGACCAGACGGTAAGCCCCGGGAGGCCGTCCCGGACGAGGTGATGGGGGACAGCGGCTGTGTCTGGGGACCCCCGTGGACGCCATAGCCGTGGAGGCGGGGCCGGAGCTCGCTGCTAGGGTGGCTTTCCGGGCCGCGTTCGGAGCGCTGGGGTCTCACTTACCTGGGGGGCGCAGGCGGCCCGGAGCACCAGGGGCCGGCGGTAGGGTGGGTGGCGGACAGCTAGCCTGGCGCAGATACGGAGGAGGAGACGCGCGCAGCCGGCACCAGGCACCCGGACTCTGCTCCAGGCACCGCCTCTGCGGGGGGCCGGGAAGCAGGCTTTGGGGGCAGCGCTGGGCGGGATCGGGGGCGGGGCCGGGGCGGGGCCGGGCTGAGTCCTTCGAGGCTCGGGGTCCTAGAAGCGCTCGGGCCCCTCTGTGCGACAAGGCCGCTTCCTAGACCCCCGCCCCGCATAAGGGGCCCGGCCTCCAGTCCCAACCCGCCCCGCCCCGCCCTGCGGCGCTGTTTAGCCTGAACCCACCACAGGTTTCTTCGCTGTGCTGTAGCTCTTTCCTTTGAACCTACCCCCATCTGCTGCGCGCTCAGTCCGGCCCCCCTTTCTCTTCCGTTCTCTGCAAGTCCTCTCCAGCACCCTCCGGGGTCCTCCTTGGTGGCCCGGCTCTGATCCATCCGTGTATCTGCCGACACACCATGCGCTCCTGGACCCGCCTGAGTGCACCGCTGGGTGTTGTGCAGAAGGCCCCCCGACTCACCACCTCAGACCTCGGAGGCCACCCCCAGTGCCTCCAAGGTCTGGTGACCTGTCCCAGCTCTCAGGTCGAGCTGGTCCAATTTTTGGTTCATGGGACCGACTGCGGAGTTGGGAAGCCAAGGAACCCCCCTGCGAGCTGGGAGGCCTATAGGGCAGGTGGGTGAGTCTGTGGTTCAGTGGGGTGCAGAGATAGGCGGCAGAGCTGGGAAGATAAAGGCGGGGAGGTAGGACAGTGTTGGTGGCAGAAAAACCCCAGGCTCCCTCTTGTAGGGAGGAACACAAGGTGGCCCCTGGCTCACAGGGGCAGGGAGCCAGGGCAAGCCATGAATGCTGAGCAATCCTGCATCGCGCAGAGGTAGTCTGTGAGCACCTGGGCAGCATCTAAGAGACTTGCAGTCCAGCTGTAGCCAGTTTGAAGGGAAGAGGGTTCCAGAACCACCGGCCAACCCCACGACATCTAGGCAAGTGGCTCACCTTTGAACAATAAATCGCTCCCTGTAGCAGACCTGGGGTGAGATGAGTGAACCCCAGGTTATTTTGACAGTGGCAAGTTGCTTCACATCTTCTGAGATTGATTTCCACACACACAAAGGGGGAGGACAGCAGAGCCAGATATCTGTTGCAAGCGTGGTTGAAGCTGTCCCACTCTATCCAGCTTCACCGCATTTGCACCTTCTGTTCCCTCTGCTGGGCTGTCCCTTCTTGTCCCAAATGTGTGCATCCTTCTCCTTCAGCTCTCAGTCTGGTCCTCAGAGCCCCCCTTTCCCCTCTGCCCCACCATCCATATTCACCCTTCTATTCTCTCCCCTTCCTCCAAGAGCTCTTTTGTTGTTTAGCCACTCAATCTTGTCCAACTCTTTGTGACCCCATGAACTGTATGTAGCCCACCAGGCTCCTCTGTCCATGGGATTTCCCAGGCAAGAAAACTGAAGCGGGTTCCCATTTCCTTCTCCAAGGGATCTTCCCCACCCAGGGTTCAAACCCTTGTCTCCTGCATTGGCAGGCAGATTCTTTACTGCTGAGCTTCCGGGAAAGCCCAAGAGCTCCTTTGCACATGAGGAAAAGTCAAACAATACTCTTTTTCTCAGCATTGTGAAAATTTTGTTGTTCAGTCGCTTAGTCATGTCCACGGTACCTTGCACCTGGGGGTGTGCAGAACATGAGAGCCATTTGGATTAATAATGACACCAGAGACCTGGTAGAATGGGGGCAGTCCAGGCCCCAGAGGAGGAGCAGCAGGTTCCTGGAGATGTAGAGGGGAGGTCCTCCAAAGAGGATTTGGGTGGGCTGGGGTCAGGGAGAGATTTCAGGTGGGAGGCACTTTCTGGGCAGAAGTGGGAAGGCTGGAGGAAGGGCTCTGCCTGGCAAAAAGAGATGCAAGCTGGACCTTCTTTACATGGGCCACTTCTCCATTACTCCCTGCCCTTCTGTGACCAGCCACTCCCCACTCCAGCTGTGAGCATGCAGTGTTCAGGGCAGGCTTCCTGGAAGAGGTGACATCTGTAACCAGGGGGATTCAGCTGAATTAAGGCCCAATGGTGAGTGAGGAGAGGACAGGGCTGGACCAGTCACTAAAGGCCCTCCAGGGTTCTCTGGGGAAAGGCATAGTCAGATTTGAAGTTAGACACAGATTTAAAATGGGACAGCAGCAGGAGCAGCTGGGGTCTGGTCCGGAAATTGTAGACAGGAGTGAAGAGAGGAACTCCAGAGGGATTTAGCAGTAAAATTGCCAGGATATGGGGGAATCAGAGGAGGCCAGGTCCTGGGTGGTGAGAGTCGGGGGAAGGAGTCATTTCTAAGTTGGTGGGTCCAATGTAGGGTGTCTGGGTTGTGGGAAGGGAGACTTGGGGAGCTCCTTGCCTCCTTCATTCCACACTTTCACACCCTCTGTACTTGAGGGTGGGACAGGAAGGTAGGATTGGGGAGGCTCATAAACCTGATCCAGGTAATAAACTGAGGGCTTCTTTGTCCCTTTTGTGCCCCCACCCCGCCATCAGATGGCTGGTCCCAGTGGCCTTTTCCAGACCCTGGGGGTCATCATGGCCAGGCCTGGAGGCTGGACTCTAGACCCTGGACAATGAGCCCTGTGCTAGACGGAATAAAAAGATGTCCACACATCCTAACCCCTGGAACCTGTGAATATGTGACCTTACAAGGCAAAAGGGACTTTGCATGGCTGATTAAGTTAAGGATCTGGAGATGGGGGGATTATCCAACATCATCACTGTATGGTATGTGGTGGTTGTGGTTAGTTGCTCAGTCGTGTCCGACTCTGCAACCCCAAGGTCTGTAGCCCGCCAGGATAGCATGGGGATTCTCCAGGCAACAATACTGGAGTGGGTTTCCATGCCCTTCTCACTGTGCGGCATATTGGATCTTGTTTCCCTGACCAGGGATTAAACCTGCACCACCCACAGTGGAATCTCAGAGTCCCTAACACTGAAGAACCAACAGGGAATGCCCACGAGGGACCTTATAAGAGAGAGAGAGGAGAGTCAGAGGGAAAGAGATGGGAAGATGCTGACCTGTTGATTTTGAAGGTGGAGGAAGAAGGCAGGCAGCCTCTAGAAATTGGAAAAGGCCAGGAAACACATTCTCCCCTAGAACTTCCAAAAGGAATCCAGCCCTACTGACCTCTTGATTTTAGCCCCGTGAGACCCATTTTGGTTCCTACTTCCAGAACTGTCAGATAGTAAATGTGAATTGTTTTAAGCCACCAAATTTCTGATGGTTTGTCACTGTAGCAATAGAAGACCCAGACAGAGCCCCAACCTCCCGTCCAGAGTCCTGCTTGCGCTGTCAGACCCCGTCTCCCTCTGATCCTGACACGATTTCAAAATCAGCACCCACAACCCAGCCAGGGTCTGAGGACCCACCCAGGTCAGACCCACACCCCCTGCTACGTGTCCCCATCACCCATTTTTTGGACTCTGTGCCCACTCTGGTGGTCTCAGGGGCTGCTGCTCCCTGGCCTGGTGGGGCAAGGACTGGAGTCACAGGTGTCTGTCACTGCCTCTCCGTGCCCTGGAGAATCCAGTTCATGACTCTCACTCCAGTTCCTCACACTGGATAGGTGTCCCAAGCCCTTGGCTGACTGACCTCCTTGACCCAGCCTTTGCCCATCAGGGTTCTTGCCCTCAGTGAGGGGCTTCTCTTCCTGATGACAGAGGCCCTCGGTTCTGACAGATCTGAGCCCACGTTCATGCTGTGTGACCTTGGGTGTGTGACACAGCCTCTCTGAGTCCCGTGGATCCTCTTCTATAGGATGGAAGATAATCAGGCTAGGTGGGGTGGGGGGATCCTAGAGGGACCCCTCTACCCCATTCCAAATGGCTTGAGTCAGGGCTGGGGGAGGAGATAGGGTGGGGAGGATTGGGGAGAGGAGAGGACTTTGCACTGGCTATTCCTCTGCTGAAATACTTTTCCTGCTTGTCCATGGGGTCCCCTTGATTCCTTTTTTTCTTTTTACGTTATTGATGATTTTATTTATGTATTTACTTTTTTTTGGCTGTTGAGGGCAGGAGGAGAAGGGGGTGACAGAGGATGAGATGGTTGGATGGCACCATCGACTCAATGGACGTGAGTTTGAGCAAATTCCAGGAGATTGTGAAGGACAGGGAAGCCTGGCGTGCTGCAGTCCATGGGGTTGCAGAGAGTCGGACACGACTGAGAGACTGAACAACAAAATTTCAGCCGTGCTGGGTCTTTTCTAGTTGAGGGGAGTGAGGGCTTCAGTAGTTGCTGTGCAAGGGGCTCAGTAGTTGCAGTTCTCCTGGCTCTGGAGCATAGGCTCAATAGTTGTGGCACACGGGCTCAGTTGCATGTGGGATCCTCCCCTGAACCGGGGATCGAACTCATGTCCCCTGCATTGGCAGGTGGATTCTTTACCACTGAGCCACCAGGGAAGCCCCCTACCACTTGATTCTTTAATCAAACCCACCTTCTGCCACCTAGAACAGATCCTGGCATACAGCAGTGCTTCATAAACATTCATTAAGGGCAGAGGGGATGAGGAGAGGCCAGACAAGATATAGATTTTGTCCAGGAAAGACTTAGAAAGAGGGCTTGCTGGGTGTGTCTGTGTGTCTCTATGTCCATCTGAGTTTCTGTGTGTTTCTCTGTGTGTCTGGAAGTCTGTCTGTCTGTCTGTCTGTGTGTATCTCTGGTTATTGGTCTGGGTGTGTCTCTAGGTGTGTGTGTGTCCATCTGGTGTCAGTCTGTCTGTGAAGGTATCTGCGTGTGTGTGTCTGAGCATGGACAGCCTTGCTTTCCCCTGCTCAGGGGCTCTGGATCTCACGTTCTCCCCTGCCCCCATCCACCAGAGCAGTGTCCAGCTCCTCTCTTATCCTGCTGCTTCCCCTCCCCCTTCCCCCACCCCAGCACCCTCCTGGCTCGGTGCCTGTGTCCTCACCTGAGGGCAAGGTAGGTACTCAGAGAGTGTTAATTGCTCAGTTGTGTCCAACTCTTTGCGACCCCATGGACTGTAGCCTGCCAGGCTTCTCTGTCCATATGATTGTCCAGGCAAGAATACTGGAGTGGATTCCCATTTCCTTCTCCAGGGGATCTTCACAACCCAAGGATGGAACCCAGGTCTTCCATATTGCAGGCAGGCAAGATAAATATACTGTCTGAGCCACCAGGAAAGCCCCAGCTGCTCAGAGTACCTGGCTTCTCTCCAGCACCAGTCTGGCCCTTTCAGCTCCCAGGGCCCCACGTTCACTGGTTTGAGTTGCACAACCAGGTTGGTGCCAGAGATGAGCCTGTGCAGTCCTGTCTGTGAAGCAAGTGCATTGAAAATCCCCATTTTGTTGCAGCAAGGGGGAATCCTTCCAGGTCCCAAAAGATGTTTTGCAGGACTGAAGACTCTTTTGACTTTACTTCCTCTCTGCCTCTCCCTCTGTATTCTGCCTCTTGACTTCAATTTCTTGTTGCAGAGATAGAACCCGTGCCACCTGCAATAGAAGCTCAGAGTCTTAATCATTTGGTCTGCCACAAAAGTTCCTGAATCTTGTTTTTTTTTTTTTAATGTAATACTTTTAAGAGTGCTTTGATAACAGTACAAAAAGAAATCTCTTGTTCTTTTTTGTTTTTTGGAAAAGAGTGTTTTGGTTTATTATTATTATTATTTTGGTAATAGCTTTAGAGAGATAATTTACGCACTATCCAATTCCTCAATTTACAGTGTCAAGTCAAGGGTTTTTAATAAAGCCACAGAGTTGGGCAGCTTTTGCCACTGTGTTTTAAAAAAAAAAATATATATATATGTATATATATATATATATATCTATATATCTACTTGGCTGCACTGAATTTTAGTTAAGGCATGTGGGATTTAGTTCCCAGGCCAGGGATGGAACTCAGCACCCCCATCCCCCACTCCGTGCATTGGGAGCTTGGCATCCCAGCTACTGGACCACCAGGGAAGTCCCTTCCACAGTGTTCTTTTTGAGGGAACCAGTCCCCTATCCATGGGCAAGAAGGATGCTTCTAATCTGAGCAATGGTATAACGAGTAACCTGGTGCAGGGGTGAGGTTGAGTCAGGGTTAAATAGATCACCACAAATTCGTAGAAGTAAAATTGCTAGTCAGGGCATGTGTGAGGATAGAAATTTGATAGCCATTGCCACAAGGTTCCCTGACCTCCACCATGGCAGCACTATCAGACTTTGCTAATCTGAGAGGTTAAAAGGGTGAGGCTGAGCATCTTCTCCGTTTTTAAAAGGTGGCTCTTGCCCCTCCCCCACAAAGAAAGGGAACGTCCTGGTGGTTCTGCAACCCACTCTCACCACCAAGGGCCTAGTTTACTCCCTGGTCAGGGGAACTAAAGTCCCACCAGCCCCACTGAGAGGACCACCACCTCCCAATAAAAAAGGTAGATTTCTATATTCTTTTCCTGGAAAAATGTTCTTGTTTTAGTTTTTTTTTGTTTGTTTGTTTTATAGTTATAGAGGCTTTAGAAATTTATGGTAAGATACACCTAGAAACTCTTTTCTAAATATTAAGGAGATTAACTATTCTTTGATAAGAGCTGCCATGTCCACACCCCATCGTATTTTTTAAAATTCATTTTATCGAAGTATAGTTGATTTATAATGTTGTGTTAATTTCAGCTGTACAGCAGTGATTCATTCATATATGTATATATATATATATATATATATTCTTTTCCAATATAGTTTATCATAGGATAATGATATCAACCCTGAATATTCATTGGAAGATCTGATGCTGAAACTGAAGCTCCAGTACTTCGGTCACCTGATATGAAGAGCTGACTCATTGGAAAAGACCCTGATGCTGGGAAAGATTGAGGGCTGGAGGAGGAGAAGGGGGTGACAGAGGATGAGATGGTTGGATGGCATCACCGACTCAATGGACATGAGTTTGAGCAAACTCTAGGAGATAGTGGAGGACAGAGAAGCCTGGGTGCTGCACTCCATGGGGTTGCAAAGAGTCGGACACGACTGAGAGACTGAACAACAGGATATTGAATACAGGTTCCTGTGCTACACAATAGGACTTTGTTGTTCAGCCAGCCTATATTTACTAGTTTGCATCTGCAAATCCCGCATTCCCACTCAGTTCCTCTTCTACCCCACCCGCCCTAGCAACCACAAGTCTGTTCTCTGTGTCTGTGAATCTGTTTTTTGTTTCACAGATACGTTCATGTCATATTTTAGATTCCAAAAACATAAGTGAAATCATATGGTATCTGTTGGGCTTCCCGGGTGGCTCAGTGGTAAAGAATCCACCTGCCAACGCAGGAGACCCAAGAGATACGGGTTCAATCCCTGGGTTGGGGTCCCAAAGACTTGGTGACTCAACAACAGCACTGATTTGTCCATGTCAGCTCTTAGCTGTGGCATGCCGGATCTTCGTTGTGCAGAGTCTTAGCCACCTGACCACCGGGGAAGTCCCTCATCCACCTTTCTGGATGCAGTTTTGGGAAGATCCCTAGAGCTGTCACGTCTGCCAGGAGGGTAGTTTTGAAATGTGGAGAAACATTAGAATTGTCACAATATGAAGGCTGTTTACTACTAAATTGATGATAGAGGAAATAATCTCATACCCAAACCTCCAGGATTTTTGTTTGTTTTTTTTTTTTTCCCCCCAGAAATGAGCTACACCCATGGAACATGACTTTCTCTGGGGAGAGTGGGGAGGGCAGAGGAATCAGTCCTCTGGTTGCAGGATATTATAAACAATCCACAAAGCAATGCTGCTGCTGCTAAGTTGCTTCAGTCGTGTCCGACTCTGTGCGACCCCATAGACAGCAGCCCACCAGGCTCCACCGTCCCTGGGATTCTCCAGGCAAGAACACTGGAGTGGGTTGCCATTTCCTCCTCCAGTGCATGAAAGTGAAAAGTGAAAGGGAAGTCACTCAGCCGTGTCCGACTCTTAGCGACCCCATGGACTGCAGCCCACCAGGCTCCTCCGTCCATGGGATTTGCCAGGCAAGAGTACTGGAGTGGGGTGCCATTGCCTTCTCTGCAAAACAGTGCTAGCACAATGCAATTCCACTGCAAAATGATATGAAAAGCCCTGCAGCCTGGTGAGAAGGAAGAGACTGTGGGATGGGGATCAAAAACGCTGATAAGTCATTACCAAAGAAAGACTTGCTGGTCAATCCAAGAAAGAGTGGAGAAGCGGGCCACGGGCAAAGGAAGGATTGGCTGCTCCAGGGAGAGATGACTCAAAACACCAGAACAATCAGACCCAAAGACCTGTATGTAGTTTTTCTGAGGATGCAGTAACAAAGTATCACTAACCGGATGGCTTAAAGACAGAGACTTGTTCTCTTCCAGTTCTGAAAGTTCAAAGTCTGGAATCAAGATGTTGGCAGGGCCATGCTACCTCCAAGGGCCCTAGGAAAGAATGTTTTTCCTGCCTCTTTATAGCTTCCGGTAGCTGCCGACAGACCTAGGCTTGCAGGAGCATCCCTCCAGTTTCTGCCTGTCCTCACTTCTCTGTGTGTTTATTTCTCTGTGTCCAGATTTCTCTTGTTTATTTCTTTACTTGGCTGCATCAGATCTTTGTTGCAGCACGTAGGCTCTCTAGCTGTGGCTCTTGGGCTGAGTTGTGCTGTGTCGTGTGGAATCTTAGTTCCCCAACCAGGGATCAATCCTGCAAATCCCTTGCATTGCAAGGCAGATTCTTAACCACTGGACCACCAGAGAAGTCCATAAATTTCCCTTGTAAGGACACTGGTCATTGGATTTAGGGCCCACTCAATTCTTGTCTGGGAAATCCCATGGACAGAGGAGCCAGGCGGGCTACAGTCCACAGGGTTGCAAAGAGTCAGATATGACTGAGCAACTAAACATACACTACTCCAGGGTGACCTCCTCTTGCCTTGATGACATCTGCAAACACTATTTCTGAATCAGGTTACACTGACAGTAATGGAAGTTAGGGTTTCAGCCTATCTTTTGCTGGGGACACAATTCAACTCACAATAGCCCCCCAGGTATTTTTGTTTTGTTTTCCTTGTGTGTGTCTATTTCTCCCCAAAATGACTTTTTCCAGAATGCTATTAAAATATTACACTGTTGTTGTCGTTCAGCCACTAAGTCGTGTCCGACTCTTTGAGACCCCATGGGCTACAGCACACCAGGCTCCTCTGTCTTCTACTATCTCCTGGAGTTTGCTCAGATTCAGTGAGTTGGTGATGTTATCTAACCATCTCATCCTCTGCCTCCCCCTTCTTTTGTCTTCAATTTTTTATAGCATCAGGGTCTTTTCCAATGAATTGGCTCTTCGAGTCAGGTGGCCAAAGTATTGGAGCTTCAGCTTCAGCATCAGTTCTTCCAATGAATATTCAAGGCTGATTTCCTTTAGGATTGACTGGTTTGATCTCGTTTGCGGTCCAAGGGACTCTCAAGAGTCTTCTCCAGCACCACAATTCAAAAACATCAACTCTTCCAAGCTCAGCCTTCTTTATGGTCCAACTCTTACATTCTTACATGACTTCTGGAATATTACACAGTATGTGTGTTAGTTGCTCAGTTGTGTCTGACTCTTTGCGACCCTATTGGCTTTGGCCCACCAGGTCCCTCTGTCTGTGGAATTCTCCAGGCAAGAATACTGGAGAGGGTAGCCTATCCTTTCTCCAGGGGATCTTTCTGACCCAGGGATTGAACCTGAGTTTCCTGCAGTATGGGCAGATTCTTTGCCATCTGAGCCACCAGGAATATTACTAAACTATTAAATACAAATTTGTGAGGGAAATTTGTTGTTGTTCAGTCACTCAGTCACGTCTGACTCTTTGAGACCCCATGAACTGTAGCATACCAGGCTTCCTTATCCTTTACTATCTCCCAGAGTTTGCTCAAACTTATGTCCATTGAGTCGGTGATGCCATCCAACTGTCTCATCCTCTGTCGTCCCCTTCTCTTCTTGCCCTCAATCTTTCCAGCATCAGGGTCTTTTCCGATGAGTCGGCTCTTTGAATCAGGGGCCAAAGGATTGGGGCGCCAACTTCAGCTTCAGCATCAGTCCTTCCAATGAACATTCAGGGTTGATTTCCTTTAGGACTGACTGGTTTGATCTCCTTGCTGTCCAAGGGAGGATGCTTATGAAGGGAATGCTCCTTGCCAAAAGTCCAATGAATGTGTTCCAAGAATTAGCTGTAGTTTCAATTATAACCCACATCTTGTTCAAATGAATTCCTTGTCACAATTTGGACACTTTTTCAGAAAGTTACGGTTCCTTCCAATCAGCCCTTTTATTTCCGCCCCCTGGGGTTTTGGGGCCACTGTTAATTGGAGGGGCTTTTCTCTGGGACCTGTGAGCCGAAGCTAATAAGAAGGCCCCTTGGTAATTCCAGGTCAGTGCAGCGGTTGGGTGTGGGGGTGAGAATGGGATGTCCAGGACGTGGGTAGGAGGTAAGGACAACCTTCCCAAGGAGTGAATGTCCCTCAGCCGAGGAGGACAGTGGGTAGGGATGCAGGGGGCTGGGCCACGGGGGTTCCACTGAAACAAAAGCCCAGTGTGACCCAAGGGGGCTGCTGGAGGGGGCCTTGTCCTCTTAGGCCTGGGAGCCCTGGGGCTCAGACTCAGTGGAGCCACAGCCAGTTTTTATAGGAGAGCATCAAGCTCTGATTAGCAATCTGGAGGGTCACGGGGCTCAGCGTGGGCGGTGCACGGGGAGAACAGAGCGAAAGAGGCTTGTTTCCTGAGATGAGGGTGTCTGGAGGCTGGAGGAAGGAGATGGGGGTGGGAGGGAGGTCACAGGGCAGGCCTTGACTGTGCAACTAGCTTGGTATCCCTCTCTGGCCAGGTGGCCATGTGGGTGTCCCTGAGTGGGTGAGGGGCGGTGGTGGTGGTAGGCTCAGGGCCAGGGCAGGTTGGGAGGGAAGAGGCCAGATTGGCCGGGAGAATCCAGGCATGCGCTGGAGATTCAGTGTGTCTGAGGTGCAGGGTCCCTGGTGTCAGCCCAGGGGAGAGGCATGGGGTGGTAGGAGGCCCCATGGTGGCCAGCCTCTGTAGGGGGAGTGGGAAAGAGGAGGATTCCCTCCCCCCCACCCTACCAAAACTGCTGGGGGCCATCTCAGCACCCAGGCGGGGGAGGCTCACTGAGCAGCTTTGCTGGACAGTTGAGGCTGAAGGTCAAGAGTTGAAAGATCAATTTAGACCTTGAGCTTGACCTTCACATCTTCCTGGGGCAGGAGGAAAGCGAGGAGTGGGGAGGGGGAAGTGGCCTTTACTGACCATTTCTCAAAGGCAGGGCCTGCCCTCCATTTCTCATCTATTAAAAATAACATCAACCAGAAACCCTTATGGGACATTAAGCGACAGACACTATTTTAAACAAACTTATCAGATCCCTCAACAGCCCTGTGAGGCGGGTACTCTTATGCTTTTGCAAGTGAGGCAGCTGAGAAACAGAGAGGTTAGGGCACTGGCCCAAAGTCACACAGCCTGTGAATGGCTGAGCTGAGGCTGGAACCTGGGCAGTGTGTTCCTGCTCAGCCGGCAGTGAGCCAGTGACTCTGTCTGTGCAAAGCTAGTGGCTCTGAGTGGAGCCTGCCTGGTATATAGGCTGAGAGGCAGCAGATAGCAGGAGACAGGCTTGGCTGAGTCTCCCAGGGGTCTGCCCGGGAGCCAGACTGGGGACGTGAGCTGATGGGTGGGGGACTGACCTAAATTTACCTCCCTGGAAACTTCCCCACCTCACCCCACTTCCCCTTTTGCTACCACTGGGGGAGGGGTGGTCTTTGTGCAAAGCCGGGGAGTTTCTCAGACCCTCCACCCCTACCCTGGAGCGTCCCAGAGGGGTGGGGCTTCCCTGGAGACAAAGATTCTGAGGATTGGGTCAAGGCTTTCACATAGTACTCAATGCCTTCTGTTGTATTTTACAGACTGTGTGTGTGTGTGTGTGTGTGCTTGTGTGTGTGTGTGTGTGCTTTGACTAGAAGAAAAATAATCTCAGGGGGAATTCCCTGGTAGTCCACGCTTCCACTTCATTGGGCACAGGTGAGACTCCTGGGCAGGAAAGTAGAATCCTGCAAGCCAAGGCCAAAAAAAAAAATCTTCTCTGGTCCAAAAGCCAGCTGGCCCCAGTTATGAGAGCTGGGGGAGGCTTCTGAAGCAAAGGCATCTTGGAAGGCAAGAGTGTGTCAGGGCAGTCAGGCAGAGGACAGTAGGTACAAAGACCCAGAGGTCTGAACCGTATGTTCTGCGTTGCTCATTAACTTAATGGTGCAAGCAGCAGAGAGACGAGGTGGATAGGAGACTGCCAAAGAAGCAGCACTGGTGCCAAGGAAGTCCTTAAAGTCTTGGATCTAACCTTGGGGGAGGGCAATAGGGAGCCATGGTGGAGTTCAAAGCAGGGAGGAACTTCCCTGGCTGCTGTCTGGAGGACGGGCTGGGGAGAAGTGGGGCAATCACCCAGGGCACAGTTGTTAAGGCCTGCAAAGGGCAGAGGAGTGGAAGGAAGAGGGAAAATATTCAACTTTTAGAATCTTTTATTTCAATATAGCACACATGCCAAAAAAAAAAAATGCACAGGTCACAAATGTACGTTATAAAGTTTTCACACCGTGAACAAGCTTGTGTAGCACCCTGATGGATGGAGGACAGAACGTCACCAATCCTCAGATGTCTTCTCTGTACCTTCTTCTGTCAGTCCCCATGCTGCACACACCGCTCCCCTTCAGGGTAACCCCTAACCTGAGTTTGACTAGTATAGAACTACTTTGCCTGTCATTCAGACTTTTTATAAATGAAAGCAGACAGGTTGTTCTGCCTTCTTTCAGGCAGCATTGGATTGGCAAGTTTTCTCCCCGTTGTTCTGGGTCATAATCCTCGTTCGTTGTCATGGTTGTAGAGTTTCTAACTGACTGCTAACATTTGTGGCTGAATACTTCTTGGGGTGTCCAAGAAGTAGGATGCTGAACAGCATCTCTGGCTTCTACCCATGAAATGGTGGTAGCACATGTCCCAAGCTCTGACAGCCAAAAGTGTCCCTGAAAGTGAAAGTGTTAGTCGCTCAGTCATGTCCAACTCTTTGTGACCCTATGGACTATAGCCCACCAGGCTCCTCTGTCCATGGAATTCTCCAGGCCAGAATACTGGAGTGGGTAGCTGTTCTCTTCTCCGGGGGATCTTCCCGACCCAGGGACAGAATCCAGGTCTCCCGCATTGCGGTTGGATTCTTTACTGTCTGAGTCACCGGGAAGCTAAAAAATGTCCCTGCTGCTAAGTCACTTCAGTTGTGTCCGACTCTGTGTGACCCCATAGACGGCAGTCCACCAGGCTCCCCCGTCCCTGGGGTTCTCCAGGCAAGAACACTGGAGTGGGTTGCCATTTCCGTCTCCAGTGCATAAAAGTGAAAAGTGAAAGTGACGTCGCTCAGTTGTGTCTGACTCTTCGCGACCCCATGGACTGCAACCCACCAGGCTCCTCCGTCCATGGGATTTTCCAGGCAAGAGTACTGGAGTGGGGTGCCATTGTCTTCTCCAAAAAATGTCCCTAAACATGGCCAAATGTTCCCTCAGGGGTAAACATCACCCCCAGTTTAAAATCACTACAGTATAGTATTCCATTTTGTGAAATTACCACAATTTATTGATTTTTTTTTTTTTTTGACATTTAGATGGTTTCAAGTTTTGGGTTCTTACAAGCAGAGGTGTTAGGAACATTCTTGTAGGTTTTTCCAAGAGTGAAAGTCCCACATTTCCTTTCAGTTTATTCCTAGTGTAGGTGTTGATTAGGCTTTGTGGATCCTGCCAGTGTCCCAAAGTGGCTGTGTTATTCTACTCTCCTCCAGCAGCATAGAAGCGTCACTTGGTATGGTCTTTCTCATGTTAGCTGTTCTTGTAGGTGACATGGCATTTTGATTTAGCTTGCATTTCCCTGACGACTCATGATAACAAGCATCTTTTAATTTAATGGCCATTTGGAGATTCCCTTTTGTGAAAAGCTTATTTTCCCCTATGCTGTTTCTGCCTTTTTCTTGTTGATTGGTAAGAGCTCTTTATATATGATGGACATATGGTGGTATTGGGACCATCTGTAGTCCCTCTGGCCCCAGTGGCCACCTCCATCACACTGATGTGCCTGGCTGCCTTGACTATCAGGTAGTATTCCACTCTGGCCATTGGACTACGGTTGTTGCCAGTGAATTTAAAGTTCTTGCTTCATCATGAAATAGTTCAGAGATGAAGTGATAGGTAAGAAGTGGATTTTTTTTTTAGAAAGAAGCACATTTCACAGATAGAGTGTGAGCCATCTCAGAAACCAAGAAAGACAGCTTCAAAATATTATGTGGTTAGTTTTTTTATGAGCTGGATAATTTCATAGGCTGATGAGTGGGAGGATTATTCCAATTATTTTGGGGAAGGGTCAGTGATTTCCAGGAATTGGGCCACCACTCACTTTTTGACCTCAGAACCATCATGGTGCTGGTGGGTGTGTCATTTAGATGCTAACATGTTACAATGAGTATATGATGAGGTTCAAGGAATACTGGAAGTCAGATCTTCTGCTATTTCAGACCTAGTTGGTTCTAACCAGTTTTCGTCATGTCCTATGTCTCTGTCATTCTTTTAAAGGTTGTGCCCTGCCCCTCTCCTCAGTCCTGGGTGTTCATTGGAAGGACTGATGCTGAAGCTGAAACTCCAATACTTTGACCACCTCATGCGAAGAGTTGACTCATTGGAAAAGACCCTGATGCTGGGAGGGATTGGGGGCAGGAGGAGAAGGGGATGACAGAGGATGAGATGGCTGGGTGGCATCTCCAACTCGATGGATGTGAGTCTGAGTGAACTCTGGGAGTTGGTGATGGACAGGGAGGCCTGGCGTGCTGCAATTCATGGTGTCACAAAGAGTTGGACACGACAGAGCAACTGAACTGAACTGAGCTACAGTGGGGAGACAAGTGTGGGGAGACATGCTTGAATGATGAAAGCACCCAGAGCAAAATCACTACACTGCCAGCAAGGACAACCACTTTCATGATCTGTATTTACTTAAGCAGGCAGAGATATATGTGGAAGCAACACAGCTCAGTGTTTAATTTATATAAATAGTATCACACTATTATCACAAACAGGTTCTTCATTTTTCACTCAGCAGTATCTTTTTGAGATCCATGTATGTAGAGACAGAGATGGATGAAGTTATTTGTTCCCTTTTCACACCCGTATAATATTCCATCACAGGACCATCCTCTTTTCCATTTCTCTACTACCCCACTGATGAACATTGCAGTGACTTCTAGCTTTTAACTCTTATGAACATCACTGCAACAAAGTCCTTATAACTGTCTCCTTAGTACTTGTCAGAAAGTTATTTTCTTTTAAAACCCACTTTCACTTTTCTTGCTGCCTCCACAAGAAATGGTTCCATTCAGTGGCCATTTGGAGATAATCCTTTGGGAGGGGCCCATTTTCCCCTTGGGGTTCCTGCTTTTTTTTCTTGTTGATTTGTAGGAGCTTTTTGTATATGCTGGACCACAGGTTCTTTGTCAGCTATATTTCTGGGGCAGATATTTTGGAAAAAGTTTTGGGAGGCATTCAGGAGGTAAGGTCAACAGATGTAAGCAACTGACTGGAGGCAGGGAAAGGAAGGAATGGAAAAAAATGTGCCAATTTCTGGCTAAGTGTCATCATGGTGACTGAGGGGAACTTCGGTGAGGTGGGATCGTGGGAGGAGCCACAGGTGAAGAAGGTGCTGCTGGATCTGAAGAGTCATTAGATTTTGGCCTAGGGTCCCATGGACAAAGTGGGGCTCCACAAAGAGGGATGCCTGGGTGGGCTGAGGACCTCAGGAATTATTTGTAAGATATGCTGCCTTGTGCGTTTTTCTGAGAATCTCTAGCTTGGAGCAGGTTCAGATGTAACACCTTGATTCAGAGTCCCAAACACAGCAGAGTTTTTGGGTCAACTGAGGACAGCTGAATATCTGGCAACAAGATTTTCCTTTTCTTGCATTCAGTTCAGTTCAGTTCAGTTGCTCAGTTGTGTCTGACTCTTTGCAACCCCATGAATTGCAGCACGCCAGGCCTTGCTGTCCATCACCAACTCCCAGAATTCACTCAAACTCAAATCCATCAAGTCAGTGATGCCATCCAGCCATCTCATCCTCTGTCGTCCCCTTCTCCTCCTGCCCCCAATCCCTCCCAGCATCAGAGTCTTTTCCAATGAGTCAACTCTTCGCATGAGGTGGCCAAAGTACTGGAGTTTCAGCTTTAGCATCATTCCTTCCAAAGAAATCCCAGGGCTGATCTCTTCTAGAATGGACTGGTTGGATCTCCTTGCAGTCCAAGGGACTCTCAAGAGTCTTCTCCAACACCACAGTTCAAAAGCATCAATTCTTCGGCGCTCAGCTTTCTTCACAGTCCAACTCTCACATCCATACATGACCACTGGAAAAACCATAGCCTTGACTAGACGAACCTTTGTTGGCAAAGTAATGTCTCTGCTTTTGAATATGCTATCTAGGTTGGTCATAACTTTCCTTCCAAAGAGTAGGCGTTTTTTTATTTCATGGCTGCAGTCACCATCTGCAGTGATTTTGGAGCCCCAAAAAATAAAGTTTGACACTGTTTCCACTGTTTCCCCATCTATTTGCCATGACTTGATGGGACCAGATGGCATGATCCTCGTTTTCTGAATGTTGAGCTTTGAGCCAACTTTTTCACTCTCCACTTTCACTTTCATCAAGAGGCTTTTTAGTTCCTCTTCACTTTCTGCCATAAGGGTGGTGTCATCTGCATATCTGAGGTTATTGATATTTCTCCTGGCAATCTTGATTCCAGCTTGTGCTTCTTCCAGCCCAGCGTTTCTCATGATGTACTCTGCATATAAGTTAAATAAGCAGGGTGACAATATACAGCCTTGACGTACTCCTTTTCCTATTTGGAACCAGTCTGTTGTTCCATGTCCAGTTCTAACTGTTGCTTCCTGACCTGCATAGAGGTTTTTCAAGAAGCAGGTCAGGTGGTCTGATATTCCCATCTCTTTCAGAATTTTCCAGTTTATTGTGATCCACACAGTCAAAGGCTTTGGCATAGTCAATAAAGCAGAAATCAATGTTTTTCTGGAATTCTCTTGCTTTTTCAATGATCCAGGGGATGCTGGCAATTTGATCTCTGGTTCCTCTGCCTTTTCTAAAACCAGCTTGAACATCTGGAATTTCACGGTTCATGTATTGCTGAAGCCTGGCTTGGAGAATTTTGAGCATCACTTTACTAGCGTGTGAGATGAGTGCAACTGTGTGATAGTTTGAGCATTCTTTGGCACTGCCTTTCTTTGGGATTGGAATGAAAACTGACCTTTTCCAGTCCTGTGGCCACTGCTGAGCTTTCCAAATTTTCTGGCATATTGACTGCAGCACTCTCACAGCATCGTCTTTCAGGATTTGAAAGAGCTCAACTAGAATTGCATCACCTCCACTAGCTTTGTTCATAGTGATGCTTTCTAAGGCTCATTTGACTTAGCATTCCAGGATGTCTGGCTCTAGGTGAGTGATCACACCATCGTGATTATCTGGGTCATGAAGATCTTTTTTGTACGGTTCTTCTGTGTATTCTTGCCACCTCTTCTTAATATCTTCTGCTTCTGTTAGGTCCCTATCATTTCTGTCCTTTATTGAGCCCATCTTTGCATGAAATGTTCCCTTGGTATCTCTAACTTTCTTGAAGAGATCTCTAGTCTTTCCCATTCTATTGTTCTCCTCTATTTCTTTGCATTGATCGCTTGAGGAAGGCTTTCTTATCTCTCCTTGCTATTCTTTGGAACTCTGCATTCAGATGCTTATATCTTTCCTTTTCTCCTTTGCTTTGCTTTTCACTTCTCTTCTTTTCACAGCTATTTGTAAGGCCTCCCCAGACAACCATTTTGCTTTTTTGCATTTCTTTTCCATGGGGATGGTCTTGATCCCTGTCTCCTGTACAATGTCACAAACCTCCGTCCATAGTTCATCAGACACTCTATCTATCAGATATAGTCCCTTAAATCTATTTCTCACTTCTACTGTATAATCATACGGGATTTGATTTAGGTCATACCTGAATGGTCTAGTGGTTTTCCCTACTTTCTTCAATTTAAGTCTGAATTTGGCAATAAGGAGTTCATGATCTGAGCCACAGTCAGCTCCCGGTCTTGTTTTGCTGACTGTATAGAGCGTCTCCATCTTTGGCTGCAAAGAATATAATCAATCTGATTTCGGTGTTGACCATCTGGTGATGCCCATGTGTAGAGTCTTCTCTTGTGTTGTTGGAAGAGGGTGTTTGCTATGACCAGTGCGTTTTCTTGGCAAAACTCTATTAGCCTTTGCCCTGCTTCGTTCCGTATTCCAAGGCCAAATTTGCCTGTTACTCCAGGTGTTTCTTAGGAGAAGGCAATGGCACCCCACCCCAGTATTCTTGCCTGGAAAATCCCATGGATGGAGGAGGCTGGTAGGCTGCAGTCCATGGGGTCGCTGAGTTGGACACGACTGAGCGACTTCCCTTTCACTTTTCACTTTCATGCATTAGAGAAGGAAATGGCAACCCACTCCAGTGTTCTTGCCTGGAGAATCCCAGGGACGGGGGAACCTGGTGGGCTGCTGTCTATGGGGTCATACAGAGTTGGATACGACTGAAGCGACTTAGCAGCAGCAGCAGCCAGGTGTTTCTTGACTTCCTACTTTTGCATTCCAGTCCCCTATAATGAAAAGGACATCTTTTTTGGGTGTTAGTTCTAAAAGGTCTTGTAGGTCTTCATAGAACCGTTCAACTTCAGCTTCTTCAGCATATTAAAATCTTTTAAAAGTATTTTAAAGTAGAATTGACTTTTTCCCTTTGTTATGTAGCTCTGAGCATTTGAATATGCTCGTAAAAAATCACACAGTAGTCAAGATACAGAATGTTCCATCACTCAACAAAATTGCCTTGCAGTGTGCCTTTGTAACCTCAACCTTGTCCTCCTCTCTGCTCCCCAGGCAACTGCTGATTTGTTCTCTGGCACCAGAGTTTAGTCTTCCTGAGACTGTCATACAAATGGAATCACATAGTGTGCAGCCTTTTGAGACTGGCTTCTTTCATTTAGCATAAGGGCAACAGAATTTAATTTAATTTTTATATATATTTTATTGAAGTGTAATTGATTTACAATGTCATGTTAGTTTCAGGTGCACAGCAAAGTGGTTCAGTAAGCTGGTTTTAGAAAAGGCAGAGGAATCAGAGATCAAATTGCCAGCATCCGCTGGATCATGGAAAAAGCAAGAGAGTTCCAGAAAAACATCGATTTCTGCTTTATTGACTATGCCAAAGCCTTTGACTGTGTGGATCACAATCAACTGTGGAAAATTCTGAAAGAGATGGAAATACCAGACCACCTGACCTGCCTCTTGAGAAACCTCTATGCAGGTCAGGAAGCAACAGTTAGAACTGGACATGGAACAACAGACTGGTTCCAAATAGGAAAAGGAGTACGTCAAGGCTGTATATTGTCACCCTGCTTATTTAACTTATATGCAGAGTACATCATGAGAAACGCTGGGCTGGAAGAAGCACAAGCTGGAATCAAGATTGCCAGGAGAAATATCAATAACCTCAGATATGCAGATGACACCACCCTTATGGCAGAAAGTGAAGAGGAACTAAAAAGCCTCTTGATGAAAGTGAAAGTGGAGAGTGAAAAAGTTGGCTCAAAGCTCAACATTCAGAAAACGAGGATCATGCCATCTGGTCCCATCAAGTCATGGCAAATAGATGGGGAAACAGTGGAAACAGTGTCAAACTTTATTTTTTGGGGCTCCAAAATCACTGCAGATGGTGACTGCAGCCATGAAATAAAAAAACGCCTACTCTTTGGAAGGAAAGTTATGACCAACCTAGATAGCATATTCAAAAGCAGAGACATTACTTTGCCAACAAAGGTTCGTCTAGTCAAGGCTATGGTTTTTCCAGTGGTCATGTATGGATGTGAGAGTTGGACTGTGAAGAAAGCTGAGCGCCGAAGAATTGATGCTTTTGAACTGTGGTGTTGGAGAAGACTCTTGAGAGTCCCTTGGACTGCAAGGAGATCCAACCAGTCCATTCTAGAAGAGATCAGCCCTGGGATTTCTTTGGAAGGAATGATGCTAAAGCTGAAACTCCAGTACTTTGGCCACCTCATGCGAAGAGTTGACTCATTGGAAAAGACTCTGATGCTGGGAGGGATTGGGGGCAGGAGGAGAAGGGGACGACAGAGGATGAGATGGCTGGATGGCATCACTGACTTGATGGATTTGAGTTTGAGTGAATTCTGGGAGTTGGTGATGGACAGGGAGGCCTGGCGTGCTGCATGGGGTGGCAAAGAGTCGGACACGACTGAGCGACTGAACTGAACTGATATTCTTTTTCAGATTCTTTTCCCTTATAGATTATTATAAGATATTGAATATAGTTTCCAGGATTTTATTTTTTAAAATAGGCTTTATTTATTACAGCAGTTGTAGCCTCACAACAAAACTGAGTAGAGGGCGTCCCTGGTGGCTCAGTAGTAAAGAATCCACCTGCCAATGAAGGAGATGTGGGTTCCACCCATGATGTGGGAAAATCCCACATGCCATGGAGCAACTAATCCCTTGTAGCACAACACTAAGCTTGTACTCTAGAGCCTGGTACCACAACTGCTGAAGCCCAAGTGCCCTAGAGCGTGTATTTCACAACAAGACGTCTGTGCACCAAAACTAGACAATATTCTCTGCTCGCCACAACTTGAGAAACACCTGAGCAGCAACGAAGACCCAGCACAGCCAAAAAATTTACTAATGATGATATTAAAAAACTGAGCCGAAAGTACAGGTAGTTGGGAATTCCCTGGTCGTCCGGTGGTTAAGACTCCATGCTCCCAATGCAGGGAGCCCAGGTTCAATTCCTGCTTGGGGAATTAAGATCCCACAAGCAGCCAAAAAAAAAAAAAAATAGAAGTGCTATATTAAGTTGCCTCAGTCATGTCCGACTCTTTTTGATGCTATGGACTGTAGCCCACCAGGCCCCGCTGTCCATGGATTTCCCAGAAAAGAATACTGGAGTGGGTTGCCTTTTCCTTCTCTAGGGGATCTTCTCAACCCAGGGATGGAACCCACATCTCTTGTGTCTCCTGCATTGGCAGGCAGGTTTCTTACCACTAGTTCCTTACCACCTGCAGTTCCCAAATACTTCCTGCCCCCCAACACACACAGCCTGCCCTGCTATTAGCATGGCATCCATACACTGATACATCACAACCACCACAGTCTGTAGCTGACGTCACAGTTCACTCTTGGGGTCGTTCGCTCTATGGGTACCGATGTGTGAAGACATGTGTTCACCATCACCGTATCATACAGAATAGTTCTGCTACCTTAAAATCCCCTGCACTCCTTCTATTCATCCTTCCTTACCCCTCAACCTCTCGTAACCACCTACCTCTTCACTCTTTCTATAGTTTTGCCTTTTGCATGTCATAGAGTTGGAAGAGCCTTTTTAGATCAGCTTCTTTCACTCTAAAGGTTCTTCCATGTCTTTTCATGGTTTGGTAATTCATTTCTTTCTTTTTTTTAAGATGTGAATTTTAAAATTTTTATTTTTTATTGGACTATAATTGCTTTACACAGTATGGCAATTCCTTGAAAAACTAAAAATAGAACTGCCATGTGCTGCGCTAAGTCAACTCAGCCTTGTCCGACTCCTCGCGATGCTATGGACTCTAGCCCGCTAGGCTCCCTCCATGGGTTTCTCTGGGCAAGAATACTAGAGTGGGTTGCCACGTCCTTCTCCAGGGGATCTTCTCAACCCAGGGATCAAACCCACATCTCTTATGTCTCCTGCATTGGCAGGCGGGTTCTTTACCACTAGCGCCGTCTGGGAAGAACTACCATATGCGTCAGTAGTCCCACTATTGGTCACGTACCCTGAGAAAACCATAATTCAAAATGAATTATGACAGCAACTAAACCACCACCACCACTACCCCAGTGTTCTTTGCAGCAGTATTCACGATAGCCATGACATGGAATCAACCCAAATGCACAACAACAGATGAACGGACAGAGAAGATGCGGTTCTTTTTTTTTTTTTCCATGAAGAATATTATTTCCTTGTCTGGATGTACCACGGTTTATTTATTCACTCAATTACTGAAGGACACCCAGGTCACTTCTATGTTTTGGCAGTTAGGAATAAGCCTGCAAACATCTTTGCACAGGTTTTGTGTAGAAAGAACTTTCAACTCACTTGGGTGAATATCAAGGATGGTGACTGTTGGATCGTATGATGAGAATAAGTTTGGGGCTTCCCCGGTGGCTCAGTGGTAAAGAATTTGCCTGCCAACCCAGGAGACACGGGTTTGATCCCTGGTCCAGGAAGATCCCACGCGCCATGGAGCAACTAAGCTGGGCACCACAACCATTGAGCCTGTGAGCTGCAGCTAATGAACCCCGCACGCCCTAGAGGCTGCGCTCTGCAACAAGAGAAGCCACCAGGGCGAGAAGCTCGAGCACCGCAACCAGAGAGTAGCCGCTGCTCACCCCACTAGAGAAAAGCCCACGCAACAATGAAGACCCAGCACAGCCAAAATAAATAATTTTTAAAAAGAATATGTTTAGTTTTATAAAAACCCACCAAACAGTCTCCCAAAGTGATTAGACCATTTTGCCTTCCCACCAGCACTGAATGAAAATTCCTATTGCTTCATAGGCTGTGGGATTTTTTTTTCTTCTTCTGTTTGACCATGCTGTGCCTCATGTGGGATCTTAGTCCCCCAACCAGGGATCAAACCCATGCCTTCTGCAGTGGAAGTGAAGAGTTTTAACCACTGAACCACCAGGGGACTCCTGGCAGTGGGATTTTTAAAAAATAATTAAATTAATTAATTTATTTTTTTGGCTGAGCTGGGTCTTCGTTCCTGTGAGGGCTTTTCTCTAGTTGTGGTGAGCAGGGGCTGCTCTTCGTTGCGGTGCACAGGCGTCCTATTTCGGTGGCTTCTCTTTGGTGGAGCGTGGGCTGTAGGGCACACGGGCTTCATTAATTGCAGTTCTTGGAGTCTAGGGCACAGGATCCACAGTTGTGGCACATGGGCTTAGTTGCTCTGTGGCATGTGGGATCTTCCTAGACCAGGGATCGAACCCTTGCCTCCTGCATTGGCAGGTTGATTCTTCACCACTGAGCCACCAGGGAAGCCCCGTTGGGATCTTTAATCACAGAAAAATCTAGAAAAAAATATTGGCTTCTACCTGCATGCATGTTTTCCTTAGAATACTATTTATAAAAACACTTACTTGGTGGCTCAGACAGTAAAGAATCTGCCTGAAATGCAGGAGACCCAGGTTCAGTCCCTGGGTCAGGAAGATCTTTTGGAGGAGGAAATGACAACCCACTCTAGTATTCTTGCCTGGAGAACCCCATGGACAGGGGAGCCTGGTGGGCTATAGTCC
Source organism: Bos indicus (assembly GCF_029378745.1). Lineage (NCBI taxonomy): Eukaryota > Metazoa > Chordata > Mammalia > Artiodactyla > Bovidae > Bos > Bos indicus. Next base: position 16,640,757 of record NC_091766.1, on the reverse strand, counting down.
AGGGGGTCACAAAGAGCTGGACACAACTGAGCAGCTAACACATACACTTGTCATATTGTTAAAAAAAAAATCTTTCTGTGTCATTAGAAAATCATTTCATGCACTTAAAAAGCATTAAAAGCATTTTTAATGACTGTCTAGCCGTCACTTTTCACTTTCACGTATTGGAGAAGGAAATGGCAACCCACTCCAGTGTTCTTGCTTGGGGAATCCCAGGGACGGGGGAGTCTGGTGGGCTGCCATCTATGGGGTTGCACAGAGTCCGACACGACTGAAGCGACTTAGCAGCAGCAGCAGCAGCCAATGTGATCATGTTATAATATTACAGTTGACTTAACTGGGCACTATAAGCTTTGGCTAAGTGAGTATTGGAATAATGCTGCCAGTGGGTGGGGGCGGGATGGATTCAGAGTTTGGGCTTAGCAGATGCAAACTATTATACACAGAATGAATAAACAACAAGGTCCTACTGTATAGCACAGGAAACCACATTCAAAATCCTGTGATAAACCACAATGGGAAAGTAAATGAAAAAGAATATGTATTTACATATATTTGAATCACTCTGCTATACAGCAGAAGTTAACACAACACTGTAAATCGATTATACTTCAATAAAATAAATGTTTTTTAAAAAAACACTACCATGTGTTTGAAAAGTCAAAGTGAAGTCGCTCAGTCATGTCCCATTCTTCGAGACCCCATGGACTATACCTACCAGGCTCCTCCGTCCATGGAATTTTCCAGGTAAGAGTATTGGAGTGGGTTGCCATTTCCTTCTCCAGGGGATCTTTGGGTATGTGCAAATGTTTGCCTAGTTCTTTTTTTTTTTTTTTTTGTATTTAACTTTTTTTAAATTTATTTTTTTTTATTTATTTAATTTTATTTTATTTTTAAACTTCACAATATTGTATTAGTTTTGCCAAATATCGAAATGAATCCGCCACAGGTATACATGTGTTCCCCATCCTGAACCCTCCTCCCTCCTCCCTCCCCATACCATCCCTCTGGGTTGTCCCAGGGCACCAGCCCCAAGCATCCAGTATCGTGCATTGAACCTGGACTGGCGACCCATTTCATACATGATGTTATACATGTTTCAATGCCATTCTCCCAAATCTTCCCACCCTCTCCCTCTCCCACAGAGTCCATAAGACTGATCTATACATCAGTGTCTCTTTTGCTGTCTCGTACACAGGGTTATTGTTACCATCTTTCTAAATTCCATATATATGTGTTAGTGTACTGTATTGGTGTTTTTCTTTCTGGCTTACTTCACTCTGTATAATAGGCTCCAGTTTCATCCACCTCATTAGAACTGATTCAAATGTATTCTTTTTAATGGCTGAGTAATACTCCATTGTGTATATGTACCACAGCTTTCTTATCCATTCATCTGCTGATGGACATCTAGGTTGCTTCCATGTCCTGGCTATTATAAACAGTGCTGCGATGAACATTGGGTTACACGTGTCTCTTTCAATTCTGGTTTCCTCAGTGTGTATGCCCAGCAGTGGGATTGCTGGATCATAAGGCAGTTCTATTTCCAGTTTTTTAAGGAATCTCCACACTGTTCTCCATAGTGGCTGTACTAGTTTGCATTCCCATCAACAGTGTAAGAGGGTTCCCTTTTCTCCACACCCTCTCCAGCATTTATTGCTTGTAGACTTTAGGATCGCAGCCATTCTGACTGGCTTGCCTAGTTCTTGTATTTATTCAGGATGAATTCTTAGAAGTGGAAATACTGGCTAGAAAAAGACAAATTTATGATTCTTGGTGTGTGTGTGTGTGTGTGTGTGTGTGTGTGTGCTCAGTCAGCATTCAACTCTTTGTGACCCCATAGACGGCAGCCCACCAGGCTCCCCCGTCCCTGGGATTCTCCAGGCAAGAACATTGGAGTGGGTTGCCATTTCCTTCTCCTAAGGCTATTAATACTGAAAGCTGCAAGTTGGAGCAACATTCTGTAATTCTTTTAAAAAGTCACAGTTTTTTAATTTTGTTTTATTTCAGCTGTGCCACGCAGCTTTCAGAATCTTAATTCCCCAACCAGGGATTGACCCAGGTTCTCGAAGTGAATGCACAGAGTCCTTACCACTGGACCACCGGGGAATTCCCTGTTTTAACTCTTCCATGGTCCTGCCTCCTCTTCAGCATGTCAGCATCCTGGAAAGGTAGCATTCTTACCTAGATTCAACTCGAGGTGTGGCAAAGAGCATTAGGCAGTCGCAGGAGGATGCCCACGAGCCCTGCTCCCCCTTCTCGCCACCCTTACTGGAAATGGAGGCTTTCCAGGGAAACTGAGGCAGATTGGGTAGTGGTCAATGCTCCCAGACAGCTTCTGAAAGGAATCCAGAACTTTCCTGGGCAGAGGGAAATATCAGATTTCACAGGGCAAGCACCTGTTCGTGTTAGTCACAAACAGGTCCGAGTTCGTCACGAACAGGTCCGAGTCGTGTCCGACTCTTTGTGATCCCGTGGTCGATAGTCTGCCAAGCTCCTCTGTCCATGGGATGCCCCAGGTAAGAACACTGAAATGAGTTGCCATTTCCTCCTTCAGGGATTCTTCCCGACTCAGAGATTGAACCCAGGTCTCCTGAACTCCTGGCAAATTCTTTACTTACTGAGCCACTAGAGAAGCCCAAGCACCTGTGATGAAGAGGGCAATTGCCAAAGCACTCACCCCTGCAGAGACCCTGGTGTCAGATGGATTCACTCAAGTCCAGGCTCCCACTTCCCGTGACCTCTACCTGCTAATCTTCCACAGGGCCCTCATTTTTCTGCCCCTTTTATCCTCATGACAGCTTTGCCCAAGCCCCTGAACAGGAAGCGGCAAACCCCTTTGAAACCGTGTAACTCAGATTAGGACTTGAAGCCTTGGTCTTTTAACTGAGATCACACACCAGGACTTAATAAAGCTCAGGTTCTTTATGTCTCATCACGGAAAGAATTCAGTGAGAGACAAAGTGATGGGTAAGAAGTGGATTTATTTAGAGAGAAATACACCTCACAGAGGGTTTCCCTCGTGTCTCAGATGGTAAGGAATCTGCCTGGTCAGGGAAATAGATCCCATAATGCTGCAACTAAGAGTGCCTGCTGCGACTGAGATTCTGAGTGCCGCCATTAAGACCAGGTGCAGCCAAATTAAAAAAAAAAAGTGCCTGGCACAGAGTAGGTGACCACATATCAGGAACGTATACCAGAACATTCCAATGTTTTCCTGAAAAAAAAATCCCACTCCTCAAATAACAGGATATTATTTATGTATTTATGTATATAATAGGGGCTTCCCTGGTGGCTCAGATGGTAAAGAATCTGCCTGCAAAGCAGGAGACCTGGGTTTGATCTCTGGGTCGGGAAGTTCTCCTGGAGAAGGGAATGGCTACCTACTCCAGTATTCTTGGCTGGAGAATATATAATATATTAATAAATAATGTATTATTTACATTATAATAGGCTATTATAATAACATATTAAACGTATTCAAATGTTTTGCTAAGTGGCTTAAATCATGTCCAACTCTGCAAGACCTCGTGGACTGTAGCCCACGAGGCTCCTCTGTGGGATTCTCCAGGCAAGAATACTGGAGTGGGTTGCCATGCCCTCCTCCAGGGGAATCTTCCTGAACCAAGGAATCAAACCTGTGTCTCTTATGTCTTCTGCATTGGCAGGCAGGTTCTTTACTGCTAGTGCCACATGGGAAGCCCCAATAACAAAAAATACTTGAGGGAAAATAAGGTTGAGGGCAGAGCACCAAAACCCACGGCTGTTGGGGGCCAGAGTGAGGTACTCCGCCCATGGCAAAGGTCATGAGGAAGGAGGCTCGACATACGCAAAGGCGGGATCGAGCCTCAGGAGTCCCCCTGGAAATCCTCGAGCATCTACCCCCATTAACCAGAGCCTGCCTACTTTACTACTTTGTGCTCTCACCTACACCTCTGACTTTACGGGGGGCTGTCCCCCACCACCTCTTTCGGAAAAGGAGTTAACTTAGAGCTCCAGTTAATAATAATTCCTGGGCGTGATAAGAGTGTTTTAACCTACAAACTCCTCTGAAGGTTCTCTAGCCTGCCTGACAGGCTTGTCCGGCCACATGTGATTGCTCACAGCCTCCCAACCGTGAGAGGCACGAGATGCTTTAAACCTTCTAAAAACAGGTTCCTTAGAAAAGTTAGAAAACTATTAGTATAAGTATAATGGGCTGATTAGAAATTGTATTGGTGAAGGGTTTTTCATTTGTTGAGCCAATGTTTGTTGCTAAGTCTCCATATCCCCTGCCCTTACACACATTAATGAATATGTAGAAGAAATAACTATTAACCTTTGATATTAATCACGTTAGACCTTAGGCTAAGTAAATTCTTTCCTTAACTAAAACCCAGTACACCCTCACCCTATAGGAATGTAACTTTATTTGGGTGGCGTCTGTTTTAAGAATAATCACCCTTGGAGAAAAAAGTGTTCTGGTTGACTGACCACTGTCACAAGGAGAGGGTCATAAATTGTCAGCAGGCCCCCCTGGCCAGAAGATGATGTAACACCCCTAAGACCTCTGTATACATTTGTATGAAGCACCTGACTTTAATAAAAGTCAGGACTGCTGTCCCCGCGTGACTTTTGTATAACATCTCAGTGTATAAAAACAGACTCTGGAAAATAAAGAATTGGGATCAGTTCCTCGAAAGACTGGTCTCCCCATGTCTCTCTCTCTCTCACTCTGGCTGAGTCTCCATCTGGAGTGCGGAACCCACCATGCTTACTAATTATGCCTGGGCTTCTAAGATCCGACCGGGGAGGCCTCAGTGTCTCCTCTCCTTTGGGAGAACGGAAGGACGCCTGCGGCCTACGTAAGTGGTGCAAGCTTCTTGTCTTGAAGTTTTATTGGTCTCCCGCGTAAACCAAGCTACTCAGCCTCTTTTCTCCACTGAATTTTCCTACTGAGCTATCCTCATTCTATTACTCTTTATATCTTTGATGAATATTTAAATAGTTGCCTAAGCCGTCTCCCCTTCAAATACCCTGGATCAGCCGGGGCTGGACCCCGCCACACGGCACTTAGTCCCCAGAGCACTAATACAGCCAGCAGTCATCCCGATTTAATCCCTACCTCAGATAAACCTCTCCTGCCTTCTGTGCCCAGTCTCTGGCCTCAAACTCTGGGCACCGCCTCTTCCTTTGAGATGAAAGCATTTGCTCCTGAGAGGTCACTTTTAACCTAACTGAAATCTGATCCAGCCTGTGGATGTCTTCATTAATTTAATACTTCATACTGTAAAATGTCTTTGCGGTATCTTCGCCTGAACTTGAAACTTCCCAGGCAAAAGAGCAAAAGCTGTAGAGATTTTGAAGCCCCAAACCATCCACAGAGCCCAGGAACAAAAGGCAACCATGAATAAAAATTTTAAAGTGAAAAGAAGGAAAGAATTGTAGGGTTAAAACAACGACAACAACCATGAAATGCCATCATGGAACTCAACATAAAAGCCAGTCGTAAAACCTAGCTATAGCTGCTGCTGCTGCTAAGTCGCTTCCGTCGTGTCCAACTCTGTGCGACCCCATAGACGGCAGCCCACCAGGCTCCCCCGTCCCTGGGATTCTCCAGGCAAGAACACTGGAGTGGGTTGCCATTTCCTTCTCCAGTGCATGAAAGTGAAAAGTGAAAGGGAAGTCGCTCAGTCGTGTCTGACTCTGAGTGACCCCATGGACTGGAGCCTACTAGGCTCCTTTGTCCATGGGATTTTCCAGGCAAGAGTACTGGAGTGGGGTGCCAAGAACCCAACACAAAACCCAGCCACAGAATTCAACCATGGAACCCAGCCACAAACCCCACTATAGCATGAAGCCACAGAACCCAGCCATAAAACCCAATCACAGAAACCAACATGGAACCCAGGGACAAAACTCAGGCATGGAACCTAGCACTGCCTACCCTGAAGAGAATCATTTTTGTAGCTTCCATTTTTCCTTTTTAAATAAGGTTTTTCCTGTCAGCTATAACCCAATACAAAATGTTTTTGGTGCTTAAAAAAATACAAAAATTAAAAATAAATAAGGTTTTTCTTATTTACATTATTAAGATTTTCTTTTTTAATTATAAAGGTTGCTAGGGAAAAAAAACATGTGTGAACAAATGCTTCTGGGTTACCCCAACATCCACCCTCTCTCCATCAATTTCAACCACGTGACTTACAAAAAGGAAGTTCACGTTGTAGCACAGTAAGAAGTAGCTATGGAATTTGTCAGCGGAGACTGGAATGCCCAGGACGGGGCTGCAGAACTTTGTTCCAGCCTGGATGATGCAGCCCAATGCTGTGTTAAAGAGAGAAAGAGAGCCGTTGGTGATTCTTTTGCTTCCCATCTATGTACGCTTGGACCAAATTTCTTCCATGTTTTGCCATCTGTAAAATGCAGTTTAATGGAGAAGGAAATGGCAACCCGCTCCAACATTCTTGTCTGGGAAATCCCATGGACACAGGAGCCTGGTGGGCTACAGTCCATTTGTCCACGGGGTCACCAAGAGTTGGACACGACTTAGCTAAACAACAACAAGCAATTATTTTGGCTTTTCTAACTTTCCAAATTCTCTCCTCCTCTCTCTTATAATTTGTTTCTGCACTCGTTTTCCTTGATCTCGATTCTGACCTTCTAGCTCTTATCTTTCCTTTTTTATTTTTTCTCTTCTGGTTAATTAACATATGATTCATACCAAAACAGCAAAGAAAACATTTTTTGAGAAGCTAAGAGGGTGGCAAGACCGCTCATTTCTTCCTGAATCTCTATCATTCTACATTTAATTTGTCAGGGTTATTGTTTATTTTGAAGCTTCTTTCTCTACCTATATTTACCATTATCACACCACAAACAGAGAGGAATTAAATGAACATCGTGGGTGCATCTGGTTCAGAAAATGCTTGAAGTTAGAGGTTTGGTGTTTGTGCCCACTCAGCGGAATTAATTTGCTTGACTGTGTATGTTTGAAGTCAGGGACTATGTCTTGATCATTTTGTTTAGTGCCTAGCACGTTTTCATGTATATCCAGTCACTTTAAATTAAATAAATGTTTGATGTTAAAGTAAAAAAAAAAAATTCAACTCAAGACCAGTTTTCCTGTCCAATTGGAGATAGATGGTGACGATTACACAACAAAGTAAATGTACTTAATGCTGCTGAAATGTTTATACTTTAAAACAATGCCCTCTTCCACGCTTTAGGGCCAACTCTGTCTCTGGTAATTGGTCAGTGTTTACCAGTGTCAACATACAGCAAAGCTTTAGTGGAGGTGTCGTTGCCTGAAGCTGCCCAGGTCTGGCCACAGCTAGGGTAGATTCTCAAGATACCTGGGTTTATGCAACTTGCTGGCACCCAGAACACAGAGGCTCTCCACTCCAGAGAAGCCTCAGTGTCTGTCAGATGGGAACAGAGTAAAAAGAAGGCAGATAGAAGAGTATCAGATTACCTGGTCACAGGGTAGACCCGGGGGCAGAGGCTCAGACTGGAAAGAGAGAAGAGGTTTTGCCTGCAAGGGCCCCTTGCTCATTCCTGCTCTCCCCTCATCATTTCCCAGGCAGATGACAGAGCACTCTTGCTGGGAAACCAACCCCAAACTCCTAACCACAGGCACTGGTGGGCATGGCAGGGGCTGGAGCATGGTCCCCAGAGATCAGAAAAAGCATCGGCTTTGCACACCCACAAGCTAGAAAGAGATGGGAATACCAGACCACCTGAGCTGCCTCTTGAGAAATCTGTATGCAGGTCAGGAAGCAACAGTTAGAACTGGGCATGGAAGAACAGTCTGGTTCCAAATAGGAAAAGCAGTACATCAAGGCTGTATATTGCCACCCTGCTTTTTTAACTTATATGCAGAGTACATCATGAGAAACACTGGGCTGGATGAAGCACAAGCTGGAATCAAGATTGCCAGGAGAAATATCAACAACCTCAGATATGCAGATGACACCACCGTTATGCAGAAAGTAAAGAAGAACTAAAGAGCCTCTTGATGAAAGTGAAAGTGGAGAGTGAAAAAGTTGGCTCAACATTCAGAAAACTAAGATCATGGCATCTGATCCCATCACTTCACCAGCAATGCGTGTTACCACTTTTTAAAATTTGTGTCAGTTTGAGGAAGTGGCATCTCACCATTATGTCAATTTGCGTGTTCTTACCCACAGCCCATCTGAACATCTTTTCATCTGATCTGGGGACTTGAATTTACTTTTCTGTGTAGTACTTATTGGGCTTCCAGGGTGATGCTATTGGTAAAGAATCTCTCTCCAATGCAGGGGACGTAAGAGATGTGGATTCCGTCCCTGGGTAGGAAGATCCCCTGGAGGAGGATATGGCAACCCACTCCAGTATTCTTGCCTGAGAAATCCCATGGACAGAGGAGCCTGGTGGGCTACAGTCCATGGGGTTGCAAAAGAGTTGGTTGCAACTTATGGACTAACAACAATAACATAGACATGAAGGAAATCGGTGGTTACCCAAACCTGAGGGGAAAGGGGAATAAAGCCTGAATGATTAATGGGTACAGAGTTTTCTTTTAGAAGGATGAAAATGTTTTGAAACTAGAGAAAGGTGGTGGTTGCGTAACATGGTCAGTGTAGCAAATGGTCACTGAATTGTATACTTTGAAATATTTTGTGAATTTTTACATCAATAAAGGAATATTTGAAAAGAAAAGAGATAAAATGCCAACTTTTCATGTATTCTGGGATATCTTTCTGGATTTTTATGATTTTTTCTTACTCATCTATTTAACTATTTTAACTTCAATTGCCAGAGCAAAATAGCACATTTCTGTCAGTCATGCCTGAGAACACTTTTCCCCACTCCAGTATTCTTGGGCTTTCCTGATGGCTCAGTCAGTAAAGAACTCTCCCGCAATGCGAGAGACCTGGGTTTGACCCCTGGGTTGGGAAGATCCCCTGGAGAAGGGAATGGCTACCCACTCCAGTATTCTGGCCTGGAAAATTTCATGGATAGAAGAGCCTGGCAGTCTATACTCCATGGGGTTGCAAAAAGTCAGAAACGACTGAATGACTTTCACTTATGGGCACAGGTATAAAAATATTTATTTGAATAAATTATGGTTCATCCACACCATGGGAGGTTATCAAGCAAGTCAGAAGAGTAAATTAGGACCTCAGCAGGTAGTCTGGGCAGTTCCCTTAGGATACCTTGAATACAAAGGTGTATCTAATATGATTCTATATTTATGAAACAGTAACCTTTACTCTCTACTTTTGGTCTATTATGTGTTATGTACTCTTAGTCAATGAGTAAGAATAACCTGGTGAGACACACTGCAAGATGGTTACCTTGAAGGATGACCAGTATAAGAGAAAATAAGAAAAAAAGAGAGGGTAGTTTGCCCCCGGCAACTGTTGAAAACACTAAGTCTTCTCTCTAAGCAAGTTTCGTCCAAGAGAAATATAAATATGACCCATGTATGCCATCTTAACCACATTGCAAAAAAGTGGAACAGAAAACAGACAAAATTTAATAATTTATTTAGCCCATGTGCCCCAAATATCATCAACACGTCACTGATATATATATATCTCTCTCAACATGTCACTGATACACGTATGTATGTGTATGTGTTTAATATACAGGACTTCCCAGGTGGCGCTACGGGTAAAGAACCCAGCTTCGAACGCAGGAGACAAGAGACATGAGTTCGATCCCTGGGTGGGGAAGATCTGGAGGAGGGCATGGCAACCCACCCCAGTATTCTTCCCTGGAGAATCCCATGGACAGAGGAGTGGCCTGGTGGGCTACAGTCCATGGGGTCGCAAAGAGTCGGACACAAGTCAAGCGACTTGGCACAAAGTGCACTGCTAAGTCACTTCGGTTGTGTCCAACTCTGTGTGACCCCATAGACGACAGCCCACCAGGCTCCGCCGTCCCTGGGATTCTCCAGGCAAGAACACTGGAGTGGGTTGCCATTTCCTTCTCCAATGCATGAAAGTGAAAAGTGAAAGTGAAGTCGTTCAGTCGTTGTCCGACTCCTAGCGACCCCATGGACGGCAGCCCACCAGGCCTCTCCGTCCATGGGATTTTCCAGGCAAGAGTACCGGAGTGGGGTGCCATTGCCTTCTTCGCAAAAGTGCACATACATATTTAATATATATAGGGCTTCCCAGGTGGCGCACTGGTAAAGAATCCGCCTGCCAATGCAGGAGACGCCAGAGACACGGGTTTGATTCCTGGGTCTGAGGGATCCTCTGGAGTAGGAAATGGCAACCTGCTCCGGTATTCTTGCCTGGGAAACTCCATGGACAGAGGAGCCTGGCAGACTACAGTCCGTGGGGTTGCAGAGTCGGACACGACTTAGATACTGCACACACACACACACACACACACACAAGTTTTAATTTGGCTACACCACTCGGCTAGCAGGATCTTCGTTCCTTGACCAGGGACTGAACCCACATCTGGCAGTGAAAGCACCGAGTTCTAAGCACAGGACTGCCAGGAAATTTCCATGTCATTGATATTTTAAAAAGCATCAGTGAGGCAAGTGACATTCTTTCTGCCTTATGAAGTCTTCCGAATCCAGTGTGTATTTCACACTTAAATCTCTGTTCACACTGGTCACATTCCAAGAACTCCACAGTTTCCTGTGGCCAGTGGCCACCATCTCCACAATGCCGTGCTGAAGACAATCTCTGGTAAGACTTGAGTGCCGCCTAGTGGCAGGTCCACTGAACTCCACCCTTCCTGGCAATGTGGTCCAAACTCAAAAACAGATCCCTGCCTAGAACCCTTGATGTCTCCCTACGGCCACCACATCATATCCATACCCGCCAGGTTGAGCTTTCGAGGCCCCTCTCAATCTGGGTCCAGCTTACCGCTCTCCACAGGCAATTTCCACTCTTTCCCGCTAGCCTCACTGGACTTGCCCACCATTCACTCATCCATTGATTGATTCACTGAAGGTTCACCGAAGACCCAGAGGTTACCCTGGCTCATGGGTATCTTCTGAGAGTCAGTGGTGTTTGAGCTTCCAGAACCAACAGTCTTCACTTAACCATTTGCCTCCTTGGGCATCAGTTTTCGAGTTTGATCTTGGGCTTCACACCTTCCTAGTAGGATTATTGATTGATTGCATGGCTGCTCAATCACTCAGTCATGTCTGCCAGGCTCCTCTGTCCATGGAATTTTTCAGGCAAGAATATGGGAGTGGGTTGCCATTTCATCCTCCAGGGGATCTTCCTCATCCAGGGATTGAATCCATGTCTCTTTCATCTCCTGCACTGGCAGGTGGATTCTTTACCAGTAGTGCCACCTGGGAAGCCTGGGTAGGATTATTGGGGGAACTCAGTGTGATAACAAATGTAAAGCTCCTTGCACACAATGGCTGCTTAATAGATGTTGACTGAACTAGTGCCATCCTCCAGGCTTGGGGGCAGGGCAAGAAACTGTAAGCAGAGATTCCTACAGCAGCTGGGGTTGGGGTGGATGGGACCACTGGGAGACAGGTAAGGCAAACACCAGAGCCCCAGAGAGGTGGGTGCAGATGTCAGGGCTGGGAGTGGGTAACCCGCTCCCACAGGACTAACCCATACCTGGCCCAGTGGCCCCAGTCTTTGCAGAACCCACTTACAATCACCCCTTGCATAAAAGCTGCCAATGGCTCCCTGTTGATTTTTTAAAGATATTTTCAAAAATTTAAAATTTATTTTTAATTAAAAATTTGATTATCTTTTATTTTTATTATTTATTTATTTGGCTGCATCAGGTCTTAGTTGAGGCATGTAGGATCTAGTTCCCCAACCAGGTATCGATCCCAGGGCTCCCACATTGGGAGCATGGAGTCCTAGCCACTGGGCTACCAAGGAAGTCCCTAAAATATTTTAAAAATTGTTTTGGGGCTTCCCTCGTGGTCTAGTGATTAAAAACCCACCTGCCAATGCAGGGGACATGGGTTTGATCCCTCGTCCTGGAACGATTCCACATGCCAAGAGGCAACTAAGCCCAAGCACCACAACTGGAGAGTGGCTCCTGCTTGCTGCAGCTAGAGAAAGCTCTCTCTCCCAGAAACAACAACCAAGCACGGCCAAAAAGAAAATAAACAAACAGATAAATAAATTAAAATTTAAAAAATCATTTAATTATTTATTTGGCTGCACCAGGTCTTAGTTGCAGGATTCAGGATCTTTGTTGCAAAATGTAGGGTCTTTGGTTGAGGCATGTGGGATCTGGTTCCCTGACCAGAGATTGAACCTGGGCCCCCTGTGTTGGGAGTATGGAGTCTTAGCCACTGGACCACCAGGGGAGTCCCTCCCAGATGATTTTAAATAGCAAGAAAATCCCCATAGATTGCCATTGCCTCACGTCTCACTCGTGGTTCCCTTTGTTCCCTGTGCTCCATCATGCAACTCACAAGGGCCTTTGCACATACTGTTCCCTACCATCTGGGATGCTCCTCTCTCCCCTTCCCTCAGTTTTAATTCCTTATCTGGCCAATCTCTGTCTTGGAGAAGCCTCCCCTGACCTCCAGCCTAAGTCAGGCCCCTGGGGCATCAATACCTCCTTGCCCCAAGACTAACCACCACCAGAATGTGAGTCCCATGGATCTTTGCTTTGCTTGCCACTGTGCTGCCCCCTCACCTGGAACAATGCCTGATATATATATAGCAGGCACTCAATAAACGCTAGAGTGAATAATATCCCCCAGACTCTGATACAAACAGCAGGAGGGCAGGGTCTAGGGCTGTTTCTGCTTCCTTCCTGTTCCCCATGCCTAGTATACAGTAGGCAGTCAATAAATGGGTGACACTAGTAGTAAAGAACCCGCCTGCCAAAGCAGGAGATGTAAGAGATGCAGGTTCCATCCCTGATTTGGGAAGATCCTTTAGAGGAGGGCATGGCAACCCACTCTGGTATTCTTGTCTGGGAAATTCCATGGACAGAGCAGCCTGGTGGGCTTACAGTCCATAGGGTCACAGAGAGTTGGACACGACTGAAGCGACTTAGTACACACAGAAATGGAGGATGCCCTCAGGCCTGGGTCACCAGGCACCTGTGTCTTGGACCACCACATGGCCACTGTACACTACTATTAGCTGGATCCTACTTGATTTTCCCAGGAAAATGACCAACAGAGAGATTTTCCTTCCCATTTTGAAGATGAGGGAAGCAAAGTCCAGAGGTTGAGAGGTTGGGCTCCATATGTTGTTCATGCCTCTGGAGCTGATGTTTCTTCTCCATCAGAAAAACTCACGATGGCAGGCTACATAGAGTGTCCCAAAGATGCTCACATTCTAATTGCCAGGGCCTGTGAAAGATGGGGACACCTTTGCAGATGGGGTTAAGTTGAGGATATGGAGATGGGAGGATGCTCCTGCATTACTAGGGGAATCACAAGGGTCCTTAAAAGAGGGAGGCAGGAGGGTCAGAGAGAGAGGGATTAGAGGATGCTACATGACTGGCTTTGAAGATGGAGGAAGGGGCCACAGTCCAGGGGATGCAGGTAGCTTCCAGAAGATGGAAAAGGCCAGGAAATGGACTCTCTCCATAGTCTCCAGAAGGATTGCAGTCCTGAGGGTGACTTGATGTCAGCCCAGTGAAAGCCATTTTGGGTTCTGACCTCCAGAATGGAAAGATAGAAAACTGGTGTTTTTTACAAGCCACAAAGTCTGTGATAACTTGTCACTGTGGCCATAGGAAGCTCATATGAAGCTTTTCCTGACGGAAAGTTTCCAGCAGATCAGCAGGCAGAAGGCATCTGATGGCTGCAGCAAGACTGTTGCCTCAAGTCCAAAGCTCTGTGTTTCAGACACAACCAGCCCTGTTGGTCCAGCTGTCTGTCTCCCAGTGGCCGGGTCTGCCCTCCCCCATGACAGACAGAGGACCGTCACCTTCAGCAACATCAGAAGTACAGGAAATGCAAGACTTGTGAAGTGACATTGCAGCCAGTGATCATTCGTCCTATAGCTGCTTCAACATCCAGACTTCTCTCCTTCAAGAGGGAAAACGAAAACCGAGAAAACAAACGAACATGATGTCATGTTTCTGGAGCTGCCCTGGGGAACAGTGATGGTTGTGGAATCAGACTCACCCAGCCCCACCCATCCAAAGACAGAGGCTGAAGGTACGGAAGGAATTCTGCTTGGGTGAGCTCAGCGATGAGACTGCGGCCTCCATGTTAAAAAAAAAAAAAAGTAAAATGCAGATAACGTAAGATTTACCATCCTATTAGGAGATGCAGATGATCATATAGAGAAGGGATAAACAACAAGGTCTTCCTGCATAGCACAGGGAACCATATTCAGTGCCCTGTGATAAACCATCATGGAGAAGAATATGAAAAAGAATGTATACATATGTGTAATTGAATCACTTTGATGGACAGCAGAAATTAACACAACATTGTAAATCAACTATATTTCAATAAAATACTTTAAAAATTACCATCCTAATGATTATTTAAATTCTTAAAATATTTTCCCCACTTTTTCGAGGAATAATTGATAGGTAGAATTGCACTGGTTTAAAGTGGACAGTGTGGGGCTTCCGTGGTGGTTCAGTGGTAAAGGATCTGCCTGCCGGTATGGGAGACATGGGTTTAATTCCTCCCTGGAGGATCCCACACGCTGCGGAACAACTAAGCCCGTACACCACAACTACCAAGCCTGTGCTCTGGAGCTGCAGCTACTGAGCCCACGTACTGCAGCTACTGAGCACAGCCTGCACAGCCTGTGCTCTGCAACAAGAGGAGCCACCGCAAAGAGAAGCCTAAGCACCACAGCTGGAGAGTAGACTCCACTGTCCACAGCTAGAGAAAAAAGACTGCACAGCAATGAAGACCCAGCACAGCCAAGAATAAAATAAACTTTAAAATAAAACTATATGTAGAAAAATGGACAGCAATGAAAAAAAATTTTAAGTGGACAGCGTAATGATGTGATGTAAATATACATTGTGCAATTACTGCTTAAGCATTTTAAGTGTGCATTTACGTGCTATTAAGCACATTCACATTGTTGGGCAACCATCCCATCATCCATCTCCGGTACTTTTTCATCTCCCCAAACTGAAGCTCTGTCCCCATGAAACACTGACTCCCCATCCCCTCCCCCAGCCCCTGGACCCACCGTTTACTTCCTGTCTCTGTGGATCTGACTCCTCGAGGGACCTCCTATGAGTGGGATCAGACAGTATTTGTCTTTTGTATCTGGCTCTTTTTACTGAGCATCATGTCCTCAAGGTTCACCATGTTGTAGCAGGTGTCAGAATCTCCTCCCTTTTAAAGGCTGAATAATGTTCCATCAAATGGAGCTAAAGAGGGTGGGAGAAAAAGGAGCCCTCCTACACTGTGGGTGAGAATGTACATTGGAACAGCCACTGTGGAGAACAGTATGGAGTTTCAGTTAAAAAATTAAAGCTAGACCTACCATATGATCCAGCAATCCCACTCCTGGGCACATATTCTGACAAAACCCTAATTCAAAATGATACATGCACCCCAGTGTTCATTGCAGCACTATTTATAACAGCCAAGACATGGAAGCAACCTAAATGTCCTCTGACAGATGATTGGATTAATAAGATGTGGTACATATAGACAACAGAATACTACTCAGCCATAAAAAGAATGAAATAAAGCCATCAGGAGCAACATGCATGGACCTAAATGAAGTAAGCCAGACAGTAAGAGAAACGTTGTGTGACATTACTTATATGCAGAATCCAAAAAATAAGATACAAATGAACTTACTTACAACCTAGAGATAGATTCGCAGACATAGAAAATAGACTTATGGCTAACCGAAGGGGAAAGCAGGAGAAGGATATAAATTAGGAGTTTGGGATTAACATATACACACTGCTACATATAAAATAGATAACCAATAGGAACCTACTGCATAGCACAAGGAACTACACTCAAGGAATAACCTATAATGGAAGAGAATGTAGGAAAGAATGTACATTTGTGTATATATGTATGTATAACTGAATCATTGTGCTATTCACAAAACGAGCACGACATTGTAAATTAACTACGTTTCAATAAAACTTTTGAAAGATGATATATATATATACATATAATAGAACCACTGTACTGTACACTTGAAACTAACACAATAATGTAAAAAAACTATACTTCAATTCAGTGGTATGTGGCAGCTGGGATGGGAGGGGAGTTTGGGAAGAATGGGTACATGTATACTTATGTCTAGTCCCTTCCCTGTTCAGCTAAACAGTCACAACATTGTTAATCAGCTACACCCCAATACAAAATAAAAAAAATTTTTAAGAAGTAAATAAATAAATTCAAGAGTGTTTCCTGGTGGTCCAGTGGCTCAGACTCTGAACTCCTAATTCAGGGGGCCCAGGTTCAATCCCTGGTCAGGGAACTAGATTCCACATGTTGCAACTAAAGATTCCATGTGCTGCAATTAAGGCTCAGTGAAGCCAAACAAATAAAGTAAAAATAAGTTCTAGGTAAGTTTAAAAAAAGAAAAAATAAATTTTATCCCAGTCCCCCAAATAAATAAAAAGTAATAAAAATGATAATCATTAAGAGGTACTTCTTGGTTTACAAGTAAAACAAATGTTTCCAAAGAGGAAAAAAAACAAGGACGAACAATGCATATGGAGGCCAGCGTTTGTGTTCATGGTTGAAGAATAAAGAATATATGTGTACGTATCAAAGACAGGGGTTTCTGCTGTCTCCCTCTGCTCAGCAGACTGAGGTTTGCTGCTTTGTGAGTCAAATCTGCCTGTGTTCTTTAGGGCTCTGGGGACGGGATGAGTGACTTGGGGATTCTGTGCCTCCATTTCAGTTCAGTTCAGTTCAGTTCAGTCGCTCAGTCATGTCTGACTCTTTGTGACACCATGAATTGCAGCACGCCAGGCCTCCCTGTCCATCATCAACTCCCGGAGTTCACTCAAACTCATGTCCGTCGAGTCGGTGATGCCATCCAGCCATCTCATCCTCTGTCGTCCCCTTCTCCTTCTGCCCCCAATCCCTCCCAGCATCAGGGTCTTTTCCAATGAGTCAACTCTTCCCATGAGGTGGCCAAAGTACTGGAGTTTCAGCTTTAGTATCAGTCCTTCCAATGAACACCCAGGACTGATCTCCTTTACCCATCTGTATAATGGGGACAGAAGAGCCTGCCTCAGGGGTCTATTGTGAGAATGTGTAGAGGGGGCTGTCATTCCTGCAGAACCAGATGGGGAGGCCGTCTGGGTCCAGCTGTTCTCTCTGCTCCTCCTAGCCTGCGCCTGACCTTCTCGGGGCCTTCCCAGGGAACTCCAGAACGCACCACTCCCCCCGCACCCTGCCACCCCGCCCCAACCCTGCCTCATTCCCAGGCATCCAGCCAAATTCCCTGGCCATGTGCTCCATCCTCCCTAAGCCCAGCTGCTTCCTGTGCTCAGACAAAGAGAGCTCTGTCCCCAGACTACCAGGCCACCCCCCGCGGCACAGACTGCAGCCCCCCCCCCCCGTCCCACCATGTGTCTGTCCCCAGCCCTGGCCCTGTGCTCCTGGGCACACGCTGCCAGCCATGTGTCCCTCCTTCCCTTAGACTCACGTTACTGGCATCTACGAGTCTTCTAGGCCTGGACACATACAGCTGAGTTCTGTCTGCAAGAGGGCAGTCCAGGACAGTACCGAAGGTCATGGGGCTGGGGGGTGATGTGGGGAGAAAGAATAGAGCTAGAATGACTCAGACATTGCACAGTGACCCTCCAGGATGACAAGTGTGGGGCGCTCAGCGGAGGATGAATGCTGTGACCATGTGACAGGGACAGGAGACAATGAACAGGAACAGGGGGTGATGTAGACAGTGTGACAGCAGCAGGTGCCCCTGAGGAGGCAGTGTGACAGCAACAGGTGACAGTGTAAGAGGACAATACCCGAGGGATTGGTGTGATGTTGGTTGGGCGGTCGTTTTACAGTGATAAGGGACAGCAGAGAGCGAGGCAGTGAGAGATGACAACACTCAGATACAGCCATGGTGGGGACTTCAGTGGTGGTCCGGTGGTTAAGACCACACTTCCAGTGCTGGGTGCACGGGTTCAATCCCAGGTCGGGGAACTAAGACCCCACATGCGGTGCGGCGTGGCCAAAGAAAAAGACTGCCTCGGTGATGACGGTGACAGCATCAAGGGAGACGGTGGGGCAGGACCAGCGACTGGTGACGAGACAGAGCCAACACAGCATATGGGACTTTTGCTGCCTCCTTAGTCAGAGGACTAAGATGACCTTTCCCTGGGTCTCGGACATGCCCCCTTCACAGGGCAGATCGAATGACAAAATTTCAAGACACTGGATCTCCATTCTCCCAGGCACCTTGCTGCAAGGTGGGGGCATAAGCACCCCCCGCCACAGTCCTCCAGCCAAGTGACTTTGGCCCCAACTTTGATGGATGGTGGCATCAAGAGTGGGACCCCTTTGAAGGATGAGGGAAAGGATAATTAGGGAGTTTGAGATAGGCATGTGCACACTGCCATATTCAAAATGGATAACCAGGGTCAGGAAGATCCCCTGGAGAAGGAAATGACAACCCACTCCAGTATTCTTGCCTGGAGAATCCCTTAGACAGAGGAGTCTGGTGGACTACGGTCCACAGGGTTGCAAAGAGTCGGACACGCTGAACCAACTTAGCATGCATGCACAGGGAACTCTGCTCAATATCATGCAGCAGCCTGGGTGGGACGGGAGAATGGATACACGTATATGTGTGGCTGAGTCCCTTTGCTGTCCGCCTGAAACTATCACGACACTGTTCATAGGCTATACTCCAAATAAAGTAAAAAAAAAATTTTTTTTTAATTAAGTGGACTCCCCTGGGTTCTGTTTTGCTGAGGTTGGCTTCAGTTTGGTTTCCAGAGTCCAGGATTGCCAAGCACCATTTGAACTGGAGCAGAGAAGGAATGGATGGTGTTTCAGTAGGACCAGATCTCTGGGTGGTTTGGAGGTGCCTCTGCTGGCTGCAGGACCCCAGAGATCCTGTACTCCACCAAGCACCCTTTCTGCCAAGACTGATTTCTGTGGCTTGCTCTTTAAGAATCCTGACACTCTGGGTGATGGTGTTTGTGGGTGACAATGTCACGGCAATAAGGGAAAGGTGTAATGGTAACAGGAGGCCACACGAATGTCCCAGGCAGGGGAGCAAACCAGAAAACAGCAAGGTGTCGGCTGGATGGGAGACAAGGAGGTGACAGCAGAGGGGGACGCTGACGGATCACCGTGTAATAGGAATCTGGCAGTCAGTTGGTGTTGACGGGGAAACCGTGACTTGCTCTGCCCTTGTGGCAGTGTTGGGGGTGGCATTGGCAAGCTTGGGGGGAGGGTAAGAGCGCCCACATGGCTTCACGATGGTGTAATGTAGTGAGTGACCCTGTCGGTAAGGGGCAGGCATGCAACAGACTCGTGCAGTGGAAGGCAAGAGGGCACACCAGCAGTGAGGAGGATCCAATGGCAGCAACAGCCCCTGCTGTCACGGTCCCTTTTGTGTGTCACTAAGACTTCCAACGGCCCCACACTGCCTCTGTCTCACCACACCTGACCGGTTGCTCCTCCCCTGGTTTCCAGAGAGCAGGTGGGGGGAATTTTTTGTTTTTATTACTTATTTATTTTTGATTGCACTGAGTCTTTGTTGCTACAAGCAGGCTTTCTCTAGTTGTGGCGAGTGGGGGCTACGCTTCAGTTGTGGTGCTTGGGCTTCTTATTGCTGTGACTTTCTCACATGGTGGAGCTCTAGGCACGTGGGCTTCAGGACTTGTGGTGCACAGGCTTAGTTGCTCTGCAGCATGTGGGATCTTCCTAGATCAGGGGTCGAACCTGTGTCCCCTGCAGTGGCAGGCAGATTCTTATCTACTGCCCTACGAGGGAAGTCCAGGTAGGGAGAAGTCTAGAAGGAATGGCTGCCTGATGCACCAGCCTTCCATGGGGCTTAGCCATGGAGGTATTGGTCGTGCGTGTCCCCAATGTGGGACCGTCCCTCCCCACCTTCCACATGTATGCTGGGCTGTTTCTGGGGCAGCAGGAGCCTAGCCCAGTGCCCGTGTAAGACATATTTGGTGGCTGAAGAACAGACCAGGGTGGACCTTGGCAAAGGAGCCTAAGAGAGACAAAGGCGTTCTAGGAAAGCTGACTCATCCTCGGCAGCCCCTGACCCTTCCCACACTGGAATCCCATACCTCTGTCAACTTGATCTTGGGGTTCCTTCCCTAGCCACTCTCCCCACATCCTACCACCCCTCCTGACCCTCCTCACGGGCCCCAGGAACTCTGTTTCAGCCAGGATGTCCTCAATCTTGTCCCTAAAGTTTCCCTCTGCCTCATGCTCCTCCAGCCCAGCCCCGGAGCTCTCACTGCTCCCCAGACCAGTTCTAGTTCTCCCCATGGAGAACCTTCTAGAGTGACTCCTCTTCCTGGGAGCCCATTAGGGCTCACCTCAGGGGTGGGGCATAGCCCCTCTTGTCCATGATCTGCTGCGCAGGCTCCTGGCCCCTACTCACCCCTCCAGCCTCTATTTGTCCTCTTTCCCTTTCTCCCCTCCCTGAAAGCTCCAGTCTTACTCAGTTCCCACATGTTCCACACGCTCCTGTTTTTGGGCATTTGCCTGTCCTACCCTCCGCTTTTCATGGGTGTTCCTTTCCACTGAAGACTGATGCTGAAGCTCCAATACTTTGGCCACCTGATATGAAGAGCCGACTCATTGGAAAAGATCCCGATGCTGGAAAAGATTGAAGGCAGGAGGAGGAGAGGGTGACCGAGGATGAGATGGTTGGATAGCATCACTGACTCAATGGACATGAATTTGAGCAAATTCCAGGAGATAATGGAGGACAGTGAGTCGACATTACTTTGCCAACAAAGGTCTGTCTAGTCAAAGTTATGGTTTTTCCAGCAGTCATGCATGGATGTGAGAGTTGGACTATAAAGAAAGCTCTGAGTGCCAAAGAATTGATGCTTTCAAACTGTGGTGTTGGAGGAAACTCTTGAGAGTCCCTTGGACTGCAAGGAGATCCAACCAGTCCATCCTAAAGAAAATCAGCCCTGAATATTCGTTGGAAGGACTGATGCTGAAGCTGAAACTCCAATATTTTGGCCATCTGATGTGAATAACTGACTCATTTGAAAAGACCCCGATACTGGGAAAGATTGAAGGCAAGAGCAGAAGGGGGAGACAGAAGATGAGATGGTTGGATGGCATCAGCAACTCAATGGACATGATTTTGAGCAAACTCTGGGAGATGGTGAAGGACAGGGAAGATTGGAGTGCTGCAGTACATGGGGTCGCAAAGAGTCAGACATGACTTAGCGACTCATCAACAACAGCAACAATTGAGCCTTCAAGACTCCCATTCCCAGGCAGAATGCTTCTTTCTTTCTTGCCCTCCTAGAGTCCTTCTCTCTGGTCCAAGAGTATCATAGAGTCAGGTCTGTCTCTTGGGACCTGTATTGGGAGATTATAAGAGTTCTCTCTCTCCTAGAGTTTTTTGGTGATGAAATGAGATTATACGTGGGACTTCTCTGGTGGTCCAGTGATTCAGAATTTGCCTTTGAATGCAGGGGACTTGGGTTCCATCCCTGGTCAGGGAACTAAGATCCCACATGCTTTGGAACAACTAAGCCCTCATGGCCAGCAACTAGAGTCTATGCATTGCAAAGGAAGATTCTACACGAGGCAACAAAGATCCTGAGTGCCCCAACTAAGACCTGATGTAGCCAAATAAATAAGGTAATGTGTATGAAACTCTTAACAACATGCCTAGCCCATAAGCACCTGCTAAATATTACCTCAAATGGTTATTTGCTATTTATTTTTTACATTCCAGAAGTGCTATGATGGAGGCACCATCAGCATAATCAGTTTTGGGAATTCAATAGGGTAAACTAATTATTTGGCATGGGCAGGGGATTTTTGAACTGGACTTTGCCAGATGCATAGGAGTTTGCTGAGGGGACTAACAGCCTCAGGTCCAACAGCTTCTGACTAATCTCCATATCAAGGATGGCAGGTGGTGTCTGTTCTCAGAGGTGGGAAAGCAGTGGGGAAAGCTAGAAATTTTTGTTTGGGATCTGAGTTCCAGCTAGAGAGCAAAAATTCTGAAATTCAACTTCTGTGACAGCTGGAGAAGCTGAGGCTCAGAAGGGCTAGACCTTTGGACTCTTTAAACTCTTCGTTTTGAGAATCAGATTAAAAAAAAAAAAATGCGGACCTCCTTCCCAGAAAACGCATCTCTGGTCAGCTTTTTGCCTACATTGTTAGGGGCTTCCGGAGCTTAGTCTAGTTAAGAATCCAGGCTCCAGGTAGCCAGGTAAGATTCCCCAGTCACCCTTGGAATTCTCCGGGCTCAAGGGAGAAGGCGGCGGCTCGGGGAGAACACAGGAAAGAGCCTCCAGGTGAGTCCTGGGACCTTTCAGGCTGGATCTCTTCCAGGCCACACCAAATCACAGCCCCATCTTAGGGCCACCACCAGCTCAATTTCTACCCCAAAACGCGGTCCCCACAGCCTCCCCGCGCCCCGTCTCAGGCAGCGCCTCGGGTCTGTACTCCCGCCCCATCCCATTTCTTCAGCCCCTCGGAGTTTCACCCAGAGCCCCAAGCCTTCCTCCAGCTCCAGCCCCTCCCCGAGGCCCGGGATCTGAGCCTCCGGCCCCCCGCCCCGGGAGCTTCTGAGGTGCAAACGTGCCCTCCCCCAGCTCCTCCCGCCCTCCGACCACCCCCCCCGCCCCCCCACCCAGAGTGGCAGCTCTGGGCTGGGAACTCGGCGGGGTCGGCCTCTCGGTTTCGCGATCCCGCCCCGGGCCCCCCGGCGCCGCGCCGAGCGGGCCCTCCGACGCCGAGCCCCGCGCGTCCGCTTGTCTCGCCTGCCTCCACGCGCGCCGGCTGGCAGGTAAGGGACGCGCGGGGCCAGGGGCAGGCGGAGGAACCGGAGAGCAGCGGGTGGGGGGAGGCCGAGGCAGGAGGAGGGGGCCGGGGCGACGGAGGGGGAGGGGATTCCTTTGTTTGCAGCCGGCGGCCCCGGCCCCAGCCCCCTCCCCTCCCCGCGCTCCTCTCGGCGCCGGCGTTGGGGCGCGGGGACCCGGAGGCACCGGAGGGGCTCGGTCCAGGGTGCGAGCGCGGCCAGACCCACACCCGCAGGTGAGGGCGGGACCGAGCCTGGTGGCGGCTCCCGGGCCTCTGTCCCGGGCCCTGCCCGGTGGAGAACGCGGCCCGCGGGCTCGGGGGGCGCGCGCGCCCTCCCCACTAGCCCCTACACCTCGTTCGCGGATCCTGGGATTCCTCGCTTTCCGTCCCTCCGGTTACCCCCACCCCTCTGCCGCCTCGTGGAGAGCGCGCTGTCCCATTCATTCCATAAGCTCCTGGGCGCGGTTCTCAGAAGCAAAGTTGAGGGGTGAAGGAGGGAGCTGGGTCAGGCCACGCCGGAGACGGAGGTCCCCCGGGCCCCGAGGCTGCGTAGAGAAGGCGTCCACCGAGCGCAAAACAGCCTGGACGGCTTGGAAGCCAGAAGAGTGCCCTTGACTAGTGGGGCCGACTTTCTCGCTTCCCCGCCAGAGGTGACAAAGGTCTTTTCCTTTTCCGAGGACCTGAAGACCACCTGGTCAAACTCTCATGGCCCAGAGAGGGGCAGCCGCCAGCCCAAGGGCACACAGCACACTCCCCATCCATTCTGCCTCCAGACCCAATTCCTTTCCTCCCTAGTGCGGAAAGCTGGACTTGAAAGGGGCCCCGTGATGGCCACTTGGTCTACCTTCTCTTCCCCAAGGGCCCAGCTCCTGTCCTCCTAGCCTTTGTCCAGTCCTCTCCCTGCCAGGAGTGGCTGTGTCCCCATCCCTTCCCTCCCGTCCTTCCAGGTTCCAGAGAGAACCAGGCACCTCCTGGAGCGTAGGGTCCCCTTGATTTTCTTTCCCCCCATCTCCTCTGCCTGGACTTCAGCTCCCACTCAGCCTCTTACTAAATGTGTGTTGACCTCAGTTTGCTCCTCTTTGAAGTGGGCGCAATAGCTGTCCCTTCCCTGCTGGACAGAGGGGTGTTCTTGCCAGTGGGAAGTTCCAGTCTGTGCCCCAGAGCTCCTGCAATCCTCCTTAGATGCCTGGCCCAGCCTCCTCAACTGCGTACTTCCTCTGGGGCCCTTATATGCCCTCCTGCACGCTGGCATACGTCCACTTCTGTCCTTGTTTCTCCCACTTAGAGTCCTACAAGGGCTCTCCACTGCCCTGACCTACAAGTGGGAGCTCCAGTACACAGGTATGCCCTCCTGAAACACCGCAGCCGCCACCCGCCCCTCCTCTCCACTCAAAGGTCCAAGGTCTTCTTGCCTTTGCTCCCAGGGTGCTGTCTCTGCCTTGACACCCTCCTCTCAGTTGACGCCATCACTGAGACATCACACCTCCTCCGGGAAGCCTCCCCTGACGGTTCACCTGCTTGCGGGTTGGGGTTGGATGCCTCCTTGGGCCCCCATCAGCACCCAGTTTCTCCATCCGGGCAGCCTTCCCACCACTCCTGGTTCTCCTGGGTGCCCAAGGGCTTCTTGGGGTTGACTCCGCCTCCTCTCCGCAGCCTCCGAGGGACGTATCATGATTCTGGAGGGTCCGTGCTTGACAAGGAGAGGAGCCAGCCCCCTCACCGTGGCCTGGGGCCCTCTGGCTCGGCTCCTGCTGGCCTGGACAGCCCTGTTGTGCGTGGCGGGTGTCCAGGGCCGTTGGGATGGGGCTGTGCAGCCTGCCGGTCTCGGAAGTGTGCGCAGGCGTGGCAGCCCTGGCTTCTTGCAAGGGTGTGTGGTACCCGGGATGCTGAGAGGCCCCTGGGATCTGGGCTGGGCCTGGGCTGGGCCATCCTGCTGGGTGGGAGAACGAGGCCCAGGGGACGTCCAGCCAGGTAGGGGCTCACCTGCCTCTCCTGCTCTCCTGAAGGCCTAACGTGTGCGGCTCCCGCTTTCACGCCTACTGCTGTCCTGGCTGGAGGACGCTGCCCGGTGGGAACCAGTGTGTTGTGCGTGAGTGCCGCTGCCTTCTGGGGGGCTGGGGGCGGGGGTGTATGGAGTTAAGCCATGGAATTGGCCTTGCCTGTGTCCTCAGGCTCCCAAGCCACCCAATCATGTTTCTTTGCCTTACAGCTTCCCTGTGTCTGTCTGCTTGTCAGTCTGTCTGTCTTTCTGTCTTGGTCTTTCTCTAAGTCCCTGTCTCTGTGTCTATCTCTGTCTGTCTTTTTCTCTGTCTCTTTTTGTTTCTCCACCCACACCCCATTCTAGTGGGTCTGGAATCTGACTCTGTTCGCAAGAGACCTTCCCTCTCACCGCCCCCCCTACCCCAGCACAACAGCCAGCATACCAGTACCCTCCAACTTCTGTCCTTACTGCTCAGTGATTCGGGCCCAAAGAACACCTCTGTCTCCCCGCGGCTCCAGCAGAGCTTCGGTCCTCCGGGCCCACAGGGGGTGGGGATGGTAGAAGATTTGAATCCTGGCCTTGACCGCCGCCTGCTGCCCTCCAGCCATCTGTAGGCACGCCTGTGGCCAGGGCTTCTGTTCCCGACCCAACCTCTGTGCCTGCGCTGATGGGAAGCTGGCCCCCAGCTGCGGGGTGAGCCGAGGTGAGCAGGAAGTGATCCCCCACCCCAGGGGCGGGAAGAGGAGGTGAATGGCTTCTGGAAGCCTCTGGAAGTTTCCAGGCTGGTTTTGCTGAAGGACCAGAGCCAGGCTGGACACTTCTAATCCCAGAGCCTTGAGCAGGTATCTCAGGGCTTTCCTGTGTGTGCCCTGCTCCCTGCTCACAGGGTCAGGGTGCAGTGTGAGCTGTATGAATGGGGGCAGCTGTCGAGGGGAGTCTTGTCTGTGCCAGAGGGGCTACACAGGCACCGTGTGTGGGCAACGTAAGTACCCCCCATGCACACCTGGGCTTGGGACCCCGGAGGCCAGGTCTCTGCTATCGTCTGCCTACTGCCCACCGGTCCCTCTTCTGGGACCAGGATTGGAGGGGACACACTTATTGTTACAATCTTATCCCTCGGTCTGGGCTGGGTTGCGGGGATTCCTGTGTGAAGAAATGCTCACTCGGGCCTCAGCTCCCTCTACTGTTGGGGAACCTCAGGCCACCCCCTTCCCTTCCTCCACAGCTGTCTGTGACCACGGCTGCCACAACGGGGGCCGCTGCATTGGGCCAAACCACTGTGCCTGTGTGTACGGCTTCATGGGGCCTCAGTGTGAGAGAGGTACCAAGCTGAGCATGGGGAAGGGGTCAGCAGGGAAGGGGCACTTCCTGAGATGTGGTTGGACCCCTGGAGGGTCCAGTAGACCTCCTCTCTACTGTCCTTGCTGCTCAGAAGGACAGAGAAACTGTCTACTCCCGGGAAGGAAATCAGGGAGGGCTTCCTGTAGGAAGGGGTAAGTTGGAGTTCATGAGATGGACAAGGCCCCTTATGCTGCACCCCTACTGTCAAAGTGACCCCACAGGCTGAGGTGGGAGGAGTCACCTGTTGCGAGACTGTCACCCAGGCAAAGACAGTGGTTGCAATGAGAAGTTGGATGCAGGGCGGCAAGGGAAGGAGACAGTGATGAACCTCAGGTGTGCTCTGAAAACTGAGGGGCAGGTGGGTGCAGGGAAAGGCAAGACACTCAGGTTGTGTTGGCTGAGGAACCTGTGGGTCACCAAAGGGGCAGCTGGATACCCAGGTCTGGGGCTGCCACATCTATGGGATCTGAAGCCCCATGGATGTTTGAGGTTCTTGGGGAAGAAAAGGGGGGCGTGATTTAAGGGTCCACCAAAGAAATGGAGCCCAGCCACCAGCATCTGGGAAGGAGAAGGTGAAAAGGAGTGTGTGGCGATGGGGATGCCCAGGCCAGTGAACCACCAGAGTGCCTTGCTTGGCCAAGGAGCCCAGAAAGGCAAAGACGGGAAGAGCCCTGGGACTGACCCCAGCACGGGGGCTGCTGCTGAGGCCCATCTGTGACTGGAGCCAGTTTGGGGAGGATATAGCCACAAATCAGAAGCTGGAGGGGCTATGGGTTGCCTGGGTTCCAGGGTGGGCTTTGGGAAACTGGATTTGGCAAGAAAACAGAGCTGGAATTTGGGCTGACAGAGGGGGAGCAGTCACGGTGGCTGAGGGAAAGTGAAGATTAGTGGGGAGGGTGAGAGAGGAGGGGCCTGGTGTGGGGGCTGGGAGGTGGGGGCCCTAGAGAGAGGCAGGGCTGGGTGCTAGGCAAGAATGAGTGGGGATTCCAGGGTCCTGGGAGGCTGAGGTGAGAGTCTGGAAACTCTGTTTTGCTTAGGCAAGTCAGGCCTGTGTCAGAGCTCCTCTCCATACGGGCCTGGGGGCTGGCTTTGGCTTCTCCTTCTGGGAGGGGCTTCCCTTGGTCCAATGCCAGCCCCTTGATTGGAGCCATCTGGAGCATGGAGCCAGGAAGTCACATCTGGGCCCATGCCCGGTGGTGGGGGGACTGATGAGACCACCTTCGGCTGGGCGGGGATTCAGCGATGAAGAATTGTAGGTTCAGAGCATTTGGTGGATGCTGGGTCCCTCCCAGAGTCTGGGAGATTCGGCAGAGCCGGAGGTTGCTCAGGGATGGGACCAGCTCTCTAGCAAAGCGTCCGTGGGTCCCTGCCCAAGCCTGCAGGGAGGGTGGGCCTGGGGGAGGCGGGGGGGTCTCCAGACATGCTCTGAGCTCTGTAGGCTTGGAGGTCCTGGCTTCTGTTGGAGGTTGGTTGCACATTGCTTTGGAGAGAAAGGGTTTTGAAAGATGAATAGGAGTTCATCAGGTAAGGGAAGGGAACAGTATGAGTAGAGGCTTGGGGTCAGGAAAAAAAAAACAACCTGGTGTGTTGGTATAGGGAGGCTGGGAAGGTGGCCACAGCAGTAGTCCAGGCCAGAGAGGTGGAGGCCTGTGCTGGGCCTGATGGGATGGAAGTGCAGATGGTAATGGGGGAGGTGGGGCAGGTTGAGGCCAGCTGCCACATCCATCTGCCCTGCAGACTACCGGACGGGGCCCTGCTTTGGTCGAGTGGGCCCTGAGGGGTGCCAGCACCAGCTGACAGGCCTCATCTGCACCAAGGCGCTCTGCTGTGCCACTGTGGGCCGGGCCTGGGGCTTCCCATGTGAGCTCTGCCCAGCTCAGCCACATCCCTGCCGCCGGGGCTTCATCCCCAATATAAACACGGGGGCCTGCCAAGGTAAGTAGAGGGGGCCAATATGTGAGGACAGAGGTCCTGGGAACCAGGGCTGAGTGGGAGCCCTTGGCAGCTTTGGTTTCCTCCTCTGACGGGTCTCTCATCCCCTTGCAGATGTGGATGAGTGCCAGGCTGTGCCAGGCCTGTGCCAGGGGGGCAGCTGTGTCAACACTGTGGGTTCCTTTGAGTGCCGCTGTCCCACTGGACACCGGCTCAGTGAGAACAGTGCCAAGTGTGAAGGTGGGTGATGAGGAGAGGTTGGGACCTCCTCTCTGCTCTGCTCTGAGCGGCTCAGTCTCCCCCTGAAGGGAGGAGGAGGAGGTGGGATAGGGCTGGTGGGGGACCGTGCCTGGCTCTGACCCAGCATTGATCTGTATAGATGTGGATGAATGTCTCAGTGTGCCAGGCCTCTGCTCCGGGGGTGACTGCACCAACACAGTTGGGAGCTACGTGTGCACCTGTCCCCATGGTTATGCCAGCAGCCTGGACGGCACTCGCTGCCTAGGTGAGCCAGGGCTCGGGGTAGGGTAGGGGGCTGAATGGGCAGATGCCAGGTAGGAGACAGACCCCTTGCTCATCTATCTCTGCAACCTTCTGGTCCTAGGGCTTCTCTAGCCCTTCAATTTCTATGTCCTTCTGTGTTTTTGGACCCTGGTTTCCATCCCCTCAGAAATTCTGGCTCCTTACACTTTGGTCTTTATGCTCTCTTGACCCCAGTCTGCAAGCCCCTCTAGCCCCCATCTCTAAGGCCTTTAGCTCTCTGGTCTCTTATCTTGGTCTCCTGGCTTCAGTGCATTCCCCCTCCCCCATGCCCCTCTACCCCTAGGACTCTATGTCCTTCTGGCTTACTGGGTGGTTGTCATTCTTGCCTTCCTGGCCTCTGTTTCTATGCCCCTCTGGCCCTCTGCCCCTCTAGCCCCCATCTCTATGCCCTTCTGCCCCTCTAGCCCCCATCTCTATGCCCCTCTGGTTCTCTGTTCTCCATCCTCCATCTGTATGTCCTTCTGCCCACTGGACTCACTGGCCCCAGTCTCTGTATCCCTCTTTCCTCTCCTGAAGACTTTTTAAAAAGTACCCATCTTCCCCTACACCCTGTCTTTGAGATAACTGAGGCCCTGAGAGGGGAGGTTTGCTTGAGCCAAATCCACGTGTAGAAGAGATAGTTACCCACACACAGCTCCCCAGACCCCTCACCCTGCTGCCACCAAAGTGGAGGCCTCTGGTCTGTGCCTCTCCCTGGATACCCACCCTCCTGTAATCCCCCACACCCCACCTGGCTGGGGCAGGGGGATCCTTGGGCTCTCTCTCTCCATCCTGTTGTCTTGATGAGCTGCTGGTTAGACTTTAGAGGCAGCTGACAGGGCTAGCCAGAAACACTTGTGATGCGGTATGGGCAGAGCCTAGGTTTGGTGAGACAAGGTGGGCTTGGCAGGTCTCCAGCACCACCTGGGCCCCTCAGGCTGGATCTCTACTAGGCAGGACCGAGAATGTTGTGTTTGGTGTTCTGCCAGTGTGCCGTGGCCAGTGCCAGACCTATTTATTCCTCCACCTCTTGGGACCATCTTGGTTGGCATGGTGACTAGCTCTGGGCACGTCCCTTGGACTGTGGGGGCCTTCCCCAGCTACTAAATAGAGGAGCCTAGATTTGAATCAAGGTCAAGTGTTCTCTGAAAATGAGCTTGCAATTCAGTCCTGTGTTCCAAGTGACCCAGGGCAAGTTCCTTAACCTCTCTGCTTAGCCTCAGCTGCCTTATGTGTGAAGTACTGGCAGTACTTACCCATTTTACTGTTCACTAACTCAGTCATGTCTGACTCTCTGTGGCCCCACGGACTGCAGCTCACCAGGCTTCCCTGACCTTCGCTATCTCCTGGAGTTTGCTTAGATTCGTGTCCCTTGAGTTAAGGATGCCATCCAACCATCTCATCCCCTGTCACCCCCTTCTCCTCCTGCCCTCAATCTTTCCCAGCATCAGGATCTTTTCCAATGAGTCAGCTCTTCACCTCAGGTGGCCAAAGGATTGGAGCTTCAGCATCAGTCCTTCCAATGAATATTCAGGGCTGATTTCCTTTAGGATTGAGTGGTTTGATCTTCTTGCAGTCCAAGGGACTCTCAAGAGTCTTCTCCAGCAGCACAGCTCAAAAGCATAAGGAGAGGGTTATATATTTATGGAGTGATTCACCCAGGGGTGGAAGTAGGGGTACTAAGTACACATTCAGAAACACAGGGGAGCAGAGAAGTTGGGTTTGTGACCACTTAGCAGAGCCTGATCACAGTAGGTGCTTAATACTTGGATTTTGTCTTGTCCTCCCTACTAGAAAGGCAGCTGCTTGGTCAAATACCCTGGGGTTCAGGAACCTGGCTTCCTATCCCTCCTCACTCTCCAGCAGCTGTGTGACCTTGAACAAGTCTGATGACCTCTTCTTGCCCGGGCAGGCACAGCCGTGGTGGAGTGCCAGGGATGATGCTGGAATTGCAGAACTCTGACTCCTACTCATGCACCTGGGGCCCCTCCCGCCCCCGCTGCCAGGTGCATGGGGGTGTGTCTGGGGAGGTAGAAATGCTAGCCGTTTTCTCAGCCTTGGGCAGCTCAGGGGTGGCTACAAGGGCCCTCCATGCCGGTTGGAGGGGTTTTTCCACTGTGGGCCACTGGCTAACATTTGTGGATTTTCAAACCTAAAAATATGCTCTTTTAGAGTCAGAACCCAAGAAATCTGATCACCGAATAAAGCCGTCAAGACATCACAGTGGAAGTGTGTCCGTGGTTTTTGTAGCTGGAGAGCTTCTGCCTCAGTTTCCCCAGGGGCTGCCGCTATGAGTCTGCCAGTCTGCTCCCCTGTTGTTCAGTTGCTCAGTTGTGTCTGGTTCTTTGAGACCTGGTGGGCTGCAGCATGCCAGGCTTCCCTGTCCTTCACTCTCTCCCAGAGTTTGCTCAAACTCATGTCCATTGAGATGGTTGATGAGTCAATCATCTCATCCTCTGTCGCCCCCTTCTGCTCCTGCTCTCAATCTTTCCCAGCATCAAGGTCTTTTCCAGTTGAGTCAGTTCTTCTCATCAGGTAGCCAAAGTGTTGGAGCTTCAGTTCCAGCATCAGTCCTTTCAATGAATATTCAGGGCTGATTTCCTTTAGGATTGAGTGGTTTGATCTTCTTGCAGTCCAAGGGACCCTCAAGAGTCTTCTCCAACACCACAGTTCAAAAACATCAATTCTTTGGCATTCAGCCTTCTTTGTGGTCCAGCTCTCACATCTATATATGACTACTGGAAAAACCATAGCCTTGACTAGATGGACCTTTGTTGGCAAAGTAATGTCTCTGCTTTTTAATATACTGTCTAGGTTGGTCATAGCTTTTCTTCCAAGGAGCAAGCATCTTTTAATTTCATGGCTGCAGTCACCATCTGCAGTGATTTTGGAGCCCAAGAAAATAAAATCTCTCACTGTTTCCATTGTTTCCCCATCTATTTGCCAGGAAGTGATGGGACCAGATGCCATGATCTTAGTTTTCTGAATGTTGAGTTTTAAGCCAGCTTTTTACTGTCCTCTTTCGCTTTCGTCAAGAGGCTCTTTAGTTCCTCTTCACTTTTTGCCATAAGAGTGGTGTCATCTGCATATCTGAGGTTATTGATATTTCTCCTGGCAATCTTGATTCCAGCTTGTGCTTCATCCAGCCCTGCATTTCGCATTATGTACTCTGCATATAATTTAAATAAACAGTGACAATATACAGCCTTGACATACTCCTTTCTCAGTTTGGAACCAGTCTGTTGTTCCATGTCCGGTTCTAACTGTTGCTATTTGACTTGCATACAGGTTTCTTTGGAGGCAGATCAGGTGGTCTGGTATTCCCATCTCTTGAAGAATTTTCCACAGTTTGTTGTGATCCACACAAAGGCTTTGGTGTAGTCAATGAAGCAGAAGTAGATGTTTTTCTGGAACTCTCTTGCCTTTTCTATGATCCAATGCTGTCTAGGTTCGTCATAGCTTTTGGTCCCCTGGTCCCTCTTCAGATTAAAAGCCTCTTGGGTTTCTGCAGAATGCCCAGGGCTGGCAAGCGAGACCACCCAGCTACAGATTCCAGCATCTCTGTTTGAGCATCCAGCTTGACTTCCCACTGAGGCAACCCCCCTGAACCTGGGGTCTTCCTCAGTGTGGTTGAATATCCCAGGGAGCTTACTAACAATGCCAGTGTTCAGTATGGGACACTATTGCTTGGCATGAGCCCAAACCTCCTTCTCTGGGGTAATTTGGAAATCTTGGTTTATTACCTCTTGGTTTAAACTTGGTTTAATCCTCTCAGTGAGGATCACCCACGTGCCAGATAGAGTGCACTCTGCAACATTTTTCTGATATGAGTGCCCTGAGCATCTCTGGTCCGTGGATGGTGAAACTGAGGCGCAGAGAGGCAAGGAGGTCTGTCCTGCAGATGGTGCTGGTGGAGCTGGGATGTGCAGTCTGGTAACTGGTCCTCAGGGTTTCCCAGGTGACTCAGCAGTAAAGAATCTGCCTGCCTGCCAATGCAGGAGATGCAGGTTCGATCCCTGTCTGGGAAGATCCCCTGGAGGAGGGAATGGCTAGCACTCCAGTATTGTAGCCTGGAGAATCCCAAGAATAGAGGAGCCTGGTAGGCTACAGTCCATGGGGTCGCAAAAGAGTCAGACACGACTGAACAGCGACTGAGCACACATGAACGGTCCTCCCTACCCCTCCCACCCCGCCCCCTGCTGCAGACCACCGTGCTGGCACTTGCTTCTCGGTGCTGATTGCAGGCCGCTGTACTGGAGACCTCTCAGGCCACTACACCCACAGGCAGTGCTGCTGTGACAAGGGCAGGTGCTGGGCGGCTGGCCCAGCCCCTGAGCTGTGTCCTCCACGAGGCTCTGGTGAGTGGCTGGGGGTGCCTCCCACCTTCCTCTACCCCAGAGCTCAGCCTGCAGGGTGGGGACCCAGGGGTACAACCGAGGCTTAACTTCCAACCCCACTCCCTTGCAGATGAGTTCCAGCGACTGTGTGCCCCGGGACTCCCGCTCCTGCCTTCCTATCCAGGCCCCTTCCCCAGCCTCCCTGGCTTCGGATCCAGTGGTGGTGTGGGTCCTGGCCCAGGGCTGGCACGGCACAGCCCCCACGGCTCCAGTGGTCGTCGGGTTCCCAGCCTGGGCCTTGGAGATGGCAGCATTGGTGAGGACTTGGGAGGAGGGGTCCAAGACCCCTCCAGGGGAAAAGGGGATCCAGGCCTCAGGGTCTGGACTGGGCTTTGGAGTGGGGGTCATGGCCTGGGCAGTGGGGATGGGAGTACTGACAGTGGTCTGGGGGTGGGGGCAGATTGGAGATCCCAGCCTTCAAGGCCAAGTTTGAGCTTTGGGTGAGGGTCTAGGGCTGGAACTGGAGAAGGAAATGACAACCCACTCCAGTATTCTCGTCTGGAGAATCCCTTGGACAGAGGAACTTGGCGGGCTACAGTCCAGGGAGCTGCACAGAGTCAGAGACGATTGAAATGACTTGGCATGCACACTAGGGCTGGAATGGGGGTCCGGGGTCTCAGGCAAGTGGAGCATCTGAATTTAGGGCAGGACGCTGGGCTATAGTGGGAGAGCCTGGCCATAAGGGCTCTGAGTATGTGTCTGAATCCAGAGGTGAGGCCCAGACCCAGGGGCCCAGCCCTCAGTCAGGCACCCGCCCCCCTCCGTCGGCTCCACCCGCAGGCACAGCCACACTGAACCAGACCATCGACATCTGCCGGCACTTCACCAACCTGTGTCTCAACGGCCGCTGCCTGCCCACCCCTTCCAGCTACCGCTGCGAGTGTAACGTGGGCTACACGCAGGACGTCCGGGGGGAGTGCATTGGTGAGCGGTGGCTGGGCGGGGGTGGGGGCGCGCCCTGCCAGACTCGGGCTCAGAGTCCTCTGCCTGCAGATGTGGATGAATGTGCCAGCAGCCCCTGCCACCACGGAGACTGCATCAACACCCCCGGCTCCTACCGCTGTCGGTGTCACGAGGGTTTTCAGGCGACACTCACCAAGCAGGCATGCCTGGGTATGGCCGTCCCTTGGAAGTGGGGGTGCCAGGGGGCCTGGCTGGTGGAGCCTGCATCTCTGGCCCGAACTGGAGTCTTGGGGGTGCTGGGAGGACGCCTGCTGACCACCCGCCTGCCTTACCCCCCACCCCCCAGACATAGATGAATGCATCGCCAGCAGTGGCCTCTGCCATCACGGCCGCTGTGTCAACACGGAGGGCAGCTTCCAGTGTGTCTGCAATGCAGGCTTTGAGCTCAGCACTGACAGCAAGAACTGTGTGGGTGAGTTGAGGGTGGGCGGGTGGGGAGGGGGCTTCTGGGCCTCAGTAGCTGCCTTTTAGTGTCTCCTTACCTCTTTTTAAGAAAAAAAATATTTATTAATTTATTTGGCTGCAGCAGGTCTTAGTTGTGACATGCAGGATCTTTGGCTGTGACATTTGAACTCTTAGTTGAGACGTGTGGGATCAGTTCTCTGACCAAGGATCGAACCCAGGACCCCTGCTTTGGGAGGTTGGAGTCTTAGCCATGGGACCACCGAGGGAGTCCCTACCTTGCTTCTCGCATCTTGCCACTCCTGCTCCATCACTCCATCCTGTCTTTGGATGGAGCCTCTGCTTCCCTTCCTGAGCCCAGCCAGCCCATCTGAGAGCCTTCCTGTGGTCTGTCCACTCTCTACCCGTGCCTTCATTCTCCCCTTCCTTGGAGTCAGGTGACTCCCAGGAAGAGGCCTCTGGGGTAAGACTGTGCTGTCTGCTTCTGCCCCTGACAAGCCCCTCATCTGCCTCCAAGAGAGGTGGGTCAGGACCATGGAGAGCTCCTTGGTCTCAGATTCCCTGTGGGGTATGGGGGGTGCCAACTAAACTCCCCATAGCTTGTGGGGGCCACTAGGGATCCCCTTTGTCCTCTTCTGTCACCCTGTCTGAGACCTGCCTTAATCTTCCCTCACTGGGAAGGATTTTTTTCCTTTCTGTATTCATTCTTTTTTTTTTTAATTTATTTTTTTATTGAAGGATAATTGCTTTACAGAATTGTGTTATTTTTTTGCAGAGCGTTTACTTTTTATCATTAGATAGATTTAGAAAGTTGATTATCAAATGAGCTGTTTTCTTAGCATTAATGTGAAGTACAGTAATTTATTTCCACGCATAAATCATTATTTTTATTTACATTGTTTTTTATTAGTTAGATATCACCTACTGAAATTAATTTCTATTTATTTTTGGCTGTGCTGAGTCTTCATCACTGGGCACAGGCTTTCTCTAGTTGCAATGAGCAGGGGCTGCTCTAGTTGCTCGGCATGCGCTTCTCATTTCAGTGGCTTCTCCTGTGCTCTCTCTGTGGAGCACGGGCTCTAGGGTGCACAGCCTTCTGTAGTTGCAGCACATTGGCTCAGTGGTCGTGGCTCCCAGGCTCCAGAGCACAGGCTCCGTAGTTGTGGTGCATGGGCTTAGATGCTCCACGGCATGTAGGATCTTCCTGGACCAGGAATTGAACCTGTGTCTCCTGCATTGGCAGGCAGATTCTTCACCACTGAGCCACCAGGGAAACCCTGTACTGAAATTAATTTTGATTAATTCTAATGATTAATTCATTGTTTCACATTTTACCATCAGATCTTTAATGTTGCCTTAGATCTCTGCATAGTCTGTAACCAGTAAGAGTTGATGAAATCATTAGTTTGGTCTTTTTATTTTCTTTTGATACATATAAACTTTTTCATTAATTTTTTAAAGTATAGGTGATTTACAGTGTTGTGTTAGTTTCAGATGTATAGCAAAGTTTCAGATTCTTTTTCTTTATAGGTTATAAAATACTAAGCAAAGTTGCTTGTGCATTCATTCATTTTTAAAGACCCTTTTAGCTTCTGTATAGCTATGTAACTCTCATACCATAAAAGTAGCCTCTTAAAGTGTACATTTCAGTGGCTTTTAGTACAAGCATGACCACAGTCTAAGTTTAGAACCTCTTCATCACCTCCTCTGCATTGGCAGTCATTCCAGAATCATCTATCCTCCTTCCCCGCCCCCACCCCCACCCCTCAGCAGGAGACTAGTCTACTTTGTGTCCCCATGGATTTGCCTGTTCTGGGCATTCTGTATAAATGGACTCGCACACTCTGTGGCCTTTTGTGACTGGCTTCTTTCACTGATGCATCACATTTTCAGGATCCGTCCATGTGGTAGCACATGTCAGAATGCCATTCCTTTTTATTGTCAAATGCCATTCCATTATATGAGCAGACAACATCTTGTCTCTACCGGCTTCAGCTGGTGGCTATTCGGGTTGTTTCCGCTTTTGCTGTTATGGATAGTACCTCTGTGGAAGCTCACCTGCACAGTTAGGTGTGGACCTTTTATGTATTCTTTATGTTTTTTCTCTCCCTATCTCCATTTCTCCCTCCCTCCCTTTCTTCCTTCTTCCTGCTTCAGTCCTTTTTTATTTAACACTGTACTTTGGTAAACAAATCATTTCTGCACTGCACTGACTGCCGCCTTTTAAATTAAACTATTTTTCAAGAGGGGGTTTTTGGAAAAAAATGTTTATTTATTTGGCTGCATCAGGTCTAAGTTGTGTCATGCAGGATCTTTCGATGCCGCAGACAGGCTCTTGGCTCTGGTGCATGGGCTTCTCTCTAGTTGTGGGATGTGGGCTCCAGAGCACGCAGGCTCCGTAGCTGTGGCACTCCAGCTTGGCTGCCCCACCACAAGTGGGATCCAAGTTCCCTGATCGGGGTCTAACCAGAGTCCCTGGCATTGGAAGGTGGATTCTTAACCACTGGACCACCAGGGAAGTCCCTAGACTATTTTCTTGTTAGCTGATGGGTTTTGCCCTTTCCTTTTTAAATGCAGGTACGATTCACACAAGATAAATTTAATCATTTAAAAGTGAAAATCTCAATAATTCCCAATGTTGTGCAACCACCTTTCTTTGTTTTTTAAATAGCATTTTTAAAGGTTTTTAAAAATAACATGTATTTCTTAAAAGTTAACACTTGCACAATAGGAAATCAAAAAACACAAGCAAAAAGCTAAAGTCATCCATCAGCACAAGCAGTTTACTGTTTGCTGTGTCCTTCCAGGTCTCATTTGTGTATTTACACAACTAAGCATCCATGTTTATGTATTAAAGATCATACGGTTATATATTAATAATGAATATCATGATGTGTGAAACAGCATTTTTAAGTGAACAATTTGGTGGCATTTAGGATATTTCCAATGTCACGCAACCACCATCTCATTTATGCAATTCTTTTTTGCATTTTTAAGAATTATGGGACAATTACACAGTGTAAAATTGACCATTTTAACTCTTTTTTTCCATTATAGTTTATTGTAAAATATTGAATATGTTCCCTGTGCTATAGCGTAGGACCTTGTGTATCTATTTTATGTAGAGTAGTTTGTATCTTACCCTTTGTAAGGGAACAATTCGGTGGCATTTTTGTACATTTGTAATGTCATGCAACCACTACCTAATTTTTTCAAATTTTTTTGCATTTTTTATCGTGGCGAAATATACACAACTTTTTTATTGTTTTGGATGCTCTAGCTTTTCATTGCTGCTCACAGGCTTTCTCTAGCTGTGGCGCATGAGCTTCTCATTGCAGAGTATAGGCTGTAGGCACTCGGGCTTCAGTAGTTATGGCACATGTGCTTGGTTGCCCCTTGGCACGTGGGATCTTCCTGGACCAGGGATAGAACCTGAGTTCCCTGCATCGGCAGGCGGGTTCTTTACCACTGAGCCACCAGGGAAGTCCCTACATAACATGTTTATCGTCTTAACCATTTTTAAATGAATAGTTTGGAGGCATTTAGTGAGATGTTGTGCAGCCACCACCTGACTTATTTAAAGGACTTTGAACACCTATTCATGGAGCACCTATGTGTGCCAGGAGGGAAGATGCAGATATGAGCTAGTGGTGCCAGTTGGCCCCAGGGGAGTTCACAGTCCTGCAACCTAGTACCCATGCCAAACTAGTCTCTGACAGCCATGTCTCATCCTATCAGGCTCCCACAGCCCCGGGAGCAGTTCCTGGAAACATGAGGGCCGGGCTGGTCTACCTGGCAGGACTGGCCCAATGAAAGGGTGGGTGCCAGGACCCTGCAGGGACCCAGCCTCTCCTGGTATCCCCAGACCACAACGAGTGTGCAACCACCACCATGTGTGCCAACGGAGTGTGCCTGAACGAGGACGGCAGCTTCACGTGTCTCTGCAAACCCGGCTTCCTGCTGGCACCTGGTGGCCGCCACTGTGTGGGTGAGAAACTGCAGGCTGGACCATAGGGGAACCCATGGGGATGGGGAAGAAGAGGAGAGGGGAGGTAGCAAGGGCGGGTAGGGGGTGGGGATGCGGTGGCTGGGACCCATTGCAGTGCCCCCTGCACGACCCCTGCAGACATCGATGAGTGCCAGACGCCAGGCATCTGCATGAATGGTCACTGCACCAACACTGAAGGCTCCTTCCACTGCCGCTGCCTTGGGGGGCTCGCGGTGGCCGCCGATGGTCGAGTGTGCGTGGACACCCACGTGCGCAGTACATGCTATGGGACCCTCGACCAGGGCTCCTGCGCCCGCCCCTTCCCTGGTGCTGTCACCAAATCTGAGTGCTGCTGTGCAAGCCCGGCCCATGGGTTTGGGGAGCCCTGCCAGCTGTGTCCCCCCAAGAACTCTGGTGAGAGCCTCAGCTGCCCCGCCCCCATGAACTTTCCACGGCCCCGCTTTCCTTTAGTCCTTGCTTGTGGTTTATAACTGCGGGGGGCAGGAGGGGACAGTGGTGGTGGGGGGCTTGGCTCCCATGGGGTGGGGTGGATGTCTCTCCCCCAAGAAGAGACAGAAGGAAAACTGTTCTTCCCACTGGAGCAGGCATCTTAGTCCTAGACCCTTGCCCAGCCCCAAGGGGCCACGTCTTGGGCGTGGCTTGGCTTCAGCAATGGCCAATGACCGCCCCCCTCTCCCTGTTCCTGCCACCACAGCTGAGTTCCAGGCCCTATGCAGCAGCGGTCTTGGCATCACCACGGATGGCAGAGGTGAGCGGGTTGGGGCTGGGACTGAGGGCCAGGGACGTGGTTGGGAACCCGGTCAGGTCACCGGGTTTCACAAAGTATTACAGGCTGGGAGGGCATTCTCCCATAGCTGTGGAGGCTAAGTGTCCCAGATCAAGGTGTGAGCAGGGGTGGCCTCTTCAGAGGCTGTGAGGAAGAGTCTGTCTCACACCTCTCTCAGTGTCTGGCACTTAGCTGTTAATCCTTGCTTGGTCGAAGCATCTCCCTGATCTCTGCCTTCATCCTTTTTTTTTTTTTTTTTTAATTTACAATGTTTCTGGTGTACAGCAAAGTGATTCAGGCACTATATATACGTATGATATGTATAATTTTCAGTATATATATATTTTAGTATATATATACATACATACAGTTTTTAGATTTTTGCCCTTATAGGTTATTATAAAATATTGAATTTAATCCTCATGCTATACAGTAGGCCCTTGTCTGTTTTCTGTTTTATATAGGGTAATGTATATATGTTAAGGACTTCTTCCCGGGTGGCTCAGTGGTAAGGAATCAGTGCAGGAGTCATAGGAAATGTGGGTTTGATCCCTGTGTTGGGAAGATCCCCTGGAGCAGGGCATGGCAACCCACTCCAGTATTCTTGCCTGGAGAATCTCATGGACAGAGGAGTCTGGAGGGCTACAGTCCATGGGGTTGCAGAGTCAGACACTACTGAAGTGACTGAGCACACATGTAGGCACATATATATGTTAATCCCAAACTCCTCTGCTTTCCTCTCGACACAGGGTTCGCCCTGTGTGTCTGTGCCCAGACCTCCACTTTTATAAGGATACAATCATATTAGAATGCACTGTATGTCCATCTCCAAATAAAGTCACGTGCTGAGGTGATCCTGGGGATGAGGACTCCAACCTATGACACCATCCTTTCCTGTTACAGCCTTCCTGCCTGAGCAACAAATAAAAGGATTTAGGATACAGCCAGGTTTCCCATCCACCACTGGGTCATGGGGGCAGGGCAGATGTCCAGCGCCCCTCCCTCAGTTAAAGGGACAGATTCTGGATCCAAATGCCTGGGTTTAAATCCCAGCCAGCATTCTTTTTTTTTTTTCATTTTTGATATATAGGGCTGCCTATTCCTGCCCCCTCTTTGGCTGTGCCATGAGGCTTAGGGGATCTCAGTTCCCTGACCAGGAATTGAACCCACGCCATGGCAGTGAAAGTACTGATTCCTAACCGCTAGACTACCAGGGAACTCTCCAGGCCCTACTGTTTACTGATTGAATACTGATCAAGTTACTCCCCATCTCTGCACCTCCTTTTCTGTAAAGTGGATATACTCGTAGGTCCCATTTCAGGGACGTTGTGAGGACCAAATAAGTTAATATACTCGGCACAAAACAGTAAGCATCTTATAACATTAGTGACTATGATTGTGCTTTAAAAGAAATTGTTGCTGATGTAATAACGTCTGTTCCATGAGTTCCACACTAGGGACAGTTTGCCACCTCCCAGGTGCCATTTGGCAATGTCTGGACAAATATTGGGGAGGGCGCTCTTGGCATTTCATGGGTAGACGCTGGAAATGTTGCTCAACATCTTACATTGCACAGGTTCTCCCCTCCCCCTGCACAAAGCAAAGAATGATCCGGCTCCAGTTATCCATGATGTTGAGAAACCCTGGTTTCCAGGGAAAGGAGGCAGGGTCTAGGTTGGAGCTCTGGCCCCGGAGGACCTGGCTTCTGGAGCCTCCAGGGAACCAGGGCAGCTGCTGATGCCATCTTCCTGCTGCAGACATCAACGAATGTGCCCTCGACCCCGACGTCTGTGCCAACGGCATGTGTGAGAACCTGCGGGGCAGCTACCGCTGCATCTGCAACCTGGGCTACGAGGCAGTCGCGGATGGCAGGGAGTGCACTGGTGAGCGTGCCGGGCGAGTGGACGGGCGGAGGGGTGCCGCCCCCACTGCACACCCCTCACCCCACTCTCTGGCCCCATGCCCACATTGCAGATGTGGATGAGTGCGCCCTCAACAGCCTCCTGTGTGACAATGGGCGGTGCAGGAACAGCCCAGGCAGCTATAGCTGCTCCTGCCCTCAGGGCTTCAGCTTCCGGCCAGACACGGAGACCTGCGAAGGTACAGGGTCCTGGGGGGCACACAGACACGCACACACACACAAGTACTTATGCACACTGCATGCTCTGGGTACACACATGCTGCCAGATGCATGTATACCTGCATTTACCCACACAGACATGCTCAAAGCCATACATGTATTCATAGTCTCACAGTTACACTCTTAGGTACACACTCACACAGTACCCACATTCACACTTATTCTCACTGATGCAAAGAGCCAACTCATTGGAAAATACCCTAATGTTGGGAAAGATTGAGGGCCTGAAGAGGAGGGGGCAACACAAGATGAGACGATTGGATGGCATCACTGACTCAATGGACATAAATCTGAGCAAACTCCAGGAGATGGTGAAGGACAGGGAAGCCTGCATGCTGCCGTCCATGGGGCCACAAAGAGTCAGACATGACTAAGTGACTGAACAATTCTCACTTTTTACACATATACTCATAACCAGAGTTACACCCTCAAAGGCACACCCTTATACAGACACTCTGACATTCACACACTTGATGATCACTTGATTACACACACCAGTAGTCACACAAAACAGACTTACACACCCATATTCACACTCATAGTCACAGTCCCACACATCATACACTCTCACGTGCACACTCTGAAAGACACGTGTGTGTCCACATTTTTACCCTTTCGCACACTTAGGCTCACAGCCACACACACTAATATGTGCAGATACCACATACCCACACAGTTGTGCATTCACACACTTAAATATACTCACACACAGGAATATGTGCCCACCCGCCCTCACACAAACTTTGTTGCAATGACCTTGTCCATTACAGACCCCTGGGCACTCACAGATACCTGCACGAGCAAGCGCGTGCACACACACACACACACACACACACACACACACACACACACACACACAGAGTTAAGCGCAAGCCTCCGGCAGACTGCCCCCTCTCCCACCACAACGAGGTCTCCCCGTCTGGGTTTTCCTCCTGCCTCTCACTCTCGGCCTCTCTTGTGCCATGAGTGACCCTTGCAGGGCCACCGTTCCCCACCGTGCCTGTCCCTGTACACTTTCACCCGTGCGGGCTCCCAGGATCCTGCGTGTCGGCGTGCACGCGCAGGTGCACTGCACAATTTAATGGAAACACGCGCCTCTGCGCCTGCCCAGTCCGTTCCCTCGCCTTCTGACCGCATGCGCCCCCTGCTGTTGGACTTTGGCAGCGGCAGAGGGGAGGGGCCTCAGGTCGCGTGAGGCTCCAGTTCCTGCAGCTCAGGGATCTGACGGGGGTCGGTGGCTGGTTGTCTTTGTAGACATCGACGAGTGCCTGTCCAACCCGTGTGTGAATGGCGTGTGCCGCAACCTGGCCGGCTCCTACGCCTGCGAGTGCGCCCCCGGCAGCCGCCTGGGACCTTCTGGCACCATGTGCCTAGGTGAGAGGCCCCACGGAGCAGCGGGGACCCCGACGCCCGCCCCGGGGAAGTCTGGGTCTCTGCGGGTTAGTGTGCAGGTGTGGGCCTGCCAAATGACACAGCCGGCCCCTTCCTGCAGACAGCACCAAAGGCACCTGCTGGCTGAAGATCCAGGATGGCCGCTGCGAGGCGAACCTGCACGGAGCCACCCTGCGCTCCGAGTGCTGCGCCACGCTCGGCACTGCCTGGGGGAGCCCCTGCGAACGCTGTGACATGGGTAATGCCCTAGGGGGGGCGGCTCTGGGGGCTCCCTGGCCATTGAGAGAACCATGCGGGGGAAAGGTCCCCTGGATCCGGGTGGAGAGAATGACTCCTCTCCCCAATCACAGACCGCGCCTGTGCCCGAGGCTTCGCCCGCGTGAAGGGGCTTAGCTGCGAAGGTAACTCCCCACCCTGTGCACTTCACCACCACTCCCCCACCACCACCACCAGGAGCAGGCAAGTGTCATGGTGGCTGCCTAAGGCCCTCTCTGAAGTCATTGGAGAGCTCCCTCCTTGGTATCCGGGTCTTCCCCACAATCCCCCAGCCTAGGAGGCTGGCACTGCCTCTTCCCACCTCCCCAAGAACCACGTGGTGTCCTGAACCCATAGGGAGC
Organism: Bos indicus; assembly: GCF_029378745.1. Classification (NCBI taxonomy): domain Eukaryota; kingdom Metazoa; phylum Chordata; class Mammalia; order Artiodactyla; family Bovidae; genus Bos; species Bos indicus. The sequence continues at coordinate 16,597,416 of NC_091766.1, read as the reverse complement.
CAGCTCCCTGGGAGCCTCCAGCTCTAGCTTCTCCTTGCTTGCTGTGCCTAGATGTGAATGAGTGTGAGGTCTTCTCTGGAGTCTGTCCCAATGGGCGATGCATCAACACTGCAGGCTCCTTCCGCTGCGAGTGTCCAGAGGGCCTGATCCTGGACACCTCCGGCCGGCTGTGCATAGGTGAGTGTGGGCCTGCAGGGTCCGGGGCAGGGCCTCCAGCCCTTCCTTCACTGCCTCCACTCCCAGCGGCTGGAGGCCCTTCCTAGGGACAGGTGGAGTCTTGGGGGTCCTCTTGTACTCTGCCCACCCCCTTGCTAATGTGTCTCCAAAGACATTTGTTTTTTTGGAGGGGTTGGATCCCCTTAATCAACTGCCCTTCTAATGAAGCTCATTGCAAATGGTACGGTCTCTTGGAATGTTACCTGCCACCTTGGTATATTCTTTCTTGCTACCAAACAAGGTTTACAGGAGGTGGATTTGAGCACAAGGCACCTGCCTCTATCATGAGTGGTAATTCATGCCTGCAGCCCTTCCTCAGCATCCAGGGCTCAAACCCTCACCCTGAATGGCTTGCTCTTAGGCTCAAAGGCTCTCAGATATTTTCCCCCTCAAGGAGGGCTTCTTGCTTTACACCATCAACATCTTGAACAGGACATTTCTTGGCCAAGAGCATCTGCCAGCCAGCAGATAGGGCTCTGCATTCTATCATTTTTTCCTCCCATAGTAACATTGACCCATTAGTGGCCTCCTCGGTGGCACCATGGAGCCTGGTCAACAGAAGGCAGATGGGCCCTGATGACTCTTTTCAGCTTTGATTTTCTTCTAAACTGAGCTTCAGATGTGCATCAGGTTTTCTTGCTGATCCCAGAATGTGAGCAAGGAAAGAAAGTAGCCAAGTAAAGAAAAAATAAAAATATTACTGAATTCCCAGCCAGGTGAAATGCTGTCTGAGCAGCCCTGGACCAAGGCACCGGGTACCCAAGAACTTAAGACGGAGCCCTGTGTGTCGTGGCACTTCTGTTTATCTTTATTTTTTTCTAAAGGTTCTGTAACAGGGTCTCATTTTCAAATGGATCCACTTAAACATATGTTCCTTTTGCAAGAGGTGAAAAATTGTCCTAGTCAAGGGATCAGCCAGTTGTTTCTGCAAAGGGCCAGAGAGTAAATATTTTCAGCTTTAGGAGCCTCAGAATCTGTTGCAGTTACTCAGCTCTACTGTGTAGGACAGAAATAAATGAATGTGACTATGTCAATAAAACTTTATTTATAAAAACAGCAGGCAGTTGGCACCGTGGGCCATAGTTAACCAGCCCCAGTCTTAGACCATCGTGTCTGGTATTGAAAGAAGCCTTATCCATTGCCAGATTATTCTGAGGAGGTTTTAAAAATTAAACACACACACTCTGGAGCCAGGTGGCGTAGTTTGAATCTCTCTCTACCTCTTACTGTGTGGCCTCAGGCCAGCTACCTAACCCGTCTCTGCCTCAGTTTTCTTGCATGTAAAATAAGCATGATGATAACCATTTTCCTCTTGGTGTTATTTTAAAGACTAAATGGGTTGATGAGCTTAGAACAGTGTCCAGCACAATGGCACCCCACTCCATTACTCTTGCTTGGAAAATCCCTTGGATGGAGGAGCCTGGTAGGCTGCAGTCCACGGGGTCGCTAAGAGTCGGACACAACTGAATGACTTCACTTTCACCTTTCACTTTCATGCATTGGAGAAGGAAATGGCAACCCACTCCAGTGTTCTTGCCTGGAGAATCCCAGGGATGGCGGCGCCTGGTGGGCTGCCGTCTATGGGGTCGTACAGAGTTGGACACGACTGAAGCAACTTAGCAGCAGCAGCAGCTTAGCAGCAGCACATAGCAAACACCTAGCAGTGCAAGTTATTATTAAAATGTAACTTTGGGGGATTGCCCTGGTGGTCTAGTGGTTAAGACTTTGCCTTCCAATCCAGGGGGTACAGGTTCCTTTCCTGGTCCCGGAGTTAAGACCCCACATGCCTCTCGGCCAAAAAGCCAAAACATGGAATAGAAGCAATATTGTAACAAATTCAATAATGATCTTAAAAATGGCCCACATAAAAAAAAATCCTTAAAAAATTTTTGTTTTAAAAAAATGTAACTGTTGGGTTATACCCTATTCCAGTTTAACTGTTGGGAATTCCTTGTGGTCCAGTGGTTAAGACTCAGCTGTTTTTATTGCCAATGCCCTGGGTTTGATCCCTGGTCAGGGAACTAAGATCCCACAAGCCCCACAGTGTGGCCAAAAAAAAAAAGGTCACTTGGAGGACATGGAGTGTCAGCTGAGAAATTCAGTCTCCCCACTGGGGAGGACGTTTTGGACGACACTGCCTGTCCTGGCAGCCAGAGTGTGGCAGGGGTGGGACCGGTGACCACCCCTCCTTGCAGACATGCGCCTGGAGCTTTGTTTCCTGCGTTGGGAGGAGGACGAGTGTGGGGCTGCCCTGCTGGGCAAGTACCGGATGGATGTCTGCTGCTGTACTGTGGGGGCTGCATGGGGCACCGCATGCGAGGCGTGCCCTGAGCCTGAGTCCCCGGCTTTTACCAGCCTGTGTCCCCGGGGGCTGGGCTTTGCCAGCCGGGACTTCCTGTCAGGCCGTCCCTTCTATAAAGGTGCGTTTGGGCTTGGGGAGCCTGGATGGAGGATGGGAAGAGGGCAGAGCATGGGCAGAGGCCTGGAGTGGGAAGCAGGTTTGGGAGAGACCAAATATCTGTGATCAGAGGGGTGAACGCTCAGGAGGCAGGGGACTCAGGGACATGGAGTAGTGTGACGTTTTGTACTCCCGTGCTGCAGATGTGAATGAGTGCAAAGCCTTCCCTGGGCTGTGCGCCCATGGCACGTGCCGCAACACTGTGGGCAGCTTCCGTTGCTCCTGTGCGGGGGGCTTCGCCCTGGATGCCCAGGAAAGGAACTGCACAGGTACGTACCTGCCTCTGCCTCCTTGGCAGGTGCCTGCAGGGATGGGGGATCACAAACTAGAGGCGCCTAAAAGGCAAGAACTGGCCTTGTTCCTCCTGCCTGTCTGCTGTGTGACCCAGGGCAGCTCAATACCCTTTCTGGGCCTCCAGGATCCCGGCTATAAAAGGAGGGGCTAGCAAAAGGTGGCACTAGTGGTAAAGAACCCTCCTGCTAATGCAGGAGACATAAGAGACACAGGTTCGATCCCTGAGTCAGGAAGATCCCCTGGAGAAGGGCATGGCTACCTACTCCATTATTCTCATCTGGAGAATCCCATGGACAGAGGAGTCTGGCGGGCTGCGGTCCATAGGATTGCAAAGAGTCAGGCATGAATGAAGCAACTTGGCATGGCAAAGTAACCTCCGGCAACTTCCCTGGTAATCCTTTGCTAAGACTCCGTGCTTCCAATGCAGGGGTCCTGGGTTCAATCCCTGGTCAGGGAACTAGATCCCACATACCTCAGCTGAAAATCCTGCATGCCTCAACTAAGACCCAATGCAGCAAGTAAATAAATTGATTAATTTAAAACTGATCTCTAGGGGCCTGCGGGCTGGAAAGAAATTCCCTCCTCTCATCTGGGGGTGCAGTCACAGCACCTCCATTTCCCTGGCTCTGTTCAATGCCTTGGGGCTCCTCTGTGGCCCTGGGTGTCTGCAGACATGGAGGCCTGGCCCATGCCCACTGTCTCCACAGACATCGACGAGTGCCGCATCTCCCCTGACCTCTGTGGCCAGGGCACCTGTGTCAACACCCCGGGCAGCTTTGAGTGCGAGTGTCTCCGTGGCTATGAGAGTGGCTTCATGTTGATGAAGAACTGCATGGGTAGGCAGCCACCCCAGGGCAGGGTGGTGCCCGCGGGTCTTGGGGCCGAGCCGAGGAATGGGGTGGGAGGACATTGCTGTGCTGGATGTGGGTGGAGGGGGCAGAAGTAGAGAGAAGCCATGATCCAGCTGGGACAGCAGGTGTGAGTGTCGTCCCTGAAGACTGCCGGACACTGGGTCTGGCATTCGGAGGAGAAGCATGGGGACCAAGATTTGGGCAGGTTCTCCCAGGGTCGGGGTAGCATGAAAAGAGGAGAGGGCCCTGGAGAGAGGAGCCTCTTCCCTTTTCATTTTTCTCATTCATTCAGTGAACGTTTCACATGCATCTACTCGGGGGAACTATGGAGAGCTCGGATACAGGAGGCCATTTCCTTGGAGTTCAGGACCTAATAGGGAGGATAAAATAAATCCCTAGACAAACAGAAAATAAAGAGCCACTGTCAGAAGCACTTGAAAGGGCTGTATGGTGCAGTGTGAGCTGAGAACCCCAGGGATGTATCCCATTTTGTGGGGCCAAGAGAGTGGGAGTAATTGTGGTGAAGAAGGGCTGAAGAGTTGTATGGAGAAAGAACAGTGTGTGCAAAGGCCCTGGGGTGGATGTGAGGGATGGAAGGAGCTGCTGTGGGGAGGAGGGAAGGCGGAAGGGGGGACCGTGTGTGCAAAGGCCCTGAGGTTGACATGAGAGATGGGAGGAAGCCCCTGAGGCTGGAGTGGGAGGAGAGTTGTGAGATGAGTGGTGAGGCCCCTGGTTCCATGTACTAATGCCCAGTGGGGCTGGTCCTTGCCTTCCCCCTGTCACTTCTGGAGTGGGGAAGGGGTTCCTCAGGGCCTCCTTTAGCTCCAGGAATGTCAGCCTGTGTCCCTGAAAACTCTGAGAATTCCAGCTTCCCTCCCATTCTGACTCCCCTGGGTCATCCACACCCCAGGGCTCCAGACTCTCTTGGCCTCAGCCAGGGCAGCAGGGTTGGGGGATGGGGGCAACAGGGGGGAGCTTCCATGAGCCCCATCACACCAACCTGGATCAGCATCTCACACCTCTTCTCTCTCTCCACATGCCCAGATGTGGATGAGTGTGCCCGGGACCCGCTGCTGTGCCGGGGAGGCACCTGTACCAACACAGATGGGAGTTATGAGTGCCAGTGTCCCCCTGGACATGCGCTGGCAGCTGAGGGCACTGCCTGCGAAGGTGAGTGCAGCTTGCAAGAGGGAGAGGATACGAGTATGTGTGTTTGTGCATCTCCCTGAGTACATACTTGTGTATTTGTGTGCATGAGTGGTCACATGCATCAGGTATTGGGAGAGCACATTTGTGTGTGTTTCTGTGTGAAAACGGAAAATCGAGTGTGTGAGTGTGGGTCAGTGTGCACCCATGTGAAGTGTCACTTGTGTGGTTGTGAGATGGAAGGAGTGTGTATTTGTGTGTCTGAGCATGCAGGTGTCTTTCTGGGAATGCATCTGTCCAAGAGTAAGTGTGTATTGGTGTTTGTGTGAGTCTGTGAGTGTGTAAGTGTTTACACAAGAATGATTGTTCTTATGTAAGGCGATGGAAGTGGTTATTTGTGTGTCTACATAAGGTTGTGCGAGAGTGTGTGTCTAAGTGTGGGCATGTGTTTGCACACGGGTGTGTTTGTGGAGGGGGCTGTGTGCATGTAGGTGTGTCTGTTGAGCGTGTGTTTGTATGTGTGTACACAGGGGGTGGGGCTTCCCCAGTGGCTCAGCGATTAAGAATCTGCCTGCACTATGGGAGACATAGGAGATGCAGGTTTGATCCCTGGGTCGTGAAGATCCCCTGGAGGAGGGCATTGCAACCCACTCCAGTATTCTTGCCTGGAGAATCCCATGGACAGAGGAGCCTGGTGGGCTACAGTCCATGGGGTTTCAGAGTCGGACACAACTGAAGTGACTTAGCACACACGCACACAAGGGTTCTTTGTGAGTCTACCTGAGTGGATATGAAAATGTGACACAAGGGCAAATCCAATGCAATGCAAGGTGTGCAAATATGTTTATGAGTGGGCATGAGGTGTGTTTGTGAGTCTGAGTGTGCATCTGGCTATGCAGATGTGTGTCTACTGAGGGTGATTGTGTTTGTTTGCGAATAAGTGTGAGGGTGTGCTGCTGTGTGAGCTGTGTGCATGTGGCTGTGTGGATCAGGTTGTGGGTCTGTCTGCTGAGGGTGAGTGTGTATCAAGGGTGGGTTTCGGGTGTCTTGTTAGTGTGCACCTGGGTGGATGTGTGAATCAGGGTGAGGTGCCCTTTTGTACTGGGCTTCCCCAGTGGCTCAGCGGTAGAATCCACCTGCAATGCAGGAGACAGAAGAGACACAGGTTCAATCTCTGGGTCAGGAAGACCCCCTGGAGGAGGGCATGGCAGCCCACTCCAGTATTTTTGCCTGGAGAATCCCATGGACAGAGGAGCCTGGAGGGCTGCAGTCCATGGGGTGGAAAAGAGTTGAATATGACTGAAACGACTTCACGCATGTGTTTGTACCAGGGTGAGATGTAGACTCACACCCATGGCGGGGGTAGGGGGGTGGGGGGGGCGGGCATAGATGCAAGAGTGTGAGTGCATCATCGTGCATGCGTGTGTCCCTGTGCAGAAGGCGGCTGGGCACAGGCCCATCCTTTCCTGGGCCCCTCCGCCACCTGCTGCCCTTACCAGCCATCCGTTTGCCCCGTAGACGTGGACGAGTGTTCCCTGAGTGACGGCCTGTGTCCGCACGGCCAGTGTGTCAACGTCATCGGTGCCTTCCAGTGCTCCTGCTATGCCGGCTTCCAGAGCACACCTGACCGCCAAGGCTGCGTGGGTGAGACCGCGCCCGCCCCCAGCCCCAGCCGCGGCCCTCGCCGCCGCTTCAGTCTCTCCTGGCCTCAGTCCGAGCCCCTGCCTCTACCCTTGACCACCTCCGCCCCGACAGTCAGCCCCCTGCTTGATGTGCCTCCGCCAGGCCCTCACCTAGCCCAGCCTCCCACTTCCACCTTGCCCCGCCTCCCATCACGTCCTACCTCTTACCACACCCTCACTATGCCCCGCCTCCCGCCTTGCCACGCCCCTGCCACGCCCCCAGCTCGGCCTACCTCACCCGGCCTCCTCCCTCGCCATGCCCCGCCTCCTGCCTTGTCACGCCTCCGTCACGCCCCCCACCTCGCCTTGCCCTACCTCCGGCGGTGCCCCCTACCTCTTCCTGCCTCCTGCAGATGTGGACGAATGCCGCACCAGGAACGGTGGTTGCCACGTCCACTGTGTTAACACTAAGGGCAGCTACCAGTGCGAATGCGGACCTGGCTACTCTCTGATGCCCGATGGGAGGGCGTGTGAAGGTGGGTGGGTGCGGCACCCTCCCTCCGGCCTGGGATGTGGGAACCCACCTGGCCCGGCCCAAATGAAGCCAGCCACACCCTAACCAGGCCACTGACCCCGCAGAAGTGTCCCTGGGGTTCCCCCTCTGTCCCTTCCCACCTGCAACCCGACCCCTACCCTGGTCCCCCAGATGTGGACGAATGTGAGCAGAATCCGGACATCTGTGACGGGGGCCAGTGCACCAACATGCCAGGGGGTCACCGCTGCCTCTGCTATGACGGCTTTGTGGCCACGTTGGACGTGAGGATGTGTGTAGGTGAGGAGTTGGGACTATATACAGGTGGAGGAGGCAGCTTCACTTCACTCACCAGGCCTTCCACAAGGAGACAGGTGGGCAACGCAGACGCCAGGCCCGTTCCCGGAACATGTGGGCAGGGGAGATGCAGGTTTGTTCTTGGTGGTCTGCTCCTGGCCACCTGCACCCCGAGGCCCTGCACCGAGACCTGCGGGATCTTGTTCACAGCAGCAGAGACCCCCCCAAACTTTGTTCTTTTGAATACACTTATTAAACACCCACTGTGTACCCAGCACATACAGCCAGGTGCGTGCCCGGCTTTGAGAGTCACCTTATAAGATCATCAGAGACCAAGGGGTTTATGCAGAGGAAGGTGTATGAGATAGAAGGACGCTGTGTTCTCTGAGCCCTGCTTTGGGACCTTGTCTCTGTCGTCTCTGCCAGGGTCACTGCCGTCTTCTGGTGGGGGCTGGTTGGCACAGGCCCTGGGGAGCAGATGTGAACTGGTGACTCCATCAGGGCAGAGCTGGGGCCAGAGTACAAGGATATGAAAAAGGGAACCCTCCCAGGGATAGGTGTCCAGCTCAGTGCAGCTTAAGCATTCCAGATCACAGCAATCTTAGGAAACACTGAACAAAAGGGGCTTGGGACCAAGTTAAGTAGGAAATGCTGCCTCCTGCATCCCTTCTTGCAGATCCACATCGGCAATAAAGGCTCTGAAAAGGCCTTCAGGCCTTAGCTTTAGCTTAGCATCTTCTTAATGTATTGGTGTAAAATCTTTTTGGAAATGTTTGTCCGATGTGTTCCATGGAATATGAACTATAGAATGTTGACTGAATTCTCGCAGCTGCCCAGGGGTGGAATGGGGGAGCTATAACCAGTAGTGGAATCAGGGGAGCTCCCTGCCCTTGAAGATGGGCAAAAAGAACCTGGACAGGGGACCCGCGTGGCAGGGGACGCAGCCATGCTGCTATACCCCACCCTCACCTGCTTCTTCTCCTGTCACCCCATAGACGTGGACGAGTGTGACCTGAACCCCCACATCTGCCTCCATGGGGTCTGCGAGAACACCAGGGGCTCCTTTGTCTGCCACTGCCAGCTGGGTTACATCGTCAGGAAGGGGGCCATGGGCTGCTCCGGTGAGCTGGTGGTCAGTGGAGCAGACGCAGAGGGGCGCCCCTGAGGGACCAGCTCAGGGTCTTTGGGGTCCACCCCATCCCTTGGGGCAGAGCAAGGCCAGACCTCATTCTTACTCATTTCCACTGGTGGGCCCTCGTGCTGAAGCAAAAATAGGATCTGATCACATGCCCGTGGGGCTCCCTTGATGGCTCTGCAGGGGCAACTCTGGATCCCTTAGATCCACAGCAGTTCCTAAGGCGTGTAAGCCTGATGCTTTTAAGTGTCACAGCGATGAACATTCAAACATGTCAGTCGTTCATGACCACAGACCTGGTGCCTCAGAACCACAGATGTCTCCTCTCTATAGAATGGTTCTGGAGGGCAGAGTCTGAGATCAGGGTGTCAGAAGGGTTGGTTCCTTCTCAGGGGCCCAGAGGGAGAACTGGCCCATTCCTCTCTCCTCATCTCTGGTGGTAGCCACAGTGCTTGAACACATCACTCCAGTCTCCATGTCTGTCATCACGGGGTGTTCTTCCCTCTGCGTCCAAATTTTCCTCTTCTTGTGAGATCACTGGTCATTGCATTTAGGACCCCCTGTAATCCAGGAGGACCTCATTTTAATTTGGTTACATTTACAAAGACTTGGTTTCCCAAAAAGGCCACGTTCAGAGGTTCTTAGAGTCAGGATTGAAACATGCTTTCTTGGCAGGGAGAACATAATTCTATTTGCCATCATTATGTAGTTATTTCAATGCATAGTAGAAGCAAACATTAGAAAACAGAGCATCCAAACCATGATTTCTTAGAGATCGTTGTTATACGTTTTTCTTCTAAAGTACATTCAAGTAAGTAAAAATGGGAGACAGCGTAAAGAAACTTTTAGCGAGGACTTCCCTGGTGGTCTAGTGGCTAAGACCATGTCCTTGCTCCCAGTGCAGGGGACCCAGATTCGATCCCTGGTCAGGGCACTAGATCCCACGTGCTGCAACTAAGAGTTCGCATGCCACAGCTAAGACCCGGTGCAGCCAAATAAAATTCTCACAAAGGAAAAACTTTCAGGGAACGGTAGCTCACTTAGGTGGTTGATGAACATCGCAGAGATGATAAGGCTGATGCAAAATTGGCTGAGGGTTAGACACTGTGGTTTAGAAGGAAATCCTGCTTTAGAGGGAGAGTGTCTTCATTAAGACAGTGACTTTTTTTGGCTGTGCCATGTTAGTTCCCCAACCAGGGATTGAACCCAAGCCCTTTAGTGAAAGCCAGGAATCCTAACCAAGGACAGTTCCTCTTATTGTCTACCCTGAGTCTCTCATGCTGCCATTTCAGACCATTTCTGGGGCATGCTGGGAGTCATGCCCTGTTGAGTTTGGGGGTTTTCCTTTTGGGCTCTGGGTGAGGGTGGAAGCTCCTGCAGTGGTGAGGGGCATTTCTGGGCCCAGTCCTACCCTAGGGAAGGTCTTTTCTCCTGCTCTTGCCCTGAGTCTCCCCACTCTGTACCTGAAGCCCTGTTTCTACTAGGCCCAGGCCTCTTGGGGGGTCCTCTGTCCTCCACCCCATCTCCTGGTCCTGCCCTTCTATGCCTGGGTCCCTCTTCTCTCAGATGTAGATGAATGTCAGCTTGGGGGACACAGCTGTGACAGTCATGCCTCCTGCCTCAACACCCCTGGGAGTTTCAGCTGCAGTTGCCAGCCAGGCTGGGTTGGGGACGGCTTCAAATGCCGTGGTAAGTGTCTGGGGGCCAGAGGTCTGGACAGAGAAGCAGAGGTGGGTGGGGTGAGTGGGCAGGCTACAGCCGGGCAGAGGTGTCTGGGCTCAGGCATGTCCATGGGGGAGGGTCAGGGTTGGGATTTGGAGGGTCTGCCTCCCCACAGCCCCCCAGCGCACACACCTGGGGGACCCTGGGTTCCGTCTCCTGCAGACCTGGATGAATGCGCCTCCAAGGAGCATGGGTGCAGCCCGAGAGCTGACTGCCTCAACGCCCCCGGCTCCTACCGCTGTGCCTGCCACCTGGGCTTCTCTGGGGATGGCTTCTCCTGTGAAGGTGAGGTCGGGGCGTGGGATGGGAGGGCTGGAGGGGTCCAGAAAGGATGGCCAAGGGGGCTGGATTCCGAGGTGCCCACGACTCACACTGATCCACTCACTGCTCTGTGGATGCCAGAAAGGATGTACCTTCAGCCCTTGGGGCCAGAGGCCAGGCCCTGAGTCCCTTGAAAGTGCAAGTGCAAGTGAAGTCTCTCAGTCATGCCCGACTCTGCGACCCCATGGACTGTAGTCTACCAGGCTTCTCTGTCCATGGGATTTTCCAGGCAAGAATACTGGAGTGGGTTGCCATTTTCTTCTCCAGGAGATCTTCCGAACCCAGGGATTAAACCTGGGTCTCCCACATTGTAGGCAGACACTTTATCATCTGAGCCACCAGGGAAGTCCCAGAGTCCCTTAGGGGCAGTCTTCTCCCCTGGACTCCAAATGTGTAGAGTTTTCTGGGTGTGGGGACAGGAATACTTGCTTTCTGTTGGCCCTCCACCCCAGATTGTGAGTGACCATGACCCCTGTCCTCTCCCTGGCTCTGACTCAATCACCTGCCCATTGAGTCGGGGTCTGAGTGCCCCCGGGCTACTTGCCAGCTCCCTAGAACTCCAGGTGACAGTGAAGGGTTCGAGTGATCAGGGCCGCCTGCCCCCACCATGTGGGTCCTCACCTGCTGACCACCAGCCCCCCTCCTTTGAGTCCCTTTAGACAGGGACGAGTGTGCAGAGAATGTGGCCCTTTGCGAGAATGGGCAGTGTCTCAATGTCCCCGGCGGGTACCGCTGCGAGTGCGAGATGGGCTTCAGCCCCACCAAGGACCAGCATGCCTGCCAGGGTGAGGTCTGGGGCGGCCGGGGTGCGGGCAGAGCAGGGGGTCCCTGGAGTCGCTGGCGCTGGGGGCAGCAGGAGCGGGATGCTGACCAGGCTGTGCTCACCTGGGCTCCACTCCTCCTCAGATGTGGATGAGTGTGTGCTCGGGAACATCTGTGTGTTCGGGAGCTGTGAGAACCTGCCGGGGATGTTCCGCTGTATCTGCGATGAGGGCTATGAGCTGGACCGCGGTGGTGGCAACTGCACAGGTGTGGGGTCCGCAGGGTTCAGGGTGGCAGGCTTGTTCCATCAATTCCCACAGATCTCTTCTCACATGTCCTCTACAGAGTGGAGGGAGTCCTTGTCTGACCCCACCTCCAATAGTGCCCCTCTCCATTAACCTTCATCATCATCATCATTTATCATCCCCCAAATAAATCCAGTGAATCAGGGAGACTTCTCTGGCAGTCCAGTGGTTAAGATTCCATGCTTCCACTGCAGGGGACACAAGTTCGATCCCTGGTTGGGGAACTAAGGTCTCGCATCCTGCATGCCATGCAGCCAAAAGAAAAAAAGGATGCTGTAAATCAATGAAGTCGAGCTCCCTCCACCGCAACCATCAAAATGGTCTCCCACCTGTCTATCCCAAATGGGAGTCAGCAGACTTTTTCAATGAAGGGCCAGCCAGTAAATATTTTCAGTTTTCAGCCATACAGTCTTTGCCCTGTAGCTTAGAAACAGACATAGGTGATAAGTGAATGAATGGTTGTGCTTGTGTACCAGTAAAATTTTATTTACACAAACAGATAGGGGGCCGGATTTGACCCACAAGTTGTAGTCTGCCAGCCCCTAGCTTGAAACATGTCCTCAATATTGGTTTTTGTATGTTAGCTCGTGGACTCTGCTGGCAAAGGCAAACCTCCAGGCCAAGCAGAAAAGAGCAGAGGAAAGCAGGGGGTTGCCTGGGACAGGCTACTGTCCCATCAGGCTTTCTTCCCAGGGGCCTTGTCCTTAAGACCAGCCCCCAGCAGCCAGGTATTCGACTCCCCAGGAAAAAGGCAGGAGGGAAGTGAGTTGAGAGGGGGAGGATCTCTGCTGATGCTGCCCCCACCCCACAGATGTGAATGAGTGTGCAGACCCTGTGAACTGCATCAACGGCCTGTGTGTCAACACCCCTGGCAGCTACCTCTGCAACTGCCCGCAGGATTTTGAGCTGAATCCCAGCGGCGTGGGCTGCGTGGGTAAGTATGCACTCTGCTGCAGGTGGGGTTCTGGGGTCCACGCGCTGGATGAGGCCACCTGCTCCCGATAGACAGGCCCTTGGCCAGAGCAATTGTCCCTGTCTTTTGCGATACAGCCTTTGGGCTCTAGACTGACAGATGGTCAGAGTCACATATGCACACAGACACATGCACACACAGACATACATAGAGTAATACACAGTTACACATACAAGAGGTGCAAACACACACACAGACACACCCACCCTATTTCTCCCCCACCACTTGCTAACCACCCCTTTCTGCCTGTTTAGATACCCGGGTCGGGAACTGTTTCCTGGACACGCAGGATCGAGGGGACGGTGGCATTTCCTGCAGTGCGGAGATCGGGGTTGGCGTCACCCGGGCGTCCTGCTGTTGCTCCCTGGGTCGGGCTTGGGGCAACCCTTGTGAGCTGTGCCCGCTGGCCAACACCAGTGAGTCCCTGAGTGGAGTGGGGGCTGGAGAAGACAGAGACCTAGCCCTGGTCCAGGCTCCCTTAGGGCTTAGGGGGTCATCTCTGCTAAGGGAGGGACACTGGGAACCAGAAAGGGAGAAGGACTCAGCCTGGGTCACACAGCATATTCTCAGCAGTTCATCATCTCGACCTCTCCCCAGAATCTCCTCTGTCATCTCTTCCTGCAAATTCTTTGTATGTGTACATTTACTTGCCCACTCAGTCAGTCAACAAACATTGAGAATTCCTAGGGCAAGGAACCTAGAGAAGGATGAAATACAGCCGCTGCACCCTGCCCCCCCCCATAAACCAACAGTCCCTGGACTGTTGAGAGTAGAACTATTGTAAGGGTCTGTTTGAGACATAGTGATGGCCAAAGAGGAAGCCATGGAGAGGAAGTGGGTAAGGGAAGTCTTCCTAGGAGAGGACTTGAATGAGGTTTTGAAGAATGTGTAGGAGTTTTCCAGGCAGTGTAGGGGGAAGGATGTGTGGTGCAATGGGAACAGCATGTGCAAAGTCCTCAGGTGTGGAGCAGGGAGGCATGTGTGTACCTATTCCGGGGCATATGTGTGTGTGAATGTACATGCAAGATCTTCCTTTCATGGGGTAAACTTGTGGTCACATTAGAGTCTGGTTTTGGATCACAAGAATCCTTCCTCCCTACCCCCAACTACCGCCACAAAATCCATCTGCTTACATGTTGAAGGTGAGCAAGTGTTTATACACACACACACAGACACCAGATCCTCCATGATTGTACCAGTTTCTAGGCTCCAGAGGCTGAGGAGGTAAAGGGATGTAGTTTCTATGGTAACAGGATGCCAGGCCCATTCTTGAGGCCTTTTTAGGGGACCTCCCCTCCTGTGCTTCCCCTGAGCTTTGCCCAAATGCCTCACCCCACAGCCCCTCACAAGAGCTTCTTTGCCTTGCAGCTGAGTACAGAACCCTGTGCCCAGGGGGTGAGGGCTTCCGGCCTAATTCCATCACTGTCATCCTGGAAGGTGAGTTCCTGGTAGACTATCCATCCATGTACCCACTGATTGACCTTCCTTTCATGTCCCATCACCAAGGAGCAGAGTTGGGCAACTTTGGGGTGGGGGGCAGGTCCTCTCAGCTTTTCCACCTATTGGTTTGTTGATTCATCCTTCTATCCAGTCCCCATCCACCCATCCATATATCCATTCCCCATCCATCCTTCCACCCTTTCTTCTTTCCTTCCTTCCATCCATTCATCCATATATACATGCATATAAGTACGTTTATCCATCCACTCACCTACAATCCATTCATCTACTCACCTACCCGCCCACCCATCCATCCAGTCATTCTTTTCATCCATTGACCCGTTTGCTTATTTGACCCGTTCCCTGCTTTTCATATCCACCTATCTGCCCATTGATACATCTATCCTCCCATATCCATCCATCCACACATCCATCCATCCACCTACTCATTCCTCCTTTCATTTATTCATCCGCCTACTCACCCACCTGTTTATTCACACTCATGTTCTTGTCCATTCACACTGTTGTTTATTCCCTCATCCACTACTTTTCATCTCTGTCCATCTGCTTACCCACCCACCCATCCATCTATTCTTCTATCCAAAGTGGATAATGAGATTGGGAATTCCATCAAGAGGGAGCTTTGTGAAGGATAGTTGGATGGATGAGAGGATGGACGATCCAATGAAGGGAAAGAGGATGAATTCACAGTGACATTGACCCAGGAGAGTCTGGGTACAGCCTCTAAATATCCAACAGCTCTTGGGTGTCCTTAAAGAAGCAGGAGGTCCCAGGGGAAAGCATGGGTGTCCCCCAAGTACTCTGCTTGGGTATAGCTTCCAAGCACAGCTTCCTCACTTCCTGACAGACATTGACGAATGCCAGGAGCTGCCAGGGCTGTGCCAGGGGGGCAACTGTGTCAACACCTTTGGCAGCTTCCAGTGCGAGTGCCCACCCGGCTACCACCTCAATGAGGATACCCGCATCTGTGAGGGTGAGCTTGAGCCCTCTCCTCCCTGCCTGCATTTCTGCCCAGCCTCACCTCTTCTTCAGGGCCTGGGGGCTCACATGCCCCACTCCAGAGTCTGCTCCCTTGCCTTGCTGCCCAGGGCCCACTGGAAGGGCTGCGAATGCTTCCTTGGAATGCCCCGATCTACCCTCTGCTCCATTGCTTCTTCCCCATCTCCCCATTGCCTGACCTCCAGCCTCCTTCCCACTCAGAATTGATCTGGGTTTATCTCAGCAGCCATGCCCTTCCTCAGGGCAAAAGCTGACCAAGGCCCAGAGCTAAGAGAGGAAGGAAACAGACACCTAAAGAGCAGTCACACCTTTCCTTTAAGCATCCGCTTCATTTGTCTTACGGTCCTCTCTTGCATCTTAGTAACAACCAACAGTTAATTGGTGTCTGTAATTGAGTATCACCACGGAGCTGAGCACTTGCCATTCATTCATTTACCAAAACAGCCTCATGGGGGAGATGTTCCTACTATGACCCCATTTTTCGGATTCAGAAACTAAGGGAGTTAAGTCATTTGAGTGGTGAAAGTGAAAGTGTTAGTCATTCAGTCATGTCTGTCTCAGCAACTATAGCCCACTAGGCTCCTCTCTGTTCATGGGATTCTCCAGCTAAGAATACTTGGAATGGGTTACTATTCCCTTCTCCAGGGGATCTTCCTGACCCAGGGATCAAACCCAGTCTCCTGTATTGTAGGTGGGTTCTTTACTGTCTGAGCCACAAAACCAGCCAGTAAGTGATAGAAACTGGGTCCCGGCCCAGCCATCCTGATCCTTGAGCCTGAGCTGTTTTCATACAATGTATCAAATTCCTTCCTTCATCCATCCATCTGTCCACCAACCCATTCCTTTTTTTCTTTTCAGCAATATTAACTGAGCACCTGCATGCAACCAGACCCAGCATCAGCACACTAGGACAGCAGACTGTCCACTCTGAGCAGCACGCTTTAGTTGTTCAGTCACTCAGTCATGTCCTACTCTTTGCAACCCCATGGACTGCAGCACGCCAGGCTTCCCCTCTCCTTCTCTATCTCCCAGAGTTTGCTCAAACTCATGTCCGTTGAGTCAATGATGCCATCCAACCATCTCATCCTCTGTTGCCCCCTTGTCTTCCTGCCCTCAGTCTTTTCCAGCATTAGGGTCTTTTCCAATGAGCCAGCTCTTTGCATCATGTGGCCAAAGTATTGGAGCTTCAGCTTCAGCATCAGTCCTTCTAATGAATATTCAGGGTTGATTTCCTTTAGGATTGATTGGTCCTTGCTATCCAAGGGACACTTAAGAGTTTTCTCATGCTTTAGAGACTCAAGGAAATGGTGAAGGCTGGGAGAGATCTAAGCTCGAAAGCTCCTTTGTATGTGTAGGTGGGAGCTGGCAAACCAGAATCAGAACCCAAAATGCTTGAAAATTATTTTATCCTTCCCTGCTTCTCCTATCCCATAGACTATCAAAAGAAAAGGGGAAAACTTCTGTCATCAAATATGGCAGTGTGCTGCATTTTTTGACTATCACAGGGCAGAAAGATTTCAACCTGAATGTTGGCCTTGGCTGTGGAGCCTTGCAGGGTCAGTTCGTGCCCTTGAGGGCTGCAGTCTTGCAGTACTTTCCAGCTTTCGGGCTCAAGGGCCCTCTACTCCGAAGCCCCCACTCCCCAGCCCTGTCCACTTAGTTTAATGCTCTGCTCTTGCCATCTTGAAATTCTTCATATACTTTAAACAAGGGTTTTCATTTGCGCTGGGCAAATTCTATAACCAGTCCTTGTTGAAAATTTTATCTGACTCCTAGAATCACTAAGTCACATGGTGATTCTGTGTTTGACTTTTCTGAGGAACTGCCAAACCGTTTTCCACAGCAGCTGCACCGTTTTGCATTTTCACCAGCAACATACGAGGGTTCCAATTTCTCCATGTTTGTTATCAACACTTGCTATTTTCCATCATTTAAAGTAATATTATCCTAGTGGGTGTGAGGTGGTATCTCATGGTTTTGATTTGTGTTCCCCTAATGACTAATGAGGTTGAGTACCTTTTCATGTGCTTATTGGCCATTTGTGTATCTTCTTTGGAAAAAATGTCCTTTCAGGCCTTTTGCCCATTTAGAAATTGGGTTGTTTGTCTTTTTGTTGTTGAGTTGTAAGAGTTCTTTATATATGCTGGACAAGACTCCCATCACCTATGTGATTTGCAAAGAGTTTCTCCCATTCTGTGGGTTGTGTTTTACTTTCTTGATAGTGTCACTGATGCACAATAGGTTTAAATTTTTATGAAATCCAGCTTATCTGGGTTTTTTGTTTGCTTTTTGGTTTGTGCTTTTGGTGTCGTATCTAAGAATCTATTGCTAAATACAAGGTCTTTAAGATTTACCTCTGTGTTTTCTTCCAAGGGTTTTATGTGTTACCTCCCCTGTTTAGGTCTTTGTATTTTGAGCTAATTTTTTGTATTTTGAGTTAATTTGAGTTTTGTATTAATTTTTTTGTATTTTGAGTTAATTTGAGTTTTGTATTTTGAGTTAATTTTTGTGTATGGTATGAGGTAGGATCCAACTTCATTCTTTTGCATGTGGATATCTAATCGTCCCAGCACCATTTGTTGAGAAGCCTCTTTTTTCTCCATTGAATAGTGTTGTTGAAAATCAATTGACTATAGATGTCTGGGTTTATTTCTGTACTCTAAATTCTATTCCACTGATTTATAGGTCTATCCTTATACCAGTACCACACTCTTTTGATTACTGTAGCATTGTAAGTAGTTTTAGAAATGGAGAAGCCTGACTCCTCCAACTTTTTTTTCTTTTCTCAAGACTGTTTTGGCTATTTGGGGTTTCCTACAATTCCATATGAGTTTTAGGATCAGCTTTTCCATTTCTGCCAAAAAAAGAGAAGTCATTGGGATTTTGATTAGAATACATTGAATCTATAAATCACTTTGGGGAGTATTGACATTTTAACAATAATGAGTCTTTTAATTCATGTCTACAGGATGTTTTTCCATTTACTTAGGTCTTATTAATTTTTCTTAGGAGCGTTTTATAGGTTTCTGCGTACAAGTCTTTCACCTCTTGGGCTGCACTTACTCTTAAATATTTTACCTTTTGGATGCTAAGTGGAATTATTTCCTTAATTTCACTTGTAATTACTTTTTGATAGTGTGCAGAAATACAACTGAAATTTCTTGGTCAGTGTTTTGTTGATCTTGTATGCTGCAATTGTGCTGACCTCATTTATAGTTTTAATAGTTTTCATTCTGTGGATTCTTTAGTATATCCTCTATGTCAGGTCCCCTGGTTTTGTAAGTTTTTGACTGGGTCCCAGAGTTCATCTAAAGTTAATTTTGTCAGTTTTTGCCCAGCTCTGTAGTTGCTTTTTGTGGAGGAGTAGAACTTCAACATTCCCTACTCTGCCATTTTTTTTTTTCATTTTCCTTCCAAAGCTTTTATTTTTTTATTTTTTGGTTATTATTTAGTAATTTTAAAAGTCTGTCATTTAATTACTTTTTTTTTTTTTTCCTGAACCCTCCTCCCTCCTCCCTCCCCATACCATCCCTCTGGGTCCCTCTGCCATTTTTGGAAATGTCACTCCTAGTGAAATAAACTACTGCTTGTTTTTGTGTAGGCCATTAGGAATGCTTTTTACATTTTTAAAAATTATTGGAAAAAAATCAGAAGAATAATATTTTGAGCCACATGAAAATGACATGAAACTCACATTTCAGTGGCCATAAATCAAGTTTTATTAGAGCATAGCATGCTAATTTGTTTACTCATTGTCTTTGGCTGCCTACACGCTCCTTGGCAGTGTGAAAAGCTCATCAGAGACCATTGTTGCCTGACAATGCGAAAAAAAAAAAGCCCTGGTGGCTTAGTGGTAAAGAATCTGCCTGCAGTTCAGGAGATGGAAGAGACATGGGTTTGATCCCTGGGTTGAGAAGATCCCCTGGAAAAGGAAAGGCAACCCACTCTAGTATTCTTGCCTGGAGAATCCCATGGACAGAGGAGCCTGGTGGGCTACATTCCATGGGGTCACAAAAGGATTAGACACGACTAAGCAACTAAGCAGCAATTTGCTTTGCAGAAAAAATTTGCTGCCTCTGGACTAGGGGATTGATCTGATTGAGAATCAACTTTTTTCTTTCAATAATATTTTATTCGAAGGACTCTTGCTTCCTATTGCATCACACTGGGAAGCACGGGATTGCCCCACTCTTGGTGATAATATCATTCATTTGTAAGCTCTGGGCTGCAGTCCATGGGGTCGCTAAGAGTCGGACACGACTGAGCAACTTCACTTTCACTTTTTACTTTCATGCACTGGAGAAGGAAATGGCAACCCACTCCAGTGTTCTTGCCTGGAGAATCTCAGGGACGGGGGAGCCTTGTGGGCTGCCGTCTATGGGGTCGCATAGAGTCAGACATGACTGAAGCGACTTAGCAGCAGCAGCAGCAGGTCATATTTTTTCTTTTTTCTTAATAGAGCAGGGATCATAGTAAACTGTTTTCCCCACCTAACACCATGCTGTGTCTTTCCACATCACTAAGATATCTGTGCATTTGAAGCTGATCTTGAAACTAGACTCAAGCACATAGTAAAGTGGTTCTGGCAGACCTGGGGTGGGGAGTTATCCAGATGATTCCTGGATACAGACAATTCCTCCCTCCCTTGCAGACATCGACGAATGCTCTGCACACTCAGGCATCTGTGGCCCTGGAACCTGCTATAACACTCTGGGGAACTACACTTGTGTCTGCCCTGTGGAATACCTGCAAGTCAACGGTGGCAATAACTGCATGGGTATGAAGTATGATGATGAGAGAGACCAGTAGTTGTGAAAAAAGGACTAGCCTATGGGAGGGGCTTCTGGAAGTCTCCAACCCTTGAAAGAGTGTGGAGAGGCATGTTTGTTGGGGGAGAGATGAAGGGTGAGTGTATTTGAAATGCTGCTAGGCAGCAGTGAACAAGGCTGCAGGCTCAGGGCTGCCATGAATGGTTGTCCAGGTTGTGCACTGCCCAAGAAAGGTCAACATGTGAATGGCACTCTTCTGTGTGTTGCCTCAGAGAAGTCAAGCCAGTGGTTTTCAAATGGATTTGTGAATGAGCTTCTGCCTCTCTGGCTGTCTTCCTCTGGTGTCTCTTACCTACATCCTTCTCCCCAACCCAACTGCAGACATGAGGAAGAGCATCTGCTTCCGGCATTACAACAGCACATGTCAGAATGAGCTGGCCTTTAACGTGACCCGGAAGATGTGCTGCTGTTCCTACAACATTGGCCAGGCCTGGAATAGACCCTGTGAGGCCTGCCCGACCCCCGCCAGTCGTGAGTGCCCCTCCCCCGCCTTCTTTCAGTCTGGCCCTTTTCAGGGCAGTGTTTAAGGCAGCCTGCTGCACTTAGGACTCCTGGATGAGTCGTTGTTTTGATTAGAGCCAAAGAGTTGAAATTCCATCCCGATCAGTGTATGGGGAAAATCAATGCATCCTGATTTTGCAGACTTGTGGAATTCAGGGTGGATCAGCAAGGCTTTCATCTGGGTTAAAGAACTTTGAAGACTCACAGATTATCTAGGGGTGGAGGGATGTCAGTGAATGCGTGGGGCCAAGAGCGAAAAACAGAAGTGGTCAGAGACACCAGGGCCCCATGAACTGGGAAAGTAGCGAGCTCACAGAAGCTCTGGAAAGGATTACAGAAATGTCGATTGGGATGAAGAAGGGTGTTCCAGGCAGGGGACAGCAGGAGAAAAACCCTAAAAGAAGGACTGAGCAGTAGGGGTGAGCTCTATTAGAAAAACTTATCAGCCAGCTGGGCATCAGAAAGAGCTGCAGGAATGGAGTGCCCACCAGAGAGAGCAGCCGAAGATTAAAGTGTATTGTTCAGTCTCTCAATCATTTCTGAATCTGCAACCCCATGAGCTGCAGCGCACCAGCCTCCCCTGTCCTCCACTATCTCCCAGAGTTTGCCCAAACTCGTCCATTGAGTCAGTGATGCCATCCAACCATCTCATCCTCTGTCGCTGCCTTCTCCTCCTGCCCTCAATCTTTCCCAGCATCTGGGTCTTTTCCAGTGAGTTGGCTCTTCCCATCAGGTGGCCAAAGTATTGGAGCTTCAGCATCAGTCATTCCAATGAATATTCAGGGTTGATTTCCTTTAGGATTGACTGGTTTGACAAGCGTATTAGTGCTATGGAATGAATGCTTGTGTCCCTCATCCCAGATTTCATATGTTGAAGCCCTAACCCTCAGTGTAATAATAGTGTTTGGAGGTGGTGCCTTTGGGAGTTAATTAGGTCATGTGGATGGAGCCCTCTAAATGGGAGTGGTGCCCTTATAAGAAGAGACACAAGAGTTGCTCTGTGTTTGCCATGTGAAGACACAGCAGGAAGACAGACAGGAAGACTTCTCACCAGACACCAGATCTGCCGGTGCCTTGACCTTCAACTTCGCAGCCTGCAGAATCATGAGAAGTAAATGTTTGTTATTGAAGCCACACTGTCCATGGTATTTCCTTATAGCAGCCTGAACTGAGACAATGAGTTCCCTAGGGTTGTGGCAACAAATACCACAGACTTGGTGGCTTTAAAAAAAGAAAAATATGGGGGACTTCCCTGGCAGTCCAGTGGTTAAAACTCCATGCTCCTATTGCAGGGGTGGTGGGTTCAATCCCTGATCAGGGAACTAAGATCCCACATCCTGCCCAGTGTGGCCAAAAGCAACCAACCAAACAAACAGAAATGTATTTTCTCACAGTCATGGAGGCTAGAAGTCAGAAGTGAAGGTGTGAGCAGCGTTATTCTTCCCCAGAGGCTCGAGGGCAGAATTCCTTTTTGCCTTGTCCATCCTCTGGTGGCTTCTTTGGTGTTGCTTGGCTTGTACCTGCATCATCCCTGTCTCTGCCTTCAGCTCACATGACCTCTCCTCATGTCTCCACCCATCTCTCCTTTTCTTATAAGGACACCAGTCATTGCACTGTGTGTGTGGGCCTAGCCACTCAGTCATGTCTGACTCTTTGAGACCCCATGGACTGTAGCCCACCAGACTCCTCTGTCCATGGGAATCTCCAGTCAAGAATACTGGAATAGGTAGCCACTCCCTTCTCCAGGGGGTCTTCCTGACCCAGGGATTGAACCCACGTCTCCTGCATTGCAGGCAGATTCTTTACCATCTGAGCTACCAGGGAAGCCCAGTCATTGCATTAGGGCTACCCTGATCTAGGATCACCTCAACTTGATTAACTCTGCAAAGATCCTATTTCCAAAAAAGGTCCCAGAAAGTCTTGGTGGACAGGAACTTTGGGGGTGGGAGGGTCATTGTTCAACCCAACACAATGGAGTGGGGAGGGGGTCATTATTGGGTATCTCTGGGTGCCAGACCCTGTTCTGAGTTCTAGAAAATAAGAATATGGTAGACCCAAGCTGTGCAGTCTGGGAGGAAACTGCAGACGGCCAAGTCTGGTCATGAAATCATCAAAATAGATCAAACGTCAGTCACAGATTATGTGCTGGGACTCGGGTACCTGCCTGAATTGTGTGCACCTGAATCTGAGCTGCAGGTCGAATACCGATGAGGCGGAAGTCCACACTAGGCTCAGTGGCCATCATGTCCCATCATGATGCAGGCAGAAGAGTGAGTGAGGGGCAGGGCAGGGACCTGGGGAAAGGGGGCACCAACCTAATGCCTGATAATGTCTGTCACGTGGGTCCAGGGACACACACCCACCTGGGGACTGAGGTCAGGTAAGCAAAATTTTGGTGTCAGCAGTGGGATATAATTAGAGAGTGAATTGCCCAGGGGACTTCCTAGCTGGCTCAGTGGTAAAGAATCTGCCTGCCAATGCAGGAGACATGGGTTCAATCCCTGGGTTGGGAAGATCCCCTGGAGGAGGAAATGGCAAGCCACTCCAGTATTTTCTCCTGGGAAACCCCATGGACAGAGGAGCCTGGTGGGCTGCAGTTCAGGGGGCTACAAAGAGTTGGACGTGACTTAGTGACTGAACAACAACAGCAACAACGAATTGCCTGGGGGAGCCAAAGGACAGTATCATCCTCTGTCCATGGCCAGAGTGATGAGCTGCCCTGAGTCCTCAAGGCTGAAGCAGACTGTGCTAGAGAACAGCAAAGGGAACAGTATGTGCAAAGTTATGGTAGCGTAACAGCAGGAATATCCAGATGTGTAATGAAATCAGGGTAACAGGAGGGCAAGAGTTCCTGTTGGCAGAAAGGTGAGACTGAGGGAGAGAGGAAGGTCTGGAGGTCCAGACTGTAGAGTCTGCATTTTATGGTGAGGATGGTGGGGTGTGGCTGGTGGCACTCACAGAGAGAAGAGAATTGCCTACGTGTTGGAAGATCACACTGCACAGGGGCCTGTAACCCTCCCGGTGCTGTTTAGCGTGGAGGGAGTTATCAGAGGCCACGTGAGCACCGGGCTACAGGGATGGACCAGGTGATCAGAGAGACAAGAGGAGGGGTCCTCCTAGCAGGGCTGCAGCCTCAGCCCCCACTCCCCTGTTTTCCTTTGCACAGTGGATTACCAGATCCTGTGTGGAAACCAGGTTCCCGGGTTCGTCATCGACATCCACACAGGGAAGCCCCTTGGTGAGTGACCTCCATGCCCCCTTCTCCCCCCTGCCACTGCCTGGAGCCCCTGGTCACTCTGTGCCCTGAGCCCTGCCCCCTCTTTTCCCCTCCCCCACAACTCTTTCCCTTCCATTCTCCTCTACCCCACACCCTCGCTCTTCCATCTCCCTCGGCCAGGAATCCTGCCCCTCAATCCTGCTCCTTTTTTTTCCTTTTTTTTCTTTTTTTTTAAATTAAAGCAGAGAGTATTTTTAGTAAATTGTTCTTCATTTTTAAACATTCTGTTAAAATACCCATAACAGAAAATTGGCCATTTTAACCATTTTTAAGTGTCCAATTCGTAACAATAAACAGATTCATACCATCGTGCAACCATCCCCACCATTCATCCCCAGAACTTTGTCATCTTCCCCTACTGAAACTCTGTTCCCATAAACACTGACTCCCCACCCCTTCCCCCAGCTCCTGGGAACCCCCATTCTACTTTCAAACTGTGGTGGAGGTCTGTGGTGGAGGTCCACAATTTATGGAGAACTGTGGTCTCCGTAAATTTTATGTCACAGAAACAGAATCATATGGTATTTGTCCTTTTTGTTTGCTGCTGCTGTTCAGTCGCTAAGTTTTGTGTCCGATTCTTTGCTACCCCATGGACTGCAGCACACCAGGCTTCCCTGTCCTCTGCTATCTCCTGGAGTTTGCTCAAACTCATGTCCATTGAGTTGGTGATACTATCCAACCACCTCATACTCTGTTGCCCCATTTCCTCCTGCCTTCAATCTTTCCCAGCATCAGAGTATTTTCCAATGAGTCGGCTCTTTGCATCAGGTGGCCAAAGTACTGCAGCTTCAGCTTCAGCATCAGTCCTTCCATTGAATGTTCAGGATTGATTTCCTTCAGGATTTCCTTTAGGATTGGCTGGTTGGATCTCCTTGCAGTCCAAGAGACTCTCAAGAGTCTTCTCCAACACCACAGTTCAAAAGCATCAATTCTTCGGTGCTCAGTTTTCTTTATAGTCCAACTCTCACATCTGTACATGACTACTGGAAAAACCATAGCTTTGACTAGATGGACCTTTATTGGCAAAGTAATGTCTCGCTTTTTAATATGCTGTCTCATAGCTTTTCTTCCAAGGAGGAAGTGTCTTAATTTCATGGCTGCAGTCACCATCTGCAGTGATTTTGGAGCCCAAGAAAATAAAGTCTCTCACTGTTTCCATTGTTTCCCCATCTATTTGCCATGAAAATCAGTCCTGAGTATTCATTAGAAGGACTGATGCTGAAGCTGAAACTCCAATACTTTGGCCACCTGATTCGAAGAACTGACTCATTGGAAAAGACCCTGATGCTGAGAAAGATTGAAGGCGGGAGGAGAAGGGGACGACAGAGGATGAGATGGTTGGATGGCATCACTGACTTGATGGACATGAGTTTGAGTTGTCTCTGGGAGTTGATGATGGACAGGGAAGCCTGGCATGCTGCAGTCCATGGGGTCGCAAAGAGTCGGACACGACTCAGCGACTGAACTGAACTGAACTTCCTTCAAGATTGACTGGTTTGATCTCCTTGCAATCCACAGGACTCTCAAGAGTCCTTTTATTATATGTCTGGCTTATTTCACTCAGCATAATGTTCCCAAGATTTACCCATGTTGCAGCATGGATCAAAGTTAAATGAGGTCTTGTACCTGAATGCTAAATTTCAGCTGTGCGGTATTTAATTGATGAACCTACTTTCAGTTGTCTTCATCCCATGGATGTATTCTCCTTATTTCCTTTTTTAAAAAATTAATTAAGTAATTAATTTGGCTGCACTGGGTCTTAGTCGTGGCACAAAGGATCTTCGCTCTTTGTTGCAGCATGCGAGATCCATTCCCTGACCAGGGATGGAAGCCTGGCCCCTGCATGGGGAGCTTGGAGTCTTAGTCCCTGGACCACCAGGGAAGTCCCTCTCCTTACTTTCAACAACTGGAACAGAGCAGATGAGATCTGATTCCCTTCCAGCCACCCCTTCAAATCTCAGTCTCTTTCCCCCTCTCTCAAGGGTTCAAGGTCGTAAATCAGTCCCCCAGTGCACTCTTAGGCTGATTCCAGGTTCTTCTTTATAAACAACAGCTTTATTGAGATACAACTCGTGCTTTATTCCTGGAGTACTTCTTTCTAGTGCCTTCTTCATGCATTTAAACACATATTGAGGTTCCCCCCATTGAAAATGTAGGCATTATTTTCTGGGAGTTGGACATAAATCCTATGCTTTCCCACATATTGTCTGTAGGACAAAAAAAAAAAAAAAAAAAAAAAACCTTTCTTTTTCCCCCCAGAAAAGAGTCGTGAAGAACCAGCCAGGTTACTACACACAGGACTGCTTCCTCCTACATCCTACTTTGTAGTATTCCAAGTATGGACACATCCCAGGTCATAAGTCAGTTCCCCGTGGATGGACACTTAGGCAGATTCCAGGATCTCATATAAATAAAACAACAGCTCTCCTGAGATATAATTCACACACCATACACTTCACCCATCAAAAGTGCACAGTTCAGGGGCTTCCTTGGTGATCCAGGGGTTAAGGCTCTGTCCTTCCACTGAAGGGGGCATGGGTTTGATCCCTAGTCTAGAAAGTTCCACATGCTATGAGGTGTGGTCAAAGGGAAAAAGAAAAAGTGCACAGTTCAGTGGGTTTTCGTATATTCTCAGAGTTGTGCTCCATCACTTCAATTCAAGTTTAGAGCGTTGCATTGCACACAAAAAGAAACTCCGTCCCTATAAACAATCATTCCTCATTCTCTCTTCCCCCAGGCCCCCAGCAACCACTAGTCTGCTTTCTGTCTCTTTGGATGTGTCTGTTCTGGACATTTCATATAAATGGTATCATACGGTGTTTGTTCTGTGGGGACTGGTTTCTCTCATTAAGCTTCATGTTTTCAAGGTTCAACCACATTGTAGTGAGTGTCAGTGCTTCACCCCTTTTTCAGGCTGAATCGTATTCTCTTGTATGAAAAGACCACATTTTTTATCCTTTTTTAAAAAATTAGAGGATAATTACTTTACAATATTGTGGTGGTAAAACAGATAGCAACATTTTTTTTTGACCACGTGGCATGCAGGCTCTTCCCTGACCAGGGATCGAACCTGTGATCCCTGCAGTGGGAGCACAGAGTCTTAATGACTGGACCACCAGGGAAGTCTGGAGAGACCACATTTTGTCATCCATTCCTCCTTTGATGTTTCTGGTCTCTTGCTAAATGTCATCGCAGGTCCTCTCATGCAACCTCCTGCTGACACATGGGGCTGCTTCATTCCAGAGACCCCAGAATAGCAGTCTTGCACACACACGCACACACACACGCACACACACAAATGTGCTGGGTCACAGCCAATGTGCACTTTTGTTGAGAAAGATGCCCTCTCCCCTTCTGCCTTCCCTCTCACGTTCTAATTTCTTTCTGCTGTCAGCAGTTCTAGGTTAGCCACGGCAGAATTTTTCAATTGAAGGCTCGCTTGTGGACACACAAGTCCTCCCCAGTGGCACGATCTCTTAGGTCAGGGTCCCTAGACGACGCCAGGGGCTGGACTGCCCCTGATGGCTGGTGACCTCCCCCAGACATTGACGAGTGCGGGGAGATCCCCGCCATCTGTGCCAGCGGCGTCTGCATCAACCAGATCGGGAGCTTCCGCTGCGAGTGCCCTGCGGGCTTCAGCTACAACAGTCTGCTGCTGGTCTGCGAAGGTGCTGCCACCCCCCTACCCCCACCCCCAGGTGGGATCCTGGTCCTTCTCCCACCCTGTCCTCTCTGGGCAAGTCATTTAAATTCCATGAATCTCAGTTTCCCCCTCTGCCTATGGGGCTAACAGCTTTCCAAGGGGCTCCATCCTGTGTCACCCCCCTCCGTGTGGTTCTAGCTGCTTCTGGAAAAACCAGGGGGAGGGGGCTGGATTTAGGGTTTGATTCTGCAGGAAAGATTTTCTTTCACTGCCCCCACCTGGCTGGCTGTACTCCCCAGACGTGGATGAGTGCACCAGCGGGGAGAACCCCTGCCAGCAGAATGCCGACTGTGTCAACATCGCTGGCAGCTACCGCTGCGAGTGCGCCCAAGGGTACAAGCTGTCGCCGGGCGGGGCTTGCGTGGGTAAGTGGGGACATAGTCGGGAGGTGAGGGAGTAGGACAAAGCCAGACTCTGTCTCCTGCTGGGACTCGGGTAGGGCATGGTCCTGTCCGGACTTTGCTCCTTGGCTGCGGTTTTTTTTTTTTTTTTTTTTTTGGCCATGTCACTTTACAAGAGGGACCGTAGTTCTCGGACCAGCGATCAAACCCATGCCCCCTGCAGTGGAAGCGCACAGTCCTAATCGCTGGAGTTGCCACCTTGGCTGTACTTTGGGGTGGGGGTGCCGAGGGCATCTGTTAATGGGGGAGTCGTGAGGATGAAATGGGAGGTGAAGTGTCTCCCCTGGGGCAACAGCTCACATGGGGAGCTTCCCCGCAGGGTCGGGCTCCCCCAACTGCAGCATGTGACGGCTCAGGACATGCTGTGGGTGGGAGCCCTGGGGACACTGTGCTGCCTGCCCTCCCTCAGGACGGAACGAGTGTCGAGAGATCCCGAATGCCTGTAGCCATGGCGACTGCATGGACACAGTGGACAGCTACATGTGTCTGTGTCACCGTGGCTTCCGGGCCTCAGCGGACCAGACCCTGTGCATGGGTGAGAGCGCCCACCTGCTCCCGCCTCAATGGCCAGGCCATGAGGAGGCCATGGGTCTATACCTCCCCTGGGGTGGGGCTGGTGCTTCCGCCCATCCTGGTTCATTGACTCACAAGTTTGAGTCCTGGCCCCTGACACCTGGGGTGAATAACTTACTCACCTCCCTGCACCTCAGTTTTCTCATCTGTAAAATGGGGGTAGTAAATAGTACCAAGGATATATTTCCCATCCATGTGGGCAGGGCTGGGTACTGGAGAAGGGGGCTGGGTCCAGTCAGGCCCTCAGTCCCCAAGCTGCCTGTTGCCCTGGGTGAGCTGGCCAGGGGTCGGGGCCTTTGCTCTGGCAGATGTCGACGAGTGTGACCGGCAGCCGTGTGGAAATGGGACCTGCAAGAACATTGTCGGCTCCTACAACTGCCTCTGCTTCCCCGGCTTTGTGGCAGCACACAACGGAGATTGTGTGGGTGAGCTGCCCAGCCTCAGTGCACCCCCACTGAAAAGCTGATCCTTGGCTTGAGAGGCACCACCTCTCTGAAATGAAGGATCTCGACCTGGGGACACCTTCAGTAAAACAACCTCAGGAGATTAAAAACTAGTTAACCACAAAGTTCTCCAAACCCCTACAGTTGTTAGGTGCCAGGGGCCCCTTCCTAGAGCTTACACTCAGGTTGATAAGAAGGAGATGGCCGATACAGAGAGGAAGGTGAACAGTGAAAGCAAGATGCTGGTAATTTAGTACCGTGGTTCAAAGTGTAGATTACGAGTTCAAGTGGTAAGAGTTCAAATCCCAGCTTTGCCATCTGCCAGCTATGTGACCCTAGGCAAGTCACTTAACCTGTCTGTGCTTTACTTTCCTCCTCTGTGAAAAGGAGACTTATAGAATAGTAGTACCTACCTATCTTAATATCAATCAAATTGACTTCTGGACAAAGAATATTTGGAGAAGGCAATGGCAACCCACTCCAGTATTCTTGCCTGGAGGATCCCAGGGACGGGCGAGCCTGGTGGGCTGCCGTCTATGGGGTTGCACAGAATCGGACACGACTGAAGCGACTTAGCAGCAGCAGCAGTACCTACCTATCTTAATATCAGATCAGACTGACTTCTGGACAAAGAATATTACCAGAAATAGAATCAGTGTATGTATTATAAGGAGTCAGTTCTCTTAGAAGACATAACAATCATAAATGCTTATGCAGCTAATAATGAGTTTCAAAAGGTAAGAAGTAAAAATTGACAGAACTAAAAATGAAATAGACAAACTCACAGTTATGGTTAGAGACCTCAACTCTCTCCTCCCTCAGTAATAGAGGGAAAAGTAGATCAGTAAGAAAGAATATAAAACACCTCAACAGTACTATGAACCACCTAGACCCAAATGATATTTATGGAGCATTCCAGAATATACACTATTCTTAGGTGTACATGAACATTCACCAGGAAAGATCATATTCTGGGCCATAAAACAGTTTTTTTTTTTTAATTGAGGTTACACAAGGTAGGGTCTCAGATGTAATGGAATTAAACTATTGTAGTAGTCAGTCACAAAAAGATCTCTAGAAAATCCCTAAATATTTGGAAATTAAGCAATGTACTCCTAAAGAACCCACAGATAAAAGAAGAAATCATAAGGAAAATTAGAAAACATTTTGAATTAAATGAAAATAAAATACAACATAAAATTTGTGGGATGCAGCTAAGGTAGGACCTATAGGCAAATTCATAGCATTACAGTGCTCATATTAGAAAATACTGGTGTCTGCTTCATAGGATAGTTGGAGAGTTAATATACAACTGGCATCCAAGTGCTCAGTAAATTGAAGTCACAGCCGTGAAGTCAATTTTTGAATAGAAGTGAAAGGGACGCTCAGAGCCTTAGGCTCTGTGGGTAACCCTGCTGACCCATCTTCCCTCTGCAGACATGGATGAGTGCACCACCATGGTGGGGCAGGTGTGCCGATTTGGCCAGTGCCTCAACACGGCTGGCTCCTTCCACTGCCTCTGCAAGGATGGCTTTGAGCTCACAAGTGATGGGAAGAACTGCATAGGTGAGTCTCACTATGGTGTGTGTGTGTGTTAGCCACTCAGTCATGTCTGACTCTTTGCGGCCCCATAGACGGTAGCCCGCTAGGCTCCTCTGTCCATGGAATTCTCCAGGCAAGAATACTGGAGTGGGTTGCCATTCCTTCACCATGGTGCTGAAGCCATCTCAGCCAGCCCCTGCTCCAAGCTGACCTGCAGTTGGTACTTTTGAGACTGCATGACTCCATTTCATAACCATACATTTATTTTAAGGTATAAAAAGAGACAGAACCAGCATACCACACCCATGTTTTCACCAGGTTTGTGGTTTAGAGAATGACTGTCTTAAAAATCCAAGTTTTATGATGCATGAAATAATAGAGGAGCTGCGTGGATGACAAGGAAAGCATGAAAGGGGTCTGCAAGTGGCTTGAGATTAGGAACTTCACTCCCCCTTTCCCTGGAAAACACCTGGCTCCATTTATAACCCCCACCAGGACCCAGAATATTCTTCTCCAGATGTCTTTGTTTTCCCAAGGCTCAGCCCTTCCTCTGGATCCAGGAAGGCTTGTCTGGGGGCCCTCAGCCATTATGCTGTGACCATAGCTGCTGGTCTCAGCCCCAGGCGAGTCCCTGCCCCCCAGCTAGTGCTGAGACCCCTCCTCCTCCTCTCCACAGACACCAACGAGTGTCTCAGCCTTCCGGGAACCTGCCTGCCAGGCACTTGCCAGAACCTCGAGGGCTCCTTCCGCTGCATTTGTCCCCCAGGCTTCCAGGTGCAGAGCGACCATTGTGTCGGTGAGTACCTGGCCTCACCTCCCAGCTCTGGGGCCGGGAGGGGAGGGCACCCCTGGGCCTCTGTTCCTCCATGTGTAAAATGGGAATGCCAGCTGGACTGGTGGTGAGTGAAAAGATGCACTTAGGGGACTACCTTAAAGAGTCAGACACAACTGAGCGACTGAACTGAACTGAACTGAACTGAGCTTGGTAGTTCAGTGGTATAGAGTCCTCGCTTCCAACTCAGGGGACGTGGGTTCGAACCCTGGTCAAGGAGCTAGGATCCCACATGCCTGTGATGCAGCCAAAAATTAAAAAATAAAACCGAATCACATACACACACAAGATGCTCTTAGCACAGTGCTCAATGCAGCTCCATACACTTTTACTGTTATTAAGATGGTCTCTCAGCTCAGGTCTCTCTGGGGCCCTCAGGCTTCCTCATGAATCCCATGATATGGGCATGGGTGTGGGTCTCACTGGCCCAAACGTGGAATTCATCACTCGATGAGTGATGGTCGAGGACTGGTCTGACCTGAGCTCCGGCATTATTCCACACCTGGGTGACTTGTATATTCCATGCTAATCTGGAGCAGTCTGGCCTGACCACCATTCATTCACTTGGATTAGGCTTGTGCAACC
Source organism: Bos indicus (assembly GCF_029378745.1). Taxonomy (NCBI): domain Eukaryota; kingdom Metazoa; phylum Chordata; class Mammalia; order Artiodactyla; family Bovidae; genus Bos; species Bos indicus. The sequence goes on along the minus strand of NC_091766.1, from coordinate 16,565,636 downwards.
TGGGATAACCTGGGCCAGTCTGGCCTTAGCAGATGGACTAGTCTAGTATAATGTGAGCTAACTCCATCCACCGTAGGCTAATGTTACCCAGTCTTGGTTGGTGGCGGTTTAGTCACTCAGGCATGTCTGACTCTTTTCGAACCCATGAACTACAGTTGTTCCCCTGTCCATGGGATTTCCTAGGCAAGAATACTGCAGTAGGTTACCATTCCCTTCTTCAGGGGACCAGTCTTGGTTAGCTCTGTACAAATTTAGTCTCTAATGATGAACTTTTCCTGACCATGACCTCTACCTTGGAGACACCTTCTAGGAGAGAGACACACACACACATTGCCTACCTGGAGCTCTGGCTTATCCTGAGCCCTGGGGACCCCACCCCGCAACAGTCCCTGGATCCTCCCGGGATGGGCCCCCACTCCTTCTGCCCCTCCCAGCAGCTGACGCTGCCCCACCCGTGGAAGGCCTGATGCATCCCCCCTCACTTCATGTCCCTGCCCCTCCAGACATCGACGAGTGCTCCGAAGAGCCCAACCTGTGCCTTTTTGGCACCTGTACCAACAGTGCCGGAAGCTTCGATTGCCTCTGCCCGCCTGACTTTGTCCTGTCTGACAACGGGCACCGTTGCTTTGGTGAGTCTGGAGCCAGGGAGCACTCAGGCTGAGGGAAGAGGTGGGAGTGGGGTGGGGGAAAAGCTACATCACCCATAAAGGGGACTTGCAGTTTCTTGTGTGGGTCTCCAGGAGGCTTGTCCAGTGTGGGCTAGCTTCACCTGGGTTGAGCTGGTCTCTTCTCTCCCAGGTTAGGGCAACTCGACCAGTATTTGTCATTCTGGGAACCAGTGGTGAGCCAAACTCCTCAGTCTGTAAAGCCGAATCACGTCAGTGAAGGCTCAGGCTAGGGAATGGGTGTCAGTAATGAGAATTTGGGGTCTGAAGTCTGGGGTCCTCTGGTTCTTTGGAATGAGTTGCTTTGCCTCTCCAAGAAGGGGATTCTGATCCAAGAATTACATGGCTAGGTTTGACCATTCTGCTAACTTGGGATGACTCCCACAGCTGTGAATGTGGGGTGTTACTGGAAAGGATTCTCAGATTCTGTGAATGTGGGGTGTTGCTGGAAAGGATTCTCAGATTCTCAGCAAAAGCCCCAGGACCGACCCTCATTGGCCCAGGGTGGGTCACATGTTCGTCCCTGAACCAATCACCACGGAGTAATCCTGAACTGTTCTGATTGGCTGCTGGTAGGGTCAGGACCACCCCATTCACAAGAACTGGGGGTGGCTGGCCCTTCTAGCAGTTTCACTGGGGAATCACCCCCACAGACACACGGCAGAGTTTCTGCTTTACCCATTTCGAGGCCGGAAAGTGCTCAGTACCCAAAGCTTTCAACACCACCAAGGCCCGGTGCTGTTGTAGCCAGAGGCCCGGCGAGGGCTGGAACGACCCCTGCGAGCTGTGTCCCCAGGAAGGCAGTGGTGAGGGCCCCCCTGCCCAGTCTCCCTGGTCCTTCCTGCCTGCCCCCTGCCCCTCCCCTGTCTGCTCTCCTTCAATTCTTCTCCAGCCTTCCCCACACACAGGGGATGCTGGGGACTGCACCTGGCCACAGACCCTCACCTCCCTTCCCCTCTTGGTGTCCAGTCGCCTTTCAGGAGCTGTGTCCCTTTGGCCACGGGGCAGTCCCAGGCCCAGATGACTCCAGGGAAGGTGAGCTTCTCACCCAAGTGCTGAGAGCCCCCGAGGCCACAGCAGCCTCCTGCATTCCTTCCCAGCCCTGTCTGAGCTCTGTCCTGATTCCCCAGTCTCAGGTTCCCTCCTTGACCCATGGGTGGCCCTGGACACCGCCCCCCGCCCACCTCCTTGAAGGGAAGGAAGAGACCCTGATTGTGGCCAGGGTGTGACAGAGGCCTGCAACCCCTGCTGCTTGCAGATGTAAACGAGTGTGCGGAGACCCCTGGCGTCTGCACTAATGGCCTTTGCGTCAACACCGATGGCTCATTCCGCTGCGAGTGTCCCTTTGGTTACAGCCTGGACTTCACGGGTGTCAGCTGCGTGGGTGAGGGACTAGCCCACCCCAGCTTGCTTCCCAGGAAAGGAAGGAGCTGGGGAGGGCACATGCCACCCAAGGGAGCATCCCGCCTCTCAGCTGCTATCACTCTGCACACCCACCTGTCCATCTCACCAATGTTTACTCGCTTATTCACTCATTCATTCATGCATTTGCAGAGTTATTCATTTATTTACTCTTTCACCTATTCACTTATTCACACATTCTCACACTTATTCATTGATTCATTTACGTACTCTCTTGCTCATTCATTCACTAGCTTACATTCACCTATTTTTAAAGCTTTTACTATTTCTTTTTTAATATTTATTTAACTGGCTGCATCAGGTCTTAGTTGCGGCACGCAGGATCTTAGTTATGGTGTGTGAACTCTTTGTTGCATGTGAACTCAGTTGCGGCATGTGGGATCTAGTTCCCTGACCAGGCATGGAACCCGGGTGTCCTGCAGTGGGAGCGCAGAGTCTTAGCCACCGGGCCACCAGGAAGTCCCTCATTCACGTATTCACTTACGGAATGCCTCTGCCCCGAGTCCAGCCCTGATGCGGCAAATCTAGCCCTGTCCAGTCTGTAGACACTCAGCAGGAGGCAGACAGGATCATGTCAAGGGTGGGGGCTCCCTGAAGGCCCTGACCACCCCCTTACCTCCCCACCGCAGACACAGATGAGTGCTCCATCGGGCACCCCTGTGGGGGAGGCACCTGCACCAATGTCATAGGAGGCTTCGAATGTGCCTGTGCAGATGGCTTTGAACCTGGTCCCATGATGACCTGCGAGGGTAAGGCTTGGCCTGCCCAGACCTGGGGCTGTGAAACGGAGGCTAATGGGGGCTGACCTGAGAAAGGGAGAGGAGGTCCTGCAGGCAGACCCCACCCACCCGGCACCTCCACTGGCCTTTCCAGACATTGATGAGTGCTCCCTGAACCCCCTGCTCTGTGCCTTCCGCTGCCACAACACCGAGGGCTCCTACGTGTGCACCTGTCCAGTCGGCTATGCGTTACGAGAGGATGGGGCCATGTGCCGAGGTAGGACCCGCACAGGCAGGTGGCGGATAGACAGGGCGCTGGGGCTCGCCATACTTCGGTCCCGAGAGAAAATGAAGAAATAAGAGCTGTGCCTCCAAGAGTGGGAATGAGTACTAAGTGATAAAGTGACGGGAGAGCTGAGACAAGTGAGGTGCAATGGGTGCTCTTTTGTGAGGGGTGGTTCTGTATTTTTATGAAAGGGGAGCATCTCCTCAGTCTAACAGAACAGGACTGTGGCTCAGGAGGCCTCTCTGGTGGTGACTGGACATGCCCTGAATGGGCTGGCACAGTGGGGACAGTGACTGTTCCCTTCCCCCCTGGGGACATGTGGAAATGTCTGGAGATACTTTTTATTGTCACAGTTGAATAGAGGTGGGGGTTACTACAGGCATCGGGTGGCCAAGGTTGCTGTTCAGTATCCTACACTGGACAGAAGAGCCTCCCACCACAAAGAATTTTCGAGTCCCAAATGTCCATAGTGTAGAGGGTAGAAACCCTGGCCTGGGACTTGGTCCCTCAAGGGCTGTTTCAGGGTCAATGTTCCAGGGACCATGGTGAAGGTCATACAGATTCAGAGACCCTGATGTGGGCAGGGGATGCAGGTGTTTGGGGCAGTCCTGACCATCCCCTCCCACTTGACTTCCCAGGAAGTCTGGGATAGGTGGGGGAGGAATGGACAGTGGGCAGTGCTTCAGGTACCTCTCTGGGAGGCCATTGTAGGGTGGGAGAGTCCAGATTTTCACAGCCTGGAGCTGAGCCACGAGCACCATCAACCCATGGTCACCCACAGATGTGGACGAGTGTGCAGACGGTGAGCAAGACTGCCACGCCCGGGGAATGCTGTGCAAGAACCTCATTGGCACTTTCGCCTGCATCTGCCCCCCAGGCATGAGGCCCCAGCCAGGCTCCAGGGAGGGCTGCACAGGTACAGAGGGCTTCCCCACCCTATCCCACCACAGACAAGAGAGTTCAAAGCCAGAGGGCACGCGAAGAGGTAGACATGGATCCTGGAGGTGGAGGGCAGACATGGACCCTGGAGGTGGAGGCCAGGTCAGAGGACTCTGGCCTCCCTGCCTCCCTGCCGGCCTGCCTTATCCCTCCTGCCTCAGATGATGATGAATGCCGTGCCCAGCCCAGCCCCTGTGCCAATGGCCACTGCATCAACACCGTGGGCAGCTTCCACTGTGACTGTGACGAGGGCTACCAGCCCAGCCCCAGCCTCACCAAGTGCCAGGGTGAGTGTGACAAAGTCCCAGTGTGGCACCACCACCCGGGAGTTACCTGAGGCGGGGACAGGGTCGGGGGCACCAAGGGGGTTACCCAGCCAGTCCAGACACATGTGTTCATCGCACGCCCCCAGCTTCCCTTTGTCCCTTCGGTCACCCCCCCGAAAGATGAGGGCATGTCCCCACTACCCTATCATTACACCCAGGAAGAGGCCCTCCCCAAGTTCACCACTTCGTGGGGCTAAACCTAGAGGGCGACCCAGTGGAACCAGGTGTCCGGGCGACTTATCTGTCCTGGTCCCCAGTGTCCTTGTCGCCTTCTCTCTACACACTCTGCTCCTGGAGCACAGTCTCCACCCCTCAGCTTCAGGCCAAGGGGGTGTATCCAGCTGCCTCCCGTACCACCCCAGCCTCCATGACCCCCAGATGCAGCTCACCCCAGAGCAAGTTCAGTACCTGCTCCCTGAACCCCATCTCAGTGATGCCCTGCTTCCCACCCGGACCCCCAAGCCAGCCTCCCCAAGTAATCTGATGACCTTCTCCCCACCTCCGTGGACATCACCTCTCTGCTCTGGCCCCACTGTCTGTCCTGGAGGCCACAACCTTTTGCCTCCACGCTACCCCTTGACCATCCGTTCTCCCTGCGGCCAGAGGGATGCTGCCGTTTGACCTCAGAAAGCCGCCCACATCTGCAGCCCAGGGGCTACGCCTCGGATTTGGGGTCTCTAGGTTCTGCCACAGTCCAGCCCCAGCCGCCAGAGGGCGTTTCACAGCGCTAGGCCAGGGCGAGAAGGGGGCGGGCAGACTTCCCTGGTGGTCCCCTGGTTAAGACTCCACGCTTCCACTGCAAGGAGCTAGGGTTTGATCCCTGGTTGGGGAACTAAGATCTTCCATGCTGCGTAATGCACCCAAAGCGGGGGAAAAAACCCACAGTGCTGGGCGACCACAGTTTAGAAGCCGCCACGCAGTGGACATGCGCAGTCGTGTTGGAGATGCTGGAACCTATATGTAGATTCTCAGCACCGCCGATGCCCTTGGGGAAGGGGAGCCTGGATGGATGGCTTGTTCCTCCCGCCCGTCATCTCCACCTGTTCTCCCCAGACATCCGGCAGGGGCCCTGCTTCTCTGAGGTGCTGCAGGCCACGTGCCAGGCTCAGTCCAGCAGGGGTGAGGCGGTCACCAGGGCCGAGTGCTGCTGCGGGGGCGGCCGCGGCTGGGGCCCCGGCTGCGAGCCCTGTCCGCTACCTGGCACGTCTGCCCACCGGAAGTTGTGCCCCCACGGCTCCGGCTACACTGCCGACGGCCGAGGTGGGTACTGTTCTCTGTCGTGTGCCTGTGCCGCGGCCAGTGTTGGTGTGTGTGAACCAGTGTGTATGCATCTCTGTGCTGGCGGGTGGGTGGACCAGTGTGAACCACAGCCTGTTCGTCGCTCTGTGAGTGTGTGTGCATGAACTTGGGTGGATGGGTGAGCAGGTGTGTGAACCAAAGTGTGTGTGTATGTGTGTGTGTGTCCTTTGTTCTGGGTGTGTGGGGGCTCCTTAGTGTGTGAGAGTGTGTGAGCTGGTGTGCCTCTCCTATGAGTGCAAGCTAGTTGAGCATGTGAGCTGGTGTGTGTTATGTGTGCGAGCTTGTTAGCATGTGTGTGTGTGTGTGTGTGTGTGCTGTTGAGGGTGAGGCTGGGTGGGGAGTTCACACCAGAAAGTGGATGAGAAGGAGTGAGCTGGTTCAGGATTCTGATAAGCATCTATGAGGATGGGCACGTGTGAGCGAGTGTGCGTGTCTGACCCAGAGAAACCCACGAGTGTGTGCCCTTGTGATTCTGTAGAAGCATCTAAGCAGGTGACTGGCATGTCCATCTTTGCTTCCATGTATGTGTCTGGGGTGTCCTGATGAGGTGTTGCTGGTGAGGCTATGTGTCCTCCACCCTGAGGGCTCTCAGCATCCAGTAGGAGGAGCTTCATAAGCCTGAGTGTGGGGATCACAGGGGCTGGGTCTCGAGCTCTGGGGTGCAGGGCGGGGAAGCAAGGGCTGGCCTTACCTCCCAGGGGAGTGCTGGTGGACCCGAGGGAGGTGGCGTGTCCCAGTGACCAAGGTGGGTAGCCCCAGCCAAGCCCTGCTTGTCCTCAGATGTGGATGAGTGCCGTGTGCTCCCTCACCTGTGCCCTCATGGTGAATGCATCAATAGCCTTGGCTCCTTCCGTTGCCACTGCCAGGCTGGGTACGCGCCTGACACCACTGCCACAGCCTGCCTAGGTGAGCCCCCCGCCCCTTTCTCTGAGCCTCTCCTTACAGCACCTGGCACACACTTCCATGAGAAAACCAAGTCCAGAAAGCAAAGCAGCTTCGTTTCTTTCCTCCACCCGACTCTATTTGGGCCGCTTTTCTCCTGTTATTTGGTGCATCCTAAGATTTTCAATTACATTGTGTAGCAGGGGTTCATCTAAATCAGGGTCAGCAAACTCCTGCCCAAAGGCTGAATCCGGCCCTCTGCTTGTTTTGTTAATAAAGTTTTATTGTCACACGGCCATGCCTGTTTGTCTTCTCATACAGTGGCTGTTTTTCCTGCTACAAAGAGTTGAGTAGTTGGAATTAAGACCACAAAGCCAAATATATTTACTCTCTCGCTTTTTGCAGAAAAAAATGCTGGTTCCTTGGTTAAGCCCACAGATTCTGGTTGTCTAGGGTCTGGGAAAGAGGCCTCAACTGGGCCTGGGTGGAGAACCCCACCCCTGAGCCCCCAGGAATGTCTGTCTGACCCTCCTGAGTGCTGTGTCCCGTCTAGATGTGGATGAGTGCAGCCAGGCCCCCACGCCATGTCCCTTCCTCTGCAAAAACACTGAGGGCAGCTTCCTGTGTGCCTGCCCCCGTGGCTACCTGCTGGAGGAGAACGGCAGGATCTGCCGAGGTGACATCCCTCTTCCCACACCCACGGCCCATGGGGCTCTGTCCCTGTCCTCCTCAGGGGCTCCCCCTCCCGTTGCATGGGGTGAGCTTCTGTCTCCAGGGCATCTCCCCTGGGAAGCCCCCAGCCCCGGCAGGCCCTACCCTGAGCCCTCTGGGACCTTCTGTGTCACAGACCTGGATGAGTGCTCCTCCAGGCAGCACAACTGCCAGTTCTTCTGCGTCAACACCATCGGTGCCTTCACCTGCCGCTGTCCCCCTGGCTTCACCCAGCACCACCAGGCCTGCTTTGGTGAGTCCCCTCAGCCCTCCCTGGCAGCATGACCCCAGCTTTCACCAGATAAGAAGCAAAGGCACAGTGTGGGCCAGATGTCAGGGACACAGGGGTGATCAAAGTGCTTGTTCTGTCGCTGTTTACATCCTAGTGGTGTCTTGGACCTCAGTCTTCTTCCTTGCCCTAGGAACCTAGGAGGCCACCCTCAGGAGTCTCTCTGACCTTGGCCCAGGACACCTATCCTCACCTCTGGTGTGCTGAGTCTGTCTTTTAGGGCTTCTCCAGGCTGCTCCTAAAAGCCAAGGGGCTTATACAGTCCACACCAATCACTTCTTAGTGTCTTGTGACCTGGGAGAACCATATCTCCCCCAAGGGCTGAGCCCAGTCACAGGTGGCTTTGTTTGGGCTCCCATGAACTCAGCTAACAGATACTGAACACCTGTGTACTAGGCAGTGCTCTAGACCAGAAATCAGCAGACTCCAGCCCCCAGGTCAAGCCCAGCCCCCTGCTTGCTTTTGTCAATAAAGTTTTATTGGCACACAGCCATGCCCATTCATTTACATGTCTGTGGCTGCTTTTGCTACAACAGCAGAACCTAGTAGTTGCAATAGGGTAAATGATATTTCCTACCTGGTCCTTTACAGAAGCAGTTTGCTTCATCCTGTTCTAGACCCCAAGGGTATAGGACATGATTCAGTTATACACAGGGTGATTAAGTCGCTAAGTTGTGCCCGACTCGTTTGTGACCCCATGGATTATAGCCCACCAAGCTCCTCTGTCCATGGAATTTCCCAGGCAAGAGTACTAGGGTAGGTTGCCATTTCCTTCTGCTGTTTCTGTCCCAACCCAGGGGTTGAACCTGCATCTCCTGCATTGGCAAGTGGCTTCCTTACCACTGAGCCACCACATGTACACCACATGTGTACATATATACTTATCTATTTTTTTTCATATTCTTTTCCCATATAGGTTATTACAGAATATTTAGTAGAGTTCTTTGTGAATATTTAGTAGGTCCTTGTTGGTTATCTATTTTATATATAGTAGGGTGTGTATATTCGGAGAAGGCAATGGCACCCCACTCCAGTACTCTTGCCTGGAGAATTCCATGGACGGAGGAGCCTGGTGGGCTGCAGTCCATGGGGTCGCTAAGAGTCGGACACGACTGAGCAACTTCACTTTCACTTTTCACTTTCATGCATTGGAGGAGGAAATGGCAACCCACTCCAGTGTTCTTGCCTGGAGAACCCCAGGGACAGGGGAGCCTGGTGGGCTGCCGTCTTTGGGGTCGCACAAAGTCAGACACAACTGAAGCGACTTAGCAGCAGCAGCAGCAGGGTGTGTATATTAATCCCAAACTCCTACTAATTCATCCCTCCCCCTCGCCTTTTCCCCTTTGGCAACCATAAATTTTTTTACTGTGTCTGTGAGTCTGTTTCTGTTTTATAAATGAGTTCATTTACGTCATCTTTTTAGATTCCGTGTGTAAGTGATATCATATAATATTTGTGTTTCTCAGTCTGACTTACTTCACTTAGTACGACAATCTCTAGATCCATCCATGTTGCTGCAAACGGCACTATTTCATTCATTGTAGTATTACTAACCACAGTCACCATGCTGTACATTACATCCCATGATTCATTTATTTTTAACTGGAAATTTGTACCTATGATCCCCTTAACGCCTTTCACTCACCCCCCCAAAACCCTTCTCTAACAACCATGAGTTTATTCTCTGTATCTGTGAGCTTGGCTTTCTTATTTTGTTTTTAGATTCCATATATAAGTGGGATCATATGGCATTTGTCTTTCTCTGTCCAACTGATTTCATCTTAGCAAAATACTCACAAGGTCCAACCAACCATGTTATCATGAACAGCAGGATCTCCTTTTTTATAGCTGACTAATAGTCCATTGTACACATGTAACACATTTTTCTTTTTTCATCTGTCTTTGGACACTTAGGTTGTTTCAGCTCTTGGCTATTCTGAATAATGCTGCAATGATCATGGGGCTGTGGATATCTTTTCGAATTAGTGTTTTCATTTTCTTTGGATAAACACACCCAGAAGAGGAATCACTAGGAGGCCTACAATTTTAAAACAGAATTAATGACAAGCCTCACTGAAAGAGGAAATTTGAGCAAAGGTTTGAAGGAGGTGAGCCATGTGCATATCTGGTAAAGGAGTGAGCATTTCCAGCCACGAAATGACAGGCATTCCCCTTTTTCTGTTGTTGTTGTTCAGTCACTTTCCTTCCTTCCTGAGGTGAGCACGCTTAACGTGGCAACTGTGTGTGTGCAGCTGTACACGTGTGCACACAAAGGCTTAGAATACCCAATTCCTCCTGTACCCAAGACAGCTTCTAGGTTCCCACAGGGATGTGCCTGGTGTCGAGAATCTTCATACTCAATGAAGAAGATGTGCTACGTGTGTGTGTATATATATGTATATGTATACGTAGTGGAATACTACACAGCCACGAAAAAGAGTGAAATAATGCCATTTGCAGCAACATAAATGGACCTAGAGACTGTCATGCTAAGTGAAGTCAGACAGAGAAAGGCATATACCATATCACATCACTTAACACACAGAAACTAAGATAAGGCACAAGTGAACCTATCTACAACATAGAAACAGGCTCTCAAACATAGAGAACAGATCTGTGGTACCCAAGGAGGATGGGGTGGGGGAGAGATTGATGGGAAGTTTGGGATTAGCAAATGCAAATTTAGTACAGAGAATAGATAAACATCAAGGTCCTATTCTATAGCATAGAGTATCCTATAATAAGCCATAATGGAAAAGAATGTGAAAAAAAATATATATATATATAACTGAGTCACTTTGCTATATACAAGAAGCTAACACAACATTGTAAATTAACTTCATTTGAATAAGGTAAATTTTAAAAAATTAAAAAGTAAGGACTTTCCTGGCAATCCAGTGCTTCAGACTCTGTGCTTCCACCACAGGAGGTGTGGGTTCAATCCCTGATTGAGGGATTTAAGATTCCGCATGCCACATGGTATGGCCAAAAAAATAATTTTTTTAATTAAAAAAAATATTAAATGATAAAAGAATCGCCAAACTCAAGGAAGCTCAAATTAGGATTGCACTTCCCTGGTGGCTCAGACGGTAAAGCGTCTGTCTACGATGCGGGAGACCTGGGTTCGAGCCCTGGGTTGGGAAGATCCCCTGGAGAAGGAAATGGCAATCCACTCCAGTACTATTGCCTGGAAAATCCCATGGACAGAGGACCCTGGTATGCTACAGTCTATAGGGTCGCAAAGAGTTGGACATGACTGAGCAACTTCACTTCACTTTTTTAAGAAATGTGTGGTTCATTCTGCATGATCCTAGTCCCAGTGCAATTTACCACTGTGGGTCATGACCACCATGCCAATGTTGCCTGGTAACTAGGTTGTCTTGGCTCAGGCTGCCATTAGAAAGTATCATAGACCGGGTGGCTTAAAAAACAGACATTTATTGCCGGCTCTGGAGGCTGGAAATCTGAGATTAAGATCCGCTTGTGGTGAGGCTCTTCCTGGCTTGCAGACAGCTGCCTTCCTCACATAGGGGAGGGAGAACAGGAGTAATCTCTCTGATGTCTCTTACAAGGGCACCAATCCCATCATGAGGGCCCCACCCTCATGACCTTATCTAACCCTAATCACCACCCAAATGTCTCGCCTTCTAATACCATCACTCTGGGGGTTAGGGTTTCAACATGGGGATTTGGTGGTGGTGGTGAGGTGGGTGGGGACCCACACACATTCAGTCCATGACTCTGGCTGATATGCCACAATTTTCAGCTTTCCACGAGGACAGGGTGCAGTGGTTACCCCAGGTCATTTTCCCAGAGAAGGAAAAGGGTCTTTGTTAATTTTATGTTGAGCACTGTCCCAGTGCTTAATGTGATTAGATTAATTTAATTCTTATAAACACAATGAGGTAGATATTATCATCTCTACACTACAGCTGGTAAAGCTGAGGCACGGAGAGGGTAAGTCAATTGCCCTAAGTCACACAGTGTTGAGGTGGTAGAGAGTCAAACGAAGTCCTATTTGTGTGTGATCTCAAATGTTAGTGACGTTTCTGTGAAGTGGGCACTGTTCTGGATCTCCTTTCACAGTGGGGGAAACTCAGGCCTCAGAGAGGTTAAGGTATGTCTGGAACAGTTGATCAGGTGGTAGGCCCGGCAGCATGGTGCCCTTACCACCCTCTTCTCTGTCCTCTGCAGACAATGACGAGTGCTTGGCCCAGCCTGGCCCATGTGGTACCCGTGGGCGCTGCCACAATGCCCCAGGCAGCTTCAGCTGTGAGTGCTATCAAGGCTTCACCCTGGACAGCTCCGGTCATGGCTGCAAAGGTAGAACTGGGCTTGGATGAGGTCTAGGCCCTCGGGGGTGCCCCTGGGGGCTGCCTGGCCAGCCTCTTGTCCTCTTTCTCAATCTCACAGACGTGGATGAATGCAATGGGCCTCATCGCTGCAAGCATGGCTGTCAGAACGAGCTGGGGGGCTATCGCTGCAGCTGCCCCCAGGGCTTCACCCCACATTCCCAGTGGAGCCAGTGTGTAGGTGAGTGGGGGGCCTGGGAGGAAGCTGACCCCCAACCAGAATCTGTCCAAACTTGGTGACTGGGAACCACTCCCAGGGCAGGATGCTGTGATAAGCAAGACTACCTAAAGGTCTGATGGGCTGGTTTAGAAGTTAGTTGAGTTCCCTGCTGCTGGAGAAGCTAGGGAGTCAGGGGTCTGCAGAGCCAGGGTGGCAGAGTGGTAGTCATTTCTCAGGGAGTGATAGTATGGAGAGCTCAGTGGAGAGTTTGAGATGTGCCTATGATCACTGAGAAAGTGTGCTTGGATTGATTAGTAATGTCTGCCATGGATGTGGCAATGGAAATGGGTGTGTGTATGCTACATCTTTTGTCGTACCTGTTGCAAGATGCCCTGAGTTTGAGGGACTAGTCTTCTGCCTTCCCTCCAGCCTTCCTCACTGCACACTGTTCTTTGCTGCTCCCAATAACAGCGTCATCCTCAGCTCTCCTCTTCCTTCTCCCCTGCAGTCTAGCCTTTACATTCTACCCACGTGGGGACCACTCTCCTGCGACCTCTCCATCACCTTTCCTTGGCCTTTGCCTTCCACCTCCTCTGCTCTGGGTATCACTGTCTGCCCCTCCCAGACTCTCCACCCACTGTGACTCAGCTTTCTCTGTCCTGCCACTACCTCCAGCACTGCCTTCTCTCTGGCTCCTCCTCCTGCCCCTCCTGGTGGGTCCTAAGCTAAATTCTCCATCTTTTGCCCTGTCTCACGTGTTTGTTGTCCCCTGGGAGCCCACAGGTAATTGCCTCGTTGGCCAGTCCCCGTTTCTCAGCCTGTCTCCTGCTCTGCATACTTACTCATTCATTCCTTTGGCAATGGTATGCCCGGGACCTGCCTTATTCAGGCCCTATGGATGCAGAAGTGAGCTGAGATCAGACTCCATTGCTGCCCACTCATTGTCCAGTCTTGAGGGGGAGACAGGGATCAATTATGTCAGTGGTTCTCAACCAGGTGCCATTTCGAAGTGTCATGGAGATACTTTTGATGATCACAACTGGGTGCTGGGTGCTCCTGGCATTTAGTGGGTGGACAGCCACCCAACACAGAGAATGAAATGGCCTCAAACCACAGTAATGCCAAGGGGGGATATCTTGTTCTAAGAACATCCCACCATTTAGGAATTCCTGGGAAGTTTTTTGGTTTTGGGTTTTTTTTTTTTTTTTTTTTTTTCTCTTTTTCTGGCCACACTGCCCAGCATTTGGGATCTTAGTTCCCCAACCAGAGATCAAACCCATGCCCCTGTAGTGGAAGCAAAGAGTCTTAGCCACCAGTCTACCAGGAAGTCCCTAGGATTCCTGGGAAGTTTTGAGAAATGCTTCAAAGCAGAATCACGGGATCTGGGGTGGGGAGGTGAAGTACAGGGGCCGATAGACCTAGTCCAAGGACTCACAGGAAGCTTGATGGAGGCTTTTTTTTGTTTTTAATAGCTTTATTTATTTATTTATTTATGGCTATGATGGGTCTTCATTGCTGTGCAGGCTTTTCTCTAGTTTCAGTGAGTGGGTTCTCATTGCAGTGGCTTCTCTTGCTGCAGAGCATGGGCTCTAAGGCCTGCAGGCTTCAGTAGTTGCAACACATGGGCTCAGTAGTTGCAGTTCTGGGGCTCTAGAGCACATAGGCTCAGTAGTTGTGGCACACGGGTTTAGTTGCTCAGCCATATATGGGATCTTCCTGGATCCGAGATCGAACGTGTATCCCCTACATTGGCAGGCAAATTCTTTACCACTGACCCACCAGGGAAGCCCCCTATGGAGGTTTCGACATTGGTCTTGGGCTTGAAGAAGGAGCTGGAGTTGCTTCGTGGGGACGGGAGCAATGCAGGTGGAGGGCTCAGGAGATACGAAGGTGGCCCCCCGCCCCCCACCTCCCACCCTCTCTCCCCCTCCCCATCCACAGATGAGAACGAGTGTGTCCTGTCACCCTCGGCCTGTGGCAGTGCCTCCTGCCACAACACGCTGGGCGGCTTCCGCTGTGTCTGCCCCTCGGGCTTTGACTTTGACCAGGCCGTTAGGGGCTGCCAGGACGTGGATGAGTGTGCGGCTCGGAGCGGCCCCTGCAGCTACAGCTGTGCCAATACCCCCGGTGGCTTCCTGTGCGGCTGCCCTCGAGGCTACTTCCGGGCTGGGCAAGGGTGAGGGGCTTGAATGGAGTGAACCCAGAGCCCCCCATACCCCGGGAGTGCACACACACTCACGGGCCCACATGCAGGCATGTATATACATGTACGCTGAGAAATGGTGCAGAGGCCCAACAACACCTGTGGATGTGCATACACAAGCTCACACCCCACTGTAGTGTGTCATTGTCCTGTACACCTTCATGTGCTCAGTGCTAATATACTCGAGTGTGCACAGGGCTCACACCTATGCCAACATGCCTGGGTACCCTTGTGCATTCCTGTATCCCAGTGTGCACATGTGTGCAAGCCCATGTTGACAGGGTGCACGCAGGCTCACACACACACACACAGGTACACTCGGGTGTATATCCACACCTCTGCGTGCACGCAGGTTCACACCCACACCCACATAAGGGTGCACACACACATGTAGGTGCATGCAAAGACACACTGGCACACTCATCCTCGTCCCCATGGGCAGTGTGACTCCAAATGGAGTGTAGGGGGTTGGGTGGCTGGGGATGTCCCACCAGCCTGATTCACCTGCCCTCTGTCCTGGCCAAGGCACTGTGTCTCTGGCCTGGGCTTCAGCCCCGGATCCCAGGATGCCCCAGATGAGGGGGAGCCACTGTCACCTGAAGCCTGCTACGAATGCAAGATCAACGGCCAGCCTTCTCGTGACCGGCCACGGCGCAGCGCTCGTAGGGACCACCAGGTGCCACGGGGGGTGCACTGGGCATGGGGAGCAGCCAGGGGATGGGCAGAGATGAGGAGCACAGACTCCAGGTCACAGCTGTCCCCTGTGTCATGGTGCCTGCCTGCATCTTACTGTACTTTCTCAGCCTGAGGATTCCCCTTGGGAGCTCTCTGGGGAACACAGGCCCCCCAAACACCCCAACTTGCTCCCACTGACAAGTCAGACCCCCCCACACACACAGACCCTGGGTGTGATGCCTCCCAGGGATCCTTTCCATGGTACTTGGATGCAGGAGAAATGTCTTGAGCCCCCAAACCTGCCTATGCCCTGGGACTTGTCACCTGTCACCTCCTGGCAGGGACAGCCCTCTCTCAGAGTCCCTCTGGGTTTAAGCACCAGTAACCCTCATAATAGCCAGCTTAACCCCTTCTTCCCTCCCCCTCGTTCAGACCCTCTGCCTCTGCACCTCTTTCCAGTACCCATGATGCTCCTGGAACTATGCCCAGGCCTCCTGAACCCTTCTTGTCTCTGGAAATTGCAAGGGCCTCTCCCCCCTCCCCACTACACTCTCAAGAACAGCAGAGCAGTTCTGCAGTTTAGCCCCTCTGTCCCCTGGGGCCACTCCAGCCATGGCCCTGACCCCACCAGGGCCTTTTGTAGGGAGGATGTTTTTGTCTCAGATTCAGCTTTCTTGTCCTTCAGCTGAACAGTCTCTGAGGCCACTTCTGGCCAGTCTTGCCACCATCCCCTCTAAGGCATCTGAAAGCTAAGCATTTGCTGCTGGATACATGTGCTGCTCCAAGCACTTCCTTTGCTTTTCTTTCTAGTTGTTGTTTTCCCCTTTCTGGGAAAAACCATGTGGGTATATGCCCAGGAGGCCTGGGCATAGTTCCAGGAGCATCATGGGTACTGGAAAGAGGTGCAGAAGCAGAGGGTCTGAACGAGGCGGAGGGAAGAAGGGGTTAAGCTGGTTGTTTTGAGGGTTATTGGTGCTTAAACCCAGAGGGACTCTGAGAGAGGGCTGTCCCAGCCAGGAGGTGACAGGCAACAAAGGCATTTGTTGCCATTATTTTTGTAAGCTTCATAGGGATAAGGCCCAGTGTCTCAGGTTTGCCACTGTTTCACCAGCCTTTGGAACTAAGAGTGACTGGAGTGGTTGTCAGGGCTTCTAGCATGGACCCAAGCAGATCTAGGCAGAAGCAGGCTGGGTCTTGTGGTTTTGCCTGCAATACCCACGGACTGCCAGCGGGTGTCACTAAGAGTGCATGTCTAGCAGCACTCCTGGTGAAGGGCTAAATCTCTGGAACTGAAAGGCGGTGGGGGTGGGGGGGGGGGGGCATGGACAGGAATAGCTTTCACTTTCAGGCAACAGCAAAATACCCCCATCAGCATGTAAATTACGCAGAACAAACAGCTCTGCCCAGAGCAAAGGAGATGAAAACACAGATAACCTCCTGTGGGATTGGACACATCACCCATCCAGGGTCAGCCTGCCATTGAGGTTTGCTGGCTTATTCAGGGGTCCTGTCTGGCTGCCAGGGCCAGGAAGCATTCAGAGGAGCTTAGATAAAGAGGGTTTTGTCATCTGTACACAGTGGGGCTCTCAGAGAGCCCAGATGCAGGAAGTGCAGCGGGCCTCCGGAACTGGAGTGATGCTGGGCAGCGCCTCTGTCTGGCTCCTCTGTGTCTCTGTCACTGTGTGTCTGGGGCTGGCTCTTGCTGCAATGCCCATGGTCATAACTCTAGCCACCCCAGACAGAGTCTTTTCCAATGAGTTGGAAACATCAGATGTTCCAAAACATCAGTCTTTTCCAATGAGTTGGCTCTTCACATCAGGTGGCCAAAGTATTGGAGCTTCAGCTTCAGCATCAGTTCTTCCAATGAGTATTCATGGGTTGATTTCCCTTAGGATTGACTGGTTTGATCGCCTTGCAGTTCAAGGGACTCTCAAGAGTCTTTTCCAGCACCACAGTTGGAAAGCATCAATTCTTTGGTCTGGGTATCTGACGGGGAATCCTCTATTTCTTCTATCCAGACTGGCAGGGATCCAAGTAAGGTCCCTCGGTCGAAACAAGGGGTCTGAAGTCAGCCTGCCTCCCCCTCTTTGCTTTCCACCTGGGAACCAGCCTCCACCTTCACCCTCTGTCTACAGCCCAAGCTGACCATTGGCCTTGTGGGTGGAGGGCTAGACAGAAGTCAAGGGCATTGAGTGGTCCGTTTTTTACTCCACTTTAGAGATTGGCTGAAAATCTCCTCTTGGCCCCTTGCCTCCCCCCATACCCCTGCATTCTGATTTCTCCCAGCCCCTGCCGTTATCCACCTGGTCTTTCTCCCCAGGCGAGCCTGGCCAGCCTTGACACGGAGGCTCCGCTGACCTTGGGACTGAACCTCTCCTGTCTGGGCCAGGCCCAGCATATCTTAGAGCTGAGGCCAGCGCTGGAGAGCCTGGGGGGCCGCGTCCGCTAC
Organism: Bos indicus; assembly: GCF_029378745.1. Taxonomy (NCBI): domain Eukaryota; kingdom Metazoa; phylum Chordata; class Mammalia; order Artiodactyla; family Bovidae; genus Bos; species Bos indicus. The sequence continues at coordinate 16,548,259 of NC_091766.1, read as the reverse complement.
GTCATTGCCCGTGGCAATGAAAGAGGCTTCTTCCGCATGCATCACCTTCATGGTCTCAGCTCCCTGCAGCTGGGGCACCGGAAGCCAGGGCCTGGCACATACCAGCTGGAGGTTGTGAGTGTGGGTGAGCCCTGGGGCACCCAGCCAGAGGGGCGGCCGGGGGGCCAAGCCTTGCGGCTGAAGGTGCAGTTGCAGCTGCTATAATCCAGGGGTTCCCACACCTCCCACCTAGCCCCAGGCACCCCCTGCAGCCTGATTTTCAGACTCACCACCTGGGCACTGCCCCACCCCTGCCTCCTTCCACGGGGTTTTGGGGAAACTGATGTCACTCTGTTTGCTATGACCCACCCCAGCCCCGGGAGACCCTAGTGACAAGCCCTGGACTCGATGGGCCCCAGGGTCCCCATGTGGTCCTCCTCTCCAGAGGTGGGAGATTTGGAAGGCGGGAGGGTTCAATCCCCTGCAGCAATGGCCGACCAGGTGGAACCCCAAAACTCAGGAAGAGTGAAGTGCTATCCTCTGACCTCAAGCGAGCCCAGCCTCTACCCGAGGGACCCCGACACTGTTTCCTGGAGACAGCTGGCAGCCGCAGCTGCGTGCCCCCTCCACTTCTACAGCCAGGGTCCAGGAGGGCCCTGGGTTTCACTGTATCTGGTCAATCTCAGGCTGAAACTTCTGCACTGCAGGGGGGGCTGGCCCCAGGGGGTCGGGAGGACATGGGAATGGGTGGTTGGGGTGGGCCTAGGGCTCGTTCCTTCCAGCAGAAGAGCCCGCGGGGCCCCAGCCCAGTCACTGATGTGCAGCCATGTTCATCATCCCCACGGGGACTGGGCTAAGGTTCTGAGGATACTTTCATATCAGAAGCAGAGACAACAATAAAGTTATTTTGGGTTAAGTACGTCCCTTGGCAAGTTCTGGCAGTAGAGGCTGTTTTTGGCAGGGCCAGGCGGGGCTTATGAGGAGGGGACCAGGACGGCAGCAGCTTTGGGAAGCATGAGCTTCTGCCCCGGGTTCCGAGGAGGAAGGGTGTAGGTGAGATGGGTGAAGACCAACGCTGCATCTTGGGGCATCATCCCAGGGTGCAGGTAGGTTCTGCCAACTTCAGACCCGGGAGTTTTGGCACAAAGTCAGGCTGCAGTGCTAACCACTGGTTCTCCTGTGGGTTTACCATCGCTGATAATAATGACTCATGAGCTCAGATGACATATTATACTAGGCACCATTCTAAGTATTTTACGATTACTGACCCATTCGGTCCTTCTTACTGAGTCCAAGCTCACGCACTGCTCGCTGCACAACAGGCCGATAAACCGGGAGATGAGTTGCTGGGGCAAAGAATAGCGATTTTATTCGGAGATCCAGCAAACCGAGAAGATGGTGGACTTGTGCCCCAAAGGACTGTCTTGCCTGAGTTGAATCCAGGCTTCTTTTATACTAAAAGGGGGAGGGTGTGAAGTCAAACCAATTTCCTGGTTCCCGTCAGCCTCCAGAGGGGAGGAGAGGTGTTAATTTCTTCCTTCCTGCAGTCATTCACAGATGGGCCTGGCCTGGATGCCTCCTGTAAGCTAATCGAAGGTATTTTAGGTTTGTGCTCATTACCTGGGAAGCAACGTTCCCAAAATGGGCCATTATGTATAATTTAAGCTTATAGGCAACATCCCTTTACTGATTAACTTGAAATAGGATACAAAAGGTTCTTCCCTGTTACATTTATACGCCCGTGGAATAAATACTGCTACTCTCATCCCCATTTTACAGATAGGAAAACTGAGGCTAAGAGAGATTAAGCAACCTGACCAAGGCAACACCAGGGTATAGATAGAAGAACCGAGTTCAAAGTCAGGGAACCATGCCAGGTTGGGCTGGATCTCCTGAGTTTGATGGCCAAGCTCAATGAACTCATTGTGTTGAGGTCAAGCTTGTGCAGATGCTTTGATGTGTAACAAACAATAGCATATTTAGTCCCCATGAACATGTATGAGGCAGGAAGTGTTACCACCTCTGTTTGGGAAACTGAAGCTTCGGGAGTTTGTGGAACCTGCTCTGGGCACCCACACAGTGTAGTGGGACTGGGGCATTCTGCCGAGTCTGCACCTTGGCCCCTGGCCACTTATTGTCCTCTAGGGATGGTGCATTTGGGTCTCATCTGTAACATCCTCAGTCATGGTGGAAAAGGAGGCTGCACAGTTGGGTGGCTCGAGTCTGGGTGAGAGACCCAGGACCCCAGTGTGTGGCTCTGCCTTCTGCAGAGCAGTCACTCGTGCCTGGCTACAGGGCTCTGTACTTATTCCAGTCCTGACTTATCAGGAACCTCTGGGTCCCATCAGAGCGTGCAGAGAACTCTGTCCATCACCCAGTCTCACTACAGCCCAGGGGTCTGGGCAGAGCTAGCATGCTGACCCCAGTGATGAGAAAGGAAGAAAGGGTGATGTGCTCAAGGCTGCCACTGGGAAGCACAAGGCTGGACTCACACAGAGCCACTCGTACCAGTGATTGGCCCTTCCAGCCTAAAAGCACAAATCCTGTGGTCGGAGGGCATCGTGTGGGTTTCAACACAGGCTGGAGGTTCGCACCCCATAATGAAAGGTGACAGAGACAAGCATGGCGTCCTACCAACAGTTTATTTAAAAGTTTTAGAAGCATGTCCTGGGAGAAACCTGAAGCTCTGCAAGGACCCAGAGGGATGAGGGTAGGTGTGTCCCCGCAGGCAGGCAACGATCGTGATGGTTCTTTCCGAGAATGGTTACCCAGGCAGGTGTGACTCGTGTCTGGAGCAGGCGCGGGGCTTAAAGTAACAGGGCTCCCTGGTTCCAGTCGCTGGAGGAGCGGGAGGTGGCAGGGGTGACAAGGAGGGACCCGGCGCAGCCTCAGGGATGGGGGTTGAGATTTGTCCTGAAGGATAGAGGGGCTGGGGCAGTCAAGGCCGCAGAGTGACGACTGTGGCAGAGAGAGGTCCAGCCCATCTTGTGTGGGTAGATCCTGGAGTAGTGTGGGCTCACGGTCCTGCTGGAGGGATCAGAGGTGTTGGCGGGTGAGGACTGGAGTGGAGTGAGGGGGGCCCTGCAGCTTTTGGTTCACATGCCTGGCATTTCATTACCCTGCCGAAGCCCCTCTGGACAGGGCAGGGTAATGATCAGCCCCCTAGGACCTGCCCATGTGAACCTGTGAGGCTGATCAGAGACCCCTCATTCCTCACAGCAGTGATGGGGTGGAGTTGGGGCTGGATGGAGGCGCGAGGGGAGGGGTGATCACGTGACCAAGAATCAACCTGGATTAGCAGTTGACAGGAGAGAAGTTTTCCTCTTGTTGTTTCTGGTGGGGCCGCTAAACCTTGACAATGGAAGTGTTGAGGTTCCAGAGCTCAATTTCCTCACCCCAGAGTGAGGGACTGTCAGAAGGCAAGAGAAATAGAAAAAGAGTCCACCTATACATTTTGAGCACCTGGATCCACCCAAACCTGAAGCCTCATGTTGGCTGGTTATTTGAGCCAATGAGTTTCCTATTTTCTTGAATTTTTCCATCTCTAGCTATTGAAAGTGTCTTGACTTAAAATGCTGCACATTCCTTCAGCCTCCCACTCACCCGCCCCTGGCTCTCTTTGGGGTGGAGGCAGCTGTCAGGGACTTGGCTGTTGTCCCCTCCTTCGAGGGTTGAGAAGTTCAGGGTCTGCAGCTGGGAGGATGGACTTCTTAGATGCTGGCCTGGGGTCTCACCCACCTTGGAAGTTTCTCCTGGTGCCATGGTGGTACTGGCTGTTTTTCCGGGCATCCAAAATCTTCATCCAAGCCCGAACCCACCTGTCCCCTGGCCTCCCGCACACCATCTTGTTTTTCTGGGGTAAGAAGAATCTGCAGGGATGGGGATGCCCAGGTGAGGATGTAAGTGGAGAGGAAAGTTGTGTGACAGCCCCCACGGACTCCCCCGCGGTCCCACTCACATCACAGCAGGCAGGTTGCAGCTCCCACTCACGTCCTGGCGATGGTAACTCTGGGCATGCCGCAGCAAGGATAGCCGGGCTCGGCGGTGGTAGGCCAAGCAGCAGTCCTCAAAGGCACCTGCGACCACACAGCCGCCCATAGGCTCAAGTCTGAGCACGTGCATGTACGGCGGCGCATGCACTCTGCAGGGCCGTCCACAGACATGGCACCTACGCGCATGTGCGGCTACGTGTGCACCCTGCGGTTTCACAGGTGCCCTGCAGGGATGCCCCAACTGAGGTGTGCGGCCGCGCATGCGCTCTGCAGGGATGCCCACAGACGTAGTTATCCGCGCGCACACTGCAACCCTTCTAGGCACTGTGAAGGCCCAGGGACAGCATAGACAGCGAGGTGGCCGTTGGGCTCATCTTTGGCCCTTGACAAAGGGACAGCTGGCAGGAGTTGGAGAGGGCCCCACAGGCCCCAGCTGGGAAGGGTCCAAGACCGCAAAATAAATCGACCAAGGCCATTTCCACTCCTGCTCCGGTGCAGAGGGCAAGGAGTGGGTGCAATGCCCTGAGAAAAGGAGGGGGCTTGGTTGGAGGTGGAGGTGCCAACCTGGTGCCAGAAGTATCAAGGAGGATGAGAGGGTGGGATGAGCAAAGGATGAATTAATATGGAGACAGTGCTGGACCTTCAAGTTCCTCTGGGATCCATCCCTCTGCCAATCCCTGCCTCCAGGGGCCACATCTGACTTCTGGGAGGGACTCAGGGAGGACTTGAAGGCTCCCTCTATCCCCACCTTGACCCAGAAAGCAAGGAGCAGTGGAGTCAGATGGACGGTATTGCAGTGCCAGGCAGGAAGCTCCCTGGGACTGGGGGGCAACTCTACCCGCAGGATCAAAGGGCCCAGGTTGGGCCTGGCTCCTGAAATAGGCCTCTTATTAGAGGACAATGAGAATGAGGCCCAGCCCCATCCTGGGCAAAGGCTAAGGTCTGCTGGGGCAGGGCTAGGGCCTCTCAGACCTAATGAGGGGCAGGTGGGGCAGGTGGGTGGGGCCATGGGGCTTCCACTTGCCAGAGGTTCTGCTTGGCTACCTGCTGGGGCTCAGCTGCCTCCTCAGGCACACAGGGATGGAGAAAACAGTGGCAGAGCTGAGGGACACTGGGTGGGGGGGCATCCGGAATGAACTTTGGTCCCCAATATCAAGTGCCTAATCTCGGGAGAGGAGGAGAAGAATTCCCCGTTAATAGCAGTAATGGTTATCATAGTAGCTGCCAGGCACTGGGCCAGGAGTATCCAATTGGATCCTCATGTCCCATCTCTGCAGTGGGAATTTGGAACCTCACTTGGCAGATGAAAAAAATGGGGTTCATAAAGGCCAGACCACACAGGTAGCCTGGGTGGGGGAAGCCAAGATGGAGACCCATTTTCACTGGGCTCCCAGGCTCTGATCTCAACACTCCGTTTGCAGGCTCAGGTCACTGCAATGTGTCCTAGGCGGTAAGCAGCCATGGAGCCATCTGTTCCCCATAGTTCCTGGGCTGGCTGGAGTTAGGAGGGATGCCTTGGGTCATGGACTGTGGGGAAGGCACCCAGGGGCTCTGGAAGGAGAGGCTGAGGACCATCACCTCCAAGGAGCTGCACAAATGGTGGGCGTTTTTGCATGCCTGGTGGGGGAGCTGTCCATCAGAGAATGGATTCAGTGCTGGTGGGATCAGGGGAGGTTTCTGGAGGAGGGGAGAAGCACATTGATAGTGGGAGGCAAAGGAAAGATGGGGAGAGGGGACTCCAGAGGAGGAGGGAGGGATGAACTGAGGCAGTACCTTGAGCGTGGACAGTGGGACCCCAGGCAACTGCGAAGCAGGCCACCAGGCAGACCAGGAGCCACGGATTCATAGTGCAGGCTGGTCCTCCCCTTCTGGCACCTACCTTGAGGATTAACTGGGGAGAGCAGGTGGGTGGATGATGAGGACCCAACATGGACAGCGGCAGGCACCAGGAGCACCCCCATCTCAAGCCAGGGCCCCCTGCAAGGGAGGCAGGTGGCATGGGATGGGGACAAGTGCTGCAGGGACCTGCTGCCGATCTCGGGGAGGACTCACCAAAGCCTATGGTGTCCCTGGGGCTGGCGCCTGCTGGAGTGAACCTGAGCTCTCCTGCCTGCCAGGCCAGTAGGCTTCACCCTTTATAGATGGAACCCCACCCTGCTGCTCCGCCCTCCCTCCTCCTCCCTGCCTCCCCTCCCACTTCACCTCCTGGCTTCTCCCTTCAGCCTTACCCTCCTCTCTTCTCTCCATTTTTCTAGCTCTTCTCTCCAATGTCATGATGCACTTGGCGGAAGTTGGGGGCCAGGGGCAAAAGGATCCAAATCAAAGAACTGGGCAGGAAATGATACCTTCAACTAACTTGCTTGGATGAGGGTGAGAGGTGGACAGATGCAGGTGGACAGACCCAGCCTTGACCTTAGCCAGCCCCCTTGAAGGTTCACCTTCTCCCCCTCCAGGCCCCTTAGCCAGCACCCTGGCTTTCTCCCTGAAGGGCCTTTTCTCCTCATTCTCCTGGCTCCTTTCTTGCTGCATCTCAAGGTGGACCCTGGCTTCCCACAGGCAGGACTCAGGCTGCCTAGAGCAGGGGAGAGCCTTCATCTCTTCTCCCCACTCCCCAGTCACCTGTGCCCGTGGGGCCTTGACTTTATCCCATTTTTCTCTTCTTCCATAGTGGGGTGACTTATTGTGTCACAGAAAAGCCCTGTTTTTTGAGAACAGGCAAACCCACAGAAACAGAAAGTAAAATCAGCTGTCGCCATAGGCTGGGAGGAGGGGAGAATGGGGATGAGGTTAAAAGGAATGGTATAGATTTCTTTTTGCTCTGAAATTAGATGGTGGTGGTGGTCGAGGGACTCTGTGATATAGTAAACAGCATGGAATGGTACACTTTCAATAGGTAATGTCTCATGCAAAAAAATAATAATAATAAACGATAATCAAAAAAAGAGTTTTGAGCCAGACTGAGGGCTAGCCCAGAAGCCTGCTTTCCAGATTACTCTGTGAAACTGCTCCAAAGAAGCAGGGTTTTCAGCGTAGTTTTGTGTCTTGTCAGAACAAAGAATGTCAAACAAGTCAGGGAGACATTTCTTCAAGGTCTCAGAACAGACCACGTTTGAGGCGAGTCAGTATGACCTTGGCACCTGTGAAGTAAGTCTTATTATCAGAGGAGGACCAGAACTGGCATCCCAGCAAGGACTTTAATCTTTATTTTGAACATGGACATCCTTGACTTCTGGTCAGTGCGTCCTCTTAAGTAAAGCAGATGTACAATGTAGGTTGATAAGCCACAAACAGGCTTTTTAAGTTAGCATCAAATTTAAGTTAACAGGGGGACTTCCCTGGTGGTCCAGTGGTTAAGACTCCAGCTCTCAATGCAGGGGACCTGGGGTTTGATCCTTGGTGAGCAATCTCAGATCCCCTCAAGGTGAGTGCCATGGCCTAAAAATAATAATAAAATTGAGGTTAACTCATGTATTAGCCACAATGACCTCTCTCTCTATATATATATAAAATCTTTAACAGTGCAATATATGCAACTTGAATTTCCCCGAATATTATCTTGAGAATAAGGACCACAATAATGTTCTGGTTTTGGAAGAAAAGCGGGAACTCCAGGAAACCACGCCAGCAGGCACCCACCTAGAAGGAGTTTCTTTTTTTCCAGGGTCAGCGTGGTCCACCCGGAGCAGGGGGGTGAGGGTGGGGGCCGTGGGGGTGGAGGAGCAGGTAGTGGGGAAGGGGACTCTGCAGAAACCTCACAGCTGATCGTCTGTAACTTTTTATTGTCGACTTCCTTAACTATATAGACCGTTCGGAGCATTTATGACACTCTCTACCCCTTTCTCATCTCTCCAGCTCCACCAGGAGACCCTGGCGGGGCCCCTCACCAACTCCCTGGGCCCGGTCGGGTGGCTAAATGGGTGGGGCTTGGTGCAGGTGCCGGGCCTTGATTTGCACACTGAGCGCCGAGGCGGGGCTTTCTGACTGGGGCTGAGACCAGGGCGGTGCTTACGGACTCAGAGGCCCGGAGACCAGCGGTCTTGCGCCGGTGGCCGTGGCCGCTCCCTCTCCCGGAGTAGGTGAGGCTGGTCCAGGACGCGGTTCCGCGTGGCTGCGGGCTTGGGGACGCGGCGTGGCGGGCCGGGGTCAGCCTCTCCGCTAAGGCCTACCGTCCCTGCCTGCCCGGTCGGCGGGCAGCGGCCAAGACGTGGCGTTACTCAGTAGGGGCGGAGGTTCCCCGTGAGCAAGCCCACCTCCCCACCGCTCACAGTTGGTCCCACCAGCAGCCTTAAAAGGGAGCAAGGGGTCTGAGGAACCAGCACGCAGGGCAGGCAGGAGTTTTTGCTCTCAAGTGTCTGAGCGGCGGACAAGATGCTTCAGGACTAAGGCCCCTGGGTGGAGACCTGGAGTTTCGAGGATCGCAGTTGCTGATTGTGGGGCCAGACCTCCACGGTCAGGGCTCGGCTGAGCAAGGGGAGGCCTATGTTCCCGCAGCTCCCGGAGGTGGTCAGGGTAAACTGTCCCCAGCGAGGGGACCCTCTTCTCTGCATGTGTGAACACAGCGCAGAGGACAAAGCCGCCTCCTGCTCCCCAGTCCCCAGCTCTGAGCATGAGGCCGTTGTGAGTCACCGCCAGCCTGCAGCTGAGCCAAATTCAGGGACTGACCACACCCCAGGGTCCGCAGGACAGGATGCAGTGCAGGGTGAGCGGTAGGGGGCAGGGGCACAGCTCAGCGCACCTCTCGGATGGTCGGACTGCAGAATGGGGCAGCCAGGTGGCTGGGTGAAGGGAAATACCAACCACTGCCTTTGGAGTGAGCTCCTCTCGGGGGTCTGGGTACCCGGCTCACTCATTTCTCTGCTGGAAGACCTCCCAGGTGCTCCTAACAGTTGACCAATTTTACAGAGGAGACTGAGGGTCTCAGAGACCCTTTTTATTTTTTATTCTTTGGCCAGGAAAATCCAACTTTTATTTCTTAAATACTGTGAAGGAAAGGGGGCCATCTCCTAATGGAGGGAAGGCCACTGAGCAGAGGCCTGGGCTCATCAGGAAGGATCCTGGGTGGAGGGCCTCCTGCAGTTGCTTTTGCATCACACCTCCACCTCCAACTCCCCATGCTGCCTGCCTCCTGAACCTTTGGTGCCTCCGGGTCCTGGTTCAGGTGGCCTCTGAGAGAAGCCCCTGGGATGCCGTCCCCACCCCACCCCCCACCATCCTGACTCCACACACCAGACCCCGGGTATCCTGTCTGCCAGGCCTGGGCTCCGGTTGTACCCAGCTGCCTCTCACTCTGGTCCAGATGTACAGTGGTTGCCAGGCAACTGGAGGAAGGAAGGAAAAGTGCTATTTTTGTTTGTTTGTTTTGTTTTTAAGGATGGCTTGCAAGCCTCTGGCCTGACTTTCAGGGACTTAGTTCCTTGTGTGACCCATTTTACTGTGTTCCCCATGTGGTTGGCCTGCCTCCTGAAAAGTCAGATTTGAAGGGCTTCCCTCCCCAGACCGACCAGCTGCCTCTGTGTTCCAGGGGACCTGGGCAGGGTACTCAGGCTACCACCACTGGCTGTGGCCTCAGTCCTTGTGTTTCTCCTACACCTACTGAACATGTGGGGGCTGGGGCAGCTGGGGCAAGGGTGATGCGGGGAGGGAGGGCAGTGGGTCCTGAGGAGAGGGTCCCATATGGGTATGAGTCCCTCTTTGAAGATGCTGGGGCTTCCCTGATAGCTCAGTTGGTAAAGAAACTTCCTGCAATGCAGGAGACCCCAGTTCAATTCCTGGGTAGGGAAGATCCGCTGGAGAAGGGATAGGCTACCTACTCCAGTATTCTTGGGCTTCCCTTGTGGCTCAGCTGGTAAAGAATCTGCCTGCAATGTGGGGGACCTGGGTTCGATCAAGATCGCCAGGAGAAGGCAAAGGCTACCCACTCTAGTATTCTGGCCTGGAGAATTCCATGGGGTCGCAGAGTTGGACACAAATGAACAATTTTTACTTTGAGGATGCTGAGCTCCACTCAGCCCTTCCACACAGGTCTCTGGGTACCTGTTACATACCAGCCACATTCCCAGGGGTGACTGGAGTGAGCAAGCAGATGTCTCCCAGCCAGGAAGGGGGACGGCGATGTCACTGATCCTCATCAAGCACCTGTTTGAGGCCATTTGTTATTCATTCAACAAACAGGTGGCGAACACCTACTGTATGCCAGGCACTAGGCTGGGTGCCCTGGGTAAGCAGTGCAGAGCAGACAGGTAGCAAGTTATGAAGCAAGATCCTTGGAGACAAGCATCACTACTTCAAATCTGGAGGTGGCAGGAAGATGCCGGGGATGGGTTGGGCTCCTCTAAAGAGAATGACTTGAGGTGACAGCAAATGCAATGGGATTAATATTTATCCCCACTGGACAGGGGAAAAAACAATCATCTGAGGTCTGGAGAGGTTGTTACCTGGCCAAGTAAGTGGCAGCCAGATTCCAAGTTGAGGTCTGACTCCTTCATTCCACATGTACTTTTTGGGAACTGTATTACGCATGTCTTTTTTTAAAATAATGTATTTTGTTTAACCCTATCCATCCAAGATAATGGGCTTCCCTGGTGGCTCAGTGGTAAAGAATCTGCCTGCTAATGCAGGAGACACAGGTTTGATCTCTGGGTTGGACAGATCCCCTGGAGGAGGAAATGGCAGTATTCCTGCCTGGGGAAATCCCATGGACGGAAGGAGCTGGGCGGGCTACTGTTCATGGGGTTGCAAAAGAGACATGACCAGCGACTACACAACAACAAGCCAAGATAATATCATTTCAACATGCAATCAAAAAAATTATTTATGAGATATTTTCCCTTTTTTGCATAGGAAGTGTTCAAAACATGGCTTATTGAAAAGTTTCAGTGCACTGTAAGTGCTGAATAGCCACATGTGGCTGGTGTCTGTCTTACTGGACAGTGCATTTCCAGCCACAGATCACAGTCAATTCAAAATTTTACACTGTTTCTTTTCTTTCATTTTCTATTGACTTTTTAAGGGCAGTTTAATTTTCCCAGCAAAATTGGAGAGAAGGTACAGAGATTTCCCATCCATGCCCTGCCCCACATTATCAACAGCCTGCATCTCAGGGCCATGTTTGTTACTGCCAATGAACCTACACTGACCAATCACTATCATCCGAAGTCCGGGGTCTGCATTCGGGTTCACGCCTGCTGTTGTACATTCCATGTGCTCGGTCACTCCAGTCGTGCCCGACTCTTTGCGGTCTCATGACTGCAGCCCACCAGGCTCCTCTGCCCATGGGATTTCCCAGGCAAGAATAGTAGAATGGGTTGCCATGCCCTCCTCCAGGGGATCTTCCCGACCAAGGGAACAAAACTGCACCTCCTGCATTGGCAGGTGGATTCTTTACCATGAGCGCCACCAGGGAAGCCCTTGTACATTCTACATGTCTGGACAAAATGTATAAGGACGTTTATCCATCATCATGGTGTTATACTGAATATTTCACTGCTTTAAAAACCTCTAGGCTCCCAGCATGTCTTTTTTATTCTGATGTTTTGACAGCTGGGGACTTGCTGATTCTGAAGGTACTACCCCTCCTAGGGTTAGCAGATTCCCAGAGATAGTAAATGGCCTCCTTTCAAGGGCACCTTTCATATGCAAACCAGCCAGTCCAGAGCCCATACCCTAACTCCCTCTTCTATCAGGCTCCCACACTCAGGGTCACTATTCTCCAGCCCGGGTCGCCCCAGGGCCAGGCAATAGACAACTAGGGACAGGCTCTAGTCCCAGAGCCTGCTGAAATGATTCACACTAGCAAGTCCTAAGCCTGCTTACCCAGCCTCACTCAACCCTTCCCACGGAAATCACAATAATGGGGACTTCCCTGGTGGTCCAGTAGTTAAGAATCTGCCTGCCAATGTAGGGGACACAGGTTCCACCCCTAGTCTGGGAAGATCTGACATGTTGAGAAGCAACTAAGCCCACGTGCTACAACTACTGAGCCTGTGCTCTAGAGCCCATGAGTGGTAATTACTGAAGCCTGTGTGCCTAGAGCCCATGCTCTGTGCAACAAGAGAAGCCACAGCAATGAGAAGCCCCTGCTTGCTGCAACCAAAGAAAGCCCGTGATAGCATCAAAGACCCAGCACAACCAAAAGCTGATTAATATTTTTAAAAATTGTGAGAGTGAAAAAAATTAAAATAAAAAAAATTGTGATAGAGAAGACAGTTTGCTGCTCATAGATCCCAAGAGGAGGGGGCATAACACACCATGCGGGGAAACTTGGGGAAGCACCAGAGTCAGTAGGGAAACAGAAGGAGCAAGGAGAAAGCAGGGCCTTCCCTGAGGAAGGCCAGGCCAGGCAGGGTAAGAGATTTGGGACTGGCCAGTTTGAACACTCTCGGCTGGCCCCAGGGGCGGAGTGGCTCTCCCCGGTTGGCTGGTATAATACCTCTCCCTGGGGGAACTAGGGCAGGGGGATTTTGCGTCCCAGGAGTGTGAGAGCCTGACAACAGAGTTGCCTGGAGTCTGAGCTCTGGATTGGTTGCCCTGCATTGGAAAGGCTCGCTCCATTACCTGCTATCTCTAAGGATTGCTGTAAGGGCAGTCTGTCCCAGATCAGCAAGGCTGGCAGATGTCAAAACATTATAAAACACAGAAAATAAAACCCACGATGAGTATGCTCATCACCTCTCTCCTCTCATCACCTGTCATCCCCTCTTGCCTGCTTCACAGCCACTCCTTTTTGGCAGTGGAGGAATGCCAAGGACAGCCTTCAAGTCTCTCTGGTGTCTCTACTCTCCTGCCTCACTGTCCCCCATCACCTCCCACTCTTGGACTCCTGCCCTGGCTCCCACTGAAGCCTAACAGTGGCCCCTCACCCTTGGCCCCTCGCCACCCCTCCCCTAAGACTGTCACCTCCTTTGGCTTCAGAGATACAACCCATTTTGTGTCGATCATCATTGCTGTGTCAAGAGTGTTTTCCCAAGTTTTCGGCCCTGGTCCCTCTTGGAGAGGGCTGAGGCCACACAAACCCTATGTTGGGATTCTAGCTGCTGACAGAAGGCTTTGAGGTGCCTTAAAGATCATATATCTGTTTGGCCGTGAACTTCTGCAACTAAAGACTCATTTTCCCTTTCAAGTAAGTAAGTTCACTCGCTCAGTCATCTCAGACTCTTTGCAACCCCATAGACTGCAGCACACCAGGCTTCCCGTCCATCACTAACTCCTGGAGCTTACTCAAAATCATGTCCATTGAGACAGTTAATGCCATCCAACCATCTCATCCCGTTTTCCCCTTCTCCTCCTGCCTTCAATCTTTCCCAGCATCAGGGTCTTTTCCAATGAGTCAGTTCTTCGAATCAGGTGGCCAAAGGATTGGAGTTTCAGCTTCAGCATCAGTCCTTCCAGTGACTATTCAGGACTGATTTCCTCTAAGATTGACTGGTTGGACCTCCTTGCTGTCCAAGGGACTCTCAAGAGTCTTCTCCAACACTTCAGTTCAAAAGCATCAATTCTTCAGAGCTCAGCTTTCTTTATAGTCCAACTCTCATATCCATACATGACTACTGGAAAAAAACTATAGCTTTGACTAGACAGACCTTTGTCAGCAAAATACACAATGGCTCCTTGACCTTTGTCTCTGCTTGTTAATATACTTGCCTAGGTTGGTCATAGCTTTTCTTGCAAGGGGCGTCTTTTAATTTCATGGCTGCAGTCACCATCTGCAGTGATTTTGGAGTCCAGGAAAATAGTCTGTCACTGTTTCCATTTTTTCCCCATCTATTTGCCATGAAGTAATAGGATCAGATGCCATGATCTTCGTTTTTTTAATGTTGAGTTTTAAGCCAGCTTTTTCACTCCTCTCTTTCACTTTCATCAAGAGGCTCTTTAGTTCTTCTTTGCTTTCTGCCATAAGGGTGGTGTCATCTGCATATGTGAGGTTATTGATATTTCTCCTGGCAATCTTGATTCCAGCTTGTGCCTTATCCAGCCCAGCATTTTGCATGATGTACTCTGCATATAAGTTAAATAAGCAGTGTGACAATATACAGCCTCGAAGTACTCCTTTCCCAATTTGGAACCAGTCTGTTGTTCCATGTCCAGTTCTAACTATTGCTTCTTGACCTGCATACAGATTTCTCAGGAGGCAGGTAAGGTGGTCTGGTATTCCCATCTCTTTAAGAATTTTTCACGGTTTGTTGTGATCCACACAGTCAAAGGCTTTGGCATAGTCAATAAAGCAGAAGTAGATGTTTTTCTGGAACTCTTGCTTTTTCTATGATCCAGCAGATGTTGGCAACTTCCTTTGCCTTTTCTAAATCCAGCTTGAACATCTGGAAGTTCTCGGTTCATGTACTGTTGAAGCCTGGCTTGGAGAATTTTGAGCATTACTTTGCTAGCAACATCTGATGGATCATCAAAAAAGTGAGAAAGTTCCAGAAAAGTATCTACTTCTGCTTTATTGACTGTGCCAAAGCCTTTGACTGTGTGGATCACAACAAACTGTGGAAAATTCTTAAAGAGATGACCAGACCACCTGAACTGCCTCCTGAGAAATCTGTATGCAGGTCAAGAAGCAACAGTTAGAACTGGACACGGAACAACAGATTGGTTCCAACTCAGGAAAGGAGTACCTCAAGGCTGTATATTGTCACGCTGCTTATTTAACTTATATGCAGAGTACATCATGAGAAATGCTGGACTGGATGAGGCACAAGCTGTAATCAAGATTGTCAGGAGAAATATCAATAATCTCAGATATGCAGATGACACCACACTTAAGGCAGAAATCAAAAAAGAACTAAAGAGCTTCTTGATGAAAGTGAAAGAAAAGAGTGAAAAAGCTGGCTTAAAATTCAACATTCAGAAAACTAAGATCATGGCATCTGGTCCCATCACTTCATGGCAAATAGATGGGGAAACAATGGAAACAGTGACAGACTTTATTTTTTTGGGCTCCAAAATCACTGCAGATGGTGAATGCAGCCATGAGATTAAAAGATGCTTGCTCCTTGGAAGAAAAGTTATGACCAACCTAGACAGCACATTAAAAAGCAGAGACATTACTTTGCCAACAAAGGTCCATCTAGTCAAAGATATAGTTTCTCCAGTAGTCATGTATGGAGGTGAGAGTTGGACCATAAAGGAAGCTGAGCTCTGAAGAATTGATGCTTTTGAACTGTGGTGTTGGAGAAGACTCTTGAAAGTCCCTTGGACAGCAAGGAGATCCAACCAGTCCAACCTAAAGGAAATCAGTCCTGCATAGTCATTGGAAGGACTGATGCTGAAGCTGAAACTCCAATCCTTTGGCCACCTGATACGAAGAACTGACTCACTGGAAAAGACCCTGATGCTGGATAAGATTGAAGGCAGGAGGAGAAGGGGACAACAGAGGATGAGATGGTTGGATGGCATCACAGACTCAATGGACATGAGTTTGAGTAAGCTCCTGGAGTTGGTGATGGACAGGGAAGCCTGGCATACTGCAGTCCATGGGGTTGCAAAGAGTCAGACACAACTGAGCGATCTAACTGAACTTGCTAGCATGTGAGATGAGTGCAATTGTGCTGTAGTTTGAACATTCTTTGGCATTGCCTTTCTTTGGATTGGAATGAAAACTGACCTTTTCCAGTCCTGTGGCCACTGCTAAGTTTTCCAAATTTGCTGACATATTGAGTGCAGTTCTTTAATAGCATCATCTTTTAGGATTTGAAATAGCTCAACTGGAATTCCATCACCTCCACTAGCTTTGTTCATAGTGATGCTTCCTAAGGCCCACTTGACTTCACATTCCAGAATATCTGGTTCTAGGTGTGATCATACTATCATGGTTATCTGGGCCATTAAGATCTTTTTTGTATAGTTCTTCTGTATATTCTTGCCACCTCTTCTTAATATCTTCTGCTTCTGGTAGGTCCATACCGTTTCCCTTTGAGGTTTGCTGTAAAAATCAGAAAAGTCTTCTCCTAGCGAAAAGGGAAAAGAATTGGCCAAGGGCATGTTGGAGAACATGGGAAGCCTGTCAAAGTCAGCTACGAGAAGCAAAGATTGTGACTTTGGTGGCTTTATGTGCATACCTTTCTTAATTTGTGGAGAAAAACTGGTCATTGTGTCTGTTTCTCCACCCCAGTGTTCTAAGCCTGAGAAGGTCTGGTCCACCATAGCCTTGACTCCCAGTATTCTCCTAAGTCACAGGGGGGTGGAAGTCCTAGAATCAAGGTGTTGACAGGGCAGTTCCTTCTGGAAGGCTCTCATGGAGAATCAGTTCCCAGACCTTTTCCAAGTTTCTCACAGCCACCTGCATCCCTTGGCTTGTGGCCCCTTCCTCCATCTTCAAACCCAGCAGTGTGGCCTCTTTTAACCTGTCTCTGACCTCTGTTTCTGTCATCACATCTCCTTCTCTGACCTGGACCCTTCTGCCTTCCTTTCGTAAGAATCCCTGTGATTAACGCTGGCCCATCCTGATAGTCCAGGATCACCTCTCATGTCCAGAGCCTCAACTTGATCAACCTGCAGAGTCCCCTTGCTGTGCAGTACCATGTATCCCTAGGTTCTGGGCATCAGGACATGACATCCTGGGGGAAGGGAATTCTGTTGCCTCCCACAGCACTCATGGGGAGCAAACTCCTAAGGGAGGGTAGGGAACACTCCTCAGGGGAAGTGATGTGCAGACTTGTGGCAAGAGACGGATGGGCCCCAGGCTGAGCAGCCAGAGTTTGTCCTCTGTGGACTAAAACTCCAGAATAGCAGAAGCAAGAGAGAAGGTGGGCCCTGTCCAAATAAAAGACCACACATTCCTCATGTTCAAAGTCAAGGAGACCTTCCCAACTATGCATGCACAAAATGGTCAAAAGAGAGAGGGCACCACTTCGTAGTAAGTGATGTCAGCCTACCCATAGGCCTCTTTGCTGGAATCCATCTTGGCTAAGAGATGTGCACGCACACACGGGAGGACACTGAGATCACCCAATACGGGCTCAGAACCAGACAAAGCAAGATGGCTGGCCAGAGGAAACCCAGGAGAATGCCCTATAAAAGTGATTCAAATTACCACAAGGGCGTGAGTCTCTCCGAGCCCACTAGTGTGTCTATCCACACATATCCCTTTTTCCTCCTAATAAGCACTTCACTTGTTTCACTACTTTCTGTCTCTATGTGAAAACTCATTTCTGCACAGCTGACGGGCCAGGGGCTTGGTCACTGGCCCCTGGTCCCTGGTGGTCTGGTGGCTAGGATTCAGTGCTCTCACTGCTGCAGCCGGACTTCATTCTCTGGCTGGGAACTGAAATCCTGCTTCAAGCCGCTGCAGGCTGAGGTCACCCGAGATCAGGCTCAGTTCTGGAAGGTGGCAGGAAGGGAGGGTGGGTGAGGGAACAGAGAACAACAGGCAGAGGGAACCAGACACATAAAACAGTAGGCTCCCTGAATACCTGACCCAGATGTGACCTGAGGGCCCTTAACATGAGCATAGAAAGCCAGTGGAGAGGCCACCTGCCCAGGTCTGGAGAGAGAAGAGATTGTCACAGTTGTGGTGGCGGGAGGGAAGCTGAGGAGGCAGAAATGCTGCTACAGATCCTACAAGGCCTGGTCCTGTCTCCAACAGGAAGAATCCTCTGGCCCCAATGTCAGGGAGGAGCCCTGCTGTGGCCACTTTCTGGTCCTATCTATCCAGACCCAGACAAGCTTCTCCCCTTCTCTCCCGATGGAGGGTTTCTATTCAGTAACCTTTGGCCTGTCTACCCCTGCCCCACCTTTCTAGGAAAAAGCAGTTTCTGGTTCCTCCTGACCCTTGGCCCGCCCTGGATTGGAAGCCCATGAGAGGGTTGAACACTCCTACCTCTGGAATGTGAGGCCCTGGGGGTGAGAGGGACACACAGCTGGGGACCAGTGCTTCCTCCCCACCCCTCACTCCCCACCCTCCACCCCAGCCCCTATCTGCTCTGGCCTCTGGTCCCTGCCACACCAGGAAGGGCAGGGAGGTGGGCAGTGTGCTGAGGACGCTGGATGGGTCACCGGGTGGGGAACGAGCCGGTTCACCCATGGGACAGCGGACAGGAGGGGGGGTGAGCTGGGGCTGGGGTGTCCCCTCCAGCTCCTTATTGCCACCCCCACACCCCACTGTGCTCAGGTTGGTGACATCCCTCAACTACGGGCCCCTGGAGTCTGACAGGTCCTCCTTGGGTCAGGGCAGGAGTGGGTGCCCATCTCACACACTGAGGAGAGGACCCAGCTTGGGTGGCCTAATGGTGGGGGGATGGGGACACGGTGGGCTCTGCCAAGATATGGTAATCCTGGGCTGGTGTCTTACTGCAGTGGACCCTCGAGAGAGAGGTTGGCTGCTGGTTCACTAGGTCAGCAGAACTTTGACACCTACTGGGTGCTGGAGATGAGGGAAGGGTGGCAGGGCTCGCGTTTGCTGACTGCTTGTGGCTCAGCTGGTAAAGAATCCGCCTGCAATGCGGGAGACCTGGGTTTGATCGCTGGGTTGGGAAGATCCCTTGGAGAAGGGAAAGGTTACCCACTCCAGTATTCTGGCCTGGAGAATTCTATGGACTGGATAGTCCATGGGGTAGCAAAGAGCTGGACATGGCTGAGTGACTCTCACTTTCACTTAACCAGACCCTGTGCTGGAACAGGCCTAGTGACTGCGCTTCTGCGGGAAAGGACCAGGGGTTGTGGGGGGAGAGGGCTGTGGGGACCTGGGTAAAGAAAGCCCCAGTGCATCAGCACAACGGCTTGGAGAAGTGGAGGGGGGGAGGCAAACATGTGTTCAGGGGGACTTCCTTGGGGGTGAGCCCAGGAAAACCCCTACTCCTGGGGGGGAGCGGGGGCTCGTCTGGGGAGATGACCAGCCTCCCCATCCCCGCCCCACTGGCCAGCCTCTGAGGCTGAGCTCCTGAGGCCCAGCTCCCCATCTTCCCACTGGAGTTCCAGGTCTGCTCTATCCACCAGAAAATGGGGAGCCCAGACCCCAGAATTCCCATGACCTGTGGAAGACTGGGCAGTGTTGGTGTGTGATGAGGGCCACCCGAGCTCCCGCCCACACCCAGGGTGGGTATGGCAGAATCACATGCTCCCCAGGCTGAACTGTCCTCCCCAAAATCCGTATGTTGAAGCCTTTACCTAAATCTTTGGCTTTAGGACCTTTAAAGAGGAACTGGAGTTAAAAATGAGTCTAACCCAGTTTGACTGGTGTCCTTTTATGGTGGGGAAATCAGGGACACTGAGGGAAGGCCACATTAAGGATGCGGGGAGAAGATGGCCATCTGCAAGCTAAGGAGAGAGGCCTCAGAGTGAAGCCGACCTTGACCCTGGACTTCCTGCCTGCAGGACTGAGGAAGTGAGTGTCTGTTGCTTAAGTCCTGGCCTGTGCTTTGTTGTGGCAGCCCTAGTGAACTCATACTCGCAGGGCGCCCTTAAGGGAGGCAGCAGCCCATCGCCGGGTGCCTGGGGATGGGGTTGGAGCAAGGTGAGCATGGGCCCTGTTTCTTTCCTCTCCCGTGTGAGCCTGAAGCCATCACTTCGGTATTTATTTAGTTTTATTTATTTGGCCACACCAGGCCTTAGTTTCAGCATGCGGGATCTCCGATCTTTGTTGCAGCATGAGAACTCGGTCGTGGCATGTGGGAATCTAGTTCCCTAACTAAGGATTGAACCTGGGCCCTGCATTGTAAGCACAGAGTCTTAGCCACTGGACACCAGAGAAGTGCCAATATTTTTTAATTTTATTTTTTAATTAAAAAAATTTTTTTTGGCATGTGGGATCCAAGTTCCTGGACCAAAGATCAAACCTGTGTACCCTGCATAGCAAGCACAAAGTCTTAACCACTGGACCGCCAGGGAAGTCCCTGAAGCCCTCACTTTAACCATACCACTGAGGATGCCCACTCCTCTCCATGCTCAAGCATCTTAAGCTGCTGCACCCTGGCTGGAAGAGTAGAAGTAATACCCCAAAGATGCCACAGTGAACCCACAACCCCCCACCCCAGCTGGGTACTCCTTCCCCAGAATGGTCGATGCAAATCATCTCCTCAGCCCCTCCCTTCTCCCCAGCTCCCACCCTGCTTTCATCTGCATTCTGCTCAGTCCATCTAACAGGACCCAACTCAGAGACTTATGATGAGGATTAAACTGCCTTCGCACAAGGCTTGGCCACGCTCAGGAGGCGTTCTTACTCCACGTGGTCGCAGGCCTCCTGTCCATTTCTAGAGCAGTTCCCAAGCCAGCTGCCAACACTGGGCATTCAGATCACTGCCAACCTTTTACTCTTTAAAGGCTGTAAGAACAGCCCTTCCACTGGGGGCTCAGGACACTTGTCGGTGGTGTAACCACAGGGTCAGACCATGAAACTCGTAAGATGCTAAGCAAGTAGCTTCCGAAGGTTTTGTAATTTTCTGGTAACCCCAGCTACCACCCTGAGGAGCCAGTGTCCGGGTCTTGGCAGCACTGGAATGGTTTCACCTTAACCAGTTCTCACCCAAGGGCCATTCTGAGGTTTGTCGACTCTTTCTTCCCTGGTGAACTGTTGCTGATCTTTGCTCCTTGAGTTCTTGTCGATTTGCATGAGCTTTTAATAGCTGATAACACACCTGGCTTGTTCCCCTGGTACAACTCACTCTTAACCTTGCATAATCAGAGGTTAGCCCATGTGGAAGACTCCCAGAGATGCCGCTGGCAGTGC
Organism: Bos indicus; assembly: GCF_029378745.1. Taxonomy (NCBI): domain Eukaryota; kingdom Metazoa; phylum Chordata; class Mammalia; order Artiodactyla; family Bovidae; genus Bos; species Bos indicus. The sequence continues at coordinate 16,527,628 of NC_091766.1, read as the reverse complement.
TTTTGAATTTTTCATCTGGGGAACTGAATGGTTTGAGGGTTTCCTGCTATATGGAATGTGGGAGTTACACGGTGGGGCAGAGGCCCATAATGGGCCCACCCTTGGGACCCTTGCCCCTGCACATTGGGGCAGGTGGGAGGCACCTTGGCAAACCCAAGGGGCCCTAGCTGCTTCCCATGGGATGCTGGACGAGGAGCAGGGCTGGAGAATGGTCACAGCCAACGGAGCACCTGCCAATGACTGACAGGCATGAAGTCTCCATCTCATTTACAAAGCAAAGATTGAGGAAAATGGTCTGGCGATTTCTCATAAAGTTACCTTGTCAGCCAGCCACTTTAGTCCTAGATATCTACCTAAAAGAAATAACATACATCCCATCAGACACTTGCCTATAAATGTTCACAGCAGCATGATTCACTAAAGCCACAAGGCTTTAGTGAAGAAACAGCCCCCAAAATGTCCGTCGATGGGTGAACGGATCAACACGTGGTCCAGCCACATACCATGGAATATTATTCAGCCCTGAAAATGAATGAGGTACTAAATCATGCTACAACAGAAACAAGCTTTGAAGACATGATGTTCAGACACAAAAGGCCACATATTGTATGAGTCTATTCATATAAAGTGATCAGAACAGGCAAATTCATGGAGTCAGAAAGTGGACTAGTGGCTGCCAGGGGCTGGGGGAGGGACTGTAAAAGGTCATGAATGAATGATGTTAGTTGTGTCGCTCAGTTGTGTCCAACTCTTTACAACCCCACGGCCTGGAGCCCACCCGCCAGACTCTCTGTCCATGGGATTCTCCAGGCAAGAATACTGGAGTGGGCTGCCATTTCCTACTCCAGGGGATGTTCCTGACCCAGAGACCAAACACTACAGGTATACTTTACCGTCTGAGCCACCAGGGAACCCCAAAGGGCATGGGGGTTCCTTTAAAAAAATTATTTATTTATTTGGCTGCACCAGATCTTAGTTGTGGCATGTAGGATCTTTAGTTGCAGCATGTGGAAATCTGGTTACCTGACCAGGGCTCAAACCCCAGGCCCACTGCATTGGGAGTTTGGCATCTTAGCCACTGGACCTCCAGGGAAGTCCTGGGGTTCCTTTCTGGAGTGATGAAATGTGCTGGAATGAGGTGGCGGTGAGGTTTGTGCAACTTTGTGGATACACTGGAAACTACTGCATTTCTGTGTAATTTTTTTTTAAGAAGTACTGCAAAAAGCCCAACACATACATGTAAAACACGTAGAGACAGGTCAAGGAGAACACATATGGCATGAAAAATAACAGCTGGATTTAAAGGAAAATAGAAATCTTAAACATGAAAAAAAATGACACAGTGGCTACTTCCCGGTCACTGGCAGGAATGAGGTGGGTGAAGTGACAGGAAAAGTGAAAGTGATCACTGTCAATAGTGACCCTCGGAATTGGAGTCACAGGGCCTGTTCTAACCTTTGATACAGTGGGAGATAAAATGCCACTACTGCTCTTGCTGGAAGAATGCCCAGTGGAAGGGGCATGGTCAGATCTAGAAAGGGAATTCTGGGAACCAGCACTCGCCAAGCTCACTCAGGTCACTGACCCATGTGATCTTGCGCCGTGGTGTGTGGGGAGCTTGCCTTTCGGACGAGCAGGGGACCCCTCCCTTCCTGTTCTCCCAGGCATTGAGCATAGAATCTCCTTTGTGGGCCTGTGCCAGGGTGGTTGTCCTGGGCCTCAGCTGCCCTGCTCAATGTGTGTCCTCGAGGTGGCGGTGCCCCTCATCTTTTACAAATAAACAGAGGCTTGGGAGATTATCACACGGCAGTTCCTGGGTGTAAGCTCTGTGCCTGCTCCAGGTCAGGTTCTCTGGGTCAGAAATGCATACGAGCAGGAAGCACGGGGGACCCACGCCCAGAAGGAACCCCTGGCTACCCATTCCTCCAACTCTGGAGTAATCAGGGCCATGAACTCCAATGGGGTTGCCCACTGAAAACAAACTCAACCGTCCAAAAAGAAGTCGATACAGCTTCCTGGTTTTTTCCATCACTCACCGACTCAGCACTAGTAATGAAATCAGACTGAAGTTTGGCCCCCAAAGAGCTCCAGTGCTGGAAAATTCTTTCTTCCAGAAGCCAGGCTGCTCGACTTCCATCCTCAGGATGGATGATCCGCTTCGATGCCTCAGCTCTCTTTGGGGGCTGACTGGTAAATGGCTCCCCTGACAATAAAACCTATTACTCTTCTGTTTTGTCTGAGCTATGAGGCAAGTGGGATCTTAGTTCCACAACCGGGGATCAAACCTGTGCCCGCTGCACTGGAAGCACAGAATCTCAACCACTGGACCACCAGGTAGGTCCCTAAACTCACTTCTATGTCCCCAAAATAGCCCCCACCCACACTGTGAGCCCTGAAAGTGGTCCAGGTGTCATGGCTTCCCCACTGCTGTGCCTAATAACTGGGCTACCGCCTTGCCCACACCTGACTGTCTCCAAGTCCTGATCCCACTTCTAAGACACTTGGAATCCTCCTCTCTACATCCTGTCATACACCTGCTTGGTCAGCTCTCCCTGGGGCTGTCTTCACAGTCCCCACCCCCTCTTTTGAAGTGTGCATTCCACGCCTGGCTCTGGGGCCCTTCCTTCTAACAAATCAGCAAAGAATCACATTAAGTGTCTCATTTAAAATGCTCTTTGGCTGGGGACTTCTCCAGTGGTCCAGTGGTTAAAACCCCACACTTCCACTGCAGGAGGCACAGGTTTGATCCCTGCTCTGGGAGCTAAGATCCCACATGCTTTGTGGCCAGAAAACCAAATCATAAAATAGAAGCAATACTGTAACAAATTTAATAAAGACTTTAAAAAAGCTGGTCCACATCAAAACTACATATATTTTAAAAAAACAATAAAAAATTCTGTCTGAAAGATTCTTTCAGCTGCCCATTGCCTACGGCAGGAGTACTGGGGCCCTGTGACTGCTGTATTGAGTTACTACAACCTTGGTGGCTTAAAGCGAGGCACATTTATTATTCAACAGTCCTGGCAGTCACAAGTCTGAATTCAGTCTTATTGGGCTTAGATCAAGCTGCTGGCAGGGCTGCAGTCCTGGAAGTTGGAGGAGATAATCCATTTTCTGGCCACTAGAGGCCGTCCGCATTCCGTGGCTCGTGGCCACCTCCTCCAACGTCAAAGACATCAATGGCATCACTGTCCTCTCTTTGTACTTTCACATCTCCTTCTCTGCCCCTCCTGCCTCCCTCTGATAAGAATCTGTGATGATGTTGGTCTCATACAGATAATCCACGACTGCCTGCCCATCTCCAGATCCTCAACTTAATCCCATCTGCAGAGTCCCTTCTGCTAGGTAAGGGGACATCTTCACAGGTTCCCAGAGACCACTGTTATTCTGCCCATCACAGCAAGACAAGCCTACTTTTTCTGAAAAGGGCCCCGCAATAAATCTTTTAGGCTTTGTGGGCCATCTGGTCTCTGTTGCTAAGACTGCACAATTTTCAGAGCTCAATGCAAGATAAAAATATGGGACTCCTTCATTCACAAGATTAAGAATTTCAGACCAGTGACGGCAGAAGTACAGGCCCCCGCCATCTGAGCAAGTCTGCGTCTGCTCCTGCAACCTGAAAGCGGCCGTGGGCCACACACAGATGACGGGAGTGGGCGTGGGACCAGTAAACGTGATGGACGCTGAAGGTGCACTTTCCCATGTCACAAAATGCTATTCTTTTGGGTTTTTTTTCCAATCATTTAGAAATGTAAACGCTGTAAATGTAAATGCTCCCATGCTTCCAATGCAGGGGACACGGGTTCCCTGACTGGAGAACTAAGATCCCATGTGCCCTGTGGTGCAGTCAAAAAATTAAATAAGATAAATAAAATAAAAATGTAAACATCATTTGTAGCTCACAGGCTGTGTAAAAAAAAGGTGTGGGTGGAATCAGGCTGCAGTCAGCTAGCTTCTCGTCCGCAGGATGAAATCCCAACTTCTCTGCCTGACTCTCTAGAGTCCTTGACAGCCAGAGACAGACACCCTGCCAGTCCCGTCTTATCGTCTTCTTTCCTTGAGACACCTACTGCTCCGTGAACCCTCCTCACAGGCAAAGCTGCACCTGTGCTCTGGCTGGTCCATGTGTGAAAGCCCCATCTCCCCCTCCTGTGGCTGGCAGACCCTGGCTCCTGCTGCCCTCCAGCCCAGTGCTGCCCTCATGAAAGGTGGTGCTCTGGACCTGGCTCTTGTCACACTGCCTGGGCTTGGTGTCTGCATGTCCTCTTCTTTCTTGCAGCAGCAAGGTCCTTTCGAGCAGGAACCCAAACGGAGTCATCCTGATCACGTGGACCCTGAGAGCATGTGCTTCGAGGCACAATAAGAACAATCAGGAATTTTAGTGGCTGGAGTGTAGTCTAACCCTGACCCTTAAGAACCAAAACTATGCTTCTTACTAAAAAACAAAACAAAGAATTTCTATCTCAAGATCAGATCAGGGTAATAAAGATCTCTGAGATCAGGCAGGCTGGACTCAAATCCCTGTCCTTACTAGACATGTGTACCTGGACAAGTCACCTCCCTTGCTCTTAGGACAGGGTCTCAACTTGCCATGGCCAATCAAGCCCCGTGTGTCATGCCCCTTTCAATCCCATGAGTCACTGGCCTTTCCTAAGTGTGCCACGCTCCTATGGGCCTCAGGGCCTTTGTGCTTGCTGTTCCTGCTGCCTGAACCGTCCTGCTCCCCTTTGCCTGTGACTCACCCTAATGACTGTGCAGGCCCCCCCTGGCTGCCCCTGGGCGAAGTCAGGTCTGCCTGTTACACACTTTGCTGGCACTCTGGACCTCTGCAGGTTGAAATTATGTGTGTCATTTCTTCTTACAATTAATAAGCACTTGCTACCAAGTTCTACTTCAGATTCTGAAAGTGGGTGATTTCATTTCATTCTCACAGTGCCCTCATAAAGCACCCCCACTTCGTGGAATAGGAGGCTGAAGTTCAGAGAAATTAAACAACTTGCCCAAGGTTGCACGGCGATGGAGTGTCAGAGCTCCCCTCCTAAGCCTGTCCTCGCAGGTTGACTCTGAGCTCTGTGAGGGCGGATGCATGTCGGGTCGTTGTTGTACGTATCCCCAGGGCTGAGCGCCTAGACCGGCTGAATTACAGGCGACTGCAAAGCACTGATGACCTAAAAGAAACAGCACTGCAGTAGCAACAAGCACTCCTAGAGTTCAGATCTTGGTTTCTAATACCATGCTCTAATCCGAGGAACCAGACTCAGCGAAACGGCTGCTTCTAAGGCTGGGATCAGGAAATACACATGAGAAGAACCTACAGCATCTTGCAGTGCTAGAAGGTAAGGAAGTCCTACAGAAAAAACAAACAAGCAAAAAAAAAAAAACTCACCAAACAAAACACATTGATAGGAGTGTGTCAAAAACCAAAGGAGGGCTTCCCTGGTGATCCAGTGGTAAATAATCTGGCTGCCAATGCAGGAGACATGGGTTGGATCCCTGGTTTGGGAAGATCCCATATGCCAAGGAGCAGCTAAGCCTCTAGAGCCACAACTATTAAGCCCTAAGTACTGAAGCCCACACACCCTAGAGCCTGTGCTCCAGGACAAGAGAAGTCACTGCAATGAGAAGTCTGTGCGCTGTAACTAGAGAAAAGCCCTCAATGAAGACCCAATACAGCCAAAAATAAATAAATTAAAAACAAAACAAAGGAGCCAACTGAAAGGGCTACCAGTGGCCAATGCTGGAGCAATTTGAGCAAAATAAAGTAGTATTGGCTTATAATCCAGAGTATAAATAAATATTCAGGAAGCTATACTGATCTAATTAAATGACTGGATAAACTAATAAATGGGGGGAGAAGAGGTAAGCCTTTCATGCAGAAGGATTCCAAGTAATTTATGTAGATATCCATCTTTAAGGAAGGGAACACACATGTCCACTCTCTATGTGGGCTGCATATAGTGACTTCCTTCCAAAGGAAAAAGGGAAAAGTGACTTTACAGTGGAAAAACCTAACAAATACTAAGTTAGCCAGGTGATGAAGGCCAATATCAACACACATAAATAAAGTTGATAGTACATATCCTTTTTTAAAAAAAGAATTCCCTTACTTTCTTTTATTTTGGCCTCACTGCTCCGCCTGTGGGATCTTAGTTTCCTGACCAGGGATCAAACCCATGCCCCCTGAATTGGGGGCACAGTGTCTTAACCACTGGACCACGAGGGAAGTCCCCAGTTGTATGTATCCTTGACATGGTAAGATGAAAATGGCCTTTACTAACTCTTTGGTCTTCCTCCCTCAAACCCATCATCCCAGGGTTACCACAGGAAATATACCAGACAAATGCCAATAGAGGAGCATCCTACCAAATATCTGACCAGGTCTCTCAGAACAATTAAGATGATCCAAATCAAGGAAAGTTGGAGAACATGCCAAAGCTTTTTGGAGACTAAAGAGACAGGACAACTAAGAGACTGGATCTTAAAAGTTCTCATCACAAGAGAAAAAAAGAAACCTAAGTGTGGTGATGGATGTTAATCTTTAACCACCTTATTGTGGTGGTCATTATGTAATATACACATGCATCAAATCATTATGTTGTATACTCCAAAACTAATGCAATGTCATGTCAATTATCTCTTTTTAGAGAGAGAAAACAACTCAGTGTAACGTGGTATCCTAGATGAGATTCTGGATGACAAAAAGGACATTAGGTAAAAACAAAGGAAATCAAAACATGAAGAAGGGTTGACAAGAATGTATCGGTCCTGGTTCGTTCAGTGTAACAAACGTGTCCTGCTAATTAAAGACGGTAGGGTCCGGGAAAGTGGGTGTGGGTGAAATGGTAACTCTGCTTTCTGCGCAATATTTCCGTGAATCTAAAATTCTTCTAAAAAGTCAAGTCCACGAATGACAGCAATGATAAACCATAGGTGAACAATCACAATACTCCACTATTCATCATGGTGACAATGACTGTAGCTCTCTTCTTACACTTTATTGTGAGCACTCCGTAGAACCGACATAAAGCATTCAGCATGAGGTATAGCTTAATTCAGAGCACTGCACTTGTCACCATTCGACGAAATCTATGCCATCCACTATGGAAGCCATGAGCTCTACATGACAAAATTTAAATTAAGTAAAAATTAACTTAATGGAGTTCTTGTGGCAAGAAACTGGAGTGGTTTGCCATTCCCTCCTCCAATGGACCATGTTTTGTCAGAAATTTCCATGATGACCCATCCATCTTCGGGGGCCCTGCACAGCATAGCTCAAAGCTTTATTGCGTTAACACAAGCCCCCTGACCACAACAAAGCTATGATCCATGAAGCTCCAATACTTTAGGAAAGAGCTGATTTCACTGGAAAAGACTCTGATGCTAGGAAAGATTAAAGGCAAAAGAAGAAGGGGGTGGCAGAGGATGAGATGGTTAGATAGCATCACTGACTCAATGGATACGAGTTTGAGCAAACTCCAGGAGATAGTGATGGACACGGGAGACTGGTATACTGCAGTCATGGGGGTGGCAAAGAGTCGGACATGACTTAGCAACTGAACAACAAAAATTAAGTTCATTAAATGCTCGGTTCTTTAGTGCTACCAGCTACATGTCAAGTGCCCAAGAGCCACATAGAGCTCGTGGCTATTAAATTTGGCAGTGTTGATTAAAAAGAAATGCCCATGAGCACAGAATGTTCTATTGGACAACACTGCATAAAACAATGGAGAAGGCAATGGCACCCCACTCCTGTACTTTTGCCTGGAAAATCCCATGAACAGAGGAGCCTGGTAGGCTGCAGTCCATGGAGTCGCTAGGAGTTGGACATGACTGAGAGACTTCATTTTCACTTTTCACTTTCATACATTGGAGAAGGCAATGGCACCCCACTCCAGTATTCTTGTCTGGAGAATCCCAGGGACAGGGAAGCCTGGTGGACTGCCGTCTCTGCGGTCGCACAGAGTCGGACACGACTGCAGCGACTTAGCAGTAGCACAAAACAATAAACAGCACGATTGTTTGTTCAGTATTCTTGACTCCTTCAGGTCCTTCTGCAAATCTTACCTTCTCAACCTTCCCAACAGCCCTCTTTCAAACTGCAACCCCCACCCCCACCCCCACATACCCCATGCCCAATTTACTTTTTGGTCTTACCACTTGCTGTGGAATCCACTTAATTTCTTTCCTGACTCCGTATCTAGCACTGCATGGTTCAATGCTGTAGCCGTTGGTAACCACGGCTCCTGAGGCCTTGAAACACAGCCAGTCCAACTTCAGATGTGCTGTGAGTGTAAAAGACATACAAAATTTCAAAGGCATGTAGAGAAAAGAAAAGGAAAAAAAAAGAATGTAAGAATATCTCATACATTTTTACATTAGTTACAGGCTGAAACAGCATTTTGGAGATAAACTGGGTTAAAGAAGACACGTTATTAAAATTAACATCACCTGTTTCTTTCTTTCTTTTTTTTTTTTAACATGGCTACTAGAAATTTTAAATTATGCATGTGGCTAACATTTGTGGTTGCCTTACATTTCTCATGGGCTTCCCTAGTGGCTCAGATGGTAAAGAATCTGCGTGCAGTGCAGGAGACACAGGCTTGATCCCCTGAAGAAAGAAATGGTAACCCACTCCAGGATTATTGCCTGGAGAATCCCCATGGGCAGAGACTGGAGGGTTACAGCCCATGAGGTCGCAGAGTCAGACACGACTGAGCGACTAACACTACATTTCTCATGGACAGCATCAGTCTAGATGGACAGCATCAGTCTAGAATGTCAGCCAAATAGAGGCGGGTATTTTCGCCTGTTCGCTGCCGATACAGTGATCGGCACATAGTAGGCGGTCAATTAAATTTTAATGAACGGACGTTAGGCTGAGCCTCTGGGCACCCGTTAGCTCTAATAATCAACACAGATGGAACACTGACCATGTCCCTAGGTCCGCCTCTTCACTACAGCAGATAAGGAAACTGAGTCCGGGCGAGGTGACGTAACCCCAACCCAACTGCACGCAGTGCGGAAACGTCGAGGCCGGGATTCGAACCCCGATTGCCACCGCAGCCCAGGCGCGCTGACCGTTCCTACCTTGCAGATTGGTGACGGCGGCCGAGGAGGCGGCGGGATAAACAGGCGCGAGACACACACCATGCCCAGGACAAAGGGAGCGACTCTTCGGCCGCAGCCTCCCGTCGGCCTCCGTGGGCCAGGCCACAGCTGGCCCTCTCCGCGGCCATCGCTGGCCACCCGCGCGTCTCTGCCTGCCGCCGAGCTCTTCGCAGGCGGCGCCAGCCGGAAGTCCCGCCCCCGCCGCGCGCCCCGGGGCGCCGCGACAGCAACGCGGGCCAATGAGAAGCGCGCCGTGGCGGACGCCGGCCAATGGGCGCGCGCGCCGGGGGGGCGTGTCCGGGCCGCGGGCCGGAGCGGGTCGTGCGCGCTGAGGAGGAGCCGCCGCCGCCGTCGCCGTCGCCGCCGCTACCGCCAGCGCTACCGAGGCCGAGCGGAACCGTTAGCGCCGCGCCGCCGCCGCCCGCCTGCCCAGGAGCAGCCCCGGGCCCACCCGCCCGCGTCCAGGTGAGGCGGGGGCCTTCGACGGCGCCCGACGGGGTAGGCCGCGGCAGGCCTGAGCTCGCCTGGGCCGGCCGCGGGCGCTCGCGGGCCTGCACCGGCCGAGGCCCAGGCCGCGCCGCGCAGGGAGGGGACGCGCGCGGGCCTCGGCGAGCGGGCGGGGGCCGGCCGGTGTGGGCGCCAGCGACAGGCCCCGGGCCGGATTCCTCGGCCGCCGCGAGGGCCGAGGTAGGGGGTCGCGGCGTGGGCACGCGCCTGGCGGCCGGACTCCGCGGCCGGGCCCGGGTAGCCTTGCAAGCCGGGTATCCGGGGGCGGGAGAGCGGAGCCAGAGGCGAGGGAGTGGAGTGAGCGCCCTCAGCTCTCGGAGGTCACGGCCCCCGGGCTCGCTCCCCCGGGAAATCTTACACAATCTTTTGTAGCGGTTGTCAGAGGACCGCGGTGGATCTGAGGTCCTCTTAGAAGTGTACAAACCCTTCGGTATGTATGAGAGCCCTAGGGGAAGAAAGAAAAATATTTTTTGAACACCGTTTCTCACAAAACAGTTTCTGGGGTGTGGGACGTCTGGATTTGTAAAATGTGTGTGTGTTGAAAACACAAACTGCACGCAATTGAACAATGGGGGATGGATGCTCTTCCTTTTCCGGCGTCCTCTGCTGCTAGGCATATTAAAAATGGGTTCTGATACCCACTGTGTGCAGGGCAGGTGGAGAAGAACTTCTGCAGGTGCCGCCCCTGGAGGAACAGAGCCCCCCCTCACAGAGTATTCATGAGCGATCTGAATAGCCAAGGCTCCAAAAGTGGGACGTTGGGGAGGCGGATTCTCTCGAAAAGCGTTTCTCAACCTTGGCACTACTGACATTTTGGGTCTGATCATTCTGGGTTTGGGTGGAGGAGGGGCTGTCCCTGGCATCTACCCACTTAGATGCCAGCAGCATCTTCTTCCCCCATTTGTGAAGATCAAAAATATCTTTAGAGATTTCCGAAAGTACCACACACATACTCACATGTGTGAGAACCACTCCTGGACTAAATGAATGATCTTCCACTAGAAGCACCCCTAGCCCTATTTCTGATTCCTTGAAATCCAGAGTTCCCAAGACGTTGGACAAACTCTACTTGTGGGAGCCTTAGTTTGCTTATCTGTAGAATGGGATGGATGAGACTGTTGCTGTGCAGATTTAAGGATTTGGGAAGCCTTAGCATTCTGCATGACCTGTGCCTGAGGAGACACTGAATATATAATGTTATAAATAGTCGACCATATTTAGTGAGGATTTACTATGTGCTATCCACGGATGGACATTGATCTCCAGCCTTTGAGGTGGGTACTGTCTGTTGTAAGTTCCGTTTTAGGAACAAAGAAGCCCAGTAGGTCGCTTAGTGAGACCAGTCTCACACGGGAAAGTGGCTAATGGCAGGATTTGAACTCAGGCACTCTGACTCAGATTTCTTACCTTTAACGGCCAAGTTTTACCACTCTTATAATCCCAGCATCTGGGGGACCTGGAGAGACGTTCCATTCATGTATCACTGAGCATTTTCTGTGTGCAGAGCTTTGTGCTAGGATCTGTTATAAAAATATTTGACTTAAAGGCCCATGAAGAAAGCAAGATATATGAACATCTCAAAAGGTTTATGTTGAAGAGGCGGAGTTTCGGATTGGCTGTGTTGAGTGTGAAGTCATGGGGCAGCAAGTGGAAAATGAGAGGTTTATGAAAGTACCATCTTCCTAAGGCCCTGCTTTTGTGTCACCCCTGCCTCCCATCTCTTATCACCTTTCCGCACTCAAGCAAGGTCTGATTATGTTATTCCCAATCAAGAGTGTTTGGGTGGAAAATAAATTAATTTTTAAACCTTTTTAGGTGGCTTAAAAGCTGAAGTCGAGGATCCTTTGCACATTCTAACCACTGCCCCCCTCCCCGCCCCCCCCCCCGCTTCCTTTCTGATTTCACCTGCACATAGGCCCCAAACTCCGACCCTCATGCCTGTTGCCCCCACTTTCTGGAATGTCGGTCTCCTCCACCTGGAGATCTCCTCTTCATGCTGTGTGGCCCAGGTTGAAGCTCACTCACTATATGAAGCCTCCCCAGACTGCTGCTCTTTCTCTGCCCTCACCAGTAGTTCCTCACTCCTGTCCGCATCTCATTCAATGGAATCAGGTTCAGTGCTGAATGGTGAAAGAAGTACAGCCGCCTCCTTTCGCCCCTAGGTGGCAGTAGCTAAGCGGCAAGGCCGACCTGAGACTGAGTCAGGGGAAGAGCAAGAGAAAACCAGCCTGTGGGAGGGAAGTTAGTTTTGCTTCCCTCCTTTAGCTGACTCTCTGCCCTCGGCTTCTGAGTCCCAGGCTCTGTTCTAGGCTCTGGGGAGGCACTGGTGATTGCAGCGAATGCACAGATTGTTTCAGCCCACTCTGTTGAGCGTGGTAATTATGGTTATGTGCCTGCTGGTGTGGAAACACAGAAAAGGAAACTGTTAACCTAGCCCTGGTGGGCAAAGGTAATCACCGTCCTGGAGGAGGTGAAACAGGAGGGGAGGGGTTATCCAGGCCCAGACTGTGGGGAAGGGCTTGGTAGGATGCAAGAACCACACCAGCCAAGGCATGGAGGTGGGGATGTCTTGGTTTGTTCAGAGACCCACACGGGATCTGGTAGTTCAGAGGCAAGAAAGGTGAAGTGAGTGGTGGTAAGAGGACTCTGATAGCTGGTGTGCAGAGGGAAAGGGTGTTGTCCTGCAGACCAGGCCGAGGGGAACTGTCTGACAGTTTGATTCCACAAAGCAAAGGGGTCAGGTCTGCGCACAAGACAAAGAGCTGGAGGAGAATATTGCTGAAAGCCAGCAAACTGCTTCGGAGGTGATGACTTTCCTGTAAATCAGAAAGGTCAAAAATATGACCCAGGGCTATGGTGGTCTGGAAGTAGGGGGTGGGTTTGAGACCCAGTTAGGGGGTAAAGGACACAGGGCTCAGTGGGTGTTTAGCTGTGGGATGTGAGAAAACACTGGGCAATGATTCGGCGCCCTGCCTGAGTGCCCAGTAGGTGGATAACGGTCACTCAGAGAAACAGAGAAGACAAAAGAAGGAGCAGTTTAGCATGTAGACATAGACAAAATAGCACATCACTTGAGTAGGATATGTGTACCTTCTGTGCATATACAGACCGAAAGTGGGGAGGTGGCAGAAGGTAGTGTCCTGTCTAGAGGTGTCGATGGGACTCGCTCATATGTTCACTGTCCATCCTCACTCGAGGGCACTGGCCAAGTCAGTGAGCACAGTTTTATAGACTGAACATGTAAAACCTTACTGTTGGCTCATTATTGTGGGAAACAGGGAGGAGGGGAAGAAATTGCCTCCTCGAGGAATTGACAACCTGAGCTGGGGAAAAAAGACATAGATGTGTGAGATTAAAGTAATGAAAGGAGGAAGCCATGGGTAGCGACAGCCTGGAGAGCCTTGAAAGAAATTATTGTTTGTTACTTGGGGTTTGTTCTTGATGAAGGAGGCGGTATCCAAACTGGTCATTGTCATCAGAGAGGCGTGGGCAGCTATTTCCAGGTGCCGCCAGCAGCCTAAGTAAGAGAAAAGGTGAATGCAGAGAAGTCCAGAACGCTGAGGGGACCGGTTTGGGCAGGCAGAGGATCAAGAAGGTGGGCTTGGAGATGAATCTAGAGAAGTATGCCAGGATCAGGTGGCACAGGGCTTCTCGACACAGTCAAGAAGTGAGTTTGGAAAAGCGCTTTTCTTTTATTCCTTTCCCCCCCTACCCCCAGATATTTATTTGTTTATTTGGCTGTGCCAGGTCTTACTTGCGTTATGTAGGATCTTTAGTTGTGGCCTGTGAACTCTTTTGTTGTGGCATTTGGGATTTAGTTCCCTGACAGAGATTGAACCTGCGCCTTCTGCATTGGAAGCGCGGAGTCAGCCACTGGGCCACCGGGGAAGCCCTGAGAGTAAGGACAGACAGACCAGTCAAGAGGCTTTGGTAGGACAGAGATGGCCCAGCACTCGCCTGAGGATCAGGACTGGGACTGCTGTTTTGTCTTCTACACCCACTGCCTTGCTCGTGCTGGCATGTGATTGCACTCTGTGTGTGCTGGGGGAAAGAAGGGAGCTCAGAGGTGACTGGATCCAGCCACCTGTCAGGGAGACAGTCATGCCAGAGGAAAGATTTACAGGAGAGGAAACAGCGCAGAGCAACCCAAAGGCAAGACTGATGTCGCCACAAACAGAAATCAGGAGACAGAGGAATGGGAGTGAACTGGGGGGAGAAGGCCAAACAGTGCTTGGTGTGAAATAATCATGTGGCAGGGAGACTGGATAGGAGTCAGTCTGCCGAGAAGCTGACAGTGACCTGAACAGGGACAATGGCAGAGAGATGGAGGGAGAGTGAGGCATCTCAGATGCAAAACCAGCAGAAACTGGTGCTCACTTAGGCTTGGGGGATGGGAGAGGTGGCCTGGGGGACAAGTGTAAATGGGTGCCACCAAATGAAGTGATTCAGGGGGAGGGGAAGGTTTGAAGAGGGGGGTGAGAACAGAAGGAGACATGAGGATGCTTGCACCTGGAGGTGGGGAGGACAGGGAGACACGTGCTCACCTTGACTTTGTTGGTAAAGTCAGAGTGAGAGGACGAGACTTGAATGAGGTTCATGTTGCTGGTGAACAGATGAGGAGACCCGCCAGTTCGTCTCAGGATATGTGTGTAATTGATGCGTGACTGACCAGGGACTACCACGGATCTCTTCTGTGTCCCATGGGTGCTTGTGATCCCTGGCTCTGGAATGCACCGTGGCTTCCGTGGAACCCAGGCCCGTTAGAAATGGCCTCAGAGGTACGGATCATTTCCAGGGCCCCAAGTGGAAAGGGTCAGTGTGGTCCTTAGTGGGCGCTCGCCACGTGTCAGGAACTGTGCTGAGAGCTGAAGCAGGGGGTGACACCTCAGTCTGCAGACAGGGAGACGGAAGCTCCGGGAAAGGAAGTGACATCCCTGACAGTTCAGCTGATGAGCAGTAAGGTTAGTGTTGGAGCTCAGGTCTGTTAAAGCCCGTGGGTTTTTCCTCCTGGGCCAGGTTGCTCTGCAGTTTCATGTGAGAGCCCTGGAGGGGCCTTGATCAACTGGAACTCCTAGCAGGGCTGTGGGTGTGATCCAGTGCCCTCGGGGTCTATGGAACGCTCTGGCTGGACTGGACACCCAGCTGCACCCACTCTGCCTCTTTCCTGGGCTTCTCAGACTGGCAGGCATGGACTTGCTGTGACTTAGCTGTCCCCATTGGACAGCTTTCGTCACCGTGGGCTGTGGGAAGGGACGAGGAAGGAAACTGAGTTGATCTCAGTGAGCCCTTACCTTGCGTAGTGGTTGTAATTGGGTCAGGTAGCGCTGTCAGTTTTTTTTTCTGGCACCACAGCGTTTCCTGGGTGACCTTACACTCCTAAGACTTTCACCTTGAAGAACTCAGGACTTTGCATCTGGAAAGGACGGCAGAAATAATTGAGTCCAGGCCCTGTCGTGTGATGTGTGAGGTGTCAGGGTTGAGCCCCAGGATATATTTGACTTGTTCTAGTTTTGTTCTGGCCCAAGTAGAAAGCCTGTTCTGTGACTATAAACCAAGACAGATGCTCATAGGTGCCTGGTGGAAACTGATCTTGCTGCTTTGCATATGTACCGCCTACATATGCTTTTATATCATTTATATACACACACACATACACTCACATGTATAGGGTATCTCTCCCTTATATACACAGTAGGTATACTACTGATGTGAGCAACATCTTTGAAGTCACACGACCAGAACTTTTGAAAATAGCTCAGTAGGGCTGAAAACCCTCAGAGATCGTCCCAACGGGACTTCTCCATCACAGATCCGTTACCAGAAACATTTCCAAATTAGCAGGGATCACTTTGCTACACTAAGTTTCTCCTTTTGCTCCCTGCAACTGACTTTGGTGCACGGGTTGGGCTGGGATGGGATGACCATAATAAAGTAAGATATTAAATGTATTAAATAGATTGTCGATACAATTTCTAGCCACCCTTCTTTAACATCAAATAATGCATATACATATGATTCCCAGTGTGCCTGTACCCCTCTTCTGTGTGTGCCTGGTATGTTTGCCAGATACCCCTGGGGACCCTTGGCAACAGTGATGTAGCCTTGACCCTCAAAACTTTCACTGATGTGGGTGAAAAGCAAATAATTATGAGTCAGAGTGATTTGTGCAACAATGAAGGTTCACACCAGCAGTGTACAGGCACTGAGAACAAGAGCAACTGAGCATCCTGGGAGATTATTTAAAGATAAATGAAGAGGTGATGGAGAGGGAGGGCTGTCCCTGTCAAGAGAGCAGCTGAAACAAAAGCACAGAAAGATGAAGGTCCGCAGCATGCTGGGGACGGTCAAGTGAAGGGAGAAGGGGGGACGAGCAGGGGCCGTTGTAGCAGGCCTGGCATTTTATCCTTGGAAGACTGCTCTGCAGCAACAACTTGAGGGTTGGTCCTGCCACTAATTAACAGGGTGATGACTGCCCCTGGACAAAGTCGTGTAACCTCTGAGCCTCAGCAGGTGGTGACTCCACTGTCAGGGAGAACCGGCGGGGGCGGGAAGTGGGGGAGCTGGCTTGGTGGGGCTGGGGGGGGTAACCTGGAGATGTCTACAGGACTGCCACTTGGAGGGACGCTGAGTAACAGGAGGCAGGGTCTGGCGAGTGAGAGATGGCTGGAGTCATCGATTGTCAGGCAGACACCAAGACCAGGTTGTGGTTGGTGCTTCCGGGGACAGCTATGCAGATTTGGAAAGGTCAGGGGAAGGGACGTGAACTGCAGGGTGGCACCGAAGCACCAAGAAACTGCTCTTGGGGTTTGAGTTCTTCAGCGGTGCCAGTTGACCAAGAATGGGGCCCACAGGGGGCTGCTCAGCCTTGACTGGGCATGTCAGGAGGAGGCAGCAATGCCAAGGACAGGGCTGTCATGCAGAAGCTTCACGCTTTCAATCTTTACAAAAATTTAAAAAAAAAAATTTTTTTTTTTTTTTTTTTGGTCGCACCATGGCACGGCATATGGGGAATTCCCTGACCAAGGCTTAAACCAGTGCCCCCTGCAGTGAACAGGCAGAATCTTAACCACTGGACCACCAGGAAAGTCCCTAAAATTTATTTTTTAATTCAGTTTTCGTTGTAGAGTTGAATTTTTACAAATGAATATGACCACCACCGTGAAAGAGGAGAGTGAAAACGTTGGCTTAAAGCTCAACATTCAGAAACAAAGATCATGGCATCTAGTCCCATCACTTCACGGGAAATAGATGGGGAAACAGTGGAAACAGTGTCAGACTTTATTTTTTTGGACTCCAAAATCACTGCAGATGGTGACTGCAGCCATGAAATTAAAAGACCCTTACTCCTTGAAAGAAAAGTTATGACCAACCTAGATAGCATATTGAAAAGCAGAGACATTACTTTGCCAACAAAGGTCTGTCTAGTCAAGGCTATGGTTTTTCCAGTGGTCATGTATGGATGCGAGATTTGGACTGTGAAGAAAGCTGAGTGCCGAAGAATTGATGCTTTTGAACTGTGGTGTTGGAGAAGACTCTTGAGAGTCCCCTGGACTGCAAGGAGATCCAACCAGTCCATTCCAAAGGAGATCAGCCCTGGGTGTTCTTTGGAAGGAGTGATGCTAAAGCTGAAACTCCAGTACTTTGGCCACCTCATGCGAAGAGTTGACTCATTGGAAAAGACTCTGATGCTGGGAGGGATTGGAGGCAGGAGGAGAAGGGGACGACAGAGGATGAGATGGCTGGATGGCATCACCAACTCGATGGACTTGAGTTTGAGTGAACTCCAGGAGATGGTGATGGACAGGGAGGCCTGGCGTGCTGCAATTCATGGGGTCACAAAGAGTCGGACACAACTGAGCAACTGAACTGAACTGAACTGAATGATCATGATGTTGGAAAATTTTATCACCTGGGAAACAAAAATATTGTTCTCCTTGTGAAGTCAACCCTTCCCCCACTGCTTGCGCCTGGCAACCACTGATTTATCTGTAACCTCTGGAGAAGCTTTTGCCTTTTCCAGAATGGAACCATGCAGTAGCCTTTGAGTCTGTTTTCAGTCACTCAGCAAAATGTATGTGAGAGTCTTACGAATTGCGTGAATAGTAGTACCTTTTTAATTGTTGAATACTGTTCCATCGTATGGTGTACTGTAGTTTATCCACTGGAGGTTCAAGGGACTTTTGGATTGTTCCAGTTTTTGGCAGTTATGAAGAAGAGTGCTCTGCATGTAAATCAATGACATTATTACACACCTTCATACCCTACACAGAAATAAACTCATACTGGATTAAAGACTTATTAAGACATGACACCATAAAAACTCATAGAATAAAACATAAAGCATTCTTTGACATAAATTATACCATTTTTTTCTTAGGTCAATTTCCCAGGCAATAGAAATAAAAGCAAAAATAAACAAGTGAAATCTAATCAGACTTACAAGCTTTTGCACAGCAAAGGAAACGATAAACAAAATGAAAAGACAGCCTACAGCCCGGGAGAAAAAATTTGCAAATGATGCAACTGACAAGGGCTTACTTTCCAAAATATACAAATAGCTCATACAACTCGGAAAAAAACAACCCAATCAAAAAATGGGCAGGAGACCTAAATAGACTTTTCTCCAAAGAAGACAGGTGGTCAATAAGTACATGAAAAGATGCTCAACATTGCTATTAGAGAAATGCAAAACAAAACCACAGCAAGGTATCACCTCACACCAGTCAGAATAGCCATCATCAAAAAGTCTACAAATAATAAATGCTGGAGAAAGTGTGGAGAAAAAGGAACCTTCTTCCACTGCTGGTGGGAATGTAAATGGGTACAGTCACTATGGGGAACAGTATGGAAGTTTCTCAGAAGAACTAAAAATAGAGCTACCATAGGATCCAGCAATTCCCCTCCTGGGCATATATCCAAATAAAACTAACTCAAAAAGATACGTGCACCCCTATGTTCATAGCAGCAGTATTCACAATAGCAAGACATGGAAACAGCCTAAATGCCCTTAAACAGGGGAATGGATGTAGAACATGTGGTACATATACACAATGGCATACTACTCAGGCATAAAAAAAGAATGAAATAATGCCATTTGTGGCAGCATGGATGGACCTAGAGATTATCACATTAAGTGAAGTAATTCAGAAAGAAAAAGACAAATACCATGTGAGATGTCACTTATATGTGGAATCTAAAGTATGGCACAAGTTAACCTGTGAACAAAATAGAAACTGACTCAGACACAGAGAACATGCTTGTGGTTGCCAAGGGGGAGGGAAGGGATAGCAGATGCAAACATATATATATAGGCTGGGTAAACAACAAGATCCTACTGTATAGCATAGGGAACTATATTCCATATCCCATAATAAACCAAAATGGAAAAGATGATGAAAAAACAAACACATAAAAAATAAAAACTGAATGTTTAAAAAAATGAATAAAGCTGCTATTAACATTACTGCATAGGTTTTTATATAAACAAAAGTTTTTATTTTCTGTGTGTGAGTACTAGGACTAGGGTTGCTGGGTCATATGGTAAGTTTATGTTTAATTATAAGAAGCTGCCAAGCTGTTGTCCACAGCGGCTTTAACATTTTTATATTGCTACCAGCAATACATGAGAGTTCTAGTTTCTCCACTGCCTCACCAGAGCTCAGTATGGTCTGTTGTCATTGTTTGCTTTCTTGCTTTTATTTTTGTTTTAGACCTCCTGTAGGCCTAGATGGGTAACAGTGTTTTGATGTGGTTTGTCTGTCTTTTGGTCATGCAGGATCTTAGTTTCCCGACCAAGATTGAACCTAGGCCCTTGGCAATGAAAGTGTGCAGTCCTAACCACTGGACTGCCAGGGAATTCCCTTGATGTGGTTTTAATTTGTGTTTTCCTGATAACTGATAATGTTGAGCATCTTTTCATGTGTTTGTTTGCCATCCATATATCTTTTTTGGCTTGGTATCTGTTCACATTGTTTGCTATTTAAAAAATTGAGTTGTTTTCTTACTGTTAAGTGTCAGAGGTTTTTCTTTAAAAAAAAAAAAAAAGTTCTGGATACAAGACCTTTCTCAGACACATGATTTGCAAATATAATCTTCTGGATTATAATTTTCATAGCAGTGTCTTTTTTGCAAGAGCAAAAGTTTTCCATTTTGATGATATCCAGTTTATCAATTTTCTTTTAAATGGATCTGGCTTCGTGCATGGTACCTAAGAAATCTTTGCTTCACCCAGTGTCACAAAGATTTTCTCCAAGAAATTTTTCTATTTTTACATTTTAGAACAGAGGTCGGCACACTTTTTCTGTAAAGAGCCAGATGGTAAATATTTTCAGCTTTATGGACCATATGGTCCCTGTCACAGCTACTCAGCTCTGTCACTGGAGTGCAAAAACAGCCATAGACAGAACATAAACAAATGAGAGTAGCTATGTGCCAATAAAACTTTATTTATAAAAACAGGCTGTGGTCTGAACAAATTTGGCCCATGGGCCATGGTTTGCCAACCACTGATTTAGAAAGCAAATTTTTTGCCAGGCATTGAGGACAGCCCACTCTGGTAATTACTGCCCAGTTTATTATCTGTGAAATCCATGTGAGAGAAAAGGCAGAAGAGTAAAACAAGAGTGGAGAGGGAGATAGAGGGAAAAATGGGGAAGGAGGAAGAAAAAGATTTGAGTCACATTTTGAGCAAACTTCAGCATGCATTTTAATTCTTTAGTTAATCCTTGTACTTTGGTTCAGGCTTCAGCCAGTGTTTTTGTTTGTTTCTGAGCTGCTGCTGCTGCTAAGTTGCTTCAGTCGTGTCCGACTGTGAGACCGCGTAGATAGCAGCCCACCAGGTCCCTCCATCCCTGGGATTCTTCAGGCAGGAACACTGGAGTGGGTTGCCATTTCCTTCTCCAGTGATCTTAAAATCTCATGGCTACAGACAGTTTAACAGGTTTGTGGAGTTTTTCCTGATCAAACCTGTTAATGCCATGCTTTTTACTGAAAATGGTATTTATTTAACCATCTCCCATTAATACATATTTATGTTTTGTTTTGTTTGGCCTTGAGGCATGTGGGATCTTAGTTCCCTAACCAGGGATCAAACCTAGGTCCCCTGCGGAGTCTTAACCACTGGACCTCCAGGGAAGTCTCTAATACATGTTTAGATTATATCCAGTGTTTTACCAGCCTTGGGGTCAGCATGTTCCTTGCACATATTTCCCTGCACTTGTGTGATTATTTCTGTAGAGCAGTTTCCTGCAGCTCTAAGTCAGAGGGTAGCGTTCACATTAAATATTTTGATAGGCCTGCCATGTTGTCTTTCCAAAAGGTTGCACTTTGCACACTCATATTGGTGGTATATAAGAGTGTTTAAAAAAAGGTGGGGGAAGGGTGTGTTTTTTTCTCCACTTATCCTTACTTACTGCTAAGTCACTTCAGTCGTGTCTGACTCTGTGCGACCCCGGAGATGGCAGCCCACCAGGCTCCCCCATCCCTGGGATTCTCCAGGCAAGAACACTGGAGTGGGTTGCCATTTCCTTCTGCAGTGCATGAAAGTGAAAAGTGAAAGTGAAGTTGCTCAGTCGAGTCCGACCCTAAGCGACCCCATGGACTGCAGTCTTCCAGGCTCCTCCGTCCATGGGATTTTCCAGGCAAGAGTACTGGAGTGGGGTGCCATTGCCTTCTCCTTACTTACACTGGGTTTTATCCATCCTGGATTGTAGTCCCTCTGACTGACACAAAGTAGCATCTACTTTTATTTTGCATTTTCTTCATTGTTTGTGAACTTGAACCTCTTTTCTTGCCTTATTGGCTGTTTAACTGCCAGCATCTATTAGTTTCCGCTCATATCCTTGGTCCATTTCTCTGTTAGTGATACATTGGCTTTTTTCATATTGATTTCTAGATACCTTGAATCAGTTTTTCTCAGTGTCAGCAGTACTGACACTTTAGATAATTTCTGGTTGTGGGGGCTGTCTTGTCCTGTGCCTTATGGAGTGTTTAGCAGCATCCCTGGCCTCTAACCACTGGGTGCCAGTGGCACAAGGCTCTCCCATCCTGTTGGCCAGCAGTGCCCCCAGATGCTGCCCAGTGTCCCACGGAGGACAGGGCAAAATCACCCAAGGTGAGAACCCAGCTCTAAGTGAGATAATAAGGAGCTGGCACTTTCTCCCTGTCAGCCTGCTGCTTGCCTGTAATGTCTTTGCCATCCACGAGTTTCTAACCTTGTGAAGTCTCCCTTTCCAATCTTTTCTTTTATGACTCTTGATGCTAAACTAACTGCTTTTTAAAGAGCAGGAAGCATAGACCATTTTCAAAAAAGAAATACTAGGAGACAAGACTGATTCTGCATGTTGTGTACAGTCTGAAGCAAGTGAGAGCTGGAAGGTAGAGAAGACCTGAATGTCTCCCCCAGGAAACTCAGAACCAGACCTGATTCCTCTCTCCGTGTTGTTATGGGGCATGCGGGAAATCCTGTGCAGGAGATGCGTACTGGTTTTTATATAACCGCTGGCAAGACTATTTTTAGAGGAGGCGAAATGCTCTAGACACTGGGCACTGGGTTTTGAAGCATAAAGTCAGAACTGGGCAGTAAGAATCTGGAGAAAGGGTTGGGCTGCCCTGGAGACCTCCCGACTAGTGGGCAGCAGGGCCTTTTTCTCAGTGATGACTTTCAGCTCCATAGAGATGCCTGCTTCTTTAGAGTCAAGGACACAGGACTTCACAGCAGTGCCTGTGAGCAAAACCTCGAGTGAGTGGTGCTTCCAGAAGAGCAGTTTTGAGCCAACTTTCCTCTGAAGCTATCTTTGTGCCCTGCTGGTGTTGCTGAAAGTCAGGATTTCTGTAGGCAGCTTAAGGTGTTCCAGAACCTGCCAGCTTTGGAGACAAAGGTCCCCTAACTGGTAGAGAAATCGTAACCTCTTTCCTAGCTCAGTCACTCTGTCTTGTGAGGAAAGCAGTGCAGAGGCCCTCTGCCTGCTGGCCGGAGAACAGACAGGGTGTCTGGGTAGACTGCCCCGGCGCTCGTTGCAGGCTCCTCCATGTCCCGCTGCATCAGTAGTGCACATGGAGACCCGACAAAGCAATCCAAGATCTTTAGAGTGTTCTCAAGACGCCCCAAACACTTTTCCCAGAGGCTCCAATCATGGTACTGGAATTGTTTGTGGGCTTGCTTCTTTAAAGCCCTCTTATTAAGTGCAAATGGTTAAACTTGGACTAGTTCTGGTTTTGTTTCAGTAGACTTTATTTTTAGAGCAGTTTTAGGTTCATAGAAAGATTGTGAAGAGAGTCCAGAGTGAATTTCCCTATACCCTTCCACAGGCACAGTTTCCGTCCCCTATTACTAAATCTTGCCTTAGTGTGGTATTTTGTTGTAATAGATGAACCCTTGTTGTTACCTAACTAAAGCCCAGGGTTTGCCTTAGAGTTCTCTCTTAGAAAAAAAAAATCTTCTTTATTTGTTTATTTTTGGTTGTGCTAGGTCTTCCTCGCTACATGTGGACTTTCTCTAGTTGCAGTGAGCAGGGGCTCCTCGTCATTGCAGTGCATGGGCTTCTCATTGCAGGGGCTTCTCTTGTTGCAGAGAACGGGCTCTGGGCCCACGGGCTTCAGTGGTTGCAGCTCATGGGCTCCAGAGCACGGGCTCAGTAGTTGTGGTGCACAGACTTAGTTGCTCCACGGCGTGTGGGATCTTCCTAGACCAGGGACCAAACCCATGTGCCCTGCATGAGCAGGCAGATTCTTATCCACAGTGCCACCAGAGAAGTCCTAGACTTTACTCTTCACTTTAAACCTTCTGTGGGTTTGGTCAAATGTATGATGACATGTATCCCCCATTATACCCTCAGAGAACAGCGTCGCTACCCTAAAAACCCCTGTGCCCTACCTATTCGTCCCCCTTTCCCTGAAACTCCTGATCTTGCAGTCTCTCTAGTTTTGCCTTTGCCACAATGTCACATACTGGAGACCCCCTAGTATGTAGCCTTTCAAGCTTTCATTCAGCAGTGTGCATGTAAGGCTCCTCCATGTCTGTGGCTTCCTGGCTTCTGTCTTCTTGGCACTGAAGAACTTTCCACTGTGTGTGTGTTACCAGATGACTGGCGTGTGTTTCTCCATTCACCCACTGAAGGGCATCCTGGCTGCCTCCAGTCTGGGGGCGGTTACGAATAAAGCTGCTATAAACATCCACATGCAGGTTTTTGCGTGGACATAAGTTGAACTTGTAGCATTGAAAAGAAAAATGTCTGAAGTGCAAACACAGTCATGAGCATTGCTTTGATATCCTGCAGTGGGAATGTTTGGAATTTACTTCATTTTTTCCTCCCCCTGCAGATTTTTTTAAAAAAATACAATGTCTAATGGTTATGAAGACCACATGGCCGAAGACTGCAGGGACGACATCGGGAGAACAAATCTGATCGTCAACTACCTCCCTCAGAACATGACCCAGGATGAGCTACGAAGTCTGTTCAGCAGTATTGGTGAAGTGGAATCTGCAAAACTTATTCGGGATAAAGTGGCAGGTAAAGAAACAGAGCCATTTTTGTGTGTGTTGGGTGGGGGGGCGGTATCTGGGGCAGTCCCACCAAGCCCTGTTTCTTAGCCAGGAAGTTTCATTTTTATCTCAACTCTGTTTTGCTCCCTTCCTGGTGTAAGATTGGCTGTAGGTTCCCAAAGGAGGAAAAATCCATCCTGAGATGGAGAATATGTACAAAACAAGACAGTGGGAGGGGAGGGAAGATGAGGAGACAGGAAGGAGAAACGGGGATGCTGTGAGAGCTGGAAGGGGCATGGTTCCAGCTGCAGAGGGACCCTAGCCAGTGTCCTGCCTGGGGCAGGCCCAGCCCATCTTCTCAGGCAGTGCATTCAAGGTCAGACCTGCAGCAGAGCACTGAGTCAGTCCCCTGTGGGCAGCCCTTCGCTAGGTTTGGGCCACCCTGACTCTCTGTTCTCGTGCTGTCAACTTGAACATCTGAAACTGAGCTTGAACTCTCACGGGGGTTGGAGCAGGGGAGCAGAGGATCATGGGTGGGCCATGGATTTGGCAGGCAGGCAGGCGCAAAGCTCCACCCTCCCACAGCACCTCAGTGTCCCCATCCACGAAGTGGGGGTGGTGGCACCTGCCTTCCTCACGATGCTACCTACTGCCTAAGGGTTTGCAGAAGGCCAGTACCTGGTAAGGCCCTCTGTAAGGAGGCCTCTGTTCTGAGAGCAAGGTTGCAAGGGTTCTAGAGAGAAATGTGAAGAGACCTGGGGCTGTGAAGCACTTGCTTTCTTTCCTTCCCAGGGAGGTACGTTTGGGGAGCCCTCCTTTACCTCCCCCTCCCCCCTCCTCCCCCTCATCTCTGTCCAGCTCTTCTGAGGAATGGCCAGTCCTCTCAGCAGTGCTCTGGCTCCCACCCTGGCTTGTAAGATCTTGATTCCCTACACTGAAAAATAATTTCAAGTCAAAAGTCATATTTATTATGGAAATATTATATTGGGTTGGCCAAAGAGTTCGTTCGGGCTTCTCTGTAGCATCTTATGGAAAAACCTGAACTTTTTGGCCAACCCAAGATTTAAGTTTACATTAGAATAATTCTATTGAACCCCATGTACCCATTGTCCTGTTTCATCAACTCTCAGCATTTGCCAGTAACTCTAAGATGCCTGTCCCCAAGGTGAGTCCCGTAGAGGCTGGCTGACCACGGTACAGGGAGTTAGTTCATCAGAGGAGGATTTTGGTTTTTTGTTTTTAAAACAAGGTTTTGGTTTTATTTGATTGTTTATTTGGCTGCACGGGGTCTTAGTTGCAGCATGTGAGCTCTCAGTTCCCTGACCAGGGGTTGAATCCGGGCCCCTGCACTGGGAGCTCGGAGTCTCAGCCACTGGATCAGTAGGGAAGTCCCAGAGAGAGGACTTTGAACTCAGAGTCCTTTAATGATCCTCCAAATTCTGAGAGTCTGCAGTTTATTACATGTCTTCAAAATAGGGGCTTTAGATAATACACAAAATTGAACAGTGTTGGAATGTCAGACAGAAATTCCTCTCTGTCTCCAGTTCCAGAAGACCATCCTTAATAAGAATCCTTGTTCAGAGAGGTTTTGAAATTCTTCTGCGCTGCTTCTGAGTCTTGCCTTTCTCCTCTTGTGTTCTGGCAGAAGGAAATTTTCAGTCCCGGCAATATTCCTGACTCCTCTGTCTCTTGGCTTGTTGGCGTTTTTCAAAGGCATTAGAGCTATGTTAATAGGAACACCTAGATTTGGTGAGATGAGTCCAGAGAGAACTGGTTTTGAGAACCAGTGAAATCAGCACAGGCATGATTTGGAAATTATTTCAGTTCAGAAATAAAGATTTTCTGCTCTCTGGGCAAGTTTGAGTGTAATGCATTGGGAGTTGTAGAGTAGATGAGCCTGGGTTGACATTTCAGCTCTGCATCTCGCATCTTATAGTTCTTTATTTAAATTAAAAAAAAAAATATATACACACACACACACACACACGCATATATATTTATTTATTTATTATTTGCTTGCTCCAGGTCTTAGTTGCAGCATGTGGGATCTAGTTCCCTGACCAGGGATCGAACCTGGGCTTACTGCATTAGGAGCGCAGAGTCTTAGCCCCTGGACCAGGGAAGTCCCTGCTGCTGCTGTTGTTTAGTCTCTCAGTCATGTTGACTCTGTAACCCCATGGACTGTAGCCCGCCAGGCCCCTCTGTCCATGGGATTCTCCAGGCAAGAAAACTTGAGTGGGTTGCCATTTCCTTCTTCAGGGGATCTTACTGACCCAGGGACTGGATCTGAGTCTCCTGCATTGGCAGATTCTTTACTGCTAAGCCACCTGGGAAACCGCAGTCCTTGCTAGTAGTTCTTTAAATTGAATGAACTTAATTTTATGGAAAACTTACCTCATTCGCTTTTCTCCTCTTGGCACCAGTGTGTGATAACTTCTTCAAGGCTGGTTCTCACTCCATCTTGTCCTCTGTTATATTCCTCTGGTGAAGCCCTGGACATGGTTACCTTTCTCAGTCTGCTTTCTCCCAGCCTGGCTCAGGTACCCATCCCAAAAAGACTCTTGCATCATGGCAGACAGGCACCTTGTCCAGTCAAACCTCAGCCAAGCTTGCAACATGGACATCTCCGTGCCCTACATGAGCCATTTCAGCACATATTCTCCCCTCAGGCCCCGATTCCTCTCGCGTAACAGCCATTTCACCTCTGTCCTAGATCCCTTCCCGTCTCAGCATCCAAAGAACCTCAAGTTATGCAAGTACCTACTTTTCTGGGTCTTTCCAGGATCTGCCACCAGCATTCAAACACGCTCCAGTCTCTGTTGTCTTTAAGAGTCCTTGCTCGATGCCCGGACCCCCTGTAGCTCAGGGTTTCTCCACTTGACGTTTGAAACTGGGTAAGTCTTGAGGGAGGGCCATCCTGTAGGTTGCTTCCCTAGCCTCTGCCCTGTAGGTGCTGGGGGCGCCTTCTAAGTTGTGAAAACCAAAAGAGGTCCCCAGAAGTGCAGAATAGCCCCCAGATGAGAAGCTCCTCTGGCTGACATCCACCCTCTGCTGTTCATGGAACCATGTCTTCTGTCTCTTCCTTACAGAAAGAAGCTTCCTCTTCCCTCAGATTCATGAGCCTGGCTTTCTCCTACCTCTGAGGCACCCATCCCACTTTCTGTCTCTCTTGCAGCTCTTCCCAGCCGTTGACCTAGGCAGTCCTTGACTTATTCCTTAGCCTCCTCTTCTTCCTAGGCCAACACTAGGGTGAGTGGATACACCCCTGAGCTTAGCCTGACATGCAGCTGTGCCACCTCTCTTGGCAACCAGAAATTCTTCCAAGCTCCAGGGCCTTCAGCCTCTCAGTGTTTCCCAGACTGACCTTGAGTCTCCCACAAGCCAGCCGCTTGTTTCCCAGGTTTCCATCTTAGCCGATGGCACCACTGTCTACTCAGTGGCTCCAGTCAGAAATCTAAGCATGACCTTTGACCTGTGTCCCTGAATGTTTCCATCCCTTTTCCGCCATCCCTCCTGCCATCACCTTAGAGCAGGCCACATCATCTTCTGCCTGACCTGCTGCTTTAGGCTCTCAGCTGGCCTTCCGTGCTCCCTCCAGACCATGCTCCTGACTGTGACAGTGGGATCTCTAGCACCCCAGTGACAGTAATGTGTCCTGTCACTCACCTGGGCTCCGTTTGCTCTGGGATGTCTTTCCTGGCCTGATCTAGTTGACGATACAGGCTCCTCTGGGTCCCCATGGCAATCAGCCAGCATGGGTTTCCACAAGGCACTGAAGTTGGAACTTGCTCATCCAGTAGGTCCTTATGGTTCTCAGAGGCATGGACCCTCTGGTATCCCCAGATGTGACATAATCAGTTTTTGTGGAGTGAATGAATGACTGAGTGGGCCTGGGGCTGGGGGAGAATGCAGATCGGCATGGGCAGTCATTCATTCAGCAAGCCTCTTATAAGTGCCAACCGGGGGCCAGGCACTGGGGGTGGGAGGCGGTGGGACAAGATGGTGGCTGGATGTGGGGATGTTCAGTGTGCTGGCCTCGAGATACAGAGTGTTTCTGACCAGCCGGGCCCCTCCTGTTTTGTTGTTGCCTGTTCCATCCACAGTCACTACTTGGCCTTACTGTGCAGCCTGCCCTGCTCTCTGTCCTGGTATCTAAGCCCGTCTGCAGATGTCATGTGGCCCGCGGGGCACCATGACCAGTCTGCACCCTCCTGGACCGTGTCATACTGGTTACTGGTCACTGGTCCACAGCCTTCAGCCTTCCCACTCAGCTTCTGTCTCATTGGCTTGCACTTCTGGTCAGGATAGAGCCCACACCCCAGCCTGTGTTTCCAAGCCTCCTTGAGACCCCTCACCCCTAGCCACTGCAGCCCACACTCACCCTCCTCTTGAGTGGGATCCACTGCTTGTCATCTCCCAGACACACCCTCCTGCCACACTCCTGTGACTTCAGTACTGCTCCCTCCGCAAAGATACACTTCCACACCCGTCCAGCTGACCACTTTTTTTCTCAATAGAAATCATCTCCGTCCTTACAGAAAAAGAGTTTAACATGAGACAAGCAGGAAGAAAAGTTTAAATTATGCATAATCCCACTACTGTTAGCTTTTTGGCTCGTGTCTGTCCATAGCTTTTTCTTTACATATTTATGGTTGTGAGCAGTCATGTGCTTTTACAGAAATCGGTTTGCACCTCCCAAGCTGTCTCTTCCTCCTCTATCTGTGAACATCTCTCCCTGTCACTGGACTTACGCTGTCTTGTGGTCACAGTGGTTACAGGCTATTCTGAGTTTATGACAGGTTGTAACTGCTTTTCTACAGCTACAAGCCCCACTGAGGTTAATACCCTGGCACAAATCTTGGCTCACCAGTTATTTCTGTAGGCAGTCTTCCTAGAAGTGAACCCTCAGAGGGGAGAGCGGGTACTGTCTAGAAGCTGTTGACCCGTATTGCCAGCTGGCCCTCCAGGGGCCTTCCGGTTCACATGCCCTCTGCTTGGCCCTGGCATCCTTGATGCCGGGCAGGGTTTCTCACATCTTAAGTGAAAAATGACATCTGAGTGTGGTGACAGTCTGCATTTCTTGTGAAGTTCATCCGTTCTGGCTGTTTATACTCTTTTATGTAAGAACTCTTTTTGTCCTTTGCCCATCTTCTTTCCTTTGGGGACATTTGCTGTTTCTTATTTATCGCCTAATTAATTCACTCATCGCCCCCAAGACGGAGTCTCTCCCTCAGTGATGTCATCCCTTGAGCCCCCGTGGGCCTTTAGAGAAAGGACTCGACTGCACCCCAGTCTCATGCTGCAAAGGAGTGCCCTGTCCATGGGGTGCTCACCTTCCTCAACTGGGCACCCCAGGTCAGCATGAGGAACACTGAGGGGTTAAAACATGATGTCTGGCTGCTCTGGTCTGCAGAAGCAAGGTGAGATGCCGTGGAATCGTCTTGTAGTCTTAACCCTTGTCTAAAAAGAGAGGAGACATTTGGAAACAGGAGGGTCCTGGCCCAGGGGTCACCCAGCCCAGCATCTGAGCGCTCTGCATGGAGGCGGCCTTGCTTTCTCCAGGGCAGTGGCTCTCGGCCAGCCCCTGAGCATTAGCGGTGCCTGGGGACCAGGAGAAACACGTCCGAGGCCCCACCCAGATCCACCGAGTCAGCCAGCTGGGGAGTTTGAGCCTTTCCGGAGGGGGCAGTGCTGGTACCGGGCAGTTGGAACCCCAAGTGAGGGGTGCTGGCCTCCCACGCGCCTCCACCAGGCCCGGGGTTTGTTGGCCCTCCTCCCCTGCCTGTCCCCTTTCCGCTAGACTCCACCCTGGCTCTGGCAGGCTTCAGCCGCCTGAAGCCCAGCACCTGTGCAGGATCCACGCCCTGACCACGCTTACCCCAGAGTGCCCCTGCTCGCCCACCAGACCTCAGCCCCCTTGTTCAGGGTTGGTCTCCCATCGCCCCTCAAGGGGGTGAGGGGCAGCCACTGACCTGCCTTCATGGCACTGACTCCAGTGGCCTCTAGGTCACCGGAAAGTCATCTGTAAGGAGCTTGGAAGTGGGGATCCCCACCCTACCCCACGTCCTGGATTCTGGACTGAGGAGCACCCTAGGGAGCTGCATCGTTTCCCCAGGTGGCTGGCGGACCCTGTTAGAGAAATGGTAACTTGGGAAGTGAGGGCCTTCCCCCAGTCGCCTGCTCTGAGCACAGCCCCTCCAGTCTGGCTCTTCTGCATAACTGGCCCACTCCCTTCAGGCACTGCCAGCGGGAGTTCTCAACCTGGGCTTGGCAATAGAGTCCTTGAGGGGCTTTACAAACTGCTGAAGCTGTCCCTGCTCCTGCCTCCCCAGCCCCCTGTCATTTCCTTGGTCCGGGATGTGGCCTGGGCAGTAATGGTTTGTAGCAGCCGTCCTGCTGATTCTAACAAGCGGCCGGAGTTGAGAGCAGTTGGTTATGGTGAAAGAAAGGATGCATGGAGGTGGGCGTTCACCACTGTTGACACTTTAGTCTCCAGCCTTACCCAGTGGGCAGAACCACAGGCTCCCCTTCATTCCTCACCCACCTCCCTCTCGGCGCACAGAGGTGCCCACCACAGAGAGGAGAGCAGACTAGGGGACAGAGCCAGTCCCAGCCCGGGAGTGCTGGTGCTTTAGGGACCTTTGCTGCCAGAGCTCCCTCCCCATCAGCCCACTGGCAAGTCCGCTTGGTGGCTCTCCCTCCTGCTCACCCCTGCCTGCTGGGGTCCTCATCTCACACCTGGTCTGGCTCATGGGTTCCTGTGGTCTCTACACTGGCCTCAGCCCTGCTGCTGCCGTGCTCCACCCAGCAGCTGCCTCCAGGCCAGGCCCCTAACTCATTGGGTTTAGCCGCCGGCCGCCTTTTGTTTGCTAGAGCACTCCTGAGTCGTCTGTGCCACAGAAGCTTGGTGCTTGCTTTTCTGCCAGAATACTCGCCTCCAGCCACCGCAGGGAGCGGGTATGCTTCTCATACCCCCTCCTCAAGGGACACACACTCCTGACCACCTGTCTCCCCTGGACCCGTCCTGTCCATCCTTTCACTCCACCATGGAGATCCCCTGGTAGCACCTGAGTGTAGCTTTGTCTGTTAGTTTCTTGCTCATTTGTTGTCTGACTTACTCAGTGGGATGTGAATTTCATTATGGCAGGAGCTATCCTTGGTGATGATCATTAAACCCCTGGCCAGCCTGGCACGCAGCCCAGCACATAGTGGGTGTTCAGTGAGTACACATTGGCTTGTTGAGAAGAGTGGAGGGGGAGCAGGGGAAGGAGCCAGTGGCCATTGTCAAAAGTGTGTGACTTCCTAAATGACATTGTTAGCTGTGGCCACACGGTGGTCAAGGAGGTCACCCAGGAAGCTTGGATAATAGGGATAAGGGCAAAGGTAGAGCCTTATGGGCCATCTTGATGGAGTGAGCAGAGGACGAGGAGCCTGGGGAGGGTCAGTTGGCGTTGCAGTCACATTCTGGAGGAGGTGGCACCTCAGGCAGGTTGGCAGTGCCCAGTGCCACTGAGGGTTTCTGGAGCTGTGTCCTAAAACTCTGTGGGCACACCCTGAGGGCCAGTTGGTGTTGGTGCGGCCGGCCAAGGTGGGAGGGCAGGGAGGAATCGGCAACTGAGGGTGGGGGGCGGGCCCTGTCCAGACGCCAGGAGGAACCAGTTGCAGCAGAAGGCACGAGAACACGGCCTGGCACCAGAAGTGCCAGGAGCCATGGGCACAGGTGGCCCAGCCTTGGGATTGGCCTTGTGGGAGGGGCAGGAACATGAAATGACAGAGAACAGCGAAGAAGATGGCCCGGACAGGGCAGGAGAAAGTAGCCCTTGCAGAATCACCAGTAGTTTGTGTAGCTTCTCTGCCCTGAAGTGGGGAGGGTGTGACTCCACAGGGCACTCACAATGTGCAGGCCGCACACAAAGAGACTGGTGAGACCGGGGTCAAGGCCAGCATCAAACAGGATGAGCCCTGTGGACAGCACACACCCCAGAACGATGGCATGAGAAGGGCTCTTCACTCTGTGACCTTCCTCCTAAAAGCCCAGTATAACCCCAGTCTGACCACAGGAAATCTTCCGACAAACCCAAGCTGATGGAGAGTCTACAAAATTTCTGGACCAGTCCTCACAGCTGTCAAGGTCATCAAAAACAAGAAAGGTGTGAGAAACTGTCCCTGCCAAGAAGAGTGTAAGGATAATTGGCAGCTCATTGTCACGGGGGACCCTGGATGGTGTCCTGGGACAGAAAAGGACATTAGGGGAGAATTCAGGCGGTCTGGCTCAGATGTGAACATCGGTACCAATTCACTAATGTGACAAATATACCATCCTAGGATGAGATGTTACTAATAGGGAACATGGGTGTGGAGTATGTGGGAACGCTGCATCATCTTTGTAATTTTTCTTTAAATCTAAAACATAAAGTATTGTTGTTTGTTTCAAGGTGACGGCAGTGGGTTAGGCTCTCATTAATGGCAGGTCTCATTAATGGCAAGATAAGCCTGGGTTCAGCTGGTGAAGTGGGCAGAGCCAGCTCATCTGCTGTGCAGATCTCTGCCTGCTGGTGGCTCACGCCTTCTGTTTTAATCATCCAGTGGGCACGTGTGTGTGTACAGGACTTGGGGAGAGCAGTCGTCTCTCCTGCTCACCCACTGTCTCTGCTGAGAGCAGAGGCCGGTGCACGGGGTGTGCCCACTGACATGGCGCAGGGAGGGGTAAGATGCGGGCTTGGTGGCCGTTCTCTTCTCGGGACCTCCTCCTGCTCCTCTGTAGGGAAGGCGTCGGGTTCCTCCCACTCTGACCGTCACCCATTGCTTCTCTCAGGGTCTCCTAGAGGCCCACAGCTCCTGTCGTGCCTGGTCCCTCCTGTGCATCCAGTTGGTGGTCACCCCACCACTTCCCAGTGGTTACCTGAGAAGGGGTGGGATACCCTGCCTGTAACCCTGGATTTCTTTGGGAAGAACTGAGGTTTGCACCGGCCTTATGATGCCCCTGGGCATCGGCTGATGATGCTGTCACCGTAGGAGGTGCTGCCAAAGGGGACTCTGGTGGCCAGGCTGCCCTCAGCGCTGGTTACCCCTGTACTTCCTCCTCCTGCAGCTGGACTTTCAGTTCAGGAAAGTGAAGGGAACCGACACTGGGGGGCGCCAGAGCCCAGCAGACCTTCCCACTCCAGCACAGCAGGGGCGGAAAACAGCCTGGACACTGACATCTGGTCATCGGCGGGTTCTCCCCACCCGCCTGTCCTGTCTGCTGCCGTGACTGTCCTCCACACCCCCCGTCCCAGGTCCCCCCCACTGGGGGCTGCACAGAGCAGCCAGCACCAATGGAACAGATCCTCAGCCCTGCTTTGGTGATGGGCTCCCCAGGATGCTCAATTACAAAAGTCACATTTTATAGGTTTGTTCTTTGCAGAAAATGTGCAAGTTTGCCAAGGTGGTGTCACGAATAAACCATCAGTACAGACTCTTAACTGTTGACCTCTAACCCCTCCTTCCCAGAAGCCATGGCTTTTAGCTCTTGTGTTTCCTTGGTCACCTTCTCTCTGGTCTTGTCCTTTTGAGCCCAGCCAGGTGCAGCCCTGTCCATCCTCTCTGTCTCTCTCTCCCCTCCTTTCTCCCCTACCCCTCGCTGGCTGGCTGGCTCCCAGTGGCTCACTGATGTGCACATGTTCTCCACACAGGACACAGCTTGGGCTACGGCTTTGTGAACTACGTGACTGCCAAGGATGCAGAGAGAGCGATAAACACACTGAATGGCCTGCGGCTCCAGTCAAAAACCATTAAGGTAAAGAGCTGCAATCATCATCTCATTGGTTCCGAGCTGCACAGAGATCTGTGTTGAGCCCTGGCCTTAGTGAAAGACCCAAGCTTTTATCTCCCCATCACTGTCTTGGCACCATTAGCACAGTTGCCCCTCAGAGCCTGGGCACTTCCAGGGCATCTCCTGTCGGCTTGTGTGAGACCCGTGTCGGGTGGTGACTGTCCCAGCCCTTGTTCCTCTGGCTCCTCAGCCCCACCTGCAAAGGGAGGATCCCCGGAAAGGACTTGCATGGGACCGCCCCTCCCCGACCCCGGTGTCCCTGGCGTGTTGGCTCACAGCAGCCCCCTGACATGAAGACCTCCCTGCCAGTCTCCTCTACCGGCCCAGCACTGCTGTCCTCCTGCCGAGTGTGCATTGGACCAGCGCCACCTTCCCACTTGGACCTGGTCATTGTTGCAGCGGTGGCAGCACTGCCCATCTGCCCCGGCCTCAGGCTCCCCTTCCTGCCCCATCCCAGCAGTTACGGTCCTCCTACCAGCTCACTCAGCAGTCACTGGCAACATTTAGGAGTTGCCCACTGTGTGCCACTCAGTGAACAAAACCATTTCCACGCCCTTGTAGGGCAGGCTGAGTATCTGCATGTGCACAGGTGCACACAGATGATAAATATGACACCAGGTGTGTGCCAAGGTAGGTGTCACCAGTTGGGGGTGCTGTGTCCTGTGGGGGTCTTCTTGATGACTTGAGGTGACTTGAGGGAAGGGAGAGAGCCATGCAGCACGACGGGGTAGCCTAGACAGACTGTCAGAAGCGTCATTCCCTAATCAGGGGCTGAGGTGGGTTCCTGGGACAAGTTGGCGAGTCCTCCAGGCCTCCCCGGACAGACCCTCCCACCTTCCTCTCAACCTGCCATCGCTGACCACACCTTCCTTTTCTCAGTCTCACCCCTCCCCACCCCCAGGTGTCTGTCTTCAGGCTCTGTCCACCCCTGGACCAGCTTTGGGTTTTCCTGATCTTCACTCCGTGCCCAGCCCTGCTGTAGAACATGCCCCCTCTTCCCACTCCACGAGGGACCCTGGCCGGGCTTCCTGCAGTAGCCCCTCCTGTGCTGTGCCCACCGGCCCTCACCCACAGACCTGGTGAGGCCCTCATGCCTGAGACAGGCACCCACCAGTGTCTCCAGAGCATCTCCCTCAACCCGAAGCCCCTGGAACAAGGTTGCCTTGTTGAACCTCTGCATCTTCCAGATCCTCAGGTAGCTCGAGGGGCCAGAAGTCTGAGTGCCCTCTGAGGGCCGTGAGCTGTGTGAGAGGGTCTGGTCCCTGCCCCTCCCAGTGCCTGGTGGTCACTGGATCTTGAGTGGTTCTCAGCTTATAGAAGTGTCACCCCAGTCTCTGCCTTCGTCTTCACACGGGGTTCCCCCTGTGTGCATATCTGTGTCCAGATGTCTCCTTTTTATAAGGACCCCCCATCATTGATCTGGGGCCATCTTACTCTGCTCTGAACTCATCATCATGAATTGGATCTATCACGATCCTGTTTCTAATGAGGTCACACTCCGAGGTCCTGGGGTCAGGACTCCCAACGGGAATTTGTGGGAGGATGTAATTCAGAAGTCTTGTGTTCTTTAAAAACCTCTCACAGGAGGGTTTCCCAAGAATAGGACAGTGGACCTGCCAGAGGCAAGGGAGCAGGTGGTGCGGGAGCTTAAGAGAGGGTTCTGGGCAGTGTCGCAGATCCAGTCGGGCGTGCCTGCCACGGGTGGACGGGCTCACTGCTGCTGTCTTCTTGGATTCTGATTTGACTCTGATCTGGACAGTAGCTGGAGAGGACAGGAAGCTGCAGTAGTCATCAGAGTCCCTGGAGACACCAAGGCTGGAAGGGACTGAAGTGCACTTGGCTCTGAAAGCATTTCCTCCCCGGGCTTTATTAAGAGGTGATCGCAACCACGGCCAGCGCCGGCCACCACAGCACTCCCCTGGCACTGGTCTGGGAATGTTCTTTCCCACAGCGTCCTTCACCAAAAGCCGAGGGCAGACCCCAAATGCAGCCTGTTCCAGGCGGATCTGCAAGGGGCCAGGCAGGACATCCTGGGGGACAACTTCCTGCTCGCCTGGCCCAATCCCAGGAAAGCGCAGAACAGCCTGAGTCCCAGCTCCTGCCTTCAGCCATCCTGCCTGAAATCTGACATGAAACAGTTGGAGTGACTCCCTCTGTCAGGAGTTTGAGCGAGGTGTTCTGTGGGGGGATGTAGACCCAGAAAGTTAAGGTGCAGACATAAGAGTGTGGCCAATATTCTTCTTGAAGTTGAGACACATGGCCACGCCCACCTGGTGGCCTCTTTCTCTGAGGGCAGTGCTGCTTCTGCCCCAGGTCTTGCCCCAGAGTGTCCCCAAAGTGCCTCAGGCCTGGCTGCAGCGCAGGGACGCGTCCAGGGGATGTTGTCACTGCTGTTCCACTCTCCCCTCAGGTGGAGCTGGGCTCTGACCACACCCCATTTTCTCCTTTCACCCTCTCTCTCTCCCTGTGGCCTGTGTCTTGCTTTCCAGGCAAAGGCAGTGCCTGTCGTCTCCTTTTCTGGAATATTCCAAATGTGCCTCAAGTGTGTGAGAGTCAGTGAGCGCGTGAACAAAGGGATGTGTGTGGGGGTGTGGCCTCCATGTGTAGCCCTGCACGCCTGCCCTTCCTGGCAGGCCTGAGTGTTGTGGTGGGAACACATCTATCGTTTGTGCCCTTGTGCTGCCCAGTGACACCTGAGAGGTCGTGTCTGCTACTGTGTTATGTATGGTCTCAGTTTTTTGACCCCCAGGGAGGAGTTCTACTCAGGTCTAACTGCTCCCCCTTCCAGAGCACATGGTTCTCTGCTGCTTCTACCTCCTTTGTCCCCCAGCCTCCTGACTTGGTCCTGACTCCCTCAGGTGTGGGGTGTGACACAGTCCTGTCTGCTCAGCCAGAGGTGAAGGGCTTTGTCCCAGGGACTCCTTGCCCACAGAGGTCTGGCCTTGGCCCCATCCCTCCATGGCCCACAAGATCTACCCTTCTCTCACCCCAAACGGGAAACACTAAAGACATTTCCTTGCCCCCAGCCTCGGACGTACACACCGTTTTATCTAAACTACTGCAAAGTTCCTATTAGTCTTCCTTCAGTTTTGCAAAACAGAAGCCCCAAAAATCATAGGGTCATTTAATGTTGAGCACTCACCTGTGTTCCCCCAGCCACGGGGCCCCATCTGGACTCCATGTCTAGCTGGCCTGCTGCCTCGTGGGCGTCACACTCCCCAGAGCACCCAGCTCTCTCCCCAGCCGTCCTCTGGGCCCCTCCCAGGTAGGACAGAGTCCCCTTCCAGCCCTGCTTCTTGTCCAGAGAGGCCCGAGGCCAAGGTAGGAGCACGGGCAGCCGGGCTTGGTCCCTGCCCTGCCCCATGCCAGCCACGCACCCCCAGACTCTCGACTATGAGATAGGAATGACATCTGCATCATCAT
This sequence comes from Bos indicus, assembly GCF_029378745.1. Taxonomy (NCBI): domain Eukaryota; kingdom Metazoa; phylum Chordata; class Mammalia; order Artiodactyla; family Bovidae; genus Bos; species Bos indicus. Next base: position 16,490,294 of record NC_091766.1, on the reverse strand, counting down.
GGCACATGAGGGTCCCTGCCTGGCCCAAGGCGGGCTGCCAGCACGGGCTGCCACAGGTGACCTCCCACAGGGTTGACTTTCCCTCACCTGAAGGTGTAACACCCTCCCTGGATGCCTTGGCCATGCACCTGCCCTAATGCTAGCAAGCGGTTTTGTTTTCAAGGTGTCATATGCGCGCCCAAGCTCTGAAGTCATCAAAGACGCCAACTTGTACATCAGCGGGCTCCCGAGGAACATGACCCAGAAGGATGTAGAGGACATGTTCTCTCGGTTTGGGCGGATCATCAACTCACGAGTCCTTGTGGATCAGACCACAGGTACGGTGCCTGGCCTGGGATGCAGTGCGCGTTCCTCTGGGTAGAGCTCGAGTCTCCTTGGGAAGGCAGATGGCTGTCTTTAGTTACTCCAGCCATGAGGACAGAATCACAGTGAGAAGACATTGGCTTTTGTTTAATGAGGCCAGGAAGGTTGGCGGGGGCGGGGGGCGGGGGGGGGGGGGGGGGCGGGGTGTTACGTGACATAAAAGCTGCCCCAACATGAAAGTTGAGGGGCGGCCAGGCTTTTACAGTGAAAACGCTAAGAGATCCTGGCACTATCCACAGGCACCACCCATCCCAGCCTGGACTCAAACATTGCCCTCCTACTGCAGGCAGTAGGGTGCGGTGTGGTACAGTCTCTTTTCCAGGTCCAGAGTCCCCACCTGTCATTGTCCCAGAGCTCCAAGGGGACTGTTTCTGAGGAGTCATTCTTGAGTCTCCACCACTCAATAACCCCCACCCCGGTAGCACATTCAGAGCTCGAAGGCAGCATGATGTCCTCTCTCAGGCTGTCCTGGCCACTTCACTACCCACCCTTGGGTCAGCTCAGCTCAGGACACAAGCAGCTCAGGCTCTGGGCTTTGCACACAGCACTCAGGCCCCACCGAACTGAGTACCACATGCCCAGAAGCCGCCCCTCAAGGTGACCATCTGCTCCACCAGCCTTGGGCCTGGGTCGGGCCAGCCACACACTCGGCTCTGTCAGGGAAGCAGTGAGCTTGAGACGTCTGATGTTTGGGCCCCTCGGCTCTGTTTTCTGCAGGAGTGGGAATTTGCTGACCAGCTAGAAAGTAAAACCGCTGCTCCCAGAGCTCGGTGAAACTGATAGACTTGACTGGTCGTTTTTTCATGTTCTTCCAGCACTGAGCATATTCCCCACCTCCTTAGCTGAGGTAGTCAGCGCACACTGGTAGTTGGGCTGCAGCAGCCGTGGCTCCGAGGTGACCTCCCCTGGGAGGCTGAAAACAGACACGGAGCAGGTGGGTGGGGTGTCCCAGCCCGTGGCAGACAAGAGTGGGGGTGCATGTTTTCCCGTATCCTCCCTGAGCTGCATGCTCTGGGGCCCGCAGCCTTGTCCCCAACTCTCCCTTGTCCCGTCTCAGCTGGGTGTGGGCTGGAGCCCAGCTTGGAGAGGGGCAGACAGCTTGAGTCCTCCAGGGCCCCGAGAAGGAGCAGAGGCTCCTGGAGTGTGGTCCCCAGGTGCAGGTCGCTGGCAGATCTGGGTACCCCCCAGTCTGGCACCGACACCCGCTCTGCTACAGGGACATGGACTCCACCCACCTGGCCTTTCTGCCCCTGGCTCTGGGCCGGGGATGGGCATGAGGTGACAATGCCATGTGCTTGGTATAAACCCCTGCGCCAGGCTAGTTCCTGTGGTCCCTCATTTGGCCCCTCCCTTACCTTCAAGTACCAGTCAATCAAGTGACCCTGCTGACTGGTCAGCGCCTCTGTTTACCCTCCTGCACAGGAGCGTCTGAGTGGGGTGTCGGGACCTGGAGCGGCCAGTGATGGTGGCCCGCATCCCACCTCTGTGGCCCTGCTTTCCCCAGTCCTGTGTGGACTGCTGGCCTCTGCTCATCTCGGTCCAGCCCTGCACTGCTGAGCAGGGCCCAGCTCCCACTCTGGAGTCCACCCACCTTGAGGGCACCTCCCCCACCCCTGGGCCACGGAGCTTTTGTCCCCAACGTCCTGAGGGCGGTCACTCCTACAGGCAGTTCACTCACCTGTTTGCTGGAGATTTTGCCCTCTTTCCCTTTGCAAGGCTGCTGTCTCCTAGATTTTGGGAGACCCTCAGGCCTCCCCACCAGCTTCTGCCACTTATATGTGGGCCCCCACTCCACACCCCTGCCTGTCTTGAGGAGCTTTGCAAGAAGAGGGTGCAGGAGATGTGAGGAGCCCCCAGGGCCTCCTCTCCACAGCCCTCCCCTAGGCCGGAATGTGACGCTGGAGAGTAGAAAGCAAGCCCGTGGGCCTGTGGGCTCCCCTTCTCTGCTCTGGAGGATGCCACTGCTCAGTGCTCCTCTGTTGGGACCCTCTGGAGCCCAGCAGCCAGGCCGCGAATGACACAGAGCAAGTCTGCATGTCAGGTTTGCTTTCGTGTGACGTATGTTTTAAAGAAACAGAGACGCGCTCAAAAAACCTTAACCCATAATTTTTTTTAAAAATGGCCTGAGTAATTAAAAAGAAAAAAACAGATGGTCTGGTTAATTAAAAAAAGAAAAAAAGAAAAAAGAAAAACCATAATTTCTGAGCTGACAGAAGTGTTTTTTTTGTTTTTTTTTTTCTTTGCTTCTTTATACATTGTAATTAATGACTTTTATAGTTGGCTCATCTAGAGATGGTGCCATTTAGTGGTCTCTGCTCTTAATCCCAAAACTCTAGAGGAAAAATAAAAACTCATCTTTAAAATGTATACATTCATCCAAGCATTGAGTTTATATTCCCTCACTTTAAGTAACTTTCTTTTACTTGGGTTTTCTTGCTTTCACTTGGGCAGTTTTCATTTGATAGTCATTTTACAAAACCAGACAAGGAAGCCACACTTGCACACACACACTCTCTCTGCTTGATCGCAAGGTCTTCCTAAATAGAGTGAGACTGTCCCCTGCAGGCAGCTTTCTGTGGGAGCCAGCCAGCCGCGGCTTCCAATGAGATTTGCCTGCAGTTAGATCTCGTTCGGGTTCCCATCTGTCTAAGCCATCGTTCGTGTCGTTAAAGAGTAAATAAAGAGTGTATGCCAAGTACTTGTTTTCAGGTGTTCCTTCTGAACTAAAATTTTAAAATGGGCTCAGGCTCTAGACTGCGCCTGGCACATGTGAATCTCCGGATCTGGTCTCACTGACTCAGTGAGCATCTCTGGCTATGTCCATTTAAAGTTCATACTTACATAGTCATGGAGCCATGGTGGGGGCAGCCTTGAGACTGCCAGGGGCCACTGTGTGGCCTCCCAGGGTGCTGTGCTGGGGGCGCCCCCAGGAGGAAGCATTTCCCGGTTGGAAAGTTGGGGTGTGTGCTTTAGGACTTGGCATTCACAGTATGTTACAGTTGTGGCAGAAGAACCCCTGCCTGAATGCCCCTGACTTCCGTCTGCTTGTTTACATGGGGCCCACGATGTGTCTTCCCAGTCAGAACAGAGCGTGGGATTCTATTAGTAGGCCCCGAGGGGACACCACTTCTGGCAGTAGAACTTGTCATTGCTGCCCCTGCCTGGTATGCCTGAGTCCCCCACACCCCTCCTTGGCCCCCACCCTGGGCCCATCCTGGGGACTATCGATGGGACCCTGTGGGACATGGGAGCCAACTTGGGGGTGTTCCTTACACTCACTTAGCCGGTAGTCCAGGGCCCTGGGCTCTTCTGCTCTGATAACTGTCATTCACCATCTGGTAAAGGCCTCAGGACAGCCTGTGACTGGCCGTGGAGAGTGAGAACGTCCAGGGTAGGGCTGTCTGCCACAGCCTCCTCTCCAGGGTGCTCCCCCACTCGCCTTCAGCTGTCACCTCCACACTGCGACCTCCACCCTTGACCCCAGGAGAAAGAGCTGGTTCTCTTCATGGCTCCACATTGCTTCACCCCAGCCCCACCTCATTTCTCCATTTCTTCAAGGGACCAGCCCCTGTCATTCCTCCCAGGCCCAGAATGTGGGCAGAAGGAGGGTAGAAGGTGACTGAGCCCACTCCCACCTGGTTTGTTCAGGTCTCACCCTCATGCCAGGCTGACCTGGCCCTGCCTTCAGCAGTTGGGCCTGGGATTCAGGCAGCCATGTTCTTGTTCCTTCAAGGGCTGGGGCAGCAGCAGAATCGGGGGCTTGCCTTCAGGAGGCCCTGTCCAGGGACCCAAGGCAGCTGAAGCCAATGATGAACATACCCAAGGCAGGGAGCCTATGGGTGGGTGTCAGCACTGCTGAGGGCCCTCAGAGTCAAGTGAGGCCAGACTTTTCCCAGAAAACTTAGAATATCCAAGAGGTGAGTGAGGTGTTGGCGGCAGGAAAGAGCCACCAGGGGGCAGCTGGGTTACTCAGACTCCACGTCCTTCGGAGACTCAGGAGGCTGAGTCAGGCACTGAGCAAATGGATTAGATCAGGCCAAGCTGGGAAGGTGACCTGTGAAGGCCTGGCGTGGGTATGAGGCCGGATGGCCGGCAGGCCACGGGAGGGAGCACCCTGGGGCAAGGGAGAATTTCTAACTGTCCGCCCACCCCTCAGCATGCCGTGCACCGGCACTGTGGTGGGCCCCGGACCTCCACAGTAACAGAGGATAAAACGTGGCTTCCTTTTAAAAAAGAGGTCTGGGGCATTTCTCCAGGATGTTGTGCCAAAGTGTCTTATTGCGCAGAGGCTTCATTGTTTCTTCAACTCAGAAGAAAGTTTGAAACCTTAATCTTTTATTAGTCATTGTTTGTTTTAATTTGTTCATGTTCCATATTTAGGTTTAATTTTTGTTTCTCTTATTAGCCAAGCATCCAGTTTAAACCACAGTAGGCTGACTGACTTGACTTTTGCTTTTCAGTTTTAAAGCTCCTTGCATTTTTTCCCCCTAACTCCATTTTTGTTGGTTTGTTAAAAAGGTTTGTCCAGAGGGGTTGCGTTTATCCGGTTTGACAAACGGTCGGAGGCAGAAGAGGCAATTACCAGTTTCAATGGTCATAAACCCCCAGGTTCCTCCGAGCCCATTACAGTGAAGTTCGCAGCCAATCCCAACCAGAACAAAAACGTGGCGCTGCTCTCCCAGCTGTACCACTCACCAGCTAGACGGTTCGGAGGCCCCGTCCACCACCAGGCGCAGAGATTCAGGTGGGTCAGGAGGGTGCACTCTTCCTGCCACGGCCACACGTGCCGCATCCAGCTGCTCGCAGCCTGCTGGGCAGGCACTCCCGGGCTGCAGGAACTGCTGCACACTGGGCTGATCGTGTCCTGTCTCTGTGTCCCCTGCCCGCCTCAGAGGGCTATCTGTGTGGAGCCGTGTGTTTCCATCTGAGTATGTCTCTAATGGGAGTAAAAAAGGTGGCACAGCTCCAGCTAGCTCCCAGCGCCTGGCACTGCAGCCTGCAGTTCCTCAGGACAGGCAAGCGGACCGCAATACGGAGGAGCATCCTGTATCTGGGGAGGAAGGTGTAGCCTGAGTTCACTGGAAGGCTGCTCTCCTTCCAGAGTTCTAAACAGGTTTTAGACTTTTGATGAGCAGCCCAAGGGCAAACCTTTCTTGTCCACCTCCTTGTGGAGTCATTTGGTGTCTAAATATTACTGATTCTGCTGTTGAAAAGCCCCGTCCTAGAGGTGGACTGTTTACCCGCCTTCCTTAGCCTTTCCACATAAAACAGTTCTAGTCGCCAGGATGTAGTAGAGCAGAGACGCGTAGAGCTGGTGACTTGGACTCTGAAATCAGCTGTATTACTATCTCATGAACAACAGAGAGGCCCACAAGCTGGCCTGTCTTCGTTGGCTTTTCAGGTTTAAAGGCACAGCTGGGGAAGTGGACAGAAGTGAGCTTGATCCAGTTTGAAAGTCAGATAGCGCAATCAGTGTCACTGCGGATCTGGTGGAGGGTGTAGATGGCCAAGTTCAGGAAGTTACCTGTGAACTCTGGAAAACCAGAGAGCTCGGGGGAGAAGAGAAAGGGAGACACAAATTCAGGAAGGGCCAGGCAGGAGAGTGACCATGACCTCCAGGGACAGACAAAAGGAAAGAGCAAAGAGGGGAGGTCAGAATAAGAGGGAGGAAGACCCAGAAGAGGAGAGAGTTTGCAGAAGGGCCCCCAGATCTAGGATAGGATGGGTCAGTCTACCTCTGTACCATCAGAGGTAAGAACGGGGCAGTTCACGAGAGTTGAGATGGTCAGCTACCACTAGCAGGAGACTCTTGGGAGTGAATGAGAATGAACTACACTGTCAACAAGACAGCGCAGTCTGTCTTTTTGAACAGCCTTGGATCGTTTTCAGTTTAACGGATACGTCAAGGTTTAGTGAACCACTATCATAACTTGGGTCCACATCCTACAAAAGTTAGAGGAAACAAGGTTCGTTTAAAACTCAGACCTCTTTCCAGTTCTCACTGAAAAGCAACTTACACAGGCACTCTGGGGCCCTTACCCACCCCCATTTCAGTGATTCTGTGGTCTCACCACTAACAAATCATTTAACCAACTCAGACATCCGGTGTGTCTGTTTAACGTCATTCCCGCAAATTCAAAATCACGGCCCACGGCACGCCTTGATTCTTCATCAGTGGTCACCGTTCTGTCAGTGGGCCGCACCCCAGGGGGCTGGCCACTCTTCTCCAGAGTCTGTCCAGGGAGTGAATCTGTTCAGTGGCACTCGAAGGCACCCTGCTCACCCCTGGGTCAGACCCACACCTCAAACTTGATTGCGTTTTGGAGCAGGTAGTACTTTTCCGATTGCATTGTGGGGCTTCAGAGATGCTGTGTCATGCTCAAGGTTTCTCAACTGGTCCTCTGACAGTTAACTTTTGTGTTTTTGAAACATCTCAAGGGCCACATGGCTTCAGTAGCAATTTTGTCATCTTCCTTCATCGTTACTGCCACGGCCATGATTTGTAGGCTTATTTTTACATGACTAAAAGTGTTTCTTTAGAAACGGGGCCCAAGGGGCTTCCCTGGAAGTCCAGTGGCTAAGACTGCCTTCCAAGGCAGGGGCCATGGGTTCGATCCCTGGTCAGGGGACTAAAGTCCCACATACTATGGGGTGCAGCCAAAAATTTTTTTTAGAAACTGGGTGGTCTCACATTTTTGGTAAAGCTTGGTGGACTTGCAGTCCACAGCCCAGGCCCTTCTGGGGTGTTATGAGCCAGCAGTGGAAGGTTGTCCAGAGCTGTGCCCTGCTGCAGTGGCCTTCATGGGTGTATGCTGTATGCAGACACTGCTTGGCTGTGAACCCTTGGAGAGGGAGGGTCCTGACGAGGTGGGGGGTACAAAATTCAGAGAAACAAGAAGATTCAGCCCTCCCCCACCCCAGGCAAACACACATACATACACAGACGTATAGGATAAGGAAGGGTTTCCCTAGAGGGAGCTGGGAGTGTAACAGCACCTAGGAGGATGTAGAGAAGTTCCCATCTTTTAAAATGTGGGAAGTACAGGTGTGACTAAACAGGACCCCCCTCCCCACAGTGGGAGGGGTGGAGGGAGCGGCTGGTCAGAGGCCACTACAGGCCCCCTCAATGGGGGAGGTGGGTTGAGGCTCTGACCCACTCCGGGCAGCCAGTGTCTCCTCAGAGCCCATTCCCTATGGAGCAAGGAGCCCGTGCCCTCCCTCTGACACTGTATTGACTTCCGCTCAGTGAAAAACTCTGATGGTGCCCAAGGTGGGGGGCTGCCAGCCCAAGCGCCCCCATGGGCCACGTGTCCACGCGCGGGCCCACCTTGACCCTGACCTGAACGCTGTGCTCTCTGTTTGCTAGGTTCTCCCCCATGGGTGTAGATCACATGAGTGGGCTTTCTGGTGTCAATGTCCCGGGCAACGCTTCTTCGGGCTGGTGCATCTTCATCTACAACCTGGGCCAGGATGCCGATGAGGGGATCCTCTGGCAGATGTTCGGCCCGTTTGGCGCCGTTACCAATGTGAAAGTGATTCGCGACTTCAACACCAACAAGTGCAAAGGCTTTGGCTTTGTGACCATGACAAACTATGAAGAAGCTGCCATGGCCATAGCAAGTCTGAACGGCTACCGCCTGGGGGACAAAATCTTACAGGTTTCCTTCAAAACCAACAAGTCCCACAAATAACTCGCTTACGCTTTTTTTTTTTTTGTACGGAATAGATAATTAAGAGTGAAGAAGTTGAAACTTTTTTGTTAGTGTACAACTCATTTTGCGCCAATTTTCACAAGTGTTTGTCTTAGTCTAAATGAGAAGTGAAAAGGTTTTTATACTCTTGGGATGCAGCCGACATGTTCAAATGTTTGAAATCCCACAATGTTAGACCAATTTTAAGTTTCTTAAGTTATTTCCTTTAAAATATATATTAAACAGAAATCTAAATAGACTGCATTGACTAACCAGTCCCTCGGGATGGTGGTGAAACTGAAGCATGCTTTAACTTCCGAGACTGTCTAACACGCGTTTCATTCAATGTCTCCACAAACTGGATAGAAACCAACAAGCAAACAGAAATGATGTTTTAGTTTTAGTTCCTAAAGATGTTAGACAGATGCTGAGTGCGTGTTTTTCTCAACCGCTTCCACATTTTAAGCGATTTCTGCTTCGGTTGACAGGAAATTGCTTTCCCAAGCAGGTCCCATTGCCACCTGCTGCTCACTCAGCTGAGGGCCCCCGGCTGTGGCAGCGGGCCAGTCTGCTGTGGGCCACCGGCGGGAGGGGGACCGCACGCCGGGCCGGGCCAGGCCCTGCGGAGGACACGAGGGGTCTCCTACGCCCAGGCGCCAATGGGAACGGACCAAAGAGTTTCAGGGGAACTCCAGTGTATTCCAGAGTCAGATCTCAGCTGCAGGCACGCCTCAAGATGCCTTGCTCCTCCGACACCCCGAATTCCTGTCCACACGTTGCATGCACAGTGCCCCCACAACAGCGGATATTGTCGACCCCTGTCTTCGCTCCAGTTTCCGAGCGCATTGACCACAGCTCCAATGCGTCAGATAGCTCTATTTTTTAACGACACAGAAACATTTGAGCATTGTATTTCTCGCATCCCTTCTCGTGAGCGCTAGGCTTTTTTCTATTTTAGTCGGGTTTTGTTTTGAAACTTTGCTCTCCTGTGAACACTCAACAGAAAAGTACTTACTTCCTGACAGTTACCTATTAACAAAAAAAACAAACAACAACAACAAAAAAACACCCTTTGATTTGTAGTTTTAAAGATTAACCCTCAAAGTTCTCTTCATAACTGCCTTGACGTTTTGGGTTGTTCTGTTAATTTTCTTTTGCTTTTTTGTGTTTTTTGTTTGTTTTTACTTTTGCATTTAAGACCATTAAATTTGATTTTGTTTTGCTCGAATTTTGTTTTGTTTTTTATTTTACCTTTTCTTTCTTTTTGGCTAGGTAAGGTACAGACAGCCCAGCATTCAGGGAGGATTCGTAAAATTTTAAGCAACAAATATACTTGCCTCAAGACAAAGCATTTCCGGATCTGTGATGTTAGGATTGCGCCCGCACAGGTGGGGTTTTTTCCCAAACGGGGAGTGGGCAGGGAGAGTCCGAGAGAGGGCCTGAGAGGTAAACAGGCAGGGCCCCAGGCTCCGGGCAACTCCTCAGGAGCGTGATGTGATTTTTTTTATAAATAACCAGTGTATGAGAGAGTCAAAACCACCATAATTTAGTACCAGCGGTTTTTAACCTTGACACGAGAGACTAATAAAGCATGTGAACGATAGGCTGTTTTTTAGTTATCGATATCATGGAATTGCGGCTTTATTTATTTATTTATTTATTTAAGTGGAAGTCACTGGGCTGTAGGCACAGCCTTCCACAGAGTGGGTCAGTGTTCTGAAACACCACCCCACTCCCGCCCTCGACCATTTGAGGCTGCCCGTCCCCCCATCCCTTCCCTCATGCTTTACTGAGGGACTGCCAGCCGCTTACCTGAGCCTCCCCAGTTTACCATGCAGCCCTCTTCTTACCCCACAAAGGGCCAATTTCATCCCTTGAGGTCTTGTCTCACAAGTTGGCCAAGTGCCACGGAGGGCCTCCTCCCTCCTGTAGGATCTTCCAGATTCTAAGTCCAAGCCAGCTTACATGCCTCCTCCTGGATCCAAGGCCCATTTGCCCGGACTTGACATGAAGAGGGTCCCCACTGTGTGTACCCCAGAGCACTCCACACCCCAGGCCTGGGATGCTCTCCTAGAAAAATATACCATGCAGGTGGTGCCAGCCTCGGGCTAACATCTTCTCAGAGCAGGTGAGGCTCCCCGTCCTCAGGGTGGCCCTTAGGCCTCCTCGCTGACACAGCCTGCCAGCCCACGCTGGCATGCAGTCTCCTACGAGAACTCTGTCAGAGGCCTGCACTGCGGAGCGACAGGCTCACAGCCAGCACCATAGCCCGTCCCCTCGTCCCCTCTGTTTTATTGGGATCACATTGGTTTTCCTGATGGTAGTACACATGAGATGGAAACGTGAAGCGCATACGGACCTCTGCGAGTTGCCCAGAGTATCTCAGTAAATGTCTCGTTTTACGCGGTCCCCACTCTGAACAGCCTTCTGGCTAAAAACCCTCATGTGTTTCTTTGGGAGTTTTAATTTGCGAGCGTGCAGGAGGATACTGCCTTTGACACGTTCTACTTCCGAAAAGTAATCGTCACTGCCACGGAAGTCCCAGATGCTGGCCCTGTGTCCGAAAAATTCATTACATCGCTAAGCTTGTTTGCAAAAGGAAGACCTCATTTTTTTTTTTCAAGTCACAATCTGAAAGAAACCATGTTTAAAAAAAAATTTTTTTAACCTAGATCAGTCATATTTGTATCTTGTGAAATGAATGCTCTCCTTTTCTTTAAGAATTTTGCTGAAAAAGAATTGAGGATAAGATGATGTTAATTTATGAAAACTTTGGTTTGGCACATAAATACCAAAGAGACTCTGACTGAATTCTCTTGGCCTGTGTGACTGGCCCTCCTAGTTGTTCACTCAGCAGCTGCACCTCTGTGTACCTGGTTCCAGTCAAATAATCCACTCTTTACCCCTCAGCTCTGCCTTTCTTCAGCTTTTCAATGTCATACGCCAAGCTGTGGTTTTCTGCGCTGGCTGTGCCTCTGGTCACACATCCCGTGACTGCGACATCCTCCCCCACTGCCCCCCCTCTTGCCAGAATAGCCAAAGGCTGGGCTTTCTCAGCCGGCGGCACCTTCCTTGTTCCCCCAAGGTGAGTCTTTCCCTCGCCAAGGGCAGCTGCCTTAACCTCCGAGAGTCTGCGCTTGGCGTTAGTGCTGGAAACCCACCTTCCAGGCTCTGAACCTCGCTGCTGTAGGGAGCCGGTCCTTGTGAGCTGGCAGCTGTGGTGGGGAAGCCCTGCTGGATCAGACAGACGTGAGAAGCCTGAGACAGCCATTGACAATAACTTAGCCAGTTGGCCTCCAGACTAGGGCCGTGGACTGACCCCAGTCTGCCGTTGGCCTTGAAAATCAGAGTTAATGTCCCCCTGGCTGTCCCATTTTGCATCCATCCCTGCCTGACACAACTTCCCTGTGCTTTCCACAGCCGTCCTGGGCTGGATCACAGAGAATGAGACCAAGCCACCAAGGGCCCCTCTTCCCACCCCACGACCCCCACCCCAGCCCTCCTCCATCTGAAATCCCTCCCATCTTCCCAGGACCCACGGTACCTCCTGGGACCTGAGGCAGCACCTCAGGAAACACCTGCTGCTCATCAGATTCCCAGGCCCAGCCCTCACCCCAAGTCCTGAGAGCCCTCCGCTGAGTGGCAGCGGGAACTGACGCTTTCTTGCAACGGCAGTAGGACCCCCAGCAGGGGTCACATTTCCACGCCTTTTGATTTTGCCTCTGACTTCTTAACGATTGTATTTTTCCACAACCTTTTGGTGACAAGAGTCAGTTTTCTGCTTGGTCGTTAAATAACTTAACTCCTCGTAAGTCCCCGTGAGGACTGAAGTTAGGCTGACCGGTGGTCTGCAGCGACCCGGGAGGACTGTGTTTCACTTCTGCCAGGAGAGAAGGCTTGTCCGTTGGTCGGGGCCACGTCTTTACTGTGTAACGTTCCGTGTATAGTGACTTGCTCTGGGCCGGTGGGGGGCACTTTCCCAAGTGGTTCCCACGTTGTACAGTAGATGGGTAGACCTTTTGTATATTAGTATGTTTTAAGTTATTGGTTTGTTTTATATAAAATAATTTATTTTTCAGGTACCATTTTTCATTTTAACTTTGTTTTTACATGGGTTTGTTTTCAATAAAGTGTGACACTGCTGTCCAAAAGCCAACAATAAAATGAATCCCATTGTGTTCTTTGGAGATTGCTTATGTAACTAGCTTTTTTTTTTTTTTTCTTTTTCTTTTTTTTCTTTCTTTTTTTTTATTTTCAGGGAAAAAAAATGTCCTCCTCAGTTTTCCATCCCCCCAGTTTGCCTTTTTATCCTTGTGAATAAATGTTCTTTAGTGTTTTAGGAGGAAAAAGCAAACCTAGATTTTGATAATCCAGAAGACTTCAGATTAATAAAGAAACTTTGAAAGAAGACCATTTTTCAAAATTTTAGTGAAGTGTGAATATTTTTTGTCAATGGCTTTCTCAAAGAGAATGAAACTTTTGCACCATTTTCAGAGTTTTTATAGAGATGCCAAATTGATATATTTACATGTAATGAAAACATGAAAAAGTTTTATTAAACAATTGTTCATAGCTGTGTAGACATTTTAATTCAGTTTTCAAAGCTCTCAGAGTGTATTTTTGGAGTACGGAGTGCTCACAGTGTGGGGCCTTACGATTCCAAAACAACGCGATTGTCCGAATACATAGTCCTTCCCGCAGGTATCAGGTTTGTGTTAATCTCTGTATGTTAACTATGACTGGAATTCTGTGATATTTTGGTAATAAATGAAGTGGGATCGTGGAGACGTGGTGGTGTGGGGGTGACGGTGTGTGCCTTGTAAAGCAGCCATCGCCGAGTGAAGCGCCAGTGATAGCTGCCGGTGACTCCCTGCTTCCTAGTTCAGAGGCTGCCCCTCACCAGGCTCTGTGCTCGGGGAGGCAGGGAGCCCTCGGGACAGCCAGCCCCAGGGATGACTCTAGGATGTATCCTGTGCCCAGCTCCCTTGCCACACACCACTCTGCCTAGATGCCACCCCCCCACCCCCACCCCCGCCCCACACACACGAATCAGCTCCCTCCCCTTGGAGACCTAGAGACCTCTCCCTTCTCCAGGCTCAAAGATTTGTGAGCCCCCTGTCTTGTCCCTGAGTATTGCCTATCCATCTGAGCCTCTGGCCATTCCGAATGTCTTCTGACACTTATCCCCTCGGGGGAGGGCAGGTGAGTTCTGACTCCCCTAGAGGCAGGACGATGTGTCAGGGTCTCAGGGTCAGGGTCTCAGGTTCGCATCCTGACTCCACGCTGTCCTCAGTAGGCAAGTCCTTGACTCTCCTCCCCAGCCTCAGCATCCCCAGCTGTGAAATGGGGTCCACAGGATCCTCGTGGAAAGGAAAACAAATCAAGTAGGTACCGCAGTCACCACGGCTGCTCTGAATCCAGGGGCAACGCTGGGGTGGGCAGAGAGAGCAGCCCCCACCCGACCCTACCCCTGGCTCCCCCACGCTCAGTGGGCTCAGCTAAAAGCCTCATGTACTTCTCCAACACTTACGGGGCCTCTTCTGAAGTCATTGGGTTTCCTTTTGTGAGTGTGTGTGTGTGTCCTATGGTCCTGCATTGCGCTCCCTCGGAATACCCAACCCGTGTCCCTCCCGGATGGTAGAGGCAGGTCGGCCCCACCCTGCCCGGGGCCAGTGGGTGGGGGCTGTCTTCACAGTTCCGTTCAAGGTTAAGGCTCTGAGGGCCTATGCCTGCATCCCTTCATCTCTATGTCTTGTTTCACCTCCATGCTTTCCTAGCTCATTTGGAAAGGATTTTCAGAAGAGAAAAAAAACCATAGACAACAGTGTTGTCCTGGAGAACCTAGTGATTGGAGTCTATCACTGGAGATTAGTGTCCTGGAGTCTAGTGATAGGAAGGACCAAGTTGTGCCATGAGGGTGGTTTTCACTGCAGAGTGGGAGGCACTGGGGCAGCAACCCTGGCCCCTTGCCCTCTGCCCCCAGCCTGGAGCCCACTCAGAGTAGGACAGGTAGGGGTGATGTGGAGCTGCGAGCCCTGAGCTCTGGGAAGCCACACACAAGTCCCACAGTAGAATTCAAGCCGGCCCTGGAGCACGCCTCCCCAGCGAATGCCTTGCTTTCCCCACCCAGGGCTCCAAAAGCACAGACCGAAGACCCCCACCATCCTGTGTGTAGGCGGTGCTGAGTGCTGGGGCGAGGGGGACCTCAGGGAGGTAGGAGGTGCTGGTGGACATGCTACCTGTTAGCTGTTAGTGTGCTGTTCACCTTAGAGTCCTTCACGGCACCGTGAGGAAGTTGTTGGTATTGTCCCCGTAGTCCTTTAAAGGTGATTCCCTGAAGCTCAGCCGATTGGGAAAACGGACACCATTCAGTGCTGGTGACCTTTTTTCCCCCCACCAGTTTGATAACGGAGCATCCTGGGTTTAGACCACCCGTTCCCTCTGTGCATCTGAGTTGTCTGTCTTGGGGTTCAGCCAGGACAGGAAGTTGGGGATGCGGAGGGGACACAAGGCCTCCCGCAGGAGGGACATTCTGCCTGTGTAACCACACGGGGGTAGGAAGGGGCTCAGGTACCCATGGGCACATGCCGGGGCCTAGACCCAACCCCCAGCTCTCCTGGGGATCTTTCAAGTCACCCCAGACAGTTGAGGGAGGGAATTCCCATATCGTGAGCACACAGCCAGCCCCTCTGCACCTGGAGCTCCAGGAACAGTGTCCCTCTGAGACCCCAAGGGCTTCTAACCTCCACCAAACTGGGGACAGAATTTGCAGAGCCTGTGATTCAGAAAAGTACCAAGAACTTCAAGTCGTTGACCTCAGAACACTAAACCGAGCACAGTGGGGCTCTCTGAGTGTGGGGTCCTGTGTGGGCATGGGTCCATGTCCCGACACCCTTTCTGTTTAGAAGCTTTCTGGTTAACTTTGGCCTTCCTGTAGACTCTGGAACCTCAAAATTCACCTTCGCCTTTGTTCCAAGGACCAGCTTCTGTCCCATTGGTTTTCTCAAAGTTGAAAGATTTGGGGACTTCTCTCGTGGTCCAGTGGTTAAGATTCCACGCTTACAAGGCAGGGGGTATGGATTCCACTCCTGATTGGGAAACTAAGATCCCACATGCTGCACAGCCAAAATCAATGTTTTAAAAGTTGAAGGATTTGGTTGAGTCCTAGAAGACACTGCAGCTCAAAGAGCCTCAGGGTGGCTGTCAGGGAGAGGGGCCAGGGCTCGAGGCAGGCCACTGGAGGGTCCTTTCCTGTTCAAGGGACCCTGGACAGGAGGTGGGGGTGGGCACAGGGCAGGGGAAGTGGTCTGGTGGCACATACATGAACCCCCTCCTCTCTCTGGCAAGTGAAGCCTCATGGCAAACTCTGGCAGGTCAACCGTGTGAACCACCCACTGCCCGACCCACACCAAGCAGCCAACCCCTGGGAGCACCAAGAGACGGGGCAGAACAAGTCCCCAGAAGCAGTCTGCAGTGGTGGAGCTCCAGGACCACCAGGGCCCCACAGGAGAGACTCCAGGGACTCCAAAACTAAAACCAGTCCTGATTTACAAATAAATACATGTGAGCTTTCTCTTTCCTCCATGTCCGTAAAGTCAGACCCAGTGCAGCTAAATAAATATTTTTTAAAAAGAAAGGAATGTGTCCAAGACAGAGGTTGCAAAGTGCTTTGCAGAGACGGAAGGAGGGCAACTGACCATGGAGGCATCAGGCCCCAGACTCACAGAAAAACCAAAGTATAAACCTTAAATACACTTTTTCAAAAGGCTTGCACTTTTTAATTTTTTTTCTAATTTCTTAAAATCTGAAAAGATTCATCTGCTTTCATGACCAAAGAAGAACATTAAAATGTATTATTTTCAAACGCTTTTGGCCACGTGAAGATGCAACCTGTAAACGTTTACAATTTAAGATGTGTGTAAAGCACCCACTTCCTGGATGTCTCCCTTTGCAGCCGCTTTGAGTACCCTGCCCCATGCCCAGTGCAGATTAGAGCCTTAAAAAGCCAGACATCAGGGAATTCCCTGGTAGTCCAGTAATTAAGGCTCCGTGCTCCCAGTGCAGCGGGCTTGGGTCTGATCCCCGGTCAGGGAACTAGATTCCACACGCCGCAGCTAAGACCTGGCGTGCGTGGTTTAGTCGTTAAGTCGCGTCCGACTCGGCGACCGCATGGACTATGTAGCCCACCAGGCTCCTCTGTCCATGGGATTCCCTAGGCAAGAATATTGGACTGGGTTGCTGTTTCCTTCTCCAGGGGATCTTTCCCACACAGAAATCGAACCTGGCTCTCCTGCATTACAGGCAGATTCTTTACCGACTGAGCTACAAAACCAAATAAATAAGCCAGGCATCAAGGCATCAGGGAATTGCCAGGTGGTCCAGTGTTTAGGACTCAGCATTTTCACTGCCTGGGCCCTCGGGTTTGATTCCTGGTCAGGGAACTAAGATCCTGTAAGCTGTGCCTGTGGCAGGGCAGGGGTGGATGGGGTGGGGTGGGGGAGGGGGAGGCGGGAACAAGAAGCCAGGCATCAGACAGGAAGGTGTGGGCGGCACGTCCAGGGTGACAATGGAGGAAGCCGATGGGGAAGGGGGAGGCCAAGCCCAGCCATCCCCGAGCCTCCGTAGGCAGGCCGATTCACAGGGGCCTGGGTTCTCCCTACCTGCTCTATGTGTGCCTCTTGGAGGAAGGGGTGCAACCCTCCACTCGTGTGCCTGTCTCGCTGTATCTCTTCACATCGTTTCCGCTCTGTGCACATCTGACTCTGTGTCCAAACCTCTGCTTTTTATAAGGACACGAGTCCTACTGGATCAGGGCCCACGATGATGACCACATATTAATTTTATCATCTCTCCCAAGACCCTACCTCCAAAGAAGGTCACATTCTGAGGTCCTGGGGTTTAGGATTTCAACATACCTTTTGGGGGGGCAGTTCAGCCCATGAAAAGCCTTTCAAAATCTGCCCTGGTGGTCCAGTGGCTAAGACTCCATGCTCCCAATGCAGGGGGCCTGTGTTCAATCCCTGGTCAGGGAATAAATCCCACGTGCCTCAACTAAGAGTTTATGCTGCAACTAAAGATCCAGAGTGCCACAACTAAGACCCAACACAGCCGAAAAAATAAACGTATATATTTTTAAATGTGTCACTGGGTCTTTTCTGAGTTCTTCCCCAAAGCAGTCAGGGTAGGGGGTTGGGGGTGGTTAGTCGACTGCCACTGCTGAGTTTGCTTCTGGGACTTCCATGGAAGAGGGGACTGAGTAAGCTGGAAGGATTCCTCCTGCTGGATTCAGTGTGACAGGGGCTAACAGGATGAGCTATGTAATTTGGGGGCCTAGTGTAGCATGAAAATGCAGAGCCCCCACTTTAAAAATTATCCAGAATTTCAGATACACAAAATGCAGTGTATCCGTAAAATGGAACATTATTCATCCTTTAAAAGGAAGGAAATTCTAACACATGCTACAACACAAGTGAACCATGGTAAGTGAAATAAACCAGTCACAAAAGGACGAACGTGGTAAGATTCCATTACGTGAGAGCCCTGGAGAAGTCAAGTCCATGGAGACAAGGTAGGATGGTGGGGGCCGGGGGCTGGGGAGGGGATGGGGAGTCAGCGTTTAGTGCAGACAGTTTCTACTGAAGATGAAAAAGTCCAGGCGATGGGTGATTGCAGGACAGTGTGAATGTACTTAATGCTGCTGAGCTGTGCACTCTTTTAAGTGAATTTTAGGTTATGTGTAGTTTACCACACTTAAAAAATAAAGTTTTTAAAAAATGTATTAGGAATTTCAAGATGACAGGACTTCCCCGGTGGTTCAGTGGTTAAGACTTTGCCTTCCAATGCATGGGATACAGGTTTGATCCCTGATCGGGGAGCTAAGAATCCACATGCCTCATGGCCAAAAAAAACTGAAAAAATAGAAATTAAAAAAAAAAAGACATAACATAGAAAATTCAATAAAGACTTTAAAAATGGTCCACACCAAAAATAATCGTTAAAAAAAAGGGTGGGTAGTGTACTTCCCTGGTGGTCTAGATGTTAAGATCTGTTTGTGAATGCAGGGGACACGGGTTCAATCCCTGGCCCAGAAACTAAGAGCCCACATGCCGCTGGACAGCTAAGCCCACACACCACAACTGTTGAGCCCAAGTGCAGCAACTACTGAAACCCACACGCCCTAGAGCCCACGCTCCATAACAAGAGAAGCCACAGCAATGAGGAGCCCACGCACCGCAACTAGAGAGTAGCCCCCACTCGCCGCAACTAGAGAAAGCCTGCACGTAGCAACAAAGTCCTAGCACAGCCAAAAATAAAGTTATCTTTAAAAAAAAGAATTTCAAGATGGCAACCGCAAAGCGTGAAACAGCATGTGCTACCCCATGGATCAGATGTTGCCCCAGCTGGCTGCCTACATCTTGCGCCACCTGCAGCCAGCAGACCTCCCCGTGCAGCCAGGACTCCCTCGCTCTCTGTGCCCAGATGGGGAGAAACCTGCTCACAGCTGGTGTTCTCATCACCTGGAGGAATACAGTCCAGGTCTCTCTATGAAAACTCACACAGCACGCCCTTGCTGGCAGACGTAATTGGTACAATAAAAGGCAAGCTGGGTGGCGACGAACTTCTAAGGGCAGAATTCCGGTTTCCCTCCTGACAAGGTCTGGGTGTTGCAGGCACATGACTTGCCCTTTCTGGGGTCCCAACCCAAGGACCCCAAGGAGGGTCTTCCTTGCTGTGGTCACATGGAAAAGGGAGTGCGTCAGCCCCATCTGAGCCAGGACAAAGTTTGCTCCCCTCCCCCCATCACTTACCTCAAATCCCCCCTTACCCACGCTCCCACAGCTGAGTTAGGGGTCCCCACTGGACTCCTGGTCCTGAGACAGGGGGTAGTAGGACCTGCCACTGATGCCTCTGTGCCTACAGCTTGCTTATCTCAATATCCTTCTAACCATTCTTATATTCAATCCACACATATCCATCAGGTCAAACACTGCAGGACCACCCACACACAAGCAAAAAGCACAATATAGTCCATCCATATGATGGAATATTGTTGTTCTTCAGTTGCTCAGTCATGTCTGGCTCTTTGCGACCCCATGGACTGCAGCACACCAGGCTCCTCTGTCCTCCATTATCTCCTGGAGTTTGCTCATGTTCATGTCCACTGAGTGGGTGATGCAATCAAACCATCTCATCTCTGCCGCCCCCCTTCTCTTTTTGCCTTAGTCTTTCCCAGCATTCAGCCGTAAAAGGGAACGGGTCTCTGAGACACCTGAGACAACATGGATGAACCCAGAGAATATGATGATTGGAGAAAGAAGCCAGACGCAAAATGCCACACAGTGTGTGATTCCATTGATAAGAAATGTCCGGAACAGGCAGATCCACAGAAAGTAGGTCAGTTATTGCCAGGGGCCTGGTGGGGTGGGGTGGGAATGAGACCTACTGCTTGCTGGGCACAGGGCTTCCTTTTGGGGTGAAGAAAATGTTTTGGAACTAGATGGAGGTGGTGGTTGCCGCAACCTTGTGAATACAGGGAAATCCACTGAGTTGTTCAATTTAAAATGGAGGGTTTTCTGGGACTTCCTAGCTCTTCAGTAGTTAGGACTCTGTTTTCATTGCCAAGGGCATGGGTTTCATCCCTGGTGGGGAAACTCAGATCCCACAAGCCACGCAACATGGCAAATAAAACAGAGTAAGGCAAAATAAAACTAAAATAAGGCAGAATAAAATAGGCTCAGCGGATAAAGAATACACCTGCAACGTAAGAGACACAGGAGACGCAGGTTCACTCTCTGGGTCGGGAAGATACCATGGAGAAGGAAATGGCAACCCACTCCAGTATTCTCGCCTGAAAAATCCCATCAACAGAAGAGCCTCCTGGGTTCATGGTGTCACAGAGTCAGACATGACTGAGTACATGAGCATCTTTTCACGTGACCATTGCCCATCTGTATGTCTTCTTTGGAAGCCTCTGTTTATTCTTAACAGGTAATGTTCACCATTCAAAGCATGCAATGTCCAAAGATGATTGAATGAAAACTCCCCCTCTCTCTGATTTCCTTGCCACCCGGCTTTCCTCTCTTGAGCTGCCTGTGTGCGCAGGCACTTTCCAGTCAACTATGTGTTGATGTTGTATTTTAAATAGGTGGGTGGCCAAGCCACCAGGTCTGTGTTTTAAACCCACCAAAATGCTGAGAGGGGCGTGTTTTACTGCTTGTAGAGTGTCCTGCATTTCAGAAACTGCAAGCTTATTTAACAAGTGTTTTCAGCTCCATCCATGCTGTAGCATGTATCAGAACTTCATTCCTTTTGAAAGCTGAGTAATATTCCATCATACGGATGGATCACATTGTGTTTATCCACTCACCTGTTGATGGACACTTGCTTCTACCTTTGGGTGAAGAGGACTAATGCTGCTCTGAACATGGGTCTGCAAATACCTCTTTGGTTCCACTGGGTTTTGGTTTTTTTTTTTTTTGGTCTCTTTTTCCCTTTTCCCTTCTCCACCTCCCCTTCCTGGATCATGGTAACAAAAGAGGGATTGATAATGGTCCTTAAGATGGAAGAGACAGACCCTAGCATGATAAGGCCCAAGAAATATGCCAAAATCGCCCCGTTGTGACTTTCATTAGCCCCACACAATTTTGCCTTCATAGGTTCTATCCCCCATGGAAAAAGGAAAAAAAATATATGTTTTACAACACTGTTGGCATAAATATGACTGAAATTCCAGCTAGATTATATATTTTTTCTTCTTATTTTAAAAGAAAGCAAAACCTTTGCAAAAAGCCCCCAAGTATGGTAGGCCCTTAGTCACCTGAGAGGAAGGTCACCCCTGCTAAGAGGTCAAGACTGGTTCTTTTTTCTTTTTTTCCTTTTGTTTACCCTGGAAGTGTATTTGGTTTTGGGTGGGGGTGGTTGTGTTTTTGTTTGTTTTTGTCCACACGGCATGCAGGATCTTAGTTCCCTGACCAGGGATGGAACCCACGCCCCCTGCACTGGGAGCATGGAGTCTTAACTGCTGGACCGTCTTGGAAGTCCCAGGGAAGTCCCAGGGACCATTTGAGAAATCCCAGTTCTCGTTCTTTGAAAGGTCTGATTGCCTTATAAGCTCTGCATCTGCTACTTGACTGTTCCACCCACAGTCTACATGGAATCTGATTGGTGCAAATAATCATGAGAAGAGAAATGAGGTTCCAAAGAGAGAGGATGAAGGACCCTAAGGACCACTGGAGATGCTAGAAGCCCCTCCCGATCAACTACCTGCTGAGGGCCCTGCACAGCACAGCCAAAGGCTCCGCCCTGCACAGTGCCTGGAAGCTGACAGCCAGGTGTGCCCCTGCCCCCAACCTGCACCATAAAAGACAGGCTTCCGTGACCCGGAGTCCTGAGCGTTCTGACCCCTGGCTCTTCCACAGGTCCATCTGCTGGTCCCCCTGTTTGGGATGCTGTGGTCTCCTAGCGACCACAGTGGCCTCAGGATCTCTCCACAAAACAGAGCTGATCGGATGGCTCACACGGCACCCCGCCATGCCCTCTTTAAAACTCCCCAGTGTACCTACTTAGGCAACCCTCGTGATCTGGTCCCCACCTATCCTCTCCAGCCAGGCTCTCCTGCTCCCCCTGACATTTCCATGATCTGTCTCCAACCCCTGCTGGCACTGTCCCCACAGCAAGCTTTCCTGTCTAGCCGCTCCTTTATTTATTTATCTTGTTTTGGTTGAACCCGGTCTTTGTTGCGGCACTCAGGATCGCTAGTTGCAGCATCCGAACTCTTAGTCGTGGCGTGTGGCATCTAGTTACCTGACCAAGGATCAACCCAGCACCCCCTGCGTTGGGAGTAGGGAGTCTTAGCCACTGGACCCCCAGGGAAGTCTCTAACTGCCCTTTATGGCTTCTTTCAAACACCTTCGACTTCCCCATCCCAGCCCTTGAGTGGATCAACTTCTGGAGGCCTTTGCTTCCTTGATAGAGAAGGGAATGATAGTGCCAGTTTCACAGATTTTAAGGAGGATTCAAATCCTACCTTACCGACAGCCCTTGCTTTTCACATCACCCAGCCTGGCCGTGGCCGCCGGGTGGGGGTCTACACTGTGACCTGGGCCTGGGGCTTGGCCCTAACTCTCCAGCTAGATTCTCTCTGTGGACGTGGTTGATGTGGGCGCTTCCTCCCTGCCTGCGAGCTGTGGGCGCCTGTCTGTAGAGGACTAATGATAGCATCCGCCTTGGGGGCTTGTGGGCTGGCGCCAGATCAGAAGCTGCTTCCTGGAGCCTAGCTCGCTGTCTGGAACAGGGGAGGCGTGCCGTCAGTGCCAGCAGCTATTATTATTTCTGGGGAAGGAGAACAGGAGATGGAGAGGAGAGTCAGCCGGGTAGAGGGGGAGCAGAAGTGGGAAGAAGGCCAGACAGAAGGCAAACAGATGGCGCAGGTCTGTGGGCAGCAGGAGCTGGGCGTGGAATCTTAGATCCCGGGCCAGGGATGGAACTAGTGTCCCCTGCATTGCAAGGTGGCTTCTTAACCACTGGACCAGCAGGGACATTAAGAAACGTGTAAGTGCCCAGTACAGGACGATTAACTGTAGGCATTGAGCTGGCTGTATACCAGAGTTCTAGAATTCATGTATCTTGCTTATCTACACCCAGCCCCTGGCAACCACCCTTCTCTTTGTTAAGCCGTAACATTTTGGGTAATTTGTTGCAGAGCAGTAGATGAATAATACACAGAGTCCTTTCTGTGATCATCTTAGCGCCAACTCACCCTTCCTGGGGTCTCAGTGCACACAGGACACAGTATGGGTTTTCTGGATGCTCCCCCCAGAGGGTGACTCCCCGGCGTCTTGGTCCCCGTTCCCTGGCTTCACCGTGGACCACGCCGGTCGGCCTTAACACACACTCACCTGACAGCACTGGGAAAGTTTCCAGGCAGCCTGGGGTTCGCCTACCACCTGGGGGAACTGACTGTCTTAGTCAGCTGGGGCAGCTGTAACAAAATACCACCCACTGGTTGGCTTAGACAACAGACCACGATTTGCTGGTTTGCTTTGTAGGAACACGTAGATCAGGCACAATCACCAGTGACACACCAAGTTACAAGACAAGGCAGGCGACCCTGTAACCGAGGTCTACTCAAGGAGCTGAAATCACAAAGATCCCTTCCCTTTTACCTTTTCTGCCTTTGTTAACCTTATGCCTGGGCTACAGAAGACCTAAACAGACTTTTCTCCAAAGAAAACAAACAGATGCACATGAAAAGATGCTCAATATCGCTATTAGAGAAATGCAAAACAAAGCCACAATGAGGTACCACCTCATACTGGTCAGAATGGCCATCATTAGAAAGTCTACAAATAATAAATGCTGGAGAGGATGTGGAGAAAAGGTAGGTACAAATCTAAACGTTAGTAGGATTGTAAATCAGTGCAGTTACTATGGAAAAACTATAGAGATTCCTTAAGAAAACTAAAAATAGAGTAGCCATATATCCAGCAATCCCCATCCTGGGCATATATCCAGAAAAGACAAAAGCTCTAATTTGAAAATACACATGCATCCCAATGTTCAGAGCAGTACTATTTACAATAGCCAAGACATGGAAACAAGCTAAGTGCCCATCAACAGGTGAATGGAAAAAGAAGATATGTATAATAAGTAATGGAATATTAGTCACAAAAAGAGTGGGAATAATACCATTTGCAGCAACATGGATGGACCTGGAGAATAGCTTACTAAGTGAAGTAAGTCAGACAGAGAAAGACAAATACCATATGATACTACATATGTGGGATCTAAAAAACAGTACAAATGAACTTATTTACAAAACTGAAACAGACTCATCGACATAGAAAACAAACTTCACTTACCAAAGGGGATGCTGCTGCTGCTAAGTCGCTTCAGTCATGTCCGACTCTGTGTGACCCCATAGACGGAAGCCCACCAGGCTCCGCCGTCCCTGGGATTCTCCAGGCAAGAACACTGGAGTGGGTTGCCATTTCCTTCTCCAATGCATGAAAGTGAAAAGTGAAAGGGAAGTCGCTCAGTCGTGTCCGACTCTTCGCAACCCCATGGACTGCAGTCTTCCAGGCTCCTCTGTCCATGGGATTTTCCAGGCAAGAGCACTGGGTGGGGGGATAAATTGGAAGTATTGACTTAATAGATACATACCACTATATAAAAATGGCTTCCCAGGTGGAGGTAGTGGTAGAGAATCTACCTGCCAATGCAAGAGTTGTAAGAGATGTGGGTTCAATCCCTGGGTTGGAAAGATCCCCTGGAGAAGGAAATGGCACCCTACTCCAGTATTCTTTTCTTTTTTTTTTTTTTTTTCCATACACATAATGCTACTCCAGTATTCTTGCCTGGAAAATTCCATGGAGAGAGGAGCCTGGTGGGCTATAGTCCATGGGGTTACAAAGAGTCAGACACGACTGAGCATCTGAGAACATATATAGAATAAGTAAACAACAAGGGCCTACTGTATAGCACAGGGAACTATATTCAGTGTCTTGTACCAAACTATAATGGAAAAGAATTGTTAAAAAATAATTATATATATATGTATATAGTCGAATGAACTAACACAATATTGTAAATCAACTATCAGTTCTCAGATGCTCAGTTATATCCGAGTCTGTGACCCCATGGATTGTAGCCCATCAGGCTCCTCTGTTCATGGGATTTTCTAGGCAAGAATCCTGGACTGGGTTGCCATGCCTTCCTCCAGGGGATCTTCCTGACCCAGGGCTTGAACCAGGATCTTTTATGTCTCCTGCATTGTCAGGCAGGTTCTTTACCTCTAGCACCACCTGGGAAACCCTCGCAGGTACATAGCACCTGCTAAAGCACCTGTGGCAAAACAGATGTAGGTAAAGGGTGTATGAGTGTTCATTATACTATTCTTGCAACTTTTTTGCAGCTTTGAACATTTTCAAAATGAAAAGGTAGGGAAAACATAAACCACCCTCACTCTACCCCATATGTACCTCCAGCTGTCATCATTTCACTTTCTAAGCACTGCAAAGATTCCTCAGAGGCATCTCTGTTCTCCTTCTCTATGTGCCTATTAAACATTTAATAACGGACTCTCCAAACATGCCAGAAAGTTCTCGATCTGTAGCGTTTGTCAATTCCTACGGCATAAATACCCCCACCATGGCCAATTTCAGGCTACTAATGTGGTGCATTAGAGGCAGAATTGGTGGGGACTTCCCTGGTGGTCCAGTGGCAAAGACTCGGTGCTCCCAATGCTGGAAGCCCAGGTTCGATCCCTGATCAGGGAACTAGATCCCACATGTTGCAATGAAGACCTGGCTCAGCCAAATTAAATAAATAAAAATAAATAGGAAAAAGAATCCCTAACTCAGTGACCGAGATGAAGTGGACCTGTGACTTGTCTCCCATTTCCCTGTGTGGCACCCTGCAAATAAACCATTACTTTAGACAAAAAAAGACAGAATTAGTAAGAGGTATAGCATATCTAACATGGTATTTCCAGCCTACAGAAGAGACATATGTAAATAACTTCAGTAGCATAGACAGGGGCATAATAAGAAGTGTTGAGTTTTGAGAATTTATTACCATTATTTTAATATAATCCAGTTGATTGTAAGTTTATACAATCAATTTTAAAATAATGACTGTGTTTAATAACTAGCTCCAAAATTCCTAAAAATTTGACAATTGGCTCTTGCCAGGCAGTCCAAGCTGGTTCCAGCACACCTCTGTAAAAAAAAACGAAAGCTCAGCCAATTGAAATCTGGCTTCCACAGCCACCATTCAACCAAAATCTTCTAGTTTCTCTCCTCAGGGACCTCCATATTACAAAGTACAAGGGCCAATGGATACCATTCTGACCTGGTGTGCCTGGCCTGAGTTCTCTACTGCATTCAGCACCGCTTACTCCACCTGTCTTCTCCAAGCGACTCCAGGTCCTCTTATGACCTGTTGACCAGTCCTGCCCAGTCTCTTTTAAGGGCTCTTCTTCCTCCATCTGACTACAGGGTTTTGATGTGCCCACCTGACATATTCTCTCTGGGTGCCCTTGTCTAACTCCATGATTTCAACTACAGCTAAGAAACCCTTAGACCTTCTTCTCAGCAGCAAACCTGTATATCCCAACCTCTTAACTAGTTTCAGTTCAGTTCAGTTGCTCAGTCGTGCCCGACTCTTTACGACCCCATGAATCGCAGCACGCCAGGCCTCCCTGTCCATCACCAACTCCCGGAGTGTTGTGTTTAACAACTCCCGGAGTTCACTCAAACTCATGTCCATCGAGTCGGTGATGCCATCCAGCCATCTCATCCTCTGTCGTCCCCTTTTCCTCCTGCCTCCAATCCCTCCCAGCGTCTGAGACTTTTCCAATGAGTCAACTCTTCGCATGAGTTTCAACTTTAGCATCATTCCTTCCAAAGAACACCCAGGGCTGATCTCCTTTAGAATGGACTGGTTGGATCTCCTTGCAGTCCAAGGGACTCTCAAGAGTCTTCTCCAATACCACAGTTCAAAAACACCAATTCTTCGGCGCTCAGCTTTCTTCACAGTCCAACTCTCACATCTATACATGGCATTTCCAACAAAGCCAGAGTGGAAGCCCTCAACACTTCTTCTCACCTCCAGGTGGCGCTCCTGAGGGACAGAGAACGCAGATGTGTCCAACTCTGAAGCCAGGGAGTGTATGCTGCCTCCCTTCCAAGTCCCATAGACCTTATCACAGTTTTAGTAATGGCAAAGGTTTCAATAGGGCAAAGGCAACATACATTATTAACTCTCCCCATGGTACCAGCGAGTACACCATGTGAAATACTGGGCTGAATGAAACACAAACTGGAATCAAGACTGCCAGGAGAAATATCAACAGCCTTAGATATCTAGATGATACCTAATGGCAAAAAGCAAAGAGGAACTAAACAGCCTCTTCATGAAGGTGAAGGAAGAGAGTGAAAAAAACTGGCTTAAATTCAACACTCAAAATCTAAGATCATGGCATCCAGTCCTATCAATTCATGGCAAATAGATGGGGAAAAAGTGGAAACAGTGACTGATCTTTTCTAGGTCTCCAAAATCACTGCGGATGGTGACTGCAGCCATGAAATTAAAAGATGCTTGCTCCTTGGAAAAAAGGCTATGACACCCCTGTGCTGTGCCTAGTCAATCAGTTGTGTCCAACTGTTTGAGACCCCATGGACTGTAGCCCACCAAGCTCCTCTGTCCATGGGAATTCTCCAGGCAAGAGTACTGGACTGGGTTGCTGTGCCCTCTTTCAGGGGATTTTCCCAAGCCAGGGATTGAACCCAGGTCTCCTGTATTGCAGGTGGATTCTTTACCAACTGAGCTACCAAGGAAGCCTAGACAGCGTATTAAAAAGCAGAGACATTTTCCCCACAGAGGTCCATATAGTCAAAGCTATGGTTTTTCCAATAGTCATGTACAGATGTGAGAGTTGGACTATAAAGAAGGTTGTGCGCCAAAGAATTGATGCTTTTGAATTGTGTTGCAGGAGAACTCTTGAGAGTCCCTTGGACAGCATGGAGATCAAACCAGTCAGTCCTAAAGGAAATCAACCCTAAATATTCATTGGAAGGACTGATGCTGAAGCTGAAGCTCCAATATTTTGGCCACTTGACGCTAAGAGCTGACTCACTGGAAAAGACCCTCGTGGTGGGAAAAGTTGAGTGCAAGAGAAGGGGGCCGACAGAGGATTAGATGGTTGGATAGCATTATCAACAAATGGACAGGAGTTGGAGCAAACTCTGGGAAATAGTGAAGGACAGGGAAGCCTGGCGTGCTGCAGCCCATAGGGTCAGGAAGAGTCGGATATGACTGAGAGGTTGAACAACAACGCTACCAACACACCATCTCTTCCCAGCTGCACGACCATGTCCAGGTACCGCCAGTTGGTGGATTCTCTAAATGGAAAATAGCATCTGGGTGCTGATGTGACAGAGGCATGACCTTCTTCCGGTCCAGGTGTATCAATTCACACTAAATGGATGGAGGGAAGAGTGGCTCACACTCAGCCAGGTCTCAGCTTCCCGTTCCTTTTCTGGACCAAAACCAACAGGTGCCTCCCGAAAGTGCTGTACAAATGTGGGCTCATTCGCTCTTGCTCTTGAAGCAACTCACTTGCTCGTCTGTTAGTCAATGTCAGTCACTGTCAGTGAGTCAGAGTCAGTGGCAAAGGGCAGGCCCATCGGTCAATCAGTCAGAACCCAGTTGAATCGGTTCTTATGGTAGGTCGCTCTGTACCGGTCTTTCCGGCCACGCGAACCCTGGGTTGTCTGTAGGAAAATCTTCGCTCGTGACAGACTCCACATCCTCAGGCTCCGCCTCTTCGCTTTCTTATCCAACCATAGGTCTCTGCCACACAGGAGTACACGCCCCCCAGGTCACATCCAGTCACAGGCCCCGCTCTTCCGAAACTCTGCCCTATCAGAGGCCTAGCTCTCCAGGACTCTCCCGCCCTCTGTGAGGCCACGCCCCCATTATGGACCTCCCTCCACGGCCCCTCCTTCCTTAGGAGTCCTGTCCAATGATACGCCCTTCCTTTCACAAACCCCGCCCCCAGGTCTGCTTTTCCCAGGCCCAGACCCTACCAGGCAGACGCGGCGGATGACGGTATCGAGTCGCGCCCCGAGAAGGTCACACGGGATCCTCCAGCATGGCGGCGGCGGCGCTGCGGGCAGGCTGGTGCCGCTGCCCGCGGGTGAGCAGATATGCGGGGCCAGGAGGGCGGGACTAGGGAGCTCCGGACTGGCGACCTCCAGGATCTCGTTGTCCCGAGTTCTTTGACCTCTTTGCCCCCTTCCCTGGACTCCGCGAGAGACTCAGAGTTTGGTCACTGGGTCAGCCGAGGCCGGGGCGGGGGCCCGGTAACGTGGGGCCTGGAGCTAGGCCTGAGGGCGGGGGAGCCGAGACTGTCCGGCCGGGGGCAGTAATGCATGGAGCCGCCGGGGGCAGTAATGTATGATCGCCCCTCATTTCTGGCTGACCCCACGTGTACCGAGGAGTGAATGGTGACCGTGGCGCTCCATGGAGAAGCAGTGGCGAGGAAAAGGCAGAAAACCGTGACAGTCACGGCTCGGCTTAATACGCTTCGTCCGCAACCGGGAGCACTTTCCGTCTTTCCTCCTAATCCTCTGAAAGTACGGGAGGTAGTTGTCGCCCTGGCTGAGAATCTGGGCTCACAGATGCCTTGGGGGTCAAGGCGTATAAAGTGCATTGGGACAATAGTACTCACGTTGCTACTATTTGATGCTATCTCAACAGGTTAGGAAACTGGGAGCTCAGTCGTGCTAAGCAAGCTGCCCACAGTCTCAGAGCTAGCAGGGTGGTTGACCTGGCCCAAAGCTCAGGTCAGGAAGGAAAGTTATCTCACAGGAATCTGAGTGTCAGGAGAAACAAGGTGTTTCTGACTCAGGGCAGAGCTTTTCTTCTGGACTGATTGTCTTTTGAGTCAGGGTTTGAAGGCTGCGTGTACAGGTGTTTGATTTGGGCACAAGACAAAAGAGGAGCCACCTTCAGGTTCCGTCCTCCTGTGGGGTTTTCCTTCCCAATTAGAGAGCGATCGGCTTCAACTTCAGACTGCTGCTGACGTCGGTGGCTCTAGGATCAATGGCTGTAGGCATTTAAAAGAAGAAAACAACAAAGCAATTAAAACAAAAGTTTCGATAACTCACAGGAGTTACTCTTGAGTAGCTATAGGAGATCATGGCATCTGTGTAAGTCTGTATGTTGCTTAGAGTTCCTGGAGACAGGAAGCATGGAACAGGATGAGGAGAGGCGCAGGGATTGTAGAAATGGAAATGTGATTTTGTCAGGTCATTGACATCCATGTTACTGGCTCCATGCTGGGTGCTAGGATGCAGCATTGAACAGGACCTACATGGAGCTTCCCTCCTGGAGCTTAAGTTCATCATTTGGTCAGAGAAGAAATGCCTTTCACATGAGGTTAGCAGCATCTCTCTGCCCAGGTGACTCCCGTAAGTTGCTCTGCTCACATCCCAAGCCTGGATCAGGACATCGTAGGTTTATTGCAGGGTCGTGCCTGGGACAGTAAGTTATCAGTGTGTGCCTCTGAAAGCCCAGGCCTCTGGTCCTCCGAGGCCGCAGAAGTAGAGAAGGCTGGTTGCTACCAGCATCAAGGCTCCGCATGCCCATTTTCAGACTAAGGCCTTAAATCAGACTGGCACATTTAGCCTTTAGCGTTCTTCCACCATAGGTTGGCATAGGACCCATCTGGTTTCCCCTAGGTTCAGAGTCGGGACGGTACATGTAGGCCCTGCAGGTACAGTTCCAAGATTTTCTCTTTCTACCAGATTCCACTGGCTTCTCATAATTTGAGAAGATGGTCGAGCATCAAGCATGCAGGTGGGATGGGATAAAAATCGTCAGATGAGTCTTAGCAATCTCTGCTCTTTTAGGTGGCCTGTTTCATTCCTTCCTCATCACCCTCTGGTCTAAACGGATCTTTATCTCTTCTCCCTCGATTAGAGATGTGTTGGCAGCGGAGTCCATCTACTGTCCAGCCACAATCTAGTGCCACTGCCCCATGGTTCCTACCAGCTGCCCAGGCCTAGTGGAGAGCTGACCCTGGTGAGTGACTCAAGATGTGAGCCAGCTGGCTGGAAGGGGAGATGTGAGGGTCAGGCATAGGTGACAGAAGAGGCCTGCAGGATGCTGCCCACACTGCCGGGGCCTCTGATGGGCAGGCCTTCTGGAGTCACAGAGCCCAGTGGGCCTGGTGCTTTTGGTATCTGGAAGTGCTCGGCACACTGTGGGTGGGGCTCCTGCCTCCCAGAGTGGACTGGGATCCCTGTAGCGGAGCTGAAATGCACCACCTACTGGGTCGCACGTCTGGGTCCTTCAAGCAAAGCTGGGCCTTGCTTCTGGGAGACGGCCCCATGGGCATTTGCATTCATAGAGTCACACATCTTCTGGAGCTGGGTTTCCCCAGGCTAGACCATCCTTACCTTTATTTTTTTTATTGTATTTATTTATAAAACTTTTACATTTATATTTTTATACAAAATTTCTGTAATTTTGTTTTTATGTAATTTTATATTTATATATTTATATAATGTTTTTATATTTTTATAAAGTTTATATATATAATTTGCATAATTTTATTTATAGCTGTCCTGGGTCTTGGTTGCTATGCTTGGGGCTTTCTCTGGTTGCAGCGAGTGGGGGCTACTCTCTAGTTGCCGTGCGCGGGCTTCTCGTTGTGTCGGCTTTTCTCGTTGCAGAGCATACCCTCTAGGGCTCGGAGGCTGCGGTAATTGTGGCACCAGGGTTTAGTTGCCCCACAGCAGGTGGGATCTTCCCGGATCAGGGATCGAATCCATGTCCCCTGCATTGGCAGGTGGATTCTAAACCACTGGACCACCAGGGAAGCCCCGATATCTCTCTTAATCTTGACGTTGTTTGTCAGAAATAGCATTTCCTAGAGCTTTTGCCCTCTCCATCACTCCTCCTCAACCATGCTTCTGCTGGTGTGTCACCACCATGGGGAGGAAAGCCCCAAACTTCACACTGACTCCACTTCCACATCCTTGAGCAGCTCACACCCTCCCTTTCTTTTGAGTCTCAGCACAGCCCTCTAGTTACCTGTGCCAGCCTGTCTCCCCAGCCGTGTCCTCGGGCTGTTGTAGGTGTGGGACGTGTCTTTCCCATTAGTTGTCCACATCTCTGATCTGCCCTGCCCCCCACCACTACCACCCAGTCCCCAGTCCTGGGGTGAATGGTGGGGCTGCTGTGAGCTGAGGCAGTCCCTGACACTCTTGGAACCTGGATTTCCCCTAGCGAAGGGCTGGCCAGGACCCATCTGGACCAGACAGCTGCCTGCCAGCACCAGGCCTGGCCACCCCACCTCTGGGGCAGCACCCAGATTTTCTGCCTCTTTTGCTGGGGCTTGATAGCAGCCAGGGGGGCTGTTGCCCCGAAACTGGTAGGGTGAGTCCCCAGGCCTGGTGGGGACCCCGCACACCCTCAGAAGTGGGAGCAGCCAAGCACACGTGGCCATGTCCCCGTGACCTGAGTCACTCGCTCACAATCATTTCTGAAGCTTTCTCTTTCCTGAGCCTGTGAAGGAGGAGAAGCCAGGATCTAAACCCAGCTGTGTCTGACCCCAAAGCCCATGAATTGGGCAGGGCAGTGCATGGAGTGGGGCCTCATGTGGGATCTTCCTGGACCAGGGATCAAACCCATGTCCCCTGCACTGGCAGGCAGATTCTTATCTTCTGTGCCACCAGGGAAGTGGTGGCTTCATTTCTTTTTATTGCTGAATAATGTCTTGTTGTCTGGGTGCCCCACAGTTTATCACCTAATAGTTTTTTAGTGTGCCTCTTCTACTCTTCTGCAAAGAGAGAGCTCTTCATTGTTAAACCTGTATCAACAGAAAATAGAAAATTAAAAAAAAAAAAACATCCTTTGTCTCTTTCTACATTCTTTCTAGTCCAAATCCTATTCCTCTGGAAGCAGAAAAGGCTTTCTCTCTGGCTTGCTCGATAACATCAAACAGGAATTAGCCAAAAACAAAGAAATGAAAGAAAGTATAAAAAAGTTCCGAGATGAGGCCAAGAAGCTGGAAGAGTCAGATGCACTCCAGGAAGCCAGGAGGAAATACGTGAGTCCCCTTCGCGACTCGTCTCTGAACAGACTTATTGGCCAACCCAGTATGTTAATCACTGATTAACCTCTCTCACCTCTTACTTGCTCCCTGGAGCCAGGAATTCCTGTAGCACAGTGCCCCGGCTGTCAGGGTCCCTGATGATGGGGAGTAAGGGGGCCGGGGGAGCCACTCAGCCTGTCAGGTCTGTGGTGAGCCTGCAGCATCCTCTGCACACAGACCAGCACATGGGGGGCTTTCTGGACCTCCTGTGTCAGAATCTGCATTGTGGGGGAGGCTCAAGAGAGGGGGACATGTGTGTACTTACGGCTGACTCGCACTGCTCTACAGGAGAAACCAACACAACATTGTAAAGCAACCATCTCCAATTAAAAATAAATAAAAAAGGAAAAAAAAAAAAGAAGAATCTACATCTCCATAGATCTCTCAGGCACTAGGTTTGAGATGTGTACTCCGGAGGGCCTCTGAGTGAAATGGGTAGAAAGTGGGTTCCAGGGCTAGTGTAATTGTTACATGGTCATTTGGCCAAAAACTTGGATTTTTCCATTAGAGCGTACGGAAACACCCAAACAACTTTCAGCTGCCTGTGAATGGGCCTGTAGCCCTTTATCTGTCTGCCCGCGAGGGCTCTGTGAGCCCTGCCATCTCCCCTGTGGGTGGCTGAGCCTGGAGTGTGGGCGCTTGCCCCGGATGCCCCAGGTCCCTCGGTGTTTTGCTGTGTTGACCCCCGATCCCGGGCTGCTGGCGCAGTGAGGCCTGTTCCCTCCGAGTCTCCGCTAAACTCTCTGTGGGGGATTCCACCCTATGGGAGAGCGCCCTTCCTTGTCATGAAGGAAGAGGAGTGGGCTGAGGGGCCACCTGGGGGCAGAGGAGGCTGAGGTTGAGGCAGGGTGCCTGGGTGGGGGCAGAGTGGGAACAGCACCCCACCACCACCGCCCTCAACATATCACTGATGAGCAGGTAGAAGAGTTCACCCGCTGCCACCCAGAGAGAGATTCGGGGCCTGGGGCTTTGTGCTCAGGAGGGTCCTTGTCCAGGATTCATGCCAGGCTGAGGGGCAGCCAGGGACCCTGGGCAGAAGGGAGGGACCCGTTGGGCAGGCTGAGGGGGAGGGGCAAGAGAAACAGAGGTGTCTGGGGAGGAAGGGACTGCTGAGAAAATGCTGCTTTGGACTGTGCATCACAACACAGAGACACAATGTCCTTCCCCCTAGAGAACCATTGAATCGGAAACCCTGCGGACAAGCGAGGTGATCAGGAAGAAGCTGGGGGAGATCACAGGCACCGTCAAGGAGGTAATGGCCTCAGGGCTCCCAGGGCCTCTTACCCGAGGCTGCAGGGCCTGTTTGTTCCCACCTCTGGCAGAGGAGTTGGGGGGCGGGGGCGGTGCTGGGAGCCTCAGGAGGAACTGGCAGCCAGCACTGTGTAGGCTGGGGTGGTGAGCAGCCTGTTCACTCCAGAGGCTTTCCGGAGTCCAGGATGCCCTCAGGAAGGAGGGCGACGTCAGACCAGCCCACTGGCCTGTAGTTCACTGGCCTGCTTAAGTTAGAAGCCTCTGTGCTACAATCAGGAGGGTCAAATGAGGATGTTTTTCTTCCCTCCTTAGGATAGGAGGTGAGTACTTTGCCTCCAAGGGTGGAGGTGGGAGTGACTTTCCTGGAGGGCTTTCTTCTTTGTTGCTTCTCTTTGGTTTTTCTGTTCTCCTGGGCTGGAGAGAGGGACCTGCCTGCTAAGTCACTTCAGTCTTGTGACCCATGGACTGTAGCCCTCTGTCCAGGCTCCCTGTCCATGGGATTCTCCAGGCAAGAATACTGGAGTGGGTGGCCATGCCCTTTTCCAGGGGATCCTTCCAACCTAGGGATCGAACTCGAGTCTCCTGCATCTCCAGGAGAGAGGGGCAGGGCTTTGAGGCCAGCCCAGCTCCATGTACACCTCCTCACCTTCTTCCTGCCTCCCTGCCACCTGTGGGTGCCACTCCTATGTATCCTGGGAGAGCTGGGGCTCCTGTCTGCTCTGTGCCTGCAGCCCCAGGCCCAGTGCCCCAGAGGTCATAGGCACCCTTCTCGAGCATGCACATACCCGTCACAGCTCCATCAGCCAGACAAACTCAGGCTGCCTGCTCCCACCCCTCTTTGGCCTGGTTAGCCCTTAGCCCTGGGGGAGCTCCTGCCAGCCCCCAGCCTATGCCACGTTGACACCTCCCCTTTCTCTGTCTCAGTAGAGTCTTGACGAAGTCAGTAAAAGTGACCTTGGCCGGAAAATCAAGGAAGGTGTGGAAGAAGCAGCCAAGACCGCCAAGCAGTCTGCCGAGTCAGTGTCCAAAGGCGGGGAGAGGCTTGGCCGGACTGCTGCCTTCAAAGCCCTCTCCCAGGTAAGCTGGGCTGCGCTCGTGCCTGCGGGCACTCGAGACTCTGTCCCTCTCCCAGCCCCCAGGAGCTGAGTTCCCATCTCTGGGCTCAGCCCTCCCAGCTGGGTGGTCTTGGGCAAATTGTGGCCCCTAGGGAGCTACGGGTTACCAGACCGAGAGCTCCAGCCCGTAGTCAGTGGCTGACACCCTTAGGTCTGGCCCAGAACCCCGAGACTGTCACTCCCGGTCACTTGAGGTCCTGAATTCCTTCTGTGAAGACCTTACCTCACACTGGGCCCTCTGCTGGCCACAGGGCCACAGGAGAGAAGGTCTGAGTTGCTGCTCTCAAAGGATCGCAGGGCAGGCATGGGGACAGGGAAGGGGCAGGCAGTCCTGAGTAACAACAGGAGCGTCCGGGGGCTGCTCCAGGCCAGGGGAGCAGGCATAGCCAGCTCGGGGCACCGGGGCCAACTGGCTGTGACCAGAGCCACTGCAGGGGCCTGGGGGCCACACGGAAGAGTTCAGGTTTTATCCTGAAAGCACAGCCGCCAACGAGGACTCGGGCAGCGGCTCAGAGGTGGCTGGAGAGTGTCTGGGGTGTTGGGGCCGGGAGGGAAATGGGTTCCAGAGGTTTGGGAAGTCGGGATCCACAGACTGGGTCAGCCTGGATAGGGGTCATGGGGCAGGGGCCGCTCAGGATGCCCCTCCAGTTGCTGGTTTCTCCCCAGCTGAAGGGAGGTTTCCAGGGAGACGGGGAATCGACCTCAGAATGTGAGGGTCGTCTGGAGGCTGCTCTTAGAGCAGGGGTTGGTGGGGATCGGGGGGAGTCAGGGGCAGAAGTCAGATAGCCAGGGTCTTCTCCCGGCAGCGAGCGTCTGCCTCCCCCCCGAGGCTCCGACAAATCCTTGGCCTGAACCTGCAAGGCAGGTGACCTTGAGACCTGGAGCTAGGGTGGGTGTACAGCTTCTGGTCGGGGGTTGCCCAACTCCTACATGCCCGGCTGTGCTCTGCAGGGCGTGGAGTCTGTCAAGAAGGAGATCGACGAGAGTGTCCTGGGACAGACCGGGCCCTATCGGCGACCGGAGCGGCTCCGGAAAAGGAAGGAGTTTGCTGGAGAGAAATTCAAGGAAGAGAAAGTGTTTGAGGCCAATGAGTAGGTACCAGACCGGTCAGGGGCCTTCCCGCCCCGTCTCCACCTCCCTTTTTAGCCACCTGCAGTGTTGTCTGTCTCTGAGGACCACACAGGGTTCCGACCCGAATCTGCTTGTGGGGTTTCTTTCTCCCCAGGGTTCCCTGGCTCCCTGAGAGAATGGAGGTGGGAAGGGATGGGCAGGGGAAATGAGAAGGCAGGAGGCCGGGAGGTGAGGCCAGGGTCATCACACTGTCTGACTGGTCCCTCTCCCCGTGGGAGCGGCCCCTGCACTGCGCTCACTGGCTTCCCTGGTCTTCCCCAGAGAGGCACTGGGGGTCGTGCTGCACAAGGATTCCAAGTGGTACCAGCAGTGGAAGGACTTCAGGGACAACAATGTGGTATTCAATCGTGAGTGTCCCCATCTCAGAACGGCCCAACGGCAGGGCGGTGAGAGACACTCACTGAGCGCTCCCCGGGGGCGGACACCACACAGAGGAGGAGGCTGGGGTCTGAGGGGGCCAGGCACTGCAGCAGAGTCACCCAGCGTGTGAGCAGTGGAGTGTGGGCCTCAGGAGGCCCGAGGGGAAGCACCCAGTACATCTTGGGCGGCAGGGGCTCTGCTGTCGGGCCTGGGTCACCATCTTGACTAGAGCCAGTGTGGCTGTGGGGCAGGCAGGTATGAGTGTCCCCCACCCCCCCATCCCCACCCCAATGGTGCAGCTGTGGATTTGGCCCTTACACACCCTGCCTCACAAGCCAGGAACCAGCTCAAGGCCCAGCATGCTCTGCCCACTCTAGGGCACCTGGCTTCCCTCGCACTGACAGGGAGCCTGTCCGTCATCCCATGGTGATTCCCAGGAGCCTGTGTTTCCTTTGCAGTGAAAGCAGCTGCCAATGGAGGTGGCCCCCCCACGGTTCACACAGCCCCCCAAGGTCATGGTGGCAGGGTCTCCACACCCCCACCCTGAGGTTGACCCACAGGCCCTGGTCTCTTGAGGAAGAAGCAGCCTCGGAGAGGCCCCCTCAGTTACCCAGTCTGCTCGGGGAGGGGGCTGTGATGGAGTAGGGGTGTCTTTCTGGAAGGGCCCTGACCCTACCCGCCACCTGCCACAGGGTTCTTTGAGATGAAGATGAAGTATGACGAGAGCGACAATGCCTTCATCCGGGCATCCCGTGTGCTAACAGACAAGGTCACGGATTTGCTGGGTGAGTGGGCTGCCCCAAGACATCCCCTCACCCTGAGCCAGCAAGGGGGCAGTCTCAGGCCCTCACTGCCCTGCCGGCTCGGCCATCCCAGGGGGCCTGTTCTCGAAGACAGAGATGTCAGAGGTGCTCACAGAGATCCTGCGTGTGGACCCCGCCTTTGACAAGGACCGCTTCCTGCAGCAGTGCGAGAACGACATCATCCCCAACGTCCTGGAGGTGGGTGTGCGCCTGGCTAGGTGTTCTGCCTTTTCCCTGCCACGTCCCTGCCCCTCCATGGCCACCAGCCCTGGCTAGAGCCTGGGAGTCCTGCAGCCCAGTGCATACAGAGGCCTGTGGCGTGGCCTAGTGGGACTGCAGGGAGCGTCCCCCCACCTCCTGCCCCCCAGTCCTCTGTAAACATCTGATCCCTCCTCCTGGGGCCCTTCTCCCTCCTCCGTGTTCTCAGCTTCCTCAGGACACTCAGGGCAGGGCTGGGAGGAGGTGAAAAGGTAGCATCTCCCAAAAGCAGCAGCCCGAGCCCAGGCAGGATCCTCTGGGGTGAAGTCATCTCAGCCCCCACCCCCACCATGCTCTGTGGTTCCCCCACAGCGCCCCCTACCCCCCAGGACCCTCACCACATCCTGTTGCTGTGGCAGCTTCTCTCCTTGCACCCTGAGAGCCCTCCCCCACACTCCCCCTCTGCCCCGTCCCTCCTGGGCCAGGCCATCTAGAGCTTTGTCCCCAGGGCAGGCAGGCTGCCCCTGCATGGCCACCTTGGCTCAGTTTCCAGGCTGGGACCAGACCTCCGACCACTGCCACCTTCCCCTTCCTTCCTGCAGACCCTGGGGACCCACTCTGGGCTGCCCCACTGTTAGCTGCGGGAGCTCCCCTCCCACTGCCCCAGCCTGGCCAGGTCTCCCCTCCCCAGACTTGGACCCCAGGGTGGGGCTGGGAGGCTGCAAGGAAAGGGTCTCCCTGGAGAACATTCTCTAGCAGTATCTCCCTGCCTCCAAAGCCCACTCATTCTCATACTTGATTTTTTGTCTTTCCCTTTTTAGGCCATGATTTCTGGGGAACTCGACATTCTCAAAGACTGGTGCTATGAAGCTGTGAGTGCTTGCTGGCTTTTTTTTTTTTCCTGTTTAGGCCTAAGAAGAAATAACAATTTGGAGGAGATCTGCTTGGGTGGCTCCATCCAGGAAGAGCTCGATGGGGATGGGAGTGTCGGGGCTGGGGGTGGCTGCAGGCTGGGGATCCAGGGGTCAGGGAAGTGGGTGGAAAGGGATACTGGAGAACCCTGGGGTGCATCAGATGTTCACTCTGTGCATGGGGGTCACAGGTGCTGGCCAGCAAGTGGGGTGTGAGGCCCCATGGCCCCCCTTCCCAAGGCCAGGGTTACATCACTGGGCTCATCCCTTGGGAATCAAGAGGGTGCTTTGGGGACACCAAAGCAGAGCTCCCACACAGGCGGCATTGGATGGATTCATTAGCTGTTTTTCTCATCATAAGATCCTCAAACATAGATCCAAGCAGACATTGATATATTTCTGCGTGGGTAAGAGCTGCGTGTCTTAAGGAGGCCTAGCTGGAGCTCCAACTCCAGGTCCCAGGCCACAGGAAGGGCTGGGCTGCGTGGTGACGGGTCAGGCGGCCTTGGGAGCACCCCGTCTGCCCCGTCCCTTCCTGGCAGCCTGCTTGTCCCCACGGGGCCACCTTGCCCCATCCTTCTGGCTCCCTGACCTGTGTCTTCTGGGAGTTTGTTTTTCTTCACCCCCAGCTTCTTGATACTAAATAATCCAGAATCTCTTTTGGCTGATTCTCTGCTGTACCCAGCTCACAAACAAGTTGGGAAAAGCAGAGGAGAAGATGTCAGGTTTTCTTTTTAAATACTCCCCTGCACGGTGACTAATCCAGCAGGCGTTTATGAGTGGGTTGGTTTTTTTTTTTTTTTTTTTAGCTTTGGGACTGTTAAGATGTGACTGGTTATCTCTACCCGCGAGCTGCTGCTGGTGCCCCTAGAAACACAGCTGAAGTTGAAGCCACTCACCCCAGGGCGTTCTGAGAATGTCATCTTTAAGAAAGCACACCAGAACTCAGATTGGCACCTTTTTTTTTCTTTTCATTTGGTGGGTCCGTTAGTTGCATAAAAAGTGGGTGCTGTTGGAATGTCTTCCATTGAGATGCGAGATTGCCATATCCCAGGCTTGGGAGCAGGCACAAGAGGGCTATGGTGTCTTTGCCCCCATAGGAGAAACAGGCTGCCTGTGGCCGAAAGCCACCCACAGGCGCTGGTCAAGGAGAAGCAGGCAGACCCAGGCAGCTCACCCCAGCGCAGCCGTGGGGCAGGATGAATCCTAGAAAAAAGCGTTTGGTTCCAGGCCAGGATCCACAGGAGAATGTTCTGCATCAGCCAGAGAGGCCTCAACTTACCTCTCTGGGAGCATGTTCCTGTTTGCGTTCCAGGAGCATTCCCGACCTCACTGATTAATACCGCTTTCAATAGTGGTGATACGGTGTTGTCTTGGTAATGAGAGGGAAGTGTGTGACTCGCGCCAGCAAGAGGGTGGCACCAGCCTGCCTGATCCTGGCATCTGTCACTCCTGGCGCGAGAGCCCTTTTTGGGAGGTACACAAGCTGAAAGCTTGAAACCCTGCCTGTGAGCCCACTACTGGCCTGGGGTGTGTGGTGCCCCCGGCTCCTAGGTGCCTTGGCATGGCTTGCTCGAGGGTAACCGGTCCCATGGGCATGTTCGGCTTCTTGTTGCAGACCTACAGCCAACTGGCCCACCCAATCCAGCAGGCCAAGGCTCTGGGCCTCCAGTTCCACTCCCGCATCCTGGACATTGACCACATCGATGTGAGTGCCTCTTCCAGGGTGGCGGGGAGGGGCAGGGGTGCTTCTCTGAATTGTGCTCAGCTGGGAAGGGTGAGTTCCTTGTCCCTGGAGGAGTAGGGTCGCTTTCACTGAAGGGTTTCCATAGTCCTGGAGTTGGGAATTCTCAAGCAAGTGGTGGCCCAGGGGTGCTGCTGCCCAGATCCCGGGACTCCTGAGGCCAGGACTCTCACTGAGAAAGGTGGGGGCTCTTTTGGGACCGCTCAGGCCCCCACTGGTCTCTCGGCCACGACTCTGTGGGGAGCCCACACCCATATGGAAGACGGGTGGCTCTGAGAGGCCTCTGTGTGTCCACAAAGCCTCAGTCCAGGGATCCTGTCCGATTCTGCTTACAGTTGGGAAGTTCCCACTGGAAACAGACCAGTGGGAGGCGGTAGGCCTGGGGTGCTGAAGCTCGGCTCTGCCCCTGGATGGGGGCTGCAAGGAAGGCACCAGGGACCACTCTCTGAGGCCCATCCACCTTGTCCCCACCCCCTGCAGCTGGCCATGGGCAAGATGATGGAGCAGGGGCCAGTGCTGATCATCACCTTCCAGGCCCAGATGGTGATGGTGATCAAGAACCCCAAAGGCGAAGTGGTCGAGGGTGACCCGGTAAGTGGGCAGGAAGGGAGGGGCAGGGCACGCACTGAGTTCCCTGCAGTGCAGGGCACCAGGACGGCATGTTGCTCTGGGCCTGGTGGAGGTCAGAGGGCCACTGGTCTGTCTGGTTTGACCAAGTCCTGAGTCCCAGCCTCTGCCCCAGCCTTTGCTCTGGATCCCAGACCCAGGCCAACACCCCAGACCCGCTCCCTGCTCCCTCCCAGCCCTGACCTGGCTGCAGCATCACCCTGCCCTCCTTCTGGTGTGGGTACCGGGTGCTCCCTGCCTCCAGCCCTCACCCTTCCTGGGTTCCGCAGGACAAGGTACTGCGAATGCTGTATGTGTGGGCTCTCTGCCGAGACCAGGACGAGCTGAACCCCTATGCAGCCTGGCGGCTCCTGGACATCTCAGCCTCCAGCACAGAGCAGGTCCTCTGAGCATGGCGGCCATGCCCGGGCCCTCCAGGGCTGACCCTCACTGTGGACATGCAGGGAACTGGCGTCCACCTGCAGCAGCCAGAGCTCTGGGGACAGGACTGTCAGCTCTGCCCCTGCTCTGCCAGGCCAGCTGCAACACCGGCTGGATGGGGCGGGGAGGGTAGGGGGCTGCATCGGCCCCCTGGTGGCTGCTGGCCTGCGGGCCTCAGACCAGGCACTCCCTCCCAGGACTGAGCAGTGGGGCCTGGGCCCACTGGCCACATCAGCCAGGCCATTTTAGCTCTTTTTTTTTTTTAAACAGTGCCCTTGTTATCCTGTATATAAGTGGAGATTTGGAAATAATAAATCACCAAAGTGCAAGAGAACAACTTGGGTTGTCCAGGGTGTCTGTCACTGGGGTGGGGGAGCTGGGACTGAGGAGGAGGTGGCCAGCCCAGTGGTGATGAGGAGGCGGTCATGGTGACTAAAGAAGCTGCAACAGAAGAGGGGGTGGCTTTACCTGGGCAAGACCCTGCCCACCCTAGCTATGTGTGGGGGTGAGGGGGGACAATGACAAGGAAAGCTATGGAGGTTTTCGGTGACCTGGGTGGGGTCTCTTGAAGGTTGGGGTCCCTGGGGCCAGGGGACCTTTAGCGCTGGAATGAGTTTTGGGGGCACTGGGATCCTCCAAACAGGGAAACTGAGAGGTCAGTTGCAGAGGAGAATGGGAGTGTGGGAGCTGAAGTCGGGCTGGGAGGTTTAGGAGTACTGGTTGGGGTGGGAGGGTGAAGTCCTTGGTGCTCACGGTTCTTTGGGGCTGGTGGTCTATGCCTCGAGCGGCTCGGGGCGGGGCCCGGTTTTCCCGGTGGGCGGGGCGGGGTCGCGGGCGCGAGCGCCGCTCCCTGCGCAGCCTCCGCCCCCCGCGGCGGCCCCGCCCCCCCGTCGCCATGGGAACAGCCGCGGCGGCCCGGCTCGCGCGCTGCTCGCCTGCCTCGGTCTCCGCGGCTCCAGGGGCGGGTGGGGTGGGCAGAGCCGGGGTCGCCGCCGCGGAGAGGCCAAGAGCGGACAGGGTGCGGGTCCCGGAAGACAGCGAGGCTGCCGGGCGTTGGGTCCCGGTCCCGGTTCAGGCCAGGGTGAGGGGCGCGGCGGGACGGGGGTGGTGGGGGAGGGGGGTCCCCGGGACGCAAGAACAAAGGGAGTGGGGCGGGGGAGCCGGGTCTAGCCCCCGCCACCTCCCCAGACCGCGCGTTCGCACCTGTTGTGCGCGGACCGGCCGGGTCGGGGTTTTCTCTCCTTGTTCATAGCGTCCCCACCTGCGAGCACGCCCGGAGTTGGGTGCTCGCGGGCCGGGCATGGGCGTAGCCCCGGGACTGAGGCGCAGGCGGGGGCTGGGGCTCCGCAGGGAGTGGGGGGGCGGCGGCGGGAGGGGACGATGCGGGGGCGAGGGAGGTCGCAGCTTCATCCCCGCATCCCGGGCGGGCCTCTCCTCCCCAGGGCGCGCGGCGATGTGAGCCATGAGCGCGACGTGGACCCTGTCCCCCGAGCCGCTGCCACCGTCTACGGGGCCCCCGGTGGGTGCGGGCCTGGACGCGGAGCAGCGCACCGTGTTCGCCTTCGTGCTGTGCCTGCTCGTGGTGCTGGTGCTGCTGATGGTGCGCTGCGTGCGTATCCTGCTCGACCCCTACAGCCGCATGCCCGCCTCGTCCTGGACCGACCACAAGGAGGCGCTCGAGCGCGGGCAGTTCGACTACGCGCTGGTCTGAGCTGTGCGGCGCCCCTGGCCGGCCCTCGGCGGGGTCTGTCTCCCAGGGCAGATTTGACGAGGGGCGCCGCCAGGCCTGGACCGCGCTCGGGATCCTGCCCCGCGAGCCCGCAGCCCGAGTGGGGAGGGCATGAGGAGAAGTCCAAGCCCTCCCCCCTCAGACCCCTCCCATCTTCCCTCCTGGCCAGGCCGGAGCCCCACTTCGTGCCTTTATCCTGCCCTGTCCCACCCCTCCGCCCCCAGCGTGTAGGTGTTTCTTTGCTGTTGTCCTGCCGCCTAGCAGCATGAGTGTCCTGTCCACTCCTGTATTCAGAGACCCCCGTATCCTTTCCCTTTCTCCTTGTTCTGTGACCATCCTCACTCCCCACCGCGCGCAACCCCGCCCGTAAGCGCTGAGCCCCTCCTCGGGCTCCGGCTTGCGAGGCAGGCTCTCCTGGGCTCACGGGGTGGGATACTGCAGACCAATATGCCCTGCGCGGCCTGCCCCGGAGACAGAGCCTGAAGA
This sequence comes from Bos indicus, assembly GCF_029378745.1. Classification (NCBI taxonomy): domain Eukaryota; kingdom Metazoa; phylum Chordata; class Mammalia; order Artiodactyla; family Bovidae; genus Bos; species Bos indicus. The sequence continues at coordinate 16,446,801 of NC_091766.1, read as the reverse complement.
GCGACAATGGCTGCTGTATCCAGGATGGGTGGCTCCTTCCACGGGAGGAGAGGGCAGACAGGTTCCCTCGTGCCCCCAGCCCAGGCCCCAGTTCAGGTCAGCGCGCCCCTCCCTCTGTTACCACCTCCACCCTTCTTTGGCTCGCCTGCTACCTCCCCCTGATCCCTCTGCCACACCCCCTCCCCAGACCCTCCTCTGGCCTCTCACTCCTCCTTGCCTCTGAGCCCATGCTGTTAATAAAAGCTATTATTGAGCGCTTACTGCATGCCAAGCAGTGTGCTGAGGTAGAGACTCTGCACTTCGGCCTCTTGTATTTTCAGGATCTTGTTAGCATCGTCATTCTACAGGCCTGGGGACTCGGGTCCAGACAGGTTCAGTGACTTGCCAGAGCTAGAATCTGAACCCAGGGCTGACTTTTGCACACTCTTAAGAGCTGCCCAGGGCTGAGAAACACCCAGATGCATGCTCTGGGGAACTGAGGCTAACCGTCTCTAATTCCCCCCATTCTAGAAAGAGCCAGGACCACCCTTCCTTCCCTTAACTTGGGGCGACTTAGCCTGGTAGGGAGCTGGGATGGGGCACCCTCAGCCAGCCCTGGAGGTTGTCTCCGAGACCTGACGTGGCCTCCTGACACTGTGACCATACCTGCAGCCCCAGACCACTCTGACCTGATCCCTCCATCCCACCATCAACTTCAGAAACCTCAGGTCTGGTGTGGTGGGGCCGTGGTCACGGAGTGGGCTGGCTCCGTTCCACGACCCGCCTAGGAGAAGTGTTGTGCGCCCCGGGGGAGCCGTGTGCAGTGTGTGTGGGGAGAAACTGAGTGTTGCTATAAAAGGAATGTTGTGTGAATGCACAGGCTCCGTGAACAGAAATTTCGCCAGCTCTTAGAGGACTGGTAAGATCTGGGAGAAGGCAGTACTGTGGGAGGACACCTGGTGCCCCCGCCCAGCCCAAACCAGCCTATCCCTGCCTCCGCACCTCCAGGGAGGCTGATGGAGGGGGCCGAGCAGGGAGAGAGGCCCGAGAGCACCCCTGGGAACATGAGGCCTTTGACAGCAGCTGGGAGCCCAGCCCCATCCTCTACCCAGCTCTGCTCCCTTCTCTGCTCCTCTGCTCCCCCTCCAGCTCTCCCTCCCTCCCCAAGGCCACCTCAGAGACTCACTCCCCTCCCTCCAACTTCCTGACACATGGGCAGCCCACTCCTCACCCTCCCCTAGCCGGGGACCTGACTCCCCCACCTCAGTCAGGCTCAGACCAAGACCCTCCAAACAATCACCAAGGGTTGCTTCACTGCCCACCGCACCCTCCTGCTTGGCATACCCCACTCAGACCCCAGGAACTCTAAGCTATGGTTCTCTAGCTCAGATTTTCCCTCCAGCATTTTGAGCCCTCTCCCACCTCTAACTCACAGGAGAAAGAGTCATTCAGGGGGGTTGACAAGAACTTTATTTACCGTTACAGGACACAGGATACTGGGCTTTGGAAGGGATGAAGAACCAGTGGGGGAAAGATTTGACGGCGGTGTTAGCCCAGCCAGTTCTATGGCTGAACCCCTCCTTGTACAGTTGGGCTTCGTCTATGAGACCCCCACTGTATCAAGCATGTTAAGGCCACTGCACATTGGCTCAGGGACCTTCCACCGTGGCAAGATCCTCATGACAATACAGGGCCAGACCAAGCAGGATTGAGAGTCTGGGGGCTCACCGAGGTCTGGCGTGTCCCCTGCCTGCCAGGCCTCTACCTTGCCACCTGGCGCAGAAGCTCCAAGGGTACCAGGAACGGGTTCAGGGGGCACACCCCAGCCGCTTGCCAAGAGGATATGGGCTGGCTGGAGCCAGCATTCTCAGGGGCCTGAGGGCTGGCCTGGCCAGTCTCCTCCTGACCCCCGGAACCTGCCCCGCTATCCTCAGTTCCCGACGCCAGGCCCCCACTGGCAAGGTCGCGCTGGGGGGCCGTCAGATGTCGGTACATACCCGACATGTGTTGAACCAGGGTGGCGCAGGGCAGACGGGACAACTCCTCAGGAAGCGCCATGAGCAGGTCAAGGACCACAGCGGACTCTGGTGAGGGATGGAAAGGGGATGAGTCGGGAGAGGGGTGCTGGCCACCAAAGAACCCACCCCCAGAGTGCCGGCCCTGCCCTCCTCACCAGCTGCGGAAAGCTCAGGGCCCTGGCCACCGCGGGAGACGGATGATAGGTACGTGTAGATCTTTTCGAAGTCCACAGAAAAGTCTCCCTCAGCAGACTGGCCAGCCAGGGACTCGGAGGATGCCTCAGGAGCAGGGCCTGGTGTCTTGAGAGTGGAGCCAGGAACCTCACCCCCTCCGGGGGCCTCGGGGGCGGGGCTGGAAGCCTCAGGACCCAGGTCCTCCTGTCCTCCAGGGGCTCTGAGGAGCAGTGGCTTTCCACAAGCCTGCGTGGGCTTGGAGGGCACTGAGTGCAGGAGGCTGACGGGCTCCGTGGCAGCGATGGCGAGCACCTGGCAGGCAGAGAAAGATCAGGGAAGGAAGGGCAGAAGTGTCCCCGTGGGTTGCTCCCCTGCCCTGCAGGAGACAACCTTCAAATCCTCCCTCCCACCCTGAGGAAGGCTGAGAGGGTGGACATGGAGGCTAGGGTGACCAGTAACAGGCCAGAATCACAGAGCTGGCAAAGGGAAGGGATCCAGGTCCAGCGTAGACTCATATATACGATCCTGTCCTCCGGGACACCCCCATCCTGCCTGGGGGGGGATGGCTATACCTGTGAGAAAGCCACAGTAAGCGCCTCCTCCAGTGGGCCTGTTATCTTCTCAGCCAGATCCATCCACACCTGGGTGGAACAAGCAGAAGATACTTAGGGATCAATTCTCAGGAGTCCCCCATACCCTACCCCTCCCTGGAGCTCCCCTGTCCAGATTATCCCCCAGAACTCCCACCTCATTCCCCAGGGGCCAGCCCTGGGGAACCTTGCCCCATCTCACCTCGATGGGAGCTGGGGTCTGTGTTTCCCAACGCCTTGGACCCTTTGGGCCACCTGGATGTATCCTCTGAATGGCCTCCCGGGCCACTCGGCCCTTGAGCTGCCGGATAAAGTCCTGGATCTGCGAAGTAAGAAGAGGCCAAATGGACCTTCTAGAAGCCCAGGGCTAGGCAGTCCTGCCTGTTCCAGGGCTAGCCACTGCTCCCTAGCCTCCCACTGGCCAGGGGTTGAGGGTCATAGGGACTGTGCCCAGGGTTCTCGGGCCAAGGCCCTAGGCATGACCAGCTACCTGACAAAGATATAAGGCCCTGGCCGGTTCTGGCTCCTCCCCGCAGCCACAGCCCACATCCATGGTTAAGTACTATCCTAGTCACCTACCCGCTTCTTCCACTACGCTCTATTTCCCTGACTCTCACTTCTTGACTCCCATTTCAATCTCATTCATTCCCGTCCAGTCCCGCTGCGACCTGCCACCCATTCTGGGAAGTGAAGGAAAGTGTTCGTCGCTCAGTCGTTGCCGACTCTTAGCGACCCCATGGACTGCAGCCCTTCAGGCTCCTCTGTCCATGGAGTTCTCCGGGCAAGAATACTAGAGTGGGTAGCCATTCCCTTCTCCAGGGGATCTTCCCGACCCAGGGATCGAATCGGCACCGTCTGCATTGCAGGCAGATTTCTTCACCATTTGAGCCAGCAGGGAAGACCCATTCTGGGGCCTTCTTTCAAACTCGGAGCTCGCCCCGCCCCTAAATTTTGCCTTCGCTCCGCCTCTCAGACTTCGGCGACACGGCCTCCTCCTCGCCCCGCCCCTCGACTCGCTCTGTCCCGCCCTCACCCCGCCCTCAGCTTCTCGCAGCCACACAAGGCCCAGCCTTGCACTAGTCCCGCCTTCTCCGGCGTTCTTCCGGTTCCTCAACCTCGGCCTCGTCCCCGCCTCACCCTCGACCGGCCCACTCCAAGGCCCCGCCCCCAAGCCTCACTTTCGTTCAGCCCACCCTCAGGCCCCGCCCCTATGCCAGCCCCGGACACATCCTAGCCCCGCCTCCAGCCTTGCTCCCATCTCGGGACTCTTCTCACCTCCGTATTGCTCCGGCCCGGTAACTCTCGGGCCAGCTCGGCGGCGTCCAGCTCTGGTTGGCCCTGTCGCGCCTGCAGTAGTCGTAACAACTGCCGCTTCTCGCTGGCTCTCCAGGCCGCGGGGCCAGTCACCTCCACCAGATAGCGCCTCGGGATCGCTCGCCGCCGCTGCGGTGGCTTCATGCCGGTGAGCCGGGTGAGGGCCTCGGCGTCGTTCCGGAGTGTTTCCTTGGTGGGCGGGGTTACGGCGGCCTCTGGGTCCAAAAGACTCCGCGCGGAAGCAGACTTGGATGGGGGCGTGGCTCTGCGTTTGCAGGCCGTAAGGAACGGCCTACCCCGGAAGCGATGGGGACTGGTATCTAACTGAAGCTAAGGCAAACGAGACCCCACCGCCCGCATTCTGTCTCATTCGTGAACTGGAGCCGAGACCTTAGATCTCATCCCTTCCCTCCATTCCAGGAATAAGTCTTGTGAAACTCCTGTTATGTGCTTTGTAGCCAAGAACCTCAGCTGTGGGGTCGGATAGCCCAGATTGGTGATTTAAGTGATGTGGCCTTGCCGAGCCTGTTTCCTCAGCCGTAAAATGGAGCTAAAATCCCGCCTTTGTCTATGCTCTGAGGAGGGTGAGGTCAGGCAGGAGGGATTTAAGGACCTTAAGGCAAGACGGAGAGGAGCTTGGAGCAGAGACTTGAGCTCGAGGTCTTAGGAAGGGCAGGGTCCGGGCGGTGGGAGTGGAGCGCGGAGAAACTTTGAGAAGGCCGGTGAGCTGGCAGGTTTGGAGGAGGAGACGAGGCTATTTAAGCTGGTGGGATTGGATGTTCCCTTTTGTTAGGGATAAAATGCCCGTGGGCGGTATCTGCACACGTGTATAAGGGCCTCAAAGCCCCGCCTCAAAGCCCCACCCCTCCAATCTGAACCTCTTCCTGCCCGGAATCCCCACCCCCGCTCCACGCACACGCGCACGCGCGGACTTCAGAAAGCCGCAGTCCAGACCAGAGGTTTATTTTGGGCCCAGGTGGGAGGGTGGGAGAAGCAAGGAGGGCGGGGCGCAGCGATCGTAGTCTCAACGAGTAACGTAGTCCCCCGAGGCGGGCCTGATACGAGGCCGTGGCTGGTTTGTCTTTGGAGCCTGCTGGGGGCGCGCCATCTCTGGAAAGAGGCGACTCAGGCTGAGTGGGGAGAGGACACTAAGGCTGGTCACCCTCTTCTCAACCCATCGCCGGCCGCCCCATCATGGCTGGGTGAGAGAGGATGCTAAGTCTGAAACCCGAATTCTCTTTGCCTACTGCCTGTGTGAGGTGTTGAGAACCTTTCTTATGACACTAAACCCGCAGTCGGCTACGGGTCACCCACTACCTGAGTTCGAATCCCAGTTCCACTAAATTTTTGTGACCTTTAGCAAGTCCATTTCAGAGAGTGCCTCATTTTCCTTCTAATATGGAGATAATAGTAGAAAGTTGTTACAAGGATTAATATGCGTTAATCATTTGGAACTCCGCCTGGCAGAAAGAACGGGCTATGAAGATCATTATCATCCCCTCCTTCCTCCATCTGTGCTAACCGGCCCCACGTTACACTCCCCCTCCTTCCTGCGCCCCAACACTTACCTGCCTCACTGGGGCCTCCTGGGCGGGCGGCCGCTGGGCGAGGCTCTCGGGGGCTGACCGGGGAGTTGGGGCGCTGGAGAAGAGAGGAAGCTGAGAAATAGGGGCTGCGGTGCGCAGGGCCGGAGCTAGGGCGACCCCTGGAGGCTGCTGCGGGCGTAGCGGAGGCCGGTCTAGGGATGTTCAGGGCTGAGCAGGCCGACGCGCTGGAATAGACTGGGGGCCAGGCGGAGATCCCGGAGGGTGGAGATTGGTACCTGAGTGCGCGCACACGAGGCTGAGGCCGGCGGCCACAGCGGCGCCCAGCGCGAAAGCGGCCAACACTAGCGCTACCACCGGCGCGGGCTCCAGGGCCTCCGGCGCCGGCGCGGGAGACTCGGGGCGCACAGCTCTGCCGGGGAAGCCCTTGGGTAGCCCTGTGAGAAGTACAACGCTAAGACTGGAATCAGGCCTCAGATGTCCTCCCCACCCCTCTTCTGGACCCCAGAGATCTCCCCGCTCACTGGGGGGCAGCCGTGGCACGGTCACCACGATGGGCTGCGTCAATGTGTGCAGGTGGGGGCTGTCAGCACCCAGGCTCTCATCGCTGCCACTGCCGGCGCCTGCGCACGCCTCATCCTGAGGCAGACACTGCAAGGAGAGGGGGCACAAGAGACGGGAATGTCAGGGGCCGGACTGCATGGACTGGGCCGCAGGCAGATCTAAGTGTCTAGCACTCTGTTGCAACCAGGGATCGCATCACTAGAACCCTGGAAATCTGGCCCCTTCGGAAGTCTCTGCCCCCAACCCCTGCCTGAGACCCAGTACCTACTCCCAGTTTCGAGATACCACCGCCCCCAGGTCCAAAAGCGCCCAGATGCCCAAACCCTAAGGAGTTTCTCCCTCGGATGTCAGAGGCACTCGCCCGACCCCTGATGGGCCCGGGAGCCCACGTTCCCGGTCCTGCGCTCCTGCGCCCGCGCACCGGCGACAGTGGAGGCAGCGTCAAAGGCGCAGGCGTCCAGCGGGCTTGGCGGAGGCGGCGGCGGCGGCAGCGACTCAGTTGGCAGTGCAGGAACTGCACAGAGGCGTTGAAGACCGGGCGCAGGCGGAAGCTGAAACGCGCAGGACGGGCGGCACCGAGGAGCGGCCGCGGTGGCGGGAAGGTGACCGAGGAGTCGGCGGAGCAGCCCCCGCGCAGCAGCGCCAGGGCGGGGCCCAGGGCCGGGCGCGAGGAAGGTGTTACGGAGCAGCCGTGCAGGGCCAGGCCCCAGCGTGGGGAGGGACGGGCCAGGGCCGCCTGGGGGGCGGGGTCGCCGTCAGGATCGGCAGCCCTCACCGGCCCTCACCCGGCCTCCGTGCGTCCCGCGTCTACCTGCACAAACACGCGGCTGTCCGCTGGGACCTCGAGCGGCCCCGCACGGCGCGGGAAGGCGTCCTCCGCGTCTGACAGCTCCAGATTGAAAAGGGGTCGGCGCAGCCAGGGCCCGGGCGCCGCAGGGAACGGGGGCTCTGGCGGGGAGAAAGGGCGGCACAGGACAGGGAGGACGCGCTGTCTCTTGGTTCCCCCAGCCAACCTCCCCGCCTCCCCTGCCTTCTTTGGAAGACGGATGCGGTTGTGGAGGATTCACCTGCGCTCGGCTCTGTGCCTCATGCCTTCAGCCATAAAGCTGCCGTGATGTACCCCCTGGAGACCCCCAGGACGTTCCAGCCCAGCCCCTGAGCCTGGACGCAAAGCTGCACCTTCCTGGGGAGGCACCCCTTTTCCCAGACCCCGTCTTCTCCACCTGCAGTGGGCAAAGGATCCCTGGCGGGGAAGGGGAGCTGAGGGGCGCCTGGCAGTGGATGGTCTGGGTGAGCGCAAAGGTCCTCCCCTACCCCCACCCACCCAGGACCAGGGACTGCTTTGGGGTCATAGCAGGGCTGTCTAAGGGGGACGATGCTGACCCCACCCTTTGCTTTCTACGAGTTGGGGAGAACAGCAAGGTGGTCTTCCTCCAGCCGTTTCGGCACCATGGAAGCCCAGCCTGGCCACCAGGGTCTGGGGCTTTTCCCCGTATCTGGTTCCTCACTTCTGGACTGAGGGCAGCAGCAGCAAAGGAAATAGGCACCAGGGAGCTCCTACTGGGGTGTGTGATCACCCTGCTACCCCCATCTGCCTTCAGGAGGCACTCAACTGTGTTCTCAAAGGATGGTATCTAAACGCGCACCGTTCCTAAGATCATTTGTGCAGACCACTCCCCTCCCACAGCCCTTGGCCTCACCATGGCTGCTGGGGACTTTGAAGTTGGGGATCCAAGACAACCTGGAATGGGGGGTGGGGAGACCCCACCTTCCACCCTCCCACTCCCATTCCCCCAGGCAGGGTAGATGAGAGGCTGCTTGAGATAGGGCAGCACAGGAATGGGGGTGTGCTGGGCCATGTCCCCTTGCCTGTACATACCAGCTGGCTCGCTGGGCAAGGCGGTGGTCCCTGAGAGCAGGGCCAGCAGCAGGAGCACGGTGCCCAGCATGCTGGCCTGGCTGAGGTGACAGCGTACAGGGCTGGTGGCAGAGGCACCAGCCAGGCAGCACCCACACCCAGGAGGTGGGCAGGCGGCCCTGTCCTTGGCTGGGTGGCCACTTCCGGAGGCAAGGAGCGGGGGCGGCAGACTGTTGGGTCGACATCAGAGCTGGCGCCCAAGGCCTGCCAGGGATTAAGGGCTCTCCCACCGGACCTGTGGCTATCAGATTAGGGGGAGGTCCCACACACTGGACATTAAATATGCAGCAAGTCACTACAAACTACCCCTCTGGCCCCCAGCCCTGCCTCCCCTCACTGCATAGGCCTCTTCCACTTAGATGGCCCCCAGCCCACTTCCAAGGTCAGGCCTCAGGACCCCTTCCCCTTTTCCCACCTTGCTGCCAGGCTCAGGACACACGCCACAGACTCAGTGGAAGAAAAGGGAGGGGTTTTATTCTCAAGCGTCTAAGGATTTACAAACGAGGGCATTTTGTTTTAAAAAGGGATGGGGCAATACTGGCAGCCTGAGGAGCGGTGGTGGGCCGATGGGCTAGGCCAGGCCGCCCCAGGCCCCTGGCTGCCTACTCTGCCCTCTGCCTGGTTGAGAGGGGGTGGCTGGTGGCTGGTGACTGGGGGGCGGGGGAAGGGAGACATGGGAGAGGAAGGGGGGAAGGAGAGGCTCCCATTTAACACTGAAGGGGAAGGGGGACACAGGTGGACACTCACACACAAAACAGAAAATAAAGTTAAATAAAAGTTAAACCCAGGCAGCTGGCCTCAGGCCTGTGTGGGCCCTGGGGCTGGCCACGCAACCTTCCTGGCTACCCAGAAAGGCCCCTGGCAAGGGAGGGCGGAGGCCATGCCTACTGGCCCCACACCCTGCCCCTCTCCCCTCACAAAGGGGACTGGAGCAAGAAAAGGTGGCCACCCCCTGGGGCGGGGGACAAAGATGACTTTGAGTACTTTTTAAACATGCGGCGTTTTGTGACTATCCTAGTAGTAACTAGATTCGGTGAGATAAATGGAGGTACAGTGATGCCTAGTCTAGATTGCTTCAGCTACATCCAGCGAGGTTCCTCACCTTTGGTGTTGGTTGATTTTTGTGGTTTTTCTGGGGTTTTGTTTTTTCCTTTTTTTTTTTTTCCTGTTAACGTTATTTTGTTCTACTGTCCACTTGATTCGCATGCATCACCACCACCAAGGAAACACAGTCCCTCTTGCTCTGGCTGCTTGCTGCCCAGGGCCCCATGGACGCCAGGGCCTCAGGGTGGGCTGGGGACTGGCCAGCTCCGGGTGAGTCGAGGGGCACTCGTGGGCCACTACGAGGGCGTGACTGCCTGCACACGCCCAGCCCTTGGCCTGCTCCCACCTCTGTCCCTGTCAACACATCCTCGAACCCCCACATCCAATCCGTGCACCCTCATCCCTGCCTCCCGGGGCCCCACGGACCCCCTCCTGTCACCCGTTCCCTCCGCCACCTCCCTGCCACACCAGCGCCGGCTGCCTTCCACCACGCCCCGCGCCTACTGTCCCTGAAGGCCACCCTGTGTGGCCACGGCCCCTTGGGCTTCCTCCATACCCCCTGAGGTCCTCCGCTCACCCCTGCAAACTTGGCCAGTCTCCAGCCCTGAGGGAGGAGCAACCCCCCACCCCCAGAGCCCACCTTTGGGACTAGTCTCTCCCGGGTGGTAGCATGAGCCCCCACGGCTCAGCCCCCAGCCCAGCCCCCCAGTACCCACAGCGGTTCGGGGGGCTGCCGCCACAAGCAGCTAAACACGACTTTGGTAAAAGTTTCTGAAGGTACCAACAAAGCCCATGAGAACAAGCTCTTCTCCTCCCCCCACCCCCAAACACCCCACCAAGTACAATAAAATACAATAAACTCCAAAAAGGACCCCCTGAGATCAAAGAGAGAGAGAGAGAGACCAGCCCGGGTCCGGCTGCAGTCACAATGTCCAGCCCGCCTGCCGGGGGAAGGGCGCCCGCCAACTGGCTCATCACTGGCCAGAGACCTAAGTGGACCCAGGGGTCCCCGCCGGGGGTGGCAGGGCCTGGGCCAGGAGAGAGGCAGAGGTGGGGAGGGAGATGGGGAAAGCCAGAGAGGTAGAGAGGGAAGTGGCAGAGAGGGAGATGGAGCCAGGGTGCATGTGTGCATGGAGGGGGCGGTGGGGACAGCGCGGTGTGGGAGGGTGCAGGGAATGGCGGCTCTCTCCCGACCCCTGGGGGCCGCCCCAGCCCAGAGGTTACAACTGAATAAATAGCGAGACTGCTCGCGGCCTGCTGTCTTCCGTTCACAGTGTCTGTCGGGGTGGGGGGACGTGTACGGCCGGCTGATCCCAGGACGGGAAAGGGCTGGGGCCTGGCAGGCCCATCTGTCCACGGCTGGTGGGCAGGGAGTCGGGGGTGGGTCGGCGCCCCCTACTATCTGTCCTCAGCCCTCGTTGGCCATCCGGGTCCCAAGGCTCCCCTGGTGGGCAGCTGGGGGACTGTGCAGGGAAGGGGGGGCCTGAGGCCGCGTCCCCCAGCGGGCCGGCCGCCACCGTGCGGCTACCTGAAGAAGGGCAGGTGGTGCTGGCTCAGGACCCCGCTTGTCCTCGGTGACTCGGTCTTCGCCATGACATCCTTGAACCAGGACGCCACATCCACCTCCAGCGTCTCGTAGCGCTTGATGAAGCTGTGTTCCTGGGGGCCCAAGTGGGTGGGGCTCAGGACCAGGGTGTCTGTTCCCTGGCCGCCTGGCCTCCAGTGGGGCAGGGGTTTTTGGATGGGGGCTGGGAGGGGTCCTGGGTACTCACAAGTAGCTTATTATACTTTGGTCTCTTCCTGTGATCTTTAGTAAGGCTAAAGAGAGAGAGAGAAAGGAGAGAAATGAGAGCCGGGAGGAGGGGCCTGGCTGCCCACCCCACTGAATCAGGGCTGCTGGATCTGCGGGCCAGAGCCCATTTCCTCGCTCCCCAAAGCCTTGTGCTGACAGAGAGGCCAGGGTTGCACTCAGGCCCCTTATCTCTGACAAAAGCCTGACACACACAGTGAGACGCCCACGGGAGAAGTAGGTAGGTGGGGGGATAGGTAGATGGGTGGGCTTCCTACCCACTCCCACCCACTTCCCTACCCCGGCCCCATCCCTCCCCCCTCCCCCCGGAAAGCTCCTGTGTGGACACCCTGCTCAATGGTGTGGGACCCTCTGAGCTCTCAGTCCTGGGACACCTGTGCTCATTCACAGTTCCCTGGTGAAGGCCAAGGACCACCTTGCCAAATACCCCAGGGCTAGGGGTTCCCTGTGGCTGAGTCTGGACGCAGGGCTTAGGCTCTGGCTCCAGTCTGCAGCCCCCAGCCCCCATCCCAGGGGGCCCTTCACCCCACCCCAGTGGCCTAAGCTCAGGGTCACATCTGACCTCGCCCTGCCTTCCAGACTGGAGGGCAGGGCTGGGGGTGCTCACCAGTCTTTGACGAAGGACTGGAAGTCCCCCGAGAAGCCCATGTGTCCGGGCAGGAGCGGGGGCTCCTCTTGGAGGACTTTGGTGAGGACCTCAAAGTCTGTCTTGCAGTTCTTGTAGGGGAACTGTCCTGTCGCCAGCTCCACCTGGGAGAGAAACGGGCAGGGCTGGGCCGGCCAGGGAGGACAAGGCCCTGCCCTTTCTGCTGCCACTGCCTGCCTCCGGGCCCCGAGAAAACCCAGCCTCCAAAAGCCGGGGCCCCAACTCACCAAGGAGATGCCCAGGCTCCACACATCGGCCCGGATGTCGTAGTCGGGCTTGGTGGGATCCGGGGGGTCGATGCGCTCAGGCTGCCGATGGGAGGGGGGAGAGGGTGATGGATGAGCCCTGGGGCCGGGGTGGGTGCACCACCCCTCCTGCCGGCACCCCCGGGCCCCCTACTTACTGCCATGTAGGCGGCACAGCCCGCACTCCGCGTTTTGGCTTTGGAGTCGACCAGGCGGCCGCTGATGCCGAAGTCACAGAGCTTGATCTGGCCCCGCTCGTCCAGCAGGATGTTGGAGGGCTTGACGTCACGGTGGATCACGCCATGCTTCTCCTTCAGGTAGTAGAGCGCCTTCACAATCTGCAGTGTGGGCAGCGGAGGACACCGATCGGTGATGTGGAGGCCGAGGCTGGGGGGCACCTGCCTGCCCACCTGCGCCCTCCAGGCCACTCACTGCCACCGTCATCTTGCCCAGGATCCGCTCGGGGATGGGGCCCTGCATCCGCTTCTTGAGCTTCTCCGCGCACGTGCCCATGAGCTCCATGGCGATGAAGACGTCCGTCTGCAGGGACAGCAGTGGCTGTACCCCTCTGCCCACCCGACAGGCTCAGGGCCCGGGGGAGGAGATGGGAGGATTGGGGGAAGCCCTCGTCTCACATTGGTGATGAAAGTCCCGAAGCACTGCACAATGTAGGGGCAGTCGTGGCTCTTGAGCACCACATCCAAATCCATGAGGATCCTCTTGTTCTCCTCCTTATTCCCCGAGCGCCGCATTTGCTGCATGGGACAGCCGAGGGCTCAGCGCTGAGCCTGGGGCGCAGGGCCGCCATGGGACATGGAGGGGGTTGTGCTCCCATGGGCAGGGCGGGGTGGGCTCACCTTGACAGCGATGACGTGCCCCGTCTTCCGGAAGCGCATCTTCCACACCTGGCCGCAAGTGCCGCTGCCCATCTCCCCCAGGTTCTCCAGGTCATTGATCTCCGCCTGGTAGCGCTGGCAAGGAGAGTCAGGGCTGGGGATCCAGCGGGCCTCTGACCTCAGCCCCGGCCCACATCTCCCAGCTGTGTCCCGCCCGCCCTCCCTGAGGCCGCCAAGGGAAGTGCGTTAGGTTACCTGGCCCCCGATGGTCAGGTAGCCCGTCTGTTTCATGATCTCCTGCAGCTTCTGGTCAATCTCGATGCTGAAGGGAGAGGGAGTGGGTGCCGGTGGAGGGGGGTCCTGACCAACGTGAGGTGACCCCAGCCCCCAACACGCAGGGGGTTCCACAGAGCTCACCAGCACCACCCTGAGGCTGGCCCTGCGCCCCCTGACCTGACCATCCCCCAGGCGGCTCACCTCTCCATGCTGCGGGGTGTGAACAAGGTTGAAGGCAGCCCCAGCATGTGGCGGGGCCGGGCGGGGGGCGTGGGGTGCTGTGGGGAGCTCTCGGAGGACGGTGAGCGGCTGCCCCCATCGTTGGCCAGTGGGAGCTGCAGGGCTGGGGGGTGGTGAGAACCAGGGGTGGGGAGGGGGTTAGCTCCCGGCTGGCCCCAGCTGCAGGCCCTGGCGCCCCCATCCTTCCCTCCCCGGTATCCCTCAGGTGGGCCAGCACAGCCCCCAGCCCTGGCGGACAGGGAGTGCCCCGCTCCTAGACCACTCTCGGGGTGCTTTCTCCCAGCCCCCCTGACTGGGAAGGGCTTGCAGTGGGCTGGTGGGGGAAGAGTGGTCCCCAGAGGCTGAGGGTTCACCCCAAGTATTCCCTGATAGAGAAAGGAGGCCCTGAGGCTGCTAGTGGATCTCAGGCAGGTAGGCCGCCCCTACCCTGGGGCCCCTTCCTCCCCACTCTGCCCAGGAAGAGGCTCAGGGCCACCACCCCCACAAAGTGGCAATGCTAAACTGGGGAGAGAGTGGGTGAGGGACCCAGGCTTCCAGCTGCCTTGCCTGTTCTGTTTCAGGGTCAGGGAGGGCTGCCCTCTGGCCAGCAGACTCTGTGAGCCTCCGGCCCGGCCTGCAGAGGTGGGGCCAATGAGGCCAGGGCAGGAGCCCAGGCTGGACCTGTGTCCTTCAGGTGAAGGGAGCCAGGTGACCCAGCCCCTCCAGGGGCCGGCAGGGCTCCAGGGACAGGCCAGGCCAGGTGGGGAGGTTGGTTCTTTCCAGAAGCCTGCATGCGGACAGCTTGGGCATGCTACAGGCAGGCGGGCAGGCAGCGGGCAGGCAGCGGGCACCCCAGGATGGGCAGGCGGCGTTAGGGGACGGAGGGGTGGGAGACAGACAGATGGGAGCTGAGACTTGGGGCCCAGCTGCCCAGAAGAGGCGCTGCAGAGACAGGCCGGAGAGGGGCTAGGGACAGGAGAGCAGGCCCCTGATGGACAGAAGCCTCCTGGCCAGGCAGGCCACAGAGTGGGAGCAGAGGCCAGAGTGGCCCTGGAAAAGATGGACGGCCCTCCAGAGAACCCAGGAACCTCAGAGACCCCGGCACTTGGCCTCCAGAAGGGAGCCCCTGGCTGGGGAGGCCGAAGGCTACAAGCAGCCCCCAGGTCCACCTCCCCTTGGAGAGAGGGCTGGGAGCTGGGCCGGGGGGCGGAGCTTCTCCCCTGCAAGTTCTCCAGGCGCCCGGTGGCGTGGGCCCAGTGGCCAATGGGTACAGACAGATGCAGTGTGGCTCTTGGCGCCCAGGCACTTTTCGTGCCCTGCTGGCCTACGATCTTGGTCGCAGCCAAAGCGAGGAGCAGACCTATGAGGCTGGCCTGCCAGTCCCAGGAGGGCATGGCGAGAGTGATGGAAGAGCTCTGGGAGCCCGAGGACGTGGCTGAGCCCAGTCCCCTCCACTGGCCCAGAGGCCTCTCCTCCAGTGCCCTCCCTGCTCTACCACGGCCAGAAGTCTGGTCCTAAACCCTCCCTCTCTGGCTGGACACCCTCCAGGGCTCCCAAAGACCCTCAAGCTCTGGGACCCTGCATCCCTGGCAGGCTCCCTGGGTGAGGACCACGTCCCTCCCCTCCCCAGGCCTCTCTGTGCCCTGTCGCCCCCACCCCCAACCCCTCACACAGTCCACCGGGCCCTCTGAAGGCTCCCCCAGAGCCCGGGGCCAAGGCAGCTTGTGGGGGGAGAGAGGCTTCCAGCCGGTCCCACAAACTGAAGCACGGCAGGTGTTTAAGAGGGGCCGGTGCAGGATGGCTAAGGGGGGTAAGGCCGGGGGAGGTATACAAAGGCCCTGAGAACAGAGATCACACAGGTGGTGCCGGGCCCACGGCAGGTCAGGAAGGCCAAATGAGAGCAAGAGACTGAAGGGGAGAGAAAAAAGAGGAGGATGAATGAGCAAGGATGAGAGAAGACACAGGGCGGTGGGGTGGGGTGGAGCATGCAGCCTGCCAGGCTGTCAGTGAGCACACACACGTACACACACAGGGCATGACACAAACCCACAAACACGTGCAGACAACACGCCATGGGACCCCCAATAGAGCCAACTCTCCCTCATGTTCTTACACACACACACACACGCCACAAGGCCCCCAACAGAGCCAACTCTCCCTCATGTTCTTACACACACACACACTTCCCAACCCAGTCCTATTCCACACACAAGGATCAATGAGGCCAGCCGGCCCCCCATCCCCCACCTTCCCCACAGGCACATCTGGCTGCCTCTTGGGCCCTGAGGGGCTGTTTCCTCTACTTCCACTCCTGTGCTCCCCACCTCCCAGGAGACTTTGCTCAAATGCCACCTTCTCCCCAGGCTTCCCGACCACCGCACCCCCCCCCATCCCCCAACCCTGCAGAATCCATGACCCTGCTTCACTGGGCCTTTCCTCCAAGGCACGGGGCCTCTTCCACTTCTCCCTGCCCGGAGGACCCCCCAACCCCCACGGCCTCCCACCCCCAGGGGAGCACCAGCCCCTGGAACAGACAGGCTCAGTCCAGGCCTAGCACTGCTCAGCACAGGGTGGGGGGTGACATGGGTCCGCTGAGCTGATGAAGTGGATCGGCAGGTAGGGAGCCCAACCTTCCCTCCCTCCACTCACATACATGTACATGCACACGCACACACACACACACGCCTGCAGGCACACGCACGGACACTCGGGACCCCCTCAGCAGGCGACAGACTCCTGGCAGGTGAGGGAGTCTGTTTCCTCCTGTGGAGAGTCCAAACCTGAGCCTGAGAGGAACAGAGGAGCGGGAGGTGACAGGATACGGAGGAAGTGGCCGGGTGGGCCAGACACTGACCATGTGGCTGGAGAGAGTGAGGGTGGGATGGGGGGATGCACACGCACACACGGAGCATGACGGGGTGGGGAGGAGGGATGGCATTCTGCGGCTGGGGCAGCGGTTAGGTCAATGGTGCAGAGATTCAAGCAGCGATGATAAAAAGGCTGGTACCTGCTCGTTGGGACGGGGCAGGAGCAGGGCTTAGAGTGATCACAATAACTGGATGGGGAAAAGGAAGAAAAAAAAAGAAAAACAACACCACGATAAATCACAACAGAAGCAACTGATTTGTCCAAAAGAAAGGAAAATCAAATCATAACAAGGAGGAAGGGGGAGGCACGCGGCACCAAAGTGCAGAGAACAACAGATGGGAGGGCTGAGAGGATGGGATGGAGCTGACAGACACAGGCGCCAGGAGGGGGCTCCCCGGGGCATGTTCTCCGTGGGCCTCCCTGTGCCTCCTGCCCATCTGGGACAGCCACCCCACCAGGCATCCCAGGCCCTGCCCAGGCCTGTCTCATCCACGCTGGGGCTGGAGGGGGGGCAGCACTGAAGAGCCTGGTGGGGACCCTCCAGTCCTGGCTGGGCTTCCTACCCCAGGCAGAGTCTAACACAGCACTGCTGCCTCAGGGTTCTTCCTGGGACCCTAGAGACCCCTCCCCACTCCAGTCAGGAACCCACACGGACCAAGGGCAGAAAAGGGAGGGTAGGGAGTGGGCCATACATGAGAATGGGGGGTGACGAAGGAGTGGTGGGAGTACCCAGATGAAGAGATATCTTCCCTACCTCTCAAGATGACCCGACAGGGAGCTACATAAGCCACAAGAGTCATATCAGAGAGGTTAACAAGAAGGGGAATTTGCTGGGTCAAGAGGGACACAGAAAGCACGTGTGGGAGGGGACTTCCCTGGTGGTCCAGTGGTTTATATTCTGCACTTCCAATGCAGGCAGGGGGCACGGGTTCCATCCCTGGTTGTGGAACTAAGATCCCGAATACCACAAGAAGTGGCCAAAAAGTAATGTAAAGAAAAGAAAGTATGTGTGGGGAATACTCTTCATCAGGTCAGTAGGAAGGGGGAAAATCTGACTCCCTGTGAGCTTCGAGGATATGGGGAAGGGTTCCGTAGGACATTACGAGCAGACTAGATGTTGCATGGTGATCCCGGGCCAGGTGCGGGTGTTGAGGGGCAGCTCTTGACGCCACAAGACAGGATTCCGGAGAGACAGGCACTGAGATCATGGGATCACAAAGTAGCGGTGCGTGTACAGCCTGGGATGCCCAGATAGCCTCAGACTGGCCTCAGGTGTCCCTGGGCTATGTGTGGAAGGGGGAGTCACTTGATTCAAGATGACAACGTTGCCACGCTTGGAAGCTGCGTATTTATTTCTGGAGAATCCAGAAAGATGGTGGCAGTGAAACTAGTCCGCGGAGTATGAGGAGGGAGCCTGGCTTAGGTGGGTAAAAAGGTAGGTAGGAGGGAGCCTGCTGAACTAGTGACAAGATCCTGAAGCGGGGAGAAGGGAGCACTAGACATAATCACAGGGGCAGTTATATATGGTCCAGCGACGTCAGGTGTCCCCAGGTCAGCTGCACTTGTGTCAGCTGCTGAACCCGGCTGACAAGGACCAGGTGGCGGGGGAGGGGACCTCTTGACAGTCTCTGAGATGGCGACAGTGGAATCAGTTGGTGAAAAGGGATGTGTACACGTATACGGAGGAGCTGGATGTGGTCACGGCTGCATGGAGTAGGCGCACCAAGGCTTAGAGCAGGTGACAGAGGCTCCGAGGTTCCCGGTGATTGGGGGCGGGTCATCAGATGGAGGGCCTCGCCCTGGAGCCGGTAACTAGGTTCCCAGGCCCCATTAGGGGGAACCCCGAGGCAGGGTGAGGACTGACGGGGAGCTCACGGGCCCCACGCCCCCCGGGTCACCGTGACCCTCTCCCCGCGGGCCGACAGCGGGGAGCCGGGCGGAGAGGAGGAGCAAGAGCGCCCCGGAAGCGGGGGCGGGGCCTGGTGGCGGGGGCGGGGCCTCCCGCGGCGCGCGCCCCGCCCCGCCCGCCCCCTCCCCCACGCCGCCGTGCTTACTGGGCCTGGGCCGCTGGGGGCTGATATCCAGGTTGAGGTCGATCCTCCGCCGGGCCTCGCGGTTCTCCTGCTTTAGCTTTGCTTCCAGGCGGGACAGCTTCTGCTCCAGGGAGGACGCCGCCATCTTCCCCGCCGCCGCCGCCGCCGCGCACCGCCCGGCCGCCCGTCAGTCCGGCAGACAAACACCGCACTGCGCCTGCGCTTGGATGACCCCGCCGAGCCGCCGTCTCGCTCTGCAAGGCGCATGCCCGGGGCGCGCACCCGCCCTCCCCGCGTGCGAACCTCCGCGCGTGCGTGCTTCATCCCAGCCGGAGGGATGACGCCTCCTAGAGCTCGCGAGTAGCAGCGTACACATCCTCCCAGTGTGATGCGCATGTGCAAATCCCCTAGAACTCCGGCAGGAGGCGCTGTTTGAAAACCCACTCACCATTCCGTTAAGAGCGGTGGGCGGAGAAAGCAGTGCGCAGGCGTACAGAAGGTGAGACCCGGGGGGGGGCGGGGGGGTACTCGCGTGCCGTCTGCTGCGCATGCGCACTCTTGGTTTCTCGCTCTTTTTTTATTTTTTTAAATTTCCTGCCGCTGTCCCCGGTGGTCGCCAGGCTGTATCCTCAGCCTCGTTCTTTCTCTTCCCGGCCGGCCCTAGCTGGCACCCACGCCTTCCAAAACTGCCTTTCTCATCTCGGACAGTGCTTCGTTACGGTCCCTGTAGTGCTTAATTGCTGCCTACTCACCATAATTAGGCACCTGTGGGAAGCCCTTTCCATTTCAGCGGGGTCAGGGTTGGCCACGAGGACTTGAAGGATGGGCGGGGTAGGGTTTGGGCCACTGTCTGGACGGTGAGAATCTAGCGGCGTGATCCCTGCCCTCAGCGCCGTGGGGCCAAGGTCAAGGATAGAGAGTTCCAAGTCAGATTGGCTGTGGGAAATTTGAAGGCATCCCTCATCTGTTTAGCTCCTGGACAATGCAGAAGTTAGGACCTGGGGTTTGGTTCCTCCACCTGATGCCTTCACCACCTACACATTTTCTTCAGCTGGCCTGAAGAGTGCTGGGAAAATGTCCCCATCTGGAACCCTGGGGCGCCCAGGTAAGCAGCTTGCTTCTGCTCTCTGGTGCCTGGAGGAGGCTCACATGTTGGAGACACCATGGAGGTGGTGAAGCCCAGGAGGTCAGGGTTGGGCAGGCTGTGCCAAGGCCCTGCCCACTCTAGCACGAGAAAACTGATTGGTGTTGAAGGTTTCTGATGACTCTCCTGGTGACAACTTACAGGTGAAGCAGATCCAAAACTGTGGAGCCATGAGAATAACGGAATGTAAAGGACAGGCACTTCTACGGGAAAAGGCTATGTAGACGACCACCTGATGTCTCCTGGTTAACTAAGGTCTCTCTCTGCCTCTGCTCCCAGGGAAGAGGCTTATAGCCTTGATTCTGGAACCTGACTCTTGCCACTTGCCTGTACTTGGTCTGGTGAAATAGAAGCCTTAGACAACGGCAGGAGTGGACACAAGGGATCAAACTTATTCTCAGACTTCCCTGATGGCCCAGTGGTTAAGAATCCACCTGCCAAAGCAGGGGACTTGGGTTCGATTCCTGTCTGGGGAGATTCCACATGCCACGGAGCCACTAAGCCCTTGTGCCGCAACTACTGAGCCTGTGCTCTGCAAAAGAGAAGTGACCACAATGAGAAACCCATGCACCACAGCTCGAGAAAGCCTGAGTGCAACGAGGAAGGCCCAGCTCAGCCAAAAAATATATATATGGTTCTCATAGTGTTATTTATTAAGCACCCACTGATAAACACTCCCTCACATAGGGAACATTGAAAGACAAAGTCCCAGCCTACAGAAAAATGTACCTGCCCTGCAGGTGTTCCAATCCTTAGCACATCCATGAATAGCCCCCTGGGGGGTCTGGGGGAATGTTGATTGCTTGAAGTTGTCTGCAGAGCTTTTAACTTATGTGAACATGAGCATTTTCCTAAGGAAGGAGGTGCCCACCTTTCATCAGATTTCTCAAAGAATCTAGAGATCTAAAACCAAGTTCAGAATCCCTGCTCTTAACACCCAGATATCTACTCTGTAGGTCAGCATTTCCCAACATTCAGGCCTGGGATGGTCCAAATCAGAATTACCTGGGGTGATTCTGTTTACCAGCAAGTTCCTGGCCTCCAGCCAACATCCTGAGTCAGCCTTTCAAGGGTGGGGCCTCGGATGTTTTGTTTTGGAGATGTTGATTTCAGCCAAATATGAGAACCATTGCTTTCTGAGTTCAGGTGTCCATAGCAAGCAACTTATAAATAGGGGATTAATATCAAAATTGGCGGGGGAGGTTGGTCCCTTGTGTCTGTGTCCCCTCGTTGGGAGAAAACCCCAGATGTAAGCTGTTTTGGTCAGGGGAGAGGGTTGAAATCCCACTAGGATGAGCCTCCCCCACCCCACCCCCCATCTGCGGTACTGTGGCTGCTGTCTGGGGGATGGCAGCATCTCTGGCCCAGGGCTAGGGGCAGGTCAGCCAAGCCAAAAACACAGGTGTGGTTTTGGTCTGAGAGTCTTCTGACTGAGTTAATCTCTCCAGGATGTTCCACCCCAAATCCACAGCCTCCCAGACAAACCAGTCCCAGGATCTTGCCTGGGCTCCATCAAACTGACATGTTTGTTCCTTGTCTCCTGGCTGGGGCCCACTTGGCCACCTCCCTCGAAGATAATGGTAGAGATTCTGGGGCGGTAGCATCCAGGAGGCTTTGACCTCAACCTGTCCTCCCTCCCCGGCTTCACTCTGCCTCCATCCGGTCCCGTACCTCGGCCGGAAGCCCATCATAAAGGGTGTCCTCCACCAGGAGCCCCGACTTCTTGAGCCCCCCACAGTTGCCGAGCTCTTCCGGCAGTGCTTCCAGCCGGTTGCCCTTGAGCTCCAGGCGGCTGAGGGCCCTGAGGGCCCCCACCTGGGGCGCAAGCTGGCTCAGGTGGTTGTAACCTAGGAGCAGCGTCCGCAGCTTGCGGCAGAAGAAGAGCTCATCGGGTAGAAACTCCAGGGCATTGTAGGAGAGAGCCAAGTGCTGAAGATTCTGCAGGAGACCCAGCTCGGCTGGCAGGGAATGCAGCCCATTGTGCGAGACGTCCAGCAGGCGGAGGCTGGAGCACATGCCGAGCTGGGTGGGCAGCGTCTCCAGCTTGTTGTGGCTCAGATAGAGCTGCTCGAGGCCCCGGAGCTTCCGCACATGCTCGGGGACATAGGCAATCTGGTTGTGCCACAGTCGGAGTGTGAGCAGCTTGCGGCAGTGCTGGAAGCTGAGGATCTCCTCGATGGAACGCAGGTGGTTGTCCCGGAGGTCAAGCTCCTGCAGCGCACCTAGGCTGAAGACAGCGTGGGGGATGCGCTCCAGTCCGCAGGCCACCAGCTCCAGCTCCCGCAGCGCTGCCAGCTTCTTGAGGCTGTTCAGTGCCAACAGACGTGCCCCGTCGTTGTGCAGGCTGAGCCGCTGCAGGTGGCCGGCCACATCAGTCACACTGGCGGGAACCTTGCCAGCGTTGCTCCGCAGAGACAGCACCTTCAGCTGCTTCAGCTCCCGGAGGCTCTCGAGGGTGGCCGCCCGGGCCAGCTCTGGGGGAAAGAGCCCCTCTAGATGCAGCTCCTCCAGACCACGCAACCCAAACACCCAGAGGGGCACCTCCCGCAGCTCCTCGCACTTGATTCGGATGACCTTCAGGCGGTCCCGCAGGAAGATCTGCGAGGAGAACGGAAGCCTGGCGGGCGAGTGGAGCAGGCTCAGCTCCTGCAAGTGCACCAGCTGCGAGAGGCCCGGGGGGAAGGTGATGTCGCCAATGGCCTCCAGCCGCAGCGCCTCCACCTCGCTGAGCTCGAAGACCGTGTCCGGCAGCCCCGGGAGCATGCAGAGGGCCAGTTCCAGCCGGCCCCGGGCGTTGCGCTGCAGCTTCTGTCGCAGCTTCTCGGCAGTCCACTCGTGGTTGAGGTTGAGCTGCTTCAGGCGGCTCTCGCTGACCTCAGAGAGGAAGACAGCAAAGCGCTTGGAGTAGAGCGAGTCGTACTGGTCGATGAGGTGCAGCATAAAGGCGAAGTCGTTCTTGACATCGGGGATGTCGCCCATGCCAGTTTCCTCCCGCACTGACCGGAAGGAGTACTCCTTGAGGGGCCGGTGGAAGAGCCAGTAGAGGGTATAGAGACAGGTGATCCCGTAGACGCACACGAAGGAGATGTAGCAGAAAGCCAGCTTGGAGAAGAGGTGGGCCTTGGTGTGGTTGCAGCAGAAGCTGGCGTAGCCCGTCACCTCCGAGGTCTCCACCCTGCAGGCCACCAGGAAGCTGATCTTTCCCACGTAGACCAGGTTGTAGACCAGGATGGCCAAGAATTTGCAGACCTTGAGCACCGTCTGCCGGATGTACATGGTGTACAGGATGTCGCCCTCCTCCACGTGCACGCGGAATTTCTTGACCTTTTCAAACAGGGCTTTGGCCTGCTCTCCCTCCTTCTTGTCCAGCAGGGTGACAGCAGGGGGCTCTGTCACCACCTTCTCGGGCTCTGGCAATACCTTCTCCTTCTCACCCTCCCCTGCCTTCCCCGGCCCTGCAGTTGTGGTCACGGTCACTGTCGCCCGCCCAGCTGTGGTGGCAGCAGGGCCCTTGTGGTTCTCCCCGGAGACCTCGGACAGCGCCCGAGTAGTCCATGGCGAGTCAAAACACTTGCCCAGAATGGAGATGAAGTGCTCGATCTTGGAGCTGGTGCCGGGGAACTTGAACCAGAAGCTGGTGCAGACCATGAAGATGAGCGTGTGGATGACAACCAAGTAGGGAAAGTACTTGGCATACCAGTGGAGGGCCGTCTCGTAGCAGAGCTGGTTGATGAAGCTGTACTGCTGTAGGTCCAGGTTGTTCTTGAGGCCGCTCAACTCCCGAAGGTCCCCCATGGGCTCTGAGATCCCCCGCGGCAGCAGCTGTTGGCATGGGGCTTCAGATAAATTCTCCCGGGGTTCATGACTGGGCAGACAGATGATCTTGTCCTGCGTCACCTGGGGATGGGGGAGAGGGTATGAAAGAGGGTGAAGGATCTGGGGCGGCCTGGGAAGTTATAGAGAGAGGAAGCAGGCTGCAAGCAGGAGAGGTCTGTGTTGATCCCCAGCTGTCCTCAGCTGGCTGTAACTTTGGAAGAGTCACTAAACCTTTGAGCATGGGACTTTGTCTGGAAATAAAAGAGCTGGGTTGATTTGTGTTCCTCGAAAATATGTTAAAGACCTAGGGACTTCCCTGCTGGCCCAGTGACTAAGACTGGGCAGGAGGCCTGGGTTTGATCCCTGGTCAGGGAACTAGATCCCACATGCCACACCTAAGGGTTCATGCTCCAACTTAAAAAAAAAAAAGATCTTCCAGGATGCAAGTAAAAATGCCACATGAGGCAACTAAGAACTGGTGCAGGCAAATAAATATTAAACAAACAAAAAAGATGTTGAAGTCCTAAGCCCCAAATACCTAACCTGTGATTGATGCCTTGTCTGGAAATAGTGTTTGCAGAGCAGATGTAATCAAGTTAAGATGGAGAAATTTGGACACACACACACACTCACACTGAGGGAAAATGCTGTGAAGATACAGGGAGAATGTCCTCTATCAACCAAGGAATGCCTGAGGCCACCAGAGTCTAGCCAAGAGGCACAGCCTTCGCAAGAAACCAGCCCTGTCAACACTTTGATTTCGGATGTCCAGTCTCCAGAACTATGATAGGATAAAGGAAGACTTCCGGAATCTCCCAGACCCCGCCCCTAGGAGGCCACGCCCCATCCAGGCCACACCCCGCCCCGCCCCTTACCTGGAGGGTGCAGCCGAAGACCCCGATCATGAGCATGGCCACGGTGAGGTACTCGGCCAGCACGTCCCACCAAGGTTTGAGCACCTTGAAGGCGGGTTGCTGCTCCGTGAACTGCTTGAACTCCGCCACCGGAATCATCCTTCCTATGAGGAGAGCAGGAAGCGGAGGGTGCAGAGAGAGACCCTCAGGAAAGGATGCCTTGTGAGCCAGGCCCCCAGAAGAGCCAGAAACACGCCTCTGCTCCCTGTATCCGCGTTCCGCCCCGCGGAACTCCGGCAGAACCCACAGCTGTGCGCTCCCTTCCCCTCCCCCGCCCCCTAGACCTCACCTCCCTCCTGGAGCCAAGCGCCTAAGACTGAACGCTTGGCTTAAGGTGGTAAGTACTTACTGCTCGGTAAGTCCTTACCACCTCTGTTCCCAGGGACCCCTGCCCCGATGGGACTGGGCTTGCCCACTCAGAGTTCAGGAGGGGCATTCCACGAGGCCGCTGCTCCACCACTCGTCGGTGTGGCCTTTTTCCCGAGCCCAGGCATCTCCCACCCTTGACGCCAGTCCCAAACACTTCGCTCTGCTTCCTTGACTCCAGACACCCGGTACCCAGGCGGCCAGCCCCGGATCCCTCCCTCACTGGACCACAGAGAGTCCCGAGACTCGGGACTTCCGGGGCGTGGACCCCCACCCCCTTCAGGGGCGCTCCGGGCACCACCTCCAACCTCCAACCGGAAAAGCCGGCTGGAGCCTGGCTCTGGTTACGGGCCCCAGGGGCAGGGAGTGGCGGAGCTGAAGGCTTGGCCGCCCTGGGGGGTGGGGGGTGGCAGTGACAGGACACCTGGGTTTCTGGTGGGGCCAGTGTTTAGGATCTGCTGCGGAAAACCGATACCCGAAAGGCAAGGGCTGAGGGGCAAAGAATCAGGAAATGGAAAACTCACAGGGAGAGAACCAGGGTGACACCTACGACTACAACGTCTAGGACAGGGCTGGGCTGCCAGGCTCCTGGGCGGCTAGCCTACTCTGTCTGTCCCTGGGTTTCATTTTAGACCAAGGTATCATTATTTCAGATACAGACAGCCAGGCGCAAGTCACTCGGGGGCGTGGATCACAAGCTGGTACAGCACCCTCCCAGACAGGCAGCCCTGGAGCCTCTCTTCCCAGGTCTAGAAGGAGAAAGAAAGGGAGGCAGCAAGGCCCCCACTGTCTCCGAGGGGGCTCCTAGGCCGGTCCGTCCCCCCTCCCCAGCACCCATGCTCCCCAATATAAAGCCCCTGTTTCTCATCCTTCTCATGCTTCCCAGATGGCAAGTGGTCAAGAACCCGCTTGCCGATGCAGGAGATGCAAGAGACGTGGGTTTGATCCCTGAATGGGGAAGATCCCCTGGAGGAGGAAATGGCTACCCACTTCATTATTCTTGCCTGGAGAATCCCATGGACAGTGGAGCCTGGGGGGCTATAGTCCATGGGGTCGCAAAGAATCGGACATGACTGAGCACCGACGCCTGTTTCTCATGTAGGTTTCCTGGGCCCTGTGGTCCTTATCCTCATAGCTTGTCACTGGCTGGGCAAGGAAGGGAGACGTCTGGGTCTTCTGATCATCCTCCAGTCTCTCACCCATCTCCTGTGGGGGCAGGGCCTGGCCTCTGTCCCACACCTCAGCCAATCGCTCTGATACCTCCGTGCCTCCCTCTTTGGTCCCCATAACCCTGGAAGGCCTTCCATTACTACTGAATGAGGACAAGGTGGAAGTGGGCGGGGCTATAGGATGCAGGCCCCGCCCAGCAGGCTGAAGTCAGGGCAGTCCGCCACACCACTTAATCCCACCAGGGATGGCACGCAAAGGGACACACCTGCCTACACCCGGTCTCCAGGGGCCCCTGACTCAGGCCCTGACTCACCCAGCACCAGGCACACACAAGGGGGTACATAGAACACAGGATCCCTCACCCAGTGACCCAGCCCTTGCACTCAGTTTCACAACCTGTCCTCAACAACAAGCCTAGTAAAGGTGCCCCCCCATCCCCCACCCCCACCCCCACCCCTCAGTGCATCACAGGCTTCAGACACCAGGGAATCTGATAGAAACACACCCAGGGCAACTCCACAGCCCCCAGGGGCCAATTGCAGCCAAGTGGGACAACCCTGGGGGCATTCTAGTGTGTACACACCAGTGCACGTGTGTACAAGCTGAAGGGAGATTCAGGACCAGAGACACAGCCATATACTCTCTCTCTTCCAGTTCTGGCCACCCACTATTCTCCCTGCCCTGGCCACCTGCCCCTGCATGGGACACTGCTTCAATTAAGAATGGTGACTCTTAGCAGAAATGCCACACAGACAGGCAGGGAGGATCAACTTCCTGCCCCCGAGGCCCTGCCACCCTTCAGGACATATCTCACAATTGTGGAAGCTCTGCCATTGGCCATCCCAGACCCACAATCAAAAGCAAGAAGGCAGAGACACCCAGGGTCCCCAACGGATGGGTCAGAGGCTCCCACAGAGCAAGGTGTATACACAGCAGCCCCAAAGGCAGACATGGGGTTATCATTATCTGTCTCCATGACTCAATCTTGATTGTTTGGAACCTGCCATTAAGTTTCCCCAGACACAAGACTGGCCCCCCTTTGTCTGAACCAGGCTGGTGGGAGGGCTAGGGGGGAAAGCATCATGAGGGTGTGGGGACAGAGAACTTAAGGCCACCAAATGCTTTCAGTGTCTTGTTTGATCCCAATTCTGGGAGCACGGATGTGGAGACCCTTATTTCCCAGACTCGGGGAAGTGAAATAACTCATTCAAGGTGTCCCAGCTTGTGACAAGCAGCGTTTGAGGGAGACCCCCTGAGTCTTGTCCGTCTGATCACAGGCACTCTGTTCCAGGTTGAGCAAGAACATCTCACTGAGATGAAGCATCTTTGCCAGGGAGCCTCAGAAGGGGGCTTCTTCTGGTAGAGAAGAGATGGCGGGAGGATGGCTGCTCTGCCTACCAGGCTAAGTTGTCTTTGTCAGCCTCTGAACGGGAAATTGCCCCCTAGGTAGCCTTAGCTCCGCCTACCCATGCCTCACCCTTGCTTCTCTCTCAGGCCTCCACCTTGCCTCTAAACATTGGCAGCGGGTGCCCCTGATCCCCCCAACCCCCATTTCCACCTACCGCCCAAGCTAAGCGGCAAAGAAGAAAGAGTGACAGTTGTCAGCCCCGAAACGGGCCTTGGAGGGCACTCGGTTTAACCTTTGACTTCTACACGAGGGAGAAATTATGGTCGGGGGCGGGGGGAGCAGTAGCAGCAGAGCCAGTTCTGGGCCTTAGGCCTGGGGAGTCCCAACCTAGTATTTTTCCAAGCTGCCTTTCCAGAACTGGGGGTTCTGGGGAGTCTTTAGGTTCAAGGGACCTGGAAGGGACAGCCTGGGGAGGCCCCCACGTGTTAGGGCTCTGGGAGGTGAGGGACTCGTTGGGATGAGCTGTCACTGGCAAGAGGAGAGGGGAACAAGGTATCAAGATGCCCAGGGTGGACTCTAGCTGTTCGATCTTCACTCTGTCCTTGGTCAGGCCTGCCGGGCTCCCTGGATAGACGCCCTTGGGCTGGCCAGGGCCGGGCCTCTCTCTGCACCGCCCCCTCTCACCACCCCCCGCCCCCACCCCCCAACGCCCAGCTCCTTCTGTGCCCCAGACGGCTTAGGGCTCAGGTCGCAGGGCCAGCCGCACCTCGGGCGGTCCTCCTGTGGGCCAGGTCCTCACCCCGCCACCCGGTCCCCAAGCGCGGAGAGCCATCTACTCACCTCACGGGCCAGACGCTGTTTCCAACTCCTGTGTCCCGGGGAACTGAGCGGCCGGGACTCCCGCGGAGTTCGCGGGCCGGACTGGGTGAGTCAGGGCGGGCGGGACCGGAGCCGCGGGCTGCCCTGCCCCGTCCCGCCCACCAGCCGTCTCGGTCCCGCCTCCCTTCGGACGCTCCGGGACTCCCGGTACCGCCGGAGAGCCGGAGGTAGGCGATTCTAACCCTGGAGTCCCCGGGAAGGGGAGGAGCTCGTCGGAGGAGCAGGAACGGTAGAATTCTGCGCTCCGCTGCAGTGGGGCGGAGCTGACATGGGGGGCACTGAGGGGGGCTGAAGGCGTTGGACGCCCAAAGCCAACCTGAGAGTACTTTTCTAGGAGCTAAGCTATATAGACCAGTCAGGAACAGGTGGAAGCCCTCCTCCTCCCTTCACTTCCAGGTGCAGCTACTTGGCTTTGAAACTCAAACAGGGAATCAGTGATCGGGGGCCCAAGGGAGGGCGGGGCGCTTTCTCCTTCCTGCTCTGACCACCCAACCAAGGGAGGCTCTTCACTGGGGGAGGAGACAGAGTCCGGGGTCAGAGGGCTCTGGGAGCCAAGGATGGAATCCAATCTGGGAGGTCTGCTTCTCAAAGGGAGACCTTGCTGCCCCAACCCCCACGATTTCCTCCCCACTTTGGGAGGCCTGCCCTAGATCTCAGACAAGACTTTTACCTTGATCTGCTCTGTCTGCTAGACTCAAGGGAGAGGAGACCTGAGAAGATGGGCGAGTGATACCCCATCTTTCATGGGGAAAAGAAGCCCACAAGTTCACCAGATTAGAGATACTCTGAAACCTCGAGGGTTGGGACCCCCTAAGCTTAGGTTCCTCTGTGAAATCTGGCAATGGTCGTGACCCCCTTGCAGAAGTCCCTGTTGGCTTGGCCATGGGCCGCCCAAAGATTAATCTTTGTGTGGACAAGATAAGTGAGGCTATCTTCTCTCTCTCTCTCAGAGCTTCTGCTCTATTGGTGTGTGTGTGTGTGTGTGTGTCTGTGTGTGGATGGGGGTGGGGACAGGGAGAGGGTAAGGATGTGTATAATTAAGGAACAAGATAATGTCAATTTGTGACAAATGCTTGTGTATATAGGGGCTTCCCAGGTGGTGCAGTCATAAAGAATCTGCCTGCCAGTGCAGGAGATGCAGGTATGATCCCTGGGTGGGGAAGGACCCTTGTAGAAGGAAATGGCAACCCTCTCCAGTATTCTTGCCTGGATAATCCCATGAACAGAGGAGTCTGGCGGACTACAGCCCATGGTGTCTCAAAGAGTCAGACATGACTGAGCGATTGAGCATACACTTATGCTGTGTATATAGCAAAACAGGGTGAGGTGAAGTGGTAGCAAAGGGGCCTTTTGAGATGAATAGTTTCTCCTTTTCCTCCTAGCCTCTGGAGTAGCTCCTTGAGATCCATGTCCTGAGGGTTTGTTCTCAGCTATATGCTGGGATGCGTGTCTTGTTACACACTGCTTTACACTCTTGTGCAATAGTCTCTGCAGTCATCGGAACTGAAGCCCCATGAGCCCTAGACACATATCTTTTCTGACACTTCAGATGGTGCCTGGCACACAGTGGGCATTCAGTAAATGATGGATGGATGCTTAGTTCAGGCTCTTCTTGATGCAGACCCTGAGGCAAGGAATTAGATGGCAATAGTTTCTCTGGAAGGTGAACTCAGGAAGCATTAATGGTGAGCCAGTGGGGAAGAGAAGGAAGCCAGTAAGCCAGTAAGTGTTAATGAGGGTAGCTCTGGCAGATGCACCTCCAAGGTGTACCCACCCAAGTGGCGGAGAAGTGGAAGTATTGTTGCACCAGCTTCTGTCTGTTGTGGCTGAGGGCTTCTCTGGAGACGGGAGTGGAGGGACTCCATGCCTTGGGACTCCTGACTTTCCCTGCACGTGGGGACTGGGTGCTCAGAGGATATGGGAGGGACTGTACGGGATCTGTCACAGGTACAAATGCTTGAGTGGGATGTCTTAGCCATATGACATCATGCAATGCTTCCCAGCGGTCCTCCAGAAAGATCCCCTACTTTACATTCCCATTAGTAGTTCATGAGTTTCCCCACATGCACACTATCCAGGGTTTTAAACGATTGTGGTAACGTACACACACATAATTTGCCATCCTAACTATTTTTAAGGGTACAGCTCACTGGCATTAAGGGCTTCCCTGGTGGCTCAGAGGTAAAGAATCTGCCTGCAATGCAGATTGATCCCTGCAATTCAGGTTTGATCCCTGGGTCAGGAAGATCCTCTGGAGAAGGAAATGACAACCCACTCCAATATTTTTGCCTGGAGAATCCCATGGACAAGAGGAGCCTGGAGGGCTATAGTCCTTGGGGTCACCAAAGAGTCAGACATGACTGAGCAACCAATACTCTCACTTCAGTGGCATTAAGTAATTTCACAGTGTTGGGCAACCATCCCCACCATCCATCTTCAGAACTTTTTTTATTTTGCAAAAACTGAAACTCTGTCCTCATGGAACACAAATTCACTATTCCTCTCCCCCAGCCCCTGGCACTCAGCATTATACCGTCCATCTCAATGAATCTGAATCCTCTGGGGGCCTCATATTAGTGGGTCCAGTGGCTATGCTGCTGCTGCTGCTGCTAAGTCTCGTCAGTCGTGTCCGACTCTGTGCGACCCCACAGATGGAAGCCCGCCAGACTCCCCCGTCCCTGGGATTCTCCAGGCAAGAACACTGGAGTGGGTTGCCATTTCCTTCTCCAATGCATGAAAGTGAAAAGTGAAAGTAAAGTCACTCAGTCGTGTCCGGCTCCCAGCGACCCCATGGACTGCAGCCTACCAGGCTCCTCTGTCCGTGGGATTTTCCAGGCAAGAGTACTGGAGTGGGGTGCCATTGCCTTCTCTGCACAGTGGCTATATCATTTTACATTCCCACTAATGGTACACACGTGTTCTTATTTCTCCATATTCTCACCAGTACTTGATTGTTTATAACCAGTTTTAAGGTTTTGTGAACCTGAGGTAGCTATCTATTGCTGTGTAACAAACTGCCCCAAACCCTAGCTCCTTAAGACAGCAAGAATTTACTGTCTGACAGTCTCTCAGGACTTCCCTGGTGGCTCAGCAATAAAGAATCTACCTGCAATGCAGGAGACAGAGGAGAAAAAGGGTTCTATCTCTGGGTTGGGAAGATCCCCAGAGGAAGAAATGGCCACTCACTCCAGTATTCTTGCCTAGGAAATCCCATGGACAGAGAAATCTGGTGGGCTATAGTCCATAGGATCACTGAGGAACCTGAGCACACATGCAGTTTCTCAGGGTCAGGAATCAGTTAGAGTGGCTATTCAAGTTTCCCTTCCCTGGACCCCAACAACCATTGAGTTGCTTTCTGTCACTGTCTATAGATTAGCTTGCAATTTCCAGAAGGTTGTATGAATGGGACCACGTAGGGCATTCTCAAGTTCTCTGTATGAACAAATGTGATGGGGAGGAGGTGGGGCAGAGGGAGCTGGTTCTTTGGGATGGGATAGTGGGTAGCTAAGAGTCTGGAGAGATTAGGCTTGGGAGCAGAGAGCCCAGTGTTTCTGTGGGGTCGATGTGGTCTTTTATTTTTTAATTAATTGATTTGGCTGCACTGGGTCTCAGCTGCAGCACACAGGATCTTCATTCAGTCTGTGTTGCGACACACGGGATCTTTAGTTGCAGCAGGCAAACTCGCAGCATGTGGGGTCTAGTTCCCTGTGTTGGGAGGGTAGCCACTGAACCACCAGGGAAGTCCCCAGTGTGGTTTTGAGTATAAGCAGAGGTGCAAGAGGGCGCCTGGCACTGTCCCCCAGCTCAGGGAGGCGGAAGATGGCCATGTCCCTCTTCATGCTTCCATCCCCTCCATGCCACAATCCCCCGATCAAGGTACTCCAGGTGGCCCCTGTACCAGTTGGCAAATCACCAAAATGACACCCCTACTACCTCAGGCTGGGCTGGGAAACCTCGAACGGGATTTCTTCAGCTCCTTCATGCACTGGTTTTGACACCTCCAGCGGCCCCCCCCCACACGCCTCCAATAATCTCAACTCCCCAAAGCCTGGCTCTATCCGGAAGCCTTTGCTGACTTGACTTTATGTGACCTGGGAGGGTGTGGAGAGTGGGGCTGCGCTGCCCTGTAGAAGGTTGGGTCACTTCTCACCAGCCTCGGTCTCTCTCTCCCCCTCGTTCTTTTTTCCTCTCTTCCCCCAAATCGGGGTCTACCCCTACTTTCCCAGGGCTTCATTCTCCCACCAGTCCCCCGAGCTCAACGAGATAGGAGGTTTCCTTGGGTCTGTGAAAAAGCTTAGGGTAAAAGAGTGGTGGAAGCCCCAGGAAACCTGGGTCCGGGGGCAGCCTCTGCGGTCGCGAAGGCGAAGACTGGGCCAGGGACATCGAGAGGCCGGATTGGCGAACTGGGCTCGAGGGGCGATGGTCCCGCCCCCCTCCCTGGTTGCCAGGGCCCAGCCTATCCGCGGTCAGGCGGGCCTCGGGTCTCCAGGTGGTTGGGTGGGGGCCTGGGCAGGTGTGTGTGTGGCAGCGGGTGGGGAAGAGGGGGTTAGACTGGATCGCAGACCCCAAGGGATTACCCCCTCCCCGAAGCCCCTCCGGTTGGGTGTCTGAGGTCCTCAGGCGCAGCCGCAGAGAAGCCGCCTGTGCCTCCCACGCGCTCCCCCCTCCCCACTCAATTCCGCGCGCTCCCGCCTGCGCCTTCCCGGTCTGCATCCAGCGCACGCGCCCCCTTCTCCCCCGCCCGCCGCCAAGGGCCGGGCCCGCCTCACTGCGCCGCCGCCCGCCGCCCCCTCCCCTCGCCTGCCCTCTGCTCGCCGCAGCCACCGCCGCGGCGCTCCCACCCGGCCGCACCCAAGGCGACCCAGCGTGGAGCGGAGGGAGACCGAAGCCCAAGGTGAGCAGTGGCGCGAGCAGGTGGAAGGGCGGCGCGGACCAGGGCCCAGCTGGCGCAGGCGGACGGGCTCAGAACGCGGCTCTTTGTCTCCCAAGCCCGTGCGCGGGCTGCCGGGACCGCTCCTCCTCCCGGCAGGTGCCGGCATCTCTCCCGGAGGCCCGGGACTGCTCTGGGGGCTGGCGAGGGGACCGGGGTGTATGCTCATCCCTTCATTTGGAACCAGTGGCAGGCCCCCTGGTCCAACGCTGGTGGTCAAGGCCCTGAAGGGGCGAGGGGTAGGTGGGTTGATCTCTAGTCCTGAGAGGGAGCAGAGGCAGGTGTGGCCTGGAGGAAAGGCGATAAGGACGAGACTTGGGGACCACCGTGAGCAGCTGCGCTGGTGAGTGGTGGGTGGGTGGAAGGAAGTGGATCCAAGCAGAGATTTGGGCGCCCATGGGTGGTGACGCAGGAGAAGGAGCAGAGAGGTGCCAGGACCCAGAGCCTTGCAGGCAGCATAGCGGTCCAGGACCTGGGATGCTGATTAATCTGTTTCTTCGTCAGGTGCTGGATGGACAAGAGGGACAAGTCCAGGGCAGCGGCCGCCGGTCGCCCGCCCGCTTCTCGCCCTCCAGGCCTTCAGATCCCCAAGCCCGCAGGGTCTCCACGACCCCCTCCTCCAGTAACCAGCGCGGCTCTCCGAGTTCTGGGAGCAGCAGCAGCCGCAGGGCGAGGGCCCCTGGCAGAGAGAACCGGGGGTATCCGGGGAACCGCTCTCCCGGAGGTTACTCCCCAGTTGGGGCCAACGCGGAGCGCTGGGACGGGCCCCCGGAGCCCAGGTACTTCAACCTCTTTCCCTGATTCTGACCCCATCTTGCCTCCCCTCCTCTGAGGCACCAGCATCCCCTTGATTTCTGGGGCACCTGCGTTGACTCGGCCTTCTCCCCACAGCCTCCAGGCCCCCAGCGGCTGGGAGAGGGGAGCGGGCCCCTGCCAGGACCCCAGGCTCAGGCTGTATCTCTAGCCCCGGGCATGCCAGCGCGCCCACCAGGTAACACACCCGCCCCCACCCCCCTAGTCCCTTAGGCAAGAGTTAGTGTCTCCCTCTGGAAGCCTTTAATTAAAGTGTGTGGGAGCACTTGCTGGTCACTGGGCACAAATTGGTGAAAGCTGTTATTGGGTGGCAGAGAGAGCATATGCCCCATTTTACAGATGGGGAAATGTAGACTTGGGAGAGGAAACAGGAACTGGAGCTCTGCCCTGATCGCAGCCCCTCCTGTCCTCAGACCAGGCCCTCTTGGGCAGAAGGGGCTCCGTCCCCCAGCTGAGGAACCTGCGGCCAGAGGAAAAGCCACAGATTCACCCAGAAGGAGCACCCTGAGTACCGGGGCCCGGAGAGGTATGTGACCTGGGGGAGGAACCGGCGGGGTTCCTGAGCTGTGAAGTATTGGTGACCTTTGGCCTTCTGTTTTGTCCCCAGATTCTTCTGGGTCTACCCCAGCCATCCCCTCCCCGGTCAATTCCCGTCGGCCCCGGGCTGCGGGCGCTGAGGTGGGTGTGCCCCGGGCAGCTCCAAGTGCCCGGCTCCGGCCCCCAACGACTGAGGCTTCCAGGAAGTCAGTGAGCAGCGCCCCAGAGCGCAGCGCGGCGGAGCCGAGCCCTGCCGCCAGGAGGCGACCCAGCGCCGGCGGGAGCCTCCAGAGGCCAACCTCGCGCCCCCTGGGCTCTAGCGTCACCCCTCTATCCTCCCCAGTCCGCTCTGGAGCCTCCCCGGCTGGAACACCCCGGGCTCTTGTTGTTCAGCCCAAGTCGAAAGGACTGCAGGCCCTTCGCGCCCCTCAGGCCACATCCCCCAGGAAGGGCACAGCCCCAGTGAGGGGCCTTTCTCCTCCTCTGGCCACATCCTCTCTTCCTTGTCCTACCGCACCACCTCCGTGTGTCCCAGCCACTACCTCTCGGGACGCGCTCCCTCCTTCTCCACCGACCACGCCCCCTTCTCAGGCCCTCAGCCGGCCTTTGACCACGCCCCATTCACTAGCCCCTCCCTCTTCTTCGGCTCCACCCTCTCTGCTGACCCTCCCCTCTCCGCCGGCCACACCTCCTTTGCAGGCTCCACCCACACACCTGGGTACATCCTTTCCGGAGGGGTCCGCCTCTCCCTTGGCCATGGCCCCTCTTCTGGCATCAGTCCCTCCAGTTTCACCCGCTCTGCATAGTGTACTCCCCACCGAGGCGTCTTTGACTTTACCTCCTTTTCCAGCTCTCCCCTCTCCCTTAGCCACACCACATTCGGCAGGTCCTCTACCACCAGCCGCTGCCCCCCTACAAGCCCCTCTGTCTCAAGCAGCATCTGTGAGGAACCTGCCCTCTCCCCTAGCCACACCCCCTCCTCAGGCTCCTTCCGCTCTGGCCACGCCCCCTCCGCAGGCCAGTCCTCTGTCTCCACCTTTTCAGGCCACGCCTTGTACACTGGACACACCTCCCACACCCACTCCACAGGCCTCACCGTCTCAGACCACACTCTCTTTGCAGAGTTCTCCCCGTTCAGAGTCTCCCTCTCCCCTGGTCAGGCCTCTACTACAGACTCCACCTCCTCTGGCTACTTCCCCTCGACAGGCCACTCCTATACAGGCCCCATCTCTAGCCTCACCACCTTTGCGGGCGACCCCTCCTCCGCTGGCCGTGCCTCATCCGCTCTCTCCACCTTCTCTGACCACGCCTTCTTTACAGGCCACTCCCCCTCAGAGCCTGCCTCCTCTGCTGGCTTCACCTTCTTTGGTCTCACCTCCTTTGCAGGCCCTATCCTCTCCTCCCCTTGCTTCATCTCCTCTGCATGGTCCTCCCTCTCTTCGGGCTCTGCCCCCACAGAGGGGTCCACCTTCTCTGGCCTCGCCTCCTCTTCAGGCTCCCCCTTCTCCCCCTGCTTCACCCTCTCTCCAAGACTCTTCCTCTCCCCTGGCCACACCCCCTCCGCGGGCTCTACCTTCCCTGAGCACGCCCCCTTTACAGGCCACTCCTCCTCCTCAAAGCCTGCCTCCTCTGCAGGCTCCACCTTCTCTGGCCTTGCCCCCTCTTCAGGCCCCTTCTCCTCGAGCTTCACCCCCTCTGCAAGACTCTCCCTCTCCCCTGGCCACACCCCCTCCGCGGGATCCGCCTTCTTTGAGCACGCCCCCCTTACAGGCCACTCCTCCTCAGAGCCTGCCTCCTCTCCAGGCTCCACCTTCTCTGTCCGCGCTCCCTCTGCAGGCTGGTCCCTCTCCCTCTGCTTCACCCCCTCTGCAAGACCCTCCCTCTCCTCTGATCACGCCCCCACCACGTGCTCCACCTTCCCTGGCCTTGCCGACTTTGCAGACCCCTCCCTCTCCCCCTGCCTCACCTCCTCAGCAGGCCCCACGCCGCCCTCCAACCCCGGGTCCCGATGCCCCCATCTCTGGCCCACGGCTGACCCTGGCGCTGGCCCCAGGCCCACCGCCGCCGCCGTCGCGCAGCCCATCCAGTACGCTGAGTGGCCCGGACCTGGCGGGCCACAGCAGCAGCGCCACCAGCACGCCCGAGGAGCTACGCGGCTACGACAGTGGGCCTGAGGGCGGTGCCGCAGCCTCTCCGCCTGCTGATGCCGAGCTCGCCGCCTGCCACCCGGCAGCTTGGAGCCGAGGTTCCGCGCCGCCTCTGGCCATCCGCAGCACCCCAGGTAAGCAGTCCTCGCGAGGTCTGGGATGTGAGAGGGCAGGGTCGGAGGCTCGGCTCGGGGGTAGGACACAGTTGGGTTTGAGGGCGGAGCTGAAGGGAGGGGCGGAGTCTCGTGGCGGGGTTGGGGCTTCCCGCTCTCTCTGGGCATCCCGGCCCCTCTCCCCGCAGGAGCTCCCCTGCCTTGGTCTCCTGCATCCGGATCGGGCTCTGCTGATGGCTTGTGCACCATCTACGAGGCTGAAGGTCCCGAGTCGGCGAGCCCCGCCACAGACGCGCTGGATCCCGGGCCCGGGCCCGGCGCGGGAGGTGGGAAAGCGGCGGCTGGAGTTGCGGCTGGTGCGGCTTCTCGTGGCGCGAAGCCGGCGCGCTTGGGAGAGCTGCCGCTGGGAGCGCTGCAGGCGAGCGTCGTGCAGCACCTGCTGAGCCGGACGCTGCTGCTAGCTGCGACCGAGGAGGCCGCGGGAGGCAGCGGTGGTCCAGGGGGCGCCGGGGGTGGAGGCAGCGCGGGCGGCGCCCGCACTGCGCTGAGCGACGCCGAACTGGGTCGCTGGGCCGAACTGTTGTCTCCACTGGACGAGTCCCGCGCCAGCATCACCTCAGTCACTAGCTTCTCCCCGGATGACGTGGCTTCCCCGCAGGGTGACTGGACCGTGGTAGAGGTGGAGACCTTCCACTGAGCCCCACCCTGTCCCCGCCCGCCCACTCCACCCCTGCCTTAGGATTTGCCCCTCAGGTTACACTTCAAAGGTCTTAGATCTCCTCCTCCCTTCCTCCAGGAGCCCGGCTTCCCGTGAATTGGTCTCAGTCCCTTTAGAGCCCTAGAATTTTGGTCCAGGCTTGTGACCCATTGGAGAAGGCAATGGCACCCCACTCCAGTACTCTTGCCTGGAAAATCCCATGGACGGAGGAGCCTGGTAGGCTGCAGTCCATGGGGTTGCTAAGAGTCAGACACGACTGAGCGACTTGACTTCACTCTTGCGACCCAACCACACCTTTGGCCAAGGCCCTCCCCTTGAACCCCTCGCCTTTGGCCTAGAACGCGCTCCCGCACCCCTCGAGCCCCGTACCTTCCTCGGCCTAGGCTCTTCCCGGTGTCCAGTGTATTGTCTACCACGCAGCCCGAGTTTGCAATAAAGCAGAGACCGAGGCCTGTTTACTTTCCTCTTTGCGGTCAAGGGCTGGGGGCCTCCTGGGCGCATCCAACCGCAGGGCGGCGCGAGGGGCCAGGCGAGCCTTGGGGCTGTGCACAGCAGGTTGTAGCTCTGGTTGAAGGCTTTCCCCAAAGTTCCTCCGCTGAGGGTAGGGGCGTACAAGGAGGGGCTGGTGGGATCAGGAAATGCTGAGAGTCCCGTGGTCCAGCGCCGCGCACCCACCAGCGTGCATTAATGTAGGCATTCTTATGCCCAACTTTTCATGGAAATATCAAGTGCAGGAGGGGCCCAGGTGGGACTGCGCGACCAAGTGAATGAACGAGGTGTGCCCGTTGTGGCCAGTTGACTAAGCTCTTCCCATACTCTGCCACAGCAGTAGGCACTCCTTGGGGGGTCAGGGAAGACACTTGGGGAGGGATTGCTTGAATCTCAGGAGAGGGCGCAAGCCACTTCCTGAGGTTCTTCCTCACAGTGTGCACCCCTTTACTTTCCACGCCCTGGGGTGTTGGAGACAGGGGAGGCCTGAGACTGATGGCCATCTCGGGTCCCTCCAGGGCCTCCCAAGAGGGCACACTGCCCTCTGCTTACCAAGGAGGCTGCAGTGCAAAAGGCAGGCCCGCAGCTGAGCCCTGGGCTTGGGAAGGGGAGTCACTGCCTCCTGGGTGGACCGCACTGAGCAGCACAGGGAAGGAGCAGCCTCTCCAAGGCTGGTGGGAGATCTGGGCATGCTTCCATTGCCCACTCCTCTCCAGGAGCCCTCACCATGCCCCTCTGGGCCTGCTTCCCAGCCATGGGCCTCGCCTTTCATCTCAACTTAGGGTGTCCCCCCAAGCCCTCTAGCCGGGCATCCTTGCCTGTGCACCAGTGTCGAGGGTCCTCGCCAGAGCCAACTACTGCCTTTGCTTATCTCCCCGAGTCAGAATTCCTTGCCCTTCCTCCCAGAGTCCAGTCATCCTGACTGTAGCTCCTTTAAGCCACAGCCCAGGCCCTCTTTCTTCCCAAGTACCCGTGCAGGAAATGGATCCCCTAGGCCTTTCCTCCCCAAGAGTGTCCTGCTTTACACCCAAAATGATGGCGGCCGGAGGGGAACCACAATCCTCAGGACAGGTAGATGGACAGAGAAGGACCCCCTGTGGGGCTATTTCTCTGTCTATAGACCCAGTCCCTGAAGCTGGGTTCCTGCTGGTCCCCACTCCAGAAGCAACTGCCTCCCAACCTAGGATCTGAAGAGAAATTGGCCCAGTCTTGATGGGATACTGTCACCTCCATCCCTGGGAGCCAATCAGTTAAGGTGACAAACTACAGAGCTTCCTTTTCTAAGCTGGGCCCTGGTGAGGACCCGGGTGTCCTTGTTTCCAGATGCTGAGACAAGCCCGAGGGTAGGGGCTGACTCGTGACATGTTGGGTAGCTGAGACCCCAAGGCCAGCCCTCGAGAAGGAGCAGGGCAGAGCCCCAGTTCTCCCAACTTCCTGCCCCATCCTGGGAGCTAACCGGGTGGAGTTACTTGGTGGGAGCAGGAGAGGCAGGCAGCAACGGTCAAGGTCTCAGTGTTCAAACTGTGTGGTGGGGATGATGATGGGTCCACAGGAGCTGTGGTGTGAGAAGGGCTCAGCTGTCCCGGTGCATGACAGGTGTCCTGCTCGCTGCTCCGCAGGTATCATGCAGCAGAGCAGGGCACACTTTGTGGGTCCACACCGGGCGTAGAGGTCAGGGCCAGGCTGGTATCTGGCTGGACCCAGTTAAATGTCTCCCCCAGGAAGCCTTCTTTGCCATCCCTGGATCTGACTCCTGTGCTAGCTGGGACTACGCCTCAGCTCTGTGGGCAATCCTACAAAAGACCTGCCTTTCTGGGTCTTCTTTCCCCAGGGCAGTCCCCACTGCCTGGCTCAGTTTTGTCTCTGTGCTGACCCCCAAGACTGTAGTCCCTCTGATGGTGCCCCTCTCACCTAAGCCCTCCATGGCTCCCCAGTACCCTCAGTTCAAAGTGCAAAGTCTTTCTTCTCCTGACTTGAAAACCCCCTTCCCAGTCTGGCCATGCCCACTTTCTCCTGTTCCTTCTTCACAGATCTCACATGTCTCCTGCTGATCCCTCCACATCTCACCCTTATGCTTCTGCCCTTGGAGATGCACTCCCCCCACCCCCACCTCCTCCAAGAAACCTTCCCTGATCTCCCTACACATTCATCTAGGCACTCACCATTCTTAGCGCAGACTTATCCCTCACCGCGCCCCCCCAGTGTCTGTCTCCTCCACTGCACTTGGGACCCCTCAGAACCAGAATCAGAGCAGAAAACCCTAAAGGCCTCAGGAAGTACATGCCGAATGGAGGAAAGTAGATCCTGAATCCTCCTGAGGCCCCAAGCCCAAGCCCCTTCATTCTTCATGACTCTCAAGGGAGGCCCTGGCTGAATTGCCCTGGTGGAAAATCATGGCCCACTCTCCCCATGTCCAGAGCCATCCTCCTGAAAATGCCTGCTCTAAGGGTGCATCTGACCTGTTCCTCCAATACCAACCTATCTCTTCCTACCCCCACACTTAATGTTCACATGCATGGTGTGAACTTTGCTCTTCCACTCTGCACCCCGTCCTGGGCAGCCTCTTTGGGCCCCTGCTGGCCTGCTGTGACCTGTGCCTCTGGTTCTCTTAGACAGTGGGAGGCTCCCAAGGGCATAGACAGCCTCCTCCCTTCCCCGCTGCTTCACAAGGGGCCAGGGACCCCCAGGCCTGCCCCGCTCAGCGCCCCTTGTCGTGACTGTGTAAATACACTTTATTTTCCATCTTTCCCGCCTGGGCGACATGTGGAGTGTGAACAGGCAGTGTGCAAAATGGTGGTGGGCAGTGCGGGGGGCATGTGGGTGAGCCCCTGGGATGCCCACCCTGGTCCCCAGGCTTTGTAACACTGAGTGGGCGACCGGGAAGGGGGGACTGAGCATGGATCCCCACCCCAGGAAGCGCCAGGGGGACTCTTTGTGATGCTGTTCTAGGCTCCAGGAGCACCGAGAAGGTCAGCCCGGGGGTCATGAGGTCCCGGGGGGGGTCGGGTCTGGGGGCATCGTTGGACTTTGGCACCGTTCTTGGCTCTGACTCAGCAGAGACCACGGGACCACTGTGAGCAGGTAGGGGGGGCACTCAGCCAGGAGGCCTCCTCCCCTGGGGCTGGATGGTGGGGCTAGGGATACAGAGGAGGAAGGGACTTGGAGGCTGGGGACCCCCTGGAGAGGAGGCTAGCCTGCATGAGGAGCCCCTCTCCCCCCGTCACTGGCCAAGCTGGGGTGATGGGACTGCCACAGAGGAAGAGGTGGGGTGCTGGGGAAGGGGAGGTGTCTCCACTTCCTTACAGCTGCTCTGGCCCCTAGGAAGTAGGGACAGATACTGCCCAGGCCCTGGCTGGTTCCAGTTGGCCACTCACACCCTGGCAGCCCTGCACTCAGTAGGAGGGACTTTGGTTTCTGTTGCAGGGGCCACAATGCCTGCAACCAGGCAGGGAAGCCCTGCCTGGCCATCTGTCTCCAGAGGCCAAGGATCCCCAGGGCCTTCATGGGTGGTAAAGTCCGGCC
This sequence comes from Bos indicus, assembly GCF_029378745.1. NCBI lineage: Eukaryota > Metazoa > Chordata > Mammalia > Artiodactyla > Bovidae > Bos > Bos indicus. The sequence goes on along the minus strand of NC_091766.1, from coordinate 16,405,817 downwards.
TACAGGGGCACCTTCCTCCTCAGGCCTGCCCCAGAGCCTGGGCCCTTCCCAGCAGGGCCGCTCTTGTCCCAGGAGGAGGCCGGCTAGGAGGGGCAGCTTCCGTTGGTGCAGTCCTGGGACCCTTGGGTCGTCCTGGCCCTGGCTGTTAAGAGGGGCAGACCTTCCAGGTAAATGGGCCGAGAAGGGAACGGACCAAGATGGGTAAACACTGCTGGGGAGGGTGGGTCTGCCAGGGCACTGTGAGGATCCCCAGCCTCCGGCCCTGCCCTCTGTGCCCGGTTGTGCGCTGGGCCTGGCCCTCTGGGTGGGTGAAACTGCCGAGGGCGTGGAGTCTGTGAAAAGCTGGCGCCGACGCAGGAGCGGGCTGGCGGCGGCCTACCCCCTTACCCCCGCGCCCTGGCTCCGAGCACGCGTGGCACGGCCTCAGTTGTCCAGGCCCTGGCTGTAGGGCGCGGCCAGCTCATCGGCGTCGCTGTCGGAGCTGCCCTCACTGTCCTTGGCCGGCCGCTCCAGCCGGCGGAAGAAGCGCGCGTCGCGCGGGGACAGCGGGTAGAGCGCGTCCTGCAGCGCGGCGCCAACGCCCACGCCCACGCCCAGCAGCTCCTCGTCGGACGACGGTAGCGAGTCCTCGTCCAGGTGCCGCGCCAGGCCCAGCCCGTCGAAGGCCAGCGGGTCCTCAAAGGGCGGCGGGCCCTTCAGCAGCCGCACCTGGGGCGGGGGGTTGGGGTGAGGTGGGACCCGCGCGCTGGAGGCGTGCATCGATGTCCCCATGGATGGAGTCCGGCCGCCGGGCCCTCCTCCTCTCCCGCTCCCCGAAACGCCGACGCCCGGCCCATCACTGGTCGCGGCCACCAGGGCTCTCACGCCCCGCCCGCGCTCACCTCGGCCTTCAGCTCCTCGATCTGGTCCTTGAGCTCGCGGATGTACTGCGACGAGTCCGAGTGGTTCAGCTGGCCCTGGATGCGGCCCTCCTCTCTCTGAGGGCGGGCCGTGCCAGTCAGCACGGGGTCCGGTCCCCGAGCCAGTCCGCAGCGCGCCCCGCCCTGGCCTCACCGCTCACCTGGATCTCCAGCTCCGCAATGCGCTGCCGCATCTCGGCCACCGCCGCCATGCTGTCCGCCTCCCGCAGGCGCACGGCCATCACCTCCTCCTTGCTCTGGGGGCGGGGGTGGGGGAAAAGGGGTCAAGGGGCGCGGCAGGGCTTAGGGGATAGGGGGAGTGGGGGTGCGGGCACCTTGCACTCAGCCTCAGCCTGCTTGCGGCGGCTCTCGCTGAGCTGCGTCTGCAGCCCCTTGTTCTGTGCCGCCAGGTACTGCAGCTTCTCTTGCAGCGCCGCGCGCTCAGCCTCCACACGGTTCAGCAGGTTGCGGTGGATGTGGTCCTGGGGGCGGATGGGCGGGGGTCAAGGCCTTGCCGAGGGCCCGACCCCGGGCGCCGGATTCCCTCCCTGGGCCGGCCTCGGCCCACCTGCGTCTCGAGCTCCACTACGCGCTGCCGCAGCTCTCGACCCTCGGCCAGCGCCTGGGCCTCTCGCAGCCGCACGCTCATCAGCTCGTCCTGCAGCTCGCCCAGGACCAGCTTCCGCGGGGACTCCTTCCAGCGGCCACCGCGGGACAGGTGGGCCTGCGGGGAGAGGTCGGCGGTCGGCCTGCGCCCGGGGCCCAAGGCCGCTTCGACCCCCTGGAACGAGGCCCGCCCTCACCTGCCAGGTGTCCGAGAGCTCCTGCAGCTGCAGCTTCAGCTCCCGTGCCGAGGCCACTGCCTCACCCTCCCGAACCTTGAGCGCCTTCAGCTCCTCCTGAAGCCGAGCCACGTTGTTCTCGTCGGGCAGCGAGTTGTTCCTCTGCGGGGAGAGGAGCGCTCAGAGCTGCCCGCAGGCCTCACTCCCCGGCCCCCTCCTCTGGGCTTCACCACTGGCAGCCGGGCTGGGAGAGGGTGCACCCTGGACGCCCGGATGCCCAGGGGAATGAGGAGGAGGCCCCAGGGGAGGAGACCCCACCCTCGCAGCCCCTGCTGGAAATCCTGGTCTGTAAAGCCGGCTGTAGTAACAGCACCTGCTCTCTCAGGGGGCTGGTCCAGGGCAACCCCCACACCACACGTGATTGTTGATAACACCAGGAGGGCAGCGAGGCCAGGTGCTCCTCACCTGGGAATCTGAGATCCTCGCCCTCCCAGCCCAGACCTGGCCCAGCAGAAGCTGAGCAGATGGCAGGTTTCGGCATTGTCCCTGGGGACAGAGGGCCGGCCTAGGCCCTATCCTGGCCTCCCAAGGGCTCAGAGATGAGATTTGTGCTCCAGCCTCTTGGACCAAAAGCCAACTCGCTGAGGAGGTTCTCGCTGCCTCTTGTCTGGGAGTTGGAGGGAGGGTGGTGGAACTTCTGGACCCACATTTCCCTCTGATGTAGAGAGGAGAGAGGAAAGCCCAGTCTGGGTAGTGGGTCAACAGGGACTGTGAGGCCAATGGCCCCATGCAAGGCTGTGGCAGAGACACCCCACCTAGGAGGACACCCCAAACTGCAGCTTGAAGCTGGGGGGGGCGTGGCTTCTGCTAGTGGGTGAGTACTGCCCTCTGGTGGCCAGGGCATTTCCCTTCTGGCGGCTCAAGGGAATTGAGACAATAACCAGGGTAGAAGGAACTGGGAAGGTACCAAGAGGCCTGGTGCTCCCTGCAGGGCTGCAGGTGGGAGAAGGCGGCCCCCTGGGTGGTGGGGCTGTGGAGGGGAGCAGCCTTGATGGGCCTGCGCCTTCCCTTCCCCCTGGAGCTCAGGGCCTGAGGGGGACATACACAGGCAGGATGGGCTGTCCAGGGGGCCCATGACAGCTACTGTGCTGCTGGCCTGATGTCTGGCATATGAGGGCAGGCGTGGCTCTCACGGAGTCGTGCTGCTGCTGTGTGTGTGTGTGTGTGTGTGTGTGTGTGCGCCTCCGGGGCTTGAGTGGTACATACCGTGCTGTGGAGACTATGGGGGAGGAGGCAGGGGAAGGGCTCTGACTCCAGGGCCTGGCCCTCAGGTCCCTGGGGCTGCCCCCCTTATCCTTGGCAAGGGCCCAGTGGTCACCTCCCAGGGGCGCCCTTACTGCCCCGTCTCCAGGGTGCCCCCAGCGGCCACCCAGTCGCACCTTCTCCATGTCCAGAACCTTGTCCTGCATCTCCCGAAGGGCCCCCAGGGTCTCGGTCTCCCGAAGCCGTGACTGCTCCAGCTCCGTCTCCAGGTGGGCCACAAAGTCCTCGGTGAGGCGCGGGTTATCCTGGGGGCAGGCAGAGAGCTGTGCTGGGCGACAGGCTGTGGCCAGAGGTGGGCAGCTTTCCTGCCAGCCAGGTGAGGGCCCAGGCCTGGTCCCACCTCTTCCACCCCCATGGCCAGGAGTGGGGGCTTAGGTTGTGGGTGGAGAGGAGGGCAAGGAGAAAGCCCATATCCCCTGGAAGGGCAGAACACCACGGGGGCCCTGATGCTTTGTCTTGGGGTCCTGGGGACACCACACATGGCCTCAGGAGGCCCCCTGAGGTACACCAATGATTGGTTCACAGGATCACTGGGGTGAGTATGCAGAACGAGTTCTCTGGGCGCTGCTTCCTGCTGTGTGGTCTGTGGCCTGACCACACCATGGGGGTTGTGAGGGGCAGATGGGGAAAGAGTTGGCTGAGACCACTTTCTTGGTCAGTGTCCAGGGGCTTCTCAGAGGTACCTGGGAGTCCCAGGGGTGATGGGTGGGCCCCATACAGAAGACCTCGACAGTGAGGGAGGAAGCCCCTGGGGTCGGAGCACAGCCTGCATCTTGCTGCCTGGGTGGCCTGGCAGGGCAGTTCTCTGGCAAGTTGCCCCAGCCACCCTGCTCCTCAGCTGCCCCACCCCCTGCTTCCCCACTGACCAGGTCTTATTTATGGGGCCCTCCTGCCTAACTGCCCAGGTCTGCTTGCTACCCTTGACCACTGGGGGTCTCTGAAGTCCAGGGGTGTGGGTGGCTCTCTCTCGGCCCAGATGGGCTCTGGGCCCCGTGGCAGCTCTGCCCGGCTGCATCTCTTCCAGGGGCCCCACCAGCATCTCCCACACTCCCTCCCGGCCTCCCTCTGCCTTGCAATGACCTCCCTGCCTCACCCAGCTCTGCAGCAGGCCTAAGGGCAGGAGCCCTGAGGGGGCAGGTGAATGTCTCTCCAACTGGCCTGATGGAGGGCATTGTGCCATGGGTAGGGTTAGCCCAGCCTCAGCTTCCCCACTGGCCTGGCTGCTTTAAAGCCAGGTGGGGCTATAGCACTTGAACTTGAGCCAGAGGTGGATGCGGGTCAGCAATAGTGAAGTTCTGCCCCTCTGTCCCCAGGAGCAGAGGGTCAACACGTAGGGGAGGGATTCTCCTCAGCCAATGACCATTCCTTCTATTCACCCTTTCTCAAGCACCCTGTGGTTTCTCCACATCAGGGACCCTCACCTCACTGCCAGGCCCTGCTGGTTCAGCCCTGGGGTATGGGGAGCCGACAGCGCCCTTCCCTGCCCCTCAGGGCCTGTGCTCAGTCATACCTGCTGAGTTTGGAGGCCACAGCTGCCAGTGTGTTACCACATCAGGAAGGCAGCTGCTGGGTGTGGCTGGAGGAGAGTTCTGGAAGCCTTCTTTGGGAGAAGTGGACTCTGCCATGCTTCAGCTCATGGGCTCTCCACCACCCACCTGAGTTCATGACTCCAAAACAGACTTGGGCTGCCCCCACCTCATCTCCAACCCATTAGCTCAGGGTGGCGGGCACAGACCAGACCCTCTTCTGAGGGCAAGGTGTTGGGCACTGGAGGGGGTTACCCTCCCTCACCCCAGCTCCTACCATGCATGGCTGCCTACCCACCCCCTGAGGAAGCCCTGAAACTGAGCTCCCCTCCCGAGTGTATGATTAACCTCTCTATCCCCCAAAACTTTATTGCCTTTCCTGTGCCTCCCTTGAGTTTCAAAGAAAATGGCGGGCTGAAACCAAGCAGGATCCCGTGGGCCCTCCTGGGTACAAAAGCCCTTCCGTGTCCCTGTTTCTTGTTTGTAGAAAAAGGCTGTAGTCTCCAAGACCTCTGCTGAGTTCCAGAAAGCAGCCTCAGGCAGTAAATGATGAGGATCATAGAGTCCCAGGATGCCTAGGCCCTCCTGAAGGAGTAGAGATAACTACTTGACATGGGTCTTTGAGTTCTTCTGCAGAAATTAAGAGCCCCAGCCAGGTGGAGCATGGTGACTACACACTGACCAGCAGCACCAGACCCCAGACTGGTTGTAGCAAGAGGGTTGATGATGACTGAGGTTCCCTAAACATGACCCTGTTTCCTCACCACCAACCAATCAGAAGAAGGTCCACGAGCTGACCCTGTGTCCTTGGACCCTTTCCTCTGGCACTGTCTTAAAAAAAGACCCTGCCTAGAGGCTTCCCTGGGGGTCCAGTGGCTAAGACTCCACATTCCCAATGCAGGGGGCTTGGGTTTGATCGCTGGTTGGGGACCCAGATGCCACATTCCACCACTAAGAGTTCACATGCTGCAACTAGAGATCCCACGTGCTGCAGTGAAGACGGAAGGTCCCGAGTGCCACTACCAAGACCTGATTCAGCCAGATAAATAAATGAAAATACTAAAAAATCCCCTGCTGAAAAGGCATCAGGGACTTTCTGGGTTCTTTTGAGCATGAGCTGCCCTTTCTCCTTGTTTGCAGAAGATGCTGTGGTTTCCTTCACCACAAGCCGTGTTGGTAGCTGGTTTTGCTGCATGTCAGATGAGTGGACCTAGGTTTGGTTTGGTAACAGCCCAACAGCCCTTCAGACCCTGGGGAGACATCAAGGCTCCCCCAAGGAATCACAGATCTATCAGTGGAGGGCGGGGTCCCTGCAGGGACAGTTGGGGGATGGGTGGAGGCTGACTGTCTTGCCCTCAGTGTGGTAATATGGTAGGCCGGATGCCCCACTGCGGGGTGGGAAAGGGAAACCACAGGATCGCCCCGGGTGTGGGGCTGGAGGAGACTCTGGGTCCCCTGTCCCCAAGGAAGGAACAGGAGGGCCAGGGCTGATTGGGGCCAGGTGCCCCAGAGCTCTGCAGGCAGCCAGGCATAGGGCGTGGCCTGGCCCTGGGCCCCGCCACCGGCCTGGTACCTGCTGCTCCTGCAGCTGCCGTATGGTGCTCTGCGCCTTCTGCAGGTCTTCGGCTGCCGAGCTACACTGCTGCCTCACCACAGCCAGTTCCCGCTTGATGACGTAGTTCTCCTCTGCCTCCTGTGCGCGTGTCACCTGCCCCTGAGGACAGCGAGGATGAGGTGCCGTGACTCTCTGCTCACACCCCCAGCTCTGCCTGGGGCCTGCCAGTGGGGAGGCCCAGAGAGGGTGGAGGCGGGGTGGGAGGAGGAGGACCTCCCACACTCAAGAGCCTGGGATGGGGTGCCCCCTAGGGCCTGGGGATGTTGGGGGGGCAGGCAGGAACAGGAACCAGGAGGAACCTGGAGGAACAGACCCACCCGGGACCCAGGCTCTGGCTTGCAGCCTCTGTCCCAGGTAAGGAGAAATAAGTCCTTGTCCACTTAGGGTGGACAGCACAGCAGAGGCCAGGCTCTGCTGGGAATGACGGGGATCTGGGGACAGCCGAGGGCCAGGAGGCTCAGGACGGGCTCCTGGGGGCCAGGCTGGGGGGTACACCTCTCCCCCAATCTTCTTCAGTCCTGGCCCCCAGAGTTCCACCTGCCCAAGACTAAGACTCCCCAGCCTCATCCCCTCAACCCCCAATTTAGGCCCCCCATTCCAGGCTCAGAGCCACCAGGTGGTGAGGCAGGAGCTTCCAGAGAAAGCCATTCAGGATGAGGCAGCAGCAGAAGCAGGCGAGTGAGAGAAGAGGACAGGCCTTGCAGGTTGGAGCAGAGAAGAGCGTGAGGGGCCATAAGGGGTAGGGGAGTGTGTGTGTGTGTGTGTGTGTGTGTGTGTTGGGGTGGCTCAGCTGTGCACACACCAACCAGGGCCTGTTGCTAATGTAGCCTCAGGGTCCCCACCCTTATCCCTACCAGGGTCCCCTGGAGAGAGGAAACCTGTGCATTGCGTGCACGCTCACACGCGCCCACAGGCACCAGGCCTTCACACGCATGCCCCCTCCCCCAGAGGGAAGCCTCTGTCTCCTGGAGAAGCGGTCCCCAGCCGCCCCCATGCACAGCGCCAGGCCTGCCCCCTCCCCCCTCCTCCCCCAAGGGATGGCAGCGGCCAGGGCAGAGGTGTCTGGTGGTCATGTGTGGGCACTGGGAAGAAGTGGGAGAGGGAGAGGAAAAGCTACAGTACCTGTATTAACCTATCAGCCAGAGCAGCGCTCTCCTACCCGGCGGAGGGGTTCCGAGCGACAGGGGGAGGAGGCAGAGCAGAAGGCGCGGGGACAGGAGAGGGGAGACAGACAAGAACCACATGTCACTAACGCGGTGGGCTATCTCTAGAAGCGGGAGAGAGGAGTGAGACCGGAGAACCAGAGAACCAGCAGGAGAGGGCCGGGAGGAAGACCAAAGCCAGAGCAAGCTCCGTCCTGGGGAGGAGTCTGTGTGTGAATAGGGGGTGGGGGCAGGGTCACCCATGGGAGCTGCGGGGCTGGGGCCTCACCTGAAGAGGGTTGGCGGGGGAGCCCTGGGCCCCGTGAGTGCAGTTTTAATTTGGAGGCAGAAAAAGACTCAAGGCTTTGGGCCAAGGACAAATTCCACCTGCGGTCAGTAGTGGGTCAAGTGAGACTGAGCAGGGAGCTGGAAGTTGAGAGCCCCCGTCTCTACTCTCATATTTAAAAACAGGTTGGGGGCAAGGGTCAAGGCTATGGCACCCCCTCCATGGTGCACAGCCACCCTGTTCTCCTTTCTTTTGTCAAAGCAGCCCACACCCAGGCAGCCCGGGAGGGCGCCAGACCCAAATGGATTTCTGTGTTTGCAGTTAATGGGGTTATAACTCAGTCCCCCTTCAGGCAAAGCTTCCCCTTGGTCCCCAATTTACACAGCAGCCGAAGTCTCAGGGAAACACATGGTGGGGCCTGTGGGATTTATGGTGGGAGTTTAGGGTGGGGTCGTGCCTGGGGCAGGAGGCTGGCTGGCCGGCCCTCCGGCTGCTAGGTCCTGCTCAGGACTGGGAGGGTTTGGTGCTACAGGCTGGCGGCTGCACCCCTCACCTTTTCCAGGGTCTCGATCCGCTGCTTCAGGAGCCGGTTCTCCGTCCGAAGCCTCTGTAGTGGGGGGAAGAGGGAAGAGTGCGTCAGAGCCCCATGTCCTGCTCCTGTGCACCCAGAAGTCTGTCCCCTTGGAGCCAGGCCATCTTCAGGCAGGAGGGCACCAGCGTTTAATGGTCCAAGTTAGTGATTCCATAAAACAGTCAAGGCCAATTCTCATTTGGAATGGCCCACTAGGTATTTAAAAAAAAAAAAACAAACAAATCTTGGTTCAGGAAAACCAATGTGATGGCTTGGGTGGATATGCACTGTGTGAGGGGGTATGGAGGGGGCAGTCAGCACCCGTGTCCTCCTGTGGAGTCGCCTTGGGCCTGTCAAGGGCAGAGCCTTCTGTGTTCTGGGGGAAGCTGCTGGCAGACAGTCCCCACCCCTCACGGCTTGGATTTGAGCCCCAGGGCTTAGAGGACAGACTTGGAGTCTAGGTCCAGGAAAGGAAAGGGGTCTTGCGAACGTGCGTGCTGTTGATGACTACATTTCTGCGTCCCTTTGAGAACCAGCTGCGCCCGACAGTTGTCACCGTTGCCCCCACCCCCTCTAATTTTCAAGGCAGTCTTCCTTCCACCTTCCATGCTGTGCTGGTGGTTTTGGTGGGGGTACTCGTGGTTGTAGGTTTCCCCGCAGCCTTCTGGGAAGCGGGGGAGGTTGACATCCGCCTCACCCCTAGTTTCTACCCCCGAGTCCTTTAAGCAGTGGGTACAGAAATCGTTTCCATCAGCAGGTCAGCGAGAGTCCTGCTTCCCTGTGTATCACACAGGACATTCTTCCGGAGAGAAGAAGGTGATGGAAACATGCAGAACACACCCTGGAAGCAGCTATGTCAGAGAGGATCACAGACTTGATTGATGGGCGCTGACTCATGTCAAGAGAAACTGAGTTGGAGGCAGGCAGGGTCTTGCCGGAGGCTCCTGGCTTGCCGGAGTCAGAGCTGTTGCAGGCCTGGGTCTCTGTCCGTCACAGGAATCCAGAACCAGAGTCCTGACCCCTGACCCCTGGGTTCTGTCTACTTTCTGGCCTCAACGCACGGATGGCCAAGCTCAGCCATCCTTGGAGGAGCTGAGTGTGCTGACCACACCTCACCTTGCTCCTCTTCCTCCCAGGAGAAAACCCGATAGGGTGTGAACAAGGACTGTGGGGGCCTACGTACTAATCACAGTACTGAAAAGTTTTTTGTTCTGTATTTTTGATACTTTGATATCCTGCTGCCTTGCTAATCCCGGTGATACTGCTGCTCCTAGGACTAGTTAATTCCTAGGGACAGTAGACAGCATGCCTGCTGGTCTGCCTTCTACACACTAAGCGGTCACACCCCTGCCTACCTCCCTTACCTCTCACACACAAACCATTATTTCCCATGCCCTCAATTGTCCCAGGACAGGTGGTGACCACTCCTATAGGCCAGAGCCCTGGAAATTATTCAAACCAGCCAATCTTGACTCTCTTGAACCTGCCTACACACCCTCTTGAACCCTGACCCAACCCTTCCCATGGAAATCCCAGCATGGGCTCTGGCCCAGGCTTTTCTCCTGCCCTGCCCTGATGCTTCCCCATGTGGCCCTGCACACACAGCAGAGGTGCGCCCCTCTGGGAACTGTGAGTAACAAACTGTCCTTCTAAAGGCGGTTGTCTGTGTTTGTCACCTCACTGTACTTGATGAAAACAAATCTCAGGTTTGCTTTAAAACAGGCAAAAGGTGAAAGAGCACAGGGCAGGGACAAGGGAGAAGGCATCTGTCCTGCCCTGCCCTTGGGGGTGCTCAGGCTTGTCTTGTGGGACATTTCCAGGCTGGACATGTGGTCTGAGGGTCTGCTGCATCCCTCCCTACTGCTGAGCCCTCCTGGCCACCAGGTGAGAGCATGCCCTTGTCTGCATGAGCAAGACACATGTACATGTTTGGACTGGTGCATCAGTAATGCTGCCATTCCTGAGAAAGGGAGATGCTTAAAAGTTTAGGACACAGAATTGTTTCTCAGAAAACCTACCAACAGGGCCAGGACAATAAGGTCCTCTTTCCCCACTCAGATATGGGCAGCAGGTAACCTGGATTATCATCTAGGTTCTGTTTCTGTCTTTTGAGAGGAAGTTGGGATGATGGTGGTGGTTCATAATAATAATTTGAACAGTAGAGCAAGTGTCATCCCCATTTTGCAGAAGGGGACACTGAGGCTCAGAGAGGTGCATTCACGTTCCTGGCAGGTCACCCAGCTGGTTTGTAGTAGAGCTGAGATTTGAACTCTGGTCTGTGGGACGCCAGGCCCAGGCACTGTGGGAATCTGTCCCTGAAGAAGACAGAGCCAGGCTGTGTTGGGGTTTGCATCTGTGTCTGACCCCCACCCCCACTGGACTGGGGGCCCTCAGTCTCTGCCATGATTCTGGCACATAGTAGGTGCCTGCTAGATCCCTGTGGAGAGATAACCAAGATCACATCTGGAGGGTCAAAAGCAGAGGGAAGGAGATGGAAGGGAGTCTGTGTATAGAGGCTCTGCATGCCCAGGAAAGCCCCTCTGATATTGTGACCTACCAGGAATATATATTTGGTCTTCATCTCTGGTCCTGGCACAGCACTCCTAAAACCCTGGGAATTTTCTTAGAAAGGAATCAAGGTGTCACTTGTTATGTTAATGAGGTGACTTTTGGAAATCCCCCAGGTCACCTAAGCATGGGGCTGGTAGCCAGGTGACCAGATCCTGTGATGAGAGGGTTGGAACTTTCTGCCTGACCTCAGGGAAGGGAGAGGGCTGGGAGTTGAATCTCCGGGCCCAGGGAACTGTCCACCTGTTAAACCATGTCCCCAGTTCAGGGGGTGGGGGTGGCTCTCACTCTGTGTGGCCTGGTGGTGAGTGAAAGGGCAGCTGGGCCAAGGGATCACCCCTTGAGGCCATGGGACACCCTGCTGTGTGGCCCATGCTGGGTGGGGCCACCCTCATCAGGGGGCTTCCGGGGCATCCTGCCCCAGCCTGGCCCATCCCACCTGAACTCACCTTGATCTCAATCTGCTCCTCCATCTCCTTGCTCTTCATGGCCGCATACTCCTTCTCCAGCCTGCAGAGAGAGGGGAGGGCCGATGTGCTCACTGTCCCACTCTCAGGGACCCCCCTACTGCCTGCACCCCGGATGCCCGCTACTGACCTCTTCATCTTCTTGGGGTTGTACTTGACCTGGTAAGCCTTGAGGATCAGCTTATCTGGACAGCTGTCGAACTGATGGGGGATCACTCTCTGGAAGTACTGTGGGGACATGGGTGGTCACTGACATGTGGGCCCTGACCACCTGGGGCCACCCAAGCCCGTGGGAGGCCCTGCTTCCCTGGAGGAGGGGCCTGGGCATGCCAGAAGTGTCAGCCAGAGCCCGTTGGCCTGGGGCCTTGCATGGCCTGGCCCTCTGTGGGCGCTCCATCAGTGTATGTGGATCGAATGAGCAAGTATGAGAAGCAGGAATTGTGAGAAGGAGCTGCCTGTGGCCAGGACTTCTGTCTGCAGGAGAAGCAGGCTTCAGGAACTCCTGAGGGGGAAGGCTGGGGTGGGGTCTGAGAAGAGGGTCCTTCATGGCGGGGGCAGGGGGAGCCATGCCGCTGACCCAGGGCAGTGAAAAGAGATGGAAGAGGTTGAAGGATCAGGGTGGCAGGGAGGAAGCTGAAAGAAGGAGCCCTTGGGGGCCTGCCTGCTCGCCCAGGGCCCCTGGGGCCTCCACGCAGAGTTTAAGCGCACGCTGCCGGTGGACATAGCTTTCTGCGGCTTGGGACTGGGCTGGGCTCCACAGCCCAGCTGGCCCCCTCTGGCAGCTGCGGACAATGGGTGCCCGTGTTCGTGAACACAACTGTGGCCTTTGTGCATTCTTCCCCAAACCACCAGCTGGAGAACACTGGGAGGGGGCAGGGGCCTGCATGATGGGGACATGGCAGTGAGAAGCAGGCTGGCCTCTCTCCGCAGGCAGGGCAGCTAGCCGGGGCAGGCAAGGGGAGGGTCAGCCCCAGACCCTCACTCCCTCCTGGGCCTTCGTCTGACCTAGTTGCTGGGGCTGAAACCACACCCAAGGCCTCCAGGTGTGGCTAGTATTGCTATTTGTCACATTAGGCTCTAGGGGACCTGGAGCTGGGGGCAGGTGAAGGGGGGTGGACTTCCGGGCTTGGCATTCTTCTCTCCCTGCTGCCAGGCTGCTGGCCCTGGCCCAACTCTGGCAGAGCTGGGGGCTCCTCAGGCACTGCCCCCGCCTCAGCCCTGGCCCTTCAGGGAGATCTTAGGGGGCAGAGATGATAGGAAAGGATCAGGGCACTCAGGAAGTCCAGGGTCTCCCCATCTTTCAGGAAGGGTTCACTTGCCCAGGTGCCCCTGCTGGGGGCAAACCCACCACCCTGGACCCCTGCCCACCTGGGACATCCCCTCCATGTCCAGCTGCATCAGCTCCGTCTGGTTCACCTGCAGCAGGGCGAGGCCCACCCGGAAGATGATCTCCAGGCCCTGCAAAGGCAGCGGGGGCAGTGCATCTCCAGTTCTGCTTTCCCAGGGGCCTCTGAGCCCTCCCTGAGCCCTGGGATCATTTCCAGTGGGGACCTGAGTCACTCCATCCAGAGTGCCCAGGAGAAGAAGGGGTCCTTACCTCGTACATGAAGATGTCAAAGACACGGGTGGCAACGGGCAGTGGGAAGGTGGTGAGGAAGAGTGTGAGGAACCAGGACGAGGCATACATGGACGTGTGGAAGCTCTGGGAGCGGAAGTGGGTGTTCAGGTCCGGGAGCTGCTCCTGGGGTCAGGGAGGAGGCCAGACACCATGAGGAGGGTGCTGGGCACAGCAGTCCACACCCTCAGGTTCCCTCTACCCGGAAGTGCCTGCATCTTCAGGGAGCCTTCCCTGACTTACCCTGGGCAGCCCCCCTGCCACACTGTCCCTGGGTGGGGCAGAAGCACCCCAGAGCTCTGAGCAGCACGAGGGGGGACCCAGGCAGGGACAGCAGGCGGCCCAGCTTCCCGGGGAGGCTCACCACCACCCCCAACAATGCTCTACATTTTGTGCCCAGACATGCTTAAGGGATGTTTGATTGGCCTGAACTTTAGACAGCTGGAAAGTGACAGAAACTGGGGAAACTGAGGCTGGAGATGTTAGGAGGCCCTGCTGGTCCTTCACAGGAAGAACGGACCCTTGGCTGTCCCCTGGCCTGCCCTGGGCCTCCTCTGGACTCAGGGACTCTCTGGTGGTGGCCAGCTACTTTGCCACGGGAGCTCTCGGCTCTTTCTCTGTGGCCCTGGGCCACCTGCTGGCTGGCATTTCCGGTCCCCTTGACCGACAGCACCTCCTGGTCCTCCAGGCCTGAGGAGCGGGCTTTCACAACCAGAGGCATCCTGCCCACTGGTGCCCAGCCACACAGCTCCACCTGCAACCGGCTTCCGGAGCAGGCCAGAGTGCGTGTGTGTGTGTGTGTGTGTGTGTGTGTGTGTGTGTGTGTGTGTACACCGGTGCTGTCTGCCAGCCAGGAGCGGGCCCTGCGGGGGCTACTATTTATAAATAGGCGGCTACAGCTCTCTAGTAATCAGCAAAGGCAGGCAGACAACACTTTCCCCCTTCCACCACACTGGGGAGCAGATAGAAAGGGACAGTGTGGGGGTGTGTCTGAGGCAGGCCAACCTCTCCATCCTGGCCTGAATGACTCTGGGAACCCTGAGTTCTGAGAAGCCCCCACTGTAAGGACTGGCCCCTGAAGCATCCTTCAGGCAGTGCTCCACAGCCCCCTGGGGAGTAGGACCCCTTTCTGCCCTGGTATGTCTGGGTGGGTTCTCAGGCCTGGAATTTTCAGTCGAAGAGACTCCCTGGGAGGGCCAAGGTCAGCACCCGTGAGTGTGGGCTGGCAGGGTATGGGGGGGCAGAGTGGGTGGGCATGACCACCTGGGCCTGCTCACCTGTAGCATGTATTCAAATTGGTAGATGCAGAGCCCCAGCTCGGCCATGCTGGGCTTGAAGAGCTCTCGTAGGCGGTACTCCTGCATCAGCCGCACGAACACACAGAAGGCCTCCTCCTCGGGCATCTGGGGGCAGGGGGTGTCTCTGAGTGGGGGTAGCATGGGAGGGGGTGCCTGCTGCTCTTCTCCTGACTTTGCTTGTTTCTGCTGTTTACTTTGACTGAACACAGATGGTGCCAGGCTGCCTGGACCCCCATGGCAAACCTCCGGTCAATAAAGTCCCCGTTTCACTGATGGGAAGCATCTAGAGGCTGAAGTCGCGAGCCCAAGGCCGCCTGGCAAGAAACAGTGGAGCTGGGACTTGAACCCCAGAGCCCACGGTGGAGGCAGCCTCTCGTCCAGTCCCCACCATTCTCCCCTCCTGAGCCTGCCAGAGCCTCCACAGGAAACCCCCAGCCCCATAAACACTGCACTGGCCAAACCAAGTCTCCCACCTGGGTTCCTCATCTGACCCTGGCAGGTGACCGAGCAGGATGGGATAGTGGTCAGGACCAGCTGCCAGCCTTCTGTGCTTGGTTGGGAGACTGTCAGAGGTCACAGGCGGGCAGGGGGAAGCTCTGACCCCAGGCCTACACTGATGGAGGGAACACTTGCTTCTGTCCACCTCCGACAGAGGTGGGGACCGACAGAGCGGGCTGGGCTAGCCCAGGCCACCTACCTGCATGAGCAGCAGGCCCACGATGAAGGCACTGCCCTGGCAGTAGCCCACCTCCCGGTCCACCAGCGAGTAGGCCTGCACGGGAACGCACGGGAGTCAGGGCGGGGTCCCACCGGGCTGGCAACCACAGGGCATCTCTCCAGGGCCAGGGCTCACCTTCATGACATTGAAGAGGACCTCCTGGCCTAGGCTGTCCTGGCCCTTGAAGAACTCGTGCTCTGGGTAGGTGCGGGCGATGTCCCTGCGGATGAGCTTCTCGCAGGGGGACGACATCTTGAGCAGCTCTGAGTACTGGTTCTTAACCGGCATGTCTGTGGCACTGCACAGGAGCTGCCAGACGATGGCCCGGAAGTGGTGTGGGATGCCCTTGCGGATCAGCTCCTGGAGACCGGTCAGAGGGGGAGCGGAAGACCGGGCTGGATCCAGTCCCAGAGTGGCCTCCCCAGGGCCGTCCAGCCGGGCCTTGGAGATGGGGCCTGTCCACGCCTCCCCGGAGGCCCAGAGAGCTTGGCTAAGCCACCTCATGGCACAGAGTGCCACAGTGCTCCAGCCTGTCACGGAGCACACGGGTGGGAAGCAGGTGGGGGTGTCTGGGAGGCCAGCCCCGCCCACTCTCCCTCCTCCCCACCCTCCACCAGGCACACCTCCAGCCCTGGACCTTGCCCGCCCCCAGCCACTGACCAGCCTGCCCCGGGCCCACAGTCCCCCCACCTTCAGCAGCTTCTCCTTCCGGCGTCGCCACTCCTCCCACTCGTTGGCTATCCGGCCCCACAGAATCCACGTGTCCTCCTCCAGGTGGCTCAGGTTGGAGGAGGCTGAGGAGCTGGACACCAGCGAGGAGCCACTGTTCCGCCGGGAGCCATTCATGGAGCGCATGGACTTGGAGTCGGCCTCCAGCAGCCTAGGTGGGCAGGCAGGGGGTGAGGGGTGGCTGCAGGTACTTCCAGCCCCAGCTCTTGGACCCCAGAGAGCCCAGCCCCTCCTCCCTAGGGTCCCAGATTGGGTCTTAGTTGTTCTTCCTGCATGGCACTTGCTGTGTGACCTTGGCTGGTGCTCTAACCTCTCTGAGCCCTGGTTTTGATCCTGGGTCCCTGGAGAGGCTGCCATGCATGTGTCCCACTTTGTGCCCTGGGCTGAGAAGCTTGGGGATCAGCTCATTTAGTCCCGAGGGGCAGGCTTTGTTAAGATGTGTTTACAGATGAGGTACAGAGAGGGTGAGTGGCTAGCTGGGGGCCCACGGCTCACAAGAGGCTGCATTAACCAGCTGTTTCTGATGCTCTGACATCTGGGGCCTCCCTGACCCTGGAGGGATAGCCCCTCCCAGGCCTAGCAGATCGGCAGAAATGGTTACAGACTTGCTTGTCAGTGCACCTATCATATGCAAACCAACCAATCCAGAGTCCACAAACCAACCACCTCTGTTAGGTGCTAGCACTCAGGGCCACTGTCCTCTGCCCTAATTACCCAGGGCCGGATACTAGACTAATAGGCCCAGACCCTGTGCCCCAGCTTGCTGAAGTTACTCAGACTAGCCAGTCCTAACCCTGATTACACTGCCTCACCACTCCTGGCGGAAACCACAATAAAAGCTCTCACCTACATTTTTCTCACTCCCTCTGCCTCCTGACTGGTCCTGGTGCTTCCCCGGGTGGCCCTACAGGGTTCGTGGTGCGCTGTGCCCCTCCTCTTGGAATCTGTGAGTAACAAACTGTCTTTTTTTTTTGGCCTCACCACATGGCATGCAGGATCTTAGTTCCCCAACCAGGGATTGAACCCAAGCTCAGCATTCTAAATGCTGACCAGGGAAGTCCCCAGACTTCCTGGGGTCATCTCCTGATCTGCTGGCCTCGACTTCCTGGCATAATAATAAAACCCACACTTTAAAACAGGGGCTGAGCCAGAGAAGAAGATTGGGAAGGGCCAGTTCCAGAGTCAGAAGCTTTACGCTTTCCTACAACAAAGGCCTGAAAGTGCAGGCGGGGCTCACTGGGCCCTGATCCCATGATCTTCTCATCTGAATGGGAGAACGTCTGTTGGGAGGTGATGGCAAATGCTAGCCTCAGTGGAAGTGTTACTTGGCCTAGGACTCTGAGTGCAGGGGACACCCAGGAGCTTCCGTTTGGGGCCCAGGCTGTACCCACCTGGTCCCCCAGGGACCAACTCACCGGTTCTGCTCTTCAAGCTTGGCCAGCAGCTCCAGCTCATCGGGGCTGAGGTTCTCGGAGTCAGAGGTGGGGGAGCAGGTGGGGGCTGACAGGGCCTCCTGGGATGAGGAGTCGGGGCTCAGAGTGGGGCTCGCCATGGCGGTCAGGCTCCTCAGCTGTGAGCAGGGTCAGGTCACAGAACTGTCTGGGGACCAGAGATGCGTGATCAGCACTGGGAGGGGTGCCCGCCCTGTCCTGCTGGCTCTGGACCAGTGAGCCTGCTGATCACCTGAGACATCTCCTCACCCCAGGCTTCCCACCTTGGGTCTGTCCACTTGGTCACCCCTTGTCCCAGGCACCCCGGTCCAGTTGCTAGCTCCTTCTGCTCCAGGTGCTGGCTACTAGGCTCCCCACTTTTATGGTACAGACGCCAGCGAGGAGTAAGGAGGGCCACGGCCAGGGCCTGTGCTATTCTGCTCTCCCTGGGCATGGACACCAACTCTCAGCAGACACCCCTGAGTCTTCAGCAGGGCTAGGGGCCAAGGCTGCTTGTTACTCAGGGCCCCTGCCAGGACCTGCAGACGTCCCTGCTCTGGTGCCTGTTCTAGTCAGCCTTGGTCCCTGTCCCCAGCTGTGGTCTGACCTGAGAGCCCTGCCTCAGCATCCGACCTGCCCTGTCTCATCAACCAGAGTGGGCTGCTGGCACAGCCAGAAAGCAATTATTCTCTACTGTTAATTGTCTGGTGCTGCCAATGGCCAGAAGAGCCAACTCTTCCTGGGCTGGGAAGCCAGGGGCACGTCCAAGTGCTGGGAATCTGTGCTCTGGCGGCCGCAGAGCGAGGCACAGGCTCTGGTCGGTGTCCTGATCTTGGCCTGCCATGTACCAGGTTGATGCTGGCCCATCTCTGCTGTTCTGCCTGTGGAGGGTGTGATCCCACCCTCCTGGGAGCTTCAGGGACACTGGCATCTCCCCTCTGCCAGCCCCAGGAGAGGTGGCTCAGCACTATGCCAAAAACAGAGGCTCTGGACTCAAATGGACCAGCGTCTGAAGTGAGGCTCCCTTGGACCCCAGTGAGGGTTCGGACAGCTCAACCACAGAGGGGCTCTTGGCCAGTTTCTGGAGAAGGGGCATCTTGTCCCCTAGGTGGCAGCAGGACAGTGACAGGACAAAAACATAGCTGCCTGGCACCCTCAGGTCACTGGGCACCTTCCCACAGCCCAAGTTCAGCCCCCTACCAACACCTGCAAGCCCACAGGTCGGTGGGACTTGACCCTGGCCATGCACTTGATTCTAGTCTCCTTTCCCAGGGCTGTCATGGGGTGGAAGGGGGACACCATTTTTCTTTCACCTCGTAGGGGTGCCCAGAACTCTCTCACCCCAGGACTCTGTGGCTCCCCAGGGAACTGGTTCTCCCTCTGGCCCCCGAGGGCCCCCCGAGTTGGGTGGGCACCAAGGGCTCTAGCTTTAGTGAGCAGTACAAACTTGAGGTGATGGCTCCCCTCAGAACCGGAAGAACTTTTCCTCCCATTGCCTGGCCCGGGGACCACCTGCCTTGAAGACCAAGCCACATACACCTCCAAGCCAGGAGCTGATCATTCCTGAGAGAGGGACCGTGGGGGCCGCTTGGGGCTTCCCGCAGAGTCAGTCTGTGGCTGCGGGACAGAGATGGGCTGCGGACAAGAAGTGCTGACTTGGAAGGCTCTCTGTGGGCAGGCAGGGGCAGGAAAGGCTGTGTGGGTTTCCTGACATCAGGACTGGGGTGGGAGAGGAGAGGTGGAGAGAAGGATCAGAGCCCTGGAAGCACAGCTGGATTTGAGGAGGCATGTGGGGCTCGGGGACAAAGGCCACATGTGGCTGGGGCTGGGGCCCACTGTTTCCCTGCTGTGCCCAGGGGAACCCTAATCTCAGAAGTGCATTGCCTTCCCCCACCCTACCCCCACTACCCAACACCCTGGCCTGAAAAGAGCCCAGTGGTTCAGCTCTGGGTTTCTGATGAAAAGAAACAACTCGGGCCATCTGCTCGCAGAGTTTGCTCAGATACTTATCACATATTAATGTGTATTTCACACAAGAAATAAACCTGATCCCATACTCAGTGCTGAAATGTGCGGTCTGAGAGGTGGGATCTTCCAATCCCTCAGGCACTTTCTCTTGACTCACCCCCAACTCTTTAAACACTGTGCAGCCTGAAAGCTGATGCACGCACATTACTTCACACTCACACACTCACATTTACCCACACTTCACACCCCACACACTCAGATCTATTCCCACTCACAAACCATCTCACATATCAATACACGGATACACTAATACACAGTCTTGCATGCTCATGCACACATGCTCTGAAACACACACAATCGCACGCCTACACACTCAGATACACATTCACACGCTATCTTACACCCACACACCCCTTTGCCCACACACGCACACATACACACTCACACACACCCTTCCTGCACTGACCAAGGCTCCCCATGCCTGAATCCAGTAGACAGGAATGGATGCGGGCTCTCTGCCCTCGGAGCTCTGTGAGGAGGCCTGTCTCCCACCCCCCTCTATTCCGAGCACCTGGACTCTTATTGGCTCAGCCTCTCCTCCCCTGGCACTTACTGGGTGTTGTCTGAGGGCCTGCACTGTCCTAGGGACAGGGATGTGGAGTGGAACCAGGTGAATGAGCCCCCACCTCCTCAGGGCATATGCAGCCGTCCCACCCTTTGCTGGCTGGGCACAGAGACAGAGAGACAAGGCAGGTCCCCTCGAGTGCTGAGGAGCCACTAGCTTCTGAGATCCACACACAGACCGTCCAGGTCTGGGGTCCCAGCCTCTCAAGAGCTTCAACTTCAATGCCCTTTGTTTCTGCTCCACTGTGGCCACCCAAAGCAGGGTCCCGGCCTAAAGAGTGGGTGGTGGGCCACCTAACACAGCCTCTGCTGGCACCACTACCCTCCATGCCCCCAAACGCTGGCTGCATGGCTTTGGAGGCTGAGCCAAGCCAGAGGAGTGGGAGGAGACTGCTGGTGAGCTGGGGCCAGGGGTGGGGTGGGGCTGGTACAAAAAGGTCCAGATGCCAGGGTCCCTCTACCTCTCTTTTCTCCTCCTTTGCAGGAGCGTTTGGACACTGACAACCATGCTTCTTCCTCCTGATACTTTTTTTTTTTCTGTTAATATAATTTTTTCCCATGCCATGTGACTTGTGGGATCTTAGTTCCCTGACCAGGGATGGAACCCGTGCCCACTACACTAGGAGCTTGGAGTCTTAACCACTGGGCCACCAGGGAAATCCCCTACACTTTCTCCTTCTCAAAGTCCACTCCCATATAGTTTTGAGACACTGGGCTCCTTGGCCTCCTGGGGCTCCCCCTCTGTCTCAGCCCAGCGAGAGGCCCCTTCTTCCACAGGCCTTGCCTTGGCCCTTATCCCTTCAGGCCCTTGGTGGTGGTGTTTTCAGGACTTAAATG
This sequence comes from Bos indicus, assembly GCF_029378745.1. Taxonomy (NCBI): domain Eukaryota; kingdom Metazoa; phylum Chordata; class Mammalia; order Artiodactyla; family Bovidae; genus Bos; species Bos indicus. The sequence goes on along the minus strand of NC_091766.1, from coordinate 16,385,419 downwards.
AACAGAAAGGCTTGTCTGTGATTGTGACACCCATGTCCCTAGCTTTTCCCTTCTTTTTCCTCACCTCACCGAGGTGAGGACTGAAGACTGCTGGGCAAAGAGAGACACAGCCCCCTGCCCGCCCAGAGCATGTGGAACAGGGAGGAGAAGAGACTTAGAAATGATCACCCGAGCTTACTATGACTGATTGAGAGAAACCCATGGAATAAAAGATGAGGCACAGTGGAAATTAAAAGACTCTTTCTCCTTGGAAGGAAAGTTATGACAAACCTAGACAGCATAAAAAGCAAAGATATCATATTGCCCACAAAGGTGCGCATAGTCAAAGCTATGGTTTTTCCAGTAGTCATGGATGGATGTGAGAGTTGGCCCATAACAAAGGCTGAGCACTGAAGAATTGGTGCTTTCAAATTGTGGTGCTGGAGAAGACTCTTGAGAGTCCCTTGGACTGTAAGGAGATCAAACCAGTCAATCCTAAAGGAAATCAACCCTGAATATGTATTGGAAGGACTGATGCTGAAGCTGAAGCTCCAATACTTTGGCCACCTGATGCAAAGAATTGACTCATTGGAAAAGACCCTGATGCTGGGAAAGATTGAGGGCAGGAGGAGAAGGGGACAACAGAGGATGAGATGGTTGGATTGCATCACCAACACAATGGACATGAGTTTGAGCAAACTCTGGGAGACAGTGAAAGACAGCGGAGCCTAGTGTGCTGCACTCCTTGGGGTAGCAAAGATTAGGACATGATTTAGCGACTGAACAACAAGAGTGGAAAACAGTCTGGCAGTTCTTCAGAAAGGTAGACAGTTACCAATATGGGACTTTCCTGGTGGTCCAGTGACTAAGACTCCATGCTCCCAGTGCAGGGGACTGGGGTTTGGTCCCGATTTGGGGAACTAGATCCCACATGCTGCAACTAAAGATCCTTTATGATGCAACTGAAAAGATCCTGTGTGCTGCAACTAAGGCCCACCCAGTGCAGTCAAATAAATAAATAGGCTGTCTCTTAAAAAAAAAAAAAGTGTTAGCAATATGACCCAGCAATTCCACTTCTAGGAATTCTACCCAAGAGAACGGAAAATATACATCCACATGAAAACCTGTATACAATTGTTCACAATAGCCAGAAAGTGGAAACAACCCAAATGTCCATTGGTGGATGAATGGGTAAGTGAAATGTGGTCTATCTATATGACGGAATAGTATTCACCCATAAAAAGGAACAGACTTTTTCTGATGAACTCTTTCCTGGTAAATCCCCCCACCCCACCGCCCCCAGTATGCGGGCTCACTTTTCTCCCCTCTCTCTGAAAATATCTAACCCTACACCCCAGCCCAACACACACTTTTGGGTTTCTTTTGGCAGCACTGGATCTTTGCTGTGGCACATGAGTTTCTCTAGTTGAGGCTGACAGGCTCAGTAGCTGCAGCACACGGGCTTACCTGCACCAGGCATGTGGGATCTTAGTTCCCCCACCAGGGATTGAACCCACATCCCCTGCACTGGGAGGCAGATTCTGAACCACTGCAGTACCAGGGAAGTCCCCCGAGACACATTCTACAGCAATTCTTTGTATATCCACTGGCCTGCCCTACTGGGTCATAAACGTACTGGGGGCAAAAGCTTGTCTTCTTAATGTTTTAATCCAAGCCTCTAATGCAGCATCTGGCCGTTAGCAGGTACTCGATGTCTTTGCTGGATGAATCAAGAGAAAAGTCCCTCTGTCACTCAGCCAGGTGATCAAGGTCAACAGGATTAGTGATAAGTCACGTGGAGAGCATGTGCACTTAATATGCTGACATGAGAAGGGCCCTTCATCTCTGTGTTTTCCTCCCCAAGACTATGAGAAAATCATGTGACCAGTCCAGAGTAAGAGATGCTTTAGAGCATTGCTGACTAGTCCTCCTGAACTGTCAAAGTCATCAAAGACAAGGAAAGCCTAAGCAAGCTGTCCCAGATAAGAGAAGTTTCAGGAGATGTGATGACAAAATGTCCTGTGGGATCCAGGATGTGGTCCTAAGACAGAAAAAGGGAAAAGCTAAGGAAATCTGAATAAAATACGGACTTTAGTCAATCATGTGTGTGCCCAGGCGCTCAGTCGTGTCTGACTCTTTGTGACCCCATGGACTGCAGCCCTCCAGGCTCCTCTGTCCATTTTTCAGGCAAGAACACTAAGAGTAGGTTGCCAGTTTCCTACTCCAGGGAAAGTTTTGGGCTCAGGGATAGAAAACTGCATTTCTTGAATCTCCTGCATTTGCAGGTGAATTCTTTACCATGTTACCATCTAGTTAATTATAATGTATCAAAATTGGTCCAACAACACAAGAGAAGACTCTACACATGGACATCCAGATGACTGACACCGAAATCAGATTGACTATATTCTTTACAGCCAAAGATGGAAAAGCTCTATACAGTCAGCAAAAACAAGACTGGGAGCTGACTGTGGCTCAGATCATGAACTCCTTATTGCCAAATTCAGACTTAAATTGAAGAAAGTAGAGAAAACCACAAGACTATCCAGGTATGACCTAAATCAAATCCCTTACGATTATACAGTGGAAATAAGAAACAGATTTAAGGGACTAGATCTGATAGACAGAGTGCCTGATGAACTATGGATGGAGGTTCGTGACATTGTACAGAAGACAGGGATCAACACCATCCCCAAGAAAAAGAAATGCAAAAAGAAAAATGGCTGCCTGAGGAGGCCTTACAAATAGCTGTGAAAAGAAGAAGCCAAAAACAAAGGAGAAAAGGAAAGATATACCCATTTGAATGCAGAGTTCCAAAGAATAGCAAGGAGAGATAAGAAAGCCTTCATCAGTGATCAGTGCAAAGAAATACAGGAAAACAATAGAATGGGAAAGACTAGAGATCTCTTCAAGAAAATTAGAGATACCAAGGAAACATTTCATGCAAAGATGGGCACAATAAAGGACAGAAATGGTATGGACCTAACAGAGCAGAAGATATTAAGAAGAGGTGGCAAGAATACACAGAAAAACTACAAAAAAGATCTTCATGACCCAAATAATCACAATGGTGTGATCACTCACTCAGAGCCAGACATCCTGGAATGTGAAGTCAAGTGGGCCCTAGGAAGCATCACTAGGAACAAAGCTAGTGGAGGTGATGGAATTCCAGTTGAGCTATTTCAAATCCTAAAAGATGATGCTGTTAAAGTGCTGCACTCAATATGCCAGCAAATTTGGAAAACTCAGCAGCGGCCACAGGACTGGAAAAGGTCCGTTTTCATTCCAATCCCAAAGAAAGGCAATGCCAAAGAATGCCCAAACTACCACACAATTGCACTCATCTCACACACTAGTAAAGTGATGCTCAAAATTCTCCAAGCCAGGCTTCAGCAATACATGAACCATGAACTTCCTGATGTTCAAGCTGGTTTTAGAAAAGGCAGAGGAACCAGAGATCAAATTGTCAACATCCGCTGGATCATCAAGAAAGCAAGAGAGTTCCAGAAAAACATCTATTTCTGCTTTATTGACTATGCCAAAGCCTTTGACTGTGTGGATCACAATAAACTGTGGAAAATTCTGAAAGAGATGGGAATACCAGACCACCTGACCTGCCTATTGAGAAATCTGTATGCAGGTCAGGAAGCAACAGCTAGAACTGGACATGGAACAACAGACTGGTTCCAGATAGGAAAAGGAGTACATCAAGCCTGTATATTGTCACCCTGCTTATTTAACTTATATGCAGAGTACATCATGAGAAATGCTGGGCTGGATGAAGCATAAGCTGGACTCAAGATTTCCAGGAGAAATATCAATAACCTCAGATATGCAGATGACACCACCCTTATGGCAGAAAGTGAAGAACTAAAGAGCCTCTTGATGAAAGTGAAAGAGAGTGAATAAGTTGGCTTAAAGCTCAACATTCAGAAAACGAAGATCATGGCATCTGGTCCCATCACTTCATGGCAAATAGATGGAGAAACAGTGGTAACAGTGACTGACTTTATTTTTTAGGGCTCCAAAATCACTGCAGATGGTGACTGCAGCCATGAAATTAAAAGACGCTTACTCCTTGGAAGGAAAGTTATGATCAACCTAGATAGCATATTAAAAAACAGAGACATTACTTTGCCAACAAAAGTCTGTCTAATCAGGCTATGGTTTTTCCAGCAGTCATGTATGGATGTGAGAGTTGAACTGTAAAGAAAGCTGAGCACCGAAGAATTGATGCTTTTGAACTGTGGTGTTGGAGAAGACTCCTGAGAGTCCCTTGGACTGCAAGGAGATCCAACCAGTCTATCCTAAAGGAAATCAGTCCTTAGTGTTCATTGAAAGCACTGATGTTGAAGCTGAAACTCCAATACTTTGGTGACCTGATGCAAAGAGCTGACTCATTTGAAAAGATTGAAGGCAGGAGGAAAAGGGGATGACAGAGGATGAGATGGTTGGATGGCATCACAGACTCGATGGATATGAGTTTGAGTAGACTCCGGGAGTTGGTGATGAACAGGGAGGCCTGGCGTGCTGTGGTCCATGGGGTCACGAAGAGTCAGACACAACTGAGCAAGTGAACTGAACTGAATACTGGTCCATTCATTATAACAAACATAGCAGATAACGTTACTAATGCGGAAACTGGGTGTGGGTGTGGGCTCTGTGTGAGCACTTTGTGCTCTCTTAATTTCTCTGTAAACCTAAAACTGTTTTGAAAACGAAGTCTACTTTATTTTAAAATTTTATTATTTTTTGACTGTACCATGAGGCATGTGGGATCTTAGTTTCCAGACTAGGGATACAACTAGTGCCTCCTCCACTACAACTAGTGGAATTGTGGAGTCTTAACCACTGGACCAACCAGGGAAGTCCCTAAAGCCTATTTAAAAATTTTTTAAAAAGAGAGAGAGAAGGTTCTGTACCAGGGTAGACAGAAAAGTCCAGGATAGTGGTAATAAGTGAGAGGCCCCCTTGTGGGTAGAGTGTCACTCACAGGGTCTCCAGATGAGGCGCTAGGGGAAGGATTTACACTTGGAATTTCTTTTTTAAAATACTGAGTGACTCAAGTACTTTTTTTTTTTTTTTAATCACTTCATTTTGTTCTTTCATGCCACGCTACATGGCTTGAGGGATCTTAGTTCCCTGACCAGGGATCGAACCTGAGCCCTCAGCACTGAAAGCACGGAGTCTTAACCACCGGACCACCAGAGAATTCCCTGCACTTGGATTTCTGACTCTAGAGTCTTGACCCCAAGCTGATCTGCTGAGCTGCCACTCTCTGCATACTTTAGAAATAACTCACGTAAAACATGGAGTGCAGTGGGCACTCTGTAAATGAGTTACTCTTTTTCACCCGGGAGAGTGAGTGTGTGTGCTCCATCATTCTGAGGCAGGAAGAAAGACCCCATAGTCCCTTTAATTTTGTTTCCCTACCTGCTCTGCCTCTGCCCCCCAGCCCCCACCCCAGCTTCTTACCTCTGCAGTCCCCAGCCTTTTTGGCACCAGAGACTGATTTCATGGAAGACAGTGTTTCCATGGACCAGGGGTTCGGGGGGATGGTTTCAAGATGATTCAAGCACAGTACACTTATCATGCACTTTATTTCTAATCTAATGCTGCCACTGATTTGACAGGAAGTACTGGTCCCTGGCCTGGAGGTCCCCTGCTCTACCTCTAATGATTATAGGGACATAGAATCATTTCTGAACCTGAAGTCTTCAAAGATACCTGACTCCATCTACCCAGCCTGATGGACTGTCAGGTGAGCCACACAGACCACCCTGACTCTGATGTCTTGGGCTCTTTTCCCTTGGCAATGGGGTGGGCATTTGATGGGCGAGCTGCCCCTTGGGTAACAAGGATGGCTGCTGGAATCCAGGTGGTCACTGCCAGCCCTCCTCTCATCCCCAGTTCTAGCCTCTCCTCTGTGCCACACAGAATGTTTCCATGTCCATGTACCTCCCACCCCAGTCATGTGTGTAGATAACGATCCCAGGTCTCCTGGTCTCCAAGGAGAACTTTGGGGCCAGAAGCCTGGGTTCAAATCCCTCTTCTCCCAGTTTCTTGCTTTCTGATCTGGGTATGATGCACTTTATGCCAATTTCCTCATCTGAAAACATGGCTGATGATAGTACCGACTTCATGGGTTTTGTTGTGAGGAATGTACAAGCTAAAACCTGTCAAGTGCCTAGGAGGGGAACTGGCCTGTAATATTCTCTTGGCTGGAAAGTTCCATGAGGGCAGGGGCTGACCTGCCCACTACTGGATCCCCAGCATCCAGTGGACCATCAGGCATCTGACATTTGTGGACTGAAGAAACAAACTTCTCCTCCTCAGCAGGCCCATCCCTTCTGTGGTGGCTCTGTTTAAATGTTAAATGCAGTAAAACTATAATCATCTTTATTAGTAGTAACAGCAGCAGCAATAAACAACCTCAGGCTAAAATCTGAGGGGCAGATGACCATTATGACCATTGGAATCTCTTCTGACCTAAAAAACCCCCAAAACTTTACTATCCTTCATGTTAGCAGCTAATACTTCCTGCCACTGTCACAAGTTCCTTCCAGGCAAATCCTTCATTTCTCTATATTTCAGTGTCCCTGAGGATGACAAAGAAAACAATTTAAAGCCCCCAGAAGCCCTCCAGGGACAAGTGAGTAAGAGAAATGGCATCCTGTGCAGGTTCTTGGCTCTTCAAGTCAAGATGGTAGCTTTCCTGCTGTGAAGGCTGGCTAGGCTGGGGGCTGGGGTGGGGTGCATCTTCCCTGTCTTAGGGGGCTCTCCAAGTAGATGGACACAACCTCTTTCTGCAGAAGAGATCCAGGCCCTCTTGCAGAAGTGAGTGAATAGGGAGGATGCTCAGCTCCTGAAATCAACCAAGTGTTTACTGAACATCTTCTGCATGCCCTGTTCTCGCCTTGGACTCAGCCATGAACAGACATGTGCCTTGCCCTTGTGGGACTTGTGGACTGGAAAACAGCCGCCAATGAAACAATCTCATGGAGGCATCCCTGGAGGTCCGGTGGTTAAGACTCTATGTGTCCAATGCAGAAGGCATGGATTTGATCCCTGGTTGGGGAACTAAGTTCCCACATGCCGCATGGCACAGCCAAAAGATTAAAGAAAAAGAAAAGAAATTATCTCACCAACACATCATGATGAGAAATGAAATAGAAGTGCAGGTGAACTGTGCCAGTGAGGTCCTTGAGATCTCCCTGGAGGGCCCAATCTCTTCCTTGGCTCTGGCAGTCAGCTCTCCTAACTCACCTCCCCTTTGCCCTGTGTTCGGCTTCTACAGCATGTGTGCTGTAGACATCCCTGGGCAGGGCAGGGTTGACTGCTGTTCCAAGTTCAGTTCCAAATACTGACCCCTTTGACCAGGGAGGGTCCCCCAGTATGTGCCCCGTGGACTGCATGCAGGACATGAAGGTGTATAGGATGAAACCCACCCAGGAGGCGCACCTCCCTGTACTCGCCATGCTTGCTCCTGCTGCCCAGGCCTTGGGCCAAGCGTTCAGGCTGCCTGAATGCCCCTCCCAGCCACGCCTGCCTGGAGAACCAGAGAGCTCCTCTCCCAACTCATACGTCATCCCTGCTCCCCCTTCCCTGATGCCTCTGGGATGCGCCGGGCCCTTCCCTCTGCTCCCAGCACATGCCATCCATTAATCTGTCTCCTGCTTCCACACGGGATGTGGTGGTCAGGGCAGGGGCTGGAATGCCGCTTCTTCTGGGTGGTTTGGGGGGATTAAGTGAGATGATATGTAAATGGGGCTGGCACCAGGCATGGCACATGGCACAGCCTGATTGGCATGAGCTACTGGTTTCAGCTCTGGCCTCCTGAAATAGAGAGGGGCTTTAGACACAGGGCATGGGCCACACCTGACATTCCTTCACACCCTAACCCCTGACTCAATTCCCAGTTCACTGTTGGGGGCCTCACCTGGAACAACCAGCACCTGTATTCTGCAAGGGGAAACTGAGATCAGGATCCTCTGTGCCCCCTATACCCTATGTCAACAGCACAGACACAAAGACCCACCCCGGACCCCAGACCAGGGTAAAAGGGCTCACCAGCCCTCCTTGGGAGCCTTCTCGTTTTTTCCTGAGGAGCTCACAGTCTGTCCTGGGAGGCTCCTGACTCCAGTGCATCAGCACAAAGTCTCCCCCTCCCCAGCAAGGCTGTGGAGTTTGCTTCCTGTGTGCCTTGTGACCTTCAGGAGTCTCCGCTTCTCTCCTCCCTTCAGCACGTGGACAGAACAAACCTCGCTCTGCCCCACGTCAGAGGGCTCCATGGGGCGTGGGCATTGCCAGCCAGTGGGCCCCCGACTGCCCTCTGTCCCTCTGGGAGGTTCCTGTGTGGCCACAAATCCCATAACAGACTGTCTCTCAGCCCTAAGCATAGCCCAGCCATGGAAGGACAGCCACTATTCACCAAAGCATCAGCGAATTACAACCAGGGGTCCGAGAAGGCCAGTGACTCTACTAGCACCACAGACCCCTTGGATCCCTCTTCCACATGGTGCCCAGGGAGACACTGAGGGACACATCCTAATCTCGCTGGCTCCCCTGAAGTCCAAGGTCTTGGTCGTGGAATTTCTCTCCCCATTTTCCAGATGAGTAAGTCAAGGCCTCAAGCCAAGATGCAGTTTTCCCCAGAGCCACCCAGAAACCACTGGTGAATGTCCACAGAGAAGCTGGGCTTATTTCTCTGGGGTTTTCCAGGCAGGCTCAGGTCAGATGAAGGAGACAGCAGGCAGCACTGGACTGATCCAGATTCCCCTTGGGGGGGACCTGGGGCTCCTCCTCAACCTTGTGGTCCTGGACACGCTGTCTCCCCAGTTCTCTGATCTGCACCGCTCTGTGACTTCCCCCTTCCTGTGCCAGGGCCGGACCACCTGTGGGCAACCGCTGAAGCCCAGGGGAACCCACAGGTTGGACACAATGGGGTGGGCTGTGGGTCAGCCAGCCAGGGCCAGCTGGGCAGAAAGAGCCAGAGCACCTAGAAAGACATGTGGACACAGGTCCCCCAGCTCCATCCCAGTCAGGCCAAGGTGGGGAAAAAAAACAACAAAAACCAAGCCGACTCCTCACTCGTGTTCCACACAAGCCTCTTCAGCACATTTTTCCATCTGAAAATATTCCTTAACAAAGAGCTGCCTGCTTCTGGCAGGCCCAAACCCAGCCCCACCGGGTCCCAAATGCCAGGGTGGGTGGAAGCTGTTTCATTTTCTCATGACACACTGGCCATGGGGGAAGGAACTCCTGGGTCAGTCAGGGGCGGCACCTGGGTAGCTGCTGCCATCCGAGGCCAGCAGGCGTGATGGGGTCAGGATGCTGGTCCTACCAGTCTGGTCAGACTTCAGGACTGGGGCCAGGGGCAGCCGGCAACCCCATCCTCTGCCACGGGTGGCATCAATCAGGGGGCAGGCACTGGGTCTTTGGGGGAGACTGGGGTAGGGGAGAGAAAGAGGGAGCACCCTTTCCTCTGAAGGGGTAAAAAATAGGGAGAGATGGATGAATGGGAAGAGGTCTGGGGCAGGTGTCCACAGGGATGCTGGGAGATTCTGGGTCACTCCGCCACCTGCAAGGCCCCAGTGGGGGCACCGGTTCAGGCAGGCTGGTGTGGACGGAAAGGCTGGCCACCTGGGGCAGGGCAGGCAGCTGACATCGGAGTCTCGGCCTGAGCTGGGAGCTGGTGGCGGCTTCCAGGAGGACTTGGGCAGATGAATTCCAAGGAGGAGTGCTAAAGTACTGAGGAGGTGTGTGTGTGTGTGTGTGTGTGTGTGTGTGTGCGTGAGTGCATGCACACGTGTGTATGGGAAGTAAGTGTGTGTGTGTGTGCGTGCACGAGCATGCACGTGTGTGTGTATGGGAGGCAAGTGTGTGTGTGTGCACGCGCATGCACATGTGTGTGTGTGTATGGGAGGCAAGTGTGTGTGTGTGTTGTGTGTGTGTGTGTGTGTGTGTGTGTATGGGAGGCAAGTTGGGGGGGTTCCCAACTGCCTGGGTCTGTGTTGAAGGTCTTAAGTGTTTCTGTGTGTGTTGGGGATCCAAGAGTCAGACTCTGTGTGTGTGTGTTTGTGTGAAGGGCTCCTGAATGTCTGTGTATGAGGGGTCCAGTCTGTCTATCACACCCACCATGGGCCCCTCATACTCATATTAGTATGAGCTGTTGAGGATTCACAGCTTTCCCTCTGTTGGCTCTCAGGTGTGTGTGTGTATGTGTGTGTGTGTCTGTGCAAGTGAGTGGGGCCCTCAGAGGGGTGGGTTTCACTGGTTGGGGAGGGGGTTCAGACTATCTGTTGGGCTGTCTCGAGCACAAGGTGAGGGTGGATTTTCAGGAAGCTGGAATCGAGGGGAATCAGGATCAGGGGTGTGTGTGGGGAGTATCCCAGGAGTGGTTTTCAGGGGTGCCCTTGGGCATGGGGCTTCTGGGGGTGGGAGATGGGCCAGCAGGCTGAAGTGAGGCTTGTGGGCAGGAATCCAGATTTACAGAGGCTGAGGAGGTGTCAGACTGGAGGGGTATGGCTCTAAGGCTGGTATCTAAGGGGGTGGGGGCAGGTCTGGGCCCAGGGATGGGATATGAAGTGAGGAGAGGGACGGCGTGACCAGGGGTCTACAGATGAAAGGAGTCTTGGGGGATCCGGAGAGAGAGAGGACGGGGGTCCTGGGCTTGCGGCGGGGTTGCGGGGGGCGCTTGTAGGGGGCGGGTCTGTGGGGTGGTGACTGGGGGAGCCTTGAAGGGCCTGGAAAGGGGTCCTGAGGGTCAGTAAAGAGGGTGAGCGGGGGTCACGGGCCTGAGTGGGGGCTCCCGGGAAGGGGGCGGTGTTGGGGGGGAGGGCACCTGGAAGGGTCCTGGGAGGGGCCCAGAGGGGTCGGGAAGCTCCAGGAACGAGGATGTGCAGGGGCCAGGGCCCGAGGTTGACGGCCTGTGTCCGTGCTGGGAGTGCCGAGGGCTCCCGGGGCGGGTGCCGGGGCAAGAGGCCCGGAGTCCCGGTCTTGCCCGGCCCCCATGGGCCGCAACGCGGAGCCGCGGGCCTGAGAAGGCGCCCGGGAGGCCCGGCCCGCGCCGCCTACCTACCTGTAAAGAGCGCGCCATCGCCATGCCGAGTGTCGCCGTCCCGGGCCGCGCCGCCGGATCCCCGCCGTGTCGCTCGCCCCGCAGCCCCGGCCCGGCCCGGCCCCCTCAGCCGCCCCCCGGGACCGCGGTCGCCGCCGGCTCCGCCGCTGCCATTTCACCCGCTGACAGGAGCCGCTGCCCCGCCCCCGAGGCCCAGTCAGCCAATTCACCGCCCCCAGCCGCTCTGGCTCCGCCCACTGTCAAGGAGTGATGGCGTGTTTGGCCAATCTGTGGTCATACCGTAAGGCGGGCCCTGGCTACGGCCAGAAGGTTGCCGCCTTTAAGGAGAGAAGCGAATTGAAGTTAGGGAAGCAGTGAAGGACGGGTAGTTTTGCCTATCGAAATGTGGCGCCCTGTTGATCAACACTTGGCAGGACCAATAGCGAGGAGAGAGGGGTGTGTCTCTGAGGAAAGACTGCGTCCCTGAGGAACCGCAGACAGAGGCAGGCGAGCGTTTGGCGCTAAGCCCCGCCCACAGCCGGGCTTTTTGCCCAATAACGAGGCGTCCTGGGTCGTCCATTATTATCTGTCCCTCAAACCTCGGCCATGGCAACTGTTGGGCCGCTATAAAGAAAATTGACATCTAGCGAGCCAATGACACTGAAGGAGGGCGGTGAAGTAACGCTTTCTGGCCAATGAGATTGCGATATTGTTGTGCAGTTGCCCTCCCGGGCGGTGGGACTTAAGGCCTGAATGAAAGGCCTGAATGAAATAGGGGCGGGGCTGAGAGGGGCGTGGCCTAGATCAGCCCTGGGACAGGGGCTGAGCAGGTAGAGGCTAAAGGGTTGGGTCTGAGAAGGGGCGTTACCAGAAGTCCCTGCGGCTGAGGGACAGCATCTTCACACCGCCCAATTTGTGTTGGGGGCGGGGCTTTGGGGGGGTTGGGGTGTCACACCGGGGACTCAGGGCCTGCTCTAGTCTAGGCCAGGTTAAATATCTTCTCTTAAGTGTCTAATGTTCCTCCATCAAACTCTGAGCATGCCGTTATCACTGCTTACATGACTCCCACACCCCCCACACCTCTTAGACACACGGGGACAGGGTGGGAGTGATGCAGGGCCTAGGTCAGGTTTCCTCCCGCGGTCCCCAGCATTGCTGAGTAGGGGCCCGGCACATAGGACTGCTTATAAAATATTTGATAAATGAATGAATGGCGGGCCCAAGATGATTAACAGGGAAGGGACGGGTGGAAGGAGCATTCAGGCTGGGGAGTTACTGACAGGGGGCAAGACTTAGCAAAAAGGACACGCTTACACCCCAAGATGCAGGGAAGGGTCCTGGAGGGGCTGGGGCAGGGAAGAAGGACCCTGTCACAGAAGATAGGGTGACATCGTCAGCTCAGAATGGGAGCTGAAAATGGAAAGAGACAGAAAAGGGAACGGGAAGCCTGGGACCCAAGATGGGCCATGTCAGGACCTACTGAGGTCTGAGATCTCAGTCTTCTAAATAGTAGGTAGGGGGTACCTTCTGGTTTGGGGAGCAGTGAACGACATCGGGCCACGCTCCCTGCCCCTGTCATTTGTCTCCGCCTCTGTCTACACTCTGTCTAATCTACATTTTGCCTGCCTTCTCTCTCTTTGTCTCTGTCCCCGCTCTGAATCTGTCTACACCCTCTCTGCCACTGTCTATACTCCCTCATTGGGTGTCTTCTCTCTCCCCCTCTCTCTTACTATCTATTGTACATTGCATCTATTAAAATTCTGGAACTGTTCAGAAAAGCTTTGAAGCATATTTCTAAAAACTCAATGGTAAAAATAATTATAATGAATTCCTTCTCCTGCACATGCCCATATTCCCCCATACTTCTCTCTTTTTTTTTAAAGAACATATTTTTGATTCCCTGGCAGTCCAATGGTTAGGACTCTGTGCTTTCACTGTCGAGGGCCTGGGATTTGATTCCAGATTGGGGAACTAAGATCCTGCATGCCACATGGCCAAAAAAAGCATATCTTTGCCTTACCGCTCCTTTTAGGGAGGAGGATCTTATTGCCTGGGCCAGGGTTGAAGCCATGCTCCTTGAAGTGGAAGGGCGGAGCCTTAACCACTGGACCACCAGGGAAGTCTCTATTTGCTCCCTTCCTTTAAAATTTATGTGCTAGACATTTCAGTTCTGACATAGTCACAAGGTGGCCTTGTATTTGCAGAATATGAAGCTGAAGTGAACCTCATGGACATTGTCCATTGATTCCTAGCAGACTTAAGAGGTGGGGGGAGGATCCCTGTGGACATAGTTAGATACGGAATGTGCGTCTGTGCTCAGTTGCTCAGTTGTGTCCAACTCTTTGCAATCCCATGGACTGTAGCCTACCAGGCTCCTCTGTCCGTGGGATTCTTCAGGCAAGAATGCTGGAGTGGGTTGCCTTTCCTCCTCCAGGGGATCTTCCCAAGTCAGGGATGGAAACTGCATCTCCTGCATTGGCAGGTGGATTCTTTACCACTGTGCCACCTGGGAAGCACTAGGTGAGCCCTAGAGATAGAACACATGGTCTCAAGTCAGGAGGGCAAGAATAATACCCAGGATGTGGTGAGGGCCACGTAACCAGCAAGGGATAATCTCTGAGTTGGCTTCCCATGGTCTCCCAGTGTGGAGGAGTGAGGAAAAATCTTGGGGTTCACCCCCAGAAAAGAACAGTTTAGTGTGACCTACAACTTCCAAGGAACAAAATACCTGGACTGTTGGGAGGTGGGAGACAGGGGTCTGCAGAGACACAGACCTGGGTGGGGTCCAGGGAAGCCCAGAAAGACGTAAGGACTGGATTGTTTCTGGGAATTTGCCTAGGAGATAATTGGTGTCTGGTGTCTGGGGAATAAAATTAAATGCCAGAAAGATGCCCAGGGCTTCTGACCCTCTCTTGCTCACCCTGCCATGCTCACACAAAGGATGGTTTTATTCTGGGGACACTTTGATTCCATTTTTAAAAGCTCAGTGAGAAAAAAAAAATCCAACACATATTCTGTTGGAAAAGATTTTGAACCCTAAGCTGCATCTGGCCAACTAGATTCCTGGATAACTTTGCTTTTATTCAGTGCACTTAAACTGCCCCCAATTTTTTTTCAGTGTTTACTTTTATTTGATTGAAATCATTTTTATCAGGAACATTTTTTCCATGTGATCTTTGCAGTAAACATTTGATTCATTGGGTTCTTTTTGTCCAATTTTTTTTTTTTTTTTTTTACCAACTGTCAATTCTCCCTCTGTGATTTTTTCAGTAGGGGGGAGGTGGTTATCATTTCTTCAGAGTCAAATTTTGCATCTTTCAACTTATTAAGTTACTTTTCTCTCAGTATTTAGTGGATAAGAAGTTTTAGCACAAAAAAATTTGTTTTGAGATTAAGATTTTAACTCAAAATTTGTTTGTTGTGAATATTGATCACCGTGGCCTCAGACTTGATACTTTGTCTTATAAAGAGCAAACGGGGATAATACATATAGCTCCTCCTATGAAGAAGTGGAGTCTGTTTTCCCATCACTTGAATCTGAGCTGGTTTTGTTACTTGTTCTGACCAACAGAATACATCAGAGGTGATGCTGGGCTAGTTAGTTCTGAGCCTAGAACTTAAGAGACATGGCAGCTTCTTCTCCTTTTTTTTTTTTTTAGAATATTTGATTGTGGTAAAATATATGTAACCTAACATTTGCCATTTTAAATGTACAATCCAGTGGCATTAGGTGCATTCACAATGCTGTGCAATCATTACTACCTACTTCCAAAACTTTTTCATCATTCCCATGTAGAAACTCCATCCCTATTTTAAAACTCCCCATTACTCACCCCCTACCCTGCCCAGACCCTGGTAACCTCTATTTCACTTTTGTCTCTATGAATTTATTCTAGGCATTTCATCTAAGTGGAATCGTACAATATTTGTCCTTTTGTGTTTGGTTTATTTCAGTTAGCAAATATTTTCAGGTTCATTCATGTTGTGTTAAAACTTCTGTCCTTTTTATTAAAATTTAGGTCATATTCTGATGTTTGCATAAACTGTATTTTGCTTATCCACTCATCTGTGAATGGACACTTGAGTCGTTTCCACCTTTTGGCTGCTGTGAATAATGCTGCTATGAACACAGGTATACAAGTGTCTATTTCAGTCCCTGTTTTCAATTATTTTGATATATACCCAGGAGTAGACTCTCGAGAGGCCCTTGGACTGCAAGGCAATCAAACCAGTCAATCCTAAAGGAAATCAATCCTGAATGTTCATTTGAAGGACAGACACTGAAGCTAAAGCTCCAATACTTTGGCCACCTGATGCAAAGAGCTGACTCATTAGAAAAGACCCTGATGCTGGGGAAAATTGAGGGCAGAAGGAGAAGGGGACAGCAGAGGACAAGATGGTTGGATAGCATCACTGATTCAATGGACGTGAGTTTGAGCAAACTCTGGGAGATGGTGAAGGACAGGGAAGCCTGGTATGCTGCAGTCCATGGGGTTGCAGACAGTCAGACACGACTGAGTGACTGAACAACAACAGGAGTGAAATTGCTGGACCATATGACAATTCTATGTTTAACTTTTTGAGGAGCAACCAAAGTGTTTTCTACAGTGGCTGCACCATTTTAAATCCCCAGCAGCAAAGTCTGAGGGTTTCAATTTCTCTACCTTCTTACCAATATTTATTATTTTTTTAAAAAAATTATAGTTATTCTAGTAGGTGTGAATTGTTATCTTATTGTGGCTTTGACTTGCACTTACCTAATGACAAATAATATTGAGTATCCTTTTACGTGCTTATTGGCCATTTGTACATCATCTTGGGGTAAATGTCTATTCAAGTATTTTGCCCATTTTTTAACTGAATTGTATGTTTTTGTTGTTATTGAGGTGCAGATTTTCTTTATATGTTCTGGATATCAAGCCCTTATCAGATATACGATTTACAAGTATTTTCTCTCACTCAGTAGGTTGTTTTCGCCTTCTTGAAGATGTCCTTTAATGCATGAAAGTTTTAAATTTTGAGGAAGTCCAGTTTATCTATTTTTTTGGTCACCTGTGCTTTGCATGTCATGTCTAAAAATCTATTGCCAAATTCAATGTCATACAGGTTTACCCTTATGCTTTCTTTTAAGAGTTTAATAGTTTTAGCTCTTATATTTAGGCTGTTGTTCCACATTGAGTTAATGTTTATGTGCAATGTGATCCAAGTGTCCAATTTCATTCATTTGCTTGTGGAAATCCGGTTGCCTCAGTACTATTTGTTGAAGATACTATTTTTCCCCCTTTGAATGGACTTGGCACCATTGTGAAAAATCAACTGGCCATCGATGTATGGGTTTATTTCTGGACATTTAATTCTTTTCCATTGGTAATACATCTTTTCTTGGGTCAGAACTACACTGTTTTGAACTGTTTTGTTACCATAGATTTGCATTGTTTAAAATCAGAATGTATGAGTCCTCCAGCTTGATATTTAAGGTAGTTATTTTGTTACTGAAATATAACTGTTCTACAATGGTTGTGGGCTTCCCTAATAGCTCAGTTGGTAAAGAACCCACCTGCAATGCAGGAGACCCCGGTACAATTCCTGGGTCCAGAAGATCCCCTGGAGAAGGGATAGGCTACCTATTCCAGTGTACTTGGGCTTCCCTTGTGGCTCAACTGGTAAAGAACCCGCCTGCAATGCAGGAGACCCCGGTTCAATCCCTGGGTCAGGAAAATCCACTGGAGAAGGGAAAGGCTACCCATTCCCATATTTTGACCTGGAGAATTCCATGGACTATATATATATAGTTCATGCGGTTGCAAAGAGTTGGACACAACTGAGTGACTTTCACTTTCACATATTTTTGGTCTTCCCTGATAGCTCAGTTGGTAAAGAATCCGCCTGCAATGTAGGAGACTCCAGTTTGATTCCTGGGTCAGGAAGATCTGCTGGAGAAAGGATAGGCTTCCTGCTCCGGTATTCTTGGGTTTAGCTTTGTGGAACAAAGTGCCATTTCCTATTCCTACATATACATACATCCCTTCCCTGTTGAATCTCCCTCCAACTCCCCATCCCACCCCCTAAGTCATCAAGAAAGATCCTAGGCAAGGGATCCACTAAGTCATGGCTAGATTCCTGACTCACAAAAACCTGGAATAATAAATGTGTGTTAATCCACTCAGTTTGTAGCAATTAGTTATACAATGATAGATAACTTTTATATAGAGGAGCCAGAGTTGAAACAAACAAATCAAAGAACAATTTGGAAATAGATCATAGAATGACACAAGATATCTGAAAGGATCCAAGAAGGAGAGGTTTGAAAACTGAGCAGACTAAACATCATAGGAGACACTAAAAAGGAAGATGATTAAAGACCAAGTACCTGAAACAGCATCAGGATAAGGTGGTTTTATAGCCTCACCCTGGTCTCCCTATACGGAGAAGGCGATGGCACCCCACTCCAGTACTCTCATTTGGTGTTTAAAACCAGTTTGGGCATTCTTGCTTTTTTTGTGACACCACACAGAATGTGGGATCTTAGTTTCCTGACCAAGGATCAAACCCATGCCCCCCTGCACTGGAAAAGTGTGTGTGTGTGTGTGTGTGTTTGCACAGGTGTGCGTGTCCTCAGTCTTTATGATGCCATGGACTGTAGCCCGCCAGGCTCCTCTGTCCATGGGATTCTCCAGGCAAGAATACTGGAGCAGAGTGCCATTTCCTATTATTTCAGGGGACCTTCCTGACCTAGGGATTGTACTCGTGTCTCTTGCATCTCCTGCATTAGCAGACATATTCTTTACCACTAGTGCCAGGAGGGAGGTCCCTGGGCTGGAAGCGTGAAGTCTGGACCACCAGGGAAGTCCCTGGGCTTTCACTTTTGACCTATTGGATCTTGGGTGATTTCTTACTATGCTCTGGCCCTGGTGTCTCCCTCTGACTTTGCTGCCCTCTACAACCTCAGGCTGGCTGCAATCCTGGAGAAACTGGACAATTAGTCCATCCCTGGCATTCTTCCTTTCTTGTCCTCCCAACAGAAGAAGAGGATTTGGATAGCAAAGATTCATCAATGACAGGCAAGTTGCAAGGTCAGGCGAAAGAAGAGGAAGGGTGATGGAGCAGGAGCAGCCCAGGAGGAAGAAGGAGACACAGCAGGTGAGGCTATCAGAGGAGTCCCAGGAAAGTGGAGTTCAGGCAGGAAGGAAGAAGTGGCCACCTCTATCACAGGGGGGACCAAGACAAAAATGGGTCTGCTGTTTTTCTCAAAGGAAAGGTAGATACCGTCACTGGTGATTTGGGGAGGGGGTGAAGGCAGGAATGAAAACACCTCTTCTAAGAAGTGTGATGATACCCAGAGGTTTTCCCCCAAAGATGGAAGAAGCGTGGTCCTGTTCCCGGAATTCCTGTTCCAAGACGTGGGGCACAATTTACCCACATGACCAGGAGTGGAGCTGTTGAGGCTGGAGGAACAGCTGACTCAGGACATTTTACTGCAGGGCAGAATTTGTGGTGGGGCATACCTTCCTTCCTGGGGCTTTAGAGGAGCTAAGGCTCAAGGTGAGGAAACAAGCAAACTGGAGGACTGTGATGTCACTCTAAAGAGCAAGTAAGACATTGAGAGACGAAGGAAGGGCGGGATGCCAGGCAAAAGGACCAGCCAACGCGAAGTCAAGGAGGCAGGAAGGTGTCTGTTCTGTTAACCTATGTCGAAGCCTTCTTGACCACTGGGTGGCGCTGTCCAGCCTGGAGAGAAACCCAATAGGTCTTCTGGTCTACGATGTTAGCTGAGGTTCTGGAATTCTGGTGCTGGCAAGTTTCTGTAAGGCCAGCCCAGCCCATTGAGCCCTATTTCAATGACACCTCTAAAGCAGCAGGTGGCACTCGTCTGAGAGTTGTGGAGGAAGGTGGGGTCTAACCTGGGGCAAGTCTTTGGGGAAATCTTCCTGCTGTCAGGTGAGACCTTCTAAGGGATGACAGAGTCTGCTCCTCACCTGGTTTTGGATGGGGCTCCGAGTGGGTGGGAAAGGAAGGCTTCCTGGAGGAGGTGGTATTAAAAGATGTGATTTGTCAGTGGAAGAGAGAGGTGAGATTCCGGGTGGGAATGGAGGACTGGGCAGTTACACATGTCTGGGCGGTAAAGATGAAATAGGCAATAGAATGAGACATTTCTTCACTCATCTCATCTGTTTACTAGACATTTGTCGAACACCTGCTTTGATTCCAAGGACACGGTCTTCTGTGGAACTCACAATCTGGAGGGGGACACAGATCTGAAAGCACAGAACTTTTGTGTGATACCTGAAAAAGGGGTTGGGATTGCCCAGAAGAGGCACCTGACCCAGCCTGGAGGGAACCTTGGACAGCGTTTGTGATAGAATAAGAAATATATCTGGACTTCCCTGGTGGTCCAGTGGTTAAGAATCCATCTGCCAATACAGAGGTCACAAGTTCAATCTCTGGTCAGGGAACTAAGATCCCACATGCTTGGGGTGCAACTAAGCCCGAGGGCCTCAACTACTGAGCCCGCTGCCGCAACTAAGACCCAACACAGCCAAAAATAAAGGTACGTGCATAAATAACTGGAGCTTCCCAGGTGGTGCTAGTGGACCTGCCTGCCAGTGTAGGAGACGTAAGAAATGTGGGTTTGATCCTTGGGATGGGAAAATCCCCTGGAGGAGAGCATGGCAGCCCACTCCAGAATTCTTGCCTGGAGAATCCCATGGACAGAGGAGCCTGGTGGGTTACAGTCTATGCGGTCACAAAGAGTCGGATATGACTTAGCAACTTAGCATGCACGCACAGAAATAAATATTTAAAAAATAATAAGACAATAGACCAAAAGTGGAGTTACTTATGGTAAGTCTCATGACACATAACTCAGTCTTTTCTTTCTCTTTCCTTTTTAAAATTTTTTTTAAATTATGAAGGTGTGATAACACATTTACAGGAGACTTGGAAAATACAGAACAGTTACATATACCTGGTGGTGGTGGTTTAGTCACTCAATTGTGTCCAATTCTTGCAACTCCATGGACTGTAACATGCCAGGCTCCTCTGTCCATCGGATTTCCCAGGCAAGAATACTGCAGTGGGTTGCCACTTCCTTCTCCAATTGTTCCACCATATATTACAAATTTTTAAAGTAGATAAGTTAAGATTTTTAGCTGGAGTTTCAATATCAAACTCTCAAAAATTAATAGAATGAATATACAAAAAAGTAGACGGATATAGGAGACCTGAAAAGCACTATGAACCAATCCAACATAATTAAAATTTATACAATTTTCACACAACAGTAGGATACAAATTCTATTCAAGTTCCCATAGACTATAAACTAGGAGACACTGGAACATATCTAGGGACATAAAACCAGGTGCAAAATTTTCGTGGTCTAAAGGTATTGAAACCATACAGAGTCTGTTCTTTTATCATTGTGGAATTATGTCAGAAATCAATGTCAAAAATATTTTAAAATAACCCACATATTTTCAAGTGCAATGTGACATTTATTAATACCAAGGGAGATCTTTGACTTAGCCAGTGAAAGCCTTAGTAAAGCTTAACTCAGCCTTCATGACAGTTTCAGCTGTTTCAGAAATGAAATCTTAAACCAGCCAATCAGGAATCATCTGATAGACCCCTGCCATCCCTCTATTGGAAAGTAACTTTGCAATGACCCACCCACTTTTTTTCAGGTACAACTTCCTTGACCCTGCTCCTGTCTGCCTAGAAAACCTCTAGCCTTGTACAGCCCTTCAGAGCTCCTTTCTGTCTGCTAAACTGGATGCTGCCTGATTCATGCATCATTGGATAAAGCCAGCGAGATCTTTAACATATACGCATTTGCTTTTTTTTTTTTTTTTTTAAACAGATCTCATTTGGTCTCCAGGTGGATGGTGTCAGAACTGCCTTCAGTCTGCAGGACATCCCACTGGAGTCCAGTGAGACTTGGAGAATGGCTCGAGGATGCTGGAAAATACTCTAGAGCTTTCTTAAGATCATGTTCTAGGGGAAAGGTTACATCCTGAAGGACTGATTTTTCAAGAGGAGATGGGACAGGGTGGTTGGAGAATGGGTGTTTTCTGTTAGGGCAATCAGCATGTGCAGAGGCTGGGAAGTGAAAGAGAATGTGGCTTCCTAGAGGAACAGAAAGTTTTTCAGCAAGCATCTGCAGCCCCAGGAGAGAAAAACGGGGTGGCCAGTTCAGGATCCCATCACAAAATATTGAACCCCAGGCAGTGTGTGTGAGTTGCTCAGTTGTGTCTGACTCTTTGTGACCCCATGGACTGCAGCCCTCCAAGCTCTTCTGTCCATGGGATTTTCCAGGCAAGAATACTGGAGTGGGTTGCCATTTCCTTCTCCAGGGGATCTTCCCAACCCATGGATCGAACCTGGGTCTCGTGCATTACAGGCAGATTCTTTACCAGCTGAGCCACCAAGGAAGCCCTACAAGGCAGAGAGGTTTGTAATGAATGTAGTAGGAACAGCCCATCCAATAGAGTGTCTTGTCTCACCTTTCTGAGAGGCTGGTGTTCCAACTCTGCTGATGTGTCTTTGGATATGAGAAAGCCACCACCTTCCAAACTGTGTCTCTAGCTCTGAGGCCATGAGTGGTGTGTCTCCTCAACTCCTGAGCCTCAGTTTTCCCCATATGAGAAATGGGGACACAGATCATCTTAGTCCATTCAGACTGCTATAACAGAATACCATAGACTTCTAAGGGCTTAAGCAACCAACATTTATTTCTCAGAGTTCTGAAGGCTGGAAATCTAAGATCAACATGTGAGGGGACTGCCCTGGGAGTCCAGTGGTTAAGAATTCACCTTTCAATGTAGGGGACAGGGGGTTCGATCCCTGGTCAGGGAACTAAGATCCCACATGCCATGGAGCAACTAAGACTGAGCTTGGAAACTAAGTTAGAAAAAGCCTGCCCAATACAACAAAGAGCCCACATGCTGCCGCAAAGACCCAGTGCAGCCAAAAAATAAAATAAATTAGATCAATATGTGGTGAAATTTGGTGTCTGCTGAGAATTTTGTGTTTTTCTGTGTGTGTGCTCAGTCATGTCTGACTCTTTGTGACCCCATGGACTGTAGCCCATCAGACTCCTCTGCCCATGGGATTCTCCAGGCAAGAATACTGGAGTGGGTTGCCATTTCCTCCTCCAGGGGATCTTCCCAACCCAGGGATTGAACCCATGTCTCTTTCACCTCCTGCAATGCAGGCAAATTCTTTACCACTAGCACAACCTGAGGATATGCCTCCAGATCCATGGAAGACCATCTCCTTCTGGCGATGTCCTCAGGTGGCAGAAGCAGGGAGAGAGCTCTCTGGTGTCTTTCTTTTAAAATAAATTTTTAAAAAAATTTTATTTGGCTGTGCGGGTCTTAGTTGCAACGTATGAACCTTTGGTTGCAACATGTGGGATCTAGTTCCCTGACCAGGGATTGAACCATGTAGTCCTCTGCTTTGGGAGTTTGGAATCTTAACCACTGGACCACCAGGGAAGTCCCTGGGGTCTCTTTTATAAGAGTGTTGATCCCATTCTTGATCTAATTACTTCCCAAATACCCCACTTCTGAATACCATCTCATTGGGGATTAGGTTTCAAAGTAGGAATACCAAGGTGGGGATGTTGGACACAAGCATTCAGTCTATGATACAGACCCACCTCACAGGTCTGTCATGAGAAAAGTTAGGTCTCTTGGCACCAAACAATTGCCCAATAAAATTCATTTCTTTCTCTTCTTTAAAAAAACTTTTTTTTTTTGGCCATAGCCTGTGGGATCTTAGTTCCCCAGCTAGGGATCGAACTTGTGTCCCCTGCATTGGAATGCACAATCTCAGCTACTGGACCCCCATGGGAGTCCCATTCCTGCTCCTTTTTTTAAAGAGCAAAAACTCCTCCAAAACACCTTGAACATGTTGCACAGCTATATCTCCCATGCTCTGTCCAACCATCCCACCAGCACTGCTCACTCTGGTTGTATCACTACTTTTCCATCAAGAATATACAAGCAATGGGATTTCCCTGGTGGTCCAGTGGTTAGGTAATATTCATTGGAAGAACCAATGCTGAAGCTGAAGCTCCAGTACTTTGGCCACCTGATGCGAGGAGCTGACTCGTTGGAAAAGACCCTGATGCTGGGAAAGATTGAGGGCAGGAGGAGGGGTGGGCGACAGGATGGCATCACCGACTCAATGGACATGAGTTTGAGCAAACTCTGGGAGATAGTGAAGGACAGGAAGCCTGGCGTGGTGGAGTCGGACGCAACCTAGCAACTGAACAACAACAAGTGGTTAGGAATCTGTGCTTTTGCTGCTAAGGGCGGGCATTCAATTCCTGTTTAGGGAGCTAAGATCCTTCAAGCCACATGGCGTGCCCCTCCCCCCCCCCCCCAAAAAAAAACTTAAAAAAAGAAAGAGATAAAGGGAAAAAAAGAATATACAAGTGATAATTCGTTTATTATCATCTTTGAATTGCCCATTACTTGCCAGTCAGTGTTCTTAACACTGGGATGTAGTAGTGAATAAAACAGAGTTGGTCTCCTTCCTCTGAACAGCTGGCTCCAGCTGTTTTTATAAATAGTTTAGTGAAACTCAGCCCCACCCAGCCACTGATACATATTGTCCCGGTTTTTACAGGGTTACAGTGGGAGTAACTGTGGCAGAAATGACACCTAGAATATTTGGTCCTTTTCAGAAAACACATTTGCCAATTTTTGGTCTAGAAGGTTACCTTCTGGGTGAGACACCTAGGTTCAAATTTTGTCCTCTTCTCTCTTTTTCTTGTTGTTGTTCAGTCACTCAGTTGTGTACGACCCTTTGTGACTTCATAGACTGCAGCACACCAGGCTTCCCTGTCCTTCACTATCTACCGGAGTTGACTCAAACTCACGTCCATTGAGTCGGTGATGCCATCCAACCATCTCATCCTCTGTCACCCACTCCTCCTCCTGCTCTCAATCTTCCCCAGTATCAGGGCCTTTTCCAATGAGTCAGCTCTTTGAATCAGGAGGCCAAAATATTGGAGCTTTAACTTCAGCTTCAGTCCTTCCAGTGAATATTCAGGACTGATTTCCTTTAGGATTGACTGGTTTGATCTCCTTGCTGTCCAAGGGACTTTCAAGAGTCTTCTCCAACATCACATTTCAAAAACATCAATTCTTTGGAGCTCTCTTTCTCTTAGACTTCTCAGTTAAGAGACGCAAAGCGATCAATTCTCATTCCGCACTCCAATGGGTATTTTTTGAGCTGGTTTGAATTGAGGGACACAGCGATGAATGAAATGATGTGCTTGGGATTTCACTGGTGATCCAGTGGTTAAGACTCTGTGCTTCCAATGCAGGGGGTGTGAGTTCCATCCCTGCTGGGGGAACTAAGATCCCATATGCAGCAGGGCATGACCAAAAACTAAAAAAATAAAACAAAACAACAACAACAAAACCTACATAAGAAAAGAAAATGATGTGTTTTCATGGATTAACCCCCAGCATTTATAAGCTGATGGATCATGGACATTTGATGTGACCTTTGAACCTCTGTATGTATGTGTATACCCAGTTGCTCAGTCATGTCCAACTCTTTACAACCCTATGACTGTAGCCTGCCAGGCTCCTCTGTCCATGGGATTCTCAGGCAAGAATACTGGAGTGGGTTATCATTTCCTCCTCCAGGGGATCTTCCCAACCCAGGGATCAAACCCACATCTCTTTCACCTCCTGCATTGACAGGCGGGTTCTTTACCACTGCATCACCCAGGAAGCCCTTGGATCTGTTTGCTCATAGGTAAAATGAGGGCAGTAGTAGCTGTGTTGTGGAGATTTGCTGAGGTCGTGTCTGAAAAGCATTTAGCACAAAGTAAGTGTTGAAAGAGTGATGACAGGATTTCCACTGGTGAAAATGCAGAAATTTCCCAAAGACCCTCCTTTCTACGGTGATAACTAGAAGACCCCACACTTTTCAATAGGACTAGTCAAAGTGGTAAATGCAAGGAAGCCTCGAGGAGCTGGGTTTCAGAAATAAAAATGAGCCCTTCAGGGACTTCCCTGGCAGTCCAGTGGTTAAGACTCTGTGCTTCCACTGCAGGGAGTACAGGTTCAACCCCTGACCAGGGAACTGGGATCCCACATGCCATGTGGTGTGACTTTTTCTTTTTTTAATTAACAACAACAACAAAAACTCCTTGTAGGTGATCCAACAGCAGTTGCAGCTTCTATACGAGAGGACAGGCAGGCACAAGCTCTGGGTATGGACAGGCTTACATGGATGGAGAGGTGTTTTGGGGACAAGGTAAGTCAGCCAGTTCTTAGATGACAGAAGGAAGCATTCAAAATGGCGGCTGATCTGATCTGAGAGTGCTGGAGTCCAGACTTGGGGAGGAGAGCATCCTAGTGGAGAGATGAGTGGTATGCGATGTCAGAGCCCAAGTGAGGTAAGAAGGACAACAACAGGAGGGCCTGTCTACCTGGCCGGAGCGGGTGAGTGCCCAGTGCATCTACATAGTATAAGGGATGGTGATGGGAAAATGAGGTTGGCTATACATATGGTGGGATTGATGAAATGAGTAAATAAATGCACCCAGGATAATGAGAACCAGGTTTCCCACCATCAGAGAAGAGTGTTACAAAGATGAATGGAGTGGGAATTCCCTTGTGGCTTAGTGGTTAGGATTCCAGGCTTTCACTATCATGGCCCCAGTTCAGTCTCTGCTTGGGAAACTGAGATGCTGAAAACTGTGTGACCGAAAAAAAAAAAAAAAAAAAAGAATGGAGGGCAAATTAGAAATGAACTCTACTGTATTTAGTGTTGGTGTGAACTCATGGTTTTCAACATATGTGTGTGTGTGCTTAGTCGCTCAGTTGTTTCCAACTCTGTGATATATATAGAGAAATATGCCAACAAAGGTCCTTCTAGTCAAGGCTATGGTTTTTCCAGTGGTCATGTATGGATGTGAGAGTTGGACTATAAAGAAAGCTGAGTGCTGAAGAATTGATGCTTTTGAACTGTGGTGTTGGAGAAGACTCTTGAGAGTCCCTTGGACTGCAAGGAGATCCAACCAGTCCATCCTAAAGGAGATCAGTCCTGAGTGTTCATTGAAAGGACTGATGTTGAAGCTGAAACTCCAATACTTTGGTGACCTGATGCAAAGAGCGGATTCATTTGAAAAGACCCTGATGCTGGGAAAGACTGAAGGCAGGGGAAAAAGGGGCCAACAGAGGATGAGATGGCTGGATGGCATCACCGACTCAATGGACATGAGTTTGAGCAGGCTCTGGGACTTGGTGGTGGACAGGGAGGCCTGGCGTGCTGCAGTCCATGGGGTCGAAAAAGAGTTTGACATGACTGAGCGACTGAACTAACTGATAGAGAAATAAATGTGCATGTATCTGTTTTCTTGTCTGTCTACTCAGAGGTCCTGGGATTAATGACACCCTAATAATAACGATGCACTCAACACTCAGGTCTTGGTTCTGAATGTCATTCTCCACTTACAAGCAACCGGGTCTCTTTTGGAAAATGGGTGATTCCAGGGTTTGGGCAAGGAAAGCCTGATCAGCAAAAAACTGATAAGCACATGTTGAATGGACACAGAGCCAGAGTGAAAGGCTCCCACTAGCCAAATCAAAGACACTTTAACCATCAAAAAAACAGAAAGAAAGAAAAAAAAAAAAAAGAAATGTCAGCAAAAATGGCAGAGTAAAAATTTTGCCCTTCCATGAAAGCAATGGAAAAACTGAAGAATTTGTCAGAATCAACACTTTTGGAACACTGGCAATCAACCAAAAGCTTACAGTAATTCAGGGAGTATTTAGACAAGAAATACGGCTGAATCTCAATAAAGAACAGTGAGCTTGGTGGAATTTTAACTCACCCTAGTCCCATTCCTCACTCTCCAACACAGAAATAGCTTTACAGACTCACAGACATAGAGAATAGATTTGTGGTTGCCAAGGGGGTGGGGAGGATTGGGAATTTGGGATTAGCAGATGCAAACTATTATATATAGAATGAGTAAATAATAAGTTCCTACTGTAGAGCACAGGGAGCCTTATTCAATATCCTGTGACAAACCATAATGAAAGAGAATATGAAAAAGAATGTATATATGTGAATAACTGAACCACTTCCCTGTACAGCCGAAATTAACACAACATTGTAAATTGACTATACTTCGATAAAATAAAATTTAAAAACAAGATAGCCTTAAAAAATAACAGGTCACATTTCTGGTACAGGAAGAAAAACGGAGTCAGAGCTCTTATAAAGCCCTGTTCCCAAGGAATAGTATTACCTGATCTATCTAGTGGTTCCCTGGAAGACCACCCTTGAAAAGATTATCTTTCATTGACTTCACTCGAACTTGCCCAATGCTAAAAACCTCTCCCCAGGGGGTGTCTGTCAAATATTTTAACATCACAGCTCCCTGAGGTGGTGGATAACAGCTGGGACAAAGAATAACCTAACCAAACAGTCTTAAAAAGAAAAGTTAAGGAATGAGATGTCCCTAGGGACTTTGAAAGGGCTTTCCAGGTGGCTCAGTGGTAAAGAATTCACCTGCTAATGCAGGAGATGCAGAAAATAAGGGTTCCATCCCAGGGTCAGGGCAATCCCCTGGAGGAGGAAAGGCAACTCACTCTAGTATCCTTATTTGGGAAATCCCATGGACAGAGGAGCCTGGTGGGCTATATAGTCCGTGGGATTGCAGAGTTGGACATGACTGAGAGACTGAGCATGAACATAAGAGGCTTTGAAAAGCTCCAACATATTCCTGGGAATCTGGAAGGCTACATGCATGTGGAGGGCTGTGTGCATACTCAGGAAAGATCTGACAAGTTCCTAAGCTCTTAATTCTGGCTGACTTCAAGGCTCCAAGAAAGTGGGAAGTGGCAGATAAGGCTGGGTTGCAAGTTTCCTGACTGAGTGTTGACTGTGTGTCAAAACATACAGAGATCCTGGATGAAGACTGGGAGACTTTTAGTTTCAGATTTTCAAGGAAGTTTGTTCAATCACTTGCTAAACACCAAGCTAAGTAGAGATTTAAGTGATCGTACATGACAGAGAATAGAGACTTTGCAGAATTAATTCAGAAAAATCATTAAATCAACAAGAAACAACTACTATGGAAAATCACAATGGCAACAAACCTTCAGAAGGAGGTAGAATATGATATCCATAGTTGCCATATTATATTACAAGGTATACCTTGGAGGTACTGTGAATTTTGGTTCTAGCACAATAAAGCAAATACTGCAATGAAGCAAACCACATAAATTCTTTGGTTTTCCATTTCACATAAAAGTTAACACTGTAAATCAATTCTTCTTCTTTTTTTTTTTTAAAAGAAGAAATTACTTAACATGAAAAAGATAGTAACAAAGGAACCGAGGAATAAAAAGGAAATAAGACATATGAAAAACAAATAGCAAAATGGCAGATAAAAAGTCTACCATATCAGTAATTATGTTAAATATAAAAGGGTTAAATTCTCCAACTAAAAGGTAGAGATTGACAGAAAGAATCAAACAGATGATCCCATTATATGCTGTCTACAAAAGACTCACTTTAAGATTAAGGGGAAAAGGATAGTTGTATATACTCAGTTGAATCAGATAGGGTCAGTATAGAAATAAATTGGAAGTTCGATACACAAAGTTTCAAAGTGACTATCTATATTATATTTAGTAGTTACAAAGGGGGAAAAAGTAACTGCCCTGTGTAGTGGTTAAGCAGGGATTCAGGGGTCAACTCCCAGCCCCACTGCTTTTGAGCTGTGTGACCTCAGGCAGTTCCTTGCCCTCTCGGTTTCCTCATCTATAAAGAAGGATAGTAACTACCTTTCTCATAGGGCTATTGTGAGAACTGTTAGACCACTGTGGTTAACGAGTCTGGATTTATTACTGGGGGCAGTGAGGGAGAACACACACCAAGGAGAATGGTTGGCACATGCTCAAGTGCTGTTATTACTGAGTACTTATCATTAGAATAAGCCATTTATATCCATTACTAGTGCACTGTATTCAACCTCATCATTATAATGTGAAGCAGGATTGCTATCATCCAATCACTAAGTCCTGTCCAACTCTTTGTGACCCCATGAACTGCAGCACGCCAGGCTTCCTTGTCCTTCACTCTCTCCCAGACTTTGCTCAAACTCATGACCACTGAGTCAATGATGCCCTGCAACCATCTCCTCCTCTGTCACCTGCTTTTCCTGCCCTCAGTCTTTCTCAGCATCAGGGTCTTTCCTAGTGAGTCAGTTCTTCGCATCAGGTGTCCAGAGTGTTGGAGCTTCAGCTTCTGCATCAGTCCTTCCAAGGAATATTCAGGGTCAGTTTCCTTTAGGCAGGCTCATTGTCCCATTTCCCAGGTGAAGGAACTGGGGCTCTGGAAACATGAGGCTGAAGGTACCAGGGTTGGACAGGGGTTGGAATAGTGCCTTCTGGCTGCAAACTTGACTGCCCAGCCTCTGCCCCGCCTGAAGTGACCTCTCTTTAGTTGTGTCAGCCGCTTCACGGGTCCCCAGATTTTTCTGAGAGGAAGTGTTATCCCTATCGTGTTCCTCATTCTCTGTGAGTTGAGAAAGAACAGGTCTGAGGAGGGGCTACAGAGGGAAATACATGAGCTTATAAAAACCATAGTCCAGAGAAGTGTTGGGAAGAGGAACAGAAAGGGAAGAAGGATGGCAGAGATGTATGAACACAAGGAGCCAGATGACTCTGGTGAGGCTGGGCCCCCAGTCTGGGGTGATAGTGGGGATGACAGGGTCCCAGGCTCCTGATGGTGCTTGGGGCCTGGCAGCCAGCTTGCAACTCTGAGAGCAGGGCTCAGCCGACTTCCAAGTTCAAGTGCATGTGCTCTGTTCTGTCCAGAGGAGGAGACATTTGGGGGCCAGAGACTGGCTGAGAGACACCCTCGACCACTACACAGTTTGAGGAGCTTGTCAGGTACGGGAGTGCTTGGTTCAGGAGCAGGCAGCTAGGGGAACGGGGGCAGGCAGGGGGTGGAGTGGGGGCAGAGTCTGCCCCCAGCCCCGAGCCCCAGCCATCTGCTGGTCCTGCAGAGTGTCTGACCTGGGGCCCTCTGCTTCTCCTGCTGCTCCTCTTCGTCTCACTGGGCTTCTTCACGCTCCAGCTGACCACTCTGGTTCAAGGTGAGTGAGCATCTAGGGGCTTAGAGTCCTCGGTCCCTTTGGGTTTTCTCTCTGAGATGGTCTTTGCCCTTTTCCACAGTCCCTAGACCTACTAGGGCTGGGTCGTGCGGGCTCTGTGTCACCTTCTGTGTGACCATGTGCCAGTAACTCTCCCTCTCTAAGTCTGCTTCCTTATTTGAAAGGTGGTTCATCCTCCCGGTGGGGAGACCTTGAAAGCAGATTTGGCTCAGGGTCAGTGCTTAAAGAGGGATTTCTCTGCTCCGTTGTAGTTTCCAGGATCCAGTGTCTGCAGAGAGATTCGGAAGACCGTGAGAACAACAGCCTGGATAAGTGGCTGGACACCAGGTTCCGGAGTCTGAGTAGGGAGGGGCTGTATGGCTGTGGACAAGCCACCACTGCCAGGGGTGGAGGAGAGAGGGCAGGAGTCAGGGAGGGGATCGGACCCCTGCAAGAGGTCCTGGTGAGCTGGCGATGTCGGGCAAGTCACTCTCTAAGCCTCAGTTTTCTCGTCTGTATGATGGGCTCTCTGGGTCACCTGACATCCACACACGATGTTCTCATGGGGCTCTCTGCACCACATACACAGTAGGTGCTTAATAATTGACGTCCTCTCCCTCCAGCTGAAGTTGCAGAGAAGCAGATGCAATCAAACCTGGAGAAGATCCTACAGCGCCTGACCCGGATGAATGCCACCCTGGGTAAGGGAACCACACCAAGGTCAAGAGGAAGTCACAGGATGGTGGGTGGGGGCTGGGCCACACCTGCTGCAGCTGCCAGGCTGAGGAGGGCAGAGCAGAGCTGGAATGTTCCTCATGGGTTTCTTGAGGAACTGACCTGACAGCTGAAGAGAAGGGCCTAGCCCTGGGTTCCGAAGATCTGGAGCCTAGGAGCCAAGCAATGTCTCTGTCCCAACTCCACTCCTCTTCCCCAGCTGGCCTGTGCCATCCTTGTCCTCAGAATTGGGAGTTTTTCGATGGAAGCTGCTACTTCTTCTCCTGGACCCAGAGTGACTGGAGATCTGCCGTCTCTGCCTGTCTGCTTATTGGGGCCCACCTAGTTATCATCGAGAGTACTGAGGAGGAGGTGGGCTGGGCAAGGTCTCCCGAGAGGCTGGGCCAT
This sequence comes from Bos indicus, assembly GCF_029378745.1. NCBI lineage: Eukaryota > Metazoa > Chordata > Mammalia > Artiodactyla > Bovidae > Bos > Bos indicus. The sequence goes on along the minus strand of NC_091766.1, from coordinate 16,354,123 downwards.
ATTGCCAGGTCAAGAAAGAACCTTCTGCTTCCCTCTTCTGCCCTCTGAGAGATGGGCAGCTGGGGGTTTGGCGGGGGGATGAGAGGTGAGATACAATCAAGGAAGGCTTCTGGGAGGAGGAATCATAATGGACTCAGGAAGGTCATGTGAGAGAAGAACATGGATGAGAGGAGCCCATGTATGGACAGGAAGGGAATTCAGAGTGCCCTTGAGGCCATATACAATGCATGTTAACTGAGACACAAGTCATATCCACATGTGTATTACATTAACACACATCCACAGCCTCCATGCACATGTTAACACATACAACTTGAGTAAGGCCTCTAGGCTAGACTGTGAGAAGAACTTCTGTGGGAGGTAGGGGTCCATGGAGATGTGGGCAGACATGGGATGTGTGGCGTCCAGGGATCTTCCTCCTGATACCCCTCTCCCCACCCACCCCCAGAAATTCCTGAACTTTTGGTATCCCAGAAATAATAAACCCACCTGGATCGGCCTCAGTGACCACCACAGTGAGGGTTCCTGGCGGTGGGTGGATGACAGTCCTGTCCAACTCAGGTAACCTCCCAGTGACAATGTCCCAGGAGAGGTGGGCAGGAACTCCAGACCAAGGGTGCTCAGACTCTGGACTGGAAAGCATCACCTGAGAAGCTTGGTGAAGATGCAGAGTGCTGCCTTCATCTGGGGGTAGGGGGTAGGAGTTGGGTGGGAGTCTGATTCTATACGTCTAGGTACAGGCCCAGGAATCTGCATTTAATTTTGTGTTAGTGTCATCACTCAGTTGTGTCAGGCTCTTTGCAACCCCATGGACTGTAGCCCACCAGGCTCCTCTGTTCATGGAATTCTCCAGGCAAGAGTACTGGAATGGGTACCCATTTTCTTCTCCAGGGAATCTTTCCAACCCCAGGGATTAAACCTGGGTCTCCCACATTGCAGGTAGAGTCTTTACCATCTGAGCCACCGGGGAAGCCCACATTTAACTTTCCCAGAACTGATTCTGGTGGATGTGGTGTTTGAACCCACATTTCAAAAACCCTGCCTCCGAATTCCTGACCAACCTCTGGCTGGTACTTGGCAATTTGCTGTCAAAGTCCAGGGACCAGGCCCTCCAAAATTGGGGGTGGGCACTGGGTGGAGTAGGGGTCTCATTGCACTGATGCGGTTCACAGCTTCTGGAAAAAAGGGGAGCCCAACAACCACGGAGATGAGGACTGTGTGGAACTGCACAACGATGGCTGGAATGATGGCAGATGTGTTACAGAAAACCCCTGGATCTGTGAGAAGCCCTCGGTTCCCTGCCCAGTCCTCTGAGGGCTGCTGCCTCCACCATCCCACCTCGCCCCGCCCCGCCCCACCCCCGATCCTGCCCGGTTAGCAGAGATCAGCCAACTGGAACATGCACTCCGAGGTTCCTCTTGGGCCCCACCCCTTTCTGTTTTCCCCTTTGGTGAATGCCCATCCCCTTAGTATTCAGAAGACTTTGAGATTCTCTAAGACCAATCTCTCCACAAGCTATAGACCATTTTTCTACATCTATCGATAGGCTCAGCTCCCCACTCTGTCCCACCATGATATCCCCCTAATAAAGTCATACCTTGCATTATGTGTCCCATTGAACTTATTTTTGTTCCTTTGCCACTGTTTGAGTCACTGTAGTTTGATAATCTGTTTGATGCACTGGAGGACATTGTCTTTTTTCAATACGCTTTTCTTTTTTGTGTAGTTGATACCGTTTTGTTTTGTTTTTTGACTGCACCACGTAGCGTGTGAGATCTTAGTTTCCTGACCAGGGATGGAACCTGTATTTCCCTCCCCCTGCATTGGAAGCATGGAGTCTTAACCACTGGACTGCCAGGGAAGTCCCCCAGATACAGTTTTTATTGAATTTAGTTAAATTATTTATGTTTGGCTGTGCTGGATCTTCGTTGCTGCATGCAGGCTTTCTCTAGCTGTGGTAAGTGGGGAATGGGATGGGGGGGTGCTACTCTTCACTGCAATACGCGGGCTTCTCATTGCAGTGGCTTCTTTTTGCAGAGCTTGGGCTGTAGGGCCCACAGGCTTCAGAAGTTGTGGCACACGGGCTTAGCTGCGCTTCGGCATGTGGATCTTCCCAGAGCAGGAATTGAAACCCTGTCTCCTGCATTGGCAGGCAGACTCCCAACTACTGGACCACCAGGGAAGTCCCCAGATAGGGTTTTGAATCAGTTTGTAATTTTGGTTGGGAATATGCATATATACAATATGTATATGTTTATATGTGTCTGTCTAGCTATGTGTTCATTTATTCATGAACCAATTATTATTCAGGTACTTTGGTTTAAAAAATTTATTTTATTAATGTATACTTGATTTACAATGTTGTCTTAGTTTCTAGTGTACAGCAAAGTGATTTTATGCATATATATTTTTTTGTATTCTTTTCCATTATGGTTTTATTACAGGATATTGAATATATTACCCTGTGCTATACAGTAGGATCTTGTTGTTTATCTATTCTGTATATAACAGTTTGCATCTGCTAATCCCAAACTCCCAGTCTATCCCTTCCCCACCTACCCTCCCCTATTCAGGTACTTTAAAAATGTCCTTCAGTAAAGTTTTATGATTTTCTTCATATGAATCTGAAAAAACCCACTATTTCTAGGCATGTGTTTTGGCTTCCCCAGCGGCTCAGATGGTAAAGAATTGGCCTGCAATGCGGGAGACCTGGGTTTGATCCCTGGATTGGAAAGATCGCCTGGAGGAGGGCATGGCAACCCACTCCAGTATTCTTGCCTGGAGAATCCCCATGGACAGAGGAGCCTGGCAGGCTACAGTCCATAGAGTCCCAAAGAGTTGGACATGACTGAGTGACTAAGTACACATTGGCTTCCTATTGGTGCTGTAACAAATTATCACAAACTTAGTGGCTTCAGACAACACAAATGTGTTATCTTACGGTTCTGGAAGTCAGAAGTCCAAAATGGGTCTCGCGGGCTTGAAATCAAGTAGGGCTGCCTTCCTTTCTGAATATTCCTGGGGAGAATCTGCTTTCTTGCCTTTTCCAGTTTCTAGAGGCTGCCAGCAATTGTCGGCTGGGGGCTCCTTCCCTCCATCTGCAGAGCCAGCCATGACTCAGTCTTTCTCACCTTGTGTGGCTCAAACACTGCTTCTTCTGTTCCACATTTAAAAGACCCTGTGATTACACTGGTCCCACTGGATAAGCATAGGATTCCCAGGTGACTCAGCAGTAAAGAATCCGCCTGCAATGTAGGAGATGCAGAAGACGTAGTCTCGATCCTTGGGTTGGGAAGATCCCCTGGAGGAGGGCGTCCATTCCAATCCCACGGACAGAGCAGCCTGGCAGGCTATTCCATAAGATTGCAAAGAGTTGAACATGACTGAAGCGACTAAGCACACACACACACTGGATAAGCAGTCTAAACTCACTATTTTCAGATAAGTCAATTAAAGACCTTATTTCTATCTGTTATCTTAATTCCCACTTTTCCATTTCTCACATCCCCACTGCCTTACTCATGCCTCTCAGGTTCATCTCCCAAATAAACCACGCCTGAGTGTGGGGTCAGCTGGTGGGTAACCACTAAAGGCACAAACTCAATAGAAACGTTATGCTAAGATAAAATTTGTGAGTGAAATAAGCACTGGAGTGCAGTTATTTATTTTACTTTGTACTGTGAAATGATTTTAAGACTTAGAAGAAAAGTTGGGGAAATAGACATGAATTCCCAAATACTCTTCATCCACATTCCACCAATGTTAACATCTTACCAACCATAGTATAATGATCAAACCCAGGAAATGTCATGTTGATACACTATTATTAACCAAACTACAGAACTTATTTGGTTCTTTTCCTGGCTCAGGACGTCAAATCGCATTTAATTGTCATTTCTTAGTCTCCTCCAATCTGTAATGGTCTAATCTTGTCCTGACCTTCATGCTCTTGTCATTTTTGATGAGTGCTGGTCAATGTTTCTGTACACTGTTCCTCAGATTGAGTTTGCCTGGTGTTTCCCCACCACCCTCCTGTTTGTGCATTTCATGCATGCTCAGGTGTGTCTGGCTCTTTGCAACCCTATGGACTTTGGCCCGCCAGGCTCCTCCATCCATGGGATTTTTCTAGGGAGGAATACTGGAGTGGGTTGCCATTTCCTCCTCCAGGGAATCTTCCTGATATAGGAATTGAAACTGCATTTCCTGCATCTCTTGCATTGACCCGCAGATTCTTTAGCACCTAGCCACCTGGGATTGGGACTTCCCAGGTGGCTCATATGGTAATGAATCCACTTGCAATCAGGAGCTGCAGGAGATAGGGAAGATCCTCTAGAGAAGGGTATGGCTATTCAGGCCACTATTTTTGCCTAGAGAATCACGTGGACAGAGGAGACTGGTGAGCTACAGTCCATGGGGTCCCAAAGAGTTGGACACCACTGAGTGACTAAGCACATGTGTGTGCGTGTGTACATATATATATATATATATACACACACACACATACATAGATTAAATTCCTTAATTTCTTGTACATGTTTGAAAGACAGCTGGGCTGGATATCAAATCCTTGGTTCATACTTTCATTCATTGAGTAATTTTTAATGTTCCTCCATTGTTGTATTGCTTTGAATATTAGCTTTGAAAAGTCTAATACCAGTATAATTCTTATGACTTCATAAATTTCTTGATTTGGAAGACCTTAAGAATTTTATCTTAATCTTCAAAATCAAGTAGCTTTTCCTATGTCAAATAGACATAGGAATATGCCTCAGAGTTGACGTTCTGGGCTACTTTCCCAGGTACCTAGTCAGCCCTCTCAATGTGTAATTTCAGGTGATTTTCTATTTCAGGAAAAAATTTTATTATGATTTTACTTCATTCATCTGGCTGTGTTGGGTCTTTCTTGTATCATGCAGGGTCTTTCATTGCAGCACACGGACTCTCCAACTATGGCTTGTGGGCTCAGTAGTTGTAGTGCCCAGGTAGAGTTGCTCCAAAGCAGCGGAATCTCAATTCCTCGACCAGGGATCAAACCCACATCCCTTGCATCACAAAATGAATTCTTAACCACTGGCATACCAGGGAAGTCCCATATGTTACCTTTTAAAAATTGATTAATTTTTGTTTTTGCCCGTGTGGCATGCACGGTCCTAGATCCCTCACCAGGGATTGAATCTATGGTCCCTCTAGGGGAAGTGTGGAGTCCCAATCACTGGACTGCCAAGGGATTCCCTATGACTTTAAATATTTGCTGTTTTGTTTTGTTTCTTCAAGGATCCCCAAAAGTGTGTATTTCTCCTTCAATGTCCAAAATTCCATTGCCGTTCATTTCTCCCCACCTCCGAAGCTTTTCTATTTCTTCCTCTTTATGTCATTGTCCCTCTCTCTGTTGTTTTTCTGTCTTTTTCCAACGTCTTTTTATTATACTTTCATTTGCGTTTATTCTCTCTTGGGTACCTTATTTAGTCTGCATTTCTGAAATAAGTTTGTCTTTTTCTGCCATATCTTTCCCTAGTTGATTCAAATATCTCTTCATCACATCAGTACTTGACTCTTTAGCTTTTGAATTAAAAAAAAAAATCTGGCTGCATTCTGCAGCCAGATCCCTGTTGGGATCTCAGTTACCCGACAGGGTTTCATCCCTGGTCAGGTGAAGTCTTAAACACTGGACCTGCATCAGAAGGTGAAGTCTTAAACACTGGACCACCAGGGAAATCCCTAGTTTTTAATTTTTGATGTATAGTGATTTTTCATATCTGAAATGTTTGTTGGATTACATTTGATTCTCTTTGGAGTGTTGACTTACTGTTTTCTTCTACTTCCTGATTCCACTTCAGAGGAACTTTTTCCTTTGTTAATTTTGTCTGTATTTTCATTCTGTGCTGTGCTTAGTTGCTCAGTCATGTCTGATTCTCTGTGATGCCATGGACTGTAGCCTGCCAGGCTCCTCTGTCCATGGGGATTCTCCAGGCAAGAATACTGGAGTGGGTAGCCATGCCCTTCTCCAGGGGATCTTCCCAACCCAGGGATCAAACCCATGTCTCCCACATTGCAGGTAGATTCTTTACCATCTGAGTCACCAGGGAAGCCCAATAGACATCATAAAACCAAATTTTAGAAAGTTGAATTAAACACACACACACACTAACACATATATAATGTCTACAAGAACAAATCAGGTTGTTACTCGATCTGATTAGATACTATTTGAGAACTTTCTGGATATCAATAAAAGCCTTAACTCTGTCAGAAATCTTTTTCTTTTCCTTCCTTTTTCTCGAGGTGCTTCCAATTACTCTCTCTGAATTTACTTTTGACCTTTTGTTCAGATGGGCAGCTCGATGGTCCCCACTTATGCCAATGCAGCAAAATCGACTTAATTTAGTGGATTTTGTTTGTGTTTGTTCTGTTGGTGGCAGAAATAGGAGGGGAGACCTGAATTTTTAAAAAATGTATTGGAATATTATTGATTTACAATGTTGTGTTAGTTTCAGGTGTACAGCAAAGTGAATCAGTTATACATATACATACGTCCACTATTTTTAAGATTCTTTTCCCATATGGGTCATTACATACTACTGAATAGAGTTCCCTGTGCTGCACAGTAGGTCTTTCTTAACTATCATTTTTTTTAATTCAAAATTTTAATGAGTTTGTTTTTATTTAAGGTTTTAATTTTTGGCCGTGCTGGGTCTTCTTTGCTGCACTTGGGCTTTCTCTAGCTGCAGTGAGTAAGGACTGCTCTCTAATTGCCGTGCCCAGGCTTCTCATATGCGGTGGCTTCTCTTTGTTGTGGAGAATGGGCTCCAGAGTGTGGGCTCAGTAGTAGTGGTGCATGGGCTGAGCTGTCTCAGTAGTAGTGGTGCATGGGCTGAGCTGTCTCAGTAGTAGTGGTGCATGGGCTGAGCTGTCTCAGTAGTAGTGGTGCATGGGCTGAGCTGTCTCAGTAGTAGTGGTGCATGGGCTGAGCTGTCTCAGTAGTAGTGGTGCATGGGCTGAGCTGTCTCAGTAGTAGTGGTGCATGGGCTGAGCTGTCTCAGTAGTAGTGGTGCATGGGCTGAGCTGTCTCAGTAGTAGTGGTGCATGGGCTGAGCTGTCCCATGGCATGTGGGATCTTCCTGGACCAGGGATGGAACTTGTGTTCTCTGTATTGGTAGGTTAACTCTTTACCCACTGTGCCATCAGGGAAGTTCCTTGCTATTTTTTGATTGAGGTTTTTTTTTTTTTTTAAATATTGAGCTGCCTGAGCTATTATTATATTTTGGAGATTAATCTCATGTCTGTTGCTTCTTTTGCAAATATTTTTTCCCATTCCCAGGGCTTACTTTTTATTTTGTTTACTGTTTCCTGTGCTGTGCAAAGCTTTTAAGCTTAATTAGGTCTCATTTGTTTATTTTTGCTTTTATTTTCATCACTCCAGAAAGTATATCAATAACACCTTGCTGCAATTTATGTCAGAGTGTTCTGCCTATGTTTTTCTCTAAGAGTTTTATAATGTCCCATCTTGCATTTAGGTCTTCAATTCATTTTGAGTTTACTTTTGCATATGGTGTTAGGGAGTGTTCTAAGTTTCATTTTTTACATGTAGCTGTCCAGTTTTCTCAGCATCATTTATTGAGGAGACTGTCTTTTCTCCATTGTATATTCTTATCTCCTTCGTTATAGATTAGGTGATCATAGGTGCATGGGTTTATCTCTGGACTTTCTATTATGTTCCATTGATCTACATTTCTATTTTTGTGCCAGTACCATACTGTTTTGATTACTGTAGCTTTGTAATATAGCCTGAAGCTCAGGAAGCCTGATTGCCCCATCTCTGTTATTCTTTCTCAAGATAAAGCAGGTATTTTTAAATTATCTCCATGTTCAGGACTGAAACTGAGCAGGACCCTGTGGGGCCCATGGGTGCAGAAGCCTTTTTTTCATTAGAAAAGACCCTGATGCTGGGGAAGATTGAAGACAAGAGGAGAAGGGGGTGACAGAGGACAAGATGGTTGGATGGAATCACTGACTCAATGGACATGAGTTTGAGCAAGCTCTGGGAGATGGTGAAGGACAGGAAGCCTGGTGTGCTGCAGTTCATGGGGTCTCAAGAGTCGGACACAGCTGAGCAACTGAACAGCAGTAACATAATAACAGCAGAAATAGGAGTGAAAGAATGAGTGAGTGATTAATTGGTGTGGCTCACTGTAAGTTCTTTTTTACAGTGGTCCTCGGCAGATCAGAGATGCTGTTTCTGACCCCATTCTCATCCATCTCTACCTTCTGTTGACTTAAAAATTAGTCAAAATCTAAAAGTTAAGAGTTACGTTTTATTCCGTGGGAATTTTTAGGACTTCAAGGCCAGGAGGCAGCATCTCAAGTAGGCTTGAAAGAGCTGCTCCAAGGAGGTGAGGAGAGGAGCCAGATTATATAGAAGTGTTGCAACAAAGGGTCAGTAGTCTAAACATCAGAAGATTATTGTTAATTAAAGAAAACCAGATATCCCAGGTTAAGGAATTTAGTGCTTACCTATGCATGGTAAGATGCAAGAGTCTAGGCTCATTGAAAATCATTCCTTCCATATGCATCTCAGCTGTCTGGAGCCAGTATCCTGTGTTTTCACATCTTGCACTCCCTTGGGGCTCACAATGGAGAGTGGCTGCAGTCTAATGGCTGTCGGATCACAGGTATTGTTCTCTTCCCGGTTGCCCTGGAAGGCTCCAATTGCTGATGACTGTGACACCCTTGTTTATTGATATGGCAAGAAATACTCCATTTCTCACTTCTGTGGTCTCAGCTTCATCCCATGGTATAAGTTGACTATGTAACTCAGCTTGGGACTTAGACCCACAAGGGATTCTCCAGGCAAGAATGCTGTAGTGGGTTGCCATGCCCTCCTGCAGGGGATCTTCCCAACCCAGGGACTGAACCCAAGCCTCTTAAGTCTCCTGCATTGCAGGTGTATTCTTTATCACTGAGCCACTGAGGAAGCCCCATAGCTGCTTTATAATGTTGTGTTAATTCATAAGTAAGACATTTCTGTGGGTTCCCAGAAATTCTCACTTATCAAAAGAAGAAATTTTTATCCCGTTCTTTGTTTATCTCAGCATTTGTTTTGTGTGTGTGGGTGTGTGTGTGTTTTAAGAAGAATGAGCATTGAATAGATATATTTTGTAACTGCAATGTGGAAAGGTCAAAAATAAATTGTGGAAGGATGTATCCCACATGGTACTGTTTAGACAAAGTTTTCAGATGTATGAAACAATCCAATAAATTGTTTAAATGCACACATGATTCAGATATGATTTAATATGAGAAACACAAAGTTTGGGAGGGCATCTTCTTTGGGGAAGGAAGGAGAGAAATAAAACCAGAGTGGTATATGAGACTATCAGCTACAATTTATTTACTTTTAAGAAGATCTCAAAAACACAAAGAAGTCAGTACTTGATAAAGCTGAGTAGAAGGCAAGGGGGTTTTCATATTTAACCTTTGTACATGCTTAGTTTTTTTAATAATAAAAAGGCAAAGCCAAAAGTAACATCAGCGACCAAAGCACAAGATATGCTTTGCACCAAACCAGGTACCCTGGTCAATAGTGAGCTTCTCATCTTTGGCAAGAATGGAAATCAGAGTGGTCTTGGCCTTGGGACTGAACCTTGTGACTTTCACCTTGCGAACTCAGTCACTTTAGACTCTTTGTGACCCTAGGGACCATAGCTCACCAGTCTCTTCTGTCCATGGGCTTTTCCAGGTAATACTGGAGTAGATTGCTGGACCGTCCTCCAGGGGGTCTTCCCAAGCCAGGGATCAAACCAGAGCCTCTTGCGTCTCCTGCATTGTAGGCAGATTCTTTACTGCTGAGCTACCTGGGGAAGTCTGACTTTCACCTTCCTCCCACACTAATCCAAACCCCCTGTCTCCATGATCCAAGTCCCTTTACAATCTGGCCCCAGCTGGCACCCCAGCCTCAGATTACCACTCTGACTTAGTCTCAGCTTCTCTGAAGAGTCCTGTGGCCTCTCTCCTCCCAATCTTAGCAAATATTAATATCATGCTCTCTCATCCTCTGGAATAATTCTGGTTTTTTCTTCAGGCAACACCTCCTCCTGGAAGCCCCACCAGATCCTCTAGGCTGAGTCAGATGCTTCTAGGGGTTCTCCTAGTCTCCTGTGCTTCCTAGACTCATCACATTGTTTTCAAGGCCCTGGTCACATGTTTCCCATCTCCTTGCTCTCTCTCTCCCACTCCAAGGATGAGTCTCCATTCCCTTCCCTGGGTGGGGGACAGGGCTAGAAGTTAGAGGGCTGTGGCTGATCTTGTGCCTGGGACCTCCCTTCCCTTTGAACTTTCCCTGTGGGAAAATTCTGAGTACAGGACAGGGAGTGGGCAGCCTCTGGTTGCCTGGTAGTGGTGCACATCTCCCCTCTTCTGCTGCCACTCCCCAAAAGTAGCCTCAGCTACAGGTGTGTACAACAGAGATCCACTTTCCTGTCTCCTTGCCTTAGCCTTGGCTGTGCCCTCTGACTGTTCCTTTCTCTGTCAGCAGTGCACAAGTTCTTGGTGGCCCTGTTGCAATGCTACTTCTTTCAGAAAACTTCCTCTAATGCCCCCCATATGTGTGTGTCAGTCGCTCAGTCGTGTCGACTCTTTGCAACCCCATGGACTGTAGCCCGCCAAGCTCCTCTGTCCATGGGATTTTCCAGGCCAAGAATACTGGAGTGTGTCGGCATTCCCTTCTCCAGGGGATCTTCCCAGCCCAGGGATTGAACCTATGTCTCCTGCTTTGCATGCAGATTCTTTACAAAGATCCAAGACAGCCAAAAGTAAATAGCAATGCCCTCCATAATGGCTGACAAATCCGTTCCTACTAGATCCTTTCCCAAGAACATAGTCTCATGAGATTGTGCAACGCTTGTGGGTTTTTTCCTTCCGTTTCCTCCTACTGAGCCCTCAACCCTCCTGCATTCTGCTGTCCTTGAGAGCCCTAGAAGGAGGGTGCACCCTCCCAGAATGTCCTGCCCCTCTGTAACCTCCTGCTGGTAAGGCAGCTGTCAGCCCCTGTTGATTCAGGTTCCATTTCTGATGACAAAGGCAAGATCATCCTTGTGCATCTCAGAACCAGGGGACTTCTAGAAAGAGGAGCGGGAACCTCCCATCCTGTGGACAGGAATCTTCGTCAGCCCTGCATGGCCTCTGAGCCCTGCTGACTTTTGCTGTTGTAATTATCTGTTTTTTGGCCACTCAGTGCAGCTCGTGGGATCTTAGTTCCTGAACCTGTGCTCACTGCAGTGGAAGTGCAGAGTCCTAACCCCTGGACCACCAGCAAATTCCCCAGGCCTGTTGACTTTAAAAATTTTTATTTTATTAATTTTTGGCTGCATTGGGTCTTCATTGCTTTGCATGGGCTTTCTTTTTCTCTTTGCATGGGGCTTCTGCGGTGAGCAGGAGCTACTCTTGTGGTTCAAGAGCTTCTCATTGCTTTGGCTTCTCCTCTCGTGGAGCACAGGCTCCAGGCGCGCAGGCTCTGTAGTTTTGACGCACGAGCTTTGTTGCTCTTTGGCATGTGGAAATCTTCCTGCACCAGGGATCAAACCCATGTCCCTTTCATTGGCAGGCAGATTCTTATCCACAGAGCCACCAGGGAAGTCTGACTGTTGACTTTTAATGTCTAACCATCTTCCCCAACTCAGCACCATGGCCAGCCTCTCTCTGAATGGGTGATGCACACCCTTGCATATGCCTTGCATACTTGGCGTGGTTGTGTGTGTGTAAGTTACAGAAATGTCCCAGAGCTATATATCTCAAGTGGTTTCTGCTTCTTGTCAATCTAGGTCACTGCGATCTAGACCATGGCCGCCTATGCAACTAGTTTATTACGCGTTTGTTTCAGAGTGAGTGCCCATCAAGTTCTTCTTATTCATTAATGAGCAATCAAAAGCATCACAAGAAAAATGGAAAGAACCCTCCATTACTTGGGAGATACTATTTGCCTTTGCATCTCTACCTACAGATCTTCTCTAAGTTAATAAAGAAAGAAAGAAAAAAAAAAAACCTAAACCATCTCATAGAAAAAGATGGAAAAAGGATACAATGTATAGAAAAGCAAACCAGAAGAGTCAATACATACTGATACTCAAAATCTGCAGGATTCAGGAAACAGGATCAAAAGCCACAATGAGGGGGGGAAAAGCCACAATGAGATTCAGTGAGAAGCAAAAGAAGTTCTCTGGTAAAAATGTGAAATCTTTTTGTTTTTTAAACTAAGGCGAGGGGGATGTGTGGAAAGTAAGAGAGAGGAGTTGGGGGGAAGGGTGGATTGAAAGGATGGTTCATTCCATTAACAAAGGACTGAAAATGAAGGAATTAAGAATCTCACTTGACAAGTTAGATTTTTTTTAATGGGTTGTTTCCACTTAATGGCTATTATAAACAATGCTGCTATAAACATTTGTACACAAATTTTGGGTGAACATACTTTTTCTTTTTTCTAGGATAAACATCCAGGACATTAGTTGCTGGGTCATAGATAGACAAATTAGTTTATAAAAAGCCAAAATAAACTAAAAGAAAGTAAGAATAGGGAATGTTTTTTAAATTAAAGTTGAAATGATTGAATAAAAATAAGAATAGCCATGAATTTTAAAGAACTTTTATACATGTTAACTGATAAGCTCATAATAGTCTGAAGAAGTAGAAACTATTAATTTTACTCTCCCATTTTTTAGATGGGGAACTGAGTCATAAGAAGAGTCATTGATTGTTCTAAGATTGTATTGGTTTGGCCAAAAGATTCATTCATTTTCTTCCAAAAGATGGCTCTAGTGGTTCTTAGTTGTCTTTAACTTCATTTGAAACAATTTTGTTAGAATGTATTGTGACAGCTATCATATCAGCATGCATTTAAAAAAACATCAAAATTGGTGAATTTTGGGGTGGCCATTTTATATTGAAGGTGGAAGGAAAGAAAGGAACATTTTTAGCATACAATGCTTTATTATTTCAAGAAAGGTAAAAAGGCAACTCTTCTAGCCAACTCATTGGAAAAGACCTTGATGCTGGGAAAGATTAAGGGCAGGAGGAGAAGCGGGCAACAGAGGATTAGATAGTTGGATAACATCACTGACTTAAGGACATGAGTTTGAGCAAACTGCGGGAGACAGTGAAGGACAGGGAAGCCTGGTGTGCTTCAGTCCATGGAATTGCAAAGAGTTGGACAGAACTTAGTGATTGAATAACAACAAAAAACATAACTGAAATGCAAAGAGATTTGTGCAGTGTATGAGAAGGTGCTGTGAACATGTCAATAGTGGTCTGCAAAGTTTTGTGCTGGAGATTTCTTGCTGAATGTTGTTCCATAGTCAGGTAGATCAGTTGAAATTGATATCAATCAAATCAATACATTCATTGAGAATAATCAATGTTATACCACATGAGAGATAGCCAATACACTCAAAGTATTCAGGTCAAGTGTTGAAAATAATTTGCACCAGCTTGATTATGTTAATCACTTTGATGTTTGGGTTCCACATAAGTTAACGGGGGAAAAACTTTCTTCACTGTATTTCCATATGCAATTCTCTACTGAAACATAACAAAAATGTTTCATTGTTTTAAATGACAGTAGAATTTTAAAAAGTATATATATTTATTTTTGACTATGCTGAGTCTTCATTGTGGGACACAGGCTTCTTACTGCCATGGCTTCTCTTGTGGCAGATCATGGGCTCTAGGGCTTCAGTACTTGCAGCACGGGGGCTCAGTAGTTGTGGTACATGGGTTTAGTTGTTCCATGGCATGTGAGATCTTCCCAGACCAGGGATCGAGCCCATTTCCCCTGCATGGGCAAGTGGATTCTTAACCACCGGATGACCAGGGAAGTCTGAAACCACTCCATTTTTCAAACAAATTGTGATAGGCGATGAAAAGTGGATACTGTGTGATAATCAATAATGTGGAATGGAATAGATTTGGGGGCAAGTGAAATGAACTACTATCAATTACAGCAAAGGCCAGTCTTCATCCAAAGAAGGTGAGGACGTGTATATGGTGGGATTGGAAGGGAGTCCTTTATATGAGCTCCTTTTGGAAAACCAAACGATGAATTCCAACAACTACTTCTCCCAACTAGACCAACTGAAAGCAGCATTCCATGAAAAGCATCAGGAATTAGTCAACAGAAAACCCATAATCTTCCATCAGGATAACACAAGACCACATGTTTCTTTGATGACCAGGCAAAAACTATAAGCGCTTGACCAGGAATTTCTGATTCATCTGCCGTATTTGCCAGACATTGAACCTTCAGATGTCCATTTAGTTCAATCTTTACAAAACTTTCTTAATGGAAAATTTTCAATTCCCTGGAAGACTGTAAAAGGCACCTGGAACAGTTCTTTGCCAAAAAAGATAAGTTTTGGGAAGATGGAATTATGAAGTTGCCTGAAAATGGCCGAAGGTAGTGAAACAAACTGTGATTATGATGTTCAATAAAGTTCTTGGTAAAAATATAAAACTGTGTCTTTTAGCTTTACTTTTTAAACTGAATGAACTTTTTGGCCAACCCAATACATCTTGTAAAGGGTATATTTGGGATTTAAACCCAGGAAGTTTGACTCAACTAGTAAATAACACCATGTCTTTAAACCAAAAATAGTAGAAAGAACAAAACAGAACCTATTTTTTAGAATCAGACTAGCTAAGGTAAGCCTGGAATGTAGAATCAGACTAGCCCATGGGGTATATCTAAGGTAAGCCTGGAATGGACCAGAAATGGATATAAAAGTACAACAAAAATAGAACAGCAATTAAAATAATTTTTTAAAACCCCACTGTGTGTGCTTATATGGTAATATACTGAGAGATCTGGGGAAAACAGCCTCTTAAGGAAACATGACCCAAATAAAAGTTGAATTTCTGAAAATGTAGTTTGGGGACTTCCCTGGTGGTCCGGTGGTTAAGAATCCACCTCCCAAGGCAGGGGACTTCTGTTTGATTTTTGGTCCGGGAAGTAAGGTCCCACATGCCCAGGAGCAACTGCTGAGCCCTCACTCCACAACTAGAGAGTCTGTGTGCTGCAATAAGAGATCCCACATGACACGATGAAGACCCCTGTGCCACAACTAAGAACAGACACAGGCAAATAAATAATAAATAGATAAAAAATAGACAAATTATAGATTAAAATAGTTTATTAATCATTCTTTTGTCTTCTCGATATTTTGACTAAGAAATCCTTTCTACCTGGATATTTCCCCCAACATTTTGCTTTTCAAATATTTAGATTTAGATCCAGCTGAGCTGGGGTTTGCTGTCTTATTTGCCATGACTTGGCCTTCCACGGGGCATGGTACACGGTAGGCACTCAAATATTTGTTAAAGGAATTCACGAGAGGCCAGAGAAGGCAGTCATTAAATACCTATTCAAAGAGTTTGGGTGAAGCTTAAGATAATGAGTTCCTGGGATGGTGGATATGGGTCTGTATCTCAGCCCACATGTCCCTTGGTGAGAGTGAGTGCAAAGAGACAGCTTTGGCTTCTGGGTACCTGGATCCAGAAGGCTGCCCATCTCATTGGTCAACCCATAGAGACTGGTCTTCAATAGCGCCACCGCGTGGTTTGGAAAGGAACTGCAAAAGTGAGCTGAAAAAGTCCCAGTCTCCATTGGGGGTGGAAGCCTTTCTGCTCAGTCTCCTCCCCTTTGGTTTTTAGGGTCACTAAACAAATCTGGAGAAGGCAATGGCACCCCACTGCAGTACTCTTGCCTGGAAAATCCCATGGATGGAGGAGCCTGGTAGGCTGCAGTCCATGGGGTCACTAAGAGTCGGGCACGACTGAGCGACTTCACTTTCACTTTTCACTTTCATGCTTTGGAGAAGGAAATGGCAACCCACTCCAGTGTTCTTGTCTGGAGAATCCCAGGGCCGGGGAGCCTGGTGGGCTGCTGTCTATGGGGTCGCACAGAGTCGGACACGACTGAAGTGACTTAGCAGCAGGAGCAAACAAATCTAGTGGAGGTGATGGAATTCCAGTTGAGCTATTTCAAATCCTGAAAGATGATGCTGTGAAAGTACTGCACTCAATATGCCAGCATATTTGGAAAACTCAGCAGTGGCCACAGGACTGGAAAAGGTCAGTTTTCATTCCAATCCCAAAGAAAGGCAATGCCAAAGAATGCTCAAACTACCACACAATTGCACTCATTTCTCACGTTAGTAATGCTCAAAATTCTCCAAGCCAGGCTTCAGAAATACATGAACCGGTCCCGCCCCGCCCCCGCCGGCCTGGGTGCTCTAGGTGCCGCGCGGAGACCCTCTGCACCCCTGCGAACATGGCGCTGCGCGCGGTGCGGAGCGGGCGGGCCGCGGTCGGCAGCCTGCGCGCCATCTCGGCACCCAGCGCGCCCTGCTCGCCTCGGCCCTGGGGACTGCGAGCCGGTGCCGTCCGGGAGCTGCGCACCGGCCCTGCTCTGCAGTCGGTGCGGAAATTCACAGAAAAACACGAATGGGTAACAACAGAAAATGGTGTCGGAACAGTGGGAATCAGCAATTTTGCACAGGCAGCTTTGGGAGATGTTGTTTACTGTAGTCTGCCTGAAGTTGGGACAAAGTTGAACAAACAAGAGGAGTTTGGTGCTTTGGAAAGTGTGAAAGCTGCTAGTGAACTCTATTCTCCTCTATCAGGAGAAGTAACTGAAATTAATAAAGCTCTAGCAGAAAATCCAGGACTTGTCAACAAGTCTTGTTACGAAGATGGTTGGCTGATCAAGATGACATTTCAGAACTAGATGAACTAATGAGTGAAGAAGCATATGAGAAATACATAAAATCTATTGAGGAGTGAAACTGGAACCTCTAAATAAACTACTTTGAAACAACAACAACGACAAAAAAAAAAAAAGAAATACATGAACCATGAACTTCCAGATGTTCAAACTGGTTTTGGAAAAGGCAGAGCAACCAGAGATCAAATTGCCAACATCTGCTAGATCATCGAAAAAGCAACAGAGTTCCAGAAAAACATCTATTTCTGCTTTATTGACTATGCCAAAGACTTTGACTATGTGGATCACAATAAACTGTGGGAAATTCTGAAAGAGATGGGAATACCAGACCACCTGACCTGCCTATTGAGAAACCTATATGCAGATCAGGAAGCAACAGTTAGGACTAGACATGGAACAACAGACTGGTTCCAAATAGGAAAAGGAGTACATCAAGGCTGTATATTCTCACCCTGCTTATTTAACTTATATGCAGAGTACATCATGAGAAACGCTGGACTGGAAGAAGCACAAACTGGAATCAAGATTGCCCGGAGAATATCAATAACCTCAGATATGCAGATGACAGCACCCTTATGGCAGAAAGTGAAGAGGAACTAAAAAGCCTCTTGATGAAAGTGAAAGAGGAGAGTGAAAAAGTTGGTTTAAAGCTCAACATTCAGAAAACTAAGATCATGGCATCTGGTCCCATCACTTCATGGGAAATAAATGGGGAAACTGTCAGACCTTATTTTTGGGGGCTCCAAAATCACTGCAGATGGTGACTGCAGCCATGAAATTAAAAGATGCTTACTCCTTGGAAGGAAAGTTATGACCAACCTAGATAGCATATTAAAAAGCAGAGACATTAATTTGTCAACAAAAGTCCGTCTAGTCAAGGCTATGGTTTTTCCAGTGGTCATGTATGGATGTGAGAGTTGGACTGTAAAGAAAGCTGAGCACCAAAGAATTGATGCTTTTGAACTGTGGCGTTGGAGAAGACTCTTGAGAGTTCCTTGGACTGCAAGGAGATCCAACCAGTCCATTCTAAAGGAGATCAGCCCTGGATGTTCATTGGAAGGACTGATGCTAAAGCTGAAACTCCAAATGTCTGGCCACTGCATGCGAAGAGTTGACTCATTGGAAAAGACCCTGATGCTGGGAGGGATTGGGGGCAGGAGGAGAAGAGGATGACAGAGGATGAGATGGCTGGATGGCATCACTGACTCGATGGACATGAGTTTGAGTAAACTCCAGGAGCTGGTGATGAACAGGGAGGCCTGGCGTGCTGCGATTCATGGGGTTGCAAAGAGTTGGATACGACTGAGCAACTGAACTGAACTGAACTGAACTGAAAGATTCTTGGACAATTCAAGAGAAAGGAGGGGAAAATCTGAGCTTGAGAATTAGGAAAGTAGGAAAGTCATTGATTAGAAAATGAAATTAATTTATGGAACATTTTGTTCTAGTAATGTAGTAATTGGAATTCTTAGTTTCATGTGTGACTTCTATGAGGGCAGAAATTGCAGCTGCTTCTTTTTGACATCTACAGCTCCTTGGTCTGGCACTTAGGAGGTGTTAAATGAATGTTTGTTAAATAAATGAGAGTAAATAGCGAAGATTTTGCACCTGCTATTCCCTTGGGTTGCAATGTGCTTCCTCTAATATGTTGAGGCTATTCTCTTGTTTCTTTTGGATCTGTGCTTAAATGTTTCCCCTGCCTTCCTTCCTTCTTGCCTTGCATCTTTCCTCCCTTCCTAACTCTTTCCTCTCTCTCTCTTTCTGGCTTAATTGAAATACTGTTCACATACCATACAATTCACTCTTGCGATGCAATGGCTTTTATTATATTCACACCATCATGCATCCATCGCCATAACCAACGTAAGAACTTTTCATAATCCCTAAAAATAAGACCCACACTCTATAACTATCACCCTCCACTTTGCCCCCAATCACTCCTAGCCTCTGTTATTGTTTAGTTGCTAAGTCATGTCCGACTCTTTCTGACCCCATGGACTGTAGCCCACCCGGCTCCTCTGTCCATGGGATTTCCCAGGCAAGAATACTGGAATGGGTTGCCATTTCATTTGTCAGGAGATCTTCCCAACCCAGGGATCGAACCTGAGTCTCCTGCATTGACAGGTGCATTCATTACCACTGAACGACCTGGGAAGCCCCACTCCTAGCCTTAGGCAACTGCCAATCTATTTTTGCCTCTATTTTTTCTGGATATTTCTTACATGTGGAGTCATATAATATATGGTCTTTTATATCTGGCTTCTTTCCTTTAGCATAATGTTTTTGAAGTTCACCCATATCATAGCATGTATTAAGATTTCATTCTTTTTATGGCTGTGGCATTTCATTGTTTAAATGTACCCCAGGACAGTTGGCTTAGTTCCACTTTTTGGTTACTATGAATCATGCCGCTATGATCATTCAGTGTGACAGTTTTTATGTGGATGTATCTTTTCATATTTCTTGGAAACTGCTGGGTCACATGGTAATACTATGTTTCACTGACGTAAGAACTGTCAAACCACTTTCCAAAGAAATGTTGCATTTTCAGAAGACCCTTTCCTGACTGTCTTAAAACAGCTGCCCCAAATCATGCACTATCTGCTTACCCTACTTCATTTTCCCTTCATTCCTTGGTGGAATAGTATAGAATAGTGTATATGCTTACTGCTCTGCAACAGTACAATATATGGCACATATTCATTTGCTGTCTATGCAAGATAAATCACCCTACTTCTTGGGGCTTAAAACTGACTTGTTACTTTTCACAATTCCACGGGTTTAGGGGGTGACTCCTTTGCTGGTCTTGCCTAGAATCAGTTGGGTTGTTGCCCTGGGGTGACAGTTGAACTGGCCGGACAAGCCAAGAGGATTTTTCTCGCTGGAGGCCATGGGGACTGCCTTCCCCTCCACGCGGCCTCTCATTCTCACCCAGTAAAGTCAGAATCTCTAACCAGGAGACCCGCAGCACGCCAGGAGCACGCGGGTGGAAGCCGCAAAAACGCACGGGCGCCCCCGGACTCACGTGGTGGCGCTTCTGCACACCCATTGGTCAAAGCACGTCGCGCGGGCGTTCTAGATTCTGACTGAGAGGAAATCGATTCCACTGGAGGGGAGGAGTAACGAAGTCACAATGCAGGGTTTTGTGTAGGAAAGCTGTGAGATTTGGTCCGGATGTTTCAGTCTTGCACAGTAACTAAGAGAATTGGCTGTGTTGCAGGAGGAACATGGCTTTGGATTAGGGCACAGACGCGTTTTGGCTAAATCCTGGGTGAACTACCTTTCCTGTCTGAACTTGTGATTCCTTCCTGTGAAGTAGAAGCAATCCAGTTTTTTTTTTTTTTTTTAATTCACTTATTTTGGCCGTGCTGGGTCTTCTTTGCTGTGTGTACTTTCTCTAGCTGTGACAAGTGGGGGTTACTCTCTCCTTGTGGAGCAGGGACTCAATAGTTGTGGTCCACCGGCCTAGTAGTTGCCCAGAACGTGGGATCTTCCCAGACCAGGACTTGAACTCGTGTCTCCTGGGTTGGCAGGTGGATTCCTTACCACTTGAGCCATCACAGAAGACCCAGCAATCCAGTTTTATAATCACTCTGATAATCCTCCTTTTAGTTATCACCAAGAATGCTTTCAAATTGTGGTGCTGGAGAAGACTCTTGCAGGGTGCCTTGGGCTGCAAGAAGATCAAACCAGTCAGTGCTAAAGGAAATCAACCCTGAATATTTATTGAAAGGACTGATGCTGAAGCTGAAACTCTGATGCTTTGGCCACCTGATACAAAGAGCTGACTCCTTGGAAAAGACTTTGATGCTGAGAAAGATTAAAGGCAAAAGGAGAAGGGCGCAGCAGTCGCTAAGATGGTTAGGTAGTATCACAGACTCAATGGACATGAATTTGAGCAAACTCTGGGGCATAATGGGGAACAGAGAAGCCTGGTGTGCTGCAATCCATGGGGGTCTCAAAGAGTCGGATACGACTTTGCCACTACACAACAAAAACAAGAAAACAGGTTAAAATCAACATTTCTAAGACTCTTTCTCTCCCTGAATATGGGTAACCCATTTAACTAGAGTTTTCAGTTGATCTTGGATGGCCAGTTATAGAAAGATTATAATAACAGTATCAACAGCAAAAATAAAAGCAGCTGCCTCTTATGGAACCCTGCCAGGCTGAACGTGTTACTCTGCAGGTCTCTTGAAACAGCCAGGGAGTCTTTGGGTCACCCCAGAAGCAGAGCCTAAGGATTAGAGGACTTGTAGTTTACCTGGGAGATGGTTCTAGAAGCCCCTGGAGGAATGTGAGGATAGGAGAGGGAAGGGAAAATGCTTGTATAGGATGTGCTCAGGTGAAGGTACTGCTGTGGGCACCTGGGGCTGAATCTCACTGGGGACCTTTGGGAGTTGGTGCAGAACACACGACTCCAAGTTACACTAACGAGTGTCTTCCTTTAAAAAAAATCTTGTCTTTCCATTTTATTTGATCGTGTAATTCTCTCTCATTCCTGCCTGAGACAAGGTGAGAGAATAGGAATCAGATAACAATTTTAAACAGAAAGTGGATAAGGTTTGTTATTTCTGAGGGTTGTTGAGAGGTTGTGAGAAGGTGGAGTGTGTAAACGCATCTATGCTGCTGCTGCTGCTGCTAAGTGGCTTCAGTCGTGTCCGACTCTGTGTGACCCCATAGACGGCAGCCCACCAGGCTCCCCGGTCCCTGGAATTCTCCAGGCAAGAACACTGGAGTGGGTTGCCATTTCCTTTTCCAATGCATGAAAGTGAAAAGTGAAAGTGAAATCGCTCAGTCGTGCCCGACTCTTAGTGACCCCATGGACTGCAGCCTACGGGGCTCCTCCGTCCATGGGATTTTCCAGGCAAGAGTACTGAAGTGGGGTGCCATTGCCTTCTCCGAAATGCATCTATAAGGGGGGCTAAAATGCAGGAAGTGCTCCTTACCAAAAAAAAAATTTTTTTTCCTTTTCAGCGAAGCCCACCCAGGCCACATTACTTGCTGGTCACTGCTCCAGACTGGCACTCCAGGGCTCCTTGTCCAACTTGATTGTTCTTCCTTTTCTTTTGTAATACTTGTGATTTTTTGTTTATTTCATATTTTATTTTTAAATACTTTTAAAATTTTATAGTGGAGTACAGTTGATTCACAATGTTGTGTTAGTTTCAGTCTTACAGAAAAGTGATTCAGTTATACATGTACATAAATCTATTCTTTCACAAATTCTTTCCCCAGTTAGGTTGTTACAGAGTTCCCTGTGGTGCACAGTAGGTCTTGTTGGTTCACCATGTTAAATATAGCAGTGTGTAAATAATCACAAATTCCCTAACTATCCCTTCCCCCACCCTTCCATTCTGGTAACCATAAGCTTGCTCTTTAAGACTATGAAGCCTGTTCCTGTCTTTGCTGTGGGGGGCTGTCCTGTGCATCGTAGGATGTTGAGCCCCATCTTTGGCCTCCATTCACTAGATGCCAGGAGCACCCCCACCAATTGTGACAACCACAAATGTCTCCTGACTTTGGTCCATATCGGTGGGGGAGATGAATCGCTTGGAGTTTAGAGCCACTATACTATTCAGCTTATCTTTTGATTATGTTCATTGTTGGCTGTTCCCACATCCTGAAAGTGAAAAGCGAAAGTCGCTCAGTTGTGTCCAACTCTTTGAGACCCCATGGACTGTCCATGGAATTCTCCAGGCCAGAATACTGGAGTGGGTAGCCTTTTCCCTTCTCAAGGGGATCTTCCCCACCCAGGAATTGAACCCAGGTCTCCCGAATTGCAGGTGGATTCTTTACCAACTGAGCTATCAGGGAAGCTCCTACTGGAATGCTAACTCCAAGGGAAAAGGAATTTGCTTCTTCGGGGCACTGACGTAGCTTCAGCTCCTTGGCACGTGGTAGGCATCCAATATTAGTTGAAAGAATGAGTGACATTTGGAGGGTTTTGTGCCTGGGGATGGTGTCAAGGCTTGCCACATATTACTTCATTTCTTTATCACAGCATTCCTTGGAGGGAGGCCTTGTCCTTGTCCCCCTTTACACAGAGGAGAAAAACAGGCTTCTAGAAGTTGCATATGGATACCCTATACATACACACCCAATCGTAGAGTCCAGAAGCTTAGCTGACTGCCCCTCAACAATCAGCAATGTTCTCCCTTCTGGCCAAAGAGGACTGAATGAAGCTCAGGTCAGATGCAACTTCTAGCTGGCACATGCAGCAGAGCTGAAAAGGGATGAGCAGCTGGCACAGGGTGGGGTAGAGTGGGGGGCACACCTGAAGGGGCTTTCTCAGGGACCAGAAGGGAGTGGCCTTGAACTTGACTGGGTTCAACCTGTCTCTCTCTGAAGGAAGATTGGTGCCAGACCTATAAGAGATGTAGACTGGGCTGGAAAGCAAAGCCCCAGCACACTCTGGGGAGTGTCGCTGGAGTGTGTACTTGGTGATGGTCCAGCCGGGATGAGCAGCCTGGAGATGCTGCTGCTGCAACCAGGCCCACACGCACGCACACACTTCACTCTCCAGCCCTCCCTCCCCACTTCTACCCCTCCACCCCCTCCAACTCCCCACTTCCCCTCCCCACCCCTCCCTTACTCCAGCCTAGCCCAGCCCAGCCCAGAAAGGGTCCATCTCTGTGATTGGTCCGTGGTTCTCGGTACCAGGAATTGAGACCAGGAAGATGGGAAGGAAGGAAGAGGGTGGGTAGGGTGGGGGGAGGGATGGGACTACTTTTGTATCTACTCCCAGAGCTAGGCGCCTGCTCACCATGGACACTGCTGGGTACAGCAAGTGGGACGGCAGGCTGGAAGAGGTCCCCGGAGGTATGAGCAATGGGGCTGCCTCAGAGGTCCCCTTGGGTCCCTCTCTGGCCAGTGGTTTGGGGTTTGATGGGGAAGGGAGGGGCTTCCCAGGTGGTGGTAGTGGTAAAGAACCCCCCTGACAATGCAGGAGACATAAGAGACGTGGGTTCATTCCATCCCTAGGGTGGGAAGATCCCCCAGACGAGGGCATGGCAACCCACTCCAGTATTCTTGTCTGGAGAATCCCGTGGACAGAGGAGCCTGACGAGCTACCATCCATAGGGTTGCAAAGAGTCAGACAAGAGTGAAGCGATTGGCACACACGTATGCACACGTGGGGGAAGGGAGACGCTCAGCCACGAGAGAGCTTTTGTAGTGGGTACAGGAAAGACACCACCCATCCTAGAGTCAGCTGGACCTGGTTTCAAATTCCAACTCTGCCGCTTAGGGGCTGTGTGACCACAGGCAACTTAGTGCACCTCTCTGAATCTCAGTTACCTGGGAGAAACCCAAGTGACTGGGGCTCAGTCCTGGGAGCCCAAGGATCCAGGGAAGAGCTCAGGAGTCCGTCTGTGTTATCCCAGGGCACTTGGGACGCTGGGGACGGAGACCCCTTTTCCTGCTCTTCGCTCTCGTGGTCATCACAGTCCTGTGGGCCCTCATTCTCAGCGTCCTGTTTTCCAAGGGTGAGTGACTGGACGATGGGAGATGGCGTGTGCACCGCCCCCCTCACCCCCACCCCCACCCTCACCCCCACCCTCACCCCGCAGAGAACATAGACGTTTTCTGCGCCCCAGGGCTCACCAGCCAGATCCGGAGCCTCTGCCTGGTCTGAGTGCGAGCACCCACATGTGCGAGTCTGTGCCCCGTGCATGTGCCTGTCCGCCCATGCTGCACGTCCGTCC
Organism: Bos indicus; assembly: GCF_029378745.1. Taxonomy (NCBI): domain Eukaryota; kingdom Metazoa; phylum Chordata; class Mammalia; order Artiodactyla; family Bovidae; genus Bos; species Bos indicus. Next base: position 16,329,652 of record NC_091766.1, on the reverse strand, counting down.
GCCCCCTGCTGTGCACCCCATGACCCGGGTCCCCGCACTCCCAGGGGCCGAGGGGAGAGTTTTCGAGTCCTCCTCTCTCCGCAGCGTCCACCGAGCGCGGGGCGCTGCTTGACCTCCAAGACGGGCTGAGCGCAAACGGTACGGAGAGAACAGAGGCTCTTGCCAAAGTTCGGGGGCAGAAGGGTCTCGGACCCGGGTGTCGGAGTAGTGGGCGGGAGCGCGGGGATCCCACGGTCCGCGGGGCTGGCCCTGGAGTTGGGTGGGGTCCTGGGAGTCCCCGAGGATGACCTGGCGTGCGTGCGTGCGGGCGTGGAATCGTTCCAGCCTCCAAACAGACGGCGGTGCTGGGTATCTTGGAGGAGGAGGTCCGAGCGTGCAATAGCTGCTGTGAGTGAGATGGTGGTGGTGGGCGGGGGGCGAGGGGGCGGGACTTGTGGCCGGGATTGGAGGAGGCGAGTGGGAGCGGGGGCTCGCGGCGCGTAGGGGCTGGGCGGGCTGACCTCAGGTGTCCAGCTCCCATCACCTCACCCCCTCCCCAGGCCTGAGGACGCAGGCACAGCTGCAGACAGTCAGCAAGGAGCTTACAGAGGCAAGGTCGAAGTTGTTGCAGCAGGAGAGTGCCCTGAAAGAACTGAGCGAGCGCGGTGAGGGCGGGACCATCCCTAACCCCTCACCCCTGCTGTTACCCGAAACTCGATTCACTCTGGACCCTTCTGTGCACCCCCCCCTACACACCTAACCTGTGATCTTGACCATTGACCCAAATAGTGTCCCCCATCCTGACCCTGACCTGTGGACTCTAACCTTAACTGCAAGTCCTAACCCTAAGTATAACGGGCACCCTACCCAGCTCTAACAGTCCTTGACAGTAATGTCATTCGTCACCTTGGCACTGACCACGGACGTGGATGCTGACCTTAACTAATCATGATCTTACCCTTGATCCTGACCCTAGCTATAATCTTCTCCCTCTCAGTGACCCAGAACCTGGCTGAAGCGGGGAGGGACCGTGAGAACATTCGCACTGAGCTCTTCCGGGCACTGGAGCAAGCCCGGCTTGGGAACAGTGAGCAAGCAGGGAGGGCGGCAAGGGGAGAGGATCAGTGGACTCTGCCCGGGGTTCCCTGATCCGCCTGGCCCCGCCCTTTGACCTTGGCCTGGTCTCGGAGGTTCCAATCCTGGGCCCGGGATAGGGGGGTTGTCCAACATCCCCCTCTCCAATCCACTTCGTCTGCTCCACTTGGGAGCAAATCACCTCTTTGACCCTCGCCACCCTGCAGGCTCCTGCAAGGAGTGCCCCGAGTCGTGGCTGCCGTTCCAGGGTTCCTGTTACTTCTTCTCCACGCTGCGGGCCACGTGGGTGGAGGCACAGCAGCACTGCGAGCGCTCCGGCGCGCACCTGGTGATAGTCGGAGGCCTGGAAGAGCAGGTGCGAAGCCCCGGCTGCCTGGGAGCAGGGAGAGCGCTGAGTTTACCCGAGGGGGCGTGGCCCGGGGTCGTAGGGGGCGGGGCGGGACGGATGCCGCCGGCTCAGTTTTCCCCACTGCCTAGGGTTTCCTGAGTCGGAATACGCGTGGCCGCGGTTATTGGCTGGGCCTCAGGGCCGTGCGCAAGGTGCGCAGGATCCAGGGCTACCAGTGGGTGGACGGAGTCGCGCTCAGTTTCAGGTGAGAGAAGGGACCTGGGGAGGCAGACCGTTCGGATCCTAGGGGAAATGCTTCGGCCAGGTCATAGGGTCTCCTTAGGGCTGGGCGGGCCAGACCCCAGGAACTGACTAGGGTTAAATTCTGGGCTGAGAAAGTTATACACCAAGGTGCATACTCAGGTTAATTCTCAGGATGTGAGATCCAAGTACTAAACAGGCTAGAACTCGGAAAGTCCTAGCTTTTCAGCAACACCCCCTCTCCCCTGCCAAACCACTGCAGCCACTGGAATCGGGGGGAGCCCAACGACTCTATGGGGCGCGAGGATTGTATCATGATGCTCCGCACGGGGATGTGGAACGACGCGCCATGTGACAACGAGAACGACAACTGGATCTGTGAGAAGAGGCTCAGCTGCTGACCTTGTCCCTGGCCCAGAGCCGCGCCCACTGGCACTTGTCCCATCGCCTGAGCCGCTCACCTTCCTGGCTCCGCCCACCACCGTAAATCCCTTCCCCACCCAACTCTAGCAAGAACCATGGTGCCACCCACAGTCCAAGCCAGTAACTGCACGGGGAGACTTTCGCTCCAACCTCGCTGCAACCCCTCGCCCATGGACCTCACCAAGTCTGCTCCCGCTCCAAAATCTGAGTTCCTTGGACCCGTGATCTGACCCCCATCTCCCTCCCTAACCAAGGCCCTGCGACTCAGGGATGGAGCTGTTTGATTTACTTGCTTTTTTACCCCAGGTGAGCTGCCTCAAAGATAGGGGATTTTGTGAACCTTCTTGGCAGCCCCAGGGAGCATCAATAAATGAGAAAATGAATCTTGGCTCCTGCCTCTGATCTAAGCTTTATCTCAGAGACTCTGATGTAATTCATGTGAGTGACCCTGACCTCAGGGGCCCGTGTGCATGCATGTGTCTGACTCCCACTTCATGAACTGTGGCCTGCCAGGTTCCTGTCATGGGATTTCCCAGGCAATATACTGGAATGGGTTGCCATCTCCTTCTTCAGGAAATCTTCCCGACCCAGGGATTGAACCCACATCTCCTGTGTCTCCTGTATTGGCAGGCGGATTCTTTACCACTAGAGCCACCTGGGAAGCCTCCAGGGCCTGATGATTCCCCTCCCCCCACACCCGAAACCCAGTGTGTAAGCTGCATTGGGCCAGGGGGGTTGTAGAGCCCTGGGGACACAGGAATGAGCCAGACCCTGTCCCTACGCTCTGGGACAATGTGACCAGTGACTAGATTGAGGAATACATGGAGGAGTCTCCTGTGTCCCCAGAAGAGGGACTCTGCTGAGATGCTGCCGTGCTGGCCCAGTTCCCTGAGGACACTGTCACCCTGTTGAGATTATAGGTAGCCTGACACAGGCCCTGACACAGAGATGGGAGAGGGGCAGCTCGGATCTGATGAGCAGACTCCTTCTGTCTCGGGCACCCCAGGTCCTGTGGGGAGTTCAGGAAATATATCCAGAAAAGATGGACTTTGGAAGAACAATGGGATTTCAACTCTGGCAATGGAGCTGGGAAGGGAGGGCTTTGCAGATAGAGGGTGTTGCTGAGCCCATTTCGAGGTTGGGGGAATGTGAGGAGCACACAGCCTGAATTTATCAACTGGGGACTTTTTATCTGAACTTACCCAGCATTCCTGTCCCGGGGACCTGGAGGCTCTCCCAGGTTTTCCAGTGGAGACAAGTCCAACTGTGCAACTGAGGGGAGTGACAGGCTAGCAGCATTTAGTTCAGTGCAAAGCTGAGTCCAGAACTAAGCTGCCCAGCCCTGAGAGCATCCACAGAACAGGAAGAGGAGGGATCAGCACCGAAACTCCCTGACCAGGGGGAATCTTTCATTGTTGTAACCAGGAACCCCCTCAATCTGTCTCTGAATCCTCTAAACTGCAGCCCAGAGCAAGGCACTGACCTTGCCCAGGAGCTGTCTGAACTTCTGGACAGATATCGTACCTAGTGGACTGTTGGTCAGACTGATGGATTTCCGGATAGTCAACTAGGGAAAGTGTATGAGCGTCCTACTGCTGCTGTAACAAATGTCCACCAGCTTGGTGGCTTGAAACAATATACAGCTATTTTACACTTGTGGAGGTCAAAATTAGTTTCACTGGGATGAAATCAAGGTCACCAGGATCAGGGTCCCTCCAGAAACTCCATATGACCCAGCAATTTCACTTCTGGGTAGATATTCAAAGGAATTGAAAGTGGGTTCTTTAAAAAAATTTTGGCTGGACTAGGTCTTCGTTGCTGCACACAGGCTTTCTCTAGTTACAGTGCATAGGCTTCTTATTGGGGTGGCTTCTCTTGTTGCAGAGAACAGGCTCTAGGGCTCACAGGCTTCAGTAGTCATGGTGCAAGGGCTCAATTGCTCCACAGCCTGTAGAATCTTCCCAGACCAGGGATTGAACCCATGTCTCCTGTATTGGCAGGCAGATTCTTAATCACTGAACCACCGGCAAAGTCCTGAAAGCAGGCTCTTGAAAAGATATTTGCATACCCATGTTTATAGCAGCATTATTCACAATAGCCAACCGGTAGAAGCAACCCAAGTGTGCACCAATGGATGAATGGATAAACCAAACAAGCTCATCCATACAATGGAATATTATTCAGCATTGAAAAGGGAAGGAAATTCTGACACATACTATAACAGTATGCTGTGTGAAATAAACCACTCACAAAGGACAAATACTGCTGCTTAATGGATACAGAGTTTCAGTTTTGCAGGAGAAACAATTCTGAAGATCTGTTACAGAACAATGTGAATATACTTTTTTTGGCAGCACTGGGGATCTTAGGTCCTCTAACCACAGAGGCCTAACCACCAGCCCGCCAGGGAAGTCCCCAGTGTGAATATACTTAACACTCCTGAAGTGTCCACTTAAAAATGGTTAATGTGGTATGATTACAAGGAAAGAAGAAATGTTTGGATGGAGGTAGCTCTTTTTCATCACAAAATATATTCATCCTACATATAATACATTTCATAAAATTTTATGAAACATTTCATAATGTTTTTAATAAAACGCTGAAAAATGTAAAAAATAGTGGTTAACATGGTGAATTTCATCTTATGTGTATTTCTCCACTATTTCAAAATTTTTATTTTCACTTTATTTATTTATTTTTTCCACCAAGCCGCCCACCTTGTAGGATCCTAGTTCCCCAATCAGGGATTGAACTCATGCTCCCTGCAATGGAAATGAGAAATCCCAACCACTGGACCACCAGGGAATTACCCCCAATTTTTATTTTAAATGCACTTATTCGCAAGTTAACAAGTTTTGAGGACTGTATACAACTGTGTAGCCACCACTGTATTGCAGATATAGAACATCTCTGTCAGCCCCTAAAATTCCTTCTTGTCGCTTCCCTGTCAGTCCTCATCCTCTTCCTTCCCCCAGGCCACCAGGACCTGCTTTCCATCAGTATTGACTAGATTTGTCTTTCCTCAAATGCCATATAAACTGAGTCATACAGTGTAGAGTGCTGTAATTTGTTTCTTTTTTTTTTTTAATATTTATTTATTTTTGGCTTCAACGGGTCTTAGTTGGGCTTGGTGTTGGGACTCTAGTTGCAGCTCATAGGCTCAGATGCCCTGAAGCATGTGGGGTCTTAGTTCCCTGACCAGGGATTGAACCCACATCCCCTGCATTGCATGCTAGATTCTTAGCCACTGGACCACCAGGGAAATCCCTGAAGTTTGTTTCTTTTCATTGCAGATCATTTAACTATTGGTTGGCTGGACTGCCTTCTGTGTATCCAGTCACCTGTTGACAGATGTTTGGCTTGTTTCCAATATGAGACTATGAATGAAGCTGCTATGAACAATGTTTTTATGGATTTAAGTTTTCACTTCTCCTGGGCAAATACCTGGGAGTAGGTCAGATAGGTGAGGATTAACTTTATAAGAAATTGCCAAACAGTTTTCCAAAGTGGTTGCACCATTTCTGCACCCCCAATGCTCAGCAATGTCTCAAGCCTGCGGTAGCTGGAAGAGGGGTATTTTTTTAAAGATATATTTATTTGATTTTTGGTTGTGCTGGGTCTTCATTGCTGCACACAGGCTTCTCTAGTTGCGGCAAGCAGGGGCTACTCTTCATTGAGGTGCTTGGACTTCTCATTGCAGAGCACAGGGTCTAGGGTGTGCGGGCTTCAGTACTTGTGGTTCCCAGGCTCTAGAGCACAGGCTCAGTAGTTGTGGCGCACAGGGGCTTAGTTGCCTCGAAGCATGTGGAGGATCTTCTTGAACCAGACATCAAACCCGTGTCCCCTGCACTTTGCAGGTGATTTCTTAACCATTGGACCACCAGGGAAGCCTGAGGGTACTTTTGACCCAACAGAGTCTTCAGCAGTTCTAGAATCAGGTGGAGGGGCTTATCTAGAGAAAAGCAGGAGGGCCGGAAGTGAGGGTGGAAACTGAAGCTGATATTGTGGGAAGGCAGGAAGCACGGGTTGACACGTGCCTGATAACACATGTTTTCACAGGAAGATGAGACTGCGGGGCTGGGAAGCAGGCAGTGGGGGAGGGGGTCTCTGCTATTTGGAATGGCACTCACCCACTCACCCAGAGACAGATAGAAGGGTGGTTACTGCACCACAAAGGGAGGTCTTCTGGGGATGACAATAGATGGTGCTTCAGCAGACCAAGGAGGAGGTTGGCCCCAGAGAGAAGCTGGAGAGAGGAGAGATGATGGAAGAGCAAGTCTCCGTGAACAAGGAGCAATTTCATTCATTAATTTAATGCAATCATTTTCTCACCCAGAAACATTTCTTGTGCACTTATAATACATCAGGCACTGGAGTTACAGTGGAAAACAAGAGGTCAGCAGCAAGGGACATGAAGGAATCTAAAAAATCTTAGGCTGAGCAGAAGCAGCCACCCACAAAATATCAATAGTATAGACTCTATGAATCCATTTATATGAAGCTCTAGAAGAGGCAGATAATCAAGCAAATCGAGACAATGTTGATTGTAGAATCTAAGGATGGGTTTTCATTCTAAAACTCAAGCTTTCTGTATGCTTAGAAATGGTCATAATGAAATGTTGGGGTTCAGGCTGTGGCTGCTGCCTTCCTGGGGCTCACAGTCTGGCCAGGAGAGGAGGAGATGGTGAGGCAAGATAGAAGGTGGTGAGTCCACATGGGGAGATTGGAGGTGGAACATTCTGGAAACACAGTCCCCTGCTCCTTGCCCTTCTAGCCTAAGGATGCGTTAGGGCTTGTGCTGGGAAGCAGGGGGTTCAGGGCAGAAGAGAACCCTTGTGGCCACCTTCTTATCCTTTCCCAGTAGGTGTCCCTACCAACGACCCCTGTGCAACCACATGACTCACTGTCCAGGGCTGAGTCAGCAAGTCAGAGGTGACCTTGCAGCCCAGCCAGAGCTTCCTGCATGGAACAGCCCTATCCATCACCCCCCTTTCCAAGGAAGTGACCTTGGGACAGAATAGCCTGTCCTTTCCAATCTCACTCCCTGAAATTCCAGGAAACCCCCAGGAATCCCTGGGGCATCTTACCAGATTGGCTGGGGTGTCCGGGGAAGCCCCCAGGCTAGGACAGAACACACACTCCTCTGGCCCCCTTGGCAGCCCCTTGCCCATCCACCTCACCTTGCCCCATGCCCAACTCTTGCCTCTCCTATGTCCCCACACCCACTCACAGATGGCTCAAATGGATGGATTTCCCAGACACAGGCAGAAAGGCCACACTGCTTGCCTCTCAGTCGCAGGGTGAGCCTACGCACGTGACACTGCCTCCCCGAGCCTCAGTTTTTGCATCTGTCAAGTGGGAACAATAATAAAAACCCTCATCTCCTTGGGTACTGTGGTCGGTACATCCCCAAAGATGTCCCCATTCTAGTCTCTGAAACTTCTGAATAAGGAACCTTACAGAGTGAAGGGGACTTTGAGGTGAGATTAAGATCTGAAGTTGGGGAGATGATTGTGGATGACCCAGATGGGCCCAGTGTCATCACAAGAGCCTTTATAAGAGGAAAGCAGGAGTATCAGTGGGGCTTCTCAGGTGGCTCAGTAGGTAAGGAATCTGCCTGCCAATGCAGGAGTCCCAGGAGACGCAGGTTTGATGCCTGGGTCAGGAAGATCTCCTGGAGGAGGAAATGGAAACCCTCTCCAGTATTCTTGTCTGGAGAATCCCATGCACAGAGGAGTCTGTTGAGCTACAGTCCACGGGGTCGAAAGAGTCGGACATGACTGAGAACAGCAGGAGGATCAGAGTTAGAGAAGGAGATGTGACCACTGAGGCGGAGTCAGAGAATGTGGAAAGCTGCTGCACTGTTTGGTTCACAGATGGAGGGATGGACCACAAGCCGAGGAATGTGGTGGGTGGGTGGGGCGCTCTAGAGGCTGGAAAAGATTAAGAGGATGGATTCTTTCTAGAATATCAAAAAGGCAGGACTTCCCTAGTGGTTCAGTGTTTAGGACTCTGTGCTTCCACTGCAGAGGGGCCACGGGTTCCATCCTTGGCAGGGGGCAGTGGAGGGGGGGAGTGTGGGGGTGGGTGCTATGGGGACTAAGATCCCACAAGCCCCACCACGTGGCCAAAAGAAGGAGGGCCTTTCTGTGAGTGCCTTGATTTTAGCCAGTGAGACCTGTGTTAGGCTCTGACCTCCAGAACTGCACAATAATACATGTTGTTTAAAACCAAGTGGTTTACAGTAATTCCTCACAGTAGTCATAAGAAACTCGTGCAGAGGCAATGCCTGTAAAGCACCCACTGTGTGCCTAGCCTTGAGCCACAGGCTGGGGACACTGTGGTGACAACAGGCAGAGCACCTCTCCTCCTGGAACTCCTGTTCCAACAGGGCACCATGCAAGGAACAAGCAAAGGAACAAGCAAACCAGACTCATTCACATGTTTCGGGGCAGGGGTGTTGTTGTTCACTCACTGAGTCATATCCAAATCTTCGAAATCCCATGGACTGTAGCCCACCAGTCTCCCCTGTCCTTCACTATCTCTTGGAGTTTGCTCAAACTCATGTTCATTGAATCAGTGATGCCATCCAACCAGCTCATCCTCTGTTGTCTCCTTTTCCTCTTGCATGAAATCTTTCTATCAGGGTCTTTTCCAATGAGTCGGCTCTTCGCATCAGGTGGGCAAAGTATTGGAGCTTCAGCTTCAGGATCAGTGTTCCAGTGAATATCCAGGGTTGATTTCCTTTAGGATTGACTGGTTTGATCTCCCTGCAGTCCAAGGGACTCTCAAGAGTCTTCTCCAGTACCAGAGTTCGAAAGCATCAATTCTGCAGCGCTCAAGTCTTTTTTATGGTTCAACTCTCACGTCTCTACAAGACTAAAAGACCATTGAAGGGCTGAGAGGCTAGGGACCGGTGTAGCCGGGACCACTTCCCTCGGAGAGCAGAGACCTGAAGGATGAGGAACGACCAGCCCAAAGGGCTCAAAAACCAGAAAAGCGTGCTGGTGTGGCTGGAGCTGAATACAGTGGGAGCGGTGCAATGGGGAAGGTGCCAGCCGCACAGGGTCCTGCTGGCTGTGGGGAGTTTGCTCTAAGAGCCTTTGCGCTTTGAGTGTGTGTGTTGGGGAGGGGAGCTATTAATAATGGGAGATACGCAACAGCAACATGTTTCAGGAAATAACGCCAACAGGGCTCCCATTTATGGCGGACTTCTCTCTATGCGGCGGAAGACACCTTTTTTTTTTTACTGCGCAGGACTTAGGCACACGAAAACCTACGTGGGGGCATTGTCCGTATTCCCACTTTACAGATGAAGAAACTCAGGTCCGCAGGGATGGGTGTGGAGCTAGGACTCCAAGGCCTTCTCTCAGCAGCTGTGGGTTGTGGGGAGGCACCTAGGGGGAGGGCGCAGTGACCAGATGTATCCAGCAGAGGGCAACACTCCTACAGACAGATCTAGGGAACCAGCCTGCCGAGCCTCCAGATGGAGTGGAAAGAACTCACCATGCTAGACAAGGTTCCTAAGGGCCTGGGGGCCTGGGGACCTAGATTTCTGGGTTCCTGAAAGTCAGGATGAGGGTTGTGGAATCCTGGATCTCCTAAAGGCAAGGGGCCTGGGTCCCTGATGATAGAGCCTGGGGTTTTCTGTTTTCTCAGCTGCCTAGAGATTTCTGTATCTCTAGGCAGCTGGGCTACTTCACTTTCACGCATTGGAGAAGAAAATGGCAGCCCACTCCAGTATTCTTGCCTGAAGAATCCCAGGGGAGCCTGGTGGGCTGCTGTCTATGGGGTCGCACAGAGTCGGACACGATTGAAGTGACTTAGCAGCAGCAGCAGCAGCAGCAGGCAGCTGGGAACTATCTGTTGTCTGGTCTGGTCCCCACACAATTCCCATCCTCTCTGAGAACCATGGGCAATGTCCCAGAGCAATCCCTGAATCTCCCAGTACAAGCCCTGGAATGCTCTCAGGATTCCCAGGATGGGCTGACTCAGCCCCCTGGTCCCAGGGAGTGTGCTGGGGCCTGGAGGGGCTGAAGGGAGTGGGCCTGGGGCCTGGGAGTCTCTCCAGAAGGAAGAATGTGGACAAATCAAGCTCTGTGTCCCCCTCACCCTGAGCTCCTCTCCAACCCTTCCCTACCCTCCCAACAACATAAAAAAACAAACCCAGCTCCAGACTCCGAGGCTCCAGGAGATAAAAATGCAGAGCCAGCCCCTCCCCATGCCACTCAGGCCTGCCCTCTTCCTGCTGACCTGTTTCCCACCCCCCACCCCGGGATAAGGAGGAGCTACATGGCTGTGAGCTCAGGGCCCCTCCAGGAAGGGTGCCTAGGTTTCATCCTCAAAAAGCTCTGGATCCCAGGAGAGCTCATGTATTGCAGATGGACTGGTGTAAGAGGGATACAGGGGCCTCAGAGGAGGCCCCCTACCTGACCTCTGCAGGCAGGGAGGCTCCTTGCAAACAGTCACTGCAGGCCAGCTTGACGCCCTAGGAGTAGGAGCTGCCAGTGCAAAGGCCCTGAAGTGTAAGTGTGTGCCTAGGGAGTAGGGGTGGGGAGAGATGGGGCTAGAGCAGGTTAAAGCCCTTGAACTCCAGGCAGGGGAGCATGGGGAGAGGTGGCTGGAAGCAGGGGGAAGATATGGTCATGTGGCTGCCAGAAGGGGGGCTGCTGCCATTTTCTAGGGGGTAGGATGGTGATCAGAGTTGAGGTCATGGAAGAGGAGAGACCCTGAAGGGGAAAATGGCAACCCACTCCAGTATTCTTGCTGGGATAATCCCATGGACAGAGGAGCCTGGTGGGCTGCAGTCCATGGGGTCACAAAGAGTTGGACACAACTGAAGCGACCAAGCACACATGCACGCCCACAAGAGGAGAGACAGATGATGAAAAGATAAGGAATGTGGATGATGGGGGTGGGGAGGAGCAGGTGATGGTGGGCAATGTTGTGCTCAGCCCAGGGCAGGGGCGGCATCTGGGCTCACTCTGCTCATCACACCAGCTGACTTGATTTGCTCCAAAACACCCTACACCATCCAGCCCAGGGGATCCCCAGGCGTGGGCAGAAGGGGAAGATGGCAGTTTCACAGGGCTGTGTGGGCTCTTCTTTGGCCTTTTCACATGCTGTTCCCTCTACTGGGAACCCCTCCCCCATCCATGAAGCTGGGGATTCTTATTTCCCTCAGGGGTCCCAGCCCAACCATTACCCACTCTGAGAGCCTTCCTGGATCACTATTTAAACAGCTCCGGGGTTTCCCTGGTGGTTCAGTGGTAGAGAATCCACCTGACAACGGAGGAGACATGGGTTTGATCCCTGGTCCAGGAAGATCTCACACGCCATGGAGCAAATAAGCCACAACTATTGAGTCTGTGCTCTAGAGCCTGGGAGCGGAAAGTACTGAGCCCACATGCTGCAGCTCTGAAGCCCTTGCGCTCTGAAGCCCCTGCTCTTCAACTAGAGAAGCCACCGCAATGAGAAGCATGCCCCACAGCTACAGAGTAGCTTCCATTTGCCGCAACTGGAGAAAAGCCTGCACAGCAATGAAGACCCAGTACTGTCAAAAATAAGTACATAAATAAAATTATAATAAATAAATAAACAGCTCCTCTGACACCCCTCCTCCTGTCTCCTTTATGACTCTTCCTGGCCTTCATCACCCTCTGACATTTGTCTGTCTCCCCTGCTAGAATGTCAGCTTCAAGGGCATAGACATTTGTCCAGTTTGTTCATGACATCAGTCCTAAGGGCCCCATTATGGTGTCCAGCATCTCACTGAGTGAATAAATGAGTGAATGAATGAATGAATGAATGAGTGCATGACAGCAATGAAATAAAAATTCACATTTTAGGGCAAAACAAGACAAATTTAAACATAAAACTTTTCCTCTGCTCTTTGGCCTCCTCCCTCATTCTCTTGTGTGCATCAGGCACCTGCATTATGTGTGAACCAGACCCCCGCAAAGGTAGAAATAACCTGCTTCACCATAAAGATCAATTTTCTCCTCCTGCACCAGTCCCCGTAAATCCTTAGACGGCGACATCCCTTCCGCAGTCTGAAAGGGGTCATGATGACCACTCGCCCTGTAGGCACAGACACCTCCAGGGAACTTTATGTACGATGCCAATAAATCATTTTGCTTCAAGGTAGAGATGGATGCAGAACAGACTGGTCAGATGACCTGGGGTGAACCTGGGCTGTACCTAATGGATAATACTTTATCCATTACATGGATGATGTATCCATTACATGGTTAATGTACCTAATGGATAAATACTTAAATACCTAAGTATTTAGCTTAAATACTTACTTATGGGAGATCCAACCAGTCCATCCTAAAGGAGATCAGTCCTGGGTGTTCATTGGAAGGACTGATGTTGAAGCTGAAACTCCAATACTTTGGCCACCTGATGTGAAGAGCTGACTTATTTGAAAAGACCCTGATGCTGGAAAAGATTGAGGGGAGGAGGAGAAGGGGATGACAGAGGATGAGATGGCTGGATGGCATCACCAACTCAACGGACATAGGTTTGGGTGGACTCCGGGAGTTGGTGATGGGCAGGGAGGCCTGGCGTGTTGCGGTTCATGGGGTCGCAAAGAGTTGGACACGACTGAGTGGCTGAACTGGACTGAACTGACTTACTTATGACCGTATTAATGCCACTAGCTACACGACTTGTAGTCTCCCTATTTTACCAGGTTGTTTCTTGCATTACCAAATGTGTAATCAAGCCTCAGGTAAATTTAAACATGATTAGATGACTTGAAAGACTTGATTAAATGTACAGTCCTATAAGATCAATGACTGTAACAGTGTAACTCTAGCTAGGGGAAGAAGCAACAAGAGGGAACAATTTCCTGGACCATAACAGGCTCGTAGGACAGGTGGTGCAGGGGCTTTTGGCTGCTGTTTGTCTGGTCTTTTTAAAAATATTTTTAAGGAGTTTCCTTGGTGGTTCAGTGGTAAAGAATCCATCTGCCAATGCAGGAGACACAGGTTCGATCCCTGATCTGGGACGATCCCACATGCCGCAGAGCAGCTAAGCCTGTGCACCACAACTATTGAACCTGTGCTCTAGGGCCCAGGAGCCACAACTGCTGAGTCTTTGAGTCACAACCATTGAAACCTACACAGCCACACTCCACAAGAGAAGCCACCGCATTGAGAGGCTTGTGCGCCGCAATGACAGAGTAGCCCCCAATCTCTGCAACTAGAGGGAAGTCCATGCAGCAACAAAGACCCAACACAGCCAAAAGTAAAGAAAATTATTTTTAACTCTTTTTAAAATTTATTGTTGTGTCATGTGGGCTCAGTAGTTGCGGTGAGCAGGGTTAGTTGCCCCATGGCATGCGAAATCTTAGTTCCCAGACCAGGGATTGAACCCGTGTCCCCTGTATTGCCAAGTGGAGTCTTAACCACTGGACCACGAGGGAAGTCCCTTTTGCCACTGTTAACAGTCCACTAATAGCACATGGAGTGGCTCTATCATGAAATCCTTGCCTGACCTGTGTGTGTGTGCTTAGTTGCTTCAGTTGTATCTGACTCTTTGCAACCCCATGGACTGTAGGCCACCAGGCTCCTCTGTCGGTGGGGATTATCCAGGCAAGAATACTGGAGTGGGTTGCCACGCCCTCCTCCAGGGGATCTTCCTGCAGACCCCGGGATGAACATTTCTAGCGCCATGGGACAAACTGGTCACAAAATACCTCCCGAACTCGGTCAAAATTGAGACCAAAAGGGAGGGGATTGTAAAACAAAGAATGTTGCACATTCTTGATTCTACAAGAAGCAAGTCATTAGCCACTGCAATCGCTGACCTATGGCAAGAAACCCAGAGTGAAAATCAGAACGAGGCACTTTGTGCTCTGGGAAAATTGACAGAACTGGCCTTCAGATAGTTAGACAGTTCAGGAGACAATGTTATAAACTCAGTTCCTTGTATTTGCCCATCCTCAGGGAAGCACTAAAACCATTAAGGAAGATACCTGTTTCTTGTGAATAGCAGCAACCTTCTATCAAGATGAGTGCTCAAATATGAAATTGGGGAAAAATATATATAACCGAGTCATTGTGCTGTACAGCAGAATCAACACAACATTGTAAATCAACTACCCTTCAATGAAAGTTTTTTTTAAAAGGTGAGGGACTTCCCTGGTGGTCCAGTAGTTAAGATTCCAGGCTTCTAATGCAGGGGTTGGAGAAGGCAGTGGCACCCCACTCCAGTACTCTTGCCTGGAAAATCCCATGGATGGAGGAGCCTGGTAGGCTGCAGTCCATGGGGTCACTAAGAGTCAGATATGACTGAGCGACTTCACTTTCACTTTTCACTTTCATGCATTGGAGAAGGAAATGGCAACCCACTCCAGTGTTCTTGCCTGGAGAATCCCAGGGACGGGGGAGCTGGTGGGCTGCCGTCCATGGGGTCGCACAGAGTCGAACACGACTGAAGTGACTTAGCAGTAGCAGCAATGCAGGGTTGCAAGTTTGATCCCTGGTCGGGGAACTAAGATGCCACACACCACATGGCATGACCAAAAGTAAAAATTAAAAAAGAAATTTTAAAAGATGAATGCTCAATTGTGTGAACCCCTCTTCTCCCAAATCACATCTATACCAGCGTCCCCCTTTATTTCTTTCGAACAGCCCTCAGAGATGAGAGACTGTCTCCTGGGTTATCATCCTCAGGTTGGCTCTAATCAAATTTTCCATTTCTTTCTTAGATTGATTGTTCATGAGTGTTTTCATCGCATGAACAAATGATTCACAAGGGATGCACAGGGCTGAACAGAGAGATGGTGGAAGTAGAAAGGATGGGGAGTGATTTAAGCCAGATGTTGGTACAGAGGTGGAGGGAGAGGCCTGAGGGTAAACTGAGCCCTGCAGCGGGGAGGAGGGCTGAGACTCGCAGAAGGGCTGCTGCTGAAAGGGCCTGCTTCTGTCCATCAAACCCTCTATTGAAACAGTTCTGCAGAAGCCCAGCAGAGGGCGCGTGCGCATGTGTATGTGGTGTGTGTGTGTGGTTTGGTGGTGTCCTGTGGTCTGTATCTTTGTGTGTGAGTTGTATAGATGCCTCTAGGCTGTGTCTGTGTGTCTGTGGTACATGTGTGGTTTTG
This sequence comes from Bos indicus, assembly GCF_029378745.1. Lineage (NCBI taxonomy): Eukaryota > Metazoa > Chordata > Mammalia > Artiodactyla > Bovidae > Bos > Bos indicus. The sequence goes on along the minus strand of NC_091766.1, from coordinate 16,314,455 downwards.
TGTTGTGTAGGTATCTGTGGTTGGATTGTGTTGTTTGTCACTGTGTGTGAGTCTTTGTGTTTTGTTTTCGTGTTGTGTCTTATGTGTGTGTGTAGTGACTGTCTGTTTTGTTTTTGTGCTGTGTCTGTGTGTGTGTTGTGTGGGTGTTTGTGGTTCATTTGCGTAGTGGCTGTCGGTCTGTGGTGTGCCTGTGTGACTCTGCAAGTGATGTTGCAACACTTCATGCCTCTATGTGTCTCCATTGTTGGGGGCCCCTACACCCCACATCCCTCACCCCAGTGAGTCACTCAGGATCAACCCCAGTTCTTCAGAATTCCTACTTCCCCACAGCGCTGGGAGCCTGCCTGCAAGAGGCTATGACGAGACCTGTGGTCCTGCCAGGGAGGGGCTGATTGGTGCCCCTGGGCTTCCAGGAGTCCAGTGCCCTCCTCCGTAGGGAAAACTGAGACCTATGGGGTCTGTGTGTAAGTCACACAGCCAAGGTCAGGCGAGGCTGCAGGGCCCCTGGCCCCTCTCTGGGACCTGGGGCCTCTGGGAAAGGATGGTGTGGGTTTCCCCTGACTGCGAGAGCATCCACTCATGACTTTGAGGCGGCAAAGCCCTGGGGAGCAACTGGCAGCATGAAACATTTAGACAAAAGTCCAGCAGCAGGGTCTGCTTCTCCAGGGGTGGTCTCCTCCGAAGCCCCCTCCCTTCCCCCCAGGTTTCTGAGTCCTCCTGTCTAAACCAGCTCTTCCTCCGCCTAGCCCGCACCCTGCTCTCCACCACCTGAAATTGTCCTGTGGATTGATGAATTTTAAACTTTGTTTTTGTGCTGCAGCAGGGATGAACCTTGGGGACCTTCCACTCAGTGAAGTGAGCCAGAGGCTAAAAGAAAAATACTGATTGATTCCACTTCTAGGAGGTCCCTAGAGTAGTCAGATCCATAGAGACAGGAAGTGGAGTGGTGGGGCCAGGGGCTGGGGGAGGGGAGTTCGTGTGTAAGGGGGACAGAGTTTCAGTTTGGGAAGGTGAAAACATTCTGGGATGGATGGTGAGGATAGTTGCACCCCAGCAATGGACTTAATGCCACTGAAAATGATTAAATGGTACAATTTGTGTCAAATATATTTGTATGTGTAATATAAGCAATATAACATTTGTGTATATTGTATATACAGAATTAAAACTGAAAATCTTTGTTTTCCTCTCTCAAGAGAGCTGGGACTTAATCTTGTCTGCACTGTCGCACACAGTAGGTGCTCAGTGATTGTTGAATCAATGATTGTTGAATGAATGAAAGAGGTCAGAGTTTATCTGTCCACAGTGGATGGAGAGAGAGAGAGATGGGAGACAGGGAAATACGGAAAAGTCTGAAATCAGTACTTCTCCACTGGAAATCTGCTACGAAGCAGTAGTCCTCAACTGTGGGTGATTCTGTGCCCCTCAGGGGTCATCTGGAGAAGCCTGGACATTTTTGGAAAGGAGAGGGGAGGTGCTAAGCAAGTGGCGAGTGGAGGCCAGTGCGCATGCTCAGTCGCTAAGTCGTATCCGACTCTTTGCGACCCCATGGACTGTAGCCCAGCACGCTCCTCTGTCCATGGGATTTCCCAGGCAAGCATACTTGGAGTGGGTTGCCATTTCCTCCTCCAGCGGATCTTCCCAACCCAGGGATCGAACCCGTGTCTCCTGCATTAGTAGGCAGATTCTTTAACACCGAGCCACCTGGGAAGGCCAGAGCAAAGACCAGGGACGTTGCTAAATACCGGATAATGCAGAAGACCGCTCCCCCACGACGAGGAATCATCTGGGTCCAACGTCAACCAGTGCAGAGAATGAGAAACCCAGCTTTAAAGACACCTCGCCTGGAAGTCCTCCTGAAGTTGGCACGCCTACTTGCCTCCCCGCCCCCCACACTCACACACCCTTTGCTTGCCCCTCCTCACAACATCAGAAAAAAATGGACAGGTGGGGTGAGCCCTGAGCAGTTCCAGGACGGGGTCCGGATCAAGGCCGCGAGGTTCCTGCTTTCATCACAGCTGCTTTGAGTGTCGTGCCCTGTCCCTGGTGCTGAGAGTCCTAGTGGGCGCCGCACCCAGGACCGGTTAGTGTTGGGGATGGGAGCCTCGTGGGGGACAAATCGGGGTCCAGGGGGTCCCTGTTGCGGCTGGGATCCCGCCTGAGAATTGTTTACAGTCATTGCCTAATCTCTGACCAGTTCCTACGGGAGTCCAGATTCAGGAGTGACTGGCAGCAGTGTAGAGATGCTGACCCTGAAAGAAGAACCGACACCGTCGGGTCACAGCCCACATCCGTGTGGTTTCCTGTTTATCCTCTAACGTCAGTGAGAGACGTGGGTTGTCACTGCCGAAGGGAAGAGGGAGCAGGGTCTGTGATACGGTCCCCCGCCCCCAGAGTCGGGGGCGGGGGGGGGTGCGTGCCCTTCAAACATCCTCTTGTCTAAATTGAGTCTTGGTGGGGACCCAGGACCGCAGTGAGCCCTCGAGCCCCAGTTAGAACACGGAGGACCAGTGGGCACCAGTAGAGATTGGGGCAAGGTGCATCCACCTGCAGAGCTGTCAGAAGCTGGGAAACTCCAGACTCCATCACTAGCCTCTACTCCAGCTGCAGCCTGTATCCAGGACTCCATCCTGAGGCCTAGCTACAGCCCAGCAGGACTTGTTCCCAAACTTTCTCCTCCTCTTCCGGTGTCCTCACTGCCCGCCTGTCCACCCAGACACTCTTGCCGAGACTGGTCATTTTCCATAGCATCTTCTGAGCACCCGTCCCCATCTTTTTCCTATCACCAAGACCATCTCATCTCAAACCTACCTGCTTCTCTCCATCTACATAACCACTGCCCCTGGCCACTTCCTCTGGTTCCTGGACCAGGTGACAGCCCCTACCATTGTCCCCATTGCCACCTGGCCCCCATGGACGTTCCCCAGGGTCCCCACTCCCCAGGCTTCCTGCCATCTCTGGCCACCCAGTGGCTCCCTGTGACCTCTCTCTGATGCCCAGCTGATAACTCTCTCCCCAACTTAAAGTGTTTCTCCTCTGTCACTTGGCAAACCATGCCAAGGGTTCAGGCCCCCACAGGTAGCCCGGATCAAGGTTGCAAGGGACACTTGGGGGCCCAGTATGAGCAGCCTCAGGCCACCAGGGTCATTCATTCAGTAGACAAGTGCTGAAGGCTACCCATCCCCAAGCCGGGGATACAATGACAGATGAGCGAACACAGTGCTTGCTATCTTGCAGTCCGCCTTCCAGGGACATTCCAGCCAGCCCCTTCCTGCTTGGTGGACAGCCTGGCCTAGTCGTGGTTGGGAAGTGGAACACGGTGGGCACAGGTGGACATCTTTCTGAGAGGCAGAGCATCAGGCCTGGGGCGGGGAGACAGCCCAACCAGGAGTTCAGCACAAGACGTTTCCCCACTGAGAAGCCCTGGGTTAAGGATCAGGAGATACATTTCAGGGAGGAAGAGCAGGATGCATGCGGTGTCAGGAAGTTCCCTGTCAGTACAAAGCTAGGTGCATGATGGGGAAGGCTGCAGACTCAGGACCCACACCACCTGGGTTCAAATCCTGGCTCTGCCATTTGTGAGCTGTGTGACCTTGGAAAGTTACTTACCCTCTCTGTGCTTCCCATCTTTCATCCGTAAGACAGCATTGGTAACAAAACGGTCTGCCTCATAAGGTTGTTGGTCAGGAATGTTACATTTGTTAATGCATAAGACACAGAGGACTGTGCCCAACATGGGTTGCTACTAAAATAAACCATATAACAAAACTCTCAGTATTTGACCGGAAGGTTATCACATTATCTCATGTATGTTTCTTTTTCATCCTTCCCTCCCTCCCTCCTTCCTTATTTTCCTCTCTCCTCCCTCCCTCTCTCTCCTTCTCTCCATCTCCTTGTCTCTCTTTCTCTCTCCATCCCTCTCTCTCTCCACCCCTCTCTCTCTCCATCCCCCTCTCTCTCCATTCCTCTCTCCATCTCTCTCTCTCTGTCTCTCTCCCTCTTCCCAGCGTCATGAGTTAGTCATTTTGGGGTTCAAATCCTGACTCTATCACTTAGCTCCTTTGGCACTCTGGGAAGGTGACTTAGTGCCTCAGAACTCAGTTTGTTCACCTGAGAGATGGAGCTCAACATAGCAGAGACCTGGCCAGGTGGTAGGGAGCTTCAGAGGAGGCCATGCGTGGACTGGGGTTATCCGGGTGGCAAGCCCATAATTAGGTCTGTGAAAATACAAGCAGTGGGTGAATCTAGTTTCAGGAGAAAGTACCTCTCTGGGTTTAAACTCCTCACCAAGCCCGTGGCTCCTGCCTCCATTGGCCCCAGCTGACCAAGAGGACAGCAACACATTCAAAACTCATGTGAGTGCACAACACATGTGATTGTGTGTCCGTGCCTCTGAGTCTGTGACTGTGTGTGTGTGTGTGTGATGGTTGTGGAAAGTGTAAAGGCTTCCTGGAAGAAACGACCTCTGGACTGAGTCTCAGGGAATGACCAGGAGGAGGACTGACTATGGAACGGATGGTGGGCAGGGGGGCAGGTGGGGATGGAATTGCCAGGTGTGTGCAGGGGCCAGGTTCAGGGAAGTGAAACCCAGTTGATTGGCATGACTGAGCAAGAAAGATGGGCTTGGCGCGTGCATGAGGGTCTGATCGTGCCGGACCCTGGGGAGATATGAAGGCTGTAAGCAGGGGAAGGAGTCTTGTGTTAGAAAGGTGGGCTGGCATAGGACCCTGTCACCCCAGCCCTCGGCAGCACACACACACCAGGAGGTCATGTCTCCCTGGGGTGGAGCCAATAGGCTCTGAGGTCACTCACCTGGGTCACTCACCTGGGTTCACCAGTCCCGCCGCGGTGTGAGGCGGGCAGATTCCTTCCCCTCTGGGTCCCTCAGTTCACCTACTGTGCACCAGCACCTCCAATGTGCCTCCAGGAAAGCCAGTGCTGTCGCTCGCCCCCAGCTTACAGATGGGCAAACTGAGCCGTTTGTCTAGGGAGAAGCCAAGACTCAGCCTCAGGTCTGGTCAGCACGGGCTCAGGCATGTCTGGCCACAGGATGGTGACCCCTTTGGCTTCCTCCAGGATGGCAAAAGACCCAGTTTGAGCGACAGCCTGGCTGACCCCTTCTCCGTTTCTCTGAGACTCAGAGAGGGGAAGCGACTTGCCCATCGTCACCCAGCAAGGCAGGGCAGCTGGTGGACCCCAGGCTTCTCTGATGGCAAAGCCCATGCTCTTCAGCACCTAGTAGGTACTTTAGAGTCAAGAGACTTTTAAAAATGCCTTGGGCATGTTGGAAGAGAAGGAAGCTGAGGCCTGAGTGACACAGTCTGCATTTCCTAGCAGGAATTGGCACAGAATGGATGCTTGATATAGATATTTAAGACCTGAAGACCCACTGTGTGCAGCTGTGCCACAAGCCTTAAGTCCACTGTTATCTCATTTGGTCCTACCCTGGCTCATGGGTTGCCCCATTTTACAGAGGGGAAAACTGAGGCTCAGAAAGATTGAGTCTTGGGCTGAGGTTGCACTGGCAGCAACAGTAACAATAGCTGATGGTATTTTCAGTGCTTGCTATGTCCCAAAGCACTTTACACATTCACCTAGAGCACCCTGTGGAGTAGAATACCTTAATTTTGTCATGTGGTGGATGAGGAGATTGGTTTTGAGGTTAAGCCACTTGCCAAGATGACTCAGGTGCACACTGATGGAACACCTGCTCTGCGCCTTATGTGTGATGGACCCCTGGGTGCCCACCTCTGGCTTCAGGCTGCTCACCCTCCACTTCAGTTGCATCCCCCACTTAACTGCAGCATTGATTTCCAGTCATCGACTAAACAAAACCAGCCAATGGTCACTGCACTCAAGTCCCAGGTGCTGGCCTGTGTGAGTGACTAGAACCTGACATCTAACCCTCACCCCCTGTTAAAACCCAGATCCCAGCCAGAACAGCCGCCACTGTGCCCGTCAAGTGGGCTGCCTTGACAGGTAGTGAGCACCCCGTCACTGGGAGAATCCAAGCAGTGCTGCCATGGAGGAAAGTTCCTACTCAGGTGAGAGAACTCTCTGAAGCTGACCCTGGCCAAATCAAGAACTCTGACCTCCTATTTTCCACCCAGGAGAGGAGCGGGGCTCCAAGGTCCCTATTTGGAATGAAGAGTGATTTTTTAGCAAAAGCCCAGCAAGGGAAGGGAGGTGAGCCCTGACTGGGGTTCGTGGCACAGAGCCAGGCAGACAAAGGAAGCTTCAGGCCACTCCCTTCCCTGACTCAACACCCTCAAGACCGAAAAAAAAAAAAAAAAACCCCAGCTCCAGCTGGGGCACGGGGGAGCCCGATAGACCGACAACCATATGAAGGGGACTCAGAACGAGTGGAATCCAACACAATGACTCCTCACAGCCGGGCTGAGGGGAGGGGACCCGGGCCTGCAATGGGGCAGCAAGGTAGAGTTCTGGGGGAGCCCTGAGGGGGTGAGGGAAGAGTTTGGATTTGGGGAAGAACTGAGACCCAGTGTCTGGTGTTTAGGGAATAGGTCTCAGGGTGAGGGCTGGGGGCGGGGGGCCGGGGGGCCCGGGAAGGAGGACCCAGTCTTCCTGAGCTGGTGTGGGGAACCAGCATTGGGGGCAGACGGGTAGCTGAACCCATACAAGGGAGAAGGGGCATAGGTCGGCCAACTGAGGAGGGGGGTCTGTGGAGGACAGGGGATCTCAGCTCCTGGCCCCCAGACCCATCTCTCTGGATAGTGACATGGCGCCACGTCAGGCTTGCTGGCTGCTGGAGTGTGGGCAGAAGGAGCAGCCGTCTTTGGGCTGGACTGGCAGAGGAAGAGACTCAGAGATGCAGAGACGGACAAAGATGGGGGGTGGTGGCGATCGCTGACGGACATGAAAGCAGCATGTGGGTAAAATGTCCGGAGGAGGCTCGGGGTCCACTGAGGCCCTCTGCTCCACTGTGGGCTCTGGACGAGCTCCTAGGACTCTGGGTGATGGGACGTCCGGCCGAGCCGGAGCCTAGCCTCACCCTTCACCCCCTGTTGCTCCCCGTGTTCCTGGCAGAATTCACGAAATTTTCCAGAAGGCGGAGGCCGTGCTGCTCTAGGGGAACGCAGCTGGCCCTGCTGGCACTGGTGACGACGGCGCTATGGGCTGGGCTGCTGACTCTGCTTCTCTTGTGGCGTGAGGACACCCCTAACCCCCGAGACCCCCATCTCATGTTCCCTCCCTGACCCCCACTCTCTGATCCTGGGGAGCCCAATTTCCCTGATCTCCCACCTTGGGACACTTCCCACCCCAAACCTCCATCTCCAGCTGGCAGGTGGGGTGTGGATGGATGGGAACACCCGAAATATATCCTTTCTCTCCTCTCCTCTCCCTCATCCACCCCCTCTCCCATGCTCCAGACTGGGAAAATGCACGAAATCTAAAACAGCTGGAGGAGACCGCTGCCCTGAATGGTATGGAGGGGCTGAGTGGGGAGGCGCAGGGGAGCAGGGGGGCAGAAACCAGGCTCTTGTCTTGCTTCTGCCACTGACTAGTGTGGGATGACAGACAAAGTCTGGGCTCCAGGGTCTCTCCCAGGATCTAAGGGTCAGTCTATGCTCGCCTGAGGAGGTGGGGTGGGGGATGAAAACCCAGAGACTCTTGGAGGGGAGGGTCTGAGCTGTGCCTAATGGAACTGATACCTACCTGCTCTGTACCTCAGCTTCCACACCTGTAAAACAGGCATCGTGTTAGTGCTAAGAGGCAGGAAAAAAAAAAAAAAAAGACTTTTGAAGAGCTCAGAACTGAGTCCAGTGAGCTTTTGAGAAATGCCTGCTGCTTTTGCATCTCATTCTGGGTGGCGGAAGGGTACACAGGTTCACTGGACTCTTGCCTGCACTTTCCTGAGTACAGGCAGACCTCAGACACATCAAGGGCTTGGTTCCAGAATAAAGCCAATGTCACAATAAAGGAAGTCACAGGAATATTTTGGTTTCTCAGTATATATAGAAGTTATGATTACATGATACTGTGGTCTGTTAAATGTGTAATAACATTAGGTCTAAAAAAAAGTGTACATACCTTAATGTAAAAATACCTTCTTGCTAAAAAAATTGCTGATCATCATCTGAGCCTTCAACGAGTTGTAATCTTTTTTGCTGGTGGAGGGTTTTATTCTGAGATGGCAGCAATTTAGTCCTATCTTCAGTGAAAGTGTTAGTCACTCAGTCATGTCCAACTCTTTGCAACCCCATGGACTGTAGCCGGCCAAGCTCCTCTGTCTATGGAATTCTCCAGGTAAGAATACTGGAATGGGTTGCCATTCCCTTCTCCAGGGGATCTTCCCAACCCAGGGATTGAACCTGGGTCTCCTGCTTCTTCTGCATTGCAGACAGACTCTTTACCGTCTCTACTCTTTCCACCAGGGAAGCCCATCTTCAGGTTCCCCTTCTAATTCGAGTTCTCTCGCTGTTTCCATCGCATCTGTAGTGACTTCTTCCATTGAAGTCTTGAACCCTCTTTAGGGCTGGAATCAACTCCTCCCAAATTCCCACTAACGTTGATAGCTTGACTCTTCCTATGAATCACACTTGTTCTTCATGTCGTTTGGAGTGGCGAATCCTTTCCAGGAGGTTTTCAGCGGACTTTGCCCAGATCCATCAGTGGAATCACTATCTGTGGCCGCTCGGTGTGCTTAGTCGCTCATTCATGTCTGACTCTTTGTGATCCCTTGGCCTGTAGCCCGCCAGGCTCCTCTGTCCATGGGGATGACCAGGCAAGAATACTGGAGTGGGTTACCATGCCCTCCTCCAGGGGATATTCCCAACCCTCAGGGATCGAACCTAGGTCTCCTGCAAGCGGAGGATTCTTAACCATCTGGGCCACCTAGTCTTACGAAATGGCAGCTCTAGTCTTAAGAAATGTATTTCTTAAAGAATAAGACTTGAAAGTCAAGATGCCTCCTTGATCTATGGGTCATGGCGTGGATGCTGGTTAGCAGGCATGAAAGCAACATGAATCTCCTTGTCTGTCTCCATCAGATTTCTTGCGTGGCCGGATACATTGCCAATGAGCAGTCATATTTTGAAAGGATCTTTCTTCTCTAAGCAGTAGGTCTCAACAGTGGGCTTAAAATACCCAGTAAGCGTGTTGTAAACAGGTGTGCTGTCATCCAGGCTTTGCTGTTCCATTTATAGGCCATGAGCTGAGTAGATTTAGCATAGTTCTTAACGGCCCCAGGATTTTCAGAATGTTAAATGAGTACTGGCTTCAACTGAAAGTCACCAGCTGCATTAGCCCCTAACAAGAGAGTCAACCTATCCTTGGATGCTTTTTAAAAAATTATTTATTTATTGGCTGCTCTGGGTCTTCATTGCTGCACGCAGGCTTTCTCTACTTGTGGAGAGTGGGGGCTTCTCTTGTCGTGGGGCTCAGGCTCTAAGGCGTGCAAGCTCCGTGGCCGCAGTAGCTTTGTTGCTCTGAGGCATGTGGGATCTCCCTGGACCAGGGATTGGACTCATGTCCCCTGCGTTGGCAGGCTGATTATTAACCACTGGACCACAGGGAAGTTCCATCCTCTGAAGCTTTGATGCCAGGCATTGACTTTTCCTTTCTAGCTATAAAAGATGGCATGTTCTTCCAATACAAGGCTATTTCATCTGCAACAAAAATCTCTTGTATAGTGTAGCCACCTTCATGAATTAGCTAGATCTTCTGGAGAACCAGCTGAAGCTTCTACACCAGCACTGGCTACTTTCTTCTTGCTCTTTCATGTTATGGGGGCGGCCTCTTTCCTTCAACCTCATGAACCAACTTCTGCAGGCTGAACACTTTTCTTCTGCAACTTCCTCACCTCTCTCAGCTGAGAGTTAGGGCCTTGCTCTAGAGAAGGCTTTGTTGTTGTTCAGTCACTAAGTCATGTCCAACTCTTTGCAACCTCATGGACTGCAGCACACCAGACTTCCCTGTTCTTCACTATTTCCCAGACTTTGTTCAAATTCAAGTCCATTGAGTTGGTGATGCCATCTCAACCATCTCATCCTCTGCCGACCCCTTCTCCTCTTGCCCTCAATCTTTTCCAGCATCAGGGTCTTTTACAATGAGTCGGCTGTTTGCATCAGGTGGCCAAAGTATTGGAGCTTCAGCTTCAGCATCAGTCCTTCCAATGAATATTTAGGGTTGATTTACTTTAGTAAATCAACTGGTTTGACCTCCTTGCAGTCCAAGGAACTCTCAAGTCTTTTCCAGCACCACAATTCAAAAGCATCAATTCTATGGCGCTCAGGCTTCTTTGGCTTTGACTTCATCAAATGTTGTGGCTGATTTGATCTTCTCTCCAGATCACGAAAACTTTCTCAGTATTAGCTATGAGGCTGTTTCACTTCCACATCATTTGTGTCTTTATTGGAGTAGCATTCTTAATTTCCTCCGAGAACATTTCCTTTGCATTCACCGCTCAGCTAACTGTTCAGCACAAAAGGCTTAGCTTTTGGTCTACTTCAGCCTGCCAGGTGCCTTCCTCACTAAACTTCATCATTCCTAGCTTTTAATTTAAAGTGAGTCACATGTGACTCTTCCTTTCACTTGAACACTTGGAGGCTGCTGTAGGGATATTCATTGACTTCATTTCAGTATTGTTGTGTCTCAGGGGATAGGGAGGCCCCAAAAGAGGGACAGAGATGGGGGAACCGCTGGTCAGTGAAGCAGTCAGAACACACAGAACACTCATCAATTAAGTTCACCATAATGGGTGTGGTTCCTGGTACCCTAAAACCATTATCAGAGTGACACCAAAGATCACTGACCACAGACCATCCTAACAGAGACAGCCAGAATGAAGAAGTTTGAAAAATTGCGAGAGTCACCAAAATGTGACACTGAAACAGGAAGGGAGCAAAAGAAGCTGGGAAAATGGCATTCACAGACTTTTTCTGTGATCGCCACAGACCTTTGTCTTGTAAAACATGCGTTAGCTGCCAAGAGAAATAAAAGCAGATCTGCTTGTCCTCGTGTCCTTGGAATTAAGAACAATTTTTAATTGCTTTTAAATTAAGCAACAGCTGCGGTCATCCAGATGATGTGTTGGGGGTCTGTGCACTTGGGATGGGGTGGGGGGTGATTCGCCAGCCTGCGCTCTTAGCTCAACAGGTCTTCTCTTCCCCTGCTCCAGTCTCTCAGGTGTCCAAAGACTTGGAAAGACAAAAGGGTGACCAGATGGCCCAGAAATCCCAGGGTGAGTGAGCTGAGCTTGGGGTCTAAGGAGGATGGATGAACATGTGGACACAGGGCTCCAGCCCTCCATGAGTTGCAAAATGGGCAGGTGACTCTAAAGACTCAGGCGAAGAGACCACGCTGGTGGCGGGGTTGGGGGGTGGAGAGTGGGAGAGGAGGTGTCAGGAAGGGACTACTGAGGGGTGAGTCTGAGAATTTGCTTACCACTGCCACCTCATGCGAAGAGTTGACCTATTGGAAAAGACTCTGATGCTGGGAGGGATTGGGGGCAGGAGGAGAAGGGGATGACAGAGGATGAGATGGCTGGATGGCATCACTGACTCGATGGACGTGAGTCTGAGTGAACTCCGGGAGTTGGTGATGGACAGGGAGGCCTGGCATGCTGCGATTCATGGGGTTGCAAAGAGTCCGACACGACTGAGCGACTGATCTGATCTGATCTGAGCCCCCTCCCCTGCAACCAGCTGCCCAGATGATGCAGGACATGGAACGAATCCAAACTGAACAGAAGAGAATGGAATCTCAGGGTGAGAGCTGGGGGCGGGGTGGGGTGTGGCCTTGGGTTCTAGAGCAAAGGCGGGGCTGTACAGCTCGGGGGCATCATCCCTGACACCAGTCCTGCCCCCGCCACCACCCCCATCAGAGTCTGAGCTCTCCTGGAACCTGGATGGTCTTCGAGCTGACCTGAGTGACCTGAAGTCCCGCGGTGAGCAGCTGGGGAGGAACAGGGGGTAGGGGGCAGGGAGGTATGCCTGGATCTGTGCCCCGCCCCTCCGCAAATTAAAAACAAACACCTTGACTCCTACCTCCCTACCCCTGACCCAACCACTCAAGGCTTGAATGAGATGCGTCAGGCTTTGGATTCACTGGGAAGACTCCAAGAGGAGGTGGGAAAGTTGTGGATCGAGCTACGCGCTGCCAACGGTGAGCATGCGCCTCTGTTGGGGGGTGGGGGTGGGGTGGGGGAGGGGGCTTGTTGGCTCATGCAAGAGACCTTGGGTGCAACCTGTTCCAGCCTGCAGTAGAGGTGTGAGCATGACAGTGTGGATGGGTGTGTGCTCGTGTGTGTGGCTGGACCCACATGGGGACACCAGAGAAAACCCTTTCTGATTCCAGCAGCTCCCCTCCACTGACCTGGGTGGGGGGCTTCCAAGCTTTTTCCTCCTCCAGGTAAAGACATTGAGCATTCACCAAAAATGGGTTCTCTTTACTGATCTCACCTCTGCCCATCTCCACTCAGGAGAGGGTCGTGGGTAGGAGGCCCTCAGCCACAGCCCTCATGGAGGACTGTCTGACCCAGCCAGGGGGCAAAAGGGGGAGTAACCTCGCAGCAGTGCAGACCAGGGGAACCGTGGGGTCTTCCCAGGGGTGACAATGAGAGAGATGATGTTGGCAGTCCCGAGGGTCATAGGGGTGGTCCCAGCAAAGTGCAGAAAGTGTTCAATCACTGTGCCTGGAACCTGGGGTGGAAGCTGGGGGTTCCTGCCTGAAGACCCACCCCCTCACCCCTCTGGGAAGCCCCTGCTGGGTCAGAGAAGAGGAAGGATCTCTGCTCTGTGTGGAGTCCTGTCCCCTGGGACCTGGGGTGGCTGTGGGAATCCCAGCAAGAAACCCCACCGTGCCCTTCCCCTACACCGGAACCTGGATCTCATTCGTTTTGACCCGACTCCCTCCCCCAAAATCTGGCCCCATGGCCTGGGTTCTGAGCCCAGCTCGGTGGCTGTCTCTCCATGATCATGTGACCCAGAGCCAGGGCATCATCCCCCAAAGTTATCTTGAAGGTCCAGAGATGCCCTCGTCTGTTTTAATGCTGTCCCCTCTCCCCACCCCCCGCCAGAGGGCTGACTTCTGGTTACAGTCCGATGTGTGGGAAGTCTCCCCAGGGCTCTTCAGAGTTTGGTGGACCCACGGCTCCTTAGAAGAATTCCACCCAAGCTATGGAGCCCTCCATAACTTCACTCTAAGAAAATCTCACTTAAATAAGCAGAGAGTCAGTCCAGTAAGAGTGGTTTTAACCTCCCAGCTGGCAGGGCTGGTGGTGATGACTGGCTGAGAGTTTCCTTGGGGTTGGGGCAAGGAAAGAAAGACCACGGTGGTCCCTGATGGAGATCATCAGGACCCAGCCCTCCAGTCTTTTCCTACCCCACCCCCACTACAGACTCCCCTGACCAACTAGAAGAAAATCATCTCAGTTTCCCAGAAAGTCACCAAGAGTGCTGGTTGGGGGGTGATGGCCATGATGGTGGCGAGGGCTACTGTGGGGGGCAGCTGTTGGTGGGGATGGTAGTGGGGAAAGTGATGCTGGCAGTCTTGGCCTCCTCGTGCCGTTGGCACTGGAGACTAAGATGTGGCTGGCTTGGCACTGGCTGTGGAGTTGGTGGTGGAGAGATGCTGCTGGCCATTGTGGGTACCTGTGGTGGGGGTGCTGGTGATCACGATGTTCCTGACAGTTGGTGGGGGGGTGTGTGCTGATGGTGGTGGTGGCTGAGGTGCCCCTGCCGTGGAGATGGTCTCACATGTACATCAACACGGGAGCTCCAGGGAAGAAGGAGACTTTCTGTTAGGCCCTGGGGTTGATCTGCTTTTCAGCCCAGCCCCCAGGAGAGATGCTGCCACCCACTTTGTCTGTGGTACCCACGGCACCCGCCATTGCGCTCTCCATGGTACCCAACACAGCATCCACCTTGGTACCCACGACAACAACATCCACTACAGCACCCACCATGGTGCCCAGCACCACAGCAACTACGACAGCACCCACCATGGTGCCCAGCACCACAGCAACTACGACAGCACCCACCATGGTGCCCACCACGGCTGCCCCCCTCAGCCTCTCCTCCACCCCAGGCTCTGTGTGCAACACGTGCCCCGAGGCATGGATCTATTTCCAAAAGAAGTGCTACTACTTCGGGGAGGGCGCCAAGAAATGGATCCAGGCCCGGTACGCCTGTGAAAATCTGCACGGGCGGCTGGTTAGCATCCACAGCCCAGAGGAGCAGGTGGGCCTGGGTTCTGCAGGGGAGGTGGCAGATTCCCACCCCGATCTCCTGTGGGGTAAGGGCGGGGGAACCCAGGCACGTCTCCCCAGCCCTCTAGCCCTATCCTCCTCCCCAGGACTTCCTGACCAAACGTGCCAACTGGAGGGGCTCCTGGATTGGCCTTCGGGACCTGGACATTGAAGGGGAGTTTATCTGGATGGACAACCAGCCCCTGGACTATAGGTGAAGATGGGGGGAATGTAGAGGAGGGGAGGGGAGCCTTTCTGTCTTGGGAGAGGAGGGTTTTGGGGGGTATGTGCCTTGGGGAGCTTCTGGATGGAACCCAAGGGAGATGGTCAGGGTTTGGATTCAGACTAGACTCGGGGGAGGGAGGGTGGTATCTCCAGGCTGCTGGGAGTTGTGATGGGAATCCAGTGATGGGGTGGGGAGGGCCCAGGGGACCCTTCCTCCTTCCTCATCCTCTGACCTGAAGGCTTTCTGCTCCAGCAACTGGCAGCCAGGGGAGCCCAACGATGCAGGCCAGGGTGAGAACTGCGTGATGATGCTGGGCTCTGGGAAGTGGAATGACGCCTTCTGTGGAAGCGAACTTCATGGCTGGGTGTGCGACCGGCTGGCCACGTGCTGAGCGTTGGCCTGCCACCTTGGCCCTGGGTGCCCCTGCCCACCCTCCAGCTGCACCCTTCTGCATCACTCCTCCACCTTGAACACAGGAACAGCCCAACCCACAGCAAGACCCTGAGGACCCCCAGCAAGCAGAAGCAGCAGGCTCATTCCCGTGTCCCCACCAACATCCCCGAGGGCCCGTCCCTTGCCTCTCAGCCCAGCGGGCCGTCACCACTGGCCTGCCCTCAAGTGCTCAGAGTTCCCAATCTGAGAATCCCCTGCCCTCCAATTTGGAGGCTAGAAGCCCCCTTCCCTTTGGAGCACAGCGCCTGGCAGCCCAGCCTTCCAGGGAGCAGCAGGGAACACCTGAAACCCCAGCGTGCTCCTCCATCCCCAGCTCACCCTCTCCTGATACAGACCCATATCCTGGCCCCAGAGGACAGAGACCTCAGCTCAGGCAGCCAATGCTCCCCTACCACCCACCTGCATCATGCCCTTTCCTCGGGGCCTTGCTGGCTCTGGTCTCCAGGTGTGGAACAGGGATGCTGGGAGTTGTAGAACTTGGTGCCCGGCGCCACCTCTGAGTACCAGGAACTGAAGTGGCATGGATAGTTCCCCTGTTTTTTTTTTTCCTACTTCATTATAAGAAGCATTTACTAGGCAGGGCCTGAAGATGAAGACTCGGGTCTGATGGAGCAGAGAACACCCCTAGACGTCTACTCAGGAATATTGCAGGGCAAGGCAGGGGACTACCGTGAACGTGGTTCTCAGTCCAGAATAGGGCCTAGTACACAGAAGGCTGGAGAAGCTCATGGGGGAGGTGGACAGGTCACCCGGAGGCCTTTTTGGGTCCTCAGCTGCCGGCCCCACCCCCATGCAGGGTCTAGGAGGCTGGGGTAGCACCAACCCCAGATTTGACATGGTCAGCCCCACACCTCTGGGGGGCCATGGAGGGAGGCAGACTAGGATCTTAGAATGCCCCTGGTTAAGCACCTCACCTGCCCACCCCGTTTCTCGTCTAGAAAAGGAAGAGCCAGACGTGCTCATGTGATTCTCGGGCCCACTTGAGAAAGAGGAGAGACCCACAATGGGCCACCCAGAATCCTAAGAGTCAAGGGCCAGGCTAAGCCCCAGCCACACGTTTGGAGCCTATGGAGGGTTCCCTGGGGCCCAGAACAGGGTGGGGACAAAGCTGACCCCTTGAGTGACACATGGGCTAGAACCCCCACTCAGCTGTTCGCTCTCCCTGGCACCACCCCGATATTTTTCTCTCCCCCAAACCCTTCCTCAGAACTCTGGGCCAGCGCACAGCTGCCTACCCAACCTCTCCTCATGGGAACTCAGGCTTCTGCCTCCAGGCTGCTCAGGTCGACAGGGCGTCACCCTCGCCACCTTTCTCTCACCAATCCCTTCCCAAACCCATCAGAAAGAGCCAAGGTCCCAGTCAAGCCACATTCAGAATCCCCTCACCTCTCACCCCCTCCTGCTTCAGCCTTGGTGCAGGCCCCCTCCTTGCTCACCCAGGTCTTCCTCTTCACTGCCTAAGACCCCCAGAAGTTTCCTTCCAGCTCAGGGAAAAAGCCGGAGTCCCACAGGCTTCTTTCTGATCGTGTGGACCCCTCCTGCAGGCTGTATCGCCCCAGGTTCTCCTCCGCCAGCATCCTCACTGCTCCTTCAACATTTAGGCTAACTCCCACCACAGGGCCTTTGCACATGCTCCTCCCACCTCCCTCCCATTTAAAAGGACACCTCCTGACTCCCCATCCCTTCTACCCCACTGTGTTTTTGTACCAAAGCCTCTTCTTTCAGCAGGTTGTGTAAGTTACTGATCTGTTTCAGATTAGCGAGGGCCTTTGTTTTGTTCTCAGCTGTGTCCCCAGAGCCTGGCACAGAGTAGGCGCTCAATAAATATCGGTTGAATTAAATTGACATGCGACTTGCTCTCGGCACCTGCTTCAGGGGGCTGTGAAACAAAGGATGCTGCCTGCCTGCCTCACCAAGGATCGGTGCTGGGTTCATCATCCTCACTCCACTCCCCTGCATCTGGGGGCTTCAGTCCCGAGCATCCGAAGTCAGAGCCCCTGTGATGGGAGCCTGCAGGACTGTGGCTGCTAGTTCGTCCCCGGCATCCTTCCCTTGCCCTTAACAGGTACCTGGCCCCACAATCCTTCAGCTTGTCCCAAACCTTCTCCCTTTGTCCCGAGTCCCTACCTATCCTCTGCAGGGAGCAAAAGACCCTGGGCTCTCCTCTCCCAGCTCCCAAGCTCTCCAGCATCCTATGGGGACCAACTGTATCTCCTTCCCCCGTCCTATTTCCCTAGGGCAGGGGTCCCCAGCTTCTGAGATCTAATGGCTGATAATCTGAGGTGGAGCTGGTGTAATAATCATAAAGTGCACAGTAAATTTCATGTGCTTGAATCGTCCCCAAACTCCCCTCTCCCATCCCCCATTCATGGAAAAATTGTCTTCCACAAAACAGGTCTCTGGTGCCTAAAAGGCTGGGGACTGCTGCTCTAGGGCATCCTTCATTGCTGGGCTTCTGAATGGAGCTTGTCCCGCCACCCCCACCTCCTGCCCCTCGCTCCTGCAAGCTGGCCCCTGCCCCAGTGGGCCCAGAAGCCTCTCTCTCTAGGGTCCCTGAGGACCTCGGGTTGCTCAGCCTGAAGGTTATTCCTGCGGCTCCCTCTGAAATCCCGCTTCCCAGAGCCTCTGGCTCGCCATCCTCCAGGCACCGCCACTGCCTCCTCACCCCTGGTTCAGGCTGCCACCCCAGCTAGCCTTCTCCCAGCTGCCGGGGGCTGCCTCCCCTCCCCCCAACACCCCCGCCCCACTAGCCATTTCCTGATCATCTGTGCACTACACAGGGTTGTTGTTTCTCCTGTTGACACCCAGTACCTCCTTGGCAATGTGCTGAGCCTCATCTCTTGCTGGGGTGACTGAAGCTGCCCCCGACCAAGCCTGGCACCCCCATCCCACCCCCATCTCCCCGTCTTGTAACCCCCTCCAGTCAGTGGAAAAGCTGCACCTGCTCTGCCCTTAAAACCCTTCTCATACGCCGTGAGGGGGACCCAAGCAAAAGTGTCTGAGATTCCCTCTCAAAACACACTTGTTCAGGTCTTGGGGCTGGGAGAGAGGGGAAGTGAAATTTTGAAGAAATTTCCCCCCCAAAAGTCCAGAAGGGCTTTCCTTGGGCGGGGGGGATGGGGGAGGAAGGAGTGATCAGGGACCAAGGGTGGTGGGCACAAGGGTGCAATTCACCTGAAGTGTACTCATCGACCTTTTTGAACCAGGAAGGTGTGTCCAGGCATAGCTCACATGTTCAGAAATTAACCGCAAGCTATTTTAAGCACCCAGATGATTTTGCAGAGAGCCTGCCCATTTCCCCTTGAGAAGCAAGTCGCTAGGGCCAGGGTTCTCAAAATGGGTCCCCTCCCCGACACACCACCCCCTACCTCCGGAGTACCAGCAGTTCCTGGGAACTTGTTAGAGATGCAAATCCCCAGCTGGGGCCCAGATCTGCAGAACTGGAAACTCTGGGGAGTGGAGGGAGGGGGTGGCCACCCCAGTGTGCACGCAGGAATCCCCTGGGGACCTCGCTAAAATGCAGACTCTGATGGTTAGTCTGGGGTGGGCCCGAGTGTCTGCATTTCCGACAGGCTCTCAAGATGTGATAGAGAAAAGGGGCTTCCCAGGTGGCTCAGTGCGTGAAGAATCCACCTGCAATGTAAGAGAGGTGGGTTTGATCCCTGGGCTGGGAAGATCCCCTGGAGGAGGGCATGGCAACCCATTCCAGTATTCTTGCCTGGAGAATCCCAGGAGGATTCTGGAGCCTGGTAGGGCTGCGGTCCATAAGGTCACAAAGAGTCAGACACAGCTGAAGCGACTGAGCATGCACGCATCCAAACAGACAAAGCAGGTCATTAGATAGCTAATCCTGCTAGGGGATTGTAAGTAGAAAGATATGGGAGACCCCTGTAAATTAATGGTTACTCAAGAAAGCAGATTTGCTTAACCACAAAACTAACCAGGCTTGCGTAGCAACATAACCATGTAACAGAGGCTCGAGACTGACCCAAAACAATAAAACAATGGTGACATGAGCCCCACCTCCTGTCCAGAGAGCTCAGTAAGTTACCGATTCCTGGGACAAGCTCACTGCACACAAGAAGAACAATACTTTGCGGCCCTAGCTTGACCACATGGGGACAAGAAAGCTCCCCTGCCCACCCTGGAGAAGGAGCTGATGATAGAAGCATGACGTCTACCCAAGAAAGACAAAGGAGGTCTTCTCCCCCTCCGCACTCTTCCTTTGATTATAAAACTGCAGCTCAGTTAAATTCTCAGGGTGTGGCATTTCTCACCCACCTGCTTGTAAAGCCTTTAGCTAGTGTCTTGTTCTAATCAATCATTTCTTATTTATCACTGCCCCACTCACTGAATTCTGTTCTTTGCTGAGACATAAAGGACTATGGTACCGGAGTCCTTCAGAGCCCCCAAGATGACACCCAATTGGTTTCAAATGCTGATGCCAAGGCCCAGGACCACACTGGGAGTAGCAAGGGTCTAAAAACCAGTCGGGGGGAGGGGAGTTGACAAACAACTACCTTCTGCTTGTTTTCTAGATGCACAGCTACATCCGCTCCTCAACCTACTGCTGCCTACCCCTATGGGCGCAAAGTAACCGGGAGAGGCTAGGGGGTAGGGGGGCAACTGCTCACTCTCTGGTCTTTTACATAAGGCAAAGCCAGCCCCTGTCTAAAGGAATCTCCCTCAGCCCGACCCCTGCCCGAACCCTAATAACCACCTCCCCACACCTCTTCTGCAGATGGATGGCCTCCAGCTGTGATTCCAGAAAGTACCAGCATTCCCCCCACACCCCAGCCAAACCAGCAGGGGGCTTCTCTTGTGGCTCAGCTGCTAAAGAATCTGCCTGCAATGAGGGAGACCTAGGTTGATCCCTGAGTTGGAAAGATCCCCTGGAGAAGGGAAAGCTTACCCACTCCAGTATTCTGGCCTGGAGAATTCCATGGACTGTGTAGTCCATAGGGGTTACAAAGACTTTGACATGACTGAGCGACTTTCACTTTTGGAGCCAAATCAGCAGCTCCTTGGTTGGGCCTGGTTTCTCTGCCCTCTGCCCCACCCCGGCGTCCCACCCCACTTCCCCCAACCCCCAAGCTAGGTCAAATCTGCCCCCACCCCACTTCTCCATTGTATTAGGCCTCTGGCCACCCTCAGCAGTCTGAGGCAAGGCCCTGGGTCATGGTGGGGTTTGTTTTGTTTGGCAGGGCCCTGTGTGGCTTGCAGGGCCTTAGTTCCCCAACCACACTCTCAGCAGTGAAAGTGCTGAGTCCCAACCGCTGGATTGCCAGGGAAGTCCCCGGTCGAGGTGCTGAGGGGATCTCCGAGGCCCTCAAACAAGACACAAGACACACTTGGGAAGGGGGCTGTCTGCATCCTTTATCTTGAGGGGATCAGCGGCCCTCCAGGGCCCGGTCTCGGGCTATGACCGCCTCCTCGAACTTGATCATCAGCGTGGTGCCCTTGTGCCAGTGCGCCGTGACCTTGGCGGGGAAGCCGCTGTGCGTGAGCACTGCCTCCACGATGCCCGCGGTGAAGCTGGCACAGTTGAGCGTGCTGTTCTCTTTGGGCACGGAGATGTAGGTGTTGATGAGCGGCTCGCGCTCGATGATGTAGAAGGTGCGGGCATCGTCGTTGGCCTGCTCCAGCTTGTCGGCCTCCTTGCCGAAGAGCGCCTTCCACACGGCGCCCTTAACGAAGAGCAGGGCGCCCAGCACCTTGGTTTCGCGCCGGGCACCCTTTTCGCGAGCCACCAGCGCATCGAGGACACGGGCGCCCACCTGGCGACCCAGCGCGGCCAGGCGCGCCTGCAACTCCGCCACTGAGAAGACGCGGCTCTGGCAGTGCTGAACCAGCTCGGAGAAGAGCAGGGCAAAGGCGCTCAGGCTCACCTCGGTGCGTGGCCGGGCCAGCGCGCGTTCCAGCAGCGCCGACTTCCCGCGCGTGAAACGCGCCTCCATGCCGCCGCCCTGCAGGGAGAAGAAACGTGGGTGTCAGAGGTGGGAAGGAGACCCCCTCCCAACCACCCCCCCCCCGTGTGTATGCCATCGCTGATTTCCCACGTGGGAAGAGATGAGAAGAAAAGGAGAATCTACCCGCGTATAAAGCATACCTCCCTTATGAGGCTTATACCCTTGTCCAGGAGAGGGCTTGGGAGGGAGGCAAGTGGAGGGCTTCCCTGGTGGCTCAGATGGTAAAGACTCTGCCTGCAATGTGGGAGACCTGAGCTCGATCCCTGAGGAGGGAAGATTCCCTAGAAAAAGGAATGGCAACCCACTCTAGTATTCTTGCCTGGAGAATCCCAAGGACAGAGGAGCCTGGCTGGCTACCATCCATGGGGTCGCAGAGTCACGACACGACTGAGCAAGTAACACTTCCATTCTCTGATAGAGAGGGGAGGTGGGAGGAGAGACACACGGAAGGAGGCACTCGAAACCACCCCAACCCGAGTTCCAGGTGATCTTTGTGCATTAAAAGCATCGCCCTGAACCCTTCAAGCCGGTGCCAGTAATGAGATGTGTGCATGGGGAGGGGACGAGGGTGAGGGGCCGTGAGAGGACACGCTCCAGCAGCAACAGCGCTGACTTCCCAGGGTGAAGTCAGAAGAGAGAAGAAAGGGGATGTGGCGAGACTCAGGGCCAGGAGGGTCTGGGGCCTTGGGGAACAAGGAAGGCACATGGAGCGAGCCAGGAGAGGATGCTGGCAACCCTTCTAAACCCGCAGCCTCGGGCACACCGAATTTGTCAGGCACGAAGCATGCCTCTTGGAGTGGACCCGCCTTGGTAAAAAGACGGGAGGGGCAGCCAGAGAAGGCGCTGAGAGCCCCACCTCCCCACCCTCGTGCTTTCCAGAAAACTAGCTGCACTGTGGGAAGCAAGACGGAGGGGGCGGACTATCGGACCCGGGGTGTTAGCGGAGCCAGGAGGGGGCGCCGTGATCCTCCCACTCCAGAGCGAGAAGCCATCAGTGGCGGGAAAGACCCGGAAGTGGGGCTGTGGGGAGAAAATCCCTAGGGGATGCTGAGATAAACACACTGGATCTGCGACGAGAATGGCCGCGGATGGGGGATGTCAAGGGCTCGGAGTAACACACACACACACACCCACCCACCGTCAGGAGAGGAGCTGAGAGCCCCGACCCCCCACTACGCAGGGACGGGACCAGAGGCCGGAAGGGTCTGGGGAGGCTGAGACAGGGCCCCAGCTAGGGTCAATGTGGAGGATGAAAAGCGGACCGGAGGGAATTTTAGGAACTCCAGGACGTCCCTGCCCCGCTGCGCAGCCGCCTACATGGAGAGGGCCCAGCGCGCGACATGCGGGGTTGGTAAGCTAAGCCACGGAACGACCGGGATCCCGTGACCTCGGCGCGGGTGTGGACCAGACAACGGAACCGGGGAGGAGCCCACCCTCCTCGCGCCCCCACCCCCGGCGGATGGGACGAGGTGGGGGATGACCGGGGATTGCGAACACCGAGACCTTGGCCCAGGACCCAAAGACCCGCGGGCAGGGGTTCGGGAAATGGACTCGGCCCGGGCCGGGGAGGGGTCGCGGCGGGCGGGGTCTCACCCGAACCTGCGGCCGCCGATTTGGCCGAGCTGCTTTACGGCGTCGTAAAAGGGGGGCGTGCGCAGGCGCAGCGACGGGCGTGTGGGCAGGGCGCGCGAGGCGATTCCGGAGAGCGGCCACAGGGGGGCGCATGTGTCCGTGGAACCCGACTTAAGGGCGCAGGTACACGGGCAGGGGCCTCGCTGGCCTTGGTTGGCCCACAATCAAGGGGACAGGGGCATGGGTCATCCCCTGCTCAGAGTGCACGTCTGATGGTAAACATGGGTCTCTGTGTCAGGCACATGTGCGTCTGCTCATCTTGGGTCACACATACGCTCACCTTCCGGACAAACATGTCCATGTGCATGCCCATGGGCACAAGTTCTCTGAGGGGACGTGCGCTCCTGAATACATGCTTTATGGACAGATAACATACCGGAGCACAGTACCGTACTCAGGGGCTCATATATCCGTGAGGCCATGCACACTTAGGGAGACATTAATGTCAATATCTTGATTCTCTGTGCACCGATGTCTAACAGAAGCACGAAGACTACGTTTGGAGGAGAAAAGAAAGAGGAGTTTTATTTTTTTGCCCGGCAAAGAGGGAACGCAGCTGCCTGGAGCCTCAAGACCATTCCCCAGCCTCCAACACCATCCCCCGCCCTGGGGAATCAGGAGAACTCTAATAGGTGGGGCTTCAAGTCCAGGGGTGCGGGTTGGTGGCAAGGATCAAAATGGTGAAGGTCTTGCGTTTTTCTTCTTCCTGCATTATTTCAAAACAGTCAGAGCTAGTGTCAGGTGGCTCAGAAGGTAAAGAATCCGCCTGCAATGCGGGAGACCTGGGTTCAATCTCTGGGTTGGGAAGGTTCCCCTGGAGGAGGGCACGTTAACCCACTCCAGTATTCTTGCCTGGAGAATCCTCATGGACAGAGGAGCCTAGAGGGCTACGGTCCATGGGGTCGCAAAGAGTCGGACATGACTGAGCGACTAAGTACACAGTGTCAGGCAACCCAATAATTGGGTCCATTGCTCTCCGGGTTATTGACCCGCGACCTGCTTTCTGAAATGCAGAATGCTGCAAGCGGTGATTTGCTACACGGGAGTGTAAAACAACAGGAACAGGATGTAATTCACAGAGTGTTAGGTGCTGGGTGTAATTCACAGATTCAGAGAGTGTTAGAGGTTAGCCTTGTGAAGGACAGAGTTACAGACACTACAGATTAGTAACATTTAAAATAAAACTAGGATTAATTAACTCTTTCAGGCCCGTTTATGCTACTTTTCTAGTCTGTTCATTTTTCCCTATATTTTCCTTATTATCAGAAGAAAACCTTCATTTCTGTTTTGGTCCAAGAGCATTGCACCTCTCAGTCCACAAACATTTAGGGGCACAGGGATTCAGTCACCCCTGGGTACAGGTTCATGGACACACAGGGATCCACTGGGTGCATTGGTTCTCACACCCCCTCCTGCCCCCAGGGCTCCTGGCATCAGGCCCACGTGTTCCCCACATGACCTTTCCCATTCTCCAAGTCTGCACACTTATGCACCCTCCCCCACCAGGTCCCAAAGCCCCCCCAGCCGCACCAAACAGACGGGAAAGCCATGTGGTCTCCCTTTGGGCTTTATCATGGTGAATCACAAAACGTGAGTGCAGAAACAAATGGACACATGCAGGGACTGCTCTGAACCCTCGGCGGTGCAATCAGGCACACTCGTGTTGACACGCACCTGTTCACGCCGGCATAGCGTGACAGGACACTCATCCACAATTACAGTGATACCTTCCCATGCACCCCACCCCCTCACACCTGCATCACACAACATTCAGCAGGACACATGCGTGTGTTTACGCTGACGGTGAAATGGGTGCCTGCGACACGTGCCACCGACACCCACACCTAGAGTGACATGCCTTTGTGGTCCCCACAGCCGCACACAGTGACACGAATTACACTCACGCCATGCCACAGCCCACACGTGTGTGCCTGTGAACAGTGACCCGGAAGCACACCACACTCACCATCAACATTCACCTATAACACCTTCCTGTGCGACACATTGAAATACCCACCCTCCTTGAAGAGCTTACGCTGACACACGCACGCACATGCACACATGCAATTCCACAACACTCATTCTCAAGACATGTGATTTTCTACATGTGGGATGAAGGGCAGCTTCAGACCAGCGTGGGTCCCCATGTTCCTTCTTCATGGAAGAAGTGCTGTCTTTCCTCCACGGTGCAGCCAGGGCTGTGAGATTTTCTCACTCACTGAGGTGTGGGACCTGCAGAGTAGGGGCGGGGGTGAAGGATGGAGACCAGAGATCAGACAGATCCCATTCTTGGAAAAGAACCTGGAGCCAAATTCGGGGGACCCCCCTCATTTGCTGCCCCTGGCCCCAGCTTACTTGGTTTTGACGTCTTCAGTGTACTGAGGATTTCCTGTAATGTTTTCTTGACTTCATCTATATTTGGGACTGGAGTGGTGGAGAGACAGGAAAAAGCTGAGATGGGACACTCTTAGCTTTATTGGAAGCCTTTTCCCTGCCCGACCCCCAACCCGAAAAAGATGCCACACAATCCCAAAGTACTTGGAGTTCCCAGCAGCATATACATACTCCCTGAGTGACTCGGGGTGTGTTTGTGGGGGGGTGACATCCATCACCCCTCCAAACCTTGTGCTCAGGGAGGGCAGGACCCCTGCTGTCCCCTCCCCAGATTCCCCAGCACCCAACCCAGTACTGGGCACGGAGGTATATTTGCCCCAGGGAGGTCTGCCAGGGCACCTGTGGCCAGCTGCGTCCGTTTCGGGTTCCCTTCCTGGATTCTCGTCATGACTGTGTCAATGCTTTTCTTGGCTGCCATGACACTCTGTTTCACGTTGCCCCACTGAGTCTTCTGCTCTTCCTGGTACTCTTGCACCGAAGTGGAGACTAAGGGTGTGGATTGGAGTTGTCAGAGTCACCTTCGCTCCCCCTACTCCCCCAACCCCGACCCAACTCTTCCCCTCACCGTTCCAGAGCTCCTCTTTCAAGACCACCAGCTCCCTGGACATCTCGGAATCTGTTCAGGATGTGTGGGGCAGGGGGCAAGAAAACCTTAGAAAAACGTTAGAATCACCCGAGTCCTGCAGTCGGGAGCAGCACTGGCCCTCCCCAGCTTCTGGGGACCCCTCCACACTGCCCCCAGCCCCTTCCTCCACCAACTGAAAGAAACACCCCACTCACTCTTCACCAGGACCACAGCTAAGAGGACCATGCAGGACAGAGTCAAGAAGGTGTTCAGACTCATCATGGCTTTAGGCAACCAGTGGTGTCCCTGGGCAGTGTCCAAGGGTGGCCTGGGCTCGGCCGGCACTGGGAGAGAGGTAGGACAGCTCATCTCCAGGGCCCAACACCGCTGCTCAGCCCATCGGCACTGACTCTACCACCACAGACAGCTCTTCACCTGTACCTACTGTTCTCAATACCATCAGCAGCTGTGCCATCGAACACCCTGCCACTAGCATGCACCCCAGCCGGCAGCACTAGCAGTTGTCCCTAGCACTGTCCCCATGATGCCCTCTTATGATCCCATCACCAGCATCAATACTTGTCCTTGCCAGCACTGTCCCTGTCAACAGGTCATCAGGACCTCATCAATACTTTCATCAGCTCTGTCTAGATGATCCCGTCCCAATCCACCAGCATCACTGACACCCAGACCTTCACCAACACCTCCACCAACACAGTCACATCATCCTCTTCATCATCACCTACACAGCTACCCCCCCACCACTATCACACAAAGCCTCGACACCAACACACCCCCACACCATTGACCCTGACCTTCACACACTGTCCTTTGTCCCTGCAGTGCCCTCCCTCAGATCTCTCCCAGGGCTGTGTGATAGGGGTTGGGGGGCAGGGGGCGGCTGCTTACCCTTATTCTTGGGTGGTGAATGACTGCCTTTTGGCCGGTTCTGGTTTTTGAAGGTAAAAGTGATGTTCTCATAGTTAGGGTCATCTGCAGCTGTGGGCAAGTCATTTAGAGGCTTGAGGAAACCTGCCCGGAGATCTGGGGCAGGGGTGAGTATGGGAGAGGGAGCTCAGACATCTTGGTTTACTGAATCCTCCACACAACAGATTTCTCGGGGCAAAGATAAGGAGTAGGGAACTCTGATCTTCATCTTAGTGAGTGTGAGCCTTTGGGTTACACACACACACATTTTTTGGGGGGAGGGAGGAGCCCTCCAACCTTCACTTTCAGCTCCTCACTCCTCCCATCCCAACCTCTCCCCTCTCGCCCGAGATGCCTAACCTTCTTTATTGCCTGAGGATCCCCGTCTCTTGTCTTTGAAGGCTACCGGCTGCATCTTGACCTGGTTTATGTATATTTCCTCAGTCTCTATGGTCCCCGGCAGCAAATTTGTCTTCATACAGCCCCACCCACAGGAAAGTGTCTGGGGAGATGAGGAAATCTCTGCGTTGAGGTAGAGGAGAGGAAGGAAAATGTAGGCTTCCTGCTTTCAGGGATCCAGGAACCCCCCACCCTTGGGGCATCCTCACCCCAACCCCGGCTCAACAGGAGTCTTAGGCATCCACCTGCCAATGCAGGAGACACAGGTTGGATCCCTGATCCGGGAAGATCTGGCAGTTAAGCCCCTGCACCACAACTATTGAGCCTGTGCTCTAGAGCCCAGGAGCCACAACTACTGGAGCCCACAAGAGAAGCGGCCGCTATGAGAAGCTCTCCCACCGCAACTGGAGAGCAGCCGCCACTCACCAATCAGAGAACATGCACAGCAACAAAGACCCAGTGCAGCCAAAAAGAACATGTTTTAAAAAGAAGATCTTGTTTTAAAAAAAGAACAGTCACAGCTTAAAAAAAAAAAAAAAGAGTCTTAGGAGACCAGAGATCTCAGGAGGGACAAGAAGAGATTCACACAGACCCAGAAACAAGATGGTCAGCAATTTGTGGTAGAGGTGTTAACTAACGCCCTGTTGGTAGATCAGATGACAAAGATTCTGCCTGCAATGCAGGAGACCTGAGTTCCATGGGGATCGTCATATTGCAATCGAAAAATGTATCAAGTCAACATATCGTACACTGTAAACTTACACAAAGTCATGGGTCAATTATATTCAATAAAAATAATTTTGAAAATAGGATAGTCAGGAACTTTACAGGAAGCTCTCCGTGTGTGTGTATGTGTGTCCACCTGGATGAACCTCGTCCTCCCATCTCTTGCTCTCATGGGAGATACTATGGCACCCCACCTTTGGGGGCAAGATCCCTAGGTCCCCACACCTACCTTCCCTCTGCCCTAGTCCCCCCCCTTAGCTCCACCCAGAGAAGTTCTACTTCTCCAAGGCCCTTTGGAGAAGAATGGATATGAGGCAATAGGGCTAACCACTGGAAGTCCACTCCCACATCTGGGACTGAGGCCAGATGTCACCTTGACCTAACCCAGAAGCAGTTCCCCTTCCACCTGGAGACCCCCGGCAAAGGAACACTCAGAAACACATTCACACTCATCCACACATCAGCTCACCTACCCAGACCCACACACACACTTGCACACTCACACTTCTGAATACCCCCAATTGCACATCTGTACGTGTGTACATATGGCGTGGTCATTTGCATGCTTATATATATTCATGTGTGCACACTGTCTCCACTCTGTCTAGGTATCTTTAAAGCTTTCCTTGTGTCTATCTGACCTTGAAAACTGGGGATTAAAATGAGGCTAAGTATACAAGGAATTTTCTCTTTCAGTCTAGAGCACTTGCCTTCTGTTAGAAGTAAATATGATGTGAAACACATGTGGGTTTTTGGCAGATATTTTTTCCTCCTTTTTTTTTTTTTGGCTGCACTGACCTAGATCTTAGTTCCTGACCGGGGATAAAAACCCATGCTCCCTGCATTGGGAGCACAGAGTCTTAACCATTGGACCACCAGGGAAGTCCCCAGCAGGGTTCTTAAAAATTGAAATGTAGTTGACTTATAATATTATGTTAGCTCCAGGTGTATAGCATAGTGGTTCAATATTTTTTGTAGATTATACTCCATTTAAAGTTATTACAAAATAATGGATATATTTCCGTGTACTGTAAAATATATCCTTGTTGCTAATCTACTATATACATATTAGTTTGTATCTCTTAATCTCTTGCCCTTATATTGCCCTTCTTCTCTCACCTCTCTCCACCGGTAACCACTAGTTTGTCCTGTCCGTGAATCTGTATCCATTTGGTTACGTACATTCCTTTAAAAATTGTTTTTAGATTCCACACACAAGTGATAACATACACTAACATGACATACAACTATTTGTATCTCTATCTGAGTTACTTCACTAAGCATGTGCCTGTGTACCTGCTCAGGTGCTTCAGCCATGTCCTATTCTTTGTGTCCCTATGGATTGTAGCACACCAAGCTCCTCTATCCACGGGATTCTCCAGGCAAGAATACTGGAGAGGGTTGCCATGCCTTCTTCCAGGGGATCTTCCTGATCCAGGGATCAAACCCATGTCTCCTGCACTGTGGGTGGATACTTTACCCACTGAGCCACCTGGGAATCCCACACTAAGCATAATACCCTCTGAGTCCATCCATGTTGCTGCAAATGGCAGAACTTTATCCTTTTTGATGGCTGAGTAATATTCCATTGTGTGTGTGTGTGTGTGTGTGTGTGTGTGTGTAGATACCTGAATACTTCCAGTTGCACGTCTGCTCATGTGTACATATGGCATGTCCAAAAGTCATCTCCCAGCTGTTGATCAGGGGGCAAGAGCTTTAAGGGGAATTTTAGGAGTGTATAGGTGGAGGGAGGGGGCTGTGTACAGAAACAGTACCTCAGCTCTGACAATCATCCTGAAGTTGCTTATGCAGTGGTCTGATCAGTGTCATCTTGATTGTTTTAAGTGCACTTAATCTTCAGTTCCAGGGTTGGATTGTTCCCATTTCCTTGAGGCCAGTTCTTGAAATTGTGTAAGATGTGGCAGCTTATGTCATGGCTACAGTCTGGTCATCATGTAGTTAGTTCCCCCAACCTGGGGGGTTTGGTATCCGCGAAACAGCTCCAAGCATCTATAGCCCTTGAGGAGGGACTAAATGTCCTTGACTTAGTTTAATGGTTTATTATTATTTTATTCTGTTTGATCATTTTTCTTTGTTTCTGCACTTTTAAATTTTCTTTGATTAAATTTATTCTTGGATAAAATTTTTCTGTAGACAAGAGACAAGCAGAGGACATGGGGGGAGGTGGCGTCTGTCCTGGGAAGGCCCATAGGGTCCCACTCTGTTACACTCCCTTTGGAAAAAATTAGATTAAAACTTTCTATGTGTGAGAAGTGAGTATGTTTTAGGTTTAAAATATGTGATTAAATTTTAAGTAACTTTGGGCTTCCCAGGTGGCGCTTGTGGTAAAGAACCTGCTTGCTAACATAGGAGATGTAAGACACACGTGTTCAACCCCTGGGTCAGGAAGATCCCCTGGAGAAGGGCATGGCAACCCATTTCAGTACTCTTGCCTGGAGAATCCCATGGACAGAGGAGCGTGGCAGGCTACAGTCCACAGGGTCACAAAGAGTAGGACACAATTGAAGTGACTTAGCATGCATGCAAGTTTGGAATTACCCCCAAGAACTGGCTGGTGAGGACAATGTTCTCTTTCCTGAAGTATTACCAATCTTGGGACTTCCTCACAGTCAAGTGATTAAGACTCTGACCTTCCACTGCAGGGGCTGTAGTAGATCCCTAGTTGGTGAACTAAAATCCCACATGCCACACAGTGCAGTATAAATAAACAAATAAATTACTGCCGGTCTTGTCTGCTCAAGGAAGATCAGTTTAACAATAATTAGATGCCAGCTCTTCTATCTCCTCTTACAAAGAAGTCAGTCGTTGAGAGACGTGGCCTCACCTCCACTGATGATACAATAGCTGAAAAAAGATGGACCAATGGGGAACTGACTCTGCTCTGATGGACAGGCATAGGGGGCGGGTCTGCAGCATTGCACATTTCCCTGACTAAAATGAGGCCAAAACCAGGGTACAGCCCTCTGGACTTGGAGAAAAAGGTAGCCCCAGAACTGAAGACCCACAAGCAACGGTGTCATGGTGGCCTAAGAGGACTCCATGGGGTTGGCTGACCCGATGCTTTCATGGGGCAACAGTCTGAATTTTCTTTAAATAATGATCTAGGTCCAGCCAATCAAAGACCAAATGTGGCGCAGAGCGGGTGGGCAAAGGAGCCAGACTCAACCAATGAAACCCAGGCCTGGGGCTTTTGTTGGGTTAACCAGGTGAAGGGGCATTCTCTCTTTCCCACTTCTGTCAGACTGCCGGGATATAAGCCTGGAGCCTCGGCAGGGAAGAACTTGCCTAAAAGTGAGGTCAACAGTAAGGAAAGCAGACATGACAAGGAGTCGAGTCCCGGAGACATTGTCTGAAACCCTGGATTCAGTCATTCCTGAGTCTGTTGTTCTGAACCCGAGCCTCTCATTTAGGTAATCCAGAAAATGTCCTTTCATTTTAGCTCGAGATATATATATATATATATATATATATATATATATATATATATATATATATGATAAAAACTTTTAGATGAACTCTATTAAAAATAATTATATTTTAATAGAATATTATTATAATCTGTTATTATAATCTAAAATAATCTCTTAGGATTGGAATAACTTAAACTTCTAGAGTTGTACTAAACTAAATAATAAAAGTTTGTTAAATAGCTAGGTCATTTCTAAATAAAATAAGATTTTAAAACATTAATTACTAAACATTAACCTCCTCTTACGAAAAGTTTTTCTTACAGAAAAACTGAAGAGATTTTAAACTATTAATAAATGTATAATGTATAATATATTTATGGTATATAAATATATATTTATATATCATAAATATATATTATGATATGATATAATAAATATGGGAGAAGGCAATGGCAACCCACCCCAGTACTCTTGCCTGGCAAATCCCATAGACAGAGGAGCCTGGTGGGCTGTAGTCCATGGGGTCCCTAGGAGTCGGACATGACTGAGCGACTTCACTTTCACTTTTCACTTTCATGCACTGGAGAAGGAAATGGCAACCCACTCCAGTGTTCTTGCCTGGAGAATCCCAGGGACGGGGGAGCCTGGTGGGCTGCCATCTATGGGGTCACACAGAGTCAGACACAACTGAAGTGACTTAGCAGTAGCAGCAGATTGAGGTGGGGTCTGGGGGGCTGGCAACCAACAATCTTGGCTACTATAGGGGGCTGTTGTTCAGTCACTCAGTCGTGGCCGACTCTGCAACCCCAGGGACTGCAGCATGCCAGGCTTCCCTGTCCTTCCCTATCTCCGGGAGTTTGCTTAAACTCATATCCATTGAGTCCATGATGCCATCCAACAATCTCATCCTCTTTCGCCCCCTTCTCCTCCTGCCCTCAATCTTTCCTGGCATCAGGGTCTTTTCTAATGAGTTAGTTCTTCACATCAGGAGGCCAAAGGATTGGAGCTTCAGCTTCAGCATCAGTCCTTCCAATGAATATTCAGGGTTGATTTCCTTTAGGATTGATTGGTTTGAGATCCTTGCTGTCCAAGGGACTCTCAAGAATATTCTCCAGCACCAAAGTTCAACTCTCACAGGGGGCTGGGCAGTTAGCAAATGAGGAAAGAGACTTTTGAAGTCTACACTCTGGGACAGGAGGAAGACTGTGTTGGAACTGAGAGCTCAAAAGAGGCCCTTCTTGGGGTCCAGATACAAGGGGACAATTGTAGGTCTTAAAGACAGAGGCATTCACATGAGAGTCTGGGGACAGTGAGGGGCAGGATGGGCAAGGAACTATGCTTGCCCTCTCTGGTCCTTAACACATTTCTGACTCTGTGATCCCACTCCAACCCAAGGCCAAAGTGTTTTAAGGGGGAGGACCTAGGAGGGGAATCCCTGGATTGGCATGTAGTGGATTCCATGGGCACCAGGAGTGTTCGTGATCTCAGTTCTCGATCATTGCAACCAGTGGGGGTGGGGTGGTGTACCACCATGGGGGGTGGTTGTCAGTGGGAAAAGTCTAAATCATCCTGAAAACCAGAAACCCACCCTGTCACGCATTCTTCAGCCTCTGGAGTGTGCTGCTGGGGACTGTGCTATTTAAGTCTGGGGTCCCTCTTAAACCTGGGCACCAAGTGTTCTGAAGTCTCTGTCTGCATCTCTCAGGGACTGGATTTTAAGACTCCTGGGTTAGGGTTCTCAGGAAACTGGACCTTGAATCACCTGGATTTGTGCCCCCAGTGGTGCTGAGTATTTCTCTTCTGGGGCATTGACTCCAGACTGAGACCAACATCATCCAGGCTGGGATGGGGACTTGATGTTGAAAGCACGAGAGTCCATCGAAGGCACACAAGAGTTCCTGTGTCCCTAGTTCCCTCCCCACAGTTGGCATGTGTGTGTCTATAGGGCGTGGCATCCTTGTGTGACCGTGGTAACTGGGTTGTGTATTTTGTGTGCACAAGGCATGTGTCACTGTGTATATAGGTGTAGCATGTGTACCTAGGTGGTGTATTCACCTGTGTGTCTGGTTATTTATTCAATGGACATTTCCTGAACACCTTCAATGTGCCATTCTCTCTTCTAAGCAGGATATACCAAAGAGCCAACAAGTCCCCTACCAGTGTTGTCACATTTGAATGTTCATGAGGAATAGGAACGAATGTCCCTGTTGCAGGTGGGGAGTGAGGGATGGAGCTCAGGTCTCTGGGTACAGCGATGAATAGGGATGCACCCTGACCCTGAGGCTGCTCATGACTTGAGGCTCTGGAGCATATGTGGGGTAGGGGTTGGTGGGGGTGGGGTGGTTCCTGTCCTGTCCAGACCCAGATCCCCAAAGAGGCATCATTGTGGGGGGAGAATAACCCAGCAACTTCCCAGGAGGCCTAGGACCCTCGTGTGGCCGTCAAGGTGGCCTCAAAGGTAACACTACGGGACTTCCCTGACAGTCCAGTGGTTAAGACTCCCCAGCTTCCACTGCAAAAGGCACGGGTTCCATAACTGGTCAGTCAGGGAACTAAGATCCCACATGCCGTGCAGAGAGGCCCCCCACAAAAATAGTCTAACACTGTCTTCTCCTTTGACGAAGACCATGAGCCTTGAGTGTGGATGTCATTAAAGGAAGTTAGGGCCCCATTTTCAAAAATAGAAGTTGCGGACAACAAGGGAGGAGGGCGGAATGGGGAGAAGAAAAGTTGCGGTTGCTCCCCCACCCTCTCCGGTGCTGATGCACCTTGCTCTTTTTGGAGACGCCAGCTCAGTCACCCACACCCCACAGAAGACACAGCTCAGGGCCCGGGCCCTCCCCATCATCTCAAAGAGGTTTATTTCCAGCCGGGGCCTGGCCCGGCCCCTCAGAGATATGACCCGCCCCCAAATGCCTGGCCACGCCCCCCAGGCCTGCACCGCGCAAGCGCAGTCTTAGGCTACTGGATATGCAGGCGGCAGCAGCGAGCTCCAGTCCAGTCC
Source organism: Bos indicus (assembly GCF_029378745.1). Taxonomy (NCBI): domain Eukaryota; kingdom Metazoa; phylum Chordata; class Mammalia; order Artiodactyla; family Bovidae; genus Bos; species Bos indicus. Next base: position 16,280,520 of record NC_091766.1, on the reverse strand, counting down.
ATGCCAGCGCACTGGCAGTGGCACGTGGTCTCAGCACGTACGTCCCACGAGCCACAGGCGGAGCCACACGTGCAGCCAGTGACGGCGAAGCCTGCGAGGGGGAGCAAGGAGGAGAGAGCTTGGACCCCGAACCAGAAGCTTTGAGTTTGCGCTTCCAGGGGGCTGGCAGCGTGGGTGGCAGGGATGCTGGGGGCCTGGACACCAGTGTTCCTGAGGAAATGGGGCCTGGGAGTTGGGGGAAGGGACAAGGCCGGGAGTGCAGACCAGGATATTAAGGAATTAGAGGCTGGGGCTCCGTGGTTCTAGAGAAATGGAACCTAAACACAGTGGAGGGGGATATGGGGTGCTGAGAATAGAGCCAGGAGACTGGACAACGGAGTTCTGTACCTACCTGAAGGGCAGGTGACCAGGGACCCTCTAGAGGTGACACTCCGGCAGTCCAGGCCAGTGATCCTTACTGCCCCAGGAACTGCGGGAAGGGGTGATGCAAAGTAACTGTGAGACCAAGCTGCCCCAACCCCCTTCTCATGCTGCCTAGGCCCTGGTGGTTTGGAGATGGGCAGAGGGTCAAGAAAACGCCCCTGGGGAAGGCCCAGTAGGTGGGGAACTCCCCACCTCCAAGGATTCTGTCCTGAGTGGGCGTTTTTGAGGGAGGAGGGTTTTGAGCTGTAGTTAGAGGTGGAAACCAGTGGAGATTGGCGTTGGGTTGGGTTTGGGGTTGAGATTTGGTTGGGGTTGGGGCTGGCCTGATGTTCGCTCCATGTCAGGAATCAGAGAGGCCCCTGAGGGCCTGGCTGAGGTTGGATGGGAGGGTTCTCACCTAGGGAGGTGGTGACCTCCTGGATCTTCTCACTGATGGCTTTATCTATGGGGCACAGCGACTGGCCACACACCAGCAGCCCCAGGACTGGGATGAAGAGGAAGGAGAGAGCCTTCATCCTGCAGGTGCTGCAAGAAAAAAACCCAAGAAACCCCCAGCTGGGTCTACCCCTCCCCATCCTGGGGAAGCTCAGACCCACAGAGCATGTGGAATTGGGAGCTGTGGGTCCCAACTGAGGATGGGGCTGGAGACCCAGCTTTGCCCCTACAGGCAGGAGCAGCTGTCACTTACCCTCTCTGTGGACTCAGCAGGCCAAATTTTGAACACTAATTCTGCGCCCCTGCCTCCGCTCCCTCTTTAAGGCTGCCGGCTGTACAGCTTCCTGTCTTGGCTAAGACCCTTGGCATCCTGGGCCTCCCTTTCCACATCCGGGGCTAAGAGGAAGCCCCCGGGGTAGAGTCCAGGGACCTAGTAATGCCACAGACTCCGCCTTCCAGAGCCTTCCCTGCCCTCATCTAGGCTGGGGGCTGGTCCGGAAGATAGTACCTGGTGGAATAACCATAGTCAGAAGAGCAGAGAGAGAAACCAGCTTATGTGGAGCGGTGGGAGGGCACACACACGTGACCAGAGCCATGTCCTTGTGTAAGAACTGCATGCTGGGCTTCCCTGGTGGTCCAATCGTTAAGGATCTGCCTTGCAATGCAGGAGACACCAGATCGATCGCTGGTCCTGGAAGATCCCACATGCCTCAAAGCAACTCTGCCCGTGTGCCACAACCCCAGAACTCACATTCTGCAAATACTGAGCCCTCGAACTTAGAGCCTGTGCTCCGCAACGAGAAGCCACTCTAATGAGAAGCCCAAGCACTGAAACTAGAAAGTAACTCCCACCTCACTGCAACTAGAGAAAGTCCTAGTGCAGCAATGAAGACCCAGCCCAGCCAATAGACAAATAAATCTTTAAAAAAAAGAACTACATGCCATGTTCATTCCCAAATGCCTATCACAATAGAAAATAAAACCATGATTTATTTCTTCAAAGGAATAATGGACAACTGAAGTTGTCAAACTATGGCCCATGGGCTAGATCTAGCCCACCATCTTTCTTTTTCTTTTTGGCTACACCATGCATCATGTATGGCATAGTTCCCCAACCAGGGATGGAATACCGGTACCCTCTGCAGTGGAAGCTCGGACTCTTAATCACTGGACCACCAGGGAGCTTTGCCCACCATCTATTTTTGTACAACCCATGAGCTAAGAATGGTTTTTACATTGTTTTGGTTTGTTTTTGTTTCCAACATGGATTTTTTAAATACTGTGGTAAAACACACATAACATAAAATGTACCATTTTCAAGTGTACGGTTCATCGGCACTAAGATGGAGCAACCACCGAGGCAGACACGGGACTGTTGTGGCCAAAAGCAAAAGGATGCCAGCAGCCACGAGAAGCTGGAAGAACTCCAGAACTGATTCTTTCCCAGAGCCTTTAAAGGGAGTGTGGCTTGATTTCAGTCACACACGGTGTTGTGTAATCATCACCTCTGTCCATTTCCACAATTTTTTTTTTAATCATTCTAAACTGACTTTACCCATAAACACTAACTCCCACTTCCTCTTCCTGAAGTCCCTGGTAACCTCTAATCTACTTTCTGTTCCTATGAATTTGCCTATTTATACCACAAATAAGTGGAATCCTAGGATAGTTACCCTTCTGTGCCTGACTTATTTCACTAGCATAACATTTAAACATTCATCCATGTTGTAGCATGGATCAAAACCTCATTCCTTTTTCAGGCTAATATTCAATTTTATGTACACACTGGATTTTGTGTGTCATCCATTTGTTGATGGACAGTTAGGTTGTTTCCACCTTTAAAAAAAAATGTTTCTTTTCAGTGAATTTTTTTTTTTTTTTTTTGGCTGCATTGGATCTTTGTTGCTGCACACAGGCTTTCTCTAGTTTTGGTGAGCGGGGGCTACTCTCCAGTTGCGGTGAGTGGGCTTCTCATTGCAGTGGCTTCTCTTGTGGAGCATGGGCTCTAAGCACGTGGGCTTCAGTACTTGCGGCACATGGACTTCACTGCTCCATGGCATGTGGGATCTTCCCCGACCAGGGATCAAACCTGTGTCACCTGCATTAGCAGGCAGATGCTTAACCACTGGACCACTAGGAAAGTCCTGTTTCTACCTTCTGGCTATTGCCAAGGATATTGCTCTGAACTTGGGACCACAAGTTTCCTTCAAGTGACTGCTTTCAATTATTTTAGGCTTAAACCCAGGAGTGGAATTGCTGGGTCCTTAAACCCAGGAGTGGAATTGCTGAGCTTCCCTGGTGGCTCAGAGGTTAAAGCGTCTGCCTGGAATGTGGGAGACCTGGGTTCAATCCCTGGGTTGGGAAGATCCCCTGGAGAAGGAAATGGCAATCCACTCTAGTACTCTTGCCTGGAAAATCCCATGGAGGGAGGAGCCTGATAGGCTACAGTCCATGGGGTTGCAAAGAGTCGGACACGACTGAGCGACTTCACTATGGTGACTATAGCAATTCTATGTTTAACTTTTCGAGGGACTGCCAAACAGTGTTTACATTTTTAAATCATTGACAGAAACTTAATATTTAGTCCAGAGTGCACATCAAATTTTCTCAAATCACAGGCATGCCCACTTTTGAAGATACCATCTATGGCTGCTTTTACGAAGTCACTCACAGAGTTGAGACGTCATGGCAGTGTCCATAATGACCCACAAAGCCGACCGCATTTGCTGTCTGGCCCTTTACAGAGAGGGCTTCCCAGGTGGCACTAGTGGTAAAGAATCGGCCTGCCAATGCAGGAGACACAAGAGACGTGGTTTCGATCACTGGATGGAGAAGGTCCCCTGCAGTAGGAAATGGTGACCCACTCCAGTATTCTTGCCTGGAAAAGTTCCATGGACAGAAGAGCTTGGCAGGCTATGGTCCACCGGGTCACAAAGAATTGGATGTGACTGAGCACAGAAAAAAACTTTTGCCCACCCAATAGCCATGAGTGTGAATACATAATGGACATATGAATTTCAGGCAGCTACATGCAACAATCTGGGTGATTTCCACCAACCTAGTGGTGAGCAAAGGAACCCAGAGATAAAAGAGGACATATTACATCAATCCATCTATTTTAAAGGCCCCAAACTAGGACTTCCCTGCTGGTCCAGTGGTTAAGACTCAATGTTTCCAATGCAGGGGCTGTGGTTTCAATTCCTGGTCAGGTAACTAAGATCCTGCGTGCTGGGATGTGCTGCCAAATAAATAAAAAGTTAAAGAACGCAAACCAAAACAAACAAACAAACAAAAAAACCCACTAAAGCACAACTGGTCTGTGCTGTTGGGAATAAGAATGAAATTTTCCTGGAAGTAATGAATAGAGATGAGAAAGGAGCAGAAGGAAGGCTTCTGGAAAACTCGTGAAAATTTTCAGCTGTACATGTGTATTTGCACATTTTTCTTTATGCATATTATATCTCAATAAAAGTGTTGTTTTGTTTAGTTTCCAAGTCCTGTGGGACTCTTTTGTGACCCCATGAACTGTAGCCCACCAGGCTCCTCTGCCCATGGGATTTCCCAGGCAAGAATACTGGAGTGAGTTGCCATTTCCTTCTCCAGGGGATCTTTCTGACCCAGGGATCGAGCCTGAGTCTCTTGCATTGGCAGGTGGATTCTTTACCACTGAGCCACCAGTGTGTAAAATGGCTGTGTAAATACAACAGTGTTCACATGGCCAAAGTGTAGATTTATTGAGCACTTACTAGTGTGGCAAAGATGCTAAACATTGGGCATCCAGGAAGGATCAAAGGGACACTCCTGCCCTCTCAAAGTCTGCCCTGTCACAGAAAGACAGACAGCAAGAGAGCACTCAGTCAGCCTCAGCCTCCACCTGTCCTTTTCTCCCTGAAGCAGAGAAACCCGATTCTAGGAGGATTTCTGACACAAGAATAGAAGAATAGACCTGAATAGACATTCCTCCAAATAAGACATACAGATGGCCAATAGGTACATGAAAAGATGCTCAACATCGCTATTAGAGAAACGCAAATCAGAACTACAGTGAGATATCAACTCACACCTGTCAGGATGGCCATCTTCAAAAAGACTGCAGATAAAACTTGTTGATGAGAATGTAGAGAAAAAAGACACTGTACACATTCGTGCAGTCACAATGGAGAACAGTGTGAAGGTGCCTCAAAAAACTAAAAGTAGAACTACTACATGATCCAGCAATTCCACTCCTGAGTATATATCAGAAGACAATGAAAACACTAGTTTGAAAGGATACATGCACTCCTTGCTGTTCATTGCGGCATTATTTATGATAGCCCAGATATGGAAGCAACCTAAGTGCCCATCAACAGACAAGTGGATAAAGATGTGGCATATATATACACACATATATACACATATATGGCGATGGCACCCCACTTCAGTACTCTTGCCTGGAAAATCCCATGGACAGAGGAGCCTGGTAGGCTGCAGTCCACGGGGTCGCTAAGAGTCGGACACGACTGAGCGACTTCACTTTCACTTTTCACTTTCATGCATTGGAGAAGGAAATGGCAACCCACTCCAGTGTTCTTGCCTGGAGAATCCCAGGGACGGGGGAGCCTGGTGGGCGGCCGTCTATGGGGTCGCACAGAGTCAGACACGACTGAAGCGACTTAGCAGCAGGAGCAGCATACACATATATATGTATGATGGTATATTACTCAGCCTAGAAAATATTATGCTTAGTGAACTAAGACAGAGAGGGACAAATACTGTATGTTATCAGGATATATGCAGAATCTAAAAAATACAACATAGTAGTAAATATAACAAAAAACAAAGAGAACAAACTAGTGGTTGCCAGTGGGGAGAGGGAAGGAGGAGGGGCAAAAGAGGAGTAGGAGATTAAGGGGTACAAACTACAATGTATAAAATAAATAAGCTACCAAGATACATATTGTACAGCAAGGGAATACAGGTGACTTCATAATAATTATACAGGAGTATAATCTATAAAAATTTCAATTTTTTGAAATTTTACAATTTAAACTTTTTATTTACAATTTTACATATTTACATATTTAAATTTTACAATTTACAACCATGTTGTACACCTGAAACTAAGGCAAAAGTCATTTTTCGAGTGCTCTGATTTTTTCAAACCCTTTAGTCTCAGAACTTTTCAGATAAGAGCTTTTGAAGGAAGCAAAAGAAGTGGGCAGCTCTAACTACAGGAGAGGTGAAAAACAAGGACAGTGGGTAGAAGCCCCTGGGATTCCCTGGGGACTCAGTTGAAAACCCCTAGCTCAGTAGCAGGAAAGAGGTATACATGCCCTGATAAAAGAAAGGTTCACATACGGAGGTCTGGAGAAGTCATTCTGGCTTCTACATAAGTTAGCTTGAATTTTATGCTAGCTAAAATAGCCTGCTTGTGACCTATCAAACCTACATTATATACTTGCTTTAATTATTAAAGAAACGGGCACACTGACCAGAAGTCAAGAATGTCCATGTTCAAAATAAAGATTAAATGCCTCCCTTCCTGGGACATCAATGCTGGTCCTCCTTTGGTGATAAGACTCCCTTCCCAAGCTCCAAGGCCATACTGGCTGACTATGCACATTCTGGTCTTGTTTCTTTGAAACTTTGAAGGAGTGTCTCTCTGACTTCTCTGACATTCTTTGCTCTGACAAGACACAAAGTGAAAGTCATTCAGTCGTGTCCGACTCTGCAACCCCATGGACTGTATCAGTTCAGTTCACTTCAGTCACTCTCTGACTCTTTGAAACCCCATGAACCACAGCACGCCAGGCCTCCCTGTCCATCACCAACTCCCGGAGTTCACCCAAACCCATGTACACTGAGTCGGTGATGCCATCCAGCCATCTCATCCTCTGTCGTCCCCTTCTCCTCCTGCCCTCAATCTTTCCCAGCATCAGGGTCTTTTCAAATGAGTCAGCTCTTCGCATCAGGTGGCCAAAGTATTGGAATTTCAGCTTCAACATCAGTCCTTCCAATGAACATCCAGGACTGATCTCCTTTAGGATAGACTCGTTGGATCTCTTTGCAGTCCAAGGGACTCTCAAGAGTCTTCTCCAACACCACAGTTCAAAAGCATCAATCCTTTGGCACTCAGAAAAACCATAGCCTTGATAGACAGACCTTTGTTGGCAAAGTAATGTCTCTGCTTTTCAATATGCTGTCTAGGTTGGTCATAACTTTCCTTCCAAGAAATAAGCATCTTTTAATTTCATGGCTGCAATCACCATCTACCATGATTTTGGAGCCCAGAAAAATAAAGTCTGACACTGTTTCCACTGTTTCCCCATCTATTTCCCATGAAATGATGGGACCAGATGCCATGATCTTCATTTTCTGAATGTTGAGCTTTAAGCCAACTTTTCCACTCTCTTTCACCTTCATCAAGAGGCTCTTTAGTTCACTTTCTGCCATAAGGGTGATGTCATCTGCATATCTGAGGTTATTGATATTTCTCCTGGCAATCTTGAGTCCAGCTTGTGCTTCCTCCAGCCCAGCGTTTCTCATGATGTTCTCTGCATATAAGTTAAATAAGCAGAGTGACAATATACAGCCTTGACATACTCCTTTTCCTATTTGGAACCAGTCTGTTGTTCCATGTCCAGTTCTAACTGTTGCTTCCTGACCTGCGTATAGGTTTCTCAAGAGGCAGGTCAGGTGGTCTGGTATTCCCATCTTTTTCAGAATTTTCCACAGTTTATTGTGATCCACACAGTCAAAGGCTTTGGCATAGTCAATAAAACAGAAATAGATGTTTTTCTGGAATTCTCTTGCTTTTTCTATGATCCAGCGGATTTTGGCAATTTGATCTCTGGTTGCTCTGCCTTTTCTAAAACCAGCTTGAACATCTGGAAGTTCACGGTTCACATATTGCTGAAGCCTGGCTTGGAGAATTTAAAGCATTACTTTACTAGCGTGTGAGATGAGTGCAATTGTGCGGTAGTTTGAGCATTCTTTGGCACTGCCTTTCTTTGGGATTGGAATGAAAACTGACCTTTTCCAGTCCTGTGGCCACTGCTGAGTTTTCCAAATTTGCTGGCATATTGAGTGCAGCACTTTCACAGCATCATCTTTCAGGATTTGAAATAGCTCAACTCAATTCCATCACCTCCACTAGCTTTGTTCATAGTGATGCTTCCTAAGGCCCATTTGACTTCACATTCCAGGATGTCTGGCTCTAGTTGAGTGATCACACCATTGTGATTATCTGGGCCATGAAGATCTTTTTTGTACAGTTTTTCTGTGTATTCTTGCCACCTCTTCTTAATATCTTCTGCTTCTGTTAGGTCCCTACCATTTCTGTCCTTTATTGAGCCCATCTTTGCATGAAATGTTCCCTTGGTATCTCTAATTTTCTTGAAGAGATCTCTAGTCTTTCCCATTCTATTGTTTTCCTCTATTTCTTTGCATTGATTGCTGAGGAAGACTTTCTTATCTCTCCTTGCTATTCTTTGGAACCTTGCATTCACATGGGTATATCTTTCCTTTTCTCCTTTGCTTTTTGCTTCCCTTAATTTCACAGCTATTTGTAAGGCCTCCTTAGACAGCCATTTTGGTTTTTTCATTTCTTTTTCTTGGGGATGGTCTTGATTCCTGTCTCTTGTACAATGTCACGAACCTCCGTCCATAATTCATCAGGCACTCTGTCTATCAGATCTAGCCCCTTAAATCTATTTCTCATGTCCACTGTACAGTCATAAAGGATTTGATTTAGGTCATACCTGAATGGTCTAGTGGTTTTCTCCACTTTCTTCAACTTCATGGAATTCTCCAGGCCAGAATACTGGAGTGAGTATCCTTTCCTTTCTCCAGGGGGTCTTCCCAACCCAGGAACCAAAACCAGGTCTCCCTCATTGCAGGTGGATTCTTACCAGCTGAGTCACAAGGGAAGCCCAAGAATACTGGAGTGGGTGGCTTATCCCTTCTCCAGTGGATCTTCCCAACCCAGGAATTGAACGAGGGTCTCCTGCATTGCAGGTGGATTCTTTACCAACTGAGCTATGAGGGAAGCCCTGACAAGACATAAAACTGCACTGAAAAGCCATACCTCTCCGGAGCACTTCCTCAGAGTAATCTGAGAGGCTGTCTTCTGAGTTATAGTCCTCAGTTTGGCTCTAGTAAAGCCCTATTCTATTCTTATTATAGATGTTTATTGATTATTGTCATCAACAGTCCCTTAATTATCTTCTATGAAAAAATATATTTTATTTATTTATTTTATTTGGCTGCACTGGGTCTTAGTTGCAGCGTGCAGGATCTTTAGTTAGGGCACGCTAACTCTTAGTTATGGCTTATGGGATCTAATTCCCTGACTAGGGATCAAAGCCCGCCTCCTAAATTCACAGGGGGTCTAAGCTGCTGGACCACCGGGGAAGTCCCACTTAATTCTCTTTTTAAAAAATCCTTTCATTCTCCCTGATTTCTGCCAACAAAACTGAGCTCTAGTGGCTGTAATTTTACATCTAATACTACCGAATAAAATTCTAGAACCAGGTCTTTTAAAAGCACAATAGGGCAATCACCCACCTATAATTTTTAAAAATAGATTTTGTGTGTAATTTCATGAAATAAAATATGTCTATCTTAAATGTTCAGTTGGATGCATTTTGACAAGTCTATATACCTGCATACTGCATCAATGTTTTGTTTTTCCCAAGTATTGGGTTTTATTTTTAATTGTGTGTAATTGACATACTGCAAAATTCACTCTTTTTACTGAGTTCTATGAGTTTTGACAAATGTGTACAGTTGTGTAACCATCATTACAGTTGTGTAAACCAAATATTTATAATTCAAATTATAATTGGAAAAAAAGGAGTCTCCCAAAGAGCTGAAGGTAATATGTGTCCTGAAGTCACAGAAAGGAAGGATTTTTCTGCCCCAAACAACTGTTTTTTTTTTTTTGTGCTCTGCAGATCCCCTGAATATTTGCAAGTGTTACCAGCTTGTTCTTGCCTCTGTTAATATACATCTGCCCTTGAAGTAGTTTTGAACAAAGAGGCCTGTATCACTTGGAAGACTGGAAACTGTTGCCACTTCTTGTGAAACTGACTTGCATAGGCAACCCACGATTCTGACTGGTTACTCCCTTCCCCCGATTCTGACTGGTTACTGCCTTGCTACATAACTTGGCTAATGCATGTAGCAATGACAGGTAGCCCTGCCAATCAGAAATGAATCATTGACACTTGCTTCCTGTCCCACATGAATGACAGAAGATAAAAGTAAAAGTCTTGATAATTACTAGAGAAATGCAAATCAAAACCATAGTGAGATACCTCATGCTGGTCAGAATGGCCATCATCAAAAAGTCTACAAACAATAAATGCTGGAGAGAGTGTGGAGAAAAGGGACCCCCCTATACTGTTGGTGGGAATGTAAACTGGTACAGTTCCTATGGAGAACAGGATGGAGCTTCCTCAAAAACCTAAAAATAGAGTTGCCATAACAATCCAGAAATCCCAGTCCTGGGCATATATCTGGAGAAAACTAGAATTCAGAAGGATACATGCACCCCTATGTTCACAGAAACACTATTCACAATACTCCAGAAACAATCTCAATATCTATCCATCAACAGATGATGGATAAAGAAGATGTGGAATATATATTCTGTTGACATATATATGTCAATTGAATATTACTCAGGGATAAAAAAAGGATGAAATAATGCCATTTGCAGCAACAGGGATGGACCTAGTGATTCTCATACTAGATGAAGTAAGTCAGACAAAGCAAGACAAATACTATATGATATGGCTTATACATGGAATCTTAAAAAAGATACAAATGAACTTGTTTACAAAACAGAAACAGATCCACAGACACAGAAGACAAAATTATGGCTACCAAAGGGGAAATTAGGGAAGGATAAATTAGGTTAGACTTAATATACACACAGTACTATTATAAACTAGATGACCAACAAGGACCTCCTGTATAGCACAAGGAACTGTACTCAATATTTTATAATAAGTTATAAGGTAAATGAATCTGAAATATATATGTGTGTCTATACATATGTTCAGAGAAGGCCGTGGCACCTCACTCCAGTACTCTTGCCTGGAAAATCCCATGGATGGAGGAGCCTGGTAGGCTGCAGTCCATGAGGTCGCTAAGAGTTGGACACGACTGAGCGACTTCACTTTGACTTTTCACTTTCATGCATTGGAGAAGGAAATGGCAACCCACTCCAGTGTTCTTGCCTGGAGAATCCCAGGGACGGGGGAGCCTGGTGGGCTGCCATCTATGGGGTCGCACAGAGTCAGACACGACTGAAACGACTTAGCAGCAGCAGCAGCATATACATATGTTATATATCTAACTGAATCTCTGTTCTGTACACCTGAAACTAACACAACATCGTAAATCAACTGTACTTGAATAATAAAAAATAATATAATTTTAAAAGAATAAAAGATAATGGTGTGGGGGCAGAACGGAAAGCCTGGCCAAAGCTTCTTGAGAGCCCCCCACCACGTACCCCATTTCACAGATGGGAAAACTGATGTTGGGTGAGACTGAGTCACTTTCAAAGGGAAGGTTTCAGACGCAGATTTGTTAGGTGCCAAGGTGCTTAGTCTGTTTTTTTGGCTGCAGCGTGGGTCTTGCAGGATCTTAGTTCCCAGACCAAGGATTGAACTCATGCCCCCTGCAGTGGAAGCGTCTTAACCACTGAACCGCCAGGGAGAACCCTCAAAGTCCTTACTTATAACCAAGGCATTTTCCCCCCATATCATGAGGTGGGGGGAACACATGGAGGACAAAGTAAGGGGCAGCCTAGCTCTTGGGGCCCCGCTGGCCCAGGATGAGCTGTCTCTCCAGCCCCTTTGTGCTGGGCCCCCCCCCACCCCTGCACCCACCCTGCCCAGCATATCCAAACAAGAGCAGATGCCAAGGAGTTTTAAGGATGCTGGGGTGGTGATGTCCAGCCCCCTTCCTGGGAACCCCAGCTCAGCCATTGACTAGCTGCATAGCTTTGAGAAAGTGGCTAAAACACCTCTGGGCCTCTGTTTTCCCTTTTGTAAAATGGAAGTATTCTCAGTGACTACCTTACACGGCCGGGGTGATGATTGACTACTCCTCCTCCCGCAGCTTTACCAAGATAAAACTGACATGTAGCATTGCCTGGGTTTAAGGTGTATAACGTGATGATGTGACATGTGTATGTTGCAAAATGACTACCACATAAGGTTAGTTAACACCTCCATCATCTCCCATAATTATCTTTTTGTGTGTGTGGTGAGAACACTTAAGACCTACTCTCTTAGCAACTTTCCAGTACACATACAGTGTCACTTGTAATCACCGTGCTGTATGTTAGGTCCCCAGAATTTATTAATCTTCTAACTGAAAGTCTGTCCCCTTCGAGAAACATCTCCCCATGTCCCCATCCACCCAGCCCTTGGTCACCACTATCCTGTTCTCTGTTGTTCTGGCTCAGCTTTCTTAGATTTCACAAATAAATCTTTAAAAACAAAATCAAACTCATAGAAAGAGACTGGCGTTTGCCAGGGCCTGGGAAGTAAGAGAAATAGGTTAAGGCTTGTTGAAAGGTACAAACTTCCAGTTATAAGAGGAGTAAATTCTGTCTGGGGGTGTAATGTACAACATACGGATGATGGTTAACAATATTGCATATTGTGTATTGAAAGGTCGCTAAGAAAGGAGAATTGAAAAGTTCTTGGAAATTCCCTGGCAGTCCAGTGGTTAGGGCTCCACCCTTTTACTGCCAAAGATACTGATTCAATCCCTGATCCGGGAACTAAGATCCCAGGAGCTGGGCAGTGTGGCCAAAAAAAGACATAAAACTAAAAATTTCTCACAACACACAGGACAACTATGTGAAGAGTTGGATATACTACCTAACCTTATTGTAGTTATCGTTTTGCAAAGTATTGTCAACACAAATAATCAATAAATCATCTGTGTGCATGCCAAGTCACTTCAGTTGTACCTGACTCTTTGCAACTCTGTGGACTATAGTCTGCTGGGTTCCTCTCTCCATGGGATTCTCCAGAAAGAATACTGGAGTGGGTTTCCTACTCCAGGGATCTTCTTCACCCAGGGATCAAACCTCCATCTCTTACATCTCCTGCATTGGCAGGCAGGTTCTTTAACCACTAGTGCCACCTGGGAAGCCCAAGGCATCTCTAATAGAAATAGAAGAGGTTTTTTTTTTTTCTTCTAATGCCACCCAGCTTTTGGGATCTTAGTTCCCTGACCAGGAATCAAACTCGGGCCCATAGCTGTGAGAGCGCAGACTCCTCACTACTTGACTGGTACGGAAGTCCGAGAGAAGAGGTTTATTTGCGCCAAACGGAGGAATATAGCCCAGAAGACAGCCTCTCTGATGACTCCGAGGAACTGCCTCAGAGAACCATGATTTTAGCTCTGTTGTATGTCTTGTTAAAATAAAGAACATCAAACAAGTCAGGGAGACACTCCTTCAAAGTTTCAAAGAAACAGACCGGCACATGCACAGCAAGTCAGTATGACCTTGGCACCTGGGAAAGGAGTCTTATTACTGAAGGAGGACCAGCGCTGGTGTCCCAAGAAGTGAGGCATTTAATTTTTATTTTGAATATGGACATTCTTGACTTCTGGTCAATGTGCCCTTTTCTTTAATAATTAAAGCCGAAGTACAATGTAGCTTTGGTAGGCTACAAACAGGCTGTTTTAGTTAGCATCAAGTTCAAGTTAACCCAGGTGGCCCAGTGGTAAAGAATTCCGCCGGCCAATATAGGAGACACAAGTTCGATCCCTGGGTCAGGAAGATCCCCTGGAGAAGGAAATGGCAACCTGCTCCAGTATTCTTTGCCTGGAAATTTTCTTGGATAGAGGAGCCTGACAGGCTACAGTCCATGGGGTCGCAAAGAGTTGCACATGACTGAGCACACATGTAGGAGCCAGAACGACTTCCCCAAACCTCAATAATGGGAAGATTTCTTTTATCCGTATATATGTATTAAATCACTACTTTGTACATCGTAAGCTTATCTCAACACAGCTAGGGGAAAAAAGTAGATTCCACAGTTACGTAAGGTCAGACAGTATTTGTCTGCTCCCTCTGACTTATTTCATCCAGTGTGTAATTTATGTGAATCTACGTAGGCAATGCATGATGAATGTTTTATAAACATCTTTTTTGTTCATTACTTCCCCAGAATTTCCCCAACTGCTGACAGGGATCAAAGCTCCGAGTGGTCACTGAAGGTGGAGGGGTCCCCCACCCAGACTTCCTCTTCCTGTCCCAACCCCTCAACACCTCAGCCCTGGGGACTCCATCTTGGCCCCACAGGAATGGAACTTTCCCACTCTTGGGGCTATTTCCACACCCCTAGGAGCCTTTTCACAATATTCTTAGCAGGACCTGTTGGTTAATTTCTGTTTTCAGATTTTGAGCAACTTTACAGAAAAAAAAAATAAGGAAGCTTGCTTTGCTTCCTTGATGTCTACTGGGTTCCTCAGAAACCCTCAGCTCCTCCCCTGAAGGCCTAGGGCACTTCTTGCTCTGCCAGTGTCCCTGGCAGGGGGCAGAGGGTCACCATCCCACCTCCACCATCCTTGCTCAGCTGGCAGCTCCAGACCCTCACTTTTTTGTTCTTTTTAAAAGCAGCTTTTGTTGTTCAGTCACTAAGTCATGTCTGACTCTTTGCCACACCATGGACTGCAGCCCACGAGGCTCCCTTGTCCTTCACTATCTCCCAGAGTTTGCACAAACTCATGTCCATTGAGTTGGTGATGCCATCCAACCATCTCACTGTCTGCTGCTCCCTTCTCCTGCCCTCAATCTTTCCCAGCATTAGGGTCTTTTACAATGAGTCGGCTCTTCACATCAGGTGGCCAAAGTATGGGAGCTTCAGCTTCAGCATCAGTCCTTCCAATGAATATTCAGGATTGATTTCCTTTAGGATTGACTGGTTTGATCTCCTTGCTGTCCAAAGGATTCTCAAGAGTCTTCTCCCAATACCACAGTTGGAAAGCATCAATTCTTCAGCACTCAGCCTTCTTTATGGTCGAACTCTTACATCCCTATATGACTACTGGAAAAAAACATAGCTTTGAGAAGCAGCTTTACTGAAGTATAATTTACACGCTACAACATTTATCCATTTCAAGTACAGGACTCGATGGTCTGCAGTAAAATTTCATAGGGGTGCGCAGCCATCACTGCAATCCAGTTCTGGAACATTTCCATTGCCCTTAAAAGGAATTCTGTGCTGCTTTTCAGTCCCTGTCTATTCCCAATCCCATCCCTAGGCAACCACTTTCTGTCTGTGAATTTGCTTATTCTGGACATTCCATATAAATAGAATCATACACTATGTGGTGGTTTTTTTTTTTTAGGATTTTTTGATGTGGACCATTTTGAAAGTTTTTATTGAATTTGTTACAATATTACTTCTGTTTTTCATGTCTTTGTTTTTTTGACCTCGAGGCAAATGGGATCTTAGCTTCCTGACCAGGGATGGAACTGTCACCCCTGAATTAGAAAGCAAAGTCTTAACCACTGGACCACCAGGCAAGTCCCCCAATATGTGTTCTTTTGCATCAAGCTTCTTTCACTTAGCATAGTGTGTTTGAGGTTTATTCATGTTGTAACAAGTATTTTGGGCTTCTCTGGTGGCTCAGACGGTAAAGAATCTGCCTGCAACGCTGGAGACCTGGGTTTGATCCCTGGGTTGGGAAGATCCCCTGGAGAAGGAAATGGCAACCCACTCCAGTATTCTTGCCTGGAGAATTCCATAGACAGAGGAGTCTGGTGGGCTACAGTCCATGGGGTCACAGAGTCAGACACGACTTAGCAATTGAGCACACTTTTTTTTTAAGTAGAGCAAATTCAAGACCACAAACCTTTCCCTCCTGTCATTTGGGGGAGATAATACTTTAGAAAAGCCCCCTGCCCAGCATAGCATGGACTGAGAACCATCCTCTGCTGTGATGTGTTCCCAACTCCCCCCTCCAGAACATCAGTGCTCACCACCCCAGGGGTGCCCTCCTGACCTTCCCAAGCCCTGCTGCTCACCTGAGGAATTCCCTTCTCACTTTGTGGGGCTCTCCTTCTTAGTACATCCTGGGAACTACACCGCCCAGGCCAGAGCCAGACCCCTTTTGGGTATTCAATAATAATAACGTATTATTACATCAAGACTATATTATTATAGTATATATTAATATCACATCCATATATTATTATCACTGTGGCAGCCAGGAGTTCCTAAGTGTTGCCCAAGTTATACTGTGACCCAACAGTGACTCTGGCATCTGTTTGCACCCGAGGCCTCCCTGATGAGCTCACGTGTTCAGTTGTCTCCTGGGGATCCTGGGGACCTAAGCCACACCCACAAGTAATAGGTAAAAAGCCTTAGGTTGCTACTTTCCCTACAAACCAACTACAGTTGTTTTTGAGGGACAGTCCTTTCAAGAAGGGTTCCAGGGACTTCCCTGGTCGTCCAGTGGCTAACACTCCATGCTCCCAATGCAGGGGATCTGGGTTCAATCCCTGGTCAGGGAACCAGATCTCATAGGCTGCACCTAAAGACCTGGTGAGGCCAAATAAATACGTATTAAAAAATTAAGAAGAAGAAGGATTCCAGCTGATTCCAGTGTGAGGAATGACAGGGATGAAAATAATCCTCAAGAGTTATTGGCAATAGATAGGTATATAGATTGGAGTAGGAACTGGCAACTCACTCCAGTATTCTTGCCTGGAAAATTCCACAGACAGAGAAAGCTGGCGGGCTACAGTCCCTGGGGTTGCAGAGTCTGACATGACTGAGCATGCACACACACAGTTACATGAAAGTGAAGTCGCTCAGTCGTGTCCCACTCTTTTGCGACCCATGGACTGTCGCCCACCAGGCTCCTCTGTCCATGGGATTCTCCAGTTAAGAATATTGGAGAGGGTTGCCATTTTCTTCTCTGGGGGATCTTCCCGACCCAGGAATCAAACCCAGGTCTCCTGCATTGCAGGCAGATTCGTGACCATCTGAGCCACCAGGGAAGTTTTAAATACTGGGGCGGGGGGGGGGGGGGGGAGATTTAGGAATTCCCTGGCTATCCAGTGGTTAGGACTCCTTGCTTTCCCTGCATGGCCTAGGTTCACTCTCTGGTAGGGGAACTAAGATCCTGCAAACCTCCAGACACCGCCAACAACAAAAAAATAATAATTAATTTAAAAAGGGAGATGGAAGGAATTCCCTGGGGGTCTGAAGTTCAGGGGGCAAGTTTCAATCCCTGGTAGGGGAACTAGGATCCTGAACGTCCCCAGGCAGAGAAAAAAAAATTTTTTTAAGGTGTAAACTTGCAGGAACCCAGGACTGCTAAAACCTTTATGCGGAGAGTTGTTGGGAATCACAGACCTCCCGCCTTGCCCTCACCCCAGCCACCGACTGACCGTAGGGACATGACATCATGGAGTCCCTGACGTAATGCATCATGGAACGCATAAAGGTTGGAGTTTACTCTCCTGAGAGGGTTTTGAGAATTTTGTGCAACGCGTGGGGCACTTGGCGTGATACCTGGGGGCGTGGTCAGGACTGACACTACTGGCTGCTCTGGTCCATGGTGGGTGGGGTCCGTGAATATTCTTAGAATAAAATGCCCTTAGGTGGAAGATTTTACACCATCATTTACGTACAAATAAGGGGCCGAGGCCGAGGCGATTTAAACAGAGTTTCGTTGACGCTGAGAACTACGGAGTAACTCATGACCTACTCTCCCTCCTCCATCCCCCCTCCCCGCGGCCCGCCACCGGCGAGGTCTCTAATTAGGGTCACCCAAATTCCTGGTTACAGACGCTTTTTGATCTTTCGATCAAAGCAACCGGCAAGTTGAGCCACAGCGCCCCCTTGCGCTCAGAGAGTTTACCTGCCTAAGCGGGCCCCGGAGGGAATACCGTGACTTCCCAATTCAGTTCAGTTCAGTTCAGTCGCTCAGTCGTGTCCGACTCTTTGCGACCCCATGAATCGCAGCACGCCAGGCCTCCCTGTCCACCCCCAACTCCCGGAGTCTACCCAAACCCATGTCCCTCGAGTCGGTGATGCCTTCCAGCCATCTCATCCTCTGTCGTCCCCTCCTCCTGCCCCCAATCCCTTTCAGCATTAGGGTCTTTTCCAATGAGTCAACTCTTCGCATGAGGTGGCCAAAGTATTGGAGTTTCAGCTTCAACATCAGTCCTTCCAATGAACACCCAGGACTGGTCTCCTTTAGGATAGACTCGTTGGATCTCCTTGCTGTCCAAGGGACTCTCAAGAGTCTTCTCCAACACCATAGTTGAAAAGCATCAATTCTTCGGCACTCAGCCTTCTTTATAGTCCAACTCTCACATCCATACATGACCACTGGAAAAACCATAGCCTTGACTAGACAGAACTTTGTTGGCAAAGTAATGTCTCTGCTTTTTAACACGCTGTCTAGGTTGGTCATAACTTTCCTTCCAAGGAGTAAGTGTCTTTTAATTTCATGGCTGCAATCACCATCTACTGTGATTTTGGAGCCCCCCAAAATAAAGTCTGACACTGTTTCCACTGTTTCCCCATCTATTTCCCATGAAGTGATGGGACCAGATGCCATGATCTTTGTTTTCGGAATGTTGAGCTTTAAGCCAACTTTTTCACTCTCCTCTTTCACTTTCTTCAAGAGGCTTTTTAGTTCCTCTTCACTTTCTGCCATAAGGGTGGTGTCACCTGCATATCTGAGGTTATTGATATTTCTCCTGGCAACCTTGATTCCAGCTTGTGCTTCTTCCAGCCCAGCGTTTCTCATGATGTACTCTGCATAGAAGTTATATAAGCAGGGTGACAATATACAGCCTTGACGTACTCCTTTTCCTATTTGGAACCAGTCTGTTGTTCCATGTCCAGTTCTAACTGTTGCTTCCTGACCTGAATACAGGTTTCTCAAGAGACAGGTCAGATGGTCTGGTATTCTCTTCTCTTTCAAAATTTTCCACAGTTTATTGTGATCCACACAGTCAAAGGCTTTGGTATAGTCAATAAAGCAGAAATAGATGTTTTTCTGGAACTCTCTTGCTTTTTCAATGATCCAGAGGATGTTGGCAATTTGATCTCTGGTTCCTTTGCCTTTTCTAAAACCAGCTTGAACATCTGGAAGTTCAAGGTTCAAGTATTGCTGAAGCCTGGCTTGGCCAGTTCAGTTCAGTTCACTCAGTTGTGTCCAACTCTTTGAGACCCCATGAACTGCAGCATGTCAGGCTTCCCTGTCCATCACCAACTCCCAGAGTTTACTCAAACTCATGTCCATCGAGTCAGTGATGCCATCCAAACATCTCATCCTCTGTCGTCCCCTTCTCCCCCCTTCAAACTTTCCCAGCATCAGGGTCTCTTCAATGAGTCAGTTCTTTGCATCAGGTGGCCAAAGTATTGGAGTTTCAGCTTCAGCATCGGTCCTTCCAGTGAATATTCAGGACTGATTTCCTTTAGGATGGACTGGTTGGATCTCCTTGCTGTCCAAGGGACTCTCAAGTCTTCTCCAACACCACAGTTCAACAGGATCAGTTCTTCTTGAGCTCAGCTTTCTTTATAGTCCAACTCTCACATCCATACATGACTACTGGAAAAACCATAGCTTTGACTAGATGGACCTTTGTTTAATATGCTGTCTAGGTTGATCATAGCCTTTTTTCCAAGGAGCAAGCATCTTTTAAATTTCATGACTGCAGTCACCATCTGCAGTGATTTTGGAGCCCCTCAAAATAAAGCCTCTCACTGTTTCCATTATTTCCCCATCTATTTTCCATGAAGTGATTGGAACGGATGCCCTGATCTTAGTTTTCTGAATGTTGAGTTTTAAGCCAACTTTTTCACTCTCCTCCTTCACTTTCATCAAGAGGCTCTTTAGTTCTTCACTTTCTTCCATAAAGGTGGTGTCATCTGCATATCTGAGGTTATTGATATTTCTCTGGCTTCCCAGAGCAAGGTTTAAATGTTAAATTTTGGGGACTTCCCTGGTGGTCCAGTAGTTATAACCCACCCTTCCATTGTGGGGAGATGCGGGTTCCATCACTGATCAGGGAACTAAGGTGCTCCGCGGACAAAAATAAACAATTTTTTTTTAAGTTAAACTCTTAAAACCATCTCCCTCCCATTGTGTCTCCCACCAGTTGAAAGGCTTCCCTGCCAAGTCTGTGAAGGGAGCCTCGCATCCAGGGCGGGATGTCTCAGGGGTCCGAGATGACCCACTTTCTTCCCTGTATCCTATCTACTCAAGGGCCTTGCACGTCCATCTTTCTGCCCTGTTAGGAGTTTCACGTAAGTTTTAGTTGTTGCTATTGGTGTTGTTTAGTCGCTCAGTCGTGTCCGACTCTTTTGCGACCCCATGGACTATAAGGCTGCCAGGCTTCTCTGTCCATGGGATTCTCCAGACAAGAATACTGGAGTGGGTTGCCATGCCCTCCTGCATCTCCTGCATTGGCAGGCAGATTCTTTCCCACTTAGCCACCAGAGAAGCCCTGTAAATCTCAGAAGAAATGCTGAATTGGAGGGGGTTTTTGCTTCTCCAAGGCCCCACCTGCAAAACTGTGTGTGTGTGATTTTTCTAGTTAGGGTGTCTTTAGATTTCTCCGAATTCTCAAAAGGAGAGGTGACCTCTGGACTTCCCTAGTAGTCCAGTGGTTAGGATTCCACACTCCCTATGCAGGGGGCAAGACTTCAATTCCCGGTTGGGGAACTGGGATCCCGCATGTTGCACAGCCTGCCCCCACCAAAAAAACAGGATAGGTGACCTCAAAATCAGGGCCAAGTCTTCGGTGGGTGGGAAAGGAGGGGCCTAGGTGTCCCATTTCTGCCCACACTCTCTTGGTCACAACCTCAGATGGGCCACAACTCCGATTACAGGTGGGGTAGTGCTCTACCTGGAGGGGGGTGGTCACGATCTTCAGCTTATCCTCCCATCAGGGTCCCCTCCCCAGGCACCCATCCCAGCTGAGTCCCATCACCCACATTACACTTGGACCCCACCTGACCCTGCTGAGATCCCTTCTGCAGTTTCCCATCACTCCAGCAGCGGTCATATTCAGGGGTCATATTCTTACTCAGGCCCCAGGTGGCTATTAGACCTTGACCCCTCAAGACCCTTTCCCACTGGCTCCATTCTGCTGTCTTGCTTTTGCCTCCACACACCCCCTCCCTTCCCAGGTAACACCTCTTCACTTTCTCTTCACATTCTCTTAAGTGCCCCCTCCTCCAGGAAGCCTTCCCTGACTGCCCCAGGCTGAGTGGATTATGGTGTCCTCAGGGATCTCTTAGCCCCATGTGATACAGACTTCTGACCAGGCTATGTGTCTGTGCCCTCAGAGGAAAGGGGCCTCATAGCTCTTATTCAGGCTGTAAAATTCACATCTGATTTTAGCTAAGGGTTATGGACTGAACTGTGCCCCCAGAAAATTCGTATGCTGGAGTCCTAAGCCCTATGCCTCAGAACGTGACTCTATTTGGAGATAAGACTTTCAGAAAGATCATTAAGTTGGGAGTTCCCTGGTGGTTCAGTGGCTAAGACTCCATGCTCTCAATTCAGGGGGCACAGGTTCCGTCCCTGGCTGGGGAACTAGATCCCACATACTGCAACAAAAGATTCTGTGTGCTGCAATTAAGAGTCGCTGCTGCTAAGTCACTTCAGTCATGTCCATCCGACTCTGTGTGACCCCATAGACAGCAGCCCACCAGGCTCCCCTGTCCCTGGGATTCTCCAGGCAATAACACTGGAGTGGGTGGCCATTTCCTTCTCCAATGCATGAAAGTGAAAAGTGAAAGTGAAGTCGCTCAGTTGTGTCCGACCCTCAGCGACCCCATGGACTGCAGCCTACCAGGCTCCTCTGTCCATGGGATTTTCCAGGCAAGAGTACTGGAGTGGGGTGCCAGTGCCTTCTCCGAATTAAGAGTCGGTGCAGTCCAAAAAAGTTTTTCTTTGACAGTGTCAGTCAGGGAGAATAAATCAAAGGGATGATCCAGAATGGAGAGAAGTGATCAAAAAAAAAAAAGATAATTAAATCCAAATGAGGTCACTAGTGTAGACTCTAAGCCAATACGACTGGTGTCCTTAAGAGGAGATTAGGACACAGATATGCACAGAGGCAAGAGCATGTGAGGACACAAGGAGAAGAAAGCCATCTATGCGCCAAGGAGAGGGGCCTTTGAAGAAATCAACCCTGCCAACACCTTCACCTTGGACTCCTGCTCTCCACAAATGGGAGAGAGTAATTTCTGTTGTGTAGGTCACCTGGTACGTGGGACTGGGTTGTGGCAGCCCCGGCATTACTAATCCACCCAGTAAAGTCCCTGATAAGTCCTGCAGTTAGGAAGCCCTGTGAATACCCTGCCGGAAATGGAGAGGAAGAAGCAGGAGGAGCTCCAACTCTCTGGGATGGGAGCTGGGCAGGCATCGTTTGCCGTGCTCCTGTCCTCACACAAGTGCCAGTTCTGATCTTAGCAAGCGGAAAAAGACTCCTGATCTGTGTGGCTGCAAGTCCCAAGGAGACAGTGCCAGAGGGCTGGGGAGTCTGTCTGGTCTGTTGACGCTCTGCTACTGACGGTCCCATCAGAGTGGCCAAGAGAACCATCACTGGTTCCCAGGTTCTGGAAAGGCCAACCCAAGATGTTGGCTGGAACCTGGAAGCTAGTAGATCTTGGAGTCCATGTTCACCTTAAGAGTGTGGAATGCCCTCTAGAAGAACAGGGTTGGGTGGGGCCTGAGGCACAAGGTCAGGGGACGGGACCCAAGGGAGGTGGGCCCCATATGGCTCCCTTGGAAAGAAAGCAAGGTGGGTGCCAGCTGGCAGATGGGAGTTTATTTCTCTGGAAAGGGATGCAGCAGGTCAGGCGGGGGTCAGGGCAGGGAGACACCCTCTAGCTTCTGGTCCAGAGTCTTCAGATCATCCAGGAAGCGGGTCGGGGTGAGGATGTGCGAGGAGCCTGGACGGGAGGGAGGGGCTGCGAGAGTGGCCTTGGCCCCTGACCCTTCCACCCAGAGGGTCGTTCAGGAACACCCTGGCTCTCAGGACTCAGGAGTCTCACCTCCTGGAAAGGGAAGGGTCCACTCCCAGGGGACCCCATTCCTGGGAAGCCAAGCCCTAACCCTTCTCACCTAGGGCTCCCAGATGCCAGCCCTGCAGAGGCTCCAGGGTTTGGGGACCCAGAAGGCGCACAGCTATCAGTTCCCCAGGAACCCACAGGCGGGAGAGTCGGGCTCCCAGCCCCTGCCCACCCCAGGAGACCCCAGTCTTGGCCACTCACCGATGAGCACCTCCCACTTGCCATCAGTGGCCCTGGTAACTTCGTAGGCGGCCCGCATCTCTGACATGGCCACACCACCCACGATGTAGACAATAAGCCGGGGCCCTGCCCGGGCCTCCACGCCTGCCTTGTTCTTGTGCCAGTGGCCGAAGCGGGCACTGTGCGAGGAAGGCAGGCGGAGGTCAGACTGGGTAGCAGATCACCCCTTCCCCAAGCCTTACTTCCTGTGGGTCTGGGCGTGTCCCTGGCCTCACCTGACGGCAGCCTGGGAGCTGGATGTGGGGGCAGGGTCAGACACAAAGGGCCACAGCTTCCGGTCCAGCCGGTCTTCCACAGCATCCTAGGGCCGGAGAGGGAGGCTGAGGAGAGGGGCCCGGGCAATGAGGCCCAAGGTCTGGAGCCTCCTCCATCAGGTATGTTCCCGGGCCAAGATCCTGGCAGACAGGGGCTGCCACCTGTACCTCCAGCCCCTTGATGACCCAGGACCCGGCCTCTTAGCTTCTTAAGGACCCTGCTCCTGCTCAGCTCCTCAGGGACCCAGGAGTGTGGACCTCCAGCCCCTGGAGAAGCCAAGATTCTGAGCCCCTAACCCCTCAGGAACCCAGAGGTCTAGGCATCCAGGATCCATAAGGATAAGGGGGTCTCCAAGCAGGCAGAGATGCCAGGACTCCACACAGACGGCAGGAAGCAGGAAGCCAGGTCCCTGGCCAGGTCTTTTAGGCTGCTGCTGCTTTTGGCTCCCACAGTGGGGCTGGGGTTGGTATGGGCAGGGCAAAGCGGGACCCAGGTGGCGTCCTGGGGGGCAGGAGTGAATAGAGGGGGACAGAAGAGGGGGCCAGCAAGTGGAGAGAAGATGAAGCTCTTCTCTCTGTATGCGCCCCTGTTCCTCCAGTGTGGGATGGGGTTGCCCCCAGACCCCAGGCAGAGCCACGGGGATGCCCGTAATGAGGGATTTTCTCTTAAGCCCTGGGGCTTAGGACAGTGAGCAGGGAGGGGGCTGAGCATGGCCTGGATCGGGGAACTCAGGTCCCACCCCTACCAGCGGTACCTCCATCACATCCTTGATGACCGGGGTCCAGCGAGACAGCTGATAGGTGGGCTCTGAGCGCTCCCTCCGCTCCAGTCGGCTGGTGGTCCCAGAGCTCTACAGGTGGGGCGGGTGGGGTTGGTGGGGGAATTAGGGAGAAGGAGGCAGGTCACGGATGGGGCTTGTCGGGCTGGGGGAGGTTGCAGACAGAGCGAGGAAGGAAAACAAGAGGGAGGGAGGAAGAAATACACAGGTGATGAAACCAAGACGAGACAAAGAAGAAATCAGGACTGAGAGAGATGGGGACTGACGACGGAGGACACAGAAACAGGGGGACTGAGAGGAGGTGGACAGGGTGACAGACGGGGGCGCCTGGGAGAGAGGCAGAGGGCAGGCAGGGGGAGAACACGAGAGGTGCCTGCAGTCGAGCGGCAGCGGAGGCAAGGTCGAGGGAGGAGGGACGTGTTGAGAGCCGAGCCCAGGAAGCTGCTGAGTGTGTTCCGGGTGGACTGGAGGCCCTGAGACCTCCGGGAGCCCAGGGTCCCCTGCTGGGGACCCAGCTATCGACCTGTGGGACGTGGACCACACGCCCCACACGGCAGCGCCACTAGGACTCGGGCTCTATGCCTCATGGCCCCCACTTCTCCTGTGACTCTGAGACTCGGAACAGCCCTGCTGCCCCCCAATCCCCAGACCCTACTCAGGGCTCCCCGTGCTCCCAGAACCACATCACGCCTGGTGTGTCCCCGCCCTGGTGATGTGCCCTCTGACCCCAGTCACCCCCCTCTGACTCAGTGCCCTCTCCCTGCCCAGCATACCCCAGGGTTGGTGACAGTGCCCCCCAGCTGCTCCAGGTTCCTGATGAGGTTGCTGTGTGCCTGCACATTGGCGTGCTGAATCAGCTTGGCCAGGTTCTCCTCGCTCACACCTGGAGGCGGCCGGAGGGCGGGGCTTATGTGGAGGCTCACAGGGTGGTGGTGGGCAAGGGGGAGGGTGGAGAGGTGGCCACACAGGCTTCTGGGTTGAGGGGCTTGGGGTGGGGGCATCCAGCAGTCGGGACACCCTGGGGACCGGGGGAGCCACCTACGCTCACAGAGGGGGCGGATTCCTCATGTTAGAACTCTGGATGGGAATCCTAGAGGAGGTGGTAGATTGGAGGAGCCTCTGGAATCAGTTGAGGGGGCTAAATTTGGAGGAGCCCTAAAAATAGATTCAGAGGGTCTCCATGCCAACGGAGGCCAATGGAGGGTGGCCCAAGGTCCAGAGTGGTATCTGCGGGGTTTGGCGTACCTGGTGTGTGGGGGCATCTGCAGGAGTGAGAGCCTCCCACAGTCACCAGAAACCGTGGTGAATGATGGTATACCAACCTCCCCCGCCTCTTCAACTCCAGGCCCCCTACCTACCATTCCGTAGCAGGATGTAGAGCAACAGAACCCGGATCTTGTCGTAGGCTGGCACTGCAGCATCCAGTAGCACCGGTACAATCAGCTTCATGGGGTCCTTGATCTTCTCACCCTCTGCGTCTGAGCCCATGGCTAAGTCCTGGGGGCCATAGGGGTCAGACACCATGTGGAGGGACGGGGCAGGGCAGGGACATCCCCATGGGCCTCGGCAAGACCTCTGGGCTTCATTTTGCTCTACCAGTCTCTGAAGGTTCTACACACTGTTCGCTGTGAGGTCCCACCCCTCACACAGGCCCCTCCTCCCCATAGGCTTCACCCTCTAGGAGGTTTAGCCTCCTCCCCTACAGGCCATACCTCTCACACAGGCCACACCCCTCACACAGGCCACAACTCTCCACAGGCCCCGCATTTCCAAGGGTGTGTGTGTTAATTCGGAGAAGGCAATGGCAACCCACTCCAGTACTCTTGCCTGGAAAATCCCATGGACGGAGGAGCCTGGTAGGCTACAGTCCATGGGGTCACCAAGAGTTGGACACGACTGAGCGACTTCACTTTGACTTTTCACTTTTATGCATTGGAGATGGAAATGGCAACCCACTCCAGTGTTCTTGCCTGGAGAATCCCAGGGATGGGGGAGCCTGGTGGGCTGCCGTCTATGGGGTCGCACAGAATCAGACACGACTGATGTGACTTAGCAGCAGCAGCAGCAGTGTGTTAATTGCTCAGTGGTGTCGGACTCTTCATAACCCCATGGTCTGTAGACCACCAGGCTCCTTTGTCCATAGAATTCTCCAGGCAAGAATACTGGAGTGGGTTGCCATTTCCTTCTCCAGGGGATCTTCCTGACCCAGGGATCGAACCTGGGTCTCCCTCATTGCAGGCAGATTACCGTCTGAGCTCCTTGGGCCTGCCCTCCCCACAAGAAACTGCCTCTTCAAGGGGCTGGCCCCACAGGCCCCACGCCCACACTCCAAGTCTCAAGAGGAGACAGATCCCACTCCTCACACAGGCCACACCTCTCCAGAGGCCCCAGCCCATACCCAGGTCCTACTTTTTTCCAGGCCGGGCCACCCCCCACAAGTCACAGACTGCCCCAGAAATGCCTCTCCACTCCCAGCCCAGCCCATACAGACCCCACCCCTGCCCAGGGCCCACACACCTGCTCCACGCTGCACAGCTTCTCCACGCAGCCCTTGAAATGCTTCATGCAGTCATCAGCTAAATGCAGGTGTGTAGAGTACTGCAGGGTAGGTGTGGGAGTCAGGGGTAACAGAGACTGAGTCAGGATGGAGACAGGGTGACAGTTGGAGGCACGCAGGTTCCTGGTCCCCGCTTATTGCTCACCTTGTTCAGCTCCTTCTGGTACTGTGGCATCTTTTTCAGGATATGAGACAGGTCTTTGATGTTGGCCTGGGAACAAGGCTGAGCATGAGGCCAGGCCCTGCCTACCCGAGGCCCCCAGTCTAGGCTGGGGCTCCAGACTGAGGCCCCGCCCCTCCCAAGTGGCCCACCCTGCCCCGGGCCTGCACCCTACACACTACAGCCTACCTTGTCTGTGGTCAGCCTCTTGCTCTCACAGAAATTCTTTAGGAGCTCCGTGACCTTCCTGGCAGTGAGAGTGGGCAGGGGGTAGGTTGGGGACTGGTGCCGAGACGGTCATATTGGGGCAGAGTTGGGGGGTGGGGGAGTCACATGGCCCGGGGATGCCAGCCAGGGGACACAGGCCGTGTATGAGCCCACACTGGAAAGGCATGGGGAGGCCAGCAAAGGGGTGTGGCTCGTTGACAGGCATTCATGCAGAATGGGTCCATAATGGGAGGGAGGGGTGGGGACCTCGTGCCAGAGGGCCCCCAACCCCGGTGCCCCCCGCGAGCACACGCACGCGCATGCACATACTTGGACACGTCCGCAATGTGCATGTGTCGAAGCTCCACCCACAGGTCATCATCCTCGTCCAGCAGCACCGCCTTCTCCCGGGCCTCACTGAGCCCAGTGGTCTCGTACCTGGGAAAGCCAGAGACATGAAGGTTGTGAGCGCTCGCTGAAGCCCAGGGACCTGGGTCTGCAGTGACAGCAGAGGATAAGTTCCAGGGTCTGCCCACCTGTAGGTGTCCTGGTCGATGTCCAGCAGGTCGTAGGCCATGGCCTGGAAGGTGAGCTCATGCAGCAAGGGGGACACGGGGTCAGCCGCCCGGTCCATGATGAGCAGCTGTGAGCGAGTCTTCTCAGGGCCCTGGGGTGCAAGGGGTGGGCAGGGGGATGAAGCCATTGACCCTGACCCTGGCTGGGGCCTCCCTCCACCTCCCCAGAAAGCCCCCTCACCTCGCCCAGGTTGGGAGTGTCTGCCTTAAAGGCGTTCAGCTTGGCTAGGACGGCATGGGCCAGCTGTGCTGTGTCCTCTGGGCCCCTGGGGATGGGGTGGGCAGACACGGGGTGGGTGCCTCAGGGTGTGGGGTTTGGGAGGGCCAGTCGGCACAGACTGGGAGTCAGGGATGGGGTTAGGGATGGGAGTCAGGGGTCAGGGTGAGGACTGGAGCTGGGGTTGGAAGAGAGGTGCAAGGTTGGAAGCAGGATGGGGTCAAGGTCAGGGCAGCATCTGGCTGGGGACCCACTTGCGGTAGCGGATGGCCGGGTACTCTTGCAGAGTGGCGCACAGGGTGGCGATCTGCTGGGCCAGTGCCTCCAGCTGCCGTGCTCTCTCGCCCGCCCGGAAGGGGCAGTAGAGGTTGTAGGTGCTGTGGGGGGCATCCAGGGAGAACACCTGCGAGGACACAGAGCCGCCACTGCTGGAGGTGCGCCCCTGCCCAACTCCAGCCGCGGCCATGTGCCACTCCCCGGGGCTTCCTCCGGTCTCTGGAGCCTGCTTTGCAGGCCTGGGGCAGCCCCCTGACTGCTGTTTTGTGGAATACCCCAGCCCCCTCTGCCTTGTGGGGGAAGACAAGCAGTGAGCTGCATGCTGCCCCCCTGCTATTGCCCAGGAAGACGGAACTCCAGGTGACTCCCGCTAAGAGCTCATTCCACCGGTTGTTAGCTGCTTTCCTTTCTGATTCAGCACCCTCTCTGCTTATCACCTTGCCTATTTCTGAGGGAACCTGGGATACTTGGTGACGAAGCCCCACTTCCTACCCAGAAGTGGGCTGGGCTATACCTGAGCTTCGTATGGGAGGAAGGCAAGGTGGATCTCTTTCAGCGTCTTCACCACCTTTGCCAGACGGGAGCGACCCAGCTCACTGAACAGGGGCTCAGGGCAGGCTGGGAATGGGCAAGACGGGGCATCAGGCCAGGGCAGCCCTCACACCCCCTTACCCTGACCCCCACACCGCACCCCTACCCGGCTCTCCTCACTCACTGTCGGTGAAGAAGACGTGTGCGGCTTTGTAGGTGAAGGTCGGGGTCCCCCGGAAATCTGCGATCAGGGCCTGTACCGACTGGGGAAGGTGGATCACTCTCCAGGCCTGGCCAAGTACCCTTAGACAGACCACCCCTGACCCAACCTCCCAGCCACTGCCTGCCCCTCATACACACACAGACATGTATGCCCGCACACACGCATCCACACACACACACACACACTATCATAGGCACCTTCTCCGTGGGGCTCAGCAGATAAATAGCCTCCAGGCTGGGGATGGGTTCTCGTCTTTTGTTGATGTCCTCCACAACTAGTAGGAACAGAGAAAGGGGACATGTGTGGATGGCACTGGGGCCAGGGCACATGCAGAGTCGCACACTCAGGGAGCTGGACACTTGGGGTGCAGAGGCAGGAGGGGATATGCACACTCCCTGAGGGTCCTGAGCTTCAGGGGACACATCCATGGATCACAGGACTAAGAGCTATGTGGGCAGGGCTCTGCACATTCGGGATCACACAGTCATCGCCTCCTGGGGATCGACCTTTGAGAGTTACACATTCTCGGGGTCACACTCTGAAAGCCCCACATGGGGTTCCACACAAAGGGGTTGCACAGCTGGGGAGGCTGACCCCTTAGGGGTTGCAGCTAGGGAGCCCCTTGCGTGGGAAGTCTGACTATCTAGGGGTTGCCATATCAGGGCTGTCTGTAAAGGAAACCGCATCCTTGGAAGTCCTGGACAATTTCAGGGGATCCCACACTCTGGTCCCAGCTGGGAAGCCTGGGGTTGAGGTAGCCACTCACTGGTGATGCCCTCAGCCAAGATGTCTGACATCTTGCAGCAGGACGACAAGATGCGCATACTCGGGTGGTCCATGATGAGCACCTGTCCAGACGGATGGAATGGACAGAAAAGAGGGTGGGAGAGGTTGAAGCTGTCCCCAAGAAGGGGCTGGAGCCACGGGCAAGTCTCTCAGCTTCATGAGCTGATTGAACAAGAGGACCCAGGACCCTACCCAAGCCCAACCCAGACCCACCCACGTGACCTCTGTGGACCAGCAGCCTCCTCGGGGAGCTGGAGTGGTGGGGGGTGTCCCACATTCAGGGCCCCCTGACATGGGTTTGGACAAGGCATTCTATCTCGCCCCTACCTTCCACTCTCCATCTTTCTTGACGCTCCGAATGACTCCGCTCAAAATTTCTGCAGGGAAATGAGGGGTGGGTTCAGTATGTGGGGTCCTCTGGCCCCACAGTGCCCCCCAGTTTTCTGGGTCCTGGGCTGGACTTCCATCGGAACTCCCATTTACTCCTCCCCTCAGTCCTTTGAGGTAGCTCCTGAGGTCACCCCCAAATTATAGTCAGGGCCACTGAGGTTCAGAGAGGAGAAGGAAATTGCCTAAGGACCCTCAGCACCTAAGTGGCAAGTGCCTGGAGCGTAAGTAGTAGATAAATATGCTTTAGATAAACGAATAACTGGAAAGCCACGACTCACATAACAGGTCTACCTGCCTCCAGAACTGGGCTCTCCATCCCCCTATATACTGGAGTACTCCTGGCATGTAGATTTCAGCCACACCCTCATTTCACCTCCATCGTTTACCCTGAACCAGAATGCAGGACCCCTGGATCCCTGTCTGAAACATGCCTGGCTGTGGT
The DNA here is from genome assembly GCF_029378745.1 of Bos indicus. NCBI lineage: Eukaryota > Metazoa > Chordata > Mammalia > Artiodactyla > Bovidae > Bos > Bos indicus. The sequence continues at coordinate 16,249,955 of NC_091766.1, read as the reverse complement.
CATCCCATTACCCAATATCCAGCCTCAGTTTCCTCATTTGTAAAATGGAATCAATGGCTCTCCTGTCTCTCCATCAATCCCTTCATAGGAGGAGGCTCCTTTTTCAGTTGGGGTTTGGGGAGTTTGAGCCACACTCGGCTCTGCCTAGTGGAGGGAGTGGGCAAAAGGGCCAGGGCGGCCCCGCCCAGCAAGTGTCTTGTCCACTGTTATCAGCACTGCCAGGGCGGAAGAAGACTCTGAGGCCGGAACTACCGGGGGTGGGGGAGGGGACGACCTCCACCCACCCCCCACGAAAGAACCAGGCCCGCGAGGCCTGGATGCCACGGTCCCCAGGCTGCAAGGGACTCCTGGGGGCCGGGCAAAGAGCAAGGCGTCCCCCGCCCTTGGATCTGCATTGGAGCCTGGACGCGCATCCTGAGCACTCTCACCAGCTGGGGTCGCTGACCAGCGCACCCAGGCCCGGCCGCGGTCCGCAACATGGGGCCCCAAGAGTCCAGCCCGCCGGACTTTGCCCGGCTTAGAGACGCCGGAGCCTGGCTGTCCAGCGGTGCCCTCCCCACGCCCATTCTTTAGGGGGTCCAGGAGTCCATGCCCAACGCCTGTCTACTCCACCCTTAGTCTGATTTCTTTCGGTCCCCGGAGTTTAGTCTCCCAACTTTGTTCCGCTCCCTCAAGGGAGAGCCAAGTCCCCGCGCACCCCCTCGAGGGTCAGGTGCTCGACGTCCTGCCAGGTCCCCAACTCCCCGCCGCTAGACTCCCAGAGTCCGTGCGCCCCCGGCCCCCCGCCCCCAGGGGGCGGCACTCACTTTCTCCTACCACCGCCTTCAGCCCCGAGGGCGCCATCTTTCCCTAGGGGCGCCGCCGCTTCCGGGTCTGTCCCAAGGTGGGGGCGTGGCCCCGCGCGTCATCCACGTGGCCCCCGCCCTGCGGGTCCAGGGCACGCCCCCTGCCCACCTGGCCCCGCCCCTCCACCGGTTCTCGGAGAAGTTGCGTTCCTTGCTGAAACGACAGGGGAAAGCGTCCCTGCAGACATCTTCAAAGTCGCCGGAGGAGCACGGCCCGACGACACGTTCATAGACGTGAGCTCAGACACACTTCCCTAGCTTGTGTGCAACGAGAAAGTGGGATCGCAAGGCAATAATAACCCCTTTATCTTCCCCAGGCATAGTTCCACCCCGGCAGAAATTTCTCCCCTGGGTCTAAACGATACTGTGTATGCCTACTTGGAGCTACGGGACCACAAACCCGTGATCCACTTACCTTCTGTTCCCGAGTTTAGTAGCAGCAGTGGGCTTGGGCAACACTTGATAAGGAGGCCTGGGGGAAGGTTGGAGCTAAGCTAGCAATTATTGGGTGCTAGGTTCTCAGTCCGGAGAAGGCAATGGCACCCCACTCCAGGACTCTTGCCTGGAAAATCCCATGGACGGAGGAGCCTGGTGGGCCGCAGTCCATGGGGTCGCTAAGAGTCGGACAAGACTCAGCGACTTCACTTTCATTTTTCACTTTACTGCATTGGAGAAGGAAATGGCAACCCACTCCAGTGTTCTTGCCTGGAGAAGCCCAGGGACAGGGGAGCCTCGTGGGCTGCCGTCTATGGGGTTACACAGAGTCGGACACGACTTAAGTGACTTATCAGGTTCTTAGTCGGGGCTTCTCTGGTGGCTCAGATGATAAAGAATCTGCCTGCAACACAGGGGTTCGATTCCTGGGTCGGTAAGATCTCCTGAAGAAGGAAATAGCAAATCCACTCCAGCATTCTTGCCTGGAGAATTCCACGGACAGAGGAGCCTGGAAGGCAACAGTCCATGGGATCACAAAGAGTCTGACACGACTGAGCAGGTAACACACACATACAGATTCTCAGTCGACCCTGCAGAGGCCCTGATGGGCAGCGCAGGTTGGACAATGAAACCGCAACTCGGACTGACCCTTGTCCAAGGCCGGGTGATGAATAGGCCTATTGCAGTCTGAAGCACGAGTTGGTCCCAGGAGGTATGCTAGTCACAGCCTTGCTGATGCACACGTGAACTCAGTGGCATGTTCAACCGCTTGCACACATACATACACACACATCTCAATTTACACTCGACTTGAAATATTAGGGCCTGCCCCGGCTGTGTGCCAGCAAAGGGCTGACACCTTATCACACAGCAGGCACAGTCCAGCATCACCTTCTCCTTTTGATGAGGATTTAAGGTGTGACACTCGTGTGTGGGTACAGAATCCTGAGCTGGCTCAGTCCTGAACGCGTGGTTTTATTTGGCTGTGGTTTTTTGAGAGTTTAGCCAAGTGCCAAGCCCTGTGCCACTTTCACGGGATGGGCATGGGACTGACCATAATGAGTAAGACCAAAAAGCCTGCCAGGCACACTTAAAGTTGAATGGAGGAGGAGGGGAGAGAAAATGATCAATTATGCCTTAAGGAAAGAAAGTGACATGATAGCAAATTTGGGGGTGGGGTGGGGGCACTCTATTGGGGGTGGTGCCAGAGGGGTATCCTGAGGGGATGATCTTTTAACCCTGAGCGGTATTAGGGAGCAGCCGTGCATAGAGAAGCAGGAGGTGAGATTGGAGGAGTGGCTGGAGTGAGATGAGGGGGGGATGCCCCCCTCCCCAACAGAAGCTGAGGTTGGAGGGGCCACAGAGACCAGACCCCAGTGGGACATGGCAGGACTAACCTAGCCCAATTTGCATGGGATTGAGAGGTTTTCAGGACCCAGGGCTTTCAGTGATAAAACTGGGACAGTCCTGGCCAAACCAGGAGGGCTGGCCTCTCTACAAAGGAGCTTGGGTTTTTCTTTCTTCTTTTCTTTCTCTCCCTCATCTTCTCTCTCTCCCCCTCTCTACCATCCTTTTTTTCCCCTTTTTGTTTCTTAGCTTTATTACAATATAATTCACATACAATTTAACCACAGAGGGGACAATCAATGGCTTTTGCCATATTCACGGTTGTGTATCCTTTACCTGTCAATTTATTTACTGAAGTATTGTTGATTTACCATGTCAATTTCTACTTTACAGCAAATGATTCAGATATACATGCACGTTGTTTTTCATATTCTTTTCCATTATGGTTTATCACAGGATATTAAATAGTTTTGTGCTATACTCTATATAGAAGTTTTCATTTGCTAACCCCAAACTCTTAGTCCATCCCTCCTCCACACCTCCTTGCATTTGACAACCACAAGTCTCTTTTTTGTGTCTGTTAATCTGTTTCTGTTATGTAAATAATTTGTGTCGTATTTTAGATTCCATACCTGAGTGAAATCAGATGCTGTTTCTCTAACTTACTTCACCTAGTATAATAACTTCTAGGTCCATGTTGCTGCAAATGGCATTATTTCATTCTTTTTAATGGTTGAGTAATATTCCATTGTGTATATGCACCGCATCTTTTTTATCCATCCATCTGTTGATTCTCCATTTGTTATCCATTCATCTGTTGTTTCTGTGCCTTAGCTATTGTGAATAGTGCTGCAATGAACACTGGGGTGCGTGTATCTTTACAAGTTAGTTTTGTCTGGATGTATGCCTAAAAGTGGGATTGCTGGATCATATGGTAGCTCCATTCTTAGTTTTTTGAGGAACCTCCAATACTGTTCTCCATAGTGACTGCCCTATCTTACATACCCACCCACAGTGTAGGATGGTTCCCTTTCCTCCACATCCTCTCCAGCATTTATAAGATTTTTAAATGATGGCCATTCTGACTGACATCACCAGTCAAGTTTAGAACATCTCCATGGTCTCATGGTATTCGGGTTTTCTCCTGAGGACAGTGGGGGCCAAGGGAGAGTTCTGAGTGAGGGAGGGAGGAGACCCCTGTGGTTCCTGGGAGGAAGGATGGATTGTAGGGGCAATGGGGAGGGGGGAGGGAGCTGGGACCACCTCTAGCGTCTCTCTTGGTCTGTCCTCTGGTGGTGAGACTCTGTAGGGTCTGGCCTCACTCTATCAGGTGAGGATAATCAGGTCTTCTGCTGCTATGGGCTCAAGGGTGTGCTAACCACCCCCTTGAAGGAAAAAAAAAAAAAAGTATGTTACAGCCCTTACTCCCAGTACCTTAGAATGTGCCCTGTTTTGGATATATGGTTTTTGCAGGTGCAGTTAGTAAAAGATGAGGTTGTGCTGTGGTAGGGTGAGTCCCCAAAGCAGTGTGACTAGTGTCTATGTCTTAGGACAGCTGTGTTAAAACAGTACATGATGGGGATGCCTGTGATGACAAAGGCAGAGACAAGTCCTGCAGCGACAAGCCACAGGACATTAAGGACTGCCAGCAGCCACTCGAACCCAGGGAGAGGCAAGGAAAGAGTCTCTCCTCCGCATGGCCCTGCCAACACCTGGATTTTGGACTTCTGGCCTCCAGAACTGTATGACAATAAATGTCTGCTGCTCTAAGCTACCTCGTTCGGCACACTTCATTAAGAAGTCTGGGAACTAATATGTCTGGGGAGGAGCAGGACAGCACATTGGCATTTGGGGTCATGGGGCCACGGAGAAGATGTGGACAGGGGCTCCAGAGGGCAGTGGTCTGTCTGGGGAGGAGGACCAAGCTTTACAATCGTGCAGAGGTGGTCATGGTGCGGCCCCTTTATCCTGTGAAGAAACTTGAACTGGTTTCCAGAAAGGCATGCGGGAGAGGGGGTGGGGTGCACTTGGGGTCCTCCCAACAGCACCCTCTCCCAGGGCACTGATGGGGAGCCACAGCTGCTCAGGGGACGGGGTGGGGTTTCCTTCTTGCCTCCCTCGGCAGGACTGTAGCCTCTCATCCCTAACTGGGACTGGGGGAGGGGGGGTCAAATGGGAGGAGACAGGCCAACTTGGCATTGGTGATGGGGAGACAGGTGGTCCCACAACTTCCAGTTTTTTGGGGGGATGAGGTGTGGACAACCAGACCTGGGGACAGTAGTAGAAAGGATGGCCAGGAGACAGAGGTGGAGCCAGGCTAGCTGGTGGTGGCTCAGGTGTCCTTGAGCTTCCTCTCCTCCCACCACCTGTGGATGGCAACTGCCTTTCCAGCCAATATGGGTGGGCAAGGTGGATGCAGATGTCACCTGAGCTGTCCCATGGTCCAGTCCTCTCCCAAGGGGGTCCAGTCAACTCAAGCTCTCCACTGTGGGGACCCTGCACTCCACCTCAGAGTCCTTGAGGCCCAGCGGGTCCTAAACCCAGGTCACCCTGCCTCCTGCCCCCACAGCAGCCCCGGCCTCACGCTGCAAAAACAATTATCTGGATCATCTTTATGGGGCTTAAGCTTGGGTGGGAGCAGATGGGGCATGAGCTGGGGATTTGGGGCTGGGTATCCACTACACACACCCCGCCCCCCTCCATATCCCAGTCTCTTAAAAAGCCTTCTCTGGCCTGGGGCTGGGGCAGAGGCCAGCGGAGAGGTGGACGGGATCCAGGGGAGGGCAGCAGGGACAACGATGGACCAGGAACAGGAGGATGTGGGCTCAGCCTGCGACAAGGTGAGCAGGCCCCACCCCCACCCCCCCAAGGGCCTGTGAATGACAAGACTAATTCATTTGTAGGGCACCTAATTAGCAAGGAGTCTTCTGGGACCCCTGACCCAGTTGCCACCTAAGAAGGTGCAGGAGGGCACTTGAGGTTCTGAGTGCCTAATCCACCCCCCAGCGAGGTCAGGGCTCTCAGTGATGACCCCATGAAGGGAGGGGGTTGGGATAAGGGAGCGGCCCCCGGGATGGTCCCCTGGCTAGTGTCCCAGTCCCAGGCCACCCCGCAGTCAGGCCCCTATGTAGGACGTCAGCCCTCTCTCTTGGGGCAGCGCTGCAGTCACGTGGCACTGCTGGTGGGGCCCCCTGGGGCAGGGGCCAGGGCGAGATTGAGGAGGAGACTCATGTCTCATTTGGAGCAGCTCTGCAAAGCAGCACATCGGCGGGGACCATGGTGAGAGCCACAGAGAAGCTCAGAGCGGGCCCAGGAGCCAGGTGGAAGCTGGCTGACTGGGTTGATGGGTCTCCTGGCTGAGGGTGGGCTGGACTGAGCATATCTGTTCCCCAGGCTGGCTCCCCAGACCAGGAGGGCTTCTTCAACCTGCTGAGCCACGTGCAGGGCGGCCGGATGGAGGAGCAGCGCTGCTCGCTGCAGGCGGGGCCGGGCCCAGCCTCTGACAGCCGTGAGAGTGGGCAGCAGGGTGTGCAGAAGTGGCTGTGATGTGGGTGGCCGGGCATGAATGGGGCAAGTGGCCACCTGGGGGGCCTGTGGGAAAGAGTCTGAGAAAGTGAGCTGGTGACGGGACAGAGATGGCCATGGGTTGGGGGCAGATACCAGCATGCTTCTTGGAGGATGTGGGCTGGGGGGCTCCAGCTGGGCTGAGCTCCCCATGGCCTTGGCTCCACGCAGAGAGCAGCCCTGCACCCGAGATGGACAGCCTCATGGACATGCTGGCCAATACCCAGGGCCGCCGCATGGATGACCAGCGAGTGACGGTCAGCGCTCTGCCTGGCTTCCAGCCTTTGGGCCCCAAGGTAGGTGATGTTCTGCCTGGGCTGAGGAGAGACCAACCAGGCTGAGGCCTTTAACCCTGCCTTCTACCCCCAGCCAGGAGTGCAAGGGGCCCCACCCCCACCTCTGTCCATCCATCATCTGGTAGGAGCACTCATCCTGAGTCCCTGCCAGTCACAAGACCCCGGTGGATCCAATACCCCGGTTCAGAGGGAGGGCAGAGGCCCAGACAGGGCTGAAAAGGGATCGAGGTCATGTCTGGGGCATGTTCAAGTCAGAGACATGGCGAGAACTCACAGCTCCTGAGCCCGAGTGTCTGAGAGCTATGAGGAGGTGACAGAGAATAGACCCCTTCCTGGGAAGGCACCCCGAGGGTGGAGGACAGGTGAGCTTGTGCACAGGATGCATCCAGACCCCCACATGTCCACATCACACATACTTGCCCACAGCTTGGGTTCTGATCAGGACCCCAGTGAGGCCCCCAAGACCCACCAGCCCCAAAATACCACCCTTAATGTTGAGTAACCAAGGAGCACAGAGGCTCAGGGATGGTGGGAGCAGGTAAGGGGAGGGAGGGGAGGTGTGACTCAGCTGCCATCTGCCGCCTCCCTCCAGCGTCTGTGTCCCCCTCTGGTTGGCACTACCCTCGGCCCCTCTCTCTGGTTGACCCCTTTGTATCAACAGGACGGAGTGCAGAAACGAGCTGGGACCCTCAGTCCCCAACCCCTCCTCACCCCCCAGGACCCAGCTGCTCTCAGCTTCCGTCGGAACAGCAGCCCCCAGCCCCAGACACAAGCCCCCTGAGGACCTGAGGTGTCCTGGGCCCCACTTGGCCCCTGAGAGCCGACAATAAAGCACTTCCATGAGCAACAAAGAACCGTGTGTGTGTTATTCTTCGGGGCAGGCTGGAATTCCGGCACGGAGAGACCTCAGGGGCCCTGCTGGGCAGCACGAAGGAGTTTCTCCTCCCGCTGCTTCCGTATCCTCTCTTTGAATTCTTCTAGCTCCCGGCGCTGGGGAGGTGAAATGGGAAGGAAGGAGAGGCAAATGCACCTCAGGGCCTGGATCTTGTTCCCAGCCCACCTCCCCTTAACCCCCCAGACCGTGGCTTCAGAGTTCCTATCTACAATGAAGCCTGTGCCAATTACAACCCCAGATTAGCTTCAACCTTCAGGGAGTTCCCTGATAGCTCAATTGGTAAAGAATCCACCTGCAATGCAGGATACCCCAGTTCAATTCCTGGGTTGGGAAGATCTGCTAGAGAAAGGATAGGCTACCCACTCCAGTATTCTTGGGGTTCCCTTGTAGCTCAGCTGGTAAAGAATCCGTCTCTAATGCAGGAGACCTGGGTTTGATCCCTGGGTTGGGAAGATCCCCTGGAGAAAGGAAAGGCTACCCACTCCAGTATTACGGCCCAGAGAATTCCATGGACTGTATAGTCCATGGGGTCCGCAAAGAGTCAGACATGACTGAGCAACTGTCACTTTCAGGGAGAGGGCAGTTAAGGAAATCATGTGTCCCTCCACCCTAGGTTCCCTGCCCACAGGAATCCAGGCCCCTCCCCACTCCGGTGGGAGGAAAAGTACATGGCTTACCTGGTCCTCCTTCTCAGGGGGCCACAGCTCCCTCTGTAGGGACAAAGTCACAGATGGAGTCACAAGCCAGAAGCCTCCAGAGCCCCGCATCCAGGGCAGGGTCGGCTCAGGGAAGGCTGACCCTGTTCCCTCATACCCTTCCCCATTCCCTGGAATGAACCAGTACCCACCTTGCGCTGTATGACATAGTCCTCAAACCACTCGGCCTGATTGGCAATCCAGAACATAGCCACAGGGAAGGTGAGGTAGATGGTCATCTGGAAGGGAAGGGGAGGGATGAGTAGTCAGGAATTACCATCCCCGCCTCAACCCCTACTGTACAGAGGCTGGTCAGAGTCGGGAAAACGATCCTCTGGCCGAGACCAGAGGTGTTTCTTCAGGACCCTCCAGAACCCCAAAACTCCCAGCAAGGGTACAGAAGTCACACACCTTGAAGTCTAGTCCCAAGAATCCAAGAGTAACCCCCCACCCCCACCCCGAAAGCCCCCTCCAAGTCTGAAAGACTCTTTCTCAAAGAAACACAGATATATTGGCCCCAGGAGCAGAAGAGCTTGTACTACAATAAAGGCATCTCTCTGAGACCTCAAACCACCCCCAGCTAGATTCCAGAGCACCCTCAGATCCAGAACTCATTCTTCAGAGTCTAGGAGTCGGTCTAGGAGAAAGACGCACACCCACTTTAAACCCGAGAGCTCCGCCAGAGCCTGAAGTCTTCCTTCTTAGAGTCTCCTCCCCAGGTCACATCTCTCAGAGGGTTTTCCTCACACCTGCCCTCCCAGAGCCCCCAACCCAGCGCCCCCTTCTCTGCGTCTCCAACAGTAAAGGTCCCTTTCAAATCAATGGAGCTTTCGCCCCAGAGCCCCTCTCTCGGAGGCCTCCCTTTTCAGAGCCTTCTCATCCAGGAAGAACCCCGCGCCCAGCTTTCCGACCGCTCCGTTGCTCACTGACCCGAAACACCTCAAGCTTCACCCCCATGTTTCTGCTCTTAGGCTTCACAGCCGCTTCCGCCCAAAGCCAACCGTCCAACAAGACAGTAGGTCATTGGGAGTCCGCGGGCTCCACTGCTAAAGCTGATTGGTCCAAGTAGCTTCATGATGACGTCATCTTAGGGCGCTCGCCAATGCTTCCGGTAGCTGGGGTGGTCGAAAGGAAAGTCAACAACACCTGGCGCATGATCGGGAGGAGTTCAGCCAATGGGAAATTAGTCTGGTTCGAGATAGGAGGCCTTTAGGCGTAGACGTCATCATACCGCGACTCCTGTCCGTGTCTGGGGAGCCTGGAAAATGGTGGTGATGGCGCGGCTTTCGAGGCCCGAGCGACCGGACCTTGTGTTCGTGAGTCCGCGGCGGGCCGGGGATGGCATTCATAGGGGCGCCGGGGCTTAGATACCTCAGGGGATTGGGGCTTGGCCACTCGGGATATTTAGGCTAAAACTGTGCCGGTCTGAGAGCAGGAGGACCCTTACGGGCCGACTCGTGATGTTTGGACCAGGCTGGTCAGGAGCAAAGATCTGGTGCCGGAGCTCAGGTGACCTTAGTAAAGAGCAAATGGTCGAAGTTAAGGGCCTAGCATCCCAGACCTGGGGCGGAAATGGGAGCGCGCAGGGTGTGGGCGGGAAGGGAAACTCATGTAGCTAAGCCTTGAGAGGCCTGGTGTTTGAAGTAAAAGCATGGTGAGTAGTCCAGGGCTGGTTTCATTGGTAAAATCTAAGTGTTCCGGGTAACGGTCCAGGTCTGGTCCTGAGCGTTATAGTTTCTGGGATAAAGGCATGGTGTCTGGACCGGGAGAATCTTGGGAAAGAAGTAAAGACCTGGTGATGTGGAGCTGAGGGGGCGACGGCCAGTAGAATCCTGGAGAGTCAAAGTCTTGGTGTTTGGAGTAGAGGCGTGGCATTTTCACTAGATTGCTTCTTGGTGTCTCGAGTTAAAGGCTAGGGAACTTGTCCATACCTTTCTTCCTGAGATAAAGGATCTAGCTTCCAACTTCTGGGGCAGAGTTGAACTAAACTGGCTGGTGGGAGCCTGAGATGCCAAAGGTCTGGTGTCTGGGGAGTCATGCTCTAAGGAGGTAAGACTTGGTGACTAGGGCAGAGGCCTAGCGTTGGACCAGAACCTTGGTGTCTGTAGAGTCTGGTGACCTGGGCCAGAAAGTGGATAGCTTGATTCGGAAGGCCAAGAGAGTGATATCTGGGTGATAGTTTCATGCCTGGCCTGGAACCCGGTGACCGAGGAGTCTGATAGTCTGGGTCACGTTGTAAGTCATCAGATTCTGAGAGGTAAAAGTCTGGTCCTGGTATCTGGGTGACTGGGCTCCAGTGGTGAGCAGTGGCATCTGGGACCTGGGTAGGGATCCCAGTAGGAGTGGTGCTGTGCGCAGGCTCTGAGAGCAGGTCTGTCTTCTCCCCATGCCCTGGCAGGAGGAAGAGGACCTCCCCTATGAGGAGGAAATCATGCGGAACCAGTTCTCCGTCAAGTGCTGGCTCCGCTACATCGAGTTCAAGCAGGGGGCCCCCAAGCCCAGGCTCAATCAACTGTATGAGCGGGCGCTCAAGCTGCTGCCCTGCAGGTGAGATTGGCAGCAGCTGCCCTGCCTGCCTCCGCCCCCTGCCCCACCTTTTCTTATCCCATCACACCAGAACTGGCTAGTAGGTCCCAGGTCCCTCCTAGGTGTTGTGTCAGCGAGTAGACATCCCAGGAATCGCTGAGCACACCTTCCCTGATGTCCTGGCCATCCTCCCCAGGCCCCTGCTCCTAGCCCTCGTCTCATAGGGCAGAGGGAAGGGTCCCGGGAGTCCATAAAAGCTGACCAGTCACTGCCCCTCCCTCCAACTCCCAGCTACAAACTCTGGTACCGCTACCTGAAGGCCCGCCGGGCACAGGTGAAGCATCGCTGCGTGACTGACCCCGCCTATGAAGATGTCAACAACTGCCATGAGAGGGCCTTTGTGTTCATGCACAAGGTGGGGAGGGGCATGGCTGGGCCAGGGAATGAGTAGGGAGGTGGGGCTCAGAGTCCACGGAGGTGGACAGAGCAGGGGTGGGAATTCTGTGACCTCTGTGCATGCCGGCCTGAGCAAGACTTAGTTCCAGGGACACTGGGGTTCTGGGTCCTGCTGCAGGGGACATCCAGCATCCTGGGGCCCAGTGCTGAGGCTGGCAGCTCAGCCCCTCCTCTCCCCACCCCTCCAGATGCCCCGGCTGTGGCTGGATTACTGCCAGTTCCTAATGGACCAGGGACGTGTCACGCACACGCGCCGAACTTTCGACCGGGCCCTCCGGGCATTGCCCATCACCCAGCACTCTCGTATTTGGCCCCTGTACCTGCGCTTCCTGCGCTCACACCCCCTGCCTGAGACTGCTGTGCGGGGCTACCGGCGCTTCCTCAAGGTGAGGCTCCTAAAAGGGCAAGACGGGGCCAGGTTCAGGCAGGTGGGCCAGTTCCCCAGGTCAGGACTTTCCAAAAACGGGCTCGTTGGGGGCACTGTGTGCCCTGACAGACAGGAAATGGGAACGTGGCTCATTGAGACAGACAGGGTTTTGTTTATGAGTTCTGTGTTCAATCTCCAGAGAGTTTGCGAGCATCTGCTCCACGTCAGGCACTGGGATACAGGTGCTGGGGATAGCGTGGCTAAGACCGTCCGTTTGCACGGAGCTTTCAGTCTCACCTGGCAGACAAATGCTTGCGGCCTGACTGCATAAACCAGAGTAAATCTGCAACCACGAGAGGGCAGGGAACAGGAGATAAACACATAACAGGCAGGGCTGAGAGTCGAGGGGCAAACAGTATGGAGGCCTCATGCGGTTTCCCCAAATGTATAGTCTCTTATGCATCGTGAAGTCCTTAGTGCAGTGCTGTTTTAGGTAGGGGGCTTGGGATGAAAGCAAGGCCTGGTCTGTGCAGGCTGGACCGCTGGTGTCTGACCCAGACAGTGAGGGCTGGACCTGGACTGGTGAGGGCTGGGGCTGAGACTGGAAGTGCAGCGCTAGCTCCTGCCCAGAACAGTGGTGGGTGGCTGACCGGAGGTGGGGTGGGAGGGGGCATGGTGGTGTGGCCCTGTGGCCCCACTGACAGCCGGTGGTGTGTGGGTGCCCAGCTGAGCCCCGAAAGCGCTGAGGAGTATATCGAGTACCTCAAGTCAAGCGACCGGCTGGATGAGGCAGCGCAGCGCCTGGCCACCGTGGTGAACGACGAACGCTTCGTGTCGAAGGCCGGCAAGTCTAACTACCAGGTGGGCCCTGGGTGCTGGCCAGGCGGGAGGGCTGGCCCCTTGGGGCCAAGGCTGACCTTCCCTCACCCCGCAGCTGTGGCACGAGCTCTGTGACCTCATCTCCCAGAACCCTGACAAGGTGCAGTCTCTCAATGTGGACGCCATCATCCGTGGGGGCCTCACCCGCTTCACCGACCAGCTGGGCAAGCTCTGGTGCTCGCTGGCTGACTACTACATCCGTAGCGGTCACTTCGAGAAGGTGCCTGGGCAGGCAGGGGTCTGGGAGCGGGGCGGGGCCTCCCTCCAGCACTCAGCCTTTGGGGACACCTGTGGACGTGCATATGAGCAGAAACATGTGCCAGTGTATTGCTAGTGCACACTTCTGCACGTGCCTTCCTGAAGGTGGGGCGAGGCAGACTGCCAGCGAGCGCACCCACCTTGAACCAGCGAAACCTAGTTTTCCATGGTGGTAGCCTTGGACCTGTTTTAGCTTGGGTGTCCTCGTTTGCTGAAGTTTCCTGAGAATGAACTTTTGAGAGTGACAGTTGCATTCCCACCTATTGGGACTCAGGCTGGAGTTGGGGTTTGGTGTGAGGGTCCCTCCTGAGGTGTTGGTGTTACCATCTGTTCATGTTGGCTGTTCTCCTTGTGACAGTGGAGTGGCAAGCTTGGGGATGGGGGCCGTGTGGGGGGGCTCAGAGAGGTCCCTGGAGGGGCTGGGTGGGCCAGGGGTGATCAGAGCAAGAGGGTGGAGCTGGAGTCGGGGCCCAGAGTGGGCTGTGCAGGCCTGGGGGAAGGGGGAGCCCTGCAGGCCAACAAGGGGCCAACTGTGTCCCACTACAGGGAGCTGCGAGTTAGCCAGCCATGAGCAGGACGCAGGCCTGACCAGCTGTGCCTTCTACAAAAATACAAAGACCCTTCGGGCTGACACTTTGAGTGGACCACATAGGCCGGGGCTGGCAGCAGGAGACTGGCCAGGCAGGGGCAGAGTGAGGGGGCCTCCCACCACTTTCCTTTCATACTGCCTGTCCCCTCGGGGTTTGGGGAATGACCAGGAGAATGTGTGCTGGAAAGAGGGGTCAGACTGGTGTGAGGGGTACTTTGTAGCAACAGCTGAGCCGTCCATGACCTGCTGAGGCTCAGGCCCTGGCAGGGTGGTTGGTCCCCCTTTTGGTCCAGCGGGGGCTGGGCCATCATGTATCTCACTTGAGCCCCATGGTTACTGCACGAGGAGCTGCCACTCTGTTTACTGATGAGGAGCCGAGGTCCCCAGGTCATCTGGTAGAAGAGGGGAAGGGAGAGCTCCAACCATTGTTGGATGCTGGCAGTGCTGGGCAGGCCCCAGGACTCTGTTTACTGATGAGGAGCCGAGGTCCCCAGATCATCTGGTAGAAGAGGGGAAGGGAGAGCTCCAACCATTGTTGGATGCTGGCAGTGCTGGGCAGGCCCCAGGGAGTACCCTACGGGGATTCTGATCTGGGATGGGTGCTCAGAGGCCGGTTCTGTCAGATGCCTAGGGTCCCTGTGGTGGGCACACACGCCTCTCCCCTGCACTTTGCTTACAACCTCCTCCCCCACTTCCCTTCCCTGCAGGCTCGGGACGTGTATGAGGAGGCCATCCGGACTGTGATGACCGTGCGGGACTTCACCCAGGTGTTTGACAGCTATGCCCAATTCGAGGAGAGTATGATCGCGGCAAAGATGGAGACCGCCTCGGAGCTGGGGCGGGAGGAGGAGGGTGAGCTGGGGGAGAGGGGTCCCTAGTGACTTCTTGGGGGTGAGTGGGTCTTGGGGTCAGAGGCCAGCAGCAGGGGAGTGTGAGTGGGTGGGTTGCCAGGACTGGGGACACTTTTCAGTGGGGCTTGGGTTGAACGCTGGTGGGAAGGGAAAGCAGGGTACACAGTGAGGTGGAGAGGGGGCCTGGGCCAGAGCTTGGCAGGGAAGGAGGGCTTGGGGGGGGGGCGGTGGAATTGAGGGGTTTCCAGGGTAGCCTGGACCCTGCCCACGTGTGGGTTCACGGTGGCCCTGGGGCAGCTCGGAGAGGGAGTGCCCAGATGGACAGTGGGGGCGTAGGGTAGGGACCGGCAGTGAGCAGGAGGTGCCCTGGGTACTGTGAACTGACGCCCTCCGCCCTGCCCCGACTTCGCAGATGACGTAGACCTGGAGCTACGCCTGGCCCGCTTCGAGCAGCTCATCAGCCGGCGGCCTCTGCTCCTCAACAGCGTCCTGCTGCGCCAGAACCCACACCACGTGCACGAGTGGCACAAGCGTGTGGCCCTGCACCAGGGCCGCCCTCGGGAGGTGTGTGACGGCCCCGCCTCCAGAGCCTGTCTTGGCCCCCTCTCCTCCGAGGCCCGCCCCCTCCCCACCAGGTCCCCGCCCAGCCTGACCCAGCCCTTCCCTCCCAGATCATCAATACGTACACGGAGGCTGTGCAGACGGTGGACCCCTTCAAAGCCACCGGCAAGCCCCACACGCTGTGGGTCGCGTTTGCCAAGTTTTACGAGGACAACGGGCAGCTGGACGATGTGAGTGTGGGTGTCGCGGATGGACGTCTTATGGGTCCTCTGCCCCGCCCCCTTCGTGGGCGGGGTCTCAGCCTGGCCTCTGCCCGCCCCGCAGGCCCGCGTCATCTTGGAGAAAGCCACCAAGGTGAGTTTCAAGCAGGTGGACGACCTGGCCAGTGTGTGGTGCGAGTGTGGAGAGCTGGAGCTCCGGCATGAGAACTACGACCAGGCCTTGCGACTTCTGCGGGTGAGCATAGGCTGGCGAGGGGTGGGATGGGCCGGCGAGGGGTGGGATGGGCGCGCTTGGGCGCTGCAGGGTGTGCCGTCAGGGTTCAGGACGCCCCCTGAGCGCCTCCCCCTGCCGTCCTTGCCCCTGCAGAAGGCGACAGCGCTGCCTGCCCGGCGCGCCGAGTACTTTGATGGCTCAGAGCCTGTGCAGAACCGTGTGTACAAGTCTCTGAAGGTGTGGTCCATGCTGGCCGACCTGGAGGAGAGCCTCGGCACCTTCCAGGTGAGCCCCTGGAACAGGATGGGGGTGGGATTGCACCTTCCAGTGGAGCCCCTGGGATGGGGTGGGGGAATGCGACGCGCTCCCTACGGAGGGGAGGGGGGCTGACTCCCCCACCCGGGGCACACCGCCCTGTCCCCGCCCCGCAGTCCACCAAGGCAGTGTACGACCGCATCCTGGACCTGCGCATCGCCACGCCGCAGATCGTCATTAACTACGCCATGTTCCTGGAGGAGCACAAGTACTTTGAGGAGAGCTTCAAGGTACGGGGGTCCCACCCAGGTGTCAGGGACACTGTTCTGTGCTCAGGCCGCCCCCACAAGGTACCACCCACTGGGCGGCTTAACCCACGGAGGTGCGTTTTCTTCATCGTGGAGGCCCAAAGTCTGAGATCAAGGTGTGGGCAGGGTGGTTTTCCTCCGAGAGCCCCTCCCTCTGGCTTGTAGAGGTCGCCTCTTCGTGGTGTTCTGACGTGGCTGCCTCTGCTGTCATGAGGATGTGAGTTGTATTGGAGCGAGGTCACCTTAATCATCTCATTTTAACTCAAGTTACATCTTGTAAAATTTTTTTCCAAATAATCTTGTTCTGAGGTACTGGGAGCTAGGGTTTTGACTTGAATTTGGGGGGACACAGGGACACAGGAATGGGGACACGGTGGGGGGGACGGTGTCGTACACACATGAGTGCCGCCTCTTGAGTGTCAGGCCTGCTCCCCTGCCTGGGTGGTGACCTTTCTCCCCAGGCTTCAGTGTCTGTGGAGCTGAGGATCTACTCCCATCTTCAGCCATAAAGTTGCTGAGTTAGCTTAGTGAGTCCTAGTCCAGCTCTGTTTAGGGTCCTGGCAGCCTATAGAGGAAGACAGGCCATGCATTGGCCGCCAGGCTGGGTTTTGATTGCGTGATCACGGGGAGGAGCAGGAGGGAGAGGCAGGCAGGCAGGCCAGGGGCCCGCTGAATGAGCCAGAAGGGGACATGGGCGTGAGGGGTCCTCCTGCTGAGGGCTCACACACAGCACCCCCTCGGGCAGGCATACGAGCGCGGCATCTCGTTGTTCAAGTGGCCCAACGTGTCGGACATCTGGAGTACCTACCTGACGAAGTTCATTGCCCGCTACGGGGGCCGCAAGCTGGAGCGAGCACGTGACCTCTTTGAGCAGGCGCTGGATGGCTGCCCTCCCAAATATGCCAAGAGTGAGGGGGGCCAAATGGTCTTGGGGGGTAGGGGTGCATCCCAGGCCCAACCGCTGATCTCTAATCCAACCCCCTGCTTTGTCCTGCCGCAGCGCTGTACCTGCTGTACGCGCAGCTGGAAGAAGAGTGGGGCCTGGCGCGGCACGCCATGGCAGTGTATGAGCGTGCCACCAGGGCTGTGGAGCCCGCGCAGCAGTACGACATGTTCAACATCTACATCAAGCGGGCGGCTGAGATCTACGGGGTCACCCACACCCGCAGCATCTATCAGAAGGCTATTGAGGTGCCCGCGTTGGGGGTGGGGGGTGAGGGGGAAGAAGAGGGTCTTGCAGGCAGGGAATCTGAGTGAGCCTGTGTGTGTGTGGCAGAGGGTAGGCTTACTGCCCAGGGGCCAGCCTGGTGTGCCCAGAGGGGTGTGTGCACCCCCGCCCCCATCCCAGCCTCCCTGACCCCTCCCAACCCCACCAGGTGCTGTCTGACGAGCACGCCCGGGAGATGTGCCTGCGGTTCGCTGACATGGAGTGCAAGCTCGGGGAGATCGACCGCGCCCGGGCCATATACAGCTTCTGCTCGCAGATCTGCGACCCCCGGGTAGGGACGGTCCTGGACCTGGGGAGGGATTGAGGGGTGGGAGGTTGTGGCCAAGCTGACCAGCTCATGTTCCTGCTACCCCCTCTGCAGACGACTGGGGCCTTCTGGCAAACGTGGAAGGACTTTGAGGTCCGGCATGGCAACGAGGACACCATCCGGGAGATGCTGCGGATCCGCCGCAGCGTGCAGGCCACATACAACACACAGGTCAACTTCATGGCCTCGCAGATGCTCAAGGTGTCGGGCAGCGCCACGGGCACCGGTGAGCGGGCCCTTGCCATGGGTGCTGGCCTCCCAGGTCTGAGAGCATCAAGGTTCACCCCGTCCCCCATGCCTCAGGCTGGGAACCCCCTGGGGGATTGGGGCCTCAGGCTTACGTGGGGGGCACCCAGCAGCACCCAGAGCAAAGCAGGCACGGTCCCCACGGCATCTGACCCCCACGTTCCCTGCCTCCACCCCCAGTGTCCGACCTGGCCCCCGGGCAGAGCGGTATGGATGACATGAAGCTGCTGGAGCAGCGTGCCGAGCAGTTGGCGGCCGAGGCGGAGCGGGACCAGCCCTCAAGGGCCCAGAGCAAGATCCTGTTTGTGAGGTGAGGGAGGGCGCCCTGAGGCTGGGGCTCAGAGCCAGCCAGCTCTCAGGAGGGGAGACACCAGGAGGTGGGGGGCCGCCGGGCCTGGCTGAGCAGTGTGGCCCCCTCCGCCCCAGGAGTGACGCCTCCCGGGAGGAGCTGGCTGAGCTGGCCCAGCAGGCCAACCCAGAGGAGATTGAGCTGGGCGAGGACGAGGATGAGGATGAAATGGACCTGGAGCCCAACGGTGAGGGGCCAGTGGGCCGGAGGGGTGGAGGGTAGGGGTGGGACCCCCTCCCAGAGAGTGACCGAGTCCTCCTCACATCCCATCCCCATCCAGAGGTGCGCCTGGAACAGCAGAGCGTGCCAGCCGCTGTGTTCGGGAGCCTGAAGGAAGACTGACTCCCGCCCCTGCCCACTCTGCCTCTCCCCTCAATGAAGCTTGTGTTTGTACGTCCTGGTCTGAGCCTCCTTCCTGCCCCCTCTCTCCTGCTGCCCAGGTGCCTGAGGGGTTTGCCAACTCAGCGCCCCGCCCCCCTCCACCCCTGGATTGGCTCATGTGGGAGGTGGGGCAGGCTGGGCTCTAGGCCAGGGCAGGCACCCGCCCCACCCTCACCCCACCGAGCGAGTTCTGGACTCTGAGAGGCCAGTCTCTCCGCGGCCTGAGGGCCTGATCCTAGAGGGGCCCTGTCCCGCTTCCCATTAGCAGGTAGACAGCACGCCACCTCGAACCCTTCCTCCCTGGGCGAGGGCGGCACCCTCCACCCTTGGGAGGTTACTAGTCTGACAGCTTTGGAGGCAGGCAGGCCCTGACCACCTCTGCGATCTTAGCAAGGCTATTCTCTACCTGGACAGCAGCCAGGAGCCAGACCTCGGCCCTGGGCCACGGCCAGGGCGTGGTCCTTAGTCCTAAGCTCTGGGAAGCCATTATCGGGCTCTAAGCTATTAAAGGATTTGAAGCATTCAGGGACTTAATCAGATTTGTGCCCTTAACAGGCCAGGCAGACTGCTGTGGGACCGGCTGGTAGCAGGAGGTGACTGGGGATGCAGTCATGGGGACAGAGAAGTGAGTGAGCAGGTAGGCCTTCAGGAGGCGAATGTGCAGGATCAGGTGACCCTGGGGAGGCTGAGGTTCCCCACTTGAGCTTATGACTTAGCTCCTCCACCGGAGACATCCGGGGGCCACGCCAAGGCAGCAACCTCAGACCTGGAGCTTGGCTGAGAGAAACAGGACCCCCTGGCCCAGAGGCAGTCACCGAGTCTAGAAACGTAGGCAGTGGGGTGAGGGAGAGAAGATCAAGTTTAGCAGTTGGCCAAGGACCAAATGACAGGAGGGGCTGATAATAACAGCCAGGCTGAGGAGGAAAATGAAGCCAGTGGGGGTGGGGAGGGCTGGCCGGAAGCCCCAGGTGCCCAGGAGTTCAGCTAAGAGGCAGCTGGGAATCGGCCATGGGGCCCGGGCAGGGGAGTCATGCCAGACCTTGGCAGAAGCTGCACCAGAGCCATCGAAGGGGGCAGACAAGAGGCTGGAGCAGGATCAAGAGGGAATTGGGAGACAGGAAATGGCGAGTGTGGGAAACCTCTCCTGCAGAGATGTCCCCAGCCCCCCAGCCAGCCTCGAGGAGATGGCCAGTGGTCTCCAGTAGTCTCGCTCTCTTTAAATTACTTTATTCAAGAAGGTGGGGAGGACAGACAGTTGGGGGGGACTGAGCTGAGCCCTGAGTCCTTGAACCTCCCAGCTCAGCCCCCACAGCAGGACGGGACAAAAATTAGGGGGTGGGGACTCCAGCCCCACCCAGACAAGGTCGGGGACAGACAGGACCCAGGAACACCGACTGACTGTCCTCCGGGCTGGTCCCCGGAGGGGGCGGCAGTCGGAGTACACAGGGCCCGGCCTGCGGACCACCCAGGATGGGGCTATTTGGGGGTGCTGCTGCCCTTCTTGGGAGTGGTGGGCTTCTTGCTCTGCCAGAGGTGTCCCTGGATGGTGAAGGCATCCACGCTCATGGACATGGTCTTGGCGGGGATCTGCGTGAAGCGCTTGCGGTCTGAGTTGTACTTGTAGATGCCCTCGACCATGGCTGGCGTGACCGTGCGGGGGCCATAGCCCGCCAGCCGTGATAGCTCCTCTGTTTCTGCGGACAATGTGTACAGGGCCCGGAACTGGCAGCTTGAGTCGCGGAAGAGGATCAGGAAGTGGTTGGCCTTGCTCTTCTCGATCTCCTGGTGGGCGGCAGACACAGTTAGCCAGGCCACCAGAGACCCCCCACCTGCCCCTGACCCCCTATAAAGCCCCGGCAAGGGCCTACCTCAAGAATGCGGTTCTTCTGTGGCTCATTCACCTTGCCTGCCAGGCAGCAGTGTGACAGGGCATTGTGGATGATGAACTTGTTGGACTTGGCACTCGGCTCCTTGTACAGCCGCGGACCTAGGGGGCAGGGCAGTGAGCAGGGACTGGTGGGGGCCGGTGCTCACCACCCCCCCACCCCTGAAAGTCCTACCACCTACCCGTATACTCAGGCACTGAGGCCGGGGAAGATGCGTTGCTGCCATTGTCCCACTCACGTTCGCGGCTGCCGGGCAGGCGGCTTGGGGACATGAGGCCAGATGGAGATGGAGCCCTGCGGGGGAAGGTGGGATGGGGTGGGGGTGCGGTCAGTGGTGGACGAAGTCAGTATGCAGTGAGACCCAGGAAGGGTGCGCCCAGGACAATGGCAAAGCAGGATGTATCCACAGATACCATCTGTGCTCCTAAGTCCCTGCAGGGCCAGGTCCCAGCCCTGGGCACGCTGAATACGGGAGCAGAGAGACGCATCCTTAGGTTCTGTCTCAGGTGTGTGACCTTTCATCTCTGGCACCATATCACCATATGGCTCCTTGTGCCATACCACACTCCTAGGCATGCATTCACACTCACACACACACACACACACACACACACACGCACACTCTGAGAGGCATGTGGCACATGCACGTCCAGGCCAAACTCACCGAGACGTGGGCCTCTTCACACCAAGGTTACTGGGGCCCTCGTTGGCCACCGTGGACAGAGACAGGGTGGACTGGGAGTAGATTTTGCTGAGCCGAGAGCCTGGGAGCAGAGGGTGTCAGGTCAAGCACCCCCCACCAAACCCCCTTACCTCCACGTATGCCTAGGGGGCCTGACCTGGCCAGTTGGAGAAGGAACATGGGGGTCAACCCTGCCTAAGACCCTCACCCCACACTGACTATCCCCCGTCCCCCCTAAGCCAGGCTGTAGGGAAGCAGTGCCTGACCTATTAAGCTGCGGAGAGAACTCTGAGCCAGTACCCTTTACCCTGCTGTGGCCCCCACATCCTTCTGGAAGCCTTGAATCCCCACACCGCAGCCCTGTGTATATACCCCAAGCCGCCCCACTTGCCCCCTGGGGGCCTCACCCAGCAGTCCACGGGCTGGGCTCCGAGCCAGGGCCGAGTCATCACAGCAACCAGAGCGTGGCCGAGGGGCCCTCCGACCGCCGCGGCCCGGCCCCCCACTCCCTGCTGCCCGGGGCCGCAGCACCTTATCAAGATCGTCCATCAGCTTCAGCTGGGCCCGGCGTTCATACTCCAGCCGTGTGAACTCCCCCCGCCGGGGGCCCACCTCCTCCTCAGCAGGGGCCCGGGCAGCTGGGGCTGGGATTGCAGCAGAGGCCGTAGGAGCTGTGGGTGCAGGGGGGCTGGGGGTCACCTCCTCCTGGACCAGCCTATGCACAGAGGAGATGGACACAGTCAGACAGGTGGCAGGGTTGCCGGGGGCAGAGGTCCTGGGCTGAGCTCAGCCTCACCTCGAGGCCTCCTCCCTCCGCTGCTCCTTCTCAGCCTCCTGCCACTGCTTCCTCCGCCGTGCCTCCTCTGCCCGCCGCTGCTGCCGTTCCAGCAGGCTGGCCCGCTTCTGGGCCATCTCGTCCTCGGGCTTGTCTTCATCCTGGGGGCAGGCACCAAGTGTAGCTGGCTGTCCCTCCCCTGGTTCGGCTGGAGTCTGTTTCGACCCAGCCTGCCAGTCACTCACATGTCCTTGAGTTTTTGTCATTGGTCTGAAGGCGTTTGGTGGGTGCCTGCTGTGTGTGTGACCCCATGCTGGGTTCTGGGCACACAAAGGCCTCAACCCAGCTAGGATGCAACACTGGTGAGCACACTGGTGGGGCAGGATTTATCCTAGTCTGGAGATACCAGGAGAGGTTTCCTGGAGGAAGCAGCCTAGGAGAATGAGGTGGACTGAACTGGGTGGGGTTGAGTGGTGAGGAGTGCAATCTGGGGCGGGAACAGGAAGTGCAAAGGCCCTGAGACCAGAGCAGGTTGAGCAGGTGTGGAGCAGGGAGGCCAGTTTATTCTAGGACCAAAGGGGAGCCACAGGAGGGTTTTAAATAGGGGAATGTGTGTTAGTCGCTCAGCTGTGCCCGACTGTGGCCCCATGGACTGTAGCCCGCCAGGCTCCTCTGTCCGTGGGATTCTCCAGACAAGAATATTGTTAGCGGGTTGCCATTCCCTTCTCCAGGGGATCTTCCCAACCCAGGGATTGAACTCCAGTCTCCTGCATTGCAGGCAGAATCTTCACTGTCTGAGCCACCGGGTAAGCCCACAGATGGGAGTGACAAAGTCTAATTTACATTTTAAATAAATGCTAACTGCTCAGTTCACAGTGGTCAGGGATTGGTGTGGTGAGGGGTGGGCAGTGGAGACCAATCAGGACGAGACTGCTGGTGTCCAAGTAAAAGGTGCTGGCCCAGGCTGGGGATGCCGACAGGAAGAAGAGTGATTGGATATGGGAAAGTTCAAAAGAGGAACTGGTAGGGCCATGCTGGGGGCAGTGGGGAGGAGAGGACAGGAGGGAGGGGATGCTGTGGAAGATGCCAGCCGCATCTGTTGATCTGCCTATTCCTGTTCACCTGTCCGTAACCCACCTACCCATCCGTCTACTGGGCCACCCCTGTCCATCTGTCTACCACTTACTTTGTATTCCCCCACTACCCACCGCATCTACATGTCCATCTGACCACACACACCTTGTAGGTCTGCCTCTCCCACCTGGCTAACCATCTATCCATTCTGTTCCCCTACCAGCTCTATCTGTTTGGTCATACACTGAGAAAGCCCCATCCATGCGACCACCTGTCCACCTGCCTGTCTGCCCATCCGTCCGTTCATCCATCTGCCCACCTGGCCCCGCCCCCACCTGCTCAGGTGCTCACCTTATAGAAGAAGCCCAGTCCGGTGCGGGGCTCTCCCTCTGAAGACACTTCCTCCTCTAAGGAGTCCTCAGCCCCAGGGGGGCTCCCATCTCCCTCGTCCTCAGCTGCTGGCTCCTCCAGGCTGCTCAGTGGGATCTCGATGAGGCCGGGCCGTGCTGCGGGCTCCTCGGGGGGCGGCCCCTCGGCCAGGAGGATGGAGGAGCGCGTCTGCACCGGCACCTGGCTCGGCGAGAACTTGCGCAGATGGGGGAGGCTGTCCACGTCGTGTGGGGGCGTGAGCACCCTGGTCAGGGGCGCCAGCCGCAGCTCTGCTGGCCGCGCGTGTTTGGGGCTGCGGGGTGTGGGGCTGGGGCCGGGGCTGGGGCCCGGCCCGTGGCTGCGCCGGGCAGCTGGGGCGCGCCGGGCGGGGCTGGGGGATGCAGCTTTGGGGCCTGCTGTGGGACCGGGGATGACCCACGCGGCGGCAGCGGGAGTAGGGGCGACTGTGGAGGACTCGGGTGGGGCCAGGAGCCGCTGCTGCTGGTCTGTGAGCCTCTGCATGTCCCGTTGCAGAGAGTTCAGCGCCGCGCTCAGCTTGCTCACTGCCCGGTTATAGTCCCCCAGTCCTTCGGGGGGCACCGGGCCCAGTTCTGGTGAGAAGGTCACCGCCTTTGGCCGTGGGGATGGCTCACCCTGGCCCTCACCTGCTGGCCGCTCCCCGCCAGGGGCCGGGCCCAGCTCTGCCTCTGCTTCCCCACCGGCCTCCCGGGGCTGCACCTGCAGGAAAGCATTCTTGCCCAGTCGTTGGCGGTGCTTGGCAAAGATGGCCTCGATCCGTCGCTTCTGGGCCTCGATGGCCCGGCGTTTCTCCTCTAGCCGGGCTCCAAGCTCACTCATCTCCGAGCTCAGGGCCTCCGGTGCCCCCGGGGTGGCCACCGGGGACCCGGCCTCGACCTCGGCCTTCACCAGCTGCTTCTTGCGTTCAGCAAAGCTGGTCATCTTCACTTCAGAGTTGCTGGCTGCTGGGGATGAAGCTGCCACCTTTGGGGAGCCCTCAGGCAGGGCTGGTGGTTTTGATACCTCCCCAGCTGGGCAGGGAGCTGGTTTTGAGGGGCCCTCGGGGTGGGGCAAGTAGGCAGGTACTTTGGTGGGCCCGTCAGGCAGTGGTTTCGAGGACCCCTCCAGTGGGTAGGGGGAAGCCAGCGGCAGTTTGGAGGACCCCTCAGGGGAGTGGAGGTAGAAGCTGCCATCGGCAGCCCCATCTGGGAGCAGCCGAGGCTCGGCACTGTGGATGATCTGCAGGGCCTCCTCGATGGTAGGCAGGTCGCCAGTCTCCGGGGGTGGCTGCGCGGGGGTCCGGGCTGGCACAGGGCGCTGGGGACCCAGGCTGTCTGAGCTGACGGAGCGCAGTAGGACGGGGTCTCCCATGACAACATCCACGTCGCTGTCCAGGCCAAAGGGGGTGCTGAACGACACGGCCTGGGAAAGGGGACGGCTGGGCGGCCGGAGGGAAGGGTCAGCCCCTGGGACAGGTCCAGGCCCCACCTGGCCCCTCTGACTCCACTGCCTGGGCCCTTTCGATGTGCTCACCTGAGCTGACGGTTCCAGGCTTTGCCGAGGGCCTCCATGTGGGACATGGACGGGGAGGACTTCAGCGAGCCTGGGGAGGGGTGATGAGTGGTCATTCTGGGGTCACTGGGGACCCTGGGTGGGGTAAGCTATGGGGTGTCAGTGGGTGAGTCACTGATGGGGCATTATGTGGATGGAGAGCTGGGGGCCACGTGGTGTCACTAGGGGGTCCTTGTGAGGAGGTCACTGTGGGGGCCAGTGAATGTCACCAAGGAAGTCATTCAGGTACCAGACAGACCCAATGGAGGGGTCACAAGGTGCCCACATGAGGTCAGCAGGGGCAGTCTTTGGGTGTGGGGGGGGGGGGGGGGCGGATCTCCAGTGACGAGCCATCCCCCTGCCCTCACCTGTGGATCCTCGGAGTGGGGACTGGGGGCCACCAGGTGACAGGAGTGGATGGCGGAAATTGAAGACAGGAGAGCTGCCAAGAGAGGTGTGTCAGCCAAGGGTCCCCCCATCCCCCTCCCCTCCCCCCTTGGGAGTGGAGACCAGAGTATCCCCCCGACACCTTCCCTCTAGCCAACCCAGCAGGAGGAGGGACCCAGCAGGAGGAGGAACCCGTCGTGGCTGGGAAGTCTCCACCCACCAGGGGATGTACCTGCTGCCGCTGTTCTGGGGAGTAGAGGCCTCTGTGGCCTGGGGGGAGGCAGCTGTACACAGAGCAGAGGGTCAGGCAGGGCTTGGTCTTCCCACTATCCCCCTCAACCTCACCCCACCCCAGGCCCGGGGCCAGGCCTTACCGTGACCATCAGGCAGATCCTTGACCTGCACAAAGTCGGGTTTCAGCACCTCGAAGCACATGAACAACTCAGCCAGCAGCACCATCAGGTTGACCTGGAGGCGAGAGGCAGGGTCAGCCGCCCGGACCCACAGCCCCGGATGCCCATGAGGCCCACGAGGTAGCCTTACCTTGAGGGGCGGTGGGACATAGAGAAGGTCCTCCAAGGACAGCGGGCAGCCCCGAGGGAGGCGGGAGGCACAGAAATCCTGCACCAGCTGGAGGTTGTACAGGCTGTCCGCCACAGACATGGGGTCCTTGAGGCATACCTCTGTCGGGACAGGATGCCTGGGTCCCTGGCTCTCCAGGAAGGAGGACGGGGTCCCAGCACACAATATACACGGACACCTTCGACTGATGAGCTGAGCCGGGCCCCCTTCATAAGGTGGGTGTCATGACAGGCTGGCTGTCCCTCAGGTCTTTGCATCTACTGTCCCCACCGCCTGGAATGCTAGTCCCCCGAGAACTCAACTCAAATGGCTTCTGACTACCCAGCACCTGACAAAGTACCTAACATCCAGAATATTCCTCTAGATGAACTTATGGTTCATTCTCTCTCAACTAGGATGTGAGCCGCCTGAGGCCAGGGGCAGGTCCATATTGTTTTGGTTGGATCTCTTGGTGCCTACAATAGGATCTGGCACACAGTTTCTACTCTACTCACATTTGCTGCAGGACTGAATTATGGAATCACACAGTATGGCTCAGATGGTAAAGAATCTTCCTGCAATGCAGGAGACCTGGGTTCGATCCCTGGGTTGGCAAGATCCCCAGGAGGAAGACATGACAACCCACTCCAGTATTCTTGCCTGGAGAATCCCATGGGCAGAGGAGCCTGGCAGTCTACAGTGGGGTCACAAAGTGTCAGACACGATTGAGCAACTAACACACACTGAATTATAGGCAGCACAGAGACGTTTAGACACTTGGGCAAGGTCACACAGCTCATTAATAGGAGAGAGATGTTCAAACTCAGGTCTGCCAATCCTGGGAGCTACACTTAACAGTCTCTGCGATACTCTGGGGACAGGAGCCAAGGCCTGGGTGCCAGGCTCGTCGGGACAGGATCTGGCTCAGACCCATTCACTCACCCTCAAGTCGCAAGAGCTGGGGACAGTAGCAGTGGATTGTGGCAGCCAGCGCAGCCCCACTTGCCAGGTCCTGGAGGCTGGTCACCGTCGGAAAGCAGGGGGCACGTCGGGCCACCGCACGGTCCTTGCGATATCGAATCTGCGGGTGGGAGTCGTGTCAGGTCAGAGGTCAGGCTGGCCTCCAAGTCCGTGGTCATGCAAGCTGTGTGGGGAGGCCTGGGGTTTCCACCACGAAGGGGCGTGAAGCCAGGGGGGTCCCAGAGCCAGTGTGGGAGGGGGGCCAGCCTGGAGCAGGGTGGGGAAGGGCAGCAGCAAGAGGCAGAGGAGGTGTCCGCGAGCAGCCAGGCCAGCAGCGGGGGCTGGGGGCAGGGACTCCTGAGACCCTGGGGTGGGGGATACATTACCATGGGGGGTTTGCTCCCCGACTCCTTCAAACAGAAGGCAATTGCGTGCTGGGGGGGAGAGGAGCAGCCGTCAGCGGGGCGGGAGGGGTGCTGACTTGCTGGGCCCCCAAGCACACCTCCGGGATGGGGGACGGCCCTGACCCCTGTCCTGAGCCCTGGCCGTCCAGCTCCCTGGCTGTGCTCTGGCCGGCTCTGGGGACCCCAGCACCTCCCAGCACGGAGGGACCCAACAGAGCAGCCTCTCATGCAGCAAGTCCTCCCCCACCCACTCAAGAGACCCAGGCCCTGGCTGGGGGAGGGCAAGCAGAGGAAGCAGGTAGGCAGGAGAGGAGCCCCTGACCCAGGCCCTAGGGTGGGGGGAAGGAGGAGGCCCTGAAGTGAGCAAAGGCAGGGGCTTCAGCCCAAAGCGCCCCCACCCTCACCCCACTTGCAGTGGTCACTTTCCCCTTATTGCACTTCAGGGATGGACACCCCACTGCCTCCAGAGCTGGGAGCAGGGAGCTGTCCTTAGGGAAGCTGGAGGCTCAGTTAGGAAGGTTCCTCTCCCCTCTTTTGGGTTTGAGGATCTTCCTCTTGGCCAGAAGGGTCTTCTCCCTGTGCCCTGCCTGCTGGGGTCAGGATCCATGTGTCTGATGGGCTGGGGTCCTCCCCTCAGAAGCCCCAGAGGTCTCCCCACCTCGGCTCAGGTGGACAAGCCTCTGGATTACTGGGTGGGGAGTCATATACCAGGGGAGAAGTAAGAGCAGAGATGACCCTCTTGCCTTGGTTCCCCAAAGGGTTTCCCTCTGTCCCCCAGGGCTGGGTCCCACTTCCTTTGCTCATAACTGGGAGCAGGGGAGAATAGGAGAGGGAGCGGGACAGGCAGGCAGAAAGAGACACACAGACAGCGACAAGCGGGGCAGGCAGACAGGGCAGAAAGACAGCCCCACTTACAGGAACCAGCTTCCAGTACCAGCGTGTGGGGCACTGATGCCAGAGAGGCAGAGAGGAGAGTGTGGCAGGAGTGGGCAGAGGCAAGGCGGCAGAGAGAGAGAGAGAGAGAGAGAGAGAGAGTGAGAGAGAGAGAGAGTCACTTCCGCCCCGCCAAGAGCAGGAATGGCCTCGAGGCACAGCCCCGACCTACCCATCCAGCCCTCAAAGATCCGCCCCTCCCTCCTTCCTTCCATCCATCACCCCAGCCTCACCGAAGGCTGCGCTGGGGCCACCCCATCTGCAGGGGCCGCTGGAGTAGCTCTCTGGGCAGCTTCCTGCTCCGTCTTCTCCTGCAGCCGCCGGATGGTCTGCGGAGCAGGGAGACGTTAGCACTCTAGTCACTGGACCGGTCCTGGCCGCCTCCGGCTGCACCCCCCCGCCCCCCGCCCCCCCATCTTGGCCCAACCCCCACCTACCGTGTCTACCCAGAAAAGGAGCTTGTGCTCCAAGCTGGCTAGGGCCAAGGGACCAGGCAGTGTCTTTGTCCACTCGAAGGCGAAGGCAACCATGAGGGCATCAATGACAGCTAGATGGGCTCCCTGTAGGGGCAAGGGCTGAAGGGTGAGCCCAGAGCACAGGTTGGAGGCCTCCAAGGGAAAAGAAACAGGAAAAACCTGGAGGTGGGAGGGGCTTACAGTGGGACGGGCTTGGGAAGCAGGCCAAGCTTGAAAGGGAAAGTTAAAGTCGCTCAGTGTCTAACTCTTTGAGACCTCATGGACTATATAGCCCATGGAATTCTCCAGGCCAGAATACTTGGAGGTCACAAACTAGGCCTTAGCGATCTGGCGTCCAGAGTAGCGCCTTTTGGGGAGGTGCCTGACTTGGTAGGAGGAGCCAGGGCTGATGGGCGGAGCCTTGGTGGGGGAGGGACCTTGTTTGGTGGGGCGGGGCCTGGCTGGGCAGGGGCGGGGCCTACCATGAGGATAGGCTGGTGCCTCAGGTCGGCCTCCTGCACCGGGCGCTCGGGCAGCGCAGGCACTGTGCCCCTCCGTGCCAGCAGTGCCAGAAGCGCAGAGGGGCTAGGGGGTGCTTCGAGCTGCGGCAGCGCCTGGCGCCAGGCCCGGCAGTACAGCTCGGCCGAGAGCAGCAGCCGTGTCACCGGGGGCTTCACATGCTCCTGGGCGTACTGATCCGTGTAGAAGGGCTCCCACAGCTCCGAGGGCACATGCTCTGCGGGGGCGGAGTGGAGGTAATGGCAGAGTCAGGGCACGGGGCACAAACCCCCATACTTGCAACCCCACAGACTAGGTAGCCTACCAGGCGCCTCTGTCCATGGAATTCTCCAGGCAAGAATACTGAAGTGGGTAGCCATTCCCTTCTCCAGGACCCAGGGATCAACCCAGGAATCGAACCCGGAACTCCAGCATTGCAGGCAGATTCTTTCCCGTCTGAGCCACCAGGGAAGCCCTTACATACAATTACATGGCCCCAATTAAAGCAGGGGTGGATGGGGTGTGGGTTGGGGCAGGTCTGTACCAAGAAGGATGGCACCAAGATGAGAGAATAGGGGAGCTGGGCTAAGATGAGAGGCGCAAATGCAGAGGAGTTTCCCAGAGGAAGGGATGACGGAGTTTCTGGCAGGGGGCTCTGCATACAAAGGAGAGACGGTGGGTGGGACGGAGCACCAAGCCTAGAGGAGGTGGCGGGCTCTTGGACCCAGAGTGGAAATGGAGGTCAGATAGGCGGGGTCTTGAAGCCACGCCTCTCGCCTTCACCTAAGGACAACAGTGACTCGAAGGGTTAATGGACCTCCCCGGTGCTTCCCCTTACAGCAACCCTAGGAAGAGGCAGCCTGGGCACACGTGGTAACTCCGCTTTATAGATGAGGAGACCTAGGCACCAAGGCCACACAGCTGATCAAGGCTGGGACTGGGGGACTTCCCTGGTGGGCCAGTAGCTAAGACTCTGCACTCTCTTGGTCAGGGAACTAGATCCCACATGCCGCAACTAAGAGTTCGCATGGCACAACTAAATATCCAAACAAATAAATATTAAAAATAAAAAAAAAAAAAGGTTGGGACTGGGATTCAAACCCAGGTCTCAAGGAGACTACACCCTTAGAGTGGAGGCTGGAGGTGGGATGAGCTGTGGAGCAGGGGGCTGGCTGGAAGGGCATAGAATGGAGGAGGGGACAGACTGCAAACACGTTGAGAGGGGTGAATGGCCTGAACTTGGTGACTGAAGGGGGGGTGGGGGTGGGGGGAAGAGAGGCACCCAGAGCCCTATCTGGAGGGGGAAGACAGGCAGGAGAAAGAGGGTGTTGGCTGAGATGGGGGTACAGGAGGGCCGGGGACTTAGAGGCAGCCATGGAAACTCTGAAAGAGAGGGGCAAGGTAAGACGAGGAGGCTTGAGGAAGCCCCAGGGGGAGGGGGGCAGTAGCAGAACCCCAACCAAGTAAAACCCAAGGGTGAGGAGGAGAAAAATCAGAGCCACTAGGAAGATTCGGGAGGTAGAGGAGGAGGATCCAACTCGGTTAGATCTGCCCTCCTGGGCCTTCCAGGGAGGCCCCAAGTCTTATCCCAGTCAGAGCCGCTGCTCTGTACACGTGGGTTATGCCTGTGTTGGAAGAATGCAAGAAGGCAGGATTGTACCGTTCAGAAACATTTGAACGTGACATACCAGGCCTTCCTCAGGTGCCTGAGTTCACAGCAGTGCTCCCCCGGGGTCCCGGCCCTCAGCTACAAGGACCCAGGCACCCTTGCCTTCAACCCCTCCCTGCCCCTCCCTGATCTTTCCCCACACCTTAAACTCACACTTGACCTTCCCACTTAATACCCAAACCTTGTGAAGAGTTGGGCCATCTCCCTGACCCTTGAAGGAAAAGCTCTCCAGAGCAAGAGATTATATTATGTGAAGTCAGACAGAGAAACACATATATCAAACCCCATCGCTTGGAATATGTGGAATATTCCATATGTGGAATCTAAAAAAATGATACAAAGGGGCTTATTTACAAAACAGAAACAAGACAGAAAACAAACTTAGGGTTACTAAAGGGGAAGCGGGGAGCAATTAATTAGGAATTTAGGATTAACGTATATATAGTACTATGAACTAGATAACCAAATAGGACCTACTGCAGAGCACAGAAAACTATACTCAATATCTTGTAATAACCTACACTGAAAAAGAATCTGAAAATGAATGTGTGTGTGTGTGTGTGTGTTCAGTCGTTCAGTCATGTCCAGCTTTTTGCAACCCCATGGACTAGCTCATCAGCTCCTTTGTCCATGGAATTTTCAAGGCAAGAATCCTGGAGCAGGTTGCCATTTCATACTCCAGGGGATCTTTCCAACCCAGGGATCGAACCCATGTCTCTTGCATATCCCTCATTGACAGGTGGGTTCTTTACCACTTCGCCACCTGGGAAGCCTATATATGTATGTATAACTGAGTCAGTTTGCTGTTTATGTGAAACTAAACACAACATTGTAACTATACTCCAATTAAAAAAAAGAAAAAAGTTCTCCAGGTTCTCTTTCCTTCCACTCTACTCCCGATCGGACTCCTCCCCATCCGTTCCTTCCCTTGTAGCTCCCAGCCTTCCCAAGGCCAGCAGTGGCGTTCCAAAGCCCACTATCTTGCCTGGGCTCTCTGCCGAGCATCTCCTTCTTTGGGAAGTCTTCCTCCCTCTGGTGTCTCCCAACATCCTATCTCTTTCTCCTTCTCTCACCACTCAAGCCTGGCTGCCTGCCCCCATGCCTTTTCATTGCTGGGCTCCTGATAGCTCTGTCTGAGCAGCCCTGTCAATGGACATGCTCTCCCCACCTCCTTCCCACCACAATGATGGCTTCCATAGTCATCTGAGCACTGCCTCCTGCTGCAGCTCAGGCATTGCCCCTAATCCTTAGCATCCTTCTCCTTCTCTCTGTTCCCATCACAGTAAGAGAACACCATCTCTCCTTCTCTCTCCCCACCTCCAACATCCAGCCTCAACTCACCGGGGTTCAGCTCCTGGCATCCCCTGAAGCCAAACCCTCCTCCCTCTCTCTCTAGCTCCAGGTTTGTTTCCTGCTCTCATCAGCAAAATGAAACAAGTTTCTTTCCTGCAGGACTTGTCAGGGCCTTGAAGACGACAACT
This sequence comes from Bos indicus, assembly GCF_029378745.1. NCBI lineage: Eukaryota > Metazoa > Chordata > Mammalia > Artiodactyla > Bovidae > Bos > Bos indicus. The sequence continues at coordinate 16,218,179 of NC_091766.1, read as the reverse complement.
TGAGCTGGAGCTACCGATGGCTACTGTTTATTAAGGGGCTTCCAGGGTCAGGGGCTTACCAGGTGGTGCAATGGTAAAGAATTCACGTGCCAGTGCAGGAGACACAAGAGACGTGGGTTTGATCCCTGGGAGGGGAAAATCCCCTGGAGAAGGGCATGGCAACCCACTCCAGTATTCTTGTCTGGGAAATCCCAGGGACAGAGGAGCCTGGTGGGCAACAGTCCATACGGTTGCAAAGAGTGAGACACAACCCAAGCACACACAATGTTTATCAAGTACTTAGGTTATACTAGTGTGTCTTTGCCGAGGCACAACTGGCATTTGGGGCTGGATGATTTGTGTTTAGTGGGGCTATAGGTGTGGGGAATTGGGGCAGGGAGTGCTGTTCTGGGCATTGTAACATATTTAGCAGACTTCCTGGTCTCTCCTCCAGAGCTGACAAGAGCACTGTCCTCTCTAATAGTGACCACCAAAGATATTCCCAAACATGGCCCCTAAGTGACAAACTCATCCTCGGTTGAGAACTACGGCTCTATGCTATGTGTATTGGAGCACTTAATACTGTCCGACAGGAATAGAATACGAGCCACACAAGAAGTTTAAATTTTTCTATTGCACCGTTTAAAAAGCAGCAAGGAGTAACAAGACCTTATAATATATCTCACCCAATATATATATATATTGGTAATATATATCTTAGTAATATATCTCATCATATATATATATATGTCCAAAATATTATTTCAACATGTCAACATAAAAACATTATTAATGGGATGTTCACATTTTTTTTTGGTACCAGGTCTCCAGAAGCCACTGTGTATTTTACATTGACAGCCTTTCACAAGTCAGATCAGCCACATGTTGCTCTTGAGAGTCCCTTGGATTGCAAGGAGATCAAACCAGTCAGTCCTAAAGGAAGTCAACCCTGAATATTTATGGAAGGACTGATGCTGAAGCTCCAAAACTTTGGCCATCTGATGCGAAGAGCCGACTCATTGGAAAAGACCGTGATGCTGGGAAAGATTGAGGGCAGGAGGAAAAGGGGGCGACAGAGGATGAGATGGTTGGATGGCATCACCGACTCAATGGACATGAGTTTGAGCAAGCTCCAGGAGATAGTGAAGGATAGGGAAGCCTGGTGTGCTGCAGCCCATGGGGTTGCAAAGAGATGGACACAAGTAAGTGACTGAACAACAATATGTTGCTCGTGGCTACCACGCTGGACAGCACAGCTAGTCTTTGGACCACCCGCCTTGTGTGCATCTGCTCCTGGCATTCCTTTTCTTTTTTTAATTGGAGGATAACTGCTCTACGATGTTGTATTGGTTTCTGCCACACACCGCTGATATGGAATCAGCCATAAGTATCCATATATTCCCCTCCCTCTTGAGCCTCCTCCCACCCCCCTTGCTCATGGAATTCTTATGAAACTTATCCATTGTACAGATAGGAAAACATAGACCCAGACAGCTAATATGACTTGGCCAAGATCCAAAGAGATAGTAAAGGGTGGAGCCGACAGGACCCTAGCTCCCTAGAGCATCACAGGGAGGTTCTGGAGGCCTGAGGGACTGCATGTAGCACTTCCCAAACTTGTGTAAAGATGGCACCCTTCCTTATCTTATCTCTGAGCTCACTGTGGAGCCCACTAGCCTGCATTCTTGCCCAACCTCCTCAGGCCTGTGCCCCAGGCCACCAGAAAGACCCCATCCCCCTAGCCATTTTTCCCCAGAGGGGCAACTGCATAGCTGATCTCATCTTGTCAGTCCCCAAACACCTTCCCCAGCTCCCCAGGGCCCTCAGATCCCCACATGTGGCCTGAGAGGACCTCTCCAATGGCACCAGACTCCCTCATCGCCCCCAGCCACTCCTGGGCACAGCACAGAGAACTCCCTGTGGGTCTCCTCCCCCTAGAAAACTCCTACACACCCTTCAAGGTCCAAACGCTCTCTCCTCTAGTGAGCTGTCTGTCCCTTCTCCTCCCTTCCCTGGAAGACTTCTAGGATTTCCTCCCCTAGCCCCTCTGTAAGGGCTGGCAGCCCTCTTCCACACTGCTTGGACATCACCAGCTTTATCACTAGAAGAAGCAACGGTCTAGTTTCAGGTCCCATCGTCCTCTCTCCAGAGTTCATCCCCATCTTTTCTGTCCTGAGAGCCCAGCACTGGCCTGGCACCCAACAGGCATCAGTAGAGAGTTCCAGAGTTCATGGATCAAGCAGGGGTCTGCTCACCACTTTCTGCTTAGAGCCTGGGGTCTCCCCTTCCTCAGTCCCCCTCTGTTCAGAGAACATGGGTGAGGGGACAGACTGAACTTGAGCCTCCGGGACCATATCACACAATTCAGGGGAGCTGAGTCAGTGAAAACAGAACCAGGTGAGTCAGGGCATCCTCCCAGAGACCTGACTTTTCTTTCTGCAAAATGTAATAGTAATTTCTCTTCTGTCCCCTGGACAGAGGACAAATAATATTATTAATAAAAATACCACTGGTCATGGCAGCAGAAATAGCAACATCCACTTAGTGTGTATAGTGGGCCAGACACAGAAGAATCCCATGGTCTGTCTGTCTCACCTTGTGAAAGATGAAACTGGGACCCCACTCACCCCAGCACTGCCCTGGGACTTAGTGGACAATTGTGAAATGGAAAACAAAGTGAATACATGCCTTCTTTTACAGAGGACTCAACAGAAGCTTAGAGAATTGGGTTAATTCATCCACATTCTGGGGGAATGTGGCACTCAAACCCAGCTGATTCCCAAAGCTGAGTCCTCTGTGGCCTCATAACTTGGGATGGGGGGACTGGGGCAGGCTGGGCTCTCTCCCTGACAAGCCTTCCTCTCTTCCTCAAGCAGGTATTTGGGGGTGGGTGGGCCCTAGAGTGGGCCCTGCCTGGGAGACTGCAGGGAAAGAGATTGGAAGAAAAAGACAGGCTCAGGCGGAACCAGGAGACAGATGGACAGCTGTCACCAAGACCCACACCCAGAACAGGTTGATCTGGGAAGGCCACTGAAGGGGGGATGGGCTGTGCTCAGCTGGTGCCAAGACCAGTGGGCAGGACCCGTAGGCGGGCAGGGCGTCCCCCCAGAAGGCCCAGACCTTAATTAACTCCTCTTCCCCATGGCCAGGCCCTGACTCCTGGCTCTGGCATGAGGCCATGACTGAAACTGCCCTGGGCCTCAAATCCTAGGGATGTACCCGCATCCTCCTCCCCCGTGGGGTGGCCCGAAGTCTCCACACATGTGGGTCTTGGGGAGGAAGTGGGACAAGGCCCCACACCTGGCCCCCACTCCCGGCGATCATGGATAAGCCATTTCCCTTCTGCCGGGCTCGCCCGCCTCCTGAGTAAAATGGGGCAATAAGTCACAGCTGCCAGCCGCCGGCCGGGGCCATGGAGGCGAGAGAGGGGCTTCCTGGAGCTCCCTTCGCCGCTCGCAGCGCAGGCAGGGCCGACGCCGGGTGTGTGTGTCCGGCCTGGACTGGGGCGGGGGTCCTCGCGGGCGCGTGATATAAGGGTGTAAAGGGTGGGGGGAGGACGTGCCAGAGGCGAGGCGAGGCTCGCCTGGGGGACACCACTCGGCCCACAGGCCCTGCCCGGCTCACCTGGGGACCCGGACGCCCCGCTCGTGGCGCGGAGCTGGGCAGCCGGCCCCACCCCCACCGCGCTCCCGCAGCCGCGCGGGCAAAGTCCACCGCCCGGGCCGAGCAGGAAGCCCAGAGGCCCGGCGCCGAGGGGCCCAGGCCCGGGGACCCCCCCGCCCCCGGCGGCCGGCGCTATTGTTCCCACGGCCCCGGCCTCCCCAGCGCGGCGCCCCGCCCCCCGCACCTGCCGCCCCCTTCTTCCCCTGGCCCCGGTACCTGCGCCCCCGAATGCGGCCCGCAGCACCCACGCCAGGCTCGCCGCCGCCTTGGCCCGCGAGAAATCGTACTGGTCCAGCGACTTGATCTCGGGCACCAGGAAGGTCCTCCGCAGCGGCCCGGGCCCCGGGGGCGCCGCCTCCACCATGGCGGCGCGGGGGCTGCGGGCACCGGCTCCGCGCTCGCTCGGGCTGGGCTTCGCCGCGCTCGCACCCGGGCCGGGCCCGCTGCCGCCACCACAGCCGCCACCGCCACCGCCACCGCCACCACCACCACCACCACTGCAGGCGAGCCAGGTGCGGCCGCTCGCGCTCACGACGCTGCGTCGGCCCCGCCCCGGGGCGGAGCCCAGGTGCGCCCCGCCCCCGGCCCTGGCCCCCGACCCGGTCCCCTCGCCTGACCCGGTCCCCTCGCCTCTCCCGGTCCCCTCGCCTCGCCCGATCCCTCGCCGCCGCAGGGTGGGGCGGGCCCAGACTGCGGTGGCGGCGGGGGAGGCTGCGGAGGAGTGTGTGTGTGTGTGTGTGCGCGCCCGCGCGCGCTTGTCTGTGTGCGCGCACTGGGGAGGATGAGGGACCCTCGGCTTGCGGGTGTGGGTGCAGGCACAAGTGTTGTTTCCTTAGATGAGAATGTGAGCTTGTCATTCCTGGCCCCGGAGGCAGCGCGCGCGTGGGTGCACCTGTTTCTCATTGTGTCTTGGGAGCGTCCAAGAACGGGTGTCTGTGTTCGCACGAGTGTATGGTCTCTGCAAGTGTTTGGGTGGTGCACGAGTGTCTTTGAGGGTGTCTGCATGTGCGTATCTGTGTGAGTGTGTGACAGCGATTGTGTGTGTCCTTGATTTTCATGAGTGTTGTGTTTTCAAGGATCTATATTGTGTAGGTGCCTGTGTCCTTAGAAAACAGGAGTGTGTTTTGTCATTGTGCTTGTGAGTGTGCCTATTTGTGAGCATTTAAATGCACTTGTATTATATATCAGAGTGTGATGAATGTCAATGAAGGAGGATAAGTGAAAAATTGAGTATGTGTATTTATAGAGTGTGACGGCTTGTAGCTGTGAGTGTGTTTCAGTGGCTGTTACTGGGTATATCTGCAAATATATTTACATTCATGTGTGGATTTGTGATGTCAACAGAATTGGTTGGGGGTGGGGCTCCAACTGTGTATAGATGGGGATTATGTATTTGTATCCAAGTGCATTTGTATATGAGTCTATGAGTGTGATTGTGTGCAATGGATGTCTATGGGGGGAGACATGGCAGAATGTGTTCTGTGCATATATGTGTATTTACATGTAAGTGTATTTGTGGATGACTGCGTTTGGGTATATGGTGTGAATCAGGGTGGTGTGACAGGGTGTGTAAATCGTGGAAGGGGATGTAATTGTGTAAGAATGTCCATTTCTTGGATGCATTTATGAGTGTGCGTGCATGTTAAGTCCTTTCAGTCCTGTCTAACGCTTTGAGACTCCATGGACTGTAGCACACCAGGCTCCTCTGTTCATGGAGTTCTCCAGGCGAGAATACTGGAGTAGGTTGCCATTCCCTCCTCCAGGAGATCTTCCGGACCCAGGGATTGAACCCATGTCTCTTGTGTCTCCTGCATTGGCAGGCAGGTTCTTTACCACTAGCTAGCGCCACCTGGGAAGCCCTTTATGAGTGTGTGCCTATTTCTGTAGGAACTGCAGATATGTGTGAGCAAATCTGTTTGTGGTATGAGCCTGATTGTGTATGTTGGCATGGAGGTGTGTGTGTATGTGTGAATATATGTGTGTGAGCTCAGATATTTGTGTACACAATGCAATTGTGTGGATGTTACTGGGTATACTTGTAAATGTCTGAGCGCCTATTGGTGGATATTTGTTTAATATTTGCTTGTGTGTTCCATAGTGTTTTTTTTTTTTTTTTATGTCAACTGTGGGCCTCTTAACTGTGTGTAATTGTGAACACAGGAGTGTTTGTGAATGTTAGGTATTTGTGTAGGTCTAGATGCGTATATCGGAGAAGGCAATGGCACCCCACTCCAGTACTCTTGCCTGGAAAATCCCATGGACAGAGGAGCCTGGTGGGCTGCAGTCCATGGGGTCTCGAAGAGTCGGACACGACTGAGCGACTTCACTTTCACTTTTCACTTTCATGCATTGGAAAAGGAAATGGCAACCCACTCCAGTGTTCTTGCCTGGAGAATCCCAGGGACCGGCCAGAGGGGGTGGTGGGGTGGGGTGGTGGGCCTCGTGGGCTGCCGTCTCTGGGGTCTCACAGAGTCGTACACGACTGAAGTGACTTAGAAGCAGCAGATGTGTATATCAGAGTGCAGTTTTGTGTGTATAGTAAATGTACGTATATGTTTGGGTTTATATGTTATCTGTTTATATGAGCATTGACCTGTATCACTGAGTGTATTGTGTGTATATTTGTGTGTGTGGAGCTGGTGTTTACCTCTGTGTGGATTTGTGGATATTGCACCTGTAACAGTGTGTGTATCTGGTTTCTGAATATAAACTGAGTGCCTGAACATATCTCTTTGTGTATAAGTGCTTTTGTGGGTGCCTGGTTGTGAACATATGGCTGTAGTGTGTGTGTAGGTGTATGTGTGTAAGAAGTCATACTTTGAATGGCTTTGTGGGTGAATAAGGGTAAGTATTTGTGCATCTGGATGCACTTTGGTGTCATATATAAGTGAGACTGGGTGGGTGAATTTCGTGTAAGGGAAACTGAGTCTGTGCATTTACAACTACAGAGGGGTTTCAGTCTATAAACACACACACAGAACAGTGTTTTCTTGACTGTGTAAAATTCTATGAGATGAAACTGACTACAGCAAGTCAGTCTCTTTACAACCGCCCCCCACAGGGGTCCCTGAGCCCCATCCTTTGTAGAAATTGCCCATCCGCTTAACATTCAAGGTACAGCGGTGCTTGAGGAGTGGGTCTCCTGGTCCAGAGCATGTTGAGGGGCAGGAGGTGGGTGTGCCTAAGGGAGGGGAGCTGGGGCGTGGGCCCTCCTGTCTGGATGTGCCCGTGCAGGAGTGGGTGTGGACGCACTCACAAAGGGGCCAGTGTGGATGTGTCTGAACACACGTGTGGGATGTGTGTGGCGCACGTGCCCTGGCCCCTATCCCAACCCCCCGCTCCTCCCGCCTGAAAGACATGGACGAGTCCCTTTTTCCCTTGGGCTTCAGTCCCTTTTTCCCCTGGGCTTCGGTGTCCCCATCTACAACACTGTCAGGGGATCCCGGGGGCTAGGGAGGTGACCTGGCGGGGACGGGCGTGCCTGCGTGCCCTGCCCCTCCTGGGAGCGTGGTGTGTCCTGCCGGGACACACGTGTCTGTGCTTTCCCTGGGGAGGTTCTCACGACCTTTGTGGACCCCAAGGGCAAACATGGGTGAAGGCAGTGCCTCCCGCTTGTGGGCACTCTCCTGGGGGATGCATTATGACCACGCAGCCAAAGGCTTTCCCGCCTTGGGAGGCGCCTCCGCTAGCCCTCAACTGCCCGGGGGTGGGAGAGCCAGGGGGCTTCCGGTGGTGTAGCGAGCAGGAGCCAGTGGCCTCCTGGCGCCCAGCCCCCACACTGGGCGGACTGGAATGCCTGGCTGGGCTGGACCGCCCCACCCACGCCTGCTGGAAACCACGTCCCACCTTCCCCTCCGGGGTCTTGTTCCTGGGGCCTGGGCGGCTCCAGACAAACTGACTCTCCAGTGTGCACCAGGCGCCCCATCCTAGCAGCCCCCTCCCGCCCTGCCGGCTTCTTTGCTTCCAGCCTCCTTGCTCACCTGCAGGCCTGGCTCTCAAGCCTCTTAACTCATTCGATGGGCCCTGGTTATTAAACGGGGGTGGGTAGGGATGACTTAGAGACTTTGTAGGTCAAGGGTTCAGAACTAAGTTTAGGGAACTGATGAACCCCGAAAAAGCCATCTGCAAAATTATGTATGTGCAGTGCACTTTCAGGGATTGTGCTAACAGATAACAATTTCTGAGAGTACGATATGCCCAGCACAGTCTCATTTAATCCTCACAACCACCCTAGCGTATTATCATACCCATTTCACAGACAGGAAAACTGAAGCCGAGCACCATCAAGTCAGGTGGCAAGGAGAATGTAAGGACGCTTTGAGCCCAAGTCACCAGGATTCAAGTTGCATCTGCCTAACAAATATGCTGCCCTTCCATTCCAAGGCTGGCCCACATTCTCTACATATCTATGAACCTTCAAATAGAGTTGGGTGAGGCCTCTAGTTTTGGGGATCTCAGAGTGGAGGAAGAAGTCTGAGGTCCCTTTTATGTACCTGCAGCCTACATAGCAAGCTGTGGTGATGGGATTCAGGTATGGTCAGTGCTTCTGTCCTCCACATTCCCACAGTATTCCCACGGTGGTACCTCTGAAGTTTGGCCAGAGTAGAGGGAGATTATTATCAGACCTCCAGGGGCCTCCAGGAGACATTTCTAAAATATTTCAAAATAACGTCTTTTAAAACTAAAACACGATGGTGCATTGCCCAGGGTTGTCCCCGTCCTCATGACACTTCCATGCAGAGGTGATAAACAAATTCATTAAAGAGATCATTTCAGCAAGGGATGAAATAGTGAGACAGGAATGAAACAAAGTGGTGGGGGGCGGGGCAGGGGGGGAGGACCTGGAAATAGCCAGGGTGGGGGCTTCTTCAGTTTGAGACCAGGAGACTTTTTTGAGGAGGGGGAGATGGAGCTGAGACAGGATTGATGACCCAGAGCAGTTGGAGGGAGAGCATTCCAGGCAGAGAGAGTTGCCTGGGCAAAGGGCAAGGGGGGCGGGGGGGCGGGGGGGGGGGGGGCGGGAGGCAGGTAAAAGCCTGGTGCTCAGGACAGGTCCCTGGAGCTGGTGTGAATGAGGCAGGCAGAGGAAGATGTTAGAAAGTTTTGGAGTGCTCCTTAAATTCTCTGAAACGCAGATCTTTTTTTTTTTTTTTGTAATCAAAATGCAATAGAAATTAATTTCTAGGAAAATAAGATTGAAAATGAGATTGAAAAAGACACGCATGGGAATCCCCTGGCAGTTAGGACTTGCGAGCTTTCATTGCAAGGGGCATGGGTTTGATCCCTGATCCAGGAACTAAGATTCCACAAGCCATGTGGCATATGGCCAGAAAGAAAGAAAAAGATGTGCTTAGAGCCAGAAAGCAAGGAACAGCTGACAAGGATCAAGGACAAGAGGATATCCACAGGAGTCAACTAAAAGAGTTTCCAGAGGACAAAGCCAGAGCCATTTGAACAACAAAATTAATCAAGTATTGGGGGACTTCTGTGGTGGTCCAGTGGCTAAGACTCCAAGCTCCCAATGCAGGAGGCCTGGGTTTGATCCCTGGTGACAGAACCAGATCCCATGTACCGCAACTAAGACCCAGCACAGCCAAATAAAATAAATATTAAAATAAATATATATAGTATTGGATTCGGAGAAGCCTGGTGGGCTGCAGTCCATAGGGTCGCTAAGAGTCAGACATGACTGAGCGACTTCACTTTCACTTTTTCACTTTTCACTTTCCTGCATTGGAGAAGGAAATGGCAACCCACTCCAGTGTTCTTGCCTGGAGAATCCCAGGGACGGGGGAGCCTGGTGGGCTGCCGTCTATGGGGTCGCACAGAGTCGGACACGACTGAAGCGACTTAGCAGCAGCAGCAGCAGCATAGTATTGGATTATAACCCAAGGAAGACGATTTCCCTAGTGGTGCAATGGATCCCATGTGCCGCAGGGCAACTAAGCCTGTGCATGCCACAACCACTGAGCCTATGCTCTAGGGCCTGCAAGCTGCAACTGCTGAAGCCCTCCAGCCTATAGCCCATGTTCCGCAACAAGAGAAGCCACTGCAATGAAGAGCCCGTGCACCGCAATGAAGAGTAGCCCCTGCTTGCCGCATTACAAGAAAGCAAAGCAGAGAAGACCCAGCACAGCCAAAAAAAAAAACCCAGGAAGAAAATAAATGTCCATGAGTTTGTAAGCGATACACAGAAATGATGGAATACATTAACACATGAAGGACAGGTATGGAAGGTTTTCAGATAATTTATGTAAGTACTCCACCCCAGGGGATGGTTAGAACTGCACACAGTGGGTTCCTTCCCAGAAGGAACAGTATGTAAAGAAAGGAAAGAAAGAGTAACTTTTCAGTGGAGAAAACTGTCATACATGCTACATCACCTGGCTGGGTGTTCAAGGTCAACAGTCATAATTGTACTCTTGATCATATGCACTCTTGAGATGATGTGATGAAAATGGCACTTTACCTCTGTGATCTTTCTCCCCCCAAACCCATAACCCTAGTCTAAATATGAGGGAAATAATCCAAAAACTTGAGAGGCATCCACTTGTTTGTGTGCATGCATGCTAAGTCGCTTTAGTCATGTCCCACTCTTTGTGACCCTATGGACTGTAGCCCGCCATGCTCCTCTGTCCATGGGATTCTCCAGGCAAGAATACTGGAGTGGGTTGCCATGCCCTCCTCCAGGGCATCTTCCCAACCCAGGGACCGAACCCACGTCTCTTACATTTCCTGCATTGGCAGGTGGGTTCTTTAACACTAGTGCCACCTTGGAAGCCCCATCCTCCTGTATAGTTGACCATGATCCTCAAAACTCTCAAGGTCATCAAAGACAGGGGGAGCTCAAGAAACTGCCCCAGCCAAGAGAAATCTAAGGAGACATGTCAATTAGTTGTCATGTGGGCTCCTGGACCAGAAAAAGTATATTCTGGGAAAACTGAAGAAATATGAATAAAGCATGAACTTTAGTTCATGCTAAAGTTAATGATGTCATGTCCCACTCTTTGTGACCCTATGGACTGTAGCCCGCCATGCTGCAGTCATGAACTTTAGTTCATGCTAAAGTTCATGCTGTTAGTTAATGATAATGTATAGATGTGCTGTGCTTAGTTGCTCAGTCATGTCCAACCCTTTGTGACCCCATGGACTGTAGCCAGCCAGGCTCCTCTGTCCATTGGAATCTCCAGGCAAGAATACTGGAATGAGTTGCCATGCCCTCCTCCAGGGGACCTGCTCAACCCAGGGATCGAACCCAGGTCTCCCACATTGCAGGTAGATTCTTTACCAGCTGAGCCACAAGGGAAGGCAAGAATACTGGAGTGGGTAGCCTATCCCTTCTCCAGGGGAGCTTCCTGATCCAGGAATCAAACTGGGGTATCCTGCATTGTAGGTGGATTCTTTACCAGCTGAGCTACCAGGGAAGCCTTGGTTCACCAATCCCAGACTAGTGGAAGATATTACTTCCACTAGTTACTGGGGAAACTGTATGTGTGTGTGTTGGGGCAGGAAATATATGGAAATAGTACTATCTGCCCAATGTTTCTGTAAATTTTAATTTGTTCTAGAAAAGTCTATTAATTAAAATAAAGAATTTGTATGGAAAAGAATCTGAAAATGAATATTTATATATGATTGTATAACTGAGTCATTTTGCTGTGCACACGAAATTAACACAACATTGTAAACTAATTGTTGTTGTTCAGTTGCTAAGTTGTGACTGACTCTGTGACCCCATGGACTGCAGCATGCGCCAGGCTTCCCTGTCCTTCACTATCTCCCAGAGTTTCTCAAATTCAGTCCATTGAGTCCTTGATGCTATCCAACCATCTCATCCTCTGCCCCCCGCCCCTTCTCCTTTTGTTTTTCAATCTTTCCCGGGATCAGGGTCTTTTCCAATGAGTCAGCTTTTTGCATGGCCAAAGTATATGTCAATTTAAAAAATGTTTACAAAAAAGAATTTACAAAACATGCAAAACACAAGCCCAGTAGTCCATGAAATGACTATGGCAAGTTGCTATAAAGTTTCTAAACACTTATTCTTTCCTTAAAAAAAAATATCTATTTATTTGTCTGTGCCTGCATAAGTCTTTGTTGCTGCAAGCAGGAGCTTCAGTTGCATCATGTGGGGTGTAGTTCCCAGACCAGGGATCAAACCCAGGCCCTCTATATTGGGAATGCAGAGTCTTAGCCACTGGATCACCAGGGAAGTGCCTCCTTATCGTTTTCTATACTCTCTTATCTGGATGGATAATCAGCCAGATGGGACCAGCACTGGTCTGTGGGTTGATCTGAGCAGTTCTAGATCAGTGGTTCTCACCCTCGGTTCTGTTGACATTTGGGGAACAGATCAGTCTTTGCTGTGGGGATCAGTCCTTTGTATTGTGGATGTTTAGCAACTTCCCTGACCTCTGCCCTCTAGACACCAGTAGCAGCCACCTCTCCAATTGTGACAACCAAAATTATCTCTACACATTACCAAACGTCCCCCAGGCCACGTGAATCAATCACTCGCCCATTGAAAACCATGCATGTGTGCAGGTGATGAGGTCAAACCTGGTAACAGTCCAGAAAGACCTAGGCATGTCTGTGACCTCACGGCTGCATTGAGGGGCTTGGGATCTCCGAAACAATCCTCCTCCAGCCCGGTGGGCCACAGAAACATGTCTTAGGAGGCCAATCCTAGGGCTTGGCTTTGGGACTAGATAGAAAGCAAGGATTCAGAATTGTGTTGAAAAGAGAAAATTGAGGGGTTTCCCTGGTGGCCCATCTACTTGCAAAGAATCCGCTTGTCAATGCCGGAGACACTGATTCCATCCCTGGTCCAGGAAGATCCCACAGGCTGCAGTGCAACCAACCCCGTACAACTACTGAACACAACTACTGAGCCTGTGCTTTAGAGCCCACGTGCCACAACCTCTGAAGCCCGACTCACCTGGAGCCCGTGCTCTGCAACAAAAGAAGCCACCACAAGGAGAAGCCCACACTCCACAGCTAGAGAAAAGCCCATGCAGCAACAAAAACCCAGCGTAGCCAAGAATAAATAAATAAAATTATTAAAAAATGAGAGAAAGAGAGAGAGAATTGGGGGATTTCCTGGCAGTCCAGTGATTAGGACTCAGTGGTTTCACTGCCCAAGGTGAGGGTTCAATGCCTGGTTGGGAACTAAGACCTCTCCAGCCTCCTGCCATGGCCAAAAAAAAAAAAACCCAGAATTGACAAGACTTGCTGATTGATGGGAGGAGGAGGACAGAAGGAGAAGGGAGGAGTTTGGAAGATGCCCATATCTTTCCCTTTCACAGCTGGGTGGATGTGGAGTCATCAGCTGAGATGGGGACACGAGATGAGGGGCCAGCTTGGGTGAGGGAGGGGAGGATGCCAAGTTTCATCTTGGGCAGGATGAGTTTCAGGTCCTGGAGGGAGGAAAGGAGGGCATCTGCTCATAATCTCTTACCTGTCTCGATGAGTGGTGCCTTGTGTGTTTCCATGAATGTAAAATAGTCCCAAAGGGGTAATTTGGCCCCTTGCTTCTGTGGCACAAAGACACAATTTGGGGGCTTCCATAGTGTCGTGGCCCACTGGCTAACACTCCCATGCTCCCAATGCAGGAGGCCCAGGTTTGATCCCTGGTCAAGAAACTAGATCCCACATGCTGCAAGTAAGACCCAGCATGGGCAAATTAAAAAAGAAGAAGAAGAAGACACAATGGAGACTTGAAAACCACTAAGATGTCCTTCAGCAGGATAAACAAACTGTGAGACATCCAGACAATAGAATACTGTTCGGTGCTAAAAAGAGGAGCAGTCAGGCTGTGAAAAGACTCAGAGCAACTTTAAAAAATGCATACAACTAAGTGAAAGAAGCTGATCTGAAAAATCTATGGAGTGGGTGATTCCAACTTGAGGATATTTTGGAAAAGGCAAAGCTACGGAGACAGTAAAAGAATCAGTGGCTCCTGGGGATGAAGCGGGCAGGAAGGATGAACAGGCAGGGCCCTGTGGATTTTCAGGGCAGTGAAAAAACCCTTTGTGGTGCTATAATGGCAGACCCTTGCCATTATACTTTTGTCCAAAACCCACTGAATGTACACCACCAAGAGTGAGCCCTAATGTTGACAATGGACTTTGAGTGATAACGAACTGTTAGTGTTCGCTGTAGGTGTGTTCATTGTAACAAATGCACCATGTGGTGGGGGATGGCAATAGTAGGGGAGGCTATGGGGGGAGGGGTATGTGGGAAATCTAATCTGTATTTTCTGCTCAATTTTGCTGTGAACCTAAAGCTGCTCTAAAAGTTAGTCTATAATAAACAGATACAGTGAGACCCACATATAAACACTGAGCAAATATTCATAAATACATACTGGGGCATTTAAAATATACCCAATGGGAAACATGTGAGGGAAGATAAATTAGGAACTGGGGATTAACCTATGCACCCTGCTCTATCTACAACAGATCATCAACAGGTATCTACTCGATATTCTGTGATAACCTACCTGGGAAAAGAATCTAAAAAGGAATGGATATATGCATGTGTATCACTGAATCACTCTGCTGTACACCTGAAACTAACACAACATTGTAAATCAACTGCATCCCAATATAATTTTAAAAACCACACAATAATACCCACATGCTCATCCTCATGAGCACCAATATCTGTGCATGAACACCTCACACACACACGCTCACGGCATACTCATTATTGATGTAGGTCAAGGCAAAAAAGATTATCTCGAGTGTGCCTCTGTCCTCTGCATGTCCTCGATGGAAAGAAATTTTCTATCCACTTTGTTCCTTTCTCCCTTTTCCTCCCTCTGGGAGGAGAAGATCTGTGGGCAGACAGAAGGGAGGCAGTGACTTTCTAAAGTGAAAGTGTTAGAAAGTCAGTCGTGTCTGACTGTGACCCCTTGAACCATATCCCGCCAGGCTCCTCCAGGCAAAATACTGGAGAGTGGGTTGGCATTACCCAACCCAAGGATCGAACCCAGGTCTCCTGCATTACAGGCAGATTCTTTACCATGTGAACCACCAGGGAAGCCAGTGACTTTCTAAAGCAGGCTAGAAAACAAAAATCTGAGGTGACTGTGGGCTTTCCAAGTGGTGCTAGTGGTAAAGAACCCACCTGCCCATGCAGAAAACGCAGGTTCCATCTCTGAGTCGGGAAGATACCCGGGAGGAGGGCATGGCAACCCACTCCAGGATTCCCATGGACAGAGGAGCTTGGTGGGCTACAGTCCATAGGGTCGCACAGAGTCGGACACGACTGAAACAGCTTAGCAAGGACACACACAAGATGATTGTAGGCAAAGAAGGATGAAGAGAGGCTGATTTTCAGACTCTGATGAAGACTGTAGAGATGCAACACAAATGAAGGGTCTGTATCATCCTTTGAATTCATTGCTGTGCTCAACCACCATTTTCAACTGTAAGAGACACTCAGCAAATCACACACAAACTTTGGGGTCTTGCAATGGCCCCATCTGCTAAGACCCCATGGTGTGTGAGCTCCTCAAGAGTAATGGTCAGGGCTGGAGATGCCTGTGTGGGAGTTCGAGAAATCGAAGGCTTGAGAAAAATGAGACACGGGTGAAGGACCGAGTGGGCAGGGGCTTCTGGACGGTGAGAGGGATCCCCAGGGTCAGGGTTAGCTTGGAGTGACTGCAGGAGAAAGAATGGGCAGTCACAGCTGATGCAAGGACAGAGCGGTTCAATGGTGATTTTGGGGAAACTGGCCTCAAAGAAATGTGTGTGAAGAGGCCCAAGGGAGGGAGTAAATGAGGCAATGAGATGAGAGAGTAGAAACATCACTGAAATTTTCAAGCCACCGTTCACGCTTTTCCTTTGCTCTCTCCAAAGCTGTTATCCCCCACAAGTCCATCCTTCCTGCTTTGTGCTTCTTTTCCACTTCCTATCATTCCCCAAAACTTAATCCTGCCAGCAGAACTGTAGAATGAAAAAAGGTGGAAAGGAAGTGTCTTGGAGAATGGCATGCTTGTCTGCTCAGTCACTCAATTATGTCCAACTCTTTGCGACCCCATGGACTGTAAACCCTCCAGGCTCCTCTGCCCATGGGATTCTCCAGGCAAGAATACTGGAGTGGGTTGCCATTTCCTCCTCCAGGGGATTTTCCCAGCCCAGAGATCGAAGAGCCCAGGTCTTCCAAATCGCAGGTGGATTCTTTACTGTCTGAGCCACCAGGGAAACCCAAGAATCTGAAGTGGGTAGCCTATCCCTTCTCCAGGGGAACTTCCCGACCCAGGAATTGAACCCGAGTCTCCTGCCTTACAGGCAGATTCTTTATCAGCTGAATTACCAGGGAAGCACATAACATTACATGGATGTGAGATATTCCATTTTCGATTGCATCAGAGAAAGTCAAAGTATCAGTCACTCCATCAGTAGATGCCTTCCAACTGTGATCATGTCCCAGGTCTTCAGGTGTCCTCTGGACTGAGACTTACATCCAGTGCTGGGGACGACAGACATTTTTTCCAGGACCACTCAGCACAATGCATCAAGAAATTTAACAAAACCGTGTATTTTTATTATTTTTAAATTATTTATTTATTCTTTCGGTCATGCAGCTCGGCTTGTGGGATCTTATTTCCTTGACCAGGGTTTGACCCTGTGCTCTCAGCACTGAAAGCTCAGAGTCCCAATCATTGGACCACCAGAGAATTCCCCAGGTCACTTATTTATTAATTTATATTTTTAAGTTAAAGTTTTTTAATTTTATGTTGGAGTATAGTCGATCTACAATACTGTGTTAGTTTCAGGTGTACAGCAAAGTGATTCCGTTATACACATACGTGTATCTATTCTTTTTCAGATGGTTTTCCCACGGAGGTTAATTGCATCCAAATCACTTATTTTTTAATCCAGTATTTCCACATCTGGGATTATTTTCCTTAAGAGCATAAGCAAAGAAATAATAAGTATGTGCTTGTGTATTTATTTCTTCACTAATCAGTTGGGAATAGCGTGAAGAAATCACAGAGGCAAATAAAGGTGAACATTCAAGGACATTCATCCCAATTTCATTCATAATAGTGAAAGTTAGAACCAACCTGGATGCCCAGCAGGAGAGACCTGGTTAAATAATTACGCAGCAGCCATGTTGGCAGGGGAGAGAAGGAGTCCGGTGCTTTTGTTTCTTTGTTGTTTTTTGTTTCTTGCCACACCACCAGCCATTTGGGATCTTAGTTCCCTGCCCAGGGATTGAACCCACGTCCCCTGCAGTAGAAGCAAAGAATCTTTTTTTTTTTCTTTTCCTTTCATGAAGCCCTGCAGTTTTTTAAAAAACTTATTTTTAATTGGAGGACAGTAGCTTTGCATAGTTGTGTTGGTTTCTGCCATACGACAGCATGAATCAGCCATACGTACACAAATATCCCCTCCCTCTTGAACCTCTCTCTTACCTCCTTCCCCATTCCACTCCTTTAGGTCATTACGGAGCACCGAGCTGAGCTCTCTGTTACATAGCAGTTTCCCACTAGCTATCTATTTCACACCTGCCAGTGTATATAATTCAGTGCTACTCTCTCGATTTGTCCCACCCTCTCCTTCCCCCCGCAGGAAATATGGAATCATAACCACTAGGCTGCCAGGGAAGTCCCAGGAATCTTGTTTTAGAGGAATATTTAACAAGTTTTTTTCTGGGGGGCTTAAAAAATGATCGAAATAGTGCAATCTCATTGTACAAAAGGGTCAAAGAATGCAGAAAGTGACGATACAGAAGTTCCACTTTTAACTGTCACCCTGCGACTTCTTCCTAAGAGGAAACCACTGGTAATTGTTTGGAATAAACTCCCAGGGCGTCTTATACGTGTACATACTTGTGTATCATTCACATTCTTTACAATAAGTGCAATCAGACTGTATACAATGTTATGGTTGTTTTTTTTTTTTTTTCCCACAGAGCAATATACCAGCAACACACACAGGGATTTTTCCAAGTCATTTTTTTTTAATGGTTGTGCTGCGTTCCCACAGTCTGCCATGCCCTAATTTGTCCAACTATGCCCCTATTGTCAGTCATAAAGACTGTTTTCCATGTTTTGCTTTTACGAGCAATGGCATCATTGCAAGCAAGGCTTTGATGAGAACACATCTTTGGGCACGTATATTCCTGGGATCAATTGTTGGCTGTAGAGTGCCCAGGTGAGAGGTGACGTGCTTTAAATGGTTTGTTCGCCCACAGTCAAATTCCCTTCCAAAAAAGTTGCAGTAATTTACACTTCCCCCACTCAACAATGTGGCAATGCTTATTATTCATCCAATTCTCCATAAGATCTCATGCTTGCAATAGTTTTAATGTTGGGCTTCCCCTGTGGCGCTAGTGGTAAAGAGCCTGCTGCCCGTGCAGGAGACTCAAGAGACTGGGTCGATCCCTGGGTCAGGAAGATCCCCTGGAGTAGGAAATGGCAACCAACTCCAGTATTGTTGCTTGGAAAGTTCCACGGACAAAGGAACCTGGTGGGCTGCAGTCCACAGGGCCACAAAGAATCAGACACAACTGAGCACAGCACAAGTTAA
This sequence comes from Bos indicus, assembly GCF_029378745.1. Taxonomy (NCBI): domain Eukaryota; kingdom Metazoa; phylum Chordata; class Mammalia; order Artiodactyla; family Bovidae; genus Bos; species Bos indicus. Next base: position 16,199,997 of record NC_091766.1, on the reverse strand, counting down.
AGAATGAGGATTAAAATCTGTCTGATTACTAGTGAGACTGAGCATGTTGCTGTCTTTTTTTTTTCTATTTATATTTCTAGCCCGCTTGCACAGTCCAGATGTCAACCTAATTTATATAAAGAGGCATGATGACGTAGGGGTTAGGAATATGGACTCCATGGCCAAGCTGCTTTGCTTCCAGCTCGGTTGTTTACTGACTCTGTGACCTTGGGTAAGTCACTTAACCTTTCTGTGTCCCTGTTTCTCATCTGTAAGATAGAGATAATGATAGTATCCATCTCATAGGGTTGAGGATTAAATTACTTTATGTATACAAAGGCCAAGAAGAGTATCCAGTATTCAGTGAGCAGTTAATAAAACATTAGCAATAATTGCCCTTTTGCTATCATTTATGTTGCAAATATTTCCTTCAGGGATGCAGCTCTGTTGGCCCTTTTGTCTTTGTTCAGCGTGTTTCCATGTCATCAAATCTGTCTGTCTTTTCTTTCATGGCTCTCAGTTTCAAAAAAAGCAAAACCGGAACATTTAAACCAGAACATAGGGTGGGCAACAGAGGATGAGATAGTTGGATGGCATCGGAAACTCAGTAGGACATGAGTCTGAGCAAATTCTGGGAGGCAGTGAAGGACAGAGGGGCCTGGCATGCTGCAGTCCACGGGGTTGCAAAGATCTGGACACGACTGAGCGACTGAACAACAAGAGTAAGAAACTGAGAAAGAAGAAAATATTAGCAATGTTCACCTCTGGGCGATAGAATTCAGACGACTTCTCTTTTTTTATGTTTCATGTTTTCAGAATGGTCTAAGGAGCATGTATCATGAATATGTATTTCCAAGTGAACACATATTACCTTTATTTTTATGCTTTATGTGGTCATAAATTTTATGCTAAGCGCACTGATAATCATTTTATAATGAGAAAAAGCACCCCTTCCCAATAAGTGTTGTTTATCTTAAAAGACCAAAAAGGGAGTCAGCTTGGGACTCCACACTTAATGCAAACAGAGCCAGCAGAGGAAAGCTCCACCCTGGAAGGAGCCAGCTGTGGGGACTGAACACTCAAACATTATGGCAGGATCGCCCCCTGGTGGTAGGTGGTAGAGAGATGAGGTGATCCAGGGAGGGTGTGTGTGTGTGTGTGTGTGTGTGTGTGTGTGTGCGCATGCGCGCACACTCACCTGCCTGCCCTCCTGTTAAGAAGTTCTGTTCCATTTTACTTACATCACAAAGTAACCCTTTGAGTTGGGGACAAAAATTATGTAAAAGACACAGATGAGGAATTTGAATCAACCTGCTGGCAAGGTACAGCTCCTCACCTGCTTGGAGAAATGTCCAAGTGCCTATTTTTTTCTTGCTGTTATTTGGTTGGTTTTTGTTTTGTTTGTTTCTTGGCTGTGCCATAGAGAGTGCAGGATCTTAGTTCCCCAAACAGGGGCCGAACCCATGCCTCCTTCAGTGCAAGTGTGGGGTCTTAATCACTGGACCACCAGGGAATTCCCCCAGGTCCCTGTTTTTGATCACGAAGTCCTCTGTTCCCAAAGGTCCCCTGCCCTGTCTGTGGATCTAATTCATATAATATTCAATTCACCCATTGAAAGTGTACAGTTCAGTGAGTTTTAGTCTATTCCGAGTTGTGCAACCATCATCACTATCAATTTGAAAACATTTCTATCACAGGATGTGGAGAAAAGGGAACCCTCGTGCACTGTCGTTGGGAATGTAAATCAGTGCACCCACGGTGGAAAACAGTAGTAAGGTTTCCACGAGAAATTAAAAATAGAACTATCATATGGTCCAGCGATCCCACTCCTGGATCTACATCCAAAGGAAATGATACCTTTTTCCAGAAGAAATAGTTGCACTCCTATTTCATAGCAGCATTATTCACAATAGCCCAGGTATGAAAACAACCGAAGTGTTCCTTGATGGATGAAGAGATAAGGAAAATGGGATACATCTTTTCCCCCACTATATAGGGGATGGAGTATGATTCAGCCTTTAAAAAGAATGAAATTCTGTCATTTGCAACAACATGGACGAACATGGAGGGCATTGTGCTATGTGAAATAAACTAAACAGAGAAAGAAAAATACTGCAGTCACTTACTTTTTAAGAATTTTTGGCTGCTCAACGCAGCACGTGGGGTCTTAGTTCCCTGACCAGAGATGGAACCATGTCCCCTGTAGTGGAAGCACAGAGTCTCGATCATTGGCCCACCGCGGGAGTCCTGCAATCACTTATATGTGGAATCTAAAGGAAAAAAGTAGAGCTCATAGAAACGGAGAGGAGAAAAGAAGTTTCCAGACGCTGGGGGTGAGATAAATAGGGAGATGTTGGTAAAGAGTATAAGCTTTCAGTTAGAAGATGAATAGATAGCTCTGAGGATTTAATGTATAACATGGTAATTACTGTTAACAACACTGTATGGTATGACTGAAACTGACCAAGAGGGTAGAATTGAAGTGTTCTCACCCCAAAATAAAAAAAAAAGTAAATATGAGAGGTGATGGAGGTATTAATGAACTAGACGGAGGGTATCATTTTTCAGTGTATACATTATCATTATGGCACACTTACAATATCTTATAATTTTGTCAATTATACCTTGATAAAAAAAAAGCTGGGTGGAAAAAAAAGAGAACATTTCCGTTACCTCAGAAAGAAACCCCAAGCTCATTAGCAGTCATTCCTTATTTCCTCTCCCACCAACCCCTGACAACTGCTAATCTGTCTGTCTCCAGGGATTTCCTGTTCTAGATATTTCATATTAATGGAAGCACTCCTACAAATGGAATAGTACAACGTGGGGCCTTTTGTATCCGGCTTCTTGCACTTGGCACAGTGTTTTCAAGTTTCACCCATGTTGTAACATGTGTCTGTACTTCATTCCTTTTTGTTCTGTTGCGCTCAGTTGTGTCTGACTCTTTTGTGACCCCGTGGACTGTAGCCCACCGGGCTCCTTTGTCCATGGCATTTCCCAGGCAAGAATACTGGAGTGGGTTGCCATTTCCTACTCCAGGGATCTTCCCAACCCAGGGATTGAACCTGCATCTCTTGTGTCTCCTGCATTGGCAAGGGGATTCTTTACCACTGTGCCACTTAGGTCCAAATAAATGTCCCATTGTATGGATATGCCACAATTTCTTTATTCAGTCATCAGTGGTTGGGCGTCTGATTGGCTATTATGAAGAATGATGTCCTGAACTTTCATGTACAACATTTCTGTGGACATATACTTTCATATCTCTTGGGTAGAAACCTAGGAGTGGTATTTCTGGACCATAAACTAACTCTATGTATAAGAAGTCTTTTAAACTCAACTTCCCGGATGTCTGGGGTCCAACATAGTTGTCACTTTGCTGTCTAATCTCTATATGGGCATTTCCAGAGACCTGGCTAGAAACACACACACACACACACACACACACCTCTTGTGAGCCTGGCTCCATCAGCCTCCTCTGGCTCCACTCTTCTTTCCCAGCTTCTGTGAGTTCGGGTCAGGCCTCTGGAACCCCAAGATTTCTTAGTGTTAGCTGAGGATCAAGCTCTGGAATAGAGAGAAGTAGCCAAAACAGCTCAAGAAGATCCAGTGAAATCTGACTAACTCTATTAGTGATGAATGTTCATCAAATGTTTCCATTGCTGTCTCTTCTGAGCACAGGGTAGGGCTGTTCTTTCCTGCTCTCTCTTAGTTGGGTGGGACCACATGACTTATTCTGGCCAATGAGAAGTGAACAGAAATGCTGTGTCATTTCTGGGCCAGAGAATTGAATGGCCGGTGCAAGACCCTCCGGAGAGTTCCTATCCTCTGTTATGATGTCCTGACATATTCCAGGCAGTGGCTGCTTCATCGCCTGGGTCATGGAGTGAAGGTACATGGGAAAGAATCCCCAGTGGATCTGTGATGGATACATCCTGGGAGTGAGAAATTAATTTTGTATTCTTTAGGCACCCTGGTTCAGTTCAGTTCAGTTCAGTTCAGTCGCTCAGTCATGTCCAACTCTTTGCAACACCATAGACTGCAGAATGCCAGGCTTCCCTGTCCATCACCAACTCCCAGAGCTTGCTGAAACTCATGTCTATTGAGTCAATGATGCTATCCAACCATCTCATCCTCTGTTACCCCTTCTCCTCCTGCCTTCAATCTTTCCCAGCATCAGGGTCTTCTCCAGTGAGTCAGTTCTTCACATCAGGTGGCCAAAGTATTGGAGCTTCAGCTTCAGCATCAGTCCTTCCAGTGCATATTCAGGACTGATTTCCTTTAGAAATGACTGGTTTGAGCTCCTTGCAGTCCAAGGGACTCTCAATAGTCTTCAACACCACAGTTCACTGGAAAAACCATAGCTTTGACTAGATGGACCTTTGTTGGCAAAGTAATGTCTTTCCTTTTTAATATGCTGTCTAGGTTGGTCATAACTTTTCTTCCAAGGAGCAATTGTCTTTTAATTTCATGGCTGCAGTCCCCATCTGCAGTGATTTTGGAGCCCAAGAAAATAAAGTCTGTCACTGTTTCCAATGTTTCCCCATCTATTTGCCATGAAGTGATGGGACCGGATGTCATGATCTTCGCTTTCTGAATGTTGAGTTTTAAGCCAGCTTTTTCACTCTCTTCTTTCATTGTCATCAAGAGTTCTTCTTCACTTTCAGCCATAAGGGTGGTGTCATCTGCATAATCTAAATTTTATGCACCCTGGTTAGTATAACATAAATTTTCCTGACTGATACACTAACCCATCTACCTCATGCACCTGGGTCCGACCAAGGGCTCTCTACTCATTTGATAGGGTTGCCACAGCCAGGGACCACAGACTGGGTAGTTTAAGCAACAGAAATGGATTATCTCTGTTCTTGAGGCTAGAAGTTCAAGATCAAGATGCTTCAGCCTTGATTTCTTCTGAGGGCAGTAAGGGAGACTCTGTTCTATGCCCCTCTCCCAGCTTCTCAAAGTCTCAGGGGTTCCTTGGTTTTTAGGTGATGTTCTCCCTATGTCTCCCCATCATCTTTCCTCTGTGTGTGTCTGTGTTCAAATTTCCCCCACCCTTTTTAAGGACACCAGTCACATAACAGATTAGGACCCATCTGAATTATCTCCTTTCAACTTTATTGCTTCTTAGAGATCCCATCTCCAGATAAAGTCCCATTCTGATGTCCTGGAGATGAGGATTTCAATATATAGATTTGGAGGGATGCTGGCTTGAAACTCAGCATTGAAAAAGCTAAGATCATGGAAGCCAGTCCGATCACTTCACAGCAAATATAAGGGGGGAAAGGGGAAGCAGTGACAGATTTTGTTTTCTTGGGCTCCAAATTACTGTGGACAGAGACTGCAGCCATGAAATTAAAAGATGTTTGCTCCTTGGAAGGTAAGCTATGACAAACCTAGACAGTGTATTAAAAAGCAGAGACATCACTTTGCCGACAAAGGTCCATATAGTCAAAGCTATGGTTTCTCAGTAGTCATGTATGGATGTGGGAGTTGGACCATAAAAAAGACTAAGCACAGAAGAATTGATGCTTTTTAATTGTGGTGCTGGAGAAAACTCTTGAGAGCCCCTTGGACTGCAAGGAGATGAAACCAGTAAATCTTAAAGGAAATCAACCCTGAATATTCATTGGAAGGAGTGACGCTGACGCTGAAACTCCAATACTTTGGTCACCTGATGCAAAGAGCCAGCTCATTGGAAAAGACCCTCAAGCTGGGGAAGATAGAAGGCAAAAGGAGAAGGGGGCGGTAGAGGATGAGATGGTCAGATAGCATCAGCGACTCAATGGACATGAATCTGAACAAACTCCAGGAGACAGTGAAGGACAGGGGAGCCTGGCATATTGCAGTCCACAGGGTCACAAAGAGTTGGACCCCACTTAGCAACTGAACAACAACAAAAATCACCCCATTACAGACTCAATTTCAACTCCAAGGTGCCAGGGGTCCCAGCCTTCCCAGCTTCAGTGAGAGAAGGGAGCTGAGTGATCAGGGGACTCTTTCCAGGTCCACAGAGGACTTCTTTCCTGAGGATCAAGTGCTGTCCACAGGAATGCGGCCTAGTGAGGAAACTTCAACAAATCCATTTCCCAGGGAGATAGTATAAGTTGGTGGTTAAGCTTCTGAATATGAAAACCAGCTCCATCTCTTAGCAACTGTGTCACTTAACCCTCTCTTTGAGCTTCAGTTATCTTTTCTATGAAATGGGATAATAATAATAATAATAATAATAATAATAATATACATCCTCTATGGAGCTATTGTGAGAGTTCAAAGAGAGAATATGTATGCATCAGCACAAGACATGATATATGGAAATTCTCTCCAAAAATTGTCATTGTTACTGCTGCTGGTGATGCTCATATGTGCTTAAGGGAAAAGGATGTTATGTGGCTTCCAAGTGGGGGGTCTCAAGATTCCTAGAGCATAAGGGACATCTCAGGTATCTTTGCTTCATCCCCAGAGCTTGATCTTATTAGACAAACATTCCTACTATGGGCCAAAAGCTCTTCTACACAAGGTTTCTCCAGGGTTGGAACTTATATTTGAGCAAAAAGAGGCAGATGATAAACAAGCGAAGCAACTGAGGTCAGTGAGTATGATTAAAAGGCAAGGAAGGGGGCTTCCCTGGTGGCTCAGTGATAAAGAGTCTGCCTGCCAATGCAGGAGACACAGGTTTCATCCCTGGTCTGGGAAGATCCCATATGCCATGGAGCAACTAAGCCCATGCATCATAGCTATTGAGTCTGTGCTCTAGAGCCCAGGAGCTACACTACTGAGCTCACACACTGCAACTACTGAAGCCTGAGCTCCCTAGAGCCCACCCATGCTCTGGAATGAAAGAAGCTACCACAATGAGAAGCTTGCATATTGCAACCAAAGAGTAGCCCCTGCTTGTCACAACTAGAGAAAAGCCGCACATCAACAAAGACCCACACAGCTATAAATAAATAAAATTATTTTTTTAAAAAGGCATGGAGGGGACTTGCCTGGAAGTCTAGTGATTAAGACTCCATGCTCCCAATATGGGTGTACAGGTTCGATCCCTGGTCAAACAACTAAGATCATGCATGCTGCACAGTGCTGCCAAAAGATTTTTTAAAAATAAAAAAAGGCAAGAAAACAGGGCAGTGGGAGTGGGGAAACTGATTTAGACAGTACTTTCAGACAATCTGAAGAGGCAATATTTGAGAATAGACTTATTCAACTACACAGAGTAAAGAGCTCCAAGGCAGGAATCTATGAAGAGTTTGAGTTGCAGAAGAAATGCTAGTGGAATTGGAGGAGCAAGTGAACATGGAGTGGGGGGCAATTATGGTGGAGATGTCTGCAGGGTACAAACCGGGGCTTAATTTTCAGCTTAATGTGTTCCCCAGGATCTGAAGAGGGCAGGGATATCAGAGGCTTGAAGGTGAAGGCAGAGGGAGGTGGGCCTTGGGAGCACCTGGGATAGCACCCTCGCTGTCCATGGTGCTGACACGCTGAGACACTGTTCCCCAAAAGGGAGACATCATTGATTCAACAATGAAGACACAGGAGACTAAGTTCCCACCCTCGAGATGCTGAAGTTCCAGGTATAAATAGTGATAATGTTAATAATGATCTACTGATCATCCTAGTAACAACCATTATTCACTGAGAGTCTCCTATTGGCTTAGCTTGTGAACTTAGGAACTTATAAAGTGAAAGTGTTAGTCACTCAGTCGTGTCTGACTCTTTGTGACTCCATGGGCTGTAGCCTGCCAGACTCCTCTGTCCATGGAATTTTCCAGGCAAGAATACTGGAGTGGGTTGCTGTTGCCATTCTCTTCTCCTAGGAACTTATGGTAGGCAAGTGAAAGTGAAAGTGAAGTCGCTCAGTCATGTCTGACTCTTTGCGACCCCATGGACTATAGCCCACCAGGCTCCTCTGTCCATGGGATTCTCTAGGCAAGAATGCTGGAGTGGGTTGCCATTTCCTTCTCCAGGGAATCTTTCCGACCCAGGGTTCGAACCCAGGTCTCCCGCATTGCAAGCAGACGCTTTAACCTAGGCAAAATATCTCCAAAAATTTAATTCCTGGAACCTATGAATGTGTCACCTTACACAGAAAAGAGGCTTTAACCCATGCATCTATGGTCAATTAATCTACAACAAAGGAGGCAAGAATATACAAAGGAGAAAAGACAATCTCTTCAATATGAGGTGCTGGGAAAACCGGACAGTTACCTGTAAAAGAATAAAATTAGAAAATTCTCTAATACCATACACAAAAGGAAAATCAGAATGGATTAAAGACCTAAATATGAGAATGGATCCTATAAAACTCCTAGAGGAAAACATAGGGAGGACACTCTTAGAAACCACAGAAATATCTTTTTAGATTTGTCTCCTAGGGTAATGGAAATAAAAACAGAAAATAAACAAATGGGGGTTTCCCTGGTGAGGCAGTGGATAAGAATCCACCTGCCATTCAGGGTACACAAGTTCAATCTCTGGTCCAGGAAGATTTCAACTAAGCCCACGAGCCACCACTACTGAAGTCTGTGTGCCTAACCCTGTGCTTCGCAACAAGAAGCCACAGCAATGAGCAGTCCATGCACAACAAAGGGCAGCTCCTGCTCCACACAACTAGAGGAAAGCCTGTGCCAAAAGCCATGAAGACCCACAGCAACCATAAATACGTTTTTAAAATGAATACATTTTAAACAAATGGGATGATCCCCTGGGGAAGGAAATGGCCACACACTCCAGTATTCTTGCCTGGAACATCCCATGGACAGAGGAGCCTGGCAGGCTACCGTCCACGGGGTCTTAACACTTTCACTTCACACATGCCCAGGGTCAACTAAGCCCATGTGCCACAACTAGTAAAGTCTGTGCACTGCAACTAGAGTCTGTGTGCCACAGTGAAAGATCTCCCATGACACAACGAAGATTCCGCATGCCACAATGAGAACCTGACACAGCCAGGTAAATAGTGAGTCAATAAAAACACTCACTCTCACTTTATTAAAAAAACCAGATAACCAACAAGGACATGCTGTATAGCACAGGGAACTATCCTCAGTATTTTATAACAATCTGTAAGGGAAAAGAATCTGAAAATGAATGTATGGCTTATATATAACTGAATCACTCTGCTGTGTGCCAGAAACTAACACAGCATTGTAAACCAACTATACTTCAATTAAAAAGAAAAAAATTTTAAAACATATACATATAAAATTTTATTTACCTTTTTTGGCCATGCCACATGGCATGTGGGATCTTAGTTCCTCACCCAGGGATCGAACCCATGCTCCCTGCACTGGAAGCATGGGGTCTTAAACACTGGATGGACAGGGAAGTCTCCTATGTGATGTATATTTTATAATAAATCATACACACACAACTAAACAAACAAAAAATCATCCAGGGTTCCTCGCTGTCCGCAAGATAGTCTTGTGAATGAGCCCAGCCATTGTCACATCCCCGCTCTGGCTCCGGGGAGGCAGTGATGGGGAGCCCCAACAGGCCAGCAGCACGCAGTAGAGGAACCTGGCTGGGAGCCTCCGAGAGTAAAGTTCTTGAGCTCCGTTTATGCGTGTATGTATGGGACATCCTCTGGGGACCAGGCTCAGGAGAACACACAATAGGAACACATAGAAGACATGGAGCTTCTGCACACAGTAGGACTAGTCAAGGGGCGAAGGCTGTGGGAACCTAGTATGGAGAATGAGGGGTGCCAGAATGGGCATCCGTGATTCCCAGAGAGGCACACAGCATCTGCAGGCCGTGTGGTCCAGAGCCTGCACTGAGTGGGACTACAGGCCACTCCCACTGGGAGTGGGGGATGTTCAGCCCAAGGCTGGGAGCACTGGTCACTGTGACAAGCTCAAGGCTGTTTTCAGTGCCAGCCTCCACCATCCTGAGCATGGAAGGCGGAGTGAGGTGCCCCCTGAACCCAAAGATGACATAAGGCCACTTCTAAGAGGGGAAGGTTTATTGGTGTGACTGATCGAGGGTCATCAGTGCAGTGCTGCCCCTCCCCCATGCCAGGGAGGGGGGACAGGCCAGTCCAGTGTGTGGGCCCTGGGGGTCAAGGGGGACCCAAAGGGCCACAGGCATAGCAGCAGGCAGAGGGGGAGTGAGCCACCCCCATAGGGCTCACCCCTTGTCTAGCTCAAGGCAGGGACCCCTCTGGAGGTCCTCAGGTATCTGCAGCAGGGCTGGAGGGTTCCTGCGGCAGCCAGCGCCGGTGCCGGAGGATCGACTTCTCCTCCTCCTGTGGGGACAAGGGGTGGCCCCCCACGCCCTGCATGTGTCATCACACAGCCCAGGCCGGGGGGGCACATCAGCAGAGTCTCCCCACTGCGCGGGCGGTGGGGAGGGGGGCCCGGGCCATCCTCCTCTCACCATCTCCAAGGCAGTGCTGGGGCTTGCGCCCTCCGGAGAGCCCCCTTCGTCCCGTGAGCACTCAGGGCCCGCGTCCTCCTCATACTCCGTCAGACAGTCCGACTCCTCCCCTGGAATGGCGTGGGTGAAGTTGACGCGGCTCAGGACTGGTCTGACCTCTCCGGCCACGTACATCATCCCCACCCTCCTAGGGTGGCCCTCGGTCCCTCACCATCAGCACAACCGTCGGAAACCGAAACGTAGCTCGTGGTGGGCGGCTCGATCCGGGACACTATCTCCGCCAAGTCGGTGAAGCCAGAGCTGGGGAAGGCGAGCACCTGCCGGGTAATGTGGATGAGGCTCTCGGCGGTCATCTGAGGTGTGTGTGTTCGGGGGGTGGGGGTGGGGTGGGCCGGGGTCCAGAGGGAACTGGGGTTGGGGGGGAATCTGTTGTCAGAGGGGCCCTGCTGATGGAGGAAGGCGCAAGCTTACGTCTGCACGGCGGCTCTCGTTCAGGTCGGCAGACCACCGGTCTGTGAGCATCTTTTCAATGATGTCGCCCCGGCTCCAGCCCCCAAAGACGGTCGATCCATACTGGTAGCCCACATCCTGCAGGAAATGAAGGGGGCTTGGGGCCATGTGTGCAACCCCCAGAATGTTCCTCTCTGCTTATCCCCACCATGCCTGCTCCTCCCCTGGCCCCTCAGAAGCCTGCTGCTCTGTAGGACCTGGCATTTGAGACTACATAAAGTTCAGACTTGGGTGTACTTAGCACACTCACCCCCATGTCCTGTGATCCTGTGCCCCTACCAAACATTACTAATCTGTCTTAGCACATTTCTTTCCCAACTCAGCCCCACGGAGTGTGTCAAGTGTCAAAGGACAGGTGGCAGTGTGTAAGCTTATTTCAAGCTCTACAATTAAGTATTAGTCGTTCAGTCATGCTCGACTGTTTGTGACCCCATGGACGGTAGCCCACCAGTCCCCACTGTCCATGAAATTCTCCAGGCAAGAATACTGGAGTGGGTAGCCATTCCCTTCTCCAGGGGGTCTTCCTGACCCAGGGATGGAACCTGGCTCTCTGGCACTGTGGGCAGATTCTTTACCATCCGAGCCACCAGGGAAGCCCTTGCAAATATGTGCTATACCCCTAAATATCACCATCTCCCATGCCCACTACAGACATCACTAATCCATCATGGCTTGCCTTCCCAGTGAGCCTGGAAAGGGCATCAAACATTTTTTACTCAGCGCACTGGACAGGCAGCTACTGATGCTTTCTTTTTTCTCTTTTTGGCTGCACTATGTGGCAGGCAGGATCATAGTTCCCCAGCCAGGAATTGAACCCACGCCCCCTGGAGCAGAAGCTCTGAATCTTAACCACTGGACCAGGGAAGTCCCCAGCTACTGACCATTTTCTCTTGGCATGCACTAAGATCCATTTTTCTGGACCAGTGGCACATTACACACTACTGCATTCAGTGCATCACAAACCTGTGGCAGACATTACTAACTGACCATGGTGTTTATTCCCACCAACACAGAAATGGTGTTAGAAATCTCTACACTGTGCTTCAGGCCGCGCAACTTGCCTGGTAGTTGATATATAGCGCATGTGCAGCCACGCCCCCTTGTGACACTCATTGTAGACATCACTAATGGATTACCGTTCTATTCCCCCTAGATCCCAAACAAAGCCCTAGACTATTTCCCCTTCTGTGGTTTTGGGCTTTCAGAAGTAAAGGTCTACCGGCCCACCACACTGTCACCAGGTGGCTCTCACCAACTCACATAGATCTGGTCGAACTTCCCGAAGTCCATGGTCTTGAAGCAGTCGATGGGTGGGCGCAGGTACTCACAGTAGGAGCTGGACTTCACAACCTCCAGCTGTCGCACGCAGGACACGTAGGCCAGGCGAGACTGGATCTCTGCCATATCTGGAACCTTGATCTTGTCTGCCCAGGGATTCAGCCGCTTCCACAGAAGCCACCAGCCAGACAGGCTGTCCCCGTATGTGCTAAGGTCTGTCTCATCCTGGCTCCCCACGTCGATGGCGATGACTGTCTTGGCACCCATGCTGCGGGCGATGTCCGCTGTGGGGCCAGGGAGTCAGCTGGGGGCTCCCCACCAGTACCGGGGCAGGGAAGATCAATCCAGTCCCACAAACACCATCACTCACATGGTCATGCTAAAAAACCATGTGAACGACATGTAGGCATGCAAAGGGGTATGTATGGATGGATGTAGAGGCTGATGATGTGTGGGAAGTGGGGTTGGGTGTTGGCGCTTTGGGGTTTGGGGAACCAGGGCCAAGGGAATGGAGAAGATGGAGCACAGGGACAAAATCACTGTGGAAAGACACACGAAGTCAGATGCATGGGGAACAGAGACATGGAAGGAGAGTGACAGAGAGAGAGAGTATAGTAAGGACATCAGGAAAGAAAGGTGAAGGGATCAGTCATGGAAACAGACAGTGGGTCTGAGATGCAGGGAGACAGTGGTGGAAGGAAACTGACAGGGAGATGTGGGAATAAAGACACCCAGAGAGGGACTTCCCTGTTGGTCCAGTGGTTAAGAATCCACCTTCCAATGCAAGGGACATGAGTTCGATTCCTGGTTAGGAAACTAAGATCCCACATGCTGCAGGGCAACTAAGCCCTTGTGCCACAACTGGAGAAGCCCCATTGCACTGCAACTAGAGAAAGTCTAAATACCTCACCAAAGAGCCCACATACCACAATGAAGACCCAGAGCAGCTAAAAACAAAAAAAGATACCAGGAGACACAGCCAAGGGAAGAGAAACACAGGGGACCAGAGATAGCAACAGAGACAGGTGGGAGAAAGAGACAGAGATCAGTGGCCAGAGATATGGAAGGATAGAGAATCCAGGTAGAATAAGAGACCTCAAGACTGAGGCAAGACAACAAAGAGCTGGTTCAAGGAGATTCAGGGGAGCAGGATGGATAGGGGAAGGGGTGGGGTGATGGCACAGTGTGTGTGGGGTGCTGTGGTCACAGTCTGTGTGCCCCACTGAGGGTCTCTGTGTGTGGGGGTGCCTATGGACAGGTCCTATAGCCACGCCCATTCCCCAAAGACACCTGAGTCTCCATCAGACTGCTTGTGTCCCTCACAAGTTTTTGTGTGTGCACGCGTGCCGTATGCACCCTTATCAGATATATGCAACTCTTGTCTGTATGTTTGTGAATACACCCACCTCTGGGTGGGGTATACCTCTGTACACACACCCAGTACTGTTTGTATTCCTTTCACATGGCCCTAGATCAACGTCTGTGTATGTTTCCTTGTGCGTCCAAGCATGCCTGTCCATCAGAGTTTGTACACACCTGCTCACATGAATGTGGTTGTGTGAGTGCATGTATCTATTTGGACTGCCTGTGCCAGAGTTGGCAAACCATAAAAGGCCAGAGGAAAAATTATTTTGGCTTTTTAGGCCGTGTGGTCTCTGATGCAGTTATTTGACTCTGCTGCACAGACACAGCCACAGACAAAAGGTTAATGACCGGGAGTGGCTGTGTGCCAATAAAACTTTATTTATAAAATCAGGCAGGGGGCTGAACTTGGTGTGCAAGCGAACTGTGTGGATCCCTGGCTTATGGGACCTCAAGCGTCTGTGTAGCCAGCATAGGTGTCTACTTGTGTTTGCACGCTTCTGTGTGTATGGAATTTTAAGTTGCAAATGCCCCTGTCTCTTGTCTGCATGCTTCAAGTCAGCAGGTGTGAGAGAAAGCTGGTGGTGGAGGCACCCCACCCATTTGTGTGTGTATGTGCATGTCCAGCACAGCACATGCGTGCATCCTACACATGCACATACCAGCTGTGAGCTCGCCCGTGTGTCCACACAGGGGGATGAGCAGGTGGCTACTTGCCTGGCAGGTTGTTGATGTAGCCGCCGTCCATGAGGAGGTGCCCATCCTTGGGGTCGCACAGCGGCGGCAGGTAGCCCGAGAGAGTCATGCTGGCACGCACGTATCGCCACAGGGAGCCTGCCCAGCGGGACACACAGACACAGACACGCACAGGCACACTCAGACGCACTCAGAGGCCCGGCCAGCCCCGTGGGCTCGCTGACCTGGCACGTTGTTGACGAAGCACCCATCCACCAGCAGGTGCCCGTCCCTGGGGTCGCAGAGCGGGGGCAGGTAGGGGCAGTAGGAGGCACTGGCCCGGACGTAGCGCCACACGCAGCCTGCGGGGACGGGGGGTGAGGGGGTGAGGCGCCCGACAAGTCTCCCAACCCCCCCGCCCTCCCCAGGACAGACATACCTGGGGCCCTCTGGGGCATTAGTGGGTGACGGTTAGTGCTCAGCAATCAGGCCAGGAGGGATGGTCACTCATGTTAACAACTTGGCTGCCCCCCCAGCACCCACTCCCCAAACGGCCCCAGTGGTTGTGGTTGGGCCGCCTGGGGGCACGCACCATCTTTGTGGACACGCATGGCTGAGGAGGTGATATCCGTGGTCACATTGAAGTATGGCAGCCACAGGTCCTGCAGGAACAGGGACCGCGATCCAGGAGGACTGGGTACGCCTATGGGGAGGGGTAGGGGTGGGGGGGGCATGGGGGAAGTATGTACCTCGATCTGCTTGTCCTGGAAGACACGGTGGATGCTGCGGTTGAAGGCTGACCCCGTGAACATGGAGGTGACGGGGTAGGTGAGGTCCAGTACAGGCTCCAGCACCGAAGTCATGCTCTAGGGGTGAGGAGCGAGCTGGGGTCAAACAGGAGTTACTTGGGGGTCACTGACTAGTAGGTCTTTAAGGGTCTTGATTGTTCTAGCTGGGAGCTGGGGGCTAGGATCACTAGCCTGGAAGTCACAGGGGTCATCCAAGGTCCTGGAGGTATCTCTATAAGCATCTGGATGGGCTTCACAGGATTAAGTCAGGGAGGGTCAGGAGAAGTCCAGAAGCCCCTCTGAGGTCAGGTTTTTCAGGGTGCTCCTGGGGTGGGGGGACCCTTCCCCATCACCTCCCCACCCCTTCCCCATAACGCACACCTTAGCCCACTCCCGGGCCCGCTGTTTAGTGCGGCTGGCGCTCCGCTCCTCGGCGTACAGGGCCCCGATGAAGGAGCCGATGGACGTGCCACCCACCAGGTCAACGGGGACCCCCGCCTCCTCTAATGCCTTCAGCACCCCGATGTGTGAGCAGCCCCTGCACGGTGGAGGAGACTCAGTGACTTGCTGGGGATCCCCTAAGCCCCACCCCCAGGAATCTCCTCCAGTCTCCCCCACCAGCAAGGAACGTGGTGCTAGCCGAGTCCCTGTGGGATCCTGCTCAAGGAGTCAGCTCCACCCCTCAAGGCACCTGGTCCCGCCCGTGCCGGCACTGACCGCACCCCTCACCTGGCTCCGCCCCCGCCCAGCACCAGGGCGATGGTGTTGCCCGTGAGCACCCGCGCCAGGCGGGAGAAGTCGCTGTGCCGGTCTGCGCGCCTCGAGAAAACCTTCTCGTAGAGCTCGTGCTGGTATGAGGGGAGAGAGACACGGCGTATAAGGATGGGGGTGTAAGAGGCACCCTCTGGACCTTCAACACACCGCCACGCCCCTCTGGCCTCTAAGCCATACCCCTCCACTAGCCACGCCCCCGAAGGGTTCTGCCAGTGGACCTGCGCCCCACAGCACCCCTCACCAGCTTGGCCGGGCTGCGGCGTGAGAAGAGGCGGCGCGGACAGCGCAGATGCAGGTGTCCCGAGCACCAGCTGCGCATGTTGAGCCACTCCACAGTGCGTGTGGGGCCTGCGCCCTCCTCGCGGTGCAGCAGGACCAGCTGCTTGAGGGCGCGCACTGCCGTGTTCTCCAGCATCTGCTCCAGCTGCATGGGGGGGTGGGAGTGAGGAGGACTGAAGTCACTCTCACCGGTGGTTTCCTCCTCGCCCCCCACAGCTGGCCCCCTGGGTTCCTGGCCACCTAGCCCCAATGGTGAAGGTGCACATGGCCCGGCACAGGCACCCAAGGGCCTGGGGCGGGATCCCAGGGATAGGGGTCACTGTGCCTGGTCTCCGGACCTGGCCAAGTGTGGGCTCCTGGTCGCCCAGCCCCACGATGAGGATGCAGTCAGCCTGACGCAGGCAGCGCACAGTCCAGGGCGTCAGCGATGTGTCTGTTTGGTAGAGCACGATGCGGTGCGTGTCCTCCTGCTGGGCCAGCCACCCTGACAGCCGGAATTCTTGGATGCTAGGGTGGGAGTGGGGAGGGTCATCTTGGGGCTGGTCAGGGGTCTGTGCCCTCAGAGACCATGTAGCTCCACTGCTGTGGGGACGTGGATGTGGACATTCAAGGCCTAGACATGACTGCATCCTCTAGGGACCAATTCACCCCACTGTCTCCCCAGTGGCCAGAGGGATGGGGGCCCACGCTCCTTGTTTCACAGCCTAGAACTCAAATGAAACTGAAGGAATCCTACGTTCTGAGCTCATCCCTGTGCTCCCCGTCCCCATACCCCAACACACACCTGTCCAGTGCAGAGGCCCCCAGGCGGGCCCGGATGATGTCACTGTTGAGGAGGAGCGTGGGGCCTGGAGATGGATGAGTGAGGAAGGGTGTTTAGGAACCTGGGCCAACAGAGGTGGGGCCTCTCCCATGAGAGAATACCACCTACTTGGCTTACAGGGCCTTGTTCCAGCTCCACCCCCACCCTGACCCACCAAGGCATTTCCATTCCTTGACCGATGCCCCACCCACATGCGCCTTGCCCCACGCAGACCAAAGGCCTGCCCTTGCCCACGACTGACCAATGGCTTGCAGAGCGTGCTGCAGCTCCAGCATGAAGGCCACCATGGGCACCTCGGCACACACAGGCAGCACTGCCACTGTTGACAGGTTGCTGGCGGGGTTGGTGAGCTCCGAGTGAGGGGGGACACCTAGTCCCGAGCCTGCTGAGACCCCAAAGGATGGTATTTGCTGTGCGGTCCTGTGTTTGGAAAGGTCAGCTCTCCCCCACCTTCTCAGAAATCCCTTCTCCTTGTCCCTCAGCTGAGGCTTAGTGACGCCATACTGAAGATCATGGTCTCAATCCTCGTCCCACAGCCTCAACCACTGTCCTTGATAAGATGTGGTTATCTGACCCTCAGTTTTGGCCCAGTCTCCTCAGGGGGATCCATTACACAACTGTATAACCCTTTCTGTTTTCCACTCTGCCTACATGGACTTGATCTGTGCCCCTACCCATTCTCGCCTGGGCGGGGTGGGGCGGGGGGTGTCTCTGTCCACTAAGAGGACTTGAACACAGAACTAGACTGAGATAAAGATGTTTCTGACCCACCTATTGCATCTCAGCTTCTCTGCATACACCTTAGACTAAAACATCGACCCCATCTCTTGATCAGACCTCTCACTGCCTCTTCTCCACCAATTCCTATAACAGTTCTGTTGTTGTCGTTCAGTTGCTAAGTCATGTCCGATTCTTTGGGACCCCAAAAACTGCAGCATGCCAGGCTTTCCTGTCTTTCACTATCTCCCAGAGTTTGCTCAGATTATAACAATCTAAACAAGTTCAAATGCCTTTCTGGTTGCTACAAGACTTGCCCTGGCCCATTCCTCCCCCTCACTCACTTTCCCCCTTAAAGTGTTTCAACACCACCAAACCCTTTCGGAGTCTTGTCTTGTCCCATCTCATTTATCAAGTCTCTGCTCATTGTCCTCAGAAAAGCCTGCCTCCTTAGGTTAGTCACGCCCCAGCAAGACTCTCGTTTTCTACACAGTACCTTAACTGACATTGTACTCTTTCTTTGTATTTTAAAAACTGTTATCTTGCAAGCCAAGCCATAAGCCATTCTAGGGGCTTTGTCTGTCTTGTGTACTTTCCCACCACCCTGCACACTGCAGGATGCCCAGCACACACTAGATGCTCACTAGAAACTGTCTTCGTAGCATCACAGAGAGGTTCTCAGGGGTCTGAAATTTTTAAAGTCCCTGCCCCATAGCTGCCCCAGAATCACATCAAGGGTGTCCTGCCAACAGAGTGGGAGTGAAAGTGTACTTGGGCACAGAGTGTAGGACTAGGGGGAAAGTCTGTCGGGGAAGACTCTGGGTGTAGGGATGATTCGTTGCCATGGCTCACCTTGGCCCCACCCAAGAGATCCAGGTGTCAGGGCTGACTGGGCAGAAGCCCCCAGGCGAAAAAGGAAAGTAGAGGTTGCCTAGGCTAGTCCAGGGTCAGGTCACCATAATTGAAAACCTCGGGCCCATATTTCTGCACGCCTCAAATCCGACCACTTCCCAGTGTATCCTAGCTGGGAAAATTCACCTCCCAGTATGCCCTGGAAGGGAACCACACCTCCCAGCATGCACTGAAACTGAGAAATACAACTCCCAGCATCCACCAGGACCAGGAACCACATCTCCCACCATGTTGGTAACCTATTGAAGTCACTTTCCAATATACCCTAGGCCCCAAACACCACCCCACAAACTACACTTCCCAGCACACGTTAGTCTAGGCGTTCCTTTTCTAGTAGGTGGACTCCATCCTCCAGCCAGCTCTGACACCCAGAACCGGGCTGCCCCTAAGACGCCCACCTCTCGTCATGACTGACGCTTTAGATTCCACTAACATCCATCCTAAAGGAGACCAGTCCTGGGTGTTCATTGGAAGGACTGATGCTGAGGCTGAAACTCTTTGGCCACCTCATGCGAAGAGTTGACTCATTGGAAAAGACCCTGATGCTGGGAGGGATTGGGGGCAGGAGGAGAAGGGGACGACAGAGGATGAGGTGGCTGGATGGCATCACCGACTCGATGCACATGAGTTTGGGTGAACTCCGGGAGTTGGTGATGGACAGGGAGGCCTGGCGTGCTGCGATTCATGGGGTCGCAAAGAGTCGGACACGACTGAGCGACTGAACTGAACTGAAGCAGCCCTGGCTCCAGGACTCCGTTTCCCGGCATGCCCAGGAACCCGAACTTCATCCCCCAGCATGCACTAGAACTCGGATTGCCATTTCCTGCTTCAAGCTCCACCCAGAGCAGGTTATACGCCGGACTCCACCTCCCAGCATGCCCTAGGCTCAAGGCTCCCTCCCCCAGCACGTTCTGCGGCGTTGGACTACATCCCCCAGTATTCCCGGGCGCTTGCAGGCTCCCACCTGGGAAGGGTCCTCGCAGCTGCTGCAAATTCCCCAGAATCTTCTGACTCAGCAGGTGGATGAGGCGGGTCACGACCTGGGGCGTTGGAGGCCGGCGGTCCAGTTAGACTGCAGGAGCAACTCTGCGAGTACCACTTTTTCCTTCTTGACCAGGGCGCCTGGGTCCGTTACCTGGGCCCCACCCCACGAGCCCCGCCCCTCACTTGGAGGCTTCAGCTCCTCCCTAGGGCTCCATCTGCACCCGAACCCCCTCCCCACCCATTAGGCCCCGCCCTCTCTAGGGCCACACCCCCACTCATCTGTCCCATCTCCATTAGGAGAACAGCCCCCAGCCCAACGAGCTGCACCTGCGGGTATCGACGTTTGATGTGGCCCAGGGTGCCCTCGGGGAGTTTGGCCAGCTCTGTGTCGCGCACCGCGTGCACCGTCGTGGCACGTGGCTGCCTTGTCAGCGCCTCCACCTAGGGGATCGCGTGTGTGACCAGGGCTGAATGAGCCAGGAGGCTGATAGGTAAGGGGAAGACCGACTGTGGGTGCAGACAGAAGGCGGAACGAAGCCTCGCTATCCATCTCCGAGCTCGGGGAAAGAGAGGCCAGGAGAGGGTGCCACACCGGGTGAGGGTCCCTCACTACGCTGATGAGGTTGCCCCCATCTCCCCGCCCCATGGAAAGCAGTTGGAGAAAGTGGAGTACAGAAGGTTAGAGGCGGGGGGTGGGGGGGGGTGCTGCGCGTTTAGTGCCCCATCCTGTTGTCCGGGATGAAATATATGTTGGGGGTGGGGGGAACCTGGACTGGAAGAGGTTAGAGATCAGTGGGTGGGGCCATGCTCACCACTCCTATGAGATCCCCGCGGCCGTACTCGCCCACCAGCTCTTTTTTGCCGCTGCCCCTCTGAATGACACTACGCAGCCGCCCGTTGAGCACGATGTAGGTGCAGTCTGAACGGTCTCCCTGCCTGCGGTGGGGGTGCGGGTGTCAGAGTAGGAAGGTAGGCAGGACCTGAAGGAAGAGGTAGGGGCGGGGGCTGCACCTGTACAGTGCGCGTCCCGCCTCCACCGCTGTCCAGTCGATGGCGAAGTCCATCTGGCGCACGAAGGGCGACATCCTGGCGGCCACGGTTTGTGCGGCGCTCAGCACCACGCTGGGCTGTGCACGCATGATCCTGCAGGCAAAGGGCAGGGGCGCATGGGCCTGGGGGCGCCCAGGAACAGCCGATAGGGAGTGTTGAGTTGGGTGATGGCCTGGGGGGTGGGACAGGAAGGGCTCAAAAAGTGAAAACGGCTTTTCAAGTGCCGTTGAAAAGTGTGGAGGGTCAGAGGCATAGCCTCATGTAGGGCAGAATGGAGTTGGTCGGGGAACCCCCTGAGTCACCCCCGCCCCAACATCGGGCCCAGGATGTACTCGTAGAAGTTGGACTTGGAGATCCGCAGGAAGGTACAGTCACGCTGGGCTCGAAGCGTGAAGATGAGGGGCTCGCCGGTGAGCACAGCCAACTGTCCCACTAGCTCCCCGGGCTGTACCACGAACAGGCACACGTCCTCGGCCTTGTCGATCATGCGCTGGTACACGTGCAGACTGCCCCACAGCACAAAGTGCAGGCTCACATCCTGTGGGAGAGGGGCCAGGAGATGGGCATCCGGGCAACACTCCACCCACAGCTCGGGTCTGTGAGCTCGGAAAAGGTTAAGGAAAGAAAAGTTGGAGGTAGTGAAGGCCCTCCATAGCACTGAGCTGAGCAGCACATGTATTTATATTCCCATTCAGCACCCACAGCTGCTGCTGCTGCTGCTGCTAAGTCGCATCAGTCGTGTCCGATTCTGTGCGACCCCATAGACGGCAGCCCACCAGGCTCCCCCGTCCCTGGGATTCTCCAGGCAAGAACACTGGAGTGGGTTGCCATTTCCTTCTCCAATGCATGAAAGTGAAAAGTGAAAGTGAAGTCTCTCAGTCGTGTCTGACTCTTAGTGACCCCATGGACTGCAGCCTACCAGGCTCCTCCGCCCATGGGATTTTCTAGGCAAATGGAGTGGGGTGCCAGATGCTGCTAATAGATCACCCATCGCAGCCCAGATTAAGAGGCAGGAATTCTTTTCAACAGGGTCAGCAAGAGGCTGGGAAGACCGGCTACATAGGAGCATGGCTGAGCTTAGGTCCTCTTTGCTTGTGCTGGGCAACTGCATAGCTACATGGAAAGGAACAAAGTTGCAGCCTCACCTTTCATCATGTCAAAATGGATCAAAGACATGAATGTGAGAGCTTAAACTATACAACTCTAAGGAGAAAACACAGGAGTCAATCATGGTCACACTGGACCGTGGACGCAATGGAATCTTGGATATGATACTAAAAGCCCAAGTGACAAAATGAAAAACGGATAAACTGGACTTCATCCAAGTTAAAAACTTTTGAGCTTCAAAGGGCACTATCAACTGAAAGGAAACCCACAGGCTAGGAGAAAACATTTGCAAATCATATATCTGCTAAGGGTCTGCTATTCAGAATATGTGAAGAATTTTTACAACTCCACACTAAAAAGACAACACAATTTTAAAAACGGGCAAAGGCTCCAAATAGACGTTTCTCCAAAGGATGTATGAATGGCTAGTGATCCTATGAAGATGCTCAACATTACAAATCACCACATGATGCATGCTAAGTCATGTCCTACTCTTTGTGACACTATGGACTGTAGCCTGCTAAGCTCCTGTCCATGGGATTCTCTAGGCAAGAATACTGGAGTGGGTTGCCATTTCCTTCTCCAGAGTTGCCCTATGACCCAGCAACTCAACTCTAGGACACAATGAAAATATATCCACACAGACATGTGTACATAATGTTCATACCTGAATCACGCTATTATGCATACTAGCCAAAAGGTGGAAATAACTCAATGTCCATCAGAAGATGAACTGAGAACCAAAATGTGGTTCATTTCTATGATGGAATAGTATTCAGCTGTAATGGAATCGGAGAAGGCAACGGCAGCCCACTCCAGTACTCTTGCCTGGAAAATCCCATGGGCAGAGGAGCCTGGTAGGCTGCAGTCCATGGGGTCACTAAGAGTCAGGCATGACTGAGCGACTTCACTTTCACTTTTCACTTTCATGCATTGGAGAAGGAAATGGCAACCCACTCCAGTGTTCTTGCCTGGAGAATCCCAGGGACAGCGGAGCCTGGTGGGCTGCCCTCTATGGGGTCGCACAGAGTCGGACACGACTGAAGCGACTTAGCAGCAGCAGTAATGGAATAAGGCACTGACACATGCCACAACATGGGTGAAGCCTGAAAACATCATACTACGGGAAAGAATCCCAGACACAAAGGGCCACATATTGTTTGATTCCATTTATATGAAGTGTCCAGAACAGGCAAATCTATAGAAACATAAGATCAGTAGTTGCTTAGGGCTGCGGCTGGTTAGGAGGTAGGAGATCGATGGCTTTAGAGTGTGGTGTTTCTCTTTAAAGGGATGTTCTCAAATCGACAGTGGTTATGGTTGCACAACTCTGAATATACTAAAAACCACTGAATTGTACTCTTCAAATGGGTGAACTGTATCATGTGTGAATTACAGCTCTAAAATTATCACACACACAAAAAAAATCCCCTTTGGGGAGTTCGCTGGTGGTCTAGTGGTTAGCATTTGGCACTTTCACTACTGAAGCCAAGGTTCAATCCTTGGTCAGGGAACTGAGATCCCACAAGCTGACTGGTGCAAAACAAAACAACAACAAAAAACCCCTTTGTTCTCAATTCCTGTGTTCTGCTCCAACCTTGTTGGTTTTCCTTTGTTTTCCAGATGGGACAGCTCCACTACAGGACATCTGCACAAACTGTACCCTCTGCCTAAAATGTTCTTTCCTCCCCCTTGCACCTAGTTAATTTCTCTTTGTTCTTCCTACTTCACTGGAGGTCACTTCCTCAGAGACACTGCTCTGCCTAAATCAGAGGTTGTAGAACTGAGGACATCCCCTTTGTAGCACGAAGCCTATATGATTTAGCAACAATCTGTATCATCCTTTGAGTGAAAGGTCTATCTGTGAGCTTCTCAAGGGCAGGGGACCCCTGCTGGTGTTTTTTGGCCCTACAGCAAGCCTGCTAACTGCTGCTACTGCTGCTAAGTCACTTCAGTCGTGTCCCACTCTGTGCGACCCCATAGATGGCAGCCCACCAGGCTCCTCCATCCCTGGGATTCTCCAGGCAAGAACACTGGAGTGGGTTGCCATTTCCTTCTCCAATGCATGAAAGTGAAAAGTGCAAGTGAAGTCGCTCAGTCGTGTCCGACTCCTAGCGACCCCATGGACTGCAGCCCACCAGGCTCCTCCATCCATGGGATTTGCCAGGCAAGAGTACTGGAGTGGGGTGCCATTGCCTTCTCCACAGCAAGCCTGGGACACAGCAAATACCCCTCTCCCCTCTGGTTAGCCTGCCCAGCTGGACACCACTCTGTACCACCCTCTTAAGTAAGGAACTGAAACTGCCTAGAGACAGAAATGTTCCTTCCTCATCCAGCACACAAACCTGTACGACACCCCACAAAGCCCTGGTGAGCACCAAAACACTGCAAGGATCCTTGGGAGGGGTGGGGGACATACACACATGCTGGAACCTTCTAAGACAGAATTCCCAGCCTGGGTTTGGGATACAATGGGAGTGACTAGTATTAGGCTGCCATTCATCCTCAGATTGGGAAACATGTTTCCTCACCACCCCCCAACTGCAGGACTTCTCAGAGCTTTGAATATGCTAATGAGTTCACTGGGCACTTCCAAGAAGGACTAAAACAGCCCGTGTTCCCCAAACCTGTTGCACTCAGATCCCTTGTGATAGGGGTGTTCCGTGAAATATACTCTGGGAAATGTTTGTGGAAAGCAAGGTTTCTCAACGTTGGCACTACTGACATGTTGGACTGGATAATTCTGTTGTGGGGGGCTGGCCTGTGCCTTTTGCATCCCTGGTGTCTAGCCATTAGGTGACGGTACCACCCTCCCAAGCCAATCAAAAATGTCACCCTGTGGGACTTGCCTGGTGGTCCAGTGGTTAAGAATCCGCTTTGCAATGCAGGGGACACAGGTTGGATCTCTGGTTGGGGAACTAAGATCCTACATGCCGTGGAGCAACTGAGTCTGCACACCACAACTAGAGAGTCCATGCATCGCAACAAAAGATCCCACATGACGCAGGATGATCCTGTGTGCCACAACTAAGACCAGACACAGCCAGATAAATGAATAAGGAAATAAGTAAAACCTGATCTCAAAAACACTCAAGAAAAGCTTAAAAAAAAGTCTCCACGTGGCCAAATATCCCAGGGGGGTGGGCCAAACTGTCTCCACCTCGCCCACTGTGCATGGTTTGGGGAGGGGCACAGCAGACCAGCTTTGTCCCTAACAAAGTCCTGAAGACCCTGAGGAGCCTTTGATGGTTGCACACCAGCCTGGTATGTTAGCAGGCTGGGCTGGGCTGGGCTGGGCTGGGCTGAGTTGAGCCCAGCAGAGGTTTCCAGATAAGCAGGGCCCAGGGGCCCCTGCAAGGGCCATGATGTGACCACACTTCCTCAGCCGGGCCTTGAACAACTGCCACCAAATGTACTCTGCAGGAAGGAGCCCATTCTGCATTGAGCAGCTCAAAGTGACAATATAATCAAACTGATCATGTGATATAACAAATCAACTAGAATCTAATTAAAATAAAAACCACCATCGCCCAGCCAGCTAACAGCTGGGCCATCCCCTCTTCCAAGCGCAGACCTCCCTCTCCTGAGCCTGGGGTGCTGCTGCGGTTTCAGCACTTAAGTCATGTCACCCTTACTGTCACCTCCCCATCCTTCTGTCAGCACACCTCCCTCTGGTCACCCTTGCACACACCCTAGCAGCTCAGAACTGAGTACTTCCTGCTTGATCCTCACAACAGTTCCTGCAGGTAGTTATGAGCCACATACCCCCGACCCCATTCCACAGGTGGGAAAGATGAGAAGTTTCTATATGATTCACCCAAGGTCACCCAAGGGCTGCAACTCTGGTTCCCTCTCTAACCCTCCTCCCCTGTGCTCCCCAGCTGTGATGTCACAAAAGGGCCTCAGTTTCCCCATCTGGAGAATGGGCAGATTAGTGGTTTCCTCCACCTCCTGCGTGTCATCAAGGGGCAATGAAATCCAGCTCGTGGGGCTCATAGGGCTGGTTCCTGGCCTCCAGGCCAGATTCACACCCGCACCCATTTAGTGAGCCCCACCCACCCCCATCCCAGCAGGGACCTAGGATAAGAAATACAGCATCAGAATATGTTGTAGATTTCGAAGGTCAGAAAAATGGAGGTTGTAGGAATGGCCAAGGGCAGGGAAGAGAGATCTTGGGGTGGGGGTCCTAGTGTAAAAGGTTCAAGTTTGGAGGGGAAAGGTAAATAGGTCCACAGGACTTGGGGAGGGAGGGCTGGGGGTCAGAATCATAGGATCCAAAGGTCAGGGGTTGGAAATCACAGACTGAGAGGTCTACATGTAAGGTGAAAAGGCAAGGATCAGAGACCAGAGAGGGGGAGAGAGAGGTCTCGGGTCAGAGCTGCAGGGTCAGAGATCAAGGGTCAGACTCACCTGGTCCCCCTGGCGGGCGATGATGGTGCCAGCTTTGGCGTGATGTAGCAGAACTCGACTATTCAGAAGAGTGGGGTCCTGGTGAGGAAGGATAGGGGCTTGAGACAGCCCAGCGATGCCTACCACCCCCCTTACCTGGTCCCCTAGATGCCCTGGGCTGCCCACCTCAATCTGCATCAGCTTGGCCAGCTCCTGCTTTGCTGCCTCAAAGATGCTGCTTGTCTGGCGGCCCTGGTAGGGCCCGAAGGGGCAGCTGCCGGAGGCCGACTCGTCCTCACAATAGCTGTACTCACAGGCGCCTGCTGGCTGCTCCCGGGGCTCCTGACTGGGAGTCTGTGGGGGAGGGTCTGTGACCTCCATGCTCCCCCCAAACCTTCCTCCTTGGGAGACTCCACCTGTGGCTAGGCCAGGGTTCCAGGAGGGGATTGGAGTCAGGAGGCAGGGGCAGGGGAAGAGGACAAGGCCCTACCCGAGCTGAGGCTGCCTGGAACCCTCCTGAGGCCTCTTCTTGCAGGGACACAGAGATTCGGCCCCGTTCATATGCCATGTCGAAGTCTGAACGGGGCCCACCCTGCAAGCCTGCGGTGGATGAGGGGCAATAAATGCAATAAAGATCAGAGTAACCATAGTGGGAATCTAAGCAAACACTATCTACATAACGTTATCCCGGGCAGCAGCCGGAAAGACATGGACTAATCCATCGCCTCTCTCTCTCCCTTGCAACCCTTCTCACTACAGTGCGGAGAGCACCATCTCAACAAGGACCCACAGAAAAAAAGACATGAGAAATGCTCCCAATATTCCTATTTCGTGGATGAGAAAAATCAAGACTGGGAGGCAGATGGACTTCCCTGGTGACCCAGTGGTTAAGAATCCTCCTGCCAATGCAGGGTACTATTCCTGGTCCAGGAAGATCCCACATGCCTCTGAGTAACTACTAAGTTACAACTACTGAGTGCACACTCTAGAGCCCATGCTTTGCAATAAGAGACGCCACTGCCTGAGAAGCCCGTGCACCACAATGAAGAGTAGCCCCCTTGCACAGCAACGAAGACCCACTGCAGGCAAAAATAAGTAAATAAATGATATTTGATAGCCTCTCCCAGCTCCACCTGGTGCCCCAAACCTGAGATATCCACTGGCATGGAGATGCAGCGACTCAGCAAGGGGGCTGAGGAGGTTTCCAGGGATGTGGGCTTCACTGGGTCCCCTGGAGGAGACATATATTTAGGCTCCGGCCCCTCGGAGCCCCCAGGTCTACAGCTAGGATCAGAGGGTGGGGAACTGAAGGGAGCTTGAGGAGGGGTCAGCTCAGAGTTCCTGGGGACTGGGGGACTAGGAAAAGCAATTCCAATGGGCCCATGGGACTGAGGCCAGGGGTTCTGGGGGACTAGGCAGGAGGCAGACCTGGAGACCTAGTTGAAAGGGCTCTTGGGGGGCTGAGAGCTTCCGTGGTGGCTCAGATGGTAAAGAATCTGCCTACAATGCAGGAGACCTGGGTTCGATCCCTGGGTTGGGAAGATCCCCTGGAGAAGGAAATAGCTACCCACTCCAGTATTCTTGCCTGGAGAATTCCATGGACAGAGGAGCCTGGTAGGCTACAGTCCATGAAGTCACAAGGAGTCAGACATGACTAAAGTGACCAACACTTTCACTTTTGGGGGGCTGGGCAAGTTAGGTGGGAGTCCCTGAGGAACTGAGACAGGCACTGAGGGGCAGAGGCTGGGTCAACCTGAGCTCCTGGGGGCCAGGCAGCAGTCACCTTGGGTACCTCCAGTCCCGGGCAGTGGGGCCCCAGTGGGGTCAGACGGCCGGCCAGGGGTCTCCCTCAGCTCCTCTGAGGCCACAGTGCTGACCATCCGCTTGGAGCCACGCACTGGGCTGGTGCGGGGTGGGAGGCCCGGGCTAGGGAAGAGGCGCAGTGGCTGGATCTCCTAGGGGCAGACAGCATACTTGTGGCATGTCCGGGGGAGGCAGGCGTCACTCACCCCTCCAGCTCCTGGTGCTCTGCAGGCAACTCACATGGCTGAAGAGCTCATTGGTCAGTCCCAGGTAGTTGTGGAGTGCCAGGAAAGTGACCCGCTGCAACCTCACCATGATGATCTTCAGGGGCGTGGTCCGCAGAGGAGGGGGCCAAGGAGAAAGAGGGTGAGCCCCGGGAGAAAGTGGGGACCTAGCACTTGGAGGTGGGGCCATGGATGGGGAGAAGGAGAGGGAGCTAAGGTCAGAGGTCAAGATCAGAGCAGGAAGGGGCTGGGCAGGGCCATGGGAGCCAGGGAGAAACCCACAATCAGGTGGCAGAAGCCTGGGAAGATGGGGTGGAGGCGGCTCAGAGGAGGAGTTGGCGAGGTCTGGCTGCTCAGAGTTGATAAGCCCATCGTGAGCGCCTCTTGGCAGCTGGGTCCAGCCCCCAGGAGCCTGTGATGGGCGGGGGTCATAGAAGGAAGTGAACCGCCCACTCACCTGCACCACCCGCACCAGGCTCTCGGGGTACTTGGTGAATACCGCTGAGAAGGCCTCCACCGGCAGCCGCAGCACCGTGGAGTCTCGGGCTGCCCGGGCGGACACAGTGCGCTGTGGGTGCTGGTGACCCTGGGGGCACAGGGGGCACAAGGAGAGTCAAGGTCGGGGTGGTGAGAGCCCCCTGCCTGCTTCCCCTGGCCCCTTCCCAATGCCATTCCTTGAGGGACCCCTGGAAACATCAGAGACCCATCAGAGATGGGGGCTCTTGGGGTGACCCTCTCCTACCCAGTCTGGTGGGTGTGGCCTCCTACTGTCCCCACACCCCTCCGTACTGGTGACTCACAGTGATGACATCCAGTATGCTCAGGAGGCTGTTGACACTGTCCCCAGGAACCACTTCCTTCACCACACACTCCTTCCCGTCCTGAGACACACAAAGTGGGGTGAGCACTGCCCAGTGCTGCCCTTACCCTGCTGACCCACATCTTGCCCCCTGACCAAGCCACTAGCCCTCATTCTCATGTAGTCTGGTGATCGTTGACATCCTGACCCCATGAACCTTCCGACCAGCATCGCTAACTAGCCAGTGGCTGTGCTGACCACCCCAGAAGCCCCTGGGCATCCGTTCCTGACTCCTGCCTGTACATCTCATAAGGACCACCAACCTGGGGAGTTCCCTGGTGGTCTAGTGTTTAGGATTTGGTGCTTTCACTGCCATGGCCTGGATTTGATCCCTGATCAGGGAACTGAGATTCTGCAAGCCATGCAGCACGGCCCAAATTAAAAAAAAAAAAAAAAAAAGACCACCAACCCTGCTGACCAAAACCACTGTCTGTCCCGTGACCGTGGCACCCATGCTTGTCCTGCCACCCACCTTGTTGCCCCACAGAGCCCCCCAGGGTGGTACACTCACAGGCCCCGGCAGACAGAGCTCCAGGAGTCCATCCTGTACCACATAGATGCTTGCATCCGGCTGGCCAGGTCGGAAGACATAGTCACCCTGACTGAGCCGCTGGAAGACCATGTGGCGGCAGAGCTCCAGGAAGAGTGGCTTCTCAAAGTGGCCCAGCACCCTGGACAGGGAAGGTGGGGAATTGTGGATATGAGGAGGTCAGGTCAGCCCCAGCTCTGCAATGCCCCTGCCTGTACCCTGACACTGACCGGACATTCTTGAGCATGTAGAGCACCTCGGAGGGCAGGTGGGAGTTGGCCAGGTCGCCCTCGGTCAGGTCAGCCTCCAGCACAGCAGGCGGGGGCTCCTTCCGCTGCAGCGTGGGCGCCTCTTTCTGGATGCGCAGGATCCTGGTGGCAGGAGAGGGGGATGGGGACAGTGGGGAGCAGGAAGAAGGCTCAGGCAGACCTCAGATCCTCCTGCCCCCACAGAGCCCTTCCTGGAGTCCTTAGAGCAGGGGTCAGCAAACTCTGGCCCACTGGCCAAATCAGGCCAGCCACGCCAGCCACCTCCTTTTTGTCCATAAAGTTTTATTGGCACACAGCTATATTCATTCATTTACACATATCTGTGGCTGCTTTAATGATACAATAGCAGGATTGAGTCATTACATTACCGTTGTATGCAGCCTGCAAAGCCTAAGATGTGGCTCGAAAAAGAAGAAACTTGCTGACCCCTAATGTAAAACTCTGAGGTTGCCCTCCACTAGTCACAGGCTTCCTAGATGGAACCTCTCATTGGGCAGACTCCTGACATAGCTTCCAAGATACGAGCAGACCCCAGGAAAATCATCTATGTTCATCACGGCACTCCAGATATAGTCCATCAGCTGGCAATCACAGATTAGACTCCTGATACAGCCTCCCTCATGAAGGCAGACCCCTGGGGTAGCTTCTGTTATATCAGAAGACCCCAGATGCAGCCTCTCTGCTCTTTATAACAATCCCTGAGATAGCCCTTCCTCCCAAGCCTCAGACAGCCCCGAGAGAGCCTCTTGGATGGCTACAGAGGCTCTTGAGATAGCTCTGGTTACAGACAGAGAATCCAGATACAGCTCCTCTGCTGATCATGGACCTCAGATAGCTCTGCCCTGCAAGGCATAGTTATTACTGAGACAGTCCTTCCACTGGTTACAAAATGCTCAAGATAGACCCTCTAGAATGAGCTCAAACTGAGTTAAACTCCACAGAACAGAGGAATCGCACAGTGGTTCCCCTTCTGATCAGGAAGATCCTTGGGCTAGCCCTTATCTAGGTCACAGAGAAGTGAGATAGCCCTTTGAAGGTCATGGTGATATCAGGGTAGCTCCTCAAGGCTGTGCAGCCAATGAGACTGCCCCCCAGGAGTTGGACAGACCCTCAACTCATTGTGGAAGACCTAGAGACAGCCCTTCTGCTCAAGTCATAGAAAGTCATGGGATAGCACACCTACTGACTGTGGTCCGCCCTGGCATAGCGCCTCAGTGTGAAGAAACACTTGAGACAGACCTTCATGTAGACCCTACATTGTCAGGAGACCCCACAGCCAGCTCTCAGCTTAGAACGATCTCTGGGAGGGCCTTGCTCAGAAACCCCAAGGTAGCCCTTTTATGATGACATGTCCTGAGATGTCCTTCCTGTCTCAAGTGTGAAAAGATTCTTGAGATGACTCCTAGGGAACAGAAATCCCTGACGTAGTCTTCTTGTAGTAGAAGAACTGCAATGAAGGTGACATAGAGAGATGCTTTCTGATATAGAGGGACTGCTGAGATAACCGCCGGGGAACAAAAGGTAGAGACAACCCCTCCAGCAGGTCGCAGAAACACCCTGGAGTACCCTGGAATAAGCCCTCTCACGTGGGGAGATTTGACCAAGGCAAGACATCCAAGATAGCATTGTTGTTGTTTAGTTGCTAATTTGTGTCCGACTCTTTGTGACCCCATGGATTGTAGCCTGCCAGGTTCCTCTGTTCATGGGATTTTCCAGGCAAGAATACTGGAGTAGGTTGCCATTTCCTTCTCCAGAGGATCTCCTAACCCAAGGATCAAACCCACATCTCCTGCATTGGCAGGTGGATTCTTTACCACTGAGCCACCAAAGCCAGAGATAGTAACTGGGGATTAAATAAATCATAGATACTTCTGTAGTAGAGAAACATCACTGAGAGAGCCCTCAAGGAACAGAAACAGCCTGTCTGGTAGGGGAGAGCTCTGAAACAGTTCCACAGACGTGGAAAGACTCCTGAGACAGACAGTCCATAGGGTTCAAAGAAGCCTGAGATGCACGCTTCGGTGTGGGTTGATCACTCAAAAAGCCCTGAACATAGCCCCGGGTACATCCAGCACAGCCTTACTTCTTGGCAATGTTGAGCATCTTAAGTTTCTTCTTCATGCGTGGGCGGGAAGTGGTGGAGACGGAGGCGTCCACTAAGGAAGAAGTGGATTGTGACACCTGGGAGAATTAAGGGGGGTGGGAGTGAGAGGGATGCATCAACTGTCAGTTCAGACCCTAAGGAGGCGGGGGCAAATCCAAGGCCCTTAATCAAGGAGGGAGGCGGGCTTACTAAGAAGTATAACTAGGAAAAGGGCAGGGCCTCTGTGTGGCCAAAAGGAGCCCCAGAGGGTCCCAGACTTACCTTTCGCATGATCTTCCGGCCATAGAAAAGCACTTTGTCTCTCTTCCGGAATCGGTAACGGGGGCCGTCCGGGGCTGGAGCTTCTGGGGATAATAAGTGCGGAGAGGGGCATTCTGAGCTATACGCATACTCCGCGCGGCGAAAGATGGGGACGCTGCGTGCGGGCTCCAGCAAATCCCATCTCTACTGACTCACGGGCCCAGACATTTCACCTTCCCATCCCTCAACAGCCCCCAAAGGCCCTCCGGGTCCTCACTCGGCACTCGAAGCCTCCGCACCAGCAGCAGGATGAGCACGGCCGTGACCAGAACCGCGACTCCAGCCCCGATCATCATGCCCAGCACCTGCGGGACGAACGGCACAGGCTGCGCATCGCATACCGGCCCCGCCAAGCCTTCCCCGGGGGTCGGGACGCTTGGGACTCCATCCAACGGAGCCAAGTCCGCCCCGGAGATCACAGTCGGCTCGGCCCTCGACGTCCCCATCTGCAAAATGGGCCAGCGCGGCTCCCTCCCCGGGGGAGTCAACTCTTTCTGGAGGTTCGGCGGCCCGCAGTGCACGCCGGGAAACGTAGTTCAGCCTGAACAGACGCAGCCTAGTTATCGCGGGACCGCGCTGATGCGCGCTAAGCACGTCGGGAACCGTAGTCCCCGCGGAGGCGCACAACCTCCAACCCTTACCATTCCGGTTTGCAGCGGGGCGTCCATCTGTTTCTTCAGGCAGGGCTGCACGTCTGGCACTCCTGGGGAATGAGAAGCCGGAGCAACCCGGGCAAGTCGTCACTCTGGGCCGCCTCTCCCCTGCAGCAAGCCCTGCCCTCTTCTTACCCTTACTGCCGGGAGGTTTCTCTGCCGGCTTGGGGACGGCTGGAGGGTGGGGCAAATTGAGTTCGGGGCCCAAGCTAGGGAGTGAGGTGGGTTCCCGGGTCCCCACCAGGGTCTCCTTACTTACCAGGCCGGCCTGACGCCCCACTCGTCCAGCCCCACCCTGGGGCTGAAGGGCAGCCGGTCGGACACCTATTATCAGCAGCCAGAGAACAGGTTCCCCAAGGGGCACGGTTTTCTCCAGCAGGTGGCCCCCTCTTCAGGATCAATCCTGACCCGATCCCTAGGCCGCACCCCTGCACTCTCTGCGAACACTGGATGCCGCACCCCAGGGAAACCGGGCCCGAGTCATGGGGCTGGGGAGATGCCTGGCTCCCGCTGGAATGCTGCCAGGAGCGCCTTCACAAGGAGTCGTGATGCAATGACGAGGTCTCAGTAGCATCCTGGGATGCTTGGAGTGGAGTGGGCTCGCAAAGTGTTACTGGTTGATGCTGGAGATTTACTGTCACGTAATAGTAAAATTTAGGGGTTTTCTGATGGGACTCGGGGAACGAGGCTGGGACCATTGCTGGGAGATGTAACCAGGGACGCTGGAGTTACCAAGGGTCGATAGAAAGTTATCGAGATTGCGAAGCATGTAAGACTATCACTGAGAAAATCGGAACTGGTTGGGCACATCCCTGGAGTCGTTGGAGCGTGATACTGAAGAATGCTGGAATTATCACTGACTTTCCTGGGAAGCTGAGACTGTTTTGGCAACCTCAGAGGATTAATGGAAATCTGGGGTAGTCACTGGGCCCTTGAGACCGTACCTGGAAAATTCACAGGGGATTGGTCTTCTCCCACCCGAGGATGCACCTGGCTACCGGTGCGAAAACACCTGCCGGGAGCTGGGGGAGCGGGGTAAGAGTCAGGAAGTCGAGAGATACCGAGAATAGACGGAAGACAGATCTTAGGAAAGCCGAGGGCTCGCTAACAACCCGCGAAGGGATGTCCCTGCGGGTGCCAAGGAAACCCGGACTCACCCAGGAGCCGCAGCTGGGGTCCACCCTTCGCCAACTCCGTTAGCGTTCCGCCCAGCGCCGCAGACGCGGCCCCTTTAAATTATTCACCGCAGGGCGCGCCGCAGCCCCGCCCCTCGCCATGCTTGGAAGGTCGCGCGGAGTGTGGCGACGCTTTAAAGGGACCCGCGACCAGTTGGCGCAGGGAATGCCCCTCCCACTACAAATGAGAACAAGTTTATTTTCCCGTTTATTTAACACCCACCCTATCCTTGTCCAAAGTCCGACCCGACTGGCCCAGGCCCTCACGGGGCGCGACTGGCAGCCGGCCCTTAAAAGCAAAGGGTAAAATAAATAAGCTTGGGTCTCCGCACTCCGGGGGTGGTGGTGGTGAGGGGGCTAATGTCCAGTAGCAGTCCGGGTCCGAGTCAATTCACCAGCAGCGAATGCTCCTCCGAAGCGTCCCTGAAGGAAGGGCAGTGTTAGCGGAGGTGGAAAGCATCGGTTCCTTCCGTCCGCTTCCCTTCCACCAGCCAATCCCAAACCCGAACCAAACCAGCCTCGAACCTGCCACAACAGCAAAGGAGGCTGCAGGCGGAGCCGCTCCCGCGGCGGAATTTGCCGGAGGTGGGGCTGTCCTGGCACTGCGCGATGTAGGCCTGGAGCTCGCTCACCTCTGCGCCCGCTCCGCCTGGGTGCTGGGGAGAAAGACCCGGGACCCACATGAAAGACACCCCTGCCCTCCCCATCCTCTCCAACCATCTGAATCTCCTCCCTGATCCTGGTGGACCAACCAGGCTCCCTCCTCTGGGGCTTTGTACATGCTGTGCCCTCCACCTGCTGGTTCCCCGTGCTTTGCTTCACCTGGAGACATTCCCTGACCACTGAATGTGTCTCTCCGCCTGCGGGGCCACCACCTAGAGCCATACTGGACCCAATCTGGGTGCTTGGCAACCACCTACTGACTTGGGTGCACACAGCGGAAGCAAGGTCTGGGTTTGTACCCCCAAGGCTGATAGACATGTGTGATCTTTAAGTGCTAGAGGAAGACCTATAAGGGGTCCTTGGGTCTGAGTGACAGAATTATGTCTGTTGCCTGGCTGTATGTCCAGGCACAGGCCGGTGCAGTCTTCTGCATTCCCAGTTGCAGGGATGTTCTGGCTTTCAGCCTCTTTTTCACCCTTCCCAACCTCATGGGAGCACTCTCTTCTCCAAATCCTTTCTAGCAGTTCCTTCTCCCTGGTGCGCTCTCTCCCGGGCTCTTGTCTCATCAATCCAGAATGTTCTGAGATGATGGAAAGGTTTGATATCTATGCTGTCTAAATCTGGTAGCTACTAACTGCACTGGCATTTGGGTGCTTGCTCTATGCCTGGTGTGAGTGAGGAACTGAATTTAGAATTGTTTCATTTTCATGAAAGTCAAAGTGTAACTAGTCACGTGTGTGGCCAGAGACCAGACAGCACATTTTAGAAATTTGCCTGGACTCAGCCTAACACCAGTCTAAAGCAGGAGGCCTCTGTAACCTTCAGTTTATACCACCTCCATCGGTAGATTGCCATACTCTGGTTTGTCCATTATCCATCCTGCCCACCAGTGCTGGACAGACACCTGGCACCAGGCTTGCAACACAACAGGCCCCCAAACACATCTGCTGAAAGATGTGTCTGCTGACAGATGTGTCACACCTGTCTACCTGTCACGCCCGCGTTCTGCTCTGGGCCCTGCAGCCTGCAGGACCACCATCATTCCCTAGACCCACAGGACACAGGGGCTTGGAGCAGCACTTCTGGAATCACACAGTTTCGGGATGAGCTGGGTCCACCATCTGCCTAGTAGCCAACCTTGGGCGAGTCAGTGAAACTCTATGGCTTGGTTTGTGTGTGTTCAGTCACTCAGTTGTGTCCGACTCTTTGCAATCCCAGGGACTATAGCCCACCAGGCTCCTCTATTCAAGGGATTTTCCACGCAAGAATGCTGGAGTGGGTTGCCGTTTCCTACTCCAATGGCTTGGGTTCCCTGTTGGTAAAAGATGCAGGAATCCTACCTGGCCCCACACCTTGATAAAACTGAGAATGCAGCAGCTGTGATGGTATCAGCCCCTCTTGGGCCCCCCACTTCTGAGCTAACCTCTCCTTTGGCCTCGTGGAGTCTCCCATATTCTTTCCCAGGGTCCTTCTCGCCTCACCCCAATGTGGCCAACCTCGAGGGACTTACAGCCTGAGTTTGGGGCTGTGTGCTAATGCATGTGGGGTGGCCCACAGGGAGGTGGCTGACCTTGATGGTGTCATAGGCGCCTGTGATGAGCGCGATGAAGAGACTGAGCACCATGTAGATGAACAGGCTGATGAAGGAGTACAGGTAGAGCTGAGAGAAGAGCCAGACCAGGCTGCTGCGGCTCTGCTGCGCCTGCATGGCCGCGAAGGTCACGAACATGTCATCCCCGTTGATGAGCGAGAACAGGCACTCGGACACCATGGACAGTGAGCGGAACTGCAGGTGGGCAGCGTAGTAGGGGGGTCAGAGCAAGCTGGGGGCGTGGCAGGGGCTGGGATGGGGCTGGTAGTGGCATTGGGGAGTCAGAGGGGACAGCAGACAGAGCACTAGTAGTCACGGTAAGGCCAGCTCGGGGGGGATGGGTCACTGAATAAGGATCAAGGCCAGGGTCACTGGGTGGGTTCAGAGAGGACAGTGGACAGAATTGCTGGAGACCAGGGATCAAGGTGGGTCGTTCAGCGTCACCAGATCAACAGCAGATGGACCCGCTGGTGTCAGAAGACTCAGGAAGTAAGAAGGGGAGCCAGGGACCCTTGGACAGTGGGTCATGAGCGCCACCCACAGGTCCCTGCCAGCCCCTACCTTCACATGGTAGGGCCCCAACACGATCCAGCCGCAGAAGCAATAGCCCAGATAGATGACGGCCACACAGCAGCAGAAGCGCATGACGCTGGGCAGGGCCACCCGCAGCGTGGCGATGAGGATCTGTGGAGGGAGGAGTGGGGGGGCGGACAGTGTGGGCATACCCACAACACAGGCCAGCTGGGGTGACCAGTGAAGCTGGAAGGAGCCTCAGAAGGGGCAGCAGGGTGCTGAGAGCACACCCCCTTGGCTGGATTCAGCTGGCAAGGGGTTGGGGATGAAAGTGGGCTCACATAGCCCCTGCCCATGTAGAGTGACAGGTATGTCTGGCAGGGGTGAGGGGGCAGGTATGGGGAAGAGGCTCCTGGTGGGTCATCTGCAGGGGCTGTTGATGGCAATACGGGTATGATTTATCTGGGGGTCGAGGGGGTGGGAATTAAGGGACATGTGGCCGCCACCAAGGGGGCCCTGCCTGCATATCTGAAGCTTACATTGTACTTATGGAAGAAGGTCAAGTAGCGGATGACTCCGACCCAGACTAGCAGTGTTGAGGTGCCCAGGAGGATGCTGCAGACGTCGTAGCTTGCCAGGTTCTAGGGGCGGGAGTAGCGTCAACTCCATCTGCCCCTTCCCTGGGGATGGCATTGGCAGAGAGTGGGAGAGGGGGACAGGGCTGGAAGGAGATGGGGTGGGGAGGCAGGGCGTGGGCTGGACCCACCTTGGCTTCGATGCCAATCTTCATGATGGTACCCGAGATGGTGAGCATGTCACTGGTGACCAGAAGGATGTACCAGCCGTTGACAAATTCCAACCGCTCCCACAGGCTGATGACCCGTCCCCGCCGTCGCCACATGAACCTGACAAATTCCTGCAGGGGTAGGCGGGTGGGGTGAGGGCTGGTCTGGGCAGGGGAGGCTCCCCACCCTGGTGGCCCCAAGGGTCCCAGAGCTGGGCGAGGCTGGGGCTGGCTCTCACGTTCTGCAGCAGGAAGCCTCGGAGCAGTGAGCGGGCGCACAGCAGGAAGGAGAAGGCGCAGGTAAGGATCACAACCACGTCAAACAGGAGCCGGAAGCTGTTGTCTCCTGCGGGGAGGGGCCAGGCCCGGGGGGGGGGGGGCTTCAGGGCTGCTTTGGGCTGGTCAGTGGGCTCATAGGTTTGTCTGGGTGAGTCAAGAGCTCGGTTCACACTGGTCTGGGGCTCGGGGCTCCCAGGGAGATTCAGAGCCCCTGGGCAGCACTGGTTCAGGGCTTGGGGGCTCACCATGGCCAAAGACGCTGGGGTGCTTACACTCCTGGATGTGGGCCTGGGTCTCTAGGCTGATGGGGACACGCCCACTGTGTGCCTTATTGTCAAATGTGATCTGCAGGGGTGCACCGAGATGAGACGGGACAGGGTAAACCTCGGCAGACCCAAGGCTCCCAGACCTGCAGGATGGATGGTCTGTCCAGCCCCAGCCTCCCCCGTCACCCCCACACTGCCCCTGGCCCAGGGTCCCCCAGCTCCAGAGTTCAGGAGTCCTGTGCCCCGCCCCCCACCCTACCCCGTCACAGGCTGGTTCCTCACCCACACCCCAGGGACCGTGGGCTCACCAGGATACTGAAGGTGTAGCAGTCTGGGATTTCATTGTTGATCAGGCTCTGGAGGTTAATGGTCTTCAGCTGGAAGTGGATGGTGACGTTGATCAGCCTGGCGGGGAGGCTTGGGTGAGGGGGTGGGTGGGCTCTGCCTGAGTGCCAGTGCTCTGCCCCATGCTGACTCTGCAGCTGGCAGAGGAAGTGCTCACGTGGCAGCTTGGCCTGCCCAGCCCAGGCTTGTGGGGAAGTGGCTGCCCCCTCCCCCAACACTGAAGGTGCCTGGAGTCCTGCCTCCCCGCACCCCCAGCCCCCTCGATCGGTCAGACAGTACTTGTGGAATTTGAGCGTGAGGTTCCTGTAACTGGCGCTGCCATCCGAGAGGGAGAGATCATCACTGGGGGGGACGGGGGGTCTCTCAGGGGGGTCCACCCGGATACAGTCTGAGGACAGGGAGTCAGGGAGGGGACACTGGTGGCAGAGGAGGCACAGGCAGGTCTCCCCAGAGTCCCCGACAGCCCCCTTCCCTGCTTTACCACTCCCTTCGTATTTCCACATTTGTCTGTTTCTGTTGTCTACCCCACAAGGGTCAGGCCCAGTCTATCTAACCCCGTACACAGGCCCCAGTGCCTGGTGCTCTGTGGCCCCAGGTGTTTAGAGAATGAATGACAGCGAAACATAACATGCAGCTCTGTCTGCACACCAAGCAGCCAACTCATCATCACATCATCCTCGCCACCCTGTCTTCCAGAAGAGCAGGAGGGATTTTCAAGTGGGATTTTAATCCTAGCAGCCCGGGCTCCTGACCACTGAGCCCTGCCCGGCCCACTCACCCGTGACGACCATCGGATCAATGTCAAATGTGTCGTTGGCTGGGTCCACGTGGCCCCGGTGGTAGTAGCACTGGCAGAGGGCCAAGGCCGAGCCGTTGGCCCAGGGGCCGCCCCCGCCCCGCACATAGGCATACCGGCCCAGGGACACGTCTGGGAGTGTCAGGTACTGCGGGCAAAGGAGGGGAGGATCTGTCAGCCCCGCCCGCTCTCCCCTGAGGGCCCAGCTGCCCAATGGCTCCTGGCCACCCGCACCTGGTCCACGGCATAGAAGATGGCCTGGTATAGCTGCTGCCGTGTGTAGGCTGCGAACGTGTCATCCGCCCCATCCGTGTAGCCCAGCAGGAAGAGGTGTCGGAAAGCGATGGTGTTCTCCTCCCGGAACGTCACTGCCAGCTG
This sequence comes from Bos indicus, assembly GCF_029378745.1. NCBI lineage: Eukaryota > Metazoa > Chordata > Mammalia > Artiodactyla > Bovidae > Bos > Bos indicus. Next base: position 16,160,459 of record NC_091766.1, on the reverse strand, counting down.
GTTGCTGAGCCCAAACAGGATGAGCTGGTAGGAGGGACAAGGACGATGGGGATCTCCCACAGTGCATGAGTGGACGGAGAGAAGAGAGGGCCCTCCCCATGAGGGCAGGCCTTCCATACGCAAACAGTGGCTGCTCATAGAACTCACGGCAACAGCTAACGTCCATTACATGTGTACTGGGTGCCAGCTGCTGTGCTAAACCCAAACCTATGGGGAGAGTCAAGCTCCAGGAGTTGGTGATGGACAGGGAAGCCTGGTGAGCTGCAGTCCATGGGGTCACAAAGAGTCAGACATGACTGAGGGACTGGACTGAACTGCACAGGTAAGCACCACTGCTGGCTCCTTTTGCTGTTGTTCAGTCGCTCAGTCGTGTCCAACTCCTTTCGATCCCATGGACTATCCGTGGGATAGTCCTCTGTCCGTGGGATTTCACTGGCAAGAATACTGGAGTGGGTTGCCATTTCCTCCTCTAGAGGATCTTCCCAACCCAGGGATTAAACCTGCGTCTCCTGCATTGGCAGGTAGGTTCTTTACCACTGAGTCACCTGGGAAGCCCCTCACTGGGCTTCTTTACTGACAGGAGATTAGAAGCATGGTGACATACCCAAAGGCACTAGACCAGAAGCTCTCAGGACAGGGGCTGAGTCTGACTCATCACGGAGTCCTTGGAGCCCAGCACAGGTCCTGGGAGAGGGAGGGAGGGAGGGCAGTGGTCTCTGCAGCCACCAGACCAGTTTTCTTTGAGGGTCAGCACAGCATCAGACTGCCAGGGTCCACATGCCAGCTCCCAAGGCTTAGTGGCTATGTGACTTTGGACAAGTCCCTTAAACTTTCTGAGCTTCATTTGTCTCATCTATAAAAAAAGTGCAACAACACTGACCAGAACCTTAGAGGGCATTTGTGAAGCTTAAAGGAGCTGCTCCTGTGCAGGTCCCAGAGGGCTTCCGACTGATGAGTGCCACATGCTGCTGAGGGGGCAGGACTAGGCTCTGACTCTAGGCTTTTCCCCTTCAAGGAAAATAGGGCCCACAGGTGGAACTCTGGGGGCAGGGGCGAGTGGTACAGGTCTCACCTGCACGGTGACCACCAAGATCTTCACCACTTGCAGCATAAGCTTGAAAGGCTTGCGACCCTTGGCCCGGAATTTATCACAGGGGCTCATGAAGAAGTACTTGAGACGGCGACGGAGATCTTCCTCTTCTGGAGGGGTAGAGGGGGCTGGGGAAGCCCCTGTCTGAGTCCCATATCCAGGGCTGGGTGTCAGAAGCCGCTCGGTCTCTGTGAGATGGGAGGGAGGGGGAAGTGGGGACCAGGCCGAGACAAGTTTACCTGCCAATAGGGGAGGCAGGTCCCAAGCTCCAGCTAAAAAAGAACTCTGAGAGATCTAAGGAAAACCAGAAAATTCGTAACATTTTACAGATATTTGCAGCAGTGCTGGTCAAAGACTATAAATCACTTGAAAGAGCCTGAACTGATTCCTGGCCCTGCCTCAGGGCACTCAGCTTCCCTGAGTCTCAGCTTCCTCGACTGCAAAATGGGGCAATAAATTCTCTCACTTAGGAAGCTAAGGATTTGATACTTACAAAGCATTCCATTCCTAAGCGTCAATAGTTCCTCAACAAGTAGAGGCTATTCTATTTTTTTGTTTGTTTTTCCCCCCTTCTTTTTGGCCATGCCTAAGGGCAGAGAAGGCAATGGCACCCCACTCCAGTACTCTTGCCTGGAGAATCCCATGGACGGAGGAGCCTGGTAGGCTGCAGACCATGGGGTCGCCAAGAGTTGGAAACGACTGAGCGATTTCACTTTCACTTTTCACTTTCATGCATTGGAGAAGGAAATGGCAATCCACTCCAGTGTTCTTGCCTGGAGAATCCCAGGGACGGAAGAGCCTGGTGGGCTGCCGTCTATGGGGTCGCACAGAGTCGGACACGACTGAAGCGACTTAGCAGCAGCAGCAGCAAGGGCTTGCAGGATCTTAGTTCCCAGACCAGGGACTGAACCCAGGCCGCAGCAATGAAAGCACCAAGTCCTAACCACTAGACCACCAGGGAACTCCTGAAAGTGAAAGTGAAGTCACTCAGTCGTGTCGGACTCTTTGCGACCCCATAGACTGTAGCCTACTATAGACCATAGCCTACAGGCTTCTCCATCCATGGGATTTTCCAGGCAAGAGTATGGGAGTGGGTTGCCATTTCCTTCTCCAGGCGATCTTCTCGACCCAGGGATCGAACCCGGGTCTCCCGCATTGCAGGGAGATGCTTTACCCTCTTAGCCACCAGGGAAGCCCAGCGAACTCCTAAATAGAGGCTATTCTAAGCATCACTGATTCCTTTCAATCCTGACCAGCCCAAGAAGAAGTCCAAGTTTTCAGCAACTGCTGGTCATAGTTGGTCACAGCAGCTGAGAATAGTCCCTGACATACCCCCATGATCCCCACTGGAAGAACCCTGTTTCATTCCAAGGTCTGGCTGACTCTCTGCCTAGCCCAGCCACCAAGATGAAATGTGGACACTCTTAGAACCTGTCCCACAGTGAGGGCCACCTTCAGATCCCTTTGGCACTCAGATGCTGTTGTGGTTGTTTACAAGACAGCTGGATGGGAAACCAGAGGGTGGGGCACCTCCCTGGCTGGGATCACAGCTAATCCACCCCAGGCTCCAATGACTAGGACATCTCTGAGATGTCTGCAGCTAGTTTAAAAGATGATCAACACATGGGCATTCCTCCAGGCTTCCCTATGAGAGGCAACTGAGCTTCCACGGGTTTGGAGATCTGAAATTGAGTTAGGCGCCTGGGTTTAAAGTGGCAACCCCGCCCCAGCAGTCCTGCCTGGGTTTAGAAAAGCTGAGCATTTGCCTCCTGGCCTGGGGAAGCAGAGTCTGGGAGTCTGACGTTGGGGCGGGAGGGTAGGGGTGGGGGTTGGAGAAGCTGGGGCCGCAGTCGGAGTTTCAACAGAACTAAGCAATCCGAATCTAGGCCCGGGATGCAAATCCTGGGACCCTCGCCGCCGCGCGTCGAGAAGCTGGCGGCTCGCCAGCTGCCTGAGTTGAAGGTACTCAGAGCACAGCCCGGAGTCCCGCCACTTAGAAGGGAGAAGCTGGTGCCCACCCGCCACATGTGGGCAGCCTGCCTTTTCTGCCTAGGCTCTAGGAGCCGTCAGTCCATACCGACGCCACCGGGAAGCTGAGAGGTGGGCATGGGAGCTGAGGAAAAGGGAAACCCGGAGCTCCGCCGTCCCAGGTAGGAGAAGCCGTCCGCAGGTTCGCAACCCGCGTTCCGGAGCTCGCCGGATTGCCTGCGCCCTCACCTGAGCCGCGCGGGCCTACGGGGACTGCCATGTCGGGGCCCGGAGCGCCGGACGCCGCCGGGCGCTGCGGGGCAGCCGGGGTCCGAACGCCCCGCGCTGTCACTGCGGCCTCGCTCCCTGGCGGTGCAGCTTCAAACCCTCCCGCATCAGCTGACTCGCGCCTCAGACACGTGACCACAGCGGCCAGGGAGGCAGGCGACCAAATCCGGTCCCTCCCCCTGCGCCACGACGTCCCCTGCCTGAGCAGCGCGCAAGCGTGCCTCGGATGGCGGCTGGCTTCCTCTAGGCGGTCGCGAGGTCCTAGCGCCGAAGGTGACAATGTGCTTGGGGGATGGGCCGGCTGTGAGCGTGCGGACTTAGGACTGACTCAGTCCTGGCTCCCTGTCGTTCCGGCGTCCAGTGCCAATCTCATGGCTTCCATGTCTAATGCTTGACCCCTTTCCCTCCGCGGTGTAGGATAAGGATCCTGTCTCAAGGGTGTCCGGCTCCATCCTCCCAGAAACCCTCCCTTACTCTCAACCCCCTCTCATCTGACCTATCATCAATCCTACTTCTTTTCCTAATTGTATCCTAAATAGGACCACTTTCCTCCACTCCTATGGCTGTCAGCCCAGAGTCTCCCAACATTCCTGGCTTGGACCACTGCAACAACCTCCCTGATCTTACGCTCCTATTTCTGATCCCCCTCCATTCCCCTCTCCATCCAGCAGCCAGAAGGGTCTTCCAAAAATAACTGATAGTCCTCTGTCAGAACCTGCTGGTAGCTTCCCATTTCTCTTGGATGACAAGCAAACTCCGCTCTTCAATCTACTGAGCCGTCTTTTCCAGCCCCACCTACCTCCTCCCCTATCTCATCTCAGTGGCCCCAGGGCCTTAGTACAATCTTCTTGCCTTAGGCAAGAAGGCAAGTGATCAGATCAGTTCAGTCACTCAGTCGTGTCCAACTCTTTGCGACCCCATGAATCGCAGCACTCCAGGCTTCCCTGTCCATCACCAACTCCCGGAGTTCACTGAGACTCACGTCCATCGAGTCAGTGATGCCATCCAGCCATCTCATCCTCTGTTGTCCCCTTCTCCTCCTGCCCCCAATCCCTCCCAGCATCAGAGTCTTTTCCAGTGAGTCAACTCTTCGCATGAGGTGGCCAAAGTACTGGAGTTTCAGCTTTAGCATCATTCCTTTCAAAGAAATCCCAGGGCTGATCTCCCAGTCCAAGGGACTCTCAAGAGTCTTTTCCAACACCACAGTTCAAAAGCATCAATTCTTTGGCGCTCAGCCTTCTTCACAGTCCAACTCTCACATCCATACATGACCACAGGAAAAACCATAGCCTTGACTAGACGAACCTTTGTTGGCAAAGTAATGTCTCTGCTTTTGAATATGCTATCTAGGTTGGTCATAACACGCTCCCAACCACCACTTCTGGGTCTTTGAAAAACTCCTTTAAATGCCATGTGCCTCAGTGTCCTCATTTGCAAAAGGGGAATACTCAGTTATCTGTCTCATGGAGCTGCTGAGAGAATTAAATGAGAGGGCTTCCTTGATGGTCCAGTAATTAAGAATCTGCAGGGAACACAGATTCTATCTTGGTCTGGGAAGATCCCACACGGCAAGGAGCAACTAGGTCTGTGTTCCACAAGTACTGAGCCAGTGCTCTAGAGCCTGTGAGTCACAACTACTGAAGCCTGTCTGCCTAGAGCCTGTGCTCCATAAGAGAAACTAAAGCAATGAGAAGCCTGTGTACCACAACCAAGTGTAGCCCCTGCTCACTGCAACTAGAGAAAAGCCCACACACAGCAATGAAGACCTAGCATGGCCAAAAGATAAATAAAATTGTTTTAAAAAAAGAATTAAGTGAGAAAATGCAAATGCATAGCACAAGTCTGGACCAGCAGTAGTGCTGAAGTAGCAGTGATTAGATTTACAAAGTCCTTCCACAGGGAAGCTGTCCCCTATTTAAATCAGAAGTCTTGTTATGCTTCTTGAATGCACCATACTCTATAGTTGCTTTTTAAGTGTTTCTGAACTCTGGGAGCTCTGTGAGAACCAAGGCCATGCTAATCTTGCTCCCTGCTGAGGCTTGAGCAATCAACACGTGTTTATTGAATGCATAAGCGAGTAACCTCTCCTTTGTCCTGTGGTGTACCTGCAACATGGGCTTTGAAGGATAAGGGGGTAAATCTGGGGAGCAGAAAGGGCAGGCTGCCCACATGGTTTCATATCAGCCTCTGCTATGCACCTGCTAGACATTCAATGTGCCAGAAATCCCACCACTCGTGGGAAAGTTAACTCTAAAAGGGAAGGAAGCAGCATAGACCAGATCGCAGGGTGAGTCCGCCCCTGACTGGGGTGGCTAGGTCTGGGGGAACAGAGAGTGGCGACTGCTGGGATGGACCACTATGAGACCTCCTGGGGGAAGCCAGGAGGATATTGTGGAGGGAGCCAGGATAGTAAGGTTCCATTTGTGTGGCTCACTCAGGCAATGCCCTCCCATCTCCCCAGGAACAGGCTGCACATTAGAGAAAAAAGAGCAACAGCAGAACCACGACACAGAGCCAGGAGGCAGTGGGAAGATTTTACTAACTGCACAACACACGCTTTCCCAGGCACCTGTGGGTGCCAGCACACCCTTTAGCCATCAGGCCCAAGCAGGGCTTCTTGCTCCTGCACCCACCTGGGACTCTCGCCCGTAGGGAGGGCTGGGCTGACAGTGTCACAGATGGGAGAGCCAGGGTCAGGGTGGGACTTGGAGTTGGAGTCAGGGCTGGGCACAGGATCTGTGTCGGGGCTGGGACCAGATCTGTGGTCAGGGCTAGCCAGGAGGTCGGAATTGGCATTGTGCCCAGGCTTAGGGTCAGAAGACAGGGCAGAATCAGGGCTGGGGCTAGATCCAGAGCCACTGGTGGGTTTGAGGTTGGGATTGGGGAGGGAGCCCAGCCCAGAGCCAGGATCACGGTCAAGGCCAGAGCTAGGGCCAGGGCTGAGCACTGAGACAGCATCCGGACCCAGGAGGGAGGCCTGCCCTGGCCTTAGCATCGAAGCGGGGCTGAGGCCCAGGCCGGCAGCGGCAGCGGCGGCAGCCGCAGCTGCAGCCGCACCCTCGTGCACGCGCTTGTGCTTGGTGAGGCTAGAGGCTTGGCCGAAGGCCTTGCCGCAGAGCTGGCAGCGGTAGGGGCGCTCGCCCGAATGCACATGTAGGTGCTGCAGCAACGCGGAGCTCTGCCCAAAGGCCTTGGAGCAGTGGGGGCAGGCGTAGGGCCGCTCGCCCGTGTGCGTGCGCAGGTGATGCTGCAGGTTGGAGCTCTGGCCAAAGGCCTTGCCGCAGTGGGGACAGCGGTAGGGACGCTCGGCCGTGTGCGTGCGCTGGTGCTGCAGCAGCGCCGAGCTCTGCCCGAAGGCCTTGCCACATTGCGGGCATGGGTACGGCCTCTCACCCGTGTGCGTGCGCAGGTGCTTCAGCAGCGCCGAGCCCTGCCCGAAGCCCTTGGCGCACACCGGGCACTTGTGCGGCCGCGGGCCGCCGTGCGTGCGCAGGTGCTGCGCCAGCAGCGAGCCATGGCCGAAGGCTTTGCCACACACCGGGCAATGGTGAGGCTTCTCGCCACTGTGGCTGCTGCGGTGCTTGAGCAGTGTGGAGCGCCAACCGAAGGCCTTGCCGCATGCGGCGCACTGGTAGGGCCGCGCGCCAGTGTGGATGCCCCGGTGCTGCGCCAGCGTGGCGCCGTGGCTGAATGATTTGCCGCAGTCGGGGCAGCGGTAGGGCTTCTCGCCGCTGTGCGTGCGGCGGTGCTGGCTCAGCCCCGAGCTGCGGCGGAAGGCTCGCCCGCAGTCGGGGCAGGAGAAGGGCCGGGGCGGGCTGGCAGGTGCAGGGAGCACCGCGGGGGCAGCGGTCAGGACCTCAGGGGTGGCAGGGAGGTCGGAGGAGAGGGAGTCCAGGTCTGGGGAGGCAGTGGGACTGAGGGTGTCGCTGTTAGGGTCGAGGATCAGGGGAACCGGGCCGATGACGTCGGGGTCGTCGAAACTTGAAGACAGGGGGTCGAGATCTTGGGGGTCGGAGTCACGGATCCCCGAGATGGAGCCTGGAGCATCCGCCTCCGCATCCAGAGCCTCGGAGACAGGCTCCAGATCTTCATAGCTGGGGTCCACGTCCTCAGAGACAGTGTGGAGGTCTTCCGGCTCAGGCTCCTGCTTTTCGGAAGCCGGGTCCAGCTCTTCTGGGTCAGGGTCTAGGTCTTCTGAGTCTGAGTCAAGCTCTTCATAATCCGGCCTCCTGCCCTTGTGGCCTGGGTTCCTGACTAAGACGGAACGCCTCATCCCTGGTGTGGAAGTACCGGCTTCTGGGGCAGGATCTATGGGGTGAGGGCAGAGGGTGAGTGGAGAGTAGGTTCTGCGGAACCCGGGGTCTCTTCTGGAGCCTGGGCAGGGAAGAGAGAGGGAGTTGGGCTGTACCCCAGATCCCGCTTTGGGGTAAACACACAGATCCTTCTCTTGTCTCGTGCTATAGGGAGACTGCACTGGTTCCTGCCAGGTCAGGGAGAAGAGGGACCCTGGTGGGACAGGGGGAGGGGCCTCCCTTCTCAGCCCCACACCTGGACAGAAGTCAGGGGACCCAGCACTAGAGGTCTCCAGCACCCAGCTCCATGGTTCCGCCCCTCTCTCCATCCTGGGCTCCTCCTCTGGTGGGAAGCTCAGGTCCTGTGGAGGAGAGAGTCCCCTTGACCATGGCCGCTTTGAGGGGAAGAGGGTGGGTGTCTGGGTTCCTGTGCTTGCTCTAAGTACATGGCCTGAATTCCAGTCCCATTGTTGGGGGTGGCATATTTGGGGGTTCCTGGTAGGGAACTTGGCTCACCTCCTAGAGGAAACACTGTGATCTCTGAAGCCTCTATCTGTGGGGGATGAGTGTGTGTGTTGGGGGGGGGTGCAGACAACATCTGGTACTTCTCCTGGGTCACTGGGGGCAAGCAGGGAGACCCCTGGCTTGCTTCCGGGGGAAGAGACAACGTGAATTCCAAACTTCATAGTTCTGGGGTATGACTAAGTGTCAAAACACCTATGTTCCGTCTTAGAAGATCCTGAATGCTGACTTCTAAAGGTAGAGTGTGCATGGGAACCCCTGGAGGGGGCAGGGAGACCCATGGACCCATTATCCAGGAGAGTAGCGACAAGTGTCCGTGTACCTGTTTGCCCGACTGGATAGATCCTGAATTCTAACCCCTAGCTTGTTAGTCGCTTAGTCCAGTCCAGCTGTTTGGTATCTCATGGACTGTAACCCACCAGGCTTCTCTGTCCAAGGAATTATCCAGGCAAGAAAACTGGGGTGGGTAGCCAATTCCCTTCTCCAGCGGATCTTCCCCACCCAGGGATCAAACAAGGGTCTCCTGCATTGCAGGCAGATTCTTTACCATTTGAGCCACCAGAAAACCCCTAGCTGTTGGGTAGGCAAAACAACACATTGGGCTTCTCTTTGGTTACTGGAGGGACCCCTGGGCCATCTCCTAGGAGGGAATGATTTGAGTGACTGACTCCATGGCTCAAGCATGGAGATGGTCCTCTCTGGGAAGAAAGATCCTGAATTCTACCTCCATGGCTGGAGGTAGGGAGTGGGACAGAGAAACAAGCTGGGACCCCTTCTGGGGAGCAGGGGGAGCTCAGGATTATCTGAAGGGGAGGTGATGCCCTCCCCATGGCTAGGCCTGGGGGGGGAAACAACAAATAGATCATTATTGGGAGGGGGGTTGAGGTGGGGGTGGGTGGGTGTGCGTTGGGGGGCACTTTGGCTCTCCTTTGGGGGAGGGGGACCTTCTGAGCCACAACCTCAGAACTGGGAGTGGATACACACAGAAAGAGGCCTGAGTTCCTAGTTCACCTCCTCACATTCCATGATGGAGGGTGGGGGGACAGTGCTGGGTCACCCCTGGATTCCCAGTAGGGGGAAGACCCTTAGATTGGCTCCTGAATTCCCACCTCTGAGCTACAAGTAGCAAGGAGACATAACTGGGGTCCTTCCCTGAGTTCCGGGGGGGCAGGTGGAATCCTGGATCACCTCCTGAGGAAGGGGCTTCCAGTGCTCTGGACCCCAAGACTGGAGAGTGAGGGGAAACACTTGGGGTCCTGGGGGAGGTCCCTCTGGAGGATGGGTCTCCTGAACTCCGGACCCCAGGCTGGAGGGTCTGAGGGAACAATACCTGGGCTCCTGGGGTGGGGGATCCGGATCGCCTCCAGGGGAGGGGGCGTTCTGGACTTACGCCCCCGCCCCCAGCCGAGGGGTGCCCCCCTCCCCTACCTCCCTATTGACGGCGCCCAGCTTGGGCTGGGCCCTCCCCCGGGCCGCAGCGGCGGAACCGGCGCGCTAGGCCCGCAGGTCGCGAGGCCCCCTCCCATCGCGCCCCAGGCTCTGCTCTCCCCGGGCGGGCGGGCGCGCGGGGCGGCGGCGTGGGGTAGGACAGAGGTCGCCCCGGGCCGCGCCCCGCGCTGGGGGCCCCCCGCGCCCGCCCCCCTCATCGCAGCCCCCGCCCGCCCGGCCCGCTCGCGGGGACACTCACCCGGCGCCCCTCTCCCCTGCCCGGCCCGCCGCGCCCGCCGGCGCCCCCGGGGCCCGCAGGAAGCCCCCCGCCCGCCAGCCCCGCCGGCGGCCCCCTCGGCCCTGCGGCCCCGCCAGGCGCTCCCGGGGAGCGAGAGGGGCCGGCCGAGGGCCGCAGCGGGGGCTGCTGGGACTTGTAGTTCGCCCGCACCCGCCTCGGCCGTCGCCATCGCTGCCCCCGCCCCCCGGGCCAGCCTTTGTCCCGGCCGGGCCACCCGGCCGCGCGGCCGCGCCTTTGTCTGCGCCGGGCTCCGCCCGCGCTGTCCCCGCCGCTGCCTCTCCTCTTCTGCTTCTCTCCCAGCCGCTCTTGATCCCTCTCCGCCCCTGTCTCTCTCTCTCTGTCCCTTCTCTGTTCCTCCGTCCCTTTATTTCCATGTCTTGGCCTCTCTTGTCACTTTCTCTGCCTCCATCCCTCTGTCTCTGCATCCTCCTCCTCTCTCTCCCTGTCTCTGCCTCCAGCCCGTGTCTCCGACTCTGTCTCTCTTTCTCTCTCTCGTTTCCAGGAACACCGAACAGTCTCTGTCTCTTGCAGACGGGAAACACACATCAGCATAGTTCAGACGCTGAGAATTTACAAACTTGTGGTATCTTTGCTCAGTCCAGCGTTTTCCCTTTAAGACTCCTCCTCCGAGGAAAAGAGCTGGGGATACTCCTCCTCTTTCTCCTCCCAGGGTCATGCAGGGCTGTCACTGGTGGGCTCCCCGTGCCTGTTCCTCCTTCTATAAGCCAGGTCTGGGAAGCAGTCTGGGCATACTTTACCTGGAGATGGAGATCCCTGTGAAGAGGGAATGAAATACAGTCCTGGCAGCTGGCAGCTGGCAGCTGGGCTGTGATGTTCTTACCAGAACATAAACAACGGTCTCAGAATATAAACAGTCATCACACAAGGCCGCTCTGTGACTGCGTCTGAGCTGAGATAGACACAAGGACACTCTGCAACCTCAAAAATGAATACATACCCTGTGCCCCCTACTAACGGAGATGACCGCCGCTTCTTCCCAATGACCACCCCACATCCATCCTCCTACATCTAAGAATCACCAAAAGACCCAATCACCAATCTGCTCCCTCACAGAGCCAGGCTAGAATTGCTTCTGCTCTCAACTCTACTTAAAATTATCCAGCACAAACCTGAATCCTATAAGAAGCCTTTCTGTCCTCCACCTCTCTCCTCTGTCGATACCCTGCTAAGGGGTCTTCCTTGCTGCACAAGCTAAAAAGAACAAAACTTTTTTGACTACCGGTGTGCTTCTGATGGGGCTTTTCTTGGGGCTCAGTGGTAAAGAACCCACCTGCCAATGCAGAAGACATGGGTTCTATTCCTGGGTCATGAAGATCCCCTGGAAAAGGGAATGGCAACCCACTCCAGTATTCTTGTCTGGAGAATCCCATGGACAGAGGAGCCTGGAGGGCTACAGTCCATGGAGTCGCAAAGAGTCAGACATGACTGAGCAACTAAAAACGACAAAACAAGTGCCTCTGATGGTCCTTGGCTGGTGAATTTTGACACCACCTACCCTTGCATGTAGGTCAGGGCTCCAGGAGACTTTGCTCTTCCTTCTGGATCTTCTAGATCTGGGCTGAACTTTTGGCCTGAGACCTGCTTTCTACCCCTCTGTGGAGAAGTCCACAGCAGATCTGAGAGACTTGAGACTGCAATTGGATTATGTTCCTGGATCCTTATCCTGCTGGATGATCCCATTACAGTAATACTTGTAAAGACAGCTGTTGTTTCTGTCTGCCTAGTCTCTCTCTCAGCACCTTGTTTTCCCTTTGTGTAGCCCCCACCACTACTCCAGACAGATCTGTGTCTAACACAGCCCTCAGTATCTTGTAATTGAAACTTATCAACCCGAGAACTTCAACCCCCCCACCCCCCAACCCCGGCCACAAAGAATGAAGTCTGGGATGAAGCCATGTAGCTGGAGGATCTCTTTCTTCCTCTGGGATCATGAACTGTTCACAGGACCTCATTCTACCTGCACCCACCTTCCTCAGTTGTGTGGAAGAACAGTCTTCAGACTGAAGTCAATGTGTACCAGGATGTAGAGGTGAGAGTCAGAGAGACAGCCATAGCTATATTGGTTGAGCTCCTCAGTTCAGTTCAGTTCAGTTCACTCAGTCGTGTCCAACTCTTTGCAAGACTGCAGCACGCCAGGCTTCCCTGTCCATTACCAACTCCCTGAGCCTGCTCAAACTCATGTCCAGTGAGTTGGTGATACCATCCAACCTTCTCATCCTTTGTTGTCCCCTTCTCCTCTCACCTTCAATCTTTCCCAGCATCAGAGTCTTTTCCAATAAGTCAGTTCTTCGCATCAGGTGGCCACAGTACTGGAGTTTCAGCTTCAGCATCAGTCCTTCCAATGAATATTCAGGACTGATTTCCTTTAGGATGGACTAGTTTGATCTCCTAGCAGTCCAAGGGACTCTCAAGAGTCTTCTCCAACACCACAGTTCAAAAGCATCATTTTTTTGGCGCTCAGGTTTCTTTACAGTCTAACTCTCACATCCTTACATGGCTACTGGAAAAACCGTAGCTTTGACTAGACAGACCTTTGGTGGCAAAGTAATGTCTCTGCTTTTTAATATGCTGTCTAGGTTGGTCATGGATATAGCCAGGTTGAGTTCCTGGATATAGCCATACCTGAAGCCCTTAGTCTTGTCAGTATCACAAGCCAACCAATTTCTTGGGTATTTGAGCTAGTTTCAGTTCAGTTCAGTTCAGTTCAGTCGCTAGTTTAGTGGGTATCTGTTCTTTGCTGTCATGACAGTCTTGACTAATTTATAAATTAGTTTCGGGAAAGGGAAGGGTATTGAAGGAAATAATGTAAAATGTGAAATTGGCTGAACAAAGGTAAAATAGAGGGTCAGGGCCACCACAGACATATATATTCATTATGAATAGGACTTTGAACATTGTGCTGTGCACAATCTCCTCAGATGTATGTCACACCCTGTAGAAGAGCCCTTTTCAGGAGACTAGACATCTATTATGTAGAAAAATAGCTGATTAAATTGTTGCCTGTTTTATCTTGGCACTCTAACAGGGTGTCACCTGAGACTGTGGCTCAAGTGCCTTTGGAGGAAAACATCAGGATGTTGGAATATCTGGGAGCTTCCATGAAGTCTTCAGCAAGGTCTTATAAGATACATACAAACTCCCTCTATCTGCTGCTTCTTAAAGCAGAGTTAGCACTTCTTTGATTTTGTGAAGTTAGCACTTCTTTGAATTTGGCCTTGGAATACGGAATGAAGCAGGGCAAAGACTAATAGAGTTTTGCCAAGAAAATGCACTGGTCATAGCAAACACCCTCTTCGAACAACACAAGAGAAGACTCTACACATGGACATCACCAAATGGTCAACACCAAAATCAGATTGATTGTATTCTTTGCAGCCAAAGATGGAGAAGCTCTATACAGTCAACAAAAACAAGACCAGGAGCTGACTGTGGCTCAGATCATCAACTCCTTATTGCCAAATTCAGACTTAAATTGAAGAAAGCAGGGGAAACCACTAGACCATTCAGGTATGACCCAAATCAAATCCCTTATGATTACACAGTGGAAGTGAGAAATAGATTTAAGGGACTAGATCTGATAGATCTGATAAAGTCCATGATGAACTACAGACGGAGGTTCGTGACATTGTACAGGAGACAGGGATCAAGACCATCCCCACAGAAAAGAAATGCAAAAAAGCAAAATGGCTGTCTGGGGAGGCCTTACAAATAGCTGTGAAAAGAAGAGAAGTGAAAAGCAAAGGAGAAAAAGAAAGATATAAGTGTCTGAATGCAGAGTTCCAAATAGTAGCAAGGAGAGATAAGAAAGCCTTCCTCAGCAATCAATGCAAAGAAATAGAAGAAAACAACAGAATGGGAAAGACTAGGGATCTCTTCAAGAAAATTAGAGATACCAAGGGAACATTTCATGCAAAGATGGGCTCGATAAAGGACAGAAATGGTATGGACCTAACAGAAGCAGAGATATTAAGAAGAGGTGGCAAGAATACACAGAAGAACTGTACAAAAAAGATCTTCACGACCCAGATAATCACGATGCTGTGATCACTCACCTAGAGCCAGACATCCTGGAGTGTGAAGTCAAGTGGGCCTTAGAAAGCATCACTACAAACAAAGCTTGTGGAGCTGATGGGATTCCAGTTGAGCTATTTCAAATCCTGAAAGATGATGCTATGAAAGTGCTTCACTCAATATGCCAGCAAATTTGGAAAACTCAGCAGTGGCCACAGGACTGGAAAAGGTCAGTTTTCATTCCAATCCCAAAGAAAGGCAATGCCAAAGAATGCTCAAACTACCGCACAATTGCACTCATCTCACACGCTAGTAAAATAATGCTCAAAATTCTCCAAGCGAGGCTTCAACAATACGTGAACCATGAACTTCCAGATGTACAAGCTGGTTTTAGAAAAGGCAGAGGAACCAGAGATCAAATTGCCAACATCCACTGGATCATCGAAAAAGCAAGAGAGTTCCAAAAAAACATCTATTTCTGCTTTATTGACTATGGCAAAGCCTTTGACTGTGTGGATCACAATAAAGTGTGGAAAATTCTGAAAGAGATGGGAATACCAGACCACCTGACCTGCCTCTTGAGAAACCTATATGAAGGTCAGGAAGCAATAGTTGGAACATGTTGGACATGGAACAACAGACTGGTTCCAAATAGGAAAAGGAGTATGTCAAGGCTGTATATTGTCACCCTGCTTATTTAACTTCTATGCAGAGTATATCATGGGAAATGCTGGGCTGGAAGAAGCACAAGCTGGAATCAAGATTGCCGGGAGAAATATCAATAACCTCAGATATGCAGATGATACCACCCTTATGGCAGACAGTGAAGAGGAACTAAAAAGCCTCTTGATGAAAGTGAAAGAGGAGAGTGAAAAAGTTGGCTTAAAGCTCAACATTCAGGAAATGAAGATCATGGCATGTGGTCCCATCACTTCATGGGAAATAGATGGGGAAACAGTGTCAGACTTTATTTTTGGGGGCTCCAAAATCACTGCAGATGGTGACTGCAGCCATGAAAGTAAAAGACATTTACTCCTTGGAAGGAAGGTTATGACCAACCTAGACAGCATATTGAAAAGCAGAGACATTACTTTGCCAACAAAGGTTCATCTAGTCAAGGCTATGGTTTTTCCTATGGTCATGTATGGATGCGAGAGTTGGACTGTGAAGAAAGCTGAGTGCCGAAGAATTGATACTTTTGAGCTGTGGTGTTGGAGAAGACTCTTGAGAGTCCCTTGGATTGCAAGGAGATCCAACCAGTCCATTCTGAAGGGGATCAGCCCTGGGTGTTCTTTGGAAGGAATGATGCTCCAGTATTTTGGCCACCTCATGTGAAGAGTTGACTCATTGGAAAAGACTCTGATGCTGGGTTGGATTGGGGGCAGGAGGAGAAGGGGACGACAGAGGATGAGATGGCTGGATGGCATCACCGACTCGATGGACATGAGTCTGAGTGAACTCTGGGAGTTGGTGATGGACAGGGAGGCCTGGCGTGCTGCGATTCACGGGGTCACAAAGAGTTGGACACGACTGAGTGACCGAACTGAACTGAACTGAACTGAACTGATTTTGTGAGATTGCCAGAGCTCAATTCTCTGCCCCAGGCTAAAAAACAAAGTTTCTAGGAATGAGATGGGGAGATAAGGCTGGGATTATCAGAAATCTGGTGGGTACTTTCAAACACTGAACACTGCCTGTTTCTAAAGGCACAATTACCCTCAATGGGACGAGCCTATTGGCTTAGTCTGTCTGCTCTCTAGATTGTAACCTGGGGCAAGATAGATGCTATGGGGATGGGCAGGCACAGGTCTGTTGCTAAGATACAGGATCTACCAAGGTTGGCCTCCAGACTCCAAGATCGTGGTGAGGTTTGGAGAACCAAATCATCCGGCCATTCAATCACAGCATCCCATCCCTCTGGACACAGTGATTGGTTTGCAGCTGGACATGTGTCACAAATGGGTCAGTCAGAGTGTTCCTTACTTTCTAATGCAAGACAGCTCTTCCTTTAGGGCCTAACTATTAGGATTTGGGTTTGGTTTTGGTTTTGTTTTTTGCCACTGCTTGAACTGAGAGGCAGCAAGGCAGAAAGCATGCCTGATAAGGAATTGGCAGTCTTGCTAGTTACAGACTTTCTTAAGTCAATAAAATCCCTGTCTGCTTGAGCAAATAGAGATAGGTTTCTGATACTTGAAATAGAAATACCTAAGACCTTAACTTATGGTCTCAGAGTACATCATGAGAAACGCTGGGCTGGAAGAAGCACAAGCTGGAATCAAGATTGCCGGGAGAAATATCAATAACCTCAGATATGCAGAAGACACCACCCTTATGGCAGAAAGTGAAGAGGAACTTTATAAAAAGCCTCTTGATGAAAGTGAAAAAGGAGAGTGAAAAAGTTGGCTTAAAGCTCAACATTCAGGAAACGAAGATCATGGCATGTGGTCCCATCACTTCATGGGAAATAGATGGGGAAACAGTGGAAACAGTGTCAGACTTTTTTGGGGGGGGCTCCAAAATCACTGCAGATGGTGATTGCAGCCATGAAATTAAAAGATGCTTATTCCTTGGAAGGAAAGTTATGACCAACCTAGACAGCATATTCAAAAGCAGAGACATTACTTTGCCAACAAAGGTCTGTCTAGTCAAGGCTATGGTTTTTCCAGTGGTCATGTATGGATGTGAGAGTTGGACTGTGAAGAAAGCTGAATGCCAAAGAATTGATGCTTTTGAACTGTGGTGTTGGAGAAGACTCTTGCAAGTCCCTTGGACTGCAAGGAGATCCAACCAGTCCATTCTGAAGGAGATCAGCCCTGGGTGTTCTTTGGAAGGAATGATGCTAAAGCTGAAACTCCAGTACTTTGGCCACCTCATGTGAAGAGTTGACTCACTGGAAAAGACTCTGATGCTGGGAGGGATTAGGGGCAGGAGGAGAAGGGGACGACAGAGGATGAGATGGCTGGATGGCATCACCGACTAGATGGACGTGAGTTTGAGTGAACTCCGGGAGTTGGTGACGGACAGGGAGGCCTGGCGTGCTGCGATTCATGGGGTCGCAAAGAGTTGGACATGACTGAGTGCCTGAACTGAAATGAACTGAAAATCTTAACAAAATATAGGCACTGTTCATTGAGCTGCAGCCAAGCGTGACGCCCTGTTTTAAGATGGTATGTGCACATTGTATTGACTCTTTGTAACCCTCCATGAAGGAGGAACTGTTGCTCTCCCCAATTTTTCACATAATGAAAGTGAGGGTGAGAGTATGAAATCATTTGCAGAGGGACAGAAAGAGATAAGTCTGATGCTTAGTGATGAGTACCATTGACCAGAATGTTTTCCTTTAAAAAGTCATCTCTTTGGGGACTTCCCCGGTGATCCAGTGGTTAAGAATGTGCCTTGCAATGCAGGAGATGAGGGTTCAATCCCTGGTCGAGGAACTAAGATCCCCACATGCAGGGGCAACTAGGCCCGAGTGCAGCAACTACTGAGGATGTGTACTCTCGAGCCCGTGCTCCACAACAAGAGAAGCCCCTGCACATTGCAACTAGATAAAAGCCCGAGTCACAACAAAGACCAAGCATAGCCTAAATACAAAAAGAGTCATCTGTTTTCCCATGTTCAAGACTATTTCATTTGGGCTTCCCTGGTAGCTCAGTAGTTAAAAAAAAAAAAAAAAAAAGCTGCCTGCCAATGCAGGAGACAACGGTTTGATCTCTGGTCTGGGAAGATCCCACATGCCATGGAGCAACTAAACCCATGCATCACAACTATTGAGCCTTTGCTCTAGAGCCTGGGAACTGCAACTACTGAGCCCTCATGCCACAACTATTGAAGCCCAGGAGCTCTAGAGCCTGTGCTCACAACAGGAAAAGTCACCAAAATGAGAAGCTCATGCACTGCAACTAAAGAGTAGCCTCCACTCACTACAACTAGAGAAAAGCCCAAGCAGCAATAAGGACTGAGCACAGTAAAAAAAGGTAAATACATAAAATTTTTAAAAAGATTATTGTATTCATCTAATTTTATAAGCTCTTTTAGTTTTTATAGTTCATATGACATGCCTTTTTTGGAAAGTATGTGGAATATAGGAGGGATAGACATAAATCCATAACATAAAACCGGAATCATCATAATGTAATTTCTTTCTGTACTGAAGACATTTCGAGTAAAGTTTCTGTTCTTTCCTGGCAACCCATACTGGGGCTTGTCAGTTCCTTGGTTAGAAAATGCTTCACAATGTGCAAAAATCTGCCTCCTTGTAACTCCTACCTCTTATTTCTCATCTGGTGTCTCAGCAGTTTAAACCATTCTTAGAACAAGGCAGAAGCACCCAAAATCCTGCAACTGGAGCTACACAGAACCAAAGCAAAATTTCTGAGCTTCCTGGAAGGCAAGGCAAAGAGGATGAGTCCCTTTGTACGTACAGTCTGGCCAAGCAGCAGATCGGCTTTACCAGGAGAACATGATTTTGTTGTGGGAATCACTGGAGAATGGGTTTATTGCAGTGGTCCTCAACCAGGGGTAACTTTTCCCCCCAAGGGACACTTGGCAATGTATGGAGACATCTTTGGTTGTCACAACTGGGTTGGGGAGGAGGAATGTACTATTGGCGCATGGTGGGTAGAGGTCAAGGATGATGCTGGCCAGCCTGCAATGCGCGAGATGGCCTCCAACCACCAAGAATGATCCTATCCAGAATGCCAATAATGCTGACATTGAGAAAGCCTGTTATTATCATGGAGTAATTCACAAAAGTGTCATCTGCATCATTAGTGAAAGCAAACAGAAGAAATGTCCGGCCTCTAGCAGACCTTCTCATGGTCAACGTGGATACCATGATTGCAGCCAAAAGGGCCATCTTGTCCCAGTAGGACCTCAAACTGGACTTCTCTCCTTCCTGTGGAAATGACAGGCTGGTCTCACAGGACTATTGCCCATGGGGAAAAGACTCCTGGCCAGGCTTGAGGCTGACTCTTAGTGGCCCATTGGATTGGGGGTCTTGTGAAGGTCTGTCTACAGGGTCAGGAAACTACGTTCATTCCCTGAAACCAGATTCTCAACAGCCTGTTGAGGCAGGGCCCAAGCATGGCCACCAAGACCCATCTGATCATTCCAGACAGAGCCAACTTCTCAGTGTTGATTGCACCAGACCTCCAAGATTGTCATGGTGGGTTGCTGTCCAAGGTACTGGTTCTTGACATGTTTGCTAAGCCCTGTCACCCACTGGCTTCAGGGGCCCACCCCAACCTCCTCCTTTCTACCCTTTTCATTCTATCTCTGGCTGAACACCTGCCCCCTTGGATCTGATTATATTCTGATGACTTTTGTTGTTTTTCCCTTTTGACCTGGGGGCCAGTTTCCCAGCCAGCTAGTGCGCCAACCATTCAGCTTCCTGCCTCTGCCCACAACAGGGTAAACTGCTGGCTCATTCTCATGTCCACCCCTTCATGCCCCCTCTGAGCCCCAGCCAGCATTCTCAAGGATTGAAAGCTCCTTCCTCGCATTCTCAAGGATTGAAAGCTCCTTCCTCCCCCTCCTCTCGTTCATCCTTGGAAGGGAAGCTCTCCTTTCTTAACTCCCAGCCACAACCTGACTACTGTGTACATTTCTCAGTTATAACAATCTAATGAGAGAGAGATTGTGTCCAGGTGGTGCTAGTGGTAAAGAACCCATCTGGCAATACAGGAGACATAAGAGACAAAGGTTCAATCCCTGGTTTGGGAAGATCCTCTGGAGGAGGGCATGGCAACCCACTCCAATATTTTTGCTTAGAGAATCCCATGGACAGAGGAGCCTGGCAGGCTATAGTCTATGGGGTCGCAAAAAGTCATACATGACTGAAGCAACTTAGCTCATGGCACACACGCAATGAGAGAGAGCTATTATTTATCTCCATTTTATAGATAAGCAACTAGAGGCTCAGAGGGGTCAAATGACCTGCCCAAGAGTACTTTTCAGGACATGGTGGAGTCAGGATTTGGACTCTGTCCACTCAGTTCCAGGAGCCTGTGATCTCAGCCTCATGACACTGCCTCATTCACCCACATCATTCAGAGCTTGTGACAGCAAACTCCTTACATGAATCCAACCACCAAGCCTTTGCACAAACTCGGATGGCCTCCCTGCCCAGAGTGGGACAACACCCAGAGTCTGCAAAAGGGCTTCTCCCTGGAGTCATTCTCTCTTGTACATTCTCCCCGACCTCCACCCTTCATCCCGCAAGCCCCCTATCTCCTGGAGGAGGGCATGGCAATCCACTCCAGTATTCTTGCCTGGAAAATTCCATGGACAGAGCTGCCTGATGGGCTACAGTCCATGGGGTTGCACAGAGTCAGACACAACTGAGCACACATGCATGGGTTGCCAAAGCACTGTTTATTGCTGGCTAGGGCATGGGTAGATAGGGGTCTGGGGGGCCCGAGGGTCCACTTTCCGAGCCCTACAGCCCCATTGATGAAGAGAGCCCAGGGGCAAGTGACTCTCCTGGAAGTCGTCCCATCTTAGCACTGCTGGGCCCTGGTACTTGAAGGTAAATTCATCCTTGTTTAGGGTTGAGAAGAAGCGCTGTTGACCCAGTGGGGGCTCCAAGTGGCTATACTTGCACTGTGGAGTCAGGGTGGGGGAGCCTGGCAGGGCAGCCTGGAGGGTGGCTGACCCACCCAGGCCACCCTGGGAACATAAAAGTGTGGGGAGAGACTTAGCCGGGTTTGGCCCATGACTGGGTCCTGGAGAGGTGGGTAAAAGGTTGGAGTGACACAGGAGCTGGATGAGACACCAGTGCAGACCCCTGGAGAGACCCCATAGCCTTGTTGAATTTAGGTGCTTCTGAGCTCACCCTCAGCTTGGAATGTAACTGTGGCTCACCACAGTTGCCCCTGAACTGACCATGATGGGCCCCTGAGCCTTGGATGACCCTAGAGTGATCCTGAGCAGTGAAGTGAAAGTGCTAGTCACTCATTTGTATCTGACTCTTTGTGACCCCATGGACTGTAACCCACCAGGCTCCTCTGTCCATGGAATTCTCCAGGCAAGAATACTGGAGTGGGTTGCCATGCCCTCCTCCAGGGGATCTTTCCGACCCAGGAATCCAACCCATGTCTCCTGCCTTGCAGGCAGATTCTTTACCATCTGAGTCACCAGAGAATCCCGACCCTGAGCAGATGTGAGACTAATTCTGATCTGAGAGGTTACCTGGTTAAGGAGATACCCTCTCCTCCCTCACCCGCTGTAGCAGCTCCTTGGTCACAGAGGCTGGAGCTATTCCATGTGGCTTCAGCATCTTCTGGTTCATGGTTAAAAAATCTAGGTCTGGAGATTTGAGTGGGGTGGCTGAGCTGAGGGTCTGAGGGAGGAAAGGCAGAGCCCAGGGGGAAAGAACGCAGGAGACTAAGGATGCAACAAGGGTTCAAGGGCGACACCTGGGTTCCCGCCGAAGTTGTCAGGGGAGGAGGATGCATTAGGAGGCAGGGAGGGTAAGGGAGCCAGGCGGGGGGACTGAGGTGGCCAGGGGCGGGGCAAAGGCAGAAGATCCGGGGTGAGGGGCTGGTGGGGGGACAGGAAGAGTGCACTAGCTGGTCAAGGGGCGGAGCCAGAGTGTTGCAGAGGAGGAGGAGGGCCAAGAGTCTTGAGAGGGTGGATATGGAGAGGAGAGGAGCCATACCAGAGGGGCGGAGTCATGCAGGGATGGAGGGGGTTGTTGAGAGACACGATGACGAGAGCATGGGGTTGTTCAGGGTCAGAGCTGGGAATCTTGGCCCAGGGCATGAGATCTAACCCTTCAGGAGGCGGAGCCAGAGTCAGGCAGTGGGCGAGGTGGGATTGGCCGGGGGCGGGACCACAGAGGTAGCAGGGGTAAGGCGGGGCTTCCCAAGATGGGCGGGGCCTCGCTCACCACCGGTGCCCTCTGGCAGGTTGCTGCGCTGCAGGTGGAGGTTGGGCGCTTTCGGCGGCTTTGGCATCCCAGGGGGTAAGTAGTCCGTGCCCATGGAGGTCTGGAAGAACTGTCCGAGCAGCGACGGCTCCCCTAGGGTTATGTGACTCTGCAATGTCTCATGAGGCACGTGGCGGCTGGCTGGCTCGCTCGTTCGCAGGGGCTGTAAGGACCACAGTGCATCTGGGAAGCTCCCCTCGTCATGGATGTCCCAAGGCCAGGGATGAAGCTCAAAAGCGGGAGCTGTGTGACCTTGGACGGCTCACACTTTCTTTGGGTCCCACGGATGGCGCTGGGAATTGGTACTGTTATTTCAGTTTACAGACAACCACTGAGGTATGAAGTGGTTAAGTGGCTCGCCCTACATCCCGCAAATAGATCCAGGAGATCCCTATACACATGTCCAGCTCCCTCCCACCTCAGGGCCTTTGCACTTGCTATTATACACTTTGGGAAACAGAGGAAAGCCCGTTTCCCTGACTTGCCCTGCAGCCTTTCGCCTTCCTGCTGACCTGACGGTAGAAGAAGTGTGTGGAGGTGGTGAGGCTCCCCGGACCGGGACACCCATTTCCTTCCAGGATGTGTGACTCAGGAGTCTGGTCGTGGTGAAGAAGGAAAGGTTCTGCCAGTGGCAAAGTAGGTCCTGAGCAACCCTGGGTGGCTGCTGTGGGAATGAGGGGGCAGGGCAGGCAGCCGGATCTCACCTGGCTCCCGGGCATAGAAGTGTTCCCCCTTGGTGGTCCTGTCGTGGAAGAGGCCATCCCCAGGACGGATGTTCACACAGTGGATGTGGGCTGAGGCCTGGGCCTTGTCATACCTGCAGGCAAGGGGATGGGAAGCAGGAGGTGGATCCATCTGATCTGGGCCCTTACAACTCCCAGGAAAAGGGAGGGAGGGACAAGCTCCCCAATAGCCAAGCTGTGGGGTGCTAATTGTGAGTGATCTGGCACAATAGTGGGCCTTGCCTGTGGGTGATGGAGACTTCAAGGGCACAGTGTTGGCCCTAGAGACTTAGGTGACCCACCCCACGTCACCCTGTCTTGATAGAAAAGGCCATGGTTCCTTTGTACCTGTCCGGGGGCAGATCCGGAGGCCCGTAGGCTTGTTTCTGCTCCGTGCACATGGGCCTGTAGCCAATCTTGAAGTCTCCCAGTTCTATGCTGGAGGAGGCCTGTGGGTGGACAGGAGTGGGGAGGGCAAGACCACCCAGCCCCCCTCGCTGCTCCTCCGCCTGACCCCCACCCGCAGCACCAGCCCGGTCTCAATTTACCCTCTTACACGGCAAGGCAGGTGGGCCTGGCAGGGCCTGGAACTGTCTCTGGTAGGAGGTGCTGTCATCCTGTCTCTTGTGCTCCCACTGGAGGGGATTGGGCCCACCTGAGGATGAGCAAGAGGAGAGAGAATGGGATCAATTCTTGGCAGCTTCAGGACCACTGGGATTCTATTCCTCACCTGGGAAGGGCAGGTGGGCAGTCCAGACTAGCTTAGCCAAAGGCCTATCTGGAAAACATCAAAAATAATAAGAAGTAGGAACTTTCACGGGCTTCCCTGGTGGTTCAGTGGTAGACAGTCCACCTGCAATGCAGGAGCCGCAGGTGAAGCAGGTTGGATCTCTGGGCTGATCCCCTGAAGAACCACTCCAGTATTCTTGCCTGGAGAATCCCATGGAGACAGGAGCCTGGTGGGCTACAGTCCATGGGGTGACTCCCAATGCAGGGGGCCTGGGTTCGTTTGATCTCTGGTCAGGGAACTAGACCCCCCATGCCACAATGAAGATCAAAGATCCCGCGGGCCAAAACTAAGACCCAGTACAGCTATATATATTTAAAATGACAACAAGGGAGTTCCCTGATGGCCTAGTGGTTAGGATTCCAGGTTGTCACTGCTGTGACCCAGGTTCAGTCTCTGGTCAGGAGCTGAGATCGCACAAGCTATATGTTCCTGAGTCACAGAATTGGAAAAATCATACAAATGACAACGACCCTTTGTTGCTATCTGGCAGGCACGTCCAGCACTCGGGGCTCTTTTGGCTTCACCAGTAACTATAAAACTGGTTGTCACACCCACTTTGCAGATGAGTAAACTGAGGCTGGAAGAGGTTGTCTCCCTTAGAGTTACACAACTACTGAGGTGTCAGGGCTGGGTGGTAGAGATGGAGGACACTTAGCATATTTGTTTAACCCCAAACCAGCTTCATGACTCTGCCCACAGCAAAGCACCCTGGAGAGCTTCGGGAGATGTGCCCATTCTGTGGATGCAGAAACTGAGGCTCAAGGAGGTTCCAGGGTTTCTCAGCCTCTGCGCTGTTGACATTTGACGCGAAAGTGTTAATCGCAAGTGTTAATCGCTCGGTTGTGTTCCACTCTTTGCGACTCCATGGACAGTAGCCCTCCAGGCTCCTCTGTCCATAGGGTTTTCCAGGCAAGAATGCAGGAGTGGGTTGCAATTCCCTTCTCTGGGGTATCTTTCTGACCCAGGGATCGAACCGGCGTCTCCTGGATTGGCAGGCAGATTCTTAACCAACTGAGCCACCAGGGAAGCCAACATCTGGAAAATTCTTTACTGTGGGGAGCTCCCCTATGCGTGGTAAGATGTTTAGTAGCATCCCTGGCTTCCATCAACTCCCTGACAGTAGTATTCTCTCCTTCCCGTCGTAAAGACAAAAAGACGATCATCAGACACTGCCAAGTGTCCACTGGGGGCGAGGAGCAGAATCCCTGTTCGCCGCGAGAATAAGTGTGTCGGTGAAATTGCCTAGGGCGCCGCGGCGCGCACTCACAGAGGCGGCAGGCAGGCTCGCGGGGCTTTAGGCAAAGGTCGTGGAGCGGGAAGAACTCCCGGTACGTGGTGGACGGGATGCGCAGCTTGTCTGGGTCGCCCGACGGCAGCGAGTCGCGGTCGAAGATGAGGCGCGCCCCGCGGATCTGTTCGCGAGCGCGCTCCGGCGGCTCTGGCCAGCCGTAGTCGCCGCGCGCGGTGGAGAGGCCGGTGCGTGCGCGCGCTTCCGCGTGCACGTGCAGGTGACTGGCTTGCATGGCGAGTGTGCGCTCCCGCGCCAGTTCCCGCTCCTGCTCCCTCAACAGCATAGGTGGCGGGGGCTCATAGGCGCAGCGCGTCTCCGACAGGCGCTCCTGGCCCGCCCAGCGCGCATCCTTTTGGAAGAGGGATGCGCAGGGCGGCGGCGGGCACAGCGGCCCACGGATAGCGCTCGAGTAGGCGGGAAAGTCCCGGTGCGATGTGGACTGCTTGGCGTCCGCGTGCAGCCGCGGGTCCGGCCCCAGCGCGAAGTGCGAGGCCTTGAGGAAGTCCAGCCGGGACACTGGGCACGGCAGGAGGGCTCCCGCGGCCATAGCGGGGGGAGGTGCCACCTGTGAGGAGGCGGAGACAGGAATGAGCAGGTCCCACAGTGGGCTCGGGGTTGGAGACATCAAGTTAACAGGTTTAAGGATTTTACTGGCTGTCCAGTGGTCAGGACTCCTAGCTTTCACTTCCAGGGACCAGGGTTCAACCCTGATCCGGGAACTGAGATCCCGCAAGCCCTGTGGTGCAGCCCTCACCCCCGCCTAAAAGAAACAGGTGTAGCCCTGTTTGCCTGCCCGCAGGGAAAGTAGAGATAGAAATAATCACTTATTTGGCATTTAGAGTGTGCCAGGCACGGTTCTAGAGGGGGTTCATCAACAGACCTAGAGCCTTATCTTTGTGGAGATGTATTGTATTGTGGAACATACAATAATGAATAAATGTAATCACATCAATTGCAGAGTAAGTTACAAGGTGGTTAAGTGCCTTGGGGGGGAAAAGTCACATGGTGTAAAGGATAGGGTTTGGGCTAGAAGCCTTGTTGTTTTATATAGTCAGCAAAGGCATTCCTTGGTGGTGCAGTGGATAAGAATCCACCTGCCATTGCAGGAAACATGGGTTCGATCCCTGGTCTGGGAAGATTCCATATGCTGCAGATCAATTAAGCCCGTGGGAGCCACAACTACCAAAGCCCACACCCTAGGAGCCCATGCACCACAAGAGAAGCCAGGGCACTGAGAAACACACACAGTGAAGAGTAGCTCCCTGCTTGCCACAGTTAGAGAAAGCCCACGTACAGCAACGAGGAACCAGTGCAGTCATAAATAAATAAATAAATAAATTTTAAAATAAGTCAGGGAGGCATCACTAAGATGATAGTTGAGCAAAGACCTGGAAAGAGGGGCAGTGGGGCATTTGGGTATTTGGGGTGGGTAAAAGAAATAGAGGAAAACAACAGAATGGGAAAGACTAGAGATCTCTTCAAGAAAATAAGAGATACCAAGGGAACATTTCATGCAAAGATGGGCTCGATAAAGGACAGAAATGGTATGGACCTAACAGAAGCAGAAGATATTAAGAAGAGATGGCAAGAATACACAGAAGAACTGTACAAAAAAGATCTTCACGACCCAGATAATCACGATGCTGTGATCACTCACCTAGAGCCAGACATCCTGGAGTGTGAAGTCAAGTGGGCATCACTACGAACAAAGCTAGTGGAGCTGATGGGATTCCAGTTGAGCTATTCCAAATCCTGAAAGATGATGCTGTGAAAGTGCTGCACTCAATATGCCAGCAAATTTGGAAAACTCAGCAGTGGCCACAGGACTGGAAAAGGTCAGTTTTCATTCCAATCCCAAAGAAAGGCAATGCCAAAGAATGCTTAAACTACTGAACAGTTGCACTCATCTCACACGCTAGTAAAGTAATGCTCAAAATTCTCCAAGCGAGGCTTCAACAATATGTGAACTGTGAACTTCCTGATGTTCAAGCTGGTTTTAGAAAAGGCAGGGGAACCAGAGATCAAATTGCCAACATCTGCTGGATCATGGAAAAAGCAAGAGAGTTCCAGAAAAACATCTATTTCTGCTTTATTGACTATGCCAAAGCCTTTGACTGTGTGGATCACAATAAACTGTGGAAAATTCTGAAAGAGATGGGAATACCAGACCACCTGACCTGCCTCTTGAGAAATCTGTATGCAGGTCAGGAAGCAACAGTTAGAACTGGACATGGAACAACAGACTTGTTCCAAATAGGAAAAGGAGTATGTCAAGGCTGTATATTGTCACCCTGCTTATTTAACTTATATGCAGAGTACATCATGAGAAATCCTGGGCTGGAAGAAGCATAAGCTGGAATCAAGATTGCCGGGAGAAATATCAATAACCTCAGATATGCAGATGATACCACCCTTATGGCAGAAAGTGAAGAGGAACTAAAAAGCCTCTTGATGAAAGTGAAAGAGGAGAGTGAAAAAGTTGGCTTAAAGCTCAACATTCAGGAAACGAAGATCATGCCATGTGGTCCCATCACTTCATGGGAAATATGTGGGGAAACAGTGGAAACAGTGTCAGACTTTATTTTTGGGGGCTCCAAAATCACTGCAGATGGTGACTGCAGCCATGAAATTAAAAGACATTTACTCCTTGGAAGGAAGGTTATGACCAACCTAGACAGCATATTGAAAAGCAGAGACATTACTTTGCCAACAAAGGTTCATCTAGTCAAGGCTATGGTTTTTCCTATGGTCATGTATGGATGCGAGAGTTGGACTGTGAAGAAAGCTGAGTGCCGAAGAATTGATACTTTTGAGCTGTGGTGTTGGAGAAGACTCTTGAGAGTCCCTTGGATTGCAAGGAGATCCAACCAGTCCATTCTGAAGGAGATCAGCCCTGGGTGTTCTTTGGAAGGAATGATGCTAAAGCTGAAACTCCAGTATTTTGGCCACCTCATGCGAAGAGTTGACTCATTGGAAAAGACTGATGCTGGGAGGGATTGGGGGCAGGAGGAGAAGGGGACAACAGAGGATGAGATGGCTGGATGGCATCACTGACTCGATGGACGTGAGTCTGGGTGAACTCTGGGACTTGGTGATGGACAGGGAGGCCTGGCGTGCTGCGATTCATGGGGTTGCAAAGAGTCGGACACGACTGAGTGATTGAACTGAACTGAACTGAATAACATTCCGGGCAGAAGAAACAGCAGGTACAAAGGCCCTGCGGCTGCTGCAGAGACATAGGAAGAGCTGCAGAATTAACTACTGCATTTGAGAGTTTGCTACTGGAACCTACTCTCTTCACTGTCAGTCAGTTGTGAAGACCATGGCCCTCCCCTCCTTCATGCCTGGGAACCCACTTCTGTCTCTTCCAATCTCTGTCCCATCTCTGCCATACCCCTCTCCTCACTGGTCTTCCTGCCCTCAGCAGTTTTCCCAGGCCCTGACTGTTCTTTCTGTCTTCCAGCTGTCTGCATTTTACACACCTCTTACTCATTTCTCTGACCTTTAGCTCCGGACTCTCAGCACCCCACTTAGACTTTCTGGCTTTTTCTCAGAGCTCTCTCCCTCACCTGTCTCTGCCCCTCAGAGACCAGATCCTTGGATACCACCAACACCCCTGGCTCACTCAGCATCACCTCCTTCAGGAAGCCCTCCCAGACTGCTTCAGCCCACAACTATTGGTTCACATCAATCTCTTCAGAAAACACACATGAAGTGTTGTTTTTTTTTTAAAACAAAACCACAGTGGTTTTTTTTTTCCTGATCATTTTACCACCTAAAATAGTTGAAGATCGAGAAGCTTTCAAATAGTTTGTGGGAAAATCTGATGACTGAAATGACTAGCTGGGTCACCTTGGAATAATTAACTGGGCTCCTGTGAGCTTCATTTTGTTTCCTGATCAGGGTTGAAGAGAGTGCACCTACCTCGAGGTGGGGCATGGGAGCTAGTGAGTCTTAGAAGATGCACTTGGTGTGGGCATGACCCTCAAGACTCCCTCAGTCCCTGGTCTCCCAGAGGATGCTCAGATGTTCCATCTGGGGATTTATCCAAGTGTGGTCTGGCCCTGCGCATTGTGACCCAATAAGCTGCCTGGGACGATGCTGTCACAAGGGTCCCCCAGCAACTCTGGGGGCAACCAGGAGGAAAATCAGAAGCAAGAACAGAGGATCCTGCCCCCTGAGAGCTTGAGGGAGCCTGGCCCGTGACTTGACTTCTCAAAGACTCAGTTTTGTCATCTGGAAAATGGGGCTGGAGATGGCAGCCACTTCAGTGGGGGAAGATTTGATGCCAGAGGCCACCTGATTGTATTATCACCATTTCCCCAGGTTTTATTTCTCATCAGCTTTCTAACACTTGTCTGCACAGGATGGGCCAAACTCTCTGAGTCACCATATCTCTTAATGCCACTCCAGGGCTCACAGACGTCCAGTGTAGCCTTAAAGACATCTGTGCTTCCCACCTTCAGCCCCAAGACCACCAGGAACACACATGTATTTGAACCACACAGGGCTTGTTATTTGCAGCAATGGGTACAATGCATGTCATGGATCTGGGCTTTGTCTTCGGTGCTTCCAGGGAAGTTTCAATACGTGGGGACTTTGCTGTGTGTTGGATGCTTTTACTGGTTGGAAATTGGACTTTCTTTTTATTTATTTATTTATTGGCTGCGCAGCATGGCATATGGGATCTTAGTTCCCAGTTTGTTCTTCAGTCAGTCAGTCATGTCTGACTCTTTGCGACCCCATGGACTGCAGCACACCAGGCTTCCCTGTCCTTGACCATCTCCCAGAGTTTGTTCAAACTCATGTCCATTTAGTCGATGGTGCCATCCAACCATCTCATCCTCTGTCGCCCCCTTTTCCTCCTGCCCTCAATCTTTCCCAGCATCAGACCAGCAATTAAACCCATGCTCTCTGCATTGGGAGCACAGTGTCTTAACCACTGGATTGCCAGGGAAGTCCTATCGACTTCTTTTTCTTTTTTTTTTTTTAATGTCCGGACAAATATAAATAATATATTCAAAAAACCCCTCGGAATGGGATGGGGAATGGGAAACTGATGTTTCATGTGGACAGAGTTTCAGTTTGGGGAGAAGAAAAAGTTCTGGAGGTGGACGGTGGGGATGGTTATACAACAGACTGAGTGCACTTAATGCCACTGAACACATAAAGATGATTAAAATGGTCAGTTTGAAGTATATTTTACCACAATACAAAAAAACTTAAAGGAAAAAGCAATTTCTTAAAAAAAAAACACAGATGAAATAAAAATGTAAGGGCGGTGACTCTTTCACGCTGCCCCAGATCACCTACTGAATGACAGCTTCCTTCCATCCTTTCCTTTTTCTTTCTTCCTCCCTCCCTTCTTTTCTCCAGCCCCCTCCTTCCTCACTCCTCTTTCTCTCTTCCAATATAGTTGACATATAGCATTGTGTGAGTTGAATAACATAGCAGTTTTTGATGCATTTCTTTGGCACCATGGTTATTCCTGTAGCCTTAGCCCACACCTGTTTGGCATCACCTCACTATCATTTCTTCTAGGGTCTGCAACAACTAACATCTGGTATATGGTTGGGTTTTATGTTTATAATACAGTTTTGTCTGCATGTGTGTTTGTGTATGTATGGTCTGTCCTTCCCGTACTTTGAATTCAAGCTCCAGGACTTATATACGGAATGAATTCCTTTTCACTAAATGTAAGCAAAGTGTTGTTTTCCCCACTGGGGTGAGGTTCCATCACTTGGTCCCCACCCCAGGGTCCTGCTGAGGGCTCTGGTCCAGCCGTGTGTGCGTGCTCAGTCGCTCAGTTGTGTCTGTCTCTTTGTGACCCCATGGACTGTAGCCCACCAGGCTCCTCTGTCCATGGGATTTCCCAGGCAAGAATACTGGAGTGGGTTGCCATTTCCTCCTTCAGTTTATCTTCCTGACTCAGGAGCCAACCTGCATCTCCTGCATTGGCAGACGGATTCTTTACAGCTGAGCCACTGGGGAAGCCCATTTTGATGCAAAAATACATTTTCTCTGCCTGCCTGGGAAAGGAGGATGCAGAAGTGGGTAGGTTCTGTATGCTGTCTTAAAGCAAGGGGGAGAAGTAACACTCTTATGGAGGAACTGAATAATCTTGATCACAAAGTCTAAGGAATGAAGCAACTTGAAAGCAGTGATTGGGGACTTCCCTGGTTGTCCAGTGGTTAAGAGTCTGCCTTCCAAAGCAGGGGACGCAGTTTCGATCCCTGGTCAGGGAACTAAGATCCCACATGCTGCAAGGCACCTAAGCCTGCATTCCACAATGAAAGATCCTGAGTGCAGGATCTAAAACCCAAGGCAACCAAATAAATAATAAAATAGTTTTTTAAAGAAAAAAAGTGGCAGTTGGCAAAGACTCGGAGTCCTTCAGATTAGCCGGGACACATTTGGTTGCTGTAATGATTTAGACAGTGCTCATGTTTTGTCTGTGTTCAGACAGCATGATGGAGCGGGCTTGTTTTGTCTTGTTCCACCATGGTCACAGAGTGGCCTCGTCTGA
This sequence comes from Bos indicus, assembly GCF_029378745.1. Taxonomy (NCBI): domain Eukaryota; kingdom Metazoa; phylum Chordata; class Mammalia; order Artiodactyla; family Bovidae; genus Bos; species Bos indicus. Next base: position 16,129,282 of record NC_091766.1, on the reverse strand, counting down.
TGTAGGCATCCTGTGAAATTATCTGTGTCCAGCAGGAGAACACCAGCGCCCGACTGCAAGTGAGCTCCAGGCCAGCTCCTAGCAACCACAAGGCCAGCCGTGAATGCCACGCCAGCTCCTGTCGCTTTCCCAAAGGTCAAGCTGAGCCCTAACCAGACGGTGATGGACACTGGGAGGGCAGGGCTGCCTGCCAGGCTCACTGCTGTCTCTTTGGTGCCTAAAACAGGGCTCGGCACACAGTAGGCATCAAAGAAATGTGGTGTGCTCTTACAAGGACCATGGGGACAGTACAGGCTCAGGAGAAGGGATCTGGCCAGTCTGCAGCCCAAGGTCTCCTTCCCTTTGTAGGCCTTGGGCTTGGCTTCAATTTTTCCTGCAGTATGTATGTATGTATGTATGTGTGTGTGTTTAAATGTTTATATATTTGCCTGCTCTGGGTCTTAGTTGTAGGATCTTTGATCTTCGATGAGGCATGTGGGATTTTTTTTTTTAGTTGCAGGATGTCGGGGGCTTCCCAGGTGGTGCTAGTGGTCAAGAACCCTCCTGCCAGTGCAGGAGAAATAAGAGATGTGGGTTCGATCCCTGGGTCAGGAAGATCCCCTGGAGGAAGGCATGGCAACCTGCTCCAGTATTCTTGCCTGGAGAATCCCGTGGACAGAGGAGCCTGGCGGGCTACAGTCCATGGGGTCTTAAAGAATTGTACATGACTGAGTGACTGAGCATGCACACACAGGTTAAGAAGCAACATAGGGACTTCTCTGTTGGTCCAGTGGCTAAAACTCCATGCTGTCAATGAGGGGGACTCCGGTTTGATTCCTGGTCAGAGAACTAGGTCCCACCTGCTGCAACTAAAAATCCCGCATCCTGCAGTGAAGATTGAAGATCCCACGTGTCGCAACTAACACCTGGCACAGCCATATTAAAGAAAGAAAAAGAAGAAGTAACATACGCAGTCATGTTAAGTACTGTTACAAGCTAAAAAGGAAAATAAGGTAGCAAGAAAAGCGGGCAGGAAGTGCCTGCTACTGCTGCTGCTAAGTCACGTCAGTCATGTCCGACTCTGTGCGACCCCGTAGACGGAAGCCCATCAGGCTCTCCCATCTCTGGGATTCTCCAGGCAAGAACACTGGAGTGGGTTGCCATTTCCTTCTCCAATGCATGAAAGTGAAAAGTGAAAGTGAAGTCGCTCAGTGGTGGCCAACTTTTAGTGACCCCATGGACTGCAGCCTACCAGGCTCCTCCATCCATGGGATTTTCCAGGCAAGAGTACTGGAGTGGGGTGCCATTGCCTTCTCTGAGGAAGTGCCTAGGGGTATGTGTGTGTGGTCCCAGAGGAGAATGACAGTTGAGTATATCTGAAAAGGAAGTGTGGGAGGGAGCCAGACGAGTATCTGGAAGGAGAGCCTTCCAGGCAGAGCCAACAGCATGTGCAAAAGTCCTGAGGTTGGTGTGGGCTGGAACTTCAAGGAACAGGACAAAGGCAACATGGTTGGATATGAGTGAATCAGGCTGGATGAGTAATATGTGTCTAAATCAAGAGGAAATGTATTTGTTTCTTAAAAAAGGAAACCAGTCAGCATCATTAGTGATGCAAAACAAAACCACAGTGAGATACCACTTCAGAGTCAGCAGGAGATGAGCTCTTGGGTGTCTCCTTACTGGTAAGCCAGCTTATCTTTCCTTGAGCCTTATTTATTATTTTAGCCTTGGGAAAAATAGGAGAGCAGATGCAATCTTGCAAAGGAGGAATGTATGTAGAGGAATTTCCTGAATTGACTAAGAAGAGGACAAAGAAAGCTGATGAACTATGAGAAAAGAATGGAGGTGAGAGGATTAGGGGGTATAATGTGTGTACATTAGTCTGGACGGATCCCAAGCTGGCATGACAATATTTTTGCATGTTGGGTTAAATAAAATGTATTATTAAAATGAATAGTCCAAGTGTTGGCAAGAATGTGGAGAAATTGGAACCCTTGTGCATTGTGGGTGGGAATGTAAAATGGTGCAGCCATTGTGAAAAATGGTCTAATGGTTCCTCATCAAGTCAAACATGGGGACTTCCCTGGTGGTCCAGTGGCTAAGACTCTGCATTCCCAATGCAGGGGGCCCAAGTTCGATCCTTTGTCAGGGAACTATATCTCACATGCTGCAACTAAGAGTTTGCGTGCCACAATTAAGACCTGGCACAGCCAAATAAACAAACAAATATTTTTTTAAAAAGTCAAACATAGTAGAACGGCCCGGCAATTCTAGTCCTAGGTAGGAACTGAAAGCAGGGACTAGAACAAGTACACGTAGACCATGTTCACAGCAGCACTGTTCACAAGAGTCAAAAGGTGGAAACGAGGCTTCCCTGGAGGTCCAGTGTTTAGGAAAACGCCTGCCAATGCCAAGGACACGGGTTCGATCCCTGGTCCAGGAAGTTTCCGAAGGGCAACACGCTCAGGGGCAACAAAGCCCGTGAGCCGCAACTACTGAGCGGCGTGCTACAGTTCTAACTGGTGCTCTGAAACAAGAGAGGCCGCTGCAGTGAGGAGCCCTCGCACTGCAACTAGAGAGTAGCCCCTGCTTGTTGCAACTAGAGAAAGGCCTCGAGCAGCAACAAAGACCCAGTGTAGCAAAAAAAACAAACAAAAAGAGGTAGAAACAACCCAAGTGTCCACCAACCAATGAGCAGATAAAAATATGATGTAGCCAGAGCACGGAATATTATTCAGCCACGAAAGGAATTAAGTACTATTGAGACATGCACAATGTGGAGAACTTAAAAAACAGGGTCAGTGAAAGAAGCCAGACCCAAATGTTCACATGTTACATGATTCTATGTATAAGAAATGTCCAGAATAGGTAAATCAGTAGACACAGACAGCAGATGGTGGTTGCTAGAGACTGGGGGAGGAGGAATAGTGTGACTGCATGAAAGAGTGACAAGGTTCTTTTGAGGGTGATGAAAACATTTGAAAACTATCAAGGTGGGACGTCTGTATGACACGTGAATGTACTAAATGCCACAGAATTGGACATCTTAAAATGGTGAACTTTTTGCTATATGAGTGAGGCTGAAAGTCGCTCAGTCGTGTCTGACTCTTTGCGACCCCACAGACTATACAGTCCGTGGAATTCTCCAGGCCAGAATACTGGAGAGGGTAGCTGTTCCCTTCTCCAGGGCATCTTCCCAACCCAGGGATCGAACCCAGGTCTCCCGCATTGCAGGTGGATTCTTCACCAGTCGAGCCACAAGGGAAGCCCAAGAATACTGGAGTGGGTATGTATTTGGAAATTAAATGTCCAATTTTAAATGATGGGTGAATCTAAAAAGCCATAACAAGGAAAATTAGAAAATATTTGTGATAGAATAAAATGAAAAAGAATTTACCAGAATTTGTTGCATGCAGCTGAAGCTGCTCAATGGAACTAAATATAATGTGGAATCTTGAATAAGGTATGAAAACAAATGCACACTAACACACAATTCTGTGAAATTTGAACAAAATCTGTGTATTAGTTAATAATAGTGTATCACATGTTAATTCCCTGTGCTTTGATTTTTTTACAACATAGTATTTTTTTATATTCTCAGAATTGGATTAGAAGTTTCAAGCCTCTTTGAAAAATTTTTTTAAATCACTAAGATAATAAACTTTCTAGACTTTTAGCAGTAATAGTAGATGCCAAAATACATGGAACTATATCAAAGTTTTGAATATAAAATAGAAATCTAGCATTCTATTCATACTAAGTCAAACAAAAAATAGTGTCTTTGATTTTTTTTTCCGGCTAGTCCATGCAGATGGCACAAAATTCAAAGACTACAAAACAGTACAAAGGTGAACATTCAATCTCCTCCCAGTGATGACTAATGGCTGGCCATCTGGCTCCACAAGGATTGAGTCATTGGCCACTGCAGTCACTGACCTTTAACACCCCCTGGAAAGAGTTCCACGTGGAGGATCAGAAAGGAGCGGCTCTCTGCTCTGGGAAAATTGACAGGACAGGCCTTCAGAGAGTGAAGATATTTTCAGGAAAAAAATTTTATGAGTCTGGATTCTTGTCCATCTTCCCACACTTAGAAAAGCACTAAAATCATTAACTGCAGTATTTGCTCTTTGTGACCAGAAACAACTTTCCACTGGGATGCTTGATTACACATAATCTCCAAAATCACACACGTGCAGACCTTCCACTCAACTCTTCCTGAGACCTCTTGGATTATAGCCCTCAGTAAACCCCACAATAAAACAAAAACTCACAGCTCTCATGGTGTGCGTTTTTATTTCAGTCAACATCAGCCACCCAGTTATCCTCTGGGGATATTCCAGTTGTCAGATTCTTGTCTAATCTTCTAGACCGGTTCCATGCATTTCTTTTTCTTTTTTTTTAAAGGAGACTAGTTTATTCATGCACGCGTGCAGGAACTTGGGCTTCCCAGGTAGCTCAGTGGTAAAGAATCCGCCTCCCAATGCAAGAGATGCAGGAGATGCGGGTTTGACCCCTGGATTGGGAAGATCCCCTGGAAGAGGGCATGGCAACCCACTCCAGTATTCTTGCCAGGAAAATCCCACGGAGAGAGGAGCCTGGCGGGCAAAAGTCCATGGGGTCCGCAGAGTCGGACGACTGAGCACGCAGGCACGCGGAAACACGGATGGAACTCGCGCCCCCTGTAGTCCAAGCAGAGCGTCCCAACCACTAGGCTACCAGGGAATTCCCCAAAGTTTCCTTGACTTTTTAAAACTGCCTTACAGGACATAACAGCAAACCATGCTCTCTAAAGACAAGACGACAACGCAGAAAGGGTGAAGCAGAAAAATTAGAAAACTTTCTTCTTGGACCACAGCAAACAGGTTGGTGCTTTTGCTTGGAATCTTTATGTGTGCGTGTGTGTAACTGGTTAACTTTGAAAACATGGGTAGCGAGCTCAGACCGTCCATCTAGGTGCACGGGGCCGGGAGAAACCACAAGTAGAAGTCCCAAAGCTGCAAACTGCTTTGCTCCCAGAAGCAGACAAAGGGCGGAGTCCCGGACAAAGGGTCGTGCCAGCGCCTGCGCAGAAAGCTCCCAGGAACGCAGCCCACTGCGCCAGGCCCGCCCCCTGACGCGGCGAACTGACCTCACGGTGTCGTCACGGTGGAGTCGCTATGGTGGCCCTGAGCGATCTGGCGTCGGCGCTGGAGTCTTATAGGGGTCGCGATCGCCTGGTGAGGCTGGGGTGGAGCGAGGCCAGAGGTCCTGGAGTCCGGCCAAAACCCAGAGACCGGGACATTGAGGCCAGAGAGGGAGCGGGGTCACTCAGGATTCCCCCCAGGACAGATGCCCTGTCCCCTAGCGGTGGACATGTAGGTTCTTCCCGCCGCCCCAAACGACTGGAAATTTACAGAACCAGCCAGATCCTCACGTTTGTACATTTGAATCCAGCCGGACCACTGAAGTTGGTCCCAGACAACGTTGTATAAGGATTTGGGATGTGGCAGGGCTCCCTTTAAGGCTGGACATTTGGGTTCTGACTAAATCCCCTGGAGTTGGGCACTTAGGTTGCTCTGGCCAGTTCGGCCTGGCCAGACATTCCCAGGCCAAACAAACCCATGTTGGGACATTTAGGATCAGACTAAGCCACTGTAGTTAGTTCCTCGGTTGTCGAAATCTAATATGGGGATATAAGATTTTGCACTGCTTTCCCTGTGGCTAGATGTTTAGGTTCTGAGCTTCCACTCGACTCAGATTGGGCATTTAGATTGTTCCTTCCAGGCCGCTGAGGTCGGACTCTGAGCTTGTCCCAATCAACTTCTTACAGGTAGGCATTCCAGTTGTACCAGGGAATGTACCAGTGGCTGGGCATTTAGGTTCTAGGCAAATCCTCTCTGATTGAGTATTCAGGTTCTAAATCCCCTGGAGAAGGAAATGGCACCCCACTCCAGTATTGTTGCCTGGGAAATCCCATGGACAGAGGAGTCTGGTGGGCTACTGTCCATGGGTTTGCGAAAGAGTCGGAGACGACTTGGCAACTAAACAACAACAAAAAAGCTGGACTTAAAATGCAGTGTTTTTGCCATTACAAAGGATGCGAAAAGGCATTACAAGTAAAAATAATATATAAAACAACAGGAAAAAGCAACTTGTGAAAAGCAGATGAAATAAAGATGTAAGAGTGGGAAAGCAGACCCTGTTCACCATGCTCCAGATCACCCACTGATTCCGGAATCACCACTGGGTTCCTTCTCACTAAAGTAATGCAAACAAATTATCCTTTTGTTCACTGGGTTGAGGCCTGCTCACCTTCCTAAGCCACAACCCAGCCACGGACTTTGGTCCAGCCAGGTAGATGCAAATAGCCTTCCTGCCTGCTGGGAGAAAGGATCCAGGAGGTAAGATACGCGGGTTTCTTTTTCTCGTCCCCATCACGTGTCTCCAAAGACTGTGCCACTCAGTGACATGAGCCGGCATGCCCTGAGTCTCCACAGTGCCTTTTCTTTTAAAAATTGATTTTTATTGGAGTATATGGTTGCTTTACAATGTTGTGTTAGTTTCTTCCATACAGCAGAATGAATCAGCCATCCATATACATATATCTCCTCCATCCGGGACTTCCTTCTCATTCAGGTCACCATTCAGGAACTGACTAGAGTTCCCTGAGCTATGCAGTAGGTTCTCATTAGTTATCTGTTTTGGGCTTCCCTAGTGGCTCAGATGGTAAAGAATCTGTCTGTAATGTGGGAGATCGAGATTCAATCCTTAGGTTGGGAAGATCCTGTGCATTCCAAACTCCAGTATTCTTGCCTGGAGAATCCTCATGGACAGAGGAGCCTGGCAGGCTGCAGTCCATGGAGTCTCTAAGAGTCAGACATGACTGAGCGACTAACACACCCAGTTGTCTGTTTTACACATAGTATCAATAGTGTATACCTGTCAATCCAGTCTCCCAGAGCCTTTTGCACAATGATGTCGTGTGTCTCCATGTATCCCACCTACAAGTACCTTTCAACTTTCTGTTGGGAGTTTGATTGAGAGTCCTCCTCCTGTTTGATCCCCCGAGGCCTGAGGCCAGGTCAGGGGTGATCGGCTGAGTCCTACTGACTGCTTCTGGTTTCCCGCAGATCCGAACGCTGGGTTACTGCTGCCAGCTGGTGGGCGGGGTCCTGGTGGAACAATGTCCTGCCAGGTCAGAAGTGGGGACGCGCCTGTTGGCACTGTCCTCCCAGCTCAGCCACTGCAGGGTCGTCCTGCGACTCTTTGATGATGCGGCCATGTTTGTCTACACTAAGCAGTACGGCCTGGGGGCAGAGGTAACGGGGGTGTGTGGGGCTCCAGGGAGGGGGTGCGGACCCTGGGAAGTTGGCATCTTATGGACTGGCCTTTACAAAGGCAACAATATGGGCTGTTTATTATTTTTTCAATTTTACTTTTTTTTTGAGACAATCAGACGTTCTCGTTTCAGTTTCAGTTAAACAAATTAGCTCATTCCCAAAGACTATGTAATTAAGAAGTCTTCTTCCTGACCCTTGGGTCACCAGTTTTCCTCCTCAGAGGCAGCCACTGCTCTCGGCATCTTGTGTTTCCTTCATGAGACTTCCTGCACCTGTGCTTTGCTTACATCAATAGTTACATGACATTTACATTCTTCTGCCACTTGCTTTTTTCATGGAACAGTGCAACTTGAAGGTCATTCCATATCAGTCCTTCTGGGAATTCCCTGGTGGTCCAGCAGTTAGGACTCAGCACTTTCACTGCCGCGAAAGAGTACGCCCTCAGTCGTGTCTAACTCTTTGCGACCCCCATGGACTGTAGCCCTCCAGGCTTCTCTGTCCATGGGATTCTCCAGGCAAGAATACTGGAGTGGGTTGCCATTTCCTCCTACAGGGGATCTTCCCAGCCCAGGGATCTAATCTGCATCTTTTGCATCTCCTGCATTGGCAGGCAGATTCTTTACCACTGCACCACCTGAGAAGCCCCTTCACTGCAGAGGGCCTGAGTATAATCCCCATTTGAGGAACTAACATTCCCTCAAGCCATGTGCCTTGGCAAAAACCAAAAACCAAAAGAAGCTCCTTCCTTCTTTAGGGCCTCAGGGTACACATGTATAGCCGGATGGTGACTTACTGAACTGGTCCCCTGTTGGACATGTAGATTATTTATAAGATCTTGCAGATACAACAGAACCTCATGTCACCAGTGGGTCTAGAGCGATGCTCCTCACCTGGGGAGGGGGCAGCAGGGAATGTGATCTTGCTCTACCAGGGGATGGGCTGAGTTATGCCCCCTTCCTGGGCTGCCCTGCCCTCCCCCCACCCTCCAGAGGTCTCCTCCCAAACTCACTTGCTCAGATGCCCCCCTCATCCTGCCCCAGTGCCCATGGCCTGATTATCCCCAGTCTCAAGGGTTTGCCTAGGCCTTCCTCCTGTGTTGACACCCATCTCTCCAGCTTCTTTGATGAGGGCATGTTCCCTGCACTGTCTCCCCAACCATCTCTTCTGTGAAGACTCCCCTGAGTCCCTAGGTGAGGGGGAGGGCTCTCTGCATCTCATATATCCCTTAGCCAGAACAAGAACCCTCTTTGGTTGAGTGCCCTCTGCTCCTACCTCTTCCCCAGCATAGGGCCCCAGGTCTTGCAGCTTCTCAGAAAACATTGGTGGAGTGAGCCCCATCCTCACAGAGGGATGAAGGACACCCCAGAAGGTCCCAGATGGGATGGGGAGGCTGGAGTGGGGTTCAGCATCCAGAGGGAGGCAGGACCACAGCCGGCTACCAGGAAGGAGAGGGCTAAACAGGGAAGACAGAGAGGAGGGGAAGGGCACGGCGGGCAGCGAGGGTGACACGGTTCCAGGCAGGGAAGTGAAGGACTTGGCCAGGGACCAGGCCAACTTGGAGGCCTGGAGGGGGCCCCTGGGGCCCAGGGAAGAGGCTCCTACAGCCTCAACCGGCCTTGCCTTGCCGGGTGCTCACCCCTGTCTGATCTGGGGGAGGTGATCCAAGCCTTGTAGTGAGCATTGTGCCTGCTCAAGCTGGCACTGGGTGTGTGGCAACCCAGCAGGCCAGCCAGCCGCTCTGCCTGGAGAGGGTTCTCTGCGGGGCTCCCTCCCCTGCCCCTCTCAGGGTCCTGAGCCTGAGACTCATACCCAGGAACTAGGAATGCCCTGATGCAGGGCATCCCAGGTTGTCCTCCACAGGAATCATCCGGGAACTTAATTACTGGTGCCAGGGCCCACCTCAGCCTTGGTGCGGCAGCACCCCTGGGGCTGGGGGCTGAGTGGGGGTTTTTGAAGCTCCCCAGGCATCCCCTGAGGTGCCCCAGGTGGTGCAGTGGTAAAGAATCTTCCTGCCAATGCAGGAGACTCAGGAGACATCTGTTTGATCCGTGGGTCAGGAGGGGCCCCTTGAGAAGGAAATGGCAACCCAGTGTAGTATTCTTGCCCGGGAAATCCCATAGACTGAGGAGCCTGTTGGGCTACGTCCATGGGGTCGCAAAGAGGACATGACTGCAGCAGCTTGCACACACATGCAGGGATCCCACAGCACGGTGGAGTTGAGACCAGCCGCTCTACTGAGCAGAGGTGACCACACTGAGAAATCAGGCCTTTCTCCCACAGTGCCAGCCATGAGCCAACCTGCCTGGCCTGGACCTTGCCCTGTGACTGCCCCCTGGTATGGCCCGAGCCCCTGAGATGGACAGTGGGTGGGTCCTGCTGTGGGTCCCACCCACCGCAGGCCCAGCCCCAACTCTTCCATTCCTGCAGGAGGAGGATGTGTTTGTCCGCTGTGTGTCTATCCTGAGCAACCTGGCCGACCAGCTCTATTACCCCTGTGAACATGTCGCCTGGGCCGCCGACGCCAAAATCCTCCACGTGGACTCTGCCCGGTGGTGGACACTGAGCACCACCCTCTGGGGCCTCTCCCTGCTCCTGGGGGTTGCTAGGTAAGCAGCATTGCTGCCCATCAGGAGACTGGAAGGGAGCCCCTGACATCGCCTGGGTGGGTGGGCAGGTGGACTGGGGGGCTGGGGGGCAGGGGTGGGACTGTTTTGGCCTCTCCTGCCTTTCCCCCTCTTGTCATCCCTCACTGTATCCATCCCCTGCAGCTGCTGAAATGGATTCCCACAAACTTGGCAGCTCTCCATTCAGTTGCTCAGTCGTGTCCAACTCTGGCAGCTTTAAGCAACACAGATTGATCATCTTAACAGTTTCGGAGGTTAGAAGTCCAAAATGGCTCTCAGTGGGCTAACATCCAAGCGTGGGCAGGCCTATGTTCTTCCTAGGGGCTCCGAGGGAGTCTGTTTTCGGCCTTCCCAGCTTCTAGTGTGCGTGTGTGTGTGCTAAGTCACTTCAGTTGTGTCCAACTCTGTGTGACTCTATGGACTGTAGCCCGCCAGGCTCCTCTGTCCATGGCATTCTCCACGAAAGAAGCCTGGGTTGCTGTGCCCTGCTTCCTCCAGGGGATCTTCCTGACCCAGGGATCAAACCTGCATCTCTTACATCTGCATTGGCAGGCAGGTTCTTTTACCACTGGCACCACCTGCGAAGCCCTCCAGCTGCTAGAGGCGCCTGCATCCCTCGGCTCGCAGCCCCTCCCTCCATCTTTGAAACATGTCCGTCACTCCAGCTTCTGCGTCTCTTGTCACAACTCCTTCTCTGACTCTGAGCCTCCTCCTCCCTCCTTTGAGGACCCCTGTGATGACACCCACCCCCAGATCATCTCTGATGTCCACACCCTTAACTCAATAACACCTGCAAATTCCTTTTTGAAAAAAATTATTCATTTATTTTTGGCTGTGCGGGGTCTTCGTTGCTGTGCTCGGGCTTTCTCTAGTTGTGGCGAGCAGAGGCTCCTTGTTGTTGCCGTGTGCCAGCTTCTCTTCTGAGGTGCGGTGGCTTCTCTTGTTGCAGAGCCTGGGCTCTAGGTGTGAGAGCTTGAGTAGTTGTGGTGCATGGGCTTAGTTGCTCTGAGGCATGTGGGATCGTCCCAGACCAGGGATTGAACCTGTGTCTCATGCATTGCCAGGTGGACTCTTATCCACTGCACCACCAGGGAAGGCCTGCAAAGCCGTTTTTGCTGTGGAAGGGAACACACTCACATCATAAGCCTGGGGATTAGGATGTAGGAATCTCTGGGGGTGGGGGGCCCATGACTATGCCTACCAGACCCAGGAAGAAGAAAATAACTTGGGGGGCATGGACAGAAGTGGCTGGCGTGGCTGCCTTTCCCCGGGTCCCCGGGTCTTGTTTGCATTGTCATCAGCAATCCTCAGATGGAGCAGCCAGGAGTTTCCAGACTGGCTCTGTGCTTCCACAAACCATAAGGTCTCTAAAACTTTAATGGTTTCTTCCCCTCTGCCAATTTGCTGAATGGGTTTGTTCAGAGCCCCCTGGCCCAGAAAGCATGGGCAAAGCAGGACCTCCAGTGCTGTTTCCTGGGGGCAAAGGTCTCTTAGATCCCTGAAGGGATGTGGGGCAGCCCCTAACCTCGAGGTTGAGGGGCCAGTGCCCTCATCTGCTGTCCCTTGTCCCTGGGCGTACACTGATATCCAGTAGTCCTTGTCTCCCCCTCACCCTAGTGATATGTTTACTGTAGATGGTCTGGAAAGTGAGCAGACTCCAAAGTGGAAGATTCAGTTCAGTTCAGTTTAGTCGCTCAGTCGTGTCCGACTCTTTGCGACCCCATGAACCGCAGCATGCCAGGCCTCCCTGTCCATCACCAACTCCCAGAGTTTACCCAAACCCGTGTCCATTGAGTCTGTGATGCCTTCCAGCCATCTCATCCTCTGTCGTCCCCTTCTCCTCCTGCCCTCAATCCTTCCCAGCATCAGGGTCTTTTCAAATGAGTCAGCTCTTTGCATCAAGTGGCCAAAGTATTGGAGTTTCAGCTTCAACATCAGTCCTTCCAATGAACACCCAGGACTGATCTCCTTTAGAATGGACTGGTTGGATCTCCTTGCAGTCCAAGGGGCTCTCAAGAGTCTTCTCCAACACCACAGTTCAAAAAGCATCAATTCTTCGGTGCTCAGCTTTCTTTATAGTCCAACTCTCACATCCATACGTGACCACTGGAAAAACCATAGCCTTGACTAGACAGACCTTTGTTGACAAAGATTCAAGTCATCCACTATCCAACCCAGAGACCCTCTCTCTTTATACTTTGGTGATTTTCCCCAGTCTTTGATTTAAAAAGCAAAACGAAACATTTTTTTAGTTTAGTTGCTTTAAAATGTTGTATTAGTGTCTGCTGTATCGCAAAGTGAATTAGCTGTATGTATACATGGACCCCCTCTGTTTTGGATTTCCTTCCCATTTAGGCTACCACAGAGCAGTGCGTTCCTTAGCTATACAGTAGGTTCTCATTAGTTATCTACTTTATACATAGTAGTGGGCTTCCTAGGTGGCTCAGTGGTAAGGAATCCACCTGCCAAGAAGGAGATTCGGGTTTGATCCCTGGGTCGGGAAGATCCCCTGGAGGAGAGAATGGCAACCCACTCCAGTATTCTTGCCTGGAGAATTCCATGGACAGAGGAGCCTGGTGGGCTACAGTCCACGGGGTCGCAAAGAGTCGGACACGACCAAGCGACTAAGCAGCAGCAGCAGCAGCACACATGTATCAGTCCCAACAGCCTTTGTTTCGGATGCCGTGCTGACATGTTTCCACTTGTTTCTGCTCTCCTGGTTTAGGGACACAGCTCCGTTTCGACGTCAGCTCCCTTCACAGTCTCGGCAGCTGTTATGGAGCTGGCCCTGTCTTTCCATCAGCATTGCCCACACCCCGTGTGCTCAGGGTGCCCAGGCTGGGCTCCGGGTGCTCTGAGGCCACAGCCTCTTCTGAGGCTGCCCTGTGACCTGCGGCCCTGAGAGACTTCCCGTTCCTGCTTTCAGGGCTGCCTTGTTTCCCTTAATTTTTTTTCTTTTAAATAGACTATTTTTTAGAACAGTTTTAGGTTCACAGCAAAACTGAACTGGAAGCAGAGTTTTCCCACGTACCCGCCACACACATACAGACTTCCCCACCATCCACATGGCACCACGGCCCGACATTTGTTAGTCCATGAACCGACGTTGACATGGCATAATCATCCCACGTCCATGGTTTACATCAGGGTTCACACTCTGTGTTGCACTTTGAGTTTGGACAAACGTATGATAACATGTATCCACCACTGAAGTATTTCCACTGCCCTAAAAATCCTATTTTTAGGGTGAATATGCTCTGCTTGTTCTTCCATTCATGTTATTTTGTATTAAATACCTTTTAGGGTGCTTTTTGGAGAAGGCGATGGCACTCCACTCCAGTACTCTTGTCTGGAAAATCCCATGGATGGAGGAGCCTAGTGGGCTGCAGTCCATGGGGTCGCAAAGAGTCAGACACGACTGAGCGACTTCACTTTCACTTTTCACTTTCATGCATTGGAGAAGAAATGGCAACCCACTCATGTTCTTGCCTGGAGAATCCCAGAGACGGGGGAGCCTGGTGGGCTGCCATCTGTGGGGTCGCACAGAGTCGGACACGACTGAAGCGACTTAGCAGCAGCAGCAGCAGCAGGGTGCTTTTTATCTATGTAAAATTTCACTTATTTATGGCTGCACTGGGTCTTCGTTGCTGTGCGGGGGCTGCTCTCTAGTTGCAGTGGTCGGGCCTCTCACTGCAGCGGCTTCTCTTGTGGAGAAAGGGCTTTAGGTGCTAGAAAGGCTTCAGTGGTTGCAGCATGTGGGCTCAGTAGTTGGCTCATGGGCTGGGCTGCCCCTCACGTGCAGTCTTCCCGGAACAGGAATTGAACCCGAGTCTCCTGCATTGGCAGGCAGAGTCTTAACCACTGGACCAGCAGGGAAGTCCTCCATTCATTTTAGAGCAGCTAGTTTTCCCATCGTTTCTCTGTATTTGGTGTGAGCAAGGGTATGGGGGCTGGGGAGCATTTGGTGTGTGCTCATCATGACTCAATGGACACAGGTTTGAGCAAATTCCAGGAGCTGTTGAAGGACAGAAAAGCCTGGTGGGCTGCAGTCCATGGGGTCACAAAGAGTTGGACACGACTGAGCGACTGAACAACATGGTCCCTAAGACCCCAGGGTGCCGGAGAGTCACCTGCCCAGGCTGCAGGGAGCAAAGGCTGGAGGGAGCACTGGAGGACGCCCATCTGGTGGCTGCTTCCCCAGCCTGCAGATCCAGCCCTGGGGACCCAGAAGGTTGTCTAGATTGCCTTCAGACAGGCCCAGCCAGTGTCCAGGGTGTCTGTGTAGGAAGGCAGTGGACAGGCTTTGCACCCATCTGGACCCCATTTACCTGGTGACCCCCTACTCAGCTGCTCCCACCCCATCCTGTGTGGTGTTGCAGGTCTCTGTGGATGGTCCTGAAGCTGAGACACAGGCTGAGGAACCCCCCGGAAGCCTTCACCAGGTACGTCGTCCACGGTTCCCCTAGAAGACTTCTTCCAGCAAGCTGGTCCCCAGCGGGTCTGCCCAGTCAAGGAAGTGCTCAGAGTCACTGCCCTACCCCACGCATGCAGGCTCTTGGGTGGGGGTGGGGGGCTGATGTGTGCTAGGTACCGGGGCACCGCTGCGGCGCCCCAGGGGATGGAAGCCCTTTTACAGATGGGGAAACTGAGGCTAGCTGGGGTCCCCTAGGCAGGAAGTGGCAGAGCTGGGACTCCAGGGCTGAGCCTTCACGGCTGGGCCGGATGGGAGGATGTCTGGGAGGATGATCCAAGGTGGAGTCTGTCCTGAGGACCAAGGTCAGTCACTGTCTCATCCTGGGAAGGAATGCAGGGTAAAGCAGTTGCCCGGCACAGGCCCGGAAGCTGCTCACCCCTCCCCTTTCCCCCCTCCCTCCCGCCCGAGGACCTGAGACTCTGGTTCCCACTGTGGGCTCCCTCTGGCGGATGTGATGGTCGCAGCCTGCTGGTCCTCCGCCCTCCCCAGCACTCCTTGCCCTTTGCTCCCACAGCCGGCTGACCCGGGGCAAGAGGAGGACCGTGGAGACCCAGATCTGCTCGGAGGTACTGACCCTCCTGAGCAACCTGGCGGACCTGGCCAACGCAGTGCACTGGCTGCCCCCGGGTGTCCTGTGGGCCGGCCGCTTCCCCCAGTGGCTGGTGGGCCTCCTGGGCACCCTCTCGTCACTCCTCAGCGTGTACCAGGCAGTCCAGGCGGGTGGCCAGGCCAACGCCACCCCCTGACGGATAGGGGCGCCAGAACCCCAACAAGGACCCTTCCTATGGAGCGTGATTGCCCAGGACGGGCGGGTCTCTAATCCAGGAGATCACGGCCAGGTGCCAGTAGGAAGGTGCGGCTAGAGGGCACACCAGAGCAGTCTAGGGTACCAGCCCCCAGAGGGGTGGGCTTGGGCGGCTGAGGTCCCCCAGGTGCTGCCTCAGTAGGGGTGGAGCAGGAAGACCCCGAAGACTCAACTTGCAAGAGGAACCAGCCCCTGGCAGGCCTTAGTCTTGTGTGCAATAAAGGCAAGCAGGGCAGCCGGGTTGGGCCTGAGGACTGTGAAGTGAGGATCAATTAAATGAGGTGGTGATGGTGCCAGGCCAGGTGTGAGCTGATTCCTAAGTCCCGTGTCTCCGTCTGCTTATTCTCACGCCCTCTCTCCCCAGAGGTTGGGGGCGCCCCCTGGGTCTAATAGGGTTCAGCCTCCTGTGGGCTGGAGCTGCAGCGGGAAGCACCACCTCCCAGCCCACCTTCCCCTCCGATGCTACAAACGCAGCCTGTTGACCCCAAGAGGCTCAGCCACAGAGGGCGGTCCTTCCTTCCCAACCCGCGGGCTTGGGCACCCTTGGCTGGCTGTGGATGCTGCTTCCTCTGCCAGGCCTTGCCCGGGTCTCAAGCTCCCAGGCATCGCGGGGTGCCTGTCGTGGCTGAAGCACCTCACAGCCACGGCGTGGACTCAGGGCTGCCGTGGTCCATTCGGGGCCGGTCTGAGCATTTCGAGGGCTCTGAGCATCATCAGTGGAGATGCCTGAGGCTCCCAGCTTGTGAAAGCACGGCGGGCGAGAAGGGACCAGTTTGTTTCCAATCTGGGGTTTGAGAGGCCACATGCATGTGTGGCCTCAGGTGATATTGGCAGGTGGTGGGCGGCCCACGCCTGCCCCTCACTCACTGGCCCCTGGAAGAGCCAATGAAGGGTCGTGTTTACAGGCCCTGAAGCCTGTGGTTTCAACCATGTTTTGTTCTTTTACAAAGAAGGTACGTGGTGGGCAGCTGGGGTGTGGGGCTGCTCAGGGTCTCACAGGACACAAGGACCCCACCTGGCCTCCAGCTGAGCCCCTGCCCCGTCCATCTGGGGTGCTCCCTCTGGGTTAGGAGGCTGGGCCAGGTCACTCTCCCCCTTCCCTCTGCCTTCCAGGCACCCAGAGGACCTGTGAGATTAGGGTGGGGGTCAGAGTGGCACCTGCCTGTCTGAAGACTCTGAGTTAACACCTGCAAGGCAGCGTGCTTGCCAGGGAACCACGTGAACACCTGTGTGTGTGATGCGGCAGGTCACAGGTACCCCAGGGGCTGGCATCCCCGAGGGCCTGGGCAGCAGGGCTGGGATACAGCTGCTGGCACTGCCAGTCATGTGGCTGTGCCCCCTGCCCGGTGCCCTTCCCTGGGCTGGCAGGTCAGTTAGAGGTTGGGGTCAAACAAGATGATGATTCCAGGGGACCAAGCCCCAGGGGCATAGACAGCTTTTTCATGGGATGTGGGGGAGCATGTGTATGGCAAATTAGGCTCCTTTGAGGAGGGAGATTGACAGGTCCAGAAGCCAGTAGGGTCCCCCCTCGTCGAGGAGGCTGACATCCCAGGACCATGGTGCGGGGGGCAGCCTAAATGGGTGGGGACCCATGCGCTGGGGGGCCACCTCAGCACTGCCACTGCCTCCAGCCTTGACTGTCCAGGTGGAATCCAGAGCAGGCTGCCTGGCCTGGGTTGTCTGTGCGGTCTATCCCGTCACTCGTCGGAGCTGATGCCAAGTGGGACTGGGGGTGAGGGCTGTTACTGGCCTGGGACATGTCCCTGCCTCCCTACACTCCCCGCCAGGAGAAGTGGAGAATCACAGTCTGGTCATCAAGCAGGCCTTGGGCCTGGTGTCCAGGGCTCCCCAGGGTCCTAGCAAAACAGAGGGTCTGAGTGCTGCTGCCCCCCGCCACGCAGACTGCAGCACTGAAGTTTGGGCAGGTTGTCCTAGAACAAAACCCCAAAGAAAGTGACTCTGGTCCGCTCCCCCTAGACACGTTTATTGCAAGAGTCAGGTCTTAAGTTCTAGAGCAGTTCAGACATAACCCCCAGTGAGGAGATGCTGCTATCATCGTAAAAAATGATCGTTGGGTTGACTAAGGTCATGGTCACAATTAACGAAGATGTGCACAGACCCCACCGAAGTAGGAATGTTTGCTCAACTCCTAACTTTACAAACGAGACTGGGCTGTACCTGGGAGTGGCCTCGGGGTCCTGGTGGGACGGGCCCATGGTGCTGCCCCGCTGCAGGCACCACCTGGAAGCCTCTGTGGCCGATTCCCACCACGTGGCGTTGAACTTATCCCTGCAGGAATCCCCTGGGTGGGTGAGAGGATCCTGTGGGTGGGGGCACGGGGCCCAGGAATGTCCTCTTCACGACAGGACAGGAATGTAAAGTCAGCTTTTCTAAAGTGCTCCGATGCGTCTCAGGACCAAACACAGTGGTTACAGACGTGGCGTGGGTGGCCGGACGTGTCCCGGGGAGGGGCCGCTGCTCCTCTGGAGCACTCCAGGACTGCGGTCAGTTCCTTGTCACTGTGGGCCATGGTGCCCAAGCTCCTGCTCCACCCCAGACCCTGCCTTCCCACCAATGCTTGGCGGGATACTGGGTTCTGCAGGGGCGTCTGGGGTGCAGGAAAAGGCTGGAATGCTCCCTGGCCCCGAGCCTGCACTTGGTCAGAGCTGGAATGTGGGTGTGCCCACTGTCACGCGCGACACCACCCCAACAACTGCGGCTGCACCACGAGGCTGGACCAGTGGTCCTCGCCCTCCTCTCGGGGACTGATGACAACCTGCGACAGCTCACTGGACGTGAGGTGCCTGTGAGGCGGCTATCTGTGCACTCGCTGCCAACAGTGACTGCCCAGGCCACACTGGTCCCTTCCAAGTTCTGCTCCCACTGCTCTGTGTCACCTCAGTATCTGCCCATCCACTGGAGATGCCAGCTGGGGGCCACCTCATGGGGAAGGAGGACTCTCCATCCAGGGCTGGGACCCTCAGGCATGCGCCAGCCCTGGTGGAAGCCCTGGGTTTGGCTTCCCAGGCATTGAGTCTGGGAGGCGCTTTGGGAAAGCACCAACTTCGACAAGAGTGGGTTTTAAAAACCTCCACCAGATTAAAATGAGCGGTGGTCTGTCCCCTCCCGGTCAGCCCCTTTCAGGATGAAATTCCGAACCTGCAGGACATACCTGCATGCCATGGGCCAACCCCTTCAGCCACCCTGCCTGCCCTGTGGCCCTCTGTCCTGGGTGAACTGTGTGCCACCCCTGGGTGGGGTCGCATCCTGGCCTAGAAGTTCACCACAAACCCACTCGTGTCTCTGCTTTAGAAGTCATTTCGGCCTGATTCTGTGGACAGAGCCAACCCCATCAGGCCCCTTCTGGTGCCATTGTGGCTTGCTGCAGGGTCTCCTGGTGGCTCTGGTCACTACCTTGGAAAGATAGCCCAGAGTGGGACTCTCCTCTGCTGGAATGGGGTGCTATGATGGCAGATGGCAGCTCCAGTGGGTTAGCTTTGCTTCAGCCTTCCATTACAAACTTTCCTTTTCACGTTAACAAAAAGGTTTACAAAGTTGCCCAGGCACCACTGCTAATCCTTCAGAGCGAGCAGCCTCAAGACAGCAGGCCAGCTCTGCCTGCCCCGTCCTGGCAGATGTCAGAGGAGGCCTGTGTGGGAAGGGGAGAGGGTGGGCTGGGGGTGGGGTGGGGCCACAGAGCATCAAGAGTGGGCGGTGCAGGGAGGGGTCTGCACCCCGAGCCATGCCCCCTAGAAGAAGATGACGTCTTCCTTGCCGGTTTCTTCCTTGTTGACTGGTGTGGAGGACGGGGCCCCGGGTGGAAAGGATGGCCCCCAGGTCTTGAGGGGGAGGGACTCGGTGGGGACATCGGCTGGGCCCGGGGTCGGGGCTGGAAGGCTGGGGTCTGGAAGAGAGACGGGGTGGTGGGTGTCCGCATCAGCCAGGCACTGTGGGTGCCAGGGGGTAGGGGGCTGGGCTGGCTCGCTCACCTTGGTGGGGCGTGGAGCTGGGCAGGACGGGACTCAGCGAGCGGCGGTTCCGAGAGGTGTTCTCTTCTTTGCCCATGAGCTTGTTGAGAAGCAGCGGCTGCCTCAGGTCAAATGAGGCTGAAAGAGGGTGGAAGATACTGGGGTCTGCAGTCTCGCTGCCAGTGCCAGAGCACCTGGACCTCGCCCCACTCCTCGCCCACACTTTCTCCAGTGCCGGTTCCCAGGGAGGGACGCCGCTCAGACAACAGGCCCCGAATTCACTGACAAAACCCAGAGCAGACACCCCTGGCGAACGAGGGGGGCCCCTGGACTCGTTCAATCTTCAGACAAGAGGCTCTGTGATGCTGCAGCCTGGGGTCCTGGGACCAGGGCCCTGTTCCCCAGGAGGGCCCCAGGGCCTTCTTACTGGGGAACACTGGCTCTGGGGCGAGGACTCAGTGGGGAGTAAGCAGTGTCAGTCACTGGCACACTTTCCCCCTCTGCACGGGGGTTTCCGAGGCCCGTTTCTGAATCACCAAGGTGCTCCCTTGTGTCTGATCCCAGTTTTGAGGGCCAAGGTGGGAACAGGAACTGAGTTCTGAAGTCTCTGGGGGTGGGTAGGTGGTTGTGTGTGTGTGGCGCAGGCCTCAGCTCCATCACCAGCTGGGGTTTCCTGCCGGTGTCTGGTCCAGAGGTGAGGAGCCAGGAGGGCACCAGGTGAGGGGAGGGAAGGGGGGTGCCAGGAAGTCCCAACTCACCCGAGCTGTCCCAGCGCTGGGAGCCCCGGTTCTTGCCTCCCTTGTCCTTTCCGCCCTTGGTGGAGGCTGCCAACTTGGTGGGAATCTGCTGCTGCACAGCTGCCTGCCTCTGGATCTGGTTGGTGGCACTCAGCAGCTGGATGGGCACTTCGCTCTTGGCCGGGGCGCTGTCCCTGCGGGCCACCTCGGGGCGCTCGGCGTACTCGGACCCCGCACTGGACACCAGCGAGGTGGGTCGGGGCCCTGGTGCTTTGGTCAGGGTCATGGATCCATCCAGCCCATTCCCATTGAAGCTGGGAGTGTGGCTTAGAGGCTGGGTCTGAAAAAGCCACAGAAGACACGTCCCAACGCTGTTCCTGCTGGAAGCCCTTCTTGGGGTACTGAGGAGGGGCAGCGCCCTGCGGATCAGCACGGTGCCATGCACCAGCCCCCACACTTTGCAGGCTCCAGGGTGGAGGTGGGGTTTTGGAGGTTGGATGGAGCTGGCGTGCCTGCCCACCTCCCGGGCCCGGCATGGCTTAACCGAAGCCTCTTAGTTCGGAGGGTCCCATCTGGGCATAGAGTCTGGTGTAGGCCTGATGGAGTCAACATTCCTCCCTTGTCCCGAAAACACAGGCACGTACCCACCCACGCATGTGCACACTCAGGCTCTCAGGCACAGGCACCATTAGGCCGGTGCTCACCTCCGCCAGTGCCTCCGGCGGCAGCGCCCCGGGCGCTGTGTTCTGCTTCTTGAGCCGGCGCAGCACCTCTAGGCGCTCGCGCTCCCGCTCCACGGCGCGCTGGGCCTCGCGCAGCCGCTCCAGGTCATGCTGGTAGGCCTGGCGCTGGCGCTCCAGCTCCTCGCGCTCCTGGTTCAGCCGCTCCTGCAGCCGCAGCAACTCACTCTCACGCTGCTGCAGCCGCGCCGAGGCCTGGTCCAGCTCCCGGCGCTGCTGCTCCCGCTCGCGCTCCCAGCGTTGCTGCTCCAGCCGCAGCTGGCCCTGCAGCTTCTGCACGCCTGCCAGCTCCTCTCGCTGCTTCTCAAAGTTGCGCTGCCGCTCCTGTTCCAGCAGCAGGTTCCCGCGTGTTGACTGCAGCCGGAACTGCTTCTCGCGCTCCTGGATGGCTGCTTTCTGAATTTCCACGTAGCTGTCCTGCTGGGCGATGACCACCTGGGGGAGGGGAGGGGAGGGCCGGCTTTAGGAAGAGCCAGGCCATCCTCCAGCCCCCAGCCTTAACCTGAAGGAGGAGGGCACATGTGGCCCGCTGCGCTCCCCAAAGGCCCCGTACCTGGAGGCTGAGGAGCAGCTGGGACAGCGTCTGGATCCGCTGGACGAGCTGTGGAGAGAGGGACAGGGCCACTGGGCGCTGCAGGAAGCCCCGCTGGGTCCCAGGGAGTAGGTGTGGGGACGTGGACACACAAACCTTCACTTACCTCCAACTCCAGGACTGCAGGTGGGTGGGGGCCGGGGTCTGCACCTGGTGACTCTGCCTGGGGAGACAGCATCAACACATAGAGCCTTTACAGGCCAATCTGACTTGAGTGGGACCCACTTACTATTGATGAGACATCCCCTTAGCATGGGACCGGCCCCCCCTCTGCTCATCTGACTTGTGCCAGCCTTGGTGTCTGGAGAATTAAGGGCGAAGGGTGGTTCCTGGGAGGTAGGAGGGTGCAGGGGTGTGGGCCCATGTGCGAGGCTCTGAGAAGCCCAGAGCTGGGACTCTGAGCCCAGTGCTTGGCAAGGGTGGGCCTTAGGAGCCAAAGAGAGGAACAGCCAGTGACGTCACATCCGTGGAAGGTGGACACCTGTGTAGACTGCCAGCTGGTGGTCCCCGCCTAGTACCTCTCACCTACTGATGAGGCCACTGCCCTGAGCGGGTCCCCTCCCCTGCCTCCTTCCTGTGCGCCTCCCACCCCGCCCTTCCTTGGGACTGCAGGAGGAACCCGCATGTCCTTTTGCACATTAACGATTAGTCACTGCCGAGTGGGGTAGCACTGGCTGCTATTTGCCCCAAGAGGGAAAAACCAGACAAACCAAACACAGGCTGTTCGGCCTCAGAGGATAATTATAGGGATATGGGCTGACTCTGTACTGAGCTCAGGCACATCCCAAGGAGGCAACGTACCACCTTTGAGGCTTCCTCGGGGGCCCCCTGGGTGTCTCCAGGCCTCGAGTCCAGGCTGCTCACCAGGCCCTGCCAGTCTCGGGGGCTGAGGTCACTGCTGCACATGTTCTTCTGAAGACTGCCATCTGAAACCCCAAGCCAGGCGCGTGAGATGCCTCGGGTCCCACCTGCCCTGCTCCCCGCCCCACCTCATCCCCTGGCTGGGTAGGGAACCTGGGCCGCAGAAACTGGCTTGGGTGCTGCTGTCAGAACATGACTGACAAAACCCGGGAAGTTCCAGAAACCTGACCCTGGTGTTTACAGAAGGTCGAGGGAAGCAGCAGAGAGATGCTGAAGAGCAAATGCCCAGATGCCGTGGAAAGGCACGCCCTCCCATGGTTGCCGAGCTCCGGGGTCCCCAGCAGGTGGCAGCACCATTTACCCTTGCCTGGGCTGCCTGCGCTGCCCCCGTCTTCTGCCTGGCAGTAGGCGTTGCCCAGCCGCCTGCAGATGAAACTCTGGATGTCTTCGACTGTGGAAGGAAGGGGATGGAGGGGAGCTGAGTCACCCTCTGGCTCCACCCTGGGCATTCAGAGCCAAATTCAGGGACCCAGGCAGAGGCCTCAAAGGGTGTCGGTTACCCACTATCCTGGGCACCCCCTGCACAGGTGCTGCGCCTAGGACATGCCAATCTACAGGAGAGGTGGGATCTCAGGGGACCATGGGGTGGGAGGTGGGGGGCCCTGGGCCTGGGAGGGAACTCAGCATGGCCACTACCTGTGTGCTGATGGTCACACAGATGGGCAGGAGACACAGGAGGTGGCCTCGAGGGGAGGGGGCAGGGGTGGTCACACAAGGTGCTTGAGGACACAAACTTTGGCCAGGTGAGGGGGTGGGGAGAATGTTCTAGGCTGAGGCACCAGACACGAGGGAGTTTCAGGGCCCAGGAACAGTGGTGACTACAGACATCGGAGACGGTGGCTTGGCTCCCTGGAGAGAGCAAGACTGAGTCCACATGGGACCCTTCCCGCCTTTTCTCTTCACTCTGATGGAAAGTTCTGGAGGGCAGGACCCTGTCTGTCTTGCCGGTTGATGGAAGAGCAGCCCTGGCTGTGCTGTCAGATTGGATAAGCACTGGCCATCCTGCCCAGCAAAGCCCCTGGCCTGGCACAGGACTCAGCAGCCATGTGGAAGATGCTAGGGGCTCCACAAGGACCCTGATGGCTCTGGGAAGCAGGCCGCTTATCGGCCAGCACCCCTCAGCTACGGGGACCAGGAACCCCTAAAATGACCCATCAAACTTGTATGTGTGTCTTTTTCTGGGGAGAGCATCAGTGATCCACTTATCAGAAAGAGGAACCATCTCAGTCAATTTGAGATCCCCCCTGCCCAGCATGGGGCCTGGAGCTCGGCAGGCACTGGGAATGTTTATTGAGTGAATGTGAGATGGTGCTTGGAGTCTGCATCGAGGGGCTGGCACCCAACTGGTCCAGGGACCTTCCAGCTCTAACAGGAGCGGGCAGAAGCACACGGGGATGGGGTGGCTGGTAGGCTACACAGGGCTGTGTGCCCGGCCTGGGGTCCCCTGGGAGGCCCCAGGAACGATGGGGCTGGGCTGCAGGGGTGGGCTGGTGGCTACTCACTCTCACTCATGGCTGACTTGAGAATCAGCTCGCCCTGCAGGTTCTCAGGGGGGTCCCCTCCCCGGAAGAGAAGCCGAGACAGGGCGAGGTCCTCGAGCCCGCTCATCTCGGCCATCTCCAGGTAGATCTGCTGCTTCTCGCTCAGGCTCTGTGCAATCTGCTGGTCTTTCCTGTTCAGTCGCTCTGCAAGGTGGCCGTGAGGTGGTGGTAAGCCTCCTCTGGGGTGGTTTCCCCCAGGAACCGGCTGTCATGATGCCTCGCTGGGCCAGGAGGGCCTCCGGCGTTCCCACTGACCCTCATCCTGTCCTGGACCACTCCCTTCATCCAGAATTCCCGAGAGGCAGGCAAGGGTGTGGCCCTGCCTCCTGCTTGCTTCCCTCAATTATAAAAAGATCAAATATGGTGGGAGTGTGGGGCAGGGCCATAGCAGACTAAATTTATTAGTTTGGGACAAACCGAGAGCCTTTAAAGACTTAGTTTTCTAATCTTGAAAGCCTTCTTACAAGTCTCTGGGTTTTATACTTTTTAAATTTTTATTTCTGGCCACATTTCACAGCATGTGGGATCTTAGTTCCCTGACCAAGGATATCAACCCGAGTCCCCTGCAATGGAAGTGTGGAGTCTTAACCACTGAACCACCAGGGAAGTCCCTATAGCTTTTTTGCTGCTGTGACTATGACTTATTTTACTAGACTTTCTCACATGACTGCTAGTGTGTGTATATATATATATACACACACATCCTATTTAGCTAAATTATTTAGTTCTCTTAACATTTCCAATAGTTTTCCAGTTGATTCTATCAGATTTCCTAGGCAGATAATCCTGTCACCTGCAAAAAATAATTCTGCCACCTCCCTTCCAATTGTGATTTTTTTTTCCATTTTCTTTTTGGCTGTGCAGAATGGCTTGTGGAAGCTTAGTTCTCCGACCAGGGATTGAACCTGTGCCTTTGGCAGTGAAAGTGTGGAGTCCTAACCACTGGATCACAAGGGAATTTCCGCAACTGTGATGTCTTACTTCAGAGTCTTCCCATTATTACCCTGGCTGGAAAGTCCAGGGTGGAGATACTAATGGTGGTGATGGTAGGGGGGGGGGGCCCTGTCTCGATCCTAGCTTTGATGGGAGGGTCCCTGACCTTCCAATGTGAAGGATGAGATTGGCTTTCGGTCCAAGATGGGAAAGAAGAGTTCAGTGAAGAAGATACCGATTTCTAATTCACCACAACTCGTCAGGAATGGGTGACAACGAGACATTCCTGGATGACTCTGAGGTGTTTGTGGAGATGTGTCTGGGCAAGGCCTGTACTTTATTAATTACCCTTCGGCAGGAATACAAGAGTGAGGAGGGGGTGAAATGAGCAGTATGTTAGCATGATACTTTTGGGGTCAAGGGGATTTCCCCTTTCCTTTGAATAATTTTATTCCTGAATACCCTCCAACGTGCACCTCTCCTCACACAGAGAAATAAAATACACACTACCTAATTTTAGGTGCTTACTGCTTCCATGTTATCTAAGTTGAATATAAAGATTACGATAAGAACGGGAGAAGAGGGGAATTGACTGAGATCACAAAGTACTTGGACTTATTTTTGGCAATGACCTCGCTGAAACTGCACAGGAAGCTGTGAAAACTGGGGAGGAAAATAAGCGTGATGTGGTCCAATGATAAGATGGAATATTATTCAGCTTTAAAAAAGAAAAGAGCCTGTTGCACGGATGAACCTTGAAAACATCATGCAGTGAGACAGACCCGTCACAAAGGGACAAATGTCCCCATTGATAAGAGATGTGTGGAATAGCTAAATTCCCAGACAGTAGGACAGAGGTTCCCAGGGTCTAGGGGTGGAGAAAGAGCGGGAGTGATGGCTAACGGGGATGGGGTTTCTTTTTGGGGTGATGAAAACAGCCTGAAACCGTCGGGACGGTTGCACCACCTTTTGATATAGACTAAAGCCACTGCATGGCATGTTGTGAATGGGTGACCTGTGTGGTATGTGGAATACAGTTCGATAATGTAGCTAAAAAAATATCCAGATGGAAGAGGAAGTCAGTGTGGCTGGTTGCAAAACCAGGATGGCCTGAATCCACTCAACTTTAGGAGGAGGCCGTGGGGGTCCCAGCTCTCACAGGGACCTGGAGGGTCTGACGCACTTGACGTGGGATACCACGTCGAGTCCCTTCCTGAGCGAAGACCCCAGGAGGAACCCTAGAGCCCCCCAATCCCTTTCCTATACGCTTCCTGGAAGATCACTACCCCAGGGCAAGGGCCATCCCACAGTTCAAGCCCTGGATGTGTGGGCAGTGATCTGCTCCATGGCCAGCCCTCATGGGACAGAAGGGAAGGGCCACCACTGGGCCCAGGAGGGCTCCCGGGGCCGTGTCACCAGGTGAGGGCTGGGTCATGGGTGTGGAGGTCGGACTGATTCCCTCCCCTCTCACCTTGGAAGTCCCTCAGCCTCACAGCACGCGTCTCGACCACCTTCTTTTCCTCTTCGGCCTCGCTGAAGGGCCCTTCCTCTTCGTCTGGGCAGCTGTAGGGAGAGGGGACGGATGGGTGAGTGCACTCCAGGGACTGGCTGCCTCTGAGCTGGCAGAGGTCCACCTGGAGAAGCCACTGCAAAAAGCATCTCTGATGTGCTGAGAGATGTAGCTTGTTAGTGGCCAACCTTGAGGGGGAGACACAGCCATCAGCGTGCATCCAGTCTCCAAGTGTTGGGAAACCATCGGCCACACGTTTTAAATACCTGGACACTATTTGGGGCAATTCATTCCCTGGGGCCTCCCAGGCATGGGAGGCTGCCAGCCCAGCAGAGCTGAAGCTGAGCACTGAGGGCAGGCTGAGCAGACTAAGGGAAGCTCCTGGGTATAAAGAGAGGCAGCAGGCTGGGCATGGGGGCCAGACCCCCGGCCCCATCTGAGGACCATAAGCCAGGCATCACACGGAGCCACAGGGCTGGGGTCTGTGGCTGGAGGGGGAAGAACAGCCCCCTTTGTGGGAGGGAGACAGCCCACCAATACAGAAGATTAGAGCTGCCAACCCTGCATCCCTGTCCCAGAGACATGCAGTTAGTCATGTCGGAAGGAGCCCAATGGGGCTGTCTGTCTGCCCTCAGATGAGGGGAGGGGCAGAGCACCGAGGTGGAAGGAGAGGGAGGGGAAAAGCACAGGGGTCTCCCGCCTGCCTGCGAGCCCAGCACCTCACGGGCACTTCTAGGCATCTGCCAACTTGCCAGCTGCCGAAGCCAAGGGCTTCCCTGGTGGCTCAGTGGTAAAGAACCCGCCTGCCAATGCAGGAGACGGGGGTTCGATCCCTGGGTCGGGACGATGCCCTGGAGAAGGAAATGGCAACCCACTCCAGTATTCTTGCCTGGGAAATCCCACAGACAGAGGAGCCTGGTGGGCTGCAGTCCAGGGGGTTGCAAAGAGTCGTACAGGACTGAGTGACTGAGCAACAACAACAGAGCCGAGGGTGCAGCCATGGGGGGTGGGAAGGCCTGCCGGGCCCCTCACCTCTCCACGGCCCTCCGGATGTGGGCCATCCAGGTGTTCCTGTCTTCCTTCGAGCTGGTATAGATCTCGTACATCTCGGGCCCATGCAGGGAGGCACTGATCAGAAACATGGCTTTCTCCTCGTTGGCTACCTCCCTCACGATGAGCTTTTGCAGCGAGATGACGGGGCGCTTGGAGTCCTGCACAGGTGGGAGGGGAACAGGGAGGGTGACCCTGTACCTGCTGCTGCCCCACAGCTGTGGAACCGCGAGCTGGAGGGGAAGGGGACGGGGGTGGGGGCGTGCACCCCGCTTATCCTCCAATTCAAGGGAGAAAGGTTTTTCCATCTAGGGGGAAAAAGGCACTATGGTGATGATATCCTCACATCATTTTTCATGTGTCTGTTCAATGTGCTTAAAAGATGTTTTATGATCGCTAATGCATGAATGCTGTACAAAACTCAGCAATATAACAGCTGGTGGTCTATGGTAACAAACACATCTTCCTCCCAAACCTGTGTCCCAAACAATCAGAGCCAAGCAGTATTCCCAATCTCTGGGCATCCCCCAAGAGGCAGTGCTCTGACCGACCAGTAAAAGGCACGCTTGTAACTGGTTGTTATGGGCTGAACTGGTCTCTAGCCGCCACTGACCCTAGCTAAATCCATATGCCGAGGTCCTAACCTCAGAAAACATGATGGTATATGGAGACAGAGTTGTTAAAGGGGTGACTAAGTTGAAGTGAGGGCTGAGGGGGGTGGCCCTGACCCAACAGGACTGGGGTCTTTCTGAGCAGAGGTGATGATCAGGATCCAGGCACACACAGAGGGTGGCCAGGTGGGGCACTTGGGGAGCAGCAGACATGGTGTCGCCCTCGTGGGAGTGAACACCCAGCACGCATGACGCTTGCTGGGGTCATGGGCGTGACAGCGCAACCTACTTCTGGAAACTTCTTGAGAAGCCAGTTTAAGTCTCTGGGAAAGGGATGAGACTCCAGAGTTGAGTGACAAAGTCCCTCATCCTCTCCAGGGGGACTCAGTAGTGGGTATTCATGGGTCACCCAGGTGAGAGGGGGAAGAGGCCAACTCCCTGGTAGACGAGGGCCAGGTGGGGTGGATGGACCCCAGACTGACTCCGAGTCCTCCCCAGCGGGGAGCTCCTGCAATGTGGCTGTTCTAGGACCAGTGGGCCATGGGGCCAACGCAGCCACAGCTCACAGGATGGCGGCTGCCTGAGCCGCATCCTCAGGGGTGACCGGGCAGCCTTGGCATGACCCTGAGGCCCCCTCAAGCCACTGCACGGGACCTTGGTTTTGGCAAAGTCTACTCCTGCCTTGCTGGCACCTTCTGGCCCTGGGAGGGCCTGGGACGACAGGGTAACATATGGGTGTGCTTCTCTAGCCACCATGCTCTCAGGCCACCCCCCTGCCCCAGCACTGAGGTAGCCCCCTGGTTGCTCCTGCCCCTCAGCTGCCTCCATGTGGGCAGGTTTTGAGTAGCAAAGGGACAGGACACGTACCACGGATGCAAAGACGTATTTCTGATCCTTTTCTTGGAGCAGCAGCAGCACATCTGTCAACAGGACTGCGAGGACGTCTAAAGGGAGAGCATGAAAGGAGATGTCTTTCAGGGTCCCCGTGGCCGTGTGGATCCTGCCAGGCAGACGGAAGCCCAGGTGGCCTCGGCCCTGTGGCGCTAAGTCGGTGCCATGATGCTTCTGCAGGAGCCCAGTGTCGGGGGGTGTCCCAGCTTCGACTTGACCCCTCCCCTCCCCTCTCCTGGTTTCAACATTTAACAGCGAACCCCTGGACCCTTGCATCCTGCCTCCTGCCACGGATATACTCTCGTCCCCAGGCGCCAGAGCTTCCTGGTGGTGGCAGGCTTGGAGCCCTGTCCCTGTGGAGACATTGTGAGGTGACCACCAGGCAGAGCTGGTACACAGGGGTGCGAATCCTAAGCTGTGTTTCTAACAGCAGCACTAGCGCTGTGGGAAATGAAAACACCGCCTCCTCAGGGAGCTTGCTCAGGATACCCCACCCCAGTTAGATACCCTCCCCTTATGGAATTCTCCTGCACTGAAGCCTGTGGGGTTCCTCTGAAGCACGTACTGAGCTTTTCACTGTTTTCCTGTTTACTTCTCTCTGTCCACCGGCTGGAGCCCCACGGGGTAGGGCCTCGGCCACCTGCCTTGGTGCTGGGCACACAGTGGGTCTCAGTTGTAAACCGTATCTTCTCGCTGCTCACCTGCTCACATGGAGAACAGACACTTTCTGTCATCTGGCCACCTGTGACACTTCCCCAGAGATCTTTAAAGATGCTGAGGCCAAAGGACAGGCGATGGGTGTTTCCAGAGGCTCATGGAACGGACAGGACACTCAAGGATGAGCCCTGAGCTCTGGTTTGGAACGGCACAGCAGATCTCGAAAGGAGGGCTTGGAGCTCGCCCCAAGCAGCAGGGGTGACACCCACGTCGCATTCTCTACCCCCACTGGGGCCTGTTACTGTTGTTTAGAACTCTGAGGGCTCTGCTGAGTCAGGGAGTCATGATATGCTGGGTTTCTGCTCAGGAGTCGGTGACTCGCTGCGCCCTCTTCACCTGGTGGCCCTTGCTGTGTGCACCATACCACCTCCATCACTGGAGACAGAGGGCACCCCTGCAGCCACCTCCAGCTTGCTCCTGCTCTGATTCTCCACTCCTCCCGACTTGCTATATAACCATCCTTTAGCCATGAAGTGGTGGCTCTGTGTCAGCTGGTACCCACCACTCCAAAATGGTGCCACTGATCCAAGATAGCGTCCACCACTCGAACATTACACCCACCACTCCGAGGTGGTAACACTGATCCAAGATGGCACCCATCACTCCAAGATGGTGCCACCGATCCAAGATGGCACCAACCACTCCAAGATGGTGCCACCGATCCAAGATGGCACCCACTACTCCAAGATGGTGTCACTGATCCAAGATGGCACCCACCACTCCAAGATGGTACCCACCACTCCAAGATGGCAGCCACCACTCCAAGATGGCACCCACCACTCCAAGATGGTGCCACCGATCCAAGATGGCACCCACCACTCCAAGATGGTGCCACCGATCCAAGATGGCACCCACCACTCCAAGATGGTGCCACCGATCCAAGATGGCACCCACCACTCCAAGATGGTGCCACCGATCCAAGATGGCACCCACCACTCCAAGATGGTGCCACCGATCCAAGATGGCACCCACCACTCCAAGATGGTGCCACCGATCCAAGATGGCACCCACCACTCCAAGATGGTGCCACCGATCCAAGATGGCACCCACCACTCCAAGGTGGTGCCACTGATACAAGATGGCGCCACTAATGCAAGATGGCACCTACTACTCTAAAATGGTACCACCAACCCAGGATGACATTCACCAACCCAAGATGGTGCCACTGATCCAAGATGGCGCTGACCACGCCATGATGGAGCCCAGCAGAGGCGGCCGGCGCAGGGCTTTACCTTTCAGGCGCCCAGAGGTGGTCTTCCAGCACAGGGTGCCCTCCAGGTGGAGCTGCCTCTGCAGCATGTCCTCCTTGCGGAAGGTCAGCCCATTTTTGAGCTTGCTGGAGGACTTGAGGTCCATCTTCCCAGCGATCTCCCTGAGGCGCTGGCCCTTCTCGCACTCACTGACCCTGGCGTCCACTTGTGAGATGATGTCTTTGATGAGGTTCAGGGCCTGGGTCAGGTCTCTGTGGTCCTCGGAGCCAGCTACCACACATGGCAGAGTTAGCGCTTTCCTTGGTCTGCATCCACACACGTGATGGAGGCAGGCAGGCTATGGGGTCGAGGAGGTGTCTCCCGAGGCCATGGCTCAGAGCGGCCTCGAGAGTCACCTTCCAGCTCAAGTCTCCCGAGAGATAAACGCTTCTCCTAAGTAAAGGTAACAGCCCAGCGCCTGGCTGACACCAAGACAGAGCGTTTGTTGAATGTAGAAGCTGAGGCGCAAGTCAAGCAATTAAAACGGCCCTGCACAGCCCTGGGTCACCAGCCTCCCCCTGCCCTCCAGCTCTCCAAAAAAGACTCCCACCACCGTCCCCCACCATCACCAAGGGCTGGCTCCTCCCACTCCAAGGGCAGCGGGACTCCTGCATCCTCCCACTGCCCAAATCCCCTGGAGAAAACAGGGAGGTGTGGTCAGTACTGCCCTGGCCTTTGAGAACCCTGGGCTGGGCTACATGCTCATCTTCTCTGCCCTCCATGGCACCTGGCATGTGACACGGAGGTCCTTAGCCAGAACACAGCTTGCACCCTTCCACTGACTCTTCAATACTAGTTCAACTGCTCTAGTTGAGACTTTGCAGGAACTGAAGGGGGGGTGCAGGCAAGGGAGACCAAACACCCTGTGTTTCTCAAGTTGGAAATCCCAGCCCCCAGGAGGGTAGATTCTACAAGGTGGGAGCTCAGTTAATGATCGCTGAGCCTGGCTGAATCCAGGACAGATTGCAGAGCAGACTGTCTAATCCACTGTTAGGACGGGGGCGGGGAGACTGAGACCCTCCTCCCCACCCAGCGTGGACAGGCAAGGCAGGAGGGCTGGCATACCTTCTGTATTCTGGATAATTCGCTCTACCAGCACAGGGTACTTGGTGATGCGTTGGGTGACCAGGAGGATACACTCCTGCACGCCGAGCCGCCTCACGATGGAGAAGTTGCCGATTCTCTGTGAAATGGAGACGACAAAGCCATGCCGTATGGGCATCTGTTTCCTGCCGAATCGTTAACGGTGGGACACGGGGGGCTGGGGACCCTTTCCTTTATCAGTTCATGGGGACCTTTTCTTTGTTGCTTCAGCAGACACTTGAAAGCAGGGACCGGGCTTCCCTGGTGGTCCGGTGGTTGAGAGTCCACCTTGCAATGCAGGGGACACCGATTTGAACCCTGGTCCGGGAAGATTCGACATGCCAAGGAGCAACTGAGCCCACATGCTGTGACTACTAAAGCCCATCCACCCTAGAGCCTGTGCTTCTCAAAAAGAAGCTACTGCAGTGAGAAGCCCATGCATTGCAATGAAGAGTAGCTCCCGCTTGCCACCAGAGAAAGCCCGCATGCAGCAATGAAGACCCAGCACAGCCAAAAATAACTAACTAAATAAAAAATTAAAAAAAGAAAGCAAGGAGTGCCTGCTATATACAGAAAGGCCAAGAAGCCTGAGGTTGACTCACTTGCTGTAAAATGCAGGGCTCTGCAAAAGCCATGAGGAAGAAACTAGCTGGTGTGGATTTTGGGAATCACCGGAGAGCTGTCCACACACACACGTGCACACGTGCAGACCCTAACACTGCTGATGGTTGTTGAGGCCTTCTGATGCAGCTGGGCCTGTGGTCCCTGCAGTAGCTCCCTGGTGGCTGCTGGTGCATGCTTCTGGCTAAGAGCCCAAAGAGGCGATCATCTGAAGCCATCCTTTCTTTTTTTTGGCTGAATTGTGCAGCTTGCGGAATCTTAGTTCCTCAATCAGGGATTGAATCCAGGTCCACAGCAGTGAAGTGGCAAGTGCTAACCACCGGACGGCAGGGAAAGCCCTGAAGCACCTCTTGGTGGGGGCTGGGGCAGCTTCCTGTGCTTCCTTCTGCTTGTCTGTCCCCACTGCTCTGCTTTGTGTTTTAGGAAGGCCAGGAACCATTGTATTTTTGACTGTGCCATGGTGGCATGTGGGATCTTAATTCCCCTGACTAGGATCAAACCTGTACCCCCTGCATCGGAAGCGTGGAGTCTTAACCACTGGACTGCCAGGGAGGTTCCAGGAGCCAGTTTGTAAGAGCATGGGAGGGGATGGGACAGAGACCTGAGACTTGGCTCTGTTTCCTTCTGTCTCGTGGGAAACCCCCACCTGCGAGGGGCTTCTGGTTCAGGACGTCAGGCGGCCTGGCCCCGTGCTCATCACCAGATGAATTCAGACCACTAGACGACCCTCTCCCTGTCCCATCGGTCTGCTGCCGGGACAATGGAGTGAAATTTAATGACTCTATGCCCTTCACTCTAGCCCGTTATTTACTGGGTGTCACTTGGGGCACAGGCTGCAGGCATGGAGCTGTTTTGGGGCTTCTGCTGCAGGGCACACGCTGACAGCGCCCCACGGCCTTGGCCCAGGAGCACCTCCCAGGACGCGGCAGGCAGGGGTCTTGGCTCCTGGGCCCTGAGCACCCACATGCTGTCAGGCAGAGGACAGGTGTGGGTCATTCCATGGGCTGATGGGGACGAGCGGGGAGCAGACGGCCGGAGGACAGAAAGGGGCAAAGGCTTGCAGGCCTTGTATCTGCTAGAACATCTGAGGCAGGGGAGGTGGCTCCGGAGGGGACGCTCGTGTCCCCTCGACAGTCTGAAGGACGGTGGTCACCCACTGAGTGGCATCTCAGGGGCCACCCTGCTGTGGTGGAAACAAAAACCACGCCTGCTGTGCTTTACACCCGGGGATTTTCCAGACCTTTCATGGCCCTGTTCTAAATGACTCTGTGGTTAAAAATGAGGTAGAACCTGGAAAATCACCGTTTTGTAACAAGTCCTTTATAAACCTCTCCAAATGCCTACAGTTTTGTGGGGAAAACAAAAATAAACAAAACAAAACCGCTCCCCATGAACAAACCAAAAAACCCACCTACTGCAAAGAGAATACGTTTTTAATATAAAGAAATAATTTTTTTTTACCTTGATCAAGTTTTGAAATTTCTTGTTTTGCTGCAGCAGCAACTTGTAGTGACTGACAGCATCGTTGTGACCGCTACAAAAGACGCTGTATTTTTCTTTCATCCTCTCTCCGTTTTCACCTGAAAACTGAGGAGAGGCGTGGACCTGTTACTAGGAGAAACATGGAAACTGCTGGGGAACGTCTTCACCTCGTTCGCCTGAGTCTGCTAAACCACAGATTGACCTGACTTGGGGTTTCACTCTCGTCTGGCTTGCTGGCCCCAAACAAAATGCTTCGGCACATGGTGTCTCATTAACAGGGCACCGAAAGGGCAAAGGAGAAAACTTCTGCATGTCACAGGTGCTTGTAAAACACCCCGAAATCCGACCAGGAAGAATACATTTAAGCAAGAGAATGTCAGAAAAAAATCAGAGGTGAAAAGGGTCTTCTTTTCATGAAAGGGTCGTCTTCTCCTTAGTTAGGTGACTTGCATGCTCCGGGTGCTTCAAGGGCAGATGAGGGGTCCTGGGTCCCCTCTGTCAATCTCGGCTCGGCCCAGAAGTCCATTCAAAAGTCAGTTTGGGGTCCATGGCCCTGCCATCCATGGCAGTGGTTCAAACACCACGCAGGTGTCAAGACCAAAAAAAAAGTAAAAACTGGCTAACCAACTGGCCAAACAAAAGCACAGCCTGTACACTGGACGGTGTCTCAACAAGCGTGTTTGCTGTTCAGGCCTCTGTTTCTGAGCTCCCCTGCCTCAGATGGGCAGCTGTGAGAGGCCAGGACCACTGTCCTCGGGGGCTGGGCTCTCAGAACACAGAAGGACAAAGTGGGGTGGGGGTGGGTCTGGCCATACCCACCTGCTGAAGCAGGAGGTCCCCGATCTTCCGGATGATGTAGTTGTGGGCACTGCCCTCCTCCAGCGACTCCAGGCGGCGCTCCTTCAGCCGACACAGGAAGTGGCTGTGCACCTCCAGCAGGTCGTCTGCGCCTGGGAACAGGCGGCTGACGGCCTTGGGGCTGAATTGCAGCTCCTCCCGCAGGGCCCGGGAGTAGACCTTGAGCATGATCTTGAGCGTCCGCACATGGTGGGCCTCCGTCTGCATCAGCTCTGAGGGGGCGGGGATGTGGGAATTAGCGGCACAGGTCGACACCCCGGCTGGGCCCTCCCTCGTCTCACTATGGGCCAGTCTGGCCTCTCAGCTTTCCTCGAAGCCCTCATCATAGTCGTCTGACCTCCCAGGGGCCAGGCCTCCCGTCCTCCCTGGCCCAGCACTGCCCAGGGCCCAGCTTAAGGAGGTGGACACACACCAGGAAAGGGAGGACTGGATGTATGCCGAGACCTCAACTTCACAGGAGGGTTTTCTGTCTAATGTCAACTGAAGACGTTTTCAGGCTGCTTGAAACAAGACTGTTCTGATGGACATCCCTCCCTGGGATGTGAAACTCACACGCTGGTGCTGTGTCAGAGACTCGCCCCAGACTGTAACTGATAGGAAAAGTGAAGCTCAAGGGAGGATTTTTAATTCATGTTAAAAGCAAATAAAGATTAGATTTTGTGATGAAGTTTTTCTGTTGTTTAACTTAAGGTCTTGAAGCTGTCAGAGACGAAACAGAAGTCAAGAGGATACATGTATGCGCACGGCTGATTCCTGATGCTGTCCACCTGAAACTATCACCATGTTGTTCACTGGCTATTGCTGTTGTTTAGTCACTACGCTGTGTCTCTCTTGTGACCCCATGGACTGTAGCCTGCCAGGCTCTGCTCCTCTGTCCATGGGATTTCCCAGGCAAGAATACTGGAGTGGGTAGTCAGCCATATCCTTCTCCAGGGGATCGTTCCAACCCAGGGATCACACCCACGTCTCCTGCTTGGCAGGCAGATTCTTAACCACTGAGCCATCAGAAAAGCCCGTTAATCAGTTATACTCCAATTTAAAATAAAAAGTTTAAGGGAAAGCTTAATAGCATCGGCCCGTTCCAGGGCTGCCAGCCATGGGGCTGGAAGGACTCTGTGCTTGTCCAGCTGTGGAGACAGCGAGGCGAAGCGCTGTCCAGATGGAAGCGGTGGACTGCTGCCCCCACCGGCCCTGTCTGCAGGACCCCTGGCTGGCCCGGGCTCTCCTCCTTGCCCACACCCCGACTTGCTCTGGCCCTGGCAGGGAGCTGAGTGTGTAAAACGCGGAAGGAGTTGAGTGTCCACTGGTGAGTGGTCACCACTGAGCTGCAGGGAGGGGGGCCTGGAGGGACCTGCCGGGAGCACCAGCCCAGGTTTGGGCAGTGTCTGGGAGCTATGGTTTCCATG
This sequence comes from Bos indicus, assembly GCF_029378745.1. NCBI lineage: Eukaryota > Metazoa > Chordata > Mammalia > Artiodactyla > Bovidae > Bos > Bos indicus. The sequence continues at coordinate 16,093,170 of NC_091766.1, read as the reverse complement.
GTGACCATGATATCCGGTCTCAGGAGAGTGGCTGCTCACGGCTAGCTCTCTGATGGTTACTGGGAAGAGGTGCCCACCTGGGAGCCGGTGTTATGGTCACATTCAGATGGACAGACCCGCCTTCAGAGCCCCCATTGCGGCTCTGTCTGGGCCTGTTTGCGGTCATCTGACTGGGGACGGCTGGGATGGGCCTGCGTGGTCTTCTCCCTCGGGGTCACCAGCAAGGTGGGGATGACTAAGGACTGGGCATTGGGCCATTCCCCTCCCCGGGGACTGATTCTCAGAAAGTCTTGCCCGGCCGCCCCATCCCTGGCCCGGAAGGCCCAGTTGCCCTGGGATGAGGGGAGCAAGTGTAGGGTGCCACGTGGTCTCAGGAAGGATCGACAGTGGAGCCCCGGCTCCCCAGTGGAATCAATTAAAAAAAAAAAACGAGAAAAGAAGAAAGAGAAGGCGCGCAGGCCTCCTTACCATAAAGCACGTCCTGCCTTTTCACCACCTCCCTCTTCTGTTTCTTCACATACTCGGGGTCCACAGAGAGGCTCCAGGACTCAGCCTCGAACTCGTGGGTGTCCGCTTCGACCTCGCCTCTCAGCGAGGCAGTGTAGGGGTCTGAGGGAAGGACAGGAGGCTGCTGCTCGGCGGCTGGGGCCTAGCTGGCTCAGGGGCTACCCCCCGCCCTTGTCCCCTGGATGCCTGCACGTGGGTCTCGATGCCTCCCAGAGACTGGAGCCTACGTGACACCCGGGGAAGGATCACGGTGATGGTACCTTCTATAAAGATGGGCTCAGTGCTGGAAGATGTAAGAAAAAGCGAGTCATCGGCCACCTGCTTGAGCTTCGGAAACAGTGTATCAGTTTCATCCATCTCTCCTGTGAGTGGTCTAAAGAGACATAAAAACAACTTTAAAGAACTTGAATTAAGCGCGCGCGCACACACACACACACACACACTCATACACACACACACACAGTCTATAAGAGCAAACCAGGTTATTACTTGATTTGATTAAGAGCAAACCAGGTTGTTACTTGATTTGATTAGATACTATTTGAGAACTTTCTGGATGTCAATATAAGGCTTAACTCTGTCATAAACCTTTTTTTTTCCTTTCTTTTTCTGGCTGTGCTGCGTGGTTTGTGGGATGTTAGTTCCCTGACCAGGACTGAACCTGCACCCCCCGCCATGGAAGTGCCCAGTCTTAACCACTGGACCACCAGGGAAGTCCTTGTCACAGATCATTTTTGAAAATTAGGAGACTACCTGTGAATGTGACATGACGAGCTCTTCCATCAAACTAACTTTTTTTTGGTGGAGGGTAGGGAGTATGGTTGATCTACAATATTACGTAAGTTATGGGTGTATAACATAGTGAATCAGAATTTTTTTGACTCAACTTTTATATTCCGTTTATAGTTATTATAAAATATTGGCTATATCTCCTGTGCTATACAATACATCCCTGTAGCTCATCTATTCTGTACGTAGTAGTTTGTGCCTCTTAAGTCCTTGCCCCTATCTTGCCTCTCCCCACTGGCAACATTAGTTTGCTCTCTGTATCTGCCACCAAAACTAATTTAATGTTCAAGTACATTCTATGAAAAAGTGAGTTAAAGCGTTAGTCACTCAGCCGTGTCTAACTCTTTGAAACCCCCTGGACTGTAGCTGCCAGGCTCTTCTGTCCATGGGATTCTCCAGGCAAGAATGCTGAAGTGGGTTGCCATTCCCTTCTCCAGGGGATCTTCCCGATCCAGGGATCAAACTCCAGTCTCCTGCATTATAGGCAGATTCTCTACCATCTGAGCATCAGGGAAGCCACCCAAGTACACTCTACAGGTGTATTCATTAAATGCTTCCTTTCCTAGCCACTGGTGCCCTCTGGAATCCCCAGAATTCTTTCCAGCCAGAGCAGGGTGGACACAGCTTCATTCCCAGTCCAGATTAAAGGGAGAATCCTTTCTAGGGGAAAAGAAGATCAGCTTCTTGTCCTACCGACTCATGCAGAGACATTTTTTTTTAACATGAGGTTTTCTACTTGAACGCTGCTGAATGCAGCACTTCGAGAACCACCTGGAAGCCCTAGGAAAACCAGCCTAAAGCATAAATAATACGATACAGACTCCGCAGCGACCCCAGCAGGCTTCCTGCCTGGTCTGCAGGACGGAAAGGAGCCCTGTCCAAGGGTTCTTCAAGAGCGGGAGGCAAACTGGCTCCAAGTGGCTGGGGACCCCAGAACACACCTTTTTTTCCCCTTCCCTTTTGAACTTTTTATTTTATATTGGGGTACAGCTGATTAACAATGTCATGATGGTTTCAGGTGAACACTGAAGGGACTCAGTCATACATATACATGTATCCATTCTCCCCCAGACCCCTCTCCTATCCAGGTTGCCACATGACACTGAGCAGAGCTCCCTGTGCTATAGCGTAGGTCTTTGTTGGTTATCCATTTAAAATATAACAGTGCGGAACACACTGTTTTTGAAAAAGGAAGAGAAGTGAATCTCCCAGGCAGGTGTTAATGGGAATCTTGCCTTTTGGTGGTGTGGTCCTGCCGAGGGTCTCCTTCCGGAGAGGCTGTCCGAGGGGTCCCTGAGGAAGCCTCCCCACCTACCCGCTTCCTCCCTTCGCCAGCTCCTGGTGGCAAAGGGGGTAACCCACTCACCCGAGTCTTGTCCCGGTTCCCGCTGGGCTGGGTGCTGGCTGTGGACCCCCCTTCTGCGAGACCGTCATGCCGACATTCCTGGTCGGGCGTGGGCTGCCATCAGACAGGAGGGTGGCCCTCGGGTGCTCCTTCAGGGATGCTGCAACAGAGGCAAAGACAGAGTGGGTGCTGAGGAAGTGGGCGGGGTAGCGCAGGTGGCCCGTCGGGAGGCCCTGCTCCGACTGGGGCCGCAGCGCCGAAAGGATCTTGGAGGTCAGCAGCTCGTTGTCCAGGAAGATGCTCTCGCTCCACTTCCTGGGGAGAGAGCCATAGAAGGAGAGCTCAGGGCGGCTGCGGGGCGCGCCCTCCCTGTCGCTGCTCTTGGAATGCCCGTTCCCCATGGTCACGCTCTGGGCACTGAGACTCGGCTGCTCTGTGCTGTTTTTATACCCTGGAGCAGGGAGGGGGGGGAATCCTTCTAGAAATGGCAAGCTGGTTCTCTTACTGTATTGGCTGAAGCCGTGGGTCTGGAGGGCAGGAAGTGGGTCCCCACTGTGACCGTTCAGTGTGGAAATCGCATAGGATTTTCTCCTTGGGTAAAACACCAACAAAACGGCAACTCCCCCACTCCAGACCCTTTCTGTCTTGGTGGGGAGAGGGGGCAGATAGTAAGGATCAGCTTATATCCGCCACAGAGAATCTTAGGATCACAGACTAAGGACCTCGTACCGACATCACACACGCGATTGTAATTAATCTGAGACCAGCTGTCAGGGTGATTCTGAGATGTGGAGACCACTGGGTCTCTGATGCTCGTAATTGCTAACAGAACCTGAGGCTCTGATCCTATAGTAGAAGGTGATCGGAAACCAACCGAACACACAACAGGGGCCCCAGCAGGGCTGTCTGTGCTCATCAGCTCGTTAATTTCAGAGTTGGCATGTTACTGTTGATAGCAACTTATCCCCCCCAACCCTGCCACAGATCATAAACTTGAATGTGTTCTACTCATATGTGAATTCATTCAATCCTCTCAGTAAGTGTGAAACTAGGCAATCTTATCTTCACCTTGATAAATAAGGACACTGATAATTAAGAAGCCCAATGCCACTTATATTTGATAAATGAAAGCCCATGATATACTCACAAGATGACCTGATTCAAATCTATAATTTTTTCACACTTGTTACTAGCAGTGCCTTGCATGTTACTTTAAGGTCACAATCTATGGGCGAGTACTGATCTATTATAACTATACTTGAAGTCATGATTATACTGGATTTTGGACACACACCCCCCAAACACAATACACACACACACACAATAAAAAACAAAAACAACAAAACCAGAAATGTAGCAACAGACTGGATGTCGAGCGGAAAGGATGTTGAACACAAGTAAGAGACCAAGAGAAATTTGAAATTAAAATAATTTCAAATTATTTTTTAAAAATGTGATGCTAGAATTAATGTTTTAAAAGTGCAAATGTAATTTTTGCCTTTTTAAATTTAAAAATATGTATTGAAGGACTTCTCTGGTAGTCCAGTGGTTAAGAATCCACCTGCCAATGCAGGGGACAAGGGTTCAATCTCTGGTCTGGAAAGATCCCACATGTGATGGGGGCAACTAACCCTGTGCAACACAACCATTGAGCCACCGCTCTAGGGCCTGCAAGCCACAAGTACTGAGCCCATGTGCTGTAACTACCAAAGCGTGCGTGCCTAGAGCCTGTGCTCCAGGACAAGAGAAGCCACCACAGTGAGAAGCTGGTGCACCGAAACTGGAGAGTAGCCTCCCTCGCTGCAACTAGATAAAAGCCTGAGCAGCAACCAAGACCCAGCACAGCCAAAAATAAAAATATATACAGGGGAAAAAAAAGTGCTGAACATTTAGATGCACGGTGCCCACTGATTCCTCCCTCACTGATGGAAAACTGCAGCTCTTAGAAAGCCAGGCTGTCATTAATTAGGCTGATTTTTTGCTGCCTCTTTTTTGGCAAATCCACCATGTAAGTCAAGCCTACTTGGGATGGGCTGCTTGGCTAATTTTGAAAGCCACATTTAAAAGCTTTGCTCTAAGACAAACAGCAGCCTTTAAAAGAAATCTGACCACTGGCATTCCAGATCTGGCTCCTGGGTCCCCAGCGCATCCCTTCCCCGTCCCCTGGTTTCTCTATGTCACTCGAGGAAAGTAGTTGGGATTCTGGTTCTGAGTAGCATGGAGACTGGGTGGTGCCACGTGCTCAGTGATTTCAGACGTCCTGACATGGAGATTGTAAATGGCTAATGGTGCCTATTATCGTGGTAGACACAGGTGGTCAAGCTGTCGCCCATATACCAACACCTGTTTGGCAAAGGTGAAAATCGTAAACCGAGGCCTCCACGGTCCCTGGCAAGTGCTTCCCGGCATTTCTACACCCAGTGAACTCCACCTCGGCAATTATGATCTATCTGGATGTACAAACGGGACGAACGCAGAGACAAAGCCTTTGCCCAGTGTCCTGGTGTGGCTGGTAGGCTGTTCCTGTGACCCAAGGTCCTGCCTGAAGTTGGATGGATTCTGCTGTAATCGAACAGCCCACAGAAGAAAAGGTAACCAGGAACGCCCTCGAAGAATCACCGCTTCCAGAGAATTTTTAGAAAATGATGGATAACACTAAATCTACAGTAAGTGTAATCAGAGCCTCCTTGGGGTGTTGGGAAGACACTTTGAGGTTCTTCCATCTTGGTCTTGCTTAGGGATCCCAGGTACCCCTGGACTCTCAGAAGGGGAGAAGGGACAAAATTCCAGGTAACACAATGCTGAGTTGGCCCTGACAACGTATGCCATGATTTACTCATTTACTCTCATTATTGTCTGTCTCCTTGGTAGGAGGGAGAAAGGGTCTCTCACAAAGTAGGCACCAAGAAATCACTGTTTCACAGGATTTTATTCAGCTAGAAAAAGGAATGAAATTCTGATACTTGCTGCAACGTGGACAAAATGTGAGGACACGATGCTCAGTGAAGTAAGTCAGACACCAAAGGACAAAGATGGTCGGATTCCTCTTCTAGGAGGTCCCAAGAGGAGTCAGACTCCCAGAGACAGAATGCAGGATGGGCTGAGGTGGGTTCCCGGGGTGGGGGAGGGGAATGAGGAGTTTTGCTTAACATGGACAGTTTCAATTGGGGAAAATGAAGAGAGTTTTGGAGATGGATGGTGGTGATGGTTGCCTGACCCTGTGAATGTACTTAATGCCACTGGATTGTACTCTTCAAAATGGTAAGGCTGGAGCCTTAGTCACCGGATTACCAGGGAACTCCTAAGTGACTCACATTTTTCACTTCAACTATCTCTGCACGTGATTGTGAACACCGCACAAGTACTGATTTGAGGGTTACAGACACATTTTAGCCAGCAGGTGAATCTGCAAACACGGAATCCAAGAATAATGTCGTTCGTCCATACAGTGGAATACGAGGTACTCAGCCAAAGAAGGAACGAAAGGTTGAAACATGCTCCTATGAGGATGGACCTGGGAAAAACCCTGCTGAGTGAAAGAGGTCAGGCACATAAGATCTCTCAGTGCAGGATCCCGTCTCTAGGAAACATGCAGGATAAGTCCATCTACAAAGGCAGAAAGCAGATTAACAGGTGCCTAGGACTGGGGGCTTCCCTGGTTGCTCAGACGGTAAAGATTCTGCATGCAGTGTGGGAGACCTGGGTTCTATCCCTGAGTTGGGAAGAACCCCTGGAAGAGGGCATGGCAACCCACTCCACTATCCTTGCCTAGAAAATCCCACAGACAGAGGAGCCTGGTGGGCTAAAGTCCATAGGATTAAAAAGAGCTGGACATGACTGAAGCGCCTAAGCACAACAACAGGACTGGGGGAGATTGGAGGGGGACAGCTCATGGGTATGGGGTTTCTTCTGGGGGTCTAAACTTGACTTCACGAAAAAAAAATGAGAAGGGGGAAATTCCCTGATGGTCCAGTGGTTAGGAATTGGCGCTTTCACTGTCCTGGGCCTGGGGTTCGATCTCTGGTTGGGGAACTAAGATCCTGAAAGCCACGTGGTGTGGCCAAAGAAACAGTTTTTAATTAAAACATTTTTTAAATCAATAAAATGGATTGCAGTGACTCTGAGAACATTAAAAGCCACTGCACCGCACACTGAAATTGGTGGATTGTATGATATGTGCATTGCATCATGGTTAATGGGTAAACTGAGAGGAAGGGCCATCTTTCTGCAGGAGGAGAGGGAGCCAAGGGATCTGTAGGCTTGACCCCCACTGTGAGTGAATCTTGCTGTCCCTGACTCTGAGACAGCAGGAATCTGTATTTGTCCTGCCATCGTGTTCTCCTACACCAGGACAGCTACGGTGGGGCAGGTGAGCAGTGGCCGGGCGCTGGGATCTGGGCGGTGCTGTCTGCACTGCCATGGGAGCCACCCGGGAGCTTAATTAGCACCCTCTGCCTGCCGCTGAGAGGTGCCATCGACCGGTGTGCTCCTGGCCCTCTGTGGCCACCCGTCCACCGTGGAGGGGACCCAGAGGAGAGGGAGGGACAACAAAGAGAAGTGAATGGTAAAAATGGAAAAAGTTCTTGGCCCGGAGGAAAAAACACACCCTGTTCTCAGCCACAAACACAGACAGCAGTCCGTTCTCAGGAATTTTTTTTTTTTTCAAACCTGGAATCTAGAAAAATAGTGTAAATGATCTTATTTGCAAAGCAGAAATAGACACAGACATAGAGAACAAATGGATGGATATCAAAGGGGAAAGGGGTGAAGCGGGTGAACTGGAAGCTTTGGATGAACATATATACACTCTACTGATAGTAGGTATAAAATCGCTAACTGATGAGAACCTACCGCACAAGGAACTCTACTCAGTGCTCTGTGGTTACCTAAATGGGGAGGAAATCCAAAAAAGAGGGGATATATGTAAACATACGGCTGAGTCACTGTGCAGTACAGCAGAAACTGACACAACATCGTAAAGCAACTGTACTCCAAAGAAAATCAATAATAATAATAATAATAATAAAAAAAGATGCTACCCTGGGTTGGGCTTCCATGTGGGAGAGTCTCAGACAGACTGGTCATATAATACAGGTATATATCCTAAGCCTGGTGGCTCAGACAGTAAAGATTCCGCTTGCAAATGCAGGAGACACAACAGACAAGGGTTTGATCCCTGGGTTGGGAAGTTGCCTTGGAGGAGGGCATGGCAACCTACACCAGTATTCTTGCCTGGAGAATCCCATGGACAGGGGAGCCTGGAGGGCTACACAGTCCACCAGGTTGCAGAAGCAACTTAGCACCCACACACCCTGGGTTATGAATCATATCCCTCCTAATGTTCTTCAATGAATAAAAGCAAATAACGTAATCACTTTTAAAAATGTCCTTGCTGCTAAAACCACAAAAACAAAAACCCGTTTTGTCTTGGTTTCTTAAAGAGTGGTCTCTGAGCAAATCAGGTGACGAAGCTGGTGTGAGAGCTGAAGTGATCCCACCTTGAGATGTTACTTGGGTGACAGACCCCACGCTGTGCAGTTCAGGTGAACAGGGGCTAATTTCTATCCCACTTAGGCTCCCGAGTGAGCTGCCATCTATAAATCCCCTGATACACCAGCAGGACCCCATCAGCCCCCGGGGGAATCATTAAGGACCCACAAGAAAAGTCTATGAATATGACTTAATAGTTACAGACCTGTTGAAAATTAATTTTCAAGGAAACCCATCAAGTGACCATCTTAATTGGACTTAAACTGTCCTTCTATAATCTAGACCCACACTGGTTTCCAGAAACACTGACTTCCAAATAAGAATTTTAAATTCTAACCAACAAGGATATACCCCCTGTTGTTATACCAACAACCATATACCCCCCTGCTGTGTAGCATGGGGACCTATATTCAATATCTTATAATAACCAATAATGGAAACGAATCTGAAAAAGAATAGATATACATGTATTGTTGTTCGGTTGCTAAATCGTGTCTGACTCTTTTGCAACCCCATGACATGACTGTAGCCCACCAGGCTCCTCTGTCCATGGGATTTCCTGGGCAAGAATACTGGAGTGGGTGGCCATTTCCTTCTCCAGGGGATCTTTCCAGCCCGGAGATCGAACCCAAGTCTCCTGCACTGGCGGGTGGATTCTTTACCACTGATCCACCTGGTATTACTGAATCATTTTGCAGTACACCTGAAACTAACACAACATTGCAAATCAACTAGACTTTAAAAATTTTTTTAATATTCTAAATGGCAGACTCCTCCTGTCACTCTATAGGAAACCAACTGGAAACATCTCTGGGAGGCAGCTGGGCCAGGGTACCACGTTCCTGCAGTTTTCTACTGCAGGCCAAGCAAGTGGATCAGACTGGCGGCATCTTTAGGCAGGACCAGACTTCCCCAGCCACCCAGCAGTTTTGGAAGCTTGGCTTCAGAACAGCTCCCCCATTTCTCCCATTTGGGTGAGGTCCTGGGTCCTCCTCCCACCACCTCCGTTCTTTGTGTTTGCGAAAACTTCTCTCCCAGGCTGTGAGTGCCGCCTGTCTCTAGAGAGTTCTAGCAAGCACAGGCTGCAGGGAGAGTGTTCCAGAGACAATTAAGAAAATCTGATGCCAAGTGGAGTTTTCAGTTCACAGCTCCAGGCTTGGCGGCTGCCTGAGAACAGACTGAATCGATGCTGAGACAACTCATTGATTTCTCTGCCTTGCTTCATTGTATGTTATACAACCGAGGTGGCATAAAAAAGAAAAAGAAAAAATATAGGAGGCAAAAAAAAACAACCCCAAAAAACAAAACCAACAGCCAAGCCCCAAATCTTAACCCCCTGCCTCAAAGGACAAGCAAAACAACTAAAAAAAAAAAGGCATACTGTGGTTTAGAAGAGTAAGCCAGAAAGAACATTCTTTGTGGATCTGAAATCACCCAATTAACAAAATACACAGCCCCCTTACTCCCAATTACGTCAAACCAGCAAACACCACTATTAAAAAAAAAAAAAAAAAAGTGGTATTTTCTTGACTGTGTGTGCAGAAGACTTAAGCATCACAAAACAGTATAAAAGTAGAAATAACCCATAACGTCACCGTCCACAGTTAACTGGTACTGGAATGAAGATTTGCAAGTTGAGAATTAATGTTTAATACTGAGTGATTTACAGAGCCATGTTGAAAGCTCCCTCATGTATAGCAAAAGGATAATATGGTAGCAAATACCATATTTTTTGCATAAATACTGTACAGGACATGTGGGTTATACCATCAAGTGATATGCTTGCAAATCACAATCATACAAAATATTCCATATTCTCTATGGATAATTCTGGAAGTTAAACATAGAAAGGACAAATGGCCATGTCTGTGGGCATAAACATGAACTTCAACCTAAAAACTTCATGTTTTTCACAAACAAAAACTCAAAATGGACCACAGATTTAGAACCATAGAAGTATTCAGAACTAACATAGGAGAAAATCTTTAGGAACTGGGGCTGAAATGGTAAAGAGTTCTTTGCTGTGACACCAGCAGCCTGATCCACAAAAGAAAAAAAATTTTTTTAAACTGTCTTCATCATGATTAAAAATGTTTGCTTGTGGAAGATCTCTTAAAAGGATGGAAAGAGGCTTGGGAAGAAATTTGCAAACTGCCTGATGAAGGACTAGCATCTAGAATATATAACAGACTCTCAAAATCCAATCGTAAAAATACAAACAACCCATTTAGAAAAATGAGCAGAAGAGATGAAGACTACATTTCAGCGAAGAAGATATTGAATGATGATGTAAAAAAAGCACATGAAATGATGTTCAACATCACTCAACCGTCAAATGCAAACCAAAACCACCAGGGACCATCACTACCAGGATAGTTAAAATAAAAAAACAGTGATGATGCTAATTGCTTGCGAGGATGTGGAGAAACTGGATTGCTCATACATGGCTGGTGAGAATGTAGAGAGTGCAGTCGCTCTGGAAAACAATTGGGCAGTTTGTAAAGAAAACAAAACAACTGCATTCCTAGGTATTTATCTCAGAGAATGCAAAACTTCAGTCCAGACAAACACCTATGCACCACTGTTCACTGCTTCTTTGAAGCCCAAACTAGAAACAATACATGGGTCCTTCATGGAGTAAAAGGCTAGACAAACTTCAGTCTACCCACACGACAGAATACAACACACAACAGTCAGGGTGGATCTCACGGGCATTGTACTGAGATAAAAGAGCCAACCTTGGACTTCCCTGCAGTGGACTGGAATCCATCTGCCAATGCAGGGGACGAGGATCCGATCCCTGCTCTGGGAAGATCCCACATGTCTTGGAGCAACTGAGTCTGGGTGCCACAGTTAATGAGCCTGCCCTCTGGAGTGTGCGAGCTGCAACTGCTGAAGCCCGTGCTCTGCAATAAGAGAAGCCACCGCAATGAGAAGCCCCTGCACGCCACAACTGGAGAGTAACCCCGCTTGCCACAAGTAGAGAAAGCTTCAATGCAGCAATAAAGACCCAGCACAGCCATGAATAAATGTTAGGAATATTTATATTTCTATAAATGTAAATAAAGGCATTAAAGTAAATATGCAAATAAAGTCAGACAAAAAAAAAAAAAAAAAAAGAAGAAGAATTCCTGCAGGAATGTGAGCATCGGGAAACTGAGTGGGAGATATATGCAAACTCTGTACTCTCTTTTTTTGTAACTTTTTTTATAAATTGAAGACTAATCCCAAACAAATAGTTAAATGTTTTTTTTTTAAAGTTCAGGAAGAACTGAGCCTTATTAAAAACAAAAGAATAATTTTTGAAAAGATATGTGTGTGGACACTCCGAGTTATGTTTAAAAAGGACTAGAATGGGCCAGGCCCTTCTTGGCAGAGGGAGGAGACAAGCAATTGAAAATATTTATTTAGGGATACCCATGTTCAGCAGTGGCGTTATTCACAGTGATGCTGAGGCGGGAGCAACCCAAGTGTCTATAGGTGGAGGAATGGATTAACAGATGTGGTCCATTCATAGCATTGGGATTTTATTTTAGTCTTAAAAAAAAAAAGGAAGGAGATGCTGAGCCCTGCCACACTGTGGATAAGCCTTGGGGACATGATGCTCAGTGAGAGAAACCAGACACAGAAGGACACAGGGTCTGATCCCACTCACAGGTGGTCCCTGGAGGAGTCAGATCCTCAGAGACAGGAAGTGGACGGTGAGGCGGGGGCGGGGCGAGGGGCCAGGGAGTGAGTGTTTCATGGGGATGGAGTTCCAGTATTTCGAGACTCAAGTTCTGGAGATGGATGGTGGGAATGGTCACACTGTGTTGTGAAAGTACTTTCAGCCACTGAATTGTGCCCTTAAGATGGTTAAGATGACAAGTTTTTAGTGTATTTTATGACTATTAACATCCCATTAAGGGACTCAGAGTGTGTCCACACAAAAGAAATGAGACTCCTTCACTGTGGTTTCCGTCTTCATTCCGTGCAGGTGAGATGGCCCCTGGACTGCGAAGGAACAGAAACAACACACTTCGAAGATCATCAAGGCTCAAGGCAGGACTAGGCACGCGTACTTGACCTCAGCTCCTCAGGGCCAGGCACAGCACAGCCCAGGGACACAGATGGCACCAAGTGAAGTCCCTAGACTGAACGATGCTCAAGTGGGACATGGACACAGCTGGCTGAGCCTGTGTGGAGCACCTCTGGGGGAGCTGGGGAGGACAGAGATGACAGAAGGGCAAAGCCATCCTGATTGGCAAAGAGGAAGGAAGTTAATCTTACAAACTCGATGTTAATCTGTGGCAAAAAAAAAAAAAAAAGCCTTCTGGGATGTGAGCATGGGACATAATGGGCTGAGAATCTTAGGTTTCCTGTTCCTTGGAACAAATCAAGACAACTCCGAGAGGTGTGCTCTGCAGCACTAGAGGAGAGTAGACAGAGAGAAGGTGCTCATGGTCGCTACAGCAAATGGCCTGCTAGTCCCTGGGCGGTTCTGGGCACAGTGGGGAGACAGAGTGGATACGGGCCCCTGGGGTATAAGTTAGGTGCTGGCTGAGTCCCTTGTGACACCCTTGTAAATTCACAGGGGGATTAAGAACCCATGAGCACAGCTTGAGGGACTTTAAAATTTACTGGGACCACACTTCCCTGCTGGTCCTGTGACTAAGACTCTGCACTTCCAATGCAGGGGACCACCCGGGTTCAATTCCTGGCCACAGAACTAAGATCCCACATGCTACAAGTAAGAGCCCGCATGCCACAACTAAAAAGGTTCCACAAGCTGCAATGAAGATCCTGTGTGCTGCAACTAAGACTCGGTACAGCCAAGTAAATAAATATTTTAAAAAGTTTACTGGGTGTCCACAAACACTCAGGCTTGGCAGTAGACTGATCTTACACAGAAAGAGGGTCTCCAGTAGAATGCCAAAGGGCTCTGTCCTTGGCCTTGACTGAAATGAGACCATAGGAGCCTTGCTTATCAAATTCACGGATGACACGCAGCAGAGAAGTTGCCCCAGATTTTGTTTGTAAATAAAGACAGAGAGATGAATTAACACAAAACTGTCTTGGAGAAATTACTATAGAGGAAATACCAAGAGATCCAGCAAAGATGGGGGGTGTGGGGCCACCTGCAGCAGCAGCACAGGTGAAAAACCAGGGGGGCGTTCCAGGTGCCTGCCAGCACCTCAGTAAACCACCAGCGTGCTGCACACAGGGCTGGGTCACCTTAGGTCACAGCAACGTCAGTGAGATAACCAGAGCCAGGAGGGCTAAGCTGCTGGCCGGCCAGGCCTGCCTGGGCATTTACCTTGGGCCACGGCCAAGTCCAGTGAGTTCACTGCCCCAAAGTGGCACCCAGGAAGCCACACGGTTTTCTAAAAAGTACCAGAGAGGGTGGTACACAGGGGGCCCCAGGCCCCCACGAGGGCCCGGTGGGGCATGCCTGGAAGGTTGACAGACCCACCAAGGGGTCCCAGCTGTGACTGGAAAGGAAGGGGTAGAAGATTGGGAGCGATGCTTGGAGGAAAGAAAGCGCAGGATGGTGTCCATGCAGGACAGGCCTGTGGGCGGGTATGGAAGCAGGTTCTCCTGGGGGGCTACCCTATGCAACAGGTGACGGTAACAGGTGAGGAACTGTCACTTTCCCATAATTATTAAACACTTAATAGCAACTGCCCAGGATTCCACAAACCACACGGAACCACCGCTCCTGTTTCAGCACATTCTTTTCCATCTTTATTTCTGTTCATTTCAATGAGGAGGTCATGCTGTCATCCACCATCAACCATTTCTGATCTGCAAAAACAACCTTTTCCCACAGTTGGACCTCACATGGGGGTGAGCTCTTGCCAAACTCAATTTTGCATCCCGCCTTTCTGCTGAAGATGTGTCATAAACATTCTGTCAGCCTGTGAAACACACTGCGGAAAGCTTGTACTGTGGCTTTTGTACGGAAGTCTTCTGCAATGGCTGTAAAATCACTTATTGGAGACGACCACTCCTCTAATAGGCTTCCCAGGTGGCGCGGTGGTAAAGAATCCACCTGCCAGTACAGGAGATGTCATGAGAGATGTGGGTTTGATCCCTGGGTGGGGAAGATCCCTTGGAGGAGGAAATGGCAACCCACTCCAGTATTCTCCTGGAGAATTGTCCTGAAGAACTGTCCAGTATTGTCCTGGAGAATCCCATGGACAGAGGAGCCTGGTGGGCTATAGTCCATGGGGGTCGTAAGAAGTCAGACTTGACTGAGAGATTGAGCACACATGCTCCTCTAATGTTGTGTTGTAATGTTTCCTGTGGTTATAAATTAAGCTGTGATGGACACCTGCATGACACACTTCCGATCAGCAACGGATATTTTCCTGGGATAGATCCTTATTAGCAGCTGGGTAACCCCCGTGGCCCATTTCCACAGTCTGTTCCCCCCATCACAATGCAGACAGTCTGGAATCTTCCTGATTGTGGGGAAAAAAAGACCCTGTGTTTTCAATGCAGGGGTTGCAGGCTCGATCCCTGGTCGGGGAGCTAAGATCCCACAAGACTTGCAGCCAAAAGAAAAACAGCTCAAAGAGCTCTACTGAGCCAAAAGCACTCTGGTGAGCTGGGGGTATGTGGCCTCCCCCAACGAGGGAACTCAGACTTGACACACTTTCCAGGAGAGGCGGGGTCCCCTCTGCACACACCCGTTCTTTCCCCCATTGTCCCTGGGGCCCCTCCCTGGGCTCTTCGGGAGCCCCTGCCCCTCTGTGTAGGGCCCTCCCTCTGTACCAGTGAGACACGCCCTGGCCGTTTGGCCAAGGCTGTGACCTCCTTGAGAGGCTGCCCGCCCAGACTTGCCAGCCCCGTCCCTCCTCACCTGCTGCCAGCGCGGCTTCCCACGCACCTGGCTAGTAGTCCCCATGGCTTCAGGATGCAGTCCTGAGCCCTTGGCCTGCTTCAGACAGACTCTCTGGGATGTGGGCCCTTCCTAGGCCTCACCTCTTGCCACCATGTCCACCCTCGGAGGCCTTGGGGACCCTGGCCCAGGCGCCCCTTTGCTTCGCCAGCTTTGGGGCCAGGCCAGAGTCCCTCTGGGTTGCCCTGCCCTGCTTCCCACCCTCAAGGTCTAGGCCTTTTGGTGGTTTCTTTACCCTCCCCCACTTTCACTGCATCACTCAGGCCTCATTGAACCTTGACCCCCATGAGGGTAAGGGGTGGGTGTCACTCATCTCTGTGTGACATCACTGGCCATCTTTGGGCTCAGGGCACAGCTACACAGGCAGATCTCAGCCCTGCTGGGAAGGTCAAAGGCAGACATCCAAGGGTGAGGCCTGCAGTAGTCAGGTACAAGCCTGTCCAGCCTGTTCTTGGTTATTTCACTTTAAAGACACGTGGTCACCTTTGCACACTTCTCCTGGGGTCTCTGTGGCTCTCTTGTTACCTTAGCTGACTTGATGAGGACAGCCTCACCCCCCCACACAGCCCAGAGACACGCCCACCCTTGGGAACTGGGCAGACACTCTGCCCTTGCCCTTGGCCCACCTGGCTTTCCTGGCAGGTTTGATTTATTTTTGTTGTTGTTTGGTCAGTTGCTGAGTCATATCTGACTCTTTGCAAACCCAAGGACTGCAGCACACCAGGCTTCCCTGTCCTCCACTATCTCCTGGAGTTTGCTCAAATTCACGTCCATTGAGTTAGTGATGCTATCTAACCATCTCATCCTCTGTTGCCCACTTCTCCTCCTGCCCTCAATCTTTCCTAGCATCAGCGTCTTTTCCAATGAGTCAGCTCTTCCAATCAGGTGGCCAGAGTATGGGAGCTTCAGCTTCAGCATCAGTCCTTCCAATGAATATTCAGGGTTGATTTCCTTTAGGACTGACTGATTTGATCTCCTTGCTGTCCAAGGAACTCTCAAGAGTTTTCTCCAGCTCCACTGTTCAAAGGCATCAATTCTTTGGCGCTCAGCCTTTGTTATGGGTTTATTTATTTACTTATCTATCTATCTAGGCCATGCTGTGCAGCTTGTGGCATGTGGGGTCTTAGTTTCCAGATCACGGTTTGAACCCTGGCCCTCAGCATTGAATGCTCAGAGTCCTAACCACTGGCTCACCAGGGAAATTCCTCCTGGCAGGTTTTAAACCTCTGTGTCTGAAAGCAGACCAGATGGAATCCCACTACCCATTTGGAATTGGGGTGGTGGGCCAGGCCGCCTCTAGTTTGTCAGGGGAAAGAGAGGGAGGGGCTGTGGGTGGTCTTGTCTCTAGCCTTCCAAGATCAGAACCTTGTTTCCCTCGGGCTCCTCCAGCCCCAGAATTCTGAGAGATGGAGGAGGCTCTTTCTACATTGTGAGGTGACCTCTGATTAGGAAATTTTGATGGCACACTACGGAAAAACTTGGGTGCATGGGGAGAAACCACACTCTTCCACGAAAACTGTTCAAAGCTCCTTTTCCTTCTAGCACATCTGAGAGTTAGGGATGCTTTGTGGCGTAAAACATACTCTAACTGGAAACATTCACGTGAGACCTTTATTCTGGCAGAAGTGGGCCAGTCTGTCCCCATTATCCCTCAAGTAGTTTAGCATCATTTCCTCACAGGGACATGATGTGTAGAAAAATATTACTCTGACATTGCTGGGAAAAAAAGAGGCTGGGGTAGGGCAGTCAGGCACAGCTAGATTTTAGTACCCAGTCAGTAGAGGTTAATTATGTTAATTAAGCAGCTGGTGTACTGCCTACAGTCAGTTCTTAACATTCTTAATAAACCTTAACTTGAAAGTTTTTTCTGGCGGGGGCGGGGGGGGGGGGGAACACTGGCTTAATTATTCCACCAATAAATAAGGTACATCTCTAAATTAATATCTAATGTCAAGATGGAATTTCTCTAAATTATTCTTGTTTTGTAAAGATAAGAGCTAACTAAAGCAAACTGCTATTGGTGAGTCATCTTAAAGAAAAAAAAAAAGAACAAAGCAGAACATTCTTGGGCTTAAATCCAGGCAGCTGCATATTATGCTCCTGGAGAAAAATGCAGTCCAAACTCCTTACCTGCACAGATTGCTGGCTGAAAAGAAATGGTCCTCAGGAAACTCAGGTAAGGGCTCATGCAAAAATGTCACCTCTGTCACTGTTACCTGGATTTGATCCCTCAATTATAGTAGAGGAATGAACTTAAAAAAAAAAAAAAAATTTTTTTTTTAAAGATAAAATTAAAAACCAGCCAATACTCTTGTCATCATTCACAAATGACTCTGCCCCAATATCTGTTTGCCTGGGTGGTACGCTGACAGCTGTCATCACAGTGAATATACCCCAGAAGGTAAAGAATCCTCCTGCCACTGCAGGAGCCACAGGCTCGATCCCTGGGTTGGGAAGATCCCCTGGAGAGGGGAATGGCAACCCATTCCAGTATTCTTGCCTGGAGAATCCCATGGACAGAGGAGCCTGCTGGGCTATAGTCCATGGGCTTGCAAGAGTCGAACATGACTGAGCACAGCACAGGGCATGGTCTTTGAATCATTTTAATCATTTCCCTGTAGTCAGATGTCAGAGCCATGTATTTCAATAATATACGCAAGCGTCAAGGGGACAGAATTGCAAAGGCAGAGATTAGAAAACGCTTTATGATTTCAGATCTGTGTCAGTAAACTGCTTCTCCAAATAAATGTACCGACGAGAACAACACTGCAGGAAAATAGGAAAACGGGAGTAAGGAAAGATAACCCTGGGAGGGGACACAACAGACCGACAGCTAGCCGCAGTTGCAAGGGATTGTGGGTATTTCCCCTCATTTTTCTGTTTTCCAAATTCCCTGTGATGGCCATATGACCTTTATAGTTAAAAAAAAAAAAAGAAAAGGTTAATATTAGGAGGAAGCTGAATGCAGGGTGTGTGGGAACTCTGCACAATCTTATTTTTTTTTTTTTTGCTGAAGCTGTGAGGTTTATGGGATCCTAGTTCCACCACCAAGGATTGAACCCAGGAGCTGGTGGTGAAAGTGCTGAGGCCCAGGTACTGCACCGACAGGGAATTTCTACATGATCCTTTTTTTTTTTTTAGATTTTCTTCAAAGATCTAAAATTATTTCAAACGATTTAGCATTTGGATGGCTGGAGTCTTCTTTAAATTTCTGATTAAAAGGAAATTAGAGAGGAGAGTCTCTACCATAGGTTTGGTTTCAAGCAGGAAACCTGACAAATTTCCATTAATGGAAAGGCTGTTGGATCTATACCAAATGGCAGGCAAATAAAAGTGCATTTATCTACTTTAAATATTGAAGGTCTATGACTTTTAAAAAGAAGTGCTGGGGCTTCCCTGGTGGACCAGTGGTTAAGACTCCACGCTTCCACTGCAGGGGGCTCGGGGTATGAAGAAGAGAAACAAGGAGAAACAAAGTGGGCAGAGGGGGGAGGGACACTGTCATGGGCCTTTAGAGGTGCCTCGGGTTTATACTTTTTCCTTGAAACTGAAGCTACAGAAAAGTTTATGCATGAGGGTCCTAGATCAGATTTGCCTCTGGAAGCGGCTGATGCAACCAGGGAGCAGTAATGGAAGGAGCCAGGGGTGGAGAGTGCCAGGACTGCTGACACGGGGGATGGGCAGGGGCAGACTCAGGGCAGGGAGAGGGGAGGGGTGACCTTTGACCTAGGATGGGAGTCGCCCAAGCTGCTTGGGAGGTCTCAGGTGACAGCTAGATGCAGGAGTGGGGCCCTCAAGAGACAGTCCAGAAGAGGGATGGAGACTTGGGCAGACGACAGTACCTGAAGCCAAGGAGTGGACGAGACTCCAGAGCTGGAGAGACTGCTTTGCAGAGCTGCCTGGGGACTGGATGGGGCAAGACATGGCAACGATGGCCCTCAGGGTCCCTGGCTGCTGCATGTAGTGCAGAACAGCGGGCAGAGGGAGTTCATCTCAGAAGCACTGCTTCATCAACTGAAATCTGTAGGCTGTTTTCTCACAGGCTGTCATTCAGTCCTCGTTCTCCATCCTGTATTTCCCTAGCTGCTAATTTAGACCAATGGTTCTCATCCTGGGGTAATTTGGCATTTGGGGGACATTTGGCAGCATCTGAAAACAGTCGAGATCATCATCAGGGGTCGGGGGTGCTCCTGACATCCTAGGTCACTACTAAGGATACTGCTCGGCACCCCAACCACAGAGAACCATCCGGCCCCAAATGTCCACAGTGCCCAGGGTGGGAAAGGCCACGTGAGACCCGGACATGGAAACTGAAACATTCTTTGCCCTGAAGCCCACCTTGCTGGCTTCAGTCACTGAGACCTGGGGGCTCTGATGACACAGAGATGGGGGCCACCCTAAAGCTTTGATAAGCAAACCTTCCACATCTGTGTCTTTCTAAATTACATGGTAAATGACTGGTCAGGACAGAGCAGAGGATGGAACCCAGGAGCGGTCTCCCTCTAATTAACTCACCAAATGTGAGCACATGTGCTCAGTCACTCAGTTGTGTCCGACTCTGTGACCCCATGGACTGCAGCCACCAGGCTCCTCTATCCATGGGATTCTCCAGACAAGAATAATGGGTTGCCATTTCCTTCTCCAGGGGAATTAACTTCCTAATTAATGCCCTTTGGGAACTTTCACCCAACTTATTATAAGCCTGGCTAAAGGGTGATTAGCTCAGAATCATCTTAACGTCTCCGTGTACTTCCTTCTACCCCAAGAATGTTGTCTAGGAGCAGATCTGACCTTCCCATCGCCCGGTGTTCCACCCCACTTTCCTGGTCGACTGACCAGACCGTCACCTGCCAGAGGAGGAAATAAGGCTGCTGTGACACCATTTCTTCCCAGGGATGCAAGCTGGCTTTAGGGCTTACAACCGCAGCTTTGATGACCCACTCTTCTGGGTGACGGAGGCATGATGGCGGGTCGGCTGTCTCTAGTTGGGGGATGGCCCTGGCCAATCCTTCTGCTTCCTCCCCAGGCCTGAGACCACACTTGCCAGATGTCAGATGCTTCTGCTGGGATGCCCAGAAATGTCAGAGGTCATGGGTATCTGAGACTTGCTTTTAAGTTCTTACAACTCTCTGGTGTCAGGCCCAACTAGCGTAGAGAAGCCTTACGATCCAACAATGAAAAACCAAACGACTGATTCAAAAACGGGCAAAGGGTGTGAATACATATTTCTCCAAAGAACATACAGAAATGGTGCAACTAAAAGACTCCGCATGCTATAACTAAAATCCTGCATGCCACAGGTAAAAGAGCCTGCATGCTGCAACCAAGACCCAGCGCAGCCAAATAAATACATACTTAAAAAAAAAAAAGATAGCGAGAAGTAGCCAATAAGCCTGTGAAAAGCAGTTCAACATCCCTATTGTTAGGAAAATGCAAATCAAAACCACGATGAAATGCCACTTCACACCCACTAGCATGGGATGATGTAAAATGACAAGGGTAGGGGAGGATGCAGAGAAACTGGAATCCTCCTACGTTGCTGGTGGAAATGCAAAACGGTGCGGCTGCTTTGGGAAAGTTCGGCAGTTCCTCAAGAAGTCAAACTAATTACCATGCAGTCCAACAATTCCACTTCTGGGTATGGACCCAGGAGAACTGACAGCAGGGACTCAAACAGGTATCTGCACACCCGTGTGCATAGCATCGTGATTCACAACAGCCAAGAGGTGGAAGCAACCCAAGGGTCCGTGAACAGATAAATGGACAAACAAAATGAGATATAGCCATAAGATGGAACAGTACCCAGCCTTAAAAACGAAGGAAATTCTCATGCCTGTTACAAGCTGGATGAGCCCCGGGGACATCATGCTCTGTGAAACAAGCCAGTCACAAAAGGACAAATACTGCATGATTTTACATATACGAGGGGCTGAGTGTAGGCAGATTCTCAGAGACACAAAGTAGAATGGTGGGTAACACAGGCTGGGGAGCCAGTGTTTCATGGGGACAGGGTCTGGGAAGATAAGAAAGTCCAGGAGATAGATGGTGGGGATGGTGGTGTAGCGATGTGAATCTACACTTAAAACCAGTTAGAATGTTTCCTAAGAAAAAAAAGGCACGACTAGAGCTAGAGGGGCCTTGCCCTTCAGAGTGAGGCTGCAGCTCGGCCATCGTGGATTTCAGCTTCCTCCCACAAACCTGACATCCTGGGCGTCTTTCCTCTCTACTGACAGCTATCTTGCATGATGGACAGGGCACTGAGAGCTTCCTCAAGAAACTGATTCCGACACCCAGGGAATTGCTCAGGGCTCTAAAAGTGGCCCGGAAGGTCCTGCTGCCCACTTTTAGTGGTCGCTCCTCAGAGCTCCCTTAGCGTTTGACAAGGGTGGTTCAGGGAAATAAGGAAACAAAACTGCTATGTTTAGTGTTTTTGAGTCATTCTGATGAACAAGTTTACCCACTGCATGGAGGGGAAGGGGAGGCAGCGGGTAGGGAGGGGGAGGAAGGGTGTCTCTGGAACTTTTTACCAAGAGTAAACTAGTAACTACCATGTGATCCAGCAATCCCACCCCTGGGTACATATCAGGAGAAAAGTTTAATTTGAAAAGACACAATGCAGCCCTATGTTCATAGCAGCACTATTTATAACAGACAAGACATGGAAGCAACCCAAATCATCAACAGGTGACTGGTTTAAGAAGATGTACACACCCACCCACCCACCCACACAATGAAATATTACTCAGCCATAAAAAAGAATGAAATAATGCCATTTAGAGCAACACGGATGGCCCTAGAGATGATCATACTAAGTGAAGGAAGTCAAAAAGAGAGAAACAACCATCATGGGACATCACTTATATCTGGAATCTTAAAAAATGATACAAATGACCTTATTCACAAAACAGAAACAGACTCACAGACATAGAAAACAAACATGGTTACCAAAAGGGAGAGTGCCAGGTAGGAGAGATGAATTAGGAGTTTGGGATTAACACATACACACTGCTGCTGCTAAGTTGCTTCAGTAGTGTCCGACTCTGTGCAACCCCATAGACGGCAGCCCAGTAGGCTCCTCTGTCCCTGGGATTCTCCAGGCAAGAATACTGGAGTGGGTTGCCATTTCCCTCTCCAGTGCATGAAAGTGAAAAATGAAAGTGAAGTCGCTCAGTTGTGCCCAACTCCTAGCGACCCCACGGACTGCAGCCTATCAGGCTCCTCCGTCCATGGGATTTTCCAGGCAAGAGTACTCAATAAGGATCTACTATATAGCACAGGGAACTATACTCAATATCTTGTAATAACTCATAATAGAAAAGAATCTGAAAAAGAACACACATGCACACACACACACATAACTGAATCACTTTGCTCTAAACTAACATGATATTGTAAATGAACTATTGTAAATGAACACTTCAACTAAAAAATATTCTATAGTGCTAAAAAAAAAAAGAGTAAACTACTAAGAATCACTCCTAAATGATAACACCGATCACCAGGGCAAACAGCCTTCCGACATGAGGATGAAAGGGCAAATCGGGTCGGGAGGACAAAGGTGTGATCGTGATGCTTCGATACGAACATGGCTGGGAAGGACGGGAGGAGGACGCCCCTGCACAGCTCAGGCATGTCCCAGAGCTTATCCGCTTCCCTTTGCTCCATTTCCCACCACTTTCTGGTATTAGGCAAAGAGGCACCTTCAGCCTCATTCACAAGGAATTCAGACCTTAAAAAAAGCATGCACTTTGTGGATAAGTTATTTCATCCCTCTGAGGGCAAGGCCAGAGGCAGGACTGTAGGGGCCCCAGCAAAACCATTCCACCCGCTGAGGCCCCGCTAGCAAGTCGGCAGGCTTTCCTCATTGGCATGTTGTAAACAATTATGCAAATTCAACTGACTGTCCAGAAATCAGAATGACGTGATAAAAACATTTTAATGAAAACAAAGTGATTTTGAAAAGATTAATTCAGGTGTAGCTACGACGCATCTGAAATCTTGCAGAAAACCCCAACTGGCCTGATTATGTAATAGTATTATTTTTCAAACCTTCAATGCGGGAAATAAAGAGCAAACGTCAGCAGAGGTGGCTGTGAGGAGGGCAGGGGAAATCAAACACTTGACGCAGGTCAGTGGGTTTCTCTTTCAGTAGATAAAAACCATTCTGTTCAAGGAGGAAGGCAGGAAAGAAAAACACAAACCTACAACGCTAAAAGGAAAAACAAAACTGAACCTTGCTTGCAATGGCCTGGGAAATTATTCAAGGGCACTGCACGTCTGTGAAGAGAACTGAAATGGTGTCAGAGGTTGGGGAGGCTTAGCAAGAAGACCTTTCATGGGGAGTTCCCAGTGCACACACACCTGCCAGGAACTCCTGTCCCCTCTGTAGGTGTGTCCCTCACCGTATTTACAGGATCAGAATCATGGGCCTAGAAAGAGAACAGGAAAAATCAGGAGTCTGTTGTAAAATCAGGTGGTGGCAGACTCTGGCCCTTGGGCCAGCGACCGGTTTTAGTCAATAAAGTTTTATCGGCACCCAGGCCACACCCACTTGTTGTCTGGGACTGCTTTAGCAGGTAGGGCAGCTGTGACCAAGGCTCTGTGGCCTGCAGAGGCTGTATTTACTCCTGGGCTTTTTATAGAAAAAGAATGCTGAGCCCTGGTCTACTGTATCTAATTGGTTTGTTTTGGAAAGGAGGGCCTATTCCCTGCAATCAACATGCACCCAGAAGGGCTCATGTGATACTCCCCTTTTTAATTCCTGACACACACAGGGAATGGAATAAAGGAAGCAGGGAAGTGGTTTAGCTGTGTGGAGTCATTACTGAATTCCAGAGCCCTGAAACGGCTCATGTTGGTAGCAAACAGGTATGAGGGGTGGGTTTCTGACCATCTCAAGATCCCCACTGTCCTGAGAATGCTGGTTCTAACTGGCTCCTACATTTGGAAAATTCCAGAACCTTGCAAAACCTTCATTAGTATTCCTTTTAGTACTGCAACGCTGTGAGCTTGAATACATTTTAATATATCTCATGTCTCAAGGT
The DNA here is from genome assembly GCF_029378745.1 of Bos indicus. Classification (NCBI taxonomy): domain Eukaryota; kingdom Metazoa; phylum Chordata; class Mammalia; order Artiodactyla; family Bovidae; genus Bos; species Bos indicus. The sequence continues at coordinate 16,069,112 of NC_091766.1, read as the reverse complement.
CAGGGAGAAAACACTTTTCATGTGCTTATGTAAGCTAGGTGGAGGGCTGGGCAGACAGAACTTTTTTTCCCTCTCTAAGGCAACAAGACTTTTGTATTTAAGAGGGTGGTATCTGAACACATGGAGAAGGAGCAGATTATGCAGAGGACAGGCAAATAGCCAAACATTTTGACCCACTGTAATGTATTAGGCACCAATTTATACTTTACAGCAAATTATACCCACAGAGGATTCAGATTTAGACGCTTCCCAAGCAAGGAACTAGTTCTCCTTAAGGTCAATCTCTTTCCTCTCCTCACTTAAACTGGGCTCCTGAGAGCGAGCTCGAGTCCAACCCTTAATTTTAAAATACCTGGAAGTTACGATGTGTTCTAAAGAATGTACGGATTAAGTACTAGCAACTCCTGTAAGCCTGTTCTCATTTACAAGTCACTGGAAACACAGAGCTCCTGCGGTGGGTGGCATAAAATCCCCCCCAGTTTCATGTCCACCCGGAACCCCAGAAGGTGGCCTTATTTGGACATGGGGTCTCTGCAGATATAATCAAGTCAAGGATCTCAAGATGAGATCATCCCGGATTTAGGGTGGGCCCGAGATCCAAATGATGGTGTCTTTATAAGGGAAAGAAGAGGGATATTTGGACGCGGAGAGACACACAGATATGGAGACAGGCACCAGAGGAGGAGGCCACGTGAAGACGGAGGCGGAAGAAAGGATTAACAAGGCCCTATTGCACAGCACGGGGAACTACATTCAATAGCTGGGGACAAACCACCAGGGAAAAGAAAGTGGAAAAGAATATATAGGGACTTCCCTGGTGGTCCAGTGGCTAAGACTCCACACTCCCAACGCAGGCGGCCTGGGTCTGGTCCCTGGTTTGCGAACTAGATCCTGCATGCTGCAACAGTTCGCATGCCTCAACTAAGACCCAGTGCGGCCAAAATAAATACTTATTTAAAACAAAACAAAACACAGCTAGATCCAGGTGACAACATGGATGAAGCCTGAAAACGTTACATTAAGTAAAATAAATCAGATGCAAAAGGCTGCCTGTTGTGATTTCATTGATAGGAAATGTCCAGAATAGGCAAGTACATAGAGATGGGAAGTAGATTTGTGCCTGGGGATGGGGAAAAGGGGAGTGATGGCTAATGGGTACGAGATTTCCATTGTGGATGGTGAGAATGTTCTGGAATTAAGACAGTGGGTATGATTGCACAACACTGTGACTATATTACAAACCACTGACTCATACGTTTTAAAAGGGTGAATATTATGGTATATGAATTTTCCAGGCAAGAATACTGGAGGAGGAACCATTCCCTTCTCCAGGGGCTCTTCCCAACCCAGGGATTGAACCTAGGTCTCCCTCATTGCGGGCAGATTCTTTACTGTCTGAGCCTCGAGGGAAGCCCCATGAATTATAATACCCCAATTAAAAAAAGGAGCAGCAGAATGGTTGAGCCTGTGAATGGCAGAGCTCACCCCAGTAGGTGGGGAAGTCTTCCCCTTTGATTGAAGCTCTGGGAACATTCTAGAAGAAGGAAAAACACCCCAAGGAAGGTTTTAGCTTCCTGATCATCAGCGGGGCTGGGGTGGAAGGGGGAACCTGGTGACAGATTTGGAAGCACTGATTTACCAGGTGGGACTTAAAATAACTGTTCCTTGGATTTCTGGAGGAGACCACTGTGGTTGCACTTCATTTAAGGAAAAAACTATCCATTTATTCATTTTGAAAGACGTGATTCTTTAAAGTTAAAAACACAAAGAGCAAAGTTGCATTCACTGTTGCAATTCTAGGACCTGGTTCACAGCAGGTACCGGATAATAAATAATCTGCTGAATGAATGAATGACCGAGTGAGCGAATGAACAAACACACCCAGACGCTGTGGGAGCGCTCCACTAGCAATAACAGCCCTAGGAAGCAAGGAGTGGTATGTTTGTAATGCGATGGACAGGAAACCAAGGATTAGAGAGTTCAGGTAGCCTCCCCAACAGGACAGAAGCAGACCCAAGTGCCCTGCTGTCATCTTTGTGTCCAGGTGCTCATGGTCCTGTGTGCAGAGAAGGGGCCTCGAGGCAGGCCAGCAAAGGAGGAGTGACAGTGGCCTCCTGACAAAGGCCTGCAGTGAGAAGGGAAAGTGAGGCAGGGCAGGGCTGTGAGCCGGGGGCTCCCGAGTCAGACAAGAGGAAAACCAGGTGTGCTGTGCGCTCAGTCACTTTAGTTTTGTCTGACTCTTTGCAATCCCACGGACTGTAGCCCGCCAGGCTCCTCTGCCCATGGGATTCTCCAGGCAACAATACTGGAGTAGGTTGCCCTGTCCTCCTCCAAGGGACCTTCCTGACTCAGGGATCGAACTCGCGTCTCCTGCATTGGCAGGTGGATTCTTTACTGCTGAGCCGCATGGGAAACCAGGTGTGCAATTTTGCTATTTTGTTTGTGTCAATCTACCACAAACAATGGCTGAGAACAACACAAATATATTCTCTTTTGGTTCTGGAGGTCTGAAGTCTGAAACAGCAGGGTTGCGATCCTTCCAGAGGCTCCAGGGTAGAATGTTTCCTGACCTCTTTCAGCTTCTAGAGGCTGCCTGCTTCCCGTGGTTCGTGGCCCCTTCCTCCATCTTCAAAGCCAGCATCTTCTTTTGAAAAATGTTTTATACATGTTTATTTATTTATTTTTGGCTACACGGGTGTTCACTGCTGTGCACAGGCTTTCTCCATTTGCAGTGAGTTGGGGCTACTCTCTAGTTGGGGTATGCGGGCTTCTCACTGTGGTGGTTCCTTTTGTTGCAGAGCATAGGCTCTAGAGCTCTGAGGCTTAGTTGCATTGAAGCATGTGGAATCTTCCTGGACCAGGGACTGAACCCATGATCCCTGAATCAGCAGGCAGATTCTTAACTACTGGACCACAGGGAAGTCCTAAAGCTAGCATCTTCTAACCTGTCTCTGACCTCTGCTTTGGTCATAGCATCACCTTCTCTGACCCAGACCCTCCCGCCTCCCTTGCATAAAGACCCTAGTGACGACACTGGAGCCATCTAGATAACCAAGGATTATCTCCCCACCTCCAGATCCTTAACTAACTCACACCTGCAAAATTCCTTTTGGCCACGGTAGGTCATCTATTCAAAGTTCTTGGGGGTTAGGACATGGGCATCTTTGGGCCATATTTCCACAGGATCAATGGGGTGGGAGAGGTCCGCTATAGTTCCAGAACAGAAAAGAGATGTAGATGTCTCCTTGATCTCTAGAACCACAACTCTCCATGAATAACACCTTGGTGTGTGTGTGTGTTAGCTGATGCCTGCTGGAAATGGCCAGAAAAGCCTGGAAAAGCAAGGATGGGAAATCAGCCGGCTGAAGGGCATCAGGCTTCTGAGGCTGGTTACATAAGCACACGAGTCAGGTTGCTGTTCTGCTGTCAGATTTCATTTTTGAAGGTTTTCACATCACTTTGCTGCTGGATTCTCCAACTCTCCCCTCCCCGCCTCTTCCCCCAACCCCTAGCAGGCAGCGCCTGCTTTCTAAATAGACACCGTGGGACTTTCCTGAGGGTCCAGCTGGCTAAGACTCCTCGCTCCCCATGCAGGGGGCAGGGGTTCCATCCCTGGTTGGGGAACTTGATTCCACATGCCCCAACTAAAGATTGCGAGTGCCATGGGTTACCCTTCTGCCCCGCTCCCCTTCCATCCCAAAGAGCTACAACTTCAGGGTCCCTGGTGGTCTACAGATGAATACTTTTCAATGTTCTAGACCTCTGAAAGACCCTGGGATGGGGTGGAGGTGGGGAGGCGAGAAGAGAGCCTTGATCTGACGGGAGGGCACAGTCTTCCCCAATCTTCAAAGCAAGACAAACTTGGAGAGAGCTCCAACTAGCCAGACCAGTGAGGGTAGGCTCCTGGGAGCTGCAGGCTGTGTAGGGAAGCGTTCTCCTAGCTGATGACGTTGGGGCCCAGCATCCATCTGGTCACCTCCGTCACCCTCTCTCCCACACTACCACCGACAAAGCCCTCACTCATCTACCTGTGAAGCGACCTGAACTCTGTCCTCTTTCTACAGTCCTTGTTTGTTTGGGTTCAACGGATCATCACCTCTCAGGCCACCCTGTCTCCAGACTCCCCCCTTTCCTGTTCCGCCACCCGAGGATGGAGGCCGCCATTGGGTCCACCCTGGCCTATAAGATACGATGGATGGCACATCATTTCCTGACTCTGAGCCTCTGTACACCATTCTCCCTCTGCTCACAGCCGCTGAGGCCTGGCCTGGCCACCACCCCTCCACAGAGGACTCTCCCGCCTGGGACACAGCCAGGGTGACACTGTGACCCCAAGTCTCTGCCTCAACTGGCCTGTCCTAACGGACAGCACTGAGGACCCTAACTGTCTCCCACGTGGCAGGGACCTGAGTCTATAATCTACTTTCTCGTTTAGTCGCTAAATCACATCCGACTCTTTGTGACCCTATGGGCTGTAGCCCACCAGGCTCTTCTCTCCATGGGATTTCCCAGGCAAGAATACTGAAGCAAGTTGCCATTTCCTTCTGCAGGGGATCTTCTTGACCCAGAGATTGAATCCGGGTCTCCTGCATTGCAGGTGGATTCTTTACCACTGAGCCACCGGGGAAGCCCCTCAACAGCTTTCTTGAAATGGAATTAAAATACTACGTAAGTCATCCTTTTCAAGTGTACAGTCCGATGGCTTTCAGTTTATTCAGAGTTGTGTGTCAGTTTCAGAACATTTTCCTTACCCTCAAAAGGAAGCCTGGACCCCTTAGCTGTCACTCACCATTTCCCCCTCTCCCCACCCCAGGCAACCACTAATCTACTTTTCTGGTGTCTCCATGAATTTGCCTGTTCTGGATATTCTGTGTAAATGGAATCAGACCCTATGTGGCCTTTGGGGACTGGCTTCTTTCATTGAGCTTTCACACAGTTTTGAGACTCAGCCAAGTTGTAGAGTGTGTCAATGCTTCATTCCTTTGCACTGCTGAAGAACAGTCCACCGCATGGATGGCCCACATTTTCTTTCACCCATTCTTCCTTTTTTTTTTTGGCCACACTGCATGGCTTGTGAGGTCTCAGTTCCCTGACCAGGGACTAAACTGGAGTCACAACAGTGAAAGCCTGGAATCCTGAGGCCACAGGGAACTTCCTGGCCCACGTTTTCTTTATCCATTCATCAGCTGATGGACATTGAGATTGTTTCTACTCTTTGGCTGTTGTGAACAATGCTCCTGTGATGTTTTTGTGCCAATTTTTGTGTAGACCTAGGCTTTGGCACCCCAGTCCAGTACTCTTGCCTGGAGAATCCCATGGACGGAAGAGCCTGGTGGGCTGCAGTCCATGGGGTCGCTAAGAGTCCGACACGACTGAGCAACTTCACTTTCACTTTTCACTTTCATGCATTGGAGAAGGAAATGGAAACCCACTCCAGTGTTCTTGCCTGGAGAATCCCAGGGACAGGGGAGCCTGGTGGGCTGCCGTCTATGGGGTCTCACAGAGTCGGACACGACTGAAGCGACTTAGCAGCAGGAGGCTTTCTTTTCTCTTTGGCACATACCTAGGGGTGGAACTGCTGGATCTTATGGTAAATCTAATGTCTGACCTTTAGAGGCACTGCCAGACTGTTTTCACAGTTGCTGCCCTGTTCTACAGTCCTACCAGCAGTGTCTGAGGGTCTCCATCTTTCCATCTTCCTGTTTCTCTTTCAGTTCTTAGACAGAGAGCCCCTGAGGGGATGATGCAAAGGGTCACAAGGATCTGCCATCACTCCCATGTCCTGGCATGATGAGAACTGACTCCCAGATGACCCAGAGCTGATTCCCTTACTGCCATGATGCCCAGGGATGCTCCCCATTGTATCTGGTCAGTTACTGTCCATTTCACTCTTATGAGGGGACGGAGGAGTACACTAACCCTACTGTGGATGACTTCACAAGTTATTCTTCTAAATTCAATTTCCCTCTGAAAATTAATCTCAGCAAATCAGAGTCATCCATGAACAGTGTAACTGTCCTGGTGTGCTGCAGTCTTCGGGGTTGCAAAGAGTCAGACACAACCGAGTGACTGAACAACAAATTGTCCTCATGGGATCACAATGGATTCCAGCCAAGCAGTCTGATGGGGTCCTGCCGTCCCTGCACCCCACACTGTGATGGAGGGGGCACCCACTTAGACCCTCTTACTGTGGCCTTTCTCTCCTCCTGAAACCCATCTGTAGGAATGACCAGCTGATAAAATGTCCCGGCGGTTGACAGTGGTGACAGTTGTGTGAGCTTGTGAATGTTCTAAAACCCACAGAAAGGCACCCTTTAAAAGGGTGAATTTTATGGTATGTGAATTATGTTTTAATGAAGCTTTTTTTTTTTTCTTTTAAAGTGACATGCATTTACAGATGTAGAGAAGAGACTTGTGGACATGAGGTGGTGGTGGTGGTGGTGGTGGTGGGAAGGAGAGGGTGGACGACTAGAGACACTTGCACTGACATTTACACCATTTCCTCCTCCAGAGGATCTTCTAATTCAGGGATCGAGCTTGCATCTCCTGCACTGGCAGGTGGATTCTTTACCGCTGAACCACCAGGGAAGCCATATATGCACTACCGTGTGTAAAACAGATAGCTAGTGGGAACTGCTGTATAGCACAGGGGGCTCAGCCCCGCGCTCTGTGGGATGGGGGCGTGGGAGGGAGACTCAAGAGGGAGGAGGTATATGTATACAGGAGAAGGCAACGGCACCCCACTCCAGTACTCTTGCCTGGAAAATCCCATGGACGGAGGAACCTGGTGGGCTGCAGTCCATGGGGTCGCTAAGAATCAGACACAACTGAGCAACTTCACTTTCACTTTTCACTTTCATGCATTGGAGAAGGAAATGGCAACCCACTCCAGTGTTCTTGCCTGGAGAATCCCAGGAACAGCAGAGCCTGGTGGGCTGCCGTCTATGGGGTCGCAGAGATTCGGACACGACTGAAGCGACTTAGCAGCAGCAACAGCATGGCTGATTCACCATTGTTGTGCAGCAGAAACTAACGCAACATTGTAAAGCAATTATATGCCAGTTAAAAAAAATTGACATGCATTCAGAATGTAACCACCTGCAATATGTTAAATATATAGCCCCTTCCTTAAAATCTTTAGAATAATTTTCTCAAGATATGGTGATACTTTGAACAAAACCAACTGCAACTTTTTTTTTTAGATTCTTTTTTTTTTTTTAATTTTATTTTATTTTTAAACTTTACAATATTGTATTGGTTTTGCCAAATATTGAAATGAATCCGCCACAGGTATACATGTGTTCCCCATCCTGAACGCTCCTCCCTCCTCACAACTGCAACTTTAATCTCAATGGCAACTATGAATCTACTCAAGAACCAAAGCAGAGAAGCAGCATACCAGTTGAATTTAGTTAGCCTGCTTACCTCTGTGTTTAGCTGTGGCTCTCTTTGCAACCGTATGGATTGCAGCCCACCAGCCTCCTCTCTCCATGGGATTTTCCAGGCAAGAATACTGGAGTAGGTTGTCGTTTCCTTGTCCAGGGACTGAACCTGAGTCTCCTGTGTCTCTGGCATTGCAGGTGGATTCTTTACCGCTTACACCCAAGGCAATTTTACCGTTTACGCCCAAGGCAATTTTACTGCTTACACCCAAGGCAATTTTAATCGCACACTCAAAAAAAGCGTAGCTGCAGGGGTCCTTTCACTGAGGCCTCCTGGAGGACATTATTTGAATCAGACTGCCCCTCCCCCATCAGCCACATTCCTCCTCCAGAAAAATTCCTAGTGGCCGCTCAGGAGCTGTGCAGGGAATTGCTTTGCACCTGGAGAGAGGGTTTACAAACCAAGAGCAGCTCTTCACCACTTTCAGGGGAAAAGTAAAGTTTAAGTCACAAATAATGAAGAAACAGTGACTAGCTGGACCTAACAAAGCCTCTGGGCTTAAAATGACTTAAGAGAGCCTAGAGGAAAATGTTTAAAAAGTCATGGGTGGAATTTGCGGAAATGGAAACAGGACCCAGGACGAGTGAAGAAAAATGAAGGAGACCTTGACACGAGGATCAGAAATATGCTAAGCACGTGGAAGGTAAACAGCCAGGGAGGCACAGCTGGTGACCACAGCCCTAGGCCGGGGGTGGGGTGGGGGTGCGCTGGTGACAAGGGCAACTGGCTGTAATCGCTACTGTGTGACAATGAAAAGTATACCAAGGTTTCCACCAGGAACAATGTACGTGCTACCACGCTTTCAATGTGGGGGCGTTCTTACCTCGACTGAAGAAAAAAAGAGAAAGAAAAGAGATTCAAAGAATCTCCTTTCTCTCCTTCATGCCACTGAAGCGGGAAGTAAGCGATACACAATGCAAACAAGTTACACTGACCAGAATTAAAAAAACTACCCCACTCCTTTATTTTTGGGCTGAGCTGTGCTGCATGCAAGATTTTAGTTCCCTGACCAGGGACCAAACCTTTGCCCTGCAATGGAAGCACAGAGCCCTAGACACTGCACCGCCGGGGAAGCCCCTCTTACTCGTTTTTGCACAGCTTCTTCCACCCCCTTAGAAGGGCTTGACCCACAGAACTAGCAAACTACTGATAAAACATAAATTGCAACCCAGTCCAAACAACAACTGAGATGCTCACATTCTCCAGACTCTTTATTACTCGGAATGTCGACTGAAAAATATGGGCCTGAGATTTAAAAAAAAAAGAAAAAAGAAATAATGCCATTTGCAGCAATATGGATGGACCTAGAGTATTAAATGAAGTCAGTCAGAGAAAGACAAATATCATATGGTATCATTTACAGGTGGAATCTAAAGAAATGATACGAATGAATGTAACTACAAAACAGAAATAGACTCACAGACATAGAAAACAAACTTAGGGTTACCAAAGGGGATGGCAGGAAGATAAATTAAAAATTTGGGATTAACATACACACACCTGTTGTTTACCTGTTTATATATAAAACAGGTAAACAGCAAGGATCTACTGTATAGCACAGGGAACTATCGTGTAAAAAACTATAACAGAAGAGAGTATGAAAAAGAATGTATATATGTGTGTATATATACATATAGGAATATACATATATGGGAATATATTTGTATATATGGAATCCCCGGTAGCTCAGCAGTGAAGAATCTGCCTGAAATGCAGGAGATGCACATTTGATCCCTGGGTTGAGAAGATCCCCTTGAGAAGGAAACGGCAACCCACTCCAGTATTCTTGCCTGGGAAATCCTATGGACAGAGGAGCCTGGTAGGCTACAGTCCATAGGGTCACAGAGTCGGACACAACTTAGTGACTAACCAACAACAAATATATATATGTATCACTGAATCACTCTGCTGTACACTTGAAAGTAAAACAACATTGTAATCAACTATATTTCAGTAAAAATAAAAAATTAAAATACAGACCTGGGGGCATACCACATGCACAGAATATATAACATTTATTGAGCATTCACCATATGCCAGGGGCTGTGCTTCCCACCTTACATGTATTACCTCATCAAATCCACAACTGATCCTCATTCTGGGTTTAAAGATGGGGAGACTGTGACTTAAGTGGTGGAAACTGGGACCAGAAGAACCCAGATGTGATTTGACACTTAAGCCTGTGCTCTTGACACTTCTCCATACAACTCCAGAATTAATCATTCACCCGGATACCTGCAAAACCATCCCCACATCGCCCTTGGCCATAGGGCTGTTCACCTGTCCTGAACTTTCTCTAGTCAACAAGAAGAGACCTGCCCGTCTACGATCCTGGCTGGAGTTCCACTCTCCCCCAAACGGAGACAAAAGGAAGAAAAGTTGTGTTCTTCATTTCCGAGGTAAAACTTCGCCAACGCTTTTGATCCCCTGGGCCAGCCATCTCTTCTACCACTTCGATCTCAACAGAGAACCAGGTAGAAGAGAGGAGGAGAAGACAGCTACAATAAACCATGCAAGGACCAAGGGCCTCTGATTCCTGCACCGCACCATCTAAATTCTCCCACAAGAAAGAAACTGGAGGGAGAACTAAAGACCCAAAGCACACACACTTCCTATGATTTTGTGACCCTAACGATCAACTGGCAGGAGGACGTGGGCTCCACGGAGTGAGCGATGCTCGGGGGCTTCAAGTCCCCCAGTGCTGAGTTATCACCACATCTCAGGTCCTGCCCCGGGAGCTCCAGATCCCGGACGCCGAGTCCTCTCCCTGTTGAACCAGGGAGGTTGCACTGCCCGAGGGCTGGGGCTCGGCCGGAGCCGGCGGGCATCGTCTGAACTGTGCCTTCTCCAAACAGAGCCTGCATGCACGGAAGGGACAGCCTGCACTGCAGGATCCACCCACCAGTTTGGACGAGCCCACGGGGGCCGGCCCCGAAGCCGAGGCAGCCTCGGGGGTCCTGCGCCCGAGGCCACCCGCGGGAACCGACGACGCCTTCGTGGGGCCCGAGGCCTCCTCCCGAGCCTCGTTCTCCTCAGACCTGCCCCGCCGCCCTCACCTCAGTCCGCCGCAGGTCACTCGCCGCCCGCAACTCCGTTAGCTTCCCCACCGCTGCTGCAGCCCGGCCTCCCGGGGTCCACGGCTGCCCTCGGCTCGGAGCCGGAAGCGGGAAGCCACGGGGGTGAGATGCGCACGCGCGGCCTCGCCCCCAAGGGCGGATCAGAGGGTGTGGACGCGGAAGGGGGCGTGGCTCGAGGGTCGGTGGGTCGCACGAACCTGGGACATTAAGGCTTATCCTGGTGATGATGCAGGCAGGGGTCTTTAGCTCGAGCTTAGGCAAGGCGAAGGGACTGAAAGGTACTTTCGAGGAGGGTGAGGGCGATCCTTGAGGGGCGGGTCAGTCGGGCAGAGGGGCGTCTAGGGGAGGGAGGTCATGAGAGGAAATCAGCGGGGTTGGGAGCCGTTTGGGGGGAGGCGGTCAGTGGGGCCCCGAGGTATTCGCGGGACTGGGAGGCGCTTAGAAGGAATCTTAAGGAGAGATTATTGGGGTTGAGGGAAGTTTTGTGGAGTCATCGGGGACGTGGGTAATTAGCAGGTCTGGGAGGGGTTTCCTGGTAGAGGATAGCAGGGCTGGGCGGGGGGCGACTTGGGGAGTTAGGGGTATCTAGAGGCAGAAAGTGGGGTACCGTGGAAGCCTGGGGACATCAAAGGGGGATTAACCCCGGGGGAGAGAAGTGTGAGAGGGGAGGATGCAAGAAATGGAGAGAACAGGTCTGTCTCCTGCGAAGAAGTGGCATCCTAGGTTACAGGAAGTGAAAATTTACAAGTCTTGAAAACATGAGTCATTTATCTCTCAGGTGATCCCAGACACTGCAACATAGATACCACCGGATACCCCAAACACATTTCAGAAACCCAGGCAGATACCATCAGATACTCAAAACTCACTTTCAGGCATGGGAAAATAGACACCCCTTGTAGATCCCTTCTCACGGAGAAGGCAAGGGCAACCCACTCCAGTACTCTTGCCCAGAAAATCCCATGGACGGAGGAGCCTGGTAGGCTGCAGTCCTTGGGGTCGCTAAGAGTTGGACAAGACTGAGCGACTTCACTTTCACTTTTCTCTTTCATGCATTGAAGGAAATGGCAACCCACTCCAGTGTTCTTGCCTGGAGAATCCCAGGGACATGGGAGCCTAGTGGGCTGCCGTCTATGGTGTTGCACAGAGTCGGATATGACTGGAGCAACTTAGCAGCAGCAGTAGGTCCCTTAAATACCCCCAAACTATTCAGAATCTGAAAAACATGCCAAATATCTCAAAAGTACTGGACACCTTCATCCAGTAGCCATCAACTACCCACAAACAGGCTTTCAGACACTCTGGAATATATCAAGCCCCACATGGAAACTTCTAGATTCCCTCCAACACAGATGCTATTAGAAACCCCCAAAGGGGTGTTCAGAGGATGAAACACATGCTGGACACCCCCACAGAGGTGTTTTCAGACGCCTATAGACATGCCAGATGCCCCTCCATGTGCCAGCATCCCCTCAAATACCATCAGCCACCCCAGTCCTGAGATTTGTCTAATCCAGGCCCTCCATAGGTGAAGAGGGTGGGTAAGAACCAGGAGAGGAGCCAAAGAGCTTTCACCTAAGGTCCAAGCTAGTCAACCAGGTCAAGATCACCCCCAAATAATCTTACTTCAAAACACACACAATCAGGATGTCCCTAGTGATCCAGTGGCAAAGACTCCATGCTCCCAATGCGAGGGGTCTGGGTTTAATCCCTGGTCAGGGAACTAGATCCCACATGCCACAACTAAGAGTTTGAATGCTGAACTAAAAGTCCTGCATGCTGCAACTGAAAGATCCCACGTGCCTCAACCAAGACCTGGTGCAGCCAAATAAATAATAATAATAAAGCCACACACAATCTGTGTTTGACAGCTCTCAATTTAGAACCTGGGTGGCGGAGTCCCCAAGTGACCTGCCTTCGGTTTAAGTCCAGACTTCATGATCAGGAGAGGGAACACGTCTAGGGAGTTGGAGGGTCCAAAAGTGCAAGAATCCCACCCCAGTGGAGGTCATCAGACACCCACCCCAGTTGAGGTCAGAAGCCCAGACACAGGTACTTTTGAGGTCTCGATGGATCTGTAAATGATCACTCTGAATGCCCATAACTTTTGGACTTTATCCCAAAGGCAGTGGGGAGTCACTGAAAGATTTTAAGCAGGAAGAGTGGCATGATCCTTATATCTAGAGCTCCCTTTGTTACCTTCAGGTTGACAAAGTTCTCCCCTAAACCCTTTCAAGGGGCCTGTCAGAAAGAAGAGGCATCTCTTGTCTTCCTCTTATCCATCTAACCATTTCCTGCTTTTACTGAGTCCTTATCATGGGCCAGGGACTCTGCCAAGAGCTAAGGATCTGTGTTTCTCAGTTTTGCTACTAATGACAGTTCATGCTTGTGCTCAGTCACTCAGTGGAGTCTGCGACGCTATGGACTGTAGCCCCACCAGTTTCCTTCAATGCATGAAAGTCCTCTGTCCATGGGATTCTCCAGGCAAGAATACTGGAGTGGGTTGCCATGCCCTTCTCCAGGGAATCTTCCTGACCCAGGGATCGAACCCAGGTCTCCTGAGTTGCAGGCAGATTCTTTACTGTCTGAGCCACTTGGGAAGACCATAATGTCTGCAGACATTGCTAAATATTCTTCAGGGGGGACACAGTGGCCCTTGGCTGACAGCCATTGGAATTTAAAGTCACCTCATGCAGGCTTTAAAGTCACCCCATGCAGGCTTCCTGGGGGAGGTGGCCTTGCTCTTTGTCTTAGAGAATGAGTAAGAGTTAGGTGGTGGAAGGAGTTCCAGGAAGAGCACTGAATGAGCAAGGCACATGTGACCGGCACGAGTAGCCATGAGACTTCAGGGTGGCCGGGCGAGGGGATCTTGGGGGTTGAGTAGTGGCAGAGAAGGGTGGAGGGCTAGGTGGGGTCAGACCACGGAGGGGCCCCAAAGGTCAAGGCTAGGAACAGGACTATCAGGAATGGCACTCCACCAGCGGAGCTGGTCGCTGGGAAAGCATCTCAGCTTTACCCTGGAGACACTAATTACCTGGAACATGATTCACTTCCTGTTCTGTTCAACTTACAGTGGGGCTGTTTCCTTAAGGGGACAGTCAGTCACATCTAGCTTTGAATATCTGTGATGGGAGGTAAGCTTGTGGTGACTTACACCTGGGTGGTGCCTGCTCTCAGCCTGCTGGAGTGAGACACAGGTGTTCTGGCCTCACGTTGCTCCCTTAGACAGGTGTGGGGCTGTGGTCAGAGCCTAGGGTTAGGGTCTGTAACTAAAAGGCTAGCTTTGCCTCCATAACAAGAGCTAGCACTAGGACTTCCCTGGTGGTCCAGTGCTCTGAGAATCCTTCTGTCAATGCAGGGGACACAGATTCAATCCCTGGTCCAGGAAGATCCCACATGCCATGGAGCAAATAAACCTGTGTGCCACAACTACTGAAGCCCACCTGCCTTAGAGCCTGTGCTCCGTAACAAGAGAAGCTACTGCAGTGAGAAGCCCATGCACCGCAATTAAGAGAGTAGCCCCCATTTGCCACAACTAGAGAGTAGCCCCGATTTGCCACAACTGGAGGAAGTCCACTCAAAGCAATGAAGACCCAGTACAGCCTATAAATAAACACTACAGTGTAAAAAGAGAGATATTGCCAAATGACGATGACAATAGGTGCTACCATTGCCCGTATGTACCCGGCACCATGTTGAGTGCTCATCATTTCTGTGACATGAACTCCAATCTCCCTTGATCTCAAAGGGTTGTCCTGAAAGTCAAATATTGTCTCCAGAACATGGAATTTGACTCCTGCCATCCTGAGAGTAGGCTGGATTGAGTGACCTGCTTCTAGAGAATAGAGAAGAGAAACGGGAAAAATAGCAACCTGGCAGTTGTTAACCTTACCCCGGTGATAAAGATTAATATTCTCAAGGATGTCATGTCGATAGCACTTACCCCCTTATCTGATGAGGCAGAAAGGTTCCCCAAACCCATAGCCCCTCTACAATTTTAAGAAAACACCAGGACTTCCTTGATGGTGCCGTGGGAAAGAATTCACCTGCCAATGCAGGGGACACAGGTTTGATCCCTGGTCTGGGAAGATTCCACATACTGCGGGACAGCTAAGCCCATGTGACACAACTGCGCCCCGTGCTGCAAATACTGAAGCCTGAGAACCTAGAGCGTGTGCTCTGCAACAAGAGAAGCCACCGCAACGAGAGGCCCATGCCCTGCAACACAGACCCAGTGCAGCCAAAAACAAATAATAAATAAATTTTTAAAAAGGGCTTCCCTGGTAGCTCAGATGGTAGAAAAAAAAAACAAAACCCGCCTGCAATGCGGGAGACCTGGGTTTGATCCCTGGGTTAAGAAGATCCCCTGGAGGAGGACATGGCAACCTACTCTAATAGTCTTGTCTAGAGAATTCCCATGAACAGGGGACCTTGGCGGGCTACAGTCCATGGAGTTGCAAAGAGTCAGACATGACTGAGCGACTAATGCTATGCTATGCTATGCTATGCTATGCTATGCTAAGTCGCTTCAGTCGTGTCCGACTCTGTGCGACCCCATAGACGGCAGCCCACCAGGCTCCGCCATCCCTGGGATTCTCCAGGCAAGAATACTGGAGTGGGTTGCCATTTCCTTCACCAATGCATGAAAGAGAAAAGTGAAAGTGAAGTCGCTCAGTCGTGTCCGACTCTTAGCGACCCCATGGACTGCAGCCTACCAGGCTCCTCCGTCCATGGGATTTTCCAGGCAAGAGTACTGGAGTGGGGTGCCATTGCCTTCACAATTAAAAAAGAAAACATAAGACATGGGAATTCTCTGGGCGTCCAGTGGTTAAGAATCCGTACTTTCCCTACTGAGGACATGGGTTTGAGCCCTGACTGGGGAGCTAAGATCCCACAAGCTGAGAGGCATGGCAAAAAACAAACCCATCAAAACCCCAAAACCAATAATGATAACAACCTCCCCCAAAACATCAGGCAAGCCCAGATTAATGGACCTCGTACAAGACACCTGGCTAGCATTTCTCTGGATTGTCAAGGTCATGAATAGTAAGACGAGACAGAGAAACCCTCACAGACCAGAGAGACTAGGAAGACAGGATGATTGAAGAGAATGTAGTATCTGAATTGGATCCTGAAACAAGGAGAACACTAATGAAAGAACCAAACCAAACCTGGTGAAATCTGAATAGAATCCAGAATTGGGTTAATAGTACTGGACCAATGTTAGTTCCTAAGTTGTGACAAATGTATCGAGGTCCTGTTGAGAGTCCCTTGGACAGCAAGGAGATCAAATCAGTCAATCCTAAAGGAAATCAACCCTGAATATACACTGGAAGGACCGATGCTGAAGCTGAAGCTCCAATACTTTGGCCACGTGATGCCAAGAGCTGACTCACTGGAAAAGACCCTGATGCTGGGAAAGATTGAGGGCAGGCGGAGAAGGGCACCAACAGAGGATGAGATGGTTGGATGGCATCACTGACTCAATGGACAGGAGTTTGAGCGGACTCTGGGAGATGGCGGACAGGGAAGCCTGGCGTAGTGCAGCCCATGGGGTGGTAAAGAGTCAGACACGAGTTAGTGACTGAACAACAAGACATTAACATGAGGGAAAACTAGGTGAAGTGTATATGGGAGCTCTCTCTGCACTTTTCTGTAAATCTAAAATGAAAAGTTGCCAGGAGGACAGGGGTCTGCCCCCCACTGGAGGGGTAGGAGAGTCCTCAAATAGATAGTTGTATACTCTAAGTTGCTCCCCCAGGTGGCTCAGTGGTAAAGAATCTGTCTGCAATGTAGGAGACCCAGGTTCGATCCCTGGGTTGGGAAGATCCTCTGTAGGAGGAAATGGCAACCTGTTCCAGTATTCTTGCCTGGAAAATTCCATGGACAGAGGAGCTGGGGTTCAGTCATGGGGTCGCAAAGAGACACGACTGAAGCAACTGAGCATACTCCAAGTTAGAGTCTATTGCCAAAATGCAGCAAAACACTTCACTTCCAAGTTACAGATCTGGTCTCTTTGAAGTCTGATCTTGAGTCTTACTCTAATGGTAAAATCCCTAAGTAAGCATTGGTTTCACCATAGTATTAGCATGGATTCTTTTTTTCCTGCAACAACAACAACAACAACAAAAAACCATTAAGCTACCCCTTCTGCCTGTCTTGCATTTTATTCTACACGTGGTTATTTGCTGGTTTATGCTAGCCAAGGACAGCAATCCACAGAGTTCCATCCTTACATCAAGGAATGGAATCTGATCCTGAGCGTCTAGTATTTTGCCTGTAAGTCTACTGATAAAAGATTGTTGGAAGCCAGTCATAGAATCTGAAGATAAACTCTAATCTCTCCTTTGCTATTTTGGGATTTTCACAGAAGCCAAGAACTCATTGCAAAACATTTTTGCGAGTATGAGTGCTTATATTCCATCCAGGAACAATGCATTTTTGCTTGGTTTAGAATTACTGGTAGCTCATTTTAAAGCAAAGGAAAATCCACTGAGTGCGTGTTTGCTGTCTTTAGAACTGTTTGCCAAAATATGGTATGAAGATGTTTTCATCTTCCTACTATTTTAAATATTATTGTACAGAGCCATTATCGATGCCATTTTTTTTTTTTGTAGGAAAAAAGCCTTAAAAAGTGCTCCAATTATTGACATTAAGTGCATCAAACAAAGTGTCTTTGGCATATTAGACTTTTGCTCTTCTGTAATTTAATTTTCTTTTAAAATATAAAATTTTGCCTTTGTTGTTGTTTAGTCACGCATTCATATCCAACTCTTTGCCACCCCATGGACTGTTGCACGCCAGGCTTCCCTGTCCTTCACCATCTCAACTTTAACCATTAACATTAACCATTCACCATCTCAACTCTAACATGAGTCTGCTCAAACTCATGTCCATTGAGTCAGTGATGCCATCCAACCATCTCATCCTCTATCATCCCCTTCTCCTGCCTTCAATCTTTCCCAGCATCAGGGTGTTTTTTCTTTGCATCAGGCATTGGGGCTTCAGCTTCAGCTTTAGTCCTTCCAATGAATATTCAGGATTTCCTTTAGTATTGACTGGTTTGATCTCCTTGCTGTCCAAAGGACTCCAAGAGTCTTCTCCAGCACCTCATTTTGAAGGCATCAGTTCTTTAGCACTCAGCCTTTTTATTGCCCAGCTCTTACATCTGTACATGACTACTGGAAAAACCATAGCGTTGACTATATGGACCTTTCTGGGGAAAATAATGTCTGCTTTTTAATACACTGTCTATGTTTGTCATTGCTTTTCTTCCAAGGAGCAAGTGTCTTTTAATTTCATGGCTGCAGTCACTGTCCATAGTGATTTTGGAGCCCAAGAGAATAAAGTCTGTCACTGTTTCCATTGTTTCTGCATCTATTTGTCGTGAAGAGATGGGACCAGATGCCGTGATCTTAGTTTTCTGAATGTTGAGTTCTAAGCCAACTTTCACTGTCCTCTTTCACCTTCATCAACAGGCCCTTTAATTCCTCTTCACTTTCTTCCATAAGGATGGTGTTATCTGCATATTTGAGGTTATTGATATTTCTCCTGGCAATCTTGATTCCAGCTTGTGCTTCATCCAGCCCAGCATTTCATATGATGTACTCTACATATAAGTTAAATAAGCAATATGACAATATACAGCCTTAATGTACTCCTTTCCCAATTTTGAACCAGTCCATTGTTCCATGTCCTAACATGTCCCATGTTCTAACTATTGCTTCTTGACTTGTATATAGGTTTCGCAGGAGGCAGGTAAGGTGGTCTGGTATTCCCATCTCTTGAAGAATTTTCCACAGTTTGTTGTGATCTACACAGTCAAAGGCTTTAGCATAGTCAATGAAACAGAAGTAGATGTTTTTCTGGAATTCTCTAGCTTTTTCTGTGATCCAACAGATGTTGGCAATTTGATCTCTGGTTCCTCTGCCTTTTCTAAATCCAGCTTGAACATCTGGAAGTTCATGGTTCACGCACTGTTGGCTTGGAGAATTTTGAGCATTACTTTGCTAATGTGTGAGATGACTGCAATTGTGCAGTAGTTTGAATATATCTGTGTATTTATTTAAAAATACTCAACTCTGCATCAACATGGATACATTTCTCTACTGGATCAGTACTGGCTCAGTTCTGGATCTCTGCCCTCACCCTTCCTTCTGCCAACTTCCCACCTGCACCTTGAATTTGCTGCCTGAGATAGAGCCCCTCAGGGCTTGATCGTGGCCTTCCAGGGAGGTTCCAGTATCCAGCAGACCTCACCCCCACCCCTCCCAGATGAAGAGATAAGGAAGTCAGCAGAAACAAGAAGTCACTTGCTGGTCAGGAAGATTCCCTGGAGGAGGGCATGGCAACCCACTCCAGTATTCTTGCCTGGAGAATCCCATAGACAGAGGAGCCTGGCGGGCTACAGTCCATGGGGTCACAAAGAGTCAGACACTACTAAAGCAAATTTAGCACTCACCTGCTGCTTAAAAGGACTTTAAGATGCTGAAGACTTTGCAAAGCCTGGGTGGCTTCTGCTGGAGAGCGTTCACAGGGTCAGAAAGCAGGTTGGATATCTTTGGAGAGAAAGCTCCAAATGGGTCCACTCCTGACTGCAGCAGCCAACAGGCCTGCCGCCAGCAAAAACTACTCCGGAAAACGGGAGGAATGAGGAAGAAGGAAAATGCCCACGTGTGGGGCCAAGCAAGGCAGAAATGCAAAACCTGTGGCTCAGGTCTTGAGGAGGCACCTGCCCCCAGGATGGAGGGACCGCTGTCACTGTATGGCCCACCCTGGGGCCAATTCTCTGTTGTACTCGCCCACTGATTCTCACCTGGGCAATCCTAGCCCCCAGGGGACATTTGGCCACATCTAGAGACATTTTTGGCTGACATGACTCATGGGGCAGGTGTTAACAGCATCTAGTGGGTGGAGGCAAGGGATGCTGCTCAGTATCCTGCAGTGCACAAAACAGCCCTCCCCTCCCTCAACAAAGAATGACCAGGCCTCAAAGAGCAATAGGGCCAAGGTGGAGGAACCCTGCAGCAGCCGGAATTTGCAACTAGCATGCAGTTGCCAGTGCCTCCTCTCTGCCCCTTGTCAAAAAAAGCGAAGTTCTAAATCTCATAAAAGACCAGAGTCATCTCCCTCCAAGGCCTTTGGAACCCAATACTTTTTCCTGATTTCTGTGTTGGGTTTCACAGTGGTAAAAAAAAAAAAATCTGCCTGCCAATGTGGGAGACACAGGTTCAATCCCTGGGTTGGGAAGATCCCCTGGAGAAGGAAATGGCACTGGGAAATCCCATGGATGAGGAGCCTGGCAGGCTGTAGTCATGGGGTCACTAAAGAGTCCGTACATGGCTTAGCGACTAAACAAAACAAACAAAATGTTTTCCTGAGCAGAGACTGTTCTGGGAGGCAGGAAATTGCCTGTTAATGGGCTGATCCTGCCTCCTCCTCTCTCTCTCCCTCCAATTCATATATTACAGACCTCACCCCTTTCACTACATCATGCCTGCGTGCATGCTAAGTTGCTAAATCATGTCTGACTCTTTGCGACCCTACAGACTATAGCCTTCAGGGCTCCACTGTCCATGGAATTCTCCAGGCAAATATACTGGAGTGAGTTACCATTTCCTCCTCCAGGGATCGAACCCAGTTCTCCTGCATTGGCAGGCAATTCTTTACCACTGAGCCGCCAGGGAAGCCCCATCAGGGCATCATAAGGTGGCCTTATTAGCTAATGTATTTAGTTCAGTGAGGTCATACTGAGTTAGGGTTGGCCCCTAATCCTCAGGCAAAGGGGGATTTGAGGCATGAACATGAGTGTGGGGAAAATGCCACATGAAGACCATAGTTCTTCTGGCACAAACCATTGGACTTCCGGAAGCCAGGAAAGACACTTGGGATGGACCCCTTCCCAGCACCTGTAGAGGGAGCTGACACCTCGATCTTGAACTTCTCCAGAACTCTGAGACAATGCATTTCTGTGGTTTAAACCAGCCAGATTGTAGCTAACTAATACACTGCCTGAGTCTGGATTTTGCCAACAACGAAAGCGAAAACTTAAAGGGAATCTGGGAGTCCCAAACTTCCCTGGTGGTCCAGTGACTAACACTCTGCACTCCCATGGCAGGGGACCTGGGTTCCATCCCCGGTCAGGGAACTAGATCCCACATGTTGCAACTGAGAGTTCACATGCCACAACTAAATATCCTGCATGCTGAAACAAAGATTGAAGATACTGCGTGCTGGACCTAAGATCTGGTGCAGCCCCATAAATGAATTAATAAGCACTTTTTAAAAAAAGGAACTTGTGTGGGGCAGTCCAAGCTAACCAAATACCCCTGTTCTTAGGGATGGATTCCTGGTGACCTCCAGGAAGCCATGGTTGGCCTGAGCTGAAAGGGAGGATGCAAAGATGGAAGGAGGCCATGGGAGCAATTTAAGGGAAGTAAGGCAGAGAAAGTGGCTGCCATCCAGGGCGACGGGCTGGGCCACCGGACTCACCAGAGCTCAGAAAAGGTTTGCCGCACATAGGGCAGCTGGAGTGGCCAGAGAAGGTTCCTCGAGCCAGCTGGTGCCCGTTGATACATTCTTTCCTCTCTCGCGCATCCTGACCTTTGTCCTTCTGATGCACTGGGGTCTTCCCCTGTTGGGGACAGAGGTGGACCGTAGAATGCCCTGTGTGTCCCTTCCCACTTGGAATCACAGGGCTCTGGGACCAGGGACATCCTGGCAAGCTGGAGAAGGCAGAGAGGGTCCCCCCAACCCCTGGCCCAGCCCTCTGACCTTCTCCTTCTGCCTGGTGACTCGATTGCGCAGGGAGCTCAGGCTGCGTTTCACCTTGGTGCCCCTGTCGCTTCTCTCCGTCTTCCCCATGCTGTCCTCACTCCTAAGGGGTGGAGAGTTTGGTGAGGAGGGTTACAGCAGACCCAAAAGGCCCTTCTGGCCAGTTCTGCATGTCACTCCTGGGATCCACCTGGAATCTACCTGAGGCCCCTCTATCCTGTTCCACCCTTGCTGTGGTCCTGAACTCTCTCTCTCCTCTCACTCACTTATTCACTCAAAACACATTTACTGGGCTTCCCTGGTGGCACAGTGGGTAAGAATCTGCTTGCCAATGCAAGAGATACAGGTTCAATTCCTGGTCTGGCAAGATCTCACATGCTGTGGGGCAACGAAGCTGGTGTGCCACAACTACTGAACCTGTGCTATAGAGCCTGGGAGGCACAGTGACTGAAGCTCAAGCACCTAGAGCCCACGCTCCACAACACGAGAAGCCACCGCAGTGAGACGCCCGAGCACCTCAACTAGAGAAAAGCCTGTGCAGCAACAAGCAACGAGTGCAATTGTATATATATACAGACATATATATAGGTATAGTATGTATATACTATAGTTTGCATACAGATATAGTATGTATAATATATAGATGTATATATAGAGAGATAGATATAGATATCTATCATATATCGTATATATATATAGAGAGAGAGCTTCCCTGGTGGCTCAGATGGTAAAAGAATCTGCTGCAATTTGGGAGACCCAGGTTTGACCCCTGGGTCGGAAAGATCTCCTGGAGAAGGGCATGGCAACCGACTCCAGTATTCGTGCCTAGAGAATTCCACGGACAGAGGATCCTTGTGGGCTACAGTCCATGGGGTTGCAAAGAGTCAAACACGATTGAGCAACTAACACTTTCACTTTCATATTCATATATAGGGCTTCCCAGGTGGCTCAGTGGTAAAGAATCCACCTGCCAAGCAGAAGACCCAGATTTGATCCCTTGATCAGAGAGATCCCCTGGAGAGGAGAATGGCAAACCACTCTAGTGTTCTTGCCTGGAAAAATCCCATGGACAGAGAAGCCTGGCAGGCTACAGTCTACAGGGTCTCAAAGAGTCAGACCCGACTGAGTGACTGAACACAGACACACACACACACACACACACACACACACACACACACACAACATTTATGGAGGTTTGCAAAGTTCCAGCAGACTTGGGGACTGGGTTTGCCTAGGGGAAAGTGACATGGTCTCAAGCTTGAGGTACCTTGATGGACCTTGTCCATCTCTGCCTCCTTCCTCTGATTCACACCCCCTTCCTATCTTATCAGCCTGAAACTCTGTCCATTCTTCCCATGGGATGTCTCTCAAATCCCCCTGCCCTCTTCCCACCCAACACTCAAGCCTTAGATCTTACCTCTTCTGGATGACCAGCGTACTCTCATTTAATAAATAACATATTAAGTCATTGCATGTATTTATTATAATACATATAATACAAAGAACCCCAACCCCTGCAGAATCGAGTCCCTGGAGGGAGATTCCATGCCTCTGGTCTGCACCCTTGATGGTGCTCACCATCACTGGTCACCACAGAGCTGTGGACTTCTGCTTCCCAGCAGCAATCTGGCCTTTGCTGACTCCCCTCCCCTCCTTCCAGCCCCACCCCGACACCTTTCCTGTGGAAGGCACCCAATTCTTTTCCCCATCTCATCTCAGCATACCGGCAAACTCCTACTTTTCCATTGGAAACCAGCTCAAGCTGTCACCTCCTCTGAGAAGTCTTCCCCTGCCCTGCCAGGGAGTATGAGGAGCCCCCTGCCACCCCCACTGTTTCTCTGGTGATTCCAGTAAGAGGATGGGGCCCCAACCCCTCATCCCATCTCAGGTCCCTGCCCTCTCAATTCAGTGCCTGCCCCGCCCACAGCTCAGTACTCACTCAGACAAGAACTCAAACCAGGTGAGGTTCGAAGCTGCTCCTCCGGGGCAGACCGACAATCGAGCCCTCTGCCGGGCCCTGCAAGGTCAAAGGGGACAGACAACAGGGTCGGCAGCCCTTCCCCTGACCCCTAGCGGCCCCCTCATCTGTCCCCTCTCTCCCAGGGCTCCTGTGGACAGGTGTGCAGCCCATGACCAGGGATCCTGTCATCCCTCCACGTGTGGGCTTGGATACATGGTCATTGTGATGGGTTTTCCAGCAGAGGGTAGTAACAGGTCTTGGTCAAACAAAGTTAACATGTTGGGAAGATTTTTCCAACAGACGGCAGCATTTTGGGAAAGGGCCGCCTTTTCCCGTTTGTGCAAAGGTACAGCGTGGCTAGCGGCAGCTTGCTCCTGTGTCCTGTCCTTCCCCACACCTGTGCCTCCTCCCACCTCTCCAGTCCTCATTTTCCTCCCATTCCTCCCCATCCTCACACATGTCCCCTCTACCCGTCCACTCTTCCACCTGTCCCCACACCTGTCTTCCCATATCCGTTCCCTGCTTGCGTCCCCCATCCCTGTCCACCGTCCCCCTACACCTGCCTTCTACATCTGTCTCACACACCTGTTCCCCCACACCTGGCCCCCTATCCACTCACCCATGGTACTGTCGGAGTTCTTCAAGCACCTGCTGGACAATCAACCTGAGCGGGGGGGTTGGATAAAAATAGTCCACAGTTGCCCCCAATGACAGACATTTCCCCAAACGAGCTGTGAATGCCTGACCTGGCCCTGGTCCTGATGCAACCCTTAACTGGAAGGCCCAAACCCTCTCCTGATACTGTCGAGAACCTTCTGAGGTGCCGGGAGAAAGTTGGTGTGGGAGAGGAGACTGAGGTTATTAGAGGGGGACTGTGGCTGGCCCTCAGAGAAGGCAATGGCACCCCACTCCAGTACTTTTGCCTGGAAAATCCCATGGATGGAGGAGCCTGGTGGGTTGCAGTCCATGGGGTCGCTAGAGTCGGACACGACTGAGTGACTGCACTTTCACTTTTCACTTTCATGCATTGGAGAAGGAAATGGCAACCCACTCCAGTGTTCTTGCCTGGAGAATCCCAGGGACGGAGGAGCCTGGTGGGCTGCCATCTATGGGGTCACACAGAATCGGACACGACTGAAGCGACTTAGCAGCAGCAGCAGTGGCTGGCCCTGCTCACTTTTATGGGCAACGATGCTACATCCCTGCATCCCTCTTCCCCAAACCTTGACCCCCTTGGCTGTCCTGGGGGTCCCTCCCCCACCTAAGGGTCAGACACTCACACATGATTCGGCTCCACATGATCCTTTTCCATGCACTCCAGCACCGGGGGGTCCAGGCCTGGAAGCAGCCCCCACCCCAGGAGACATAGGTGTGAAAGGTGCCCTGGGGCAGGACCAGCCTGGCATACAACTCCTGAACGCACCCCTGTAGACCTGGAGCCGGTCCAGATGGGGCTTGCCATCCTCGGGGCGAGGGAGAGTTGTAAACAGGACAGACAGCCAGGGATGGAAGCGTCCTGGGTGTGTCATGAGCTCACAAAGGGCGAAACGCTTTACACATATTAGGTCAGTGGACTCTCAAAGTGACGCTAAGAAGATACTCTGATTGTCTTTCTTAGCGACAAAGTGGAGGAGGTTCAGAGACTTGTTGGAAAGTGGTAAATTCCTGGACTTCCCTGGTGGTACAGTGGTTAAGAATCTGCCTGCCAATGCAGGGGAGATTCCGGGAAGATTCCACATGCCTCGGAATGCCTCGTGTGCCACATCTACTGAGCCTGTGTTCTAGAACCCTCGAGCCACGTGCCAGAACTGCTAAAGTCTGTGCACCCTAGAGCCTGTGCTCCACAACAGGAGAAGCCGCTACAATGAGAAGCCCATGCACCGCACTGAAGAGTAGCCCCTGCTTGCTGCAACTAGAGAAATCCTGCACACAGCATGAAGACCCAGTGCAGCCAAAAAATAAATTAATAAATAAAAAATTTTATAAAAAGAAAAAGAAAGTGGTAGCTTCTGGTTTGGCCTGTAGGTCTTTCTGTTACCAGAGGAACACAAGCTCTTCAGATAGAGATTCAGAGAAAAAGAAGGAGACAAAGAAAGACACAGAATCAGAGGAGGAAGAGAGTGTTGGAGGTCATTCCAATATTGTGCCCACCTTGGCTTGAGAGTCCCCTGGGAGGGTGAGGGGGAAGGGCAGATGATGGAGGAGCCATGTCACCCCTCCCCCAGCATTCTGCCCAATTCCTGCCGAGGGGATCCTAAGCCTCCTCCACTAGCCCCAACCAGGGGACCCTCCAGCAGAAACCCCCTACCCCACTTGTTTGAATGAAGGAAACCCCCAGGCTGGGCTACCTTGAACAGCTGGAGGTGGCACTTCCAAAGCTGGAAAGATTTCCAGGGAGCTGATCTCATCGAAGGACACAGGAACAGACCGTGACCTCACTCTTTTCTCGGGGCTGTCACATTCCTGCAGGGAATAAGCATCTCGCTAAGCCCGGAGGCAGCCTGGGCTGCAGGCAGTTTCCCTGGGTTGAGGGTCCCCAGCCTCCAGCTGCAGACAGGGGCTACCCTCAGCCTTGGGGCACAGGAGTAGGGATGGGTCTCCACAGCAGCCGAGGGCTGGAGCCAAGGACCGTACCAGCCAAGGACCACCCCCCAGCTGTGGGCTGGAGTTCTGGACTTTTGAACCACAAATTCCAGCCATGGCCAGAAACTCCCCACCCAGTCATGGTCAAGGGCAGAGATGCCCCAGGTGGAAGCTTCAGCTCCGAGTGTACATTCTCCAGCTTTGGGCTAAAATCCCAGACCTGAGATGAGTTCTTCTCCGTTGCAAAGTTCAGTCACAGACAGGGCTTCCACCCAGCTGCAAAGATTCAGAGACAAGCCTGAGTTCCCTAGCCCAGGGGATGGCGCTTACAGCCAAGGATCTCAGGCCAGCAAAGGACCTTCAGGCTTGGTCTGAAGTCTTAGGACCCAGCGACTTCTCTGTCATGGGTGACACCTGCCATGATGGGTTGGTCCCCCCAGTTATGTGTAAGGCACCCCAGGGTCCCACAGAGGCAGCTGCTGGGCGCATAGTTGTGTTATTAACTGGGGTGGTTGGGGGTTGCACCAACCTTGCTTGGTTGCTCTGCGGGGGTTCCACCCCCAGGCAGACACCCTTGGGTCCAGGCCTGCAGGCCCTCTCCTGGCAGGTTCAGAGCGAGGCTGGCCAGTGTCCGAGGCAGAAAGGGCCCCTCATTCACAGCTGAGGATTCGATGCTGAGCCTGGTGAAGATCAAGAGGGAGTCAGGTCTCTACCACTGGGCTGTCGCCCCAGCTCCAGCATTCGAAGCACAGGGGCTGGGGGGAACCCTTGGGTGGTCCTGTGATGGGGGCAGGGCACAGACAGTGTTCCAGATCTCCCAGCACCAGGGGGGTGGACAGGAAACCTGGCTAGAGGAGTTGATGCTGAAGTTCCATTTGCATCACAGGTCCACTGCTCTTTTTACACAGACTAGATGAATATTTGGGGAAAACTGTGAGGGGTGGGGGCTTCCCAGGTGGTGCAATGGTAAAGGATCTGCCTACTAATGCAAGAGACATAAAAGACTGGGTTTCAGTCCCTGGGTCGGGAAGATCCCCTGGAGGAGGACATGGCAACCCACTCCAATGTTCTTGCCCGGAGAATCCCATGGACAGAGGAGACTGGTGGTCTACAGTCCATGGGGTTGCAGAAGAGCCAGACACAGCTGAAGTGACTGAGCACACAAGCATGTGAGGGGTGGAGGGAGAAAGAGGGGCGGGGGGAGAGTTGAGGAGGGCCCACAGCTAAAGCACTCCACTGTTTCAGGCTGCCCCTGCACTGTGTGGGTGGTGCCAAGCACCTATCTGTGTTTCGAACAGAAGTGCCTCTGTGGTTCTGTGCTCACATATGCAAGGGACACATTTAGGCGTCTCTGGGTTTGAGCAGGAGGAGGGTGCATGCCTGTGTGTGGGCATGTAGCCCCCGTGTGCAAGGTCAGGTGTGCTCATCTGGGTCCAAGCGTGCCTGCCGGCTTCATGCAGCCTCCAGGTTGACCTGGCGGACGCTCCTTCAGCGTGTGCTTGCTCACCCGTGCACACAGATGCATGTGCCCACACGCATGTGTGCACCTCCGGAGGGGGTCTCTGGGGCTGCCTCTGATAGCACAGACACCTCTGGTGGCCCTTGAGCTAGGTGACCCAGAGGTGGTGGTGGGGGGTGAGGAGCAGCGTGTGGCCGCCCTGGAAGGTGTGTCCCGGAAGGCGGCGGCGCAGTGGGCGGCTGACCTCTGCCGGCTCTCAGAGCAGCTCCTTGACCTCTCCCAGCTGCGTCTCCGAGCAAGGCCCTGGGACCTCGCAGCGCTGGAGAGGGGCGTTTCTCCTCGGGGCGTTTCTCCTCGGGCTTCTTCACTAGGGGGGCCACTGTCTCTGGCTCCCCCAGGCTGGCTGTGTGAAAGGACTTCGAGGCCCAGGTCCTGGAGATACTCACTGCCCTGAAGGGCCCCCAAATCCAGGCTGAGGTCCTCTGAACTCTCGCTACCGCCGAGCAGCCCTGGGATTCCATCCTCCTGGAGACAGATGCGGAAAAGGCCTTGACCCACAGGCAGCGAAGACCCCCACATCCAGACCCTCCACACCATCCCCTACTTATCCAACCTGGGCTCTGGGCCCAGCTCTTGGCAGGCGGGGTAGAATGAGGGTGGTCCCCTCAGTGCAGGCCTTCAAGGCCTTAGTCCTCAGAAAAGGGGTTGGAAATTAGGGCTACTGGCCCCGACTCGACCTCCATTGTTGAGTTTCTGTCTGATCATCTTATGAAACAGGCCACGTAAATCCTGTCCTCTGTCCTCTCTCCTCTGTCTGTCGGCTCACCCAGCTTGCTTTAAGCCTCTTATAAGATCATGTGTGTGAATGCAATTTGTACAAGTGCTGTACTCCATAATTTGGCCACCTGATGCAAAGAACTGATTCATTGGAAAAGACCCTGATGCTGGGAAAGATTGAAGGCAGGAGGAGAAGGGGACAGCAGAGGATGAGATGGTTGGATGGCTTCACCAACTTGATGGATGTGAGTTTGAGCAAACTCTGGGAGTTGGTGATGGATAGGGAAGCCTGGAGTGCTGCAGTCCATGGGGTCACAAAGAGTCGGACACGACTGAGCAACTGAACTGAACTGCACGAAGTATCCTTGATGCTACTGGCTGAATTTCAGGCAGTATTGTGGCTCCTAGGCTTTCCCCAGGGCTGCCCTTAGGGGTCTCCTAGACCCTAAGTCTCCCTCCCAAGCCAGGATGAGAGTGGAGCAAGTGAGGAAGCCACCTCGGGCACAAAATTGTAGGGGGTACCCCCAAACTCAGAGATCAAGAAAAGCGTATTTTCACACTTTTTTTTTTAAGTTTGTAATTTTCATTTTTTTCTTTTTCCTTTCTTTTTTTGTTTGGCCACACCTCATGGCATGGGAAACTTCCCCCACCAGGGATCGAACTCGTGCCATCGTAGTGGTAATGCAGTCTTAACCACTGGACCACCACTAAGTGTAAGTAATTCAGTCGTGTCCAACTCTCTGCAATCCCATGGGCTGTAGCCTACCAGGCTCCTCTGTCCGTGGGATTCTCCAGGCAAGAATGTTGGAGTGGTAGCCATTTCCTTCTCCAGGGGATCTTCCCAACCCAGGGATCAAAGCAGGGTCTCCCGAATTGTGGGCAGATTCTTTACTGTCTGAGCCTCAGGGAAGAAGCCCTAAGGACCACCAGGGAAGCCCCTAATACAACAGTAACAAAAAACCCAACAGACTTCAATATAGTGCAGAGTTCCATGATGAACAAATCATCAAAGTGTTACGACATGACAGGGACTTCCCTGGTGGTCCAGTGGTTAGGACTTGGCGCTTTCACTGCTGGTCTAGGAACTAAGATCCCACATGCTGTGTGCTGGGGCCAAAATTTTTTTAAAAGGCGGGGCTTCCATGGTGGCTCAGAGGTAAAGAATCCGCCTGCCAATGCAGGAGACACAGGTTCAATCCCTGATCCAGGAGGATCCCACATGCCTCAGAGCACCTAAACCTGTGCGCCACAACTACCGAGCCTGTGCTCTCGAGCCCTTGAGCCACAGCTACTGAGCCAACATGCTGCAGTTATTGAAGCCTGTGTGCCCTAGAGCCCATTCTCTGCAACAACAGGCCACCGCAATGAGAAGCCTGTGTACTGCAACTAGAGAGTAACCCCTGTCGCCACAACTAGAGAAAACCTGTGTGCAGCGACCAAGACCCAGCATAGCTAAAAATAAATACATAAATAAATAATTTTTAAAAATTAAGACATGACAGTATTGGACCCTGCACTTCGCTCACCTCACCCTATTTCCAGCCCTCCGCTCCATTGTACCAGAGAGTAGCTTGGAACCTTTGAGCTCCTAAATCCCTTCCGATACCTTCCCCTCCCTCCTCAGCCCGGTATTTACAAAGGGCTCCAGGGTCCACCGCCTCCTGCTTCCAGCCCCTCTGCAGCCTCACGTTCCCACCCACCCAGGAGGCAGCTGTTAGACTCTAAAAATACGTAGAGGTAGATGATAACGCCACATCCACCAAAGCACCAACCAGTTGCCTCCCCAACAGTTATTCAAGGGCCTTATTCTTAATCCCATTGCAGCTCTTACCAGGGGGTGTTGTTGTCCCACTTCCCAGATCAGGAGGCTAAGGCTCAGGGAGGAGAAAGGACTGTGCAGCCTCGGGTCACACAGTTGGTAAATGGCAGAGCCAGACTCAAACTCTGTGGGATCTGTCTGGATCCAAGCTCTATGCTCTTTCTTGCTCTACTTCCTCCTCTATTTCTTTTCCTAGTCTTTTCTTTGCCCTCTCCTCTCCCTGTCATTCATCCTTTTTTTTTTTTTTTTCTTCCCAGCCAGGGCACCTGTTTTTTCCTTTCCCTGGAGAATCTCTTCTCCTAGGCCATCCAGAGGCAGTCTGGTGAACTCCTATTCCTCCTTCAAAACCCACCTTGGGCATGCCCTCCAGGCTGCCTTTCTGACTCTTCCAATCTAAATAAGGTGTCCCTCCTCTGGGCTGTCAGGGTCTGCAGGATAAGGACTATTCCTTTCCAGGCTGTTGTGACGCTGTCCTCAGACAGGCTTTGGTGGGTAGGTGGGTGGTCCGCCCCCCATGCTACAGGCAAAACCAACCCTGAGATGTGGCCTTAGGCATCTGTGTGAGCTCAGGCAGTCCTTGATGGACTGTCCCGATTGGTGGCCTAAAGGGCCCACTGAGCAGACCTGCCACCCTTGATGGTTTCTACAAGAGGCTCCCAGGATAGAATTGCCAGATAAAATACTGGACACCCAGTGAAATTCGAATTTCAGATAAACGACTATTTTTTTTTTTTCTAGTGTAAATAGATTACAAACATTGCAATATTTGGCAATCAGTTCTAACTGGGCATCCTGTAATTTTATTTGCTCAATTTTGCAAGCCTACCTATCCATGGGCCATTTGGCCGGTCGTGGGCAGTCTTTACTAGGAAAGGGGGAACAGGGAGGTCCCTACTAATGCTTGGTGAGGGGAATTTTCAGAGAAGCAGCCAATTGAAAGTGGAAAATACCTGGACTGCCCTGGTGGTCCATTGGATAAGAATCTACCCGCCAATGCAGGGGACATGGGCTCAATCCCTGGTCTGGGAAGACCCCACATGGTGTGGGCCACCTAAGCCTGAGTGTCCTTACTACTGAGCCCACGCAGTCTAGAGCCCACACTCTGCAACAAGAGAAGCCACCATAATGAGAAACCCATGCACACAACTAGTGAATAGCCCCTGCTCGCTGCAAATAGAGAAAGCACGTGTGCAGCAATGAGGACTCAGCATAGCCCAAAACAAGCAATAAATATATAACCAAAATTTTTAAAAGAGAAAGAGGAAATACTTGCCAGCCAAGAGCCAGGCATTTGGTTGGCTGGGGATCTTGGCTGGTGGGAGGCAGGCAGCAGTGTCCATACCTGTCTTGAATGAGGTTGGAAGAACTAGGGTCTGGCTTTTTCTCTGACCTTCCCCACTTGGAACTCTACAGTTTTGATGCCTTATAGTAAAATATAAATGGGGCTTCCCTGGCAGCTCAGTGGTAAAGAATCCACCTGCCAATGCAGGAGACTGGGGGGGTCAGGAAGATCCCCTGGAGGAAGAAACGGCAACCCACTCCAGCATTCTTGTCTGGGAAATCCCATGGCCAGGGAAGCCTGGCGGGTTACAGTCCATGGGGTCTCAAAGAGTCAGACACAACTTAGTGACTGAACAACAGCAACAAAAATATAACAGAATTCACCATTGTAACAATTTTGTGTACAACTCTGTGACATTAACTACATTTACTCGATATGTAATCATCATCACTCTCCATCTCCAGATGAACTTTTTTTCATCTCCCCCTTAGGAGGGTTTGTCGGAGAAGGCAATGGCACCCCACTCCAGTACTCTTGCCTGGAAAATCCCGTGGATGGAGGAGCCTGGTAGGTTGCAGTCCATGGCGTCGCTAAGAGTCGGACACGACTGAGCGACTTCACTTTCACTTTTCACTTTCATGTATTGGAGAAGGAAATGGCAACCCACTCCAGTATTCTTGCCTAGAGCATCCCAGGGACAGGGGAGCCTGGTGGGCTGCCGTCTGTGGGGTCGCACAGACTCCGACACGACTGAAGCAACCTAGCAGCAGCAGCAGGAGGGTTTGTACCCAGTAAATAGTAACTGCTTATTGTTACCTCCTCCAGCTTCTAGTCACCTCGACTCTACTGTGTCTCATTGGATTTGCCTATTCTTTGCTGTTGTTCAGTCGCTGTTATGTCTGATTCTCTGTGACCCCAGGGACTGCAGCACGCCAGGCTTCCCTGTCCTTCACTATCTCCCTGGGTTTGCTCAAACTCATGTCCTTTGAGTCAATGATGCCATCCAATCATCTCATCCTCTGCCGTCCCCTTCTCTGCCTGCCCTCAGTCTTTCCCAGCATCAGGGTTCTTCCCATAAGGCTTTGGCCGCCTGCCTATTCTAGGCACCTTGTTTAAGTGGGATCGTACAGTGTTTGTCGTCTTGTGTCTAGTTTATTTCACTTAGCTTAATGTTTTCAAGTTCATCCGTGTTCTAGCACAGGTCACAGTTTCCTTTCTTCTTAAGGAAGGATAACATTTCGTTGTATGGATGGAACCACACTGCGTGGATATAAGCAAAACTGCATTTTGTTTATCTATTTGGTCTTTGATGGACAATTGAGTGGCTTCCACCTTTTAGCTCTTGTGGATTTTGCTGCTATGAATCAGTTCAGTTCAGTTCAAGTCAGTCGCTCAGTCGTGTCCGAGGTGTATAAATGTCTGAGTCTCCGTATTTACCTCTTTTAGGTAGATCTGTAGAAGCGGGGTTGCTAGATCATACAGCAATTCTCTGACTGGCTTCTGGAGCCCTGGCCATATTTTCCATGGTCTCCCCTCTTGAATTTCTCCTTTACACCCACTAATCTGTTTTCTTTTTTTTTTTTGGCTGCTCTGTGTGGCATGTGGGATCTTAGTTCCCCGACCAGGGATCGAACCCATGCCCCCTGCAGTGGAAAGCATTGCATCTCAACCACTGGAACGCCAGGGAAGTTCCTGCACCCACTGCTCTGGTTCCCCCAACCTGCCTGGCTGCTCCTTCTCTGTCTGCCACTTCCTCCCTGTGCCTTTCATACACCAGGGTACCTCTCCTTCAGTCTCTATCCAAAAAACCCACCCCTCTGGCCCAGCTGGTCCGGGTTCCCCTGATTCTCCTCTGACTTCCCCAGCCGCCTTCCTGAAGTCACTCCCATCCCGTCCCGGGTGTCTGGACAACCTCTACCAACCCCGTCTTCCTCTGCCACAGCCCCTAAAGTTTCCTCGCATCTCTGGTTTTCATCCTCCTGTAAATATAAACACGTCAGGACAGCCTCTTGGCCTGGACTGGGTCCCCCCTCCTCTGTCTCCTGCATCTGGCCTCCCTCACAGGAGGCAGAAGTGGGAACCCGGCCAGGTCTTTGGGTGGAAGGGGAGGGTGGACGGCTGTGGCAGGTACAGCGAGGGAGGAGGAGGGAGGGGGCTTCGTCCTTTGCTGGGGAACTTGTATCTTTCCTCCAACATTTCCTGGGTGAGAAACGGGAACCAGCCCACTAGGAGCCTCCCCGGGCATCTGCCCAAACATAGGTATGCTGGCCCTGACACCCCAGAGAGCGTGCCATCAACTCAGACTCCTGCTCCCTGGACCCTGGGGAGCCTTGGGGGATGGGTGCCTCCCCGCCCCCGCAGACCCAGAGGCGAGATGCCCCAGGAATTTCCACTCTATAAAAACGGCTAGCTGTGTGCAGATTTAAATAGTACACAGATCAACGTTTTTTTAAAAATGTAAATGGCTATTTATCTCCTTGTACTTTAGGAAAAAAATAGCACACCAGAGCAACTTCGTGTCTCTGGTTCTGTTTCATCATGTAAAACAGGGAACGAGTTTCAAACAAGAGAGCAGAACGGGGACAGAGGGTTTTCTGGTGGCTGGAAGGGTAGAAAGGCCTTCGTCAGGGTTTGCATCCTTGATGTAGCTTTTGTTGGCTCAGTGTGACCTAAGACAAATTTCTAAGCCTCTCTGGGCCTCAGTCTTGTCATCTCTAAAATGGGTGTTATGTTGCCTTCTTTTTGAATATATTTTTATTTGCTTATTTAGTTATTTTTGGCTTTGCTGGGTCTTCATTGCTGTGCGGGCTTTTCTTACTTGCAGCGCTTGGGCCTCTCGCTACAGTGGCTTCTCTTGCTGTAGAACACAGGCCCTAGGGCGCTTAGACTTCAGTAGATGCGGCTTGTGGGCTCTAGCGCACAGGCTCAGTAGTTGGAGCACACGGGCCCAGTTGCTCCGCAGCCTGTGGAATCCTCCCAGACCAAGGATCAAACCCTTGTCTCCTGCATTGGCAGGCGGATTCTTCACCACTGAGCCACCCAGGGAAACCTTATGTTGCCTTTTTGTAGGATTGCTGGGCAGGTGAAATGAGATGATATTTACATCTTGTAAGCCCTTGATCCGGAGAAGGCAATGGCACCCGACTCCAGTACTCTTGCCTGGAAAATCCCATGGACGGAGGAGCCTGGTGGGCTGCAGTCCATGGGGTCACTAGGAGTCAGACACGACTGAGTGACTTCACTTTCACTTTTCACTTTCATGCATTGGGGAAGGAAATGGCAACCCACTCCAGTGTTCTTGCCTGGAGAATCCCAGGGACGGAGGAGCCTGGTGGGCTGCCATCTATGGGGTCGCACAGAGTCAGACACGACTGAAGTGACTTATCAGCAAGCCCTTGATCAGTGGAAGCAGATATGGGGTTGGCCAAAAAGCTCATTTGGGTTTTTCTATAACATCTTACGGAAAAACCTGAGCACACTTTTTGGCCAAGCCCATATTATGGTGGTTGTTTTTAATACTTCAGGAATCAGGGATCTTCCTCTGGGGCCCTGCCAGATGGAGCTAATTGGAGTAGACCAATGATTAAACCCTGCAATGACAATCAAGTATGAGTGAATGTTCTAGAAAGTAGAAAGTGGGCTAGAAAGAACAGGAGGGGACAGTTGACTCTGGAGGGACAAGAATTCTGGACTGGAGTTCTACTTAGGAAATCCCTTTTTTGTTATTATTTTTTAAAACTTAATTTTTTTAAGTTTGAAAAATTAGATTTATTCTAAGCCAGATCATACAAAAAATCCCTCTTTTAAAATGGACAAACCACTGGGGTAATCACTGGTGCACAAAATCTACTAAGGATAACTCAATTAGGACAGGTTAGACCATCTTTAGACAGCTTCCATAACCAAAATTAAGCCCCCAAACTGTATTTCCAATCACATAGTGTCTATGTGACAGGTAAGTGATTTCTTGAACTGGCTATATAGGTCAATATATATAGCCAATTGCATATATTTTAAAATAATCTATATCTTACCTGTGTATCCACTCCAGTAAAGAGGAGCCTTGTAGGCTACAGTCCATGGGGTCGCAAAGAGTCGGACACGACTGAGCGACTGATCTGATCTGATCTGATCTGATACATACTTTTCATTAAAATGCATGCATATTTCAATGAGAACTCCTACTAAATGTAAAAAAAGAAGAAGGAAGGAAGAAATCGGGAGGGCTTCCTGGAGGAAGTGACAATGAGGGACACCCTGAGCAATGAGTAGGAGTTAGCTAGGCGGAGGCTCTGGGTGAGGGCATTCCAGGCATTAAGAGAACAGGATGTTCAGAAGCCTGCAGGATTGGCAAGATTTCCTTTTGGCTGGAGGTGTGTGTGTGTGTGTGTGTGTGTGTGTCTGTTGGGGTAGGGGGGATGGAGCTGTATCAGCAGGCCTGGGAGCCCAAGGAAGGATTTAATCTCTAAGTTCCCAACAGTAGTGGTAGGGAGGCTGGGGGAGAGGAGGTGGTGATTCCCCTTCAGAGAGATGACGCAAGATGCAGAGCCCAGATGGGCTTGAAGCAGCGAAGATGCCTGTGCAGATCACCTGGGTGAGCAACTATGGTGGCCTCCACCAGGGCAGCGGAAAGGCAGGGACAGACGTGGATAGCACTGAGAGCTGTACAGGTCTGATGCTATACAGGGCTTTTGGACAGAAGGGGCAGGGACATCGCCATCTGCTGCCTCCAGCTCTGGTGGCCAACAAGATGAGGATGAGGATGTGGGTGGCAGGGCTTCTTTGGAGGTGGTAGGTGCTCAGCGAGCACACCCAGGGCTCCCTGCTTCCCCAGATGCGTGGTCTCTCCATCACCATCCTAGCTGCCCAACTGCCTGCTGCCCACGGTCCCTATTCCAATATATACAGAGCCCTGGAAGGCTCTAGGGCTAAGCCTGAGTCTCAGGTCTCTCTTCATTTACTCTGGACTCTTCCCAACACCAAGGCAAATTCTCTCCCTCTTGGACCCCAGTGTGCTCTTCTCCAAAATAAGGGGTGGACTTCCCTGGTGGTCCAGTGGTTAAGAGTCTGCCTGCGAAAGCAGGGGACACAGGTTCCATCCCTGGTCCAGGGAAGATTCCGCCTGCTGTGGGTAAGCTAAGGCTGTGAGCCACAACTACTGAAGCCGGAGCACT
The DNA here is from genome assembly GCF_029378745.1 of Bos indicus. Taxonomy (NCBI): domain Eukaryota; kingdom Metazoa; phylum Chordata; class Mammalia; order Artiodactyla; family Bovidae; genus Bos; species Bos indicus. The sequence continues at coordinate 16,032,765 of NC_091766.1, read as the reverse complement.
CTAGGGCTCATGTTCTGCAGCAGGGAAGCAATGAGAAGTCTGTGCATCACAACTGGAGGGCAGCCCCCAGTCACTGCAACTAGAGAAAGCCCACATGCAGCAATGAAAATTTAGCACCGCCTTGATCAATCAATCAATAAAATTTAAAAAACAATACCAGCAGATACACAGAATTCCCTGTATATGGTTTGACTATAATGAAGCCTCTTTCCTTAGTGTGGTGGGTGGTCCAAAATGCCACCCAGATTCCCCCTTTGGTGAGGATGTGTTGCCCCAGATGCTAAGGGGTAGGTGGCTATCAGCAGACGGCTGTCAGCTGTCAGCCTCCTCCCAGGAAGTCATATCCCTTCCTGGGCAGTCCACAGGCCATGACTTATTGGTGTGGGGATGCAATGGCTTGGTCATTTCAGCCTAATTTGGGATGACTCTGCAGGGATGTTCTAGCTCAGAGCTCCTCATGGGAGCTTTTCCTTCCTTCTTCATTGATCCATCTACCCACTCATGCACCCATTTAGCCACCCTTCCCTCCTCCCTCTCTTCCTTTCTTCCCTTGATTCTTCTATCCATCCATCCATCTCTTCTGTCAGTCCTTCCATCCATCCACCCACCCATCTATCCATCTGTCCATCCATCCATCTCTTCTGTCAAAATGTCCTTCCATCCATCCATCCATCATCCATGTCTTCTGTCTATCCTTCCTTCCTTTCCTCCTTCCAGCCATCATCCCTCCACTCTACTCATCCCGTGCTCCCTCTTCTTGTTCCATAAAGGATTCATTTCCTCACCTGTGGAATGGCATAATAACCACTCTGCTATGTTTTAATAATTCCCTGAAATATTGCACACAAGTGCCTGGTAAAACCCAGGTGCTAAACAAAGTGTACTTGCTCCCCTGGAGTCATCAACTCCTGCCCATCTCAGCAGTTGGACACCTGCCTGCTCATCCTCCATAGTGGAGAAGTCTGGGTCCTCAGGCCTCCAGGGTCCACCGCTGCTCTTGGTGGCTGAATCTGCAGCTCCAGAGTCAAAGGGCTGGACACATGGCTTGGGCTCAGAGCCTGTGGGAAAGGAGGGACAAGGTGTTAGACCTGAGCTGTGAGGCCTGAACAGTTGGGCCCCAAATGCTGCATCTGGGCCTCAGTTTTCTCATCTGTAAAATGGGGTTTCAGGGGAGGATGGTACCGATGATCTGTAAGCCAACATACATGCCACCACTCCCCACCACTCATCCTGAGCCTGGAGCAGACATTTCTGTTCAGGCACACGGCTCTTTCCTCCTGAGCCATGGCCCCCTCAGAATTCTTCCCAGTGCATTATTTAAAAAATTTTTTTATTTATTATTATTTTTGGTTGCACTGAGTCTTTGTTGCCACATGTAGGCTTTCTCTAGTTGCAGTGAGCAGGGGCTTCTCTTTGTTGCAGTGGTCAGGCTTCTCATTGCAGTAGCTTCTCTTGTTGTGGGCAACAGGCTCTAGGCACGTGGGCTTCAGCAGTTGCAGCTCGGGGGCTCACTGGTTGCAGTGTGAGGCTCTAGTACATATGGGCTTCAGTAGTTGCAGGCCACAAGCTCAGCAGTTGTGGCTCGAGGGCCTTACAGCTCGGGCTTTAGTAGTTGTGGCACATGGGCTTAATCACCCCACAGCATGTGGGATCTTCCCAAACCAGGAATTGAACCCACGTCCCCTGCATTGGCAGATAGATTCTTAACCATTGGACTACCAGGGAAGTCCTGGACTGAGCCTTTTGCTGAGGGAGACACAGGTGTCCCGTCTCTCTCCCTCTGCCCCTTGCACGGCTTCTAGAGCATATGGTGCCTCCCTATTCGAATCCCCATGGAGGTGCCCCACCACCTGGAGGAAAAAGGTCGAATGTCTTGGCTCAGCCACCGATGTCCACCAGGATCCTCCTCTGCGCCTTGTCTCTGCCCCTTAGGCGGGACCCACTGCCTAAGAGCACCCCGTTCCTGTTCCAGGGCCACCTGCCTGAAGACCTCATCCTACTCACTGCAGAAATGTCCATCCACCCTCCTCCCATGGTGCCTCTGTCCTGGGCATTGCCCTGCACTTCATTGCACTGCATTATCTTGACCCCTGGCCTCCTTTCATGCCTCCACGCCCCCTGCCATGACATCCCAGGTCCTGTTGAAACTGGGGAGCTAAGAGAAGTGTGCGTGGAGGTGACAGTGGAGGAGCTGGGGGAAGGTGGAGGTGGTAATTGGAGAGACGGACCAGACGTTTGCGGTAAGAGCCAGTAAGAGCCCCGAGGGGCTGGGCTGGGCTGGGGAGTGGGATGGTGGGGTCCTTGGGCAGTGCCAGTTAGGGCCTCCTTCATTCCTTAGCTCAGGTCCTCTGTGGTTGGGTGATCCCATCTCCTGGCTTGCTGGACACAGTCCTGGTTTATGCTGCTGAGTCAAGTAATGATGAACATTATGGGACCTCCCTGGTGGTCCAGGGACTAGGACTCCATGCTCTCAGTGCAGGGAACCTGGGTTTGATCCCTGGTTGGGAACTAGATCCCACATGCCACAATTAAAAGATTCTGTGTGCCACAACTAAGACCCGGCATAGCCAAAGAAATAAAGAAAACAAAACCTCCCACAGTACCACGCTTTTGCCCTCCAAAGGGTACCAGTGGGGTGGCCACTTTGTGGCCACTCCACCTATAACCACCGTGGCCAGCAGATGAGAAGAGATGATGCTGTCTTTTTCTATCCCAAAGTAGGATGAGCTGTCTGTAGCCACTTACCTTCCTTCTCCTCCCAGCTGTGTATATACCAACACTGCCCTACGTTTTTGGGTGCATGACACTTGTATAATTTGGAGGGCTATTTTTTTTTTAAGAAAAAGAGTATGAAATTATGAATGCAAAATTACTGGGAAGTAGCAAGAACAGCAGAAAACAGCCAAGACAGGAATAAACGCATTCCATAAATAGATGAATGAAAAGCTATTACATGGGTGTGAAAAACTTAAGGAGTTTGGAAAACATTTTGGCAGTTCTTCGAAAACTTAAGCATACTATGGCTCAGGAAGCTCAAACAGGGGCTCTGTATCAACCTAGAGGGGTGGGATGGGGAGGGAGATGGGAGGGAGGTTCAAAGGGAGAGGCTATATGTATACCTGTGGCTGACTCATGTTGAGGTTTGACAGAAAACAGCAAAATTCTGTAAAGCAATTATCCTTCAATAAACAATAAATAAATAAATATATAAATAAAAACTTAAGGACCTCCTATGTGGTCTAGTGGTTAAGAATGTGCCTGCCAATGCAGGGGACACGGGCTTGGTCCCAGGTCTGGGAAGATCCCACACCCTGCAGGGCAACTAAGCCCATGAGATGCAGAACTACTGGAGCCCACACACCCTACAGCCTGTGATCCACAGCAAGAGAAGCCGCTGCCATGAGACACCCGTGCACCGCAGCTAGAGAGTAGCCCCCACTTGCTGCAACTGGAGAAAGCCTTTGAGCAGCAACAAAAATCCAGGGCGACCAAAAAAAAAAAAATGGTGGAAACAATCCAAATGTTCATAAACAGATGAATAGATACACGAAATGTGGTCCATCCATACAATGGAACGTTTTTCAGTCATAATAAGAAACGGGGGGGAGTTCTGGGAATTCCCTGGAGGTCCAATGGTTAGAACTCAGTGCTTTAACTGCCGAGGTTAGGGAACTAAGCCCCTGGGCTGGGAACTAAGATCCCACAAACAAACAAATAAACAAAAGAAGAATAAAAAAGGGAATGGCGTTTTGAAACCTATTATACCATGAATGAACCTCGAAGACAGATATCATGTGACGTTGCAGAAGTCAGTTCACAAAATATCCCATGTTAGTGGATTTCATTTATATGAAATGTCCAGAACAGGTGTATCTATAGGGGCAAAAAGTAGATTAGTTGTTGTCTAAGGCTGGGGACGGAGAAGGCAATGGCACCCTACTCCAGTACTCTTACCTGGAAAATCCCATGAGCGGAGGAGCCTGGTGGGCTGCAGTCCATGGGGTCACTAAGAGTCGGGCACGACTGAGCGACTTTACTTTCACTTTTCACTTTCATGCATTGGAGAAGGAAATGGCAACCCACTCCAGTATTCTTGCCTGGAGAATCCCAGGGACAGAGGAGCCTGGTGGGCTGCTGTCTGTGGGGTTGCACAGAGTCGGACACGACTGAAGCGACTTAGCAGCAGTAGCAGCAAGGCTGGGGAGAGGCTTCCCAGGTGGTACTAGTGGTAAAGAACCCACCTGCCAATGCAGGAGACACGGGTTCGATCCCTGGGTCAGGAAGATGCCCTGGAGAAGGGGATGGCAACCCACTCCAGTATTCTTGCCTGGGAAATCCCATGGACAGAGGAGCCTGGCGGGCTACAGTCCATGGGATTGCAGAGTCAGACACAACTGAAGCGACTTAGCATGCAAGGCTGGGGAGAAATGGGGAACTTTGGAGTGATGAATAAAGGATTCAGATTTCTTTTGGGGGTGATGAAAACCTTCTAAAATTGATTGTGGTAATCATTCACAACACTCCTATATATATATTTTTTTTTTTGACCATGCCACAAGGCTTGTGGGATCATGATTCCCAACTAGGGAATGAACCTGGCCCCCAGCAGTGAAAGTCAAAGCACCGAGTCCTAACCACTGGGAAGCTGGGGATTCCCATCACGGTATATTCTAGAAACCACCGCTGCTCTCCTAGCTACTATCCCAAGCTGGGTTAGGGCCTCTGTTCGGCTGCCCTCATTCAGCCCTGCATCTCCCACAAGGCAGCTTCTATGACTCAGGGAGATGTTGGAATAAAACAAGCAGGCTGTGAAGGACGAGAAAAGCCAGATGTGGGGGTGAGTCCTGGAGGCTGATGGCAGCTTGAAAAAAGAGGGAGAGACTCCCTGAGAGGCAGTTCCATCCCTTGGCCAAGATCCCAGGGGGCCTCAGGACAGGCTGCTGGGTGTGCCTGCTTTCCTGGATGGGGGCTTCACAGAGGCTTGAACCTCATCCTTGCATCTGTGACCCTGCAGGTCTGGGACCCAAAGGCTGAAGGTAAAAGTTGATTCTTTGGATGGATGCTTCTGACCCAGGAATGTGTGGCTTCCCTGGTGGCTTAGATGGTAAAGAATCTGCCTGCCAATGCAGAAGATGTAAGAGATGTGGGTTCCATCTCTGGAGGAGGGCATGGCAACCCACCTCAGTAACTACTCTTGCCTGGAGAATCCCATGGACAGAGGAGCCTGGCGGGCTATAGTTCACGGGGTCACAAAGAGTTGGACACGACTGAAGCAACTGTCACTTCACGTCATTTCTGACCCAGGAACAGGCTGAGCCTGACCCTGAAGACAGAGTCCATTCTGATCTCTGCATCACATGCTGAGCCTCAATCTTTGGGTCACAGACTGAATTCCTGTCCCAGTGTCATCGACTGAACCTCGGTCCTGGCATCATACTCTAAGCCCTGATTGTGGTGTCATAGACTGAGTCCCAGTACTGGAGTCATGGACTGAGTTCCCATCCTAGAGCTTCAAGCTGTACCCCAATCCTCATCACACACTAAACACTGACCCCAGGCACACACTGAGCCCTGACTCTGAAGTCACACTCTGAGCTTGGTTCTGGTGACAGATTCTCTCAAGCTCCAGTCTTTGTCTTCAGTGGCCTCTGGTCACCACTGCCTGATCTTCCCACCTGCACTCCAACCTCAAGCTGTTAAGACCAAACTCCTTGTCTTCCTTTCTCCTTCAGGGTCTATGTATCAGTGTGACTGTAGTGTCTCCCCAGTGACCCCCACCAGAAACCCGAACTCGAGCCTCGCCTCCTCCCAACCCCTCAGGACACCAAGCCCCGTCAATTCCCCACCCCTCTTTTTAAAAAAAATTTCCATTTCTTTAGCTTTATTTACTTATTTGGCTGTGCCAGGTCTTAGTTGTGGCATGCAAACTCTCAGGTGCAGCAAGTAGGATCTAGTTTCCTGACCAGGGATTGAACCCAGAGCCCCTTCACTGGGAGCACAGTCCTAACCTCTAAACCACCAGGGCAGTCCCTCCATCCTTCTTTGGTTTTGCCTTTGATATGATCTTAATATCAGCCTCCATTATGCTCTATCTGGGTTTCCCAGATGGCTCAGCATTAAAGAATCTGCCTGCCAATTCAGGAGACCTGGGTCCAATCCCTGGGTCAGGAAGATCCCCTGGAGAAGGGAATGGCAACCCACTCCAGTATTCTTGCCTGGAGAATTCCATGGACAGAGGAGCCTAGTGGCTACAGTCCACGGGGTCGAAAAAAGTCGAATACAACTTAGTGACTAAACACAACAGTGCTCTCTCTACACAACCACAAGTTTTTTTCTTTTTGGTCATGCTATCCAGGCATGCAGGATCCTAGTTCCCCAAGCAGGGATCAAACTCATGCCCTTGGCATTGAGAGTACGGAGTCCTTAACCATTGGACCATCAGGGAAGTCCCTACAATCGCAACTCTCATTGGGATTTTCCTGTACAAACCATTGCCAACAATAGTTGGCTTCTTCCATCCCAGTAGAAGAAGATGTGTCTTCTTGGCATGACATTTCAGAGTCACCCTCCTTCGTCTGGTCCCCACCCCATAGACACCAGTCCCCTTACAAGGACATTTGAGCACTTTTCAGTCTGCCTGCTCAACTCCCCCCAAATGCCTGAGCTCCTAACTCACCATTCTCCTGTGCACCTCTGTGCAGTTCCCACCACTCTTTCCCACTCTTCTGCCTGGCAACCAAGGGGTCCCTCTGATCCTCTGTAGACGGTCTTAGCCAGAAAACTTTGGATTGGTTTGCTAGTGGCTAAGAACCCCTGGGCCAATGCACGAGACATAAGAGACTCGAGTTCAATCCCTGGGTTAGGAAGATCACCTAGAGGAGGGCATGGCAACCCACTCCAGGATTCTAGCCTGGAGAATCCCATGGACAGAGGAGCCTGGTGGGCTACAGTTCATGAAGCTGCAAAGAGTCAGACATGACTGAGGGACTAAGCATGCACGCACGCACCCCTTTTCTGCTTCTGGATGTACTTTAATTGGACTACTTGTTCCCTTCTAGACCAGGAGTTTCACAGGCCAATTCTGGCTCAACACCTGATTTTGTAAATAAAATTTTAGTAGCACACAGCCACACCCATTCATGTGCCTTGCTGTCTGTGGCTGTCATCATGCTACAATGACAGTGTCCAATAGTTGCATCAGAGACCATATCACCTGCAAAGCTGGAGGTATTACTCCCTGGCCCTTTACAGAAAAGGTTTTCTGACTCCCACTCCAAGGTCCATGGGGGCAAGTTCTGTATCCAACCCACTTTTACATCCCCCAAGTCTCTTGATCAGTTCCAATATGTCTTGCTTCATGCTAAGCCTGTCATGTTCTTTCCATTCTTCTATCTTAACAACAACCCTCTGAGTCCCCACATTATGGAAGGAGAAACTGAGGCTCAGAGAGGTGTACTGACTTGTCCAAGGTCATACCAGGCTGTCAAGAGGCAGAGCTGAGATGGGAAGCCAGGTATTTCTTATTCCAAAGCAAGGGCTCCTAACCACAGAGCTATTCTGTGGTGAGCTGATGAATGGATAGATGGGTGGATAAATGATTGGATGGAAGGGTGGATGGATGAATTGGATGAATTGTTGGATAGATGGTTGTTGGATAGCTGGCTAGTTCATTGGCTGGCTGGCTGAAGGGAAAGTTGTCTGGCTATACGGTTGGATGAATGGATGTTTAGATGGGTGGATGGTTACCTATATGGATTAATGGGTGGTTAGAGGGAGGGAAGAATGTGTAGACACATAGGTGGATGGTTGACTGGCTGGCTGGTTGGATGGATGAATGAGTAGACGTTTAGATGGATAACTAGTTGGATGGGTCTTTGGATGGATAGGTGGATGGATGCATAGATCCAAGGATGCATGGATAGATAGTTGGCTGTCTCTCTGTTGAGTAGATGAATGGGTAGATGGTTAGATGGATGGATGGATGAAAACATGGATACATGGAGGCATGAATGGATAGTTGGCTACCTGACTGGTTGGATGGATAAAAAAGTGGATGGTTAGATGGATGCATGGATGGATGAAAGGACGGATAGTTGGGATAAGTCGTGTGGCAGTGTCCAGTGGCAGTGATTGCTCTGCATTCTGGAGATGGTATTCCTAGGGGATGAGGGTGGGGAGAGCTCTAGATGGAAGGAGGCAGGACTGTGGCAGAGAAGCCAGGCAAGAAGGAAACCAAGTTGAGACACAGAATGTACTCATGATATACATGCTTATCATATACTAGGGAAAGAGTGGAAAAAGTGTGGCCAAAATGAGTAACTGAGCAACCGAGGGAAAGGGCCAGTGGGGCTCTGCCCTGCTGCAAATCCCAACCCCCCTTCCCTAGCCTTGTCTGGCTCCCCACATCTACTCCATTATTTTCCCAGGAGGCCCCGTCTGGTGCCCAGACAGCCAGTTACAGAGCGTAAGAGGAGGGCACAGAAAGGCTAGAGACGGGAAGGACACGGTTAGGGAGCCCCTCTCTGTGCCGCACCCCCAAGCTTCTCTCTAAGGAGCCGCCTAGCAGCTTGGATTCAGGTTCTAGGCAGCCTCTTACACCAGCAACCCCTGCAGCCCTGGCCATAAAAGGGTTTAAGAGTTGCCACTGGTTCCCACAGCTCACTCCCCCACCTGCCAGCCTATAAATCATAGCTTCAACCTGCCTGGGGTGGGGAGACAGGGTGGGCTGGGTGGCCAGGAGTGGCTAGACCTTCATAAGGATGTGGACATCTTCGTGATCCATGGCTGATACCCTAATTCTCTAGCATAGCCATCCACTGGTGGATTTAAACACTCTCTGCAAGCCCCCCCTCCCCACTCACACTGGTAGCTTCCTTCACTGCCCAGAACACACTCCAGAGGTGGCCTTGGAACAGAATGGGTTTCAAAGCATGGGTCTTTCAGTATATACTTGCTGTGTGACCTTGAGTTCATCACGCCTCCTTTCTGAGTCCGGCTTCACAAGGGCTCAACAGCTGGCAGCAATTTCTACCACTATGACTGTTCTTCTATTGCATCCCAGTCCCCAGGCCACCCTCTCCCTCCCCAGCCCCAGCCTCCAGGTCCCCTGCTAGCCCTATCTCCTCCAGCAGAGTGCCTGGCACACTACAGGTCCTCAACCAGAGCGTATGTCATGAAGAAGCGAATGGGTCTTCTCCATGGTTCGTCTCCTGCACGGAAACTCACTCACTAACAAGTACCCAGCTTAGGCAAGGGGTAGGGGGAGTTCCTATCACACAATCCCCCTGTGCCCCGTGGCCTTGGACACTATCTGGCTATCTTCCAGGACTAAACTCTTGCTGAGATTTAAGAAGTGCCTTTTTGCAAAAGCAATTCACCCGGACCTTGGGGGATATGATACAAGAGTCTATCCAGCTCCCAGAGGTAAACTGAGGTCCTGGGACCCGGTGTGGGGGAGTGCTACCAGCCAATGTGTATGTGTGTGCATATTCCAGGGCATGTCTACTTGAATCTCTGGATGTCTCAGACCTTCCTCTTGCTGCCTCTCTGAGCCTCTGTCCTGCACCCACCCGGGGAACAAGTAGCATCAGGAACCCCCAGGAAGCCACCAGGCTGCCCCAGGTCTAGGGCGAATTGTCCATCCACAAATTTACCTTCCGAGACAACCTCCTGGCAGAGCTTGGGGAGACATCTCCTCTGAGACAAGAGGGACCCCACAAGTCTGTGATGTTCCATGGGGGCCCTGGGGAAGCAGAGATCATCTGGGGCTGATTCAGGCAGTGTCTGTACCCTGAGCTGAGAAAAGGCTTGGAGTGGGATGGTGGGCAGCAGGCTGTCCAGGGAGCCTGGGTGGCCAGTGCCCACTACTCACTGCATGCCCCCTTACCTCTCTTAAAGGCCCACCGCTTCAGCCAGAACTTGGAGAGAGCCGGCCAGGAGTGGTTGAGCGCCGAGCTGGCCATGGGGGCCGTGCGTGCGAGCGTGTGAGTGAACGGCAGGATGAAGAAGGCGCTCGGCTGGGAAGCCCTGCCAGGACAGGGCTGCCAGCGAGAGGGGCGGAGACTGTCTGCAGGGGCTGCCAGACACATCAGCTGATGGCAGCTGGGGACTGGGGCGGGAGACGGGGGAGGCAGGACTGCAGCCTTGGGGGAGGCCGAGCACTTAGCATTACCCCACACCTCCCTTGCCCTCTAGGCCTCTTGCTCTGGCTGTATTAATACAAGACATTCCCAGGAGGAGCAGAAGAGAGCAGTGAGAGAGTCCTCAGGACACAGGTATAGACTGGGTCTTGAGGTCGGTGGGCTTGGGTATGCGTGAATGTCTGAGTGTTTGTGTATGAGTGTTTGTCATTGTCTCTGCTTTTGAGGGCTTCCCTGGTGGCTCAGATGTTAAAGAATCTGCCTGCCATGCAGGAGACCTGGGTTTGATCCCTGGGTCAGGAAGATCCCCTGGAGAATGGGATACCACTCCAGCATTCTTGCCTGGAGAATTCCATAGACGGAGGAGCCTGGTGGGCTACAGTCCAGGGGGTCACAAAGAGCTGGACACAACTGAACTCACTGAGCATGCACACACTATGCTTTTGACAGTGCATTTGTGTGACAGCTTCCCAGGCGATGCAGTGGTAAAGAATCTGCCTGCAATGCAGGAGGTGCAGAGACCTGGGTTTGATCCCTGGGTCCAGAAGATCCCCTGGAGGAGGAAATAGCAACCCAATCTGGTATTCCTGCCTGGGAAATCCCATGGACAGAGGAGCCTAGTGTGCTGCAGTCCTTGGGATTACAAAGAGTTGGATACAACTGAGTGAGTGTGAACACAAAGTCCTTTTGTGTGTCAGCACATAGCATGTTTTTAAATCTTGAGTGTCAACTTGTCTATGGGGGTGTGTGTATATAGGGGTGTTTATATCAATGTTTCCTCCTAGTTTCATTGAGGTATAGTTGACTGACATCACTGTATAAGTTTAAGGTTTACATCATAATGACTTAATATATCGTGAAATGATTAGTGCAGTAAATTTCGTTAGCATCCATCAATCCATAAAAAGTGAAGTTGCTGAGTCATGTCTGAGCCACCAGAGAAGTCATCAACCCATATAGATACCAAGAAAAGAAAAAATATGTTTTTTGTTGTTGTTGTTCTGATGAGAACTTGTAGGATTTACTCTCCTGGTTGGTGGTTGGTTTAGTTGCTAAGTCATGTCCATCTCTTGGAACCCCGTGGACTGTAGCACACTAGGCTCCTCTGTCCATGGGATTTCCCAGGCAAGAATACTGGAGTGGATAGCCATTTCCTTTTCCAGGGGATCTTGCCAACCCAGGGATCAAAGCCACATCTCTTGCATCTCCTGCACTGCAGGTGGATTCTTAACTGACTGAGCCACCAGGGAAGCAAAGACACCATATAGCAACGTTAACTGTAGCCATCATGTTATACGTTACATCAAAGATTTACTCATCTTACAACTGGAAGTTGGAACCTTTTGACCAACTTCATCCAATTTCCCCACCCCACTCCCTGTCTCTAGTAACCACAAATCTGATCTCTTTTTCTATGAGTTTGGTTGTCACCGTTTATTTTTTTTAAGTTCTACATATAAATGAGATCACATAGCATTTGCGTTGAGAACTTATTTATTTCATTAGCATAATGCCTTTAAAGTCTATCCATGTTGTTGTAACAGGCAAAGTATCCTTTTTTTTAAAAATGGCTGAATAATATTATCTATGTGGTTTTTAAAATCTCTGTGATCCTCTGTATGTATTTGTGTGAATGCCCATATCTGTGGGATGGGTTCTACATGACTCACCTGGGACTTGGGGAGATCTGCTTCCAGTATTTGGGAGAGAGCTTGGTATTGGCCTGTGGTTTCCTTGTGTCTACAAGTCTGTTGCTTTATCTGTATGTGCATCTGTGTGGATGCCAGCCCTCGCTTGTTCATACAAGTGCTGCCCCCTGGTGGTGGAATCTTCCTCACTTCAGTTCAGTTCAGTTCAGTTGCTCAGTCGTGTCCGACTCTTTGTGACTCCATGAATTGCAGCACGCCAGGCCTCCCTGTCCATCACCAACTCCCGGAGTTCACTCAAACTCATGCCCATTGAGTCGGTGATGCCATCCAGCCATCTCATCCTCTGTCGTCCCCTTCTCCTCCTACCCCCAATCCCTCCCAGAATCAGGGTCTTTTCCAATGAGTCAACCCTCCGCATGAGGTGGCCAAAGTATTGGAGTTTCACCTTCAGCATCAGTCCTTCCAATGAACACCCAGGACAGATCTCCTTTAGAATGGACTGGTTTGATCTCCTTGCAGTCCAAGGGACTTGCAAGAGTCTTCTCCAACACCACAGTTCAAAAGCATCAATTCTTCGGCACTCAGCTTTCTTCACAGTCCAACTCTCAAATCCACATATGACCACTGGAAAAACCATAGCCTTGACTAGACGGACCTTTGTTGGCAAAGTAACGTCTCTGCTTTTCAATATGCTATCTAGGTTGGTCATAACTTTCCTTCCAAGGAGTAAGTGTCTTTTAATTTCATGGCTGCAATCACCATCTGCAGTGATTTTGGAGCCCCAAAACATAAAGTCTGACACTGTTTCCACTGTTTCCCCATTTATTTCCCATGAAGTGATGGGACCAGATGCCATGATCTTCGTTTTCTGAATGTTGAACTTTAAGCCAACTTTTTCACTCTCCTTTTCCACTTTTATCAAGAGGCTTTTTAGTTCCTCTTCACTTTCTGCCATAAGAGTGGTGTCATCTGCATATCTGAGGTTATTGACATTTCTCCCAGCAATCTTGATTCCATCTTGTGCTTCTTCCAGCCCAGCATTTCTCATGATGTACTCTGCATAGAAGTTAAATAAGCAGGGTGACAATATACAGCCTTGACGTACTCCTTTTCCTATTTGGAACCAGTCTGTTGTTCCATGTCCAGTTCTAAATGTTGCTTCCTGACCTGCATATAGGTTTCTCAAGAGGCAGGTCACGTGGTCTGCTATTCCCATCTCTTTCAGAATTTCCCACAGTTTATTGTGATCCACACAGTCAAAGCATAGTCAATAAAGCAGAAATAGATGTTTTTCTGGAACTCTCTTGCTTTTTCGATGATCCAGCAGATGTTGGCAATTTGATCTCTGGTTCCTCTGCCTTTTCTAAAACCAGCTTGAACATCTGGAAGTTTACAGTTCATGTATTGTTGAAGCCTGGCTTGGAGAATTTTGAGCATTACTTTACTAGCATGTGAGATAAGTGCAATTGTGCAGTAGTGTGAGCATTCTTTGGTATTGCCTTTCTTTGGGATTGGAATGAAAACTGACCTTTTCCAGTCCTGTGGCCACTGCTGAGTTTTCCAAATTTGCTGGCATATTGAGTGCAACACTTTCACAGCATCATCTTTAAGGATCTGAAATAGCTCAACTGGAATTCCATCACCTCCACTAGCTTTGTTCGTAGTGATGCTTTCTAAGGCCCACTTGACTTCACATTCCAGAATGTATGGCTCTAGGTGAGTGATGACACCATCATGAAGTCATGTTATCTCACCCAGTTATCTGGGTCATGAAGATCTTTTCTGTACAGTTCTTCTGTGTATTCTTGCCACCTCTTCTGAAAAATTCCTGGCTGTTCCTTCTCTCTTCAGTGACCTCTCAGCCTCCACCCTGCCTTCTCAAAGGGTCATCCACACTTCTGTCTTTACCGACACACACCTACTTGACTCCACCACCCCCTGAAGTCTTATTTCCATCCCTTTCAGTCTTCTAGCTCTCTCTGTGGCTAAATCTGTAACAGGCATTTTTCAGTCTCACATTCATGGGACAGGTCTGACCACTGTCTTCCTGAAATCCATCCCTCACAGGCCTCTTGTTTCTCTGTCTGTTCCTTCTCAGTCTCCCTTCTTGACTTGGTTCCTCTTCCTGTTTCTGCCTGACCTTTGAACTCTATATACACAGGGCTCTGTCCTTGGTCACTTCTTGCTCTCCCCACTGGCCTTGGTGACCCTCATCTGCACCTCCCTCATCATTTCCACTATCCTATTGAGTAGGTGGCACCTGAATCTTCAACTACAAAAATACATAAAAATACACTCTACAAATGTAACACACTGGTAGTCCAGTGGTTAAGACTTTGCCTTCCAGTGTAGGGGATGAGGGTTGGATACCTGGCTGGGAAACTAAGATCCCACATGCCTTATGGCTAAAAAACCAAAACATAAAGCAGGCAGTATCGTATTAACAGCAAACTCAATAAAGACTTTATAAATCCACATCAAAAAAAAACTTGAAAGATACCGCACCATACTCGATACACCAACACTTCCCACTTCCCAACACACTCTCCAGCACTTGCAGACAATGGCAAACACATACACATAAGCAGTCAGACATATGTTAACAGATGGCTCAGTGGTAAAGAATCCACCTGCTATTGTGGGAGATGCAAGAGACACGAGTTTGATCCCGGGGTCGGGAAGATCCCCTGGAGTAGGAAATGGCAACCCACTCCATTATTCTTGCCTAGAGAATCCCATGGACAGAGAAGCCTGGCAGGCTACAGTCCATGAGGTCGCAAAGAGTCAAACACAACTGAGTGACTGAGAACAGTTATACACAAACATCTAGATGCTTACACAGAAATCCAGAGGAAAACCCAAGGAGATTTAAAAAATTACCTCCTCTGCTGTGCTCCAGGTTTTAATTCCTCATCTCCCATCACTTTCCCTGGACAGACTGCAAATGCCTCTTGGATCTTCCAGACCTTTGGGTAGACAGCAGATATGAGAACTTCAGGGAAATCAAAGGCAGTAAGAAGTTAGGAGGGGCCTTCATCAAACTGGTGGTAACAAAGGCAGGGACCCAGGAGGCCAGAAACAGAGAAACATGGTGATCTGAGCAGAGTTAGAAATGGAGGCTTGATAAAAATCTTATGTTAAAAATACAACAGGAAGGACTTCCTTGGTGGGTTAATGGTTAAGAATCCACCTGCCAATGCAAGAGACACAGGTTCAATCCCTGGTCCACGAAGATCCCACCTGTCATGGAGCAACTAAGCCTGTGAACCACAACTACTGAACTTGTGCTCTGGAGCCCAGGAGCCACAACTACTGAAGCCTTCATGCTCTGCAGTGAGAGAAGCTGCTGCGCTGAGAAGCCCGTGTACCACAACAAAGAGTAGCCCCCGCTAGCTGCAACTAGAGAAAAGCTTGCACGCAGCAGCAAAGACCCAGCACAGCCAAAAACAAATGAGTAAATAATTTTAAATACTTAGAAAAAATACAACCGGGATAACTATTTCTAGTGATGGCAGGCTACCTCAATGCAGATTTACCCTTCCACCAGAATCAGCTTTTTTTAAAAAAAAACTGGATAAAATCAGAAGGCAAAAAAACACCTTCAGTATCAAGGTGTTGTCAAACCAGGATATGAGAGGTCAGAATCCTGGAAAGGTGAGTAGACATGATGCAGTGCTGTTTCCCGCCACCCTCCCCTCGCAAGCAAGTTGTTGATTTGAATGCAATTCTTCGGTGCAAAGCAGGCCAGAGAGAGGCTGAGAAGCTGAATTCTGAATTCTGGCAATCTTCTGGGGCTGGAGAAATAGACCCTGGAAAGATGGGGTCACCAAAAACTTCATTCTAGGAGCAGGGAGCAACGAGAAACAGAGCAACCCTCACCCAGACTAAAATTCAGCTTCAACTCCGCTTAATTTCTGATTAGACTGAAATCACCTGCCTTTGGGGGCTTCCCAGGTGGCGCAGTGGGAAAGAATCCACCTGCCAGTGAAGGAGACGCAAGAGACACAGATTCCATCCCTGAGTCAGGAAGATTCCCTGGAGGAGGAAATGGCAACCCACTCCAGTATTCTTACCTGGGAAATCCCATGGACAGAGGAGCCTGGCGGGCTACAGTCCGTTGGGTTGCAAAGAATCAGATATGACTGAGCAACAGAACATGCACGCAACACCTGCCTTTACTTTCACTATCTGCCAGAAGCAAAAGTAAAACCTCTCTGGAAGGAAATAGCACCATGAAGAACCACCAGAAATATCTACAGTTTTTCGTAAACGGTATCTGGCAGTCAATCAAAAGTTGAGGCACATCAGAGAATAGGATCTCATGAACTAAAAGTAGAAGAAAAACCGACATAGCAACAAACCCACAGAAGATACAGATACTGCAAAGGAAAGCAAGGTAGAATATGGGCCAGGGATGGCTTGGTCTGGTGTAAAATGTCACAGGGAAGGGATATTTTCAGGAATCCCCTCCACGGACAGGATCAGGTATACCTACTTAGTACAAAGTTATGATGTACGGCCATCCCTCTATAACCTGTGTGGGGTTGGTTCCAAGACCTGTCATGAATACCAAAATCCTCCAGTGTTCAAGCCCCACAGTTGGCTCTCTGCATCTGTGGATTCAACCAACCCCAGATCATAAACATAGCAGCCCACAGTTAAATATTGAGCTGTTGGGCTGGTTGTGATGTTGTCAGGGAGGAGGAAGGCTGGGTTGATTTGTGTGGTGGGGGCTAGTCATTGGAGGCAGAGGGCCAATGACCTTGAATGTCTCCAGTTAAAGTTGTAAATAGCCCTTTGGCCTGCCAAAGGGTGGTCTTTTGGTTCTAGGTGTTAAAAGATGATACAAAGATCTGGAAGAGAGTCTGGATGGGGGTGAAGAGTATGGAGTGTGTTCCATCTTGATGGACGTAGCTGCCATCTTGGTGGGGATAGCCTCCATGTTGGTGAGGGCATCTACCATCTTGGTGAGGATCTCTGCCATCTTAGTGAGGTCTTTTACTATCTTATTGATGGTGATTGCCATCTTGTTGATGGTACCCTCTCTTGACACAATGGTGCCCTGACATCTAGAAAGGGCAGATTCCAGAGACACCTCCATGACAGCATGTCCCATGGATCCATTAGTGAGCCCAGCAGAGATTGGCTGAAGCTGGAAGAACCAGCCAGCTGGTGTAGGGTTAGGTAAGTTGATGGGCATTCAGAGGGAGTGCCAACTAGAAGGCCATGTGTGTGGGTCATGCCAGCGCAAAGGCCGGGGATGAAGTAATAGCACACAAGCTAACATTTAACAAGCGCTTATGTCTTGCCAGCCACCACTCCAAGGTTTTACGTCAATAATTCTTTTACTCTTCACAATCATCCTATGGTGGCATGATGCTATTGACGCTTCCAGCATTCCCGTTGTTCAGGTGAGGAAACCAAGACGCAAAGAGGGTAAGTAACAAACATCTTAAACACAACTTCTTCCCAAGTCATATCCATCCCCTCATTAAAGCTGAAATCAGCATGTTGTCCTGGATTCCCCATGGGCTTGAGCCATGTCTAGAGTCACCAAATGGTCCCCAAGTCTTGTCTCCAGTCCTCTTCCATATGTATATGAGGGGATACATATATCCCCTCACTCTTGAGCCTCCCTCCACCCCCTCATCCCACCCCTCTAGGTCATCACAGAACACTGAACTGAGCTCCCTGTGCTATACAGCAGCTTTCCACTAGCTAGCTACTTTACACCTGGTACTGTATATATGTTGGGCTTTCCTGGTGGTTCAGTCGTAAAGAATCTGCCTGCCAATTTTGATTCCTGGGTCAGGAAGATCCCGTGGAGAAGGAAATGGCAACCCACTCCAATATTCTTGCCTGGGAAATCCCATGGACAGAGGAGCCTTGGGGGCTACAGTCCATGGAGTCACAAGAGTTGGACACAACAACAACGATGGTGTATATGTCAATGCCACTCTCTAAATTTGTCCCAGCTTCTCCCCCTGTATCCACAAGTCTGTTGTCTATGTCTGTCTCTATTACTGCCCTGCAAATGGGTTCATTGGTACCATTTTCTAGAGTCCATATATATATATACATGCATTAATATGTTGCTGTTCAGTCAATAAGTCATCTCCACTCTCTGAGACCCCATGGACTGCAGCACACCAGGTTTCCTGTCCTTCACCAACTCCCAGAGTTTGCTGAAACTCATGTCCATTGAGTCGGTGATGCCATCCAACCATCTCATCTCTATTGCCCTCTTCTCCTCCTGCCCTCAGAAGTTGCTTTCTGCACTTCATAATAACTTTAGAAGGACCAGAGCTCCAGGTCTGCTTTACAACTCACAAGCTGCCTTAGCAACAAAGTAGACCTTCCTTTCCCTGAAAGAACACTGTGCCTGAAATTTCCTTACTATACCTTGTGACAAATACCGATCTAACTAATTCACCAGAGCAGGTGCAGAGAGTCATTTTGTGAATTCATCAACTTATTTAAGAACATTACCTTACTGTGGGGGCTTCCCAGGTGACTCCGATGAATGAGGTGACTCATTCATCTATCAATACAGAGACTCGAGTTTGATCCTTGGTTCAGGGAGATCCCCTGGTGTAGGAGATGGCAACTCACTCCAGTATTTTGCCTGGGAAATCCCATGGACACAGGAGCCTGGTGGGCTGTGGTCAATTGTTTTTGTTTAGTTGCTCAGCTGTGTGACCCCATGGACTGCAGCACGCCAGGCTTCTCTGTCCATCACCAACTCCCAAACTCCAATTGCTCAAACTCATGTCCATCGAGTCAGTGATACCATCCAACCATCTCATCCTCTGTTGTCCCCTTCTCCTCCTGCCCTCAATCTTTCCCAGCATCAGGGTATTTTCCAATGAGTCGGCTCTTTGCATCAAGTGGCTAAAGTATTGGAGCTTTAGCATCATAATCAGTCCTTCCAGTGAATATTCAGGGTTGATTTCCTTTAGGATTGACTGGTTTGATTGCCTTAATTGGCTGCCTTAATATGTGATATTTGTTTTCCTCTTTCTGACGTACTTCACTCTGTATAACAGACTACTCCCTGCACGCTTGATGGAGATTGACACCCATGACTAGTCCCTCTTTCTAGATGTGACTCACAGAGTTTCTACAGATGCACACGTGTGGCATGGGTGGAGAGTGCTCAGGATAGCCAGGCTGTGGGACAGGGACAAAATATGAGAGAATGGGCAAGGTGGACAGTGTTTCAGAGTGCCTACTGTATGCTGGGCACTGAGCCATGCTCTCACATGCAAGATCCACAGCACAGCACATTCTATGGAGGAGCACAGACAAAGCCAGAGCAGTGCGGACACTTGCCTACAGCCACGCAGACACAGGGGAGTGCAGCTCTGAACCCACAACTGGCCGACACAGCCATCCTTCCATCCGCAGCAGTACTGAGCGCTGGCAGGTGTCTGGCCCTGTGTCGGAGCTTGGGGGGTGGAGTGGGGGCAATGTCCCAGACCAGATGCACTGATGGGTTTGAGATTGATATTCCACGGGTGCTTCAAGGTCCAGTGAAAAGCCTGCCTCTGCCAGGAAGTCCTCCCAGATGGACTCACTCACTCCAGTGGCTGGGGAGCTCAAGGTGCTTGGCAGTGGGGGAAGCGCTCCCTTGGCTGCCAGTGGTTGTCAAGGTTTTCCTCAGAACCACGGGTGACCTGGCCAGTGGAACTCTCTGAGTGCAGCATTCGAGGCCTTTTTGATGTGCCCCTAGCCTAACCCCACCAGCTCCATCATCCCTGGCTCCAGCCTTCCACTCTAAATCCATCCCACTCCTGGCTGCTTCTGGGCCACCTTCCCAGACCCTGATGGCCGTGTTGGCACTGGGGCCGGGAGGAAGCAGCAGGCCTGGGTGTGCCCTTTCAGAAACCACATCCTTTCTACCCAACCTCACCCCACCCCAGGCAGCTGGGTGTGAAGGCTCCCGGTGGAGGGCCAAGGTGGGACCTGGGGCGCCTCCCCAAGTGGAGGGCTCCAACCAGGAGGGCTGCCTGGGTGGTGGGACCTCCTTCTTTGATGACCTTGGAAGACTAGGATAAGGATGTCCTTGGTCATCAGTGGGAGTTTGTTCTGAAAGTCAGACTCCCCCAACGCCACTATCTGGATTATGTTTCAGGGAGGTCTGAGACCTCTCTGGGGCTTCCAGGGTGGCTCAGTGGTAAAACAATCCATCTGTCAATGCAGGAGATGTGGGTTTGATCCCTGGGTCAAGAAGATCTTCTGGATGAGGAAATGGCAACCCACTCCAGTATTCTTGACTGGAGAATTCTATGGACAGAGGAGCCTGGTGGGCTGCAGTCCATGGGGTTGCAAAGAGTCGGACATGACTGAGCGACTAAGCACAGCACACACATAACCTCTCTTCTCACCCCACATCTCTAGCTTAAGAACAAAAGCATCTTTGACTGACTTTGCCTCCGGGAGCCTAATCCCATCTCCCAATTTATCCCCTGTTCCTTGTCCCCCGAGCAGACTTTGGCTACAAGGGGGCCATCCTTCTCTCTTGCTCTTATTGATTATGGACCCCAGCCCGCTGAGTTGACTTCTTAAAACCACAGACATTTGCAGAGCAAAGATTCAAGTCAAACAGCCTCCCCAACCCACTCAGGAAGCGGGCTGACTAGAAGGTGGAGAGAAATTGTAGATGGGCTCTCTGCTGCCCCTGAGGCCCCCCTCCCACCGCTGTTCATCCATCTGTCCCGCACTCCCCAGGGATGGTCACTCACCAGATGGAGCCTTGTCCTCGCTGCTGTGGGTGCCCCAGCTTGGTGTACTAGCTCCCGCAGCCCCCACGACCCTTGGCTAGGGCTTTGAGCTGGCCCCAGGGGAGCATCTGCGGGCCAGAGCCCGGGTTAAGCCACAGGGTGACCCAACTCTGCCCCAACTTCCTCTTCCTCAATCGCCTGCCTGCCTGCCTGGCGCCTCTACCCCCCTGTCGTGGGCTGAGGCACGGATGCGAGTGCAGCACAGGACAGGGTTTTAAAAGAGGGAGCTCTCCCCCCTCCACTCAGCAACACCCCGCCCCGTGCATGCAGGCATCTTGAGATGGGGTAGCAGACTGGGGATGTGGAGGGCAGTCTCAGCACTCTCCCCACCCCCCACTTCCTGTGGAACCCACTGCCAAAGAGGTATAGAGGGCTGGGGCCTCCCCCCAGCATGTGGGACACGCCAGTCATGTGTATCCACGGCGACACAGGCACTCACATACACGCACGGCAACACGAGCATACACACGGTTACATGGGGCATACGGAGGCACCTGCGTCCCCAGGGTGCACTGGTAAAAGGTGAGTAACCACCTCTCTTGACCACACACACACACACAGACACATACACTCAAAGCTGTGATGCATAGCATTTGTTGATTTTGTAGGGGCTTCCCTGGTGGCTCAGTGGTAAAGAATCTGCCTGCCAACGCAGGAGACAAGGGTTCGATCCCTGGGTTGGAAAGATACGCTGGAGGAGGGCATGACAACCCACTCCAGTATTCTTGCTTGGGAAATCCCATGGATAGAGGAGCCTGGCAGGCTACAGTCCATGGGGTTGCAAAGAGTCGGACGTGACTGAGCGAATGGGCATGCAGCTGGCGTGTGGTGTAAATACTCCCATCATGACTGATTTCAACTGCCAACCTGATGTCATTCTGCATGGGGTGAGGAAGAGATGCTCAGGCTTGCCTCCGGCATGCCACTAGAGTGGACACCTGGGCACTTGGATTCTTACAGAGAGACATGTGCCCCCAGGTTTGCAGGTGTGTAGGTATCTGTGGGTCCCCAAGATGTGGGAGTGTGTGGACAGAGCAGTCTGCCCACAGACACCCCTGGGTGCATGCAAGGTCCACGCGGGCTCCTTGGCACTCAGAGACAGGTGGTGTATAGACACAGACGATATACTCATGCAGACTCAGGAAAACTCAAGTGTGGGGACATGCACCTGGAAGCTAAGGTTAGAAGGAGCCCATAACAGCACAGAGACAGGCAGAGCCAGCGGTCCTGGCTCACGAAAGCCCATTCTTTTAAAAACACATGTAAAAGTTATTATTTATTGGTTTATATTTGGCTATACTGGGTCTTTGCTGCAGTGCTTGGACTTTCTCCAGCTGAGGCTTGGGCTTCTCATTGTGGGGGCTTCTCTTATTGCAGAGCACAGGCTCTAGGGCGTGCGGGCTTCAGTAGTTGCAACACACGGGCTCAGTAGTTGTGGCATGCAGACTTAGTTGCCCTGTGGCATGTGGGATATTCCCAGACTAGGGATGGAACGTGTGTCCCCTGCATCGGCAGGTAGATTCTTAACCACTGAACCACCAGGGGAGCCCCATATTCTAAAATGTTTAGGAATTTCGTGAGCCGGTTGTTAAATGCAGCTATCATAAAAATTTGATGATTTGAATTGACAAAAGTAATAACACCACTTAAATCTGTCATCATGTACTTAATGCTCCTGAACTGCATGCTTAAAAATGGTTAAGTGGTACACTTTGCATCACGATGTTTTACCGTAATAAAATTGAAAAGAAACGCATTACTTCCTAATTATTTTGCTCCATTTTCCTCTTACTCATGCTTTTGAGGTTATTTATGGCTACTGAGCGACTTCACTTTCACTTTTCACCTTCATGCACTGGAGAAGGAAATGGCAACCCACTCCAGTGTTCTTGCCTGGAGAATCCCAGGGACAGAGGAGCCTAGTGGGCTGCCATCTATGGGGTTGCACAGAGTCGGGCACAACTGAAGCAACTTAGCGGCAGCAGCAGCGTGGCTACTGAAACTGCTTGATGGAAACAGTATATAAAGGCATTATATACTAGTCCATATCTATATATCTGTATGGAAGTATCTCTCTATTAAGGTATATATTTGTATACTGGACTACATCTTTGTAATTCTGTGTTTGGTGACATCACATTGGTACGTTGAAACTGAGGGTATTTATACCATGCAAATGGGCAAATCAACACTTTCCACCCAAGAGCTGGCTGTTAACTATTTACCAGCACACCACTGCACAGAGTGTGCACATCTGCACGTGTGACATTGCATGCATGAATGCAGGAGCCTACAGGGGCACACACCACACACCAGAGACACACACAAGCATGACAGGCTCCTGGACACCTGGAAACAGGAACCTGTAGAGACTCACTCAGAGAGGGGCATGCAAGGAGACACAAATACAGACCCCTGTGTTCATGCTGTGAACAAATAGCTTACAAATAGCCGTGAAAAGAAGAGAAGTGAAAAGCAAAGGAGAAAAGGAAAGATATAAGCATCTGAATGCAGAGTTCCAAAGAAGAGCAAGAAGAGATAAGAAAGCCTTCCTCAGCGATCAATGCAAAGAAATAGAGGAAAACAACAGAATGGGAAAGACTAGAGATCTCTTCAAGAAAATTAGAGATACCAAGGGAACATTTCATGTAAAGATGGGCTCGATAAAGGACAGAAATGGTATGGACCTAACAGAAGCAGATGATATTAAGAAGAGGTGGCAAGAATACACAGAAGAACTGTACAAAAAAGATCTTCACGACCAAGATAATCACGATGGTGTGATCACTGACCTAGAGCCAGACATCCTGGAATGTGAAGTCAAGTGGGCCTCAGAAAGCATCACTATGAACAAAGCTAGTGGAGGTGATGGAATTCCAGTGGAGCTATTTCAAATCCTTAAAGATGATGCTGTGAAAGTGCTTCACTCAATATGCCAGCAAATTTGGAAAACTCAGCAGTGGCCACAGGACTAGAAAAGGTCAGTTTTCATTCCAATCCCAAAGAAAGGCAATGCCAAAGAATGCTCAAACTACCGCACAATTGCACTCATCTCACACGCTAGTAAAGTAATGCTCAAAATTCTCCAAGCCAGGCTTCAGCAATACGTGAACCGTGAACTTCCAGATGTTCAAGTTGGCTTTAGAAAAGGCAGAGAAACCAGAGATCAAACTGTCAACATCTGCTGGATCATTGAAAAAGCAAGAAAGTTCCAGAAAAACATCTATTTCTGCTTTATTGACTATGCCAAAGCCTTTGACTGTGTGGATCACAGTAAACTGTGGAAAATTCTGAAAGAGATGGGAATAGCAGACCACCTGACCTGCCTCTTGAGAAACCTATATGCAGGTCAGGAAGCAACATTTAGAACTGGACATGGAACAACAGACTGGTTCCAAATAGGAAAAGGAGTACGTCAAGGCTGTATATTGTCACCCTGCTTATTTAACTTCTATGCAGAGTACATCATGAGAAATGCTGGGCTGGAAAAAGCACAAGCTGGACTCAAGATTGCCGGGAGAAATATCAATAGCCTCAGATATGCAGATGACACCATCCGTATGACAGAAAGTGAAGAGGAACTAAAAAGCCTCTTGATGAAAGTGAAAAAGGAGAGTGAAGAAGTTGGCTTAAAGCTCAACATTCAGAAAACGAAGATCATGGCATCTGGTGCCATCACTTCATGGGAAATAGATGGGGAAACAGTGGAAACAGTGTCAGACTTTATGTTTTGGGGCTCCAAAATCACTGCAGATGGTGACTGCAGCCATGAAATTAAAAGACGCTTACTCCTTGGAAGGAAAGTTATGACCAACCTAGATAGCATATTGAAAAGCAGAGACATTACTTTGCCAACAAAGGTCCGTCTATCAAGGCTATGGTTTTTCCAGTGGTCATGTATGGATGTGAGAGGTGGACTGTGAAGAAAGCGGAGTGCTGAAGAATTGATGCTTTTGAACTGTGGTTTTGGAGAAGACTCTTGAGAGTCCCTTGGACTTCGAGGAGATCCAACCAGTCCATTCTAAAGGAGATCAGTCCTGGGTGTTCATTGGAAGGACTGACGCTGAAGGTGAAACTCCAATACTTTGGCCACCTCATGCAAAGAGTTGACTCATTGGAAAAGACTCTGATGCTGGGAGGGATTGGGGGTAGGAGGAGAAGGGGACGACAGAGGATGAGATGGCTGGATGGCATCACTGACTCAGTGGACGTGAGTCTGAGTAATCTCCGGGACTTGGTGATGGACAGGGAGGCCTGGCGTGCTGCAGTTCACGGGGTCACAAAGAGTCGGACACGACTGAGTGACTGAACTGAACTGTGTTCATGCACACATGGTCACACTTGAGCAAGTGCCATCACGATGGGGCGTGACGGACACACAAACATTGAACACCTCTGGACATACAGGGGCCATGCTGTGCTTCGTTGCTCAGTGGTGTCCAATTCTCTGCAACCCCATGGATTGTAGCCCTCCAGGCTCCTCTGTCCATGGGGATTCTCCAGGCAAGAATACTGGAGTGGGTTGCCATGCCGTCCTCCAGGGGATCTTCTGAACCCAGGGATTGAACCCAGGTTTCCCGCATTACAGGCAGATTCTTTACCATCTGAGCCACCAGGGAAGCCCAAGAATACTGAAGTGGGTAGCCTATCCCTTCTCCATGGGGATTTTCCCGACCCAGGAATTGAACTGGGATCTCCTGCATTGCAGGCCGACTCTTTACCAGCTGAGCTAAAGGAGATCATGCAATGACTCACACATACATGCACACACACAAGATGTAGGCACTGGGCACCCATGAGAACATGCATGGAGACACAGACACACTGCTTATCCTGTGACATCTTCCCCAAAGCCACCAACACGTGGACCCAGGGGCCCTTCAACACGAACCCTCATTGATCCAGAACTTCACTCTTGTCCTCAGGGACACACGTGGGACCGTCCACAGAAGACGAAACACCCGAGACACAAGCAGACAGGAAAGCACACAGATTCACATGCACCACCTATTCATTCTGCAACCGGTCGATTATTTGTTTAATGCAACACACATTGATTGAGCGCCTACTGTATGCCAGGCACTTTTGTGGGTGTGGGATTACCATAAATAATACAGATGCAGTTCCTTCTTGGGGTGGGGGGAGGCTCATGGTTCAGTGGGGAAGGCAAACTGTGAATCAGGAAACAGACCCGCGAGGTAACTTCAGATGGTGTTCATTGCTGCGACAGGAAGTAAACCTTGTTATGTGACCGAGACTGGGTGGGGGTGATGGCCGCTTCAGCGAGGGTGGGATGGGGGAGGGGAGGTCAGGGAAGGCTCTCGGAGCTGAGACCTGATTGCCCAGTGGCCAGGCATGGAAATGAAGAGCTGTGGGGAAAGGGCATTCCCGGTGGTGGGAACTGCAGGGACAAAGGCTCAGAGGCAGGTCTGAGCTTTGGCATGTTTGAGGAGTAGGAGGAGGCCCGCGTGACTGGGGGGAGGCTGGTGGTGACAGAGGCTGTGAGGCTGTTGGAGTTTGGGGGAGCCTTGGGGGACCAGGTTGTAGGTGTGATTGCTGGGCACCACTAGAGGGGTTCAAGCCGGGGATGAATTGGAAGCGGTGGGGACAAGGTGACTCAGGATGAGGGAGCCCAGAGAGTCCCAGAGATGGTCACAGTGTGGTGCTGGGAGGGAAAGTGGGTTCAGGATCCTACAGCAGAGAGGGAGCACTGCTCTCTGCCTCTGTCCATCTTTCTCTCATTTCATCTTTATCACAGTCTTTCCTCCTCTCTTTCTCTCCATGCCTCTCTGTTCTTGGGCTTCCCAGGTGGCACTAGTGGTAAAGAACCTGCCTGCCAATGCAGGAGACATAAGAGACACAGGTTCAATTCCTGGGTTGGGAAGATCCTCTGGAGGAGGGCATGGCAACCCACTCCAGTATTCTTGCCTGGAGAATCCCATGGACAGAGGAGTCTGGTGGGCTTCTGTCCATGGGGTGACAAAGAATCAGACCAAAGCAATTTAGCACAGCACACATTCTCTCTTTTTAGTCTCCTCTTCCCGGGCTCTCCCTCCCCCAGAATTTAAGCTCTCTCAAGCTTCTCCGCTGACTCTACTGTCCCCTTTCTGAACACCCCCCCACCCCCTGCTGCGCCACCTCCGGGTCCTGCTCTTCCCTCTTATGGCCAAAAGTCTTGAGAGTGCTATTGAGACTCTTAATCCGGGCTTCCTCACCAGATGCACTCTGGTCTCCACCCCCCAGAGACCCATTGCCTCCCTGCCCAGGTCCCCACCTACTCCTGGAGGCTCAACCATGCACGTTTGGCTCCCCTCTCCCCACCCAGAACGAGGGCTCACCTCCACAAGGCTCCCCCCAGCCCCTGCCTGCACTACCCTTTCCCACTTTCCTTGTTGGTGAAATATACATGACACAAAATTCACCATTCTAACCATTTTAAAGTGCACAGCTCAGTGGTATCAGGTTCCTTCCCACTGTTGCTCAACCATCCCCACCATCCATCACCAGAACTTTGTCATCTCCCCAAACTGAAACTCTGTCCCCAGGAAGCACTCACTCCCCATCCCCTCCCCCAGCCCCTGGCCCCACCATCTACTTCCTGTCTCTGTGGATCTGACTCCTCTGGGGACCTCCTGAGGGTGGGATCTCACAGCATTTTGTGTCATATACTTTTGTGTCATGTTTATTTCTCTGAGCATCATGTCCTCAAGTTTCATCTCGTTGTAGCACATGCTGGAAATTTCCTGAATATTCCACCACGTGGATGGATCACGTTTTGTTTGTCCATTTATCTGATGATGGACACTTGAATTGTTTCTACCTTCTGGTTATTGTGATGATGCTTCTGTGGACACAGGTGTACAAATATCAGTTTGACTTCTGATTTTCAATCCTTTATCTTCTGCTGGTGAGTTTTAAACCCAGACATGGGAAGGGATCCTGGCTCATGACATGGATCATGTCAAGATCTTCATGACCCAGGACATGAGCTCCAGACATCTGGCTCTAGGTGAGCTCCTTGCTGCCATCATGGTTATCTGGGTCATGAAGATCTTTTTTGTATAGTTCTTCTGTGTATTCTTGCTACCACTAGGACAGAAATGCTGCTGCTGCTGCTGCTAAGTCGCTTCAGTCGTGTCCGACTCTGTGCGACCCCAGACACGGCAGCCCATCAGGCTCCACCGTCCCTGGGATTCTCCAGGCAAGAACACTGGAGTGGGTTGCCATTTCCTTCTCCAATGCATGAAAGTGAAAAGTGAAAGCGAAGTCGCTCAGTCGTATCTGACTCTTAGCGACCCCATGGACTGCAGCCTACCAGGCTCATCCGTCCATGGGATTTTCCAGGCAAGAGTACTGGAGTGGGGTGCCATTGCCTTCTCCGTGGACAGAAATGGTACGGACCAAACAGAAGCAGAAGATATTAAGAAGAGGTAGCAAGAATACACAGAAGAACTATACAAAAAAGATCTGGCATATTGAGTGCAGCACTTTCACAGCATCATGTTTTAGGATTTGAAATAGTTCAACTGGAATTCCATCACCTCCTTTAGCTTTGTTCGTAGTGATGCACATCAGACGTGGCTTTTCCAGGATGTGGCCTCTCCTGAGATGAAATGGGAGCCGCTCAGCAGTCCTCCGAAGAGATAGCAGCTCTTGTTCCTAACCCTGACGTGGGGCGGGCACAGAGGAGCCAAGCCTTAGCACCTTCTTGTTCCGAGGAGGCCCTCGTGAGCCCCATCAAATTCCCCAGTCCCAGGTCATCCTGAGAGGGGCCTGCTAGCCCCTTGCTCCTTGCTGCCTGTCCCCAGATCCCTGGCACTCCCTCCACGTGAGCCCACTGGCCATCCCTGATCATACCCCCTCCATGTGGGGGGGATCCTCAGCCATCAGCACCCAGCCCAGATGCCCGCCTCTTCTTTCCAAAGCTGTTCTGGCCCCGACCCCCACCTGGACTCACTAGGTCAGCCGAGCTGGCACCATGATCGAGACCCTGGCTCTGCCTCCTGGGGCCTGGGGCCTGGGGCCCTGGGCGGGCCTGTGGGTCAGGCACTGGCGGGAGTGCATGCACACGCATCCTCATCCTCGTGGAGCTGAGCACGGTGCAGGCACAGCTGTCTGCTGAGGTGGGTGCTGCCCCAGACCCAGGGACGGGGTCCTTGTGCGGAGCCCTCTGTTTCCCTGGGCAGGTCCCCGTTCCCACCTGTGTTCTCACGCACAGGTCAAACAGGCAAAGCAGCTGGACTCAGTGATGCCAGTGACCCTTTGCAGCTGCAGAGCACAGGCCAAGCTGCTTCCGGGTGCCAGAGGCTCTAGTGGGAGCAAGATGAGGCGGCAGCTGGGATCTGTGTGCCCAGGGTGGAAGGCAAGTGCCTTTCCTGGCCACTGGGGAAAGGAGAGGGATCTGGCAGGAATGGGCTGTGAGGCTGGCATGCGCCCAGCAAAGAGGTTGCCAGGGCACAGGACACAAACAGCTTTATCTCCAGGCTGTAGGTGCTATTACTGAATTAGCCACTAGAGGGCAGTGCTTTCCTGGGGCTTCTCGGGCTAAATTAAGACCACAGTGAGATTAAAAAAGGGAAAGCCAGGTCAGGGATAGGACTTCCAAGGCGGAAGGGTTAAAGCCATGGCTTGAGTTAGAGAGGAAGGTAGGTATGGAGGGGCTTCCCAGGTGGCGCTAGTGGTAAAGAACTCCCTGCCAGTGCAGGAGACAACAGAGATGAGTTTGATCCCTGGGTCGGGAAGATGCTCTGGTGGAAGGCATGGCAACCCACTCCAGTGTTCTTGCCTGGAGAATCCCATGGACAGCGAAGCCTGGCGGGCGGCAGTCCATAGAGTCTCAAAGAGTTGGACACGACTGGAGTGACTTAGCATGCATGGGTATGGAACACAGATGGACTGTTTACCTTTCTTTCTCCTACTGTTCATCGAGATGTGATGGGGCGAAATATTTCTGTGTTACAAGGAAAAAAAAAAAACAAAAACCAGAAGAGTGAAAGATAAAATGTAAAAAAACAAGAGCCCCCACCCCCAAGTCAACATATGTGGTAGAATGAATTTCAAGGCTACTTTTACAACTTAGGCTTAAAAACCTGTTTTTGTTGTTGTTGCTGCTGTTTTGGTTTTTAAAACTAAGACAGTAAACTTGGAAGGCATAAATGAAAGAAATATAAGATTATATATAAATCTACAAAATCTTAGGGAAATAATATTATAAATAAAAGCAACAAGTAAAAAATCAATTAGTAGATACTTCCCTGGTGGTCCCGTGGTTAACAATCCTCCCGACAATGCAGGGGACACAGGTTTGATCCCTGGGGAAGTTCCCACATGCCTTGGGACAACCAAAACTGTGAGCCACAATTACTGAAGCCTGAGTGCCTTAAAGCCTGTGCTCTGCAACAAGAGCAGCCCCTGCCTGCCACAACTAGAGAAAGTTGGTGCACAGCAATGGAAACCCTTTTGGCTAAAAATAAATTTAAAAATCAATTAGTCTGAGAAGAGTTAGTACCTTCATATATAAAGAGTTTCTACACATTGATAAGAAAAAGACAAAGAACATAAACAGGAAATTTAGAAAGGATATGAGCAGACACTTCTCAGACCCTAAAGCCAAAGAACATGTTAAAATACATCCCCCAGGAGCCCAGAGAGTGCAAATTTCAGTAATGATGAGCTATCACTTCACACCCAAGCAAGTGGCAAAAACAACAGTCAAGAAGAGGGAAAGCATGTATTTCATGTTCCCCTGGAGAAGGGAAAGGCTACCCACTCCAGTACTCTGGCCTGGAGAAGTCTGTGGACTATATAGTCCATGGGGTCACAAAGAGTTGGACACGACCGAGCGGCTTTCACTTTCACTTACTGTAGTTAAATTGTAACAGAAATCATAAAGTTTGTGAAATCCTACATGTTTAACTTGTCCATCACATTGGAAATCTGGTATTTTCTAAAACTGAGCAAAGAAACTCTTGCAAGCAATTATCATAAATTAAAAAATTTATTTTTAAATGGAGGGCAATTGCTTTACAATGTTGTTCTGGCTCCTGCTGCACAACAATGTGAATTGGCCATAAGTATACACATATCCCCTCCCTCTTGAGTCTGCATCTCACCCCTCTGTTTCCCACCACTCTAGGTCACCACAGAGTACTGAGCTGAGATAAAATATTTTAAAAAGTGAGGAAAAAACATGAAAAATTGGCAACACCTGCTGCTGACAGAGATGAAGAGAAAGGGGTACTGGCACATCTTATCATATACCAATATTTAGTTATTCTTCCTCTAACAGTATAAACCAGAAACAGTCACAGGTGAGGCTATCTGTGTGAAAATTAATAAACAGAAGGCTCATTAAAAATGGAGTAAGATAGAGAACAGACATATGGTTGCCAAGGGGATGGTTGCCAAGGGGGTAGGGGTGGGGGAGGAATGGATTGGGAGTTTGGTAGGCACCTTTTTTCCCCTAACCCTGAAAACCACTGATATCTTCTCTGTCTTTATGGTATTGTTTTTCTTCTCTGTCTTTATGGAATTATTCAGCTTTTTTTTTTTTAAGGCAAAACAAAACCCACTTATTTATTTAATTTGTTTCTTTGGCTGTGCCAGGGTCTTGGTTGCAGCATGCAGGATCTTTAGTGGCAACATGTGGGATCTAGTTCCCTGGCCAGGGACTGAACACGCCCCCTGCACTGGGAGCAGAGTCTCAGCCACTGGACCACCAGGGAAGTATCAGAATCATTCAGTGTTTTAGCCTTGAGTCTGACCTTTTCTGCTTGTGCATTCAAGATTTGTCTCTGTTGCTTGTGTATTGATGATTCCTTTCTGTCTCTCAGCATTATATGATATATACGGCTGCCTGCTTACCCATTCACCCACTGAAGGTCATTTAAAGTGTATCTCGGGACTTTCCTCGTGGTCCAGTGGTTAAGAATCTGCCTGCCAATGCAAGGGACACTAGTTTGATCCCTGGTCTGTGAAGATTCCACAGGCCGTGGGGCAACTAAGCCCATGTGCTGAGGCCCTCACACCTAGAGCCCATGATACACAATGAAAGAAGACGCTGCGGTGAGCCCCACACCGAAGCTGGAGCGTGGTCCCTGCTCGCCGCAACCGGAGGAAGGCCGTGTGCAGCAGGGAAGACCTAGCACAGTCAAAAATAAATATATATTTTAAACAACTGTATCTGGTGGTTGGTGATTATGAATAATGCCACTATAAGCATTTGTGCTGAAGGTTCTGTGTGACACAAGCTTTCATTTCTCTTGGGACAGTATCTAGGGACGGCATTGCTGGGTCATATCTGTAAATGTGTATTTACCTTGGTAAGAAAAATGTAAACTGTTTCACAAAGTAGTGTTAATAACGCACAATTTTGCATCCCCGTCAGCAGCATTTGAGAGTTCTAGTTGCTCCAAACCCTTGCCAACACTTAGTGCTATCGTTTACTAATTTTAGCCATTCCAAACAGTGTGTCATGGTCTCTCATTGGGTTAGGGTCCCTTTATAACATCAGAAAAAATTTTAAAAATAGTTACATTATTACCAAAGCTGATTTCCTTCTTTTTAAATTGAAGTATAGTTGATTCACAGTATTATGTTAGTTTCAGGTGTACAACATAATGATTCACTATTTTTGTAAATTATACTCCACTTAAAGCTACTATAAAGTATTGGCTATATTTCCTGTGCTGTACAATATACCCCTGTAGAGTATTTATTTTTAATTTTGTTTTATCTATTAACATGCTTTTAACTGAAAATTTTTCTTGTTTAAAGACTTTTTTAAAAGTATTAAATTTGTTATAATATTCTTTCTATGTTTTGGGTTTTTGGCCCATGTGTGATCTTAGCTCCCTGACCAAGGATGGAGCCCACATGCCCTGCATTGGAAGGCGAAGTCTTAACCAATGGACCACCAGAGAAGTCCCGATTATTTATTTTATACATAGTAGCTTGTGCCTCTTAATCCCTTACCCCTCTCTTACCCCTCCTCTCATTCCTTCCCTCCCTCCGACTAGTAACCACTAGTTAGTTCTCTATATTTGTAACATCAGACAATTTGAATGAGTACTCTTGGGTCTTTTAATATCCCTGGATGGAGAGTGAAGGTAATAGAGTCTGCAGGGGCTAAGAGTGTGGCATCTGGGTTCAACTTCCAATCCTGCCAATGACTTGCTGAGTGGGCAAGTGCCTATATCTGTCTGTCCCACAGTACCCCCCACCCCATAACAGAGGTTTTGATGAGGTGATGCAGGTAAAGCGCTCAGAACAGGATATGGTTCACTGTAGGTATCAGGTTGGAGAAGGCAATGGCACCCCACTCCAGTACTCTTGCCTGGAAAATCCCATGGATGGAGGAGCCTGGTGGGCTGCAGTCCATGGGGTCGCTAAGAGTCAGACACGACTGAACGACTTCACTTGCACTTTTCACTTTCATGCATTGGAGAAGGAAATGGCAACCCACTCCAGTGTTCTTGCCTGGAGAATCCCAGGGACGGGGGAGCCTGGTGGGCTGCCGTCTATGGGGTCACACAGAGTTGGACACGACTGAAGCGACTTAGCAGCAGCAGGTATCAGGTAGGTTTCCTCGCCTTTGCTGCCAACAGCCTTCTAACCTCAGGGTCTCTGCACCTGCAGATCCCTCTGTTGGACTAGTCCTCTTCTGGTGCCCTTTCAACTACATAATTGTGTGTGTGTCTGTGTGTGTGCGCGAGTGCAGGCACATGCGCACGCAGGCAAAGAGCTAAGATGATTTCATCAACATCTTTAATCCATTTGTATTTTTAAAACAAGGCAGCACCTGCCCTCATTATAAAAATAGACCTACCTATATGCAGGACACCTTATTTATTCATACAGGAGAGGGTCCTTTGCACAACTGTAGACTCAGGGCTTCCCTGGTGGCTCAGATGGTAAAGAATCCCCCTGCAATGCAGAAGACCTGGGTTCAGTCCCTGGGTTGGGAAGATCCTCTGGAGAAGGGAATGGCTACCCACTCCAGTATTCTGGCCTGGGAAATCCCATGGACAGAGGAGTCTGGTGGGCTGCAGTCCATGGGGACCCAGAGTTGGACATGACTAAGTGACTAACATTTTCACTTTGCACTTTTAGACTCAAGCTTGCTAGATAAAATAGAAGTTGCTAGATTCTATCTCTCTCTTTCTCCACGTATATGAATACATGTGCGTGCTAAGTTGCTTCAGTTGTGTCTGACTCTTTATGACCCTATGGACTGTAGCCTGGCAGGTTCCTATGTCCATGGGATTCTCCAGGCAAGAATACTGGAGTGGGTTGCCATGCCCTCCTCCAGGGGATCTTCCCGACCCAGGGATTGAACCTGCATCTCTTACATCTCCTGCATTGGCAGGCGGGTTCTTTACCACTACTGCCACCTGTGTGTGTGTGTGTGTGTGTGTGTAATATATTTAGGCTGTAGGATCTTAGTTCCCCAACCAGGGATCAAACCTGCGCCCCCTACATTGGAAGCATGGAGTCTTTTTTTTTTTTTTTAAACATTTCCCTGACTTTATTTACATTTTCTATTAAATACAATTTATTTTTTCTAGATCATTCAGAACTGTTGTATCAGTGATTACAGGCACCCCCAGTAATCACCCTTGCTTATTTGGAGAAACAAGGAGTCTTAACCACTGGAACACCAGGGAAATCCCCAGACATCTTATAGTTTTATATGGCAGCCCTACTCACGGAACGTTTTGGGGTGACTCCCCACCCGCCGGGGGGCTGGATTCCGAGTTTAGACAGCAACACCAGGTGGGAGGCTGGCTGGGCCCCTTCTTGTGCCCACCCCTTACTGAGAACCCATTCCTTCCCTTGTTGTTGAACCCCCAGAGAAACCACAGAGGACGCGAGAGGCTCCAACAGGAAAACCACATCTTAATATAACCCAAGAACCCAATGTTCTCACAATGAGATGCCCACAGAAGCACAGCATGGTTTCTTTACATACTTCCAGTTGTAAGATGAGCCTGAAGTAACTGGCCCTGCCTGTCTCCGCTAGTAACCTGGACTCAAGAGTCCTTCAGCTTCTTTCAGCCCAAGCTCCCTCTTGAGGTGTGTCTACCGTCATGACAGGGGGCAGGGGTCATCCTCCACTGCTGGGTGGGGCACACAGAGGCTGGAGAAAGATGGTTCCAAAACCTGCCTTCACACAACTGAGGTTGTCCACGGTGAGAGGTAGTGAGCCTCCCAACACCAGGGCTAATCAAGGTCATCCATGGTGAGAGGCAGTGAGCACCCCCACACCAGAGTTAATCAAGTCCCCTTCTAGGCAAAGTTAGGCTTTGAACTTTTAGATGCTGATTCTTCCCTTAAAAACTTCCTTTTCAAGAAAGTTTTTCTTTTTTGGCCCATGAAGCTCATCTTGGCTAAGAGAGCAGAGCAAGGGATCACCTATGTCCACCTTCCGGGTGAACCATGAGGAACAGCTTGTAAGTGCCTGGTAACCACCTAGCCCCATCAATCACGGAACAGTGGTTAGAACAGCAGCAGACTGTCCCCTGCCAGGCACAGTCAGCTTGAAACCCACCTTCCCATACAGTATATCTTGTGTTACCTATTAAGCACCTATTTTAAAGCAGATACTGTACCAGGTGTGGGAGACCCCTGCAGAACTCGAGTCTGCTAAGGACACAGAGATACAGGTAAGAACCAAGCTATATGGACTGAGCTCTAGCGGGAGTCCAGGAAGGTGTCTTCATGGAGCCATGCTCAGCAGACTGTTAAAGAATGGGGGAGACTGGGGGATGCTGGGACAAGCTGCAGAGGAATCCAAAGTGAATTCACCTGTCTGCCACCAGCAGAACCACGAGGGGGAGAGACCATGATGAAGGATGCTAGAGACAGAGGCCACAGTGGGCTGGGCTGGAGGAGGTGGGGTTTTAAAAGTTTAGGTTTGGCACTAAGGGCAATGGGGAGCCATGGAAGGCTTTATCCAGGGGGCAGGTGGCAAGGTCTGGGGCTTGTTTAGAAATCCCTCTAGCTTGGTGGGGGCAGAATGGATAGAGGTTGCCCCAGCAAAGTGGAGAACAGGTCGGGGGAGGGCTATTATCCAGGGGATAGTGGGTGGTTGCTTAGCGGGGATGCAGGAGGGAGAGAAGTGGGTGGTTTTGAGGGGCATTCAGGCGGCAGAATGAGCTGGTTTTGGTGTAGAAGCCTGGTAGGGAAAGAGGGTGCCTCCTGGCTTTCAGCCTGGTTCCCTAGCAGACAGGCCCTGGGGGAGGCTCCGGCGGGGAGCGGGGTCGGGGGTCGGAGTCCAGTATCTCCACGCTTGGGATGCAAGGCTTCAGTTCCCGCCAGTCTATGGGTATAACGTCCCTGCCTGCTCCCTGCCATCTGCCTGTTTGTATTTCCCGTGCTTGGACTTTTCCAGCAACCCCTCTGGTCACCCTGGAAGGGAGGGGGCTGGGAAGAAGTCCCCCCTCCAGCAGCCAGCCCACTCCACAAGGCAGCGGCTGCCCTGGGCTGACGTTCTTCCTTTTCCTTCTGGTGGGGAGCCCGTGGCAGGTGTCTGGGAACCCTGGAGGAAGGGCAGGGCGTCTCAACCATGGGCCCTCTCTTCCCGTGCACTCATGGACTCAGGGGTCAAGGAAGCCGGTCTGCGTGTGGGGCTGGGGAGCTGGTCATCTGGCCAAGTGCACGCTGTGCGTATTGCCCTGCGGGAGGGGTCCTTACCTGCTGGAGCCTGCGCCTCTGCGGTGTGCACTCCTCCTTCCTTCATTTGCCATCACAGCTGGAACTGCAGTATAGCACCAACCTGAGTTTGGTTTTTTTTTTTTGGTGAGAAATTGAGATTTATTTTGTCTTAAGTGAAATCTTTTTTTTTTTTTTAAACAATGAAGATAGCAGATATTTGGCCTTAAAATCTAACATTTGTCATTATTGTGAAATTTGCACATGGACAATTTTTCTTTTTCAAATTTTTGCAATGTTTTGTTGGTTTCTGCCATACAACAATGTGAATCAGCCAAAATCATACATATATCTCCTCCCTTTTGAGGCTCTCTTCCCTCCTCCATCCCACCCCTCTAGGTCATCACAGAGTGCCAGACTGGGCTCTGTGTGTTATATACGGCAGTTTCTCACCAGCTATCCATTTTACACATGATGGTGTGTATATGTTGATGCTACTTTCTCCATTAATCCCACTTTCTCCCTCCTCCCCCGTGTCCACAAGTCTCTTCTCTACATCTGTATCTCGATTCCCTTCCTGCAAATAGGTTCATCAAAACCATTTTTCTAGATTCCACATGTGTGCGTTAATATATGCTATTTGTTTTCCTGTTTCTGACTCACTTCACTCTGTATAACAGGCTCTAGGTTCATTCACCTCACTAGGACTGACTCAAATACGTTCTTGTTACGGCTGAGTGATATTCCATTGTATATATGGACCATGTCTTCTTTGTCCATTCTTATATCGATGGCCATCTAGGTGGCTTCCACGTCCTGGCTATTGTACATTGTACCAGCCTGACCTAAAGATGGATTCCCAGCTTTCAGCTATTCTGTCTCTCCCCAGCTCCCTCTCCAAACTCTCTTCCTGTTTCATTTTTTCTGCTGTCTGCATTTTCTTGCCACTGTCTGAAATCATTTATTTCTCTTTTTACATCTGATTTACATTTAGTTTTTTAATTTTAAAATGAAAAACTTTAAATTGGATTATGGTTGATTTACAATGTCATGTTAGTTTCAGGTGTACAGCGAAGTGAATCAGTTACACACACACATATATCCATTCTTTTTTTTTAAAGATTCTTTTCTCATACAGCTCATTACAGAGTATTGAGTAAAAGTCCCTGTGCTATACAGCAGGTTCTTATTAGTTATCCATTATATTGGCACCCCACTCCAGTACTCTTGCCTGGAAAATCCCATGGACGGAGGAGCCTGGTAGGCTGAAATCCATGGGGTCACTAAGAGTCAGATACGACTGAGCGACTTCACTTTCACCTTTCACTTTCATGCACTGGAGAAGGATATGGCAACCCACTCCGGTGTTCTTGCCTGGAGAATCCCAGGGATGGCCGAGCCTGGCGGGCTGCCGTCTATGGGGTCGCACAGAGTCGGACACGACTGAAGCGACTTAGCAGCAGCAGCAGCATATATATAAATATATAAATTTAAAATGTTTTATTAGAGTGCAGTTGGTTTACAATGTTGTGTTAGTTTCTGCTGTATCTGAAATCATTTCTTGCTCTGCACATGTTAACCTGCCTTCTGCATGTGAATGCAAGTTTTGGGGGGCAGGGGCTTTATGCCTATTTCCTTTGCCTGCTAGGCATGCTGGAGAAGGCAATGGCAACCCACTCCAGTACTCTTGCCTGGAAAATCCCATGGACGGAGGAGCCTGGAAGGCTGCAGTCCATGGGGTCGAGAAGAGTCGGACACGACTGAGGGACTTCACTTTCACTTTTCACTTTCATGCATTGGAGAAAGAAATGGCAACCCACTCCAGTACTCTTGCCTGGAGAATCCCAGGGATGGGGGAGCCTGGTGGGCTGCCGTCTATGGGGTTGCACAGAGTCGGACACAACTGATGCGACTTAGCAGCAGCAGCAGCTAGGCTTGCACTAGGTGCTCAATAAATATTTGATAAAAGAAAGAAGGAGACTTCCCTGGTGGTCCAGTGGTTAACACATCTGCCTGCCAATGCAGAGGATGAGGGTTTGAGCCCTGGTCAGTGAAAATCCCACATGCCACGGGGCAACTAAGGCCACTCACCACCACTGCTGAAGCCCATGTGCCCTACATCCCCTGCTCTGCAATGAGAGATGCCAGCACAACGAGAAGCTCAAGCACCAGAGAAAGACCCCGAGCAGCAACTGAGACCCAGTGCAGAAAAAAATAAGTGAAAAGAAAGGAGAAACCCTTTGTCCCCAAGGGAGTAAGAGATAGATACTAGATAGGTTAACAACAGAAACAATATTGTCTAATATTTACTCAGCTTGAACAACAACAAAAGATAATTATGGAACCCCTACTGTATGCTGGCACCATTTAGAACTGAGACACCAACAGAGCATGAAGCCCACAGACATTCTTGTCTGGAGTGACCTTTCGGGTAGTAGGGGAGAGAGAACAGAAATGAAAACTGAAGGAAGTTAAGGGAGCGAGTCAAGATATCTGAGAGAAGAGCGGTCTGGACAGAGGGCACAGCCTGTGCAAAGGTCCTGGGCAAAGACCTGGCCTGCCGTGCTGGAGGAACAGCCAGGAGGCCCATGCAGGTGGAGCAAAGTAAGCAAGGGGAGAGAGGGAGGAGGGAAGGGAGGGAGGGGATCGACCAGGTTGTCTAGCTTTGTGGGCTGCGGGAGCATTTGGGTTTTTGTTTTCCGTAAGATGGGAGCCCTGGAGGGCTGTGAGCAGAGGAGGAGGCGGGGCCTGACTCAGGTGCTCACGGGCGCCCTCCGGTGGTTGCTTCAGGGAGGACAGACTGTGAGAGCTGGGGTGGGAGCCGGGGATCAGTACTCCGAAGAGGACTGCATTGGTCCAGGTGAGCGATGCTGGGGCCTGACCAGGTGAGGGAGCGTGGGAAAAGGAAGTGGTTGGATTCTAGGTATATTTTGACGACTAAGCAGGTGTTAAGATTTGAAATCGGGTACAATTCAAGATTGAGGACGGACTGTTGTGGGGTGGGGTGTGCAAAAGTTTGTGCAAAAGTTTTTCCTGTCTGTGTTGGCAGGTGGCTGGCTGGATTTGAGCTTTGGGTTTGTCTCTGGTCTCTACGGTGGCTCAGATGGTAAAGCGTCTGCCTACAATGCAGGAGACCTGGGTTCGATCCCTGAGTGGGGAAGATCCCCTGGAGAAGGAAATGGCAACCCTGGTCTCTACACTCTTGCAGGGCAAGGGCCCCCTTGTTTTCTGTTTTTCTTTCTGTTTTTTTTTTTTTTTTTAATTGAAGTGTATATAGTTGATTTACAGTATTGTGTTACTTTCAGCTGCATAACAAAGTGATTCATATATATGTATATATGGCAACCCACTCCAGTATTCTTGCCAGGGTAATCCCATGGACAGAAGAGACTCTACAGTTTGCATGGGTGTATTGGAGTGTATTCTTTTTCAAAAAAACTTATTTATTTATTTTTTGCTGTGCTGGGTCTTTGCTTTGCTCAGGGTTTCTCTAGTTGCAGCAAGCAGGAGATAGACTCTTCACTGTGGTTCTTGGGCTTCTCAGTGAGGTGACTTCTGTTGCTGCGGAGCAT
This sequence comes from Bos indicus, assembly GCF_029378745.1. NCBI lineage: Eukaryota > Metazoa > Chordata > Mammalia > Artiodactyla > Bovidae > Bos > Bos indicus. Next base: position 15,992,971 of record NC_091766.1, on the reverse strand, counting down.
GGGCTCTAGAGTGAGGGCTCAGTAGCTGTGGCGCATGGGTTTAGTGGTCCCTCGGCATGTGGGATCTCCTCGGACCAGGGATCGAACCCAAGTCTCCTCTATTGGCAGGTAGATTCTTGTTTACTGTGCCACCAGGGAAGTCTTTGGAGCATCTTCTTGCCTATGTGCTTATTAACACACAGATGTGTGCTTGAGCATGTCTGTGCATGTGCCCACGTGAACACACGTGTGTCCCCAGCATATCTGCATGTGTACCCAGGTCTAAGGATGTCCATGTGTGATGCCCATGAGCCTTCAAAGTTGGCCTATCCTGAGCCAAGGGATCTCCTAAACCTCCCACCACTCCCATACTGACTCATTTCAGACCCATGGAAGAGCTTGACTTCCTCTCTCCCCCAGCCTTGACCCTGAGCCACTCTGGCCATCCCCTAAGACAAATTCGTCTTCAAAGAACCAGGACGCAGTGGAAGAAATTCCTCCAGCAGCTGCCGGGCCTCCCAGTGGTTCCCACGGAGGGATCCAGAGCTGTCCAGTGTGGGAACCATCTTCCTGGACGGGTCCCCTGGCTCCCTGGGGGCAGGAGCTGGGACCACAAATTCTGGGATGTTCCAGATCCGATTTCTCTGGCAGGATCCAGTTCCATGCATGCGCGGCTGAGTTCACATGTGGAACTGGATGATAGTCAACAAGATAGAGGTGACGTGTTGTACCTAGATGCTGCACCTGGGGGGCTATGGTGCCATGTCCTCAGCACGCCCTGAGAGGCGTCATCAGTGGTGTCCAAAGTTCAGAGCTAGGGAGACTGAGAGGGACTGAAGCCAAGCTTGGGCCACTCTGGGGCTTTTCAGGTGGTTCAGAGGTAAAGAATCCACCCGCCAATGCAGGAGATGCAAGAAATCTTCCTTCTCTCCTTCCTTCCCTCCTTCTTTCTTCTTCTGCTTCCTCTCCCTCCTCCTCCCCTTCCCGTATCTCCTCTTCCTCTTTCCCTTCCTCCTCTTCTCCTTATTCCTCCCACTCATTCTCTCCTCCCGCCTCCTTTTCCTCTTCCTCTTTCTCCATTTTCTTCTCTTTGGTTGTTATTTTCCTGAATTTTGTTGTTGTGTAGTTGCTAAGTCATGTCCGACTCTTCGTGACCCTGTGGAGTGCAGCACCCCAGGCTTCCCTGTCCTTCACTATCTCCCTGAATTTGCTCAAACTCATGTCCATTGAGTTGATGATGCCATCCAACCATCTCATCCTCTGTCATGCCCTTCTCCTCCTGCCCTCAACCTTTCCCAGCATCATGGTTTTTTCCAATGAGTCGGTTGTTCAGTGGCCTAACTGTTGGAGCTTCAGCTTCAGCATTAGTCCTTCCAATGAATATTCAGGACTTTAGGATTGACTGGTTTGATTGCCTTGCTGTCCAAGGGACTCTTAAGAGTTCTCTAACACCACAATTCAAAAGCATCAATTCTTCAGCACTCAGCCTTCTTACGGTCCAGCTCTCGCATCCGTACATGACTACTGGGAAAACCATAGCTTTGACTAGATGGAACTTTGTCAGCAAAGAGCTGTCTCTTCTTTTTAACCTGTTGTCTAGGTTTGCCGTAGCTTTTCTTCCAAGGAGCAACCGTCTTTTAATTTCCTGGCTGCAGTCACAGTCCGCAGTGATTTTGGAGCCCAAGAAAATAAAGTCTGTCACTGTTTCCATTTTTTTCCCCATCTATTTGCCATGAAGTGATGGGAGATCTGCGTTTTGCTATTATGTAAAAAAAAAAAAAAGTCACCGACCTCTGACAAAAGTGTCTTGGGCGAGTGGGAAGGTGGTGCTGACTCCAACCCTGTTCCCGGCAGGAGGGTGTGGGCAGTGTTTGAGGACTTGAGGAAGGATGAATGATGCACCAGCTGGTCGGCCCTTCCCAGGCAGGGTCTTCCTGAGCCAGATCCTGCAGAGGCTCCCACGGCCCACTCTTGCACCTTGGCCACACCTAAAGGCCGGGAACTTCCTGATGTTCAGCCCCTGGGGGCAGCAAATGCAGCTCTCAGCCCTTTGAAGCAGTTATAACAATCGTTATATTTACTGAATGAGGGCTGTGTGCCAGGCCCAGGGCTGGGATATGTGCTCAGTCACTCTGTAGTGTCCGACTCTTTGTGACTCGTGGACTGTAGCCTGCTGGGCTCCCCTGTCCATGGAATTTTCCAGGCAAGAATACTGGAGTGGGTTGTCATTACCTCGGGGATCTTTCCAACCGAGGGATCGAACTCATGTCTCTTTCATCTTCTGCCTTGCAGGCAGATTCTGCTGCTAAGCCATCAGGAAAGCCCTGGGATGCTATAAACTTTGTTCTATATTTTCCTCCCAACAAATTGTACCCCTCTCCTGCTCACAGTCCTCCAACCACACCAGCTGCCTTTTTGCCCTTCGGACAGACCTCTCTCCAGCCTCAGAGCCTTTGCAGTTACTGTTTTGGTTTTTTTTTTCTTCCTTGGTATCCTTTTCCTTCCCAGACCTTCATGGCTAGGCTCATCTCATTCTCTGGGTCTTAGGTCAAGTGTTACATGCCCCCCCTTCCTAAGTGGAAACACTCCTATTCCATCACTCACTATCACATCACTTGACTTTATTTCCTTTATTACATTTATGACACTTAGATTCTGTATTGTTTCTGATCTTATTTTTTTGCTCTCTGCAGTTAGAATGAAAGCTTGGTGTGATCAGGGTCCTGCCTGGTTTATTTCCAACTGAGTCTCAAACTCTGTTACTTATCATCCATGTGGGTAATTACTTTAACATCTCTGCGCCCTCCTTTTTCTGGTCTGTCAAATGCCTATGATAGTATTTCTTTTTTAAAAACATTTTTTTTTTTTAGTGTTTAGCCCTGCTGTGTGTGGCATGCAGGATCTTAATTCCCCTATCATGGGTGGAAACTTCACCCCTGCAGTGGAATCTCAGAGTCTTCACCACTGGACCACCAGGGAAGTCCCTTGAAAATATTTCTAAATTCAGAGTAAACCCATGGGAAATGCTTAGAATATGTGTCTTGGTGCATATGAGCTCAAAAGTTATCCATTATTTTATCAAGTCCTCAGAAAAAAAAAAACCTTACTAGAAGGAAGGAAGGAAGATTCTCTGGTTATATAGCTCCATTAATGCAAAGATTCATTCATTCAACAAATGTTACTTGCAAACCTGCTGAGTCAACTGCAAAAGAGGCATGGACCAGTAAGTTCACACCGTAGAGGCTAAAGTTAAAAATAATAGGAATCATGATACTGGGGTTCCTGGTGGCTCAGACGGTAGAGAATCTGCCTGCAATGCAGGAGACCTGGCTTCGATCCCTGGTTTGGGAAGATCCTCTGGAGAAGGGAATGGCTAGCCACTCCAGTATTCTTGCCTGGAGAATTCCATGGACAGAGGAGCCTGGCGGGCTACAGTCCATGGGTCTGCAAAGAGTTGGAAACATCTGAGCAGCTAAACGATGACAAGAACAACCTAGGAACCTAATGCATGGTGCAGTGCATGTAGACAACCCTATTATAGCCTTGCAGGAAAGAGCCAATTCTGACTCCCTGTTTAGATCTGTTTCTTTTACTTTAATCTTTGCTTCTCGTTGCTTTTGTTCACTGAAAGGATATTGTTTATACACAATGGCTTACCTCAGGGAACCCTGCCCCCTCTCTAAATATTAAACCTAAGTGCCTTTGTGCGGGACCCTATCCACCTGTGGATGGCTACAGGAAGGAAGCCACACATCCTTTCTGTGAGATTTCCCATTCTAAGAGATGTTTGCAAGATTAATGGGTTTTTTACTTCTCTTCCCCACCCCCCATGTCTCTTCTATAAAAGAACCTGGCATTCAGACCATGATAAGATGCTTACTCTGAGACAATACGTTGACATCTCCGTAAGCCACCAAATAAAGTCGTGTCCCTTGCCTCCACGCCTCTCTCCTGGATTTATTGACCTATCGTGCGGCAAGCGAAGCAAGCTTCGACTTGGTGACAACGGTGTCAGTCGCTCAGTTGAGTCCGACTCTTTGTGACCCCATGGCTATAGCCCTCCAGGCTCCTCTGTCTGTGGGATTCTCCAGGCAAGAATACTGGAGTGGGTTGCCATTTCTTCTCCAGGGGATCTTCCCAACCCAGGGATCAAGCCCAAGTCTCCTGCATTGGCCGGTGGGTTCTTTACCACTGAGCCACCAGGGATGCTCGGGATGTCTGTGATTATGTGCTAAAGATCATGTGATGTTAAGATGGCACTGTCCTCTGCTAGAAGCCTCCCTCTCTCTCTCCCTTGATGATGCTGAAGAAGCAAGCTGCCAAATTGTGAGCTGCCTTTGGACCATATAGCATAAAACTGAAAGTGTGCCCTGCCCAACAAGTGAGCAAGAAATGGAGTCAATTATTCAAAAAATCTGAACAGATTTTAGGGGCTTGGAGCTGACAGTCCATGGAGATGGTGAAGGCAGAGGAGAGGAAAGACTATTGAAAAATTGTACTCCCTTGGTCTTTAAGGAAACTACTGTTTATTTACAGCTTAAGAATACAATTCTGACACCATGGGCTCTGACTCACTTGTCTCACGAAATTGATGACTTGGTACAGAAAACATACCATCCATCACTTTGGGGGTTTCTGTGTGTGTGTGTGTGTGTGTGAAGACAACATCTCTCCAAAGGTTGACTCTGTCTCTGACACATAGTAGGTGCTTTATGACTGAAACACTCATAAGGCGAGCTTCCGCGACCAAGCCTTCATGCAAGGTCATACTGGCTTCGTGTTTGTTTTTATAACCCTGTAAAGAAATTATAGTGCATATTTATTGTGAAAAAATAAAAGTGCCAATGGAAGGGATAACATAAAAGCCAGTTGGGATTTTATGGGAGGATTGTGGCGTTCACATCCAGAGTTCTTATCTATGTCTGTACAGTAAATGTTTAAATGGTCTTTAAAAACGCATTTTGTAAATAATTTTGGATTTGCAGAAAAGTAGTAAAAAAGCAGTACAGAGAGTTTCCATACATCCTATATCCAGCTCTCCCTAAAGTTGCCATCCTATGTACAACTAGGGTATTTTTGTCAAAACTAAGAAATTGGCCTTGGTACACTGTTGCTGTTTACTCACTCAGTTGTGTCTGACCCTGCGACCTCATGAACTGTATGTAGCCTGCTCGGCTCCTCTGTCCTTGGGATTTCCTGGGTAAGCATACTGGAGTGGGTTGCCACTTCCTTCTCCAGGGGATCTTCTCAATGCAAGGATCGAACCTGCATCTCCTTCTTTGGCAGGTGGATTCTTTACCTCTGAGCCACCAGGGAAGCTGTAGGTTATTCTAAATGATTCATTTTTTATGTGTTATGTATTATGCTATGACAACCATCCATATACTCAATTCTTTGCTTATGTTCTTCCTTAAGATGGTTTTTTAAAAATTAGGTTTATTGATATGTCACCTACATACACTAAGATTCTCGCAGTTCAGTCTACAATTTTATAGGTTTTAGCAAATACCTGCAGAATATTCTGTTGTTTGCCGCATTCCTGCAGGGTTTTTTTTCCTGTGTTCACTTTCTTCCCTTCATTCTTGTCCTTGGAAACCACTGCTCTGATGTCTGTAATTACAGTTTTGCTTTCTGCAGAATGTCATGCAAATGGATTTTGGAGCCTGGTGTCTTTCACTCAGAAGAATACATTTGAGATTCATCCCTATAGTTGTGTGTATTTGCCATTTGTTATTTAAAAAAAATTTTTTTTTGCCACACTGCATAGCATGTGAAATCTCAATTCCCTGACCAGGGATCAAACCTATACTCCCTGCATGGGAAGCTTGGAGTCTTAACCACTAGACCACCAAGGAAGTCCTGTCATTGGTTCCTTTTTGTTGTTGAGAAGAATTCTAGTGTGTGGATTATGCCACAGTCTTTTTATTCCCTGAAAGGACATTTGGGTTGTTTCTAGTTTCTGGGAACTATAAATACAGCTACAATACACAATAGCATACATAGAGGTTTTGGGTGAATATTGTTTTCATTTCTTTTGAATGAATATCTACTGTTGGGTCACAGAGATGAGTGTTTGGAAGACTTCAGGGTTGAACGGTGTTTATATTTTTTACCTAAAGTGAAATTGATCTCAGAAAAATGGAGCAAACTTACTCTCTCTTGTTCTGTATATGAGTGGGTTTCCCCACATCCTCCCCAGAAGTGGGTATTATTATGTTTTGCCAAATGGAAAGGCAAATAGTGCATCTTATTTTAATTTATAAAAAACTTTGATGTCTAATGCAGTTCAGCATTTTTTATATGTCTCTTTCCCATGATCTTTTCTTTTCCTTGTTGATCTCTTACATATAAAATAATCCACTGGCTAATACATTTCAAACAGCCTTTTCTAGTTTCCCCGTTCTTTTTTAACTTTTTGAAATTGGTTTTGGCCCCCAGGGTAAAAAAAAAAAAATTTGGTCAATTTTCTCAGTCTTTTCCTTTATTATTGATACCTTTGGTAAATATTCATCTTGTATTTTCTTCTAATGTGTGTGTTACCACATTTTTTTTTTTTAAATCTTACTTTTCTATCCATCTGGAATTTATTTGGTTGTGAGGGTTGAAATGAAGGTCAAACGTAACTTTTTTTCCAAACATTTAGTCAGTTGTCCCAGATCCATGTTATTGAATAAGTAGTTATTTGCCTTCTGATTTGGAGTTCCTTGTTTGGAAATACCAAATAGTTATCTACATTTGGGTCTCTTTAAGGATCTTCTGTTTTTTTATTTTTTCCTATAAATCTCTTTTTTTTTCTGTATCTTAGTAGTTTATAATATCCTTCCTTTTCAGGAACATATTATTCTTCTGCTTTTTTCCCATATAAATCTGTCTCTTTTTGTTTTCTGTACCTTAGTAATTCATAATATTCTTCCCTTTCAGGAATATTTATTCGTTTCATTTTAAAATACTCCTTACAATTTTAATGATTTCATTCACATTAACCCTATACAGTTATGATCAAATGTATCCCTAGGTTATATATGTTCTGGGTTGCTATTATAAAATGAGTCATTTCCCTTTTATATTTTTTGGCAACTGCTGGTCTTTGGGAAAGCGATTGGGTTTCCCCGATGGCTCGTCTGCCAGTGCAAGAGACGCAAGAGACTCTGGTTTGATCCCTGGCTCGGGAAGATCCCCTGGAGAAGGAAATGACAATCTCTCTAGTATTTTTGCCTGGGAAATTCCATGGACAGAGGAGCCTGGTGGGCTACAGTCCACGGGTTGCTAAGAGTCCGAAACGACTCTTAGCAATAATAGCAATAACAAAGTGATTAGTGTTTGTGTATTTTTTTGGTACACTGTTGCCTTCAGGATTTCCTGTTAACTTGAACAGTTTTTCAGCTAGATTTTCTAAGGCAAATATGGTTATTACCTATAAATAAAGATTATTTGATCTCCTTTTCTCTTGATAATTATTTTTTCTTATTTTACTAGGTGATTAGAACATCCAAGAATTAACTAATAATGTATTCTTTCCTTAATTGTAATACAGTATACTAAAGCATATATATGGAATTTAAAAAGATGGTAACGATAACCCTGTATGCGAGACAGCAAAAGAGACACAGATGTATAGAACAGTCTTTTGGACTCTGTGGAAGAGGGAGACGGGGGGATGATTTGGGAGAATGGCATTGAAACATGTATAGTACCATATAAGAAACGAATCGCCAGTCCAGGTTCGATGCAGGATACAGGATGCTTGGGGCTGGTGCACTGGGATGACCCAGAGGGATGGTATGGGGAAGGAAGTGGGAGGGGGGTTCAGGATGAGGAGCACGTGTACACCCGTGGTGGATTCATGTTGATGTATGGCAAAACCAATACAATATTGTACAGTAATTAGCCTCCAATTAAAATAAATAAATTTAAATTTAAAAAAGGTATACTATTTCTATAGTGACTGCTGACTGTATAGTCACTAGAAAATTAGAAATAGTGAAATGAATGATGGAAAAATGTGTTTGTAGATATAAATTAGGTTCCTTGTTAAAAAAAAAGAAAACTTGTGTTTCTCTGTTAAATAGACTGGTTGAGTCAAAATAATTAGTTTTTTAGGAAACTGTTATCTTTTTTTCATATTTAACAATTAATTGAGAGTGAAGTAAGCAAGAAAGAAAAACACCAAGAGTATTCTAATGCATATATATGGAATTTAGAAAGATGGTAATGATAACCCTATATGCAAGACAGCAAAAGAGACACAGATGTATAGAAGTCTTTTGGACTCTGTGGGAGAGGGAGAGGGTGGGATGATTTGGGAGAATAGCATTGAAACATGTATGTTACCATATGAGAAACAGTTCGCCAGTCCAGATTCGATGCATGAGACAGGTGCTCAGGGCTGGTACACTGGGATGACCCAGAGGGATGGGATGGAGAGGGAGGTGGGAGGGGGGTTCAGGATGGGGAACACATGTACACCCATGGCTGATTCATGTCAGTGTATGGCAAAACCCACTACAATATTGTATAGTAATTAGTCTCCAATTAAAATAAATAAATTTTAAAAAACCCAATTAATTGTTTATGGTTCCCAAAGGGGAAAGGAGAGGGGAGGATAAATTAAGAGGTTAGGGTTAACGTACACACATTACTATATGTAAACTAGGTGATCAACAAAGACCTACTGTATAGCACAGGGAACGATACTCAATTCTCTGTCATGACCTAAATGGGAAAAAACTTTGAAAAAGAATAGCTACATGTATATGTATCGCTGAATCACTTTGCTGTAGACCTAAAACTAACACATTGTAGATCAAAACTGCACGCGTGTGTGTGTGCTCAGTCGCTGAGTTGTGTCCTGCTTTTTGGGACCCCATGGACTGCAGCCTGCCAGGCTCCTCAGTCCATGGGATTCTCCAGGCAAGAATACTGGAGTGGGGTGCCATTTCCTCCTCCAGGGGATACTGCCGACTCAGGGACTGAACCTACATCTCCTGCACTGGTAGGCAGATTCTTTACCAATGAGCCACCTGGGCAGCCCATACTCTAATATAAAATAAAAGTTAAAAAAAATTTTTTTTTCCACAAAAAAGCACAGTAACAATAACTACCATTGACGAGGTTCTTACTATTGCCGATCACTTTTCTATATGTTTTGCAGGATTGTTTCATTTAATTCTTTTCAACAGTCCTCAGAGATAGGTGCTATTGCTATTCCCATTTCACAGGAGGAAACTTAGGTTCAGAGAACCCAAGAAAAAACAGTCAATGGAAGCAGCAAGGTTTAAAACCAGGGAATAGGGACCTTCCTAGTGGTCCAGTGACTGTGATTCCATGCTCCCAATACAGGGGGCCTGGGTTCCATCCCTGGTCTGGGACCTAGATCCTGCATCCCGCAACTAAGACCCAGACCAGTCTCATAGACAAATAAGTAAAATAATTAAAAAAAAAAAAAACAGGGAATAGAATTTCTGAGCCCGTGTGTTTAACAATGCTATAATACCTTCCTGGACCGTGAAAATGTCTTTGCATTACTAAATTCTTATATTGTAATGGATCAAGATTTTACCAAATGACTTTCTGACTTCTCTGGAGCCGAACATCTACTGTTTTTTTCCTTTCACTTACTGATGGTGAATTTTATTTAAAACTTTTCAATGTTCAGTAGAGCGCTGGTAGATGGAGGGAGGGAGGGGAAGGTTCAGAAGAATTTGCCAATTGCTGTGGTGTAAATACTCTTCCTGAAATGGTGCTAGTGGTAAAGAATCTGCCTGCCAATGCAGGAGATAAAAGAGACTTGAGTTCAATCCCTGCATCAGGAAGAGCCCCTGGAGGAGGGCATGGCAACCCACTCCAGTATTCTTGCCTGGAAAATTTCATGGACAGAGGATCCTGGTGAGCTGTAGTCCACGGGGTCAAAGAGCCTGACATGATTGAGGACGCATACAGATACTCTCCCCATGGATGGTTTCAGGCTACCAGCATGATATCACTGAGTAAAGAGATGGAGAAATGAACTCTGATGCTTCCCACGACCCAACTACCAACATAGATTCATCCTTGCATTCCTGGCATAAGTCTCTAAGGTCACAGCAAATTGTTATTTTTGCACACAAACACACAACACACACACACACACAAAATAGAGTGCATATTCTGTATTGTCACTTAACACCACTAGTGGGTTGCTGGAGAACTTGTAATCAAACACGTTAATATTTCAGCAGCAAAGGTGCATGAATTTATTCACAGAAATATAATATATGTAATATATATATTTATTACACATATTATATATAACATATACTATATATTCATATAATATTTATTCATAAATATTATAAAGAAGCTCATATCACTGTGGGTCACGTTGGCTATCAAATTAGATTTTCTCTCTATTTAAAAATGTTTTACATTATGAAAGTATGATAACACATTTACAGGAGATTTGGAAAATACAGAACAAAGTTACATGTAGTTCCACTATATATTACAATTATTTTTTGAGTAGAAAAAGTGAGATTTTTAGTTGGAGTTTCAGTATCAGGCTCTCAAAAATTAGTAGAATGAATATACAGAAAAGTAGAAAGATCCAATAGACTGAAAAGCACCATGAACCAATTCAACGTAATTAGGATTTATACAATTTTCACAAAACAGTAGGATATAAGTTTTATTCAAGTTCCCATAGTCTATAAAAACTAGGAGACACTGGAACATATCCAGGGACATAAAACCAGGTGCAAAAATTTTGTGGTCTAAAGGTGTAGGTATCGAAATCATGGAGTCCATTCTCTTATCACTGTGGAATTATGTGAGAAATCAACATCAAAAGATATTTGAAAATAACCCACATAGTTTCAAGCGCAATGTGACATTTGCCAAGAGAGTATCAACTTTGTTTTGATGCCAAACGTACCAAAAAAAATTCCACTTTGCTGAACTTTTTTTTTTTTCCAGAATTACGGACACGAGTCTGTGAACCTGGGCTTTGTTTAATACGTCTGTTCTTTTTTTTTTTTATTGGATGAGCTTAGTCTTTGAACATTTTTTTCCCAGGTTGGCAGGTTTTGTATCAGGGTTGGGCTGTTTACAGAATGATTAGGAAATTTTCCATCTAACTTAGAAACGTTTACCTCTTTCTTGACCTTTTGAAGACTGAGCTTCTGAAGGTTGAATGGCGAAATCGTTGGAGATCGACTTTTTTGACAATGTCTTTGGTTTTGTTTTCCCATCATTATTTATTCATTCAGGCGCTCTGTGCCTTCTTGAGCTAATGTTGGTAACGTATATGTTTGTAGAAAGCTCCGTTTCACTGAGATCTTCAAATTTTTCAGCTTAGAGTTGCATGTCATATTCTTCTATGAAAGAGCCTCTCTATATCTGGTTTTAGATAATTGCATTTGTTTTTTCTGTTTCTTGAATTAACTGCCTAGAAATACGGCTCTTCTGTTTCAGAATTCCTTTTTTTTTAATTCTAACGTTTTTATGTGTTCTCCCTGATGAAGTTCTACTCTGCCACTCATTAGGAATTCCTTCCTAGGCTTGTTTTTTCTTTCTGACCTATTGAATTAAATGCTGCAGCAGTTCCTTCATTTCCACACTAGCATGGTAGAGGGAGGTGTTATCTCATAAGGCATAGGAGAGAGGAGAGTCAGCGAAAGAGGACTTTAAGTTAGGCTTTGAAGGATGAATAGGAGTTTTTTAGATGGAGAAGAAGTTCTTTCCAGTTGAGACACGAGCCGCAGAGGGATAAAAGACTTACTTTGTTTTAGAATTGACCACTAGCATAATGCAGTTGAATGGACAAATAAATGACATTTGCAGTAATTTATTATGTTAGTAATATAACATAACATAATTAATATGTTTGTAATATATGATAGTAATATATCTGTGTAGTTTTTAAAATTTTTTTATATTGGAATAGAGCCAGTTAACAATGTTGTGATACTTTGAGGTGGACGGAAAAGGGACTTGGCCATATGGATACACATATCTATTCTCCCCCATACTCTTCTTCATCCCAGGCTGCCATGTAACTTTGAGCAGAGTTCCCTGTGCTATACAGGAGGGCTCTGTTGGTTATCCATTCTATTTATAATAATTTGCCTCTGCTAATGCCAAACTCCCAGTCTATCTCTCCCTGCCCCCTACCTTGGTCACCACAACTCTGTTCTCTAGTCTGGGAGTCAATTTCTGTTTCATAGATAAGTTCACGTGTGCCATATTTTAGATTCCACATACAAGTAATACATGGTATCTGTCTTTCTCTTTCTGGCTTGCTTCACTTAGTATGATCCTTTCTAGGTCCATCCACGTTGTGCAAATGACATTGTTTATTTCTTTCTTATGGCGGAGTAGTATCCCATTGTATGTATATGTCTGTTTTCTGTTGGAGAGGCTTGGGGTGGCCCTTTGCACCGTGTACAATGATCATTTCATTCTGATTCATCACTTGCAGCTGTGTGTATATGTGTATACTTATATGTGTGTGTGTGCATGTGCTCAGTCATGTACGACTCTTTGTAACCCCATGGACTGTAACCCATTAGGCTCTTCTGTCCATGGGATTTTTCAGGCAAGAACACTGGTGTGGGTTGCCATTTCCTACTCCAGGGGATCTTCCCAACCCAGGAATTGAATCTGCATCTCTTATGTCTCCTGCATTGGCAGGTGAATTCTTTACCACTGCCCCACCTGAGAAGCCTATATATATGATATATATGATATGTATGTCATATATCATATATATACATATATACATATATAATCTTCCTTATCTTCCCTGTTCTCCTGCTAAGACTCACACCTGTGGCTTTCAGCACTGCCTTGCTCTTTGGAGTGGTCTCACAGAGGCAAGCCAGAGTGTCTGGAGCCTCTCTACCTCCTCTGTCGTGCCCACAGCAAATGTCTAGAGAGTCAAAGCCAAGCGCCCTTCAGGAGACAGAACAAACTCCAAGATACCATCACACTCAGGGCTCTCAGCAGCATCAGGCTGAGGCCAGCTGGGACTTAACAGGGATTCACTCATCTACATAGCTTTCCCCTGCTCTATCCTGCTTCCCACCCTCCCTTCCTGGTGACTTCTCTGTAATAAATCCTTGCATCCAAATCCTTGATTTGGATGGAGGAGACCCCACCCTCCAGAACCCCTGACTGCTTGGAGTTCAGCTAGGGCTGGGTATGCAGCAGGAGCTTCATGAATGCAGGTGTGTGCAGTGCTGCTGCATCAGGGGCCAGCTTCTCACTCCACACACCTTCCCAGGGTCTTCCCATCCTCTCCCACAGTGGAGGAACAACTCTGGTTCCATGTCTTGCTCTGAGCTCTAGCTGCCTCCTGACAGCACCCCCCACCACATCCCCACCTAGCACATTCCAAAACTGAACTCAGCATCTTTGTTCACTCAACGTGCTGCAGACAGAAGGGTGACACGTGGAAGAATCTGGATTTTGATTCTGCTGTTTTTAGGAATTCTGGAGCCACTCAGCATCAGAACTTCTTGTTCTATGAGATAATACATTCCCTTAAATAGTCTCTTTAAATGAAACACAGTTGTGTAAGTTTAAGATGTACTCTGCTGATCTGATACATTTATATATTGCAACACTAACACCACCATAGCCTTAGCTAACACCCTTATCTCATTACATAATTATAACGTGTGTGTGTGTGTGTGTGTGTGTGTGTGTGGTGGGACCACTTAAGATCTGGTCTCTTAAAGACTCTGAAGTTTATAAGACAGTATCGTTGACTCATGATTATGCTGTGTATTGAATCTCTAGATTTATTTATCTACTATAAATAAGTTGCAAGTTTGAGGACTTCCCTGGTGATCCAGTGGCTAAGACTCCACCCTCCCAATGCAGGGGGCCTGATTTGATCCTTGATCAGGGAACTAGATCCTGCTCATTGCAACTAGGAGTTGGCGTGTGTGTGTGTGTGTGTGTGTGTGTGTGTGTGTGTGTGTATGTTGCACATTCAGTTGTGTCTGACTCTTTGCAACCCCATAGACTATATAACCCACCAGTCTCCTCTGTCCACAGAATTCTCCAGGTAAGAATACTGGAAAGAAAGAAAGGGAAGTTGCTCAGTCTTGTCTGACTCTTTGCGACCCCATGGACTGTAGCCCACCACGCTCCTCGGTCCAAGGGATTCCCCAGACAAGAATACTGGAGTGGGTTGGCATTTCCTTCTCCAGGGGATCTTCCCAATCCAGGGATCAAACCTGTGTCTCTTGCGTCTCCTGCAATGTCAGGCGGATTCTTCAGCACTGTGCCACCTGCGAAGATGGTGGTATGCCATAGGGCTCTTCCTTAACTCAGCAGCTTGTGTGTTTTTATGATCTCTTATCAGATTTCACTTTTATTTTGTTCACAGCTCTCATTGCTATTCTGTCATCGTTATTATTGCCTCCCCCTCTCCATGTTTATGGCTTGTTTTCTACTTCTACACTATCAGCTCTACAAACAAGGGCAGAGATCTTATTTGTTTTTATTTAAGGCCACATCCACCATGTTGTAGGCAGGATAATGGCCCCTCCAAGGATGTCCACTCCCTAAGTCAGCCCATGAATATGTTAGATTAAATGGCAAAGGGGAATGAAGGCTGTTAATCAGCTGACCTTGAGATGGGGAGATGATTCTGCCTTATCTGGCGGAGCCCAGTGTAATTAATCACCAGGGTCCTTAAATATGGAAGAGAGAGGCGGGAGAGAGAGAACCAGAGAGATGGCAACATGAGAAGGACTTGGCCCGGTGTTGCTGGCTTTCAAGACGGAGGAGTGATCTATGGACCAAAGAATGCAGGTGGCCTCCAAAAGTTGGAAAGACAAAGAAACGGACTTTCTAGAACTTTTGAAAGAATACAACTCTGCCAACATCTTTAAAATATTTTTTAAATGTAAACATAGCTTCCCAAGTGGCTCAGTTGTAAAGAATCTGCCTGACAATGCAGGAGACACAGGAGATATGCGGAAGATCCCCTGGAGGAGGGCATGGCAACCCACTCCAGTGGTTCTTGCCTGGAGAACCCCATGGACAGAGGAGTCTGGTGGGCTACTGTCCATAGGGTCTCGAAGAGTCAGACACGGTTGAGTGACTGAGCACGCATGCATAGTCGATTTACAATGTTGGGTTAATTTCTGCCATACAGCAAAGTGACTCAGTTATACACTATACACATTCTTTTTAATATTCTTTTTCATTATGCCTGCTGACATCTTGATTTTTGCTTATTGAGACGATTTTGGACGTCTTAGCTCCAGAACTGTGCTGTTTTAAGTTGCTGAGTTTGTGGCAGTTTGTTACAGGAGCCCTAGGAAATAGATACAGTCCACCTGGCACCTAGTAAATTCTCAGGAAATGTTTGTAAGATGATTGGTGGGAGGAGGAGTGGTCTCCATGCTCAGACATGGAGGAGATACAGCAAAGCTTAAGTTCAAGTGTCTGAAAGGAAGCCCGGAGAGGAGTGGCGGTCTTGGATGCCTGGGTCAGTCCAGACCCTTGCTACTGGGAGTCAAGGGATGTTCCCACAGTGCCCCTCATGGAAGCAATTCAGAAACAGAAAAGGGTTTAAGATTTTAAAATTCTTTTTAGATTCTTTTCTATTATAGTTTATGATAAGATACTGTTCTATACAGTAGGTCCATTTTGGTTATCTATTTTATCCATAGTAGTGTGTATATGTTAATTCCCAGCTCCTAATTTATGCCCCTTTTGGTAACTAGACATTTATTTTCAGTGTCTGAGTCTGTCTTTGTTTTGTATATACGTTCATTTGTATAATCTTTTTAGATTCCAAGAGTCGGACACGACTCAGAGACTTCACTTTCACTTTTCCCTTTCATGCATTGGAGAAGGAAATGGCAACCCACTCCAGTGTTCTTGCCTGGAGAAACCCAGGGACCGGGGAGCCTGGTGGGCTGCCGTCTATGGGGTTGCACAGAGTCGGACACGACTGAAGCGACTTAGCAGCAGCAGCAGCGTGGTCAATATCATATATTTGTCTTTCTCTTTCTGAATTACTTCAATTAGTAGGGAATCTCTAGGTCCATCCATTTTGCTGCAGATGGCAGTATTTTGTTCTTTTTTCATTCTTTTATTATTTTGTATCACTGATATTTACATATTTTATTTTTATAAAATAATGATATTTTATATATAGGTATCCTGTTTTCTTTATTCATTCCTCTGTTGATGGACATTTAGTTTGTTTCCGTGTCTTGGCTATTGTCAATAGTGCCTCTATGAACACTGGACACATGGACATGAGTTTGAGCAACTCCGGAAGATAGTGAAGGACAGGGAAGCCTCGCATGCTGCAGTCCGTGGGGTTGCAGAGTCGGACATGACTGAGCAGCCGAATTACAACAACAACAATGAACACCGGGGTGCACGTATCTTTTCTAATTAGAGTTTTTGTCTTTTTCTGGATATATGCCCAGGAATGGGATTGCTGGATGATATGGTAGCTCTATTTTTAGTTTTTTAAAGAATCTCCATACTGTTTTCCATAGTAGCTAGACCAACTTACATTCCCACCCACAGGGTAGGAAGATTCCAGGAGAGGGCTTCTTAATCCCCTACCCCCACCCCCCACCCCAGCTGCTGTTTTCACTGCATCTCATTGATGCTAGCTGGGCGTCCAAGAGAGGTGTTCTTCTGTTTCCATTTTAAATAAATTTTAAAAGTTTAAATACTTTTATTCTAAAAAATGTTTCCATAGAGTAGCTTTATAGAAAAATGGAGCAAAAAATAGTTTCCAGACACCTTCTTTCCCTTCTCCCTCGATTTCCCTTATCATTAGCATCTTGCACGAGTGGATTCTGTTTGCTACAACTGATGAGCCAACATTGAAGTCAAGGTGGTCGTTCGGCCAAGAGTTTACTCTTGGTGTCGCATCTTCTTTGTTTTTGATACTTCATATATTCTATATAATACTTTGTATAGATATTCTTTATATATATATTCTATATAATCCTTCATTCCAGTATTATATAGAGTAGTTTCACAGCCCTAGAAAGCCCCCCGTGCTCCATCTCTTCATCCCTCCCTCCTTCTCTCCCCGGCCCACTCCTGGCAACCCCTGATCTTCTTTTCTATCTTCATAACTTTGCCTTTTCCAAAATGAAGTTCACATAGTTGGAATCATATGTAGCATTTCAGACTGACTTCTTTCACTCAGGGCTATATATTTTTTGTTGTTCTTTTAAAAAAAAATAGAAAAAAAATATATAGCTTGAAATTTACCATCTTGATTTTTTGGAAGTTTTTTAAAATTCTTTTCTGTTTTCTAATATTAACAATGTTGTGTTGGTTTCTGCCATACAGTGTACAGTTCAGTGCACTAAATAACGTTCTCAATATCATGCAGCCATCACCACTGTCCAGCTGCAGAGTATCTGTTTTCCAGCTTATTGAGGTGCGGTGGACGAATAAGATGGTACACATTTTAAGTGTGCAATCTGATGATTTGACAGCTCAGATGGTAAAGAATCTGCCTGCCATGCAGGAGAACTGGGTTCAATCCCTGGGTCGGGAAGATCCCCGGGAGGAGGGAATGGCAACCCACTCCAGTATTCTTGCCTGGGGAAATCCCATGGACATAGGAGCCTTGTGGGCTACAGTCCACGGGGTCACAAAGAGTCAGACGTGATTGAGCACACACACACAGTAATCTCTGGGTCTTCTTTTGTTCTATTTTTGAGGCTGCTCAGAACAGCAAGGGGGATCTTAGTTCCCCAACCAGGGATTGAAGCAGTGCCCCCTCGGGACTCCCCAGAAGGTCCCTTGTGTCCTAGTTTTAAACTGGGGAATTTCATAGGTGACTGATGGCACCCGCCTAAGTTGTTTTTACTCACGCCGTTTCTCTGCTTAAGAGTAAACCTGAACCCTTGACTTCTTGGCAGTTTTATTTTCTGAGAACAGTCCCTTCACACCATTCGCTTATTCTCTAATAGGATCTCTTTCTTTCCCCTTTATCAATTTGTAAACACCTTTTCTGTAAGGCAGATATGAACCTCTTTTGTGTCATGGTTGTTGAATATATTTTCTCTCTCTGTTACTTGTGTTTTCATTTTGGCCATTTCTTTTTTTTTTTTAATATGTCGACCTTTTCATTTTTGTGGAGTGAAATCCTGAACTTGTTATTGTCATATTTTTGGTGACTTAGCAAAGGCTTAGCAAGGGCTGTCTCTGGAAAGATGGATACATACCCAATTCTACATTCTTCTAGTTTGTTCCAGAAGAATAGAACAATTTAAAATTCTCCATTTAGTAAATTACATTTAAACTTAAAAACACTTTTTAAGTTTTTAAATCCATTCATTCTAAAGACTATAGATTATCCTCCTCAAATTACTAAACAATTATCCTGGCCACTTTTATTGAATGACGATGTTGAAGATTTTTCTCTTTTCAGCTGACTGGGAGTGACCTTTAAAAATAAATGATTATAAATCAACTATACTCCAATGAAAATTCTTTAAAGTGATTAAAAATGGGAGCACCTTCCTAGGTTACTCCTGATATAAAACTGGCTACACTTGGGTCTATTCAAACTTACTTTAACTTTGTTGTTGTTCAGTCGCTAAGTCGTGCCTGACTCTTTGGGACCCCGTGGACTGTAAGCACACCAGGCCTCCCTGTCCCTCACTATCTCCCAGAGTTTGCCCAAGTTCATTTCCTTTTTAGCTTTATAATATTTTAATATTCTGATGTGTGAGAGTGTTACTGCTTTCCTAATTACTCAGTAAAAGAGCTTTTCCAGATCTTTCTTCTCATTGCTAGTTTTTTTTTTTCCCCCTTAGCTGGGTCTTCATTGCAATGCACATGCTTCTTTCTGGTTTTGGTGCTCAGGTTCAGTAGCTGCAGTGGACGACTTGTGGGCTTCATTGCCCTGGGGCATGTGGAATCTGAATTCCCTGGTCAGGGATGGAACCTGCCACCTCTGCATTGAAAGGTGGATTCTCAACCACTGGACCACCAGGGAAGTCCCCTGATGCTGATTTAATTGTTCTTTTAGACCAGTGGTTCTCAGTCAGTACTTTGCACCCCAGAGAACACTTGGCTGTCTCTGGAGACAGTTTTGATTGTTACAGATGAGGTGATATAATGGCACAGAGACCAAGGATGCTGCTAAATATCCTATAATGTATATAATACAGCCCTTGCAACAAAGAATGATCTGGCCCTAAATGTCCATAAATCCTGAGATTGAGAAACCCCTTTCTAGATGAATATCAGAATAATTTTCCTATATTCTTTTAGGTACAGATTTTTATTTAAATTGGATTTAGAAATTCTTTTTTTTTTTTTTTTGGAGGGGGAGGGATAGTCCTTAGACTAACCTTATTTTCTTATCCAGAAATAAGCCCCGCCTTTTTTTGGCCATGCCATGTGGCATGTGATATATATACATATATCTGAATCCCTGTGCTATACAGCAGAAATACACACACACGTGCATATATGTACATACACATCCTTTTTTCATGTTCTTTTCCATTATGGTTTATCACAGGATATTGAATATAGCTCCCTGTGCTATACAGTAGCACCTAGCTATTTATCCATCCTATATGTAATAGTTTGCAGTTGCTAATCCCAAACTCCTACTCCATCCATCCTCCTTGGCAACTACTTATCTATTTTCTATGTCTGTGAGTCTGGAAAACGGTTTTCTTTAAATTATAATTTTTATATAATTTTTTCCACCTAGATTCAGGTAACTGTTACCCTCAGCCAATAGGAAAGAGTCCTGGACCTTGCAACAGTGAAAGGAAACGTTTCTGAGAAATAAAAATATTTTATATGCGTTTCCTCGCGTCTTTCATCTTTCTTGAAAACTACACTGGGAGGAAGGAAGGAGGTGAGAGACGCGAACATCACAGTGGTAAGACGTTCATATTCGTTGGTGGTACTCTCTTAATATGTTTTGTCTTGTTCAGGATGAACAGTTTGTCTTGGCAGCTTTTCCATCTCTTTAGCATTTTATTTGTTAAGTTCAGCCACAATCTAAATTCTCTGAAGCTGGTTAAGATGAAGCCTCAATTTGGACAATGCATCAGAAACCAGGAGAAACCCATTACTCAAAAATTCCCAGGAGCTGGGACTTCCTGGTGGTCCAGTGGCTAAGATTCTGCATTCCCAACGGAGGGGCTCTGGTTCAATCCCTGGTCACAAAACTAGAGCCCACGTGAAACTAAGAGTTTGCTTGCCACAACTAAGACCCAGCACAGCCAAATAAATAAATAAATAAATAAATGTTAAAAATTCCCATGGGTTGCAGTTCAGTCATGCTATAGATTTTGGAAAATGTGGATTCAAGTGTGGGTGCAAAATGGGAATATGGAAGGGCCTGATGATTCAAAATCCATATCCACATCTATTGATAATGGAATGTCATTCAGCCATAAAAAAATGAAGAACTAATCCTTTGGACTGTGAGATCAAACCAGTCGATCCTAAAGGAAATCAACCCTGAATATCCATTGGAAGGACTGATGATGAAGCTAAAGCTCCAATACCTTGGCCACCTGATGTGAAGCGCCAACTCATCGGAAAAGACCCTGATGCTCGGAAAGATTGAGGGCAAAAGGAGAAGGGGGTGACAGAGGATGAGATGTTTAGATAGCATCGCCGACTCAACAGGCATGAATTTGAGCAAATTCCGGGAGACAGTGAAGCACAGGGAAGCCTGGTGCCTGTAGTCCATGGGGTTGCAAAGGGTAGGACCCGACTTAGTGACTGAACAGCTAATCCATGCTACAATATGGTAAGTAGTGGAAGTCACAAAGTCACATAATATATAATCCTATTTATAGGAAATGTGCAGAATAGACAAATCCATGGAGGCAGAAAGTAGATTAGCAGTTGCCAGGGGCTGAGGGGAGGGAGAACGGAGAGTGGTTGCTTAACGGGTATGGTGTTTCCGTCTGGGAAGATGAAAAAAAATTTGGAACAAGATAATAGTAAAAGTTGCACAACATCATACTGAATGTCACTGAATTGTACGCTTTAAGATGGTTTCAGTGGTGAATTCTGTATTATATATATTTTACCACGATAAATATAAAACAAAAACAATAGCCGAGTGTATTTGACTAAGGGTCAGACATGGAGATTTTATGAATAACAGTGCTTTGTGGAAGTGTTGAAATAACACCCCATCAGAACAGGATGGGCAGACATCAAGCTGTGTAAGTATAAGATATCTGTTTTTATATCAATTTCACACCCTGCCTTTACAGTCTCAAAGGAAAAATAAAACCCAGGGAAAAGTTGGAGGATACTGGAAGTTACTATAACTTGTCAGTGTAAATCATATGTGAGTGGAATCAGAGAAGAAAGAAAAGACAAAGGACAAGGAAATTTTGAAATATTTGAAGTGATGAGGCATTTTGAGGAGAATGTAAAAGTCTCCCCGTTTCTTGGGGGAAAAGTTAGTTAGGTTGCTTTCAGGCTTTGTTGCAATGACTGTCTTTGAGAATACTTCTTTTTACACCTGTGGAGAATATTTGTGCAGTGTCTAATTTCCTAGAAGTGAGACCAGTGGGAAAAAGCATCAATGCAATTTATATGCTGAAAGTCATTGCCAAATCTACCCCCCTCATAGGCTGAACTCATTTATACCAGTGGGTTTAAAAAAAAACACTTAAAATGTCATTAAAAAATATTTATTTGGTTGCATCAGGTTTTAGTTGAGGCATAAGAATCTAGTTGCAGCATGTGGGATTGAGTTCCCTGACCAGGGATCGAACTTGGGCTTTCTGCATTGGAGGAATGGAGTCTTAGCCACTGGACAACCAGTGTTTATACCATGTTTATGTGTGTGCATTCTCACAAATCTTCACATTGTGTTACCGTTTTCCTGACTATTGGCAAATGCAGTTGAAAATGACATCGGCATATCTCTAACTATGAAGAAAGCTGAACATCCTTTTACATATTTCAATATTTTTTGTGTTCCATCTTTTTTTTCTTTTCTTTTCAGGGGTCTGTCTTTGTGTCTATTCATGTCCTTTGCCATTTTTATTTTGGCAAATAAAAGTTTGGACTTTTTTCCCTCACTGAAAGTATTATGTATTACACATTATGTAACATGCCATAATGCATGCCCTTTATCTGTCACTTAAGTTGCATATGTTTTTCTCACTTTTAAAAATCTGACGTTCGGTTTTATGCAGGACTTTATTTCACTATTCATATAACTCAATGTTTACATAGCCAGATTTGTTATTTTTAGATTTTAGGTTTGCGTCTTGCTTGAAGAGATGTTCCCTACTTTGCAATTATAAAACAAAATTTCCATATTGCAGTCTTATGCTTCCTTTTTTGAGCGGCTATGGAATTCATCAAATACATCTACAAGTACATATTTATTTGTTTGGCTGCACCAGGGCTTCATTGCAGCACTTTGGATCTTTGATCTTTGTTGCAGCAGAATCTTTACTTGTGTCTTGTGGCATCTGGTTCCCTGAACAGGGATTGAACCTGGGCTCTCTACCTTGGGACCGTGGAGTCTTAGCTACTGAACCACCAGGGAAGTTCCATAAAAGACATTTTCAGTAGCATAGAGATGCTCATGTAACCTAAATCTATGAAGACGGTGATCTGGATGACTAGACTTCCTAGTGTTGAACCATCGTTGCCCTCCTGGCCCAAGTTCCACTTGATCCTGGTGTGGGTGTCATGTTCACGCAAGC
Organism: Bos indicus; assembly: GCF_029378745.1. Lineage (NCBI taxonomy): Eukaryota > Metazoa > Chordata > Mammalia > Artiodactyla > Bovidae > Bos > Bos indicus. The sequence goes on along the minus strand of NC_091766.1, from coordinate 15,970,295 downwards.
TTCCTCCTGGTTCTGTTAGTAAATTCTCACTGCTGGGTTTTTGCACTGTCACCCGCAAGGCAGATCCATCTGTAGTTTCCCCCTCTACTCCTAAATGTACTCTATTAAAGCAGGTTTCCATGACAACACAGGAGTCAGGATTTACACTGGGCTTCCTGCTTTAACATAACGGAAAACTTTAACATAACATAACGCAAGATTGAGGGAGATTGTCCCAAAGGGACTCGCTAAAGGAAGACCCCAGCAAGGTGGTGGTGGTGTCTCTCCAAGCCCTCCTCGATGCATAACACAAGTACAGTATTTGGTGTTTATACTCATGAACCGTGAAACGATCTCTCTCTTTCCATCATGTCTTCAAGTATGGTATGTGTTTAAATGTCAGACCAAAGCCAATCTAAGAAAAACAAAGCCAAATGAAAGTCCCAAGTGGTTTTTCAAAACTATTAAAGCTTTTATTAATAATTTTGACATGTCAGACTTCCTATGGGGTCGCACAGAGTTGGACACCACTGAAGCGACTTAGCAGCAGCAGCAGCAGACTTCCTCAGCGGTAAAGAATCTGCCTGCCAATGCAGGGGACTTAGGAGACGTGGGTTGGATCCCTGGGTTGGGAAGATCCTCTGGAGGAGGGAATGGCAACCTACTCTAGTATTCTTGCCTGGAAAATCCAATGGACAGAGGAGCCTAGTGGGCTACAGTCCATGAGGTCACAAAGAGTCAGATACGACTGATCGACTGAGTACACACCTGCACAGACGTCCAGAAAAGTTGCACAAATAGTGCAATTAACCCTTATATACACACTTTATCAGATTCACCAATTTCATCACACTTTTAAAAATCACACCTGCTTTGTTCTTTCTCTGTCTCTCTCTCTTTTTTTTTTTCTGAACCATTTCAGAGTAAGTTGCAGATATTATGTTCCTTAACCTCTACATACTTCACTTGATGTTTATTACCTAAAGCCAAGGACATTCTGCTACATCACTTCAGTAAAAGGATCAAAATTAATATTGATACAGTATCACTGTGGAACTGATAGATTCATTTCAATCTTCCCCAACTGTCCCAATAATCTATTTTATTACAAAAGAAAATCCAGGAGTAACTTTGATCATTTTGTTAAGCCAGGTTTTTCTTCCACGAAGCTACCATTTTTCTTTTTTTGGACAAACATGCTGCAAAGAGATACTTGCAGACCATGGAAATACCCCATTACTTTTCAAGTTTCCAACCATCACTTTTAACATTCATTGATGGCTCTTGCCAGAATCAATTATTTTGGAGATTAGCAAATGGTGATTTTCTACTCCCACTCCAGTGCTTTTAAGAAAGGGCAGAGGTTGACTTTCATTTTTTATATCCTGGTATTTTTTTGGGGGGGGCGTGGGGGAGGTAGCTTACAGAAGAAATAATGAGTTGTTGTTTTTTTTCTGGAAGTGGAGGGGTCTTCATTTTCTCCCAGTAAGTCACAACTACAATGATTCTTCTGACTTTATACCTAACTTTATGTGGAGGTCTTGCATCCTGAAGGATTTCCAGAGGGCAATATGTCCCTTGGAATTTTAGCAAATGGCACCTGCCTGAAATTGTTGGTGGCTTTTCAGTCAGTTCAGTTCAGTCGCTCAGTTGTGTCTGACTCTTTGCGATCCCATGGACTGTAGCATGCCAGGCTCCTCTGTCCATGGGATTTTCCAGGCAAGAATACTGGAGTGGGTAGCCATTCCCTTCTCCAGGGGATCTTCCAGACCCAGGGTCCAACCTGGGTCTCCTGCACTGCAGGCAGATTCTTTACTGTCTGAGCCACCAGGGAAGCCCAACCTTTTGGTATAAACCCTTTAATGCATCCCTGTTGCTTTTAGGACAAAGGGTGTGTTGAAGACAACCTGTCCATGGTATATCCATCCCTTCTAGTCTCGCCTACCAGCCCAGCCTCCCTCTTTTCTTTGCTCCAGCTACAGTGCCTGGCCCAGTTGTGAGAACACTAGCCTGTCCTCTGGGCCTTTGCACATGCCATTCCCTCCACCTGGAACACTTTCTTGATGCTTCCCTGCGCTGGCTCTGCCTCCTCAGATTTCAGTTCAAAATCACCTCTTTGGAGAATCTTTCTGCCTCTCCCCACCTCACCTTATAAAACATCTGATGTGTAACTTAATGGCTTTCTCCCCACACTGGGTTGTGAGGTCTACAAGGAAATGAATGGTATTTATTTGGCTCCCTGCAAATCCCCACTGCTTACTGCATGTTGATTTTTCCACTCAACAAATATTTATTAAGCAATGGATATGTCAGTCATTGGGTGTAAAATACTGAACATGATGGACAAGATTTCTGCCTTCCTGGGGAGGGGTGAATACATACAGTAAGTCAGAATTTCAAGTAGAGACACCAGTGTGTTGTCCCGAACAGGAACAAACGGCAGAGGGGACAGGGAGTGTTTGCAAAGGGTGGTCAGGGAAGGCTCATTGGAACAGACAAGTGGAGCCAGACACTAGAGGGACAGGGAGGCAGGAATAGATTTGAGTTAGAAGAACAGTGGGCCCATCTACTGGCAAACTAATATTTGGTTAATAGATGAAAGAAAGAATGAACGCCCTCAGCCAACAGTTGTTCTGGGTGCTTTGTCATGCTTTATTTCCCCTCTGAGACTGTGTGTGTGTGCATGTGTATGCGTGCTCGGTCGTGTGTGTGTGTGTGTGTGTGTGTGTGTGTGTACGCATACGAGCTCAGTCATGTCAAACTCTTTGTGACTCCATGGACTGTAGCCTGCCTCTATCCATGGGATTTTCCAGGTAAGAATACTGGAGTGGGTTGCCATTTCCTCCTCCAGGGGATCTTCCTGACCCAGGAATCTAACCTGAGTCTCCTGCATTGGTGGGCAAATTCTTTACCACTGAGCCACCCGGGAAGCCCTTACAACTCACCAAATCTGACCTGAAGGTGTCCTTACATGCATCATACAGATGAGGCCCATCGAGAGAAAGAAAAATTACTCATTCAAGGCTGCACAGGAAGTCTTAAGTGGAGGGACCAGATTCTCACTAGGTTCTGGCTTTTCTGAGCTTAAGGCCCCTCTTCAGCAAGGCGGGGTGGCCACAGTCATGTGACTGACACTCAAACACACATGGACTCTGGGGCTGCATATTGAAAATTGGGTGTGTCTACCTGTGTCCTACCCAACATCTCCAGCGCCTGGTTTGCACTTTTTTTTTTTTTTTTTGCGAGTTTCTACACTTTCTCCTAAGGGTCATTTCTCCACCTTGAACCACGCATTGTGCGGAGGGGCCCAGGCTACCGAATACTTGAGCGCACGCAGCACGCTCGTGCACGTGGCTGTCCCTAGGGGCCTGGCTCTGGGCGGGGGCGCACTCCGGGGTAGGACGCTCTGGGGCGTCGAGGCCCATACTCACTGGCCAGACTGTGACGAGGGGGAGGTGAACGTAACATTTAAGGGAGTACCAAAAAGCCGAGTAACCACGATAAACAATATTTTAATACAATATTAAAAAAAATAAAAATGAATTTTCCAAAGTCCCACGAAGAACAAACTAGCAAAATGTTTTAAACACGGGAACACGGGATACGACTTGCTGAGTTGGTCAATCTGGGGCGCTCCCGGGCTCTGAGACAGGAATCCTGGGGCTGTACAGGGCGCTGGGGCTGGGCAGGGATCTGGGGCGCCCCCTCAGCTAGGGCGCGACGGGGGCCTCCAGCGCGGGGCCCAGGATAGGGAGACTGGCGGGCGGGCGGGGCGGCGCCTCCCCCCTGCCCGTCCTCCTTCCACCCTTCTCGGGCCTCTGCCGGGCGCCGAGTCCCTTCCGAGCCTAGATCCGCGCCGCCTTTTCCTGCGGCCCGAACGGGGCCCAGCTGACGGGCCGCGTTGTTTACGGGCCGAGCAGCCCTGGCTCCCGCCGCCTGCCCGCCACCCGCCAGCCCAGGTGCCCGCCCGCCTGTCCGCACGTCCGTTTGTCCGCGCGTCCGAAGATCGGAGCTCCGGAGCACTCGGGGCCAAAAGCCTAGAGTCAGGGGGGCAGAGCGCGGGGCTCCGGGCCCTAAGATCGTCGGGACGGGGGCCCGGGCCGCGGGGGCCCGGAGTCGGGACCGTCTCCACCCGGCCGCGCTGCCGGATTCGTAGCGGCGGAGGCCGCGCGCCCCTCCCGGGGCCGTTTCTAGAGTCCTCCCAGGCGCAGGCTGCGGGACCTTGGGCGGCCCGCGTGGAAGAGAAGGACGCGCGACCCCCAGCCCCTCTGGGGCGGCCGCTTCGTAGCATGCACCCCGCCAGCCAGCGCCTCGCGCTCTGATCCTTCGGCACTCCGCGCTCCCGCAGCCATGGGCGCCGGGGGCGGGAGGGGGGCGGCAGCCGTGCTGCTGATGGTGGTCGTCGCCGCGCTGCTGGTGGGCGCCGCGGGCCACCTGTACCCTGGAGAAGGTGAGTCTGGGGGGTCCCGGAGTGGGCGGGAAGCCGCGCGGCTGGGGAGGGTACCCTTTGCCAAAATGGAACCACCCCCCGTTGTGGACGGAGTGCAGTCCTCCGTCGGAGGGCTGGTGGCCCGGACGGTTTCTCCGGCCTCGCGGGGGGCGGGAAGCCGCTGACCTTGGCCTTTGCCCGCCTGGGCTAGCGGCTCCAAGACCCGCATGCGGCCCCGGGCTGCAGGAACCTTGCCCTAGTGCCCGCCCTTCTGCGGGCGCCTCTCCCGAGAGCGCTCCTCAAACCCCCGTGTCTGGGCCTCTCCGAGCCCACCACCTGGCTCCAGAGACGGGACACACGTCCTCTCTGGGTCGCCTCCGAGAAGTAGGGTCATCGGACACTCTCGGACAGCCAAATGCCCCGGGCACAGACGGTTTGGAGTGAGAATCGAGGGTGACTGACTGAAGGCAGGGTGGTCCGTTGGGATCCCAGCAGCTTGGTGACGCTACCCCAGGGGCCGAGGAAGTGCAGAACCCGCCCCTTTCTTTCTGGTATCTAGACCCACGGCTACCCCTGACTTCAGTTCCATGTTTATACTCTGGAATTCTGTTTCCAGATGTCGGAGGCAAGCTCTAGCCCTTGGCAACAGCGCAGCTGTAGTAGCAGTAGTGTCGGCTTTTATGATTATTATAGCTAGTGTCGCCAGATGCCTCGGGCTGGCCGGTCTTATCTCTCTGGATCTCTGCCGCAGCCCGTGGAGGCTGATACTGCTGTTGGGCCATTTCATAGAGGAGTAAACTGAGGCTCAGGAAGGACACAGAATTCACTTGCCCCAGAATCAGAGCTGGAGAGAAGACAAACCTCTCTGGTGGTGCCAGGGCCCAGGGCTCTGCCCAGCTGCCCATGCCCCAGGAACCCCTGGTAACCTCCCTCCTCCACCCTTTTACCTGTCGGCTGGGCAGGTCTCTAACCTGTGGTCAGCCCAGCACCCCGTCCCCTCTGCCTTCTCAAGTCTCCCTCCTCAAGTCTCCCTCATGAGTGTCCCTGGGCTAGCAGCTCCCTGGTATGGGGAGAGGGGCAAGTCCCAGCATTTTCCTTGGGCTTGACAGCAGGTCCTTCTGGCTGCAGGTCAAGGATGGAAAATCCTTGAAGAGAATCTAACTGGGGTTTCCCACCATGATGGCGGAGGCCCTGCTTTCAAAATATGTGTTGGGTTACTTCTTCAGATTTCTCCATAAAAGGAAATCAGTCCCGATGAGGAAGGGGTCAGGCAGGGAAGGAGCAGAAGTGTCTGAGTTGCCTGTCAGTGAGTGGGGATGCACGAGAAAGCATGTGGGGGCTCTGGAGTTGACAAACCGGGTTTGTGGAGCACCTTTGCCAATTAGGCAAGTCTCCAAGCACTGAGTGCCTGGTATACAGTGGGTGCTCCTCCAAGGAAGGGTAGCAGTGGATTTAGGCTCTTGTTTAAAAAAAAAACAGAAACCCAGACCAGCTGTTAGATCTGTATCAGGCTTTGCACGTCCATGCCCATGTGTCTGTGTGTGCGTGCACACCTGTATATGTATGCAATTCCTTGCTCCTCTGTTCCTGGTAGCTTTAGTAATTAATAGTGGATTTGTGCCTGGGCTGGCTTTTCTGGTGGCTCAGATGGTAAAGAATCTGCCTGTAGGAACCTGGGTTTGATCCCTGGATCGGGAAGGTCCCCTGGAGAGGGGAATGGCTATTCACTCCAGTATTCTTGCCTGGAGAATCTCATGGACAGAGCCTGGTGGGCTACAGTCCATGGGGTCCCAAAGAGTCCGATACGACTGAACGACTTTCACTTTCAGGGGTCAGTGGATGGATTTACTACTTCTTACATGTTTATAGTTTCCACGAGGGGGAGGCTTATGTTTCTTTTGTTCACTGCCACAGTTCCAGAGTCTAGAGCAGCCCCTGACACCTAGTAGATGTTTGATAAATTTATTTTGACTGTGCTGGGTCTTCATTGCTGTGCTGGGCTTTTCTCTGGGTGTGAGGATCGAGGCTACTCTCTAGTTGCTGTGCATGGGCTTCTCATTCCGGTGGCTTCTCTTGTTGTGGAGACCAGGCTCTAGGGTACGCGGGCTTCAGTAGTTGTGGCACGTGTGCTCAATAGTTGTGGGTCCCTGGCCCTAGAGCACAGGCTCAGCAGCTGTGGCCCTCGGGCTTAGCTGCTCTGCAGCACACGGGATCTTCCCACACCAGAGGTCGAACCCCTGTCCTCAGCACTGGCAGGCGGATTTGTCACCCTTGGATCACCAGGGAAGTCCTAAATATTTGCTGTAGATTCAACTCCTATCCTTCCTGTTCTCCCCAGGAGTCCAAGTCATGGCTCCTTTATTCTCCAGATAAAACCTAACTGCCACAAATATAAGCAAAGCCTCCGCAGGCACTATTCTACACACTCTGCATTGATAATCTCGATTAATCCTCACCACAGCCCTCTGAAGTAAGGTTTATCATCCATTTCGAAGGTGAGGAACTTGGATGAGGTGGCAGTGCTGAGATGAGAAGCCCGGTTTGTTAATAAAAGGTTTCTTAACAGAAGGTCCTTCTTGGGACTCTGAGCCTCCCCGCCCTAACCCCTGTGGTGTAAAGGTTAACAAAATACTCTCGAATAAATGACATGTGATGCCCTTCGGAGGTTTGGGGTGGGGTAAGGAACTTTCCAGATCGTTGGTTAATCTCCAGCAGCAAGCAGTGTGGCATTCTGTCTGGGGTGGGGGTGGGGTCGAGGGAGATCAGTGGGATTTTGAAGGACTGAGGACTCTCTCCTCAATGTCACGTGGGATGTGCCAGCCCATTTCATCCCCCCTGTGGAGTCTCTGTGGCTTGGCTGAACTGGGCAGTGGTTTTCCCTCCCATGTCTCCTTGGGTTGACCCACTCTGGCCCGAGATGACCCAGGAGCACTGCAAAGTCAGAGAATGAAGGCAAAGTGGGATTAATTATAGTAGAAACTGAATCTTGGCGGGGGCAGTAAATTGATGAGTTGAGGTGCTAGTTGTTGCTTTTGGATCCCCCTTACATCTCGAGGGTGGAATCTAGTGTGTCTCTTGTGGGTTCTCCGGTGCACTCCGGGACCCTCAGAGCAGAACTTCTGCTCTCTGGGTCAGTTCTCTGAGGTTCTTCCTAGTCTTTGCTTCCCTCTTAGTGACCTGCCTCTCAACCCTGCCCTGCTCATTCATAGAGGTCACTGGGGGCGAGCCTCACCCCGAGGGACCCCACCTCACTCCACTTCCTCATTGACATCCTTTATTTTTTGGCTAGAATAGACCTTCTCAATTTCCATGCTCTTGATCTATGAGGTTGGATAGTTCTTGGTTGCAGGGGGTTATCTTGTGTATCTTAAGATGTTGCTCACTGTCTGTGGTCTCTGACCAGTAGCAATGCCCCTCTCCAAGTCATGACCACTAAAATGTGTCTCCAGACACCACCAACTGTCCTCTGATTGAGAACCACTGCTTTTGGTGCTAGTGGTAAAGAACCTACCTGCCAGTGCAGGAGACACATGAGATGTGGGTTCAATCCCTGGATCAGGAAGATCCCCTGGAGGAAGGCATGGCAACCTGCTCCAGTATGCTTGCCTGGGAAATCTCATGGACAGAAGACACTGGCAAGCTGCAGTCGATGGGGTCATAAAGAGTCAGACACGACTGAAGTGACTTAGTATGCAGGACACTTATCCACTTAGGTCCCCTCCTCTCTCCTCTCTGTTCAGGGATCTCCATCCGCCTGGGAGCCTTGTTCTTTTCAGCCTCAATACTCCCCAGGGCCCCGCTACCCACCACCCACCTTTTGCCTTCCTCTGTCAAGCCTCCCCCAACTGCTGATGGGCACTCATCACCCTTGCTCTCTCACTTTTCACCCACTGCTCTGCCCACAGCATCTGGCTTGTGTCTCCGTTGCTTTGCCCATGGTGCTAGCAAAAGTCGTTCCTCACCTACCAATGGCAGCCTCACCCCAGCTGACTTCTCTGGGTTTTGCTTCCCCTCTCCTGGTGAGTTTTCACCTGTACCTGGCTCCTCCCATTCTCTCTCTTCTTTTCCTCTGCTCCTTTTCTGGGCTTATTATCTTGGTCTGCATCGACGGCCATTCCCTACTCTGACTCTCTCTCTCACGCTCACTTGTTAATTTATATGTGGTCAAAGTCTTTAGAACAGGGGTCAAACCCTGCCCGCCCACGCCTGTTTTTGTAAATAAAGTTTTATTGGCAAGCCGCCATGCCCGTTGGCTCAGGCGTCCTCTATCACTGCTTTCGTGCTGTAAGGGCAGAGTTGAACGGTTGCGATCGCGTGGCTCCCAACAATATTTACACTTGGGCCCTTTCCAGAGAAAGTTTGCCGACTTTGGATTTAGAACAAACTCCTCGAGGATCGTTATGACATGCCTCATAGCTTGTGTGGTCCTGGTTCGACTTTGAATGAATCAAGTTAAATGAAACGCTCAGGAAAAACACTGTGTTTTTCCCTTTACAGAGCAAGCCTTATTAAAGAAACTGATATCATTTGCTGTGCTGAATGTATGGGTTCTGATGGTGAGAAAATAACAGTGATGTTCCTTCTTTGGGTGTGTGTGTGTGAGAGATCTTTGGGTTTATTTGTTTAAACCGTCTTCTTGGCATCGAGTGAGGACTCTGTGCTATCAGCCCTGTCTCTAGTGCCAAGAGAAAGTGGTATCTGCTGGGAGATACCACTTGCGGGGACCTCTTGAGAACCCCTTATGTAAATTTCTATGAAGAACACAGTGGAGTGACTCGCTTTATGTTTTGCGATTGGATCATACTTATGGTTTTTAAATTAAAATAATAACTGCATTCTCATTGCAAAAGAAAAATTGCACAAGTTTAGAGGGGGAAGCAATAAAAGTTCCGTTTTGTCCCTAAAACCATTGTATTTCTGTCTTGGGAGATGACTACGCTGTGTTTGGGCTTCCCAGTGGCTCAGTGGCAAAGAACGCACCTGCCGATGCAGGAGACACAGGTTTGATCCCTGGGTCGGGAAGATGCCCTGGAGAAGGAAATGGCAACCTACTCCAGTATTCGTGCCTAGATAATCCCATGGACAGAGGAGCCTGGCAGGTTCAGTCCCCTGGGATCACAAAGAGTCAGACATGCCTGAGGTTGTACATGCACACACGCACACATACATACATATACATAGGTGTGTGTCCTATTTTGGTGTGTGTCTTTTTGATTTAAATATTTATTTATTTATTTGGCTGCTTCAGGTCTTAGTTGTGGTGCACGGGCTTCTCTCTAGTTGTGGCATATGGGCTCTAGAGCCGGGGGTTTCAGTAGCTGTGGCACATGGGCGTAGCTGCCCAGCAGCATGTGGGACCTTAGTTCTCCCAACCAGGGATCAAATCTGCATCCCCTGCATTGGAAGGCAGATTCTTAACCAGTGGACCTCCAGGGAAGTCCCTGTTTGGTGTGGATCTTTAAATATTTTTATTATAAAAATGGTGGTACGGTAAATCTGACTTTTTTTGGTGCGTACAGTTTTTGCATTTTAATCCCTGCATAGAATTGTGTAGCTGTCCCCACAGTTAGGACACAGAAGTGTCCCATCTACCACCACCCAAACTCCTTCTCCTGCTAAGTCGCTTCAGTCGTGTCCAACTCTGTGCGACCCCATAGACGGCAGCCCACCAGGCTCCCCTGTCCCTGGGATTCTCCAGGCAAGAACCCTGGAGTGGGTTGGCATTTCCTTCTCCAATACATGAAAGTGAAAAGTGAAAGTGAAGTCGCTCAGTCACGTCCGACTCCTAACGACCCCATGGACTGTAGCCTACCAGGTTCCTCTATCCATGGGATTTTCCAAGCAAGAGTACTGGAGTGGGGTGCCATTGCCTTCTCCGCAAACTCCTTCTAGCCACCCCTTTATTGTTATGCCATCCCTACCTCAAACCCCTGGCAACATTTTGCATCCCTAAATGGCAACCCACTCCAGTACTCCTGCCTAGAAATTTCCATGGATGGAGGAGCCTGGTGGGCTACAGTCCATGGGGTCGCAAAGAGTCGGACACGACTGAGCGACTTCACTTTCACTTTCTTTAAAGAAGATTTTATTTTAAATGGCTGCCTTTAGAGACATTCAACAGAGAAGGCAATGGCACCCCACTCCAGTACTCTTGCCTGGAAAATCCCATGGGTGGAGGAGCCTGGTAGGCTGCAGTCCATGGGGTTGCTAAGAGTCGGACACAACTGAGTGACTTCACTTTCACTTTTCACTTTCATGCATTGGAGAAGGAAATGGCAACCCACTCCAGCGTTCTTGCCTGGAGAATCCCAGGGACGGGGGAGCCTGGTGGGCTGCCGTCTATGGGGTCGCACAGAGTTGGACACGACTGAAGTGACTTAGCAGTTTTCCCTAGACTTTTAAAAGTGTCTTAATTCCTACGACTTCCCTGGTGGCCCAGTGGCTAAGACTTCATATTCCCAAGGCAAAGGGCCTGGGTTTGATCCCTGGTCAGGGACTTAAGGTCCCACATGCTGTAACCAAACATCCCACAAGCCACAATTAAGACCCAGGGCAGCCAAATAAATGAATAAATATTTTTAATAAGTATCTTATATTGGATCAATAGTCTTAAGCTTGAAAACTTCATTACTCATAAGATACTCATTTTTTCTGGATTCCGTATTTGTGAATTCACCTATTTGTGAAAATTTATTTGGCATCCCCGGTGGCTCAGATGATAAAGAATCCACCTGCAGTGTGGGAGACCTGGGTTTGATCCCTGAATTGGGAACATCCCCTGGAGGAGGGAATGGCAACCCACTCCAGTATTCTTGTCTGGAGAATCTCCATGGATAGAGGAGCCTGGCAGGCTGCAGTCCATGGGGTCGCAAAGAGTCAGACACGACTGAGTGACTAAGCACAGTAAAGCACATTTGTAATTCCAAAATAAATACTCAGAGCTTTAATTGTTATTCCTGGACATGCACCAGGAGGCACAAGTGGCAAAAAATTGGGATCATCTGACAGGCATGTTCCAGCTCAGATCGAACAAGGTGACATCTTGCCTTCTTGTCGCATCTCTCCTGGTGTGGATTCATAAATCCCCAAGGATTAAGACAAACATCCTTAAACATTTTTTTAATTGAAGTATACTTGGTCCACAATGTTGTGTTAGTTTCTGGTGTACAGCAAAGTAATTCAGGTCTATACATGTGCACATTTGTTCAGTCTCTCCATCGTGTCCCACTCTTTGCAACCCCATGGACTGTAGCCCGCTAGGCTCCTCTGTCCATGGGATTTCCCAGGCAAGAATACTGAAGTGGGTTGCCATTTCCTCCTCCAGGGGATCTTCCTGACCCAGGGATCAAACCCACGTCTCCTGCATTGGCAGGTGGAGTCTTTACCACTGAGCCACCTGGGAAACCCTTGAGAGATGAGAGATGGCAGAGAGCCCCTAGCTGTTGTTTCAAGGAGCAGGGAGGTCCTCCTGTGTTCTGCTGACCCTGGTGCTGAGCCATTCCCCAGTGGCTGTCGGGGCTTCTAGAAACCTATTTTGTTTCCAGCAGAGTGAGATTCGTTCTGTGTTGCCCAGTGCAGACTGGATATGAGTTCCAGGTGGAGTTCGAGGCAGACTGATGAGGATTAAAATTTGATGTCAAATCAGAGCCTTTCTTTCGATTCATTCAGGGGATGGTGTCCCATCAGGTTGAGAGGGTACCTTCTGTTTCATGTTCAGGAAGCCCAGGCTGTTACCAGGAGGTGCTTGCTTCTCTCCCATGCCTTTGTGAGAAGGTGGAAAACATAGGTACTTTCAAAAAACTGTGTTTATTAAGAGTGCGGGAAAAGGTAGTGGTTGGACACAAATGGATAAAGAAAGCAGGGCTCCCCTTGTTTTCTGATGGCCTTTCTGTGACTTCTTGTTGCTAATCTGTTTTCAACCATGGATCTGGTTTCCTTGCAGGAGATTAGAAAATGGATAAATTCTCACCGAGACGTTTCTTCCTAATTATATCCAGTTACATGGTATTGAAGACATCTGCTACTTTTTTGTTGTTGTTGTTCTTACAAGTCTTCTCTTGGTTTTCTTGTTTAAAACTTTGTAATTTATTTTTGACTGCACTGGGTCTTCATCGTTGCATGTGGGCTACTCACTAGTTGCCCTGCGCTGGCTTCTCATCGAAGCGGCTTCTCGAGTTGCGGAGCACAGGCTCTAGGGTGTGCAAGCTTCTGCAGTTGCAACACTTGGGTTCAGTAGTTGCTCCACGGCACGTGGGATCATCCCGGACCAGGGATCAAACCTGTGTCCCCTGCATTGCCAGGCTGATTCCAAGAAAAGTTCCAAGACTTCTCTTGGTATTTTTGTCCAGTGTCTTTTGTGGCATCATCTGTACACATGAGGAGGTAGGACTCTTGAAATGGCATGGAAGCCCCTTGTAACCTTGTGGTTTGATGGGTGATGTCCTTGGGGTGGTCTATACAGAGGTATGGAACTGACTGGAGGGATTAGCCTAGCTGTTCTGGAGCTTTCAGAGAAGCTTGTGGGAGATATGGGTGTCAGGGTGACTGTGGGTCTTTGGTCCTCTCTCTGGTTCCTTGGTCTTAAATACTGTGCTCTCCAGACCTCCCATACCCCTTCCATCCTTTTATCCTCTTGATTTTAGCACATACTGCCATCACTTCTGCCTGCATCCACCCCTCTCCCCAAGCTCCGGGTCTACATCTTTCCATCACCCGCTGGATCCACATCCCAGAGCATCCCCAAGGCCCCCACAGACTCACTGTACCCCAGTCTGAGCCTGCTGTCCTTGCCACTGGTTCTATCTGGCCCTCTCCAGGTTCATCAAACAATGGTGCCTCACCCCCCACCCCCACCCCACCTCCCTGGGGACCGAGTCCCTGTTGATGCTGGTTCCTTAGATGACTCTGTGGTCTTGTCTGTTTCCTTTTGCACCCACCCCATGACAGGCCCCCTAGGCCAAGCCATAGAGGTGGTTCCAGAGTGCCCTGTCCAGTACCTTCTCTGCCCTACTACCAGAAAGATTTTTCCACTTGCTGCTTCGGTCCGACTACAGCTGCCAGCTCAATCAGCCCATCCCCCTGGCAGTTGAGCCTGGCCTTAGCTGGGCAGCATGTGGTCTCAACTCCCTGACTTCATGACTGCACTTCCTTGGGGTTCTCTCTTCTTTATGCGCTTGCGTTTGCTTCCTGTTCCCCAAGGACCTCTCTTCCTTCTTTTCACCCATGGATTCCTACTTTTTCCTCAAGGAACTGGGTCAGAGGCCTCCTTCCTCCCCTCTCTGGCTTCATCACCCACCCCATTCGCCTTCCCTTTCAGCACAGACTAGGTGTATCTTTCTGGGTCCCCACAGACATTGGTCTGCCCAGTGGAGGTGCATTCTAGTGAAACGCTGACTACACGGTAAATGAAACCGTACTCTAAGTGTGGGTCGGAGAAGGGCTTGGTACATGTTTGTCTAAAGTAGGAAGCAGTCTATCCTGGAGTGGGCAGGTCCTGGAAAGGAGGGGAAAAGAACTGTTGTGGTCTGAATTGCTACCTCCCCGCTCCCCATTCATGGGTTGAAACTTTAACTCCTCAATGTGGCTGTATTTGGAGATAGAGCTTTTAGGAGGTAATTAAGGTTAAATGAGGTCATGAGAGGGCAGTCCTAAACCAATAGGACTGTAGCCTCAGAACGAGGAGGGACTTCTCTGGTGGTCCAGTGGTTAAGACTCTGACTTCCCAATGCAGGGGTCCCAGGTTCGATCCTTGATCAAGGAACTAGATTCTACATGCCACAGCTAAAGATCACATGTGCTGCGACTAAGACCAGGTGGAGCCAAGTAAATTAAAAAACAAAACAACAACCAACAACCCCAAAGAAGGCAACTAATGGTATTGATCCTGGAACAGAGTGCTCAGAGGAACAGGTGGGGCTGGAGAGGTGACCCAGGTTGGGTAGACGGTATGTTTGTCTTACGTGAGTCCCTGACATATCCTTGGGGGGGCCTCATTTAAAATGCAGATTCACAGGCTGGGCTCCTAGAGACATTGATTCATTTGGTCCAGAGCTGGGCCTAAGAACCTGCATTTTAACATACACCACTCTCCCCCACCCCAGCCCAGAATCACTCCAGGTGATTCTGATGGTCCACAGAGAATTTTTATTAAAGGAAGGGATACTCTATTTTAAAAAATATTTATTTATTTATTTATGGCTGTGCTGGGTCTTCGTTGCTGTGTGGGCTTTTTTTGCTCGTTTTGGTAAACAGAGGGTACTTTCCAGTCCTGGTGTGCAGACTTCTCATTACAGTGGCTTCTCTTGTTGCGAAGCATGGACTCTAGGGCGCTTGGGCTTTAGCCGTTGTGGCCCGTGGGCTCAGCAGTTGTGACTTCCGGGATCTAGAGCACAGGTTCAGTGGTTGTGACACATGGGCTTAGTTGTTCTGAGGCATGTGGGATCTTCCCAGATCAGGGATCGAACCCGTGCCTTCTGCATTGACAGGCAGATTCTTTACCACTGAGCCACCAGGAAAGCCCTCCACTGAATATTTTGAGAAATGCTGTGTAATGGCTAAGGACACAGGTGTGGGAATCCTAAGGACCTACGTGTGATAGGCTGAATTTTGTCCTTCCCCACAAACTCACATGCTGAAGTCCCAACCCTCTAACATCTCAGAATGTGACTGTCTTTGGAGATTGGGTCTTTAAAGAGGCAGTCAAGGTAAAATGAGATAACCAGCGTGGCCTCTAAGCTAATAAGTCATGTGCTCAGTTATGTCCTTCTCTTTGCGGCCCCATGGACTGCGGCCAGCCAGGCTCCTCTGTCCACGGGATTTCCCAGGCAAGAACACTGGAGTGGGTTGCTGTTTCCTCCTGCAGGGGATCTTCCTGACCCAGGGATCGAATCCACATCTCCTGCACTGGCAGGTGGGTTCTTTAGCAGTGAGCCACCTGGGAAGCCCATTTGCTGATAAGACTGATGTCTTTATAAGAGGAGATTGGGACGCAGACACACCCAGAGAGCAAGTGAGGATGCAGGGAGAAGACGGCCGTCTACAAGCCAAGGAGAGAGGCTTCAGAAAGGATCAGTTCTGCTGACATCTTAATCTCGGACTTCTGGCCTCCAGAATTGGGAGAAAATAATTTCCTCTTGTTTAAGCCACCTGGTCTGTGGTCATTGGTTAGGGATGGCACAGTAGACTAATATGCTGGGTTTAAATCCCAGCTCTGTCTCCTTCTGGCTTCATGACCTTGAGGAGGACATGTTTCTTTCCGAGCCTCAGTTTCTTTCCTCTTTGAGGAAATCTGTCTTGGTGACAGTTTGCCTGTTGCCCAGACCCCAGTCTTGTGCATCTCCCACCTCAGGGTATTTACTGCCCTTCTGTGTCCAGCCATTTCCAGAAGAATCCATCTCACACACTTTCGTTGTTGTTGTTCAGTTGCCAAGTCATGTTCAATTCTTTGAGACCCCACGGACTGCAGCACACCAGGCTTCCCTGTCTGTCACCATCTCCTGGAGTTCGCCCAAGTTCATGTCCATTGAATCAGTGATGATGTCCAACCATCTCATCCTCTGTCATCCCCTTTTCCTCCCGCCCTCGATCTTTTCCAGCATCAGGGTCTTTTCCAATGAGTCAGCTCTCTGCAAGAGATGGACAGAGTATTGGAGCTTCAGCTTTAGCATCAGTGCTTCCAGTGAATGTTCAGGGTTGACTTTCTTTAGGATTGACTGGTTTGATCCCCTTGCAGTCCAAGAGACTCTCAAGAGTCTTCTCCAGCACCACAATTCAAAAGCATGAATTCTTCAGCACTCAGCCTTCTTTATGGTCCAACTCTTATATCTGTACATGACTACTGGAAAAACCATAGCTTTGACGATATAGACCTTTGTCAGCAAAGTGATGTCTCTGCTTTTTAATATGCTGTCTAGGTTTTGGCTGAAGTCAGTTTTAAGAGCCAGACTTAAAAGCAGTCAGGTGGAGACTCATAAGGGTATCTGGTACCTCGGTGTGCCCAAGTTATAATTTCTGAAGGGAATAAATCTGGGAATTTGTTCCAAGTAGCTTGGAGTGAAGAACTGATGCGTGTATGTGGCCGGACGCCGGTTCTCCTCTATTCTTCCTACCCTTCATCACATGATTATCATCATTTATAGATGAGGAAACTGAGGCACACAGAGATTAAATATATGACTCAGGATCATACTGTTGGCAGGTGCCCACGCTGGAGTGGGAGGGCAGATCTGTTGGGTTTCTCTCTCTCTGTCTCTCTTTAAAAAAAATTATCTATCTATTTTTGGCTGCACCAGCTCTTAGCTGTGCCACACAGGGTCTTCCATCTTTGTTGAGGCACGCAGGATCTTTACTTGTGGCATGTGAACTCTCAGTTGCCGTGTGTGGGATCTAGTTCCCTGTTCAGGGATGGAACCCAGGCCCCCTGGACTGGGAGTGTGGCGTCTTAGCCACTGGGCCACTAGGGAAGCTCCCAGATCTGTTGGGTTTCTTGTGTGCCCTGAAACTGGTGTGGGTGGTGGCCTGACACCTGAACCCAAGACTTGTTGGCTAGGACTCCTGAATTTTGGAAGAAGCAGTGTTAAGACCGGAAAGAATGCAGAGAGGAACATGTGGCCCCGGAAGAGGCCACCAGGGAGCATTTGAAGAATGTCTGAAGAATGTACAGGCTTGAAAGCAAAAAGTATAACTCTTAGCATTGTAAAGAAGTTTCAGAATCTTCTAGACCTCTCCCTCCCAGATCCTCAGTACCTATTTGCCGTTTCCATGGTGACAAGAAAACCAGGGGAGAGGGGACACTTTCCAAGATGGCTCTTGTATCCATCTTCTCTCCAACTGAAAAATTATAGATTCTTCTGGCCAAGAGGGGAACTCCAAGACTAGCACTGTCTGCTTTGATGGAAATAGTCTATAGTTGCATATCCAATATGGTGGCTACTATCCACATGGTGCTCTTGAAATTGTGGCCAGGGCAAATAGATTTTTACTTTAATAGTTTGTATAGTCAAAGCTGTGGTTTTCCCTTAGTGATGTATAGATGTGAGAGTTGGACCATGATGAGGGCTGAGTGCTGAAGAATTGATGCTTTTGAATTGTGGTGCTGGAGAAGACTCTTTAGAGTCCCTTAGACTGCAAGGAGATCAAATCAGTCAACCCTAAAGGAAATCAATCTTGAACATTCATTGGAAGGACTGATGCTGAAGCTCTAGTACTTTGGCCACCTGATTCGAAGAGCCAACTCATTGGAAAAGACCCTGATGCTAGAAAAGATTGAAGGCAAAAGGAGAAGGGGGCAACAGAGGAAGAGATGGTTGGATGACATCACTGACTCAATAGACATGAGTTTGAGAAAATTCAGGGAGATAGTGGAGGACAGGGAAGCCTAGTGTGCTGCAGCCCATGGGGTCAAAAACCGTCGGATGCGACTTAGACTGAACAACAACAAACTGTAATTCATTGAAACGTAAATGTGAAAAAAGGAAACATAAAGTCTTGTTTAACTTTAGTTGATTGAAATGTCAGGAAATCAACACTTGATTCTGTTATTGAACAACTGTTTTTGGGAGGGATACAAAGAACCCTACATTTTCAATGACTCATTTTGTGGAATATGCATATACTGATTGAGTATTTCTGATCAAAATTTAGCATCTAAATTGAGACATGTTGCAAGTGTATAATACACGTGGCATTTGGGAGGCATAATGTGAAAAAAAATCTTGTAGTTTTTTTTTTTTTTTAGTATTGCTTACATGCGGAAGTGAAATTTTTGGATATATTGGATTAAGTATATTTAATTTCAGTGTTTCTTTTTTACTTTTTTAGAGAAAATTTAAAGTTCTATCATGTTTCTATCAGATAAGGCTATTATAGACCCTACACACCCTGGTGACCTACAGCGATGAGCTGTAGCTTGCTGTCACTCTTGACCTTCCGATGAAGTAGGCAGAACAGAATAATTCTTATTGCTCTGTTTGTGTAGGTTTTAAGTCCTGGTGTCACCTCCTCCAGGAAGCCCTCCTTGACTGTCCCAGGCTTATTCAAGTAGCTTGTTTTTTTTTTATGATTTCTTCTAGCCTTTGACACTGTCCTTACCTAACTGAGATATCCTCCTCAGTTATACCTTCAATTGATTTGAATAGTTAATAGCATCTACAGTCTCTGAGACCCAGGGCAGCCTGTATCCTATTCTTTTAAGCACTTCCAGTCCCTGGAACAGTGGAAACAGGTTTTCAGCCTGGTAGGCTGCAGTCCATGGGGTGGCTAAGAGTTGGACATGACTGAGCGACTTCCCTTTCGCTTTTCACTTTCATGCATTGGAAAAGGAAATGGCAACCCACTCCAGTGTTCTTGCCTGGAGAGTCCCAGGGACGGGGAAACCTGGTGGGCTGCTGTCTCTGGGGTCGCACAGAGTCGGACTTAGCAGCAGATAGGTGCTGCAGGAGTGAACGAAGAAAGCCGTCTTTAGCAAGTTTCCTCCGGGTTGTCACCGCATGGACATTATTTCATTGTTTCCTTATTTAAGTCACATTCACCTGCTTTTTCATTAGGTATGTTTTTGAAAAAACAGAGGTGGATAGACTGTAACATAGTAATAGCATAAACTTTGCCTTTAATTGCTGGGTTGAAATCTCAGTTACCCCTTACAACTCATTCTGTGTGAATCTTGACTTGCTCATCACAAAAATGGGCATGGACCATTTTGTTTATCTACTTCCTCTGGGATTAGTTTTAGAATTCATCAAGAGAGGACTTCCCTGGTGGTATAGTAGATAAGAATCCGCCTGCCAGTGCAGGGAATACGGGTTCGATCCCTGGTTTGGGAAGATTCCACGTGCCACGGGGCAACTGAGCTCGAGTGCCACAGTTACAGAGCCCCAGCTTTAGAGCCTCAGAGCCGCAACTACTGAGCCCGTGAGCCTAAGTCTGTGTCTGCAACAATAGAAGCCACCGCAATGAGAAGCCTGAGCACTGCAACTAGAGAGTAGCCCCTGCTCAACGCAACTAGAAAAAGCCCGTGCATAGCAATGAAGACGGAATGTAACCAAAACTTAAATAAATAATTTAAAAAAGAGAGACAGAGAATGTGCCTGCCAGAACATGACCAAGTGCTTCACATAAGTGAGTGTGTTAGCTGTCACCAGGATTGCCCTCCTCCCCTGATCCCTCTGGTCCTTCCCTATCTGTGTGTAGACTGATGGTTAACCAGGTGCCACTTACTGAGGACCTGAAGCATCCTTCAGTTTCCCACCCAGAGGTATTAAAAACCAGTGCAAGATCCTACATATATTGTTGGCACCACTTCTAACATCCTCTGGGTATTTTCTGTCCCCGCAGTAAATTGCTCTATTGTCTTATACTAATAGGGACACATACGGCTTTAATGAGGAGAAGGAAATGGCAACCCACTCCAGTGTCCTTGCCTGGGAAATCCCATGGACAGAGGAGCCTGGTGGGCTGCAGTCCATGGGGTAACAAAGAGTCGGACACGACTGAGCAGCTAAACCACCACCAACACCACTATGGCTTTAATGACTTTAACTCAAGTCATTGGAGATTAAAAAATAAAGCAATTCTTTGTTGTCCCAGGTAGTTATAGTCATTTAATTTTTAAACAACAACTTTATTGAGAGCTAATTAAATACCATACAATTCACCTATTTAAAGTTTACCATTTAGAAGTTCTTCATACATTAGTACATTCACAGAATTGGGCAACCATCACTGTGATCAATTTAGAACATTTTCATCAGTCCTCCCAAAGAAATCCCATACTCTTTATCTGTCACTCCGCATTTCCCTCTCTCGAACCCCTTGAAACCACTAATCTACTTTCTATGGATTTGCCTATTCTGGATATTTCATGTAAATGGAATCATTCCACATGTGGTCTTTTGTGACTGGCTTCCTTCACTGAGCATCATGTTTTCAGGGTTCATCCCTTTTGTAACTGGTGTCAGGGTTTCCTCCTCTGTTATTGTTGAATAATCCTCCTCTGTATTAGACATGCTACATTTCATGGGTGTGTAGTGTTGGCTTGTTTCTCCCTTGCTGGTTATCATAAATAATGATGCTATGGACATTTGTATACACATTTCTGGTTGGACCTATGTTTTCATTTTACCTAGGAATGAAGTTTCTGGGTTATATGGTAACTCTTTGCTTAATCTTTTGAGGGGTTACAAGACTATTTTCCACAACGGCAGCTGAGCCATTTTCCATTCCCACCAGTAATGTACAGGGTTTTAATTTCTCCGCTTCTGTGTCAACTATTGTTATTGTCTGTCTTTTTAATTTGAGCCATCCTGGTGGGAGTGAAGTTGTATCTCACTGTGATTTGGATTTACATTTCCCTGATGTTCAACAGCTGGTTAATCTTTGAATGCATGTTCATATCTGATTTCTCCCACAACTTGGGAAGGATGGTGTTTTTGTCTCTGCACCAATTTCAGAAGTGTGTGTGTGTGTGTGTGCAGGTAACATAGAGTTACGAGGCTCAGGCTTGAGAAGCCCAGACCTGTGACCAAGTCTAAGCTGTACACTGCCGGATATAGTACAGGACACCAAATTAAATTTGAATTTAATATAAACAATGAGTAATTTTTAAGGATAAGTATGTCCCAAACATTGCATGAAACAGACTTACCTAAAAAGTACTCCTTGCTTATCTGAAATTCAAATTTAACTGGGCGGTCTGCATTTTTTTCTAAACTTTTAATCAACTAATCTATGACTGTGCTGGGTCTTCATTACTCTTGGGCTTTTCTCCAGTTGCAGTGAGTAGGGGCTACTCTCTAGTTGCAGTTGAAGGGCTTCTCGTTGCAGTGGCTTCCGTTGTTGCAGAGCACAGGCTCTAGGCGCTCGGGCTTCAGTAGTTGCAGTTCCCGGGCTCTAGAGCACAGGCTTAATCGTTGTGGCGCATGGGGGCTTAGCTGCTCCAAGGCATGTGGGATCTTCCTGTACCAGGGATGGAACCCATGTCTCGTGCATTAGATGGCAGACTCTTTGCCACTGAGCCACCAGGGAAGCCCTGTCCTTCATTTTTATTTGCTAAATCTGGCAACCTTGAATGTTACTGGTGGGTCCTTGGCTGATTGGCTTTGCCTCTCAAAGTTTTCTCATCTGTGGGGTGCAGATGGAGCCTGTTGGAAGGGTTCAAGGTACCTGTCTAGACAGACCTTTGTGTGTAGATGCTGTTGATGTGACTGAAGCTGGGAGCCTCAGACAAGGCTTGGGTGGCATGAGTGTGTGGTGTTGGAACTGATATCCTAGTCCTCTAGAAGGTGTCTCCCAACCTCTGACTGAGTGAGTGTGTGTGTTTTGGCAAGGAGAGGCTGTCTGAGGGATTCGCATCTGATGAATGTTAACTCCAGTATAAGGAACACAGGAGGAGGGAAAGATCTAAATAAGTATATGGAGGAAAGGAAATCAGAGGAGCCTTCCTGGAGGAGGTGGCCTCTGAACTAGATCTTGAAGGATGATGAGTTGGATTTCAAAGTAGGGAGGTAAGGTGTAAAGAACTTTGACAGCCAAAGGGACTCGAGCTACTGTATTTAGAACAGTGGCCACTTGGTGCACATGTCTATTTCCATTCATACTAACTAAAGTGAAATCAAATACTCAGCTCCTCAGTCTTATATAAGCCGCATTTCAAGTGCTTGACAACCACGAATTGGCCGGTGGCTTCCATATGACCAGCACGTATGTAGAATATCTCTATTGTTGCAGAAGTACCTTTGGACTTTGTCAGAGTAAGGCAGGGGTCACCAGACTACCACCTCAAGGGAAAACACCAGCCCACAGCCTGCTTTGATAATAAAGGTTTATTGGAACACAGCCATAGCCACTCGTGGTCTCTGGGCTGCTTTTGAGCTGTAACGACAGAGTGGAATAGTCTAAACAGAGACTGACCGCAAAGCAGAATGTATTTACTATCTGAGCCTTTATAGAAAATATTTGCCTACCCTGGTCTATGGGGATGAAAGCACAGAGCCTAGAGGTGACACTGTGATGCGTTTGGGAGACATAAACAACAAGAAAATGGCTGACATTAATTGAGCACCTACTGTGTGCCAGCCACTGCTTGGGTGTCTGCATTATTTCATTCCCTTCTCTTCATAGGTCATGTTATGGGAGGGGGGAGGTTTGGAAGGCCCTCTTGTAATTGGAGAGTCGTGGACAGGCCTGTTTTACATGGTGCCGGGGATGGAGGGGCAGAACCTTGAGAGCTGTGAGAGGGAAAGTGCAGGGTGCTGGGGAGCCATAGAGGGTGTCTGAGCAAGGGAGAGACCAACTGCAGGAGAATAGGTGTTCAGGGTGTTTGTACTGGGGAGATCAGACTCTCTGGGAAGCCCTTGACACACCTGGGTAAAAGGTGATTAGACTGTGGCTGCCTGCCAGGAGGGCGGGTTGGGAAGGAGAGTCAGGAAAATGAGAGAATTGACAAAACACAGCCAGGTCTCCTTGCCTCATTTCTGATGTGGGCACCTTTATCCCCATAAATCCATTTCCTGAAGATGTTTCACATTGACTCACTGGGGATGGCTCCCCTTTCCCCTTCTGCACCTGCTGCATTACTCAACCCCCTGTAATCCCAGTGTCTCCTTTGCATCATATTTGATGTGATGGTTTTAAGGTTTCTAAACAGGTACCGCCAAAGGAATTATTACTCTTCAGGTTTTTTGCCTTTTGAGAGTAATTACTTAGGCATGGACACTTGACGGAGAAAACCACTGATGGGGGCTGGCTATAGAAGTCGTGGGGTTCAGTGCAGAATGAAATCTTGGGACCGCCTCACCCAAAAATGATTAAGGATTTCAAGACGGATGAGAGAACATTAAGCCCAGGGCAAGGCCCTTCTGAGCAGGCGTGGGACCCAGGTCACATGGCCACATGGCTGCCCTGCCACTCATTCTTATAAACCATCCATGGGATGTTTGCTCACTTGTCTTGCTCTCTGCTTGTTTGCACTTCCAGTGTGCCCCGGTATGGATATCCGGAATAATCTCACCCGGCTGCATGAGCTGGCCAACTGCTCAGTCATCGAAGGACATTTGCAGATTTTGTTGATGTTCAAAACGAGACCTGAGGACTTCCGAGACCTCAGTTTCCCCAAACTCATCATGATCACTGATTACTTGCTGCTCTTCCGGGTCTATGGGCTGGAGAGCCTGAAGGACTTGTTCCCCAACCTCACGGTTATCCGAGGCTCACGCCTCTTCTTTAATTATGCGCTGGTCATCTTTGAGATGGTTCACCTGAAGGAGCTTGGCCTCTACAACCTGATGAACATCACCCGGG
This sequence comes from Bos indicus, assembly GCF_029378745.1. NCBI lineage: Eukaryota > Metazoa > Chordata > Mammalia > Artiodactyla > Bovidae > Bos > Bos indicus. The sequence goes on along the minus strand of NC_091766.1, from coordinate 15,946,594 downwards.
GGTCTGTCCGCATTGAGAAGAACAATGAACTCTGCTACCTGGCCACCATTGACTGGTCTCGCATCCTGGATTCCGTGGAGGATAATTATATCGTGCTGAACAAAGACGACAATGAGGAGTGTGGGGACATTTGTCCAGGCACCGCCAAGGGCAAGACCAACTGCCCTGCCACTGTCATCAACGGGCAATTTGTGGAGCGGTGCTGGACACACAGCCACTGCCAGAAAGGTATGTCAGAGTTCTCTGGATTCTATACCATTTCTTGTGACTTGATTCATTAAAAAGATGCTGGAAGTGTTCACTAGCTCAGGTGGTGACAAACCTTGTTTTGCAAAGGCTCAGACAATAAATAAACTTTAAACTTTGCAGCCTATACAGTCTCTATTGCAACTACTTAACCCTGCTATTGGACCGAGGAAGCAGCCACCTGGCAACAATGGGCAATACATATACGGGCATGGCTGTGTTTCAATAAAACTTTATTTACAAAACCAAGCAGAGGGCCGGATTTTGCCAACACCTGAGCTAGCTGGTTGAATGTTCCTCTTGTTTGAGAGAGCAGATGAGTATGGATTTTGCTGTCGAAAAAAGGAAATCTATTTCTTGTCTGATTTAAGATTGCTCATGGTAGGCATTTGGAAAAAGGAACGTGTAAAGGATAAAAACAAAGCGGCCATCCTTATTCCACGATTACTGGGGGTATTTCCCGCTAGTGGCTCTGTTGTGTCTGGATTTACTTAACTTTTCCTGTCATTGGGTATTTAAATTATTTCTAGTTTTCACAAAGAGGGTTGAACATTTTGGTATGGAAGCTTTATTGAGCATTTTTTTTGTTTTCCCCTTCAGATTTTGGTTTTCCAGAAGTTAAATTTCTGGGTCAAAGTTTCTTGATATTGATTGCCAAATAGCTTTCCGGAAATGTTGTACCAACGGGCACTCCTCCTAGCACTGGCTGAGAGGGAACACCTTGGCTAGCTTGGAGTGTTGTTTGAAAAATCTTTCATAATTTACTGGAGGGAGGAGCTGGTGTGTTGTCATTGTTTCTATTTGCATTTCTTTGATTGCTATCAGGGTTGAACCTTTTAAAACATGTTTATTTATCATTTAGGTTTTTTCTTCCTGTTCATATCCTTTGTCCATTTATCTTTCAGTGCCTTAGTGGTTTTTGAAATATTAATCTGCGTGTGGTTTTCATAGCAAAGACTGTTAACTTTTTGCCAATTACATTTTCAGATGTTTTTGTTCCGTGATGAAAATACTCTGGTTGTCCGTTGCCAGAGAAGCTTAAAATGTTTATGGAGTTCAGACCTGAATTTTTGCATGCATCTCATATTATTTTATGCTTAGAAAGTCCCTTTCTATCCATAAAATGAAAGTTTTTTTTCCTCCAAGTTTTCTATCTTAACTTTAATTATTATCATTAAAAAAATTTCAAGGGTATCCATTTTCCCCCAAATAATTAGGTGAGGGCTCAAGGCCATTTATTGCAGAAATTTACCCCTTCATCATTGATTTGGGGGTCTCTTTCTGAGTTTCTATAAATATGTCTGCCTTTCCATGTGCTGAAGTTATTACCGTTCTAATCCATGTAGTTTTATAATGTTTTGATATCCAAGAAGGCTAGTTCCCAACACAAACTTGTTAGTTGTTTATTGTTTTATTGACTCTTTCACATGCTGTGAAATTCCCTGGGAAGAATTAGCAAATATGAGATGGAGACAGAGAAAGTGAATGGGTGGCTTAACGATTGTATCACAAAAGATAAGGGAAGGGAAAAAAGAGGGTTTTCTCATCTGAGCCCAAAGCTATGGAGAAGCCACACAGCTATGGAGAAGTCAGTCCTGAGTAGAATCCATAGACTCAGCAGGGAGGGCTCCTTCAAGTTCCAGGAAGGAATCATCATGCATGGAGATGTTGAATGGGAGAAAACAGGAGGTGAGAGAGCGGATACCTCTTTTTTGAGAGTTTGGCCAGTGAGGGGAGGGAGAATCTGGTGGTTTGTGGATGGACAAGGGAACAATGGTTGTTATGTTGTGGAAGAATCTTGAGAACGTCGGTAGGTCAGGGACACAGAGAAGCCAAGCTATGATCAAGAAGAAAGATCAAAACTGGGGCAAAGTCTTGGCAAAAGTAGAGGACCACCCATGGGTTTGGAATTTCATAGAACGGGGAGATTTCTGAGGTGGCGAGATTTCTGAGGTGGCGGTGGGGGTGAATAATCTGGGTGGGAGTGAATATGCTGATGAATTCGGAGGTAAGGGGGTTACCTTCTTTGATGGTGAGGGGAGGAGAGGCTGTGTAGGCCCTACCATGTTACAAGGACACACAGCTGCAGTGGGAATCCTGTTATCCTTATTTTAGAGACCAGAGAGGTTTTTAACCTGCCTAAGGCCACACAGCTAATAAAAGATGGCTGGAGTTTGCACCACATCTGAGATACAAAAATAGCATCTCTGTGTGTGTTTTGGGGGGGCAGGGGTGCCTGCTCTGTTTAGAGGTGGGGAGCTTACTAGTAGCTGGGGCATTGGGAGAAAACAGTGAACACTTTTATCCCAATGCTCCGTTCTCCAAAATCAGTTTCTTATTTTTGCTCCATACTCACACGTCTTGAGATATAATTTAAGACATTCCTCTGTGGATTTATTTCTGTACCTATTTTAGTCAAAATATCCAGGATGGTATTATCTGCAAAAATGTCCGTGATGTTTTGAGTAGGTTTTGTTTTTAATCTTGTGCTTTGGAGAACAAGGCTTGTTTTCCTACACTGGGGGTTTCATCACCAGAGAAGGCGTGGCTTTGCATATAAGGTTGCAGCTGAGAAGTTGAGACCTGTGCCAGATACTGGTTCCTGGCATATAGAATCAGTGTTTGCTCCTGGTTCATAATCCTGTGGTGGGGCCCTCTGTTAGTCACTAAGTTGTGTCTGACTCTTTGCAGCCTCATGGGCTGCAGTATGCCACCCTCCCCTGTCCTCCACTATCTCCCAGAGTTTGCTCAAATCCAGTCAGTGATGCCATCCAGCCGTCTCATCCTCTGTCACCCCTTTTTCTTGCCCTCAATCTTTCCCAGCATCAGGGTCTTTTCCAATGAGTTGGCTCTTCACATAAGGTAGCCAAAGTATTGGAGCTTCAGCTTCAGCGTCAGTACTTCCAATGAATATTCAGGGTTGATTTCCATGAGGATTGACTGGTTTGATCTCCTTGCTGTCCAAGGGACTCTGAAGAGTCTTCTCCAGCACCACAGTCTGAAAGCATCAGTTCTTTTGGCGCCAGGACATTGTCCTCTCCTGGTCACAGATGATAAGAAATGATTGTTTATTTGAAGCTACACTCTTGTCTATCCAGTACAACTCAGCTCTGGCTTTTTGCCCCTTCAATTTCTTTGATTGTGGTAAAATATATATAACATAACGTTTACCATCTTAACTGTTTAAAATGCACAGCTCAGTGACACTAAGTACAGTCAATTGTTGTGCAACCATCCCTACCATCCATCTCCAGAACTTTTGCATCTTGCCAAACTGGAACTCTGTCCTCATTAAACACTCACTCCCCCTCCCCTCCCCCAGCGCCCTGCCCCTACCATCTACTCTCTGTCTCTGTGGATTTGACTTCTCTAGGGATCTCATATAAGTGGAATCATACAGTATTTGTCTCTTTTTTCACTTTTATTTTTATGTCTGGCTTACTTCATTGAATATAATGTTCTTGAGATCATCCATGTTGTAGCAGGTGTCAGAATTTCCTTATTTTTTAGGGCTGAATAATATGCCATTGTATGAATGGACCACATTTTGTTTATCCATTCATCAATGGACATTTGGGTCATTTCCTCCTTTTGGCTACTGTGAACAATGCTGCTATGAACATGGGCATACTTCTCTGTCTTTTAAAATGCTTATGTTACTTAGTTGCTGTGGCTTTAGAAGGCTTACCCAACACTGTGTGGGATTTTCCAAGGTAAAACAGACTGACATGAATCTGTAGAAGATACTCCTCCCACCCTGTCTTAGGCAACAGATACAAACCTGTGAAAAGTACCATCAAGTCCTCAATTTCCCTGGAGTCCTCTCCAGCACCTCGTTGAGCCTCTTTCTAGCATGATTGCCAGGTTCTGGAAATCTCCAAGATCTGTCAGCAGACCAGAAATCTAGAGAAAAGGACGGATTGCATCCTTTTCAGAGAGTCCTCCATAAAGATCATTACTCCAGATCAGATGTGTAATTCAAAAACAAAGAGTTTAAGGTTTAGTTTTCTACTAAGGATCTGGAGTGTAGATATCTGTGTTGTAATAATGACCCACCCATGTGCATGGACAATCAATTAAGCAGAGTGAATCATTATTTGTTCTTCTTTTTAACATTAATTCACACCCATAATTATTAGAAAACAGGATATGAAGAGTGTTAGGATAATTGCATCTGTGAAAGCTAGAAAGAACCAGAAACTTTCAGGGATAGGAAAAAAATATACTTTTGGATAGCAAATTAACCTATCTCAAGACATAACAAGGGGGAAATTTTCTGATGGAGTTTTGAAATATCATAGGTACCACACTGATAAAAAGAAAATCCCTGGAAAATCAGATTTGCAATTTATGAAGAATGGATAGCTAATTTCATAATGATTTTATGTATATATTCAAGTAGAACTAGAAAAAAACCCAAGAATTTGTAAAATACATTTTTAACTCAAAAGACAGACCAGACCAGACAGACAGACCACTGGGATGAAGGTGTTGGGTTGTCCTCTGGACCCAGTTTAAACATTCTCTACAATGGCCCCTTTCCTACCTGGTCCCCAAACAATGATGATTTGGGCAAAGAGAGAAAAGAAGGTTCTCAATGGTTAAAGTAAATTAAAAGGATAATCACTCTGGCGTGTGTCTTGAGCTGCTTCCTCTCCATCACTCTGTCTACATATTTGGGGTGGAGATGCAAACGGAGGTCAAATACAAGGAACTCTGAATGAGCAGAGTGGATAGGGGTCTATGTAAGCTGGGTCACAAGCTGTGTTTATTGAGAACCTACTGTGTGCCAGGTCGTGCGGTCCTTGGGGACACAGAAGTGACCAGCTCCTGTCTCCTTAGAGAGGCTCTTCTGGTAGCAAATGCAGACATTGAACATGTGACTGAATGCACTTGTGGGATGAGTGGCAAGAGGGAGGGTCTGTGGGTGAAAGCATGGGGTGAAGCTCTAGTCTTCCAGGTCAGAAAATCGCTCCCTGCCCCAGACATGGATGGGTCATTAAGACCCCGAAAGTCAGACTTCCCTGGTTATCTAGTGGTCAAGAATCTGCCTGCCAATGCAGGAGACCACGGGTTCGATTCCTGGTCCGGGAAGATCCCACCTGGCGAGGAGCAACTAAGCCTGTGCGCTGCGACGACTGAGTCCTCGCTCTAGAGCCTGTGCTCTGCAACAAAAGAAGCCGCTGCAGCGAGAAGCCCGTGAGGCACAGCTAGAGAATAGCCCCCGCCCGCCGCAACTAGAGAAAGCCTGGACATGCGATGAAGACCCAGTGCAGCCAAAAATAAATAAATAAATAAAATTATTTTTAAAAAGGAAATGGTTACCACCTAGAAGATGAATAAAAAGGGTTTTAAAAAAAAGACCTCAAAGATTGGCCGTGCTGGACCCATTTGCAAACAGTTACAGAAATTGTTCAGAGTCCTGTCCTGCTGTTCACGGTACATGAGCTGGACTAAACCTGTGCTTCCCCATCTGAAGAGTTTGAATAATTGTGGCACCTGCTTGTCAGGGTTGCAGTTTGGGGGGTTAAATGAAATGATACCTAGGGGTACACTTATCCCAGCACCTGGCATTTGGTGAATATTCTGGAAGCTTCTCCTAGATGCCATGAGTTCACCAGCCTCTCTGGGCAGACCAGCCCCTGGGTGAGTGTCTGCCAAAGCTTGGCTCCATTTCTGATTTTGGTCTTGAGGCAGACAGATGAAAACCTACCATGAGAACTGGGTGCTTGGACCTATAGCCCCAGAGGGAAAATACCTTTCTTTACTTGGTGCCTCAGCTTTGGGCTTTTGGAGACTAGACACCACAGGACTTGCTTGACCAGCTGCTCTAGCCAAACCCACTGGTATTTCTTTTTCCCCTGGGAGGCCACACCAGCTACTTGCTGCCAGTCAGAGGAGAGGATGAGTCTGGGGCATGCCGGGTACCAGGAAACTGGCTGGCAACACAGAGACATCGGTAAGAAAGCAGGAAGGAGCAGGAGGCAGAGGGAGATGAGTCTCTGAGTTTGCATTTCCATCTGTGTTTCAGAGGGCTTCCCAGGTGGCGCTAGTGATAAAGAACCCACGTGCTGATGCAGGAGATGCAAGAGATGCAGGTTCCATCCCTGGGTTGGGAAGATCCCTTGGAGGAGGGCATGGCAACCCACTCCAGTATTCTTGCCTGGAGAATCCCATGGACAGAGGAGCCTGGCGGGCTACAGTCCATGGGGTCGCACAGAGTCGTACGCTACTGAAGTGACATAGTATGCATGCTGTGTTTCAGATTCTCTGAAGGTTAAGGTGCTCTGTTGATATTAAACACTGCCTTTTTAAATGCACACACAGTCACTCTTGAAGGGTTTGCTTTGAGGCAGAGGTCTGAACTTCAGGTTGAAACTTTCCCCCACTTTTTCCGTTTTCAGACTTTGCCTGTACTATTGTAATAATCAGAGGTTTCTTAGTGAATTATTTTGTGCCAGATACTAAGTTGCTTTGCTTATGATACAGCAGCAAGCTCTTCCAACGATTTCTCCTTACAGATGAGGTCCTGGGAGCCCCAGGAGGTAAAACTACTTGTCCAGGGTCACATCACTCATAAGTAGTAGAGATGGGCTTTGATCCCCAAAGCCAGGTATTCTGGCTCCGAATCTGAGCTTCTAACCACTGGGCTTCTCTGTGCTCATTGTGGAAAGTTGGGGGAACTGCAGAGAACAGAGAAATCTGGGGTGGGAGACGCCCTAGAATTGGCCCTGCCAACATTCTGGCTGCCTTTTCCTATTGCCCTTCCCATCTCATCTCATCGTCTTAATTTTTTCAAATTAATTTTTAATGGAGCATAGTCAATTCACAATGTTGTATTGGTTTCTGCTGTATAACAGAGTGCATCAGTTATACACATATTCATTCTTTTGTAGGTTCTAGTCCCCTTTAGGTCATTACAGAGTATTGATTAGAATTCCTTGTGCTATACAATAGATTCTTTTTAGTTATCTATTTTTTATATAATAATGTGTACATGTTAATCCCAGTCTCCCAATTTATCCCTCTCTTGCTTTCCCCTTTGGTAATCATCAGTTTGTTTTCTCTATCCATGACTCTTTCTGTTTTGTAAATAGATTCATTTGTACCATTTTTTTAGATGTCACATATAAGCAATATCATATAATATTTGTCTGACATTTCACTCAGTATGATAATCTCTAGGTCCATCCATGTTGCTGTAAATGGTATTATTACATTCTTTTTTATGGCTGAGTAATATTCCATTGTAGATAAGTTACCACATTATCCATTTCTTGTTGATTAACATGTAGATTGCTTCCATGTCTTGGCTATTGTAAGCAGTGCTGCTATAAACATTTGCGGACATGTATGTTTTCGATTTATGATTTTCTCTGAGTATATGCCCAGGAGTGGAATTCCTAGATCATATGGTAGCTCTATTTTTAGTATTTAAAGAAATCTTCATACTATTCTCCGTTGTGTGGGCTCATGCTCAGTTGCTTTAGTCATGTCTGACTCTTTGTGACCCTATGAACTGTAGCATGCCAGGCTCCTCTGTCTATGGCATTCTCCAAGCAAGAATACTGGAATGGGAAGCTATACCCTTCTCCAGGGGATCTTCCCGACACAGGGATTGAATCCGGGTCTCTAGCATTGCAGATTCTTTACCATCTGAGCCACACAGGGACTGTAGTGGCTGCCAGTTGACATTCCCACCAACAGTATAGGAAGGTTCCCTTTCCTCCATGCCCTCCTTGGCATTAATTGGTTTATAGAGTTTTTGATGATGGCCATTCTGACTGATGTGAGGTAGTACCTCATTGTAGTTTTGATTTGCATTTTGAGGATCTTTTCACGTGCCTCCTGGCCATTTGTATGTCTCTTTTCATCCCATCTTAAGTTAGCTGTCTCCTGCATCAGACTGAGTTCTCCTGAATACAAGGACCGTGGCATTTATATTTGTGTCCTCAGGACCAGTCATGTAGATAAACAATGACATCTTTGACCATTTATTACTAGCCAATGCTTATTGAGCATTTACAATGCACTAAGCTCTGTGCTAAGAATGTGACAAGCTCTGACTCATGGAATCCTTATGGTAGCCTATGAGAAGATGTTATTCCCATTTTGCAGAAGGGGACATTCAAGCTTGGATAGTAATTAAGAAACTTATTCTAGGAGACTTTGTTGGGAAATGGTTTGATCTCAGACTGGTATAAAACCATTGACTAGTCAGCAAACTACAATCCATGAGCCAAATTCAGTTCTCCAGCATTTTTGTGTGGCCCATGAGCTAAGAATGTTTTTTTTCTACTTTAAAAAGATTGAGGGTACAGACATAGAAAACAGACTTGTGGTTGCCAAGGCCGGGTGAGGGAGTGATCGATTGGGAGTTCGGGATTAGCAGATGCAAACTCATAAACAGGATGGATAAACAACAGGGTCCTATTGCACAGCAGAGGGAACCATATTCAATATCCTGTGATAAACCAGAAAGGAAAAGAATATAAAAAAGAATGTATATGTAAACAGGTTGCTGTACAGCAGAAAGTAACACAGCATTGTAAATCAACTATACTTCAATAAAATAAATTTTAAAAATACAGAGATTGAGGGGAAAATCTAAAGAGTAGTATTTTGTGAGAGGTGAAAGTTATCTGCAATTAACATTTCAGTGTCCCTAAATCAAGTTTCATTGGAATACAGTCATGCTTGGTCATTTATTCATTTATGTCTTGCCTGTGGCTGCTGTATGGACCAAAATTGTATGGCTCTTTAAAGAAAAAAAAAAGTAACATCATCTGTTCTTGGCTGTGCCCCTTATAAAAATGAGGAGGACCTTTCCAGATAGATGCTTGTTTTCAGTGGAAGTTGGGACATCTTAGCATTAGGCCAAAGCAGTCCCTCTGTTCCTTGCTGGCACTGACATGAGAGGGCTGGAAAGAATGGAATATCATCCTTGCCCCTCAGGAGCTCTCAATGTGGCTGGGGAGTTAAAAGGCAGGAGCCAATTAACCATTCAAGGTAGGCCAGTGAGCAGGAGATGTCACAAGGCAAGAGAGACTCTCCCCTTCCCCCACTAAGTGAGTCATCAGACCAGTGATTCTAGACATGTTTGGTGCTGGGGCACCTGAAATCGTGATGTTCTCTAGATAACACTTCAGAATGTTGATAAATTAAATTCCTTTGTGGTTATGCCATTGCAGTCCATGCAGAAAACAGAAAAGTCTAATATGTACAGGATCTTGATAATAATAATTAGAAAAAAGGCAACAGATCATGTAATACAGAGGCCCATTGGAGTGTTTCATTTGTATTTATTCTTTTTTGTTTTAAAATCTAGGAGAGAATTAAAAGCACTATACTGAAAAAGTTTTGTGGTCTTCGTAATTTCTTTATCACTGAGATAATCAGAATTTTTTAAGTAAACTCTTAATTTTGGAAATGATTGGGTTTTTGTATAACAGGGGAGAACAAGCGTCCTAGGGAATATGGACTTCCTTGGTGATCCAGTGGTTAAGAATCCACCTGCCAATGCAGGGGACATGGGTTTGATTCCTGGTCCAGGAAGATTCCATGTGCAACTAAGCCCAAATGCCACAACTACAAAAGCCCCCATACCCTAGAGGCCACGCTCTGCAACAAGAAAAGCCATTTCAGTGAGAGACCTGTGCACCGCAATGAAGAGTAGCCCCCACTCACCACAACTAGAGAAAGCCCATGTGCAGCAACAAAGACCCAGTGAAGCCAAAGATAAAATGCATAAGTAAATAACATTGCATATATATATATATATATATATATATATATAAAGAGTTCTAGAGAGTTTGTTTTTGAGCCTCCCCTTCCTTCCCTAGTATTGATGATGACTTGCCATGGCATCCATGGAAGGAGAGAGATTATTCCAGGTTGGAGTGGTTGGAAAGGTGTAATTTGGTTTGTGTGGCAAATGATGCTTGGAGGGTAAGAGGGAAGGGTGTTTCAGATGGATGGAAAGGCAATGACAAAAGCACAGAGGTCTTCAGGGCGAGGGTAAGGAGGCTGCTTATACTGTGAAGAGAGGCTTGTGCAATCGTGTGCTCTGAGTGCTAGAAGTTTTCCTGCAGGTATGGTGGAGAGATCACAGAGGTTACACTTGGGGCTACAATCAGGATGGGTTGTTTTTCACTGATATTGAGTAGACAGCTGTGCTGAGCTAGGCTTGCTGCTGGGACCCCACAGTCCTTGCTGAGTCTGGGAGAAAGTCAAAGAAATAACAATAAGGAGATAAGATAAGTAGGCAGAAAGTGTTTCTGTAGGCTTGAAGCCCTGAAGAAAGGTCAACCAGTTGACCGCATAGTCACCTGGCATCTTGGGGACAGTACAGTCTGAAAACTTATTAATGAAGATATAGGCCTACAGTTCTCACAAGTTCTTGCCTTCCTGGAGCGGGGCTTAGGGGTACTCATTCAACTATCTTTTCTCTTAGAGAAATAAATTGATCCAGTCCTTTAGAAAAAGGTAGGGTAGAGTTAAATACATAATTATGGAAAGGTGGCTGACTGTCTGGTAACGTGGTAACTGGTCTGACGAGTTTTTCTTTTTCTCCCACCTCCTTGATGAAATTTGTTGACCAGTTATTTCCCATCCTGTCCCCATACCTGTTTTCAGAATTAAAATCTCTTCTTTGTAGCTGAACACCTGAAATGCCCCACGGCTGTCCTGGGGACCTCAGCTCTGGTCAGGCTGGGAGCCCAGGTACTCCCTGTGGTCAGTACTTCTCTCTCTACACACCTGTGCCTCATAGAATGTTCCCTTTCCTGGTAAAAAAGAACTGATGTGGGTGGTGGGGTTTCAAAATTGTGTCCTTTATCTCCTCTTCCTTCTTCCTCTCTCTCCTCTGCCTCTCCTCCCCATTCTCCCCCTCAACCTCAGCTCTCCCATCTCTTCATCTACCCCCAACCCAGTCCCCCACCTCCCCTTCTCCCTCTTCCTCTCTTTGTCTTGGGCTTAGAGTCTTTGCTTGGAGTAGGAAATGGTAACCCACTCCAGTATTCTTGCCTGGAAAATCCCATGGATAGAGGAGTCTGGCAGGCTACAGTCCACAGGGTCACCAAGGGTTGGACACGACTGAGGGACTGAGCATAGAGTCTTTTGCTAGCTCAAACTAAATGCCTGCCCACACTAGAGATCAAAGTCAAGAGTAGGAAACAAATGGGGCTTCCCAGCTGCCTCAGTGGTAAAGAATCTGCCTACCAATGTAGGAGGAGATTCGATGCAGGTTCGATCCCTGGGCCAGGAAGATCCCTTGGAGAAGGAAAGGGCAACCCACTCCAGTATTCTTGCCTGGGAAATCTCATGGACAGAGGAGCCTGGCATGATGCAGTTCATGGGGCCGCAAAGAGTCAGATACAACTCAGCGACAAACAACAGCAAGGAAACAAATAAAAAAACACTCGCTTTCCTTGGGCTCCTGTTGTCCATCATGGGTGGGACCATATGAGTAGCAGTAGATTGGGCTACTTTCCTTGGATTCCAGGTTTGGGAAATGGACTGAGATCTCCCAGCCCAAACTCAAGCCACAGGGCATAGAAGCACAGGGTAAAGTGTGTTCATCAACTGGGCACTGTGGGGCACCTGGTAGATAAAGCCCATATTTGTTAAATGCCTGGAAGGTTTGGGGTAGAGGATCATTTGGCCTTTTTATTATAGAAGTTTTTTTGAAATGTATTTATTTATTTATTTGGCTGTGCTGGGTCTTGGTTGCAGCATTCGGGATCTTCTGTTTTGATTGTGGCATGTGCAATATTTAGTGGCAGCATGTGAGATCTTTCAGTTGTGGTCTGCAGGTGGCTCAGTGGTAAAGAATCCTTTCGCCAATGCAAGAGACTCAAGAGATGTAGGTTTGATTCCTGAGTTGGGAAGATCCCCTGGAGCAGGAAATGGCAACTTGTTCCAGTATTCTTGCCTGGAAAATCCCATGGACAGAGGAGCTTGGTGGGCTACAGTCCATGGGGTCTCAAAGAGTCAGACATCTCTGAGTGACAGAGCATGCACACAAGCAACCTTACATCCCCCCAACTCTGGCTGAGCAATAGTACTTTGCCAGCAACCTTGCCTCTGGAAGTCCTTCCATGGTCCCCACTCTAGACACAGTCCCGCTTCTCCCTCCAGCCCCCAAATGGTCACTATCCTGTCTTTTCTACTAGTTACTTCTTTCTGTTTGATCACTTGAATGTGAATCTATAGACAATATAGTTTAGTCTCAACCATTAAAAAAAAAATGGATCTGTCTCTTTGGGTCTATAGCAGTGATTCTCAACTGTGGGTGATTTTGACCTCTAGAGGACATTTTTCAATGTCTAGAGACATTTTTGGGTGTTGCAGATTGTAGGGGGTGATACTCCTGACATCGAGCAGGTGGAGGTCATGGATGCCATTCAGTACCCTACAATGCAGTTATTATTGTTGTTTGGTTGCTCAGTCATGTCTGACTCTGTGAGACCCCATGGACTGCAGTATGCCAGGCTTTTCCATCCTTCACTGTCTTCTGGAATTTGCTCAAACTCATGTCCATTGAGTCAGTGATGCTATCTAACTATCCCATACTCTGCCACCCTCTTCTTGACTGAACTCCATCTCCAGACCCCTCCCCTGTCTGGAGGCTAGGCTGAAAATCCCACCCCTCTAATTATGCACTTGGTCTTCCAGGGACCAGCCCCATCTTGAATTGTCTTTGTTGTTGTTGTTGTTCGGTTGCTAAGTTATGTCTGACTCTTTGCAACCCCACGGACTGAAGCATGCAAGGCTTGTCCTTTGGTATCTCCTGGAGTTTGCTCAAACCCATGTCCATTGAGTCAGTAATGCCATCTAAACATCTCATCCTTTGCTGCCCTCTTCTCCTCCTGCTCTCAATCTTTTCCAGCAACAGGATCTTTTCCACTGAGTCGGTTCTTTGCATCAGGTGGCCAAAGGATTGGAGCTTCAGCTTCAGCAGCAGTCCTTCAAGTGAACATTCAGGGTTGATTTCCTTTAGGATTGACTGATTTGATCTCCTTGCAGTCCAAGGGACTCTCAAGAGTCTTTAGCACCACAATTTGAAAGCATCAATTCTTCAGCACTCAGCCTTCTTTATGTTCCAACTCTCACATCCATGCATGACTCCTGGAAAAACCATAGCTCTGACTACACAGACCTTTGTCAGCAAAGTGAGGTCTCTGCTTTTTAATATGCTGTCTAGGATTGTCATAGTTTTTCTTCCAAGGAGCAAGGGTCTTTTAATTTCATAGCTGCAGTCCCATCTGCAGTGATTGCCACCCTACAATGCAGACAGAGCCCTTACCTCCTAGAATGATCTGGCGTGTAAAAATCCTCATCTGTAGCATTCGCCTCCATCCCTTTCTTTTTCTTCCACTCTCCCTGTTGGAGAACTGGGCTGCTCCACCTGGGGGCATGTCCCCCCATCTGAGTGTTGCTGACTGCTCTCTCATGGCACAGTTCAGCTTGGCTTTCCGTCCTCTGGACCCAGAGGGTCAGACTCAGATTCTAGTCCCTCAGTGGACTTTATTTAACATCTGCCCCACCCCCCAGCTCCACCCTAGGACTATTTGCAACGGACCGTTTTGAGAGGCAATCATTCTGGCCGCTCCTCCTCTGGAGCACGGATATGGGTGGTGGTGGGCTCTTTGAGAATTATTTTTTTTCTTTTTCAAAAACCTAAAAATTTTGTTATGCAGTCAAAGAGTACTCAGTGGCCTCCCATTTTTAGTTTATGATAAACAAGGCACAGGCTGAACTTTGTAACAAAACTCTATGTTCTTTAACCAAGGCAAGTTTTGCTAAGAAAATTATTTTTATAAGCGAGGGAGGTATGAAGGTTATTTGCAAAGGAATTTTACAAGGGCAAGAGAAAAAGAAAGCAAGAAGTTGATCTTAGGATTTGTGGTTGTACAGAAGACAACTTAGTCAGAAGACCTTGAGACACGTGTCAGAAGTAAAACAGTAGATGAATCCAAGAAAGGAAAGATGTCCCATGTGGGGAAAAGTTTGATGAAGAAAAAGTTGGAGAATTGTCTTAAAGGGGCCCATGTGGTTCAGATGAGGGCATAATACTTCACAGATTTTCACAGTTTTGAAAGGATGTCTTTGAAACCCACAAGCTTGGTGCACTGCCTGACTTTATTTGAGGAGTCTTGGCCATTCGGAGTGTAATATTTATTGGGGATTGCAGATAACAGCAATGGGCATTTGGTAGGATGAAAAATAGGACTGATGGGATAGAAAGTGAAGGACACCTTGGCATATTGACCCTGAGATCTTGGGAGGAGGAATGAAGGAAGCTAACATAGACCCAGGGCATAAGAGTTAAAAATTCAGAATAAAAGAAGTCAGAAGATGACATTGATTCTTTTCCCCACTTGATGTAGAGTGCAGCTATTGCCTACACAGAGGTTTTTTTTTCCCCTCTAAGTTTTCCCCAACTCTGAAAGCTCTAGAAAGGGATCTAGCCAATAGGAGTGGACAATGGGAATCCATTGTTCAGAATCTGTTCTTGCTAGCTGAATAAGCATAGCATGGCATCAGTTTATAAACACATAGGGTACTGGGTTCCTGGAAAAAGAGAACCAAGGGTGGCTTACTGGACATAAGAGAACCTATTTTTGCCTAACCCATTTTGTGATCTAAGCCTGGCTGCAATGCTTGCCCTTGAATCAGATCAGATCAGTTGCTCAGTCGTGTCCGACTCTTTGCGACCCCATGAATCGCAGCACGCCAGGCCTCCCTGTCCAACACCAACTCCCGGAGTTCACTGAGACTCATGTCCATCGAGTCAGTGATGCCATCCAGCCATCTCATCCTCTGTCGTCCCCTTCTCCTCCTGCCCCCAATCCCTCCCAGCATCAGAGTCTTCTCCAATGAATCAACTCTTCGCATGAGGTGGCCAAAGTACTGGAGTTTCAGCTTTAGCATCATTCCTTCCAAAGAAATCCCAGGGCTGATCTCCTTCAGAATGGACTGGTTGGATCTCCTTGCAGTCCAAGGGACTCTCAGGAATCTTCTCCAACACCACAGTTCAAAAGCATCAATTCTTTGGCGCTCAGCCTTCTTCACAGTCCAACTCTCACATCCATACATGACCACAGGAAAAACCATAGCCTTGACTAGACAGACCTTTGTTGGCAAAGTAATGTCTCTGCTTTTGAATATGCTATCTAGGTTGGTCATAACTTCCCTTCCAAGGAGTAAGCGTCTTTTAATTTTATGGCTGCAGTCACCATCTGCAGTGATTTTGGAGCCCGAAAAATAAAGTCTGACACTGTTTCCACCGTTTCCCCATCTATTTCCCATGAAGTGATGGGACCAGATGCCATGATCTTCGTTTTCTGAATGTTGAGCTTTAAGCCAACTTTTTCACTCTCCACTTTCACTTTCATCAAGAGGCTTTTGAGTTCCTCTTCACTTTCTGCCATAAGGGTGCGCTTGAATAGGTCTCAGTAATTAAAGTTTTTTGTTTTTTTTTTTCTGGCCATGCATCTTGTAGGATCTCAGTTCCTCAACAAAAGATTGAACTTAGGCCACAGCAGTGAAAGCCTGGAATCCTAACCACTAGGCAACCAGGGAACTCCCAGTAATTAGTGCTGTTACAGGAGGGAATGCAGAAACAAGGGAGGCAGTCAAGAATCTATAGTGCAGCCTTGGGGCAGGGTCCTGGTTCTTCAGAATACGCATACCTATTATTACCTGGAGAATCCCATGGACAGAGGAGCCTGCTGGGCTGCAGTACATGGGTCACAAAGAATTGAACATGACTGAAGTGACTTAGCATGCACACATGCATTATATTGTATACATATAATATACCTTTGAGTTCTGCAGGAACTAAAGCCCCCATCCAGGTGGAGGATGTTGGCTCCTGCTTACCACCTCCCCACTTCAATCAACTAAAGATCTGTCTACCTTTGTCCCAATATTGTGCTGAATTCTCCTCTCTTCAAGCCCCCTCACGAATATGCATGTTGTTGTTTTTAGTTTCTAAGTCATGTCCAACTGTTTGCTACCCCATGGACTATAGCCCACCAGGCTTCTCTGTGCATGGAATTTCCCAGGCAAGAATACTGGAGTGGGTTGCCTTTTCCTTCTCCAGGGGATCTTCTCAACCCAGGGATCAAACCCGTGTCTCCTGCACTGGCAGGGGGATTCTTTACCACTGGGCCACCAGGGAAGCCCTTAATTTAAAACTTCCCCAATTTTGCTGTTTAGGGAGACATTGCTTTGGGAGGGATCCCTGGTGTTCTCCTTACTTGGAGCAAATAATAAATCCTTTCTTATGATCTTTGGCTTTGTTGTGTCCATTGGCTCAACATCCACCAAGAGGTGAACTCAGTTTTTGGGTAACAGGTCATCTGTTTGTTTAATTTCAGAGGATATTAACATATTTATAGAGTACTTTACTAGGTTTGGTTGTAACCTAATGCCCTCATGCTCTTTTCCCCTTAAGGTCTTATCATCTTTCAATTGCCACTTCTCCTGGTTGCGTGGGTGGGATTCAGGGAGCATAAGGATGTTGAGGGTCTCCCCTTTGATAGTGGTGTGGAACCAACTTGATGGTATTCTAGAGCTGTGCTGTCTAGAGTGTGGCTGAGTTAAAACGAATTACAATGAAATAAAAATGAAGCATTTCTCCCTTGATTGCACTCACTATGTTTGGAAAACACAAATGTAGGACTTTTCCATCACTGTCATAAGTTCTGTTGGGTAGCACTGTTCTGGAGCGTTTCACTTCATGATTAAAGTTAGCCTGCCAGGCTCCTCTATCCATGGGATTCTCCAGGCAAGAATACTGGAGTGGGTTGCCATTCCCTTCTCCAGGGGCTCTTCCTGACCCAGGGATGGAACCCGAGTCTCCTGCATTGCAGGCAGATTCTTTACCATCTGAGCCACCAGGGAAGCCCAAAGTTAGCTCTGAAGTCAGGCAAACCAGGTCTTGAATTTTGAGTCTCTTATGTGACCTTGGACTAGCTCTTCTCAGCCTCTGTTTCCTCGTGTAGAATGAGGAAATGCTAAGGAACCCAGACTTAAAGTTTTTTTCTTTAACTTTTAACTGATATCTCTTCTTTTGACCAAAAAAAAAAAAAAAAAAAATCCTATTCCTTTTCTTTATTTTGAGCTTGATTTTTTTCCCCTTTAAAGATAAGACAACAATGAATAATTCCCCGTCTCCCCCTCCACCCCAAGCTTTGTAAGCCCTGGAATAGAGGAAGGAGTAGCTTGGGAAAGTTGAGCATAACAAAGAGGCCATTATAGGGACATCTAATCGAGAAGAGGAACAAGGAAGGGGTAGGTGTGTTGACCAGGGCTGAGAGTGTCATCATGTCTATGGGTGACCGAGAGCGAGGAATGTGTCAGCTCCTTCTTGACTTCTCCTCTTTCTCTGGGGAACAGAATGCTTTCAAGGTAACAGGGTAGAGAGGAAGTGGACTCAGGATGAGTAAGGCAGTAAGGGAGGGAACCTCAGCCTGAGTTTGTCTTCCTGGTTCAGCATTGAGCGTCAGAGTCAACACATAATTGCTGGTGATCGGAATCCACTCAGACTAACTTAAACCACAAGGGGGCGGTTTATTGGGATGCTGCTGCTGCTGCTCCTGCTGCTGCTAAGTCGCTTCAGCCATGTCAGACTCTGTGCGACCCCATAGATGGCAGCCCACCAGGCTTCCCTGTCCCTGGGATTCTCCATGCAAGAACACTGGAGTGGGTTGCCATTCCTTTCTCCAATGCATGAAAGTGAAGTCTCTCATTCGTGTCCGACTCTTAGCGACCCCATGGACTGTAGCCTACCAGGCTCCTCTGTCCATGGGATTCTCCAGGCAAGAGTACTGGAGTGGGGTGCTGTTTCCTTCTCCATTATTGGGATGACATGGGATCTTCTCTTGGAACTTGTATCAGCTAGCTTTTGCTGCATAACAGACCTTCTCTGAAACATCCTGACTTTGCACAACTGTCATTTTTTAAAAACTTTTTATTTTGTATTGGAGTACAGTTGATTAACAAACAATGTGATAGTTTCAGGTGAACAGTGAAGAGATCCAGCCATGCATATGCGGGTATCCATTTCCCCCCAAACTTCCTCCCATCCAGGCTGCCACATAGCATTCAGCAGAGTTCCACAGCACAACTGCAATTTACTTTGCTCATGAACCTGTGAGTTAAGTTTTCTAAGTGGGTTTTCTGGGTTGGACCATCCCAGTTGACCAAAGACACAGGCTTGGTTATCTCCAGTCTCTGGGATCAGCTGGTGGGATGACTGGTAGCTGGATGGTCTAGCTTGGCCTCACTCACATGGCTGGTATTTGGTATGGGCTGTCTGCTGGGGTGCTTTGTTTTTTCTTGCTGTGGTCACTCATCTTGCATGAGCTTGGCTTGGATTTTGGATCATGTGATGGTTTCAAGGTTCCCAGAGTAACGAGACATAGTTCCCCAGTGCTCAAGTGTTTTTCAAGTCTCTTTTTGCTTCACATGTGCTAAGTCCCCATTGGTCATAGCAAGTCATGTGGTTGAGAAAAGCTCGAAGGAAGAGGGTGGATATAGATGCTACGTGTTGATTGGAGGGGAAGCATTTGTGGCCATTTTTTTTTTTGCCTTCTACTACAAAATGCCTGGCTTCCCACGTGGTACCAGTGGTAAAGAATCCACCTGCAATGCAGGAGATGCAAGAGATGAGAGTTTGATTCCTGGGTTGGGAAGATCCCCTGGAGTGGGAGATGGCAACCCACTCCTGTATTCTTGCCTGGAAAATTCCATGGACAAAGGACTCTGGAGGGCTACAGTTGCAAAGAGTTGGACGTGACTGAACAGGCACACACTAAATTCAATCAAAAACCAGGATCCGCCTCAGAGATATCAGTTCTATTGTATTCATTTGCATCTCTTCAGTACCATGCTGATTTAATTATTATAGATCTAGAGTATGTTTTATTGATGGTAGATTCAGTTTTTTCCTATTACACTTTTTTAAAATGTTTATTCTTGTCAAACTTAAGAATTTACAAATTTACCTCCTCCCATACACATGAAATCCCTTGAAGTTTTGATGAAAAATTATATTAATCTGTAAATCTGTATATTAACTTGAGTAATCAATACCTTAATGTTTTTCCTTTCCATGCAGGTATGTGATCAGTTTCTCCATTTTTACAAATCTTTTCATGTTATGCTTTTAAAAATATTTATCCCATATATTTCTTGCTGTGATGATTTTTAATTCCTATAACACAGAGTTTTTGTTGGTGGTAGTACTGTAAATAAGTGTATTTATCCTGAATTCAGATCCTTTAGTGAAATTGATTAGTAAGTTTTAAATATTTTTATTTATTGTGTGCAATTTTATTAAAAAAAATCATGTCTAAATGTTGTACCTTTCATTTCATTTAAAATCTTATTCTATTGACCAAGACTCATATTAAATATTTAACAATGGTATTATCTGACAATCATGTTTAATAGATTTCCTAGCATAAAGTCAACCTTGCTTTCCTGTGTGGTAAACCCTACCTGGTTGTGATGAATTATTCTTCTAGTATAGTGTTGAAGTCGATTTGCTTTGTTTTTATGGATCTTTGCCACGTGTGTTCAAGAGTGAAACCCTGTTATGTTTTTGGTCTGTTTTACTTTGCAATCTCTTCATCAAGTTTTGTTATCTGATATCCTAAGCCACCTAAAATGAACTAGGCAAGTTCTCATTTTAAATGTTTTAGAATTATGGCATCAGAACTAACACTTCCTTGAAAATGATTATTTGTTGGAGAAATCCCATGGTGCAATAAACTGTTGAGAAAGCAATTCTTTAATATCTTTAAAAATTTTATACTAGTTTGTTATAGAATGCAGTCTGGAATTTTTTTTTTAACCTCTGATGAAATCTTTTTGAGTTAACTTTTGTGATTTGTATTTTATTAGGGATCATTTCATTGAAATGATCAGATTTAATAGTGTGCAATTAAATAAATATCTTGTTGGCATATTCTTCTTTCTTTCTATTTAGACTTGCCATTTTTTTAAACAAAGCAAATCTTGGATTTATGTATCAATTTTCTTTCCCCACGATTCATTAGTTACTGTTATAATATGAATCCTTTTCATTTTTAGATTATTCTGAGGCATGGATTTTGCTTCTTTTTCTCCTTTTGGTGTGAAATGTTTAGATGACGTCACCAGATGCCTAAGTCTTTGAATAAATTGGGGAATGAATGAGTGAATAATTTAATAATACACTTTTAATAAAATTAAAGCTTTTAAGGCCATAAATGCACCCCTGAGCAGGGCTTTGGCTGCCCTCACAGATTTTGACTATATAACATTCTTGTTGTCTAAAGAGTTTCTGAAGATAATTTTGACTTGTTATTTTTAAAATATTTATTTATTTATTTGGCTGCATCAGGTCTTCGCTGCACCATGTGGAATCTGTCGTTGTGGTGCACAGGCTCTTTAGTTGTGGCCCGTGGGCTCAGGAGTCACAGCAAATGGGCTTAGTTGCTACAAGGCATGTGGGATCTTAATTCCCCGACCAGGGATTGAACTTGTGTCCCCTGCATTACAAAGCAAATTCTTAACCACTGGACCACCAGGGAAGTCCCTGATTTGTTGTTTTTGATAATTATTTTCATAAGAGCTGTTTACTATCTTTTAATCACTTTATATAAATTATCTCATTCTGTCTTCATAGCCACCCTAATAATTATCCTTGTTTTACAGCCTGGCTTAACAGCTCCAGAAGTGGTAAAGTGACTTGCCCAAGGTCACACAGATAATGGGGTTAAGGTAGGGTAGGACTGGAATTTAGTTCACGGTCTTTTTTTTTTCCTAAATCATGTGCCTTTTGGACTATGCTACACTGCCTCTCCAGTTGAGTGAGCTTTAATCACTAGTAGTTAGGGTTTTAAAAAAAAATTAACTGTTCATTTTAGTGAGTTTCAATCTCTAGTTGGTGGGGTTTAAAAAATTTTTTTAACTTGTTGTGACCTGTAGAGTTTCTGTATTTTATATTTGCTTGTGGTTTCCCGGTAGCTGAGTGACTGTTTAATCCAGCATCTGTAAATATCATACGGAAGCTGGAAGCACCAGTGAATTTAGAATCAGAGCTCGGAATCTACAGTTCTGCAGGGAAATGTTCTCCTGGATCCACCTGCATGTGGAATGTGAAAGTAAAGGCTTAACTCTGCTGCAAAGATATCTGTACTGCGAGAGTTAGGGCTTGTTTCTGGGGAGTTCTTATTCCATGCTCCCTCTGTTATCCCAGCTGACTTACCTCTCAAGACAGCTGGAACTAGTTTTTCTTCCAAACACACTTTGTCTCTCCCTGCCTCCTCTTGCACTTATGGTTCTGTGATGCTGGCTTGAAAGAGCGAGGGCTGGGCCAGGCCTGAACCTGACCTGTGGACTGACCTGCCGCTTGGCCCTTGTTTCTATTTCTGGGTCCTGTTCTCAGCGTGAGGATGTTGAAAGGCAGTGTGACTTACTGTGACGTAATTCAGTCAAACCTTTCGTTTAAAACAGTCTTGTGATTCATCTTTCTTTTTGTGGGACTGTATCACGTTCGAAGTATTACAGTAGGAGTTTTCATTTGAAATCTAATAGAGGCTTTAATCTGCCATCTGGAATCTGTATTCCTTACATGTTGTTATTGTTCATGACTAGCAGTGGTGTTGCGGAGGGTAGGATTGGCCATAGACTTAACATCCACCCAGAGGATCGGGTCTGTTACCCAAAACCTTGTTTTCTCTGTCTTGGCTGCAGACAGAGACTCAGGGTGAGTTGCTGATCGTAAAGGAATCCTCTTTCGTATTTTTCTTTTTCTTTTTAGACCAAAACCTTTTTATTACCTATTATAACCTATTATTTAAAAAAATGTTTTTTTGAAGTATAGTTTTTTTACAGTGTTGTGTTCATTTCTGCTGTATAGCAAAGTGATTCAGATACACACACACACACACACATATATATGTTCTTTTTCATATTCTTTTCCATCAAGACTTATCACAGGATATGGAATATAGTTCCCTGTGCTCTACGGTAGGACCTTGTTTTTTATCCCTCCTATGTATACTAGTTTGCATCTGCTAACCCCAAACTCCTAATCCATTCTGTCCTACTCCCTTCCCCTTGGCAACCGCAAGTCTGTTCTCTATGTCTGGGGGTCTGCAAAACCATTTTTTTAAACAGCCCCTAAGACATACAGTGCAAAGAAGGCTGAGCACCGAAGAATTGATGCTTTTGAACTGTGGTGATGGAGAAAACTCTTGAGAGTCCCTTGGATAGCAAGGAGATCAAACCAGTCCATCCTAAACAAAATCAATCCTGAATATTCACTGGAAGGACTGATGCTGCAGCTGAAGCTCCAATCCTTTGGCCACCTGATTCAAAGAGCCAAGTCATTGGAAAAGACCCTGATGCTGGGAAAGATTGAAGGCGGGAAGAGAAGGCGACGACAGAGGATGAGATGGTTGGATGGCATCACTGGCTCGATGGACATGAATTTCAGCAAACTCTGGGAGATAGTGGAGGACAGGGGAGGCTGGTGTGCTGAGTCCAGTGGAGTCACAGAGAGTTG
Source organism: Bos indicus (assembly GCF_029378745.1). Lineage (NCBI taxonomy): Eukaryota > Metazoa > Chordata > Mammalia > Artiodactyla > Bovidae > Bos > Bos indicus. The sequence continues at coordinate 15,923,781 of NC_091766.1, read as the reverse complement.
GACACGATAGAGTGACTGAACAACAATAACAGAGTGTGTTCAGTCGATTTTACATCATAAATCTTGTCTTACTTAATGTAGAATTATAGACAGGTTTAAACTTAAAAACTATTAAATATTGAACACAGATGTAGTAAATAAAAGTCACCATTTTGCCCCCACATCTTTCCCCCAGATCAACAAGGTCAGACTTTCTAGTTATGAACAAGGGTCATAATGGAGGATGTGGGAAGCGTATATCATGGCTTTGACCTGCATTTTCTTTCTTTTTTAAAAAATTAATTTTTAATGGTGTATAGTTCATTTGCAATGTTGTGTTGGTTTCAAGTGTACAGTAAAGTGAATCAGTTATACATATACATATATCTACTCTTTTCAAGATTCTTTTCTCATATAGGTCATTACAGAGTATTGGGTAGAGTTCCCTGTGCTATACAATAGGTTTTTATTAATTATCTATTTTATACACAGTAGTGTGTGTATGTCAGTCTCAGCCTCCCAGTTTATCCCTCCTCCCAAAGGCTGTATTTTTAAAGCTGTTCAGAAGTTTCTATCAATATGGTTGTGTCCACAAACATCAAACTGTCCAATTTAAAGATGCTTTATTTATGAGTGTGTCTCCCATGCTGCCCTGCACATAGGGTATAAAGAACAGATTTTTGGACTCAGTGGGAGGAGTGAGGGGATGACTTGAGAGAAGAGCACTGAAACATATACATTGCCATATGTAAAATAGATAGCCAGTGTGGAATTTGATGTATGAAGCAGGGCATCCTAAGCCAGTGCTAAGGGACAACTTGGAGGGATAGGGTGGGGAGGGAGGTGGGAGGGGGGTTCAGGATGGAGGGGACACGTGTATACAACGGCCGATTCAAATTGACGTATGACAAAAACATCACAGTTTTGCAAAGAGATTATCCTCCAACTAAATAAATATGTTTTTTAAAAAGATACTTTGTTTTAGATAAAACAACACAACACTCTAGTTCAAGGAAACACTCTATTGTCAGGATGAAGTTGTTGTTGTCCAGTCACTGAGTCGTGTCTGACTCTTTGCGACCCTGTGGACTGCAGCCTGCCAGGCTTCCCTTTCCTTCGCTATCCCCCTGAGTTTGCTCAAACTCATGTCTGATGAGTCAGTGATGCCATCGAACCATCTCATCCTTTGTCGTTCCCCTCTCCTCCGGCCCTCACTTTTTCCCAGCATCAAGGTCTTTTCTAATAAGTTGGCTTCATGACGAAGGAGTGAGTTTAAATTTCAGCTCATTGTTAACGGAGCAATGGTGTTTATCCTTTTAGAGTCTCTGCTTTCCTAACTGTAAAAGATAACATACAATCCAAGCTTCCTCATGGAGTTGAAAATAATGCACATAAAATATTTAGGATGTAGTAAGCAGTCATTTACAATGTCAAAGTTCAGATGAAGGCATGTGAAAGAGAAAGCAGTTGTATATCAACTGTACTTTAAAAAAATAGTTGTCTAGGGAATTCCCTGGTGGTCCAGTGTTCTCCACTTCTCCTACTGGGGTGGGGGGGGGGGGCGGGTTTCCCTGGTAGCTCAGTTGGTAAAGATCTGCCTGCAATGCAGGAGATCCTGGTTCGATTCCTGGGTTGGGAGGATCCTCTGGAGAAGGGATAGGCTACCCACTCCTGTATTCTTGGGCTTCCCTGGTGGCTCAGCTGGTAAAGAATCCACCTGCAATGTGGGAGACCTGGGTTCAATCCCTGGGTTGGGAAGATCCCCTGGAGAAGGGAAAGGCTACCCACTCCAGTATTCTGGCTTGGAGAATTCCATGGACTGTACAGTCCAAAGAGTCAGACATGACTGTAAATGCTGTGCATATCTCCTGCTGGGACATGGGTTCAATTCCTCACTGGAGAACTAGGATCCTGCATGTTGCATGGACAAAGAAAAATAGTAGTCTGTATTTGTTGTGTTAAGAGCAAAAGGTGACATACACACATATAGACATGTATGTTCTATGGTTTTGGATTACTTAAGAACTTTGTTAAGAGTCAGAATAAATAGATTTTTTAAATAGCTGCAAGAAAATCAATAAAAGATAGCTTTCCTGAGCTGCTCAAAGTACTAGACAGTCTTGGTATGAAGGTATTCGATATACAAGATGGTAGGGAAGTTCAGTGGGGTGTGTGTGTGTGTGTGTGTGTGTGGAGTGTGATAGAATTTCTGTCTTTGTTGGTTAGATTCTGTCATTGCAAGTGTTCAGAGCACCTGGCTTCAGGGCTTTAGTGAAGCCCTGGCTTCAGTGCGGACATTTCTTGAAACCTGTAGTCATGTTTTACTTTTTTAATCCTCCCACCTAGCACACAGCAGGGCACACAGGGAACTATTATGTTGTTTAACATGGTGCTGGTACCTACTAGTTGTGGGACCCCAGGCATGTTCCCAGAATTCTCTGGGGCACCTCAGTTTCCTCATCTGTAAAATGGGAAAATACTAGTCTCTCATTATCTGCCATTTCATGGTCGGTCCACTGTTTAAAAATATTTTAGCAATGGCAACCCACTCCAGTACTTTTGCCTGGAAAATCCCATGGACGGAGGAGCCTGGTGGGCTGCTGTCCATGGGGTTGCGAAGAGTCGGACACGACCAAGCGACTTCACTTTCACTTTTCACTTTCATGCATTGGAGAAGGAAATGGCAACCCACTCCAGTGTTCTTGCCTGGAGCATCCCAGGGACAGGGAAGCCTGGTGGGCTGCCGTCTATGGGGTGGCACAGAGTCGGACACGACTGAAGTGACTTAGCATGTATATATATATATATGTATGTATGTATATTTATTTATTTATTTATTTTTGGCTGTGGTGGGTTTTTGTTGTGGCACCTGGGCTCTCTAATTGTGGCCCAGGGTCCAGTTGCCCTGAGGGAAGTGGGATCTTAGTTCCCCGGCCAGGGAATCTGCATCCCCTGCATTGCAAGGTGGATTCTTAACCATTGGACCAGCAGGGAAGTCCTCACAGTTTTGGTTATCTGCGGTCAACTGAGGCCCAAAAGTATTAAATGGAAAATTCCAGAAACAAGCAAGTCACAAGTTTAAATTGCAGGCAGTGTCGAGTTTCGGGATGAAGCCTTGCCTTGTCCCATCTGTCCCCACCCAGGACATAAATCATCCCTTTGTCCAGCATATCCATGCTCTTTGCACCACCCACCCATGAGTCACCTAGGGGCCACCTCAGTTATAGGCTGTTGTAGTATCACAACAGTTGTGTTTAGTAGCCCTTATTTTACTCAGTGGGTTTCCGTGGTGGCTCAGATGGTAAAAAATCTGTAATGCAGGAAACCCGGGTTCAATCCCTGGGTCAGAAAGATTACTTAATAATGGCTCCAACACAGGAGAGTAGTGATGCAGGTAATTCTCTTTGGTGCTTACCTGATGAATTAAACATTATATTGTTATGTATGTATAGGAAAAATATAGTATGTATAGGCTTTGGTACTCTCCCTGTTTCCACTGGAGGCCTTGGAAAGTATCCTCTGTTAATAAGTGGGGAGACTATTCTAGAGAAAATCACAAGTTGTGTCAAATGCAAGAATGGTAGACATTATAGTTACATTGTTGTTATTATAGTATATTGTAGCTATAAATTATATTTACATTGTTGCCATCATTGTATTTATATTGTAATTATCCATCATAGTCATATTGTTGCTATTGTGTAATTCCTTTCAGTTAATTTTAACAACTGAGACATTTGACATATAATAAAAGGCACAGATCTTAAATTCAGTGAATTTTAACAGGTATTACCACCTTGGGGAAGCAAGATGCCACCACCCCAGGAGTTCTCTCGAACCCTTTCCAATGAATTCCTTGTCACTCAGACTTCTCATATCTTTCATGCAAAAAGTGCACGGCCGAGCCTGAGACCCAGCCTAAGAAAAGCTTCACTGGACAAATTTGAGAGACCTTGGCCGGTTGTGGTCAATGAGATTCACTGCCATGAGCCATTAGGATTCGAAAACCAAGAATTTGTTGGAGGGGGAAAGGATTGCTGCATGGTAGATATACACCCAGACTTTGAACTTTATCAAGACAACGGGAAATATTTGAATCAGAACAGTATTGGCAGAAGCAAGTTCAGGATCAGGAAGTTTTTTCCTTTCTTTGCTGAACAGTCAGAATGTTCCTTGGAGATTTTTCAGTTTCTTCGTCTCAGGCTATGCAGATTAAGTGGGCAATTCTGAGTTTCTGCAATTCAGCAGGCTCATGCGGCTCGTGGCTCCTGGCTCTCGCTCCCAAGGCCGCCCAAGGTCTTGGACCAGCCAAGGGAGTGAGTGCCCCAGGCCAGGTGTGGAAGCTGGAGGCTTTTAAAGGCCATAGCTCCGGCTGTAGACACGTGTTCCTTTGGCGTTCGCTTTGTTGAAAACACATTCCCTAGATAGTTTCTCTTCTGCACAGACCTCTGGGGTTCTCGGGCATGCTGGAGAGCCTCATGGTGTGAAGATCAGCCTGATTTCATCTCTCCTAGGAGAGACTATGAGCCGATGTGGATGGAAGGCAGTGTGCCTTGCTGTAAGACGAACCCTTTGCTTGAATTGTCTCACCAGCTTTTTGGTGACCCAATAAGGTGGACACCATTAGCATTCCCATTTTATACAGGAAGAAACTGAGGCTTCGAGAAAAATCAGGACTGCACTTAAGGAGACCCAGCTGCTACCAAGCTGGATAACTTGATGAGTCTCTTTCCCCTCCCCCATTCACAATCTGACCTGGGCCTGGAGCAGAAAACCCTTCTCTCCCTTATCCTTTGACCTGATCAATCGTCAAAGCCTGTCTCTCTCTCTTTTTAAAACTATTATTTTTTATTTATTTGGCTGCATCAGGTCTTAGTTGTAGCAGGCAAGATCTTTAACCTTCTTTGCAGCCTGAGGGATTTTCAGTTGCAGAACTCCAACTCTGAGTTGTAGCATGTGGGATCTAGTTCCCTGACATTGAACCTGGGCGCCCTGCATGGGGAGCATGGAGTCTTAGCCACTGGACCACCAGGAAAGTGCATGTGCCCTTTTCATCTTTTGTGTCTCTAGTATTTACCTGGTAGCTGCAACATGGCAATCAACAGTGACATTCAGGATGAAGGAGTGAGGGATTTGGGGCTGTTGGGGGGAGAGAAGTAGATACTGTTAAGTTTGTCAGGACAAGTGGGGACTGGAAAATGGAGGAAAGAGAGGTGGGTTCTTGTTCATTCCTGGTAGGCTTGCTGTGGTCCGGAGGTGGCGAGTGCCACATCGTGGGACCCCACCCACCACTGTGGTCCCAAAGGGCTCCCCTCTGGGTTGGATCATGTGCCTCCCAAAAAGATATCGTGGATTCCTCACCTCCAGGAGCTCAGAATGTGGCCTTATTTGGAAATAGATTCATTAGAGAGGCAACCAAATCAAAATGAAGTCATTAGGGTGGGTCTCAATCTAGGAACACTAGTGTCTTTATAAGAAAAGAAAATTTGGACACAGATAAATATGTCCAGGAAGATGATGTGATGAGTGATAGGGAGAAGTCAGTTATCTCTAAATGAAGGACAGAGGCTTACAGAAGATCCTGTCTTCATGGCCCCTCAATAGAAACCAACTCTGCCGACACTTTGATTTTAGACTTCTGGTCTCTGGAGCTATGAGAAGGTCAGTGTCTAATGTTTTACTCTTTAGAGTCCTTTGGACTGCAAGGAGATCAAACCAGTCAATCCTAAAGGAAATCAGTCCTGAATATTCATTGGAAGGACTGATGCTGAAGCTGAAACTCCAATACTTTGGCCACCTGACGTGAAGAACTGACTCATTGGAAAAGACCCTGGTGCTGGGAAAGATTGAAGGTGGGAGGAGAAGGGGACGACAGAGGATGAGATGGTTGGATGGTATCACTGACTCAATGGACGTGAGTTTGAGCAGGCTCTGGGAGTTGGTGACGGACAGGGAAGCCTGGCGTGCTACAGTCCATGGGGTTGCAAAGAGTTGGACACAACTGAGTGACCGAACTGAACTGAATGTGTTTTACCCATTTCATCTGTGGTTCTTTGTTACAGCACCCTTAGAAAATGGATGCTGGCTCCACCTCTGAAAAGAAGTGGGTTGGAAACCTCAATAGGATTCATGTGATCAGAGTCTGGAGTTTACACTCCTATCTCTTTTTTGTGTGGTGTGTTTTTTAAAAAAATTATTGAAGTATATTTGGTTTACAATTTTGTGTTAGTTGCTGTGCACGCATGCTAAGTCGCTTTAGTCATGCCCGACTCTTTGCAACTGTATGGACTGTAGCCCTGCTTTTCTGTCCAAGGGATTCTCCAGGCAAGAACACTGGTGGGTTGCCATGTCCTCCTCCAGGGGATCCTCCTGACCCAGGGATTGAACTTGCGTCTCTTATGTCTCCTGTATGGGCAGTCGGGTTCTTTACCACTAATGCCACCAGGGAAGGCGAAGTTCTGCTGTACAGCAAAATAAATCAATTATGCATATACGTATATCCATGCTTTTTATTTTTAAATTCCTTTTTATGTGTTTATTTATTTTTTGGCCATGCAGCATGGCATGTGGGATCTTAGTTCCCCAACCAGGGATTGAACCCTTACCCCCTGCATTGGAAGGATGGAGTCTTAACCACTGGGCCAGCAGAGAAGTCCCTATTCACTCTTTTTTAGGTTCTTTTCTTATATGGGTCATTATAGAGTATTGAGTAGAGTTCCATGTGCTATACAGTAGGTCCTTATTAGTTATCTATTTTATATATAGTATATATATAGTAGTGTGTGTATGTCAATTCCAATTTCCTAATTTATCCCTCCCCTCACCCTGTAACCATAAATTTGTTTTCTTCATCTGTGACTCTATATCTGCTCTGTAAATAAGTTCATTTGTACCATTTTTTAAAAATCCATATATAAGCAATATCATACTCTATTTCTCTGACTTACTTCACCAGTATGCAAATCTCTAGGTCCATTCATGCTGCTGCAAATGGCATTATTTTGTTCTTTTTATGGCTGAGTAGTATTCCATTATACTCCTATCTATTATCTATTTATCTATCTAATGTGAGAGATTTTTTTTTAAAGCACTCAATGAAACAATGCCATTTGCAGCACCATGGACGGACCTAGAGATTAGCATACTAAATAGAGTCAGACAGACGAAGGCAACTATCATTTATCACTTATACGTGGAATCGAAAAAAATTATACAAATGAACTTATGTACAAAGCAGAAACAGACTCACAGACGTAAAAACAATCTTACAGTTACCAAAGGGGATGGGGGTAGAGGGATAAATTAGGAGCTTGGGATCAACATATATACACTGCTACATATAAAATAGTTAAACGACAGATCCTACTGTATAGCATAGGGAACTGTATTCAGTATCTTGGAATAACCTATTACAGAAAAGAATTTGAAAACTAGCAGTGCCTAACTGAATCACTTAGCTGTAGACTGAACCTTACACAACAGTATAAATCAACTTTGCTCAAAAAAAATCAGTTTGCAATCTAAAAAAAAAAAAAAAACATTCAAAGTGGTAATTTTTCAGAATATGGGTCAGAGATTGTGTTTTCTCATTTCACCACTACTTTATTAAGTGCTTACTAATTTTAAAAGCCGTGCACTTGGTTCTCTTCAATTTTCCAACTCTACAATCATAGCACCTGAAGATAATGGTGATTTGCTGTCCTTTACCAATAATTACATCGGTTATGGCTGTTCACGCCGTTAGGACAGGGACTTCCAGAGCCATGTTAAATGACAGATTTGAGTGTGGTCAGCCCAGGCTGGCTTCTAATTGGAGTGGAATGCTTCAATTGTTTTACTGCAGAGGATAATTATATAATTGTTAAGACGCTTGACCTTCCTGTTTTGAGCCTCGCTCAGTAAATGGGAGGCAATCAGGAACTCTTGACCACCTCATATATCCGGGAGATTCAGATGGCATTTGTCCATTTATGAGGACGGTGGAGCCCATGTACTAAGCTGTTAAAATAGCCTTTAAACCCCCACCCCGGTATTTCCAGCAGAATGGAGACTTGGTTTGTCGCCTCCTGCCAAGTGGCCACATCCATTCTAGGGCAGCTTTCATGGATGTCCATGCAGCAACATGGACGGACCTAGAGATTAGCATACTAAATAGAGGAGGGTGGGGCCTCCTGGGCTCCAGACTCTTGAGACTCCCCCTGAGTAGGTTTCAGAGCTGCCCTGCACAATGGTGCCTCAGAGGAAAACTGCCTTTGTGAGCAGCACCTATGGGGTTCCTTCATGGCTGTTCTTGTGCCCGGAGAGAGGCTCCAGGTTTGGGACAGTCCGGTCAAGGTTGGCCAGCAGGTTTTCTAGGCGATGGCACTCTAATTCCTGTGTTGAAACAGGATCTTCGTGTGAAGGTACAGGTGTCAAGACTACCTTGTTCCTTCCTGGAGGAGGAAATGGCAACCCATTCCAGTATTCTTGCCTGGAAAATTCCATGGACAGCAGAGCCTGGTGGGCTAACAGTCCATGGGGTTGCGAACAAGTCAGACATGACTGAGTGACCAAATGGCAATAACGACATGCATGTATCATGCTGTTGAATACTTAGCCATCTTTGGTTCAATTATTTTTTCTGTTGTTTACCTTTTCATTTAATGTCATTGTTTTACATTTTAAATGTTTCACACCCCAAAAAAAAAAAAAAAAAAAAGACTACCTTGTCCCAGGTATATTAAGAAACAGAAAAGTATCTTTCAGAATCTTGTGTTAAATAGTTGACAATACAAGACAATTTTCAGGAAACACACACACAATAAAACTGAAACTGCCGCTGTGTCTATCATGGAGGTGGCTTTCTAATCCCGAACCCTGTGTGTATCTCGATGGAGAAATTGTGTAACTTACAAGACAGTGTGCAAGAACTGCAGTCCTCTTGGTGAAAGGGGAGACTGATGTCAGGAACCAAGCCACCTAGAAATGATATGAAAGTCAAAGAGCTTTGGGGAAACTCAAGCTATCCTTAGGCAGGAATGCAAGTTTTCCCTAGATTTTGAAGTGGTTATTTAACACACTTCCTGGTGGCTCAGATGGTAAAGAATCCCCCTGCAATTCAGGAGACCCAGATTCGATCCCTGAATCAGAAAGATTCGCCCGGAGAAGGGAACAGCTACCCACTCCAGTATTCTTGCCTGGAGAACCCCCATGGACAGAGGAACCTGGCAGGCTACAGTCCACGGGATCCCAAAGAGTTAGACATGACTGAGCGACTAACAATACATTCAACACAGAGCTCGCTTTGTCCCAGATGGGCTGTCTAGCAGCCCATTCACTGTCAATGGTGAATGTGTTAATTTTCTAATCTTCTCCATTGCTTATTTCCTGGTCATCTAATCTTTCACACCAAAGCCTCCTATTTAAAAAAAATTTTTTTTTTCTTTCTTTCTTTCTTTGACTGCCCTGGGTCTTAGTTGGATGTGGGATCTTTAGTTGCAGTGTGTGGGATCTAGTTCCCCAACCTGGGGATCGACCCCAGGCCCCCTGCATTGGAAGCACAGATCCTTAGCCACTGGACCACCAGGGAAGTCCTATGGCCTCTTGAAAATTGTTCTTGAAACATACATATTTACCACCTCAAGGGCAAAAGTCACAGAAAGTCTGATGCGTAGCATTGCAAGGAGACTCCTGCAAGGGCCCCATGGTTGGCTTGCCTTGTTTCATGCATTTCCAAGGTAAGATTTGAACTGTTTACTAAAGGAAATTAGCGTAATAAGTCTCCTCTGGCATATATTTCCAGTGTCCAAGCGGAATTGCTGAGATGTTGCTTAAGAGTAACAGAAGGGAGGGTGGGGTGTGTCCTGTCAGCTTAAGGGATTTTTTTTTTTTTTTTTTTAATCAATGTTTTTGCAATTTGAAAACCTGTTTGCAGTGGGGGTCAAATTGGGCTAGTTTCAGACATTAAAAAAAAAAGTAGCACAGCCAGCTGTTTGAAAGACAAAGCTTTCCCCCCCTAAGCTTGTTTCAGAATTGGAAACATTGAGATCTTAGCTTTGATGCCACTGAGAGGGGATCGGCTCTCTCTGGGATAGGATTTCTCTGTCTCGGCACTCACAACATTCAAGGCAGGCTAATTCTCTGTTGTGGAGACTCTGCTGTTAGGTAGCATCTCTGGTCTCTACCCTCTTGATACTAAGAACATCCCTCCCTCCAGTTGTGACAACCTCAAATGTCTCCAGACATCACCAATGTCCCTTTGGGGGGGGGCAGACTCACTCCCATTTGAGGACCACTGGAGAAGGATGATGGAATTGAGAAAGGGGGGCACCCTGTAGCTGTCTTCTGCTCCTTTTCATGGCAAAATGGAAACCGGGGGCCAGTTGTCCACCGTGTGTGTGTGGAATCAGTGCTTTGGAATCACAGTGATGCCTGCTGACAAAAACCACATCTCCACCCTTGAGGGACCATGAAATCTAAGGAAATGTGATTATAATCTGACACGGATAGGTTTATGGACTTCTCAGGTGCTGTGGGAGGAGGCGAGAAAGACACAGCAGTGGGGAGCAAGAAAAGCAGGTGCCTGCCCCCTTAGAAACCATCCGTTAAACACGTGATCAGTGACATTGAAGACTAGAAAAGCCCTGGATGTGAGTCAGGTTGATTTGGTTCCGGGTGGGTGCTGGGAGCTAGAGAACCCCTAAACTGATCTGAAGGAAGAGACAGGCAGAGGGACTTCCAGCATTCTCCCCTGAGTGCATCACACACAGTAGGGCAGAATAAAAGGAAGTCATCTCATATTCACGATGGCAGCTGGCTCTTGGCAACGCTGGATTGTCTGTGGCTTGGCCACTCACTACCTGTGTGACCATGGGCAATGGCTTAACCTCTCTGTGCCTCTCTTCTCATCTGTTAAATGTGGACAACAGTAGCGCCTATGGTTGTTGGGAGGAACGGATGGTTAACCATCAGAGCCGTGCTTGGCACATGGGAAACATTGTCAGAGTGTTAGGCAGTGCAGGGCCACAGGCTCTTCTTCCCCATGATGCCCTTAGTGGGTAGTCACCTCTTTCTTCACGGTCCTCTTTTCTCTCCTCTGTATACTTTGTGACCTTCTCACCTCCCTCTCCTCTGCCCCCTAACCTTGCTGCTTCTCCTCCTCTCTCATCTTCTCTGCTGCAGTTTGGCTGAAGACCTTTCACAGCCAGGCAACGTAGAAATAAGCATAACCTGGATATTTCATGGACTTTAGAATCTTCTGCACAATACCCAGTCTTTGTAAAAAAAAATAACCCTGATTTATTTGTGCAGAAGCCCACCCGTGATCAATTTTCCCAGACGGTCTCCACATTCAAATATGAGCTTCATCAAAACTCCCCAGGCTGTATTTAATCACAGCATGTTTCCTTGGGACTGCCTGCTTTCTGTGACTTCGCCCCTTGCCGGGTGCTAAGACCTCTATCTTCTGACAGTGTCTTGCTTTGTGCATTCTTGTTCTTCTGGTCCAGACGTGGCTTGGTCGCCCGGAGTGGGGCAGTCTCCTCAGCCTCACGGAGCCTCCTTGTCCCCATGCCTGAAGACTCGGCTGTGCTCTTGGGCTGCTTGACACCTTTGAGCTGACCATGAATGGATTTTCAGAGCTTCTCTTGTTTACTTCGCTGCACGCCTCTCTGTGGGCTCTTGTGAAATCGTCGGGAGAGGAGAAGCCAAGTGAAAAACAACCCTGCTTGGTGTCAGGGCTTGAGGATGATGGGGAAAGACTGGATTTGCATTAACTGGTTTGCGCAAGTTACAAGATTTTATCTTTCCTTACTTTTTTTTTTTTAAGTGTGTGCTTGTCTGTTTCGGTGGTTCAGAGACGGGAACATGGGGAACTTCGGGTCTAAAGGAGGATAAGGACAGGTAACAGATACAGCAGATTAAGGCCTCTGAAGCACCATCTACCAGGCACATGGGCTTCCCTAGTGGCTCAGTGGTAAAGAATCCAGCTGCAGTGCAGGAGACACAGGTTCAATCCCTGGGTGGGAAAGATCCCCTGGAGAAGGAAATGGCAAGCCACTTCAGTATTCTTGCCTGGAAAATCCTGTGAACAGAGGAGCCTAGCAGTTTACAGTTCATGGGGTCACAAAAGACTTAGTGACTAAACAACAACAATAGCAACCAGGTACATGGTCCTCATAACAACTTTTTCATGGACCTGGGATTTGAAGTTAGAGTCTGGCTTCAGAACCTCAGCTTTTTCCTGCTACACTCTGCCTTATACAGGAAGGGTCCTTTTGCATTGGGTTTTGAAGGGTGAGTAGGAGTTCTATGAAGAGGACCCACCTCCTGTACTAACTTTAGCCTCCTGCTCCTCCTAAAGCTGGCCAGGGGCCAATACCTAGAAGCCAGAATTAGGTCACTAGGGTGACCAACTTGCCCTGGTTTGCCTAGGACTTTCTTGGTTTTAGTACTAACAGCCCTGTTTCTTGGGAAACCCATCAGTCCCAGGCAAACCAGAACATTTGGTCATGCTAGGTTTCACCCAGCAGCGGATTCCTACACCTGAGGCCAGAGATCTGTTGGTTTCTGACTCATTCCCAACAATGCTCATCTCCCCAAATGCCCCCTCGTATCTTCACGCTGGACTTCTTTCTCAGGACAGTTCCATTTACTGGTCTGGGTGAGAATTAAGTGAGATAATTAATTCTTTGGATAAGCTAAGCAAAGCATCTAGCACACGGTAACCCCTAGGGTTCTAGTCCATGCTGGACTTTGACCTTCCTCTTTGCCTCGAGTGGGAGCTGGCACCCCTGTCCCTTGGAGTGAGCAGGCTTCTTTGTAGCCTAATTCCTCCTGCCTGGCTCTCCCCAAGGACAGAGCTGCGTCCCCACAAGAGTGAGGGCTAAGCATAATCACCATCCACCAGGGAAGCCGTCTGTGTCAAGTGTCAGAGTAAATAGGAAACAGGTTCAGGGCTAGGATTCAGGGCCAAGACAGCTCAAGGTCATCGGAGGCCAGGGAGCTGAGAGCGGGCTGCAACCCAGAGGGTCAAGCAGAGTCAGATGTTGGTTAAGAGTCATTCTCCTTCCTCGCGCGGCTGCAGCATCTTTTCCCTTCCCAGTGCTGTTCAGCAGACAGCCAGGTGCTCTGCCGGTTTATTGGGGATGTGGGCTCACTATGGCCTCCATCCTTCAGTCCACCTGGGCTCTGATACGGTCTCTGGACCAAATGGGGTTGTGCAGAATAACCATTTCTCAGGTGCTTACTGTGTTGGGCACAGGGCTATGCTTTTTTCTTCACCACTTTCCCTCTCAGACAATGCTCATTTTCATCCCTATTCTCAACAGAGCTGCGCCTCATGTTGTGGGCATGTCATTGGAGGTAGGGGGAAGGAAGCAGAAAGGGGAGACATCCTGAGGATAGGAGGCTCAGTATTTTCCAGGGCTCGCTGACCGTTCACACAAAGCATCGCACTGTGAGTCTTTTCTCTCTTTTGAGAGGTGATGATGTGGAGTGGGCTCCCTTACATTCCAGTTGGAAACTTTTGACACTCTGGGAAAGAAGCTTGAGGCTGACCGAGCTGATGGGCAATGACATTAACATATGTGAACAGGAGCTGTAGTCCCAGGTTTGAATCCAGGTTAGACCATGTCTTTGCTGTGTGACCTTGGGACTTACTTAACATCTCTGTTTCTGCTTCTATAAAATTAGAATTAATCCTTTTTCTTCGTGAGTTCTTCAGCAGCCTATGCACCAGGCTAAGGATTGCTGTTGTCGTTGTTTAGATGCTTAGTTGTGTCTGACTTTTTCGACCTCATGAACTGCAGCGTGCCAGGCTTCCCTGTCCTTCACTATCTCCCAGGGTTTGCTCAAACTCATGTCCACTGAGTCAGTCATGCTATCCAACCATCTCATCCTCTGCTGCTCCCTTCTCTTGTCCTCAATCTTTCCCAACATCAGGGTTTTTTCCAATGAGTTGGCTCTTCACATCAGGTGGCCAAAGTGTTGGAGCTTCAGCTTCAGCATCAGTCCTTCCCATGAATATTCAGGGTTGATCTGACCCTAAATGTGGGCCAATTATCTGCAACTTGTGCTTCTGAAAGCATCCTCTCTGAGGCACTCTTTATTTGGTTGGGGTATTTTTTTAAATTGTGGCACATAATATAAAACCTATTTCATGATGGCTCAGGGGATAAAGAACTGCCTGCCAATGCAAGAGACACAAGCGATCTGGGTTCAATCCCTGAGTCAGGAAAATCTCCTGGAGAAGGAAATGGCAACCCACCCCAGTATTCTTGCCTGGGAAATCCCATGGACAGAGGAGCCTGGAGGGCTACAGTCCATGGGGCCACGGAGAGTCAGACATGACTGAGCACACCCACACATATTTAACCATATTTAACTGTGCAGCTCAGGGGCATTAAACAACTCACCTTGTTGTGCCATCCTCACCATCGTCCATCTCCTGAATTTTTCACCTTCCTAAACTGAAATTCTGTCCCCATTAAACTCTAAGTCCCCACCCCTCTTGCCCTGGCCCTGGCATCTACCCATTGGGACAGTCTTCGCCTTGATGTATTAAAAATCACACCCACCACATATGGTTGTCGAATGGATTTCCCAAGACAGTATTTGAAAATTCCCTGACGCCGTGCCTGGCGTGGAGCTGGCCTCCGTTACGGTACCCTGGGCCCTAGCTATGGTGGGTTTAAAACCTCTGATGTCTGCCTACCTGCAGTGAAGATCATTGTCTAATCTGAGTATAAGCCCAGAGGAGAGAAGCAAGGACCTCAGGCTAGGATAGAGACCCGGCTCCATGACCTTGAGGAGGTTTTTCACTTTTAACTTGAGCGCTTACAACTGGCTCCCTCTGGTCAGGTGGCTGGTGACCCAGGTCTTGAGGTTTCTGTTGCCTCCAACCCATTGGTGTGTTTGTTCAGTAAACGTGTGTGGAAGGTGGGCACAGGAGGAAATCTGACCCAGGCCTTGCTTTCTCAGGCCCTGCAGTGGATGTAAATGATGGGGCCTTGGAAGGAGTGAGTTGGGGATGGGGGAAGGGAGAGATTTGTTTCTGTCTTACGTGGTTCACTTCTTAGACTGAACTCCCCTCTTTGGATGAGCACATTGTGTAATTACCATGAGAAAACACTTTCACCAGGTTGCCATCCTTGAAAGGAGCTGATTCATAGAGTGTTTGGTGAGCATGTTAAATAGCTGACCGGCCTGGGTCTTAGATAGCTCATTTGGTAAAGAATCCACCTGCAATGCGGAAGACCTGGGTTCGATCCCTGGATTGGGAAGATCCCTTGGAGAAGGGAAAGGCTTCTCCAGTATTCTGGCCTAGAGAATTCCATGGACTATATAGTCCATGGGGTCGCAAAGAGTCGGACACGACTAGGTACTTTCACTTTCACTGGCTCTTAGGAAGTTCAAGTACCTCTGTCCTATGTATTAGCCATGCATGCGTGAGTGCTAAGTCACTTCAGTCGTATCTGACTCTTCACTGCCTATGGACTGTGGCCCACCAGGCTCCACTGTCCATGGAATTCTCCAGGCAACAATACTGGCGTGGATTGCCAAGCCCTCTTCTAGGGGATCTTCCCGACCCAGGGGTTGAACCTGTGTTTTCTTTCGTCTTCTGAGTTGGCAGGCGGGTTCTTGACCCCTAGCGCCACCAGGAAAGCACTGTACTAGCCACGGTTTTCTTTAAAAACCCACATTCACATGTACCTCCCTCAGGACGCCTTCTCAGATGTAGAGAATTCCGTTTCTTTACCCTGAGTCCTGTTTGAGCTCGTAAGTCTTTCCTGTTGACTCTAAATAGGATTGTTAGAGATTATTTTTGTTTTTTTTAGATATTTAAAAAATTAGTTCTATTTATTTGGCTGCGGTGGGTCTTTGTTGCTACTCACGGGCTTTCTCTATTTGAGGTGCACAGGCTTCTCACTGTGGTGGTTTGCCTAGTTTCAGATCACAGGCTCTAGGGCATAGGGGCTTCAGGAGTTGTGGCACGTGGTATCTAGATCATGGATTCCGTAGCTGTTGGCACACGGGCTTAATTGCTCCATAGCATGTGGCATCTTCCCCGACCAGGGATCGAACCCATGTCCCCTGCATTTGCAGGCAGATTCTTAACCACTGACCCACCAGGGAAGTCTGTTAGAGATTTTAAATTTTGTAATATGATATAAATCAGTAGCAGCTTCTGTTGATCGAGGGTTTCTGATTTTTCTAGGACCTGGGCTAGTTGCTTTCCATGGTTATGAGTGTTTAATTTGCTAATCAGTTGCTATGGAGGGAGGGTTAGTCATTACCCCTGTTTTACAGGTGGAGAAACTGAGGCACGAGAATTTGCAGGACCTCACAGAAGGGCAGGTAGAGTTGTTTATTGAACCCAGATCTGCCTGACCTCATAGTCTGAGCTCTGAGCCCTCTTTGGTGGCAGTTCTGTCCTGCTCCCCACTGGACTGGGGGCACCTTTTCCCCCTGTATGTCATCAGGGGTCAGCTCAAGGCCAGTTGAACTAAAGAAGTGTGTGAGGTCTGGCCTCTGGTTGTCACAATTCCCATGTGTTGTTGAGGTCACAGGCCGAAAAGCAACCATCGGGCATGCATTCGAGGAAATGCAAGGAATTTACTGGAAGGCAGCTTCCTAGGTAGCTCAGTGGTAAAGAATCCGCCTGCTAACGCAGGAAATGCAAAAGACGCATCCCTAGGTCGGAAGATCCCTTGGAGAAGAGCATGGCAACCCACTCCGGTATTCTTGCCTGAAGAATCCCATGGACAGAGGAGCCTGGCAGGCTACAGTCCATGGGTTCGCAAAAAGTCAGACACCACTGCGCGCACTGGGGATTGGTGGATGTGAAGAATCAGGAAGCCTGAGTTTGAAGACTCTACAATTAAAAATTCCAACTCCCGAGCCAGACTGCCTGGGTTCAACTCCTGGCTCTGTCTACTATGACCTTGATGTGAGGATAATTTTAGACCTGATGTGGTGAATGAGAGGATGCAGATTCTCCTGTTACAATGCCTGGCATACGGCTGCCTACCATCATTGCTCCCTGAGTTAGTTTTTTTTTAATGGTAGTAAAATATATATAATGAGAATTATATCATTTTAACTATTTTAAGTGTCCATTTCAGTGACATTAGCTCCGTTTACACAGTTGTGCAAACATCCATCTCTAGAACCTTTTCATCTTCTCCAAAGTGAATCTCTGCCCCCATTAATAAACTTCTCACCCCTCCCCCAGCTCCTGGCCCCCATCATCTAACCTTATGTCTCTATGGCTCTGACTCCTCTTTTTGTATCTGTCTTCTTTCACTAAGCATCATGTTCTCAAGGTTCACCCATGGTGCAGCAGGTGTCAGAACCTCCTCCCTTTTTAAGGCTGAATAATATTCCTTGGCATGAATGGGCCACACTGGATTTGCTTGGTCATCTGTTGATGGTGCTCCTTGGATTTTATTTATTTATTGTTTTTATGTAGACCATTTTAAACGTCTTTATTGTAATTTATTACAATATTGCTTCTGTTTTTTTAATTATTCATTTATTTATTTTTGGCCATGCTGGGTCTTTGGCACTTTACGTGGGCTTTCTCTATTTGTGGAGAGTCGGTGGGGGAGCTACTTTTCATTGCAGTGCTCCAGCTTCTCACTGTGGTGGCTTTTCTAGTGGTGGAGCGTGGGCTCTAGGGCTCACGGGCTTCAGTAGTTGCTGCACATGGGCTCAGTAGCTGTGGCTCCTGGGCTCTAGGGCACGTGGGCTTCAGTGGTTATGGTGCACAAATTTAGTTGCCTCGCAGCCTGTGGGATCTTCCCGTATCATGGATGAAACATGTGACCCTCCATTGGCAGGCAGATTCTTTACTACAGAGCCACCAGTGAAGCCCCGATACTAATTCTTTGCCTACTTCCTCAACAGTGGGTTCTTGCGGTGCCCTGTAGTGGTTTGAGAAATTCTCAGTGTTCATTCCAAGCCTCACATTTTAAATGCAGAAACTTCTCTCTGACTCTGCATGCTTGTCTACTAGGCTGGAAGCATCATGAGGGCAGCAGCCACAGGACATCTGTGGCCTGGCACATGGGCAGCTCCAAATTCTGACAAGTGAATGTTGCTTCACAAGTATGTGCAGGTTGGGAGCTGAGCTGGAGTTGCAAGACGTGGGGTGGGCGGACAACCAGAAGCTGGGGTGTGACCACAGGGAGGCTTGGGGGAAGAGTGCCTCTGAAACTGTAAGTCAGGGATGGACAAGCACAGCCATTTCAGCCCCATCTGCTGTTCTGAATTTCCTCTGCCTTTACTTCTGGTGGGGCTTCCCAGATGGCACTAATGGTAAAAAACCCACCTGCCAATGCAGGAGATGTAAGAGACTCGGGTTCAATCCCTGGAGGAGGGCATGGCAACCCGCTCCGGTATTCTTGCTTGAAGAATCCCCATAGACTGAGGAGCCTGGTGGGCTACAGTCCATGGGGTTAGACATGACTGAAGCAACTTAGCACGCATGCACACCTCTGGTTAGGCTCTAAGGCCGGGGGCACAGAGGGTAATTCTGGTTCTCACTGGAGGGTGATCATGGAAATAAATGTCTGGGGATGTCTGTGGTTGTGACAACTGCGGGTGATGAGGTGCTCTTGGCATTTGGTGGAGGGGGATCAGGGATGTTGCTCCACACCCTGCAATGCCCACCTCCACCTCCAATCCCAGAGAATGGTCCGGCCCCACATGTCAACCCAAGTTAAGAAACTGCACTCTAAGACCATAGCGATGGCATCATCAGTCTGAGAGACTGGTCCAAGTCTGTGACTTGGGATAGTTACCAGGTGTGAAACTGGCAAGAATAAAGGGAGGGGGTGTTAGCAGGGGTCCTGTCCCTCCTCAATGATCCAGTATCCCCTCCAGAGCCCTGTTTGCTGCCTCTTGCCCATGGCTGCTCCCTGGATAAGCAGATTGGTCCAGCTCGCGTCCATGGGGACAGCTTCCGGCTGCATGACATCGCCTTGCAGCTCTCCCTCCGTGGGAGAGGAGACAGCTGTTCCCTGCTTGGGCCTCCTGCGTACATGTGTTTGTGCATGTTTTGGTTCCGAGGGTCAGTGGGTTGTGTGCTTTGCTTTGTCCTCAGTTAACTTAATTTGTTGCTAATAATAAAATCTGGAACTTACCTGGCCCTGAAGCCCTGGGTCATTCATTGAGGAAGCTTGGCACACACATCCTTCTCAAAGGCTGCCTGTGGAAAAGGTAGAGGATGGAGTGAAATTCTTCTCGGGGACAGAAGGGTTGGCAGGACCAGCTCCTGAAAGTTGAATTCAGCGTATTTCTAAACAAAAAAACAACTTGATCCCAAAGGGGTCAATTATTCTAGAATTACCTGGTTGTTTCAAGGGCAGTTTGATGGAAGTTTCTGGATGGGGGACCTTGGGGGCACAAAATAAAAGGCAGCATCAGAGGGGAAAAAACCACCTAAGTAATATAGTATTTTTTCTTTCTTTTTAATAAATTTTATTGATGTGTACTACTACTACCAAGTCACTTCAGTCGTGTCTGACTCTGTGCGACCCCATAGATGGCAGCCCACCAGGCTCCCCCATCCCTGGGATTCTCCAGGCAAGAACACGAGTGGGTTGCCATTTCCTTCTGCAATGCATGAAAGTGAAAACTGAAAGTGAAGTCGCTCAGTTGTGTCTGACCCTCAGCGACCCCATGGACTGCAGCCTACCAGGCTCCTCCGTCCATGGGATTTTCCAGGCAAGAGTACTGGAGTGGGGTGCCATTGCCTTCTCCAAGTTGATGTATAATACTATGTTAAGTTACTGGTGTGCTGGGAAAGATTGAGGGCAGGAGGAGAAGGGGACGATAGAGGATGAGATGGTTGAATAGCATCACTGACTCAATGCACATGAGTTTGAGCAAGCTCTGGGAGATGGTGTAGGACAGGGAAGCCCGGTGTGCTGCAGTTTGTGGAGTTCCAAAGAGTCGGACACGATGAGCAACTGAACAACAACAACAAATGGTGTACAATATCATAATTCACAATTTTTAAAAGTTATACTTCATTTAGAGTTATTGTAAAATATTAGCTATATTTCCCATGATATATATCTGTGAGTGTTAGTCACTCAGTCGTGTCCAACTCTTTGTGAACCCATGGACTGTAGCCCACAGGCTCTTCTGTCCATGGGATTCTCCAGGCAAGAATATTGGAGTGGGTTGCCATGCCTTTCTCCAGGGGATCTTCCTGACCAAGGGATCGAAACCAGGTCTCCTGCATTGCAGCCATATTCTTCACCGTTTGAGCTACCAGGGAAGCCTTGATATATAAGATATCTTTGTATCTTAATTTAAAGGGTTTTTTTTTTTTTTTTGGCCGCAGTACTTGGCCTTCGGGATCTTAGTTTCCCAACTAGGATTCGAACTGGAGCCCAAGCAGTGAAAGCGTGGAGTCCTCACTACTGGACTGCCAGAGAATTCTCCTTGTATCTTATTTTATACACAATACTTTGTACCTCTTAATCCCCTCTCCTTGTGTTGTCCCTTCTCTTTCCCTCCATTCAACCTGTTTTTAATATTTATTTATTTTTGGCTCCATCGGGTCTTAGTTATGGCATGTGAGATCTTTGATGCAGTGTGCAGGCTTCTCTCTAGTTGCAGATCTCGGGCTCCAGAGTGCGTGGGCTCTGTAGTTTGTGGCACACATGTGTGCTAAGTAACTGCAGTCATGTCTGACTCTTTCAGACCCTATTGACTGTAGCCCACCATACTCCACTGTCCATGGGATACTCCAGGCAAGAATACTGGAGTGGGTTGCCATGCCTTCCTCCAGGGGATCTTCCCAACCCAGGGATCAAACCTGCATCTCTTAAGTCTCTTGCATTGGCAGGTGGGTTCTTTACCACTAGCACTTACCTGGAAAGCCCATAGTTTGTGATAGGCAGGCTTAATTGCCCTGAGGCATGTAGGATCTTAGTTCTTCAACCTGGGATTGAATCCATGCCCTCTGCATTGGAAGGTGGATTCTTAACCACTGGGCCACCAGAGAAGTCCCCATTCAACCTATTTTTTAAAAGAGTATCATATATACCATTGTTAAGACCATTTAAAGAGATTTACAAGGAAAAGAAAGGCCTTTCCATGTCCACTCTCTCCCCAGAGGCAACCACCAGCCTGAGTTTCTTGTTCACCCCAGAAAGGAATTGGATGTGTACACATGTGTGAACACCTGCCTGCCCGTCTTTGACACAAAGACACTTTCTCTTTCGCTCTGTGCCTTGGCTTTCTCCCTTAGTAACATTTCCTGAAAGTCATCTGAATGTTTTTCTTATGTGCCCACGGTCATTGGTAACATACTTACCAAACTCACAATCAATGGACATTTCCAGATCTTTGTTATTATCAATGGTGAAGCTGCTGAGTATCCTCATCCTTGAAAGGCACAGGATTTTTAAAAAATTTTAAATTGAAGTGCAGTTGATTTACAGTATTGTGTCAAACTCTGCTGTATAGCACAGTGACTCAGTTATACACGGATATTCCTTTTTTAAAAAGGTGTTCTTTTCCATGATGGTTTATCACAGGATACTGAATATATTTCCCTGTGCTGTACAGTAGGGCCTTGTCCATATCAGTTTTTGTCCGCTCATCCCAAACTTCCAGTCCATCCCTCCCCCATCTCCCTCCCCCATGGCAACCACAAGTCTGTTCTCTGTGTCTCTGAGTCTGTTTCTGCTTTGTAGATAGGTTTATTTGTGCCATATTTTAGATTCCACATATACATGATATCACATGGTATTTCTCTTTCTCTTTCTGACTTACTTCACTTGGTATGATCATCTCTAGGTCCATCCATGTTGGTGCAAATGGCATCCTTTTCATGGCTGAGTAATATTCCACTGTATAGATGTACCACATCTTCTTTATCCATTTCTCTGTTGATGGATATTTAGGTTGTTTTCGTGACCTGGCTATTGTAAATAGTGCTGCAGTGAACACTGGGGTGCGTGTATCTTTTTGGATTGCAGTTTTGTCCAGGTACACGTGAGAGGTGTAGGGTTTTGTTTGGGACTGCTCACAGCATCCCGAGCCCTTGCTCTTGGACTGGAGGAGTGCAAGGGAAGCTGTATTCAAAGCAGAGGGTTAGGACTTTCGTATCTTAACCTGGAGTTATTCATTTTTATCTTCAAATCCACAAGGCTCTTTCATGGCGTCAAATACATGACTTCTGCAGAGTCAACATCTGCATGCATTTAAGAGTGGAAGCCGGAGATGCCGAATGCATGCCTGGCCTCTGCACATATCTCGGGTGAGGTGTGTTGCAAATTCATTGCTCTCCGCAAGGTGTGCTTGGAGAATTAAGCCTTAATTATGAAGGCAATTGGAAAAGGTGATGGCACCCCACTCCGGTACTCTTGCCTGGAAAATCCCATGGACGGAGGAGCCTGGTAGGCTGCAGTCCATGGGGTCGCAAAGAGTCGGACACGACTGAGCGACTTCACTTTCACTTTTCACTTTCATGCACTGGAGAAGGAAATGGCAACCCACTCCAATGTTCTTGCCTGGAGAATCCCAGGGACGGGGGAGCCTCGTGGGCTGCCGTCTATGGGGTTGCACAGAGTCGGACACGACTGAAGCGACTTAGCAGCAGCAGCAGCAACACAATTTAAGGGACTGAACTGAGCACACTGCAGATTTTTTTTTAATTTTATTTTTGTTTATTTGTTTATTTTGGTTGTGTGGGTCTTCACTGGTGTGTGTGATCTCTCTAGTTGTGGTGCACGGGCTTCTCATTGCAGTGGTTTTTCTTGTTGTGGAGCACAGGCTCTAGGGCACGCGGGTTTCAGTAGTTGCGGCACGTGCGCTCAGTAGCTGTGGCTCCCAGACGCTAGAGCACAGGCTCAGTAGTTGTGGTACACAGGCTTAGCTGCTCTGAGGCATGTGGGATCTTCCTGGATCAAGGATCGAACCTGTGACTCCTGCATTGGCAGGCAGACTCAACCACTGGGCCACCAGGGAAGTCCACATTGCAGGTTTTGAGTTTGCTTCTGTGCCATCTTGTCTCCGAGAAACACTCGAGGAGCTGGACTCTGAAAACTGCATCCAGCTGACACAAAACGTGAGCACGCACCTCAGACATCCACCAGCTCCCTTGCTGCCCTTCTTGGGTCATGAGCCACCACTGTCCACATCTGAGGTTCTGACTTGAAATCCAATTTCAGACAACCCTCCGTCTTTTCACCATCACTCATCGGCCGCCTGATGGGAAGAGCTGACTCACTGGAAAAGACCCTGATAATGGGAAAGATTGAAGGCAGGAGGACAAAGGGACAACAGAGGATGAGATGGTTGGATGGCATCACTGACTCAGTAGACATGAGTTTGAGCAAACTCTGGGAGATGGAGAAGGACAGGGAAGCCTGGTGTGCTGCAGGCCATGGGATCACAAAGAGCTGGACACAACTTAGCGACTGAACAACAACACAGGCTACAAACCTCCAACACCCACTTCTGCACAAGTAAACTTCAGGCCCTTTCAAAGTTAAGTGTCTTATATCTTGCTGTGGTTGTGTATTTCTTTGCTTTTTTAAAAAAGATTTATTGATTTATTTTTGGCTCTGCTGGGTCTTCAATGCTGTGTGAAGATCATGGGCTCTAGGGCACGCACAGGCTTCAGCAGTTGTAGTTCATGGGCTCTACAGAGAGGGCTCAGTAATTGTGGTGCATGGACTTGGCTGTTCCCCGGCATGTGGGATCTTCCCGGACCAGGGATCAAACTCATGTCCCGTGCATTGGTAGATGGATTCTTAATCACTAGACCACCAGGGAAGCCTGGTTGTGGATTTCTTAACATGTGTAAAACTGTTCCTCTTTTTTAAAAACGTTAGATTCCTGTTTTATTATGTGCCACTGATGATGTCCTTGCCCGCTCTGGTCCTAACCTCATTTTTCCCATAAGTGTGGTGATTTTTAGGAATGCTTGCGTCGCTCTGGCACAGAAAGGGCTATCCTTCACTTCTCAGATAGTAGTAACAACAAGTCACAATGTGGCATTGCCCCATGGCCCAGCCCATGGCCGGGGAGACCTCAGTTTTGTCACCTCCAGGTCTGTGACTGGCCCCCATGTTTCCTGTGGGCTGGCAGAACACAGCCCACATGAGGACATCATTAGAGGCAGCAGCTACTGTTTGTGCAGTTCTTCATCTGTGCAGGGCTCTGGGGTCTGGCAGTGAATTCAGAAATGCAAGGTGCCTGCTCTCCTACAGCCCACAGTCCCCTGGGCCTGGTGGTAGTAAACACAGCCACAGAGAGATGGACACAGTATTATAATTTCAGGTGGCAGTAAGTCCTGGAAGGAATTATGTTGGGGTGACAAGATGGGGTGAGCTGAGAGGGTCTCATTTAGAATAAAGAGTTTGGGGAAATGGAACCTCTTTATTCTTTAGAATAAAGAGGTCTGAGGCTGAGGTTTGAGCTGTAGATCAGGAAGAGGAAGGGGAAGCTGTCATGGGAGCCCTGGGGAGCAAAGTGAATTCTAGGTGCTCAGAACAGCACATGCAAAGGCCTTGAGGTTGCCTGGGGATTTTGAAGGAATATATTTTCTTTTTTTGTCTGTGCTGAGCAGCTTGTAGGATGTTAGTTGCCTGACCAGGGATTGAACTTGGACCCTTGGTGGTGAAAATGCAGAGTTCCAACCATTGGACCAACCAGGTAATTCCCTGGAACAGGTTTTTATTGCTTGGTTTTTCTGTGCCATGACTGAGGCACAGAATGGACCTCATAGCAACTCTATAAAGTGAGTGCCTAGGGATCTTCCATTTTATCAGTTCTAAAGGGGAAACCAAAGCTTGGAGAGGCTGAGACACTTACCCAGGAGCTTGGAGCCTGGAAGCCACAGAACCTACCTTGGATCTTACTCGATGGCCTAGTTTCTAACCACTGGCATGCTGCTGCTACTGCTAAGTCGCTTCAGTCGTGTCCGACTCTGTGGGATCCCATAGATGGCAGCCCACCAGGCTCCCCCGTCCCTGGGATTCTCCAGGCAAGAACAGTGGAGTGGGTTGTTTGATAGAATCCCAAGTGGGATGTAAGGACCATTTGCCTCCCATCCCTCTGTTAGACCACCCTCCCTCAGCTTGGCAGCTGCCTCCTCTGCCTTGCTCTTGGAGGGGTGGCTGCCTCTGGCACCAGTGGCTACCTCTGGCCAGCATATATCTTGCCCCCCACCCCCCACCATTTCCATGGCTCTGACCTTTGGTTTTTCATACATGTGAGACTTGTCTTCCAAACCTGGTCAAGGTTATGATGTTTGTGAATATGCATACGTGTGTGTGTGTGTGTGTGTGTTTGTGTGACCCCCTAATTTGAATACAAGGTTTCTATTTGGATATCTGCTGTTTAATTTCCCAAGGTTTCCCCCCTCACAAAAGGAAAAATGCATTACGTTTTATCTTTGTATCCTGTGGAACCCTGTGAATAATGGGCAACTGGGGATGAGGATTGCCAAGGAAACAGATAGGAAGGAAATTCAGGGTGTGTTGGGGGGGTGTCTATTTGAGCACAAAGGTGCACTTTTGATCTTCAGATTTCAAAGTGGGAAAGTCAAGGTGAGGTGGGAGCAGGGGTGAGGAGTAAACCCAAGAACGTCCAGTGCACAGTTCTTCCTGGCAGCTACACTAGCTTCACGTGGCCCAGGATCAGCAATGTCTCAGAGGTGGGGTGTGTTGTCTTTTCCTTAGATCAGTCCCAGGAAGCAAAAGTTTACAAGCCAAACACGGTGGTGGTTTTCTAGGGGGTGTAAGGGCAGGAAGAGGGTGGAGGCAGGTCTTCATCATAAAATCCCTTTCCACGTTCAAGACCCAACTCCTTGCCACGCTCTTTTCCTTAGCAGAGGGTGAGGACCCATAACTGGTAGACCTGTGCTTTAGTTCAGCTTTGATCCTCTTCGTGAGAATTTCTTTCTTTCCAAGCTCCAAGCACCCCCATCCAGCTTTCTTTTGGTGTCTATGTTTGTACGTGAAGGGACTAAGCTATACCTCTTATGCTGGGTCAGATTTGTCTTCATTTGAGCCCGAAGTTGCTCGTGGCCCAAATTCTCAACCTTTCCCGGCGTTCCATAATCACAGGCCTTGGGGAGGAATGCATCCCATTGCCCTCCAATTATGGTTTCCTCAGGAGGCTATTAAATCTTGATTTCTGAGAGAAAAATTGGGCATCCCGTGTTTTCCCTTTCAAGCCCTAGTGTTCTGCTACTGTGGGTGAGCCCTTCTAGAAACTTCCAAGTGGTTTCAGAGGCCATCAAGATATCACTGGGAATTGCAGTTATTTTATGATGGAGCTGGGCTTTAGAAAGAGCATAGGGGGTGTTTCTTTCTTTTTTTTTTTTTAGTTTTTATTGGAGTATAATTGCTTTACAATGTTGTGCTAGTTTCTGCTGTACAGCAGTGAATCAGCTACACATTTCCATATATCCCCTCTTTTTTTTGGGTTTCCTTCCCATATAGGTCACCCAGAGCCTTGAGTAGAGATCCCTGTGCTATACAATAGGTTCTCATTAGTGATCTATTTTTTACCTAGTATCTGCAACTCCAATACTTGGCTACCTGATATGAAGAGCTGACTCATTGGAAAAGACCCTGATGCTGGGAAAGAGTGAAGGCAAAAGGAGAAAGGGGCAGCAGAGGAAGAGATGGTTAAATAGCATCACCAACTCAGTGAACCTGAATTTGAGCAAACTCTGGCAGATAGCGAACAGAGGAGACTGGCATGCTGCAGTCCATGGGGGTCACAAAAAGTCAGACGTGAGTTAGGGATTGAATAACAACAACATAATAACAACATAGTATCAATAATGTATATATGTCAGTCCCAATTTTCCAATTCATTCCACTCTCCCCTTCCCCACTTGAGGCTCAAATGTTTGTTCTCTATGTCCGTGTCTCTATTTCTGCTTCGCAAATAGGTTCTCTGCACCATTTTTCTACATTCCACATATATGTGTTAATATACAGTATTTGTTTTTCTCCTAATGACTTACTTCATTCTGTATGACAGTCTCTAGGTCCATCCATGTCTCTGCAAATGGTACAATTTCTTTTCTTTTTTTTGGTGGCTGAGTAAAATTTTATTTAGCTGCTGCTGCTGCTGCTGCTGCTGCTAAGTCGCTTCAGTCATGTCTGACTCCGTGCGACCCCAGAGACTGCAGCCCACCAGTATCCCCCGTCCCTGGGATTCTCCAGGCAAGAACACTGGAGTGGGTTGCCATTTCCTTCTCCAATGCATGAAAGTGAAAAGTGAAAGTGAAATCGCTCAGTCGTGTCTGACTCTTAGCGACGCCATGGACTGCAGCCCACCAGGCTCCTCCACCCATGGGATTTTCCAGGCAAGAGTACTGGAGTGGGTTGCCATTGCCTTCTCCGTATTTTATTTAGAGCCCTGGACAATTCTTTTAGGCTATTTCCTTTGGAGGAAGAGGTCAGTGTGGGGTTGATGGGAATGTGCAGAGATTGTGGGTTTGGATCTGGATGGACATGTAGAGGTGTTCAGCTGGGACCTTTCTGAGTTCGGCTGTGGGGCTCCTGAAGGGCAGGGACAGCCCATTCCTTGCTGCCTCCCATGCCTGGCCTGGGGCTGCCTGAAGAGCAGGTATGTATGCCTTTGCATTTGTTAAACTGGATGGAGCACAGTGACAAGCTGGATTTGCAGCGTCAACCATCAGTCAAGATCAACAGTGATACTAAGTCCCAATCTGTCCCGCCCCCGATACCTGGCAGATTTGAGGAGCAACATGCAAAGGTGATGATGAACACAGTTTCCCCAAGAACACCTCAAGGGGGAGGAGACAAATGTTCTGCGGGCTTTAAATTTGATCACTTATGGGACCTCCCTGGTTGTCCAGTGACTAAGACTCTGGGCTCTCAGTGCAGGGGGCCCGGGTTTGAGCCCACACACCATAACTCAGAGTTTCAGTGCCAAAACTAAAGATCCCTTGTGACACAAGACCCAGTCACATAAATAAATAAACAATAAAACATTTGGTTACTTAATCTATCCAATGCCCCTCCCCCATCCCATGTCGGAGATTGTTATAGCTATTGTACAAAGCAGACTGAGTGATCAGATACCTGAAATTGTTGCTGAATTGTGGCTAGTGCTGATGACACCTTTGAAAACCCTCCAAGGGTCCAGGTGCTATGCTATATTATCTTGTCTGATGCTCAAGAGAGCCCCAGGTACTGTGACTGTCCCTGTGTCTGCATGGTGGAACCAAAGCACAGAAAATGGAGTCACGTGACCAGGAAGTGGCTGCTTCCACTCCAAACCCAGGTCT
The DNA here is from genome assembly GCF_029378745.1 of Bos indicus. Classification (NCBI taxonomy): domain Eukaryota; kingdom Metazoa; phylum Chordata; class Mammalia; order Artiodactyla; family Bovidae; genus Bos; species Bos indicus. The sequence continues at coordinate 15,895,523 of NC_091766.1, read as the reverse complement.
GCCTGACTCCATGATTCGTTGTGCTCCACATGCAGGGTGATGTGAAGCTGTAGATCCCAGGTCTGATGGGAGGGCCTTGAGAGACCAGATTGAGACACTCTGAGCACATCACACCTTCCCCATCCCAGGCCTGGAGGTTGAGGGACCAGGGTGCTTGGTGGACGGTCCATCTGTCTATCAGCTTGATCACACGACAAAGATGGAGAAGGGAGAACTGGGAGGACTAAGGGAAGGCAGAAAGCTCAGCCAGAAAGCGGCATTTGGCTCTCTGGCTGTTCAGTGCAAGAAAGAAAACACTTTAGCTTTTGCAGAATAATCTGAGGAAATTAACAGGTTAGGCGTGTTCCAGCCCTGCTGTGAATTTGCTTAGAGTATCAGCACAATTTGTTACAAAATGTGCTTGATTTGTAGCTAAACGTTCTTGTGCTGGTGCACTGATTTCTGTCTGTCTCCCCAGGAGGCGGTGGAACTGTGTGTGCTCTATTCAGTCTTGTGTTCAGAGCTCTGATGCTGCCTGCCACTCTGTAGGAGCTCAGAGCTGTTGGTCCAGGGACCTAGAAGGAAGATGGTGATAGGATTGGCAACACTATGGGTGTTGCTGCCTAGTCAACTTTTTAATTAAGAAACTAAGAATCCTAGTCAGAGAGCCTGTCTGTAAAGGTCAAAGGGTTTTCTAGGACATCTCCATGGTGTGGAAAACAATCTGCTGCTGCTAAGTCACTTCAGTCGTGTCCGACTCTGTGCGACCCCATAGACGGCAGCCCACCAGGCTCCCCCGTCCCTGGGATTCTCCAGGCAAGAACACTGGAGTGGGTTGCCATTTACCTGTGAGTAAATACTGGTTGGAGAGCGAGGGTGTGGCTACTCTGGATCCTGGTGGGGAAAGAAAATTCCTCCATGGTCCTCCTGTATGCATGTAAAAGAGACTTCTTATCAATGAGCTTTCTCCCCAAAAGGGGACTTTGTCTGAGAGCGGAAATGCTACTCATCTTTCTTCGAATGTTCTTAGAAGTACCTTGCATCCAGTTGGATGGACAAGCATTTTGCTGTTGTTGTTCAGCTCCTTAGTCGTGTCCAACTCTTTGTGACCCCACGGACTGCAGCATGCCAGGCTTCCCTGTCCATCACCATCTCCCGGAGTTTGCTCAAACTCCTGTCCACCGAGTCGGACAAGCATTTACACAGCTTTAATTTCCTTCGTGCATTTCTCCCAAGTGTGTGCCGGGGCTTGGCAGCATAAACAGAAGCAGAGTCAGGAAGTTCCAGGTGTACAAGGTGCTTACTCAGGTAGACGGAGGGCTGCAAAGTGGGTCCAAAGAGCCAGTAAAGTCTGAGGGTCCAGTGGCAAAGGGACAAACACATTCTTTTCATAAGTCAAAATAAACACGGGCAGGAAATGGGTGCCCCCCCATCCGCATCGGAGAACTCCATCTTTTTCTAGTAGAAGAGCCGTGTCTGAAGTGTACACATGGGGGTGTCCCAGGAATACCTGCTGGGCTCCCGGAATGGACACGCCACATGGAGCTTTTAGATGGAAAAATAAAGCAGCCAGGCTGGCTTCAAGAACCAACTCAATAAGGAAATGAGTCGAGTGTTGTGTCTCTTTGGTCACGATGGAATTTAAAATAGGTGTTTTTTTATTCTGACGAATGATTCCATTTCACGATGTCTCCACAGAAAGGCAGTACGTTCTCCTGTTTACTCTTGTCCTTTAGGAGTTGAGGATATTTTCCCTGTTCCCTGTCTCTCTGCTTAGCCTCTGCCAGCGCGTGGGTGTAGCAGCTCCCGGGAAATTGGCTTCTGGTGACCTGTACATTATTCAAGACCACCGTGTTCTTGTTACTGGGAAGCCATCAGTCATATGAATGGACCTTTTTATGGTTGAGATTGTCCCCAGGGAAACCCTCCTTGCAATTCAGGCCTTCCACAGTGACAGATTTCAGACTCTGACATTTCTCATTCCCACTCTGTTGTTCCCATGGATGCTATGGTTCTCTCTCTCACTTCTCCCCACTAGAAAATGGTTATACAAGATCCCAATGCTGGGAAAGATTAAGGGCAAGAGGAGAAGGGGCGACAGTGGATGAGATGGCTGGATGGCATCACTGCCTCAATGGACATGAGTTTGAGCAAACTCGGGGAGATAGTGAAGGACAGGGAAGCCTGGCATGCTGTAGTCCATGGGGTTGAAAAGAGTCAGACATGACTTACGACTGAACAACAGCAACAATTAACACAACATTGTAAATTAATTCTACTTTGATTAAAAAAAAAAGAAAGAAAATGGTTATACCTAATCCCAAAAATGACACAGAAAATGTAAACATGTGGGCAAATATCAACGAGAAAAATATGCATGGAATTCAAGGCAGCAGGTATCAAGGAAAGAAGGAGAGAGGTTTTGCATTAAGTGAAGGGACAATCTTTAAATGAGGGTCAGGTATGCATAGAACCAACTTCAGAGAACAAATTGCAGGAAATAGGAGGAGAATTAAGAAACCTCAGGGGAGATACAAACAGAGCCTTGATCATGTAGATAAATCTCAATTAAGGAACAAGGAGTTTGAATAATAAGGTTAATAAGATCATGGTAACAGATATGGGCTGGACTTTGTATTCTGCAAACAATACACATTTTAAAGTGCTCTTGGAATATTTAGAAAAACTAATCATCTGTTAAATCTCAAGGGGAAAAAAAAACCCAATTCTTCCCAAAAAGCAGACATTGAACTGCCTAATCTCTGGCTGTAAGTAAACATAACTGGAAATTAATTTTTAAAAGCTTAACCAAACAACCATTCAAGACAAACTCCTACCATGTGATAATTAAAAACAATACAGAATTCTTAACTTTGGTCAAAGGCAGAACTCAACACTGCAAGGACAGATGTTTTAGAAGACAGCGGAGATGTGAACACAGACTTAAATGATTAAACAGAGAAATGAGACAACGAATAATGAAGCAAATCTACACAGGAAGAAGGAAATAATCAATTAGTGGGGACTCACTGATTAGAAAACAAACAGAACTGACAATTTCAAAACTGGATCTTTTAGAGCTGCAATATGCAATAGGGTAGCCATTAGCTACAGCAAAATTGTTTCTCAGTCATGTCAGTTGGTTTCCAGCACTTGGTGGCTACACATGACTAGTAGTAGTAGTGTTACTTGCTTAGTTGTGTCTGACTCTTTGTGACTTCATGGACTGTAGCTAGCCAGGCTCCTCTGTCCATGGAATTCTCTAGGCAAGAATACTGGAGTGGACTGCCATTCCCTTCTCCAGGGGATCTTCCTGACCTGGGAATCAAACCTGTGGCTCCTGCATTGCAGGCCGATTCTTTACCATCTCAGCCACCAGGGAAGCCCCTGCTGCTGCTGCTGCTAAGTCACTTCAGTTGTGTCTGACTCTGTGCGACCCCATAGACTGTGCAGCCCACCAGGCTCCCCCGTCCCTGGGATTCTCCAGGCAAGAACACTGCAGTGGGTTGCCGTTTCCTTCTCCAATGCATGAAAGTGAAAAGTGAAAGGCAAGTCGCTCAGTCGTTTCCCCGACTCTTAGCGACCCCATGGACTGCAGCCTCTAGTGACTACCAAATTCCACAGTACAGATACAGATCTTCTCTGTCAATGCAGACTGTTTATTGGGCAGTGCTATCTTAGCATGAAGACTATAGTGTAACTAAGGGAAAAAATATGTGGAAAGAATAAATATATATTAATAAAGACAGAACATGGAAATGTAACAAAACCCACAAAAAGATTATAAAGCCAGCTCTGGTAATAAATAACTTGCAAAATATTATTAAATAACCATTTACTGGTTTAAGTGCTCATCTTATTTAGGTTAAGTTTTTAGTTTAGTTGATAATTTGTGTCTGACTCTTTTGTGACCCCATGGGATTTCCCAGGCAAGAATACTGGAGTGAGTTGCCATTTCCTTCTCCAGGGGATCTTCCCAATGCAGGGATCGAACCCATGTCTCCTGCATGGCAGACGAATTCTTTACCACTGAGCCACCAGGAGTTTAAGTTAGTCACTTCCTTTCACAAGAAATTAAAGTTCTGAATTTGCCCCTAAGAACAGCTATGCCTGAATCTCATAAGTTGTGCTCTTTTGTTGTTAATTTCTAAATAGCCTGTAAAAGTTACATTGACTCAAGAAGCAGTAGGCTAAAACTCAGTAACTTTTAAAAAGTCATTGCTACAGTTAATTGCCTAAAATGTGTATGGATTACATATATACATGAGGGAAATTTTCCAAAATATCCATAAGAAACAAGGCACTTTAACAAGAGTAGTTTTAAGGAGCAGGTCGGCGGTGGGGTCGGGGGTTGGTTTGAAGTGCAACTTAGCAATGGGAGACACAGTCAATCACGTGCAGAAGCTCTGACATCCTGGACTCACACCGCAGATCCAGATGGTCCAAGTCTGAGTACCTACCTAGCTTCTTTTCTTAGTTCTTCTTGTGAGTCTTGTGTACCTGCCCAAGGTGGAGACTTGGGAGTTATCCATGTTGATAAGCCTGATAACCCCACCTCCCCTGATGGCTTCAGACGTCAGCCTCTTTCTCCCTGTTCCCTCTTGTCTTCTTTATCCAGCTACCAGAGAACCAGAATACTGACCCTGAATGTGGATCTGAAAGTGAAAGTCACTCAACCCCACAGACTGTAGTCCTCCAGGCTCCGCTGTGCATGGGATTCTCTAGGCAAGAACACTGGAGTGGGTAGCCATTCCCTTCTCCAGGGAATCTTCCTGACCCAGGGATCGAACCCAGGTCTCCTGCATTGGCAGGCAGATTCTTCTTTACCATCTGAGCCACCAGGGAAGCCCGAATGTGCATCTGGTGGTATCTTGTTCTGGCTGAAGCCCTTCTTTGGCTCCTCCTGTGATGCAAAGTCCAAGCCCCTTGGCTCCCTAACCGTCCCATCTTGCCCGATGTCCCACACCTTTTCCTCTGTACTTTGCCCTTCATCAGCTCTGAACTCTTTTATGCTTAATGCAGCCCTGTTGATTCACACATTTGCATGTACTGTCCATCTCCTGCTGGAATAAAACCAGTCACCTGATTCCCTCCACTTTTTTTTCTCCCCTGTGAGTTTTACTGTGCACCTTGTGTGTGTGCATGGCACTGGGATGCAGTAATTCGACAGATGCAGTAATAAACCTCCCCTTCTCAGGACTTTCTTGGTGTCTCAGAAGGTAAAGAGTCTGCCTGCAGTGCAGGAGACCCAGGTTCGATCCCTGGGTCAGGAAGATGCCCTGGAGAAGGGAATGGCAACCCACTCCAGTATCCTTGCCTGGAGGATCCCATGGACAGAGGAGGCTGATGGGCTACAGTCCATAGGGTCCCAAAGAGTTGGACACAACTAACACTTTCACTTTTTTCCCTTTCTTCTGGCTTGCCTGTTTCTTTTGTGCATCCTAGGAGAGAAGAGATAATGTCTCCATCCCTTTCTGCAACCCAATGCCAAGGGCCCAAATCCAGATGGGCCAGAGTAAGAAACACCATGAATTAAACCCGCAGTATATCCATGGTGCTGCACCCTGGTCCTAGTCTCCCTGAGACCTGGGTTCCAACTGGCCCGGCTGCTTGCTAGCTGAACTGGCATTTAGCACAGCAGCCCTTATGTGCTTCAGTGTCTCCATCTATAATGGCGGTGGTTGTTCGAATAATAGTGTTAGTAAGAGCTTATTAACTGATATAGGTTGAATGTTGTATTCAGCAAACGGAATATATATCTTAAAGTGTATTCACCTGGAATGGGTGGGGGTGGGGGGACGTTAGAGAATGGCCATTCACTGCTTGGGTCTACAGGAATTGCAAGCAAAGGTGTGCTGCGTGCTTAGTTGCTCAGTCGTGTCTGACCCTTTGCGACCCCATGGGCTGTAGCCTGCCAGCCTTCCATTCCTCTGTCCATGGAATTCTCCAGACAAGAATACTCGAGTGGGTGGCCATGCCTTTCTCCAGGGGATCTTCCCAACTCAGGGATCGAACCCACGTCTCCCGCGTTGCAGGATTCTGAGCCACTGGGGAAGCCCAGGCAAGCATATGTGGGCATCTTCAAATGTGGGGGCGAGAGGGAACATTGGTTGGAGGGCACTCCGAAAACAAACCTTGTAAGTTTTCTTAGGAATGTAATTTATGAGCATGGTGTTCAGTATTCTGGGCGCGTCGAGGGTAGACATCTCGGGAGTAGGGTCGGAGAAGAGTGCGGACTCTCCCTGCCACACCCCCTAGCCCCCAAGTTGGCAGATTGTGCTGTTGGACCCTGGCGAGCCGATGCCCCTCTCTGGGCTCCTCCCGAGTGAGGCCTGGGGCCAGGGCCCCCCTCGGCCATCCCGGGCGCTGCCTGCCACGCGGTGACCCGATCTCCTCCCGGGCACACGCCCAGTTCCGTGCGCGGCCCAAGCCATACGGCGGCTGCTCGAGGCGGTCCGCACACTCGGTTTCTCCTTTTCTTTAATTTCTTCCAAACTCCCATCCTCTGCGGGCCTGCCCTGCAAGGTTTGAACCCTCGGAAGGGGCCCCCTCCTGGGGCCCCAGGCGCGGACCGCCCGGCGGCGGTCACAGCCAGAGCGCCAGTCGGGCGAGCCGAGCCCCGCGCGCCCGAGGGGCGGGGCCAGAGCCCCAGCAGCACGCCCGCCCATTGGCTGAGCGCGAGGGCGGCGCTGAGGCTGCCGCCACCGCCCGGCCCGGATTCCACGGAGCGGAGCGCACCTCGGGCTTTGTGCTTCTCTGCTGCAGCCAGCTTGCGGGGGGCGGGGCTTCTCCCACCGTGGGTCCGCCCCTCATGAACACACACACAAACACACACACAAACACACATATAGATGTTTGGAACTCACCAATCTTGAGGCTGCCGAGGCGGGGAGCCACCTCCACCCCACGCCCGCCCCTTGAGGCTCCGCCTTCGTCTTCACGCGCCGTATTTCTGCGAAGAGCTCCGCCACTCGAGTCCAAAAGCATCTGGGAAGATGTTCGCGCAGGCGGGGGCGGCATTGTCGGAGGAGGAAAGTGGAGTGGGGAGCTTCTTTGCTTCAAGAACGCGAGCTGCTGCGGTCGCGGCTTCTCAAGGAGCGCAGACCCTAAAGGGCGTCTGGACAGTTGACCACCTAAGCTGTCAAAAGTCACTCAGTCCCCCTATCCCACCGTTAAATCAACCGGATTCCAAGGGAGGAATTTACCGAGAAGGTGCTGCCCGCGCCCGGGGGCTTCGGGGACTCGAACCTCCGCTGTCAGAGTCTGGGGCGGACGCGAGGGAGAAAGTCATAGGATGGACTTTAAGGAGTTTGTAAAATTCACACTTTCAGGGAGGGCCACGGAGCCCTGCGGTTAATGTGTCCGCCGGTCTATGACGCCACTGTTCCGTTTGGAAATTTCTGGAAAGCAGTAATTTTTGGAATAATAAATCGAGCTTTTTTTTTTTTTTAACTACAGGCTTTGGAAAGGAGGGCAATGTAGCAAAATACTATTAACATATGTTGTGATATGGAAAAATTTAATACTGTTTTTTTTTAAGTTTTCTTTTTACCATATAACATCTTAACTGAGAAAAACCAAATTGATTTGAACTTAAAAAGTCAAAGAAACCAAAAGTGGGTGTATTTTTATAAGTAAGTCATTTACCTCTCGGTCTTTGTCCCACTATTCTAGCTTTTAACCTTGCTTGGATATAAATTGGTAACTTTTAATTTTGATGTAGTTTGCAAGTTGACAGAAAAGCCTCAAGAATTGTACCAAATTCACTAGTTTTACCTCTTTGATTTTAGTATCTGTCTCGTGGATTTATGTATACACATTATATATATATATATGTAAAGAGAGAGCTTTCCCCCCGCTGAATCATCTGAGAGTCAGAGGCAGGCAGGTGTATCGTTCCTTTGCCTTTAATTCCTGGGGGTTATATTCTAAGAATAAGAAAATGCTCTTACACAACCGTGGTACAATGTTTAAAATCAGGGCATTAACACTGATGCAATATTTGAATCCACAATCTATTAAATAAATTTCATCCATCGTCTCAGTGTTGCTTGTCCTCAATAATATTACTTCCTGCTCCTGGTCCAGATTCCAATCTCAGAAAACACTTGGTAGTCAGTTACTTTGATTGTTGATTTTGTACTAAGGCAAAAAAAAAAAAATCATAAGAGAAAACTTTGTAAAGCTCTCTCAGATGTCTGTCGGCTATTCTGACAGTCACTAGAGGAATATTTGGGAGTAGAATGATATAATGGATCAAAAACCTTTCTTAATCATCTAGCAGAGTTTTTTAATGTACTTTTATTTTTAAATTTTTATTGAAGTATCCTTAATTTATAGTGTTGTGTTAGTTTCAAGTGTCCAGCAAAATGATTCAGTTATACTAAAAAAATGTATTTTTAAATAGATGTCAATTTCAGAAGGGTGTACCCATACATAGGAAAAATGAAAAATCAATTTGTGCTTATATGTGAGTATGCTGCTATGCACCCTCTACTTCATCTACATTTCCTTTTCCACAAGAAGTCATGGGGCACATTTCCTGTGTCCCTTCCAGGGGGACATATGTCCCATTCATCCTTTTCTTTCCCCCTCATTTGAAAATGTAATTTCCATGCAGCAGAATTCTGTGTTTCAGTGTAATGTTCTGTGGGATCCTTGTTCCCTGATGAGGGATCAAACCCGTGCCCCCTGCATTGGAAGTCTTAGAGTCTTAACCACTAGACCTCCAGGGAAGTCTTATTTTGACTGATTATTGGGCTTCCCTGGTGGCTCGGATGGTAAAGAGTCTGCCTGCACTGCAGGAGACCCGGATTCAATCCCTGGGTCAGGAAGATCCCCTAGAGAAGGGAATGGCAACCCACTCCAGTATTCCATGGACAGAGGAGCCTGGTGAGCTACAGTCCAGGGAGTGGCAAAGAGTTGGACACAACTGAGCAACTAACACTTTTTTCTTTATCGTCATGTAACCACCACTACAGTCAAGGTATGGGATGGTCTGGTCACTCCCCCGCTGCAAATTTCTTTCTGTTGCTTGCAGTCAGCCTTCCCCAGTTCCAGCCCCTGGTTACCACTGATGTGTCCATTGTCCCTAGAGTTTTGCTTTTCCCAGGATGTCACATAAAGGGAATCATAGAATGTGTATCTTTGGAGACTAGCTTTTCACACTCAAAATGATGCATTTGAAATTCATCTCCGTGTTGTGGGAATCAGCAGTTAAAAAAATTTTGGGGGGGGAGTAAAGTTGCTTTACAATGTTGTGTTAGTGTTTGCTGTACAACACAGTGAATCAGCTATATGAATACATGTGTGTGTGTGTGCTCAGTCATGTGCTTTGCAACTCCATGGACTGTAGCCTGCCAGGCTCCTCTGTCCGTGGAATTCTCCAGGCAAGAATACTAAAGTGAGTTTCCTACTCTAGGGATCTTCCTCACCCAGGGATTGAAACTGCGTTTCTTACATCTCCTGAATTGACAAGCAAGTTCTTTACTGCTAGTGCCACCTGGGAAGCCCCATGTATACATATATTCCCCCTTCTTTTTGGATTTCCTTCCCATTTAGGTCACCACAGAGCGCTGAGTAGAGTTCCCTGTAGTATACAGTAGGTTCTCATTAGTTATCTATTTTATACTTAGTAGTGTATATATGTCAATCCCAAAGAAAAAAACAAATGTCAGATATTAACGCATATATGTGGAATCTAGAAAAATGGTACAGATGAATGTATTTGCAAAGCAGAAACAGAAAACAAATGTATGGACACCGGGGGGGAAAGGGGTGGTGATGGTGGGAGATTGGGACTTAATTCTTTTTTGACTGCTCTCTAGAGTTCATTGTCGGAGAAGGCAATGGCAACCCACTCCAGTACTCTTGTATGGAAAATCCCATGGATGGAGGAGCCTGGTGGGCTGCAGTCCATGGGGTCGCCAAGAGTCGGACAACTGAGCGACTTGACTTTCACTTTTCGCTTTCTTGCATTGGAGAAGGAAATGGCAACCCACTCCAGTGTTCTTGCCTGGAGAATCCCAGGGACAGAGGAGCCTAGTGGGCTGCTGTCTATGGGGTCACACAGAGTCGGACACGACTGAAGCGACTTAGCAGCAGCAGCAGAGTTCATTGTATGGAAATACAGTGTTTATCCATTCCCCAGCTGAGGGATATTTAGTTTGGTTTCCAGTTTTACGACCAACCTAGACAGCATATTAAAAAGAGACATTACTTTGCCAACAAAGGTCCGTCTAGTCAAGGCTCTGGTTTTTCCAGTGGTCATGTATGGATGTGAGAGTTGAACTATAAAGAAAGCTGAGCGCCGAAGAATTGATGCTTTTGGAGTGGAGCAGTGGTGTTGGAGAAGACCCTTGAGAGTCCTTTGGACTGCAATGAGATCCAACCAGTCCATTCTAAAGGAAATCAGTCCTGGGTGTTCATTGGTAGGACTGATGTTGAAGCTGAAACTCTAATACTTTGGCCACCTGATGCGAAGAGCTGACTCATTTGAAAAGACCCTGATGCTGGGAAAGATTGGGGGCAGGAGGAGAAGGGGACGACAGAGGATGAGATGGTTGGATCGCATCACTGACTCAATGGACATGAGTTTGGGTGGACTCCGGGAGTTGGTGATGAACAGGGAGGCCTGGCATGCGGCAGTTCATGGAGTCACAAAGAGTCAGACACAACTGAGCTACTGAACTGAACTTGCAGTGATGATGAATGTATCCACTGTAAACATTCCCATACGGGTCTTTGTGTGAACCTAAATGTTCTGTTTTGTTCTTCACTTCACTTGGCTAAACCCCTAGCTTCTGTGGTAAGGATCAGAAGTATGTGTCACTTTATAAGAAATGACCAAACTGTTTCCCAAACTAGCTGTCCATTTCCGAGTCCCACAGTGTATGTCTTGTTCCTTTTCCCACTAACAAGCTATATTCTTTAGATACTTCTTCCCCCTTAATGCTATCTTGGAAGTGATTCCAACATTAAAATACATCGAGCTGCCTCCATTTTCACAGCTGTGTGCTATTCCATCCCTTTGATCCACATTAATTTATCTACACAGTCTCCTGTCTTGGACCTTTATGCTGTTTACAGGCTTTTGCTGTTGCAAACCCCAACGGCTAATGTATTGTAGGGCACAGAATATCCCTGTCTAGGCATCTAGGTGCACATATGCTCTCTTGTCTGCAGGATAATTCCTAGAAGTAGATATACTGGGGTCAAGTTGCACCTGCTTCCTTTGCTTCATACCACCCCTTTCTCTCTCTTTCTTTTTCTCTTTTTGGCTTCTCTGGGTCTTTGTTGTGTCATGGGGGCTTTTCTCCAGTTGTGGGCTGCAGTTGTGGCATGTGGGCTTTGAGCACACAGGCTCAGTAGTTGTGGCACGTGGGCTTAGTTGCCCACACTGCATGTGGGATCTTAGTTCCCTGCCCAGGGTTTGAACCTGCATCCCCGCATTGGAAGGCAGATTCTTAACCACTGGACCACGAGGGAAGTCCCCCATATCACCTGTCTTAAGCCAACTGGCATTTCTGTAGATTTCTCTCTGGAGAAAGGGTCATTTGGTCAGGAGCCTTCCACTTTACTTCGGGAAGTTCAACCAGAGGATGCCTTCTTGCGGTTTGTTTAGAATTCACTTTTCAATCTTCTCAGTGGGTTGGAGTGAAAAAGCCACTGGGGGTGAAAGTTTCAGGAAGGTAGTGGCTGCTTCTCCTCTAGTGAAGTTGGAGGCCAGGAGCTTTAGGAAAGTTTAGGGAGAATTGGGAGGATATTGGGGCCAGCAGCCCAAGGCAGCTAGGGTGGGAGGGTGGGGGACGGGAGATGGGTGAACAAGGAACCTGTGTGTTTGGAAGGGGGAGGTCTGGGTGGATTTTCCATTACACACGAGTCATGAACCTGTCCTGGGAAGGTCCACAGCTCCTGGGCTTCTTGGCATTTTCTTGAAAAGACTGCCATCCTCTCTGGAAGGAACAGCTTGGAGGGGAGGGCATGACATTTTGAGCCAGGGCTGGTGTGTGTTGAGTGTGCTATGTGTTGGGGACTCACTTGGTGTCTGTGAACAGGGGCAGGGCAAGGGGCACAGGGAGGGGAGAGTCAGACCCCTCCTCCATTCTCATCTTGCCAAATGCCTGGTTTTCATAATTCAACCTGGGACGAGGGGTGGGTGGGGGGGAACCACCAGTGGCATTTCTGCTAAATAAGATAAAGTACTTGGAAACAGATGGGAGACACCCAGAGCTGCCTTATTGTTATCAGAGTATAGTCTTCAAAAGTTAAAAAACACAACTGTTAGGCAAACAAACAAATCCCCCAACCAACCAGTCAAACAAACCAAAAAGAACACCAGGCAGCACTTTTAACCCTTTAGCAAGGGTTTAGCTGGGATGGTAAAGCCAAAGCATTTGTCATCACTAAACCAGGAGCACAAAGTTAGATATGAGGACGTTACTGTCCCAGGGGGGCAATAAACCTGTCGTCATTGCAGATTATTTCTTCTCTGGGATAAAAATGATTTACAACATATCCATCTCTAAGTTAACATCTGGCTTTCTGGAGTTGAGGCCCCAGTAGAAATAGTAAATCAATCACAGGTAAGTTTCACGGGGGAAGGGGTTGACAAATGATCCAGCCCATTGCCTGCTTGTGTAAATAAAGTTTTATTGGACACAATGTGTTTGTACCCATAGGTCTTCTCTGAGGCTGTCTTCACACAGAGTGCACTTGTTGTGGCATGGAACATATGGCCCGAACATTTGCTTTGTGACCTTCTGTGGGAAAATCTTGCCAGCTCTTTTGCTGGAGAATGAAATTGTTCTCAGGTGGACCTCTTAGGCAGGGCTCCAGAAGAAGTCTGAATAGCCCTGTGAGCAGCCTCTGGCCTTGTGTGTGAGCTTCGGGTCATTTTTTCTTAGCATTGTCTAGGCAGGAAGGTTTATATGTCTGGGAAGTTTTTGGTAGATCTTTGCCAACAGCTCTTTTGAACCGAAGTGCTGACCCTCAGAGGCAGCCCCAGCCCAGGAAACAGACTCCTTCCTGCTCACACGTGTGCTTTTCCAGAGGGTGGAGTCTTCATGGATCCTAGATAATTGTCTGCCTTCTGTATTGCTTCCTGCCATTGAGTTCCTTCGGTTCCTGTGGACAGATTATTAATAATGATGAGAATACTATTGCCCACAATAACTGCTATCAAACCTATACTTGCCTATTAAATAATCTAGTGCCTTGCCCACATCCCTTCTTTTAGGTGTGAGAAGGAGTTAAGAGGTTATCATCCCCATTTGACAGACAAGAAAACTGAGGCTGTCATGGGTTCTTTACAGAAACCTTTGTGGCATGCCTGTGGGTGGAGAACTATATGCAGGTCACTCCTCCTTGACTGGGTGGACCCTGTGGATGCCTGTTTCATTGTTTAAACCTAGGAGTATCGTGTTCAGAGCCAAAAGATAGAAGTTACGGCTTTGGCCCTGCTGGGTCTCAGCTAAGTAAAAAGTCTTCTCTGTGAGATGGAGATAATGTTACTTACCTGCTCTCCCTGCTGGAGTCTTTATTATAATTAAGTAAGACTCTAATACTCGAATACTTTGGCCACCTGATGCAAAGAGCCAACTCATTGGAAAAGACCCTGATGCTGGGAAAGACTGAGGGCAGCAGAAGGGGGCGACAGAGGATGAAATGGTTGGATGGCATCATCAGCTCAATAGACATGAGTGTGAGCAAACTCAGGGAGATACTGAAGGACAGAGAAGCCTGACATGCTGTAGTCCATGGCGTCCCTAAGAGCTGGACACAACTGAGCAACTGAACAATAACAAAGAATCTAATGGGGGGTATGGAAACCCTCAAGAACCTCCACAGCCATTGGTGGGTTAACTCCATCCTGCTCCTGTTACCGTTTCTTAGTTCTTTCTGGATCCACACAGAAAAATCAGATGATGCACTTGGGCACAGATGCTCTAAATTTTCCATGTAATTTTTAAAAAAATAATATTTATTTATTTATTTTTGGCTGTGCTAGGTCTCCACTGCTTCACGAGCTCTCTCTAGTTGCAGTGAGTGAGGGCTACTCTCTAGCTGCAGTGCACAAGCTTCTCATTGCCATGACTTCTCTAGGGTGCGTGGGCTTTAGTAGTGGCGATGCACTGGCTTGGTTGCCTCGAGGCATGCGGAATCTTCCCCGATCAGAGATCAACCCTGTGTCCCTGCATTGGCAGGCGGATTCTTAACCAGTGGACCACCAGGGAAGTCCCTTCACATCTCTTATTCCATGGCTTCCCCCCCGCCCACCCCCACACACACCTTTGGATCATGACAATCTTAAGGAGAATTAAAGTTCCAGAAAAATTTGCCTACGAACCCCTTGCAAAGCTTGGATTTTCCCTCTTCTTGACCTATAGGATTGATTTTCATTGTATAAATTTCAGCAGTGACAGTTATTCAAGCTCATCTTATTGTGTATAGACATTTCCCTCCTTTTTAAGTTGTAGTCAAGCACCCATTTGGTGAAGGGCATGGCAACCCACTCCCATTCCTAGAGAATCCCATGGACCGAAGAGCCTGGTGGGCTACAGTCCATAGGATCACAAAGAGTTGTACACAACTGAAGTGACTTAGCACACACGCACGCAAGCACCTATTGGTGATGCTGTCAGTGGGAATTCTGCCTCTGTTAAAAAGGGGATTCTGACATCTGCTACAACATGGATCAACTTTGAGGATGTGTTGTGGTTTAGCCGATAAGTCATGTCTGATTCTTTGCAACCCCGTGGGCTGAAGCCCCACCAGGCTCCTTTGTCCATGGGATTTCCCAGGCAGGAATACTGGAGTGGGTTGCCATTTCTTTCTCCAGGGAATCTTCCCAACCCAGAGATCGAAACTGCATCTCCTGCATAGGGAGGTGGATTCTTTACCACTGAGCCACCAGGGAAGCCCTAAGGACGTGATGCTCAGTGAAATATGCCAGACACAAAAGGACACGCACTGTCTGATTCTGCTCATTGGAGGTCCCGAGAGGAGTCAGATCTGTAGAGATAGGAAGTAGATGGTGAGGGTCAGGGCCTGGGGGAGGGGATGCGGGGATCAGTGTTTCTTGGAGACAGAGTTTCAGTTTGGGAAGGTGAGAAAGTTCTGGGGATAGTTGTACAACAATGTGAATGTACTTAATGCTACTGAGCTGTGCATTTGCAATTGGTTAAGATGGTCAGTTTTATGCATATTTTGCCACAATTTAAAAAAAAAAAAATGTGTTCCTCATTGCACTAACCACACTCAGCAGCCACAGGGAATTGGCTACCGTGTTGATCAGCGCAGATCGAGATGATTTCCGTCAACGCAGAAAGTTCCACCCAACACCAGTGCTCATGTGGAAATGTAGCTTCAGAGGCCTTTTAAGTTCCCTGGGTCTGGTCGGTGGTGTCCATGTGGGCCATAATGTTCACTGCAGCTCTCGAGGGTCCTGGGGATTTGGGGGTGAAGACCATGTCCCAGCTTCCAAACCGTGTTTTGAGCTATGCAGGAAGTGAGCAAAGAAGGCATCCTTGGGGAACAGGCTCTGCTTGTGGCCTCAGAGGAACCATCGGTCCAGGGATAAATTTGCTGGCAGCCTGGGAAGGGAAGGCTGGTCGTGGAGGTCCAGGCCAGATACTGAGGGACCAAAATCAGGGGCAAGCAGGAAGTCATGAGTAGTGAGATGTCAGGATAAAGAGTGTGTTACAAGCTGCTGGACAACGCCAGAGTGGAGTCCAGCCTTCAGTGGACAAGTTCAATTGCATCAAATAAGAAACTCCAGGCATAGAAATCCAAGCACAGTCTCTGCCCCGTTCATCATCTCTTGCAGGTCACAGCAGAAATACCACCTCCACTTCCCTTCGGCACAGTGCTTGCTGTGTATGCAGTTATACTTCTTTTTTTAATTTAAAAATTGTTGTTATTATTTTGGGGCTATGCTAAATCTTCAGTGTGGCGTGCAGGCTTTCTCTAGTTGCAGTGCACAGGCTTAGTTGCCTTACCACGTGCGGGATCCTAATTCCCCAACCAGGGATCGAACCTGCATCCCTTGCATTGGAGGGTGGATTCTTAACCATTGGACAACAGGAAAGTCCCTGCAGTTATGCTTTTAAATAATGAATATGCCTCCTCCATTAGACTCGTGGGCCTAAAGGCAAACTCTGTGGCCATTGTGTTCCCATAGAGGTTGTAAACATCTGGATCAAATGTGTAAGCAAATGTGCGTTGAAGCACAAATAAACCTTTGGGACATTTGCTTAACCTCCTCTCACCTCAGTTTCCTCATTGTAAAATGGAGAAAATGTAGATCAGGATGTATGTGTTTATACCAGTATGGCAGCTACATGCAGGAGCAGACTTGCTCGAGGCAATTGTGTAATTTTCAGGAAATGTGCAGACTGCTTCTTAAACAAGCTGGTAATTCTGTTTGTTTGTTTCTAGTCTTTTCTTTTTTTTTTTTTTTTTAACTTTATTGGAGTATAGTGGCTTTAGAGTGTCATGTTAGTTTCTACTGTACGGCAAGGTAAATCAGCTATACATATACATATATCCCCTCTTTCGTGGATTTCCTTCCCCGTTTAGGTCACCGCAGAGTCCTGAGTAGGGTTCCTTGTGCTGCACAGTAGGTTCTCATCAGTTATCTATTTTATACACAATATCAATCGTGTGGAAGTGAAAGTGTTAGTCATTCAGCCATGTCCGACTCTTTGAGACCCCAGGGACTATAGCCCGCCAGGCTCCTCTGTCCCTGTAATTCTCCAGGCAAGAATACTGGAATGGGTTGCCATTTCCTTCTCTAGGTTACCTTCCAGACCCGGTGATTGATCCTGGGTCTCTCACATTGCCGGTAGATTCCTTACCATCTGATCCACCAGGGAAGCCCTGGTGTATATATGTCAATCCCAATCTCCCAGCAAGCTGGTATTAAAATTTAAATAACATCAACTTATAATTAAAGAAATTATGTTAAAAAGCAAAGAAAATAAATATTTCGTACTTATCGCTTCCTAATCATCTCAGTACTTTTTTCTATGATTATGCTTTTGAGGTTGCTTGCTACTACTGTTTCTATGTGATTGGATGTATTATTTAATGCTGTGCTACTGTAGATCTCTCGCTGGCTTCACATTCAGTAACTTTAGGTGGGGTAGCTTGAAAAGGACCCTGGTGGGAATATTTACACCATGGAAATTGGCCAGTGCTTTAAAGCAAGAGGTTCTCTACTCCACTCAGTGAAGAAGTTGTTAAACGTTTAAGAGCACATCACTGGTTTGGGGGCTGAAACGAGTTCATAGTTATGCCTGGGAGTTGGGACATCAGAAACTAGCATTTTTTAAAATACATATTTATTTATTTTTGGCTGTGCTGGGTCTTTGTTGCTGTGTGGGCTTTTTCTCTAGTTGTGACAAGCGGGGGCTACTCTAGTTGCTCTGCATCGGCTTCTCACTGTGGTGGCTTCTCTTGTTGCAGAGCATGGGCTCTAGGGTGCACGGAATTCAGTAGTTGTGGCAAACGGGCTCGGTAGTTGCAGCTCCCGGGCTCTAGAGCAGTGGCTCAGTAGTTGTGGAGCACAGACTTAGTTGCTCCTTGACACGTGGGATCTTCCTGGGCCAGGGATGGAACCCAAGTCCCCTGCGTTGGCAGGCAGATTTTTTACCACTGAGCCACCAGGGAAGTCCAGAAATTTGTATTTTTAACCAGCAGGCAACATGTACTGTAGAAGTGAGCCATTGCTGACATGATTTTGTTTGGCTTGCACTTCCTCCTCTCAAGTTGCTGTCGCGGCATTGGTAAAGCCATTGACCAGCTGTTTTCTTTCTCTCTCCAGTGTGTCCGACCATCTGCAAGTCACATGGCTGCACCTCTGAGGGTCTCTGCTGCCACAGCGAGTGCTTGGGCAACTGCTCAGAGCCCGACGACCCCACCAAGTGTGTGGCCTGTCGCAACTTCTACCTGGACGGCAGGTGTGTGGAGACCTGCCCGCCCCCTTACTACCACTTCCAAGACTGGCGCTGCGTGAACTTCAGCTTCTGCCAGGACCTGCACAACAAATGCAAGAACTCTCGGAGGCAAGGCTGCCACCAGTATGTCATTCACAATAACAAGTGCATCCCCGAGTGCCCCTCTGGCTACACGATGAATTCCAGCAAGTGAGTCCTGAGTGTGGGTTCCCAGGGGGCAGAGGGCAGGTTGTCAAGAGGGAAAGGAACATGGGGTTGGTGCTGGTAACACCACCTATTAAAATTGTGTGAGAAGCTAGAGTTGATTGGCTATGAGCGAGGAAGCTGCTGATGATGCGTGACACGGTTGGGTGTCTCAGATGCCATTCTGGCCTCCTGGTTTTGGGCACTGGCCTTTGGAGAGGGAGTCAATGACCTTTCTCTTGCAAAGGGCCAGATAGTAAATACTTTTGGCATCTTGCATACCAAAAATTGAAAGCTTTCTGTGCTTTTCATTGGAAACAGAAGTCCTTAGTTTCATATACAGTCCTTTATATGGCCTGATTGCTCCCACTGATGGAACTGTCTATCACAACCCAGGTCAGAGCTCAGATTTTTTAAGTGTTTTCTCCAAACTAGATCTGGATCGTGTCCTGAGGTTAGCCTGGAGTGCAAGGAAGAAGGACTCAATTCTAGATTATTCTCAAGGCTTTGTTGTCTTTTGAAGGACAATACCATCAAACCATTTCCTACTACTTGGGTGAGAAAAAGCAGGGTTTTCTCTCCCCAGGGGTGAGTCAGATTTCCTCCCCACACCTCAGACTTTTTGTTCACGCTGTTAGCTTCTCGGATGAGCTATTTTGGGGGCTTGGGGCTGGAACAGAGTTTTTAAAAAAAATCCATTTCCTGGTTTTTGTGTTGAAGGTCTGAGAAAAAAAAAATGCCACAAAACAACACAAAAACAAATCAGAGATAGACGCACGTCAAGGGGCCTTGAGCTGACCTGCTTACGTAAAACATCTTCCCTCTTCAGACTTGGAAATGAGCCAAGTGAGAGTGTTCTGGTGGGAAATTTTATTGCCCTGGGTGGGGAAGATGGGAAGGAAAACAACCTTTATTCTGGCTCCCAGGAGCTGCTCCCTGAGTGTTTGTGAAACCTGCAAGTACAGTATGTTTTGTTTCCCTCATTTTTGATAAAACCTATCACGTGGCTTTGTGGACCAAAAATAGGCTCCTATAAATCACCTTTGCATTCCAGACAGAGCTATTTTTTTTCTTTTTTGGGGCCAGTTTATCAGTAAGATTGGGGAAATGACCATATTCCTCTTGATTTATTTATTTGTTTCATGTTTGAAATAAAGCAAGGATATTAACATCTTCCACTAAAAGACACTGGCTTTAAATAGAAGGAGGGTTTTTTTTTTTCTGATCATAACAAAGATATGAAAAATGGAGCAACTTCCTTTGATGTTTTCCTGATGGCAGTGGCCCCAGGATTGAAGCCCCAGGAAATTAACGACTTGTCCGATGATGCTTGGGACCTCTACTGAATGAAAGAGGGGAAAGAGGGGGATGTTAATTATGACCCATTCTGGCAGTAGTTGAGGGCTTCCCGGGTGTTGCTAGTGGTAAAGAACCTGCCTGCCAGTGCAGGAGACATAAGAGACTTGGGTTCAATCCCTGGGTCGGGAAAATCCCCTGGAGGAAGGCATGGCGGCCCACTCCAGTATCTTGCCTGGAGAATCCCATGGACAGAGGAGCCTGGCGAGCTACAGTCACATGGAGTTTGCAAAGAGTTGGACGTGACTGAAGTGACCCAGCACGCAACATGGCAGTATGTTACTTTGTCAGTTAAAAAAACTTTTTTTTCTTCTGAAGCTTTTATTTTGTGGAAGACTTAAGGGCTGTCATGTTTTCTTATGTGGTTTGATATCAAATGGGGCCAGATATGTTTTCTTTCTTTCTGGTGGCTCTATCTGGGAAGTAGTTCTTGATGTTTTTATAGCAGAGAACAGTGAACCCATGTGGGTTCACTATATTCCATCCGTGGTCACTCCGAGATACCTGGTAGGGTGCTCTTCAGTGAGATGAGGAGTATTAGATATTTGGGGTGCATGTTAAGGGTGTGATGGGTATGGGGCATCCCTGTCCTTCCCCCCTACCCCCCGCCCACCTTCTAGAATTCTCTGCCTCTTGATCTTTGCGTGGCTGGATTTCTCCTGGTCACCCAGGGCATCACAACTTAAAATTCACTTCCTTTGAGACTTCTTTCCTGTGTGACCACCCTGCCTGAATTAACCATCTGGCTACCCTTTGGCACATCTCTCCATTTTAACTCTTTTCGTGCTCTTTACCACTGGCTGATATTTTCATTGTCCATTTGTTAATTTTCGCCAATGAGACCGTAGGCTTCAGAAATGTATCAGCTAGCTCTTGCTGTGTAACAAACCTCCCCAGTACTTTGTAACTTATAACAACACTCATTTATGGTTTCTATTGATTTTGTGGGTTGACCTGAGGTTTATCTGGTTCGGCGTGGGTCGGCTCTGATGGGATGGTACAACCTAGCCACTCATACCCTGCACGGGCAGCTGGGGCCTCTCTCCATGTGTAGCCAGGAACGGCAGGCTTTAAACTGTGTAAGTACTTCTTAAGCCACTTCTGTGTCACATGTGCTAATGCCTCAGCCAAAGCAATTCAGAGGGCCACACCCAGATTCCACGGATGAGGAAGCAAGACTCCATTTCTTGGCTGGAAAAGAACATGTGAATTTCCCACAGGGAAAGTTGGTTGTTTGTTCACTTGTGTGCCTGCGGTTTACAACCGGCATTGGCAAAGGGCCAGGTAGTAAATATTTTCTGCTCTGAGGGCCATATGGTTGCGGCTACTCTACTCTAGCCTTATAGAGTGATAATGGTCATAGATGGTACTCAAACCAGTGGGTGTGTTCTGATACAGTGCTAGTTACAACAACAGGTGGCCAGCTGGAGCTGACCCACGGGCTGTAGTTTGCTTATCCCTGGCCTGGAGGATCATCTGTCACATGATAAGTGCTCAGTGAATATTTGTAGAACCAACAAAAGAACCCAAACATTTGGTCATTATTCTGTTTCCACCCCAGCTGCTCTGACACCAGCTGGGTGTACTACAATAGATGTCAACATCAACCACCTGGAGTTGGCATCGGACCCACAAGTTAAAGGCTTGGTCCTCCACTGGACTGGCTTTACTTCACATGCCAGCCACACTTTGGGGGTCCCCAGGGCAGGCACGTGGGCACTAGTGGTAAAGAACCCACCTGCCAATGCAGGAGACATAAGAAATGCCGAGTTGATCCTTGGGTTGGGAAGATCCCCTGGAGGAGGGCATGGTGACTCACTTCAGTATTCTTGCCTGGAGAATCCCACGGACAGAGGAGCATGGTGGGCTACAGTCCTTGGGATCACAAAGAGTCAGACATGACTGAAGCGACTTAGCACACACACATGCAAGAGCACCCACACTGCTGATTGGTTGGCTATAAATTTTGAGGTTCCCACAAACCCACTGGGTTCAATAATTTGCTGGGACAACTCACAGAGCTAAAAGAAAAAGGCTGATGGTCCAAGCCTATGGATGGTAGCACCCTGGGTTAGGGTGCCTACGGAGCTCACCTAAGTGTACATCACATAGCTAGCTCTGCAGACACTGCCCCCGGGGGGTGCCCTATTTATGGCTGGGCCAACTCTTGCTGCGCTTCAGCAAGAAACCATCAGGCAACTTTAAGGAGCAAGGTTTGTTATTCACAGGTCCTGGAGGGCCACACAGTGAGGTCGTGGGAAGGGGAAGGAAGAAGGGAGAGAGGGAGAGAGACACACACAGAGGAAAAGGCGGGGGCGGCGGGGGGGGGGGGGGGGGGGGAGAGACAGAGAGAGGAAAAGAGAAGGAGAGAGGAAGAGAAAGAGAGGAAGTGGCCCTTGGGAGGTCTGCTTTTCTTAGGTTCTGAGGGCAGAGTGTCTGGGGTTTGATGGCTTCACTCTGTGGTGAATTTAAAGCTCAAGAGCAGGAATTGGGGCACAGGAAGAGAGAGGCAGGGTCCATCAAGTGGTCAGTTATCTAGGTTCCTCAGGGCTTTCTGAAAGAGGGACCTTCAGGGGTGGTGGCAGCCTTGTTCCTTATCTAGTTGTTTTCGTTACATTTTACTCAAGACACATGTCTTTTGAAATAGATGCCTCAGCAGTCAAAAAGCTTCATGTCAGGCACTTAACAATTACAGCTTTATTATTAAGGAGGCACAGAGGATGAGGGCTGGGAGAGTTCCAGACACAGGGCTCCCATACCCTCATGGAATCAGAAACATCAGCCTTACAGCACAGCTGTGTGCTCACCAACCAGAAAAATGGACTAAGTTGGTGTCCAGGGTTTTTCTTGGGGTTTTGTTATATAGCTGTGATCTATTGAATCACTGGCCATGGATTTGAGCTCTATCTCCAGCCTCCTTCTCTCTCTGGAGGTCAAAGCGATGAGGCAACCTTCCAACTCACACATTTGACCTTTCTTGTGACCAGCCCTCATCCTGAAGCAACTAGGGGTCACTACTTCATTAGCACAACAAAGATGTTTCTATCGCTCAGGAAATTCCAAGGCTTTTGAAGCTCTGTGCCAGGAGCTGGGCACCAGATGTGTTCTTTATTATACCACCATGACAAAGATCCTTCTGCAAAATTGAATAGGCAGAGGTGTAGAAGTAACAAGGGTAGCAATGATACCACTAGTAAAAAGTGATCATCATAGCAAAGGACTAATGGTTTTGTTTTTTAAGTGCCAAGTACTTTAGATGGCATATATCATTCAGTCATTCAGTGCTCATCACCACCTGCCCTGTGAAGCAGATACTCTTATCATCTCTATTTCACAGCATGTGTGCCTGCTAAGTCACTTCAGTCGTGTCTGATTCTTTGCAATCCAGTGGACAGTAACCTACCACTCCTCTGTCTATGGAATTCTCCAGGCAAGAGTACTGGAGTGGGTTGTCATGACCTCCTCCAGGAGATCCTCCCAACCCAGGGATCAAACCCAGGTCTCCTGCACTGCAGGCAGTCTCCTTCATTGCAGATGGATTCTTTACCAACTGAGCCACCAGGGAAGGTCAGACCCCACATAGAACAGCAGGCATCCCATCACCTTGCAGTAGCAGCCTGAGTACCACTAGTTGGAGTAAAATCATTAGCTCTGCACAATTGGTCACTATGGTTTCGTCAGGAGTCCCATCAGTTCCTTGTAATAGTGTGAGTTCTATCTCCAGGGTAGTACATGATTCCCCATGGGGTACAGTGGGAAGACCCTCTCTTTGGGACAAGGCAGAAGCCCCATCATTTTGGCATGAGTACCCTGACCTTGGGATAATGCTGTAGAACCTGTCACCCTGGAGAAAAGCCCTAAGCCTATCCCTTTAGACAGTGGTTCTTACCTGGAGGGGGCTTTTTGCACCTCCTTCCCCAGGGGACAATGTTATGTTCAGAGACATTTTTGGCTGTCATGCCTTGGATGGGAGGTGGTGTTAGCATAGTATGGGAGTGCGGGGATGCTGCTTAACACCCCTCGTGTGGAGGACAGCCCCCAACAGTGGAGAATTCTCCAACCTCAATGTCAGCAGTGCTGTGGTTGAAGCACTCTGCCTTATGGTCACTTGGGACCCTGTGCAGCACGCTCTCTGCTGTGTGTGTGTGTGTGCGTCCTGATCTTTCTCCCCACTCTTTCTGCAGCTTGATGTGTACCCCTTGCCTGGGCCCCTGTCCCAAGGTATGCCACCTCCTGGAAGGCGAGAAGACCATCGATTCGGTGACATCTGCCCAGGAGCTCCGAGGCTGCACCATCATCAACGGAAGCTTAATCATCAACATTCGAGGGGGCAGTGAGTGCTCTGGGGGGAGGGGTTGCCACCTCCTGGGATCCACTCTCCCTCTGAGCACACCAGGACAACAACCCAGAGACCCATCAGTGGAGTCATGCAAGGAATAATGTGCTTCCAAACTTGGGGTTCACAGCTCAGTCCTAGACCCATCACAATATTGTAAAGTAATTAGCTTCCAATTAAAATAAATTAATTAAGAAAAATGGAAATGCCTGATGTCCCAACTCTCAGCTTGGAAAATAAGAATCTTGGGGTGGGGACGAGGAGGGGCAGGGAGGAGCAGGGAAGTGGGTCCAGGACTGAGCTGTGACATCAGGCATTTCCAGTTTAAAAAATTAATTTATTTAACTGGAGGCTAACTATTTTACGATTTTGTGATGGTTTTTGCCATACATTGACATGAATCAGCCACGGGTGTACATGTGTTGTCCCCCCCCAATCCCAAACCCGCCTCCCACCTCCCTCCCCATCCCTACCAAGCAGATAGCATGACCTCTTTTGCAGGTCTGGGAACTGTGTTTCCAGAAATTCTGTCAAAGGCAAAAAGTACTCCTTTGTTTATTTATTCAGCAGACGTTTATTGAATACTCACAGTGAATAAGGCCAAGTCCATGCATGGTGGATCTTGCAAATAAACAAATGAATGTATAATATAAACCCGGGCAGTGGTTCCTGCATTGAAGGGCAACAAAGCAGGGGGATGGAGGGAGCAGGAGTCGGCCGCATAATAAACACATTCAGCTTTGCAGGCAGGACAGTCTCTGTCATAACCACACTGCGTTATAAATGTGTTTGAAGCTGGGCTCGCAAAAATCATTTTCAGCCTGGAAGTTAACTCTTCACCATGGGGAATTCTGGAAAGGTTAAAATATTTTGGTAGAAACCCACTGGATATTTATTCTCTCCTTTCCTTAGACAACCTGGCAGCTGAGCTAGAGGCCAACCTTGGACTCATTGAAGAAATTTCAGGATATCTGAAAATCCGCCGGTCCTATGCCCTGGTGTCACTTTCCTTCTTCCGGAAGTTACGTCTGATTCGAGGGGAGACCTTGGAAATTGGGTATGTGGGCCTGATACTGTATCTGTGGCCTCACTAGGAAGTTTGTGAGTTAGAAAATCTTAGGGTTTTTTTCTGTCAAGACAGGGAAACAACCTAAGTATCCACTGATGGATGGACGGGTAAAGAAAGCATGATGTATATGTGTGTGTGTGTGTGTGTGTGTGTATACTAAGTATCCACTGATGGATGGATGTGTGTGTGTGTGTGTGTGTGTGTATACTAAGTATCCACTGATGGATGGACGGGTAAAGAAAGCATGATGTATATGTGTGTGTGTGTGTGTATACTAAGTATCCACTGATGGATGTACGGGTAAAGAAAGCATGGTGTGTGTGTGTGTGTGTGTATACCAAGTATCCACTGATGGATGGATGTGTGTGTGTGTGTGTGTGTGTGTATACTAAGTATCCACTGATGGATGGACGGGTAAAGAAAGCATGATGTATATGTGTGTGTGTGTGTGTATACTAAGTATCCACTGATGGATGTACGGGTAAAGAAAGCATGGTGTGTGTGTGTGTGTGTGTATACCAAGTATCCACTGATGGATGGATGTGTGTGTGTGTGTGTGTGTGTGTACTAAGTATCCACTGATGGATGGATGGGTAAAGAAAGCATGATGTGTGTGTGTGTGTGTGTGTGTGTATACTAAGTATCCACTGATGGATGGACGGGTAAAGAAAGCATGATGTATATGTGTGTGTGTGTGTATATACTAAGTATCCACTGATGGATGTACGGGTAAAGAAAGCATGATGTGTGTGTGTGTGTGTGTGTGTGTATACTAAGTATCCACTGAGGGATGGATGGGTAAAGAAAGCATGATGTGTGTGTGTGTGTGTATACTAAGTATCCACTGAGGGATGGATGGGTAAAGAAAACATGATGTATATGTGTGTGTGTGTGTACATATATGTAATGGAATATTATATAACCATAAAACTACCTTTTTTGCCAAAGGTCACACCTTTCATTTGGATTCTTCCAATGACCTCCTTGCTGGTTCTAGAACTACCAGGACCATCCCACAGAAATATAATGCAAGTCACATATGAGACTTTAAATGTTCTAGTAGCTACATTTTTAAAACTTTAGAAGAAATAGGTGGAATGAATTTTAGTAATGCCTTTTACTAAACCCATTAAATCTGAAATGTTATTTTGACATGGACTCAATATCAAAAAATGATAAACAAGATCTTTTACATCCTTTTTTTTCATGCTCAGTGTTTGAAATCTGTGGGATTTTTTTGCTGTTTTTTTTTGTTTTTACTTCTGATACAGTTCAGAAGGGCCACATCACAGGGGCTCAGGAGGCAAATGTGGCTGGTGGTCTCTGTGTTGGATAACACAGGTCAAGCTGCTGTCCATTTCCCATTCATCACGTCCTGGTGGCCCACTCATGAGTCTAAGGCGTAGGTCTACCTGAGTTACTGAGTTGTTATAAAACCTTCAGCGGCCCCCCTCTGTCTACCGAGGAAGCGCATGTGTTCTTGATCTTGGTCTAGCATGCAGTATACTAGAGGGTTTGGGCCATGGTATCGCTTCAGTATTGCCTTCCACCTGTTGTTCAGAACAAGCTACTTTGCTCTTCCCTGGGCCCAGCTCAGGTGCCTCTGTGTCTTCAGTCTTTCCCTTTTGCAAAACCCATATTTCAATCCATCACAGTCTTGCCCTCCTCCCCTACAAGACTGATCTCAAGCATCTTCCTGGCCTTGAAGACCTCCTCAGCTTCCCCTATACCTCTCACCCTCCATTCAACACGTAATGAGTACGTGTCAAGCAAGTGGTTAGAACTGGGAATGGAGCACTGAATGAGATCAGTTCCAGCCATGGCCCCACCATTTTGGAGGTGGAGATGACAGGCTGATGAATGATTAGGTCTGTGTGCGTTTCCATAGGAACTACTCTTTCTACGCCTTGGACAACCAGAACCTAAGGCAGCTGTGGGACTGGAGCAAACACAACCTCACCATCACTCAGGGGAAACTCTTCTTCCACTATAACCCCAAACTCTGCCTGTCGGAAATTCACAAGATGGAGGAAGTTTCAGGAACCAAGGGGCGCCAGGAGAGAAATGACATTGCTCTAAAGACCAATGGGGACCAGGCATCCTGTAAGTGGCAATGCTCTCGTCCTTTCATGGACCAGACAATGTGACTTCCCCTACCTCCCCCACCACTCTGGTACCCGGGGTGGGTGTCACTTACCCCCAATGAGCTAAAACAACTAAGTGTGTGTTAGACTTTCTGAAACACTGAAGACAAGTGTTGTACACATTAATCTCTTTGCCAAATACCAAATACAATGCCTGGTGCTGGAAGATGCCACATAAGCACTGAATGAACGAATGTCATCTCCCATATATATATGGCCTTGGCTCAAATGCTACAGCAAAGTTCTGCAATTGCTACAGTTGGAGACTGAGAGCTGGCTACCCTTCTGTGACGAGTTTTTCTGTTGAAGAAATAGCTGAGCATTGAGGTGCTAAGGCTTCCATGATACCCTCATGTGCAGCTGTTTTGTTATGAGACAGTTTGGTGCAAACTGTGGTAATTCAGGGGAGGGAGAGAGCAAGGTTGGGGTGGTGCTTAAGGGAGGGCTTATATTCCAGGCAGAGGGAATTACTGTCTCCAAGGCATTGTCTTTCCAAAGAGTGGTCACTCCAAGATATAATGATCTGCACTCTCTCTAAACCCAGTCAGCTTGTATCCATTTGCACTGGAGTTACTTTTTCTGACATGTCAGGCATGAAAATCCACATGTAAGACAAATTGTGTTAGGACAAATGTTATTCTTGAAAGTGTCCTTTTCCCAGCACCAGTTGGCCTCTTGTCCTTCCCTGTTAGTGCCAACCACAGCTCTTTAGATGCGCATCTGGTCAAGTAATTGACTTGCAGTTGGGGCCAACCTATATGATCTGTTCTTGCCCCTGAACAAGGGAAAGGCACGTGGAAATGAGACCTCACTAGGAAATAGCAGATTACCATCTTCCTTCTTGTGGATTCTCTTGGAAGTATGGGATCACCTGCTTTGGGCTGAAACAAATTATTTAAAATTCTGATACTGGGTGTTTTTTTTTTTTTAAACCTTTCTAGGTGAAAATGAATTACTTAAATTTTCTTACATTCGGACATCTTACGACAAGATCTTGCTAAAATGGGAGCCCTATTGGCCTCCTGACTTCCGAGACCTCCTGGGGTTCATGTTGTTCTACAAAGAGGCGTAAGTAGAAAGATAAAGAGGTGTGAGTGTTACATTTGTGCTCAGAGGTTCCCCCACTGAAGTTTCTTTCTATCTCCTTCTTATCCATGGAATAAATATCATAGATCCCTTGGTGGGATCTCACCAGTTGATGGTGTATAACGTCAATAACATTTCTTATTGTCGAAAGCCAGAAATTGAAGCAGGCAGGTTTCTTTTGGAGGTCTAGATTGGGCAATCTCCTATAGAAATACCCTGTTTTTCTCACCAGACATTCTCAACAAAAAGTCACTGAGTCTACTTAGGAGGTGTCTTTTTAAAAAGTCTACTTAGTATGTGTCTTAGTAGGTATTTCTATTTAGTAGGTATCTACTTAATAGGTGTCTTTTTTAAAAAAAAGTTTATTTTTAAATCTATTTTGGATTTTTTTCCAACACAAATAATTATCTATGGTAAAACAAACATGAAATTGATCATCTTAGTGATGTTTAAATGTACAGCTCAGTGGCATTAAGTATATTCGTGATGCTCTGTGATCATCCTCACTGTCCCTCCCCACAATTTATTCATCATCTTACGTTGAAACACTGTCGTCATTCAATGACACCCAGCCATCTTGAGTATATGACTGTGCTGGAGTTTTAAAAGGAGACAGTGGAAGTGGTGATCATATTAACATGGATAATTATTCCATCCCTTATGATTTACTATGTGTCGGGCTGTGTGTGGAGGAGTCAGCCCACATCCTCTCATGTGATCTTGTCACTAACTCAGATAGTATCATCATCATGATCACTATTATTATTACTGGGAAATTGAGACATAGGGGAAGCAATCCCTTTCTCTTTGACTGTTTCTGTGTCCTTTCTCCTTGTGGCACAAGATTTTTGGTGAACAGGGTGCAAGCCTGTAGGAGGTAACTTCCCCCAGCCACATCTCTCTGATCTTTAGATCTATAGTCAAGGAATGATAACCATCTTTACCTGTTTGGTCTTGAAAGCCCTTACCAGAACGTGACAGAATTCGATGGGCAGGATGCCTGCGGCTCCAACAGCTGGACAGTGGTGGATATTGACCCGCCTACGAGGTCCAACGACCCCAAGTCACAGAACCACCCTGGGTGGCTGATGCGTGGTCTCAAGCCCTGGACCCAGTATGCCATCTTTGTCAAGACCCTGGTCACCTTTTCTGATGAACGCCGTACATACGGGGCCAAGAGTGACATCATCTATGTCCAGACAGACGCCACTAGTAAGCATTTCTTGTGAATGTGAACTTAGGCGTGAGCTCAGACATCGTGCCTTTCATATGAAATGCTTTGTCGTTTTTCTTTTTTTTCTGCATGGTCATTGGCTTCTAAAACAGCTGGGCGCTGAGATTTACAATTTCAGAAGATGAGGCAGTAGCAACAAGACATTAGAGAGGAACATATATTTCTTCTTTCCATTATGGAAAATTTTCAAATATTTACAAAAGTAGGAGAAAATAGCTCCTCTCCCTATGTACTCATCTCTTAGCTTCAATAATTATCAAGATTTTGCCATTTTTTGTTTCATCTCTGCTTCTCTCCTCCATTTTTTTGAAATTAAAATTTTTAATTGATTTATTTTTAATTGAAGGATAATTGTTTTACACCGTTGGTTTCTGCCATACATCAAATGAATCAGCCATAGGTATACCTATGTGCCCTCCCTCTTGGTCTTCCCTCCCACCTCCCTTCCCTCCCATCCCATCCCCTAGGTTGTCACAGAGCACCAGTTTGAGCTCCCGGAATCTTACAGCAAATCCCTACTGGCTATCTGTTTTACATATGGTAACGTATATATTTCCATGCTACTCTCACGAATCATCCTACCCTCCCCTTCTCTCCCTGGGTCCACAAGTCTGTTCCCTATGTCTGCATCTCCATTGCTGCCCTGCAAATACTTCATCAGTACCATCTTTCCATCTTTCTAGATTCCATATATATGCATTAATTATGATATTTGTTTTCTCTTTCTGACTTACTTCACTATAATAGGCTCTAGGTTTGTTGTTGTTGTTGTTGTTTTTGATGTGGACCATTTTTAAAGTCTTTATTGAATTTGTTAGAATATTGCTTTGGCTTTATGTTTTGGTTTTTTGGCCACAAGGCATGTGGCATCTAAGCTCCCTGACCAGGGATCGAACTACACCTCCTGCATTGCAAGACAAAGTTCTAACCATTGGACCACCAGGGAAATCTCTCCCACATCTCCACTTTTTGGGGAGGAATGGGCCACTGGAGAATTTTCTAGAGTGTGGGACCAGAGATGCTGCTTAGTATACAACAATGCACAGTACAGCACCCACAGCAAAGAATTATCCAGCCTCACAAAATCAGTAGAGAGAAATCCCATCCTATAGGATAGAGGCCAAGCGTATGAACCAGCTCTTGTGACTACTGCCCTCTTGCCCTGTATCCTCCAGCAAAACCAAAGGACTTAGAGTTCCGGAAACTTGCAGCTTCCAGGCTTTTGTACCCACTGTGTCTTCTGTCTGGAGACTCCTACCCCTACCCCTTGCTGACTGCCACCTCCGTTCTCCAGGGGAAGCTTTTGTGGAGCCCAAAGTTGATGCCTATGGGGGGATGTGAAATGGACTGCCAGCTCAGGGATAGGTTTGAACAGCTTTGCACTGCCGAAATTTGCCCCACAACTGGGTTCAGTTTGGGGCTAATTAACTGGAAAATGTGACTTTATCTATTCCCATCACCCTCCTTTTCCCCACCACATTTCCAGTGCCTGGAACAAAGACAGCTTGCCTTTCCTTAGAGCTCTGTAAATGCTTGTTGCAAAAATGGTGGAACATGGGAATCTATACAGTCTGTGGTACTGCATGGATTGTAATTTTCTAACCCATGCTCTTCTTAGGCAAGTGTTCCATATGTCCAGGTGTCTCCAGTTTTCTCTGATGTTAAATAACACTGCAGAGAACATCCTCAGGATCTCTTTAACTTGGCTGTTCCCTCTCATGCCCACCTGACTGCCTGTACTCCCCCCTCACAGTGGATCTGTCTGTCTCCTTTCTCCTTGGCAGATCCTTCCGTGCCCCTGGATCCCATCTCAGTTTCTAATTCCTCGTCCCAGATTATTCTGAAGTGGAAGCCTCCCTCCGACCCCAATGGCAATATCACACACTACTTGGTGTTCTGGGAGAGACAGGCGGAAGACAGTGAGCTGTATGAACTGGATTATTGCCTCAAAGGTGAGTGCAGACAGGGGTCAGGGAGGGGCTGGTTTTACACACCGGATCTTCTGTGTTCTTGTTTTCTGGGACACGTCTCTCCCCTCCCATTTCCAGCATGTGCTTGTGGGAACACACACTCCATTTTATCTCAGACGAAAACACACACACGGACATTCTTCAGAGATACCGTGGGTTCAGTTCCCGACTTCCGAAATGAAGCAAATATTGCAATAAATCAAGTCACATGAAGTTTTTGGTTTCCAGTGCCTATAAAAGTTATATTCACATTATACTATAGTCTATGCAGTGTGCAATAGCATTATGTTTAAGAAAAAATATGCTTAAAATATACATGTGCATGTGTGCTAAGTCATTTCAGCCGTGTCTGACTGTTTGCTACCCCAAATAGATAATCAACAAGGACCTACTGCATAGCACAGGGAACTCTACTCAATATCTCATAATAATCTATAATGGAAAATAATCTGAAAAAGGATATATGTATATATGACAGTTACTTTGCTGTACACCTGAAACTAATACAACATTATAAATCAATTTTATTTCAATAAAAATTTTAAAAAGAAGAAATCGAGACCAAAAAGAAAACCATGCACATACCTTAATTAAAGAATACTTTATTGCTTTAAAAAAATGCCCAAACAATTACATTAGTAACATCAAAGATCACTGATCAGAGATCATCATAACAAGTAGAATACAAAGAAAGAAGTTTGATATATCGTGAAAATTACTGAAGCATGACATAGAGACACAAAGTGATCAAATACTGCTGGGGAAACGGTGGTAATAGTTTTGTTGGACGCGGGGTTCCCACAAACCTTTGTTTTGTAAAAAAAAAAAAACACAGTAAGGGGACGTCTGTCTGCCCGTTCACATTTCTAAACATCACAGGGTGCGGACAAGCTCTGAAGACTCATGTTGAAACCAGACACTCCCCGTGTCTTGGCATCGATGCGTTCTGGAATGTTCTCCTCTTCCCCTTCCTCGTCCACCTCCCCCTGGTGGGGATGTAGCTGTGTTAACCCGTGCAAGACTTCCCTGCTAAGCTAGAAACACAACAATGTGTGCAGTGGTGACTGACAAAGTCAGGGAAGAATTTTGGTCCCTTGTTTTAAGAATTTTTATTGGAGTAGTTTATTTACAATGTTTTGTTAGTTTCAGGCATACAGCAAAGTGAATCAGTTATACATATATCGACTTTTTTGGTCTCTAATTTTATTTTTATTTTTTACTTTTAATTTTTTTGGCCCCTTGGCATTTGGGGTCTTAACTCCCCGACCAGGGATCAAATCCACCCCACTCTGCAATGGAAAGGTCCTAACCTCTGGACCTCCAGGGAAGACCTGGCCCCTAATTTTAGACCCTTAAGTTTTAAGGATTGGAGACAGCAAAGAGTCTCCAATCTCTTCCTCCCTAGGCTTTCCATTAAAAATGTATATGAATGACACATATTTTCCAGTCTTCAATCTCGCTTACTTAATGGGCTTGCATCCATCTACAGAAAAATGAAAAAAATATTTGAAGCCTCAAACTGGTGTGTATAAATTAGTCTTACATTATTTTAAAACTGGGTTGTAAAAAAGTCCATCAAACTGAAGAAACAGAAGTCTTTTCCCCCACTTTAGTTGTTTTGTTTGAGTCTATATAAAAGGTTTTCCCCCCAATCCCCAGACTCTTTTGTTTATTATTTATTTTAAAAAAATTATTGGAGTATGGTGGCGCTGGTGCTAAAGAATCCACCTGCCAATGCAGAAGACACAAGAGATGGGGACTTGATCCCTGGGTTGGGAAGATCCTCTGGAGTAAGAAATGGCAACCCACTTCAGTGTTCTTGCCTGGAAAGATCCCATGGACAGAGGAAACTGGCAGGCTTCAGTCCATGGAGTCGCAAAGAGTCAGACACGACTGAATATTAAAAAAATAGTTGACTTACAATTTATTTAGTATTAGTTTTGGGTGTACAGCAAAGTGGCTCAATTATACACATGCATAGATTCATTCGTTTCAAAAAATATTTATTTATTTGGCTGCACTGGGTCTTTGTTGCAGCGTGTGGGATCTAGTTCCCTGACCAGTACTCAACCCCAGGCCTCCTGCACTGTGAGCTCAGAGTCTTACCCACTGGACCACCAGGGAAGTCCCTAGATTCCTTCTTTTTCAGATTAATTTCTCATATAGGTTACTACAGAATATTGAGTAGAGTTTCCTGTGCTAGGCAGTAAGTCCTGGTTGGTTATCTGTCTTACATATAATCATGTGTGTATGTTCATCCCAAGCTTCTGATTTATCCTTTAGTTGTTTTGTTGTTGTTTGTTGCTGTGTTGTTGTGTTGTTTTTGTTCAGTCGCTCAGTCACGTCTGACTCTTTGCAACCCCACGGACTGCAGCACGCCAGGTCTCCCTGTCCTTCACTCTCTCCCCGAGTTTGCTCAAATTCATGTCCATTGAGTCGGTGGTGCCATCCAGCCATCTCATCCTCTGTCACCCTCTTCTCCTGCCCTCAATCTTTTCCAGCATCAGGGTCTTTTCCAATGAGTTGTCTCTTCACATCAGGTGGTGAAAGTATTGGAGCTTCAGCTTCAGCATCAGTCCTTCAGGGTTGATTTCCTTAAGAATTAACTGGTTTGAGCTCCTTGCTGTCCAAGGCACTCTCGAGAGTTTTCTCCAGCACCACAATTCGAAAGCATCAATTCTTCGGTGCTCAGCCTTCTTTGTAGTCCAACTCTCACATCCATACATGACTACCGGAAAAACCATAGCTTTGACTAGATGGACCTTTGTCGTCAAAGTGATGTCTCTGCTTTCTGGTCTGAGTTTATTTTCCTTTAGATGTTGTGAGTAACCTCCTACCTTGGGGCAGCTGATGACATGTGACTGAGGTCAGGAGCCTAAGGTTTTCTGTGCCCTGATGTAGGGCTTTGGGCAAGTCACCCAGCTTGTCACCAGCTGCCTCCTTTTGGGGAAAAGGGGCAGGAGGCCAGATGATCTCCGGGAGCTGTCCCAGCTCTAAGATCATGTGCTATATGTATGCCTGTGACCTCATCCCCCGCCTGAGCAGAGGGTTGCAAACGTGATTTATCTCCTCGGATGCTTTATATAACTCGAGAGCAAGCAAAGTCATGGGCTCAGCTGTGCACTCTTGGCCCTGCATTCGAGCAACCGAAACCACCAACCAGAACTGCCACCACCATCGGGGCAGGCCGTGTTTTCTTTCTTTCTTTCTTTCTTTTTTTTAAGAGCAACAACTTTTATTCTGGAAGTCAGTCTGTCATTAGAAGGTGATGATTTGACATGATTTTATTTGTCATTTTGCCCAAAGTTTATGGAATTAAAAAAAATAAACTTACTAAAGGATAGATATTGTCTGATTCCACTTACAGGAGTTCCCTGGAGGAGTCAGATCTATAGAGACAGGAAGCAGATGGTGGGGGCCAGGGGTGGGGGAGGGGATGGAGACTCAGAGTTTCACAGGCACAGAGTTTCAGTTTGGGAAGGTGAGAAAGTTCTCGAGATGGATGGTGGGGATGGTTGCACAATAGTGTAAATATACTTAATGACACTGGATCACGATGCTTAAAAATGAGTAAGACGGTAAATTTTGTGTTATGTGTATTTTGCCACAAAGAAAAAACCCCAGTACACACACAAATAAATAAACTTGATAACACACACAAGATAAATAATTTACTAACTGTGATCCGTAGTAGTTTCCTTTAGAATCAGAAGTGGTTTTTTTTTTTTTTTTTTTCAGTTTTATTGAGATATAATTGACAAGGAAAACTGTAAGATATTTAAAGTGTAAATTGTGAAGACTTTTTGTGCATACACGTTGGAAAAGAATTCCTCCCACCTAGTTAATACAGCTATCACTTCACATATTTATTTTTTTGTTTAAGGAAATCTCTGTTTACTTAGTTTTGGCTGTGCTGGGTCTTCACTGCTACTCACAGGCTTCTAGTTGCGGCAAATGGAGGCTACTCTCCTTTGCTGTGCGCGGGCTTCTCGTTGCGGTGGTTTCCCCTGTTGCCAAGCACCGGCTCCAGAGTGTAGGCGCAGCAGTTGCGGTGCACGGGCTTAGTTGCCCCGTGGCCTGTGGAATCTTCCTAGATCGGAGGTCAAACCTGCGGGTACTGCATTGGCAGGCAGATTCTTTACCACTGAGCCACCGGAGAAGTCCCCTCCTTTTTCAAATGAGAACTTCTAGCTTCTTCTCTGATATTGAATTGTATATTTCAATTATACAGTACAGTCTTGTCAGCTATATGGTTTTTAACTGTAAAACTTGCATAACATAAAATTGGCCATTTGAACCACTTTGAAGTGCAAAGCTCAGCGGCATTAAGCACATTCGCATTGTTGTGCAGCCATCGCCACCATCATCTCCAGAACTTTCTCATCTCCCCAAACGGAAACTCTGTCCCTGTGAAACACTGACTCCCCCACTCCCCACCTTTCCACTTTGTCCCTGAGATTTGACTAGATGTGTCACAGAGACCCATGGGGCACCAAGTGGCATGTGGAAAGGGTGACAGGTGTCTGTGTCTGATCAAAGGTCCCTTCCTCCCCAGAAAAAAATCAGGAGCCCGCCCCACCACCCTTTACTAAGGAAATCCTAAGTTTATTTTCCATCTATAATGCCATCAATAACCCCTCTAACAGCTAAAACCTACACAGGCTATTCTGTGTCTATTAATAAACATTAAGAAGTATGTTTAAGGATTTGCAAAGCTTCCGAGTGGGTACTCAGCATTCACAGGAAGATACTTAGAGCTCATTGTCTCCCAGAGCCATTAAAAGGGAGAGGAAGAGATGGAATTTCCCTTGCTCAATAGACACAAGTAGGCACCCGGCCTCAAGGGCATTGTTTTAAGCCTTTAAAGAGTAGCCTGCATCTTCTATGGGCCTCCCAGCTGGCTCCGCAGTAAAGAACCCACCTGCCAATGCTGGAGATGGAAGATCCCCTGAAGGAGGCAATGGCGACCCACTTCAGTACTCTTGCCTGGGAAATCCTGTGGGTAGAGGAGCCAGTCGGGCTACAGTCCATGGCATCACAGAGTCGGGCAAGACTGAGTGACTGAGCACACACACAGGACATGCGCATGGATCGTTCTTTTACTTGGGGACTGCTTAGCATCACTTTCTCTGAGACATTCGCCCCAGAGACCCTCTGTCCTTTTCCCCTGCCATCTGACACACAGCGTATGCATTTCTTAGTTTACTGTATATTCCTCCCACTCCCGTGCACTTCATCCACTGGAATGTTAAGTTCCCCAAGGGCAGGGACAGGCACAGTTACCTTTGGCCTCCAGCCTTGTGGGGCTGTGGTGTCCGACAGTGTCCTGCTGCATGCTGACAGGCACCTTCTCTGTTGTCAGGACCCTCCAGTGAAGGATCTTATTCTTCCCAGAAGAACTTGAACCCAGATCTCTGCACTGAGCTCTGTCCATGTGCCCAGCCACTTTGAGAAGGTCCCCCTTGCTCTGCATGTGTGTGTAGGTGGTGGGGGGCGGGAATGGAATGGGGACTTGAGCCCTGCTCTGCCTTTCCCTAGGGTTGAAGCTGCCCTCCCGGACCTGGTCTCCACCATTCGAGTCGGAGGGCTCCCAGAAGCACAACCAGAGTGAGTATGAGGAGTCTGCTGGCGAATGCTGCTCCTGCCCAAAGACCGACTCGCAGATCCTCAAGGAGCTGGAGGAGTCCTCGTTCAGGAAAACGTTTGAAGATTACCTGCACAACGTGGTTTTCATCCCCAGGTCAGGATTTGTTATTGGCTTGGGGTCTCAGGTCTTTAGGGAACAAGACAAATGGGGGCAGACGCAGAGGATAGGCTGAGTCCACGCTGAGCCACTTCCCTGGATGCAGGAAGAGATTTTGAGATTATAACAAGTGCCTTACCAGGAAGAGGAACTGCCCCCCATCTCCACTCAAAAGGAGGAGTGTTTAAAAAATTCAGCCTTTGCTCTCTGATGAAACTCTGTGCACTGTTGGTGGGATTATAAATTGATATAGCACTATGGAAGGAGGTATGAAAATTCCTTAAAGCATAAAAAATCAAACTATTATATGATCTAGCAAAAAAAAAAAAAAAAAAAATTCAGCCTTTGCTCTCTGATGTCTCATGAACCCAACCTCTGGTCTCAGTCTGAGTTCTGATGATTATCTATGATTGATCATTACCTAATCGATTGATTATAGATAATAAATTCAATTATTAGATGACAGAGAGCTGCATGCCCAGCCCAATGCTTGATTTATGGCTGAGTCTCAAGCTCAGTGCATTCCCTTTTTTTAATCTAAAGAAACTTCTCATCCTTCCAGAACTTTCCATGGCCTCGTCAAAACCCCAGAGACTTCACTATTTAAATATGTTTCCTTTAGTGAGTGAAGGGGAAGTAAACAGAGGGTCTGCAGTAAAAATGACTCTTGGTTTTTTCATATCTCTTTATCCTTCCTGAAAGCTGAGACACAGGTAGAAGGCAAGTTTCTGTGGGTCACAGGTTGTTCTACCTCTCTCGGTGCCTCAGTTTATTCATCTGAAGAATGGAGAGAAAAATGGTTCCTGTATTTTATGGTTGTGAGATTACACGAGTCTCACAGGGATTCTCAGCCTTGGTACTGTTGACATTTGGAGCCAGCTCATTCTCTGGGGTAGGACCATCCTGTCCAGGGTAGGATGTTGAGCTGCACCCCGGGCCTCCACCCACTAGATGGCAGTAGCACTGTCTGCATCTTAATAAGTTCACGAGTCTTTCTGGTAACCCACTGAAGCACTTGCCTACTCAGTTTTACGGGTCCAAAGCCTTCCCCACCACCCCCCACCCCCAACTCTGCCCAGGTTGACAAAGCAAATGTGCTGGGAGCTTTCAGTTGCCGCCACCCTCTCCACTCTTGACCCTTCCCGCTAACAGACTTCACCAGAGCTACCCAGAAGTGTCCAATACAATTGGTTATTTCCAAAGTGGATCAACCTCCCGCCCCCAGAGGTTGCACTGAGATAAAACAAGATTCGAAAGTGGGTCTCTTCAGAGGCTTAGCATTGCTCCTGCTAGAGGCTCCATTAGAACTGTCCATATATAACGTTTCTTTTCTCTTTCATGTATTCTTATCTGACCCTGAGTCCAAAAAAGCACTAAATGGCACAGCCCAGGTGTGGAGACAGTTATTGTTTCACCCATTAAAACTCCACCAGACTTAAGGATAGTGGCCGAGTCAGTCATAAGGTTTAAAACTAGTTTGGACTTCCCTGGTGGCCCAGTGATTAAGACTCTTCGCTTCCAATACAGAGGACACGAGTTCAATCCCTGGTCAGGGAAGATCCCACATGCTGCGTGCTTGTGTGCTTCAGTCGTGTCCGACTCTTTGCGACCCCATGGACTGTAGCCCACCAGGCTCTTCTGTCCAGGGGATTCTCCAGGCTAGAATACTGGAGTGGGTTGCCTTGCCCTCCTCCAGGGGATCTTCCTCACCCAGGGATCGAACCTGCATCTCCTGCATTGTAGATGGATTCTTTAGCACTGAGCCACAGGGGAAGCCACGGCATGACCCAAAAGAAAAAAGTAGTGTTACGTTTGATATCTCATGGTGACCCCAGATGACCAGGTCTCAGGGG
Source organism: Bos indicus (assembly GCF_029378745.1). Classification (NCBI taxonomy): domain Eukaryota; kingdom Metazoa; phylum Chordata; class Mammalia; order Artiodactyla; family Bovidae; genus Bos; species Bos indicus. The sequence goes on along the minus strand of NC_091766.1, from coordinate 15,856,613 downwards.
TGTTTTCTTGACTCCCTCCTCCCAACTGCTTGCTGTGTCCCACACACCTGCTGGGGAAGATGTGGTTCAAGTGATGGGAACAAGTGGCCCATGGTCTGGGGCAAGCGCCCTTGGGCTGCTGGCACAGGGTGTCAGAAGCAAGAGGTCTGTCTGAAGAAGTTCTGTCTGTCCTCAAAGCGGCTGGTTTTGTTTTCACAGAAAATCATCTTCAGGCCCTGTTGCCGAGGACGCTAGGTATGACTCACCTGTGGGACGTCCGCGTGGCCCCTGGTGGCTGCACAGTGCAGGGCCACTGGGCCCGCGGGGCAGGAAGCATGTTGAGCCCCTTTGAGATCCCCGGGGGCCTTCTGTGGTTTGATGCATGAATCGTGTTGTTCTGCCGAGAGGGGGCGCTTCACAAATTCACACGTTTCACTCCTTCACCCTGAAATGGAACCTGGGCATGATTGGTGGGGGGTATCCTAACTAACACACTCCTACTAAAACATAGGATCAAGGGTGTACTTCCTAGGGCGCTTCTAAGATGCTGCCCAATTTTCCTCCATGCCCTGACACATTTATTTATCAAGCCCACCGTTTGTGCAGAACTGTGCTGGACACTCAGCCAGTCGAAACCACTTAGCAGCAGGTAGTGGGGAAAGCTTATCCGGGAGTGGAACGTTTTTTTATCTGGGGTGACTAGTGCGGGATGGCGGCAGGCCTGAGCACAGGTGTGCTGTGTCCCTGTATCCGCCGAGGACAGTCAGGGATGCTCCCCTTTGACGTGTGTCTTAGACAGTCAACTATGTCTCAATGTGAGGAAACCCTGGTGGCTCAGATGGTAAAGAATCCGCCTGCAATGCAGAAGATCCCGGTTCGATTACTGGGTCGGGAAGATTCCGCTGGAGAAGGGATAGGCTACCCACTCCAGGATTTATGGGCTTCCCTGTAGCTCAGACGGTAAAGAATCTGCCTACAGTGCGAGAGACCTGGTTTTGATCCCTGAGATGGGAAGATCGCCTGAAAAAAGAGAATGGCTACCCACTCCAGTATTCTTGCCTGGAGAATCCCATGGACAGAGGAGCCTGGTGGGCCACAGTTCATGGAGTTGCAAAGGGTCAGACCCGACTGAGTGACTAATTACAGCACGCCTCAATTTAAAAGAGAGAGAGAGGATTGAAGGATGAGGGGGTGTCCTGGAGGAGAGGACAGGCAGAGAGAACGTGGCGAAGGGGAAGTCGGTGGAAAGAATCCTGGACTCTTGGGAAGAACAGGAGGGGAGACTGGAAAGGCAGGGTAAGAGAGCTGTGAGAACGATTTTATTCTTCCAAGGGTTTATTTTCAGGCAATGTTCGGCCCCAGTCTGCCCTCTAGTGGCCATTTGGAATATAATCTGTAGTAAAGAAAGATCTGGGCTTCTCTGATGGCTCAAATGGTAAAGAATCCGCCTGCGATGCAGGAGACCCATGTTCAATCCCTGGGTGGGGAAGATCCCTTGGAGCAAGAAATGGCAACCCACTCCAGTATTCTTGCCTGGAAAATACCGTGGACAGAGGAGCGTAGCAGGCCACAGTTGATGGAGTTGCAAATAGTCAGACACGACTGTAGCACAATGGTTGAGCGGCTAAAGAATCCACCCGCAATGCGGGAGACAGGAGGTGAGGGTTCCATTCCTGGGAGGGGAAGATCCCCTGCAGGAGGAAATGGCAACCCATTCCGGTATTCTTGCCTGGAAAATCCCACAGACTGGAGCCTGGAGGGCTAAAACTCCAACGGGTCTGAAGAATCAGACACACCTGACCGTTCAAGACACGCACCCACACACACCCACACACACAGATCTAGAAATGTGAGACCTTGATCCAATCATGGGGGTCTTCTGTGACCACGTGGTGGTCTTGTCCTATTGGATATAATCCTTTTGGTGTATGCATATTTGGCCTGTTAGAGGCCATTTATGATTCTTTTTTATTAGATAATCAATTTTTCAGTAGTTATTCATGAGACCCCAGGGTCTCCATCATTTCTGGAAGGCTCATCTGTGCTTGTATAGAAATGTTTTGAATCGTGCTAGCATGGGTGTATCTTTGGCTTACTAGCTTTGGTTTCCATTCAGGAATGTCAATGGTCTTTTCAGACAAAAGGACCACAAAGAAAATCTTAGTGAGTACCCCCAAAGTAAGGTTTGTTTTTGCTGATGACAACGCAACAAAAACTAAAGGTAAATTTCAAAAGCTCGAACAGAAAACTCTACTTCCTGGTGATTAAAAGTGGGTCACTTAGATTTCTATTGGGTGGAAGTTGAAATGGAAATGTTCATTAAAATGCATTTGGAGGGACTTCCTTGGTGGTCCAGTGGTTAAGATTCCATGCTTCCAGTGCAGGGAGGCCTGGGTTTGATCCCTGATCTCGGAGCTAGGATCCCATGCACGCTGCACAGTGCAGCAAAAAAAAAAAAAAGATCCATTTGGAAAATATCAGAGACATGACCATTACATACCTTCACTTGTAGAATATTGCCAAACCTGGACTTTGTTGTAAATTAGTAGACTTAAATGATTTTTTGTAAATTAAGAAAAAACTATAAAATGTAAAATATAATGTGTTAGGGAGGGAGGGAAAATTAATATAGCTAAATTTGTGGTAAATTCTCTGGATAACCATGAGCTGTTCAATTTGAAACTTTCAGAGAGGTGAAAATTTTAACTTGTCTAAGCTAATTCAGGAAGCAGCAGAAAGATTAACTATCCTAACGACCTTGGGAAAAGACTGGAAAAAAAATGTGTCAAAGAATTTCTTCACAAAAAGGCCCCAGGTTTGGAGAGTTTTATAGATGCGTCCTTTCACACTCTCAAAGAGAAACTATTTTCAGAAACTTTCAGAGCATAGAAATATATGGAAATCTTCCCAATTCATTTTGTAAAACAACATCCCTTAGCAGAACCTGATGAAGATGCTACATTGAAAGAAAACCCCAGGACCACCTAATATGGGATTTTAGATCCAAATGTCCTAAACAAAGCACTGTGCTGGCAATACCATCAATCTCATGAGTTCAAGGATGGTTCAAGATCAGGTGTTCTGATAGTAGAATCTAATTCATCAAGAGATTCAATAAGGAAAGTCATAATAATCTCATTAAATAACATTTATTAAAAATTATGGGGGGAGGTGGTTCCCTGGGTGTCCAGTGGTTAAGATCCTGTGCTTCCACTGCAGGTGATGAGGCTTCAATCCCTGGCTGGGGAACTAAGATTTTTTAAATTACTAACCTAAAGAAGCTGAAATCAAGATTGCTGGGAGAAATATCAATAACCTCAGATATGCAGATGACACCACCCTTATGGCAGAAAGTGAAGAAGAACTAAAGAGCCTCTTGATGAAAGTGAAAGAAGAGAGTGAAAAAGTTGGCTTAAAACTCAACATTCAGAAAACTAAGATCATGGCTTCTGGTCCTATCACTTCATGGCAAATAGATGGGGAAACAATGGAAACAGTGAGAGACTTTATTTTGGGGGCTCCAAAATCACTGCCGATGGTGACTGCAGTCATGAATTTAAAAGATGCTTGCTCCTTGGAAGAAAAGCTATGACCAACCTAGACAGCATATTAAAAAGCAGAGACATTACTTTGCCCACAAAGGTCCGTCTAGTCAAAGCTATGGTTTTTCCAGTAGTCATGCATGGATGTGAGAGTTGGACTATAAAGAAAGCTTAGCACCGAAGAATTCATGCCTTTGAACTGTGGTGTTGGGGAAGACTCTTGAGAGTCCCTTGGACTGCAAGGAGATCCAACCAGTCTGTCCTAAAGGAAGTCAACCCTGACTATGCATTGGAAAGACTGATGCTAAAGCTGAAGCTCCAGTACTTTGGCCACCTGTTGCAAAGAGTTGACTCATTGGAAAAGACCCTGATGCTGGGAAAGATTGAGGGCAGGAGGAGAAGGGAACTACAGATGATGAGATGGTTGGATGGTATCACCGACCATTGAGTTGAGTAAGCTCCAGGCGTTGGTGATGGACGGGAAAGCCTGGCGTTCTGCAGTCCGTGGGGTCTCAAAGAGCCAGACATGACTGAGTGACTGAACTGAACTGGACTTAAAGAAAGGCAGTTGGGGGAGAGGCCTTTTATAAAGCTAGGACTAGAAAACTTCTGCAACAAGATAAATATTATTTAGATGAAACCAACATCCAAAGTAACATCTTTCTTAAAACTATTCCTGTTTACTTTGGAAGGAAGCCAATCTCATCATAACTAATTAACAATTCTCTGGGTATCTAAAAGGCAGTGGCAACCCACTCCAGTACTCTTACCTGGAAAATCCCATGGATGGAGGAGCCTGGTGGGCTGCAGTCCATGGGGTCCCTAAGAGTTGGACACAGCTGAGCGACTTCACTTTCACTTTTCACTTTCCTGCATTGGAGAAGGAAATGGCAACCCACTCTAGTGTTCTTGCCTGGAGAATCCCAGTGACGGAGGAGCCTGGTGGGCTGCCGTCTGTAGGATCACACAGAGTCAGACACGACTAAAGAGACTTAGCAGCAGTAGCAGCAGCCAATGCAGTAAGGCAGAAATGAGAATTGGAACAGATTGTAAGGAATGGATTGTGGGAAACAAAAGCATTGATATTTTCAGGTATTCTGATTCAAGAGTAGACAGACTGCCTGTTTTTGTCAACAAGTTTTATTGGAAAGTAGCCACTCCCACTTGTGTCCATCATGTCTCTGGCTGTTTTCAAGCTGCCGTGGCTTGAAAGCCATTGCAAGTTGAACAGCTGTGACAAAAAACACACGTCTGGCAAAACCCCAAATATTTACTATCTAGCATTTATGTGACAAGTTTACTGACCCTTTATCCAAGAGTATTCCTTGAAAACCTAAGAAAATCAACCCTGAAACTCTTAGAATGAGAGTTTCAGAAAGTAGGTACAATATAAAAAACAAATAAGCAACAGATATATCTGTGTGCTAAGCTGCTTCAGTTGTGTCTAACTCTTTGGGACCCTATGGACTGTAGCCTGCCAATCCCCTCTGTCCATGGGATTCTCCAGGTAAGAATACTGGGGTCGGTTGCCATGCCCCGCTCTGAGGGATCTTCCCGACTCAGGGATCGAACCCGCGTCTCATCTCCTGGCAGGCAGGTTTTTTACCACTGTTGCCACCTGGGAACCCCCTTTATGGGTGTGACCACAAGTCAGTTTAAAGGGTCTGGAGGGTAGCAATTTAGCCATAGGTATGAAGAGGCATAATTTAATAATGTCTTAGAGTCTACTTTTAGGAACTAATGAGACACTTGGACAATGATCACAGTAATATTTATAATAGCAAAAAAAATTGGGAATATGCTTATATTTTAAAAATTGGAGGATGACTAAGTAAATTATGGTTCTTGCATTAAATGGAATATTCTACAGGTTTCCAAGTTTTCTGCAATGAGCATGTGGCATGTTCATAACAAGGAGGGAATATCTTCACGTTGAAGAAAAAAAAAGTAAATTCCATCCTACTTGAGACATTATGTTTTCAGGAAAATATTTGAGATTGCTTCTAATACAAGTGAGCCAAGTGGATTATAGAACTAGCTTGATCCCCCCATTATACCCATATGTAACATTCACAGAAAAAATAATTGCCCAAAGGACATAGCAGTCAGTGGAATGCTAAGGAATTCAAATTTTCTTTATACCTTTCTTTTTGGATTTATAATTTTTTAGGCTATTAACATTTTTCTTCGTGTATCTTTTAAAGGGGAGAAAATGTGCCGATCGCATAGGCAATTTTGGGAGTTACCCTTAGTAACCTGAGTGTTGAAATTTTTTTTTCCCAAGGATTGAAGTTTAATCACTTAGATTATGCCATTGTCCTAAAGGGGCCTAAGAATAAGAAGATGTATTTCTTCTGGTTAAACTGGTGATGGTGTCAAGTAGCTTGAACCATTTGGCAGGGCTAGACTCTGACACACTTTTGGCATCTCAATTTTGACACTAACCCTGGCTGGACTCTTCATCTGCAAAATGAAAATCTGAAATTAAGCATGTTGAGGGGAATATCGGTGTGTCTACTATGGGTGGTCCCAGAGCCTCCCCACTCCTCTCTTGGGGTAGGCTTGCCTGACATGAGCCTAGGAGGGCATCTTCTTTAAAAGCGACTCTGGGTTATAATTCCTGGAAATTTACATTGTAATGTACACACTCCTCCCCTTGAATCTCACTGCATCTCAGTCTTTGGTTTTAAGCCTTTTTATTCTCCAGCAGCACTTTTTCAAAGATGGTGATTGTATGACCAGGTGTGTCCTCCTGTCATGACAGGCCTTCGAGGAAACGCAGAGCCCTTGGTGACGTGGGGAATGTGACAGCAGCCGTGCCCACCGCTCTGGGGCTCCCCAATACCTCCTCCACCAGCACGCCCATGAGCTCGGAGGAGCACAGACCCTTCGAGAAAGTGGTGAACAAGGAGTCGCTGGTCATCTCCGGCCTGCGTCACTTTACTGGCTATCGCATCGAGCTTCAGGCTTGCAACCAAGATTCCCCCGAGGAGAGGTGTAGCGTGGCTGCCTATGTCAGCGCCAGGACCATGCCTGAAGGTAGGTCGACTCATCGCAGAGCCAAGAGACACAGGCTAACCAAGGAAGCTCTCCACTCTCTAGGCAGCATACATGAGACTCTATTTGCCTTCATCATTTTTCATTTTCCCCTGAGATGCAGTGGACATAAAGCATTATGTAAATTTCAGGTGTACAGTGTGTTGATTTGTTCCATTAGACATTGCAAAATCTTTACCACAATAGCATTAGCTAACATCTCCATCAGGGCACAAAATTACCATTTCTTGTTTGTGGTGAGAACATTTCAGATCAACTCTTAGCAGCTTTCAAGTATAAAGCACAGCATTATTAACTTTGTGCTTCCCTGGTGGCTCAGACAGTAAAGAATCTGCCTGCAGTTCAGGAGACCTGGGTTTGATCCCTGGGTTGGGAAGATCCCCTGAAGAAGGGACTGGCAACCCACTCCAGTATTCTTGCCTGGAGAATTCCATGGACAGGAGGAGCCTGGTGGGCTACAGTTCATGGGGTCGCAAAGAGTCACACACAACCGAGCAACACACACATACATTGTTAACTATAATCATCTTTCTAGTTGTTGTTTAGTCGCTAAGTTGTGTCTGACTCTTTTTCTGTATGTGAGTCATAAGAAAAATAAAGTGAAATTAAGAAATACATACATTTTTGTGTGTGTGTATGTGTGTGTGTATATATATATATATATAGTATATTAGGGTTCTCCTAGATCAATAGATACATAAATAGATAGACAGATGGATAGATAGACATAAATATGTAAAGAATTCCATGAGAATGTCCATTCTCCAATAAGGGAAATGGAACACAATTACACAACCAATTTAAGTTTGCTCAGCTGCTCAGTGGTGGAGGTGGGGTTTGATCCAGGGATCGAGTCCCCAGCACTAATCACTGCTCCTTACAGCCAAGGCAGATGATATTGTCGGCCCCGTGACCCATGAAATCTTCGAGAACAACGTTGTTCACTTGATGTGGCAGGAGCCCAAGGAACCCAACGGTCTGATTGTGCTGTATGAAGTGAGTTACCGACGATACGGCGAGGAGGTAAGGTCCTTGATGCCTGGGGATGTGCCCTCAAGGCTGTTCTTGGTACCTCCTTCCTTTTCGTGAATTCTGGCTCCTATGCTTCTCTCATTAGATGCTTTGTCATGAAGACTCAAAGCCTTGATATATGACTTTCCAGGGAGATGGGTCAGGTCCAACATTTTATTGTAACTAAACTCTCCCCAGGACTGTGTGCCCCATGCACGCTACATGCTTTGTACATGGTATCTCATTTATCCAATTTTACCACATCTAACATGTGATAAGAAGCCCTGTTATTCTCACAGACTGCTCAGAAAGAAGAAGGTGCTGCCCATTCTAACTGTAAGATGCATTCAGATTTCGGAAATGTCAAATGTAGAAATAATATGTCTCTTGGGATCAATGAAGTACAATAAATCCTCAGAAAACCCAGTGAGCTTGGTACTGACTGAGGCATCCAGAATTTAAATTGCATCCAAGGTTTATAAGAATAGAATCAGGATTTGAACCCAGGGCTATCTGATGTTGTAATCCAGGGGCTGGCAATTCTTTCTGTGAAGGTCCAGATCCAAAACATGTTTGGCTTTGTGGTCAGATGGTGTCTGCAGCTACTCAATTCTGCCTTTGCGTTGTGAAAGCCACGTGTAGATAATATGTAAATGAAAAGGGATGGTTGTGTGCCATTAAAACTTTATTTGCAAAAACAGGCAGCAAGCAGGCTGGATTTGCTGGCCCCCGTTCTAAGCTAGTAACCACTGTGGGACAAGTCTCTATCCTCGGATATGGCTTGTTGTCTACCTTGTGGCTCCGTGGTAAAGAATCCTGCCAATGTAGAAGACACAGGAGATGCAGGCTTGATCCCTGGGTCTGGAAGGTTTCCCTGGAGGAGGAAATGGTAACCCACTCCAGGATTCTTGCCTGGAGAATCCCATGGACAGAGGAGTCTGGCAGGGTACAGTCCAAGGGGTTGCAAAGAGCCAGATGTGACTGAGCGACAGAGCACGCATGCCCACCAGAGAGGCACTGCTGAGGCTTGGACTGACTGGGGCCACTTCTCCCATTTACTGGATGACTTCAGACAGATGTCAGGTCATCTGACATCTGAGCTGACCCAGAGGGTGTACCCTGCCATCAATTGAGCCCTTTGCAGTGATCCATTTACACCTCACAGTGACCCTACAAAGTAGAATCTGCTGGTGAGTGTCTCCCTTTGTGGCTGAGACAATGGAAATTTAGGGAGCCGAATAGACTTCAAAGCAGACACAGAATGAAAATGAATGGGCATGGCCGTTTGCCAATAAAACTTTATTTAGAAAATCAAGCAGTGGACCGGATTCAGCCTGTGGGCTCTAGTTTGCCAACCCCTAACAGAGGTTGTTGGCTTCCCCGGTGGCTCAGCGGTAAAGAATCTGCCTGCAGTGTAGGAGCTGCAGGAGATGTGGGTTTGATCCCTGGGTCAGGGAGATCCCCTGGAGGAGGGCATGGCAACCCACTCCAGATTTCTTGCCTGGAGAATCCCATGGATAAAGGAGCCTGGTGGGCTACAGCCCATGGGGTGACAGAGTCAGACACTACTGACTTAGCACACATGCAACAGAGGTTGGTGGGCACAGCTCGGCTTCCCCAAGCCAGAGGTGACAAATGGACCTCCATCTGTTGATCCCTCCTGGGACCACATCTCTGGATGCCCAGATATCCAGCTTTGATGATGATTTAGAACTGAAATCAGCAAACTATGATCTATGGGCCAAACTGGCCCCTGGCCTGTTTTTATATGTCCTGCAGACAGTTGTCAAGGAAAAATATGCATCAGTGTGAGCCTAGTGGCCAAGCCCAGAATCAGTGTGGGAGAGGAGCCTTCGGGGGTATATAAAGAGAAGCACGATTCCCAGGGAGCCACTAGTGCACAGGTGATTTAAATCTCCTCCCATATATATTAATCCCATTTGTTCTAACAAAATAGTTCAGATTTGGGTTGGTAGCAAAGCTTTATGCATAAGAATCTCACCACTAACGAAAAGTGCAAGCCACTAGATGTCCACCCACTGGAGAATGGATACATAGAAGATGGTGCGTATATAAGACTGGTGGATATACAGCCTTTTAAAGTTTTATGTTGGGGGGTGATCATGGTCCAGTATAACAAGGAGACTGAGATTTCCAGCTCTGGATTTTAGATTCTCCAAGCTGTTACTCTTCATCTTCCACCAGCACCCACGAAAGTAACTCATGACAAAAGGGAAGCTTATTAGCTTCCATAACCAGCTGATGGAGTTCAGGCACAGCTGGATCCAGATTCCTTTGGATCTTTTGTGTCTCAAGGGTCCTTGCAGTGAGCCCAGTAGCTCCTGGCTGTCCTGTGATTTTAGAGGTTCCAACCCTCATTCTCTCAGCACCAAGCCTGGAGGAAGAGAGTCTGTGTCCCTGCATTTCCAGCCAGTCTGAGGTCACATGACACCCAGTCATAAGACCAGGACAGTGCTGTGTGCTGATTGGCTTAGGCATAAGGGTTTTTTAATAACAGCTTAATTGAGATACATTCACACATGGTAAAATACAGCCACTTAACACATATTAATGTGAAGAGCTGACTCATTTGAAAAGACCCTGATGCTGGGGAAGATTGAAGGTGGGAGGAGAAGGGGACGACAGAGCTGAGATGGTTGGATGGCATCACCGACATGATCGACATGATTTTAGTGGACTTCGGGAGTTGGTGATGGACAGGGAGGCCTGGTGTGCTGCAGTCCATGGGGTTGCAGAGTCACACACAACTGAGCGACTGAACTGAACTGAACTGAACACATATTGATACAATGCAGTGATTTGTAATATAGTTACAGAGTTGTGCTACCATCACCACAATTCCAGAGTATTTTCATCACTTCTTAAAGAAAGCCTACCTCCACCTCCAGCCATTAAACCCCCAATCTTTCCTACTTCCTTTCCCTCCAACCCTTGGCAATCACTAATCCGCTTTCTGTCTCTATGAAGACAGGTCTCTGCTACTGTGGCCATCTCATCCTCCTTTGGAATTTCCCAGGTTTGAACATTAAAGTCCCGCATCCCAGTATAACATAGATAAACTGGTACGGTTTATCCCATTGGCACTGGATCCAACCCTTCTCCCAGCTACCTTTGCTGGCCTAACTCTCTCATTTCTGGAACCCAAAGGTCACCAGTAGGGCTCCCCTGGTGGTTCAGCTGATAAAGAATCTGCTTGCAATGTGGGACACCTGGGTTCGATCCCTGGGTTGGGAAGATTCCCTGGAGAAGAGAATGGCTATCCACTCCAGTATTGTGACCTGGAGAATTCCATGGACTCTAGTCCATGGGGTCTCAAAGAGTTGGACACAACTGAGTGACTTTCACTTCACTTAGCAGGTTTGAACACTAAATTCTTGCACCCCAATATAACATGGGTTACCCTATTGGCATTGGATCCAACCCTAACTTCTCTCAGCCACCATTGCTGGCCTGCCTCTCTCATTTCTGGAACCCAAGGGTCACCAGTAGGAATCCCTACCACCAATCCCCACCATAATCTCTGCCTGACCCTGATCCCAGACAGACCAGCAGTATTTGCTCTTTAGAGGATCAGGGAGTTGGAGGGAAAGTTAGAAGTGAGAGATTGTAATGCCTTAAAAGAAAAAAAAACTCCTCATGAACAAAACTGGTCTGTTATTTCCATTTTCTTTAATTGTCTAGCATCGCTTTGAATAATGTGTGTGTATTCTCAGTTGCTCAGTTGTGTCTGACTCTTTGCAACCCTGTGGACTGTAGCCCACCAGGCTCCTCTGTCTATGGGATTTTCCAGGCAAGAATACTGCAGGGTTGCCATTTCCTCTTACAGGGTATCTTCCCCACCCAGGGATTGAACCCATGACTCTGGCAACTCTTGTGTTGACAGGCAGGTTCTTTACCACTGTACCACCTGGGAAACCCTTGATAAAGTAAAAAGTAAAGTAAAAAAAAAAAGAAGTTTTTGACACCAGTTGTACTGTTGGGATGTAATTTTGCCAAGTTTACAAAATTCTCTCCAGCATTTGGTGGGAGGTCATTTTTTCCCCTCTTATTTGCTAGTTGAACAGCCCAAATCACCGTTGTTTTTGATTCTGCCTCTCCTTGAACTTTGCATCAGTCATTTCTCCCCTCACCACTTCCCTTCCCATCCTGGGACACCCTGGACCCAGGAACCATCTCTGTGGAAAGAGAGCATCAATTTTCAGTTTCTATGCAATTAACATCTCTGCCTCAGCATGTTTTTGCAGTTTTGAGCTGTTTTTCTTTTTTTCCCCCTTGTTTGCACAAACTTTTCTGTAATTGGCTTCTTCATTCTTCATCAGACTTGCTTCTTGGTGGTTTTTTTTTTTTTTTTGGTGTCTCTAGTTCCTTCCATCAGGCTCCCTTCTCTGTCCTCACCCCTCGAGGTACCCGACCAACACTGGAGGCTATATTTTCCCTTTCTCCCCAGATAGCAGCTCCCTTTGGTTTCTATATTTGCTTATTTGTCCCTTTCCACTTGGTGACTCATTCGACTTGGAAGAACCTTTGGACTAGACTTCCCCACTCCTACCACTAGCCTGATCTGTTTTCTTGCTGTTATTATCACATGATAAGCACGGGAGTTTTTACGTTTCTCTCCCTCCTCCCACTCCCTCCTGAAATTTTCCAGTCCAGTTCCCTGCATGCACTATGAACTCGGAGCTGTTTTGGAAAGTTTTAAAACTGGCCGACGCTTACAGGTTTCATGATCATATTTCCCAGTGAGCCTTATGCTTCTCCTAATAAGCCCTGGGTTTCTTTCTTTTTACATGTTTATTGCTGGGGTGTGTATCTCTACCTTCTTTCCAGACATTTAAGTATATCCCAACTCTTTTAGCGGAGAAGGCAATGGTACCCCACTCCAGTACTTTTGCCTAGAAAATCCCATGGACGGAGGAGCCTGGTAGGCTGCAGTCCATGGGGTCGCTAGAGTCAGACACGACTGAGCGACTTCCCTTTCACTTTTCACTTTCATGCACTGGAGAAGGAAATGGCAACCCACTCCAGTGTTCTTGCCTGGAGAATCCCAAGGACGGGAAGCCTGGTGGGCTGCCATCTGTGGGGTTGCACAGAGTTGGACACGACTGAAGCGACTTAGCAGCAGCAGCAGCAGCAACTCTTTTAGATCCCCTGGAGAAGGAATTGGCAACTCACTTCAGTATTCTTGCCTGGGAAATCCCATGGAGAGAGGAGCCTGATGGGCTACAGTCCATGGGGTCACAAGGACTGTATGACTGAACGTGCACGTGCGCATGCGTACACACACACACACAAACTCTTTTAATAAATAAATCAAAAAGCTACATTGTGAGAAGGAACCTGTTTTAAAATTTGTCCTTAAGACATTAAGTCCATGTATCTGTTTGGTTCTTAGGTGATTTAGGAGATCTGGGTTCCTTCTTTCCTGCCTTCCTGGAGTCCTGGTGAAAATACTCCATGGTGGTTTCAAGGAAGCCAGACAGTTGGTGGGTTTGGAGCCAGACAGTTCTGGGTTCAAGGGCTGCCCTGCCAATGACCAGCTATGAGATCTGGGACAAATCATTTCAACTCCCCCAGAAGCAGAAGACAAACTATTTATGCAATGCCTGTTTTTGTACAGCTTATGAGCTAAGAATCACTTTCACATCTTCAGACAGTTGAAAAAAATTCAAAAGAAAAATAGTAGCTCATGTGTGTGTATGTGTGTGTGTTAGTTGCTCACTTGTGTCCGACTCTTTGTGACCCCATAGACTGTAGCCTGCCAGGCTCCTCTGTCCATGGATTTCTCCAGGCAATAATACTGGAGTGGGTTGCCATTCCCTTCTCCAGGGGATCTACCTGACCTAGGGATTGAACCTGGGTCTCCTGCATTGCAGGCAGATTCTTTACTGTTTGAGCCACCAGGGAAGCCCTAGTATCTCACATGTGTAAATTTCTGCGAGGTTCAGCTTTCAGCATCCACCGTGTCTTGTGGGCACACAGCCACACCTGTTTGTCTACGGATATTAGAGATTCAGGACCTGGTTCGGACTGCTTTTGAGCTATTGAAGGTTGAATTGATAACAGTGACCACCTGGCCCCCTTAGAGCTAAAAATAATTTACTCTCTGGCCCTTTACAGCCAAAGTTCACTGACCTCTGCTCTAAGCCTCACTTTCCTTGTTTCTGACTAAGCTAAGCGTGACATCATAAGGGTTAAGTGCCATGATCTAAGCCATGTGCTTGGCTATGGTTTTGGAATATTGGCTATTATCAACAACAATAACTTCTCTGAAAGTGAAAACATGAAAGTCACTCAGTCATGTCCAACTCTTTGCAACCCCTTGGACTGTAGCCCAACAGGCTCCTCTGTCCATGGGATTCTCCAGGCAAGAATACTGGAGTGGGTTGCCATTCCCTTCTCCAGGGGATCTTCCTGATCCAGGGATCGAAGCTGGGTCCCTTGTGTTGCAGGTGGATTCTTTACCCTCAGAGCCACCAGGGAAGCCCGATAATCTCTCTATCTGTGCCTTATCCATAGAGCTATGGTTTGGGAATTTCATGAGGCTCAAAGTCGCTCACATGTTGCAGTGTTTATGCCTCACTCCCTCCATGTTGTTTCTGAGTGGGATCTTTGTCTTTCAGGAGCTGCACCTCTGCGTCTCCCGCCGACATTATGCTCTGGAGCGTGGCTGCCGGCTGCGTGGGCTGCTGCCTGGGAATTACAGTGTGCGAGTTCGGGCCACCTCCCTGGCAGGCAATGGGTCTTGGACGGAAGCCACCTATTTCTACGTGACAGACTATTGTAAGTCTGCACGGCCACTTCGACTGGTAGAGTCTGTGCTTGGTGCTGGGCCTAGCAGGGTGTTTCAGAGGATGCTTGGGGAAGCCTGGAGGCTGTGGGTACTGCCTCTGACTTGACCTCGGGGTCCACCGGCTGCTGCTGTGTGACCAGGGCAAGATGCTTGCCCTCTCTAAGCGCATGCTTCCTCATCTGACTATGGGTATAATACTAGGACCACCACTGGAGGTGAAGGGAGGCTTCAGAGACATCATGAATGCCAAGTGGCTGGCACAGGGCACGTGTGATAAGCACATTAGCTCCTGTTATTGGGGTCTCCATCTTTGTCTTCAGATGGGCCATGTCCTCCAAGGGAGTATGTGGGAGCTTATCTACTCAGCCTTGGGCGTGCTGGCAGGAAGTGCTGCCATTGAGCGAGCTGGACACACTGTGGACAGTACAATAGGGAGAGATGGGGAGAGCTGAGCTGGTCAGGGAGTGCTTCCTGGAGGCAGGGGCATCTTGGCTGAAACCTGGGAGAATGTATAAGAGGGGACAGACCCTGGGACTTCCCTGGTGGTCCAGTGGCTAAGACTCCATGCTCCCAATGCAGGGGCCCTGGGTTTGATCCCTGGTCAGGGAACTTGATCCCACATGCCACAACTAGGACCCAGTGCAGCCAGATAATTAAATAAAAACTTTACAAAAAAAAAAAAGAGGGGACAGACCAATGGTGTAGGAACCCAGCCACTTAGAAGGAGGGGCAATTCTAGACCAGGAGGAGTGGAAACTTGGGTGGGAGGGGGGAAGATAGAGCTTCTGCTTAGTTGGCTGGATTTTCATCTGCCAGGCTTGGTGAGACTGTGGAAAGTGGAAAGGGATTCTTGCTGGGCTGGTTCTGGTCAAGTTAAAGAGCATGGTTCCCACCAAAATTACCCTCACCTCAGATACCAGATGAAAGCTTGGGGGTTCTCCAGGCCACCTGCACTCCTGACTGGCTGGCTACAAATCTGGGGGTTATCACAACCCCCTCAGATTTAGTGGCTTGCTAGAGAAGACTCTGATGCTGGGAAAGATTGAGGGCAGGAGTAGGAGGAGATGACAGAGGATGAAATGATTGGATGGCATCATTGACTCAATGGGCATGAGTTTCAGCAAACTCCAGGAGAGAGTGAAGGACGGGGAAGCCTGGCAGTCCATGGAGTCGTAAAGAGTCAGACAGGACTAAATGACCGAACAACAACCTATGGCTCATAGAACTCAGGAAAATGCTGTGGGACAGTGGGCTTTATGATAAAAGATGTAAGTCAGGACCACTCAGATAAAGAGCCGCGTAGGGCGGGGGCCAAGAGCAGACTGGAAGACATGGCTCCTGTGTCTTCTCTCCATGGAATCAGGATACATCGCAGCACCATCCTGGCATATCAATGTGCCCACCAGCCAGGAAGCTTCTCTGAGCCTTGGTGAACAGAGTTTTTATTGGGGTTTCATTATATCGGTGAGATTGATCAAGTCATTAACCACATGACTGAACTCCATCTCCAAACCCCCTCCCCTGTTTGGAGACCAGGCTGAAAGTCCAACCCCTCTAATCACACACATGGTCTTCCAGTAACCAGCCCCTATCTCAAACTATCTTCTCTCTTAGCATAAACTCAGGTGTGTTCCAAGGGCTTCATCAATAACAAAGACATTGCTAACACGGATTTTTCAAGGATTTAGAGGGAAACCATGAACAGAACTCGAAAGAAATTATCAAAATGGGGAAAATATTTGTGACCTCATTGACAAAGAGTTCATATCTTTAATACAAAATGAGTATGTATCTATGTCTCCTATGAGTAAAAGATATATGTCCTCACACAAAAATAAGCAAGGGATATAAATAGCCAATTTTAAAAGAAATAGAAAAATAGAAAACATAAGGGGAAAAATGACCAACTTCACTCAAAACCACACCAAAAGGGAAAAAAAAAAGGCAAATCAAAATGAAATAGAATTTTTAACTTATCAAATTGGCAAGTGTTTTGCTTGTTTCTGTTATTTAATTACACACAGTGTTATTCAAGAGTGCAGACACATGGATGTTATTTTTCATGGTAGGTGAGTCCTAAACCACAGTCCTTTAATAACGTATATCCAAAAAAAAAAGCTTATAAAAGCTTTTACTGTTTCAGCCAGCAATGGTAGCTCTAGAAATTCATCCTAAGGAAATGATCAGAGATGTCACCAAAAGATAAATGATTGAGGAAATTCAGCACAGCTTACTAACAGTAGCTAACAATGGAGAATTAAATATTCAACACATTCGATTAACAACTCTTTCTTAAATAATAAGGAAGCTGGCAAGACACCCAGGGTGTAAAATTTAAAGAGGCACTCACCCTCTGGGGGTGACTCTGCCCTGGCATGGCCCAAAGCAAGAGTTCCTCTCAAATTTTGCATCCTGGCTGCCTCCCTTCCTGAATCCTAGTTCTGGTGGCCACGGGAATCTCAGGAGTGAACTGGTCTGTGGGTCTGGGAAGCAGAGGTGGGGTGGGGTGGGCATCATGGCTCCCAGGTGTGCTGGGTGCTGGGCAATTGGTAGCCTCCACCTTTTCCCCTCCTAAGAAAAATGCCCACCACGGCACATGACCAGACGGTTTCCATTCTTCATGTCCCATCCAACCCTGAGTATTCATTGGAAGGACTGATGCTGAAGCTGAATCTCCATTCCTTTGGCCACCTGATGTGAAGAGTCATTGGAAAAGACCCTGATGCTGGGAAAGATTGAAGGCAAGAGGAGAAGGGAGCTACAGAGGATGAAATGGTTGGATGACCTTACCGACTCAATGGACATGAATTTGAGCAAACTCTGGGAGACAGTGAAGGACAGGGAAACCTGGCGTGCTGCCGTTCATGGGGTCGCAAAGAGTCAGACATGACTGAGCAACTGAACAACATCCAATCATCAAATATTTAGAGAGGCTTTCTCCATGTGGAAGGAGGCAGTTTGCTGTCAATTCAGGGAGGTCCAAGAGGACAAGATGTCTCCGGATAGAGCTGACCCCTAAGGGCAGCATGGAGCAGTGGTCAAGAACTTGCTCAGATGGCCTGGGTTCAAATCTCTGCTCCACCT
This sequence comes from Bos indicus, assembly GCF_029378745.1. Taxonomy (NCBI): domain Eukaryota; kingdom Metazoa; phylum Chordata; class Mammalia; order Artiodactyla; family Bovidae; genus Bos; species Bos indicus. The sequence continues at coordinate 15,839,129 of NC_091766.1, read as the reverse complement.
TGAATCAACTCTTAAACTTGGGCAAGAACTCTCACCTCTCTGAGCCTCTGTGTCCCATTTTGTTAACTGACATTGATGTTAACACCACCCCCACCCCACCCCCGCCACTTTGGCTTATGGAATGATTAACTAAGATCTCCCAGGCAGGGCACTTCAAACAGTGCCTGGTATGTTCATAAGTGTTCAGTAAACTGTTACTATTAAAGACCCGAAGGACCAGGTTCCTTCTCTGGTTTCCCAGAACTCACTTTCTTCCTTGGCTTGGAAGCGTCTGAATACATGGGTGCTTTTGTAATTACAGACAATTCAGCCTTGCATGAGAATTAGAATTAAGGCTGCATAACGTTTCTTCAGTTGGTTTAGTTCTTTGGGACGACCCCCTGGCACACACAGGGCACTTCTGATGGATTTTTCATCTGCCAGAGGTACTGCTGGGATTGAAATAAGCTATTTAATTTGAAGGGTTCAGTGCAAACTGAAAAGACGTGGTCCCTGGTTTAAAAAGTGTCAAGATTTTCAAGACAGGAAGAGCAGAGCATTAAACAGAGAGCAGGACCTTCTGAGGGCTTCCCTGGTAGCTTCAGTTCAGTTCAGTCATTCAGTCGTGTCCGACTCTTTGCGACCCCATGAACTGCAGCACACCAGGCCTCCCTGTCCATCACCAACTCCTGGAGTTCACTCAAACTCACATCCATCGAGTTGGTGATGCCATCCAGCCATCTCATCCTCTGTCGTCCCCTTCTCCTCCCGCCTTCAATCTTGCCCAGTATCAGGGTCTTTTCCAATTAGTTGGTTCTTCACATCAGGTGGCCAAAGGATTGGAATTTCAGCTTCAGCATCAGTCCTTCCAATGAATATTCAGGACTGATTTCCTTTAGGATTGGCTGGTGGATCTCCTTGCAGTCCAAGGGACTCTCAAGAGTCTTCTCCAACACCACAGTTCAAAAGGATCAATTCTTGGGTGCTCAGCTTTCTTTACAGTCCAACTCTCACATCCATACATGACTACTGGAAAGACCATAGGTTTGACTAGATGGACCTTTGTTAGTAAAGCAATGTTTTTTAATATGCTGTCTAGGTTGGTCATCGCTTTTCTTCCAAGGAGCAAGCGTCTTTTAATTTCATGGCTGCAATCACCATCTGCAGTGATTTTGGAGTCCAAGACAATAAAGTCTCTCACTGTTTCCATTGTTTTCCCATCTATTTGCCATGAAGTGATGGGACCAGATGCCATGATCTTAGTTTTCTGAATGTTGAGTTTTAAGCCAACTTTTTCACTCCCCTCTTTCACTTTCATCAAGAAGCTTAGTTCTTTGCTTTCTGCAATAAGGGTGGTGTCATCTGTGTATCTGAGGTTATTGATATTTCTCCTGGCAATCTTGATTCCAGCTTGTGCTTCATCCAGCCCGGCATTTCGCATGCTGTACTCTGCACACAAGTTAAATAAGCATGGTGACAATACACAGCCTTGATGTATTCCTTTCCTGATTTGGAACCAGTCTGTTGTTCCATGTCCAATTCAAACTGTTGCTTCTTGACCTGCATACAGATTTCTCAGGAAGCAGGTCAGGTGGTCTGGTATTCCCATCTCTTTAAGAATTTTTCACAGTCTGTTGTGATCCACACAGTCAAAGGCTTTGGCGTAGTCAATAAAGCAAAAATAGATATTTTTCTGGGACTCTCTTGCTTTTTTAATGATCCAGTGGATGTTGGCAATTTGATCTCTGGTTCCTCTGCCTTTCCTAAACCATCTTGAACATCTGGAAGTTCACGGTTCACTACTGTTGAAGCCTGACTTGGAGAATTTTGAGCATTACTTTGCTAGCATGTGAGATAAGTACAATTGTGCAGTAGTTTGAACATTCTTTGGCATTGCCTTTCTTTGGGATTGGAATGAAAACTGACCTTTTCCAGTCCTATGGCCACTGCTGAGTTTTCCAAATTTGCTGTCATATTGAGTCACAGCACTTTCACAGCATCATTTTTCAGGATTTGAATAGCTCAACTGGAATTCTATCACCTCCACTAGCTTTGTTCGTAGTGATGCTTCCTAAGGCCCACTTGATTTCTCATTCCAGGATGTCTGGCTCTAGGTGAGTGATCACACCATCGTGATTATCTGGGTCATAGAGATCTTTTTTGTATAGTTCTTCTGTGTATTCTTGCCACCTCTTCTTAATGTCTTCTGCTTCTGTTAGGTCCATACCATTTCTGTCCTTTATTGTCTTTGCATTAAATGTTCCCTTGGTATCTCTTGGTATCTCTAATATCTCTAATCTGGTAGCTTAGGGGTAAAGAATCCTCCTGCCAATGCAGGAGATCCAGGTATGATTCCTGGGCTGGGAAGATCCCTTGGAGAAGGAAATGGCAACCTGCTCCAGTATTCTAGCCTGGGAAATACCATGGACAGAGGAGTCTGAAGGGCTAAAGTCCATGGAGTCTCAAAGAGTCAGACATGACTTAGTGACTGAAAACCAACAAGGACCTTCTGAGTAGGGGACCTAGCTGATGGCTTGGGTTACATGTCTATGAAGCTGGTGGTGAAGGGAGAAAGCTGGCGCTGGGCAGTGGTCTGGGGTCACTGCAGGGGATACTGACTCAGGGACTAGAGAAGGGGAACAAGCGTGAGTGGCCCATTAGATGTGTAGATATGCTTTCTGGCATGACCTTTGATGTGAACACATTTTAATGAGAACCCTACATTTTCTTATTCTATTTCAGTAGACGTGCCATCAAATATTGCAAAAATCATCATCGGTCCCCTCATCTTTGTCTTTCTCTTCAGTGTTGTGATTGGAAGTATTTGTCTATTCCTGAGAAAGAGGTGAGTGTGGTGATGTGCTGGTAAGTGGTTAACAACCAGCTCTCTTGGGGAAAAGTATGCCTACATGTGTGTTAGTCGCTCGGTCGTGTCCAACTCTTTGCAACCCCATGGACTGTAGCTTGGCAGACAGCACTGTCCATGGAATCCTCCAGGCAAGAATACTGGAGTGGGTAGCGATTCCCTTCTCCAGGGGAACCTTCCTGACCCAGGGATCAAACCCAGGTCTCTTGCATTGTAGGCAGATTGTTTACCATCTGAGCCAACAGGGAAAGCCATATGCATTATGATAGGATTTAATTTATCCATTTTTTTTTTAAACATGGATTTGATTTCTTAGTTTTCAGTTCACAGCAAAACTGAGGCAAAAGTATAAGAATTTCCCATACACCCCTTGACCCGTGTATGATCCCCTATTATCAACATCAGTGTTCTAACTGATAAACCTACATCCATACATTGTTATCACCCAAAGTCCATAGTTTATATTATGCTTCACTCTCGGTGTTGTGCATTGTAAGGATTTGGACAAATAATACAATGACATGTTTCTACTGGGGCTTCCCCAGTGGCTCAGTGGTAAGGAATCCACCTGCCAATGCAGGAGATGCAGGTTTGATCCCTGGATCGGGAAGATCCCCTGCAGAAGGAAATGGCAACCCACTCCAGTATTCTTGCCTGGGAAATCCCATGAACAGTGGAGCCTGGTGGGCTACAGACCATGGGGTCGCAAAAGAGTCAGGCATACAGCTTAGCGACTAAATAACTACCACAGTGCAGTGACTCATGAACATATAGTATTTCTGCCTTATGTATGCAACCATCTAAATAAAGAAGGTAACAGAGATGGACTGAAGAGTGTAAGATACAGTGTGATAATTAGGAAGTGGCCAGTTTTGAGTATGCATTACGTTTGCTTTGAAGATAATATATTTAACTGTAGGCTTATGTGATTTAATTTTAAGCGGTGGTTGTATTTAACAACTGGCTTGCAAATTTCCTGAAAATTCAACAGTTGTTTCTCATAAGCTAGAATGAGATGGTTTCAGAACAGCAGCGGGTGAATAGTTTTTAGATGTTATAATGACAGCCATAAATTATAGTTTATGGGTAAGCTGTTCCACGCTGATGCACTTAAGTAGCCATCTGATGGGCTTCTGCTAAAAAAAATTAGGATCCCCCACCCTCACCGCAGACTGTATCCAGGATTATGTGGCTGCTGTTAATAAGGGTAGCTGTTTGCTCTGGGGAGGTTATATCCTCCTGCTAGACACCCACAGAGTCCTGTGAGTTTATCAAGATGGAATGTCTCCATTCTTCTCATCCAGGCAGCCAGATGGGCCATTGGGACCACTGTATGCTTCTTCAAACCCAGAGTACCTCAGTGCCAGCGATGGTAAGTTCTGTCCCTTTGCCCGTGGATGACCAGAACCCCTCTGTTTGGTTTCCTTTGCCATCTCTATCAATTGACAGTCAAGGGTTGGTACCCTAGGGGGCTGAGAAGAGTCTTCTTGTTCCCTTGAGTTGGCACACCTGCCCCTTGTGCAGAAACCCTGTTACCAGGAGCAATTAGACACCTGCCGTCTGGCACTTGTTTGGATGGGCTGATCTAGATGATCTAGATGTGCTTGGGCTGGGCTGAGACACCCTCAACTTGGTGCTGCAGCTGTAGAGATACAGAGCACGGGTCCTGTGCTAGAGAGCGTGCCAAGGGTCAGAGCCAGAAAGTGGTCACAAAACAGGCCATCCAAGCTGGGAGGTGGAGTCAGAAGCCAAGATGGGAGACTGGAGATGAGGGATGGGGCAAACGAGAAGCAAGGACCAGATGGGGAATATGGGAGGCTGGGTGGGTACCACCAGCACCTCTGCTCTTGGTGGCCACTGAATATGGGGAAGATGCTGATGCTGGTGACAGGAGCATAGGACCGATGACCATGTTCCCTTGACTGCACCAAAGGGCAGTGAGTGACCCTTGTAGATAAAGCTTTGGCTGTTCCTTTAGACACGAAGGCAGCTATTGCATTTCAACCTTCTAAAATGCTTCATGCAGCAAAAAAAAAAAAAATCAAAGAGCGACTTTCAAGGCATGAACACTATTGCATGGCAGGATGCTGCTTTGGGAGACAGGGGTGGTGTTTTTAAGGATACCTGGGATTCATTTCAAAGAAGTCTGATAAAACATGCAGATATGGAAGTGAATGTCATGAGGAAAAAAGGTAGACTCATGGAGCCTGGAGAAACAGGAGGCAGGCCCACACGGGGAAGCACCAGGGTTGGTCAGGAGGCAGAGGGAGTGGGAGAAAAATATTAGTAAGAGGCTTTATTGTCTTTTCCATGGGAAAGGTGAGGCAAGACATAAGAGAGGCTAATTCAAGCTAAAACTATTTCAGCAGCATCTGGGGCATATGAGCTGTCCCTGGTTGTCTCCTAACTGGACCTGGGATGATCAGGGCAGGGGGATGGTGCCCCAGAGTGTGAGAGCCTGATGATGGAGGGGGTTAGGATGTGGGCTCTGGATTGGCTGTTTTGCATATGAAAGGTGGACTCTCGGGCACTTCATTTATTCTCTGTGTGAATTGGCCACCCCCAGGAAGGGCAGTCCTTCTAGCACCAGCAAGACCTCAAAGCATCAGAATAGGGAACCTAGACAAGGGGGTTATTCCCAGTGGGAATAGGCACAGAGTCTAGGAGCAAGAAGGGGTGAGTGTTGATCCAGAGCCTTTCTCTCTGTTTGGCAAATGGCATTGTTAACCATGTCAGAGATGGGAAAGCTGAACCCCAGGGCTGCCATCAACCCCCACAGTGTTCTGCTTCCACTCTATTATCCTGCTTCCTTCTGGGGTTGCAGCAATGGCTGAAGGCACAGAGGTGCTCAGGGAAAGCTGGAAGTTGCAGCTTGTGGGTCTTTAAGGCCAGGAAGTTCTGGGCCAAGAGATACAGAGGGCAAGGTCCAAGCTCTGGGATCTTGGGGGCTGGGAGAGGGACTCCCCAGTGAGTATGTGTAAGTTCATTTGGGTTCAGAGCTCTTGTATGATCCAATGTCCTTGCAAGAGCCATTGGTGATGGTATTGTGTTGCTTAGACTGCTGTACTCAGACTGGACGGCTTAGAAAAGAGTTTGATTTCCTCACAGCCCCAGAGGCTGGAACTCTGAGATCACAGTGTTAGCAGGGTTGGTTTCTCCTGAGTCCTCTCTCCTTGGCTTGTAGTTGGCCATCTTCTCCCTGTATCTTCCCTCTGTGTGTATCTGTGTCCTAATCTCTTCAAGGACTCCAGTCAGATTGGATTAGGGCCACTCTAATGACCTTATTTCGGAGAAGGCAATGGCACCCCACTCCAGTACTCTTGTCTGGAAAATCCCATGGATGGAGGAGCCTGGTGGGCTGCAGTCCATGGGGTCGCTAAGAGTCAGACATGACTGAGCGACTTGACTTTCACTTTTCACTTTCATGCATTGGAGAAGGAAATGGCAACCCACTCCAGTGTTCTTGCCTGGAGAATCCCAGGGACGAGGGAGCCTGGTGGGCTGCCATCTCTGGGGTCACACAGAGTCGGACATGACTGAAGTGACTTAGCAGCAGCAGCAATAACCTTATTTTACCTTGATCATCTCTGTAAAGATTCCACCTCTAAATACAGTCACATTCTGAAAAACTTGGGTTCGGACATCAACATATAAATGTGTGAGGGATACAATTTTAGCATGCAACAGGTGCAGAGGAGGGCAGGAAGCATCATGGTTTTTCTTAAGACTGTGTATTTGTCTGCAAATTATTTGCCACTGTGTAACAAACAACTCCAAACTTAGGGGCTTAAAACAACCACTATCTATTGGCTCAAAGTGTGATGGCTTTGCCAGCTGGGCAGTGCGCAGCTGGGTGGTTTTTCCGGTCTCACTCACATGGCTGTAGCCCTTTTGCAGATCCACTGGCACTGAGTTGTCTTGAGTGGGCTCACTCACCTATCTGGTGGCAGGCAGGCTGGGTGTTCCCCCTTCCTTTTGGTACTCTGCAGAAACAACAGGCTTAGATGGGAAGTAGCATCCTTTGGTAAGGGGACTCTGAAATCAGACAGGTTTCAGGCTCAGCTTGGCACGCTACTGGCCAGGACCCTGGACTGATTATGGCTCCTTCCTGAACCTCCGTCCATCCTGTTGTTGGCCCTGTGCCCACTGCCCAGCGCAAGGTCTGGACCCCAGGAACCACTTAGTGAACATTTACAAGGAGGAGGTTGGGTGGGAGGTGGCCAGGACCCCGGAAGGATCTGCTGAGGGTGCTGTGTAGATAAGTGAGGAGTAGTGTTTCCATGCTCTGTGTATGTGCCGGACGAGTGGGAGGTGCCTCGAGAGAAGATCACACTCCTGCGAGAATTGGGGCAAGGCTCCTTTGGCATGGTGTACGAGGGCAACGCCAGGGACATTGTCAAGGGTGAGGCGGAGACGCGCGTGGCAGTGAAGACGGTCAATGAGTCAGCCAGCCTGCGAGAGCGGATCGAGTTTCTCAACGAGGCTTCGGTCATGAAGGGTTTCACCTGCCACCATGTGGTAAGTCCCCCTGCTGGCTCCGGGAGCAGACAAAGTCTTTATTTTTTAATTTTTATTTTAGTTTTTTAAATTTTTAGTTGGAGGATAATACAATACCATGTGCAAAATAGACAGCTAGTGGGAAGCTGCTATATAACACAGGGAGCCCAGCCCACTGCTTTGTGACCACCTAGAGCCTATATATACTTATGACTGATTTGCTTGTCGTGTGGCAGAAACCAACACAACAGTGCAAAGGCTTCCTTAACACACATTCTCTCATCCCATCTCCTCCATCCTTCCTCTTAATGCATAGAGCTTGAGGATGCTGGGTGTGGACCTTCTGCCCAGCCCCCACTCTGCTGAGCATCCCAGAGGTGGCCCTTCCCTTCTCATTTCTCCAATCCCATCCTTTCCCACCTCACCTAGAGTGAGACCCTTTCGCTGTCCCATCACTTTCTAGAATCTTCTATCTCTTCCCTCTTCCTGGCTCCTATGTAACCTCTAAACACTGTGGTCCACCTGATCCCTGCTCCCCACTCCCCAGTCAGCACAGACTCTCCCTGCCTTTCTACTCCTTTAGTTTCCCTTGAGCCTGAGTCCTTTCATCCTTGCCCCAAGCATATTCTTGGAGCACCTGCTCTATATGAGCTCCATTCTCTTCTCTGAGATGCAGCGGATGTCTGTCCTCCTGGAGCTCCCAATCCAGAAGTGGAGACAGAAGCTAAACCCAGCAAGTTAATGATGTCATCCCATGAGGAGACGATGCTATGGCAACAGGGGAGAGGAGGGCGGAGCTGGGGGTTTGGGAAGGCAGCAGTGGCAAAGGTATATTTGAGCAAAGACTCCAGGATGTAGGGACTGGGTTGAGGGACAGGTGAGGGGACAGAGCATCAGGCAGAGGGAACAGTTAAGGCAAAGGTCTGGAGGTGGGCTTAGAGACACAAGGGTTTGCCTTGGCATGTTGCTGTTTGGGAGCGGCCATTTATTCACTTCTTTAAGTAGTATTTGTGCAGGCCGCTGCAGGAGATGTTGCAGGGACAAGGTTGAATGAACAACTGTGATTCTTTTGGCCCTTGTGCAGCTTGCTTTTTTTTTGGCCTCGCCCCATGGCTTATGGGATCTTGGTTCCCAGCGCAGAGTCCTAACCACTGGACTGCCAGGGAATTCCCTGTGGCTTGCAATTTTCATCTGTACCATCCAGGACAGTGGAGCTTCCCTGATAGCTCGGTTGGTAAAGAATCCACCTACAATGCAGGAGACCCCGATTCGATTGCTGGGTCGGGAAGGTCCACTGGAGAAGAGATAGGCTATCCACTCCAGTATTCTTGGGCTTCCCTTGTGGCTCAGCTGGTAAAGAATCCGCCTGCAACATGGGAAGCCTGCATTCGATCCCTGGGTTAGGAAGATCCCCTGGAGAAGGGAAAGGCTACCCACTCCAGTGGTAGCTTGAGAATTTGGGCTTGAGAATTTCATGGACTGTGTAGTCCATGGGGTCGCAAAGAGTCAGATACGACTGAGGAACTTTCACTTTCATCCAGGACAGTAGCCACTCGCTCCCCCACCCCAAATCCAACAAGATGTTGACCTTGGTGTTTCTTCAGGCTTCCTACAGGCCACTCAGGACCAGTGTGCTGGGTGTGATGTAGGTACCAGACAGAAAGACCCAGGTGGGTGGACATCTTCTCACAGACCCTCATTCAAGAATCTGCCCGGCCCCTGCTTATTCCACAGGTCCGCCTCCTGGGGGTGGTGTCCAAAGGCCAGCCAACGCTGGTGGTGATGGAGTTGATGGCTCACGGAGACCTGAAGAGTTACCTCCGTTCCCTGCGGCCTGAGGCTGAGGTGAGCTGTCTCCAGGTACCTGGCAGGGCACCCAGCGCTCCTGGGCCTCAGGCACATGTGTGGCTGAACATGCCCCCCCCTGTTTCAACTTTAGAATAACCCCGGCCGCCCTCCGCCTACCCTGCAAGAAATGATTCAGATGGCGGCAGAGATCGCCGATGGGATGGCATACCTGAACGCTAAGAAGTTCGTGCACCGGGATCTTGCAGCCCGGAACTGCATGGTTGCCCACGACTTTACAGTCAAAATTGGAGGTGCGTCTGGCTTTCTGCCTTGAAATGTGTGACCCAGGCTTTTTGGCTTCGGTTGTCTATAGTGAGCACTTCAATCTTTTCTAGTAGTGGGAAGGGGCACGGTTTGGGATGGGGGCTCACCCTCATGCTGTAGTTTAATTGCATTTGTTCTTTACTTCATTCATTCACTTCTTTAAGTAGTATTTGTGCTGGTGGCTGCAGGAGGTGTTACAGGGGTAAGGTTGACTAAGTCACCATAATTTTTCTGCCCTTGAGAAACTTGCAATTTTTGGCCTGGACACATGGCTTCTGGGATGTTGGTTCCCAGCTCAGAGTCCTAACCACTGATTCCCCCAGGGAATTCCCTGCAGCTTGCAGTTTTTATCTGCACCAAGCAGCACAGTAAAATAAAATAAATTCAGTAAAAGTAAATAAAAATAATTTAAATTCAGTAAAACAAAATTTAAAAATTCAGGAAAATAAAATTAATTCAATAAAATAAAATAATTAAAATTCAGTGAACTAATTTAAATGAATTTAAATTCAGTACAATAGAATGAGGTTAATTCAGTAAAATAAAATAAAATTAGTTCAGTAAAATAAAATAATTAAAATTCAGTGAACTAATTTAGAACTTCCCAGGTAGCACTCAGGATAAAGAACCCACCTGCCAAGGCAGGAATCATAAGAGCTGCGGGTCGATCCCTGGGTTGGGAAGATCTCCTGGAGGAGGAAATGGCAACCCAAGCCAGTATTTATGCCTGGAGAATCCCATGGACAGAGAAGCCTAACAAGCTACAGTCTGTGGGGTCACAAAGAGTCAGACACGACTGAAGCGACTTAGCACTCACACATGAGGAGGCTGAAACTCTGTCTTTTCTGTGGGGTGTGAGGACAAGGGGTTGTGAAGCGAGGACCCAGCCTTTGGTTTCTGGCTGCGCAGCTAGGTGGGTAGTGGGGCCAGATCCAATGGGGTTGGCTGCAGAAGGTGAAAAGTTCAGCGTGGGTTGCCTATGAGGTCGTAGGTAGGAAGGAAGTTTTGCTAAGATTGAGATCCCCATGTTACAGGTCAGAACATCGCTTCTTTGCTGCTTGGTGGTTCTTTTCTTTCCTTTTAAGTGGTGACCCACCCCCCCCCCCTCCTCTGAGTACCCTCAGAATCCACTCTCACTGTATTTGGCTGTGATCCATGTGAGCTCACACCTGGGGCAGGTGAACTCAAGAGCTCTGCCAAGGCTGGGGGAGTAAAAACGGCAGACAGCTGGGTCACAGGTGAAGGCTAAGAGCATGTGAACTGTTTGTTATCAGACTTTGGAATGACAAGAGACATCTATGAAACGGATTACTACCGGAAAGGGGGCAAAGGTCTGCTCCCCGTGCGGTGGATGGCACCTGAATCCCTGAAGGACGGAGTCTTCACCACCTCTTCAGACATGTGGTGAGTTATGTGTGGGCCGGCGGAAAGAACACTGCACTTGAATTCCAGGTTGCTCTGATACTATGACCAGCAAGAGAGGAGTCACTTAAAAACTGACTTCTTCATGGCTTCTCCATCAAGGAAAGGAAGGGATAGCATGTCTGGGGGACCCTTGCACAACTGCTGTGACATTCCAATGAAGATTAGTCTTATAGGAATTTCTGAACTGCAGCATGAACTGTTTAGAGAACTGGCCACCCAGGTTCTAGTAAGCCAAGAAAGGGTGTGTGTGTTTATTTTAATGGCTTCATTGTTACTACTCCCAACTGTCATTGGCAGGTCTTTTGGTGTGGTCCTTTGGGAAATTACCAGCTTGGCAGAACAGCCTTACCAAGGTCTATCAAATGAGCAGGTGCTGAAATTTGTCATGGATGGAGGGTACCTGGATCAACCTGACAATTGTCCAGAGAGAGTGTAAGTGTAGAAAGGCGGTGTAGTGTGTGGGGTGTTTATTCAAAAGTCTGTGCCTTTTGCATGGATACTCGTGTTTGCATATTGTATGTCTATGTGTGTTTGTGTTTGCAAGTTTTATCTTTGAATGTACATTTGTGTTTTATATGATGTCTGTCTGTGTGTTTTTGCTTGCCTTTTGCATGCACACTTGGATCTGCATGTTGTGTCTACATATTACTACATGCTTGTGTATTATATCATTACATGTGTGCTTTATTGCCTTTCATATCTTTGGAAGGTTGTAGAGGAAACTGCACAGCAGTGGTTATTTGGGGACTAAAACTGGAGTGCTGGGGTGGAGACTTAAATTTAACTACATATTCTTATTATATCTCATTGAAAGTGGAAAAAAGAATTCACAAATTGTAAACACCAAAACTTCAGGGGTACGTACAACATATCCCCTTCCAATATTTGTCTTAAATTTTTGTTGCAGGAGCAGATGTACAACACAAACATCAAATGCACATCAATAAACACTTGCAAAATTGTCCAGCATCGTAATAGTCCAATAAATGTAAAGTAAAATGAAGGAAAGTACTATTTTCCTAATTAGCAATAAAAAGAAGAGAGGGAAAGAAGGAAGAGTTATGATATTCACTGCTGTCAATGGAATGGCTAGATAGTCATTCATATCACTCTATTGTAAGAATTTTTTGTTTGTTATCATTTAGTTGCTAAGTTGTGTCCAACTGTTTCATGACTCATGAACCTCCAGGCCCCTCTGTCCATGGGATTTCCCAGACAATAATACTGGAGTGGGTAGCCATTTCCTTCTCCGGGGATCTTCCTGACCCAGAGATCAAACCCAAGTCTTCAGCATTGGCAGACAGATTCTTTACCACTGAGCCATCAAGAAAGCCCATTATAATAATAGCTACTCACAGAAATTTTATTTAAAGTCTCCAAAAAAAAAAGAAAGAAAGAAAGAAATGATCTAAACATCCAACAATATGAGAATTGGCAAGTAAATTTATAAAATAATCAATAAAGTAATTTGATAAAATAATACACTATAGTAATTGACATTTCAAATGATGCTTATGAAATATTTTGTAAGTCAGTGGTCTAGCTTATGTTAAAATGCTAAGTGTAGTAAATGTGTATAAATTGCATTTCCGAATGTATCCAGACAGAAAAGATGAGATTATATCTGAAGGAGAGCTGTATGCAAGCTGTATTTTCACTATATTGTTGGGTGTTTTCTACCTTTCTACAATAAGCATTTACTATGCAGTGCTTATTGCATGTAATATTTCTTTACCAGTGTTTCTGCAAAAAAAAAAAAAAAGTTTGCCTTCCTGAAAAAAATGCATGGAAGAAGGCCATTTTGATGCTTCATCCTCACAAGAATAAGAGATCAGTTTAGAAAACCTAATTTGAAGAAATCTCACATGTAAAAAAGTATGAAGCAGAATTCCTTGGAAACTCTGAGCAAAATATTTCTAAACATTGCTCCATGAAGTTTCTTTCCTGGCTGTCAGGAGGAAATTAGTGCCCCTAGGGTGGGGGCCTGCCAATTTTTCCTCTAAAGGGCCATATCGTATTTCCAGCTTTGTGGGCCTGGCAGTTCTCTGCCTTGCAGTTCAAATCAGCTGGGGACAATGCATAATTGAATGGGTGTAGCTACGTGCCAATAAAACTTTATTTACAAAAACACTTGGAGGACCAGATTTGGTCCACGGGATGAAGTTTGTCAACTCCTGCCCTGAAAGAAGTTACAATAGTGAGAGGAAGAGGTAAAATGGAAATCCTGAGCCCCTGGGTCCTATCCTAAGTAAAGTCAGAGTCCCCTGCCCCCTCCTTTCCTCCCCTTCTCCAGAGAGTGGGGACTGGGCTTGCAGAACACCTGCTCAGAGCTGGCCCTCTATGGTGGGTCCACCCAGCTGCCCTCATTCTGAGCAACAATGTGTATATAAAATGATGAACCCACAGAAATAGACCTACAGACACAGAAAACAGACTTACGGTTACCAAAGGGGAAAGGAGAGGGGAGGGATAAAATAAGAGCTTGGGGTTAATAGATTCACAGTACTGAATAGAAAATAGAAAAACAAGGACCTACTGTATAACACAGGGAACTATATTCAATATTTTGTAATAACCTATAAGGGAAAAGAATCTGAAAAACAGTTATATATATATATATATATATATATATATATATATATATACATACATATATATGGACTTGACCAACATGTTTGTTTCCATAACATCTTACAGAAAAATCTGAACGAACTTTTTGACTAACCCAATATATCTGAGGGTTTCCCTGGTGGCTCAGTGGTAGAGAATCTGCCTGCCAACGCAGGAGATGTAGGTTCGACCCCTGGGTCTGGAAGATTCCCTGAAGGAGGCAATGGCAGCCCACTCCAGTATTCTTGCCTGGAGAAGTGGATGGACAGCGGAGTCTGGGGGGCTGTAGTTGTGGGGTCCTAAAGAGTTGGACATGACTTAACGACTGAACAACAACAGCAACAAAAATATATATCTGAATCCCTTTGCTGTACATCTGAAACTAACACAACATCGTAAATCAACTCTAATTTAAAAAACAAACAAAAAAAGACGGACCTGATTGGTCTTCACCAAGTGGCAATATCAGGAGAGGCCCTTGTGGATCTTGTTTGGGAAACCCTTGGCTCTCTTTTTGAAACCATCTTTCACGCCCTTAGAATGGTTGTTTCTGCTTGACCCTCCTGAGGTCAGCACTTGTCCGCGTGGGTGTGTGTGCACCGCAGGCGCGGGGTCGGGGAAGGAGGGCCGCTTGGCGGGGACCCCCGGGGCCTCACCCTCCACGTGCCCCTCTCTGTCCCGCAGCACCGACCTGATGCGGATGTGCTGGCAGTTCAACCCCAAGATGCGTCCAACCTTCCTGGAGATCGTGGACCTGCTCAAGGACGACCTGCACCCCAGCTTTCCCGAAGTGTCCTTCTTCCACAGCGAGGAGAACAAGGCGCCCGAGAGCGAGGAGCTGGAAATGGAGTTTGAGGACATGGAGAGCGTGCCCCTGGACCGGGCCTCGCACGCGCAGAGAGAGGAGGCCGGGGGCCGGGATGGAGGGTCGGCGCTGGGGCTAAAGCGAAACTATGACGAGCACATCCCCTACACCCACATGAACGGGGGCAAGAAAAACGGACGGATTCTGACTTTGCCCCGGTCAAATCCTTCCTAACAACCCCTGCTAGTGGGGGAAGGGTTCCTGTCTACACTTCCCTCTGGTTCGAAGGCCTCCAGAAAACTCAGGATTTCCACCTAACTCTGCCACAGTGTCAAACGGAGCTCAGAGATCACGACTATCCATTTCAGTTCCTTTTCTGACTTCAAACGCAGTGGTTCCATTGCCTATTTGACTTGTCATCTGAGCACTTAACTGTGAACCTGGATGGGGAGGGGGTTTCCACGGCTGCTGTTCTTTTGGGCCACCGAGGTTTCAAGCCCAGATGTTATTATTATTATTATTATTTTCCCTAGTAGTTTAAAAGAAAGCATCTATTTTTACAAAGTTTTTTTTTTTTTTGCTGGTGTCTGAGCTACAGTATAAAACATAAATCTTGTTTATGAAACAAAAGTTAGAAAGAAACAAACCCAGTTCTAGTAGAATTCCAAGCTTTACAGAGTGGGCTTCAGGAAAGTATTTTTTCATCCAGGGTGAAGGATTGTTTTTTGTTTTTTTCCTTCACAAAACCAGTTCCTCAAATTGACCAATAGCTGCTGCTTTTGTATTTTGGATATGGGTCTGCAGTCCTGGTGTGTGGTTCATGTATGCACTTATGTGTGTGTGTGTGTGTGTGTGTATGCGCGCGTGTGCAAATCATGTGTGCTGAGTGGACACTTTGGGGATCAGCCCACGAAGGTTCAGCTCTCCTGGAGTATGTGAGCCCTGCTTCCTCCACCCCCGACCCCTTCCTTCTTATCTACTGGGAGACTGTGCCCTCAACAAATTTTTCTGTCCCAGATGGAGCCTCAGGATTCTACTCTCCCTTAACTTTGGTGAAAAATGTTTTCTGGGAGCCATGGGAGTCATTTGGAGTGATAATGGATCTTTTCAAGACCAAACAAAGCCAGGACATAGAAAAGATTTTAAAAAAGAAGAAGAAAAGAAAAACAAGAACTGAGATGATGAAGAGTTTTGAGAATATATTTGTAACATATTTAATTTTTAAAAAGAATCTCCAGTATCAGCCTCATAAATTATTGACCATTTCCTGGGGTGGGAGGTAGGGCGTATGGGTTTGTCTGCCTGTGTGGGGCAGGAGGGGCCAGGCACCGGTGGCCTTTTGCTTGGTCTTCAAGGCATCCATTTTTTTTGGGACTAAAGCCACGTTAGCTGCTAATCCTCTGGACATTGTGGTGAGGCCACACTGAGCGTGTGGGCGATGGGGTGTGATGGATGGTTTGGTTTCTGCTCTGAAAAGCTGAGCCCTGCCTTCAAACACACTTGTGGCTCCTGGATCTTCTGGTTCTCTGTGTGTACCTCTCAAGCTTCCTCAGCGGGATGTCCATGTCCCACAGGGATTGTGCAAATTTGGCACCATTAGATCTCAAAGTGGGACAGCACGGATGGACTTTGAAAACACTAGCAATATGAAGACGTGCCTGTCGGTCCCCTCCGCCCTCAGGGCATCCGACCATCCTCAGAACTGAGCTCCCAGAAGCTGCTCTGCGCCCAGTGACCTCAACTGGACCAGGTGTGAAGCCTGAGCTGAATTCTCAGGTACTTAACGATCGTGCAGTTCCTGAGAGTCAAGTCCAGAGGAGAAACCGCTAAGGACCTTCACACTACGGAGAGCATGAGAATGGGCGTGATGCCACAGCTGCTTCCCTTCTGGGGGAAGAATGACTGCTGCTCAAATACAGAACATGATGGACTCATTGCCATAGTTCATCCGAATCATCACCCACAGGTTATCTCTCGAGTGCATTTTCTCACGAGTCTAAGACTGCTTTCCTCCTCTTCTCAAGAACTGTGGGCTTCAAAACACCTGGGATGCCATGGTGACCTCCGAACCTTCTCAGTTCTTGATGAAGAACACAGGTAGACACGCATCCCAGTTGCCTCTGGCTATCTTATTTATACGATTTCAGAAATGACAGCATGTCAGAATATTTCCAGGGAGCCTCAGTGATTGGGTACAAGGAGCACAGAAATTATTTTCGCCAAATTTATTTTGTACATAGACGAGGATCTGTATGTAAGTTAAAAAGGAACGAAACACGTAGATCTAGGTATTTTGTTCTTTTCGTAGTAAATTTGTAGTGGCCATATACTACGGTAGCAGCAATTTTCACATTTTTCTAATTCAGAAAGGTTTTCTTATATTAGGGGAAAATTATTTATTTTAATATATAAAAATCACTGTAAAAAATCACTTTCATAAGAAATGGAGAGCATGTAAAAAAAAATTTTTTTTTCAAAGAAAAATAAACAGGTGAATGTGGGGTAATGATTTTTTTTTCCCAGCACAGTCTACCTCAGTGTATTGTTAGGATGTGGTTCAATAATGGACATCTTTGAGACTTCAGAATTCTGTCTGGATCCGATCTGAATCAGGGAAGATTCGTATCAGCTGATTCCGAATGTCAGGGACCAGTAAGAATTTTGAGGGAGGGAGTGGGGCTGAAGTACGGCTTTCATGTGAGCACAGATCCTTTTCCTGGCTGATAATATTCACCTCTGAATTTAATCTTCCTTTTTTGTTGTTGTTGTTGTTTGATCCTCCATCTATTGACACCATGGCCCTCAAGAATGAAGCAAGTTTCAGGCCATCACGATGTATCTGATGTATCCAGTTCTGAGCTACCCTTAGCTGATGAGGGAAGCTGCCGTGTTGAGACACAGACAGTCTTTGATCCAGCCAGCATGCTCCTTTCCCCTTAGAATCTCTGTGGTGCGTGAGCATCTAGGTGCCCTAGGCTCTCCATGGTTTATTTCCACTCTTTTTAGGCTGAGATGCTTTGGGTGGGGGACATATCATTATCTTGGGAACTTTACACACAAGCACTCAATGCAGTGTCTGTTTTTATTCTCTAAGTGGGAAGGGAGATATTGAGAATCTCAACCCTAAACCCACCGAGAGGCTGAACACATTTTTTTAGCAACAAAACCTTGGACCCTCTCATTTTGGTTTGGTTGACTTCAAGCTGATACGGTTTGACCTTAGGGACTTTGACAACCCATGTGTAAGCCTGGATGGAGCCAGCAGAAATGCTGTCGTACGCACCAGACCTCACTGCCCTTCCTAAACCTGTAGGCACCACCCCAGCAGAGTCACCTTTCTCCACTTGCCCTGGAGAGGTACTGTAAAGTGCTGGGCCTGCCCTTTGTGAATGGAATTTCCCTGACTTCATTTAGCTATCTCTGCTGCTGCAGTGAAAGATCAAGCAGGCTTGGATCACAGCCTCCTTTTGCATCAGATAATGTGGACTCTGTCAAAACAGAATTCAGTCCTCAAAATGGATGTCCTGGAGGATTGTAGTGATGATTATTTAAAAAAAAGCAACAAAGCCAGCTTTGGTTGAATTTTTTGTTGTTTGTTTTTAAAGGTGTCTCATTATTTTAAAAACCCCTTTTTGTATGTGTGGCAAAATCAACATATAGTAGTTCCTCCCTGGATCAGTGATGTCAAACGCACGTCTGGAAACGTTTGTATTCTGGGAGCTGTCCTGGGTGCTTTTCTGTCCTTTTAAGCTAGTAAGAAGCGAGAAGTGTTGCTGGTTCTCTGGCTAGATGTTGAGCACAACTGAAAGGAAATGTGGGAATTGATGCGAAGGTCTGCACAAACAACCCTGAGACCACTGGAGACTGCCTCCAATTGCTGGGCAGATCTCCATCTCTCCAACCAGAGCAGATGGTCTGCCGTGAAATGTGCTTGTTGGGTTGGGAGGTGTTTATCTGGAACAGCCATAAGGTTGATCAGTGGGCAGGGTTTGGCCCGTGCTCTCCATCTGGGTACATGAGTGGATGTGCTGTAGTCCCCCAAATGACAATCTTTTTCTTCTTTGTGGTGGGTAGAGGGGGTTCGAGTGCCACTTGACAAACAGGTGATTCAGAAATGATGATTTTGTTCGGAGTAGGGGGATGGGGTTGCGCTGATCATATATATATATGAATGATGCCCATAGAATGATATCCCTTCAGAAAACCTTCTGGAATGTTCTTGAGAATATTGATCTACACCAGAATTGAGGTTGGGAATAGAAAGTACAGATGGGCATTTGTTCTTTAAAAGACAGTAAGGAATGCAATGGACATTCCAAGGCTGTACCTGGAGGTGAATGTTTCCTTAGGGGTCCCCCAGAGACAGAGGGAACCAATGGCTTCTTGAGCTCACTGTCATCTTCTTATACCAGTCAAGGTCCAGAACCAGGCTCTGGTCACATTTTTATTTGGGTTTGGGCCCTAAAAATCCTTGTTAAAACTCAAATCAGGAACCCAGGGCTCTTGGTCCCATTTGAGAAGAAAGGAAACAGTATTCCCTCCCCCACCCCCAAAGCGAGTGTGTCCACACATATTCAGGAATGGCTCGTCTACTCTCTACCTTGTGTGCCTGGTGGGGTGGGGGCAGGGGTCCAAGCCCTGCCTGTCAGCAGCAGACACCTCCTGTGCCTCGGCTTATGCGGAAATCAACTCAGAGACACAAGACCCACTGAAAGCTCAATTCTTATATTTTTCAATGTTTTCCTATAAGAACCAAGTAGCACCATATACAGAATATGCCTTTTTTTTTTTAATATCAAAATTGCTCTGCATGTAAAATATGGGATAATTACCTGTTTATATGAAAATTCGGAATAAATTATCTGAGAATACTCTTGTTCCTGTGTGGTGTCCAAGCCAGGACTTGTGAACTGTGTTAAGCCGAATCCCTGGGGTGTTGTGGGTATTTGTTATGAGAGGAGACAAATCCCTAGGTTCTTCGTAACAGTGAATCAGGAGGTTAAATATTTTTGCCATCAGGGTAAGTGATAATCCACTGATCCATACCTGTACAGTTGAATCAACCCTTTACATACCGAGCTATTTCTATCCTAGTTGCTAAGGACCTGCCACCTCAGGGACCCCAAGCCTCCCCAGGTTCCAAACGCTAACCCTAAGAATACCAGGGAACCCCAAGATCTTGCTCCATTCCACCATGCTGGAGGCTTAGATGCAGAGTAGCTGGCCAGTGCAGTGTTTGCCACTGGCCCAAAAGAAGTCACACAGAGGAGCCCAGAGTCAGCCTCAGGGGAGGGAGGTCTGTCTGAGGGTTTCGGTTGAGGGTGTGAGTGAGAGTCAGTCCAGCAACAATCACCCACACTTCTCACTTTACCCTTCAGTGATTGAGGATGATAGACCTTGCTTCATCTGACCATGTGTGTGACTAAGTGTGTGTGGGCGTGCACGCTCAATCATGTCCAACTCTTTGCAATCCCATGAACTGTAGCCTGCTAGGCTCCTCTGTCCATAGGATTTTCCAGGTAAGAGTACTGGAGTGGGTTGCCATTTCCTTCCCCATGGGATCTTCCCAACCCAGTGTCTCCTGCATTGGCAAGTGGATTCTTTACAACTGAGCCACTGGGGAAGCCATATGACCATAGTGAAGATCAAATAAGGTAATATTTATCCCCCATACCCCTCCAGGTTCCTCACCACCAAGAAACTGATGCCACTGCTAGGTAGTAGCCTGAATTGTGCCTCCCTGGGTTTGTGAAATTCAATAGAAGCCTCTTGGGAAAGGGAAAATGTTTTTCTCCCCAGGAGAGGATCTCAACGATGCTTCAGTCTTGAGTGAGAAGCTGGGCGGGTGGTATCTTCTCAGAGGGGCCACTCAGACTCCTCGAACCCATGGCCAAGAGACGACTGCAGCTTTGGGTCCCTGGGACCCTGGCTCCAACTCAAATGTGAGCAGCATGACAGGTGAGATAGTTGTCACAAGCAAGAGGAAGCATATGGAAGCTTTGGTATCTCCAAACTTCTTGCAGGAGGGAAGTGATGGGGCTTCCCTGGTGACTCAGTGGTAAAGAATCCACTTGCCAGTGCAAGAGAGGCGGATTTAATCCCTGATCCAGGAGGAGCTCACAGGGTGCAGAGCAACTAAGCCCATGCACTGCAACTATTGAGCCTGTACTCTAGAGCCCAGGAGCTGCAGCTGCTGATTCCACTCACCCTAGAGCCGGTGCTCAGCAGCGAAGGAAGCCACCGCAATGAGAAGCGCGCACAGTGCAACTGGGCAGTAGCCTGCACTCACTGCAGCTAGAACAAAGCCCGCACAGAGGTGGAGACCCATAATGGCCCCAAATAAAATAAATAAATAAATTTTCGAAAAGACTATCCAGGAGACTTCCTAGAGGAGGCGGCATCCCAATGGGATGCTGAACTACAAATTAAAAAAAAAGAGGAATGTGATACTCTTAGCATGGATGACACTGTTGGTTGTGGCCTACACTCTGTGTGATGAGATCCAGATTTTCTAGCTGTGGATCTCCAACCTCCTGGGTGCTGCTGACTCATCCCCTGGGGTATGGTTCTACCCTCCCAACCCATGAAGCTGACTGTTCTGCCTGAGATTGGGTCCTCAAGGTGACTCACCCAGAATCTTCAATCTCACCTACCTCTAGAAGCCCTTGTTATAATCAAATTGCTGAGTTTGGGGTGTCCTTTCTGTATTCTGGCAGTTTGTGGAGTTCTCTTTATTGTGGCTTTTCCTCGCTGTGTGTAGGTTTGTACAGGTGGCTTGTCAAGGTTTCCTGGTTAGGGAAGCTTGTGTCAGTGTTCTGATGGGTGGAACTGTATTTCTTCTCTTTGTTCAGTCGCGCTGTGGGGAGGGAGGGAGGGAGGGATGCTGCAAACAAATAACACTGGCGTGCGTTCGCAGTGCCTCAGCCACACTGGGTCTGCCCCCGCTCACGGTGCGTGTAGCCTCCCTGCCCACACTGCTCGGGCTCTAGGTTGTTCCGCCGGGAACAATCCGAGGCTGGCCCTGGGTTGCATGTACCTCCCAGGTCCAAGCCGCTCAGGTTCAGGCACTTGGGTAGTCCTCAGAGGCGCAGACTCAGTTGGGCCTGAGTATCGTGCTCTTCCCAGGTCCGAGCAGCTCAAGTGATGAGGTGTTTGGCGAGGGCCAATGCTGCGACTTATCGCCTCCCCGCCACTCGGTTATCTGCCCTTGTTATAATCAGAGACTCACAGGAGGCCACTTTGGCTGACACCAGGCTGCACCACCCAGACCACCTCTTCAGAAGCTACCAGGGAGGTTGTCTGCTGGGGCTTGCAGTGAAGTCGTTCAGTTGTGTCCTACTCTTTGCAACCCCATGGACTGTAGCCTGCCAGGCTCCTCTGTCCATGGGATTTTCTAGGCAAGAGTACTGGGGCTCACAACTGAGTCCTTTTTGCCAGAACTTTCCAAGGCTTAAGGGAGCTGCTTGGTCCAACATTATGTCCCCTCCCTAGGAGAAGCCACATTTGATGACTGGCCAGGGATACAAATGCCTGACCCTTGTGCCTAAATACAAGTTGAGGGTTCAGTTGTGTCCCCCACTGCCTAAAAGAGATTATCTCCAAGTCCTAATCTCCAGCACCTTAGAATGTGAGCTTATTTGAAAATTACATTGTAGATGTAATTTGTTCAGGTTTAAGGTGAGGTCATCTTGGAGTAGGCTGGGTCCCTAATCTGATACGATGATGGCCCTTATAAAAGGGGGAAAATTGGACACAGACACACACACATACACACACACACAGAGAGCGCCTTGTGAAGATGAAGACAGGAACTGGGGAGAAGAGTCTGTAAGCCAAGGAATGCCAAAACCACCAGCAAACTGCCTTCAGGAGGAACCAGCTTGGCAGACACCTTGATCTTCAACTTGCAGCCTCAAAACATAAAACAGAAACAATATTGTAACAAACTCAATAAAGACTTAAAAAATGATCCACATCAAAAAAGTCTTTTAAAAAGGTAAGATAAAATACAAACAGATAAAAGTTCTTTGTGGCTACAACCCTGGAGTCCTTTTAGTCTCTTATTCCCACAGACTTGCTGGGGCTCCTCCAAGGTCTCCTCACCTCCACTGCATCTGAACTGACTGTCAGGACAGAAAATGATTCTAGTTCCTGTCCTCTGGAACATTCAGCTGGTCAGCACTCCTTGGCGTCTAGTTGTGTGGTTGTTACACCGCTAAGTTGTATCCGACTCTTTCTGATCCCATGAACTACAGCACACCAGGCTTCTCTGCCCTTCTTTAGCTCCTGGAGTTTGTTCAGAGTCATCTCCGTTGAGTGGGTGCTACCATCCAACCATCTCATCCTCTGCTGTCCCCTTCTCCTTTTGCCTTCAAGCTTTCCCAGCATCAGGGTCTTTTCCAATGAGTCGGTTCTTCACATCAAGTGGCCAAAGTATTGGAACTTCAGCATCAGTCCTCCCAGTGAATATTCATGGGTGATTTCCTTTAGGATTGACTGATTTGATCTCCTTGCAGTCCAAGGAACTTTCAAGAGTCTTCTCCAGCACCATAAATCAAAGCCATCAATTCTTGAGTGCCCAGTCTTCATTATGGTCCAACTCTCACATCCATACATGATGTTTAGAGCATAAACCAAAATTTTTTTTCTGCTTGGCTTCAGTCTCACTGTCTCTTTGTTTTCTCTGTGAGGTTGAGACATATTTTCGAGCTTTCTTTTTAGATGCAAAATGGAATGTGACATTTGGACAAAATGTTGGACCAAGACTGCTACCCATTGAAGCTACCCATCAGCTCATTTGAAGTCTCCTCTCCCTTCCTTGGAAAAATGTATCCCCAATTGTAAACTGTATCACAATCATCTAGAGGGTTTTGAAAATTCAGATGGCTCGACCTCAACCCAAGTGATCTGGGATGGGGATGGAGAATTTTCATTTCTAAAAGGTTCCCAGGTGATGTTGATGACACTATTACAGGCACCACACATTGAGAACAGGATTCTGGAACATCACCAAGCTGATGTGAGACAAGGACAGAAAGCTGAAGGTCATTAACCAGTGTCAAATCCACACCAGTTCATATAACAAACTATTCAAACACTAAAGCTTTACTTTCTGAAACATTTGAAACGGATCCACTAAACTATACTTATGCAAATATATCACTTTTTAAGTGATAAACTGCAATAAAAGAGCAATTTATTGGGATCCCAAACTTTGTCTCCATAACCCAATCACAAGATGTTAGTTACTATCAATGGTTTAAAATACAAACCTAATCAGTCACCTTACATTTATTTATTAAGATTTTTTTAATGTGGACCATTTTTTAAAGTCTTTATTGAATTTGTTACAATGTTGCTTTTGAACTGTGGTGTTGGAGAAGACTTGAGAGTCCCTTGGACTGCAAGGACAGCCAACTGTCAATCCTAAAAGAAGTCAACCCTGAACATTCACCAGAAGCACTGATGCTAAAGCTGAAGCTCCAATATTTTGGCCACCTGTTGCAAAGAGTTGACTCATGGGAAAAGACCCTGGTGCTGGGAAAGATTGAAGGTGGGAGGAAAAGGGGACGACAGAGGATGAGATGGTTGGATGGCATCACCAACTCAATGGACATGAGTTTGAATAGGCTCTGGGAGTTGGTGATGGACAGGGCAGCCTGGCGTGCTGCAGTCCATGGGGTCACAAAGAGTCAGACACAACTGAGGACTGAACTGAACTGAACAATGTTGCTTCTGTTTTAGCTTTCAGTTTTGGGGCCACGAGGCATGTGGGATCTTAGCTCCCTGAAAGAAAGTAAAGTGAAAGTGTTAGTCGCTCAGTTGTATCCAACTCTCTGTGACCCTATGCACTGTAGCCCTCCAGGCTCCTCTGTCCATGTGATTCTCCATGGAAGATTGCTGGAGTGGGTTGCCATTCTCCTCCCCAGGGGATCTTCCCAAACCAGGTATTGAATCTGTATTTCCTGCATGTCAGGCAGATTCTTTGTCACTGAGCCACCCAGGGATCAAACCCTCACCCCCTGCATTGGAAGCATGGTTTTAACAAAAACCACCAGGGAAATCCTTATCACCTTACTTTTAATTCTTCAGTTCTGTCTTCAGCAGATATTTATCCTGTTGCCCTATCATAATTAATACTTACTTCCCTTTTCATTCCCCAATATGTCCCAGTTGAGAGGGAAAATTATTTGATCTCCCTTTTTATAGAACATACATTATGTGCAAACTCTGAAGTAAAATCTGTGATCCAGAAATAAACAGACTTATTGCCCCGTTGTCATTACTTTGTTGACAAAGGTTCAACTAGATGAAGCTATGGTTTTTCCAGTGGTCATGTACAGATGTGAGAGTTGGACTATAAAGAAAGCTGAGCGCTGAAGAATTGATGCTTTTGTTGGAGAAGACTCTTAAGAGTCCCTTGGACTGCAAGGAAATCAAACCAGTCAATTCTAAAGGAAATCAGTCTTGAGTATTCATTGGAAGGACTGATGCTGAAGCTGAAACTCCAATACTTTGGCCACCTGATGCAAAGAATCAACTCATTGGAAAAGCCCCTGATCCTGGAAAAAATTGAAGGCAGAAGGAGAAGGGGACAACAGAGGATGAGATGGCATCACCAACTCAATGGACATGAGTTTGAGCAAGCTCCAGGAGTTGGTGATGGACAGGGAGGCCTGGTGTGCTGCAGTCCACGGAGTCACAAAGAGTCAGACATGACTTAGCAATTGAACTGAACTGATTGCCCCTGTTGATGTTACTCTAACCAAGGGGAAAGAGTTATGAAAAGCACACATTATGAAAAGAATTTATAACATGTTATATAGAAAGGGCAGAGGGAGATGAGGGTGTCAGAGGATGAGATGGCTGGATGGCATCACCGATGCAATGGACATAACAAACTTTGGGAGATGGTGAGGGACAGGGAGGCCTGGTGTGCTGCAGTCCATGGGGTCGCAAGGAGTCAGACATGACTGGGCAACTGAACAGCAACAACAATTTAGAAATAACTTCCATGAGAATACACAAGGTTTTCTCCAGCCAACACCAATAGAAATAGAACAACATGTCCTGTGTAACTTTAAATTTGGTAGAACACACAGTGAGGAAAGCCAACACAAATAGAGGAAACTTTTTTAAACTCTCTAATTTAACCAAGGAAATTTAATGTTATCATTCCAAAATGTAGCCCCATATGCTGGAGAGGGTGTGGAGATAAGGGAACCCTCTTACACTGTTGGTGGGAATGCAAACTAGTACAGCCACTATGGAGAACAGTGTGGAGATTCCTTAAAAAACTGGAAATAGAACTGCCTTATGATCCAGCAACCCCACTGCTGGACATACACACTGAGGAAACCAGAAGGGAAAGAGACACGTGTACCCCAATGTTCATCGCAGCACTGTTTATAATAGCCAGGACATGGAAGCAACCTAGATGTCCATCAGCAGATGAATGGATAAGAAAGCTGTGGTACATATACACAATGGAGTATTACTCAGCCATTAAAAAGAATACATTTGAATCAGTTCTAATGAGGTGGATGAAACTGGAGCCTATTATACAGAGTGAAGTAAGCCAGAAGGAAAAACATAAATACAGTATACTAACGCATATATATGGAATTTAGAAAGATGGTAACAATAACCCGGTGTATGAGACAGCAAAAGAGACACTGATGTATAGAACAGTCTTATGGACTCTGTGGGAGAGGGAGAGGGTGGGAAGATTTGGGAGAATGGCAATGAAACATGTAAAATATCATGTAGGAAACGAGTTGCCAGTCCAGGTTCGATGCACGATGCTGGATGCTTGGGGCTGGTGCACTGGGACGGCCCAGAGGGATGGTATGGGGAGGGAGGAGGGAGGAGGGTTCGGGATGGGGAACACATGTATACCTGTGGCGGATTCATTTTGATATTTGGCAAAACTAATACAATTATGTAAAGTTTAAAAATAAAATAAAATTAGAAAAAAAAAAGAATCAAGCACAACATATCATTTTCTTCTTTCTGAATCCTGGTAGATCAGCAGTAAAGAATCTGCCTGCAATGCAGGAGCTGCAGGAGATGTGGGTTGGATCCCTGGGTTGGGAAGATCCCCTGGAGGAGGGCATAGCAACCCACTCCAGTATTCTTGCGTGGAGAATCTCATGGACAGAGATACCTGGCAGGATACAGTCCATAGGGTCAAAAAGAGTCAGAAACAACTGAAGCAACTTAGCACACACTTAGCAAGCGTGCATGCTCAGTCACTCCATTGTGTCCAACTCTTTGCAACCCTATGGATTGTAGCCTATCAGGCTCCTCTGTTCATGGGATTCTCCAGGCAAGAATACTGAAGTGGGTTGCCATTTCCTTCTCCAGATTTTAACATTACAGCCCATCTAGTTCAAAAGTTAAATTTGATCTGCAAAAAGATTTTATAAGGTTTCCAATTGTGAGAAAGATCCACACAAAGTATTTTTAAGCTTCTTTAATGGATTTTCTGTCCTAGAGTTTGACTCATCTTTCTAGTGCAGTTTTAGATTTTGTTGCATGACAGAATTTCTATGTTTACATAATGTTTTGATATACTCTATCAGCAACCCACTCCAGTAGTCTTGCCTGGAAAATTCCATGGACAGAAGAGCCTGGAGGGGTATAGTCCATGAAGTAGTAAACAGTCGGACATGATTCAGTGACTGGGCATGATTCAGTGTGCACACACACACATCAGATATATGAAACTCAAAATTTCTTCCTGCTCATACTTTCCACCCCTCCAACTTACTGGTGAATTTTGGTGAGCTTTGACTTCTAATATAGATTCATATGATGAAAGTTGAGATTTTTTATTATCTGAATTTAATTGTAGCAAAAGGAATAATTCCCTCCCCCCATTGTAAAACTGCTCTATCTTTATTTAAAAATAAAGCTACGGGGACTTCCTAAGTGGTCCAGTGGTTAACACAGGGGATGAGGTTTTGTCCCTGATCCGGAAACAAGGATCCCACAGGCCACAATGAAGGGGGCAAGAGTGCAACTAAGACCTGATGCAGCCAAATAATTAAATGAATAAATAAATGTAAAGAACAAATAAAATAAAGCTATGTGTTTTATTTTTGTCAGAAGTGAAACTAAGCATTTAAGTGATTATGAAGATGTTGATTCCAGCAAAAGACTGGGTTAAAACTGCAAGACAGCTCAAGAGTATATATTCCAACAAAGCACAGTGTAAACAATACCGGAAAACTCCAAGACAGAGTTAAAAGAGAAGTGGAATGTGATTGAAGCAGGGAGCAGAGAGAGCCTGATGAGGAATTGATATCACAGTGAAAATATACACAAAGCATATTACAAACAGGTGAAAGACATCAACCCACACAATTAATTCAAAGGTCTTTAAGCAAAGAAAATACATGGGAAACAATAATGAGTTACACTGTGTCTAAAAATCAGAGTGAATATTAAAGATTTTAGAGAATATAAAGGTTAAATAAGCAAGAAAATGCTAACTGGGAATGTCTGAACATAAATAAGGTAGAGGTCAACAGAACACCATTTTTAAAGGATCAAAAATCATATCAAGTCAGAATTCTATACCTAGCATCAGTATTGCCCCCAATAAAGATAATTTTAAAATCTTAGGGTGAAACATTTCATTGTTAGCAGTCTTGAATTAGACAGACTAGTAGAGTGAATTATGAAGTCCAAAGGAAAATAATCTCAGATTGAAAACCAGGAATGCAGGAAGAAGTGAAGGGAAAAGGAAGGAATAATTTAGAAATAAATAAAAATGAATTTTGTCTTATAAAGCAATTCTAGAACTATCTCATGGAGATTAAAACACATGTAGAATTAAGATGCATGACAAAAGCAACAGAAAAAGCAGGTATATTGAAATGGAACTGAACGTGTTCTTAGGTATTAGTATTTGGGAGATGTAATAAAAGCAATTAACTGTATTATTCTATATTAAATAAATGATTCAGAATTTGACCACTAAAGTAACTGCATATGTTTTGTATAAGATTGCAAGTAATAAGTTTATACAGGGAAAATGGAATAATCATCATCAGTGAAATAAAGAGAGTAGAGTCTGTTTCTGTTTTGGTCAAAGGGTAAGGATAAATCAGATTTACCAGTGATTAGGTGAGATGTAAGTGTACAGAACATTGAGTTCTTATTAATGACTCTGTAATATAGACTTCAAAGACTTGTTAGCAGATTTTTTTCAACATTCTTTTATTGATAAACATTTAAACAATCTGTAGTTTTCTCTATGAAAACATAAGTTGTATGGAAATTTTAGCTTATGGAAATGTCCATAACTATTTTTATAGAAGGTATCCATAAAAAAAGAAACATTAAAATGTTGAAAGTGAAAATAGCACTCCATTCACAAATTTAATTTTTCATATAGGA
This sequence comes from Bos indicus, assembly GCF_029378745.1. NCBI lineage: Eukaryota > Metazoa > Chordata > Mammalia > Artiodactyla > Bovidae > Bos > Bos indicus. The sequence continues at coordinate 15,810,429 of NC_091766.1, read as the reverse complement.
TTTCATATTATTCAATAGAATCTAGTATTACCAGTAGCCCCAAATTGTTGTGTTTGGGGATAAAGACTCAAGACTCTCTCAAGTCCTTTTGATTTGAGACTTAAGGTGTGTCCTCTGGATTGGATTGTCCCCTGATTGGGTTGTCCACTCTCTTACCCTATAAAAAGGAGAATCAGAGGCAGAAGTTACTGCACTTCCTAGCCAGCTACAGGCTGTCTGCATCTGTCTGCATCTCAGGAGTGGTCAGAGGAAGCTCTGGAAGATCTTGGAAGATGGGGAAACCTCAACTGGACAAATTTCCAAGCCATCCTCTTCTGGTAAGTGTGGAATCCATATTGACGGCAAGAGGATCTATTAAGATGCTTTTTTTTTTCTTGTGTAAAATCTAAGTTAGAAGAATTTAGTTCTTAAAACAAGATACATTCCTTATTGAAAGTTATTTCCCAAGGGTTAATGTTTCTTAAGAAATATTCAATATTTTATATAGTTTTGTATATGAAGCTTTCTTGGGATAATGAAAAGTGTGGGGTTTTTTTTTAACCAAAATCCTTGGGTAGTAAAAGTAGTATTTGGCCCTAGAGTAGCTAAATCTTTCTCCTCTGTGGACAATTCTTTGCCCACAAAGTGTTTGGTCTTTTTTGCCTCTTTTCCTTTTTTTCTTTAAATTTCTGTTCTCTGCTTCAAATAGACCTTCCCCAATCTCTTTGTCATCCATCATAGTAGTTAATTTATTTTTCCTATTCTCCCTCCTTACTTCTCGTCCTCCTTGCTCTTTCTCTCTCTGTCTCTCTGTTGGCCTTATTGCCTACCATAGCACTTAATTACACTTAACACTATTATTACACATTCCTTAGTCTATAGCCCTCTTCTCTCAACAAGAGTGACATAATCTGGGTTAAGTCAAATTCCAAGTTGTGAGTTTTAGTACACAACTCAGCATATAATGGCTGCTATATAAATAGGCAGTTCAAGTCATTTTTCTATCAAACATTCCTTTATATCTTGACTAATGCAAGGGCCAGCACTAATAATAACAATGGGAATAAAATCAGCTTTATGGTTTCTTTTTTAAAAGTCTTCAGAAGACAGAAATGTGAGATTTAAAAAGAAAGGTGGGCTAATGAGGTTTACAGTTTAAACAGATTAGTGTGAAGAGTCTTAATCTCAGTGACAATTGATTCTACTCTAGCATGAAAGAGATTAATTTATTTTACAACTGTAGTCATGTGAATTTGTTAGAAAAATTTGTTCAGTGTTTTTTGGAATCGGCATAACATCTCTAAAACGAAGACATCTGAGCACCTTGGAAAGCCAAAACAATAAGTGACTATATCCATGGATCTATGAAATTTCTCTTTATCTTTTCTTCACTGAGTACCCAACTTAGTGAGAAAAGCAATTGAAAAGAAGTAGATAATACTACACATAAATAAATTAAAAATTTTTTTAATTAACAGAGAATGTGAGATAAATTTTGATATGGCATCAGGAAAGGTCATTCTGTGGAAATGGCATTTTGTAGATTAAATGAAAGGTAGCCAAGAATTCAAAAGTTGCGAATCTTCAAGTGGATTCAGGAAGGCAAATGGATGGCTAATTGGTGTAAAAGTATGGGGTGGTAGGGCTTCCAGAATGCCATTCAAGGGTAGATGAGATATTAGTACCAATTAGTGAGTCTAGGGGACATTGAGATAAGGATGAATTATTTGGGAGAAATGATTGGTTCAGTGTGGGACCTGGTCACTGTGAGCTGAGTCATGAATGTTATCACTGATGTGGGTGGGCAGATGGATATTTGAGTTTCAGGGTTGAAGCCAGATCAGTGAATCTCTGAACATTTCTAGTTCATGAAGAATATTTGAAGCCAGGGAAATGTATGAGATTGCCTGGAAGAAGGTGTAGACGTAGAATAGATGTGACAGCAGGACCAACTTCTAAGAGCATTGATCATTAAGTGAAATAGGAGAGAGAGGAACAGGAGGAGGGGAGGAAGGGGGTAAAAAGGACTGTCTATGGCAGGGACCGGGGAGCCTGGTGGGCTGCCCTCTATGGGGCCGCACAGAGTCGGACACAACTGAAGCGACTGAGCAGCAACAGCAGGAGCATGGTGGGAAAAAAAAAAAGGAACTTTATGAAAATACCCCAATGCTGGGAAAGACTGAGGCATGAGGAGAAGGGGACAACAGAGAATGAGATGGTTGGATGGCATCACCCACTCGATGGACTTGAATTTGAGCAAGCTCTGGAAGTTGGTGATGGACAGGGAAGCCTAGTGTGCTGCAGTTCATGGGGCCATGGAGTATCGGACATGACTGAGTGACTGAACTGATGAAGAGAATATGGCTTTTCTAAGTTACTTTATGAGCAGGAGAATATTTGAGTGAAGATGGGACTTGGGTTTGAGAGCAAAGTATCTGAGGGTTGAGAGGCACTTGATCTCATTGGAGATGAGGCACTAAAGGAAAATAAAAACCAGGTGACTGTGTGTCTTAAAGCAAAGTGAAAAAGATATATCAAAAAGTTTAATGTCTTGGTAGTCAAAGAACCCTGTGATCTCTTTGTCCAGATGATGTTGGATTCAAGGACACCAGCATGTGTGTGATTGACAGTGACAGAGATGGGAAGAGGAAAAGATCCTCTAAGGATGAAAATCTGGAATTGGTACTGGGTGACGACCTGCAGCTTTCTGTCCTTGACTCCTATGTGCTTAATGTCCCAGGATTCAGTATGGTGTCTGTACTAGCAGCATTAGCAGCAGTTGAGAATGCTTAGAAATGTAATTTCTTGTCCCCACCCCAGACTTTCTTGCATTGACATTCGGAAATCTGAGTTCTATCAACCTTCTGAATAAATGTGATGCACAGAGGAATTTGAGACCCCATTTCTTCAGGGAGTTATCCATATGTGCTAAGAATATTCTCCATGACTTGCAGTTGTTTCATCCCCCATTTTATTCAAAATTTACATCTCATTTTGTTTTCAAAGAGGCTCAGAAGAAATATGATGCCTGAAGAGCTGGAGAAGAAAAGACAGGAGATTTTAGTCAAGGCCAAGCAGAGGCGTCGTGACAGATGTTTACTTCCTCTGAGGCTGACCAGCTGCATTTTCCAGAAGCCAGTCACAAGGATAACCTCTCATCCTGGCAATGTGGTCAAAAGACGTCCATGCGAGGAGACCCTGGAAAAGCCCCAGCAAGCCTTTGCATTCCGGAGACTGCAGGGACTCCAAGTCTACAGCCCTGAAGGAGAACCTTTCAGGACCATGGACAGCGCAAACGTTTCCGGACTCATTGTCCAGCGTGGTGCCGGTGAATCCCTGGGTCGTGCTGGTGCCTGGTCTCTGCACACTAGCTCTGAGCCCATCATTGCCCAGTCTTCAGATGGGGCAGAGCTCAACCCAAGGTTGGGGCTTTTTCTCCCACACGCCCTCTGCAGACGACCAGTAACAGTTGCAGATATTCGCCGACAGTCTCGGAAAGTGAAGAGAGCAAGGGAGAGATTGATTATGGCCTTGAGGGCAGACGGGCTTGCCAGGGAGGCAAAGAGAGCCAGGAGCCAGAAAAAATGTTCCTGAGAACTGAAGGAAAAATAGGAGACGATTATCCTGAGAAAGTTGAATGGTGTGGTCCCTGGGAAGTGGTTCATGGTGGGGTGTGGGGGGCCACAGCCCCCCATTCTACTTGCCGCTTTTACTGTCAACCCTGTTTCTGGACTATGATGCTTTGTTACATTAACTTTGTACTCTATTAAAGTCTTGGTGGACAAAAACGAAAAGCGTAACTTTTTTTTTAATGGGAGAGATTGGGTTTCATGTGACAAGAGAAAAGATTTTTGCATATCTTTGTACACCTCCATTTCTGTATGTCAGAATTTCTTTACTGAATTCTACAGAGGTAATCTAGCCTGGGGAATTATTTAGTGTTTTTAGTTATAATATTTTCTTGCATTAATTACACTTAAACAAGAAATAATCTATTCTAAAGAGGTTATTTTCTAATATTAAAAATTAATGCTATAAAATCTTATTAAGCTGGCTTTTACTTCTTGTTTTAATATGAGTTGTCTCCTTTTTTTTTCATTCTTGTGCCAAATGTTAAATCAGACAGAAGACATTTTAATGTAAATCAATTAGTACTTATGCTATATATTACATCCTTGTCTGTTACCTAAATCTTAAGTGGGTATTTTTTTAAAGAATGTGATTTTTTTTAATGTTATTTATATGTTTATTTTCTTTTTAGCTGTTCTAGGGCACTGGGTTTTCTATTGCTGCCAGTTGGCTTTCTCTAGTTGTGGAGAGCAGGGGCTACTCTCTGGTTGCAGTGCATGGGTTTCTCATTCCAGTGACTTCTCTTGTGGCAGAGCAAGGGCTCTAGATGCATGATTTCAATGGTTCTGGTACTGGGGCTTAGTTGCTTCACAGCACGTGAAATCTTCCCAGATCAGGGATCAAACTCCTGTCCCCTGAATTGGCAGGTAGATTTTAACCACTGGACCACCATGGAATCCTAAGTGGGTATTTTGAAAAATTATTTTTGACCTCTGATTCTTAAGAAGGAACACGTTCTTTGGAAACATTTTCTTCTGAAAATGACTTGCCAGCAAGCTTGTTGCCCTGACCCAGAAATCGGTCCTGAGTCCCTGAAATTTGTCCACCCCACAGGGTTATGCACATCATTTGTAAGTAGTAAAGAATGACATCATTGCTTATTCAATAAACAATTCATTTTTACTTATAAACACTTCATTCAATAAACATCATAATTATTTCCACTGAATCCATAGAAGGTGGAATAAAGATGTCATGCTACAGAAGTCCAAGGGGGACAGTATCAAGAAGGAAGAGAATGACATTTTCTGAACTTCCTTGTACAATTTTGATAAAGTTGTTTTATCAGTGGTGGAGAGGGAATGCTGATGTGGCTCAGACCATAAATAATCTGCCTGCAATACAGGAGACGCCGGTTCAATCCCTGGATCCAAAAGATCCCCTGGAGAGAGGAATGGCAACCGACTCCAGTATTCTTGCCTGGAGAATTCCACGGATGGAGGAGCCTGGCAAACTACAGTCCATGGGGTCATAAAGAGTCAGACACAACTGAAGTGACAAAAACACACAAAGAGTAACCAAGAAACAGGAAAACAGTAAATAGAGGTGAGCAGTTATGCCTCCTGACAACAGGCTCTGGATTTAACTTAGTAATAAGTCCCTTCTAGAGCCCAGAGCTTTGATGTGGGTCTTAAGCCTCCCCAAACGCACTAAGGCAGATTCCAGCTCTTCAGTGTGAACCAATCTGCATATTCTAACCCCTTTTTGTTCTGGGACTGGAGTGTCACATGACCCTTTCTGATCCAATAGGAACCAGGCACTTGACCCTCTAGGGAACAGGAGGTGGATCCACGTTTATGCCTGGTTCTTATCTGCCAGTCCTGGGGTCTGGGAAATGGAGCCATGTGAGGTCACCATGTAGGGAGGGCTGTCTGGGTTTGGGGCCACCTGGGAGCATTACATTTAAGGGTGAGCATGGAGAATGGTCAGGATGAGACCTGCCTCCCTCCCACCTATATCTGTACCTGGACATAATTTACTCCCCCACAAGAAGTGTGTGTGTGTGTGTGTGTGTGTGTGTGTGTTAGTTGCTCAGTCCTGTCCGACTCTTTGCGATCCCATGGACTGTAGCCCGCCAGCCTCCTCCATCTCCGGGATTCTCAAGGCAAGAAAACTGGAGAGGGCTGTCATTCCCTTCTCCAGGGCATCTTCCCAAAGCCACCAGGAAGTCCTCCCACGAGAAGGGACACATGTATATGTCTGGCTGAGTCACTCTGCTGTGCACCTGAAATGATCACAGCATTGTTAATCGGCTATACTCTAATAAAAAATAAAGAAAAAAAAAGGATGGTTTTGAAGTATTATATAAGCACATACAAATTTTAAAATTAATTTTATTTATTGTATCTTATCTATTAATTACTAAATGTGAAATGGATAGAGAGACTCACCTTTGACTCAGTATTCCAAGATATTAATAATACTAATTTACTCTCCACATCCAGTTAACAGAAACTAATTTCTTTCCTCTTATGTTCTGTTAAATTATTTTATCTTAGGTTAATATACATGCCTGTGTGCTCAGTCACTTCAGTCATGTCAGACTTTTTGTGATCCTGGAGAATGTAGTCTGCCAGGCTCCTCTGTCAACGGGATTCTCCATGCAAGAATACTGGAGTGGTTGTTATTCTCTTCCCCAGGGAATCTTCTCAAAGCCACTAGGAAGCCCTCCCATAAGAAAGGATACATGTGTATGTGTGGCTGATTTGCTCTGCTGTGCACCTTAAACTATCTCAACATTGTTTAAAAAATGAAAAAGTTAAAAGAATTAAAGGATGGTTTTGAATTATTATATAAGCATATTCAATTTTAAAAATTAATTTTATTTATTATATTCTATCTATTATTAAATATGAAGGGGATGGGGAGACTCACTCACCCTCTACTCAGTATTCCAAGATAATAATGATTTTACTCCCCACATCCAGTTAACAGGAACTAAGCTCATTCCTCTTCTTATGTTATTTTATCTTGGGATAATATGCATGCATGCGTGCTCAGTCACTTCAGTTTAGTTCAGTTCAGTCACTCAGTCGTGTCGGACTCTCTGCAACCCCATGTATCACAGCACGCCAGGCCTCCCTGTCCATCACCATCTCCCAGAGTTCACTTAAATTCAGTTGTGTCCAACTCTTTGTGACCCTACGGACTGTAGCCCACCAGGCTCCTCTGTCCATGGGACTTGCCAGGCAAGGATACTGGAGTGAGTTGCCATGCCCTCTTCCAGAGGATCTTCCCAAGCCAGGCATTGAACTTGGATCTCCTGCACTGCAGGTGAATTCTTTAACGCTGAGCCACCGGGGAAGCCTTAGGTTAATATAGGTTCTGTTAAATTATTTTATCCTAAGGTCTGGAGAAGGGATGGAGAATTTTCATTTCTAAGAAGTTTCCAGGGATGTACAGCACCACACGCTGAGAAGGGGATTCTGGGACATCATGAAGCCCACATGAGACAGATACAGAAAGATGAAGGTCATTCAGTTCAGTTCAGTTCAGTCGCTCAGTCGTGTCTAACTCTTTGTGACCCCATGAATTGCAGCACGCCAGGCCTCCCTGTCCATCACCAACTCCCAGAGTTCACTCAGACTCATGTCCATCGAGTCAGTGATGCCATCCAGCCATCTCATCCTCTGTCGTCCCCTTCTCCTCCTACTCCCTATCCCTCCCAGCATCAGTCTTTTCCAATGAGTCAACGCTTCGCATGAGGTGGCCCAAGTACTGGAGTTTCAGCTTTAGCATCAGTCCTTCCAAAGAACACCCACGGCTGATCTCCTTTAGAATGGACTGGTTGGATCTCCTTGCAGTCCAAGGGACTCTCTCAGTGCCAAATCCAGACCAATTTATTTAATAAACTATTCAAACACTGAACTTTAAATACTTAAGTACTGAAAATCCATTCACTTAACTACATTTATGCAAAGATGTCATCTTTTGAATGACAAACTGCAATAAATTAGCAGTGACAGCTGAGATTCTAAATCCTTTCTCCTTATAATCCAATCATTAGATTCTAATCACTATCACTTGTTTTGTGTATGTGTTACTTTCTGCAGTACAACAAAGTGAATCAGTTATTTTTATTTATTTTTTTCTGAACTCTCCCCCACCATAAGCTCTTCCCCTGCCCCCAGGAACTACATCACAAGGTTTATTATGCCAATGTGTTTGTGTTCACTTCTTTTTCTTTTTTTATGTTTTAAACTTTATTTTGTATTGCCGATTAACAATATTGTAATAGTTTAAGGTGCACAGCAAAGGAACTAAGCCATACATATACATGTATCCATTCTCCCCCAAACTCCCTCCCATCCAGGTTCCCACATAACACTGAGCAGGGTTCCCTGGGCTGTACATACAGTAAGTCTTTGTTCTCATCACTATGATCTGTTTTGTGTGTGAATGTTTCTTTCTGCTGTAAAACAAAATGAATCCGTTTTTTTAAATTTATTGGAGTACAGTTGGTATACAATTTTGTGTTACTTTCTGCTGTACAGCAAATCAGTTACACATGTACACATACCCACTCTTTTTTAGGTTCTTCTCCCATATAGGTCATCATTATAACCTGATGATCTGTTTTAAATGCAAATCTAATCACGTACTTCAACTGGGCAGGCCTTCATTTTTGTCTTCAGCAGATATTTATCCTGTTGCCCTGTCCTAATGATTAACACTACCCTCTTTATTCCCCAGTGTGTTCCAGCTTGGAGAGAAAATTCTTTGGTCACCCTATTTGCAAAGAATCTACTATGTGCAAAGCGATGATCCAGAAATAAACTAAACAGATTCACTGCCTCTGTTTGATTTAATCCTCATGAGAGGAAAGAGTTAATAAGTAGAGCAAAGAATTTATAACTTGTCATATAGAAGTAGAGAGAGAGTGCATGTATTAGAGTTAGTTTCAGCATGTGTGTCTATTCATTTTTAAATGTTTTAGTGTGTGTTCATGTACTTGGGTTGCCTGGAGGAGGAGGGGATTGTCTGTGAGGGAGGCTCCTAGGCATTGGAAAAGTTCCTCCAGGTGCACTTTCTTGGAACTTTATTAATGTGTATCAGTCAAGGTTCTCTAGAGAAACGGAACCAATAGGACATAAAGTCTACAGAAGAGGAGACGTATTTAGGAATCCACCCACATGGTTATAACAGTGAGAAATCCCATAATCTGCTATTTGCAACCTGGAGAAGCAGAAAAATCAGGGTTGGGACTTCCCTGGTGGTCCAGTGGTTAAGAATCTGCCTCAAAATGCAGGGGATGTAGATTGAACCCCTACTAAGATCCCACATGTTGCGAAGCAAATAAGCCCCTGAACCACAACTAGAGAGTCTGTGTGCCACAACGAAAGATCCCGCATCCCGCAACTAAGACTAAAACCTGACACAGACCATTAACTAAATAAGTAAATATCTTTTAAAAGTCAGTGGTAAATTTCAATCCAAGTCCGAAGGCCTGAGAACCAGGAGCTCTGAGTCCAAGGGAAGGAAAAGATGGACATTCCCACTCAGGAAGAGAGAGTGGATTCACCTTCCTTCACCATTTTTTCCATGTGGCCCTCAGCAGACTGAATAACACCCACCTATACTGAGGACAGTGGGTCACTTCACTTAGTCTACGGAATCAAATGCTGATCTGTTCCAGAAACATCCTCAGGAACACACCCAGAAGCAGTAATGAGCCAGCTATGTGGGCTGGTCAGCCTGTGGATAGGCGTCCATCCTGCCCCTGTCACTTGAACCCAGATGCTGGCATCCAAAATAAAGCAAACTTTCCCTTCCACCAACTGCGCCTCTTTATTGACTTTTGAGCAGTGAGCAGTTACAATTTAATGTATAAAATAAGCTACAAGAATGTATTGTACCAACAGGGACTATGACCAATACTTTTATAGAGTATAACTTTAAAAATTATGAATCACTCTACTGTATTATCTGCAAGTTATACAATATTATTCATCAACTATACTTCAAAATGGCTTCCCCGGTGGCTCAGATGGGAAAGAATCCGCCAGCAATGCGGGAGACTTGGGTTTGATCCCTGGATTGGGAAGATCCCCTGGAGAAGGAAATGGCAACCCACTCCAGTGTTCTTGCCTGGAGAATTCCCCATGAATACAGGAGTCTGGCAGGCTATAGTCCATGGGGTCGCAGAGAGTCAGACACGACTGAGAGACTAAGAAAAAGCACATATTTCAATTTAAAAAAATCTAAAAAAAGAAAGAACCCAAATACTCAAAATGAACCCATAGAAAAAGAAATCACATCTGGTTTACCGAAGCAGAGACTGCATGGGAGGAGAAATTGGAGAAAGGTTGCTGAAAGGTACAAATTCTCAGCTTTAAAAAAAGATGCAGAAGGGGTAAGGAGTAACATGATGACTGCAGTTAATGTTGCCGTTCACTACAGTGCTGAAGAAATATGTTCAGAGAGTAAATCCTAAGACTCTCATCACACCAAAAAAAAAAAAAAAAAACCATTTTGAGATGATGAACATTAAATGAAGAGCTTCCCTGGTGGTTCAGATGGTAAAGAATCTGCCTGCAATGTGGGAGATTGGGGTTTGATCCCTGGGTCGGAAAGATTCCCCTGGAGGAGGGCATGGCTACCCCCTCCAGTATTACATTAACTAAAATCACTGTGGTAATCATTTCATGATGTAGATGTCACATACACTTCAAACATATACAGTAGCAGCAATTTTAAACATTACCTGGAAAAATAGAACTCTTCCATCAAAAGAAAACTGTATATAGTACTGTATGTCAATGATATCTCATGAAATTAGAGAAAAATTGTTAAGAAAACTGTATATAGTCCTGTATGTCAATGACATCTCATGAAATTAGAAAAAAATTGTTAAAAAAGATAAAAATTAAAAGTGCAAAAGAGTATAAGTGAAAGAGGACAAACCACAAGTGCTTTTTTCCTTTAGAATTATTTTATTAAATCATAAATGTACAACTGCTTCATATAATAATTCTACATGCTAAAATTTAAGGAATAATGTTATTAATATGTTTCATTACAGCATACTTCTGACTAATAGCTTTTCAAAAACTGAGAAAAATCTGCAGAAGATTTTTTAAAATGTAACATTTTACAAAGAAATGTTAACAATTTACAAACATATAACAAAATGTTTAATGTTAAACAAAATTTAACATTATCAAAGAAGTGATGCTTCTACACTCTGACAAAGATCACTAGAAAAAAACAATTAAGCTAAGAAACTGCCTCAAAGGCATCTTCCATACAGTTTTTCCTCTGCAGGAAGGCAATGTTCTTAAATAATTTAATTCATTCACAAATGGCTCTCTGCACTTGCTCTGGTGTCTTCTGCCATATCACTGCATGTTTACTCATAACCTGAAGCTGCCCAGTTAACTCTGGGCTCTCATCCTCCGCTAGACAGTGAAGCCCAGGGCAAACAAGAAGCAGCTCAGTTTCAGCTTTGCCCTCCCAACCCCCACATCCCCCACTGCCTCCTGGACCAGAGTTTCCTTCACTGTATTGAGCCCTCAAGTTCCTGCTACCTAAGTTTCCATCCCTCAACTGTAATTAAATTGCTGCTGATAATTTCCAAAGTCATTGTTAATTCCACTTCTACAATTTCCTCCTCCATTGTTGCCATGACCACCTCTGCAGCCCCAATCATGGTTGCCAGATATGGGACTTTCACCACCAGACAGACCCTCTGTCTCTCCCTTTTCCAGCCCCATGATAAGCACCCCTAAATCTAGGACCATTTCCATATGTATCAGATCCTTCCCAGAAGTTACTTTCTCATCCTGATGCTAGTCCCAAATCGCTACCACCATCAGGATAAACCCCCAAACCAAAGCAGCCTCCTCCTCCACTTCTAGAACCCTGGACTTGCTGCATTTCCCATGTCAACAAAGCCTTTGCAACTTTTACATGATGACCATTGATGGTACAGTTTTTCGGCAACACAGTCTTGTCCACAGAATCAAGGTCATCAAAAGTCACAAATCCAAAGCCTCTTTTCTTGCCAGACTGCCTATCAGTAATGATCTCAATGGCACCATTTTTCCATATTTCTCAAAGTAATCTCTAAGATGATGTTCCTTAGTATCTTGTTGAATACCAACAGTTTCTTCAGTGTCCAAAGGACACCCCGCTGTCCAGATGCTGCTCTTGGGACACATGTTTGGGTTTAAGCACTCTGCCATCAATGGAATGGGGTCCAGTGGACATTTCATCCACCTTGGTCATGGAAGAAAAGGTGACAAAACCACACTGTCTTCATCTTTGGCTGGAAGGATCCCTCAGGACCACACAGGCTCTAAGTTCTCCCCACTGCTGGTAACAGTTCCTCAGACTTTCTTCTGCGGTTTCAAAGTTCAAAACACCAATAAAGAGTTTATTAATTTGTTCAGCTTCTCTCTTTTGCCTCTTCAAAGCAATTGATTTCTCGGTTTTCTCCATCGGACTGGGTTGCTTCAATCAGATTTCCTATAGCTGAGGGAGATGAGAGAGATCTCAGAGATGGATACAGACTGGACATGTCCCAGCCCTGTGGTAAGAACCTGTGTTGCCCCAGGAAAATACCTCTAGGAGCACTTCCACGGTGATCTGGCAATGCTGCCATGGCCTCTCAGCTCCTGCTGCCCTTGAATCAATCCTGAGTACTTTTCCATCTTCCTGCAAAACATTATTTGAACAGAGTGAGCTTTCCAGACCCAGTCATCAAATATTGCATTTTCTCTTTTAGTTTTCCAATTGTGAACTGTATGTGTATTATCATCTCTTCATTTTATGTTAATTCTCTCACTAAGTTGGATACCCAATGAAGGGAAGAGTAATGTGGACTTTAGTGATTTACCCTGGCATATATACTTACTCACTTTGCCTTTAGAAGGGGCTCAAGATATATTTTGTTGAAAAAAGTATTCGAACTCCAAATATACTTTCTAAAGTTTTCTCAGAAAGTCACTCAACTTCAGTTATACAGTCTTATCACCTCTTTGGTGGGTGACTGCAGTCAACCGTCGTCACTATGGTTTCACATCCTTTCTCTCTTAATCCATTTAAGACTTTAATCATAAAAATCTACTTAAAATGTAAACCTAATCAGTGCACACTTTCTTTTAAAATCCATCATTTCTGTTTCAGAGGGTGTTTTAGAGGAAGAAAATAAAAATATCTTAATCCTGTTGCCCTGCCATAATTACTAACACCACCCCTTTCAACACCCTATATTCCTTAGTTTGGAACGAAAATCACTTGATCCTCATGTTTACAGAGCACCTATTACATGCCAAGTTGTGGACTAAGATCCATAATTAAGAATTTCACTGAACAAAGTCATCACCCCAATTCATTCGAATCCTGATAAAAGTTTAAAAAAAAAAAACAACTCTAATCCTTGGTTCATCCAAAGCAATTACTTTACACAACAAAGAACCACCACAACATTATCTAAAAAGCTACAAAGTTACAAAATCCAAAACAGAAAATAAATAGTCCTGACTGTACAATAAAAGCCAAAAAAGCAATGTACACATTGCTAAGGTAACCTGCAGAGCAATGAATAGCACACAACTGCCCTAAGTTGGGGTGGTTCTGTGATGACCCAGCAGAGCTGGCTGGAAACTTACCAATTTCAGAGAAAGGGAGGGTGTGTGTATGTGTGTTTATGTGTGTGTGTGTGTGTGTGTGTGTACTTACCAATTTCAGAGAAAGGAAGGGAGGGAGGGTGTGTGTGTGTGTGTGTGTGTGTGTGTGTGGCACATAGCACGGGGTACTTGACCCCAGAGGTCAGAAGAGGACCCAAACACGGGTGCATGGCCAGGCTAACAGGGATGGCATCACTGCTGGACTCTGCCAGCCGACAGGTTAGGGCAGGACCAGGCCACCGGATCGGCCCAGGTCGTCTGGGACATGGAAAAACGTGCTCCCAGGCTGGGGCTGTCCGTCTGTCTGAAGCCCCCTGCTCATCCCTGCTGGCTTTGCCAGCTACATGACTCCCAGGAACTATAGAAACTTGGAAGTTTTCCAGCCAGAACACTAGAGGGCACCTTTACAAGCACAACCCCAAACCAGCAACACCCCTGCAGCCAGAGCTCTGCTGCTCGGGGACACGTGTCAACTGCTGCCCTCACCTTCGGCAGGAGCTGGAGCTGGAGCCGCTCCAGTGGCGGCGGCGGCGGCGGGGGCATCGGGGTCGCTGGCGCTTGGGGGACCTGCCCCAAGGGGAACGCGATCTGCTCCTCCTCACCCTGCGCCAAGTGGGGGAAGGTGGCAGCATTCTCCGGAGAGAGCTCAGTCGCCTGGGGGGTGGCTGGGGCCAGGGGGCCAGCACGGCTGTGGCCATGATCTGCTGGCCGTCGATTTGTCCTCCGTCCATGTGCTTGAGCGCCTTCGCAGCCTCTTCCGGATTCTCGAACTCCACGTAGGCATGGCCTTGAGACGGATGCGCGCGCATCCTGTCTCTGCGCAGGTCGATCTTTCGAACTCTTCCAAAGGTGGAAAATATCTCCCGGATGTGCTCCCTGGTCACCTTCCGCGTGAGCCTCGCTACGTGCACTTTGGTGGGCTTAGGGGCGGGGCTGCGCCGTCTCCTTTCCTTCTCGTCTGGTCTGGGTGATTTGGGTTTGGAACCGGACCGCCGCCTGTGGTCTCGGGGGCGCCAAGGCCTCGGAGAGCCGGGGGAGCTGCTGGAGCTGGAGCTGCGGGACCCACTGGAGCATCCCGAGCGGCCGGATGCTAAGGGCGAGCTGGAGCCTGAGCGGGACCGAGCCCCGGAGCTGCTGCTACCGCCCGAGGCCCTGCGCCGCTTCCGAGCTTTATCCCTGCCGCGGTCCTTCTCGCCGGACTGCTGGGTGGCGCCTGTATTTTTACAGGGATCCGCGGACTGCTCGCCAGAGCGCTCTTTGCGTGGGATGGGAGACGGAGTCATCTCGCCTCCGCGCTTCTCAGCCTCAGGAGAGAAAGGGGTTAATAGATTAAAGGCTGTTTCCTACAGTGTGAAGTACAATAGAATGTTGTGATCATCAATAAGGCCATCACAGCGACGAAGAAAGAGGAGATATGGAGGAAGAGAAGTAAGAAGAAAGAAAAAATGACAGTTATTGATGAAGATTTTGGGGAAGGGCAACCCTGTAGCTCAGACGGTAAAGAATCTGTCTGCAATGCAGGAGACCCGGGTTCGATCCCTTGGTCAGGAAGATCCTCTGGAGAAGGGAATGGCAATCCACTCCAGTATTCTTGCCTGGAGAATCCCATGGACAGAGGAGCCTGGCGGGCCACAGTCCATGGGGTCGCAAAGAGTCGAACACGACTGAGCGACCAGCCATAGCCATTTAACTTGATGATACATACGGATCAGAGAGCTGAATTTTTTAAAAAACATTTTATTGTTTACTAAATATTCCCGGAAATACAAGAGCCAATGATGTACTAGCTTATTTTATCCCAACATCAAAGCAGGTTCCAGGTTTTTTAGACAGGTGTACAAATTGAGCTTCCCTGGGGGCTCAAACGGTAAAGAGTCTGCCTGCAGTGCAGTAGACATCGCCTGCGTGCTCAGTCGCTTCAGTGGTGTCCAACTCTTTGCAACCCTGTGGACTGTAGCCCTCCGGGCTCCTCTGTCCATGAAATTTTCCGGGCAAGACTACTGGAGTGGATTGCCATGCCCCACTCCAGGGGATCTTCTGGACCTAGGGATTGAACTGGTGTGTCTTACACCTCCTGCATTGGCACGCGGGTTCTCTACCACTAGCAACACCTGGGAAGCAGCAGATATTAAACAAAGAATTATAGGAACATCAGAATACACAAAGGTAATGGATTAATTTGGAAGAGAAATGAGATAAAGTTAGACATAGCTTCAGAGGATATCTCAGGTAGAGAAATCAAACTGAGAAAAAAGTAAAGTAGGACACTGTAAAATAACTTTTAAAAGTCACCTTGACCTTGCTGCGAGTGATATAGGCAAGTCACAATCATAATCCTTAACCCAAGTCCTTGCACCTCCCCTCCTTGTCACCAGGGCCCATGGATGTCCAGTTTCTATCTCTTCCTTGCAGCTCAGGGCCACCACAGGGGAAAATAAACCACGAAGGGCAGACTCTGTGCTGATGTATCAGATAGATGGCCTGGAACATTCTCTCTTCCAGCTTACCAATGGGACAGTCTAGTCTTTGTAGCTCAGCTAGTTCAGAAAGCAATCTGATTTCCTTTCATGGGAGCACTGCCTCCTCAACCCACATTATAAGCACTATTAACAGGAAGAGAAAGAAATCTGAAACCCAGTATGGCAGAATCTGGGGCAGTATGGACCCATTCTTGCTATGGGGTCATCCTAGGCCTCTGCCTATAGGAAGGACCCTCCCGTCAAGTCTCAGAAAGCTTCTCCACCCCACCAGGGACAAGCTAGACCAGTGGTTCTCAGAGAACATCCTTAGACTGTGAGCAGGAGGACCAGTGGTTCTCAGAGTGTGTCCTTAGAGCAGCAGCAATACCTGACGACTTACTAGAAATGGAGAGTCTCAGGGCTTGCTCCCAGATGTGATGAATCAGAAACTCTTGGGTGGAGCAGCAATCAGCTGAATTTAAAAAGAAAGAAAGAAAAATAAAAGCCAAGAAAAATAAACTTGTGGGTAAAACATTTTTCAGAGAGAACTATTTAAACAGATCCCAGGCAAATACTACCTCTACTTCATAGTGATTTTAAAAAAAAAAAAAATTTGGCTGATTATCCCAAGAAAGCTTCATACACAAACCTATACAAAACCTTGAATATTTCTTAATACTGACACCAAAGAAATAACTTTCAGTAACAGAACATTTTAAGAGCTACTATTTGCTTAATTAAAAAGATTGTACAAAAGGCAAAAGTATATAGATGGACATCAATATGGATTCCAAACTCACCAGAAGAGACTGACTTGAAAATCTGGTCAACACAGGCTCCCCCAGTTCTAAGAGCTGTCCACTGACCACTCCTGAGATGCAGACAGCCGGTGCCTCAATGGAAAGACTTCTGCCTCTGCCTCTCCTTTTATGGGGGAAGAAGGTGGACAACCCAATCAGTGGACAACCCAATCAGTGGACAACCCAATCTAGAGGGCACGCCCTCTCAGATCCAAGTTTTGGAGACATTCCTGAATCTGCGCCCACAAACACAAGAATTTGAGGCTATTGACACAGATACTATTGTAGATGAAAAAACTGAGTTCAGACAAATACTACTTCTTCTTCATAGTGATCTTGTGTTGTTTTTTTTTTTTTTAAATCTGGCTAATTATCCCAAGAAAGCTTCATACACAAACCTATATAATACCTTGAATATTTCTCAATACTAACACCAAAGAAATAACTTTCAGTAAGGTAACTTTTCATTTTAAAAGCTACTGTTGGCTAAAACAAAGAGATTTTAGAAAAGGCAAATGTAGATGTATACTGCTTAGCCATCAGTATCAATTCCATGCTCACCAGTTAAGGCCAGCTTGGAAATCTGGTCTATGTAGGTTCCCCCAATTTCAAGAGCTGTCCTCTGACCACTCTTGAGATGCAGTCAGCCTGTGGCTCACTGGAAAGTCCACCAACTTCTGTCTCTGATTTTCCTTTAATAGGGGAAGAGAGTGGACAATCCAATCAGGGGATAACCCAATCTCCAGAGAACACACTCTCTTTCAGATCCAAGGCATTGAAGAGATTCCTAAATCTATGCACACAAACACAAGAATTTGAGGTGACTGACACCATCAGATACTATTGTAGATGAAAAAAACTTAACACATTTTGTGCCTGGTTAGGTATTTGCAGACCCTACCAACATTGTAATGTTTTCTTTCCCTCAGCTGGGATACATTCTACAAAAATAAGAGTGAAAGTTTCTTTCTGCACTTCATAGTAGCTTTAGAAGGACCAGGATTCCAGGTCTGGTTTAGAACTCACAACCTGCCTCAGCAACAGTGTAGATCTTTGTTTCCCTAAGAGAACACTGTGCCTGGAATTTCTTTACTATACCTTGTAACAAACACCAATCTACCTAATGCATCAGAGTAGATGCAGAGAGTCATTTTGTGAATCCATCAGAGTATTTTAGAACATTACCTTACTGTGGGGGCTTACCAGGTGGTGCAGTAGTAAAGAATCCACCTGTCAGTGCAGGAGACACAAAACTTGAGGGTTCCATCCCTGGGTTGGGAAGATCCCCTGGAGAAAGAAATGGCAACCTAATCCAGTATTCTTGCTAGAAAATTCCATGGACAGAGGAGCCTGGCAGACTACAGTCCATGGGATCTGAAAGAGTTGAACATGACTGAGTGTGTGGTGTGTGCACACGCATGCACACACACACACGCACATTCTGAACTTACTGACTGGATATGCAGGGAAAGGACAGAACCAGAGATAACTCTGGTTTCCAGCTCAAGTGGCTGATCAGATGAAGTGCCTTTTAAAGGAAAGAGGAAGTCAGGAGAGGTGGCAAGTACAATCTTAAGCAATGGGCGTGGGGGTGGGAGTTAGGGCCCAGCCCCTCCACAGAGTTGAGAATTTGGGGATAACTCCACAGTCGGCATCCATGGTTCCACAACTGCACATTCAAACAATCATTACTGAGTCCAAACTCGATTTGCTGGCCACGAAACAGGCCGGTTAATGGAGAAACTAGGTGCTGCAGCAAGGAGCACAACTTTATTTGGAAAACTGATGACCGAGAAGACAGAGGACTAATGTCTCAAAATAACCATCTTATCTGGGTCTGAATGCCAAGTTCTTTTATAGAACAGAGACAGGGGGAGGTGAGGAAGCAAAGTAAAATGGCCTTTAATCTTGCAAGTATCTTCTGGTATAGTCTTAGCGGGGAGATGTGTTAACTTCTTCCTTCCTGCCATCCACAGGGGGACAGGGTCCTGAACTAAGGTGCTTTGGGTCGATACTCAGGCAGAGGGGTGGAGGCAGGGTAAACAGTATCTTTTTAGTGAACGAAAAGGATACAGCTGTAGAACCTTGCTTCCCATTGGTTTTGTATAGTGTCCTTTTGGTAAACAAAAGCAACCAGAAGCAAAGTTAAGGGTTTAAGTAAAAGAAATAGATCCAACATGGAGTCCGTTCTTCCCTGTAACACAAACACAGGTTGTGGAGTACTGTGGTATGAATTTATTTTTTTAAAATAGGCTTATAAGAGGACCCATACAGTTCAAACTTGCACTGTTCAACGGTCAACTGTAGAGACTACTTAAGATTCTATATCAGTTCTATTTTGGGTAGAGTGTTAGTGAAAGTTGCAGAAAACTGGTAGTAGGTATCTTGACTATAGCCAGAATATGTGAGACTAGAACCAAATGGAAATGTAGGGTTTAAGATGTGATGCCACCAAAATAAAAGAGTGAAGAGAAAGAAGGAGAGTAGTATGCCTTTATGTTTAAGAGAAGAGAAAGGACTCAAGGGGTAAAGGAGTTTCACAAGGGAGTGAATTAAGAGCGGCAGATATTATTGAAATGGAAGCTGAGGACTGAGAAAACAGCATTTCCTCTGTCCTCGGAGTTTTCCAGGCAAGAATACTGGATCGGTTTGCCATTTCGTCCCCCAGGGGATCGTCCCAACCCAGGGATTGAACCCCTGTCTCTTGTGTCTCCTGCATTGGCAAAAGGATTCTTTACCACTGTGCCCGCTGGGAAAGCCCTTTTGAGTTTATAGAACCACCAGAAGAACTGCACCCCAGCCCTGCAAGGTATTTTCCCCCAGAGGACACTGACTCTCAGGTCTCCAAAGCCCACTGCACTGTTGCATCAGGCCGGCTGCTTCAGGATGCCTGGGGGAAGGAAGGACAGTGAATTCCAAAAGCGTTTGCTCGCTGCCACATTTCATTTCCTGTGCAGTGAGTTCCTTCATCAGAAGCAGCGTGTGGGGGACACCAGGACGATAGATAAGACATCTAGGAACATTGCCTGCGGGGAAGGGGAATCTGTGTCCAGGGTGAATGTCTGTCCCAAAAGAAGGAAGAACCAACCCCTTCAATAACCAGATTTGTCCAAATTACCCCTGACACTCAGGGCTGATCATCCCAGGGATTGGTCCGATCCCGAGGACCCTGCCTTGGCTCTCATTATGAATGAAAAATGCCCACCTCACCTTCCTTTGCTACTTTACTCAATGTAATTTGTTGAAAAATCTGTCTCTTCCGCACTAAATGAGCCTGTCAGCCTTACTGAAGTTCACCTGACCAGATGTTGGAGGAAGTTTGTGTTTCTTTGTTATTGTTCTTTACCAGGGCTCTAGGCTTTATTTCAATGCTATTTACTCCAGTACCACACTGATTAATTACTTTGGTGTAACCCTTTCGGGTATTTTGGGATCAGGAGGTTTCATACCTTCAACTTTGATTTGCTCTTTCAGGATTCTTTTGGTTATGCAGGGTGCCTGAGCTTTCAAAACAAATGGTGGGATACATGTTTCTATTTCCACAAAAATGTTATCGGAAGTTCAATAAAGATTGCATTAAGTCTGTAGATGACTTAGTGTAGTATTGACATTCTCATGTATTAAGTCTTCCAATCAATGAAATGGTATGTCTTCCTATTTATATCTCCTTGAATTTATTTCAGCAATACTTTATAGTTTGGGGAATAAAATCTTTTGCCTCACTGCTTATGTTTATTCCTAATAATTTATTCCTTTTTGAATGATTTGTGCTTACGGTATATAAAAATAATAATTTTGTGTTTATTTTTTTAGGTATTTTTTTTTATTTTATGCTTTTGTTTTTGTTTGCTTTGCCATGCATGTGGGATCTTAGTTCCCAGACCAGGGACCAGAGTTCGAACCCAGGCCACCTGCTTTGGGAGCTCGGAGTCTTGGCCACTTGACCAGCAGGGAGGCCCCTTGTGTGATGATTTTTTATCCTGCAACTTTGCTGAGTTTATTTTTTGGGTCTAACTGTGTGCCTGTGTGTTGCCATGTGTTTGTGCTGTGTCTGAGTGTAATCTAAGCGTTTCTACATGTGACACCATTTCACTATCAACAGGGGTCATTTTCCTTCCTCCTTTGTAATGTAACCGTCTTTTCATAACTTTTTCTTGCTTCTTTGTTTAGCAGGGACTTCCTATGCTAAGTTGACTAGAAGTGGCAAAAGCAGGCATCCCTCCCTGGTTCTTAATCTTATAGAAAATATTTCCAGGCTTTCTTTATCAACTAAGATGACAGATGCAGGTTTTTGATGTATGGCCTCTATTCTATTAAAATTTCCTTTTATTCTTCTGCTGGCTGAGTGTCTTTGTTATGAAGGAGTGGCATAATATTATTAGCTATTACAATGATTGGTTTTCATACACTGGACCATCCTTTTAGGTCCCAGGAATAAATCTCATTTGTCTGTTGTTCAGAATCCATTTAATGTGTTGCTACATTCAGTTTGCTAGTATGTGTTAAAGATATTTCTACCAGTATTCACGAGTATATGCATCTAATTGCATTCTCTTTTTGTATTGTCCGTTTCTGGCTTTGGTAAAAGGGTAATACTGACCTCATGGAATGAGTTAGAGTTCTCTCCTCTTCAGTTTTTTGGGGAAGCATTTTAGAATCAGTATTGTTAAGTCATTTTTTATGTTTGGTAGAAATCAACAGTGAAACCATGTGGTACAGGCTGTGCTTTATAAGACTTTTTGGATTATTGATTCCATAGTCTTACAGGTTATAGGTCTATTCAGATTTTCTACTTCTTCTTGATTCAGTTTTGGGAGCAGCTTTTCCAGAAATTTGTCCATTTTGTCTGGGTTATCTAATCTGTTAATGTACAGCTGTACATAGTATTCTCTTCAAATCCTTTTTTTTTTTCGTATAAATTCAGCAGTAATGCCCACAAATCCATTTCTTATTTTGAGTAACTGAATCTTCTCTCCTTTTTCACAGTCATTGTATTTGAAGTTTGTTATTTTTGTGGATCTTTGCAAAGAACAAACTGTTGATTTTCCTTCTTATTTTTCTCTCCTCTCTTTTATTCTGCTGTCCATATAATCTGTATCATTTCATGCTCTGTGATAGATGTGAATTTAGGTTTCATTATATTTCCTAACACTTCGTGGTATAAAATTAGGTTGTTAATAAGATAGATTTCAAATTGTATTTGAGATCAAGGAAGTGGCTTTCTTAATTATATATGCCAAGATCAGTAATTGATGAATAAATTTACTTTCTTACTAAAGCATCAGTTGAAATTATTATGAAGAGTCCTAAGACGATTTCAGACCAGCTTGTTTCTAACCCTGCCATGTCCCAGCTTGTCTAACCCTGGTGACAAAACCACCATGAGCTCCGTGCAGGGAGGTCAACCATGGACACAGGAGGGCAGAGCCCTCAGTGTCGGGATGGGCTCGTCTCCCCCACACCTCCCTGTCTGTTTCCAAGCCCGGAAGCCTGAGAGTCACAGACTATGATGCAATCACAGAGGGAAGGGGAAAAACATGTTTATGGTCATTGCTTCTCACCAGGACTGAGGGAGGCAGGTGCAGAGCCCCAGGACAGGAGCCTCCGCAGAGCTCCTCCATGGGACTGACATGAAGCAGTAAAAAGAAGGGGAAGGCAGGCTGCTCGCGTCACGGGGACACCAAGCGTGAGGTCTCAGCACTGTGACCCCCTTATACACACCTGCCCTCTGATTCTACCTGTGCCCTGGTCTGGCACACCAGCCTGGCACACACCCTGCAGTTCTCACAGGCTGAGAGACAGAGCAGCAGTGGCCTGTGCTGCGCTGGCGTGAGGAGAAGTTTTCCCTTCTGAGAGCAGAGCCTACAGACCTGCTCCCGAGCCAGCTTCTTCCCAGCTCAGCTTAGACATGGGGTTTTGTCTCCCTGTTGTGCAGACCCTGCCATGTCCTTTTTGATTTGTCTTTTCCTCCTCCTGCATTTCTTATACACCGTATGTGAGCTGTATTATGGACATTGTTTGCGATTCCAGAAGCCAAGAGTCTGTAGAGATGGGGACCTAGTGATGGGGTGGATTTTTTCCTCTTTATGAGTTGTACCAGGATTCAGACACATTTCGGATCTCTTTTGTGGGCAGCCAAAAACAAGAGGTGAACAACAGGTAAGTAAGTTCTTGTTTACACGTGCACATGGGTGTGTGTGTGTGTCCATTTAATCCCACAGAGAAGATGCTAAGGTGTGCACAGAAATTGCAGAATTGTAGGCTGACATACCCTTACTGGTGCTTTCCCCATGCCACTGGTGGTAAAGAATCCACCTGCCAAAGCAGGCAATCCAAGAGACGAGTGTTTGATCCCTGGGTTGGGAAGATCCTTTGGAATGGGAAATGGCAATCCACTCCAGTATTCTTGTCTGGAGAATTCCATGGACAGAGGAGCCTGGTGGCTACAGTCTATGGAGACGCAGAGTCAGATATGACTGAGCAACTAGGATCAGATTCTCATTGTGATCTTATCTCTTTTTTACCTTACTTTTTTTCTCCCCACTCCCTTCAAGACAGAGGAGAGAGTTAGACAACTTCTGTGTCAGGTCCATGAGCCTATTCTCGATGATCATTCCCCAGAGGTCTCAAAACTAGTGAACCTGCTGGGACTCCAGCCCCTGCTGTTGTCAGATCCTCCGACTGAGGCACACCATCCCTCGAGTCACTGATCCCCTGGTCTGAGGTCACACTTAGGAGAAAGTGGCACAGTCTGGCTGCTCACTTCTGACAGGGACATTGCTGAAGTGTGCACCCCTGGAGACCCTAAGTTCCTTAAATCCACAACCCTTAAACATTATGACCCACTGGACATCAGTCATCATTTAACCTTACAATGAATGAGATATTCAGCCCATTATTCTGAAGGCCAAACAAGAAAAGGGGATAACATTTCAGACCAGGTTAATGCCCTTCACTTTTTATCCATTGCCCTAATTTCTCCAGGAAAAAAATGAAAACACTGCCTTAAAATCTGGACTTTATCCAACTGTGAAGCAAGCATGTCTCTGGTTTCATTCCAGTAATGATGCCTAACAAGGGATTTCCTTCAAACCGCCTGTGTGCTGTTCATGCTTTGTTTGTTGAAGGAATTGCTAGTGCCTCTGAAACATTTAACAACATGTCTAGGCTTTCCTCATAGCTCAGTTGGTAAAGAATCCGCATGCAATGCAGGAGACCCCAGTTCAATTCCTGGGTTGGGAAGATCCCCTGGAGAAGGGATTGGCTACCCACTCCAGTATTCTTGGGCTTTCCTTGTGGCTCAACTGGCAAAGAATCCGCCCGCAATGCGGGAGACCTGGGTTTGATACCTACGTTGGGAAGATTCCCCTGGAGAAGGGAAAGGCTACCCACTCCAGTATTCTGGCCTGGAGAATTCCAGGGTCTCAAAGAGTCTGAGTGACTTTCATTTTCACTTTGCATGTCCTTGGAAGAGTAAAGGGATGTGTAGGAACTCCACACTTTGTTTTCGTGAGTTGTTTCCATCAGTACTAACTCCTTCTGGAATTTTAAATCTATAGTCATTTTGGCAGGTGCTCTTGCGCTGGAGGGCTATGACCTCTGGGGTTAGAATTTCAGTCTTTCCAGAGTTTTATCTGTGTGAGGACGTTTGTGTGTCCAATCTTTGTCCGTTCCAGCTGTCTCATTTCATGCTTTGTTTCCTCTTGGTTTCCTTCCATAACTTTAAAAGTAACCCACGGAATATTTTATGGAAATTATTTCAGGCACAAACATTGTCTAGTTTGGTGAAAGCTATGGATCACTTGCCTTCTACCAGAGCTAGGGTGTCAGAAAATGACTATCAGGGGATGAAGTAGACCCTCTGATCTCAGGCCCCATGAGGGGAAAGAGGGAACCTGTTTTCTCCTTGAGGCCAGTGTTGAGGGTAAGGCGGTGGGAGTGTTATTAACATCAAAGGCTGGAGGTCAAACTTTGTTCCCTTCCTCCTGTACTGGACGCCAGAGAAATTTCTGGCCATCTCCATTTGGGACAGAAGAGCTGAAGGCATATGTGATTGTCAAAGTTATTCCTAAAAGTCTCTGGGTTAGTCCATGATTGTATATGGTCAACTTCATTCTGTAAACAGACTTTCATACCTAACAGTGTATCATGGATGTAATTTAAGTAAATGTATATCTACATGATTATTATTGAATGTCTACAGAAGTCATGTCATATAGATATGGCAACACTTTAGTCATTGTGTTATATGACAATAGACATGTGATAACTAATCCTTCTTAACAAGCTTGGGCATTTCTCTTATTGAGGTAATTGTAAAACTGCTGGGTCAAAACACAGGCACATTCATACAGCTCTTGGTGTGTGTGGTGTGTGGTCAAGGACCTGCCGGGAAACTAGCACTTGACAAGCCAGCCAGCAGAGGGCAGGGTCATCCTTTTTCTGTGTTATGGGTGATTAGTAGCTCAGTCCTGTCCCACTCTTTGTGACCCCTTGGACTGTAGCCCGCCAGGCTCCTCTGTATATGGGATTCTCCAGGCAAGAATACTGAAGTGAGTTGCAATGCCCTCCTCCAGGAGGTCTTCCCAACCCAGGGATGGAACCCTTTTCCCACATTTTTACCAACTGAATATTCTATTTTGAACTTGGCTTCCTCAGTGCCTCAGTGGTAAAGAGTCAGCCTGTAATGCAGACTTGGAGACGTGGGTTCATTCCTGAGTCAAGAAGACCCCTTGGAGAAGGAAATGGCATCCCACTCCAGTATTCTCACCTGGAGATTTCCATGGCCAGAGGAACCTGGCAGGGTCCAGTCCATGGGGTTGCAAAGAGTCAGACACAACTGAGCGTGTGTTCTGCATCACATGAGAGGCACAAATATAAAGCCATTTTAAAATTATTTTAAGGCCATTATTTTAACGTGCACATCTTTACTAATTAGAGTCACAGTATTGTTACCTATTGTTTTAGGACATTCTACCTATTTGTAAAGGTGTTTGTATGATCATAGCCTTTATCTTTAATGATACTTCTACAGAGTATTATTCTGTTACTAATTTATTTATTTATTTTTATGAAAACTATTTTTGTGCTATGCTGGATCTTCATCGCGGTATGTGGGCTTTCTTAGCTCCTAGACCAGGGATTGAACCCATGTTCCCTGAATTGGAAAGTGAATAATTCCATGATTTGCATAACAATTACCTGAGTCCACTGTGGGATGTTTGACCATCATTTATCCTCAGTCTGTTTTGCCATTTAATCCTGTGTTGATGTGGAGAATTCAAAAAGTATGAATTCCTCAGACTTTGCAGTTAACTTTTTTTTTATTTTTCCACTTTTGCTTTACTTTTCATCTAACTCCAGAATTTATCGGTATCCATCTATACTAAATTTTAAAAAATAAATGCAATGCTTCATGGAGATACAATTCACACAAAAAATTCAGCCTTATATAGTGTACAGTTCAGTGATTTTAGCACACTCACAGAGCTGTGCAACCCTCACTCCTATCTAATTTTAGAATATTTGTGTCACCCGAAAATGCAATTTCATGGTCATCATTAATTTCTTTCCATTTTCATCTGCTGTCAACACACATTGATAATCTACTGTCTCTTTAGATTTTCCAATTCTGGAAGTTTCATATAAACAGGATTATGTAAACCGTGACCTTTCGTGAGTGGCTTCTATTCACTGTTGAAAGTGGGATTGAATTGCTGTCTATTTCATTCCCTTATGATCTGCTAGTATTTGCTTAATACTTAATGCTTCCATGAAGTAGGATGTTAAGTAGTGAGATTTTCATACATGTGCTTTATCAAGTTGAGGGAATCCCCTCTATTCCCAGTTTGCTGAGGTTTTGTTAGGAATGGATGTTAGGTTATTTTCTCTACATTGTTTGCAGTTATATGACTCTCTAAAATTGAAGTACAGTGATTTACAATATTGTGTTATTTTCAGGTGTTGCACTGTGGATAGTGTGGGCATTTTAACAATATTAACTCTTCCGGTCAAGATTATGGGAAATCTTTCCATTTCTTTACATCATCTTTGGTTTCCACAACCAGTGTTTTATAGTTTTCAGCATTCAGGTCTTTCATCTCTTTTCTTAAGTTTATTCCAACTATTTTTTTGTGTGTGTGATTTTATTTACATATATTTTTATTTTTTAAAATTTATTTCTAATTGAAGAATAATTGCTTTACAATATTGTGTTGGTTTCTGCCAGACATCAACACGAGTCAGCCATAGGTACACATGTCCCCTCCCTCTTGAACCTCCCTCCAACCTCCCATCCTATCTTAACACCCCTCTAGGCGATGCACCCCACTCCAGTACTCTTGCCTGGAAAATCCCATGGATGGAGGAGCCTGGTAGGCTGCAGTCTATGGGGTCGCTAAGAGTGGGACATGACTGAGTGACTTCCCTTTCACTTTTCACTTTCATGCACTGGAGAAGGAAATGGTAACCCACTCCAGTGTTCTTGCCTGGAGAATCCCGGGGAT
Source organism: Bos indicus (assembly GCF_029378745.1). Classification (NCBI taxonomy): domain Eukaryota; kingdom Metazoa; phylum Chordata; class Mammalia; order Artiodactyla; family Bovidae; genus Bos; species Bos indicus. The sequence goes on along the minus strand of NC_091766.1, from coordinate 15,783,427 downwards.
GGGGGAGCCTGGTGGGCTGCCGTCTATGGGGTCGCACAGAGTTGGACACGACTGAAGCGACTTAGCAGCAGCAGCAGCAGCAGGTTGTCACAGAGCACTCGTTTGAGCTCCCTGAGTGATAGAGCAAATTCCCACTGGCTATCTATGTATATGTTTCCCTGCTACTCTCTTTGTTCGTTCCACTCACTCCTTCCCCTGCTGTGTCCGCAGTCTCTTCATGTCTGCATCTCCATTGCTGCCCTGCAAATGAATTCATCAGCACCATCTTTCTAGATTCCATGTAAATGCGATGTATTTTTTTTTACTTTGTCTTTCTGATACTTCATTATTAGCATAAACAAATGCAACAGATTTGTGCATATTAATATTGTATCTTGCACTCGTGCTGAATTCATTGATTAGTTCTAAGGATTTATGCGTGGAGGATTTATGGCTCTGCATAGTGTATCATGTCATCTCCAAATAGACAGTTTTACCTCTTCCCTTACAATTTGGATACATTTTAGTTCTCCAAAGGATAAACGGATAAGCAATGAAGCAAGATTCAGTCATTAAAAGAAAAGAATTATTGGTATACATACAAGCTTTAAAAACATTATGCTAAGTGAAAGAAACCAGACACAAAAGGGGAAATATTATACAATTTCTTCCATAAAAAATGTCAGGAACAGGCAGATCTATAGACAGAATGTAGATTAATGACTGGCAGGGATCGTGTTTAGGGAGAAAAGGGGAGTGACTGTTTAACTCCCACGGGTTTTTTGCGATGATGAAAATATTCTGGCATTAGAGAGTGCTGATGATTGCACAACATTCCATATGTCCTAAAACCCATTAAATTGTCCCCTTTGAAATGGTGAGTCATATGTTACGTGAATTGTACCTCAAAAATGAAAGCGTTCACTATATCCCACAATAAGGTGACAAATGCTCCTGTGGTTCAAGGATTAAAAGCCTAAATCAACAATTCCATTAATGCTTTATGAGTTGTAGATTTTAATTTTCTCCTATAGTGAGCATGTTTCACCTATTGTCGTCAGACAGTCATCAGTTCACTCAGTCACTCAGTTGTGTCCGACACTGAAACTCCACGGACTGCAGCACACTAGGCTTCCCCGTCCTTCACTATTTCCTGGAGCTTGTTGAAACTCATGTCCATCAGGTTGGTGATGCCACGCAATCATCTCATCCTCTGTCATCCCCTTCTCCTCCTGCCTTCAATCTTTCCCAGCATTGGGGTCTTTTCCAATGAGTCAGTTCTTCACATCAGGTGGCCAAAGAATTGGGAGTTTCATTTTCAGCATCAGCCCTTCCAATGAATATTCAGGACTGATTTCCTTTAGGATTGAGTGGTTTGATCTCCTTGCAGTCCAAGGGACTCTCAAAGTCTTCTCCAGCACCACAGTTCAAAAGCATCAAAGATGACAAACACTACTTTTGGAACTGGACTGCATTTTGAATGGCAACTTGACCAATCAGCTTAGAATTCAGCCTCTTGTCTAGCCAGGTCCCATGTGTTGTGTGTGTCAGTTGCTCAGTCGTGTCCCACTCTTTGCAACCCCATGGAATGTAGCCCACCAGGCTCTTCTGTCCATGGGATTCTCCAGACAAGAATACTGAAGTGGGTTGCCATTCCCTTCTCCAAGGGATCTTCCCTACCCAGGGATCGAACCCTGGTCTCCTGCATTGTATACAGATTCTTTACAGTCTGAGCCACCATGGAATCCAGTCAGACAGTCATATTCTTGATCAAAAACATCCAACTGCAGGATGAGAAAAAAAAAAAAATTCCATGTTGTACCTTTTTGAGAGTACAGGCATTTCCTTCCAGAAGCCACAAGCAAACTTTATGGGTCAGGTTTACCAAAACTTATAACAAAGGCAAGGCTTTGAACAGTGTCTGGACTGTATTTAATTCCTTCTCTCCTTGTTTTCAGGATGAAAGGACAAGTTCATGTCACTAGAGTCCAAGAGATGATAAACACCCAAACAAAACTCAGCTTCTACCAACAAGAAAGCTTGAGTTTAGGGAAGTGGAGAAGTGCTTGCTTTGTAAGTATAGCCCTTCCATCTCTAATCTGAATACACTTTACATTTCCAAATCTTTCTTCTCCTCTAGCTTCACCCATTCCTGTATAAAATTCAATTTAGAAACAGTGCTGGGGAGCACACATCCTTGGAAAAGAAGTCATGTGGTGCAGTATGATATCCTGAATGCTGTGAGTTTTCCAGGTGGTCTTGGGCTCCTGATTAAAGTGGGAGAGTTTGGCTCCAATAGTCTATATGGTCAAGGCTTGGTGATCAAGGAAGAGATGATAGAATGGCCTATTGGATTTAAAGAGGTATGAGATCTTTTCAAGATGAGATGTACACATTGTAAAACTATCAGAGAGTCCTCATATGAGATTATGTGTGCACCCATTAAGTCAGCACTAAACTCATCCTTTGATTGCAAAATCTTGATTTTACACTACGTAGCCTACAGGTGTTCTGAGCCAATGTCCAGCAGGAGCAGATTTGTATAGGTGATTATTATTTCTTCTTCCAGTTTTATTGAGATAGAAATGGCATACAGCACCATATTTTAAGGGGTACAGCATAATGGTTTGTTATAGACATCATGAAATAGTTACTTCCATAAGGTTAGTGAACATCCATTATCTCATGTAGATACATAATCAAAGAAAAAGAATTTTTTTCCTTGTGATGAGAACATTTAGGATTTACTTTTAACAACTTTCATGTATAACAGCGTTAATTTTTTTGTTGTGTTGTACAGTACATCCCTAGGACTTAGTTTTCTTATAACTGGAAGTTTGTATCTTTTAACAGTCTTCATCCAATTGCACCCCTCAACCTGCTGCTGGTAACCACAAATCTGAACTCTCTTACGAGTTTGTTTTTGAATATTTGACTTATCATGTTACTTTCCTTTTTTAGTTCTTGTTACATAACATCATGATTCTATACATTTGAAAATGGTCACCACTATAGTTTGGATATATCACCATACAAAGATATTACAGAGCTGTTGACTATATTCCTCAGACTGTACATGTCATACCCAGGACATTTATTTTGCAACTGGAAGTTTGTACATTCTAATCTTCCCCACCTGTTTCTGTTTTCCCCCCAGCTTCTTCCCCTCTGGCAACCACCTTTTTGTTTCCTGTGAGTCTGGTTTTTTTGTTTTGATGGGTCATTTACCCGTTAAACATACATGTGAAATCATGCAGTTGTTGTCTTTCTCTGAGTCATTACATTTAACATAATACCTCCTAGGTCCCCATGCTGCCACAAATGGTAAGATTTCATTCTTTATTATGACAGAATAATATTCCAGTGTGTGTGTAGCCAGAGCTACAGCTTAGGATTCAGAAAAATTCTACAAGGCAGGCCAATGTGCTGCTTTACTTGTGCTTTTTGTCTGAGAGACACATTTCCAACCACGCAGGTATAAAAACATGATGATAACTTCATCACTTTCCCCTTTCTCCTTAAAAAGGAGACCGAGGGCATAGGCAGAGTCATTGTGCACCAGCTTCTCAATTCATGCCTTTATTCATTATTGGATCTACACATTTTATTGTGGCAAATATATATAAATTTTACCATTTTAATCAGTCTTATGTGTAGTCAGTGCTATAAGTACATTTCAATGGTTGTGCAATCATTTCCACTATCCATGTACAGAAATTTATCATTATTAAATTCTATAGACATTAAAAAGTAACTCCCCTATACTCTTTCCCGGAAGTCCCTTGTGAGCATTCTTCCACCTACTTTGTCTATGAACTTGTTTATTCCTCAGCACCTCGTGTGAGTAGAACCATACAGTGCTTGTTCTCTGGGGTCTGACTTATTTCACTTCCCATAACACTTTCAAGATTAATCCACTTTGCAGCATGTTAAGACAATTTCATTATTTTTCAAGGTTGAATAGTGCTCATTGCATATAGATAGTACCTTTTATCACTTCATTTGTCTTTAGTGGACATTTGTGCTGCTTCCCTCCTTTAGGTTATCATAACATTGATAAGAATAATGTACAAATATCTACTTAAGGCACTGCCTTCATATCTTTTGGGTGTATATCAATATTTAGAAGGGGGGTATCTTTTTCTTATAGTGATGTTATGTGTAATTTTTTGAGACACTGACATACTGCTTTTCACTTCAGCTATACCATTTTATACTCCTTCCAGTAATGTATGAAGATTCCAATTATTTAACATCCTTAGTGACAGTTGTTATTTTAACTATATTTTGTAAAATAGCTATCCTAGGGGTACAAAGTGGTTATCTCATGATTTAGTTTGCATTTTGTAACACATATTGGTTTTGAGCATATTTTCATGTATTTAATACCCATTTGTATATCTTCTTTGGAGACATGTCTACACACGTCCTTTGTTCATAGTTTAATTGGGTTGTATTTTTGTTGTGTGTGTTTGTAGGAGTACTGGATTGATTCCAGATATTAATGCCCTATCAAATGAAGAAGTACAAATATTTTCTCCCTTTTGTTCCACTGTGCCTTCACTTTCTTGACACTTACCTTGATACACGAAAGACTTTAATTTGGATAAAGCCAAACTTACCATTTTTAAATTTATGACTTTACTCATGTACTGGGGAGAGTAAAGAGTTAGGAAGAATCAGTGCCTTTGTTAACTGAACCACAAATGAGCACATCCATTTCCACCACGTCATTAGATTCATTAATACATGTTTTTTTTCCTGAAAGTATTGTCCCTTGGTATAAACAGTCTTAACTTGGTTTGTTTGAAGGTAACATCAGAGGGGATGAATACACACCTCACAGAAATGGTGACAATGTTCAAATGTGATAAAAATGAATCGTGAAAATGAAATGCTGTCTTTCTCCCCAGGTGCACAGCATTGTGTCCAGCGCCCAGACCAAGAGTACCCCAACAGGAAGAGAAATCGCTGCCTCCCCAAAGTCCTGACCTTTGTGGCCTTAGAGGGTTCTCTGGGGATGTCACTGGCCTGCACAGCTCCGTGCCTGTGTCCTCATGGCTGTGGTTTTGTGGGTCTTTGTGAAGCACCGACACACCCCCATAGTCAAGGCCAATAACCGGGCTCTCAGCCATGTCCTGCTCATCTCCTTCCTCCTATGCTTCCTCTGCTCCTTACTCTTCATCAATCATCCCCACACAGCCACCTGCATCCTCCAACAGATCACATTGGAAGCTGTGTTCACTGTGGCTGTGGCCACTGTTTTAGCCAAAACCCTGGCTGTGATCCTGGCATTCAAGGCCAGGAAACCAGGAAGAACAATGAGGCGATTGCTCTTAACAGGACCTGCTATGTCTTTCCCATGTACTCCATGATCCAGGTGATCATCTGTGGAGTCTGGCTGGGAGCCTCTCCCCTTTTCCTTGAGATGGACACTCACTCTGAGCCCAAGGAGCTCCTCATCGTGTGTAACAAGGGCTCGGTCACTGCCTTCTACTGTGTCCTGGACTACCTGGGCTCCTTAGCCCTGGGGACCTTCTCCTTGGCTTTCCTGGCCAGGAAGCTGCCTGACACCTTCAGTGAAGCCAATTTCCTGACCTTCAGCATGCTGGTGCTCCTCAGTGTCTGGGTCACCTTCCTCCCTATCTGCCACAGCACCAAGGGCAAGGTTATGGTGGCCGTGGAGATCGTCTCCATCTTGGCCTCTAGTGCTGGGCTCCTAGGCTGTATCTTTGCCCCAAAGTGCTATACCCTCCTGAGACTTGAGAACTCTCTGAAAGGTTTAAAGTATCAAACAGATTCTAAGAGAAATCTGCATTCAGGTTTTATCTCATAGTAAGTTGCTATTACACTTGTCTTTTGAACAGTATACCAGATAGATACTACTCATTCCAATACTAGAGAGCAGCAAGCTGCCATTAGCAGTATACCAGATAGGTATTTTGTCTTCATTCCAATAATAGCATCAGAATTGCTTTACAGCTATTTTGCAGAGGATCTCTTTTTAAAAGTCTCAGTCATTTTGAGTTATGGATAGATGGTCTATCTCAGATTAACGGCTCCTCAAAGCTCCTGCTACTGAATCTAGCTGGGTCCTCTGGCATTAAGTATACAGTAAGTACATCCTTATTGCTTCTTCCATTCCTGTATCCAGAAAGTTCATTTTCTCTGTAAAAACATTTTGGGCCACCCTTTACTGTATTATGTCTGACAAGAGGAAAGATTCCTATTAGGAGAAAATACTGAAGGTATACATGCTTTTCACACATTAGTGCAATTCATTCAGAGATTTTTATTGAAAAATAAAATTTTAACTGAAAAATAATTTTTTTTCTGAATGCAGAAAGTAGCCAGTGAAAAATACTGGTAGCTATGGTGGATTCATGTTGATGTTTGACAGAAAACAACAAAATCCTGTAAAGCAATTATCCTTCAATTAAAAAATTAAATTTTTTAAATTACTGGTAGTATATTTTCTTCACTCAAATCATAATTTTGCAATTTACTTAAAATAGAAACTTAATCTTAACTTCTGAGTTTCCAAATAAATATGGGCTTTTTCTGGAGTCTCTACATTTTCAGTTTGTCCAGTTTTTTCCTCCAATAATGAACTTCTGAGAAATATTTTGGTATGTTACTTTTTCCCACATCCTCTCTCATTTTATCCCCCCATAAAAGTTATTTCTCTTTGAATAAATTCCTTTCCTTGTGAATCTGAGAATCAGCATCTCTAATTTCTAAAAATTATACTATGTTTCTATCTATATCATACTGAGTTATTTGTCTTAAAGAAAATGAGCTCATTAAAATGTTTTAACCATGGATAAAGATGGTATTCTCTATTTAATGAGGAATTTTATTTCCTCTCAATGCTTTAGTTTTTCTTTTTCTCTGTTGTTCAGTTGCTATGTCTGACTTTTTGGGATCCCATGGACTGCAGCATATTAGGCTTCCCTGTCCGTCACCATCTTCTGGAGTTTGTTCAAATTCATGGGTCCATTGAGTCGTGATGCCATCCAACCATTTCATCCTCTGCACCTCCCTTCTCTTTTTGCCTTTGATTTTTCCTAGCATCAGGGTCTTCTCCAGTGAGTCTGCTCTTTGCATCAGGTGACCAAAGTATCGGAGCTTCAGCATCAATCCTTCCAATGAATATTCAGGATTGATTTCCTTTAGGATTCACTGGTTGGATCTCCTTGCTGTCCAAGGGACTCCCAAGAGTCTTCTCCAGCACCACGATTCAAAAGCATCAATTCTTTGGCACTCAGACTTCTTTCTGGTCCAACTCTCACATCCTTACATGACTACTGGAAAAACGATAGCTTTGACTATATGGACTTTTTTTTCTTTCAGAGCCACATCTCTTTTTAATATGCTGTCTATGTTTGTCATAGCTTTTCTTCCAAGAGGCAAGCATCTTTTAATTTCATGGCTGCAGTCACCATCCACGGTGGTTTTGGAGCCCAATAAGATCTGCCACTGCTTCCACTTTTTCCCCTCTATTTGCCATGAAGTGATGAGACTGGAGGTCATGATCTTAGTTTTTTTAATGCTGAGTTTTAAACTCATCTCTTTCACCCTCATCAAAAGGCTCTTCAGTTCCTCTTCAGTTTCTGATCAACCACCTCAGAAATGCATGTACTTTATTTACATTACATTAAAATACATAAAGAAAGAAATGACAGAATTACCAAAATGAATTTGTTAATCCACAACCATGGTAGAGAACTTTAATTCACATCTATTGGTAATTATGTTTAAGAGAGAGGGGGAAAAGCTTCAGGTACATACTATTAATATATCTGAAAACATGTTTAGCTTGAGTTAATGAGAATACACTCTATATCTGAAAATTAGAGAATACACAGGTGGCTCACTGGTGAAGAATCCACTTGGCAAGACAGAAGACTCCACTTTGATCCCTGGATAGGGAACATCCCTTGGAGAAGGGAAGAACAACCCACTCCAGGATTCTTACCTGGGAAATCCCATGGACAAAGGAGCCTGGAGGGCTACAGTCCATGGGGTCGCAAAAAGAGTCAGTCACAACTGAGCACACACACACATATACACACACACACACACAGTTTTCAAATAATCTTGGAGCATTTATAAAATGACCAACTAATAATATTATTCAGCAGGACATTAACAGAACACCACCTCAAAAACAAACAAAAAAGAATCACTTGAGTCTCAACCACATAGGTTACTTATAAATCATGTAAGAAGTCTAGGAATAAGCAGCCTGTAGGTGATAGAGCCAATCAGAGCCTCTTAGGGAGCCCACTCATTGTGATTTTTGCCATACTGTGGTCATTGTCATCATGATCAAAATATAGTTCTTCCAACTCTACAGCTTGACTCCACAAGAATGAATGGGTAAGATGAACAGGATATGGGTGAGGCAGACAAGCCAGACAATGATGTGTCCCCCTCACTCCCCTCTGTGACTTCCACCTACTTCTCATGGACAGCAGAGCAGAACACCTCCCTGGGCTTTGGGGATGCCCTGTGGATTGACTATTTTCAATACTATTCATCAACAACTTGAAAAAAAGTTTAAAGAAAAAAATCTGCTTCTTCTTTTAAGAAAATATAGGGGGAAATGGACATTGGGAAAGAGGCTAAAAATAACTGCCATATTAGGATGGAAAGACAAAAAAGAATCAGCATAATAAAATCCACTTAATAAAAATGCCATTAAATTAGGAAAAAGTATATAGCAATTTAGCTATTTAGCAATTGCTAAAAGGTGTTTAGCAATTATCCTAGCTTTTCCTAGGATAAACTAAATCACTCAGGCAATAGTCAGAAATATCTTTATGAATATGCAGTATATTAATAGTTTTAGAGTCAATGATGATAAATGTATTACATACAAAACTACAGAACATAACTTAAGGTTTATTTTAGGGCACAGCTGCAGACACAAATGTTGTTACTTAATCAAAAAGACTGAAAATTAAAGAACTAGTTGCCCCACCCTAAGGATGAGACACTGAAAGGTAATCCCACACTTTTAACATTTACCCTTTTCCATTCCCATTTTAAAGTATTCCATGGCCACTCAGAGAAGAGCTAAGGCAATCTCATGCTGAATACCTTCTTGGGCTCCCTTCCCGAAGCCCCTCCTGGGTGACTTCACACAATTCAACAAAGACAGAAGTCATCGAAAGACTTTCCAAAATTAATCCACTCACAGGTTTTTGCATCCAGGAATTTCATACTTTTCCTAAGGTAAGAGCTATCATTAAAGGCATTCCCTCCTTCTTTATACTCACAAGTTTAAGGAATGTGGGAAACTGGCTTTCCAATACTGATGCCATTCAATGGTTTGTTCTCTCCAGAATCGATCCTCATGTCTCTTAAAAACTGAAAGAACCCTGAAGGCTTTCCCATCGTACTTGGTACTTGAAATTTCATCTTCTGTTAACAAAAACGCTTGTGCTACAGGGTTTTCCACATTCCTTACATGAGTGTTTCTCTGTAGTGATTCCTCTCACATGTTCTAAGGGACATTTTAAGGGACAAGTGTCCCTAAAGGCTTTTACATTCTGATGATGTTCATCAGATTTTCCCTGCCACATGACTCCCTAGATATCATGACTGTATTCCTCAGATTTATCCCCAATACATAACCTTTTATGTACGTTAGGGTGAGTTTGAGCTGAAAGTTTATCATGAAGCTTGGACTTATGAGGTTTCTTTCATGAGTGAATTTACACAGGAGTTACCGAATATTACTTCATATTGAATTGACTGAAAGAAAGAGGGTCTCCTGAAGGCCCCCTTTCAGTGACTTCTCAGATGGTTCCCAACAATCTTTGTTTCCTGATATTCACATTGAGCATGGTCTCTTCCCACAATGTATCAGGAGTGATCTGTGTGACCCTTAAAGTACTGAAGAAGTGATGATATGTCCTTCTGGGACAAGGTCATAAAAGACACTGTAGCTTCTGCATTAGCTCTTCTTTAAATCCAATGCTTTGGGATGACCCTGCTTCTACATCATAAAGATATTTAACCCTGTAGAGAATCCAACACGGTGAGTAAATGAAGGTTCCCTGCCAACAACCAGTGACTAACTTGCCAGGTGTGCCAGTGAGCCATTTTGGAAGTGGACTCTTTGGCAATAAAGTGGAGGATGGCAGCTCCTGCTGACATCTTGATTGCAACCTCATGAGATCCTGACCAGAACTACACTGATAAGCTGGTTCTGAATTCCTGATCTATAGATAACATATGTTTGCTGTTTAAAGCCACTATGTTTCAAGGGGAAATTTGTTATGCAGCAGCAGCTGACTCATACATCTAGACTGTGAGTTGTCACAAGTTGTCTGAGAGATAAGAAATCAGTTACTGCATTCATATCCACCTGTTATGTATTCTCTTGTGCACAGAAAGGTAAGAATTAGTGGTGAAAGATTTTCCACAATGATTACATTCATAGGGTTTTTCTCCAGTGTGAGTTCTCACATGTTTCTTAACAGCTGAGAGATTATTAAATGCTTTCCCGCAGTTACTGCATTCATAGGGTTTCTCACCAGTATGAATCCTCTTGTGAACAGTAAGAGAAAAGCTACTGCTGAAGGACTTTCCACACTGATTACACTCATAGGGTTTTTCTCCAGTATGAGTCCTCATATGCTGTGTCAGATATGAGCTCTTCCTAAAGGTTTTCCCACAGTCATTGCATTCATAAGGCTTCTCTCCTGTATGAATACTATTGTGCCCAGTAAGGGAGGACCTCGTGCTGAAGGCCTTGCCACACTGATTACATTCATGGTGATTCTCCCTCGTATGAATTCTCTTGTGGCTTTTGAGGTTACAACTAGTGCGGAAAACATGAAAACACTGGTTACATTCATAGGGTTTTTCTCCAGTGTGAATTCTCACATGCAGTCTAAGAGAGGAAGGATCATTGAAGGCTTTCCCACAGTCATTACATTCATAGGGTTTCTCCCCATTATGTATTCTCTTATGAATAGTAAGGTAAGATCTACTGCTGAAGGATTTTCCACACTGATTACAGTCATAGGGTTTTTCTCCAGTATGAATTCTTTTGTGCTGAGTAAGGTTAGATTTTGTGCTGAAGACTTTAAAACACTGATTACATTCATTGAGTTTCACTCCCAGATGACTTCTCTCCTGTTAAGAGATGAACGAAATCTATATAACATTTTTTAATATTCAATGCTGTTATACAAATTTTCTCTCCCAGGAATTCTGTTACATTATTATCATTGATGTTGCAGCTATCTATTTTAAATGCTTGTTAAATGGCTTCTACCCGGTCTGAGGTTTTACAAGTTAAGAAAGGATAGACAGATGCATTGCCACAAGTCCTTATCATATTCACAGAGCATTTTCTGATAAGTTTAAGACTACTCTATATTTTGACAGTCACATTTAAGGAAGTATTTACTTGTGGGAACTCTCAGCAAAGAAACAAGTCTGGAGCTAATTTATAATTTTCTCCAAATTTACAACTGATTTACAGTATCTCTCCTGAGACACCATTATCTCACATGTTAATGACATTTCCCGATAATGACTCCCCTGATTATTTGTTGCTTTTCTAACTTATGAAATTTTCCTACTGAGAAAAACCAGCAATTACCACATTGGTCTTACCGCTCTAACATCATTAGAATGTTCTTTTCTAAAAATAGGCTTCTTTGGAGTTAACCATTTTGCTTTAAGTACTGTCTCCAAATCTAAAACAAATTGAAAAGAAATTTAAGTTAATGGTGAAAAGAAATATGAGTAAAGACAAACTGAGGGATTAGGGTTTTTGAGGAGGTTTTCAAGGAAAGGCATATGAGTATACAAATTACAGGTACTAAAAAAGGACTCTAAAAGGATTAGGATTGATCAGAGATTTACACTATAGGAGGAATTATCAGGAAGGTAAAGTTCCAGGAAGGAATCAGAAAAAGGGCTCATATGAGACTTATTTAAAAAGGAAAAGGGACATTTTTCCCCCCCTCTGAGTCCAAAGTAAAGTAGGAGACATTGAACAGAGGATTAAAGAGCAAAGAAAGAAGGTCCATGAGGAAGCTCATACCAAATCTCTGTGGCCATCTCTGTCAGAAAAGAGCACATTTTAGGTATTTCCTAATGTAACACTCACATGCCCTGAATCACTGGCTAGAGCTACGCCTCAAAGACTATTCCTCATATCCTCCTAGAGCTCACCTGGACGGGTGCCTGGGAGAATTCCTCCTTCCTCTGTCACCACCTTGTCTTCTTGCTCCAACTGGGAGATCAGACTGGGTTTATCAACATGATATCCTATTCATGGAGAAAAGACATGTGCCATTGCGGGGCTGTGCAAGTGACAAGCAACTCTATGAAACTGAAGCCAAGAATTCTGAAGATAGGGAAATGTGGCTTTTGGAACAACGGAATAATTATATCTAAATTCTAATGACTATAGTAACTCTCAGGAAACAAAAGTACAAACAATCTCGTTCAATATCCAGGGTGACAGAGCACACACAGTCCCAAAGTCCATACCCAAGTTTAAATACACAATACAAATGCTATAAAGCTTTTAACTATAGAAAATATAAAGTCAGGGGAAGGAATATTCAGCTCATAGGGAAGGCGCTAAAGAACTCTACGAGCATGGGGGCCATATCTGTCTCCTTCATCATCATACTCCTACACCCCAGAAACAGAGAAAAGCTTGAAGTCTTGTGAGAAAAAACAACAATGAACATCATAGAATATGGAACTTCAAAAGTCCCTCCCTCTACAGAAACAGTGAATAAACTGGAAAAACTATCAGAACAACTTTATCAGAACCCTGAAAACTTACCAAAACTCTACGGCAACCAGGAAAATGCTTAATCAAGGGCAAAAAATAGCTGACATTTTTAAGTGACCCTTGACTCATCCTCTGTTCCGTGCTTTGGCTATGACATTGAAGACAATTTCTAGTACTAGGGAGAGCAGGATAGACCCTATTCTCAACACACTGTGGTGGTTTGTTTTGACCTTTCTGGTGGCTCCCTGAAGGACTGGCTCAAAGGGCTTGCCTTTACTTATCTAACCCCAAACTCTCCAAAGATTGAGCTGGTTACACAGTGAGCTTGTGCTGAAGGCATTAAAAAGGCAATATATTAGCCACTACTTCCTGAGGCAAATGGAAACAGCAGAGGAAAACAAAAGGCAAACCAAGAAACCTAAAATAAAAGTATAACCTAAAATGTTTTGGGGAATTTTTATAAAGCTTTTTGAAAAGCTCCCTCATATTCCTTTGAATCTGGAAAGCCACATGCATACCAGTCTTGGGCACATGCTCAGAAAAGACATGAGAGGGCATTAAGTCCTCACCTATGACAGACCTTCAGGCTCAGCACAAGGAGGAAGTGAAAACTAAGGCAGAGTTGTAAACTGCCTGAGTTTGAAGATATGCCCCTGTATAGAGACACTAGGAGCTTTTTTCTTTTTTGTTCCAACTGTTTAAGGAAATCTCTGGAAAATCATTAGTTAACCATTAAGCTGGGGCTTCACTGGTGGCCAAAGAAAGGCAATGCCAAAGAATGCTCAAACTACCACACAATTGCACTCATCTCACACGCTAGTAAAGTAATGCTTAAAATTCTCCAAGCCAGGCTTTAGCAACACATGAACTGTGAACTTCCAGATGTTCAAGCTGGTTTTAGAAAAGGCAGAGGAACCAGAGATCAAATTTCCAACATCTGCTGGATCATCAAAAAAACAAGAGAGTTCCAGAAAAACATCTATTTCTGCTTTATTGACTATGCCAAAACCTTTGACTGTGTGGATCACAATAAACTATGGAAAATTCTGAAAGAGATGGGAATACCAGACCACCTGACCTGCCTCTTGAGAAACCTATATGCAGGTCAGGAAGCAACAGTTAGAACTGGACATGGAACAACAGACTGGTTCCAAATAGGAAAAGGAGTTCGTCAAGGCTGTATATTGTCACCCTGCTTATTTAACTTATATGCAGAGTACATCATGAGAAACGCTGGACTGGAAGAAGCACACACTGGAATCCAGACTGCCGGGAGAAACATCAATAACCTCAGATATGCAGATGACACCACCCTTATGGCAGAAAGTGAAGAGGAACTAAAAAAAGTGATGATGAAAGTGAAAGAGGAGAGTGAAAAAGTTGGCTTAAAGCTCAACATTCAGAAAACTAAGATCATGGCATCTGGTCCCATCACTTCATGGCAAATAGATGGGGAAACAGTGGCAACAGTGGCAGACTTTGTTTTTCTGGGCTCCAAAATCACTGCAGATGGTGACTGCAGCCATGAAATTAAAAGACCCTTACTCCTTGGAAGGAAAGTTATGACCAACCTAGATAGCATATTCAAAAGCAGAGATATTACTTTGCCAACAAAGGTTCATCTAGTCAAGGCTATGGTTTTTCCAGTGGTCATGTATGGATGTGAGAGCTGGACTGTGAAGAAAGCTGAGCGCCAAAGAATTGATGCTTTTGAACTGTGGTGCTGGAGAAGACTCTTGAGAGTCCCTTGGACTGCAAGGAGATCCAACCAGTCCATCCTAAAGGAGACCAGTCCTGGGTGTTCACTGGAAGGACTGATGCTGAGGCTGAAACTCCACTACTTTGGCCACCTCATGCGAAGAGCTGACTCATTGGAAAAGACCCTGATGCTGGGAGGGATTTGGGGCAGGAGGAGAAGGCAACGACAGAAGTTGAGATGGCTGGATGGCATCACCGACTCCATGGACATGAGTTTGGGTGAACTCTGGGAGTTGGTGATGGACAGGGAAGCCTGGCGTGCTGCGATTCACGGGGTCGCAAAGAGTCGGACACGACTGAGCGACTGAACTGAACTAAACTCACTGGTGGCTCAGGGTAAAGAATCTACCTGTGAAGACAGGAGCCAGAGGTTCAATCCCTAAGTCAGAAAGATCCCCTGAAGAAGGGAATAGCAACCCACCCTACTCTTCTTGCCTGGGAAATCCAATGGCCAGAGGAGCCTGGTATGCTATAGTCTATGGGGTTGCAAAGAGTTGGACATAGAAACTAAAACAACAACAATAACCATTAAGCTAACTGAACAGTTTTCAGTGGCCATGTACAACGAATACTGACATTACAAAAATGAGTTCATTGGTTTTAAATTTATGTAGACTTGTTTTGTGAACTAACGTATGCTCTTGAGTTGAATATATATTCTGTTGTTGAATAAAGTGTTTTATGTGTGTGAGGTCTAGTAAGTTTATAGGATTGTTTAAGTCCTGAGTTTCCTTATTGATCTTTTAACAAGTTGTTCTACCCATTATCCATTATTAAAAGTGGGGCATTGAAGTCTGCAACTATTATTGTAGATATATTTCTCCCTTCAATTCTGTGAGTTTTGAATTTATACATTTTAGGCCTTAGTTGTTAAGTAGTATATGTCCGTAATTATCATATATTCTTGATTAATTGATCTCTTAATCATTGTGTGTCTTGTAACAGTTTTTGTCTTAAAGTCTGTTTTGCCTCATAGTTGCATAGGCAACAGACATTGGAAGATATACCCAAGCTACTATAAAAAAAAAGTTAAACAAAGATTCTATATGTAGCAAAACTGCCCTTTAAAAATAAATCAAGACATTCCTATAAATAAAACCTGAATATCTGTCATTAACATATCTATCCTACAAGAAATGCTAACAGGAAAATTTTAAGCTTGAAATGAATGGGCAATGAATACTGACTCAAATCCACACAAACATATGAAGAACACCAATAAAGGAAAATACACAGGTAAATATAAACATCAAAAACAATTGTTTATTTTTGAATTGTTAATTCCTTGTTATTTTCAGCTGTGACTCCCCTTTTTTCCCAATATGATTTAAAAGAGAAATGCCTGTGTTAATGGGACACAATGTATAAAGATATAATTTGTTTAAAAAAAAAAACAGTATAAGGAGGGGTGCAGCTGCTGCTGCTAAGTCACTTCAGTCGTGTCCGACTCTGTGTGACCCCAGAGACGGCAGCCCACCAGGCTCCCCCGTCCCTGGGATTCTCCAGGCAAGCACACTGGAGTGGGTTGCCATTTCCTTCTCCAATGCACGAAAGTGAAAAGCAAAAGTGAAGTCGCTGAATCGTGTCCGACCCTCAGCGACCCCATGGACTGCAGCCTACCAGGCTTCTCCGTCCATGGGATTTTCCAGGCAAGAGTACTGGAGTGGGGTGCCATAGCTAATCTTTTGTATACTGAATTAAAGTTGATATTAAGTCAGAACAGACTGTCTAAAATTAAAACTGGAATCCCTCCCACAACCACTAAGAAAATAACTAAAAAACAGAAACAGAAATGAAAAGGGAATCAAAATGATCCACTAGAAAATACCTAACACAAAAGTAAACAATAATGGAGGAACAAAAATGATATAGAGCATACAGAAGACAACAGAATGACACAACTAAGTCCTTCTTCTAAGGAATTCCATTAAAGGTAAATGGATTAATCTGGCACAGTTAAAAGACAGATTTTAGTAGAACGGATAGGAAATAATCAATGATACATGATCTATAAGAGACTCACATTATATCTAAAGACACTAACAGGTTGAAAATCAACAAGTGGAAAAACAAATTCCATACAAACAAGAGATAAAAAAAAGAGAATGTGGCTATACTACTATGAGGCAAAACAGACTTTAAGACAAAAACTGTTACAAGACACACAATGATTAAGAGATCAATTAATCAAGAAAATCATATAAAGTATCTATTGGATCATGACAGAAGCAAACTGAAAGTAAGTAATAGAGGATATATATTGAAAAATTTAATATTAAGAGGACAACACTAGGGCTTCCCAGGTGGCACTAGTGGTCAAGAACCCATCTGCCACTGCAGAAGAAGTAAGAGAAGCGGGTTTGATCCCTGGGCTGGGAGGATCCCCTAGAGTGCGAGATGGAAACCTGCTCCAGCATATTGGCCTGGAAAGTTCCATTGACAGAGGAGCCTGGCAGGTAATACAGTCCATAGGGTTGCAAAGAGTTGGACACAACTGAGTGAGCACACACCCAAGATAAGAATACTAACCAAAATCATCTACAGATTCAATGAAATCACCATCAAATTTCTAACAGCCTTTAAAAAAAAATAAATAAATGGACAAGCTGATCCTAAAATTCATATGGAATTGCCAAGGGATCCTGAATAGACCAAAAGCAATCTTGAAAAAGAACTAAATAGGAAGAATCCCATTTACTGACATTACCTCAAAGTAACAGTAATGAAGACAACGTGGTACTGGCACAATGAGAGACCCATCAGGTTATGTCAGGTTTCCACAGGTTAATGGGAAATAACTGAGAGTAATAAGCTCACATGCTTACGGTCAAATAACTTTTGGCAACTGGGCCAGAACAGTTCAATGGGGGAGGGAATAGTCTCTGCTACAAAGGTGCTGGGACAACTGAATTAATACACACCAAAGAATTAAGCTGACACTTTCTCCAAGCCATATAAAAATTAACTCAAAATAGGTAAACGATTTCACTGAGAAAGTAAAACTAGAACATTTTGGAGAAAAACATAGAGGCAAAATTTCAGGACCTTGGACTTGGCAATAACTAGGTATGATACCAAAAGCAGAAGGAAAAAGAAAGAAGTGCATAAACTGGACCGCATCAAAAGTAAACTTTGTGTATCAAAGGACACTGTCAAGAAAATGAAAAGATATCACACAATGGGAGAAACCTTTTGCAAACAGGGTCTGGCATTCAGAATATAAGAAACTTCCAAAACCAAAAAAAACAACAATTAAAAAATTGGCTTGAAAAGACATTTCTCCAAAAATGATATACAGTCAACAATTACATGAAAAAATGTTCTGTTTCATTAGTAATTAGGGAAATGCAAATCAAAACATGTAACAGGAAATGGCAACCGACTCCAGTATTCTTGCCAAAGTTCCATGGACAGAGGAGCCGGCAGGCTACAGTCCTGGGAACACAAAGAATCACAACAGAGCACACGTTCAAGCCGAAACAGGTGAGATACCACATTATACCCAAGATGATGGCTATCTTCAAAAAAGCAAATATTGGCGGAAGATATGGAGAAATTGGAACTCTCACACAGTGCTGCAGCTGCTGTAAAAAACAGGTTGGTGGTTCCTCAGAAAACTAAGCATAGTAATGTAAAAGCCAAAATTCCACCCCTAGATACATACCAAAGAGGAACTGAAAATAGGTGTTTAGACAAACGCGTGTGCACAAATATTCATAGCAGCGTTATTTAAACTAGCCAGTAAGTGGAAACCTCCCAAATGTCTATTAACCAATGAATCAAAAAACAAAATGTGGTATATCCATAAAATGGATTGTTCAGTCATAAAAAGGAATAAAGAACCTATAAATGCTACAACACAGCTAAACCTTTAAATATTAAGTTGCCTGAAAGAAATGGGAAAGATCACATATTTCATAATTCCACTGATATGAAAATACTCCAAATAGGCAAATCCACAGAAACAGGAAGCAAATTAGTAGTTGTAGGCAGTGGCGGGGTGGGGAAGATAACAGGTACTGATCAATTAATGGGTACAGGTTTAAGGGTGATGAGAATGCTCTGAAATTAGTGTTGATGGCTGCACAACTCTGACTATATCAAAAGACAAGCAATTATCCTTCGATTATAAAAATTTTTTAAATAAATTAAAAAAAAACTTTTAACGATTAAAATGGTAAATTTTATGTTATATGAATGATAGATACCTCAATTTTTAAAAAGTCTTGTTATCTGAGTCATTAAATAAATGCAGGAATAATGTAGAGCTTACCAAGCGATGCCAGGTTCCTGCAGTTCTCCAGCATCACGTCTCTATACAGTTTTCGCTGAGAAGAGTCTAGCAGTGCCCACTCCTCCTGGGTGAACTCCACGGTCACGTCCTCAAAAGTCACCAAGTCCTAAACCACCATAAACACCGTGGCTTAACTAAGGACCGTCCTCACCAATGCTGAGAGAAAAAGAGCTAAGGACAACAAGAGTAGGAAGAGAGAGTCCAAAGCAGGAGCTGTATGGGCAGGGTTCTGAGCTCTGCTCTCGACTGCTCCTGGGCTCGGCCCTGGACACTCATCTCCTGTCTACTCATGCCCACCATGTGTGCCCCTAACACACAGGCAATTTTCTTTTCCAGTGAGACCGTGACATCCTGCAATCGAATTCCCCTCAATCTCAAAGGCTGAGCACAGGCCTAAGACACTGCAGAAACCAGAGAAGTACTTTGCAAATGGATGAAAGATGCCCCAGTGGCCACCAGCAACTGCCTGAGTTTAGGACACAGTCATGTGTTTCCTTAGCTTCCCCTTAAAACTCTCACAAAAGGGGGCTGGTGGTGGAGGGGAGGGAAGGAATGGGAGTTTGGGATTAGCAGAGGCAAACTATTATATACAGGATGGATAAACCACAAGTCCTACTGTATAGCACAGGGAACTATATTCAGTGTCCTGTGATAAACCATGATGGAAAGAATATGAAAAAGAAAATATATGTGTGTGTATAACTGAGTCACTTTGCTGTACAGCAGAAATTATCATTGTAAATCACTAATACCTCAGTAAAATTAAATAACAAAACTCTCAGCAAAACATGGTGTAGACAGTGACCTTGTAGGAAGCTCGACATGGCAGCAAATGCTGACATGTGCTGACATTGTAAGGGTTGCCCCAAACCCTCCGCCAGATGCCTGAAAACCTGATCCAGCTCCAGGTCACTGAAGGGACAAGTCCAACTTCTGGTCAAAGGAATACAATCTGGAAACAGGAATGTCTGACTCACCTGTAACCAGTCTGTCAGGAAGCCACGGGCCAACCCTTCCTTCTCTGCGTATCCTTTCTGGTGAGGGGCTGTGTACAGGGACGACTGAGCTGGAGAAGAAGAAATATCCCAAGAACCCAGGCTTGCCCGCTATTCTCATTCACAAACCTAGAGGCTTAGGCTTCCTCACCTACTTGTAATTGACTGTATCCCCAACACACAGAGAGGACATACCGACACCCAAACACCCACACCCAGCTGCTCCTGGAGGCAGAATGGAGCTCTGTCTCATTCGGGGTCAGAAAATAGGGCCAAAGGTCTTACACCACACTGGAGGAAGAAAGGACTATTCCTGTTTTGCAGATGAAGAAACTGAACTGCCAAAGGATACCACTGTTACTAGCTTAAGTGTATACAAAGAATCAGAAGTATAATTCAAAAGCTCCCACACATTTGCAACACAGGTGAGGTCTCCCCAGATTCACAAACCAGCTAAGTCCCAAATCCCAAGCAGCAGAGAGTCAGGCCTCCGTGACCTTGGGGCTCCAAGGGTAACACTCACGCCTCATCTGCTCAGCCCCCTCCCTCTACCTGCTCTGTGGTGCATGAGACTCTAGCACCTGGTCAGTTCTGAGGGCTGACCCTCAAACTCACCACAAGTGGGGGACAGGACCATGGTCGCCATCCTGCAATTCAGACAGTGACGTTTTCCTCAGCAACAGGGAGCTGGAGAACCAGGACGCCCCTCCTCTTGTCCCCACAGTGCACTTAGGGCTGGGCTCTGGAATGAATGCGAAAATATGAAGTTGTCACAGTCTCTCTCTCCAGGCTACTGAGGATGAGCCTTTCTTAGACGGTCCACCATGTCCTCCGCCAAAATGTAGTATGTGTTTGTACAAACTGCTACCTTTAAAATGCACTGGCATGCACGTTCTTAACCACTAAGCCAACAAGGAAGCTCAGCAAAGGATTACTGTTTCAGTTACTAAGGTTGGGGGTGATTTGTCACGCAGCAATAGGTAACAAATATATCCTCACTTTCAGCAGATTGTCTTGCATCCTACTTCTTAGTCATCTTCGTGAGAAGGAATCTACCTTCCCATCTTGTCACCAAAACTGTGTCCTGCACCATGGTTTTCTCCCTCTCTGGTTATAAACCAGAACCTGGCTTCTCTACAATGCCAGGTGGGGCAGCTCTGTTCTGTGCTCCATCCCTTTTAGGAGCTGGACACCAGCAATGATCTCTACTTTGCCCTTCCTTTCGAGCTCTCCCACTCTACCGGACTCCCTCGCACCATTTAAACTCAACGCAGTGTTTTCAGTAGTGAGACACTACTATTCTAACCAGAGTTTTCTTTCTAGTTACCACCTAGTCTCTCTCCCTCGTCACAGCCAAAGTTTTTTTTTTCACTCTCAATCTCATTTCCTCATGTCCCACCCACTCTGAGACACAGTTTTGTTCGGTTTCCACCACTACCTATTCAATTGGTAGAATTGCCACCGATCTTATTTACAGAACAAAGACAGAAATTGCAACTACAATGATACCATTTCTTATCTGTCAGACCAGCAAAGACACAGGGGACCACATCTCTCATTGCCAAGGCTGTACAGAAGAGCACTCTTAGATACTGCTGGGGTACAAACAGCCCCTGTGGAAGGACATCTGTCAACCTCAAGTGCAATGCAAAACATTTATCATATTCCTGTCAATCATACTACAAGGAATCTATTTGAAAGACTGTTGTTTAGTTGTTAACTCATGTCCGACTCTGCAACCCCATGGACTGTAGTCTGCTAGGCTCTTCCATGCATGGAATGTTCCAGGCAAAAATACTGCAGTGGGTTGCCATTTCCTTCTCCAGGAGACCTTCCCAACCCAGGGATGGAACCCATGTCTCCTGCATTGGCTGGCGGATTTTATACCGCTGAGCCACCAAGGAAGCCCCTGTCAACATCAGCAGTTCACATTTTCTATTTCTCTGATGACACACATAATCTGAACAGACTGATCACTAGCAAGGACACTGAATCAGTAATCAAAAACCTCTCAGAAAATGAAAGTCCAGGACCAAGCAGCTGCACAGATTAACTTTACCAAACATTCCAAGAAGAACTAACACAAGCCTTCTCAAACTCTTCCCAAAAACAGAAGAGGGGGGAATTCTTTCAAACACAGTTCACAGGGAAAATATTTCCCTGATACTGAAAACCAGACAAGGATGCCACACAAAAAAGAAAAGTACAGGTCAACAGCCCTGATGAACAGATGCAAAAATCCTCAACAAAATATTAACAAACCAAATTCAACAATAAATCATACACCATGGATCACACACCATGATCAAGTAGGATTTATTCCAGGGATAAATGGGTGGTTCAATTCAATCAATGTGGTATACCACATAAACAAAATAAGGAAAAAAATCATATAATTATCTCAACAGATGCAGAAAAAATATTCAACAAAATTTAACATCCATTTATGATAAAAACTCTCCACAAGGCAGGTACAGAGGAAAAATACCTCAAGATAATGAAGGCCATATACAATAAGCCCACAGCTAACATACTCAATGGGAAAAGCTGGAAGCTTTTCCTCTAAGATCAGAAACAGGCAAGGATGCCCACACTCTTGCCACTTCTATTCAACATAGTACTGGAAGTCTCAGCCAGAGCAATCAGGCAAGAAAAAGAAATAAAAGGCATCTAAATTGGAAAGAAAAAAGTAAAACCTTTTCACTATTTGCAGATGGCATGATTTTACATATAGAAAACCATAAAGATTTCACTAAAAAAACTTATAACAATTGAATTCAGTAAAGTTGCAGGGTACAAAATCAATACACACAAATCTGTTGTTTCCTTACACTAATAATGACCTATAAGAAAAATAAATTAAGAAAACAATCCAATTACATAATTGCATCAAAAAGAATAAAATACCTAGGAATTTAACCAAGGGCGTGAAAGACCTATATACTGAACACTATAAGCCATTGCTCTTGCACTTTTGTACAAATTTTAGGTGTTCTATTTCTATAAGAAATACCACTGGATTTTGATAGGGATTACTTTCAACCCGTATATTGTCTTGGGTACTATGGACATTTTAACAATATTAATTCTCTCAATCCATGCCTAGAGTCCTAATCCTAGTTTAACCCAAATTATTCTGTGTCCTGGCAAAATCCTCATGCATGAGGGTTCAGTCACTCAGTCGTATCCAACTCTTTGCAACCCCATGAACTGTAGCCTGCGAGGATCCTCTGTCCATGGGATTTTCCAGGTAACAATACTGGAGTGGGTGAGTTGCCATTTCCTTCTCTAGGCAATCTTCCCAACCCAGAGACCAAACCTGGGTCTCCTGCATTGGCAGGGGGATTCTTTATCACCGAGCCACCTGGCAAGCCCGGCAAACCCCTCAGTCGAATAAAAGAGGATAGTTGGTTACCTTAAAATGTGTACTCAAAGCATATCTATTGCATGACAAGCAAGCATTCCCCTTAAGAATGTTACAGACAAGAAAAGACAGAATGAAAAAGGCACACACACAAACACAAACAATTAGTGAAAACCAACAATATAAGATTACTCAAAATGATTCTCTGCAATATAAATTATCAGACTGTATTTCAGAAACAGTTAAAGAAATAAAGTTAATTCTTATTATAAAACAAGGTGTAGAGTATAATCTGCAGAAACTACTGCCCTACTCTTCCATCTACAAGCTGTTGCTCAGTATTCCTCCAACTGATTTTTAAATCTCACGAAGATAAAATAAACAAAACACAAAATAAAACCAAACACTTGCTCAAAAGACATTTGGTTGCTGGTTAATTCAATTTTGAATTTCTGTTGCCAATATAAAAAAGTACAAATTACTTTTCCCCCCATGCACCCTGTTTTGAATCTTCGTGGAAGATTAATAGGGTTTTAGAAGTCAAACTGAACCAGGCCTGAGGAATGTTGCTGAGCAGTCCGGCTAGTCTTTGGTGGGATAACTTTTAATACTACAGATACACATTAAAAAATGTATACATTTATACTTAAATATATAAAATATACTTAAAATATATAAAATTCTAAAATTTTCGGTGCAAGTAAATCTATATTTGTTACTCATGTAGTTATTTGTATGTTTGTTTAATGTGCATTTATTTGCACAAAACTGTATTTACTTATTTACACATGCATCACCACACTCCTTACTATCCCATCAAACAATTTTTTTTAAAAAAGATACTTTCACTTTCAGTGACTCCTTGTGTTTACAGCCTGAGCACAGGAAAGGCCTATTAGCAGTTCTGCATAGCTGAGGCTGCTGGAAACTGTTTTTACAAGATCCACATGGTACTCACCTGGTCACACAGAAATCCACGTGTCAATGAGAACAGGTGAACCTTGAGACTGGTTTCAACTCAGACTTGAACGCCAAGATAATTTACTTGTCTGTTGGGGGTGGGGGGGGGGGAAGGATACAAAGATTGCTTTTGAGATTTTGGGGGCGGGGGGGGGCATAATACAATTGCGGGATGGAAGGGCCACACCATTCACTTTTCTTTGTTTGTATTAATATTTACTGCACCGATTCAACACGTAATTGCAGGTTACGACTAGATTTTCCTGATTCTTGTCCAGCCATCTGCCCTCTGAGTAGGAGGAAGCGGCTTCACGCGGTGTGCATTCATTCGCCGTACTCAACTCTTTTAACTGGATAGTGACTGTCTTTTTGTGATTCCAGACACTTTTAACAAGGCTCGTCACTCAAGGGCACTAAAAGTGTCTCCACTAACCTTTTAAGTTCATTCAGGGCTTTTAAGATTTTAAGACCCTAGAACAGGGTTTCCAAACCTCGGCACTATTGATAATGCTTTGTCACGGGGGCTATTTAGTGCACTGTAGGATGTCCAATAGCATCCCTGGCTTCCACCCACTTGAAGCCAGTAGAAGCCCCTCCCATTTTTAACAACCAAAACAATGCCTCCAGGCGACTAAATGTCCCCTAGGAGGCAAAAACACACCGGGGCAAGATGGTGGGGAGATGGGGAACTCTGAGAAGGTGACAGCGGTGCCCAGAGCTAGGAGGAAACCGAGGCTATGCGCCGACCTGCCGGGACAGCCTGAGGCCCCAGGGGTGCAAACGCGGCTCACGGGAAAGGGGGAGGAACGCCATAGCCCGTGACCGGGGTGCCCCAAACTCATGCCCCTTCCTAGACTTCTACAGGAGCCCAGGAGTGCCGGCAGCCCACAGAGTCCTGCCTCTTGCAATGATGCCGAACGTACCACGTGAATCCAATCCCCCAGCGGAGAAGACTGTACCCACAGTTCAGCGAGCCGCCCCGCTAATTTCTTCCTCTGTACCATCGACGCTTCCGCTTCCGGTCTTGGGCTGGACCAGGGGCTTCAGTTTCCGGCATTTAGCCTCCGCAGACAGTGGGGCCCTACAGGGTTGAGGCGGCGGGCGACTGCGGCCTTGCACCCAAGCCTCGGACGAGGCGTTCTCGCTTGCGTAGTGAGTCCAAGGGTGGGCGGTAGTGTGGGTCAGAGCCAGGGACTGAAACCGGCTCTAGGGGCGGGGCTGTGGGCGGGTACCAGCTTGTGGGCGGAACCAAGCTTGGAGGGCTCGGTTGTGGGCGGACACCCGTCCTGTGAGGGGCCTAAGGACGGGGCTTTGACTGGGTACGGATCTGGGGGGCGGTGCTAGAGTCTCACAGCCTAACACTGGGCCTAGACTAGTTCCAGGGGCGGGGATAAGGCCGGGGTGGGGCTTGGATAGAAAGGCTGGAGAGCCGGAGAAGGCGGCTCCAGGGACTGGATTGAAGGCGGCGGGTTGGCGGAGCTGTGGGGGAGAGTCCATGGATTCCCCAGGCTGTACAGGTTGCGGGGTGCGGGTGGCGGGGGCAGTTCCTGGTTGCTGAGTGATAAAGAATCTAGCTCTCAATGCAGGAGAGGCTGGTTCGATCCCTGCGTGGGGAAGATCCGCTGGAGGAGGAAATGGCAACCCCTTCCAGTATTCTTGCCTGGGAAATCCCATGGACAGAGGAACCTAACGGGCAAAAGAAAGAAATATGACTTAATCACTAAACAACAACCAGTAGATGGAAGCTAAACAAACAGCTTTTCTTCAGTCCTTTCCCCATGTTCAGGACCCTCACACAGCCCAACCAAACTACATGCCATATTTAGGATTTTTTTTTATGGCTGTCCTTAAATTTTTTATAAAGTATATTCACTTTTCTCTTTAACTTGCTATCACAAACCAGTAGATAGGGATCTAACGCTATTTTATTTTAATTTTTTGTGGGAGAGGGGGCTAGGTCATAGATACACATATAGGAAATCTTCAAACAGTGGTACAGTCAGTAAAATGTTCTGTCTCATACCATCTCGCAGTCCTTTTGCCCAGATATAACCATAATTTTCTCCTCTAACCATCCAGATACAGTGTATATAGCTATGTCTGTGTATGTGTACAGTTCCAAGAGGGAAGTCCCCAAGCAGGAACTGAAGCTGATAAATTGCATCTGGATCTACTGAAAAGAGATTTAAATTTATACTGGAGAAAGATAAACCAGTGATGAATTCTTAGAAATTAAACAAACAAGAGAAATTTACCATTTAGATGATCCAAAGAAAAAAATGAGAAAGATAATGTAATCATAATATCTGGATCAGACTCACGTCCTAGAATGGTAAACATCTATATAATAAAACAATAGTCATTGACTTTCAATTTATCCTAACTTATTATATAATTATATTGGGGGAAAGGGAATTACATTTTAACATAGCAAGAAAACTACATGCTAATTTTCTCAGAGAAGAATATTATTAGAAAAAAAATCAAAAGCTGAAAAATGAAAAAGCCATATAAGTAGCTAATTTAGAAATACAGAATTACAACCAGAAAAACGAAGAAGTTCTTTATGGAAATCGGAATAAAGACTGGGTAAGTAGCTTTTCATAAGGCTTAAAGTTTTGTTTGAGATATAGGTGTAAATATACATACAAACACACACACAGAAACCTGAATTTTTATTCCAAAGGGATCATCAAACTTGGTAGAATTTATTTTAAAAAGGATCTCTTTGCAAAAATAGAATTTAAGAATCACAGACTTCAAGCATTAAAAAAAAAAAATGGTACTCACCCTGGTGGAAAAATGAATAGCACATTACATTGCACAATGCGTTACAAGCATTTTCTGTACATTGTTGTTTAAGTCATTAAGTTGTGTCTGACACTTTGTGTCCCCATGGACTGTAGCCCTCCAGGCTCCTTCGTCCATGGGATTTCCCAGGCAAGAATCCTGGAGTGGGTTACCATTTCCTTCTCCAGGAGAATCTTCCTGATGGAAGGATTAAACCTGTGTCTCTTGCATTGGGAGGCGAGTTCTTTACCACCGAAGCCACTTAATGTACTTTACTTCTGAGTATTTTCACAGCAACCCATAAGGAAGATACTATTATCTATCTCCATTTTACAGATGAAATCAATGGGAGCGTATTGCTAGAATGTAAATATTTCATTTACGTTTTCAATAGTTATTTTATTTCAAAATCATTATTGAACTTTATTTTCATTAGTAAAATAATATCTCATTCTAGCAAGTAAAGTATGTAGAAAACAGTTTAATAAAACTGCAGTTTTCTTCTGATATAGTTAAATATATCAATCACTTTATTTATTTATTGGATTTCTGTCTCAGATCTAGGAAGGTACTTCCTATCCTAGAGGTTTACTACAAAACTTTACTAAATACTCAAATATCAGGAATCCCATATTTTGCAAGCTTCCTGAACATAAACACACACACAAAAAATCCATTATAATAAAACCTTTGATGCAAAATTCTTAAATTATTAATGAATTGATATTAATACAAATCATAATCAGGCAAGATTTACTGTTAAGTAACAAATAACAGCTTATTAAAAAGCAGAGACATTACTTTGCTAACAAAGGGCCGTCTAGTCAAAGCTATGGTTTTTCCAGTAGTCATGTATGGATGTGAGAGTTGGACTATAATGAAAGCTGAGCACTGAAGATCCAACCAGTCCATCCTAAAGGAAATCAGACCTGAATATTCATTGGAAGGACTGATGCTAAAGCTGAAACTCTAATACTTTGGCCACCTAATGTGAAGAACTGACTCATTGGAAAAGACCCTGATGCTGGGAAAGACTAAAGGTGGGAGGAGAAGGGGACAAGGGAGGATGAGATGGTTGGATGGCATCACCTACTCGATGGACATGAGTTCGAGTAAACTCCGGGAGTTGGTGATGGAGGGAGGTCTGGTGTGCTGCAGTCCGTGGGGTCGCAAAGAGTCAGACACGACTGAATGACTGAACCGAACTGAACAAATATTTATACTTTAGAAATTTAGAAATGTAATTAATGACATTTATGACGTTATTGCTGGAGTCCAGCTCCAGCAGCCAGGGAATCAGCCTGAAGAGATGAGCGGTGTTGGCGGAGAATGATGCAGCCTCTGACTCAAGGTTTCAATAAACATGTGGGACTGTATGTTTATTTCAAGCATCAGGTCTTCTTTTATACTTTTTCAAAAGCATTAGGTCAGAGGTTTTACATTTTCAGCTCCCCCTCACCCAGATTTATTGTCTCCATAAATCATTGTTGCCCTTCAACCAGAGTTACATTGTAACTCATGCTTATGTCTGGGCTGCATACCACATCCCTCAGTTTATTTCTTATCTTTCTAAATCCTGCTTGCCTCTAGTATCCTAAGCTCACTATCTCCTAAAAAGACTTCTAGCTATTCTTAATTATTCCTAAACCCTAAGCTCAGCAAACTTCCTTTGCCATAAACATTCCGTTCACAAACAGGTCTCAGATAACAATCCTTCCCATGGCCTCAAGCTGTGGCCTACGTGCTCATCCTGGGACATTCTTTGTAAAGATCCTTGAACAACTGTCAGTGGTTACTTTATAGATTATTTTCTGGGCACAACTGCAGAAGGCTTTGTGCTTTCTCATGCTTCTCTCAAGAACAATAAGCACCTTAACATTCTTTCCAGCCAACTCAACCGAAGAAAGGAAAGAACAAGTCAGAATCACAAGATCTAACTCCTTCATCCCGGGACCGTGCCTGTGGGATGAGGAGAGGGAGTTGGGGCTGTGCCTTCATTTTGTCAGTAATGCCTAACATGGCTCCCGACACATTATGTCATAATTTGACATAATGTAATTTATAATGTTAATGCATGTAAGAAGAATTTTTTCCAATCTCACTAACTGCCAGGAAATCATTTGAAAAAATGCATTGCAGGGGGGAAAAATGCATTGCAGCATTATTGAAAACAGCAAAGAGAGGTAAACAACCTAAATGCACTTTAATGGATGAAAGAATAAGGGAAATGGGTCATATACATACAATGGAATATTATTTAACCTTAAAAAGGAAGGAAATCCTGTTATATGCTACAACATGCATGAGCCTTGAGGGCATAATGGTAAGCGACATAGATCAGTAGAAAAGAACAGAGGTTGCATGATTCCACTTAAATGAGATAACTAAAGTAGTCAAACATAAAAACAAATTAGAAAGGTGGCTTCCAAGACAGGGGTAAGGGGATCTGGGGAGTTGCTTGGTGAGTATAGTTTCACTCATGCATAATGTTGGGGGGGGGTGCAGTTCTGAGAATCCATTGCACAACAGTGTGCATGTGGTTGCACATAATGTAATGTGTGCTTATAGATTGTTTGCAGGGTGAATTTTATGTTGTGTGTTTTTTGTCACAATAAAATAAATTTAAGATGTAATACCCATCCTAATATGTAATTCAAAGAATAGAAATAGATATTAAAATAGAAAATATTAAAATGGTATTAAACCCTTAAAAAAAAATGTGCTTTCTGGTTCTGGATAAGACAATGTAGACTCATTTTTTTTTTTTTTTTTTGACTCTATGCTAAATACAATTAAAAACCATGGAAATAATTAAACAGACTATGTGTGGAAATTGAAAGAAGAAAAGAGGAAGACAGACTGGGAAAGAACCTCCGCATTTGAGGAAAAACACAACTGTGAGGTCTTAGGTTTTATTTGAATCACATATTATCTCATACTGATCACCAGAGAAACTTGCAACCTGGAATTGCCAACAGACACAAACAAACAAAAAGAATCTGTTTCGCTGAAAGTTTTACTTTCATTTTAGGTTTGAAGGATTTTTTTAACGAAGAAACCGCTCATTATACATATAAACCATTTCAAATTTATATAGAAGATTATTTGACTTAATTTCAATCTACAGTCATTAAAAGAAAAGAAATAGAAACAACAGGGAAGTAACTGTGTATAAATCACCAAATTGGGCCAACCTACATCCAAATTTAAACAGCACTAGAAAGTCCTTAGTTTACAGCAATCTGGAGTCCCAATTTGAAAAGGGCCCCAGGGGGCCAGGCGGGTGGGGGTGCATCCACCCCACAGATAAGGCTTCAAATGACAGTTTCTGGAGCTCCCACCACCAACTGATAACATCATCAGTTTGCCCACAAAAGTGCAGCTCTGGTTTTACTTTAACCTCTTTACAATTTTTAGCTGTTTTGTTTCACCTTACAAGTCATAGAATTTCATTAGATACCGGGGGTTGGCCAGACCTCCAGGGGCTGAAAAATTCCAAGATTCACTTCCTTTCTTATCTAAAGTGAGCCCTGACCAGCTGTGCTTGCAGGCATCCAGGAAGTGTCCAGGCAGGTCAGAAGCAGGTTAGAGGCCTGCTCCCCTGTTTTTGAAGCCTGAACGAGACTTCCTCCATTTTAATCCCCCTAACAGAACCCTAAGGAGGACCTGTTGTCTTTGGCCAAAAGATTAGAACATGGGACTCAAAGAACAGAAACATTTTTGACAAAACTTGCCCTACACCACCCAAACACCACAGATAACCCCCTGATGTCAGTGGGAACTAAGTAGGAAGTATAGATGCCTGTTACCCATCTAAGGTCATCAGATAGCGTAAGGTATGTTCCTTGCTGCTGACCCAGGCTTCACTGACTCTCTAGTCCCATGACAGCAAGTGACCAAGAAGTCACGCTATGGGCCCACTGGGCAACATCAGCAAGAGTAAGTCAGAAATCTGCTCTCCTACTCACCCCACCTCCAGCAGAAAACAGCCAGCAATCCAGGTGGGTACTTTCATATTCAGTATATGTCAGTGGAGACAAAGCTGGGAGTTTGTCCTGTTATCTCCAACAGGTGTAGGATATAGCCTGCTGGATCGGTATCGGGGAGACTAAGGAGGTCTGGACATTTGCCTCCATGTAATGGCAGCAGGAGGACTCCCCAGGTGGCGCTAGTGGTAAAGAACCTGCCTGCCATTGCAAGAGACATAAGAGATGCAGGGTTCAGTCCCTGAGTTAGGAAGATCCCCTGGAGGAGGGCATGACAACCCACTTTAGTATTCTTGCCTGGAGAATCCTATAGATAGAGGAGCTTGATGGGCTACAGTCCATAGGGTTGCACAGAGTCTGACATGACTGAAGTTTCTTAGCATGCACGCAATGGCAGCAGGAAACCCAAGGTGACATGTCCTTTTTCTTTTCTCACTAGACATGGAGTCCAAACTTCTACTCCCACCCAGAGGTGGCAGAGGGCATCCTTCATTCTCTCAGAGAGAAAGGGAGGAGGACCTTGGAGAGGAAGGAACTCAAGAAAGGGACTCTTAAATGCTACACAAGAAGTGCTTGGCAGTCATCTCATGAAGCAAATGTGAACTGATATAATACGCCCAAACTATAAAATCTGAACTGCAGTGTGACAGCCTATGCTGTCTTCCAAGGCAGGACAGAGTGGCACTCCAAGAGCTCTGAAAACTGCATTGTCATGGGAATCATGGCACACAAATTGATATCAGGACCAATGTAATAAACCTAACTGAGATGAATGTCTGCAAAAATGGAAGATTAAATAGGATCTGGAGTATCTCAATATGTAAAAAGTCCAGGGAAGAATAAAAAGTATAGAAAAATCATAGGTTATGTCAGGGACCAAGAAAATTACTAGTAGGACACAGACAATCATAGGGTGGCTATCCTTGAATGACCATAATAAGATGCTATCCTTGGAATGTCTCATATTTTGGAATTAAATTATGAGAATGTTAAGGCAACCATCACAAATTTTTTCAACTAAAAATTAGAAAAAAAAAATCTTGAAACAAAAATATGGAAAATGCCAGCAAAGAAATAGAAGGCACAAAACCAAATGAAAACCGTAGAGTTGAAAAATAGAATAATTGAAAGAAAAAACTCTGGGTGAGCTCAATAGTATATTGGAGTTGTCAGATGATAGAAGTGGTGAATCTGAGTTTGGATCAATAGAATTTAATGTATCTAAAGATAGAGAAAATAGATTGGAAAAAAATGAACAAAGCCTCAGAGACCTGTGAAAATACAGCAAATAATGTAATGTTTATGTCCTTGAAGTCCTCTTAACAGAAGATCAAGTATGTGAGGCTGAGAAATAATTTAAGAACTATTAGCTGAAAATATCTCAAACATGGAGAAAGGCATAAAACTACAGATTTTAATCTAAGCAGAACTCAAACAGTTCTGCCCTTTCCCCACAGAAAAACTATGCCAAGACACTATAATTGACCTTCTGAAAGCTCAAGACAAAAAAAATTTGCAAGCAAATAAAGAGAAAACTAAAAAAGGAACTAAAAAGCCATTGATGAAGGTGAAAGAGAATGAGAAAGCTGGCTTAAAATTCGATATTCAAAAAACTAAGATCACTGCATCCCATGCCATCACTTCATGGCAAACAGAAAAGGACAGAGTAGAAGCAGTGGCAGATTTTGTTTCCTTGGGCTCCAAAATCACTGCTGACGGTGACTGCAGACAAGAAATTAAAAGACGCTTGCTCCTTGGAAGAAAAGTTATGGCAAACCTAGACAGCATATTAAAAATCAGAGGCATCATTTTGCTGACAAAGGCCTGTATACTCAAAGCTATGGTTTTTCCAGTAATCATATATGGATGGATATGACAGTTGGACCGTAAAGAAGGATGAGCACCAAAGAATTGATGCTTTAGAATTGTGGAGCTAGAGAAGACTCTTGAGAGTCCTTTGGATTGCAAAGAGATTCAACTAGTCAATCTTAAAGGAAATCAACCCTGAATATTCACTGGAAGGACCAACGCTGAAGCTGGGGATCCAATACTTTGGCCACTTAATGGGAAGAGCCAACTCATTGGAAAAGACCCTGATGCTGGGAAAGATTGAGAGCAAAAGAGAAGAGGGCAGCAGATGACGAGATGGTTGAATGCCATCACTGACTCAATGGACATGAATTTAAGCAAACTGCAGGAGATAGTGAAGGACAAGGAAGCCTGGCATGCTGCAGTCCATGTGGTTGTAAAGAGTCAGACATAGCTTAGGACTGAACAACAACAACAACAACAAAAATAGAAAACTTAATGGAAATTTTAAAATGGATAAAAAGTAATGAATATGAAAATGCATTATGTCAAAATTTCTGGAATGCACATAAAAAGGTGCTGAGAGGGAAATTTATTGCAATGCTGCTGCTGCTGCTAAGTCACTTCAGTCGTGTCCAACTCTGTGCAACCCCATAGACGGCAGCCCACCATGCTTACAAAAACCTTCCCTGGTGGCTCAGTGGTAAAGAATCTACCTGCCAATGTAAAAGCCTCAGGTTCGATCCCTGAGTCAGGAAGACTGACTGGAGAAGAAAATGGCAAACCACTCCAGTATTCTTGCCTGGGAAATCCCATGGACAGAGGAGCCTGGTGGGCTACAGTCCATGGAGTTGCAAAGAGTTGGACACAACTTAGTGGCTAAACAACTACAACAATGTACAAGAAATGTCTGAAAACAATAATCTGAGATTCTTTCTCAAGAAATACAAAAGAGAAAATCTAAATAAACTCTGTGATTGGAATGAAGGTAATAATGAAAAATGACAAATCAATGACTTTTAAAACAAATATGGTAGAGAAAAAGAAAAACTAAAGCATTGAGAGGAAATAAAATCCCTGATTAAATAGAGAATACCATCTTTATCAATGATCAAAACACTTTAAATCAGATATACCCAATACAAAATAAAAAGTTTAAAAATTTATAAAATAAATGCAATAATTTGTCTTTTAAAAATTTTAATGAGCTTATTTTCATCCAAAGGAAGTGATTCGGTATAATAAAGTTGGAAACAGAGTATAATTTCTAGAAGTTAGTGATATTGATTCTCAAATTCACAAGAAAAGGAATTTTGTCAAAGTAAAACTGGAATTTTTATTGAGGGATAAAACATTAGAAAGGTTATGGGGAAAAAGTAATATACCAAAATATTTCTCAAAAGTTCATTATTGGAGGAAAAACTGAACAAACAGAATATTGATGCAGAGGTTCCAGAAAAAGCCCATTTTATTTGGAAATTGGGAGTTCACTAAGTTTCCATTTTTAAGTAGCAAAATTATGATCTGAAAGAATGAAGAAAGTATATTACAATTATTTTTAACTTTAATTTCTGTATTCAGAAAAAAATATCTTTTAAAATACATTTTAGATTAAAATTTAAATTTAATTTAAATTAAAATCTCTAAGAGAATTCCATTAACACATATGAAAAGCATGTATACTTTTCAATATTTTCTGCTAATATGTATATTTCCACCATCAGTTGATGAAACCAAACAGACAAAATACAATAAAGGGTAGTCTGAAATGCTTTTCCATATAAAATGAACCTTTTGGATACAAGAATGGCCAAAACAAAAAGGATGTGCTTACTGTATACTGGAGGTTCAAACAGTAAAGAATCCACAGGCCATGCGGGAGACCTGGGTTCAATCCCTGGTTTGGGAAGATACCCTGGAGGAGGGCATGGCAACCCACTCCAGTATTCTTGCGGGGAGAATCCCCAATGACAGAGGAGCTTGGTGGGTTTGGTGGGTTGCAAAGAGTTGGACATGACTGAGTGACAAAGCACAAACAAAAAAGATGCTATATACTAAATGATGGAGGACCCGGCTAGACTTAGTAGCAGAAGCTTTGAGGAGTCATTAATCTGAAATGGAACAATTATTTGTAACTCTTAATGGCTGAGTGTAGTTGTACACAGAGACTTAAAAAAAAAGAGAGAGAATCCCTGGCTGAATAGAGGTGAAGTAGTTTTGATTGTTTCTAATATCTGAATGAATAATGTCATCTCTCTGAGTGGTATATTATTCAAAGCAAATGTAACAGAGACTTATTATGAAATAAAATCTGCATGCCAATTTCTTTTGGAGTCTATTTGATTCTTTAAATCTTTCAGATAATTCATCACAGGTCCTAGGAGGATAATGTAGCACTTTGGGATACAGATACAGCCTAGGAGCCCAGCACTGGAGGCCAAGATGGAGAAGGTCTCCACGGCTGCCATGACCTTGCCCTTGCTGCTGTGGTAGACGGGGAGAAGGGTGACCAGACGCTGAGAAACACCACCATGCGGAAGGTCGGGAACTTGGCTTCACTGAAGGCATCAGGCAGGTTTCTGCCCAGGAAAGCCAAGGAGAAGGTCCCCAGGGCTAAGGAGCCCAGGTAGCCCAGGACATGGTAGAAGGCAGTCACTGAGCCCTTGTTGCACAAGATGAGGAGCTCTTTGGGCTCAGAGTGAGCGTCTATCTCAAGGAAAGGGGGAGAGGTTCCCAGCCAGACACCACAGATGATCACCTGGATCAAGGAGCACATGGGAAAGACATAGTTAGTAGCTCCTGTGACCAGCAATCATCTCATGGTTCTTCCTGGTTTCCTGGCCTTGAATGCCAGGATCACAGCCAGGGTTTTGGCTAAAACAGTGGCCACAGCCACAGTGAACACAGCTCCAAATGTGATCTGTTGGAGGATGCAGGTGGCTGTGTGGGGATGATTGATGAAGAGTAAGGAGCGGAGGAAGTACAGGAGGAGGGAGATGAGCAGGACATGGCTGAGAGCCCGGTTATTGGCCTTGACTATGGGGGTGTTTCGGTGCTTCAGAAAGACCCACAAAACTACAGCCGTGAGAACACAGAAGCACAGAACTGTGCAGGCCAGTGACATCCCCAGAGAACCCTCGAACGCCAGGAAGGTCACAACCCTGGGGAGGCAGTGATTTCTTTCCCTGTTTGGATACTCTCGGTCTGGGCATGGGGCACACTGCTCTGCATCTAGAGAGAGAGCAGACTCACCATTTCATTATCCCAATTTTTATTTGTAAAACACTTAAATATGTAGGAAATAAAAATATACCATCTTGTGCAGTGTGCATATTGATCTTCTCTGATGAAATATTCAGACTTATTAAATTAGAAAGTGTTGCTGAGAAAGTTAAAATGGAACTTTTGTACCTTCTTGATGGGAATGTAAAATGGTGCAGCTGCTGTGAGAAACAGTCTGGCAGTTCTTAAAAATTTAACACAGAATTACTGTTAGAGTGAGCAATTCCCATCTAGGTGTATACTCCCTAAAGTTGAAGGCAGTGAATTGGATAATATCTTACCAGCATTACTTACAATAGCCAAAAAGTGGAAACAACCCTGATGCCCATTGAGAGAGAAATGATTAAACAAAATGAGGTACATACACACAATGCAAGAATGTCCTGCCTTAAAAAGAAATGAATTTATCTGCCATATGCTACAACATGCATGAACCTTGAAAGTCTTATCCTTTTGAAAGAAGCCACATGCCAAGGGAGGAATATGCTTTTATTTATGAAAGTACTTAGAATAGTCAGATTCATAGACACAGAAAGTAGAATGATGTTTACCAGGGAATTGAGAGTAACTGTTTCATGGTAACTGATGAAGTTAGAGGTTACAAGTTCTGTGGAAGAACAGTGGAAAAGGTGGTACAGCAATAGAAATTTATTAATGTCCTTGAATTGTACTCAAGAATAATTAAAATGATAAATTTTAATGTGATATATATTTGAGTGCAATAAAAATGAAGACGTCAAAAAATGCATAAATACATGAATTGAGAAACTAATGCCTAGTGACTCCTTTCCCAAAGTGCTCAGTATTCTTTCCATGGAAATAGGTAGGAGGTGGAGTTACTGTAGACCATTATGAAATATTTAACCTGTGTGGTTGGAAACATATCTCTTGACACAACGCACAAGTGGAAGCAGCAAACAGGTTGTCCTTCCTGTGGGGTTTTTCTGAATCCTGGAATGTAACTCTGGCTACACACAGATATCAGTGTCTGGAAGGAAAGAGAGAGAGTCTTTGGTCAAATTTGGCACATGGTTAGCTGCTGTCAGAGGACGTCTCTATTTCTCTCAGAACGAAGGATGTTTCCTCTTCTGTGACATCACTAGGTCCCCTCCCCAATCCCAGCCTTGTCACCTTCTCCAGAAATCTAAGCATGAGATACTAAGAGATGTTTCCACATTCTTTCTTCTGAAATATTTATGGCGACAACCCAAATTTTACCAAAGTATTTCAAGGTTTTTGTTTCATATATTCCTGGCAACACAGCTTGACTTTCTCTTGTTAAACCACCTAGTCCAAACATCTTCTCAGTGCAACTATCCCTGTGATCATAACACTGAAGTTTTATGTGCAGAAAACTATTTTCTATGCTCTCCTATTGGCCACATAGAGGATGTAGGTTTTAGGTCAAAGAACCTAACAATGTGGAAAGCAGACACACTATGAAAAGTGGCTTCATAAACAATAAATGTAGACTGTGAAGACACCAACTGTGAGAGAGTGTTATGAACTGCAGGTTATGATTAACACAATTCATGGCTCCTGACAGGAATGGCACAGATTTGTAAA
The DNA here is from genome assembly GCF_029378745.1 of Bos indicus. Lineage (NCBI taxonomy): Eukaryota > Metazoa > Chordata > Mammalia > Artiodactyla > Bovidae > Bos > Bos indicus. Next base: position 15,745,869 of record NC_091766.1, on the reverse strand, counting down.
AACAATTCAAAATACTTTTGTGTGCAAAATGTTAACACATAGAGAACCACCTTAAAATTAGCCTGAACTTTTCAAATGTGGGAAATTTTGTGAAAATAGTAGTCAGTGCTTTGAAATACGAATTAAAATGAAGTTTGGCAATCCAGTAATGTGCATATAACCATAGGAAAGTGTAAATGGAATCTACAAAGAAATAGTTAACATTCATAATCTACTGGTGTTTATCTAAACATAAGAAGGGAGTGAAGGGGGGTGGTCCTAAGACGGTGGAGGAATAGGACGGGGAGACCACGTTCTCCCCCACAAATTCATCGAAAGATCTTTTGAACACTGAGCAAATTCCACACAACAACTTCTGAACGCTGGAGGACACCAGGCACCCAGAAAGGCAGCTTTTCCCTTCAAAAGCAGGTAGGACAAAATAGATAAAAAGAGAGAGAGACAAAAGAGTTAGGGACAGAGACCCATGCCAGGAAGGGAGTCGTGAAGGAGGAGAAGTTTCCAAACACCAGGAAACCCTGTCACCAGCAGGTCTGTGGGGAGTTTTGGAACCTCAGAGGGCAATATAACCGGGAGGGAAAAACCCAAAACCCACAGATTACGCGCCTAACTGCAACTCCCAGTGGAGAAGTAGCCCATACGCTTGTGTCGGCCAGCAGCGAGCAGGGGCTAAACAGGGAGTCGTGGGCTGCATGCTTAGGGTAAGGACCAAGCCTGAATGTCCTGAGGACAATCTGAGGGAGCTAACGTGAGATAGCAACCCAAACTATGGGATAGGCAGAGAGAAAAAAAAAGAGAACTTTCCTGTGGAAAGCACTAACCAAAGGCACTGCCGGGCCTGCTCACAGAACAAAGGACTGAGCAAATACCAGAGGAGAGCTAGCGGGTTGTGGACCGGTCCATCCCCACGCCGGAGGCAGAGAGGCAGGCAGGCAACAGCCAGAGCCTGAAGGTAAGGGGCAATCTCGGCCCCAGAGAAGGCATCCTCCACCAAACTGTGAGCAGGCCCTCAGTTGCTAACCAAGTCTTCCTGGGATCCTGGACGGTTGACATCTGCCAGAAGGGTCGCAGTCAGAGATCAGCTCCCCAGAAGAGACACATCTGAGATGGCACTCTTGCGGTACACCCAGGAAACTGAGGGGCTGGGACCCAGGAGGTGATAAGATGCACCAACCAGCTGGGAGAATGCGCTCACCAAGCACCTGGTCGCCTGAGCTGCTCGGACCTGGGAAGGGGACAAAGTGCAGGCCCAACTAAGTCTGTGCCTTTGTGGAGTACCCAAGCACCTGAACCTGAGTAGCTTAGACCCGGGAAGTGCACACAACCCAGGTCCCACTTTAAAGAGTTCCCCTGCAGAGCAACCTGAAGCCTGAGCAGTGTAGACTAGGAAAGCACACACGCCGTGAGCGGCAGCAAACCCAGTGCGGCCCAGACACTGCAAGCAATCCCCACAAATGCCAGTGATATTTGTTTGCGGTGTTCCTCCCTCCCCACAACACAACTGAACAAGTTAGCCTAAATAAGTGGCCACCTTCGCCCCCTTGTGTCAGGGTGGAAATTAGACACTGAAGAGACTTGCAAATAGAGGAAGCCAAAATAAACAAAGAAGAGGGAGGTGCTCTGGAAGTGACAGGTGCAACAGATTAAAACCCTGTAGTTAGCACTGATTACATTGGAAGGGGTCTATAGACGTTGAAAAGAAGTATAAGCTGGAACAAGGTACTATCTGGAACTGAACTGACCCCACACTGCCCTCAACAGCTCCAGAGAAATTCCTAGATATATTTTACAATTTTCATCTTTAAATTAAAACTTTTTTATTTTTAAGTTCTTTATTACTCTTTTAATTTTCATTTTTATAACCTACTATTACCTTGCAAAAAAAAAGACCCTATTTTTAAAGCAAATTTCACATATATATTATAATTTTTGTGATTTTTGTTTTGTCTCTTTCATATTGTATTTTTGAGAGTCTAACCTCTACTCTAGATTTTTAATCTTTGTTTTTTTGCTTTTTGTTATCAATTTTGTAACTTTAAGATTCTAATCTTCAGCTTTGCACAGTGGCAGTATCGTAGCCAATGAGGTTTATCCAAGCTGCGATTATTGCTAATTGAAAAGAATCTAATCTTCAGTACCCATTTTTACTTAGGGGTGTGATTACTGCCTTGATTGCTCTCTCCCCCTTTTGACTCTCCTTTTTCTCCCGCAGGTCACCTCTATCTCCTCCCTCCCACTTCTCTTCTCTACCGAATTCTGTGAATCTCTTTCAGTGTTCTGGGCTGTGGAGAACATTTAGGGAACTGATTACTGGCTAGATCTGTCTCTCTCCTTTTGACTCCCCCTCGTCTCCTCCTCATCACCTCTATCTCTTTCCTCCCTCTTCTCTTCTCTGTATAACTCCATGAACCTCTCTGACTGTTCCAGACTGCGGAGAGCACATAAGGAATTGATTACTGGCTAGAATGCTCTCCCCCCTTTTGATTTCACCTATTCTCCTCTTGGTCACCTCTATCTCCCTCCTCCCTCTTGTCTTCTCTGTGTAACTCAGTGAACCTCTCTGGGTGTCCCTCACTGTGGAGAATCTTTTCACCATTAACCTAGATGTTTTGTCATCAGTGCTGTATGGATGGAGAAGCCTTGAGGCTACTGTAAGAATAAGACTGAAAGCCAGAGGCAGGAGACTTAAATCCAAAACTTGAGAACACCAGAAAACTCCTGACTCTAGGGAACATTAATCAACAAGAGCTCATCCAAAGCCTCCATACCTACACTGAAACCAAGCTCCACCCAAGAGCCAACAAGATGCAGAGCAAGACATACCATGCTAATTCTCCAGCAACACAGGAACATAGCCCTGAGCATTAAAATACAGGCTGCCCAAAGTCACACCAAACCCACAGACACCTCAAAACTCACTACTGGACACTTCATTGCACTCCAGAGAGAAGAGATCCAGCTCCACCCAGCGGAACACTGATGCAAACTTCCCTAACCAGGAAACCTTGACAAGCCACTAGTCCAACCCCACCCACAGAGAGCAACCTCCACAATAAAGAGGAACCACAGACTTCCAGCATACAGAAAGGCCACCCCAAGCAGAGCAATCTAAACAAGATGAAAAGGCAGAGAAATATTCAGCAGGTAAAGGAACATGATAAATGCCCACCAAACCAAACAAAAGAGGAGGAGATAGGGAGTCTACCTGAAAAAGAATTCAGAATAATGATAGTAAAGATGATCCAAAATCAGAAAACAAAATGGAGTTACCGATAAATAGATTAGAGACAAGGATTGAGAAATGCAAGAAATGTTAAACAAGGACCTAGAAGAATTTAAAAAGGGTCAATCGATAATGAATAATGCAATAACTGAGATCAAACAGTAGAATAACTAAGGCAGAAGATAGATTAAGTGAGGTGGAAGACAGAATGGTGGAAATAAATGAAGCAAAGAGCAAAAAAGAAAAAGAATTAAAAGAAATGAGGACAACCTCAGAGACCTCTGGGACAATGTCAAACGCCCCAGCGTTTGAATCATAGGAGTCCCAGAAGAAGAAGACAAAAAGAAAGGCCATGAGAAAATACTTGAGGAGATAATAGTTGAAAACTTCCCTAAAATGGGGAAGGAAATAGCCACTCAAGTCCAAGAAATCTAGAGAGTCCAAAACAGGATAAACCCAAGGTGAAACACTCAAAGACATATTAATCAAATTAACGAAGATCAAACACAAAAGAGCAAATATTAAAAGCAGCAAGGGAAAGGCAACGAATAACACACAAGGGGATCCCCATAAGGATAACAGCTGATCTTTCAGAACAAACTCTTCAGGCCAGAAGGGAATGGCAGGACATACTTAAAGTGATGAAAGAGAAAAACCTACAACCCAGATTATTATACCCCAGCAAGGATCTCATTCAAATATGAAAGAGAAATCAAAAGCTTTACAGACAAGCAAAAGCTGAGAGAATTCAGCACCACCAAACCAGCTCTTCAACAAATGCTATAGGATCTTCTCTAGACAGGAAACACAGAAAAGGTGTATAAACTCGAACCCAAAACAACAAAGTAAATGGCAATGGGATCATACTTAGCGTTAGCAACCTCTACTCTAGATTTTTAATCTTTGCTTTTTGATATTTGTTGTCAATTCTGTACCTTTAAGAATCTAACCTTCAGTACACCTTTTGACTTAGGGGTGTGATTACTGCCTTGATTGCTATTTCACCTTTTGACTCTCCCTTTTCTCCCCCAGGTCACCTCTATCTCCTCCCTCCCCCTTCTCTTCTCTACTTAACTTTGTGAATCTCTCTGGGTGTGCCGGGCTGTGGAGAACACTTCAGATCAGATCAGTCGCTCAGTCGTGTCTGACTCTTTGCGACCCCATGAATCGCAGCACTCCAGGCCTCCCTGTCCATCACCAACTCCCGGAGTTCACTCAGACTCACGTCCATCGAGTCAGTGGTGCCATCCAGCCATCTCATCCTCTGTTGTCCCCTTCTCCTCCTGCCCCCAACCCCTCCCAGCATCAGAGTCTTTTCCAGAGTCAACTCTTCGCATGAGGTGGCCAAAATACTGGAGTTTCAGCTTTAGCATCATTCCTTCCAAAGAAATCCCAGGGCTGATCTCCTTCAGAATGGACTGGTTGGATCTCCTTGCAGTCCAAGGGACTCTCAAGAATCTTCTCCAACACCACAGTTCAAAAGCATCAATTCTTCAGCACTCAGCCTTCTTCACAGTCCAACTCTCACATCCACACATGACCACAGGAAAAACTATAGCCTTGACTAGATGAACCTTTGTTGGCAAAGTAATGTCTCTGCTTTTGAACATGCTATCTAGGTTGGTCATAACTTTCCTTCCAAGGAGTAAGGGTCTTTTAATTTCATGGCTGCAGTCACCATCTGCAGTGATTTTGGAGCCCAGAAAAATAAAGTCTGACACTGTTTCCACTGTTGCCCCATCTATTTCCCATGAAGTGGTGGGACCGGATGCCATGATCTTCGTTTTCTGAATGTTGAGCTTTAAGCCAACTTTTTAACTCTCCACTTTCACTTTCATCAAGAGGCTTTTGAGTTCCTCTTCACTTTCTGCCATAAGGGTGGTGTCATCTGCATATCTGAGGTTATTGGTATTTCTCCTGGCAATCTTGATTCCAGTTTGTGTTTCTTCCAGTCCAGAGTTTCTCATGATGTACTCTGCATGTAAGTTAAATAAACAGGGTGACAACATACAGCCTTGACGAACTCCTTTTCCTATTTGGAACCAGTCTGTTACTTAGGGAACTTCTTATTGGCTAGATTGGTCTCTCCCCTTTTGACTGCCCCTCTTCTCCTCCTGGTCACCTCTATCTCCTTCCTCCCTCTTCTCTTCTCTATATAACTCTGTGAACCTCTCTGGGTGTTCCAGACTGTGGAGAGCACATAGGGAATTGATGACTAGCCACACTGGTCTCTCCCCTTTTGATTTCCCCCTTTCTCCTCTTGGTCACCTCTATCACCCTCCTCCCTCTTCTGTTCTCCATGTAACTCTGTGAACCTCTCTGGGTGTCCCTCACTGTGGAGAATCTTTTCACCATTAACCTAGATGTTTTGTCATCAGTGCTGTATGGATGGAGAAGCCTTGAGGCTACTGTAAGAATAAGACTGAAAGCCAGAGGCAGGAGACTTAAATCCAAAACTTGAGAACACCAGAAAACTCCTGACTCTAGGGAACATTAATCAACAAGAGCTCATCCAAAGCCTCCATACCTACACTGAAACCAAGCTCCACCCAAGAGCCAACAAGATGCAGAGCAAGACATACCATGCTAATTCTCCAGCAACACAGGAACATAGCCCTGAGCATTAAAATACAGGCTGCCCAAAGTCACACCAAACCCACAGACACCTCAAAACTCACTACTGGACACTTCATTGCACTCCAGAGAGAAGAGATCCAGCTCCACCCAGCGGAACACTGATGCAAACTTCCCTAACCAGGAAACCTTGACAAGCCACTAGTCCAACCCCACCCACAGAGAGCAACCTCCACAATAAAGAGGAACCACAGACTTCCAGCATACAGAAAGGCCACCCCAAGCAGAGCAATCTAAACAAGATGAAAAGGCAGAGAAATATTCAGCAGGTAAAGGAACATGATAAATGCCCACCAAACCAAACAAAAGAGGAGGAGATAGGGAGTCTACCTGAAAAAGAATTCAGAATAATGATAGTAAAGATGATCCAAAATCAGAAAACAAAATGGAGTTACCGATAAATAGATTAGAGACAAGGATTGAGAAGATGCAAGAAATGTTAAACAAGGACCTAGAAGAATTTAAAAAGGGTCAATCGATAATGAATAATGCAATAACTGAGATCAAACAGTAGAATAACTAAGGCAGAAGATAGATTAAGTGAGGTGGAAGACAGAATGGTGGAAATAAATGAAGCAAAGAGCAAAAAAGAAAAAGAATGAAAAGAAATGAGGACAACCTCAGAGACCTCTGGGACAATGTCAAACGCCCCAACATTTGAATCATAGGAGTCCCAGAAGAAGAAGACAAAAAGAAAGGCCATGAGAAAATACTTGAGGAGATAATAGTTGAAAACTTCCCTAAAATGGGGAAGGAAATAGCCACTCAAGTCCAAGAAATCTAGAGAGTCCAAAACAGGATAAACCCAAGGTGAAACACTCGAAGACATATTAATCAAATTAACGAAGATCAAACACAAAAGAGCAAATATTAAAAGCAGCAAGGGAAAGGCAACAAATAACACACAAGGGGATCCCCATAAGGATAACAGCTGATCTTTCAGTACAAACTCTTCAGGCCAGAAGGGAATGGCAGGACATACTTAAAGTGATGAAAGAGAAAAACCTACAACCCAGATTATTATACCCCAGCAAGGATCTCATTCAAATATGAAAGAGAAATCAAAAGCTTTACAGACAAGCAAAAGCTGAGAGAATTCAGCACCACCAAACCAGCTCTTCAACAAATGCTATAGGATCTTCTCTAGACAGGAAACACAGAAAAGGTGTATAAACTCGAACCCAAAACAACAAAGTAAATGGCAATGGGATCATACTTAGCGTTAGCAACCTCTACTCTAGATTTTTAATCTTTGCTTTTTGATATTTGTTGTCAATTCTGTACCTTTAAGAATCTAACCTTCAGTACCCATTTTTACTTAGGGGTGTGATTACTGCCTTGATTGCTATTTCACCTTTTGACTCTCCCTTTTCTCCCCCAGGTCACCTCTATCTCCTCCCTCCCCCTTCTCTTCTCTACTTAACTTTGTGAATCTCTCTGGGTGTGCCGGGCTGTGGAGAACACTTCAGATCAGATCAGTCGCTCAGTCGTGTCTGACTCTTTGCGACCCCATGAATCGCAGCACTCCAGGCCTCCCTGTCCATCACCAACTCCCGGAGTTCACTCAGACTCACGTCCATCGAGTCAGTGGTGCCATCCAGCCATCTCATCCTCTGTTGTCCCCTTCTCCTCCTGCCCCCAACCCCTCCCAGCATCAGAGTCTTTTCCAGAGTCAACTCTTCGCATGAGGTGGCCAAAATACTGGAGTTTCAGCTTTAGCATCATTCCTTCCAAAGAAATCCCAGGGCTGATCTCCTTCAGAATGGACTGGTTGGATCTCCTTGCAGTCCAAGGGACTCTCAAGAATCTTCTCCAACACCACAGTTCAAAAGCATCAATTCTTCAGCACTCAGCCTTCTTCACAGTCCAACTCTCACATCCACACATGACCACAGGAAAAACTATAGCCTTGACTAGATGAACCTTTGTTGGCAAAGTAATGTCTCTGCTTTTGAACATGCTATCTAGGTTGGTCATAACTTTCCTTCCAAGGAGTAAGGGTCTTTTAATTTCATGGCTGCAGTCACCATCTGCAGTGATTTTGGAGCCCAGAAAAATAAAGTCTGACACTGTTTCCACTGTTGCCCCATCTATTTCCCATGAAGTGGTGGGACCGGATGCCATGATCTTCGTTTTCTGAATGTTGAGCTTTAAGCCAACTTTTTAACTCTCCACTTTCACTTTCATCAAGAGGCTTTTGAGTTCCTCTTCACTTTCTGCCATAAGGGTGGTGTCATCTGCATATCTGAGGTTATTGATATTTCTCCTGGCAATCTTGATTCCAGTTTGTGTTTCTTCCAGTCCAGAGTTTCTCATGATGTACTCTGCATGTAAGTTAAATAAACAGGGTGACAACATACAGCCTTGACGAACTCCTTTTCCTATTTGGAACCAGTCTGTTACTTAGGGAACTTCTTATTGGCTAGATTGGTCTCTCCCCTTTTGACTGCCCCTCTTCTCCTCCTGGTCACCTCTATCTCCTTCCTCCCTCTTCTCTTCTCTATATAACTCTGTGAACCTCTCTGGGTGTTCCAGACTGTGGAGAGCACATAGGGAATTGATTACTAGCCACGCTGGTCTCTCCCCTTTTGATTTCCCCCTTTCTCCTCTTGGTCACCTCTATCACCCTCCTCCCTCTTCTGTTCTCCATGTAACTCTGTGAACCTCTCTGGGTGTCCCTCACTGTGGAGAATCTTTTCACCATGTTTTGTCATCAGTGCTGTATGGATGGAGAAGCCTTGAGGCTACTGTAAGAATAAGACTGAAAGCCAGAGGCAGGAGACTTAAATCCAAAACTTGAGAATACCAGAAAACTCCTGACTCCAGGGAACATTAATCAACAAGAGCTCATCCAAAGCCTCCATACCTACACTGAAACCAAACTCCACCCAAGAGCTAACAAGTTGCAGAGCAAGACATACCAAGCTAATTCTCCAGCAACACAGGAACATAGCCCTGAGCATTAAAATACAGGCTGCCCAAAGCCACACCAAACCCACAGACACCTCAAAACTCACTACTGGACACTTCATTGCACTCCAGAGAGAAGAGATCCAGCTCCACCCAGCGGAACACTGATGCAAACTTCCCTAACCAGGAAACCTTGACAAGCCACTAGTCCAACCCCACCCACAGAGAGCAACCTCCACAATAAAGAGGAACCACAGACTTCCAGCATACAGAAAGGCCACCCCAAGCAGAGCAATCTAAACAAGATGAAAAGGCAGAGAAATATTCAGCAGGTAAAGGAACATGATAAATGCCCACCAAACCAAACAAAAGAGGAGGAGATAGGGAGTCTACCTGAAAAAGAATTCAGAATAATGATAGTAAAGATGATCCAAAATCAGAAAACAAAATGGAGTTACCGATAAATAGATTAGAGACAAGGATTGAGAAGATGCAAGAAATGTTAAACAAGGACCTAGAAGAATTTAAAAAGGGTCAATCGATAATGAATAATGCAATAACTGAGATCAAACAGTAGAATAACTAAGGCAGAAGATAGATTAAGTGAGGTGGAAGACAGAATGGTGGAAATAAATGAAGCAAAGAGCAAAAAAGAAAAAGAATCAAAAGAAATGAGGACAACCTCAGAGACCTCTGGGACAATGTCAAACGCCCCAGCGTTTGAATCATAGGAGTCCCAGAAGAAGAAGACAAAAAGAAAGGCCATGAGAAAATACTTGAGGAGATAATAGTTGAAAACTTCCCTAAAATGGGGAAGGAAATAGCCACTCAAGTCCAAGAAATCTAGAGAGTCCAAAACAGGATAAACCCAAGGTGAAACACTCGAAGACATATTAATCAAATTAATGAAGATCAAACACAAAGAGCAAATATTAAAAAGTAAAGATGATACAAAATCTTGGAAACAAAATGCAGTTACAGATAAATGGTCTGGATACAAGGATTGAGAAGATGCAAGAAATTTTTAACAAGGACCTAGGAGGAAAAAAAAAGGTCTAATCGATCATGAATAATGCAACAACTGAGATCAAAAGCACTCTGGAGGGAACCAACAGTAGAATAACTGAGGCAGAAGATAGGATAAGTGACGTGGAAGATAGAATGGTGGAAATAAATGAAGCAAAGAGGCAAAAATAATTAAAAGAAATGAGGACAAGCTCAGAGACCTCTGGGATAATGTCAAACACCCCAACATTCGAATCATAGCAGTCCCAGAAGAAGAAGACAAAAAGAAAGGCCATGAGAAAATACTTGAGATAATAGTTGAAAACTTCCCTAAAATAGGGAAGTAAATAGCCATCCAAGTCCAAGAAACCCAGAGAGTCCCAAACAAGATAAACCCAAGGTGAAACACCTCAAGATATACTAATCAAATTAACGAAGATCAAACACAAAAGAGCAAATATTAAAAGCAGCAAGGGAAAGGCAACAAATAACACACAAGGGGATTCCCATAAGGATAACAGCTGATCTTTCAATGGAAACTCTTCAGACCAGAAGGGAATGGCAGGACATAATTAAAGTGATGAAAGAGAAAAAACTACAACCCAGATTACTGTACCCATAAGGATATCATTCAAATATGAAGGAGAAATCAAAAGTTTTACAAACAAGCAAAAGCTGAGAGAACTCAGCACCACCAAACCAGCTCTTCAACAAATGCTATAGGATCTTCTCTAGACAGGAAACACAGAAAAGGTTTATAAACTCTAACCCCAAATCAACAATTACCTTAAATGTAAATGGACTGAATGCTCCCAACCAAAAGACAAAGACTGGCTGAATGGATACAAAAACAAGACCCCTATATATGCTGTGTACAAAAGACCCACAGCAAACCAAGGGACACATACAGACTGAAAACTCAGGGCTGGAAAAAGATATTTCACCCAAAATAAAGCAGGAGTAGCAATACGCACATCAGATAAAATAGACTTTGAAATAAAGGCCATGAAAAGAGACAAAGAAGGACACTACATAATGATCAAAGGATAAATCCAAGAAGAAGATATAACAATTATAAATATATATGCACTTGCCAAATTCAGACTTAAATTGAAGAAAGTAGGGAAAACCAATAGACCATTCAGGTCTAAATCAAATGACCTAAATCAAATCCCTTATGATTATACAGTGGAAGTGAGAGATAGATTTAAGGGACTAGATCTGATAGACAGAGTGCTTGATGAACTATGGATGGAGGTTCATGACATTGTACAGGGGACAGGGAGCAAGACCATCCCCAAGAAAAAGAAATGCAAAGAAAGCAAAATGGCTGTCTGAGGAGGATTTACAAATAGCTGTGAAAAGAAGAGAAGTGAAAAGCAAAGAAGAAAAGAAAAGATATACCCATTTGAATGGAGAGTTCCAAAGAATAGCAAGGAGAGATAAGAAAGCCTTCCTCAGTGACCAACGCAAAGAAGTAGAGGAAATGGGAATGGGAGAGAATGTGAAAGACTAGAGATCTCTTCAAGAAAATTAGAGGTACCAAAGGAACAATTCATGCAAAGATGGGCTTAATAAAGGACAGAAAAGGAGGGTTCAGGATGGGGAACACATGTTTTAAAATTATTAAATTAAAAATTTTTTAAAAAATAAATAAATAAAGGAAAAAAAAAATAAAGGACAGAAAAGGTATGGACCTAACAGAAGCAGAAGATATTAAGAAGAGGTGGCAAGAATACACAGAAAAACTGTACAAAAAAGATCTTCACGACCCAGATAATCATGATGGTATGATCACTCAACTAGAGCCAGACATCCTGGAATGTGAAGTCAAGTGGGCCTTAAAAAGCATCACTATGAACAAAGCTGGTGGAGATGATGGAATTCCAGTTGAGCTATTTCAAATCCTAAAAGATGATGCTGTGAAAGTGCTTCACTCAATATGCCAGCAAATTTGGAAAACTCAGCAGTGGCCACAGGACTGGAAAAGGTCCGTTTTCATTCCAATCCCAAAGAAAAGCAATGCCAAAGAATGCTCAAACTACCGCACAATTGCACTCATTTCACCCGCTAGCAAAGTAATGCTCAAAATTCTCCAAGCCAGGCTTCAGCAATACGTGAACTGTGAAGTTCCAGATGTTCAAGCTGGATTTAGAAAAGGCAGAAGAATCAGAGACCAAATTGCCAACATCCACTGGATCATCAAAAAAGCAAGAGAGTTCCAGAAAAACATCTATTTCTGGTTTATTGACTATGCCAAAACCTTTGACTGTGTGGATCACAATAAACTGTGGAAAGTTATGAAAGAGATGGGAAAGCAGACCACCTGACCTGCCTCTTGAGAAACCTATATGCAGGTCAGGAAGCAACACTTAGTACTGGACATGGAACAACAGACTGGTTCCAAATAGGAAAAGGAGTATGTCAAGGCTGTATATTGTCACCCTGCTTATTTAACTTCTATGCAGAGTACATCATGAGAAATGCTTGGCTGGATGAAGCACCAGCTGGAATCCAGATTGCTCGGAGAAATATCAATAACCTCAGATAAGCAGATGACACCAGCCTTATGGCAGAAAGTGAAGAAGAACTAAAGAGCTTCTTGAGGAAAGTGAAAGAGGAGAGTGAAAAAGCTGGCTTAAAGCTCAACATTCAGAAAACTAAGATCATGGCATCTGGTCCATCACTTCGTGGCAGATAGAAGGGGAAACAGTGGAAACAGTGGCTGACTTTATTTGGGGGGCAGAGATCAGCCCTGGGATTTCTTTGGAGGGAATGATGCTGAAGCTGAAACTCCAGTACTTTGGCCACCACATGCGAAGAGTTGACTCATTGGAAAAGACTCTGATGCTGGGAGGGATTGGGGGCAGGAGGAGAAGGGCACAACAGAGGATGAGATGGCTGGATGGCATCACTGACTCGATGGATGTGAGTCTGAGTGAACTCCGGGAGTTGGTGATGGACAGGGAAGCCTGGTGTGCTGTGATTCATGGGGTCGCAAAGAGTCGGACATGACTGAGTGACTGAACTGAACTGAACTGAAAATCACTGCAGATGGTGATTGCAGCCATGAAATTAAAAGATGCTTACTCCTTGGAAGGAAAGTTATGACCAACTTAGACAGCATATTAAAAAGCAGAGACATTACTTTGTGAACAAAGGTCTGTCTAATCAAGGGTATGGTTTTTCCAGTAGTCATGTATGGATGTGAGAGTTAGACTGTAAAGAAAGCTGAGTGCCAAAGAATTGATGCTTTTGAACTGTGGTGTTGGAGAAGACTCTTGAGAGTCCTTGGACTGCAAGGAGATCCAAACAGTCCACCCTAAAGGAGATCAGTCCTGGGTGTTCACTGGAAGAAGTGATGTTGAAGCTGAAACTCCAGTACTTGGGCTACCTGACACAAAGAACTGACTTATTGGAAAAGACCTGATGCTGGGAAAGACTGAAGGTGGGAGGAGAAGGGGACAACAAAGGATGAGATGGTTGGATGGCATCACCAACTCAATGGACATGAGTTTGGGTAAACTCCAGGAGTTGGTGATGGACAGGGAAGCCTGGCGTGCTGCAGTCCACGGGGTCGCAAAGAGTTGGACATGACTGAGTGACTGAACTGAACTAAACATAGGAGCACCACAACATGTAAGGCAAATGCAGCTGCTGCTGCTGCTAAGTCACTTCAGTCGTGTCCGACTCTGTGCGACTGCAGAGATGGCAGCCCACCAGGCTTCCCCGTCCCTGGGATTCTCCAAGGAAGAACACTGGAGTGGGTTGCCATTTCCTTCTCCAGTGCATGAAAGTGAAAAGTGAAAGTAAAGTTGCTCAGTCGTGTCCGACTCTAGCGACCCCATGGACTGCAGCCTACCAAGCTCTTTCGTCCATGGGATTTTCCAGGCAAGAGTACTGGAGTGGGGTGCCATTGCCTTCTCTGAGGCAAATGCTAACAGGTATGAAAGGGGAAATTAACAGTAACACAATAATAGTAGGAGACTTTAATACCCCAGTCACACCTATGGATAGATCAACTAAACGGAAAATTAACAAAGAAACACAAACTTTAAATGATACAATGGACCAGTTAGACCTAATTGATATTTATAGGACATTTCACCCTAAAACAATGAATTTCACCTTTTTCTCAAGTGTACACGGAACCTTCTCCAGGATAGCTTACATCCTGGGCCATAAATCTAGCCTTGGTAAATTCAAAAAAAAATGAAGTCATTCCAAGTATCTTTGCTGATCACAATGTGGTAAGATTAAATGTCAACTACAGGAAAAAACTATTAATGCAAACATATGGAGGCTAAACCACATGCTTCTGAATAACCAACAAATCACAGAAGAAATCAAAGAAGAAATCAAAATATACAAAGAAACGAATGAAAATGAAAACACGACACCCCAAAACCTGTGGGATTCAGTAAAAGCAGTGCCAAGGGGAAGGTTCATAGCAATACAAGCTTACCTCAAGCAACAAGAGAAAAATCAAATAAATAACCTAACTTTACACCTAAAGAGACCATAGCAAAAATCAACAAAGCTAAAAGCTGGTTCTTTGAGAAGATAAATAAAATAGACAAACCATTAGGCAGACTCATCAAGAAAAAAAGAGAGAAGAATCAAATCAACAAAATTAGAAATGAAAATGGAGAAATCACAACAGACAACACAGAAATACAAAGGATCATAAGAGACTACTATAAGAAACTATATGCCAATAAAATGGACAACTTGGAAGAAATGAACAAATTTTTAGAAAAGTATAACCTTCCAAAACTGAACCAGGAAGAAATAGAAAACCTTAACAGACTCATCACAAGCACAGAAATCAAAACTGTAATCAGAAATCTTCCAACAAACAAAAGCCCAGGACCAGATGGCTTCACAGCTGAATTCTACCAAAAATTTAGAGAAGAGCTAACACCTATCCTACTCAAAGTTTTCCAGAAAATTGCAGAGGAAGGTAAACTGCCAAACTCATTCTATGAGGCCACAATCACCCTAATACCAAAACCAGACAAAGATGCCACACACAAAAAAAGAAAACTACAGGCCAAAATCACTGATGAACATAGATGCAAAAATTCTTTAAAAAATTCTAGCAAACAGAATCCAACAACATATTAAAAAGATCATATATCATGACCAAGAGAACTTTATCCCAGGGATGCAAGGATTCTTCAATATTTGCAAATCAATCAATGTGATACACCACATTAACAAATTGAAAGATAAAAACTATATGATTATCTCAATAGATGCAAAGAAAGCCTTTGACAAAATTCAACATCCGTTTATGATAAAAAACCCTCCAGAAAGCAGGCATAAAAGGAACATACCTCAACATAATATAAGCCATATATGATAAACCCACAGCAAACATTAGCCTCAATGGTGAAAAATTGAAAGCATTTCCCCTAAAGTGAGGAACAAGACAAGGGTGCCCACTGTCACCACTACTATTCAACATAGTTTTGGAAGTTTTAGCCGCAGCAATCAGAGAAGAAAAAGAAATAAAAGGAATCCAGATTGGAAAAGAAGAAGGAAAACTCTCACTGTTTACAGATGACATGATCCTCTTCATAGAAAACCCAAAAGACACCACCAGAAAATTACTAGAGCTAATCAATTAATATAGTAACGTTGCAGGATATAAAATCAACACACACAAATCCCTTGCATTCCTACACACTAACAATGAGAAAACAGAAAGAGAAATTAAGGAAAAAATTCCATTCACCATTGTGATGAAAAGAATAAAATACTTAGGAATAAATCTACCTAAAGAAACTAAAGACCTATATGTAGAAAACACTGATGAAAGAAATAAAAGATGACACAAATAGATGGAGAAATATACCATGTTCATGGATTGGAAGAATCAATATAGTGAAAATGAATATACTACCCAAAGCAATCTATAGATTCAATGCAATCCCTATCAAGCTACCAATGGTATTTTTCACAGAACTAGAACAAATAATTTCACAATTTGTATGGAAATACAAAAAACCTCAAAGAGCCAAAGCAATCTTGAGAAAGAAGAATGGAATTGGAGGAATCAACCTGCCTGACTTCAGGTTCTACTACAAAGCCACAGTCGTCAAGACAGTATGGTACTGGCACAAAGACAGAAATATAGATCAATGGAACAAAATAGAAATCCCAGAGATAAACCCACGCACCCACAGACACCTTATCTTTGACAAAGGAGGCAAGAATATACGATGGAAAAAAGACAAACTCTTGAACAAGTGGTGCTGGGAAAACTGGTCAACCACTTGTAAAAGAATGAAACTAGAACACTTTCTAACACCATACACAAAAATAAACTCAAAATGGATTAAAGATCCAAATGTAAGACCAGAAACTATAAAACTCCTAGTGGAAAACATAGGCAAAACACTCTCTGACATAAATCACAGCAGGATCCTCTATGACCCACCTCCCAGAGTAGTGGAAATAAAAGCAAAAATAAACAAATGGGACCTAATTAAACTTAAAAGCTTTTGCACAACGAAGGAAACTATAGGCAAGGTGAAAAGACAGCCTTCAGAATGGGAGAAAATAATAGCAAATGAAGCAACTGACAAAGAATCAATCTCCAAAATATACAAATAACTCATGCAGCTCAATTCCAGAAAAATAAGTGACCCAATCAAAAAATGGACCAAAAAACTAAACAGACATTTCTCCAAAGAAGACATAAGGTGGCTAACAAACACACGAAAAGATGCTCAACATCACTCATTATCAGAGAAATGCAAATTAAAAGCACAATGAGGTACCATCTCACGCTGGTCAGAATGGCTGCTATCAAAAAGTCTACAAACAATAAATGCTGGAGAGGGTGCAGAGAAAAGGGAAACCCGTTACACTGTTGGTGGGAATGCAAACTAGTACAGCCACTATGAAGAACAGTGTGGAGATTCCTTAAAAAACGAAATAGAACTGCCATACAACCCAGCAATCCCACTGCTGGGTATATACACCGAGGAAACCAGAATTGAAAGAGACACATGTACCCCAATGTTCATGGTAGCACTGTTTACAATAGCCAGGACATGGAAGCAATCTAGATGTCCATCGGCAGACAAGTGGATAGGAAACCTGTGGTACATATACCCAATGGAATATTACTCAGCCATTAAAAAGAATGCATTTGAATCAGTTCTAATGAGATGGATGAAACTGGAGCCTATTATACAGAGTGGAGTAAGTCAGCCCTAGGAAATTTCAAAAGACATGAAAAATAAAGGAAGTCTTAGATTAGTCCATTAGAGAGCCACTAGGTAGGTGAAAAAAAAAACAGTTATAGCATAAGGTTCATATGGCTCCTTCTGGTACTAGTAACCTGTGTGAAGAAAGTGGGGTGTTGTTTAATAGGTCTCTTTTGGGAAGGAAAGTAACAAATGGTACCTGCTTAAATTAAAACATCATGAAGCTTTATAACAAAATTCAGCTCTATCTTTTTACTCTTCATTAAGAATTCCACATGTTGGAAAAATAGAGTTTGGATACCAAGATCCCAGCATGTTTCTTTTAAATTTATATTAAAAGCTATTTAAAAATAGATACTTTATTTGATCTGATTATTTGATTTGATTTAATCAACAACTTGACAATATGTATTTGCTTCTTGTGTTTGAGGACAGAAATTTCTAAATATATTCTGAAATGGATTTGTAGATTCACAAAAGCCTGCATTAATTCACTTCTAAACCATGTAACTTATTTTGAGTTTATAATTACCATCAGTGTTCTCACATTTTAAATTGTTTGCAGATTTCACAGGAATAGTTATATCTAAAAATAGCTCATTTTCCAGGGTCTGTAGAATATCAGGGAGTCCTCATTTCTCTTTGTTACAACAATCATTTCAATGAACATTTGGATAACGGCATATACACAACTATAGATGAAAGCGTTGGATTCTGTTATGGTAATTATGTCGATACTTTGTGACATTAAGTACACTCCTAGGAAATGTTTAGATTTTTACAGTTTTATGGTTTTCATGTTTTGTTAAGTCTCCTCTGGATATTTCACTATATTACACTCTAAACTAGGACAATTTTTCCAGCATGCATTCTAATACAAATAATTAGTAAGTAGAGACACTCCCCCATGGTGAAAGTCCCTCAGTCGTGTCTGACTCTTTGCAACCCCATGGGCTATACAGTCCATGGAATTCTCCAGGCCAGAATGTTGAAGTGGGTAGCCATTCTCTTCTCCAGGGAATCTTCCCAATCCAGGGATCAAACCCAGGTCTCCCACATTGCAGGCAGATTCTTTACCATCTGAGCCACAAGGGAAGCCCTAAAACATGGACTTTATCTAATTGTGTGGCATGCATATCTCTGGTTGAGTTAGTGTAACTGACCCTGATAGAGGTCAAATAATTAGTAGCTTCCACCAAACTAGAAAATGTGCGCACCTGAAATATTTCCATCAAACACTCCATTTCATATTTTGGTAAAAGAAGCAGAAGCAAAGCATGAGGAAAAGAAACGTGAAATGAGACAGCTGGAAGGGACAAAGATTTGGCAGAGGTCCTCAAACAGAAGACTAGAAACAGGTCCTCAAACAGAAGACTAGAAACAAAAAATTGACATTCTCCCCTCAAATCAGCAACTCTCCAGTAGAAGGGCAGCTACCAACAGAATTAGTGTTGAAAAAATTCCAGACATAACTAATAAGGAAACAAGGTGCACAAGTTCTAACTACATCTTCCACTTCTGAGGACATGGGCATGTTGATAAACATTGCAGATCCATTAGAAACTCTATGAACCAGCAAAACATGAACAGAAAACAGACTGCTTGATGCAAACCCATTGTTAAGCTCTGCTACAGAAACTCAACTAGAGACATTCATGCCACAGTTAAAGTCCACGTTTTAGGGGAGAATTTATCATTTTCCCCAGAGAAACTAATGATATAGATAAAAATGAAGGGCTTTACTGTCTTCTGACATAGTATCTACTTTTTTTCTTTTGCTTCCAGAATATTGGGCTGAATACCTCACTCTTGGTGTGGGTGAACTAATAATATTTGATGGGACTCATTTTTTTAGGGTGGAAAATCCAGGTCACTTCGGGTCTCTCCATGGAGGCACATTTCAGCAATACCTTTGTCAGCAGTCAACATTCAGGCTTAGCCACTTTCTCTAAGAGTGGCCTCAGGCCAGGGGACCAGTGTTTCAAAGGGATTATGTGCCTCAGTCTAAGGGTTCTAGCAGCAGGAGGGGCTAGGATTCAGCAGTCTCACTAATTTTAAGACCTCCAGGAACAGAGCTTGCAAATCCTGCTGGTGAATAGAGAAGGAAAGATGCATAATTCTCTCCTCTCTTGAAAGGAGTGAAGAGGGAAAATTTTTCAGATAATAGAAGGACATAGAAGGATAGAATATTCAGAATTCTTTGGTCTACATCTCTGCCACTTCTGTGCACATCTCAGATCGTTTTCAAGGAGATGAAACACACATATATGCAAATGCAAACAAGAACTTACTCATAAGGTATTATCAGTTGCTTTGGCCTTCTCAGGAAGGAGATCTGGAATACACCTGCTTGTAGTTTTAATGTATGGATGGGGGGGGAACCCACCACCACATCTCCATCTTTATACACTCTGTGCTTCAGGCAATCTGCCTAAACTTCAAACTGTATCCCACATACAGTGTGGAAAGACTGCAGGAGCAAGAAAAGATAAATCGGAGAGAATGACGTTGCAGGAGATGCCCAACCGAGAGACCAAGCCCGGTATCTAGGCTCAGCTCATGAGAAGAGGGATAGGCATCTGATCCCTGCTCTGCTCTCAAAAAGGAAAATGCCCCTCACGTCAGCCCAGCCTATGCCCACAACCCCTCTGTCTCTCAGCTTGTGGAAAACTTGCAGGGCGTGTGCCAGACTGGTGTGCCAGACCAGGGCACACTTAGAATCAGAGAGCAGGTGAGGAGAGACCTCACCGGTGTCCCCGTGACGCGAGCAGCCTGCCTTCCCCTTTTTACTGCTTCATATTAGTTCCATGGAGGAGCTCTGGGGAGGCTCCTGTCCTGGGGCTCTGCACCTGCCTGCCTCAGTCCTGGTGAAAAGCAATGACCATGAACATGTTTTTCCCCTTCCCTCTGTGATTGCATCATAGTCTGTGACTCTCAAACTTCAGGGCTTGGGAGCAGAGAGGGAGGTGTGGGGGAGACAAGTCCATCCTGACACTGAGGGCTCTGCCCTCCTATGTCTATGATTGATGTCCCTGCACAGAACTCATGGTGGCTATGTCAGACACACCAAAGGGAAACTTTTCTGCACTCTTGGTGAGAACGTCAATCGGTGCAGCTATTAAAGAAAAAAAAAAAACAGTACGGAGGTTCATCAAAAAATTAAAATTAGAACTGCTGTAGGAAGGCAATGGCATCCCACTCCAGTACTCTTGCCTGGAAAATCCCATGGATGGAGGAGCCTGGTAGGCTGCAGTCCATGGGGTCGCTGAGGGTCGGACACGACTGAGGGACTTCACTTTCACTTTTCACTTTCTTGCATTGGAGAAGGAAATGGCAACCCACTCCAGTGTTCTTGCCTAGAGAATCCCAGGGACGGGGGAGCCTGGTGGGCTGCCGTCTGTGGGGTCACACAGAGTCAGACATGACTGAAGTGACTTAGTAGCAGCAGCAGCAGCAGGAACCAGCAATTCCACTTCTGGGTATGTATCAGGAAAAAAAATGAAGCCAGTATCCTAAATAATCATCTACCATCACATGATCATTGCAGGATCATTTCCAATAGTCCAGACATGGGAAAATGACCTAAATATCAAAAGATGAGTATATTTAAAAAGAGTGATTTTATATTTTATGCATAGGTATGTACAAACCACTACCATTTCACCTTTTAAATTATTTTATTAAATCTTCAATGTACAATAGCTTCTTTACACATGACCTAAATTTTTTTAGAAGAGTGATGTTAGTTCTTATTACATGGTGATTCTAGCTAGCAGTTTTAAAAATGTTGGGAAAAATCTTGAAAAAGGATTTTCACATGTCACTCAAAATTTTAAAATTTAACATTATCAAAGAAAGAGATGCTTCTACACTCTTGAACAGTGGCCACTGGAAAGACATTTCAAAAAGAAAGAATTACGTCTCAAAAACATTTTTTATATGATTTTTTCCTCCAAGGACGGTAATTTTTTTACATAATTAAATCAACTCACAAAATGGCTTTCTGCACATGCTCTCATGCCTTGGACCATATCACCAAATATTTATGCATGACTGAAATGAGAGTTTCCTTGACATCATTATTTCCATAGCCTGAAGCTGTTCTGTTACCTCGGGGCTCTCATTCTCCCTGATTTATACAATCAAGCCCCTGTCAAATAACAAGCTCAACATTGCCGTCTCTCCATAACCTCCACTTCCTCCATGGCCTCCTGGACAATAGTTTGCTCCACCATATGGTCTTCCCATATTCCTCCTACCACTCAGTTTCCCACTCTTCAGTAACTCGTACTTTGAAGGTTTCTGCTTATAATTTCCCAAATTATTGCAATTCTGATTTCCATCGTTCCTTCCTCCGTAGTTGATATAACCAGCTCTGCAACCCCTATCCTGGTAGCCATGTCCAGGTCCTTCTCCATCACAACCTCCTCGTCCTTCTCCATAACCAGGACTAACCCTCAAACTACCACCTCCTGGTCCTCCTCCATACCCATGGTCACCATCCCCAGATTCACCACTGCTTCCACTTCCATCAGATGCTTCTCTAAAGTCCCTTCCTCGTCCAGCTCCAAAATTTCCACCACCACCATGCAAGTATAGGAAATCAGCCTTACCTCCTCCCCTTCCTATTCTAGAATGCTGGAGTTTCTGCATTTCTGGTCTAGACAGGGCCTTTCTTACTTCTGCATGATGACCATTGATGGTATGGTATTTCTGCAATACAAGCTTATCCACGGGATCGTGGTCATCAAAAGTCACAAACCCAAAGCCTCTTTTCCTTCCAGACTCCCTATCACTAATGATCTCAATGGCATTGATTTTTCCATATTTCCCAAAGTAATCTCTAAGATGATGCTTCTCCGTATCTTCTCCAATTTTACAAACAAACAGCTTCTTCACAGTGACAAGAGCCCCTGGTATTCCATAGTCCTCTCTTGGGACAGCGCGTTTGGGGGCAACCCTTTTCCCATCGATGGAATGAGGTCTGGCCGCCATGGCAGCATCCACCTCAGCCATGGAGGAAAACGTGACAAAAGCAAATCTTCTTGATGTCTGGCTGGCGGGGTCTCTTATGACCACGCAGTCTGTAAGATAACCCCACTGCCGGTAGTAGTTCCATAGAGTTTCTTCTGTGGTTTCAGAGCTCAAGCCACCAACAAAGAGTTTGCGAAATTTTTCATTATCTCTCTTATTCCTCTCCGACGGATCAGATGTTGACGTTTCCTTCTCCGCGCGCTTGGTCGCTTGAGCCATTTTTCTGAAGCTGAGGAGAATGAGGGAGATCTCAGCGACTAACAGGAACCTGACTGCTGCTCCGGAAACAGAGCCTCCAGGAGAACCTCCACGTCCTGGCCTCGGGGATGCTATTACTGCCTCTGGAGCCTCTGCCGCCCTTTTATCAGTCTTGAGCAACTTTCAATTTTTCTGCAAAACATTATTTAACAGAGTGACCTTTCCTGATGCATATTATCTTCTCTATGTTGATTTCTTCCCATTTTTAATTCTATCTGCATTATTATCTATTAATTTTACAGTTTTTCTCACAAATGGTATATTCAGTGAATAGATGACTAATATGGACTTTAAGGTTTTATGCTGAGCTATTTACCTTTTGCTTTGCCCTTACAGGGGCTTGCCTGGTGGCTTCAATGGTAAAGAATATGCCTGCAGTGCGGGAGACCCACATTCCATCCCTGGGTGGGAAGATACCCTTGAGAAGGGAATGGTTACCCACTCCAGTATTCAGAGGAGCCTGGCAGACTGTAGTCCATGGGGTCACAAAGAGTTAAACACAACTGAGTGACTAACATACACACACATGGGGAAAGTGAAGCCGGAAAGGATAAAGGGAGGAAGAAATTAAAATTACTGACGATGAAAAGATTGGTGGTGTGGTGGTTTAGTCACTAAGTTGTGTCCAACTCTTTTCAACCCTGTAGATGGGCCATAGCCCGCCAGGCTCCTCTGTCCATGGAGTTCTCCAGGCAAGAATACTGGAGTGGGTTGCCATTTCCTACTCCAGGGGAAAGCCTAACTGAAGACATACTTGAGCAGAAAACTTAATTGCAAAAACAAAAAAAAAAAAGAGAGAGAGAGAGAAAGAAAGAAAAGGACTCAACCACAGCGTGGGTAAAGAATTTTCCACAGAGGACAACAATTTAAACAAAGCAGAGCCAAGTATTGCTTCCATTTCTTGGTGATGTTGATTTTTTTTTTTTTTTTTTATCTGTCCTGTTATTCCAAGAAAGTTTCAAATGCAAAACTATACAAAACTTTGAATATTTGGTAACATTAACACTTAGGATATACCTTTCAATAACATATCTTTTTCTTGTAAGAGCTAACTCTAGGAAATTTCACCAAGAAAAGATGCAAGTGGACACTGTTCCCATCAATACGGATGCCCCACTTACCAGAACAGGCTGATCTGTGAAAGAGGCTGATGCTGGTTCCCCCTGATTCGAGAGCTGTCCTGTGACCCGATCCTGAGATGCAGACCGCCTATAGCTTGCCAGAGAAAGCAGTGACTTCCTGCCTCAGATTCCCCTTTTATGGAGGGAGTGGGTAACCCAATCAGTGGATTTTTCAAAGACACACCCTATCTCAGATCAAAGGGATTTAAGAGATTCTTCAGTCTTTATACACAAATGCAAAAATAGGAGGCTGTTAACACTGTCAGAAACTACCCTAGGTGAAAAAAATGGGATTTCGTTGTTGGCACCATGGATGAGAATCTGCCTGCTAAAGCAAGGGACACAGATTCGATCCCCAGTCTGGGCAGATTCCGCATGCTGTGAAGCAACTAAGCCAGTGTGCCAGCTCAACTACTGAGCCCACACTCTAGAGCCTGTGGTCTGCAACAATAGAAGCCCCTGCTGCTGCTGCTGCTAAGTCGCTTCAGTCATGTCCGACTCTGTGCGACCCCATAGACGGCGGCCCACCAGGCTCCCCCATCCCTGGGATTCTCCAGGCAAGAACACTGGAGTGGGTTGCCATTTCTTCTCCAATGCATGAAAGTGAAAAGTGAAAGTGAAGTCGCTCAGCCGTGTCCGACTCTTCGCGACCCCATGGTCTTCAGCCTACCAGGCTCCTCTGTCCATGGGATTTTCCAGGCAAGAGTCCTGGAGTGGGGTGCCATTGCCTTCTCCAATAGAAGCCCCAGTTCACTGCAATTAGAGAAAGCCCACATAGAGCAGGGAAAACCCAGCACAGCCAAAAAAGAAAAAAATGTTTAAAAAATGTAATACATCTATGTATGGAGTGGTATTTGCAGTTCCTATCAACAAGTTCATCTTTCGTTTTTCTCCCCCTATGGATGCAGTCAACAAAAATAGGAATAGAAATTTCTATCTATATACAAAGATTTCTAGAAACTGATGTTATAATAGCAAAAAGGAAAAATAGAGACCTTTTGAATGTTTATCATTAATTGTTGAGGTTGTTTATTCGCTAAGTCCTGTCTGTGACTCTTTGTGAACCCCTGGACTATAGCCTGCCAAACTCCCCTGTTCATGGGATTTTCCAGACGAGAATACTAGAGTGAACTGCCATGTCTTTCCCATGGGATCTTCTCAACCCAGGGATCGAACCGAGGTATTTTGCTCCAAAATGTTAGTTGACAAGTCTGTAATGTGTATATCACACAGCCATTCTTTTAAAACGTTAGTATTTTGTACTTTTACCCTTCAACTAATTCCTGGTTAATGTTTGATGATTTCAATCACCTTACTCTTTTCTGATCCTTTGGCATAATTAGTCTCTCTACTCCCTTTACCTCCCTAGACTAGGGTTTAACACGTTTATTAATCCACTTTTTGTCTGGAAACTTGTCAGTCACAATCATACACACATCAGTGTCTAGTTACACTAGTGATTACACTATAAATCCTTCACTTAATAGTCTAATACAGATAATTTTTTTTAGCACCTTTTCCAAATGCTAATAATATCTTAGAACACTTTCAATTCCATTTTAACTTCCTTGACTCTTCTATTACTGTTGTCATTGTTTTAATGCTACAGATATTTTAATGTCCCTGAGATAAACCTGGGGGCAGGAAGAGAAGGGGACGACAGAGGATGAGATGGCTGGATGGCATCACTGACTCGATGGACGTGAGTCTGAGTGAACTCCGGGAGTTGGTGATGGACAGGGAGGCCTGGCGTGCTGGGATTCATGGGGTCGCAAAGAGTCGGACACGACTGAGCGACTGATCTGATCTGATCTGATCTGAGATAAACCTAGAAGTGCTTTATGAAGAAAATTTATTCATAATTATTTTGAAATTATCCTTTCTTTTCCTATTCATGCTTTTTGCATTCCTGGTTTTTAATATAGAATTATTTTACTTTGGACTTGACAACTCACTCTAGTATTTTGTCTAATTCAATGTTGTTCATAACGAAGTGTTTCACTTAAGTTTTGGCAGACATCTTTACTTGGGGCAATGTTGATTCTGGGTATAAAACTCTAGTTGGATTTGATTCTTCTTAGCTTATTAAAATGGAGAAGGCGATGGCACCCCACTCCAGTACTCTTGCCTGGAAATCCTATGGACAGAGGAGCCTGGTAGGCTGCAGTCCATGGGGTCGCAAAGAGTCGGACACGACTGAGCAACTTCACTTTCACTTTTCACTTTCAGCCATTGGAGAAGGAAATGGCAACCCACTCCAGTGTTCTTGCCTGGAGAATCCCAGGGACGGCGGAGCCTGGTGGGCTGCCGTCTGTGGGGTCACACAGAGTCAGACACGACTGAAGTGACTTAGCAGCAGCAGCAGCTTATTAAAAATGGTGCTCAAGGGATTTCCCTGGTGATCCATTGGTTAAGACTCTGAACTCCCAACTCAGGGGGCACGGGTTCAAGTCCTGGTTGGGAAACCAAGATCCTACATGCCTCTTGGCCCTATCCCACCCCCCACCCCGGCAAAAAAGTATAAAAATAGTACTCTCTCGTTATCCACCTTATTTTATTTTTCCTTAGACATCACCAATTAGCCTTTTTCTTGCTTGTTTGGTCTCTGTATTCTCTAAAAGTGCATTACATTAACTTTGGCTTCTAGACCATATTTTAGCTCATTATTTTATCCTGTGTATCTACAATATTTGACTCAGGATATTAAGTTATTGCAACCATTGGGTGATGTATTTTTAAACCATGCTTGTGTATTTCCACTTCTAATTTCAATTTCTCCCCACTTTCTCTCTACTCTCCTTTTCATCACATCTCACTTCTCTTCTAACTGTGTTCTGAGTTTTCCAAGATAATTCCCCTTGGATTCTATTGGGATATTTGCTCTTGAACTGTCTTGCTGTTTAGTAATCTGGTCTGTGCTGGGATCAATATATTCTTAGCTACTTAAGTTCTTCATTTCAGCTCTAACATAAACAATATGCAACTTTAAGCTTTGAAAGAAAATAGTTGCTCAATGATGAGAAAATGGATTCCATTTAGTACAATAAATCTCAAGTAGATAAGGGAAATTTGTAACTTAGATCATATTAAAATATTTTAGGCATCTGTAGTCATCAAAATTCATCTGAAAACTTGAGCAGAGGAAGAAATTTGCATTACACATCTTAGTCAAGTACATCAAACTGAATACTGTAAATATAATAATTCTGTCTGATGAAGCAAAATACTGAAAAAACACTGGAAAATGGGTCAAACTGTAGAACAGACATGCCATAAGAAAGGATAAGTTAATACTTGGTGTGAGTCTTCTCTTAGAACTGTCAGTCTTGTGAAATCTCAATGTAGGTCAAGAATAATGGATCAGATTTCAAATTTAACTTTTGGCTTAACAAGGCTTGTAATCATAAGACACCAATTTTCAAGGCTCAGAATGAAGAAAAGGATATAATGTTTTCTGATGTGGATGACATTTTGAAATATTTCTTTTTGTTTCTTTAAGGACAAATATTATCAAAACCAGTGTTCTCTTTCAATTTACTTTCTTTAGTATGCTTTCTACAAAATTTAAAATTACATAGGTCATATTGTCATTTTGTATTTGTGTTGGCTGGATAGAGCTATGTTTGGTGGTCACTTTTTGTGTCCACTTGATCGGGCTAACTGATACCAGTATAGCTGGTTAAGCTTTATTCCTGGGTGTGTTCTTGAGAGTATTTCTGGAAGAGATTAGCATTTGATTCTAAGGCTGAGTAAAATACTGAGTAAAAGACACTCAACCTCATCAGTGTGGGTGTTATCTAATCTCCTGAGTACCAAAAGAAATGGAACAAAAAGATGAAGGAAGGGTGATTCATACCCCCTCTTCCTGAGCTGCAACGCCCATCTTTTCCTGCCCTTGGACATCAGAGCTCCTGGTTCCCAGGCTTTCACACTTGGACTCAATTATGCCACCAGCTTTTCTGCTTCTTCAGCTTGGAGATGATCATTCATGGGACTTCTCCATCTCAAACCTATAAAACAATTCCTATAATAAATTTCCAGATACATATGAAAAATTAAGGTTGACTCAGGTTTTTAAAATATTTATTTGGCTGCTCCAGGTCTTAGTTGTGTCATGTGGGCTCTTCAATTGTGACACGTGTGATCTGGTTCCCTGACTGGGGATCGAACCCAGGCCCTTTGCATTGTAAACAGAGTCTTAGTCACTGGGAAGTAAATCCCTAACCCAGGTTTGTATTTCAGCTAGATAATTGTGTCTAGATCTCATAACTAGATAACAGGGAGAAAGGATTTGGAATCTTAAGCTATAGTGGCTAAGTTATTGCATGAATTATTGGTTAAACGAATCAGGTTATCTTTCAAACTTCACTATAATTGAGGTTTTGATCATTGACACTGCAAGGGATCGTTTACCTTCACCCTCTGCATCTAACATTCCAAAACAGTCATAGTTGGGCTTAGAGGTACATGTTTTCTTTGGGGTTTAGGGCAAGAAACACTCATATGTGGTATTGTAGCCGTTCACCAGAAGACAATACAATGTCTTCACTGCAGTTTTAAAATTTAACTATTATCTGACAATTGCACAAATCTACTCATTTCTTGGAGAAGGAAATGGCAACCCACTTGAGCATTCTTGCCTGGAGAATCCCATGGACAGAGGAGCCTGGAAGGCTACAGTCCACGGGGTCGCAAAGAGTTGGACACAACTGAGCAACTTCACTTTCATTCATTCCTTACTGTCTATGCATAGAGGCATTCAAAATATATTATACTATCTTCATTTTTTAAATTAATTTACTTATTTTAATTGGAGGCTAATTACTTTACAATATTGTAGTGGTTTTTGTCATACACTGACATGAATCACCCATGGGTGTACATATATCCCCCATCTTGAATCCCCCTCCCACCTCCCTCCCCATCACATCCCTCAGGGTCATCTCAGTGCACCAGCCCTAAGCACCCTGTCTGATGCATTGAAGCTGGACTGGTCATCTATTTCACATATGATAATATACATGTTTCAATGCTATTTTCTCATCATCCCACCCTCGCCTTCTCCCACAGAGTCCAAAAGTCTGTTCTTTACATCTGTGTCTCTTCTGTCCCACATATAGGGTCATCATTACCATCTTTCTGAATTCCATATATATGCATTAATATGCTGTATTGATGTTTTTCTTTCTGACTTGCTTCACTCTGTATAAAAGGCTCCAGTTTCATCCACCTCATTAGAACTGATTCAAATGCATTCTTTTTCATAGCTGAGTAATATTCCATTGTGTATATGTACCACAGCTTTCCTATCCATTCCTCTGCCGATGGACATCTAAGTTGCTACCGTGTCCTGGCTATGGTAAACAATGCTGCAATGAACATTAGGGTACATATATCTCTTTCAATTCTGGTTTCCTCAGTGTGTTTGCCCAGCAGTGGGATTGCTGTGTCATATGGCAGTTCTATTTCCAGTTTTTTAAGGAATCTCCACACTGTTCTCCATAATGGCTGTACTAGTTTGCATTCCCACCAACAGTGTAAGAGGGTTCCCTTTTCTATTTTCTGGTTTGTGTATTTTATTTATCTTCTCAAAAAAACAGCTTTTAGTTTTCTTGGTTTTTGCTATACTCTCCTTTGTTTCTTTTTCATTTATTTCTGCCCTAATTTTTTATGATTTCTGTCCTTCTACTAACCCTGGGGTTCTTCATTTCTTCTTTTGCTAGTTGCTTTAGGTGTAAAGTTAGGTTATTTATTTGATTTTTCTCTTGTTTCTTGAGGTAAACATGTATTGCTATGAACCTTCCCCTTTAGCACTGCTTTTATTGAATCCCATAGGTTTTGGGTTGTCGTGTTTTCATTTTCATTCGTTTCTATGCATGTTTTTATTTCTTTTTTTTAAAATTTCTTCTGTGATTTGTTGGCTATTCAGAAGTGTGTTGTTTAGCCTCCATATGTTTGCATTTTTAATAGTTTTTTTTCCTGTAGTTGACATCTAATCTTACCACATTGTGATTAGAAAAGGTGCTTGAAATGATTTCAATTTTTGTGAATTTACCAAGACTAGATTTATGACCCAGGATGTGATCTTTCCTAGAGAAGGTTCCATGTGCACTTGAGAAAAAGGTGAAATTCATTGTTTTGGGGTCAAATGTCCTATAGATATCAATTAGGTCTAATTGGTCTATTGTATCATTTAAAGTTTGTGTTTCCTTGCTAATTTTCTGTTTAGTTGATCTATCCATAGGTGTGAGTGGGATATTAAAGTCTCCCACTGTTATCATGTTACTGGGTTAATTTCCCTTTCTATACTTGTTAGCATTTGGCTTACATTTTGTGGTGCCCCTATGTTGGGTGCATATATGTTTATAACTGTCATATCTTCGTCTTGAATTGATCCTTTGGTTATTATGTAGCGTCCTTCTTTGTCTCTTTTCACAGTCTTTATTTCAAAGTCTATTTTTTCTGATATGAGTATAGATACTCCTGCTTTCTTTTGGTCTCCATTTGGGTGAAATATCATTTTCCAGCCCTTCACTCTCAGTCTGTATGTGTCCCTTGGTTTGCAGTGGGTCTTTTGTAGATAGCATATATAGGGGTCTTGTTTTTGTATCCATTCAGCCAGTCTTTGTCTTTTGGTTGGGAGCATTCAGTCCATTTACATTTAAGGTAATTGTTGATAAGCATGATCCCATTGCCATTTACTTTGTTGTTTTGGGTTCAAGTTTATACACATTTTCTGTGTTTCCTGTCTAGAGAAGATCCTATAGCATTTGTTGAAGAGCTGGTTTGGTGGTGCTGAATTCTCTCAGCTTTTGCTTGTCTGTAAAGCTTTTGATTTCTCTTTCATATTTGAATGAGATCCTTGCTGGGGTATAATAATCTGGGTTGTAGGTTTTTCTCTTTCATCACTTTAAGTATGTCCTGCCATTCCCTTCTGGCCTGAAGAGTTTGTACTGAAAGATCAGCTGTTATCCTTATGGGGATCCCCTCGTGTGTTATTTGTTGCCTTTCCCTTGCTACTTTTAATATTTGCTCTTTTGTGTTTGATCTTCGTTAATTTGATTAATATGTCTTCGAGTGTTTCACCTTGGGTTTATCCTGTTTTGGACTCTCTAGATTTCTTGGACTTGAGTGGCTATTTCCTTCCCCATTTTAGGGAAGTTTTCAACTATTATCTCCTCAAGTATTTTCTCATGGCCTTTCTTTTTGTCTTCTTCTTCTGGGACTCCTATGATTCAAATGTTGGGGCGTTTGACATTGTCCCAGAGGTCTCTGAGGTTGTCCTCATTTCTTTCCATTCTTTTCTTTTTTGCTCTTTGCTTCATTTATTTCCACCATTCTGTCTTCCACCTCACTTAATCTATCTTCTGCCTTAGTTATTCTACTGTTTGATCTCAGTTATTGCATTATTCATCATCGATTGACCCTTTTTAAATTCTTCTAGGTCCTTGTTTAACATTTCTTGCATCTTCTCAATCCTTGTCTCTAATCTATTTATCTGTAACTCCATTTAGTTTTCTGATTTTGGATCATCTTTACTATCATTATTCTGAATTCTTTTTCAGGTAGACTCCCTATCTCCTCCTCTTTTGTTTGGTTTGGTGGGCATTTATCATGTTCCTTTACCTGCTGAATATTTCTCTGCCTTTTCATCTTGTTTAGATTGCTCTGCTTGGGGTGGCCTTTCTGTGTGCTGGAAGTCTGTGGTTCCTCTTTATTGTGGAGGTTGCTCTCTGTGGGTGGGGTTGGACTAGTGGCTTGGCAAGGTTTCCTGGTTAGGGAAGTTTGCATCAGTGTTCCGCTGGGTGGAGCTGGATCTCTTCTCTCTGGAGTGCAATGAAGTGTCCAGTAGTGAGTTTTGAGGTGTCTGTGGGTTTGGTGTGACTTTGGGCAGCCTGTATTTTGATGCTCAGGGCTATGTTCCTGTGTTGCTGGAGAATTAGCTTGGTATGTCTTGCTCTGCAACTTGTTAGCTCTTGGGTGGGGTTTGGTTTCAGTGTAGGTGTGGAGGCTTTGGATGAGCTCTGGTTGATTAATGTTCCCTGGAGTCAGGAGTTTTCTGGTATTCTCAAGTTTTGGATTTAAGTCTCCTGCCTCTGGCTTTCAGTCTTATTCTTACAGTAGCCTCAAGGCTTCTCCATCCATACAGCACTGATGACAAAACATCTAGGTTAATGGTGAAAAGATTCTCCACAGTGAGGGCCACCCAGAGAGGTTCACAGAGTTACATGGAGAACAGAAGAGGGAGGAGGGTGATAGAGGTGACCAAGAGGAGAAAGGGGGAAATCAAACGGGGAGAGACCAGTGTGGCTAGCAATCAATTCCCTATGTGCTCTCCACAGTCTGGAACACCCAGAGAGGTTCACAGAGTTATATAGAGAAGAGAAGAGGGAGGAAGGAGATAGAGGTGACCAGGAGGAGAAGAGGGGCAGTCAAAAGGGGAGAGACCAATCTAGCCAATAAGAAGCTCCCTAAGTAACAGACTGGTTCCAAATAGGAAAAGGAGTTCGTCAAGGCTGTATGTTGTCACCCTGTTTATTTAACTTACATGCAGAGTACATCATGAGAAACTCTGGCCTGGAAGAAACACAAACTGGAATCAAGACTGCCAGGAGAAATATCAATAACCTCAGATATGCAGATGACACCACCCTTATGGCAGAAAGTGAAGAGGAACTCAAAAGCCTCTTGATGAAAGTGAAAGTGGAGAGTTAAAAAGTTGGCTTAAAGCCCAACATTCAGAAAACGAAGATCATGGCATCCGGTCCCACCACTTCATGGGAAATAGATGGGGAAACAGTGGAAACAGTGTCAGACTTTATTTTTCTGGGCTCCAAAATCACTGCAGATGGTGACTGCAGCCATGAAATTAAAAGACCCTTACTCCTTGGAAGGAAAGTTATGACCAACCTAGACAGCATGTTCAAAAGCAGAGACATTACTTTGCCAACAAAGGTTCATCTAGTCAAGGCTATAGTTTTTCCTGTGGTCATGTATGGATGTGAGAGTTGGACTGTGAAGAAGGCTGAGTGCTGAAGAATTGATGCTTTTGAACTGTGGTGTTGGAGAAGATTCTTGAGAGTCCCTTGGACTGCAAGGAGATCCAACCAGTCCATTCTGAAGGAGATCAGCCCTGGGATTTCTTTGGAAGGAATGATGCTAAAGCTGAAACTCCAGTATTTTGGCCACCTCATGCGAAGAGTTGACTCTGGAAAAGACTCTGATGCTGGGAGGGGTTGGGGGCAGGAGGAGAAGGGGACAACAGAGGATGAGATGGCTGGATGGCACCACTGACTCGATGGACGTGAGTCCGAGTGAACTCCGGGAGTTGGTGATGGACAGGGAGGCCTGGAGTGCTGCGATTCATGGGGTCGCAAAGAGTCAGACACGACTGAGCGACTGATCTGATCTGAAGTGTTCTCCACAGCCCGGCACACCCAGAGAGATTCACAAAGTTAAGTAGAGAAGAGAAGGGGGAGGGAGGAGATAGAGGTGACCTGGGGGAGAAAAGGGAGAGTCAAAAGGTGAAATAGCAATCAAGGCAGTAATCACACCCCTAAGTAAAAATGGGTACTGAAGGTTAGATTCTTAAAGGTACAAAATTGACAACAAATATCAAAAAGCAAAGATTAAAAATCTAGAGTAGAGGTTGCTAACGCTAAGTATGATCCCATTGCCATTTACTTTGTTGTTTTGGGTTCGAGTTTATACACCTTTTCTGTGTTTCCTGTCTAGAGAAGATCCTATAGCATTTGTTGAAGAGCTGGTTTGGTGGTGCTGAATTCTCTCAGCTTTTGCTTGTCTGTAAAGCTTTTGATTTCTCTTTCATATTTGAATGAGATCCTTGCTGGGGTATAATAATCTGGGTTGTAGGTTTTTCTCTTTCATCACTTTAAGTATGTCCTGCCATTCCCTTCTGGCCTGAAGAGTTTGTACTGAAAGATCAGCTGTTATCCTTATGGGGATCCCCTCGTGTGTTATTTGTTGCCTTTCCCTTGCTGCTTTTAATATTTGCTCTTTTGTGTTTGATCTTCGTTAATTTGATTAATATGTCTTCGAGTGTTTCACCTTGGGTTTATCCTGTTTTGGACTCTCTAGATTTCTTGGACTTGAGTGGCTATTTCCTTCCCCATTTTAGGGAAGTTTTCAACTATTATCTCCTCAAGTATTTTCTCATGGCCTTTCTTTTTGTCTTCTTCTTCTGGGACTCCTATGATTCAAATGTTGGGGCGTTTGACATTGTCCCAGAGGTCTCTGAGGTTGTCCTCATTTCTTTCCATTCTTTTTCTTTTTTGCTCTTTGCTTCATTTATTTCCACCATTCTGTCTTCCACCTCACTTAATCTATCTTCTGCCTTAGTTATTCTACTGTTTGATCTCAGTTATTGCATTATTCATCATCGATTGACCCTTTTTAAATTCTTCTAGGTCCTTGTTTAACATTTCTTGCATCTTCTCAATCCTTGTCTCTAATCTATTTATCTGTAACTCCATTTAGTTTTCTGATTTTGGATCATCTTTACTATCATTATTCTGAATTCTTTTTCAGGTAGACTCCCTATCTCCTCCTCTTTTGTTTGGTTTGGTGGGCATTTATCATGTTCCTTTACCTGCTGAATATTTCTCTGCCTTTTCATCTTGTTTAGATTGCTCTGCTTGGGGTGGCCTTTCTGTGTGCTGGAAGTCTGTGGTTCCTCTTTATTGTGGAGGTTGCTCTCTGTGGGTGGGGTTGGACTAGTGGCTTGGCAAGGTTTCCTGGTTAGGGAAGTTTGCATCAGTGTTCCGCTGGGTGGAGCTGGATCTCTTCTCTCTGGAGTGCAATGAAGTGTCCAGTAGTGAGTTTTGAGGTGTCTGTGGGTTTGGTGTGACTTTGGGCAGCCTGTATTTTGATGCTCAGGGCTATGTTCCTGTGTTGCTGGAGAATTAGCTTGGTATGTCTTGCTCTGCAACTTGTTAGCTCTTGGGTGGGGTTTGGTTTCAGTGTAGGTGTGGAGGCTTTGGATGAGCTCTGGTTGATTAATGTTCCCTGGAGTCAGGAGTTTTCTGGTATTCTCAAGTTTTGGATTTAAGTCTCCTGCCTCTGGCTTTCAGTCTTATTCTTACAGTAGCCTCAAGGCTTCTCCATCCATACAGCACTGATGACAAAACATCTAGGTTAATGGTGAAAAGATTCTCCACAGTGAGGGCCACCCAGAGAGGTTCACAGAGTTACATGGAGAACAGAAGAGGGAGGAGGGTGATAGAGGTGACCAAGAGGAGAAAGGGGGAAATCAAAAGGGGGGAGACCAGTGTGGCTAGCAATCAATTCCCTATGTGCTCTCCACAGTCTGGAACACCCAGAGAGGTTCACAGAGTTATATAGAGAAGAGAAGAGGGAGGAAGGAGATAGAGGTGACCAGGAGGAGAAGAGGGGCAGTCAAAAGGGGAGAGACCAATCTAGCCAATAAGAAGCTCCCTAAGTAACAGACTGGTTCCAAATAGGAAAAGGAGTTCGTCAAGGCTGTATGTTGTCACCCTGTTTATTTAACTTACATGCAGAGTACATCATGAGAAACTCTGGCCTGGAAGAAACACAAACTGGAATCAAGACTGCCAGGAGAAATATCAATAACCTCAGATATGCAGATGACACCACCCTTATGGCAGAAAGTGAAGAGGAACTCAAAAGCCTCTTGATGAAAGTGAAAGTGGAGAGTTAAAAAGTTGGCTTAAAGCCCAACATTCAGAAAACGAAGATCATGGCATCCGGTCCCACCACTTCATGGGAAATAGATGGGGAAACAGTGGAAACAGTGTCAGACTTTATTTTTCTGGGCTCCAAAATCACTGCAGATGGTGACTGCAGCCATGAAATTAAAAGACCCTTACTCCTTGGAAGGAAAGTTATGACCAACCTAGACAGCATGTTCAAAAGCAGAGACATTACTTTGCCAACAAAGGTTCATCTAGTCAAGGCTATAGTTTTTCCTGTGGTCATGTATGGATGTGAGAGTTGGACTGTGAAGAAGGCTGAGTGCTGAAGAATTGATGCTTTTGAACTGTGGTGTTGGAGAAGATTCTTGAGAGTCCCTTGGACTGCAAGGAGATCCAACCAGTCCATTCTGAAGGAGATCAGCCCTGGGATTTCTTTGGAAGGAATGATGCTAAAGCTGAAACTCCAGTATTTTGGCCACCTCATGCGTAGAGTTGACTCTGGAAAAGACTCTGATGCTGGGAGGGGTTGGGGGCAGGAGGAGAAGGGGACAACAGAGGATGAGATGGCTGGATGGCACCACTGACTCGATGGACGTGAGTCCGAGTGAACTCCGGGAGTTGGTGATGGACAGGGAGGCCTGGAGTGCTGCGATTCATGGGGTCGCAAAGAGTCAGACACGACTGAGCGACTGATCTGATCTGAAGTGTTCTCCACAGCCCGGCACACCCAGAGAGATTCACAAAGTTAAGTAGAGAAGAGAAGGGGGAGGGAGGAGATAGAGGTGACCTGGGGGAGAAAAGGGAGAGTCAAAAGGTGAAATAGCAATCAAGGCAGTAATCACACCCCTAAGTAAAAATGGGTACTGAAGGTTAGATTCTTAAAGGTACAAAATTGACAACAAATATCAAAAAGCAAAGATTAAAAATCTAGAGTAGAGGTTGCTAACGCTAAGTATGATCCCATTGCCATTTACTTTGTTGTTTTGGGTTCGAGTTTATACACCTTTTCTGTGTTTCCTGTCTAGAGAAGATCCTATAGCATTTGTTGAAGAGCTGGTTTGGTGGTGCTGAATTCTCTCAGCTTTTGCTTGTCTGTAAAGCTTTTGATTTCTCTTTCATATTTGAATGAGATCCTTGCTGGGGTATAATAATCTGGGTTGTAGGTTTTTCTCTTTCATCACTTTAAGTATGTCCTGCCATTCCCTTCTGGCCTGAAGAGTTTGTACTGAAAGATCAGCTGTTATCCTTATGGGGATCCCCTCGTGTGTTATTTGTTGCCTTTCCCTTGCTGCTTTTAATATTTGCTCTTTTGTGTTTGATCTTCGTTAATTTGATTAATATGTCTTCGAGTGTTTCACCTTGGGTTTATCCTGTTTTGGACTCTCTAGATTTCTTGGACTTGAGTGGCTATTTCCTTCCCCATTTTAGGGAAGTTTTCAACTATTATCTCCTCAAGTATTTTCTCATGGCCTTTCTTTTTGTCTTCTTCTTCTGGGACTCCTATGATTCAAATGTTGGGGCGTTTGACATTGTCCCAGAGGTCTCTGAGGTTGTCCTCATTTCTTTCCATTCTTTTTCTTTTTTGCTCTTTGCTTCATTTATTTCCACCATTCTGTCTTCCACCTCACTTAATCTATCTTCTGCCTTAGTTATTCTACTGTTTGATCTCAGTTATTGCATTATTCATCATCGATTGACCCTTTTTAAATTCTTCTAGGTCCTTGTTTAACATTTCTTGCATCTTCTCAATCCTTGTCTCTAATCTATTTATCTGTAACTCCATTTAGTTTTTTGATTTTGGATCATCTTTACTATCATTATTCTGAATTCTTTTTCAGGTAGACTCCCTATCTCCTCCTCTTTTGTTTGGTTTGGTGGGCATTTATCATGTTCCTTTACCTGCTGAATATTTCTCTGCCTTTTCATCTTGTTTAGATTGCTCTGCTTGGGGTGGCCTTTCTGTGTGCTGGAAGTCTGTGGTTCCTCTTTATTGTGGAGGTTGCTCTCTGTGGGTGGGGTTGGACTAGTGGCTTGGCAAGGTTTCCTGGTTAGGGAAGTTTGCATCAGTGTTCCGCTGGGTGGAGCTGGATCTCTTCTCTCTGGAGTGCAATGAAGTGTCCAGTAGTGAGTTTTGAGGTGTCTGTGGGTTTGGTGTGACTTTGGGCAGCCTGTATTTTGATGCTCAGGGCTATGTTCCTGTGTTGCTGGAGAATTAGCTTGGTATGTCTTGCTCTGCAACTTGTTAGCTCTTGGGTGGGGTTTGGTTTCAGTGTAGGTGTGGAGGCTTTGGATGAGCTCTGGTTGATTAATGTTCCCTGGAGTCAGGAGTTTTCTGGTATTCTCAAGTTTTGGATTTAAGTCTCCTGCCTCTGGCTTTCAGTCTTATTCTTACAGTAGCCTCAAGGCTTCTCCATCCATACAGCACTGATGACAAAACATCTAGGTTAATGGTGAAAAGATTCTCCACAGTGAGGGCCACCCAGAGAGGTTCACAGAGTTACATGGAGAACAGAAGAGGGAGGAGGGTGATAGAGGTGACCAAGAGGAGAAAGGGGGAAATCAAAAGGGGAGAGACCAGGGTGGCTAGCAATCAATTCCCTATGTGCTCTCCACAGTCTGGAACACCCAGAGAGGTTCACAGAGTTATATAGAGAAGAGAAGAGGGAGGAAGGAGATAGAGGTGACCAGGAGGAGAAGAGGGGCAGTCAAAAGGGGAGAGACCAAGCTAGCCAATAAGAAGCTCCCTAAGTAACAGACTGGTTCCAAATAGGAAAAGGAGTTCGTCAAGGCTGTATGTTGTCACCCTGTTTATTTAACTTACATGCAGAGTACATCATGAGAAACTCTGGCCTGGAAGAAACACAAACTGGAATCAAGACTGCCAGGAGAAATATCAATAACCTCAGATATGCAGATGACACCACCCTTATGGCAGAAAGTGAAGAGGAACTCAAAAGCCTCTTGATGAAAGTGAAAGTGGAGAGTTAAAAAGTTGGCTTAAAGCCCAACATTCAGAAAACGAAGATCATGGCATCCGGTCCCACCACTTCATGGGAAATAGATGGGGAAACAGTGGAAACAGTGTCAGACTTTATTTTTCTGGGCTCCAAAATCACTGCAGATGGTGACTGCAGCCATGAAATTAAAAGACCCTTACTCTTTGGAAGGAAAGTTATGACCAACCTAGATAGCATGTTCAAAAGCAGAGACATTACTTTGCCAACAAAGGTTCATCTAGTCAAGGCTATAGTTTTTCCTGTGGTCATGTATGGATGTGAGAGTTGGACTGTGAAGAAGGCTGAGTGCTGAAGAATTGATGCTTTTGAACTGTGGTGTTGGAGAAGATTCTTGAGAGTCCCTTGGACTGCAAGGAGATCCAACCAGTCCATTCTGAAGGAGATCAGCCCTGGGATTTCTTTGGAAGGAATGATGCTAAAGCTGAAACTCCAGTATTTTGGCCACCTCATGCGAAGAGTTGACTCTGGAAAAGACTCTGATGCTGGGAGGGGTTGGGGGCAGGAGGAGAAGGGGACAACAGAGGATGAGATGGCTGGATGGCACCACTGACTCGATGGACGTGAGTCCGAGTGAACTCCGGGAGTTGGTGATGGACAGGGAGGCCTGGAGTGCTGCGATTCATGGGGTCGCAAAGAGTCAGACACGACTGAGCGACTGATCTGATCTGAAGTGTTCTCCACAGCCCGGCACACCCAGAGAGATTCACAAAGTTAAGTAGAGAAGAGAAGGGGGAGGGAGGAGATAGAGGTGACCTGGGGGAGAAAAGGGAGAGTCAAAAGGTGAAATAGCAATCAAGGCAGTAATCACACCCCTAAGTAAAAATGGGTACTGAAGGTTAGATTCTTAAAGGTACAAAATTGACAACAAATATCAAAAAGCAAAGATTAAAAATCTAGAGTAGAGGTTGCTAACGCTAAGTCACTTCAGTCTTGTCTGACTCTGTGCGACCCCATAGATTGCAGCCCACCAGGTTCGGTCGTCCCTGGGATTCTCCAGGCAAGAATACTGAAGTGGGTTGCCATTTCCTTCTCCAATGCATGAAAGTGAAAAGTGAAAGTGAAGTCGCTCAGTCATGACCGACTCTTTTCGACCCCTTGGACTGTAGCCCACCAAGCTCCTCCGTCCGTGGGATTTTCCAGGCAAAAGTACTGGAGTGGGGTGCCATTGCCTTCTCCAGCCTTTCCTAGCACTAGCAATAAATCCCTGAATTTCCAGTCTTTCCTCACATTCCCAAATGCCATCTTCCCCTCTGCAGTTCATAGTATCATTTTAACGTATTTTTCTTCTTGGTACATTTCAAAATGATGTGGTATTTTAATTATTTATTATTTATCCACAGAGCCATGGATGGCTCTTTTCAAAGATTTGTTTTTATGGCTATTTACTTGAGAGGAAAAGAAAAAAAAAAAAACCACCTGGAATACGCTATGAAATATTTGAAATTGAAATCTTTGTGCCTCTCCTCTCAAAATCTGTCTTGCTCACAGACATGAGGACTTTTGGCTCAAGGATCCTTTTGAATAACTTTCCTAGATGATCTGCCTTTTCAGCACTGCCTCTGTTCCTGAGTTTCTCACTTTCAAAAGAGGTATTCACTTATTTGAGACTCAGTTTTTCAATAAATCTGAATTTTATTTACTCAATAGACCTGGGGAGACAGTGTAAAGCTTTTCCAAAGAGGCAAAAAAGGTGAATCTCAGAAAAAAGAATCTCATTATTACATTCTACATGTCAAGTTTTTGTTTAATATTTTTTAAACTCTGAGTGGATGTCGTTACAGTCTGAGGCCTTTTGGGTGATTTCAAATGGCATATCAGGACTTAGACTTGCAGTATCTAAAAGTGCTCCCCGTGATCATTTACAGTTCGGTTTCTTTTTTTGGAAATAAGTGACCTCTTCATTTTTTGATAGGAATAGATATTTTGGAGTTTGCCTGTTTAACAAATAAAATTGTGTCACAATTTTCTACCTTCCTTACCCATAAACACTGGGTTGAGTGCTTTTGCTGGATTTCTTGTGAAGTTTGGAGAAGGAAATGGCAACCCACTCCAGTATTCTTGCCTGGAGAATCCCAGGGACGGCAGAGCCTGGTGGGCTGTGGTCTATGGGGTCACACAGAGTCGGACATGACTGAAGCGACTTAGCATCATTTTGTCAATTCAATGGTAATTCAAAGTATTGTGGCTGTAGAGCAGAGCCTGAGGACAGTGACTCCAAACTAAAGCTCCCCGTTCTTTGAAGCAGAGCAGACAGTGGGGTTTTCTTTGGCATAGATGTCTTTACATGTTATGTTTGAGTTCTGCGTCTATGATGTAAGTGCACTCAGAGTGTATTTTGTGTATTGAAAAAGTCTGTGGTCAGGAGTTCTGTCTCCTGGACAAAGAGCCTATGAATTGGGGAGTTATTTTGAGTTTGATGTTAAACTGAATCTTCCTTGAGAGTCTCCTTATTTGTGAGGAGGTGAGGAGAGTTCACTCCAGTGATGGCTCAGGTGTCCCTATCCTCCTTCACCAGGGACTGATCCACCTTAGGGATTATATCTCATCCTGGGGCAGGGCTTCCCAGATGGCAGAGTGGTAAAGAATCCTCCTGCTGATGAAGGAGATACAAAGACACAGGTTCAATCCCTGGGTCAGGAAGATCCCTGGAGAAGGAAATGGCAACCCACTGTATTATTCTTGCCTGGGAAATCCCATGGACAGAGGAGCCTGGCAGGCTACAGTCCATGGAGTTGCAAAGGGTCAGACACAACTTTAGCAAGTAAGCAACAACAAGCAAATGTCCAGTGATATCTATTTTTATTTTTTATTAATTTGTATTGGAGTGTAGTTGCTTTACAATGTTCTTAGTTTTTGCTGTATAGCAAAGTGAGTCAGTTATGCATGTATGCATATATTCCCTCTTTTTCAGATTCTCTTCCCATTTAGGTCACCACAGAGCACTGAGTAGAGTTCCCTGTGCTGTACAGTAGGTTCTCATCAGTTATCTATTTTATACATCATATCAATAGTGTATATGT
Source organism: Bos indicus (assembly GCF_029378745.1). Lineage (NCBI taxonomy): Eukaryota > Metazoa > Chordata > Mammalia > Artiodactyla > Bovidae > Bos > Bos indicus. The sequence goes on along the minus strand of NC_091766.1, from coordinate 15,704,734 downwards.
CAATCCCAGCCCATCCCATCCTGCCAGCCTGCTTGGTATCCATACGTTTTCTCTCTACATCTGTGTCTCTATTCTGCTTTGTAAATGACATTTGATATTTGTTTTATTTGCAATCTCCTAATGACATTTGATGTTGAGTGTCTATTCGTGTCCTTATTTAACATCTGTATATCTTTTTTGGTGATGTGTGTTCAAATCTTTGGCCCATTTTTTTAGCCATGTTTGGGACTTTATTTTTTCTCCCAAGGATTCTTGCTTTATTTTCAATTTTGCCATTTTTAACTGGATTGTTTATCATCTTACTGTTGTATTTTAAAAGTTCTTTGGACATTTTGGATACCAGTCCCTTGTCAGATATGCAGTAGGAAATGGCAACCCACTATAGTATTCTTGCATGGAAAATTCCATTCACGGAGGAGCCTGGGGGGCTACAGTCCATGGGGTTACAAAAGTCAGACATAACTGAGCAAAATAAAATATGTTCTGCAAAGATTTTTTTCGCAATCTGTGACTGTCTTTATATTCTCTTACCATTGTCTTTTATAGAACAAGGGATATTAATGAAATGAAGCTTATTTTTTTCTTTCTTGGATCTTGCTTTTGGTGTTATATCTTAAAATTCATCAATTAACACAAGATCCCCTGGATTTTTTTCCTGTAATCTTTTAGAATTTTTTTACTTTTGCATTTTACATTTAGAACTATGGTCTACTTTAAGTTTTCTGTAAGTTCTCTGTGTAGATTCACTTACTTGTTTTTGCATGTGAATATCTACTATTTATGGCACTATTTGTTGAAAAGTCTTTCTTTTCTCCATTGAATTGCCTTTTAGTCCTTTATCAAAGGTCTGCTGCTGCTGCTGCTAAGTTGCTTCAGTCATGTCTGACTCTGTGCAACCCCATAGACGACAGCCCACCAGGCTCCCCCGTCCCTGGGATTCTCCAGGCAAGAACACTGGAGTGGGTTGCCATTTCCTTCTCCAATGCGTGAAAGTGAAAAGTGAAAGTGAAGTCGCTCAGTCTTGTCCGACTTCTAGCAACCCCTTGGACTGCAGCCTACCAGGCTCCTCCATCCACGGGATTTTCCAGGCAAGAGTACTGGAGTGGGGTGCCATTGCCTTCTCCTATCAAAGGTCAGATAACTATATTTCTCTGGATCTATAAGAAAACAGTTGACTTCTGTATCCTCAGTCTTTCCATACTCTCTTATTAATTGCGGGAGTGATTTCTGGTGTTATGGATCCTTTCAGATATTTTACATAGAAAATCATGGCATACACAACAGAGTCAGTTTCATTTCTCCCTTCCTAATCTGTATGTATTTTATTTCCATGTCTTATTGCATGACCTGGGCCTTCCAGTATAGTGTGGAACAAGAGTGGTGAGAGGACACTTTACCTAGTGTCTTAGTATCTTAACAACAACAAAAAAAGCCTCTTGTTTCTCACCAGTAAGTGTGATGTTGCCTACAGGTTTCATGCAAATGTTCTATCTTAAGAGGCAGAACTCCCCTCTATTCCTAGTGCATTATCATAAGTGGATGTTAGGTTTTATCAAATGTTCTTGTCTTACATTCCTTTCATCCCTGATTTTAATAATATCTGTCTTCCCTCTCTTCTCATTTAGCCTGCCTAGACCTTTATCAATTTTACTGATTATTTCAAATCACCAGCTTTTGATTTTTTTGATAGTCTATATTCCTGCAATTTTTATGTCTTCCCTAGTTTCGGGGGGGGGGGGTCCATTTTATTTTAGTGTTATTGTGATATAACTGACATATAACATTTTTAAATATACAACATGATTTGATATTTGTATAGATTATGAAGTATTACAATAAGTCTAGTTAATTAACTAGACTAATATTATCACACATGGTTACAGTTTTTCTTATGATGAAAAATTTTAAATTTCCTCTTTTAGCAACTTTCCAATATGCAATAAAGTATTATTAACTATAGTCACACTGCTACATATTATATCCCCTGACTTATTTTATAACTGAAAGTTTATAACTTTTGATCTGCCTTCACCTATTTCACCCACCCCTTGACAACCCTCTCTTCACTTACCCCGTCCGGCAACTACCAATCTGTTCTCCATGTCTGTGAACTTGGGGTTTTCTTTTTTCTTTTGCATTCTTTGAAGGAAAGCCCTGTGAATCCTCTGTGTTATTATATAATCATGGACAGATTCACCAGCAGACCTCTGTGGACTTGAGTGAACTCCTGTGCAATATGGAGCTCTTAACATGTTCCTCAAGGTTAGCAAGGGCTTTGACTGAAAAGAGATCTTTCAGTACTTTATCATTTCATTCTGTGTGCTAAAAACTGGTGAGAAGCAGTCCTGAGGCTCATTGTATATAGAATCTGTGGAGGTCTAAGTTGTTAATGTCTTTTTAGCATGTAATATCATGGCAAGTTTTCTGAACCCTAAGTTCTAAATAACTTCTTAGCTCCACGAATGGGAGAGAGAAAGAATGGAGAAACAGTCTGCAATAAATGTTACACAAACTGCAAGTATGAGAATATTTTAATCTGGCCAGGTGCACCTGGCTAATTCAGGCCAATATGACTGAGAGAGTCATTTCCTAGGCAGGTTGATAAGAAGTCTAGGGGTCCCCAAGGAGAAGAGGGGTCTGGAATTCTCAAGGAGGAAGAAAGGACAAACTTTTTTTCCCTCTACATTCCTTAGGATTATATAACAATAATGTATCCTGCCTGGGGACAGTCTTTGGATTAAACCTTCTGGCTAATCCTGTTATCTTAAAATGTAAATTATGGGAGTAGGTCTGGTCTTTACAAGGATTATATAATAATAATGTATCCTGCCTGAGGACAGTCTCTGTATTAAACCTTCTGGCTAATCCTGTTACCTTAAAATGTAAATTATGGGAGTAGATCTGGTGAGGTCTTTACAACCTCCAGACATTCTTTTGATTCATTGGAGAGTATATAACTCCACTGCTAACACTAGCAAGCGGGGACTCTTTCTACCCTCTTCTGATTCTGTCAGAAGCTTTCTCTATCTTCTTTATACTTTAATAAAACTTTATTGCACAAAAGCTCTGAGCGATCAAGCCTTGTCTCTGGCCCTGGATTGAATTCTTCTCCTCCAGAGGCCAAGGATCCCGGCATCTTTGTGTGGTTCAATAACAACCTTTCATGGCTAAATGGTCCTCATTACAAGTTGTATTTCCACAGGCCTCCTGGACTCTCATGTTTGGTGATGGAAAGAGAAGGGAAAGCTCCCATTTCTTCACTGTGTTTTATTCATTAAAAACTACTGCAGATTTGACCTCATACATCATGGCTTTTTGCTTTGCATGTGCACTTAATCATGTCCAGCTCTTTGTGACCTCATGGATTGTAACCCATAAGTCACCTCCGTCCATGGGATTTCTCATGCAAGAATACTGGGGTGGAAAAATGGATTAAAGATCTAAATGTAAGACCAGAAAGTATAAAACTCCTAGAGAAAAACATAGGCAAAACACTCTCTGATGTAAATATAGCAGGATTGTCTATGACCCACTTCCCAGGGCAATGGAAATGAAAGCAAAAATAAACAAATGGGACCTAATTAAACTTGAAAGCTTTTGCACAGCAAAGGAAACTATAAGCAAGGTGAAAAGACAGCTGTCAGAGTGGGAGAAAATAATAGCAAGTGAAGCAACTGACAAAGAATCAATCTCAAAAATATACAAGCAACTCCTGCAGCTCAATTCCAGAAAAATAAGCGACCCAATCAAAAAATGGGCCAAAGAACTAAACAGACATTTCTCCAAAGAAGACATACAGAGGGCTAACAAACACATGAAAAGATGCTCAACATCACTCATTATCAGAGAAATGCAAATTAAAACCACAATGAGGTACCATTTCATGCTGGTCAGAATGGTTGCTATCAAAAAGTCTACAAACAATAAATGCTGGAGAGGGTGCAAAGAAAAGGGAACCCTCTTACACTGTTTGTGGGAATGTAAACCAGTATAGCCACTATGGAGAACAGTGTGAAAATTCCTTAAAAAACTGGAAATAGAACTGCCATATGACACAGCAATCCCACTGCTGGGCAAACACACTGAGGAAACCAGAATTGAAAGAGATACGTGTACCCTAATGTTCATTGTAGTATTGTTTACAATAGCCAGGACATGGAAGCAACCTAGATGTCCATCGGCAGAGGAATGGATAGGAAAGCTGTGGTACATATACACAATGGAATATTACTCAGCTATGAAAAAGAATGCATTTGAATCACTTCTAATGAGGTGGATGAAACTGGAGCCTTTTTTACAGAGTGAAGCAAGTCAGAAAGAAAAACAGCAATACAGCATATTAATGCATGTATATGGAATTTAGAAAGATGGTAATGATGACCCTATATGCAAGACAGCATAAGAGACACAGATGTAAAGAACAGACTTTTGGACTCTGTGGGAGAAGGAGAGGGTGGGATGATTTGAGAGAATAGCATTGAAACATGTATATTATCATATGTGAAATAGATCACCAGTCCAAGTTTGATGCATGAGACAAGGTGCTCAGGGCTGGTGCACTGGGATGACCCTGAGGGATGGGATGGGATGGGATGGGGAGGGAGGTGGGAGGGAAGTTCAGGGTGGGGAACACATGTACACCCATGGCTGATTCATGTGAATGTATGGCAAAAACCACCACAATATTATAAAGTAATTAGCCCCCAATTAAAATTTAAAAAATAAAAAGAATACTGGAGTGGGTTGCCATTTCCTCCTCCAAGGTATCTTCCCACCCCAAGCATTGAACCTATGTCTCTTGTGTCTCCTTCATTGGCAGTTGGATTCCTTACCACTGTGCCACCTGGGAAGCCCCCATATATCACGGAGGGCTGAGTTAAATGCTGTGTGATAACAAAGGAAATGAGTTTTTTTCCAAAAGAGATAGACATGTTTAAAATGATATTTGATCCATTTGTGTAGCATTTTTCTCATTTCTCCAAGGCACTCTAGACCTTGACATTAGAGAGCAGTAACATTTCAAGTGGTCACAGTAAAAATGCATAAATAGTTTGCATGTTCGTTATGCTGTTAAATTCATGATGAAGTAAGTATGGACAGAAAGTAAGTTCTGATGACCAAGACATAAAATAAGTGTTTGAAGGTGATAGAATCATATATAATCTTCCTATAAATTGGGCATAAATCCCAGAGTTCTGTCAGACTCACACATCTTACTGGAAACATATTTGTGATGTTTTAGGACAGTGATTTTTGAGGATGTGGCTGTGAACTTCACTCCAGAGGAGTGGGCTTTACTGAATTCTTTGCAGAAGAAACTTTACAGAGATGTGATGCAAATAATTCTGGGGAACCTGGTCTCAATAGGTAAGAATAACATTTCTTCACTTCTTCGAGAACAAGTATTCCTTGCCAATCACCATTGTTCCAAGATGTGGAATGTGGAAAAGGAATACAGTAGTCCCCCTTATCTGCATGGAATACATTCCAAGATGACCAGTGGATGCCTGAAACCACAAATAGTACTGAATCCTATACACACATCAGTACAGTTCAGTTCAGTCGCTCAGTCGTGTCCAACTCTTTGTGACCCCATGAAACACAGCACGCCAGGCCTCCCTGTCCATCACCAACCCCAGAGCCCAACCAAACCCATGTCCATCGAGTCGATGATGCCATCCAACCATCTCATCCTCTGTCGTCCCCTTCTCCTCCTGCCCTCAACCTTTCCCATACATACCCATGATACATTCAGAATTTGGTGCACGTAAGAGATTGATTAAAAGCAAAAAAGCAAAACGGCTGTCTGAGGAGGCCTTACAAATAGCTGTGAAAAGAAGAGAAGTGAAAAGCAAAGGAGAAAAGGAAAGATATAAGCATCTGAATGCAGAGTTCCAAAGAATAGCAAGAAGAGATAAGAAAGCCTTCCTCAGCGATCAATGCAAAGAAATAGAGGAAAACAACAGAATGGGAAAGACTAGAGATCTCTTCAAGAAAATTAGAGATACAAGGGAACATTTCATGCAAAGATGGGCTCGATAAAGGACAGAAATGGTATGGACCTAACAGAAGCAGAAGATATTAAGAAGAGGTGGCAGGAATACATAGAAGAACTGTACAAAAAACATCTTCACGACCCAGATAATCATGATGGTGTGATCACTCACCTAGAGCCAGACATCCTGGAATGTGAAGTCAAGTGGGCCTTAGAAAGCATCACTATGAATAGAGCTAGTGGAGGTGATGGGATTCCAGTTGAGCTATTCCAAATCCTGAAAGATGATGCTGTGAAAGTGCTGCACTCAATATGCCAGCAAATTTGGAAAACTCAGCAGTGGCCACAGGACTGGAAAAGGTCCGTTTTCATTCCAATCCCAAAGAAAGGCAATGCCAAAGAATGCTCAAACTACTGCACAATTGCACTCATCTCACCCGCTAGCAAAGTAACGCTCAAAATTCTCCAAGCCAGGCTTCAGCAATATGTGAACTGTGAACTTCCAGATGTTCAAGCTGGTTTTAGAAAAGGCAGAGGAACCAGAGATCAAATTGCCAACATCTGCTGGATCATCAAAAAAGCAAGAGAGTTCCAGAAAAACATATATTTCTGCTTTACTGACTATACCAAAGCCTTTGACTGTGTGGATCACAATAAACTGTGGAAAATTCTGAAAGAGATGGCAATACCAGACCACCTGACCTGCCTCTTGAGAAACCTATATGCAGGTCAGGAAGCAACAGTTAGAACTGGACATGGAACAACAGACTGGTTCCAAATAGGAAAAGGAGTACATCAAGGCTGTATATTGTTACCCTGCTTATTTAACTTATATACAGAGTACAGCATGAGAAACGCTGGACTGGAAGAAGCACAAGCTGGAATCAAGACTGCCGGGAGAAATATCAATAACCTCAGATATGCAGATGACACCACCCTTATGGCAGAAAGTGAAGAGGAACTCAAAAGCCTCTTGATGAAAGTGAAAGAGGAGAGTGGAAAAAGTTGGCTTAAAGCTCAACATTCAGAAAACGAAGATCATGGCATCTGGTCCCATCACTTCATGGGAAATAGATGGGGAAACAGTGGAAACAGTGTCAGACTTTATTTTTCTGGGCTCCAAAATCACTGCAGATTGTGATTGCAGCCATGAAATTAAAAAACACTTACTCCTTAGAAGAAAAGTTATGACCAACCTAGATAGCATATTGAAAAGCAGACATTACTTTGCCAACAAAAGTCTGTCTAGTCAAGGCTACGGTTTTTCCTGTGGTCATGTATGGATGTGAGAGTTGGAATGTGAAGAAAGCTGAGCACTGAAGAATTGATGCTTTTGAACTGTGGTGTTGGAGAAGAGTCTTGAGAGTCCCTTGGACTGCAAGGAGATCCAACCAGTCCATTCTGAAGGAGATCAGCCCTGGGATTTCTTTAGAAGGAATGATGCTGAAGCTGAAACTCCAGTATTTTGGCCACCTCATGTGAAGAGTTGACTCATTGGAAAAGACTCTGATGCTGAGAGGGGTTGGGGGCAGGAGGAGAAGGGGACAACAGAGGATGAGATGGCTGGATGGCATCACCGACTCGATGGATGTGAGTCTGAGTGAACTCCGGGAGTTGGTGATGGACAGGGAGGCCTGGCGTGCTGCGATTCATGGGGTCACAAAGAGTCAGACACGACTGAGCAACTGAACTGAACTGAACTGATTGAATAGATTGATATGGAGAATGAAATGGCAGTCCACCCCAGTATTATTGCCTGGAAAATCCCATGGACAGAGGAGCCTGGCAAGCTCTGTAGGGTCACAAAAGAGTTGAACATGACTTAGTAACTAACCAACAATAGCCAAGAGACTGATATCAATAACTAAGAATAGAACAAGTATAATACACATGCACTTAACACATGTAAGTGTCAAGTGTGCATAACTTTGCAGTTCAAGGTGAGAAAGCATAATAAGATCAATTTCTTTTTATTTCACAATTTAATAACAGAAGATTAATTTCTCCTATAGGTCTTAGCAACATCAGTATATAGCTTTTCTTAAGTTGGAATTTTCATCTTTTCATTTAAAAAGGACTTTACGGTTTCTGTTTGGCATACCTTAATTCTTGCATCACTATTCTTGCATTTTGGGGCCATCATTAAGAAAAGTGAAGGGACTTACCCTGGTGGTCCAGTGGCTAAGACTCCACACTCCCACTGCAGAGGGGCCAGGTTCAATCTCTGTTCCGAGAACTAGATCTCACATGCAGCAACCAAGACTCAGTGTAGCCAAATAAATAAATATTAAAAAAAAAAAAAGTAAGGCATCGTATCAGAGTCTTCTAAAGTTTGTTTAAAAAAAGAAATAAAGAAAAAGGATTACTTGAACACAAGCACAGGGATATCACCACAGTGATATGGCAACCAAGATGGCAACTAAGCGACAAATGGGCAGGTAGCAAATACAGCATGAACGCAGTGGACAAGGGGATGATTCATATCCTGGACATGACGGAGGCAGATGTTGCAAGATTTCATCATGCTACTCAGAAGGGTGCACAGTTTAAAACTACGAATTGTTTACTTCTGTGATTTTCCATTTAATATTTTCAGACTGCAGTTGACCATAGGTAACTGAAACCACAGAAAGCAAAACTGTGGATAAGGGAGGACTACCATACACTGGTACATAAACTAAGCATGTTACAGCTGATTGTGGACCTATGATCTAATATTGTTCTATAATTTATAATAATTTGCATTATTTTTCTGGGTCTGTATTTTAGAGGAAATTGGGACAATCATAACATTGAAGATTGGTACAAAACCCAAGGGAGGAAACTAAGGTGAGTTACACACACAGTAGACAATGTTCCACGTGAGAGTCCTGGTATGTCATAAACTTTTAAAAAATTTTTTATTTTTTATGTATTTGTTTCTGGCTGTCCTAGGTCTTTGTTGCTGCACAAGCTTTTTCTCTAGTTGTGAAGAGTAAGGGCTACTTTCTGGCTGCAGTGCATGGGTTTCTCACTGCAGGGGTTTCTCTTGTGGAGCACACCCCCTAGGGCATTCAAGCTTCAGTACTTGCAGTATGCAGGCTCAATAGTTGTGACACATGGGCTTCGTTGCTCTGCGGAGTATGGGATTTTCCCAGATCAGGGCTCCAACCCATGTCTCCTGCACTGGCAGGTGGGCTCTTTACCCGTGAGCCACCAGGGAAGCCCCTACCATAGCTTTTTAAAATAAGCAAATAAAACAAATTAATCACAGCTTCAAATTTATTTATCCTTAATTCTTTTTCCACTGAAAGTATTTATTTAAATGTGACATGGGTGTTCATCGTTTGTAACTTTATCCACTTTGGGAAACAATATTAAGAAACTCCATATATTAATATCACTGTTTTCATAATAGCTATATTATGAAAACACTGTTTTCATAATAGTCCGTTACAGAGCTTTCAAACAGTTTAGAAAGGGCAAAAAACGTTCACTTTTGCTATAAAATATAAAAATGTAGTTATAATACCCTACTAATATTTGTGAAATTATTAAAGAAATCAATAATTTCTCATTTTTTACAGAAGTCATGTGGTAGAAAAACTCTGAAAGCAAAGAAGGTAGTCAACATAGAGAAACTGTCAGCCAGATTCTAAATCTTAATCTGAACCAGAAAACTCCTTCTGGAGTAAAGCCATGTGAATGTCATGTGTGTGGAAAAGTCTTCTTGCATCATTCATTTCTTAATAGGCACGTCTGATCTCACACTGTACACAAACCATATGAGTATCATGAATATGAAGAGAAACCATATAAATGCAAGGAATGTGGGAAAACCTTCAGTTACCACAAATCTGTTCACAGACATGAAAGGAGTCACACTGGAGAAAAACTCTATGAATGTAAGGAATGCAGAAAAGCCTTCACATGGCTCACAATCTTTTGAAGACACTGGAGAAGGACCCTATAAATGTAAGGAATGTGGGAAAGACTTTAGTTGTTCCACTTCATTTTGAGCCCATGAAAGAACTCACACTGGAGAGAAGCTCTTCATATGTAAACAGTGTGGTAAATCCCTCAGGTGTCCTCTAGGCTTGCAAATCGATGAAAGAAACCACATTGGAGAAAAACCCTATGAGTGTAAGCAGTGTGGTAAAGCCCTCAGCTGTCCTAGTTCCTTTCAAAGACATGAAAGGATCCACACGGCAGAGAAACAATATGAATATAAACAAAAACTTTCAGTTCTCCTCTAGGTCTGCAAATCCATGAAAGAATTCACACAGGCGAGAAACCCTATGAATGTAAACAGTGTGGCAGAGCCTTCAGTTGTTACACATCCTTTCGAACACATGAAAAAACTCACACTGGAGAAAACCCTTATGAATGTACAGAATGCAGGAAAGCCTTCATTTATCACACTACCTTTAGAGGACACGTGAGAATGCACACTGGCGAGAAACCGTACAAATGTAGAGAATGTGGGAAAGCCTTCAGTCATCCCAATTCCTTTCGAAGGCATGAAAGATCTCATACATTGTAGAGGCCCAATGCCAAGCAGTGTCTGCTTACCTTTCTTGTGTAAATTCTTTTAGTTGTATACGTTGGATTGCCAGTTGATCAAACTGTTTCAGTTGGGTTTTTTTTTCTTTTTTCTTTTGCTTCCTCCCTCCCTTCCTCCTTGACTGTGTTTTCATCACTGGATATACCTCAGGGGAAGAGGTGTCCTCTCTACCCTGGTGTTTGTCATTGTTTTCCTCCAGAGAGCCTCACATCACTGCCATTAATGTTAGGGATCTCTCCCCATGATAGCTGGTTGCTTTATAGGATTTAAGGACCAACAGCTTAGTTCAGGTTTGAACTAATAATACCTTTGCTGACCACAGGGGTGCCGTGGTGTTTTCCTGTAAAACCTCAAGGGTAGGATCTTTGTTGCGGTACAGGTAGGGGCTACAGCACCAGAGGTACCCAAGAGTCTGGTGGTGGTGTTCCATCATTAAGTCATGTCCAACTCTGCAACCCCATGGACTGCAGCATGCCAGGCTCCTCTGTCCTCTGATTTCTCATGGAGTTTGCTCAAATTCATGTCCATTGAGTCACAGATGGCTACAGTCCATAGGGTCGCAAAGAGTCGAACATGACGGAAGCAACCTGGCATGCACACACTAGTGTTTCTGTGGTTAAGACTCTGAGCTTCCACTGCAAGGGGCACAGATTTGATCCCTGGTCAGGGAACTAAGAGCCCTCATGCCACATGCTGCAGCCAAAAATTTTTTCTAGTTTTTTAATAAAAAGGTTACTCCCACAGGAAATAAAATTGCAAACTGCTAAGGAAAATCAGTTACAGGGCCTTAATAATCAACAGAATCACAAATACTCAAATCAGCTGAGATAAGCAGCCCACGGTTCAGAAGGAAAAGCTACATTCTGAAGGCTTCCCGAGTGGCTCAGTGCTAAGGAATCAGCCTGCCAATGCAGGAGTTGTGGGTTCAATCACTGAGTTGGGAAGATTGACTGGAAGAGGAAATGATAACCCAATTCAGTTTTCTTACCTAGAAAGTCCCATGGACAGAGGAGCCTGGTGAAATACAGTCCATGGGGCCGCAAAGAGTCAGACATGACTGAGCAACTAAGTATGCACAAAGATGAAACACCGTCAAGCTTTGGTCTCCAGACTCCTGGTTGAAATTGAACTACTGGCCCAGATCAGTCCCTGGAGAAGCAAGGTAGGTCCATCAGAGCAGCCACAGGAGTAAACAACTCTGGGAGCTCTGCCCACCCTCCTCTCCCTGGGGAATAATGGGGAAAAGCTCACTCTCTGGGGCTTCCATTCTCACAATGAGGAAACCCTCACCCAGATTCACCTAAAAGTTCTGACCCAAAGGACTCTCAAATTCAATACCTTCTGCCAGAAGACAGAACACATGACCTTCACAGATTTTTTTTTCCCCCAACGGGCAGAAATTACTCGGAGTGCAGCTACATTGTGAATGTAAAACTGTAAACCACATCTTTTCTTTTTTATTGGCTGTGCCAGGTCTTAGTTCTGGTGTGTGGGATCTTCAGCTATGGCATGCAGAATCTAGTTCCCCAACCAGGGATTGAACCTGGGCTCTCTGCATTGGGAGTATGGAGTTTCAACCACTGGACCACCAAGGGAAATCCCTCCAACCTACATCTAGAAATAGGTACAAAGGAACCATAGTTAGAACCTTGAGAAGGGCCTTACCGGGCCACCCCAACACCGGTGCATCCCCAGATTTCCAAGGTTATAGCTTCTCTCAGTAGCAAGAGCTCTTTCTCAGGTGGGTGTGAGCAGGAACACACCTACAAGGGAGGTTATCAGGAAGAACCATCTGGCCTTTAAGTTCTCCCCTTTGCAGCCTCAAGGCAGGGGCTTAGCTTGAAGACACTGACCTCAGGCTCTGCTCCCATTCAGGTTGCTCTGGACCAGCATTGAGATTTTAAAAGTGACAAACCCATTGTTTGAAGAATCCAGTGCATGCATGCCAAGTCGCTTCACTCATGTCCGGCTCTTTTCGACCCTAGAGACTGTAGCCCACCAGACTCCACTGTCCATAAGGTTTTTCCAGGGAAGAATACTGGAGTGGGCTGCAGTACCCTCCACCAGGGAATCTTCCTGACCCAGGGATTGAACCCATGTCTCTTATGTCTCTTGCATTAGCAGGCAGTTTCTTTACCACTAGTGCCAACAGGGAAGCCCCAGTAGAATCACTCAAACCCAGTGTTTATATGTAAAAAAGGGAAGAAAATTGTAAGGCATTTTTTTTAGTTCAGCTAGAAAATTCACAACTATATAATATCTATTCCTTTCAGAAAATGAATATGGCAGTTGTTATTTGCACAGAAATAAACCACTTGAAAAACAATCACATTAGAACCCGTCTTAAGTGTTGCAAGTCTAAGCCTGATGGTCCATTTGAAACAACCCACAAGAAAATGACAGTGTAGTAGGGGTCATCCCAGAATAGCAAGCTCCCCACCCAACCCCACCCGCAACCCCGCTGCCACACATAGCCATGTCCTCCACCTGCCTCTCGTCTGTGGAAAAACCTTAGCCTCCCAGGCCTTCCCCAAGTTCTAAAGAGTAAATTTAATCAGAGGAGTGAGAAAATGCAGAAAGAAAGGTCAACAATTGAGCAAAACAAAATAATAATACTTCAGCCAGTAAAGTCAAGGACTTTCATTCCTCCTCAAGTGCGTGCTAAGTTGCTTCAATAGTGTCTGACTCTTTGCAACTTCATGGACTGCAGTCCACCAGGCTCCTCTGTCCATGGGATTCTCCAGGCAAGGATACTGGAGTGGATGGCCAGGTCTTCCAGGGGATTGTCCCAACTCAGGGATTGAAACCTTGTCTCAGGCATCTCCTGCATTGCTAGTCGGGTTCTTTACCACTAGCACCATCTGGGAAGCCCTGCTCCTCAAGGACTATAGATAATACTCTGAGCCATATCCTCTGAGCTGTTTTGCAGATACTGAAGCCCCCACCAAGTGGAAGAAGTTAACTGTATGCAGCCCACAAGCAAATAGACCTCAGACTGGTTGGAACCAGAAAGTTGATGACGTTTACTCCCAAAAACATCAGAAGAATGTCCATCAGCTGATCATGCACCCCACAAACCCCTCTCCCTCATCCTATCTTTAAAAATCTTTCCTGAAAGCCTTCAGGAGTTCAGGACTTTTAAGCACTAGCTTCCTGGACTCCTTACTTGATGCCCTGCAATAAATGCCACACTTTCCTTCACCACAGCCCAGTGTCAGTAGGTTGACTTTTCTCTGCAGGGGTGAGTGAACCCAAGTTTGGTTCCTAACAAGACCTCAGAATAGTTATGCACACTCCCAGGGAAATTTTTAGAAAGGAAGAATTCTTTGCAAATGGAATGTAATAACACTGAAGTCATTATTTCATTTTTCTGAAACATTCCTTTCTTGCTCGTTTGAAATATTTTATTCTTATTAATGATATTTTACAAATAGAAAAATGAGATTCAAGTGAATAAATTTTTCAAGGTGACAAACAGCGAGGGGCAGTGCTCACAGGTGAGTTTCCAAAGAACCTCCACCCAAATGTCTTTCCCAAGGATGTCTGTGACCAGGAAAGATCTCAGAGGGTTTTATACAACACAGTTACAGGTGGTTATTCTCTGCTTAGCTCTCATGTAAAATAGCCACAAACAAAAAAATGAATCTTTTTAAAGTGAGCCAAGCATTGACTGTGGGGAAATGACAATTAAAATATTGGGTCTGTTTGAAATGATCATGGAGAACGAATAGCTGATGACGCTGTGAATTAGAGAGGACAAGTTGGCTATGAGAAGGCGGGAGGGATCTGAAAGTTTAGGGATTTATTGCCAGCCCTAGGAAGCGTTGGAGAAGGCAATGGCACCCCACTCCAGTACTCTTACCTGAAAAATCCCATGGACGGAGGAGCCTGGTGCACTGCAGTCCATGGGGTGGCTAAGAGTCCGAAAGGACTGAGCAACTTCACTTTCACTTTTCACTTTCATACATTGGAGGAAGACATGGCAACCCACTCCAGTGTTCTTGCCTGGAGAATCCCAGGGACGGGGGAGCCTGATGGGCTGCAGTCTGTGGGGTCGCACAGAGTTGGACACGACTGAAGCGACTTAGCAGCAGCAGCAGCAGGAAGCATTAGGCAGGAGGGACAGGTCATGAACTTGAGGTTCTACTCCTAAATTTTTGAATAATTCAAAAGACGATGAATGCCACTGGGAAGGGAAAAGGGACTGGGGACCCCACAGACCACAGCTGCTCCCACTCGCCAACCCCTGAAACCGAGTCACAACTGTCCCTGGCTGATCCTTCCTGTGGTCACCGTACAATCTGGAGGAGACAAGGGACTGCTGGGTCAGGGCTGCCCAGAGAGGATCCAGAGCCAAAGTCGAGGAGCACAGTGAAGGGACAGGACCACCTTCCCCGACCCGGGTCCTTGCTTTCAGTCCCGCCCCCACTAGCGAGCCCAAGGGGACTGAGGTCCCAGAGGCACCCTCGGCCCACCTGGGTCCGCAGACTCCAGAGCTGACTGCAAAGGGCCCCGTGTCCCACCACGGCCGAAGCCCACTCAATCTCCCCTCTCCGCACACTTCCCGACTTCTGGGGTCCTCCCAGCCTCCCCACTTCCACTTCCGAATCCGGCGCAGGTCTAGGCGCAACAAAAGCTCCACCTGCGGCGGGGAAGCACAAGTGAGACGCGATCCCCAGCGCATCCACGCGGAGGAACAATGTCCACGCCAGGCAGACAGTGGCCCCACGCACCTGCCCTTGATGCGCTCCCTAGAGCACCCTTCGAAAGGACGCTCCCTCCCCACCACCATCACCCTGCCCCCGTGGGTAACAGCAGGTGGAGGTCACGTGACCAAACAGACCTGGCTTCTGCCCTGACCCTCCAAGGATCTTTGCGTTTAAGCCGAGCTAGCTCCAGACCTGAGGGGGACACAAATGTGTAAGCAGAGAACTCAAGGCTGTTTTTAGTGGAATGGACCCCTTGAGGAGCAGGCCCAGAGCACATGGATTGCCTGCCTCAGGACAGCCTGGAACAGGATGATCTCCTCCCACCAATCACAAACTATGAGAAGTCTTCATTAAATTCTTAGGTATCCGCTTTACTCTGGCAGGAGATTGACTTCACATTAGTTTCTAAGTGTGTTCTTAAAGCACTTTGAGATGTGAACAGCTATAATATTCCCACAACAAATTTCCTATTTTCTCTGATAAAAGAAAATAAAGGGTTATGTAAATGTGGGATATACCCAGAAACGACTAATATTCTTAAGAGAGTCGATTGATGTTGTTATTGTTCAGTCACTAAGTCTTGTCCCACTCTTTAGGACCCTATGGACTGCAGCACACCAGGCTCCTCTGTCCTCCACTATCTCCTGGAGTTTGCTCAAACTCAAGTCCATTGAGTCAGTGATGCCATCCTACCATCTCATCCTCTGTCTTCCCCTTTTCCTCCTGCCTTCAATCTTTCCCAGCATCAGGGTCTTTTCCAATGAGTCAGTTCTTCACATCATGTGACCAAAGTATTGGAGCTTCAACTTCAGCAGCAATCCTTCCAATGAATATTCACGGTTGACTGGCTTGATCTCCTTGCAGTCTGAGGGACTTAAAGAGTTTTCTCCAGCACCACAATTTGAAAGCATCAATTTTCAGGCACTCAGCCTTCTTTATGGCACAAAATTCTTAATGCACTTATCCATTTATTTGAAGGGCTTTGTTGAGATGCAATATACATACTACATACAACATAAGGCCACTTTTAAATGGACAATGCAGTGGTTTTCAGTATATTCACAGACATGCAGTCATCACTATGGTCCATCTTAGAACATTTATATCATTTCAAAAAGAAACCCCTGTACCCTCTAGCCATCAGTGTCTTCCCATCTTTCTCTTCCAGGCCCTAGGCAATCACTAATCTGCTTTCTGTCTCTCTAGGTTTCTATATTCACTGACTTCATATGAATGGAATTCTATAAAATGTGGACTTTGTGGTTAACTTCATTTACTTAGCATAATTTTTCAAGGGATATCCAGGTATTGATACTTCTTTCTTTTTATGGCAGAGAAATATGCCATGAAATTAAAAGATGTTTTCTCCTTGGAAGGAAAGCTATGATAAATCTAGACAGCATATTAAAAAGCAGAGACATCACTTTGCTGACAAAGGTAGGTATAGTCAAAGCTATGGTTTTTCCAGTAGCCATGTACAGATGTGAAAGTTGGACCATAAAGAAAGCTGAGCACCAAAGAACTGATGCCTTTGAACTGTGGTGCTGGAGGACTCTTGAGAGTTCCATGGATGGCAAGATCAAACCATTCAATACTAATACCTGAATATTCATTGGAAGGACTAATGCTGAACGTGAAGCTCCAATACTTTGGTCTCCTGACATGAAAAACTGACTCATTAGAAGAGACCCTGATGCTGAAAAAGATGGAAGGCAGGAGGAGAAGGGGACAACAGAGGATGAGACGGTTGGATGGCATCACTGACTCGATGAATGTGAGTTTGAGCAAACTCAGGGGGATAGTCAAGGACAGGAAAGCCTAGTGTGCTGCAGTCCATAGGTTTGCAAAGAGTTGTACACAACTTAGCGACTGAACAACAATAATAAAATATTCTGTTGTGTGGCTATAGCACATTTCTGTATCCATCTGTTAAAGGACATAGGATTATTACTACTTTTGACTATTATGGAAACTGTTGCTATAAGCATTTGTAAAAAAAAAAACCAGAAACCTCAATTGGAGTCAGGGGACCACAAGGCAGAGCTCTCATATCCTACAATGATAGCAGAGCCAAAGAGGAAGAAGGAGGCTTCTTTCCCTGCAAGGACTCAGCCAATGAAAAACCATAGATTTTTTTTACTATCACCCTCATAATGTCCTTTTCCCTCTGTAAACGCATCCTCCTTCCTTTGCTCTGGGGTGACTGGCTCACAACTCACCATGACTTCAGGTCCTGAAGTGTAATTCTCTGCCGATCCCAAGTAAACCCATGTTTGCTGGAGAAATATCTGACAGTTCATTTCAAGTCAATGCATTCATGCACAAATTTTTGTGTGGACGTGTGTTTTTATTTCACTTTGATACATGCCTGGGAGTGGAATCAATGGGTCATGTGGTAATTCTAGCTTTAATCTTTGAGGAACTGCCAGACTGTTCCAAAGTGACTGCATCATTTTCTATTTTCCACCAGCAGTGTATGAAGGTTTCAATCTCACCATATCCTCAAGTATACCTGCTATTCTCTCACTTTTGATTCTAGCCATTCTAGTGGATATGGAGTTGTTTCTCACTGTGGTTTTTTAATTGAGTTATAATTAGCATATCACATTATATTGAGTTGGCTAGTGCTACCTTAGGGAAAACTTGAATAAACTTTTTGGCCAACCCAGTATTAGTTTCAACTGTACAACATAATAATTCTATATTTGTATGTATTGCAATATGACTACCACAATAAGTCTAGTTAACCTCTCTCACCACACATATCTACCAAAAAAAATTTTTTTTTTCTTGCAATGAGCACTTTTAAGCTCTACTCTCTTGTGTTCATTTGCTCAGTTATGTTCAACTCTTTGGACCCTTAGGTCTGTAAGCCACCAGGGTCCTCTGTCCATGGAATTTTTCAGGCAAAAATACTGGAGTGGGGTGCATTTCCTCCTCCAGGGGATCTTCCTGGACCAGAGATTGAACCCAGATCTCCTGCATCTCCCACATTGGCGAGCAACTTCTTTACCACTGAGCCACCAAGGAAAGCCAGTAAATGTTGTTTAGTCACTAAGTCATGTCTGATTCTTTTGCAGCCCCATGGACTATAGCCTGCCAGGCTCCTCGGTCCACTTTCAAATATGCAATACAGTATTATTGATTATATTGCTATACTGCACATTACATTCCTGTGACTTATTTTATAAACGGGAATTTGCACTATTTGAATTCCTTCACCAATTTTGCCCACCACCCCCCCTCATTGTAGTTTTGACTTGTATTTCCTTCATGTGTAATCATGTCCAGAAATCCTAGTATATCTTCCTTGGAAAAATTTCTATTCCAGTGTTTTGCCACCTTTAAATTGGATTATTTGGCTTTTTATTATTGATTAGGAGTTCTTTATACTTTATCCAAGTCTCTGACCAGTATATAATTTTCAATTTTTTTTTGCCTTCTGTGGGCTGTTTTCACTCTTACTTTAAGAGTTTTTACTTTTGATTGTGATCACATACATATACTATAAAAATGTACATCTTAACTATTTTAAGTGTACAGATCAGCAGTGTGAAGTACATTGACTATGGAAAACCAATCTCCAGAGCTTGGTTTTCATCATGCAAAACTGAAACTCTGTACTCATTAAACAACTCCCCATTCATACCTTCCTCCAGCCCCTGAAACCACTGTTCTACTTTCTGTCTCTATAAATTCCACTGCTACGGGAACCTCACATAAGTGGGATCATGCAGTGGTTGTCCTGCTCGGATAGGCCTATTTTACTTCACATGATGTCCCCACGGTCTATCTGTGTTTTAACATGTGTCAGAACTTCCTTTCGCATTGAGTGTGCACTCACTTGCTCAGTTGTGTGGGGCCCCCAGTTATGTGGGCCCCGTGGACTGTGGCCCGCCAGGCTCCTCTGTCCATGGGATTTCCCAGGCAAGAATATTGGAGTGGGTTGCCATTTCCTCCTCCAGGGGATCTTCCCAACTCAGGGATTGAAGCTGCATCTCCTGCGTCTCCTGCATCGCAGACAGATTCTTTACCACTGACTGAGCCACCAGGGAAGCCCCCTTTCTCATTAAATCTGAATAATATTCTATTACATGTATGCTCCATCTTATTGATCCAGTCGTCCTTGATGGACTCTTGGGTTGCTTCCACATTATTGCTGTTGTGAATAATGGCCCTATGAACAAGTGTACAAGTATCTGTCCATATTTTAGATTCTTTTGAGTGTACACCCAGTAGAGGAATCGCTGAGGAACCGTCCTATTGTTTTCCATACCAGAAGAATAATTTTATATTCCCACCAATAGTGCACAGGGATTCTAATGGTGTGTTCCCTTTCTTGATGGTGCTCTTTGATGCACAACATTTATTAATTTGGTGAAATCCAAAATATCTTTTTTTCCCTCTATTTGCTTTCGGGGTCATATCTAAGAATACTTTGCCAAATCCAAGGTCATAAATTATTTCCTTCTGATTGAAAGGCGATAGGATCACTCTTTATCTGGCTTTTCTGGGTTTGACATCTAAAAGAGAGGTTCTAACGGAGTAAAGACGCTGAAACTAAGTGATGGGGCAAGTGACTGCTCAAGGGGCAGCAGAGCCAGATCCAGAGTCAGCTTCTAGCCCTCATTTAGGTTGAACTTAGGTTCAGCCAAGTGTTTAAGGTAGCGCTTTGCACAAATTTCAGATCAAATTGCTGGAATAGGCAGATCCTGTGCTCACCTCCTCTCAGGGACACACCAAAACTATAACCACATATAGAACCGCTGCCTCTGAGAATTGACCTGAAGACTAGCACGACAGATTTTCTACACCTAAGGCTGTAAAGAAAAGGTTACATTGAGAAAGGTAGGAGGCACAGAGTCCTGGTCTTGTGAGAACCAACCGCCCCCACACTCCTGTGTGGCAACCCACAAACAGGAGAGATGATGAGCAGGGGTCCAGGTCCCATATCAGGCTCCCCAGCCTGGGGAGCCTGCACTGGGAAGCTGAGCGCCCAAAACAGCTGACTCTGAAAACCAGCAGGGCTCACATCTGGGGGAGCCCAGAAGCCATAGGAAAGGGAAGAGACTCCACTCTTAAAGGACTCATGCAGAGACTCATTCACTCCAAAGTCCATCATAAAGGCAGCAGCTTGAAAAGCACCTGGGCCATACAAAAAGGAGAATCATCGGCTAATTTCAGGGTGTGCACCAGAGGGGCAGGGGTCCAGTGGAACTTTAGGGACAGAAGTGCTGGCAGTCATTTGTTTTTACTTTCTTTCCATGTAGCTGGCCTGGTGCTGGTGAGCACCATTTCTATCGGTCTCCATCAGCCTACCTAACACCACCTGCCCTGCCCCTGCTTTCTCTTAAGAACTCAAGAGGCCAGCCATACGCACCAGCACCCCCTCCCACAGCAGTTTCAGCCAGGGCCTGTAGACATTTGGACCAGGGACCAGCTCGACCTACTAAGGCCATCTGCAGCAGTCACAGACAGGTCTGCCTGGGGACCAACCTCACCCACCAGAATACCTGCAATAACTGCTGTCTACCCATCACAGGAGGGCACATGTAGGGGATACCCCCGGGACACCTGGCTTTGTTGACCAGGGGAGATGGCCCCACTGGATCCATAGGACACCTCCTACATAAGGCCACTCTTTCAAGGCTGGGTGACATAACTGAATCTTTCAAAGAATATCTTTCAAACATGAGGATCTCTCAGAGAAACAACTAAGCAAAGAGGAGATAAGAAACTTACCAGATAATGAATTAAGAGTAACACTTGTAAAGATGTTCATCAGACTCAGTAGAAAACTGGATGGATTTGATGAGAGAGTCACCAAAAGCCTAGGCAAGTTGCAAGCCTCCTTCAGCAAAGGGCTAGAAACTATAAAAAAGGAAGATTTAAAACTTTTGTATTCATTTACTAAAACCAAAAATACACTCGTGGAAACCAGCAGGAGGTCAGAGAAGGCAAGAAAACAGACTGGTGATGTGAGTGACGAGGGTAGTAAAAGTCACTCAATCAGAAGAGCAAAAAGGAAAGAGAACAAAACAGAAAAACAAGAAAAGGGCCCATGAGGGGGCCCAACTTCTCCGGCAGGGGAAGGAGCAGCCATGGCCAAGCAGACCAGCTTCCAGAGTCCTCTCCCCACTCCCAGCACGTGCCCACCCTGCTGCCAGGGTGCCCCCGAGGACGGTCAGCTCCTCATCGGGGGTGGAGAAGGAGGAGCCCAAGAGGACACCTGGGAGGCTGTCAACTAAACCTACTCCCGCCAAAGTGGAAACAAAGCCAAAGAAGGCAACAGGAAAGGATGAATTTTACATAGAAAAGTGCAAGCAAAAGGGGAAAGGGGAGCAAAGGGAAAACGGGGGAAATGGCCACCCAAGAGACTAAAGATTTACCTGCATCAAATGGAGAGGCTGAAAACAAGGCGAGCCCAGCCTCTGATGGAGCAGGAAAGAAAGAAGTTACGTGTGATTAAGATCACACACCCGAGCCTATCAGTGGTTCCTGTCTACCTTCTTGTACAATACAAAGGAATATTTGTATCAATTATTTTGTAAATGCAAAGTTTTTTAGCAGCTCTAGTAGTATTTTTAAGAAGATAGAAATCCTACCTCATCCATTTTTAAGGTGCAAACGCTTTCTTTTTAAATTTTAGCATAGCTGATTTACACTGTTGTGTTAGTTTCGGGGACACAGCAAAGTGAATTAGGTATACATATATCCACTCTTTTTTTTAGATTCTTTTCCTAAACCAGAGTATTGAGTGCAGTTCCCTGTGCTATACAATAGGTCTTTTAATCTATTTGATATATAGTATGTGCCTTTGTCAACCCTCCCTCCCCCCTTCCCCGTAAGCATAAGGTTGTCTCCCACATCTGTGACTCTATTTCTGTTTTGTAAGTTAATTTGTACCATTTTTTAAGATTCCACATATAAGTGATATCACATGATATTTGTCTTTCTTTGTCTGACATTACTCAGTTTGACAATCTCTAGGTCCATCCATGTTGCTGCTATAAATACTTTTTATTTAAGAGTTGAAATGATTTCCTGGTTGGTTGAGTTTTGGGGGGCGGTTTTGATACAAACAGAAAATACTAGTATATTGAATGTGGGAAATTTCAATTGTGTTTGGTGTCATCTTAATGCTCCATAGATGGGTTAGCTTTTATATCCTATGATACAAAGCATATTAAATGGCAGTTTTGAGTCAATAGTGCATTTAATGTCTTAAACTTTTTTTTTTTTTTTTTTTTGGCCGTGACACGCAGCATGAAGGATCTTCGTTCCCTGACCAAGGATTGAACCCATGCCCCCTGCATTGGGAGCATGGAGTCTTAGCCACTGGACTGCCAGGAAAGTCTCATTGAACACTTTAAATTTCTTCTCTCCCCCTGTTGTTTTTGGGTAGAATTGTTTCCCAAAGCAAACCACTCCTTGATCTTGGCTCTCTAGTCAGAATTTTGTGCACTCTGTAACACCTTGGGTCATGGTAGTGCAATTTTCCTAGTAACTTTGCTAATGTGCTGTGAACACATGAGAAACTTGAAAAACTTCAGTATTATTGTATGTGATACTAAGTTGTGAATTAGTGGGACTTATGATGTAACAACATATCCACATTTGACTCAATTACAAGCACTGAAATTGAAGCTGTGATCAAAAATCTCCCAAAAAACAAAAGCCCAGGACCAAATGGCTTCATAGGAGAATTCTATCAAAGAATTAGAGAAGATCTAATGGCTATCCTTCTAAAACTCTTTCAAAAAATTGCAAGGAACACTTCAAATTCATTCTATGAGGCCACCATCACCCTGATAGCAAAACCAAAGACAACACAAAAAAAGAAAACTGCAGGCCAATATCACTGATGAATATAGATGTAAAAATCCTCAACAAAATTTTAGCAAACAGAATTCAGCAACACATCAAAAAGCTCATATACCATGATCAAGTTGGGTTTATGCCAGGGACACAAGGATTCTTCAATGTACAGAAATGAATCAATGTGATATGCTATATTAACAAATTGAAAGATATAAACCATATGATAATCTCAATAGATTCAGGAAAAGCCTTTGACAAAATTTAGCACCCATTTATGATTAAAACTTTTCAAAAATGGGCATAGAAGGAACCTACCTCAACATAGTAAAGGCCATATATGATAAGCCTAGAGCAAACATTATTCTCAATATGAAAAACTGAAAGCATTCCCCCTAAGATCAGAAACAAGACAAGGGTGTCCACTTTCACCACTATTATTCAACATAGTTCTGGATGTCCTAGCTACCGCAATCAGAGAATAAAAAGAAATAAAAGGAATCCAGATTGGAAAAAAAGAAGTAAAGCTCTCAGTTTGCAGATGTCATGATACTGTACATAGGAAAACCCTAAAGATAGTATAGAAAATTACTAGAGCTAATCAGTGAATTTAGCAAAGTTGCAGGATACAAAATCAATACACACAAATCACTTCCATTTCTATATACTAACAATAAAAAATCAGAAAGAGAGATTAAGGAATCAATCCCATTCACCACTGCAACAAAAAGAATTAAATATCTAGGAATAAACTTGCCTAAGGAGATGAAAGAACTGTACACAGAAAATTATAAGACACTAACAAAATAAATCAAAGATGACATAAACAGATGGAGAGATATTCCATGTTCCTGGGTAAGAAGAATTAATATTGTGAAAATGACTATACTACCGAACACAATCTACAGATTCAATGCAATCCCTATCAAATTACCAATGGCATTTTTCACAGAACTAGAACAAAAAATTTCACAATTCATATGGAAACACAAAAGACCCCGAATAGCCAAAGCAGTCCTGAGAAATAGAATGGAGCTGAAGGAATTAACCTTCCTGAATTCAGATTATACTACAAAGCTACAGTCATCAAGACAATATGGTACTGGCACAAAAACAGAAATATAGACCAATGGGACAAGATAGAAAGCCCAGAAACAAACCCATGCACCTATGGGTACCTTATTTTTTACAAAGGAGGCAAGAATATACAATGGAGCAAAGACAAAGTTGTAAATAAATGGGGCTGGGAAAACTGGACAGCTACATGTAAAAGAATGAAATTAGGAACACTTCCTAACACCATACACAAAGATAAACTCAAAATGGATTAAAGACCTAAATGTAAGACCAGAAGCTATAAAACTCTTAGAGGCAAACATAGGCAGAACACTTGATGACATAAATCAAAGCAAGATCCTATATGACCCACCTCCTAGAGTAATGGAAATAGAAACAAAAGTAAACAAGTGGGACCTGATTAAGTTTAAAAGCTTTTGCACAGCAAAGGAAACTATAAGCAAGGTGAAAAGACAACCCTCAGAATGGGAGAAAGAAGGAAAGAAAGTAGTGCCCAACTCTTTGCAACACCATGGACAGTAGCCTGCACCAAGCTCCTCCGTCCATGGGATTTTCTAGGCAAGAGTACTGGAGTGGGTTGCCATTTTCTTCTCCAGGGAATCTTTCCAAACCAGGGATCGAACCCAGGTCTCCCTCATTGTAGACAGACGCTTTACCATCTGAGCCACCAGGGAAGTCATACAAATGAAACAACTGACAAAGGATTAAGTTCCAAAATATACAAGCAGATCATACAACTGAATGCCAGAAAAACAACCCAATCAGAGTGGGAAAAAGACCTAAACAGACACTTCCCCAAAGAAGACATACAGATGGCTAACAAACACATTAAAGGATGCTCAACATTGTTCATTACTAGAGAAATGCAAATCAAAACCACAATGAGATGTCACCTGACACTGGTCAGAATGGCCATCATCAAAAAGTCTACAAACAATAAATGCTGGAGAGGGTGTGGAGAAAAGGGAACGCTCCTGCACTGTTGGTGGGAATGTAAACTGATACAGCCACTATGGAAGACGGTATGGAGATTCCTTCAAAAACTAGGAATAAAACCACCATATGACCCAGCAATCCCACTCCTAGGCATATACCCTGAGGAAACCAAAATTGAAAAAGACATGTGTATTCCACTGTTCATTGCAGCACTATTTACAATAGCTAGAACATGGAAGCAACTTAGATGTCCATCAACAGATGAATGGATAAAGTTGTGGTACATATCCACAATGGAATATTACTCAGCCATAAAAAGGAACACATTTCAGTCACTTCTGATGAGGTGGATGAACCTAGAACCTATTATACAGAGTGAAGTGAGTCAGAAAGAGAAAGATAAATATCGTATTCTAACGCACACATATGGACTCTAGAAAGATTCTGAAGAATCTGAAGGTACTGAAGAATTTATTTACAGGGAGGCAATGGAGAAACAGACAGAGAGAACAGACTTATGGAGATGGGGAGAGGGGAGGAGAAGGTAAGATGTATGGAAAGAGTAACATGGAAACATATTACCATATGTAAAATAGATAGCCAACAGGAATTTGCTGTATGGCTCAGAGGTTCTGTATCAACCTAGAGGGGTGGGATGGGGAGGGAGATAGGAGGAAGGTTCAAAACGGAGGGGATATATGTATACCTATGGCTGATAAGAGTCAGACACGACTGAGCGACTTCTCTTTCACTTTTCACTTTCATGCACTGGAGAAGGAAATGGCAACTCACTCCAGTGTTCTTGCCTGGAGAATCCCAGGGATGGGGGAGCCTAACGGGCTGTTGTCTATGGGGTCCCACAGAGTCGGACACGACTGAAACGACTTAGCAGCAGCAGCATGGCTGATTCATGTTGAGGTTTGACAGAAAACAACAAAATTCTGTAAAGCAATTTTCCTTCAATAAAAAAATAAACTAAAAAAATTTCCCCCTGCGTTTTCTGAGTGTTATAGCTTTTTGTCTGTTTGTTTGTTCACTGCACTGGGTCTTCAATGCTGTGCCCAGGCTTTCTTTAGTTGCGCTGAGCAGGGGCTACTCTGTAGTTGCAGTTTGTTGCGGAACACAGGCTCCAGGCAGGCAGACTCAGAAGTTGAGGTTTGTGTACTCTAGAGGACAGGCTCAGGAGTGGAGTGCAAGCTTAGATGCTCCACAGCATGTGGGATCTTCCCAGACCAGGGGTCAAACCCATGACCTCTGCATGGCAGGTGGATTCTTAATGACTGGACCACCAGGGAGGTGTCTACTTGTGTACTGTTCGTGCTAATGATATGTTGGGGCAGTCAGACCTGGGTTTTCCATGGCTTCAAGCACCAGGCTGAAGGGCTTGGACTTGTTCTACAGAGCACTGGGAAGCAGGGGCAAACCAGAGAATCTTAGCAGACCTGGGTGGATGACTAGCAATTGAAGGCTGGGACAGGTTATATACTTAAAGCTATGGTTTTTCCAGTAGCCATATATGGATGTAAGAGTTGAACCATAAAGAAGGCTGAGTACCGAAGAATTGATGCCTTCAAACTGTAGTGCTGGAGGACTCTTGAGTGTCCCATGGACTGCAAGGAGATCATACCAGTCAATTCTAAAGGAAATCAATCCCGAATATTCATTGGAAGGACTGAAGCTGAAGCTTCAATGCTTTGGGCCACCTAATTCGAAGAACTGACTCACTGGAAAAGACCCTGATGTTGGGAAAGATTGAAGGCAGGAGGAGAAGGGTTCAGCAGAGGATGAGATGGTTGGATGACATCACTGACTCAATGGAAATGAGTTTGAGCAAACTCTGGGAGATGGTGAAGGACAGGGAAACCTGGTGGGCTACAGTCCATGGGGTCGCAAGGAGTCGGCTACGACTGAGCAACTCAACAACAGCAACACTCACTGCCCAAAGACCCGTCCTCTGAGAATCTCTCTGGTTTGCAATTTTCTGAGAAGCCAGCTGCTCATCAGACTGTCCTGCAAACATCTTAATCCCGGCGTAGCTCACTCATCCCTCCCTGGGGAGTTACTCGGGGGCAGACCTTGACTGGCTCCATCGCAGGACCGCTCCGCGCCTCTCACAAGGGGACCCTTTGCGCACCCAAAATGGAACGCAGTCTGCAGGACGTTGCTGCAGTTCAGGCTGTGGACACGCGGGGGCAGTAGTGTCAAGGTCAAAAGTCTGAGAAAGGCGCCTGGCGTTCTGGCGGCTGCAGGGGATCACGCGAGCTTCCGAGGTCAAGACTTCGGGCTTTTTAAAAATGGGTTTTGGGGAAACCACCACGATCCGGTTTTCTCCCACCTGCCATACCCACCAAGTAGCTGTGTCTCGCAGCCCAGCAGCTGGTGGAAGTTACGCAAAACCTATTAGTTTCACCTCTGCTCCGAATTCTCCTTGGCGCCCACCTCACTGGGGGAATCTCTCTTCCCTGCAGCCCGCAAACCCCACCACACCGCATCTTCGTTTCCTCCCACTTTTCCCCTTGTTCCATCTGCTCCAGCCACACTGGCTTTTGGGTTCCTCAAATCAAACTCACAACAGTGTTTGATTTGGGGCAGCTTTGATCCCTAGAAAAACCCATCTTTGTGGTCACTTTGTAAACATATAACTTAAATCATACCTTTAGAAACAAGAGTTTCCGTTAAGTGTTCGGTTCCAAGGATAGCTATCATGTTACTTATACACCTGTCAAAGCGGACTATCATTTTCAAAGAGGTCAGTGAATGCATCTTTGAGTCCATTCAGAAGTGCAGTGAATTGAAATCTCTTAAATATTGTAGATAACATTTATACAACGTAGTATATTTTAATTCTTTCATTTTAAATGCCTCCACCAACCAAATGCGTCTGAAATCCTTAGCAGCTGTTACAAATCTAAAATTAAACATATACAAGGGTTTAAAATGTCCTTTTAAACATTCTGATAATTCTTCTAAAGTCAGTCAGATTATCACTTTTTTAATGTTTATTTATTTATTGTTGGCTGTGCTGGGTCTTCGATGCTGCATGGGCTTTTCTCTAGGTGCTTCAAGCAGGGCTACTCTCTAGTTGTAATGTGCTGGCTTCTCATTGCGGTGGCTTCTCTTGTTTCGGAGCATGGGCTCTAGGGCATGAGGGCTTCAGTAGCTGCAGCACATGGACTCAGTGCTTGCGGCTCCCAGGCTCTAGAGCACAGGCTCAACAGTTTTGTGGCACACAGGCTTAGTTGCTCCGTGGCATGTGGGATCTTCCTGGATCGGGGATCCAACTTGTGTCTCCTGCATTGGCAAGTGGACTCTTTACTGAGCCACCAGGAAAGCCCTCATATCACTTTGTTATCACAATGCTTCTCTCCCTCTAGTCATTCACAAGTGCATACAGCCCCCACCTGCTGATTTCCTGTGGTGGTGGGTCAGGATTGGGCTTCCCTAGTGGCTCACACAGTAAAGAATCTGCCTGTAATGCAGGAGACCTGGGTTCGAAACCTGGATTGGGAAAATCAGTTGGAGAAGGACATAGCAACCCACTCCAGTATTCTTGCCCTAGAGAATTCCATGGACAGAAGAGCCCGGCAGGCAGTCCATGAGGTCACAAAGATTTAGCTCAAAACCTCCATTTCCTTGGGCTTCCTTGGTGGCTCAGACAGTAAAGAATCCTCCCACATTACAGGAGACCAGGGTTCCATCCCTGGGTTGGGAAGACCCCTGTAGAAGGGAATGGCAACCCACTTCCATATTCTTGCCTGGAGAATTCCATGGACAGACGTGGGCTACAGCCCATGGGGCCTCAAAGAACCTGAAGGGACTTAGCATCCACACAGTCCCTTTCCTTCCACCTGCCTTCCACACCAGGGTAAATTCGATGCTTAGGTTCCTCTGTTGGCCATCTTTGAAATTTTCCTGCAATATACTTACCTCTTTATTTCTTTTTCCACCAACTGTAATTGCTTTCGCTGTTCCAACTGGGTAATATCATAAGTGTTTTTCAAGGCACTTCTTACATGCCAGGCACTCCACAGTATCTCTATACAGATTCACCCATTCAGTACCCACAACAACCACAATCAAATCTCAGACAGGTACCCTTACTCTCCCCATTTTGAAGAGGAGAAACTGGGGCCCAGAAAGGTTAAGACACTCTCTCCAGGTCACAGAGCTTTGCAAGCAGCAGAACCTGAGCTGCCTCCATTTACTTTTATTTTTTGTTTTGAATCTCGTGGGAGATGAGTAAGTTATTTCCCCTGTGGTTGTAGCTGAGGTTTATCAGAACTCACCCAGTGTACACTTCAGACTTGTACATATCATTGTATGCAAATTTCACATCAAAGAGAAGAACTGTAAGCCAGTATCGAGCTTGAGTTAATGGTATAAGCACTGAAACCATGGCAGGGAAGTGTGCAGAAGTCTCCAACATATTAAAATAGGTAAAAAGTAAGATGGATGAGTGAGTGGATGGTGAGGTAGATATTAAAGTGTACTAAGTAGCTTCAGTTGTGTCTGACTCTTTGCGACCCCATGGACTATAGCCCACCAGTCTCCTCTGTCCGTGGAATTTTCCAGGCAAGAATACTAGAGTGAGTTGCCATTTCATTCTTCATGGCGGTGTTCCCGACCCAGGGATCAAAACCATGTCTCTTACATCTCCTGCATTGGCAGCCAGGTTCTTTACTGCCAGTGCCACCTGGGAAGCTCCCAGATATTACAGCAAATATATTCAAATGTTAATTGCAGTTCCTAGGAGCTGGTGTGTGGGCGTTTGCTGGACAATTCTTTCAACTTTGCTGTGTGTTTGAAATATTTCAGAATACGATGCTGGGACCTCTGTCCTGCGTTCCTCACAGGAAAACCTGTCTTCTCCCACCCAGACAAGCAAAAAGACACTCACACTCAATGTATCCACACTTGGGTTTGTCCAGTTCCCCCAGAATGGTTCCTCTCCCTAAGTTTCTTCCTTGGCATTGAGTTCCCAAAAGTTAGGGGTTGTCAGAGATTCCCCCATCTCACCACTGGGATCCAAGATCTCCCTTAGGGTGACCAACTGTACTTCTGGCTTACCCAAGACTGAGGGAGTTCCTGGGATGTAGGACTTCATGTGTTAAATCAGAAAAGCCTCAGGCAAATGGGCATGAGTTGGTCCCCTAACCTCTCATTCCTGCCTCTTAAACATGGTGAGTGAAAGTGAAAGAAAGTGAAGTCGCTCAGTCGTGTCCGACTCTTTGGGACCCCATGGGCTGTAGCCTACCAGGCTTCTCTGTCCATGGGATTTTCCAGGCAATAGTCCTGGAGTGGATTGCCATTTCCTTCTCCAGGGGATCTTCCCAACCCAGGGATTGAACCTGGGTCTCCCACATTGTAGACAGATGCTTTACCGTCTGAGCCACCAGGGAAGTCCCTTAAACATGGTAGGTTTATACAAATTGCCACTGCCCTTTGTGCTTAGTCGCTTCAGTTGTGTCCGACTTTGCAACTCTATGGACTAGAGCCCGCCAGGCTTCTCTGTCCATGGGATTCTCCAGGCAAGAATACTGGAGTGGGTTGCCATGCCCTCCACCAGGGTATTTTCCCGACCCAGGGATCAAACCTGGGTCTCATGTCTCCTGCTTTGGCAAGCAGGTTCTTTACCGCTAGGGCCACCTGGAAGCCGCTGCTGTAGTCAATAATACACACAATAGTGACGAGGATAATAACAAACAGTGGCAGCCGGCTTATCGCAAGAGCTGGCTATGGACAAGTTCCTCTTCTGCACGTTCCATGTGGCAGGACTTGCGATGCACACGACACTCAGTGTTGAACATCGCCTGTGTGAAAGATGAAAAAGCCAGGCACAGAGAGGTAAAGCCCCAGCCCACCATCACACTGCTGACTAACAACAGGGCAGCTGGAGTCTGAACTCAGGCAGACGGCTCAGCCACCTCCAAACAGCTATCCTGGAGAGCTGACTCGAACATACCATCTGCCTGAGGTTGGGGGTGAGGGTCCCCCTCACTGTAGACTCACCTTCCATCAACAATTGTCTGTGTTTTATCAGAATGGTTATTTAGGTAAATGCTGCTTTCCTGAATAAACAAAATCTTTATTAGCTTATCATTTTTAAAGATGAATTCAATAAAGAAATTAATAAGGTAGAAGTTAATAATTCCCCAAGGCACCCATCTCCAGAAGATTCCGCTCTTAAACTGGTTCCTGTGGGCACCAGAATTATTTCTTCTTGGTGAGCAGCAACCAAGCGCTTGCAGTTTTCTATCAAGATACAGTGTGACAGGGACTTCCCTGGTGGTCCAGTGGCTAAGAGTCCACACTCCCAATACAGGGGGCCTGGGTTCGAGCCCTGGTCAGGGAACTAGATCCTACATGCTGCAAGTAAGACCTGGCACAATAAAATAAATAAAGAAAAAAGTATATATAAAGGTGTGAAAGTGTTAGTCACTCAGTCATGTCCAACTCTTTGTGACCCCATGGACTGAAGCCACCAGGCTCCTCTGTACATGGAATTCTCCAGGCAAGAATACTGGAGTGGGTTGGCATTTCCTTCTCCAGGTGATCTTCCCAAGCCAGGGATGGAACACAGCTTTCCTGCACTGCAGGCAGACTATTTACCCACTGAGCCACCAGGGAAGCCCTTATTAAAGATATAGCGTGATAAATAATAGATAGGTAGGTAGATAGATGGGCTTCCCTGGTGGCTCAGTGGTGAAGAATCTGCCTGCCATGCAGGAGACATCTCTGCTCTGGTAAGATCCCCAGGAGAAGGAAATGGCAACCCAATCCAGTATTCCTGTCTGAGAATCCCACAGACAGAGGAACCTGGCAGGCTACAGTCCATGGGATCGCAAAAGAGTCAAACACAACAGAGTGACTGAGCATGCGCACATTCACAGATAAAACTCTCGACATCCCATGGACTGTAGCCCGCCAGGTTCCTCTGTCCATGGGATTTCCCAGGCAAGAATACTGGAGTGGGTTGCCATTTCCTTCTCCAGAAATAGATAGATAGCAGTAGTTAAATGGATACAGATAGATATAAACAGATACAGAGAAACAGATGATACAGATCTGTCTGTGACTTGCTTTTTCCTAGATTGATCTTATAAAAACACAGCTTGGACCCTATCCTCCAAACCTATCGCCTTCCAAATCAAGTCCACACTCCATGGCTCCACACCCTTGTCCCTGGGACCCTTTTAGCCCCTGATCTCCACCTCCTGAAACCTCCCACCTCAGGCTCTCCTCACCACACATATCAGTCTGGTGCACTCCTCCCTCCACTGACTCGTTCTTGTCAGAAGTAATGTTAACCCCATTCTCCCTTCTCCCCCAACAGGCGTAGATTTCTTGTCCACCCAGATCTGCTTTCGAGGGAATTCCTGGACTGAGGGTGGGAGGATACTTGACAGATTAGAGACTTGGGAGTAGGTGATGGGGGTGTATGTTGAGTCCAGATGTCCGGGAGGCTTGAGGAAGTGGTATGGCATTGAAGTCAGGCACTCAAGGACAAGGAGGTGGGCAGAGAGTGCGCCAGAGGAAGGCACAGCAGGTGCAAAGGCCCTGAGGTAGAAATTTGTTTTGCTGTTTGGTCACTAAGTCATGTCCAACTCTTTGCAACTCCACTGACTACAGCACGCCAGGCTTCCCTGGCCTTCACTGTCTCCCAGAATTTGCTCAGATTCATATCCATTGAGTCAGTGACACCATCCAACCATCTCATCCTCTGTCATCCCCTTCTCCTGCCTTCTATCTTTCCCAGCATCAGGGTCTTTCCAGAGAGTCAGCTCTTCACATCAGGTGGCCAAAGGATTGGAGTTTCAAGTTCAGCATCAGTCCTTCCAATGAATATTCAGGGTTGATTTCCTTTAGGATGGACTGGTTTGATCCAGGACTCTGGATCAAATCCACAGGACTCTCAAGAGTCTTCTCCAATACACTGTCTTTGGTGC
Organism: Bos indicus; assembly: GCF_029378745.1. Classification (NCBI taxonomy): domain Eukaryota; kingdom Metazoa; phylum Chordata; class Mammalia; order Artiodactyla; family Bovidae; genus Bos; species Bos indicus. Next base: position 15,671,710 of record NC_091766.1, on the reverse strand, counting down.
GACTTGTGCCCTGTGGCCCAGACAGGAAGGAAATGCAAACAGTGACGTATTTCCAGGAGTCCTGCATTATGAAAAACAGCAACAACATTTGGGAATTCCCTCGTGGTCCAGTTGGTTAAGACTCCATGTGCTTCCAACGCTGGGAGTGTGAGTTTGATCCTTGGTCGGGGAACTAAGATCCCACATGCTGTGCACCTTGGCCAAAAAATAAATGTTTAGATGAAGCAAGCTGTAAAGGGGTGGTTGTGCTGTGCTGTGTCGCTCAGTCGTGTCCGACTCTTTGCCACCCCATGAACTGCAGCCCTCCAGGTTCCTCTGTCCATGGAGATTCTCCAGGCAAGAGTACTGGAGGGGGTTGCCACGCCCTCCTCCAGGGGATCTTCCCAATCCAGGGATCAAACCCAGGTCTTCCGCATTGCAGGGAGATTCTTTACCATCTGAGCCACCAGGGAAGCCCTGGTAGTTAGTGGGGTGGTTACTGGTAGGTGAAACCAGGAAGGTTTGGGCAGACTGCACATTCAGACTGGAGGTAAAAATATGTTGTGCAAGGGTGTCCCCTTCTTCCACTTTTCCACTGATAATTCCTGAGCAGTTGCCATGTGGGCCCCAGATTCTAGATGCCAGAGAAATAGCAGCAAACACGACCGACTGAGACAGTTCTTATCGCCCCAGACCTCATTCGTCTGGGGAGACAGACTGAAAACAAGATAAGCAGAGTGTGGTTCAACAGGCAGTGATAAGGGCTATGGATAAAACTACAGCAGGAGAAGAGGGATTCGGGATGGGGGTGGGAGGGGTGCTTTTCAGAAGAGTTAAAGGAACTTCAATACAGTAGAGAGGCAGCCACAGGGGTAGCTGGAGAAGGAAGGATCTTCTACGGAAATGGAACAGCAAGCGCCAAGGCCCTGAGGTCAGAGCGAGGGCTCCTGTTCCAGGAAGGGAGGGTGAGAAAGCCAGAAGAGTGGTCAGAGCTGCGGCAGAGCAGGCAGGGGAGGGCAGGGAGGAACTCAGCCATGGGATTGACGTTGCTGTTGGGAAGCAAGGCAGGAGTGGAGGGGGAAGGAGGCTCAGGGCCAAACCCTGATCCACCTCCACAGACAATCAGAACCAGGTCTGGGTTCCCTGGAGTGAACAGAGAGGAGTTTGCTTAGAACCCCAGAGGTGACCCGAAAGACCTAACTGAGGAGTCGCAAGTTTCATTACACACTCCACACAAAGCCTGACTTATTTTCACATGCGTGTGCTTTTGTGCTTTTTTTATTTAAAAGGTACAAAAAAATGTTTAGGTACATGTTAACTTTTAAGAAACCTTTAAGAAAAGGTTATTTTAAAACCTTTAAAAAAAAACAAAAAAATTAAAAGATACAGAAAATGTTAACATTTGACAAGGTCAAAAAATGGTATCAATAGAACTTCCCTGGTGGTCCAGGAAGGGCTCCGAGCTTCCACTGCAGGGGGCATGGGTTCGATCCCTGGTCCAGGAACTAAGATCCCCACATGTCACACAGCAAAGCCTCTCAAAAAAATGCTATCAATTGCATCCCATTCTTCAGAAGAAAAATGTAGGCAGACAAAATTAATAATAAAAAAATTACTGAATAGTGACTCTCTAGGCAGACTGGTGTAATCATCTCCCTTGTGCTTTTCAGTATTTTCCGACGTTTCTCCAAAGACCATGTAATACGATAGGATAACAAATATTATAGTTTTGTGTGATCTCAAAAAAATACAGAAAGAATAGAAGATAATCCTTCCAACAACCCAGACCTGCTACATGAAGAGGCAAATTTAACAATGGATTCTAATTGCTTCCGATCATTTTGTTTTCCTTTTTCGTGAAAGGAAACAGTAGAGATAAATGTGAAGCCCCTTTTCTGGACACCCCTCCTTATCCCTGAGCCCCAATTCCATTCCCTTCCCTGTCTCCCCAGAAAAACAACCACTTCCCTGAATCTGGAGTGAGGTCTTTGTTTTCTGTTTACACTCAGACTGCAAATATGTTAGGAGGAAGTCTGCATTTATTCTACTGGCAAAATAACTAAGCACTTTTCAAGCAAAAATCCAAACAGTACAGAAAGTATGGGTTTCCCAGGTGGCGCAGTGGTAAGGAATCCAGCTGCTAGTGCAGGAGATGCAGGAGACATGGGTTCGATCCCTGGGTTGGGAAGATCCCCTAGAATAAGAAATGGCAACCCATTCCAGTATTCTTGCCCAGGAAATCCCATGGACAGAGGAGCCTGGCAGGCTACAGTCCCCGGTGTCCCAAAGAGTTGAACATGCCTGAGTGACTGAGCACAGCACACACCACAGAAAGTATAAAATGGAAAGAGAATGTCCCACCCCATCCCCAAAGAATGGAAAGTAATTAACAGCTAGAATATAAATTTCACCAGCACTTGGGGCCCAGCAGAGCAGGTTTTTCCTGATCTGTCTTGTTCCCTGCTGTGTCTATGGGGGGGGGGGGGGTGGGTACACCTCCTGGGCATACAGCAGGTGTTCAATGCACGTTGAATCAATGTTTAAGTTTCTTGGATCATGTCTATTTTCAAAGTCAACTTTTTTATGTTGGCCTAACTTTAGATTTACAGGAAAATTGCACCAAAAAAATTTAAAAAACAGTGCAAAGAGTTGCAACATACGTCTCACTGTTGCCTCAATGACTAGCGTCCAGTACATGTCACACCTGTAACCACTCCAGGATTGTGAGTTGTGTTACTATTCACAAAACTCTGAATGTCACCAGATTTTCCATGAGTGCCCCTTTTCTGGTCCAAGATCCCCATGTTCAGTTTGTCCTCCCGTTTCTTGGGGCTCCTCCAGTCTGTGGTTCGTGTTAGTCACTCAGTAGTGCCCAACTCTTAGAGACCCCATGGACTGTAATCTGCCAGGCTCCTCCGTCCAAGGAATTCTCCAGGCAAAAGTACTGGAGTGGGTAGCCATTCTCTTCTCCAGGGGATCTTCCTGACCCAGGATCCAACCCAGGTTTTCTGCACTGCAGGCAGATTCGTTATGGTCTGAGCCAGCACCGGGGAAGCCCACAGTCCCTCAAAGCTTGCTTTTTCATGACTGGGCCGTTTTTAAACCTGCAGAGTTCTAGGCAGGTTTTCTGTACAGTGGGTTTCCCAGGTGGTGCTGTTGGTTAAGAATCCACTTGCCAATGCAGGTGAGGAAAGAGCCTTGGGTTCCATCTCTCCATCAAGAAGATCCTCTGGAGAAGGGAATGACTACCCACTCCAGTCTTCTTGCCTGAAAAATTCCCTGGACAGAGGAGCCTGCAGGCTGTAGTCCCTAAGGTTGCAAAGAGTGGGACTTAGTGACCGAACAACCACCACCAGCTTCAAAAGGAGGCGGGAAGGGTCGTGTCCTAGCTCCTGGAGAGTGTTTCAACATAAATTATTTGCACCTCTAAGGAAGGTTGAACTCTCTGCCCTCACGCACAATTTAAAGACCAGGAAACTGAGGTTGAAGACGACAGACTTCCTCCCTCAAGGGTGGCCGCAGTCCAGGACTGACGCCCCACCCAGCGCTGCGATAGGAGGGCCCTGGGCACCCCAAGTGTGTAGGTCCCAAGGGTGGAGATTCTGCCGGCGTGGGGTGGGGGGCAGGGAAGGAAACCGGGACCCCGAGTCACTCTCCCGAGCTGCAGTGCAGCTCGGCCAGGTTTGGGCTGTCCTCCGGGGTGCAGTGCGTCACCCCCAGTTACAGAAGCGCTACCTGCGCCCCGGAGGCGTGGTGACGCGGGGTGACCCAGCAGGATCCCCGGGTGCGGCCGGCAGGTCCAGGAGGTCCAGGCTCCAGCGCTTCCGGCCGCCGGGGATCACCTGGGCCGCCCCCGGCCGCCGCGTCCTTTAAGCCCGGGCAGCCCCGACGGCGAGCGCCCAGCATTCCCGCAGCTCGGCTCGCTCAGCCGCGCCTGGCCTTGACCCCGGGCCCCGCCGAATGCAGGTGAGACCGCCCAGCGGGTGTAGACCGGAGGCCTCCACCCGGGGGAGTGGTCTCCGCCTAACCTCGTGACCCACTTCCTGTTTATCTGGGCTATGGGGTCGGGAGTTGGGGGGGGCAAGCAGTCAGCCTGTGTCCTCAAGCCTGGGGATGGGAGCCCCCATCCACCGTCGCAAGGGCCTGTAGCGAGCCATCGTGAGTGCCTATGGGTCCATGGGGCCGGGGAGAAGGGAGGCAGGGAGGGGAGGGGCAGGTCAGACAGGCCTCAGGAGCAGCCGCCGAGGGCGTGAGGGTCAAAAGCCTGTGGTCACACGGCTGGTCACCAGCTCCCTCCTGCCTGGGTTCCTCCTGCAGGAAGCGGGGCATGAGGTGGAAGGGAAGATGCGGCCAGGACTTCCTGGAAACGGAGGCCCCTGCTGTTTAGGGGAGGGGGGTGACCCTCGGATTGGGGCTCACACCGGATGTGTCACACACACCTCACACACCGGACCCACAACTCAGCTGAGACACACAACACACACACACAGCTGGACTGGGGCGCAAGGCAGGGACACACCGGTCCTCGTCCCCCACACTCAGTTCCACTTGAGGACTCAGGCACGCCTCCCTGACATGCCACACAGGGCCCTGCTGGCGGCTCAGTGTCCACTGCCATGGGGACATAGGACAAGCACACAGCAGGCATGTGACCGAGGTAGGCACGCTTGGCTACACGCAGATATCAGTGCAGACACACCCAGACATGGGCAGACAAACACGTCCACTGAGGACGCAGACACAGGGTGGGTGACTGCTGGGAGGGGTGCACCGATAGAGCTCGGTGCACGCTCGAGGGCCCATGACACAGACGCGCTCCCCTGGGCAAACTCGGGGGCTGTGCGTGCAGCCCAGGCTGCCCTGGAGTGCCAGACCCCACCTCGATCCCGTGGCCAGCGCTGAGGAACTAACTCCCAGGCTCACATGACCCTAGGGGAGGGCTCCTGGAACCGAGGGGAGGTTTCCTGGAGAAACTGCCTCATCCTCTCTAATGATCCATTTCCGCCCCCAGGAAATAAAGGCTCGGTGCCCAGCCGCTCTGCCCTGGAGCTCACCTGCCTCTCTGAGCCCCTAGGCAACTGGCTTGTGCCTCCTCCAGGGTGAGTGCTGGGCCCCTGCAAACCCAGCCCTCCTCACCCTGCCAGCTGGATCCTGCTTGCCCGCCCACTGACCCTCCCAGCCAGCTCTTGCCCTGAAGCCCTGGGAACTCAGGCATCAAGCCAGCCCTGCGGGGGAGCCCGTCTCTTCCCCTCCCAGAACAGGGCCAGTGGGGGGGTCTCAGGGTGGCCTGCTGCCCAAGCCCCAGACGCCTGTCTCTCCCCTCCCAGATGGACATGTGGACGGTGCTGCTCATCCTGCAAGCCTCGCTGGTGCTCCCCCGGGCTGCTGCCGCTGCTGCCGCCACCACCCCCGCCCCCATGTTGCGCTTCGTCGCTGTGGGTGACTGGGGAGGGGTCCCCAACGCCCCATTCTACACAGCCCGGGAAATGGCCAATGCCAAAGAGATTGCCAGGACAGTGCAGATCCTGGGCGCAGACTTCGTTCTGTCCCTGGGAGACAATTTCTACTTCAGCGGTGTGCAGGATGTCAACGACAAGAGGTTTCAGGTGTGTGCCACTGGAGTGGTGGGGGTGGGGGGAGGCAATGCTTGGAGAAGCCTCTAGACCTTTTACTAGAGAGGGCAGAGCAACACTGATGGTTGTACACACTGAGCATGCACAGCTTCTCCCTTGTTCCTGGCCCCCGAGTTGGTGGGAGCAGCCAGAGGCTGCTTGAACCTGGGGTGGGTGCTGCCCTTCTCTCTGTCTGCTGCAGGAGACCTTCGAGGATGTGTTCTCTGCCTCGCCGCTGCGCTCCGTGCCCTGGTACGTGCTGGCTGGCAACCATGACCATCTGGGGAACGTCTCAGCCCAGATCGCCTACTCCAGGGTCTCCAAGCGCTGGTGAGCCTGCCCCCTCCTGCCTTTTCTTCCCACCCTGCACCAGCCGCCTCCCTCAGTGGGGCAAAGAGGCCGACTGGCCAGAGCTGAGCCCCGGGCGTCTCCACTGTACCATCCGCAGGAAGTTCCCCAGCCCTTACTACCGCCTGCGCTTCAAGATCCCCCGGTCCAACGTGTCCGTGGCCATCTTCATGCTGGACACTGTGACCCTGTGCGGCAACTCTGACGACTTTGCCAGCCAGCAGCCCGAGAGGCCCCGCAACTTGGCGATGGCCCGCACGCAGCTGGCCTGGCTCAAGAAGCAGCTGGCAGCAGCCAAGGAGGACTACGTGCTGGTGGCCGGCCACTACCCTGTGTGGTCTATCGCCGAGCATGGGCCCACCCACTGCCTGGTCAAGCAGCTGCTGCCACTGCTGACCGCGCACAAGGTCACCGCCTACCTGTGTGGCCACGACCACAACCTGCAGGTGAGGGTCCCGAGGGTGGCCTGGGATCCTGGTAGGGGAGGATGTCCCCAGCCTGGCCAGCGTGCCACATGGGGTGGCATTGGGGCTCCTCCTGTTTGTGTGTATGTGCTCAGTTGTATCCGACTCTTTGCAACTCCATGGACTATAGCCCGCGATGCTCGTCTGTCCATGGGATTCTCCGGGCAAGAATGCTGGAGTGGGTTGCCATGCCCTCCTCCAGGGGATCTTCCCAGCCCAGGGATCAAACCCCATCTCCTGTGTCTCCTGCGTTGGCAGGCAGCTTCTTTACCACTGAGCCACCTGGGAGTTCCCCTCCTGTTTGGAGGCCTCTCAATTATCACTATCCCTGAAACTCTATGCTTGCTAACCAGAAAACAGCCTGAAGTGCCCTAAAAGCCCTCCCAGGGGTCCCTGTTGCCAGTTGCTTACCCAGATCAATGTGCTCCCAGAGGTGAAGAAACTGGAGGCTTGGCGGGAGTGGCAAGGGGTAGGGGGCCAGGATTATGTTCCTTGCTCAAGGTGACTCTGCAGTGAAGGACAGACCTGACCCTGCACCCAAGACAGGTGGGCACCAAGTCCACAATCCACCTAACTGAGGGGCTGAGGGCTCCACTGACCCTGTGTCCTCTGTCCACAGTACCTTCAGGATGAGAATGGCTTGGGCTTCGTGTTGAGCGGGGCTGGGAACTTCATGGACCCCTCGAAGAAACACATGCGCAAGGTCCCCAACGGCTACCTGCGCTTCCACTACGGGGCCGAGAACTCACTGGGTGGCTTCGCCTACGTAGAGATCAGCCCCAAGGAGATGAGCGTCACTTACATTGAAGCCTCGGGCAAGTCCCTCTTCAAGACCAGGTTGCCGAGGCGAGCCAGGTCCGAGCATCAGCACCGCCGCGGGCTCCACGCTGGGGCCTGAGTGAGAAGGCGCCTCCCTGCTGGTGGGTGGGTGGGTCCCACTGGGACACACACACACCCCCTCCCTACTCCCCCTGCCCATGGGCAGGCTTTCTCAGGAGCCCGTGGTGTGATGGCAGAGCAGGAAAGAGAAGGGCAGATGAGGAACTTGTGACATAGATGCCGTGCCTGAAAGAAACATGGACACATGTACGGGCCAGAGTGCCAGGCCCCGTGACCGGGCTCGCCCAGCCTGAGTTCTGGGCATTGAGGGGCAAGGAGGGAGGGAGGCAGAGCTCTCCCCTGGATCAGGCATCCTTCTGTCACTGCTGAATAGACAATAAAAGAAAAACTTGCAAAGACTGAACATGTGTGTTGTGAGCATCTCTTTCCTTACCTCCCTGGTGAGATGCAATACTTGGGGTTGGAAAGGTTGGGGCTCCCACACCATCCTTGCTGTGCACCTTCATCTGTCAGTCTCATCTGTAACCAACTGGCCTCATCCATGAGTATGATTTTAAGGCCAAACAGGAACTTAAATTCCTGGTGGTCCAGTGGTTAAGAATCTGCCTTCCTAACTCAGATGAGGAGAAATACTATATGACATCCCTTATTGTGTAAAAAAAAAAAAAAAATACACATGAACTTACAAAACAGAAAGAGATTCACAGACTTAGAAAAAGAACTTATGGTTGCCGGGAGTGAAGGGATAGTTAGGGAGTTTGGTATGGACATGTGCCCACTACTATATTTAAAGTGGATAACCACAAAGACCTACTGTGGAACTCAGATCAATATTGTATGTCAGCCTGCAAGGGAGAGGAGTTTAAGGGAAAATGGATACATGTATATGTATGGCCGAGTTCCTTCATTGTTCATCTAAAACTATCACAACATTGTTAACCGGCTATACCCCGATTCAAAATAAAAAGTTAAAAAAAGAAGAATCTGCTTTCCAGTGCAGGGGACATGGGTTCGATCTCTGCTGGGGAAACAGACCACCCCGCCATGCTGTGGAGCAACTAAGTCTGCATGCACAACTACCCAGCAAGATCCTGAGTGCCTCAATAAGACTCTATGCAGCCAAATAAAGTAATTTTTTAAAAAAGACCAAATAGAATGGTACAATGAAGCAAGCTTCCTCCTCCAGTGTGCTTTCCTTGCATAATAAAAAAAAAAACTTCCCTTTGTCACAAAGAGCATCTCCACATACATGCAGCTCTGCATGCATTCTATCTAGCCACAAGTCAAATGTTCGTATCAGAACATTCCTTTTTGCTCATTTCAATATGGGATCAGTGCTATTCATACAGTTCTAAAATTTAAACTTTGTAGAAAGGAAAACTATCTCACCCACCTCATGTTTGTTCCTCCACCTTTCCAGAAAAGAAATAGTATTTTTATAAATGTCTTGGGCTTCCTTTGGGGATTTCTGTGTGCAAATAAAGGCAAACCTGAATGTTTTTTTCTCCCCTTTCCCATTTATCTGCACCTTGCTTTTTTAGTTTTTGTCTGTTTGATTTTTTTGGCTGTTCCTCAAGGCATGCGGGGTCTTTCTTGACAAAGAGCTATGCTTAGCTGTGTCCTCTGTCCATGGGGATTCTCCAGGCAAGAATACTGGAGTGGGTTGCTATGCCCTCCTCCAGGGGATCTTCCCAACTCAGGGATTGAACCAGTTCTCCCGCATTGCAGGTGGATTCTTTACCGTCTGAGCCATCAGGGAAGCCCATGAATGCTGGAGTGGGTAGCCTATCCCTTCTCCAGGGGAAGTTCCCGACCCAGGAATCGAACAATGCAGAGGTCATCTGCATTGCAGGTGGATTCTTTACCAGCTGATCTACCAGGGGATCAAACCCGGGCCTCTGCAGTGGGGCTATGCAGACTTCACCACTGGACCACCAGGGAAGTCCTTGAACCTTGCTCTTTTGGTTTTGACTTTGTTTTCTTTTTAAAATAAACTTCACTGAGTTCTTACGGACACATTTTAGAAGTGTGCAGTTCAGTAAGTTTAGACAAAGGCACACAGTCCTAAACCCAACGCCACAATCAAGAAACAAGCATTTCCTGCACCTGCAAAGGTTTTCTTTTGCAATTTGCTCTTTCTGTCCGTTGTACCTGGAGATCTGCCCACCGGCCCTCCAGGGAGCTTATTTCTGCTGCTACAGAGGCCCCACTGGGTGCCTGGCCCCATTGTCTGTCTACCAAGGAGTGCCCAGATGCCTTCAATAATTTTGCTGTCCTCAAATCATGCTGCCATAAATGAGCCTGCACATTTATTTCCTATGTATGCAGAAATGATTGTAGAATAAACAAGATACATTCCTAAGAGGAAGATTGCCCTGCTTTTTGACAGCCACGGATTTTCTGCCTTGTGTCACCAGCTCCTAGCTGGGGCCTACAGAAATTTTTTCCAGTCCTTCCCTCTCACCAACACAGCCACCTTGGACACCCCCGGACCCGTGCTTTTGTACATCTGTGCAAGTACGTATGGGAGAAAACTTCCAGAATTATTTCAGAGCCTGTTCCTGCTAAAGAACGCTGAGAACGAAATGCTCACCCTGAACCAAAAGCTGCAGAGCAATGCACTTAGTTCCCCTCTGGGCTTCTCAGTTGACTAAAATCGACCCACAAACAGCCTGACCCAGCCAGTCGCAGGAACTACTTTCTTGACTCACCGTCACCGCCCACTTCAGCTGCTATGGGCCAGGGACCCAATTGTTTGGGAAATGGCATCTTACATTTGCTACTTTGTAGCAGTCAGTATTGATGAATTTGTTACATGGTACCTGTGTTACTTGGAAGGACTGAAGCTGAAACTACAATACTTTGGCCACGTGATGCAAAGAGCCAACTCATTAGAAAGGACCCTGATGCTGGGAATGATTGAGGGTAAGAGGAGAAGAGAGCAACAGAGGATGAGATGGTTGGACAGCATCGCTGACTCAATGGACATGAGTTTGAGCAAACTCCAGGAGATGGTGAAGGACAGGGAAGCCTGGCGTGCTGCAGTCCATGGGGTTGCAAAGAGTCGGACACGACTTAGCGACTGAACAGCAACATGTGTTACTATGCTTACCAGGTTGTTCAGTGGTAAAGGATCCGCCTGCCAATGCAGGAGACACGGGCTGGATCCCTGGGTTGGGAAAATCCCCTAGAGAAGGAAATGGCAACCCACTCCAGTACTCTTGCCTGGAGAATCTCATGGACAGGCAGCCTGGCAGGCTACAGTCCATGGGGTCACAAAGAATTGAACCTGAACATGCACACACACACACACACACACGTTATTACTGCTGCTGCTGCTGCTAAGTCGCTTCAGTCTGTCCGACTCTGTGCGACCCCACAGACAGCAGCCCACCAGGCTCCCCCGTCCCTGGGATTCTCCAGGCAAGAACACTGGAGTGGGTTGCCATTTCCTTCTCCAATGCATGAAAGTGAAAAGTGAAAGTGAAGTCGTTCAGTTGTGTCCGACTTTTAGCTACCCCATGGACTGGAGCCTACCAGGCTCCTCTGTCCTTGGGATTTTCCAGGCAAGAGTACTGGAGTGGGGTGCCATTGCCTTTAAGCAAAGCTGGGGACTCCTTGGTGGTTCAGCAATTAAGACTTTGCCTTCCAAGGCAAGGGGTGGAATTCTGATTTCTGGTCAGGGAGCTAAGATACCTACCACAAGACTCATGGCCAGAAAAAAAAAAAGAAGCAAATTAAATACTTAAAAATTGTCCACATAAAAAAAATCCTTCAAAAAAATTAAGCAAAACTGTCTTACCAAAATGCCAACCCTGAGTTCCTTTCAGCTGGTATTACTACCAGCCAAGTTCTATGCCAAACAAACAAACAAACAAAAAACAAAAAACACCATCCCAGGACTTCCCTGGCTATTCTGTGGTTAAGACCCAGTGCAGGGGGCACAAGTTTGCTCTCTGGTTGGGGGAAATACTGCATGCCTCATGGTGCAGCTGGAACAAAAAGAACAAAAAACACACCATTGCTTCTAATCTTGACCAAGGAGGAAAGGGCCAGCAGTATCCTGGCTTCTCAGGGCACAGAAGCTTGACAGATTAAGTCAGGTGCCCAAAGTCCTGCTCAGGAAATGGCAGACCCTCCATCTTAACCAGGACAGTCAAGGCAAGCTCACAGCCACCCTACCTCTCCCCACTGACTCAGAGACTCCAGGCAGGCAGGAGTCTGAATCAGAAGTCGGCCTCGTGTCCCTGTTTGCAGGGCCCAGAGTGTGGAATTAGCCCAACATCCCAGTTCACAGGGCCCGGAGTGTGGAAAGGAGAAGTGACACATCCAAGCTGACACAGGTGGGAAGGAGAACTGGTCCCCCTCCTCCACCAGGGCCGAGCACTTCTACCGCACAGAGGCCCAAGTCCTGAGCCAACCCAAGGAGCACCCAAAGGGACAAGGCAGGGTGGACATACGCCCTCAGAGAGGGCTTCCATGCAGCTCAGGGCGGGGGACAACGTCCACCAGCACACGGCCATGGTTGGAAAGCTGCCTTGTCAATTACAGGAAATAAGATGGCAGAATTCCTTAAGATCACAGTCACAGAGTTTCATCTCTTCCCTCTCTTCCCAACCAACTGCATCTGATTCAACCATCACAGATATTGCCAACTCTGAACTCCATTCCTCACACCAGGTGCAGGGTCTGGCACCGGCGCCCTCACCGGGCCAGTTGGCTGTCAGCGGAGAGTCAGGTCATATGCACCCTCCTCAACAGTCTCTGAGGTCAAGACTCCTGAACAGTGAGGTGACACCTGCCTGACCAAACAGCAAAATGCACAGTCATCCACACAGCATGACCCTGGCTCCAGGAAAACATCCAGAGGGAATCTAGAAACAAACAGGAGAGAACGATGACGTGATGTAGGCTAAGGTGATGTCGCAACTTTGCAGGAAAGACGTTATGTTATCTGCCTTGTCAGTTTGCCCAGAGCAAAACAGCCTGACCCCTACTTCAGAGTGTGTGCAAAAATGAATTACAAGGGACTCACACGTTTTGGTGTAGAAATAAAATACAGTAACTCAACTATATTCCAAAATAAAAGTAAAATTAAATTAAAACTACAGAGTAGAGTAATTCAACTATAAAAAAAAAAAAAGAAGTAAAAAATACAGTAGAAAATGAACATCCACACAAAGATCTGAATAAAATAGCTCATAGTAGCTTTATACATAACTGTCCCAAACTGGAAACAATCCAAATGTCCATTTTCAAGTGAAAGGATAAACAAACTGTGTTCCATCCATATGATAAAATGATAAAAAGGAACAACTACTGACATACGAAACATTTGTTGATGTTGTTTTGTCACTAAGTCCTGTCTAACTCTTTTTTGACCCCATGGACTGTAGCCCCTCTAGGCTCCTCTGTCCATGGGATTCTCCAGCCAAGAATACTGGAGTGGGTTGCCATTTCCTACTCCAGGGGATCTTACCTGATCCAGGGATCAAACCTGCGGCTCCTGCATTGGCAGGCAAATTCTTTACCAGAGCCACTAGGAAAGTCAAACACAACATGGACACAGGGAATTCTTCGGCAGCCCAGCAGTTAGGACTTTCACTGCCTAGGACACAGGTTCAGTCCCAGGTCCGGGAACTAAGATCCTCCTAAGCTCCAAAGCCAAATCATCCCCCCACCAAACAAAACAAAAAAACCATAGACATGTCTCAGTCATACTAAGCTGAGTTAAAGAAGCCAAACTCAAGAGACTTCATATTGTATGATTCTGTTTATGTGACTTCCTCAAGAGCACAAAGTTATAGGAACTGAAAACAGATTAGCTGGTGTCAAGGGCGGGGGGGTGGGGTAGGAATTGACTACAAAGAGACATAAGGAAACTTCTTTGGGCGGGGGAGGGTGAAAACATTCTCTGCTGATTATGGAGATTGTTTCACAGGCCTATGTATTTGTCAAAACATGCAGTTTGTCTGTCAATTATATCTAAATAAAGATGTGAGAGGAGGGAAGGAGTAAAAGTAGAGAAAGGAAAAAAGAAAAGGAGAGAAGAAAGGAAAAGGGAAAGAAAACAAAAAAACAACCAGTGAACTTGGCAATCATGAGGGAATATAGAATTGTCCAAATATATACTATGGCAGTCATGCAATAGCTACCTGTAGATGTATTGACCACTACCAAGAGGAAATACCAAGTTGCAAGGTAACATTATGGTATAAGGTAATAGCTCAGATGGTAAAGAATCTGCTTGCAATGCAGGAGACCCAGGTTCGATCCCTGGGTCGGGAAGATCCTCTGGAGAAGGAAATGGCTACCCACTCCAGTATTCTTGCCTGGAGAATCCCACTGGACAGAGGAGCCTGGTGGGCTACAGTCCGTGGGGTCGCAGAGTCCGACATGACTAAACGATTAACACTACTACTACCACTATGAGTGTATCCAGGTTTCTACAAGCAAGATCAAACCAGTCAATTCTAAAGGAAATCAACGCTGAACATTCATGGGAAGGACTGATGCTGAAGCCGACGCTCCAATGACGCGAAGAGCCAACTCATTGGAAAAGACCCTGATGCTGGGAAAGATGGAGGGCAGAAGTGGACAACAGAGATGAGATGGTTGGATGGCATCACCAACTCAATGGACATGAGTTTGAGGAAACTCTGGGAGATGATGAAGGACAAGGAAGCCTGGCGTGCTGCAGTCCATGGGATCGCAAAGAATCAGTGGGACTGAGAGACTGAACAAGTTAAGACAAGACAAGCCTGAATAGAGTCCTCCAGAGAGGCACTTCCTGGGGTGAAGCTTGACAGTTCCCAGAGTAACAGTGCCCCCTAGAGGACTTCTGGAGATAGGTTTATTGGAAACAATCTCATTACAAGTTCTTTTCTTAAACACTCACAATGAAAACAGTTCTTATCAAGACTGCCAGGGACCAAACACTTGCCAAAGTCAACAGTCAACTGTCTTTCATCTTACTCAAACTCCCAGCCACATGTGACAACAGTTGATCACTCTTGTCTTGCAATACTTTTTTTCTGGAGACTTCTAGGAGAGGACAACCCATGTCTTTTTCCTCCAATCTCACTGGTCTGGCTGGTCTCTTACTGGCTCCTCCTACTCCTAATCTCTAAGGTTGGGGAGCCCTGGTCTCCTTTCTTTAAACTTATTATTTTATATTTATTTATTTGGCCGTGCTAGGTCTTAGTTGCAGCGTGTGGGACCTGGTTTCCCAACCAGGGATAAAACATGGGCCCCCTGCATTAAGAGCACAGTCTTAGCCACTGGACCACCCAGAAAGTCCCTGGTCTCCTTCCTTTTTTTTTTTTTTTTTTTAATAATTTTATTTATTTTTTACTGTGCTAGGTCTTGGTTGCTGCACAGGCTTTTTTCTAGTTTCGAGCAGAGAGCAGGGGCTGCTCTCTAGTTGCCGTGTGCAGGCTTTTCATTACAGTGGCTTCTGTTGTTGTAGAGCACAGGCTCTAAGACAGGTGGGCTTCAGTACTTACAGCACGTGGGCTTAGTAGTTGTGGCTTCTGGGCTCTAGAAAACAGGCTCAATAGTTGTGGTGCATGGGCTTTGTTGCTCTGTGGTATATGGGATGTTTCCAGATCAGGGATCAAATCCTGCACTGGCAGGCAGATTCTTTCCCACTGAGTCACCAGGGAAGCACCCCCTGGTCTCCTTCTAGCCTTCTTTTGCTGCACTTTGCCCTTTACCCCTGAAACCCCAAGTGACCTCCTCTGTCCCAAGGCTTTAAATCATCTCCATATGTAGATGACTCTCAGAATCACATCCAACTTCTTCTTCTGAGCCCCTAATATCCCTTCCAAAGGCTTTTCCATACCCTCTCTTGCTTCTCTCAAACCTGTCACAGCCAAACACAACCCTTGACCTCTCCTCCAAATCAGTTCTCTCAAGCCTTTCCTCTTCTGAGTAAGAGGCAGCACCCAGGGTTTCCAACCTTGATTCTCCTCTCTCCTTCACTCCCTCTTCTTTTTCTAATTATTTTGACTGTGCTGGGTTTTTGTTGTAGCTTGGGGGCTCTCTAGTTGCAGAGCACCAGCTTAGCTGCCCAGTAGTATGTGGGATCTTAGTTTCCTACTGCTGCTGCTGCTAAGTCACTTCAGTCGTGTCCAACTCTGTGCGACCCCATAGACGGCAGCCCACTAGGCTCCCCAGTCCCTGGGATTCTCCAGGCAAGAACACTGGAGTGGGTTGCCATTTCCTTCTCCAATGCATGAAAGTGAAAAGTTAAAGTGAAGTCGCTCAGTCGTGTCTGACTCTTGGCGACCCCGTGGACTGCAGCCTACCAGGCTCCTCCATCCATGGGATTTTCCAGGCAAGAGTACTGGAGTGGGGTGCCACTGCCTTCTCCGCTTGCTTAGTTCCCTAACCAGGGATTAAACCCTGGTACCCTGCAGTAGAAGGTGGATTCTTAACCACTGTGCCACCAAGGAAGTCTCCCCTCTTAGGTTCTACTTCTGTGTAACTTCTACTCAGCTTCTGGATTTCATCCTGAGCAGCAGCCTCCCGGGCAAGCCTTCTCTAACCTCCCAGACTAGTTGGGCAACCTTCTTCACCATCATATGCTCTGAAATCTACACACTCCCCTCTGCTGAGCTGAACAGTGTAGCAACTGATCCTTTATGTTTCTTTTTTATTTTTATTAGAGGATAATTGCTTCACAATGTTGTATTGGTGTCTGCTGTACAACATGAATCAGCCGTAAGTATGCATATGTCCCCTCCCTCTTGAGCCTTCCTCCCACTTCCCCTCATTCTACCCCTCTGGATGGTCAGAGTACGGGCTGTGTTACACAGCACCTTTCCACTAGCTGTCTTACACACAGCAGCACATATATGTCAATGCTACTCTTTCAATTCATTCCGCCTGATCCTTCCTCAGCTCTGTCCAGCCTCTTCACTGCTGCTGCTGCTGCTGCTAAGTAGCGGCAGCCTCTTCACTACATTGTGGGAATTGTGGAGCTTAGTTTTCCCCTCCCCTCACCCTTACTGCCTGTCCAATCTCATGTATTATAGCTTCCACACTCAAAATTGACCAAGACAGGACATCACCAGGGAGTTAGTTAGAAAGGCTGACTTCCAGGTCCCACTCCTGACCTAGTGAGCCAGAATCTAAGTTAGAATAAGATCCACAGGTTCTTGTTAAAGTTTGACAGGAGCTTCTTACAAGCTTCTCTCACACTCTGATTCAGCCATACAGTTCTGTGCATGTTCTTAGCACTGGGATATATGTATGTGGCTGACGTCTGGGAGGCCCATGTGAGTTGCCAAGGGCTGGGGCTTGAACTGGGAGAAAAGATAAGTGAAGATGCTGCAGCCAAGGGCGAAGCTGGCTTTCCAGGGCTACTATGGCCAGGTCCACCTCTCCGGAAACGCGGTAACTGCCAGTGCGGGAGCGTACCAAAGTTGTGCCCACAAGCGCCGGCTCTAACTACCAAGTATGGTCAGGCCCTTGTGCAGGCACACTGCGTTCCTGCTGCCGGGCCCGAAATGGGAGTACGCGTGCGCACAGAGAAGATGCTGGAGTAGGCGGGGCTTCCTCGCTGGGCAGTCCCAGCCTCGGGAGAACGAGAAGGCGGGGGAGGTAAGAGATTTCCGCTTCCGCCGAAAGCCGGAAGTCACTGTCTCCCGGGTGAACGAGGCGGTCGCAACAAGGGTGTGAGTGCAGGTAAAGGTTCACGCGGGCGGACGTTGGGGCCGGGTGGGGCTGGGCGCTCTGCGACCCCAGGGTGCTCACGGAGTCCTGAAGGAGGCGCCGAGGGCCCAGGGCTCGGGGAGCGGCCCATCGGGGAACTTGATTGCCTCAGGTCTCTGCAGGTCCCAGCCCGCTGCTCGGAGGCCTGGATGCTACCGGCGGCTGGCTGGAGGCGACACCGAAGCTTCGGTGAGCCTGGATGAACAGTCCTCCCACCGCCTCTTGAGTTCGGCCAGGGGCGATGGCTGAGCTCTCTTCCATCTTCTTGGCGCGCTTTGGACTTAGGTCGCCACCTAAGTACAGTCCCCGGTCCCCGGAACTTTACATGCAGTCCATACCCCTTTTCTGCAGTGTAGTTGGAGGGCACTATAGTGAAGTGAAGTCTCTCAGTCGTGTCCGACTCTGCGACCCCATGGACTGTAGCCTACCAAGCTCCTCTGTCTATGGGATTTTCCAGGCAATAGTCCTGGAGTGGATTGCCATTTCCTTCTCCAGGGGATCTTCCCAACCCAGGGATCGAACCCGGGTCTCCCGCATTGTAGACAGACGCTGTACCGGAGGGCACTATAATCACCGGGAAAAATGGGATTCTGGGGCCCATCTCTAGCTTCAGGAGACTTGTTTGTATCTACAACAGATAGTTATTTAGCACTTAATGCATACCAGGCACTAGGCGTACTGCTGATTCGTTGTTGTTTAATTGTTCAGTCCTGTCCGACCCCATGGACTGCAACACTCCAGGCTTCTTTATCCATGGGTTTTCCTAGCCAACGGTACTGGAGTCGGTTGCCATTTCCTTCTCCACCGGATCTTCTCGACCCAGGGATCAAACCCCAGTCTCCTGCATTGGCAGGTGAGCCACCAGGGCTGCTGATTCCAGCCATGGACAAATCAGGCTCCTACTCCAACCCGCAGAACTGACATTCTAGTTGGGGGACGTCTGGTGTGAAGTTCAGAAAGTTGCCTTTTTCTGAGCAGCCCGCAGGTGATTCCATGGCAGGTGGAACCCAGGGTCTGGCTCTGGGGAAATTTTTCCAACAAAACACTCTGGCCAAAGGTGGGAGCCTGGGCTGCCGAAGTGGCTACACTTTACTAAAGCCTGCAGGGTCTTGTGGTTGGCATGCTGCTTTCGTCTTCCGTTGCATCTCACATCCATCTCCCTGTTGCTCACTGGGCTTCAGCTGTATCAGTCTTCTGTTTCTCAAGAAAAGCTGGTGCTTCCTTGAAGCCTTTGCAATTGAAGCGTTTCCAGCCTCTGCCTGCACTGTCTTATGTGGATTTTCTTTCTCTCGTCGTTCAGTCCACGTTCAGTCCATTTTAAATGACCCTTCCCCAAGGGATCCTTCAGGTTCCACCCTTGAGTGAAGTAGCCCTGTCCCAGAAAAGTTCACATAGCCTTGTTTTTTGTTTTTAATTTTATTTATTTACTGGATGCCCTGGGTCTTTGTGGCTGCGCTCGGGCTTTTTCTAGTTGTGGTGAGCAGGAGCTACTCTCTAGTTGCACTGCAAAGGCTTCTCATTGCAGTGGCCTCTCTTGTGGCTCACAGGCTCAGGAGTTGTGGCATGCAGCCTTAGTGACCCCGCAGCATGTCAGATCTTCCCAGACCGGGGATGAAACCCGTATCCCCTGCATTAGCTACCGACTACCGAGGAAGTCCCACGTCGCTCTGTTTTATTAACCTCATAGCACTTGCCAGTGGCTTGCCAGGTGGTGCTAGTGGTAAAGAACCTGCCTGCTAATACAGGAAACGTAAGAGATTTGGGTTCAATCCCTGGTTGGGGAAAATCCCCTGGAGAAGAAAATGGCAACCCACTCCAGTATTCTTGCCTGGGAAATCCCATGGACAGAGAAGTCTGGCGGGCCACAGTCCATAGGGTCACAAAGAGTCAGAGACGACTGAAGTGACTTAACACACACACACACACACACACAGCACTTGTCAATATTTGAAATTTTTTCCCTTATTAGTTAGCTTAAGGGTCTGTCTTCTCCACCAGAATATCAGTTACACAAGAGCAGACACCTCACCTTCCCTGATTACAGCACTGCTGTGTCTTGCTCTAGGCCTGGCATTGGTTGGTTCATTCATTCATTCAGTAAATATTTGTTGAACACCAGCTCTGTGCCATGAACTGTTCTAGGCTCTGAGGATACAAAGAAAAGACAGAAATCCCTGCCCACAAGGAGTTCACACTCTGAGGGTGGTGGACAGGAACCAGTGAGGAAGCTATTGTGATCATCCAGGCCAGAGAAGACCTGGACTCTGGACTCAGATCACAGAACTGGCCCTGGGAGTGGTGAGAAGTGGTCAGATGCTGGGCGTCTTCCAAAGGGAGAACAGTAGGGAACTTCCCTGGTGGTCCAGTGGTTACGAACCTGAGCTTCCGCTGCCAGGGCGCGGGTTCCATCCCTGACTGGGGGAACTAAGATCCTGCATGCCTCAAGGTGTGGCCTAAAATAAACGTAGGGCAGTAGGATCAGGGTGAGATTAGGGGTGTGAGAGGGGGCAAAAGGAACTGAGGTCAAATCCAGGGTTTTTGGAAAGGTGGACTTGCTGTCTGATGAGCTGAGGAAGACAGCAGGAGAGCAGATTGAGGTGTTTGGAGCTGGGTTTTGGACAGGTCATGTTTAAACATTGGTTAGCATCAGGTGTGGCTGAGGCAGGTGGTCAGGAAGGCTACAGTTCAGAGGAGGCACTGGAAGCAGTGATGCGGGGTGGAGGTGAATGTATTTGGACAAGGGAGAGGCCCAGAGACTGAATGAGTGGATTCACTATCCTTAGCAAATTAGAGAGGTGGGGTGGGGTTGCAGCAGCAGAGACTGCCAGAACCTGCCATCAAGGAGTGAGTGGGGAGAGTCCCGGGTCCTGAGAGCCCTGTGAAAAGGGTAGGCGGAGAAACCGGTATGTCCAGTGTGCTGAGGAGTGGGGACTGCCCTGTGGGGTGGACAGCATGGCAGGGGCAGTGGAGAGAGAACCGGAGAGAAGGCAGACAGCTCTATTCGAAAAACTCTCTAAAAATGAACAGATTGTTTTTAATGATGGGCAAAGTCATCCCAAGTGTGTTTGTTAATGATCCAGTAGAGAGAGCAAGTGTGATGCTGGGGTCTAAGGCCCAAGGTAACGAACTGTGTTTGTGGGGAGCGAGGCCGTTCTTCCATAGCAAAAGAGGGAAGGTCAAGTGGGTGGTCCTGGCGACTTGTGGATTGTGGATGTTCACTGCCAGCTCCTTCTGTTTACTCAGTGAATTGGAAGCACCTTTAGTTGAGAACAAGAACATCAGATAGAGAGTGATCACACGTGTGAATGAAACACTGGTCTTTCTGCTAGTCATGGAAGGATGAGACCAGAAGCAGGGGTGGACGGGGGTGGGAGGGGCGCTTCGGGAGGTTAGCCCGGTGCCTGACATGGGAGATTGCACTCAGTGTAGCTGCTGCTGCTTTCCTGTCCACCTGCCTCTGAGGCATCTTCCCCTGGACATGCCGTTTGCCCCAGCACCTTGCTCTTCCTTTGTGTCAGACATCAGAGAACAGGGCCCCTTTTCCCCTGAGCCACCACCTCCGTCCCACACCACAACCTTGGGAGTCAGCCCGGACCCTTCCTTCTCACACTGCTCACCCGCTCCCCTGGACTGTTCCTTCTCGACATGCTCACCACTGGCTTGTCCCCTCTGTCTCACTAACCTGCTGCTGCTTTTCACCCTGAACAACCCTCTCCTGGTTCTGACTTCATCTTCACCCAGGCTTTCCACCCATCCCTTTCCTTAGTCCCTCTCTTTCTCTTCTTAAAAATATTTATTTATTTATTTGGCTGCACCGGGTCATAGATGCAGCATGCAGCATCTTCAGTCTCATTTCAGCATGCGGAATCCTTAGTTGCAGCATGCGGGATCTTTAGTTGTGGCATGCAAACTCTTAGTTGTGACATGTGGGATCTAATTCCCTGACCAGGGATCGAACCCAGGGCCCCTGCATTGGGAGTGTAGTCTTAGCCACTGGACCACCAGGAAAGTCCCTCCTTGGTCTCTTTAAAACACCAAGCAATTTCATCCCTACACTCCCCACAGCCTCCAGCATCCATCCAAATATTCAGAACACTCCCACGTGCTCCCTCCCCACCCCCTTTCTCCCCGCAGCCTGCCCCTCTACCCAACCCACATGGTCCCCAAACCCTGGCCAGGCCCTCACCCTTTTATATGGCATTTCCTTGCTCCAAATGCATGTCCCCGTTTCTCTGTCCAGCAGCCCCTCATCTGCAAAGAGCCTGCCGGAGGGGCCCCCCAGAAGGTTCTGTCACATCCTTTCAGTGTCATTCCTCCTGGGTGGCATTGGCCTGTCCCGTGACAGAAGGAGCAGCCTGAATAAAATCTCTGGCTCCTGAGCACTCCTGCCTGACCGGCCTTCACAGAGTCTCGTCCTCACCAGGAATGGTGGCCTCCTGTGTAGGTGCTGGCAGCAGACAGGCCAGGCTCTTACCATATGTCCTGTTCGCCCTCCCTGTGAGACCAGGCTCGGATGGAAACTTCATGCCACTTCATAGACAGGAGACTGAGGCACAGAGAATTTAAGGAACCCACTTGAGATCCTGCAGGAAGTGGAGGAGCTGGGGTTAGAATCCAGGCCTCCTGACCCCATAGTGCACTGAGGTGGTCTGCCTGCCCAGCCCCTGGGAGCCTCAGGCAAGACCTCCCTTCTCCAGAGGCAGCCAGCCTGCTTCCTAGGGCATCGGGCTGGGGGGCTGCATGGGGCCCACGAGTCACTGACTTCTGTCCCTTCTGCCCACAGGTTCACTCCCCTACAGACATGGGGCGCAGAAAGTCAAAACGGAAGCCACCCCCCAAGAAGAAGATGACAGGCACCCTGGAGACCCAGTTCACCTGCCCCTTCTGCAACCACGAGAAGTCCTGTGACGTGAAAATGTGAGTGGGGCCAGGGATCCTGCCTCACGGGGCCACTTCCTCCTTCCTCAGTTGGGGTGTCGCTCACCCCCACCACTACCCTATCCTCCAATCTGCCCCAAGCCCTCCTGCTTAGGGGGATCATCACCCACAGACAGAGGCCCCTTCCTTCACTAGTCCCTGCACCTCCTCCTGTTCCAGGGACCGAGCCCGAAACACCGGAGTCATCTCTTGTACCGTGTGCCTAGAGGAATTCCAGACGCCCATCACTTGTATCCTTGGGAATCCGGGCTTTTTCCAGGAGATGGGTTGGGGGTTCTGGGCGGCCCCAAGTGGGCTGCTCGAGGACACCCAGCCCTGCAGCGTGCCCTGGGGGCATGGCCACGGAGAGGAACCAGCGCCACGGGCTGACTTACGTGGTGTGAACGGGGTTCAGGGCAGTGGTCTGGCTAGCAGTGGCGTGAGCTACAGAAAAGTAAATGTGGGAAAGGGGTCCAGTGCTACCAGTTGCCCTTGACTGCAGCGGCTCAGATCTGTCAGAACCAGTGGACGTGTACAGCGATTGGATAGATGCCTGCGAGGCTGCCAATCAGTAGCGACGCAGACGGCTCACCCCCATGGCAGCCCCGCCCACTGGGTACCAATCGAGAGACATTCCAGGGTGTGGGTCCAGAGCCTTTGCAGCCCCGAATGTGAGTGTGTGCAGAGTGGGTGTGTGTGTGTGTGCACACGTGGCTGCAGGTGCGACTGCGGGGGAGTCCTCGTGGGAAGCCGGTAGAGTTGAAGGGTGGTGGGGCCCCGGGGGCCTGAAATGCTTGTTCAACAAGCCTTTGACTGGCTCCAGCCTCTAGCACCTGGGCCACCAGCTTCAGGGCCCTGTTTTCTCTAGAGGCCTGCGTCCTGACCCCCCTGTGCAAGGGCAGGCCCTCAGAGGCTGCCACCGGCCTCTCCAGCGCCTTCCTGTACCTCACCAGCACTTGGCCATTGAACAGGATTGACTGCTCCCCCTCCCCAGCTGCCTTCCCAGGCCTCTGGCCTGGGATTCAAGTCACAATCCCATGGGCCCCCTGGCAAGGCGGCCTGTTTTCATGTTCCCTCGCTTTTGTAGAGGAGGGAGGGGCTGGGCTGGGGACAGCTGTCTGTCACAAGCCCTTAAATAAAGCAGCAAACGAGGAACTCCCAGTTTTCTGATTTCCTGGGCTCTGGGTCAGACCCAGGGGCTCAACGCAGGAAAAGGGGAGACTGAGGCATTCAGAGTTTGCCCAGCAGGCCGTCTGAAGTGGGGTTCAGTCAGTCCTTCAAACCATCCCACGTTTTATCCACTCTACAAGCATTCAAGGTGAAACCCGGGCCGCTGGGCTCAGGGGACAGGGATAAACGCACAGGCATCTGGCCAGGCATTTACAGTCACGGTGGAAACCAGGGCCAACAGAGCCCGGGGTAGGGGTGGGGTGATCAGAGAGGGCTTCCTGGGGGATCCCCCTAAAGAAGGTCAGGCTCCAGGGCCCCCCTGTTCCTGAGGCTGCTCTCAGGTGTGCCTGCCTTCCCGCCGTGTTTCAACAGCCACCCTGGGAGGAAGATGCTCACAGGTGAGGAAGCAGGCCAGAGATAGGAGGTCGTGGGCCCAGGGTCCCACAGCCAGCAGGCTTCACAGCCCAGGGTCTCACTCATGAGTTCAGGGTCCAGGCAAAGGGAACAACTCCTGGCTTCCTGGGGGCTGAATGGGGCGAGGATCCCTGGAGGGAAATAAGGGACCAGACTGTTGTCCTAGGCTGGTGGGAGACTGGAGGTGGGGCCAGATGCACGTGTTCAGTGTAACAAATATTGGTCTTGGCACTTGCCTTGCAGTCCAGGGGTTGGGACTACAAGCTTCCAATGCGAAGAAATGTTGGTCTTTGTCCCTGGATCCTGGCACAAAGCTAAAACGCTTGGAATTTCCTGGGCAGCCAGAGTATCTTCATCATTCATAAAGAGCCCAATTTTGCTCACTGGTGAGATTGTGCTAATGAGGTGATTTAGAATGGGGCCCTAGACATCCTTGGGGCTTCCCAAGTGGCACGACGGTAAAGACTCCACCTGCCAGTGCAGGAGACCCAGGTTCAATCCCTGTCGGGAAGATTTTTTAAAGGAGGAAATGGCAACCTATTCCAGTATTCTTGACTGGAGAATTCCATGGACAGAGGAGCCTGGTGGGCTGCAGTCTATGGGATTGCAAAGAGCTGGACACAACTTAGTGGCTAGACAACAACGAATCAGCATTACCCATAGTGTATGAAGTAAAGTGAAAGTCTCTCAGTCATGTCTGACTCTTTGTGACCCTATGGATTATACAGTCCATAGAATTTTCTAGGCCAGAATACTGCAGTGGGTAACCTTTCCCTTCTCCAGGGGATCTTCCCAACCCAGGAATCGAACCGGGGCATCCTGCATTACAGGCAGATTCTTTACCAGCTGAGTCACAAGGGAAGCCCAAGAATACTGGAGTGGGTATCCTGTCCCTTCTCCAGCAGACCTTCCCGACCTAGGAATCGAACCGGGGTCTCCTGTATTGCAGGTGGATTCTTTAACAACTGAGCTATGAGGGGAGCCCCTCACAGTGTTTAGTATGCATTAAGTGCTCAATAACTAACACAGCTGAAGTGTCTGAGCACTCAACAGCCTCAGCATGGGACTGATTCCTGAGGAGGAATCAGCCAACCTACCAACCTTTGGGAAGGGGCCTAAAGGAGATCAACCTGAATATTCACTGGAAGGGCTGATGCTGAAGCTGAAGCTCCAATACTTTGGCCACCTGATGGGAAGCTGACTCACTGGAAAAGACCCTGATGCTGGGAAAGATTGAGGGCAGGAGGAGAAGGAGGGCAGCAGAGGATGAGATGGTTGGATAGAATCACTGACACAATGGACATGTTAGTTGCTCAGTCGTGTCCGACTGCGACCCCATGGACTGCAGCCCACCAGGCTCCTCTGTCCATGGGATTTTCTAGGCAAGAATACTGGAGTGGTTGCCATTTCCTTCTCCAGGGGATCTTCCCGACCCAGGGATCGAATCCATGTCTCCTCTGTCTCCTGCATTGCAGGCAGATTCTTTACCTGCCTGCAGGATATGAATCTGAGCAAGCTCCAGGAGATAGAGGAGGACAGGGAACCCTGGAGGGCTACAGTCCATGGGGTCGCAGAGTCAGACATGACTTATCGACTGAACAACAACAATGGGACCTACAGATGAAGTGCTTTGAGAACAAGATCTGATGAACTTCTGCCTGTGGTGAACACTTAGAGGTGCCGGAACACATGGAAAGGATTCGGGAGTTCCACACCCCTCCCCACGCCTTGCTGTCTGTGCCCCTCCCTTCTGGCTCCTCCTGAGTTTGATCCTTCCATAATAAAACCAAAGTAATAATAAAACCAGTGATCTAATAAAAAGTAAAATGTTTCTCCAGGTTTTGTGAACCAGTGTAGTAAATTAACAAAATCTGAGGAGCGGGTGGAGGGAACCCCACCCCCATCCCACCCCACCCCTGGATCTACAGCTAGTCGGTCAGAAGCACAGGGAACAACCTGGACTTGTGATTGGCTCCTGACTTGGGGGAGGGGCAGTCCTGAACGGAACCCTTATCCTGTGGGATCAGGTGCTGTCTTGAGGTAGTGTCAGAATTGAGTTAACTGATTTGTGGTGTTGGAAACAAAAACACACCTGAACAAGCAGACGGCAAGATCCCAGACAATCTGGTAGTCCTGGTGCTCTGGCAGCACGGGGCAGCTCAAAGCTCCTCCACGCAGCCCCATGAGCCTGGGCAGCAAGTGGAAGGATGATGGAAACTCTGTCCCAGGGCCACCCTGAGGACAGAGGCGCCCAGTGTGATTCCTGACACAGTGCCAGCAGATGGTGACCCACCAGGGCAGCAAGGAATATGAACAGCAGAGGAAGACGCTGAGCTGGCCAGAAGCCCTAGCCACCAGGCCCAGCCGTTGGGTCTGATGGGTGTCCCCCGAGGCCCACTCTGCCCTGACATGCCCCCAACCCGGTGCTCCCACCTTCCCTTCCAAGACTTCACTCAGGTGGGATCCCGTGGCCAAGGCAGGACCCAGTGGACATAGACAGAGTGATTGGACAGGCACCTGGGTTGGGGGCTGCTCTCTGCGGTCCAGGGAAAGGGGCCTTGCTCTTCTGTCAACTAGGGCCCGCCTACCCCAGTCTCACAGTCTAAGTGCTAATATGGTGCTGTTTTCCCGAGGAGGCAGGGCCCTGGGCCAGGCAAGGATCCTCCTCAGCATAGCTTCCCGCCGCTGGCCCTGGGGGAGCAGGACTCGGGGTAGCCAAGCCAAGAGCTCCTGGAATCTGCTTTACAAGGCTCCAAGGGTTGTGCAAGCGCAGGGGGCTCCTGATGTCCATCCCAGCAGGTCCCCCCCTTCCAGCCTTGCCCCGCCCCACCCCCCCAGCCCACCCTGGGGAGGTGGACTGCTCTGAGCCCCCAGCATGGCAGGCCACATCCTCTCCATGGAACCCTGGCAGTGGGTAACTTCTGGGCAGGAAAGCGGGAAGAGTGGGGTCCCCTCTGAGATGGGGAGAGTTGGGACCTCGTCCAGACTTCTGGGATCCCTGGCTGGCAGGCCAGGATTGGAGATGAGCCCTGAGCACAGGGCACAGTGTGAGCCAGGCACACAGGCCAGCTGCACCGTGTGGTCAGCTACTTAACTGCTCTGTGCCAGTTGGGAAAAGGCCATCGCCCTGGGCATCCGGAGTGCCCATCTTCCCCACTGCCCTGTCCTCTCCCACCTCCCACAGTTTGGTTGTTGTTTAGTCGCTCAGTCATGCCTGACTATGCAACCCCATGGACTGTACCCCTACACGCTCCTCGTCCATGGCATTTCCCAGGCAAGAATACTGATGTGGGTTGCCATTTCCTCCTCCAGGGGATCTTCCCAGACCAGGAATTGAACTCGAGCCTTCTGCATTGGCAGGTGGATTCTTTACCACTGAGCCACCACGGAAGCCCCATAGTCTACTCCAGGACTCAAGGATTCTCTCTGCCCACAGGGGCTTCCAGGACTGGGCTTGTAGTCCATTCTCATGATCAGTGCCAAATACCATCCCCTGTCTGGAGGCATCATTTCATTGAAGCTTCCTGTGACTCCCACAGGCTTCAATGTCATCATTTTCCTGATGGGAAAACAGACCTAGGGAGGGGAGGTGACTTGCCCAAGGTCACTTGGCTAGCCAGCTCCAAAACTGTGATTCACATGGTATCTCACCCATCCCAATGCTGACCTCGACACGACCCACAGGCTCCCAGGGTAGGTACACGGGTGCTGAGCGTGTGTGTGTGTGTGTGTGTATTGTGTATCTGTGTGAAGGTGTGTGTTTTTGTCTTGGGTAGGCGTGTGTACTGCACGTGTGAGTATCTGTGTGTGAAAAGGTGTGTGCACTAAGGCTGCAGGGAGTGTGTGTACACCATACACATGAAGTGTGCATTTGTGTGGATTTTGTCGGGGGGGCGGTGTGAGTCCTGGGTCCACCGAGTACTGTGATCTCAGTATGTATATCTTAGGTTGCCTACGTGTGAGTGTGTGTGCACCTGTGCAGATGTGTGTGCAGGAAATGGAGTGTACCCTGCGCGTGCGCAGCAGCCACACAGGCCCCAGGACAGAGCGTCCCTAAGTGCTCAGGTGATTGTGATGGTTGATGATGTTTAGTCGCTAAGTCGTGTCTGACTCTTTGCAACCCTATGGACTATAGCCCGCCAGGCTCCTCTGTCCATGGAATTCTCCAGGCAAGAATATTGGAGTGGGTAGCCATTCCCTTCTCCAGGGAATCTTCCCAACCCAGAGATCAAACCCGAGTCCACCTACATTGCAGGCAGATTCTTTACTGACCAAGCCACAAGGGAGGCCCCTCGGGTGATTTTACAGCCATTTATTGTGCTCCAGTGAAGTAGAAAAAGAAAGTGCTCGCGTCACAAACGCCGCTGTCACATCCCGTAAGCCAGCTGCAAACCAAACCGCGTGTGTCCGCTGGGGGTCTGGGCATGCAGTTTGCACCCGCTGCGGGAATGGGGTGGGGAGGGGTTGACCCTTGGCTCTGGGGGCTTCGCTTGGGAGGGCTTCTTGTCCTGGCAGGGGGGGAACCCAGCTATGGGGAGTGGGGGACAGCGGGGTAGCTTTGCTCAGTGCGTCCTTTGGGTGCTGTGGGGAACACCCAGCTCCATGTTGGACCCTGCAGCACACCAGGGAGGAGCCCCCTCTCCACAGCCCCCCCCCACCTTCTGCTCCCCCCAGACGCTAACCCTGTAGGCAAGTGCCAGGGGGCCAGAGGAGCCATGCAGGGGGAGGGGGTCGGCAGGCCGGGCTAGGCCCTGCCAAGAGCAGCAGCCAGCCTCCCTGGGGGAAGGCGGGAGGCCCGGGGCCCTAGGCAGAGTTGTAGTAGTTGTGCGGGTGGTGGTTGTGGGCCGGCTCGCCCAGCTCAGGGTACTCAGGCGTCAGGCAGTACTTAGGGTCGTAGACCTGGCGGGGCAGCCCGTACACTGTCATGCCCCGCTGCGAAGCTCCCTTGTTGCTGCCCATCTGCAGGCTGACGTTGAGTGTGTCACAGTGCTCCATGCCCAGCCCCGGCTCAAAGATCTGCCGCTTGGTCCCTGGTGCAGTCATGCCGGCCTGCGGAGGGCAGCACAATGGTCAGGCCATAGGGGACCACGAGAGCCCCACCAGCCCGCCACACACAGGGCCCCCCTTGCCCCGCAACACACCTGGCTGGCTCCCTTGTTGGTGCCCATCTGCAGGCTGATGGTGGCCTGGTCCAGGGGCTGATCCGTGCCCAGCTTGGGGTCATAGAGGTGGCGCCGGGTGCCGTAAGCCGTCATGCCCTGCTGGCTGGCAAACTTGTTGGTGCCCATCTAGGGAGCCAGGAGGAGAGCCACACAGGGGTTACAAGATCCCACCGAGGGCAACCAGACATAACTGATGTCAGCAGACACACGGCCCTCTAATGAGGCCCTGTTTCCACACCACTGGGGCAACAGAATGGAAACTGAGGCTCACAGAAGGTGTGTCACATGACTGCTAAATGGCCTGATTTCCAGGGTTCAGCTACTCATCACCTGAGCAAGTGCACTAACCTCCAGGCCTCAGTTTTCCCATCTGTATAAAGGGTATGACGGTAACAGTACCCACCCCCTAGGACTGTCAGAGGAGTGAGTTAGGGTACCGAAAATGCTAAGGGTTTCCTAAAGGCCACATATTCTGTACCCCCTGCCAACCCACAAAGCCTACAGGGACCAGGGTGCCCTCCTCAACCACAGCTCATCAGCAAGACCCAGGCGAGGAAAGGGCCATACCTGTAGCCCGATAATGTTCCGCCCTTCTCTTAGCTTCTCTGGCTCAAATCTCCGTTCCTGCTTCTCCGCGTATTTCACTCCCACATTCACCTTGTTCCCTTTCGTCTTGGCCTGGGTGAGGAGGGGAGGGCCAGGGACTGACAAAGGAGCCTCTGGGCCACACAGCTGCATTTAAAACCCTGAGAGGCACCCGCTTCCCCTCTCCCACTCAAGCAGGGACTGGGGTGGGAGTACCATGCAGGGGGTGGAGTACAAGAAGCTCCACCCACATCCCAACCCAGAGCGCCCACCCTTCACCCACACTCACCATGCTGGCCAGGGCCAGAAGGGTGGACTGCACTTGCGTGTGGTTGGTGTTCTCGAACAGGTCGTTGGCCTCAAAGATATCGTGGGGCTTCACCCCGTACTTGGTGATGGCCTTGATGAAGTTGCCGATGTTCTCCAGCTGGAGGGGAGCCGGCAGCGGTCAGGGGTCGGGGGCATGGGCGGGGCTGGGTGGAGGTGGGCGGGGCTACGGGTGGAAGTGGGAGGGGGCTACGGGCCAGAGAGTTAAGAGACTAAAGAGTTGAGAGAGTCTGGGCTCACCTGATGCCAGTTCTGAGTGGACTCATTTACTTTCTTCACGGAGCCTGGCTGGAGCTTATTGATGAACCTACAAGGCGTAGGGGAGGGGGCTGAGGCAGGGGACTCCCTGCTGCCCGTATCCAAGCCCGGCCCAGGGGGACCAGGGGTCAGGGTGACAATCAGGGGGCGCCAGACTTTTTGCAGTTTCTCACTGCAGTCAGACCTCAGGGACAGCCCCACCACAAACCACCCAAACACGCGGGCTGGGAGATGGGAAACCAGCCTCAGGAAGCTGGACCCGTTCGGATCAGAAAGCCTCCCTATGGGAGGTGGAGAGTAGTCGTCTGGGGTGCCCCCGCCTCACTGGTGACCATGTTTCAGTTTCTTTTTTTTTTCCTTTGGCCGCACTGCACCACTTGAAGGATCTTAGTTCCCTGACCAGGGATTGAACCTGGGCCCTCAGCAGTTCAAAGCCCTGAGTCCTAACCACTTGACCACCAGGAAATTCCCCAGGATCCTTTTCTTATTCAAACCACTACCTCTGGGAGAGCCCACAGCTCAGCACTGGGGCCTCTTCTCAGGCCACCATCACCCTGGTGATCTCATTCAGTCTCTTGACTTTTATTTATTTGGCTGCTCTGGGTCTTAGTTGTGGCATGTGGGAGGTTTTTTGTTTTGTTTTGTTTTTAGTTGCAATATGCAGACTCTTAAGTTGTGGCATGTGGGATCCAGTTCCCTGACCAAGGATGAAACCCAGGCCCCTGCATGAGGAGTGTGGAGTCTTAGCCACTGGACCACCAGGAAGTCTCCAGTCTCTTGACTTGAAATGCCATTCATATGCCAATGACTCCCCCAAATCTTCCTGCAGCCCACCTCCCACTCTCCATTCCATCTCCCCACAGAGTAATAGTATATTTGCTCAGTCATGCCTGACTCTTTGCAACCCCATAGACTGTAGCCTGCCAGGCTCCTCTGTCCATGGATTCTCCAGGCAAGAATACTGGAGTGGGTTGCCATGCCCTCCTCCAGGGGACCTTCCCAACCCAGGGATGGAACCCAGGTATCCCGAATCACAGAGGGATTCTTTACTGTCTGAGCAACCAGGGAAACCATCTCCCCACTACATGTGGGTCTCAAACAAATGCATTGCACCGAGACTCCTGATACCCACCTCCCCCTACAGAACTCCCTCCATCTTCCTCAGCTCACTAAAAGCCCTCTACTGCCCTTGACACTCCTTTCCCTTTTTCTCACCCCACATCCAATCCCTCAGCAATTCCTTTGGCTCGGCCTCCTGAAGACTTCCAGAAGCCCACCTCCACCCTACTCTGAGCCACCAGTGTCTCTCTCCTGGGCTCCTGCCATGACCTCTCTGTGTGCTCCCACTTTCCATCTCGTGCCCTCCAGATGCTCGTAACCCTACAGCTAAAATGCCCTTCTTAGAACAATTCCAGGGACTTCCCCTGTGGCGCTAGTGGTAAAGAATCTGCCTGCCAATGCAGGAAATGCAGGAGACTCAGGTTTGATCCCTGGGTCAGGAAGATCCCCCGGAGGAGGAAATGGAAATCCACTCCAGTGTTCTTGCCTGGAAAATTCCATGGACACAAGAGCCTAACAGGCTACAGTCCATGGAGTCCCAAAGAGTCGGACGCGACTGAGCACACACGCACTCTCACCCCACAGGGCCAGGGTTTGATCCCTGATTGGGGAGCTAAGATCCTGCAAGCTGTGCAGTGTGGTCCCCAAAATTTCCATTATGGTTTATTGTAGGATATTAAATAGTTTTCTGTGCTATACAGCAGGACTTTGTATAACTTTGCTGTACAGCAGATGTGAACACAACTGCAAATCAACTATGTGCTCAGAGGCTCAGCTGTGTCCGACTCTTTGCAACCCATGGACTATAGAGCACCAGGCTCCTCTGTCCATGGGATTCTCCGAGCAAGAACACTGGAGTATGGTGCCACTTCCTCCTCCAGGGGATCTTCCCAACCCAAGGATCAAAACCGCATCTCTTATGTCTCCTGCATTAGCAGGCAGATTCTTTACCACTAGTGTCAACTGAGAAGTCTATAAATCAACTATACTTCAATTACAAAAAAAAAAAAAAAAAATCCTAAAGTAATTATCTTCCAATTAAAAGAAAATATTGGAACCTTGAAAAAGAAAAAAAAAATCCAGTTACTACCCAGTTCAAAACACTCCAATGCCTTGAGAATAAAAGCCTAACTCCTTAGCATGAATGACACAGCGACCCTGCACTATCTGGCCCCCAGCTAACTCCCTCCACTTTCCCTGGTCACTCCAGCCTCTTCAGCATCCTTGAACCCATAAGGCATGTTCCCACCCCAGAGCCTTAGCACTGGCTGTCCCCTCTACCTGACCCACTCTTCCCTAAGATGCCCCAGCAACAACTTCCCTCACTTCATCCGAGATTCTGCTCCAATGCTACCTCTTCAGAATGAGCTTCCAAGCCATTCTGTACAAAACAGCAACACTTCATTCCTCCGCCCACCCCCCATCCTTCCCAGCTTGACTTTTCCCCATGGTACTTCCCACCACAGGCCTGTATGTGCTTATTTCATCAATTATTTGTTCAATCATCTACAGCAGGACTAAAGTTCTGTATGCGCCCCAAATCAAGTCTATTTTGTTCACTACCCCCAGTGCCTATACCTGGCTGGCACACAGCAGGCGCTCCATAACTGCGCCTTCTCCATAAACAGGTGGGTGGCTCTACACCCTTTAAGGCCTGGGACAGCAGACCATCCCCCCATTCCTTGGATATGGGTGAAAAGCATCCCCCAAGTCCCTCTCTTTCCAGCAGCTAGGGCTTGGTAACATGGTGACTTTGGGCAGCTTCTAGAAGATTCCCAAGTACAAGCTCTGGCCCACATGGTTACCCTGCCCTGGGTCAGACTCAGAGATGCAGACAAGACCCAGGCTGGACTCAGGGTTCCTACCCAGAAATAGGATTGTGGTGAAATCTAGAAGGTAGAATCTAGAGTCAGGGCTTGGGAATTGTGAGGGCTGGTCTTTCTCTTGGTTATTAGGTTTTGAGAGGAGGAGAAAATCCGGACCCACTGAAATTATTGTGGCACATCCCTCAGATGTGTGTGCTCAGTCCCTAAGTCGTGAACGGCTCTTTGAGACCCCATGGACTATAGCCCACAGGGCTCTTCTGTCCATGAAGTTTTCCAGGCAAGAAAGAATACTGGAGCGGGTAGCCATTTCCTTCTCCAGGGGGGATGTGGCTTGGTGTCTTTTAGCTGTGACCTCCCATTCTTGGGACTCCGGAGACAATAAATGCGGCTCCTCTGTATGCCTGGCAGTTCACACTCTAGGTTCTGAAGTCATTTCTGTTGGCACAGCGTGGGACTTTGGGTGACGTGCTTTACCTAACTGGGCCTCTGTTTACTTTACTGTTAAATGGGTACAAGGATTCTCTGCCACCTCAGAGTTCTGTTTGGAGGTGTCAGATATCAAGTGTCCAAGCTCTGACCTCATGGTCACTTTGAAGGGTTCAGGGAATTGAGATGAGGGGTTGGGGGGCGGCCCAAGTGGGCCACGGTTGCCCCCACTCACTCGCAAAGAATGATGCCGTCTTTAAGGCCGTCCATGAAGTTGTTGCCGATGCGGCGCCCCGTCACCCCCTCGATCCACTCTCGGAGCTCCTGCTCCCGCTGGTGGTCATACTTCTGGGCCAGCTGGGGGGTAGGGGGCAGAGAGAGAACAGTGAGGACACAGCGGAGAGTAGGGCTGGCTCCCTGGCCCAATCCAAGGCTCCCTAGTCCCGATCTCTTCCCTCATCCCTTCCCAACTAAGGCAATTCTGTCCCAGCGTCCAATGGAGGGGGGTGGCGGGGGGGTGAGGGGGGGGGGGCGCTGAGGACCAGAGTTGAGGTGGCACCTGCCCAGGGGGCCATTCCAGGCATTCTGAGGTTTGGCACCAGAGAACATGGTCTAAGGGGTGGGAAGAGAGATACTCAGAGCTGGGTGGGGGGCGGCGCCTGGCCTCTTGGTTCCCCCTCCGGACCAAACTTGGGGCTTAGCTTCCCCTGGCCCTGCCCCCTCCCTCTCCTGGATGCTTCAGGCAGGGGAGGAGGAGCCCAGAGGAGGTGCCCGGTATGCCGCCTTGCTGGGGGCTGGTCTGCCTTACATCCCTGTCTCAGTGTCTCTCCAGGTCCTCAGCGATGGGGCTCCCTCTCGGGCTGGGGCTAGGGTCTGTTTTTGTCTCACTCCGGGCCTCATGCATGTCTGTATTTCTCTCTCCCCATCACAGGATGTCCTCAGTCTCTCTCCCCGCTCTTTCCTTGGCTCTGTCATCCTGTCCCCATCTCTGCCTGTCTGGCTGGGGGTGGGGCTCATGGTTCGTCCATCTCTGCTTTCGTAGGTCTCTGTCTCTCCGACTCCAGGTTCCCTTCTTCCGATGGGGGGTGGCGGTGGGGGTGGAGGACTCGGCCCTTTCTCCGCCTCTTCACCCCTGACTCCGTCTTATCTCACTCAGGCTCGCCCTCCCCCATTCCGTCTCTCATGTCTCAGGCTTCCAGAATCTGTCTGCGTCTCTCCCTCCTCTCCTCTCCCACTTCGCACCCTCTCCGTATTTCCAGAACCCTCTACCCCAGCCCAGACTGGCTCCCGGCCCCTGGGGAACCCGGCTGCCCCTTTTCCTGGGGGAAGGGAAGCAGGAGGGGCGGCCCCCTCACCTGGCCCCGGCCCTGCCGCCCCCCTCCCCACCAGCCCGGCTTTATAAAGCAAACCGGCCCTTATATAGCGCGGCCCCGCGGGCCGGGCTCCCGAGGCCGCCTTATATGGCGCGGCGGCTCCGCACGGCTCTGGGGCCGGCGCTGGGGGAAGGGGGGGCGCGGCGCTGGGATCCGTCTCCCGCCCAAGCACTCGCCCCCCACCTGCCCCCTCCTCCAGCCCCGAGAATCCCCCCGACCCTAGTTTCCAATCCCAGCTCCTTCCTTCCTGCCTGTGGAACAGGCGATCCGAGCCTCAGTGTTCCCTTCTGTTAAATGGGACAGGGATTATTCCCCTAGCAGCGCTCATGGAGCGTTCCAGTGAGCTGGGGACTTCAAATTTGCAGCCCTGGAGACGCTGACCCCATTTTGATGTGGGGGTGGGAGCAAGTTCAAGGGCCCAATTCTTCACCTCCCTTATAAAGGACCTGAGAGACTTGTCTCCCCTCTCTGAACCTCAGTTTACCCATCATAGCATGAAAGCCATGTGTCTTCTCAGCTCCAAAATCAGGAGATTCCGCTGTGTCCCTAATGCCCACCCTCTGCCCTTCCCCAGCTGTCTCCCTTTCCTTCACAGTTTCCCACATTTTGGGGCCCTACCTCCCAGGAACCCCAGCTCTGGAGCACACCCTCAAAGTCAGGCCAGGAGTGTGCAAAATCAAGGAACAAAGAGGTTAACAGGGAACCCTGATCAGGCGGGGTTTTCCCAGTGGACCCACCGCCTCAGTTTACCTGTGACCGCCTGCGTGCCCACGCCACATTTATACCCCAGCAGTATAGCTGAGGGCTTTGGGATGCTCAGGCCAAGGAGGTAGGCAGCCCCCTCCCCATATTGGCCCTTTTTCTGTCTCAGGTTCCAAGTCACTTGGGACAGGCAAGAAGGGGGTCCAAGGAACCCCAAGAGCCCGGCCTCTGGCCTGGCAGGGCAAGTGGGCCAGGCTGGGGTGGGAGGCCCTCCAGCCCTACCTTGTTCTTGACCTCAGCCGACAGCCCGTAGGCGGGGCCTCGGTTGAAGTGAGCGGAGGACATGCTGGTTGATGGTGGGTGGGCAGCGGTGGCAGCGCGCTGAGGCCGGCGGCAGCAGCTGAAGCTCCGTCTGCACCCTCTTCCCTCCTCACACGTTTTTGAAGCTCTGGAGGCGGCCCGGGCCTCTTCCAAGACCGTCCCATTGGCCGTAGGGACCTGCCAAGGGGCGGGGCGCCCCCCACCTCGGCCACCCCCACTTCGTGATGTCAGGGCCTTGGTATTGGGAGCTGATTGTGTCATTGTTTCCACCTAGGGGGGCGGCCTGGGTTATTCTTTTTTTTTAGGGGGGGGTTTGCTTGGCCAGGGGCTTCCCTGGTGGCTCAGACGGCAAAGAATCTGCCTGTAATTCAGGAGACCTAGGTTCGATCCCTGGGTCTGGAAGATCCCCTGGAGGAGGAAATGGCAACCCACTCTGGTATTCTTGCCTGGAGAGTTCCATGGACAGAGGAGCCTACACCGGCTACAGTCCATGGGGTCACAAAGAGTTGCACATGACTGATCGACTTACACTTTTCCCTTTCAGTTGCTTGGCCAGAGACCAACCTTGCCCCACTCTCCCCTGTTTACTGGGCCTCCGGCTGGGTCTCTTAATTTCTATTTGTCTGTCTCTGAGGCCATCTCTCCAGGTCTCTGAGGTCATCGCTCTTCGTTTCTCACCAGTCTTGAGGCAGGACTACCACCTGTGGTGGTTTATGAGTGCCACCCTGGATTTCAGTCCAGACACCAGCGGTCTATAAACGTAGGCCAGTCGTCTCTAAGCCCCTGTTGCCACATCTGGAAAATGGACTAATGATAGTGCTCAGGAGAGTGTTGAGAGGATCAGAAGAAATAATGCCTGGGAATTCCCTGGCAGTCCAGTAAAAGACTCCACAATTCCATTGCAGGTGGCACAGGTTTGGTGCCTGGTCAGGGAGATTCTCATGCCACGGGGTTCGGCCCCCCTCCCCCCCCCAAAAAAAAAAAACCACAGGAAGAAGAAGAAGAAATAGTGCCTCTGACACGTCTAGGGCAGAGCCGGGTACAGAGAGACTCAGGAAATAACATTATTTCTGCTGAGAATCTGGCACCCCACTTCTGTCCTCTCCAGCCCCTCATGAGGATCTAGGGGAGCAGAGATCCTGGCTCCTACCCTACCCATCGACATGTGGGCTGTCTGAACCACGGAGTGGCTGTGTTAGTGGGTTCCAGGCCATGGGCACCCCCACATATCCCTGTTCCAGCCAGGCTGGCCTGGAATGAACACCTGTCAGCAGCCTTGCTGGCCAGGTCTCACCCCTGGACAACAGGGGTGGATGACATGCCCATATCATACCATGTAGGTTTAGGCCATGTTCCAACTGTGCTGCTGGAGAAGACTCTTGAGAATGCTATGGACTGCAAGGAGATCAAACCAGTCAATCCTAAAGGAAATCAATCCTGAGTATTCATTGGAACGACTGATACTGAAGCTGGAGCTCCAATACTTTGGCCACCTGATGCGAAGAGCTGAGTCATTGGAAAAGACACCAGTGCTGGGAAAGATTGAGAGCAGGAGAAGGAGGCGACAGAGGATGAGATGGTTGGATGGCATTATCGACTCAATGGACATGAATTTGAATAGGCTCTGGGAGTTGGTGATGGACAGGGCAGCCTGTCCTCACAGCAGCCGTATGATGTGATGTGGGGGTCTAAGGGATGCACAGAGAGGTGAAGCCGAGTGCCCTCAGTCACACAGCTCGAGGGTGGTGGAGCGAGGATTCGAGGATTCCTCCGCGCCGATTCGAAGACCCTGCCCAAGCTGAGCGGTCCTCGGCGGCCCACAGGTCGCTACTGCGCATGCGAAGACCTTGGCCGAGCTCGGGGCTGGCGCCCCCTGGCGGATGAGGAGGGTGGGGGCGGGGCCTGGCGGCATCCGGGCAGCTTTGACGCCACGCGCTGACTCACTCGGCCCCGCCCCCAGCCTGCGGCCGCTTGGCCATTTATAGAATCCGCGCTGGCTCTGAAGTCACTGCCCAGGCACGTCGGGGGCGGGGTGGGGGAGCACTTGGCAGCCCCCCAGACGGGGCAGCCCGGGGTCTCCCTAGGGGGCATTCCGTTTTGGGTCCATTTGTCCCTCCAGTTCTGGGTCGATGTCTTCATCTCTTGCTGTGTCATTTGGCCGTTCTGTATCCGTTTCTCTGCGTCGCTTAGCCTTTTTCTGTCACAGCCTTTGTCTCTGCGTCTCTATGAATTTGCCTGTCTCACTGTCTCTTTCTCTCTGTCTCCATGTCTCCTCTATCATCTCTCCGTCTTTGTGTCTCTGTTTCTGTTTCACGCCTCTCGGTCACCGTTTTTCCTCTGTGTCCCTGCCTCTGTCTGATGGATGGGGCTAGAGGCGGAGAGAGGGGACTGAACCCCATCCCGAGGCCCCAGTCCTAGAGGACTCCCTCATCACTGGCCGCTCGGCGTGCAGGCCCCCTACTCAGCTCCTAAGTGGCGCTTCCCAGGCCAGCAGCCCTTCTGTGCCTCAGTTTCCCAACTAAATGGGAAGGATGGATTATGTAAGTCATAGTTGCCAGAGAGTCCCAGAACAGTCATGAAAGAACAGTTCTGTCTTTCTGTAATCTTAGGAGAGCCTATAAACTTTGTCAGCTCTCTCTCTCTCTCTCTCACACACACACACACACACACACCTCTGTTCCTGTCTCCAGGAGACTCAGCCCTTTCTCCCTACACTTGCCTATCATGGCAGTCCTGGGTCTGCCAGCCCACCCCACACCTAACTTTCCCCTCCCCAAATGGCTTCTGTTTCTGGAGGGCTCACTCCATGCCAGGCACCCTTCCAGGCACAACCTCATTTGAGAGATTTAATCTCTTAAGTGAGATTTAAGATTAAAATTTCACTAAATGTCATTTCCACCCTCTTGGGGTGGAAAGTCTTAGACTCTTTTTATTTTTTTTGCCTCGCAGCATGTGGGATCTTAGTTCCCTAACCAGGAATCAAATCTGAACTCCTTGCATTGGAAACATAGAGTCTTAACCACCGGACCTCCAGGGAAGTCCCTTAGACTCTTTTTATAGATAAAGAAACCCAAGATTCAGAGAAACCAGGTCACTCTCCCAGGGTCACACTGCTCCTGCTGCTTCCAGATCCTTCCACGCATATTTCTTAGGTGCCCAAGCATGTTCTCACCTTTGTAGTCCCTTCCACCTGGACCCATTTCCACAAGATGCCTGTGTGCCCTCTCCCTCATTTCCTCTGCTCAGCTGTCCGCTCTTCAGAGAGGCCCTCCCTGACCACCTGCTCTAAAATAATAGCATCGCCCACCTCCAGACTGTGAGAAGATGGGCAAGGAGGGTGCTGTTCTATTAAGGGTTTGCACCCGGCAGTGGGTATGTTCACCTCCATAGAAGCTTCCATTTGAATAAGTGATTTTAAAAAGCCCCCACCACAGCCCCTGCCTAGCCTTCCCTGGGGGTACAGTGTAGAATGTGCCTGCCAATGCGGGGAACACGGGTTCGATCCCTGGTCAGGGAACTGAGATCCCACATGCCCAAGATGCAGCTAAGCCCAAGGGCCACAGCTACGGAAGCCCACACGCCCTAGAGCCCGTGCTCTGCAATAAGAGGCCACAGCAATAAGAAACCTGCATGCTGCAACTAGAGAGTAGCCCCTGCTCATCGCAACTAGAGAAAAGCCTGAGGAGCTACAAAGACCCAACGCAGCCAAAAAAATTTAAAAAGAAGCCCCCCCAACCCCTACTCTTTATCTCCATTTCTTACTTTCTTTTATTTGTCATCTCCTTCTTGCTTATTACCTCTCATCCTGCACAGAAACTCCACAAAGGCAGAGCTTTGCTTTTGTAGAGTTTTGTTCACTATTTTATCCCTAATACCCAGGACAGGGTTTGCACACAGCAAACAATGCTGAGTAAATGGAATTAAAATCAGTGAGCCAGGACTCGAACCCACATGAATTTGAAATGTTGGTGCTTAACCTCTCACAAAGGAAGGGCATAATTGCCTAGATCCTCTTGGACTGAGGACAGTTGAGATGGGGTCCGCTTTTCATTTTCATTCCAGCACTCCCCAAAATACCAGTTGGAGAGTGAAGAGAGGATCGGGGCACAGGCTGGGGTTGTCCCAGGCCTTTCTACAGTTGCCGACTCCGTCGTCCAGCCTTGAGCTTTGCAAAAAGATGCTTTGCAGGAAAAGCATCTGGTTGAACAAGAGAACTTTTTTTTTTTTTTTGGTATTTAGTTATTTACTTAGTTGTGGCATGCTTGATTTCCTTGAGGCACGTGTGATCTTTTAGTTGCTGCGTGCAGGATCTAGTTCCCTGATCAGAAATGGAACCTGGGCCCCCTGCATTAGGAGCATGGAGTATTAGCCACTGGACCACCAAGGAAGTCCCTATGGACTGTAGCCCACCAGGCTCCTCTGTCCATGGGATTCCCCAGGCAAGAATATTCAAGTGGGTGGCATTTCCTTCTCCAGGCAATCTTCCCCACCTAGAGACGGAAACTGACTCTTAAATCTCCTGCACCGGCAGGTGGGTTCTTTACCACTAGTGCCACCCGGGAAGCCAGGGAGTCCCTAAGAGACCTTTTTTAAAAAGTGAGCCAGATTGGCAAAAATCGTAACACTTGACAACAGACAGTGCTGGGAGACTTAGGGAACATCACTGATAGGAATGGCAGTTGGTCCATAGCCTTCAAAATGATAAGTGTCCTTACCTTTTCTGGTGACTGATTTTACATGTCAGGTCAATTGGGCCAGGGGGTGCCCAAATACTTGGTCAAATGTTATTCTGGTTGTGCCTATGAGGGTGTTTTTGGATGAGATTAATATTTGAATTTGCAGACTGAGTAAAACAGATTGCCCTCCTCAATATGGGTGGACTTCATCTGATCAGTTGGAAGCTCGAATAGAACAAACGTCTGATCTCCCAACCCCCTCCATCCAGTAAGAAGGAACTCTTCCTGCCCAACTGCCTTGAAGTGGGACATGGTTCTTTTCCTGCCTTTGGACTGAAACATCAGCTTCTCTTAGGTCTCAAGGCTGCCTGCCAGTTCTCAGATGGACCTTATACTGTTGGCTGTCCAGATCCTCAGACCTTTGTTCTTGGACTTGAACTACATCATCTATTCCCCTGGGTCTCCAGCTTGCCAACTGCAGATCTTTAGTCTATAGCCACATAATAAATCTGTCTCTCTTCCTCTCTCTCTCTCTCATATATGTACATTGGGTTGACCAAGATGTTCATTCGGATTTCTCGTATGAACTTTTTGGCCAACCCAATATATACACACACACATATATATATATATTTTTCTATTGGTTCTGCTTTTCTGGAAAGCCCTATCTAATATATTTTCTGAACCACCAAATCTCTTTTTTAGAATATTCTTAACGACGAATATGTGTAGGTGTGGAGTGATTTTTTGCAGGGAGCCTTTTAAAAACAAGTCACACTGTAGATCTGTCAACATGGAACAGGTGAGAGTCAAAGATGACGGCAGAATATGAGCACTTTGTTTCAGTAAAAGAAAGGCACTATGGTGCTGCGGTTAAGAGTGTGGGGCTCTGGATCCATATTCCATGGGTTTGGGACATGCCCTGGTGGTTACTGGCTGTGTGACCTAGGACAGGAGTCTTGACCTCTCTGTGCCTCAGTTTCCTCCTCTGGGAAATGGGTATATTAATAGTGCCTGCTTCAGTAGTCCTGTTTGTTTTTTAACTTTTTTGTTTGTTTTTTGTTTGTTTTGCCACACTGCAAGACATGTGGAACTTCTCCACCAGGGATCAAACCTGTGCCCCCTGCAGTGGAAGCGTGGAGTCCACTGGACCACCAGGGAAGCCCTGTTTTTAACTTTTTTTTTGGAGATAATTTTAGGCTTACAGAAAAGTTGCAAAAAATAGCACAGAGAGTTCCCAAATACCCTTCACCCTGCTGCCCCGGCTGTTAACATCTTACATAACCATAGTACATTTATCAAAACTAAGAAACTAACCTTGGCACAATACTATTAATAAACTACAGACTTGCTTTGGATTTCTCCAGTTTTTTTTAACTCATGTCCTTCTGTTTCAGAACCCAATCCAGGGTCCCTCATTGCATTTAGTTTTCATATCTTAGACTCCTTTGCCTGTGATAGTCCCTCAGTCTTTCCTGACCTTGACACTTTTGAAGAGTACTGGTCAGTAATTTTCTAGCCTGTCTTTCAGTTTGGTTTTTCTTGATTAGCCTGGAGATTTTGAATTACTGGAAAGGATACCAGAAAAGTGATGCTCCCTTCCATACCAAGGGCTAATGATGTCACTATGACTCATTGCTGGCGATGTTAATGTTGGTCCCTTGGTTAAAGTGATGCCTGCCAGAATGCTCCACTTCGAAGCTGCTATTTTCTTCCAGTTATTTTGAGAATTGCATGTTTAAGGGTCTACATAAGGGCTTCACACATATTATTGTGCTCTGTTTTTAAAAAATAACAAAATATATGTATAAATGCCTGTGTTTGAATCAACTACTTCTGGAAGGATAAATAAGGAGAGTTGCATCTGCCTCAGGAGGAAGAGAAACACAGAGGGCAGTTAAGGCTGTGACCACATTGGTGACCCCACCACCGCCCGCCGCCTCGAGCCTTCACCCACAGCTCAGCTGAGCAGAGCGAACTCCACCTATTCAGGGCTTGGCATGCCCAGCAGAGGGCAGTAGTACGCCCAGCGGCTGCCCACGTGGCTGTCAACGTGCTGGGGCGGGGGTGCGCCAGCCCTCCTGGACCGGCAGTTGATTGGCTGCAGCCCCTCTTAGGTTGGCCAATCACAGGAATCTGCGAGACAGATGTTCTGTGGCTGCGCAGAGTCGCTGAGGCATCCTAAGGATGGCTGCATCTTTCTGTCCCCCTGTCTGTGCCCTGCTTCATGGAGGCCAAGGCTTGCAAAAGTGGCTTTATGGGAGCGGAGAACTGTCCTCTCCGGGAGCCTCTGCTACTGCCAACCCCTCTTATTTTGTGCTAATCTATTTGAGTTGTTAACAGCCTAAAACCAGGGCTTTCTGGGAGCAGCCCAGGAGCCCCTCACACCACTCTGACCTCCTCATATTCCCCTGTTCATTCCAGCCAATCACAAAGGGCCTTTGCAGTTGCCCCTTGTACCCGGTGTGTGTGTGTGTACATGTGTGTGCATGCTCAATCATTTCTGACTCTTTGCAACCTCATAGACTGTAGCCCGCCAGACTCTTCTGTCCATGGGATTTCCCCAGCAAGAATACTGAAGTGGATTGCCATTTCCTCCTCCAGGAGATCTTCCCGACCCAGGGATAGAACCCGTATCTCATGTGTAGGCAGGCAGATTCTTTACCATTGAGCCATCTGGAAAGCCCCTTGATAAGGTGAGTCCCCTGTAATAAGAATAGCATAGGGAATCCTCTGGTGGTCCAAAGGTTAGGACTGGAGGTCCGAGCTTCCACTGCAGGGGGCATGGGTTTGATCCCTGGTAGGGGAACTAAGATCCACATGCCAGGATGGTGCAGCAAAAAAATTTTTTAAATACCCCCCAAAAAACCCTGCATACACTTATATCGCTGTTTGCATAGATAAATTCAATTAAATCTCAAACAAACAACCCTATAACGTTATTATACTTGGCCCATTTCAGGAGTGAGACAATCAAGGCACAGATGGAGTAAGCACTAGCCCAGACCCACGAAACTAGATTAACAGAGCCTGTCTCTACTTGAGCTTCCCAGGTGGCGCTAGTGGTAAAGAACCCGCCTGCCAATGCAGGTTGGACTAAGACACACGGGTTTGATACTTGGGTCGGGAAGATCCCTGGGAGAAGGAAGTGGTAACCCCCTCCGGTATTCTTGCCTGGGAAATCCCACGGACAGAAGAGCCTGGTGGGCTGCCATCCATAGGGTTCACAAAGAGTGGGACACAACTGAAGCGACTTAGCATGCACAAGCACATCTCCGTCACTAATGATAATGTTGAAAACTCAGTGTCTGGCTCAAACATTTGTTGAACAAGTGAAGGAATCCACATCACTTCCACCTTTAATATTTCATTCCCACATTTCAGGTGAGAAAACTGGGGCCGCCCAGGTGTATTCACAAATACACACCTCCGCCTCTTACCCCCCACCCCTCCTCCCACCCCCCACAAGTCCAGTCTCGCATTGCTCAGTCACGCCTTCCCCAAGCAAACTCCTAAGTCCCCCGTGCTGTTGGCCTAGTTAAAGATGGGGTCTGCCTCCTTACGAGGCGGGACCAAGGACTTTCCACCTTTCTATTGGCGTTTCTCCCTTTGGGGCGGGACCTCTCTAAACCGGCGGTCTTGATTTGCTGTCTCCCTGGCGGCTCGTGACCCGGAACATCTCTGGGCAACATGGCGGCGCCCAGCAGCAAGACAGAACGGGCAGGGATTCCGCGGCCAGCCGCGTGAATAGGTAGGTCGCGCGTGGGGAGGCAAGCGCGAACTTCTGGGAACCGGGGAGGCCCGTTCTGGGCTGTCAGTGCGGGAGGGAGGCTTCGGAGGACCCCGGTTTCCGGGCCAGGGCACCATGACCTTTCGGCGTACCGGGCCGGGATGTGCCGGCAAAAGCCGCACTCAGTTTACCTACGTCTCCACGTCCCTAATCTCCAGTTTTGCAGATGAGACAGCTGAGGCTCAGAGAGATTAGAGCTTTCTTTCACGGTCACGCTACAAGCCGGCCGCTAGGCTGGAATTCGACGCCTGGTCTGTCGCTGTCACCCAAAGGAGTCAAAATCCTGGCAGCCAGCCTCAGAGCTGTTGTAGGTACACCCTGCCTAGGGGTTCAGATTTTTAGAAGTTTGGTAGAAATTTAGCTCTTCCTGATTCAACTGATACTTGTTGGGTACCTACATTATACCAGGCACTGTCCCAGGTGCTGGAGACACAGCAATAAGGCAGACACACACACACACACACACACACACACACACACAGTCCCGGGTGCTAGAGACACAGCAATAAGGCACACACACACGTCCCGGGTGCTGGAGACACAACAATAAGGCAGACACACACAGACATACACACACACACACACACACAAGTCCCGGGTGCTGGAGACACAGCAATAAGGTAGACACACACACACACACAAGTCCCGGGTGCTGGAGACACAGCAATAAGGTAGACACACACACACACACACAAGTCCCGGGTGCTGGAGACACAGCAATAAGGTAGACACACACACACACACACAAGTCCCGGGTGCTGGAGACACAGCAATAAGGTAGACACACACACACACACACAAGTCCCGGGTGCTGGAGACACAGCAATAAGGCAGACACACAC
This sequence comes from Bos indicus, assembly GCF_029378745.1. NCBI lineage: Eukaryota > Metazoa > Chordata > Mammalia > Artiodactyla > Bovidae > Bos > Bos indicus. Next base: position 15,626,902 of record NC_091766.1, on the reverse strand, counting down.
ACACACTGGAGACACAGCAATAAGGCAGATACACACACACACACACACACACACACACACACACACACACAATCTACGAATCAGAAATAAGGGAAACATGTGATTTCAGATGCTAATAACTGCTTAAAATGCATTCATCAGGGTAATGGGACTTTAGATTGGGAGTGGGGTGGTGATCAAGAAAGGCTTCTTATTTGACTATAGACCTGAATGACCAGAGACTGATCTGGGGGAATAAATTCTGAACAGAGAGAAAAGCAAGTTCAAAGGCTCTGAGATGAGAATAAAGCCAACTTGTTTAAGAAACAAGTGTAGCTGGAGCTATCAGTAATAAGAGGTGAGTTTTGAGGGGCAGATTCTGATTTAATTTTGTGTGCTGTTTCAGTGATTTTAGGCAGAGAACACTAAATTTACTTTACATTTTAAGAAGCTCCCTCTGACCACTGCAGGGAGAAATGACTGGAGGCAGGTAAGGAAAGAAGTTGAGACCGGATAGGTGAAAAGAGATCATGGACTGGAGTGGTGGCCTGCAGATGCAGAGAAATGGATGCATTTAATATGGATTTGGAAGCAACAGGAGTAGCTGATGAATTGGACTGGGGGAGTGAGGGATACAGTGGACTCAGAATTCCCAGGTTTGTGATCTGAGTGACTAGCAGCGGTGATGTCATTGGCTAAGATGAGGAGAGACACATTTAAGCAGGGATATGATTTGGAGCAAAATAAGTTTGAGATGGCTGGGGAAAATACCAAAGTGGCAGTTAGGTCAGGAGACTTGGGTTCAGGACTGGTGATAAACATTTAGGAGCATCAGCACATTGATCATCATTTCTCAGACCTTAACACACAGAGGAGAAACCTGGAGTTTTGTTAAAATGCAGATTCTGATTCAGTGGGTCTGGATTAAGGCTGAGATTTAGCATTTCTAATAAGCTCCCAGATGATAATACAAATGCAGCTGGTGCCATAGATACTCTTTGAATAGCAAAGGTTTAGAATAAGGTCTTAATCTCAGGTGTGTGTTAGAGTCATTGGGGTGCTTTAAAATGCTAATACCTAGGCCCTACCTTTGTATATTTTGATTTAGTACATCTGGGGTATGGCCTGGGCATGGGAATTTTTTAAAGCTCCCAAGATAATTCTAATATGAACAAAGTTAAAAAACCATTAGAGCTGTCTACAGTAATACAGAGAGGAGAGGAACACCACTTTTGGTAGTTAAATGATGTCTTAAAATAGCAGACAGATAAATTCAGAACGTGGGATTCTTCACAGCCTTACTACACAGAATTCGGTCTCCAGACCAGCAGCAATCAGCATCACTTGGATGTTTGTTAGATGTACAGTTTCTGGCTCCACTGGACCTGCTGAATCAGGATCTGCATTTTAATAAGATCCTCAGTGATTCATCTGCACATTCAAGTTTGCAAACATTGCAGACTTTAGAGAAGGAAGCAGGGCTTGCTGACTGGCTAAAAAACAGGCCTTGGGTGCTAGGAAGAAAATCAAGAGTGTTAACATGGGAGGAGGGCTTCACACATGCGAGATACTTCTGAGAAATTGAGCAAAATGAGGCCAAAGAAATAATCACTGGCTTTGTTAAATGGAGAACACACAAGGGGTCTTTACAGGAGTGCTGTCAGTGGAGTGGCTGGGGCAGCAGCCAAGTAGGAAAGAGTGAGAAAGGAGTATAATATGCAGACACCTCTTGGGAGAAGCTGTGCTATAAATGGAACAGAGATGTGGAGCAGAGGCGGAAGGAGATGCTAGAGAAAGTTTAAATGGTGGTAAGAGTGAGCCAAATACTTCCCAGCTCATTTTATGAGGCCAGCATTACCCTGATACCAAAGCAAACAGATATGACATGAAATGAAAACTCCAGCCCAGGTTCTCTTATGAATATGGCTGCACAAGTCCTCAACAAAATACTTGCAACCCAATCTAGCAGCAAATAAAAAGAATTATACAGCATGACCAAGTGGAATTTATCAGAGAAATGCAATACGAGTTTAACAGTTGAAAATTAATGTAATACATGATATTAATAGACTAAAAGGACAAAATTCACACGAGTTCAATAGATGCAAAAAAAAATCATTTGACAGAATAAAATGAATGCCCTTTCTGATAAAAATACTCGGCATCTAGTAATAGAAAGGAATGTCCTCAACCCAATAGGTCATCTGTGGACAATCCTATGGCTGACATCATAGTTAATGACGAAAGACTGGATGCTTTCCCCCTAAGATCAGGAACAAGACAAGAATGTGCACTCTGGCCACTTCTATTCACCTTTGCACTGGAGGTTCAGCAAGGACACCTGGGCAAAAAAAAGAAATAGAATGCATCCAGTTTAAAAAAGAAGATGTAAAGCTATCTTTCTTTGCAGATAACATGATCTTGGATGTAAAAAGTCCTAGGGTATCCGATTAAAAATATATATATATTAGGACTAATGCAAGTTCAGCAAAGTTGCAAGGTACAGGATCAACGTATAAAAAATAAACTGCGTTTCTGTACACTAGCAATGAACAATGTGAAAATGAAATTTCACAATAGCTTTATAAAGAATAAGATACAAATAAACTTAACAAAAGAAGTAAAGGGCTTCTACACTGAAAACTGTATAATACTTTTGAGAGAAATTAAAGAAGATCTAAATAAATGGAGGGCTTCCCTGGTGGCTTAGTGGTAAAGAATCCGCCTGCTAATGCAAGAGATGCAGGTTCCATCCCTGGGTCAGGAAGAGCCCCTGTCAAAGGAAACCCACTCCGGTATTCTTGCCTGGGAAATCCCATGGTCAGAGGAGCCTGGCAGACTGCAGTCTATGGGGTCTCAGAAGAGTCAGTCATGACTTAGCGACCAAACCAACAACAACAAATAAATGGAAAGGTATCCCATGTTCATGGATCAGAAATCTTAATATTCAGTCAGTTCACTCGTTCAGTGTGTCCGACTCTTTATTTCCCAAATTGATCTACAGATTCAACACAATCCCTATTTTCCAGAAATTGACTGCTGATTCTTAAATTTTATATGTAATAGTGAACGATCCAGAATAGCCAAATAATATTGTAAAAGAAGAACAAAGTTGCAGGACTTAATACTTCCCAATTTCAAAACTTACAAAGCTACAATAATCACAACAATGTGTTACTGCTCAACATATAGATCAATAGGACAAGAATTGAGAGCCCAGAAGTAAACCCTTATGTTTATGGTCAGTTGATTTTCAACAAGAGTAACAGGAAGAAAAAAATAGTCTTTTCAACAAATAGTATTAGGACAAGTGGATATCCATATGAAGTGAACCCCTTCCTCATACCAGCCATTTAGAAAGATTAATTCAAAGTGGATCAAAGATTTAAATGTAAGAACTAAAACTCCTAGAAGAAAACATAGGAGTAAATCTTCATGACCTTGAACCAGGCAATGGTTTTTTTGGATACAACATCAAAAGCACAGCTATAAAAGAAAAACAGAAAACTGGACTTTGTTGGAATTAAAACTGTGTGTTGCCAGAGAAGGAAGGGGCAACCCACTTCAGTAGTCTTGCCTGGGAAATCCCATGAACCGTGGAGCCTGGTGGGCTGTAGTCTATGAAGTTGTAAAGAGTCAGACATGAATGAGCGTGCGCACACACGCACAATAGTAATAACAACTAACACTCAAAAAACATTTCCTAAGAGCCTTTCCTATTCTAAACCTCTTATTTAAACAACAACAACAAATTGTGCTGCAAGTAATAACATGAAAGTGAAAAGACAACTCAAAGAATGGGAAAAAGCAGTTGTGAACCGTAAAGGTCTAAGCGACTGAATTGAACTGATCCAGAACATAAACAACTCAATAAAACCACTCAATAGTAAAAAAACATAACCTAATATTCAAATGGAGAAAGAATCTAAATAGACATTTCTCTGAAAATGATACACAATGGACAGTAAGCCCATGAAAAGATGCTCAACTGTTACTAGTTTTTAGGGAAATGCAAATCAAAACCACAATGAGATGCCCGCTTCACACCCACTAGGATGATGTCTATAATCAAAAAGGCCGACAGCAACAAGTATTGGCAAGAAGGCAGAGAAACTGGAACCCTTATACATTGCTGGTTGGGATACACTGCTGGTGGGGATGTAAAGTGGTGCAGCTGCTTTGGAAGACATTTTGGCAGTCCCTCAAATGATTAAACATAGAGTTACCATATGTCCCAGCAACTTGATTCTAAGTATATACCCAAGAGAAGTGTAAATATGTGTTCACACGAAAACTACACAAGTGTTCATAGCAGCAACAGTCATAATAGTCAAAAAGTGGGAAGAAGCCCAAATGTTCATCGGTTGATGAATGGGTAAATAAAATGTGGTTAAATCCATATCGTGAACATTTTTTTTTTTTTGGCAGTTGAAAGGAAGTCTGTTAGATGTTACAACGTGGATAAACCTTGAAAACATGTTAAGTGAAAGAAGCCAGTCACAAAAGAGCACATATTATATATGGTTCCAATAATATGAAATTCTCCAGGCAGGAATACTGGAGTGGGTAGCCATTACCTTCTCCAAGGGGTCTTCCTGACCCAGAAATTAAACCCAGGCCTCCTGCATTGCAGGCAGATTCTTTACGTTTAGGTTATAAGGGAAGCTCCATGAAATTCCCAAAGGACACAGTAGATTAGGGGTTGCCTAGGGTTGACTGAATGACTGCAAATGGATATAGGGTTCTTTTTTTTGGGGGGTGGGTGGTGACAAGCATGTTCAAAAATTAGATTTAGTGATGGGTGCACAATTCTGTGAATATACAATCGATCCTCGAACAATGTAGTGGTTAGGGGTGCCAACCCTCTGCACAGGTGAAAATACAAATATAACTTTACAATTGGCCCTTCATAGCCATGGTTCCACATCCTTAGATTGAACCAACCACAGGTCATGCTATACTGTAGTATGTATATATTGAAAAAAAAACCAGGGACATCCCTGGTGATCCAATGGGTTAGACTCTGCTCCCAAAGCAGGGGGCCCAGATTCAGTCCCTGGTTGGGGAACTAGATCCTGCATGCCACAGCTAAGATTCAGCACAGCCTATATATATATTAAAGTCTTTATTGAATTTGTTATGGTATATTTCTGTTTTTATGTTTTTGGTTTTTTGGCCATGAGGCTCTGGAATCTTATGCATGTGGTATCTTAAGCTCCCCAACTAGGGATCAAACCTGCACCCTCTGAATTGGAAGGTGAAATCTTAACCACTGGACTGCCAGGGAAGTCCCACAAAAATAAATATGAAAAAGAAAGAAGTCAGCCTATAAGTGGACCCATGCAGTTCAACCCAGTGTTGTTCAAGGGTCAACCACTGAAACCACATTTAGTTTTATACTAAGGGTCAGCTCTGTGGCATGCAAATAAAGGTATTAAAACAGAATGATCTGGCAGGGAGGGGAACCAATGCAGAAGCAAATTCCTCCAGACAGTAAAGGATCTGGTTCAGAAGAACAGGGACCCCGATTGTAATCATCACTCCTCCTCCACTTTGTGGATGAAGAGACCAGTGGAGCCAGTGCATTAGCCATGCCGTCAGGGACATGGCCTCTGCCCAGGAGAGAGGTCTCATCGCCTTCAGCAGGTGGGCTGCCAGACTGATGCTGTCTCTTTTCTCTTGCCAGGTGGTTGTCCAACAGGCAAAGGCATGAGCTGGGCCCAAGCCATCCTGCTGGCCCGGGGCGCCTCTCGGGGCTGGGGGGGCATCTGCAGCACTGCCCTCACAGGAGCCCCCTTCTCTCAGGTAACTGCTAGTCTTGGGGGGCCAGGAGGAGGAAGAGGCAGGCAGGCCTGGGATCTGCTCCCAAGCCCTCACTATGCACCCAGTGAAGCCAGCTTTAAGAGCAGAGAGGGGAGGGGAGAAGGAGGAGGTGTTTGTGGAGGACTGGGTCTGGGCTGGTCTGTCTGCTCTGAGTGCTAGTTGAATGTCTCTTACTCATTGTACTTAGTCACTCAGCTGTACCCGACTCGTTGGGACCCCATGGACTGTAGCCCACCAGGCTCCACTGTCCATGGGACTCTCCAGGCAAGAATACTAGAGTGGGTTGCCATGGCCTCCTCCAGGGGATCTTCCCAACCCAGGGATCAAACCTGGGTCTCCCGCATTGCAAGCAGATTCTTTATCCTCTGAGCCACCAGGGAAGCCCAAGAATACTGGAGTGGGTAGCCTATGCCTTCTCCAAGGGATCTTCCTGACCCAGGGAACGAACCGGGGTCTCCTGCATTGCAGCTAAATTCTTTACCAACTGAGCTATCCAGGAACCCCTCTTACTCATTATTATTATTATTATTATTTTTGGCTGTACCACATGGCTTGCAGGATCTCAGTTCCCTGTCCAGAGACTGAACCCGGGCCCCGGTAGTGACAGTGCTGAATCCTAACCACCATCCCACCAGGGAGCTCCCATGTCTCTCACTCATTTTAAGAAGTGTTGGTGGACTTCCCTGCTGATCCAGTGGTGAAGAATCTGCCTTACAATGCAGGGGATGTGGGTTCCATCCTTGGACTGGGAAGATTCCACATGCCCCAGGGCAACTAAGCTGGCACACCACTCGAGAGTTAGTGGGCCACAATGAAAGAGCCTGCATGCTTCAACTAAGACCTGATGCAGCCAAATAAATCAATACATATTTTTTAAAAAGCGTTGGTGTCCCCATGGGTGAGGGTCTTGAATTTAAAATTAAGAAGGTCTGAGGTGGGTGGATTTGGGCGGTGACTCTGGTTAACTCCTGCATTTACTTGTAAAGATGTGAGCAGAAAATCAAATTTCCTTCCCTTACCCGAAGTGATCATGACCATAAATTACAACAAGGATGATGATGATGGTCACAGTATTAATAGCTCCCTTACTAAACACTTCTGGTGGCCCAGACCCTGAGTCACGCATTTCATTAGCATCATCTCATTTGTAGTGTCTCCCCTTCTTTGGGGCATTCTAGAATTTGATTTTCTGCTTATTTCTCCCTATGCTTATATCACCTGTAGTAGTGCCTACGCTTTCACTTTACCTGAATGCTTTTTTTTTTTAATCTCACCTAAGCAGGATATTGGGATGGTTATTGGGTGCAGTAGGACTGAGGGCTCCAGTCTCAGCTCTGCTGCTTTGCAACTTCGTAACACCAGGCATCTTATGTCATCTCCTTGGGCCTCAGTTTCCTCTTCTGTAAAATGGGTACACGAAGAGGCACTCCTTTGATAACAGTTGGAAAGATTAAATGAGCCTCAGAAATGCTCCACAATGCCTGGAATAGAAGACTATTCCGTAAGGGACTTCCCTGGAGGTCCAGTGATTAGGACTCACCTACCGCCAGGGCCCAGGTTCTATCCCTGGTTGGGCAATTAGTTCCCTCAAGCCATACAGCACAACCGAAAAAAAAGTAAAAGGACACTTGTTGACCGCAAGGGAGCTGAGACGAGAAGGCCGAGCCTCCTCTTGTTCCACATTGGCTGGGAATGTAGGTGGTGGGCAGCTCAACTACATGTGTCTGCAAATGGCCAGAAAACACCTTGAGTATTAGCTTTTGAATTACAAATTACAAATGAATTTTAGCAAGTAGGCAAATTCTCAAACATGGAATCTGCAAATAGTGAGGACCAAATATATATATCAGCCTTTTTTTTTTTTTTTAACACAAATGGGATGCTACTGTACACACCGTTTCACACTTTCCTTTTTTTCATTTAATGATATACTTTGGAGCTCACTCCTGGTCACAGGACACCTCCTCCATGTGTCTTACAGCGGTGGGTGCCCCTTGTCCAGGCTCATGGCCACTTGCTTAATTTTTTCCTTGCTGATGCACATTTGGTCCATTTCCACTGATGCAGCGGATGCGCAAATGTCATCTGAGGCAGATATGTTTAGAGCGGTCGGATTTAAATACTAGATGCAAGATTGCTGTGTCAGAGGGCGTCTTTTCTCACCGTGGTGAACACTGCCTGCACTGGGATGTTACCATAGCTGTCTGGCTATGGTAACTGATAACTTTGTGATGGCGCCTGGTTGTGGGTCTGTAACCAGGGCACCACAGTTCTTCAGAGGCCATGAGGATGCCCGCTGGCATCTTTCCCAGCAAAGAGCCAGCTGGGCAGTCCCCCAGGGGCACCAGGAGGCGCCAGGTTCCAGCGGTGGTTCTCCATCCGCAGGTACCGCCCCAGGCCCCACGGGGCCTCCGCTGCAGTGCAGCCGCCCACAACCCTGACTCATCGCTGGTCCCACACCCACCCGAGCCCCCCAGGCGGCCCGTCAAGGCCCTGGCAGTCCACGAGGAGCTGTTTAGGCCCGCGCTGGATGGGGCACGCAACAAGGCGAACTTCGTGCGGGCGGTGCAGAACTTTACCGAGTACAACGTGCACAAGCGCGGCCACGTGGACTTCATCTACCTGGCCCTGCGCAAGATGCGCGAGTACGGCGTCGAGCGGGACCTGTCTGTCTACAACCTGCTCCTTGACATCTTCCCCAAGGAGGTCTTCCGGCCTCGCAACATCTTCCACAGCATCTTCCTCCACTACCCACGGCAGCAGGAGTGCGGGATTGCAGTCCTGGAGCAGATGGAGAACCACGGTGAGGCCCGCAGGCTGGAGTGGGGCCAGGGGCTGCCTCCCTCTCCCATGTCTCAGCGCTCTACCCACTCTGTGGTTCCTCGGCTCTGACCTCTCCTCCCTGTCTCTCAGTCTGGAGTCCACCTCTGCCCACCCATCCCCCATCTCTCAGTCATCTCTCTCCCATCATCCCTTCCCTCCTCTTCTCCCTCACTGAGGCTCTGCCTGCATCTGCCTGGCACAGGGGTGATGCCCAACAAGGAGACGGAGTTCCTGCTCTTGCAGATATTCGGCCGCAAAAGCTACCCCATGCTCAAGCTGGTGCGCATGAAGCTGTGGTTCACCCGCTTCAAGAATATCAACCCTTTCCCCGTGCCCCGGGATCTGCCCCAGGACCCCGTGGACCTGGCCAGTTTGGCCCTGCGGCACATGGAGCCTGACCTCAGTGCCAGGGTCACCACCTACCAGGTAGTCACCCCTGGCCACACCCTCGGCCACCTCCTCAGGGCCAGGCCCCCTTCAGGAACTGGAGTGATTCCGGAAGACAGGCCCTGATTCCCTGGTGGAGCCTTCTCTAGATTCCAGGGCCCTTGGCCCAGCTGGACCTCTGCTCCTACCCCACCTCCCCATACTCACTGTTTTCTGGGCATGGCCTTCCTGTTCCTTGAGCAGTCTGTGGCAGCTCCCTTCTCAGTAACGCAGCCAAGGTCATGCAGACAGTGGCAGAGGCAGGATTTTCACACAGGTGGGCTGGCTCCAGGGTTCCCTCCCCATGAGCATCTCCAGGGTCAATGGCTTTGGCTTAATCTGATAGAAGCAAGAAGGTGGTGGTCTTGAGTGATGGGTGGGAGGCCCAGTATTTAGGCCTCAGAGGGGCCCTCAATTTCACTAGAATCCCCCTTCCCCACTTCTCTCTCCCCCGCCCTTCCCCCGTAGGGGCTGTGGGGGCCATAAGTGTCCACCCCTGCTTTCCTTACAGATGCCTTTGCTGAAAGACTCCCCCGACGCAATGGATCCTACAGAGACCCACATCGTAGGTAAGGTCCCACGAAGGGAGGGGATGCCACATTCTCACTGAGCCTGCTGGGAGGGCTCTCTGGGCCCTGGGGCACAGCCCCTGAGCCAGAACTACCCCCACCCCCACCCCATGTGTGTGTGTCTCCACACCAGGGATCCAGAGTCCTGAGCAGCAGAGTGCCCTGGCCCGCCATGACCCAGCCCGCCCAATCTTCGTTGAGGGCCCCTTCTCCCTGTGGCTTCGAGACAAATGTGTCTATTACCACATCCTCAGAGCTGACTTGCTGCCTCCCGAGGAGCGGGTGAGGGCCCAAAGTGGAAGTCAGGGCAGTGGGAAGAGTGAGTTGGCTCAGAGGGGTGGAAGGGGATGGGGGGACGGGAGGACAGGGACCAGGGAAGAGGCCGCAGGTGGCTTCAAGATCCGGGGCCTCTGACTTTGCCTGCACCGCCTCCCTGGGGTAGGAAGTGGAGGAGATTCCAGAGGAGTGGAACATTTACTACCCGATGCAGCTAGACCTGGCCTACGGGAGGAGCAGCTGGGATGACTACGAGTTTAACATTGATGAAGGTAAAAACCAGGACAGGTCAGATTCTAAACACTGCTTGGGATGGGGTACCGCCTCTGGAGTAGAGGGCTGAGAGCCAGGCCAAGACCTAGTCCAGTTACGACTCACCCTCACAGACCCAGCAGAGGCCCAGGTACACACACACACACACACACACACGCGCGCGCACGCGCGAAAGCACGAAACTCCCCACTCAGGGGCTCTAGACCTGTCAGCCCTCTGTCACTTCCTCCTTCAAACATCTGTGGAACATTCCTGTGCTGGCATCCCAGTAGGGCATGACCAGGACAGGTCCGGTCCATCCCCTCAGGTCAGTGGTGGAATAGACATGTTACATTCTTGGGGTCCCCAGGAGGAGGTACACAACTCAGTCTCTGGTGGGGGTCAGGAGGGTTTCCAGTGGAGCCCTGAAGAATCAGGAGGCGTCACCCAGGTGATGTGTGGAATGGGCAGGCTAGGTGGAGGGGATTGTGTGTGCAAAGGCTTGGACATACACAAAAGGCAAAGGGAGCTTAAAGAGTGTGGGCTGTGGGCGTGAGGGGGCCGAACAAACTGAGGGCCTATCTCTCCCAACAGTGGAGGAAGGGCCTGTCTTTGCCATATGTGTGGCGGGTGCCCATGACCAGGCCACGCTGGCCAAGTGGATCCAGGGCCTTCAGGAGACCAACCCAGCCCTGGCCCGGATCCCGGTGGTCTTCCGCCTGTCAGGGTCCTCCGGGGAGCTCCTGCCATCCTCCTCAGAGCTGGAGGAGCCACCCCCACCCCCACCTGAGGGCCAGGAAGAAGACGACAGTCAGCAGCGACAACAGCAGGGCCAAAGCTGACCCTGGGCGGTCATGAGAGCATAGTCCGCGGACTGGTGTGTAGGCATGACATCACCTATGCGTGTAGAGCAAATAAAAGTCTTCCTGCTTGGGGCTGCCTTGCCTCTTCTCTGGCAGTGTGGTGTCCCTGCCCCTTTAATGCTTGATGTCATGCCTTTTCAAGGGCTTTCCAGAACTGACAGCTCCCTGTCATCCCCGCAGTGAATTCAGGATAAAGGTATAGAGGAAGAATCCCCTACCCGCCGGGGGTCTATGGGTTCTCTTCGCTGTTTCCTCCCCGATCAGCCTCATACCTTCAACTACCCCTTCCGCCTCTTGTTTACTCAAAAGTTTAACAGAAGGGATTAAGAAGAGGGAGTTGGTGCAAGCGTTTGTTGCGCATGCGCAGCTTCTGCTCTCGGTCTCCTTTTGACGCCGTGGGGCAGTGAGAGTCCATCAGAAATTTCCCGCCGGCGCGGAACATGCGCGCCACTTCCGGCCGGGCTCCTAACAACGGGGGAGGCTGGTAACCAGGGAGGGGGGGATGGCGGAGCGGGCGCCGGAGCCCGAGGCGGAGGCGGAGGCTGAGGCAGGCGCAGGCGGGGAGGCGGCCGCCGAGGAGAGCGCTGCGGGCCGCAAGGCGCGGGGCCGGCCGCGGCTCACGGAGTCGGACCGGGCCCGGCGGCGGCTCGAGTCCCGGAAGAAGTACGACGTGAGGCGCGTGTACCTGGGCGAGGCGCACGGGCCCTGGGTGGACCTGCGGCGCCGCAGCGGCTGGAGCGATGCCAAGCTCGCCGCCTACCTCATCTCGCTGGAGCGCGGCCAGCGTAGCGGCCGCCACGGGTGAGGGGGCCCGGCGTGAGGGTGGGAGGGAGTGAGGGAGGAGACGCCCCCATCCCCCGCTGAGCCTGGCCCCGCCCCCACTTGCCCCCAGGCCCCGCCCATGGCACCTGTGAGCCCCGCCCGGCGCCCCGGCGGCCGGCCTGGGTCTCCGACTGCAGGTCCTGGGACGCGCCTGGCTCGCGGCCCCACCTCCCGTCGCTCCGACTGCCCAATCCTAGGATGTATCCAGCCTCTCGACCCGCCTCCTGGGCCCTTGGCCCCGCCCTCTAGGGCTATGGCTGCCCAATCCTGGTATGGGACCCACCTCCAAGCATTCTAACGGCCCAGTCTCTGGAGGGGCGGCCCCGCCTCCCCGAAGCCTCAAGGTTCTGAGGTCTCCACTGGCCCCAGGAACCTCAAAGGCCTCATCCCCTTAAACCTCCACAGTGTAGCCTGGGGCTGTGACTGAACATCCCAGGCCTCCCAGCCCTAACCGTCCTGAGATTCCAGTGACCCACCTGGCATTGCATGGGGTCCACTCCCAGAAACCAAGGCCGCACACTCCCAGAGGACCCCTTACAATCCCACAACCTCTTGGCTCTTGGGGAACACCTCTGCCTAGGGAGACTCGGGTGAAGAGGAAACCCCAAGTTAGCTCCTCAGGTGGAGGGCAGAGGTCTTTATGGAACCTTGGTCTTAAAAATGACCTGTAAGGAAGGAATTCTCTTTCTGCCTTATAGGTTGGTGTGATGATTAAATGAGTTAAATTACACCGAAATGCTTAGAACAGTGCCCGGCACATAGTGAGCTGTCTGAATATTAGCTGTTACGATGTTTGTTTCCTATCGCAAGCAATGCTGCAACAAAACCCTGGTCTGCCCTGGTTTTCACTTGCATACTTTCAACACATTTCTCTCAGAGGAGATTCTGGGGATCAGGAATCAACCAGAACCTGCTGAATTATACCCACTCCCTCCCCAGGGTAGCAGGCTGGCTTATATGCCCAACAAAGAGCAGGGCAAGAAATGCTAGGAGCTTATACAACTTCAGGCCAGTGTCACAACTATTGGAGTTTCTGATTCAGTTAGTCTGGGTAGAGTTGCAGATCCTATATTTTTTCTGAAGAGCTGAAGCTGTATAGCTGGAGCTGAGAACCACTGGCCAGAGGGAGCCCCTGGAGGTTCCTAAGCTGAAAGTGATGTTTCCAGAAGCTTGTCTGAGCTGCAGCTGTGTGGGCCTGCAGGACTGGGGCAGGGGCACTGAGACACCCCAGGCTGTGTGTGGTGTGGCAAAACCTGGCCTCAGGGCACAATACGTGAGTAATCCAGAAAATACACTCAGGGAAATTTCTTCCTTTAACCTGCATGGCAATTCTGTGTGGGAGGCACCGCAGTTATCCCCACTTCACAGATAAGAAAACTGAGGCCCAGAGGGGACAAAACCTGCTTGAGATTACATAGGCTGCTGCTGCTAAGTCGCTTCAGTCGTGTCCGACTCTGACCCCATAGACGGCAGCCCACCAGGCTCCCCCGTCCTTGGGATTTTCAAGGCAAGAATACTGGAGTGGGTTGCCATTTCCTTCTCTAATGCATGAAAGTGAAAAGTGAAAGTGAAGTCGCTCAGTCGTGTCCTACTCTTAGCGACCCCATGGACTGTAGCCCACCAGGCTCCTCCATCCATGGGATTTTACAGGCAGGAGTACTGGAGTGGGGTGCCATTGCCTTCTCTGGATTACATAGGCAGTCAGTAGCAAAGATGAGACTTGAACTACGGTCCGAGTGACACCAAGCCTGTCTACACCACGAAGTGAAGTTCCCAGCACCCCAGCCATGGTGAGGCTATGAATGGGTGGAAGTGGTTGTGGGTGTTTAGATTTGGGTTTGGGTGAGAATTGAGGCAATCAGTCTGGCCCCTTGGAGGGGAGGTGGGGCCATGGGAGGGCATAGAGGCTCCTGGGATGGGACATGGGCACGGATTCCTGGGCAGAGCCTGGACAGGAGGGATAGAGGAGCCCAGAGGAGCTGTCCTGGGACCAGACGTGGAGTATGGCAGCTGAGACTTGTCATCAGGCTGGACAAGGGTCAGAGAGGGTGGGCATTGGAGCTTAAGAGAGACCCTAGCCCAGCTTTCAGGATATTTATGGCAAGAGGGTGGTCCTAGCCACAGTAAGGAGACCAGTGTCTCAGGTCCTGGCTCTGTGACAATATTGAGAATCATAATGGTCATCATTGGGCTTCCCAGGTGGCTCAGTGGTAAAGAATCCACCTGCAATGCAGGAGACTTGGGTTCGATGCCCTGGAGGAGGAAATGGCAACCCACTCCAGTATTCTTGCCTGGGAAATCTCATGGACAGAGGAGGCTGGTGGGCTAGAGTCCATGGGGTTGCAAAAGAATTGGACACGACTGAGCGATTAAATAATGTGATCATTATCACCATTTGCTGAGTGAATAATTACCAGGCTCTTTACAATGTCTATAACGTCGTGCCAACCCCATGAAGAAGGTACTGTCATGAGCCCCACTACAGATCGATAAACTGAGGCACGGGGAGGCAGGGTTGCTCACCCACGGTCCCAGAGCCTGCTGCTATGGTTTAGATGAGGAAGAGCAGAGAAGCAGTCTGAATCAGGTGGGCAGACCCTGAAGCATGGTGGCAGGAAGGTGGAGGGAGGCCTGGGCCAGTCCAGGAAGAGATGGCTCTAAAGCATCTCGGAATCTGTGCTGGATTGCAGCTGGGAGACCCACGTGGGGTCAGGAATCTGCTTGGCAGATCTGGTGGCCATCCTGGTATAGTAGACCATGGGCCCCCCTTGCCTTTGGGCTCCCCCAGGCCATGGCCCACTGGGGCACACAGTGTGGGGACCCAGGCAGGGCGGGGGAAAGCTCTGGAGGCAGGTGGACACAATGGCATGGCCTTTGGGCAGGACCTTCGTCGAGCGGGCCGTTAGGGCCTGACCATCTTCCCAGGACTCTGGTCCAGCCTCAGGGGCAGAATGTGCAGGACCTTGGATGGGGCAGTCTGAGGTCGTCTATGATGGTGCTATTGGGTAGCAACTGACTACAGACTCAGTGGCTTTAAAAGTACACAGATTTATGATCTCACATTTCTGCAGGTCAGGTATCTGGCACATTGTAGCTGGATCCTCAGCTCAGGGTCTCAAGGCTGAAATCAAGGTATCAGCCTGATATGCCATTGTCGCCTAGAGGCTCACCCAGGGAGAGACCTGCCTCTAAACTTGCTCAGAGCTTTGGAAGAATCCATTTCCTCGGGGCTGTACGGCTGGGGTTCCTACAGTCTTGCTGGGCCATTTTCAGGTCCTGGCGCCTCACAGGCCCCCTTGCTCTCTGTCTCCAGTCTCTGGCTTCAGGCCCCCTTGCTCTCTGTCTCCAGTCTGTGGCTTCAGCAGTGCATTTATTATTGTTATTAGTTTTACTCCTTTACTTTC
Source organism: Bos indicus (assembly GCF_029378745.1). NCBI lineage: Eukaryota > Metazoa > Chordata > Mammalia > Artiodactyla > Bovidae > Bos > Bos indicus. Next base: position 15,611,665 of record NC_091766.1, on the reverse strand, counting down.
GGTCGTGCTGGGTCTTCGTTGCTTCGAGGGCTTCTCTCTAGTTGCGGAGAGCGGGGACTGCTCTCTAGTTGTGGTGTGCGGGCTTCTCACTGCAGTGGCCTCTCTTGTTGCAGAGCACAGACTCCAGAGTGCGCAGGCTTCAGTAGTTGCAGCACATGGGCTCAGTAGTTGCGGCTCCCGAGCTCTAGAGCACAGGCTCAGTAGTTGTGGCCACAGGCTTATTTGCTCCACGGCATGTGGGATCTTCCCAGACCAGGTTTCAAACCTGTGTCTCCTGCACTGGCAGGCAGAGTCCTCAACACTGAGCCAGCAGTACACTTTTAAAGTCTTCCCCGATTAGGTCAGACTCCCCAAATAAACTCACCCTTGATAAGTCTACTCCCCAGTCTGGGGACCCTGGGCAGGCGGCCTCACGCTGAGGGCCTCAGTTTCCCACTCTTTGAGGTGGGTGATGATGGTAGACCCCATGCCAGGGCAGCAGAGCCCAAGTGAAGCCGCCGTGGACAGCAGGCCAGGCCCAGGAAGCAGAAGCTCCCATGCTGCCCCACATGAGCAGGATTAGGGTCTCACCATCATCAGTCCCCGGGGTCACTCCCCACTGCCTCCTCTCTCTGTTACAGGAAGCCTTGGGAGCAAGTCCCCAAAAAGCCAAAGCGGAAGAAAAGTAAGTGGAGCTGTGGCCAGGGTGGGGGTGGTGATGGGAGTAAGTGGCTTTGTGGCTGGTTCCCACCCTCCCTCCCTCGCAGATGGTTTATGGAGGGCCTACGCATGCCAGGCACCATGTGAGATGGGGCAGAGTCAGCCCTGGCCTCCCAGAGCCCATAGTCTCACAGGAAAGATGGGGGGGTGGGGGGCAGACCAAGCAGGCCTGGGGTGGGGATGTAGGGGCACCAGGAGGCCCAGAGGAGAGGCCTGACCCAGCCTGGGGCTTGGGTGGGAGTGGGGCCAGGAAGGGTCGGAGGCAACCTGAACCAGTGCTGTGCCCAGCGAGAGTGCTCTCATTGCCCCCATCTGACCCAGAAAGGCTGAGTCACTGCCCCAGGCTGCACAGCCAGAAAGTGGCCAGGCCAGACTGCAAACCCAGGTCTGTGCATCTCCCAAGGGGTCCCATCCGCTCCTCTGCTCTCCTGCCCGGTGCGTGGGAGTCAGCTGGGGAGGAGCCAGGCAGAGCAGAGGGAACTGTTTGTGCCCCAGCCTACAGGGCGTGTGGTGTGCCAGGCTTGAGGGGAGCTGGGTGTGGGCTGTTGGAACAGAGGCTGGAGCTCCTCCCAACCCCCTGGCCAAGACCCCGAGCCGTGGGGCAGTGGGTCTTAGGCCACGTCCAGCAGGGTGAGGGCCTGTGGTCCAGGGACATCCGTCTGATGTCAGTGAGCCCCTCCCCTTCCCCTTCTCATGGTCAGATGCAGAAGCTGAGCTAAGACCGTGACTCTCAATCCCAGAGGAGATAAGGAGGCAAGTGCTGGGCAGGAGAGGTGGCTGCTGGTGGTACCCCATGATCATCACTGGGTTGGTGGCCCTAGCACCATCCCTAGCCCCAGGACCTTTCCTAGACCCCCTCCCTCTTCATCCCCCAGCCTGGAAAGTCAAGGGCACACCTTCCTCCCCATCAGCTGCAGGACTAGGATCATCACAGGAATCTTAGGTACCATTACCTGTCCTGGGCCCTATGGATGTCGTCACTCCCTGCCTCCGGCAGCCCTTAGGAAGTGGGGACCATTATCCTCTCCCGGCCCAGAAGGGGAAACTGAGGTTCAGAGAAGCTGAGCCACTTACAGGGAAGTGGCAGAGCTGGGATTTTAGCCCAGGCAGTCCAGCTCCAAGGGCGAGGGGCAGGGCAGGTGTCTGGAGGAGGAGGGCAGAACCCTTGAAAAGGCCCTAAGGCCAGACCGTACTTCTGTAGGTGAGGATCTGGGAGGAGGCCCTGAGCCTAGAGTGGCGTGATCAGGGAAGCAGTGGGAGGAGGTGATGGCGGGAGGTGATGGGGCAGGACATGCAGGGCTTGGGAAACCTCGGGGAGGTCTTTGGCTTTTACCCCCAGTGAGATGGGAGCCCCGGTAAATTCTGAGCAAAGAAGGGTGGTGACTTGGCCCAAGTGTTCAGAGGTGCCTTCTGTCGGCCGTGGTGGGTAGGGGCAGAGGTAAAAGCTGGGTGAGCAGGGTGCAGTGACTGAGCTGGGCAGGCAGGAGATGCCAAGCTGACGAGGACGATCCTAACTGTAACCAGCAGCTGACAGCTGCGCACCTGCCAAGTACCAGGCTTTGTCGTGTGTAGGACTCAACCCCAACAGTGGGGACAGTCCCTGGCTAGCCTTTGTTGTCTCCAGGGCAGGCCTCACATTTCTGAGCCTCAGTTTCCTCATCTGTGTACTGGGGACAGGCCCAGACAGGACTCAGGAGGGTGTCTTAACCTCTGGGGAGCCGTAAGGCTGAGGATGGTTCTGGGGGCCCCGCTGCTGGGCGGGGTTGGGGGGCAAGCACTGCCCCTCACGCTGCCCCGGGCCTGTGTGTGCAGGGCGGCGACGCAATGTGAACTGCCTGAAGAACGTGGTGATCTGGTATGAGGACCACAAGCACCGCTGCCCCTACGAGCCGCACCTGGCTGAGCTGGACCCCACCTTCGGCCTGTACACCACGGCTGTGTGGCAGTGTGAAGCCGGGCACCGCTACTTCCAAGACCTGCACTCCCCCCTGAAGCCGCTCAGTGACTCGGACCCCGAGAGTGACAAAGGTGGGTCTGCTGGGGGAGCAGGGAGGGCGCACCATGGCCTGCGGGGTCTGTGGCCCTGCCAGCATCAGGCCAGCATCACAGACCTCACAGCGAGTAACACGGCCCTGATGTTGGGTGATCTTGCCGTCCTTGAGTCCTTACAGAGCCCGAGAGCTGGTCCCCATTCTGCGAAGGGACCACCAGGGCGTGACGCAGTGTGCCCGAGGTCAGGGGTAGGCAGAGCTGGGATCCAGGAACCCAGCTCAGTGGCTGGAGGGCCTGGCAGGTGCTGGGCCTCTCCTGGCCTCTTTGTTCTCCTTTACTTCTCCGCCTCTTTCTCAGGAACCTCATCCTCTTGCCCTCCCTGCAGCCTGTTCTCCTTCTCCCTGTGCCCCATTCTCTGCTCTTGACCTTTCTCTGGTCAAGAAGACCAGAGACCCACTTCCCCCTCCTATCTTTCTGTATTTCGTCCTCACTCTTTCTGCCCCCAACATCATCTCATGCCTTTTCCTTCTACCCCCCACTGTCTCTCCTCCATCTCACTCCCCTTTTCATCCCTTTATCCCTCCCCAACCACTGGCCCTGCATGCTCATCTCTCACTGCCCCAGTCCTTCACCTGCCATTCCACGTCGCATGCATGCACGCACACACACACACACGTGAGCCAGCGGCCTGCTCAGGACTAGGAGGGCCCCGTTGGCTCTGGTGGGGGAGCAGAGGAGACGTTGTGGGTGGTGAGGGGCTGCCCACCTGCCTCAGGAGCTTGGCACCAGAAGAAACCTGGGGCCCACTGCCAGGCACCCTGCTGGAGCTGAGGGTGGGGTCAGCGACCAGGGCTGGCAGGCATCTCTGAGCAGGTGGCATCCCAGCTGGCCAAGGGGAAGCCGTGGGCGAGAGGTGTTCCGGGTGGGCACCCCGGCCAACGGCTGTCCCGTGGTGTGTCAGCCAGGCTCCCAGAGAGCAGCCAGCCCCGTGGCCATCTTGTCCTCCTGATGCCAGGCCCTGCCCTGAACCACCCTGGACCCTCCCCACTGCCCCGTCATTAGCAGTTGAGGAAACCAAGGCTCCTGGGAGTCATGTGACTGGCCCATCTGGCTCTGTGTCTGGCTAGGTTGGGGGTGGTACCCAGAAGGATCCCTTGATGGCCCAGCCCAACTGTGACACCAGTGGATTCTGGGTCTGGGCTGTCAGGAATGAATGCTGGGAGCAATTGGCCAGGTCTGTTGTGAGCGCTGGCCGGGGGGGAGGGGGAGGGAGTGGCTGTGTCCCTGTTCCAGCCCTGGCCCCTCAACAGCACCCTTACCAGCTCTCTGCCAAGGGCGGACCTCCCACCAGGACCACAGGATGCTGGTGGGTGCACGGCCAATTCTGTCATTAACATCATTATTAACTGGCAAGAAGTCTAGTGTCCACTTAACAGCTGGACATTGTCATTGGGAATCCAGGCACACGCCCTGGCCAGGCCCCAACTCTCTAGGAAGCTGCCCCCACTCCAGGGTGGAGCCACAGGGCTCAGTCCACCCTAAAGATTACAGAGTGTTAGAAGGAGGGGCAATTGGGACTTCCCTGGTGGTCCAGCACATAAGACTTCCTCGCTACCAATGCTGGAGACCTGGGTTCAATTGCTGGTGAGGGAACTCGTTCCTACATGCTGCAACTAAAGATCCTGAGTACTGCAACTAAGACCCAGTGCAGCCAAATAAATAAATATTTATTTAAAAAAAAAAGGAGGGGCAATCCCCCCCACCCTACCCCTGCTGCTGCCTAGGGATGAGTCAAGGATGCATGGGGGAATATTATTATTCTATAATAACTATGATGGGAAACACTGATGAGGTGCTTACCATAAGCCCTACTGTCCTATTTACTCATTTAAATACCCCCAAACACCCCCTGGGTGGGTGCCAAGTTAGCCCCAGGCCCAGAGAGGTTAGCAGGCACCCCCACTTTACACAGGTGGAGGAGTGGGCACTGGGATCCCCCTCCAGAGCCTGTATTCTCCACATGACCCTCTGGGACTGTAGATGTGATATGTAGTACCCAGACAGTATACCCCAGCTGTGTCTCGAATGAGTAGCTGAAGGGACAGTCATTCATTTGCCCAGTCCCCAGTTTCTTCCTGCGTGTGGACATTAGTACCAAATGCCTGGGTAAGATGCCTAGCCCCCTTGGACTTCATCACAGCCTTGGTCTTGGATTCCCTCATTCTTACAAACTTGAGCTCAACGTGGACCAATCAGCTGGTACCCTGTGCACAGGGACCCCCCATCTTTGTGGAGTTTATGGTCTAGAGAAGCAGACAGTAAACAAGATAAACAAGTAAAACCTAGAGTGAAGTGGAAGGTGGCAAGTATTGGGGGAAAAACAGGAGAGAAAAGGGCGCAATTTGAAACAAAGTGGTCCAAAGCATCCCTGAAGAAATACCACTTGAGGAAGGTTGTGATGGAGGTGAGGGAGGAGCCCACGCAGGCATCTGCAGAAAGAGGATTTGGCAGAGCGAGTGGCCAGTGCAAAGGTCCTGAGGCAGAAACCTGCCCAGCATCTCCAGGTATGGAAAGGAGGTCATTGGGGCTGGAGAGGAGATGATGGGGGCAGATTGCGGGCTTTGTGGTCATGGAAGAGTTTGGCTGGTATGCCAAGTCAGTTGGGAAGGGCATTAACTGAGGTAAGGCCAGAGGCTGACACAAATGCACCCCACCTCCTGTGACCTGACACAGCTCACTTCCACTCTTGTTCTACTGGGACTCATCTGTATTGCCACGCCTAACAGCAAAGGCTGCTGGGACATGTAGTCCACCAGGTGTCAGGAGGAAGAGACGGGGGAGGGGGGCACACGGGGCGGGGGGTTGTTCGGTGAGCAGCTGCCCTGTCTCTTCCACAGGAAGCAATGAGCAGATTCTTAGAAAGGGAGATGACCTAAGCAGGTGTTCACAGGCTCCCTCTGACCCCTGAGGACAAGACAGACTTGGTGGGGGACAAGGATGGGAGCAGGGGCACCCATTAGAAAGAAGTGCATGTTCTGGGCTGGTGGGACTCTCCCCAGGATTTGCGGGGCGGGGGTAGGAGAAGCTGCCTGCCCAGGGATGTATTTTGGAAGCAGGGCCAACAGGTTTTGCTGACAGATTGGAAGTGGGTGTGAAAGGGAGAAGTCAAGGAGAGCCCCAGGACTTTGGCCTGAGCAGTCGGACGGGCACAGCTGCCACCGGCTTAGATAGGGATGTCTTTGAGCCTTTCTCTGAGGGGAGATTCAAACCAGAGTCTGAGACGCCCATAAGACCCCCACACACACCAGAGAGAGCAGTGGAGGACGCAGTGAGGTGTGACAGTCTGTACCTCCACAGGAGGTTCGGGTGAGAACTGTCCACCGGAGGCACCAGGCCATGGGGAGAGATGGCACTATAATAAAAATAGATGCAGGCAGACCTAGGTGACGTTGCAGCTTTCATTCCAGACCACCTCGATAAAGCAAATATCGAAATAAAGGGAGACCCATGAGCTTTTTGGTTTCCCAGTGCATGTAAAAGTTATGTTTATACTAAATTGTGATCTGTTAAGTGTGCAATAGCATTGCAGGGGAAAAGGTACATTCCTTAATTTAAACATATTTTATTGCTGGGGAATTCCCTGGCAGTCTAGTGGTTAGGACTCTGATCCCACTGCAGAGGGCATGAGTTTGATCCTTGGTTGAGGAATTAAGATCCCACATGCTGCACACCTGGGGAACAGTCCAATGAAGTGACTCAGGGATGAGCCCCTAGAAGGCTTTAGGATGGGAGCCAGTCACCAGTGGCAGCTCTCAGCCCCAGCCCCAACCCCCAGAAGCAGATGGGGGCTGGAGAAAGTGAAATTCACTCAGTCGTGTCCGACTCTTTGTGACCCCATGGACTGTAGCCCACCAGGCTCCTCCATCCATGGGATTCTCCAGGCAAGAATACTGGAGTGGGTAGCCATTTCCTTATAAAAACTTTTGGGAATTCTCTGGCGGTGCAGTTCTTGCCTAGAGAATCCCAGGGACCGCGGGGCCTGGTGGGCTGCCATCTATGGGGTCGCACAGAGTCAGACATGACTGAAGCGACTTAGCAGCAGCAGCAGTAGTTGAGACTCTGTGCTTCTACTGCAGGGGGTGCAAGTTCCATCCCTGGTCAGGGAACTAAGATCCTGCACGCCCTGCAGCGCGGCCAATAAATAAATACATAAAGTTTTAAAAACTCTTAAACAGTGAGGTTCTGAGAGCGTCCAGGTTGGTGGACATGTTGAGGTGCTGGGAGACTGGTGTATCTGTAGAGAGCCTCTCAGCTCCATGACGGGCCCCACACATGCACACATAATTACCTTGCCCTGCGTTTTTCTTCCATCGGGCAAATGCTGAGATGTATCCTTTATAATAAAACTGTAATCAGAAGCAGATCACTTTCTTGAGTTCTGTGAGTTGTTCTAGCAAATTATTGAAACTGAGCAGAGGTCTGCCAGAGCCTCCACTTTATAGCTGGAAGTATGGGTGATCTGGGACTTGTGACTGGTATCTGAAGTGGGGGCAGTCTTGTGGGATTGAGTTCTTTAACGTACGGGGTCAGACACGGTCTCTGGACAGATGGTGACAGAACTGAATCCAATTGTTGGACTGGCTGGTGTCCAGGAGGAGGGCGGTGTTTAACGCGGCCAGCCCGACCAATATGCTGGGGTGAGTGGAGAGCTGAGGAGAAGCCCCAGCGAGAGCTTGCCAGGCCCATAAGAACAGAAAAGGCTGAGAAGGAGCCACCAGGGAGGAGCCAGGAAGCCTGAGTGTGGGTCTGGGGGCTGAGGCAGGGGAGTATTCCAAAGTGCAGGGCAACAGTGGAGGATATGGGACTGAGCTGACTACTCTTACAGGGGAGTCGCAGTGCCCAACCCCTGGGGCAGGTGGGCTTCCAACAAAAACCAGCTGCTGCCGTTGTACACTGTTGTAACCATCCCCTCTCCTCTGTCACCACAGTGGGCAATGGCCTGGTGGCCGGCAGCTCTGACTCGTCCAGTTCCGGCTCTGGCTCTGACTCCGAGGAGCCCCCCGAGGGCCAGCCAACCAAGGCGACAGTGGCCACGGCGGCAGTCACGCCCACCAGCCCGGCGGGCAGCAGTGGGCTCATCACACAGGAGGGCATGCACATCCCCTTCGACGTCCACCACGTGGAGAGCCTGGCTGAGCAGGGCAACCCGCTATGCCCCAACCCGGCCAGCAGCGGGCCAGAGGCCCTGGAGACAGTGGTGTGCGTGCCCGTGCCCGTACAAGTGGGCCCGGGCCCTGGCACCCTCTTTGAGAACGTGCCCCAGGAGGCACTGGGCGAGGTGGTGGCCAGCTGTCCCATGCCAGGCATGGTGCCCGGGTCGCAGGTGATCATCATCGCTGGCCCCGGCTATGATGCCCTCACGGCTGAGGGCATCCACCTCAACATGGCAGCTGGCAGCAGTGCCCCCGGAGGGGGCCTGGGCGATGAGGTGCCCTGTGCCATGATGGAGGGCGTGGCTGCCTACACACAGACAGAGCCGGAGGGTGGCCCGCCCAGTACCATGGACCCTGCTGCCATGACAGGCATTGAGACCAAGAAAGGTCTGGGGGAGCCATTCCAGTCCGGGGGCTGGAAGGGGGGGCACATTGGGACCTGGCGAGGGGAGGGCGAGGAGTGACCCCAGAATGAGCTTCTCAACAGCCTTAGTCCCCGTGGGCACTCACTCTGTGTCCATCCCCGTAGAGAAGGAGGACCTGTGCGTGCTCAAGAAGGAGGAGAAGGAGGAGCTGGTGGCCCCCGAGATGGCCGAGCTGGCTGCGACGGTGCCTGAGAGCGCCGAGCCTGACGCTGAGGCCGACGGGGAGGAGCTAGAGGGCAGCGACATGTCCGCCATCATCTACGAGATTCCCAAGGAGCCTGAGAAGTGGGTGCCAGGCGGGTGGAGGCAGGGACTAGGAGCGGCTCCTGGTGCGGGAGCACCGATGCCACAGGCCCCTTTCCCTCTAGGAGGCGGCGGAGCAAGAGGTCGCGGGTGATGGATGCCGATGGCCTGCTGGAGATGTTCCACTGCCCCTACGAGGGCTGCAGCCAGGTCTACGTGGCCCTCAGCAGCTTCCAGGTGAGCCCCCCACCCAGGTAGGCCCAGCAGGGCTGCCTGTGCAAGGCATCTGGGCACTATGGCTTGTGGGGCAAGGCCTCCAGGCACCACTGGCCTGTCTCGCACGCATACACCTGGCCCCAGCTGGTCTCAGCCTCACCACAGAGAGGCAGGCATCACCTCTGTGCCTTCCCCTCTTGTCCTCCAGCCCTGCCCATCCTGCTCCTTTGGCCAGCCACTGTCTCTGCACAGCCTGTATCCTGCCTGGCCCCAGGGGCTCCCCCCACACTCCCCTTCTTCCAGCACCTGAACTCTCCCCGCCTCTGCCCAGGCCACCCTGTCAGCTCAGGGTGCCTTCTCTCCAAGCTTAACTCTGTGTGCCCCTCTGCCAGGAAGCCCACCCTACTTCCCTCCTCACCCCTGTCACTCACTGCACTACCAGGACATGCCTGCAGTGTGCCCCCTGGGGTCTGGAGAGGGTGCCCTGAGAGCAGAGACAGGGTTCCATCACAACCCCACTCCTGGCACAGGACATGGCTCCAAGAGAACTTGGAATTTGCCAAGTCATGTTTTCATTAAGCACGTATTGAGCCCCATCTGTGTGCCAGGCCTGGTGCTGCACACTGGAGCGGTTGTGCCAGTGAGTTAAAGAAAGAACAAAGGAATGAATGACTTGGGGGCTGCCTGCTCCAGGCTCTGGGGGCAGCTCAACAGCACAGAAAGAGTCACTGTGAGGCTGACAGCCCTGGACTCCAGTCCTAGCCCTGTCACTGCCCACCTGTAAGACAAGACCAAACCACTAAGCCTCCAGAGCCTCAGTTTCCCTATCCACAAGCTGGGCTGGTGGCAGCCCCTTCCCGTGGTTCTGACATGGTTCTGATGAGGCTGACGGATGCCCCAGCCCAGAGTCTGACTGGAGCAGGTGCCCGGTTAAGCTGCTCTTTGATCCCAGTTGTGCCCCTGGGCCCCAGCTTGGGTCTGGGAGTCCCTCCTAAGGGCAGGGGCAAGCCCCCACCGGCCCCTATCTGTCCCCACCCTGTAGAGCTCCCAAGTGGGCCCATGGCACCCACTCCTGCCCCTCTCACCCCCAGAACCACGTCAACCTCGTGCATCGGAAAGGGAAGACCAAAGTGTGCCCTCATCCTGGCTGCGGCAAGAAGTTCTATTTATCCAACCACCTGCGGCGGCACATGATCATTCACTCAGGTCAGACCCAGGGCCGGGTTGGCAGCTTGAGCTACAGGCAGGGGGCCCTGGGCCTGGAAGCCAGGGCTGGGAGCAGGGTGCAACCTGGGCCTGGGGCTGCCTCTCTCAGAGCCTCCTCCATGTCCACCGCAAGGGCTGGTGTGAGATGGTGGAAGTAAAGCAGTTCACTGGGCACGTCCCCAGTGGTCAGTAAGCTGGAGCTGCATGGCCACAAGGACACCTGCTGTTATGAGTCATGTGTAGCTGGGCAGGGGCTGGCTGCCTCGTCCCTAGCTTGGCCTCTGGGCTCCCCACTTCTGCAAGCAATGCTCATGTGGGAGCTGTTTCAGGACTGAGCAGGAACACTGAACCACCCCAGGGTAGGGAAGTGGACTTGAGACAGGATTTCTGTTCCGTCTGCCACAAGCACCTCCCTGACCCAGGTCATAGCCTATAGGTTCGTGGGGAGCGCTGGTGCCTCCCCCCATGCCCAGCGAGAGGGCACGGCTTCAGACTTTTCGAGAAGCCGGAACTTTAGATTTTTATGTGAAATCGCCCCAATAGGTGAAATATTTGGGTCAAACTCAGGCCCACTCTGGCTTGGCAGTTTGCGTCCTGTGCCCCTCAGGGATCTGAGTTCAGATTCTTGCTCTGCCTAATCGCCTTCCTAGGCAGCCTCCGAGCCTCCTGCGAGGATGTAGCTGCGCTTCATTTTAGCTGCCTTAGTTATCATAGTCTTCTTCAGGTGTCCGTGAATTCACCTGCGAAACCTGCGGCAAGTCCTTTAAGAGGAAGAACCACCTGGAGGTACACCGGCGCACGCACACAGGCGAGACGCCTCTGCAGTGAGTGACGGGCTTCCGGCGAGGGGCTGGGAGGAAGGGCATCCGGGCCCGGACCCGCCCAGGGCAGTGCCTAGGCGGGTGACGCCCCCAGCGTTGCCTCTGGGGTTTCCAGAGTATCCCCCAGGTGGTACCGCCCCTTTCTGGGCCGGCCCCGCCCTAGTGGTTGGGCCCCATCCCCGAGGCGAGGTGACCCCTCCCCGGTGCTTCTCTTCGGCCCCGCCCACTCTGACCCCCGTCCCCCCCCCCCCCCCCCGTGCCTCCTGCGGGCTGTCCCCCAGGTGCGAGATCTGTGGCTACCAGTGCCGACAGCGGGCATCGCTCAACTGGCACATGAAGAAGCACACGGCCGAGGTGCAGTACAACTTCACGTGCGAGCGCTGCGGGAAGCGCTTCGAGAAGCTGGACAGCGTCAAGTTCCACACGCTCAAAAGCCACCCGGACCACAAGCCCGCCTGATCCGCCCCGACCACTGAACGCCCCTATTTATTCGTCCGATTGGACACCATGCCCGGGCCTGTCAGGGCCGGGACATCCGCGGGGGGCCGCCCGGACCGCGGGCCGGAAGGAGGCGCCCCTGCTCCGCTCTAGGGCTGGACCCCCGGGGCAGGTCCCCCACCCCCGCCCGATTTCTGGAGCTGGCCCCTAGGGTTGCACTGCTGGAACTGTGTCAAGAGAGAAGAGCGAGATTAAAGAGCAAGAAAGGAGATGTTCTTCCCTAGGCTTGATTATTGGGGGAAGGCGGGCGGACCCCTCTCTGTCTCCAGCCTGGTCCTTTCCTGAACAAGGCGGAAGCGGACAGCACACTTTCCTGTCAACCTCCGCTCTGCCTCGGCTACCTGGGCCTGGCAGGCCTGTCCACTCCCTCCTCTGACAAGGTCGGGGATGGAATGTTGGGGCCCTGGAAGCTATTGAACATCTCTCAGGACTCGGGATCTGACTTCCTCTCTTAATTCCATCAGAGAACACTTATTCCTCACTCGGAGTGCTCAGGGACCAGTTGGGGAGATGTTCAGTAAACCCCTAAGTTAAACATCAACATCTGTGACAAGCGCCGCGCAGAAAGTAGAATGATAGTTTCTGGGGCTGCTGTTTAGGTTGGTGGTCCGGGGGCATTGGGGGGCTCTCTAGGGTGGTGGCATTTAACCAGAATGATAAAGGTTCCATCCCTGAAGGAAGCCGGAGAAGGCAAATGCCTAGTGGAAGGAACAGCTAGTGCCAAAGCCCCGAGGTAGAACTGGGCTCGGCGTGTTCCTGGAACAGGAAACCGCGGGGGGTGGGGAGGGATTTGGCAGCGGCAGGGCGGCTGCCTTGGCCCCATTTCCCAGAGGAGGATGCTGAGGCGGCCGCCTCCTCAATGCGGGCCGTCAGGGAGAGGGATGGGAAGCGATTCCAGGCCACGAGGCCGCCAGGTGGCGCGCAAGCCGCGTGGGCCCTGGTGGCCGCAGCCACGTGACTCCGGGGACCGCAGCCGCGAGCCGGGGCACGTGCCCGGGGGAGCCCTGTGGCGCCACGCGCAGATTGGCCCCGCCGGTTCCTCACCAGTTCGTGGGGGCGGGGCCGCAGCTAGGCTTCATTTTATTCTTCGGACTGGGAGCTACCCCAGCCGGGGATGGATGAGTCGGCGAGGATGAGCGAGTCCGGCTGCTGGGGCCGCCCCCGCGAGCCTCCCCGCGAAGCTCAGCCCCCTTAGCTATCCCCGCACAACCGGGAGCCAGCAGTTTCCATGGGAACTGCAGCCGGGTCTGCGCGGCCAGAAGTAGCCTTCCCGGCACGAGCACAGTTTCCGATCCGACAGGAGCCAGGAGGAACATGCGGCGGGGAACAAGCCATCGGTCGGGGTGCCCGGGGTCGACAGCGAGGTCGCCCAGGCAAATCCAAATAGGGCCAGCTCGGGACCCGCATCGCCACCGCCCCGACTGCGCGGGCCATTACATTTGGTCTTCCCTTTCCATTCGCGTGGCCGCGCTCTCGGTTGCTCGCACTTCCATTGGCTCAATCTCGAAGGCATCTTCCCTCAATTCGCCCTCTTGGGGGCCATCCCTGATTGGTCAAATTAGGCTTTCCTCCTTGGGTTTGATGGCACTCTAGGACAGTCTGGAACCTAAAAGGGCGTGCAGGGACGAGGATGGAATTCAGGTTGCGACTTTCAAGTTAGGGGATCCGGGTTCCCCCGCCTGCAGCGCCCTGGACCGGGCCGTCGGACCGCTGTCTGTGGTGCTGAAGCCTCACTCGAAGGCGCCCCTAAGTGCTCTAGTGAGAACACCTCCTCGAGACTGGCTGCCGCCCCGACAAAAACGTGCACTTGCGTTCCAAAGGAGACTGCGCCACCCCGTATCGCCTGAGAGAAAGGCCAGGTCCGCCCCCTAGCAGAGAGGGAGCGGGACCCCACAAGCGATCAATCACGAGCCCCGGAAGCCAGAACATTTACACGGCAAAACCGTCTACCCGAAGTTTACGGGGTCTGAGAAGGGTCTGATGGTTTCCCGGGTCTGTAAGACACCAGCGGAGTTTGCCTAGAAGCCTGAGCCCCAAACTTCTTCACTCCCTTTGGAGCAGGGCCCCTGACTGTGGTATGCCCATTCCCCACCCACTCTGAATTCTAGAGAACCTTCCCTGCTCAAAATCCACAGGATCCCAATTCTTTCTGCAGGCAGAAAAGGTTTTCAGCTACCCCCACCTTCCTCCATGTGGTTCTCCCAAATATGGGAGGGACGCAGGAGACCCAGGCCTCTGTTCAGTGAAGTCCTGGTTCCTCGTCCCTCTACAGTCTTCTACGTGGACAGCACCTTCTGAAGGCAGTACAATCGAGCCATCATTACCTCCTCACCCTCTCTGCTTCTCCAGCTCCGGGTACTGGACAGAGAGGAACGCTTTCTGTCTTCCAGGCCGAAAGCCCGCCCAAGAAGGGGCGCCAACGCAGGAAGTAAGATCCGTGAGGGCAAAAGGGCCCGAATCTGGCAATTGGAGCCCCCAAGGTTGTGTGTGCTTTCTGTGTGTGCGAAGTCCTGGCCAGCGCGCGCTCGCTTCCACCTGCCGCGCCGTCGGGCGCCGCGAGGAGGCGGGGCTCCGTTGCTGCAGCCAATAAGCGACGCCGGCGCTAGCAGCTGCTGCTATAAAGGGCTGGGGGCGGCGGCGGCGCGGCCCAGAGCGCGGAGCGCGCAGCGCGGGCCGGAGGGAGGGAGGGAGGGCGGGCGAGGGGAGAGGACTGAACACCGGGGACCGGACCGGCCGGGCCGAGGGGCGGCGGCGAAAGGCAGAACGCCGAGATCTCTGTCGGGAAGCGCAACCTCCCCGGGCCCCGCGGGGCCGCACAGGGGGCGTTCTCAATCCCGCGCCCGCTCCCTCTTTCCATCCCCTGCTGCCCGCAGGCCACCCCGGGGCCCGGTTATCCGCGTTCGCGTACCCGGGCTCGGGCCCGTTCCCGGCCCTCGAGGGAACCGCTGCCCTCACCGAGACCTCTGCAGCGGCCGCACCAGAGGCCGCCCCGGCAGGACCCCGGCTTGAGCATCGAGCGCCCCCCAAAGAGTGCACGACCCTCGGAGCCGCCCTCAACACGGACCGCGCCCGCCGGGCACACAAGAATGGTCACTGTAGGTATTCCCCTGTCGCTGAGAGGGAATCTAGTCGGAGAGGGTTTAGGCACAGGCTCCGAGGAGATGGGGGTGGGGGGGTAGGACCAGGCCTAGCTAGGCCTGGATGGGGGGGGTAGGACCGAGCCTCGGGGCCTAAGTGTGGGCAGAGCCGCGCCCAGAGTGCTGGGGGCGCTTAGAGTTTGGCTTGAGAGGCCTTAGGGAATCGACCTGCGATTCGGGGGACAACCTACGGAGCCCTGGGGGCGGGATTGCCCCTCTTCAGCAGGCCTGATGGGGGAGGGGCCGCGGCGGCGGAGGATGCCTCCTCCATCCAGGCCCGGACTCAGCAGGCCTCCCGGGCAAACGCAGGGCCCCAATCACTGGTGCTGGGCCAGGACCAGGCGGCAAGGAGTCCCCGAGAGCCCCAGGGAAGGGGTGGCGTCGGATCGCGCGCCCTGGGCCTCGACCGCGCCCGGGAGCCGGGCATCTCGTCCTCGAGCCCGTCGACCTTGCGGCAAGCGGGGAGGGGAGAAGAGGGGGCGCGCCCGGAGGCCCCGCGGGCCCGCCGCCACCGCCGCCGCGTCCCTTTGTTTCTCGGTGCTTCTTCGCGGGCCGTAGCCTCGCGCGGGCGCTTCAGGCTGCTGGGAGGGGGAGGGGAGAGAGGGCCCGCGGGGGGGTTAGTGCTCCGCCGCTCCTGAGCCCCCGCCTCCGGAGGATGGGGAAAGGAGCTCAGGCAGACCCCCTAGGCCAGGTCAAGACGCCCCACCCTGCCAGAGCTCAGGGCCGCGGGGTGACCTTGAACGCGCCCGCCGGCCCGCCCGCCGGCGCCCGTCGCCCAGCGCCGGTGCTTTCAGCAGCCGCCGAGCTGGTCAGCTCCCGAGCGCCCAGCCACGCCCGGCCACGCCCTTTCTTACCACGCCCCTGCCCCGCCCATCTAGACCCCGCCCCCGGGGCCCCAGGGGCCCGGCCTCGCCCGAGCCCTCGGATTTCCACTCCACTCCGCAGCCCGGGCGTATCCCGGGGGCGGGGCTGGCCAATTTTAGCCCCACCCCGGCTCCACCCCCGCCCCCGCCGCGCGACTCTACTCCCCGCGCCGCCGAGCGTCCTTTGTCTGGTCCCAGCGCCCGGGCCTCCTTCTTTCGCTCTTTCTGTCTGTCAGGTCTCTGCGTGTGTGTCTCTGTACCCTGTATCTCTTTCCGGACCTCTTTTTCGAGTAGTAGAGAGCATAATGGGTGGGGGTATGTTCAGCACTCCCTCCATACCTGGGCCTCTCCCCTTCCAGACCTTGAGTCCCACCCACCTGGCTCTGAGAAAGGAGGCCTGAGAGAGGCCACCCTTTCCTGCTGTGTGATCTCAGGCCAGCTCCTTTCCCTCACTGTCTCATGCACCTCACCCAGGTCTAGGAACGTGAGTGAGGCCTCCTGAGGACCCTCAGCACCCCCAGAACAGCCCAGCATACATTGCTCTGATCTCTGCCCCCATTTGAAAAAGGGAAGCTGAAGCACAAAGGGGAGAACGTGTGGTCAGAGGTCACACAAGGGCCTTGGAGCCCTCGGAGTCCTGGAAAGTACTCTAATGGAAAGTACTCAGGCGGAGACCCACCACTGAGACAGGCTGGGAGGAAGTCAGAGGATGAGTTGAGACAGTGATGGCCCTGCATGAAGGGAGAAGGACCCAGAAGTGGGAGGCTCACTTAGCACCACGTGGTGGTCCAGCCTTACCATGCATAGCCACTCAATGCCCTATTGTCGTGGGTGCCCAAGCATCTGTCACTGTGACTAGGACCGGGGCACAGCTGGAGGCCAAGGGGTCTGACACAGCAAAATGATCTCAGGTGTGTTCACTGCAAAAATCCATATGTCAGATGTTTGTATGATAGTACAAAAGAGTTGAAGGAAGAGAGAGACGGAAGGGGAGACAGAGAAGGGTGCAGAGGGGAAAGAAGGACGGAGGGGAGAGACTCGGACAGAGAAGAGAAACAGGAAAAGTGTAGCAGAAAGAGGGAAAGACCCAGAGGAAGAGCCAGAGAGAGTGTGGGCGGGAGGGTGGGGGCAGTTTCCCACTTGCTCCGTCTTTAATCTGCCTTCCTCCCCTCTGACTTCACCTCTCCATCCTTGTCCTGGGACAGCCCTCAGCCCTCGAAGGTCTCTGTGATTCCTGTGTCATCCTGGGCCATGCATTTGCTGTGGGCTGAAGCCCGAGAGGGTGTGGCCTCCACCAATCCGATCCCCATTAGCAGCTCAGCCGGCTCAGCCTCGGAGGAAATGCGACACTGATCCCTTTAAGCTCTGGCACAGATGCGAGGGAGATGGGGTGGGGGAAGGTTGAGATTAGCAGGCTGGGCTTCAAGATCCCTAGTGGGAACCCCCCAATCTCCTCTTAACCCCATCCAAGTTGATGATAGCATTCAGGGAGGTGGAGAACCAGTAACCTTGTAGGCTCTAGGGTCATCAGATCAAGGAATCAAACCCAAAAACCATCCCTGCCACTTCCTTGTCATCCTGGGCAAGTCCCAGTTTCCTTTCACCTAAATTTCTCCATTTGAGAAATGGAGATAATCTCCAGCTTTCAGCATGATTGTGGAAAAACAGTGAAAATTATACATGTTCAGTGCATATAGTAGGGCTTCCAAAGCTAGAATCTGATGTGCCTTGCGTACTATGTCCTGCTTTTTGGGGCTTGCATAGACATCATTAACTGAACACAGAATAATAACTTGCTGAACCCAGACATAAATTCAGACTCCAGCTCTCCATACATGGGGGACCTCTGTGGCATATTTTTAGTGGTTGGACAAAGGCCCAGGGAGGCAGCATGAGTGTCAAAGGACACACAGTGAGGAGGGTGGAAGCAGCAGCTTGGTGGCAGCTAGTAAATAACTTGTTGAGTTGAATGAGTAGACTCGGCCAACAGAGTAGGTTTAAATGTAGTGATCCCCAGGGCTTGGGGTTGAGTGGGTGCTCGGCTTTGCTTTGTTATTGTTATTATTTTTATTATTGGCCATTTCACCAAGAGAGTGGGCTCTTGGGTCTAAACCCTGGATTTGAATTCTTGGTCCACTTTTTGTGTGCTACCCAACCTTGTTTCAACCCCTTCTCCTTCAATGAGACTCAGCTTTCTCATCTGTCATCTGTTAAATGATGAAAAGAGCTCCATAATATTCAATGTTGGGAGAACTGCCTGGGAATTTTCACATAGAGAATTTTGTCTGGCACATAGCAGGCCCTCAACTCATGGCTATGTTATTAGTAAAGTGTTGTTTTAAGACCAGGATGCTGATGTGTGGAGTGTACGTTATTGCTTTCTTTCAGGAGCCTGCTGCAGACATTGCTAATCAACCAAGTCTGTATTCCTGGTGAGACTGGATGTGGCTTCAGAATAATCCTCCAGGGAATTCCCCAGTGGTCCGGAGGTTAGGATTCCATGCTCTCTCTGCCGAGGGCCCAGGTTTAATCCCCCATCAGGGAACTAACATCCCATAAGCTTCATGATGCAGCCAAAAATGGAAAAAAATAAAGAATAATTCTCCAGGCAGATCTCCCAGATAGCCACTCCCAGCCAATTGGAGCTGCAGGGGAGTTGACCCTCTGAGCCATCCTTTAAATAAGAATAAATGACAAGGAAGCAGAAGCCCAAAGAAGAGCCAAGATTGTCTCTGAGGACATACAGCCATATGGTGGCAGAGCTGCCCCCAGTGTGCTGGCCAGTCATTAGAAACAGCTCTGAAGTCCAACATATCCAGGTTTGAAATCAAATTCTCCATTTATATCATGCAGTGTCTCTGAGTTCTTTCCCGGGTACCGGACACGGGAGGTGTCAGTGAAGCGGGATGATTATTAATAGCAGGACTGGTGGACAGGACAAGCCTGCTTCCACTTCCCATGACTGTGTATACGGCAGACATAGCCAACCGATCCCAGAATGCTTTCCAGCTGCACCCACAATCAGTTTTCTGGTCACTATACTGGTAATTTGTTGGAGTTTTCAAGAAAATGGAGCAGAGGCCCAGAAGTGTGAAGCAGCATACCTAAGGACACAGCTGGAAAATGTGAGAGCCAGCACTAGGCTTTGTTGGCAGTAGAAGTCAGAACTATAGACTTCTCATCATTAAAGCTCATGTGCAAATCCCTGTTTCACCATTTATGGACTGCATGATCTTGGTAATTTTTTAAACATCTTTGAACCTCACTCTCCTCATCTGTTGTCTTAGTCAGCTCAGGCTGACTAAAATACCATTAACTGGGTGGCTTAAACAACAGACATTTATTTCTCATAGTTCTGGAGGCTGAGAAGTCCAAGATCAAGGTGTGAGCTGATTTGGTTTCGTGGTGAGGGCCAGCTTCCTGGTTTGTAGATGGTTATATTATCACTGTCTTCATATGGTGGAGAGAGATCATCTGGCCCTTTTTATAAGGCTCCATCCTCATGACCTAATTACCTCCCAAATGCCCCGCCTCCAAATACCATCTCATCGGGGATAAGGGTTTCACATATGAATTTGGAGGGACACAAGCATTTAGTCCATATGCGTGCATACTAAGTCGTTTCATTCGTGTCCAGCTCTTTGCAACTCTATGGACCATAACCCGTCAGGCTCCTCTGTCTGTGGGATTTTCCAGGCAAGAATACTGAAGAGGGTCACCATGCCCTCCTTCAAGGGATCTTCCCAACCCAGGGATCAAACCGCCATCTCTTAGTCTCCTGTATTGGCAGGCAGGTTCTTTACCACTAGTGCCCTCTGGAAAGCCCATTTAGTCCAGAGTCTCTCTCTCTCTCTTTTATTTTTTTCTGTAGCATCTCTTAAACAGGCTTCCCAGGTGGCTCAGTGGTAAAGAACCTGCCTGCCGATGCAGGAGACGCAGGTTCAATCCCTGAGCCAGGAAAATCCCCTGGAAAAGGAAATAGAAACCCACTCCAGTTTTCTTTCCTGGAAAATCCCACGAATGGAGGAGCCTGGTAGGCTACAGTCCATGGGGTTCAAAAGAGTCAGATAAGACTTAGCACCTAAACAACATTTCTTAAGCTGAGGAAATAAAACCCTCTTCTTTTCAGAGTTGTGAATAAGGAAAAAAGAAAAATTGCCTGTAGAGGGCCTTGCTCTGTGCCTAGTACACAATATGCCCAAAATCTGGGGACAACTATGGTATGATATTTTGGGGCAGGGATGACTGAGATGATGTGAACCTGCTGGCTCTTTCTATCAGCGCAATAGACATTGCTAATCAATCACACAATGGTCTTTCCTCCTGAAACTGAATATGGCTTTAAATCCTTCTTAATTCATCCCTCTAGGAAGACTCTACCAATCTATTCGGGTTTCTAGGTGAGGGAAACCTATTCACTAGCTGTGCTATAGGAGAAAAACCTAAAGAAATGCTGGCTACTTTCCTTTCTCATGCCCATGACAGACAATACCAACCAACCGCAGCACTGTTTCCTTCTGAGCCCAGATGTGGCTTTCAAATTCTTCTTTCTCTACATGACTCTTAAGATAGCCAAGGCTAATTATTTGAATTTTCAGCAAAGTGAGTCAGAGGACCCCAAGAGAATAAGGAGTATATCCAAGCACACAAAACAAGGAGTTAGAGCTGGTACCTGACTGACTGACTGACTCTCATAGAGAATGGTAGAGAGTGGTCTTCAGGTGTAGACAGGTCTGCATTTGCATTCCAAATGCCACCACTGATATGCTGTGTGACTTTAATACGTTCTTTAACATCTCTGAGCCTCATATTCTTTGTCATAGCATAATTAACTTCTACTGAGCTGTTGCATGGATCAAAAAACATAGTGTCTGACTCCTTGTGACCCCATGGACTGTAGCCCGCCAGGTTCCTCTGTCCGTGGGAGTCTCCAGGAAGAATACTGGAGTGGGTAGTATTCTCCCCACAGTGCTGGGATTGGTTGGTATTGTCTGTCATGGGCATGAGAAGGGAAAGTAGCCAGCATTTCCTTAGGTCTTCTCCTATGGCACAGTTGGTGAATAGGGTGCCCTCACCTAGAAACCCAAATAGATTGGTAGAGTCTTCATTATATATGGATGGACTTTTTCCAGGTAAAAGATCCCCTTCTCTGGGGGATCGTCCCAACCCAGGAGTTGAACCAGGGTTTCCTGCATTGCAGGCAGATTCTTTACCATCTGAGCCACCAGGGAAGCCCGTTCTTGAACATAGATGTTAAAAATCCCAAACAAACAACCATCAAAAAATGTGGCAAATCAAATCAAACAATGTATATAAACAAAACTGCAACATGACCAAGTTTAGTTTAGCTTAGGAAAGTTGACTTAATATTAGAAAATCAATTAATGCAGTTCATGATAGTAATATAGTAAAGCAAAAAAAATTATTTCAATAGATGTAGAAAAAGATAGTCAATAAAATTCAATATCCATTCCTTTAAAAAATATCTTGTTAGGATATTAGGAATAAAATTAAACATTCTTAACTTGATAAAAGTCATCTACCAAAAAACCTATAGTAAAGATCATATTTAGCTGTGAAATATTTAAAGCATTTCCTTTAATGTTTCAAGAATAAAAAGCCACTAGCAAAGAATCGGACACGACTGAGCAACTGAAATGAACTGAACTGAACTGATCACAAGGTAGCCCCTGCAATAAGACAAGAAAAATAAATAATAGGTATAGATTGGCGATAAAGAAGAATATCATTATTTGCAGATGTTATTATGTTATACAGAAAAAATCCAAAATGGCTCAGTGGAAAAACAGGTGGGGAGGTGTAAACACCTAGTGGGAAAATTATGCATAAAGCAAAAGAAATATTAACATATTTGGATAGGACTTGCCTTTGGTGGGAAGAGCAAAGTACAAGGTCAGGAATGGGATTATGAGGGTTTCATAGTGAATTAAAAAGGTTGCAATTTTAATTCTGAATACAAAAGTATTCATTTCATTATTCTAAAAGTGTAGATTGGTTTTAGACAAATGGGCAAGCATATGTGCAAAAGGGCATATATGGCATTTATATACGGACTTTTTCCAGGTAAAATCACACACAAAATGCTTTGCCCAGTGCTCAAGGAGTGGGAGGGGCTGTAAGAATAATACCTTATCCCCTCTGAGTGTTCAAGCCTATGTCAGACATGACACATCTGTCACCACAAACCCTGGTGTGGGGACTGGGCCATGAGTGGGTGTGGCCTGTTGTCTCCAGCAGATACTCGGCGCCATGGAGTCTCAGGTGGCAGGGGGCCCGGCCGGCCCGGCCCTGCCCAACGGGCCACTCCTTGGTACAAACGGAGCCACTGATGACAGCAAGACAAACCTCATTGTCAACTACTTGCCCCAGAATATGACCCAGGATGAGTTCAAGAGCCTCTTCGGCAGCATTGGTGACATCGAGTCCTGCAAGTTGGTTCGGGACAAGATCACAGGTGTGGCTTCTGGCGGGTAGGGGTAGGGGATGGAGGTGGCAGCCTCAGAAGTACATGTGTGATGTGGAGCCAGAAGTGACCCCGGGTGGGAGGTGATGAGAGCAGGTGGGACCCTCGTGGGGCCTGAGGTATGATGGGGAGCCAGGTGTGAGCCCAGGTAGGAGCAGGTGGGACCTTGGTGGAATGTGAGGTGTGATGGGGAGACAGATGCAACCCTAGGTGGGATACTGGAGGGGTCTGAGGTGTCCTGGGGGTAGGGTGGTACACTGGGGGAATAAATAAGGGTGGAATCCTGGTTCTCATAACTGTGATGGGGGTGGTCAGCCTCTCAGGCCTGGGTCTGGGAGGACCCTGGCAGGTCATCGTCCTGGTCCTGCCTGCAGGGCAGAGCCTCGGCTACGGATTTGTGAACTACTCTGACCCCAACGATGCAGACAAAGCCATCAACACCCTCAACGGCCTCAAACTGCAGACGAAGACCATCAAGGTCAGCGCCCTGGTTCCTGTGACTCCCCATCTTGGCTGTGCCCATTTCCTCTTTATTACCACCCACCTGAACTGACCCTTCCACTGCCACCCAACCCCCCTGGCCATACCCTCCCCACATGTCCATTCCCCCTACGGCCACCCATCCTCCCCCATGGCTCATCCCCTAAGGGGTTCAAATCATTCCCCAAAGGCTTTCTGTCTGGGGCCCCAGAGCCAATGACTCTGGCTCTCTGAATCTCAGTTTCCTCACCTGTTGATGGGGAGATGATCAACCCCACATTCTCTGGCAACTCAAGGAGTCAGCCAGGCCCTGGAGGTACCCACCCCCTCAGCTGTAGGAGTGACCAGGGTCTGGTGTGCAGCCCCCTCCCTGCCTTTGTCATGGAAATGGGGGAGAGGGGGGCCCATCTGCCATCTGGAGCCTAACTAGGGTCTGGGAGGGTGGGATTAGGGGTGGGCCCTTCCCCCACCTTTGTGCAATGCCCCTCCCCCCCATGACCTCCCCTCTCAGCAGCTGCAGCTGGGACCCTGCGAGCCCAGGTTCCCTGGGAAGGTGGGGGGGAAATCACCATGGAAACCCCCTCTCCGGGTTTGCCTGGGGGTGTTTGGGCTCCACCCCACAAATCTGCTTCTGAATCCTGGGGGAGGGTAGGCTGGGGAGGATGCCCATCTGGCCCCCAGTTTGGCATAAAAACAGAGGTGCTGGAATCTCTTCCTCTCCCTGATGTGGAGGCTGACAAGGGTCTGATGGGTCCCTCTGTGGCCAAGTGGACCCAGAAGCCCCCAGGCTGTGAGGATGGACCCTAGTGATGAACTGTATGACCCTGAGGGCTACTGTATGCGGGTGATGTGGCATGCGTGTGTAGTGCGTGGCACCCTAGGCTGTAAGACATGGTGTCTGTGGGACCCCGTGGCTAGGTCAGTGGCTGTCATCCTGCGGGCCTGGCTCTTATAGACTCAGGTTGTGTTACTCTCTGTCTCTGAGGACATGGGGTTTTCTTGGTAGGTGCTTTGTGACACACTACAACTCCGGCTGTGACCTGGTGGGGCTGCGTGGGTGTGTCTTGCTGTGACAGGGTGTTTGTGTGTTATGGTGAAATTGTGTGGGTGTGTCTAGCTGTGCCCCATTCGGGGTGGGATGTGTGTGACACCGAGGGCTTGTGCAGTGGTGTGACAGGTAATTACCCTGGAGTTCCATGAATGTGGCAATGGCCTTGTGTCCCCCTCCTGGTGGTGTAGTCACCGGAGCTGTGCAGTGGGAATCCTAGTGTGGCCCCGTGTGTGTGTGTGCCTGGGTGGCTGTGGTGTTTGGCTGGTCCTAACTAGGTATTCCAGCAGGTTGTGCCCCAAATATTTCCAGCCATCCATTGTGTGCCAAGCCCTATCCTGGTCAAGGGGTGTAGGAGGAGCCCATACCCAGGTGAAGGATCTGGGTCAGCCCACGTCATGGAAGGATGGGAAAGGACCCTGAATGCCGACTCTGCCTTGGATGACCCCTGACCCCAAAACCCACCTAGGAGTTCAGCGTCCCTTCCCCCGTCCCCCAGCTCCAATCCATCAACAAGTCGTCATCCCTAAAAAAGGCACAGCCCCTAGGGTGGGGAAGAGTGGAAGCCATCAAATACATTGCCATGAGTTTTCATTGTTATTACTGAAATATAGCAGCTGTGATGTTTGTCTTTTAGTTTTCTGGAGGGCCCCGGGTGCGCACAATTGCATCAATTAGAATCTCCCTGCCCCCACTCCAGAAGCAATATACCCTTGGCCCAGTTTATTCATTTTGTTCATTTTTTTTTTGTTTTTGTTTTGTTTGGTTTATTTTTTTTCATTTTGTTCATTTTTTAATTAGTGACTTCTAGTGAAGTAATATGCCCTTGCAACTCACCTCCCTAAACGAAAGCTGGACCCTTGACAATGACCTCCTCTACCCAGAGGTTAATTTAGAAGAAACAGAAAGATAGACATCAGCAGAAGTAAGGGAGGAAGGAGCTTATCCTCCCACCCCCTGCCCCCGATAGCTCTAGCTCACCCTGTTAGCGTTTGGGGGTGGGCCCTCTAGACCATGTTTCCAGGACATTGATAAACACACAATGAGATGGGGTCACACAATAGTCGCTGCTCTGTAAATGGACTTTTCTTTCCCCCACTTTACAATACTCACCACTGTTTCGGGGAAATAAATATACACATCCACCATTTTTCAAACAGTTGCAGAGAGTTTCATTGTTGGGCTGGACCACAATTAATGAATCGAAGGGTCATAGGGAAATGTGTCTTATTTCATAACTGAGAGAAGGGCTTTGAGAGAGGAACGGGGCTAAGGGTGGAGGACCAAATGCGGATGGGAAAGGACCAGGAGGATATTCACAAGAGGCATGGAGGAGAAGAAAGGCGAGGAAGAGAGTTGGAAGCCCAGGGGACAGCAAGTGCAAAGGCCCTGAGGGTGGAGCAAACCTAGTGTTTGGGGAACATGGAGGGAGGCCTGTGTGCCTGGAATAGAGATGTTGAGGGGGACAGTGGGCTGAAATGAGCGCGGGGGGTGGTGATGGGTCAGGTCATGCAAGGCCCTGTGGGCCATGAGAAGCACTTGAACTCTGAGAAGGTGGGAGACACAGAGGAGTCTAAGCAGAGGGATGTGACCTGGTTCAGATGCTCACAGGTGCCCCCTGGCTGCTGTGGGAGGAACAGCCTGTGGGGGGGTGTGGAGTGGAGCAGGGAACCAGGGTGGAGCCTGCTACACTGGTCTGGATGAGCAATGGGAGGAAAATGGGGAGAAGTAGGTGGATTCTGGATAAGGAGGAAGGTGGAGCCGATAGGATGATGGTGTTTAGACGTGGGTGTGATAGACACGTCGAGGACAACCCAAGGCTGGGGACCTGAGCGCCTGGAACGACAGAACTGTCATTACTGAGTGGAGGCAAGTTGGGGTTGCTGAGTGTGACTCCTCCACCATGAAGCCTCCTCACAGGACACCTGGAGGCAGGTATCACGCAGATGTGCAGTTCAGGGGCCAGTCCCAGTGCTGGCTCAGACATTCTGGAGCTGTCAGGATTGAGCTGTGGGCTAAAGATCTGAGTGACCCTGAGGGTGCCCAGTGTAGTAGGGAAGAGACCGGCCAGCACCCCAGGTTCACTTTCCAAAGAAGTCAGACGTGTCGATGCTGCTGGAATGTCCAGCCTGAGAGCATGAGCTAGAGACGCAAAGGTCTCCAAAGTCCCCAGGGAGACACGTGCCCCCCCCCACCCCCCCGCAGAGGCGCAGGTATTTGTCATCGCTCTACGCAGGCCGAGCCACGTTCATTATCTTGGTCACAGCCACGTCCCCTCTGACCACTCCCCGGTTGACTCCTGCCCACTGCCCATGGTGACTGACCACTCACGGTATTTGTTGAGTAAATGGATGAGGGATGTCTGTCGCGCAGTGGCAGTTTGGGTGTTGCCTCACTTTCCCCATCTGTGATATGGGTCTTGCCCTCAGCCCTGTCTGCCTGACCCCCTCCCCCAGGTATCCTATGCCAGACCCAGCTCTGCCTCTATCCGAGATGCGAACCTGTACGTCAGCGGGCTCCCCAAGACCATGAGCCAGAAAGAGATGGAGCAGCTCTTCTCCCAGTACGGCCGCATCATCACTTCTCGCATCCTGGTGGACCAGGTCACAGGTGAGGCTGCCGGGGAGGGCTCACCTGGCAGGGGCACGCAGGACAGAGACACCCAGGTGGGACGAGAGTGGAGAAACAAACAGCAGGGAGGAGGGGGCGGGGTCACACAGGAGGGGGCGGGTCCCCATGAAGCCCTCGCGCCCCACTGCAGGTGTCTCTCGGGGTGTGGGGTTCATCCGCTTTGACAAGAGGATCGAAGCCGAGGAGGCCATCAAAGGACTGAACGGGCAGAAGCCGCTGGGTGCGGCCGAGCCCATCACGGTCAAGTTTGCCAACAACCCGAGTCAGAAGACGGGCCAGGCGCTGCTCACCCAGCTCTACCAGTCCTCCGCCCGGCGCTACGCAGGCCCCCTGCACCACCAGACACAGCGCTTTCGGTGAGCCCCTGCCGCTCCCTGCCCCTAGATACCCCAGACCCCCAGAACCGGGTGCCCGAGGCTTGCAGGTGCCCTCCTTGAACCCCGTTCCTGCACAGTGGAGAGACTCCGGGATGATGCCCACACTCTGGGGCTGCTGAGGGCAGAAAAGAGGAAATGTGGGGGCCTGTCCTGTGTTGAGGCCAGGCCCTTGTACACAGCAGGCACTCAATGTCCACAGGCCACTGTGAGTATTATTATTGGCGTCAAGAGTTCTAGAACTACCCGATCGGGTCAGCCCCGGCTGCCCCCTCCCTTGGGCACGTGGCTCCAGCTGCTGGTTCCACTGGTGCAAGCCACAGAGTGCTCCCTGGGGGGCAGGCACCCTTGCTTTTTCTGCTCAGTGATGCCATGAGATCAGAGCCCATCTTGTCCCTTGAGGGACAAAGGGTCCCCAGGGACCCTGACGCTCAGAGAGGCCGTGTCACTTGCCTGACCCAGGCACTTTGGAGAAGAGACTTGAAACTTCCCTTCTAGGGACCCAAGAGCTGGAGTTGGGGGCAGGTGGGGGGGTGGCATGGGAGAGCAAGACTGGGTGTCCAGTGTGGGAGGGCGAGGATGCCAGTGAAGAGTGGGTAGCAGGACCGGCATGAGGCGGTGCCCGAGTGAGTGACCGCGGTTCCGTGCCAGGCGGTGTCCAGCCGGGCGGGGAGCAGGCGGGAGGGGGCAGGGCCGGCAGCACTGCTGGCCTGCTGGCTGGGGGCGGGGAGGGCAGGCTGGCTGCAGTGTCACAGCCAGGGGGTGTGCCCAGAAGCCACCAGTGACCACCCCTTCTGCCTCCACAGGCTGGACAACTTGCTCAACATGGCCTATGGAGTCAAGAGGTAAGAGTGCCCCTGCCCTGCTGCCCCCAGCCCCTCCGTATTCCCTCCTGGGACCTTTGCCCTGATGGAGCCCTCCCCCACCTCACCCCCAGGACTGCCCATGTATGGGCATAGTGTGACCATCAAGAGATCTGGGGAATACTGAGTCTGCTAAGTGCCTAGAAAGGGCTACTGTGAAATTTGGACCCAGACGGCCTATCTGTGGCCTTCTCCATTCCACTGAAAGGCAGGCAGGGTTGCCTGGGTCACAGCTGTGCCCCCACTGGCCACTGTTGGTCATCTCTGCTGAGGGTCACAGGATGCCCCCTTTCCGCCTCTTAGCTGGCAAGGAACCTTGAGGCCCCTGCTATACTGTACACATCCTGATCCTCTGAAGGTCCCTGTGTCTATACCATCAAGAGCTACTGAGCACATGCTGAGTGCCAGGAGCATGGCTTGGGGTTGGGAACCCAGCGTGGCCCAGTCAGACTTGCCCCTGGTGGCCCTGGTGGAAATGGAATGACACTGAGCTTGATGCTTGGCACACAGTGTGGGCTCGCTCAGTAAAAGGCAGCAGCTCTTATGATTATTGTTAATATTATTACTTATCTCAGTCCTTTGGGGAAGGAGACAGATGAACAGTGATCTGGGAGGTAGGGTAGGAGACAGGTTGATGGACATCCAATGGAGACATCACTCGGGGCCAGAAGAGAATCAGGGTTCCTGGCAGCAGAGATGGCTTTGCAAAGTCCAGGAGGAGAGAGTGAGCCCAGCAATCATATAAACAGCTTAAGGCCCTTGGTGTCCTGGGTCCTGAGGTGTAGAGGAGCCTCAGGAAGGCAGGGAGCCAGCACGGAATGTGGTGAAGCCAGTTCTGCCCCTTCCTCTATTCTTTGACTCCACACACCTCTCCCGAGGGCCGACTGGTGCTGAGAGCTGTTCTGGGCCTGGGAGCCGGAACCGAACCTTGCAGGGAAGATGGAGCTGAGAATAAATATCCGATTTAAATAGGAAAAGGCCTGGGGGCTTCCCTGGTGGTCCAGTGGTTAAGACTCTGAGCTTCCACTGCAGAGGGAGCAGGTTCAATCCCTGGTCGGGGAACTAAGATCCTGCATGCCTCGAGGTGCGCCAAAAAACCCCCGAAAACATACACATGTACACGTGTGCCTGCCAAGTCACTTCAGTTGTGTCTGATTCTTAGCGACCCCATGGCCTGTAGTCAGCCAGGCTCCTCTGCCCGTGGGATTCTCCAGGCTAGAATACTGGAGTGGGTTGCCATGCCCTCCTCCAGGGGATCTTCCCGACTCAGGGATCGAACCCAGGTCTCTTATGTCCCCTGCATTGGCAGGTGGGTTCTTTACTACTAGCAGTACCTGGGAAGCCCACATATGTACATACATATGTACATAAGTAGGAAAAAGCTGAAGAGGGCCAGAGAGAGGAGGTGACCACGGAGCTGAGACCTGAATAACCAGAAGGGGACACTTAAAGGCCACACTCGCACCCTGGTTCCAGCACTGCCCTTCCGGGTGGGCCTCCTCCTGGCAGGATGGCCAGTGTGGCAAAAGAGGCGGCATTGCCAAGGGTGAGGTCAGGGTGGTGTCTGAGTGGCTGGTGAGGACAGGAATTGGGTGGGAAGAAATGCCAAGGGGAGAGTGGTTGCCAGGTGAGGGGAAGGGGTCAGGGATCAACAGGGCTGAGGATCAGGTGGGGTCCAAGGTCATGGGCTCAGGAGGTGGGTTGGGACTCAGGGAAGGATGGTGGGTGAGGACCTAACATTCAGAGAGGGTCAGAGGTCAGGACAGGGCTTCAGGTCAGGGTGGAGATGGGGGCTGGTATCTCAGAGTGGCTCAGAGTATGAGGTTTAAGGTGGATGGGGTCTCAGATGAAGGTCACAGGGCCAATGCAGGATCACACAGTCCCAAGGTCACTGCACAGTCAGAGGTCAAGAGGGGTCAGGGGGCATGCCGGGGGTCAGGGCAGAGCCCGCGTGACCCCCAAAGTAGTCCCCTGTCGCTCATCGCCAGGTTCTCACCCATCGCCATCGATGGCATGAGCGGCCTTGCGGGCGTGGGCCTTTCGGGGGGTGCAGCGGGCGCCGGCTGGTGCATCTTCGTGTACAACCTGTCTCCGGAAGCGGACGAGAGCGTTCTGTGGCAGCTGTTCGGGCCCTTCGGGGCGGTCACCAACGTCAAGGTCATCCGTGACTTCACCACCAACAAGTGCAAGGGCTTCGGCTTCGTCACCATGACCAACTACGACGAGGCGGCCATGGCCATCGCCAGCCTCAATGGCTACCGCCTGGGCGAGCGCGTGCTGCAGGTGTCCTTCAAGACCAGCAAACAGCACAAGGCCTGAGGCGCCGCCGCCCTCCCCACCCTCCCCGGGCAGCAGAGACAGAGAGAGAGAGAAAGAGAGAGAGAGAGAGAGAGACAGGGGGCCCGAGAGAGACAGCGCAGGCAGACCACGGACGGCACGAGGGCCCTGCGTCCCTGCAGAAGCCACAGGGTGAGCACTTGGTGGGAGGGTCTGCAGGGCATGGGGGGTGCCGGGGGGGGCCCCCTCCCCCATCCTAATGCCCCTACCCCCTAGGCTGGGCTGTTCACTCTCTCGTCTTGGTTTCGTTCATGGTGAAGGTTTTTGTTTCCTTTTTCGGCTAAAATGAAAGCAGAGATGTGCCCCTAGCCCACCCCTCAACCACCCTCCACGGATGGCTTGGGGTGGGGCGCATTGGGGGTGCCCTCCCAGGCCCCCTTGCCCAGGCCTCCCCAGTTACCTAGGTGAGCCTGAGACGGGGGGGATCAGGTTTAAAAATCCCCAAAAAAGTGAAACATGAGAGGGGTGTGGTCAGCCCTGGCCCAGAGCCCCTTGGTGTGGAATGTGAGGAGCAGGGGGAGGGGCTGGAAACAGAGACAAAATGAAAAAAAAAAAAGGGGGGGGTGGGAGGGGAAGAAAAACTCTATTTTTGTAAAAAGGGAAAAAAGACCTCGTGGAGAATTTTTACTGGGGATTCTTGAACTTGAAAAAAAAAAAAAACACAAAAAAAGACAAAAAAAAAATATTTTGGCAGGTTATGTTTACCAACTGGGGCAGGGACAGGGAGCAGGGCTTAGGAGCTGAGGGTCCATGGGGCCACACCGAGAAACACAGCCACGCAAAGATACACAGGGGCAGGCACATGTACACACCCCCCAGGGACACACAGCAGCACAGAGGGACCCAGAGACACGCCTCAGGAAAACTCCTTGGCCCAATAAACATGGAAGAGCAAAGTATGGGGCTACACACGCATGGCCATGGTGGACTCGGACGTGGGCAAATGTGGCCAAGGGAGGAAGTGACCGCAGGTGGGTGTGGCCAAGGGAGGAAGTGACCGCAGGTGGGTGTGGCCAAGGACAAATGTGCACACGTGAAGATGGGAACATTACCTCACGTGCACGTGGCCATGTGGAGACAGATTCATTTGGACATAAATCTAGACACCCAAGCATGGAGACACATAGTCACAACACCCAGAGACACACAGACATGCCCACAGCATCGTTCAGGCCCAGGTTAGCGGTCACAGCCCAGACCCCAGTCCAGTCCACAGCCCACTTCCTCCCTTAGCAAGGACGGCTGGCCCCACCCCACCCGCTACACTCCAGCCCCACCGGCCCCGCCCCAGGTTCTCTGCAGAGATCTCTCCTGGCTCCTCAGTGGTCCCTGCTGCCCACGGTCACAGGCGTGCACACACAGCGTCCATGCATCCAGACACAGGATACCTCGTTACCTTTTTGGCATCATGGTGGGCTGGAGGCAGCCCCCCCCCCACAACACTTGAGGCCAAAGGAACCCCCACCCCCGACCCTGGGGCTGAGCCTCCCTGGGCCAAAGGCCCTGGCCCTCAAGGCCAAGGGGGAGACTGGGCCCTGAGCCTCCCTGCTCCAGAGCCTCCCCCAGCAGCAAGCGCCCACCACTCTCCTGGACAGGCCCAGGGTGGATTGGCCCAGTGGCCCAGCCCCACCTTCTCTTCCCGTCCACTTGTCACCCCCTTTCAGTTTGTTGGGTTTTTCTGTCTTTCCAGATCAGTGAGGGCAGTGGACGCAGCCCCCATCCCGAGCCCCAGCCTCGGCTTCTGTCTGGGCTTTTCCATCCCCCTAGTTTTCATTCTTTGTTTAAAAAAAAAAAAATCCAACAGAAGCCAAAGGCCGGAGCCCTCGGGAGCCCTCGCAGGCCCTCACCCCCACAGTGGGCCCAGTCAGAACCAAGAACGGCAAACCCTAGTTTCAGCCCCTCCTCCGGTGTCCCTGCGTTTGGTGTCTGGCCTTGGCCCCATCTGACTGCCCAGCTCTCTCTCCCCGACCCCTCCCGGTGTTGTTATTAAACGTCTGTGGAGCTTCTGCTGCAAGGAACAAAAAGAAAAAAAAAAATCAAAAAAGCGACAAAAAAACACAAACAGAAGAGGAAAAAAGCGACAAAAAAAAAAAAAAAAAGGAAGAGGAAAAAAACCACACACACAGAAGAGATTTAAAAAAAAAGAAAAAAAAAAAAAAAAAGACATAAACTGGCACCAGTTAACTTTCTTGTACTTTTTTGCCGAATTGAGCTTCTTGTAGTTTTAACTTATTGCTATGTTAACTATTTATCCTTGTTGCCCTGTAAGGACATTTGTGTATATTTCTGTTCCTTCATCCAGTTTGCAAGTTTAAAGGAACCACGATGTTCTCTTTGTTTCTTTAAGTTTTGCCGAGACGTGGTTATGCCTAATTTATTTATAAAAGGGGAAGTGGAATCATTAAAGTAATAATAATTATTAATAACAGTAATGGTAGCCGAGCGGCGCCCCATGGGGGGGCCTGTGCTCTGCAGGGAGGTCCCTGCAGCCAGCGACGTCCGGGGTCTTTAATGGGATTATTTTTGCTCGTCTTGAGAATTTTTTCAGTCCTATTTAGCTGGTGAAACCCTAGCTTGTTCTTGATACACAAACCTATTTATTCTTGTGGTTTTTAAGTCCTCCCCAACCTCCCCACTCCCCTCCAGCAGGGCAGGCCCCCCAGCGGGTCCATCCCTCTCCCTCTGTTTTCTTGGGGCTTTCTCCCCTCTGCTGTCCGCCCGCAGCGACGCGTGTCCACACGTGGACAGCGTGGCGGAGGCATCTGTGAGCAATAAGGGCTGGGTTTGTTCCCCACCCTGGGGGAGGCCGGGCTCCAGAGAGGGGGCACCTCCCCACACCCCCCTCAACTGAGGCCCTGGGCCCCTGCCACCCCCAACTGGGAGGGGACTCCTTTTTCTAAAACACAGAACTCAGCCCAGCCAGCCAGGCCCCCTTCCTGGAGGCCAGCCCCTCACCCCAGGGGAGGTGGGGCCTGGGGTCTTCCGCATCCCTGCGTGGGGCAGGGGCAGGGCCCGCGGGGAAGGGGCTCAGCCCCTCCAGCCCTTCCTTCATCCTGTTATTTATTTGGATGGTTTCAAATCAAGACAGAGTCCATGTTGGAGGTGATAAAAGAACTGTTAAAAAAAAAAAAAAAAAGACAAAAAAAACACCCAAAACCCAACAAGAACACTTTGCGTTGAGTTTAGACACTATTTATTACCGGGATTACAGGCCTGGCCGCGGTAACAGACTTTTACATGGAATTGTTTAATTATTTGTACTTTTCATGCCAGAAAAATAAAAGTTCAGAATCTTATGGCCTCAGGTGTCTGTGCTTCCACACACCAGTTGGCCCTGCTGTGTGGCTGAGTGCACGCCACTGTCCCTCTCTGGGCCTAGCTCACATCTGGAGCCCCCTGGCTTCCCCACAGCACACATGTGATTGAGGGGGTGGGGTCTGAAACCAGCCCAGGAGGAAACCCAGAAGGAAGTGACCCAATAGCTGTCTGTTTACATGGTTCCAGGCTCTGCTGTCCACGGGGCATCTCAGGTGAGACCCTCAAACCGGAGCCAGATCTGCACAGCTGCTTACCATGTTCAGCCCTCTCCACCCCCGGCCCTTTCACACCCCAGCAAAGCCAGACACAGATGAGTTGGAGGGATCATGTTTATTGTTTGGGGGTCACAGGTCAAGTCACTTCCCCACCTAGAGGGAAGGCAGATACCCTGGGTGGGGGGCACAGCGGGCCAGGCCCCCAGGGTGTGGGGGCCCAAGCAGGACAGGCTCCTTTATTCCATCTGTGGAGGCAGCAGGGGCCTGGGAACATGGCTCTGCCCCACTGGCCAACCAAAAGCAGGGCATGGAGCCCTACCTGCTTCCTGCCCTGTGGGGTGGGTGAGGTGACCCATAGCGGCAGGCCTTGGTCCACAGACTCAGGGGCGGATGGGGAGCACCACTGGGGGCTGGTTCCACATCTTGATTTCTGGGACCAGAGAGAAACCAAATGAGACAGACGAAGGGAGATGGATGGGGAAGCAGTCGTGTGGCCAAGAGCCCCCCCGCCCCACCATGCCCCCGAACAGTAGGATGGGAGAGACCCCCATCTCCCCACTCACCTCTGCACTGGGCAGGGCAGGGCAGGGCTAGAGCTCATCATGGTCGCCCTCCACTGGGTATTCAGGCGGGGGCTCTGGGCAGGCAGCTGGCGTCATCAGCTCCATGAGGTACTCGCAGCGGCTGGGCTCTGTGGTGCTGGTCACCACCGTCTCCTTCCCGCACAGCAGGCGCACCTGGGGTGGGCAGGTGGGGCTCAGGTGGGCTCTGTGGGCCACATCCCCACTCCACTTCCCCCAGCCCGCGGGCACTCACGGTGGTGGAGCGATTGGGGCCCTGCCAGCAGCCTGTGCCCTGCTCATACTTCATGGCGCTGAACTTGTCGTGGTCGGGGCCAGCCCACGAGCCCCAGGTGCTATGGGAGAGTGGGCCGCTGAGAGGGGCCGGCCGGGGCAGCCAGGGGTGGGGATGAGGGGCCGAGAAGGGGGCCTAGCCCGAGCTCACTCACCCAAGGCTGGTAGGGGAGCCGCCGAGTTTGGGTTTCTGTGAGACAAGCTTGAAGGGGCAGAGTCTGTAGACGTACCTGTCGTGGGATGGGGCTGGTGGGTGGGGGAACAGGGGTCCCAGCCTCCACGACAACCCCCCACACCAGAGCCATGCAAGTACCTCAAATCCCAGTGGCTGTGCCTAAGCCCACCACCCTCCCTCCCCACCTCGTCCTTGCTCAGGCCCAGACCCACCAAGCCCACCCACCACACGTGCCCACAGGGGACGCACTCATTGGTGGTGAGCTCATAGCACTGGCTGTACAGGTAGGCGAACTCGCCGTTGGGGCCAAAATCAAATGAAATCTCCTGTTCCAGGTTCCTAAAGGTGAGGCCCGGAGGTTAAGGGGCAGTGGGGGGTGCCAGCCCGACTCAGGACAACGCAGGAAGGCCCACTCGAGTGGCGGAGGGTCTCTCGGGGCCTGGGCTCCAGTCCCCACCACCTGGGGACTCTCCCTGCAGGAGCCACCTCCAATTTGCAGAGGTTGCCTGAGTGACTTCCCCATCGCCACCATCTCTGGGGAGTTGGGCAGCAGGCGGCCATGGGGCAGTGGAGAAGTGGCCTTGCTGCGACCGCATGGGCACCCCCATACCTGATGGATTCTTCCATGTCCTTCAGGGACCGCTCAGCCTCTTCGAACTTGTTGCGGGCCTCCTGGGCAGCTGGTGGGGTTGGGAAGGAGGTCAGAGGTGTCCCCACACAGGGCAGGGGGTGGCGCAGACAGGCCTGATTCCCCCAGCCCCAGGGCTGGCTCTGGGTGAGGAGAGGGCCCAGGAAGACCCTCTGGGCCTTGCCAGCTGCCAGGCAGACCCCACCGCCCCGCCCCGGCTCTCAGCTCTTGAGGGAGCAGGGCCGGGGCTCCTGGGGCCCTGCTGGTTCCTCGCCTACCAAGGGCGACACAAACAACAGCTACCCACGAGGAGGGAGAAGGGCCCCTGGGACTGGTGTGGTGGTGCCAGCTTCCCCAGGCCCCAGAAGCCCCCTCTGGGTGGCCCAGAGCCCCCTGGGCTTGCCTGGGCCAGCCCCAGGTCCCCTCGAGGAGCAAGCGGGGCCTGTTTCTTGGGCCCCTGCACCTGCTGGCGACAGGGAGGGGCCCCTCCCTCCCAGGGTCAGCCCTCACCATTGATGAAGGCCTGCGTCTGCTCATCATACGGCGGCATCCTATCCTCCTCGGTGGGGCTGGCCGTCTGGGGGGCTGGGGCTGGGGGTGGGGCGTCCTGGGGGTGAGAGGACAGAGTCAGCGAGTGACCACTCCCACCCATCACTCCCTCCACCCCTAAACACCCACCTTGGGCTGCTCCCCCTGGGAATCCTCGTCCTCCTCATCCTCATCCTCCTCTGTCTCCTCGTCCTCCTCGTCTTCGTCCTCCTCCTCTGTGGGCGGTGAGGGCATGGGGGGCTGCTCCTCCTTGGGCTCCATCACATCGGGTGCAGGAGGCAATGGTGGGTACTCAGTGGGCAGCACCTGCCGGACGTGCGGAGAGGTCGTGCTGAGGACTCGGGGGTCCACCCCCACCCCCAGGGCCGGGGCCAGGCTCCCACCATCGCCCAAGGGCGGCCTTGTGTCTCCATCCCTTCCAAGGAGCCTAGAAAGAGGGAGGGAGGGACAGACAGCTGGGGGCGGGGTGGCTTCTGTAGAGGAGGTGGGGCCGCCCAGCTGGCCAGGGTGGCCCTGTGCCAGAGCTGGAGGCAGTGCCTTTGTGAGGCATCCAGGG
Organism: Bos indicus; assembly: GCF_029378745.1. Taxonomy (NCBI): domain Eukaryota; kingdom Metazoa; phylum Chordata; class Mammalia; order Artiodactyla; family Bovidae; genus Bos; species Bos indicus. The sequence goes on along the minus strand of NC_091766.1, from coordinate 15,575,840 downwards.
GCAGGGCGGGGGCGGCAGAGGGGGCTCATATCACATCCCTTCCCCTCCCTCTACTGACCTCGGACCGGTACTTGTCCCTGATGGCGGCCCAGACACGGTCATAGAAGAAAGCAGCATCCATCTGCGCGTCTCCCCCAAGGAGGGTCTGTGTGTGTCAGGTTGGGGTGGGGTCAGGGGCAGGACCTCTACGTGCCCCCCAACTCCAACCCAGGCACTCTCGTAGTGGGTGCAGGGGCCCTCAGGCTGCGGTGCCAGGCACAGCACGCGCTGACTTGCCCAGGGCCAGACTGGAGCTGGGCTGGGTGAGGAGCGTCTGCCAGAAGGGGGCAGCACAGGGCTGTGGGAAAGAGGCGGGGGCCAGAGAGGTGCGGGGTGGGGACTGGAGAGACCAGGGAGAGGAGCTGAGAGACAGAGGCCAGGGCGAGGTGGGGAGTGAGGACCAGCAGGGCAGCGATGGGTGGGGAGCAGGGACAAGGCCATGAGGGCAGAGCTGTGAGGAGGGCGGGTGACCAGGTGTGTGCACTGGGTAGGGCCGGGGGAGCATGGGTACAGGGAACCTAACTCTCCCCACGAGACGCCCTGAGGCACCACATGACTCCACTAGGTCCCACAGGGGAGGGAGGAAGGCCCTGGGTAGCCCCTCCTAGTCACCAGGCAAGGCCTGGCCACACCAGCCAGGCTGGGCCCCCCCAGAACCCTGGCCCTGGGCCAGCAGGGGACTCTCCATGGGAGTAGCCCACAGAAGGCCTGCCTCTGGCCACCCCCGCCCTCCCAACCCTGAGGTCACCTTGGGGCAATCCCCTCCAGAAGTCCCAAGCAAAGGGGTGGGCCGAGTACCTGGGCTTCCCCTTCTGATAATGCCCCGTCCCCATCCGTGTCCAGCTCCGGGTGGGTCTGCAGCTCAGCCACTGAGACCCTGCGGGGTCAAAGGCAGAAGACGATAGAGCAGTGAGCCCATGGGCTTCTGGTCAATTGCCCCCCAACCTGGGCCAGGGCTCCTCCTGAGAACTTGCTTTAGGACCTCGGGGCAGAGAGAGAGGGCAGGCAGGAAAGTGGGAAAAAATGAGGTCTGGAGTTAGGGCCCGGTCTGGTCTCTATCCTGGGAAAGGCAGGTCCTAGCCACCCCGTCCCCTGCCTCCTACCCGCTGCTGAGGTTCCACAGCCCTGAGGAGCACAAGGGAGGGACAGGCACAGGGGTGGAGTGGTAGCCGTGTCCTCAAGGCCCAGCTGCCACTCCCTTCCACCCTTAGAGCCCAGCACAGGGAAACACTGTGGCCTGGCGTCCTCCACCACAGGAGACCCACATACCCATGGTGGCCCATCCTGCCCCTATCCCACCGCCCACCACCACTGCCCACCAGGAACGGGACCGCCCTGCCCATTCTCCCCCCAGGAACCCTCCAAAGTCCCAGGCCTCCCACCAGGGGGCCTGCCCAGCCTCCCTGTTCCCAAAAGCCCACCCTCCACTGAGCCGTGGGCCTGGGGTCGGCCAGCAAGTTCAGGGGCACTGGCCAGGATTTCGTCTTTCACTAAAGCGTCCCAGGCCACAGAATAGGCTTTCGAAAAGCACTGAGATCCTGAGTCCCCCTGTCCAGCTCGAGGGGGTGTTTTCCCTCATCTCTTCCCCAGCCCCTCCACGCCCCCAGGGGATCGGGCTCCAGGGCAAGGAGGTGGGCTCTGGTTGGTTTCCTAAAGGCGGGGAGAGGGAGGAGGGAGCCCGGGGCAGGTGGCGCTGGCACACTCACGCGCCATCCATGTCATCATCCAGCTCCTGGAAGGCGCTGGCTGCCAGCTCCCGCTCCCGCTGCTCCTTGGAGATGGCCTGCTGCTCTGTGGAAGGACCAGCTCCATCATCCTCCATCCCCAGCACCCCCTGGGCTCACTGTGTGCCCGGGCCTCTGGGTGCTGAGGCTGGGGCTCTGAGTCAGGCCACTGTGGGGGGCAGACTGGGGGCGGGAGCTAGGCAATGAGAAGGGCTGGCCTGTGTGGGGGTGGGGGGGCAGAGGAGCTGGGCAGTGCCAGATGGATGGAGGATCCAGCAGGGGCAGCTGGGGGCATCTGCAGAGAGTCTGAACAATCCGTGACAGAGTGAGGGGTAGGACCATAGGTGTGCCACATTCAGGAGGCCCCAGGAAAAGAGGTCAGGGGACAGAGGCTGGGGTGGGGGCGCAGCCAGGTGAGGCAGATGTCCTGGGGGCCCCACGGAGTGTCTCGCAAAGGGGGAGAAGCCACCAGCACGGAAGACGGGAACTGAGCTGTGGCCAGAGGACGCAGGGCGCTGCAGCCCCACACGTGCTCTGATGGTCTCTCCTCGGCCTGTCTCAGCCCAACCGGCTCAGGGTCACTCAGGAAAGCACCCCCAGTGCAGCCGCACTATGAGGCTCGGCCCTCTCCACCAGGATGAGCAGCCTGTGTCCCAGAGACCGCAACAATGTCCTCACAGATGAGAGCCCCAGGCTCAGGTGGATGAAAGGACCTGCCCATGGTCACCCAGCTGGTGAGGGGCACAGCCGGGGGCCCAAGCCAGGCCATGTGCCTCCAGAGCCCATGCTCATCCCCACCACCTTCTGGGAATCCCGGTGCAACCTCCGTGGCGTGCCAACCCTGAACCTGAGTCAGAAACTCCACACTAAGAAGCCAGGCACTAGTCTGCCCAGCCTTGTGTAAAAGGATGCTAGACATGGTGCAAAAGAAGGTGGAAACAGAAGCAAAGACCAGAGTTCGCTCACTTTCTAACACGTGGCCCAGAAAAAAAGAGTAAAGGAACCTGGCAGCAAAGGTGAAAGAGAAAACGCCTGCAACTTCAGTCACCAAGGGCCAGCCCCTCGGTACACAAGAGCCACTTACAAGCAGTGGAGACCAAAAACCTGATGGGAAAAATGGACCTGGATGAGACAACCCCACCAGGGTCACACGCTGGAATGGACAGCAGCTCTTAAAAAGGAAGCAGGGGTCCCGACACCGGGCTACAACATGGATGACCCTTGACAGTACGATGCTAGGGGAAAGCAGTCAGTCACAGAGGCCACTCACTGCCTGACTTCCTCATGTGAAACGTCCAGAGCAGGTCAGTCCATGGAAACAGGAAGCCAACGCGTGGGGCCGGGGGCTGGGGACGGGGCCAAGGGGAGATCTGGAGGGCCAGTTTAATGGGCCTGGGGGTCCGTCCTGGGGTGATAGGAATGTTCTGGAACTAGACAGCAGCGACGACGTCCTGCTGGACACTGTCGACAGTGTGGACGTACCTGACACCGTTGAGTCGGGCACTGAAAACTGGCTGAAATGGTGAATTTGTAACATGACTGGGATTTTACCGCAGTGAGAAAAAATGGAGGGCAAAGAGTAAAAGGAAACGAGGCACCCGGGGACAGAGCACAACACGCATACACCGTGCAGACCAGTGCTGCCCAGTGGAATCTTCTAGAGGGGGCGTGTGTCACCGCTGAGCACTGGGCCTGCAGCCCGCTCGACACACGTCTGCAGTGGGCATGGCTGGAGCAGAGGCCTGGGAGCAACAAAGAGCAGCAGTTTCGCAGGGCTGGTGGGGGTGTGGGCAGGCCATCAGGCCAACATGGCACATACACAGGGTACAGAGAGCGGGGGGAAGCCCTCGACCGCAGGGGGCGTTGTAACCAGCCAGTGGTGGCCCAAATGCTGTCCCACCCAAGGCATTGGGGGAGCCAGGAAGACTGCTGGCCTGATGGAGGGAGGCCATCAGCAGGCCAGAAGGGGCAGAATGGGCCCAGGGACTTCCCTGGGGTCCAGTGGTTAAGAATCAGGCTTCCAGCAAAGAATCTGTGCGGGAGAAACGGGTTCGATCTCTGGTCCGAGGGGACTCCACATGCTGTGGAGCAACTAAGCCTGCGCACTACAACTACTGAGCCTGTGTGCCACAACTATGAAGCCCGTGCGCCTAGAGCCTGTGCTCTGCAATGAGAAAGCCCCACACCCTAACAAAAAGTAGCCCCCGCTTGCCGCAACTAGAGAAAGGCTGCAAGCAGCAAGGAAGACCCGGCATGGCCAAAAGTAAATATAAACTAGTAATAAAAAGTCAGCCTTCTGATTCTAATACTTCTAATAAAAAACAATAATTTAATAGAACTTAATAAATAGAAACGTAATAATATAATCTAATCCTAATAAAGCATCAACACGGGGGACACATTTCTGGCGTAAGATAACACACGCCGTGGGGCAACTGAGTCTGCCTGCTGCAACTAGAGAAGCCCCACACCATGCAACAAAGACCCAACACACGCAAAGGAAACTGGGCCCTGAGCGAGGCAGGAGCAGGCTGGTGACTCAAGCCTGCAGATAAGGGACAGGGTCTGCAATAGGAATAATGTGGGCATCAGTCTAGCTGGGCAAGCCAGTGGCCTCTTTGGCCTCAGCTTCCTTGTTTGTGAAACAAGGTGATGACTGGGAAAGGGGAGCAGGGACAAAAACACGATGATCCTTGTGAAACAAGCACTGGGTGCCCTGGTCTACCCAGCGTCAGCGTGGGAGAGAATACTGGTGTCTGTATCAGGGGTCAGCAAACTTTACTGTAAAGAACCCAGCGCTAAATATTTTAGGTTTGACAGGTCATAAGGTCCCTGTTGGCAACCCCTGAACTCTGTGGCTTGATCACAGAAGCAGCTGATGTTATGTAAACAAAGAGGGGGAGTCTCTGCTCATTCACCAACATGGTCTCTGTGTGTGTGTGTGTGTGCACTGCTCAGTCATGTCTGACTCTTTGTGACCCATGGACTGTAGCCTGCCAGGCTTCCCTGTCCATGGGATTTCCCAGACAAGAATACTAGACCAGGTTGCCATGCTCTCCTCCAGGCGATCTTCCCAACCCAGGGATTGAACCTGCATCTCTTGTGTCTCCTGCATTGGCAGACAGATTCTTTACCGCTAGCACCACCTAGGAAGCCCATGGTCTCCTTGCTGCTCCTTAAAAACTAGACAAGATGCAGCCTTGCGACCTTTGAGCCTGTCCCTTCTACAGGTAAAGGGCTTCCTCCATCTTAGTCAATGATGTACTGTGGGCACCTGGGGTAGACCTGGCACATCACAGGCACGCAGCAGGTGCTTGTCAGATGAACGACTGAATTACCGATTATGAGAAATCAGGACGGAGAGAGGGAAGGGCGGAAGAACACAGCAGATGCTCAAAAAGATGGAGGAGATCACAGCACAGCCTCAGAAGGCTACCAGCCGCTGGTCACCATCCCTGTGACCGGCTGGGGCCACGGCTCCAGATATTTCTGGCAATGCTTGATCTTAGTCTTTCAACTAGTCTGGAGTGGGTTTCTGCCCCACCTCTCCCTCCTATCCGCCTTCCGCCATGTGTGTCCCTGCACACAGCAGACTCAGAACAAATGCCAAGGTTTCAGATTATCCACAACAGCGGCACAATCTGCCAACAGCAAGAAAATGCTGGACCAAGCATTAAAAAAAAAAAAAAATCACCTTAAAACCAACCCCAGGCAGTAGGAGTTGCCAGAGCAATGAGGAAGTGAAGAAGAGAAGAGAAGGTAGAAGCTGCTTTCATCCTAAAGGATTTTGCCAAGCCTGGCAAATGTGGATGTCCATTTTGATAACTTGTGAGGGAAGGGAAATGAAAATCAAGGTCCAAGGTGACCTGCCCCATAACTATGACCCCATGAGACTCCCCTCAGGGCTAAGCTGGGCCAGGAATCAGGCAGCCCTTGCTCGGACCTCGGCTCGCTCTGCCTGGGGGGCTGGAGGAAGCTCCAGCCTCAACTTCAGACTTGCAGTCCCTGAATCCAGTGTTCCCACAAAGAAGGCAGAAAGAAAAGCCCCTCTTCTCGAGAGAAGGACCTCTCATCAAAGCTGCAAGTTACTGCTATAAATGACTTTTAAACACAATGCCCAACACACAGTCGAAGATAATGAGGCAACTGGGGAACTAAAGGGCCGTGATTTAAAAAAAACCAGTGGAACGACAGACAAGAGACAATGGGCAAGAGACTCCTGGGCCCAGACTCTTCCCTGGCAGGAGCCAAGGGGGCATCTCAGCCACGCGGGATGCAGCGATGTACCTTCCCACAGCCTGCGGTGCTGGTCTTTGGCCGCCTCCTCTGGCTTCTCGGCTTCCTCCTTCAGGGTCCGCAGCACCTCCACCTGGTCCTCCAGTGACTTCTTTCCAGCCTGCAGCTCAATGAGCTTTTTCTGGGAAGGCAGAAGACAGGGGCCGGCTCTCAGCCTATTCTTCCCTCTTCCTCTCCTGCCTCTATTCCACATTATCTTTTCCTAATACACCCGCCTCCTGGATCTCCCCCAACCCCTGCTACTGTGGTTCTCTGCAGCCCACTGGAGAGAAATGCAAACACCTCAGTGCATGCCTGAGGCCCTGCACAACCAGGACCCTGCCCACCTCTCCAGCCTCATCCACCCCTTTGCTATCTTAACTGCCCTAACAACATTCAAAGCTCTCCACACACACTGCCCCTAGTTCTTCACATAGGCTTTCCTTCTGTCTGCAACACTCTGCCTGGCTAACTCTGAATAAACCTACAGATTTTGATTTAGATGGAGACCTCCTCCTCCAAGAGGTCTTCCTTGCTTCCTGTGCCCCAAGGCGGGTTCAGAGAGCAGAGGGACCAAGGGAGGGAACATACGTTTGATTCCTGGCCCAGGAAGACTCCACGTGCCTAGGAGAAGCTAAGCCCCTGCGCCACAACTACTGAGCCTGTGCTCTAGAGCCTGGGAACTGCAACTCCTGAAGCCGGCGTGCCTAGGGCCTGTGATCCGCAATAACAGAAGCCACTGAATGAGAAGCCTGCCTGCTGCAACCAGAGAAAGCCTGCGTGCAGCAATGAAGACCCGGCACAGCCAAAAATAAAATAAAATTCTTTTTAAAAACTGATTGCTTGTATTAAAAAAAAAAAAGAAAAAAAAAGAACGGGGATTTCCCTGGTGATTCAGTGGCCAAGACCCTGTACTCCAAATTCAAGGCGGCCAATTTGATCCTTGGTCAGGGAACTAGATTCCACATGCTGCAACTAAGACCCAGCACAACCAAATAAATAAAAAATATTCAAGGAAGGAAGGAAGCAAGGAACGTGTGTGCTGGGTGGGCTCCAGCCTAAGAATGTGGGCCCTAGGATGTAGGGTCCCTCCCAAGACTTTGCCTGACACCTCAACCTGATCTGCGGCCAGGGTCCTCCTGCTGGCCCATGAAGTCAAAGGTCACTTGGCACCAACTTCACTGTGTGGCTAAGCACGAGAAGGATCTCACTGGCCCTGAATACACTGCCCACTATGAATTCAGGAGGTACCTCACTAGCCAGGCCATGGGGGTGGGAGAGGAAGACCCGACCCTTCCCTGGTCTGAGAAACAGAGCTGGGGCCCTTGCTCAGAGGGTTAAGCGGGAGCCCTGAAGGAGAGTTGAGGACTCTGACCTACCAGTTAAGGGGGTGGCAGACAGGCAGGGAGAGACACACCCCTGGGGACTCACCCTCTTCGGCCCTCCCCCCATACATCCCCAGCACCCACCCTACTGAGCTAACCTGGCTGTGGTTGAAGGACCTTGTCTTGAGTCCTCCCCCAGAACTGGTAAGACATACAGTCACTGGCCTTAACTTACAGATGAGAGCACCCTAGAACCTGGAGGAGAGGCGTCCCTCCTCCAAGCCCACTTTGGTCTGCACCCAAGGCCTAGGTCCATGCCTGGCTGCCGCCCACCTGGTACCAGCCTAAGCAACAACTAAACGTCAAGTGGACACAAGGCACAGACAGACACCAACTGGCCCCAGGACACCACTGGTGGGGAGCAGACATAAACCCCAGCCAGCCTCACCAGCCTCCAGGTCGTCCTGGCTCAGCCCCACCAGGCCCCTCACCTGCTTCTCCTCCCGGGCCTTCTTCCAGTCCTCAATCAGGATCTTCTTCAGGCGGAAGCCCTCGCGGGTCACCTCTGCCATCTGCTGCAGTGTCTCTCTCTCCTTGCGGCCCTTCTCTCTGGGGGGAAGGGAGACACAAGCACCAATGGGAGGGCGTTTAGTGCCCACTAGGTCTGCCTCTTCCAAAGGGGTTCAAGCCCCTGCCATCACCCCATTGTGTGGGCAAAAACAGGAGCTCAAACACTCCTGCTCCCTCCTCCCCCAGGTCCTCCTGGCTTCAGAGTCCCTCACCCCCGTCCTAGGGAGGAGATGCAGTGGACAGGGCTCGCTCACCCTCAGGGCCGTGGGAGGGACTAGGGGTTGCTGGGATGTGGGGCTGGAAGGAGGTGCCCAAGAGGAGAAAGAGACGAGCGCACAAGTCACAGACTCCCTGACAGAAGGGCTGTCTGGCCTGTAGGCAAAATCTGCTCAGTCTACTCTCTACTTAAGAGACCTTCCATCAGAAGGGTTTACGGAAACGTCACGACGCTCAGCTTTTCTGAAAAACATATCCGGTCCTGCCACCTGCTCCCAACTCACAGGAGTGGAGGGAGGCTGTCCCTTTTAAACGCCACAATCCCCATCACTCCCTGACTGCCTTACACTCGGCCTGCATGCACTTGCTTCCATCACCTGCCTGTGGGCATTTCAGTTTTCAGGTCCTGCTGCAGCGGTGCAATTAAAAGCACAGAGTCCCAGGTTAGACCAAGCTGGATTCGAGTCCTGGTTCTGCTATCTCTTAGCTATGAGACCCTGAGGAAGTCATTTTCCTTTCTGAGCGTGAGCTCCCTCATCGGCTGAACAGGCGAACACATGACACTCGCTTCCAGGCCAGAAGGGAAACCGCTGATAGAGCATGCACAGAGCACCTGACACAGGCTGAGCCCTCAACACACAAAAGCAGAGAGGAGAGGGAGCCCGATTCACCCAGCAAGGCGAGGCAAGGGAAGGGGGAGAGGGGGGCAAGGGAACGGGGGTGTCAGCTACGTACTTGCAGGTGTTCTCACAGACGATCCCGCTGTTGTATTCGTCGGTCCCGTCACAGCAGTCTGAGGGCAGACGTGGGGGCGCTGTCAGGACTCCCCCCACCCCGCAATGCCGCCTTCCCTCCGCCCAGCACCCTGTCCCCCATCCTGGGGCCAGTTCATTCACCACACACTCCATCGTTGACCCATCTGGAGGAGATGTACAGGGCCTTGTAGCCTGTGTTGGTGCAGTGGAAGCTGCCGTTGGGACAGGCAGCTGTGCCTGTGAGGAAAGGAGGGAAGGAGGGTTTGTGGAGTGGGTTCAGGATCCGGCAGGTCACGCCCACCACATGCACACGGGAGCGTGAGAAATGTGAGAATAACTGATGCCAAGTAAGGGCAGGAAGGACCACTGCACTTTGGGGGCCTGAAACAAAAGGCTTCTGGGCTCCCTCCTGCCTCTCCACGCTGGGGGGTGGCGGGGGGCGGGGGGGGGGGGGCCCTCCCAACTGGGCCCTGCCAAGCCCTCCCCCTCCCCCTCTGGGCTCCCATAGCGCCTCCCCATCTCCTCACCAAACCACTGACCCACTTTATTCTGTGCCTGCTTGCCTCCACTCAACAGAGAGCCCTGTGAAGACAGGACTGGGTCTGTCTGGGACACCACACAGGACGTAGCACTCACCAGCTCAATAAACGTACAATGAATGAATGAACGGATGCATGGATGAATGGAGAAAACACTCACCTGGTTCATCTGAGCCATCTTTGCAGTCACAGTAGTCATCATTGACCTGATCAAAGGGGATACTGGCAGAGCCATCCAGGCAAGTGAAAGGCTTTGACTCGTCGTAGAAGTGATGGTCTGGGGAGGGGGACAAGGGGCCCAGTCCAGGGCAGGAAGAGAGCCCTTTCCACCCAAAGGTACCTCTTCCCACTCCCACCGGCTAAGCATTGCAACCTTCCCTGCCCAGAGTCCAGAACACTGAGACCGAAGGCTGTAAGCGCCTATCCCGGAAGCCTCCCACACCCCACCCCCAATTCTGGCCACCTCCAGTGGCTCACTCACTGGTGAGGGAGACGCCCCGGGGTCGCCTGACTTCCACGGCCCAACACATCGGCAGTAGCAGCAGCAGCAGTAACATCTCGCTGAAGCCTCGGAAGCCGGAAATGGGTTCTGCCAGAAGGAGGCTACTGGGAGATGCACTGCGACCCCACGCTGCAGCGAGAAAGAGGCAGCAGGTCAGTAGGAGAGGGCTCCTTCCAGCCGAAGGAAGGCGCCTCTCCCTCCGGTCAACTGGATTCCTTCATCGCTCCGTGCAAAGAGGTCTCACTTAACTTCCCACACTGGGGGCACGGGGGCCGGGGCGGAGGCGCGGGGTGGGGGGTTCTCCCCAGTCCTACCTAGTGGAAGGGAACCTCACTTGGCCCAAATCAATGGTGAGCGGAACTCAAAACCTCCGCTCCCTCTGGGTCGGAGGTGGTTCGCTATCCAGTTCCCGCCAATCGGCCAAAAGGGTTAACAGTACCCCCCTCTCCAAACGCACACCCTTCGGCTGCCCCTAAATAGGAAATTGCGGGGGTGGGGGGTCCTCCCGCCCACTAGTCCACCACGTACACGAGGCTGGGGCAAAGGTCAATATCCACCGCGCCCCCCTGACCCAGCAGCCAACGGTTTCTCCTGCAGAAAGGAAGCGGAAGTGTGTGAGAATCGTCATGTCCGGCATCACGCTCCGCGCTAGGGACGGCGGGTCTTGGCTGCCATGTTGGGAGTGGCATGTGGCAGGCTCGGAACCCAGTCGGCCATCTTGCATAGGACTGAAGCCTGAAAGGGAATAGTTCTGAAGGTTCGCGCTTAATGGCGGCGCAAGGTGCCTCCATCTTGGGAGTGGCGGGTTCTGCAGCCGGAACAGAAAGTTCCTGAAAAATGCCCGCGAAACCCCACACCGCCGCCCCCGGTAGAGTTGAGATGGAGAGGTGGGGAGGAAAAAGGATGAGCACGTGACTCAAAAGTACCCTCCCCCATCTTTCTGCGGACTGCTCTGCTCGGGTCCCCTGCAGGGACCGCCTCTCCGCTCAACGTCAGCCAATGAGAGTCGTAGACTGGAACGCGGGCTGTTTCCATGGGAGCGCTGGAGGGAGGCGGGAAGGGTTACCTAGCAACCGGAGATGCGGCTAGGTCCCGCCGAGCGGTCGACAAGTGCATTCCCAGAGCCCGAGGAACCTGAATTGACGGATCCTAGACAGAGGCAATTCCCCTGAGCCCCAGAGGCCCTCGACCTCAGCCCCAATCATGACGTCTCCCCTGTGCTGGGCGGCGGCCTCCAACGCCATGCCTTCTCAGGACCAAATTTCAACCCCCTCCAAAGTCAAGGCCACTCAAGTTCAGCTCAAGCCCTACCGCTCTCGAGGCAAGGGCTTGGTGCCTGTCTGGCACTCACTTCATTCCAAGGCAGGACCCTTGCATGCCAGCGAGGGGAAGTCCGCTGTGAACATGCAGGTGGCTGAGTTACAAAGGAAGATACAACTGTTAGGTAAGATGACTCCAGAGGGCCCAGAATGGTCGAGTCGACAGCCCTCTGACCTGGCAGGAGTTTTTTCACTAGCATTCGTCCAGGTGTCCAGTATCCGGAGGCAAAAATTCATGCTTGGTCATGGTTTTCCTCATCTTATACAACTTTTCCTGAGCTCAGAACCGAGTGAACTGTATTTCATACTTTTACGTGTGTGCGTGCCAAGTCACTTCGGTCGTGTCTGACTCTGTGTGACCCTATGGACTGCACCCTGCCAGGCTCCTCTGCCCATGGGATTCTCCAGGCAAGAATACTGAAATGGGTTGCCATGCCCTTCTCCAGGGGATCTTCCCAACACAGGGATCCAACCCACTTCTCTCACGTCTCCTGCATTGGCAGGGGGGTTATTTTACCACCAGTGCCACCTGGGAAGCCCCTACTTTTATGTAGTTTCAACTTTTCTATCATGCATGGGAGGATGAAGGATATAGATTCTAGAGGCAGATTTTCTGGGTTCAAATATACTGGCTCTACGTGTGCTATTAATAATTGTTTGATCTTCAGGGACCAAGAATAATGTAATTGCTCTCAGTTTGTCCAACCATTAGACGAGGATAGTAACAGTACCACCCCATAGGTAGTTGAAATGTGTAGCGTGCTTAGAACAGTGCCTGGCACAGAGTAATACTATGGAGTGTGAACCAGTGGTTCTCAATGGAATCGGGCTATTTTGCTCCCCAGAAGACACTTGGCAATGTCTGGAGACATTTTGGTTTGTCACATTGTTTGGCGGCGGGTGGGGGACGGGTTGTTACTGGCGTCTAGTGAGTAGAGGTCAGGGATGCTGCTCAACATCTGATGATGCACAGGACAGTTCAACACAGCAAATAATCATCTATCTCAAGTGTCAGTTGTCGCTTTGTGGTTAGGAGGTAGTGTTGCATAGTGGTTGAAAGTATGTGCTGGGGAGTCTGACTGCTTGTGAACTGGAACAGTCTAATACGCATGAGCCTTCTCATGTGTGAAATGGGTATAATATGGATATGGGTATGTACATACTGGCACATCCTATGTGATACCTAGAAAATGATTAGTCCATCCCTGGCTTTCCAGTGGTTAAGATGCTGTGCCTCCACTGCAGAGGGTGTGGGTTTGATTCCTGGTTGGAGAACTAAGATCTCACATGCAGTGCAGTACAGAAAAATAAAAGAAAATGATTAGTCCAGCATCTCTGCATGCGTGCTAAGTCACTCAGTCGTGTCCAACTCTTTGCAACCTCGTGGACTGTAGCCCACCAGCCTCCTCTATCCATGGGATTTTCCAGGCAAGAATACTGGAGCCGGTTTCCATTTCCTACTTTAGGGGATCTTCCTGGGCCAGGGATCGAACCTATGTCTCCTGAATCTCCTATACTGGCAGGTGGATTCTTTACCACTGAGCCATCTGGGAAGCTCCAGTCCTGCATCTAATACATAACAAATGCTCAGAGTAAAATATTGTTATACTGTTGATACCTACTACAAGGTCTTCCCTCTGGGAAGTGCCTCCTCCCGTGATGCTCTGCTTCTGCCTGCCCACCTCACATGACCCCAGAGGGTGACCGGAAGGCCTTTTATGAGAGCACCCAGTGGAACATCAAGAAGAATCAGGAGACCATTAACCAGCTCCGCGAGGAGACCAGGGTACTGCAGCTACAGTTGACAGCCCTGCTCCAGGTGAGGTGGACGAGGTTCCAGGGGTGGGGAGGCAGCGTCCCCAGGGGATGCTCTCAAGGAGAGGGTGGCCAGAATTTGTAGTGTGACCTGGGCTCTCCTCCTTGCAGGGAGATGAGAAAGTGGTCCAGGCAGTGATTCGAGAATGGAAGTCAGAGAAGCCGTACCTGAAGAACAGGACAGGCCAGGTTTGCCCCACTCCCATTCCTCTGACCACCTCCCTTCATTTCTAGCCTGGGTCCCCACCTGACTCCCTGACCCCCATCTCACCTTCTCCAATCCCTTCTCTACGCCAGCTGCCATTAATTTATTTCTCAGTCTTTCTCACACACTGACCACATGCCTGGCATGGCTTTAGGTATTGGTTGCTGTACGCTGAAAAACACAGACCATGTCCCCACTCCCCAGAGCCTCATCTTAGTGGAGAAAGCAGACACTGCCCCCCCCCCCAAGAAAGGAACAATAAACATAGAAAGAAAGTGATTTCCAATGGTGACAAGAGAAATAAATACAATAAAACAGAGTGGCTCCCTAGAGGTGGATGGGGGTTAGGGCTTTTCCTTTAGATTGTGAGCTGGGGATCTTTGCTTTCTCTAGGAAGGTGATATTTGAGCTGAGAAGGGGTCAGGCAAGTAGTGGTCTGGGGAAAAGCAGACAGATGGAACAGCAAGTGCAAAGTCCCTTGGGTAGGAACAAAGGTAGAGCGTTGGAGACACAAAGGAGGTCATTGTGGCAGAATGGGAGTGAGTGAGGGGGGCTCCATAGGAGGTCAGGTTAGGAGGGTCAGCAGGGGAAGAACCTTGCATCAGGCTTTGCTGCACGAGTGCAGATTTTATACTAAGAATCAGAGAAGTGAAGGGACTTCCCTGGTGGTCCAGTGGCTAAGACTGTACACTCCCAATGCAAGGGACCCGGGTTCAGTCCCTAGTCAGGCAACTAGATCCCACATACCACAGTTAAATATCCCATGTGCTACAACTATAGACCAGGTACAGGCAAATATATATATATATATATATATATATATATATATATATATATTTTTTTTTTTTTTTTTTTTTTAAAGAAAAGAAGTGGAAAATGGGCTCTGAGGAGGCAAGAGTTAGAAGCCATCCAGAGGAAGTTATCAAAGTGAAGGATGATGCTGGCTACACTAGGGCAAAAGAGGTAGAAATAGGAAAGAGATCTATCTGGCTCAGTCACATCCAACTCTTTGCGACCCCATGGACGGTAGCCCACCAGAATCCTTTGACCATGGAATTTTCCCAGCAAGAATACTAGAGTGGGTTTCCATTCCTCGTCCAGGGGATCTTCCTGACCCAGGGATTGAACCCATGCATGTACTGCACTGCAGACAGATTCTTTACCACTGAGCCACCAGGATCTCTCTGGAGGAAGCTTTAAGACAGAATAGAGAATTGCTAACAAACTGGGTATAAGTGGGAGAGAAAAAGAGAAGATGAGGATGACATGAAGGTTTGGGACTTGAGCACCTGGAAGGACGGAGTTGCCATGAGCTGAGATGGGGAAGATTCAAAAAGGGCAGTTTTGGGGAAAGATCAAGGATATACTCAATTTTGGACAAATGGTTTTGAGCTTCCTGTGGAGACATCTAGAAGGCAGTGTAGATATGGATATACGAGCCTCAGGGGGGAGGCTAAATTGGGATGTCTTCAGTGTAGAGGTGGGGCTTCCCAGGTGGGGCTAAGTGGTAAAGAACCCACCTGCCGATGCAGATAGACATAAGAGACGTGGGTTCAAACCCTGGGTCAGGAAGATCTCCTGGAGGAGGGCATGGCAACCCACTCCAGTATCCTTGCCTGGAGAATCCCCATGGACAGAAGACCTGGCAGGCTCCAGTCCATAGGGTCGCAAAGAGTCGGATAAGACTAAAGCGACTTAGCATGCACTCATGCAGTGTAGACGTGACTCAGAAAACCCGAGACTGGATAGGATCAAGTAGTATGTGTGGTCAGATGAAAGAAGAGCCTCTTCAAAGGCAAAGGAGATGGGTAAGGGGCAACCAGGGCGGTGGCTGCCCACCTGGAAACCAGCCCCTCCCCCCCCAAAAAAAGAAAATCTGCAGGAGAAGCGGGATCAGCCAGGTTTCAGATGCTCTACCAAGAGACGAGAGATGAGAACCAAGATGTGGGAGAAGGAAGGACTAGGTGGGGGTTCAGGCCCCTACTGTTGCTTCCCTCTCTCCAGCAAGCCCTGGAGCATCTGGACTACCGGCTGAACGAAAAGGTGAAGCAACTGAATGCTCTTCGGCACCAGCTGGGACTGCGGCAGAAGTGGCTGGAGGAGCTCCAGCTGCAGCACAGTTTGCGCGAGCTGGAGATAGCCGAGGCGCAAGACAGCAACACCGAGGTGGCCAAGGTAGGGCCTGTGGGTCTGCAGAGCCCTCGATCCTGCAGGAGGCACTGAGAGGGGAGGGATCCAGCCCAGGCTTGCTTCCCTCTTGTTGTTGTTCAGTTTGCTCAGGCGTGTCCAACTCTTTGAGACCCCGTGGACTGCAGCACACCAGGCTTCCTTGTCCTTCACCATCTCCCCGAGTTTGCTCGAACTCTTGTCCATTGAGTCAGTGATGCCATCCAAACTCATTCTCTGTCACCCCCTTCTCCTCCTGCCTTCAATCTTTCCCAGTATCAGGGTCTTTTCTGTGAGTCTGTTCTTCACATCAGATGACCAAAGTATTAGAGCTTCAGCTTCAGCACCAGTCCTTACAATGAGTATTCAGGGTTGGTTTCCTTTTCGGATTGACTGGTTTGATCTCCTTGCTGTCCAAGGGACTCCCAAGAGTTTTCTCCAGCACCACAGTTCAAAAGCATAAATTCTTCAGCAGTCAGCCTTCTTTATGGTCCAACTCTTACATCTGTACTGGAAAAACCATAGCTTTGACTATACGGACCTTTGTTGGCAAAATGATGTCTCTACTTCCCTCTAGACCATGCGGAACCTAGAGAACCGCCTGGAGAAGGCCCGGATGAAGGCAGAGGAGGCTGAACACATCACCAGTGTATACCTGCAGCTCAAGGCCTACCTACAAGTAGGGATCAGGTTGACTGGGGGTAGGTGGGGGGCAGCAAATGGGAGGGCCAGCCAAGTTAGGGACATCAGTCACAGGCTCACCCATCTTTCACGCCCAGGAGGAGAGCCTTCACTTGGGGAACCGGCTGGACTTTATGGAGGCTGAGGTGGTGAGGACGAAACACGAGCTGGAGGAGCTGCACCTAGTGAATCAGGAGGCGCTCAACGCCAGGGACATCGCCAAGGTGCCAGCCCACCGGCCCCTGGGAATCCTGCCCTTCCACTGCCATGGTCTCCTGACCTCAGCATCTGAACCCCAGCTGCCCCGAAACCCATCCCATCTCTGTCCCAGGACCCCACAACTTGCCCCAGTTGTCTTGAGTTGGGCCTGCAGCCCTGGCCCAGAGCCCCAGTAGATGCCAACAGGTCCTGTCGTTCCCCCGTCCACCCTCCAGAACCAACTGCAGTATCTGGAAGAGACCGTGTTCCGAGAGCGCAAGAAGCGCGAACGCTACCTAACCGAGTGCAAGAAGCGCGCGGAAGAGAAGAAACTGCAGAACGAACGCATGGAGCGCAAGGTGGGCGCACCAGGATTACGGGCCTGAGATCCCAGCCTGCTCCTGCTTGGACCCGGACCTGCGGGGTCCCCGCCGCTCCCCTACATTGGCCCAGGCCCTAGACCCTTCGGCAGTTCGAAGTTTCTCCTAACTCTGCCCCCAGCTCCCCATATGCCAGGGCTCTTCCCATATCCCTGACCCCGCCCTCCAGCCCTCCCCTTACTCTCCAGGGGTCCTCATCCTTCCCGGCCAAACTTGCCCATATCCGAAATTGACCCCGCCTCTAACCGGCCCCTTACCCGACAGGCCCCGCCCCTACGCTCTTGACCCGCCCGCTGACGCTGCCTCTGAGGCCTCCCTCTAACCAAGCACTCCTGACCCCTACCTGGATGCCCTGCATGCGTGCATGCTAAGTGGCTTCAGTCGTGTCCGACTCTTTGCGACCCTATGGACTGTAGCCTGCCAGTCTCCTCTGTCCATGGCATTCTCCAGTCAGGAATACTGGAGTGGGTTGCCATGCCCTCCTCCAAGGAGATCTTCCCGACCAGATCTGGACCAGATCCCGACCAGAGATGGAAACTGCCTCTCTTGTATCTCCTGCATGGGCAGGCTGGCTCTTTACCCCTAGTGCCCCCTGGGAAGCCCCGACTTGGCCCCAAGCTTGGGCCCCACCCCCTTCATGAACCCGGTCGGGAGGTATCTTCCCAATGCCCCTGGCCTCTGCCCTAAGCCCTCAGCTGCGGACTGACCAGGCCCTGACCCCCATCCATGAGCAGACCCAGCGTGAGCACGTGCTGCTGCAGTCTGACGACACGCTCCAGGACAGCATGTACTCCAAGGAGGAGGAGCTGAAGCGGCGCTGGAGCATGTACCAGATGGAGGTGCTCTTCGGCAAGGTCAAGGACGCCACAGGCGTGGCAGAAACACACGTGAGTGTGCCCTCAGCCCTCAAGCTCCCAGATGGCCTCAGCCGACCCTGGGAAGCCGACGCACCCAGCCTCCTTTTTCTGCCCAGTCAGTTCCTCAGTGTACAAAAAAAGACACCCCTCCCTCCTTCAGCTGCTGCCCCGTTTCTCTGCTACCTCTCACAGCAAAAGCGACACGAATTATCTACACTGGCCACCATCCTCTCTTCTGTTCCTTATTTAAAAAATTAATTTTGTTTATTTATATTTGGCTGTGCTGGGTCTTCAGTGTTGTGTGGGCTTTTCTCTAGATGCTGGGAGCGGGGCCTGCTGTCTAGTTACAATGCTCCATGGGCTTCTCATGGCAGTGGCTTCTCTTGTTGCAGACCAGAGGCTCAGTAGTTGCAACCCCTGGGCTCTAGAGCACAGGCTCAGTAGTTGTGGTGCACAGGCTTCGTTGCTCTGCGGCATGTGGGGTCTTCCCAGACCAGGGATGGAACCCATGTCTCCTGCACTGGCAGGCAGATTCTTTGCCACTGGACCACCAGGGAAGCCCCTCTCTCCTGTTCCTGCATACACTGGCACTGACTTCTTTGGCATGTCAGCACTAGGAGAATGGGCAATGTTGTCTTTCCTCTCCTGTATCTTCAGTCTCTATAGCAGGGTCTGGGGCCCAGTACCAGCCTCCATCCCAGAGAAGCTGGGCCCCTACCCTGGGGCCCGCACTTGGCAGCATCTTCCTCAGAATTTTCTAAGACTTTAGGTCCCCGGCTGTGAAAGTGTGAAAGTATTAGTCGCTCAGTCACATCAGACTCTTTGCGACCCCATGGACTATAGTCTGCCAGGCTCCTCTGTCTGTGCAATTCTCCAGGCAAGAATACTGGAGTGGTAACCATTCCCTTCTCCAGGGCATCTTCCCTATGCAGGGATTGAACATTGCAGGCAGATTTCTTTACCATCTAAGCCACCATGGACGTCTCTGGCTGGTCAACACTAATTCCCCTGGATCCCTGTCTGATCTCTCTGTTTGGGGAGCTCTCCAACCCACCACTCATCTCATGGGGGTGACCCCCAAGGAGTTCCAGGACTTGGATGTATTAGGTCATCTGGAGGGCTGTGGCCAGACATCTTTCCAGAAATTGGCCTTGGGGGTGGGTTGGTCCCACGACCAGTCACATTTTCTCATAGGAGGGGGCGTTGTTTGCACATTGATTTTGGAAAGCAGCTGTGCTCACTGCTGTCGCTGCCCCAACATCTGATTTTGGTTGATTGATTTTCCTTATATAGACAAAGAAGGGCCTGCAAAAATCATTCGTTCAGGGTTGCACACCCTTAAGGCAGCCCTGAGTCCAAGGCTCACAGAGTGCCAAGACAGCATTATGCAGAAGCCATCATCAGCTCAGGCTACTTGTCCCGCGCATCCCTGGGAAAAGAGGAACGGGACAAGCCCCTGGCTCTGACGGGTCTGTCTGGCCCACCCCCTCCCCCCCCCAGGCAGTGGTGCGGCGGTTCCTGGCCCAGGGTGACACCTTCACGCAGCTGGAGATGCTGAAGAGTGAGAATGAGCAGACGCTGCTGAGACTGAAGCAAGAGAAGCAGAGGCTGCAGCAGGAGCTGGAAGACCTCAAGTACTCAGGGGAGGCCCTGCTGGTGAGGTGAGGCCCCATGGTGCCCGGTGGGGGTAAGAGCGGGGCCAGTGTGGTCAACAGTGCCCCAGTGGTGGTCTCCCTGCTCCCTACAGCGAGCAGAAGCGGCAGGCTGAGTTGCAGGGGCGCCTCAAGATGGAGGAGCAGCGGCGTGCTGATGCGCAGAATCAACTGGACCGAACCATGAGGGCCTTGCAAATTACCAAGGAGGGCCTGGAACACCTGGCCGGCAAGCTGAACCACATCGTAGTGGCAGGTCCCACCTACGAGGAAGGCTCACCTGGAGCCTCCCTAGACACGAAAGGCAGTGCCACCCCACAGGTGGGGTTCCCACCCTGAAGTCCACTCCAGAGAACCCACCCCGGGCCCTGTTCAGGATATGAGAAGCCTGAACACATGGGAAACCCCAACCCACTCCCGAGTCTCCACCCCCGATCTCAGGAGGCACCCCCTTACTACTCAAGAGGCCCAGGACTTCAGAGATCCCTGTCCCATTTCAAATCCCACCCCCATGGGAAAGTCCCATCTAGCCCCCCAATACACACTCAAAATCTAAAAGATACCCTGCTCCAATCCCGAAGCAGCCATAGACAAGAGAGGCCCAACCTACCCACTGTGGAATCCTATTTCTTTTATTTTCACTTTCACCAAAAATTTTATTGAAGAAAGTATTCACCATTTTGTTCCACTACTTTCTGCCATTTTTCAGTTGTCATTGTTGTTTAGTCGCTCAGTCGCATCCAACTCTTTTGCGACCCCATGGACTTTAGCCTGCCAGACTCCTCTATCCATGGGATTTCCCAGGCAAGAATACTGGAATGGGTTGCCATTCCTTTCTCTAAGAATCTGATTTCTTAAGAAGGTCTTCCGGCAATGGCCTCTCTCCAGTTAATATCCCAGCCTGCCCTCTCACTAGAAGGCTCCCCCTCCCTTCCACCATCCCCCTGCCCATCCCTTGGCTTGGGTCTCTGGAGTTCAGAGGTGTTGCCTCACAAGCGTGGCCCTTGACGGCAGAGTCCCTACCCCACAGAGGGTAGCACCACTCCGGTGGATGGCCCCCAACTTCAAAGCCCTGCCCCCTGGGTGGGGCCTCCCAGGGGCCCCGCCCCTCCCGGCTCATCCAGCTCCGCCCCCAGCCGCAGGAGACCGGACGCTCTGTCGGAAAGATGGATCCCAAGGTGGATGACTATCTGCCCAACCTGCTGGGCCTGGTGGAGGAAAAGCTGTTGAAGCTGCATTCGCAACTTGAAAACCACAACGTGCCAGAGATGCTGCGCCACATCGTTGACCGCGAGGTGCCCATTCAGCCAGGGGCTGGGGCGGCAAAGGAGGGGTCGGGGCAACCCCCTGGAGGCCAGGGAGGAGGGTGATGGGCCGGGAATGGGACTTAGGGACAACAGGTGAGGTTTAAGGAGCCAGGGATGAGCCAGGAGAGTTACTAGAGGTAACTCTGATAACCTGGTAACTCGGCAGACCAGAGGTCAAGGCCGCAGGGTGAGGGGTGGGGGGTGGGAATCTGGGGTCTGCTCTCTAGAGGACAAAAGGTGGCACCTAGAGACCAGGGGCGGGCCTGGGGGGCAGGCTGGGTATCGGGGTGCACGCTGAGAATAAATGCTGCACCCAAGGAAAACTTTACTAGAGTGGGCAGAATTTCCCTGAGGATCCAGTGGTTAGCGCCCTCTTCGCTTCCAATGCAAGGGGCGCGGGTTCAATCTCTGGTTGGGGAATTGGATACCACGCTGCATGGCACGACCCCTCTCAAAAAAAAAAAAAAGGCAGAGGAGTGGGCAGAGGTGTTGAATAGAGTCGGGGAGTCGGGGTACATCTCAGAGGGGGATGGGGAGAAGGAGAGGGCATGGACCTCGCTACACCCGCTGCTAACTCACACACATCTGTCCCGCTCCCTCCTCCCCCTAGTTCTACGCCACCCTCGAGGGAAAACTGCCGTCGTACAACACCCGCATCGCCTTGCCAGTCGCCGGTCACAAGGACAAGTTCTTTGGTCAGTACGGGCAGGGAAAGGGGGCGAGGCTGGGAGCCCAAGCAGTGCATCGGGAGGTGGTCAGGAGCCGGACATATAGGGCCCAGGTGGGGATGGGGTGGTAAAGGCCGGGGAGAGAAATCTGATCCGGGAATGGGAATCTCTCAGACGAGGAGGAGAGTGAGGAAGATGACAGCGACGTGGTGACCCGTGCGGCGCTCAAGATGCGTTCCCAGAAATTAATCGAATCCCGCAGCAAGAGGCGCGGTCGCTCACGAAGGTCCTAGACGCGCGCTCGCGCCCGCCTGGCGTTTCCGGGCCCCTGCTTCGGGGGCCCACGGGGCCCCTTTAAGGGCTGAACGCGGCCCGGACAGGGGAGCGGAGCTGGCAGGCGATGCCCAGAGTGAAAAAGGGGGCTGGGCCGCCGGATGTTCCCACAGTAAATTTCCCCAGGCTGGTCCACGCCGGTCTCGGAATCGCGCAATAAAGGTCACCGACAAGCCCCTTGAGTATTCGCCTCTCCTTGATCCTGCACCGCCCCATGGACGGCTGTCTCTCAAATCCAGGGCCACAGCCTCAGCCGTCTCCGACCCGGGAGTGATGACTCCAAGGGTTCAGGACACAGATTGGTCTCCTCCGCCCCTCCAGAGAAACGAGATACCGCCAAACCTGGGGCAGACCAGCCCTCCCCATCTGAGCAAGGGTACTCCCCCCAGAGGACGCAGACCTGTCCCTGTGTTAGCTATGCACACTAACTCCCCCACACGTGGGAACACAAAAAAATACCCCTCCCCTGGTGGGGAGTGTCCTTTCTCCAGGGCTCAGATTCACACACGTTTATCGGGAGAACCCGGGCCGCTTCCCAGGAGCCTGGGTTGGGCGCTGGGGTCCGGCAGGGGCGTCGGAGAACTGTGGGTCCACTCCGCCCCGCCCCCGCACGGCCCATCCGCCCCGCCCCGCCCCGCCGGCCCAGTGCCCCGCCACTGCTCCCCAGCTGGCCCTTCCGCCTCACTCAGCAGTGCAGCAGAGCGGGCCGAGCGCGGACCATGGAGCGCACAGCAGCGGGCAAGGAGCTTGCCCTGGTAAGGGGACCTGGAGTCCCAGGACCCTACATCCCTGGCAACCCCAGGGTCCAGAAACTCCAGGCTCCCAACTGTCCCCTTGGACTCTCTCCACAAATTAGGCTCCTTGGAACAGCCTGGGGGGTTCCTACCTCGGGCCTCTGGGCCCCTGACCCAGTGAAATGGCTGGTTCCTTTTCGGGGGGAGTCTCTGAAAGCATCTATGGGAGAGATCATAGACAGACTCCGTGCGACTGGACACCAAAGTGCCACCCCATCCTTCCAAAGACCAGAGAGGAGGGTACCGGCGGCGCCGAGGGACTTCCCTGAGCCTGGGCAGGGAAGGGAGGATGAAACGAGGGCCCAGGCTTGAGTCCACTGGAGAGGTGGGCAGTGGTCCCGGGACCCTTCCCTTCGCCGCGTCCTGAGCCCGCCTCCGTGTCCAGGCGCCGCTGCAGGACTGGGGAGAGGAGACCGAGGACGGCGCGGTGTACAGTGTCTCCCTGCGGCGGCAGCGCAGTCAGCGTTCGAGTCCGGGGGCAGGGCCCCGGGTCACCCAGGTGAGGAAGGGGTAGGAGGCTGGGGCGGAGCGGAAGGCGACCAGGTGAGGGCGGGGCTGAATGGAGGGGCGGGGCTTAGAGCCGACCTGGTAAGGATGGAGGGGGGTTTAGGGGCGGCCAGGTGAGTGGGGTAGATGAGGAGGCGGGGCCAGGTGAGACCGCGGTGCCCAGCAGGACCTGGGGACTAAACTGGATGGCTGGGCTTAGGTGAGCCAGGTTTAGTGGGGCGGAGCTGGAGAGGGAGGAGGGGTCTTTAGAAGCGGCAGGGCCAGGGCAAGGTGGGGCGGAGAGCACGGGAACGCGCCAGTGAAGCGAGGCAGGAGAGCTGAGAGCAGCCTGGGGGTAGGGATGGGGGTGGGGCTTTGGGGATTGGGGGTGCCAGGTGAATAGAGCAGAGGGCGGGCGTAGCCTGGGCGATGAGGCTGTTCCGGGCGGGTTTCGGGTGCCGTTTGTGCACGGTACATAATAATGAACTAAGGGAGTACACAGGAATAGACAGGGTCAGGTGCAAAAGTGGTGGTCCCCAAAGACGCATTGGAGATGGGTGCCGGGGCCCAGTCCTCTGTGTCTCATTGCGGTCCCCCTGGCCCGCAGGCCCTCAGCCCCGCGCCCGACACCTTCCTTCATTACCGCACCAGCAAGGTGCGGGCGCTGAGGGCGGCGCGGCTGGAGCGGCTAGTGAGGGAGTTGGTGTCCGGAGATCCCGAGCAGGACCCAGGCTTCGTGCCCGCCTTTCTGGCCACCCACCGGGCCTTCGTGCCTACTGGCCGCGTGCTGGGCCTCCTCCTGCCACCACCGGCGCCGCCACTCCCGCCCGGGTCAGTACCAACGGGAGATTCTCCAGTGCCCACCCCAGACTGTCACCTGGATGCTCGATCTACTCTCTGTGGAGCCCTCCTCCTCCCCTCCAGAACCTTCCTCCTAAGTCCTCTCCAGCCCCTCCCTTCTTCACCTGATTTGGGTGTGGGGGTGTCTTTCCAGGGTGGAAATCAAGAAAACAGAAGGAAGAGATCTGACTTTCAACAAGAACTTGAGGTTTGCCTCCAATAGGGTGGGGGAGGGGGAGGGCAGAGGTCAAAGATCGGATCTGAAATGAAGGAGATCCGGGAGTCTGCAACTGTGGGATGGGCTCTGAGGTCCCACCCTCTTGGCCAGGGCTGTGGTGTCAGTGCTGGGCTTATGGCTGCGGGACCACCCTCAGGATTTCTGGGACCCCCCTGCCCACTCGGACCTAGGCAGTGTTTGCAACTTTCTGGGCTGGGCAGCTCCATCAGGGGCTGAGGCCCAGGAGGCTGAAAAGCTGCTGGGAGATTTCCTGAAGGAGGCGAAGACAGAGCAGGAGGAAGAGGAGCAGTGCCAGACACGGGCAGGTGAGCGGACTGGGGGCGTGATAGTGTCCTGAGCAGGCATTCTCCTTCCCCCAGGGATATTCTCCCCTCTGGAAGATCTACAGATCTTGGGCAGGGTCCTTAGCCCTGTCTGAGCCTCAGTTTCGCCACCTGTAAAATGGGGATAATAACCCAGTATTGTCATTTATCCCTCACCTCCCCCACTCAACACATGACAGCTATAAAGATATTCTTTCATGGGGTTGGGATATCTTGTGTTTTTGGCTACAAATCATCCTATTGCTACTTGCCTTAAGAGCCACAGAGACCTGGGTTCAAATCCCAGTTCTGCCATTTGCTGACTGTGCGACCTCGAATAAGTCACTTCACCTCTCTGAGCCTGTTTCCTTATCTTCAGAATGGGGGCAATGACAGTACTTACCACATTGGCTTCTTCATTCATTCGACAAATAAACTGTGGATAGGAGCTCCCTGTTCCCTGGGGAAGACAATTAGTAGACAAATAAATAAGTAATGAGGGCTTTGCAGGCAGATTCTTTACTGTCTGAGCCACCAGAGAAGCCCAATGAAGGCATGGCAAATAGTATTATTTTCATTACTGTTGGATGTCAGCAAACTATCTGGCCTTTAATAGAAAAGTTTGCCAAGAATTTCCAGGAGGTCCAGTGGTTAATACATTGCACTTCTGTGCAAAGAGGCAGGTTCAATCCCTGGTCAGGGAACTAAGATCCCACATGCTGAGCTTGCCAACCTCTGTTGTAGAGAGCTTTGGAAGGAAGGAAAAATATCCACATACTTCATTCAAACCTTTGTTCAATTGTCACCTGCTCAGATGTGCATTCTCAGATCTCTTCCCAACAAATAGAGCCTCCCACTCTGAGTCCTCTTACCTGACTTATTATTCTTCATAGAATCCATTGGTCGTGTCCCCAACTCTGTCCCCAGAGTCAGTTACAAGATGGATTTATTTATTGAATAATTGCATCCTGCCTATAAAATATCATCTTTCACCCATCTGTGTTTGATCTGATCCCTATCACAAAAGCTTCATAACCTTAATCCATTCTTTAATCTTTAGACTAATCTGGCCATATTTCTCTCTGCTTTACAAAGTAGCAGCCACTTCTCTCCCCTAGAGACAAAGTTTCAGCTATTTAAATATGTTTTATCCCTTCGGCTTCTCTTTTGGTTACTAAATATCTTTCTTCCTTTGCCTTCAAGATTTCTCCAGCTTATTCCAAGTCATCCAAGCTGCACAGACTAGTGAGGTAGCCACTAGCCCCATGTGGCTATTGAAATTGAAGTTAATTAACATTAAATAAAAATTAGAATCAGTTCTTTGGTCACACTAGCCACATTTCTAGTGCTCAGTAACCACATTGGGCAGCACAGATAGAAAATATTTTCACCACTGCAAAAAAATTCTATTGAAAAGGCTACCCTAAACTGTGAGTATTTGAGATCAGAGAAGAAAAATGAACATTTATTGAATGCCAGCTGTATGCCAGGCTCTGGGAACTTTAACATCTTTATTTGGGGGTTACTTTTTACCATGATTTCAAACACATACAGAAATAGAGAGAAGTAGTGTAAAGAACACTTACACACCCCTCACTCATTTTCAACAATTATCAATTTTAAAATGTTTATTTATTTGGCTGCACAGGGTCTTAGTTGTGGCACGCAGAATCTTCAATCTTCCTTGGGGCATGCAAGATATTTAGTTGTGTCAGATGAACTCTTAGTTGAGGCATGTAGGATCTTGTTCTCTGACCAGAGATTGAACACAGACCCCTGCATTGAGAGTGCAGAATCTTAGCCATTGGACCACCAGGGAAGTCCCTCCTATGCTCACTTTTAAAAACTAATATTTTGCAATACCACCTGTCCTAATATTAAATTAAAGACAGATAATCAAATGAACTTAAAAATAATAATATATTGCAATGGTAATAAGAAGGAGAAATAAGACAAAAGCAATTTACACAATGGTGTTGGTATGTCAGTGTCTGGGCATGCCTCATCAGAAGACATAATGAAGTTGTCCAGTGCCTTCACCTGCCGTAGCATCACAGTGAACATGGAAACCACAGACTAATGCAGGGGAGTGCACCAGTGACAAAGATGCTGTAGCAGATGTTAGTGACATCGATTTCCAAAACGGTGAACAGCACGTGCAATTTCCATATAAAACAAAGTCCAAGCTCTTACAGTCCTTGCATTCCTGGAGCCAAAATAATTAGTGTTCAAGAGCAAGACTGGGTTTCCCAGGCGGCTCGATAGTAAAGAATCCGTCTGCCAATTCAGGAGACACAGGTTCAACCCCTGCGTTGGGAAGATACCCTGGAGAAGGAAATGGCAACCCACTCCAATATTCTTGCCTGGGAAATCCCATGGGCAAAAGGAGCCTGGCAGGCTATGGTCCACGGGGTTACAGAAGAGTTGGACACGACTGAGAGACTAAATAGCAACAAGAACAAGATAGTTGGGTTCTAGGTGCAGATTATTGTAAATAGGTTTTTTAAGGACACAAATTTGGAGGGACATTTGGAGGCTGGGTGTTACGATTCTTCACTATGCATGTCTGGATTTCCAAAGTGTCCCCTAGGGGGCGCCACCATTGACCACCCCCCTCCCCCACCACCACCTTGAGAAAAGTAATTCATATTTATTGAGTACTTTATAGAAGTCTGGTATCCGTGATCTCATTTGATTTTTTTTTAATCCATACTTTTGATGCATTAATAATGAATTAATGTTTTCACACTTGGACACTGAAAAAATAAATCCAGATGAGGAAACTAAGGCACAGAGAGGTTAAAGGCTTGTTTTAATTCACACAGCTAGCCCAGTGGATCAATTTGGATTCGAACTTGGGACATTAAGACAATGTCTTAACCTTCCCTTAACCACAAGGTTGGGCTTTCCTGGTGGCGCAGTGGTAAAGACTCTGCCTGCCAATGCAGGAGATGTAAGAGACAAGGGTTCGATCCCTGGGTGGGGAACATCTCCTGAAGAAGGGAATGGCTGCCCACTCCAGTATTCTTTCCTGGAGAATCCCATGGACAGAGGAGCTTGGTGGCCTACCGTCAGACTGAGCATTTAAGCTCACCTAGTCAGTGCTCCCTCAGGACCCCCTGGGACTGCCCAGATCCTCTGCCCAGACTCTCCGGTGGGCTGCCTGGAAGACGAGGAGGGCCTCGTGTGGGAAGGCCCTGAGCTTCTGGACTTCAGTGTAGACGACGTGGCGGAGCAGCTGACCCTTATGGACGTGGTGAGTATCAGAGCCGGCCCGCTCGTGCAGGGGCTGGGATAGGGGACGGTAGCGGGTGGGGGAGGGAGGAGGAGTTAGGGGAGGTCCCTATGAACTCAGATTCCACCCTCCTCCACCCCCTGCTCAGGAGCTCTTCTCTCGCCTGCGGCCCTTCGAGTGCCTGGGCTCCGTGTGGTCGCAGCGAGACCGGCCGGGGGCCACAAGCATCGCCCCCACTGTGCGCGCCACCGTGACCCAGTTCAACACAGTGACCGGCTGCGTGCTGGGCTCAGTGCTCGGGGAACCGGGCCTGGCCGCCCCGCAGAGGGCGCAGCGGCTGGAGAAGTGGATCCGCATAGCTCAGGTGCATCTCTGGCGGGAGCGTGGGGGCAGGGCATGCGCGGGGCCTAGGCTCAGTGAGAGAGGCCGGGGGCGGGCGGAAGGCCAAGGACGGGTCTCTGGGTAAGCGGAGGGTTGAGGCTGGGAGGTACCTAAGGGAAAGTCCAGCACGTGGCCTTGAGCCGCGGAGGATTCAGTTCAGTTCAGTCGCTCAGTCGTGTCCGACTCTTTGCGACCCCATGGAATGCAGCACGCCAGGCTTTCCTGTCCATCACCAACTCCCTGAGCTTGCTCATCTCATCTTCTGTTGTCCCCTTCTCCTCCTGTCTTCAATCTTCTCAGCACCAGGGTCTTTTCTAATGAGTCAGTTCTTTGCATCAGGTGACCCAGATATTGTAGCTTCAGCATCAGTCTTTTCAATGAATTCAGGACTGATTTCCTTCAAGACTCACTGGTTTGACCTCCTTGAAGTCCAAGGGACTCTCAAGAGTGGCCGAGAATACTCCGTGCTGGTTAAGGAATAATAAGGATGGGATGATGGGCTTCTATTGTAGCTCAGTTTTATGGGCTTCATTGTAGCTCAATCTCCATGCAGTGCAGGAGACCCTGGTTCGGCTCCTGGGTGGGAAAGATACCCTGGAGAAGAAAATGGCAATCCACTCCAGTATTCTTGCCTGAAGAACCCCCATGGACAGAGGAGCCTGGCAGGCTACAGTCCATGGGGTCACAAAGAGGCAGACAGGAGTGAGCGACTAAACCACCACAAGGATGGGATGGGGGTACTGGGGGAGGAATAGGCTTGGTACCAAGCCAAGAAAAGGAGGTGGACGTCTTGAAAGAGCCTGGGTGGAGGTGGGGCAGGAGCCTCTGGGTAGAGGGGAAGAGTAGAACTGGGGCCCAGGAAAGGGGGTGGGGGCGTGGCAAGGCAAGGGGACTAGAGGTTGACACCTGGAGTGAGACTTAGGTTGAGGATGAGGAGTCTGGAACTAGAGAGATGCTATGGGTCTGTCTAGGGCCCAGGGAGAAGTAAGGAGTGGGGACACGGAAAGCCAAGGTCAGGCAAAGGGTACGGAGAGGTGGGGGGGGAGGAGGCTGAATCCGGGTAGCTTGTCAGATGTGGGGCGACATGTAAGGGTTTGACCTGGGGTCACAAGTCACGGGATCAAAGGTGGATCATACATGGGGATCAGGCCGGTTTGAGGTGTGACCAGCACCCCCTCCACCCCGCTCCCCAGCGCTGCCGGGAACTGCGGAACTTCTCCTCCCTGCGTGCCATCCTGTCCGCCCTGCAGTCTAACCCCATCTACAGGCTGAAGCGCAGCTGGGGCGCCGTGAGCCGGTGACCAGGGACTGGGGGTGGGGGCGCTGGGGTGAGACCTCTTGCCCACCGCATCCCTGCTCTGACTCTTCCCATGGCCACCCATGACTCCTCTCCTCTCCTCCTCAGGGAACCATTATCCACTTTCAGGAAACTTGCCCAAATTTTCTCCGATGAGAACAACCATCTGAGCAGCAGAGAGATTCTCTCCCAGGTACAGATGGGTGAGGGCCCCCACAGATCCCAGGCCCAGGAAAGGGCCATTGCTTTTCGTTGTCATAACACTCAGCGTCCTTTCCCATACCTCTCGAGAATGGCCTTCCTCCTGTTTGTAGGCAGCCCTGTGTTTTTGCTGCCTCTGCTGCCCTCATCAGAGCTCACACTTGACGGCTGCCTTATTTACTCATTCAACAAATACCAGAAGCTACAGTGAAAAGGTCACAGAAGGTCAGAGTCACAGCAAAGAGTGGGAAAAAAAAATTGTGCCAAGGACTTGACTTTGATAAGCAAAACAAAACAAACAAAAAAAGTGTGCCAATGAGTCTGACTTACTGCAGGCAAGATTGAGGTTCTGACTGCAATTAGGTGCTGGTTCTTGGGGGTGAATCCAGAATAGAGACTTCCCTGGTGGTCCAGTGGTTAAGACTCTGAGTTCCTGATGCAGGGGACATGGGTTCGATTCCTGGTCGGGGAACTAAGATCACACATACTGCAGCACAGTCAAAAAAATGCAGAATAGATGGCACTGGAAGTCTGTTCTTTTGCCAAGAACGTTCTTCCCACCCTCTGCAGGTGTCTCCCCCAGTGTTTCCACCTCTGAGAGGCCCTCCCTATATCCCCCACACCTCCACTCTACCCCCATTGCCCTTATCTCTGCCTGTCCTTAGATTACACATCTAACTTGGTTGTTGCTGTTTCGCCATGGCTGATGTCTGCTCTATGAGGCCAGAAATTTTGTCTGTTTTGTTCACTGCTGCCTCCCCAGCACTCCAAACAGTGCCTGGCCCAGAGTAGGTGATCAGTAAATAAATGAACACAGGTCTCAAATAAGGATGAGAGCTCAAGGAACTCTGCGTTAAGTGCCAGGCAGTTGCCAGGAGGCTCAGCCACGAAGACACAAACACACTTTCCTCCCCCTGGAGGGCTTCAGGCCCCAGATGGGTCACACACAATTTAGTAATTGCCCCAGCAATTATATCACTAATTACCAGGCAGAACAATGCTGTGAAGGCAAAGTTCAGGGCATTGCTTGGGAGGGGTCACAAGGACTCTCACCTGTGTTATAGGCCAGCCTTGGAGTCCTCGGCATCCACAAGCCCCATCTCTCATCATCCCCTGTAGGGCCTGCCCCCTGCTGCTTATATGCTCTCTCCTCCTCCCTGTTCACTTTCCCTTGGGTATGGCTGTGATGGAGATATCTTCCCTGAGGGAGGGGTCAAAAAGACCCCAGGACTGCTCAGTCCTTCTCCTCCCCCTCAGTTAGTTCAGTCACTCAGTCACGTCCAACTCTTTGTGACCCCATGGACTGCAACACGCCAGGCTTCCCTGTCCATCACCAACTCCCAGAGCTTGCTCAAACTCATGTCCATCGAATCAGTGATGCCATCCAACCATCTCATCCTCTGTCATCCCCTTCTCCTGCCTTCAATCTTCCCCAGCACCAGGGTCTTTTCTAATGAGTCAGTTCTTAGCATCAGGTGGCCAAAGTATTGGAGCTTCAGCTTCAGCATCAGTCCTTCCAATGAATATTCAGGACTGATTTCCTTTAGGATTGACTGGTTTGATCTCCCTGCAGTCCAAGGGACTCTCAAGAGTCTTCTCTAGCACCACAGTTAAAAAGCATCAGTTCTTTGGCGCTCAGCTTTCTTTATGGGCCAACTCTCACATCCATATATGACTACTGGAAAAACCACAGCTTTGACTAGATGGACCTTTGTTGGCAAAGTAATGTCTCTGCTTTTTAATATGCTGTCTAGGTTTGTCATAGCTTTTCTTCCAAGGAGCAAGCGTCTTTTCATTTCATGGCTGCAGTCACCATCTGCAGTGATTTTGGAGCCTAAGAAAATAAAGTCTCTCACTGTTTCCAGGAGGCAACTCAAGGGCCCCAAGAAGGGGATGCCCCCACAGGAAGCCCGTCTTCGGTGAGTGATGTGGTTTGAAATGAGAGACAAGTGGGATGCTGGGGCAGGGGGTGGAGCCTGATGGGGTCACTGATGCCTAAGGGTGACTGGAGCTCTGGGGGCCACAGAAACTGCCCCCAGGCCCCATCCCCTACCTTGGCACCTTTCTCACGGACCTGGTAATGCTGGATACCGCCCTGCCGGATATGCTGAAGGTCTGAGCCCTGACTCTTGACTCCTTACCCTCAGCACAGTGAGCTTCCTGACCTCTCACCCTTGACCTTGCCCATGCTCCCTGACCCCAGCTCCCTTAGTGCATGGGGTTCCTGATATCCCAGCCCCTGACCTTGATCTTCAACCCCTGACCTTGGAGTCTGAACTGTCTCCAGTTCAGACAAAGTTTGTCCCCAGGGGGATCTCATCAACTTTGAGAAGAGGAGAAAGGTAAGGGGGAGCTGTGGTGGGCAGGGGTGGAGGTGGGGAGGGGGTCCAGGGTTGGGGCAGAGCATGGGCGGAGGTCTCAGAGGCTGCCCCTTCAGGAGTGGGAGATCCTGGCCCGCATCCAGCAGCTGCAGAGACGCTGTCAGAGCTACTGCCTGAGCCCCCACCCGCCCATCCTGGCCGCCCTGCATGCCCAGCACAAGCTCAGCGAGGAGCAGAGGTAACAACTTGTGGCCTGCCCTGACAGCACCCCTCCAACCCTGCCACTGATCCTGGGTGACACCCCGGATCTGCACACCCCATGCACCTCCCCAGCTCCTCCTCAGATCCCCTCCTGAGCCTTCACCTCACCCCCCTGCCAGCCTGTCACCTGACATTGTCTCCAGCCCAGCCGAGGGCCCCAGTTGCCCTCTGACCCCAAACTTCGACCTCATCTGACTTTCTTTTCTTTCTTTTTTAAAAAGTCACTTTCTTTATTTTTGGCTGTGCTGGATGGTCATGGCTGCTCGGGCTTTTCTGTAGTTGCAGTGAGTGTGGTTACTCTTTCTGGCGCACCGAGTTCTCATTGTACTGGCTTCTTTTGCTGTGGAGCATGGGCTCTAGGCACACGGGCTTCAGTAGTTGTGGCTCCTGGACTAGAGCACAGGGTCAGTAGTTGTGATGCCTGGGCTTAGTTGTTCCACAGCCTGTGGGATCTTCCCAGACCAAGGATGGAACCAGTGTCTCCTGCATTGGCAGGCAGATTCTTTACCACTGAGCCATTAGGGAAGCCCTTGTCTGACTTTTGGACTTCAGTGTTTAATGTGTAGCCAGCTGTTCCGCTCAACCATCCTATCTTTTCTCTTCCCCACCTCTGGCCCCATCTGACCCGTGACCCACCTCTGACTCTCTGAGGCCAACCACTGACCCCCAGTTCTGAGCAACTGACTCCAACTTTGACATATATCTGACTTATGACCCCCAGGCAGTTGACCCCAATTCAACTGTATCAACTCATTTGATTGAATCCATGACCCTAATCATTGACCCCAGTGATTATCTGACCTTGAACTCTATCCTTGACCCAATTTGACTCCTCAGTCCCACTCTGTGAATCCCTGTGTGTCCTGCTAACCAAGCCATCTCATCTAATCACTGATAAGACCCTGAAACTGTAATATCCACATTTATTACCCTGATCTTGACATTGGGTGCCTAATTCCTGGCTGTACCCTCCCTCTACCCACACACACACCCAAAACCCAGCTCCTAACTGAATCTAATTCATTTCTCAACCCACCCATCCATCTACTTCTTGACCCTTCAGCTACCGCATCTCCCGGGTCATTGAGCCACCAGCCTCCTCCTGCCCCAGCTCCCCATGCATCCGACGGCAAATCAGCCTGACCAAGCGCCTCAGTGCGTGAGTTGCAGGGAGTATGTGGCGGGTGACGTGCACAGGGATGGGATCTGCTCCAGGGTCTGTGTTTGGTCTTTGCCTCATCCCGTTCCCTATTTTCAGGAAGCTGTCCCGGGAGAGAGTTTCATCCCCTGGTGGAAGTCCTGGGGATCCCTCATCCTCCACCTCAAGGTGAGCATCCCATCTGATGAAGGAACTGGAGAGGGGTCAGAGTTCAGGGCAGCCACCCCACTTCAGATTCTGTGTCTCCCCCAGTCTGTCCCCAGCATCCCCTCCATCCAGTCCTAGAACCAAGGACCCTCCTACAGGCAGTCCTCCAGCCTCTCCAGGGCCCCAGAGCCCCAGCACCAAGGTACCAAGACTATGTGTACATGTGGGACTGCGGGCACCCAGGGCTGTTTTGTGTGTGTGTGTGTGCGTGCGCACACAGGATTTCACAGCCAAGTATGTGCACAGGAGACCGTGAACACAGTTGACTCAGCATTCTGAGCATATGTCTGGAAAACTGCATGCATCTCTATGGACCCACTTAAGGGACTGTCCGTCACTTACACTCAGATCTGGACAAGAGCTTCCACTTACCCACAAGGCACTCTGGGTGGCAGTCACTACTTTTGTAAGGATATGTGTTTTCCCAGGAAAGGGCTTCCCTGGTGGCTCAGCAGTAAAGAATCCACTTGCGATGCAGGAAACACATGAGACATATGTTCAATTCCTGGGTCAGGAAGATCCCCTGGAGAAAGGCATGGCAACCCACTCCAGTCTTCTTGCCTGGAGAATCCCATGGACAGAGGAGCCTGGTGGGCTATGGTCCATAGGGTCGCAAAGAGTTGGACTCAATTTAGCACAAACACAGGAATTTGCATACCTGGAGGGGAAATGCTGGCGTGAATAGCCATAGTATCCATGGGCCCTGTGCAGGGCTTCTGGTGTTCATGGGCTTGTGCCCATCCAACAATTGTGAGCAAACGTGGGCACTCGCTGCTCTCAGATTACATGGGGTTTCTTGTGTGTGAACACGAGTCATGTGTGAATTCCTGTAACAGTATGAAGGTCTGTATGTGATGGGATGGCATAGATGCGGGCATCTATGGGTTGGGATGGCATAGATACCCTAATTGCGCATCCCCAGGCTCAGGGTATGCAGGAAGATGTGTTGAATACAATGAGGGAGGGGCCTCACTCTCTCCCCGCTCAGCCCCTACCCCCGCTGTCCACAGCTGCCCCTGAGCCCGGACCTGCCAGGCCCCTGGTCCCTGGCCCTACCCTTGAGTGGCCCTCGTATCTCCCTCCCTGGGCAGCAGGGCTCAGAGGCCCGCGTCATCCGGGTCAGCATCGACAATGACCATGGCAATCTGTATCGGAGCATCTTGGTGAGGAGCTGAGCCTGAGACCTGCTGGGGACAGCCCTGCCCTTGGGGCTTGGATGGTCATCCCTTACCTCCCAGCCTCTCTTTGCAGCTCACTAGTCAGGACAAGGCCCCCACCGTGGTCCAGCGAGCCTTGGAAAAACACAATGTGGCCGAGCCCTGGGTCCAGGACTATCAGCTCTTCCAAGTCCTTCCTGGGGACAGAGGTGAGTAAGGACAGCTTGGAGCCTGGGCTAAGGGGCAGTTGGCTGGGGAGGATGGCAGGCTGACCAGGGTGGTTCTGGAACCGAGTAGGGGTGAGATGCAGCAGGGTGGGGTTACGAGGCAGAAAAATATTGATGCCTCCCTTAGGAGGGATCATTAGGTTGTCCTAGCTCAGTGTGAGGGAAGGGGGCACCAAAAGGGTCTTCCTAGGATTTATAGGGAAATGAGATTATCTGGGAACCAGTGGGAGAAGGAGTATAGAAGGTCATCTGGGTTTCGCTTTGTAGAATTGTGAGGTTGTTTGGGCTCAACCTCATGGAGCACAAGACTGAAGGGGGGGTCTGGGCTTGAATCTGAGGCGAAATGAGTTTGTCCAAGTTTGGTATTGGGGACTCTGAAGTTACTTGAACTTGGCATGGGAGAGGGCCACGTGGTACTGAAATTCAGGGTAGGAAATGAGATTGTTCAATGTAAAGTGAGTAGGAAGTTGTCTGCTTTTAAAGGGAGAGAAGTAACAGGGAACTATATTGAATATCCTGTGACAAACCATAATTGAAAAGAAAATGTAAAAGCATATATGTGGGCTTCCCTGGTGGCTCAGATGGTAAAGAATCTGCCTCAGTGCAAGAGACCAGGGTTCAATCTGGGTTGGGAAGATCCCCTGGAGAAGGGAATGGCAACCCACTCCAGTATTCTTGCTTGGAGAATCCCATGGACAGAGGAGCCTGGCAGGCTACAGTCCACAGGGCTGCCACACAACTAAGCGACTAACAGTTTCACTTTTTTCACATACATATATATGTATGAATAGCTGAGTCACTTTGCTGTACAGGAGAAATTAACAACACATCGTAAATCAACTGCACTTCAATTAAACGTTTTAAGAAATGACAAATATGTATATAAAGGAGGGAGAGGCAAGACATTGACATGCTAGGGAATTCCCTGGCAGTCCAGTGATTAGGACTCCACGCTTTCACTGCTGGGGGCCTGGGTTTGATCCCTGGTTGGGGAACTAAGATCCTGCAAGCTGTGTGATGCAGCCAAAAGGAAAAAAAGAAAAAAAAGACTGACATGCTAAAGGGATACATGAGGGTGTTCACATGACAAGTGTGAGGGTTGTACAGGCTGGAAGTGGGAAGTCCGAAGTTGTCCAAGTTCATGTCCTAGAGCAGCATGAACTTGGCTGGGAGTTGGCTGCAGGGGGGAGGGTGGGGTGAGCAGGACGTTGATTGGGGTGGGAGGCCTGACTTTGCTCAAGCTTCTAGTGCAGGTTGTCTAGACTCCAGGGGAATAGGAGGAGGTTGCCCAGGTTCACAGTGGGGGAGACATGAGGTTGTGCAGGCTTGGAGTGGGAACTTGTCTAGATTTCCAATGAGAGGGGAATGAGGTTGGCTTAGCACTGGCTGAAGGGATCCAAGATTGTTCAGGTTGCGTGGTGAGTGGTAGAAGGTTCCCTAGGTCCTTTGTGGGGGAAGTGCCAGATTGTGTGAGCTTTTCACCATCTTCTCCATGCTTGGCCAGAGCTCCTGATTCCTGACAACGCCAACGTGTTCTATGCCATGAGCCCAGCCGCCCCTGGAGACTTCGTGCTGCGGCGGAAGGAGGGGGCCCAGCATACAACCTCAGTCTCCCTATCCACTCCTCCAGGATATGGGCCTCATGGGCAGCAAGGGGTCTGGCTTCTATAACCAGGAGGTGGGGAGGGGGCTCCTCTATGAAAAGCTCCAATTCCCCAGTAGAGGTCATTGTGCTCCATACCCTGTAACCCCCCCAATTTTATTGGACCTCACCCCTCTGACCCTCTTGGCACCAGATCCCTGTTCCAAAGACACCAGCCCATGAGGCTGGCTGGTGGAGAGCTTCATCTTACAGAAAGGGGTGGGGTGTCAGGGGTCAGATCCTCCCCCAGAGAAACTATTGGAGACACACCAAAAGTGGCAAAAATGGATGAAAATAGTGACCAAAGTTATAAAACAGGAGTCAGTCTTGTTTGTTCTGTGCCTGTGCCCCAAGTCTACTCTTCATTAGGATAAAAATTTAAATAAGAAAAGAAGGGTTTCCCTGGTGGCTCAGTAGTAAAGAACCCGCCTGCCAACACAGGAGACACGGGATCCATCCCTGGTCTGGGAAGATCCCACATGCTGTGGAGCAACTAAGCCCGTGTGCCACAACTATTGAGCCTGTGCTTTAGAGCCTGGGGACCACGACTCCTGGGCCCGTGTGCTGCAGCTCTGAAGTCTTCAAGCTCTAGAGCCTGTGTTCCACAACAAGAGAAGCCGCCATGACGAGAAACCTGCGCGCCGTAGCTAAAGAGTAGCCCCCCGCCTGCTGCTTAAAGGAAATCCTGTGCAGCAATGAAGACCCAGCACATCCAAAAATAAATAAAAATTAGAAAAGAAAAACTAAGAGCCCTAAGAAAGGGGTTGAGTGAGGCACGGCTGACACCAGCATGGGGTGGGAGTGGGGTTCTGTCACAAACAGAGGGTTCAGGACTCTGTCCCTCAACATTGTTGGGGTAATATAATTCTTTCCTGCTGGGTATATGGAAGAGGGAAGAAATGAAATTCCATCAGAACTTGAGGCAAATAACATCATCATGTGAAAAACAATCATAACAACATCAGCAACAACAATACCCAGTTATGAACTCCCACTCCGCTAGACATCAACTATGGGCTTTATATCTAACTGTATTAATAAGGGTTCTTGCTTTTTCAAGTGTTCAAAAACCCAATTCAAACAGGAATGGGCAAAAAAACAGAAATGAATGCCCCTGTAATTGAAAAGTTCCATGGGGCCAGCTTCAGGCACTGTTGGATCCAGGGACTCAAAAGATGTCACCAGGACTTTGTAACAGAGTCTCTTGCCTCTGATTTGCTCTGAGAATGAGACTGTCCATTGACTCCCTAAATCCAATCACCTTCTCCTATGGTTACAGAAACACTGATTTTTCAGCTGGTTCAGCTGGCTACCCAGAGTAACAACTGCATTTCCAGTCTCCCTTGCAGTGAAATGTGGTCATATGACTAAGTCTCAGCCAATGAGTTGTAAAGGGAAAGGATGTGGGTACATTCCAGGCTCTGCCCTTAAAGAGAAGGGGTGTGTCCTCTCCTGCCTTTTTTTGCCTTGGGTTGATTAGAATGAAGATACGGAGTGGATCAGCTTGGACTGGGTGGTTCATACCATCTGAACAACTGAGCAGCAAACTGGAAGGATCATGGCCCTCTGAGACCAGGGAGCAAACACACTGTGTTGCTGCTACTTGAACTGTTACAAAAGAAAATAAATATCTATCTCAAGACTTCCCTGGTGGTCCAGCAGCTAAGACTGAGCTCCCAATGTTGGGGGCCTGAGTTCCATCCCTGGTCAGGGAACTAGATCCTACATGCTGAACACCACAACTAAAGATCCTGTGAGCTGTGATTGAGACCTAGCACAGCCAAATAAATACATATTCTTCTTAAATGCCCAGCTTATTTAAGCCATCAGTATTATTTGGGTCTCTGTTACAGCAGCCAAAAAAAAATTTTTTTTAATGAATATTGCCCCACTCCAAGGCTGGATCACCCTCATGGGGGCGGTGCCATTCTTACATCCCACCAGTTCCACCTGCCATGCAAGGAAAATCCCTGGGACTTCCCTGGCAGTCCATTGGTTAAGAATCCCCCTTGCAATGATGCAGGGGACACGGGTTTGATCTCTGGTGAGGGAACTAAGATCCCATGTGTCTCAGAGCAACTAAGCCTGAATGCCACAACTAGAGAATCTGTGTACTGCAACAAAAGATCCCACATGCTGCAACTAAGACCTGATGTAGCCAAATTAATTCATTTAAAAAAGCAATTGGATGTAACAGTATTCTTCTTAAATTGTTATTGTTGTTCAGTCACTAAGTCATGTCAGACTGTTTGCAAACCCCATGGACTGCAGCGCAATCTTCCCTGTCCTTCTTAAATTAGCTTAAGCAGATAATTGCTATCCTTACTGAGCGCTTACTGTGTGCCAGGCATGTTCTCGTAACTTGATGTAATCTATTCATAATCCTCACATAAGCCTTATGAGGGGGCATTATTATCATGCCCATTTTATACATGAAAAACCGAGACTAGGGAGGGTTAAGTAGCTTATCTAAGGTTGCAGGGCAAGTGACATGTGGAATGCATCAGAACATATGCTCTTACCCAGGGAGCTAGCTTGCCTCTCATAAGAACAGTTTACAGTTTCTTCCTCTCTCTCTCTCTCTCTCTCTCTCTCTCTCTCTCTCTCTCTCACACACACACACACACACACACACACATAAACACACTCAATCTAAATGCCAATTTCCTGAGGAAGAGATTCTCATTGACTAGTTTTTTTTGGTTGTTGTTCCACGGCAAGGGATGTGGGATTTTAGTTCCCCTCAGTTCAGTTCAGTTCAGTTCAATGGCTCAGTCGTGTCTGACTCTTTGTGACCCCATGAATCGCAGCATGCCAGGCCTCCCTGTCCATCACCAACTCCCAGAGTTCACCCAAACTCATGTGCATCGAGTTGGTGATGCCATCCAGCCATCTAATCCTCTGTCGTCCCCTTCTCTTCCTGCCCCCAATCCCTCCCAGCATCAGGGTCTTTTCCAATGAGTCAACTCTTCACATGAGGTGGCCAAAGTATTGGAGCTTCAGCCTCAGCATCAGTCCTTCCAATGAACACCCAGGACTGATCTCCTTTAGGATGGACTGGTTGGATCTCCTTGCAGTCCAAGGGACTCTCAAGAGTCTTCTCCAACACCACAGTTCAAAGGCATCAATTCTTCGGCGCTCAGCTTTCTTTACAGTCCAACTCTCACATCCATACATGACCATTGGAAAAACCATAGCCTTGACTAGATGGATTTTGTTGGCAAAGTAATGTCTCTGCTTTTTAATATGCTATCTAGGTTGGTCATAACTTTCCTTCTAAGGGGTAAGTGTCTTTTAATTTCATGGCTGCAATCACCATCTGCAGTGATTTTGGAGCCCCCCAAAATAAAATCTGACACTGTTTCCACTGTTTCCCCATCTATTTGCCATGAAGTGATGGGACCAGATGCCATGATCTTAGTTTTCTGAATGTTGAGCTTTAGGCCAACTTTTTCACTCTCCTCTTTCACCAAGAGGCTTTTTAGTTCCTCTTCACTTTCTGCCATAAGGGTGGTGTCATCTGCATATCTGAGGTTATTGATACCTCTCCCGGCAATCTTGATTCCAGCTTGTGCTTCTTCCAGCCCAGAGTTTCTCATGATGTACTCTGCATATAAGTTAAATAACTAGAGACCAAATCCACGCCCCCTGCAGAAGCACAGAGTCCTAACCACTGGACAGCCAGGGAATCCCTCCACTTCTGTTTTTAAAAGTGCAGGAGGTTAAAAAAAAAAAGAAAGGTGCAGGAGTACTCAGGAATAGCTCTCTCCAGTGGCTAACACAAGGTCAGCTGTCTCCCTACACCTCTCAGCTTGGTTTTTCGCTCATCTTTTACTCCACAAATATTCCCTGACCTCCTATTATATGCCAGGCTCTGTTGTAGGTGCTGGGGATATAGAAATGAACAAAACAGACTAATGAAGGTGGTGAATCAATAATAAAACATCAAATACATATTACATATTTATACAAAAAGTACAGGAAATGCAAAATGCTGCTGCTGCTATTACTACCAAACCATTTAAGGACTGATGTGTGCGTGGGGTGAGGCGGGGGCGGTGAGAGGGGGGCGGTGAGAGGGTTGCTATTTTAAACAGGGTGATCCAGGAGGACTTCACTGAGGAAGTGACATTTAGTTAGAATCCTGAGTAAACTGAAAGTGAGCTGCATGTACATTTAGAGGAAGAACCTTGCAAGTGGAGGGAACAGACAGTGCAGAAGTCCACCTTAGCTTCACCATCAGCCAATTTTTTTCCTCCTAATGACAAAGATGTCTCTGGCTGCTCCATCTGCCTACCTCGTCATCCAATAGAAAGCGGCACCTCCTTTCCTAGCTACTCCAGGGAAAATCCCAGAATGGAAGCTCATTGGATCCCCTTGGGTCACATGCCACCCCTGAACCAATTACTGTGCTCCGGGGAATGGAGCTCTCTAATTGGCTAATCTGGGGCTGGCTGACGCAATAAGGTAGGTATCCCCTGCTTCCCAAGGCATGCATCTCTTTGGGGCGGAGGGTGTTTACCCCAGTTGAAGCTCAGCCCAAGAGAACAGCTTTTATGATGTGTTCTATACAGATTATTGAAAGAACTGCACGTTCCTTGTAAAATAAAATCCCAAGAGTATACAAAATGTAAGCAGAAAATGCCCCAAAATCACAAATAAAATCTCGCATTCTAGAATACATGTAATTTTTACAAACGCAGGCTCTTTCATACTTACTATCTGGCAGTACTTCCCAACATTGTGCAAACATTCAACGGCTATTAGGCTTATTATATTCCTACCCAGACTGGGAAGAGATGTTGATTAGTACGATACTATCAGTAGTTGCAGTTTACGTTTTTTGAATGCTTGCTATGTGCCAAGTCGGATTTTATAGATTAAAAGGCTGAAGCTCAGATAAAGTAAGTAACCCGTCCAGGGTCGCACAGCAAGAAAGTGTCTGAGGCAGAAAGCAGAGCAGTTCCTTCCCTCCACCCCCAAGGGGGTGCGGAGCCCAGGGCCCCTGCTCTCTGTAGCCTGGCCCCACAGGGCGGCTGCCTCCCTCTTATCTCAGCTCGGGCTGCCTGCTGGTCCCGCCCCCTCGGGGGAGCTGCCACTTGGAGGCGCCTGGCCGGGAAGGCCTGGTCAGCTGTGTCCGGCGGAGGCAGCTGCTGACCCAGCTGTGGCCTGTGCCAGGGGCGGAAGACGTGGGGCGGGGGGAGTAGGCAGGAGCCCTGGGCCCCCGGCTGGGGCTACATTATGTATCATCTCCCGGCACCCCTCCGGGCTGGAATTGGCTTCCTCTGCCTCTTGCTCGCTGGGGCAGCCTGGGCTCCCCCACCCAATCCAACGGACCCCAAGTTTGAAAACAAAGGTAAGGGTGGAGTTGAGTGTAGACCCCAGCACTGGATCTTGGAGGGCAATATGGGGGCCCGAACTTCCTGCCCGGACCCTTGGGGTCACCCAGGTTCTCATTCTGAGTCTGTGACCTGGAGCCCAAGGTGGTGTCTGAACCCCTAGACCGGGATCTCATATGGCACGCTGGGGTCTATATCCCCAGACTGGGTTCTGGGGGAGAAGCTAGAAAGGGGGCATAAGAGTCCTGCTCTATCTCTACAACGAACTTGGGGCGTGCTAAACGCTAAATGGGGCAGGGGTAGTGCTGTAGTCTAGAGTCCTATATTCTAGAGTCCCTGAGCTAAGGGGATCTAACCGACCCTTCAAGCGGGGAGGGAGGGTAAAACCCGAGTCCGAGTCAGAGGGGCCGAGCCGCAGGCGACTGTAAACACGGTTGGCATGCGGGCGCCAGATCCCTGGGTCCGCTGGGTTGAGGGATGGGAACGGGGGGCACGGTTGGCGCTATCGGGCCGCCGGGAGCCTGCCGGGGCTGATAGGGGACCCCGCCTCCTGCACACACACTCACCCGCACGCAAGTCCCTAGGTTGGGGCGGGGCCGGCAGCGGGAGGCGGAGGCCTTGAATGCTGCGCTCAACAAAGCCGGTCGCGGGTGGGCGGCGTGTGTGTTGGAGGGAGACAATAAGACACGCAACCTACGCTTGGAAGTTTGGGGGGCACTACTTCGGCGGACCCCTCGAAGGGCCCCGCTGGAAGAACAGGGGCGGGGCTTTTTTTCTTATCGGTCCGCACAGGCGGCAGGAGGGAGGGAAGGATGCTGTGGCTCGAGAAAGGGACTCGGGTCCCTTGACCCCCTCCCCTGACCCCCATCCTCAGCGGCCCTGCTGACAGCCCGCGAGCCTGATGAGTTTCTGTGCTTCACCGAGCGCTTGGAGGATTTGGTGTGTTTCTGGGAGGAAGCGGCCACCGCCGGAGTCGGCCCAGACAACTACAGCTTCTCTTATCAGCTCGAGTGAGTTGGAAGAGGCGGGGTCAGGTGGATCGCCCCACAGGTGCAGGGGGCGGGCGGGCCGGGCAGACCTCCCAGGAGCTCGCATCTTGGGATGTTTCCTGGTGCCAGGGACCGGCTGCATCTCTGCTGGTGGGCAGTTGTGGGAAGCCCAGGGAGTCAGGGCTGACATGCACCCTAGTGGTCGGGGCTGGAGCACTCCCGTGATCACTGCTGGAGGGTAACCGCAAACTTCAGGACAGGAACAATACCGATCCAAAGCAGGACTTAAGGCGTCGCGTACGTCGGGGCTGGGACGCCCCCTGGTGGTGGTGTCCAGAAACGCGCCCTCGGTCCCCGCGAAACCTCCAAACTTGATCCCCCTACCCTCGCTGGTTCCTGGTTGAACAGGGGTGAGCCGTGGAAGCCATGCCGCCTGCATCAGGCACCCACCGCCCGCGGCTTGGTGCGTTTCTGGTGCTCGCTGCCTACAGCCGACACGTCGAGCTTCGTGCCCCTAGAGCTGCACGTCACTGCGGCCTCGGGCGCTTCACGCTACCGCCGTACCATTCACGTCAACGAAGTGGGTAAGTGCGCTGGGAACAGGGGATTGGTCGGGAGGGAGTCCCAGTTTCCGCCCACCTAAGGAAACCCCTCTCCGCAGTGCTCCTAGACCCTCCCGCCAGGCTTGTAGCTCGGCGGGCCGACGAGGGCGGCCACGTGGTACTGCGCTGGCTCCCGCCGCCTGGGGCACCCATGGCGAGCCTTATCCGCTATGAGGTGAATATCTCGGCAGAGAACGCCGCAGGGAGCGCACAGAGGGTGAGGCCCGTCCCTATGACCTAGCCCCAGAGGGCTCCAGACTGGACAGGCCCTCTAAGTCTCACCCTGACTGTCACTAGGGCCCCGCCCCCTTGGCCTCGTCCCTTCCACGCCCTGCCCAAGACATCTCCACGTCCACTG
Source organism: Bos indicus (assembly GCF_029378745.1). Classification (NCBI taxonomy): domain Eukaryota; kingdom Metazoa; phylum Chordata; class Mammalia; order Artiodactyla; family Bovidae; genus Bos; species Bos indicus. Next base: position 15,532,278 of record NC_091766.1, on the reverse strand, counting down.
ACTTGTCCCTTTTCCCAATGATCCCCTTTTCCCAGCCCACCTGGACTCAACCTTTCTTAACTCTTGCCTGGAACCCTAGACCGCTCCAGTGTCCGCCCTGTCTGTTCGCAGGCCCAGCTGTTAAATAGCCGAAGTGCGCCCGTTTCTACCCAGGGCCCCATCCTGATTGGCCCCAAGCCTTCCTGGGCCCCGCCTCCTACTTTCGTTCCCGCCTTCCCATGCTTGGTTTCTGTTCTTCCTTTTTCTGATTGGCTGGATCCCTCAGAGTCCACCCCCACATGCCCTCCTTTGCCCACCCTGCCCCTATTGGCCACACCCCTCACCCGGGCCCCGCCTACAGGTGGAGATCCTCGACGGCCGCACCGAGTGCTTGCTGAGCAACCTGCGGGGCGGAACGCGGTACACCTTCATGGTACGCGCGCGTATGGCCGAGCCCAGCTTCGGTGGCTTCTGGAGCGCCTGGTCCGAGCCCGCGTCACTGCTGACGGCTAGTGGTGAGGCCCCAGGCAAGGGAGGTAGGAGGGGCTGGGCGGAGCATGGGGGCCAAGCTCACCGCCCTGACCTCTTCCCTGCTCCCCCAGACTTGGACCCCCTCATCCTGACGCTCTCCCTCGTCCTCGTGCTCATTCTGCTGCTGCTGGCCGTGCTGGCCCTGCTATCCCACCGCCGGTGAGCGCCCCACTCGGCATCTGGCTCAGACTCCCCTCCACTAACTTTCCCCTTTCCCTGTGAAAACCTAGGCTCAGAGACGGGCAGGCACTTGCCCAGGGTTACACAATGAAGAGTCGGTGGCAGGGTCAGGATGCAAGCCAGGTCACACTCAGATTCTTACTTAAAATTCTCTGCTCTGGGGCATACTTTTTGGGTTTTCCTCCTACCTCAGTGTCTGCTCCTTCTTGGATTCCCTTGTGAATGTGCGTGCGTGCTATGCTAAGTCATTTCAGTCGTGTCTGACTCTTTGTGACTCCATGGACTGTAGCCCGCCAGGCTCCTCTGTCCGTGGGATTCTCCATGCAAGAATACTGGAGTGGGTGGCCATGCCCTCCTCCTGGATTGTTCCAACCCACGGATGGAACCTGCATCTCCTGCCTTTTAGGCGGATTCTTTACCACTGAGCCACCGGGGAAACCCTTCTTTGTGAATACTTTTTTCCCAGTTTCATTAACTTCTGTAAAGCCAACCAAATGGGCTTCATGAAACGACTTAGCCCCAAATGCCTCCCACCTGTTGTCAAGGTCCTTAGGTGTTTTATGACATGACCAGCCATCCTGAGGTTTTCGTAATTCAGTTTTTGTGACCCGAGTACAAACTATGTATTTTCACACCCCCAAGCCTTGGGATACACTGTTCCTTCTGCCAGGAATGTCCTTCTTGCCATGCCTGCCAAGCAATCTCCTAGTTCTTTCAAAACCTTGTTTATTTACTTGATTGGGAAATACTGAGTGCCAGCTATGTGCTAGGCACTGGGAAGAAAGAGCAGAACAAACCAGATGTGTCTCTACTCTTGTGGATCTCATAGCTAAGTCACACAACAAATAAGGGAACCAACAGATATTTGATTATAAATTGTGATGAGAGATAGCAGAAATATCGGGCTTCCCAGGTGGCACTAGTGGTAAGGAATTCCCCTGCCAGTGCAGGAGACATAAGAGTCTCAGGTTTGATCCCTGGCTTGGGCTGATCCCCTGGAAGAGTGCATGGCAATCCACTCCAGTATTCTTGCCTGGAGAATCCCATGGACAGAGGAGCCTGGTGGGCTACAGGCTGTAAGGTCACAAAGAGTCAGACATGACTGAAGCGACTCAGCATGCATGCCCATGGGGACAGGACGGACAGAATAGATAGGTGAGAGGAGGTGACATCAGAGCAGAAACCTGAATCCTGGGAAACAGGCAGCCATGTGAAAAGCAGGGAGCGAAAAACAGCAAGTGCAAAGGTCCTGAGATGGGAATGAGCTTGGAACATTGAAGCAGCTGCAAGAAAAGCTGTTTCCCTAGAGCAGAGTGTGTAAGGTGGTGGGGGGCGGGGGGGAGGGAGATGAGGGAGGTAACAGGAATTAGATCATGTAGGGTCTTCTGTAGGAGTTTGGACTTTATCCTGAATGCACTGGAGAACCATGGAAAAGAGTGAGAAGGAAAGTAGCATAATGGACCTTCAGACAAGCCTGGGTGGGTTTTAGAGGGACCATAAGGCAGTGTATATTGAACTCCTGTGTATCCTTCAAAACCCTGTTCCCATTGCCCTTCTATAGGGCCTTGCAGATGCTTTGGCAGAACCCCTGTCCCATGCACTCCTCTGCCTTCAACATGACCACAAGGGACTAGGAGTAGCTTTGCCCCATGGATGGTGCCGAGGGGGTGTTGGTGAATGTTCAGTGACACATGCCCAGGTATCTGTTTGTTTTGGTTTCACCAGGACTCTGAAGCAGAAGATCTGGCCTGGCATCCCAAGCCCTGAGAGCGAGTTTGAAGGCCTCTTCACAACCCACAAGGGTAATTTCCAGGTAGGCGGCCTGGTTGTTCCTTCCAGGCCTGGGGCTTCCCTGCTCCTGTGGCCGAACTCCAAGTGTCTGAGCAAGGTGGTGCTGTTTCCCCAGCTGTGGCTGTACCAGACTGACGGGTGTCTGTGGTGGAGCCCCAGCACCCCCCTCCCAGAGGACCCACCTGCCCCCCTGGAAGTCCTCTCTGAGTGCTGCTGGGGGGTGACACAGGCAGTGGAACCTGGGGCAGATGACGGGGGGCCCCTCCTGGAGCCAGTGGGCAGCGAGCATGCCCAAGACAGCTACCTGGTACTGGACAAGTGGTTGCTGCCCCGGAGTCCGCCGAGCGAGGATCTCCTGCAGCCTGGTGGCGATATGGACATAGTGACCATGGATGAAGCCTCAGAAGCGTCCTCCTGCACATCCGCTTTGGCCCTGAAGCCTGGGCCGGAGGGGGCCTCTGCTACTAGCTTTGAGTACACCATTCTTGACCCCAGCTCCCAGCTCTTGCGCCCAAGGGCACTGCCCCCTGAGCTGCTCCCCACCCCACCCCACCTAAAGTACCTGTACCTCGTGGTGTCTGACTCTGGCATCTCAACTGACTACAGCTCAGGGGGTTCCCAGGAAGCCCAGGGGGGTTCATCCAATGGTCCCTACTCCAACCCTTATGAGAACAGCCTCATCCCAGCCCCCAAGCCTTCACCCCCAAGCTACGTGGCCTGCTCCTAGGACTCCAGCCCTCAGAGCCACAGAGACCCAGAATGACCCCACTGCTACTCAAGGCCCAAGGTTTATCCAGCAGGGTCAGTGAGGCCTGCTGACCTTGGCTTTCTGCTCAATTCATCCTGCTCAGAAAGTCACAGCCTTGCAGTATTTTTAAATGTACAGTTTTTTGTGTGTAGATAGATAAATATATATATATATATATACTTTATATATAAATATATACAAGTTTCCTGTCGTGACTTCTATAAATACCTGTAAGCCCCATCTTTTCCCTGGGCCCAGGCCATAGAAGCAGCAGCAAAAAGTCTGGAGTTAAATCTAAAATTCTCACCTGGCAATCTGAATAATAATAACAGAATGAATTGGTCAGTATAAGTTATGCTAGCTGCCCTAACAACAACCCATTCCCTTCTCTAGGGGGTCTTCTCAACCAAGGGATTGAATCCAGGCCTCCTACATTGCAGGCAGATTCTTTACCAGCTGAGTCACCAGGGAAGCACTTTCTCTCATACAATTCAAATAGATGGTTAGCTTATCCCTGGGATGAGTCAGAAACCCAGGCTGTAGCTTAACCATCTCCTAGGGGTACTCTGGGGTCTTCAGATGGACCCTCTGCATCCTTCCAGCCCACAAGAGAGAGACAGCAGAAGATTTTTGTGGGCCACTTTAGGGATGTAGCCTGGAGGTGGGCGCCACCTCTTCACAAATTCTGCTGGCTAGAAATGGGCATGTGACTTCCGTAAGAACCATGGACAGCTGGGAAATGTAGTTCAGCTGTGCACCCAAGCGAGGAGAGCTGTTTAATGAGCAGCTAGCTAGTCTCTGCCGCTAATAATACTAACATTAATTCCTAAGGCTTTATTCCGAATCTGGTTCTAAGAAAGCACTCTGATGACACCAAAGGTCAATCAAGTGGCTCATTGGAAGTTTTCGGCTTAACTGCTTTTTAAAAGTTTGACATAACCTAGGAAAGCATACCTTCTATTCCAGCAATTCCACTTTTAGATATGTACCCTAAAAACCCTCACACACATGGACCAGGATATGTGTACGATTGTTAATAGTAGTAAATAAGTCAATCTGATCATACCTAATTTAGGGTATAGTCACTCATGGAATTACATGCAGTATGGAAAAAGGAATGAATGAAAATGTGGCCGAATCTTAGTACCAGTGTTGAGAGCGAAGTTTCAGATTACATTTATCATGAAATTCTTCTTTATAAAATTCAAAACAGAAAAATTAAACAATATATTGGCTGGGCACAATATATACAGGATAATGGTATATTTACGAGAGAAAAAGCACTTTACAATCTTAAGATCTTTGAATTTGCATCTGTCTTGGGTAAACTCTGGGAGTTGGTAATGAACAAGGAGGCCTGGTGTACTGTGGTTCATGGGGTCGCAAAGAGTTGGACATGACTGAGTGACTGAACTGAACTGAACTGAGGTAGGTGTTCCAGACAGGGAAACAGGCATGGAGAAGTTGTCACACTCCAAAGCTCACGGTTGGCCTCCAGAGCTTGAACCTTTGTGCGAGCTGGTGTCAACCGCCTGGGTGGGCCGTCGGGTGACTGTCATCTCTCCATCTGGTTGAAAAATCACCCACCATTCTTCCCTGGGGCCCAGCCCACCTGGCTCCAGGGAGGCTCGGAGGCAGCACTGTCCTGGGCCTGCTGCATCCGGCTGCAGCCAGCACTGGGCAGGGAAATACCTCTGAAGGAGTGCCAGCTGCAGAGCATTTCCACTGTCTCCTCCTTCCTCCTGGGTCTGGAGGGCCACAATGAGCCCACAGCCCCGGCCAGGCCCAACCCGGTGGCTGAAGTGGACAGCTGTGTCCAGAAGCAGGGCAGCCAGGTAGGCGGCTTCCTGGGACCCAGGGTCTTCTACTAGGTACTCCTCCAGGCCATCAAGCAGCAAGAGTGAGGGGGCTGGTCCACGGGCCTCATGGGCAGAGCACAGAAACCGGAGGAGCTCACGGGTTGAGGGTGGGTACTGGAAGCGGATCTTCTAGAAAGGGAAAAAGGAAAGGGCCAGATTCAGCATAGGAAGCCGAGCTTCCAGTTAGAGCAGCCCTGCTTCCTTGCATACTCCCCTGGACGAGGCTCTCACCCACTAGACCTCTGGTTCCAGCGTGAAGCAGCTCAGAGGGATCGAATATTCTTCTGTTCACCAACCCCTCCCCCTCGTTTTTTTCTTATCCTGCACTCGTCACTGCCCGGTATTATTAAGAACAAGGTACGCCTTTCTGCCAAATCTCTAGGGCAATCTTTCCACGGAAAACCCGCCCATAGCGTCCAACTCCACCAAGGACTCCTGTTTAGCTCCGCCCCTGACTCCACCCATTGGGAAGCAAATTTGTGGATTCTGCCCCTTCATTGGGTGGTTTCTCATTCAATCTAAACAAGGCTTCGTATCCCCGACTCGTCCATATTCCTTCCCACAATGTTTGCTTCGTCTCCGCCATTGGTCTGTCTCCGCCTATCAGTCAATCCCCCATTCGCCCCTCTACGGGCTGGTCCGCCTCTGGGCCCACCCCTCCCTACTTGTAATCGCAGTGGTTCGAGCGCTGGTCCAGTCCTGCGGGGCAGACTTTGAAGAGGCCTCCGGGTCAGGAAGAGGACCGGACCTCGGCCTTCCCCTGCCGCCTCCAGGGCCGCCGCGAATAGCAGCGCTGTCTTCCCAGAGCCTGGACCGCCGAGCAGCAGCAAAGGCGGTTCGGCTTCAGCTGTGTTCTTCCCGGGGCCCGCCGCGATGCCCAAGTTTAGCACTCGCCTCAGCGTCTCCGCCATTTGCCGCGTACTTCTGTTCAATCAGCGGCCGGTGCCTGCCCTTAATCCCGCCCAGGGCGGGGTCTCATTGGTTACAGTGCATTTAGCTTCTCCATTAGTCCAAAAATCTGTTCCTCAAAGTTAGATCGACGTTTCCTAGCTCCGCCCCTGGTGAGGGGGCGAATAACCTAGTTTGAACAACAAATGGAGGCGTTTCAAGGCGATAAGGCCCTCTCGTAAGTGAGTCCGCTGGCGGAAGCACCACGAATACTATTATTGTGAGCTAAGCAGCTAATCAGACAATATAAGGGTTCAGAGTTGGACGGAACAGGCCCTAATCACGGACACATTACTTAAAATCTCTGAGCCTCAGCTTTGCCCACCTGTAAGATGGAGCACATGGTCTCTCAGGAATATTGCGATGTGTGTGTGCGCGCGCGTTTCTGCTGATGTTACCTAATGACAAGGAAGGGGAGAAGTGGATAAGCTATCCGCTTGTCTCTCTCTGCACTTGAATGCTTGCACAAATGTGTGTGTGTTTGGGGTTGCAAGTTTGAGGATATTCATGTGCAAAACATCCGTCAGACAGCAAAGGAGTGTCTTTGAGGGTCTGTGAGAAGAGTCTCAGCTGGCTTCCTCATTGGCCTGGGGGCTTCTTGAGTCCTGCTTAGGGTATAGTGAGAGGCAGGACCATAGAACAAAAAAAAAAAAGAGAGAGAGAGAGAGAGAGAAGAGGCAAAGATGCAGGGGCTGGGAGACTGAGGGAGAGCCACAGCAGGACCTTCTTTGTCAAGTTCACTTCAGTATCTCCAGCACCCAGACAGTGCTTGCTGCTGCTGCTGCTGCTAAGTCGCTTCAGTCGTGTCCGACTCTGTGCGACCCCATAGACGGCAGCCCACCAGGCTCCCCCGCCCCTGGGATTCTCCAGGCAAGAACACTGGAGTGGGTTGCCATTTCCTTCTCCAATGCATGAAAGTGAAAAGTGAAAAGGAAGTCGCTCGGTCGTGTCCGACTCTTAGCGACCCCATGGACTGCAGCCTACCAGGCTCCTCCATCCATGGGGTTTTCCAGGCAAGAGCACTGGAGTGGGGTGCCATTGCCTTCTCCGAGACAGTGCTTAGGGCACTGCAAGTCTCAACAAAGGCTTGTTAAAGGAATGAATAAAGAAAGGTAGGATAGATTGGAAACTGGAAGAGAAGGAAGAACAAGGTGAGTGGCCAAGTGAGCACTGGTTGGATATCTTCACACAGACTTCTCCCCAGAGCTGCCACTCACAGCCCTGTTGCCCTGGCAACTCTGTCTCCTGGTAACTTCAAAGTGGTGCTGTTGCCAGGAGACCCAGGGGCAGGGCTGAACTGAGATTTCCAGGGCTCTCTCTCTCCCTCTGGGGCCAGAAAAGAGCTTCACAACATCGCTCAATACACCCACTCACACAGACAGGCACCCCCACACTCCTACACCCACTCACACAGACAGGCACCCCCACACTCCTACACACACACAGAGGAAGGGCATCTCTGCATATATTTCATTTTCAGAATCCCCACCACCCACATGCTCACAATCATATCCTGACACAAAGCACCCCATACATACTCTTTCTCACATTCATGCCCCACACCCTTTCTCTTGCAAGTACACCAGAACACAGTCTGATACAACAATTCCTTTGCCGCCACACACACACACACACACGAGGCACACTGTTACATTGTCCTGTTAAATGCACCACCTCCTCCCTTGATTCACCTCGCTTTGCAACACTCTAAATAACAAGCACCTGTATCGCACAGTTCCACATAGTTATAAACACCAGAGCATGCTGAACACAGCCCCATTTCAAGTCCTTTGCACTTGCTGTTCCATTTCCTAGAGCATTCAGCTCCCACATATCTATCCCTCATTTTTTCCATTCTATTCAGGTTTCTACTCAAATTTTCTACTCACTTTTCCTGACTACCTGTGTAAAATCACACCCCTCCGCACTCTTTCACTGCTTCTTCACCTTTATTTTCTTTCCAAATACTTATCACTTCCAACCATATGTATTTATCTTATTGCCTCTCTCCCCACTAGAATGTCAGCTCAATTGAGGTAGAGTCCCTCTTTCTTTCACTGCTAGGTCTCCAGCTCCTAGAACAGCACCTGACATTGGATAGGTGCTCCTGAATGCATATACTGGCAGAGATGCAGACATTAGGTGTATCTCTCATGCATACACTACTTCTTTCCCTTGCTTCTTGGGACCCCATATTCATGTCCTGACAGAAGGACTTTACCTTACAGGGGCTCCCTGGAGGAGGCAGAACCAAAGGGTGAGGTGGACAGTTCAGGGTCAGTCTGTACTCCTCCCCCGTTTGTTGGCATCCTCAAGTGATAAGTTTATTCATTTAGCAAACACTTATTGAGCAAGTATGTTGTTCCTGACCCTGTTCTAGGAGGCACACAGACTCAGCAGTGAACAAACAACAACATCTCTGTCTCAGTGGAACTGACATCTTAGTGAGGGAGGTAATAATGGCCACCAAGCATAATGAAGAATTTAAATAGTCTATGAGCAGATGATAAGTCTGCATAAAAAAAGAGAGAGAGAGAGATTTGCACAGGGAAAGGAAGGGAAGGGACAATTGTTTGGTTTTTGCAATTTTAAACAGGATGGTAGGGGCAGGCCTCCCAGAGAAGGTAACACTTGAGGAAAGGCTCCTAGGAGGTGAGGGAGCGAATCATGCAGATATGAGGGGGAAGAGCATTCCAGGGGGGAGGCACCTGCAAGTGCAAAGGACTGGAGGCACTGGGAGAACCTCGGCCCTTACACAGAGTGCCATGGAGAGCCCAGAGAGCGTTTGAACACAGGAGGGTCATGGTCTGACTTACATTATAAAAAGGAGCTCAGTTTTGGTCAAGTTGAGGACAAGAGGCGGTGGGTCATGTGGAGAAGCCTTTTGAGTAAGCAGGAACATCTTTATCTGGATTTTCCACCTAAGATTATCCACCGTGCAGTGGGGGTGGGCAAGGCCAGGGCTGCAGTCTCCACCCTCCCTAGCGGGTCCAGACACTTCTTTGTGCCCGGCAGCCCCAACCTGACCTTTTCTTGGCCCAGGCTTAACATCAGAACCATGGACAGCGCCAACTGGTTTGTTCATAGAATACTGTCCGTTGTGCTGAAATTTTGCTTCTCTGCTGGGCCCCATGGAGGCAGCTGTGCTGTGGGGCTCAGGGGAAGGCAAGCCCTGGAAGTAGATACTCCATGCGGTGAAGTAGAGGGCTACATGATCCTATCCCTCCTTTGCCTTCAGCCCTCTCATGCGTCCATCTCATTTCTTGCAATGCAGAATCAACCACACCCCACTCCTCCAGGCACATTTCCTTTCCCTTCTATTTCCCCATCACTTGATCTGCTCCAGCCGTCGCTTGATCTGCTCCAGCCTCTCAGGTCTCCTCACTGTGCCCTGAACAAAGCCAGCACGTTGTCACTTCAGACCTTCATTCTTGCTGTTCCCTCTGCCTGGAACACTCCCCCACTCCACACTGCGGTTATTTGCAGGGCTCTCGTCCCTTCCTCCCTCCACACCACATCTCCAGTGCCAACTCCTCAGAAATAGCTTCCCTGGACACTCTCTTTAAATTGCAAACCATGTCCTCATTCCAAAGTTGTCCCATTGTCTTCTCTAGCTTGAGTTTTCTGTTTATTACTTATCAATATCTAACATATCAACGATACCAATTTCTGACCCAAATTCTTGATCCTGCAGTTTGAAATTTAGATTTTTTCAGATTTTCAAAAGGTACTATGGTGTAAATACGATGTACTGATTACTACCCCTAGGTGGACCTGGGGTAACATTCTAAATCACTGTATCTGCAACGAAACATAAGAATACTCACATAAAGTTAAGCAAATAAAAGCTATAATGACCTTAAGTCAGTTCAGGTCAGGTTTTGCCACAAATGAGTTATGAGGATAATTTTGGTTTCCAGACCTTCTTGAAATTGGGAATTGTAGTTTTGTGGCTAACTTATTGACCTCGTTTACTGTTTCTCTGGTGTTAGAATGTGAGCTCCATGAAGGCAGGATTTTGTGTCTATTCTGCTTAGTACTGCAGCCCCTTTGCCTAAGAAGACAGCACCTGCCACGCATGGGGGTGGGGTGGGGCGTGCTCCACAATGTTTTTTGACTGAATAAATGGATGGATCAATGAAGAAATGTGTAAGGAAAGAAGACTTCCCTTCCCTGGTTTTTGAATGGCTCCATGCCCTGAATGGCCTGAAGTCTCTTGAAGCCACAGCATGTTTGTGTGGGGGGGCTGTATGTGGCTCCCTGTCCTTCTACCTTCCCCAGTCTCTGCTGGGCCCTCAGGGGTTGGTTCTCAGCACAACCTCATAATCAAAACCCCTGGTCAGATCCATGTAGTCGGGGACTCAGCGTGGAGGTTCCTGCTGCCCTCAGCATCCCCTTCTATTAGGACCTCTACAGTCCCCTCACCGTATTCCCTGTACCCTCAGCACCCTGGCCATGGTCAAAAACAGGCCAGCCACCTGAGGAAGACAGTCACATGAGGCCCCTCACAGTATGTTTGTGTGCCTTACATGTGGCTTGCAGGGCTGTTTGCATTTGACAGATGAAGAATCAAGGGCACAGAGAGGTTAATTAACTTTCCTGAGGTGACACAACCAGGAAATGCTGAGCCTGGATTAAAGCCAAGTCATGGATCCTACAGCCCCATGCTGCCTCCCCGCTATCTCCCTGTGACTATACACTCACACCAAGCCTCACTGACACCCACACCCAACATCAAAGTCCTTCACCCCTGCCACCTGGAGGAGGAAGGCAGGCGGCCAAACTTCTGTTACAAACAGGTCTTTATTAAAGATGAGGAGGGGGTGTGAAAGGGGGGCAGTGTCTCTCCTGCCCACTGCCTTTGGCTGCCGGGGCTGGAGAGCCCTTTTTGCTCCACCCATGCCTCTATGATGGCACATCTGTATGAGGCTGAGGCATGGGGGCGGCGGGGGGGGCAGTGTGAAGAACAGGGGTGGTTCTAAGGAAAAAAAAAACTCCCTTCCCACAGCCCTAATAAATAACAGAAGGGTTTGAAGTGATCTGGGCACAGGCAAGGGGGAATGCAGCACCCTGAACCCCAAAACCTCTGAAATGGGGCAAGCCCTGCACAAGTTGGGAGTTAAGAGAGACTGGGTGAGAGATTGCACATGGGGGAGGGGCTGAGAGAGGAAGGGGTACCCAAAGGACCCTGCCATGGGGGAGCCTGCCCCCCACCCTCCAGCTGGACTCTGATTCTGAGGAGAGAGCATTCTCTCCTTTGCACATGCTTAGACATGGGCGGTCCCCCATTGACTGGAATCATACCCACCCACCTTGAGATTGAGAACCAAGGACTCCTATTTGTTGTTCAGAGGCTGAACACTGACTTAGAATTGCCCTCTTGCCTGAGGTGTCTAAGAAACGATGGGGATTCTCCTATTGGCTGGAGTAAACTCCTTTTGGCTAGAATTCTGAGAACTGGGAAGCTCCCATTGGCTGGGCAATGGCCAATGGGATCAGGCTTTGGCCCTTAAAAGGGCAATCCTAGGAGGCAAGGACCCACCTCCCAATTATGCCCACTTGGAGGTCCCAGAGGGCAAGAGACACGGGGTCCCCTCGATGTCCTTCCAGCCATCCTCTGATGTATGGGCCTGGCTGGCCTGGGGACAAGGGCTTTGGCACTCACACAGCACACGCACACACACGCGTGGCAGGGAAGAAATGGGGACTGGGCAGATTCTGGGTGGGTGTCAGGCCTCACAGCAGGTGGTCACGGCTGGCAAACAGGTAAGGGCTGAAATTGTCCCGGTGGAAGGGGGAGGGATAGAGTCCGCTAAGGGTGTATAGGTCCCGCAGCAGGGGTGTGGGCAGCAGCAGCTTCCGGCCACGGCCACCACCCCCGCCCGGCCCCCCAGGCCCAGGCGAAGAGGGTGAGGGGCCCTGGCTGGGGGCTGGTGCCGGCAGGGGCAGAGGGAGAGGCAGGGGCGTCGGCTCAGACCTCAATCGAGGGCGGGGCACACGGGGCGATGAACACATGGCTGGAGCCCTGGAGGACACGCAGTTGGGGATCAGGTGGCCACGGCGGGCGCAGTTCTGCGGCTCTAGGGATCAGGAATCAGAAGTCAAGGGATTAGAAAGCTTGGGAGAGGCCACAAGAGCACAGTGACACCTCTGTGGCAGTGACAGCCATCTGGAAGTCCCCCTATTTATCCTCCCGTCTCCTTGATACTCACTGGATGGGGTGAGCCGTGCCGGTGTCGAATGCGACCTGCAGCCCTCGGGTTCCTGAGACAAAGAGGCGGAGGGGAGGGGCTAGTGGCCCCCTGGGCACCCTGGCCACAGCCACAAGGGGCTCAAAGTGCATAGAGCCCAGTGGAACAGGTAACGAGTTTTCAGGATTAATCATGTCTCCTTGAGAGGGAGGGGGGACACACCCTTCCATTCTGTGGGACAGCCCCCCCCGGGACCCAGGTCCACAGAGACAAGTGATTCCTCTACCCCTCCATGGCCCTGAGACCCCTCACCGCCTGCCGACTTCCTCCCTCCTTGGTCCCCCCTCCACCCACCACCCTCTCCAGCCGGGAGCAGCCCCCGGCCCCCCTTACCTGGGCCACACTTAACTTTTCGAGGGGGCTGTCCATGGTGGGGGCTTGGCTCAGGTCCTCCCAAGGGGAGAGCCTTCGGCCAGAGGGTGGCCGGCTCTGGAAGTTGTGCACGACACAGGTGACCTATCAACAGAGGGAAAGGGGTTGTTGAGGCCTGAGGCCAATAAGGTAGATTACTATTGCCATTTGTCAGATAAGGAAACTGAGGCTTAGGTTTTCAAGAACAGCTAACACTTTTATGGTGCCTATAATGTGCTAAATACCGTTGTTTCCACTTTACTAAGAAATAGGTACCCTTATTACTTATTCCACATGGGGAGGCAAATGATGCTGAGTTGTGTAACAACAGGATGTAATCCTGTCCTTATTTAAACCTTTGGTATTTTGGACAACATGGGTTTTTCCATTAATCCTGATTTGGGAGAATATTTCATTAGAATATTATTTATCTTGGGACTTCCTTGGTGGCCCAGTAGTTAAGATTCTGTGTTTCCACTGCAGGGAACACAGGCTCAATCCCTGGTCAGGGAACCTGCATGCCATGTGCCTCCAAAAAAAATTATTTTTAATAAATAAAATAAATTTGTCATGATTAATATTATTTTATATTATTATTTATAATATTTCCCTGATCTTGAGTGTTCTGGTATCCCCCTTAGTTGGTGTACTCAAGTAAGTGCCTCACTTGCCTTACCCGGGTCCCAAACCTGTTATCCGATTTCACAGATGAGAATGTCCCAGCTAGGTAAGGCTAAGGGACTTGCCCAAGGTCACACAAAGTCCACACCCTTCATCATCATGCAGTCCTGCCTCGGGTCAGGGATGGAAGGCAAGGGGGCTCACCAGAAAGGTGGCAATCGCTGCCCCTGTCAGGAAGCCAGCCAGCACGTCCGACCAGTGGTTGCGGTACTCCGCCACGCGGACCACGCCCACCAGGAAAGCAGGGCACAGCAGGGCCAGGCAGAGTGAGGGTTTGACCAGGCGAGAGCCCTTCACGCGGAACACGAGTGTCACGTACATCTGCAGGGGCCGGACAGGTTAGAGGTCACACGGCAGCAACAGTTCCCAAACTCAAGTGGACATTACATTCAGGGAAGGGGGTGAGGTCTGAACCCTGAGAAGCCACGTTGGGGCTCCAAAGAACACAGCCAGGGGGACTGGAGTTCAGGGGATGGAGTCATGGACCCCCAGTGGGACTTTGCAGGAAAGAGGGTGTAGCCTGAGCACCAAAGAGCAGTAGATAGGGTCTGGGGCCCCAGGTCTCTGGGAGACCAATCACAGATGGTGAAAGATTCTTGCTGGCTGAGGGTGTAGCCACAAAGTCAGAGGGTGGAGTCAGGCCCAAGTGACAAGTGCTGTTAGGAGCTCCAAGAGGTGGAGTCCCCAAACACCTGGGGACCACTAACAGGGTTAGAAGCATAGTCCCCAACGCCAGAAAAAGCAGTCAGAGCAACAGTGGGTGCGACCAGGGAAAAGCAGGGGAGAAGAATCAGGAAGTTTCAACGAAATTGACTCAGGAGTATGGCCAGACCAATAAAAGGTGATGTCAAAGTGGGGGACAAGGGCTCCAGGGGACAGAGTTGAAAGCCCACTACCTAGTCACCCAGCCAATAACCAGGACCTGTGACACGGCAGGGAGTTGGCTAGGCTTCACTGGACAGAGTCTATAGAGCTGAGCCAATAGCCTCCTTCGGATGCGGGGTTAGTGGGTCTGGAGGCGTGGCTAAACACCAAGGGGACGGCTCTTGACTCAAGATGGGGGCGTGACCAGACTCCAAGGGGTGGAGCCAGAGCCTCCGCCCTAGGGGCGGAGTCACAGTGACGTAGGGCGTGGCCTCACTCTGGGAGGGATTGGAGGCCCCAGCCCACAGGGTCTTCTGACCACTGGCCGCCCCCCAACTGCCTTGCCTCCATTTCGGGGCTCACCGCTGTGTAGGTGACGGCATAGGCGCAAAGGGCAGCGTCCTTGCAGGGGAAGGCGCGGCGCGCAGCAGCCACCAGGCTGGGACTGCCGGCGCAGGCACCCTGGTCAGTGACGAAACGGTCGGGCCCTGGCCGGTCCGGTGAGGGTGGCGGGCAGCCCAGGGCCGTGTAGTTGGGGCGGCACACGGACAGGAAATGAGGCGTGGGATTACCGGTCACCACCTGCCCCGCGTTAGCGAAGATGGTCGTGGTGAAGAGGCCAAAAGAGTAGACCCCTGGGGTAGGATGAGAGAGGGGGTTCATGCCAGGGCCCAGCAGCTGTTCTCCTGTGAGCCCCCTTAAGGCCCATCTGGGTCCCTGTCTCCTTGTTCCTGTGACTGACATGAAGGCACACCTCAGACTCCCCCTAGCACCATATTCCCTAACAGTTGGGCCATGTTCCCTTGGGATGTCATTCTAAGCCTCCTCTACCTGCCCCTGTTCTTGCTATTACTGAGCTGCTCATTTTCATCCTGGAGGATCTTCAACCCTCTCCCCCAGGGACCACCATTTCGGGTGAGCTCTGCCCTTCTGCCCCAAGGCCACCAACTGCGGCTGAGACCATATTTAGAAGACTGCCAGGGATCTCACCCCACTGCTCTGAGGACATCCTGTGCTTTTTCTGCCTGAGATTCTTCTTGTGGTAATTTGGGGCCCTCCTCTTAGAGTTGCCATCATGGTTGGCTTAGGGCACACCCATATCTCTAGAGCCTCCACTAGGACTGCCCACAGCCCAAATTCCTCTTGCCCCATGAAGTCACCATCATGGACATTCTAGGGCCCTTTCCCCCATGGAATTCTTATTATGGCCGAGCCTGGCCCATCTCCCTTTTGCACGGCTGACCCCTGACCAAGTCACTCACCCAGGAAGCGGACCAGCCTCCGCAGCGGGGGGCTGAAGCGGCAGCAGGCCCCGGACACGATGGTGCTCTCCCCAATGATGGGGACGGCTGAGGGCGGTGCAGGGAAAAAGGCACGTGCCAGCTCCCCAAGCAGGATCTGTGGGCAAGACCAAGGTGTGGTCTTCTTGGCCTTCAAACCCAGTCCTCCACCCACCACCCATCGGCCCTCCTGCCTCCTGGAAGGCCCTTCCCATAGTCTGAGCCGGGTTACCACCAGTCTCACCGTGAGGGTGGGCCCAGCGGTGACCAGGGCGTAGATGAGGGCTGGGGGTGCTCTGCTGGTAGCCTCAGGCCCTGGGTAGGGCTTGGCATAGGTACTATCATAGCAGAAGAAGCCCTGGGTGTGCACAGGGAATGTGTCTGTGAACTCCAGGCGGTAGGCAAGCAGGACCACGATGCCCAGCAGTACCGACTGCCGTCCAGTCAGGGTGGGGAGAGAGATGGACAGAGAAGAGAGAGGAAAGAAAGGGTCAGGTCTGAGTCAGAGCCATGGAGACAAAGACACAGAGATGGAGAAAGAGACAAGGAGGAGAGATACAGAGAGAGATGAAGAGGAGTGGGTAGAGAGAACGGACTGGGAAGAGGGAGAGACAACAGGGCCAGGGCTCAAAAAGTGAGTGTGATGGAGGGACAGAGCAACAGAGAAAGAAAACTACTGGTAGAAATATTGGGTTGGCCAAGAAAGGTCATTTGGGTTTCTCCATAACGAATTTTTTGCACCAACCCAATAGGAGCAGCCACAACAGGTGTAACTCTTACTGTGGGCTGGGCATCATACTAAACCTTTTTCTAGAATTAATCCATTTTACTTTCATAACAGCCCTAAGAGAGAGGGAGGGATGCCAACTGTGCCCATTTGCAGATGAGAAACTGAGGCCTGGGAAGGCATGTGAGGTGCCCAGAGTTCCACAGTAAGGATGGGCAGAGGTGGGTTGGAATCCCAGGGAGTGCCACTTCAGAAGGTGCCTCCTCCCTCTGGGCCAGGGAGGAACTGTGCTCCTCACCTCCACGAAGACAAAGCAGGGGATGATGGAAAAACTCCTCTTCAGCTGAGGTCTCCCTCCCGCCATGGTGATGGCTGGGCCTGTGGAGATGCAGAGGGAATGGCACCGCCAGGGGCGGGGCCTAGAGGGAGCCTCAGGTCATCTGTTCTTGGAGTCTTCTGGCCACACCCTGGCCCCCATCCCTGGTCCTTCCAACTACACCTGGCCCCACCCCCTAAGCCTGGCTCTTCCAACTACAGCCAAGGAGCCCCGGCCCCGCCCCCCTGAGGCTTCTGGCCACGCCTTCACATACCCAGGTCTTTGCCCCTGTCCCAGCTTATTAGAGGCACGTGCCTCCACCGATACAACCTGCTCAGCTCAGCCTCTGCTGAAGTGCCCACCGATTCTATAGTGGTCCCCCACAGCCTGCACAGGAGATTCTGACTCCATACCTTGTAGGGTCCAGTCTCCCTTAGCATGTGGGAACCCTCCCCTTGGCCTTCAGCACAGAGTCATCCTGCTTAAAGGGAACCCCTCTTCTACAAATAAGGTTCCTCACCCCCACTAGTTTTTAGGAGACCCCCATACTCTTCCCCTACGTGCTTTACAGGAAGCCCTATGCTCCCTGTTACCCACCTCCACCAGGTCCCTCCCCCCATACCACTTCCCCCAGAGCCCACAGGGGCCTCCCTCTCCTGTCCCCATGGGCTGTGCCTGACTGGTTTGGGCTGATGGCCAGGCCCTCCCTCTCTCCCAGCTGCCTCTCCCTCTCTCCTTCCTTTCCCCTCCTCCCAGCCCGTCTGCCTCCCTGTATTATGAGAGAGGGCTATCTCCCCCTCAACCCGCTCCCCCTCCCCCCCCGCCCCGCCCCCAGTCTAACCTCAGTCAGTCCCCAGCACTGAGAGGCGTACACAGTCACACCTGCTTGACCCATTCTCCCAGCCAGACCTCACCTGTGAATGGCCCTATGGCTTCCCGCAGGCTGCTGCCACGCCCACAGACTCACAGCCGCTCCTGGCAGCCAGCAGGGCAGGGATGGTCACCCCCATTGCCCAGATGAGGAAACTGAGGCCCAGACAGGCAGGGGTAGGCACTCTGGGTCCAGTGCCCCATCCACGTCGCTTGCTCTGCAACGTTACACGTGGGGTGAGGGTCATACCAGAGATCCCAGATGCCCAAGGTGCCTACCCAGCCATGGCCCCCTCACTCTCACAGAGATACAGACACACATCGGCACCCCTCCCAGAGTACACAACTCAGCCAGAGCTTCCATCCCAACCACCTTCCCCAACACACACACACACACACACACACACACACACACACATATCCAATCGAACAGCATTCGTCCATCCCACCAACAAGGATGAAGGACCTGCTGGGTTCCAAGCAATGCACTGGGTGTCAGCCTTGTGATGAACAAGATGGGCTCGCTCATTCAGACAGGTGCCCAACACCCACTACACACAACTGCACCCTCACACAGCACGGTGTGAACACGGCCTGTCACAGACACCCACGCAGATCAAACAAATCCCCTGCCCCCAACACACACAGTCACTGGGACACAACAGGAGGTCCTTCACATACCTCATGGCCCTACATACAGCCCCACTCCACCCCCATCAGGGACAGAGACTCAAAGCTGCCAATACACTTAAGAGTCACATCAAAAAAAAACTCACCACACACACAGTGGGGGGGGGGGGTGTCACAGAACTGGTCACAGCGTCACGCCCCCAATTACAAGGCACAGAATGATACATATTAAGTCTGGGGTCCACCTTGACAGTCACAGAAGAGCCCTGCCATCCACAACCACATCCACATGGCCACACAAGGGCACATACATGGACTGTGGCATAGACTTGCACACAGACACATAAGAAAGGCACACGATCAGTCACAGAATAATGGGCCCCCACACACCATCAGAAAAAACACAACAGCCACACAATGACAGTCACATGCATACAACCACACAGACACCGAGACAGACACACAATCACTGAGAGAGCAGTCACAGGGCCACTCAAAGGCGGCCACAGCAACACGACCACAACACAGTCACCATCAGAGTGATACCCACGGCGACAATCACACAAAGACAGCCACGGGAGACACAGTCACACAGCCACCACACGCACACCCCTGATGCCACACACACACTGACACATAACGACAACCACCCAGTCACCAGCAGCCTCACCGGGGTACTGTCCCCATCCACCCCTCCCCTAGCTGGGTCCCCAAGCCTCAGCTCGCAGCCTCCCCTCCCCCTCCCCGCGCTGGACCCGCAGGGGACCCGACCCACACGAACCGAACCCTGGCCAGACAGACACAACGACGCTCGGAAGCCGGCAAGAAGAGGTACAGGCGGCGCCCCGAGGCCCTCCCCCTCACCGGGTCGACACTACCGCCGCCTGAGCCCTGGCTCCACCTAGACGGCCCCGGCGCAGCGGGACGGACAGACAAACCGACCGCCAGCCAGCAGGCGAACGCGGAGATGGAGACGCGGTCGGCCGGCCCGGCCGCGCCGCGCAGTCTCCGCGCCGGCGGGAGGGGCGGGGCCTCCGGGACATTATTTGCATAACCCGTGAGGCGGGGCCTCGCGATGTCTCATTAGCGTTTTCGGGGCGGGGCCCCGCTTGCTTTTGGGGGCGAACCATGAGGGAACGAAGACGAGGTTAAGAGGGAGGATCCTAAGAGGGTGGGATAACGAGACCCTCCCTCTCTGAGCCTCAGTTTCCCCATTTGGCAGTAGGGACAGCAGGCAGGATCGCCAGGGCAGCCCACAAAGGAAGACTGGTGGCTAGTGGGGAAAAGACTGTCTGGTCACTCAATAACTGGACATACTGACCTCTGACCTTGTCATATACTAAATCCAGTGTCACACCGCCCCCTGACTCTAGAACCACATATCCTGTTCAGCCCCTTGGTCTCCACATCTTGCCCAAGACTGGGTAGTAAATTGCAGGGGTCACTCGCAGGCCCAGGAAGAAGCAGGAGCAACAGTTCACAGGCGGAGGAAGGTCTCAGCTAGTTTATTTTCTTTCTGGAGGAGTCTTCAAGGGAGAGCAGTCCCGGCTGCTCAGGCTGCAGAGAGAGAGGGTGGGTCAGAACCTGGCTTGGTCCAGGGGACCCCAGGCGTGGTGGTCAGGGAGCAGATATCCAGGTTGGGAGTTTGGGGTGGTGCCCAGACTCTGGGACTCCAGGGCAGGCCAGAAGGGGAAGGGAAAGGTGGGTTGGGGGAGGGGGAGATCCGTACCAGGTGGGAAGGAGCTGCGGCTCTTGCTGAGCAGTAGCCGGGGAGGGCCCTGGTCCGTGTCTGAGTCCGAGTCCCAGCAGGGAAGAGGAGGGCTCAGGCATCTGTGTCCCTTATAGCCTGCAGGAGGGACATGTGCGAGTCTATCATGACACCTGAATGTGACCCTTGAGTGGTCTGTGAATATGAGCCCAGTACCCTTGATATTGGAGAAGGAAATGGCAACCCACTCTAGTGTTCTTGCCTGGAGAACCCCAGGAACAGGGGAGCCTGGTGGGCTGCCGTCTATGGGGTCGCACAGAGTCGGACACGACTGAAGCGACTTAGCAGCAGCAGCACCCTTGATATAATGTGATCCTTGATCATGTCCCTTGAATGTGACCCAACACGACCCCAAACTATGATCTCAATTGATGACCCTTGAATTTTACCCCATTCGTGTGTGTGTGTGCGCTAAGTTGCTTCAGTCATGCCCAACTCTGTGCAACCCTATGGACTGTAGCCTGCCAGGCTCCTCTGCCCTTGGAATTCCCCAAGCAAGAATACTGGAGTGGGTTGCCATGCCCTCCTCCAGCAGACCTTCCCGACCCAAGCACCCAACCCATGTCTCTTATGTCTCCTACACTGGAAGGCAGGTTCTTTACCACTAATGCCAGTTGGGGAGTCCCAGATTTTATCCCATTGACCTTTAAAAAAGATTAGTGACCCTGAGTGACCCTTGGATGAAACCTCCAGGGACTCTCTAATGTCACCCCAGAACATTATTTAATGTGACCACAGAATAAGACCCAACAGAGGACTTCCCTGGTGGTCCAGTGGTTAAGAATCTGCCTGCCAATGCAGGGAACACAGGTTCCATTCCTGGCTTGGGAAGATCCCACATGCCATGGGGCAACTAAGCCCATGCACCACATCTGCTGATCCTGTGCTCTGGAGTGCCCAAGCTACATCTACTGAGCCCACGAGACCTAGAGCCCATGGTCCGCAACAAGAGAAACCACCTCAATAAGAAGCCCATGCACAGCAACAAGAGAGTAGCCCCTGCTTGCCACAACTTGAGAAGGCCTGCACACAGCCATGAAGACCCAACATAACCAAAAATCAATAAATAAATAACTGCGGGGGGAAGACCCAACAGATGTGACCCCCAAATATGGCTTCTGACATGACCTCCATGTGTGAAGCTGGAGAATGATCTCCCCCCCAACCCTGGAGTGCTGCTCAGCCCCCCTCACCCCTGAGGTTTGCGGCCCTGGGGCGGCCCCCTGAGGATATGGTGAGGCCATCAAAGGAGTTCTGCAGCACATGCACAGCGGACCTGTGGGGAGATGGTGATCTGTAGGCCCTCCAGGGGACTCTGGACTGCTCAGGGCTGGGGCGGGGGGGCTGTGGTGGGGGAAGGGTGGAGATGAGTCCCAGGAGGAGAGGGAGACCTGGACTCAGGTGGGTTCCAGGTTCTGGTGGTCACTGGTTGATCTGATTGGGAGGAGAGGGCAGGGCAGATGAAGGTCAGGGGTCAGAGGTTACAGTGGGAGCTCATCACCATATGTCACCCAGCTCCTTTTGGAGGTTATCCCTCCAGGAACCACTGCATCCTGGTGGCAATTCCTCAGTCTCTAGCCAGTTGGCTGTCTCGTACCCTTGCTGCTTCATCTTGGTCAGGACCTGAGGTCAGAAAGGGATGGGGAAACAATAATAATAATGGTGAAAGGTGTGATATAGCATTTATTACATACCAGGATGCCTTTAAACAGCTTATCACTCAGTTAATGCAGCTACTCGGTCAGGCAGGGCTATGTTATTACATCCATTATACAGATGAAGAAACTGAGGCTCAAGGAGGGGAGGTGACTTGATCACAATCACATAGCAGTAAGTACCAAAACTGAGATTTGAACCCAGGCCTTCTGGCTGCAGTATGATAGTAGAGGCCAGCAGAGATCCCCATACCCCAACTCACACAAGGTTCCCCTCCCACCCCACCCTGCTCTGCTCACCTTGCGGCATTTCACCTGTGTCTTCTGCATCTTCTGGATGTTCACCAGGTTCTCCGTGATCTCCTGTTCCTGTGCCTCTGTAGGGGGAGGGGACTTAAGGGGGCTGAAGCTGTAGAAGGACCTCCACCCTGCCCTCCCGGCCATAGGCTTTGGGCACTCACGGAGCTTCTGATAAATGAAGGTCACCTCCTCTCGTACCAGCTCCAGCTCCTCCCATAGGAACTTCTTGCTGAGGAGACAGGGCACCTCTGGCCTCCCATATCCTGGCCTCCTGGCTTCCCATTTGTCCACCTGCCTCCCCCAAGCCACTGCCACCTTCCCTGTTTCCATCTGTTCAACTACCATCCCCCAGAGGCTTGTCCCCTCCCCCCACCTGCCTACCCAGCTTTCCCCTTCTACTACTATTCCCCCACCTCCTACCCCTCCCTACCCCCACCCTGTCCACCCCTTCTGACCTTCAGCCTCCTATTCCCTCAGGCCCCCATTTCCTGGCTTCCAGTTCTCCATCTTCTGGCGCCCTTGACCTTCCATACCCCAACTCTGCCCCTCTCCACCACCTCTCCCCTCCAGTTTCCCATCTCACCCCTGCCAGCTTTCTGGTCCCCTGAGCTCCCTTCCCATCCCTGTCTCCCCTTCCTCTGGCCTCCCAGTTTCCCACACAGCCCCACTGCCTCCTGCCTCCTCCACCCCCTCCTCTTGTCCCCCAAGCTTTCCATGGCGCCCCAGACTCCCTTACTTACTTCCCCCTCCCATTTCCCCCATCCCACTTGTGGCCCCTTCTCCCTGGCCTCCCTCCTCTCCTGAAGCAACCTCCATGCAACCCTCCTGGCAACACCCACCTGTCCCGGATCTCCTGGGCCAGCAACTGCAGGCAGCGGGTGGTGCGGGCCCGCTGCACCTCCTCGTTGTCATGCAGGCTCTTCTGCAGCCCCTGCAGGCCTTGAGCCAGGGCCTCATACAGCTCCTGCCGTCCCTCCACCACATCCCACTTGTGGCCTTCCTTGTCTCCCTGGTGGCTCGTGGGGCCCAGCACCTCTACAGAGATGGTGGGAACTTGCCTGAGCCCCACCCACAGCCCTGAGCCTAGCTTTGAACACAATTTCCCCTAACCCTCACCAGACCCTGGCCTGAAACCCAAACCCATCCAATTTTTCCCACCCTGGCCTGACCTGGCTGACCTTGACAGGGCCAGCCTCCAGCCTTACCTCAACCCTTGGCCAGTTCTCACCTTCCAGCTGTTGGATCTTGATTTGCTGCAGGCAGCTCTCCTTCTCCAACAGGGTCACTGAGTGGTTTAGGAACTCGAAAGCCTGGGCCGAGAGGTCAGGCCTAGGGGTGGGAGCAGGGGTGAAGTGGGAGGGGATGGAGACAATTGCTGGAGGTGGGGCTGAGGTGGCTCACCTTGGTCTGGGCCTGTAACTGACACCTGAGTGACTCCAGTTCACATCTCAGAAGCTTCTGGCAGTCGGGAATCATCGAGGTGGACTTAACTGTGAGCAGAGGTGAGGGTCAGCCAAGGCTGGGAAGGGTGCGGGGGGTGGGGGGGGCAAGGTCAGGGCAGAGGTCAGTAGAGGTTCAGGGTTGGGAGTGAGGCAGGGGACAAGGTAAGGAGCTGGGGTAGGCTGAGGCAGAGGTAGAAGAAGGAGTAGGGGTCAAGGTCAGAGACAAGGATGAAGGGCAAGGTCAGGGGCAAGGGTCAGCTGATGACAGGGATGAATGGGAAGCAATGGTGCAGGTCCACTGAGGAGGGGGCAGAAGGTGGAGGTAGGAACTGGTGGGTCTTCTACCCATAGTCTTGTTGGGTGGAAGGTTCTTACCTTTGGTTTTGGAACAGCTGGTCTCCAAGGGCTTCTAGAGAAGGGGGACATGAGGGCAGTAGAAATTTACCCCTGGGCTGCATCCTTGCTCACCCTAACCCAGGGTGTGGGGGTTAGACATGATTTGGGTCTGCTGAGTTCTGGGTGTCCTAGACCCCCGAGGGCAGGCAAAGCTGCCTCCAGGCATATGCATGCACCCCCAACCCCACCTCACCTCTGCCCCAGCCCGAACACACTCAGAAGCGCATCTGTGTGGCAGGCATGGGGGCTGCCCCTGAGAACACACAGCTTCAGAGCCCTCACTCCGGCTTGGACTCAGGTAATGGCCCTCTTCTTTAGGGGCAAACGGCATCAACAATGTCTGCAAGGAGCACCAGCAACTCCTGATGCACAACCACACACAGTCATCGAAACACAACCATAGACACACAACTTCAGACACAGAGATGCATGCTAAGTCATAAGACCCAGGGCACATGTCATGCCCATCTCAGACATACAACCACAGTCACAGACACACAGGCAGTCATACCCAGAGACAATCACAGACAGAACCTCATTAAGACACATAATGGGCTTCCCCAGTGCTCAGACGATCAAGAATCTGCCTGCAATGTAGGAGACCTGGGTTCAATCCCTGGGTCGGGAAGATCCCTTGGAGAATGCAATGCTAACCCATTCCAGTATTCTTGCCTGGAGAATCCCATGGACACAGGAGCCTGGTGGGCTACAGCCCATGGGGTAACAAAGAGTCAGACAGGACTGAGCAACTAACACTTCCACAAGACACACAATGAGGCATCCATTCCATTCATTCAAGACATTTTTAGTGCAGGCCTGGCTGAGCACTGGGCGCTGTTCTGGGTGCTGAAGACATAAGGCGTGAGGGTTCTCAAGAGCTCTCTGCTCCACAGCCCCCACCCGAAGCCCTGCAACAGTAGATTGAGGTGTGGCAGGAAGGGGTTTCCCAGGTGGGGTAGACCTTAGTGCTGCTGTTATGCCTCTTCGGAAGATCCTGGCCATTACACGGCTCCTGTGAGTCTGAGCAAAGGGTGGAGGGAGACCCATGTGACTGACACCCTGAGTCTCTCCCTGGCCTCCAGGCTTCAGTTGTCACTGTGTTTTCAGGTGCAGTCGGCTGTGAGGTCTCTGGCTCTGGGTCCTTCGACCAGTGAAATGTATATTCCAAGGTCTTTTCTGAGGAAGTGCCTGGCAAGAGGGATGGGTGGTGAAGGTTTCCTGAGAGCCAGCCCACATCACACCAGCTCCCCCAGCCCCAGGCTAGTCCCTCAACGAACCACTGCACTTGTCACACTTCTTTTGAGCAGGCGAGCACGAACCACAGCACTTGTCACACTTCTTGTGAGCAGGTGAACATGAACCACAGCACTTGTCACACTTCTTGTGAGCAGGTGAACATGAACCACAGCACTTGTCACACTTCTTGTGAGCAGGTGAACACACGTTGGAGGGTGAGGGAAGTGAGCGGTAGCAAGGCACGGAGTACTCAGGGTCCAGAGGTAGGCCAGCCAGAAGAGGGTTGCTGTGAGTGGGGGGGACAGAGGGCTGCACTGAGACCAGCTTCTGGGTCCTGACAACCCCAGGCCCTTCCTGACACCCCAGAGTGGCCGCAGCCCTCAACACAGGCTTCTTAGTTATGGTAGGAGCCAAAGCTGGGTGAAAAATGATCCTAGCCCCAGGGGTTGGACTGGACAGTGAGAAGAACCCAGAAGTTCCCACAGAGGGAACTGAGGTCTGAGATAAGCCTAAAAGAAAAAAAAAAAAGATCTTAACACTGGCCCTAAAGGAAGGACATCCTTGGCAGGAAACAGCATGTGCCAAAGCTTAGAGGTCTGTCTGTGCTCCCAGTGCAAGGAGTCCAGGTTCAATCTCTGGTTAGGGGGCCTGGATTTGATCCCTGGTCAGAAAACTAGATCCCACAAGCCCACAAAGATCCCAAATGATGCAACTAAGATCCAGTGCAGTTAAGTAAATATATATATATATATATATATATATATATATATATATATATATTTTTTTTTTTTTAAAGCTTGGAGGTCTGGAACCAGGTGCTCTGTGCTGATAAAGTCAGGGTGGCTGGAGGCAGAGGTCCAGGAGGAAGCAGCAGGAGGTTGGCAGGACAGCTCAAACAAGTCAGGGCAAGCCAAGCAGGGGAGTTGGGAACTGGCTCCCCAGTAAATGAGAGCCACAGAATGTGAGAAGGAGAGGCACAGCACATCCATTTAACAAATGTTAGCTGAACTGGGGCCCATGCCTGCACTAGGTAAGGCTGGGAACAGGAAAGGGCTCATTTCTGGGTCTCACATACATACCCCCTTGCCCTTCCAGTGTAGTGAGGGCTGTCACAGCCGGAGAAACCTGGGACAGGTCTGCCTGGAAAAACTTCCAGGTGAAGGGCATCTTGCCATGGATCACACTCAGCCAGAAAGGCTACAATATAGTGCTTTCTCTTCTTTTGTCCTTTCTGGGCCCTCTGGTATCCTTCCCCTAGCCCAGTCCTCCTGGAAGACTCCTATATACCCTTCAAAACCTTACTCAGTATCGCCTCTGTAAAATCTTCCTTAATCCCTTTTTAAGTTCATATTTTCTGAACATTTGGCTGAGTGCTGGGCACCACCATAAGCCCTCACTGGGTCTTCACACACCATCCTAAGCCCTCACTGGATCTTCACACCCACCATAATAACTTGCAAGGGTTATTATTCTTCCTGAAATGTTCTAAGCTACCCCTTCAAAAGTTACTGCCTCAGGGAGGTCCTCACTGCCAGAGGCAGTACAGCATGATGATTAAGCAAGGAGACTCTCCAGTTGGATGGCCGGTGTTCAAATCCTAGTTTTGTCCCCTTCCCAGGTGTGTGATGTTGGGATAATTATGAAACCTCTTCAAGCCTCAGTGTCCCCAACTATAAAAATGGGATATCATACTACCTACTTTACTGAGTTGTTGTGATTAAGTAAATTAATCCATACGAGTGCCTGATACACAATAACGGGAACTCAGTCTTTGAAAATTACACTGAGGACTTAGTACTTTGGAATCATAGGAGCCCTGGGAGACTTGGGAGGGGAAAAAGCAGGGTGCATTTCTGAGTGACAATTGCAGGCAGGACACCAGGTCGATCCCCGCCCCAACTCGCCTCCAACATCACCTGCTTCTACCTCAGTCACTCCAGATAGAATTCTCGGAGGAAGGGGGCGGGGTCATTTGCCTGGGCCCCGCCCCCGGGGCCTTGAATCCTGCGCCCTCCAAGCTTCAGACCCCTTTCCACCCCCACCTACCACATACCACCTGCTCATGCTCTCCCATCAGGGACCGCGAAGCCAGTCCCCAGCTGTGACGCTGAAATTTGATCCCGTGGGGACACCATCCCATTAAAACGCGCGGAGTCCAAAGGTAGAGTCACAGAGAGGGGTGTGGCTGGCAGTTTAGCTCCGCCCCCGCCGATGCAGCCGAAGGCTTCATTGGCGCCTTTCCGCTTCCGCAGATCCTAGGATCCGCGGTATAATTGGATGAGAGTCCGGAGAGTGGGCGGGATTTCAGGTTTAGTTTCCGTTTATCGATTGGTCAATATTTAAGAGGGCGGTACAGGAGATACAGATCTCCGGTCCGATTGGCTTCTGGCTTAGCTGGGGGGCGGGACGAATTCTTGGTCCCACGAGGGGAGGTAGCTGAGGAGGTCCGCGGGCCACCCCAGAGCGCGGGAGTGAGGTACCGAGCCCACCAAGCCTGACATCCTAGGTCCAGCCCGGGACTCCTGGTGCTGCGGGTCGAGATCCGGGTCCAGTGGTGGGGTCGGTTTCCTCCGGATGAGATTTGGGGTTTCCAGGATTAGAACGCGTCTCTGGGAGGTGCTTCGGGAATGTTCTTAGCGACATCCTGTCATGAAAGGAGTGGTCTTTGATGTTAGAAGTGGGTCCCTGGGGTGATATTTGGGAATCACTGGGGTGATCTCTGAAGATCTAGGGCTGCAAGCTTGAGCTGCTGGAGCTGAAATTTGGGGGTCTCAGAGGTGGCATGGATGTTGGGGTTCAGAGACCCTAAGATCTTGGGGGCTGACATTTGGACAGATAGGGTCGGGGTTGTCACAACTGTTTTGGGTCTTCCCCATCCCATTCCTGGGCTGCTAGCCCGGTATCTCTGCTGGATAGACCATGACCCTGGCCTTGTGCAGGCTCACAGGGTCTGAAGGCCACAGGGCAAATATAAAGCTCTGACTTACCTGGTGCCTCCTTCTCAGGCCTGAAAGATGGAGGAAGGTGGGAATCCAGGAAGCTTGACTAAAGTGGTCCATCTCCTGGTCTTGTCAGGGGCCTGGGGCATGCAAATGTGGGTGACCTTCATCTCAGGTAGGGATCGTCGGCCTGGACATCATGGATGCCCGCGGTGGGGACAGGGATGAGAGAGGGTCCTTGGACGAGTCCTAACACTGGTCCCCTGCACCCCACAGGCTTTGTGCTTTTCCGAGGCCTTCCCCGACATACCTTCGGTCTGGTGCAGAGCAAACTCTTCCCTTTCTACTTTCACATCTCCATGGGCTGTGCCTTCGTCAACCTCTGCATCTTGGCTTCACAGTGTTCCTGGGCTCAGCTCACATTCTGGGAGGCCAGCCAGGTATGCGGGCTTTGGCTCCACTACCCTCTGGACATTCACTCCCAGGACTGCACTGAGCACCTATGACACCTTTGTGACAATTAAAACAAGACCCCCCAAACCACCCCAGCTTCCTGGTATACACAGAGTTGGGCTTTGGATACCCTTGAGCAGTGCACAGCCTGCACAACCATCCCCAGCAGCCCTGTCTATTCCCCCTGTGTCTGTCTGCTGGCTGTTGCTCCCTCTCCTCCCCCTGACTGGGCCTGCAGCCAAGCTGTGGTGACTCAGCTGGGCTGAGGCACTGACCCCAGCTCACTGTTTAAAAACTAGCCTGACTGGGGATTTACAGTCCCCCACCTCCATCCCCGGAGAAGGAAATGGCATCCCACTCCAATATTCTTGCCTGGGAAATCCCATGGACAGAGGAGCCTGGTGGGCTACAGTCCATGGGGTCACAAAAGAGTCGGTCACGACTTAGCGACTAAACAACGGCAACAACCCCCATCCACACATTTTACCCAGCCACAAGGCAAGGAGCCACCTCTGCATCTCATGTTTCTCTATCCTGCCCTCCCCTGACCCCATTCTGTCCCTCAGATGTGGGCAGGTAAGGCCTGAAAGGGGTTTTGATAACCTCACAGACACATGAGGGATTATGGGTAACTGGAAACTTCGGGGACTTTTAATCCTTTCCCTGTGGGCCCAATGTCAGCTTCTAGGGACTAGGCTGGGGCCACAAAGGAGATAGGCCCCGTCTTAGGCTCTTTGGGGGAAATGAAGGGACAGTTACTGTGGTGCTCTGTCCCAACTCAGGGAAGAGAGGCTCTGCCCATCCTCAGTTCTGGGGAAGAATTGGGTAGGAGACAGGCTGTGTTCTGGAAAGTTCCAGTCAGTGTATTAGAAGAGGAGCAGCTCAGGAATTCGGGGGAGAGAGAAGAGACAGTGGTGGAGCCTTTCCTTAGGAACTGCGGGTCTCAGGATATGAGAGCTGGAGCTCTGTTTGGGTTTGGGGATGGAGCAGGGAGACCTGGCTTTGACCCGATCCTGTCTCCCATTCCCCTCTGGCCTTTGAGGATGCACAAGGACATGCCCTGGGGCCCCTTCTGCCTCCCAGGAGTGGCTCACCTTGTCCTCACGTTGCCCCACCAGCTCTTCTTGCTGCTCCTGAGCCTCACACTGGCCACCGTCAATGCCCGCTGGCTGGAGTCCCGCACCACGGCCGCCATGTGGGCCCTGCAGACTGTGGAGAAGGAGCGGGGCCTGGGCGGGGAGGTGCCGGGCAGTCACCAGGGCTCGGACCCCTGCCACCAGCTGCGGGGTCAGGACCCCAAGTACAGCGCCCTCCGCCAGCAGTTCTTCCGCTACCATGGCCTGTCCTCCCTTTGCAATCTGGGCTGCCTCCTGAGCAATGGGCTTCATTTGGCAGGCCTTGCCCTGGCCCTCCACAACCTCTAGCTCCCACTGACTCTCTGTCTCTGCTGGGGCCCTGGATGTCAATAAACGCTTCTTTGGACATGACTGCCTTCATCTTTCTCCAACTGGGAAGCAAAGAAGGGGAGGGGCAGGCAAGGGTTGTTGTTGCTGTTGTTTAGTCACTCAGTCGTGTCCTACTCTTTTGCAACCCCATAGACTGTAGCCCACCAGGCTCCTCTGTCCATGGGATCTCCCAGGCAAAGAATGCTGGAGTGGGTTGTCATTTCCTTCTCCAGGAGATCTTCTCAACCCAGGGATCGAACCTCCGTCTCCTGCCTTGGTAGGTGGACTCTACCACTGAGCCACCAGGGAAGCCCTTGTAGGCAAGGGGAGAGCTGAGGGATTCCGTTTTCCCATTCACATGGCATACTAATTCAGAGTGTAGTATGTTGCAGCCCCTAAGCTCGTCCTACAATGCTGCCATTTGTTGAGCACCTACTGTGTGCCAGGCATGGCGCTAACTATTACACATAGCATGTATTATGGTAACAGTATCTGGTTCTGATCCATAGAGGACAATTGTATTTTTTCACCTCATTGACATTGGGAATGGCCACGTGACTTGCTTTGGCCAATGAAATGTGAGCAAAGTCACTTTTGAGAAGAAGTATACAAGCCAGTGCCTGATTCACCACATCTTCCCCTGTTTGTAATAATGAGTGTGAGTGAGAAGCAAACCTTGGACGTAAGGGACTTGTGAACACGGTAAGGGAAGGAAAGAGTGGGGCAAAGGGAGAAGGTAGCACTGACCTATATACACTACCATGCATAAAATAGATAGCTGGTGAAAAGTTGCTGTATAACACAGGGAGCTCATCTTGGCACTCTGTGATAACCTAGAGGGGTGGACTGGGGGAGGGGAGGGAGGCTCAAGAGGGAGTTGATGTATATAACTATGGCGGATTTGGGGTGTTGTATGGCAGAAAACAAGACAACATCATAAAGCAATTTTTCTCCAATTTAAAAAAATGAAGCAAACCTTGGATGTTGGGTGCCATGGTGACTGTGGGGCTGCTTGTTACTGAGCATATACCAGCACTTCCTGACTGACACACATCTCAGTTCATCCACAGTAGCCCTTGGAGGTGGCTAACATTGCTCCCAAGAAGCAATGGGGGCTCAGTGAAGTTCAGCAAGTGGCTTCAGGTGCAGTTGTTTGAATTAGGAATCCACCAAAGCCTGAACTTTAAAAATTTTTGGTTTTAAAAATTTTTTGGCCACATGACATGTGGGACCTTAGTTCCCTGAGCAGGGGATCAAACCCATGCCCCCTGAAGTGGAAGCATGGAGTCTTAACTACGTGGCCGCCAGAGAAATCCTAAGCCTGAATATTATAAATGCAGATTCTCTACTGTTGGCCTGAAGAAAAAAACCACAGTTGGGCCTGGATATCAAATTTTGTGGCCTCAGGCCAGGGCCTGCCCCTCTCTGATTTCCAATTTCTTTATCTGTAAAAGGAGGGGGTTAACTCTTCAGGTATTTGGAAAAGGTGTCTAGCCCAGTTTAGGGTCAGGCGCTGCACTTTACAAACAACAAACTCATATCAGAACCTTTACCCAACCCTGTGAAGTGGGCACCCTTGTTAACGACGGACCACATGATGGATAGGGAAAATGAGGCCCGGGGAGGTTAACATGTCCAAAGCGACAAGGACTGGAAGTGGTGGAGCTGAGATTGGAACCTGGCTCCAGAGTCCGTGCTCTTAGCTGCTGTGCACATGTAGGAACTCCACGTCTGGTTGGTTAAAATGAAATGTTTATTGGCACGGAACAGACAGCTAGCTGCGCGCTTGGAGATACTTCCAGCCCCTCCCCCGTCCCACTCCGCCTCCGCCCAGCCCCACAAGCCCCGCCCCGGTTCCTCCCCGCCCTTCCCCAGGAGCGGCCCCTCTTCCCGCTTAGGGGCGGGGCCGGAGCGGGATCCGGGTGGCTGCTGGCAGCGGCGGCGGCGTCTGCGGCTGCGGGGTCTGGGTCGCAACCAGGGCCAGGTCGCAGAGAGTTCGGAGGCAGAACCCTCGCAGCCAGCGTCCCCCACTACGCGAAGTGACTCCCTCGGAGGGAGAGCACTCCAGCCCGCGCCTCCGCGTCCCAGCAGGTCTCCGGGGGGGACTGGGGCTTAGCCGGGGAGGGCCGGGGTCCTGGGGAACAAAGGCAGGCGGCGGGGGACGCCACTTCCCTCGCCCCTACCCAGCTGGGCTCATCGGGAGCGTTAATGGGGCGCGGGCGGGGCAGAAAGCCCAGCTGGAGACAAGAGATGTGACCATATGGTGATGGAGGAAGCTCGGAGCTCCCCAGCACTGGCTGGGGCGCCCCACATCAGGTGACGAGGGGGACAGGACCGAGCCCTCCGGGGTCCCTTAACTCGTGCCTGGCCTGATGGAGAGTCGCCAGATGGTCAAGATAAGAGGTGGGACCGGCTGACAGGTGGGCTGAGGGTGGGGCGGAGTTGGGGCCCCATCCCAGCTGCCCTGCCTAGCATGGGGAAAGGCTTCCTGCCTCTTCCCTTCCCCTCCTCAAACTCGTTCTCCCGGAACACGGGGTGGGGCAGAGGGCTGGGCAGGAAAGGAGGGCCGGCTGGGTCCTCCTTTTTAACCTGGATAAAAGCCTCAGGGGGTAGTTGAGAAATGGCTTTGCCAGGGGTGCCTCTGCTGGTTGCCCCACATTCACCCAGGCCTTCTGGGGCCTCCCTGTGAGGCTCAGGGAGCAGCCACAACAGCTAGGAAAATAGGCCTCTGCAGTGACTGAGGGCGTGCATGGTCCCAGATGAAGCAGCCTTATCTGTGGGGACAGATTGACAGGAAAGGCCCATCCAGGTGGTCAGGGTGGTGGCTGGGGTGGGTGGTTTCCTTGGATTGGAAGACCATCTTTCTGGCCTCTGTGGGCTGACGCTGGGCTGGGGTGAGTCAGCTTTCCTGGGAGGCAGATGGGCCCAGCCCCTTTGACAAACAGAAGGTGGCAGGCCCCATTTGGGGGTAGAACTGGGCATTGAACCCTGGGGTGTATCCACTTAAAGCCCCCTCCCCATGGGCTTCAGGGAAGGACTTAAAGTTGGCCTGCGTAGGGGCAGGCGGGTGGCTAACACCTGCCAAAGTCAACACCCAGGCCCTGGGTGGTGGTGGTGGGGGGGCGGCGGCTTTATCCAGCTGACAGCCCCAGCTACCCCCAGCTCACACTTGGGCCACGCCAGCTTCTCGCCCCGGGGCAAAGTCCACACCTGCACCTTCCGAAGGTTCTGGTTCCTCAGCAGCCCGATGAGGCACCCCCAACCTGGACCCTTGCATTTGGCAAACATCCCCATTTTCTAGGCGAGGATGCTGAGGCCCCACAAGGGCAAGTGACGCATCCAAGATCACTTGACGTCCAAGTGGCAGAGCCAGGATTTGAGCCCAGGTCCGGTGCATGGGCTTCCCAGGTGGCTCTGTGGTAAAGAAACTGCCTGCTGATGCAAGAGACCCGGGGTTGGGAAGATTGCTTGGAGGAAGAAATAGCAACCCACTCTGGTATTCTTGCCTGGAAAATCCCATGGACAAAGGAGTCTGGCAGGCTACTGTCCATGGAGTCGCAGAGTTGGACATGACTTAGTAACTAAAACAACAACAACCAGTGTAGACACTGGGACCATTCCCGGTGTCATTTTCCCTGCAGGCCTCCAGCTCTCCCCATTCCAGGAGGCTCCCTGGCAAGATGGCATCAGCTGGAGACCCCCCAACAGGCCAGCGGGATGCAGCGGACCAGAACTTCGACTACATGTTCAAGCTGCTGCTCATTGGCAACAGCAGCGTGGGCAAGACGTCCTTCCTGTTCCGATACGCCGACGACTCCTTCACGCCCGCCTTTGTCAGCACCGTGGGCATTGACTTCAAGGTCAAGACAGTCTACCGCCATGACAAGAGGATCAAGCTGCAGATCTGGGTGGGCCAGGCGGCAGTCTATGGGTCTGCCGGCCCAGGCAGGGGCTGGGGTTCCTCTGGGGAAGCTCAGGAGAGGGTGTAGGGCTGTGGGGAGGGGTCCCAGGTCAGCAACAGTGATCCAGAGCCGGGGAGAGGGCTTGGGGTAGATGTGAAGAGCAGTAGGGGTATTATCCATGAAGTGAATTCATCAGGATGAGGGGGATTTACCCTGCTCTCTAGGGTCTGAGGGGGAGACAGTACTAACCCAAGCTGGATTAGAAGATCTGGTGACGAATGGGGAAGAGGTTTGGGTACCCTGTTGGGACAGGCCCGGAGGCTTCCACTGAGCTTCTTCAGAGTCATGCTCGAGCTCCCAAAGCACCTGCTGGTAATGATTGTCATGGTAATGAGCATCAGACTGTCTGCACCAAGGTGGTACCCTCTGGTCAAGGTGGTTCTTGTTTGTGGTCATGAAGTTGGTTCTTGGAGATGAGGTCATAGGGGGCTTAATAAGTCTTTGAGAGGCCACCGACCCCTCAGACTGGAAACCCCTCAAGGACAGGGTGCATGTCCCCTCCATCAGACTAGAGCAGGCCCATATTTCTCCCCATTAAATCGGGGGCTGTGAGGGCAGGTCCATGTCCTGGTCATCAGACTGGGGCTGTGAGGCTGGGGTGCCCACCTGGAGAGGTAGGGTGGGGAACAGGGTGGCTTCTAGATGCCTGACCCCACTGTGTGCCCAGGACACGGCGGGCCAGGAGCGCTACCGTACCATCACCACAGCCTACTACCGCGGAGCCATGGGCTTCCTGCTCATGTATGACGTTGCCAACCAGGAGTCCTTTGCTGCCGTGCAGGACTGGTGAGTGCTTGCTGACCACTTACCCCCTGACCTTCACCCTCTCTCCCTGACCCTAATCTCTGGCCTAACACAGCCCTCCCAACTCCACAGGGCCACGCAGATCAAGACCTACTCCTGGGACAACGCTCAGGTCATCCTCGTGGGGAACAAGTGTGACCTGGAGGATGAGCGTGTTGTGCCCACCGAGGAAGGCCGGAGGCTCGCCGACGACCTTGGTCAGTGCCCAACCTGGGCTACAGGCCCTGGACCTCCCAGAACCAAACCTCCATCCCTATGCTTGAGTCCCAGGTCCAACCAGTCACCAATACTTTGCCCTTTGAAGATCTGCCCAGAAAAATACCTGCATGTATACCACCTGCTACATTTAATTCCAGAGGATTTACCCACAGATAACCTTTACTGCCCAACTGCCCTGGGAACCCAAACTCAGCAAAACCATTTCTGGGAATTTATCCTACAAACAACACCCATGTGGGAAGTGACGGGTGTATCAAATTACAGCACAGTTATTAGGAGGGAAAGCTTGGCAGCCTCCCAAGTCTCTCACAGTGGGGGAAGCAGCTACACATAAAGTATAGTCACGTGAGGGAATACTATGCAGCTGTGTAAAAGGATCAGGCCATCCTTTATGTTCTGCAGTCTGTGGATATATGGGTAAGTGGAAAAAGCAAACTACAGAATAGTGGGTATGGCTGCTGCTTTTAGTCCAGGGATCAGCAAACATTTTCTTTTTTTGGCTGCACAGTGAAGCTTGTGGGATCTTAGTTCCCCAACCAGGGACTGCACCCATGCTCCCTGCAGTGGAAGCGAGGGGCCCTAACCACTGGACTGCCAGGGAAGTCCCTTGCCAACATTTTCTTAAAGGGCCAAATAGGAAATATTTTCAGTCCTAGGGTCTAACTGCTCAGCTGTGCCTGAAAGCAGCCTTGGATAATACATCAGTGAATGAGTGTGACTGTCTGCCAATAAAACTTTAATTACACAAATAGGCAACAGCACCTGAGACTAACACATAATATGATAAATCAGCTATGTTCACGCATGCTCAGTCGATCAGTCATGTCTGACTCTGTGACCCCACATACTATAGCCCTCCAGGCTCCTCTGTCCATGGAATTTTGCAGGCAAGAATACTGGAGTGGGTTGCCATTTCTTTCTACACGGGATCTTCCCAGGGATCGAACTTGTGTCTCCTGCCTTAGCAGGCAGATTCTTTACCACTGAGCCACCAAGAAGGCCCAATATACTTAAATTTAGTTCTTGAATAAATACTTATAAAGAAAATAGGCAACAAGCCAGATTGGCCTGCAGCTCAGTTTGCCAACCCCTGCATTAGCGTTTAAAAAGGGTATATATTGATGTATATTGATGTTTGCTTAAAGGAACTCTGGAAAGATACAGAAGGATCTAGTAATCCTGGTGACCTGGGATGCTACCAGGGTTGGAGGGGAACTTTTCAGCCTACCTTTGTGAATCAGGTGAATGGATTCTCGATTCAAAGTTTAAGCTAAAAGAAAATCTTGTCCTGGAGTATTCTAGGCCCTCCCCAGGACTTTCTGTCCAAGAGGGAATGTAAGCACTATGCAGGGAGGGCGGGTTAAGGACGGAGACTCTGGAGCTAGAATCCCCTCCTGCAACCCACTAACTATGTGACCTTTGGCATCTCACCTACCCTCTCTGTGCTTCCATTGCTCCATCTAGGAAACAGGTGAAAACCTCATCTACCTCATAGGACTGTTAGATTAAATAAGCAAATCCTGGCCCTGATTGAACATTAACTGCAGTTATTTCTTGATGGCTTTGTGATCTCGCACCGGTGACTTTAGCTCTCTGGGCCAGCACTTCCTCGTGTGTGAAAGGCAGATAATATAATAACAGCCCCACCTGGTTAGGTTGTCAGGAGGGTTAAATGAGTTATGACGCATGAAGCAGTGCCAACAGAATCCTGCGTATGTGTGGTTTGCATCTAAGCGTTAGCTAGCATGATTGTGAAGTGTTGCTGATGTTTGTGCCTAAAACCTAAGAGATTTACTGTCTGACCCTTTGCAGAGAAACTTCACAGACCCCTGGACCGTAACCATCCCCTCTTTCTTTTCCTTTTTTTTTCTTGCCATCATCTGTTGGAGAAACTGGGTCTTTGTTCTGTGGAAGGTCCCCCGTTTGGGGTTTGACTCTGCTCCTTTGTCAAGTGTGCTTTAGGAACCTGAGCCTGGGTCCCATTTACAGATGTGCTGGGGGTCAGCTGTTGGGGCCCTGCCGTAGGCTGGAATACTTGAGAATGCTGCCCACACCTTTGTTGTTGTCGTTGGCTGCAACACGCGGGATGGGGGATCTTAGTTCCCTGACCAGGGATTGAACCCTTGCCCCCTGCCGTGGCTGCGCAGAGTCTTAACCACTGGACCACCGGGGAAGTCCCCTGCTCACACCTTCTTGTGGAAAACATCTAGTTCCTGGGGGTCAGGGGGCGATTCCCGCTCTTCCATTAAGTTTAAAATATCAGACAACAAGTTAGGAGATGGATTTGGACCCCAATTTTGTAAGAAAAAAATCCACACACGTGTGCACACATATTCCTACCCACTACAAACCAAACCCCAACAATTATGTATTTTTTTTTTTAAGTGGAAAGCTAGATGTCAAAACAGCAATAGTAGTTGTTTCTGGGTGATGAGATTACACACAACATTTTTAGCTGACTTGATACTTTTCAGTAGTTTCTCTAGTGAATATTCATAATTAGAAGAAATAAGGTATTTAAAAAAAAACAAACTGGGACTTCACTGGTGGTCCAGTAGTTAAGGCTCCGCACTTCAACTGCAGGAGATGTGGGTTCAGTTTCCTGGTTGGGGAACTAAGATCCTGTTGTGTGGGGCAGCCAAAAATTAAGTCTTAAAAAAAGAAGAAAAACTCAAGATTGTTTGAGGCAGAGCTAGACATGATTAATGAAATGCCAAATTTGCCTGGGAAGACGGTGGGGTGACATTGATGATCACCAGGCTCAGGATAGAGGTCGTTTCCTGCCTCTGTCATCCACCCATTCATCCATCTATTCATCCATCCACTCATCCATCCATCTATACATCTATCTATACATTCATCCATTCATTCATCTATATATCCATTTCTCCGTCCATCCATCTACTATCCATCCATCTATACACTTATCTATACATCCTCCCATCTACCCATCCATCCATCCACCTGTACATCTATCCATCTAAAATCACATCATTCATCCATATATCCCTCTACCCACCCATCCATCCATCCATCTGATCAGTCATTCAGTCAGTAGTTTCTGAGCGCTTGCTCTGTGCCAGGCCCTGGGCTGCAGTTGTGGACAAGGCAGATAGACAGCCTGCCCTCTTGGTGCGGGTATTCTAATAGTGGAGACATAGATGGATAATTATATATTTACTAATTATAATGATATTTATCTAGTGCTACATGATAATGACAAGGGTTAGAATGCTGCTACTGCTAAGTCACTTCAGTCGTGTCCGACTCTGTGCGACCCCATAGACGGCAGCCCACCAGGCTCCCCCACCCCTGGGATTCTCCAGGCAAGAACACTGGAGTGGGTTGCCATTTCCTTCTCCAATGCATGAAAGTGAAAAGTGAAAGTGAAGACGCTCAGTCGTGTCCGACTCTTCGCAACCCCATGGACTGCAGCCTCCCAGGCTCCTCCATCCATGGGATTTTCCAGGCAAGAGTACTGGAGTGGGGTGCCATTGCCTTCTCCAAGGGTTAGAATAGAGGCCTGTTCACCCTGTGCTGTGTGTAGTAGCCTGGACATTTGTCTGAATTTCTGGCCTACCTTGGGAACGGCAGATGGGGATACACTGGGGACCATAGCTCCCAGCAGGTGGAGCCTGAACCGGGGCACAGGGTGCAGGAAGGACAGTCATGTGCACCCTATTTTCAGGTTGCTGGGCCACTTCTTGTAGCCCAGGAACTCTGGGCAGGGCCCCAAAGCATTTGTACCACCTCTCACCTTTTGCTAAGTGGATAAGCTTTTTTTTTTTTTTTTGCTTTGTTGGGTCTTGTTGCAGCGCTGGGTTTTCTCTTGTTGCAGAGCATGGGCACAGTAGTTCCAGCACTCAGGCTTAGTTGCCCTGAGGCACGTGGGATCTTAGTTCCCCAACCAGGGATTGAACCTATATCCCCTGCATTGGAAAGCAGATTCTTAACCACTAGACCACCAGGGAAGTTCCTAAACATTTTTTTTTTTAAGAGAAAAAGTTATGATGATCCCTGTGATGCTAAAAGTCTATTCAAATCTGCTTCACCCTCCCCTTCCCCAAAAGGAATCAGCCAGCCTGCCCTCCCTCCTGAGGCCCAAGGTGGTACACGAGAAATGTTTAATCTGTTATTATTTCAACCAGGCAGCCTGAGTGTGTTAACCTGTGTGAATTTACATGAGTGACTTTCCTGCTGTGTGCCTCAGTTTTCCCATCTATAAAATGGGCTATAATAGCATAGGGCATTCCCTAGCAGTCAGGTGGTTAGGGCTCCACCCTTCCACTGTAGGGGGCATGGATCCAATCCCTGATTGGGGAACTAGGATCCCACAAGCTGCATGGTCCAGCTCCCCCCACAAAAACTATCTACCTCAGACTGAGTGACTGCGCATGCCCAGAGCATCCTTAAATGAGTTAATTTACATAAAGTTCTTAGAAAAGTACCTGTCACATAGTAAGCATTGTGTAAGCACTGCCTATTATTATTATTACTGTTTTTAGTGCACTCTGTAGGCCAGGAACTGCGTACATTGTATGCTCTCTAAAACTCTGCGAAACCTGCCATTATCTGGCTGACAGAGGTTACAGATTGGGTAGCCCTGGGCTGAAGCCAGTCCTGTTTTATTTGACCTGGAGCATATGTTCCAGAACATGTGAAATACTTGGCTGCGCTTAAAAGGTCCACATAAATATTGGGCTTTGTGGGCACCCTGGCTGTGCCTTCCTGTGCAGCAGAAATTGGATAGAGGATGAGTACCGCTTAACTGGGGTAAGACTCTTGCCACCGCTGCCTTGTGACAGATACGCAAGGTAGTCCGGGCAAGCGCTGCTGTCACACATTTTTATCAACATCAGCAGCATCATTGTTCCCATTTTACAGAAGAGCAAACTGAGGCTCCGAAAGACTAAGAGTCTCAGCTGAACGAAGGTCAGAACTGGGCTTGGAACCCAGGTTCGTGTGATGCCATAGCCCAGGCGCTGACCCCCCAGGGTTTCACAGATCATCCTATCTTTTTTTTTTTTTTAATGCCATTTATTATGTTTAAACACCCTCCCCACCCCCTGCCACAACATGTAGGATATTAGTTTCCCGACCAGGGATCAAACCCGTGCCTCCTGCAGTGGAAGCACGGAGTCTTAGCCACTGGACCGCCAGGGAATTCCCACATCTTCCCATCTTCTATTCCTCCAGGTTTTGAGTTCTTCGAGGCCAGCGCCAAGGAGAACATCAACGTGAAGCAGGTCTTCGAGCGCCTGGTGGACGTCATCTGCGAGAAGATGAATGAGTCCCTGGAACCCAGCTCTAGTCCTGGCAGCAATGGGAAAGGCCCGGCCTTGGGGGACACTCCAGCGCCACAGCCCAGCAGCTGTCCCTGCTAGAAGACTCCCCCACCCCACCCCCTCCTGCCTCGGCAGAGACTGTAACTGAGGCATGAGCCATAAGGGCTGTTTCCAAGCTCAGGGCGCCCCCAACTTCCCATTGGCCGCCCCCACTCCCGCATGGCGCGTTCTCTGGCCAAGGCCACCAGCCTGCCCAAGCAGCCCCTGTCGCAGGCTCCAGACCCTGCACTGCGGGCAGGGTCTGGGGAAGGGGCATGCAACGAGCTTGCTGCTTCCTGGCATTGTCACGGTGATAGTGAGCACGCACACGGCGCGTCCCACTCCGCCTGGTGAAGGGGCAACCGCCATGCCTTCTGGGTTAGAACCACTTATCCGCATCCGTTTCTGAGTTGGGCATTGATTTTAGTTCGTGTGCTGGCCAGAGATGGTTCTTTTCCCTCGTGCAGTTGGGGTGGGAGTGGGGAGTTGGTGGGAGGGATCTCAGAATTCATCCGTGGAGATGTGGAAGGCAGGTCCTTTCTCAGGATCGCCCAGTCTGCCTGTGAACCTTCTGCCTGTGAACCAGGGTGGTGGTTTTGCATCTCCCAGACCCCTCCCTTCTGACCTGCAGATCTTCTGCCTGTGAAAGCAGTATTAAAGCGGCTTTTCCCAGATCGCCCCCTACCCCCACCCGCGGCTTTAGGGACCCCAGAAGTGCCTTCTCAGCTTCCCCAGAATTTGCTCGACCCTGCCACTGTTACAGCTGACCCACTGCATTCTCAATCCAGAATAGAATTCTGGAAATTATGGGCTGCTCTGGGCCAGGCAGAGAATCATGCATTCCTGCTGAGGACTTTTTACCAGGAGTTAATTCAGAGTTAGAAGCTTAGGCTCTCCTGCCCTGCCCTGCCTTCCACGGGCCCTGTTTGGCTGGTAATGTTTTAAGCAAGGTCTTTCCACATCCCATATCCTGCTCAAAAAGGAAATTGAGCAATATTCCTGTAGCATAGCCTGCACTGGCTGGCGGCTCTCCATGTGAGGACATCGGCTCCTCCCACTTGAAAAACCTTGAAGACACAGGGCTGGCTTCCCGAAGCCATGTTATCTCTGGGGTCCTGCTAATGGAGGAGCCACAGGAAAGAACGCTTTGGGGTTTGGCTGGAGGGGCAGCAGGGAAGGTAGGGCTGGGTAACCTCTGTTGCTACTTGGATTTCCTAGATGCCGCTTGGGAGTGGCAGGCTGAAGACAGATGGGTGGAGAACAGTCCCCCTGGTTGATGGAGGCACTAGCAGGGAGCCCACCAGGTTGGGCGTCCCTAGCTACCAGGGGCTCCTGCTGGGAGGTGATCTTCATTTTGACACCTTCCTGGCCCCATCCTCCGCTCAGTGGCCCTTCCTGCCCACCTGAGTCCAACTTTGGTGACGCAGTACCTCTTTCTACTCTGGAACACTGATACCCCAGAACTTTCCACTGTGAGGACAGCCAAAGTGTGTGATTTGTCCAGTCTCCCAGCCCCTGCTGCCAAAGTGACTTTCTGTAGCCTTGAGGATCTCTGCTACTTCCTACAAGGAATGGGCAAGGTCTGGGTCCAGTTTAACGTAGTTCTTACCTTTACAGAAGCTGGAGATTGAATTTGTTTCTAGAGGGCCCTGTTCACCCCAAACCAGGGACTGCCCTTAGAGCGTCAAAAGTGGGGGTATTTTTGTACACCAACAAACTTGACTGCAATGAAAAGGACAAGTTCTTGGAAATACACCACATGAAACATCGGAAGGTTTGGGTCAGGGGAGTCTAAAATGTCAGTTGCTTTAACATAAAAGAAATTAAAGCAGCTAGAAAAAGGCTTCTTAAGACACACCATGGCCTGTCAAGATTGCCTTTGCCTGTCCATTTTCCTTAAACTGCTGCCAGAAAAAAAACGTTTGGCCAGAGTGTCACTATCAAGGGGACCAGCTGACTTGTGTGATAGCCTGTGTGATAAAAGACAGCTTTGGCTGCATCTTGTACCTGACCTGGCCTAAGATTTCTGTTTACACAAGACTTTTCAGCAGTTCAACTTTAAGTTGCAGTTGAGACAGCTGCCACTCTTGAGGGTTCTCTCAAGCCTGGGAATGATGTAGGAGAATTTTTCTTGTTTGATCTAAAAATGGTGTTCAGTTTTTATCTTATGATGTTTTGGGGGGAGGTTTAACTCCTGACAGTGTCTGGAAAACTGCACCTGATGTTCTCAAAGATCACCAGGAGGGAATGGAGGTTTGTTGAGTTTACAAACAAAGATTAAGCCAAAGGCTGTGGGAAGACAGCTTCCTGGTGCCAGGGAGGCTGGGATCTGGGGAGGTGCCTTGAGGCTGTATCCTGCATCCCTGCTGTGCCTTCTTATTTGCTTTCAAGTTGTCTTTCCAATGTCAGCAGGAAATTGCCATGATCGCCTTTTGGGGTTTGGGGTTATGTTTGTTTTACTTTTCTTTGGCTTCTCTGGGGATCATTTTCTTGTGTGTTTCTCTCCCAGCTCCACTGAAAACAAAACAAGGGGTGAAATTTGATCTCAGTCTTGAAGTGCTAATTCCAATAAGTGACTTCTCCTCCATGATCCCAGAACACACCAGGAGAGAGCTCTAGACCTTTATATTCTGGGTGTGGTTCTCCTTGTGTAAGCCGTTCTTAGATGTTCAGTCATAAAGATGTGCACTTTTCTCGAGAAAATAAAAAATTAAAGTTGTTATGCCCAGATGCTGTGGTTCTTTTCTTTCCATTAGTGAAATGGAGTTTCCAGGAAGAGGACAGTTGAATCACAGCCAAGTGGAGAGTTGGTTGAGGGCCGTGTGTGATGCTGCAGAACCTGAATCAGGACAGGGAAGCTCTGGTCTGGGGCTGCCTCTAGTTGGGCTGATCTCTGGTGACCTCCATGGTGGCTCAGATGGTAAAGAATTTTCCTGCAATGCAGGAGATCTGGGTTTGATCCCTGGGTCCGGAAGATCCCCTGGAGAAGGGCATGGCAACCCACTCCAGTATCCTTGCCTGGAAAATCCCATAGACGGAGGAGGCTACAGTCCACGGCAGGCTACAGCCCCTGGGGTCCCAGAGTCAGACATGACTGAATCGACTTAGCATGCATGCAAAGTGATAGATAAAAAGTGATTTCTTAGAAAGGGACGCTTGTAAGGTTCACAAGTGGGCAGCGCAATGCTTGCCTGCCCCGGGTACTCAGTGAGTTACATTTTTATAGTCAGAGGAAGAGAGTGGAAGGGGAGAAAATCTTATCTGTCTTCCCCCAGGTAGGGCAGGGAGGTTTACTTGTCCCTCCCTACGTGGTCAGGCCAGGACTGTCACAGCACTTCTGGAAAATATTTTCAGGTCTCAGTACAGTGAAGTTCCTTCTTTTTGAAAAGTCACCTTCCCGTAAATGATAGTTTTTTGTGTCCACAGAGCCTGACTGTAGAGTCATTAACTTGATGACACCACTGGGCAGATTGTAGGCCTTATTTTCTACTGTTGTTTTATTGTTTTGGGGGGCATGGTGCAAAGAGCACATCTTAGGGGCCAAATAACACGTTTTGGGGGTTCCTAACTCAGTGAGCTCTCTGGGCAGGATGTGGGTCTCATGCCACCATTATTTTATTGCTTTGGGGCATGCCCCATGCTCGTGTTGCATGGTTTTGTTGTTAGCTTGCTTTTATCATTAAGCAAGCCAGTCTGACTTTGATGCTAAGTGACCTGTTTTGCTATATAATAAGTCAGGCAGGCCCACCTTGTTTCAGAATTTTCCCATTACTTTCTCGAGTGATCATTAATCTTATTAACGGGGTTTCCAAGCTAACTATTTGATCATCCTCTTTTGTCCCTATCAGACACACAGGCGAGATCAGAGTCACGCCCTCGTGGTAGTTTGAGTCACTTTTTACGGTACATTTCTTCCTGGTTTACTTTCGTCAGTCATCTTGCTTTGCCTGGTTCTGAGCCCGTATTTTTTGTGTCTTAAGCTCCTCCAGGGCTTCCCTGATAGCTCAGTTGGTAAAGAATCCGCCTGCAATGCAGAGACCCTGGTTCGATTCCTAAACATTTCCACCAAATAAAACATTCTCTACTTTCGGCTTGTGATTAATTTTTTAGTCAACACTATTATGGACTTTCTGTACACAGGAGAGAACTTCTTCACCCCGGGGCCCATCTAGCTTCATCACCTTGGTATAGAGGGTAAGGAGGACGATGTGTTAGGTCTTAGTTGCAGCATGCAGGATCTTTAGTTGCAGTATGAAAACTCTTAATTGCAGGATATGGGATCTAGTTCCCTGACCAGGGGTTGAATCTGAGCCCCCGCATTGGGAGAACACAGTCTTAGCCACTGGACCACAGGGAAGTCCCTCCCCCAGAATTCCTGATGTCCCTTTCCCTGTGTCCTTCTCCCTACAGCCCCTAGAATCTAAAATACTATACAGTTTACTCGCTTAAATTGTGTCTCCTTCACTATAATATCTGCACCTCAGAGGCAGGAATTTTTAAATTTTTTACTTCCACATCCAACTCTTTCCTGTCTGACACAATAAAAAGGAAATATTAGGTCTTTGTTCCTGGTTCTTGGCACAGAGCTCCTAAAAACCCTTGGAATTTCTGGAGTGATAAGCATCTTTTGTGTACTAATAAGAAGACAGCCTAGGCTGGGGCCCATAAGTAGCTTCAGTATAGGGCTGATCACCAGAAAGACCAAACCATGGTTAGAGATTTGGAACCATCAGCCTATGATGGTTTGGAACCATCACTGTATGGCAAGTAGAAGGGGAAAAAGTGGAAGCAGTGACAGA
Organism: Bos indicus; assembly: GCF_029378745.1. NCBI lineage: Eukaryota > Metazoa > Chordata > Mammalia > Artiodactyla > Bovidae > Bos > Bos indicus. The sequence continues at coordinate 15,487,530 of NC_091766.1, read as the reverse complement.
GTTTCTCTGCTCGGGTTCCAAAATCACAAACTGTGACTGTAGCCATGAAATTAAAAGACGCTTGCTTCTTGGCAGGAAAACTATGACAAAACTAGACAGCATATTAAAAAGCAGAAACATCACTTTGCTGACAAAGGTCCATATAGTCAAAGCTATGGTTTTTCCAGTAGTTATGTATGGATGTGAGAGTTGGACCATAAAGGCTGAGCACCAGAGAACTGATACTTTTAAATTGTAGCGCTAGAGAAGACTCTTAGAGTCCCTTGGACTGCAAGGAGATCAAACCAACCAATCCTGAAGGAAATCAATCCTGAATATTCATTGGAAGGACTGAAACTGAAGCCACCTGATTCGAAGAGCTGACTTATGGGAAAAGACCCTTGATGCTGAGGAAAATTGAGGGCAAGGGGAGAAGGAGGCAGCAGAGGATGAGATGGTTAGATAACATCACGAACTCAATGGACATGAATTTGAGCAAACTCTGGAAGATAGTGAAGGACAGGGAAGCCTGGCATGCTGCAGTCCGTGAAGAGTTGGACACGACTTAGTGACTGAACAACAACCATCAGCTTCAGGTCCTGGGAGGGAGCTCCAGAGAGAAAAGGGGCTGGAGACTGAGTTAATCACCCGCTGTCACTCGCATCTGAGTTATAGGCTTGGTATATTAATAGTAACTAAAGAGTTTCGTGGGACTTTCCTGGTCATCAGTGGTTGAGAATCCACCTTCCAATGCTGGGGACATGGGTTTGATCCCCGGTAGGGGAACTAAGATCCCACATGCCACCTGGCTTGCATGAGGCAATAAAAAGTCCTGGTATGGAAAACCTCCACGTTTGTGAGTAGAAACAGTAAAAACTGTAAAAAAAAAAAAAGAAAAAAAGGTTTTTTACTTTCCATTTATTGACATACAGCTCTGTATAAATTTAAGGTATATAACATAATGATTTGACTTACATACATCATGAAATGATTGCCAAGTAAGTTTAGTGAATATCCATCAAAAAAGGCAAAGTGTTAGTCGCTCAGTCATGTCTGACTCTTTGAGACTCATGGACTGTAGCCTCTGTCTATAGTGGATTGCCTCTGTCTACAATGGAGTGGATTGCCATTCCCTTCTCCAGGGGATCTTCCCAATCCAGGGATCAAACCCAGGTCTCCCACATTGCAGGCAGATTCTTTACTGTCTGAGCCGTCAGGGAAGTTATCTCATATAAATACAAAGGTAAAGAACTAGGAAAAAATGTTTTTTCCTCGTGATGCAAACTCAGGATTTACTTTTACTGATTTTCATATATAACATACAGCAAAGTTAATTATATTTTAAAGTAATTTTTTAAATTGATTTACTTTTGGCTGTGCTGGGTCTTTGTTGCTGCACTGATTTTTCTCTAGTTGCAGCAAGGGCGGTGGGGGGGAACTCTCGGTTGCGTGCACTGGCTTCTCACACTGATACCGCTCCTTGTGGCACTCAGGCTCCTCGGCATGTGGGCTTCAGTAGTTGTGGTTCAGAGTCAGTGCAGACCCCACAGTTTAAGGGCTCAGTCTCACAAGACCGCCCCCACCTCAGATACCTGTCACCAGTATTAGGTCCCCAAGGTACCCACTTCACTTTGACTTGGCTACAATCTTCCTTCCCCACAGAACATAGGAAATCCTTTTTAAAATATAGAGTGGTTGTGGTTCAGTAGTTGTGGGCTTCAGTCCAATAGATTGGTTCCTGGGCTCTAGAGCACAGGCTCAATAGTTGTGACTCACGGGCTTAGTTGCTTCGTGGCATGTGGGATCTTCCCGGATCAGGGATCAAATCCGTGTCTCCTGCATTGTCAGGTGAATTCTTGACCACTGAGCCACCAGGGAAGCCCAAATTATATGTATTGTGTTGTACATTGCAACCCTAGTTCTTTTTATCTTATAATTGGGAGTTTGTAGTTTTTTGACTGCCTCTGTCCAATTTCCCCTCCCCCCATGCCCTGCTTTTGATAAGCACAAATTTTATCTGTTTTTCTATGATTTTGTTTTTGGGGGGCATATGGCACAACTTACAGGATCTTAGTTCCCAAAGTTAAGTGAGTGGAAGTCACTCAGTCGTGTCTGACTCTTTGCAACCCCATGGACTATACAGTCCGTGGAATTCTCCAAGCCAGAATACTGGAGTGGGTAGCCTTTTGCTTCTCCAGGGGATCTTTCCAACCCAGGGATTGAACCCAGGTCTCAAGCTTTGCAGGTGGATTCTTTACCAGTTGAGCCACAAGGAAACTTAGTTCCCAAACCAGGGATTAAACTCGGGCAGTGAAAACACTAAGTCCTAACCACTGGACTGCGAGAGAATTCCATTTGTTTTTGAAGTATAATTGACCCACAACACCATGTTACTTCCTGTTACAGAACATAGTGGTTTGATATTTCTGTACATTGCAAAATGATTACCAGATATGTCTAGCTACCGTCTGTCACCATATAGAGATATTACACAGTTATTGCCTATATTCCGCACACTGTACATTTCAAGCCCCTGACTCATTTATTTTGCAACTGGAAATTTATACCTCTCAACCTCCCTTACCTATTCTTCCCCCTCTCCCACATTCTCCCCTCTGGCAACCATCTGTTTGTTCTCTGTATCTTTAACTCTTTTACTGTTCTACTTTAAGAACAGTTCATTTCTGACACACAGCAGACACTCCGCAGATATTTTTTAAGTGCATCCGCAGCAGAGCCCAAGTGTCAGCCAGGACTTGCGTCCTGTCTCAGGATTCTTTACGCCATCTCTTGCCCCCAAGAGGTAGTTTCCTGTGAACAAGGTGTTCTCCCCCACAACCATGGTCACTGGGTATTCAAAGTCCCAAAACCAAGTCTCATTAGCCAGCTTGGGTCCCACGTCCATGCCTGAACCAATGACTGCAGTCAGACCAATGGAAGGTGCTGATTGGCCCCTGGGATCATGTGGTGCCTCTGGTTTACAGACAGAAATCCGAGAAGTGGGTAGGTTTGGGGTGGGGGGGTGAGGGGCAACTAGGAATGGTCCTGCCAGATGTGGGAGATGATTGCCACATAGCAATTTTGACCAGTGCCCACTTTACCCTCCTTAAGATCCCTCCAAAAGAAAGATGGAAGAATTGGATAAACCATTTTGCAATCCTCAGTGAAAAAACTGATTCAGGTCACTATGACCTTTGGATGAAACTCGGTTTATTCTCAGCTATGATCATGACCACCCCTTGCAGTCAGCTGGGTAAATGAAACAGTCTCCATGCCCAGGCCACAACCCAGACAGATTAAATCAGGAGATAGTGAGATGTGGTGCAGGCTCTGATATTTCATTAAAGCTCCCAGGCAGTTCTTCATTTTTTTTTTTCTTTCCTTACTTTTTTGGTGACACCAGGAAGCATGCAGGATCTTACTTCCCTGACCAGGGATCGAACCTATGCCCCCTGCAGTGAAAGCATGGATTCTTAACCACTGGCCAGCCAGGGAAGTCCCCTCCCCAGGGGTTCTAAAGTAAAGCCAGGGCTGAGAACAAGTGATGAACAGGAAATATGGGGCAAGAGGAACAAGATAAGGGGACCACAGAGAAGCAAGCCCCAAATCCAGAAGGTGTGGTATTCCCCAATATTCCACACTTTTCCTGCCTCAAGGGGGTGGGGAGAGGAGGGAGAATGCAGAGCAGTGGTTCTCAAAAGTACATCACCCATACCAGCAGCGTGGCCTGGGAACCTGTTAGAAAAGCAGATTCCTGGGCCTCCTGCCAGATCTCCTGAGTCAGAAGCTCTAAGGTGGGGTTCAGACACTTGTGCTTTAACAGAATACCTAGTACTTCCCAGGTGGCTCACTGGATAAGAATTCACCTGCCATTGCAGGGGACATGGGTTTGATTCCTGGTCCAGGAAGATCCCATATGCCTCGGAGCAACTAAGCTCGTGCACCACTACTGAAACCCACTTGCCCACAGACTGTGCTCCATAAGATAAGCCATCGCAATGAGAAGCCCACACACGCCTGCTCGCTGCAATTAGAGAAAGCCCTCGCAAAGCAATGAAGACCCAGCTCAGGCAAAACATGCACACGCATGCACACACATGCACACGCATGCACACACACATGCACACGCACACGCACAAAAGACCCAGAGTATTCAAATGCATTTTCCAATTCTATAACTACTGGATTAGGATAAAAGGAATTTAGGATACATGAAAAACATGCTGTGTGGACCTGGTTGGACCTAATTCAAAGAAACTGAGCGTAAAAAGACATTTCTGAGCCAATCAAAAAATTGAGTGATGACCTGAGTTTTGAGTGATGTCAAGGAAGGACTGTTAGTTGTCTTGAGTGTTGTCTTAGTCTGTTTGGGTTCTGTCAAAGAATAGACTGAGTGGTTTATAAACAGACATTTCTTTCTTACAGTTCTGAAGGCTGGGAAGTTCACCAGCAGACTGAGGGTCTGGTGTGGACCAGTTTCTTGATTCATAGGTGGCTGTTTTTTCTCTGGAGGGAGCTCTCTAGAGTCTCTTTTACAAGGGCACTAATCCTATTCCCTGGTGGCTCAGTGGTAAAGAATCCGCCTGCCAAAGCAGGAGATGCAGGTTCCATCCCTCGGTCAGGAATGTCCCCTGGAGAAGGTAATGGCAACCCACTCCAGTATTCTTGCCTGGGAAACCCCATGGACAAAGGAGCCTGGTGGGCTACAATCCATGGGGTCACAAAAGATTTGGACACGACTTAGCAACTAAACGATAATAATCCCACTTCTGAGGTCTCCATCCTCATGACCGAATGACCTTCCAAAGACCACATCTTCTAATACCATCACATTGGGGATTAGGTTTCTTCCTATGAATTTTGAGGGTATACTGGAATTAGAGATGTGTACTGGAATACGAAAAGGGGAAATGACATTGGGATTTGTTTTAAAATACTTTATCAGGGACTTCCCTGGTGGTCCAGTGGTTAAGAATTCACCTGCCAATGAAGGGGACACGGGTTCAATCCCTGATCTGGGAAGATTCCACATGCTGAGGGGCAACGAAGCCTGTGGGCCACAACTACTGAGCCCACGCACTGCAATGATTGAAGCCCATGGGCTCCAGATCCCACGCTCTGCAACAAGGGAAGCCACCCCAATGAGAAGCCCACGGACCACAGAGGAAAGCAGCCTCTACTCACCTCAACTAGAGAAAGCCCACTTGCGGCAGCAAAGACCCAGAACAGCCATAAATTAAGTAATTTAAAATTTTAAATACATGTAAAAATAAATAAATAAGCTACAAACTTAAAAAGTAAAACAGAATACTTTGTAAGGGACTTCCCTGGTGGTCCAGTGGCTAAGACGCTGTTCTCTCAATGCAGGAGGGTCAGGTTTGATCTCTGGTCAGGGAACTAGATCTCACATGCCTCAGCTAAAGATCCTGAATGCTACAGCAAAGATTGGAGATCACATGTGCCACAACCAAGATCCCGCACAGCCAAATAAACAAATAAATATTTAAAAAAAAAAAAACCTCATCAAGGGGAAAAAAAGTTTAATGAAACACTATTGAACTCTTGGTGATGGTTGAAACTGGCTAAGGGTCTAGAGGATTCTTTTTCATGAGAATTTTAGATTTTTCTCACAAAGTAATTTTTTTTTAACCTTCTTTTTTGGCCACATCATGTGATTTGCAAGACCTTAGTTCCCTGAACCCATGCCCCCTGAAGTGGAAGTGCAGGGTCCTAACCACTAGACCACCAGGGAGGTTCCTCACAAAGTAATTCATAAAACAGGACCGTTTCAATGGCAGGAAGCCACGTCATCCCATTCAGGTACTTAGAATTACAACCGCTGTCAGCTGAGATGAAAAATAAAATGAAGGAGAAAGGAGTCAAGATGAGGAGGATTTCCCAAATCTTTTATTATCAATCTCCTTTCCAGACGCAGGGAGTGCCACAGAGAAACTGAGACCACATCTCCTTCCAGCAGCCAGTGGGGCTCTGGGGTCCTGTTCTCCCCAGGTCTTTCAGCCCAGCTTGATGAACAGCAGCAAGGTGGCAAGAATTCCTGGCAGCTGAAATGGGTGAAGAAAGAAACACTGAACCAACATGAGGCATCTCTGGAACCCACATCAAATTTAATACACGGAGATACATCGTGATTTAGAAAGGTCAGGGCAGGGTGTGACAGACAGCAGAGGGACTCTCAGGGCCACGGTGGAGGGAATTTGGACTGTTACCACAATAAATCTCACCAGAAGGTAGAAGGAGGAGGCGTTTTGTGATGCCCGTCAGTCATTCTCCCTTTGTTCCCCCCAGATCTCATCTCCACCCTCTTTTGTTCACCCCCTGGGTCCTGAAAACGACATTTCCCAGAATCCCCTGCTCCCGAGGGTTGCAAAGAGTCGGACAAGACTGAGTGACTCACACACACACACACACACACACACACACACACACCTGCTCCCTAAATTCCTGTTAAGTTTGGCCAATAGGAAGTACCAATAGGAGATGGCTGGACAGAAAGAAAGGTTGGAGTATTCTTTCCCCCACTCCCTCCTCTCTTCTGCCCACCCTGAGCTCTGCAAGATCACAGTTGTGGGTAGATGGCTCCTTTTCCTTGACTCTTGCTCTCCCTACCCCTTCAGGCATAGGAAAAGTAAAACCTTCCTATGTGGCTAGTCCTCATTCTCCTTAACCCTGCTGACACTTCCACAAGGGGCCCCTGAAAACTTTTATTTTTTAAGTTTTTTTTTTTTAATGTGGACCACTTTTTTTTAAGTCTTTGCTGAATTTGTCACAATACTGCTTCCGTTTTATGTTTTGGTTTTTTGGCCACAAGGCATGTGGGATCTTAGCTCCCTGACCCTAAAAATGTCGTAAAAGGACCCTGTAGGACTTCCCTGGTGGTCCAGTGGTTAAGAATACGCCCGCCAACGCAGGGGACATGGGTTCATTCCCTCGTCTGGGAAGATCCCACAGGCCACAGAGCATCTAAGCCTGTGCACCAAAACTACTGAGTCCTTGCTCTAGAGCCTGAGAGCTGCAACCACTGAAGCCTGTGTGCCTAGAGCCCATGCTCCGCAACAAGAGAAGCCCCTGGAACTAGAAGCCCGTGCGCTACAAGGAAGAGTAGCCCCTGCTCACTGTAACTAGAGAAGGCCTATGCACAGCAACAAAGACCCAGCACAACCAAAAATAAACAAATAAATGAATAAAAGTAAGGGAAAAGTCATATATATATTTATATATTTTAAATGACTGTGGGGGCTGAATTCTGTTTCTTGCTAGGATCTTGACTGTTTTGACTTCCCTGGGGAGGATAGTGTGATATAGTGTGCAAACAAATATTCAATATAAATGTGTACAATGAAAAAAAAATCCATTTAAAAATATGAATCAGACAGATGAGACTCATCCATATCTTCAGATCAGATCAGATCAGTCGCTCAGTCACGTCCAACTCTTTGCGACCCCATGAATCGCAGCACGCTAGGCCTCCCTGTCCATCACCAACTCCCAGAGTTCACTGAGACTCACGTCCATCGGGTCAGTGATGCCATCCAGCCGTCTCATCCTCTGTCGTCCCCTTCTCCTCTTGCCCCCAATCCCTCCCAGCAGCAGAGTCTTTTCCAATGAGTCAACTCTTCACATGAGGTGGCCAAAGTACTGGAGTTTCAGCTTTAGCATCATTCCTTCCAAAGAAATCCCAGGGCTGATCTCCTTCAGAATGGACTGGTTGGATCTTCTTGCAGTCCAAGGGACTCTCAAGAGTCTTCTCCAACACCACAGTTCAAAAGCATCAATTCTTTGGCGCTTAGCCTTCTTCACAGTCCAACTCTCACATCCATACATGACCACAGGAAAAACCATAGCCTTGACTAGACGGACCTTTGTTGGCAAAGTAATGTCTCTGCTTTTGAATATGCTATCTAAGTTGGTCATAACTTTCCTTCCAAGGAGTAAGCGTCTTTTAATTTCATGGCTGCAGTCACCATCTGCAGTGATTTTGGAGCCCAGAAAAATAAAGTCTGACACTGTTTCCACTGTTTCCCCATCTATTTCCCATGAAGTGATGGGACCGGATGCCATGATCTTCGTTTTCTGAATGTTGAGCTTTAAGCCAACTTTTTCACTCTCCACTTTCACTTTCATCGAGAGGCTTTTTAGTTCCTCTTCACTTTCTGCCATAAGGGTGGTGTCATCTGCACATCTGAGGTTATTGATATTTCTCCTGGCAATCTTGATTCCAGCTTGTGTTTCTTCCAGTCCGGCGTTTCTCATGATGTACTCTGCATATAAGTTAAATAAACAGGGTGACAATATGCAGCCTTGACATACTCCTTTTCCTATTTGGAACCAGTCTGTTGTTCCATGTCCAGTTCTAACTGTTGCTTCCTGACCTGCATACAAATTTCTCAAGAGGCAGGTCAGGTGGTCTGGTATTCCCATCTCTTTCAGAATTTTCCACAGTTTATTGTGATCCACACAGTCAAAGGCTTTGGCATAGTCAATAAAGCAGAAATAGATGTTTTTCTGGAACTCTCTTGCTTTTTCCATGATCCAGCAGATGTTGGCAATTTGATCTCTGGTTCCTCTGCCTTTTCTAAAACCAGCTTGAACATCAGGAAGTTCACGGTTCACATATTGCTGAAGCCTGGCTTGGAGAATTTTGAGCATTACTTTACTAGTGTGTGAGATGAGTGCAATTGTGCGGTAGTTTGAGCATTCTTTGGCATTGCCTTTCTTTGGGATTGGAATGAAAACTGACCTTTTCCAGTCCTGTGGCCACTGCTGAGTTTTCCAAATTTGCTGACATATTGAGTGCAGCACTTTCACAGCATCATCTTTCAGGATTTGGAATAGCTCAACTGGAATTCCATCACCTCCACTAGCTTTGTTCGTAGTGATGCTTTCTAAGGCCCACTTGACTTCACATTCCAGGATGTCTGGCTCTAGGTGAGTGATCACACCATCGTGATTATCTGGGTCATGAAGATCTTTTTTTGTACAGTTCTTCTGTGTATTCTTGCCATCTCTTCTTAATATCTTCTGCTTCTGTTAGGTCCATACCATTTCTGTCCTTTATTGAGCCCATCTTTGCATGAAATGTTCCTTTGGTATCTCTGATTTTCTTGAAGAGATCCCTAGTCTTTCCCATTGTTTTCCTCTATTTCTTTGCATCGATTGCTGAAAAAGGCTTTCTTATCTCTTGTTGCTATTCTTTGGAACTCTGCATTCAGATGCTTATATCTTTCCTTTTCTCCTTTGCTTTTCACTTCTCTTCTTTTCGCAGCTATTTGAAAGGCCTCCCCAGACAGCCATTTTGCTTTTTTGCATTTCTTTTCCATGGAGATGGTCTTGATCCCTGTCTCCTGTACAATGTCACGAACCTCATTCCATAGTTCATCAGGCACTCTATTTATCAGATCTAGTCCCTTAAATCTATTTCTCACTTCCACTGTATAATCATAAGGAATTTGATTTAGGTCATACCTGAATGGTCTAGTGGTTTTCCCTACTTTCTTCAATTTAAGTCTGAATTTGGCAATAAGGAGTTCATGATCTGAGCCACAGTCAGCTCCTGGTCTTGTTTTTGCTGACTTTATAGAGCTCCTCCATCTTTGGCTGCAAAGAATATAATCCATATCTTGGCTGGTGGTAATCTGCAGAAAAACAGTTTCATGTGAAGCTTCCCAGGTGGCTCAGTGGGTAAAGAATCTGCCTGCCAATACAGGAGACACAAGAGATACAGGTTCGATCTCTGGGTCAGGAAGATCTCCTGGAGAAGGAAATGGCAACCCACTTCAGTATTCTTGCTGGGAGAATCCCATGGACAGAGGAGCCTGGTGGGCTACAGTCCATTGAGTCGCAAAGAGTCAGACATGACTGAAGGGACTGAGCAGAGGCATGAAAAATCAACATGGGGAAAATGTGAGAAAAACTTCCAGGGCTCAAGGGGATGGACATTTTTTGTAATTAACAGCTTTATTGAGATGTAATTCATTTATCATACAATTCACCTTTCTGAAGTGTATAGTTAAGTGGTTTGATTCCTTTACATTTAACGTAATTGCCAAGAAAGTAGGATTTATGTCAGCCACTTTGCTATGTTTTCTATTTGCCTTTTTTGTTGCTCTTCTTTTATTCATTCATCACAGCCTTCTGTTCTGTTGGATGTTTTCTTTTTAAAATATTTATTTGTTTAGCTGTGTTGGGTCTTAGTTGCAGAATGCAGGCTCTTCACTGCAACATTCAGGCTTCTGTAATTGTGGGGACTGGGCTTAGCTGCCCCAAGGTATGTGAGATCCTAGTTCCCCAACCAGGAATCAAACTCACCTCCCCTGCAATGGAAGGCAGATTCTTAACCACTGGACCACCAGAGAAGTCCCCGTCTGCTGGATATTTTCTAGTGCACCATTTTAATTCCCTTCTTGTTTTTATTATATTTTAAAATTATTTTCTTAGTTGTTGCCCTGGGGAGTACGATGGACATCTTAACTATTCATAATCTAGTTTGGATTAATACTAAATTAATCAGTACCATACAAAAACTCCTATATAGTTGTGTTTTCTCCAACATGCTTTGTGTTACTCTTGTCATGTAAATTACATGTAAATTAAATCTTCATATAAGTACAGTTTTATGACTGTTGCTTTATGCAGCTGTCTTATAAATGAGGTAGGAGACTAGGTTTAACAACCATTTCTGTCTTTTGTCACTGCTGTGTCTCCGTGTCCCAAACAGTGCTTGGCACACGGTAAATTAAAAGACCTCGGTGTGTCCCAGAGGAGCTGGAACTTACCTGCATCACTGCTGTCCCCAGAGAGCCCCCACTCAGGTTGGCGCTCTGAGTCTTGGTTATTTTCAGGAGCTTAGGGAAACAGCCCTGGGGAAACAAGCATCAAAGTAGGAGGGACCTGGTTAGAGACTAGTGGATTCCAAAGTGAAGTGAAAGTCACTGGGTCGCATCTGACTCTTTGCAACCTCATGGACTGTACAGTCCCTGGAATTCTCCAGGCCAGAATACTGGAGTGGGTAGCCTTTCCCTTCTCCAGGGGATCTTCCCAACCCAGGGATAGAACCCAGGTCTCCTGCATTGCAGGCGGATTCTTTACCAGCTGAGCTACCAGGGAAGCCCTGGTGGATTCCAAGGCCCCATCAACCCCTATAGGTCAGATTTTTTTCACAAAGTAATTTTTTTTTTAACTTTTTTTTTTTTTTTTTTGCCTCAACCACTGCAGAGTCTTGACCACTATACTGCCAGGAAAGTTCACCCAACACAATTTTTGTAGAAGTCAGTAGGAGGAATTCCCTGGCAGTCAGGTCAGATAGTTAAGACTCTGCATTCACTGCTGAGGGTTCAATCCCTGGTCAGGGAAGTAAGATCCAGCTAGCCCCTCAGTGTAGCCAAAAAAAAAGTCTCTGGCCCTCAGGGTCTACCTAGGTGATGCCTGTGTTGTGTGGGTGCTCAGTTGATCAGTTGTGTCCGACTTGCAATCCCATGGAGCACAGCCCATCAGGCTCCTCTATCCATGGGATTTTCCAGGTGAGAATACTGGAGTGGGTTGCCATGTCCTCCTCCAGGGGATCTTCCTGACTCAGGGATTGAACCCGGGTCTCCTGCATTGCAGGCAGTTTCCTCAAAATCTCCAGTTACCTCCTGGTGGATGACGTCTGCAGACACGTTGTGTCCATCGCAGTCCATGGTCCCTGGGGATTTACAGCAGCACCGGGGGTAGGTGTGACCTGTCACCCTTTCAAAGGAGGAGCCAGAAAAATCTGTGTAGTTCTTTACTCCGCAGCACTTGAGCTGCAGAGAGGAGAATAAACACTTGAAGACTCCTTTTCAAATATCGAAATAATCCAAACAATAGAAATCACAGTCACCATGGCTACTGTTTAGAGTAGGCAGTCGCATTATTCCAGGGCCTGTGTTAAACACTGCCCTTTCTCACTCCATCATGGCTCAGAACCCTCCACGACTGTCACCTTACTTGAGGTAAAAGCTAAACTCTTCACCATGGCCCATGGGGCCCTGCATGATCCTCCCCATCACCTTCTCATCTCCCTGCTAGGTCACTTGAACTCACCCAGCTGCATATTGGTCTTCTCTCTGTTTCTTTTTTAAAAAATTATTTATTTATTTATGGCTGTGTTGGGTCTTCGTGGCTGCACGTGGGCTTTTCTCTACTTGCGACAAGTGGGGGTTACTCTTCGTTGCGGTGCACGGGCTTCTCATCACAGTGGTTTCTTCTGCTGCACAGCAAAGGCTCTCGGCTCGAAGGCTTCAGTAGTTGCAGCTCACAGGCTCTAGAGCGAGGTCTCAGCAGTTGTGGTGCATGGGCTTAGTCGCCCCTTGGCATGTGGAATCTTCCCAAATTAGAGATCGTACCCGTGTCCCCTGCATTGGCAGGCAAATTCCTATCCACTGTGCCACCAGGGAAGTCCCTCTTTTCTGTCTTTTTCTTTTTTTAATATTGACTGTTTATTTTTATTGTTTGGTTTTTGCTAAGCAAAGGGGATGAGACAAGATGAGGGTGGTGGTGGTTTATCTGTTTCAGTCGTGTCTAACTCTTGTGACCCCATCAACTACCACCCACCAGCCTCCTCTGTCCATGGGATTTCCCAGGCAAGAATACTGGAGGGGGTTGGCATTTCCTTTTCCATTTCTCTCTGTTTCTTAAGCACACTTAGTAAGCGTCAGCCTCAGAGTCTTTAGATGGCTACGTGTGGAGTGCTGTTCCCTCAACTACCTGCATGACTTACTCCCTCACTTCATTCAGGTCTCCAGCCCTGTATCCAGACAGGTCTTCAATCTTAGCAGTTCTTCTCTCACTCACATGACATGCTCATCCTAACCTGGCAGGTGAACTCCACTTACCAAAATCTCTCAGGGACTCAGGCTGGTGAAGCAGTCACCATCCAGATGGTTCCACTATTGGAGCAGAAGGATAAGAAAGGTCTAGAGAGCCCTGCACTGACAATTACATAATTTGGCCAGGAAGTGACTCATATTACTTCTCATTGGCTAGGACTCATCAACGATCCCTAACTAACTATAAAGGACTAGGGCAGGCCATCCACTGTGTGTTAAAAATAGCTGGCAACTAGTATCTAAGAGGAAACAAAATCCTCTCTCTTTCCCTGCCTGGGTTTCTTCCTAACACTTAGCACTCCTGACACCAGTCTTGACTTAGTGGTTTCTTGTCTGTCTCCCTACCCAAGTGTCAGTAACACAGAGCAAAGGATTTTTGTTTTGCACCCTACTTTGTCCCTAGACCCTTGAACACTGCCCAGCACACAATAAGTGTTCAACAAAGATTCATGGAAGGACAGCCACCTAAATGTCCATAGACAGAGGAATGGATAAAGAAGATGTGCTACATATATACGATGGAATACTACTTAGCCATAAAAAGAATGAAATAATGCCATTTGCAGAAATACGGATGGACCTAGAGATTATCATACTAAGCAAAGCAAGTCAGAGAAAGGCAAGTATTATATGACATTGCTTATATGTGGAATCTAAAGAAAAAATAATACAAATGAACTTACAAAACAGATAGATATAGAAAACAAACTTATGGTTATCAGAGGAGGGATAAATTAGGAGTTTTGGGATTAGCAGATACACACTGCTATATATAAAATAGACAAACACAAGGACCTACTGTATAGCACAGAGAACTGTATTCAGTGTTTTGTAATAAACTATAATGGAAGAGAATATGAAAAAACTATGTCTGTATAACTGAGTCACTTTGCTATATACCAGAAACAAACACAAAATTGTGAATTAACTATACTTAAATTTAAAAGGATTAGTGGAAGGACTGTATGAATGAATGAGAGGTACTTTCCACCATCTCAAACTTGAGAAGCCAAAACAGGGATGCAGGCAAGTCCCCTACCCATCATGTGACGCCTCCAGAGCCTGAACTTGACCCCATACCAGTTCCTGGGCCCCAAACTCAGACAGAAAACATTCCTACAAACAGGCGATGGCTTTTCCCTTTCATATGCGTCCTGGCCTCACAGACCCTTCTCAACTATCTGCCTCAAAAGCTTAGATGACACGTGGAGGCCGGTCCTGCTCTTTAAACACCAAGACTAAAGAAATAAATCCTGGGGACTTCCCCGGTGGTCCAGTGATTAAGAATCTGCTTCCAAGGCAGGGGACGCAGGTTCGATCCCTGGCTGGGGAACTCTGATCCCACATGCCATGGGGCAACTAAGCCGCAGCGCCTCAACTATTGATCCTGTGCACCACAACTGGAGAGAAGTTTGCTCATCACAATGAAAGATCCCAAATACCGCAGTGAAGACCCCATGTGGCCAAATAAATAAATATATATTAAAAAAGGAAATAAATCCTAACACCTCACACCCTGCTGACGGGAATATAAAATGGGCAGTTGCTGTGGAAATCAGTATGAACGTTCCTCAAAAAAATTAAAAGTAGAATTATCAGATGATCCGGCAATTCCATTTCTGGACATACACCTAAAAGAATGGAAAACAGAGACTCGGAGAGATATTTGTACACCTGTAAACCCAAGTGTCCATTGACAGTGTGTGTGTACTGCTAAGTTGCTTCAGTCGTGTCCAACTCTCTGCAGCCCCATGGACTGTAGCCCGCCAGGCTTCTCTGTCCATAGGATTCTCCAGGCAAGAACACTTGAGTGGGTTGCTGTGCCCCCTCCAGAGGATCTTCTTGACCTGGGGATCAAACTCTCGTCTCTTATGTCTCCTGCATTGGCAGGAGTTACCACTAGTGCCACCTGGGAAGCCCCTGTCCATGGACAGAAAAATGGATAAATAAAATACAGTCCACCCATACAAAGGAATATTATTCAGACTTAAAAAGGAAGGAAATTCTGACACCTGCTATACCATGGATGAACCTGGAGAATGCTTAGTGAAATAAGGCAGACACAAAAAGACAAGTACTGCATGATTCCACTTAGACAACGTCCCTGTGTCTGAGCATCCTCAGTTGCTCAGTCATGTCTGACTCTTTGCAACACTATGGACTGTAGCCTGCCAAGCTCATCTGTCCATGGGATTCTCCAGGCAAGAATACTGGAGTGGGTGGCCATTTCCTCCTCCAGGGGATCTTCCTGACCCAGAGATAGAACCTGTATCTCCTGCATTGCAGGCAGATTCTTTACCAAGCCCATATGAGGTCCCTAGACTCTTGAGAGTCCCTTGGACTGCAAGGAGATCCAACCAGTCCATCCTAAAGGAAATCAGTCCTGGGTTTTCCTTGGAAGGAATGATGCTAAAGCTGAAACTCCAGTCAGTACTTTGGCCACCTGATGTGAAGAACTGACTCATTTGAAAAGACACTGATGCTGGGAAAGATTGAAGGCGGGAGGAGAAGGAGACGACAGAGGTTGAGATGGTTGGATGGTATCACCGACTCAATGGACATGAGTTTGAGTGAACTCCAGGAGTTGATGATGGTCAGGGAGGCCTGGCGTGCTGCAGTCCGTGGGGTCACAAAGAGTCGGACATGACTGAGCAACTGAACTGAACTGAACTGAACTGAAAGGAGTCATATTCCTAGAGCATTGTAGAATGGAGAGCAGTGGCTGCCCGGGGCTGAGGGAGGGAGAAGGAGCCTTTGCAGTTAAAGGGGACAGTTTCAGTTGTGGAGAGGCAGGCTGGCGATGGTTGCACAACCATGTGAATGTGCTTAATGCCGCCAAACTGAGCACTTAAAAACGGTTAAGACGGTAAATTTATGTTATGTGTCTATCACAAAAATTTTTTTTTAAAATGTGAATCTCACCTTCTCCATGACCAAATTCCATTGCATGGAATAGTCATCTGGCTCCTTGTAACCTCTGTAATTCTTCCTCAGGGTCATGAAGTTGTGCTCCAGGGCCACTTCTTGAACCTCAGCGATGAAACGGGGAGCGGTGAGCACAGAAAACAGCAAGGAGCCCATTTGGGGAGGTTTCTTGGGGACTCAGGGTCGGGGCGGGGAAGGGGACTTCCCGTCTGCTTCCTTCCTGGCCCCTCCACCAGCCAAGGGTCTGCGCTGGGGGAGGAAGAACTCGGGCTACCGTCGGGCCTGCCCCCCACCCCCCAGAGGGACACAAGCAAGAGCGTGGGTGTGGAGCCCAGCTCATCTGGCTGCGTTCATCCTCGCAAACCGTTTTGAATCATCTGCTCTTTTGAATCGCCCACTCGCCCGCTACGCCCCCGACTGGGTTGCAATAGGATTAGGGACTTGAAAATCTTGAGCAACTGCATCTCTCTCTGCACAAAAGGCGCGACTTTAATTCTCTGTGTGCGTGTGCGTGTGTGTGTGTGCGTGTGTGTGTTTGAATAGAGGTTTAAATTTAAAACCTTTTTTTTCCCCCCCGAAGAGGTAAAATAATCGCATGGTTCAAAATTCACAAAGCACAGACGGTAAATCATGAAAAGTCTCCCTCCCACTTTTTTCTCCCAGCCGACAAGTTTCTCCCACTCCATCACGGGGTTACAGTTTCCTGTGTCCCCAAAGAGATATACTATGCGTGTCAAAGCAAAGACTACTCTCCTTATTATTCTCCTTGCTTCATACTACTCTCTCTCACTGTTTGGCATCCGGCTACTCTCAGTATTCGGCGTCCGGCTGTTTCCAACAAGAACATTAGCGGCTCTTGGTAGTCTGCTCAAATCCCGGGGGCTTCGCTTATTTCTGTGTCCGGGAGCCTGACTTCCCGCTGCCAACGACTGAGGGGCTGTACGTGGCCTCAGTACGCATGCGCCCTGGGAGCAGCCCTTAATGACTGATGAGAGGTGGTGAATCAATACTGCAGCTCCCTCGCCCCTTGGGTGGGGAAAATAGTTGCGTGCTCTTTGCGTCCCAACCAGGACTGATCCCAGTTGTACCGTGTAAGCTTTCAGGGGCTACATTCCCTTCCCTGCCTCACTGCTCATGCCCCCTACTGGTGCTTCTTGGGATCATCACTCAAACCAGGAGCCTTCAAATCCTTGTCTCAGGGTGGGCCTCGCCGGAGGTAAACAAGACTACGTTCTGGAGAATGTACCGTCTCCTGTACATAGAGCCTCCTCCTTCCTTCTTTCCAGCTGCATCAGGCTCCCTTGTCTGGATTATTATAAATTATAATCCCCCTCCCCCCAAACTGATGCTCCACTAGGACAGAAGCGACCTTTTGCACATCCTGGTATATGTATGTCATGCTGCCCACAAACAAGCATATCCTTGGATAATTCCTAGACACCAGATGGTTGGGTCAAATCCGTGCTTTGCCATTTTGATGGATATTGCTAAACAGCCCTCTATTTTGAATTCATTTCAAAACCGCAGCAGTTTTCACGGCGTTTCCCATTACCATCCCCCGCAAGCCTCACCGCAAATGCAGGAGAGAGGTCAGATTAGCCCAGCAGGTTTTTTGAGGACAGCCTTGGCGGAGAGGGCTGAGGTTTTTGGCTTTTTCACCCCATCTCTAGAGACTCAGTCTCCCACCTTCACCAGATCTTGGAGGGCGTGGGTGCCTGGCGGGGACGGGGTGGGGGTGGGGCCCGCGGAGGGGAGGGGACGGGGCTCTATTGATTCCATCTATTTTTAATGTGGAGTGGGAGAAGCCGTCCTGTACTTACAACCGGGAAGAAGGCAAGGACCACCGTGGCAGCCGTGATTTGCACAATGAGAATGATGACCATGACCAAGAAACACTGGAAGACACAGAGCGGGGCGCGGGGTGGAGGCTGGGAGCCTGCTGGAAGTCCTTCCACCCCCACCCCGAGGCCTCCTTGTAGCCTCTTCAGTTTGAAAAACTGGGGTTGGGTGGTGGTGGGGTGGGAGGTGGGGTGGGTGGTGGGGGTAGCAGGGTGGGAGGGTTTAGAGGGGGATTTTATTTCTTCCTTGTGTCATTTTCCTGGATGTTGTCCAGGATGCTGGCAGTGGGGTATTCTTAAGAGCTAATAGCTAGAACCCCATTTCATGTCCAGCACTTTCTGGGAGTCCCAGAGCCCTAAGAGGGGACTTCTGACTGTGTGTGCAGACAGCAGGTCCTGAGTACATGCTAAGTCACTTCAGTTGTGTCCAACTCTTTGCAACCCCATGGACTATACCCCACCAGGCTCCTCTGTGCATGGGATTCTCCAGGCAAGAATACTGCAGTGGGTTGCCATGCCCTCCTCCAGGGGATCGAACCTGAGTCTCCTGCATTTCCTGCATTGGCAGTGTGGTTCCTTAGCACTAGCACCCATCTAGGAAGTCCAGAGAGCAGGGAGGGATAGAAAAGCAGGAGGGACAGTGGGGACAGAGAACAGAGGCAGGAGGGCATTCCCCAGCGGTCCAGTGGTTAGAACTCCATGCTTTCACTGCCAAGGGCCCAGGTTCAATCCCTGGTCAGGGCACTAAAATCCCACAACCTATGCTTTGTGGCCAAAAAAGGAAAAGTTGCTGGGAGAAGCAGCAGGGACAATAAATCTGATATGTAAATTGGGGGTGAGGGGTGATAAGACTGAAGGGGAGATGCCAGATGACAGGTGGATGAGTGCCAGGGAGAAAATATCAACACATGCTGCCTCATGTTTCCGCTGAAATTCACATGCCTGGTGGGAAACAGTGGAAAATACTGTGAGGGGAAGGGGTGTCCAAGAACGGTCAGCTCCTGGTCTCCCTTCATCTATTTCTACCTATGCCTATTATTATTATCAGTCCCTTGGACAGCAGGAGATCAAACCAGTCAATCCTAAGGAAATCAACCCTGAATACTCATTGGAAGGACTGATGCTGAAGCTGAAGCTCCAGCACTTTGGCCACCTGATTTCGAAGAGCCGACTCATTGGAAAAGATTCTGACGCTGGGAAAAATTGAGGGCAAGAGGGGAAGGGGGCGAGAGAGGATGAAATGGTTGGATGGCATCACCAACTCAATGGACATGAGTTTGAGCAAACTCTGGGAGATGGTGAAGGACAGGGAAGCTTGGTGTGCTGTAGTCCATGGGGTCGTAGAGTCAGATACAACTGAAAAACAGCAATACTATTTCCCAACCTCTGGGTAAGTGAGGCATCCAGAAGACAGCCAGGCATCGAAAAGTCCTACTGGTGACTTCTTCAGAATCTGTCCTGAATCTACCCACTTCTAATGCCCACAAGGGCCCCACTGGGTCTGCTGCTGCTGCTGCTAAGTCGCTTCAGTCGTGTCCGACTCTGTGTGACCCCATAGACGGCAGCCCACCAGGCTCCCCTGTCCCCGGGACTCTCAAGGCAAGAACACTGGAGTGGGTTGCCATTTCCTTCTCCAATGCATAAGAGCGAAAAGTGAAAGTGAAGTCGCTCAGTTGTGTCCGACTCTTAGCGACCCCATGGACTGTAGCCTACCAGGCTCCTCTGTCCATGGGATTTTCCAGGCAAGAGTACTGGAGTGGGGTGCCATAAGCCCCGACTATCTCCCATCAGGACACACACAGTCCTTCCACTCTGGTCCTCCCCTCATGGTGTTCCCTCCATAGCCACCAGAGGGCGCATCTGTCAGGGCACAACTCTGCTCAGATCCCGCTGTGGCTCCTAATGCCATCAAAAGGACTTTACTTTTGTGGATGAGGTCTCAAGAGGATTTGGATGGACCGGAGGCTGAGGGTAAAGTCGACTGAACTTGCCAGTGGGTTGGACTGTGGTGTGAGAGAGAAGACTCTTTGATTCCTCCAAGTTAAACTATGGATAAAATAGTGCCCACAGGGACTTCCCTGGAGATCCAGTGATTAAAACTCCCTGATTCCACGGCAGGGGGAGCAAGTTCCATCACCATATGCTGGGCTTTAAGGCTAAAAAAGCAAAAAGTGCCCCCCGTGCTATTGATCCTGTATGCATCCTAGACAGCATATTAAAAAGCAGAGACATCACTTTGCAGACAAAGATCTGTATAGTCAAAGCTATGGTTTTTCCAGTAGTCATGTATGGATGTGAGAGTTGGACCATAAAGAAAACTGAGCCCTGAAGAATTGATGTTTTTGAACTGTGATACTGGAGAAGACTCTTGAGAGTCCTTTGGACTGCAAGATCAAACCAGTCTATCCTGAAGGAAATCAACCGTGGATATTCATTGGAAGGACTGATGCTGAAGCTGAAACTCCAATACTTTAGCCACCTGATGCGAAGAACCAACTCACTGGAAAAGACCCTGATGCTTGGAAAGACTGACGGCAGGAGGAGAAGTGGGTGACAGAGGATTAAATGGTTGGATGGCACTACCAACTCGATGGACATGAGTTTGAGCAAACTCCAGGAGATAGTGAAGGACAGGGAAGTCTGGGGTGCTGCAGTCCACAGGGTTGCCAAAGGTTGGACACGAACACGACTGAGCGACTGAACAACAGCAACATCCTATAGAAGAGAAAATGACATATTGCAGGCAAAGGACTGGTTCAATAAATACTTGTTGAATGAAGTGATCAAGAAAACTAGAGATGATAGATATTCAGGGAGGTAGAGAGTGAGGATGGATTCTTTAAGAGTGGGGGATGTTGACTTTCTGGGAGATAGCTAGAGCAAGGATTGCCTTGAAACCTCTAAATCAAAACCACTGGAATTTTGCAGCAACACAGTAGGGGAAGATGCCAGAGGCAGGGACTTTCCTGGTGGCCAGTGGTGAAGAATCTGCCTTCGATGCAAAGGATGCCAGTTTGATCCCTTGTCTGGGCACTAAGATCCTACACAGTGCAGAGCAGCGAAAATGCTGTGCTCCAACTAGAAAAGCCCTTGGGCCACAAGGAAAGATCCTACCTACCCCAACCAAGACCAGACACAGCCAAAAAAAAAAAAAGAGAGAGAGAGTGCTTGTTTAAAAACAAAACAAAAAAGATGTGGAGACAGATTCAACTTAAAATGGGATGATCAATTCAGACAAGATTGTAAGAGAAGTGGGAATGGGGACTCTGGGAGCTGGATGCTGGGGAGACATTTGGCCGAGGCTACGTGTGAGAAAGAGCAAGACATGTAAAATCTGTGACATGATCTGCTGATCATGCTCAAAATATTCATACTCCATGCATCTGACCATGTACTTGTGCTGCATGGCAATTACTATAGTGTTGTATTCATGGGGGACATATACATGGGCCAACAGAACAGAGCAGTGTGCACAGAACAGACCTGAGCGTAATGGAAACTAGCAAAGACAGAGGAGGACTGGATGGGCCAGGCGGTAAGTGCAATAGTATGTCACACAACTAGGGAAAAAAAAAGAAATCAGATCCCTACCTCACACCACACACACACAATCAAACTCCCAAAGACTAAAGAGCTAAGAGTGAGAAAGTAAGCCTTAAAATCACGGGAAGAAAACCTAGGAGGGTATAATTTATGCACTTGGGTAGGGGAGGGGTTCTAAGTGAGACCCATCATAAAGAAAAAGATGGGACTCCCGTGGTGGTGCAGTGGATAGGAACCTGCTTGCCAGTGCATGGGACACGGGTTCAATCCCTGGTCCAGGAAGATTCCACATGCCTCAGAGCAACTAAGCCCTGCACCACAACTACTGAGCCCACACGCATCAACTTCTGAAGACTAGAGCCTGTCCTCTAGTCCTAGAGCCTGTCCTCCATCCACAAGACAAGCCTGAACCCTGCAACAAAGAGTAGCCCCCTGCTTGCCACTAGAGAGACTGCACGCAGCAATGAAGACCGAACACAGCCATAAATAAATAACTTTTTAAAGTTATTAAAAAAAGAAAAAGATGTTTGCATCTGGTGTTCTTTAAAAGACACCATACACACTATAAAATAGGAAACATCAAAGGAGTTTAGAACACCTGCAAGGAAGGATTCAGACATGACGGAGGAGTTGTGGGGTCTGTGTGCAGATGCAACTTACAAACAAGAGGGTGCCTCTGCTTTCCTTGGCTGCTCCATGCCACCTGGCAAAGCCAAGCAGCACCGTGACGCTGCCCATCACCAGGCACAGGTAGCCAACATGAAACAGGTACGCAGAGGACCGCCCAAGGACCTTGGTCAGGACAGCCCCTCTGAAATTCACATAGATGCTCAGACCAATGAGGATCATGCCAGAGAGCTTTAGAACAGAAAACAGGGGAAAGCAATCTGTTAGTTGTATACAAATCAAACTCCTGGAGGAGGCAACAAAGGCCCATAAAATCAGCAGAAACATTTCAAAACTCATAATGCCCAGAGTTGGTGAGGATGTAGAGAAACTTTCCATACGCTGCTGCCAAGCAACAGCCTTTTTTTGAGGGAAAGGGCAGGACGATATTTTGTAATTGGTATTTAAAACCGTCAAGGTTTTGTGGTAAAACTTTTTACCCAGAAATTCCATTTCTGGACATTCAACCTAGGAAAAATAGTTACATATGGTGAGCCTCAGAACCAGGGAAAAATCTTGGAAATAATTGAAGCAACCAATAATACAGATTGGGTAGGTGAATCATGGTACCGCCTTGCAATGGGATCCTAGACTGTTATTTTAAATGATGCTTGTAAGACAGAGGGTGGCACATTTTTTTTTGAAAAGTCCCCAATATTGTGAGCTTTGCAGGCTATACATTCTCAGTTGAAATGACTCAGCCAGTGTATCGGATTGCAGCCATACATGTGTGTGCGTGCGTGCTCAGTCACTTCAATTGTGTCTGACTTTTTGCGACCCCATGGACTGTAGCTGCCAGGCTCCTCTGTCCGTGGGATTCTCCAGGCAAGAATACTGAACTGGATTGCCATGCCCACCTCCAGGGGATCTTCCCAACCCAGGGATCGAACCCACGTTTCATGCGGCTCCTGCGTTGCAGGAGGGTTCTTTACTGCTGAGCCACCTGGCAAGCCCAGCCATACACAATTCATAAACAAATTTATTTTATTTACAAATAAATTTTATCTATTTACAACATTGTACTTCACCGACTTCTGTTGTAGGAGAATGTTTATTGATACACAAAGATGTTTTTAAGGCCTATGTTTAAAAAAAAAGATTGTCAGCAGTCATAGTCCTTGGTATTTATCTAACAGAGTTGAAAACTTATGTTCACATAAAAACCTGCACATGGATGTTTCTAGCAGCTTTATCCGTAGCTGCCAAAACTTGGAAGCCACCAAGATGGCCTTCAGCATATGAATGGATAAATAAACTATGGTACATCCAGACAATGGACTATTGGCACTAAAAAAAGCATGAGCTGTCAAGCCAGGAAAAGACATAGAGGAAACTTACAGGCATATTGCTGAATGGAAGAAGCCAATCTGAAAAGGCTACATGCTTTATGATTCCAAGTATATGACATTCTGGAAAAGGCAAAACTATGAAGACAGAAGAAAGATCAGTAGTTGCCAGGGGCTGGGGGGAGGCGGGGTGACTGGTGAAGCACAGAGGATTTTTAGGGCAATGAGACTATTCATACGATGCTAACATGGTAGATACACTTGTGAAAAGCCATAGAATGTACACCAGGAAGTCCCTGGCAGTTCAGTAGTTAGGACTCCATGCTTGCACTGCAGGGGGCATAGGTTCGATCCCTGGTTGGGGACCTAAGATCCTGCAAGCCAGAAGGCATAGCCAAAAGAGAAAACAATGTACAGTGTACAAGGTTATAGTGATATCAATGTCTTGCCTGCATGCTCAGTCGTGTCCGACTCTTTGCAACCTGGTAGACTCTAACGTGCCAGGCTCCTCTGTCCATGGAAATTTTCAGACAAGAATACTGGAGTGGGTTGCCATTTCCTCCTCCAGGCGATCCCGACCCAGGGATAGAACTCATGCATCTCCTGAATTGGTAGGCAGATTCTTTACCACTGTGCCACCTGGGAAGCCCCTGATATCAATGTAGGTTCATTATAACAAATGGACCACTCTGATTTGGAATGTTGACAGGAAAGGAGGCTGTGCGTGTGTGGGGGGCAGGGCTTACGTGGGAAGTCTTGGTACCTTCTGTTCGATTTTGCTGTGAACCTAAAAGTTCTCTAAAAAGAAGTCTATTTAAAAGGAGGAAAAATTTACAATTTTTCAAAAGAGAAAAAAAAAATGAAGATGCTAAAGCAGTCACATACCACGTTTGTGTTGCTGTTTTTAAAGGTACATAGAAAGGTCTGGAAGGCTATAATAATGATATTTATTGAGCCATGTTCCCATGACAGGCATCAGCCTTTTAAATGCGTTATCTTGTTTAATTCCCATCAAAATGATGCCATGCAGGTGAAGAGAATAGGAGTAATATTTAATTTCCTTCTCTTTTCTGGCAACCTTTCCTCATACAGTCTTACTACTGAAAGCAGTGGCTGCTTCAGCAGTGCACATTTCAGGTTACTTTTTTTTGTTTGTTTGTTTGCCCCGGGTCTTAGTTGTGGCATGTGAGATCTAGTTCCCAGGCCAGGGATCAAACCTGTGCCCCCCTGTATTGGGAGCACAGAATCTTAACCACTGGACCATCAAGGAAGTCCCATGGGTTACTTTGTAGTAAGAAAAAAAAAATGGTTTGAAAAATGTAAAGGACCAAGAGCAGAACCATTCTCTCCTGCCTTTCCAAACAACTTTCATTTTCTGCAGGGTTTGCCTAAGAGCTGAGTTCTTCCACCATTGACCCCCAGGCACCCCGGAGTACACAATTCTGCTTGATTTAGCAGCTCTGGGTTGGTGGAAGCAACGCCTGTTCCCAGTGCATCCTGCTCCTCATCCGTCTGCCCTACATCCCTCCTGAGTCCCTGGGGACCACAGATCCGGATGCCAGCGAATTTGGATCAACTTATTTCTGTCTTTGAAGGAGCCAGCCATGGAGGAAGGGCTGCAAAGCCCCAGGGTCCGGGTTGTGACATACTTACAACAGTAACACCATTGAAGAAAGAAAACAGTTTCTTCAAGGAATAATATGGAATGTGCCTTTCAGCCATGTCAGCCAAACTGGGGTGCCCTGACCAGTTAAGTCAGCATCTTCCTAAACCTCTGGGCTCCTGTTTCCCAAGATGGTAGAGGTCTGGGGAGTAGGGTAGGGTTACCAAAGCTGACTAGCTCTGCCCCTCTCTCTCCTGGCTGCTTGATCTTCAGCTGGGGAGGGGCCGCAACGGCTGCCCCTCTTCAGTCACAGCCTTTATCACATCACAATCAGATGCTGGAGCGAGGCTCCCAGAGCCAGGGGAGCGAGTGCCCCAAACTGTGCCCTGCTGGTTCTTCATCAGGAATGGAGAAGTCACTCTGTTACGGCCCGCCCCCAGATGCTACCCAGGACCTACAGGGATAATCCTCAACATTATAGTGGTCAACATTATTGACCACTCATGTGGTTGATGCCCCTGCTGACTGGGGGCTCCAAGTGGATATGTGTGTGGGCTATCCAACTCATGGCTGTGTTCCCACAGCCTGATACACAGTGGTGCTCAAGAAACCACTGTGGAATGAATGAATGGAGAGGTTCTATGAAGCAGGAATCTAGCTACAAGCCATCGGGTTCCTCAGCCCCTGGCTTACACATTAGCTCACTGGGCTCAGACTTCTTACATGGCTCAGAGAGGCCAAGGTAACTGCCCAAGACCACACAGGAAGCAGGGCTCAGGCTGGGCTTTTAAGCTCCAAGAGTGACACAGAGGTAGGAACCTCCGTCCCCTTCCCACCTGAGAGCCTGTACTTTCTGCATCTGAGGCCTCCTTGGCCAGAGCTGATGAAGATATCATCCTTAAGCCAATAGTCATTGATCAGTGCGTCTATGATGAAAGAAGCAGAGAGGGCATTTCAGGGCGAAAAATGTGCATGCAGGCACTGAAGGCCCCCAGGCCCAACTCCTGCAGCCACTAGCCCTCACTGTCTCCTGGACCGAAGTCCGTTTGGGTCCAGTCCTGGAGGCTCCTCTGTCCAGCCCCTGGGCTGGAGTGTGTCTGTGACCAGGTCCTGGAGGGCTCAGGGGTTTCAAGATCTTCTGTGATCCCCAGGGCACAACTCAAAGAAGGGAAAAAAAACAAAAAACAAAAACAAACTTTCCATTTGAATTCATTTAATCAATGTTGTTTGTCAAACTGCCTGATTCTAAAAATATGTAGAACTAAGCCAGATGTTCGTAGATGCGTGGCTGTCTCCTCCCCGGACCACGGGTCACGTTCACAACTAGGAGTGTGTTCTTCCATATCTTTCTCTAAAAGGTCATTTTGGAAAAAAAGAGCCCCGGAGCTAGATGCTGAGGTCCCGAAAACGGGGGGCGCAAATGTTAGAAGAACACCAGAGCAAAGCAGGACAGGAGAGGGGTGGAGTTAATGAGGGCGGGGAAATGAAGGGTGGATAAGGACGGGGAGGGTGGGAGGCAGAGTGGTGTGGCCTCAGGGGCGCGGTGGAGCGCCTGCTATCCATGGGACCCTAGAATTGGGAAGCTAGATCAGATGCCGGAGGCTGCAGAAAGCTCTCCGAGGAGCCTCGCCCCCGCGGCAGCCCCGCCCCGCGGCAGCCCCGCCCCGGCTTCCCTACCTGGCAGAGGCCCAGATCCCGGCCTCTCGCGCCTCCTGGTGGCCATAATCGGAAGCACCTGTGCCCTGGCCCTGGCGCCTCCCAGCCAGACACATCCCAACGCGTTTCCATCTGCACCACCCGTCCCAACCCCCGAGCGTCCGCTCAGCCCTCAAGTGTGAGGGAATGGAGGGACAAGAACCACTCCCAGGTCCCTCCAACACACACCCATTGAATTAATGCGGAGAGCCAGAATAGCGCAGGCATCCGGCGAATTGCAAATTCAAGACACGGACCAAAAAACCAAAAAGCATGCAGAAAACTAGTGCAATTTATCAGGCACAGTTCAAAGGTTCTAGAAAACAGTGAAAAATTCCCCTTGAAGAATAGAACCCAGGGATAGAACAGAGCGATTAGGAGGACACTGAAATACCATGGTAGAAGAACAAGAGTCACTCTAGTATATCCTTAATTACAGGGCTTGGGGTGTGTTGAGGGGCTTCCCTGGTGGCTCAGACAGTAAAGAATTCGCCTGCAACACAGGAAACCTGGGTTCGATCCCTGAGTGGGGAAGATCCCCCAGAGAAGGGAATGGCTACCCACTCCAGTATTCTTGCTTGGAGAATTCCATGGACAGAGGAGCATGGAGAGCCACAGTCCATGGGATCCCAAAGAGTTGGACACGACTGATCAACTAACACACATACATACACAGGGTGTGCTGAGAGTCGTAATGTATTTCTCCACATGCTTGGTCTCCTTCCTTATATTTTAGAAGTTTTGGAAAAGCACGATTTTCAAGAAAACAGTGTCAGATTAAAAATAAATTTTTTAAATGTTTATAAAAAAGGAGACAATGTCTTACACACACAGCATTTATATCAGTAGCCCATGTTGGTCTATGAACTGTGCTTAAATTGATGTATTTGTCATCAATAGCAATAACAGAATTCTCAGGACTTTTTAAAGCATATGGATTGTGGGGAGCAGATATTCCCCCATAGGAATTTCTACAACAGATTTATTCAGATGCATATAGACCGGTAGTTAACAAAACCTTGCTTTTTTAATTTTTCTTTTCTTTTAGTTTTTATTGGAGTATAGTTGCTTTGCAATCTTGTCTTTCCACTGTACAGCAAAGCAAATCAGCCATACATATACATATACATATATTTGGCTCAGCGGTAAAGAATCCACCTGTTAATGTAGGAGACATGGGTTCAGTACCTGGTTCAGGAAGATCCCCTGGAGGAGGAAATGCCAACCCACTCCAGTATTCTTGCCTGGAAAAATCCCCTGGACAGAGAAGCCTAGCAGGCCACAGTCCATGGGGTTGCAAAGAGTCGGACATGACTGTGACTAAAGAACAACAGCAATACATATACCTGCTCTGTTTTGGACTTCCTTCCCATTTAGCTCATTATAGGGCACTGGGTAGAATTCCCTGTGCTGCACAGTAGATTCTCCTTAGTTATTTTATACACAGTATCAATAGTGAACGTCTGTCCATCCCAATCTCCCAATTCATCCTATTCCCCTTACCCCCTTGGCATCCACACGTTTGTTCTCTACGTGAGTGATCAAATCTTTTCTGGAAAGGGCCAGAGAATAAATGTTTCTCCCTTGTCACTCCGCTGTTGAAGCCTACACAGTGTATAAATGAGCAATATGTAAATACATGTAAACGAATGGGTGTGACCACATGCCAAAATGTTATGTACAAAAACAGGTGGTAGGCTGTAGTTTTGCCAACACTTGCTCTAAAGCCTAGTTTGAGTTAGTGAATGATTAGAAATAACCTAAATACCTTCACAAGGGGGCTGCTTAAGTATGGCATGGTCCAACGATAGGAAAGTGTTAGGGACTGATTTGTGTCCTCTCCTCCACAAAAATTCATATTGATTCACAATCCAGGGAGAGAGACCTCACTAGAAACCAACGCTGGCATGTCGATCTTGGATTCCAGCCTCTAAAACTGTGAGAAAATAAATGTCTATTGTTTAAGCCACCCAGACTATGCTATTTTGCTATGACAGCCTGAGATAAGACAGAAGTTATATTCTGCAGCTGAGGAAATGAAGAAGTAACAAAAGGAATTTGGTTTTGAAATGAGAGCTTCAAATCATAGTCTCTCTCTATTTTTTTCTTTTCCTTTTAGTTTATTTTTGGCTGCTCTATGTCTTCATCGCTTCATGTAGGCTTTCTCCAGTTGTGGCGAGTGGGGACTACTCTCCAGTTGGGTGCACAGGCTTCTCTTTGCAGTGGCTTCTCTCGTTGTGGAGCATGGGCTTTAGGGCTCTTGGGCTTCAGCAGCTGTGTCGAACAGGCTTAGTTGTTGCTCCACGGCACGTGGGATCTTCCCGGACCAGGGATCTAACCCGTGTTCCTTGCATTGGCAGGCGGATTCTTAATCACTGGATAACCAGGGACGTACCATGGTCTCTTAAGTGAAGAAATAAAGTACAGAGCCACGTGTCTGTATGGAATACATATTTAAACAAATAGTGATCCATCCATACCGTGTAATATTATTCAGTCTTAAAAAGGTATATGAGGCTCTGATACATGCTACGATGGGGATAAACCCTCTAAAATAGCACGCCGAATGAAAGAAGCCAGACCCAGAATGCCACGTATTGTCTGATTCTATTTATAGAAAATGTCCAGAATAGGCAAATCCATAGAGACAAAGCATATTTGTCATTGCCGAGGGCTCATGGG
Source organism: Bos indicus (assembly GCF_029378745.1). NCBI lineage: Eukaryota > Metazoa > Chordata > Mammalia > Artiodactyla > Bovidae > Bos > Bos indicus. The sequence continues at coordinate 15,458,447 of NC_091766.1, read as the reverse complement.
AGGCAGGGAATGGGATTGACTGCTTTCTGGGGGCATGATTCCTTTTGGGTGGTAAAAATGTTTTGGAACTAGATAGGGGTGGGGTGGCCCAATATTATGAATGTACTGAATGCCACAGAATTGTACACTTTAGCGTGGTTAATTGGATGTTATGTGAATTCCACCTTTAGTTCACTTCAGTTGCTCAGTCGTGTCCGACTGCGACCCCACGGACTGCAGCACGCCAGGCCTCCCTGTCCATCACCAATTCCAGGAGCTTACTCAAACTTATGTCCATCGTGTCGGTGATGCCATCCAACCATCTTATCCTCTGTGGTCCCCTTCTCCTCCTGTCTTCAATCTTTCTCACCATCAGGGTCTTTTCCAATGAGTCAGCTGTTCACATCAGTTGGCCAAAGTATTGGAGTCCATGGGTTGCAAAGAGTCGGATGTGACTTAGCACAGCAGAAACTAACACAACACTGTAAATCAACTATATGCCAATAAAATTATATTTTAAAAAGACAGTTTTAATTTTTCTGCTATACAACAAAGTAAATCAGTTACGCATATACCACTCTTTTTTAGATTCTTTTCTCATCTAGGTCATTACAGCATATAGAGTAGCATTCCCTGTATTATACAGTAGGTCTTTATTAGCTATCTATTTTTTAGTATTTATTTATTTTTATTTATTTATTTGGCCGTGTCAGGCCTCAGCTGCAGCATCTTTGCTGCAGCGCACGGTATCAGTAATTGTGGTGCCCACAGGCTTAAGTGACCCTCGGCCTGTGGGATCTTAGATCCCCAATCAGAGTTGCTAAGTCACATCTGACTCTTTGCGAGCCATGGACAGTAGCCACCAGGCTCCTCTGTCCACGGGATTTCCCAGACGAGAATACGAGTGGGTAGCTATCCCATTCTCCAGGGGATCTTCCCAATCCAGGGATCGAACCTGTGTCTCCTGATTTGCAGGCAGATTCTTTACCTTCTGAGCCACCATGGAAGTCCATCTATTTTATATATAGCAGTGTGTATATATCAATCCAAGTCTCCCAGTTTATCCCTCCCCCTCTTCCACCCCTGTAACCAAAATTTGCTTTCTACATCTGCAACTCTATTTGTTTTGTTAATAAGGTCATTTGTACTTTTGTTTTTAGATTCCACGTATAAATGATATATGACATCTGTCTTTCTCTGTCTGACTTATTTCACTCATTAGGGCGCTCTCTAGATCCATCCATGTTGCTGCAAATGGCATCATTTTGTTCTTTTTTATGGCGGAGCAGTATTCCATTGTATATATGCACCACGGTTTCTTTCTGCATCCATCTGCCGATGGACACAGGTTGTTTCCACATCTTGGTTACTGTGAATAGCGTTGTCATGAACACTGGGATGCACGTATCTTTTCAAATTATGAGTACTTCTGAATACATGCCTAGGAGTGGGATTAACGCAGAAACACTTGGATTTTCCCCAGATGGTGCGTGTGTGTGTGTGTGTGTTGCGTTCAGTCATGTCTGACTCTTTGTGACCCCCTGGACTGCAGCCCACCAAGCTCCTCTGTCCATGGGAATCCCCAGACAAGACTACTGGAGCAGGTTGCCATTTCTTCCTTCAGGGGGTCTTCCCGACCCAGGGATCGAACCCGTGTTTCCTTGGTCTCCTGCATTAGCAAGCAGATTCTTTATCACTGCATTACCCGAGAAGCCCCCAAACTTCAGTAGTCAGATGGAATTTACTGGGAATCCTCGAGGAAGGCCATATGGTCAGAGGTTTAGGCCCTAATTCTTGGTTTGTTCAGATCATAGTGTCCCCGCTCACTAGCCAAATGACTTAAGCCTTGGCCTCAGTTTCCTTACCTGCCACACGCTGATAAGGACAACATCTGCTTCCCAGGGTCATTGTAAAGCTTTCCATGCAATGGGCAAGCCCTCAGGCACTACTACCCAGAACTGTCATCTTTTTTAAAAATTGTGAATATCCTTTAAAGGCTCATTCTAATCATAAATTTAACTCTAGTCTTAGACAGTTATAGATCTTCAAAAAAGTCAAACTCATACAATGGGCAAGACATGAATGGATAAAGTAGATGTGGTACATATATTCATTGGAATACCACTCAGCCATCAAAAAGAAGGAAATTATGCCATTTGCAGCAACATGGATGCAACCTGAGATTATCATACTAAGTGGAGTAAGTCAGACATAGAAAGACAAATATCACATGATGTCACTTATACATGGAATCTAAAAAAATGATACAAAGGAACTTATTTACAAAACAGAAATAGGACTGTCCTGGTAGTCCAGTGGTTGGGAATCTGCCTGCCAATGCAGGGGACGTGGGTTCGATCCCTGGCCTGGGAGGATTCCACATGCCCTAGGGCATCTACTGAAACCACGACCACTGAAGCCCAAGCACTCTGGAGCCCGTGATCTGCAACAAGAGAAGCCACTGCAATGAGAAGCCCACACACCACAACTAGAGAGAAGGCCCCTCTCATGGCAACTAGAAGAAAACCCTCATGCAGCAACAAAGACCCACTGCAGCCAAAAATAAATAAATATTTAAAAATTATATTAAAAAAATCAATGACTAGCTTCCTTATTAAAAAAGAGTTGGGGTGAGGGGAGATTTGGACACAGAGAGAGGAGAAGGCCATGTAAAGATGGAGGCAGAGCTTGGGCTGATGTAGCCACAAGCCAAGGCCTGCCAGGAGCCAACAAATGCTGAAGGACGAAAGGACTCTTTCTCAGAGTTCTGGGAAGCAGTGTGGGGGCGTCCCCAGTGGCTCAGCAGGTAAAGGATCCACCTGCAGTGCAGGAGATAAGGGAGACACGAGTTCGATCCCTGGGTTGGGAAGATCCCCTGGAGAAGGAAACGGCAGCCACTCCAGTATTCTTGCCTGGAGAGTCCCATGGATGGAGGAGCCCGGCGGGCTACCGTCCATGGGGTTGCACGTTGCCCTGGAAGTACCTTGTTTTCAGACGTCTGGCCTCCAGAGTAGAGCGAGAATATCTTTCTATTGCTTCAAACCACCCAGCTTACGGTAATTTATGGCAGCCGTAGGAAACTAACACAGGCCGGAAACAGTGGGTGGCCGGCAGCAGATATTTCAGCTGCTGGTGGGAATGAGAAACGCAAGGTTTGGGAAAAGAGTCCAGGTCCAGGGAGGGGTCCTCTTCTTTCTCGGAACAGATCTTGCTGGTGGCCTCAGCTCTAAAAATAAAAGGAAAAAAATTAAAACTTTTTTCAATCGAACATCTGGATTTGGGGTTTCTCTTGGGAAATCCAGAGATGCGACTATGCTGGAACTGCACTCGCCGCTATACACAGACACACGTGGCTGAAATGAATGTCTGTGGTATCCTTAATGAGTGGGGTGTGGGGTCAACTTCTAGTTTGCAGGCGTGCCCCCACCTCCCTCCAGCTAGGCAGGGCCAGGTAGGCACCTGAGTTGAGACCCCACAGCCAAGACAGCCAACTGACTGATATTCAGAGGGGGTCCCTGCAGGAAGGACCCAACTGCAGCCGCTGGTAGAAAGGGAGGGTCAGAAATGTTACAGTCTGTCCTTAGTATGCTCATTCGCTCAGTAGTGTCCAACTGTTTGCAACATCATGGACTGTAGCCTGCCAGGCTCCTCTGTCCATGAAATTCTCCAGGCAAGAACACTGGAGTGAATGGGCGTTTCCTCCTGCAGGGGATCTTCCCAACATAAGGATGAAATCGCCCCTCTTACATCTCTTGCGTTGGCAGGGAGGTTCTTTACAGCTAGGGTCACTTAGGCTTCTCCTAAGTGTCTTGATGGCACCCCACTCCAGTACTCTTGCCTGGAAAATTCCATGGACGGAGGAGCCTGGTACGCTTCAGTCCATGGGGTCACTAAGAGTCAGACATGACTGAGTGACTTCACTTTCACTTTTCACTTTCATGCATTGGAGAAGGAAATGGCAACCCACTCCAGTGTTCTTGCCTGGAGAATCCCAGGGATGGGGGAGCCTGGTGGGCTGCCGTCCATGGGGTCACACAGAGTCAGACAGGACTGAAGTGACTTAGCAGCAGCAGCAAGTGTCTTGAATTGCCCTTCCTTGAGAGGTGATGGAGGTAGGACCCACCCACTATTAAGATCATTCAAAACTTGACCATTTTCCCCTTCACTCCACGTCCATCCCCTGTCATCTCGTACCTGGGCCAGTACTGTCACCTCCTCCCTGGACTCTTGGCTCCGCCCCTCATGCCACAGTGAGTTCTCGCTACCAGAGGGCGCCTGTGAGCAACTGAGTCATTTAGGTCCATCCTGTTCTGAACACCCAGTGGCTCCCACCTTACTAAGAGCAAAGCTGTCAGCTACAGATTGTCACTTGCCCTCTACCTCTGCAAGGATTAAGTCAGCAGCTCCTTTCAACACCTCCTGAAAGGATTTTGGGTGGAGAGCAGAAATGAGGCACTGTGTGCTCGGGGAAAAACTGGCGAGAGATAGTTCAGATAGTCAGATATTTATTAGGAGCTGATTTTGTGAGTCCAATTCTTGTATCTCCTCATATTTATAAAAAGCACTAAAATGCTTCATGGGGACGACTGTTCCTTGACTTCCCTAGCAGAAAGCGTCACGAGACCAGCAGAAACTTCTGGAAAAAAATATGTGCCTGATGGCATGTAGTCCCCCATCACCAAAATCACATATATACTGACCTTCTGATGATAGCACTGGCCCAGGTGCGAGATAACAGGGGATGGACCTGGAAAGTAGGGGAAAATGATTGAGTTTTGAATGATCTTAATGGTGGGTGGACCCTGCCTCCATCACTTCTCAAGGAAGGGCAATTCAAGACACTTAGGAGAAGCCTAGGCAGTGCTAGTGGTAAAGAACCCACCTGCCAATGCAGGAGATGTAGGAGACCTCGCCTGCGATGCAGGAGACCCTGGTTCGATTCCTGGGTTGGGAAGATCCGCTGGAGAAGGGATAAGCTACCCACTCCAGTATTCTAGGGCTTCCCTTGTGGCTCAGCTGGTAAAGAATCCGCCTGCAATGTGGAAGACTTGGATTTGATCCCTGGGTTGGGAAGATCCCCTGGAGAAGGAAAAAGCTACCCACTCCAGTATTCTGCCCTGGAGAATTCCATGGACTGTATAGTCCATGGGGTCACAAAGAGTCGGACATGATTGAGCAACTTTCATTTTCACTTTCCCCCATAACCTCTTTGGAGCAGATATCTCAGAGGTATCTCATGGGCTGCAGTCCTCATTTTGCCAAATAAAAGTTAACTCATAACTCTAATGTGAAATTTTTTAAGTCAACGAAACCAAAGTCTTCTTCATGCCTTACAAGGCCCTGCTGTGTCCTCAGGGACCAGAAAAGTGCCTAGCACACAGTAGGTATTCAATAAATGCTTATTGAATGAGCAAATTAATGCAATGCCCAGCCTTCCACATCTTCCAATTATTGCAAACCTTCCATCTCACGATAAGAAATCATTGCTCAGAGGACTCCCCTGGCGGTCCAGTAGTTAAGAATCCACTTGCCAATGCAGGGGACACCAGTTTGATCCCCAGTCTGGGAAGATTCCACATGCCAGGGGGCAGCTAAGCCCGTGCACCACAACTACCAAGCCCACATCCCACGACTACTGAAGCTGGCATGCCTAGAGCCAGTGCTCCAAAACAAGAGAAGCCACCACAATGGGAAGCCTGAGCACTGCAACTAGAGAAATCCCAGGCACAGCAGAGAAGATCCAGTTCAGCCAAAAATAAATAAATAAATTATTGTCCATCGGACTTCCTTGTCTGTATCAGGCCTTCCCCCAGACACTCCTCTCAGGGGTGGGTGGGGCTACCCTTTTTTCTCACGGCAGAAGAAATGAGCCACAAAACTTAAAGAATCCCCCAACTCTTCTCGACTCCATGGACTGTAGCCCTCCAGGCTCCTTTGTCCATGGGATTTCCCAGGCAAGAATACTGGAGTGGGTTCCCATTCCCTTCTCCAGGGGATCTTCCCAACCCAGGCATCGAACTCAAGTCTCTTACACTGCAGGCAAATTCTTTACCGTCTGAGCCACCAAGAAGGCCGCCGGAGACCAGCCCAACTAGAGGTATCAAAAGAATCCCCAGGAGAACACAATTCACAATAAGTCCCTGGCTGTCCAGTGGTGGACGCTTTCAACGCAGGGCATGTGAGTTCGATTCCTGATCAAAAAATTAAGATCCTGCAAGGCATGACCAAAAAAAAAAAAAGTCATTGGGTACCAGGGATTCAGGGAGAGTGGGGAGTGGGAGGTAGAGGGAGAAACAAGTGAGGGTTTGAGGGTAATGAAATTGTTCTTTATGGTGCTGTACTTGCAGATGCAGGACACTGTGGATTTGTCAAAACCCACGGAATGTCCAATACCAAGAGTGAACCTGAATGTGAACTGTGGACTTCAGCTGATAATAGTGTTATCAGTATTAGTTCATCAGTTGCAATAAAGTTACCACACTAATGTAAGACGTTAATAATAAAGCCAATGGAGCAGGGAGAGAGGAGATATATGAGAACTGTACTTTCCATTTAACTTTTCTGCAAGCCTAAAACTTTGCAAATTTAAAATTAATTAAGTAAAAATGTCCAGTATTTGGTAATCACTTTAACTGGAGTGTAACCCGTAAAAATATTGAATCACTATATTGTACACCTGAAACTAATATAATACTGTAAGTCAACTATACTTCAATAGAGAAAGAAATGAAAGTGAAACTCACTCAGTTGTGTCTGGCTCTTTGCAACCTAGGGATTCTCCAGGCCACAATATTGAAGTGGGTAGCCTTTCCCTTCTCCAGGAGATCTTTCCAACCCAGGGATCAAACCCAGGTCTCCCTCATTGCAGGTGGATTCTTTACCAGCTGAGCCACAAGGGAAGCCCAAGAACACTGGAGTGACTATCCTATCCCTTCTCCAGCGGATCTTCCCCACCTAGAGTCAAGCCAGGGTCTCCTGCATTGCAGGTGGATTCTTTACTAAATGAGCTCTCGCAAAACAAAATAAAATCATTGAGAAACTTAAAAAAAAATCTGATAATGGCATCTGTTTTTGGAGCAAAAAAAAAAAACCCAGATGCTTTGCACTTTGTAAAATAAATGAAAATAAATTTATTTTAAAAACTTTTTGAAATCAGGATCTAAAACACAAATACAGAAAACTCCATAAAGCACATAGGCTGGATACAGTGAATCATGGCAAAGCAGACAACGCTGGATGCATGTTTTGAGGTGTTATATAAGTAATACAGTATTGAAGGTGTGATTTACATAACTTGCTAGGAAGGCAGTGTGGTGTGGTCCTTAAGAACATGGAGGAATTCCCTGGTGAAGCACTGGACAAGAATTTGTCTGATAATGCAGGGGACAGTGGTTCGATCCGCAGTCCAGGAAGATCACACATGCTGCAAAGCGACTAAGCCTGTGTTCTGCAACTGCTGATGCCTGTACTCCTAGAGTCTGTGCTCCACAACAAGAGAAACCATCTCCATAAGAAGCCCTCGAGCCACAAAAAAAGTGTAGCCCCTGCTCGCTGCACCTAGAGAAAGTCCATGTAAAGCTTAAGAAGACCCAGCACAGCCAAACATAAATAAATAAGTAAAATTAAAAATTAAAAAAAAAGAGCTTAGCACAGAGCCTGGTGCACTGTGAACGCTAAGTTTATGTTTTTAAGACATGGAAACCTTTCTCTGCTGTTGACTCTTGTGGGATCCAGACTTGTGAGATTAACTGGCCTAATATAGGGATCTTCTTGGTGGTCCAGAAAACTGCATGCTCCCAGTTCAGGGAACCCAGGTTCCATTCCTGGTCAGGGAACTAGATCCCACATGCTGCAACTAAAGATCTCACATGCCACAACTGAGGCCCGGAACAGCCAAATAAGTAAAATAAAAATAAATATTTTTTAAAAGTGGGTTAATATATCCCCATTTTACAGATGGGAAAAATGAGGCCCAAAGATTAAAACACTCCCACTGATTCAGAAAGTGGTAGGGGCCAGAATCTGACTCCAGGGCCTCAGTCTTAACCACCACATAGATGCCTTGTTGACCACCTGTGACATCACTTTGCTGACAAATGTCCACATAGTCACAGCTATGGTTTTTTCAGTAGTCATGTAGCAATGTGAGTATTGGACCATAAAGAAGACTGAACGTCAAAGAATTGATGCTTTCGAATTGTGGTGCTGGAGAAGACTCTTGACAGTTCCTTGGACAGCAGGAGATCAAACCAGTCAATCCTAAAAGAAATCAACCCTGAATATTCACTGGAAGATCTGATGCTAAAGCTGAAGCTCCAATACTTTGGCCACCTGATGTGAAGATCTGACTCATTAGAAAAGACTCTGATGCTGGGAAAGAATGAAGGCAGGAGGAGAAGGGGATGACAGAGGATGAGCTGGTTGGATGGCATCACCGACTCAATGGACATGAGTCTGAGCAAACTCTGGGAGACAGTGAAGGACAGGGAAGTCTGGTGTGCTGCAGTCCCTGGGATCACAAAGAGTCAGACATGACTTAGCAGCTGAACAACATCCGTCCTTTCCCTCACGAATATAGTTTTTCTTAGCTTTTGTCTTGTTTTTGGCTGTGCTCGAGAGGTATGTGGGATCTTAGTTCACAGACCAGGGATCAAACCCACGTCCCCTGCAATAGGAGCCTGGAATCTTAGTGACTGAACCACCAGGGAAGTCCCAGTCTTTCTTATCATAAAGTATGAAATCCACCATAGCCTTGGAGGCTCAGTGATGGAGAAAACCCAAGTAGAAAAATCCCTACGTATTGCCAGAGGACACGTTGTTCAGTTGCTAAGTTGTGTCTGACTCTTTGCAACGCCAAGGACTGTAGCATGCCAGGTTCCTCGCCCAGAGTTTGCTCGAATTCACGTCCATTGACTGGGTGATGTTCTCTAAGCATCTCATCCTCTGTCCCCCTTTCTCTTTCTGCAGGTTCCATAGCAGGTTCCAAAGCTGTGCGTTCAGAATAATCTCATCTTTTGAAAAATTAGCACAGTTACCTGTTCTGTATGGAAAAATGACCAGAAGGAAATTCAAAAAAATGTCAGCCTTGTTGGACTTTGGGGCAACTTTTTTTTTTCTTTTCTTATGTAGTTTTTCTCTGAAAAAATGTTCGCAACTTGTCTAGAGTGAGCATGGATTCCTTTGGCACGCAGAAGAAATTGTGAAGAAAATGGAGGGATGTTATGACTGTCAAAGGTGACGGGGTGGTGGGGGAGGGGACTTGAGGACAGGCTTCTGCATTCCCGGGAGGGTTTTCTCACCATCTCAGCAGATGCTCCTTGCTGAGCCTGGCAGGGATGTTGGAAATCACGACCTCATCTTGGACCACGCGAGTGAGAGCTGATCTGTGGAAACAAAAAACAGCTCTGACCCGAAACTGAGCTAGGACTTCAGGGGTCATGGAAAACAGTCCCGCCCAGCACAGGAATTTCCTTTGTTGGCTGCATTCGGACCTTTTTTCTGTGGTTCTCTCTTAAAAGATTTGAGCGAGTTGGTGTAGACACTTCTTGGAGATCTTATTCCATGCCAGGTGCTTGGCAAATGGTCTGGATGCTTTCCTCCCATCCCTGGAGGTGGGTGCTGTTACGACACTCATTTCACAGAGAGGAAACCAGAGGCACAGTGGGGTAAGCTCCGTGTCTCAGCCCCCGCAGATGAGATGTGAAGGTCTGTCTCTTGAGCCCAAAGTCAAGGCTTCTTACTGATGGGTGGCATCTGCTCACTCACTAATTCATTCAATTTTTTATTCAAAGAGCATCCATTGAGCGCCGCTTGTATGCCCACCGTTGTGCCAAACAAGACAGACGCAGTCCCTGTCATCACAAACTCAAATATTTTGGGGACCCAGATATGTAAACAGACAAATACAACGTTGGGAATGTTGGACCTGGATTCTTTTTTTCTTCCTTTTTTTTTTTTCCTTCCATGCTGCTCCAAAAGGGCAGCCCAAGGTCATTCGTCCCTCTACGGATATAAATCTGAAAGACGCAGGAGGGAGGAGATGCCTGAAGCTCAGCTCGGAAGGCTGAGGTCAGGGCAGTCCAGCCCTCAACTAGTAACCATTTCCTCCGTTACCTTGAGACCTTACTCTGTGGCTTGAATCCTCAGAGCAGGTTCCTGGCGTGGGTTCTCCCCTCCCACTTTGGGAAGCTTTTCCGAATGGGTTTTTAGCGCAAGCGCAGTGGCTTCCGTTGATGTCTGGCCCTGCCCTCCTCCCGTCTGCATCGCGCAAGGTGGCATGGTGATCCCAGTGCCCGAGATTCTCATCTTTACCCACTGGCACCTCTAAGCCCGGGGTGGCTTTGTCTTAACTGGACCTCATATTAACTCAACGACCTCTTTAAAGATCTTATCTCAATAAACAAATACACATTACTATATATATAATGCGGAGAAGGCCCTGGCACTCCACTCCAGTACTCTTGCCTGGAAAATCCCATGGATGGAGAAGCCTGGTGGGCTGCAGTTCATGGGGTCGCTAAGAGTCGGACACGACTGAGCGACTTCACTTACACTTTTCACTTTTCATGCTTTGGAGAAGGAAATGGCAACCCACTCCAGTGTTCTTGTCTAGAGAATCCCAGGGATGGGGGAGGCTGGTGGGCTGCCGTCTATGGGGTCCCACAGAGTCGGACACGACTGAAGCGACTTAGCAGCAGCAGCAGCATATATATAATGGGGCTTCTCAGGTGGTGCCAGTGGTAAAGAATCCATCTGCCAATGCAGGAGACTCAAGAGACCTGGGTTCAATCCCTCGGTTGGGAAGATCCCCTGGAGAAGGGGATGGCAACCCACTCCAGTATTCTTGCCTGGAAAATCCCACGAACAGAGCAACTTGGTGGGCTACTGTTCATGGGGTCCCAAAAGAGTCGGACATGATTGAGCGCACACACAAATACATGTACAAAACCGATAACTTAAGAAGGAGCTACACAGCGTAGCACAGGGAACTTTACTCAATATCTGTAATCACCTATACGAGAACAGAATCTAAAAAGAGTGGATATATGTGTATGTGTAACTGATTCGTTTTGCTGTACAGTAAGAACTAATACAACATAGTAAATCAATTATACTCCAATAAAAAAAAAACCCATTCTCCAAATACAGTTCCATTCCGAGGTCCTGGGAAATAGGGCTTAAACACATAAATTTTGTGTGCTTTTTAAAATACTTGTTTACTTACTTATTTTTGACCCTGCCTCATAGCATGTGGTGGAGAAGGCAATGGCACCCCACTCCGGTACTCTTGCCTGGAAAATCCCATGGACAGAGGAGCCTGGTAGGCTGCAGTCCATGGGGTCACTCAGAGTCAGACACGACTGAGCGACTTCCCTTTCACTTTTCACTTTCATGCACTGGAGAAGGAAATGGCAACCCACTCCAGTGTTCTTGCCTGGAGAATCCCAGGGACGGGGGAGCCTGGTGGGCTGCCGTCTATGGGGTCACACAGAGTCGGACACGACTGAAGCGACTTAGCAGCAGCACAGCATGTGGGATCTTAATCCGTGACCAGTAATTGAACACACGTCCCCTGCATTGGAAGCTTGGAGTCTTAACCACTGGAACTGAAGTTCCAGCCCATGAATTTTGGTGGGAATTCCCTGGCTTCCCAGTGGTTAGTGCTTTCACTGCTGGAGGTGCAGTTTCAGCATTCAGGACCTCTGGGAGCTAGTGCAGGACACACACCTCAGTGAAACCACCTGCGGGAGAGGGAGCTGGGGTGTTCATCCAGCCCCACCACCCCCATCAGCCATCGGGCAAAGGCTGCTCCCAGAGGCCATTAATTCTCAGATACTTCTCCCCTTCTCCAGAGAAAACCATCTGATACAGCCATCTGCGTGTTCAGTTCAGTTCAGGTCAATCACTCAGTCGTGTCCAACTCTTTGCGACCCCATGAACCGCAGCACACCAGGCTTCCCTGTCCATCACCAACTCCTGGCGTTTATCCAAACTCATATCCATTGAGTCGGTGATGCCATCCAACCATCTCTTCCTCTGTCGTCCACCTCTCCTGCCTTCAATCTTTCCCAGCATCAGGGTCTTTTCAAATGAGTCAGTTCTTTGCATCAGGTGGCCAAAGTACTGGAGTTTCAGCTTCAACATCAGTCCTTCCAATGAACACCCAGGACTGACCTCCTTTAGGATGGACTGGTTGGATCTCCTTGCAGTCCAAGGGACTCTCAAGAGTCTTCTCCAACAGGATCTCAATGGCAAGTCTGCCATAGCCCTATTCATCCCTCAGCTTTCAGTGTCACCTCCACAGGAGTCCTTCCGTGATTTCTGCATCCTATTTCCATGTGTTCGTCACATCAAGGTCAGTTGAACCCCAGAATTGGAGGACTTAATCTTGTGCCAAAATTGTTACATCAGGGGATTAAAAAACCCCTTCTTGGAGTCTTGGTTTCCTTGACTGTAAAATGGGAAGGGTGTACTAGTGAGAGAATGAAGCCAGGTGAGGTTCATAGCACAGGACTGATCCTGGCCCAGAGCTGCTGGAGTGAGAACCTGCCACCCACTGCAGGGTCTCTCCTCTGCCTCCAGATGGTTATGAGCACAGAGCTGGACTCATATAGGACTGCTCTAAATCCCCCCTGTGGGGGAATTCCCTGGTTGTCCAGTGGTTAAGACTCTGTGCTCCCAATACATAGGGGCCAGGGTTCAATTCCTGGTCAGAAAACTAAATCCCACATGCCACAGCCAAAAGTTCACGTACTGCAACTAAGACTTTGCTTGCCGCAACTAAAGAACTCACCCTGCAAGGAAGATCAAAGATCTTGCATGTCGCAAAGAAGACTGGGCACAGCTTCTTTACTTATAAATAAGTAAATATATTTTAAATGTATTTATTTTTAATTGAAGAATAATTGCTTTATAGTATTATGTTGGTTTCTGCCAAACATCAACACGAATCAGCCATAGGTATACTTATGTCCTCTCCCTCTTGAACCTCCCTCCCCATCACACTTCTCTAGGTTGTTACAGAGCCCTGGTGTGAGTTCCCCGAGTCATACAGCAAATTCCCAATGGCTATCTATTTTACATATGGTAATGTATGTTTCCATGTTACTTTCTCCATACATCCCACTGTCTCCTTCCTCCCCCCCATAAATAAATTTTTTTAAGTTTTTTTTTTTTTAATAAATCTTCCCATGACTCCCAGCTTTACCACTTACCTGCTGTGTGGTCTTGAAAAGATGACTTCACCTCTCTGAGCCTGAGTTTGATTCATTGGACACTGGCTCTGTTCTAGGACTGAGGACACAGAGGTTGGCAAGGCAGACAAGCATCCCTGCCTGCCTGGAGCTGACATCTTTGTGAGATGGGGCTGGGAGAAGACAAACAGATGTGTGATATAATATAACATGTCGAGTGGAGAGATGTACTGAGAAGAAAAAGAAAGCAGGATCAGAGAAGAACTGTCTTCTCCTGGGTGGTCAGGAAACATGTCTCTGGGGTCTTTGTTTTCAATGTAATTTACACTGAGCTTCCCTGGTGGCTCAGTAGGTAAAGAAACCACCTGCAATGCAGGAGCCCTGGATTCTATCCTTGGGTCAGGAAGATCCCCTGGAAAAGGAAATGGCTACCTACTCCAGTATTCCTGTCTGGACATGGACAGAGGAGACTGGTAGGCAGCACAGTCCATGGGGTCTCAAGAATTAGACACAACTTAGCAACTAAACCACCACCCACCATATTTTCTAAAAATATTTATTTTTATTTGGCTGCATCAGGTCTTAGTTTTGGCACACAAGATCTTCATTATATCATGTAGGATTTTTCATAGCAGAGCTGACTCTAGTAGCTCGTGGGCTTAGTTGCCCTGTGGCGTGTGGGATCTTAGTTCCCTGACCAGGGATTGAACCCACAATCTCTGCATTGTAAGGTGAATCCTTAACCACTGGGCCACCAGGGAAGTCTCTCTGGGGTCTTTAATTAAAGAGCTGAAAGAGGAAGGAAGGGAAGGATCCCTGTGGTTACCTGGGGGAAGAGCATTCCAAGCAGAGGAGACAGCAGGTCCAAAGGTCCTGGGGTAGAACCATGTGTGGAACAGGGAGGCGTGGTCAGAGCTGAATGAGCGAGTGTGGGGGATTCGGAGGCGATGAGGGTAGGGAGGTGGAAAAGCAGGCTGTGTAGGGCCTTGGGGAACATGGGAGGACTTGGCCTTTAACCCACAGGGAGATGGGAGCCATGGAAGATTCTGAGCAGAAGACGGCTGGGATCTGACTCAGTTGCTCGGGCACCCTCTGGCTGCTACAGGAGGGACCGAATGCGGGGGCTTAAGGTACGGTTGCTAAGGTGACTGCACTGGTCCAAGTGAGCCCTGAAGGAGGCTGTTGGAGAATGGGAGCTGAAGAAAAGGAGAGAAGTGTTCAGATTTTGGCTAGATCCTGAGGGCAGAGCCGAGGGGAGCTCTGCACTGCGCTGTCTGTTGGGGGTAGATGTACCCCCTGTATCTGATGCATGATCGTTACAGATGCTATTGCCTTTTCCCCCCACCCCCAGCCCGCCCTCCTGGCTAACAAAAGCATTCAATGACATCATCACAAACTGCTTTCCTTCCCACTAGAACAGGAGCAAGGCAGGCCAGAGCATTATCGTGCTGTTTAATTTTGATGAACCTGGGAACTATAAAGTGACATCTTGTTCCAACCTGCATGTTTTTTTTTTTTTTGGCTGAGCTGGGTTTTTCTTGTAGTGTGCAGGTTTTCGATGCTGTTTGCGGGTTTTCTCTAGTTGTGGGGAGCGGGGGCTACTCTTTATTGCTTGTTGTGTGAGGTCTTGTCATTGCAGTAGCTTTTCTTGTTGCAGAGCACAGACTTTTGTAGCTGTTGGCGCGTGGGCTCAGTAGTTGCAGTGCATGGGACTCAGTTGCTGCCCAGCGTGTATCTTCCCAAACCAGGGATCGAACCTATGTTCCTTACATTGGCTGGCAGATTCTTAACCACTGACCACCAATCTTAACCACTGAGCCACCAAGGTAGCCCCCAAACCTGGGTGTTTCTGAGCATTGATAAGTGTGAGCATCTCTACAAGCTCATGCATCTTCTGGGCTTCCTTTTTATAATTTTTTTAATTAATTGGCCATGCTGCTCAACTTGCAGGGTCTCAGTTCCCCAACCTGGGATTGAACCCTGGCCACCACAGTGAAAGCCCAGAATCCTAACCACTAGGTCACCAAGGAATCCCCTGGGCTTCCTTTAAAACAAAAACTTTATTGAGGTGTGACTAACATACAAAAAGCAGTGTCTGTCTAATGGATACAGCCTGGTGGGTTTGAGTAGGCTCTTCTTTTGTGACTTTACCTGTTTCTGCTCTTGACCTATTTTCTGGGTTTCAGGTTAGTGTCCTGTTCCGGTTGATCTGTAAAAGTTCCTCAAACATTCGTTGGTTTCAGACCTCGCAGATGTTATCTCTCATTAAATAGGCAACTGGAAGACACCTTTAAAAAAAAAAAAAAATATATATATATATATATTTATTTATTTGGCTGTGTCTAGTCTTAGTTGCAGTACTTGGGATCCTTTGTTGTGGTGTGTGGGATCTAGTTCCCTGACCAGGGGTTGAACCCAGGCCCTTGCATTGAGAGTGCAAAATTGTAAGCACTGGACCACCAGGGAAGTCCCTGGAAAACACCTTTTTTAGTGAATGCATTTAACTTTTGAAAATCTCTATTGTAATGTAGTTGATTTACAATGTTTTGTTAGTTTCTGCAGTGCAGCAAAATGCATTCATTACACATATACATATATCCACCCTTTTTTTAGATTTGTCCCCCATATAAGTCATAGTTGTTTAGTCATTAAGTCCTGTCTGACTCTTTGAGACCCCATGGTTCCTCTGTCCATGGGGTTTCCCAGGCAAGAATACTGGTTGCCATTTCCTTCTCCAGGGGATCTTCCTGACCCAGGGATTGAACCCACGTCTCCCGTATTGCAGGTGGATTCTTTACCACCGAGCCACCAGGGAAGTCCGTATAGATCATTACAGAGCACCAAGTAGAAAGACGCTTTTGATTAAATGCAGCCTCTGTTCTTTCTGCATTTGAGTCTCTCTTAAGTCTGCCCATTTCTCTCCACCCTGGCCCCTGGCTTTGTTCCTTCAGGCCATCACCATCTCCTCCTTGCTACCCCATCCCAAGTCACTCTCCACTCTAGTACCCTGGCAATCTTTCTAAAACAAAGTTTAGAAAGTCTGACTACCTCCCTCTCCTGCTCTAAATCTTCCCCATGGCTCCCTACTGCCCTTGCGATAAAGTCTGGTGGAAGAAAAAAGTGTAAGTGTTAGTCTGACTCTGCAAACCCATTGTAGTCTGCCAGATTCCTCTGTCCATGGGATTCTCCAGGCAAAGAATACCGGAGTGGGTAGCCATTACCTTTCCCTGGAGACTTTCCCAACCCAGGGATCGAAACTCAGTCTCCTGCCTTGCAGGCAGATTCTTTACCATCTGAGACACAAAGTCTGGTTAGATCCCACCAACTTCTCCAGTCTCCTTTCTCTCCAGTGTTCAAATTACAAATGGATGAATCTCTGGTTATTCCCTGATGGTCCAGTGGTTAGGACGTCCTGCTTCCACAGCCAAGGGCGCAGGTTCAGTTGCTGGTTGGGAAACTAAGATCTCACAAGGTCAGCGGCATAGCCTCCTCCAACCCCCAGAAAAAAGGATGAATCTCAAAGAAAAAAATCTCTATACTCCAGTCAAATTAATGCCACCCAGTTTCCTGAATATCTCTCCTCTGGGTTCTGTTCACACGGTTCCCACTGCCTGGAAGGCCCTTCACCTGCCTGATTCCAGCCCAGCCTGTAAGTCTCAGCTTATATGCCCCTTCCTTTGAGAAGCCCTCCAGCTGGATCAGACATTGCCTCCGGGTCCCCCTCAGTGCCTAGGATCCCCCACGACTGCTCTGATTACTGGAGCATCATCTGTTATCCAGACAATGAGCTGAATAAATAAATAAACAATAAATTTATTATCCAGACAATAAAACAACCCCCCAAATTCCCCCTTGCTGGTCTTTCACAGCCAGCCCCATCCGCCAGCCCCATCCCCCAGCCCCAGGCAAATACGGATCTGCTCTCCCACGCTAGAGATCTGTTTTCTGAGAAAGTTATATAATTGAAATCATACGATATGTAGCCTTTTGAGTCTGGCCTCTTTCGCTGCAACATAAAACGTTTTGGGGCCTAAAGCTTTGTTGCCTGTATCAATAGTTTGTTCCTTTCTGTTGCTGAGGAATGTTCCATTGTATGAATAGACCCAAGTTTATTTTATATTCACCCATTGAAGGACAATTGAGTGTTTCCAGCAATTGGTGATGATGAATAAAACTGCTGTAAATAATCACGTATGTTTGGTTTTTTTTTCAACATGAACATAAAATTTCATTTCTAAATACTCAGCAGTGGGGTTGCCAGGTTGTATGGTGGTTGTGTGTCTGGTGTTTTAAGAACCACCAAACTGTTTTCCAGAGTGGCTATACCATTTTGCATTCCCACTGTTCCCAACCAGAGTTCCTGGCCTCCTTCATCAATAGAAATTGACTAGAGGCCAGACAAGAAATTCGGGCAAGGCTTTCCTGGGGTCCCTGCTGCAGCAGGAGTGGAGGGAGTATAAATAACAGGTTCTTTTGCTCGCGCCGGGAGTGCAGGGGGAGCTGGTTCCTATATTGGGTGAGGGTGGGAGTGGGTCCAGGGTTCAAGATGGAAGGGTGGCTTAAGTGATCACCTCCTGTGTGGGGTTTTGGTCTTTTTGTATTTTGTTCATAATTGTCCCAACTGTGCATGCATGCAGTTATTTTTAGTCCCATATAATTTCTTTGTATTTTGCTGCTGGAGGAGACATTTGTCCAGTTGCAAGCCCTGTGGCAAAGGGTCTCGGTACCAGCCTGTCTCACCACCAGCAGCATCTGAGAAGCCCAGTTTTTCTACATCCTCGCCTGCACCTGGTGCTGTCGGTATTTTTAGTTTGAATGTTAATCACTCAGTTGTGTCCAACTCTCTGCGACCCCACGGACTGTAGCCCACCAGGCTCCTCTGTCCATGGGATTCTCCAGGCAAGAATACTGGAGTGGGTGCCCCTTCCCTTCTCCAGGGGATCTTCCCAACCCAAGGATCGAACCCGGGTCTCCTGAATTGTGGGCAGATTCTTTACCATCTGAGCCACCATCCTAATAAACATGAAACAAGTCTTTTACAGCTGCCATCATGAGCCAAGGTGAAGAATTTGAACCTGAACATCTGAGCATATACTCGGTGCAAGGTGTAGCCTACTTTTCTTGGCAAAACTGTTTTAAAGAGAAAGGAAGTTGCTGGCCTGAGAAAACTTGGTCTACCTAGAAGCTGAAGTTTTGTTGAAGTCATTGCCAACTGCCCCAAAAATTAATTGTTAAAAACTGTCTTTCCTAACTTGTATCCAAGCCCCACCAGTTTTTTTTTTTTTAATTCTTTGAAGGGGATATCTAGAAAATCAAGTAAATATGGGTATATATATATATATATATTTTTTTTTTCTCTAATATTTTACTAAAAATGGGCTAAAGAATACATCTGCAATGCCGGAGATGCAGGAGATGCAGATTCAATCTCTGGGTGGGGAAGATCTCCTGAAGAAGGAAATATCAACCCACTCCAGTATTCTTGCCTGGGTAATCCCATGAACAGAGGAGTTTGGCAGGCTATAGTCCATACAGTAACAGAGAGTGGGACATGACAAAGGGCTGAGCACAAAGCACAATATTTCACTCAAAGGATGACTTCCTGTACACCCTGGCATGCATTGCTTTTCTCATTCCAATCCATTCCATATGCTTCAGGGATGTTGCTTTCATTGTTTCTTTGGTTGAAATTCACAGCTCGTTCTTTTTCACAGCTGCATAGTATTCCACTGCACAGAAACAGTGAAGCCAGCCCCACAGAAAGAGTTGTGTCCAATCTTGGCTGTTTAGTTGACACTGCTATGAATATCCTCATCGTTTTCCATGGAAAGACTAGATTTCTAGAAACAGGCCTTCTGAGTCCAAGGGTTCGAGGGTTTGTAATTGGGAAACCTCCAGCTGATTTGTCCCCCACTTGGAATTTACCTAATGACACTCTGCCTATGAGGGACAGGAGAGTCAGATGTTCCTGAAACAAACCAGAGGGTGTATCTGACCCGCTCTGCACCGCTCCAGGGCTCCCCACGGCCTGCAGGGCTACGCCCAGGCCCCCACTGGGAGGTCCTGCAGGACCTGCTGCCACAAACCCATCAGCTTTGAGTCTCACCTTTCCCTCCCTGACCTCCACTTGGGAGACTTCCATTTCTCTCCATCTTTGCTTTGTTGTTGTCATTCTATTTATTTTTTTAAAAAATTCTAAGGAGTTCCCTGGTGGAGGACCAGTGGTTAGGACTCTGTGCTCTCACTGCCATGGGCCCAGGTTAGGTCCCTGGTCAGGGAACTAAGATGCCGCAAGTCACGCAGTGTGATAATAAAAATTTTTTTAAATTTCATTTATTTATTTATATTTTACTTCTCTCTTTTTTTCTTTAATTTATTACTTCTCTCCATCTTTTCATTGCTCATCCCTCTGCCTAGAACTCCCTCCCTGATTCAGCCTAAACTTCAGGTCTCAGCACTGACATTACGGCTTCCCATCCCTGGCATACAGCAGGTGCTCAATAAATGCTGCTGGAGTGAATGAATAAATAAATGAGGTGGAAAGGGAAGCAGGGGCAAGCTTATGGGGCACATAAGGGAGTCTGTAGGCCACAAGGAGAAGCATGGCTCCTTCTCAGGGCAATGGGGAGCCACAGCAGGCTTTAGGCTGGGATAGGCAATTTGAAAAATTTCTCTTATTTGTAGGGGCCATCTTTTTGTGCCTTGGGACCTTATCAGTGAAAGTATGTACGTGCCTAAAAGAGAACCCCTCATAGGATTTCCCTGGTGGTCAAGTGGTTAAGAATCCACCTTCCGAGGATTTGGAGGATTCCAGAGGACGTGGGTTTGATCCCTGGTCGGGGAACTAAGATCCAACACGCCACAGAGTAACTAAGTCCCTGCACTGCAACTGCTGAGCCGAGTGCCACAGATAGAGAGAAGCCAGAACAACAAATATCCTGCATGCCGCACTTAAGACCCCACAGCAGCCAAAAAACAGAACAAAGCAAAAACAAACAAAAAAAATTAGAAAATTATTTTTAAAAAAAAGAGAGAGAGAGAGAAACCCTCAGGGAACTTCCCTGGTGGCTCAGTAGCTAAGACTCTGCACTCTTAATCCAGGGGGCACAGGATCATGTTCCAACTAAGACCCAGTGCAGACAAATAAATAAATATTAAAAGACAAAGAAGTCCCCTCAGAAGGTAAAGGAAACCCATTACAAATCCATTACATAGGATACGGTTATCAAAATATTTTAAAAATATTTGTCTATTTATTTGGCTGCACCAGGTCTGATTGGTGGCATATGAGATCTTTGATCTTTGCAGCAGCATGCAAGATCACTAGTTGCGGCATGCAAACCCTTATTTGCAGAACGTGGAATCTAGTTCCCTGACCAGAGATCAAACTGGGGTCGCCTGCACTGGGACCATGGAGTCTTAGCCACTGGACCGCCAGGCAAGTCCCTTAAAATTTGTTGAATTGTGACGGAATTTGGGCATCTTTGCTCACGCATTAAATAGCAAGAGAGATCCAGTGGCAGCTCCAATGACTGCTATCGTTGCAAGCAGGGGCAGGCCTGAGTATGAATTTTTCCCCTCCAAATTCATGGATCCCCCTGAATTCTATTTGCAGAACTCTTGGATGTCTGGGAGCCCTGGAGGAAAATTCCCAGACATTGGAATGTGACAAGAGCACCAGAAATGAGCAAACTGGACAGAAGTGTCATTGGGAGGGATAAGCAGGGGTTACCAGGGACAGTGGATACATGTCCAGGCAGACAAGCATCCGGCGGCTTGACCATCTGTTCAAAGAAAAACAGGAAGCCTGTGGCCTGCCCCTCTGGCCTCCCTGGGCCCAGCCTTTGTCTTTGTGACTTACACTCCCAAGGCAGTCCTGGACACCCCGAGCCAGCTCCCTGCTTCCTTCCCCTACTCCGGAAGTGGCAGGAAAAACAACCCACTGAGGCAGCATCTCCCAGGTTCTGTGCTCTCCTGACACCATCTCCTGGGCTCTGAACGTGGGCCCCCAGGATCAGCTCTGAGAGTAACATCCCCGTTGCACAGGTAAGGAGGCTGAGGGCCAGACAGCCCCCCCATCCCCCACCTCTGCCAATCCATGTGGCCAAGCCGGGGCCGGAATCCAGGTCTCTTCGGACTCCAAGTATTGCCTGTGACCATTCCTACTTTAAACTCACCACTGTATAGTCAAGGAACACTGCTCAATGTTATGTGGCAGCCTGGATGGGACAGGGGTTTGGGGAAGAATGGATACATGTACATGAATGGCTGAGTCTCTTCGCTGTCCACCTGAAACTACCACCGCATTGTTAATCGGCTATACCCCAATACAAAATTAAAAGTTTTTTTAAAAAATAAGTTCACCATTGACTGTGAGACACCTTTTCATTCATTCATTCATCAAGTGATTCACCAAATTGCCAAAATGCATCTGAAGAATCGAGCTTCCCAGGTGGCTCAGTGGTAAAGAATCTGCATGCCAATGTAGGAGAAAGCAGGAGATATGGGTCCAGTTCCTGGGTTGGGAAGATCCCCTGGAGGAAGAAAAGGCAACCCACTCCAGTATTCTTGCCTGAAAAACTCCCATGGGCAGAGAAGCCTGGCGGGCTATAGTCCACCAGGTCGAAAAGACTCGGACACAACTGAGCAACTGAGCACATACATTTGAAGAACCACTGGAGCAGTTTCCCGAATATGACAGACCCTCCCAAAAGTATGGATTTGAGGCTGGTGGCTGTTTCTCTTTGCACCTTGGTTTCCTGCCCCTGTGGCTGGTGACCTGGGGTGATGACACCACCTCCTGGGATGACTCCAGGGCCTATACACAGCAGGTGGTCAGGAGATGCTTGCTGAATGGAAGTTCCCTGTACCCCTCTTTCCCAACCTGCCCTTATCAGCTTATCCCTCTACACCCCTCCCCTTGTGGCAAAAAGGTTCTCTGCCTGTGGGCAGAAGAGCTGGGGGCAGGAACTAGTGTCCTGGTTGCACCATTCCTGCTGTGGGCACCAGAGGGCAGTGGGCACCCACATTCAGCCTCCCCCTATATGCCCCCAACACCCCTCAGTTTGGAAAGTTGAGGAATTAACCAAATTGATCTCAGCTTCCCTGGTGGTCCAGTGGTTAAGAATCTGCCTGTCAATGCAGAGGGTGTGGGTTCAATCCCTGGTCCAGGAAGATTCCTCATGCCACAAGGCAACTAAGCCCCAGTAACACAACTACTGAGCCTGTGCTCTAGAGCCCGGGAATTGCAACAAGAGAAGCCTCCGCAACGGGAAGGCGGCACACGGCAACTAGAGCAAGCACGTGCGCAGCAACGAACACCCAGCGCAGCCAAGAATAAATAACTAAGTGAAAACTTAAGATGAAAAAAGGAATTGAACCCCCTGCCATCAGGCTGCTTTCTCCCACCACACTGAAAGAGTAGGCACCAGGCGGCAAGGAGGCATCAAAGTCCTCTGGCCACTGGATCCTGTACCACTCTGTCTCATTCATTCTCTTATACAGCACCTACGGTATGTCCAGCCACGACCTAAGCACTCAGGACACAGCAGTGAATAAGGTAGAGAGAAGTCCTTGCTTTTACAAAACTGACACTTAAGGAGGAGAAACAGATACCGTGGAATCATGCAGTTACAACCAAGAGTCATCAGGGCTGTGAGGGGGAAAGCAAGGGGCGGGGGGCGCTGAGGAGGCCCTGACCCAACTTGGGCAGGGGAGGGAGGTGATCAAGGAGACCTAAAGAATGGTTTGAAGTTCTTTCAGGTAAAGATTAGGGGAAATAGTGTTCCAGGCAGAGGGTACAGCGTGTGCAATGGTCTGGAGGCAGCTGGTTTTGACCCTGGCAAAGATAGAAGCAAACGTATTACAAAACAACGCTACAATGATTCAAATAGCGAGGTCCTGGAACAGGCATTGAGCAGCAGATCAAGAGAACAGAAGAAAGAGAGACAAATATTTATGGAGCGCTGACTGTGTACCAGGTGCTGGGGAACTCAGACATGAATTTTGTTGTTGTTCGGTCGCTAAGTTGTGTTTGACTCTTTGCAACCCCATGGACTGCGGCACACCAGGCTCCTCACTATCTCCCAGAGCTTGCTTAAACTCACGTTCATTGAGTCAGTGATGCCATCCAACCATCTCGTCCTCTGTCGTCCCCTTCTCCTCCTGTCCCCAATCCTTCCCAGCATCAGGGTCTTTTCCAATGAGTCGGCTCTTCGCAACAGGTGGCCAAAGTATTGGAGCTTCAACTTAAGCATCAGTCCTTCCAATGAATATTTAAGGTTGATTTCCTTTAGGATTGACTGTTTCGATCTCCTTGCTGTCCAAGCGATTCTCAAATCTTCTCCAGCACCACAATTCAAAAACATCAGTTCTTTGGTGCTCAACATTCTTTTTGGTTCAACTCTCACATCTGTACATGGCTACTGAGAAAACCACAGTTTTGACTCTACAGACCTTTGTTGGAAAAGTGATGTCTCCGCTTTAGGCATGGATAACGCAGGACAGGGCTTCCCTGATAGCTCAGTTGGTAAAGAATCTGCCTGTACTGCAGGAGACCCCAGTTAGATTCCTGGGTCAGGAAGATCCACTGGAGAAGGGATAGGCTACCCACTCCAGTATTCTGGCCTGGAGAATTCCATGGACTGTACAGTTCATGGGGTCGCAAAGAGTCGGACACAACTGAGCGACTTTCACTTCACTTCACCTCAACACAGGACAGTGAAACACACTGTGATCGGGGCCATGACGGGGGAGGCATAGGCAACCGTGGGGGCAGGGATGTCCTCACTGAGACTCAAGGGATGAAGAAGGGATCAAACAGACAAGGTGTGGGTGGAACAGCATCCCAGGTGGAGGGAATAGCATTGGGAAGCAGCGTGAAGACAGCTGGTCTTCAGTTTCACTCCATCTCTCACATAAACATTCAACTTGCCTGCAAGTCAGTCTGCCCAGAGCCCACCCACTTCTGGGCCATCTCCACAGCCCCTCCTCAACTCAGCCCAGGCATCTCCCACCTGGGCCAGTGCGGTCCCTCCTCCCAGGTCTGCAGGTTGGCACCATCAGACCCCACTATCTGTTCCCCAGCATCAGCCAGAGGAGGCTGAAGTCCCCACCAAGCTTGGCCTCAGTATTTTTTTTTAATATTTATTTTAGTTTTGGCTGTGCTAAGTCTCTGCTGCTGCATGTGGGCTTTCTCTGGTGGTGGTGAGTGGGGGCTACTCTCCAGCTGTGGTGGCTTCACTTGTTGCGGAACACGGGCTCTAGGGCACGCAGGCTTCAGTAGTCATGGTACATGGGCTCCGGAGCGTGGGCTCATTAGTTGTGGCACATGGGTTTGGTTTCTCCACGGCATGTGAGATCTTCCCGAATCAGGGATCAAACCTGTGTCCCTTGCATTGCAAAGAGGATTCTTAACCACTGGAGTACCAGTGAAGCCTGGCCCCTGTTTGAGCAGCTGCCAGGGTCCAGTCCAGCCTGGTGGTACCTTGAAGAGGACCCGCCTTGCCAATCAGATCTGGTTGGCATGGGGGTGGGCAGGTTGCTGGGGCAAGGCCTTTATTGGAGAGATCTGGGGCTTCCCTGATGATTCAGTGGGTAAAGAATCCACTTGCGACATAAGAAGAGATGCAGGAGATTCAGGTTCAATCCCTGGGTTAGGAAGATCCCCTGGACAAGGTAATGGCAACCCATTCTATTATTCTTGCCTCAAAAATCCCATGGACAGAGGAGCCTGGTGGGCTACAGTTGAAAAGGTTGCAAAGAGTTGGACATGCCTGAGCAACTAAACACACAAGTCCAAGATGGTGCACGAGTCAACTTCCACTAGACACTGAGCCTCAGTACACGCTCACTGTAACACAACAGTAAGCTAAATGACACACCCCAGGTGCCATGACAGTTCCAAGACCGACCATCAGGGTCAAAAAGTGGGTGGTGGCCTGCTTCCTGGAAATTCCTACCTCCTTCCCCCAAGTAGCTAGATGCTCCTCCTGCTTATTAGCCTATGAAATTATCCACCCCTCTAAAAACTGACAACCCCATCCCCTGGTCCCGGTCTTGCCTTCTGAGATGGCTCCTACTCTGTGGACTGTGTTTCTCTCTAAATAAACCCACTTCTTACCTATCACTTTGTCTCTCACTGAATTCTTTCTGCGAGGAGGCAGTGAGAACCTGAAGTTCTTTAACTCCTGAGACCAGGTGTGTGATCTCAGTTAAAAGATCGTGGCTTTCAGTCCCAATCTGTTATCTGGTTTTGCTAAGGCAGGATTCATAGTCCCATCTGGCCCCTGCGTGGAATCAACTCCTACAAGGGCCTGGAGCTTAGTACTGACCACAACCCTCACAGAGCAGACAAGGAAACAGAGGCGGAGTGGTTGAGAGATTTATCGTGGGTCACACAGTGTGAGCTGGATTAGAACCTGACTGGTATTTATCTTTTTAAAAAAATATTTATTTATTTATTTGGCTGCGCTGGGTCTCAGCTGCAGCACACTGGATCTTCAGTCTTTGTTGCAGGCTCTTTAGTCGTAGAAAGGGGAAAACGTAAGTTGCTCAGTCGTGTCCGACTCTTTGCAGCCCCATGGACTATACACAGTTTATGGAGTTCTTCAGGCCAGAATACTGGAGTGGGTAGCCTTTCCCTTCTCCAGGGGATCTTCCCAACCCAGGAATCAAACCCAGGTCTCCCGCATTGCAGGCATATTCTTTACCTGCTGAGCCACAAGGGAAACTCAAGAATACTGGAGTGGGTCGTTGTAGAATGCAGGATCTTTAGTTGCCTCATGTGAACTCTCAGTTGCGGCATGTGGGACCAGTTCCCTGACCAGATATTGAATCCAGACCCCCTGCATTGGAAATGTGGAGTCTTAGCCACTGGACCGCCGGGGAAGTCCCTCAACTGGTATTCAGAGAAAAGCACTTAGGAGTCAGGCTCCCTGGGCCACAGATCTGGAAGGACAGATCTGAAAATGATTCACTCGGTGAAATAGTCTCCTCATCTGTACAAGGGGTATGTGACAGCACCCACTTGTGCGGAGGGAAACAGCACATACAAAAGCCCTGAAAGAGAGCTGCGCCCTAAAGCTTAGAGCCAGGTGGAGAAGGTAGGCAGCCGGGGTGGCGTGATTATGGGAGACAGTGGGAGGAGGGAAGGGCAGGCTGATGTCGCGATCAGAGCCAGAGCCTTTGTGGGCCACAGCGAGGACTTTGGCTTTTACTCTGAATGAAGTGGGAGCCATGAAGGAGATTCTAAGCAGAGGAGGGACCTGATTCCAGGGTTCACCGGCTCCTTCTGACCATGGAGGCGTGAGGGCAGGAGCGGGGGACCAGGTAGGATGAGGCCTGGGCTGGGAAGAGGCAGAGAGGAGTGGAGAAACCTGCCAGTCTTTGCTCACCTTCCTGCTTCCAGCCCAGCAGCTCCCAGCAGCCTGAAGGCAAGGCAGGGACTTTAGCCTGCCAGACTGCAGGTTGTGTTGAGGGTGCGGTGAGGCAGGGAGTGATGGGTGGGGTTACACCCGGCGCCTCCCAACCCACAGTGGCTGGACAACTGGGGCAGGTGTGTGGGCTGCTGACACGCTTGTGCACACACCACAAGCCAGGCTGTGCCCTCAGGAGCCTGGGGCTACATGGCAGGGCTACAGTGTTCCCCCACCATCCAGGCCCCCCTCCTGTGGGCTCAGGATCTGACACTGATCCACTGGGCAACTGGGGCATATCACTGTTTCTCTGGTTGTCCAATCACTAAGTTGTGTCCAACTCTTTGCGACCCCATGGACTGCACCACGAGAGGCTCCTCTTTCCTCCACTATCTCCTGTAGTTGGCTCAAATTCATGTCCATTGAATTGGTGATGCTATGTAACCATTTCATCCTCTGCCTGTTTCTTTGGGCCTCATCTGTAAAAGGGAAGGGCTATTGCCAGCACCCATTCGCAGGAATGGGCTTCCCTGGTAGCTCAGTTGGTAAGGAATTCACCTGCAAGGCAGGAGACCCTGGTACAATCTCTGGGTTGGGAAGATCCCCTGGAGAAGGAAAAGGCTACCCACTCCAGTACTCTGGCCTGAAGAATTCCATGGACTATATAGTCCATGGGGTCGCAAAGAGTCGGACTGAGTGACTTTCAGTTTCATACACAGGACTGGAAACAGTACGTGCAAAGGCCCCCAAGGTACAGCTCATCCCTAGTCTGATTCAGTCCCCAATTCTACCTAGGACATTTTCTGACCAGGGCTAGAAGGGCCTTCAGAAGGAGGCCCCTGTGCATGCAAAGGCGGAGAGGTGAGCAAGAAGCTGGATATGCAGATGGTAAATGAGGGCTGGAGAATTCCTCTAAGACTGCTGCAGTGGGACCAAGACAGGAACCATTGGGGAGAGATCTGAGACCACATATTGGCCAAGACGTCCCCACATCCTCCTTCCACCGGAGGCGGCCCCATGGCGCAGCCTCCCCAACTGGCTCTCGCAGATCCCACCACCAGGTCCGGTGTCACATCCCTTAGCAGGCGCCTCGGAACCTGGCTGGACCCCTCTGCCTCTCTCACCACAGCCTGTGCTGTGCTAAGTCACTTCAGTCATGTCCAACTCTTTGCGACGCTATAGACTGTAGCCAGCCAGGCTCCTCTGTCCATGGACTCTCCCAGGCAAGAATACTGGAGTGCGTTGCCATTTTCTACTCCAGGGGCTCTTCCCCCACCCAGGGATCCCACCCGCAGTCTCTTGCCTCTCCTGCACTGGCAGGTGGATTCTTTACCACTTCGCCACCTAGGAAGCCCGTGCCTCAGTTTTGTTCAGTCGCTCAATCATGTCCAACTCTTTGCGACCCCATGGACTGAAGCACACCCCACCTCCCTGCCCCTTATCATCGCCCAGAGTTTGCCCAAGTTCATGTTCATTGCATCGTTTATGCTGTCCAACCATGTCATCCTCTGATGCCCTCTTCTTCTGTCCTCGATTTTTCCCAGCATCAGGGACTTTTCCAATGAGTCCTCTGTTCGCATCAGATGACCAAAATACTGGAGCTTCAGCTTCAGCATTAGTCCTTCCAGTGAATATTTAGGGTTGATCTCTTAAGATTGACTGGTTTGATCTCCTTGCTGTCCAAGGGGCTTTCAGGAGTCTTGTCCAGCACCATAGGTCGAAGGCATCAATTCTTTGGCCTTCTGCCTTCTTTACGGTGCCTCAGCTTACTCATCTGTAAAATGGAAGAAACAATAGGTCTCCCCAGACTCCACCCCAGTTCACCCCCTGCCCCACACATGAGAACTACAGGGCTTTGCTTAATAAACGCTGGAGATGATACTTATGGTACTTATAGTGATTTTAGCCAGAGGGCAGAAAGAGCATCCCCAGGGGAGGGAGTCAGAGACCCCCGCCCCAGTCCCTTGTCTTCTCCTCCCCTGCCCACCTCAGAGCCTCAGTTTCCCCAGCTCAGCCCCGAGGGCACGAGGGCGGCCCGGGGGACCCGCGCCCCTCCGGCCGGCAGGGGCAGCACAGAGCGGCCCGGGACACCCGGAAGGGCCCCGCCCCCGGCCCGGCCCCGCCTAGCCCGGGCTGCCCAGAACCGGGAGGCGCTGCGGCGGCGGCGTTCACGGCGGGGACGGTGCGCGCGGCGGCGGCGGCGAGGCCGGCGGCTGGACGCGCGGGGCGCCATGGCGGCCGCCGAGCGCCGCGCCTTCGCGCACAAGATCAACAGGTAGAGCGGCCGTCGGGCCCCCTCCCGGGCCGCCCCCACGTGTCCGAGCCCCGCCCCGGGGCGGCCCAGCCCTCCCCCGCCTGGGCGTCCCTCATTCAAGCCCCTTGGGTCTTCGCCCGGTCAGCCCGCTTCCTCCGGCCCGGGGGGCGCAGGCGTGGGGAGGTAGGGAGGGCGGCGCGGGTCGGGACTGGGGGTCGTGTCGGGGCTGCTGGCGTGATGGTGGCGGAGGTCCGCCCTCGGAACCGGTGGGACGCGTCGGGGTGTGTCCGGGGGCCTTCCTGGAGGAGGTGGCTCCCGCGCTTCCTCACCAGCTCCTGGCCGATTCCCGGCCCTCGAACCCCGGGGCGTGGGAGTTGGGGGGCTCTTTCCGTCCCATCTGTGCCTGGTGTGGGGCGGGAATGTATCAGGCGCCGGAATTTGGGGCCGGGATGGCGTTCCTGGCAGCTCTTGAACCCCCTCGGGAAGTTTCCCGTGCTCTCTTCCCCGCCAGGGTCCCGTGCCCAGTTGTCTGGGGCGGGTGGGGGGTGGGGAAGGGGACAGCTGTGGATGTCCCCCCGCCCCCAGCCCTGCTTCAGGCTCTCCTAGCACCGCCTGGACGCGCTGGAGATGGATGGGTGATTGAATGGAAGGAGTGGGGGCTGGGGACAGAACCAGCTGGTGGGCAGACGGGGGAGGGGACGGGCGCCAGGCGCTGGGGAATCCGTTTCCCTGGCCACTGGAGACTGTAAGAGACTCGGCCCGGGGAGGGGGATGTCGGACTCTCTGGGGCTGAAGCGCCTCCCCCCACCACTCTGGTCTGTACATCCAGCAAAGCATTCAGAATCTGCTGGGGGCAGGGAAGCGGTTCTCTTGTATTAGTGCGTGGGCCGGGACACCCTGTGTGTCCAGCACTGCCGTGATGGAGACACCCCGGAAAAGAACCCACCCTTGGGGGCAGATACAATGGGGCAGACAGAGGAGAAGCCGGATAAAGTAGATTACATGTTAGTGGTAAGCAGTATGAGGACATACCAGGCAGAGATGGGAGGTGATGAGTGTGAGGACTACTTTAGACCTAGGAATCAGGATCAGGAAGGCCTGGAGAAGAAGATGACAAGTAAACAAAGAGCTGAAGGAGATGAGGGAGGGATCCATGCCCGGATGTTGGGGGAAGGGCATGTGCAAAGGCCCAGGGGCAGGAACCGGTGGAGTGTGTTTATAGATATCTGCTGCCAGCTGGGCTTCCTTGGTGGCTCAGATGGTAAAGAATCCACATGCAACGTGGGAGACCTGGGTTTGATCCCTAGGTTGGGAAGATTCTCTGGAGGAGGGCATGGCAACCCACTCCAGTCTTCTTGCCTGGAGAATCTCCATGGACAGAGGACCCTGGTGGGCTACAGTCTATACGGTCGCAAAGAGTCAGACACAACTGAGCGACTAAGCACATAGCAGGTTGGAGCAGAGTGAGAAAGGGGCTGTGGGAACGGGTTGTACAGGGCTTGTGGGTTATGGGGAGGAGTTCAACTTTTACCCTGGGTGAGGTGGGAGCCATGGAGAGTTCAGAACAGGGGAGGGACGCTGTGACCTGGTGTCTGGACGCATATCAGTTGGGCGGTTTTTACGTTCTGCTATCTCTGTGTCTGAATTGTCCCTCTGTCTTGGACCTTCAGTGTTTCTGAGCCTGGGGAGGTTATTACTGTTTCTTTGCCACTCAAGTCCCTGTGTCCCTGTGTCCTTGGGTCCTGGCTTCCACTTGAGTGGAAGCAGAGGCCCTGGGTTTTGCCCTGGGAGATGGATACTGTAGAGCTCAGAGTAAGAAAAGCAGAACAAGATCTTGGGGCTGCCATGTTGTCGTCATTAGCTGTTAAGTCATGTCTAACTCTTTTGCCGCTCCATGGACTGTAGCCCGCCAGGCTTCTCTGTCTATGGGATTTCCCAGGCAAGAATACTGGGGTGGGTTGCCATTTCCTTCTCTGGGGGATCTTCCCAACCCACGGATCAAACCTGTGTCTCCTGGATGGCAGGCGGATTCTTTACTGATGAGTCAGATTCTACCCCACCAGGGAAGCCCTGGGGCCCTAGTGAACCACAAACAAATGGCTCAGGCCATCCTCTGACAGGGTCTGCAGAGCAGACACCCAGGTGTCTACATGCTGAGACCTAGGCCTGTATTCATCTCCTTGTTCACTGAGATCATTCATTCCACAAATGCCACAGGAACCTGCATGTTAGACTGTCCCCCAGGTTCCTAATGAACAGGCTCATTTAAAACAAAGATTTGGAGGGACGACTTAAAAGTACAAACTCATAGAGCCAGTGGTTAGGACTCCAGGCTCCCACTGCAGGGGCATGAGTTCAATCCCTGGTCTGGAACTAAGATCCTGCAAGCCATGTATCCAGATAAAAAAAAGTGATGGTCATTGTCACCATTCCAGGTTGGATTTTAAAGAATACAAGTGAAAAAAAAGAAAAAAAAACATGTCGCATACAGTACATTTGTCCGTATTGTTTGTGCTCAGTTGTGTCCGACTCTTTGCAACCCTATGGACTTCAGCCCACCAGGCTCCTTTGTCTGTGGGATTCTCCAGGCAAGAATACTGGAATGGCTTGCCATTTTCTTCTATAGGGGTTCTTCCTGATCCAGGGATCGAATCCACATCTCTTGCATCTCCTGCATCGAATTGTCTCCTGCATTGGAGAAGGATTTACCATTTGAGCCACCATGATGGAT
This sequence comes from Bos indicus, assembly GCF_029378745.1. Lineage (NCBI taxonomy): Eukaryota > Metazoa > Chordata > Mammalia > Artiodactyla > Bovidae > Bos > Bos indicus. The sequence continues at coordinate 15,426,875 of NC_091766.1, read as the reverse complement.
GATATGCGTTCAGAAAAATGCCAAGTTTAAAAGAGTAATTATGAAACAAATTCCAGGACTTCCCTGCTGGCCTACTGGTTAAAACTCTGTGCTTCCGATGCAGGAGGCACGGGTTTCATCTCTGGGCAGGGAACTAAGATCCCACATGCCTTGCAGTGCGACCAAAAAATTGAAAAAAAAAAAAAAAGAAATGCCATGGAAGAAGTCACTTGGATCAAAATAGGGGCTGTCTCTACCTTCCTGAGCCTTCCCACTCTAGCCGCTCTCCCAGGTGATCTGCACCTGGTTCTGCTCCTCAGGGAGCTACCATGCTGGTGGCTGCTACTATCGTTTCCCCACTTGCATTATAATGTCTTCATTTAATTTGGCTCCCTGTCTGCTCTGAGTTGGTTTTGCCTGTTTAGAACATCCCATAAATGGAACCACATGGAATCTCAAGTCCTCTGTGGCAGCAAGATGTCAGGAGAAGGGCTCATCTGTGTTGCTGCATATAGTCAGACGCATCCCTTTTCATCGTCGCATACTTTTCCCTCTGCTTGTGTATTCTCCACCTTCAGTCAAGGAACTTGTGAGTTGTTTCCCTTTGAGGTTGTCATGATCAGAGCTACCGTGAACATTCTTGGCCATGTGTTTCCGCCTGAGTATCTACACCTCAAAGTGGAATTGCTGGATTGGCATGTTTTCAACTTTGCTTGTTCGTTTACAGATGGTTTTCCGAAGGGATTCCCCTAGTAGCAGATAAGAATTCCTAATCCTTGGTGGCATTCATATTATTTGCCTTTAAATTTTGCCAGCACTCATATTATTTGCCTTGCCAGCACTCACTGTTCGCCTTTAAATTTTTCTGCCAGTCCAGGAGGTGTGTGTATAGGGTGGGATATGAGGAGGAATCTCTTCATGGTTTTATTTTTCGAATTTTATTTTTGGCTGCACCACGTGGCTTGTGGGATCTTTAGTTCCCTGACCAAGGCTTGAACTCATGCCTCCTGCAGTAAGTGCAGAGTCCTAACCACCGAACCACCAGGGAGTTCCCATTTATGTGTGGTTTTTTTTCTTTAAGATTTTAAACATTTATTTACTTATATTTATTTTTGGCTGCGGTGGGATCTTTGTTGCTGCTTGAGGACTTTAGTGGTGGCGAGCAGAGGCTGCTCTCTAGTTGCGGTGCTCTGGCTTCTCATTGCAGTGGCTTCTCTTGTTGCAGAGCACAGGCTCAGTAGTTGTGGTACACGGGCTTAGTTGCTCCGCTGCCTGTAGGATCTTCCCAGATCAGGGATTAAACCTGTATCTCCTGCACTGGCAGGAGGGTTTTTTTTTTTTTTTTTTTTTTTTATTACTGAGCCACCAAGAGAGCCTTATAGTTTTGTGTTTATTCATTTTCTTCCCTCACTTTTTGCAGACTTATGTCAAATTCCAAGGCTTATTGTCATTCTTATTTCTGGTTTTATCATCCTCCTTCCCTGTAAGAGTAGACCTCTGTTAATCTGACCAGCCCTAGGGGGAGGTCCCGGAGAAGGCAATGGCACCCCACTCCAGTACTCTTGCCTGGCAAATCCCATGGACGGAGGAGCTTGGTGGGCTGCAGTCCATGGGGTTGCTAAGAGTCAGACACGACTGAGTGCCTTTACTTTCACTTTTCACTTTCCTGCATTGGAGAAGGCAGTGGCAACCCACTCCAGTATTCTTGCCTGGAGAATCCCAGGGACAGGGGAGCCTGGTGGGCTGCCGTCTATGGGGTCCACAGTCTCACACGAATTCCTAGTGATGCCACTGCTTCCTCTTTCCCCTCTGAGCACCTCTTAGAATCACATCAGGTTGTCAAGTTTTCACCTTAGAAAGATTGATCTCATCAATCAAATTCTGAGACCCGTTCCTGAGAAAACCCACTAAGTTCAGCTCAACATTTTGCCTGCTTTTTTGTAATGTGGTCCATGGGGACATCCGAAGCACATCTGATGTGGGAGTGAGACAGAGGAGTGGGTAATGACTCCAGGTGAGGGTCCTGAGCATCCACAAGGGTGGGCTGTGCTTGGTGAGACACAGAGGATGGTGGGAGGGCAGGGTATCTGTGTGTGTGTAAGTTGCTAAGTTGTGTCTGACTCTTTGCAACTCCATGAACTGTAGCCCGCCAGGTGCCTCTGTCTGTGGAATTCTGCAGGCAAGAGTATTGGAATGGGTTGCCATTGCCTTCTCCAGATTCTCTGTATGGGCCCGGTTAATCTATATAGCATAGATTTGAAGATTTGTCGGGGTTCAGATGGTGCTGAAGGCCGAGACCGGATGGGACCGCTCTGGGGGCAGGTAAAGGGCAGGTGTTCCACAGTCTCTGTTCTTGGCTCTGCTTCCTGTCACGGGCATCGTGGCATGCCTAACGCTGAAGGACTGTGACCCCCAGCTGACCAGGGTTCCATTCTGGGCACTGCTGTGTGACCCCGGGTGCCTCACGACCCCTCTCTGAGCCCCACTCACCTTTGGTTTACAAAAGCAGGTCAGAAATTCCAGTTTCCCAGGATGCTCTTTGAGGCAATGTGGTGACAGCAACTCTTAATTAAGCACTTACTATGTGCCAGGCCCTATACTCAGAACAGCTCGATAAGAGGTGGGTACCAGGGTGGCACAGTGGTAAAGAATCTGCCTGCCAACGCAGGAGATGTGAGACACATGGGTTCTATCCCTGGGTCAGGAAGATCCTCTGGAGAAGGAAATGGCAACCCACTCCAGTATTCTTGCCTGGGAAATCCCACGGATTAGAGGAGCCTGGTGGGCTACAGTCCATGGGGTGGAAAAAGAGTTGGACGCGACTTAGCGACCAAACAACAACAGATACCACTAAGCCCAGAGGCCTGGAGAAGAGGTGTCGTTCACCCAGGCTCGCCCAGCTCCAAGTGCAGAGCTCTGTGGCTCGGTGAACTAGTTCCCGTGGCCATGCCATTGTGGACTCAGTGGGTTCCCACCCTGGGGCACTCACTCCAAGGCCAGTGACCAAATGAAGCTGGACGTTCGGCCCCCGCTCCCCTCCCTGCTTTGCAGCAGCAGCTGCAGAACAGCTGGGCCCAGGGCACAGACAGGTTCCCTGTTCCAGCATCTTTTGTAAATCACCCCCAACCCTCTGTGCCCAGGCTTCCCGAGTAAGCGGCCAGGACTTGGGGAATTTGAGGACAAGTCTCTGGTGGCTCCGAGAGAAAAGAACCTGCCTGCAATGCAGGAGACCTGAGTTCCATCCCTGGGTCAGGAAGATCCCTTGGAGAGGGAAATGGCAACCCACTCCAGTATTCTTTCCTGGAGAATTCCATGGAAAGAGCAGCCTGACAGGCTACAGTCCATGGGGTCACAAAGAGTTGGACATGACTGAGCGACTAACACTTTCACTTCCCCTGATTTTTAATATCCTTTGAAATTCCTGCAAGCTAGTCTTCCCTCTTCGCCTCCCACCCCCCATCCAATAGAAATAGTTGACACAGAAAATAAATAGAATCCAGGGTCAGAGAAAGAAGGAGGCTGCCGTCTCACATCAGAGACCCCACGTTGAATCAGGGTCGTGGTCGAGTTCTGTTTGACCCACACAGATTTGAATTCAGAGGCCTCCAGGCTCCGCTGAAGCTCCCAACTGACCCCACCCCCACCCACACCTGTCTTACCTGGGCCCACCCCGCACATCTATCTCACTGATGACACATGGGCCACATTTGCAATCCTTAGCACTTTTAATTTCTTTTTGTTTCAGTAGTTTAAAAAAACATTTATTATTGATTTCTTTGGCTGCACCGGGTCTTACCTGTGGCACTCAGGGTCTTTAGTTGCTGCATGTGGGATCTTAGTTCCCCAACCAGGGATTGAACCTGGATTGGGAATGTGGAGTCTTAACCACTGGACCCCCAGGCAGTTCCAGGCATAACTTTTTTTTTTAATTTAATTTTATTTTTTAACTTTACAATATTGTATTGGTTTTGCCATATATCAAAATGAATCCGCCACAGGTATACACGTGTTCCCCATCCTGAACCCTCCTCCCTTCCCTCCCCATACCATCCCTCTGGGTCGTCCCAGTGCACCAGCCCCAAGCATCCAGTATCGTGCATCGAACCTGTTCTGGCGACTCGTTTCATATATGATATTATACATGTTTCAATGCCATTCTCCCAAATCATCCCACCCTCTCCTTCTCCCACAGAGTCCAAAAGACTGTTCTATACATCAGTGTCTCTTTTGCTGTCTTGTATACAGGGTTGGGCATAACTTTCTATTAAGCAGATTTCCAAACAATGAGAAAAGAGTGATTGAGGCCTGAATCTCCCACAGTTGCTTTCTTGATTTTAAGAGACACTGAGGCCCAGAAAGATTATCCCACCTGCCCAAAGCCACACAGCTAAAAGATAAGGGGCTTTTCTCAACTTACGGTAGATTTAGGCAAGGTGGACTGAGAGGAGGATCAGAAAAGATGCACTCATTCCATCAAAAAAAAAAAAAAACGTTAATGGGAATTCCCTGGCGTTCCAGTGGTTAAGACTTGGCACTTTCACTATCAAGAGCTTGGGTTTGGTGGAGGAATTAAGACCCTGTAAGCCGTGTGGCATGGCCAAAGAAAATAATTTATTGAGCATCTACTGTGTGTGGGGTCCAGTGCCGGGGCCTTCATGGGGACAGCACAATCCTAGTCTTATTTGTACAAAGCCCTCGGGGAGCAAGGGTCTCCAGGCCCAGAGCACAGAGTCCAGCCTCAGAGCCTTGGCACTCAACTGTTCCCTCTGCCTGGCACACTTTCCCCCAGATAACTGCATGGCTGTCCCTTCCTACAAGCTCAGCTGAAGGAATTGAGAGTTTGGGGAACCCCTTCCCCTACTGGGTCTGTTCCCAATTCCTTCTCCTCCTTCCCCTCCTCCTTCCCCCATGCTGGCTGTCTCTCCCCTGTGGGTCTTGCCCCTTGACCCTCAGTCTCTGCTGTGACTGAAGGCCAGTGCGGATGCAGACGGCCCAGGAAGGTTACTGCACTGACCTTGGTGGCTGGGTTGTGCTCCAGGAGTCATGCTGGCCTCTTACACACCGTCAGCCTCAGTCTTAGACCCCGATAGGGTGTGTGTATGAACACCAGGCCCCCTGCTCAGCTCCACTGCTCTGTGAGGGCAGGGCAGCTCCAGATGGGGAAACTGAGGCTCAGGGGCAGAGTGACTTGTCTAGCAAGGGTGGAACGGGGCTCACCTTCCTGATAAGGGGTTGGGGGGCAGAGATCCCCTAGATGAGGACGTGGAGACCTTTCTGCAGATCTGGGAGCCTGTCCTGGTGGGAAGAAGAAAGAGCGGGGATCAGTGACCCCCAGGCGCTGCCCAGCCGCAGCCCCCTGCCCCCCTTATCTGTGCTTGGAAGAGGAAAGGGGGTGATGTGTCTGCCACAGCCTTGGGGGCACCCATGCTGAGATCTATGCATCCTGGATCCTGGGTTCTCTTGGCCCGTGGCCGGATTTTTTTCTTTCCACAGCCTGGCTTTTCCTCTCCTAGCATGAATCTGTGGGCCCCAAAGCCCCAGTTCCCAGGACCCCGCTGCCCGAGTTTTCGCGCCCTCTATGGTCCCCTTCCTGTCCCCGCAGGACAGTGGCTGCCGAAGTGCGGAAGCAGGTGTCCCGGGAACGCAGCGGCTCTCCCCATTCCAGCCGGCGCTGCAGCAGCTCCCTGGGGGTGAGTGTTTGGGAGGCGCTCCCCTACCCAACCTGCTGTGGGGGAGCTGAGGCTGGGAGGGGCCCAGCTGTGGCAGGGGAGGGGGGTCCCAGTCCTGGCCCAGCACTGTCGCATTCCCCATTCCCAGTGAGTGTGATGGGGAGCTGGCTGGTCCCCCTCTGCAGGGAGCAGCCCCGTGGGTGGTCAAGGGGGGAGAGGTTCGGCCCCCACCCCCCCTCCCCTGTGCCCACACCTCCTGCTGTCTAGACTGGACCACCCAGCTGGGGATGCTGGGGAGGGAGGTCTGGGGAATGGGCTGCTGCGGCAAGGGAGGAGGTGGGGCTCTCTCGCCCCCAGGGCCTTAGGAATTGTCTCTTTCTTTGCTACAGTCCACAGGCCTTTCCTTCCACCAGGAGTTTCCTGCCCTTCCAGGCACAGGGTGTGATTTCCTGCCTGGAAAGAGGGGCCCGGCCCAGCTGGGAAGGGGGTGGAGCGGCTGAGGTCACTCACTGTCCCCTGCGGCTCCTCCAGGGCCCCTCCCACCACTCCAACACCCTCCATGGCTCCCACCGCCCCCTTGATTGTCTGAGGCCAGCCCAAGCCCACACTCAGCCTCCAGCCCCCAACCCCGGGGCCCAGGTCACAGCCACTTTGCTCCACCTCAGGTCCCACTGACCGAAGTTGTTGAGCCCCTGGATTTTGAGGATGTGCTTCTGAGCCGGCCGCCGGATGTAGAGCCTGGGCCTCTCCGGGATCTGGTTGAGTTTCCAGCTGATGACCTAGAGCTACTGCTGCAGCCCCGGGAATGCCGAACCACGGAGCCCGGTATCCCCGAGGACGGGTGGGTCAAGCCCCACACCCTCCCTATCTGTATCTCCACACTGCCTCTGTACCCCACATCAACAGTCCCTCTCCCACCAAGCTCCCGAGAGCCCTGAGTTCAGCTTCTGGCTTGGCTCTGTGACCTTAGACAAGTCCCCTTCCCTCTCTGAGCCTTTACCTCTATATCCCTGAAAAAGACAGAAGGACAGGCCACTGGAAAGATTTAACACTGGGTCCTGCTTCTGTGTGGGGCTCCTTGATGGCTCAGACAGTAAAGAAACTGCCTGCAATGTGACAGACCTGGGTTCGATTCCTGGGTTGGGAAGATCCCCTGGAAGAGCTCATGGCAACCCACTCCAATGTTCTTGCCTGGAGAAGCCTATGCACAGAGGAGCCTGTTGGGCTACAGTCCATGGGGTTTGCAAAGAGTCGGCCATGACTGAAGTGACGGACGCTTTCGCTTCTCTGCTTTTGTTTACCCTGATTGTATTTTGTGCAGAAAGATGGATGCCCAGGTGAGAGCTGCGGTGGAAATGTACACTGAGGACTGGATCATTGCCCATAGGAGGTGGGTCTGACTCGGGGGCAGCTCAGGGTAGAGAGGCCAGGTCTGAGCCCAGAGGAGCCCGTTGTCTGCCACTGTCGCTGCTCCTCCTGGTTATGCGCCCACTGTCCCTGCAAGGGTAGCTGGACTTCCGCGGCGGCGCATCCAGGGGATGGATGGCCCTGCAGGCATCACGGGGGCCTTGCGGGTGTGTCAGTCAGCACCTTGGGGAGCCCTGGGGAGCCCCCATTTCTGCTACCCTCTCATCCTCCTAGATACCAGCACCTGAGTGCGGCGTACAACCCCATCACCACGGAAACTCAACGGGAGAGGCAGAAGGGGCTTACCCGCCAGGTCTTTGAGCAGGACACTTCTGGGGATGAGAGGTCCAGCCCCGAGGACTCGGTGAGGGAGCCCTGGCAGGGGTCACTATAGGGGTGGGCGGGTGGAGGGGTGTGCACCGCCTGCCTGAGGCTTCAACTCTAAATCCTTTGTGATGGGCAATGACCTGAACAGCGCTCCAGCCCCACAGGAAATCTATCAGCCCTGTAACTGAAAAGTTAAGAATCATAATTATCAGCATTTATGAGCTTCTTTTTTTTTTTCAAGTTACCCAGTCATGTCCAACTCTTTGTGACCCCATGGACTATAGCCTGCCAGGCTCCTCTGTCCATGGAATTCTTCAGGCCAGATACTGGAGTGGGTAGCCATTCCCTTCTCCAGGGGATCTTCCCAACCCAGGGATCAAACCCAGGTCTCCCGCATTGCAGGCAGATTCTTACCATCTGAGCCACCAGGGAAGCCCTATTAAGTGCTTGGTGTATACTAAATGTTTTATACTTGTCCTCTTTTCATTCTGTGAAGCAGGGAAACACCCATTTTGCAGATAGAGAAATTAAGGGGGCTGTTCCTTGGCGGTCTAGTGGTTAGGATTCGACGCTATCACTGCTGTGGCCCGGTTTTAGAACCTGGTTGCAAGGAACTGAGATCCCACAGGCTGCCCAGTGCAGCCAAAATTCAAAAAAAGAAAAAAGAAACTAAGGCATGCCTGGCTTAATAGAGGGCTTTCATTGGCCTGCTGAGGTTTGAACCTGTATTTTGTCAACCAATATTTATTGAGTGCCTACTTTTACCAAGAATCATATAAAGAAATACTGTTATTGTTTCTAGTGTTATCTGTTTATGAATGTAGTTGGGGAAACTGAGATCCTTAGCTGTTGGGGTTAGAGACCCAGGGTCACAGAGCTGAGCTGGGATTTAAAGTAGGGTAATCTGCTTCTGGGGGCTTTCCCAGTGGCTCAGCAATAAATAACCCGCTTGCCAATTCAGGAGTGTGGGTTCAATCCCTGGGTCTCGAAGATGCCCTAGAGGAGGAAATGGCAACCCACTCCAGTGTTCTTGCCTGGGAAATTCCATAGACAGAGGAGCCTGGCGGACTCTAGTCCATGGGGTCACAAAAGAGTTGGACCAACTGAGCACCTCAACACCAACAAATCTGCTTCTGACCAGAGCTGAGTCTAGAAGGTCTGGCAGATCCTGGGCTAGTAACAACCCCAGTGAGAAGAACTCTCCCTTCCCTGGCAACAGTGAGCAAAGTCCTCAAAGGCTCTCATTGGCCCAGCCCAGACATACCTGACTTTGCTGTGTTCTGATTGACCAGACAAGGGTCATGTGATGCCCAGACTGGGAAGTAGCCTTCTCAACCATAGTAAAGGGTGACACCCATTTTGCAGATGAAGAAACTGAGGCATGGCAAGCTTAGTAGAGGTCCTTCACTGGCCAGCTGAGTCTTGAGCCTTAATTTTTTCAACTGGTATTTTTTGAGTGTCTACTTTTACCAATAATAATCATATCTCCAGACAGAAGTTTCTAGAAAGAAGGTCAGCAAAGCCCTCAGGTGACCCTTGTCATGGTGACCTTAGCCCCTGGTCCTGAGCATGTGCATTCTCTACTGGCAGGATGACCCCCGACACTCCTCAGGCTCCCTGGATGACACCCCACGAAGCAGTGGTGCCTCTGGCATCTTCGACCTGAGGAACTTGGCGGCAGATTCTTTGCTACCCTCACTCCTGGAGCGCGTGGCCCCAGAGGACGTGGACCGGCGTAATGAGGCATTGCGGCGGCAGCACCGGCCCCGCGCCCTGCTCGCGCTCTACCCCGCACCCGACGAGGTGGGTGCCCGCTCAACTGCACAGCCCCTGGGATCAGTACACAGCCAATTGACATGTATCCCTGTGTATGATCCCAGTGAGATTTCCTGGGTGCCTAATGTATACCCTGCATTTCAATTCAGTAGCTCTTACTGGATTCTCCTATATTGTATACCCCTGTATTTATCCAGGCAGCATTTATTGGGAACTTACTATATGCTGCTGTATTTACTCAACCAATATTTATTGTATGCCTACTGTATAGTCTTTAAACAAACAGCATTTAATCAACCAGCATTCATTAAGCACCTGTTATATATGCCTGTGTTTATTGGGCACTCACTGTGTTGTTCAGTCTCTAAGTCGTGTCCAGCTCTTTGCGACCCCATGAACTATAGCTCGCCAGGCTTCCCTGTCCTTCACTATCTTTTGGGATTTGCTCAAACTCATGTCTATTGAGTTAGTGATCCAACCACCCCATCCTCTGTAGCCCCCTCTCCTCCTGCCCTCAATCTTCCCCAGCATCAGTGTCTTTTCCAATGAGTCAGCTCTATTTAATGACTATTATTTATTATATATCCCTTTATTTTTATCTACCCAGCATTTATTGGGCTTTTACTATATACTCATATTTATTCCATCAATATTCACTGTATGTCTACTGTATAGTTTTCTATTTAAACAGCATTTGAGCAACTAATACTTATTGAGCATCTGTATATATCCAACTGACTTTTATTAAGCACCTAGTATATACATCTGTGTTTTAATTCAGCGATTCACTGAGTGCTTGCTGTATAGCCCTATGATTATTCAACCAGTTCTTACTGGGTGTCTAGTATGTATCACTATGTATGTCTAGTCAGCATTAATTAGATATTTTCTGTATACATCTATGTTTGTTCAACCACATTATAGTAGGTACCTACTACATACCTCTATTTATCCAACCAGGATGTGTGAGTGCCTGTTGTATAGCAGCCACTGGGGATACAGCCATGAACAAGATAGACCCAGTCCCTGCCCTCTGAGTTCAGTCTAGTGGAGAAGAGACCTCCCTACAGGAGATGACAACCCAGAGTAGTGCCATGATGAGCTGTGTGTCATTGTCCCTCAGGGCTTCGCAGGTGACACTGGTGGTACAGAACCTACCTCCCCGTGCAGGAGATATTAAGAGATGCTGGTTCTATCTCTGGGTCAGGAAGACCCTCCCCCGCCCCCCACCAGAGGAGGGCATGGCAGCCCACTCCAGTATTCTTGCCTGGAGAATCCTAGGGACAGAGGAGCCTGGAAGGCTATGGTCCGTGGTGTTGCAATGAGTCAGACACAAGTGTAGCGACTTAGCACACACGCACGCACATTGTCCCTCTCACAGCCCTCCGTGTCCCAGCCATGGGGCCCACTGCATCAGGGCCTGGTGAGGACCTGGAGTGTCAGATACCTCTGGGTGAAGGAAGGCTTCCTGGAGGAAGTGCCAGCTAAACTGTGACCTGCTGATGAGCAGGTATTGACCAGGCCAGGAGAAAGGGAGAAGGAGGGCATTCCAGGCTGGGGGAACAGCATGTGCAAAGGCTCAGAGGCTGGGGACTGAAAGCTTAATCAGGCTGAGGGTAGAGCTGGTCTCAGGCCACACGTTCCAGCTGCTCCCTGGAGGATGGGTCCCAGCTGCCCCTTTGGCTCTTGGCAGGATGAGGCTGTGGAACGTTGCAACCGCCCAGAGCCACCGCGAGAGCACTTCGGACAGAGGATCCTGGTCAAGTGTCTGTCGCTTAAGTGAGTGTGCTGATTCGTCCCTCCCTTCAGGCACGCAAGGGGGGATCCTGGGGGGATTACAGTGAGGCATACAGTCGGCGTTCACTATGCGAGCCAGGCCATTACTGTGTGCAGCCCTGAGACCATAGACTTTCAGGCTGGGAAATAAGACTTCTTTCATTATTCAAAGCCACTAACCCTAAGTTCCAGTTGAGTGCCAGCCTCAGCTCTCAGCCTTCCATGTTTATTTTTTCTTTGTATATTTATGTGTGTGTGTATTTTTTATTTAAAAAATTTTAATTTATTTTAATTTTTAAAAAACTTTTGCTGTGCTGGGTCTTCGTTGCTGCACTGGCTTTTCTGGTTACGGCAGGCAGGGCTGCTCTCTAGTTGCGGTGCATGGGCTTCTCCTTGTGGTGGCTTCTCACCTTGCAGAGCATGAGCTCTAGGTACACAGGCTTCCGTAGTTGCAGCACTTCGGCTCGGTAGTTGTGGTGCACAGGCTTAGTTGCTCCGGGGCATGTGGGATCTCACCATTCTAGAGATCAAACCTGCGTCTCCTGCACTGGCAAGCAGATTCCTTACCACTGAGCCACCAGGGAAGCCCTCCACGTGTATTACCTCTGACCTTCACCGCAACATCACGTTGTGGGTTCGGGTGAGAAACTGAGGCTAGGGAGGTGAAGTCATTGTGCCCAAGATCACAGTGACTTGTGAGGCCAGAGTCTGGCCCTCGCCCAGTCTGCAGCTGGCACCCAGGCTAGAGGGGGCGCTGGTGACCCTGGGCCTGGCTTCTCGCCGCCACAGCCCCTGCACATCGGCCCTGGGGAGCAGCCAGAGTGCGTGGGAATGGAGCGGAACAGGATGTGGCCTTGGACCCAAGCCCGGCCCTGCCCCTCCCTACCCTGAGTTCCTGCCTGGATGGGGGCAGGAAAGGGAGGCCCCATCTGGCCTGAGGCCGTGGTGGGCTGCCTGCCTCCAACACACAGGCTGGGAACCAGCTCTGTAGGCTCATTCAGTCATTCAACCAACAGTGAGCGCCTGCTGTATGCAAGTTGTATAACTGGGATGACCACACGGGGCTCCCTAGGTGGGGAACACAACACACACAAAGGTCTGGAGAAAGAAAAAATGAGGCCAAGAGGTGGGTGGGTTTGCTCCACGCAGGGCAGTGGTGAGCCTCAAATTTTAAGTTTTTTTTTCTTTTTCTTTTTGGCTGTGCTGGGCTTTGTTGCTGTGCCCTGGCTTTTTCTAGTAGCATCGAGTGGGGGCTACTCTCCAGTTGTGGTGCTCAGGCTTCTCATTTCGGTGGCTTCTCGTTGTGGAGCATGGACTCTAGAGCGTGGGCTCAATAGTCGTAGTGCACGGGCTTCGTTGCCCCTTGGTGTGTGGAATCTTCCTGGACCAGGGACTGAACCCATGTTCCCTGCATTGGCAAGTGGATTCTTATCCACTGGACCACCAACTGAGGACAGACCTCAGTTTCCCCTTTTGCAAAATGGGACAGGCCTTTCCTACAAGTCCTTAGATGGTGCTTCTTTGTGACCCAGTGGGAGTCAGATGCCCTCCCCTCCCAGTGCGCTGAGGCTGGGCTGGACCTCCAGAGGGAGAGGGCATATGGAGATGAGAGGGTCAAGGTCAGCCCCTGCCAGAGAGCCCCCATTCATTGCAGGTTCGAGATTGAAATCGAGCCCATCTTTGGCATCTTGGCCCTATACGACGTACGAGAGAAAAAGAAGGTAGGAGCCCCTTTCTTCCCCTTCCTCCCACCCGCTCCTCTTCCTTGCTGCAGGTGATGGTCTTCCTGGGGGTGGGGGCTCAGCTGTTTCTTGTGCCCCTAGATCTCAGAGAACTTCTACTTTGACCTGAACTCGGACTCCATGAAGGGGCTACTGCGGGCCCACGTCACCCATCCTGCCATCTCGACCCTGGCCCGCTCTGCCATCTTCTCTGTGACCTACCCTTCGCCTGACATCTTCTTGGTCATCAAGGTATACTGACTGCGGCTGGCAAGGGGTTGATCATGGTGAAGGCCACAGGTGAGGTCCCTGCTCTCATAGAAGAAGACATGTCTCCAAGAATGGTGATCAGGGCTGTCATGCAGGAAGCCCAAGAGGAAGCCTGAGCCCACAGGGAGCTTCTGAGTGAACCCAGGTGGGGAGAAATCACCAAGGGCTTCTTGGAGAGGTGACAGCTGAGCTGGCACCCATGAGTAGGCAACCTGGGGAGAAATGGCATCCTGGCACATGTGGGTAAACATTTAAAATGGGTGTTTTTTTTTTTTTGGTTGAGTTTTTCAGTTTATTAGGGGTGGGAAAACTTAATTGGCACATGGTTTGGGATTTTGTTTCCAGGAGTGAGCTCAAATTTCCTTTCCCAAAATGTTCAATTAGTTTTTGATCAATTAATTAATGACATTAATTGGACACCTTAAGGCAGGCACTGCTTCCAGTCAGTCAGGCTCCACAAGGATTCTGGCCTTTGCTCCTCACAGCCCAGGGAGGTGGGGGTTGCCATGGGGCCCATTTTACAGATGGGGAAACTGAGGCACAAAACCCAGAAGGAATGTGCTCAAGGTCCCACAGCCCCCAAGTGGTCAGGATTGGAGTCCAGGCCCAGAGCCGTGCTTGGAGTGGACTTTGCTTATACTAAGAAATAAAGATGTAAATATGGGAGGAAAAATGGAATCTTGGCTTTGGGGGCAGGGCTTAAATGGTGGGGCGGGGGCAGCTAGTTACGCAGGCTGACAGCTAGCACTCAGTCCAAGGGATATGGGAGCCATGGGAGGTGTTGGAGCGAGAGCCCTAGCTGGGTGGAATGTTTGGGAGATGGTGAAGGTCAGAGAGGTTGGGAGTGAGGTGGGGAGGTTGGGGTCCTGGCAGCACCTTACTGGGCTTACCCGCCCCTCAGCTGGAGAAGGTGCTGCAGCAAGGAGACATTAGCGAGTGCTGCGAGCCCTACATGGTGATGAAGGAGGTGGACACAGCCAAGGTGAGCGTGGGAGGCCGGGCGGAATGTTGAAGGGGTACCCCCGCAGAGCAGATCCTGGATTCAGCAGGCCTGGGACACTGAGCTTGTGGGGGGTGGTGTGTGTCGGGGGTCTCCTCCCAGAACAAAGAGAAGCTGGAGAAGCTACGCCTGGCGGCTGAGCAGTTCTGCACCCGTCTGGGCCGCTATCGCATGCCTTTCGCCTGGACGGCCGTGCACCTGGCCAACATCGTGAGCAGCGCTGGCCAGCCAGACCGAGACTCAGACTCAGAGGGCGGTGAGGAGGCGGGACCGATGGGCCAGGGGCGGAGCTACTAGGGTGATGAAGGGGCGCCCTCTGCTGGCCGGACTAGGTACCAGGCCTGAGTCTGCAGTGTCTTGGCTCCCCGCACCCTTCATTTCTGTCCCTCTCCATCACTGTCTCCACTAGAGCGCCGACCCACCTGGACCGACCGCCGCCGTCGGGGACCCCAGGACCGGATGAGTAGTGGGGACGACGCTTGCAGCTTCTCTGGCTTCCGCCCAGCCACACTAACCGTCACCAACTTCTTTAAGCAGGTGTCATGGCTGGGGGCGGGGGTAGGGGGCTGAGAGAGGGGGACCCCACGCACATCCCCATTTCCCTCTTGCGGCCGCACGATCGCCGGGGATCCCCAAACCTCTCAGCCCTGGTTCACTGGGGCGGGTTCGTGCAGGAGGCTGAGCGGCTCAGTGACGAGGACCTCTTTAAGTTCCTGGCTGACATGCGGCGCCCGACATCCCTGTTGCGACGCCTGCGTCCCGTGACCGGTGCGTCGTGTGCCCCATACATGAGACGTGTCACTCATGTAGTCACTGAAACCCGCATCTGCTGTGCCAGATCTTGGTGACCATGATAGACAAAGCCCTGACTTCGGGGGTGGACCTTCCAGTGGGGGCCAGAGATGAGAAACAGAATAAATAAGACAGGTAGTGGGTCAAACCGGGAATGTGGGCAGAGCTGATCAAAGATGGGAGGCAGCAACGGGAGTTGAGGGTGACTTCCCGCCATAGCACCTGAAAGATGGAGCCACCAGAGGGCATTGTGGGAGAGTCAGAGCCCTGACCTGAGCTCGGAGTGTGTGTGTGGGGGAGGGGACCCCAGCTGGAGACTCCGAGGAAGGTGCAAACTGGCTCCCCCTCCCTAGCCCAGCTCAAGATCGACATTTCCCCGGCCCCCGAGAACCCCCACTTCTGCCTCTCCCCGGAGCTGCTTCATGTCAAGCCCTACCCAGACCCCAGAGGCCGGCCCACCAAGGAGATCCTGGAGTTCCCCGCCCGTGAGGTCTATGCCCCCCACACCAGCTACAGGTACAACCTCTGGGGCAGCCTGGCATTTGAATATGGGGGTCATCATGCAGAGTGAGGTCTGCTTCCCTTCCAACACACACAGACGCTGGCCTGAGATGCCACTGCTCTGCTTTAATAGGGAATGTGTAGGCATGAAGGGGCATATCCTTCCTCCACCCTTCCTCGACCATCCATGTTCTCTGCCTGCGTCCCCGCCTGCTTCCTTCTCTGCTCCATGACTGGAAGCCGGGCCCAGCACCCTGGCTGACCTCAGCGGATGGGCAGCTTCTCCCTGTGCAGGGGCCGCATGGGGCAGGGCCGTGTCCCTCGATGCATGACTGGTCCTCAGTTCTGCCCAGGCTCAGGCTCAGGCTGGGAGCGCAGCCATGTGGAGTCTGGGAAGGAGGTGAGGCTTAGCCAAGGCAGAGGGATACCCCCCATTCCGCTGCCCTCGCACACCTAGACCCCCTCCAGGCTCACCTCTCCTGAATCTGTCTCAGCCGCTGCTGCTGTGCCATCATCTCCTGCTTCTGTCGCTGCACATGACCCGTGAGGACCCACACGATGTGGCTCTGCTCATCAGCATGGGCCTGTGGATCAGGACAGAACCCTCAGCTGGGGGCCCCCTCACCTCCTATCCCTGGATTCTGCCCAGACTCCCCCCGCTTCCCACTGTATCTGTGTGATCTGCAAGCCACTGCCACTCCTTGGCCTCAACTTTCCCAGCTGTAAAATGGGGATGAAATAGGAGTCCCTCTGTGGGATTGTTCTGAGCATGATAGAGATTGTGATGATTTAATTGCTAAGTCGTGTTCGACTCTTGCAACCCCATGGACCGTAGTCCACCAGGCTCCTCTGTCCATGGGATTTTCAGGCAAGAATACTAGAGTGGGTTGCCATTTCCTTCTCCAGGGGATCTTCCTGACCCAGGGATTGAACCTGTGTCTCCTGCATCACGAGTGGATTCTTTACCACTGAGCCACCAAGGAAGCCCATGATAGAGATTATTAGGGGGTATAAAACAGTGCTGAGTACATCATAGGTGCTCCAGAAACACTCTTCTAGTATGCATTTATTGAATAACTATTATGTGCCCCATCTCAGGTTGAGGATTTTATCTGCGCTGAGTCCCTGGCTCTATTTTGAGACATCAGTTGTTGTTCTTATTTACAAATAAGGCAACTGAGGCATGGAAAGGCACATGGCTTTTGCCCAGGGTCACGTAGCATAGAGGCCAGGGTACGAGAAGCCTTAACTGGGTCTGGGGGTCTCTGGGACAGAAGGTTCAGAAATGAGGTCTGATTGTGAGTCAAGGTCTTGATTCCCGCAGGGCCAGGAACCCCTTACCTTTAAGGCCTCAAATTCTTGGCGGACATGGCCCAGCCACACGCCCTTCAGTTGAACTTCTAGCTGCTTCATTTTCTCCTGCAGCACCTGCTGTCCCCGGGCCACCTCTCCCAGCACCTGGGCTGTGGCCTCTGCCTGCAGCTTGAGACCATCCTCTTCTATCTACCAATAGACCGTGGATGTTAGTAGGATGACCTACTGAAATCAGCCTGATTTTAACATTGGAAATCCTGTATTCCAGGAACCCCCCTCACTCCTGGGAAAACCCCAAAGATCAGCCCAGGCATAACTCCACTATAGACTCCTACCCACCCCACAACACCCCAACTGCAGTGCCCACCTGCATCTCCAATAGACTCGCACGTAGCTCTTGGGCTGCATCCTGGCCCTGGCTGACCTCCTTCCCCAGGAGCCCCAGCACCTGGCCATAGAGGCTCAGGCTGTTCCTGGCTTTTATCAGCTGTGCCTCTGTGGCCTTGTACACGCCGTTGAGAGCCTGGCTCAGCTGCAGGGCCCCGTGGAAGAGCAGGGTCAGCTCCTCCTGCTGTGCTGGCTCTGAGCCACTCATGGAACCCACCAATGCTGGCTGGGCCGTCATTGCCAGGGCACACAGCAGGCACAGCACGAGCATGGGCATGGCTGGAAGGCTGGGGAGGGTGTGGCCACAGCCCCGTTGGGGCTGCCTTTTATGCCTTAACACCCGCCCCTTAACTTCAGGTCAATCGTTAACCAGCCAGCTGGGTGCCCCGTGTTGTGCAAGGGCCTGGAGGTGGCACCACAGTTGCATCAGGCGGATGTCCAGCCAGCCACGCTGGAATCACGCTGGCTAGGGCTTGGGGCCAGGTGTGGGCTGGGGCACTGGTGAGAGGATAGGCCCAGGCCTGGCTGGAGAGCCCTACGGCTCCTAGCCTCCCTTTCCCATCTGTGGATGGGCACGACAACAGTAACGACAATAACGGTGAGGCTTTTATGATCGCCAGTGGTTCACCCGGAGCTGCCCCACTGCTATCACACAGTAGCTGGTCTCATAACCTTCTCACAAGCCTGCAATGCCCGAGTCTTTGTTGACCTGGCTAAAAGCTAGGGGAGCAGGTGATGGTGATCCTTTCAAGGCCACACAGCCTGACTCCAGGACCTCCACGTGCCCTGGATCAATGCTCACTGCTGTTTTTCTCCCTGGATGACTGTGGGCAAGTGCTTCTGTTTCCCTGCCTGTGACTGTGAAATGGGGGATGATGTGAGGTTCCCCCTCAACAGGCTGCTGGTAAGAAATAAATGAGTCGCTTCACGTCAGGTGCTTAGAACAGAACCCAGCACACAGTTGGCCCCACATTAATGTTTGGTGCAATTATTGACATTATTGTTGTTTAGTATCATTGATATGACAAAGGCTCAGCTGGGAGGCTTGATGCCCCCGTTATATAGTTAGGGAAGCGGAGACCCAGGGGCCTGCTGGGGTTTGTACAAGCTTACTCTGGAAGAGGGAGGCAGAGCCCTGACCTCAGCCCAGCTCTTGTCTCCAGCTCTCGCCTCCATTTCCCCAGCTGAGAGACAAGCCATGTAACTCTAGTGGCCTCTTCTCGGGGAAGGGGCAGTTGGGCTCCGGAGCTGGATGAGGGGCAGGTCAGCCTGCCCCTGAGCACCCATGTGTCTCCTCTGCCTCACCATGCACCCTCAGTGGCCCTGAAGTCCCTCTGTATTCCCACCCTCTGTCACTGTTCCCCCATCTGTGCTCTGAATGGTACCCATCTATTCCCCACTCTGGACTCAACGTCTCCTGCCTGCTGCCCATCACTGTCCCTGACCCAGCCCTCCGTGTCCCGGTGGGGTGGCCACTGTCCCCCAGGCTCTCTGTCCCTCTGACGTGGCCATGCCCCTGCCCCCGCAGGAGCCTGCTGTTCGTGTACCCACACAGCCTCAACTTCAGCAGCCGCCAGGGCTCCGTGCGCAACCTCACTGTGCGAGTGCAGTACATGGCAGGCGAGGACCCCAGCCAGGCCCTGCCGGTCAGCGGCTGGACCAGGGGAGGTGGATGGAGGTGGGGGGAGGGGGTTGGTCCCCAGCCAGTCCCTCATGCCTTTGCTCCCCCCAGGTCATCTTTGGCAAGTCCAGCTGCAGTGAATTTACCCGTGAAGCCTTCACACCGGTCGTCTATCATAACAAGTATGTGGGCTGGGGTGGGGGACTGGTGGGGATACAGATGGGCAGGAAGGGGGTGGGGGGATGGGCAGTCTCCTGGAGTGCAAATAGGGGCACCTGAGACAGACAGCAGGGACAGTGGGGCCCGGCAGAGGGGGTGGGACAGGCAAGGGGGAGCCTAGCCTCCAGCAGAAGCCCCAGCCCGGCCCTGCCAGGTCTCCCGAGTTCTACGAGGAGTTCAAGCTGCGTCTTCCCGCCTGCGTGACTGAGAACCACCATCTGCTCTTCACCTTCTACCACGTCAGCTGCCAGCCCCGGCCTGGCACGGCCCTGGAGACTCCTGTGGGCTTTACTGTGAGCCCCCCACCGCCTCTCCCCATCCCTGCCCCGCCCTCCCAGCCCTTGTCCGGCCCCACACCTGACCCCCCGTCTCTCCCCAGTGGATCCCACTGCTGCAGCACGGCCGGCTGAGGACAGGCCCCTTCTGCCTCCCTGTGTCGGTAGACCAGCCCCCGCCCAGCTACTCCGTACTCACACCGGATGTACGTGCCCTGGACCCCCTGCCAACCAGCACCGGGTCCCAAGAACCCCAGTCATGCCCTGCTTTCCTTCCCGCAGCACCCCTGGGCGCCTTGTCCTCTGCTGAGGCCTCATCACACCCACCCCTGTTATTAATCCTGTGTGTCTTCCTGCCCCATCTGTATCCCTCCCTGCTGTGGGGTGTCCCTCGCTTGTTAATGCCCCCCGCCCCCGCACTCACTGTTCCCCACCAATACCCCATTGCCTTGCCGCTTCAGGCCCCCATTTGCAGCCCTGCCTGCTTGACACTCTTCCTGGAGCACTTCCTCCCCATGGGAATGCTGTGTCAACCTCCCACAAACCCTTTCATTTGCGCCCGGGTCCTCTCATTATGTTGTCTTTTGTTCATTCTCTCCAATAACATTCATCCTCAGTCTCCCTTCTCCTGTGAGCGTCCTGGGCATCCCTGAGCTTGCCCAGTGGACCCCTGTCAGTGCTGCCCACAATCCACCCCCATCTCTGGGCTGGGCTGTGGGGCCAGGGGGCAAGGTGCCCAGCAGTTCCCCCAGGCAGGGCCACAGTCAGGCCACAGTGTCGCAATGGCTGAGCTGGTGGCCTGAGCGGTGGCGGGGGAGGGCGGGCCCGTGCCCACCTGGCGTGTCCCTCCCGCAGGTGGCGCTGCCGGGCATGCGCTGGGTGGATGGTCACAAAGGCGTGTTCAGCGTGGAGCTCACAGCTGTGTCCTCTGTGCATCCCCAGGTAGGGGGCGGGGCCGCAACCCGGGAGTCTGGCCCTGGGGTTGGGCAACAGTTTCCTCTGTCCTGGGAGGCCTGGCCTTGGGCCATGGACGTGACTTTGGTCAGCAAGGCTGGCTCCTAGGGAAGCTGCTGACTCAGGCGGGGGTGGCCATGCCAATGGTCATCGCAGCTGGAGCTTTGGCCTTTTTTGCATGGTCTCTCCTCTTCCCCCTGGCCCCAATTTGTCCCTTGCTATGTCTGCGATCGCTCCTGTTTTTTTTTTTTTTTTTATCTATTTATTTTTGGCTGTGCTGGGTCTTTGTTGCTGCACACTCTTTCTCTAGTTGCAGTGAGTCGGAGCTCCTCCCTAGTTATGGTGCATGGGCCTCTCGTGGCGGTGGCTTCTCTTGTGGAGTGCAGGCTCTCGGGCACGCGGGTTTTAGTAGTTGCAGTGTGCGGGCTTCAGTAGTTGGGGCATGTGGGCTCTAGAGCCTGGGCTCAGTAACTGTGGTGCACAGGCTTAGTTGCTCCGTGGGCATGTGGCATCTTCTCAGGCCGGGGTTCGAATCCACATCCCCTGCATTGGCAAGTGGATTCTTAACTGTTGGACCACCAGGGAAGTTCCCTGCTCATTTCTTTTCCATTCACTGGTCTCCAGCCTCGGTGTCTTGACCCACTCAGTCTCCCGCTCAAACCCCAGTCCTACCCCGCTCACCCCTGGCCCCCCACCAGGACCCCCACCTGGACAAGTTCTTCACCCTGGTGCACGTCCTGGAGGAGGGGGCCTTTCCGTTCCGGCTGAAGGACGCAGTGCTGAGTGAGGGCACCGTGGAGCAGGAGCTGCGGGCCAGCCTGGCGGCCCTGCGGCTCGCCAGCCCCGAGCCCCTCGTCGCCTTCTCCCACCATGTACTGGACAAGCTCGTTCGTCTGGTTGTGCGACCCCCGGTCATTGGTGGCCAGATTGGTGAGCTATCACAGCCTCAGACTTTAGTTTCCCCATCTAGAGAGTGGGCCCAGTGTCTAGCGGTGACCTCCCATAGCCCATTTATCTCTCTGGGCTCAGCTTTCCAATCTGAAAAATGGCCCCTCAGTCCCCTAGTCCCCTGAGCTTTTGAAGACCACATGACCCCCTTGGATCCTGAAGCAGGAGCTTGGAACTTAACCTCTGCTCTGCCTGGCAGTGAACCTGGGTCGTGGCGCCTTTGAAGCAATGGCCCACGTGGTCAGCCTCGTTCACCGGAGCCTAGAGGGTGCCCAGGACACCCGTGGTCACTGCCCAGTGCTGGCTGCATATGTCTACTACGCCTTTCGACTGCCTGGCACAGAGCCCAGCCTCGCGGGTGGTGAGTGTTGGTGGGAGACTCGGGGGCACAGGAGATACCTGGGAGGGAAGCATCCTAAGCAAAGGGAAGGCATGTGCACAGGTCCTGAGGCTGTACAGGCCTTGGTTGGTTTACACAATTTATAGGAGAGCGAGAGAGAGAGAGCTTTGTACCCCAGCCCCAGGACTGTGGTCTCTATAAATTTTATTGACAAGTGATTCAGCCAGTTAGCAAGCAGGGACTGGAGCAGAGCAGCCTGGGTTTGACTCTCAGTTCTGCCTATAAACTCTGTGACCTCAGGCAATGCCTTTACCTCTCTTGGCCTGTTTTCCTATCTTTTAGCCAATGATAATACTGGTGCCCCTCCCTTGGGGGTGTTAGTAATAATAAATGGCAAGTGGAAGTGTTAGTCACTCAGCGACCCCAGGGACTGTAGCCCCCCAGGCTCCTCCGTCCATGGGATTCTCCAGGCAAGAATACTAGAGTGGGTTGCCATTTCCTTCTCCAGGGGATCTTCCTGACCCAGGGACTGAGCCCAGGTCTCCTGCATTGCAGGCAGATTCTTTACCATCTGAGCCCCTAGGGAAGTCCAAACGGCATGGTGAAATACTTGGCACAGTGAACACTCAGTAAAGTTGGATTATTTTCATTTGCTAAATGATATAATAATAGCCAGTAACCCCTCTGGACACATACAATATGCTGGGCACTCCGTGTTTTTCATCCTTCTCAAAATTGCTATGAGGCAGATCCACTATGACACCCATTTTATGGGTGAGGAACCTAGAGGTTTAGAGGCAGAAGGTGACTTTGGGAACTTCCCTGGAGGTCCAGTGGTTAAGACTCTGTGCTTCCACTGCAGGGGACGTGGGTTCAATCCCTGGTCGGGGAACTAAGATCCTTCATGCTGCATGATGCAGCCAAAAGAACAACCCATAACAATAACAACAAAAACACAAAAAAAGAAAGTGACTTCACCAAGGGCATCCGACTGGGAAGGGACAGGAGGTCATCAGGGCAGGTGGGCAGGGGGCTGAGCATATTCCTTCCATCCTCAGGGGCACCTCCATTGACGGTGCAGCCTGCCACGCTGGCCCGTGGCCCTGGCCGCCCCGCCAGCCTCTACCTGGCACGCTCTAAGAGTATCAGCAGCAGCAACCCCGACCTGGCCGTGGCCCCTGGCTCTGTGGATGACGAGGTCTCCCGCATCCTGGCCAGCAAGGTAGGTGAGCGGCCCCTGCTGGCGCCAGCCTCAGGGGTCATGGCTGCTGTGTGGGTGGGTGAAAGATCTCAGTGTTGAAGGAAAATGGAACGACAGACAGCAGCACAGATGAAGACTTGACCCTGAGGGATCCCCTGGCGGTCCAGTGGGTAGGACTCCGCACTTTCACTGCCAAGGGTGCGGGTTTAATCCCTGGTTGGGGAACTAAGATCCCACAAGCCACGTGTGTGTGTGTGTGTGTGCGCGCGCTAAGTCGCTTCAGTTGTGTCCGACCCTTTGTGACCCAGTGGACCTTAGCCTGCCAGGCTCCTCTGTCCATGGGATTCTCCAGGCAAGAATATTGGAGTGGGTTGCTATTTCCTTCACACAAGCCACACAGAATAGCAAAAAAAAAAAAAAAAAAAACTTGACCCTGGACAGCAGGGCTGGGCTCTGGCTGTCAGTTCGGGAGCTGTGACTTGGATTCTGAGGCTGACCCAAGGATGGGTGACTGGAGCTTGAAAGAAGAGCAGCGTGTACGTAGCACAGCGGGGTGTTTCCACATGTGCCACACGCATGTATCCACAGGGGGGCGGCCTTGTGCACATTGCCCTCGCACATTGGAGCACAGTTGCGTGTACTCGTGTATTCCATGCACAGACATATGTGGGAGGCATATACACACATACCTTGTGCGTGTTTTGCACACGTGTATTGCAGGGTCACATGTGGGTGTCCACGTGGGCACGTGTGTGGCCCAGGGCAGTGAGCACGCTCCGTGTTTGTTGCTGGTTTCCCTGCCCTCTGCCCACAGTCACTCCCATTTACCCGTATATCTCCAGGGTATCGACCGCTCACACTCTTGGGTGAATGCTGCTTATGCTCCAGGAGGCAGCAAGGCTGTGCTGCGACGGGCCCCCCCTTATTGCGGGGCCGACCCCAGACAGGTGCCCTCCCTACCTGACGTGCCCCTGCACGTGCATCACCCCACCTCAGCATGGGCTCCTCCCACCTTCCTGGCTGCTGCCAACTAACCTAGGGGGGCTGCCTGGAGGAGGCAGCAGACCACCCCCCCACCTCCTGCCTTTGTTTGGGGCTGTGGCATGGATGTTGAGGATGTTGTAGGCAACACAGGGGCATCTTCACCAGCTTTTTGCTGCCACACAGACCACAGCCTCAGGCAGAGACAGAAGGGACAGAGTAGTATCCAAATAGCATGCAATTGATGTGCAGTGACAGAAAGGGAGGGGCAGTATGCAATAGCATGCAAATGACCCAGCCACTCTAACCTCACTTCCTGCATGGCCTCTCTCTCCCCTTAATCCACTCTGTTCAGGAGATTCAGCTGTCCCCTTGACACAGCAACCTGAATGATGCCCAGAGGGCAGAACTGAACCTTGGCTCCCTCACCCCATTTCAGGCAGAGGGACCCCTTCCCAGGACCCTGGGTGTGGGGAGGGGCTTTGCCATCAGATAGTCCTGGGATGAGTCCTGGTTCTGTTAGGGGCTCGCTCTGCACTCCAGGCTTTGAATTTTCAGAAGTAGTGAAGACTCGCTGCTCAGTGCAGCGACCCCAAGCTTGGGAACGAGTTAGGGCATCGCAGGTAGGACTTTGTTGGGGAGACAGATCCTCGGGCCAGCCTCATCCTTGAGCTGCTGGCTAGTCGGGGAGATTGATGCCCATCAAACAAACGCATGACTATGTAAGTGGAGGAGGCGAAAACGCCTGCAAGGAAGTGAACCGAGACAGGGCGGTCTGAAGAGTCTCTCTCCTAGAAGGTGACCTAAAGAGTGAGATAGAGCCAGCCAGGGACGAGTGGGTGTTCCAGGTGGAGGGAAAGGCTCTGCAGAGGTTGGGAGCAAGCTCAGAGGCCCCTGGGCACCCAAGGCTAGATTCCCTGCACACTTGGCCCCAGGCCACGTGTTCCAGCTTTGTGCCTGTCACCTAGGCAACCTGCACAGCATGGCAACCAGGGGACTGTTCACAGCTTGAGCAGGGGAACTCTGGGCAGGCTTCTAAGATTTCTGAGAGTCTGGCTTCATGGGCCTTTCAAGTACCCCCCTGACATTTTTAACAGGCCTCCCCACAGTGCCCTCAGTTCTCTGGGGTGTCAGCTGGGCTTGGAAGGGCACACTGCAGGTGACAAGGTGTCAAGAGGGCAGGCATTCCGGACCTCAGGAGGAGGAGGGGGGAGGCGGCAGTGAGGCTGGCCTTGGCAGGCCTTGGCAGTGGGTGGCCCATCTGATGCAGGCCGGGGAGCCCAGGGTGTGTGGCTGGGACTGTGGGAGCTGTGGGGGCCCCCTCATGCTTGAGGCAAGGGCCTGGGCAGTTTCCAGGGCTGGGCCAGTTCCACCATTGGGCATCTCCTCTCCCTGTCAGTGGCCTCACCTTCTGACCAGCCAAGGAGGCAGGGAGAGTGGAGCTTGAGCACTCAATGCCCATTTCACAGATGGGGATGCTGAGGCCTGGCGAGGCCCCAAGTAAGGCTGGAGTGGGGCCAAGCCTGGAACCTGGAGCTCTCGGCTGCTCCTGCTGCCTCTCACCACTTCACCTCCTCTGTCCTTATCTTTCTTTTTCTTCTTTCTCCTCCTCCATTCTCCCCTTTAATCCCCTTTGTCTGTACTCTGCACCCCTGTCTACGCTCTCACTTCTCCTTGTTGCCCTGTCCATCGGTGAACTCACGGACTCACCCTCCACCCTCAACCCCACTCGCGCTCCCTGCTCTGACCACGTTATCGTCTCCACCTATGTTGATTTCATTCTCTCCACCTACACGCCCCACCCCCCACCACTTTTCTTACTTTTGTCTGCCCGGTCCTGCTCCATCCGTGCTCACCTCCGACGGGCTCCCGTCCACATCCTCACCTGTCCCCTTCACTCTGCTTGTCGCCTCCTTACCATGTCTTGCTTATTCTCATCTTTTCCATCACTTTCATGCTTTCTCCGTCTGAATCCACACACTGCTGTCTTTATTTATTAACACTGCTCGTTCCATCCACGCCCCCACTGTCCGTCCACATGGGCACACCTCCCCTCCATCCATGCCGCCGACCGTCTCTCTTCTCCATCCGTACCGTCTGTACCCACACTAACCGCCCCCCACCCCCCACCATCCCATCCCCTCGCCATTCCATCATAGGCCATCGACCGCAGCTCTAGCCGAACCTCTTCCTGCCTCGAGAGCTCCTCCTCATCCCTGCCCACCACCCAGCCGAGACCCACTATGCAGAAGGTAGTCGGAGACGGGGTGGGTGACTCCACTTTGGGGTCCAGAGCTCCCTTGACCCCCCAAGCCCAGTGGGGTCTGGAGAGCCAGGAAGAGGGCACACTGACTCCTTCTGGCCCCTCTCCTCCTGCATGGCCTCCCATTGCGCTAACCCCGAGCCATCCAGCTGCATCCTCCCCTGTCACGCTGGGGGTACAGCGTGGGTGCCTCTGCACTCCGTGACCCGTGCCCCTGCCCCCAGCTGCTGCATGAGGAGCTGGCCCTGCAGTGGGTGGTCAGCGGCAGTGCTGTGCGCGAAGCCGTCCTGCAGCACGCCTGGTTCTTCTTCCAGCTCATGGTGAGACTCCCTGTTCCCTGCCCGAGAGCAAGGGCCCCTGGAGAGACTCTCTTAAGGGAGAGAAACCCCCTGAGATTTCATCTAAGCCCCCTGAGAAATGGCCCCAAGAGACCCCCCACATGGAGATAAGAGATGCCTAAGGGAATCTCTCCCTGAAGAGCCCCTGAAACTTACTTGAAACCCCTTCCCCTGTGTGAAGGATTCTCCCCCCCACTTTTCCTGTGACACCATTGAGAAACTACCTAACAGGGAGACCCACATCATCCCCAAGAGACAGAAGGAAACTATTGAGATCAGACTTGAACATGCCCCCAGACTCCTCAAGAGGTGCCTTGAACTATTCCTGCTGACGATAACTGCCCCCACCTCAATCTGGTGGGCCTTGAAACCCCACCCTCATTCCTACCACCCAACTTTGACCACTGGAGACCAGTTCTAGCCCTACACATGCTCTCTCTCAGCCTCCTACCCCTCTAGCTAGCCCTCACTTAGGCCCCACCCATGGCCTTCTCGGGCCCCGCCCACCATTCTCAGGCCCCACCCACACGGTCAGGTTCTAGGATCCCTTATGCCCACCTTTAACCCACCTCAAGCCATCACTCACAGTCCCCCAAGTTCCACCCCCTTCTGGCAAGCCACCTCCACCTCCACCCCCTGTCCTCTCGTTCGGCCCCCAGGTGAAAAGCATGACGCTGCATCTGCTCCTGGGTCAGAAGCTGGACACACCCCGCAAACTTCGCTTCCCTGGACGCTTCCTGGACGACATCGCAGCCCTGGTGGGCTCTGTAGGCCTGGAGGTTATCACCCGTGTCCACAAGGTGAGGGGTGTGGGGCCTCCATGGTGTGTGGGGGTCAGGGGTGCTGAGGGAAGACGTGGAGCCAGCCAGGTGGGGTGCCAGTCTGCCCGGTGGGGTGCCAATCTGCCAGGTGGGGTGCCAGTCTGCCCGGTGCTTCCTGGCTGCAAGACCACAAATCCCATTCACTGGATGGGTCTGTTCACTCAACATCTGTTTCTTAAAGCACCTACTGTGTGCTTTACAGCCCTAGGCTGGAAACTAGAGACAGACAGTGGTGACCAAAGCAGACCCAGTTCCTTGCCTTCATGGAGCTGTTAGGGAACAGCAGTTGCAAAGGCCCTGGGGCAGGACCTGCCTCTGTTAGAAAGCAGTGAGCCTGAGCCTACGCTTCAGGCTGCAGTGGAGTTAACCAAGGACGGGAATGAGAGTTGGGGAGGGCAGGGAGCTGGTAGGGCAGATCCATTAGCCCTTGCACAGTGCCAGTATACAGTAAGTACTCAATAAACAGACATTGATATTTGAAACCTTGACAATTAGACAACCTTGACAACCAGACGCTGAACCACTGATTCTAGTGCTCACAGGAGCTGTGCAGACAATAATGATAATACTTGTGCGTTTGTTGAGCACTTGCTGTGTACCTAAATACTTTAGATGGATCCCATCATTAAACTCTCCCAACAGCTTCATGAACTTAGTGTTATTGTTTTCTCCATTTTACCAATGGAGAAACTGAGGCAGAGAATGACTAATAACCTGATATCACATGACTGGGAAGGGGCAGAATGGAGATTTGAACCCTCACCACCAGCTTCAGTTGGGAGAGTAGGGCTTCTGGTGGACCAGAGGGTATGTGCCCACTGGCTGTGGCCAGAATGTTTGATTTTTTTATGATTTTGTTTATTTCTTTTGATTTTTGGTATAGCTTTATTTAATTAATGTATTTATTTTGGGCTGTGCTGGTAAAGAAAGGCTCACACATTGCTTTAGTTGTGAGAGTGGGGTCTGCCCTCTAGTCGCCGTGTGCCGGCTTCTCGCTGTTCTGGAGCACAGGCTCCAGGGCGTGCGGGCTTCAGTGGTGGCGGCACGTGGGCTCCGTAGTTGTGTCTCCGAGGCTCTAGAGCACAGGTTCAGTAGTTGTGGCACATGGGCTTAGTTGCTCCGAAGCATGTGGGAATCCTCCCGGATCAAGGATCAAACCCGTGTCTCCTGCATTGGCAGGTGAATTCATAACCACTCGGCCACCAGGGAAGTCTAGAATGTCTGATTTCCAAAGAGAAAGGGGACTTCTGTATTTGATGGGAATTTTCCAGATGTTTGAGATGCCAGTCCAGCCCAAGCTGGCTCTTGTGCAATTCCCCATGACCTTTGGGCTGATCTCAAAGGCCTTGACCTGGTTGCACCAAAGTCTCCCTAAGAGCTAAATTCCAGATTACGAGGAAACCCCCCTTCAAGAAGGCTACGGGGAACAACAGCACCCTTGAGAAGCAGCTTCGTCACAGCTGAGGCATCGGTGATGGGTCCCAGCGGTCATTCCTTCACTGGACATTTATGGAGCATCCAACTATATCAGGCTCAGTGCACCAGGCAGACCCTGTCTCTGCCCTCCTGTGGACTTGGAGCTCAGGCGGGTTTTGTATTTTGTCTCTGGGTCACAGGACCTGAGAACCCCTGAGGCTAACTTCTGAGGCCATAGGGTAACTCACGAGAACAGGAGGGCAGCTGGGCCTTGAGGCCATATAAGCCTCCTTGCTGTTCCTCCTTGCTGGGCACTTCCTGCTCCAGGGCCTTTGCACTTACTGTTCCTTTTTTCTCATCCTTCAGGCTTCCCTCTTTTTTTTTTTTTTTTTTACTTAATTTGTTTTTGGTTGTGATGGGTCTTCATTGCTGTAAACGAGTTTTCTCTAGTTGCAGCAAGCAAGGGGCTACGCTCCAGTTGCAGTGCTCAGGCTTCTCGTTGTGGTGGCTTCTCTTGTTTTGGCCACCTGATGCTAAGAGCCAACTCATTGGAAAAGAATCTGATGCTGGGAAAAATTGAAGGCAAAAGGAGAAGAGGGCAGCAGAGGATGAGATGGTTAGATAGCATCATTGACTCACTGGACATGAATTTGAGCAAACTCCCGGAGATAGTGAAGGACAGGAGCCTGACATGCTGCAATACATCAGATCACAAAGAGTCAGATATGACTTACTGAATGAACAACTCTTGTTGTGAGCACAGGCTCAATAGTTGTAGAGTATAGGCTTAGTTGCTCCAAAGTGCGTGGGATCTTCCCACTCCAGGGATTGAATTTGTGTCCTCTGCATTGATAGGCAGATGCTTAACCACTGGACCACCAAGGAAGTCCCCAGGCTTCTTTTGAAATAGCATCCTGTTAGGTATCTTTGAAACATGTAGAACTATCTGGAATACTTTTATCAGTTAGGGTAAAAGTTAATTTGCTTGAATATCATCACAAGCGGTTTAAATGTGACCAGAGTTTATTCCTGAGCATAAGTGGGTTGCAGGGAGCTCCACATTGTGGGCCTGGCCATCTCAGTTCATCATAGTACCCACCACATCAGGTGGTGGGAACGGGAGGACCTGCCACATCACTTTTCTCAAATTCCATTGGCCAGAATATGGTCACGTGATTTTTCTCAGCTGCAAGGAAGGCTGGGAAATGTAGTCCCTACCCAGCTCTGAACTCTGAGAAAGGGTCCCGGTACCTAAGAGAGGATATGGGGGCAGGGGAAGTTAGCAGCCAGTCTCTGCCATCTGCGTTGTCTTACTGAAATCTGGTGAGAGAAGGGACTTCCCTGGTGGTCCAGTGGCTAAGACTCGGTGCTCCCCATGCAGGGAGCCCGGGGTTTGATCCCTGGCCAGGGAACTAGATCTCACATGCTGCAACGAAGACCTAGCACAGCCAAATAAATAAATACTTATAAAAATAAATAAAATCTGGTGAGAGAAGAAAAAAGAGTGCCCTCAACAGAGCTGGATGGAGAGTAGACACCTACCTGAGGGGGAAGGGAAGAGCTAGTCGGAGAGGAGGACAACCAGGAAGGCCAGGAGTCTGGAGCTGAGACAAGGGCGTGTCAAGGAGGCCCAAGGCTTTGCGGCAGTGACCCGGCTCCTGGAGGTCACTGGTGGCCTTGGCGAGAGCCAGGCCCAGGGCAGGGACTGAGGCTCCATGGGGCGAGTGAGCGTAGGCTGACAGGCCCTGTGCCCCCAGGACATGGAGCTGGCCGAGCGCCTCAACGCCAGCCTGGCCTTCTTCCTCAGCGACCTGCTGTCCCTGGTGGACCGCGGCTTCGTCTTCAGCCTGGTCCGGGCTCACTACAAGCAGGTAGGAGTGGGCGTGGCGGGCACGGCGCACCTGCAGGAACGTGGGGGGGCTGGCAGTCCTCCGGGGGACGTGGGTGGGGGGTGGGCAGAACCATGTAATGTCTCCTGCCAACCCCTCCCCTGCAGGTGGCCACGCGGCTGCAGTCGGCCCCCAACCCGGCAGTGCTGCTGACGCTGCGCATGGACTTCACGCGCATCCTGTGCAGCCATGAGCACTACGTGACCCTCAACCTCCCCTGCTGCCCTCTGTCGCCCCCGGCCTCGCCCTCACCCTCTGTGTCCTCCACTGCCTCCCAGGTGGGCTGGCCTCACTTCTGCCGCCTCTTCTTGCCCCATCGACCTCTTGCCTTCCAGCCCTCATCTCTGTCCATCTCACACATAGGCCACTGCTCAAGGGATTGACCCCTTCTCGCTGACCCTTCACCTCTGACCCTGCATTCTCAGCAACTTCCCGGGAGGACCAGCTTCTGATTTCTTACTTCTAACTCCCAGACTGGCATTCCATCTGCCATTTCTAAGATCTCTGATTTTGGACTCAACCCCCTGTCATCTCACAGATGAGTTAACCCCGACCTCTCCCCTCTGACCCTTGACTCCCTCATCCCCTGTTTTGTCCCCCAACCTCTCCAGAGCTCCACCTTCTCCAGCCAGGCCCCAGACCCCAAGGTGATCAGCATGTTCGAGCTGAGCGGGCCTTTCCGGCAGCAGCATTTCCTAGCCGGGCTCCTGCTGACGGAACTGGCCTTAGCCATGGAACCTGAGGCCGAGGGGTGAGTGCAGGCCCTGTGTGGTCCCTCAGGGTGGGGGGTAGGGTGCAGGATCCACGCACACTCCATCCTGAGCACCTCACTACTTTACAGGGCGTCCCTGCTGCACAAGAAGGCCATCTGTGCTGTCCACAGCCTGCTCTGCGGCCATGACGCCGACCCCCGCTATGCTGAGGCCACCGTGAAGGCCCGGGTGGCCGAGCTATACCTGCCACTGCTGTCACTCGCCCGGGACACGCTGCCACGGCTGCATGACTTTGCTGGTCAGCAGGGCAGGGTGGGATGGGGTGGGTTCCACCATCTGGGGACCTGATTGATTCCACAAGGCTCAGGTCAGGAAATGTGGGCAAGGAGTTAAAACATGGGTGTTAAGTTCAGAGGAGCAGGTTTAAGTTCTGCCACAAGGCCCCAGGAAAGCCTCAAGGTCAGAAAAGGTGGGCAAGGAGCAAAAAACCTGAGTGTTAGCATCAGAGAAGTGGCTTTAAGTCCTGCCACAGGGCCTCAAGAAAGCCATTAACCTTGCTGAGCCTCAAGTTTCTCAACTGTAACGTGGGGACAGGGGTAGTACCAACTACTCCTAGGATTTTGTGAAAATCTGGGGAGGTGTAGGACTGGAATACTGTCAGTGCACGATAAACGGGAGATGAATTATCTGTTAGAAAGAGGTGGGAGCAGGGAGAGGTGGGGACCATCAGGGTGAGAGGGCAGTTGGAGCCTTGTGTTCATTAATTTGCACACTGACCAGCACCATCGATGAACAAGTGTGCACTGTGGTTGAAATGCACAGACTTAGAATTGGGGGGTTGATGCCCTTTGTCATTTCGGGGAAACTCTCAGTTGTTATCTTTTGATTTTTTTTTTTTTCCGCCTCGTTTTCTCTCTTCTCTCCTCCTTGGACTGCAATGACACGTATGTCAGACCTTTATGATCCTGTTACACGTGTCTGCTGTGCTCTGTTCCGCTTTTCATTCTGTTTGCTCTGTTGTGCATGAGTTAGGAAACTTTTCCCCTGTGTGTGAGCTCACGACCTCTGTCTTCTGCTATGGCTGGTCTTCTGTTAATGCCCTCTGTTGAGTTCTGAATTCCAGATGTTTTATTTTTCACTTGTAATATTTGATGTTTTTTGTTGTAGATTTCGGCTCTCTGTTGATATTCTCCATCTATTTACCCTTGTTTGTGCATCTCTTCTACATTTTATCTTTAAAAATATATTTATTTACTTGGTTGCACCGGGTCTTAGTTACAGCATTTGAGGTCTGTAGTTGAAGCACGTGAACTCTTAGTTGCCGCATGTGGGATGTAGTTCCTTGACCAGGATTGAACCCAGACCCCCTGCATTGGGATTGCAAAGTCTTAGCCACTGAACCACCAGGAAAATCCTCTACTTTTTATTTCAGTGTCCTTGTTTGCTCACTTCAGTATTTGATCATCTCTGTGCCGTGCCTGCCCCTGTTGTCTTTTCTCCCCTGTCAATCACATTTTCCTGCCTCTTCACGTCTTCTGATTTTTTTCTTGTATTTTGGACATTGTGTGTAAAAGGGCCGTCAGGACTGAGGCAATGTCCTCTTTTCCCAGTGAGGGTTCATCTTTCCTTCTCTTAGGCAGATAGGAAAAGGGGCTGATCACCTCAATCCAGTCAGAAATCCATGTTAAACTGGGCTGGAGCTTGAGGTTGACCTTGTATCTCAAGAATCTCTAGGCTGAGACCTAGTCTGTATTTGTTGGTAGCAACTCTCTCTGATGATACTGTTTTGGGGGCGAGTGGACAGGATAATCTTTTAAGATCATAGATTTTGGAACCAGACTGTTTAGGTTAAAATTCTAACTTTACCATTTACCTATTTTGTGATCCCAAGCAGGTAATTTAACCTGTCTTTACCTCAGTCCCTTCTTCCATAAAGTAAGGATGATACAAGTACTTACCTCATAGGGTTGTGTTGAAGAATAATAGTTAATATTTTTAGAGTGTTTAGAACACCACCTGATACGTAAGAAATGCCACGTCTGTGTCAGCTGATGCTATAATAATGGCAGCAGCAGTTATTATTATGGTTGTTACCATTGTCATCATCATCTTTGCAATGACTGCTCCTGTGCACCAGGCCATGTTCTAAGCATTGAGCATAGCGTGGCCAGAGCAGATAGATATAGTCCAGGCCTTTGTGGATCTTAGTTGTACGATGACTGTATCTAATTGCAAATATAATAAGTGAGCTCTGGGAGTCAATAACTAGAGACCACACCCTGGTCTGAGGGGGTGGTATCAGGGAAGGCTTCCTTGAGGAGGTGACCTCTGAGCTGAGATTTGAGAAAGAGACAGAACTAACCGAGTGCTCTTGGTTCTCTTGTCCCAGAGGGCCCAGGTCAGCGCTCAAGACTGGCCTCTCTGCTCGACTCAGACACAGAAGGTGAAGGGGACGTGGGAGGCACCATCAACCCCTCAGTGGCCATGGCCATTGCGGGTGGCCCCTTGGCCCCTGGCTCCCGAGCCAGTATCTCCCAGGGCCCAGTGACGGTGAGTACTGGCCTTGTCCCCAGGGACACCAGCTAACATCCGATCATCTTTGTGCCTGTGTCTAATGTCTTTTCTCCCTTATCAATCACATCTCCCTACCTCTTCACATGTCTTGTGATTTTTTGTTGTATTTTGGACATCATGTGCCCGATAACCCAGTAATAGAAGTTACGTAATAAAGTACCAATCGGCCAGTTCTCACTTTACTGTGGAGAAAACGAAGGTCAACTCTCTTCCTTCTGATCCCCCTGTCCACTCTCCGGCCCCAGGCTGCTCGCTCAGGCTATGCCCTCTCTGCTGAGTCCAGTCGGACCTTGCTGGTGTGTGTGCTATGGGTCCTGAAGAACGCTGAGCCGGCCCTGCTGCAGCGCTGGGCTGCGGACCTGACGCTCCCTCAGCTGGGTCGTGTCTTGGACTTGCTGTACCTCTGCCTGGCTGCCTTCGAGTACAAGGTTCGAAGGTCGGGCAGGGGACTGGGGCATAGAGGGCAGGTTGAGGACACATGGCGGGGGGGGGGGGCGCCTGGAGTGACGTGGGCTGGGTGTGAAGGGGTGGACTGCACCAGTTGCTGGGGGGAAGGGATAGATTGTTTCAGTGCTTTAAGTTACCAGCCAACTGCTCCTACAGTTTTGCCTCTGAGAGAAGTTCCTGATAGAAATCAAGGAATAATAAGAGTCCATGTACCTTTCTCAGTTCCCCTGCTGGCTCAGTGGTAAAGAACCTACCTACCAATGCAGGAGACGCAGGCGATGTGGGTTCGATCCCTGGGTTGGGAAGATCCCCTAGAAGAGGAAATGGCAATTCACTCCAGTAAATGGCAATCCACTCCAGTATTCTTGCCTGGAGAATCCCATGGACAGAGGAGCCTGGTGGGCTACAGTCCAAAGGGTTGCAAAGAGTCAGACATGACTTAGCAACTGAGCACATGAGCACGTGCTGAACCAAAGCAAAAGGCAGAAATTTCCTTCATGAACAGAATCCGGGAGGTGCTGAGAGCTTAGAGCTTGCTGTAAAGGGGAGGACCATGTTTGCGAGCACAGGTTCCTGGAGGGATAGGGCCAGAAAAAGCAGACCACATAAGCGCATAGAAAAGGACAGAGTCAACCTTGAACCTGTTCTCTGCCGTCTCAGGGGAAGAAGGCCTTTGAACGCATCAACAGCCTCACATTCAAGAAATCACTGGACATGAAGGCCCGACTGGAGGAAGCTATTTTGGGCACCATTGGAGCCCGACAGGAGATGGTGCGACGGAGCCGTGGTGAGAGGAAGGTGTACCCCCACACATGTCCCCACTCAGTGCCTCCCACACTTTGTACAAGGGTCCCCGAGACGGGAGCCGTTCCCACCTGTCTGGCTCACTTTTCCCAGAAGTCCACACATTATCTCTGTACACATGGCACATGGGCTTCTGTGTTCTCTGTTGATGTCTAACCGTGTCCACTCCGAGGCGTCCACATCATCCAGTGACCTCACAGGGATCCCACGTGTGTATCTTATCATGGTCACGTGTGTCCTTATGTTTTTGCACATGTGTGAACACCCACCTGTGTGTCTCAGAGAGGAGCCCATTTGGGAACCAGGAGAACGTTCGCTGGCGGAAGAGCGTCACACACTGGAGACAAACCTCGGACCGTGTGGACAAGTGGGTGTAGGCGGGACATAGTTCACAGGGGTTAGATCAAGTTCCAGAGAACTGTGCCCCCAGGGCAGATAAAGGAACAGCGCCCAGCTGTCGGTGGGGGGGGGGGGGGGAGTCTGGCCAGGAGAGGCCCTCCCCAGCCCCTCCCCTCCCATCTAGGACCAAGGATGAAATGGAACACGAGGCCTTGGTAGACGGGAACCTGGCAACCGAGGCAAGCCTGGTGGTCCTGGATACACTGGAGATCATCGTGCAGGTATGGCTTGATCCAGCATCTCCATGACCTCGGACCCCACCAACGGGCCTTGTGATCTTTGACTTTCAGAATCCCTCTCCCTCCCTGACTCCATAACCACCCCAGTCTCTAAGAGCTGGATTTCTGGCCTGCCAGACGGTGATGCTGTCAGAGGCCCGGGAGAGCATCCTAGGCGCGGTACTGAAGGTCGTGTTATACAGCCTGGGCAGTGCCCAGAGTGCCCTCTTCCTGCAGCACGGCCTGGCCACACAGCGGGCTCTGGTATCCAAGGTGAGTATCTCTGACAGCCACGCCTGCTGAGTGCCCAGACACACCCCTTAACCACAGTTTGCAGAGGAATTGAGGATCAGAGTGGCAGTCAGTTACCTGGAGTCACACAGCAAGGGCTTAAACTGGGTCAGACGCCAAAGCCTGCTGGTTTGGCCAGAGAAGGCAGAAGAGCCCTGTGCTTCTGCCCAAGTCCCCATGGGGAACCGCCTGAGTCAGAACAGGGAGAACTCACTGGTGTCTGTTTCACCTTGGGGGCGGGGGCCAGTTCCCAGAGCTGCTATTTGAGGAGGACACGGAGCTGTGTGCCGACCTCTGCTTGAGGCTCCTGCGCCACTGCGGCAGCCGCATCAGCACCATCCGCACCCATGCCAGCGCCTCCCTCTACCTCCTCATGCGCCAGAACTTCGAGATTGGCAACGTAAGCGGGGACCGGGGGGCGTGGCCTACACAGGGCTCCAGGGAGGGCCATTGATTAGGGTTCTTTACTCATGTTTTTAATAAGTTGTATTTATTCATTTTTGCCAGGTTGGGCTATATTCCTGCCCGCGGACTTTCTCTAGTTGTGGTGCACAGGCTTCTCGTTGCGGTGGCTTCTCTTACTGCAGCGTGCAGGCTCAGGGCCTGTGGGCTTTAGTGGTTGCAGCACGTGGGTTCTGTAGTTGCGGTGCACAGGCTTAGTTACCCCGTGGCACGTGGAGTCTTCCCAGACCAGGGATCGAACCCATGTCCCCCTGCAGGGCAGGCAGATTCTTAACCCTTAGACTACCAGGGCAGTCCTGAGCAGGGGTCTGGATCAAACAGACGTGAGGCAGAAGGGGAGAGGGGTGAGGTCAGCAGGCTGAGAAGGCCCACAGGCAGGCGTGCTCTTCCTCCTGGCCCACCCAGAATTTCGCCCGTGTGAAGATGCAAGTGACGATGTCGCTGTCGTCCCTGGTGGGAACAACACAGAACTTCAGTGAAGAGCACCTGCGCCGTTCACTCAAGACCATCCTCACCTATGCCGAGGAGGACGTGGGGCTGCGGGACAGCACCTTTGCTGAGCAGGTGATCCCCGGGCCCCGGCCCCACCTTCCACAACCAGGGTCGTTGCCCCACCCTGCTTGACCCCTGACCCCGTCACTTCGGCCACATCACTCCCGGCCCTTCCCCTACTCCAGGTCCAGGACCTGATGTTCAACCTGCACATGATCCTGACTGACACGGTGAAGATGAAGGAGCATCAGGAAGACCCGGAGATGCTTATTGACCTCATGTACAGGTGAGGAGGGCCGGTCGGGACCGTCAGCCATTCACAGACAGGCGAGGGGCGAGGAGGTGGTGGGGGGGAGCAGGTGAGCGTACAGGTAATAAGAGAGACAAGTAAGGATGGACAAGTGATGAGGGCCCAGGAGAGCAGACAGATGAGGACCAAGGGAGAGGGAAGACGACAGGTGAGGGCACAGGTAAGGTACGGGCAGGTAAATGAGCAAAAGAAAAGGGCACCAGAGGAACATACAGATCAGGGTGACAAAGCAGAGCCAGGACAGGTGAGGTAGACAGGTGGGAGAGGCAGGTGAGGCGCCAACCCATGAAGGGCTGACAGATCAAGAGAGCAAAGTGCTTTGGAGGAGTATTTAGTAAGAACCTGGGGAGTCGGAGATGGGGGCCCAGGTAATGCAGACAGGGAAGGGAGGGGGCATACAAAAGGGTGGGCCCCAGGCAGACAGGTGGCATGGTTCAGGATCCAGGTGGAGTAAACTGACGAGCAGGACAAGTGAGGGAGCGACACTTGTGCAGGGATGGACAGGTGTGGAGTGGAACAAGTTAGGGGACAGGTGAATAGAGGAAGGGAGGCAGTGATGGGCAGGGCAATGGGGATACAGGTGAGACAGGTGAACGGGGTACAGGTGAGGAGACTGGCTGGTCAGTGGGAGACAAGGAGGACTGCTGAGAAGAAAGATGAGTATAAGGGAGAAGACAGGTAAGGGGATGGACAGGTGAGACAGGTGCGGGGAGGGAGAGGTGAATGAAGGTTCAGGTGGGGAGGTCGTCTGGGGCAGATGGCTGGGGTAAAAGGAGAAGGGGATGGACAAGGGAGGGGCGAGCAGTGAGGGGCGAGGTGAGTCTCCACCCACCTCCCATCGTCCTCACCTGGGCTCTAGGATTGCCCGGGGCTACCAGGGCTCCCCAGACCTGCGGCTGACGTGGCTGCAGAACATGGCGGGGAAGCACGCGGAGCTGGGCAACCACGCGGAGGCCGCGCAGTGCATGGTGCACGCGGCCGCGCTGGTGGCCGAGTACCTCGCGCTGTTGGAGGACAGCCGCCACCTGCCTGTGGGCTGCGTTTCCTTCCAGGTGAGTGGCAGGGGTAGGGGTCGTGGCGGGCGGGGGTGTGGCCCGTGTGGGGAAGAGACCAGGCTCTGAGCCCACCTCCCATCCCAGAATATCTCATCCAACGTGCTGGAGGAGTCCGCCATCTCCGACGACATCCTCTCACCCGACGAGGAGGGCTTCTGTTCCGGGAAGCACTTCACAGAGATGGGGCTGGTGGGGCTGCTGGAGCAGGCGGCCGTCTACTTCACCATGGTGAGGCCCAGGGCCTGGGGCAGCGGCGACTTCCGCTCTTGGGTCCCGTACCCGCTCCCGAAGATTCCAGATGGAGCTGCTGCGAGGACACTTTCTGGGTGGGAGATTGGTGGGGGAGAAGGATTTGGGTCCCTCTGAAGCCACTTTCCTGCCTTTCTCCCCTGAAAACTCTTGGTATATGGGTGAGGCTTGAGTATGTTCAGTGACCATTTAAAAAAAATTAATTTTGGCCGCACCTGGAGGCTTTGGGGATCTTAGTTCCCTGACCGGGGATTGAACCCTGGTCCTCTGCAGTGAGAGCGTGGAGTCATAACCACTGGACCACTGGGGAAGTCCCTAAAATTCTTTTCTGTTATGAAAAATTTCAAGAACACATAAAAGAAAGTTGTGTCCCCACCACCCCTCATATGCAGCACCCAAAGTCAGTGACCACCTATGTTTACCATCCTGTTTCAGTTCTTTGCATTGAACTTTCTTTTTTCCTTTTTTTTTTTTTTTTAATTTTATGTATTTGTTTGTATTTATTTTTTGGTTGTTCTGGGTCTTCACTGCTGCACGGGTTATTCTCTAGTTGTGATACACGGGCTTATTGTGATGGCTTCTCTAGTTGTAGTGCACGGGCTTCCCAAGCACAGGCTCAATAGTTGTGGTGCACGGGCTTAGTTACTCTGCATCATGTGAGATCTTTCTGGATCAGGAATCGAACCCATGTCTCCTGCATTGGCAGGTGGATTCTTTACTACTGAGCCACCAAGGAAGCCCCTCGAGGTTTTTTTGATGTTGTGTTTATTATTACTTTGCTGGAGTCTCAGAGACAAAGGCCTTGGGAATAAGCCCGATGGTGGACACAGACCTCAGACAGTCAGCAAATAGCTCGGATACCTGTTGTGTGCCAAGCTTGATGTTGGCCCTGGCTGGCACTCAGGAGTGCCTATTACCATGCGCCAGCAGGCATGTGTGGAGGCCTTAGGCATCATGCCAGAAGGGCTTACATCCAGGTACTGGTCCTGGGGAGCCCCTCCTGTCTCAGGTTCAGTT
This sequence comes from Bos indicus, assembly GCF_029378745.1. Classification (NCBI taxonomy): domain Eukaryota; kingdom Metazoa; phylum Chordata; class Mammalia; order Artiodactyla; family Bovidae; genus Bos; species Bos indicus. The sequence continues at coordinate 15,387,659 of NC_091766.1, read as the reverse complement.
TCCTGTCTGAGGGATGGGGAAAAAGAAAATGACTCCTACCAATGAAGGAACATGGATAAAGCATAGATGTACACAGCACCTGGTCCGCAGTAGGATGGTGGAGACCACAGAGGATGTCTGTAAGGGCTGAGTGGAAAGGCTGGTACCCGATCTGGGGCAGATGCAGTCAGGGTGGGCTTCCTGGAAGGTGATAGAAGATGGCACCCTGGGGGAGTGGGTAGGAGTGTGGTTGGTCCAAGCAGGAGAGAAGACCAGGGTAGGTGCTGGAAACCCTGACATATCCCCACACCCCCATCCCCAGGGCGGGCTCTACGAGGCCGTGAACGAGGTCTACAAGACCCTCATTCCCATCCTGGAAGCCCACCGCGACTACAAGAAGCTAGCTGCCGTGCACGGCAAACTGCAGGAGGCCTTCACCAAGATCATGCACCAGGTGGGCCCAGGAAGCCCTCCAGCCCCAGCCCCAGCCCCAGCCCCAGCCCCAGCCCGTCGACTCCTGCCATCCCCAGCTGACTTTGCCCCTTCTCTCTCTCACCACAGAGTTCCGGCTGGGAGGTGAGTGGCCACCTACCTGTCTCTGGGACCCCCATGACAACTGGTCAGCAGTGGTCGGGGACCACCAGGGGGCGCTGGCGGAGCACGGCTGCCCGGCCACAGGGGCTCAGTGGGCGATGACCAATGACGCACCCCCACTACTTCCCCCCAGGTCCCCCTCCCTGCCCCAGATCTCCAGGGCAGCTTGTGACTCACCCAGCTGGGAGCTCTCCAGTGACACCCCTCCCTTGGGCAGGGCCAGCTTGGTCACTGCCTGAAAGGGGGGCCTCCCGCTCCCGCCCTCTGTCTCTGTTTCTTTTTGTCTCTATCTCTTGGTCTCTTCCCATCCATCTCTCCCTGTCTGTCTCCTTGCTAGCTCACTCTGTGTGTGTCTCTGGGTCTCTTATGTCTCCCTGTCTCCTCAACTTCCCCCAGGATCTCTGCTCGTTTGCCATTTCATGTTCCCCCTCTCTGCCTCTCCCCTACTTGGGTCTATTTTTAGGCATCTCCTAGTTTGGGGAGAATTTTCTGGCCAAAGATGGCAGGAACCCAGAGCCAAGGCGGGAGGGCTGGGTGGGGGCCGGGCAGGGCAGGCGGGTCTCCTCCCTCCCCGGATCTCCCTACCCATAGAATGATTGTCATCAGGCTGTATAACTAGGACCCTGGGGGTTGGGGGTTCTGACCTGTGACCTCTGCAATGACTTTGTCTCTCTGCCCCTGGCTCCCACCTCCCTCTCCTGGTGCCCACCCCACCCTACCTGGATCCGCTTTGGTGAGTGAACATGAGCCACCCCTGTCCTTCCTGGTGGTGGGTCATCTACCTAGGGTGGGAGGAGGGGGAGTCCCTCTTTCCAAACTTAGATCAGGGAGGGGAGGGGATGCCCTGGAACAAGGGAACCAGAGCCTCTGTCCCAGAGCAAGAGACAACCATGACTTCCTTCAGCCATGTGTGCATTTATTGAGCACCTACTGTATACCCGGGGTTCCCAGGTGGCACAGTGTTAAAGAATCTGCCTGCCAAGGCAGGAGACAGGAGTTCAGTCTCTGGGTTGGGAAGATCCCCTGGAGAAGGAGATGTCAACCCACTCCAGTATTCTTGCTTGGGAAATCTCATAGACAGAGAAGCTTGGCAGGCTGCAGTCTATGGGGTTGCAGGGAGTTGGACATGACTTAGCAACTAAACAACGACTATATACCCAGCCCCACAGACATTGAGAAGTGAGTTGTGAGCAATAGAGCTCTGTTCCTCATTGCGTATTCTCTGAAGAAGTGCATGGGGCGAGAGGGAGAATCAGAAACTTAGGGTTTGTGTTCAATGAGAATAAAGATTGAGGGGGCAGCAGATAAGCTGGGGAGAAAGAGTGAGGGTGTGGGCAGTGGACAGTCGGCCAGGTCCACATCTCTGCCTGTGATGTGATGTTCTTGGGGTTCCCCCAGTCCTCCACCCATCCCCCTGTCTTCTGCACATGGGGCTGGAGGACACGTGTCTCTAGGGTAAGGGCCTCCCGGTCAATAGCAGCTCTCCCACAGCCCCAGCGCGTGTTTGGAACATATTTCCGTGTGGGCTTCTACGGCGCCCGCTTTGGTGACCTGGATGAACAGGAGTTCGTATACAAGGAGCCATCCATCACGAAGCTGGCTGAGATCTCACACCGGCTGGAGGCACGTCCTGGCGGTGGGGGGTGGACAAGGCACTGGGCCGCCCTGGGGCTGGGTGAGGGCTGCAGCCGTGTGGCCCTGAGTCAGCCCCGTGTCCCCAGGAGTTCTACACGGAGAGGTTCGGGGAGGATGTAGTCGAGATCATCAAAGATTCTAACCCTGTGGACAAGACCAAGCTGGACCCGCAGAAGGTGAGGGCTTCCAACCATCCCCCCAGGGTCCCCCAAATCCTATATTCAGAGACTCTATGTACCACATCCTATGGCCCCTCAAATCCTATTTCTCTAGGAAAACTCCAAAGCTTGTCTCTCTCAGGAACCCCAAAATCCTATTCCTTAGGGATTCCCATTCATCCGGATGAGATGTGAAAGTGTTAGTCGCCCAGTCATGTCTGACTCTTTGCAACTCCATGGACTGTAGCCCACCAAGCTCCTCTGTCCATGGGATTCTCCAGGCAAGAATACTGGAGTGGGTAGCCATTTCCTTCTCCAGGGGATCTTCCCAACCCAGGGATTGAGCCTTGGTCTCCTGCATTGCAGGCAGATTCTTTACTGTCTGAGCCACCAGAAAAGCCCCAGATGAGACATAGGGAGACCTGAGAACCCAAATCCCTGAAACCCAAAGCCCACAGACCCAGTGAGGCTCAACCCCCGTTCTACAGGGATGGGGCCCCTGCGGGAGGCCGACAAGCCCCAACTGTGTAATGGGGCTGAAACCTTTACCCCTGGGCCCCACGCCCCAGGCCTACATCCAGATCACATACGTGGAGCCACACTTTGACACCTATGAGCTCAAGGACCGGGTGACCTACTTCGACCGCAACTATGGGCTGCGAACCTTCCTGTTTTGCACACCCTTCACGCCGGACGGGCGTGCTCACGGCGAACTGCCGGAGCAGCATAAGCGCAAGACATTGCTGAGCACGGCCCACGCCTTCCCCTACATCAAGACCCGAATCCGTGTTTGCCACCGGGAGGAGGTGGGTGGTCAGGGACGGCCCAGGGAGTGGGGAGGTGAAGAGACCCTAGACCAAGGGAGGCGGGGGACCCCCAAATTCCAACCTCCAGGCCCTAGTCGGCAGACTTAAACCCCTCCCTCCAGACCTTGCTGACCCAAGTCTGGACTAGAACCAGGCAAGAGTTAGCAGCAGCACACCAAAAGCAGCTGAACCTTGACCCTCACCCTGCCAGACCCAGGCAGGCAGGAGCCCCCAGACCCAGTTCCTTACACAGCTTCTTGGACCCCTATGAACCCCCAGCCAAGATCCAAGCTGCCGTGGGCTGGTTTGGGTCAAGGCATCTCCAGGCCCCAGCCAGCGGCACATGCCCATCCTTACCCCACAGACGGTGCTGACCCCGGTGGAGGTGGCCATCGAGGACATGCAAAAGAAGACTCGGGAGCTGGCCTTCGCCACTGAGCAGGACCCTCCTGATGCCAAGATGCTGCAGATGGTGCTGCAGGGCTCTGTGGGGCCCACTGTGAACCAGGCACGGCTGGCAGGGGAAGCAGGCTGCCCAAAGCCCCACTGGGGGCAGGGGGTGGTGGTGTGCAGATGGCCTCATGAGCCCCTGTCACCCCACAGGGACCTCTGGAGGTAGCCCAGGTGTTTCTGGCTGAGATCCCAGAAGACCCCAAGCTCTTTAGGCATCACAACAAGCTGCGGCTCTGTTTCAAAGACTTCTGCAAAAAGTAGGCGTGACCCCATCCCCAGACAGGGCCCCTCTAACCACCCCCCATTATGATTCTGCCTACCTGACTCCCCAGTACAGCCAGTCTATCACCCTGACCCCCCTTTATGGCCTCTCTGATTTCCATTAAGTCATGTCCACCATCAGTGACTCAGTGGACATGAGTTTGAGCAAGCTCCAGGAGATAGTGAAGGATAGGGAAGCTTGGCATGCTGCAGTCCATGGGGTTGCAGAGAGTCAGACACGACTGAGTGACTGAACAGCAATATATCCACCTATCAGACCCCCATTATTACTGTGCATGCTTGACCCAAGTTCATGGCCTCCTCACCTCTCATTTTTTTATTTTTCTTTTGGTTGCACTGAGTCTTCATTGCTGCATGCAGGCTTTCTAGTTGTGGCAAGTGAGGGTTACTCTTGTGGTGTGTGGGCTTCTCATTGTGGAGCATAGGCTTCAGGGCCCACTGGCTTCATTAGTAGCAGCACGTGGACTCAGTCATCGCGGTGTGCCGCTCTACAGCGTGTGGACTTCAGTAGCTGTGGCGCCTGGGCTTAGTTGCTCCACAGCACGTGGAATCTTCCCAGTCCAGGGATCGAACCCAGGTCTCCTGCATTGGCAGGCAGATTCTTTACCACTGAGCCATCTGATCCTCAGGTGTGAGGATGCGCTGAGGAAGAACAAAGCCCTGATTGGGCCGGACCAGAAGGAGTACCATCGGGAATTGGAGCGCAACTATTCCCGCCTGCGGGAGGCTCTGCAGCCTTTGCTCACCCAGCGCCTGCCCCAGCTGCTGGCACCAAACACAGCCGGCCTCAGGTGCCTAACCCAAGTCCCCCGCCCACCCTAGAGAGGGTGAGATGGGGCAGGCAAAGCCCAGCAGAGTGTGGGGGCTACCATACGTGTGCCTGTCAACACGGGTGCTCAGGGCTTTGCACATGCATGTGAACACTTGCACATGTACATAATATTCAAACTCTGAGCCACCATTTCTGATCCTGGCTAGGTTATTTCTCAGGCATGTGACTTCATTTTTCTGAGCCTCAGTTTCCACATCTGTCAAATGGGTATGATTCATATCTCCAGTGGTGGATTCTATGAAGGAATCTCCAGTTCCACGGCTGGATCAGAACCAATGTTAAAGGAGCCAGGATGACCATAGAAGGATCTTAGGAGGGGGAGGAGGAGGAGGGGAAGGAAAGGAGTGGGAGGAAGAGGAGGAGGTGATGGCTGGAGAGCATTATGGAGTTGGGGACCATGTGGCCGTGTTGATCTACTTCATTCCTCCCTCCCCCAGGAACTCCTTGAACAGAGCAAGTTTCCGGAAGACTGACCTTTGAGCCCACAGGGCCTGGAGCCACTCCCAGAGGAACCAGGACCCTGGCCTCAGCTACCTGTGCCTTCCTGACAGTCTCTCTCACTGCCCACTTGGCTGTGAGGCGACCACATCGTGCACGGGGCTGGGCCCTCTTCCTCTGTTCTCCTCTGTGTGCACTGATGCTTCTTGTCTTTTCTAATTTAAAATGGTTTTTGTAAACAGCCTGTGTGGTGTGGTCCCTGGGGGCTGGGTCCCAGGTGCATGCATACTCGACCTAATTGTTGATGATGGACACTGAGAACTAGTTGGGTGCAACAGACAGCAGTGACGACCCATGCAAAGTCCTGCCCTTGTAGAGCTGACATTCTAGTGGGGAAGGCAACACACAAATGACAATGTCATGTGTGTTCATGGGGAATAATGGTGACATTTGTTAAGCCCTTGCCCAGAGCCCAGATCTGTATAACTGCCACCCAGAAAGACACTGTCCCATCTATGGGCCTGGCTGCACGAGGGACAGCCTGCTTCATGGTTACAGAATCATCTCAACACCACTGTCAGGCAGGCAGCATTCTTATCCCGGTTTACAGATGGGGAAACTGAGGCAGCCAGTAGTTGGAGGCTTAGTGGTGTTGAGATTGGAAACCAAGTCTGGCTAGCCACGGAGCCCAGGCCTTGGCTGAGGTCTGCGGCCTCGCGCTGATCCACCCCTCCCTTCCCGCCCGCGGTGGTCAAGTCACTATACCAGGCCTGCGCTAGGGGGCTGGGGGAGGGGTGACCTCCCGCAGTCACCACCACTACCGCCGCCCGCCCTCCAGGAGCTGGACTCCGGCCAGCCCCGCCCCCTCCCGCCCCCCGCAGCCGCCCAGCTGCAGCGGGCCGGGGAAGACAGCAGTAGGAGAGCACTGTCCCAGGGACTGGAGGAGGGGACGAGGCCGGACACCCCCACATGCGCACACACACCTGCCGTCCAGGTGCGATCGTGTCCCTTACCATCCCCCTCCACGTTGGCCCGGCCTCAGGCGACAGGGGGCGGGGCCGGCCCCGAGGGGGCGGGGCGGGGCGGGGCTACCGCCGAGGGCTGGTCGGGCGGCGGCGGCGGCGCGCGGAGGGCGCACGGGCGGCGGGACGCTGGGACAGCGGCGGCCGGAGCGCGAGAGGCGAGTAGGACCCGGGTTGGGTCGGGGTTCGAGCCCGGTTCTGGGTTCGAGCGTGGTCCCCACCCCACCCCACATCACCCCACTCTCAAGCCCGGGGCGCGATCTCGCCGGTCTCTACTAGCCGCTGCCTCCAACTCCATCATCTATGCGCAAACTTTCCGGACTTGAGAGTGTCGCGGTCCCCGCGCTTCTGCTCGGTCCTTATCTTTGCTCCTGTCCCTGCTGGTCTCTCCCAACCCCATCCTCCATCCGTACCTCCCTATCCCTTCGCCCCATCACTGCCTCCCCGCTGCCCCTCTCCCCTGTCTCCATCCTCCTTTCTGCCTCTGCCTCGTCCCCCTCCTCCCTCCCTTGTCCTCCCGCGCCCTCCTCCGTGGCCGGGCAGGAGCCAGGCCCCAGGCGGCGGGAAGGCGGCCGGGCGTCCGGCCGGGCTGGGCCTCGGCCTAGCGGCTGGGCCGGCGTGGGGAGCTGCAGCTGTTTGCCATTAGCTGGGGACCCCGCAGGCCCCGCCCCCTCCCTGCACGGGACGGGGTCCTCCTCGCCCCTCGTCTTTGGGACGGGGAGAGGAGCGAGAAGACCCCAGAGACGTCCAGGCTGGTCTGGGACGGGGGCTTCAGGGAGACCCTGTTGGACTTTCGGGCCGCCTCCCAGGGACCCCGCGTTACTTCCCTGAGCCACCTACCTGTCCCCTCGTGGACTGGCCTGTCTACCTTTCCATATCTCTCTGTTCTGTCTCATGTACTCGCCGTGCTCCAGGGAAGGTGAGCCACAGACACCCGCCACCACTACCCTTTCCCCCCCCCATCTGCTTTCTCCACCTTTAGCCAGTCACCCACCCACATGGAGCATGGTCACATGGCTTCAGACCTCAGTCTCTGCCTGGAAAATGGGGGTGCGGGTGGCTTGGCTGGCAGCGAGGGGAATCTACCAAGCTAAGGATTCAAATCCAGACCCAGCTACTTCCTCGGGCTAAGTGACCCTGGGCAAGTCACTGTGTATTTCTTTCTTTTTATTTTGGCCGCCCCACGTGGTATGTGGTATCTTAGTTCCCCCACCAGGGATTGAACCTGTGCACGGAAGCATGGAGTTGTAACCACTGGATCGCCAGGGAAGTCCCATTCTGTGTTTCTGTGTCCCAAAACACTTCATCTTACCCAAGACACCGTAATACACGGTGATAACTACCCGCCTGGTAGGGTTGTTGTGATGATCAAAGGAGTTGCCTGGATGGTAATTATAGTTATACCATTATTCACCCCACCCCCTTCACCTCCAGGGGTCTCCACAGGGGTACCGTTTCTGCTTCCTGCCTCTAGTCTCTCTCAGGTTCCCAGAAAATATTTTCCATCACTTCCCTCTTGTGCAGGGGGTGACCCTTCAGGCAGGTGGAAAGCCAGGTTTCCTACAATTGGATGACTGTGTGTTCCAGGCACTGAAAGAAGGAGAAGTGAGGACAGAGACGTAGAGAGACAGGGCGGGAGAAGTGCAGAGAGACAGAGACGTGGAGAGACAGAGAGAGACGTGGAGAGAGACAAGCAAGAGGCTAAGCAAGGAGGACGTAAGACAAGACAAGCTTGGCTGCCCCTGGAGCTTCGGCCCCGCCTTCATGCCCAGCAGGTGCTCCACCTGGCCCATCCTCCCAGGTACCCACTGCCCTGGCACCTCATCCTGAAAAGGGTGGGATGGGCTGGAACTTCTGCAGCAGGGTGGTTAGAGGTCAGACAGCAGAAAGGACTGGCCAAACTCGGTCAGAGTTGGGGACAGAAGTACCCTGGCCATCCTCCAGGTCTGGGGGTGCAGGTTAGTGAGAGGCCCTGATTGTCTTTCCCCTTTCCAGCCTCCGGCACCCCCTCTCACTTCCTCCCCCCACCCCCATGACTTCCGGGGCCTCCACCCGCTCTCTATCCTTGCTGCGCCCCCGAGCCCCTGAGCCGGACACATCCTGGGGGGGCCGGGGTGGGGGAGCAGGAAGTTCTCGTGTAGCCCGGCAGCGAAACTGTTTATTTTTAGAGAAAATTGTTTCCATAAAGGGGAAAGGCTTTGCTCCTTGCTGCCTCCCCCCAACTTTCCCTACCAGCCCCCCGCCACTGCCAGGCTGACCCAGCTCTGTTTGCGGGTCTCCTACCCTGGGCTCTGTTTCTCTTTGTGCCCCTGTGTCCCCAGATCCTTGCAGGAAGGCTGGCTGTCTCCCTATTAGTGCCCCCATCTGCCCACCTAAGCCCTGATCTGTCCTGGTAACCAGTTCTTGCCTGGGCGGAGGGGAGGGGGCACAGGAAGGGTGGCGGCTGTCGGACTTCAGCACCCCATCCCCCCCGCCCCGCGCCTGGTGGGGGGCCTTGTGGAGGCGGGGCTGTGGGAACAGCTGGAGCCTGTCCAGGGGCTAGACAGATGTGCGGGCGGACCGTGAGGTTTGGTTTCTTTGTTCCAGGCTGTGGGGGCCCCCCCCCACAACCCTTTCCACAATCAGGACGGGTGTGTGCCTGTGAGAGGGTCCCACGCCCAGGAAAAGAGGGAGGTTGGTGGGGAGGGGACAGTGGGGAGGGGTGGCCACCTCCCCTTCTCCTGCAGACTCTTGACTCTGGGTGTCATCACACCCTCTTCACCCTCTTCCCAGGTAAACCTCAGCCGGTGCTGCAGGTGGTCTGACTCACAGTACCCCCCAGAGACACCTGAGGAGCTCTGCAGGCAAGAGGATGGCCCAGGTCCTGCACGTGTCAGCCCCCTTCCCAGGTCAGGGGTCTCGTGAGAAAGAGGGCCCAGCCTTGGGGTTGGAGGTGGGGCGTGAGGGACACAGGCCAGGTCCTGTGTGGCCTGGAGGAGAGAAGGGGGCCTGACCTGAGTGGGGCTGAGGGTAGGACACAGCTCTATCCTGAGGGCCTGAATGGAGACAACTCGGTTCTGCCCTCGACAGGCTAATGGAAGAGACAGGGTTTTTCAGGAAAGGAGGTTGGTCTGAGTTGGGAGACAGGGTCCTGACTCATTTGGGAGGTTGGAAGCACAGCCCTGCCCTGGGAGGGTTCAAGGGGGACACAGGGCCTTGCCTTAGGCTGGGGAGGTGGAGAGGGGCCTGAGACTTACAGCGGAGCATTGAGCAGCCAGTGGTGTCCCATCCTTTGGGCCAATAAGCCATGACTCACCCAGGGGCATCAGTTTGCCCCAGAAGGGGACCACAGTGTTCAGAGGCGCTGGCTTTTCTCTCTACCTCAGGGACCCCCGGCCCAGCCTCCCCGCCTGCCTTCCCCTCTAAAGAGCCTGATGTCCCCTACTCGGTGGAGACGCCCTACGGCTACCGCCTAGACCTGGACTTTCTCAAGTACGTGGACGACATCGAGAAGGGCCACACGCTGCGGCGGGTGGCCGTGCAGCGCCGGCCCCGCCTGGGCTCCCTGCCCCGTGGGCCCGGCTCCTGGTGGACGTCCACTGAGTCTCTGTGCTCCAATGCCAGCGGGGACAGCCGCCACTCGGCCTACTCCTACTGCGGCCGTGGCTTCTACCCGCAGTACGGCGCCCTGGAGACACGCGGTGGCTTCAACCCGCGGGTGGAGCGCACGCTGCTGGACGCCCGTCGCCGCCTGGAGGACCAGGCAGCCGCCCCTGCCGGTCTGGGCTCCCTGACCCCCAGCGCGGCCGGCTCGACGAGCTCACTGGTGGGCGTGGGGCTGCCACCCCCGACACCACGGGGATCGGGACTGTCCACGCCGGTGCCGCCCAGCGCCGGACACCTGGCCCATGTGCGGGAGCAGATGGCGGGTGCCTTGCGGAAGCTGCGGCAGCTGGAAGAGCAGGTGAAACTGATCCCCGTGCTCCAGGTGAAGCTGTCGGTGCTGCAGGAGGAGAAGCGACAACTCACAGTGCAGCTCAAGAGCCAAAAGTTCTTGGGCCACCCTGCAGGAGCCCGGGGCCGTGGCGAGCTCTGCCTGGACCTCCCTGAGGCCCCCGAGGACCCAGTGACGCTCGAGACCCGGAGCGTGGGCACCTGGGTCCGGGAGCGGGACTTGGGCATGCCCGACGGGGAGGCAGCCCTGGCCGCTAAGGTGGCTGTGCTGGAGACCCAGCTCAAGAAAGCACTCCAGGAGCTACAGGCAGCTCAAGCCCGGCAGGCCGACCTCCCGCCCCAGGCCTGGCCACCGCCAGACAGCCCAGTCCGTGTGGACACTGTCCGGGTGGTGCAGGGGCCAAGGGAGGTGGAGGTGGCGGCCAGCACAGCGGCAGGGGCCCCTGCTCAGCGGGCCCAGAGTCTAGAGCCCTACGGGGCAGGGCTGCGGGCCCTGGCGACGTCCAACGGGGCTGAGAGCCCCCCTGTGTTCCGCAGCCATGAGGTGATGGAGACAGTGTTCCCAGCCCCCACCGCATCCACCAGCAACGTCCACCAGGTGAAGAAGATCAGTATTACAGAGCGCAGCTGTGATGGAGCAGCAGGTGAGCCATAGTAGGTGGGGGCAGACGGTGGAAGGTCCCTCCTTTTCCTCTGAATGCTGGGCTCCAGCCCCAGCCCTGTCCTTCCACCAGCACTCAGAACTTCAGTTTCTTCATCTGTGCAAAGGGGACACTTGTGCTGCTGACCCAGTCCCTCTAGGGACCGTGTGAAGAAATTAGGTGTCTGAAGAATTAGGTGTGTGCTCATGTCTAGAACGTTATAAATATGTAGAAAATAAGAGGTATTTGGGTGAAGGTCCCCAGGGCTGTCAGTTGCTGGGCAAAAAAAATTCTTCCCTGATTGGCAAAAACCAGTCTCAGGCCATGAAAAAGGAAATGTGTTGTTCATGTAACTTAGTGACAACTTCAGGCATAGCTGGATCCGGGTGCTCAAATAGCCTCAGGAATCTCTACCTCCCTCTTTCTCTTCCTCTGTGCATCCTGGAAGCTCTCTCAGGCAGGCAAAGGTGATCACAGCACTCCTGGCATCTGTTGAGGCAGCTCATAAAGGGAAAGGGAGCCCCTCAATCCAGATAGCACCAGTAAAAATCCCAGGGGTGACCCTTCTTGGTTGGCTTGGGTCATTTGCTCCTCACTGAGCTAATCACTGAGTCTCTCGCTGCCCAGGCGCAGATCCTGGGGTTGGAGGAGCCCCACCCAAGTCCGGAGGGAGGAAGGGGATGCTCCCTGGAGGAACTGCTGAGTCCTCATGCTCGGAAAGGGGATGTGGGATGTTCAGGATAGCAGCTGCCCCACCACCGCTGTCCTGAGGCCCCTGGGAGACGCTGCCAGAATGACTCATAATCCAGACAGCTGTTCTTTATCTAATACCAGTCTGGTGCTGACGGCTCTGTTAAGTGTTTTGCCCACCGAGGAGGTTAAGACAGTGGGCTGTGTAGCAAGGTCACCTGGGTTTAAACTCCACTCCTTACTGTGTGACCTGAATGATCAGCTTCACTTCTCTGGGCCTCAGCCTCCCTGTCTGTGAAGTGGCCTTGTAGCGGTCCACACCTCTAGGATCCTTCTGGATTAGTGCACACATACAGCACGCACTTAACCATCGTGTGTTGCTACTTCTACTATTAGTTGTCGTGTCACTAAGTCGTGTCCGATTCTTTGCAGCCCATGATCTGTAGCCCGCCAGGCTCCTCTGTCCATGGGATTGTCCAGGCAAGAATACTGGAGTGGGGTGCCATTCCCTTCTTCAGGGGATCTCCCTGACCCAGGGATCCAACCCGGGTCTCCTGCATGGCAGGCAGATTCTTTACCATCTGAGACACCAAGGAAGCCCAGAATACTGGAGCAGGTTGCTATTTCTTACTCCAGGGGCTCTTCCTGATCCAGGGATTGAACCCATGTTCTTTTGTGTCTCCTGCATGGGCAGGCGGATTCTTTACCACTGTGCCATGTGGGAGCCCCCCTACTAATGATTTTCAGGTCAATTCTTATCATAACTGGGGAAACTGATGTTTGCGGAGAAGCTTCACATATCCTTTGTCAAACATCCAGGATCTGAGACTAGGCTGTTCTGAAGCTATAGCATGCCTCAAAGATTCAGCCCATTTCCTCGTCTAAGTCTCAAATAATATCAGGTGGTCAGAGCCCTGTAGAGGCACCAGAGGGTATGAGCTGGAGGGCGGGGTCCCAGCTGTGTTTTCTTGCCTCCCCATGTTCTTCCTGGCCAGCTCTGGACTCCACCCCTGTTTCTGTGTCTATCCCAAACACCCAGCCCTGAGACCCTGGCCCCCAGCCAGAGGCCCCGCCCAGCCCAGCCTCCGGATCTCTTAAGAGGCAACCTCCATTCCAGACGTGCCTCCCAGCACAGCCATGGGGCCTCCTGCCTGCAGGACACACAGACCTAGCCATGTCCCCACCTTGTGCAAGCGGTCACCCCCCAGAAGTTCTTCCTTGTGTTTCACTTAACTCCCTCTTGCTGCAGCCAGCCCCAGTCTCTGCCTCGCTTAGGCGGAACTGGCATGTGCTAATTCATGTCATTGCCTTCTCATCCAGGGAATATTTACTGAGTGCCTGCCATGTGCTAGATTTTTCTAGGCACTGGGGACACAGCAGTGAACAAGACAGATGGAAAAGCCCCCGCAATAAACAAATAGCCCACCAGAAACAAGTGAAGAAAAATCACTTCAGAGAACGCATGTTTGAAGCAAATAAAACAGGGATGTGGGATGGGTGGTGGTTGGATGGCATGGAGGCCCGTGTTCAAATTCTGGTTTCCCTGCTCCCTAGCTCCGTGCTCTTTAACCTCTGTTAAACCTGTTTAACCTCTCTGTGCCACATTTGTGGGATGGGGGTGGGGTAGGGCGATGGTACTGACCGCCCAATGGCACCAGATCTGTGTGAGCTGAAATACATCGGTTGGTGTTGAGTGTTCAAGATGGTATCAGGCACTGGTGGGTGCTCAGGGGTTAACTGTTGGCTCTTTGAGCCAAGATGTGAGAGAAAAGAAGTACCTGGGTGGTTTCTTGACAAATGTTTTGTTTTTCTGTTTTTTGGCTGCACTGCATGGCATGTGGGATCTTAGTTCCCCACCCGGGGATTGAACTCGTGCCCCCTGCAGCAGAAGCACAGGGTCTTAACCACTGGACTGCCAGGGAAATCCTTGACAAATGTTTAGACCACTTAGGTCGGTCATGCATAGGTCAATAAGGAGGCTGGGAGGAGTCCAGCCTTTCTGCCACCTAGAATTTGCTTGCTGCAGTGAAGGGCAGGAAGGGTGAGAGGCAGCCATCGCCTCAGGCTGGCAAACGTGGATGAGACAGGCAGAGGCCCAGAGACCACTGAAAACTCTCATTCACCCCTCACCTTTCAAAGGCACCACAGAGAGATTCCTGGGAGAAGGGGCAGCCAGGCACGTGCATCTGTGGGGTCTCTCCAAGGCTTTGAAATTTCCTGTTATTGTTTGAAACACAGTCCTATGAATGCAATTCATATTCTTTGTGGAAGGTTTGGAAAGTACAGAAGACTCTGTAAAGTGAAAGTCGCTCAGTCGTGTTGGACTCTTTGCGACCCCATGAACTATACAGTCCATGGAATTGTCCAGGCCAGAATACTGGAGTGGATAGCTTTTCCCTTCTCCAGGGAATCTTCCCAACCAGGGATCAAACCCAGGTCTCTTACATTGCAGGCAGATTCTTTATCAGCTGAGCCACAAGGGAAGCCCAATAATACTCAAGGGGGTAGCCTATCCCTTCTCCAGTGGATCTTCCCCACCCAGGAATCAAGCCAGGGTCTCCTGCATTGCAGGCGGATTCTTTACCAACTGAGATGGAAGACTCTAGAACACTAAATAAGAGCTCCATAAACCCACTACTGCCTGGACACAGCTGCTATCGATACTTCTTTCCTTCCGATTTTTTTTTTTTTTTTCTCATGAAGAAAATAATATGTATTTTTGGAGTCTGGCAACATGTACTGATGGAATTTGTTGTGTTGCCTTATTTTCTATGTGAAAGCATTTAGGCAGCCCTTACAGTGGGCCAGGGCATTATGTGATGTCCTTTTTGTATCTTAATTCATTGACACCCCCAGTACCACTTGGAAGCGGGTGGTGTTTCTATCTGTTTTACAGATGTGGAAACTGAGGCACTGAGTGGTAAAGGAATTTGTCCATAGTTTTCAAAGCCAGGATTTAAATCCTCTGATTTCTTTGATTTAACATTATCCCAGGGACATTACATCATGTTATTTAAAAAATTTAGGGGAATTCCTTGGCAGTCCAGTGGTTAGGACTCCAAACTTTCATTGTCGAGGGTGCAGGGTTCAATCCCTGGTCAGAAAACTAAGATCCTGGAAGCTGCAAGGTGTGGCCAAAAAATAAAAAACTATTGGAACATGCTATTTATCTTTTAACAGCTGGGTGACTGTTTACTGTCAAAAAGAAAAAAGAAAGTGTTAGCTTCGTCCGACTCTGCAACCTCATGGACTATAGCCCACCAGGCTCCTCTCTCCATGGAATTATCTAGGCAAGAATACTGGAGTGGGTTGCCATTCCCTTCTCCAGGGGATCTTCCCAACCGAGGGATCGATTGCAGGTCTCCAGCATTGCAGGCAGATTCTTTACCGTCCGAGCCACCAAAGGTGCCATGCAAATTTCCTTCTGTGGGAACCTTTCATCTCCTGCTTTTTTTCTTTTTGGCTGCCTCATGCGGCTTCCCAGGATCTTAATTCCTGGACAAGAGATTGAATTGGGCCCTTTCAGTGAAAACACTAAGTCCTAACCACTGGGCCTCCAGGGAAGTTCCTGGAAGAGCATTTTTAAGGACCATGATATCTGTTACCAAATTGCTTTATTCCTCCCGACCCTGCTAACCCCACGCTGTGGACTCTCCCTACCTGCACTAGTTGGCCAAGTGATTTAAATTTTTTAAAAATTTCTTTTGGACTTAAGGAGTTAATCTAATTCTTGGGCCCATGGCCCAAGAATCTCACCAGCCCCATTGAGCTAGGGATGGCACCTCTCTTGTTTGACTTTAATTCTTTTTTCACCTTTGTCTTCCACCCTCAATGTTGAGGATTGATAAATATTTTCAGCTTTGTGGGGTATCTGGTCTCTGTTGCAATGACTTGACTCAGTTCTGCTCAGTTCTTTTTCCCCCTGATTTGACTCAGTTCTTTTTCCCCCCAGCTTTACTGAGGTATATTTAATACACAAAAATCTGCACATTAAAAAAAAATTATTTTGTATTGGTATATAGCTGATTAACAATTTTGTGATAGTTTCAGGTGGACAGCAAAGGGACTCAGCCATACATATGCATGTATCCATTCTCCCCCAAACTCCCTTCCCAGGCAGGCTGCCAAGCAACACTGAGTTCCATGTGCCATACAGAAGATCCTTGTTGGTTATCCATTTTAAATATAGTATGTACATGTCCATCCCAAACTCCCTAACTATCCCTTCCCTCATCCTTGCCCCTGCCTCCCTGGCAACCGTAAATTCATTCTCTAAGTCGGTGAGTCTCTTTCATAATCTGCACATTTTTAATGTATACATTTTGATGAGTTTAATGTCTCAGCTCTACCTTTGTAGCATGTAAGCAGGGTAGCCAATACATCAATGAACTAATGTGGCTATATACCAATAAAACCTAATGTGTAGACACTGAAATTTCAATTTCCTGTAATTTTCACGTGTCCCAAAGAGACTCCTCCTTTCAGTTTTTTCCCAACCATTTAAAAATGTAAAAACCGTGCCCACAGGCCGTGATTCAGCCACCCCTGCTGTCACACACCCCCACCCCATTGTAATACCATTCCTTGCAACCCACCTTCCAGAAGCTTATTTAGATATTTGAGTGTTCTTGAAAAATATGCCCTAGGCATGTTTAATTTCCTAAAATGGTATTGTGCTTTAGGAAAAAAAAAATATCTCTTTCTGTTTCATATTTTTTCCTCTCTACACTCTATTTTGGAACTCTCCACCCTGATCTGGTGGTTTGTCACTTTTAATGACTGCATAGATTTCTGCTGTAGGTATGTGCTACACTTTCTTATATGACCCCTCCTTGGCGGACACCTGGGTTACTTCCAAGTCCTGGCTGCTTTGAATAGTACTGGCTTCGTCCTTACATGTCCTGTCCTGTGGGGTTGCTGGGTTACAGGAAAGGCACAACTTCACTCCAGATTTTGTCTAATTCTCTCCGGAAGTTCTCTCTGGCCACACTCCCACCAGCCATGGCTGGGTCTGAAGTGTCCATTTCTCTACATCCGCAGTAACATAGTTTATTTATCTTTCTAATTTTTTGCTCATTTGATGCAGTTGTCCAAGGTGGTATCTCCTTGTTTTAAATAGCATTCCTTTGATTGCTGGTGAGGTTGAGCATCACCATATATGTTTCACAAGCCTCTGTTTTTTTCCTTTGGGGCAATTTTGAGATGTTCCTGGCATTTTCCAGAATAGGGGTTGGTGAACTGTAGCCTGCAGGGCCACATGAAGCCTGATGCCTGTTTTCATACAGCCCATGGGCCCAGAGTGGTTTCTGTGTTTTTAAATGGTTGAACAATGTGAAAAGAGTAACATTGTGTGATATGAGCACAATTATATGAAATTCAAATTTATTAGAACACAGCCAGGCCCATTCATTTAGGTACCGTCTAGGGTTGCTTTTGTATTGTTTGCAACACATCTTATGACCCACAATATTTATTATCTGGCCCAGGACAGAAAAATTTTGTTAACGCCTATTCTAAAAGATAATTCTTTGCCTGTTTTTGGCATTATGACTATCTTTCCACAGCCTTTATTCTTCTGTCAATTAAATTTAAGAGGTTTTTTTTTTTTAACAAAATAGTTTTAACCAAGAGTTTTTTAACTCTTAATGTTGATGTTGTTAAACTCATCGCAGATTTATTTTTTTGATTTTTAGTTCTTTCCACTTTATCTAGGTATGATTGACATATAAATTATATTAGTTGACTGTGCTGTGCTCAGTCAGTCATGCCCGACTCTGCAATCCCATGGACTGTAGCCTACCAGGCTCCTCTGTTCATGGGACTCCCAAGGCAAGAATACTGGAGCGGGTTGCCATTTCCTACTTATTATATATTATTATAAGTAATAGTATTCATATTAGTTGAGGGTGTACACATTGATGGTTACTATATATATATGTGTGTGTGTGACAATGTATACATGTATATATGTATGTATATATTGCAAAAATGATTACCAGAGTAGGTTTAACATCCATCACATCACAGTTATAATTTTTTTTTCTGTGATGAGAACTTTTAAGACCTGATCTCTTAGCAATTTTCAAATATATGCCAGAGACTTGTGGGTTCAGTTCCAGACCGCCACAATAAAGCGAGTCACACATTTTTTGGTTTCCAAGGGCATATGAAAGTTATGTCTACACTGTAGTGTAGCCTATTAAGTGTGCAATAGAATTATGTCTAAAAAGACAATGTACATACCTTAATTTTTAAAATACTTTATTGCTAAAAAGTGGTAACCATCAGCTGAGCCTCCAGCAGGTCATAATCTTTTTGCAATGGTAACATCAAAGATCACTGATCACAGGTCCCCATAAAAAATATAATAATGATGAAAAACCTTGGAATATTCTGAGAATTACCAAAATGTGACACAGAGACACAAAGGGACAAAATGCTGTTGGAAAACTGGTACCCGTAGGCTTGCTCCATGCAGGGTTGCTATTGGGCTTCCCAGGAGGCTCAGTGGGAAAAGAATTCCCCAGCCAGTGCAGGAGGCTCAGGTTCAATCTCTGATCTGGGAAGACCCCCTGGAGAAGGAAATGACCACCTACTTCAGTATTCTTGCCTAGGAAATCCCTGGACAGAGGAGCCTGGTGGGCTGTAGTCCATGGGGTTGCCAAGAGGCGGTCACGACTGAGTGACTGGGCATAAGCACTTCTGTTTACCCCCAGTTCTCTCATGGGGTCTGTGCCGAGCCCTCTTTCCTCACCTCCTTTGGCCTATTTCTTCCTGCAACCCTGCCCTGCTGATTTCATTACTGTGGCTTTGGGAACACGTGTTACTGTCTCCTAAGCCGACTTCCCCATCCCTGCCCGCTTTTAGCTGGCCAGGGAGGGGCCAGCTGGCCATGGACCTTTGTTCTTCCATATAAATTTCCATATACATTTTGGTAACAGTTCACTCCATCTCCCAGTAGAATAACAATAATAACTATTATCAGTTCTGTTATTGTTATTTTAGTATTGCAGTGTCTGACCTTGAACTTCTCACGACTGGAAGGAGCCATCCCAGCTTTTGAGGGGCAGAGCCTGCTCTTCCGTGGGGCTAAAAGGGCCATAGCATTGCTCTGATTCACTCTTTTTTTTTTTTTTTCCACTTTTGAAAAATTTGGGGTAAACAACATATAACATAAAACTTACTCTCTTAACCATTTCTCAGTGGCAATAAGCACATTGCTGTGCAACCAACCTTACCATCCATGTCCAGAACTTATTTTATTTTATGGATTTATTTGCCTGCTCTGAGTCTTCATTGCTGTGAGGGTTCTCTCTAGTTGCGGTGCACTGGCTTCTCACTGCGATGGCTTTTCTTGTTGTGGAGCACAGGCTGTGGGGCGAGCGGGCTTCAGTAATTGTGGCACGAGGGCTCCATAGTTAGAGCCTGTGGGCTCTAGAGCAAAGACTCAGTAGTTAGTAGCAAAAGCACATGGGCTTAGTTGCCCTGAGGCACATGGGATCTTCCCGGACCAGGGATCTAACCCCCGTCTCCTGCTTTGACAGGCAGATTCTTCACCACTGAGCCACCAGGGAAGCCTCCCAGAACTTTTCTGTCTTCCCAAATTGAATCTCTGTCCCCTTTAAACACTTACTCCCCATCCTTCTCCCCCAGCCCCTGGCACCTGCTATCCTACTTTCTATCTCTATGGATTTAACTCTTCTACGGACCTCGTGTAAGTGGGATCATGTAAATCAGGCAACATTTGTTCTGTGACTGGCTTCTTTCCCTGAGCATAATGTTGTTAGTGTTAGTCTCTCAGTCGTGTCTGGCTCTTTGCAACTTCATGGACTGTAGCCCTCCAGGCTCCTCTTGTCCATGGAATTCTCTGGGCAAGAATACTGGAATGAGTTGCCATTTCCTTCTCCAGGAGATCTTCCCAACCCAGCGATCAAACCCAGGCCTCCTGCATTGCAAGCGGATTCTTTACCATTACGGTCTGAGCCACCAGGGAAGCCCGGAGCATAATGTCCCTTTACCTGAATTTAAGTAACAGATGACCTTCCAGGTGTTTTCCATCAGGAAGCCTGGCTTTGGGCGACAGTGATACTTTCCACTGTTTCTTGTACTTTCCACTTGACCACATAGTGCTTTTGTTTGTCAGATATGAATTTATTGACAAGATTAAAAAAAAATCAGATTCCCGTAAAAACCTGGCGTTTGCTCTCTGTTCCCCACGGGAGTTGGAGCTCCCGACTCTGGAATCCGCCTGGCCCGACCCCGCCCTGGCCTGGGGCGCTGTCGGAAGCTTTTATGGCCAATGTCTCCTCTGTTTGATGTGCTCTGCTTGTGTTGAGTGTTTACTCCCTGTTCCTAGCTCAAGTTGAGTGTTGCTCATGGACTTGAGGGAGTAGTTGCTGCGGTTGTCAAAAAAAGTTTAAGGGAATTAAAACGAATTGGTCTGCAGACCCCATGGTCAGTGGCAGGAAGGGGACATGGAAGCCACACGTGGCCTGGGATGCGGGGGTGACCTCAGTGGGTTCTGAGACCCGGGCAGCCACTCAGGGTCTCAGGACTTTTGTTCCTGGCTCCAGGCTGGTGATCTGGGGCTAGAACTCTCTGCCAACTTCACTCCTGTTTTTGCAGTGGGCACCCTCGGGATCCTGAGTCCTACAATGTCACCTTTGTTCTCAGACCAACCTGGGCGTTTTTTTTTTTCCTAATTAAGATAAAATTAGGAACTATTAGGATATAACATAGGGTTTCCCTGGGGGCTCCAATGGTAAATAATTTGCCTGCGATGTGGGAGACCCAAGTTTGATTCCTGAGTTGGGAAGATCCTCTGCAGAAGGGAATAGCTACCCACTCCAGTATTCTTGCCTGGAGGACTACAATCCACGGGGTCGCAAAGAGTCAGACACGGCTGAGCACTCACACACACACACACACACACATAACATAAAAGGTTTCATTTTAACCATGTTTGAGTGTCCATTTCACATTGGTATGCAACTGTCCCCACCATCCACCCTGAGAACATTTTCATTGACCCAGAGTGAAACCCACCTGGGTGGGGTTTTAACTTTCTAATAGCCCTTATTGTTTTTTTCTTTTTCTGGCCACCCCCTGTGGCTACCCTTATTGCTTCTTTTTACTGATTATTAAAAGGAAAACCTGCTTAATGTTTAAAGTAAAGAAGCAGAAAGCCAGATACAAAATGTTGTCTAAGCACAATGCTATAGGTATTTATAATATTGAAATATTATTTTATAAAATAATTTATAATAGTGAAATAATATTGTAAAGTGATAATAGTAAGTCTTATCAAAATGGAGCTGACAGCTCTCTTGACTTAACAAATATTCTTCATGCTCTTGTCGTGCATATTGTTTTAAGCCCTCTCTCTCACTCTACTGTCTTTAGTGTGTATGGCGTCATGATGTAGGACATGTTTTGTCTGAGACACAGAGAGGTTAGTGACCTGCCTGAGGTCACACAGCTCTTTTGCGGGAGATTTGAGTCCTGATCATGACCACTATTTTCAGCTGTAGTTTCCAGACAACACTCAGTATGATGTCAGAGCCAGGATTATAGGGGTCCTGGTCACGAGCCAGGATTATGGGGGTCGTGTGATCTTCCCTGACCCTGACCGTCTGTGAGGCCGGCAGCAAACCAGAACTGGAATGGATCCTGCCTCTTCTTTGCAGGGTGACCTTAGGCCACCCTCAGGGTCTCAGTTTCTTCATCTGTAACAGTCCAGCTTCCACATGGGAAGTTTTGATGAAGTAATGCAAGAATTAGCCCTTGGAGCACCTGGCCCAGCGTAAGTGACAAGAGGCAGCTGTTATTACTGTTCTTGCTTGGCTGTTGTTACCGGCAGTAAATGCCTCTTCTCCTGCCTCTTCAGGTCACCCACAGGCTCCTGCAGAATCGTCCTTATCACCCCCGGAGTCTGAGGGGGCCACCCAGGCGCAGCCAGAGAAGAACACAGGCCAGGTACCTGCCCATGATGACACCACCATCAAGGAGCCCATCAGGCAAGCAGCCTGTCATGAATCGGAGTTTGAGGAGGCTGGGGGTGCAGGTAAGTGGGAGTGGCTGCACGGAGGACCAGGCGCCAGAAGCCCAGGCGTGGGGTCTGGCTTTGGGAGACTCTCATGACACCATCCCTCCCCCTCCAGGAGGGGCCCAGGCAGGCCTGCGGTCCATCATGAAGCAGAAAGAGGAGCCCACAGACCCAGAGGCCCACCGGAGGAGCCTCCAGTTCGTGGGGGTCAACGGCAGGTGAGATATCCTGGGCTGAGCCCCTCACTTTGATTCATTCATTCAACCCAAGCACGGGAGACAGATGAGGAAACTGAGGCACAGGGAGGCCTGGTGGGCTGACTCCAGTCAGTCCAGTGCTGAGCTGGTGCTGTAACCACTACATCTCACTGCCCCATGGGAGGCGCTGGGCTCTACTGTGTGCCCCATGGAGCTCCTGGTCCACTGTGACCTGGGGCACTGATGGGCGGTCCCAACCCAGCATGGTTGGAGCAATGATGGGGATGCTCAGGCAGTGAGGGGGGCCTGGCAGAGGCAGAGATGGCCCTGGGGAGAGTCACCGACAGAGGGGAACACGTGTGCTGCAGGACAAGCAGACCCTTGCAAGGCGCAGAGTGGGGGGTGGGAGGTCTCCTGGGGAGGACACATCCTGGAAAAATGCTCCGAGGCAAGAGGAAGCCATGACATGAAAATAGGAGAGGACTTCCTGGGTGGTCCGGTGGTTAAGACTTCACCTTCCTGTGCAGGGGATGCAGATTCGAACCCCAGTTGGGGATCTAAAATCCCTCTTGCCTCACAGCCAAAAAACCAAAACATAAAACAAACAATATTGTAACAAATTCAATAAAGACTTTAAAAATGGTCTGCAACCAAAAAAAAAAAAATCTTAGAAGAAAAAAAAGTGGGAGGCCTGGGGAGCAGAAAGAGTTGGGGGCCTTGACTGCCAGGCACAGAAGCTTAGACTCTGTCAAGAGTTAGCAAAAAGCATGAGGGTCCTATTTGCAGTAGGGCAAGGGTCTGAATCAGTATAACACCTGTGTAAGGAGCAAAGTGGGTTTCCCTGGTGGCTCAGATGGTTAAGAATCTGTCTGCAATATGAGAGACCTGGGTTCGATCAGTGGATCAGGAGGATCTGCTGGAGAAAGGAATGGCAACCCACTTCAGCATTCTTGCCTGGAGAATTCCATGGACAAAGGAGCCTGGTGGGCTACAGCCCAATGGAGTCGCAGGAGTCAGACACAACTGAGTGACTAACACACTTGCTAGCATAAGGAGCAAAGTGTAAGAGGTACCGAAGGGTAGAAGGGAAAAGCAGTGCCCCTCCCTGACCCCCCAGACATGATCCCCATCACAGGCAGTGTTTATTGAGCACTTATTGCATCCCTGGAGCCCTGTCAACTTCATAGTGCCAGCATCCCCATTTAATGGATGGGGAAACTGAGGCCCCGAGAGGTCAAGTGCCCCTCCTCTACCACCTACAGCATCTCCCCCAGGTATGAGTCCTCCTCGGAGGACTCCAGTACCGCAGAGAACTTCTCGGACAATGAGAGCACAGAGAACGAGGCCCCAGAGCCAGAGGAGAGGGTTCCAAGTGTGGCCGAAGCCCCCCAGCTCAGGCCCAAGGAGACGGCGAAGGCCAAGACGAGCCGGGAGGAGTCTCAACTGCCCCAGGAGTCTCTGCACACGCCCACAGCTGAGGGGGCATCAGGATCAAGTGCAAAAGACGAGATCCGGTCAGTTTTCTGGGTGGGAAGGCTTCAGGCAGGGCCTGGGGGGCAGAGAGGGTGACCTCTGCCTCAGATCCCACCATTCAAGCCCTCTGAGAGGAAACTCCCATCAGTCATGTACACCTTAGTCTGAATTAGTGAACCCACTCTTTCTGGGCATCTGAAGATCTGGTGGCTTTGACAAAGGGCCTGAGGGGGGGCAATTTGGGCTGTTGGGGTTAGGGTTTAAGGGGCAGGCCAAGTCTGTTCTTAAGTCACCCACCTTCTTTGGGACATTTTGCCCCACCTGTCCATCCTGCGTATGTCTCCTATTTCTACCCTTGATGAAAAATCCATCCTCAGAAAAAGATTTCCATCTGCCACTGGCCATTTGGAATAAAGTTTGACCCATGTGTCCATTTTCTCTTGGGGTCTGTGTGTTCCCCATGTCTGCCCCTTGGGGTGCCGTGTAAAAGTGTCTGAGAAAGATGGGGGTCTGAGATTCCACCACTCAGGGGAGCCCTGGCAGGACTGGGTGAGGGCCACGGGGCAGAGTGTTGAGACCCTCTGTGAGCACCCCAGTTGGACATGGTGGGTGGAGGACACCCAGGAAGCTGAGGCGAGTGCTCCTAAGATAAACTCCCCTTCGTCTGCTCTTGGCAGGATGGAGCTGAGTCCTGACCTCATCTCAGCCTGCCTGGCCCTGGAGAAGTACCTGGAGAACCCCAAAGCCCTCACCGAGCGGGAGCTGGTACGGTGGGGCCCTGGGCCTGAAGCGGGGGCCTCCTTCCCCTCCACCCCCATCCTGGCTTCTCCTCAACCACAGTGTCTTTCTGTGCTTTGGATCATGAGTACCCCAGGATCCTAGCTGGGAGCTAGTGGGCGAGGGGCTCCAAGACTTGAGTCGTGGTCTTTGGAGAGGCGCCAGGGAGGAGGGAGGGCCAAGGATGGTCACCTGCCAGCAAAGCTAGCCTTGGTTCCTGTTCCTTCCCGGGCTTGAGGAAGGGGAGTATTTCCTGCTGCTGTATTTCTTCTGATGGGTGTGTACACTTGACCTTGAAGATCCCATCCAGGGTGGAGACGCTCACACCTTCCTCTGGGGGCATACCTATGACCATGGGGTCTACACTTCCCTTTGGGGCAGGGGACACTACACTTTTCTCCAGGGGGAGCTCACCTAGGGTGGGGCACCCACATGTCCCCTCTGGTTCAGGGTGGGCTTCATCTGGGCCAGGGTGGGCTGCCGTGGCCCTCACTCCCCTCTTCTCTCCGGCCCGCGTCCAGAAAGTGGCCTACACCACGGTGCTGCAGGAGTGGCTGCGCCTGGCCTGCCGCAGTGACGCCCACCCGGAGCTCGTGCGGCGCCACCTGGTCACCTTCCGGGCCATGTCTGCGCGGTTGCTGGACTACGTGGTCAACATCGCTGACAGCAATGGCAACACAGCGCTGCACTACTCCGTGTCCCACGCCAACTTCCCTGTGGTGCAGCAGCTGCTGGACAGTGGTGAGCCTGGGGATCGGGGGAGGGGGCCCCTGGGGGAGCAGGCGGGCTGCCACCCGGGTCTGATGTTCTGATGGGGGAGATGCTACCCTCCTGGTCTGATGAGGGAGGGTGCCCTCACAGACTGATGGAGGAAATGCCACCGTCCTGATGTGATGGGAGAGCTATCACCCTCCCAGTCTGATGGAGGAGACATTGCTTCCCAGTCTGGTGGAGGAGATGCCACCCTCATAGTCTAATGGAAGAGACACTGCCTTCCCAGTCTGTTGGGGAGATCTCACCCTCCCAGTCTGGTGAGGGAGATACCGCCCTCCCAGTCTGATCAGGGAGACACCGCCCTCCCAGTCTGATGGGGGAGACGCCGCCCTCCCAGTCTGATGGGGGAGATGCTGCCCTCCCACACTGGTGAGGGGATAGAGGCCCTACCTGTGGCCCCAGTGTACTGGAAAAGGCAGCCATGGTCTTATGGAAAACACACGGCCCTTCCACCACCCCAGTGACCCCTGTATGAAAAAGGTGACACCCTTGGAACCCTAATCTGAGGAAAGGATGTGGCTTCCCATCTGGGGCTCAGAGACAAGTTGTGGTCTGCAATTAGATGTGAAGAAATTAGACGCGACTCTCCACTAGTGAATCTGATGAAGGAGGCAGAGCCCACAGTCTAATGGAGGAGACATAGGCCAGACTGAAAGATGACCAGGGGGCCTTTCAGATTAATGAGGGAGACACAAATCCTGCTTTCAGCCCTAAATGTGGGAGCCCAGTCTGGTGGAGGAATCACAGACTTCATTGTTAGGAGCCCCTCCCATAGTAGAGATGGGGACCCAGGGGCAGAATGGGGTTGTCAGTCTAAGAAAAAAGAAGGAATGAGTCCACACCTAGACTAATGGAGGAGACATGGTGCCCAGTGCTCACTATGGTAGTGAACAGGGCTTCCAGTCTGATGGCAAAGACGAGGCCTGGTCCTCAGGGGCCCTCCCCCAGCCTTGAGGCAAACCCAGCCAGCATCGTGGGGGTCTGAGACCCGATCTCTTCCTGGCCCCCCGCCGGCAGGTGTCTGCCAGGTGGACAAGCAGAACCGCGCCGGCTACAGCCCCATCATGCTCACCGCCCTGGCCACCCTGAAGACCCAAGATGATATCCAGACCATCCTACAGCTTTTCCGGCTTGGAGACGTCAATGCCAAAGCCAGCCAGGTATAGACCCTTGGCATCAGTGACCTGGACAGCCCTTCCCACTTATGACGTCCTAGCCCTGCCCCAAGCCCAAGGCGAGAACCCCCACTCCGCAGGCAGAGAAACTGAGGCGCAGAGAAGTACTCATTTCCTCGAGGTTCAGCTAGAGGAGGGGGACTTGAACCTGGGTCTAGCTCCAGAGCCCCATTCTTTTTTTAAAAATAAATTATTTATTTGGCTGTGCCAGATCTTAGTTGCCACGTACGGGATCTAGTTCCCTGACCAGGAATCAAACCTGGGCCGCCCTACTTTGGGAGCTTGGAGTCTTAACTACTGGATGACCAGGAAGTCCCAGACCCCGCTTGCTTTTTTACTGATTTATTTTTAATTAAAAGAATTGTATTAGCAGTTTAGGTTTTTTTTTTTTTTTTAATGGCGTATAATTGATTTATAATGTTGTGTTATTTCTGGTGTACAGCAAAGTGATGCAGTTGTATATATACATATATGTAGATTATTTTTCATTGTAAGTTATTACAAGGTGTTGAATATAGTTCCCTGTGCTATGCAGTAGGACCGTGATGTTTATTTTATATACAGCAGTGTGTATCTGTTAATCTCAAGCCTCTAATTTATCTCTCCTTCCCCACCTTTTCCCCTTTGGTAACCATAAGTGTTTTTTTTACTATGTCTGTGAGTTTGTTGCTGCTTTGTAAATAAGTTTATTTGTATCATTTTTTTAGATTCCACACATACGTGGTATCATATGATATCTGACTTTGTCTGATTTATTTTGCTTAGTGTGATCATCTCTAGGACTATCCATGCTGTGGCAAATGGCATTATTCATTGTTTTTTATGGCTGAGTAGTATTCCATCGTAGCACATTGTACCACATCTGCTTGGTCTCTTCATCCATCGATGCTTTCACGTCTTGCTTGTTGTAAAAGTGCTGCAGTGAGCCCTGGGGTACAAGTATCTTTCTGAATTAGGGTTTTCATCTTTTCTGGGTATATGTCCAGGTGGTTTCCTTTTTAAAAAATTGAGGTGAAATGCACTTAGCAGCAGCAGCAGCAGCACATACGATGAACCCTTTTAAGATGACAGTTCAGTTCAGTCGCTCAGTCGTGTCCGACTCTTTGCGACCCCATGAATCGCAGCACGCCAGGCCTCCCTGTCCATCACCATCTCCCGGAGTTCACTCAGACTCACGTCCATCGAGTCGGTGATGGCATCCAGCCATCTCATCCTCTGTCGTCGCCTTCTCCTCCTGCCCCCAATCCCTCCCAGCATCAGGGTCTTTTCCAGTGAGTCAGCTCTTCGCATGACCGGTAGCATTTAGCATAGCTGCAGTACCGCGCAACCTCTGCCTCTGCCTGCCTCCAGAACACCTTTACACGCTGATGGGAGACCCGGCACCCGCAGCTGTCACTTCACTCCCATCTTCCCTCCCCCAGCCCCTAGCCTGCGCAGTCTGCTTTCTGTCTCTGTGGATTTGCCTGTTAGGGATACAGTATAAATGGAATCATGTAGTAGTGTGTCCTTTTGTGTCTAGCTCTTGTCACAGAGCATAATTTCTTTATTTGGCTTTGCCTGGTTTTAGTTGTGGCATGTGGGATCCAGTTCCCTGCATTGGGAGCTGGGAGTCTTAGGCACCAGACCACCAAGGAAGTCCCTGGACATTGGTTTTTATTGAGATTTAACCTCGTAGCTCAGTCGGTAAAGAATCTGCCTGCGATGCAGAAGACCTGGATTCAATCCCTGGGTCAGGAAGATCCCCTGGAGAAGGAAATGGCAACCCACTCCAGTATTTTTGCCTTGGAAATCCCACGGACAGAGAAGCCTGGCGGACTACAGGCCATGGGGTTGCAAGAGTCAGAAATGACTTAGCCACTAAACTACCACCAACTGGTAGACAGAAAAGCGTACAATTCTTAGCTCAACACATTTTACTTATGTTTGTACCTGTGACTTAGGAATCTGATTTAAGTGGGCATATGGATGGATAGCATCATATGGTGGACATGAACTTGGGCAAACTCTGGGAGATAGTAAAGGACAGGGAGGCCTGGCGTGCTGCAGTCCATGGGGTTGCAAAGAGTCAGATATGACTTAGCAACTAAACTCCAGCAACAACAAGGGATGGGGAGACACAGAGCATGTGCCCGAGGAGGAGACATTTAAGCTGAGACCTGAGGGATGAGAAGGAACCAGTGGGAAGAAAAGGGATCAGCAAGTACAAAAGCCCAGTGGTAGGTAGGATTATTCGAAATACAGAAGGAGGCCCATGAGTGGAGGTGCAGTTAGCATCAGAGTACTCAGGAACCATGGAAGGTTCTAGAGCAGGGGTGTCACCTTCTGGGGCCTGCATGATCCATAAGCCTGTTCCTTTGCCCTATCCAGGCGGGGCAGACAGCCCTAATGCTGGCGGTCAGCCACGGGCGGGTGGATGTAGTCAAAGCCCTGCTTGCCTGCGAGGCAGACGTCAACGTCCAAGATGACGACGGCTCCACGGCCCTCATGTGTGCCTGCGAGCACGGCCACAAGGAGATCACTGCGCTGCTGCTGGCCGTGCCCAGCTGTGACATTTCCATCACCGACCGTGTGAGTCCCCACCCCGGTGCGCCCAGCGGGGAGGGTGGGAGCACAGTGCAGAGGGCATCAGCATAGCAACCGATGCTTTGCAGGACGGGAGCACAGCTCTGATGGTGGCCTTGGATGCGGGACACAGTGAAATTGCGTCCATGCTGTATTCCCGCATGAACATCAAGTGCTCGGTGAGTCTCAGCCCTAGCTGGGAAGGGGGTGGGGGCTTTGAGAGGGGATGGCGTACAGAGACCACGCCAAGGGCTGCAGAGGCAGCTGTTTGTTGAACCTTCATGGTGGCCCCATGAGGAAACAAGACACAAGAACTAAGACTGTGCAGCTATGGTTGGTGATCACAGGATTCAAACCAGATCTGTCTGGTTACAAATCGTGTTCTTCATGACCATGTGGAGGACTTTGGCATTTACTCAAAGTGTGTCATTGTATCCAAGGCCTTGAGAAGTTTCACTGTAAAGAAGCCTAACTGTGCCTTAATGGGGAATTTCTCTGATTTGACCCTAGAAATCTGGGTTGTTTTTTTTTTTTTAAATCATGCCCATTAGCAAAATGCTCTTCTGGAAGCCTAACAGGAGGATAAGATTGATGTTCGCTGTGTCCTGAGTGCTTGAAGGAGGAGAAAGCCCTGCCAGTCTGATGGGGGAGGCAGGGGCAGTCCTCATAGGTCTCCAAAGCAGTGCCCTGTCTGATGGAGGAGACAAGCCCTTCTAGTCTGATGGCATGTGTGTGCGCTCAGTTGTGTCCGACTCTTCGCGACCCCATGGACTGTAGCCCACCAGGCTCCTCTGTCTGTGGGATTTCCCAGGCAAGAATACCAGAGTAGGTTACCATTGCCTCCTCCAGGGGATCTTCCCAAACCAGGGATCAAACCCACGTCTCCTTCATTGGCAGGCGGATTCTTTACCACTGAGCCACCTGGGAAGTGCCTGCTAGTCTAACGGACTGTATACCAAATGCCTCCAGAGCGGGATTTCCAGAACCCTCCACATGAACCCTATTCAGTTGCATAATGTACTGTTACTGTGACCATTTTTCAGGTGGGGAAGCTGAGACTTAGAAGGTTCCATTCTTGGTCCAAAGCCTCACAGACAGGAAAGGGCAGAGACCTTAGGGTGTGAATCCAGACTTTGGACTGGAACCTGTCTGCCCGCTCCTCCTCACCCCCATCTCCCACTTGCCCTGGTCTCCCTGAGGCATGTCTGGGGCCAGGTTCCAGGGTGGCAAGGTAGGTGTTTACCACAGCAATTTCCCCAAGTAGTCCAGGAGAGAGAAGGTTGCTGAGACATAAGCCATCTGGCTCCTGCTAGGCTTACAGGTTCTTTCTGAGGCTCTGAGTCTTCCCAGCGTCACTGCTTCAGGTCTTAGGTGCTCAGGGATCCCCTTGGGATCAGCTCTGGGACTCCATGTCCACACTGGGAGATGGGGGTGATGGGGCTGGGTGGTGTCCTGCTGTCTGACATGTGGTCCTGCTCCCAAGGGCTCCATCACTGTCCTCTGGGGCCACTGCTTCCGCATGCTTCTCTGGCTCGCACCCCCACTGCCCCTCCACTGTCCTCCCCAAAGTGGCCAGAGGTCACTGTGAGCACCTGAGTTGGGGTACAGCCCTCCTCTGCTCACAGCCCTCTGTGACTCCCACCCTGCTTGGAGTGGGGTCATCCTCAAAGCCCACCTCCCCCACTCTTACCTCCCCCTTCCTTGCTCGCTCTGCTCTAGCCACACTGGCCTGATTGCCGCTCCTGCCTCAGGGCCTTTGCACTTGCGGTTTCCCCTGCCCGGAACACCCTGCCCCTTGGGTGCCCCTCCCAACATCCTTCAGACGTCACCCTGCCAGACCACCTGCTCTCCACTGTCACTGCCACCTTGTCACTCAGGAAGAACCCTCCACTGCATTCATCTATGAGCTTCTGTGAAGCTATCTCCCCAGCAGTGTCACCTCCTTGAGGCCAAGGGGCCACAGCCTGTTGTTCACTCACCACAGGCGCAGAGCCAGCCAGCAAAGTTGCTACCTCAGACCCCCAAGGGGAGGCCAAACTAAAGGAATCCTGCCTCTCATTTCAGTTTGCCCCGATGTCAGATGACGAGAGTCCTGCGTCATCCTCTGCAGAGGAGTAGCCGTGAGAAGAGCCCAAGGTGCCACTCCTGGGGACCAGGCAGGCAGCCCGGAAAGAACTGTCCCCCGGGCCAGCTCCGGCTCGATCCACCAAGGTCCCAGTATCAAAGGCAATCGGGGTTTTCCTCTGCTTCCCAGGGGGAGACCCCAACAGCATGGAGACTTCAGCTGAAAGCGGGTTTTTTCCCAGTACCCCGGTTCAAAGCAGCCGCAGCACAGACTGGAGCTTAACTCATATGTAAATCGGCGCCAGTGGCTGGCTCTGAGGCGTGGGTTTGTGAGGAACGCTGAGAACAATCAACTGGCAATTACAGATGGAGGAGGGTAAGAGGGAAAAATATTGTATTTCTGAATCACAGTTGGAGGGGGAAAAAATCACTTATTACTTGTTGCCAAATTTGAAAGTCACTGGAATCGTATATTTTCACTTTAAGCCTAAATGCTGTTACGCACGGATCGCACCGCCTAGAGTGTCCTGACACCCAGCCCCCCTACATTTAATTGTCTGGTATATAATCGAGTTTTGTCCCCTGCCCCCTGCCCAGACGACTTTCTTGGTGGCATTCTCTCGTGGTCTCTTCACAAAGCAGATTCTGTCTTTGTCACCCGGGGTGGGAGGTTTAGTCGGTTCTTCTGCCTTCTGTTTCTTCCCACTGCGAGCGGCCCACCCGCCCGCCTCTGCCCCATTCAGGTGTGGGGCTCTGGAGCCAGCAGCCGAGGGGTGCGAGTTGTGCCTTTCTTGCGATTCCCCAGAATCTCCTCCACGCGGGGGGGCCCTGGCAAATATTCATTTTCCTAGAAAATCCTTTAGACCTGGACATGTAGGAAATGAATCCGGTCCCCAGAGGGGTGCCTACATCCCTAGGCTTAGAACCCCAGGGACAAGGCCATCCTTCTCCACAGACTCCAGAATGTCTCTCCTCTAAGGAAGGAAAACAGGGCATGAGACTGCTGGCAAGCACAGGCCCCGTTCCAAAATTCCCATGTGTGCTCGATTCAAAGTTGGCTGCCCCCGAGGGCTCCCAGTACAAACTTAAAGAGACAGAGCTTTGCCGAAAACCAAACAAGGGCCAGCTGGTTGTCTTTTTTTTTTTCTTTAAACAACCTACAGGCTTTCCGGAGCCGCCTGGAACACAGCCTGCTGGAAACGGGGCTCTCCCAACACACACAGTTTCCTGCATGGTCTATTTTGTCTCAGAATCTCAACATAGTTTTCTTTCCCATTCCTTCCTTTTGTGACCAAAAAAGAAAGAGAAAAGGAAACAGGGAGGGGAGGAGGGGGACAGGTTCTAAGCCTCGAAAAGTGCCTTGTGACCGGGGAGTGAGATCCCTTAGTCTTTAGACTTCCTGCCCTCTCTTGTCCAGTTCTCAGCGTAGCCACCAGGGTGGGCGCTAAAACCCCAGCAAGACGGGTCAAGCCCTCAGCACTATACGCATTCATTCACCAAAGCCAAGTGCTGGCTTCTCTTCTAGTAAAGTAGGTTTCCTGGCCTGATGGAGTCTGCTCACTTTGATGATGATGGAAGGGATAGTACCTAAGACAAGAGAGTTTGGATGGTCAAAGGAGAGAGACACCCCCGTTTGTGTGTGTACGTGTGTGTGTAAATGAAAAGGAAAGGAAACCCAAGCTGACTGGGGATGACCACTGACAAGAGGCCACAGCTTTGGGCAGCTTTGAGAAGCGGTACGAGAGTTGTGTGTCTGTGTGTCCGGCCCTGGAGCTGTGGCTGTGTTTATTTTAAGCTTCTAGAAGCAGCTCATTGACCACCGTGCCCCCCTGCTCCGCACTGTGAGTCCATATTTATCCCTGTGTGTTCCCTTCTCCCTGCCCTTACCCCTTGGGCTTGGCGTGGTAGGTTACAGGGGGTTCTGTGTCTGACCCCGCTCTCTTCTCGCATGTATTCAAGACCTTGAACTTCACTTTCCGACCATGGTACGTCCATAAAGACAGTATTACACTTAAATGAAGTATTCCTTTTTGTAATCATTTTTTAGAAGGTAAAGGAATTTAATAAAGCTACCTTATGAGAAGGCCAAAGTGTATGTGTCTGGTGTTTGTCTTACTGTACTCCTCTTTTTATTTTTAAATCAATTAATCTTTAAAATTTTGGCTGAGCTAGGTCTTCGGTGAGGCACACAGGCTTAGCTGCCTGTGGGTCGTAGTTCCCCAACCAGGGATCAAACCCATGTCCCTTGCATTGGAAGGGGGATTCTTAACCACTGGATCACCAGGGAAGTCCTTGTATTTCTCATGAAGCTTTAAAATAGATCTCTTTGTAAACGTGGACTTACTTGAACAACGTTCAACACTACAGAAAAGTGCCGAGACTATTAAAATAAACGCCCTCATGCTCCGCCCTACACCGACACTATCCCATAATGTAGTCACTAGCCAGCTGTGGCAATTTCCATTTAAATGCAAATCAGTTGTAATGAATTCATAGTCAGTAGCTGCACAGAGCTGGTGACTACCAGACTGGGCTGCAGAGATACAGAACACAGTCAGAGTTTGTTTAGAAAGTTCTAAACAAACCAACTGTGGGCACCTCAGGAAAAAAAAAAAGTTTCCTGATTTTTTTTTTTCTTCACGACAAAATAATTTACAGTGATTGTAAAAGGCAAACTTTAAACAATAATGGAAACATCTGGCCTAGGGGAGGGTGCCATGGTCCCATTTGGTAGA
This sequence comes from Bos indicus, assembly GCF_029378745.1. Taxonomy (NCBI): domain Eukaryota; kingdom Metazoa; phylum Chordata; class Mammalia; order Artiodactyla; family Bovidae; genus Bos; species Bos indicus. Next base: position 15,354,394 of record NC_091766.1, on the reverse strand, counting down.
AATATGCACCATTGTCAATACTTGGAGAATCTCCTGCCAAACGTTTTCCTAACAGGCTGAGTATTAAAATACTTTGTTTTCCTGTTTTATTTTTTTTATTGAGGCAGCATTATACCTTTTGTGTATGAGTCATGTACAAAAGCTGGGGGCTTCCCTGGCAGTCCAGTGGTTAAGACTTCGTGCTCCCAATGCAGGGGACATGGGTTTGATCCGTGGTTAGGGAACTAAGACCCTCCATGCACCAAAAATAAAAAAGTGTACAGCTCCATGGCGGTCTGAAAAGTGAACATCCTCGGGTTACCAGGACAGGAAGGGCAGTCTCCTCAGCCCCTCCTCTCTCCAGTCCTGGGACCTCTCTCCCTCTCTTCCCCAAGGATAGCTGATAATGGATGATTGGTCTCCTGATTCTCACTTCCTCTGTTTTCCCTCTGGACTGGGAGATAATGGGTGGTTTTCAGAGGTTATAGGAAGTCCTAGAAATTTTATGCAATGTTGTATATTCCTAAGTGGAAGGGTTCACTGATTCTTGTCAGTTTTCGGAAGGGTCTGTGGTTTGTGAGCCAAGAAGAGACCTTTTGGATATTAAAAAAAAAAAAGATAGATAGTGGGAGGCTGCTGTACAGCACAGAGAGCTCACTTCAGTGTGATGACCCCAAGGAGTGGGGATGAGGGAGGGGATGTATGTATACACACAGCTGGTTCCCGTTGTTTTATAGCAGAAACCAGCACAACATTGGAAAGTGATTATATTCCAATTTAAAAAAAAAGATAATTGCAAAGAAAAAAAGTATTGTTCAGAAACTTCCTGGCAGTCCAGAGGTTAGGATTTGGTGCTTTCACTGTTGTGGTTCAGGTTCGATCCCTGCTTGGCGTACTAAGATCTCACGAGCTGCATGACATGGCCAAAAAACAAATAAAATAAAAATTCTTTCTCGTAAGCAGTCACCCAGGATCATTTCGTCATCTTTGCTACCTTGTCCAGCTCATGCTGAAGACTTCATTCCCTACTCCCCAAACCCAGTGTCTTGTTTGGCTTTTTAAAAAATACAAGTCTGTTTATTTTTGCGGCAAAATATACATAACAAAACATTTACCGACTAAACTATTTCTAACTGTGAAGTTCAATGGCATTAAGTACATTCACTTTGTTGTGCAACCCTCCCCACCATCCATCTCCAGAACTCTTTTCATCTTCCCAAAGTGAAACTCTGTCCCCTTTAAACATTAACTTCATCACCCCCACCCCCAGCCGTTAGCAACTCCCATTCTCCTGTCTCCATGAATTCAAGTACTCTAAGGACCTCGTGGAAGTGGGGAGCTTTTGTCTTTTTATGACTGGCTTATCCAACCTAGCATAATATACTCAACATTCATCCATGCTGTAGCATGTGGCAGAATGTTCGTACTTAAAGACCGAATAAAATTCCATTGTTTGCATACACCACATTTTATTTATCCATTTATCCATTGAGGGACACTTGGTTGCTTTCACATTTGAGCTATTGTAAATCGTGCTGGGTGTACAAACAAGGTCCCAGCTTTCGACACGGGGGATATATACCTAAGAGTACAATTTCTAGATCATGTGGTAGTTCTATTTTTAGTATTTTGAGGAATAGCTATAATTTATTGCAGAGCGGTTGGCCCACCAACCAGTTCCTCCATTTCTTCACCAACAATTGTTATTTTCTGATTTTTTAATTGTTTTAATTAATTTTTATTGTAGTAGCTTCCAGGTGGCGGTAAAGAATCCGCCTGCTAATGTAGGAGATGCAGGTTTGATCCCTGGGTCGGGAAGATCCCCTGGAGAAGGAAATGGCAAGCCACTCCAGTATTCTTGCCTGGAAAATTCAATGCACAGAGGAGTCTGGCGGGCTACAGTCCATGAGGTCGCAGAGTCAGACACAACTTACTGAGCATTGCACGCACATATAATAATTGCTTTACACTGTTGTAAAGCTTTAGCTTCTGCTTTATGATTTATTTTTCATAGGAGCCATCATAATGGCTGTGAGTAGTTCTTGCTTTATTTTTTGGCAATGAAGTGAGTGGCCTTTCTGACAGAAGCATTTATATCTTTCAGGCTCTGCTGGTGCAACCTGGAATGGCTTATCTCTTGAACAGCCTTTCCCAGCTGATAAGAGAGCTATCATTAGCTCATGGCTTAGAAAGGTTAAGAACTTGCCAAGGTCACAGGTGATCTGCACAGCCAGAAACTGAATCCATGGTCTTACCGCTTTTTTATTCCACTCAGCGTTGTGCCTGCCTTTCAACGCAGAGAAGGTCAGCCCCTAACACCAAACAAAGGTCACATAGCTGATGGTAACGAAGCAAACTCAGCATCAAATGCTCCGCCATCAGGATGGTGAGCAATGCCATAAGCATTGACTCTGGGGTCCCAGCTCCACACCCGGAAACCGACATTTCTGCAGGAAATACAAAGGTGACATCACTTGTATGCAAAGCCACTTTATGAGACAAAGGATGGGGAACCTCTTTTTTTTTTTTTAATTAATTCATTTGACTGCCCTGGGTCCCAGCTGTGGCATGTGGGATCCAGTATCCCTAACCAGGGATTGAACCGTGGGCCCCCTGCATTGGGAGCTCAGAGTCTTAACCACTGGACCATCAGGGAAATCCCAGAGCTTTTGTTCTTGAACTTCCTCTACTCCATATTCTTCCCCCAGGGGAGCTGTCATCTGGCACTGGCTGCATCCTGACAGCCTGAATTTCTATCCACAGCTCAGATGTCTTTGCAGACTCATACAGCCAAGCAACTGCTTTCTTGATAGCTCCACACAGTCATCCTCCAGGCCCTGGGACCTTCCCCAAACCTTTCCTTTCACGCACTCCCTCACCTCCAAGTCTGTTCCTCTCCATATTGGTCACAAGTACCTAATAGGTATTTGGGCCACCACCTAATAGGTATTTGGGCCAAACGCCCAGGAGCTTTCTTTCTCTTCATTCTGCATATCCAGGCTTGCTGGCAAGTCCTCTCAATTCCAGAAGATCTAGAGCCAATCCCCTGCCTAGCTCTCCCCTACGTAACATCTTCCAATGCTTCCTGGTGCATCAGAATAAAGACTCGCGAAATCTCTTGCTCACTCCTCTCTGGCCATGACAACCTCCTCACCATTCCTTAAAGAAATTAAACGGCTGGGACTTCCCTGGTGGTCCTGAGGTTAAGACTCTGAGCTTCCAAGGCAGGGGGCCTGAGTTCCATCCCTGGTCAGGGAACTAGATTCCATATGCCACATCTAAGAGTTTGCATGCTGCAACTAAAGATCCTAACTGCCGCAACGAAGACCTGGTGCAGCCAAATAAATAAATATTAAGAGAGAAAGAAAGAAATTAAACGTCCACACCTCAGGAGCCTTTGAACTTGTTCTTTCCTTTGCCTTGTGTCTTGCTTCCTTTTCATCACTCAGGTTCCTATTCATGTCCCCTTCTCAGGGAATCCATCCTTGAGCCCCCAACCTAAAGCCATTTCCCTCCCCTGCTCCAACTCTGGTGATTTTGTCCTATGACCCTGTGTTATTGCCCTCAAAGCAAGTCTTCCTGGCAGACTGAAATGATCTCATTCATTTATTTGCTTATTGTGAGGTCTTGTCACTAGAGCAGTGACTTTCAATGATATTTTAAAAAAAGAGTTTTGGCACTCCCTTAAATTTTTTTAATTCAGTGGTTTCCTTACCTTAAAATTTTTAAATATAATTTATATCTTTTTATTTATTCTCTTTTGGCTGTGCTGGGTCTTCAACACTGTAGATAAGCTTTCTAGTTGTGGTACACGGGCTTCTCATTGTGGTAGCTTCTCTGTTGCAAAGCATGGGCTCTAGGGTGTTTGGGCTTCATTAGTTGCAGAGTGTGGGCTCAGTAGTTGTGGCACATGGGCTTAGTTGCCCAGCGGCATGTGGGATCTTCCCGGACCAGGGATCGAACCTGTGTCCCCAGCACTGCAAGGCAGATTCTTAACCACTGGACCACCAGGGAGGTCCTCATGATTTTTCACATGTCCCACAACAAGACACAAATTTCATATGTGACCCAGGGATCCAGGTGTTACAACTGCATCACGAATTACCTCCAAATTTACTGGCTTTAAACAAAAACATGGATCTTGCTCACAAACCTGCGGTTTGAGCGGGCTTGCTGGGAACATCTCTCTCTGCTCCTCTTGGTGTCAGCGGGGAAGGCTCAAAGGCTGGGGGCTGGAATCATTTCAGTGCTCACTCCCTTACTTGTCTGGTGGTTGATGCTGGTTTTGGCTGGGCCCTTATCTGGGAGACAGTTCATGTGGCTTGGGCTTCCTCACAACATGGCAAATGGGCTCAGAGAGCCTATCCTGGAACTGAGAGAGAGGGAGAAAGCTAGCACCAGGCAAAAGATGCATCTTAGTTTCTGACCGAGGCTTTCAAGTCATACAGCGTCCCTTCTGCCACATTCTGTTAGTTGCACAAAATCCTGCTGAAGTTCAAAAGAATAGGTCTGCTTCTTGACAGGGAGTGGTAAAACTGGAACTATTTCTGTCGCTATTTTTTGGAAAATACTACCTGCCACACCCCGTAGACAAATGTTTGGAGTTTCCCCAAAACAATACCTAGCTTTTTGTACACAATGCACTGATTTTTTTCACCATTGTATTCTGCAGCAAATGCTGATCATGACCTGCTGCACTGATGTCTTCACATTTGAGGGACAGGTCACAAAAATGAGGAGTTTTTCTTTCCTGTACTGTAACCCTGCACAGCACAGTGTTCAGTAAGAGCTGGATACCTCACCTACTGCTGCTAAGTCACTTCATTCGTGTCCAACTCTGTGTGACCGCATAGACGGCAGCCCACCAGGCTCCTCCATCCCTGAGATTCTTCAGGCAAGAACACTGGAGTGGTTGCCATTTCCTTCAGCTACTAGCTCGCTATGTATGTTTTACTTAGCACCTATATAGTAACCCCTTTTAGTTCACTCAGAATCGATTGATATGGGGCCTTAAATGCTGTGTGCTCAGTCGTGTACAACTCTTTTCAACCCCATGGACTGTAGCCCACCAGGCTCCTCTGTCCATGGGGTTTCCAGGCAAGAGTACTGGAGTGGGTTGCCATTTCTTCTCCAGGGAATCTTCCCAACCCGGGGATCAAATGCGCATCTCCTGCATTGCAGGAAGACAATTCTTTACCCACTGAGCCACCAGGGAAGCAATAACACCTGTATAGCACTTACTGAATACGGGTACTGCCCTTATTTAACCCTCATGCCAATTCTTTTATTTATTGAGGTATAGTTGATTTACAATGTTGTGCTAATTTCTGCTGTACAGCGAAGTGACAAGTTTTACACACACATATATATAATATTTTTAAATATTTTTTCCTATTAGGATTTATTCCATGAGATTGGATGTAATTCTTTGTGCTATACAGTAGGACCTTGTTGTTTATCCATTCTAAATGTAATATTTTGCATCTGAGTCAGTGAGTGCTTAATTTTCAGTCGTGTCCGATTCTTTGCAACCCTTTAGACTGCAGCCATGAGGCTCCTCTGTCCATGGGGTTTTCTAGGCAAGAATACTGGAGTGGGTTGCTATTTCTTTCTCCAGGGGATCTTCCCCACCCAAGAATCTAATCCACACTCCTGAGTCTCCTGTATTGCAGGTGGATTCTTCACCTGCTGAACCATCACGGAAGCCCTGCTAACCCCAAACTCCCAGTCCATCTCTTTCCCTTCCTCCTCCCCCTTGGCAACCACCAGTCTGTTTTCTATGTCTGTGAGTCCATTTCTGTTTTGTGAAGGTGAAGGTGAAGGTGAAGTCGTTCAGTCATGTCCGACTCTTTGCGACCCCGTGGACTGTAGCCCACCAGGCTTCTCCGTCCATGGGATTCTCCAGGAAAGAATACTGTTTTGTAGATAGGATCATTTATTCTCAAACCAACTCTTAAAGCAGACACTATGATGACCCTCATTTTGCTGAAGAGGAACGTGAAGAGCAGAGGGATGAAGCAATTTGCCTGGGGTAACACAGCTTGTTGCTGTTGCTTAGTCGCTAAGTCCGACTCTTTGCCACCCTTTGGACTGTAGTCCCCTCAGCATCCTCTGTCCATGGGATTTCCCAGTCAAGAATACTGGAGTAGGCTGCCATTTCCTCCTCCACAGGATCTTCCCGACCCAGGGGTGGTACCTGGGTCTCCTGCCTTAGCAGGAGGATTCTTTACCACTGAGTCACCACGGAAGCCCAGTAAAACAGCCAGTAAGTGGCAAATCTGGGGTTGAAACCCAATAAATCTGGTTGCAGACTCCATTTTGCGATGCAGCCTCTTATAGACTACTTATTTATGATTATTGTGAGTATTCCATGCACACACCACAGAACGTCGGTTCCACGTGAGGCAGTTATCAGCTTAGTCCCTAGAACCCCAACCTGGAAGCAGCAGGCACTGAATTTGGTAAGAAGGAAAGTTTGAACCTCTTGCAGCAGCTCTCCAGCCAGCACAAGCGCATCAGGCAAGACTATCAGGCAGGACTGCAGAGACACGCCCACCCTGCGCAGACTGGCCTTCGCCAGTGACTGACAGAAGAGTTGGCGCAGGCGCACTTGTCCGACTCGAAGCAGCCGCCCTCATTCGCTGATGACTGACGTGGGATCAACCCAATGGAAACGAGTCTCTCCGGGATGGGGGCGGGGCTAAGGGGACAGTTAAATTTGCGCGGGATTTGTTCTAAGGTAGTCATGGCGGCCTTCCGCGATATGGAGGAGGTGAGCCAGGGGCTGCTGAGCCTGCTGGGCGCCAATCGCGCGGAGGCGCAGCAACGGAGGCTGCTGGGGCGCCACGAGCAGATGGTGGAGCGGCTGCTGGAGACGCAAGACGGCGCCGAGAAGTGGCTGCGAGGTGAGGACCTGGGCGGGCGGGGCGAGGGGCAGCCGGGGTCCGTGTCATGGGAGCGGTGGCCAAGCCAGTCACGAACCTCCTCCCTTTTGGGCGCCCCTTCCCCTAACCTATTTCCCCGTGCAGGTGAGCACTGTCCCCTCTGAGCCTCTGTTTCCCCATTCATGAAATGGGCTTCAGGATAGCAGCGGGGGTTTGTGTGTTAGTCGCTCAGTAGTGTCCGACTCTTTTTTGCTACCCCCATGGACTGCAGGTCGCCAGGCTCCTCTGTCCATGGGGATTCTCCAAGCAAGAATACTGGAATGGGTTGCCGTACCCTCCTCCAAGGGATCTTCCCAATCCAGGGATCGAATCCAGGCCTCCCTCATTGCAAGCGGATTCTTTACCATCTGAGCCAGCCAGGGGGTTTAGTGGTGAATATGAGTTTGCAGGCTCTGCCGCTTAGTGAGCAGGAGCTGGGGTACGCAGGGTTTGAATTGAAACTCAAGTGTCAAAACACCGGGTTTGAATCCCAGCATTCCCACTTCCCAGCTGTGAGATTTGAGGTGACTTACTTAACCTCACAATGCCTCTTTTTCCTATAACTTGGTGTAACAATAAATAATCCACATCTTCCTGCTGAGGTTGTTCAGATGTTTTACTGAGCACCTGCTGTGCCCAGGCATAGTGCCAGCCCTGGGGTGACAGCAGGGAATAGAGCAAACACAATCCCTGGGGTGAGGGGGCTGCTGATACTCTACCGGGTTGAGGGAGAGAATAAACAAGAAAAATGAATTTGTCAGGAGGTGATGGGCTAAGGAATTCAGCCCTTAACTCCTGAGCCCTGTGGTCACAGTCCAGTGGTTTGCCTCTCAAGCCTCAGTTTCCTCATCTGTGAAAGGGGGCTGCTGAAGCACCCCTTTGATGACTCAAAGTGAAATTCACAGAAATGATGCTTGCATAGCACTGTGCCCTTGAACGGGGTGGAAGTGGGGGCTGCTCATGTTGCAGCTTTTCTCAGCATCAGGGTATTTGGGGTTTTTTTAAAGGCTTTAGACTTTTTTTTAATTGTGGTAAAGTTGACGTAACGTGAGGTTTACCATTTTAACTATTTTTAAGTGTCCGGTTCAACAGCATTAAGCACATTCACATTGTTGTGTAACCATCCCCACCATCATCTCCAGTATGCCATTGTATGGATACACTATATTTTGTTTATCCATTTATCACTGGACACTTGGGTTGCTCCCACCTCTTGGCGATTGTGAATAATGCTGCTATGAACAGGAGGGTACAAAATAATCTCTTTGAGTCCTTGCTTTCAATTCTGTTTTTGTATTTTCCCAGAAGTGGAAATGCTGGATCAGATGATAATTTGATATTTAATTTTTTTTGAGGAAATGTCATCGAGTTTTCCACTGTGGTTTCAGTGCCAGGGATTTGTAATGCCTTTTGACAATTACACTTTATGAGGGGGTGTTGTTTGGGTTGAGACTTGAATGAGCTGGGAGCTAACCATAGGATGCCTGGGGGGAGGAGGGATCCTGGCAGAGAGGACTCTCAGGGACAAGGTCACGAGGTGAGAATGAGCCTGGAGACCCAGGAGAAAGAGGTGAGTGAGGTCAGCAGTAGCCAGAGCCTGCTAGCCCCCAGGAGGAGTTTGGATGTTGGTTCTAAGCATGTTGGAATCCGCCTTTCAATGCAGGAGACTGGGGTTCAATCCTTGGGTCGAGAAGATCCCCTGGAGAAGGAAATGGCAGCCACTCCAGTATTCTTGCCTGGGAAATCCCTTGGACAGAGGAGCCTAGTGGGCTACAGTCCATGGGGTCGTATAAGAGTCAGACATGACTTAGCAACTAAAACAGCAACTACTAAGCGTGGTGGATGCCCTGGGCCGGGTCTTCTGCTCTTTCCTCCTCCTCCTCCTTCCTTTTCTCCTCTCCCTTTCCGGTAACTCTACTTCCATGGGTGGTTGGGGAGAAGATCAACATAACCCAACCTGCCTGGGTCAGCAGAATGGATGGATTTGGGGCAAGGAGAGAAGAGTCAGCATTCTAGGGTGCTGGGGTTTGATCAAAGAATCCAGTTCAGGGACTTCCCTGGTGGCAGTCACGCTTCCACTGCAGGGGGCTCGGGTTCGATTCCTGGTCGAGGAACTAAGATCCCACATGCTGCCCAGCGTGGCCAAAAAAAAAAGAATCCAGTTCAGATCCCGGCTTTGGAGCTAAGTTTGTGGACAAGCCACTTCTTTGAACTTCCATTCATAGCCTCTCAAACTCAAGGAGGGCTAAGCTGCCCTCAGAGCGTTGTGAGAGTACAGAATGGGTTAGGGCCCCCTGGTCACCCGTGGCCAGAGCACGCATGTAGGCAGTGACGGCTTAGACTGAACAGCCAGGAGACTTGGCTGTGGTTCGGACGGTGCCTGGAGAAGGGGCGGGAAGGCTGCGTAAGAGAGCCAGACCCCCAGCTCTCCGACAGGAAGTCAGCAGGCACCGTCTAACACAGGTCAAGAAATAGCAGCATAAGCAAATTATTTAGAAATATGAAGGCTGATGCCAGAGAAAACAGTGAGGAGTTTAAGTGGCTGCTTCAGAGGGTGGAGAGGCTTAGAGAGGAGTGTGTGTGTGTGTGTGTGTGTGTGTACATGTGCAAGTGTGTGTTTAAGTTTTCACAACCATAGACATGTAGCGCTTTGATTAAAAATTAACTTGATCTAAGTTTGTAAACAAACACTGGCCCTCTGAGAAGCATTGTCATCTGTGTCTTCCCTGGGTTGGCCGGTTTCTCTGACTCAATGAGAAGGAACACAATAACCTTCTTAGGGTGTTTTTGATCTTTTCAGATGTTCCGTTCCAAATACATTTATTCTGAGTAGGTGTTGGCTGATATTTAGCGACTGTAAGACACAATTTGTGCCTTGAAGAAGAGAGACAAGAAATAAATAAGCCAGGATGATGGTTAAGAGCACAGTCATGCCCCAGGAGGGAGAGGACAGTGTCCATTCCGCCTGAGTTGGGCATTATCCAGGAGGTCCTCAGGCTGGGAATGGGTGTGCCCGATGGCAGCATCCCTGGAGGATAGGCAGGCGGGGGCCCAGGAACACACATGAGAAAACATGGCATGTCTGCACGTATTAATGACACATCTTTGCAGCCAGAACAGAGGGAAAACACGTGGTCGGGAGAAAAGCAAGGAGAAAGGAGGTCAGCAAGGAAGGGGAAGGTCCTTATCCTGGAGACACTGGGGGAGCCCTGGGAGGTCTTTGAGCAGAGGAGTGACTTAGCATTCGGCCTCTGACGCAGCCACTCTGAAGGCAGAGAGCAGAACAGACTGGCAACAGGAGCGACCAAAGCAAAGCAGGGGGGCTGACAGGGTGGTCCTGGAGGGATGAAGGACCAGCACGAGGAAGGAGGGGCCCTGCCAGGATGGATGGCCAACTGCATCCAAAGAGTGAGTCCTGGGCTTGTTGTCTGGGCAACGGGGTGGAGAGTGATGTCATACATTAAGACTAGGTGGACAAAGAGGGACTGGAGTTTCTTCGCCTGATGGATTCAGGTGTGACTTAGTGAAATGGATACCCTGAGTCAGATTCCAGGTGGGACTCTTGTGGGTATTTGTAAATAGGACGATGGGTCTGGGAGCCACAAATGGAAGTGGGCGTAGATGGGGGTGTTGAGGCCGTCCTCTGCTCCGGGGTTCTACTGGGGAGCCTGAGTTGAGGGGCCGAGACTTCACCCCACCCTGCAGAGATCCTCACCGCAGAGAAGGAGGTGGCCCAGCGCCTCCTGGATGCAAAGGAGCAAGCACACCAGGGTGGTGTCGAGGTGCGGCAGCTTGAAGCTGAGCTTCAGAGGGCCAGCGAGGAGGACGCCCATCTGAAGGCCAACCTCCTATATCCTTTCCTGTGTGTGTGGAATGGTCGGACCCCAGCCCCACCTGGGAGGCACCTGTTCACACTGGAAAACACACCTAGAGCCAGTGGCTTGGGGCCGACAGGGTTGGTGTGAGGTATGAGCATGTGGGCAGCCCTGCCTCCAAAACCAGGGATCCTTAACTACCTGCTTTACTCAGCTCACAAGAGAACTGGAGGAGCTCAAAGAGATTGAGGCGGATCTCGAAAGACAAGAGAAGGAAGTTGATGAGGACACGACAGTCACCATCCCTTCAGCTGTGTAGGTCCATAGATGTAATGTGAGTGCGTATCCCTGTGAGTGTGTGTGTGTGTGTCTGTAGCCCATGGATCTTTGCTAGAGTTAACCCTGGAATGACTTCTTTTCTCTATTTTTTTTTTTTTGTCTTCTCGCACAGGTACGTGGCTCAACTTTATCGCCGAATTAGTAAAATCGAGTGGGATTATGAGTGTGAGCCTGGGATGATCAAAGGCAGTATCCTTTGTGGGGAAAGTGAAACCCTGGGCACTGCTGGGGAGAATTAGATGGTGCAGACACTGTGGCAGATCCCACACACTGAACAGCATGATCATATGACACCATTCCACTTCTGGGAATTGGAATATGACCCAATTTCACCCTGGGTGTACCCACAAAGGAACGAAAGCAGGGACTTGAACGGTGTTTGTACATCCATTTCACAGCAGCCCTGTTCACAAGAGCCCAAAGGTGGGAGCAACCCAAGCATCTATCAGCAGATGAGCAGAGAAACAAAACGTGGTCCATCCACAGGGTGGAAAAAAGGAAGACATCCCAACACAGTTTACCGAGGATGAACCCAGGGTATAGTATGCTGAGTGAAATAAATCAGACACAAAAAGTCGATACTATCTAGTTCCACCTGCCTGAGATCTCTAGAGGAGTCAGTTTCATGAGGACAGAAAGTAAGATGAGGATGATCAGAGTGGGGTAGGGGGAGTCAGTGTTTAATGGAGACAGAGTTTCAGTGTTCCAGGGCCCTTCCCTGGTAGCTCAACTGGTAAAGAATCCACCTGCAATGTAGGACACCCTGGTTCAATTCCTGGGTTGGGAAGATCCCCTGGAGAAGGGAATGACTACCTACTCCAATATCCGGCCTGCAGAACTTCATGGACAGAGGAGCCTGGCGGGCTACAGTCCATGGGGTCGCAAAGAGTCGGACACAACTGAGTGACTTTCACTTTGACTTTTCAGTTTTACAAGATGAAGAGTTCTGGGGATAAATGGTGACGGTTGCACAACAGTGTGATATACCGAATGCCACTCAACAGGGCACTCGAAAATGTTTAAGGTGGTCAGTATAATATGACATAGATTTTACCATAGTTTTTTTAAAGTACACTGTCAGAATTTACTTTTCTGTTTATGAAAATTTGTTTCAGTCTCTCTCTTTTTTTTTAGCTTCATCTGTTTTGTTTTGGCTGTGTTGGGTCTTTGTTGCTATGTGGGCTTTTCTTTAGTTGTGGAGCGCAGGGGCTACTCTAATTGCAGTGTGTGGGCTTCTCCTTGTGGTGGCTTCCCTTGGAGCACGGGCTCCAGGGTGCACGGGCTTCAGTATTTATGGTGCACAGGCTTAGTTCTTCTGTGGCCTGTGGGATCTTCCTGGACCAGGGATTGAACCTGTATCTCCTGCATTGGCAGGCAGATTCTTTACCACTGAGCCACCAGGGAAGCCCCTCTAAGTATCTTAATAATAACAATTGCAAGGCAGTATCCATTTGTCGTGGGGTTGAGGGAGAGGGCAGTGCATGCTGGCTTTCCTTACATCCATGCTCAGTCCACCACGGCCCCAGCGTTGCCCAGCCCATCCACCTGGACAGCACCCAGCTCTCTAAGAAGTTCATCAGCGACTATCTCTGGAATCTGGTGGACACAGAGTGGTAGCCTGGAGCCTCTGGGACTGTGTCACACAGCCCCACTCAGTGGGAATCAGCCGTGGTGGGTGGTCAGTGCCTTGGTGGTGAGATGAGCTTAAAATTAAATGTTGACACATAAATGAGTTTTTGTTTTTTACTGATTTTCTCCCTGCCCCCCCACCACCCATTTCACCCTCCCGACTTTGGCCTTGGATGCTGGACTAGGTAATCAAAGAGAAACAACTTAACCTTGCCAGGGCTGTAACTTCACATCTGTAACAGTGCATGCCAATGACACTGTGGTAGCCAATAACAGATTCCAGGTCTTCATCTGTGATTCAAGTGTGGCCCCTTTTCTATCCGTTCAATCTCTAAGTGCTGCTGTGTGCCCAAGGTGAAGGTGACAAGGATCTCTTCAGCCAACAGAGGAGTCAGAAGTGATCAGATGCCACCCTCGGGCTAGAGAGTGTCCAGAGTGCTGTGGGACCTCGGCTGGGAAGGGAACACCCAGAGGATGGGGGTGGTGTTCATGCAGGGACTAGAAAGGAAGAGCCAGTCACAAAGAGGTTATGTAGGGACCCATCCCTGGATCCAGGGTGGACTGTGTATTGGAGACCACTGGTTGCCTCCCTAATATTTATTCACCACTTGGTAAGGAACTCCTTCTAACTGCCCAAGTCAAAACACAACTTTCTGGGGAGGGAGGTAGTAGGGGGGTTCAGGATGGGGAACAATGTACACCTGTGGTGGATGCCTGTTAATGTATGGCAAAACCAATACAATATTGTAAAGTAAAAAAAAATAATCAGATCAGGTCAGTTGCTCAGTCGTGTCTGACTGCGACCCCATGAATCGCAGCACGCCAGGCCTCCCTGTCCATCACCAACTCCCGGAGTTCACTCAGACTCACGTCCATCAAGTCAGTGATGCCATCCAGCCATCTCATCCTCTGTCGTCCCCTTCTCCTCTTGCCCCCAATCCCTCCCAGCATCAGAGTCTTTTCCAATGAGTCAACTCTTCGCATGAGGTGGCCAAAGTACTGGAGTTTCAGCTTTAGCATCATTCCTTCCAAAGAAATCCCAGGGCTGATCTTCAGAATGGACTGGTTGGATCTCCTTGCAGTCCAAGGGACTCTCAAGAGTCTTCTCCAACACCACAGTTCAAAAGCATCAATTCTTCGGTTCTCAGCCTTCTTCGCAGTCCAACTCTCACATCCATACATGACCACAGGAAAAACCATAGCCTTAACTAGACGAACCTTTGTTGGCAAAGTAATGTCTCTCCTTTTGAATAATAATAATTGAAAAATTAAAAACAAAACACAACTTTACCCAGTCTCCTTTGCAGTTAAATTCAGGACAATGAAATGTAAAAAGTGTTGTGACTTCTTTAAAGTCAAGGGAGTACCCCCCTCCCCTTCCCCTCTATTTTCTGGAATTTGGGTGTGATGGCTGGAGCCCTGGCAGCTGTATTGCCACACGAGGAGGGGTGACATTCTCTAGAGATGATAAGAGCCTGGTTCTCCGATGATGGTGGAGCTGGGTATCAATACTGGACTTCTTGGGTGCAAGGGCTAACCTGCTGTGTGTGTCTTTCTTAGTTTAGTTTTTCTATCACAGACACCCATAATAAACCCTCACTGATTGAGCATGCAGCCAAAGCCTGGGCCAGCCAATCAATGCATTCACCTAACCCCCATCCTCAGTGACTGAGGTACTACTACCAGCAGGAAGTTTATGGCCAGCCTCTCTGCCTGCCTGAGGGCAGCAAGTGCGAAGTAGGGTCCCTTTGCTATCAAGCGTCTCCTGGATACAGCTTCGCCTGAAGCTAGTAGATTTAGCAGTTACATGAACCTCTGGGTGTTGGGTTTTGTGCACCTCTGTACAACTTACAATAAGTAAAATTTGTATTTCTTGATCAGAGAAGGACATTTCTAGGCAGAAGGAACAGTAAGTTCTAGCAGCACCTGAGTACATCAAATGGGCGCTAAAAATAGTCCATTCCCGTACCCCTTGGAGGTCCTAGGGCAAGTAATCCTGCCTGTTGGGTCCGGGAGATAGACCCCAAAAAGCGGTTATTAGTGTCACTGAAATGCAAGCCTCCCCAGGCCATCTGGCTCACAAGATTCCCAGAACTTCAGAGGCCCTGCTTTTATGCTGAGGCCCTGGCTTTACATATTCAAGGCTATGTTCCCATAAGCCCTCCTGGGCTGTTTTCATTTTCAAGGTTGGCAGAGTTGTTTTATGATGTGAAGAAGAAGCAGAGCCCTGCATTGGTAACTTTGGCCTCCAAAGGGCAAAAGACGACCTAGACCAGGGTTTTCCTAACCCCAGCCTTCGCAGTGCTGGGGCCAGGTCCCTCTCTGCTGGGGGCTGTCCGGGACATCATAGGATAACCTGGCGGTAACCCTGGCCTCCACCCTGTAGATACTGGGAGCCAACCCCTGTCCTGAAAACCCTGGGGGTTGGGGGGGTGGACCTACTCAGGGCTGCCACCCCCACCTCCACCCCTCTGCCTTGTAGCCTGAGCCGGGAATCCATGAGTCTTCTGCCAAGGTCAGTTGAGAAGCTCCTGTCACCTTGATGGCCGTTCCTGCTGACACAGCCAGCCTCCACCTGCTCCCCTGCACGAGTGAAGGTGCCAGGAAGGCTCCCTGCCCTGAGAGGACTGGGGCCCAGTCGAGTGTCCCAGGGCTGGCAGAGAAGTGTATTTCTCTCTAGTTCAAATTTATGGGCACAGAGTCCCTGGGAGAGAAAGCTGGAGGCAGGTACAGTTACAGAAAAAGTTTTCTCTGGGCCCCAGCTCAGGGCCTGAGCCCTTTCCCCAGGGATCTGCTCCCCTGCCATAGTCACACCCCCCTCCAAGCAGTGGCTTTGTTCGGGGAGGGGCCTAGGAGGCATTGCCTGCCTGCCCAGAGCTCAGTGACCAAGAAGAAGGACATTTGACATTTGAAGGAGGCTGTATGGACACAAGATTCAGGGGGCCATGTCCAATCTCCCCAGGCAGCCCCCCGAGACCAGCCCAAGGAGTGAGCAAGGGGGTGAGGCACGCAGCCCAGTGGGGCCCTATGGGCGGGTTCAGGGAGGTGCCTGAACTCACAGGGGCCAGGGAGGCCCTGGCCCTCTGCATGCCTGGGCCCTGACTCACTGCCCAATGCTGGCCAGACGCCCGGATGGCCTTGGCCCACGGCCTCCAGCCTGCACCCCCACCCCCGCCCTGCCTGCTCTCCCCCTGAGAGCCAGCCCATCAGCAGCCACCAGCCTTTTCCCAGATTATGGAGCCTGGCTAGGGGCACGTTGAATGCTAGGCCAGCCCTGGTAGGGGTGCAGGATCAGTTTCCCCTCTACCACCAGGAAGGGAGCATGGAACCCAAACCTTGGCGCCCCCAGAACTGAGACTTGACCCCACACACCCACCCCATTCCTCTTCTGGCATCCTCTCAGGCCAGCACCACCCCAAGCTGGTGAGGGGGATCCATTTTACAGATAGGAAAACCGAGGCACAGCTTGGTCCAGTCAGTTGCCCAAAGTCACAGTGACACCCCCTCCCCAGGAGGCTGAACCCAGCAGGGGGGCCCCAGGGTCCATGGAGGAGACTCTTGGCTCTACAGATGAGAAATAGACTCCGAGGCACCTGCCTCTTATCCAAAGTTACCCAGGTGGAAAGAGACCAAGAACTGGAACTCAGGCCTGTACTTGGTAGAGCCCTGCCAGGCAACAGAGCACTTGAAGTCCTTAGTAATCAGTGGTTGCTGGTCCAATACCCACACACCTGGCCAACCTGGCTTTTTTTTTTTTTTTGCCTAGAGACAACACAGCTAACATTTCAATGATTGTCTTTCAATCCAGTTTCTATGCTTTCATACATTTTCATATAACTGACATCTCAGAAAGTAATGTTTGAAGACTGCTTTAAAACACTAAAGTTACATTGTGAAATGCTAAGTCACTTCAGTCGTGTCTGACTCTTTGCGACCCCATGGACTGTAGCCCACTAAGCTCCTCTGTCCATGGAATTCTGCAGGCAAGAATTCTAGAGTGGGTTGCCATTTCCTACTTCAGGCGATCATCCTGACCCAGGGATTGAACCCATATCTCTCACGCAACCTGGCTTTTAATTGGTGTTTCTGGAGAAAATAGGCAAGGGTATATGGAGTGGAGAGGCCGAACCTCTCACCTGGACCTCTGGCAAGCTTGGTGGGCTGAGGCTGGGGAGAGGCTGGGAAGATTGACCACAGGGGATCAATACAGACACAGCAGTGCTTGGACCACCCCCAGGAAGGCCCCAGGACCTCCTGGTGGCCTCCCCACCTGACTCAGCAGTGTGCAATGGACATCTGTGACCTGCCAGGCCCCCCAATCCAGGGAGCCAAGCTACTGTGGAGGCCGTGAGCAGGTGCTGTGTGCTGGCTCCCAGTGCCCTTCAGTGACGGAACCAAGGCACAGTGAAGGTAAGCTGGTCACGAACGGTATCACAGCTGATGAAGGCAGAGCCTATTGGAGGCCCCAGGGAGCAAGAGTAATTTGAGCCCAGACAGACCTGAGCCCCCAGGGGATAAAAGTATGGAGACAGTGACCCAGGCAGAGGGAACAGCAAGTACAAAGGTTCAGAGATAGCAAAGAGGCCAGCAAGGAGAGAATGAGAGGCCATGGGGCTGGATCAAGCCAGGCCTGCAGTCCACAGTGAGACATGAGCAGGATTTTCAGATTCCGGGGGTGGGGTGGGGGAGCTCAGAGTTGGGGCTTGGGAAAGGAGAGTCTGACACTGCCCTCTTGACACAGGTCATGGTGCAGAGGCCCAGCCAACTAGGGGAGTGGTTTTGCTTTGAACCCCCAAGCTCCCAGCCTTCAGTCCAATCATAGGCACAGCTTGGGAGAGGAGGCTGTGGTGTAAGCAGAGCAGCTGTGCCGGGGAGGGTGGAGCCCCTCCACCAAGGGCAGGAGTCAGAGCTGAAACCTGAGCTGCCTGGAGGGGAGGCTGGACAGGACCCAGGAGTCCTGGGGGCTGTTCCCCGCCTCTCAATTCCACTCCACTCCATGGGGTGGGTGATGTGACCAGTATTTGCTCAAATTCCAACTTTCAGCCGCTCTCATCTCCTCATCACTGAGGGAATTCACTGCCTAGAGGAAGGGGGGCGCTGCCCCCCACCATGGGGGAGGGGCCAGCATGCGGACAGTTCTTCCCCCTCCCTTCCTTCCCCTCTTTCCTCCCACGGACCTGGGCTCAGCCCCGCAGGCTCCAGCCTGACTCACCACAGGCAGCTGTGGTTTCAGATGCCTGTGGGGGCTGGGGGTTGGGGGTGGAGGCAGCAGAGGATGTCAATTGGGGTGTCAGGCTTGGGGGAGCAAATTCCTCCCACTACCCGGCTGGTGTTGGTCGGAGCTGTCTAGCCTCTTGGAGAGGCCGGAGTTCAGAATCACCTGCCCACACCCTGTCCTCAGGGACAGCAGCTCCCAAGCTCCAGTCTGCTCCCCACCCCTTTGGGGGAGCCCACAGACCAACTCCAAGCAGCCGGCCAGCTGCCCCTCATCTTACCTGAGTGACAACCACGCCTTTCCCCAGGGGACCCCCTGTGAGCCCAGAGAGGTTCACCACCACGGCCTTGCCTTTTAGGCTGCCGCTGTTGACGGATAAGGCAGGGCATCCAGGTCTCGCCAGGAGCTTGGGACCCAAGCCCAGTGACCCCAGCCTCCCCTTTCCCATCTGTAAAATGGGCTCTGGGCCCCTGCTTGGGCCGCCACAGAGAGGCTGCAGACAGTTAATCACCAAGAAGGGTCTGCTCTTATTTTTCCTGACACTCTAAACCTGTGTCTGTGTCACACTCACTGGCACTCTGGGGGCGCCGAGGAAGGATTTCGGTTACTACTCCCTCCGTTAACAGAAAACTGCCCAGGCCAGGGATCAGAAACTTCCATCACCTCCAGTCTCTCCCAGGCTGCCGGAGACCCCGCCCTCCAAGTCCTGCCCACCTTCCCCTCTCAGCGCTCTCGGCCACTGCCCGGCCCCTCCCGCGCGCGTCCGGACTGTTCAGGCTCATTTGTCCGGTTTGCCACGCGGCTGAGCATGGAGTCAGTCAATCAACCAATTATCGAGCGCCCGCCTGCAGGCCCCGGACGCTTCCTGTGCGGTCCGCTCAGCTCTCGCCCCCAGAGGCAGTTTGGAACCTACCCAAGACAAAAGGTGGAAGGAAGGAAGGAAGTGCCACCCTGTGGACACAGAAAAGATCGCAGTCCCGGCGGCTCCCGGCGCTTCCCTCCGCCACCGCTACACCCGCCACCCGCGGAGCCCGGGAGGCGGGGATCAGCATCGCCCCGTTTGCAGGTGGGGAAACGGAGGCTCGGATGGGTCCAAAGTCACCCAACTCCAGCCAGTCTGCACCCTTTCCCACCCACTGCCTCCATACTCCGGGTCCTCTGCCCTTGGGCCGGGTCCTGCAGGGAACCCCGTTTCCCACGTCCTACTGGGCTCAGCACAAAGGGGCGCTAGCGGGAGGGGGGTGCTGGCGGGAGGCGGGGCCTGGAGGCGGGGAGAGGCTAGAATCTCCTCTCTCTGTGCCGTGGACGGGTCTCCTCCCAGCTCCCACAATTCCTGGGCTCCAGTAATGCCACCCCTTCTGCTGTTATTTCTGGATGCCTCATTGTCCCCGCATTTGGTCTTTTTTTTTTTGCCTGTGCTGTGCAGCACGCGGGATCTTAGTTCCCCGAACAGGGATTCACCTGTGCCCGGTGTAGTGAAAGCTCTGAGTTCCTAATGACTGGACCCTCAAGGGAAGTCCCATTTGGCTGAGCCGGATCTTTAGGTGAAGCATGTGGAATCTCGTTCCCTGACCAGGCATGATACCCAGGCTCCCTGTGTGGGAGCACGGGGTCTTAGCCTCTGGACCACCAAGGCAGCCCTGAAGTTTACCATCTTAACCACATTGAGGTGTGCAGTTCAGCGGCATTCAGCATATTCGCTTTGTTGTGCAACCTTGCTCACCATCCAGCTCTTTGCTCCTGCAAAACTGAAAGCCTGTACCCATTAAACGCCAACTCCCCCTCCTCCTCCCCCAGCCCCAGGCACCCACTTTCTATCCTACTTTCTGTTTCTAGGAATTTGACTGCACTGGGAACTTCAAGGACAGCAAGAAGATCAAACCAGTCAATCCTAAAGGAAGTCAACCCTGAGTATTCATTGGAAGGACTGTTGCTTGAAGCTGGAGCTCCAGTCTTGATGCGAAGAGCTGACTCATTGGAAAAGACCCTGATGCTGGGAAAGATTGAGGGCAAGAGGAGAAGGAGGCAGGCAACAGAGGATGAGATGATTTGATGGCATCACGGATTCAATGGACATGAGTTTGAGCAAACTCTGGGAGACAGTGAAGGACAAGGAAGCCTGGCGTGCTGCAGTCCATGGGGTCGCAAAGAGTTGGACATGACTGAGCGATGAACAACAAGGGACTTCATACAAGTGGAATTATGCAGTAGTTATCTTTTTGGATCTGGCCGATTTCCTTTAGACAATGTCCTGGAGATTCATCCATTTAGAGCATGTTTCAGAACTTCCTTTTTCAGGCTGGATAATATTCCACTGTGTATATATACATTTTATTTATGCATTCACCTACAGATGGACACTTGTGTTTGTTCCACTTTTTGGCTCTTGTGAATAATACTATGAACACGAGTGTGCAAATATCAAAATCCCTGATTTCAATTGCTGGATCACATGGTAGTTTTATTTATTTTTTAAAATTTTGGCTGTGCCTGGTCTTAGTTGCGGCATGAAGGATCTTTAGTCGAGGTGTGTGGGATCTTAGTTCCCCGATCAGGGATCGAACTGCATCTCCTACCTTGGAACCACAGGATCTTAACCACTGGACCATCAGGGAAGTCTTTTGTTTTTTGTTTTTAATTACAGCCATACAAATGGCATGTAGGTGGCATCTCATTATGGTTTGTCCCATTTAGTTTTTTATGCTTAGTTCCTTGTATTTTTTTTCCTATCCAATGACCTGCCGTATTCCTGTTTCCCACTTGAAACACCAGGACTATCTGTGGCTTGACTGCCACGCCCGAAGATAAGGGTCTGAAATGCCCTTGAGGTCAGACTCAGGTAAAGCTGGGATGCACAAGAGAATAGGGGTGCCAGGGACTGAGGAGAGTGCAGTGCCATGTACCCCGATGTCTGTGGCTCTGGACAAATGTTATCACAATGAAGCCAGATTTGTGATGTGAAACCTCTCAATTTATTTCTATCTTAACAATGAATTTAATAGAATTAAATTCAGGAAAAAAGGTTTTTTAAAAGGAGAAGGATGGGGAGGAGGAATAGTTAGAGAGTTTGGAATGGACATGTACACACTGCTATATTTAAGATGAATAACCAACCAACAAGGACCTATCATATAGCTTAGGGAACTCTGTTCAATGTTATGTGACAGCCTAGATGGGAGGGGAGTTTGGGGGAGAATGGATACATATATGTGTATGGCTGAGTCCCTTTGCTGTCCACCTGAAACACCATTTCAACATGTTCCTATTACAACATTGTTAATCAGCTATACTCCAATATAAAATTTAAAAGTGAAAGTGTTAGTCACTCAGTCATGTCCAACTCTTTGTGACCCCATGGACTGTAGCCCTTCAAGCTCCTGTCCATAGAATTCTCCAGGCAAGCACACTAGAGTGGGTAGCCATTCCCTTCTCCAAGGGATCTTCCCAACCCAGGGATAGAACCTGCATTGGAGGCAGATTCTTAAAATTAAAAAATTAAGGAGAATCCTTCCATGACACCTCCCCCCCCTTATATAAAACAGCCTCTTGCCAGTCAGTTCTGTCTCATTATCTTTTTAAATATTCTTCTAGAATAATCTTTTAAAATACTTTTTTGTATCTGTTTCCTCTTCTAAAATGTCATCTCCTTGAGGGCATAGGCTCTTACGGCAGTGTCCCACACTCCTTGAACATGACCTGGCACACAACGGGTGGCCAATATTTGTTGAATGACTGAATAAGCAGGAAATTTAGCAAAACTTCAATTCAGCACCCAGCAGAGCTGCTCCCCAGCTGAGCACAATATCCCCTTAGAGGCTGCGGCCTGTGTTGACGCTGTCGGAAAATGTTCCCTTTCCAGATCCTTCTCCCTGGGGGTAGTCTTGTCCATCAACAGATGGAGGGAGCCAGAGAAAGGCAGAAGAAAGCACTTCCGATTTAGTCAAATACTTTATTTAAGAAATGTAATCGATCACAGTAAGGCATTCAGGCTATAAAAACATTCTATACAGTGGTTTAAAAAGCGACACCCATCCTCAAAAAGCAACCCATATATACAACACAGAACCTGATTCTCTTGAAGAGGGCTGTGCACGGCACGCTCAAATAAGCTTTGTACAGAAAGACGAGGCATCTTTGCAGCAACCAGGATTTGCAAAAATAAATAGATCTTTCTTTTATATATATACACATAAGTGAGAAATGTTTCAACAAATATACAAAGTGCAAACATAACAAAAAGTCCCCACTGTCTGCACGGCGGTGGTGGGGGTGTTATTTACATGCTTCAGAAAGAGAAAAGGTGTTCACAGTCTCCGGCAGGGGTGCCCGTGTTCTGTGGTTGTACGGTAGTCAACCCACTCAGACGTTTCCATGGGAGGCTGCTCCCCATCCAACCCCCACCCCCCAGTGGTCATAAATATGATATGTGTGGTAATTTCAGAAAGCATTCTTGTTTAATGAATCCCATGAAATTCCCGAGCCCAGAGCACATCTTACAGGGCAGACCTGCCATGCATGTTTCAGATGGACACCAGCCAACCATGATGGGCTTGTCGGGGATATGAATGGCTCAGTGGCCTCTGCCTAGAAGTGGAAACAGTAGGCAGATCGTCTAGTCGTAATTTTGGCTTTGAAGTCATGATGAAGCCACCGCGCACAGGTCTCCCTACGTGCTGGGAGAGAGGCCGGGTCTGGGAGAAGGGCCGGGTCAGTACCAGTCATCAATCCAGACTCTTTGCAGCCAGAAGGGAACCAGAACGGAAAGTAGTGCAAAATAATAATAGAATGTCGACTTTACGCAGTGTTCGACCCTGAACTGGAAACGTGCAAGGGGCGGGGCTGGGGTCCAGACACCCACTCCCGGACAGAAGGATACAGTTAGAGGTGGGAGCTGCTCATCTTCACGCACAAAGTAAGGGGGTCTCAGGCACTTAATACATGAACGTTAAGGGCGACTGGTGGCTCGCATTTGTTTTCTTTGGGGATGATCGGGGTTTTGGTGAATGAATAGGGTTCAGCGGGCGCCACTCCTGGAAGGTTGGACCCAGGGTCCCCTCCTGGCTTAAGTGGAGGACAAACCCAGCTTGGAAAACCCTAGTTTGATCCTGACCAGGGGGTGGCAGACCAACTCTGGCCATCCCGCAGGCTTGCCTGGCAGAAGTAAACACGTTCAGTCCTGAGTGTGGGGCCTGGGCTAGAGGGTGGGTGGCAACAGCAGCCACCTGGGACCCTGTGGGTAGCACCTGCTCTCGTGCATTCAAAGCCACTAGCTTTCCGGCTCCACGTCCCTCCGTCATTCCCTCCAGGGAGGAGTGTGTCTAGAAGGAGAGCAGCTCAGAGATTCCCGGAGAGGACAGATTCCCCAGTTGTTCTGCCTTTCTCCTTCACGTGTGAAGAAAGGAAGAAAAAAAAGCAACCCAACTGCCGCCCGTGGGCACCGTCTGAAGCCTGTTCTGCCTCCCAGAAAAATAAATATATAAAACAAAGCTCTGGCAGACCGGCAGACAGTGCCTGGGCGGCAGTCCCCAACAGCGCTTTTGGCGCGGAAGTCTCAGGAAGGGTTGGGAGCAGGTCAAGGGTCAGGGGAGAAAGTGTTCTTGCTGCCTTTGAGTGACTGGCAGCAGGTTCGGGGGAGGGAGAGGACTCAAGGCAGCAGCTCACGCCACGTCATCCTCCAAGCTGACCATCTGTCTCTGTCAACAAAGCAGTAAACGCCGGAAACGATCAGCCCAACATCTAGTAAACATGGCTACAAGCCACCCACGCCTGACTCTCTCCTGGTCCCCCAGGCCACCCCCCTCATTATCGCTGGACCCGCACAAAGGCCTCCACCCTCGTCTCGGGGCTCTGGGACTTGGCCCAGGCCTATTCCTCACACAACCACCAGGGGCGCCCGTGAGCACCCGAGTCTGATCATGTGGCTCCGTGGAGCCCATCTCACTCCCGGCAATGGTGCTCTCACAGGCCCCCAGCGTCCTGCTCCATCTGCCCCTTCCCCTCCCACTCTCTGCCCCTTCCCCTCCCACTCTCCGCCCCTCGCACACACAGGCAGGGTTCAGCCACATGGCGTTTGCACAGGTGGTGCCTGCTGCACTGCGTACACTCCCTATTCAAGAAAGCCTTCCGGGCCACCTTATCTGAAGTCGCCTCCCCTCCTTCCCAGCCCTCCCACAAAAAAACTCAGTCCCCCTTCCGGCTTTCACCCTTGGACCTATGTTCCCTTGGCTTATCCTCTGGCCCTGCCGCACCCCAACCCGCCACCCGCCACTCCGTGAGATCGTCCGCTCTCGAGGAGGGCCTGGCCTTTAGGAGGCATGAGGAGCACTCAGCCAGCCAGCCGGGTGCGGCGAGGTCCCCAGCGGGGCGGCTCACCGAGGGGTAGGTGTAGCCGTCCTGGCTGCGGCAGATGTGGACCTCATCCTCCGTGGTCTTCTGGTACACGGGGTTGTCGAAGTTGATGCTGTTGATGCTCTTCAGCCGCCAGTTCTTCCAGAGGAGGA
Organism: Bos indicus; assembly: GCF_029378745.1. Lineage (NCBI taxonomy): Eukaryota > Metazoa > Chordata > Mammalia > Artiodactyla > Bovidae > Bos > Bos indicus. The sequence continues at coordinate 15,329,994 of NC_091766.1, read as the reverse complement.
AGGTTCCGAAGGCCAGGAGGATGAGCAGTGCTGAGGGGAGAGGGGAGGGGTGCCGCCTTCAGACGCCAGGCCCTTTCACGGGGAAATGTTTTTGTTCCCAATTTATTATTTGTATTTTTCCAATCTTCCTAATACTTGGGACTTTTCTGGTGGTCCAGCAGTTAAGACCCACTGCAGGGGAAGTGGGTTCCAACCCTAGTAGGTGAACTAAGATCTTCCCAAATGCCCCACAAAACATTAAAAAAAGACAATACTTGCCCAGTGTTAAAAAAAAAAAATCCATCAGTGAGTATAAGAAATCTCTAGCTTGAAGACCACTGTGACTGCCTCGCCCCCCCAAACCTATTGTTGGGTATATAGCAGGCTTGCATTATGAGGCACTGGGTCAGGGGCTGCCCGTCTCTTGAGATCAAAGGTTTAGGACACATTCCCAGTGACCGGGGAGGTCACTGGTGGAATTCTTCAACCTGCTTCTGCATTTGATGACAAGAAGGCTATTGTCAATCTTCCATGTTTCTTGTGTATTAGTCACACATCAGTTACTTCGTTTCACAAATGGGATTGTTCTCAATATTCGGGGCCACCATGGCACACTCTGCTTCTGCATGAATGTGGATAACGTGGGATCTCTCTTTGCATCATTGATGGTGGGTCTTGGGGTGCCGTTTCCTGAAAAGATCCTGGCTGGTGCCCAGAGGGTGGGAAGATGCCAGGTGGGCATCACCCTGGGGCAGCCCCAAGGGAGGTGAGGGCCTCCCTGGGCAAGTGTATCAACCCACAGCTGGACAACTGGTGGGGACTTAGATCTCTGGTCTCTGTGAAAGGACACCAAGAAAGGATTTTTTTTTTTTTTTCAAAAAGGAAAGTGGGTATAATGCAAACCAAGTCATGATTGACAGGTGAGGACAGGAAAGTAGAAATCTCCAAACTGCCCCCTGAAACAGAACAACTCATGGGAAGGTACCCTGCTGGTGCTTTCCCATCCTTTGGGTGTTGATGAAAGTGCCTATCAATCACAGCGGGAACCCTGGCCCAGTTCCCCTTCCTCCCCTGTGACATCTCAGATGTCCCACTCTGCTCTCAGCTCCAAGGGGGCGGATGTTTGTTTCTCTCTGGGCTCTGTCCCCAGTGCTCAGAAATGGCCTTGGTATACAGTAGTCGCTCAACTATACTTGTTTAGTGAATGAAGCTAGGAAGGGGGTTGCTCAGTGATAAACAGGACACACAATGGGGCCAGCCGATTACTGGAGGGAAGGTGGACCAGAACAGCTTGCCAGGAGCTGAAGTCATTTTGCAGGAAGCAAGGAGCCAGGGGAGGACCGGCCACAGGCTTACCGATGGGGAGGACGATGTATAGGGCACCCACGCTCCCGGGCCTCTCCGTGTCCGCTCGGCCGGCAACGTCGCCCTGGCCTGCGGGAGACAAGGGAGAAAGTGAGGCCCAGATGCACCGCGAAAGGGTGGAAAACACAGGTATATGATGTCAACATGCAGAGGAGAACACCCGACACTTCCCAGTGTCTTCAAACGTCCAAAGGAAGTTGGAGTATCTCCCAGGCTTGAGCAGTGCAGACTGGCTTCTGTCCAGGCCTCGCCTGTGGGCAATTGGGAGTATGGCCCGAATTTAAGAGGGTCCTGTAGGCTCGTGTTATGAGGCACTAGGGAAGGCAGATGCCGGCCTCTGAGACCAAAACTTGTGGATACATTCCCAGGGCTGGAGAGGTCACTGATGGAATTTTTCAACCTGCTTTTGCATTGATGTTGTTGTTTAGTTGCTAAGTCGTATCCCCCAGGCTCCTCTGCCCATGGGATTTCCCAGGCAAAAATACTGGAGTGGATTACCATGTCCTTCTCCAGATCTTCCTGATTAGGGATTGAACTCACATCTCCTGCATCGGCAGATGAGCCACCCAGGAAGCCCCTGCATTTGATGACAAGGAGCCTATTGTGGATGAGGGCAGGGGTCACCTTCTGTCCCCGTAATTCTCAGCAATTTCAGTGCTTGGGTTGGATCGCACCAAAGACCCATAGTCCTGTGCCAGCTGGCCCCAGCTAATAAATATTTGGGGAAGGGACTTCCCTAGTGGGCAGGTGGGTAGGACTTCATCTTCCAATGCAGGGAGTGTGGGTTTGATCCTTGGTTGGGAAGCTAAGATCCCACATGCCTCACCACCAAGAAACCAAAACATGAAACAGAAACAATATTGTAAGAAATTCAATAAAGACTTAAAAAAAAAATGGTCCACATCAAAAAAAACTAACAAACAAAAAAAGATATTGGAGGTGACATCGTTATATAATCACATGTGTGCACCTGGGCCAGACAACGTGAGGGCCCGTGTGAGTGAAAATATAAAGGCCTCCAAACAGGCCAATGCTCTGCTAAGACCACACGAATCACATCCGAGCCACACGATAAGCCAGTGAGCAGTAATGACCATCACCATTTATATTCAAATCCGTATCGACCAGCTGTCATACATGCTTTGGACACAGTTTGTACCCAGTTTTACATTTGCGCTTATTTAAGAAACCTCACCACAAAAATAATTTAGGGCAGTAGCAGCAGTGTCCTTGAGAAATTTTTCTTTTAAAAGAGCTCCTTTGCCAAATTCGAGAAGCCGCAGATGGGCTCGTCTGTGAAATGGTATTTCAAGCAGTGGCACTTCAATCGAAAACGGTTCTGGGCCTCTCTCTACCATACAGTTCCTGTTGTATCCCCTTTATGGTGGAACAAAGGATTCAGTTACTTTGAAAGGGGAAAAAAAAATGTCTGAAACTTGCTAATGTGCTTTTTTTTTTGTTTTTCCTGGCCAGAAAAGCCTGTGCTGTTTCCGGACTGCTCAAAAACAGGGTCGGGCGCCCTCTGCTGGACAAATCAGTGAACGGCGGGTTTCCAATCAATCAAGCTGGGGAGGTGGTAGAGTAAGACCTTGAGGGCAGGCTAAGAAGGGAACTGGGGACTCACCTCAGTCACAAAATTTGAAGGGATTCCCCCCCAAACTCAGTAAACCAGTAACATTATAATACATTTTTTAAAATATCAAAATTAATGCCAATGGAAACTCCCTGGCTGATGGTCCAGTGGTTAGGATTCCACCCTCATTGCTGAGGGTCTGGGTTCAATCCTTGGTTGGGGAACCAAGATCTCACAAGCCACGTGGCATGGCCAAGAAAAAAAAGAAAAAGAAAAGAAAACAAAAATTAATGCCAATATCTCATGAAGAACAAAAGAGCAAAATTTTTAGGAAAACAGGATCTGATGATACACTTTGCAAAACCTGCCTCATTGGGACCAAGCAAACTTTATTTATCAGGACTGTCCCCACAGGCCACAATTTGATTATTTGATTTAAAAATAATAATGCATTAGAAATAAATTAATTTTTAAAGTGTAAAAGAAAACCTAAAACCTGAAAAAAAAATTGCATTAAACTATTATCTGAGTCCTTGATTTTCTGGTGCCCCCTTTAGGCGCTACCCCAGGGAGTACCTGACTTGCCTCACACTAGTCCTGGCCTTGCTGGGCAGACACCTTAAACTTCAGGTTCTTCCCACGTTCATGTGATCCCCACTTTTCCAGGGAGGTGGGCAGGCACTGTTATTAGCTCCAGGTAGGGAAACTGAGGCTTCAGACAGGCACAAGCCATGCCAGAGACAGTCAGCCAAAGAACCAAGACTAAATCCACTCTGTCTCTTCACAGAGATGCTGGTTATCAATGAATTGGTGCAGGGAGCGGAGGGTAGGTGGCCTCAGGCTTTACCTTGTTGGGACATTGTCACCGACTCGGCTGTGGTGAGCTCAGGGCTGGCCGTGCGCTTCGGCCCCACAGCTGTCGAGCTGACCGTGGAGGGTCCTCGGGTGGTCACTGCAGATTCAGACTCTGAAAGAATAAACATTTCCTGAGTGTCCTGTGGCCTGAGAGCCAATGAGAGTTGTGCTGCTGCTGAAAACAGGTAAGAAGCAAGTGCCATGGGCCACAGAAAAAACTGAAGACAAATGCAGTGAAAATACAAACCCACTAGTGTCTATGGTATTATAGTACACGTTGTCTTTCAAAAGGGAGATTCGTAAGTGCTACAGACACACTGACCCCCAGCAGGGACTTTCTCTGAGGATGCAGAGACCGAAAGAGGGGCCGCATTCTCCCTTAATGTCTGCAGCTAAAATCAGGGCCTCCCCGCCAAAGAGGGCTGGGAAAGAGAGAACTGGACCTGATTCCGTCTCCTTGCTAGTCAGTGCTGATGTACCCAGCATTTGAGAAAAGCCTTACAACAGCCTCCAGGGGCCTTGCTCTCCCATTTGACAGATGAGCAAAGAAAGGCTGCAGGGCTGACCCTCAAGGGTGGCAGAAGGCCGATCCCCACCTGTGAGGCAGCTTCTCATGTCCTTGGCCAGCAGCATGCCGTCGGGGCAGGCACACGTGAACTTGGGTGAGCGGGGGTTGATCTGTGGGGCCGGCAGACACAGGTACTGGCAGCCACCATTGCGGAGGGCAGTCCTCTCACACCAGTTCACCCCTGCGGCGGGAAAAGGCAGGGAGGCAGGATGAGAATGAGGTCAGAAAAATTCTGGAACATTCCAGAGCACAGGCAGAGAAGCGGAGGTAGTGAGGGAGGCCACCCCATCTTTACCTCTCGGCTGCGTGAGGTTGTGGAAAAGGACAATGTCCTCCGGCGATAACAGGTTTTCTGCCATCAGGCTGATGTCTGAACCTGTGAGGCGGTTGGCACTAAAAATGGCTTCGTTGATAACATCCGTCCAAAATACTTTATCCTACAGGGGCATAAGGAATGACATATCCCCATCAGCCATAGGGGACACGACCACTGGTTCCACACCCCTCCAAATGGGTCCACGGGAGTGCGGCTGGTAGGGCGAGGGAGAAAGGAGAGGTCATAGGTGATGTTGGGGGCTTTAGGACTTGGGCATTCTGCTCCCCGAAGGAGGAAGGGCCCCACCCTGAGGACCCAGCACCGGGGAAAATCATCGGCTCCCCCGAGCTCCTGCCCTGACTTGCAAGCCTGAACTGCATGCAGGTGTGTCGGGGGAAGAAAACTGAGTTTTGGGTTATAAACTCTCACAGAGCTGCCTGGCCATCTCTCTCTTCCAGAGCCTTTTTTCTTTAAAAATTTCTTAATTTAAAATAAGGAGTGATTGCGTGTCCCCAGCCCCCACCTCAAAGATGGCCAAGGAGAAGGGGTGCGCCAGCTTCTTCTTGTCCTCCAGCACGGTCTTCCGGTTCCCCCCGTTGACATCGATGCTGGAGATGGAGTGCAGTTTGGAATCGACCCAGTAGAGGCGGCCGCCAGAAAGATCTAGAACCCACAGTGGTGGCAAGGAGAGGTCACAGGCAATGCCCGAGCCGTGGGGCTTGGGCATCCCGCTCTTCACAGGAGGGAACCAACCCCCCACCCAACCGGACTCAGCGCCTGGGAAAGCCATTCAGATCCACACCCGCCTCCCACCCGAACCGCATGCAGGTGTGGTGTGGGGAGAGGGGAGGTGAGTTTCCAGTTCGACACTCTCACGGAGCCCCCTTGTCATCTCTCCTCCAGACCCTGCCTGACACCTAGGACTACTGTCCCCTCAGTGTACCTAGAGTGATGCCGTTGGGCCACTGGATGTCCTCGGTCACCAGCGAGTAAACGTCCACGCCGTTGAGGCCCCCCTTCTTGATCTCGGCAGGAGTGCCCCAGTCAGTCCAATACATGAAGCTGGGGGAGCAGCGGGAAGGACAGACAGGGGGACATCAAGGAGGGAAGCTGTGACCACCCGGAAGAGCTGCTCTCTCCCTGGCATCAGCCAGGCCAGGAACTACCCCCCGCCCCCACAGTCCCTACTGGGGGAGGCCCTGGATGGGTTCTTTCTGGTCCCCTAACTTAACCTTGCTGCTTCCTGGTGGCTCAGTTGGTAAAGAATCTGCCTGCAGTGCAGGAGACCTGGGTTTGATCCATGGGTGGGGAAGATCCCCTGGAGAAGGAAATGGCAACCCACTCCAGTATTCTTGCCTGGAGAAATCCATGGACAGTCAGGAGCTTGGCAGGCTACAGTCCAGGGGGTCATAGAGTCAGACTCGACTTAGGGACTAAACCCCACCAACCTTGCCAGTTCCAGGACCTGCAACCTGGTGAGACCTGGCAAGATTCGGGGACTTTGGAGAACAAAGGGAGGTTTTCATTCCAGTGTTGGGACTGGGGCCCTGGAATCTGCTCTCTGAACACTGCTTTCTGAGCCTAAGGGCTTTTATAAATTTGTTTTGGTGAAGTATGAATTTATTTATTCTTATTATTTTTTTTAAGGCTGTGTGGCATGTGGGATCTAAGTTCTCCGATTAGGGATTGAACCCATGCCCCTTGCATTGGGAGCACAGAGTATCAACACTGGACCGCCAGGTTAAGTGTATGTTATCCTGCAGATAAATTGCAAGGACTCATGTTCAAAGGCATTCAAAGCTATTCATGGCTCCTTTGTATAAGGCAGGGGAGAAAAACTTAAATTTCCATGTGCTGGAGAGCAGTTTATTTTTATTTATTTATTTATATATATATATATTTTTGAGAGCAGTTTAAATAAATCATGGCCCATCAGCCTGAAGGAAAGGAAACTCATAGACCAAATGGAAGAGCCAGGTGGTGGTGCCTGATGTTTAGGGGGAGAAATATAAGAGCAGAGCAAGTGATACAAGTCTAAGTGGAGTGTGTGTCTGGGAGGGTCTCTCTCTCCTGGCATCTGGATAGACCAGATGACCCTCCACCAAATGAGGGCATTAGTCTTGTTGGAGGAAGGCCTGCTGGGCCCACCTTCATCCCAGGGTCCCTCCAATCTGAGCCGTGGACACCATGCTAGCACAGCCAAGTGTGGCTTCGCCAACCTGTTCTCTCTCAGGCCCATCGCTCCCTCTCCCCCAGTGACTGCAGCCAGAACAGGCTGCCCATCCTGGGGCTGTGAACTTCCCAGCCCCAGAGACCCTTCCAGACACACATGTAATGTGCTGGAGCAGGTGTCCTCTGCAGGGCATGGTACTTGGGACGAGACCATGCTTTCACAGGGGTCCCTGTGGACACTGGAGCTGCTGATTCAGCCATGGTCCCACCTGCAGGGGGCGTGCCACAGGTGGCGACCTTCACTATGTTTGCAAAAATTGTTTGGCTAATGCTGAAGTGTGTACGGGTTTTTTGTGTTTTTTTTTAAGTGTTCAGTATTTCTTAAGGACATTGTCTCTCTTGTTTTTATGCTAACTGGGCTGTGTGTTCATTTGGGAGAGGTCTTGGGGATGTAGCGAACATTCCCAAGATGTTCTACAGCCCCATCCTGTGCAAAGTTCAGATGATAAAATTCCCACCATGACGGAACCCCCTCCCACTGAGAGTGTAGGGGACGTGGGAAGACCCCACATGCTTCGGAGTTAACTAAACCCTTGTGCCACAACTACTGAGCCTGAGCTCTAGAGCCCAGGAACCACAACTACTGAAGCCCACACGGCCTGTGCTTCAAAACAAGAGAAACCACCACAGTGAGAAGCCTGTGCCCCACAACTAGAGAAAGCCTGTGCAAAACAATGAAGAGCCAGGCATCCGAAAATAAATAAAGACATAAAGAAAAACCTGTGCCCCCCCCCAAAAAAAACCCCACAAACAAAAAACAAACAAAAAGCTAATCTGGTCTGGTCTGGTCATCTGGTCTACCTAAGCCCAAACCTCCCCCCATCTGGACCTCTAATCCATTTGTGAACCCCAGCCCTAGGAATACCCACCCATGGACGGGATCGACCACAATGGCCCGTGGTTTGGAGCCTTCCTCCTGGAAGAGCGTCTTCCTCTTCACACCTTTGGTGTCAGCCACGGAGACGGTACCCAGGATGGAGTCGGTCCAGTAGATGTTGCTGTGGATCCAATCCACTGCCAGCCCATCGGGGGCCTGGAGATCCTCGCCAATGACGGTGTCATAGGAGGAGAAGCCGGGGGCTCCGTCGATCTGGGCACTGAGGGGAAAGGAGAAGGAAGAGGAGAGTGTCGGCTCCGGGGGCCCTCCATCCACTCAGGGACTGGGGCTGCGTGCGGCTAGGGGAGCAGGCAGGCTCACCTGTAGATCTTCCTCTGGGACAGGTCAGACCAGTAGATCCTGTTACTGGCCACCTCCGTGTCCAGGGCGACCACGTTCTTAAGGTTGGGGATAAGGCTGGTGTACTCGCTTCGGTCCAGAGTCATCTTCCTGACTTCGTGGCGGTTGGTAAAGAAGAGGTAGGCGATGGTGCCTGGGGATCCGGGAAGGGGGCGGTTCAGCAGAGTGGAAGGGACCCTGACCTCCAGAAACATGGGATCCCCTGATTTAGGTGCTTCTAAGAATCACTGCATGGTTGCAGTTCTAACCTAACTTCAGGTAAAAGAAACAGTGATGTCTATTTGTTTCATTGCATGCTAAGTTGATTTAGTCCTCTTTTTGACCCCATGGACTGTAGACTGCCATGCTCCTCTGTCCACAGGATGATGAAAGTCCCACCACATGGCCTCCCCCCACCGCCACCTCCCTGCACTTACCCACGGCCTTGCAGGCCTTGGTGAGGGGCTCCAGCCGGAAGCCCTCTTCGCACTCGCATTTGTAGCTGCCCTCGAGGTTCACGCAGAGCTGGCTGCAGGTGTCAGGGTTCTGACACTCATCGATATCTGAGAGTTGGGACACAGAGAGAACTGGAGCATCTTTCCAGCAGGGCGCAGATGGAACCATGGGCTCTGACCAAGAGCCATGCCTCCCTGTGGCAAATGGAGGACAACCCATCCCCTCTCGGGAAAACCTCCAGGACAGGATGCTCTGACCAATTTTTTTTTTTTTAATTTATTGATTTGGCTGCACCAGATCTTAGTTGCAGCACGTGGAATCTTTAACTGTAGCATATGAACTCTTAATTGCAGCGTGTGGGATCTAGTTCCTTGACCAGGGATCAAACCCAGGCCCCCTGCTTTGGGAGCGTGAAGTCTGAGCCACTGGAAGTCCCTGATCACCAAAATCTTGAAAATGGCCAAGCATGATCTCTAACCCCAACCTCACCATTCACTTTAGGGCATAGTCAACTGGGCGAAGTTGCATCAGCTGAGATTTCTTTCTTAATTATTAATCCCCAAAGGCCAAAAGCAAGTGCTCCCCAAGGGCCAAGCTGGCAACAGCTGGTTCAAGCACCTGGCCTCCCACCAGCCCTGTGAGGAGGGTACCTTCACCCACTTAACAGATGGGAAAACTGAGGCTGAGGCTTTGACCCCCCTCTTCTTCCAAGGAAAGAGCCAGGGGCTTGGGAATTACCTTCACATCTGTGCTTGCCCACTAGCTGGAAGCCTTCGGGACACAGGCACTCGTAGCCGATCTTGAGGTCATTGCAGATGTGAGAGCAGCCGCCCTTGTTGTCCAGACACTCGTTGGTCCCTGTGCCAGATGCAGGAGGGGCACCGGTCACACTCTGGCCGCCAGCCACCCCTCGTCCAACATCCTGCAACCGTTTCTACCTCATCATAACCAACATGATGACTGCTGGTGAAGTTGCCATGATTCCTAAGAGGTCTTAGGGCCACTGTCACAACGTGACACCATGAATGAACCACGAGGATGTTGTCGATGTTTAGTCGCTAATTCTTGTCCCACTCTTTGCAACCCCATAGACTGTAGCCCACCAGGCCCCTCTGTCCATGGGATTTCCCAGGCAAGAATACTGGGGTAGGTTACCATTTCCTCCTCCAGGGGATCTTCCCAACCCAGGGATGGAACCTGAGTCTCCTGCAATGGCAAGCTGAGCCACTAGGGAAGCCCTATGAGGGTGTTATAGTGAGTGAATTATAAGCCAGGTACGGAAGGACAAATACTATTCCACGTGAGGCCCCTAATGGGGTCATATTTATAGAGACAGAAGGTAGGAGGGTGGGTGCAGAGGTTGGGGGAGGGGGAGTTAGTATTCAGTGGAGACAGAGACTCAGTTGTTCTGCAAGATGAAATAGTTCTGGAGATGGATGGTGGTGATGGTGACACAACACTGCGACTGTACTTAAAACATGCCTGAACACCTAAAAATGGTAAAACCATAAATTTTGTGGGTTTTTTTAACCATAATTTAAAAAAATTTTTAATTATAAAAAATAAAAGCCACATACCACTTACTACAGTTACATGTATTAACTCACTTAATCCTCCCTATAGGAAATGGCAACCCACTCCAGTATTCTTGCCTGGAGAATCCCATGCACAGAGGAGCTCATGGACTCTGTGCAAAGAGTCGGACAGGACTGAGTGACTAACACACACAAAACCCTCCCTATGACCTTAAAGGCATGAGACTTATAGCTGGGGAAATCGAGGCATGGCCAGGTTAAACAGTTTGTTTAAGACCACACGGCTTGGCGCAAACCTAGGGCACTGGGCTCCATAATCCATGCTCTTACCTTCTATACCAAGCGTGGGCCAAAGCCAGCCCTCAACCTGCTCTTTGACAGCTAAGAATGGTTTTTACATTTTAAAATAGTTGAGAAGAAAATAAGAATCAAAAGCAAAATATTTCAAAAGTTCTATGAAATTTGAGTGTCTGTATCCATAATAGAATATTGGAACATGGCCCTAGGCATTCAAATGCACGTGTATGGGCTTGGGTGGGTGCTCTCCTGCTACAAAGGCCAAGTAGAAGAGCTGCGACAGAGACCCTATGGACTGGAAAGTCCAAATCATGGGTCAAAGTGCTGCTGAAAACACTTGCAACACCTGATCCCCAGCAGCCCTAGGATGTCTGGGAAGTTACTGCCCCATCTTACAGATGGGAAAACTGAGGCTTAGAAGCCAATCCACTTATCCCCAGGCTCCCCCCTAACATCTGTCCAGCCCCAGAGTCACAGCACTTGTGGGCTTCAGCAGGGCTGGCCCCTCACAGCACCACAGCACCCACGTCTCAATGCGGTGGACCCCACCCTCAACACTACCAGCTGCCCACACCCCAGGGCTCACCACAGTCCTTGAGGGGCTCGTCGGACCAGTCCCGGCAGTCCCTGACGGAGTTGCACACTTTGTCCAGGGAGATGCACTCACCGCTTTGGCACTTGAACTTGTTGGGCCCCTCGCAAAGAGTCACTATAAGCACAGAGTAGGGTCAGGTGCTTCCAGGAGACAGGAGGTGGCTTAGTGCTTCTTATTAATATGATTATTTATGCAAGAATAGATACAAATGTATTTGGTGGTAAAACAGAACAGTTACTGATCATACATGAAGCCTCCACTCAGCTTAAGAATTAGAATATCACCAATAGCAGGGGCTGGTAAACTCTGGCCTGATGCCTGTTTGTTTAAATAGAAGTTTTATTAGCACCCAGCGCTGCCCATTGGTTTACATACAGTCAGTGGCAGACTTCATGCTATAACAGCAGACTCAAGCAGATGTAATTGAGACTATGGCCTGCAGAGCTGAAAATTCCTACTCTCCAGCCCCCGACCTAAACTATTATAGTGGTCTAAGCCATCCCATTCTACTACCCCCAGAGGTAATGATAATTTTGAATTTTGATTACTACTTCTTTATTTTTTCATTAATAATTCTATCAAACATGTATGAATAAACAATCTACTGTTGAATTTTGCTTGCTTTTGAGTCTTAATAACTGTATCCAGTTAAATTCCTGCAATTGCCTTCTTGTTTGCAACCCCAAGGTTATGAAGTTCACCTGGGCTGCAGACAGGGGCTGTAGCCTCATTTTTCTCAGCTGCATGATATTCCACTCTGTGATGACACTGCCGTTTAAAATTATTTCCAGGCAGCCCTGTTCACAGCAGTACTATTCACAACAACCAAGGCGTGGAAGCAACCCAAGTGTTCATCCACGGGTGACTGGATAAACAACATGTGGTCCATCCATACAGCAGAATATTATTTTGCCTTAAAAAGGAAGGCATTTCTGACACCTTCTATAACATGGATGCACGTTGAGGAAATGATGCTTAGTGAAATAAACCCGTCACACAAATTTGTGATTCCAGTTACATAAGGTCAAATACTAGAGGAGTGGAATTCGTAGAGACAGTAGAATGGTGGGTACCAGGGGCTCGAGGAAGGAGAATAGCGAGTGTATAATGGGGACAGAGTTTCAATACGGGAAGATGAAAGAGTTCTGGCGATGGATCATGCGGATGGTGACTTAGCACCACTGGACTATACTCTTAAGAATGGTTAAGAGAATAAATTTTGTTACATGTGTTTTTTTTGGTTGTGTTAGCCACTCAGTCCTGTCCAACTCTTCCAGACTCCATGGACTGTAGCCCACCAAATTCTCCAGGTAAGAATACTGGAGTGGGTTGCCATTCTCTTTTCCAAGGGATCTTCTCGATCCAGAGATCAAACCCACATCTCCTGCATTACAGGCAGATTCTTTACCATCTGAGCCACCAGGGAAGCCTCTATTTCACCACAATTAAAAAAAAAATTTTTTTTTACATTAATTCTACTGCTGGGACTTCCTTGGTGGTTCAGTGGTTAAGGCTCTGAGCTTCCAATGCAAGGTACATGAGTTTGATCCCTGGTCAGGGAACTAAGATCCCACATGTCATGCAACATGGCATATATATATATATATATATATATATATATATATATAAATTAATTCTACTGCTGATGAACATTCTGGTTGCTTCTACTGCTTTGCTGTTAGGACAGTGCTACTCTGCTCATTCTAGAGCCTATCTCCCAGTGCACAGATACAAGTTTCCCATGAGTGGAACTGCTACACTATAAACTCAGCAAAGTGGAATTGTACTGTACACGTAACTCTGTGAGCTCAGGTTCATGAGCTATGTACACTCCAACCTCATTAAATCTCACAGTCCTGAAGTGGATGTTTTCATTTTGCAGATTAGAGAAAGAGGCTCAGAGAGCTCAAGTAACTTGCTTGAGGACACACAGGAGGCTCCTCCCTTGTCTGGGAGGCACTGTGCTCCTCCCCCCACATCTCCCCACAGCCCGGGATCCTGGAGGGGTGGGGCTCACCGTTGACGCAGCCCAGCTCGTCACTCAGATCCTTACAGTCAGGCTCCCTGTCGCACTGCCGGCTACCATGGATGCAGGTCCCATCCGAGCACTGGAATTCATCAGGCCGGCACGTGGCCACAGCTGGGAAACAAAGAGCCAAGTGTGGAGAATTAAGAAAGGGAAAGCACCCTAACACAACCATTACATTTTCATAGATTTCTCTCCAGTCTGTCCTTGGATGCAGGAAATTCATTAAAAAGTTGGCAGATCGGGGAATTCCCAATCAGTGGCTAAGACTCTGTGCTCCCAATACAGGGGGCCCAGGTTCGATCCCCGGTCAGTAAGCTAAGTCCCTCATGCCACAGCTAAGACCTGGCAGAAGTAAATGAATAAATATTAAAAAAAAAAAAAAAAAAAAGCTGGCAGAGCTAGTAGGCCATTCTTGGCAGAAAAGCAATGATGTGGTCCCAGTCTAGATAGAAGCCTGGCCAGGTACGTTATGATGTTGTTGGTTAGTCCCTAAGCTATGTCTGACTCTTTGCGACCCCATGTGCTGTAACCCACCAGGCTCCTCTGTCCGTGGGATTTCCCAGGCAGGAACACTGGAGTAGGTTGTCATTTCCTACTCCAGGGAATTAATATCTTCCTGACCTAGGGATTGATCCCAAGTTTCCTGCATTAGCAGGTGGATTCTTTTTCACTGAGCCACCAGTGAAGCCCGCTGCCCACCTCCCCCCCGCCAAAAAAGTCATTACTACTGAGTATCACACAGCCCTTTCAATGACTCAGACTGTGAACGTGAAAAATGTTTCTGACTAGACCTTGACCTGAAACAGGTTTTCACTTAACCCTAATTCATTAAGCTCTAAGCTTATGCTTTCTGCACTTTCCCGTGGGTTATATTTCACTATGAAAATGCTGACAATGTGCAAATTCAATTTCAAGAGGTCAGTGGAGAAAAAAAAAAAGATGATAAATAAGTATGCAAATGTTTGGAACTCATTTGTGTGTGTGTGTGCTTTTATGTCGTAACCCAGGTCCACCGAGGCCGACGCTGTTGCTCCATCTACAGGGGAGGAGATCAAAGCACAGTAACGCTACGTCCCCGGCCAAGGGTCACACAGCTTGGACATCACCAGTCAGGCCTGGATCCTTTCTGGACCAAAATAATACAGCGTGCTACAGTCTGCTCCTCTTGGCAAGAGAAAAATTAAATAGGGGCTCCAGGGGCTTCCCTGGTGGTATAGTAGATAAGAATCCACCACCCAATACAGGGGACATGGGTCTCATCCCTGGTCTGGGATGGTCTTCCGCAGCACACAACAACTAAACCGGTGTGCTGCAAATACTGAACCTGTGCGCCTAGAGCCTGTGCTCTGCAACAGGAGAAGCCCACAGACCACAACTAGAGAAGGCCCTCATGCAACGGTGAAGACCCAACACAACCAAAAAGTAAGTAACTGAATTAAAATAATAATAAATGTTAAAAATAAATAAACAGGTGTTCAAAAGGGAACTCCTTTGGAAGACAGTGTCCTCTATGTGATCAGAAAGACTGAAAGGAACATGAAATGGGACCGACTTTTGGTATTTTTTTTTAGGTCAATGCTTTATTGACACCATGTTGCCTTGAATATAATCTGAAGATATCTTTGGATATCATATTCTTTATGCAGGATATTAGCTCTTTCTTTTCTTGTATCTGAATCACTCCATCAAGGATTTATTATAGCTGGAGATAAGACCTTTGGAAGCAGTGTCCCTTTTTCTTTTTTTGACGGAGCTAAGGTATATGGGATCTTAGTTCCCTGACCAGGGATCCAACCCTCACCCCTGCACTGGAAGAGCAGAGTCTTAACCACTGGACCAAGGAAGTCCAGGACTGACTTTCTTATTGTGTGATGCGGAATCATTTAAGCACCTAAAGGCACCGCCCCACTCCTGTCCCCTGCCGGGGGAGCCCCCAGCCTGGGTGAGGGGATTTCCGAGGCGCCCCTACCGCAGTTCTCCTCGTCAGACTTGTCCTTGCAGTCAGGGTCATGGTCGCAATGCCAGCTGGAGTGGATGCACTCGCCACTGCCGCAGTGGAACTCGAGGGCCGAGCAGGGGTTGTTGTCCTGCAGGGGGCCTGATGGGTGGGGAGTCCCGCAGTGCTTTGGCCACTCGTCTGAGCCATCGTCACAGTCGGGGTCGCCATCGCAGGCCCAGAGCTGGGGGATGCACATGGAGCTGTTGCACTGGAAGTTGGCAGGGCCGCAGGTGGGCATGGGGCAGGACGCCTCATCCGAGCCATCTAAGCAGTCCAGGTCCAAGTCACAGACGAACTTCGGGGCAATGCACTTGCCGTCATTACAGCGGAACTCATCCTGGGAGCACGTCTTGGGGGCTGCGGGGACGGACGGGAGAGGACAGCCTGGTCACCGGGGAAACCACTCCCCAATCCTGACACCAACTCATTGCACAGATGGGGACACTGAGGTGAGGAGAGGCCAGAGCGCAGTGAGTGGACTCCAGGCAGTGGTCAGGGGACCTGGCCGACAACCACCCAGTTCCTGGGCCCCTCTGGGCCTCAGTTTCCTCATCTGTTTCTGTCTCAAAGTGTTACTGGAGGACTGGGATGTAAAGGTACACGGGAACCTGTATTTAAGAGTTTATGCAGGGAACTATAGTCAGTATCTTATAATAAATATAGTAGAAAAGAAGAAGAAAAAGAATATATGTGTGAGTGTGTGTAACTGAATCACTTTGCTCTACACCTAAAACTAACCCAAAACTGTAAATTAAATATACTTTAGTTTAAAAAAAAAAAGGATGAGTGGAGTAGGAAATGGCAACCCACTCCAGTATTCTTGCCTGGAGAATCCCATGGACACAGGAGCCTGGCAGACTACAATCCATAGGGTTGCAAAGAATCGGACACAACTGAGGGAATTCAGCACTTAAAATTAAGTGTTCCTTTACTATTAAAAGTCTTCCCTTGTGGCTTAGCTGGTAAAGAATCTGCCTGCAATGCGGGAGACCTGGGTTTGTTCCCTGGGTTGGGAAGATTCCCTGGAGAAGGGAAAGGCTACCCACTCCAGTATTCTGGCCTGGAGAATTCCATGGACTGTATAGACCATGGGGTCACAAAGAGACATGACTCTTTGTGACCCCATTTTACTATTCAAATTTTATTATCCTTCATTTTATTAGTGGTCCTTGAGCAGCTCTGAACGTTTGGAAATTGGGTGTTGAAGGAAGGTAAAGTAGAATATTTTGATCCGACTGGAGACTTTGAAATACTAGATAGTAAATGTGATCATCCTCCTTTGACCTTCAGCTCAAATATCTCCCTGAAAATAATGCATTCAGGTTCAGAGGAAGCTTAGAGACGGCACTTTAAATGTCACATTGTAGTACTTATAAAATGAAAAGGAGGTAATTTCGGCTTTAAAAAACAAAACAAAACCAAAAAATGGCTGGGGACTTCCCTGACGGTCCAGTGGTTAGGGCTCCAGGCTCTCACTGCCAAGGGCCCAAGTTTCATTCCTGGTGGAGGAACTAAGATCCCGAAAGCCACTCAGAGTAGGCAAAAATAAAAATAAAAACTGTTGCCCTTATTATTATTATTTGCTTGTTTTTATTTACAATGACATGGGACTTTTTGAAAGTGAAAGTCGCTCAGTCGTGTCCCACTCTTTGGGACCCCATGGACTATGCAGTCCATGGAATTCTCCAGGCCAGAATACTGGAGTGGGTAGCCTTTCCCTTCTCCAGGGGATCTTCCCAACCCAGGGATTGAACCTAGGTCTCCTGCATTGCAGGCAGATTCTTTACCAACTGAGATATCAGGGAAGCCCATAATGGACTTTTGAAGTTGAAGTATAGTTGACTTACAAAGCTGTGCCAGTTTCCAGGTGTGCCACACAGTGACTCAGTGACTTTAGACAGCACAAAACCATCACCAAGCTAAGTCCACTTACTGCGTGCCACCCTACAAGGTTATCACCATCTTACTGACTACATTTACCACGCTGTGCATCACATCACTGTGAATTATTTATGTACAGGAGGAAGTTGGTTCCTATTAATCTCCCTCCTCTATTTTACTCATCCTCCCACCTCCTGGGTTTGATGGTACTATTATTTCTTTTTTTAACTTCTTCAGTTTTATTGTACATACATGTCAATCTTTTTTTTTTCCCATTGTGGACGGAGTTTAATAATTTTTTTTTAAAGTTGGATTGAAGTATAGTTGATTTCCAATGGTGTGTTAATTTCTGCTCTACAGCAAAGTGACTCAGTTATACGTAAATGTATTCTTTTTCATATCCCTTTCCATTGTAGTTTATCACAGAATATTGACTATAGTTTCCCTGCCCTATACAATTGGAGAAGGCAATGGCACCCCACTCCAGTACTCTTGCCTGGAAAATCCCATGGATGGAGCAGCCTGGTAGGCTGTAGTCCATGGGGTCGCTAAGAATCGGACACGACTGAGCAAATTCCCTTTCACTTTTCACTTTCATGCATTGGAGAAGGAAATGGCAACCCACTACAGTGTTCTTGCCTGGAGAATCCCAGGGACAGGGGAGCCTGGTGGGCTTCCATCTATGGGGTCGCACAGAGTCGGACACGACTGAAGCGACTTAGCAGCAGCAGCAGCAGCCCTATACAATAGGACCTTGTTGTTTATGCTGGAATGATTAGAGAGTCAACAGAAACAGTAATTATGTGAAATGATGAAGGTGTTAAATAACCCTATTGTGGTAATCATTTCACAATATATATAAAATCATCACACTGGAGACTAAACTCACACCATGTTACATGTCAACTATTTCTCAATAAAGCTGGAAGAAAAAATAAAACACTTGGAAAAGAGGCCCAATCCCTTTTATTTTAAAATGTTCCCCAGTGAGAACCAAGGTTAGATATGCATCACTAAGCACTCACTCACTTTTTAGGTTGTTTTTTTTTTTTAATACTCTCTTGGGGGGTTTCATATTTTGTCAACTTGAAGATTTGATGTGATCTCAATTATTTAAATTTCCCCCAGGGTGTTTTTTTTTTTTTTTTAAGAGTCTTACTTTGTTTTTAAAAAATCTACACGATTAGAAAAGAAATTGTAAATAATGAATAAAATCAAAGAGGCAAGACAGAACCTGCTGCAGAGTGCCTTCCTGTCTGAAACTCTCTATGGTTTGGAATAAACTCTGACCTCAGCCACGAACCCAGTCAGGTCACTTGGACACGGCTAGGATCCACGGGCCACCAGACAAGGGACACCACTTACAACAGCCTTCTTCGTCCGAGCCATTCTCGCAGTCCACCTGGCCATCGCATCTCCAGGACCCCGAAATGCAGCGGTTGACACGGCCCCCACAGCTGAAGTCCCCCATCTTGCAGGTGACAGACTCTATGGGAGAAACAGAACTGAACCTTAACGCAAAGGGAAGAATGCCTTGCCACTCCGAGCTCTGCAAGGGAAGAACCCAGAGTTTTCTGATAGGAGATTCAGACTCACTTTTCTGGGCCAAAATGAAGGAAATTTAATGGAACTTATTAAAAATTAGTTGCTGAGGACTTCCCTGGGAGTCCAGTGGCAAAGACTTCCATGCTCCCAATGCAGGGGGCCTGGGTTCAATCCCTGGTTAGGGAACTAGATACCACATACCACAGCTAAAGATCCTGCATACCACAAGGAAGACTGAAGGTCTTGCATGCTGCACTTAAGACCCAGTGCAGAAAAATAATTTTTTTTTTAAGTTAGATGCCAGGTGTTGCAAAGATTTTGGAATGAGATAAAAGTGGTGGTTGCAAAGCACTGGGAATATATTAATGCTACTAAACTGGTCACTTTTTTTTTAATTTAAAATTTTGGGGTGGCTTTTTTAAAAAATTGAAGCATAATTGATTTACAATGTTGTGTTAATTTCAGGTGTACAGCAAAGTGACTCAGTTATACGTGTGTGTGTGTGTATATATATATATTTTCTTTTTCAGATTCTTTTCCATTATAGGTTATTACAAGATATTGAATATAGTTCCCTGGGCTATACAGTAGGTCCTTGTTGATTATCTATTTTATATATAGTAGTATGCATCTGTTAATCCCAAATTCCTATTTTATTCCTACCCCCAATGGCCTAATTCAGTGGTTAGGACTCTTAAGCTTCCACTGCAGCTGTTATGGGTTCGATCCCTGGTTGGGAAGCTAAGATCCCACAAGCCACCTGGAGTGGCCAAGAAAACAAAAAACAAACACACAAAAAGGCTAATTTGTGAGACTTCCCTGGCAGTCCAATGGTTGAGACTTTGCCTTCTAACATGGGGTGAAGGTTCGATCCTGGTTGGGAAGCTAAGACCCCCATGCCTCGAAGCCAAAAACCTAAATCATTAAGAAGCAATATTATAACAAATTCAATCAAGACTTTAAAAATGGTCCACCAAAAAAAAAAAAAAAAAATCTTAAAAAAGGGCTAATCTGTGTAACATGAACCTCAATGAAAAAAAAAAGAGGAAAGGAAACTTTAAAGGAAAGTTCCAATAATATCGTCTCTGTGTGCATGCTAAGCGTTTCAGTCTTGTCCAGTTCTTTGCGACCCCAAGGTCTATAGCTCGCCAAGCTCCTTTGTCCATGGAAGAATACTAGGCAAGAATACTGGAGTGGAGTGCTATACCCTCCTCCAGGGGATCTTCCCAACCCAGGGATCAAATCCGAGTCTTTTACATCTCCTGCATTGCAAGTGGATTCTTTACCTCTGACCCATCTGGAAAGCCCAATATCTTCTCTGCCCATCTCCTAATTCATAGAAGAATACATTAGTATGCTTGTCAATTTCTACCACGTCTGTCACCTGCTATCATCAAATCACTTTGCCATCCAACAGAAATTAACACGTTGAAAATTAACATTGAAAATGTTTAAGTGTAACACAACTATACTTAGATTAAAAAAAAAAAAGGAGTTAAAAAGAAAAGGTTAGGACACACGTCACGTCCAAAGGCGGGGAGAAACTCACTGCACGTCTCCTGGGATTCATCAGAGCCGTCTTGGCACTCGGCGGTCCCATCACAAACCCACTTATAGGAGATGCATTTCCCATCTTGGCACTGAAACTCATTTCTCCCACAGTTGTCTTCCACTAAAGAGAAGGAAAGGAGAAGGAAGAATCAAGGCTGGGATCACAAAATGACCCAATTCTTTGTGTCTCTTTCCTGCCAAGTGAAGAATGAACCAGAAATACAATCCTACTGCAGCAGTCAGGTCTCCAGGAAATCAAACATACACCACAACTAAACCGAGTGAACCCAAAGTGTAGTGGAGGATGCGAAGGACACTTCCTAAAAAGAGATGCATCCCCAGTGTGAGATTCTGACATCATGGTTGGTGAGTCCAAAGTGTGGATCCACTGGGCGATGGGGACAAAATATTAGAACCTGGGTGCACATTACCAAAGAAAAGGACATGAATTAGCATGTCACAAACCTGTACTGGAGACAGTACCAAGGAAAATTGAGACTGCAGAAGCATTAAGCTGGAGGAAAACTTGAAAAGCTTTCTCCAGTAGGTAGAAAGGAACTAAAGAGATAAAAATTGGGACTTCTCTCATGGTTCTGTGGTTAAGAACCTACCTTACAGTACAGGGGACACAGATTTGATCCCTAGTTGGGGAACTAAGATCCCACCTGCCACAGGGCAACTAAGCTCGTGCACCCCAAGAAGCCCACATGATGCAGCTGAGACCCAGCACAGCCCCCACAAAAAGGGTATATAAGTTATGAGAAATGATTAATGTAGAGGTCAGACAGCAGAGACCCAGCAGAGAAGATAATCATATAACTAAATTTCAGATCTAAAGAAGTGGGTTGTTGCTGTTCAGTTGCTGAGTTGTGTCCAACTCTTTTCGACCCCGTGGACAGCAGCATACCAGGCTTCCTTGTCCTTCACTGTCTCCCGGAGTGGGGGCTACTCTCTAGCTGTGGTGCTCTGGCTTCTCATTGTGGAGCGTCTCTTGTGGCAGAGCACAGGCTCCAGGCCCACAGGCTTCAGTAGTTGTGCTGCACGGGCTTAGTTGCTCCGAGGCATGTGAGATCTTCCCGGACCAGGAATCGAAATTGTGTCTCCTGCATTGGCAGGCAGATTCTTTACTCCTGAGCCACCAGGGAAGCCCCTCTAAAATATATGACTTTTACACTTTGTGGCTCAGATGGTAAAGAATCTGCCTGCAATTCGAGAGACCTGGGTATGATCCCTGGGTGGGGAGGATTCCCAGGAGGAGGGCAAGGCAACCCACTCCAGTATTCTTGCCTGGAGAATCCCCATGGACAGAGGAGGTTGGTGGGCTACAGTCCATGGGGTTGCAAAGAGTCAGACACGACTGAGCGACCAAGCACACAAAGAGAGCAAAATAATACTGACTGCATTTAGTTTTAGGTATCATGCTTTGATTCAGGGGCATTGTTACGTGTGAGCTATGATCAAAGCAAACTTTTATTGTGAAAGTTGCTCATTCCGACTCTTTGTGACCCCATGGACTATACAGTCCATGGAATTCTCCAGGCCAGAATACTGGAGTGGGTCAGTCATTTCAGTCACTCAGTTGTGTCAGACTCTTAGGGACCCAACGGACTGCAGCGCACCAAGCTTCCAATAAACTTTTATTGGTTGGTAATAAAATTGGTATTACTCCTTTAATCTTTAAATATAGACTTTGATCCCCTTCATAATGTAAAGTAACACAGTTAATAAAAATTATGATCCAGTTTATCTCAGGATAAGGAAATAAGACCAAGAAGGAAGAAGCTAGCAGAAATTTCCTCATGAGTCAGATATTCTGAAGGCAAATGATATGTAAAATATAAGTTCGGGCTGATGGCTACGTTTATTATATTTTTCACTACGTTTGTAAGAAGAACTTTTTTTTTATCACTTTATTTTGAATGTTGACTGAAACAAACAAAAAAATAGTTTAATAGTTTGCACAAAATGTATTCATTTGCTCATTTTTCACAAAGGCAATTAATGAACTCTTCATGCACAAGGCAGAAACTATGTCTCCAGAATTAGTCCATTCCTGGGAGAAACTTCCAGACAAAGAGATCCTTGATCCTTGAATGATTCTTCTTATGCAAGAAGTCTCTTCTTCCTTCATTCTGCATATGGGAGAAGATTCAAGATCTTACATGCTTTGTGTCTTTTTATGTATTCAGACTTTTCCCCCCTTGATATTCTCTTTAAGTGGACTTTCTGGGTGGCTCAGATGGTAAAGAATATATGCCTGCAATGTACGAGACACAGGAGACTTGGGTTTGATCCCTGGGTCAGGAAGATCCCCTGGAGGAGGAAATGGCAACCGACTCCAGTATTCTTGCCTGGAGAATCCCATGGACAGAGGAGCTGGGTGGGCTACAGTCCATGGGATTGCAAAGAGTTGGACATGGCTGAGCACGCATGCATGTACATTCTCTTTAAACACTCAGTAGATGTGGTGCACAGGATTAGTTGCTCCGTGGCATATGGGATCATCCTAGACCAGGGCTCCAACCGATGTCCCTTGCATTGCAAGGTGGATTCTTAAACACTGGAGCACCAGGGAAGTTTGAGACCTTCAAGTTTTGACTGAGCACATTACCCAAGGGAGGATCTATAATTTCCCAGCTTCCTTTGCAGCCAGGTGTGGCCATGGGACCAAGTTTAAGCTAATGAGCTGTGAGTGAAAGTAAATGTGCAAACTTCACGACCTTAGAGGGTGGCACTGACAAGTTGATTCCTACTAGTGAGCATTTTGCCCCTCTTAACCTCAACGTACAAGATAAAAACTGACCTAATTAGATATGGTGGAAGGTCAAGCCATAAAAATAAGAATGATCAAAGGCACTCTTTGAAGTATGGCTCCCTGTGTCCAATTGCTAATCATCAGCCTTGCCCTTAACGCTCGGCAATAAAAAAAACCGAAATAATGCAATTTGCAGCAACATGGATAAACCTGGAGATTATCATACTAAGTGAAGTAAGCCAGGTAGAGAAAGATGAATATTATACAATAGCATTTATATGTGGAATCTTAAAAAAAAAAAAGATACAAATGAACTGATTTAAAACAGAAATTAGACCCACAGACATAGAGAACAGATTATGGTTGTCAAAGAGGACAGAAGTGAGGGACAGATAAATTAGGAAATTGAGATGGACACATACACGCTACTATATATAAAATAGATAACCAACAAAGACCTCCTGTGTAGCACAGGGAACTATATACTCAATTATCTTGTAATAATGTGTAAGGGAAAAGAAACTGAAAAAGAATCTGAATCACTGAAACTAACACAACATTGTAAATCAAATATACTTTACTATATATATATATATATATATATATATATATATACACACATGTTACTTCATATATAGAGATATAAAGGAAAAAAAAACCTTGCCCTCACTACATCATGATTTGAGATTTTTAACTATAGTAGGAAGCCATTGCAAATAACAAGATATTTTAAAATGTGCGTTCGATTTTTATCTCACCTTTTTAACATATCTGGTTTTCTATATAATTATGGTTTTTAATGTACACCAGATGATAGCATAGTTATATGACAAATAATTATATTAAGGAGAACATGCTGGATCTGGTAAAAAAAATTTCACAACCTCAGATCCCAAACCTCTGCAGTCCCTTCTGGTACAACGCCCCCACCTAACTCCCTCCTCTTTGCTTGGCTAACAGTTCAGCTTCGAAGCTAACCTTCCCCAAAACTGGGTTTAGCAGCCCATGGACTTCCCAGGTGGCGCTGGTGGTAAAGAACCCACCTGCCAATGCAGGAGATGGTAAGAGTCACTGTTCGATCCTTGGGTCAGAAAGATCTCCTGCAGGAGGGCATGGCAACCCACTCCAGGATTCTTGCCTGGAGAATCCCATGGACAGAGGAGCCTGGCAGGCTACAGTCCATGGGGTCGAAAAGAGTTGGACACAACTGGAAGTGATTTAGCACGCACGCATGCAAGAGCTCTTAAAACACCCATTTCTTACTCCTAACATACAAGATGGAAATCATTTGTTTACCGAGTCCCCCAGCCTAGATTTAAACTCCTGGAGAGTAAGGAATGTCTTTTTCTTCCTTTCAGCGTGAAACCATCAGAGCCCAAGGCCTGAGTCAAAACAAGATTTGTTGAGCTGTTATGCCCCAGTCAGAGACAGGTCCATCATATTACTACTGGGCAAAGATTTTGGAAAAGCGGAACTCTTCTAGTTCCATCTCTTCGGAGGGCAACAGGGCAGAATCTGTCAAATTTTAAAGTGCAAAGTCCCCGGGACCCAGAAGAATTATTAACACAGATGTATAACAATGTCAAGTTCAAAAAGGTCCAAAGCTTTTTTTCCCCCACTGAGCAGTGTGGTTTGTGGGATCTTAATTCCTCGACCAGGAATCAAGCTTCTGCCCCCTACAGGGGAAGCTCGGAGTCCTAACCACTGGACAGTCAGGGAATTCCCTGTCCGGTTTCTTTTGCTCGAGTACATACTATTCATGTGCCGTTCTAGCTCAGGCACAACTATCCGATAATGATAGAAACTGGGCTTTCCTGGTGGCTGAGAAGTAAAGAATCTGCCTGCAATGCAGGAGACACGGTTTGATCCCTGGGTTGGGAAAATCCCCTGGAGAAGGAACTGGCAACCCACTCCAGTATTCTTGCCCGGAGAATCCCATGGACAGAGCAGCCTGGTGGGTCCATGGGGTTGAAAAGAGTCGGCACAACTGAGTGACTAACACTTTCACTTTTCGCAATGACAGAAATCAGATTAGAGGTGCCTCTGGTCTGTGTCTGGCAGGTGAGTAAGCTGAAGAGAGCCGGGAACTTCCTGGGGGGAGAGAAGTCCTCTAGGTCCTAATGAGAGGTGGCTACATGGAAGTAGATGTCTATCACAACTCACTGAACTCTTATCTGTCGATTCTATAGTATGTTAATTGCACCTTTAATTCAGAAGAAACAAATTCTGGGTCTTCAAAGCTCATTGTCCAGTGTTCCTGCCCAGAGGAACAGTCGGGTGAGATTAGAAGAGAGATGAGTGGAGGGGTGGAGGAGGCTATAGGTGATAAAGAGAGAAATACATACAAGGAGTGTTTAGAAGCATCAACAGAACTTGGTAACTGAACTTACAAAGAGACCAGGCTGGAGGTAACCCCAGTGGAGAGCTCAGGAGATTCAAATGATCTGAGCTCTAGAACCTGCCACTATCAGAAGACAGACTGATAATGTAGCCCAGCTACTGATCCAGACAGAACATCGCCCTCTGAGGTGCCTCTGCAATGTACCCCACACCCACTGATTCACAGCTGAATCATGATTATGCCTGAAAAAGGAAATGACTCATTTCTGGCTTCCCACATGGGGTGGGTAAAAAGCAATCAAAATTCCAGGACTCTCAGAAAAAAAAAGTTAAAAAAAAAAAGGAAGTTCAGGCAAGGGGCATTCTCTACAGAGGAGGAGGATTCTGGAGGAGGAACTTCGCCATCTGCTCTCCCAGCCAGGAGATGGCAGTTTCAATCATCGCTAATCCACTTTGCCCAAGGAACCATCTCACACACAGAATGTGCTACTGGAAAGGCTAAAAATATTAAACCATCTTGAAAGTGCAAAAATGAAAGTGTTAGTCGATCAGTCGTGTCCAACTCTTTTGCAACGCCGTGAACTGTACCCCACCAGGCTCCTGTATCCATAGGATTCTCCAGGCAAGAATACTGGAGGGAGTTGCCATTTCCTTTTCCAGGGGATCTTCTCGACCCAGGAATCAAACCCAGGTCTCCTGCATTGCAGCCAGATTCTTTACCGTCTGAGCCACCAGGGAAACCCTACTGGAAAGGCTAGAAACATTAAACCATCTTCAGTTCGGTTCAGTTCAGTCACTCAGTCATGTCCGACTCTTTGCGACCCCATGAATCGCAGCATGCCAGGCCTCCCTGTCCATCACCAACTCCCAGAGTTCACTCAGACTCATGTCCATTGAGTCAGTGATGCCATCCAGCCATCTCATCCTCTGTCGTCCCCTTCTCCTCCTGCCCCCAATCCCTCCCAGTATCAGAGCCTTTTCCAATGAGTCAACTCTTCACATGAGGTGGCCAAAGTACTGGAGTTTCAGCTTTAGCATCATTCCTTCCAAAGAAATCCCAGGGCGGATCTTCTCTGGTGGTCTTCTGCACTCCGCACTCCCAATGCAGGGGCGCTGGGTCTGATCCCTGGTTGGGAAACTAAGATCCCACATTCTGCAACTAGGCCCATGTGCCACAAACTAGAGAGCCCCCACCTCGCAACAAAGATCCAGCATAGCCAAAAATAAAAATTACAGTAATAACAAAAGTAAGAGAGAAAGAATAACAACCCCCTTCCCTGGACACCAACGAGCCCTCCCCTGGGCAGCAGTTAATCAAATATTTTCTTGTCATAGATGGCTGAAGACCCTACTAACAAGAAGACCCTACTACTACATATTTCTACCTGAACAGCTGTTCATCCAACAGCTGGCCATCAGCTGTAACATCTGAATGACGAGTGAATGGATTTCACCATTACCGACAGCAGTCAGCTGGGAAATGTCTCATGGCCTTGCTTATATGGCCGAGGATAAGGGACAGTGAGCACCCAGGAGAGCACCTCAGGATGGGTGTCCTGGCAGTGGGCAACCCCCACCCGAGCGAGGAGTCAGAACTAGTCCTATTTCAAACACCACAGCCCAAAGAAACAAACAGCTCTTTCTTATTTCCTCCCAGTTCCACAAGCAAGGTTTGGGTTTTGTATGTCAGTTTCAGTTGAATTTCAGCAAATGCAAACCAGAGCACTACATCCCATAACTCCTCATACTGCTGCTGCTGCTGCTGCTAACTCACTTCAGTCGTGTCCGACTCTGTGCGACCCCATAGATGGCAGCCCACCAGGCTCCCCCGTCCCTGGGATTCTCCAGGCAAGAACACTGGAGTGGGTTGCCATTTCCTTCTCCAATGCATGAAAGTGAAAAGTAAAAGTGAAGTCGCTCAGTCGTGTCTGACCCTCAGCGACCCCATGGACTGCGGAGCCTTCCAGGCTCCTCTGTCCATGGGATTTTCCAGGCAAGAGTACTGGAGTGGGTTGCCATTGCCTTCTCCTCCTCATACTATGCTATGCTATGCTATGCTAAGTCACTTCAGTCGTGTCCGACTCTGTGTGACTCCATAGACGGCAGCCCACCAAGCTTCCCCGTCCCTGGGATTCTCCAGGTAAGAACACTGGAGTGGGTTGCCATTTCCTTCTCCAATGCATGAAAGTGAAAAGAGAAAGTGAAGTCGCTCAGTCGTGTCCGACTCTTAGCAACCCTATGAACTGCAGCCTACCAGGCTCCTCTGTCCATGGGATTTTCCAGGCAAGAGTACTGGAGTGGGTTGCCATTGCCTTCTCCTCCTCATACTATGCTATGCTATGCTATGCTAAGTCACTTCAGTCGTGTCCGACTCTGTGTGACTCCATAGACGGCAGCCCACCAAGCTTCCCCGTCCCTGGGATTCTCCAGGTAAGAACACTGGAGTGGGTTGCCATTTCCTTCTCCAATGCATGAAAGTGAAAAGAGAAAGTGAAGTCGCTCAGTCGTGTCCGACTCTTAGCAACCCTATGAACTGCAGCCTACCAGGCTCCTCTGTCCATGGGATTTTCCAGGCAAGAGTACTGGAGTGGGGTGCCATTGCCTTCTCCGCCTCCTCATACTGGGGATGCCTAAAATTACATACGCAACACACGCCCTCCTCTGCAAAAAAAGAAAGCAATCGAAACTCTAGCCTTTAGACCTCTCCTGTCACGGGTGAGGAATCAGAAACAAGGTTATCGAAACAGAAAAGGAGAATATACATTTCTGCTTTTTCTCCAGTACACATAATGAGGTGGTAAATGCTTTCAAGGTTTTCCTTCCGCGGATACTGAAGATAGTGGTTGTTCAAGAAAACCAAAATAATACATGGAGGGGATTCCCTGGTGGTTCCGAGGTTAGGACTCAGTGCTTTCACTGCCAAGGCCTGGGTTCAACCCCTGGCCAGGGTACTAAGATCCTACAAGTCGAGAGGCATGGACAAAATAAAATTAAAAAATAAATACTTGGAATCATTTTCTTGAAAAAGAAATGGCCTGGGTCTTCCCTGGCGATCTAGTGGTTGGGACCTCGCTTTCCAGTGCAAAGATACCAAAGGCCTCAGAGCCAAAAAACCAAAACATAAAACAGAAGCAACATCATAACCAATTCAATAAAGACTTTCAAAATAAGATGTTCCACACCAAAAAAATCTTAAAAAAAAAAAAAGAAAAAAATGTCTGAAGCTAAGAGACTTAGCAGAAAATGAATGAAAAATCCTTTTGCCGGTGCTCTTTTCCACAAGAGGGACCACCAAGATATTTTCCCCAGAGGTGATCTCTGTGGTAGTTTGTCGTCTGCTCCTTTGAGGGAGGGGTAGCCAGTTTCTATCTCTGTTCACTGCTGACTACGTGCATGGTGTCTTAGCAATACATGGTTACTTGCTAGACAGCGGAGCAGAGTGTGGATGCTGTTAATGTACTGAATGTGGAATGTGAAAGGCAATCAAAGCACTGAGCAAAAAAGGTATCTAGAATTGGGTCTTATTAGGGGAGGAACCCTTGGAGAAGGCAATGGCACCCCACTCCAGTACTTTTGCCTGGAAAATCCCATGGATGGCGGGGCCTGGTGGGCCGCAGCCCAAGGGGTCACCGGGAGTCGGACACGACTGAGCGACTTCGCTTTCACTTTTCACTTTCATGCTTTGGAGAAGGAAATGGCAACCCACTCCAGTGTTCTTGCCTGGAGAATCCCAGGGACGGGGGAGCCTGGTGGGCTGCCGTCTATGGGGTCACACAGAGTCGGACACGACTGAAGTGACTTAGCAGGGGAGGAACCCTACAGATATGAGCAGGAATGCCCTAGAAAGACAGCATGAGGCAGACAGCTCAGAAACATTCTCCCTATCTTTAGTGAGTGTTGCCCTGAAAGATAAATATGCCTGACAATGACCAGTGAATCCCCCTGGGGCTTGTTGTTAAAGCAGTTGTTGTTTAATCACTAAGTTGTATCTGACTCTTCCCGATCTCATGGACTGCAGCATGCCAGGCTCCTCTGTCCTCTGCTATCTTCCGGAATTTGCTCAGATTCATGTCTGTTGAGTCAGTGATGCTATCTAACCATCTTATCCTCTGTTAAAGCAGACACAACTTAGGGGAACACTCTACTTTCTGAGTTTGGGTGTGTCCCTGGCATATTTGATACCCTACATACAACTGTCAATTAACTGACTTTGATTTGGCTAAAGGAAAGAAAGCAAGCAGCTAAGATTCCAATTACTACCATTCCCAAAGTAAACAGACAAGAAATTCCCGCTCCCTTGGGGCAAACTGGAGTAGCCAGGGCTGCTACAAATGTCTATCATTAAGTTAACAGCAGAGTAGATACTTAGTGGAATACACAGCAGAATACTGGAGTGGGTTGCCATGTCCTTCTCCAGGGATCTTCCGGACCCAGGGATTAAACTCAGGTCTCCCACACTGCAGGCAGATATTTAGTAGCTGTCCACTCACTCTCAGGAGTCTGGGGAACACACCCAGACTCAGAGCCTCCTTGAGAACCAAAATATATGATTTCCTCAAGCTGCCCGGTGAAAAAGGAAACTGAAGCAACATATCTTGCTCAATGAAACTTCACTGCCATTAATATCCTCTTAGGGAAGGAGTGGATCTGTGTGTGAAATACAGGCTCATCAACTGTCTCTTTTCCAAGCCACCATCCCTCTGCTTCACACAACCCAATGGCTGAATTATTACAATAACCCTCTGCCATGTGGCTGAAATTCTCCTTCCTTTCCTCCCAGAGGAAACTGTGATGTGTGTGTCTGATTCCAAGAGTTCAAAGGTCTCCGCTCAAAGCCACCCCTCCCCCCCATTAAAAAAAAAAAAAGCTTCCTGCATCCTGTTCATGGGACAATTTCAATACTTTTCTAGGCCCAGATGGTTGTTAAGCTGGAAAAGGACCATTTCCTTATTATCCAGGGCGAGGTCAATGTCTCTCTCAGCCACTGGATAACTCAGGATGTTGCACCAACTAGCCTCTTGCCCAATTCTAAAATTCAAGCCCCTTAAAATGAAAGGTTGTCATGTTGTCATGAGAGCAGTTCAACTGAACTCATTTTAGCACCTATGAACAGACAAGGCAATCCCAAAGGGGTCCATTCGGTCCCAACTCTCGGTCCCTGCCCAGGCACGGATGAAAGTCTCCGTTAAGTGCCCTTCACGTCCGATCCGGGAAGGACTGGAGTTTCTAGGCAACGTTTCAGACTGGGAAGGGACTGAGGCCTTGGAGGTGGCCTGGGGGGTCACGTCTGCGAACTGGTCCCAGTCGGGCGGGTCGGAGAAGCTCCTGAGGACAAAGTGGGTACGAAGGCATCATTGCAGACAGAGGAGGAAACAGGCCTTGGCCGAGCGGGGCTCAAGCGCTCGGCCGGCATGCTTGCAGAGCTTCTCCAGGGGCCCGGGACTTGGCGCAGCATTTGTGACGGGAGCCCCGAATGACCCGAGGAATCGCCTTCGACATCCTCACGGAGACCTAGCGAGGCGCGAGGCGTGCGCCAGCCCCGCCCCACGCCGCCCGGGCCTCAAAAACCACCGCCTCCCATTGGCCAAGGGGTGCGGCTCGAGGCTCGCCTGTTCGAATGGCGTCCAATGGGAGCTCGGGGGAGGGCCCACAGGGCTGAAGGCGGGGCTGGAGGAGGTGGCTAAGGGCGGAAGCTTGGTGAAGGTTAGAAGAGTCCCGCTCCGTTTCGAGGGGCAGCAGCACCCTTGGGAAGCACAAAGCCAACTTGACCGCCGCCGTAACCCCTGAGGGTGAAACGATGTGAGGGAGCGCCCGTAGGGCCTCCAGGCTGAGCAGCCCGTTTTCGGGCCCGTCTCACCCCTGGAATAACTCTGGGAGGGAGTACCTCCTCCTAAAGCGTACCCGGCTCTAAGAAAAGTAGAGTGGTCCCCCATTGGGGGGATACTTGTGGGGAAAGCCGCGTCGCGTTTCCCTCCCAGACCCCTCAGACACCTATCCCCCAAACCCTTTTCCCAATGCAGCCATTGGGGAAGGACTTTGTGCCATTTTCCCACGTCTTCCATGGATTGAATGATTTTTCATTTTCTCTCCCGCCGGCCCCCCAAAATACCAAGGGGCTCCCCAAATTCAGGAGCTCACCCCTATCCTGCGCGGGCTTCCGGAGCCAGACTTACCTGCAGCCTCCCCCACAGCGATGAGCAGGGCGATGGCCCAGCGCAGCCCCCAGCCCGCAAGCCTCATGATCCCAGCCTCCGCTTGTCACGCCCCGGCCCAGGCCGCTGTCCGCTCGCAGTGACCGCTCTGGAAACCCGGGCTTCGCGCGGCCCGGACGCGACTGCACGCGGGGCGTCAGTCATTTGCAGCATTTCTATGTGAGGTTTCCCGGAGAGGGAGGAGTTTGCAGTGGGGTGATTTTCAAATATCTTCACCTCACTGTGGGAGGAGGAGTTTGGAGAGGAGGAGTTTCAAACGGCCGATGTGACATGGGCTCCTTAACCCATGAAGCCCTGACTCAGATTCCAGTTCTTTCCAAAGCTGGTCTTGGACAGGCTGCAGGGTTTGTGGCAGGAAGAGCTGAGCCGCCTCCATGCCCACCCTCAAAATGAAATCCCACATCTCCTTTAAATTTCTCTCAAATTTTGATTGTTATATTCTCTTTGGTGCCCAGAGAAGATTCTATCTGCCCTTCCAAATTGTCTAATTGGCCAATGACATCTCCCCTCGGACTCAAAACCAAAAACTAGAGATGTTGGAAACTTAGCCCCACCCCTTTTCTCTACTTGCCTTCTCCTTTCTAGGAATTGTTTATAGATTTTAACTGTTTCATCATACATAGTTTTAGAGGGTTCTTCCAAATTGCCCCATAAAACAGTTATCAGTGATGCATTTAAATAAAATCATCACAAAAGTACAGGCAAAGACTGATTTTGTTTTGTGGGATCCAGCACTTGGATGAATTATGGGCCAAAACATCTCCGAAATCAACTGACCTCATACCTGGGGTCTGGACATAAATATTGATTTATCTTATTCAGAGAAAGGGTTGAACAAACAGAGTGGCCACTTCCTCTCCCCAAAGCCAAATCAAAACAAACTAGAGATTTCAGAGCTGAACCTGAATGCCTAAACCACCAAGAGCTGATGGTGAACAGCTTTTAAGAATCAGGGTGTCTCTTTGGTGGAGATTCATGAACTTGCCATGGTCCCTTGCCAAAAAGCCCTCCTATAAAGGGTCTGGCAGTTTGGAAGGGTTCTCTCCGGATAAGCAGAGTTCTCTGAGGTTTTACAAACTGAGCTTGGCAGGTGTACTAACCTCTCAGCAGGCTTTCGGAGAAACCCAGGAGAGAAGGCAGAAAAGAGGCAGAGAGGAGATAATTGAACTCTCAGAAAGAAAAACTGATTAATCCAGAAGAAACTTATAAACAGTGTCTGGAAGTATAGAGCCCCAGCTTCTGAATCATACAGAATTTGGGCGAGTCACTTAGCTTTGCCAATTAAAAAAATGGGACATTGGGACTTGCCTCGTGGTCAAGTGATTAGGATCACCATGTTTTCACTGCAGAGGGAGTGGGTTCCATACCTGGTCAGGGAAGTAAGATCCCATAAGCTTCAAGGCAGCGGATGAGAGGGCAGGGTGGGGGAAGGAGACAAAATAAAAACCAGGGGCAAAGTAATGCCTACTTCCCTTACTTGGCAGGTTCAGTGTCAGGGTCAAAATGAAATCATGAATAATCTTACCTGCAGAAATTGACAAGGATGGGCAAGTTCTGGGACTTGCAACATTTATGAATGTGTCACCCTCCATTCCATTCCTTATAACATATTAACATATGCTCCTCTTTTTCCCCCCTCAAAGGCAGGAGCACTAGGTTTGATTTCCCTTCTGAAAATTTACAAGACCTCACAGACTCAGTTTCTGTTGCGAGCTCAGCTTTCTCTGATCCATCTGGTGGTAGGTGACTTATTCTGCCCAACAGCCCTGGAAAGGGTTACCAGGAAGAGACTGTCTTCCAGAGAGGACTTAGCTTACTTAACATGTGTTCAGAGCTAGTTGTATGGAGATACAGGGACAGGCCTGGAAAAGGGCTACAAAAACCCTGAAAAGAACATTCCTGGAGGTCTCAAGCCTGGGCAAGAATTCTGGGATGGTTTTACCCAGGTCTGCCTTTGATCTGTCTGCAGAAATCTCAAGGTACTTTCTGTTCCTGCCACATAAGCATATATTGCCCTGAGAATGGAGTCACACTGTTTAAATTTCTCTACTTCTTGGAGCCTCCATATGCTCTACTGTAACTTACTCAGGGTTCTTGTGACGATTAAGTAAATATATATATATATATATATATATGCTGGTGTCTGGGGAGGCCTTACAAATAGCTGTGAAAAGAAGAGAAGCGAAAACCAAAGGAGAAAAGGAAAGATATAAGCATCTGAATGCAGAGTTCTAAAGAATAGCAAGAAGAGATAAGAAAGCCTTCTTCAGTGATCAATGCAAAGAAATAGAGGAAAACAATAGACTGGGAAAGACTAGAGATCTCTTCAAGAAAACTAGAGATACCAAGGGAACATTTCATGCAAAGATGGGCTCAATAAAGGACAGAAATGGTATGGACCTAACAGAAGCAGAAGATATTAAGAAGAGATGGCAAGAATACACAGAAGAACTGTACAAAAAAGATCTTCATGACCCAGATAATCACGATGGTGTGATCACTGACCTAGAGCCAGACATCCTGGAATGTGAAGTCAAGTGGGCCTTAGAAAGCATCACTATGAACAAAGCTAGTGGAGGTGATGGAATTCCAGTGGAGCTATTTCAAATCCTGAAAGATGATGCTGTGAAAGTGCTGCACTCAATATGCCAGCAAATTTGGAAAACTCAGCAGTGGCCACAGGACTGGAAAAGGTCAGTTTTCATTCCAATCCCAAAGAAAGGCAATGCCAAACAATGTTCAAACTACCGCACAATTGCACTCATCTCACACGCTAGTAAAGTAATGCTCAAAATTCTCCAAGCCAGGCTTCAGCAATACGTGAACCATGAATTTCCTGATGTTCAAGCTGGTTTTAGAAAAGGCAGAGGAACCAGAGATCAAATTGCCAACATCCGCTGGATCATGGAAAAAGCAAGAGAGTTCCAGAAAAACATCTATTTCTGCTTTATTGACTATGCCAAAGCCTTTGACTGTGTGGATCACAATAAACTGTGGAAAATTCTGAAAGAGATGGGAATACCAGACCACCTGATCTGCCTCTTGAGAAATACGTATGCAGGTCAGGAAGCAACAGTTAGAACTGGACATGGAACAACAGACTGGTTCCAATAGGAAAAGGAGTACGTCAAGGCTGTATATTGTCACCCTGCTTATTTAACTTCTATGCAGAGTACATCATGAGAAACGCTGGACTGGAAGAAACACAAGCTGGAATCAAGATTGCCGGGAGAAACATCAATAACCTCAGATATGCAGATGACACCACCCTTATGGCAGAAAGTAAAGAGGAACTAAAAAGCCTCTTGATGAAAGTGAAAGTGGAGAGTGAAAAAGTTGGCTTAAAGCTCAACATTCAGAAAACGAAGATCATGGCATCCGGTCCCACCACTTCATGGGAAATAGATGGGGAAACAGTGGAAACTGTGTCAGACTTTATTTTTCTGGGCTCCAAAATCACTGCAGATGGTGACTGCAGCCATGAAATGAAAAGACGCTTACTCCTTGGAAGGAAAGTTATGACCAACCTAGATAGCATATTCAAAAGCAGAGACATTACTTTGCCAACAAAGGTCCGTCTAGTCAAGGCTATGGTTTTTCCTGTGGTCATGTATGGATGTGAGAGTTGGACTGTGAAGAAGGCTGAGCGCCGAAGAATTGATGCTTTTGAAGTGTGGTGTTGGAGAAGACTCTTGAGAGTCCCTTGGACTGCAAGGAGATCCAACCAGTCCATTCTGAAGGAGATCAGCCCTGGGATTTCTTTGGAAGGAATGATGCTGAAGCTGAAACTCCAATACTTTGGCCACCTCATGCAAAGAGTTGACTCACTGGAAAAGACTCTGATGCTGGGAGGGATTGGGGGCAGGAGAAGAAGGGGACGACAGAGGATGAGATGGCTGGATGGCATCACTGACTCGATGGACGTGAGTCTGAGTGAACTCCGGGAGTTGGTGATGGACAGGGAGGCCTGGCGTGCTGGGATTCATGGGGTCGCAAAGAGTCGGACACGACTGAGCGACTGAACTGAACTGAACTGAACTGAAGTTGCTTCAGTCGTGTCCGACTCTGTGCAACCCCATAGACGGCAGCCCACCAGGCTCCCCCGTCCCTGGGATTCTCCAGGCAACGACACTGGAGTGGGTTGCCATTTCCTTCTCCAAAGTCCCTCAGTCGTGTTCGACTCTTCACGACCCCATGGACTGCAGCCTACCAGGCTCCTCCGTCCATGGGATTTTCCAGGCAAGAGTACTGGAGTGGGGTGCCATTGCCTTCTCTCTCTCTATATATATATGTATATATAAATTATGATTATATAAAATGATTACTTATATAAATAATTATATATAGCACTGTTGTGTGTTGTATTTATTTTTACTTTTGACTGTCCTGGGTCTTTTGCTATGTCTGGGCTTTCTCCAGTTGCAGCAAACAGGGGCTGCTCCTCGTTGCAGTGCTCGGACTTTTTAAAAAAAATTAATTTATCTTTTTATTGAAGGATAATTGCTGTACAGAATTTTGTTGTTTTCTGTCAAACCTCAGCATGAATCAGTTGTAGGTATACATATATCCCCTCCCTTTTGAACCTCCCTCCCATCTCCCTCTCCATCCCACCCCTCTCGGTTGATACAGAGCCCCTGTTTGAGTTTCCTGAGCCATACAGCAAATTCCTGTTGGCTATCTATTTTACATATGGTAATATAAGTTTCCACCTTACTCTCTCCATACATCTCACCCTCTCCTCCCCTCTCCCCATGTCCGTAAGTCTATTCTTTATGTCTGTTTCTCCATTGCTGCCCTGTAAATAAATTCTTTAGTACCATTTTTCTAGATTCTGTATATATGCGTTAGAATATTTATTTATCTTTGTCTTTCTGACTTACTTCACTGTGTATAATAGGTTCTAGGTTCATCCACCTCATTAGAATGGACTCAGATGCATTCCTTTTTAGGGCTGAGTAATATTCCATTGTGTATATGCACCACAACATCTTTATCCATTCATCTGTCGATGGACGTCTAGGTTGCTTCCATGTTCTAGCTATTGTAAATGGTGCTGCAATGAACGGTGGGATACATGTATCTTTTTCAATTTTGGTTTCCTCAGGGTATATGCCTAGGAGTGGGATTGCTGGGTCATATGGTGGTTTTATTCCTAGTTTTTTAAGGAATCTCCATACCGTCTTCCATAGTGGCTGTATCAATTTACACCCCCACCAACAGTGCAAGAGCGTTCCCTTTTCTCCACACCCTCTCCAGCATTTATTGTTTGTAGACGTTTTGATGATGGCCATTCTGACCGGTGTGAGGTGATATCTCATTGTAGTTTTGATTTGTATTTCTATAATAATGAGCAATGTTGAGCATTTTTTTTTCATGTTTGTTAGCCATCTGTATGTCTTCTTTGGAGAAATGTTTGTTAAGGTCTTTTTCCCACTTTTTGATTGGGTTGTTTGTTTTTCTGGTATTGAGTTGTATGAGCCGCTTGTATATTTGGGAAATTAACCCTTTGTCAATTGTTTCATTTGCTAAAAATATGGAATGCTTCACAAATTTACATGTCATCCTTGCGCAGGGGCCATGCTAACCTTTTCTGTATCATTCCAATTTTAGTATATGTGCTGCCGAAGCGAGCACATGCTCGGACTTCTTATTCGGTGACTTCTCTTGTTGCAGAGCACAGGCTCTAGGCAAGTCAGCTTCAGTACCTGCGGTATGTGGGCTCAGTAGCTGCAGCTCCTGGGCACTACAGTGTGGGCTTCGGTAGTTGTGGCACATGGGCTTAGTTGCTCCATGGCATGTGGAATATTCTGAGACCAGGGATCAAACCCGTGTCCGAGCATTGGCAGGCAGATTCCCATCCACTGTGCCAGGAGGGAAGTCCTAAAGGATTATGTATATAATGATTATGTATATAAATGATTATATATGTGTGTCACATGTGTGTTTCAGTTCAGTTCAGTTCAGTCACTCAGTCGTGTCCAACTCTTTGCGACTCCATGGACTGCAGCACGCCAGGCCTCCCTGTCCATCAGCAACTCCCGGAGATTCCCTCACACTCATGTCTATTGAGTCGGTAATGCCATCCAACCATCTCATATATATGTGTGTGTGTGTGTGTGTGTGTGTGTGTGTATATATATATATATATATATATATATATATATATGCGCAATTGGGGGCTTCCCAGGTAGCATTAGTGGCAATGAACCCGCTTGCCAATGCAGGAGACATAAGAGACACGGGTTCAATCCCAGGATCAGGAAGATCCCTTGAAGAAGGGCATGGCAACCCACTCCAGTTTTCTTGCCTGGAGGACCCTGTGGACAGAGGAGCCTGGCAGGCTACAGTCCATGGGGTTGCAGAGTTGGACACATATTGGAGCCATGCTTGTTTGGCATATAATGACCATAGTGTATCGGTTCCTTGTTTTGGTTTTGCCTGTCTTTGCAATGACATCTTTTTTTCTTCGCTCTTCTCTTTAGGGGAAACGTTCTTCCTCACAGGCACTTAAAAACAAACCTTCCATGGAATCCACTTCATCTAAAAGTTCCCAGGTTTGCAAAATCATCTAAACTCAGGGCACGTGTGTTTTCATTCTGATGCCCTTTGTCCAGGTTTCCACCTCCCTAAGTCACCAGGAGGCTCAGACCGAAATAGGTCTCCACCCAAAAGAGTCTGGTCTTTTGGCTAAGGTGAGTCTTCATAGCTGCCTTTGAAACAGAACTGAGCACTCAGAGAGGGTGAGTAACCACAGGTGCCTTGATGCCTCCCAATGGGTGTGTTTAGAGACCAGACTTGATGCTGTGGCCATCAGTTTATCTCCATAAGATGCCTATAAGCCACATGAGGGCAGAGACAATATTGTATAGTATCTCTAGTGCCTAGCAGTCAGTCAGTTCAGCCGCTCAGTCGTGTCCGACTCTGCGACCCCATTAACCGCAGCATGCCAGGCCTCCCGGTCCATCACCAACTCCCGGAGTCCACCCAAACCGGTGTCCATTGAGACAGTGATACCATCCAACCATCTCATCCTCCGTCGTCCCCTTCTCCTCCTGCCCTCAATCTTTCCCAGCATCGGGGTCTTTTCAAATGAGTCAGCTGTTCGCATCAGGTGGCCAAAGTATTGGAGTTTCAGCTTCAACATCAGTCCTTCCAAAGAACAGCCAGGACTGATCTCCTTTAGGATGGATGGGTTGGATCTCCTTGCAGTCCAAGGGACTCTCAAGAGTCTTCTCCAGCACCACAGTTCAAAAGCATCAATTCTTTGGCACTCAGCTTTCTTTATAGTCCAACTCTAAC
The DNA here is from genome assembly GCF_029378745.1 of Bos indicus. NCBI lineage: Eukaryota > Metazoa > Chordata > Mammalia > Artiodactyla > Bovidae > Bos > Bos indicus. The sequence continues at coordinate 15,291,396 of NC_091766.1, read as the reverse complement.
ATCCATACATGTAGTAAGGGCTAAATAGACAAGTGAAAATAAGTGATATTATTTTTGATGTGCCTGCCAACAGCATTATAGATGCCCTGCTTCTGAATTCCACTATTCTTGTTCAGTTGATCAGTCATTGTCTGACTCTCTGCGACCCCATTGACTGCAGCACATCAGGCTTCCCTGTCCCTCACCATCTCCTGGAGCTTGCTCAAACTCATGTCCATTGAGTCGGTGATATGATCCAACCATCTCATCCTCTGTCACCCCGTCCTCCTCCTGCCTTCAATCTTTCCCAGCATCAGGGTCTTTTCCAATGAGTCGGCTCTTCAAATAAGGTGACCAAAGTATTGGAGCTTTAGCTTCAGCATCAGTCCTTCCAATAAATATTCAGGGTTGATTTCCTTTAGGACTGACTGGTTTGATGGAATTTTGATCATTCATAACTCAAATTTGTCCTGGACTGCCACTCCTTTCTTTCAAGAAGAACCACAGTCTTGAAAGCAAACCCATATTGAGAACATGGAAAAAGCCCCTGATCCATAGTTGGGGAGGTTCAAAATTGACCATGACACCTCCTCATCGTCAAGGACTCCAGGAGAGAGAACAGGGCAGGATGTGTGTATAAACATGTATAATCCAAACCCATAGACTGTGCAACACAGAGTGATCCCTAATGTCAACTATGGACTCTGTGTGATGAAGATACATCAATGCAGGTTTATCAGTGGTGCCAGATACACCATTCTGGTGGGGATGGGGAGAGCTGGGGAGGCTGGCAGGCTAGGTTGTTATGGGGAAGGGCTGTTGGCAAATAGTGATTATAGACTTGCCACAAAACTTCAGTTTGTAAAAAATTTGCAGTGTCTGCCAAGCACAATAAGGTGAAGCATAGGGGATGTCCCTCGTGGTATCCAGTGGCTAAGACTCCATGCTTCCAATGCAGGGGATCTGGGTTCCATCCCCCGTCAGGGAACTAGATCCCACGTTCTGCAACTAAGACCTGGGGCAGTCAAAGAACTAAATAAATATTAAAAAATAAGTGAAGCATAATAAAATGAGGCATGCCTGTATTACTTATTACTTGTGTGATTAAGAAAAAAGTGAAATAAACCCGTCACGAGAAGACAAATGCTGTATTGAAGATTCCACCTTCAGGAGGTCTCTGTGAAAGTGAAAGTCTTTCAGTTGTGTCTAACTCTTTGTGACCCCAAGAACTATACTGTCCCTGGAATTCTCCAGGCCAGAATACTGGAGTGGGTAGCCTTTCCTTTCTCCAGGGGATCTTCCCAACCAGGGATCGAACCCCAATGTCTCCCACATTGCAGGCAGATTCTTTACCAGCTGAGCCACCAGGGAAGCCCTCAGGAGGTCTCCAGAAGGAGTCAAATTTCTATAAAGGAGAAAGTAAGATGATGGTTTCTAGGGGCTGAAGGAGGGGGACTGGGGAGTTATTTTTTAGTAGGGAGACAATTTAAGTCTGGGAAGATGGAAATATTTTGGAGATGCATGGTGGCCCTGGTTGAAAATGTGCATGCATGTGATGCCCCTGAATGGTGCACTTAAAATGATGAAGATGGCAAATTTCATGTTATGTGTCTTTTTTTTTTTCAATCTTTTGGCAGCACTGCAGAGCATGTGGAATCTTAATTCCCCAACCACAGATCGAACCCACATTCCCTGAACCCAGTTAACCACTGGACCACCAAGGAAGTCCCTGTTATGTGTCTTTTACCATGCTTAAATATTTAAAAAGAAAGAAGAAAAAATAGGAAGAAAGGAAGGAGGGAGGGAAAAAAGGGAGGAAGGGGGAAAAAGAAAAGAAAGAAGAAAAGAAATAAAAAAGAGAGATAAAGAAGGAAAGAAAGGAAGGATAGAAGGAAGAGAAAGAAAAAAGAAAGAAAGAGGGAAGAAACTTGCCAAAAGCTGCTGCAAGCCACATGTGTAACCTCGGCTCCCCTAACCTCTGACGTCAGCCATGGCCTCAGAGTCAATGTCAAGGGCAGCACAGCCTCTTAGATCTTTCAGGCCACTCTCTCCCCACTGCCAGGAATCTATGAGAATTCAGGAAGGAAAAACCCATCAGAAATCCCTACAGATGCCTGCTCTTCCAATTCAGCATCTTAGGACGCACAGCCACCCTACTGCCCTGCCCTGAATCTGGGCTCTGTCCTCCTCAGTTGAATAGACGGCAACTCTTCGTCTTGGGTCAGGGGGAGAAGTTACCTGACTACAGGTGCATTGGCCACAGTGAGCTGCCTGCAAATAGAGTGCTCTCCTTTTGCGTCTTTCCTTTTTTACTTAAAAATTTAATTAATTAATACTTATGCTAAAATGCACATAATATAAAATGTACCATCTTAACCATCTGAAACGTGCAGTTTAGAGATTTCCCTGGAGCTCCAGTGGTTAAGCAGAGAAGGCAATGGCACCCCATCCAGTACTCTTGCCTGGAAAATCCCATGGACGGAGGAGCCTGGTAGGCTGCAGTCCATGGGGTCACGAAGAGTCGGACACGACTGAGCGACTTCACTTTCACTTTTCACTTTCACGCATTGGAGAAGGAAATGGCAACCTACTCCAGTGTTCTTACCTGGAGAATCCCAGGGACGGGGGAGCCTGGTGGGCTGCCGTCTATGGGGTCACACAGAGTCGGACACGACTGAAGCAACTTAGCAGCAGCAGCAGCAGCCAGTCGTTAAGACTCTGCACTTCCACTGCAGGAGATGTGGGTTTAATCCCTGGTTGGAAAACTAAGATTCCACACGTGGGGAAAAAAAAAAAAAGGAAATCTGCATTTCAGTGACATTAAGTACATTCACATTGTTGTCCAACCATTACCACCATCCATCTCCAAGACCCTTTCATCTTGCAAAAGTAAAACTCTGTCCCCACTGAATACTAACTCCCCATCCTCCCTCCCCCAGCCCCTGGCACCTATCATTCAGCTTTCTGTCTCTATGAAATTGGCTCCTTTAGGGACCTAATATGGACTTTACAGACGGCTCAGTGGTAAAGAATCTGACTGCCAATGCAAGAGATGCAAGAGATGCAGATTCGATCCTTGGATTGGGAAGGTCCACTGGAGAAGGAAATGGCCACCCACTCCAGTATTCTTGCCTGGAACATTCTAAGGACAGAGGAGCCTGGCGGGTTTTACAGTCCTTGGGGTTTCAAAAAGTTGAACGTGACTGAGCACGCATACACACACACACACACATGGACCTGATATAAGTGGAGGCATCCAGTATTTGTCTTTTTGTGACTGGTTTATTTCAGTGCGCATGGTGACCTCAGGGTTCATCCATACTGTAGCATGTGTCTGAATTGCCTTCCTTTTAAGGCTGAATGATATTGCTTGGTATACATACACCACGGGCAGGTCGTGGTGGAGAGATCTGACAGAATGTGGTCCCCTGGAGAAGGGAATGGCAAACCACTTCAGTATTCTTGCCTTGAGAACCCCATGAACAGTATGAAAAGGCAAAATGATAGGATACTGAAAGAGGAACTCCCCAGGTCAGTAGGTGCCCAGTATGCTACTGGAGATCAGTGGAGAAATAACTCCAGAAAGAATGAAGGGATGGAGCCAAAGCAAAAACAATATCCAGCTGTGGATGTGACTGGTGATAGAAGCAAGGTCCAATGCTGTAAAGAGCAATATTGCATAGGAACCTGGAATGTCAGGTCCATGAATCAAGGCAAATTGGAAGTGGTTGAAAAGAGGTGGCAAGAGTGAATGTCGACATTCTAGGAATCAGTGAACTCAAATGGACTGGAATGGGTGAGTTTAACTCAGATGACCATTATATCTATTACTGCGGTCAGGAATCCCTCAGAAGAAATGGAGTAGCCATCATGGTCAACAAAAGAATCTGAAACGCAGTACTTGGATGCAATCTCAAAAACGACAGAATGATCTCTGTTCGTTTCCAAAGCAAACCATTCAATATCACAGTAATCCAAGTGTATGCCCCAACCAGTAACGCTGAAGAAGCTGAAGTTGAACGGTTCTATGAAGACCTACAAGACCTTTTAGAACTAACACCCAAAAAAGATGTCCTTTTCATTATAGGGGACTGGAATGCAAAAGTAGGAAGTCAAGAAACACCTGGAGTAACAGGAAAATTTGGCCTTGGAATACGCAATGAAGCAGGGCAAAGACTAATAGAGTTTTGCCAAGACAATGCACTGGTCATAGCAAACACCCTCTTCCAACAACACAAGAGAAGACTCTACACATGGACATCACCAGATGGTCAACACCAAAATCACATTGATTATGTTCTTTGCAGACAAAGATGGAGAAGCTCTATACAGTCAACGAAAACAAGACCAGGAGCTGACTGTGGCTCAGATCATGAGCTCCTTATTTCCAAATTCAGACTTAAATTGAAGAAAGTAGGGAAAACCACTAGACCATTCAGGTATGACCTAAATCAAATCCCTTATAATATTACAGTGGAAGTGAGAAATAGATTTAAGGGCCTAGATCTGATAGATAGAGTGCCTGATGAACTATGGAAGGAGGTTCGTGGCATTGTACAGGAGACAGGGATCAAGACCATCCCCATGGAAAAGAAATGCAAAAAAGCAAAATGGCTGTCTGGGGAGGCCTTACAAATAGTTGTGAAAAGAAGAGAAGAGAAAAGCAAAGGAGAAAAGGAAAGATATAAGCATCTGAATGCAGAGTTCCAAAGAATAGCAAGAAGAGATAAGAAAGCCTTCCTCAGTGATCAATGCAAAGAAATAGAGGAAAACAATAGACTGGGAAAGACTAGAGATCTCTTCAAGAAAATTAGAGATACCAAGGGAACATTTCATGCAAAGATGGGCTCGATAAAGACAGAAATAGTATGGACCTAACAGTAGCAGAAGATATTAAGAAGAGATGGCGAGAATACACAGAAGAACTGTACAAAAAAGATCTTCATGACCCAGATAATCACGATGGTGTGATCACTGACCTAGAGCCAGACATCCTAGAATGTGAAGCCAAGTGGGCCTTAGAAAGCATCACTACGAACAAAGCTAGTGGAGGTGATGGAATTCCAGTGGAGCTATTTCAAATCCTGAAAGATGATGCTGTGAAAGTGCTGCACTCAATATGCCAGCAAATTTGGAAAACTCAGCAGTGGCCACAGGACTGGAAAAGGTCAGTTTTCATTCCAATCCCAAAGAAAGGCAATGCCAAAGAATGCTCAAACTACCACACAATTGCACTCATCTCACACGCTAGTAAAGTAATGCTCAAAATTCTCCAAGCCAGGCTTCAGCAATATGTGAACCGTGAACTTCCTGATGTTCAAGCTGGTTTTAGAAAAGGCAGAGGAACCAGAGATCAAATTGCCAACATCCGCTGGATCATGGAAAAAGCAAGAGAGTTCCAGAAAAACATCTATTTCTGCTTTATTGACTATGCCAAAGCCTTTGACTGTGTGGATCATAATAAACTGTGGAAAATTCTGAAAGAGATGGGAGTATCAGACCACCTGACCTGCCTCTTGAGAAATCTGTATGCAGGTCAGGAAGCAACAGTTAGAACTGGACATGGAACAACAGACTGGTTCCAAATAGGAAAAGGAGTACGTCAAGGCTGTATATTGTCACTCTGCTTATTTAACTTCTATGCAGAGTACATCATGAGAAACGCTGGACTGGAAGAAGCACAAGCTGGAATCAAGATTGCCGGGAGAAAAATCAATAACCTCAGGTATGCGGATGACACCACCCTTATGGCAGAAAGTAAAGAGGAACTAAAAAGCCTCTTGATGAAAGTGAAAGTGGAGAGTGAAAAAGTTGGTTTAAAGCTCAACATTCAGAAAACGAAGATCATGGCATCCGGTCCCATCACTTCATGGGAAATAGATGGGGAAACAGTGGAAACTGTGTCAGACTTTATTTTTTTGGGCTCCAAAATCACTGCAGATGGTGACTGCGGCCATGAAATGAAAAGACGCTTACTCCTTGGAAGGAAAGTTATGACCAACCTAGATAGCATATTCAAAAACAGAGACATTACTTTGCCAACAAAGGTCCGTCTAGTCAAGGCTATGGTTTTTCCTGTGGTCATGTATGGATGTGAGAGTTGGACTGTGAAGAAGGCTGAGCGCCGAAGAATTGATGCTTTTGAAGTGTGGTGTTGGAGAAGACTCTTGAGAGTCCCTTGGACTGCAAGGAGATCCAACCAGTCCATTCTGAAGGAGATCAGCCCTGGGATTTCTTTGGAGGGAATGATGCTGAAGCTGAAACTCCAGTACTTCGGCCACCTCATGCGAAGAGTTGACTCATTGGAAAAGACTCTGATGCTGGGAGGGATTGGGGGCAGGAGGAGAAGGGGACGACAGAGGGTGAGATGGCTGGATGGCATCACTGACTCGATGGACGTGAGTCTGAGTGAACTCCGGGAGTTGGTGATGGACAGGGAGGCCTGGCGTGCTGGGATTCATGGGGTCGCAAAGAGTCGGACACAACTGAGCGACTGAGCTGAACTGAACTGATACATACACCACATTTTTTCATTCATCCTCTGATGGACACCTGGGTTGCCTTTTATGGCTGTAGTGAATCATGTTACTATGAAATCATGGGTTTGCAAATCTCTTTTGAGTCCCTACTTTCAATTCTTCTGGGTGTATATGTACCTATAAGTCAGTTGCTGGATCATATCTATTTTTAATTGATTGAGGAACCTCCATGCTATTTTCCACAGCAGCTGCACCGTTTTACATTTCTTTTCTTTTATTTATAGAATCTCAATCCTGTTTCAGGCTATAATGTGCCCAGTTAAAATTATTTCCCAGAATCCCTTGCTGCTAGTGGTAGTCCCAAGACCAATGAAGCAGGTGGAAATTTCTGCCCTGGTGAAAATACAATTTTATTTTATTTTATCTTATTTTGATCATATTTTAATTCAATTTTTTATTTTTTTAAACTTTATTTGGAAACTTTAGTTGTTTTGGGTGTGGAGCATGTGGGATCTTAATTCCCTGACCAGGGATGAACCCACACCCCTTGCTTTGGAAACACATAGTCTCAAAGACTGGACCACGAGGGAAGTCCTAAAATTCAATACTTTTTTTTTTTAATGTTTAGTTATTTATTTTTTGGCTGAGGTGGGACTTCGTTGCTGCTCAGGCATTCGAGATCTCATTGTGGCACACAGAATCTCTAAGTTTTGGTGTAGTGGAAGTAGTTCCCTGACCAGGGATCGAACTCCTGCCCTTTGCAGTGGGAGCATGGCATCTTAGCCACAGCACCACCAGAGAAGTCTGTAAATGCGTTGTTCTTTTACAGTATGCAGCTGAAGTTGATGGTAACTGATATAAAGAGATCTGAGTAAAAATACCACCTACGCTCCAGGGATCTCCTTTTTTTTTTTTTTTTTTAAGATTTATTTATTTGTTCATTCATTATTTATTTATGTTATTTTTGGTTGCGCTGGGCCTTCGTTGCTGTGCACGAGCTCTCTCTAGGCTGGGTAAGCAGGGGCTACTCTTCATTGAGGTGCTCGGGCTTCTCATCGCCTCGGTTTCTCTTCTTGTGGCTCTGAGGCTCTATAGCCATGGCTCAGTAATTGTGGTGCATGGAGTTAGTTATTCCAAGGCATGTGGGATCTTTCTGGACCAGGGATTGAACCCATGTCCCCTTCTCAGCAGGTGGATTCTTTACCACTGAGCCACCAGGGAAGCCCAGGGACCTTCTGACCGAGTGTTTTACCCTTGCCTTGATTTTGTGGGTTGTGGGTGGAGAACCACCCATTCTGAGCACAAACCTCAGTTCCGCCACTTCCTGGGTGACGTTGGGCAAGTTACTTTGCCCCTCTGTGCATTGATCTCGTCAGGCATCAAACGGATGTGAGGATGATTTTTGCTTTTTGAGATTAGTACCTGCATCACAGGAGGAAATGGCATTAGCTGCTATTGTTCCTGACCAAGGTTCTTCACCATCTCCAATCAGTAGAAACTAAAAGTGTTAGTCACGGGTTGTCATTCTCTTTTCCAGGGGATCTTTCCAACTCAGGAACTGAACCGAGGTTTCCTGCATTGCAGGGAGATTCTTTACCATCTGAGCCATCAGGGAAGCCCAGGAATTGACTAGAGGCCAGAAAAGAAACTCAGACAAGGCTTCACTGTGGCCCCTGCTGCAGCTGGGGGGAGTGAGAACAAGCAACAGGTTCCCTTGCTTGTTCTTTATATGGGGTGAGGCTAGGCGTGTGTCCAGGGGGTGGGTCAGAAGGGTGGCTTAGGTGCTTTGCCCACCCCTCTGGTGGTTTTGAGTACAGAGGGCATTTGCAGTACCTTGCTTTTGATCTCAACACCCCGTTTTTTAAGGAGCGTTTAATTTATTTTGGCTGTGCTGGGCCTTTGCTGCAGGCTTTCTCTAGTTGCAGTGAGCTGGGGGCTACTATCTAGTTGGGATATGCAGAATTCTGCACAGTTATTTTTAGTCCCATATAGTTTCTTTGTATTTTGTTGCTGGAGGAGAGGCGTGTCTAGGTGGAAGCCTTGCAGAACTGCAGCAAAGCGTCCCAAGTGCCAGCCTGTCTCCCCATTATTGTTACTATTGTTATCACTGTTGTGGCAATGCCAGTGCATTCCCTGGGCGACCAGGTGTCCTCTCCTGGCATTCGAGTCCTCTCAGTCCCTTCTCGTCCATGTGTGTGTGTGTGTGTGCATGCTAAGTCGCTTCAGTCGTGTCTGACTCTTTGTGACCCCGTGGACTGTGGCCCACCAGGTTCCTCTGTCCATGGGATTTTCTAGGCCAGAATACTGGACTAGGTTGCTGAGCCCTCCTCCAGGGATCTTGCCAACATAGGGATTGAACCTGTGTCTCTTATGTCTCCTGCATTGGCAGGCATGTTCTTTACCACGAGTGCCAAGTGGGAAGCCTATCTCTAAGTGAGTGCCATGGGCTCTGCCTTTGTTTATTCTGTTCCCTCTACCAGAAATGCCTTTCCTTCTACTCTCCTCATCCAACCTTTTTGGGCATTTGGGGGATCTTGTCTGCCCATCAGCCTTTCCCCCTACTTCTAGTAACAGGAGGGAGGGAGGGAGGGACCATTCTTCCCTAATTCTCAATCCATGCATTTTTGGGCAAGGAATAGCCTGGCAACAGTAAGGGATTGGCCACGTGACCTGGGTCTGACAAATTAGAATAATAAATCACCCCCAACTTCAGAGATTGACTCAAGAATGGACCTGTGACTCAAACCAGGGTAAAAGGAATTTGCTTCCTGTTGGGGTAGCTGAGTTGGGAAGGATGGAGCAATGGGGAAGTCATCTTGGTTGACACCATTAGGGGAGTGTTTGCTGAGGGGAAGGCCCCAGAGAGGCAAGAACAAACAAGACATGGAGACTTGACCTCATAGCTAGAGCTAAGCACCTAGATACAGCCATGCCTGAAGGCACCCTATGGAATTTTAAGCTATAGGAACCAATGTATTCCCTCCTTTTTAAGTCTAAGTATAGTTGATTTACAATGTTGTGTTAATTTCTGCTGTACAGTAAAGTTATTCTGATATATTGTGGCTATTCAGTCACTCAGTCATGTCAGACTCTTTGTGATCCCATGAATGGCAGCTCGCCAGACTTCCCTTCACCATCTCCTGGAGTTTGCTCAAACTCAAGTCCATTGACTCGGTGATGCCATCCAACCCTCTCATCCTCTATCATCCCCTTCTTCTCCTGCCTTCAGTCTTTTCCAGCATCAGAGTCTTTTCCAATGAGTAGGCTCTTCGCATCAAGTGGCCAAAGTATTGGAGCTTCAGCTTCAGCACAATCCTTCCAATAATATTCAGGGTTGATTTCCTTTAGAATTTACTGGTTTGGATCTCCTTGCTGTCCAAAGGTCTCCAGAGTCTTCTCCAATATCACAATTTGAAAGCGTCAGTTCTTCAGCATTCAGCCTTCTTTATGGTCCAACTCACATATCTGTACATGACTACTGGAAAAACCCTAGCTTTGATTATATGAACATTTGTTGGCAAAGTGATGTCTCTGCTTTTTAATACACTGTCTAGTCTTCTCATAGCTTTCCTTCCAAGGAGTATCTTATAAGTTCATGGCTGCAGTCATTGTCCGGTACCCTCCCTCCCTTTTGTCTGTTCAACATGTGAACTCCTTTCCTGTATTTGGAGGTCTACCTCCCCTCTCCAACTTTAGAAATTCCAAAGGCCAGATACTCACTTTCCCAGTATCCTTTGAACAAGAATGTGAGTATATGACCTGGACTCAGCCAATCATAGCCTCACACCCAGGAATTTGACTCCATACCAGGACTGTGGCTCTAATATCCATTGTCTTTGATTCTGAAACAACCCGAGCTGGTTTGAGGCATTTGCAAGCAGGAACTCTACTTGATAAAACATCTATTCGACGAACAGTGAATGAAATAACCCATATCTGGGGCTAGAAAAAACGCTGATGTCACCTCTGCAAATTCTCAACCTCAGGATCTCCAACTTAGACCATTCCTCTGAGGTTGGTCTAAATTCCATCTGTTTTCATTGCTTAGATGATGGGGTTGTTTGTTACAGCAGCAAATAATCAGCACGTCATGACTGATACAATTATTCCCCCTCTTAGTTTGAAATAATTATAGATTTAAAATAAGTCACAAAAATAGTACAGAAATGTCCCTTGGACATTTCTCCCCAACCTTCCTCAGTGATGGGTAACATCTATATCACTACTTTATTAAACTAGGAAATTGATCTTCAGTTCAGTTCAGTCGCTCAGTTGTGTCCGACTCTTTGCGACCCCATGAATCCCAGCACGCCAGGCCTCCCTGTCCATCACCAACACCCGGAGTTCACTCAGACTCACGTCCATCGAGTCAGTGATGCCATCCAGCCATCTCACCCTCTGTCGTCCCCTTCTCCTCCTGCCCCCAATCCCTCCCAGCATCAGAGTCTTTTCCAATGAGTCAACTCTTCACATGAGGTGGCCGAAGTATTGGAGTTCCAGCTTTAGCATCATTCCTTCCAAAGAAATCCCAGGGCTGATCTCCTTCAGAATGGACTGGTTGGATCTCCTTGCAGTCCAAGGGACTCTCAAGAGTCTTCTCCAACACCACAGTTCAAAAGCATCAATTCTTTGGTGCTCAGCCTTCTTCACAGTCCCACTCTCACATCCATACATGACCACTGGAAAACCATAGCCTTGACTAGAGGGCCTTTGTTGGCAAAGTAATGTCTCTGCTTTTCAATATGCTATCTAGGTTGATCATAACTTTTCTTCCAAGGAGTAAGCATCTTTTAATTTCATGGCTGCAGTCACGATCTGCAGTGATTTTGGAGCCCCCCCCAAAAAATAAAGTCTGACACTGTTTCCACTGTTTCTCCATCTATTTCCCATGAAGTGATGGGACCGGATGCCATGATCTTCGTTTTCTGAATGTTGAGCTTTAAACCAACTTTTTCACTCTCCACTTTCACTTTCATCAAGAGGCTTTTTAGTTCCTCTTTACTTTCTGCCATAAGGGTGGTGTCATCTGCATACCTGAGGTTATTGATATTTCTCCTGGCAATCTTGATTCCAGCTTGTGCTTCTTCCAGCCCAGCGGTTCTCATGATGTACTCTGCATAGAAGTTAAATAAGCAGGGTGACAATATACAGCCTTGACGTACTCCTTTTCCTATTTGGAACCAGTCTGTTGTTCCACGTCCAGTTCTAACTGTTGCTTCCTGACCTGCATACAGATTTCTCAAGAGGCAGGTCAGGTGGTCTGGTATTCCCATCTCTTTCAGAATTTTCCAGTTTATTGTGATCCACACAGTCAAAGGCTTTGGCATAGTCAATAAAGCAGAAATAGATGTTTTTCTGGAACTCTCTTGCTTTTTCCATGATCCAGCGGATGTTGGCAATTTGATCTCTGGTTCCTCTGCCTTTTCTAAAACCAGCTTGAACATCAGGAAGTTCACGGTTCACATATTGCTGAAACCTGGCTTGGAGAATTTTGAGCATTACTTTACTAGCGTGTGAGATGAGTGCAATTGTGCGGTAGTTTGAGCATTCTTTGGCATTGCCTTTCTTTGGGATTGGAATGAAAACTGACCTTTCCAGTCCTGTGGCCACTGCTGAGTTTTCCAAATTTGCTGGCATATTGAGTGCAGCACTTTCACGGCATCATCTTTCAGGATTTGAAATAGCTCCACTGGAATTCCATCACCTCCACTAGCTTTGTTCATAGTGATGCTTTCTAAGGCCCACTTGGCTTCACATTCTAGGATGTCTGGCTCTAGGTCAGTGATCACATCATCGTGATTATCTGGGTCATGAAGATCTTTTTTGTACAGTTCTTCTGTGTATTCTTGCCATCTCTTCTTAATATCTTCTGCTTCTGTTAGGTCCATACCATTTCTGTCTTTATCGAGCCCATCTTTGCATGAAATGTTCCCTTGGTATCTCTAATTTTCTTGAAGAGATCTCTAGTCTTTCCCAGTCTATTGTTTTCCTCTATTTCTTTGCATTGATCGCTGAGGAAGGCTTTCTTATCTCTTCTTGCTATTCTTTGGAACTCTGCATTCAGATGCTTATATCTTTCCTTTTCTCCTTTGGTTTTCACTTCTCTTCTTTTCACAGCTATTTGTAAGGCCTCCCCAGATAGCCATTTTCCTTTTTTGCATTTCTTTTCCATGGGGATGGTCTTGATCCCTGTCTCCTGTACAATGTCACAAACCTCATTCCATAGTTCATCATGCACTCTATCTATCAGATCTAGGCCCTTAAATCTATTTCTCACTTCCACTGTATAATCATAAGGGATTTGATTTAGGTCATACCTGAATGGTCTAGTGGTTTTCCCTACTTTCTTCAATTTAAATCTGAATTTGGAAATAAGGAGCTCATGATCTGAGCCACAGTCAGCTCCTGGTCTTGTTTTCGTTGACTGTATAGAGCTTCTCCATCTTTGTCTGCAAAGAACATAATCAATGTGATTTCGGTGTTGACCATCTGGTGATGTCCATGTGTAGAGTCTTCTCTTGTGTTGTTGGAAGAGGGTGTTTGCTATGACCAGTGCATTGTCTTGGCAAAACTCTATTAGTCTTTGCCCTGCTTCATTGCGTATTCCAAGGCCAAATTTTCCTGTTACTCCAGGTGTTTCTTGACTTCCTACTTTTGCATTCCAGTCCCCTATAATGAAAAGGATATCTTTTTTGGGTTAGTTAGTTAGGTCTTCATAGAACCATTCAACTTCAGCTTCTTCAGCGTTACTGGTTGGGGCATAGACTTGGATTACTGTGATATTGAATGGTTTGCCTTGGAAACGAACAGAGATCATTCTGTCATTTTTGAGATTGCATCCAAGTACTGGATTTCGGACTCTTATGTTGACCATGATGGCTACTCCATTTCTTCTGAGGGATTCTTGACCGCAGTAGTAGATATAATGGTCATCTGAGTTAAATTCACCCATTCCAGTCCATCTTAGTTCGCTGATTCCTAGAATGACATTCACTCTTGTCATCTCTTGTTTGACCACTTCCAATTTGCCTTGATTCATGGACCTGACATTCCAGGTTCCTATGAAATATTGCTCTTTACAGCAATGGAGCTTGCTTCTATCACCAGTCACATCCACAGCTGGGTATTGTTTTGCTTTGGCTCCATCCCTTCATTCTTTCTGGAGTTATTTCTCCACTGATCTTCAGTAGCATATTGGGCACCTACCGACCTGGGGAGTTCCTCTTTCAGTATCTTATCATTTTGCCTTTTCATACTGTTCATGGGGTTCTCAAGGCAAGATTACTGAAGTGGTTTGCCATTCCCTTCTCCAGTGGACCACATTCTGTCAGATCTCTCGACCATGAGCCACCCGTCTTGGGTTGCCCCACGGGCATGGCTTAGTTTCACTGAGTTAGACAAGGCTGTGGTCCTAGTGTGATTAGATTGACTAGTTTTCTGTGAGTATGGTTTCAGTGTGTCTGCCCTCTGATGCTCTCTTGCAATACCTACCGTCTTACTTGGATTTCTCTTACCTTGGGCGTGGGGTATCTCACACCCAAGGTAAGAGATTGATCTGAGGACAGTGCAATTATACATAGACTTAACTCTGATTTTATTAACCAATAAAAATGAGCGGCATGTATCCTCTCTTTTTTTCATATATAAGCCCTTTTTCATGTCCCTGTTATGATGTTTAATGACTTTTCAGTATCTTCCAGGTGAAACTTAGCAGGTGTCACCAATGCCTCATTGTTTTGCCCTTCAGTTTCCACCAAAAATATGGAAATGATACCTGTACATGTATTAATTCCTTTGTATCCCTAGTGATTTCCTTAAAAGAAATTCCTGAGGAAAGGGTCTAAACATATTTACGTCATTTTGTCAAATTGCTTTTTATTTTTATTTTTTTTTGCCATGCTGTGTGACGGTGGGATCTTAGTTACCTGACCAGGGATTGAACCCAAGCCCCTGCTGTGGAAGCGTGGAGTCGTAACAAGTGGACTGCCAGGGAAGCTCCTCAAATGGTTTTTTAGAAAGCCACATCCAGGCACCTGTCATAGTCTGAGCACAGGTTGGAAAAGAATTTCCAGACACAGAGTGTTTCGGAAAAGAATAAGTTTATGAAAAATAAAGAGCAGAGATAAGGGCGGCACTGCTTATCTTTCAGGGCAATCTCCTGAAAGGCCAGGAAGAGGTGACGCTTTTCATGGGTTAGGAGCCAATTTTGATAGCCTCAAGACAAAGAAAATTCCTGCTGCAAGAGTGGCATTAGGTGATTGGCATTAGGTTAGGGTGGGTATTTTTACCTCATGTGGGGTCAGTGAGCTCTGTGGGGTCAGGGGGGCTCTTGGCAGTGGTCACAGTGGGGCTCAGTCGGTTCCGGAGACAACCTTGGTTCTGGCTCCACCTCAGTGGCCTTGGTACAAGGTTTCAAACCTGCGACCTTGGTATGGACTCCACAGCCCAGACTGGGATATGAGGGCCCGCCTTTTTACCACCTTGCCAACATCCCATTATCACTTAACAAATCTATAATAATTTGCAAAGACCCTGATGCTGGGAAAGATTGAGGGCAGGAGGAGAAGGGGATGGCAGAGGATGAGATGGTTGGATGGCATCACCAACTCAATGGACATGGGTTTGGGTGAACTCCGGGAGCTGGTGATGGACAGGGAGGCCTGGCGTGCTGCAGTTCGTGGGGTCACAAAGAGTCGGACATGACTGAGCGACTGAATTGAACTGAACTGAAGCCAAACAAAAATAAGGATTTCATCATTGTTTTAATTTGCCTTTATTTGGTTTTAATTTGTCTTTACATTCTTTTTTTTCATGTATGTGCGTGCACGCTCAGTTGCTAGAAGTCTTTGAGACTCCAGGGACTGTAGCCCACTGTAGCTCAGGCACCTCTGTCCATGGGATTTCCCAGGCAAGAATAATGGTTGCCATTTCCTCCTCCAGGGGATCTTCCCAACCCAGGGATCGAACCCGCGTCTCCTGCATCTCCTGCATTGCAGGCGGATTCTTTTACTGCTGAGCCACCAGGGAAGCCCTTTTCACCCCACATACACACACTCATATTTCTTTTCTGTCACTCTTCTCTAAGCCTTTTGAAGAAAAACAGCAAACAGAAAGCAAACAAGTTAGCCTTTCTTTCTCATCCCCCTCCTGTTAGTTACTTATCAACAAGCTTTCACGGGTGTCTTGAGAATGTGTTTTGGAAGCAGACATTCCGAGGATTCTTGCAGGGAGTGCCCACATACTTCCTCCCCCAGATTGTCAACAAAAGGTGAGAAGGGGCAGGAAAGTGACATTTGAGACGAGGCTCAGGGGAAGGAGACTCGCCAGGTGAACCGTGACGGGAAGAGGGACACCCATGTGCAGACACCTGTAAGTGTGCGGTGTGAAATTTCAGTATGGCTGAGGTTAGGAAGGTTTGCCAGGCTCAGATGATCAGAGCCCTATGTGCGCTCAGGAGTTGGGGTTTAGAAGTCTCTGGCCACGTGGGAAAAACTCCTGGTGGGAAGTGAGGGTGGGCAAGCAGGGAGGAGAGGACCACACTGGTGCAGACCAGGGATGGCAGTGGCGGTGGGTCAGGCAGAGGCCAAGGTGGAGAAGAGGCGGGTGGACTGAATACACTTTGAAAGGAAAACGGGCTGGCCTGGGGACGGGCAGGATGGAGGAGGCTGAGGGAAAGGGATGAGAGTGACTTAGATTTCCTGGGGCCATTGGAGCCACCTAAGAGATGGGGACACAGCAGCAGAATCAGGTGGGAACATAATGAGCTGGGCTTTGGGCAACTTGTCAGTATTAATGCTCCAGAAAATACAAATGGCCTCATTGAAGCAGAAATCTTTGCAACCATGACATAAACTAGAAACTATTCTAGTGAATTAAGCATTGGTGAGGAATCAAGAAATGGTTCTTAAAAGGGACACGTGGGGACTTCCTTTGGCAGTCCGGTGGCTTAGACAGCACACTTCCGATGCAGGGAGCAAAGTTTTGTTCCTTGGTCAGAGAACTAAGATCCTGCATGCTGCATCCTGTGACCAAAAAAAAAAAAAAAAACAAAACCCTAAAAACTAAACAATAAATAAATAAACAGCCATAAAAGGACATGTGTCTAGAAACTCATGAGCTTGGAAAAGCTCCCAAATCCATCTTCTTGTCCCCTGCCTCCAGCTGTTCAGGATACAGTGTGTCTGGGGTATATCCTGACAAATATTTTCCTAAATGTCTATGTGGCAGTGACATGGTCCAGAACAAATATATGCGATCCTGTGTATGTGCCCAGAAAAGGCATCTTGCTGGACATTTCATTATGCGGTTTGCTTTTCTAGCCTTAGCATTGTCTTAAAGATCTTTCCATGTTAGCTTTCTGTTTTATTTTTGGCTCTGCTGGGTTTGTTCTTGTGCGAGGGCTTCTCTCTAGTTGAAGTGAGTGGGGGCTACCCCCTAGTTGTGATGCAGTGGCTTCTCATTGCTGTGGCTTTTGTTGTTGCAGAGCATAGGGCTCAGTAGTTGTGGTGCACAGGCTTAGTTGCCCCACATCGTGTGGAATCTTCTGTCCCTGCATTGGCAGGCAGATTCTTAACCACTTGACCACCAGGAAAGTCCTCTCCATGTTAGCTTAATTAGACCCATGTCATGGGAAAAATTGTTTTAGGATGTTCCAGTTGCTATCACTGTGTAGAAAAACCATCATGGTACAGCTTAGTGGCTTGAAACAACGTTCAGTTTATTCTCTCGTGGTTCCTTTGCATCAGGAAAATGGGAAGGGCTCAGCCGGGTGGGTGCCCACAGCTGGGGGTTTGCCCCTCTTGTGGGCTTGGTGGTCTCTTGGCATGGGCTTATTTGTGCTTTCTCACAACACGGTGGCTTCTAGGCATTTGGGCTGTTCCATGAGAGATGAGGGCTTCAAGAGGGAGTATCCCAACAAGCTGTGGTGCTTTGTATGAGCCCTTCTCAGCAGGCAGTCACTTCTACTGCATTCCACTGCTAATCAGAGTCCCAAGCCAAAGTCAAGGGAAGAATAATTAGATTCCATGCCCTTTTTCTTTTTTTTTTCAATACACTGTCTTGTCTAGTTCTCTTTAATTAATTTCTAGATCCAGTCACTCTCCTGCATCAGTTTTTTAAATTTAAGTATGCAGATAATACCACTTTAATGGCAGAAAACGAAGAGGAACTAAAGAGCCTCTTGATGAAGGTGAAAGAGGAAAGTGAAAAATCTGGCTTAAAACTCAGTATTCAAAAAATGAAGATCATGGCATCCAGTCACATCACTTCATGGCAAATAGATGGGGAAAAGTGGAAATGTGACAGATTTTATTTTCTTGGGCTCCAAAATCACTGCAGATGGTGACTGCAGCCATGAAATTAAGACTTGCTCCTTGGAAGAAAATCTATGACAGCCTAGACAGTGTATTAAAAAGCAGAGATATCACTTTGTCAACAAAGGATCATAAAGTCAAAGCTATGGTTTTTCCAGTAGTCATGTATGGATGTGAGAGTTGGATCATAAAGAAGGCTGAGCGCTCAAGAATTGATGCTCTCAAACTGTGGTGCTAGAGGACTCTTGAAAATAACTTGGACTGCAAGATCAAACAGTCAATTCTAAAGGAAATCAACCTTGAATATTCACTGGGAGATTGATGTTGAACCTGAAGCTCCAATACTTTGGCCATCTGTTGCAGAGTCAACTCTTTGGAAAAGATCCTGATGCTGGGAAAGATTGATGGCAAGAGAAGGGGGCAACAGAGGATGAGGTGGTTGGATGGATGGCATCACTGACTCAATGGACATGAGTTTGAGCAAACTCAAGGAGATAGTGAAGGACAGGGAAGCCTGGCATGCTGTAGTCCACGGGGTCGCAGAGTCAGACACGACTTGGCAGCTGAACAACAACAACGGTAGTTGGCTTACAATGTTGTTTCTGTGTACAGCAAAGTTATACATATATGTTTATTATTCCTTTTCAGATTCTTTTCTTTTTTTAAAAAATTGATTTATGGTTGTGCTCAGTCTTGTTTGCTGCTCACGGTCTTTCTCTGGTTTCAGTGAGCAGTGGCTACTCTTCGTGGCAGTGGGTGGGCTTCACATTGCGGTGGCTTCTCTCGTTGCGGAGCTCGGGCTCCAGGCACACAGGCTTCAGTAGCCGTGGCTCACAGGCGTAGTTGCCCTGCAGCATGTGGAATCCTCCCGGACCAGGGATCAAACCTGTGTCCGCTGCGTTGGCAGGTGGATTGCAGTCCACTGTGCCTCCAGGGAAGCCCCTAGATTCCAGCCTTGATGATGTAGTTACCAGGTTCCAGAAGTGCATGTGGGGAGGGAGATAGTGTGACCACCTGTCACATGTGATGCTCCATATTTTTCCTGACTGCCTTTCCCCCAGTCCTGGCTGTGCCAGGGCACCCCAGGGACTCCCATCATGCCCTGACCATCTGGCATTCCAGTCGAAAGAACTTGCTTGCCCAAGTCTTGCTGGGGCCTGCCTGCCTGCTCCACTGAGGACACACAGACCTGTGTTCCATTACTCAGTTCACCCTTTCCAGGGGCTATTTCACGCTGCCAGACCCAGGGCCTCTCCTCCAGATTCAGAGGTCCCAGTCTCCAAGAGTTCATGCTTGGGCCCCACAAACCTGAGCCCAGATCTGTGTGGCCTTAGGCAAGTGCCTCAACCTCTCTGAGCTTCACTTGTGTCCTCTGTGAAACGGGAAGGCAGGCCCCCACCCCTCAGGATTGCTGGGATAAATGGGGGAGGAAGGCACTGGCCAGCAGGACAGAGATAGAGGGGAAAGGACTGTCTGGACAGAAGCGTGCTGAAAGCACAGGCCAGTGGGGCTTGCAAGAGGACAGTTAGCAGCTGTCACCAGGAGCGACAGTTCAGGTTGGTGGAGGTCCCTGGTTCATGGCCAGCGTCCACACGAGGGCCAGCCAGGCTGGTTCCAGGACCTCAAGTCATGGTCAGTGTGGGAGAGCCAGGCCAGGGGGCTGACCTGTCGCCCTCACCACAGCCCACTTGTCCCTGGGCCACCATCACCCTTGGCTTTGCAAGTGAGGACGTTCAGCTCAACTAGTTCTTGATTCCCTTCATTTTTTTTCCTCTGAAAAATTATTTCTCTTTTCATTGTCACCCTAGAAAATACAAAAACGCCCAAAGAAAAACACAAATCTCCATGAGGTTTTTGGGTTATCTCTCAGTAGGCTCAGAGGTGCAGAGAGCTGCCCAAAGTCACAGAGCCTGTACATGGCAGGGCCAGAATTCAAACCCATGACCACTCAACTTGGGAGGAAGGTGAACAGAGCTTGACAACCACGGGGTCTAGGACTGGCCATGCAGCCTTGGGCAAGTCCTTCTCTTCTCTGTGCCTGTTTACTCATCTGAAGACTGGCACTAACCAATGCAAAGTAGGCAGTGAGCAAGAAAGTGGTGTGCCCACAACTTCAGCTGGGCACACAGGCACCAGATAGGCTGCGTTTCTTAGCTTCCTGTGCAGCTAGAGGTATGGCCATTTGACTATATTGCAGCACATAAGAAAGTGAAGTATTGGTTTCCAGAGAGGATCTCTAAAGGATGGGTGGGCCTTTCTCCTTCTCCTTGTCTCCTCGTGGATGTCTGGGATGTGAAATGGATAGATGGAGCACCAGCAGCCTTCTTGTGTCATGAGGTGATGCTGAAAGTAACAAGATAGAAGCTGTTCTCCAACACTGAGATACCAACTCCAGACTGACAGGAGAGAGGCAAGACGTGAACTCATGGCCGACAAGTCAACATTATTCTGAATTTTTCTGCCATCCATTCCCCAACAAACTGTGATTAGACACATTGATGTTGTTTAGTCACCAAGTCATGTCCGACTCTTTTGCAACCCCATGGACTGTAGCCCGCCAGGTTCCTCTGCCCATGGGATTTCCCAGGCAAGAATACTGGAGTGGGTTGCCATTTTCCTTCTCCAGGGGAACTTCCTGACCCAGGGATCGAACCCAAGTCTCCTGCATTGGTAGGTGGATTCTCAACCAGTGGGCCACCAGAGAAGCCCATCAGATACATATTTTCTCCTGTTCAAATTCCACATATACTTCCCATCTGCCCCATCCCCCACCAAGGGACTCTTTTTTACACTGGCCTCAGTCTGAATACTATGAAATCAAGGGTTTGTGAGCTGATTTTCTGTAAACATTAAAATACACCTAAATCTATTAAAATGAAGTCAAAGTCATTCACACACAAAAATGTGTATTTTTTTCTTTTTTTGGCTCTGCCATATGGCATGTGGCTTCCCAGGTAAAGATGCAGGTTCTAGCCCTGGGTTGGGAAGATCCCCTGGAGGAAGAAATAGCAACCCACTCCAGTATTCTTGCCTGGAAACTTTCATGGACAGGGGAGCCTGAGTCCACAGGGTCACAAAAAGTCAGACACAACTGAGCGACTAAGCACACACACACACGTGGCATGTGGGATCTTCGTTCCCCTACCAGGGATCGAACCCATGCCTCCTGCATTGAAAGCTCTGAGTCTTAGCCACTGAACAGCCATGGAAGCGCCCCTTACAAAAGCAGACTTTCAAAATGACATGTGAGTATCTTGGCAAATGCATTCCAAAGAGGCAACCATAAAAGTAGAGAGTTGTCACAAACAACCCACTTCAGGATTCTGCAGATTAACTGAAGACATTAAACAAATTAAGAAAGATTTACTCAAGAATAATTACTAAATGGGAAGGTAGGAACAGTGGGAGATTGCAGTTTTTTGGTTTCCCAGCTCCTACTGGCCAGGACAGGCCATGAACATCACTGTGGGAAGGGGCTGACTTGGAGCCAAGTAACACCTCAGGCCACTGGGTGAACTGGATACAGTAGAGATCTCAGAGTGTATGGGGAAGTGTATGGGGAAGGCCAAGGTCTCCTCACTGAGGTTGAGATCCTGGTGGCAACAGATTGGTAACCTAGTCAGGACAGACGGTCTCTCTCGTGTCAGTCTGGAGTTGGTGTCTCGGTGTTGGAAAACAGCCTGTATATTGTTCCTTTCGTATTTGCCGCCCCTATGCACAGCATCACCTCATGGCCCAATACGGCTGCTGGTGTACCATCTATTCAGTCAGGAGGTCAAATGGAATAGCTGGCCCCACGTATCCTGAGGGTCTGAAAAGGTGCATGTATGCACCATGCTGTACGAGAGCCGGACAGACCCCATCAACCCACAAACGCAGGCAACCTGCCCTGCAGGAGGCCATGTGCACACGCTGAGAAAATGCAAGAGGGACGGGCGAGAAGCAAAGGCAGGTCTGGCTTGCAAACTGGCTGGAGCACACACCCCAGGCTTGGGCCCCACTGACTCAGGGGTTTGAGCACAACCAAGCCATTGCTGGCTGGCCCCGAAGCTAGACCGAACCAGGGGTGACTCCCTGAGGGAGTCAGCCTAAAAATAATGAAAAGCAGAAACTCAAAAATTTAGCAGAGACATCAACAGCTGCACATTGTGGGGAGAGGGACCCTACAGAGTCAACTTAGCACTTATTAAAACAAACAGAAAAAACCACCACCAGGGCAACTCCCTGCATGTGTGGGGAAAGAGGAATTCAGAGTTGCTAAAATCTATTATTTAAAAAACTGTTCATTTCTTAAAATCATTTATTTATTTGGCTGTGTTGGATCTTGGCTGAGGCATGTGGATCTTTTGTTGTGGCACGCAGATTCTCTAGCTGGGGTGTGTGGGTTTAGCTGTTCTGTGGTATGTGGGATCTTAGTTCCCTGGCCAAGGATCAAACCCACATCCCCCTGTATTGCAAGGCAGATTCTTAACCACTGGACTGCCAGCCAGGGAGGTCCCCAGAGATGTCCATTTTTGAGAAAGTTTCCTGGTGGTCCAGTGGTTAGGACACTGCTCTCTTCCTACCAGGGGTGTAGGTTCAATCCCTGGTCGGGGAGCTGGGGTCCCACAGGCCACATGGCATGGCCGAAAAAAAAAGCCTGTTTTTGAAAAAAAGAAAGAAAGAAAGAAAGAAAAGGCAGCAAGACATGTGAAGAAAGAGCTAAGTGTGACCTACCCTGAGGAAAAAAAAGTAAGTTGATAGAAATGTTCTCTGAGGGAGCCCAGATGTTGCACCCAAAGCAGTCAGTACAAACATTCATAAAACTAAAGTGAACAATGTTTATGAAGAATTAATGGCAAATATGATGACAGTGACTCACAAATGTAAGATCTTAAGGGAGACACAAAAACTACAGAATAGGACCTAAAGTAAGTTCTGGACTTGGAAGCTCTTTATCACCTGGGTTCCCACAATGCCCTGGGCTTCCTATGTCAGGACTTCCAACTGCTGACGGCACCTGCCTGTTTACCTGTCTTCCTGACCCCACTGTGGCTGCAAAGGGGCAGGGACTGATCTGTCTGCTCTCTGCATGACATGGTGGGCTTAAACAAATGATGGGGAGTGGCAGTGGAGAGAGACCCAGAGAGAGCCCAGGCTGCTAGTCAAGATGGTGTGACATCCAGGCAAGGTCCTCCTTTGCCTGGGCCTCAGTGTCTTCCCCCAGGAAATGGGCCCCCCAGGATCTGGTGACGGGAGGACAGGACTGCAGACACAGTGAGGCCTCAGCCAGGGCCTTGCGTCGCTCGGGTAGGCGGCTGCAGACATTCCCCCCGTGCCAGGAGCCGGCAATGAGTTCAGCAGAAGCCGAGACTTTTGTTGGAGGTTTAATTTATTACTGTTTGACATCCAGTGACACTGACATACCCTCGCCGGGCCTCTGGGCCCCCAGCCCCGGCGAGTCTGACCTGTCCAATAAAATACAGTACAAGGAGTGGACGGCTACACACATGCATCCACAGCTTTAAACTACAGTGATTCCAAACTGCGGCTGAAACAGTACTGCCAGGGAAAGGGAAGAAAGACAGGTGTCGTGTGTTCCCCAATTCATAATTCGGTTTTTTTCTCCTTTTAAACAGTTAATGTTGTTACAAACGCTATTGATGCCAGGACAGGGCCAGACACAGACAGTCCTACATCTTCTCTGCCGTATAAATATGGAAGATTTTCGTTTATACAGTTTTTATCCCAAGTCTGAAACTACATCCGCTTCTACCCGTTACTGCTAAGGGCTAACACCGTCTCGGCTCTGGAACGAGGGGCTCGGGGTCGAGACTCTGGAATGTCGGGACTCAGTCTTCCTCGCTGCCACTTCCTGAGCGGTCCTGGGAGGGGGACAGGAGAGGAGAGTGAGAGTCAGCCTGGCCCTTGGGAGCACCCAGACAGCATGTGGGATCTTAGTTCCCCGAGCAGGGATTGAACCTATGCCTCTCTGTGTGAAAGTGCAAAGTTTTAACCACTAGACCACCAGGGAAGTCCCCGACCTTTGCTTTAAATATACTTAATCACCAGTTCAGGCAGAACTGCCTTGTCCACACTGAGGCTGGGGTGGAATGACCTTTGCCCTCAGTCCCTGCTGCCAAGGTCACATCCAAATGTCATTTTCTCCCAAGGACTGGCCCCTGCACCCTCACATTGACGACTCCTTAGTTCCTGGGAAGCAGGCTGGGCCTGCTCAGCTCTGTCCCACTGCTGACTGCCTGTCCCTGTGCCCCTGACCTGTGGGGGGTTTTTTGTCTGTTTTTGTGGCTGAGCCTCAAGGTCTGTGGTATTTTAGTTTCCTGGCCAGGTATTAAACCCAGGCCCTCAGCCGTTAAAGTGCTGAGTCTTAACCACCGGGTCACCAGGGAATTCCCCTGACCTGAGGCTTTAAAACCACCTTGGGTATTCCTGACCACGCACAATCTCTGCTCTTCTGTGTAAACATTTTCAACACCTTAGCAAGGGCCACAGAAGGTGCTGCTGGATCCAGACTGGGCAGACAGGGAGCTGTACAGCCCAGACTCTCCTGGCCACCACAAGGCCACCGCTCCCCGTGTTCAGAATGTCATTAACATCCCCGTAAGACCACAGACGTCAGTGGTCAGGATTATTCTGAGGCACCTGGTTTTGCTATTACTGCAAATAGCTCTACAAGAAGACTAACGATGATGAAATGGTGCTTGTCAAGCTTTCTGCTGGGAGCTGGGGCCCGTGAAATGCACTTGACCTCCCTACTTTGTGGAAGTGGAGGCAGGCTCAGAGGTCCTGCAGCAGGGAAGGGCCAGGCGTCCAGGTGGGAGCCAGAGGGCAAAACTTATTAAAACGCAGCAAGCGAGTCTGTTCCTGTCCCCAGGCCCAGGAGACTGTACAGGCTTGGTGCTCCTGTGGTTCTCGTGGCTCCTCCCTGGTGTGCCTGGGGGACCATCACCGAGGTACCACTCACAGCCCCGTTCGTGGTGTCAGCTCCCCTGTTTATAGGACTGTGGTCTATGGGACTTTCACTTTCTGTTTGCTTTATGCAACCCACCACCACTGTCTGGAAACCCTCTGAGGCAGGCCAGGACGGAGCCACAAGTAGAGGCCTGGGGAGCACAGTGTGGTGAGGATGCCACAGCACTGGGGGAGCGGGGCCGGTCTCTCTGAAGGCATCTCCAACTCCCTGCCTCCCGCCCCCTCACGGTCAGCCTGGGGTTGTGCAGTGGGAACTGTGGGGGTCGGGTAGGGAGGAGGGATGCCCTGTCTGAACCCGACGCTCAGTGGCTCCAAGAGCACTGGTTCCAGGGCTGCACGGACTTGGGTTTGAGTCCCACGCTCTGTAACACTGAGCCTCGTCTGTGGATTGGGGGTCTGAAAACATCCCACAGGTCTAGGACCTGGCAAGAACAGATGCCAGTGACCTGCCCGCCCCGGGGCGCGGGGACCTCACCTCCTCCTGCTCCTCCTCGCTATCGTCGTCGCTCACCACTGGCTTGGCCCTGGACCCACGGCTCGGCCGCCGCCGGCCCCCCTTGAGCCGATCCTGGGCCTTCTCCTTCCGGCCAAGCTTGATCTTCACTTTGACTGAGCGAGCTGGGGAGGGGACCAGAAGGAAAGGAGACGTGAGCGCGGGGCCCCAGGGTGTCTTGGGGGTGGATGTGACCTCCCACCCCCACCCCCAGGACTCACACTCTGACTCGGAGCCTTCCTCCTCGCCCTCCTCCTCCTCCTCGCTCTCCTCCCCTTCACTGTCGTCCTCCTTCTCGATTTTCTGCCGCACGCTGGTGAAGACCGACTGCAGGACGATGGAGTCTTCATAGATCTGGGTGGAGACACACGGGGCTCAGGTCGGGGGCCCGATGAGGGGCTGCCTGCCTGCCCGCCTGGTCCCGGACGAGGGACAGCTCAATGAAACGGTCCTGGAGAGAAGGTCAGGCGTCCCTCTTTTTTTTCAAGTATTTATTTATCTAGCTGCGCTGGGTCTTAGTTGTGGCACATGAACTCTCAGCTGTGGCACGTGGGATTCAGTTCCCTGACCAAGGACTGAACCTGGGTTCTCTGCATTGGGAGCATAGAGTCTTAGCCACTGGACCACCACAGAAGTCCCCCTCTCTCCCCTTGAAGAATCGCAGCGAGCACCCGGTTAAAGGCTCTGAGATGGCCTGTAGTTTAGCATCAGAGACGCACGGCCTCACTGAAGCCAGCATTCCCCGGCATGTGCGACTCTAAAGTCTCTTTGCTAGGAGGCATTCATCCCAGCAATGAGGAAAACTGCCAGGCTGAGGCTGTGTGTGTGAATCTCATCACCGGACAAGACCCAGCACAGAGCTGGACGTCCTTTCAAAAGCGTCCCTGAATGACTTCATAACAGATTCCAGGACGTTAACAGAGTGTGCCCAGGGCCCCACGGACAGATGGGACTGAGTCTATTTCTTCTATTTTGCTCATCTTTATCTTCTGCCGTGTTTTCAGTAATGAACACATATGGCCTCTGTAATGAGCGATGTGCTCCGAGGTGCAGGGAACCTTTTTCTGAACCGGTCAATTCACGGGGGTGGGGAGTGGGGGCCCAGGACCGCTCACCAGGGAGCCCTCCAGGTTGAAGGTCTGCGCGTTCTGACACAGCAGCATCACGTCCTTCTCCAGGTCGTTGAGGCTGCGGTACTTGTGGTTGCGGATGCGCTCCTGGGGGCAGGAGAAGCGGCCTTATCTCGGGGCCCCCTGGCACCCGGGGTCCCAGCCACCTAAGGCGAGGTCACAGTGGAACTCCCCGGCTGTGTGTGGACTCAGGGGCCCAGCCATGGGTGATGGGGTCACCTGCCACATCCTCAGGCCCCCAGTGGCCAATGACCAGGGCCCCTGGTGGGGGCTCCCAAGACCAAGAACCCCTGCTCCCACTTCCCATGGCTCTAAGCACTTGACTCGGGATTACCTTTATCTTCTTGAAGTCCACAGGCTTGCGGATGAGCTCGTAGTACTCGGGCAGCTCCTTGCGGGACGGCAGCTGGATGAACACCTCGCTGAGCTGGCGTCCACTGCTGCTGTAAGGAGAGACGTGGCTGCGTCACTCGCAGGCCCTGCTTGCCGGGGAGCCCCTACCTCTGCCCGGCACCCTCCTCCCAACAACCACTACCCCACCCTGGGCACTGGAGGACAGAGATAGTGAGAAATTTTAAAGTCCATTCAGGAGTCATTTCCTGTTATGTGAGCAGACTCGTTGAGTTCTGGAACATTCCCGAGGGGCAGCCAAGCAGAGAGGTCTGCTGCTGCATCTGTATGGAGGCTCTGAACTCACCCACCTCCCCCCACCCCAGCCCTGGAGGAAACAGCATCACGTGCCACATGCAGCAAGAGCCTTGGCACCTGCACGAGGGAGAACTCTTTATTTACATATGACACAGAAATCAGTTTGCTCGTGTCGGGAGTGTTAAATGACAGCGTTTTCAGAGATGGGTTTTTCAAGCATGTTGTGCCTCACTTGGGTAGCGCTCATGAGCAGTGAACTTCAGAGAACTAGGCAAAAACCCAAGGAGAGACGCCCCCTGACAAGATGCTAATGGGCGACTAGAGCTGTTTCCTAGTTCTTTCCACTAAGCAGCGCTGGTTTTGTACCAGAGAGCAGAGGAAAGGAGAGCTGTCAGTGGCCATGAAATGAGGAATCCAAGCACTGGGCTCCAAGGCGACAACCCCCTGGGGGCCTGGACAAGGAATGGGGTGAACCAAGACACCCCCCCCAGCGTCCCTTCAGCCTCCAGAATGGGGATCCTGTCTCCCAGAGAGACGGTAGAAGAGGCTCTGCGCGGCCAACCAGGGGGCTGGGGACCTGGTCACCCTCCTTTCCCACTCTCTCCACCCGGGGCTCCATGTGCTCTGGCTGTGGGTTCATTTAGGTCCCGCTCACTGCCTGGGCTCCTCCTGGCTGCTTCACAACACAGGCTCCTCCAGGGCAGGTATGAGATGGTGGATTCGGTCCTGGGGGCACCAGGAGTGGAGCACCGCCTCCCGTCAACACTGCTGCCTTCCTGGTCTTTTCAGGACAGTCCTCAGGGAACAGGGTGGCAGCCTGTCCATCTGTCTGCACGTCCTCAACACATCTCGTGCTTGTTTTTGGTCTACCAGCCAGGAAGACAGCAGTGACGACCTGACTGCTTCTCGGGTTTTGTCGCCAGATGCCCCATCTCACAGCGGCATCAGGGAGCAGCTTGGCCAGGACTGCCCGCCCCAGAGGCTGCTGCCATTTGCCCCTGGCCCCCTCTCACACCCGGGGAAACACGGGGGCTGGAACCCGGGCCTCGCACATTACTGGCCTCCTACCATCTCTGGGCCAGATGCACGACACACATGTTCTCAAGGGACTATGTTATTCCAACTGTAATGAGGAAACCGGTGAGAAGCTCAGCCCGAATACCAGCCTTGCTGGTCTTGGCCTCCCTGCCAGCGTGAAGTGGGGTCGCCTGTGCTCAACAAGGGCCAGCCCCCTCTTTCCTCCGGGCTGAGTTCTCAGCCACATCCTGCCTTGTGTGGGGCTGGCAGGTCACACACTGGGGGTGGGGAGGGAGGCCAGCTCCAGGCCACTGTCCCCACCCAAGGGCCTGTCCCCAGGGGCACAGGTGTCCTCTCTCTCATGAACAGGGTGGTGGGTGGTTTGGCCACAGGAAAACTGGAATTTGTTCACATAAATTCCAAAAAAACCGCGAACAGGCATGAAATACGCTGGGGCCTCTACTTCAGATAAGTGGACTCGGGGTGATGGGAGACAAGCCAACCCCGCTCACTCTGGGAAACTGGTTTCTGATGTTCCAGCAGAGCCCAGACCTGCGCCCGACTCCTCAACCCACACAGGCCCTGTTCCTCCCCATGGAACCTGAGCAAAGGGCTCTCCGTTACCATCTTGACTGCAGTGTCACTACGCTTCTGAGCAGGACACGGGCCTGCAGGTATGATGTAACTAAAGTGCCTGCACAGTAGTGTATGCTAGGAATTCCCGCTTTACTTCACTTTTTTTTTAAGAAACACCAGTTTGGGGACTTCCCTGATGGTCCAGTGGCTGAGACTCTGCTCTCCCAATGCAGAGGGGCCAGGTTCCATCCCTGGTCAGGGAACTAGACCCCCACATGCCGTAACTAAAGATGCCATGTGTCGCAATGCAGAATCAATGCAGCGAAGTTGAATAAACAAATAAGTTAATTAAAAAAGAAAACAACAACAAAATAAAATGAAACGACAGTTTTAAATCCACTGAACTCATTCTGCAGCTCACTAACGGGCATGCGTGTGGTGCCAAGGCTACATGCCTGCCTGTAGCATCATACAGGTGACCTGGCCTCAGGGTACCTGGAGCCCTTCAGGGAACTTAGGACGGGGGACTCTAGCACCATTACACAGAGGAACATGTCATAAAAACCCTCTCACAAACCTCTGGGGGAACCTTTTCCCTGAGGAATGAAGGCCCACCCTGCCTGAAAACCATTGTCTGGTGTGTTGTGCTGAGCATGGATGGCCGGGGACTGGTCATGTGAGAGGGAGGGGCAGGGTGCCAGGGCCACGGGGACTCTGAAAACCATCTTCTCTGACAATGCAGACCTCTTGGAAAGCTACTGCCGCAAAACTCTGGTTGCCAAAGTGCTGAGAGATCCTTTTTTGTCTTCAGAAATCCCCTGGAGAGTACCTCACCCCCACCCACTATGCACCGGGGCTGGGAGCCTTCCAGGCCTGCTCACCAAGTCCCTCCTTGCTGAGAACAGAACCCACGGCGCTCTGGGGGCTGCTTGGCTCTCCAGGATGGGCGGCCCACCACCTCCGATGTCCGTGCCTCTCTCTACCTGCTCAGTCGCCTCAGAATCACCCAAGCAGCTGCTCCCCCAGGGAACCCTGGCTCCTGCCTTTGCCTCAATATAAACATCACCTCCACGACACCTCGTAATGAAAATGGATGGCTGAGGTGAAAGACAGACAGGCACAGGGACTTCCCTGGTGGTCCAGTGGCTAAGGCTCCACACTCCCATGCAGGGGAGGGGGACGCGCCCGGGGTTCAATCCCTGGTCAGGGAACTACAACCCACGTGTTGCAACTAAGAGTTTGTATGCCACAAGTAAGATCTGGTGCAGCCAAATAAGCAAATACATATGAAAGAAAAAAGATAAAGGTGTCACACATCTTCATTTACTCACTCCTTGAGCCCCCCAGCCTCCAGGACTTGGCCGAGCCTGGCCTCTTTTTGAACTTTAAGTCATGAGATCCCAGAGGGTGCGCCCCCAGGCGTGGCCGCCCCCCTGCATGGCTCTGAGACCTGCTCTTGTTGGCCCTTGTGCTGCGCCACATGCTCCATGGTGGGCACGTGTCACAGTCTGCTTGTCCCCCTGCTGGTGGCAGGAACCTGGGCTATGGTCTGAGAGATTAAATGGTGAGCAGCCGCAGACACTGTGTCCCAGCTCTTGGCCTGTATCACGTGGGAAGGTCCCTGGGGGGTGGGGGGCCTGGTCCTGGAGGCAGGGGCGCTGTTTTGGTAGCAACTGAGCCCATGTTCACTCTTCCGGCTGTGGGTGAGCCATCTACCAGCATCTCTTGTTGTTTTCCCATCCAAGTACTAACCAGGCCCAACCCTGCTTAGCTTCTGAGATCAGACGAGCTCGTGTACACTCAGGGTAGTATGGCCACAGACTCTCCTGTGGTTTTAATTCACGTTTCCTTGATGAGCATCATCACAGGTATACTGGTCATGTGATGACCTCTCCCAGGCAGTCCTTGTTTTCTTACTTTTCCTCCTGGGAATTCTGTGTAGGGCACATTCATCGTAAACACCTCCAGTTCATGGCATGTCTTTTTTTTAAAAAAAATATTTGGCTGCACTGGGTCTTAGCTATGGGATGCAGGATCATTAGTTGTGGCGTGTGGGATCTAGTTTCCCGACCAGGGATTGAACCCTGGGCCCCTGCCTTGGGAGCACGGAGCCACAGCCACTGGACCACCAGGGAGGCCCCCACGGTGTGTCTTCTTACTCCTTTGATGGTGTCTTTTGAGGAAGGGGCCTTAGTTTTAATCTGAGTCCAATTTACCAATATTTCCTATTATACCTGGTGTTTCTCGTCTTGTGAAAAAAATCTTTATCTACCCCTAGGTCATGGAAGTATTGCATTTCCTTCTTGAAAGACTTTGCTATTTTTCTTTTTACCATGCCACAAGGCTTATAGGATCTTAGTTCCTTGTCCAGGGATTGAACCCAAGCCCCTTGCAGTGGAAGCATGGAGTCTTAACCACTGGACCACCAGGAAGTCCCCGGAAGCTTTGCTGCTTTAATCCTTTCCATTAGGCACGAGGCTGGTTATCCTGGTTAGTGTTTGTCCACAGCAACTATCATCTTCCCTACCATGTCTTGCCTGGCTTTACTAGCTGGAACACAAGCCACGAGGGCAGAGGCTTTGCCTGTTTTATTTGCTGCTCTATCTTCTGCACCAGGAATAAACCCTGGTCCACAACAGGTGCTCAATACACATTATTTAAATGAAGAAACGGCTCAGGGTGCAAGCCCTAAGGTCACAGAGCAGTGTGCCAACTCAGGTTTCAGCAGGGCCGTCTCTGAGCAAGGATGCCCCCTTGCCCTGCCCCTACATGGTCATTCATACAGCACCCTGTTCCAGAAAGGACCCTGGCAGCAAGAGCAGGAACCCCACTGCCCAGAGAGCGTGCTGCTGTGAGGACTGGCTCTCAAGAAGTTTCTGCAGGCAGAGCTGCTTGGAACTCCATCTCCAGCCCTGCTCTGTGTCCGGCCGCCCGGTAGCAGAGGGGAGGGGAGTGAAAGAGCCTGGGAGAACCCCGAGGCTGTCAGGACCCTCCCAGGACCCCAGTTCAGACACAAAGAACGGAAGCGCCCACCACGGCCCTCATGCCCCCAGCCTGCCCTGCCACCTGCTTTGGCAGCAACGATGGCAGCTGTTACCTATGACAATGAAATTAATCTCCTGCCTCTAGATGTTAGCTCCCGCAGCAGGGATCTTCTCCCTCATTCACTGTCCTGTCCCTGTCACAACGGGACATGACACACAGAGGGGCTGAGCAACCAGGGCCCTGCCTAGAGCCTCAACCCCTCCCACATCTAGCCCACTGGTCCTTTCTTATTCAATGAGGTTTGTCACAACCAGGCTGACCACACTGTGGGGGAGAGCCCCAAAGTCTAAATGACACATCCTTTCACGTGTTCTTGAAACAAAATTACAACATGTGGGGGACTTCCCTCGTGGCCCAGTGGCTATGATTCAATGCTGCCAATGGAGGGGGCCAAGGTTCAGGGCACTTGGTCAGGGGACTAAGGTCCCACAGGCCCCAACTAAGATCCAGTACAGTCAAATAAGTAACTAAATATTTTTAAAACCTACAACACGTGAAGGAGAAATAAAGAATCAGAGGACTTCCCTGGTGGTCCAGTGAGCCTGCCAATGCAGGGCACACGGGTTTGATCCCTAGTCTGGGAAGATCTCATGTGCCAAGGAGCTACAAAGCCCGTGCACCACAACTACTGAGCCCAAGCTCTAAAGCCTGTGCTCTGTAGCTAGTAAGTAGCTCTACTCACCGCAACTAGAGAAAAGCCTGCACACAGCAACGAAGACCTCAAGCAGTAAAAACAAACAAAACCCTTAAAAAGTTTCTCAGTATCTAAGAGATCATCCATTGGTTATGCCATTCAAACAGATGGAGAAACCAGAGAGGTTATGAGAGCTGGCCCGGACACTGGGAACTGGGGGCAGGCAGGACTCGAGCACAGGTCTCCTTGGCCAAGTCAGGGGTCTCTCCCATCCTTTCCCTCACGCTGTTCTAAATCGAGGGTCAGCAAACTTCATCTGTGAACAGCTAGTGTAAATGTTACAGGCTTTGTGTGCCATATCACCTCGGTCACAATGACTCAACTCTGCCGTTGTCACACCGAAGTGGCCACACAGAACATGTAGGCAAAGGGAGTTTGGCTGTGTTCCTCATTTATGTTCTGCAGTTGCTAAGTCGCGTTCAGCTCTTTGCAACCCCATGGACTGCAGCACGCCAGGCTCCTCTGTCCTCCACTGTCTCCCAGAGTTTGCTCAAATTCATGTCCATTGAGTTGATGATGCCATCCAACCATCTCATCCTCTGTTGCCCCCTTCTCCTCTTACCCTCAGTCTTTCCCAGCATCAGAGTCTTTTCCAGTAAGTCAGCTCTTCGCATCAGGTGGCCAAAGTATTGGAGTTTCAACTTCAACATCAGTCCTTCCAATGAACACTCAGGACTAATCTCCTTGCAGTCCAAGGAACTCTCAACAGTCTTCTCCAACACCACGGTTCAAAATCATCAATTCTTCAGCACTCAGCCTTCTTTATAGGTCCAACTCTAACATCTATACATGACTACTGGAAAAACCATAGCTTGACTATACGGACCTTTGCTGGCAAAGTGATGTCTCTGCTTTTTAATATGCAGTCTAAGGTTTTAATACACTATCCAGGTATGTCATTTATAAAAAAACAAACTTTGATTTTCATATAATTTCATACCATGAAATAGTTGTCATCTTCTTTTCATGGCCTCACCACACACCCTGCAGGATCTTAGTTCCCTGATCAGGGATCAAACTCAGACCTCCTAAAGTGGAAGCTCCGAGTCCTGACCAGTAGACTGTCAGGGACGTCCCCAAATAGTATTCTTTTGATTCTCTGAAACTCATTTAAGAAAAAATTCTTAATTCAGACTATACACATACAAGTGGTGAGCCAGATCTTATTTCTGCTGATTTGGTTTGTTGAGCCCTGGTTATGAATCCTAAAAAAAACAGGAAGAATGTCTGTACCAAGGATGATAACATACAGCTTGGTGCCTCCCATTGCTCATCCTCTGACAGGGGCAGACACTGCAAATGGATCACAGCAGCACTCTTGTCTTGCGCACTGAGAGCCTCAGGCAAGCAGAAGCAGTCAACTGAAGATGGTGCTCCTGATAGATCCTACTACTTGCCCCACCCTGTCCCTCAGTACCGCTCTCCTTCCTAGAGTGCAGATCTTCCTAGTTCAGTTCAGTTCAGTCGCTCAGTCATGTCCGACTCTTTGCGACCCCATGAATCGCAGCATGCCAGGCCTCCCTGTCCATCACCAACTCCCGGAGTTCACTCAGACTCACGTCCATCGAGTCAGTGATGCCATCCAGCCATCTCATCCTCTGGAGTCCCCTTCTCCTCCTGCCCCCAATCCCTCCCAGCATCAGAGTCTTTTCCAATGAGTCAACTCTTCACATGAGGTGGCCAAAGTACTGGCGTTTCAGCTTTAGCATCATTCCTTCCAAAGAAATCCCAGGGCTGATCTCCTTCAGAATGGACTGGTTGGATCTCCTTGCAGTCCAAGGGACTCTCAAGAGTCTTCTCCAATACCACAGTTCAAAAGCATCAATTCTTCAGCGCTCAGCCTTCTTCACAGTCCAATTCTCATATCCATACATGACCACTGGAAAACCCATAGCCTTGATTAGACGGACCTTTGTTGGCAAAGTAATGTCTCTGCTATCTAGGTTGGTCATAACTTTCCTTCCAAGGAGTAAGCGTCACCTCTAGATAACATCTTCTCGCCCTGGGCCATTTTCTCTTTTGACTCAGTCAGTAAAATGTATCAGCAAGGATCCTAGATAGGAGCAGCTGTGCTTAGCCACTCAGTTGTGTCTGACTTTCTCTGACCACATGGATGGTGGCCCACCAGGCTCCTTGGTCCATGGGGATTCTCTAGGCAAGAATACTGGAGTGGGTTGCCATGCCCTCCTCCAGGGGATCTTCCTGACCCAGGGATTGGACCCAGGTCTCCTGCACTGCAGGCAGATTTTTTTTTATCATCTGAGCCACCAAAGAAGCCCCAGACAGGTGCAGCTCAGGATATTACGAACTGATCTAGCAGCAGAACATTCATCTGATACAGCATCTCAAGATACATGCATGCACATCATACACGAAACCTGAAAATAAAATAATGAAACATATTAAAAAGCTATTAGTCCAGGAACTACTCTGATGGTCCAGTGGTTAAGAATTCACCTTCCATGACAGGCAGACATGGATTTGATCCTTGGTTGGGGAACTAAGATCCCACATGTTGTGGGGCAACTAAGCTCACACGCCTTGACGAGAGCCCACAAGCTCAACGTGCTTTGCCACTAGAGAAGCCCCTGAGCCACAGTGAAGAACCTGCAAGCTGTAACGAGGATCCCGTGTACCGCAATTAAGACCTGATGCAGCCGAATAAATAAGTGTTTAAAAACCCCACCAAAACCATGTATCCTTATTTTTTACAAAAAATGTTAGAACAAAATTACTTACTAGGTTCAATTTTTGACCCATTACAAAGTCAAGGACATTTCGAGAATCAGAAAAGTGAAATACCTACAGCAGTTCCACTTACAGATATTTACTAAGAGCCTCCACCTGCCGGGCATCCACTGCTATGAGATCAATCTCAAGTGTCAGATTTATGGCTGTGTGGTGTAGGAAAAATCCAGCCTCATGTACAAGTAAAAGGAGATAATACTCACCAAGGAACCTGCCAATAGGAAAGGTCTCTAGGCCACCTGCCCTGCACTCTCAACACACTCTCCCAACAGAGGAGGGGGAGGGGGGACCTTATTACAGGATCCTCCTCCTGAGGAGGGCTGGACTGGCTGCAAGTGACGATGCTGATTAATTAGCACCTAATGAACCAACATTTCTAGTGAACTGACTGCTTTATGGGGGCCAATGACACGCCTGAGGGCTTATGTTTCTTTCTTCCTTTTTAAAATATTTTTTGAAATCAACGGTCACATTACATTTGGCATTATGTCTCTTTTTAAAAATAATTTTATTTTTGGCTGTGCTGGTCTTCACTGCTGTGTGGGGTTTTCTCTTGCTGTAATGACCTACTCTTCCCTGGAGTGCGTGGCTTCTCATTGCGATGGTTCTCTTGTTGCAGAGCACGGGCTCAGTAGTAGTGGCGCAAGGGCTTAGCTGCTCCGTTGCAAGTGAGATCTTCCCAGAGCAGGGTTAGAAGTGTCCCCTGCATTGGCAGGCGGATTCTTCACCACTGGGACACCAGGGAAGCCCTAAAGATTTTTTTTTCAATGTGGACCATTTTTAAAGTCTTTCTTGAATTTGTTATAATATTGCTCCTGTTTTTATGTTTTGGTTTTTTGGCCTAGAGGCATGTGGGATCTTAGCTCCCCAACCTGGGATCGAACCAACACCCCCTGTATTGGAAGAGGAAGTTTTTTAACCACTGGACTGTCGGCGAAGTCCCTGAGGTTCATGTTTCTTAATACAGTTCAACAATGAAATCCAAATCTCATTTTAAAGAAAACCTAACCCCAACTCCGTTATGCTGGACTTGAAACCACTTAGCTTGAATGAAACCTTTCTGCTGGAGAAAAGACAGCAGACCCAGGGCCACACGACAAGTGGCAGAAGGCAGATCACAACGCAGGCCACCTCTCAGGTGTGCCATCTACTCCAGGTGTCTCAGCTGTGGCACGTGGGATCGAACCTGGGCTCCCTGCATTGGGAGCACGGAGTCTTAGCATGGCAGAGTTGGATACGACTGAGCACACGAGCCACGAAGACCATTAGAACGGGATCCCTATTTTTTTTGTTGTGGTCTTCGGCGTGCTCTGTCTCAGTTCAGTTCAGTTCAGTCGCTCAGTCATGTAAACTCTTTGCGACCCCATGAACTGCAGCACGCCAGGCCTCCCTGTCCATCACCATCTCCTGGAGTTCACTCAGACTCACGTCCGTTGAGTCGGTGATGCCATCCAGCCATCTCATCCTCTGTCGTCCCCTTCTCCTCTTGCCCCCAATCCCTCCCAGCATCAGAGTCTTTTCCAATGAGTCAACTCTTCGCATGAGGTGGCCAAAGTACTGGAGTTTCAGCTTTAGCATCATTCCTTCCAAAGATCACCCAGGGCTGATGTCCTTTAGAATGGACTGGTTGGATCTCCTTGCAGTCCAAGGGACTTCTCAAGAGTCTTCTCCAACACCACAGTTCAAAAGCATCAATTCTTTGGCACTCAGCCTTCTTCACAGTCCAACTCTCACATCCATACATGACCACTAGAAAAACCATAGCCTTGACTAGACGGACCTTTGTTGGCAAAGTAATGTCTCTGTTTTTGAATATGCTATCTAGGTTGGTCATAACTTTCCTTCCAAGGAGTAAGCATCTGTCTAGACCACAGCAATCACCAGCAGAGAGTGAAGCCTGGGGGTGGAACTGGCCTGACACAGTGGGCAGCTGGAGCTTCTTCTAGCAGAGTCTGTGGCAGGCTCAGAATCTCATTCTGGCTCAAGAAGGCCACCCAAGTTAACCTTCTTGTGGTCTGGAGCCCCACTTGGCTAACAGCCAGGCCCATGCCCACGCTGACTGGCCTGGGGTTGGATGATAGCAATCAGCACTCTTTCTCACAACATCTCACCCGGGCGACTCCCATGCCAGGCTGGAGACTGGGTGCCAGGCAGATGACGCTGACCCCAGACCTGGCCCTGCAGGTGGAGGCCTGCCTCCTGCCCCTGGAGGACCCAAGCTTGGGCTCCTGACAGAGGGCCAGTGTGGCCTGCCACAGGCTGAGGCAGGAGAAGCCTGAGGCCTCCCTGCCCGCTCAGGAAAGGGCTCCAAGACCGCCTACTGTCGTCCGCTCTCTTCTCCCCAGAGGCCCATGTTGAGGGGACTGGAGCCAACTGGGGCATCCTCTCCTACAGAAGGTTTCGGCTCAACAACCTGCCCAGGCCTTGTGACTCTGCCCTGGTTTTTCTTATGAATCAAGGCACAACCTTTCCCCCGGAGAGGTATCTGCTTTTTTATTCTAATCAAGGCATTTGCCCTCCGCCTCCAAGGGCAGAGGGCAAATGCCAAGAGGGTCTGGGCAGTGGGCCCCAGACCCGGGTGAAGCTGCCATGGTGCATGCCATGGGGCCCTTCATCACCCAAGGGGAACTCTGGTGCCTTTTTAAAAAAAATAATTGTATTTATTTTTGGCTATGCTGGGTCTTTGTGGGTGGGCACGCTTTTCCCTAGTTGTGACAAGCAGGGGCTATTCTCCAGTTGCGGGGCTTGGGCTTCTCATTGCGGTGGCTGCTCTTTTTGTGGAGTATGGGCCCTAGGGTTTGCAGGCTTCAGCAGCTGCAGCACGTGGGCTCTGGAACACAGGGTCAGCAGTCACGGTGAGCGCGTTTAGTTGCTCAAGAGGGATGTGGGAACTCCCCGAACCAGGGATCAAATCCATGACTCCTGCATTAGCAGGCAGATTCTTAACCACTGAGGCACCAGGGGAGCCCTGGATCTTGTAATGGACCCTAGATCTACAGACCCCTACAGTTTTTCCAGGGTCCTTGGTAAGAAGACAGGAGAAGGGGACCTGGGCCCTCTGGGTCCCCACCCAGTGGAGCTCAGCTCTGGGAGGCTTAGCCTGGGCACCTGTACACATCACCAGCTTTCTGAACCCTCTGGGAATAACTTCTGAGAATCTCCTAAAAACAAAGATGTTCTCTTGCACAACCTCGGCTCCGTGAGCAAATTCAGGACACCTGGTGCCGACATGCCTCCACCATCCATGCAGATTTTACAGCAGCCACAGCTCTGCCCTGGAGCTGCTAACAGTCTAGCTCTACACCCCAGCCAGTTGGGCACAGAGGGGGTTCTGTGGGGTCCTAAGGAGGCTGAACCCTGAAGAAGGAAGGGCCTTCTAGAAGATGCACTTCTCTGAAGCCGTCCCAAAGGCGCCATGGCCCTGGGACACATGACCGCTGACTGGCATCTGGAGACAGCGCCCAAATGTTCTGGCCACCAGCAGCTGCCTCCCTGCGAAGGGTCGGGGGAGAAGACAGCAGCTGGCACCACACACAGTCCCTGGCCAGACCCCGGAGCCTAACTTATTTGCGTGCTTAAAGTGGAAATCTCTATTTCCAACTTAATTAATTCTGGTTTCACTCATGGCTATTTAACAGATGGCTCCTCTGTGTAGTTTTCAGGTTTCCAAGCACCAAGAAGAAGGTGCCCTGAGAGGCCCTGCACGCAGGCTTGGCCTCCAGGGCTGCCCAGGCCAGGACTGGTCAACTGCAGATTCTTCAAGCATTTTCCCATAGTGAACCCATAGCGGGTGGTGCATTTTCTTTCTTTTAAATTTACCATCTTAATCATTTAAAAAATATATTTACTTATTCATTTATTTGGCTGCTCCAGGTTTTAGCTGCAGCACTCAGGATCTTCAGCTGTGGCATGTGAACTCTTACTTACGGCATGTGGGATCTAGTTCCCTGACCATGTATCGAACCCAGGCCCCCTGCACTGGGAGCACAGTCTTAGCCACTGACCACCAGTGAAGTCCTGGGATGTGCATCCTCATACTGACATAGCAGGGGGTTGTAGCTGCCAATGCCAGAAGCCGCACATGCCAATGTCAGAAGCCGTACAACTCCAGGGCGTGCTACTCGCAGGGCACATGGATGGGCGGCAGGGAACTGGGGAAGGGTGGGTGTGGCAGCCCTAAGTCTGAACACACATGAAGGGAGCAAAAGGTTCCAAATCAGGACATTACCTGCATGCAGACAAGGATATAGATGCGAAGGTGCAAGCAACCATGACTGCATGGGTATTTGGACATAACTGTGGGGCGATCTTGAAATCAACACTTGAAAGCGAACTTTGGAGTGGTGCTGATCAGTGGCAGCTCAGGGCGGGCCCAGCCACTTCTCTCTGGAGAGACCGCATCGAGCCTCCATGACCACCAGGGGCTGGAACGGCAGCTCCATGAGCCCGGCTCAGCAAGGCAGGCTCCCTCCATGGAAGCCAGTTACTGATAATGTCTGGTGACCATGCTGTGGTAGCCAGAAGAATCAAGCTGTAACAGTCTCTCCTTCAGATCCACATTTAACTCAAGTACAGTGCTTAGCTAATCACAGGGTTCTGGAAGTGAAATGGGATCTTTAAGCCCAAAGTTTTACTTTTCCTTCTGGGAAGGAGTGGTCGGAAGTCTGAGACAAAAAAGTGCGTTAGGTTGCCTCCGATTTCTATGTCTATTCTCCTTGGTGTGGCGCACTGGTCAGTCCCTCAGAACCTTCCAGGTAGGTGACAGGTGCATCACAGAGATTATAACCTGGCCCAAAGAAAGGTCTGGCCTTTGTCCTCAGCTGCTGGGAGGCCATCTCTCGGCCCTTGAATGTCCTGCCTGGGCAGGACGGGGGACGGGGGTGACTTTCTTTAATTGGGGGCCTTGGGCACAGAGTCTATGAATGTGATTCTAGGCAGAGGTGTGGGGTCACACGGCATCAGCTCAACCATAGGGGGTGGAGACCAGGCAGCCACGTGGGTGTTCAGTCATGTCTATGTGACCGAGTTCCCAGACAGCAAGGCTTGCGGGCTGGTAATGCTCCGTGTGCATCCTCCTGTAATGTTGCCAGCAACGTTGGTGCTGCCTGCAACGCCACAGAAGGATGCTGCTCCCTATGCCTCTCCCTTCGGCTGGTTCTAACCTGTGTCCTTTCGCTGTAAAAAACCATCACCCTGAGCACACCAGCTTTCAGAATGTTCTGAGAGTCCTTCCAGGGGATCATCGAGTCTGAGGATGGACCTGGAGACCCTGGACTCTGCAGCTGTGGTCAGAAGAGACAGGGCAGGGCCTAATCCTACAGCTGCACGAACCGCACTGAGGTTTTCCCCGGGACTTCAAACTGTCTGCTGAGAACATCAGAAATGTCAGCTTGTTCCCACACGTCATCTCTGAAGCAATTGTGTGCCTCGTCTGATCTCTTCCTGTGCGGCCACCAGCAACCCAGCAAGTGGAAGGCCCAGCTCCAGTCAAGAACCAAACTCATCTCAAAGCTGGAGTGCGGGCGGACTTCCTGGAATGGTCTTATTCGCGGTCCTTCTTGTAACTGCTCTGCAGTTCCCCCAGCTTAACGGAGAGTTCCCAGTCTAGTGTTGGAGAAGGAAATGGCAACCCACTGCAGTGTTCTTGCCTGAAAAATCCCACAAACAGAGAAGCCTGGTGGGCTACAGTCCGTGGGGTCGCACAGAGTCGGACACGAGGTGGACTGACTGAAGCGATTTAGCAGGCATGCCCAATCTAGCGTGGCCGTCTATTCCAGGAGGACATGAGGTTAGATGTCAGCCACCTTTCCAACCCTCAATGGAGGCACCACTGTGTGGGTCCAACAGGCCTGGGAGCTCAGCTCTGTGATTGCAGCTGGGTTTCTCGGCAGGCTGGATGGCAGAATCCCTAACAGGATCTCTGTGTTCTAAAGACTAGTCTTAACGAGGGTTCCCTGCACCATGCCAGACCAATTTACCACCCATTTCACACAGGCCAGGAGAATGGCGGTTCCCAGCAGCTGGGGGAGCCACTTTCTCTTGTGTCCCGATGGCGAAACACGATGCTCAGATGGATTTTTCTCTAAGTCACAGGATGACAGCAGGTGGGCTGACAGCTGACATATCTTGTCTTTGGTTTGAACATATCCAGGGTCTTGTCAGTAAGATGCTGGTTCCAAGTGTCTATTTACTGATTTGCTTGGCTGCACCAGGTCTTCGTTGCGCCAGGCGGGGTCTTTAGTTGTGCAATGTGAACTCTTAGCTGCCGCATGTGGGACCTAGTTCTCTGAGCAGGCGTGGAACCCGGGCCCCCCGCACTGGTCCTCTTAGCCAGTGGACCACCAGGGAAGCCCTGTGGTTTTTTTTGTAACCGAGATGTAGCCTGCTATGGGGAAGTATATACATCTGAGGTGTACCCCTAGTAAAGGTTTTCAAGTGCAGACCCAGATTCCAAAGTCCCAGAGGGCCTAGTGCCTCTTCTCTGTCAAGTCCCCCCACCGGAAGTAAGCACTGATCCACACCCATCACCAGTGATCAGCCTCTGAACTTCCTGTAACTGGAAGCGCAGAACGTGTACTTGTCAGTGTTTGGCTTCTCTCCCTCAACAAAGCATCTGTAAGATTCTTCCAGGGAGCCGACGCTGGCTGTTTCTGTGCTTGGCTGAATTCTGCTCTCCATTGGGCCACCGTGGACATGTTCTCCCGGGGATGGACGCTGGGCTGTTTCCTTTAGGGCAGCTGTGATCAGAGCTGCCGTGGACGCACCTGTGCGTGTCTTCTGGTGGGCGTGTGCGCTCAGCACTAGGACTGGAGTGGCCACGTCAGAAGTGCAGTCAGTGTGTCCAGCTCTGGGAGACAATGCCCAGAGCCCGGTGCGCCCATGGGCAGCATGTGAGGTCCTGGAGCTCCACGTTCTGGGGCACATGAGGGGGCACATCACTCCCATCCACTCGTACGTTTCCTTGTGGTCATGACGTTTGTGCAGTGATCAGAACACCTTTTCATATGCTGACTGGTCATCAAGCCATCCTCTTCTGGAAGGTGTCTGTTCACGCCTTTTGCCCGTTTTGTTTATTTTCAAACCTCTGGCTGTGCTGGGTCTTCAGTGCTATGCACGGGCTTCCTCCACTCTCCAGTTGGGGTGCTTAGGCTTCTCACTGTGGTGGCCTCTCGTTGCAGAGCGCAGGCTCGACAGTGTAGGACTGGCAGCTGGGCCACGCCGGCTTAGCCACTCCGTGGCAGGTGACATCTTACCGGACCAGGGATCCAACCCACGTCCCGTGCACTGGCAGGCAGATTCTTGACCACTGGACCACCAGGAAGTCCCTGCCCATTTTATTTTTATTTAAGGTCACTCCATATGGCACATAGAATCTTACAGTTTCCCCACCTGGGATCATACCTGTGCTCCCTGCATTGGGAGCGAGCACAAGGTCTTAACCACAGACCATCATGGAAGTCCCTTTACGCCTGTTTAAAATCTGATTTTCCTTTCCCAGTCTGTAACAACTTTCCCCATCTGTTAAGAGGGTGTCTTCTGATGCACAGACGTTTTTAACTTTAGTGAAGTCTCACTTAAGAGTCTTCTACTGCTAGTGGCGTTTCTGACTTCCTGAAGAAGTCTAGCCTCCTTCCAGGCCATGAAGATTTTCTCCCAAGTTGCTCTTTTCACATTAAAAAAAAAAACCTTTACTGAAATACAGCTCATTTACATCACATTTGTCTATCATCCATTTAAAATTAATACATGTGTGCAGGGAAGGGAGAGGTCAAGGTTCATCTTCTGTGTCTGGATATGCTAGCAATCTGCATGACGTTCAGAAAAACCCATCCTTCCCCACTGACCTCCAAGGGTCTTTGTTTTCTCGATTCTAACAAGGTTCTTTTGGAAGAATATTATTAGGAAGAAAACACCAGGGTCTGTCATTTTCACTGGATTTTGGTACACTGCATATTTTGAATAATTG
Organism: Bos indicus; assembly: GCF_029378745.1. Lineage (NCBI taxonomy): Eukaryota > Metazoa > Chordata > Mammalia > Artiodactyla > Bovidae > Bos > Bos indicus. The sequence continues at coordinate 15,248,337 of NC_091766.1, read as the reverse complement.
CTGCTCTACATTTCTTTTTCTTTGTGGAATCTGCCTCAGAGGTGAAGTGTCCAAATGAGTTTGATATTTTGTTCTCAACAATGACACAGATTATACATTTTTAGGCCCAGCAGTTGAACTTGAATCTGCTTCTTCTCCACTTCATCCATTGTTTCTCTTCTTACGACAGAAAATTCTTAGCACAAATTGCATCCTTTATTTGGGTTCTATAACAGTCACTACTCGCTCCAAAATTCACACTAACAGTGTCTCCAAGGGATGCCCCCTGGGCTCACACCTTCACACTATTCCCTCCCACAGATTAATTCCCCCCACATTGCTTGTGACTAACTGCTAAGCATTGCTATAAATTCAAGCCTTCCTGCCATGGGGACAGCCTTATCGACCCGGATGCAGCAGGAAGCGGAACAGACACTGGGGGGCTGAAGGACGACCCTGGCTGCCCTGCGCACCTGCACACAACCTGCCCTGGTGGGCAGAACACGCACGCATCTCCTGGGAGGGCTGTGAGAGAGCCGTGGTTTTCTTTTTCTGCCTTTTCTATCCTTTTTTTTTTTTCCCCTAGCCCACACTACATAGCATGTGGGATCTTAGTTCCCTGACCAGGGATTGAACCCGTGTCCCCTGCAAGGTAGCACAGAGCCTTAACTGCTTGACCACCAGGAAAAGCCCCTCTCTTAAGGAGAGCTCCTGATCCACTCAGGACCCTCACTGAAGCAGAAAGCACACAGTCTTCTACTTGGTATCTCTCTGAGGGCAGGGACCCAGGTCTATGTCTTCTCAACAAGCGGCTGACCTGCGATGGCCCAGGGAGACTACAGCAGGTGGGAAGAGGGCATGAGCGTAGGGGCAGGTGTCTACAGGAGACCCACTGGCTCTCTGCTCCAGCCACAGGAGCCTCCTCATCACGGTCCACTGAACACGTGATCGGCCTCCATCACAGCAGACACCCTTGTCCTCCACTCACCCCACAGTGGGGCCCCTCCTGGAGCACTGGCCCCAGACCTGCCCTCCTTGGGGCTCCTCTCAAAGGTCACCTTCCTGCCCTCTCATCACGGCTGACACTGTCTCCCGTCTTCCAGGACGTGAACATCATGTCCCATGAGGTCAGAGACTCTTGAGACGGAGAACCAATCAGAGCTTGTGGAGTGACTGCCCTGGAGGCAGCGGGCTCACAGGGCCCCCCCGGAGCCCCCACTTACCTGTCCTTGTACTTGATCACGGCATCCACGATCTTCTTCATCTTCTTGGTGAGGTTGGGTGGGTTAGGGGAGAGCTTCTCAGCAGGTGGCCGGCCGCGCTTCTTCTGCTTCTTGCTCTCGTCGTCCTTATCGCGGCTGCGGGTGCTGGTGGTCGGGGTGGAGGGGCCGGCGTCGCTGTCTCGCTTGCGCTTCCGTGACGATTTCTTCTGCCGGACCTCCTCTTCGATCTCCTCCAGCGTGCCCTCCTCGATGGCCTTCAGGGTCAATAGTGGTAAAAATAGGACAGCCAGCACCGAGGTCGACAAGCAGAGGCCGCGCGCAGACCCGTGGGCCCAGGGGGGGAAAACTCTGCCTCCCCAACCCTGTCCTTCACGGACATACGGCATCTGTGATAAGTTGAAGAGTCACAGTCTTATGGTGCAGAGCCGCAAAGAGTGGGTGCCTGTCAGCCCTCCACCGGGAGGTGACCTGGTCAACACTGTGCCCCTGACCTGCCATGTTGTTAAACAATTGTGCTAAGACCCACATCCCACAGAATCAAGTGCTTCAAACACTGTCAGGTGTGCAGTTCAATGGTATCAGGAACGTTCCCACAGGTGGACCACACTCCACCTGTCTGCACAACCAAGGCGGCAGTGGGATAGAGCCCAGACCACACCTCGACCTGTTGTTCTGCTCACTAAGTTGTCCTAGACACACTTCCTCTCGTTTTTCTGCAGCACAATTTTTAATGTCTATTAAGTGTTTTCTCGCACAGCAGGCCTTAATTGAACCTCTGTTCTTGGGCAATTTAGGTTCTTTCCAACTTAGGGTAGGGTGGGGTGAGGGGGTGGGCTGTTTTTAAGTAATGCCATGACCAGACATCTGTCTGTCTTTCAGATAGATTCCTGGAAGTGAAACTGCCGAGTTGAAGGACGTGAATATGAATGCTCATTTTAAAATAGTTCCCAAAGATGAATTCTCAAAGTAGTAACTAATCTGAACACCCAGTGAGAGGAAGCCAGGTGTCCAGGGGAGCCTGGAGTCAGAAATGGGAGGGGGGCCTGGAGCCAAAAGGAGGGGAGGCACTGGCTCCTCATCTCAGTGACTTGCTGCAACTGTGGGCAGGTAGGGGCCAGGCACTGGGGCCAGGCACTGACCACTGCCCCCTGTGGAGGGGAGACAGTCACACCCCCCACAAACGTGGTGACAAGTGTGCTGACTGCCATGGGGAGGGTGAGTGGTGCTCTGAGGGTGCGGCAGCTGATGTGTCCTGGTCGGGGGTGGGAAGTGCTCCCCGGGGTGGGGCACGTCAGCAGACCTGGGGGCTGGGGGGCGGTGGGAGGAGGTACCCAGGCTAAAGGAATAGCACAGGGGCATAGAGCAGGCAGGAGGGCCTGAGAGTAGGCTGGCCCAGGGGCAGGCATGCAGAAGGCTGAAGCGTGTGCCCTCTAATCTGTATCTACCTGGAACCTCAGAGTGCCATCTTACAGGATAACAGGATCTTTGCACACATAATAACTCAAGGACTGAGATGAGACCATCCTCTGTTAGGGTGGACCAGACTCTAGGAGACAGAAAAGGGCATACAGAGAGACCCTGGGGACATCCATGTGAAGATGGAGGCAGAGACGGGAGAGACGTGGCCACAAGCCAAGGAATGCTGGGGCCACCACAAGCTGGAAGAGGCAAGGAAGGAGCCTGGAGACAGAACACAGCCTTGCTGATGCCTAGATTTCAGACTTTCAGCCTGTGGAACTGTGAGAAGTTGAATTCCTGTTGTCTTAAAGTCACTGCATCTGAGATCACTGTTACAGGAGGCTCTGGAATCCAATACTGGAGCCTCCAGTCCTACACCCAAGACATGTGGGTCAGCACAGTGGGGAAAGAGGCAGGCACGTTCTGAAGGGCCTGTGTGCATACAGGGCGCAGTGGCTGCCACAGAAGCGGTGCCAATTTCACACCCACAGCTAAGACCGAGGAGTGCTGTTTTGGGTAAATCTCTTTTTTATTAACACAAATTTTACCGACTATGAACTACTGAAAAAAAAGGATGTTATCCAAGGGGAAAGAATAGTCTTTCCAACAACCATGCTGGGATGACCAGAGGCCACGTGCAAAAGCATGGATCTGGACCTTGACCCCATACCATAGGCAAAAGTTAATTCGGAAAGGATCATGGACCTAAATGTAAGAACTGACACCCTAAAAGGCTTGAAAGAAAACACAGGGGTAAATCTCTGTGACCTTCAATTTGGCAAGGGACTGACTCTTAGACATGATACCAAGACTAAAAGAGAAAAACAAATTTGACTTCATCAGAATTTATATTTTTGTGCTACAGAGGACACCGTCAAGATAGTGAAAAACAAAAACAAAAACCATCCCACAGAACAAGAAATATTTGCAAATTATATGTCTGATAATAGGCTTTTAAAGAAGATCTACACATGGCCAATGAGCACATGAAAAGGGGCCTGACACCACAAGCCCCCTGGAAATGCAGTTCAAAACCACAGATACCGCTGCACACCCACTAGAATGGCTGGAATCAAAGAGGCAAACAGGACCTCCCTGGCAGTCCGGCAGTTAAAACTCTGAGCTTCAAATGCAGGGGTGCCGGTTTGATCCCCAGGCAGGGAACTAAGATCCTACATGCCGCCTGGCACAGCCAAAGCCAAAAAACAAGTCATCCGTGAGGATGTGGAGAACCCGAAACCCTCTGTGCTGCTGGCAGGAGTGTAAAATGGTTCACCCGCTTCGGAAAAGGGTTTTGTCCCTTCAAAGGTTAAACAGAGAATGACCCTATGATCCACTCCTTGGCATCCACCCGAGAAATCAAAACATGTGTCCACAATATTTGTATACACAAATACTCAGTGTATTATTCATAACAGCCGAAAAACAGAAACAACCCCAATGATGTCTACCCACTGATGACTAGATACACAAATGTTGTACTGTATACCCACATAATGGTCTATCCTTCAGCCATAAAAAGAACGAACTCTTGATGTGCGCGAGAATCTATATGTACCTGGAAAACATTTTCCTAAGTGAAAGAAGCCTGACATCAAAGGATCATGTATTCCATGATCTTACACATGGACCATGTCCTGAATAGTCAAAATTTTTGTTGACAAAAAGCCATTCAGAGGATTTAATGGGCTGGGAAGACAGCTGGAGAGGAAAGGGTTTCTCTGAGAGGAGAAAGGTCTTCACTTCCCTTGTGATGACAGTGTCACAACTCTGTGAACACACCAAAACCACTCAATTGTGCATCTTAAGTGGGCGAATTCCGTGGTATGTAAGTTATTCCTCAAAAAATGCAGAGAAAGAAATGTGCATAAATTATTATTATACACAAGTGGGCAGTTTTTTTTTAAAAGGTGTGCATGTGTGCTCAGTCACGTCCAGTGCTTTCCAACCCCATGGACTGCAGCCCTCCAGGCTCCTCTGTCCATGGGATTTTCCAGGCAAGAATACAGGAGTGGGTTACCATCTCCTCCTCCAGGGGATCTTTCCGACCTAGGAATCTAACCTGTGTTGCCTGCATTGCAGAGGGATTCTTTACCACTGAGCCACCTGGGAAGCCCTTTTCAAGGGCACCCACTGCCTTAGCAATGCAGGGCTGGCAGAGGTCCCACGGGAGCTGTAAGGTCTATGGCTGGGCTAATGTCAGAGGTTCTGTTCTGCCTCTCAGAGCCCTGAGCTGAGGGCTGGGGACAGGACACCCCAGCTGCCTCATCTGAGTTTTGCTGGTTTCTTGCCTGGCATGCTTCAACAGCTCCCTCTGGTGCATAGCTCAGTGGGTGAGCTTGCAAATCTCGGGTGTTCTGAGGTCTCAGGAGAGGATCAGGGCCACCCGGCTTCACAGCCCAGAAGTGCCGCGACCACAGTTAATCAAGAGGAACCTCGGGGTGTGTGATCAGAGGCCTGGGGTGCAGCTGCTCATTCCAGGGTGTGACAATCAGCAGGGCGTAGCCAAAAGCCGCCACCTGCCTTCTGCAAGTACTGTTTCAGGGACAACAATTTGAGGGTTGGACTCTCAATTGTCACCTTTACACTCAGAGCTCTGGGGTAGGGGTGGGGTCTGATGTGTCATGGTAACCCAGATGCTGACCTCAGTGCTGGGCCCTGGGAGCCGAGGGCTGGGGGCTGGGGGGTTCCGGGGGGCCGGGCGGGGTGCTGGCTCCCTCCTCCCTGCAGCTCCCAGGGATGATGCACCCTGATCAGGGCACCTGACCCCATTAGCACTCCCAATGATCTTACAGGGAGTTGTGACATCCCTAGTCTAGCTCTGGGTCCTCTGGCCAGCCCCCTGCCGAAGTCATCAAGTTTTCTTTAACCTGACACACGAATGGCCAGCTCCACCCAGCAGTGCATTCTGAGCGGCTTGGAAGCCTCAAAGGTGTGCCTGCCACCGTTTCAACAGGAGGAACTGAGTGAACCTGAGCCGTGTGTGAAGGGTTGCTGCCGTTCGTGTTGAGAATGGCTAAAGGGCGCTGCCCAGGGTTTGGATGAAGGCCCCTAACCCGGCAGCCAAACCTGTGCTGCCTGAGCCCCTCTCACGGCCCTCTCCAGCATGTACCTTGAGCCACTGCTTCTCAGTCAGCGAGTCACTGTAGTCCACCTCCTTGCGGTGACGGGAGCCACGGCCGAACATCTTCTCCTCCTCCTCCTCACAGGTCAGCCGCTCCACCTCGGCATCGTCCTTGATTATCCACGAGGGGAGCTCGTCCTCCTCCATGAGCCGCGGCTTCCGCTTGGGATTGCGGGCCTCCTCACGCCGGCGGTCCAGGTCCATGCGCTATGGGGTGTGGGGCCAAGGAAGCGTTAGCGCAGGGACGGCCGGCAGGCACACGCGGGGCGCCCTGCCTGGGGACCCAGTTACATGGTAGCTGGGTTTTGTGGTGGCCAAACTGGCTGAGCTCTCAGGTCAGACCCTGGCTGGGACTCTGCTGTGGGGCAGAGAGAACTGGGAAGGACGTGGAGGTGACAGAAGCAGGGCTGAAATGGGATGGCGGTTCCATGGACAGCCTCAGTGGGAGGCACAGGCCCGCTGAGGCCAAGGACACCCTGGATTCCACACCCATGAAGGGCGAGGGAGATCCGAGACCGAGGCCCGATTCAGCTCTTCGGCCCGGGACAGTATGATGCCCTCTGAAAGGGAGAGAGCCTCAAGGACAACAGGCACCAGCAGGACTGGGTGTGCCCGGGTGTCCTGCCATCCCTATGACACGCTTAGGAGACCTTAGGAGACCACGGGACAAAGTGGGGTCAGTTAGGTGCTGTCTGCAGCCCACTCGAAGGGCTGCCCCCGGCTTCAGTAGTCTGGGGACGCCGATGTCAGAGACCACTCGGTCTGCTGGGTGTCGGCAGGGAGGGGCATGTGAGCCCCACGGCCCACGGTCCGTGCAGGTGGGATAGCCAGTGCCCGCGGCGCTCACCATGAACAGGTCGAACTCCTCCTCGTGCCGGGCTATCATCTGGTTCACCGTCTCATCGTCAGGCACCTCGTCTTCTTCCTACAAGACGTCACACGTTTAGTCCGGCTGCGGGGAGGCCGGGGTGGGCGGCGGCGGCGGCCGGGCTCGGAGGCGAGCGGCGGCGGTCCGTGGGAGCGGAGCTGGCGGTCCCTGGTCCGGCTGCGGTGGATGGGGACCCACGCAGCAGCGATGAGGCACACACGCACACGCACACGCACGCTCCGTGGGGTCAGGGCCCTCTGCTGGCCGTCTCAGCCGAGAAGCCGAGGATTGAATGGGCGTGGAGACTGAACTACCCCGCTCACCTTTAGAGGTGGCTCCTCCGAGTCGGGGTTGACGCCCGCTGGCGGAGGGGCAGTGTGGGCGAAGCTGGCACTGCCGCTGCCCGTGCTGCAGTGTCTGCTCTGTGGATAGATAGAGGACTTCAGTCTCCAGGGCTATCAATCCGGCGTCTTTCACCAGCAGTTGTTTTTTTTTTTTTTTTTAATAATAATAATAATAAAAAAAAAACCACTTCAAAGAAAAAGCAAGTATACTCATCGTCTTTCCTTTCAGCCCACACTCCCTTTACTCCAAAGGGATGCAAAAAAAAAACAAAAAAAGAAAAAGAAAAAGTGCAAAAAAAGGTAAAAAAAACAAAAACGAAAGCCGCTCATGCGTCCACCACTCACGCCAGGGAGGGGGTCGGGGCCAGTGCTGCGCTCACCTCATCCTGCTCCTCGTGCTCCAGGATGGCCTGCAGGAAGGCACGCCGCTCGTGGCTGGAGGACTTCTGGTCAAACATGCCGGCCTGGATCACCTTCTGGTCCACGTTGAGCTTGTACTTGGCCGCGGCCAGGATCTTCTCCTCCACGCTGTTGACCGTGCACAGGCGGAGCACCCGCACCTCATTCTGCTGCCCGATGCGGTGGGCGCGGTCCTGTGCCTGCAGGTCCTGGGGGCGGGATTGGGGGAGATGCCGTCAGCCCCAGACGGTTAAAGGGGAGTTGGGACACTGGATGCTGCTGGGAGACACACAAGCACTTGCCTGGCCAGCAGCTGCACAGCCAGGAAACTCAGGAACGAGACCTGGAGCCTGCGCCAAGGGGACTTCACCCTGAGATCCTGCAAAAGCGTCTCTTTCTACCTTAAGTGGAACTTGGCAGATACTCAGGAAGAAAGCGTGGTTTTAAAAGGCCGCCTGAGGGGTTATATTCCTGAGCAGATCCCGTCACAGTTGCATGGGGGCCCATCACTGTGCGACTAGGCCCCCTAGGTGGGACCGCATTACGCAACAGCACTGTTTACAGAATGACGCCGAAGCTGCACACCACTCCAGGTCGATGCCGGGTTTGACTGGGGGCCCTGCTGCTTCCTTGCCAGGCAACCCCAGGCCCAGGTCCCACCAGTCTAGCCTTGGGAGCCACTGCTAACACCTGCCCCTCTCGTGGATACTGTGTGCATGAGGAGCCAACGGGCAACGGATACCCAGTGCCTAGTGTGGAGCAAACGCCGGTAGAGTGGGAGGTGTGGTGCCAACACGATCTGTGTCACCCCATGAGCCCAGTGCAGAGCCAGGAGGGCGCCTACGGAATCCTGGGTCCGGGGCCGCGTGGAGCTGACCTAGAGATCTGCACCCCACAGGGCAGCAGAGGCTGCCCTGGTGGGACAGGCGTGTCTTGGCCCCACGGCTCGGCCTCCTGGTCGGCCTGCGTGATTCCCGGCAGGGAGGACTGGCGCTTCATGATACACCTACCCCTGCCGTGTGTCTCATGACCTCCAATGCCTCCCAGTGGGGAGGAGGGGCTCCACAGAGGCCTCTCCCCCAGCTGCCTGCTGATGGGGGAAGCACAGCCCCACCACCTCCTAGCAAACAGGCCAGTCATGGGAGTCCGGGTGGGAACCATTCCAACCCAGGCTGATGGCAGTGACCACCCCAGACGTTCGCTGGCATACAGGCTATGGTTCCCATGCTGATAACCAGGGTCACTGGGCGTGGGGAAGGGCTCACTCATACCATCAACAGGATCGAGAGCTGGGCAGCCTGGTGGAGGCCACTTTGGCAGAACCAACAAGAACATGACGGGCACAGGCCTGTGGGCCGAGATACCCCACCTCTCGCTCAGCCTGGGCCTGGCCAGTGCTCTGAGAGAGGGACAAGAGGGCTCCATGAGAGGACAGCGGTCAGGCCGAGAAACAGGAAACCTGGACAACTGCCCACTGGGGTTTGAGTTAAAAGGCCTGGGGCCGCCATATACCAGAAAGGCTGGCTGCTGAGGATGCGCTAGGCAGAGGCTTGGTGCACTTGCACGGAAATGTGAATACACCAGCCGGTGGCAGGAAGAGACACGTGCTGGCACATGCCAGGTTCATGCCAAAGCCAGAGCATCTGTGTGTACAGAGGGAGAGGCTGGCATGTGCTCAGAGTACAGTGGGAGTGGCAGGGAAGGGAAAAAATGCACACTTCCGTTTGTTACTTTCAGTTACTGGTATTTGCGTTTTGAAAGAACTACGGGCATGGAGCCCCATGCAGGCGCGCGGACAAGACATCAGGGCGGCAGTGCGTAGAGCATACAAAGGAGCCCCGGCGTGAGGGCTAGGCCAGGACATGGCCAGGAAGGACCCCGTGACCAACGGGGACCCTTACTACCAGACCATAGGACGGGGCCATTTTCCATTTTCTTGCACATCTATGGGATGCCAGGATTGTTTTTTTTTTTTCTCCTTCTTTTGGATGGTGCCACGCAGCTTGTGAGAGCTCAGTCCCCAGACCAGGGACCGAACCCAGGCCGTCAGGAATGGAAGTGTGGAGTCCTAACCACTGGACAGCTGGGGAATTTTCAGAAAATTTTTTTAAAAATAACAGTAGAACATGTATTTTTTCATAATCAGAGCAAAGAATTAGTTTGCTTTTGAGAAACTGCCCTCTGCACCTCTCTCCAGGCGCTGCCAGGGCTCTAGGAAAATGTCAGGAGGCCGCCGGACACTCACACTAGGGGCATGGTCACTGCCGGGGGGTGCGCGCTGTTACCTGGTGGGGGTTCCAGTCACTGTCAAAAATGATCACAGTGTCAGCCGACTGGAGGTTCAGACCCAGGCCCCCGGCCCGGGTGCTGAGCAGGAAGATGAAGTACTCGGAGCCGGGCTCGTTGAAGGTTTTCAGCAGCATCCCCCGGTCCTCCGCTTTCGTGGTTCCTGCCGGGTGGGTAGACCAGTGTTAGCAGGGTGACCGAGGGAGGAGACACAGAGGGACACCTGCATCTGGGAGCAGCGACCACGCCCGCCGCCTTCCAACCAATGGCTGTGGACTGTAACTGACGAGCAACTCAGATCCAGGTGACACCACTGACCACCAGTCTGCCCACCCCAGTAGAAGAAAATGAGCCCCACCATGTGAACTGGGGCTGCCACAGGCACTATTAGGCAGGCACTGCAGCGCAGGGCTGGTACCCCGCAGACACCCAGGCAACAGGCTGACCCCTGAGCACTGCTGTAACCACCTCTCTGGGGTGGTGGGAGACGCTGCAGCCGCGCTGTTTCAGTGCGCCTCTCCGAACCCGTGAGGGGCCTCTGGGTGGACACACGGTGCTGCTATGGTAATGACAGACTGGTCAGAGGCTGGAGCCTGCCTCCATGCCCCTGTGGTGGGTTTTCTCCATTCACAAAGGGAACCGTCTGTACAGGCAAGCACATGCGACTGTACAATGGGGATACGTCTCTCTGTGGGCAGGATGGCTCCCCACTTCCTGAAGCCACAGTGACTCGAATGTGAGGGCCCCGGGCGTGATCCTCAGAGGGGCATCTAAGCTCCTCAGGCTCCCATCAACTCAAAGCAGAGGTGCCTCTGGTGAAACCAGGTGTCATTTTTGGTGCTCCTTTAGCCACTCGCCTACACATCAGGACGAACAGCACAGAGGCCCAAGGTCCACGGCGCCTGGGCTGTCCTGGCTCCTAGGAGGGGCTAAGGCCTCAGGCACGGCTAGGCAGGGCCGGGTCAAGGGGCTGCTCCAGTACCCCTGGGTGCACCCTCAATTCTCAGCACTCCGACAGCAGAAGGCTCCGCTCCCCATGTCACTGAGCTCCCCAACCCTTTGCCATTCCTTCTAGGGGGCTGGGGGCAGAGAGGCCTGTGGGATCTTAGTTCCCCGACCAGGGATTGAGCCCATGCCTCCACAGTAGAAACACAGAGTCCTAACCACTGGACCACCAGGAATTTCTTTCCCAGAGTTTCCACCCATGTGGCAGTGACCACGTGAAATGCTAGAGATGCAACCGTGGTCCAGCAAACGGATGTCCTCACTTACACAGAGGACTCTTGTCATGGAGAGAAAAAGGGGTTGGGGGGCAAGTGGACAGATACTTGGGTGGGTGGGAACATGCTCTCGGCCTGTCCACTAGGGGGCGGTGTCACCATCGTAAAGCTCAGACCCAACAGAGGCCAGCGCACTGAGGCCACACAGGCCTTGGCAGGGATGCAGCTTTCAGCCTCAGGACGCGTGAGCACCTGACCAAAGCTATGTTTGTAAAGGTTACTACCCTGGATGGAATTCTAAGAACAGCTGAAAGAAGGCAAGACGGAGATGCAGCAAAGGTTCTGGGCAGGAGTGGGGAGGGCCGATTTCAAAGGACAGGTCCACCCAGCAATCACAAGTTAACGGTCTGAAAATCCACAGTACCACGAAAGGCACTGAGAAACACACAACAGAGGCACAGAGGTTTGGGTGTCCAGCCATGGATGGATGCAGCTGGTACCGAGTTTAGACAACGTCTTGCAGAAATGTGGTCTACCCCACGCCTCTTAACTGTATTTACTCCAGTGAGTCTCAAGTCTCTCTTTTGTTAAATGCTATTTTTTGATGTGAATTGGTTTTTTAAAAGTCCTTACTGAATTCGTTACAGTATTGCTTCTGTTTTGTGTTTAGTTTTGGGGGTCCCAAGGCACACGGGAATCTTAGCTTCCGACCAGGGACTGAACCTGCACCCGCTGCATTGTAAGGTGAAGTCGTGGCCACTGGACCACCAGGGAAGTCCCCCAAGTCCAGTTCTTCTTGAGAGCCCCACTCACTCCGTCTTACGGAGAGCGGGGGTCTCCCCCTAGGGCCGTCCTGGGCAGCGGACACGTGTCAGATCAGGAGTCCCGTCACCACTGTGCTCAGCCCCATCTCCCCAGGACTCCCTTATGCTGGCAACAAGGCAGGAGCCAGGCTTCTGATGGTCACAGGCCAGCGTGGTTCCCACTGGACATGCCCCATCACCCCTGCCACATCTGGATCCCTCCATCCTGCCCTTTCCTGCTTCTCCCCGTGCTTGTGGTTCCGGCATGGATAGGTCTGATTTCAGCCCCAGAGCCACCAGGGCAGTGGAGATGGGGGCATGTCGCTCACAGCAGTCGAATGAAAGCTCACGCCAGACCCCTGGGGGAAAAGACAAGCTGCTTCTCTGTTGGGGACACTGTGTCTGCTCAGTGTTGGGGACACCCCAATTTCTGTGGGTGGAAGAAAAGCCTGGAAGGGATGCCTGACAATGAAGCCAACATGGAGGACAAAGGAGCCGAGAGCCCCAGAAAAGCTCCTCTAACACTATCTCGGTACCTGGATCCAGCTGTGCCTGAAGCAAGCTTACCCCTTACCCTTAAAGTTCAGTTATGTGAGTCTATTAAGGCTTTCTTCCCTATGCCCACAGGATATGAGTTTCTATCACTTCCCACTAAAATTAAGTCTATGGGATACACATTAGCCACTGGACCCAGCGTTAATGTGCAAGGACTTTAAGTCTTGTGTTCGGGAGACCAGCACAATACTCCCAGGACCCCTCCCAGTCCCACAGGCCTGCGTCACTGAGCATGCCACTGTGTCCACTCCCAACACTACACCTGGAGTCTCTGGGCCTTGCCCTGCCTCACAGGGGAGGGCAAACCCTCCAGAAGCTTCGGCAGCAGTGGATAACAAGGCCCTTTCAAACACATCTCTCTCCCCGGCCACACTCACCATCGAGCCTGAGGTATTTAAAGCCGCGATATGCAAAATAGTCTTCCATGATGGTCATGAGGGAGGTCATCTGACAGAACAGCAGCACTTTGTGGTTGGTGGCCCGGAGTTTGGGAAGAATTCTATCGAGCAGCTCGAATTTCCCTGAGGCTCGGTACAGGTCCAGCCTGGGGAGGGTGGGGGCGGGGAAGGACACACAGGACGTGAACCACAGGGCCCTGAAGGCAGGCAGAGAACGTGTTCCCACCCACTACCTGACCAGTCCTGGGTGGGCTGGCCACCAGGGCCAGGAGCACACGAATGTCTCCCTTGGCAGACTACCCAGCCCCCAAAGTTTCAGCAGAGCCATTCCAATCCAACTAAAATAAACTCAGGCCACCCTAAGTCAAGTGAAAGTGTTCATCGCTCAGTTATGTCCAACTCTTTCTGATCCCATGGACTATAACCCACCAGGCTCCTCGGTTCTTGGGATTCTCCAGGCAAGAATACTTGCCATTTCTTTCTCCAGGGGATCTTCCTAGATCGACCCCCAGTCTCCTGCATTGCAGGCAGATTCTTTACCATCTGATCCACCAGGGAAGCCCCCCAGGTCAAGGGTGACTGTGGAATTATGGAGCAACTACGATCTTTCTAAGAGTGAGAAGAAGGGCTGAGGGCCACATGGCTTTGGTCATTCATTCTCAGTTTACAGGTATGGAAACTGAGGCTGGGGGCACTGTGACATGGCTGCTGACCTGCCAGGGCCAGGACTCAAGGCCAGGTCTGTGGGACCCCATTATGTAACTTGATACAAAAAAAAAAGACACAACAAAAGGACCTTTGCTCTTTTATTCAGGGTTCCCGCTCTAAGAAATAGTTTACTATCCCAGAGAAGTGATGGTGGCTTTAGCGCTGAGAATGTTTTAAGAGTGAAACCTTGAGGCTATATCCGAGCCCAATGCTAAGGCTGAACCACGCTGGGGCTGCACTTTATAAACAATACTGGGGAAAACACCCCCAGAGCAAGCTGGGTGGCACACTGTATAAAAAGTGCCTCTCTCCTGGTGGGCAGAGTTTAGGCTCAAGAGGGCAGAGGGAAGCTGTCACGGGTCACAGAACCCAGAAGTGCAAGAGTGGGACCTGGAAGCCATGTCTGGTCAACTCTCAAATTGCAGATTTTTTTTTTTTTTTTAAATTTGGCTGCACCAATCTCAGAGCAGGTAATGGTAACCCACTCCAGTACTCTTGCCTGGAAAATCCCATGGACGGAGGAGCCTGGTAGGATGTAGTCCATGGGGTCGCGAGGAGTTGGACACGACTGAGCGACTTCACTTTCATGCATTGGAGAAGGAAATGGCAACCCACTCCAGTGTTCTTGCCTGGAGAATCCCAGGGACAGCAGAGCCTGGTGGGCTGCCATCTATGGGGTCGCACAGAGTCAGACACAATTGACACGACTTAGCAGCAGCAGCAGTAGCAGCAGCGAGTCTTAGCTGCAGCATGCAGATCTTTAATTGTAGCAGGTGCAATGTAGCTTCCTGAACAGCGATCGAACACAGGCCCTCCGTATTTGGAGCACAGTTTTAACCACTAAACCACCATGTAAGTCCCTCAAAGTGCAGAATTTTATTCTCTTCTTTGGGCTCATCTATGTTTTTAAGTTTTTTACCAGGAATATACTGCCTTTGAAAGCAGACAACTATGACAACGGAAACAAAGTCAACCACAGAGAGAAAACAGTGGACCATCCATCCACTCCGTTAACTGAGGGAGATTCTCACCCTTGGACAATGCCGCCGGTAAACCCCAAGTGCTCGGAAAAGGACTCCTGTAATGGAATGAGACGTGGGTCAGTGGGGGCAGGAACAGGTGTCCCGGCCCCATGCCTCCGAGCCCACCCACAGCAGCTCCAAGACCACACAGAAGTGCTGACAACAGCTTTTCTACCCCACCGACATGCCTTCCCATAGGGTCTTAACCACCAAAGGTGCGCATAAGGCACCTGACATCATCTCTGGAGCACCGAGAAGCAACTGTCAGGGGTGCGATGACCCTGAAACTTTATGTCAGAATGTGTAGACATATGTGTGCTTTTCACTTAAATTTATTTGATTTTTTTGGTCTCAACATGTGGCATGTGTGATCTTAGTTCCCAGACCAGGAACTGAACCTGCACCCCCTGCAGTGAAAACACAGAGCCTTAACCACTGGACCATCAGGGAAGTCGTTATGTGTGCTTTTCAGAAGCAAGAATCCAGATTCTCAAGTGTACTGGGGCGCAGAAAGGTCATGGCTGGAGCTGTCATGAAGAGGGACATGCTCTCCACATGCTGACCTGGGATGGCCCCACACACTGCCGAGAGGGGAAGGCTAGTAGCCAACCAGCAGGGGTGGCATGACCACTCCCACCCTGGGTGGGAAGCAATTCCAGAAAACAGCCTGGAAGGCTTCGTGGTCATCCGAGGTGGGACTTTCATTTCTCTCACATACTTCTTTCCTCTTTCCTTTATAAAAAAAATTTTATGTATTCTTTCTGGCCACCACAGGGCATGCAGGACCTTAGTACCCTGACCAAGAATCAACCCCATGCCCCCGGAGTGGAAGCGCGGAGTCGTAACCGTTGGGCCACCAGGAGAGTCCCCCTCTCTCGTATTTCCCTACACTGTTTGGATTCTTCACAATAAGGACTTGCAGAGAGAATCTCAATAAGAAGACAAATGTACGCGCATCACCTAATTACAAACTCTTCATCTTTAAAGCTGCAGAGAGAAGTGTCCCAGCTCTGCTGGGGAAGCAGGGCCTCCTGCGGGCTGAGGCCCCCCACCTGGGCCTCACCTCGATGTGCTGGAACATGTAGGGGTGGTTACAGATCTTCCTCAGCTGCATGATGGTGTTCATCAGGGTCTTGGTACCACCTTTGCCCTGAGGAGGCACAAGTGAAAGTCAAAGTCGCTCAGTCGTGTCTGACTCTTTGCGACCCCAAGAGCTATACAGTCCATGGAATTCTCCAGGCCATAATACTGGAGTGGGTAGCCTTTCCCTTCTCCAGAGGATCGTCCCAACCCAGCGATCAAACCCAGGTCTCCCACGTTGCAGGCGGATTCTTGACCAGCTGAGTCATAAGAGGCTCCCAGATTGGTCTTGTCTGGGGTGGGGTGGGGGTGGGTGTGGAAGGAGGACATAGGGGGAGGCAGGGCTTGTGGAGCTGGCTCCTCTTGGGGCTCAGAAGCCAGCATAAAGCCAGCGCTGGGGGAAGCAGAGACGCCTGGGCACCCTGGAGGGTAGAGAGTGAGGAGGGGCCAGGCCGGCCAGCAAGACAGAAGGGACTGGCAAAGCGCTGAGGCCAGATCACAAACACTGTGTGATTCAGAAGGCCAGCTGCGCGAGCACTGGGAGAGAGTCCCCGGGGCCTGCAGCCAGATGGGCCGTGATGGCTGTGGAAGACCTCTGGCTTCGGGATGAAGGAAGGATGCGGGGGTGGGTGCCGTGGGCAGAGAAGTAAGCCAGGAAATGGGCTGCCACAATAGCCCAGGTAAAGAGCCCAAACCAAACATGTGGAGGAGGAAATGGGGAGGCCGGGCCAAGCTCGAGGCACAGAGATGAGGGACCTGGAAGGATGATTTCAGTCCTGGTGGGAAGAGAATTGTTAGGGTAGGCCCGGGGTCTCAGAGAGGCCCAGGAGGTAGCAGCCCACCTAGCCCCCACTCCTCTCCATTATAAATGAACATCACCCCAAGCTCACGTAATGACAAGGAAAAGGGAGCCAGTGGCCGTGGCTTGTCGGGAAGATGGGACATGCCTGAATGTTCTAACTGCTATGGTCCGTGCTGGATCCTCACTGCTAACGGATGCGCCCACAGGAGCCAGCACTTCACAACAGAGGACCCTAGACTGCTGACTGGGAGGCTCAGGCCCCCCTGAAAACAGGCCCTCAGCCCCTGCTCCCTTAGCCTTACAGACTGGACCGAACCACACCAGCTATGATCTAAACCAGGGCTGGTCAATACCCTCAGGATCACAACCAGATAGGGCCTTGGTCACAAAAATCACCTCCCAGGAGGAGAAAGCCTGCTGGTTCCCACGCACCCAGCTGCTCCCAGGCCGCCCACCCACCCGCCTGCCATGGATACCCAGGTGGGACAGGGGCCCGGGCCAACCTTCTTGTCCTTCTCGGAGCCGTCGGTCAGCAGTACCCCCTTGGCCTGCATGTGCCGATAGAGCACGCGCTGCAGGGCCGACATGTCGCACTTGATGACGTACTCCACCTGTGGGCACACGCCGCCGTCAGCCGAGCCCAGGCCCCAGAGCCCAGCCTGGGCCCGACTCTGACCTCCCAGCCTCTCGGGCATCCTGGGCCCTGGCCTCTGATCGCGGCACACGAGGGTGATGGTGAAAAGCCCCCACACCCAGGGCATGAGGGAAGCCGAGCTGCAGTATATGCGGGGGGCTAGAAGTGTGGGGGCTTCCTGGGCCAGAGGGGCAACACAGCTTTCTTTCAAAGGCCTCCCCTCAGCCGGCCCATGATCAAAGAGCAAGAGTGACATGAGGGGTGACTGGCGGGGACCCAAAGCCCCCTCAGGGAGGGGGGAGGGGTCGCTACGGCCGGCAGGTGGGACTCAGCTGGCCCCAGCACACCTGCCTTGCGCTTTCAGAGACCCGTGCAGGTGAGCAGCCAGCCCCAGGCGAGACTGACTCCTGAATGCTGAGCAAAACAGGGCCAGGCTGGGGGACTCCAGAGAGCTGCCCAACTGGGACCCCAACCCTGGGGCGACCCCCACACAATGCTGAATGCTGCATTAGGGCTCCCTCCACTCAAAGTAAACACAGCACCTTTTCAGGCAACTGAGCCTCCACTTCCTTCTTGAGCCGCCGGAGCAGGAAGGGCCGCAGCACTTTGTGGAGACGGCGGATGATGAGGATGGTTTCCTCCTCGTTCAGGTCCACCTGGCACCACAACGAGACATGCAAGCCAAGTGTTACCTCCAGGGGAGCAGCGACGCGTGGGCAGGGCCACCTGGTGTCGCCCTGCACCCCCTTTCCAGGCGGCACTATGTTTTACGAGAGCTTGGCGGGGCACCCTCTTCCTGTGGAAAACTGCAGGGACCTGAGACTTTCCATGGAAGTCCTGGGACACAGAAGCGAAGCTCCCAGGGCACCAAGAAACACGGCATCACACTGAGTGGCCTCCCCAAGAGTAAAAACTCATGTGTCTGGAATCCTGAGAACATGTCCAAAGGGAACCTGGCCAGCACTGCAGAGTAACATGCACAGAGCGCATGGTGCAAACTGGGGGTGCTCTACCGGGAGCCCCAATACCCTCTCATTTCAGCCTCCGTGGGAGAGACGGATAGAAAGGCTGCTCTCCTGTGGGCCTGCTACTCTGACCAAAATTTGAATTAAAACAGTTTTTAAGTGAATGATAAGATGACATTTGAATTTTTTTCTTTAGGACCCTTTGGGTGAAGCTTTTACTCAACTTGAAAATAGGTGAAACCATGGCATTTGTTCCCTTGCTCTTGGGGTGGGAGTCCTAGAAGTCTGAAAAC
Organism: Bos indicus; assembly: GCF_029378745.1. Classification (NCBI taxonomy): domain Eukaryota; kingdom Metazoa; phylum Chordata; class Mammalia; order Artiodactyla; family Bovidae; genus Bos; species Bos indicus. The sequence continues at coordinate 15,230,176 of NC_091766.1, read as the reverse complement.
AGGGGGCTTGTTTTAATCATGAGAGCCTTGAAAGGGCCTCAGTTTCTCCTCTAGGAGGGCTTCTGCCTCAGCCAGTGCCAAGGAGGGGGGACCCCAGGGACGATGCAGAGGTCCCCCTGTAAGAGCATGGTGGTCCCAACTGTCCCAGACCCGAAGAGAATCTCCTAACTGGGGACCAGTGGGCTGGATGTGGCTGCTGGGCGAGGGAGCTCTTCGTCCACCCTGCAGTCGAGCCCACCTCCTCAGTACAAGGCTCAGGCCGTCAACCTCCTTCAACAGAAAACAACTGGCCCACAAGCAGACTACCAACTCCACCCACAGCCAGACAGATGTGAGAGATACAAGCCACAGCCCACAGCTTTTTATTTTCTTTAAAAACAAAAGGGGCAGGATCTGACCACTCTCTTCACTGAAACTACCAGAGCCACCCATTGCCCTCAGTGTGAGAATTAAATTCCCCTCAAGCCCTCCGGCTGCAACCTTCACACCTCAGGCCCTGCTGTGTCATGTCCCACTCTGTGTCTGGGGCACAGGGTCAGGAAGCCCCAAGGATCCCCTGAGATTTCTCTTCCCTTCTCTGGTGGCAGGGTTGCCATGTATGTGGCCAGGCTGGTTGCGGTGGGCACTCAATCCACAACCACCTGGGGAAGCCGGCTGGGCCAGGACTGTGACCTCGGACAGTCCTTGGAGCTGCTTGTGGCCAAAGACCATGGCTCCCCGCCCCGCCCCCTTCCACCACGTGGCCGGCCGCTTGCCCACCTTCTCCCCAGTCATGGCGAAGGGCGCGTTGAACCACTGCTCAAAGGTGCTGCAGCTCTTGAAGATGGTGGGCAGCAGGAAGTTGAGCAGCGCCCAGAGCTCGGGCAGCTTGTTCTGCAGTGGTGTGCCCGTCAGCAGCAGGCGGCGGGGCGCCACGTAGTGCGTGTTGAGGACCTGCGTCAGCTTGCAGTGGTGGTTCTTCATGCGGTGGCCTTCGTCCACGATCATGTACTTCCAGCGGATCTGCGCGCCGAGAGCAGGTGGTCAGGGGAGGACAGGCGGTGGGGCTGTCCCCTGGGTGAGTAGCTCACTGCCGTCAGGCATGAAGGCTCTGGGCAGCTCGGCCCAGCAGGGTGGGGAACGTGAACTCGACAGCATCAGAGGAGGGGCCACACCCCGAGGGGCAGACACACACTGCAGCTCCGTGGTGCGTGGGGAGGGCGGACACGTGGACAGGGCGACGGCTGGGAGCTGCTGTCAGGTGAACAAAGCTAAGTCCAGAAAAGAACTCTGGTTTTCCAAGAAAACTACATACGCCAAGTATCTGGCAAAGAGAAAACAAAATCCTAAATAACACACAGCCTGCTGATCATAGGTCCTTGAGGTACAGTCAAGAGAAGACATGGTTTGGTAACAGGTACATTTCAATCTGGCTTCCCTGGTGGCTCAGATAGTAAACGATCTGCCTGTAATGCAGGAGACACAGATTCGATCCCTGGGTTGGGAAGATCCCCTAGAGTTGAGGAAATGGCACCCCACTCCAGTGTTCTTGCCTGGGACATCCCATGGACAGAGGAGCCTGGCAGGCTACAGTCCATGGCAGTCGGACATGACTGAGCAACTAAACGTTTCCAGTCAGCAGGTGGTGGCTCAGAGGCAGGGAGGCACAGCTGAGGGCAGACTGTGCTGTGGGGGCGCCGCCTGTACCCCAGAGCCTATCAGTGGTCGCTGGCCAATGGACACAGGCTAGACGCCAATTCTAACTGGGAGTTAGGTTGGCTAGGCAGGGGCTGCAGGTATAAACTCCCGTTTACATGCAATTGTGATGCCCTTCAGAGCCACTCGGGCCTTGGCATCTAGCTCCTGGGCACCAAGCACGGCCCAGCTGAGGCCCTGCACATCAGGCGTCCCAGAGGAAAAGGGCAGGACTGACCGGGGCGGGGGGCAGCAGCCCTTTCCCACAAGTAACCCCCATGGTGGGAGGTTTACCCTGATTAAAGCCACTGTCAGACACAGGATTTTCAGAGCCCTGTTCTCGTGTCTGGGATGGGCCTGGTTCTGTCCTGGGTCAGAAGGGTGACCCGCAGCATAAGCCCTAGGATAAGCAGGCTGGGCCTCAGTTTCCTCACCTGTAGCTCAGAGATGCATATCAAGCACCGAATGTCATCAGTATGAACATGCCCCACAGGTGGGGGTTAACATGTAAAGCACTCTAGCCCTGGACTTCCTCCCCATACGGTCAGCGAGGCCAGACGTGGCAGCCCAACCCCTCCCCACCCCAGGAAAAGAGCTTTCTGGATGCAAAGGACTGTGCCTGTCTTATAGCTGGGTCATAGTATTATTCTTGGTAACTCAATGGTGGCCCAACTAGAGCCACCTTCGCAACTAAGTCAGCTAAGAGGCTGCCCAGCCGCACGACACCCACTAAACACACCAGCTCAGTGGCTCAAGGACGATGGGACACACAGGACCTCAGAGCACACTGCCTTGAAGGCCAGACCCCACCTGCTTCACGGGCTGCTTTCCTGTAGGCTGGGGTGCGAAGACACAGCCACCAGGGAGGCAGGTCTGAGGCCTCTAGAGACAGGTGGAGATGGAGGAGGGCCTCAACATGGCCCTGTGAGGGACACGGCAGGCAGGACAGGAAGGCTGGGAGGCATCGCAGATGACCAGGCTCTTTGGGCAGGAGCCCCGAGAAAAGCTGGTCCACGTGCTATGTAGATGGTGCCAGTCTCTGGACGTGATCCAGGGCAAGCCTGGGAACACACAGTCAGAGAAGCAAACCCCAAGCCACCTTGATTGAGGCCTTTCACACCCACAGAGCAGCTGTCCTTATGCATATGCAGGGGATCACCGAGCAATGACGTGTGGGGGGTCTGAGAAGATGAGAAGCGTGACCCATGCACGACCAGCCTGGGCAGGATCACAGGCGCCCGGACAGCACATGATGGGCCGAGCTGCCTTGTTTTACAGGTGAACACGCTACCTTTGCAAGGATGTGCTTGTCCTTAATGATGTACTCATATGTCGTCAGCAAGACGTTGAACTTTCCACTGCGGAGCTGGGGGACGAAAGCACGTCTGGCTGCTGGGGAGCCCTGTGAGGGAGAGAAGACGCACACGCCTCAGCCCCCCAAGTTCTGGGGCCCTGGTAAGGCTGAGAACTGGCAAAGGCTGCTGACCCTCTCCCGACTCCACCTCAGACTGCTGCTCTCCCCAACTTGGCCCCAAGTGGATGTCCCTCCCTGGACTCCACCCCCAGACTGCTCCCCCTCCCTGATTCCACCCTCCATGCAGAGGGCCTCGTGCAGGGAGCAGAGAGGCATGCAGGCCCTGGGTGGCTTGCAGCCTGTACCTCCACCTGCCCCACTCCTGGTGGGCAACCAGCTCCGCTTCCCATGTCTGCCTCCTCCTGGGTCCCCACTCAGGCCACCGTGTCTCCCACACAGGTTCAGTCCACGGTGACCATTCCCTATTGGCAGCTCCAGCTTCTCCCTGGTTAGCAAATCTGTCTGGTTCCCCGTTTCAAGCTCACTGTTCCTGACAGACTGAGCTGCACTCGTTCCCAAAAGCTCTTTTTCCTTTTGAATTTTTTTTTTTTAAACTAGAGTATAAGTTGCTTCATTCCCAAAAGCTCTTGGCAGCAGGACAACATTTAGTTTCTCAAATGCACCAATTTCTCCCTGCACATGCTGTGATCTCTGCCAGGACCTGCTTCTTCCCATCACAGGGCTGAGAGCTCCGCGGCAGAGTGGCGAGCCTGGACCCAGGAGCCCTGTGCCAAGGGCATGACTGAGCTCTGCCACCGAGTGGCTGCATGAGGCACCCCGCCCCGCCCTCCCTCCCCCAACAAGGACAGGAGGCACCATCAGCCCCAGTGCACAGGTGAACTGGTCTAGAGATGGCGAGGACAGTGAGCAGCCCATCACACAGCAGCAGCTGTGCGACACTCACTGAGTCTGCCTATGTGGACAGGTCTGGAGGTCAGCTGGCGTAACAAACTTCAGGCGAGTGCATTCACACCAGCACAGTCCACGCACTGAGTCCAGAACTTAGCAAAAGCACCCCTCCTCGAAATGAAATGACCCAAGCCCCCACGTGGCTGACCTAAGAAGGCAGGCACACGTGCGTCCTGTCGTTAATGCAGGTCGACATCCCTCTTCACCACACGGATCTCCTACCCCCACACCCTGCCCACGCCCACCTCCTCAGGCGGCACGTACCTTGTAGGACACCTTCACCACCGAGGGGGCCCACTTGTCAAATTCGTAGGCCCAGTTGGAGAGGGTTCTGGGGAAAACAAGGAAGACAGTCAGGTACTAGGTCTGGCGTCAGCCGCTCACTGTCCACACTGATGTCCGTTGAGGACGTAAAGGCTGACGTGGCCGTGATCCTGGCAGGTAGACTTCCAATAATTTGTATAGTGATTTCCCCTTTAAGAGGTAGCACTTAACTGCCCACCTATTATGTGTGGGCTAAATTGAGTATTTTTCCCAGAATACAGTATGGAAAGGGGAAGAAAAAGTACTTCACAGTGGAGACACCTGCCACACACACTACCTCAGCCAGGTGATCAAGGTCAACCACCAGCGTGAAGTGTCTCGTTGACAGTAACTGCCCCATGATGAGTTGAGAGGCGGGCTTCCCTTCTGGTCTTTGTTCCCAAAACCCATCATCCCATCTAAGGATGAGAAAATCACCAAACAGACCCAGGTTGAAGTACCTCCTATGAAACACCTGACCAATCTCCGCAAAACCATCAAAGTCACTAAAGTTACGCAAAGTCTGAGGAACAGTCACAGACCAGAAGAGGCCTGAGGACACGTGAAGGGTAAATGCCACATGGGCTCCTGAGGCTGAAGACAGAAGTCAGGGCAAGACTAGTAAAATCTGCATAAAGTTTACATAAGGTAACGTGTTCAGTCACACTTTCTCTCTATATATAATGGGCCAGTGGGGATTCCTCACTTGTGACAAACGTAACAGGGTCACGTGAAATGTGATCAACCACAGCAACTTCCTCGGTGGTGCGCTGATTAAGACTGCACTTCCAGTGCAGAGGGGCACGGGTTCAATGCCCAGTCACAAACACACAAGCAAAAAAGATGTGATCAGCCACAGGGGGAACCAGAGGAAGGTACCGGGAGCTCTGGGTACCATCCTTCCAACTTTTCTATAAAGTGGATGCTATTCGACAGGAAACAAACCATCACAAGGCAATGGTGGGGACGTGCTGAAAGGACACAGTAGTCTTCCCTGGAAAATCCCATGGACAGAGGAGCCTGGTGGGCTGCAGTCCATGGGGTTGCAAAGAGTCGGACGCGACTGAGCGACTTCACTTTCACTTTCTTTCTTCAGCAAAATCGCTAATGATAGACTCCATGAGCCTACGCTGCTACAAAGAACTAAACCATTAAACTACTACACAGGGGAGAAGAGACAGCTTTCCTTTGCAGTAGATTCCAAGAGTGGGGAAGGAACGCTGGAAAGAGAAAACCTTGCCTGGGCACCTTCCAGGGGGATCATCGTTTCAGGCGAGAGTTTCTGATAGATGTTGAAACTACAGAGAAGAGTATGCTTAGAAATGCGACAGTCACAGAGTTTCTCAGAATCTTCCCACGGGATACTTATAAATCACAAAGGAAAACTCTTACGTTTGCATGGGGAAACCAGCAGGTACCACACAGGAAGAGAACAACTCGGGACTTCCCTGGTGGTCCGGCGGTTATGACTCCATGCTTCCACTGCAGGGGGCGAGGGTTCGAGCCTTGGTCGGGGAACTAAGATCCCTTGCGCTGCACCATCCGGCAGAAAGATAAAAGGGCAGACCAAAGTGATGCTCTCCTGTTGTGGAGCCCTGGGCTTGTGCTCTCTGATGTGAAGCCTCAGGAAGGGCACAAGAGCCCCTCCTGGAGGTTCTTGCCAGAATACCAGAAAGGACACATCACATGAGCCCTGTCTAAGGAGGGATGGTCTACCAAACACCTGCCCGGGATTCAGGCTCACAAAGATCAAGAAGAACAAAGCTGAGCGGGGCAGCTGTTACAGAGACATCACAACACACGACAACAAGAGGCAGGGGAGGGACCCTGGACCAGAAAAAGGTCTTCAATGGGGAAACTGACAACATCTGAACTGTGTCTCTGGAGTCACTAACAGTGATGATTTATCACCATGTTGTTACTAGCCTGGTGTTAAAACTGTCCTAAGGTGATGTGAGCTCTGGGAGGCCAGCTAAAAGGTGTGCAGGAACTTTTTAAGCTGCTTTTGCAGTTGTTTGTAAGCCTTAAAAAATTTTTTAAATGAAAATTAACAACTGGTATCTCATTGTAGTTTTGACGTGCATTTCTCTTTAGTGATGCTGAATAGCTTGTCATGTGCTCAGCGCCTTTGCTGTCCACCTGAAATCGTCACAACATTGCTAATCGGCTATACTCCTGTACAAAATAAAGTTTAAAGAAACGTATGTTCAAAAAAGAGACAAACCATGGGACCTCCCTGGCAGTCCAGTGATTAGGACTCTGTGCTCTCACTGCTGAGGGTATTGAGAAGCTCTATGACTATCCCCTTTCTCATCTAAGATCCGGAAAACGGCAAGGTGCAGCCAAGAAAAAAAAAAAAAAAACAACCCAGTCTGTGCATAGCACACTGGACACAGAGCTATTCTGGTGTCCCACCTAAACAGAAGGGAGGGGACAGGAGCCCTTGGAGGGCTGTGGACAGTACACAGGCGAGGGCCGCGGGCACTGACAAGAAGCTGGGCCAACCCAAGGGAGGACGCAGCAAGGCCAGCTGCAGGCCCAGGACCTCCTGCCGCTTCTAGAAGCAACTCCCTCTCTATGAATATCTATTCCTCCCAAGGCAACCAGATTTACACCACCATGAGCAAGAGAAAGCAAAAGGGGAAATCAACATCTCCCAGTAAACTGTGGAGGCTCCTGAGGCCCCCCAGCCACGAGTACATGGCCTATGGAGGCCTGGCCGTCTTCCAGGCAGGAAAGTATGTTCCCATGGGCTGGGGGATGAGGACATGGTTTCCCATCACCCACCCCGACAGCTGACGTGGCCCCTACTGCACACTGGGCCGAAGGCAAGGGCTTCCCCTTCTGAGCCAGGCCAAGTGCACACACTCAGGCCTGGCCACATCAGAGCAGGCCATCCCCTGGGCCCACAGCTGGACTGCCGCCTAGCATGTGACTGGAACCAGGTCAAGGACAGCCAGTCCCGGGATTTCTGGAAAAACCCTGCAGGCAGAACCATCGTGTGTCATATGCAGAGCTAGGAAGAGGCAGCCCCGGAGTGGCTAAGGAATCTTGGCCCCAGAAAGGTGTCTGTGGGGAGGAAGAGGCCGGTACCACCAAGAGATTGCAAGTGAGAGCTTCCACAGGATGCCACTCAGGTACCAGACACCACAGCTGAGCACCTGTGGTGCCTGGACTGGGCTGGGACGCAACCGGCAGAGTGCAGAGCCCTAGCAGGAAGCGGAAACAGCACCTGAACAAACACCAAAACTCCACGTTCTAGTGGGCAGTTATCTGACTCCTGTGACAACCTGGAGCGGAATCTGCTGGTTGTAAGACTTGAAGAGGACACCAAGGACAGCCTGTGAGAGTCGCCCCAACAGGGATCATATGGGCAGGCACCCCAGAACCTGCCCTTCCTCTACCCTGTGCCTTGAACCCAGAGGCAGGCAGCCGTGCACTGGGTGTGACCCCCAAGAATTCACATGCTGACATCTTCATACCCAGAGCCCAGCTATGTTTGGAAATAGGGTCTTTAAAGAAGTAAAGAAGGGACTTCCCTGGTGGTCCAGTGGTTAAGAATCCTCCTTTTGAGGCAGGGAATGTGATTTTGATCCCTGGTTGGGGACCTAAGATCCCACATGCTGCAGGGCAACTAAGCTCGAGCGCCACAACTGCTGAGCCAGCGAGCCACAACTACAACCCGATGCAGGGCTTCCCCGGCGGCTCAGTGGCAAGGAGTCCGCTGGCCAGTGCAGGAGACACGGGCTTGATCCTTGATCCAGGAGAATCGCACACCCCGCGCAACAGCTAGACCTGTGCACAACTATTAAGCCTGTGCTCTAGCGCCTGGGAGCACTAGAGAGAAGCCCGTGTGCCCCAACTACTGGGGCCGTGAACCACAGCAAAAAGCCTGCACGCTGCAACAAAGATCCTGTGTGCCGCAACTAAGACCGGACTCAGCCAAGTAAATAAATATTAGAAAACAAACAAAAAAAAGGTAACGAATAAAAACGAAGTCCTCAGGGTGAGCCCTAATCCAAGCCTATATGACTTCCTTATAAGAACAGGAAATGTGGGTACAAACACGCAGAGGGAAGGCGAAGTAAAGACTCAGGGAGAAGACACCATCCGCAAGGTCAGGAGAGAGGCCTCGGGGGAAACCAGGCCTGCGGACACCCTGGACCCAGACTCGGGCTTCCAGGGAAGCAGGGCCCGCGGTGAGGTCACCCAGGCTGTGGTCCTTCATGAGGGTGGCCCAGACAAACTCACACACGGGCATCTGAGCTCGGGCGGCACTCACGAGAGGGGCACTATGATGAGGAAGGGCCCGTTGATGCGCTTGTGCTCCATGAGGTACGTGATGAGCGCGATGGTCTGGATGGTCTTGCCCAGGCCCATCTCGTCAGCCAGGATGCCATTCAGGTTGTTGTTGTACAGGGACACCAGCCACTCCAAGCCTTTGATCTGCAAGGACGAGCGGCCAGAGCTGAGGCCCGGGTGGGGCGAGAAGGTTCCCTGCGCTTCGGAGACTCCCAAGCTCCAGCCCAGCCAGGGACCACCCGCTGCCATGCTCACTCGGCATTGTGCTCTGTTCACTCTCTTCTATCCCATTTGGCCCATCTCACACTCCTTTCTCTGGAATCACAGGGCTGCTGTGCTCATGAGAGCCAGGTATGAAACATCCTTCCCAGGCACATGTTTAAACTGTTAAGTCTCTGTCACTGCTGGCTACCAAGCCACACAGCCCACTGGGACCAGCCTGCCCTCAATGTGTGACTCTGGATTCAGGGGAGCCTTGGGGCATCAGGGTAACGAGTGCACCACACGACTAACGGCCTCGACAGCATTTCAAGATGAAGTGAAAGGTTTCCAAAGCTTGCGAAGCTTTCTGCCACAGGCCGTTAGAAGACTGTCCTCAAGGAAAATCTGGAAAGTTTCCTAACAGATTAAGTAAGTCGTGGCCATGTTCTGATTTCTGTGATTTACAGGCCTCTCTGGAAACTTCCACCAGTCACAGGATTCACCTTTGGAACCTCATGTCAGCAGAGGTGCTGAGTGCGCTTGTAAGGAAAAGCAGGGTTCAGGGGTTACCAGCACACTGAGCAGCAGACAGGGAACGTATTCTTTGGTTGGAGGTATGCCAGCTGTCTCCTGGGAGCTGAGATGAACAGGGGTGAGGGGCCACAGTCACAGAAAAAGAAATTTCTATGACGTGCAGTTCCCTTTCTTGGCTGCTCCAGGCCAGGCCCTGACACAGAGCTTTAGAGTCATGACCACATGACCGTCACAGGCCTGCATTTCTGAGAAGAAAGGACTAAGTCTAGAGCTGCTAGGCTCTCCTCCTCGCTGCTCACACTGCACAGAGCTCCTATGGCCCCACACCCGGGTCCCATTCTGGCTCAGCCATTCCCAAACCGTGTGATTTTTTTTTTTCTTTATTGGAGGATAACTGCCTTACTATTTTGTGTTGGTTTTGCTGTATAATATGAATCAGTCATAAGTATATTCATATTCCCTCCCTCTTGAACCTCCTTCCCACCCCCCCAATCCCACCCTCTAGGTTATCACAGAGCACTGAGCTGAGCTCCCTCTGAACCATCTGACTTTGAGAATCTGCTCCTTACTTATCCCTCAAACTCCCCATGAAACCTGGAGGATCACAGTGCCTACTGCAAAGCTGTTGGGGGAATTCAGATGCTAAAAGCCTGTCAGTGCTCCTGTTCTGCCAGGCACGAACCAAGCACGCAGGACAGACTGATCGCACCATTTCATTTCAACCCCATTGTCAGGACTGCCGTGCGGACTCGGCCCCATCCAACCTACCTGGTACTGCTTGAGCACGCCATTGACCATAAGCGCCGACTGCTTGTCTACCCGCTCGGTAACGGCGTGGGCCACAGCATAATAGGACTGCAGGCCACGAGCGAGGGCCTGAGACACGCCGTACTCATCGTCCACATCTTGCTTGGCGTTCCTGGGAGGAAAATGGAAGGGCCATGAGAAGACAAACACTCTTACTTGGGACAACATGCTTCTGACACAAGCCTCTGCGGAGCAGCTTTTACAGTCTGAGCTGGAAGATGAGCCCAAGAGCAGCCACACAGTCTGAGGACGGGCAAGCCAGCAGACACTAACCTAGGGGCCAATACTGGACTTCTGGGTGCCAAGGGGGCGCCTGGGAAGGAGCGTTACTTTCAGCTGGAGGCTGGTTGCATGGCCCACCCTCTCTACTGAGAGTTCAAGGGAAAATGTACACTTGACAGCCTTGCAAACTTGAATCATTTATACACTGGAGGTTTTGTGATCCAATCTGGAATTCTTTAAAAAAATGACAGTAAACTACTCACATTTTGTTAACGTGACAGATACAGGTGACCCGATGTCCCGCATACTGCTTTACGCTATGTTTCTGTCCTTGTATCACCCTACCCACTTGCCCAGTTAAGCTGGGTTTTCTTAGCGTAGAGCAGTGGTTTCCAAACTTTTTGGCACCAGGGACTGGTTTCATGGAAGACAGTTTTTCCACAGGCCAGGGAGTGCAGTGGGGTGGTTTCACCACGATTCAAGTACTTTACATATTATCGAGCACTTTATTGCTAATCTAATGCTGCCGCTGATCTGACAGAGGTACCGGGCTGCGGCCTGGAGGCTTAGAGGGTTTTTCTAATAGATTAAAAAGATTGTATGTTTGTTCTAATGGTTCCCCTCCATGCCTGAAGTGTATATAATACACATCATTCTCAATCCTCTAAGAGTATCCACTAACTCTGTACTGTAAGCCACCAAGAAACTGGTATAATAATTTTAACTGCTTTCAAGGGCAAAGGATGAAAAATAACCTAAATGACCGCCACTAGACAAAGGCCACAGTACAAGACCATGGCAGGGACACCACGCGGCCAGATGTGGAACAGAGTGAGATGCTGTGTGTACACAGACACAGGAGCAAGGGGCAGAAGAGTGTCCCAGAAATGAAAAGGGAAAAAAAAAGCACAGGGTATGCATGGAAGATACACGTGGAGGAACCAATTTCTCCCAGGGAGGAGAGGGGGAGGGCTGAGCTGGAGCACAAGCGTGGTAAATCTTTCGTGGTAAACCCCACCATCTCCTACACACAAGATGAACCACGTGAATGGATGGACTGTCATCACACCCTATGAAAATCAGAGACATCTGAAGTTAAGTCCATTTGACCTAGGTGGTCCAGCAATGGCTGCCAGCTGGTGCTCCCACGCAGGGAGCTGGCAGAGTGGGAGCGGGCAGAGAGAATCCTTACTCAATGATGTGCCGGGCATCCACCTCGGAGACATCATCGCTGTCGGGATCTGGAATCTTCTTCTTCTCCTCCACGGGCAGGGTTGGGGGCTGCGCGGGCTGCGGCTGCTCCTCCTCCTCCTCCTGCCAAGAGACAGGTCCGTGTCTCCCCAGGTCACCACAGGGATGGGCCTGGGGCGCCCGAGGGAGAAGCCCAGAAACTAGGGATGGTTTTACAACCCACACGCCTTCTTCCTGCCCATCCCCAAACATGTCATGCTTTTCACGTGCATCTTCTTTTAGCTGCTCAGTACATGATTTTTAGTTTTCATAGCAGAGTCCAGACACTTCTTTTTAAGGATATCTCAGGATATTTCTGTACTTCAGTTGCTGCTAGTAGATTCTATTTGCACCCAGCTCTTCTTACATAATGTATGCCACTAAAACAGCTTTTCAACTCTCTTGGATTTTCTAGGTATTAAATATTCATAGGCAACCTTCAGTATTTGCTGGTCTTGATTTACTTTTGGTTTTACTGACACAGCCCAAATGTCTAAAACACGTCAAATAAGACTCGTGGTAACAGGCACCATAGTTTACTAAGAGGTTTTCTATAAATGTGAGTACAGTAAGTCCCCTACATATGAACCTTCAAGTTGAGAACTTTCAAAGATGTGAACATGCAATCCATCAACGTCAGGTGTGAATGACAAAGCAGCCTGCCCTCCGTCTCCTACTGCTGACGATCCTCCAGCTCTGCCATCTCCCACCTCCTCTCCCCGCTCCAGTCCGTAAACTCTTCTTGCCTGTTCACTAGATGCCCACCCCCGAGTGTCAGCTACTGACCTGTACTATTATACTTTTCAAGGTACCATACTATAACAGTGAAAATGTTTTCTTTATAGTTCATGATTGTTTTATGTATTCTTTGAGTGAAAAGTATTATAAACCTGTTACTGTACAGTACTATATAGGTAAACTGTGTTACTTGGCTACCTATGTGAACTGTTGGACTTACGAACGCACTCTCGAAATGGAACTCATTTGTATGTAGGGGACTTACTATTTAAGTATTATGTTTCATTAAAAGGATATTTTAACATTAACTTAGCAGATAATAAAGGGGATTCTGTATGACATATTGATAAAATACACACAAATGTACTCCTTAACATTAAACTAGCCTTGTATTCCTGTTTAAATCACACAAAATGTGTGTGTACAATGGAACTGCTATAAAACTAAAAAAAACAAAAAAGAAAGTATCTGTTAATTAACCTGTTAAAATTATTCCAATCAAACTCCAATGAAATTTCCCTTGGAGAAAGCAAAATAATTTTATAGATTACTGGGAATAATGAACACGTGATGATAGCACACACACTTTGGCCCCCAAAAATCATAACTGTAAGACTTTCCAAGCTGATATTACCAGGAATTAAATAGGAATGGGAAGCCTGGCTGATTTCAATTAAAGGGGATCAGCAAATTTTACCTTAAAAAGTGACATGACAGCTGGACAAAAGTAGCACCAGGAACCATTCCAGAGAACTGGAGTCTGAGAGGCACTAATGCTTAAAAAAACTGCCGAGCTTTGAGTCAGTAGAGGGTGGGAGTTTGTAGAGATTTCACTTGTGGGTGTTTTCCCCTCTCCCCTCCTGACATGTAAGCTGTCAGGGTAGGCGGGCCATGAGGCCTGGCAACTGAGGTTGATGGGGGACTCAGCTGTTTTACAGCAGTGGGCAATGCTCGGGCCAGCAGCAGTCAGTGGAGCTGAGGACCTCAGCCACGCGTAGGGAGAGCAGATTACCAGCTGAGGGCTCTGCACATGCGCAAAGGAAATGAAACAGGGCCCGGCGGAAAGTAAAAGCCAGGGTAGGCTTGAAAATGAGCCAGACCCAGAACATGCTCTTCTACATACACAGATCTATTGGCAGGAGACACAGTCTTTACTGGCTCAAGGTGTTGGAGGTGACTGCTACGTTATGAAGAAATACAACCCATTCCTAGAGGGCCAGGATTAAAAATGAAAATGAGAAAAAAACAAAGCAAAACAATTAACCGAGCAGACACCACAGACAGCACATTCCCTGGGGAAACATCCCACAGATTCAGCCTAGATAATTTATTAAACAAATAAAAACACCAAAAAAGAACCCACAAGGGTGAAAGTCAGAACCCAGAGTGGCTAATACAGCCTTCTACTAAACATTCTGTGGGCTCCCTGGTGGCTCAGAGGTAAAGAACCCACCTACAATGCAGGAGACCCAGGTTCCATCCCTGAGTTGGGAAGATCCCCTGGAGAAGGAAACAGCAACCTGCTCCAGGATTTTTGCCTGGGAAATCCCATGGACAGAGGAGCCTGGCAGGCTACCGTTTATGGGGTCGCAAAAGAGTCAGACATGACTTAGCGACTAAACAACAACATTCACTGTAAGATAAGCAAAAAAGGAAGAGAGTGTGATGTGAACATGATTTACTCATCTTGTTAAAAGACACCCATGAAAAATTTACAGCTAACACTAAACAGTGGCAGAGTAACTGCCTCAAACTTAACATCAAAAACAAGCCAATGATACCTGCTCTGGATGCATCTATTCAACATTCTACTGGAGGATCTAGCCAGTGCAACAAGGCAAGAAAAAGAGATTAAAAATTAAGGCACACAGATGGGAAAGGAAGAAGTCATGGTTATTTATGAATGACACGATCTTGTTTGTGAAAATCCAAGAAATGACATGATCTTGTTTGTGAAAATCCAAGGAATCAAACAAACAAAAAAACCTTACTAGAATTACCAATATGAGTTTAGCAAGTTCCCAGAACATAAGATCAACATAAAAAAATTTTTTTCCATGTTATTTCCACAGAAAAGCTACAAAATATTCAAAAATAAAATTAAGAAAACAGTTCTATTTATAGTAGCATAAAAGGGATAAAATAATTAAGAAAAAATTTAACAACAAAAAAACAAAAACTGTACTCTGAAAACTACCAAACAATACTAGAAGAAATTAAAGATTATCAAAATAAATGGAGAAACAGTTCATGTTCATGGACTGGAAGACGAAGTACTATTAAACGTGATTCTCCCAAAACTGATCTAGACTCAACACAATCCCCCCCAAAAATCCCAGCAAGCCTTTCTGTAGTAATTGATGAGCTGATCCTAATGTGTACATGGGGATGTGAAGGCTCTGGAATAGTCAATACAGCAAAAAAGTTGAAGGACTAACACTACCTGATTGTAAAACTTATTATAAGCTACAATAATCAAGATAGTGTGGCAGTGACACAAAGATAAACATAATCAGATCAACAGAAAAACACTCAATCAGAAACAAACCCTTATTCTAACTAATTTCCCACAAAGCTGCCAAGGCTATTCAATGGGGGAAAATAGCCTATTCATCAAATGGTGCTGGGTAAGGTGGATATCCATATACAAAGAAACCCTTAGACCTTCAGATCACACAGAAATCAACTCAACTATGACCCTAAATGTAAGAGCTTAAATATAAAACTTCCAAAAGAAAACATAAGAAAAATCTTCATGATTTCAAACAGTTCTCAGTATACCACCAAATGCACAATTCATAAAAGAAAAAAATCAATAAAAAGATTCCATCAAAATGAAACATTTTTACATTTCAAGACAACACTGAGGGGAAAAAAGGCAAACAGACCAGGAGAAGATATCTGCAAGTTATATATCTGATTAAGGACAGGTATCAAGAACATATGAAGAATTCCTACAACTCGATGATGAAATGACAAACAACCCAATTAAAAATCACCAGAAGATTTCAGTAGATTTTCACCAAAGAAGACATCTGAATGGTGCTTAAACATTTGAAAAGATGCTCAACGTCACTACTTACTAGGAAAATGCAAAGTAAAACCAGAGATACCATTACATACCCGCTAGGATGCCTACAATGTAAAGAACAGATAATACCAAGTGTTGACAAGGACACGGAGAAACTGGGGACCTATGAAAAGGTACAATCACTTCAGGCAGTGGTTTGCTAATTGCTTAAAAAGTTAAACATAAACTTACCATATGACCCAGCAATGCCATTCCGAAGTATTTACCCAAGAGAAATGAAAATGGAAAACACACAAATGCCCACAATTTGGTGAATCGACAAACAAAATGTGTATATCCATGCAAAGGAACACGACTCAGGAATAAAAAAATTTGTTTAACATCTTAACTTTTATTAATGGCTTCTCCACAATATTTCTTTTTAATATTTTTAAATTGAGGTATAAATTACTTAAGAGTAAAATGTACACATCTTATCAAAAATTTTGATAGTTGAGTTTGTTAAGTTTGGAAATATGCATATAAGGGTTAAATCTACACCCTCAAAGCAGAGAATATCTTCCTTTTTCTTTTCCATTATGCTTTATTACAGGGTATTAAATACAGTTCTCCGTGTGCGGGACCTTGCTGTTTACCCATTCTATAAATAGCAGTTTGTATCTGCTTGTCCCATACTCCCAATCCTTCCTCCTCCCTTGCCCCCTGGCAGCCACAAGTCTGTCTTCTATGTCTGTTTCTACTGTATAGATAAGTTCATTCACATCATATTTTGGATTTAATGTATAAATGATATCATGTAGTATTTGTCATTCTCTGACTGACTTTGCCTAGTATGACAATCTTTAGGTGCATCCATGTTGCTGCAAATGGTATTATTTCATTCTTCTTTATGACTAATACTTCACTGTGTATATTATCTTTAACATCTTCTTTAACCATTCACCTCTCGACGGGCATTCAGGCTGTTTGCGTATCTTGGCTGTTGTAAATAATGCTGCTATAAACACAGAGGTGCATGTATCTTTTTGAATTATAGTTTTATCTGAATATATGCCCAGGAGTAGGATTTCTGATCACACGGTCATTTTTAGTTTTTTGAAGAACTAAATGTTCTCCATAGTGACTGCACCACCTTACATTTCCACCAATACTGCAAATATTTTCTTCACACTTTCTCCAGCATTTGTTATTTGTAGACTTTTTAATGATGACCATTCTGACCAGTGTGAGGTGGTATCTTATGGTAGTTTTGGTTTGCATTTCTCTAATAATTAGCAATGTAGAACAAACTTTTGACATACAGACAACATAGGTGAAACTTAAAAACATGCCACGTAAAAGAAGCCAGACAAAAAATACCACATGTTGTATAATTCCATTTATGTGAAACTCTGGAAAAGGCAAATCTATAGAGCAGAGCAGACCAGAGATTTCCTGGGGCTGGAGGAAGTAGCAAGAACAAACTATAAATCAGTGAGATGAAGCTTTTTGGGGTGATGAAAACATTCTAAAGTTGGTGTAGTGTGATGACTATGCAATTCTGTTACTTCACTAAAATCACTGAAGAGTAATCTTCTTATGGGTGCGTTTTACAGTACGCAAATTATATCTCCAAAAAGTTGTTTAAAAAAATTTCAATGAAGCATTATTAGTCTAAAAATCATTAGAATTTTAAAAGGAATTTTAAATACTACATCAACTATGTATCTATGCCTCAATATTTAAAAACAAATAAAACAAAATAACGAGAAAAGTAAATTCTTAAAATTAAAAAAAAAAAAGAAACTGGTGGATATAAAAACCCAATGTATTAATTTTTTTTTTCCAATGTATTAATTTTTTAAAAGTATCACAGGTCAGTGGGGAAGCGGTGAACCAACAGTATACCCATTGTCTTAATACTACTTTGCTGTTGTTCCGTCAGTAAGTCATGCCCTACTCTTTGCAACCCATGGACTGTAGTCTGCCAGGCTCCTCTGTCTGTGGGACTTACTACTGCTAGAAGTGGGGGGAAAGGGACTCCATCTGAATTCCTACACAAAATAAATTCCAGGTAACCTGAAGAGGTAAGAAGGAGGGGAGTGAAGACAGGACAAATCTAAAGAAAGATATAGATAAACACCAAGCTGATTTCAGGCTGAGGTAAATACATAAAGAACACTTAAAGTTTCAGCTAAAATACACAACTGATCTGAAATGGGCAAGTGAAGCAAATCATTCAAAGGAGAAATCTAGGTGGTCAGAACACCTGAAAAAATGTTTGATCTTAATAAGCAAAGATATGCCTGTTAAAATTCTCTCTAACCTCATAGAGGGGGCGAAAGCTTTTTAAAAGCCTTGTAAGCCACCCTCACCGCAGTTGATGGGGGAGTGCAAGGAGTACCCTTCTTGGGGGTAACCGTGCAGAAGGAACCCTCCCCACAGACACTGCATCCCCGGGCTTCCTCCCAGTCACCCTTCCCAAGGCCGGCCAGGACAGACAAAGGGACAAGACTCTCATCTGAGCTCTGACAACCAGGGAAACTCTAAAAATCACCTCACAGGGCATAATTCAACGACTTAGAGAATACGCACAATAAATACAATCATGTATAAGGTTTTCAAAGAACAGATGATAAGGGGCAAAATCTGCATGCTCACGATCGCATGCTCATAACTTCATACCGGCATATTTTGGAGGGTAGAGTTGCTGGGTGCCTGGCATATGGCCAGTGTGACTGAGGACATCTATATTTTACTTAATGAAGTTAGAGTGGAAACAGTCACGTGTGATGAGAGGCTACCATATTAAGCAATGTGGCTCTCAAAAACCAACTTTCAGCCTCAGCGGCCCCCTGCCCATCTCTTACCCAACTCGATGCCTGGCCTGAGTGGAAGAGGAGCTTAGCATCCATGGTGGTAGAGGTCACACCACAGAGCCCCGAGGGCCTGGATGGTCAGCAAACGAACTCTTACCTCCTCCTCTTCTTCTGAGCCACTCTCTTCACTATCAGATCTTGGAGCTACTTCATACCTGGAAAGGGGAAAAAAAAAATCAGTGTTGTAATATACATCTTCCCAGGAGACTTGCCTAGAGGTACAGTGGTTAAGACTCCAAGCTTCCAATGCAGGCGGCACGAGTTCAATCCCTGGTGGGGGAACTAAGATCCCATATGTCATGCAGCACAGATTAAAAAAAAAACAAACTCCCCAGAACCAGCATGATTCACTTTCTTTAGCAAATCAGCCTGGTCCCAACGCGACCAGGACCACCCCTGGCGGCTAGCTCCCGTGGAACGAGGCTGCCTTTCAACCTGGGATGCTGGTTGCCACTGGCCCGCAAGACCCCACTCACCCCGGGTTCATCTCCAGCCAGGCCTCCAACTGCCCGGCCTTGGGTGCATCTGTGCCTGTGAGGATCTTCCCACTCTCCACGTGGATCACTTTCACCGGGAGGTCGCTCATTTGGCTGGTCTCGTCTAGAGGCTGAAAGAAAGTCACACGCAGGACATGAGGTTCTGCAGAGTTCGTACCCTGGGCGTCCATCCACGCACCAGGGCCATCTGGGAACTGCCCCCCACCCACCCCAACTCCAGCCCAGAAAAATGGCACACAAGCCGGGTTACTGAATGTTAATAACTCAGTAAAAATATATGTAACCAATTGATAACAGCTGTGTCTTGGAAATAACTGACATAAATGTTTTCGATTTTCAAATAGGTATTGGGTTGGCCAAAACCTTGGTTGGGGTTTCCCCATAAGATGGGACTGAAAAACCCAAACCAACGTTTTGGCCAACCCAACACCCATTTGGCCAACTCAATAACAAATCATACAGTCCAAGATTCAAGAAGATGGAGTGTGGACTCTCCGCATCCCCACCCAGGAACTCAACAGTCCCTCTCTCTACAGGTGCCCACCACAATCAGTTTCTGGTGTGTTCTCCTAGATCAATTCCACACAGAAGAAACAAGGTCTTCTGTATTCATTCCTTTTTGACCCAAGTGACTACACTATTCCCATTCTTCTGGCCCTTGATTGCTTCCATTCATACTGGATTTGTAGACTTCATCAAAGGTCCTCATTCTTTTTTGTTAAACAGCTAATTAGAATCTTTGAAAAATCAAACAACTTCCTTGTAGCAACAAATATTTAATTCCTTGATTTCTTGAGATACTGACTTCAGATGAAGTTTTCCCCTTCAACAGATCCTTCACATTTCCTGGCAAGACCTTCAGGATGAGGATGAAGATGGAAACCTTTGTCTGCACCCACTAGGAACTTACTACCTCCCAAACCTCCCTGCAGGCTGTGCTCACCACCTACAATGACCCTCAGTAGAGACTATTGATGCTGTTTAGTCGCTCAGTTGTGTCCAACTCTTGCAACCCCATGGACTGTAAACCCGCCTAACCACCACTCCACAAACAAGCTCTGCAGGCTGCCTCGGTCAGTGACTGTCACCCCTACATCTTTCCTGGGAGCAATCAGGGTGCTGATGGTGGGACCTCTCCATCCCCAGAATCCTGACTCAACTGCCCTGGGGTCCTCACCCCAGGCCTCTCTAATTTTCAGAAGTTCCCCAGGTGATAATGATGTCCAGCCAAGGCTGTGGACCACCAGCAGCCACCATGGAGCAGTGCTTCCTGTCACTGTAACAGGATGAGCAGCTGCAGTGGCAATCCTCCAGAGTTCCCTGGGCCTCAGCTTCCCGCCATACGAATGCCCCAAATGGCCTCAGGAAGGCTTTGTGCTGTGGTCAAATGCGAGCCCACATCTCTTCTTAAAAAATTCAATATTTCAAATAAAACCCTGTGGAATAAGTATCAACACATTATGTGAGTTAATCACTATAGCCATTCATTTCTGGAATCAGGCCAATAGGCAAAAGTGTGCCAACCGCTATGGGCTAGGTTGTGTCCCGTCTGGAACTCAAAAGCTCAAGCCCCAACTCTCCAATGTGACTATATTTAGAGACAGGGCCCTGTGGGAGTGAGGGGGTGGGGTAATCCAGGTTAAGGTCATAAGGTCATAATTAGGTCATAAAGGTGGGGTCCTCATGATGGGATTAGTGACTGTAGAAGAAACCCCAGAGCCTGCTCTCTTTTCAGCCAAAAGGCAGGAGGCTACAAACCAGGAACAGAGTCCTCACCAGGAATCAACCTTGCTGAACCTTGAGCTTGAATTTCCAGCTTCGATAACCATAAAAACACGTATTTCTGATGCTTAAGCCATACCAGCTAAGAGAGCATCAAAAGGTAAGTACAAGGAGGCTCATTACCACAATGTGCGTGTAAAAAAGAAAGCAAACAGGGGGAAGAGCTACCAACAAGGGAGGAGGTACACAGGTCCATCAGAGTTGGCTGGTGCAGGGTGTCTGCTGTATCTACTGATGTGAAGCAACTTAAACAGCTATCAGTCTGAACGATGAAAGAGATTCTAAGTATGTCAATACAAAAAAATAAGAGAACTAATGGCTTGATATGGAAAGTGGTCCAAGATACTCTCCCAAGTAGAAGTCTTGCTATGTGTAGACTAACCCAAATGGTTCCCAAACAAAACAAAGGGAATGCAAGCACGAAGATTCTGGGAAAGGTGTAGAGAGAGACGTCAACCAGAAATCAACATGCACGCTCATGAGAGAACAAGCACCATGGGGGCTTCTACTTCTCACGTCGTCACTACATTCACATTTCATGTTATCATTTTTTCACCAAGGAGAAGTATCGCATTTATGATTCAAAGAAGCAAGCAACAGCCACATCTCTAATACAGTGACATTAAAAAGAGTCAGGTGGGACTTCCCTGGCCGTCCAGTGGTTACTGGACTTCCAATGCACTTCCAATGCAAAGGGTGTGGGTTCAATTCCTGGTAGGGTAACTAAGATCCCACATGCCTCTTGGCCAAAAACCAAAACATAAAACAGAAGTACTGTAACAAATTCAATAAACACTTCAAAAATGATCCACATTAAAAAGAATAAATAAATCTCACAAGTAAATAAATAAAAAGAGTATGGTGAGGGTAATAAATAAATAAACAGAGTGAAACTGGAAAAACTAAAATACAGCACCAGGCGGGGAAAAGAAAACCTCCAAGAGGCATGTATACAGCAGATACCCCAGAGCACACACTCCCATGATTACTCAAGGCTTCCCTCTGGGAAGGGGCTTAGAGGAGGGGTTCAGGGAGAGGGTAGACAATACACTGTTCATTTGCACATCTCACATCTTTTTTTCACATGAGTGTGTCAGGTGAGAATGGCTGCCTTCATGAGGCAGAAAGGAATGTTCTGGAAGAGACGGATGTGTGGGGATAGTAGCCCCTCTCTAGGGGGCCTCTTTGCATGGTTCTGACTTTGGGACCAGGCTAATATTTCACATACTAAATAAATAAGTGAGGAGTAAATAAGTGGCCCAGTAGTAAAGAATCCCCCTGCCAATGCAGGAGACATAAAAGACACAGGTGCAATCCCTGGGTCGGGAAGATCTCCTGGAGGAGAAAATGGCAACCCACTCCAATGTTCTTGCCTGGGAAACACCATGGACAGAGGAGCCTGGTGTGCTACAGTCCATGGGGTCACAAAGAGTCGGACACAACTGAGGGACTGAGCATACATGCACACAAATAAATAAAACCAACAAGGATTGGGGGGAACCTCACAATTGGGAGGACTAATCTTCTGAACAAAGGATCTGAAGCATATACTTAAAAAATAATAACTTATTTACTCGGGTGTGCCAGGTCTTGGTTGTGGCATGTGCGGTCTTGTTCCCTGACCAGGGATCAAACTCAGGCCCCATTGACAGCTCGGAGTCTTAGCCACGGGAAGTCCCTGGAGCACATATTTTAAATTGAAAACAAACACTGACCGCACGTTAGCCACTCTGAATGTACTTCCTGCACCTTCTAGGACTCTGCGAATAAGGGATTATACTGTGGCAGACAGGAGTCAGTTTGGGGCTATCATAACATGGGCAGGAGAAGGAGAGAACGAAGCCAGGGTATTGGATTAGAATTGGAGGTATCAGTGCAACTGCAACATTTTTAATTTATATAACTAGTTAATACATGTAACTACTAAAGTGGATGTGCGTGCATACACACATCTATTTCCTAGATATGTCCGCTGAGGGCCCCCAAACAATGAAAGCTCAGTAACAATGAGCACACGTAGATCATGGTTTCCAAACACTCTTTTCTGATGAAAGGAGTCAGGGCTCCCTGGAGGAATGGCTGAGTTCAGGAGGGAAAGCAGATGAGCCTGGGGCCATTCTGGTGTGTGAGGAAGTCACAACGCCCTCAGAGAACAATGGGGCAGAGGGACACAGGAGTTAAGGTGAAGGGGTTCCCACTGGCCTAAACTGGAACAGTCTTGAGCATCAAAATATATAATGACAGTGCAAAGATTAAACCAAGTAAATCCATTAGACCAAATGAGAATCCATGAGTCGGTACCAGGGGTCGGCAAACCATGGCCCATGAGCCAAATAAAGAAGAACAGAAGGTTGTGTCCGTCAGCAGAGGAATGGATAAAGAAAATGTGGTGCAGGACTTCCCTTGTGGTCTAGTGGCTAAGAATCCACTTGCCAACGCAGGATACACAGGTTCGCTCCCCAGTGCAGGAAGATACCACATGTCACGGGTAACTAAGCCTGTGCACCTCAGCTACTGAGCCCCGGCTCTAGAGCCCGTGCTCTGCAACAAAAGCAGCCACTGCAATGAGACGCCTGTGCACTGCAACTGAGAGTAGGCCCTGCTCGCCACAACTAGAGAAAGCCCCAACACATCAATTCAGATCCAATGCAGCCAAAAATAAAATAAACTTTTAAAAAAGACAGGCAATAACATGTATTGACAAAGGTGTGGAGAAACCGGAACCCTTACAATAACACAATACTGATACGGAAAAAAAAGACATAGTACATGTATATAACAGAATACTATGCAGCCATAAAAAGGAATGAAATTGTGCCATTTACACAGACATGGATGGACATACAGATTGTCACACAGAGTGAAGTAAGTCAGAAAGGAAAATCCCGCATACTAATGCATATATGTGGAATCTAGAAAAATAGTACTAGTGAATTTATCTGCAAAGTAGAAATAGAGACACAGGTGTAGACAACAAATGTATAGCTACCAACGAGGGAAGAGAGGGTTTGGGATGGATTAGGAGATTGAGACTGACACATATACACTACTATGTATAAAATGGACTTCCTAGGTGGTGAAGAATCTGCCCACCAATGCAGGAAATTTAAGAGACGTGGGTTTGATCCCAGGGTCAGGAGAAGGAAATGGCAACCACTCCAGTATTCTTGCCTGCAGAACCCCATGAACAGAAGAGTTTGGTGGGCTACAGTCCACATGGTCACAAAGAGTCAGACATGACTGAAGTAACTTAGCACAGCACACATGTATAAAACAGATAATAAGAACCTGCTAAATAACACAGGGAACTCTACTAAATGCTCTGAGCTGACCTAAATGGGATATAGCAGGAACTAACACAGCATTGTTAAGCACACTCCAATTTGAAAAGAAAAAAGGAAGACTTTCCCTTCTTGCAGAAAGCCAACTAATAAACACAGAAGGAATACTGCCTGGAGAAATCACCATCTTGCAACCGTTATGGCAAAAACTGATGCAGGCAAACACAGTGGACGCTGGAACAGTGGGTGGAGGTTTCAGGCGCTACAGTATCTCCAGAGTCTGAGTACCTCCCCAGAGCGTACTTCCAATCACTGCAGTTGGAGACGCCTAGGCTGACACCAAGGGATCAAGGTCAGCACTGAGGGAAGCAATCTACGCCACACACTCCCCATGTGATGCATGGAGAAGGACCCTGAGTCACTCCAGGGCTTCCTGCTGCTGTGAAGGACACCGGAGGGTCAACTGTGAGTCCATACAAGGGCTGTGGATCAGATGACAGCACTGCGTCAATGTTCATTTCCTGGTTTTGACTGCTGTACACTTATGGAAAAGAACAGCCTTGTTTTTAGGATGTACACATGAAACATACAGAGCAGCAGAGTGCCACCATGTTGGCATCTGACTCTCAAATGGCTTATAAAAAATGAGTATCAACAGTGGGGATGTGGGTGATGAACACACAAAGGTTCTCTGTACTGTTCTTACACCTCTCTGGGGAGTCTAAAATTTTAAAGAAAGAACTAAGAAAGAAATAACAGCCCATGAACAGAAAAAGCCCCAGAAGGAAACACACCCACGTGTGAACGATGTGCTCTCTGGAGAGTGGGGGCAAGAAGGGTGGGGGGGTGGCAGGGGACCGAGGGGGACTCTTAACAGCACGATACATTTCATAATTTCAGAACGAAAAAAACTTTAAGGGTGAAATTGACCTAACTTCCGGGGATGGGCTGGCATGTCCACAACAAGAAAGCCCTGGTTGCTCACCTCGCCATCAGGTCCGATCGCAGGCGTCTGTCCTTCAGCATTTTCTGCCTTCTGGAAGGGAAGAGAGAGACAGTCAGCCCCTGACAGAGAAGGCCAAGGTGCATGCCCACACACAGCCACTCCAGCCCCACCAAGGGGCGCACCTTCTTCTTCTTCTTCTTTTTCTTCTCCTTGGCGACCTGGGCGGCCTTGTGCTGCCGCACCAGCTCCGTGAGGTTAGCTACGTATTCATCTGTCTGCTGCAGGAGGTAGGCCAGGCGCTTGTCCTTCTTCTGGTCGATGAGTTTTCGGTAGCCCTCCTCGTCCTCGGCCTGCAAAAGCGGGTGGTTACGGCGGAAGCTTGTGACTCACCTGTCCACCAGCACCCAGGGCAGCCAACAGACTCAGAAGCCTGTGGGGTGTTGCTAACCAGTGGCCAGACCCACATTTAGGAAGCACTGAGCTCATGGCCTACACTGTGCTCTATACACGCCCTTCACTGATGTGATCTATGAACTCCCCTGCAGAACGTCCCCAATTCCCACCCCTACCAGGCCCCACAGGGCCCAGCTGGACAGACGTGGTCCTGCAGGAGCCATTTAAAAGGCCCATCCTGGGACTTCACTGGCGGTCCAGCGGTTAAGACTCCACTCTTCCACTGTAGGGAGTATGAGTTCGATCCTTGGTTGGGGAACTACGATCCCACATGCCATGAAATGTGGCCAGACTAAGACTGGGGAGAAAAAAGCCCCATCCCCTCTGTTCACAAGACACCCAAATTCCAACTATTCTCTCCACCTTTTCCAAACCACTACTCTCCCACCTGGCTTTCTGAGAAGACATCAGACCACACTGCCCTCCTCTAGCTCACAGCCTCCCATTCAGGGTCAGAATTAAAGCCGAAGCCCTCCATGGCCTGCCAGGCCTCCCGTGAATGCCAGGAGGTTGGAGGTGGGACTCCAACCTCACTGCCTTGAACCACGCTGTTCTAGAGGGTACTGATTGAGCCCCACACATAGCTTACTCCTGCCTCGAGTCTATGCTCTTGGCTCCCCTCTGTGCTGGGAGGCACACCCCCCGCCCCAGAGCTCTGCAGTCGTGGGTCAGGCCCACCCTACCTGGAACACACAGTTAATCCCCACTCCCTGGTTCTGCTTTGTTCTCCTCTGTGCACTTCTCACCCCCCAAAACCATCTTGTCTGTCTCTGTGGGCACCTGTCTCTCTAGGGCCAGCATGACCCCACGCGGGAAGGGACCACGTCCTCCTTACTACTGTGGTCCCTGTCCACGCAGCAGGGCTGTCGATATTGGCCCAATCAGAGAACCCTCCGTGAATAATACGTGGTTACATGCAAAGGGGTGGGGAGGTTGGGCACACACTAGGTGGCTGTCCCACTAGGGGGCAGTGCCACCTCCAGCTTTCAGAGACCACAGAGCAGCTGGCTAACTGGTTGAGGTCAAGAGGTCACTGACAATCAGGGTGACCAGGCAAAGACCTGGGGCCAGGTGTTTCAGACTCCCAAATCCTTTCTTCCTCTGTCCCACCTCTAACACTAAGCAGCAAAATGCCCCAGCGTAATCCTGGGTGGTTGATCCCCAGGCTCCCAACACCCATCACCCTCCTGAAGGGACCCAGGTCACCACGGCTGACTGTACCATGAGCCTCCGCATTCTCTCCTTCTCGATTCTTTCGTTCTCCTTCTTCTGTTCCCGCTCGGTGTTGGCGTGGTACGTGGCCACCGCCTTTGTGAGCTTCTGGATTTTGCCTGTGACCGACCTGTGATATTCCTTGAAATCCTTGGCATGCTGAAGAATGCTGTTGAGGTATTCCTGCAGAGCGCAAAGTGAAGAGCCGACTGACTACGGGATGTTGCCCCGAGGGAGACAAAACTCCAAAGCGGGCTTGGTGAAAAACCAAGGGGGTGTGATCAAACTGGTCCTGCGACACTGCCTGCTGACAAGGTCCACCATTCTCTGTGGGGACTATGTGGTGGGAAGGGCCCCCCTCCAACCCCGCCTCAGCAGCCAGGGCAATTGCCCTGGCTGGGACAACCTGGCAGGGCCCACCGACCACTGCAAAATCCGCCCCCATCCCCTCCCCGATCCAAACCATCGCTGCGAGGGATTTAAGAAAAATGGCAGAGATGGGCGCCAAAATTCAAGTCCAAGAATGCCTAGTCCAGCGTCACTTTTAACAGTGGGAAGTGGAGAATACGCTGTGTGTCCCAAGACAGGGAAATGGTTTCATAAACCACTGAATGTTGAGCACTCGGAGACAGAAGGCAATGTAGACTTCAGTAATACTTTCAACAGGTAAACATGTCTACATATTTTTTAAAGACAGCTATTTAACTTATGACTACTGTGTTTATATAGAGGGAAAAAAAAAAGAATGCAATGATATATACCAAGAAGTTAACAGTGGTTAATCGCTGAATGTTGACTTTTTGTTATTTTAAACTATGCCAATAACAGACACTGTTTGGAGAAAAACTTTAGAAAATACAAATCTTTTTATATTAAGTAAAACAGAAAACATAAATATAAATGTAAACAGACAAAATAATCCCAAACCCTGCTTGAATAGAGAATCTGGTCTCCCTGACAGACCCTGTAACCACCTCAGATACTGCCTCTGCTCAGGCCTTCCGTGGCGCCCACCTCACTCCCAGCACAAGCCTGAGTGGTTCCCTCTGCCACAGGGCCCCACACGCCCGTCCCATCACCTCCCTGTCCTCACCTCCCTCCCTCCCTCACGCACGCTCCCCCCACTCTGACCACATGCAACACCAGCGTGCCGTCCAACCCCAGGGCCTTTGCATCTACCCTCTGTCATCACACATCCGTGTGGCTCCTCCCTCGGGTCTCTGCTCAGACCCCACCTTCTCGAGGAGGCCCTCTCTGAACGACCATCCCGTGTGAATGGCTCCTCCATCTCTGTCTATCCCCATGTCCTGTCTCCTGACACCCTACTAACTCCCCAAACGTCATATGTGCGTTTGATTACAGCCCATCTCCCTGACTGTCTTTACTGGTTTTGTTCACTGAAGTACTCTCGGCGCCTAGAATACTGTTATGATGAACAGAGACACACGCAGACTGTGTGTGCAGACAAAAACTGGGACCCCAAAGTGCGGGGCTGACGACCTGCACCCCAGGGATGCACCTGGTGCTTCTGCCGGCGCTTGCGCTCCTGCTCGATCTTCTGCTGCTTCTCCAGCTTCTCGGTGATGCGGGCCTCGCGCAGGGACTGCCGCTTGCTGCGCTTATAGGCCTTGGCGTTGAGGGCCGTCTCCAGGGCTGTGTCCCTCCTCATGCACACCACCACCTCCTGCCGCAGCTTCAGGAAGGAAGGGGAGAAATTGGCAACTGGTATAACTCGGTGATGCCCACGTGCCTCCACAATGCAAACCAGGCAGCGGGCTGCCACACCCAGGAGGACCTGAGAGCACAAACACACGCATGGAGAGGACCTGGGGGGGCAGTGCTAGCAGGCACCCACAGTGCAGGACACGGCTGCCCCTGGACCCCCAGAGAGCGCCTCTCACGTCTTCAGGTCTCCAGCTTTGCCCTCCCGCAACCACACACAAAAGTTCTTACTGCTCATTCAAAAGCAAAGGACCCTCAGAAATAGACCCATCCAAGCCTCCTGCTGCAAGCTGGCCACGGCCACCTTAAGGAAGGCCCACACTTGCTCATTCCAATGGCAGGACGAGGAGAGGAAGCGGGGACAGTGGGTGACTGTGAGGGGGAGCACTGTGGCTTAAGGGTCAGGGTATACTTCATAACTGTCCCAGGGACTTCCCTGATGGTCTGCTGGTTGGGTATCTGCCTTGCAATGCAAGATACACAAGCCTGACCCCTGGTCAGGAAACTAAGATTCTATATGCTTTGCGACAACTAAGCCTGTAGCCACAACTATCAAGCTCTCAAATCACACCTAGAGACCTCACGAGCCACAGCTACTGAGTCGGCACACTCTGGAGCCCATATGCCACAACTACTGAGCTTGTGCATAACAAATGAAGATCCCAAGTGATGCAACGATGATCTTGCATGCCACACTAAGACCCAATGCAGAAAGAGACAGAGCGAAAGAAAGATTAAAAAAAAAAAACTGCCCAGTAAGCATCTCTCTGAATCTGAGCATCAGTATTGGCAGGAAGGGTCTCTTCCTAACCCCACAGCCCACATCTGCGCCCACCTGCCTCTGGAAGTTCAGCAGTCTGAGGGCCTTGAGCTCGATGGTAGCTTTGGTTCGCAAATCCCCGGCCAGGGACCCGGGAAGGTTTTCAAGTTCCTGAATTCGGTGTGCGATGCGAGCCTGCAGCCTAGGGTGCGAAGATGGAAAAAATGACCCATGACGTGAGATCTCACCAGTCCAACACTAGTTCTGAGACAGGAGAGGGCAGAGCAAGGATGCACACAACAGACTGCGCACAGGACGGCAGCCACAGAGGCCCTAGGAGCCGCAGCACACAGGAAAGCTCAAAGCGCACAGCCGGCTTCTGGCATTTCAGCAGTGGGAGCAAATCTCTGGAGTCAGGCGGGCCGGGGCCTCCATCCCGGCCCTGGAAATCTACTCAGCTATGAAGTGGGGAGACCCCTCAGAGCAACCCTACAGGCTTGGTCTCAGGTTCAAACAGGGGACTTCCCTGGAGGTGCAGCTGTTAAGGCTCCGTGCTTCCACTGCAGGAGGCACAGATTCAATTCCTGGTTGGGGATCTAAGATCTCACATGCTGCACGGCACAGCCAAAAAAAGAAAAAGGGCGGGGTAGAGCATGAAGTTCAAATGGAATAATCCCCATATTTTCACACACTTAATTACTGAGCACCTACTGTATGCCAAGGAATACTCGATGTGTGGGGCTTCAGCATTAAACAAGACTAACCAGGGCTCTTGGTTGCTCTCACAGAGTTCATAAGTTTATCAGGAAGAAAAGCCATAAAGAAATTAAAAAATTAAGTATCTACAGCTATTCCAAAGAAGTACTTTGAAGAAAGGGCTGGAGATGAGGGGTGTGGGAGACAGAGTCTCTCCCACACGGAGGCCTTGGCAATAAAGTTTAAATAACCACAAGCAGTCATGCACAGGACGTGCAAAGGCCCTGGAGCAGGAATGAGTCTAACCTGTTGAACAGAAAGAGGAACCAGGAGAGTCAAGGAGGTGAGGACAGAGCACTGGGCAGGGGTTAAAGACAAAAGGGTTGCAAAATTGATAATGGGAAGCCAGTTTTAACCCAAGAAATAGGTGTAATGTAAGTTACCTGAGGGAAAACAGCCTGTACAGGCAAGGCTGCGAGCACGGAGGCTGGGGAGGAGTGCGGGCCAGCTGGCAGGGTGAACTGCGCTTAGGGAAAAGAAGCTGAGAGTTCACCAAGGGGACACCGCGAGCAAGGATCAAGGTCCCATGGCCCATTTGGTGCTGGATGGTAGGTACATGGGAACAGAGACAGAAGGGAGACGGGCCATATGGACAGGCCATCTTTAAGCCATTCGGATGGAGCAGGAGGGGAGGCACCCGGGCCCAGGCGCTGGAGCTCCAGGGCTCATCACAGCTGGAGATACACTCTGAAGACTGTCATTAAGCTGAGTCACTGATGTATCTGGGGATTTGCGGTGAATGAGGCAAGGCCCCCTCCCTGGACAGAGCTGCCATTACTCAGGGAGGCCAGCCCTGAAGAGATTATAAACACAATGGAGAAACAGTGGGAGCATGAGGCGTCCAGGGAGTGAATCTCAGGCACCTCCAGAACTGTCGGACAGGGTGATACAGATCTACTGTGTGCCAGGCCCCTCACACAGTGCTGACAGGAAGTGACGTTTCAGAAACGTCCACAGCAAAGCTCGCCAGGAGACTTTTTGAATGTGGATGAGCCAAAAGTTGGATAGGAGAGGAGAACCAGGCATGTTCATTCTAACACGTATCTATCTGTACAACCTCCATGGAGGGCAGTATTGCAGAATCTATGAAATTTCCTCATGCACATAAATCCCCTGTACCCAAACTAAGCTGTGTGGACACATTTATTCTGACACACGTGGGGTTTCTCTGCAAGGATGCACACACACCAGGAACTAGAAGGCTGGGGACCAAGGCAGGAGGGAGACCTCTGGTTGCATACCCCACTGGCCTTTACAACTGAGCACCACCATCAATGCGTGTCAGAGCTGACAGGGTTGGGGGGGCACCCCTGGCTGGTGGCAGGACCTCACCTGTATTCCCGTTCCTGCAGGATCTCCACGGGGTCCAGGCCCCGCGGCTTCTGGATCGGGGTGATGCGGCTCTGCTTCTGGTGGAGCGGCACCATGGGGGCAGGCTGGGCTGGTTGCCCCGGTGACTGTGTCTGGGGCGGCATCACAGGGGAGGCAGCGGGTGGGACAGCAGGGGGTGCGGGTGAGGGGCGCCCTGTCGGCTGTGGGGGTATCAGCTTCTGAGGTGTGCTCGTGGGGGCAGCAGCATTCGCCATGGGTCCTGGGGGGAGACAAGAAGTGGGCCACCACGTTAAGTCCCAGGTCAGCCTTGGGAGGTGAAGAGCCTGTGGGGTGCTGACTGCCCCGGGGACAAGCTCGTCCCAAGGCTGACACGGGCTGGGCAGCTTTCCAGCCCCCGACCCCTCACTGCCCCATGGCTCCTCACTTTTGAGAGGTCTGGCTCCCTGTTCTTCTTTGAGGTCTCAGCCTGCACATCCCTTCCCCAAAGCCCCTACTGGTCCAGGTGCCGACCCGGGGTGGGTATGGGGTGAGCCTGCCTTTCACCCACCCCAGCTGCAGCAGAATTTGATTTACAGGACTGGCTCTTCAATGCCCATCACTGATCCTCAGGCCCCAAGACGACAGGAATGAGTCTGTTTTATCCACAGCTTTGACCTCACAGATATAACCCTCAAATAAGTACTAACTACATTTTACACCGAACACAAGGGTGACAAAACCCTGAGTCACCCTGCCCTCCAGCCTGCCTCCACAGCGCTGGGGGCATTTTCGGGAGGGAAAGGGGTTGGCCGTGACCTCTGGGCCCAGGGCACTACATCCTGAAGGATGGTGTCTGCTCTGCAGCCTCTCACTTGAGTCGCACAGTGGACTCATACCTTACTGTCCCTCTCTTCCTGCTACTGGCTCAGAGACCCCAGGGTCACTGTGACCCAGAAGACCAGGGTGGGTAGGTAGAGAGGAATGGGACCAAACCCAAGGCTCTGGGAGCCAAGCTAGGCCAGGTGAGACCCAAAGAAGATGGTAGAAGCAGCAGACGTGTCCCCGACCCACTCTCTCTGACCGGGTTCATCTCAGGGTCTGCGCAGTATGAACTCGACGTGGGAGTCAGGGCACAGACGTGTCAGTAGGACGGAGGGAACTCACCTTCAGGCCAGGGCTTGGGAGGCCCTCCGGGGGGCTGGCCGGGCATCCCAGGAGGCACGCCTGAGGGTCCTGGAGGGGGCATGTTGGGCCCTCCCATACCTACATGCAAGGAGAAACAGACCAGAGGATAAAACGTGTCCTGTGTTTATACCTGCACCGGTCCCACACCCTGCCCCCACCATGGGCAGCCCTGGCTCCAGGGGACACATCTAACAAGGAGCCCCTTGGTGTGGGCGCCAGAGCAGACAAGGGAGCTAGAGAAACACCATTTATCACCAGCAGCCCTGGTGCCGGGGAAGCCAATGGACGGCAGAGCCCAGACCTGCCAACGCACATGTCCACATTCCTGTCGGCTGGCCCTGAGATCCCTCCCCATCCCAAGGGCCGGGGCGGTGGGCCCTACCATGAGGCCTGCTGTAATTTGGAGGTGCTGGTCCAGGGCTGGGCCCGGGTCCTGTTGCGGACACGGAGGGTGGAGGTAGAGCTGGCATCTGTGGCTGCATCCCAGGCATCGGCCGCTTGCCCTGCACGGCCATCTGCAGGTGGTCGGGAAGGGGCTGCCCCCGGGCCAGCATCTTGTAGGCCATGATCTGCGCTCTGAGCTGGTGCAGCTGGTTCTGGTTGAAGGGTGTTGGGCCCCGGTTCTGCTGCCCCAAAGCCTGCGGGTCAGCACCATCCAGCGGGGCCCCTCCAGGCCCAGATGACATCTGTGGGCCCGAGGACGGGCCACTGGCTGGAACCGGACTGGAGGCGTGCTCAGAGCCGCCCAGGGGCGAGGGGTAACCTGTGGGGAGACATGGGTCTGGGCAGTCACTTGGCAGCACATTTCCAGTGATTTTTAAGGAAAAGATGGGGCCCAGCTTACACTGGCCACTACCCTGAGACAAGGACAGCCAAATGACTTTGTACTCATGATTCAAACAGAGACGCCCAGAGGGCACACGCTCACAGCCTGGTTGGCAGCCTGCATAGCGCTTGGTTCGGCCCACTTAGTAACTTGCCAATGATTAAAGCAGAGGTGAAAAAAATCCAGGCTTTCTCTGGGCCCGCCTCCCTGCCCCTCACCTTGGGCAGATCCACTCCCCTCACTTCCCTTACCTGCAGAGCCCCTGAGCTTCCAGCCCCATTGACAGGAAGCCACCCCCATTGAGCAAAGATAAAGCCCAGCCCTGCCCCCTTCCTGAGATTCTGACTCAGCAGGTCTAAAGCAGGGACCAGGCGTCTGCTTTCTCTTTCCTTTTTTTCCAGCTGCGTCACAGGACTTGCAGGATCTTAGTTTTCCAGATCAAGAACTAAGGATGGAACCCAGGGCCCCAGCAGTGGAAGTCCTAACCACAGGACCTCCAGGGAATTCCCAGAGTCTACATTCCTAATACACTCCTGGGTGACACCAGAGCCACTGTCCTAAGGACCCTGTCCTGCCCAGCCCTTGTCTAACAGCTGGCATGGAACATGGTTTCATCCCACCAGTATCCACTCTCCTGGGGCTGCTCTGGGACAAGACGGCCTGAACAGGGCGCCAGCTAAGCCCAAGCTCAACAGCCCTCCATGGCAGGGTATACCACAAGGCTCAACTGTCCTGGGTCCTCGGAATCCATCTATGGGTGACTCCTTTAAGAAAGTGAGCTTGGGACTTCCAGAGGGCGAGAAACATGAGGAAAGAGGAGAAAGGAAACCGTACCTTGGGAGTGCTGGTCCATGGGGCTTGGTGGGGGCCCCATGCCTGCATGGCCCCCTGACCGCATCCCCATCCCCTTCATCTGGGTGTAGCGGGGGTCATCCGACATGCCCTTCTCATGCATGGACTCCATTGGCTGCGAGAGTGGACAACAAGGCAGGATCAGCAAGGGGGCATGGGAAGAGACAGCACAGAAATGCACCACACGAGAGAAGTTCAAGGTCACTGAAAACGTGCATTCAAGTCACCAGGCACTTATTGAGCCGCCATGGCCAAGCTTAGGTCCAAGACGTGGTCCTGATGCCTACTTAGGTGTCAAAGCCTGTGCGTGAAATAACGCCAATTAGGGGACCTGCAGACTGGTGACCTAGGGGCACGGGCACGGCCGGACGAGGACCCCAGGGGAAGGTGGGGGACAGCTTCTGATGGCCCAAATCTCACAAGGGAAGCACGCACAGAGCTCCAGGTCAGGAGCGGTTCTAGCCGTCACAACAAGACCTTGTGACCACAGGGACCCTCTAGCCCGGGAGACTGTAAATCAGAGACAGGCAGTAACTCCTGCCCACGAGGTACAGGAGCAACAGTCAAATGTCCTCACTGATCCCAGATCGGCCTCCTGCCTGCTAGCGGGGAGAGGGCCATTTGTAACATCGTTCTGCCCCTCCTAGGAGACACGGTCAGATCTTGGTGGGACAGAAACACACAGCCTCCCTCCTGATGTTCAGCACTAAGCGCTCCCCCCATGGAATGGCTGGCAAAGTGGACGTCTTCCGAGACCCTCCCAGGCTCGGATGCCAATGTCCACCTCTCTGGTCTAAGAGGTGGCCAGGCAAAGTCAGCCACAGCTCAATGTGTACCGTGAAAGGAGGAGGAGGAAAAGGCGCGGGCCAAGAGCAGAGGGCCAGCTTCCTAACCAGAAGGAGCGTAGGGCCCTTGGGATGCTGAGCAGACCCCTGGGTGGGGCCTGCCCTCTGCTCCTTCTCCCCTGGGCTTGGGGAGCTGAGAGACAGGCTCCCCTCCCCCAGGGCAGGAGCTCTCTGCAGGCAGGGGAAGGGGCGGGGACCACCAGACCTCAACTCTTGGGCCAGCCAGACACATGGCAGGTGTCTGAGAGACGTGTCAGGTGTCCAGGAAGAAACAAAACAGAGAGGGGAAACGGAGGAGAAACAGGCCTAAGTCAGCATTAAGGGCAGCGGTCAGAGAATCGTCAACAGCTTCAACAGCTTTCTCAGAAGAAATGACCAGACAGATACTGCACCCAAGTTGACAGGAATATATGGGTGATGGGTAGGGGGGAGGGGTCACCTCACTGTGCCGGAGGTCAGGGAAAGCCAAAGGGATGAGATGGCTCTGCTGAGTGACCATCCCGCTGAGACCCTACTTCCTCATCTGCAAAATGTGCACAATACATACCTGCACCTGATGGGCTGGCAGGAGGGGATTAAGTGAACTGGGGTACGGACACATGGACAGCCCGGCAGGGAAGCCAGAGGGGTAGGCAGAGACCCCTCATCCCCAGGCCTTGCATCTCCTACTGTGATGGCCACCTGTGATCCCAGATGCTTGAAAAAGGCACCTTTTCCTTTAGATGCTTTTTATCCATAAGAAAGTATTTCCTCCAACCACCTCCCAGGAATACAAAAAAAGAGAAAATTATATGTGTGAAAAGAGGCTTTTCTCATCTCACTGGCTAAAGCATCCTTGATGTACCCAGGTGAGTGGTCAGGACAATGATACCCAAGTACAGGATCAAGTGGGGACACAGGGCACTGGCTGCTGTGCTCCGTGAGTCACGCAGGTAAGCCAAGCAGGAAACCATGGGCTGTAGGCCATCTTTCAGGATTTGGACACTTTTATTCATTAATAAAACAACAGGCATGAGACACCCAGGGTTAGGACGGCTGCCAGCTCGCAGTGGGGCTCAGGACACACTGTGCACCCCCCACCCCTGCGCGTGTGGACCCAGCTGGTGGGGCTGAGGGCCCGGGGCTCCCTACCTTGTGCATCTGGTGCATGTTGTCCTGAGGGTACCCTCCAGGGCCCTGGGTAGGGATGGGGTGTCCTGCCGAGGGAGGCCCTGGGCTGGGTCCCATGATGCTGTGGGCGGAGCCAGGGGAGGGGCCCGGGCTGGGGCCCAACATGGCTCCGGGGGAGGGGCCCGGGCCGGGAGAAGGGCCTGGCCGAGGAGTTCCGCCCAGGGCTGGGTCCGGTGTGGACATCTTCACAGGAGCTGCGGACAGTAGTCTCCTGCTGGGAAAAGAGTCCTGGTCAGTGTGCGGGTCACAGCCCCTGGCTGGGGTGGGTCACAGCAGGTCAAGGACGATCACACACGGTCAGGTCAGACAGAGCCTCTGACAGGCACCCCTAGCCACCCAGGCCTTTCTCCCCCATTCCTCTCCGAGCAGATGATAGTCAGACACCCAAAAAACCCAAGTGCCTTGAGGAAGGGGTGGGACCCAGGAGGTGGGGCACCAGGTGACAGATACTGCCTGGCGTGCCCTGGCAGCTTTCTAGTTATAACAGAGGGCGCGTCTCAGGGAAGAGCTGACACAGCCTTCATGCCCTCTGAATGCCTGCTCATCTTCTCATTTAAGAAAAAAGAGGAGTGTGACTGAGGCTCAAACCTTTGCCGGCAACAGCATGTGACTGAACCTTCATCAATTCAACTAAAACAAATATTCATGGCAAGGAATGCTGGTTTCAACTTAATGCAGTGAGACCAAGCTTCCTTTAAAATAAATGAATCCAAGTTTTAAAAGTAGGCTCCTTTAAAGAGCCTACATAACTAAGGGCATAGTTACATAACGAACTACATAACTAATGACAAATTACATAACTAATGGCACTCTGATATCTCAAATACCTCCAAAGTGATATTCAGGACTTCCCTGGTAGTCCAGTGGCTAAGACTCCATGCTTCCAGTGCACAGGGCCTAGGTTCAATCCCTGGTCAGGGAACTAGATCCCACATGCCGCAACTAAAACCCAGTGCAGTCAAATAAAAAAAAATTTTTTTTTAATTTAAAGTGATACTCAAGGGCTGCAAACTAAAATCTGATACCCAGAATTATGACCCAGAACCTCCACAAGATTCAAAAATCAGCCCAAAAATTCCTAATGTGAGCTGAGTCATGATTCCTTTGGCCTATGAGCTGATTTATAAGGGCTTTCTATAGTAAGGGTTCAATTTTCAATCTGCTGTGCAGTTATATGTCCTTAACAAAGATTCTCCTTAATGTAACAACCCCTTTCCTGATGACAGAGTAAGGCATTCTCAGTGCTGAAATATGGAAAATACAAAAAGAATACTGAAAAATCACCAATCAACCCACCAGACTCAGAGGTTACGTGTCTGCTGGCCCTGCAGACAGCAAGAAACAGTCCTGCCCTCTTACCCTCCCAGGAAGGTGAGCTGAGGGGTATCTGTGGGGAGGAAGGGCTACAGCTCCTCAGAGCCCCCCAGAGCTGTGACAACAGAGCCCCCAAAGGAAGGAGGTCTGACTGGTGCTGGCGCCGGGACCCCGCCACACTCCAGGGCCTCTCCTTCGAGGCTACTCCACACACAGGCAGACGCTCGCTCTACAGGGCTACTCAGCACGTTCCAGGCACGGTTTCCCTTCAGAGAATCATACTTAGGACCCTTTCATCATTTAGTAGTCTGCAAGCTGCAAATTCTAGCGGTTCAACCAAGTTTCCTGGGACTGATGCATTCTGTTATTTTAAAGTCCCCCTCTTGCTTTTTTTTTTTTAATTGCAATATAGTTAGTTCAGTGTTGTGTTCCTTTCTGCTGTACAGAATCACTTTGCTGTACAGCAAAATGAATTGGCCAAGTGAATCAGTGGATATATACATATACATATATCCACATTTTTCTAGATTCTTTTCCCATGAAGGTCAGGCTTCCCTGGTGGCTCAGTGGTAAAGAATCCGCCTGACAAAGTAGGAGACTCCAGTTTGATCCCTGGGTCGGGAAGGTTCCCTGGAGAAGGGAAAGGGTACCCACTCTAGTATTCTGGCCTGGAGAATTCCATGGACTGTATAGTCCATGGGGTTGCAAAGAGTCAGACACCACTGAGCGAC
Source organism: Bos indicus (assembly GCF_029378745.1). Taxonomy (NCBI): domain Eukaryota; kingdom Metazoa; phylum Chordata; class Mammalia; order Artiodactyla; family Bovidae; genus Bos; species Bos indicus. The sequence continues at coordinate 15,192,370 of NC_091766.1, read as the reverse complement.
TTTCACTTTCACTTAAATTTTACTAGGCTCTCCTGATTTCAAGGATAAATCTTGAAAAGGTACAGGAACATTTTTGGGGATACTTTAAACATGCTTTATTTTACTTTCTAATATTTTGGCCACAACACATGGCATGGCATGTGGGATCTTAGTTCTCTGACCAGGGATCGAACCCGTGCCCCCTCCTTCTGGAAGTACGGAGTCTTAAGCACTAGACCACCAGGGACATTTTAAATTTTCCTGATTTAAAAAAAGAAAAAAAGGTCTTCCTGTGACAGGTGCGGGTGTATCTTCCTGGATAACAGATCAAAAGCCCGTACTTCTTCACTCCAGTTTCACAACTAAATAACGGGAACAAAGAGGATGAGAAACCTCGGCAGGCCCAAATACCTCCCCTGCCTGTGAACACACCCAACCAAACGAGCAAGCATTTCTCCATTCTGCCTGCATCCCGGGTCTCCTCCAGAACTCCAGGAGCCTTGGAGATGAACTCTAAATACACCCAACAGGAGCGTCAGAGAACATGCTCACAATCCCTTCCCCACACATCCCAAACCCAATGTGCTCAAGAAAAATCAAACTTTAAAAAAAAGAACAATTGCTTCTCGGCCTTTTGGCTAAGATCAAGTGTAAAAAAACAAAGAACAAATTCGAGACCAATTCATTTGGAAGCAAAATCTGAGATGATTCAAGAAGACCTTACTCAGAAAACTTTAAGACACTAATGAAAGAAACTGAAGAACTTTCTGGGTAGTCCACGGATTAAGAATCTGCCTGCCAGTGCACCAGACACAGGTTCAATCCCTGCTCCGGAAAGATTTCACATGCCACCGTAAGCCCGTGCGTCATGACTACTCAAGCCCACGCACCCTAAAATCTGCCTGTGCTCCAAAATGAGAAGCCACTGCAGTGAGAAGCCCGCATCCTGCAGCTAGAGAACAGCCTCTGCTTGCGCAACCAGAGAAAGCCCGTGCAGCAGTGAAGACCCAGCATAGCCAAAATAAATGAACAGAAATCTCACACACGAACACACACACACAAAAGAAGAATGAAACTGAAGATGACACAAAGAGAAGGTACACTGTGTTCGTGGATTGAAAGATAATACCCAAACCTCTCCAGGCAATCTACAGATTCAATGCAATCGCTATCACAATATCCATGGCATTTTTTTTTTACAAAACTAGAACAAATAATTCTAAAATCTGTATGGAAACACAAAAGATCCCGAATTACTAAAGCAATCTTGAAAGAAGAATGGGGCTAGAGGTATCATGCTCCCTGACTTCAGACTGCTCTACAAAGCCAGAGTAATCAAGAGTACGGTGCCGGCACAGAAACAGACACAGAGATCGATGGAACGGAATAGAGAGCCCAGAAGCAAACCCTGCAACGAGGGTCAGCTAATCTACACCAAAGCAGGCAAGAATACATGCGGAAAAAAAAATATGCACCCAAATGCTCACAGCAGTATTGTTTACAGCAGCCAAGACATGGGAGCAACATAAGTGTCCACCAACAGATGGATGGAGTAATAGTCTAGACAGTGGAATATTACCCCACCATAGAAAATATTGAAACTTTGCCATTTCCAACACGGATGGACCTGCCAGGTACTCTGCTTAGTCAATTAGGAGAAAGACAAATACTCTGTTATCACTTACATATGGAACCTAAAAATAAACCATATGAATATAACAGAACAGAAAGAGACTCACAAATACAGAGAACAAACTGGTGGTTACCACTGGGGAGAGATGAAGGAGGAGGGGCAAGACGCAGGTAGAGGATGAGGAGGTACAGACTAGTATGTATAAAATGAACTACAAGGATATATCGTGGAGCATAGGGAATAACAGCCAATGTTTTATGGTAACTTTAAATGGAGTACAATGTAGAAAAATGTTTGAATCACAATGTGGTATATCTGAAAGGAATGTAATATTGTAAATCAACTGTATTTCGGGCTTCCCTGGTGGCACAGACAGTAAAGAATCCACCTGCAATTAAAGAGACCTGGGTTCGATCCCTGGGTTGGGAAGATCCCCTGCAGAAGGGAATGGCTACCCACTGCAGTATTCTTGCCTAGAGAATCTCATGGATAGAAGAGCCTGGTGGGGTACAGTCCATGGGGTCACAAAGAGTTGTACATGACCGAGCAACTAAGCATGCACACACACACACACACACCTATACCTCAATTAAAAAAAAAAAATGTGGGACTTCCCTGGTGGCCTCGTGGTTAAGAATCCGCCTTGCAATGCACAGGACACAAGTTCGAGCCCTGGTCGGGGAACAAAGATTCCACACGCCAAGGAGCAACCAAGCCTGCACACTGCAACTACTGAGCCTGTGTGACACAACTAGAGAGTGTGTGCACCTCAACGAAAGATCCCACATACTGCAACAAAGATCACGCATGCTGTAACTAAGATCCAAAATAAATACTAAGAAAAAAAAGCAACCCATTAGGCACCGGTGCTCGTACCACCCATGGACACAGCGGGGCAGACCTACAGCATCGCATGGGTGTGGAGCACAGGAAAAGGGAAGCAGGGAGCAGCCCTCCAGCCCCCGCTGCAGCCTCTCGGGCTGTGGCATACTTGAAGGGTCCGGATCCCAGGTGTACAGCTACACGAGTCCTAGATCAGATATGGCACCTCCACGGCACCTGCTTCCAGCCGTGACCACCACCCTCCCGGCGGAATTCCTGCTCTGATTCTCTCACTGTAGGTTAGTTCCACCTGCTACTGAACTCCGTCTGAAAGGAGGGTCATACAGTTTACTTCTGCACAACGTCAGGTCTGGGAGGCGCATCCATGCTGCAGGGACACCATCAATTCTCCTGTTCCCAGTTTTGGCCAGCACATGTAAGGCTGATGTGAACAATGTCAGTAGGGGGACGTGGGTGCACATTTTCCTTGTGCATGGTCCAGGAGGGGAACTGCTGGTCATAAGGGAGGCATAACAACGTCAGCTTGGCAGATATCGTCAGTTTTCCAAATCAGCAAAATAATCACATTCACTGCCCTCCCTGCAGCAGCAGAGTAAGCATTCTAGTTCCTCTAATTCAACATTTGGTGCTGTTGGTCTTTTTAATTTGTAATCGTTCTACGGTTTAAATTCTATTTCCCTTGTGACGAACAGTGTGCCTTTTCACAGGCTCAATGGCCACCAAAAGATCCACTTTTATACAGGCTCTAAGTTTTCACTAACATTTTATTGGGGATAAGTGATTACAATTACTGTCTCTCAGTGATGAAAGGAGAAGGCAATGGCACCCCACTCCAGTACTCTTGCCTGGAAAACCCCATGGACAGAGGAGCCGGGTAGGCTGCAGTCCATGGGGTCGCTAAGAGTCGGACACGACTGAGCGACTTCACTTTCACTATTCACTTTCATGCACTGGAGAAGGAAATGGCAACCCACTCCAGTGTTTTTGCCTGGAGAATCCCAGGGACGGGGGAGCCTAGTGGGCTGCCGTCTATGGGGTCACACAGAGTCGGACACGACTGAAGTGACTTAGCAGCAGTAGCAGCAGTGATGAAAACAAGTTCTTAATTTTAATGATGTCCAATATATCAAGTGAAACTCACTCAGTCATGTCTGACTCTTTGCGACCCCATAGACTATACAGTCGATGGACTTCTCCAGGCCAGAATACTGGAGTACCCTTTCCCTTTCTCCTTTCCCTTCTCCAGGGGTTCTTCCCAACCCGGGGATCAAATGCAGGTCTCCCACATTACAGGTGGTTCCTTTACCAGCTGAGTCACCAGGGAAGCCCAAGCTGGAATCAAGATTGCTGGGAGAAATATCAATAACCTCAGATATGCAGATGTCACCATCCTTATGGTAGAAAGCAAAGAACTAAAGAGCCTCTTGTTGAAAGTGAAAGAGGAGACTGAAAAAGTTGGCTTAAAACTCAACATTCAAAAAATGAAGATCATGGCATTCAGTCCCATCACTTCATGGCAAATAGATGGACAAACAATGGAAACAGTGACAGATTTTATTTTCTTGGGCTCCAAAATCACTGCAGATGGTGACTGCAGCCGTGAAATTAAAAAGACCCTTGCTCCTTGGAAGAAAGGAAGAAAGAATATGACAAACCTAGACAGCATATTAAAAAGCAGAGACATTACTTTGCCGACAAACATCCGTCTAGTCAAGGTTATGGTTCTTCCAGTAGTCACGTATGAATGTGAGAGCTGGACTATAAAGAAGGCTGGGTGCCGAAGAATTGGTGCTTTTGAATTGTGGTGTTGGAGAAGACTCTGAAGAGTCCCTTGGACTGCAAGATCAAACCAGTCAATCCTGAAGGAAATCAATCCCGAATATTCACTGGAAGAACTGATGCTAAAGCTGAAACTCCAATACTTTGGCCACCTGATGTGAAGAACTGACTCACTGGAAAAGACCCTGATACTGGGAAAGACTGAAGGCAGGAGAAGCGGACAAAAGAGGATGTGATGGTTGGATGGCATCACCAACTCAATGGACATGAGTCTGAGCAAGCTCCAGTAGTTAAGTGATGGACAGGGAAGCCTGGCATGCTACAGTCCATGGGGTCGCAAAGAGTCGGACATGACTGAGCAACTGAACTGAATTATCAAGTCTGTTCTTCTACAATTAATGGTTCTGGAGTTCTGTTTAAGAAATCTATGTCTATCTGTGACAATGAGAAATAATGTATTTGTGGTCTCTACCTTCAGTTCTTGACAGAATTCCTAAAATCCATGCAATTTCCTAAGTGATAAGGGTGATAAGAGCATCTTACACAGAGCTCCAAAATCCCTTAGAATTCCCTCAGAGACAGGACAGTCTTTGGTTCTAATGAGGCTACTCCAGGTGGGCTCCTGAATAACTTAGGATGGGAGCTGGTGAGAAGAAAGACGTTAATAGTTTAGAAACTTCAGCTCCATCCTCCAGGGAGGGGAGAGGCGCTGGAGACTGAGTTCATAGATCATGGTTATGTAACAAAGCACCAAAAACCCTGAACTATGGGGTTCACAGAGCTTCAGGGTTGGTGAACACATTCATGTGCCAAAAGGGTGGTGTACCCCACCTGCATGGGGACAGACACTTCTGCACTTAGAACTTTTCTGGACCTCACCTTACGTATCTCTTCTGCTGGCTGTTCTTCTGCAGCCTTTATAAACCAGTAAACCTAAGTAAGATTCCCTGGAGAAGGAAATGACAAGCCACTGCAATATTCTTGCCTGGGAAATCCTGTGGACAGAGGAGCCTGGGGGCTACAGTCCATGGGGTCACAAAGAATTGGACACGACTTAGCGACGAAACAGCAGCAGCAGCAGTGCAAATTATCAAACCTGCCAAGGGCATCATGGGAATCCCTGTTTGCAGCCAAGCTGGACAGGGGTGTGGGTAACCTGGAAACCCACTCACTACTTGCAACTGGCATCTGAAGGGGCATCAGTCTCGTGGGACTGAACCCCTAACCCGTGAGGTCTCCACTAACTCTGGGTGGTTAGTGCCAGAATTCAAATGAACTACTGGACACCCGAATGGCGTCCATAAAAACCTGGAGAACTGTTTGGCGTGGGGGAAAAAAAACATGTTTGGTGTCAAAAGTACTGTGACAAGAGAAAGCAGGTTTTCCTTAACTGCTTCAAGGTCATTGAGATACAAAAAGAAAGGAATATTTCAAAATTCAGGGGGATTATGTTTTGCTTCTGTGTGACTACTACTAGTCACTTGTGACTATTACTGAGGATACATCAGTCACAAAGTAATCACGGGGAGGTGCCTTCCCTTGGCTGACTGCAGAACTTCCCTGGAGCTCCACCTGCCTGCCAAGGCAAGGCAATGGGTTCAATCCCTGGTCAGGGAACTAAGATCCCACTGCCATGGGGCTATTGAGCCCAAGTGCTGCCACCACTGAAGCCCATGTGCCTAGAGCCTGTGTTTCGAAACAAGAGAAGCCACTGCAATGGGAAGCCTGTGCACTGCAACTAGAAAATAGCTTCTGCTTGCAAACGGAGAAAGGGTGCGTGAAGCAACCCAAACCCAGCAAATCAAACCAGGCAATCGAAACCAAAAGAGGTAAATAAATGAATAAGTTAAAAAAAAAAAAAAAAAAAAAGACTGAGGTAGCACTGTACATATGTATATGGAGATGGTCCAAAATGAAGCGGGGGAAGAAGGTACCGTCAAAGTCAGAGGTGTAGGCCTGAGTACCATTTTGCTAAGAATAACAATTTCCTCACGTTAATCCAAGCATAGAAGCTAGCCCCAAGAAAACATGCACCAAACTGCCAGTGGCTCTCTACGGAGGCGTGTGATGGGGAACTTAACACGTTCCACATCACAGACTTCTGGAGTTTTTTCTTTGTGTGTGTTTGTTTTAACCATCTATTACCTCTGTAAACACGATTTAAACACACACACACACACACACTTTTTAAGGAAAAAAAAAAGACTAGGTCAGACAAAATACCTGGGAAGTCAACACCCAGAAAAGATGCCCAGGAAGAGTCTCTGGGGAAATAAACAAGGACAATGAAAGCATTTGGAGACTGTGTTATTTTCCATCTACTTTCAATTTCACCAAAATTGCTGTGCTGATGTTCAGATGTGGAACCAGACTGCTTCAGTATCAGAGGTCTCGTTTCTTCTTCCGTACCGGCCTTAGTGCTTCTCTTCTAAGGACCACGATTTCTCTTAAAAGGATCATGGTGGCTGATCACCGCAGCAGGACAGGCTGCTAAGGGCAATGGGGACCCTCTGAAATCTGCTTACTGAGATGATCAGTTAAGTTTTTTTTTTTTTATTTTGCCTAAAAACCAGCTATATATTTAAGTTTGGTCCCAGGATAGCTGCTGTTTTGTTTCTGGGGTGTGGAGAAATTTGTTTGAAGACACATTTCAGTGGCAGCTCCATGGCAGTCAAGTCATGATTCGGAGCTCAGAGAGAGTTCAAGGCAGCTGGGCCAGGTGGCTTCAGCAAATCCAGCCTCATTTGTCACATTTAAACTACAAAATGAGACTTCCCCTAGATACTCCACAACTAATAAAACCCTCCACACTTGACCTGAGGCTGTGGGGTGCAGCAGTCCTCAAACCAGCAAGGACATGTGGGTCGGGGCACCTGGGGTTTCAGGGACCACATGGAAATAGCACATTCCTGAGCCCACAGCTGCCCTGAAGCTGGCTGTTCTGTGGCAAACATTATCCCTGCAACAGAATTAAGTAGTAAAAACTTGCCCTGCATTTAAAAGAGAATAAATTTCAGAAACTAAAAAACCATGTCCTGATGATGATGATGATGATGATGACAATGTCTTCTCAGGTCCACCTAAGAGGCAGACATGCCAAATTGTTAGCGAGTATTACTTTTAGCACTGGGAATTATGCATCATTTGATGCACTGGAATCCTCCCCCTCCCACTCCGCCCTTAAGTACTTCATTCATTTGAAAACCACTGAAGAGCACCTCCCCACTTATAACGTGGCAGGAGACACGCAGGCAACCAGGCCCTCAGGGAGTTCAAGCTCTAATCTGGCAGGGAGATAAAACTGTCTACCTTCCAGAACACAAACACTGCCTATCTACAACAAACCCTTTTACTATGATCCAAACTCCATGTGCTCTGGAGGAGGAAATGGCAACCCACTCCAGTATTCTAGCCTGGAAAATTCCATGGACAGAAGAGCCTGGCGGGTTACAGTCCATGGGGTTGCAAAGAGTTAGACACAACTTAGAGACTGAGCACAGCAGACTCCAGGTGACCCAACATAAACACACATCAAGTAACCATAACAAGTTTTACAGTTCTCTCCTGACCCTTGTTCAGTCACTCAGTTGTCTCCGACTCTTTTCGACCCCATGGACTACAGCACGTGAGGCTTCCCTGTCCTTCATTATCTCCCGGAATTTGCTCAAACTCATGTCCACTGAGTTGATGATGCCACCCAACCATCTCATCCTCTGTCGCCCTCTTCTCCTCCTGCCCTCAATCCTTCCCAGCATCAGGGTCTTTTCCAATGAGTCAGCTCTTTGCATCAGGTGGCCACAGTACTGGAGCTTCAGCTTCAGTCCTGACCCTGCTCCGCCTCTGAACCCTGGGTAGACTCTCCCCCTCTCCTCTGTTAAGGCTGACCGAGCCCCACTGGATGAACAGCAAGACCACCACCGAGTGTGCTGCGAGGCCTGCTCTGTACTCAACACTGAGCATTAGCCGTGACTCCTGCAGACGGCTGGACGCAGAGTGCACGTGCGGCACCTACAAGTGCCACCTGTGGCGGTGCTGTGACAGGCCCTCCAGCCACCTCCAAACACCTTGGGGAGAGCTCACGCGCCCTGAACCGGGTTCCAGGGACTGGGCACGCAGCAGAGAACAAAGTCTCTGCCTGGTGGAACTGACAACCGAGTGACACAAATCAACAGGACACAACATTGCTAGTGGGTGGAAGAGCTACGCATAATCAAGTGGGTTAACAGTCAAGCTGATGGGAGGTGCGCTTCCAGTCATGGTGGCCAGGGAGTCTCAGTGACGGGGACACATCTGAGCAGAAACCTGGAGTGCGATGGGAGCCAGTGGCCGTGGGCAGGCACAGGACCAGCAAGTACAAAGGCCCTGGGGTGGGACCCTGAAGGAGAAGAGGAGGCGAGAAGGGGGAGGCCGCCAACGAGGTCAGAGGTGGGTGAAGAGCACAGATCACAGGCCTGGAGCGCAGTGGTGAGGAGCAGAAGTCCACCCAAGGTGCAATGGGAAACCACTGGTATACCGCAGGTCAGGCAGCGACATGGTCTGATGATGGTTTTAGAGGATTTTTCTGAACCGGCAGATGGAATGGATGTGAGAGTGAGAGAATAAGAGGAGACAGGGATGACCAAAGTGACCAGAGGGGCCTCAGCTGGCACATGCCATGCCATCTGAAATACAGGGGGCTTTCCTGGTGGCCCAAGAATCCACCTGCCAACGCAGGAGACATGGGTTCCATCCCTAGTCCGGGAAGATCCCACATGCCAGAGGAACTAAGCCTGTGCACCACGACCACTGAGCCAGTGCGCTAGAGCCCAGGAGCTGCAACTACTTAAGCCCACACACCTAAAGCCTGTGCTCCGCAACAAGGGAAGCCATGGCACTGAGAAGTCCGTGCAATGCAACGCAAGAGTCACCCCTGCTTATTACAACTGGAAAATAAGACTGAGAAGCAATGAAGACTCAGCACAGCCATAAATAAATAAATAGAATTATCAAAAAAAAGAAATACAGAAAGTGTCCCTTCCCTGGGGGCAACCAGCCCTGGAACCAGGCTTAACAAAGCCCAGAGAGGCTGCATTTTGGCCTCAACTCACACCCAGTTGGGGTGAAACAGGGGGTTTATGCTCCAAGAGGCTGTTTGCCCAAAGTCACGTTGGAAGAGAATCCTGCCTGCCTCAAGCCTGTCTAAGTCTGGTGCCTGAGCACCGATGCCGGCTGAGGAACAGAAAACACAGGAGGAGAGTCCCGAGGAGCACAAAGTGCAGCAGAGGGAGCACCCCCGAGGCAAGAGCCTCCAGGGCTGTTCTGAGGAGGCGCGGAGTTCACCAGGGCCAGAAGCGGCTCCCAGGGCGCACGGAGGAGCCCCCTGCGCATCAGTGTAGCCATGGGCACAAGAGACACCCTCCCTCCAACTATCCTGAGGCTTTTGGGGCAACCCTGCCCCCTCCCGTCTCGCACGGTACCAGGTGAGGCAGCAACTGCCACACGGCCACCTGCTTCCTGAACCAGCGAGGCGCGACTTGCCAGTGAAAGGAGAACTTACCCCACCCCAGGGAGCCATTTTAAAGCCCATCCTCTCTTTTTTTAATTGCAGTCTAGTTGATTTACCATGTGTTAGCTTCAGGTGTACAACTCAGTGATATTTGTACATAAGCCTTTTCAGATTCTTTTCCCCTACAGGCTATGCCAAAATGTTGAGTACAATCCCCCGGGCCTTACAGCAGGTCCTCACTGGGAAAGCCTTTCCTCTTTATCACACTCCAGGAGCTGGCAGACTTCACAGTGAGCAAAACTCAAGACTACTCCCGGGTTACAAGTGTCCACACACAAAAATGAATACACGGCCCTTAGGCAAAGTAACGGAGCCCCAAAACCAAGCTCTGGAAACCAGTCTTGGCTTCCAGGAAGAGGCCAGGACAACAATGCCCATTCCCTGAGGGGAACTGACTACAACTCTTCCCTTCCCTCTGCTGTGGGAAACGGAATCCCCCAAGAAACCCAGCTACGCCTGGAGGCAGCTCCAGGCCCCTTCCCACTCAGGAAGATGAGCAGAGGCCCACTTTCTCATGCCCATCAAATCCATATCCTGAAAAACTTCCCCCATGGCTCAGCAAGGAAAGAATCTGCCTGCAATTCAGGAGACGCAGGAGATGGGGGTTTGATCCCTGGGTCGGAAAGATCCCCTGGAGTAGGAAATGGCAACCCACTCCAGTATTCTTGCCTGGGAAATTCCATGGACAGAGGCGCCTGGCGGACCGTAGTCTATGGGGGTCACAAAGAGTTGGACACGACTGATGACTAAGCACACAAGAGCAAACATGAAGATATCACTGATCACACTGAAGAGCTTTCTGCTTCTTAGGGATGACACCTGGAAGATAAGAGCTCACATGATCTCAACTCAGTTCTCATAGATTCACCCTCAGACCTCTCCCCTCCCTAATATTCGAGCGCTGTTACTTCCCTTTTAGAGGTTTTGCTCATTCTTTTTATTTTTTTTTTTTAAACTTTGATTCTCCAGTGTTCCAATCCAGTTACGAGGAGATATGTGAAAGGGAAAACGAACATTTTACGTTTTTCAAAATCCAAGCCACCTAACACACTTCCCTCTTTCCAGTGCCGTATGGTGAAACTGCAAAGCACAGCATTTTTAAATTATTAAGGACAGAACGGAGGCACCAATTCCTTTCCTACCACTTTGAAAACATATGGAACTACTGCAATGGGGCACAAATCTATTCTGTATCTTAACCCGCTAGGATATTGTTGGGATCCTAATAAATAACAACAGCGCCAAACTGTCTACTCCTGTGTGTCAGGCACTTTCCTAAGCGCTTAACATCGGTCATCCATCATTTTGCTGTAGTTCAGTCCTTGCAACAATTGTCCAAGTTGGGTACTATTACTGGACCAGCCCTCTTTGCACATAAGGAGATGGATATGAGTGAATGAGGACAGAGCCCTTGTCTGCCTGTTCTTGGCCGAACCCCCAGCCCCCAGCAGCACCAGGTTCATAGCAGGTGCGTGCCTGTTCCCTATGTGAATGGGGAATGCATGGGTGGGCCACTTCCTGCACAACTCCAGGGGGGCGCCACGGACATTGTGCTCTGTTTAGGGTCAATGTGAATGCCCTGAGCCACGGCAGCCCTGATGACCCAGGCCAAAATCAATCGTCATGTCTGAGGACTTACCCCATTTCTTGGAGGTACCAAGAGGGAAACTGGCCAACCCAGGAGTCAGACTTGTATGTTCAATCCGAGGCGCCCTGGTGAAATATGCCTGGACCTCAGTTTCTTCACTGGCAAAACGTTCTCAAGGGATATTCACCCAACACACCGAGTCCCTCCCCCTCTCCCACATCTGATAAACAGTGAAGACCGGAAGCTGGTCTACAGTTACCTCCCAATGTTTTGAGGACCCACAAGAGAGGCAAAGGGGTATAAATAAAATATGTGTTTAAAAAAAATAAATATGTGTTTATGTTGGAGTGCTTTTCACTAACAGAAAGTCTGGAGACCACTGCACTGCCCTGCACCAAAGCTCTGATGAGGTCACCCCACGATGAACACCCCGACAAAAAAACCCTGCAAAATCAACATCTCCTGAACAGCTGGTGTGTGTGCTCAATCGTGTCCGACTCTGCGACCCCATGGACTATAGCCCACCAGGCTCCTCAGTCAATGGGATTCTCCAAGCAAGAATACTGGAGTGGGTTGCCAAGCCCTCCTCCAGGTCCCAAATCCATGTCTCCTATGTCTCTTGCATTGGCAGGGGGATTCTTTACCACTGTGCCACCTGGAAGCCCCCCTGAAGGGTTGGGCACAAATGATTTCAAGTGGCATGAGGAGGAACACTTATTATTTTCATAATCGTATATGTACTGAGTTTCAAGAAAATTAGGAAAATGTATATAACCAGCACATCAAACCTGGGGTTTCTGGGATACAGGATGACTCTTATGTTTTCAGTTTTCTGAACAGTTAATTTACAAATACATACATATAAACAAAACCACCTCTGAAAAATTGAGAGCTCATTACATGCCAGACTCTACAGTGTTAAACCACTTCCCATACTATCTTTTCAACCCTCACAACAATTCTTTGAGCTGGCACCACTGTCCTATCTGTTTTTCAAGTTGGGGGACCTACTGGTAAGTGTCTTGCTTGAGGTCAAACTAGAATTTAGAGCTGACTGTGAATCCAGGAGGTCCAATTCCAGAACCAGCACTCCACAACACCACCTCCTATTAACCACCACCCCACACCCTCACTGTTGAGGGAACGAGGTTTGGGGAAAATGGCCTGGAAAGCTTTAGAAAAAAATTTAAAAACAAAGCAAAACACAGCACCAGCAACTAATATTTATTGTCTGCAACTGGCCCTCAAGTCCTGGGCCAAGCACTTCACACACAAGGTTACTCAATCCTCAAGAGTACCCTCCTCCTTCATCCACAAATGTTCGCTAAAGGCCTACTACACTCTGGGCCAGGGTACACTAAAGGAGATTACACAGACACAGCTCTGATGGCCCTTGGAGAAAAGATGTGTAATTATAAACGGGAGGAACTCCTAACACAAGAAAGGATCAAGATGACCATGTGCAAAAGCAGCAGACGGGAGAAATGACTGGTCCCGAGTGGTCCAACACAAGCTGGGGGCCCTCCCTAACCCTGAGTAAGGCCCCCTCTTCCATGCAACTACCCTGATCTCTGGTTCCACTACTCGCACCCATCTGCTGTGCTCCTCACATATGACAGGCCTCCAGTTGTTCCCACATTTACCACCTGTTCCCCTACAAGACTGAACAGGCTGCTCTGGGCACCCAACCTCCAACTACCAAACACCCAGCTGGGCTCAACAAGTATGTGTTGAACAAGAATGGAAGAGACTGGACTACACAACAATAGTGTTTCCCTCTTGACAGGAACCATTTTACAGGTTTTCACCAGCTCCATTCGTGCCGTTATTCTCATTTCACATATGAGGACACTGAAAGGTTCCTAAAGATTAAGCTATTTGCCTCCTGTCACACAGAGAAGTGACCAGCAACAGCCAGGAGTCAAACTCGAATCAGGCCTGTCATTTAAAAGTGAAAACTTGTTCCAAATTCCTAGGAAGTGGCTCTCTCACTGCTTATTCCCTACTTTCCCCAATGATTCACTAGGGGGAAAAAATATCAAGACTAGTGTCTTCAAGACCTTCACAAAACACCTTCTGCTGAAAGATTTGCGTTTTAAATAAAAACCTTAATCTGGAGAATCGATTGGCAGAAAGGGGGAAGGATGCAAAACTAAAACAATGCTTTCAACAGCAAACAGTTCTCTCCGTCCTTCCCCACTGCTGCCGACCCCCGGCTTCAGGGCAAACGTTCTCAAGTCACTACTTTCGAGGGGTTAGCAGAGTTCTTTACCTTTCCTTGAAAATCTAAAACGACGTGACTTTTTTAAAAATAAAAATTCACTTCGGCTAACCCAGGGGGGCTGCTAATGTTCGTGTCCGGGCGACGCTGGACACACCTAGGGTTTTTCTATTGAGCTCCGACTGCAGTCTCGCCAAAACCCAACATTCGAGTCGGACCCGTTAGAACGTAACCAGAAAAGCCCGGACGCCTGGCTATTGTTGCAGCCCCGGCGGACACCGGGATGTGGGCTACTGGACCGCCGACGGGGCGACGCGCTTTGTCCGGCGACCCTGGCGAGAGCGCGCGCGAGGGGCGCGCGGCCTCCACGCGGCCCGGGCCCCCACCCCGCCGTCCCGCGGATACTGTAGTCGCCGAGGCCTCGCTGCCTGTGGCCTTCCCCGCGCGCGCGGTGCCGGCCAGGCTTCTTGACCCTCGGGCGCCGCCGTACCCCGGCCCCGCTCCGGGCGCCGGCGGCCCCCTCCCCCCTTGGCGGCCCGGCTCCATTCAAACCGTCCTCCCAAGCCCCGCGCCGCGCTCCCCCCGCGACCCGCGTTCCTTACCGGGAGTCGCCGGCGCCGTCGCCTTCCCGGCGCCGCCCCCGCCCCTCCACGCGGGGCCGGGGGCAGAATGGGCGTCTCGCTTCTTCTCACGAAACAAAGAAGCAGCCGCCGCAGCCGCCGAGCGAGGGTAAGCCTCGCGCGCGCGCCCGCCTGCCTCAGCCGCCCCCCCACGCTGCCCGCGCCCCCGCTGCGCGCGCACTCGCCACCTCCCCTCCCCCCACCACGAACTCCCTCTCTCGCTTCCGCTGCTGGCCCGTCCTCGTGCGCGTGCCCGCCCGCCCTTCCGCTCCTAGCGCGCGTGCGCGTCTAGCCGGGGTTGTCTGGGAGAGGTGGGTGGGGCCAGAGAGAGCTATAGCGCCCGACGCGCCTCCCAACTCCGTGTGGGACGGTCATGCGCCTGCGCGCGGTGCTCTCCGTCCTCGCACGCCGCGCGTCTCAACGCCGCCGAGCATGCGCAGAGCAGGCGGTACTGCGGCTGTGGTGGAGGCGGCAGGGGGAGGTTGGGGGATGGGATGGGATGGGTGGTGGAGAGGTCTGTGGGGAAAGCGTGGCCGAGGATCCCTGAGACTCAGAAGTGAGGCTTCCAAGGTCGTGCATGAAGGCAGGAGGCGGACAGGCTGGGCCGGGGATGAGCAGAGCCGGCCCCTGGGCCAAGTGCATGTCGATGTTCCGATGATGGCGGTGCCCGTTCGGCAAAGCCTGGGGGGCAAAGACCGTGGCTACCTTTTCCGCAAAACTTACCTAGGGCTATTAGTTTAGCAGATATCTATTGACCTGCCGCAGACTGAGGTGCTGTAGTACCGAAGAGAAATCTCAGCCTCTGTGGCGCTCATTTTAGTGGGAGAGGCAGGCGCGAGGCAAGAAAACTCTTCAGTAAAATACACTATGTTGAAATGGACACCTGAAGGGTCGGGGAAGTTTTAAATGGGGCAGCTAGGGAAAGCCTCGCTGCTAAGACATTTGAGTCAAGACATAAAAGCAGTGAGAGAGAGAGAGCGTTGTTGCGAGTGTGAAGGCCCGGAGACTGTAGGAGGCTTCATCTCTTAAATTTTGAGAGTATCTCTGAGTCTGTATACGTTGTTTCTAGCCCCACAACTGGACAAACGGTCCCCAGGACCAAGTCCCACAGCCTGTGACTCCCTACCCCTGCTTCTCTCAGGCCTGCTCTTCCTCATTTTTCAGGTCTCAGCTGACTCATCACCTCCCCTGGCCTTGCCTCCTGTTTGATCACCACCTCCTTTTCCTTCCTTTCACATTTCTTGGGTAACCCCTTTAATATCTCTCTCCCTAACCTCGATTTGAATGGCACAGTGTTGTCAATTTTAGTCCCTAGTGAATACCGAATATCTAGTGTGGTGCCACCCTCTGCCACACACTAGATACCTTAAAATATATTTTTTTAATTGAATATATATTAGCTTCTATGGAGTGTGTATCATCAGCTCTTTGGGCCTTTCCAAGCCCAAGGTGAGGCCCTTAGAACATAGAGCAGCAGCTAATACCTTGGCCTGAAGCCAAAAAGACCTGCATTGAAAACCTGACTCTCCTTAGTACCTGGGGGATGCCAGGCAAGTTTACTGGAGGCATCCACACGTCTCTTCACCTGTAAAGTCAAAACAGTGACAGCACTCATCTCCACAGGGTTGGTTATGAGGAATCCATGAAAACAGGCCATGGAGAAGCTCTCGGTGACTTAGCTTGTGACGTTGGATAATGGACAGGTAATGGGCAGGTGGGGTCTGGACTTTGGCTTGTCTCATTCATTCAAGCAATATTTCTAAAGTGCCTTCAACATCTTAAATGCTGAGCAGGAGACTTCCTTGGTGGTCAAGTGGTTAAGAATCTGCCTTGCACAAAAAATAATACAACATTGTAAAGCAATTATCCAATTAAAAATAAATTAAAAAAAAAATCCGCCTTGCAATGCAGGGGATGCAGGCAGGTTTGATCCCTGGTTGGGCAAATAAGATCCCACATGCTGCAGAGCACAAGAGCCACAACTAGAGATTCCGTGCCCTGCAACTAAAGATCCCGCATGCTGCAACTAAGACCTGACCCAGCCAAAAAACCCAAAAACGCCGAGCTGGTCTTAGTCGTGTGGTGATGTACTGAGCAGGCAGGGTTCTGGCCCTTAGAGCAGACAGTCCATGAGTTCAGCTAACGATCTCCCACACCGATCACACTAATAATACTTGATAGGAAAAATCTAAATGCATTGGAAGAAAAGCCCCGGGGGTTGATAATATGGGGTCTTCCTGGGGTTGAGAAGTCAGGTCAGACTCTCCATATGCCAAGACCCAAAGGAGGAGGGCACTCAGCGGAGGAAACAGGATGTACAAAGACCCTGAAGAGGGAAAGGAGCGTGGGAACAGAGGACAGCTCTTGTGGCTCTGTGGGGGGAGGTCTGCAGTAGCCGGGGAGGGCAGGGCTTCGTGGACAATTCTTAATATTCTTCAAACCTGGCACATTCCTGCCTCAGGGCCTTTGCACATGTGCTTCTGACCCCTGCATGGCTGTGTCTCCCAGAGAATCTCTGTAATGTTACAGATGCGACCTCCTACATCCCCAGGTGATTTCTCTCCATTGTACTCATCCTGCACGCTGGAACGTAAGCTTTCTGTCTGTCTCCAGCACCTAGCACAGTGCCTAGTGACTGGTGCGTGGAAAAGAGGCTGAAGAAGCACTCTCCAGTGGCCCATGCTGCCTCTCACACAAAATCAGAGTTTATGAGATGCTTGTTGAGGCCTCAGTAGTACACCCATGACATCTCAAATGCCACTAGGGAGATGCCTAGAGTGAAGTCAGAGCTTTAGGCTCCACCCCTCATCTCCTGTGTCCACTTTCCCCATATGCTGCCTGTTACAATGATAGCTGCCCCTCCTGCCTTCCCCAGTGGGCAGAACAGGGCCAGATAGGGGCATGAGGAAGCTGTGCTCTGCAAGGATGCAAAGAGGAGTGTAGCAATCCAGATGTTTGCAGCATCACTCCCCACATGGCAAAAATACAATTCCCAGTTGGTCTTAGGAGTCTTAGAGTCTACATTCACATCTACACCCTCGTATCTGTGGCCCTATTAGGTAGGAGCTTCCCATGTAGCTCAGAGGATGTGTCAGAGTTCTCTAGAGACACAGAATCAATAGGATGTTGGATATACATACACATTCACACATGCTTAGTCACTCAGTCATGTCTGACTCTGCGACCCCATGGACTGTAGCTCGCCAGGCTCCTCTGTGCATGGGATTCTCCAGGCAAAAATACTGGAGTGGATTGTCATTTCCTTCTCCAGGGGATCTTCCCGACCCAGGAATCAAACCTGCATCTCCTGCACTGGCAGGTGAGTTCTTTACCACTTGAACCGCCTGGAAAATCCCAGATACACACACACACACATACATCCTATTGATTCTGTTGCACTGGAGAAATGAAGTATATATGCATATGGAGAGAAAGAGAACACACACACATGTATGTATTAATATATATGTATATAGATAAATGAGAAAGATGTTTATTTTAAGGAACTGGCTCACATGACTGTTGTTGATCAGTGGCTCAGTCATGTCTGACTCCTTGTGACTCCATGGAATGCAGCACAGCAGGCTTCCCTGTCCTTCACTGTCTAACAGAGTTTGCTCAAACTCATGTCCATTGAGTCGATAATGCCTTCCAACCATCTCAGCCTCTGCCGTCCCCTTCTCATTTGACCTTCAATCTTTCCCAGCATCCAGGGCTTGTAGGATCTGGCAAGTCTGAAGTTTGATCTGTAGGGCAGGCCAGAGGCTGGGAATTCAGGGAAGAGAGGATGCTGCAGTGTTTGAGCTTGAATCCCACAGGGCAGCAGGCTAGAAACTCGGGCAAGATTTCTGTGCCACAGTCTTGAGACCTTCCTCTCTGGGAATCCTCAGTTTTTGCCTTATATATGATTGGATGAGGCCCATCCACACGATGGAGAGTCCACGGTTTGACTCAACATCGTGACTCCGATTTAAACATGAATCCCATTTTGATAAAAGTCTCCACAGCAACATAGGAACTGGTGTTTAACCAAATGGCTGGGTGTCATGACCCAGCCAAACAGATACACAAGATGAACCATTACAGAGAAAATGGACTAATCTCTTTTGACTCAAATCAAGGTCTTGAAATAACATGCTCACCCACATCCAGTGGGTGACAATGTGAAATGCATACTCTTCAGTTGCCACAGTAAAGTGGATGCTGCTGTTATTCATTGCTCAGTCGTGTCTGACTCTGCAACATCATGGGCTGCAACACACCAGGCTTCCCTATCCTTGACTATCTCCCAGAGTTTGCTAAGATTCATGTCGAGTTGATGATGCTATCTAACCATCTCATCCTCTGTCGCCCCCTTCTTTTCCTGCCCTCAATCTTTCCCAGCATCAAGGTCTTTTCCAATGAGTCAGCTGTTTGCATCAGATGGCCAAAGTATTGAAACTTCAGCTTCAGCATCAGTCCTTCCAGTGACTATCCAGGGTTGATTTCCTTTAGGAAATACTTTTTTGAGTACCTCTTCAGATCTTACTTAGGCATAAAACTGCTAATTTATTAACCAAATATATATTTATTCCTCAAACATGACCTATTGCCCTGAAAAATGGGCATCACAAGAAAACTGTTTCCCCAAATCAAGCAATGAGATGTGCTGTGCAGAAAACAAGAAGCCATCCTTCCAAATTACAAACCCAGGGCAATAGATTTCTTTCAGCTGGAAGCCCGTTTTAAATCAGCTCAGCAGATGATCAAGAATATTGTGTTACACTTGCGGCAAACTATGTCACTTTCTGCAACTACAGGTGGAAACTACCCACATTTTTCATAGTTTTATAAGTGTTTTATAGGTATGTCTTATTTAGGGGGCTTCCCTGCTGGCTCAGCGGTAAAGAATCTGCCCCTAATGCAGGAGACGCAGGTTTGATCCCTGGGTTGGTCAGGAAGATCCTCTGGAGAAGGAAATGGAAACCCACTTCAGTATTCATGCCTGGAGAATTCCATGGACAGAGGAGCCTGGTGGGCTACTGTCCATGGGGTCACAAAGAATCAGACATGACTGAAGCGACTTAGGGACTAAATGACAAATGAAGCAAAGCTGCAGATCACTTGCATTTTCTCAGATGTGTTGAACCTTCTATCCAGAGGAGGAAGGGAGAAGCTTAGGATAACATTTACGAGGAAAACAGGCTCCATCCATACATAGTCACAGATGTAGAAAACACACTTATGATTACCAAGCGTTAAAGGGGAGGGAAAGGATAAATTAGGAGATTGGAATTGACATATCCCCAGTACTATAAGATAGGTAACTAATAAGAGACTACTGTATAGCACAGGGAATTCTATACTACTCTATAATGACCTATATGGGAAAAGAATTAAAAAAGAGTGGATCTATGTATATGTATAATTGAAACTTCATTATATACTTGAAACTAACACAACATTGTAAATCAACTATAATCCAATAAAAATTAATTTTTAAAAAGATTCTTGTGTAATGGATTGGGTAGAAATTGTTATGCAGTGAACTGAGCAAAAGAAATTATTTTGTTGTTGCTTGAAAAATGTAAAGGAAAAAAAAGACCTCATGGCCTGCCATATTTGTTTGGGTTGTTTGGTATCTCCTGCTCTTGTGTGAGTGTGTGTGTAATTACACCCTCTGTGGCCTTCCTGAGTATTTACCCTGCAGAGTCAACAGGATCCGCTGTGAGATCTGGTCAGTGCACTCAGTAATTGCCGCTTCCCCTCCTTCCCAATGCAGTCAGTAAGAGGGGACAGCCTGACTCTAATGGCATCACCCTCTGTCAACATCTGGAGAAACAATGCACAATATTTAGCAGTCTGCAGAACTCTCTGCCCTCAGCTTAATGCCACGAACTGTGTATCACATCCACTTATTTACCTTCGTCTGACTTCTGGTACTTCTGCAAATCTGGGCAAATGAACAGATGAGCAAGTTGAAGAAGATACATCTTGTAATATTTTGGGTCCCTTCTCTGCCGTAATCATACCTTAGTTGCTGGAAGAAAATTTGAAGGAGGGGACTTCCCTGGTGGTCCAGTGGTTAGGACTCTGAGCTCCCAATGCAGGAGGCCCAGGTTCAATCCCTGGTCAGAGAACTAGATCCCACATGCTGCAACTAAGACCTGGCGCAGCCAAATAAATTTTAAAAAACAAAAGGAAAGCGGTCTTGCCTTCTGGCAGCTACAGTCTTGGTGGAGGTGTTTGTATGTGCATGCATGCTCAGTCGTATCTGACTCTTTGTGACCCTATGGACTGTAGCTCCCCATGCTCCTCTGTCCGTGGAATCTTTCAGGCAAAAATACTGGACTGGGTTGCCATTTCCTTCTCTAGAACATCTTCCCGACCCAGATATTGAACCCAAGTCTCTTGCATCTCCTGCATCGGCAGGCAGTTTCTTCACCACTGGGCCAGCTGGGAAGGAGTTCAATGTAAGTGATTTTTGTTTAGGAGACAGTTCAATAAAAGTGATTAAATCCATTGCTTAATTTATTTTCAGGTACTGTGCAACTCCTCTGCCCCCATGGAGGTTTCTGTTCTAAAGAAACAGACAAAGAAACATTAACCTGTGTGGGGAATCGCCAAGGGGAGATTAGTTCAAAACACAAGCCTGGAAAATTTTCTTAAGTTCTGAGACCCTATCTGGTGGAGCTCTAGAAATTTTTTTCATAGAACATGTCCAGGGGGCTTCCCTGGTGGTCCAGTGGTTAAGCATCTGCCTGCCAGTGCAGGGCACACAGATTCAATCCCTGGTCTGGGACGATCCCACATGCCTCAGGACAACTAAGCCTGTGCACTCTAGAGCCCATGAGCCACAAGAGAAGCCACTGCAATGAGAAGCCCGTGCACCACAACTAGAGAAAACCCGCACGCAGCAACAAAGCCCTCGCCCAGTCAAAGATAAATAAATTAAAAAGTGCCCAAGGAATGAACATTCCCTAGTGGTCCAGTGGTTAGGACGCCACGCTTTCACTGCTGAGGGCACGAGTTCAATCCCTAGTCAGGGAACTAAGATTTTGCAAGTCTTTCAGTGCAGCCAAAAAAAGAAAGTGCCCCAGGTGAGCCTTGGCATCGGTACCGTCTGTGAACAGGTGAGGGAGCAATCATTTCAGTGGCAAGTATCCACAGACTCAGAAACTTACCCACCTGCCTACCAATGGGAAAGGCAAGGGTGAGTCTGGTGAGTGATTTACGACTAGTGTAGCCACGTGATTAATTCCACGTGACCATATTTTTAAACTCTAGATGTAAACGTGTACTAGAGAACACACTACTAGTGTGTCTATCAGGATCTTCTTGATCAGGCAGGGGGTCCCCACCCACAGAGCATCTGGTCAGCGGACCTGGTGCAGGGCCTGAAAACTGGCATTGTAAGCATGTCCCCTGCATTGGAAGGTGGATTCTTAACCACTGGACCACCAGGGAAGTCCGCACCTGCTTACTTTAAATAAACCCTGAATGGCTCAGAAATAGGCTTTGTGAAGTAGCAGGCCCACAAGGCTCTGTCCTCTCCTGCCCACCCCACTCCCCACTGCAGATCTTCCTCTACCTGCTTGGGAATGCAGCCTTGCACACCTAATGCAGGTCCCCTTTTGTCCTGTTCTAGTCTCTAAGGGCAGGAGGAGAAGGGGGTGACAGAGGATGAGATGGTTGGGTGACATCATCAACTCAATGAACATGAGTTTGAGCAAACTCCGGGAGATGGTGAAGGACAGGGAAGCCTGGTGTGCTGCAGTCCATGGGGTCACAAAGGGTCAGACACAACTCAGTGACTGAACAACCCCAGCTTGAATGCCATCTCTCTGCCTCCCTCCCTGGCATCTTACAGGAAGACTTGGCTTAGATTTAGCTTCCATCCCCACCCCAGACAGGTTAGACACCCTTCCTCTGCTGGGAAAAATAGAGACACAAGAGGGAATCCTTTTTCAAAGGTGTTGAAAGGATGAGCTTAGCAAGCCAAGCTGCCGTTGAGGGACCAGAAATTAATATGAGCAACAACAGCTAACACTTGCATAGTATTTCCTGGGTGCCAGCTGCTATTCTAAGCCGGGAATCTGTAAATTTAAATGTAGTGGAAATGCAAGTTGGTACCACCACATTGGAAGACCATATGGCAATTTCCTACAAAACCAAACATATCCTTGGACTTGCCTGGAGCACAAGTGGTTATGAATCCTCTTGCCAATGCAGGGTACACGGGATCGATCCCTGGTCTGGGAAGATTCTACATGCTGCAGAGCAACTAAGCCTGAGTGCCACAACTTCTGAAGCCTGCAAACCCTAGAGCCCGTGCTCCTCAACAGAAGCCGCCGCAATGAAAGGCCCACACACCACAATTAGAGAATAGGCCCCACCTGCTGCAACTAGAAAAAGCCCATGCAGCAACTAAGACCCAGCACAACCAAAGACAAAATAATAAAAGGAAAAACTAAATATCCTCTTATCATCTCACAATTCTGCTCCAAGGTATTTACCCAAATGTATTAAAAACTTAGGTCCACACAGAAACCTGCACACAAGTGTTTCTAGCTGCTTTATTCACAATTGCCAAAATTTGAAGGCAGCCAAGATGCCCCTCGATAAATGAATGGATAAACAAACCGTGATAAATCCAGACAATGGAATGTTAGCACTACAGAGAAACAAGATCAGACCAGGCAGCCCAATTCCCACAACCGTACTTCCACTGCAGGGGGCATGGTTTCGATCCCTGGTCTGGGAACTAAGATTCTGCATGCCTCGCAGCATGGCCAAAAAAATAGGGGGGAAAAGACATGGAGGAACCTTAATTGCGTATTTCTGAGTGAAAGAAGCCAGTCTGTAATGGCTATATACCATGTGATTCTAATTCTCTGGCAATTCTGGAAGAGGCAAAACTGGAGAACATAAAAGGAGACCCTCCCCCTGGGGTTGGGGGTGAAAGAGAGGTAGTGAGACCATGCTATATGATACAGTCAGTGATGGATACATGTCATTTGCCCAAACCCCTAAAATGTGCAACACAGGGTTTTCCCTAATACAAACTGTGGGTGATGGTGATGTGTCAAGGCAGGTATAGCAGTTGCAGCGAATGTACCACTCTGGTGGGGGCTGTTGACAGTGGGGGCGGCTGTGCATGTGAGGGGGGCAGGGGCTCTAAGGAACTTGTACTGTTCTTTCTGTACTTTCTGCTTAGTTTAGCTGTGAACCTAAAACTGCCCTAAAAATTAAAGCCTATTTTTTAAAAATGGAATATGCAATAATACGTGTGAACCCTAATGTGAACCATGGACTTCAGCCAGTAGTAATGTATCCATATTGATTCAGTTGTAACCAATTTCAGTTGTAGCAAGTATCTCACATTAATGCAAGATGTTAATAAGGGAACCTGGAAACTATGGGATAGATGGTTGATGGGGAGAGGCGCTATATGGGAACTGTATACCATTTGCTCAATTTTTTGTCAACCTAAAACTGCTCTAAAAAATAAAGTCTGGGGACTTCCCTGGTGGTCCAGTGGTTGAGAATCCCCCTTGCAGTGCAGGGGATGTGAGTTTGATCCCTGGTGTGTGCGCCCCAACTACTGAGCCCGCACGCCACAACTTGAGAGTCAGTGCACCACAGTGAAGGATCCCACATGACGTAGCTAAGACCTGACACAGCCAAATAAATCTTTGAAAACTAAAGTCTGTTCATCTAAAACCTATACATGCATATCCATATATGTACATGACCCTCGCTGCATCTCCTACCATTGCCCCCACATTATAGTGGGAACTGAGGCAGAGAAAAGGTTAATAATCTACCCAGGGTCAACGCTGTCCTTACAGGCTGGCCTGGTCACAGCCAGGTAGATGGACTCTGGTAGCCATGCCCTTAACCACTGCTGCCAGTGATGGGAGCAAAAGAAAATGCAGGCTAGCGATGGGGCAGGAGTCAGCTGCCTGCAGGTGGCACACAGAGCCAGAGAGAGAAGGGGAACCCTAGTGGCCAGCATCACCTGGGCTCAGTGGTCTGTGACTGAGAGAGCTTGGGTTGGTTTATTTAGAAGATCTCATCTCACCTCTGTAGTCGAGGTTTCCCAGAGAAACAGAGCCAATAGGATGTGTACATGGATGGAAAGAGATTTGATGTGGACTGAATTGTGTCCCCCAAAATTCACATGTTGAAGCTGTTACTCCTACTGTGACTATATTTGGAGGAGGGCCTAGAAGGAGATGATTAAGGTTAAATGAGGTTATGAGGGTGGGGCTCTGATATGATAAGATTAGTGTGCTTATAAGAGCAGACACCAGACAACAGTCTTATTCTTTCTGTCTGTCTCAGGTGGCTCAGTGGTAAAGAATCTACCTGCCAGTTCAGAAGATGCAAGAGACAGAGGTTCAATTCCTGGATCAGGAAGATTCCCCTGGAGAAGCAAATAGCAACCCATTCCAGTATTCTTGCCTGGAGAATTCCATGGACAGAGGAGCCTGGTGGGCTACAGTCCACGGAGTCGCAATGAGTTGGACACAACTTAGCAGCTGGACATGCACACACACAAGAGAAGACACAAGGGAACAATCTTATTCTCTGTCTCTCCCCTCTCCCTCCATCTCCATCTCTAAGTCTGCCATGTGAGCATACAGCAAGAAGGTGGCCATCTACAAGCCAGGAGGGGAGCCCTCTCTAGAAACTGAATTTGCTGGCACCTTGATCTTGGGATGTCTCAGCATCTGCTGCTGCTGAGTCACTTCAGTCGTGTCCGACTCTGTGCGACCCCATAGACGGCAACCCACCAGGCTCCCCCGTCCCTGGGATTCTCCAGGCAAGAACACTGGAGTGGGTTGCCATTTCCTTCTCCAATGCATGAAAGTGAAAAGTGAAAGTGAAGTTGCTCAGTCATATCCGACCCTCAGCGACCCCATGAACTGCAACCTTCCAGGCTCCTCCATGCATGGGATTTTCCAGAGTACTGGAGTGGGGTGCCATTGCCTTCTCCGGTCTCAGCATCTAGAACTGTGAAAATAAAGGTTTTTCTGTTTTTGAGGCCACCTAGATTATGGTATGTTGGTACGGCAGCCTGAGCAGACTAAGGTGATCGGTGATCAAGGAGGAGGAGCATGCACGCTCAGTCGTGTCTGACTCTTTTGCAACCCCATGGACTGTAACCCACCAGTCTCCTCTGTCCATGGGATTTCCCAGGAAGGAGAGATTGGAATGGGTTTCCATTTCTTCCTCCGGGGGATCTTCCTGACCCAGGATGGAAACCCACCTCTCCTGCAATGACAGGCAGATTCTTGACCACTGAGCCACCAGGGAAGCCCAGATTATTAAGGAAACTGGCAATTCCAGCATCTACAAGATGGGTCGTCAGTCTGGAGACCCAGAAAGAGCTGATGCTGCAGTTCCACCCCCAAGGCAATCTGCCAACAGAATCCCCTTTTGCTTGGGAGAGTTAGTCTTTTGTTCTAGTCATACCTTCAACTGATTATGCAAGACCCACCTGCATTATGAAGGGCAATCTGCTTTGCTCAGAGTCTATTGATTTAAATGTGAATCTCATCCAAAAACACCCTCACAGGAACATCCAGGATAGCGTTTGACCACATGACTGGGCACCACAGTCCAGTCAAATTAACACATAACATTAGCCATCAATCACCAAAACAGACTAGAAACAGGTGAACACCAGGACATACACATACACTTGCTCCTTGGAAGAAAAGCTATGACCAACCTTGACAGCATATTAAAAGGCAGAGACATTATAAAGCCGGCCTAGCTGTGACAGAACCAGGTGGCCCTCTCACCTGGCCCCCCTCCATCTGCCTCCTCTTTGCCTTTCCCACGCCATCTTCTCCCTTTCTTCCACTGACCTCATTCTGCAGTGCAAATTATGCAGGGGTGTGGCATCCTCCAGCCTGTGGTAGAACAGGTTGTCCAACACTGAACTGGAGAAACAAAGCCCATCTCTGCTCTGCCCAAGCTGGGCCCCTTCCAACATGACCTGTGCATCAGCAGCTGTCAGCAGGGGGCCCCTAGGAAAGGCATTGCAGGGTGGGGTGTCAGCCATGCTTGGGAAGGGCTTCACTATCTTGGGTTCCTCTGGATTTTCTCCCTGGGACTTCTCACTAGGTCTTTTTTTTTTCAACTTTTTATTTTGTATTGAAGTATAGCCGATCAACAATGCTGTGATAGTTTCAGGTCTGGTTTCAGCAAAGGGACTCAGCCATACATATACATGCATCCATTCTCCCCCAGACTCCGTTCCCACCCAGGCTACCACAGAGCACAGAGCAGAGTCCCATGTGCTATACAGTAGGTTCCTATTGGTTATCCATTTTGAATAGAGCACTGTGTACATGTCCATCCCAGACTCCCTAATTATCCCTTCCCCCCATTCTTTGCCCTGCCCCTGCAACTATAAGTTCATTCCCTTAAGTCTGTGAGTCTCTTTCTGTAAATAAGTTCATTTGTGTCATTTCTTTGTAGACTCCATGTATAAGGCATGCCATAGAGACTTCTCCTGTCTGCCTTCCTTCACTCAGTGGGACAAACTCTAGGTCCATCTGTATTGCTGCAAATCGCATTATTTGCCATCCAACCATCTCACCCTCTGTTGCCCCCTTCTGTTCCTGCCCACAATCTTTCCCAGCATCAGGGTCTTTTCCAATGAGTCGGTTCTTCTCATCAGGTGGCCAAAGTATTGGAGCTTCAGCTCCAGCATCAGTCTTTCCAATGAATATTCAAGACTGATTTCCTTTAAGGCTGACTGGTTTGATCTCCTTGCTATTCAAGGGACTCTCAAGAGTCTTCTCCAGCACCACAACTAGGGCAAGGTAAAAACAGCATTTCTTAAATGGCATTGATGAACCAATTTG
Organism: Bos indicus; assembly: GCF_029378745.1. Classification (NCBI taxonomy): domain Eukaryota; kingdom Metazoa; phylum Chordata; class Mammalia; order Artiodactyla; family Bovidae; genus Bos; species Bos indicus. The sequence goes on along the minus strand of NC_091766.1, from coordinate 15,165,299 downwards.
CAAGGCAGGAATAGAGATGCAGACATAGAGAACAGACTTACGGGCACTGCAGGAGAAGGAGAGGCGGGGACGAATTAAGAGAGTAGTGTTGAAACAAACACATTACCGTGTGTGAAACAGATATCTAGTGAGAAGTTGCTCTGTGGGCACAGGGAGCTCAACTGGGTGCTCTGTGGCAACCTAGAGAAGTGGAATGGGGTAGGGGGAAGATTCAGGAGGAAGGGGATATATGTATACTTACGGCTGATTCATGTTGCTGTATGGCAGAAGCCAACACAACATTGTAAAGCAAAATTATCCTCCATTAAAAAAAAAAAAGACAGCATTTCTTGCAATCAGAGCCTCTGGGATCTACTTAGGCTAGAAGGATTAGCCTCAGTTGCTACACTGACCTCAGCTGAAGTCCTGACTGTGGCCCACAAGGCCCTGTGCCCTCCACTCCACCAGTCCCCACCGCCCATGCTCTGTAGGCTCACCGGCCTCCTCGCCACCCCTCCAGCCTGCTGGGCATGGTCTTGCCACAGGGTCTTTGCACCTGCTGTCTGTCTGCCTGGAACAATCTCTCTCCAGAAATCCTTGCTCTTCCCTCAGTTCCTTTAATGATTTTTTTTTTCTTTTTTAGCTGCTGTGTGCTGCACGATGGATCTTAGGTCCCCAGGGACTGAACCTTCACCCCCTGCAGTGAGTGGAAGCAGGGCAGCTTAACCACTGGACTGCCAGGGAAGTCCCTCCCTCAGTTCCTTTAGACTTACTCGAGTCTCAGCATCTCCGATCACCCTTTTGGGTATTTCAGCCCCTCTGTCAGCACTTAGCGCTCTCAGCCCCACTTCTCAATAGCACTCACCACTTTCCAACACGCTCTCTGATTTCCTTATTCACTGTGTCAGTAGTATATTTAGGGACTTCCCTGGTGGTACAGTGACTGAGACTCCACACTCCCGATGCAGGGGGACTGGGTTCAATCCCGTGTAGGGAAACTATATCCCACATGCTGCAGCAAAGATCCAGTGCAGCCAAACAGATAAATAATTTTTTAATAAATAAATTTTTAAATAGTATATTAACTACACCAACGGTCGTCTCCTCTGTCCTATGTGCTCCCCCACCCCTCCCACTATCATCTGAGCTCCATGAGAGCAAGGGCCTTTGAATTGTTCATTGACTTTTCCCATGTGTCTGTAATCTTAATAGTTGCTGGTGTGTAGTAGGTGCTTAGCAAACCTTAAATAAATTAATTCATCTGAGCTACCAATGGGCTTCCCAGGTGGCTCAGTGGTAGAGAATCTCGCTGCCAATGGAGGACATACATGTTCAATCCCTGGGTCCAGAAGATGCCCCGGAGGAGGAACTGGCAACCCTGCCTGTATCCTTGCCTGGAGAATCCCTTGGCCAGAGGAGGCTGGTGGGCTAGTCCATGGGTTTTGCACGAGCCATGGATAGGACCCTTTGCTTTAGAATTTGAGAGGTGTTTCCTGAATGAGAAGAAAGACCAAAATATGAACGATTTTTAATTATTTTTAAGGTAGTACTTTACATTTAAAAAACAGTAATAGGGATTTCTCTGGCGGTCCAGTGGTTAGAACTTCACACTTTCACTGCCGAGAGCCCAGGTTCAATCCCTGGTCCAGGCACAGGGATCCCACAAGCCACACAATGTGGCAAAAAAAAAAAAAAAAGTGCAAAATTAAATTGAAACACAGTAATAACAGCCTTGTTTGTCCATCCACAGCAGCTTCGCCCCTCCAGGTGTTCAAACCAAACGTCTCAGTGTCTTGCTCACCACCTCACTTTCTCTCACCCTCACATCCTGTTCCTCTGGTATTGCTCATCAGTTCTACATTCAAATTGTGTTCCGTGATATTGTGACTAATACTAACAGCAATATATTTGCTTCATCCCCATTGCTGGCACAGAGCTCCTAAAACTCTCGGCACTTCCTAGGCGGTAAAAGCAATAAAGATGTCTTGACAGTGGTAACCAGTGCCTTTCTACACACCTGAGTTTATGTTGATGAGGACTTTTGGAAAGCACCCGAGCATGGGAGCTGGTTGTCCAGGGAAGCAAGCCTGTGATGAGAAAGATGGAACTTTTGGTTCCTAACCCCGCCACCAACCTCCAGGGAAGGGAGAGGTGCTGGAGTTTGAATCCATCACCATCTACCAATGATTTCTTCCATCCTGCATATGTGATGAAACCTCCATAAAAACCCAAAAGGATGGGGTTTCCGAGAGCTTCCAGATTGCCAAATCCCCAACTCAGAAGCTCCTGTGTTCAGGACCTCGCCTTGTCCATCTGTTCATCCAGCTGTTGATTCAGATCCTTTCATAACCTTTGTAGCAAACCAGTAATCTAGGAAGTAACATGTTCCTCTGAGTTCTGTGAGCTGCTCTAGCAAAATAATTGAACCCAAGGAGGTGTCATGGGTACCTCTGATTTACAGCCAGTCGGTCAGAAGCACAGAGGACAACCTGAAGTGGCAACTGGTATCAAAGGGACTGGGATGCGCTCTCATTGACCAGAGACCTTAACCTGTGGGTCTGATGCTGCCCCCAGGTGGGGAGTGGGGAGCAATGTGGATCTTGTTCTCAAAACACGTGGTTGTGCATTTGACCTGCCCTCAGTCCCGCTCCCCCCAAGGACTAGTACAGAGGCGTGCTTCTGTTTCACCCCCGTCAAAGCAGTGCCAGGGCTGGGGCAATTTCCCGGTGGCATCTGTCAAAAGTTATAAAGACATCGAGGGACTTCCCTGGTAGTTCAGTAGCTAAGACTTCTGAGCTCCCAACGGAGGGGGCCCAAGTTCAATCCCTGGCCAGGGAACTAGATCCCACATGCCTCAGGAGTTCCCGTGCCACAGCTAAAGATCCTGCATCTCGGGACTTCCCTGGCAGTTCAGTGGTTAAGAATCCACCTTGCAATGCAGGGGACTTGAGTTCAATCCCAAGACTCCCCGCTTCCACTGCAGAGGGGACAGATTCAATCCCTAGGGAATTATGATTCCACATGCCACGGAGCAACTAAACCCACGGGCCACAACTGCAGAGTCTGTGCACTGCAGCTAAGACCTGACAGCCAAATAAATAAGTGTTAATAATTAAAAATACTTTATATTAAAAAAAAAAAGATCCTGCATGCTGCAACAAAGATTGTGTGTGCCACAACTAAGACCCAGTGTAGCCAAATAAATAAATAATATTTTTTTAAAAGACTTTTCGGGCAAGAGATGGCAGAAAGGGTGAGCAACAGACTGAAGGGAATATGGAATGAAAATGGCCCACCAGGAAAAAAATCCATCAAACACCAAAGAAGACAGTAATGAAGAAATTAAGATAAACAACAATAAAAAACATATAGGTCATATAGAAAAATATGGCAAATATTTCTCCAGCATTGACAATGGCAATGACACTGGAGAATTAACATCGAGAAGTTTCTGATGTCCTCAGGGATTCATTTATCCTCCAGACACACCCATCCGCAATATTCACAGAGATTATTGCCAACCTAGAAGGCACACTCAGGTTTCAGTGTTCAGAGTTTTTCGGGGGTTTCATTAGGTAGGAATCACTGATTGAATCCTTACATGATCGGATCATTGCCCAAGTGGCTCAGTCTCCTGCCCCCGTCCCCACCTACCCTCCTTGGAAGTCAGGCTAATATCCTGTGACTCCAGGCCTAACTATCTAATTACGTGTTTGGTCTTTCTGGCTCGAACAGCACCCACCCTGAGTCATCAAGTTAGCATAAACAATCCAGGAGTCCACCATGAGTCACTGAGTTAGCATAAACTATCAAGTGTGTTCTGTCTAACATCATATGCAAAAATAAACTTGCAATGAATTAAAGACCTGAATGTAAGGCCAGATAGTATAAAACTCCTAGAGGAAAACCTAGGCAGAACACTCTGACATAAATGTCAGCAATACTTTTTTGGATCCATCTCCTAGATGAATGGAAATAAAAACAAAAATGAACAAATGGGACCTAGTTAAACTTAAAAGCTTTTGCACAGCAAAGGAAACCATAAACAAAATGAAAAGACAGTCTACAGCAGGGGGGAAAATATTTGCAAATGACGCTACTAGCAAGGGATTAATTTCCAAAAGAAACGAATAGTTCCTGCAGCTCTACATCAAAAAAGCAGCTCAATCAAAACGTGGGCAGACGATCTAAATGGATGTTTCTCCCAAGAAGACAGACGGATGGCCACCAGGCACATGGAAAGATGTTCAATATCACTAATTATTTAGAGGAATGCAAATCAAAACTATAATGAGATATTACCTCACATGTGTCAGAATGGCCATCGTCAAAAAGTCTACAAATAATAAACACTGGCGTGGATGCGGAGAAAAGTAAACCCTCCTGGTGGGAGGAATGGTGGGAATGTAGGTTGGTTACAGCCACTATGGAGAACAGTATGGATGGTCCTTAAAAAAATTAAAAATAGAGTTCCTATGTAATCCTGCAATCCTGGGCATATATCCAGAGCAAACTCTAATTCAAAAAGATAACTGCACCTCATTGTTCATAGCAGCGCTGTTCACAATAGCCAAGACATGGAAGCAACCTAAATGTCCATTAAAAGATGAATAAATAAATGTGGTATATATATACAAAGGAATACTACTCAGTCACTAAAAAAATGAAATAATACCATTTGCAGCAACATAGATGGTCCTGGATATTATCATATTAAGTGAACTAAGACAAAGAAAGACAAATATCTGATATCACTTATTGTGGAATCTTAAAAAATGATACAGATGAACTTGTTTACATAAAAGAAACAGACTCATGGGTATAGAAAACAAATGTACAATTGTTAATGTTATTCAGTCGCTAAGTCATGTCTGATTCTTTGCAGCCCCATGGACTCAGCATGCCAGGCTTCCCTGTCCTTCACTATCTCCTGGAGTTTGTTCAAATTCATGTCCATTGAGTCAGTGATGCTATCCAACCATCTCATCCTCTGCCAGCCCCCTTCTCATTTTGCCTTTAATCTTTCCCAGCATCAGGATCTTTTCCAATGAGTCGATTCTTCCCATCAGGTGGCCAAAGTATTGGAACTTCAGCTTCAGCATCAATCTTTCCAATGAATTTTCAGGGTTAACTTGCTTTAGGATGGACTGGTTTGATCTCCTTGCAGTCCAAGAGACTCTCAAGAGTCTTCTCCAACACCATAGTTCGAAAGCATCAGTTCTTTGGCACTCAGCTTCTTTATGGTCCAACTCTCACATCCACACATGACTGCTGAAAAAACCATAGCTTTGACCACACAGACCTTTGTTGGCAAAGTGATATCTCTGTTTTTCAATATGCTTTCTAGGTATGTCATAGCTTTCCTTCCAAGAAGCAAGTATCTTTTAATTTCACGGCTGCACTCACTATCCACAGTGATTTGGGAGCCCGGGGAAATAAAATTTGTCACTGCTTCCACTTTTTCTCCTTCTACTTGCCATGAAGTGATGGGACTGGATGCCATAATCTTAGTTTTTTTTTAAGGTTGAATTTCAAGCCAACTTTTTCACCCCCCTCTTTCACTTTCATCAAGAAGCTTTTTAATTCCTCTTTACTTTCTGCCATTAGAGTGGTATAATTTGTATATCTGAGGTTGTTGATATTTCTCCAAGCAATCTTGGTTCCAACTCGTGATTCATCTAGCCCAACATTTCACATGATGTACTCTGCATATAAGTTAAATAAGCAGGGTGACAATATACAGCCTTGTCGTACTCCTTTCCCAATTTTGAACCAGTCTGTCGTTCCATATCTTGTTTTAACTGTTGCTTCTTGACCTGCATACAGATTTCTCAGGAGGCAGGTAAGGCGGTTTGGTGTTCCCATGTCTAAGAATTTTCCACAGTTCGTTGTGAGCCACACTGACAAAGGCTTTTGAATAGTCAATAAAGCAAAAGTAGATGTTTTTCTGGAATTCCCTTGTTTTCTCTATGATCCAAGGAATGTAGGCAATTTGATCTCTGGTTCTTCTGCTTTTTCTAAACCCAGTTTATACATCTGGAAATTCTCAGTTCAAGTACTACTGAAGCCTAATTTGAAGAATTTTGATCATTGTCTTGCTAGCATGTGAAATAAGCACAATTTTAGGGTAATCTGAACATTCTTTTGCATTGTCCTTCTTTGAGATTGAAATGAAAACTGACCTTTTCCAGTCCTGTGGCCACTGCTGAGTTTTCCAAATTTGTTGGCATTCTGAGTGCAGCACTTGAACAGCATCACCTTTTAGGATTTTATATAATTGTGAATAAATCTAAATTCATGTTGAGGGAACTTCCCTGGTGATCCAGCGCACTTCCACTGCACGGGCACAGGTTTGGTCCCTGGTCAGAGAACTAAGATCCCACATGCCATGCTGCACAGCCAAATGGTCAAAAAACAATTAAAAAACAATAATAAACTAAAAAGAAGAATTGTTAAAGAAAAGTTTAAAAATAATAAAAAAGAATGACAAGAAAATAATATAAAAATTAAAAAGGAAAGATTAAAAAAGGAAAAAACAATAATAAAATAAATGCATGTTGAATTTTTTGAAACACTAGTAATAATGCAATGTTTTTCTGAAGTTGAAAATAAAAAGTCTAGAACTTTTTTTTTAATTAGTATGGTGGCTGGAGTTGAGCAGATATCTCCCCAGGATAGAAGACCGACCAGGTAGGAACCTGATGTCTGTGTGTCAGGCTGGGAACGTGGCGTGAGAAAGCTGAATGAACAAACCCCTCTGCAACCTCCCCTCTGCAGCACGTGCTCTGAAGGCAGGGTGTATAGCAAGGAGCTGGAAACTGGGAAAGTGTCCTCGACTAGAAAGATGCTGCAGGTGACGCCCGAAGAAGGAGCTGGCCTTGAGGCAAAGAGTGGGGTCAGTGGGGACTGGAGAGACAGAGCCAGTGCGTGAGCACAGCTGGCTTCTACATAAATAAGATTTTGAGCTTCCAGGGGATTGTGTTTCAGAAGTAGTTTTGCAGCTGCCATCCGGCCTCCCTAACAGCTGAACCTGTGTGTCCAGGTGCACTGGGCCCAGCCTGTGTGTGTGAAAGTCTGCTAGTCTTTTTTTTTTTTTTTTTTTTAATTTTTTTCGGCTGCATCATGGGAATCTTAGTTCCCTGAACAGAGGTTGAACCCACACCCACTGCAGTGGAAGCATAGAGTCTTAGCCCCTGGACCACCAGGGAAGTCCGTATTTTTGTTTTTTTGTGTTTTTTAAAATATTTATTCATTTATTTATCTTACTCGACTGCTTTGGGCCTTAGTTGCATCACGTGGGATCTTTTGTTGTGGCACAGGACTCCCTAGTTGTGGCGTGTGGGCTCTGGAGCCTGTAGGCTCAGGAGTCACAACATGTGGGACCTTAGTTCCCAAGCCGGGGAGTGAACCCAAGCCCCCTGCAGTGGAAGTGCAGAGCCTTACCCACTGGACCACTGGGGAAGCCTCAATTTTTTTTTTTTAATATTTTTTGAATTTATTTGTAGATATTATTTATGGCTGTCCTGGGTCTTCGTTCTTCCTCGGATGTTTTTCTAGTTGCGGAGAGCAGAAGCTACTCTCCAGTTGCAGGGCTCGGGCCTCTCATTGCCGTGGCGTCTTTTGTCATGGAGCACGGGCTCTAGGGCACATGGGCCTCAGTAGCTGTGGCTCCCAGGCTCTAGACCACAGGCTCGGTAGTTGTGGTGCAGGGGCTTAGCTGCTGCGCAGCATGTGCACACCCACATTCTAAGCAGCGTTATTCACAATGGCTCAGCCAAATAAACAAAAAATGTTTAAAGGAAATGATAAATTCCATGAGAGCAGGACTGGAACTCTTTGCTGCCTCCCAGTGCCAGAGATTTTATTGGATGCACAGTGGAGAATATTTTTTTAAAAAAGATCTTCCAGTATTGAGGCACTTCGCATATTGTCAAGGATCAGGCTGTGAATGTGCCTCTGATGACAGCTTGGGTCCTCAGCATGAATCAGCTGGCTGCTAACATAGCTGCTGTCCAGTGAAGTCTCTTCCTCTGAAGATGATGAACCACTGCAATGGACAGAATGCATCCCCCCAAATTCATATGTTAAGATGCTGACACCCAAGATGCTGGTATTAGGAGGCGGGGCCTTTGGGAAGTGGTTAAGCCAGGAGGGTGGATCCCCCATGAACGGAATTAGTGCCCTTGTAAAAGAGACCCCAAAGAATTGATGCTGTCAAACTGTGGTGCTGGAGAAGACTCTTTAGAATCCCTTGGACTGCAAGGAGATCAAACCACTCAATCCTAAAGGAAATTGAAAAAAAGAAAAAATATATATACAAAGGAAATTGACCCTGAATATCCATTAGAAAGACTGATGCTGAAGCTGAAGCTCCAGTACTTTGGCGACCTGATGAGAGGAGCCGACTCATTGGAAAAGACCCTGATGCTGGGAAAGATTGAAGGCAGGAGGAGAAGGGGGTGGCAGAGGATGAGATGGTTTGATGGCATCACCGACTCAATGGACGAGCGTGTGAGCAAACTCCAGGAGATGGTGAAGGACAGGGAAGCCTGGCGTGCTGTAGTCCATGGGGTTACAAAGAGTCAGATACAACTGAGCAACAGTGGAGCCCTGAAGAACACAGGGCCACTGAACAATGACAGTGGAGCCCCCCCATCTTCTTTACACCATGTGAGGATTGAATGAGAAGCAGGCCACCCACAACCCAGAAGAGAGCCTTCACATTGTGAATGATGCTACTATGAACACAGGTGTATGGGAGACCCTGCTGTCCGTTCTTTTGGGTGCATGCCCTAAAGTGGAATTGCCGGATCATATGGGAGATCTACTTTTAACTGTTCAAAGGACTGCCATGCCGATTTCCATAGCGGTTGTCATCACAACTGTCTCTACTCTTATCTTCTAATTAGAGCAAGTGATACTAGCTGCCATATATGCTAATGATATAAAATTTACTTTGAGAAAAATCAGTAGATGAAACAGTGAGCCCACTGAAATATAACTAAAATTTTGCTCAAAAATCTGGGCGTAAAAGCACATAGAGACTAATCCCCAGCTGCTCTGATTTTTCTTCAAGTTGACTTGTGGAGTGAATATAAACTTTCTCTTTAAATTATTTATTGATTGATTGATTGGCTGCAAATTGGCTGCTGTGGGTCTTCGTTGCTGTGTGCCGGCTTTCTCTAGTTGTGGTGAGCAGGGGCTACTCTCTAATTACGGTGTGCAAGCTTCCAGCTGCAGTGGCTTCTCTTGTTGCAGAGCACAGGCTCTAGGCAAGTGAGCTCCAGCAGTTGCGGCCCACAGTATGCAGGATCTTCCCAGACCCGGATGCAGACCTGTGTCCCCTGCATTGTCAGGTGGACTCTTCATCAGTGGACCACTAGGGAAGTCCCCAGTGTGAACTTCTGAGGTGGACTTTTTGTTCTTTTTCTTTCTTCTTTTGTGTTTGTGCTTTAAGACAAAGGGCACAAACATCTCTGCTTTATCAGGCTGTGGATCTGTAACAAACCTTCAACAGAGGGTGAACTGGAAGGTTTTCCTGAGAGCCTCTCTGGTGATTTTGCAGACTGCATCTTCACAGTGGTTCGCACAGAATTTGTAGCAGTCACGTGTCCTTAGAGCTGCTGGCGTATTAATTTCTTCACACTCTTTTTGCCAGGGTAATAGCTAGAATGATTGCTGCCCAGCTGTCTCCATGGTAACATTATACCTTACCAATGTCACTTGCATTGCTCCAAGAACACAGCTCATAGGATCAGGCCCAGTCATCTCCATGGTAACGTTGTACTCTACCAGCATCACCTTCATCTCCCCAGGAACGTGGTTGCACAGGGACCAAGGCAGACCTGCGAGGGAAAAAGGTACCTGCACAGTTTAAATCTCCACTGATACAATCTCCGTCTCTGTAGATCAAGTTTACTATGTTTTAAGAGCAGAAGGTTTCTTAATAGGTCTCAACTGTTTTGCAAGCTGGCATTTCAAAGCAGAGCTTCACAGAAGAATGGCCTGAAATCCTACAGGTGAAAGTATCTTCCAGTGACCACATGCTGGAGTAGAACAGCCTCCAAGCTCTGGTCTCAAGAGTAGAGACAATTAGGAATCTTGCTTTTTGAAAAAGATGTAGCATTTTGATGGCAGAAAACCTATGGCCATTGGGACCTAGGACTCCCCTGGTGGCTCAGTAATAAAGAATATGCCTGCCAACGCAGGAGATGCAGGTTTGATCCTTGGGTCAGGAAGATCCCCTAGAGAATATGGCAACCTACTCCCGTATTCTTGCCTGGGAAATCCCATGGACAGAAGAGCCTGGCGGATACAGTAGCAAGGAGTCGGACGCCAATGAGGGCTGCCCTGGGTCTTAGTTGAGGTATGAGGGCTTCTAACTGCGATGGCTTCTCTTGTTGTAGAGTATGGGCTCTAAGTGCATGGGCTTCACTACTCGCAGCTTGCAAGCTCAGTAGTACTGGCACACGGACTTAGTTGCTTCATGTCATGTGGGATCTTCCCGGACCAGGGATGGAACCCGTGTCCTCTACATTGCAAGGCGATTCTTAACCACTGGACCACCAGGGAAGCCTTGAGACTAATGTATTTTAACATTTATTGGTTGATGTTTTTGGATGCATAACGTTTGAAGATGCGATTCTGTGACACCAATAACTGAAAAACAGCGGGATGGGGCCGTAAAGAGGTGGTTTTGTGTGTTATTGACATTAAGCTGGCATGAATCCAGATTTGAGTATTATAACTTTAGGATGTTGACTGCGATCCCCATGGTAACCGCAAACAAAATGGCCATAGAATATACACAAAAGGAAATAGGAGAAGCATTTAAATGTTTCCCTAAAGAAATTAAACACAGAAGAAAACGTAATGCAGGAAATGAAAGACAAAAGAGCTGTAAGTTATATAGAAAACAATTATCAGTGTGACAGAAGTAAGTCCTTCTTTACCAGTAGCTGTTAAGAATAAAGGAATTTCTAGGACTTCCCTGGTGGTCCAGAGGCCAAGACTCCTCGCTCCCAATGCAGGGGGCCCCAGGTTGATCCCTGGTTGGGGAACTAAATCAGCAACCAAGAGTTCGAATGTCACAGCTAAAAAGACTCCACAGGCCCCAGCTAAGATCACAGATCCAGCATGCCACAACTAAGACCCGCAACAGCCAAATATATGAATAATAAAACATTTTTTTAATGAATGATGAAACTTCTGACATTTGCTACAGCCTGAACTAACCTAGAGGACATAATACTGGGTGAAATAAGCCAGACATGAAAGGACAAATACTGTAGGATTTCTCTTATGGGAGGTCCCTAGATTCATAGAGACAGAAAGTAGGGAAGCGGGGCCCAGTGACGGGGAGGCGGATGGGGAGGGAATGTTTAAAGGGGACAGAGTTTCACTTTGGGAAGACGAAAAGAGTTCTGGAGATGGACGGTGGGGAGGGTTGCACGACAATGTGAATGTACTTAATGTCACCGAACTATACACTTAAAAATGGTTAACACAGTAGATTTTATGTTATGTATATTTTGCTGCAAGGTGAAACCAGTCAGTCCTGAAGGAAATCAACCCTGAATATCCTTTGAAATGACTGATGCTGAAGCTGAAGCTCCAGTATTTTGTCCACCTGATGCGAACAGCCAACTGATTAGAAAAGACCCTGATACTGGGAAAGACTGAGGGCAAAAGGAGAAGGTTGCAGCAGAGGATGAGATGGTTAGATACCATCACCGACTCCATGGACATGAGTTTGAGCAAGCTCTGGGAGACAGCAGAGGACAGGGGAGCCCGGTGTGCTGCAGTACATGGAGTCGCAGAGTCAGACACGATTTAGTGACTGAACAACAACAAAAGTTTTACCGTAATAAAATTTTTAAATAAAAAAAGAAATGAGCTATTTGTCTTTAATGAAGACAGAGTTTCAGTTTCACAAGGTAAGAAGAGTTCTGGAGATGGATAGTTGACTATGGCCACACACAATGTGACTGTATTTACACTATGACCACCACTGAACCGGACGCTTAAAAATGATTACAATGGTCAACGTTATGTATGCGTGAGTGCGTGCTCAGTTGCTTCAGTCGTGTCCGCCTCTTTGCGACCCTATGGACTATAGCCCGCCAGACTCCTCTGTCCATGGGATTCTCCAGGCAAGGATTCTGGAGTGGGTTGCCACACCCTCCTCCAGGGGATCTTCTTGACCCAGGGATCGAACCCATGTCTCCTGCATCTCCTGCACTTGCAGATGGATTCTTTACTCACTGAGCCACCCGGGAAGCCCAAATGTTGTGTATATTTCACGACAATTAACAAAAGAGCATATTGAAAAATGAAAAGAGGAAAAAGAGCTATCAAACCGTGAAAAGACATGGAGGCACCTTAAGTGCACATTTGCTTTGTAAAAGAAGCCAGTCAGAAAACACTGTGTACCATATGACTCCAACCATAGGACATTCTGGTACCAGGCTCCTCTGTCCATGGCATTTCCCAGGGAAGAATACTGGATTGCCATTTCCTTCTCCAACAGAGATGGTAAAATCTCCGTAGTTGCCGGGAGGTTGGACAGAGGGAGAAACAGGTGGAGCCCAGGGGATTTTTAGGGCAATGAAACTCTTCTGTACAATCCTGGGTGGATAGTCATCATTATTTTCCAAAAGTCATAGGACTGCACAACACTGAGAGTGAGACCCACTCTGAATTATGGGCTTTAACTAATAATGCATCAATCTTGTTATTCAATAGCTCAGTTGTGTCTGACTCTTGGACTACAGCACACCGGGCTTCCCTGTTCTCCACTGTCTCCCGGAGTTTGCTCAAACTCACGTCCAGTGAAGATCAGTCTTACTTCATTCTTTAGCACAGCTGCACCACACTCCTGCAAGATGTTAATAACTGAGGAGACTCGGGGGGAGGAGTAAGGGAATTGGGCAGGTATATGGAAACTCTGTATTCATTTCTCAGTATTTCTGTAAACCTAGAACTATAAAACAAAGGGTTATTAATTTTTAGAAAATGCACAGGCCAACCCAGCTACCAAGGACCAAGTCCAGCTTGGTACCAGGGCCCAAGACCACGTGACCTGGTGGTCTCAGCCCACCCACAGTGTGTCCTCGGCCTGGGACGCCCCTGCCTACCCCGAGATCTCCTCCAACCCCGGGCTGGACTCCCCAGCAATCTTCATGACCTCTGGCCCCTGGAGGCGGGTGGGTATTTAAGTAAGATTTTTGATTGTATGTTTTGTACCCTTTTTTTCTTTCCTTAAGCCACACTGCATACCCTGTGGGATCTGTCAAGGGATTGAACCTGGGTCCCTGGCAGTGGAAGCCTGGAGTCCTAACAAGTGGACCTCCAGGAAATTCTTTGTTTTTTGTTTTTTATTTTATTTTATTGATGTGTTTCTTTTTGCCTACACTGTGTCTTCATTGCTTCAGTGAGCAGGGGCTACTCTCTAGTTGTGGTGAGTGGGCTTCTCATTGCGATGGCTTCTTTGTTTCTGAGCACAGGCTCTGGGGTGCTTCAGCACGCAGGCTCAGTAGCTGTGGCTCACGGGCCCTGGAGGGTGGGTTCGGTAGTTGTGGCACATGGGCTTAGTTGCACCGACATGTGAGGACCAGGGATCAAACCCATGTCCACTGCATTTGCAGGGAGATTCCTATCTACTACGCCACCAAGGAAGTCCCCCAGGTTTATTTTTTATATGTATACTACAGTTGATGTATAATATTATATGTTACAGGTATACAATATAGTGATTCATGATTTTTAAATGTTATACTTCATTATAGTTATAAATTATTGGCTTTATTTCCCATGCATGGGAGTTCAGTCACTCAGTCGTGTCCAATGCTTTGGGACTCATAGACTGCATCCCGCCATGCTCCTTGGTCCACGGAATTTTCCAGGCAAGAACACTGGAGTGGGTTACCATTTCCTACTCCAGGGGATCTTCCCGACCCAGGGAGTGAACCCATGTCCCCTGCATCTCAGGCACTGGCAGCTGGATTCTTTACCACTGTACCACCTGTTTAATATACCCTTGTAGCTTATTTTATACTAGTACTTCTTACTCCACTACCCTTATGTTGCCTCTTACCCCATCCCTCTCCACACTGGTAACCACTGCTAACCACCAGTTCCCCAAGCCGGGATTGAATCCATGCCCTCTTCAGTGGAAGCATGGAGTCTTAACTGATGAACAGGTAGGGAAGTCTCTAGTTTCTTCTCTGTTGATAAGGATGTGTGAGTGTCTGAGGAACCCAAGTGCCATGGCGGGTGGACATGAGCTAGATTTCATTTAAGTCCTCTTTTGAGTCGATTTATCTTTGTCCATGTTGTTCTGGATTCACCAGAATGAGCTGATATCATTTTCCTTAAAAGGGGCTGAGGACAAGAGACTAGGAAATAAGGAATGATAAATAGTTTAAAAACTCCAGCTTCCAGAATTCCCTGGCAGTCCAGTGGTTAGGACTTTGTGCTTCCACTGCAGGGGGCACAGGTTTGATCCCTGGTTGGGGAACTAAGATCCCACATGCAGTGAGGCATGGCTAAATACATAAATTTAAAGTTCCAGCTTCACTCAAGTTTTCATGGGAACACTTACAAGGCTTTGCTGTTGTTGTTCAGTCACTCAGTCATGTCTGACTCTTTGTGACTCCATCAATTGCAGCACACCAGGATTCCCTGTCCTTCACCATCTCCCTGAGTTTGCACAAACTCGTGTCCATTGAGTCAGTGATATCATCCAACCATCTCATCCTCTGTGGTCCCCTTCTCCTCTTGCCTAATTTTGTCTCAATAGGATTCAGTGTGTAATAATTTATTATGAATTCATAATTAAAAACCTATTTGTGAGCTTCCCAGGTGGCTCAGTGGTAAAGAATTTGCCTGCCAGTGCAGGAGTCACGGGTTCAATCCCCAACCCAGGAAGATGCCACATGCTGGAGCGACTGAGCCCTGCTCCCCAACTACTGAAGCCTGTGCTCCACAACAAGAGAAGTCACCACAGCGAGAAGCCTGTGCACTGCAGCCACAGTCATCTCCTCTCACCTCAGGTGGAGAAAAAGCCTGCACAGAAACCGCAGACCCAGCACAGCCAAAAAAAATTTAATTAAAAAATAAATATTTGTAGGCATAAGATTCCTTTTTCTGTGCGTAGTCGCTCAGTCATGCCTGACGCTTTGCAACCCCCTGGACTGTAGCCCTCCAGGCTCCTCTGTCTATGGGGATTTTCCAGGGAAGAATACCGGAGTGGGTTGCCATGCCCTCCTCTAGGGGATCTTTCCAACCTAGGGATCAAACCCAGGTCTCCTGCATTGCAGGCGGATTCTTTACCATCTGAGCCACCAGGGAGGTTCTTATTCTGAGGCCTTAATAAATACATTCTGAAAAAAATCGGTCAGTATTTCTAAAGCAGGCGCTATCTTCCCTAAAGTGCCCTGACAACACAGGGTGAAAACAAGGCCGGCTGCACACACCCGGGAAGGCAGGTCCACCCGCTGCCTTCAACAGCCGCTTATCATGGTCACTACATAAAGGGGAGGGGGCCTCAGACCCAAGGATCCCAAGCCACCTCCCTCCTGCCGGGCCCCTGATTTCTCATCCAACTAGACACAAGCATCAGATTGCCATCCCGGGAAATCGGACATGGGGCTGCTTTTCCTCCCTGCTCCTCACCCCCCACCCCCCAACGCCAAGCTCATCTCTACAGATGGCAGATCCAGCTGACTCTTCAGTTAGCTTCTTTGGGGGCAAGATTCTGGACAAACCCCATAAATGCTGAACTACAAACCACCCCATATATACCCTGATTACACCCTGACCCATCTATCCTCCCCTCATCCCTTCCAGGGACAACATCCAGTCATGAAACCCTGCTTTTTAATCCAAAGGAAACAAGTCCAACTAATTTCTCCTACCAGTGGTTTCCCCATAACCCTGTGTGTGTGTGTGTGTGTGTGTGTGTGTGTGTGTGTGTTAGTTCCTCAGTCGTGTCCAACTCTTTGCAACCCCATGGATTGTAGCCCACTAGGCTCCTCTGCCCATGGGATTCTCCAGGCAAGAATGCTGGAGTGGATTGTCATTTCCTCCATCCCCAGGGGATCTTCCCGATCCAGGGATCGAACTTGGGTCTCCTGCATTGCAGGCAGATTCTTTACCACCTGATCCACAGGGGAAGCCCCCCCGATCAACCCTAGTTGGAGGCAAAGACCAGCTCTAATCTAGTGCAGTAACCGTGGGTCAAGATGCAGAGGAAACGACTGGTGCAGCCCTGGTGAGAGAGAAGAGGTTCTGGCGCCTTCTGATGGTCATCTCATGCCACAGCTCGTCCTGAGCCGCTCCGTGGCGTCTGCTATAATCTGCCCACAAAAGCAGCTCCAAAGATACCTTTTACAATAGGTGAGCGGATGCACAAACGGTGGCACATCCGGACAGTGGCGTACAGTGGATGACAATATACGAGCTGTGGGGGAGGGATGTGTTGGGAGTTTTGGATAAGTAGATGCAAACTACCATACATCGAATGGATAAACAACAAGGTCCTACTATATAGAACTTTCCTGGTGGCTCGGTTGGTAAAGAATCTGCCTGCGATGTGGGAGACCTGGGTTCAAACCCTGGGTTGGGAAGATTCCTTAGAGGTATCTATATCTATTTTTCTGTATGTACACACACATATATATTTTTGGCCATACCCCATGCTTGCAGAATCTTAGTTTCCCAACCAGGGATTGAACCTGGGTCCATGGCGGTGGAGACATGGAGTCCTAACTACAGGACTGCCAGGGAATTCCCTCCCTGTTTTTAATTTTTTTTTTTTTTTAGATCAACATCTTACACTTTATAATACACTCACAAATTTTCACACAAATTTCATGTTTACAAGTACAAAAAGGCAAAGAACCTCAAAGAATCGAAGTTACTGTATCATCGACTACATTCAATAGAGTTAATACTGTTGTCCTCCTTCATCTTCTAAATCCAGAAGGGAACCGTGAATCCATCCCCCATGTGGACTCCACTTTCAGAAGTTGCAGACTGGCTGTAGTTCTGCACACATCTGGGTTTCAACAGAGCTGAGCTGAGATTCCATTGTGTTCCAGGCCAGATTGGCCAGAAGAAAGTCATCCATTGCTTGAGTTTCATTGCTGGTGAAGAATAAGCTCCCTGAAGTTTCGAAGCCAGAATTCGTGGTCTGTGTTTCAGCACTGTTCAACTGAACTTTGTTTTCCAGGGCAGGCAGGTTTTTAAGCAGTGGAGATTCCGTCAGTCTGGGTATCTGTGTCAGATGAATCAGTACTCAAGAAAAAGCTGGAGTATTTCAGGATACTTCCCAGCGGCAGACAAGGGCTCCTGTCTAAAAAGAAGTTCAGGTCCATCTGTGTCTGCGTGTCAAAGATTTCAAGGCCTGAGAAGCTAGAATTTCCCCTGAAACTGTAGGCCTGGGTAGAGGGGTCTGCAAGGAAGAAGTCAGTTTGGGTTTCTGTGTCCAGTGATTCCAAGACTGGCTCAGTGGTCATGGTGCTAAGCTCACTCACCTTGGTTTGCATCTGGATATTTGAGAACTCTTCGGTATCAAAATCAATTGCAGGATTCTGGGCTGGGCCAGATAGAAGATGGGTCCAGTATTTGTGTCAGACAAAAGACTATGATTGTCCAGGGTCTGACCAGGCAGGTTATTTGACAAGATGTTTTCTAGATCACTTAATAAATCCATGATCGGGATCTAATTATCTATCATGTTCTGTGATGAAAGCATACTATTCAGTGTACTGAAGTTTATAATTGGTGCAGATTTCTCAATATCTTGAGTTAAAGTTTTAGGGTGGTTCTGAGGTAACAAGTCATGAGTTACAATCTCTGCTACTAAGCTGCTGCTTATAATATTGTCTGTAGACACACGATATGATGAATGGACACTCTCAAAAATGTCTCCACACATTACAGCTTGGTCCATCTGTACTTGGCCATCTGCTGGACGTTGCATCCCACTGGTCTCAGTTTCTCTGGAGATCCCACCTGGCTGGAAACTGGCATCTATAAATGTATCAGTCTGAGCAGTGATAGATAAGGTTACCTTAGAACTGGGCAAAAAAGTCTGAGTTTGAACACTAATGGGAAGAGAAACCTGGAAACCAAATGTCAAATCAGTTTGCAAACAGGACGACACAGAGGAGTCAGGGCTGGCCCACTGTGCAAATGGCATATATTGTGGTGTGGTGTGGGACAGATCTGTCTGTACATTGATTGAAGAAATGCTGTTCTTCTGACATGTGTTCCCAAGTTCTTGTAATGGGTTAAATGGACTTTTACCCAAGTTCAGTTGAACACCTGTGCTAATCAGCTCAACAGCAACAGGATTTACAATTTTTAAGAGAGGGAGGCTCTCCTTGAGAGAGCAGGCCTCCAAATCCAGGCTGAGGATCAGGGTTCCAATGGACAAGGGTAGTAAGTGCACGGCACTGGGGGCAGAGCCCTGATGGTCGACACCCGACACCATAGGCTGGGCTGATGAGTCAGCTGTAGGCACAAAGACAGGCACAGGACAAAACACTTTGAGCTTTGGTAAAAGCAACATCTGAAAAAAAAAAAAAGCAACATCTGAGGGTACCTTGGAGCTGCTGCAAGAGTCTACTGTTTGGCATTAGAGCTGCAAGAGTTTTCAAAAGAAGCCACCAGCTTTATTTCTGAAGTTTCTAGTTCTGGAGCGTCTGGCCGTGGAATTGGTTGGTCGCTCAGTGAATCGGCAGTCTTCCTGGACAGCTTCCGGCTGTGCGGACAGCTTCCGGCTCTGCAGGCAGCTTCCAGTTTCCTTTCCTTACTAGGTGGGTCCCTGTGCCCTTCAGGGATCTCACGCCAGTTCGGTAGATGTGGGACCGTAACGCAGTCCTGCTGGCATAGGGACGGCCACACGTGCACTGGAAGGTCTTGCCACAATCCTCTGCATGTCTTTTCAGGTCCCACTCGATGCCATACGAATTGCTGCACTTATTATATTTATGCTTCTTTTCAGCATGCATTTTCATAAAATGCTGTTTTACGAAAATTGAGAAAATGGTCTGTCAGGGCCTCTAGGGCGTCATTCAATTGGACAACAGTAGAATTTCAGTATGATGGCACCCCACTCCAGTACTCTTGCCTGGAAAATCCCATGGATGGAGGAGCCTGGTAGGCTGTAGTCCATGGGGTCACAAAGAGTCGGACACGACTGAGCGACTTCACTTTCACTTTTCACTTTCACGCATTGGAGAAGGAAATGGCAACCCACTCCAGTGTTCTTGCCTGGAGAATCCCCGGGATGGGGGAGCCTAGTGGGCTGCTGTCTATGGGGTCGCACAGAGTCGGACATGACTGAAGCGACTTAGCAGCAGCAGCAGCAGAATTTCGGTACAGTTTTCAAATCTTTTATTGTTGGATTCACTATGCCATCCTACAGGCGGTGGTAGCTCTTGACCAGGTACATGTTGAGCGCAGGGCAGTTGGGCAGGATCTCGCTGCAGCTGCACACCATGCACAGGATGTTGGTCCTCACGGCCCAGGACAGCTCGCTCACTGGCGGCTGGATGAACTCTGGGGCCGGCGACACTGACCCCGTGGGCTGCTGCCTTGCCACCGTGGGTCGGAGCTGGCTGCCTATCAGCTGCCTGGGGGGACCCCAAGGACCCGAGGCAGCGGCGGCACCACTTACAGCCACCGGGACAGCTAGGGCACCCGAGGCAAGAGTCACGGAATCTGCCTCAGAGGCTGCCATGACTCTTGCACCGCAGCTGGACCCGTTTTTAAATTTTGAGCTTTTTAAGCTTACATGCTTTTGCTGGTTAGGACCTGCACTTGCTGGTGCCAGGTGACACCTGTCCCTGGTCACCTTCCCCTGCCTGGTGACAACACACTCCTCTTCCATGCCTGGCCTTCAGGTGTATGGGCTCAGTGCTGCCCC
Organism: Bos indicus; assembly: GCF_029378745.1. Taxonomy (NCBI): domain Eukaryota; kingdom Metazoa; phylum Chordata; class Mammalia; order Artiodactyla; family Bovidae; genus Bos; species Bos indicus. Next base: position 15,145,384 of record NC_091766.1, on the reverse strand, counting down.
TGACCTCTGACCTGCCCCCATTGTGGGGTGGAAAGGCAGCGACCCCTCAGTTCTGCCTGTGGCCCACACCCACTGTTTCATGTCCGTAGGTGTTCATTCGAGGCCCCTGTGTCTCTTTCTGACCTGCTCTGGCCCTCGCCTGCCCTGTTCCATCTCTTCTGCCCTGTCCCTGGGTGCATTTCCATCAAGGGGACACGGCTTGAGCAGCAAGAGGTCTGATGGGTAAAAGCATCACCTTGTCTCTTGTAGATTCTTTGGGGACAGAGGCCCCCGGGTGGGTGACTCCATCCTTCCTGGCAGAGGTGATGCTGAGCCCCCAGTACTGAACAACAGCCAGGATTTGCAGTCCCCTCCTGGCTCCAAGGAGGGAGTGGGCTGCAGCCAGAGGTGCCCGTGTCCCTGTGAGGAGTCTCAGAGCTTCCACACCTGACCCAGAGGAGAACATGAAGCAGGGGAGAGAGGATGCAGGAGGAGGTAGAGAAGATGGATGGAAGATGGAGGCAGAGGGCAGAAGAGTACAGGAGGATGGATATAGAGGGAGAAGGTGGGAATGGGACAGAGGTGGTGAGACAGGAAGAGGAGGAAGTGCAGGAAACAGGAGTGGGAGGAGGAAGGGTGATGGGGAGGTGAAGGTCTGGGGGTGCAGGACTTGAGAATGGAGGAGGAGGGAGGGTGAAGCGAGGGGCTGCCCAAGGACTGTAGAGCAGCTAGTGGAGGGGTAGGGAGGATGGGGAAGTGATGGAAGCTGAGGGGAAGAGGTGGGGGGATGCAGGGGTGGGATGGAGGAAGATGAGGGGAGAAGGGCAGAGCTTTGGCATCTCCAAAGCCTGGTGGGTCCAAGCCTGTGCTCGTGTCCTGGATCCCAGAGGCATCCTATCTGTCCTGCCCCAGACCAGGCAAGCTGGCCATGTGAGTTCGTTTGGCCTGTGGGCTGGGAGGTGGGGACACAGGGCCTCATGCTGTGCAGTGTATGGCCCCCCGTGCTCTCCATGTGTCACCAGCTCTACACTCTCCAGGCATGTTCTTGATGGTTTTCTGTGCGAGTCCAGGAACTGAGGCCCTTCCCCCTTGGCCTTGTTCAGACTTGTGGACTAAAGGGTGGTCTCAGCAGCACAGAGAGGCTGCCTGAGGTTAAATAAGTCATTTCTTTTCCCAAACTAACACCCTTCTGATTGGCTGGTGTGTTGCCTGAGCCGATTCACCAGCCAGAATCAGTGAGTTAGGTCCATTATGAGAACATGTGTCTCTTCCTAGTCCCTTGGTCCCCAATTCTTGCTCTGCCTCCCGAGAGGGGCCATCTGGGGGTGGCGGGGCGGTGAGGGGGGCGTGGTCCCAGGAAGAGCCCCATGGGCAGGAGCTCAGGGCTGCTGCCCTAGAACATGAGAGCCCCTGGTTGTGTTTTAATCTAAGTGAAGTCTCTCACTGCCCCTTTCAGGGCTCCTGGGGCGAATCCAGCTCAAAGAGCTTTCTCTGAAATTCACACGTCATCCACTTTAGCTCAAGTAGACTATTCAAAGGTCTTTATTTTACAGACTCCTGCTACCGTCACCACTACATCCATCTGTCACCACCTCATAAAAGTCTCTTGTCCATCAGCAGATACCTACCCCTCGCCCATCCCCCAGCCCTGGGGACCCCAGATCCAGTTTCTGTCTCTATGGACCTGGTGATGCTGGACGCTTCAGATCAATGGAATCATACAATATATGGTCTCTTGTGCCCAATTGCATTCACCCATCCACAGTGTAGCTGGGGTCACCATTTCCTGCCCGCAGTACAGGAGAGTTGCAATCTCTCCACATCCTGTTACTGGGAATAAAGTTTCCATGGGTGAGAAGTGGTCTGCCCTGTGGTCTTGATTTGCATCTCCCTGATGGCTGATGAGGTTGGGAAGCTCCCCCTGAGCCTGTTGGCCTTGTTTTCTAAGGCTGGGTGGACTTTGGAGAAAGGTCTACCCATGTCCTGAAGTCTACAAGTGGAAGTGTTAGGTGCGGCTGCAAGCCATGATCGCCAAGGGGGATCCCACCCACTAAGGGGGCACTAATGTCTGATTTCTCCCCCTATGACCAGGAAGCTGCCAATTGGGAGCCAACTTCCACTTGCTGGGTCCCTGAAGCTCTTTAGGGCACTGGAATACATGGATTTTTGTCTTGCAGCATCCAACATGGAGAAGCTGGAGACCCTACTAGCCTTGGAACCAGAAGAAATTATAACAAAATATGAGCAGGTGAGACCCCAGCAGGGATCATAGACAAGAGTAGGTGCACCCAGGCAGGGATCTGAGCCAAGGACAGGCAGCTGAGACCCGGTAGGGATCCTAGCCAGGTAGAACTGGTGTCATCACCCATCAGAAAAGGTACATTCGCCAAGTGGAAATCACTGCAGCCCAGGCGAGCATCCTAGCCCACAGAAGCAGGTATGTCCCAGGAGAAACCAGCGCCAAGAATAAGCAAGGGAGGACAGGCAGAGATCATCCCTGGGTAGACCATGGAAGGCCACGTAGGATGGTTACCAGTAGGAACAGGTACAGCTCAGGCGGGGAGCAGTCAGCACGCAGCAGGTGAGCCCCAGGTGGGCCATGCCAGCCCACACGGCCAGCAGGAGCAGGGATGTCCCTGGTGGGATCATAGCCAAGGAGGAGCAGGTGAGGCCCAGGTGGGGCCCATTGCCGGGTGTGCACAGGTACAGCCCAGCGGGAACCATGGGCAGCAAGAGCACTCTCATTCCAGGTAGGGGTCACAGCAAAAGCTGAGCAGAGAGAGCCTGAGTGGACATCCTCCTCCCCAGGACGAGCAGGTATGGCTCAGGTGGGAGTCACTGCAAATGGGACCAGGTGGCCCAGGCAGGATCCTAGCCAGGTACGAGCAGGTGAGGCCCAGGCAGATCCTACTGAGTCGGGCGGGCCTGGTGCTGTGCCCCTGGGATGCAGGGTGGGGACTTGTCCTGCCCTGCCTTTCCTGGCATCTCTCAGCCTCCTCTGGCTTTGGGGCCATGCAGGGAGGATGCGGGAACCAGGGGAGGATACAGACCTCTCACTGTACAGTGTTGCCAACAGGCTAGGTTCCTTGCTGTGAGTCACTGGGACGCCCCTCTCTCCCATCCTGGGGGGTGAGTTTCCATTGGAAGAAACATCTCTCAGAGGCCAAGAAGAGGAGGGAGACCCCTGGTGGCCTTGGCAGGCCATGGCGCTGATGCATCCAAGAGCAGAGGTGGGCTCCAGGGGGGTCCTCCACACACGTCTGGCTCCTGCAGGAGGTGGGCTACTTCCGGGGCATGAACAAGGTTGTGGCCGTCCTACTGATGTTCCTGAACGAGGACGACACCTTCTGGAGGTTGTTCCAGCTGATGACTGATGAGGAGCACGCCATGCGCAGTAGGTGCCTGCAGAGGACGGCTGGGCAAGCCTGAGGATCTGGGGTCTCTTCGCAGGGGGGCTGGTGGGGACCCTGGCCCAGGACAGCTCCCCATCAGCAAAGGGCACTGGCTCCCCACACTGCCCTTTGGATTCTGGAGCTCAGCCCTCAGTCCCAGCCTCATGCAGACCACTCTCCCTTCCTTCCCTACTGGTCCTTCTGCCTCAAGCCTGCCATCCACCAGGCGCCCCGCAAGCCCACAGCCACATGAAGCCCAGGCAGCAACACCACCTCCTCTGCCCCTAGCCTGGTTGCAGAGGCCAGGAGATGGCCAGGCACACACCCCCGCATCTCCCCTGGGGGCCACACTCACTGCCCCTCCATACCAGGCTGGCCATCCCCCACTGTGGCTGCTGTGTGGACAGCATGCTGGGGCCAGATGCCTGCCCACCCCTCTGCCCAGGGTGCCAGCTGAGCTGGGCATCCAGGAGCAGAGCCTCTGCCCTGGACTCACAGGCTGTCTTGCCTGGGAAGAGCATGTCCAGCCAGGGCTCAAGAGGGCCCCACAGGCAGGGGTCACCGCTGGGGGCTCCTGTGGTACTCCACTCCCCTCTGGGCGAGGCTTTGACTTGTGAGGGTCTGGGGGCTCCTCAGGCTTCATCCCTGGATTCCCAAAAATGCCAAGGTTCCAGGCCCATCACAAGCACATTCTCGGCAGAGCCCTCCCCAAGTTGAAGGGACATGTGGTGAGTACAACTGTCGCCCCGCCCAGAGGTGCTGTCCCATGGCCACTGCGGGGACTTGGCTTCCTGCAGACTTCATTTGCCTTCTCCTGGGGGCTGCCAGGGGTGAGCTCGGGCTGAGAAGGCCCATCCACCACCCCTGAGGGTGGCTGTACAGGGCCCTCAAATAGGGAGGTTTCTGGCAGGGCAGGCAGGCCCTGAGCACCACCTGCCCTGCTTTAGAGCCGATGTCTGCGGGGATTTACACACCAACGTGGTTCATGCAGTGCTTCATCAACCAGGTAAGGCTGCCCAGGGACGCTGGGTTTCAAGGCCTCCCTGTCCCCCACTCCTGTTGCCCAGGGAGGGACAAACCCCACCCTCAGATATGCCAAGTCCCTCCCGAGGAGCCCCAAGGGGCAGCCAGAGCCCTCCTGGTGGGCCCAGGGCACCCTGAAGTCCCAGGGACCCGCCGTTTCCACCTGGCTCCCTTCAGGAAGGGTGGGTCAACCTGGGGTGCAGCTGAGCCACCATCGTGATCTGCTGAGGTGTCCCCACCGAGAGGGTTAGCTGGTGCGCTGTCAGGCCCTAAGGACCCTGAGAGGCCTGGTGGGAGCACCTTTGTCCACCCAGATGAGCAGCTCTGGGACCTTGTCTGACGAACGGTGGGACTGCAGGGACCAGAGGCAGATGTGGCTTCTGATCCTGTGCTGGGACCCTCGTGCCCTGCTCAAGTGGCCCCTCCCATGCCCACTGTCCCCACAGACCCCCCCTTTCTGCTGACCCTGAGGCTCTGGGAGGCCTCCATCCTGGAGGATGGGCACTTGCTCACGGCCATGGCCTACACCATCCTCAAGGTGCACAGGAGGAAGCGGGCCTGAGCGTGGAGCACAGGCCACGGAGGAGGGAGTGCCAGCCGCATGAAGGCGGTCAGGGTGCCCCGTGGTGAGTGCCCCTAGCTGGGGCGCTCCCTGGAACTCTGTTGGGACAGATGACCCCCAGGGGTGGTGCACAGCGGAACATTGCCGCCCTCTATGGGAGGACCCTCCAATGTGGGGGCCGAGCCTTCCTTGTGGGTCCCCCGATGGCCTGATGGCACCCCCACCCCTAGAGCGTCTCCAGGATGCAGCCCACCCTGAAGCCAGCACCCTGGGGGGGGGGGGGATCAGCCCTCCCTTCGAGTCTCCTGGACTGACTTGGGGGTTGAGTGGGTGGGTGGCACCTTCTGGGCCTCCAGCTGGGTCAGTACCTCACACCTTGTTTCTCTTGCCCTCCAGTCAGGCAAACCCACCTAGTCTCCAGGGCTTCAGTATCTGAGGCCTCAGCACTCACTCAGTGAGGGTAAGACTCCACGCGTGCTGTACCAGCAGGAGGAGGGAGGAGGTCACGGGTGCGGCTGGGGTTCCCTACTGCTCCACACCCCAGAACTGTCAAAGTGTCCTTGGTCTGCGAGGGGTCTGTGCCTGTCCTGGGGGCCCTTGAGTTCACGCACATTCTTGCCACCATAGGGAGCTGGCAGCTAGAACACCACCATGTCCTATATTCTAGCAAAAAGCCCAAGACCTCCGGGGAGCTGACAAGTGGGTGAAGAAGCTGAGGAGCTGGCAAAAATACCAGGGCAGCACGAAGGTACAAAGCTGAGTATCCTGACCCTGCAGGGCGCTAGCCTTTGGGCCCCACAAGGCTCGGGAGATTCTGATGCCAGGGCGGCAGCCAGCCCAGCCCAGGACCCCACAGGGAGGGAGCAGTTGGGGCTATTCTCCACTCCCAGTTTGGGAAGATCAGACCCAGCTCTAGGAAGACCCTGCCCCTCTGCAGCATCTTCCACAGGCCTCTCGCTCCGTCTCCTCCCCGGCGTGGTGCCTGCATCTGTCTCAGGGCTGCTTCTCCCCCATAGATGTGCCGAAGGGTATCCATGGGCATCCCTCCACCAGTGCGAGGGCAGGCCTGGTCTCTGCTCTGGGACCTGGAGAAGGTGAAGGCGGAGAACATCAGGAAATATCAGGTGCGGCCGGTCCACCTGAGCAGGGGCAACGGGCCAGGCTTGGCGGGCTGCCCCTGGGGACCCCTGGCCCATCCCCAAGGGTGGGGGATGGAAGTGTCGGGCTGTGGGGCTCCATGCTCCTCCTGGGCGGTTTTTAGAGTCAGGATGTTGGGAACCCGAGTCCCCTGGGTCGGGCTGGCGCCAAAAGAGGAGTAGGTGACTATCAGAAGGAAAGGCAGCGAACTGCAGTCTCTCCTCGCCACGCCCACCCCATCCCGCCCCCTTCTTGCCCCGCCCCGCCTGTTACCGCCTAATGGCAGGGACACTCCAGAGGGTGTTAGGAAGCAGAGGCCCAGCCGCCCTCCCTGCCTCCCCCGCACCTGGGAGCCGCCTCCCGGGACCAGGCTCAGGGCCCGGCGGGAGCTGTCACCTGGGAGGCCTCTGGGGGAGGCGGAGGAGGGGTCCAGAGGGCCTGGACGTTACCTTGTTAACGGTCGGGGTTCTGGGCCTTGGACGGGGGAGTCCCTCGTGAGCCCCGATGGCTTCAGAAACAAGCGGAATGAGGTTTCTGCAGAAAAGAGCTGCGGTCCCTCCGGCCGCGCCGCGCCGCGCCCGCCGCGTCGGGGCAGTTGTGGCGGTTGGTCCAGTGGGTCAGGGCCGCCTGACGTTGGCCCCGCCCCCTCGGCCCCGCCCACAAAAGAGCATAAAAGAGCAGGCCCGGCGGTGCTGTCCTGACGTCAAGCACATTGACGTAGACATCAACCGCGCCTTCAGGAATAACCTCTTCTTCTGGGAGCGAAACGGAATCAAGTGGGTCCCCAGGTTCCTGGCGGGGAGGCCGTGGACCTGGGTCTGGAGCTGGGGTGGCAGGGTGTCGACCCCTGCCCGTCCTGGCTGTACCGGCTGAGCCTCGAGGGGGGCGCGAGTAGGCATGTTAGGAGCCCGGGCAGAGGTGTAGGGCTCGCGGCGGGTGGCGGTCGGCGGTTGGAGAGGGGAGAGTGGGGCGGGGCACCCGCTGGAGGGGAGGGGCTCCAGGCGGCAGAGACCTGGCTGGACAGGAGCTCAGATGGACTGAATTCGGGTTAGAGGGTCAAATGACGCCCCATCTTGATGGTGTTGCTTACATATTTCTACTTCTACAGTTTCCATCATTTGTAAAAATAGATTGGTGAACCCCAAATTTCATCACTTAGGGACCCAGCCCCATCCCATCTCCTGCGTTCACCACATCCTTGACCAGCACATGCCTTTCACAGAGGACCCAAGACCTCTGGCCTCACCCCATTGCTAGGCTCTCAGTATGCTTTTTTTTGGCCACGCCATGTGGCTTGTGGGAGCTTAGTGCCCTGACCAAGGAGCAAACCCATGCCCCCTGTGGTGGAAGAACAGACTCTTAATCCCTGGTCAGCCAGGGAACCCCCCCAACCTACTGCTGCTGCTGCTAAGTCATTTCAGTCGTGTCCGACTCTGTACGACCCCATAGACGACAGCCCACCAGGCTCCCCGGTCCCTGGGATTCTCCAGACAAGAACACTGGAGTGGGTTGCCATTTCCTTCTCCAATGCGTGGAAGTGAAGTCGTGTCTGACTCCTAGCGACCCCATGGACTGCAGCCTACCAAGCTCCTCTGTCCATGGGATCTGCCAGGCAAGAGTACTGGAGTGGGTTGCCATTGCTAACCCTAACCTACTGCTGCTAGTATGCATTTTAAAAACAAGAATTCTTGGGAATTCCCTAACAATTCAGTGGTTAGACTCCACACTCTAATTGCAGAGGGCCCAGGTTGCATCCCTGTCAGGGAACTAAGCTCTCACAAGCCAAGCAGTTGGGCAAAAAGAAAAGAAGAAGCGGGATTCTTTTTTTACACGTGACCTCAAGCCTGTTGCAACACCTGAAGCGTGTACTGTAATCCCTTAATATGCACCCAGAGATCACGTCTCCCAACACTTCGTGCTTTCTGAATAAGCTGTTCCAATCCAGGTAACTGGAGTGGGTTGAAGACACTGACAGCCAGGGAAAACATATGGGGAGGCAAGAGAGAGGGTTCTGCCACAACCAATTCAGGTTGCAGGCTATTGGCCTGCAGATCAAGCTCGCTCTGGACCAAGAGACACTCTTCAGAGCCTCCACCCCAGAGAGAAGAGGGGTCTGGCCACAGCGGGGCTGAGAGCAACAAGGCAGGAGTGGGCTGTGCTGCCCGAGTGGTGACCCCAGACCCCTCATGCTCCTCTCACAGTGAGATGTCTCTACTGAGGGGCCCTGCCAGTCCCAAAGCAGCGTGGCCCCAGGTCTCCTTGGCTTTGGGGGCTCATTTCTTAAACACACTTGCTTTGTCGTGAGGCTCTGTCAGACAATATAAAATTAAGAGCATCAGTGTGAAAGAAGCCCCCTGTGTCCTCTTCCCCAGGCAGCAGGCCCTGTTCCACGTGCTGGTGGCCTATTCCATGTATGACACTGAGAATATCTGCGCACCCAGGCCCTGCCCATTCCAGGGGGTCTTCCTGCTGGTCACGAATCAGGAGCATCCAGGAGCAGAGGTGGGAGTGTCAGGAGGGGACAGAGTGGCCTCCAGGTGGGTCCTCCACACACGTCTGGCTCTTGCAGGAGGTAGTCTACTTCCAGGACATGAACAAGGTTGTAGCCATCCTACTGATGTTCCTGAACTAAGAGGATGCTTTCTAGGGGCTGGTGCAGCTGATGACTGAAGACAAGCACACGATGGGCGGTAGGTGCCTGTCGAGGACGGCTGGGCAAGCCAGAGGATCTGGGGTCTCTTTGCAGGGGGGCTGGTGGGGACCCTGGCCCAGGACAGCTCCCCATCAGCAAAGGGCACTGGCTCCCCACACTGCCCTTTGGATTCTGGAGCTCAGCCCTCAGTCCCAGCCTCATGCAGACCACTCTCCCTTCCTTCCCTACTGGTCCTTCTGCCTCAAGCCTGCCATCCACCAGGCGCCCCGCAAGCCCACGGCCGATGAAGCCCAGGCAGCAACACCACCTCCTCTGCCCCCAGCCTGGTTGCAGAGGCCAGGAGATGGCCAGGCACACACCCCCATCTCCCCTGGGGGCCACACTCACTGCTCCTCCATACCAGGCCCGCCATCCCCCACTGTGGCTACTGTGGGGACAGCATACCGGGGCCAGATGCCTGCCCACCCCTCTGCCCAGGGTGCCAGCTGAGCTGGGCATCCAGGAGCAGGGCCTCTGCCTTGGCCTCACAGGCTGTCTTGCCTGGGAAGAGCATGTCCAGCCAGGGCTCAAGAGGGCCCCACAGGCAGGGGTCACCGCTGGGGGCTCCTGTGGTACTCCACTCCCCTCTGGGCAAGGCTCTGACTTGTGGGGGTCTGGGGGCTCCTCAGGCTTCATCCCTGGATTCCCAAAAATGCCAAGGTTCCAGGCCCATCACAAACACATTCTCGGCAGAGCCCTCCCCAAGTTGAAGGGACATGTGGTGAGTACAACTGTCGCCCCGCCCAGAGGTGCTGTCCCATGGCCACTGCGGGGACTTGGCTTCCTGCAGACTTCATTTGCCTTCTCCTGGGGGCTGCCAGGGGTGAGCTCGGGCTGAGCAGGCCCATGGACAGCATGTCCACCACCCCTGAGGGTGGCTGTACAGGGCCCTCAAATAGGGAGGTTTCTGGCAGGGCAGGCAGGCCCTGAGCACCGCCTGCCCTGCTTTACAGCCGATGTCTGCGGGGATTTACACATCCACGTGGTTCATGCAGTGCTTCATCAACCAGGTAAGGCTGCCCAGGGACGCTGGGTTCCAAGGCCTCCCTGTCCCCGACTCCTGTTGCCCAGGGAGGGACAAACCCCACCCTCAGATATGCCAAGTCCCTCCCGAGGAGCCCCAAGGGGCAGCCAGAGCCCTCCTGGTGGGCCCAGGGCACCCTGAAGTCTCAGGGACCCGCCGTTTCCACCTGGCTCCCTTCGGGAAGGGTGGGTCAACCTGGGGTGCAGCTGAGCCACCATCGTGATCTGCTGAGGTGTCCCCACCGAGAGGGTTAGCTGGTGCGCTGTCAGGCCCTAAGGACCCTGAGAGGGCTGGTGGGAGCACCTTTGTCCACCCAGATGAGCAGCTCTGGGACCTTGTCTGACGAACGGTGGGACTGCAGGGACCAGAGGCAGATGTGGCTTCTGATCCTGTGCTGGGACCCCCGTGCCCTGCTCAAGTGGCCCCTCCCATGCCCACTGTCCCCACAGACCCCCCCTTTCCGCTGACCCTGAGGCTCTGGGAGGCCTCCATCCTGGAGGGTGGGCACTTGCTCACGGCCATGGCCTACACCGTCCTCAAGGTGCACAGGAGGAAGCGGGCTTGAGAGTGGAGCACAGGCCACGGAGGAGGGAGTGCCAGCCACATGAAGGCGGTCAGGGTGCCCTGTGGTGAGCGCCCCTAGCTGGGGCGCTCCCTGGGGCTCTGTTGGGACAGATGGACCCCCATGGGTGGCGCACAGCGGAACACAGCCACCCCTCCCCCATGGGAAGACCCCCCAGGGTGGGGGGCTGAGCCTTCCTTGCAGGTCCCCCCATGGCCTGACGGCACCCCCACCCCTAGAGCGACTCCTAACGCTGCCCCTGGAAGGCTGCAGGAGTTCCTGCAGGACGCGCTGTCCCGGGCCAGGGCCCCGGCGGACGGCGCAGTGCGCATGCAGCTGCCGGCCTCCATGGCTGAGCTACCCAGGATGACGTATGACCTGCCCTGGCCAGGGGGGTTCAGCCCTGGTCTCCCCATGAGTCCCCCTCTCAGGCAGTAGTGGGTGGGTGAGCCCCGGGCTTTCCCCTCACTCCCGGCCATTCGCTCTTCTGGGCGGTCACCACAGAGCCCAGAGGTTGGTGGCCTAGAGGGCTGTTCTCAAAGCTGGGCCGGCTCTGCCATGCCTGGCCCCAAGGGCCCACCTTGTGCAGACCACAGCGATATAATTCCCTCCCAAACTTCCCAGTGATCTGTGAGGCCACAGGCAGGTGGCCCCCAGACCTCGGCTTTGAGCTGGAATGCTGGGTCCCTTCCCCTTCAGTCCCTGCCTGGGCCACCCCCAGGGCCACACGACAGGCCTGACTCCGTGACCCCACTGAGGCCCCGGCAATCAGCTCCACCCAGCCTGCTGAAGATGGCGCCACTGGGCCCAGGACACCCCTCCTGCCCTGAGGCAGCTGCAGCCAGCATCCCTCCCATGAGTGACCAGCACCGCCATGGTGGAGCCAGGACAGCACCCCAAGAGCTGCGCCAAGGCCCCACACGTCCGCATGACCCCCTGAGCTCTGTGTCCATAGGGAGCCTGGACGTTCAGGGGCCTCCAGAGGATGAGGTGACTGTGAGCACAGGGACCCCAAGGCTCCCGGGGACCCCGAGGTCCCCAGAAGCCAGCAACATGCCCTGCTTTTTTACGCTGAGCTCAAGGAGGATGGACTTTACCCCCACCCCCATATAGCACAAGTCCCTGACTCCAAAGGGCCTGAATTTGGGCTCCAGGAGAGCAGATGCCGTGTGATCACCCCTCAGCCTGGACTGTGACTAAAGGGGCTGCCCCGGCCAGTCAGGAACGCTGGCTCAAGGCAAGGCGAGCCCTCTAGGAGCTGTATGTGGTCTCCTGCAGCCTGAGAGTGCCCCACAAGGTCCCTTCAGTGACCTGAGGAGCCTCTGGGAACCACAGGCCACCTCCAGGACCTCACACGCATAAGAAGGTGGGGCCAGAGCAGAGGGTGCTGCTGTTTGGGCTGACACAACACACTGTCCAAGTCAGTGACTGCCTTTTGGGGCCCCTAAATCTCAGCAAATGCAACCCACCCGGGACCCAACTGGGTTCCCTGCCGCCCAGCCATTCCCTATGAAGGTCTCCCTCCAGGGATGGACAGACTTTGGTTTCAGTTTCCCCCCTTGCTGGTTAAAGGTTAATACATTTTCGTGCTTTAAGTGCTAGACTGGCTGGTTCTTGTAGCACCTAGACGTCTCCGAAGGATGCCCTCAGGGCCCCCAGAGGCAAAGGGAGCACCAGCTGGACAAAACTGAGGTTCCCAGCTGCCTCGTGGGAGGCCACAGGCACTACAGACTCCGAGCTTCAACCAAACCCCAGGATCAAGACCATCGGATGACTGTGACTCAGCCTGTGTCCGGTGGGCCAGGACTGGGCTCCAGGAGAGCAACAGCTGGCGGGCAGGGAGCATCAGTTCAGTCACTCTGTCCACCAACCTGGGCTGGCCAGGCTCCAGTGGCACTTCCTTTCTTCCCTGCCTCCTCCTCCCCACACCCATCTCGCACACCCTTTCCCACATCACACTGGACACCTCCGTGCCCCTCCACACCTGTCAGGGGAGCAGCACCTGAGCTCAGGCAGCCTAGGGCCCCCTCCTTGGGTGGGCGTGCTGCCGGATCTCACGCACCAGTGGAAGGAAGAGGGCACCGGCTCAAGGGGAACACTGCCTCTGCCTCGAGCAGAATCCCAGACCCTTCCCTGCCAGGAGCGAGTTCCGCCTGTGGCAAAGGTCATGAGGAAGGAGGCTTGGCATACTCAAAGGTGGGATGAAGCCTCAGGAGTCCCCCTGGAAATTCTCGAGCATCTACCCCCAAAACCAGAGTCTGCCTACTTTCTGCTTTGTGCTCTCACCTACACCTCTGACTTTACAGGGGGCTGTCCCCCACTACCTCTCTCTGAAAAAAGAGTTAACTTACAGCTCCAGTTAATAAAGTTCCTGAGTGTGATAGTGTTTCAACCTACAAACTCCTTTGGAAGTCCTCTAGCCTGCCTGAATAGGTTTTTCCAGCCACATGTGATTGCTCAGAGCCTCCCAACTGTGAGAGGCATGAGATGTTCTAAACTGTCTAAATACGGATTCCTTTGAGCAGTTAAAAGATTGATTAGAAATTGTATTGGTGAAGGGTTTTTCACTTGCTGGGCCAATGTTTGCTGCTAAGTCTCCATATCCCTTACCTGCTGTGTCCCCGGCAGTGTATTGATTAATATAATTGGTGTAAGTAGTAGCTTTAATGTTTGTAACCTGGGACCCTTGAGTTAATTCTTTTTCTTGTTATAGCCCACCACTCCTTTGCTCTGTAGGAATGCAACTTAATCTAATGCTTTTGGAGGGTGCTGCCTGACTTTAGAATAATCACCTATAGAGAAAAATAAGTTTCTTAAAATGTTAACAGGCCTCCGGGCCAGAAGATGATGCAAATCACCTAAACTTTTGCATATGATAAGTTTGCAGGAAGAAAGCCTGGCTTACTGCATGACTCTACCCCTTCCCCCATTATCCTCTATGCATAACTTAAAGTATAAAAACTACTTTGGAAAATAAAGTGCGGGCCTTGTTCACCGAAACTTGGTCTCCCCATGTCGTTCTTTCTCTTACCTTCCGGCTGAATTTTTCAGCCTCTTTTCTCCACTGAATTTCCTCACTGAGCTATCCTTATTTCAGCCTCTTTTCTCCACTGATTTCCTCACTGAGCTATCCTTATTCTATTACTCTTTATATCCTTAATTAACGTTTAATTAAGCAATTGTTTCCTGATCCTCGACGACGCCGTCCCCGCTTCGAATTCCCTGGATCCACCAGGGCTGGACCCCGGCACTTCCCCGTTCACCCCACAAATGGGGACCTGGGTCCTGCTTGTCTCGGGCTCCAGGGCACCCTACTGGAATACGTGTCCTCAGCAGCCCTCCCACTGCCCACTGAGGGGTCAGGGCTGACTGGGACCTTGGGGCGCTCTGGGGGCACATGGGCCAGGGCCATGCTCCCACTTGGCTCAGGGCAGCTCTCTCTGGGGACCTCCACCCTGGGAGCTGTGTCGGCCCAGACCCGGGTCCTGGACTCTCTCGCTGCCCCTGCCTCCCGGGGAGACTCACAGCTTGAGGGGCTGCTGGGTCAGGGGAATCGAAGTGGGTTCCAGGGGGTCCCTTAGCTGAAGCCAGAGGTCGAGCAGCTGCCCTGGATGGAGGGAGAAGGGGCAGTGAGTGCTGCTCCCAGGCAGTGGGGGTGGCACAGGGCCCTGGCTGGATGGGGGGCAGGGAGGGGGGCTTCCACCTGGTGCATCTGGGCCAACACATCACTGCAGGGGACGCTGCAGTTTTGGGTGAGGTTCTGGCCTGCTGAGACTCGACGGTACCATGACCAGGTCACACTCGTTCCCACCAGCACCACAGGTATGCCATCTGAGTCCTTCACCCACTTGATCTGCTCCCTACAAGGGGGAAGTCGTGATCCAGTGGGCAGGCTGCGGGCTGGGCTGCACTTGGCGTCACAGAGAGAGGACAGGAAGCCCCTGAGGGTCAGTGGTCAGCTCACCAGGGCTGGTGGATGCCCTTGAAGGACTCGGTATTGTTGATGCAAACACCCAGAGGAAAGCCCTCGCTGGTGCTCATGTACTGGTCTCCATGACGCTGACTCTCCTGGCCTGCTGTGTCCAGTAGGTAGGTCTCCCCATCAGTGACCACTTGCTTCCAGTAGGAACTTAGAGACAGCCAACCTTCCTGGGAGGGGACCCTCCCTCGCTCCTCTTGTGCCCCCAGGACCTAGGACAATGGGACCCCTCCTGCAGAGCAGGTGGAGGACAAGCCCCTGTCAGGAGCCAGGCTGTGGACCAGAGTCGGCTCACCTCCATGGTGGAGTTGTCCTCCACGGGGTGGTTCTCGATGAGCTGGATGGTCAGGGCACTCTTCCTCATACCATGGCGCCCACCACCACGAGCTTATCCTCCGTCATCACTCCTCAAGGGACCCCAACACCAGGCACTACTGTGGTTTCCTGTCCCACTGACCCCACTCGCACGCCCACTGAGCTCCTGGGGCCAGGCTGCCCGGGCCAGGCTTGTCTTCTGAACCAGGCATAGCAGCAAGAACGGTGGCCCAGGGACTTCCCTGGTGGTCTAGTGGTTAAGAATCTGCCTTGCAACGCAGGGGACAGGGGTTTGCTATGGCGAAACTAAGCCCCACGCCACAACTACTGAGCCGATAAACCGCGAGGAAAGATCCAACATAATGCAATGAAGACGCAACATGCCACAGCTGAGACTCAACGCAGCCAAATAAATACATACGTTGAGGCAGTCTGAGCGTGGGCTGGAAAAGTTTCCAGACACAGAGCATTTCATAAGGGAGGGTGTTTATTAAGAACCAAGAGCAGAGCTGAAGAGGCCGCAGCAGGCCAAACTCCTGACCGAGCAGGGAGAGTCGATAGTTCTCGTGCATAAACAGCCAACTTTTATAGCCTTGAGACAAAATTGCTATGGAAGGCTGGCATAGGGTGATTGGCTGGGGCGCTGTGGGGTGCTTACTAGAGTGGGCATCTTTGTCTAACTGGGAGTCAGAAAGCTTGTTAGTGATGATAGGGGGGGCTTCCGGCAAGGGTTACAAAGGGGCTCAGTTAGTTTTGGAAGTGACCTTGGTTCTGGGCTCCACTTCCGTGGCCTAGGGGCAGAATTCAACAAAATACTTTTTAACAAAATGAGGGGAAAAAATGAATGGTGACCCAGCCGCTCACCTGCAGCACCTCCAGCCCAGAGGTGTGAGGGGGCTCCTACCTCTAGCTACACTTAATGAGAGGAGCCAGCTCCCCAAAGGCAGGGCTGACAGTTGAGAACATTTCCCCAAGCACGCACCTGAATTAGAAGCTGCTGGGGAGGCAAAGAACTGAAACTGGAGGCATGGTGGGCCCAAGGTTATCAGCACCCTCTGGAGAACAGGTCTTGCCACAGTGGCAGGCACAGCAGTGTGTCTGGACAGGACTGACAGCCAACAACCGGCTCCAGGCGCCCCCTGCTCTCACCTCTGGGCATGTTGGTGCATTTGGAAAGTGTTCACTGAGCACCTACTGGTGCCAGGGGTTATTCCAGGCACAGGGTGACGGTCAGACAGAAAGAACCGCTGCCCTGGTAGACTTGGGCTAGCTCCAAAGAAAAAAAATCCACGTAAAGAAAATAAAGGGAAACCCGTGAGGTCCCATTGTCAGAAGATCTTTGGAGAACGTGAGGCAGGTGAGGAGGTAGACAGGTAGGGGCCAGGGCTCCAGGAAGCAGAAACTTATCACAAGAAAAGACCCGAAGGAGGTGTGGGAGCCAGGGCAGAGATGAGAAAGAAAAGGTCCCTAGCTGGGGTGTCCCCAGTTTTTGGTGCTTAAAGAAGGGATGCCCTTGTGGGGACAGTGGGCAGTGACATTCTGAACCCCAGGTTCTCCTGGTGTGCGTGATGGCCAACAGACGTCCAAGCTTTTTGGAGGGATTCTTGGGGATCTGGTGTGTGGGAGATCCTATCACCACGACCACGCGAGGGCCTGCACTTGTGGGCAGCCAGAGCACTTGTGGGACCCCAGAAGACAGGACCTGGGACCTGGAGCCTTGAGGAGGTGGCCCACCCGAGGCACGGTGGATCCGCCGCCTACGGCTCACCAGCGCCACCTTGTGCTCGCATAGTAGAGGAGCTAAGATTCCACATGCCTCTCCAGAGGAAAAAACAAAATATAAAACAGAAGCAAATGTAACAAATTCAATACTTTTACAAGGGCCCACATCCAGAAAAAAATTTTAAGAGACTTCCCTTGTGGTCTATGGGCTTCCCAAGTGGCACAGTGGTAAAGAATCCCCCTGCCAATGCAGGAGACCTAAGAGACACACGTTCAATCCCTGGGTTGGCAAGATCTCCTGGAGGAGGAAATGGCAACCCACTCCAGTATTCCTGCCTGGAAAATTCCATGGACAGAGGAGCCTGGTGGGCTACAGACCATGTGGTGGCAAACAGTCAGACACGACTGAGCACACACACAGCTAGTGGTCCACGGGCTGGAACTCCCAGCTCCCAGTGCAGAGATCCTGGGTTCTATCCCTGGTCAGGGAACTAGATCCCACAAGCCACAACTAAGAGTTCAAAGGCCGCAACCAAGACCCAGTGCAGCTAAATAAAATTTAAAATACTTTTTAAAAAATTAATAAATAAATCTTAAAAGAGAGGACTGGAAAATGTTCCTGTATCAGTCAAGTGTTTCTTTGGCTCCTAGAGACAAGCACACACAGGCTCCAGGCTCTGTACATGCCAAGTCACTTCAGTCGTGTCCAACTCTTTGTGATCCTGAAGACTGTAGCCGGCCAGGCTCCTCTGTCCATGAGATTCTCCAGACAAGAATACTAGTGGGTTGCCATGCCCTCCTCCAGGGGATCTTTCCAGCCCAGCAATGGACCTGGGTCTCCTGCATTGCAGGAAGATTCTTTACCTTCTGAGCCACCAGGGAAGCCCAGGCTCCGTGGGCCTCCACTAACCAGGCACCTCCCCGGGCAGCCCTGTGTGTGGGGCTGCAGGTGAGACTGGAAGCTGTGGTCTCTTCCTGGCCTGGGCAGACAGAGGGTGGGTTCCAAGCCTCCCTCCTCCACACTGGGCCCCACTGTGCACAGTAATGGCCTACTAGGTATCAAGTGCTTTCTGATGTTGCTAACAACCTCAGGTAGGTTGGCTCCCGTTTACAAAGAAAGAATCTGAAGGGTGGAGAAGGCACTTCACCTACCTCAGGTGAGTCCCAGATCCCCTGAGTGTAAAAGCTGGAATTCAAATACTTCTTTATTATTAGTCACCATGCTGTACGTTACATTCCCATGACAGCTTTAAAAAATTGTTTTTTTATTTTTAGCTGTGCTGAGTCCTTGCTGCTGCAAAGGCTTTTCTTTATTTGTAGCAAGCACGGGTTACTCTAATTGCAGAGCACATGCTTCTCATTGGGTTGGTTTCTCTTGTGAAGAACTGGCCCTAGGGTGGGCTTTAGTAGGTGCTGCATGTGGGGTCAATAGCTGTGGTGTATGAGCTGAATTGCCCCGGGTCACGTGGAATCTTCCCAATATGTGATTAGTCACTCAGTCACGTCTGACTCTTTGTGACCCTTTGGACAATTCCCGCCAGACTCCTCTGTCCTTGGGACTTGTCAGGCAAGAATACTGGAGTGGGTTGCCATATCCTCCTCCAGGGGATCTTCCAGACCCAGGGATGGAATCCAAATCTCCTGTTTCCTGCATTGCAGGTGGACTCTGAACCACGGACCACCAGGGAAGCCCCCATGACTGCTTTTATAACATGAAGATTGTACCGTTTAGCCCACTTCTCTCAGGTTTGTGCAACCCCCAACCCCCTGCCCCGGCAGCCACTAACCTGTTCTCTGTACCAACGAGCTAGATATTCTTTTCTTTAATATTTTTAAAGATTCTATATTTAAGTGAGGTCTTATATTTGCCTCTTTCCTGACATTTCACTTAGCATAATACCTTCGAGGCCCATCCATGTTGTTGCAAATGACAAGATTTCCTTTTGTAATGGCTAATATTCATATATATATATAAAATGTAATATATGGCATATCATCTTTATCTATTCTTCTACGGATGAGCATTTAGGTTGCTTCCATATCTTGGCTATTTTAAATAATGTTACCTTAAACATAAGGGCACATATGTCTGTTTTTCCTTTTCTTTCTGTAAATACCCAGAAGTGGAATTGCTGGATCATATGGTAGTTCTATTTCTAATTTCTTAAAGAAACTTCATACTGTTTTCCTTAGTGACCACACCAATTTACACTCCCACCAAGAGTGCCTTAAGAGTTCCCTTTTCTCCACATTCTGGACAACACCTGCTATTTCTTTTTGATCACAGCCATTCTATAGGCGTGAGGTGTTATCTCCTTGGGGTTTAAAATACCATGTCCCTGATTAGCATACACCCTTTCATGTACCTATTGTTCTGTATGTACGTATTGTTTCATGTACCATGTACTGTATGTCTAAGGAAAAACTTTCAGATTTTCCGCCCATTTTTTAACAAGATTCATTTTTGCTATTGAGTTACAAGTTCTTCATGTAGTTTAGATATTAAAGTGAAAGTGTTAGTTGCTCAGTCGTGTCCAACTCTGTGACCCCATGGACTGTAGCCCACCAGGTTCCTCCGTCCATGGGATTCCCCAGGCAAGAATACTGGAGCAGGCTGCCATTTCCTTCTCCAGGGCATCTTCCTGACCCAGAGATGGAACCTGGGTCTCTTAGTATTGCAGGTGGAGTCTTTACCATCTGAGCCCCCATTAATTCCTCAGCAGATACATGATTTGAAAATACTTTCTCATTTCATAGATTGTCTTTTCATTTTGTTGATGTTTTCCTTTTCTGAGCACAAGTTTTTAGTTTGATATAGTCCCACTTGTTTATTGCTTGTTGCCTTTGTTTGGTGCCAATTCAAAAATATTATCCTCAAGACCGATGTTAAAGAGCTAGCTATTGCCCATGTTCTCTTCTAGTTTTATGGTTCCAGGACTTATGTTTCAGTCTTTAATCCATTTTGAGTTAATTTTTGTGGATGGTGTAAGACAGTGGTCCAGTTTTCCCAACACCATTTATTGAAGAGACTGTCCTTTCCCTATTGTATATTCTTGGCTCCTTTGTGGTAAATCAATTGACTACAAAGGAGCATTTGTAAATAAACCTGTGGGTTTACTTCTGGGCTCTGTATTCTGTTCCATTGATCTGTTTCTGTATTGCTTTGATTACAATAGCTTTGTAGTATGCAGTATTAAATCCAGGTTAAATCATGCAGTATGATAAACTCAGCTTTGTTCTTTCTCAAAATTACTTTGGCTGTTTGGGATCTTATGTGGTTCTATACAAGTTTCAGGATTCTTTGTTCTAGTTCTGTGAAAAATGTCATTCAAATTTTGGTAGGGATTATAGTTTTAACAATATTAATTCTTCTGTTGCTGAACCAAATGTAGCATCACTCACCCACACAAAGTAAAGCCAACCTACTGATGCATCTCTGTGGTGAAGGAAAGTGCAGTGATTACTGCAGGGCCCCAAGCAAGGAGTTCAGGAAGCCAATGTTTATCTTATTCTATTATTTACTTATTTGTTTGGCCACACTGCTGTGCCCCTTGCAGGATCTTAGTTCCCTGACTAGGGATTGAACCCAGGCCTCCTGCAATGGAAGCTCAGAATCCTAACCACGAGACCACCAGGGGATTCCCCCAGGCAGCTAATGTTTAGAAGGCCTAAACATCAAGGCTTTCAGGGAAAGAGTTTTAAATTAAAGGCCAGGTGTATTTAACATTCTTCTGACTGATTAATTGGGACTCAACATCATCAGCCTTCGTGTTAACTTCTTCCCCCTGGTGCACGTTTCAGTATCTGCAAAACAGCTCAAAGGACATGCCTCAGAATATTATCTATAGCCCTTGAGGAGGAACTAAAGGTCCTTGGCTTTAATGGTGAAACTATTATTTTTGTCTTGCTTGACTCTTTCCCTGTGTTTCTGTATTTCTGCACTTCTCTGATAGAATTTACTCTTTGAAACTTGGGGAAAGCCGAGGAGGTTCAAGTTTTTCTACAGACAAGGCAGGCAAAGGACATGGTGGGGTCTGTCCCAGGAAGACCCTGTAGGGTCCTGCGCAGTTGAACTTCCAATCCATGAGCATGGCCTATCTTTCCATTTATTTGTATCTTCAATTTCTTTCCTCTGGGACTTCCCTGGTGGCCCAGGGGTTAAGAATCCGTTTTCACGTAAAGAACAGACTTTTGGACTCAGTGGGAGGAGAGAGAGAGAATTTGAGAGAACAGCACTGAAACATACACATCACCATGTGTAAAGCAGATAGCCAGCGCAAGCTTGATATATGACGCAGGGCACCCAAAGCCAGTGCTGTGACAGCCTGGAGGGATGGGGTGGGGAGGGAGGCGGAGGGGCGTTCAGGATGCAGGTGACACATGCATATCTGTGGCCAATTTATGTTCAGTTCAGTCGCTCAGTCGTGTCTAACTCTTTGCGACCCCATGGACTGCAGCATGCCAGGTCTCCCTGTCCATCACCAACTCTGGGAGCTTACTCAAAACTCATGTCCATCGAGTCAGTGATGCCATCCATCTCATCCTCTGTCGTCCCCTTCTCCTCCTGCCTTCAATCTTTCCCAGCATCAGGGGCTTTGCCAATGAGTCTGTTCTTCCCATCAGGTGGAAGCTCAGAGTCCTAACCATTGGACTGACAGGAATTCCCTCAAAACCCACTTCTTCTTCCTCAGATTCTACTGCCCTTATGCAAATGGAGACACTATGTCTACTTTGCTATTTATACCCTGGGCAGGGTTGAGATCTGAAGGTCTCTTACTCTGGACTGGCCAAAGGATGGGGAGCCAAGTCCCGGTCTGCTTCCCCCTCCCCAGTAGGATCACAGCAACTCCCACCTATAACGGGCATGTCTAGTATAAACATTTGCTGGGGCCCACACTGGGCTGAGCACTGAGGGATACTGGAAGCTTAACAGTGAACAGTTAACGAAGCTTAAGCTGGACCGTCCTCTGGAGGTCTTGTGTATACTCTAAGGTGCTGAGCATGAACATTCAGGCCCCTGTCAAACCTAACCGCTCTAGTCCACATGCCTCATACCTAACTCAGGACACCAGAGCTACTGGAGCAGGGAGCAAATATGGTAGGACTCCCTGGCTTTGAGTGTCATTTAATAACCAACTCAATGACGATGTGCAATCCTCTTAATACTTTTCAAAAATTTTATAATTTTGGCCATGCCTTGAGGTACATGGGATCTTAGTTCCCTGACCAGGGATAGAATCTGTGCCCCCTGCAGCGGAAACTTGGAGTCCTGACCACTGGACCAGTAGCAAAGTCTGTCTCTTTTTTCTAAATACTTCATGATCATGGTAAAGAGCAAGTCTCATTTTAATACCAGTGCATCTTAAACCTGTCCCTGATGCTGGTTAATTTCTCTTGAACAACAGGATTCAGGTCCAGAGCCTTCAGCAGGTAATGGTATAGGATTACAATTTATAGTATCATTTCTCTTTTGTTTTCATTGCTTTTTGTTTATATTCACTTATTTCTGTACTTAGCTTTTATTTATGGCCAGTAACAGTATTCAGTAGTTTCTAGTAGCACGTTATTAGGGTCAAAGATAATACCATGAGTTTGAGGAGTTAGTTTCAATTATGAAGTCTGCCACAGCTCTGGAAAAATAACAAAATTTTTCCTTTGTAAAACAGACATGCTGGCTTAAAGACGCTCCTCTGCCCCTAAATAAGGATATAAACATTACCATGTGTCCAATGCACCCTATAGTATGAAGGGAAGGTCCAAGTACCAAAACTTAACAGCAAAACAGATAAGCACAATGTAACAACAAAGATGGTTGTTTCATCTCCTGATTTATTAACTAGTCATAGACCCCATCAGTGACAGAGGCAGTCTCACTCTTGTAACAGTTTTAAAAGTATGATTTTAACCCAGCTATAGACATTAACATGCTGCTGCTGCTAAGTCGCATCAGTCGTGTCCGACTCTGTGCGACCCCATAGATGGCACCCACCAGGCTCCGCCGTCCCTGGGATTCTCCAGGCAAGAATACTGGAGTGGGTTGCCATTTCCTTCTCCATTGCATGAAAATGAAAAGTGAAAGTGAAGTCCCTCAGTCATGTCCAACTCTTAGCGACATACTCCTTTCCAAATGATTCTGTATTTTCAAGGTTACTGAAGAGAAATGGCAACCCACTCCAGTATTCTTGCCTGAGAAATCCCACAGACAGACGAAGCTTGTGGGCTCCAATCCACGGAGTCACAAAAGAGTCCCACTCGAGTTAGCAACGGAACAATAAGGACAGTGTGAAATGTTATCAATTGTGCGAAGCCGGGTGAACCTTCACACAGAATGTCTCGATTATTGTTCCAATTTCCTCTGAGACTACAATTACTTCAAACTGAATTAAAAAATACATGTCCCTCGTGGAAAGAGAGAATAAACCTCTTAGGTCAAATTTTAAAACGAAAATCTGCAAGTTACCCTAGTCAGGAGAACCGTAAAGCCCAGTGAAAAAGGCTTATTTCCGTCTAAAGTTTCTTACCAACTCTGGCAGTGATAAAGACGACATGGCACGTTTCTCTGCTCTCCCCAACTCTTAAACCAGGGAGGCTCTCAATGAGCCGTCTGCTCACAGCGAACAGGTGAGAGGGAGGCCCCCGATTTTGTGAAAACCCAGGGAGAGAACGTTGCAAATAATTTACTTCCACCACTCTGCGTTTGAGACTCACACGCACGAACTGCACATTCCCGGGCCAGCATTCTGCGGGGGCCGGGAGCCCGGTGGAGACCCGGGGGGGTCTGAGTTTCATCTCGCGGCCTCCGACGGCAGCAGAGAGTCAGCCTGGCTCAGGGCGAGCTGGTCCTTCTTCTCCTTCTGCAAAACGTGGTCCTCCCACAGCGCCTGGTCCACCTGGTCGTCGGTGAGCACCACGGGCTTGTATTTCTCGTCGAAGAGCCGCTCATTGGCCTCCGAGTGCAGCTGGTGGGGCCCGACGACGCGCAGGTGAGCCGGCAGGTGCAGGAACTCGTCGTCGTTGATGTCGCAGTCGCGCATCCGGGCCCCCAGCACCCACCAGCGGCCCACGAAGCCCACATCCAGAATCCGGTCCGGGAAGTCGGTCCAGCGGGGCTGCAGGTACCGACAGCGAGCCTGGTAGAGGCTGGCCTGGGCATCGAAGGGCGCCTCGTACACCAGCGAGAAGAGGCCCAGGCTCACGTGGCGCAGACAGCCGCGACCACGCAGCCAAAGCAGCCGCTGCACGAACGCCTCCGAGTCGCGGTTGCGAGTGGCGGGCGCCAGCAGCAGAAGGGTCCCCGACGCGTCGAGCAGCGCCTCCTCGAAGGCTGCCTCGCTCGGTGCCAGGGAGCAACAGGCCGCCGCGCCACCCAGCAGCCCTAAGTACACGGCCGCCTTCCCGGGCCGGGCCCGCGCCGCCGCCGCCGCGTCCTTGCAGGCCTCGGCGTAATCTTGGAGCAGCGAGCGGGCCCAAGCGCCTGAGGGGAGAAAAGAGCATTGAGAGCCGCCCGGCGCTGGCGCCACCCATCCCGCCGCCTCCCGCCGCTACTCACCCAACCGCGCCCACACGCCGGGCTTTGCGGCTGCAGCGTCACGCGCCTCTCTACGGCTTCGGGACCAAAATCTCTTCAGAGCGGCAGCCGCCATTGTCTTCCGGCTGGGCGTCCGCACTCCGAAGAGAAACACCATGCATACAAAACAGAAGGCCCGGAGAATCTCTTCTGTGCAAGCGTCAACATCACCGGAAATCGTTCCCCATCGGAAAAGGATAGCAGACGGACCGACGCCGGATGTTGCTGTCAGATCTGAGAGGGGTCATCTGCGGCGGTAGGCGGGTCGCGCAGGCGCAGAGAGTCCGGGCCCCGCCGGTTGAGATCGCCTCAGGTAAGGGGGGCGTGGGTACACCTGCGGGGCAGGAGAGGCGATTTAACGTTCCGGTGGGTGCGGGAGCCGCCAGGCCGGGCTTGGGGTTTGGGCTGGCGTCCAGGAGCGGCGCCGACTGGTGTCGAGAGAGGGTCTGATTGGCCTCTATCCTCAGAGGGATGCGGTGACGACCCTGAGAGACCATGGCAGCGGCTGACGAGCTGGCCTTCCACGGTGAGTGCAGCCGCGACCCGGCCCGAATCCTGCTCCTTCCACTGGCCGAAACCTCCCATCGAGTTTCCAGCTCAGATCTAACCCGGACCCCAGTCAGCTGTGAACAACCACCCAGACATGAAACCCATTCCTAACTCGAACCCCGTGCGTGCTTAGTCTCTCAGTCGTATCCGACTCCTTGCGACCCCATGGACTGTAGCCGGCCAGGCTCCTCTGTCCATGGGATTCTCCCGGCAAGAATACTGGAGTGGGTTGACACTTCCTCCTCCAGGGCATTTTCCCAATCCAAGTATCAAACCCGGGTCTCCTGCATCTCCTTCCTGCATTGGCACCGCTCCCATCTTAAACTCAGACCACAAATCTGAGGCTCTGCCCCATCCCTGAGCCAGCCCTCATTGTGGTCCTGTGTTAGGAAGGAGGGGACACGCCTCCTTCCCACTCACCACAGTTGAGGAAACTCTGGGCTGGGGGTAACACCGAGGTGGGGATGGTTACTCTTGGCTCCCAGATGTCGTTCAGTCCCTAAGTCATGCCCGACTCTTTGTGACCCCATGGACTGCAGCACGCCAGTCTCCCCAGACAAGCTGTGGGCAAAACGAAATTGCCTCGACTCCCAAATACACCTGTGTCCCATATTCCTTCTCGACAGAGTTTGAGGAAGCTACTAATCTGCTGGCCCAGACCCCGAATGAGACCACCACCAGAAGTGATCAGCTGAGCCCTAAGGGGCACGTGGCTGTGGCAATGGACTCAGGCGGCAGTTATGGAGCTGAGGATGAGGTAGAGGAGAGCGACAAGACTGTGGTGAGTCCCAGGAGTCCCTGTGCCCTGCCTCTGTCTTGTCCCTTCTACCCTCCCTCTGGCGCACCCCTCCACCCCCACCCCCGCACCCCCAGCACTGAAAGTCTGCACTGTGCAGCTCCTACAGGAGGAGAAGCAGCAGCCTGGTTTCTGGACCTTTGGCTACTATCAGAGCTTCTTCGACGTGGACACCTCACAGGTCAGACCCGGGAAGCTGGTGGGATGGGGTGCAGCCACTATTCACTGAGAACTTCCTGTGCACCAGGCCTTGGGCCATTGCTGGCAATAGGCACATGGGAGAACAACCCCCACCCAGGCTGGTAGACATGACTGGGTGGACTGCATGTGTGTGGCCTGAGTGGGACTCGGGAACACGGGGAGCACACATGACATGGTGCACAGGGAAAGGCCCCCTGGAGAAGGCGACAGATTTGCTGGGACTTAGACAAGCAGGTAGACTTAGAGTGGAGGGAAGCATAAGTATGTTCCAGGCACGGGGAACAGCATAGGCAGGGGACCAGAGGTGAGAGAAGCCAACCACTGCTGCAGAGGCTGCCTCTCACTCAGTCTGGAGAGTGAGGTGGGGGCCAGGCAGAGGCCAGATCACCAAGGATCTCATGAGCTGTACTAAGGAGTTTGGGTTTTCTCCTAAAGGTGCTAGGGGGTCATGGAAGGGTTCAGAGCAGGAAAGGACTGAGTGACATGAAATTGGAGGCCAGGGTGGGAGATGGTGATAAGCCAGGGTTGTGGAGTAGGGAAGACGTTGGCAGAGATGGGGGAAGATAACCCAGGATTTGTTGACAGTTCTTATTGGGGGCAGGAGGCAGTGGACAGTGGGGGAGTCCCGGGCAGCCAAGCACAGAGGAGGGGGAAGCAAGGAAAAAGATGGCAGGCCCTGAAGCGTCCTTCAGAGTAGGGGGACACTGGGATATTGAGTAGGGGCTGCCCAGGGCAAGGGGCTCCAGGCCACAGGAGAGAAATGAGAGCATGGAGGAGGTGGGAGGTCAGCAGGGAAGGAACCCCTAAGGAGGGTGACCCTCTTTCCTTTGTGGGTAGTGAGGGAGCCCCAGATGGGCTTCTGTCCTAGGTCCTGGCCTTGCCCCGCAGGTCCTGGACCGGATCAAAGGCTCGCTGCTGCCCCGACCCGGCCACAACTTTGTACGGCACCACCTGCGGAATCGGCCAGACCTGTATGGTGAGTGAGGTTGTGCGTTCAGTTCATTCAGTTACTGATGCAACACATGTTGACAGAGGGCCAGGCCCCGGTATACAGCTGAGCACAAAGCACAGTCACTCGGGTAGAATTGAAACGTACTCTGTTCATGCAGACAGGGCCAAGCGAGGCTGCAGAGGGCTGCGGGGCTGGGAGGAGAAGCAGAGTGTTTAGAGGGTGGGAGCTGCTATGTTGTGTGGGTTGCTCAGGGAAGGCCCTGCTGAGGAGGGTGAGGGAATGAGCCTAGTTGGTGTCGGGGTTAAGGGTGGCGAGACCTGGGAGAAGAACATCACAGAAGAGGCATGTGGCGGAAACAGGCTTGCACTGCAGGGCAGCACTGTGACTGCACTGGAACGAGCTGCCAGCAGGCCCCAGAGGTGATCGGTCAGACCACATGGGCCTCCTATGCTTTGGTGAGAAGAGATCTTAGCCAAGTGCCCTTGGGTGCTGCAGGCCCTGTGGGGGGCAAGGGCAGAAGCTGGAGGACCAGGGAGGAGTCGCGTGTGGGATCATGGGCCTGGCCTGGGAGGTAGAGAGTGGGGGTTAGATCCTGGCAAACGTGGAAGATGGAGCCAACAGGGTGTGCTGACACACTTGATGGGTGGGAGGAGAGGTGGCAAGGATGCTTCCCAGCTTTTGCCTGGACTGTGAGAAAGCGGGACCTTCCCTGGTGGCTCAGATGGTAAAGAATCTGCTTGCAATGCAGGAAACCAGGGTTCGATCTCTGGAGTGGGAAGATCCCCTGGAGAAGGGAATGGCAACCCACTCCAGTATTCTCATTGGAGAATTCCATGGACAGAGAAGCGTGGCAGCTACAGTCCATGGGGGTCACAGAGTTGGACACGACTGAGTGACTAACAATTTCCCCAGAAAGACGGAATTCTATTTATCAATGGGAAAAGGCGAGAAGATTCTAAGGGAAAGAGTGGGCATGCTAGGTGGAATGGAACGTTGAATAGGAGCCCCAGGTTCAGGGCAGAGGCCCAGACTTGGGACACTGGGGGTTGTGGGCACAGAGGTGGCAGAAGGCCCTGAGGTTGGACGAGCTCACAAAAGGGGTGAATGAACACAGAGGAGGTTTGAGAACTGGCCTGGGTGGGCCCCTCATTGTTAAAGAGCTCAGGGAGTCAAAGAGGCTGAGGAGTTGCCAGTGAGATGAGACAAAAGCAAGAGTGTAAAACCCTGGGAACCACATGGAGAGTGTTTCCAGATGGAGGGGGATCAGCTACGTCAAAGGCCACTGAAAGGCCGAGAGAGGTGAGGGATGGAGGCTGGATTCAGCTGCTAGTCTGTCACTAGTGTGACACCATATCAAGGGAGCAGTGGGGGTGGAGGCAGCCCTGAGCTTGGAAAGAGGCTGGGACCGGATGGCGCAGGTCACTAGTCCTGGGAGCTCCCACCCTGGGGCCCTGACCGTGCTCCACCCACAGGCCCCTTCTGGATCTGTGCCACGCTGGCCTTCGTCTTGGCCATCACTGGCAACCTGACCCTGGTGCTGGCCCAGAGGAGGGACCCATCCATCCACTACAGCCCCCAGTTCCACAAAGGCAAGTAAAGTGGGCAAGGCCTGGGAGCTGGCAGGGCTCGGGGTGCCGTGGGGCCCAGGAGTGATAACCTGATTGGCCTGCAGTGACCGTGGCCAGCCTCACCATCTACTGCTATGCGTGGCTGGTGCCGCTGGCGCTGTGGGGCTTCCTGCGGTGGCGCAAGGGTGTCCGGGAGCGCATGGGGCTTTACACCTTCCTGGAGACTGTGTGCGTCTACGGCTACTCCCTCTTTGTCTTCATCCCCACTGTGGTGAGTGGGGCCCAGGGGTGGGTGGGTCCTGGGCGCCACAGGGACGACCTGCTAGCCAGCTGCCTCTATCCCCCCCAGGTCCTGTGGCTCATCCCTGTCCCATGGCTGCAGTGGCTCTTCGGGGCCCTAGCCCTAGCCCTGTCAGCTGCTGGCCTGGTGTTTACCCTCTGGCCCGTTGTCCGTGAGGACACCCGGTGGGCAGCTGGGGTGCTGCTGTCTGTGGTGGTGCTACTCCACGCCCTCCTGGCCATGGGCTGCAAGGTACTGGGCTGGGGTGGTCACAGGCTGGGCTCGGGGTGGGGACTCAGTTTGCCGGCTCTGACGCTGACCCAGGGCTCTCGGATCAGTTTTATTTCTTCCAGCCACTGCCTCCAGAGCCCATGCCATCTCCCCACCAAGCCACCTCTCAGCCTCCAGCCACAATGTTGCCACCCACCCTGCCAAGGTCCGTGGCAGCCTAGGAAGGCTGAGCCTGCAGGTAAGGAACTGTCCCCAGCTGTGGCTGGGGGCAGGGTCTCCAGCTCCAACTGCACTCCCCCGCCCCCCGCCCGATGTTAGAAGCCACAGGGCCACTTCTCAGTTTCTCTCTTTCAGGCCCAAGAGATGGTGACTGGAGGCTCCCCTGAAACCTCAAGATCATTTCGCTACTTTCCAGACTTTTCTTACAAAGCAAACACTTTTATTTTCTATGCAAAGGTGATTCAGAGAATTTATATAAAGGCGGGAGAGGGGCACAGCAGGGAGCTTCCAGGGCGGCCATCGCCCCCAGGGGCCACCCCAGCCTGGGCCGCACTTGCTCTTCCTGGGGTGCCCAGAGAGCGGGCCTTGAGCTGAGCCTGAGCTCCGCCACATCCAAGTCTGGGGTTGTTAGAAACGGGGGAGCAGAATTAGAAGAAAACTGCCTGTGCTGAAACATATATTTCCGTGGGTTTTTTTATTTTTTTCCTTTTCTTTCCTTTTTTTTTGGAGAGGTCCCTGCAAGGCCCCTTCCCAGGCTGGGGTGGGACCAGAATGCCATCAGAGTAGGAGGGGCGGGAGGAGCATCTACAAATACTGAAGGGGGTACACAGGCCTAACGTTAGCTACAAGGAAAAAGGACGCCTTCCACGACAGACCCTTGAGGTTTCTGCGTCTGCCCCAAGCGGCTGACGCTGACCCTTCCCTCCAGGCCCAGGGCCCCCAGGCCACCCTTTCTAGCTCTGGGTGCAGGTGGGGGCTGGGTCTGCAGGGGGTCAGGGACAGGACAGCAGCAAGAGGCAGGGGCTGAGGACGGAGGGCCTTCCCGACAGCCGGGTGGGTTGTACATTCAAGTGTGAGGTGAACCCTTTGGTGGGAGGGGGCCGAGGGGCTCCCTGGGCTCCAGGGGCCCGGCCCCACCCCATCCTGAAGACTCGGTAGGGCCACCCCTCGCCACTGAGCCTCTGAGCTGGGGAGAGGGGCTGCTGGCTCGGCCCGGCCGGCCTGATTTCTCAGAGGGTCTATGGATTGACACTGGTTCTTTTCATAAAAAAATAAAATTAAAAAAAGCAGCATGTCACGCCTGTGGTGACCAAGGCCTGGTAGTTGAAGGGGAGGCCCCTCCAGGAAGGGGCCAGCACTGCCTTCCCTGCTGGAGACAGGCAGGGGACCGGCCCGAGGGACCGGGCAGGGCGGCCACTGCCCCCTCCCTCCCCACCAGGCCTGCAGCTATCAGGCCCGGACACGCCTGTTACAGAAGATGTCAAACCCAGGTCAGGGTGGAGAGGGCCGGGGGGTGGGGGGGGCACAGAGCTCCCACGACATGATCATGTGTAAAATATGGCAGCGACACGCGCTTGGGGCCAAGATGTGGGTGGGCAGTGGGGTGGGGGCGGCGGCGGCGGCAACGTCGTGTAAAAAAGTGTTCAAGTTCCCGTAGCAAAGAGGGCTGTGGCCGGGTATGTGGGTCTCTCCAGTACAAGGGTCAAAGCCGCCCAGGGTGGGGCAGGGTCTTCATTTGGTTTCCTGGTGCTGTCAGTCCGTTCCACGCCGCAGGGGCCTAGCTCCCATAGTGCATGGTGTTGGTCGGGATGGACATGGGTGAGGCCATGGAGATGGCGGGGCCGCCCATGGTGAACTGGCTGTTGACTGCATAGTGGGCGCTGGAGCTGCCGCCACTGCTGCCCTGGGCGCCAGAGGATCCTGTGGGGCAGGGGGTGGGCACTAAGGGGCCGCCTCTGTCCCATTGCCCGCCCAGACCCATGGCAGAGTCAGAGAGAAAGAGCACAGGAGAGAGGGCAGGCGGGCGCCCGGGCACACGCACACCCGCGGGGCCCTGCGACCCCCGCCCACCATTACCTTGGACAATCCCCGTGCTCATTATGGAGCCCATCCGGGAGTGGGTGTGATTGACAATCCCCGTGTTGGCTGCACAGCAGGAGGAAGGAAGGAAGGAAAGGAGATGGCGTCACCGCCCCCAGCCTGCCCGGCCCATGTGCCCGGCGTGGTGGGTGCTCACACACGGGTGAGGGTGGGTGCGGTGCCCGCAGAGCAAGGTGGAGAGGCAGTTGCGGGGCGGAGCTCAGCCCCCGGGGAAGAAGCAAAGGTGGTGAGGCAGAAGGCCCGAGCTCACAGTGGTCCTGGGCACACCCACCCCCTGGGCTCACCTAGGGGAATCAGGTTGTTGTGGCCCACACTGGAGCCTCCGGCAATAACACTGCTCAGGTCGTAGGCGGTCGGCATTCCTGCACCAGGGAGCGAGAGGTCAGGGCAGGAGGGCTCGAGGGCCAGCACCGGCGGGCGTCCAGGGAAGGACCCTGCCCCCACCCCCACCCCACGCACAAGCGGGCTGCTCACCGGCCACGGCCATCCCACTGCTGAGGTTGTAGGTGCTGCCGGCATTCCACATGTTCTCCGAGGGGGATGTGTAGTGGGAGCCAGGCGGCGGGGAGGGTGTCGTGCCTGTGTATCTGCAGCAGAGACGGCCCGTGGGCAGGGCGAGGGGCAGCGGGCGAGGAGGGTGCCCCCCGCGCAGGCCCAGGGCCCGTCCTACCTGAAGAATGGGTTTTTCAGGTCCAGGAGGTTGCTGGACTTGGAGCCTGTCTGGTCCACCTGGGCCACAATACTGATGTCGTAGCTCTGTCTGCGGGGGCAGGGAGGGCGGCCATGAGCTGGCTGCCGGGAGGGACCGAGCCCCTGCTGCCCCCAGCCCCCGGCGGCTGCTCGCACCTTTTGTTGGCAATAAGCAGACATGTCCCTGAGAGCGTGTCCCCGGCCTTGGCGAACAGTGGCGACTGGAACAGGCACCGGACTTGGTACCAGTGGGTCAGGGGCTCCGTCGGGGCCGTGGACAGCCACACAGTCATTCTGCCAAGCAGGGACAGGCATGCCCTTGACTGGGCTAGACCCCCACCTTGTGCATTTTGAGCTCTCCCCAAGCACCTACCCTCTACCCCTGGCCCTCGCCACCCAGGGGTCCCCTGGAGCGGAGACAAGCTGGCTGTCCAGTAAGTTCTACCTATGCCCACTCACCCTGACATACAAGAGACACAATCAGGTCCCGTGAAGAACAGTCACTTTGAACAGGGTAGACCACCACCCTCCTCCAATAGTCTATTGCTCGAAGGCCAGCTCCCACTGCCTTCTGCAAGGAGCAGTAGCACCCAGCAGAGTCGAGTCAGGCCCTCCCAGCCCCCAGTGCATCATCTGAGCCAGCCAGGCCTGGAGTTACCACCTGGGGCTGGAGTGGGGGGGCCACCTGCTCTGCTCGGGTGCACTCACATAGAGCCGATGAAAGCGACATCAAACCAGAAAGCCAGACCGTGAACCAGTCCGGAATGCAGCATGTGGAACTTGAATGGGATTTCTATCCTGTAAGGCAAAGGGCAGTGATTGCTGGGGAAGCTGACAGGGCTTCTGGGAGAGGAGAGGGGTGTGGGGGCCCCAGCCCATCCAGCCTGGGAAGCAGGGTTCTGCCCAAGGGAGCCAGCAGTGGCCCTGACCTCCAGAAGGAGTTGAGCCCAGGAGGACGGGGTGCCAGGGGTGGAGGGCTGCTGGTACCTGTGCAAATCTCCTTCTTTGGCTTCTAAGAAGTTCACCGTGTACTTAACGGACTTGGCCATCAGGATCCGGATGTCAAATGTGTCCTGGGAGAGAGCAGAAGAGTGACCTGGCTTCAGGCACAGGGGCTGTGAGGAGAAGGGGAAGCCCGGCCCTCTTCCAGGCTGGCTGCAGCCTCTAGGCCATTTGGCTCAAACCAGTTTGCAGTTTGCCCTTCTCGGCCTTGCTGGGGGGAGGAGGAACTGGTCTGACACAGTGAAGGGCAATTAGGTGACAGCTCTCAAAATGACAACTATTCATCTGCTTGAAAGACTTGGCAGTTCCACTTCAGGGATTGTAACCTATAAATCTATGTGCACATGTACAAAACTTCCACCCATAGTTACAGATTGCCAAGAGCAGAAACAGCCTGGAAGGTAAACTAGTGATGGCCCAAGAGTAAAAGATCACGCATGTGAAAAAGGACGAAAAGGCTCTTTAGAATAGATGGGGAAAGATCTCCAAGATAAATTGTTAAGCAAATCCACAAACATCAAGTGAGAGAACTACGCTGACATCCACTCACAGCTATGACGGAGATTTCATGTCAGACTGCCAAGAACTATATGAACTGAATAAAAAAGAACAACAACGACAGTTGTCTGCAATCACTGGAGAGCAACCACAGCAGCCACAGCTTTGGAGCCAAGACCTTAGACGGAGGAGGTGCTTTTTGACACGTGCCTTTCCCCTTTGGGTGGGGCCCTTCAGAGGCCTCCCTGTGTGGGGAAAGCCAGATGGGAACTCGGGATTACTGAGGCAGCTAGGACTCAAGGGGCCAAGATGCTAAAAAAAAAAAAAAAAAGGAAATGTGGAGATTCAAGGTGGACACTGCACATGTGATTTTAGTTCTTGGCATTTGCCAGTTTTTGAGCTACATGTGGGATGGCGGTAGGGAACCAAACAGAAAGATGCTTCTATGATATTAAAAAGCTAAAGCAAAGGGACTTCGCCGCCGGTCCAGTGGTTTAGACTCCACATTTCCACTGCAGGGCTCACAGGTTCAATCCCTGGCCAGGGAACCAAGATCCCTCAGGCCATGCAACTCAGCCAAATAATTACATTAAATAAGCAGACTTCTTTAAAAAAAAATACTGACTAAAGATGGCTGATTGAACAAATGCATTTACTGCCCCATTAAAATAGAAATAAGATTTTTTTTAAATGAAGCTATCTTTTTTAATATGATTTTTAATTTTTTTATTTAAATATGGTTCAGCACCAGATTGGAACTGGGAGGCTAGGACAGGGGCCTATGAACCACCAGGCTCACTAATATCATGAAGACTACCCTGAAGCAGCAGTTCTCAAAACATGGTCCCTTTCCAGAGCTCCCTCAGGTCAAAACTATGTTCATAATAACACTAAGGTGTTTTCTGTCCTTTTCATTCATTCACTCACCTATGATACCTTAACAGATTGAATGCAGAAGCAGAATCCAATAACAACAACAAAAGAAGCAGAATCCGACTGTCTTCTGCTAAGCCAGACGCTAAAGAGATTGGTAAATTTCAAATGACACTAATTCTTGCTGGAAAGTTTCAGAAAATAGTTTCTTTTCAAAAAATGCTGTTTATATTAACATATAATGGGTTTTACTGTCATCCTTTAATGTACATTCTTAAATTTCTTGAGTTTAGTTTTTAACACCAATAGATATTGGCAGTATATCAGTCAATACAGCACATATTTAGGACTTTCCTAGTGGTCCGGTGGCTAAGAATCCACTTGCCAATGCAGGGACCGGGTTTGACCCCTGGTCTGGGAAGATTCCACACACTGCAGGGCAACTAAAGCCTGTGCGCCACTGCTGAAGCCCAAGTGACCTAGACCCAGTGCTCCGCAACAAGAGAAGCCACTGCAGTGAGAAGCCACGCACAGCAACCACAGAGTACCCCCTGCTCTCCACAACTCAAGTCCACAGCAGTGAAGACCCAGCACAGCCAAAAATAATAAAAACTAAATTTAATTGTTTTAAAAAAAAATATATATATATATAACACACATTTACAAAAGTTCTTTCGGATCCTACATTTTTATGAATGTAAAAGTGTCCTGAGTTGAAAGTGTTTGAGAACTGCTGCCTTACAGGGAAGCTAGCAATATGGCAACAAAGTAGAATTGAAGAGCAGCCTCCAAATATCTTAAATGCTTCACAGGACCAAGGTGCTACATCCTTATGGCTACTTGCCTGAAGAAAAACAAATCCTTGGAAAGAAAACTATCCTCTCAGATCAGATCAGATCAGTCGCTCAGTCGTGTTCGACTCTTTGTGACCCCATGAATCGCAGCACGCCAGGCCTCCCTGTCCATCACCAACTCCTGGAGTTCACTGAGACTCACATCCATCGAGTCAGCCATGCCATCCAGCCATCTCATCCTCTGTCGTCCCCTTTTCCTCCTGCCCCCAATCCCTCCCAGCATCAGAGTCTTTTCCAATGAGTCAACTCTATCCTCTAGAGCCTCTATAATTTTTCGTTCTGACACTTAAGGACCAGGCACACGAAGAGACAGAACAAAGAACCAAACCAAGAGAAGAAAGAGCAGAAATACATTTCCCACTTATCCTCCAGATACCACAAGTGACCAGAGACTTATATTTAACACGTTCAAGGAAGAAGAGGGAACAAATTTCAGAGAACTGAAATAGAAAATAAGCAAGGTGAAACTCTAGAACTGAAATTTTACAAAATCAGGGAGGGAGTGTTGGATGAGCAATCAAAAGGAACTACCAACTTCTAGTTGTAAGATAAAATAAGTACCAGTAATGTAATGTACAATGTGATAAATACAATTAACTCTGCAATACATATGAAAGTTGTTATGAGATTAAATCCTGAGAGCTCGTATCACAAGAAAATGTTTTGTTTTTTTTTTTTTTTCCAAAGAAAAACCAAGAACAAACTCAGATGAGACATAGCGTCGAGAAGATTGAAACTGGGATACAGATAAGGAGACAGTGTAAAAATTATGCAATTAATTGGGAGAAAAAAGAGGGAAAAATACAGAAAAGAGTAAAGAGTATAAGAATCATTTGAGATGTGGCGAAAAGGTCTCATATACACATTATCAGGGAACCAAGAGAAGAAACATGGGGCAGAGGTCATGTTTAAAGTGATGCTGTCCTAGAGTCTTGCAAAACTAGTGAAAGACAATCGGGAGTGGGTGGGGGGATAATATGTACCTTATTAAGACAAAAGGAAGTAAGAAAAGAGGTAAAAAGAAAGAAGGGTCAGGATAAATTAAAAAAAAATAGTATGATGAC
This sequence comes from Bos indicus, assembly GCF_029378745.1. Lineage (NCBI taxonomy): Eukaryota > Metazoa > Chordata > Mammalia > Artiodactyla > Bovidae > Bos > Bos indicus. The sequence continues at coordinate 15,109,772 of NC_091766.1, read as the reverse complement.
AGATTTATAGACATAAAGACCAGTAATTACATTAAATATAAATAATCTAAACATGCTAATTAAAAGACAAAAACCATCAATCTGGTTAAAGAACAAAACTCAAATGCGTGCTATTTACATGAGATAAACCTTAATAAGGTTATAAAACAGTTGAAAGTATAAGGATGGAAAAATATGTATCGTATAAAGATTAATCAAAGAAAGCCTGAGTAGCTAAACTATTATCAGAAAAAAATAGACTTTAAGGCAACAGTATTACTAGACATTTTTAAAGTAAAGACACTTTTTATAGTTACAAAAGGATCAATCCAACAGGAACATATAAAAATAATCCTAAACCTATATGCACCTAATAACAGTAATGTAAAAAAAAAAATCAGGCAAAAACTATCAGAGCTACACGGAAAAATAAATCTACAATCAGTAATAGACAGAAAAGGCAAACAAAAAAATCAGTAGAGACAGAGAAGACTTGACCAACATGATTAACAAATGTGACTGAACTGGTATTAATGTAACAATGTACTCAACAAGTGATTGGTACACATTTTCTCAAGGAAGTACACAGGGGACATAAACTGAGAACACACACTGGGCATAAGGCAACTCGGAACAAATTTCAAAGGACTGAACTCACACAGTGTATGTTCTCTGAACACAGAAAAACTAAGACAGAACAACACATTGATTATTCTATACTTTGAGAGGAAGAAAGATTGAAAAGATGTATATATTTGTACATGCACGTTTAGGTATAAGAGCTCTAAAAGATCTACAACAAGACTGTTTGCCTCTAAGAAAGAGAACTGTGTGTTAGGGTACAGAAGTGGGAGGTCTCCACTTTTGTACTTTTTTGATTTTTGAACCATGGGTCTATATATCAGTTCAAAAATCTCAATAATTAAAGTCAATCGAACAGAATCAGTTCATCAAGGATCAATGCATCTGATAACAAGTACTGCATGCTGTGAGCTAAGTACTCTACATGCCTTGCTACTTTATTCCCAACATCCCCGTGTGAGAGCGCCCTGCAGGGGCAGAAACTCAGAGCTTCAGTGGCTTCCCTCGCACTGCACAGCTTGCACAGGCCTGACAAGAAAGCTTCTCTCCTGTCACCCCAGATGAGGGCCACGCCCAGCACTAACTCCAGGAGTGCCCTGGGTGCCCCCACTCACCACCACAGGCTGCCGGAAATACTCGTCCACTGCAGCACCTCGGAGGGCTGACAGGTCCACTCCGTGGAAGGATGGCTGGTACCTGCAGAAAGCGCCCGCCCCCCATGGCAAGGTCACCAGCAGCAGGAGACAGGCGGGCCAGACTGCCTTCTCTCCCAGTTGGCCCTCATCCAGCCCGTCTTTTAGGTCCTATGAAGGATAAGGAATGAGAGAGAGGCGGGGCTGTCCCCAAGGAGGCAGGACACCAAGGAGCACACTCACCAGAAGTTGGCCTTGGTGAACTGCTCCATGTAGAGCTGCTCGTCCGTGAAGGGTGCCAGGTGGACATCACCAATGGTGGGGAACATGTTTCCTGGGAGTGGGGGCAGGGAGGGGTGCTGGCATCAGGGTGGGACATCCAGCAGGGCCTGGCAGAGACTCAGAGGGCCCCAGAACACCAACTCTGGGCTTTCCCAGCCCCTCACTCACTCACACACTCTTGCATCCATGCAGTGCAGAGGCACCGAGCGCCTGCTCTGCCAGCGGCCACAGAATACTTGACATCTACCTCCTCACTGAACCTGGACAGCTAGCCAGGGAAGCAGGAAGACCTAGCCTTCCAAGGGCTGGGAGACAGGATGGCACCTGCCAGGGCCTCAGGGGTCCTGCTCCATCAGCTGGACGGTGTCTCTGGGACCGGTGTGCAGTGGGGAAAACAAAGCCAAGTGCTCTGGACAGGGCGAGGGTGAGCCCCAGGCCATGCCATCACGGCCTCAGCAGAATCCCCTTGCACAGGCCTCTGCCAGGCAGGGTGGGCCACATGCATGGCCTGAAATGGGGGGGTGGGGTGAGGCCTCCATCTGTTGACTCGAGGAACAGACGGGTGAGTCAGAGCCAGCGGGAGGACAGTCAGGGCTCAGGAGCTCTTGCCTACTTCAGAGTCTGGGGCCTCCAGTCACCTGGCCTCCAGATGTGGGGCTCCCTCCCTCCTTTTGTCCGAGGAGGCACCAGGAATCTGCCTGCCTTCAGCTGCAGCCATGGGGTGGGGAAGGCGAGGTGCTCTCTGGCCCAGAGGCCACAAGCCAGGCCGCCTGCCCCTGGAGCATCATGGGCAAGTGCCCCACCTTGCCTGAAGGTAGCTGAAGAGCAATTATGGGGGTTGGGGGGAGTTCCCCTTAATGCTCTCAAAGAGCTCCCTGAAATGGAACCAAGCCACACTAATGCAGGCTGAGGGGAGGGGGCTGGGCAGGCTGCCTGACCAGTGGGGTGAGTGTGCAGCTGCCCACAGAACCCCAGGAGACCACGCTCTGCTGGGGCCACCACTGCTTGTCAACCCAACTCCACTCCCCCCAAACCCTCCTACCCCAGCCAGCATGGCCCACCACGCTGCAGGGCCAAGCACGAGAAGAGCAGGTAGAGGACAAGCCTCGGGGCAGCCTGGCTGCCCATACACCTGGAGAGCAGGACAGAGCTGTGGGGAACCGCGGCCACCTCCCCTCTCCCCGCAGCCCAGTTCCTGCCCCTACAGGGCCCGCAGGTACACTGGCCTCCACGCTCTGCCCTGGCCACGGTCATCCTGTACCACAAAAACACACACACAACCCCTTTCCTGTACAAAAACACGCAGATGGAGACATGTGCCAGAGGTAAGCAGAGAATGGACACAGCAGCAGATGTGCATGGCCAAGTGCAGACCCGACCTCAGTGACACAGGGGTCAACAGGAACCCAGAGATCCCAGAGCACAGATGGGCTGGTACAGTGACACAGAGGTCACACAGCTGCATCCCAGTGCCAAGAACCCCCACCCCACTCACACACACACACCACCCCCCACACCCCCCACTGCCTCCTGGCCCTGAGGAGTTAAGGGCTCTGTGAGGCCGAGGGCAAGTCTATAAGGCTAGAGACAAAGATGCCAGGGTGGCTCCTCAGGGAAGGTGCCGGCAGAAACCAACTCTGGCTCTGACCACAGACCAGCTGGACACTGTCCCCCGAGGGCACAAGACGCCAAGGCAGCCCAACAAGTAGCCTCATTTGGGGCCCAGTCAGCTGGGGCTGGGTCAGGGTAGGGAATGGGCGTGAAGGCCCTGATGCCCTTGGCACCCAGGCTGCCAGCGCAGGCCCGCGGGGTGCTGCGGCACCCCTGGACTGACCCAGCGACAGCCTGGCGCCCCCCCGTAGGGGCCCTGGGGCCCCCGACCCAAGCAACGGCCATGCCAGCAGGGACACTCACCGCCAGGGCGCAGGTACTTCTTGGCGTGGAGGTAGCTCTCAAGCATGCGCTCATTGAAGAGCATGTAGCCCATGGGCTCCGAAATAATGATGTCCACTTGCTCGGGCAGCGAGACCTCCTCCACCTTCCCAGGGATGACCACGATGCGGTCGGTGAGGTTGTTACTTTTCACCAAGACCTGAGGGTGGGCAGGTCACAGGGGTCACGGGGGTCCTCTTGGGGAGGGCCTCAGTCCACACTCGCCCACCAGATCCCCCACTACCTCGCTGGTAAGCATGCTGACTGCAGCTGTGAACAGCCTTGGCCCGTCAGGAGGTCGCTGCGGCCCCACCCATCTCGGGCCGGCCCTCCTGCAGCTTCCCAGCCCCTACTGTCACCTTGGGTACGAGGACAAGCAGGCCTGGCTAGGGCCAAACGTCAGCTTGGACACACCTTCCGACCCAGCGATCCCAGTGCTGGGTGGTGTGCACTGCAGACGTACCCTCACCACAAGAGGGGATGCGGGTACGAAGCCTCGGGGCGGCACTGGTTTGTGCTGTAGACCGAGAATCGGCCTCAGCGTCAACTACAGCCTACACACAGCAGTCCAGCCAGGCAAAGGGATGCTTGGCAACCACTAGAGAGAGTGATGAAGCTCTTCACACGACAGATGCAACCCAGATGCACCATAAGCAGAGCAAAGCCAGGAGCCAGACGGTGGCGTGGATGTTCGTGTGGGAGGGGCGGGTGGAGAGCCCAAGGGGGCTCATGGGGCTTCTGTGTTCGTATCTCTCCCTCTGCTGGGAAGTCTAGGTGGTTGGGAGCTGGAGGTGGGGGAGGGAGCCATCCCCACCATTTGATTTTGTAGTTTTTAGGCGTTAAACTCTGAATGAAGGCTTCGGTGCCAAGCAACATAAACCAACAAAATGAACTCCTGTTGTCCATCTTTCAAGGGGGGCTCAGAGAGATGGGCGGCTTGCCGGGGGCCAGGATCCCACCCTGGTCTGTGTGACTGCACAGTCCTGCCCCAAAGACCTGAACCACCCATGAACCTGGTGGGCAACCACTCATCACGCAAGAGAGACTCTCTGAGGCCCAGAGAGCCCCTGCCCCTGAAACTACTCAGTTTGGGGGACAAGAGACCCAAGTAGAGAGCGACGTCCCCAGGCTTCCCTAGATCCAAGGGTCAGGCCTCCCCTGGGTTCCTGACCGGCTGGCTTCCCCAGGTTGAACAGGCCCAGAGTTGGGGGACGAGGACAGGCCAGAGTCCCAGCGGGCACTGACCTCGGCGTGCTGGGCCATGGTGCTGGCCTCCACTGCATAGATCTTTCTCGCTCCAGCCTGGGCAGCAAAAAACGACAGGATCCCAGAGCCGCAGCCAACGTCGAGAACAATCTGGGGGAGGAGGGGGCGGTGAGGACAAGCTAGCAGTGAAGGGATACAACAGTAAGGATGGGGGTGTCAGGGGCGCTCACTCCCTGCAGGCCCACCCACCCACCCGCTGAGCCCGCCCCCGCCCCGCAGCCTGCTGTGCCTCTGCACGGCCAGCTGCCCTGAGCCTGCTCCCAGTGGGAGCCTGCGGTCTGGATCCGGAGGTGGAAGGAAGGGAGCTTCTGCTTCTGAGCACAGTGGGGATGTCAGAACCAGTACCCTCTCTGAGATCCAATTCAAGAAGGCATGGCCTGGGCCATCTATGGGGCGTGTGGGAGTGAGGGCTCACTAGGTCAGGACACCTCTGAGCCCTGCAGGCAGCAGGACCACTCGGACACAGGGCTGACCGGCCCGGCCCACACAGCCAGCAGAAAGTGGCAGCCCCCGACCCCAGGCCCTACAGGGTATCCCCACAACCTGAGAGGAGACCTGGGGACGGTTCCCACATGGGTACCCTCTTCAGGGCTGCCGGGCTCCACAGCACAGGCTCTCGGAGTCCAGGCCACAGCATGGTGGGCTACCCCATATTCTGGATTCATCTGACTGCCACCACGTGAGCAGAAAGCTGGGATAAACGGGTCTGCTGGTGACGCACATGAGCTAAAGGAGACCCACTCTGGGCGTGGGGGTGGGCATAGGTTGAGTGCCTGACAGAGACGCTGGTGCTGTTGGCGGGTGAGGGGGGTGGACCGTGAGTGCCTCTCAGAGCTCTAGATGAACAAGGAAATGGATCTGCATGCTGGAGGAGCTGGAAGGGGCTTCGCTGAAGGAACTTGGGCTTCCCAGGCCACGAGCGCTGCCCCAGTGTGGCCCATGCCCGCTGCCAGGACACACAGATGGCTGCCATGTTGAGGACAACTCCTCCTCAGGCTGCGGGGGCTCAGGTCCTGGGCCAGGGGTGGGCGGGAGGTGGGGGTGCTCAGTGATGGGAGGGGATTCTCAGCAATGGTGGGGGGGGGGGCATGACCTAGGTGCTGGACAAGGTGGATCCAGGTGAATCACGTGGAGAGAACCACAAACGTCCGTATGGCAAGGGAAAATAAACTCCAGAGGACTTTCCTGGTAGCTAAGAGTCCGTGCTCCTAATGCAGGGGGCCCTGGTTCAATCCCTGCTCAGGGAACTGGATCCCACATATTGCAACTAAGACCTGGCACAGCCAAAAAAAAATTAAAAAAAAAAAAAAAGCAGGGCGGGGGGGAGCGGGGACAAACTCTAAGCTACAGGAAGAGAAAGGAATCAACTTTCCCCTCTGAATATATATATAATCTGGTCTCTTTTTAATCATGCGCGTATAGTTGACTCTTGAACAACACAGGAGCCTGGGATGCCAACCCTCTTTCCCAGTAGAAAATCTGAGTATAACCAGACAGTGGACCCTCCATGTCCATGGCTCCACATCTATGGATTCAACCAACTGTGGATCGTGTAGCATGGTTGCTCATATCCATCAAAAGCAGCCTGTGGGTAAGTGGACCAGTGCAGGTCAAGCACGTGCTGTTCCAGGGTCAGCAGTACCAGTGAGTAACAGTACAAAGATTTTAAAAGGAACTAGGGAAGGGACTAGATTCCATTTCGTCCATGTAACTTAATAGCACGTGCCAAGACACAACATTAGGTGGGGGAAAAGTATTTTGTAGGAAGTGAATGTGGCGTACAATCCTATTTTGTGTGTGGTTTAGTTGCTAACTCGTGTCCAACTCTTTTGACCCCATGGACTATAGCCTGCCAGGCTCCTCTATCCAATTCTCCAGGATTCTCCAGGCAAGAATACTGGAGTGGGTTGCCATTTCCTTCTCCATGTTCTATATATATATATTTTTTAAAAGATTATAATCCAGCACCGGACATGGGAGGGAGTTTCAAAAGGGAGAGGTTATATGTATACCTATGGCTGATTCATGTTGAGGTTTGACAGAAAACAAGAAAATTTTGTAAAGCAATTATCCTTCAATACAAAAAATAAACTAAAAAGAAAAAACTCAAAAAAAAAAAAAAAAAGATTATAACCTGAGGGACCTCCCTGGTGGTCCAGTGGCCACGACTCCGTGCCCCCAGTGCAGGGTGCCCGGGTTCGATCCCTGGTCAGGGAACTAGATCCCACATGCGACAACCTAAAAAAAAAATAGTTCCCACACACTAAAACAAAAAGCCTGTGTGTCTCAAGTAAGACCTGGCCCAGTCAAATAAATAAAGAAATATTTTTTTTAAAAAAGATTATAACTCTAAAATATATATATATATGCTAATATAGATATACGCAAGGGGAAACATCTGAAGAGGGCTTTATTGTTGGCAGTGGCTGTTTTAGAGGGAAATGACAGGGGCCTTTTGTTCCCATCTGATACACACCAGGCTTCTACAAAAAGTAGATTTTGCTTCTACAGTCCCAGGAAAGAAAAGACAAAATCAATGAGCAAAGAAGAAAGAGAAGAGGCCACTGAGGCAGCGAGGCACGAGCGCAGCCTGAGGGCAAGGAGAGGGGGCAGACGTGGCCTGGCGGCTCACCTTGTCCTTGAAGTCTGTGTGGTTCTGTAGGATGGCGCGCTGGTAGGTGCCCGTCCGCACATAGTCCTGCATCATGTTCTGCTGCTGGGACAGGTAGCCATAAAACTGGAACAGAGACAGGCCAATGGCACAGGGCACGCAGCCGGCAGACGGCCGAGGCCCCGGCTGACCCTGCGACAGAGGAAGGTCGGCTTCGGGCAGAGATCAACCTGGGGAGGCCGCACCCCTCTCCGCAGCCAGCTGCTCCGGGGTAGCGGGAAGCTGGAGGCGGCCCCCGTTGGTGGGGGGTGCACCACGACCATCACTGCGGCCAAAGGATGCAGCTGGATGGCGCCTGGGCCCCGGAAGCCACCCAGAACTCAGACACGCCAAAGGCGGGGTTCTGCAATCGAGGGCCACCTGCCCCATCTCAGGGGACCCAAAGAAGCGGAGGAGCAGGTCAAACAGGGCCCTAGGGCTCAGAGCGCCAGGCAGGTGAGGTGCTGCGGGGTCTCTCTGTAAGACAACCAGGCGGTCGGGAGGCAGCGTGGCACCTGGGCCGGGGCAGCAGGCAGACCTGGCTTCCCATCTTGGCTCTGTTGCATAATAGCTGTGTGACTTGGAGCAAGTCACTTAACCTCTCTGAGCCTCAGTTTTCTCATCTGTAAAATGGGGACAACAATAGTACTTACCTCCTAGAGCTACTGGGAGGGTTTCAAGTGCTTCCGTACGCTCAAAGCGCTGGAGCCAGTGCCTGGCATGCCCTCCGTGCTCAGGACACAGTAACTGTGATATCGTTACTCAGAAGGCCTGTGAACCTGAGCTTCATCTGCACTCAAATCCTTCCAACAACCCTTCTAGGCAGGCACTGGCATCTCTGTTTCACAGATGAGGAAACCGAGGCCCAAGCAAGCACAGGACACTCGTCTAGGGTTACTCATTGAGCAAGTGGCAGAGCCAGGACAGGAACCCAGATGCCACGCAGCCTCCAGGAACCAGCAAGGGCAGCAGGCTGGCCCAAGCGCCATGTACCCACCTGGAAATACTGCACAGCTGAAGACTCCTCTGTGCGCTCGCTGAATACCGACCGCTCCAGGGTGTGGCCTCGGCAGGTCTTCAGGATGTTATAGAAGGAGCAGAAATCTGGAAGGGGGAGGCCAGGTCATGACGGCCCATGCAGGGGCAGGGAGTTTGGTCTAGGTGTGCACCTGACTTTTCTACCTTGAGCATGAGTGATCTGAAAATCCCCACCCCTGAAATGTTGAAATTTAAGGAAATGACAAAGGACAGCCACATGGGCCACGTGGTGGCTGCCATGGGAGAAGGCAGGTGTCAAGGGGGCTGCGCTCCTTGAGGCTGGTGGGAGCGGGCCCAGGTGCAGATTTGCCAAAGGGCAGCTCGGCCAAAGCTCTCAAAGAGTAACCCGGGCATCAGATCTCTAGGATCTACCCCAGTAAAGAAGCACAGGTCCACCCACAGCACCTGGCAGTGTCTGTGGGTGGCAAATGGACACAGGGACACCACCCCAGTGTCCAGTCAGAGGGGACTGGAGGGACTGCAGGGGACACTGAGCAGCACATCAGAGGACCAGTCACCAGCAGTCGGCAGAGCCAGATATTATGCAGATGAACTGTGATTACCAACGTGAAATACCGACCACAAACTTGTATCAAGAAAAAGAAACAAAATCAAATCATGAAGACAGGTGGTACTGTGGGGGCTGGGGGAGAAGGAAGGGGGAGTGAATGTTTACTGGGGATGGAGTTTCGGTTTAGGAAGAAGAAAGAGTCCTGGCAATGGATCGGGGGAAGGGCGCACTGCTGCGTGAACGTGCTGTAACAGCTCTGGAGTCCAGACACTTGAAAGTGGTTGCTGGTAAATTTTTTGCGTATTTTAACAAAGTGAACTAGAAGACGGTATCTTTAAAATACACAGTGTGGGGAAATAGAGACAGTTCCGGAGCTGGACAGCGGTGACGGAAGGCGCTCTCCAGAGCTGGACAGCGGTGACGGAAGGCGCTCTGCTGCTGAAATGTACGCTCAGAAAGGGTTAACATGGTAAAATGGTTATGTGTCGTTGACCACGATTTAAGAAACTGACAGGATGTAAGGGCAAAAAATTAGAATGCAACTATCCACAGAACAGAAAAAAGACAAGGGGATTTATACCATGAACATCTACTGATAACCCTGGTGCTGTTTCTGTAACTTATTTCTTAAACAGTGAACTGGGATTGGTTTTGTAAGAAGGAACTGGGGTGGAGCCTAAGAATACTTCCCGTGGGAGGTGGGCAGTTACCTGGCTGCCTTCTCCCGACCTGGCCAGCTCCCAGCTCTGAAGCCGGGCCACACGAAGCTAGGCAGTCCTGAGGGTCTGGGCCGGGGACGTCTCCCCACTCCGTCAGAGGCACTGAGACAGGTAAGGGGGTTCTGGGATCACAGTGGGTGGCTGTGGACAGATGGCTTCCCCACTCTGGGCTCTCCCACCCCAGCCCCTGCACTGACCATCAGGCTCACTGATTACAGCTCTACAAGGACCAAGCCCAGCCGCTGGACCTTCCAGGGGTCTCCAGCCTGGAGCCACCTCTCAGCACCATTCGACTGGGGCTCCTCAAGTCCAGCAGTAACCTTGCGTGTCCCCCAGATGGGTCTGCCTGGACCCCTCCAGCATCTCCTCCGCACTTGGACCTCTGGACCTCGCCCCACCCTATCCACTGCTGCAGCTGGGCCCGACCCCAACCTGAGGGGCCCCTCCAAGAGGCCTGGGGTGTGGCTGGGAGGTCAGGACGGGCCTCCCAGAGGAGCGGACATAGGAGCTGAGCCCAGAAGGACCCAAAGGAGCCGGTGAGGTCCGGGGCAGTGTCCAGGCAGCAAGAACATACTCTTCTTACTGTGGACAAATTTCTGTTGGGGAATACTTCTGATGTGGATGGGTCATTCGCTGGGTCAGATGAACCGGTTCTGATTCACCCCAGCTCCAGGTGCCCCCCAGCCATGCTGGGAGCCTAGGACCCCCAGCTCTGGGCACCCCACGAGCCGCGGGGCAGAAGGGACACATACCGCTGGGTGTGGCGAACTGGAGGAGGACGCTGTTGCAGCCCAGGGTGATGATGAATGACTGCTTGCCCACCCGGCTGCACTCCGTCTCCCGGGACACCGAGCACTTGAACACACACACGTCTTCATCTGTGACGGGAGGGAGGCGGGTGTGAGCTGGCAGGTCCCAGGGCCACACTTCCCATGTCCTCACGGTCCCCCAACCTCTCCCCCCGAAGTGCTCCGTGTGCCCTGCCTGCCCGGCCCACACTGAGGATGAGGCAGTGGCCTGTGAGCGTCCCTGGCGGGGACCTAGGACGCACTCTATCCAGCGGGAGAGGACAGTGGTTCACAGGGCGACCAGGGTTGAGGTGGGGGGAGGAGGTGCATAGGTACAGAGGGGGCCCAGCGGGGCGCACACCTCTGCCGGGATGTTCCCCCGGGGCACCTCCTGGCACCAAACCCCACGTCACCCTGAGGTGGGAAGACACAGGGGAGCAAAGGGCAATCTGGCAGGGTCAGAGGGTCCTGGGAACGCAGCAGGGTGCCCCGGGTCCAGATGAGGGGGCTGGGCCTTCCTTCGCCAGCCCGTGTGTGTCATGTAGGGGCATCTTCATAGCCGAGCAGGGGTGGGTGGGAGTCAAGAATCCCCGTGGCGCCTCTGCTTCCTCCAGCTGAGCCCTTCTCCTTGAATTTTTTTTTTTTTTCCAGCACTGTGGGATCTTAGTTCTCCAACCAGGGATTGAACCTAGGGACACAGCAGTGAAAGTGCCAAGTCCTAACCACTGGAGCCCCCACCAGGGAAGTCCCCTTCTTGCATGTATGGGGAGTGTGGCCACGGGAGCTGGACAGCCTGCATTCACGCCCCACCTACGCCACTAAGGTGGCACCCGGGCAGATTTGAGTTCTCGGTTTTCTCATCTGTCAAGCAGAACTAACGGTGGGCAGGGGTCAGACGCAACACACAGACAGGAAGCGCTGCATCCCTGTGCCCGCCACTATCGGTTACTGGCCATTCGCTCAAAAAGCGTGGGGCGCTCCACCTCAGCCAAACAGTGAGGCACCGCATCACCAGGAGACAAAGTGACCCGATGCTGTGGCCCGGATATGGGGCAGCGGGACAGAACCCTGGGCCCATCACCAGGGGACAACAGACAGTGCCAGCTCACAGGGCAGTCTGCAAGACAACCTCCTGGGTAGCCTCAAAACAGCCAAAGATGAAAAGAAAGATAGAAATTGTTGGGAGCTGGAGTGAGGGCTTCCCTGATGGCTCACTGGTGAAGAATCCGCCTGCCAGTGCAGAAGCCACAGGAGACGTGGGTTCGATCCCTGGGTCGGGAAGATCCCCTTGGAGAAGGGAATGACTCCCCACTCTGGTATTCCTGCTGGGATAACCCCAGGGACAGAGGAGCTGGGTGGGCTTACAGTTTGTGGGGTCGGACACAACTGAGCACACGTGTATCCTGGAATGAAGGAGACTGAAGAGACGTGCCCAGCAGATGCCAGGCATGGTCCTGAAATGCAGCCTAATGAGCACCTCTCAACAGCAATTAAGCTCTCCTGGGGAAATGTGTGGACTACAGGTGCTTTTTTATTGGTGGGGGTGGTTGGGGGGAGGCTGCACCATTTGGCATGTGGGATCCTAGCTCCCCAGCTGGGGGTCAAAGCCGCACCCCCCGCACTGGATGCTCAGAATCCCAATCACTGGACCAGCAGGGGCGTCCCCAGGTGCTGGAACTTTAAAAAGATCTAGATGTGACAAGAGCATTATTCTGTAAAGGAATGCCCCTTTTATTGAAAGATACGTATGGAAATATAGTGAAGTTTCTTGTGATGTCTACAGCTTGCTTTCAAGTGGCTCGTCAAATCCACAGTGACAACTACAAAATATATTTATAGAGAGAAGCATGAATACAACTGTGGCCAAGTGTTCCCAGTCACCCCCATAACAGCCAGGACAAGCTGGAGATAGAGTGGTAAGACTCACAGGCTCAGATTTCAAAACGCATTACAAAGGTACAACAATCAAAATAGAACAGCGCTGGCAAATGGAGAGGCGTGGACTGTTATGTCAGCAGAATGAGACTCCAGAATAAACCCTCTGCTTATAGTCATTTGATTTTTATCAAAGGTCCTGAGAACATTCAGGGGGTAGAATATAGTCTCTTCAACAAATGGTGCTGGGACAACTGGGTGTCCCTGTACAAGAAGAGAATGAAGCTGGACCCCTACCTCATGCCATATATTAAAAAACAAAAACAAAAAAACCCAACTCAAAAGAATCAATGACCTAAACGAACGTAGGAGTGGAAACTGTAAAACTCTTAGGAGAAGACAGGGGTCAAGCTCTGAGACCTGGGATATTGCAATGGATTCCTCAAGATGACGCCAAAAGCAAAGAATTTCAAAAGGAAAACTACATACATGGGACTTCATCAAAATTACAAACTTTTAGAAGAATTCCCTGGCAGTCCAGAGGTTAAGACTCTATGCTTTCGCTGCCATGGGTCCAGGTCAGGGAACTACAATCCCACAAGCCATGTGCTGTGGCCCAAAAAAGAATTAATAACACACACACACATAAGGGCTTCCCTGGTGGCTCAGAGGTTAAAGTGTCTGCCTGCAATGTGGGAGACCTGGGTTTGATCCCTGGGTCGGGAAGATCCCCTGGAGAAGGAAATGACAACCCACTCCAGTATTCTTGCCTGGAGAATCCCATGGACGGAGGAGCCTGGTAGGCTGCAGTCCATGGGGTCGCAAAGAGTCAGACACGACTGATCGACTTCACTTTCACTTTTCACACATATAAGCTTTTCGCATCAAAGGACAGTATCAAAAAAGTGAAAAAACAACCTACAGAATGGGAGAAGATATTAACAAATCATATATCTGATAAGAATCTATTGTCCAGAATATATAAAGAACTCAACAACTAAAAGATAACCCAATTCACAAAATGGGCGGAAGACTTGAAGAAATGTTTCCCCCAAGATATACAAATGACCAGCATGTGAAAGGATGCACAGCATTATCCATTCAGTTCAGTTCAGTTCAGTCGCTCAGTCGTGTCCGACTCTTTGTGACCCCATGAATCGCAGCACGCCAGGCCTCCCTGACCATCACCAAGCCCCGGAGTCCACTCAGACTCATGTCCATTGAGTCAGTGATGCCATCCAGCCATCTCATCCTCTGTCGTCCCCTTCTCCTCCTGCCCCCAATCCCTCCCAGCATTATCCATTAGGCACCTGGAACTCAAACCATAGTCAGAGGCCCGCTGCTCACCCAGCAGGATGGCTACAATTTTAAACAAAACTGGGAAATAACACATGCTGGTGAGAAACTGAAACTCTCAGACCCTGCTGGTGGGAACTCAGAATGGGAAGCCGCAAAGAATTACCATTTGACTCAGCAATCCCACTCCTAGGTATATACCCCAAAGAACTGAAAGCTGATATTCAAACAAATACTTGTATGCAAATATTCAAAATGTCACTATTCAAAACAGCTCAGATGTCCATCCACTGATGACTGGATAAAGAAAATACGGTCCATCCACAGAACAGAATATTACTCAGCCATAGAAAGAAATGAAGCCCTGACACCTGCTACTCTGTGGATGAGCTTCAGAAACTTGATGCCGAGTGAAAGAGGCCAGACACAAAAGGTCACAGGTGTACGATCCCATTTATCTGGAACATCCAGAGTTAGTAAATGCAGAGACAGAAAGCAAATTGGTGGCTACCAGGGGCTGAGGGTAGGAGAATAGGGAATAACTGCCTAATGGAAACAAGGTTTTCTTTTTGAACTGATGAAAATATTTTGGAAATAGAGGTGGTGGTTACCGGATACTGTGAGTATACTAAAAGCCACTGAATTGTTTTTTGTTATGTGAATTTTATCTCAATAGAAAAAGCAAAACTTTCCCAATGCATGAGTCTGGATATGAAGGGCCGACCGGTGTTCGCTGGGCCCCCTGCTCACCCCTGGTTTGGTCTGAGCCCTAAGCCTGGTCCACAGCCTGGAGGAGGCTCCTGAGGCCACAACCTGGGTTTCCACCAGACCACCTCACACCTCAGGAGCCAGGTGCCACCTCCTGGGGGTGAGAAAGGGGAGCAGGGCATGGGTAGCCTCCTGACAGCGGGCAGGAGGGAAGAGGGGACTAGTGGGGGCAGCCCCAGGGTCACGGCCAGGCCGCAGCCACAGGGGGCCCAAGACAAGGTGCCCCCGAGTCCAACTGTAAATGGGTCTCAGGAACGGACCTAAAACCTTGACGCAGTACCCATGGCCGCTCCTGGGTCAGAAAATAAAGCCAATCTGTCAGCTACTCCCACATGGTGGCAAACAGACCAGGGAAGGCCTGTCTCCCTTTTTGCCAGACCAGAAGAGCCTGGCAACCCAAGCAGCTGCCCAGCGGCCTGGCGCCAGGCAGGCGACCACAAGGACCTATGGCCAAGGGAAGCTTGGCTTCATCCAGGGGCCCGGGACAGGGAAGCCAGGGCGAAGGACAGCCTGAGTGGTCTCATCATGGGTGGGCCCCCCAACGCCCACAGGACCAGCATTTTGTATACATCATAGCTATACAACCAGAGGTCAGTCCCTGGTACGCAGGGGATGGTCGGAAAATATCTGAAAAACCAAAAGAAAAAAAAAGCTGAATCAAGTTCCTGTCTTTTTTAAAAGCCTCAGGAGAAGTCAGAGCTCTTGGACTGGCAGTCAAGGACCTCCCCTCCCAGCCCCTTCCCAAGGCCACACTAGCGCCCCAGTTCCCACAGTGGGCAGGGCTCTGACCTTTGCACTTGTACTTCCCCTCTCCCCACCTCACTGGGAGGGGCCCTCAGGACAATGGACAGAGCTGGCTGCGCTGAGCCAATGGTTCCCCTCTCCACGCACCTCCCTGAGGCTGGGGCTCAGCCACAGCCTGCCTCCTGGCCCCCCAGGGGGAGGGGTTCCCAGGAGGGGGCTTCTTCCCCCAGGAAAGGGGCCTGGAGCCCACAGGGCCTGGACCCAGCTGCGGGTGAGCCGTGGAAGAGGCAGAACTGGTCTCTGGGCTCTGCTTCCAGAAACTGACCTAGAATGCACCACCCCTCATCACCTTGGCAGGCACGGAGCAGAGAGGAGGGCTGGCAGGCCTTCCTGTCGATCTACCTGCGGGGGGTACGACGAAGGGGGCTTTGGTCTGGGAGGGTGTGCAGGGTACCCTCCCAGCCAAGTTGAGCAGGGCCCGTGTCCCTTCTCCCTGCAGTGATGGGACCGGCGGGCTGAGAAATGAAGGCTCCGAGGAAGCTCACCAAGACGGGCTCTCAACAGGGAAACAAACTCAGATCAAGGAGTACTAGTCAGGCCACAGCCACCGCAAGCATGCCTGCCCTGCTCTTAGACCCGGCCTGACACCCTGGGCTGGCCGCCCACCCATCACACTGTGAAGTCTGTTCCGCTGAGGCTCCGGGGCCAGGGGTCGAGGGGCTAGAATCACCAGGGACAACTCTACAGGGAACGCAGTGGTCTGGGGGTGTGGTGGGGGCCCTGGAAAAACACCCTACCAGTCTTGCTCTCCGGGCGGCAAGGCCCCCAAGTGTCCAAGTCACAGAGGCCGAGTTTCCACAAGCTGCTAGGGCCAGCACCCACCCACACCCTGCTGAGGTGAGACGGGGCTAACACATCAGACAACTTCCCAGGTGCCAGGCTCTGCTCCTGCATTTTTCATGGACTCTTCATAAAATCCTCATATCTCCTGTTACCGCTCCAAAGGCTCAGAGGAGAAAAGGGGCTCACTCAGACAGGTTAGGTTTCTTGCTCCAAGTCACACAGCGAGTGGCTGAGCCTACTGGCCCCAGGGTCTGTGCTCCTAAGTGGTGTGCACACCACCTCTCTGAGCTTCCTTGAGCCAGCACTAGGGAGTTGTGGCCACTTTATCTGTAAAGGACCCAACATTTTTCAGGCCATTTAATCTCTGCTACTGTAACTCAGGGGCTTCCCTGATGGCTCAGTAGGTAAAGAATCTGCCTGCAATGCAGGAGATGCAGGAGACATAGGTTGAATTCCTGGGTCAGGAAGATCCCCTGGAGGAGGAAATGGAACCCACTTGGGCTCTTGCCTGAAATTTCCCACAAAGGAGCCTGGCAAGTTGCAGTCCGAAGTGTCACAAAGAGTTGGACCTGACTGAGCAATTGAGCACACACACGCACATACAGCAACTCAGCTCCACCGCAGACACTACGTAAAGGAGCAAGGGAGCGTGGCTGTGTGCCAGTAAGACTGCATCACAATGGTGTGCAAGGGGACACCCTCCCCACCCCCGAGAGGGTGAGGACAGCCGGGTGGCCAGTGACGAGGATCCCCAGGTGATGGGGACTGAGGCCAGGGACACAGGGGTATTGTGGGGGGCTAGAGATGGCACCTGCAGAAGGCAATGGCACCCCACTCCAATACTCTTGCCTGGAAAATCCCATGGACAGAGGAGCCTGGTAGGCTGCAGTCCATGGGGTCACGAAGAGTCGGACACGACTGAAGCGACTTAGCAGCAGCAGAGAAGGCACCTGACTCAGCCAGGGAAAGAGACTGGAATAAATTCTTCAGCGAGAGGAAACGACACGTGGGAACACAGAGGAGAGGCAGCTATGATATGCTGATTAACAATAAATATGTATTTAGTCGTCTTTCTTGGCACTGAGCTCTTAAAACTTGCAATTTCTCAAGTGATTAAGAGCAATAAATGTGGGCTTTCCTGGTGGCTCAGTGGTAAAGAATCTGCCTGCCAATGCAGGAGACACAGGTTCAATTCCTGGTCCAGGAAAATTCCACATGCCGCAGAGCAACTAAACCCGTGCACCCCAACTACTGAGCCTGTGCTCTAGAGCCCGGGAACCACAACTACGGAAGCCCATGCGCCCTAGAGCCTGTGCTCTGCAACAAGAGACGCCACTCACGGAAGAAGCCCGTGCACCACAGCTAGAGAGGAGCCCCCACTTGCTGCAACTAGAGAAAAGCCCACACAGCAACAAAGACCCAGCACAGCCAAAAATAAACAGATGAAAATTATTTTTTACAAAAAGTTTAAATAAATTAAAGAGCAATAAAGGTGTCTTCTGTGATTCACGTGACGCCCCCTTCAAGCACCCTGGGGTATATGACTTTAGAAAGCCATGTCGGGACCAGCTTAGCAATTAGACCGTTGCAACTTTCAGTCCGCCCTCCTCAGCCGCCAAAGACCAATGGTTAAATTAACCGTACCTATACAATGAAGCCTCCATAAAACCCCAAAAGGACAGGGTACAGGAGAGCTTCTGGGCTGGCAAGCATGTGGCGTGCCAGGAGGTTGGCGCCCCCAGGGGGCGCGGCAGGCCTGCCCCCCCCGCCCCCGCCTCACCCTGCTTGGCTCTTCCATCTGGCAGGCCTGGGCTGCATCCTCTCATGTCAACCAGTCGTCTAGTAAGCGCAGAACTTGAGGACAAGATCCTAGGAATCTCCGATTTATATAGCAACTTGATTGGAAACACCAGTGAGCCAAATGAGGTTGTGCCTGGCGTCTCAAGTGGGGTGTGCACAGTCTGGTGGTACTGAGCCCTCAACTTGTGTGATCTGACACTACCTCCAGGGAGACAGGGTCAGAAAGGAGCTGAACTGCAGGAGGCCCAGCTGGTGCCGGAGAATTGCTTGGCGGTGATCGCAAGTGCTGAATGAGTATTGAGAGCAGGGGACACACACGGGCATGGAGTTCTCCCTTGCAGAGGCCCAGCAGGGAGAATGGGAGGTGACTGGGAATCCTGGCTACAGCCCAGGGAGGTTGCAGGGGTTCCCAGGCAAGATGAGCGATTTGCAGGGAGGCTGTGGAGGAGCTGAGAGAGGCCCCGGTGAACCTGGTGAACCACCCAAAGGGACCCCGTGCCAGGAGAGGGCAGGGCTGGAGGTCTGCCAGCCAGGCAGAAGAGGATGGAGACTGGGAAGCAAGCAGCTCTCGCGGACAAGCTGCCTCCTCCATGCCCAGCACAGCACCACCCTGAGGCCCCTTCTTGTTGGCTCCTTGGATAGCACCATGGAACCTGGAGCAGCCGAATAGGGCAGGGACACTGAGGCACGGGGGCTCCCTTGCCCCAGGCCTGAAGGAAACGCCCTACTCCCCACCCTCACTCCTGGGCCTAATCCGGGGCCTGGCACTCAGATAGGCCTCAAAGAAGCTGGTGGCCTCAAGGGCACTGACCAGATGACCCGGGGACGTGCTGAGCCTCCAGGCATGTCCCAGTCACAGCGTCCAATGCAGCCGGCTTGCTGTGGTCTCTCTCTTGCCCACACTCCTCCGTGGTTCCCCAGAACCTTCTGGAACAAAGTCAAACTCCTTATGGGGCTTGCCAGGCCCTGCTAACATGGATGGCTTGGCACACCCCTCCATCTCCCCACGGGGCCATGCTGATCTTACCACCTCCCAGACCACAGGCAGAAACAAGGCCTTCTCCCCAGCCTTCGTGGTCCCTTGACTCTTCCCAGGCACCCTGCCTCTCTTTCCCTGCGTCCCTGTCACCTCTTCCAGGGGACCAGGAAGGTTCTCCAGCACTTCCTGGACAAGCTGAACCCAGGGCTCTGCACGTGGCTGGCCAAGCACCCCCCCAGCATCTGAGGATGCTGACCTGCGCGGCCGCCCCCAGGCCTGGGGTCACAGAGGCCCGGCCACTTCCCTACGTGCAGAAGGCAGCCAGAATGGGGGGTCCAGCTGCCCAGGCCAAGGGCACGTGTGGCCTGGGGAAGGCGCCGGGCAGCCCTCTGGTAACCCCTGTCCTTGTCCCCCCTTCCCCTCTGCTCTGGAACAAGCAGGGGGCCTTGAGCCCTTCATGCTGGACAGACTTGTGTCAGAGGGGC
Organism: Bos indicus; assembly: GCF_029378745.1. Classification (NCBI taxonomy): domain Eukaryota; kingdom Metazoa; phylum Chordata; class Mammalia; order Artiodactyla; family Bovidae; genus Bos; species Bos indicus. The sequence goes on along the minus strand of NC_091766.1, from coordinate 15,090,603 downwards.
CCAGCAGAATGGGAATAAATGCCGGGAGCCAAGCTTCTCCTCCCACAGAACCGTCTGTCCTGGTGTGAGAATGAGGGGCGCTCTCTGCCTCCTGGGGAACAGAAAAGCGAGACGGAAAAGCAGCCGCCAGCTGGTGGAAGGGAGCAACCCACACACAAAAGGGCCACATTTCAAGTCCCTGCCTCTCTAGCGGGAAAACTATTACAGCCACAAGCGAGGAATAATTAAAGCTATTTATCTTGGCAGACTTGGGAGAGGGGGGGAGATGCCTGTCCGAATGTGAGGTCTTTTATGAAATCGCCTCCTACTGCCAAATAAAACACAGGCTTTCACCTTCCAGAGGAAAAACACTGCACAGGAGAGAGGAGAGTCGGGTGAAGAGGAGAACAAGGCACAGCAATCAGTGCTCTCCGCGGCCCACCCAGCGGCCTCCCCCTCTGCTCAGGGCTGTCGGCTGGCTTGCTGGGCAGCTTAGCCTGTAGCCTGCGCAGTGCCAACTGTGGGCATGAGGGCACGGCGGTGAACAAGCCGGCTGGGCCCTGCCTTCCCGTGCTCCCCAGGGAGAAGGCAGGGTAAGAGGGGCTGGAGGGAACTCAGGGGGCTGATACCCACGATGCCCTGTGCAGCACGGATCATGGGCTGCCTCAGGGCAGCAGCAACATCCAAGCCAAGCCAGACCGCATGAGGGTACAGGGCTTGTCCTCCAAGAGCCTCCCATCTCCCACAGGCACCAGGCCCCTCTGCCCCACCTCCCCAGTGGGGGCAAGGCCAAGAGGACAGTGGTTTAAATGGGGGCATCGAGGGACTTCTCTGGTGGTCCAATGGCTAAGATACCAGCTCCCAGTGCAGGGAACCAAGGTTCAATCCCTGGTCAGGGCACTAGATCCCTGCAACTAAGAGTTCACATTCCACAATGAAGACAGAAGATTCCACATGGACAGCTAAGACCCCAGGGAGCCAAGTAAATAAATGGACATCCAGGAAGACCTAAGTTCAGGGCCTAACGGGCCGCCCTCTAGATGTGACCTCGGGCCTCATTTCCTCATCTGTCCATTGGGGATCATGGCACAGCCCACAGGGAGGGCCTGGCAGACAGCCCCACCACCTGCCTTCACCCTCAACCTCAGGAACCTCATCTGTGCAATGGGGCTGCAATGGGGATAATGTCAACATAAAACCCTTCCTAGGACTTCCCTGATGGTACAATGGATGGGAATTGGCCTGCCAATGCAGGAGACACAGGTTTGATCCCTGGTCTGGGAAGATCCAACACGCGGCAGAGCAGCTAAGCTCTCGTACCACAACTACAGAGTCCGCGCTCAGGAGCCCGTGAGCTGCTAATACTAAAGCCTGTGCGCCTGGAGCCCGTGCTCCGCAACAAGAGAAGCCACCACGCGGAGAAGCCTCACTCACCCGAACTAGAGAAAACCCACACACAGCAACGAAGACCTAGTGCAACCAAAAACAAACAAATTAATTTTTTAATTAATTAAAAAAAAACCCTCTCTGCTGTGAGGATTCCCCGAGATAACAGGGCAGGGCAGTATGAGTGTACTAAGCACTTCATGATCAGGAACCACCACGGTTCTGGGAATCCTAGCCCGGCCTCGCCTCCCTCTCTGGCTGTAACCTAAGCTGGCTGCTCCAGTGCTGTCCTCGGAGACGCTTGGAGCAGCTGCTGCCACACCGCCCAGCCCCGGGGTATTTGAGGAGTGTGAGGTCACCGTGGGCTCCTGGGCCTGACCTTGGCCTGGGTGAATCCCAGCCCCTCCCCGTAGGGACCCAGAGCCCCCCGCGCCCCAGGGCAGCCCCTGTCTGAGTGTCTCTTCCCAGCACACATGATCAAAGACTTCTAACCTACAAGTTCCCTTGCAGGGCCTTATCCTATAGCTCTACTTTTAAATGTCTGTGAAGATGCACTTAAATACAGGACTGTTCAAAACAGCAAAAAACCAACGTACCTACAGAACGAGTGAAGGAAAGGAGGGCCTAGGAAAGACACAGACTTCAATCCATAGATGCTGCCATGTTAAGATGACCAAGCCACACTGTTAGGGATACACGGTGTAAAATACACGCGCCATGGGCGTAAAAATGAGCAGGGCGAGCTGGCACGGGGAAGGCCTGTCTAGAAAGAAACACCACGAAATGACTTCTGGGGCTGCCTCTGGAAGGGAGGTGTACTTTTTCAACAGACACAGACACACAGACACACACACAGACACACACACACATGCCTCTGGAAGGGAGGTGTACTTTTTCAAGACACACACACAGACACACACACACACCGGTCCCCCCCCCCCCCCGCCCCGCCTCAGGTCCTGTGAACCCAGTTCCACTAGGGCTAAAGGATAGAGGACACTGGCTTCTCAGCTGGTGGGCCAGCACCCCGCACTGCCCTCCCCTGAGTGGGTGTGACGGAGGAAGGGCAGAGGGCTGGGCCAAGCCAGGGTGCTGGAGGCCTCTTGAGACCTGGAAGCCCAGGGCAAGTCCCTCTCCACCTGCTGAGGAGGCCACACAGCGGTGCAAATCCCAGAACTCCAGACCCAGGTTTGAACCACCTGGACTCCACCCTCCAGCCCTCCAAGCTTTCAGGTCTTGAAAAACAGCGCGTCGATCAGCACTGGCACAAGGACTAACACCCAGCGCCCAGCCCAAGACCACAGCACACAGCAGGTGTTCCGGGCACACAACATCTAGCTGGAGCCCCACATCCCCAGGCCCTCTGACCAGAGGCAAAGACGGGAAAGGAGGACTCTCAGAGAGAATCTTGGACACAAGGCCACGCTGGGCCCAGACCAGGCACCTGGCCACTGACTCAACCCTACCGGGTACCCAGACCAGGCTCGGCGCATGCCACTCCGACCTGAAGCAGCCATCGGCTGAGGCTGAGAGCTGCCGGCTTCACGCTGTGCTTGGGAAGGTCTTGACTTTAGGTGTGGGACCTTCGGCCACATCAAAGGCGCCCCGAAGGCTGACCACCAGAGTTGGCTGACCACGAGGGTTATCTCGCTGGGAGGAGACAAGATAGGGGCCCTGGGCTCTACAGGCAACACTTGTTTCTCTCTCCAGGTGGGGGTGGGCGGTTCCTGGTGTCTGCTTATTAGCCTTCATCCCTGTGACAATACTTCACAATAACAATAGCCAGCCATCACTGCTGGCCCACCCCTTGCCACCCGCCTTCTCCAAGCCACCATGGGGCTGACCACAGGCTGAAGAAGAGGCTCCACACCAGAGTCCCCCAAACCTCCTAAGACAGCACTGGCTTCTGGGAGTCAGCAGGGACCCCGTTCAAAGGGTGGTTCATGGGAGCTAGGGGTGGGGTGGCGGATGGTATTTGCCTTTAGGGATTGGAGGCTTGTGGTCCTGTAGGTCTGGTCTGGAGGGACCCCAAAAATGAGTCTAATTGAGGGGTGTGTGGAAGGGCAACTCCAAGAGAAGAAGCCCCAGACAAAGAAAGGGCTTGGCTTTTCTGAAAAGACTACTGGGGCTCTGACTGGGCGGGAGCCATTACATGCAAATATCTCCCCATCCATGCTAATCAGCCGGCAGCCCGGCAGCCCGGGGCTTTGTGAGCTACAAAAGGAACAGCAGCTGTGCACGGTTCCTTGGCTCCTGAAACCAGGGGGGCTTAGAGGACAATTAGGGGTGGGGGGAGGCAACAAACCCATTAGCCCCAGCCCCTAACTCCAGGGGCTGTGCTGTCGGCCTCTAGCACCGAGCCTTTCTTCTTTGGCTGGGACTTTGAAGCAGTTGCTGTACATGGTACCAGGCAGACACCTAATGCAAGTCAGGGCCTCAGCTAATGCTCCCAACCACCACCTTCCTCACTGAGCTCAAGTTCAAGAGGGGAAACTGAGGCCCAGAGAACTGACATGCTTGAAGCGGCCCAGCCTGGGGACCTGGCTGCTCATGAAAGACAGCTGCACCCCACCCCAGTCTCTGGGAGGCAAGTTGGGCCTAGGAGGCTGTGGGGACCATGCTCAGGGTCCAGGGAAGGATGTGGGCCCTGGGCCTCGCAGAGCCAGGCCTAGCTGGTTGACCACAGCTGACAGGCACCATCCCCTAGAGTCCCCACTACAGGCTCACAACAGAGCCAGACTCCAAGGGCTGAGAGGGGTCATGAAGGTGTCCACCACCTGTGACCGCAGGAACTTGGCGGGCAGTGCCTCATGAGGACTGAGGCGCATAGGGGAAGCCTGTCAAGGGCAGCAGGGGGACCCACCCTCAGAGCAGCTGGGACACCCCACACACTGGTTCCCACAGCTGCCGGGGACCGTGTGCTCAGCACAGGAAGCCAAGCCAGTCAGTGTCTGGGGAATGCTAACGTGTTCCTCCTCCAGCCAGCTGAGGGACCTCAGCCCTCAGCCCAGGGTGACTCCAGGGAGGCCAAACCGGAAGAGGCTGGAGGACAGGGCAGAGGAGCCTCGGTGGAGAAGTGATGCAGGAAACCAGCTAGGGGGCTGAGGCCCACCTGCAGTCCTGGTGGAGGGCTCATGACAAAGAGAAGAACACTTAGTCCACTGGCCCAGAGGTAACACAGGATGTCCTGGGGCCGCGTGGCTGCTAGAAGGGCCTCCGCCAGGCCCCTGGCCCTCCAGGAGCCCCTCTGGCCCTGCCTCTGGGCTCGGAGAACCGGAGAACCAGATGTGTGAGTCTGGAGGAGGGCCCCTTTCTGCCAGCAGCTGCCTCGCCAGTTGTGATTCCAGATGTGGCCCAGGCCAGTGGGGACAGAGCCTGCCTGACCCACGATGGAATCGGCAACAAGACAGGAATGAGGAAAGACTGGCTTTGGGCTCCAGAAGAATCCACCAGGGCCACTTCCTTGACACACACCCCAAGGGCCAGGTCTGCCTCTCCTCTAGGGCACTGACTTTCACCAGCACCCCCAGGGAGACGTCAGGGCCAAAGCCGGGTTGGCACCCAACAGCCAGCCACCACCAAGTGCCTCAGTTTCCCCTCTTAGGAAGAGGGTGGCTCCCCAAGGGGCTGCTCTGATGGCCAGGCGAGTCAATGAACGTAGAAAGCCTGGCACGGCGCCCACCAGCTGCTCAGCCCACAACAGCCGTGGTAGGGCCTCAAAGCGGCGATAAGCAGGGCACTGGGGTGGGGGTGGAGGGGCACTGAGGCCAGGCAAACAGCCAGCATCTCCAACCTGAGACTCACGCAACACTAGGGATGCCAACCTCCAGTCACACATTCGGTGTGGACCAGACAGGCTCTGCGGAGGGGGCTTCTGGGACACGACAGAAGGCTGGAAGCCCCAGCCTGCCTTTGCCCTCCCCTCCAGCTCAGCGAAAAATGTGGCTAGCTCTCTGGAATGCCCCGTTTGGATCTGCAAGAGGCCCCCCAATCTGCCTTTGATCATTTATTCACGTGCCCCCTGTGGGGGGGATGACGGAGCATTCCTTTTTCATTAGAGCTCAGATCTGCCGGGGTCCCTGCAGCTGGACTCTCACCAGCTCCTGTGTTGTCAGGCAGGTTTCTATACACAAAACCGTTACGTGAGTATCACATGCAGCCAAGACGAACGCCAGCCACGGGAACACAATTAGCGGGGGAGCAAATCCGCCCAACAGTCTTAAAGAAAACAGCTCAGACCCGCTCTCACCAAAGCTGTGGGTGATGAATCAACCGAAAGAGACAGACAAAAAGAGGGAGTGAAAGAGTTTCTCCCCTTATTCTGTGAAGAGTGGAGGAGGGGAGGAGACAGAGTACCCCCAGACACACACACCCGTCTCGACCAGTTTTCAAGAATACCCTGCCAACCAAACCAAACCCACCCAGAGGCTGCAGGCCAAGTTCTAGGTCTGACTTTGGGTGGCAGTTACTGGGGTGCACACCACGTCAAGTGCACCTTAGGCCCGGGCATCTGTGCGTGTTGATTAAACAATTAAAGCCAGTGATCTAAAGCACAACCCCCACAGGAGACGCCTGAGGCCCACAGGGCCTCCATATCTAACTCCTGCAGGCCTGGGTGAAGCCTGGCCTCAATTTCCTTCAATAACTGGCTTGCAGAGAACAAAAGAGGTGGGTGTGGGGGAAGTCAGGGACTCGGGGATCTTAAACCAAAAGGTGCCACGGCTTCTCGGAGCAGACATAAAGGGTGCCAGCAGCCCCGCCCTGCTGTGTTCCTGGGACCCTGAATCCTGACGCTTTCCCAGCAAGTCCCGGAAGTGAGCAGACAGAAGGGTGAACACACGAAGCGAGCCGTGTGGAACCAGGAAGGGCTTTGGCAGGATCTCCAAGGCCTTCCCAACTGCCCCATACCCATCTGGGGGTTTCAGGATCATCTCTGCCTGGGACATGTCTCTTCCAGACCACACGGCAGGCTTAGGAGACCAGTTATCCCTTATACCATGTTATTCACCTGCTGTATATGTGGGGCAAATCTGTGTGTGCACATGCTCAGTCGCTCAGTCGTGTCTGACTCTTGGCGACCCCACGGACTGTAGCCCACCAGCCCCCAAAACCACTCTCCACTCTAGGAGGGAACAACTGAGAAGGAGGGTCATTTGCCTGGGGTTATGAGGTCAAGTCAGAGGAGACTCTGTGGCCTATGCTAATCATGACCTCCAGATGCCTCTGACCCATGAGAGCTGCTGCAGACCAGGAGGGGGAAGGGTGAGCATTCCAGCCCAGGAATGCAAAGCAGGCCTGTCCCTTGGCCTGGCTGACCAGGAGAGCAGGAATGGCCCAGAGACACAGACCCCAGCTGCCCCAGAGCCGGCCCCGCCGCAGCCAAGCCCGTGGCTCCTGCGCCCAGATCCCCTCCTTCCCACCTCAGCTCTGTCAGGCTGGCGGCCTCCTGCCCCATTCTCTTCAGGTTGGTTCCCAGGCCACACTCCGGCCCCTCCCCAAGCAGGGAGAAGGGGTTCCTCATCCGCCTTCTTTCTGCTCCCCAAGACCAGAATGGAGGCAGGGGCAGGGGTGGCGTCTGATGTGTACAGGGCCTGGAGTCCGGGCACAGGTGACCACCCACCACCAGCCAAACCCCTCAGTGAAACCCCCCTCAACAACAAGAAAGCTGAGATATCCGGGAGGCTGAGTCATTCGCCCAGGATTGCTCTGCTAGGAAAGGATGGGGCAGAAAACTAAGGGATGGGGGAGGGCTTGAACCCAGACACCACCTTGGGTGTCACTTCCCTTCCCAACACCCTGGGCGTAAAGGCCAAGGCCCTGGCTGGGACCCACCCCTCCCCATACTCACACTGCTCCAGCCACACTGGCCATGGGCTGCTCTTGGCCACGCAGGCCCACAGGCTCACTCCCCAGGTCTGCCTGCCTGAGTAGCAGACACTACTTCAAGCACCTTCTATCAGCTCACAGCTCACAACTCTCCAAGGCAGATGCTACCAAGATCCCCATTTCACAGCTGAGGAAACAGGCATAGAGTCTGGGTCATGCTAATGCACTTCCCTTGGCAGCTTTAATGCCCCACTCTGAGCGGTGACCATCCCTGACCAACCTGTACCTCCCACTCACCCCCACTTCGAGCAGCCCCTTCCCCAGCATTCTCAAGCCTCAGCCGGGTTTACCTTCAAGGCACTGGCCACTGTGGGAGATTGCTGAGACAGCGCTTGTCACACATACTCCCACCCCACAAGACCTCCAAGTGTGGACCCACGTGCTTAATCCCAGCTCCTCAAACAGTACCTGGCATGCAATGGATGCTCAGTAACCTTTGCTGTTTAAAGAACTTCCCCAGTGGTACAATGGTTAAGAATCTGCCTGCCAATGCAGGGCACACGAGTTCTATCCCTGGTCTGGGAACTAAGATCCCAAATGCCACAGGGCAACTGATCCTGCACGACTATTACTGAGCCTGAGTGCCCGAGAGTCCATGCCTGCTCTGCAACAAGAGGCACCGCAACGAGAAGCCCGAGCACTGCAGCTAGGGAGCAGTCCCCACCTTACTGCAACAGAGGTGTGTGCATGGCAACGAAGACCCAGGGCAGCCAATAATTCATTAACTACTTTTGGTTACATGATAGATAGCTAACACACTGCAATTGTCATCAGAAGTTTGGTGGGAGAAATAACATTTAAAATTAATAAATAAAGTTAGACAAATGGTAATGACTACAATAAAGAGACAGCAAGGTCACTCTGAATGTGTGCTTCTGATTGAAAGTATGAAAATTCAAGTCTCCCTATTTTCACAGAACTGTTGGTGGGCCCTGCCATCCCAGGTAAGGTCTCCCCCCACTCTCCCCACCAGCCTCTACTACCAGGCCCTCCCCAGACTTGTCATCTGCTTGGGCCCCTCCCCAACTCCAGTACCCAAAGTGGGCAGCCCTTCCTGCTCAGAAATCCAGTAATGTCCTCTTGGCACTCCTGCCATTCATAGTCATTCTCCTGGAGAGGACACAGATACACGTGGCCCCCACTGACTGCTTCACTCCGCAATCTGCTGCTGTCCTCCGTGGCCACCAGCCTTTCTCGGGTCACAGATCCCTCTGAGGGGGATCAAAAGCAAAGGAGCCTCTCCCTCGAAAGAAGCACGGAGAACCAAGAGCCGCTCCATGGCCCCAGGTCACCGGAAGCACATGGAGCTAATAAGTGCTTTACAAATGTTCCCTCCAGAGAGGTGTTGCCACCCCTTTTCTGAAATCAAGGAGGCTCCTCCAAGGTCCTAGCCACCGACTCTTGTCCGTCTACCCTTATGCAAACCGCATGCAACTTTAAGGGGCTGTAAGATCATGGGACACCCACTGACCCACCAGGACCATCCTAGGATTTCAGGTTAAGAGCCTCCACTATGAGCTGCCTGAAGCCCCTGCCAGCCTCCACTCTCCACAGAAGCAGCCAAATCCAGCCCAAGTCTAGCCCTCCCGCTCTCCCACCTGGGATGGGTATTTCTCCCGACATCCTAGCAAACTCACCACCTCCTCAGGTGGTGCCTGCCTCCCCAGGCTCCCCGGCAAAGAAGCCTCACCTGCCGCCCAGTTATCTTGCCTCCCTCCTTCTGCTAGACCTAACCGGTTCAGAATGCACCGCAGAATCCGAAGTTCACACCACACTCCTCCTTGTGTCAAAAAGCCCTGCCCACCCACCTCATCCAGACCCCCACACCTAACGCCTGCGCTTGCTCGCCAGGTGCTGCTCATGGTGTGGACAACTTTCCACCCGTGATCTCACGTACGGGCCCAATCACCCCAACAGATGTGCCACGCCAGGCCCTTAGACACGGCCTGAAACATGTTGGGCTCAGTGAGTTTCAGATTACAAACTGCTCACATCTGAAAAAAGGTAACAAGGTACAGACAGCATGAATTATCCCTAGTAGAGCATAGGCAACAGCTGTAACCAAGCACCGTTTTGCAGCCAAACGTGGGAATGTGCAGTGCTCAGTTGTGCTTGACTCTTTGCGACCCTGTGGACTGTAGCCTGCCAGGCTTCTCTGTTCACAGGATTCTCCAGGCAAGAATATTGGAGTGGGATTTCCTTCCCCAGGGGATCTTCCCTACCTGGTGATCGAACCTGTGTCTCCTGCTTGGCAGGCGGATTCTTTACTACTGTGCCCCTGGGAAGCCCTAAGTGGGAACAGTCATTCTCAACTGGATACCAGAGAGTATAAAAAGCCCCATGTGGCAACTTAGGGCTGGGGTTTTGCCTGAGTTTGGGTCAGGTTAGCTCTTGCTGCCAAATGAGCAGGAAGTCAGGTTTTCAGACCTTTTATATTTCCAAATTGCCAATGAGGGCCTGTGGGCCTGCACAGGTGCAGGTAGAGGTGAGGGAGGGGAGGGGCAGGGCTTGGGAGGTAGTCAGTGGGTAGGGCCCGGGACTAGAAGCCAGGTCAGCTTGAACTGGGGTAACAGCTGTCTAGAGGGAGGGGTGGGGGGCTGAAGAAGGGCGAGGGCTAAGGTTAAGGACATTTTCCCATACCTGATGGACACCCAAAAAAAACAATACACTACAAGTGGGAAGGCAAATGGCTACTGGTGTGGGGCCTGTGATGGGGTGGCCACCAGCAGGGAAGGGGCGCTGGCCATGTGGGGCACAGGCCCCTTCTAAAGGCGGCACTGCCATCCAACTCAGCCTGGGGATGTGAGGGCCCAGGGTTGCAGCCCTACTGATTTTTCAGAAGTACAAGCCAGATTTTGATGGGAAATCACCCGATTTTTGAAAATATCAGGAATCTCCTTTTAACCACAGAGTGGAGCAAACCCTTTAGCTAGGTAACTCACGACCCCTGGCCGAGTGTCATGGCCTTGACTATCTGCCCTTTGCCCTAGGGGCGGAATTCAGCTTTTGTACCATAACAGGACTCTGGGCCTCTAAAGCGCTTCAGGGGCAGACTAAACTGAAACCATGTGATTACATTTCTGTTGCATTCCCTGCAAGCTTCTGCGGCTTCTCTCCTTGCTACCTGCTGCCAGAAGAGTTTTCAGAAATACCATCCTTATCATGTTAGGCCCCCGTGAAAAATGGCAGGGCACTCCTGACCACATATAGGAAAAGGCCCTGTCATTTGGGAGACGTGACCTGGACCCAACCTTGTTACCCATCTTTAGTCCCTCCATTCTGCTCACACCAGGCTGCTGTTCCCACCTCAATGAGTATCTTTCCATAAACCAGGAGTATTCTGCCCAATTATGGTGGCTACATCCACATCCTACCTACTATGGCCAAGGTGACTATCTCCCAGTACCTGTTCTCCCTTTCTCCCACTGAAAGAGAAACCCGGAAATGAGCTGAGGACAGGGTCCCTCTAACTAAAGACTACATTTCCCAGGCCCCCTTGCAGCTAGCAGTGGCCATGTGACTGCATCCTAGCCAATGGGATGCAAGCAGAAGCAACCAGGGCCAGCTTCTGGGAACCTTCCCGAACAGACACCTGGCAATGCTCTTGGAACCCTTTGCCCCTTCCTTGATCCTGCTGTCTGGAAACCAGGTGTAATAGCTGGACTCCTGCTGCAATACTGAGTCATGATGACAAGACTCGACCCTGGGAATGTGGGAACAGGGTTAGCTAGAAGGACCTGGGTCTGAGGACTTCCTCGAGCAGAACTTCCACACCAGCCCTGGTCTCCAGCTTCCAAAGCTTCAGGACCAGAGCACGAGAAATGAACTGCCGGCTTGGTTAAGCCACCCCTACTCTAGGTCTCTGTTAATGCATGGATAAACTGAATCCTGACCACCCAGTTCCACTGAACCACTTTGCAGGGAGCAAAGCATCCAACAGCCAGCTCTGCTGTCTGCCAGCCGGGATAACCCTTTCACCCCTGCTCTTCCAACAACAGTATGGTAGGTGTGTACCTGACCTCCCAGAACTATTCTAAGGCCCAGTGGTAACACACAGAAGGGTCATACCTGTCAGGCTAACTGGCCCACATGGGCCCACACGGTCCAGAAAGCATACTCTATATGGCCTGATCAATCAGGACACTTTACAATCAAAACAAACAGACCTACACAGAGAAGGGCTTTTTGGCTTCTCTTAAGCTGCGCAAGGACACGACTGAGCGACTTCCCTTTCACTTTTCACTTTCATGCATTGGAGAAGGAAATGGCAACTCACTCCAGTGTTCTTGCCTGGAGAATCCCAGGGACGGGGAATCTGGTGGGCTGCCATCTATGGGGTCACACAGAGTCGGACACGACTGAAGTGATTTAGCAGCAGCAGCAAGCTTCGCAAGATCTACCGACCCTGGCTGGGGCTGAGTTCCCAAGTTACCCCTCCTCCTGCCTGTTTCATTCACTTATCCCTGGGGTCTGCAAGCTTTTCCTGTGAAGGACTGGTAGGTAAATATCTTAGGTTTTGGCAGGACTCTATGGTCTTCGTTAAATATTTTTCCTTGGGTTTTCTCCTTTTAATCAACACTTCAAAAATGTACAAACCTCCCTTAGCTCTGACTGCTTAAAAAGTTGGCCACTGGCCCACAGGCCCTGCCTTATACTACCAGCCTTTCCCCAGTGCCTCCAAAGTTAAAGCACGGGGGTCTGTCCATGCCTGGCACACAGAAAGTGCTCAATAAGTGACGGCAGTCAGTAGCAACCGGCAGGCACCGCTGAAAATGTAAATGCCTTCTGATGTGACTACCTTTGTCCCCCAGGCTGGACACTGCATGTCCTAAAGGCTGCACACAGGACCACTTTTCCACAATCTCAGCACCCCAACTGCCCCCAGCTGTCGGGGGTGGGGGCTACCAGGAGCGCGCGTGAAGGAAGTCACAGGGTTCCTGATTCTGGAACCTGCAGCTTGCTTTCACAGAGGGGTTTTCTCTAGGGTTTCCAGCCCCTGGCAGGTCCCCCCACAAACTGAAATCTAGCCCATCAGAGACAGCCCTGCTGTATGTCCCTTCCTAGCCAATGGGGCTGGGAGAGCCAGAGAACCGAGAGAAAAGCAGCCCTGTCATCTCCAGGAAGGCCACCACGGGCCTGAGGAACTGAGTCTGTTCTGCTCACGGCCTCAGCCACCTCACGACGGGCTTCTCAAGGAGCTGCCTCCCGGCAAGTTGGGCGTGGGAAGACTGCATCCAGGAACGCCAGGGCCCGTGCCAAAGCTTCCTCAAGGCCCAGGAAGACGCACCTCTGCCTGGGGAAAGTGGTCCAGTTATGGGAGCTGCCACTTAGCCAATGCCATGGACGTGAGCCAGGGTGACATCAAGTGGCAAGAAGGGGTGGGGAGGGAATTCCCTGGAGGTCCAGCGGTTGGAGGACTCTGCGCTTTCACTGCTGGGGGCAGGGGTTCGATTCCTGGTTGTGGAACTAAGATGTCACAAAACCAAAAAAAGAGAGTGGGGTGGGGAAGGGTCACCATTCACCGCAGGGTGACTGAGCCAGAGCCTTCCACAACTGTCCTCTTTCCCACACGGAGGATGTGAACATCAAGGAATATAGCTACATGTCCTCCTGTATGTCCTGGTTGCTCTTGGTGTTCAGCTGCGAAGTCATGTGTAACTCTTTGCGACCCCATGGACCGTAGCCCTCCAGGCTCCTCTGTCCATGGGATTTCCTAGGCAAGAACACTGGAGTCAGTTGCCATTTCCTCCTCCAGGGGATCTTCCTGACCCAGGGGTTGAACCTGAGTGTCTCCTGCATTGGCAGATGAATTCTTTACTACTGAGCCATCAGGGGAGCCCATCTCCCAGCCTTGCCACCTGACACAGAGGTGGCAGCCCTAGGGGGTCCTTCTCCCATCTGCTGGGGATGGGAGGCAGCTGGACAGCCCCACAGCATACAGGACTTTCTACTAGAAAAGCCAGCTCTTCACCATTCCACACCAATAGCATCACCAGTGATAACATCTGTGGACCAACCTACCCTTTATGGCTGGACTCCCTGCTCCACTTCCCCCATATTCCCAGGCCCCCGGTGGCACTATTCTCTCTGCAGTGGAGGAAACTGAGGTCGTGTGCAGGTACCTGTTGCTATCGGTAAGGAAACAGGTATCGCGATAGGTGAAATGGCAAGTTCAAGACTGAGTAGCCAGTGATTCACACCAGTCAGATTCCGTGCTCAAGACTCTCACCTCCCAGATGTGAGGCACGGGGAGATTCACGTGGATGTCTTGGCCCACCCCCCAACCCTCATGCCCCGCTCTGACCCCTCAAACACAGTTGAATGTCAGGTATCTGGCGATCACCAGTGGCTCACAGGACCCCGCCTCATGAGGGACAGGTGAGCAGAACAGGGTTCCTGAAGCCTTCTCACCTGGCCAAAGCAGGTCAGGTGAAGGGTCCAGAAGGGTCCCAGAAGGGTCCAGGATGGGAAATGCTGAGTCCAGGGACGGAAGTTCATTCCAAGAGAAGGCCTGAGGCTGCCAACAATGCAGTTTGCCCCCAAGTCCCCCCAGAGGCCAGACCACTTTTGCCTCTTCCCAGGGGACCGTGGCCAGCCGTCCACGCCCAGCAGGCCCAGCCTGCTCACTCATCTGAGGCTCTGCACTCCCCCAGCAGACTTCAGAGCAACTGGGAAGCAGCACTGCCTCGCCCTGAGGCTGCCAACTCCGAGGCCCTCGCCAGCCTGTTACGGGAGTTCGTTCCCTGAGCAAACACGCTGTGCCACCAAGCCCTGTCATCACCTCCATCCTGCCACCCAGGAGACCGAGGCACAGAGGCCCCCAACTACCTGCCAGGCACCAGTCCAGCCCACACAGTGGATGGCCTCAAACATATGCCCAAGCCCTAACCCCCAGAATCTGTGCATATGACTTCACGTGGAAAAGGGATCCTTATAGACATAATTAAGGATCTAAGATCATCCTGGCCTTCCCAGGTAGCTCAGTGGTAAAGTCCCCTCCTGCCAGTGAAGGAGACTCGGGTCCGATCCCTGGGTTGGAAGATCCTGTGGAGGAGGAAATGGCAACCCACCCCAGTATTCCTGCCTGGAAAATTCCACAGACAGAGGAGCCTAGCAGGCTACAGTCCATGGGGTCACAAGAGTCAGACATGACTTAGCGCCCACGACTGACTGAATGAAGATCATCCTGGATTTAGATTCCAGATTCATGTGTGCGTGTTCAGTCGCTCAGTCATGTCTGACTCTTGCCACCCCATGGACTGTAGCCTGCCAGGCTCCTCAGTTTATGGGATTTTTCAGGCAAGAATACTGCAGTGGGTTGCCATTTCCTTCTCCAGGGGATCTTCCCAACCCACGGATTGAACAGGCATCTCCTGTGTCTCCTGCATTGGCAGACGAGTTGTTTATCACTGAGACACCTGGGAAGCCCCTAAATCCAGTGACAGGCAACCTTAGAGGGAAAGACACAGAGACACAGGGGAGCAGCCCATGTGGAGATGGAGGCAGAGACTGGATTTCTGTGGCCTCCAACCAAACAATGCCTGGAGCCACTGGACATTGGAAGAGGCAAGAAAGAATTCTCCTCTAGAGCCTCTGGAGTGCGTGTGACCCAGCCAGCACCTTGCCTTTGGACTTCTGCCCATGAGCTATGAGAGAATACATTCCTATTGGTTTAAGCCACTCCGTTTGTTAAGCAGCCCTGGGAAACCAATACAACCAGGCTCAGCCAAGACCACAGACCATGCTCTCAACTCCATGCCAGAGTGACTTGGGCATAAAGGGGACAGGAATTATCTCAGATCCCTGAGACTTTTGTCATTCCAGACTGAGACTCTCGGTGTGAGAAATGCAGACTCTCTCCTCTTGAAGATCACTTCAGTTATGAATGACCACCCCAAACAGAAGTGTTCCTTTATTATAACTAGTAACAATTCCAAGTGTATCCACAAAACAAAAACAGGAAAGTAAAAACTCTCCTGGAGGGGCTTTCCTGGTGGCTCAGTGGTTAAGAATCTGCCTGCCAATGCAGGAGACATGGGTTTGATCCCTGGTTCAGGAAGATCCCGCATGCCTCGAAACTAAGCCCCTGCATCACAAAATACTGAGCCTGTGCTCTAAGAGCCTGAGAGCCACAACTATTGAGCCCACGTGCTGCAACTACAGAAGCCCAGGTGCTCTAGAGCCCATGCTCTGCAACAAGTCGAGCACCGCAACTAGAGAACAGCCCACGCTCACTACGAGAGAAAAAGCCCACGCAGCAACGAAGACCTAGCACAGCCAAAAATAAATTAAAAACCACGTAAAAAAATTTAAATAATAAAACTCTCCTGGAGAAAGATGTGAAGAGAGTATATGAGAACACTGTACAATCTTCCTAGTAATTCTATAAATCTAAGCCTTTCCTAAAATCAAAAGAAGTTTATTTACCAAAGAAAAACCAACTCCCCTGGAACTCCTCTGAGGATCAGCCCTGGGACCCTAGTTTGAGAAACGATGCCTTACTTGGTGCTGTGCCCATTCATGTATGTAGAATGAATGGCAGTGCTTATGATCTGGGGGGCCCTTCAGAGCTTAAGTGTCTGTCTTGAGCACCGATACCCACCTGGCATACTCTTTTCTCCCCTCATCTGGTCCAAGAAGACCCAGCTCTGCCGGAGCAAAAAGAGGTGTGATGCTGGGTGTGAGGAATTCTGTGTGGGAACCAACTGCTCCACACACTTCCCTTCGGAAAACCCCATGCCCAAAGTGGCAAAACGCTCACACAAACCACCACCAGGAAAAGCCTTCTCAGTGACACACGGAGAACATCAGAGCAAGAAACCGGGAGAGACAAAGCTGAGTGTAATAGAATAACAAAATGTGAAATGAGAAGAGAACAGATAAGAACAAGAGAGAACAGATAGGAGTAAGAAGAGAAAGAAAAAGGATGAACTACAAAGACGCGGGGTCTTGGCAAACACATTTGAGATCTTTCTCCCCCGCCCCACACCGAAATGTCAGTTTTGAAACTAGCTTCTGAAAATGTAACCAGTTTCTCACATCCCCAAAAAGGAAGATCGGGGGACCGTGGCGAGGGAGGAGGCAGTGTTACATCTTACTTCGGAGCCCGGCATCAAGAAAGGGCCCCAGCCGTCCACGTTTCCACGAGGCGCACACCCAGCGGCTCGCACCACCCTCGCAGGGACCCTCTCCCCAGATCCAGAAGTTTCCCACTCGGGGGTCGGGAATGCCAGGCCCTCCAGATGAGTGGAACAGGGTCCTCCAGGCCGCCCCAGACTGGGCACCACTTTCCAACCGTCCTTAGCAGTCCAGAGGGTCCCTTGGATGGCCCGAGGCTGTCCACACCCCTCCCTCCTCTCCGCTACGGCGGCCACACCCGCCCCCAGACTCCCATTCTCTCCCACGCCCAGGCCCCCTCCCCTCCCACCCAGCCCCCACACCCCCGGCTTCTTCAGAATTCTTGCCTTCCACTCTCGGCCCCCCACTTCCTGCCCACCCTCTCCCAATCTCAGGGCCCTCACTACCCCCCCACTTCCCGCTTCCCTCCGCACTCGGGGCACCTCACCTCTGGCCACCACGCACGCCCTCTTTTCTCTTTCTGCCCTTTGACACCGTTCCTCCACGCCCCTCACTCGGGGGCCCCCCCCACACCCAGCTCCCTCGGTTCGGCCCCACAGACCCCACATCAGGCCCCCACGGACCAGGGCCCCTCACCCTGGGAACCCCAGGCACCTCACCGCGTCCCTCCCGGCCAGGGTCCCCCCCACCGCGACCGGCCTCGTGCGCAGCCCCCGCGCGCAGCCCGGCCCCGGGGCCCCGCACTCACGGCTGTAGAGGGCGATGCCCGCCGCGTCCGGGCCGGCGCGCACCTCGAGGCGCAGCGCCTGCTGCTCCGCGTGCCGCTGGATCTCGCCGTTCGCGTCGCCGATGGTGAGGAGGCGGGCGCCGGGGAACACGGACACGGCCCCGCAGGGCCCCGTGACACTCGTGCCGGCCGCCCCCGCGCCGCCCACGCCCGGCCCCGCCGCCGCCGCCGTTGCTGCCATCTTAGATCCGGCTCCAGGCCCAGCCACCGCCGCCGCCGCCGCGCCCGGGCCCAGGCCGCCGCCGCCGCTGCCGCCGCCGCCGAGCAGGCCGAGGCCGAGGCCGAGCCGGGCAGCGCCGCCTGCCGGCCACGCGCCGCCTCGCCGCCACCGCCGCTGCGGCCCGGCCACCCTGGCGCAGCGCCCCCTGCAGGCGGCTCTGGGCGCTGGCGGGGAGCACGGTGGGGGGCGGGGCCGGACCCCCTCACCCCGTCCCGCCCCGCGCGAATGGGCGCTGCTTTGTGAGGTGACTCCGCGGCCCAGGAACTGCAGAGTGGGAGCGTACGTCAAGGGTGATGCTCTGCCGCGCGGACACGCCCCTAGATCTAGGGCCCCGCCCCTACCCCGGCGTGGCCCGAACGGCCGGCCGCGCTTTGTAAGACCGTGGAGGAGGCCCAGGAAGGGCGGGGCCCGGAGCTCGGGCCAGGGGGCGGTGCTCGCCTTGAGGACACGCCCTCGGGCCCCGCCCCACGCCGGCGGCCGCGCTGTGAGGTGGCTTTCTGGCCAGGGAAACGGCGGGGGCGGGTCTGACGCCTGAGGCTTGGCTCCGCCCCCGGTCCCGCCCGGCTTTGTGAAGCGGCACGCAGAGGGGCGGGGTCCAACTTCGAAGAGGCCCCGCCCCTATACCGGTCCAGCTCCTCCCTCACCGGGCCTTGCTTTGTGAGGTTCTGCTTTCTTGAGAAGGGCTGGAGTGGCGGGGACAGAACGTAGGACCACGCCCCAGCCTGTGGCCCCACCCCCCAGCACGCCCGCTTGAAGAGCCGTTTGAGCCAGGACTTAGCCCCTGAACCCCATCTTTAACCCCTCTCCGGCACTCAACGGCTCCTCTTTTCCCCTTCCCCCAGTGCCCTCCTCCTCCATTCTGAGGCCCTTCACTGTTTTCTACCCACAAAAAACTGTTGGACCCCCCTTATCCCCTGACCCCCTCATTCACTCTTCCTTCCCCCAGTGATGACTGGCCAGTGAATCCACTACTCCAGGGCCCCATTCTCTTTCAGGGTTTCCAAAGGAGCTTGAGGCCCCTTGCCTCACGTAGATCTCTTCTCCTGACACCCCCATGGCCCTCCCCAGACACCACCCTGACTGCATGCACTTGAGGGGTACTTCTCCCCATCCCCTAGGAATCAGTGATTAGACATCAGAGGTCCTGGGCTTGAAGGACTACACTCCATAGAGACCTTGGGAACAGCTCAAACATTATAATTAATAACTTAGGCATGCCAGCAGGGCACACAGAATATATCCCACCCAGGGGACCCTATGCTCCAAAAATCCAGTCAGGTTGGCCAAATCAGGTGTGATGGGAAGGAGGAAACTGGAGGAGTGTGCGAGGCTCAGATTCATAACAGCCCAGCTAACGGCCAGAAGGGATCCTTCTTTGGTAGGTTGAGAAGCTGGAAATCCTGAGATGCTTCCTTCTTTCCGTCCAGACTCCAGGTCGATGCTTTCACCCCCTCTCCCACTCCTGCTTCTCAGTGAGGAAGATCACAAGGCCAGGGATCCCCTTTGTCTCTTCTGTTCAGTTCCCTGAGAAAGCAGCAGCCAGAAGTCCCCAAAGTAGCTGGAGGGACCTGAGGCCCTACACAGCCTGGCCAGCTCCAAGGGGAGGGCTGAACAGAGGGCACGCAGAGAGAGGGGCTCCCCTAACAGGCCCGGAATGTGCTGAATTCAGGGGGCTCAGGTGAGGAGGACGTGGAGGTGGGCCTCTTCCGGGGTCCAGGTGTCTCAGTGGAGCCTGAAGGAGCATCCAGGTTGGCTGCATCTTCTTCCGAAGTCATTTTCTTTGTCCGTAGAGAGAAAAATAGAGAATGAAGTGATTTGGGATTTCTGGATCTTGGGTTGCCCCATTTTCTGAGGCTGAGACTCCCACAATCCATCAGGTCTCACCTCACTGCCCCCCCCTACACACACACACACACACACACACACATCTGCACACAAACACAGTTGCAGGCCCCTGATCCTGCCCTCTGTCCTGTCTTGCTGTCTACTGAAAAGGGAACCAGACAGCCTGGGTTCAAATCCCAGCTACACCTCTTCCTAGTGGTGTAATCGACCTCTTTATGTCTCAGTTCCCCCTTTTGTACAGTGGAGGAGAGTGGCAGTACCCTTCATCCTGGGGTGGCTATGACTCATAAAGATGAACACCGTATGGCATCATTTCTCTATAAAAATCCAGAACAGGCAAATCCACCAAAGTGACAGAAAGCAGAATGGTGAGTGCCAGGGTCTGAAGTGGGGGAGTTGTTTAATAGGCAAAGAAGTTTGTTGTGTTTTATTTTGGCTGCACCTTGCAGCTTGTGGGATCTTAGTTCCCCATCCAGGGATTAAACCTGGGCCCCGTGCAGTAGAATGGTGAGTCTTAACCACTGGACCACCAGGAACTCCTTGACAGGGTATGTTTTCCAAGATACAATTCTGAGGATGATGATGGTAACAGTCGTACAACAATAGGAATATACTTAATGCCCCAGAACTGTACACTTAAAAATGACTAAAATGGTAAATTTCATTTATATTTTACAATGATTAAAAAAAAAAACTAGAAAAGATCACTAGAACTTACTGTTAAAGAAAAGAGCCATCCGTGCATAACAGTATGGTTAGCATGCTGTCATTTGTGTTAAAAAGTGTGAGGATACAGACTTGCTATTTTTGCCTTTGCTCGCTCGTATGTGCAAGAAGTTCCTAATGGTCGTTTACCTGCATGTGTGTGCGCAGAGTGGAGATCAGTGGGTGCAGAGGGATTAAGAAATAGAAGAGAACTTTATGAATATAGATTATAGATAATTTTTACATTTGGATGTATTTCATAGTCTATATACATTTATATTTAAAGTCTCCAGGACTAGGATACTGAGAAATGTTATTTTTTCCTTGTTTTTTTTTTTTTTTTCCTGTCTTCCCATCGTTTCGTTTTAAATGCCTTTTAAAAGTGGGGAGAGGGAAGCAGAAATCACCAGGCTAGTGCCTTGAGCAGTGTGGCTTCTCAGGGAGGGTTTTAGAACATGCCCTACTCTCCAGGTTTTTCTTAACAGCTTGTTCCCTGAACTGAGACCTCAGAGGGCTGGACAGGTTGGTGCCAAGCGCCTTCCTCCCACCATCTGTATACCAGTGACTGAAGCCAGTCTCCATCTGCTCTGGAGCATCACTGGGTGAGGTGGCCCCTCTCTTGTCTCTCAAGGACTCCGCCACGGCTCCTTCTCCCTCCGCCCACTCATCTACTCTGAAATCAGTGCCGTGTTTCCCATCCTCTGAATCTGACCTGCATCTGTTCGCGCCTTCCACCTCCGCTGCCAGCACGCTGGACCAAACTACCCACTACGTCTGGCGCCTGAACCATCTGAGCTGTCTGCGCCTGGTCCCCAGGCTCTTGTCATCCCACGGCCCCCACAGCTTGTGCTCACTGAAGCCACCAGAGGGCGCTTGTGGGCACGTAGAGTAGGTCACATCTCTCTGTTCCAAACCTTCCAGGGCTCTCACGTCACTTGGGATAAAAGTCAAAGTTCTGCACAGGAACCCCCTCCACTCCTCACTCCTATGCACCACTTCTACTGGGCCGTGTGGAGAACATGCCCTGAGCCTGGATCAATCCTCCACCGCTATCTCCTGCTTGTCACTTATCTCCTAGACCTCCCACATCTCCCATCTGAATGTGTTAGCTTCCTGGGCACCCCCTAGCCAATGTGCTATCGTCTGCCTCCCCCTGTGGATTTAAGAAGCTCAGGGGATGAAGGGTCTCATCTTGTTCTTATCCAGATGCCCAGGAAGGCTATGTCAAACCCATCCAATCCTCCCCCCACCCCTACTTCCTACAGTGGCGCCCCAAGCCAACTGACTGCACCCCTGGCTCCCTCACTACAGTCCCAAAGCATCCATTTATACAAATAGGATTCCTGAGGCCACCTCAAGTGGGACCACCTGCACCCCAGACCTGTACCCATCTCTGCATGGAGAGAAGCTAGCCGGACATTTTTTTGTTTCTGTGTTTGGCCACACGGCAGCTTGCAGGATCTTGTTTCCTAACCAAGGATAGAACCCATGGCCCCTGAAGTGGAAGTGCAAAGTCTAACCACTGGACAGCCAGGGTATTCCCCTAGCTGGACACTGTCTTCATCCATGGTATCCACGGGTCAGATATCTCTAATTTACTGAATAATAATTACCCCAAGGCCACCACAAAATGCAGCTGTGCAGAGGACATCCATAGACCAGGTTTCAAATCCTAGCCGGGATGCTATGTGATCTGGGAGAGCAATGCCTTGCTAAACAGGAGGTGAGGAGCAGGGGTGGGTGTGAAGGTTGAGACCCTCCTCCCGCAAAAGGGAATACATGTCTGGACAACTAAGCTGAAATTCTTGAAACTGAACATGAAAGTGGTCTTTTCTTTATACCAGACTGTCATAAGGCTCCATGACTTCAAAGAAGCCCCCAGGTCGTCTTTTGTTACCATTGTGAGTGCAAAGGCGGTGCGGACAACCAGGGGCCTGCCCACTGCCCCACAAAGCCCTGGACAGCGTGGCTACCTCCAATCCCCTGGAATTTTCCAGAACCAACTCTCAGCTCAAAAACAAGCCCTGCTTAGTGATTCTGGGCTTTTCCCAGGCCCTAGAAGTCCAGAGACAAAGGTCAGCCCAGCCCCCCTGGTAGCCCCCATCTTCCTGTGGTCAGAACAGGAAGCATAAAACTGGATACGAGAAACGGGATGACTTACCATGATGGTAAAGAGGGAGTTGTCGAAGGACATGTCTGGAACAGAAAGAGAGGAAGACCAGGGTGGGGGCCAGTTCAGATTTCTTGCTCACCCCCCACTTCCCAGGCCCTCCCCATAAGCCCACAGGCCCTAAATCCACCCTGAGGAAGGGCATGGAGTCCATCACCCAGCAATCTCTTTGTCCGCCCACCAGCCCGTTCTGCAGGGTGAAGAGCTGCAAATTGAACTGTGTCCCTCTTCTGCTCAGGCTCTCCCTAGGTGACCTCTGGCTGCCCTCCAGAAAATGGGTGCTTCGTCTCAGCTCCTGCTTTCTCCCCCTATCCTGGGCTCTCCCACTAATTGCCCACCCTTCACCCAGCTACTCCCTGTTCCCCCCTGTAGTTCTCTGATTTAAACACCACTTCCTCTGGGGACCACCCTCCCATCCCAGACAGTGTCCAGCTTGTCATGGGCTGTTTCCCCACTGGAGTGTAGGCTTGTGGACAGAAATCACCTCTGTCTTGGTTATCTCGGGAGCCCTCAGGCTTTAGCACATAGTAGATGCTCAATGAATACGGGAAACAATGAAAGAGGTACAGAGAATGGAGTTTTCTCTGCATAGGGCCCCTTCCTGGGCATCACACCTCACAGGCAGGCTCTCTCTCTGCCCCCCTGGTGGAAGCCAGCAGAACAGCACGTTCTGGACCACAAGTGGGGCTCCAGACAAGACAGTTTCAACTCCCCACCCTCTTGGAGCTGATGGTCCAGTACTGGCGTTGAGTATCATACACCCAAGCATGCAATGATTACTCAGTTGTGTGTCTACTGAGAGCTAAGAAGTATGACAGGGTGCTGGGGGAATGTAAGTAGAAAGAATAGATCCTGCCTAGGGAGTCAGGGAAGGCTTCCTAGAGGAGGTGACCTTTAGATGGAGACCACACAGGGAGGAAAAATATTCTAGGCAGAGAGTGGGATGAGTGAACGGCTTGAGGATAGGGCAGGGAAAGGTAAGAGGTGAAAGCTGTTCGCATCAAAAAGGAAAAAGAGAGAGAGGTGAAAACTGGGAGGAAAAATGAGGGGGGAGGAGGAAGGGAAAGAGGAGGAGCATGTGTTCTGGATTCTAAGGGAAGTGAACAGCTGTAGATGGGGTTCAGCAGCAAGTAGTGAGACCCGATGGCATTTTGAGGCAGTGACTCTGCCCAGGCAAGGGACAGGAACACGGAGGCACAGACCTGTGGTGGCGATGTTAACCCAGCAGGACTCTCGCTCTCTGCAGAGGGATTCGGGAGAAAGTGATGACTTGTCTTAGGCAGGAGGCTCCTTCCAGGTAGCCCTGGCCCTAAACTTGATCCTTCCTCCCCACCCACCTCCTCCCTCGCCCACACCGAAACCCCTCAGATGGAAATATCTTGCAGGAGCCCCACTGGGGCTACTCTGCCACCAGGCAGCAAGGTGTTTGCCCCTCTCTCCAAGAGGAGAAACCGAGGCTGGGGCCAGTATATATTCTGACGCCCAAGAACCAGGGCCACTGTCTACAGGCTACACACTGGGGGCTGCACGACGCGAGGGCACACCCACCCGCCTCCCCCTCACTATGGGTTTCTAGAATGATTGCTTAACACATTTTGGCAACTGGCAATAAAAGAATGCGAGGAAGGCTCAGTCTCCTCATCTGTTAAAAGGGGTCATTCATAGAGCCTACTTCCAGGGCTGATGCGAGGATAATGTGAACTCAAGGTCCAGAGTGCCCAGCACAGCATGGAGTACAGTGTGGAGCACACCTTAAGCGCTTCCTGCTGCTGCTGCTGCTAAGTCGCTTCAGTAGTGTCCGACTCTGTGCAACCCCATAGACGGCAGCCCACCAAGCTCCCCGGTCCCTGGGATTCTCCAGGCAAGAACACTGGAGTGGGTTGCCATTTCCTTCTCCAGTGCATGAAAGTGAAAAGTCAAAGTGAAGTCGCTCAGTCCTGCCCGACTCTTAGCGACCCCATGGACTGCAGCCTACC
Source organism: Bos indicus (assembly GCF_029378745.1). Taxonomy (NCBI): domain Eukaryota; kingdom Metazoa; phylum Chordata; class Mammalia; order Artiodactyla; family Bovidae; genus Bos; species Bos indicus. Next base: position 15,066,571 of record NC_091766.1, on the reverse strand, counting down.
AGGCTCCTCTGCCCACGGGATTTTCCAGGCAAGAGTACTGGAGTGGGGTGCCATAGTAGCACCTATTTTTATTAACCCGCCCATTGACCAGAGGGTGCTGTTTGAGATGGAGCCCTGTAAGTACCCATCTGCCCCTAGAACCCGGCCAGCTCTTCAATGCCCATCAGAAACTCCTGCCTTGGGACTGAAATTTTTCCCCAAAAAACTACCCTCTGAGGGTCTCCAGGGATGTTCTCACCGTCTCTTGTTCAAGTTTTTTACTTTAACTGGGAACAAACAAACAAAAAGCATTTGTTAGATTTTGGTCGTGGTTACAAAAAGCGAAGAAACCAACAAGGCGTCTTGTACGTTTGCCACCCAGCCTTGCCTTCTCCCCTGGCAAATTTCCCTCTCAACGGGGGAGTTACTGAAGACACTTTTCCCTCCCAATTACATGAGTAATGTATGTTGGTAAAAACTTCAAGCAAGGTACAAAAATGTAAAAAAATTATTTTTAAATGCTGATTTCAGCGGGTGCCAGAGGCTGGGGGAGGGGGAACAGGGGTTGGTATTTATGGGGACAGAGTTACAGTTTAGGAAGATGAAGAGATGGATGGTGGTGATGGTTGTAGAGCAGTAGAAGTTAAAATTTAAAAACTAAACCTTTAAAAAAAAAAGGAATTCCCCAGCGGTTCACTTTCATTGCCAGGTGCTCAGGTTTGACCCCTGGTTGGGGAACTAAGATCCCACGAGCCCCATGGCATGGCCAAAAATATTCAAAAATAAATAATAAAAAGTAAATTAAAAAAAGAGTTAAATGGCAAATTTTACATCATGTATATTTTACCATATATATATGAATTTCCCCTGCCCACCACCACCATTGAAATTCTGAAAGGTTCTTCAGTGCTAAGTGTTTAGAGTAAGAACTCCCAATTGTGTGCCTCTGTGCTCCTAACAATGGATGTGAGTTGGAGTGGATTTTAATGGATTTGCAAGTTCCGGTGAGCCACGCTTTCTCCGCCTGCTGTTACCTTTCCTGATGATCAGGGCAATGATCACCAGTCCAGCGAGGAGGAGAGCGGCTCCAGCCAGGCTCAAGGAGAGTGCCAGGATCCAGGTGGGCACTAGAGGAAGATGGGGAAAAAAGAGATTGGGTAGGCCATGGAATTGTGGGGGTGCAGGGAGAAAGTGGGACTCCTGGCATACATCTGGGCTACCTTTAGAGAGTCAGCCCTCCCCCTATACCCCAGAAACATTTGGTTTAGGTACAGCTAGACCTTGGGGATCTAGCAACTCTGTCTGTCCAGTTAGTATATTCCCTACCCCTGGCTAACCTAATTGGTTCAGGGAGTGGCATGTTGTCCAAGTTGAGCCAATGAAACTAATTTCTGGACTTTGCTAGATTACTGGGAAGAGAGGTTTATTTCTCAGGCCAGCATTGCAAAACCAGCAGGATATACATCTGGAGCTCCAAGGTATACAATTCTGACATGAGAGCGAGAGCCTGCCTAAGAATAAGACACAGAAGAAAGCAGAGCTGAGAAGTGGCACATGATTCCTGACACCGTTGAGCACCTGAATCCAGCCATGATGGAAATCAGTGCCATGAACAAATTTCAGTTCAGTAAACCAACAAATCCCCTTTTGTTGCTGAAGCCAATTTGAGTCCAGTTTTCAGTTACTTGTGGTCTGAAGAGTCTTGCTGGCTGGGTAACGGGGTCAGACAACACCCATTCCCAGCCACATGGTGGACTCTGAGGCCCACACAGAGGTAGCCACAGAAGCATGAATCCCCAGCTCCAGAGTTTATGTCTCTGCAAGAGATCTGGCTGCCCCTCCCTGGAGAGAGGCAAGGAATCTCTCAGGAGAGCCAGGAGGAGATGCCCGGACCCTGGTACAGGTCAGGAATTAGCCAGGAGGGGAGGAGAGGCGCTCACTTGGGTATTCTCAGTGTTAGCCCTTGTTCATTCTTTCATCTGGGGCAGGAGAGCTGTTACCGCCCTACTCTGAGACCACAGGACCAAGGTGAGAGAAGGGGGCCTTTGATAGTGGAACTTGAGGCCGGGGAAGGACACAGAGAGTGTTCTGTCATCACAACCTGTGGGCCTCTGCTGGCTACAGCCTTCTCTCTGCAGCAGGAAAGTTCTGACTGTTGGTGACGCAGGGAGTCTACCCCGAGGCTCCTCCCTCTCTCCCTCCCCTCCCTCCTCCTCCTTGATCCAAAGACCAGGCCCAGCTCCCACTCCTGGAAAGACCAGAGGAAGACATCTTCACTCCCAGGGCTTCAGTCGCACTCAGACAAAAAGTCCGAGTCTGTGCTGCAGCCAAAGGCCCTGCATGATCCTCCTTGCCTCCCCCTGCTCTCATCTCCCAGCCACTTTCCCCTTGCTTGCTATGCTTCAGTCATATGGGGCACCTCCACGCCCCTCAAACACACCAGGCACGCTCCAGCCTCAGGGCCTTTGCACAGCCAGCTTCCTCTGCCTGCAACCGTCCTGCCCCAGACAGCCATGTGGCTGGCTCCTCATCCTTCAGGCTCAAACATCACCTCCTCAGAAAGACCTTCCCTGATCACTCTCCTCTCTGTTTAAAATGACACGCGTGGGAATTCCCTGGTGGTCCAGTGGTTAGGACCCTAGCACTTTCACTGCAAGGGTCTGGGTTCCCTATCTGGTTGGGGAATTAAGATTCTGCAAGCCACATGGCACAACCCAAAAAAAAAAAAAAAAAAAGATGCCCTTCACCAGGCTGTTATTTCATTCCTATCACTTCCCTTGTCCCCTACTAGCTGACTGAATATTTACAAAACTCCTTATTTATCATCTGATGTCCATTGCCACCCCCTTGTAATGTGCGAGAGGGCAGGGACTTTTGTTTCACTCGCTGCTGAGCCTGCAATGCCAAGGGCGGTGCCTGGTGCATAGCAGGTGCTCATAAATACTGTGGCCAGTAAGGAAAGGTGCTGCTAACGTCTGGACTTCAGAGGCCGGTGGAAATCCAGCTCTGCTGCCTGCTGGCTGAGTGACCTGTGCCAGCCTCTTCAGCTCTTGTGCCTCAGTTTCCTTATCTGGAAAATGGGAAGAATGACTGTACCCATTGCATATGGTGAAAGTGAAGTCGCTCAGTCGTGTCCAACTCTTTGCGACCCTGTGGACTGTGGCCTACCAGGCTCCTCCATCCACGGAGGAAAAGAAACTCCTGGCAAGTTGGAAGAGTGATGACTCCCAGGAGGAGAGAAGAGTGTCTACAAAGGTTCGGCCATGAGAAGATGGAGCCTAGGCAGTGAGGGCCGATGGGAGGGACTTACCTGGGAAGGAGACGTGCACAGGCTCACTGAGGTTCGACAGCTGGGGTTGCCTATTCTCGCCAAGTACGCTATACTGGCAGCAGAACGGTCCCCCTCGAACCTCCCTGCTGCCACCACTCAGGTTGAAGATGACCCTGAGCTGGTCCTTGGGGGCTTTCAGGAGCTCCACCACCTCCCCATCTTGATACAGCGTGAAATTCGCCCCTGGGAAACCCCTGGGGGCCATGCACGAGATGTGGATGGGGTCCTCTTTACTGCTGGGGTGTGGGGGCACCAGCATGATGGATGGCGCCGGGATCGCCAAGGAGCCTGCAAAGCAAGATAGGGGAGGTTAGGTGCGGGGGTGGTTAGAGCAGAGGCCAGCCTGGCTGTGTGGCCTTGGGCAAATGGCTCACCCTCTCTGGGCCTTGGTTTTTATGTACAACTGGAGGCTAGTTGTCCTTGTGAGTGCATGCTGTCGCTTCAGTCATGTCTGACTCTTTGTGACCCTAGGGACCGTAGCCTGCCAGACTTCTCTCTCCATGGGGTTCTCTAGGCAAGAATACTGGGGTGGGTTGCCATGCCCTGCTCAAGGGGATCTTCCTGACCCAGGGATTGAACCTGTGTCTCCTGCATTGGCAGGCAGGTTCTTTACCACTAGCGCCACCTGGGAAGCCCCTAGTTGTCCCTATCCTACTGCTATGTTGAGAGGATCAAGCGCCCAGCACATGGTGAGAGGTCATGTTGTTGGAGTCATTTTATTATAATAGCCGTGGATGTTGCACAGCATCACAGTTACACTCGTATTACTTCTATCAACAGCACTGACCATGTTTAGGCCCTGTTTAGGCTCTGAGGACAGAGCAGTGGATGAGACAGACGGACAGACAGATGAACAGACAAGACATGCCTGCTGGGGAGCTGACATTCTCAAGGAGACGAGGGTGATGGGGTAGCCAGAGAGGACTTCCCTGAAGACACAGCATGGAAGAGCTGGGAGCGAGCATTCTAGGCAGAGGGACCATCTCAGGCAAAGGCTGGAGGCTGGAAGGGGTGTGGAGTGCTCAAGGAGTCTGGGTGGCAGGAGGTGGGGGTGATCGAGGGGAGAAGGGGAGGGCAGAGTGATTCTGTCTTGTTTCCCAGGCTGTGATGAGGGATACGATTTCAGGGCACGGCTTCCTGCAGGAGGGACCAGTGTCTCCCCAGTGGCCCCAGGTTCCCGCGTGGAGTGTCTGGCTCAGGTGAGGTCAACACAAGCCTTTCCTTATCCAGCTTTCCTCTCACCCTCTCCGACCTACCAGTAGATCCTCCTGCTGCCCCAGTCCCGGGGGTAGAAACCTGCAGAGGCCAAGCAGGGCTGAGTCATGGGGTGTGGGCACTGCTGTCTCCAGTGGGGTGGCATTTCTAATACCTGTGATGTGGGGGGTACTGAGACCCCACAAGAGACGTCCGTGCTCCGCATGCCCCCCGGCACCTTGGCCAAGGCTCTAGGGCAAATCTGTCAGGGCTCAGCCTCTCCAGCTCCTGCTCATGTGCATGCACCCCTCCCCGCCGCCCCCCAGCAGAGACAAGGTGGTGGATGGAGGGAGCGGAACAGGGTGAGGGGTGGCGCAGGGGCATCAGCTCACCGGCTGCAAACAGCAAGACAATCCAGGGCATCTCTCCTCCCGCGTTTGGTCAGGAAATCTGGCGGAGGCTAGGGTGGCCCACGGCTCGCTGCCAGCTCCTCCTGTGAGGCCAGAGCAGGGAAAGGAGAACCAGGGCTGATTTGAGCCGAGTGTTTCCTCACTGGCAGGAAATTGCACACACACACACTGGGCACCGAAAGGGACTCTCTTCCCTCCCCACCCCTTCCACAGATGCACACCAGAGCCTGGCACCTCACTGCTCCTTGGGGGCCCAGGTTCGGCAGATGGAAGGAAAAGGTGGATGAGATGGTCCAGTATATGTGTGTGTGTGTGTGTGTGTGTGTGTGTATTTTTTCCTAACGGCATGAGGAAGTGCAGGGAACGTGGGTTGTATGGGAAACCCAGGCCCAAGTCACAAAAGGTGGCCCAACATGTGCCCAGAAGTTGAAACGTGTAGGGTGGAAGTTGGTAGGGCATGATGATTAGGGCTTGGCCTCTGTGACCTCAGGCAAGGGACAGTCCTTCCTGGCCTTCCTGGCAAGTCCTCCGCTTGCCGCCTGGAAGAATGGGGCTAAGAGTAGCAGACAGTAGCTCCAAAGAATTTATGAGACAAAGTGTTTCGGTTCGTGGAGTGTGAGTGTTCATAGGGTGAGGCCACACAAGCTCCTGTGTCTCAGGAGCTTCACCAGTCAGGTGAAAGCAAACATCAGCTCCAGAATGGAAGAAATGACATTGTTTGCAGCGTAAATTGCCTCCTATTGATAGCCAGGAAATTTCCAAACGTCTGTCTTACCAACCTTGGTTTCTAAACATTTCTGGTCAAGTCTACCAGGCCCACCTGGAAGTTTACACCCAGGAAGGATGCAAGTGTGTAGTTGCCAACATTAAAAAGGATCATTAGAGTGGACTTTTTTCTTTAGATACACAAATCTGACTTCAACCTCAGGACCTTTGCATGTATGCCACCATCCCTGCGTGGAACACAATTCTGTCAACCTGGTCTAATCCCACTTCTCCTTCAGGTCTTAGAGGGTTTTTTTGGCTGTGCTGGGTCTTTGTTGCTGCACAGGCTTTCTCTAGTCGCAGCGAGTGAGAGCTACTCTCTAGTTCTGGTGTGCAAGCTTCTTCCTATGGGGGTTTCTCTTGTGGAGCACAGGTTCTAGGGCATTTGGGCTTCCATAGTTGTGGTGCACAGGCTTAATTGCTCTGCAGCATTTGGGATTTTTCCAGACCAGGGATTGAACCTGTGCTCCTTGTATTGGCAGGCAGTTTCTTAACCACTGGACCACCAGGGAAGTCCATGTCTCAAGTTTAAATGCTAATTTTTAAGGAAATCTTCCCAGATCCCTCTGAGCTTAGAAAAATCCCCTTTCTGAATTCCAGGATAGTACCTTGTAATTTTCTTTGATTGCAACTAGCATGCGTGTATTTTCATGTTTGTCCATTTCATCTATGATATCAAACTCATCACTATAAACCTGTTTAAATTTCCTCGTTTGCTTTTTAATGTCTGTAGGGTTTGTAGTGATGTCTCCTTTTTGATCCCTAATAATAGTAATTTGTGCTTTCTTTCTCTTTTTTTTCCCCTTGATTAGTCTCGCTGGGGGTTATTCAGTTTTTTAATCTTTTTCCAAGTATCAACTTTTGACTTTGTTGTTTTTCCCTACTTTCAGTTTTCTATTTCATTGCTTCGTGGTCTTATCTTTTTTATTGTTTCTTCCAGTTACCATATGCTTAACTGGCACTTCTTTTCCTAACTTCTTTATTTATTTTTGGTTGCACTGTTTTTGTTGCTGCTTGCCAGCTTCCCCTAGTTGTGGCGACTGGGGGGCTACTCTTGGTTGCAGTGAGAGGGCTTCTCACTGTGGTGGCTTCTCTTGTTGCAGAGCATGAGATCTAGGTGCATGTGCTTCAGTAGTTGTGGCTCCTAGACTCCAGAGCACTGGCTCAGTACTTGCGGCACATGGGCTTAGTTGTACAGGCATGTGGAATCTTCCCAGACCAGGGATTGAACTGGTGTCCCCTGCATTGACAGATTCTTATCCACTGTACCACCAGGGAAGTCTGATACTTTTTTCAGTGGCCCAGTATATATCGGCATACAATGTGCACTCAAAATGAAAATACACTTTGCAGTTGCTTGGTGTAATATTCTGTAAATATCAACTAGATTAGGTCAGCATGGTTCATAGAACATGCTTGAGCTTACTGAATTCATCCAGATATCTTCCTCCAGAGTACAGAGACGGAGCCTGTGGTATCTCTTGCAGTTTCCCAATGCCTACATCAGTGCTTGGCACACAGTGAACAATAAATATTTTGGGCTTGTCTGACTTGAAAGCCAACACACATTCCCTCAGTCTATTTTTGTGGCTCTTTACTGGGTGTGTATGAGACAAGAGTTGGGAGAGATACTTGGTTTATTTATGCCACCAGCTGATTACTGAGTGTCACCAGGGCTCAGAACCATGCTGGGTACCAGGGGTGCCATGATGAATGAAACAGCTCCTGCACTTGGGAGCTCAGAGTTCAGTGAGTCAGACAAGCAGACAGTGACAGTCCGTTTGGTGAAGTGCTATGTTGGAGTTGTCACTGAGGAAGGTTCTTCACTTAGCTTCAGGAAGTTCAAGGAAGGCTTCTGGGAGGAGGTGACATCTGACTCCGAAAGCCTGAGAAGGAGAGGAAAGGAGGGCATTGTAGGTAGAGGGGATAGGGTCTTGGATGTAAGTGAAGACTTCGTCCTGGGAGCATCTAATGTGATGCAGGGATCTATAACCTGGAATTTTGAATTCAGTAACACAGATACACATACCTGTATTGGTCAGCTGTCACACAGATCATGCTCTTAAGAGACAGAACTGAGGAGTCATGAACAGGGTGAAAGGGGAGCAATGAGGGACGGTGACTTCCTACGGTCACTGTTAGCAGCCAGGCCTGAAGTTGCTGGAGGGGGAGTGGTCCTGGAACTTGGAGAGAGCTAGGGTTACGGGCTTTTGTTGAAAGATGCAGACAAAAAAGATAGGAACCAGGGGATAGATACCTAGACCTTCCTTTCCTGAAGCCTTTAGATATCCTGCCAGGGCCAAACTCAACTGGAAAGCAGAGGAAAAGGCAGCCACATTGATCCAGGATGGAGATATCAGCCCCCTAGCCCCTCCACCCCCGCTGTGAAGCAGTACAGAGTATGGTGGAGAACGGTTCTGGTGGGGAAAACAAAACACACTGCCCAGCACACGCTCTTGTAATCTTTTGATTGTAATTTCAAGGGAATCCCTGACCTCCAGAAGCCAGTCGGCCAACTCCCCACGGTCATAAGAACCCTCGGCTAAGATTCTGGGCCAACATTACAAAGGAAAGAGGGGCCTTGTATGAGGGGCTGGTCTGCCCAAGATTCCCATCTCTTCTCTGGCTACTCCTCCCACCCACCCCACCTTCATCCCCTTTCTGCCCCTTGAACTCTGAGTGCCTTTGATGTCAGAGAACTGTTTTTTTCTGCTTTCTTCTTCTCCATACTACTTCAAATCTGAAATTCAATGCCACCTCCTTGGGGAAGCTCTCCCCAACTCCACCTAGGTGAAATAAGTCACCTTACCTACCCACCTAGCATTGACTTCTGAGCACCTCTGAGAACCTGAAATCAGTTAGTGGAGCAGCACTGAGATGACAGCTCCCAGGACATTGATAGTGTCTACTCAGTACATGTTGTTGAATACTGGGGGAGAGGGAGGATTTTACTTAATTGAGGGAAAATAAGAATCACCCACTCGTCCCAGCCAACAGTGAAAAAGGTGGGGTTGGTAGCTCTATAGGCCTGTATCTCATCCAAAACATCAACAAATTGAGGAAAAATGGTAAGAATCAATTTTATCTGAATGCGGGAAAACAGCTAAACATTTATGTCAACCAAGGAAATGCAAATCAAGAAGAGGCAACTTGAACGTGGCAGGAAAGCTTTGTGGTGTTTTCCATACCCTTCCTCATCTCCTTGGCCAGCACAGTGGAGGATCTGAAGATAGCCACCTGTGTCCCCAGCATGGGGCCCTGGTTCCATTTCTGAAGAAGCAGAACAGCCCTCATTCTCACACTATTGTGTGTGTGTGTTCTAACATGTCTGGGGGTAACCTGAGGGACTGACTCAGTGTGCTTTAACTCAGAATGTATTTCTAGAAAACACTATAAGGTAAAGGAACAACTCACAGCTCTCTGCTGTACAAGATTACAATGGCGGACAATAACATACATGGCAAAAGCTGGGAGGAAAAGCTGGGGTGAGTTTCTTTGGGTAATTAAGGTACTCAAAAGCACCCATATATACTGGGGAATTTAGGGAGCAGTGTGCATACCCAGGGCAGGACAGATGATCAGGAAAGACTTAAGAAGACCTTACTCTTTCATCTCTGGTCAATTTCTAGGCTTGATGCAAATAGGAAGAGAAGGCTAAGGCAGAGTTATAAATACCCAGATGGAGTATTGATGTGCTACAGCAGAGTTTGGCAAAGAGCAGGAGAGGTTTTTCACTGTTTTCCTTTCTTCCTTTTTCATTCCATAATATATGAATATTATAACTCGACAATAACAACATCCAAGTTTTAAATGGACGAAAGACATGAACAGATATTTTTCCAAAGAAGATACACAAGTGACCAATAAGCACATGAAAGGATGCTCAATATCATTAAGAAAATGCAAATCAAAACCACTATGAACTTTTAGAAGTTCCCTGGTGACCTAGTGGTTAGGATTCTGGGCTTTCCCTGTTGTGGCCAGGGTTCAGGGAACTGAGATCCTGTGGTCAGGGAACTGAGATCCTGCAAGCCATGTGGCATGACAAAACAAAACAAAACAAACCTACCTAGCCACTGAGCTTTCAGCGACTGTAAAACTGAGGAGATCCCAGCTAGGAGAAGGATGTTAGATCTCATTGTCCTCCCAGTCCTAAGACCTTCCCTTGATGCCCCTCAATAAAATGGACTCATCCTCAGAAAGGAAACAAACAAACAAGCTACTATGAGATACCACTTCACATACATCAGAAGGAATATACTAACATTAAAATGGAATATAACAAATGTTGATGAGGATGTAGGAAAATTGGGATGGGACCCTCGTCCATGGTTGGTGGGAATGTAAAATTGTGCAACTTTACTGTGGGAAAGTTTAGCAGTTTTTCAAACAGTTAAGCATAGAATTACCATATGACCCAGCAGCTTCACTCCCAGGTATATACCCCCAGAGAACTGAAGGCAGATACTCAAACAAATACATATACAAACAGGTTCCTAGAGGCACTATTCACAATAGCCAAATTTGGAAACAACCCAAGCATCCAATAGATGGAATGGAATACTACTCAGCTGTAAAAAAAGAAATAGTGATATGATGATAAACCTTAAAAACATTATGCTAAGAAAAACAAGCCAGACACTAATGGTCAAACATCCCATTTACATGAAATATCCAGAATTAGCAAACCCATGGAGGCAGATTGATCACCAGACTGGGGTGAGGAAAGAATGAGGAATAATTGCTGGATGGGTACAGGGATTCCTTCCTGATGAAAATGTTTTGGAAGTGAGTAGAAGTAATGGTTGCACAATATTATGAATATACTAAATGCCACTGAGTTGTTTACTTAAAATGGTTCTTTTTAATGTGAGTTTCCCCTTGTTAAAAAAGAATCCTTAACAAAAATTTATCACCCATTCTCAACTACTTCCAAATGTTCAAGTAGTAACTCTGAATGACAGAAAAACTTGGAACAGTAAGGAACACCCACATACCTTGCAGTGTCCCCCTGCCCTCCTCCTGCAAAAGGAATACCAACCATGACCATACATAAACTTTGACATTACAAAGTGTTACTTCCCCAAGCTCTCCAAATGTGTAGTTGACAGCCACAAGCTGTGTTCAAAGCATAATTATCACCACCTGCCAACCTTTTCAGGCTATCTTGAACAACTCAACACTGCCAATCTGAACATTTTTTCTTATGTTTGGATGGAATTTCCACAGTCCGATTCTCCAATGACATCTTTCTTATCTGTTTGCTTAGGTTGCCTCCAAATTCTCTAAACCAGAATGAGAGATTAATTGGCGGTAGGCCCAAAGCAAGGCGATAAACGTGGAATATAAATTAATGTTTACTGAGGGCCTATGGATGCACCAAGCACTAAATAAACATCATCTTACTTAATCTTCACAATAGCCCAGTCAAGGACTAGATCATCCCGTGAGGCCCAGCAGTGTGATGCCTCAAGTAAAGCATGGGGCATGGTTTGAACTAGGCAATCTGCCTTGAAAGCCCACACTCTGCTTTTCTCTGCTGACGCTAAGCACCTGGGCTGTCGAGTTTGATACCCTTCGCGAGCAGGGTGAGGCCAGGCTCCCGAGCAAACAATATGTAAAAAATGCAGGGAGCTCACTATGGGCCAGGCCTCATCTCAATTATCATCACCTCCGATTTAGAAACAAGGAGACTGATAAAGCGACGGTTCTAAGGCGCCAAGGAATGAAACATTAGGCATCGGACCTGAGGCCAAGCTCTAGGACCAGAGACCGGCTAGAACCCACGTTAATAGAAGTCTCCACCCACCCTAGCTGAGCTTTTTTATACACGAGCCCTACGGGTCGCGTGCAGGCACACGCCCTGCTTCTATTTTCGACACCACCCAGACGGATTCGAACAACAGTAGTCACGCGCGGGGTACTTTGGGAAAACCGCAGGACCTAGCTGCCTCCACCACAGTTGTCTTAACTTTTGCCTGAAGAGGATGTACCATCGTGGTTTTATTTTTGTAATTTTCCCCACAGTTACTGAGGCTAGAAAAGAGGCTTTACAAAGAAAAATCTGTAGAAGATCGAGTGTTTTCAGGCGCATCAGGCATTCATTCAGGCAGCTAGGCTCTCGGGGGGTCCTTCACTCCTGGTTCCGCGGGCTTCGGATAACGGACAGAAGCGGCTGCCAATGAACTCCGCCGAATAGCATAGTGGACAGAGCTATTCCTTAAAGGAACCGCAACCGGTTAGCAGACCAGAGAGTGACCCGGATGATGGCGGCCGGCACGGCCTTAGGCTTGGCCCTGTGGCTACTACTGCCGCCAGTGGGCGTGGGAGGGGCAGGGCCCCCGCCGATCCAGGACGGCGAGTTCACGTTCCTGCTGCCTGCGGGGCGGAAGCAGTGTTTCTATCAGTCCGCGCCGGCCAACGCAAGCCTTGAGACTGAGTACCAGGTACAGGGTCCCGGGTTGGGGAGCGAGCTGAGGCACGGAGACGGGGCGTGGCCAAACCAGAGCATGCTTTGCATACATTGAAGAAGGGAAGGAGGAAGAGCCCTAGCGTAGGCGCACGAGGGCGGAGCCAGGGAGAGGGAGCCTGAGGGGCGGGGACAGCGCGTGGGAGCGGAAGGGGTGGGAATAGAAGGCGGGGCTAGAGTGGGGCAGCGGAGAGGCGGGGCCATCGGGAGAACGAGGGAGCCTGTCAGAAGGCAGGACCGTCGCGAGTGGGCGTGGTCAAAAGGATTGGATCGATTGAGGGAGTTGGGAGGGAAGACCAGGATGCAGTACAAAAAAGGTGTGGTCAATCTGATAATTTCTCGGAGGTTGGGCTAAGTAAAGAAGGCTGGGCTCCGTCGTCTCATTTGGGGTATGGCCAAGTCGGGACGCGATCTCTAGGGGGGGGCGTGGCCGTTTAAAAGAGGGCATCAACTCGGGCGGAGCCGAGGCAAGGGGCGCGCCAGAGGGACGGGAGTGGGGCAAGACTGGCTTGAAGGTGTAGGTGTCAGAACTCAGGTAGACCTCTGGGTGGTGGTCGGTATGGGTCTACGCGGGTCGGTCCAGCCCTGACGTTCTCTGGAAGGTGCCTTTGGCTTAGCCCTAGTCCTCTATCCTGCTCTTACCTGCCCCCCAGGTGATCGGAGGTGCTGGGCTGGACGTGGATTTCAGTCTGGAGAGCCCTCAGGGAGTGCTGCTGGTCAGCGAGTCCCGCAAGGCAGACGGTGTGCACACGTGAGTTAAGTCCCGCTGGCTGTCTGGATTCAGTTACAGCCCTGCCCCTTGCCGGCGGCCTCGGGTTACCACCCTGCCTGCCTCGAAAAGTCCAGCCGGTCGGCCACTCAGGGTCATGTGTGTCTGTATGCCCAGGGTGGAGCCCACGGAGGCCGGGGACTACAAGCTGTGCTTTGACAACTCCTTCAGCACCATCTCGGAGAAGCTGGTGTTCTTTGAACTCATCTTTGACAGCCTGCAGGATGAGGAGGAGGTCGAGGGCTGGGCAGAGGCTGTGGAGCCTGAGGAGATTCTGGAAGTCAAGATGGAGGACATCAAGGTGCGCCCAGGAGAGCTGGGGCCACTCCTTCCAGATCTCTGGCATTGCTCCCTGCCCTCTCACCTTGGCAGGGGTCTGCCTGGGCCTGACCCCACCTTTCCTACATATTGGTGCCTGCGTGCTAAATTGCTTCAGTCCTATCATATCCAACTCTTTGTGACCCTGTGGACTGTAGCCCACCAGGCTCCTCTGTCCATGGGATTCTCCAGGCAAGAATACCGGAGTGGGTTACTGTGCCCTCCTCCAGGGGATCTTCCTGACCCAGGGATCGAACCCACTTCTCTTACATCTCCTGCACTGGCAGGCAGGTTCTTTACCACTAGCCCCACCTGGGAAGCCCCCTACATACTGGTACCCACAACCTAATAACAGTAGAACATTTCTAGGTATAAACCTTTTTCTAAGGGCTTGAATAACTCATGAAGTCTCCACTGTATATGTAGGGAAGAATACTGGATTAGGTAGCCATTCCCTTCTCCAGGGGATCTTCCACACCAGGGATCGAACCCAGTTCTCCCACACTGCAGGCAGATTCTTTACCGTCTGAGCCACCAGGGAAGCCCCCTATATATGGGGAGTGTGCTCTAATTATCCCCCATTTTACAGTTGGGGAAACTGATGAACAGGATGGCTAAGTAATTCTCCTAAGGCCACACAGCCAGCAACAGAGCCAATATTTGAACCCAAGCAATCTGGCTTCACCTACTGCTTTTTATTAATTACTGGTTAGTATGCTCTTCATGCCTAATTGGACATTCATTTCTTACAACCCTGAGGTTTAATTCGGAGGAGGAAACTGAGGCCCAGAGAGGTTGTTTACTTGTTCATGGTCACACAGCCAGTGAATGGCAGAGGGCTTGAGACTCAGGCAGCCTGGCCACCGAATCTGTGCTCTCAGCTCTCTCCCCCACAAACGAAGTCTCACTCCCATCCTGCAGGACAAATCCTTGCCTTTCCCCTCTCTGCCACAGGAGTCCATCGAGACCATGAGGATCCGGCTGGAGCGCAGCATCCAAGTGCTGACTCTGCTGCGAGCCTTTGAGGCACGTGACCGCAACCTGCAAGAAGGCAACCTGGAGCGGGTCAACTTCTGGTCGGCCGTGAATGTGGCCGTGCTGCTGCTGGTGGCCATGCTGCAAGTCTGCACGCTCAAGCGCTTCTTTCAGGACAAGCGGCCTGTGCCTATGTAGCCTGTTGCCGTGGAAGAACAGGGGAGAGGAGGGGCAGCACGGCGCATGCATGTGAGACTTAGGGGCATCCTTCCCCAATTGTTTCCTACACAAGGGGAGGCTGTGTAGTTCCAGCCCTAAGGGGGGGCACCCACTGTGTCTCCACCCTTTCGGGCCTGGGTGGGGAGCACCGGCTGGCTTGCAGGTGTGGGTCCCTCCAGGAGGAATGGCTCAGTGGCTGCACCTGTTTTCCTAGAAATGGTGCATGGGGGGCACTGCAGGGTTCAAAGGCAACCCTGGGGTTTTCTGGCCCTGCCTCTGTCCCCTGCGGTAACGTGCCTTAGGCAGAGTCTTCCAGTCTGCACCAGCCCTGTGCAGTGCCGGACTAGGCCCAGGAAGCAAACTCCTTGTTCTCTCGCCACTGGCCCTCCAAGTCAGGTCCCGATAGGAGGGGGCTGACTGCTGCGGGATCCTCTGCCTGCCTGCCTTCTCCTGTGGCTCCACCCAAGGCCTGTGCTGCTACTGGGGGTGGCCTGCTGTGCCAGGAGCCAGGGGGAACAAGACTTGGCTGCAGTGTTCTTGCCAGAACAGTCACTTTTATTGACAGGAAGGGGCCTGGCCCCTCAGCCCAGCGGGGAGTGGGCTGGGTGTGAGGTCTGGTTACAGAACTTGGGGAGCGGAGTCTGTAAGACCACCTGGCCCTCCTGCTCTTTGTGCAGGGGCCCCACATGGGGCCAAGGGATGGCCCAGCTCAAGCCTGCATGGGAGCCTCCTGGAACAAAGGGTGGTCTGAGCACCAGAGTCAATAAATTATGGTCAGAAAAAAAATCACAGTGCCTGGTGATTGGGGCTCAGGGACACCAGCCAGGACAGTCCTGCCCCCAAGAGGGCAGCCGGACGGGCGGGAGGGGTCTCCCACGAAGCTCAGAAGAAAGGCCGGGCAGGAGCTGATGGAGGTGGTCGCCTGGGCACAAGAGAAAAAATCAGAAAGCAAAGTTTAACTGTGACCCGGGCTAAGCCAGAAGGCCTGTGCCCCCAAGAGGGTGAAGGGGGAAGCCCTCAGGACTGTGGGGGTGAGGAGGAGCCTGACCAAGGCACAGTATAAGGTGGGCGGCCAAGATACCCTCTCCCTTCAGTAACTCGCACACCTGTCCCAGGTCCCCCATCCTGGCCTGTTATCAGCACTGTTAGGGGCTCCAGCCAAGCATCTTGTGTGTGGGGATGGGGTGTGTGTGTGCAGGCTATGTCACTTCAGTCATGCCTGATTCTTTGCAACCCTATGGAATGTAGCCTGCCAGGCTCCTCTGTCCATGGGATTCTCCAGGCAAGGATACTGGAGTGGGTTGCCATGCCCTCCTCCAGGGGATCTTCCTGACCCAGGGATGGAACCGGTCTCTCTTATGTCTCTGGCATTAGCAGGCAGGTTCTTTACCACCAGTGCCACCTGGGAACCACGAGGGGATGGGGGGAGGGGGAATATTTGCTTCTGCTCCTGAGGTGTTTAGGAAAGTAAAAGCTCTCCCCTCTAGTAGAAGTGAACCCTCCTACCTGAGAGCAGAGGCCCTGTGAGTGAGGTATTGGGGGGGGGGCCCGTGGTGGGAGGGACAGGGGCAAGGCCACCCCCCAAGCCTGAACGGCAACACAAAAGGCCCACACACGAGCCACCAGAAGCGTCTTCCCTTTATTGTAGTTTATTAATAGGGTACAGAGTGCAGGCACTTACAGTGGTCAAACCGAGCGAGCGAGAAGCTTTGCTCACGGAGAGGCCGCCCGGAGCCTGACCCGTGGGGGAGGCCCGGGTGGGGACCCAGAGGCCCTCCCAAGCTTCCCCATCCCATTCAGCCTCGAACCCCGGCTGCCCTGGGGACCCAGGAAGAGAAAGGGGGCGCCCAGGGAGGAGAGAGGTTGGCCGGGGCCGAGTGTTCCGGACCTGGTGAAGGCACCTCTGGCAGCCGAGGCTGGGCCGTGCAGTTAATGCGGCCGAGGAAGGAATATGTACAACTCGGGCAGGCGGGCAGGTAGTGCTGGGCCCGCGGGGCCTGGCTTGCCACTGGGAGCCCCAGCTGCTGAGAAGCAGAGCAAGGCCTATGGGGTATGGACACTGCGGTGCCGTTTCTTAGGCCTGGTCCACTCAGGCTTTCCTGGCCAGAGACCCCCACACCAGCCTGGCTCCCTCCTTCAAGATGGCACTCAAGATGCAGCTCTCTCCTCTGGTACCTGAGACCCCATCTCCCAAAGTGCAACACCCCAGCACCCCTCATTCTGGGGCTCCAGGGGCCCTCCTTTCAGTGCTGTGTCCAGCCGGGGATGGGGGCCAGGGTTAGGGAAGAGCCAGGGGCTGCCCGCAGGGAGCCTGGTCCCGCCTGGGGACGGGAGGGCCAGGGGCGGCAGGTGGGCTTAGACCACCGAAGCTCCTGCACCGAGGGTCCTGCTCGAGGACTCCCAAGAACATGACCCCCAACCCCTGCAGCCTAGTCGAGCAGAGATGGCTCGGCTGGGCGGATAATGGTGGGCCGGCTGGGCGCAGCAGGGGGTCTTCTGCTGCAAAGAGAATAAAGACAGGAGGGGGAGAGGGCAGTGAGGCTGGAAGCCGGGCAAGGCCGAGGACCCAGGCCCCACCTCCCCCACCCCTTGTAAATATTGCCCATGTTCCGTAGTAAAGTTACAGACTTTAAAGAGCATGGTGAATGCTCTTCCAAGCCCATCACAACAGCTGGCTGAGTTCTTGGCTGGGGTGGTGGGAAGCCCTGACCTCGACGAGTACAGGAAGGCCATCACCCATCTGGGTGCTACACAATGGCTGCTTTGATGCTGGGAAGGAATGAGCCAACCAGGGCATCAGCACTTGCGCCCACTCCGGACCACAGGTTGCTCATGGGAGAAAAGGGGAAGAAAGAGCCTGGCAGCCAGGGAGGGGCAAGCCAGGGCAGGGGATGGGCAGCGCCTGATGTGCGTGTCCTCAGAAGGGAAACTGGTCAAAACCAGAAGAAGGGGTCCCATGGGAGGGACCCGAGCTACAAGGGGGCCCACGTGCTCATGTAGAGGATGGGCGTGGGAGCTTGGGAGTCACCTGGACTCCGTTGCTCTGTGAATTAGGCCTCTCGGGGCCTCAGTTTCCCCGTGAGCCCCACAGGGATGCTGGTAACTCCTTTGCTCCCTGCAGGGCACAGGCGGGTGTCTCTAGGTGGCGGGTGGCAAGGGGGTCTAGCCTTACCTGGGCACTCCAGGGGGAATGCCGGGTGGAATCCGAGCCGGCCGAGATGGGATCTGAGGTGGGGCCGAGAAGGGGTCGTTGTTGGCAAACACGCCGGGGTGGGGGCCGGGCCGGGACGGGATCGGGGGCGCTGAGAAGGAAGCTGGCCCCACCGGCACAGGAATCAGGGGTGGCCCTGGGGTGGGACCCCTCACTGCTGGGGGCCGGCCTGGGGGGTGCACGCTGGATACGGGCCGGCGCTGCGGAGTGGGGCTGTGGAGAGAGAAGGGGGGTAAGGTGAACTGGTGGGTGGGTGCACTGGCCATATGGGTGTGGCCATATGGGCACAGAAGCGCAAGGTGGGGCCAGGGCACTGGCCAGAGGGCGGCCTCCTCCGTAACACAGGCTGGCACCAGCTACCACCCACCCAGATGCAGTGAGTAGCTGGTCCTGGGCAGGTCAGCACAGATGCTCTGGGCCCCTCTGTGCCCCCCCAGGACCTGAGCCAGGGCCCAGCACCTGTCCTCAGTCAACAAGGGCTCCTGCTTCCCTCTAGTCTCACTCCTTCTGGCATCTCCCTGTCACTGGCCCCATTCCAGCCTCCCCACGACGCCAATCCACCCTTTGAAGCCAAAAATCCTTCCAGAGCCCAGCATGCCTTCAGAGGTTGTAAGGTCCATGGGCCCCTGGCCCACGCACCCACAGGCTCCCCTCTGGGTGCTGCATCTCAGGCTGGAGGCTGGGTCTGCTCTCCAAGGAACCTCAAGGCTCCCTGAGGGCTTGGAAAGACCGGCACCTTCTGAGACTTCTCTGGGCCACCCTCTCTCCTCGCACCACCTGCCCTGTTACTGGTCAGGTGTCCCTGCCCGATGCTCTGACGTGCCCATGTCAGGGCCTCACTGCACCTCAGCTCTAGGTGGTCAGGGCGGGGGATGCCAGTTACGCCCTCCACGTGTCCCTCTAGTCCTCTCCCACCAGCCGTTCCCAGCTTGCTCTGTGCTTCAGGAGGCTCACCTGTATGGCCAGGGTTGCCCAGGTCCCTTGCCCTCTCTGGTTTGTGTTTGGCCTTAACCAACAGAAGGCATCAGGAGACAGGCAGGCCATTAACCCTTCTCTCCCCCTGTCCCTTCAGGCCTAGGCAGGGGTGGCAGTCCCACACTATGGCCAGCCCTGGGTGCTGTACCATCTGTGGGCAGGGGCCCTGCACCCTGGCCACCCATGGTTGTGCCCTGATGGACACATGGGGGTGGGGGTGGGTAGAGCTGGGAACCCACAGGCAGTACCCTCTGCAGCCTGTGGGCAATCCAGCCTCACGGACCTGTGGCTGCTGGTGTTCTGGATCCAGGTGTCGTCAACGGGTGGGGGCACGGGAGTGGACACAGTGCTGGTGCTGATGTCCCCAATGATGTTGAGTGCCTCCTTGAGCGCGTGGTACATGCGAAGCATGTCATCCCGCCGCTGGGCCTGGTCAGCCGACTCTTCCATGAGGCTGCTCTGGTCCGCCGACGAGTACAGGTAGGCCAGCAGCTCATGGTGGATGAAGGCCTTCGTCTGGGGGCAAGGGTTGGAGAGGTCAGAGGTTCCCACCACACCGGCCAAGAACTCAGCCAGCGGCTGTGATGGGCTTGGTTCACCATGCTCTTCTTTAAAGTCTTTAACTTTACTACGGAACATGGGCAATATTTACAAGGAGGTGAGCTTTCTACTCAGTGGTCTCCTGGGTCTCTCAGGGGTGCTTGCCAGTGTTCTTTCAATCATGAGATTCTTGTGAAACTTATTCCTAGACTCTTATCTTTAATAGCTATCTTTTCTCCCATTATATCTTGAAACTGACTTTTGTTTAAAAACTGCTAGTTTCTGTTCATTAACCTAATACTTTGTTCCTTCCTGAATACTCCTACAAGATATGGTAGTTTTTCAGTTACTTTTCTTGGAGTTTCTAGGTATACAAGTTCATGTTTACATAGGGACAATTTTTCCCATTCGTTTTCAACATTCACACCTTTAAATTATTTTTCTTATCTAAATGCATTGGCTAGTAACTCTACAGGAAGGTTAAATAAAAGTGGAAATGGCCAACTTGTTGATTTTGGAGGGGATGCTTCCAGAGCTTCCCCATTAAGGGCAAGAGTGGCTTTGAGACAGAAATATCGATTCAATGGATATATGAGATCTCGTAACCAAAGTCTCCTTCTACAATTGTCTTGTTAAGAATAGATGTCCACTAATTATTAGAGAACTGCAAATCAAAATTACAATGAAGTACACCTCACACCAGTCAGAATGGCCACCATCAAAACATGTACAAATAATAAATGTTGGAGAGGGTTTGTAAGAAACGAATCCTCCTATATTGTTGGTGGGAATGTAAATTGGTGCAGCCACTATGGAAAACAGTATGGAGGTTCTTTTAAGAACTAAAAACAGAACTACCATATGATCCAGCAATCCCACTCCTGGGCATATATCCAGAGAAAAATATAATTCAAAAAGATACATGCACCCTCAATGTCCACTGAAGCACTATTTACAATAGCTAAGACGTGGAAGCAACCTAAATGTCCATCAACAGATGAATGAATAATGATGTGGCACACACACACACACACACACACACACACAGAAGAATATTACTCAGTGATAAAAAAAGAATGATATAATGCCGACTAGAGAAAGGGAACATTTCAGGCAAAGATGGGCTCGATAAAGGACAGAAATGGTATGGACCTAACAGAAGCAGAAGATATTAAGAAGAGGTGGCAAGAATACACAGAAGAACTGTACAAAAAAGATCTTCATGACCCAGATAATCACGATGGTGTGATCACTGACCTAGAGCCAGACAACCTGGAATGTGAAGTCAAGTGGGCCTTAGAAAGCATCACTATGAACAAAGCTAGTGGAGGTGATGGAATTCCAGTTGAGCTATTTCAAATCCTGAAAGATGATGCTGTAAAAGTGCTGCACTCAATATGCCAGCAGATTTGGAAAACTCAGCAGTGGCCACAGGACTGGAAAAGGTCAGTTTTCATTCCAATCCCAAAGAAAGGCAATGCCAAAGAATGCTCAAACTACCGCATAACTGCACTCATCTCACACGCTAGTAAAGTAATGCTCAAAATTCTACAAGCCAGGCTTCAGCAATATGTGAACCGTGAACTTCCAGATGTTCAAGCTGGTTTTAGAAAAGGCAGAGGAACCAGAGATCAAATTGCCAACATCCGCTGGATCATCGAAAAAGGAAGAGAGTTCCAGAAAAACATCTATTTCTGCTTTATTGACTATGCCAAAGCCTTTGACTGTGTGGATCACATAAACTGTGGAAAATTCTGAAAGAGATGGGAATACCAGACCACCTGACCTGCCTCTTGAGAAACCTATATGCAGGTCAGGAAGCAACAGTTAGAACTGGACATGGAACAACAGACTGGTTCCAAATAGGAAAAGGAGTACGTCAAGGCTGTATATTGTCACCCTGCTTATTTAACTTCTATGCAGAGTACATCATGAGAAACGCTGGGCTGGAAGAAGCACAAGCTGGAATCAAGATTGCCAGGAGAAATATCAATAACCTCAGATATGCAGATGACACCACCCTTATGGCAGAAAGTGAAGAGGAACTAAAAAGCCTCTTGATGAAAGTGAAAGAGGAGAGTGAAAAGTTGGCTTAAAGCTCAACATTCAGAAAACTAAGATCATGGCATCTGGTCCCATCACTTCATGGGAAATAGATGGGGAAACAGTGGAAACAGTGTCAGACTTTATTTTTGGGGGCTCCAAAATCACTGCAGATGGTGACGGCAGCCATGAAATTAAAAGACGCTTACTCCTTGGAAGGAAAGTTATGACCAACCTAGATAGCATATTGAAAAGCAGAGACATTACTTTGCCAACAAAGGTCCGTCTAGTCAAGGCTATGGTTTTTCCAGTGGTCATGTATGGATGTGAGAGTTGGACTGTGAAGAAAGCTGAGCGCCGTAAGAATTGATGCTTTTGAACTGTGGTGTTGGAGAAGACTCTTGAGAGTCCCTTGGACTGCAAGGAGATCCAACCAGTCCATTCTGAAGGAGATCAGTCCTGGGTGTTCTTTGGAAGGAATGATGCTAAAGATGAAATTCCAGTACTTTGGCCACCACATGCGAAGGGCTGACTCATTAGAAAAGACTCTGATGCTGGGAGGGATTGGGGGCAGGAGGAGAAGGGGACAACAGAGGATGAGATGGCTGGATGGCATCACCGACTCGATGGATGTGAGTTTGAGTGAACTCCGGGAGTTGGTGATGAACAGGGAGGCCTGGCGTGCTGCGATTCATGAGGTCACAAAGAGTCGGACACGACTGAGCGACTGAACTGAACTGCGTGCCATTTGCAGCAACATGGATGGACCTAGATATCATCATATTAAGTAAGACAGAGAGGAAAACACTCATATGTGGAATCTAAAATATGATATAAATGGACTCATTTACAAAACAGAAACAGGCTTACGGTTACCAAACAGACATTGGTGGTTGTGGTGGTGGATAAATTAGGTGGATAAAGTAGGAGTTTGGGATTAGCCAATACAAACTACTATATATAAAATAGATAAACAACAATGCTCTACTGTATATACCATAGGGAACTATATTCAATATCCTATAATAAACTGTAATGAAAAACATGAAAAAGAATATATATACAGACAGATTTTCTCAAATGAACTTTCAACACACGCAGAGTTGACAGTGCTGGATAGTTTTGCATTTGCAAACCATGTAAATGCATTAGCTATTCAAACATTTAAATTTTGAAAAACTAGTAAAGGAAAACGGAGAAGGCAATGGCACCTCACTCCAGTACTCTTGCCTGGAAAATCCCATGGACGGAGGAGCCTGGTAGGCTGCAGTCCATGGGGTCGCTGAGGGTCGGACACGACTGAGCGACTTCATTTTCACTTTTCACTTTCATGCATTGGAGAAGGAAATGGCAACCCACTCCAGTGTTCTTGCCTGGAGAATCCCAGGGACGGCGGAGCCTGGTGGGCTGCCGTCTATGGGGTCGCGCAGAGTCGGACACGACTGAAGCGACTTAGCAGCAGCAGCAGTAGCAGTAAAGGAAAAAAAGTATCACTTAAAAATACAGTGAAAAATCTCCTTTGTCCACTCTGGTCTCTTTAGGCCTCCTGAATTCCCCTTCCAGGGTCACTAGGTTCCTATACAAACTTCCAGATTCCTAGGCATATTATATAGAGAGAAGATTTCCCATCTGTTTTTACACAAATAGAGCCTTCTTGACCATTCTGTTATACTCTACACCTTTTCCACTTTAATAAAGTTAGTACAGACCTGGAGAAAGTTTTCATCCTTTTGTTTTTGGGTATTTTTTTTGCAATAAAATGGATATTTACTTAACGAATTCTAAGAAATGGATAGAGATTTCTATTTCTTGGCCACTATAAAACATGTTGAAAAGAATAACCATGCATGTGCTCAATTTGCATGCTGGCAAATGTCTCTGTGGGGAGAAATTCCTGTAAGTGGAACTGCTGGATCAAGGCATACATGCATTTAAAATTGCATAGCTGCAGCACCCTATAGATTGCCAATCCCATCCATATGTGAGAATGTACCAGGACACCCATGAGGAGGAGACTGGGAAGAACATAGTGAAAGGGAAGGGACACGAGATTTTTGCTTCAGGCACTGTCCTACTGTGAGCTCTTATAGTCACAAGACAAACTGAACCTGGGCTACACATACAGCTAAGTGCCTAGCGCTGAGCCCAGGGCCTGAGCTGTCCCAGCAGCCTGCAGCAGGAGACATTAGCGTAGCCATATTTCACTCAAGAGATGCCAGACGCCCTGAGAGGCTTGGGAGCCCCCGGGTAGCAGGGTGAAGGCAGGTGGGGCACAGGCCATTAGAGGCCACGGTGGGGACAGACTTAGCCGGGGTTTGAATCCTACCTCTCAGTCTTCTGAGTGACTTGAAACAGGTTTCTTAACCTCTCTGGGCCTCTGTTTTCTTGTCTCTAAAATGGGGATGACAGCAGTCCCTTCTCTAGGGTTACTATAAAGCTACAGAACGTCAGAGAAAGTGCACACGTGTGTGGTAGCTTCAATGACCCAACTGAGGGGATGTAGGCCAGGTGGCCTGTACCTTCCCATTTCCCAAGATAAGCTAGGGGGTCCCAACTGTGATGTTTGAATCAGGTGGTGAGACTCTTAATTTTTATCTTTTCCTTTATTTTGGCCATGAAGCATGCGAGATCCTAGTCCCCCAACCGGGAATCGAACCTGTGCCACTGCAGTGGAAGCACAGAGTCCTGATCACTGGACTCCCAGGAAGTCCCTGACTTTTACTTTGGTACAGAGTGTGTTCAGGCCACATCTGGCTACATGGTGGGGCGGGCCCCAGAGGGGCGGGCACTTACGTTGTTGATCATGAGGTGCATGATGGTCTTTGGCATGAGGTCACGGATGGACTTGTTGATTATGGCCACGTACGAGTCCACCAGGTTGCGAATGGTCTCCACCTGCCGCTCCAACTGCGGGTCCATGGAGAAGGTGTTCTCCTGGGCTCCATCCTCATTTTCTGCCTGCAAGGAGGGAGAAGCGGTGAGATAGAAACTGTGGTCTGAGGCGAGCCTGGGGACCCCCCTCCTCTGGGAATTGCTTGCCCTCTCCCACCCACAGCTGACTCCCTGGGGCTGGCCCCCGATGGCTGCGTTGGCACTGTGCGGCCCTGCCTGCCCCGGCCTGAGCTGCTTGGACCTGGGGTGACTGCGGCCCAAGGTGGGCTAGAGACACTCAGCTGGGAATGGGACAACACATTAATCAACACATTAATCTGGGGCCGCGTTCACTCTGCCTCAGGACAGGAGGAGGAGAGAGAATAAAGCAGACAGGATCCCAGCCCATGTGTATCCCTGTCCTTGACTTCAGTTGGAGAATCTAGGTGCTGATGACAGCACCCCCCCACCAACCCCCTTTCTGCTTTGTTTGTTCAAGACAGCATGGGAGGTCTTCCCTGGTGGTCCAGGGGCTAAGATTCCATGCTCCTAATACAGATGGTTCGGATTCATTCCCTGGTCAGGGAACTAGATTCCATGTGCTGCAACTAAGACTCGGCACAGCCAAATAAATAAATAAAAATTAAAAAAACAGAGAGCGAGGGGGTATGGGCTACATGCCTTCAGAGAGTTCTGGGAAACAGCCTGAAACGACCGAGCCCGTGAGATGCTGGCTGCCCTTCTTCTCTCGGGAGGGAGGGGACAGCTCAGGGTGCTCTCACCTGGTCCTTCTCTGGATAGACCCCAGCTCGGAGGAATGAGGCCTTCCAGCTGTCCACGTCCTCCTGGGAGTCACAGGCCAGCTCTATCTGCCGCAGGTCCTTGTAGACATTCCTGCGGGGCGAGGGAGGGAGGGAAAGGCCCGTGGCTAACCCTGCCCGGGGCCCAGCGGGTACAAGGAGCTGGCGTGCAGGCTCTGGGGTTGGCCTGACTGACGGAGATTCACCCTTGACCCGGGCGCTCACAACCAGAGGCCCCAGGATGGCAGTGGCCTCTACACCACGTTGGCCTGATGGAGGCTTCATGAGTTCATGCCTGCGACACCCAAAACCGTGATGAGAGCAGGGTGTGTGCTCCGTGAGAGCCTGCATCTAGCACCATCCCTGGTATTCTGTTTGTGAGCTCAGCTACTCCCCTCCTGATGCTCTCCTGGGGGGGCAGTGACCCATGACACTCTCCGCCAGTTGGGGAGCTCCCATCTAAGTGTTTCTAGAGAGGTGACTCAGTGCGTGTGTCAGTCACTCAGTCGTGTCCATGGAATTCTCTGGGCAAGAATACTGAAGTGGGTTGCCATTCCCTTCTCAGGGGATCTTCCCAACACAGGAATTGAACCTGGGTCCCTTGCATTGCAGGTGGATTTACCTTCTGAGTCACCAGGGAAGCCCTGGTAAAAAGACTATAGCATGTCCAAAAGAATGTTCTGTGATAGTGGAAACGTTTTCTGCCTGTGCTGCCCGACACAGTAGCCGTGAGTCACAGGTAGTTTCTTTCTGAGCACAAGAAATGGGCCAGGGTGACCAAGAAAGTGATCTTAAGCCTTTTTTCCACTGATTTATATTTAAATAGTCACATGTAGGCAGTGGCTACTACACTGCACTCAGAAGGTCTAGCACGTGCCCAGATTCTTAGAAAGGAGGTAGAGCTGGCCAGGAACAGGACCAAGACTCCCAGTGAAGGCTTGTGAATTGCTGGGCACACGTGGGTCTGTGAGCAGAAGGTGCAGAGCCACAAGGCTGGGAGATGAGGGAAAACAGACGGGCACTAACCAGCATTTAAGGACAGTGTTCTCTCTATATAGGGGCCAGGATCCATGCTACATGCCTGTCACCCTGTCCTGCAAGGCAGGTGTGGCTGAGATGGCCAAGCTGTCCCAAAGTCTTCCAGTGAGGTTTGGATTTGAGATTAGGCACACATGGCCTCACGACAGTCCTCAGGCCAACCAGCAGTCAGTGAGTGGCTGCCCTGAGATTTCCAGGGCATTTCTTTGTTGCTCCTCCTCCTCCTTCCTCCTGCCTGGAACATCATCATGATGGCTGGAGAATGGGCAGCCATCTTGGACAGAGAGAAGGAAAGCTGAGAAATAAGGAGGGCCTGGGTCTGGATGCCTGTGGGCTTGTCCAACCTGCCCTTGATGGTAACGTCTGAACTTGATTTCTATTTAAAAAAACACCAAACTTCTATCTTGTTTCTGCTACTATCATTCTTTGTTTCCTGAACTCACCCCTCAATAATATATTAGGCAATGTCTTCACCCTACTGCATGGAAGATCACAGGACCAGGCAAGTGTGCTGGCTGCCCAGCATCTTGCAGCCAGGAACAGCTTCCCAGCAGGCCTGTCCCGCTGCAGAGCCCAGTTTCTCTCACATACCCTAGGGCTTCTTAGGCATGGGAGGTGGGGAGTGGGAGGAATGTGCCTAAAAGGGCTATAAAAGACTTTGGAGGCAGCTGATGGTCAAAGAGGATCTCAGAGCTTTAGGCCAGCCCAGAAAGCAGCAGGACAGAGCTGTTCTGCACAAGCCAGGTGGCTCAGCTGGAACCAGTGGGTGTGAACAGCCAGTGGGGAAGGTACTCCAGCGGCCAGCAGAGAGGAAGCCAGTGCCTGCTGGCCAGTCATGAAGAACAACCAGGCTTTGGCTGAACCCTGGCTTGAGGGGGTCCGTGCGTGATGGTGTGAATCTGAGCAGGGGCCCTCCTGGGTCCACGCTCAGCCGTTCCTCCTGCTCTCGGACCCCCTGCCAACTGGCTCTTTTCTGGAGCTGAGAGAAGTGCCTTGGCTTTTGCTAAAGTCTCCCACCAACACCCCTGGGGATGGATTTACTGAGAGTCTCCTGGGCTGTTCTCTTCTCTGTTACACTGGCCTTGGGATCTTGGCCCCCTCTAGACCCGAAACACCACCACAAAGCAATGAATCCCCAGTTCATACTCCTGCCCAGAGGGCAGTCCTGAACACGTCTCTTGTACCTTCCCAGCTGCCTCCCTCACACTCCACGTGGAATCTCATGGGCCCCTCTCCCTTGGCATCGCCCAAACCCAGCCTCTGACTGGCCCCAAGCCTTTTCTGCCTCTGCCTGCCCCATGTCAGCCAACGGCAGCTCCGTCCCTGGGCAATGCCTTCTTGTTCTCATACCCACAGCCTTCAGGAGTTTGGTCCCTCTGTTGGAATCCATCCCTTCCTCCTCTGTGTCCTCAGCCCCACTCAGGTCCAGCCCCACCACTGCCCACCGGGGCCAGTGCGGGTGTCTCCTCCCTGGTCTCCCACCCTCACCCTGGCCTCCTCAGCCTGTTCCCCTGATGACCACGAGGGGGCGCCCGTGAGTACCAGCCCCAGGTCCAATCCCTTGTCTGCTTAGCATCTGCCATGGCTCTGCTCATTTCTTTCTCACCTCTCCCCAGAAGGGCCTTCCCTGACCGCCCCACAGAAGCACGTTTCTGTTTTTTGACTGACTCCCTTTCTGGACCGTTGAGACCCTAGGTAGGGACTGTTCACAGCAAGTGTTCTGCAGATGCTGCAGAATGACTGAATGGGGCCACTGGTCTCCCCGGGACCTAGGTCCTGGGTGGGCTCACCTCTGCTCTGTGTTGAAGATGGCGAAGACGTGCTTGTTGGACATGAAGCCCTTCTCCACGTCACGGATTTTGAGGTTGTCCAGAGGCAGCATGTACTTCTTCTCTTTCTCCTGATAGAGGAAGGGGAGGCGTCAGCCTTGGCTGAACTCTACCACAAGGACCATGGCCAACATCCAACACTGCCCATGTGGCTCGCTCTCCCCAGATGAACTTACCTGCCCCATCTCCCCTCGCTCACCTGGCCCAGCCATGCTGGCCTCTGACTCTCTCTGAACATCTCAAGTGGGCTCCTACCCCAGGGCCTTTGCACGTGGAATGCTGCTCTCCACCCTCAACGTCCACACGGTTCCCTCCTTGACACCTTTGTGCAGAGTGCAAGGCCTGCTCCAACCCCACCCCAAACTCGCCCTCTACTTTTCACCCTGGTGCTTCTCCTCACATAACACAGCACACCACGTATCTTGCTTATCGACTTAGGTCACTGGGACCACTGAATCCCCAAGGGTGGGGACTCCTGTCTGGCTCACTGCTGACACACAAGGGATGCTCAAAATCGGCCAGCTCTGACTGTACCTGGATCCCAACCGCTAAGTGAACATAACTGTTAAGTCCCCTACAGTTTCACAACAAGCCTGCGAGTGAGTTACCACTATGATCCCATTTTCAAGACAGACTGAGGCATAGAAGGGCAGGCACTGGGGGTAGGGGTTGGGCAAAGCTGGAAAGGGAGGAGCCCTCGAGCTGAGGCCTGAGTTCCAAAGCCTGGCTGGCCTTGTTCAGAAAGTGCCCACTGAGGGCCAGTCACGGTGGTCCTGCTGGCTACTGAGCAAACAGCTCAGAAAGGGTGCATCTCCTGGCCAAGTTTCTGGGCCTGGTGAGTCTCAGAGTTGGGAGTCACACTCCGGAGCCCCAATAATGTCAGCTAAGCACCTACTATATGCCCGTGCAAATGCATCATTAGTCTTCGTTCGGGGGTGGAGGTGGCAGCGTATTAACTGGGTTTTCTACATCAGAAAACCAAAGCACAGCATCGGGGTCTCCCCAACTCTCCCCCGACTCCCAACTCACAGCAGCTCTCAAGGGCTGAGGAGACATGCTGTGTCCAGCAGCTCTTGGAACCCTCTCACACGTCCCTGCATGGGAAGCAGCATGATCAGAGGGGGCAGCTGGTCATCCAGGGCACACAGCAGTGGAGTGGGCCCCATGGGACTTCAGAGGCCAGGGTCTCCCCACTGCCCTCCTGGCCTTTGACCTCTTGGACATCTTTGGAGAACAGAGACCAGCTCCCTCACACCATAGCCATTCTACCCCTGACCTCTGGAAGGTATCAGAACAAAGCCCCACAATTGACATCTGCTTCCGAATTCAAAAGGGGCCACAGTGGTGATGGGAAAGGGAGCTGGGGGCTCCCCGGTGGGTGGAGGGCTGCCTGGAGTTTCAGGACTACTGAAGGGGCAGGCTTGGTGTGGGGGCTCAGTCCTGACTGGGGTTAGGAGATCAGAAGGGCCGGTCCCCGCCCCACTCATTGTCTCTCCTCTGCCTCAGTTTCTTCAGCTGCTAAAAGTGGGTAGGAAGGGCTTCCCTGGCAGTCCAGGGGTTCAGACTCCATGCTTCCAATGCAGGGAGCATGGGTTTGATCCCTGGTCAGGTAACTAAAATCCCACATGCCCTGTGGCATGGTAAAAAACAATTAATAACAAATAACAAAAATTAAAAAGGTGGATAGGAGCCTTGGCCTCCTGGTCCAGGGCGAGGACGGACACTGAAAACTCTGAGCACATGTCCACCTTGGAGTCAGTGCTTACAAGGCACCTGGGGTTTTCTTTTGTCTGTCTGTCTGTCACTCTGTGCTCCAGGGTCAGTCAGTCCAAGGGGCTCCATGCAAGAAGGAAGCAGGGCAGCGCTCCTCCAGGCCGAGCCACAGTGAGAGGCAGGAAGAGGAGCCCGGCAGCCAAGGAGGTGAGCGCCCCCCATTCATGCCACAGGGGGTGTGAGCAGGCCCTCTGACCTCTCGGCAAAGAGTTCTGGGGGCTTCACAAGGGGTTGGGGTCTGAGTTCCTGGCCCAGAAATTTGTGGAAGAAGCTCTGCTTGCCCCCACCCTATCATGTCATCACGAGGCAGGAAGCTTCCAGTCGGTCGGCCAGGCCAAGTCACTGAGTCACAGTCCTTTCGGGCCCTGAGCAAGACGCCACATCTGGAATTGTTTATAGTGTGATTCCGCCCAGAGCAGGGCCGCCGCCTTCCTGATGCTGCGGGCACGCACACACACACACACACGACATAAACACACACCACACAGACGTGACACACACACCACACAGACACGGAGGCGCGTGTGCACCCCGCCCCCACCCCCAGAGACCTTCTCCTGCTGGCAGAGGCCCTGGTCCCAGACCCTCCCTCCCGGCCCCCACCCCCGCCTCCCCCACCCCCACCGCCTCCCTAGGATTTCCTGAAAACCCACAACTTTCTCCAGATGCGCGCTGGCCCCAGCCGTGCCACGTCAGAAGAGACGAGCAGACGGTCGCGGGCGGGTGGCTTCCTCGGAGGTGCCAGAGGCGCGGTGGCCCTGCCACTGCCCAGGGGGCCCACGGGATGGATGGACAGCCGGCCCCGCCAACCCAGTGTTCAGACTACCTGTTCAGGGGGCTCTGAATGTGTACAGTAGTCTGCACATTGGTTAGGCTGGGCTTGGGCAAGCGGCGCGTCGGGATGGGCCCCCTCCAAACTCGCTGCCACCCCCACAGTGAGGCACACCCGGAGGTGAGTGTCATCGCCCACTGCCCTGTTCTCCACAGGGGCGGAGATCTGGACAGAAGATTCTGGAATAAAGAAGGGCTTGGGCGGGGGTAGGGGGGAGAGGTGCCAGGAAAAGGCCAAGGGCACCCCGACACTGGCTGGGGGTCTAGGGGCTCTGGCTGAATCGGTCCCCTGTGCCCACCCTCCTGGAACTACCATCTCTTGTTTATTCTTTAAATAAAGTAACCCTGGTGTCTTGCCTCCCTCTGAGGCTTCTCTATGAAGGTGGCCTGACCCCGGGAGTGGCCACTCCGGGTGGGGTGGGATTCTCAGGGTCCTTGCTGGGGATCCCAACTACGGGGAGGGGGAGAGGGCAGGGGACGGACAGAGCAAGGACTTCGCGCGCGCCCCTCCCCACCTCAGCCCGCTTTGTGTCTGGGCGCACACAGGGCCTCATTCACGGGACTGCTGGTTTTCATTACCGCCGGCAGGCGCGCGACCCTCCTCCCAGCACAGCCTTAGCCTCTGCTCTGGGGCCACCTTGGGAGGGTCTGGGGCTCCCACTTTCAACCCCGAGATGAAGGAGGAACGAAGGGCCCCCCTTTAAGTTAAAAACCGGGCTCGTGATGGTGCCCGGCAGCAAACCGCCAGGCCAGGGTCTCAGCCCGACGCCCCTCTCCAACCGCCGAGGTCTGTCACTCCTGCCCTGGGGACGCCCCGAAGCCCAAAGGCACAAACCAGCTGACAGCTGATGACAGGGTTTCAGATTCCGGGGGCGCAAAGAGAGGGAAGGAACGTGCACGCGCCGCCCCCCGCCCCCACTTCACCCCGGCCATCTTGAGGAGCCGCTGTGGCCACGCAGGTTCCTTGAGGGCCGCCCAGCCCCGCCCTCCCTCCACGGCGCAGCCCTGGAAGGCTCCCCGGGCATCGCATCTCCCCTACCCCAGGGGTGGAGAAGAAGCCACCTAGACAGGGTCCCCTCAGGGACTCGGGCCTCTCAAGGCTTCGCAACATTCCAGGAGTGAGCCTCGGGCCTCGAGGGGAGTGGGGTGGTGACGTTCTTTCCTCAAACAC
Source organism: Bos indicus (assembly GCF_029378745.1). Lineage (NCBI taxonomy): Eukaryota > Metazoa > Chordata > Mammalia > Artiodactyla > Bovidae > Bos > Bos indicus. Next base: position 15,035,060 of record NC_091766.1, on the reverse strand, counting down.
CCGCCTCTTCTCAGAACTGCTTCCGGCCTGGGCAGTGGGGAACCGACCAGGCGTGGGGCTGAGGGGCTGAGGGTCAGGGAGCCTGCACCGTGCACCCACCACACAGGGACCCTTCCCCACGCTGTGACATGGGGGCAAGTCACTGCTCAGAGCTTCAGTTTCCTTACCTGACGAAAGGAATGTGAGTATTGACTGAGGAGGAAGGGGAGGAAGAGAATGCCTTCCCCAGGGGACTATGGCAGGCTCCCCTAGCCAGTGAACTTGGCATGGGGCAAGGGCTTCATAAACAAGAGAGGGCTCCCCCACGGGCCCTGAGAGAGCTCACGTTCTACCTGCCTCCCCTCTGAGCCTGGGTGGAAATACACACAGCTGGGGTGGGGTCAACCGGCTGCCAGTGAGGCCCAGGAATGGGGGGGGTCATCCCAGAACCCCCAAGGGAGGAGAGCCAGGTGGGGCATCTCCAGGGCTGATCAGAATGCCCGGCCTCTCCTTCAAGGGCACGTTGGAGGCTGTGCCATCCCACGTGAACTAAACATACAGCAGTTGTACAACAAGATTCATGGGCATGTGAGCAGAGCGCTATCAGGCCCATATGGTGATGGGTGTGGGGCAGCCGTCTGGGACCACAGGATGGAGCTATGTGTTAAGGTGGCAATGGGGGAGGTGAAGCCTGGGCCCCGGACAGCCTCACAGAGCAGGGGTACAGAGCTCACAGGGATGTGGGGAAGAAACACACCATCTCTATAAGTGCCTTCATCTGGAGCCTCTTTCACAGACCCCAAACGATGGCCACCTAACATCACCTTGACAACAAGGAGAGCCTCTGCGCCTCTCCAGGGACAGGAGAGAAACATGGTGGCCCAGGCCACGGAGTCTGCGTCATCAGGGCTGCACTCACTCACAGCCCTGTCCATAGGCCCCCAGGCACTGTGCGACCCGCTCCTGGTGCTTATTAGTCCTGTTGCTGTTCCCAGAGGCCTCCCTCATCCTTCTGAGAATAATCTCAAGACAGACATGGGACCGAGCACCTCACAGATGCAAGGACCATCCTGCCCCACTTCACAGATGGGAAAACTGAGGCCCAGAGGAGCTAAGGGCCTGGTTGTGAATCTGAGTCCCTGGCCCGAGTCTGTGCCCCCTCTGAGAGCCTCCCTTGCCGTACTGTTGGGAGGGTGGGATCAGTTTGGAGCCTGTAGCTGGCTCCCCCTCCCCCATGTCCCTTTTTTCCTCAGGGAGCCCAGCCCCCATCAGGCCTGACCCCACAGTGGGTTGTGAGGGGCTGGGATAGGAGGCACAGAGCCTTTTGCACACCCTCCAGACCTGGCCAATACCATCCTAATCACAGGGGCACTCAAGCCGCCTTTTCCAAATCCACTGTAAGTTGAGAGAGTGCCACCCGGAGGCAGGAGGTGTGGAGATCACCCATTGACCGCCCCACCCAGCCAGCCACTCACCTCCTCATCCTTGTACCAGGACAGTGACTCGGCCGTCAGCACGAACCAGTACTCCTTGGAGCCTCCCTTCATCAGGCTGATATTGTTGATGGTTAGCCAGCCCCTGCGGATCACCTGGGGAGGATGGAGGGCCAGCCAAGCTCAGCAGGGGGACCACGGCCACCACCCAGCCCGGCCTGCCCCCGCCCCCAGCAAGGCAGAAAAACCAGGCTACCACGGCAGAGAAACCTCCAGCCCAGAGCCAGGCGATCCAACTCCATTCCGCCTTGCCCCAAGCGCTACCCACTGGAAACCAAGGTGGGGCCCTCGATGGACAGACGTGGACTGACTCACAGGCCCTGGGCTGCTGGGAAGCTGGGTCCCTGGGGAGCCCCTCTGCCCTTGGGGTTAGATTAAACTGGCACAGGTGGCAAGAGGTACGCCCAGCTAGAAGGGGCCTAGGGGAGGGGGATCCCAGTCTTATGGGTGGGTATGTCACGTGTAGATGTGACACTGAAGGAATCAGCCTTGCCTTGGGGAGACACGGGTACTAGGGACCCCCTGGGCCCTGCCCCTCGCGCCCCCTGGAAGGCAGCCGTTGATGGAGAGCTGTAGGGACTGCTGAGCAACGGAACCGTTCTTTCTCTCCTTTCAGGGGCCAACTGGCAGAGGCTGGTCGCCACTGCCCGGCTCACCCAGGCACTCAGTGGGCACAGAGTCCTGCTCTGACCAGGAAGTCAGGCTAGGCCCTGCCCCAGGGCTCCCCTCCCCACAGGCTCTTTCCAGAACACCAGGATGAAGGAATGCCTCCACCCAGAGGGCTTGAGCCCAGGGGACCTGCCAGGGATCATGCCCCACACTCTGCTTCAAGTTATGTGGTCCCACTTTTCTTTGACTGGGACATGCAGGTCCTGGGCTGGAAGAACCCGACAGGGCTCCCCTCTGGCTGCAGCTGTCATCTGAGCAGGGGGCAGAACCCAGGCCTGTGTGAGGGACTCACCTGACAGCTAAAGGCAGGCGGCTAGCCTGGTGTGTGTGTGGGGCACACTCTCATGTTCTCTGGGCCATGGAGGCGCTTGTGGGCTGGAGCCCCCCACCACTCTGGACTGGGGACCCTGCGGCAGTAGGAAGCATGGGCAGGGGTGGGTGGGGATGCCTGAGGCCGAGGCAACAATAGACGGCTAAGCTGCAGGAGGTGGGCTGCGAGTGGCTGGGGCTGGCTGGGAAGAGAGAGCACTGTGCCCCCTAGGGTGGGGTGAGGCTCCCATGCCTCCCCTGCGGATGGATCTCGAGAAGGCCTTCATCCTGTCTACTCTGCCCTGTCCCCAGGCCCACCACATTGTCACAGGGCCACCTGGAAGTGAGCTCCGAGCCTCAGGGACCATGAAGGCAGAGGTGGCCACAGAGCACGCAGGGACCTCTGCACCGCAGAGATGTCCCTGCCTAGGCTGTGACCCATGAGACACCACCTGGCAGCCCCTGCTAAGGCCCAGGATATAGACTATTCTCTCCCTAGGATCACGAGTCAGCACTTGGGAGTCTTGTGGCTGCCAGGGAGCAGGCAGAGACTGTCAGCCCAAACAAGGTGACTGACTCACCCTGGTTTGCCCAGGAGGCCCCTAGGCTGAGCACTAACAGTCCCGGGGGTGCCCTCAGTCCCAGACAAAGTGGGACAGCAGGTCTCCAGACTCAGGCCCAAGGCCATCCCATATAGGACCCAGGAAGGAACCCCTGCACCTGGCAACCACGCCCAGCTCCGGAGCTGCGTAGGCGTCTGTCCACGACAACCCTCTCTCCCCAGGGGGAGTGTAAGGCCTGTCTTGTCTTAGCCCAGGCCCAGAGGGGGTGCTTCTAAACTTCACCCATTGACTGATAGGTGGGGAGGAGACAGGGGGCAGAGGCCATGCTTGCTGGGTGATCCCCAGAGGAGATACCCTCACCTGGCGAGGCCCTTGCACTCCCAGGCCCAGCCTTGTCCCCACAAGGGCAGATGGGCCCCTCCCCCTCCCCCTCCCCCTCTGTGGCCTGGCTTGCCTGCCTCCACCCTCGGTCAGCTGAGGTCAGAGCCGGCAGATGGGGCCCCTGACTGGCTCTGGGGCATGTGGCAAGGGCTGTGGCCATGTTGGGAATAGCATATCTGAGCCTCGGGGTCTGGAGAAGCACTGCGCCCCCAAGTCCCTTTGCCCTTGAGCCACCCTGAGAACTGCTTGTGCAGGAGCCCAAGAGGACTCGGAGACAAAAATCTCCCCCCTGGGGAGGAGCAAGCTGCTGGTGGCAGACATAGGTGCTGAGTCTAGAGCAAGAAGGGGCAATCAGGCCTTCTCATCCAAGCAATTTGTGCTGAAGGGACTGGGCTCAGGAAAAGGAGGGGGGCAGGACTAGGGTCAGCTGGGGAGACAGAGAGGCAGGCAGGCTTCCCATGCTCCAGGGCACAGGCATGCTGGGGGCAGAAGGAAAGGCTGCCAGGGGTGGCATGGGCAGCAGGCAAGCGGGGCAGCAGAGCCCATCTCCTCCCGGGTGAGAGGTCTGGGCAGGGATGAGAATTGTGGCTGGGAGATCCAGGTGCCACAGCCATGCACAGGGCAGAGCTGGGCTTCATGGCTGGGGGTGTGGAATCTAGTGGGAAAAGAATGACTAAACCTCAGGGTGTGGGTGTGGAGAGAAACATAGCCCTGGTTTGTCTGGAGGAAGGAAATCATTCAAGTTCAAAGGGGACTGGGGAGGCGGGGTTGTGACATACAGGGAAAGCAGGAACCAAGGGTCCAAGGATGATCCATTCCTCCTGTGGCCGTGCCAACCATGCCAAGCTTTGGGGTCTTTCTGGATCTTCCAGACCCTGGTACAGGGTCAGCTCAGCTACTTGAAAGGCCCTGGGATCACCAGCAGGGGGGCTGTAGGCCTGCTTAGTGTGGTGGGAGAGTAGCCGGGAAAAGGAAGGCTCAGTGAGGGCCATTGGCCCAAGCCATGATCTCCAGGGTGGAGAGCTCCCCAAAGGGCGGGCACCTTGAAAAGAGCTCAGCTCTCAGATGTGAGCAGTGCTTGCTCACTGCTGGTCTGGGCTGGGCCACACACAGACAGGAGGTGATACCTAAAACAGGGATGGCAAATACTATTCACCAATCCATGGGTGGCACTCTGGGCACAGGGGGAAAGGATACTAGGATCAATTAGTGATGTCTACCATCAGCAAAGAGACGGGGCAAGAGGAACAGCCTAATCAGTCATCATATCTGCTATGGAGGCGGGAAGAGATTGGCAGCATCCAGGAGAGAGTCCCCCAACCAATTAGCCATGTCTGTCATGGGGATGGGAGGGGTGTCATGTGCAAAGCTATCACATGGGGAAAGAAAAAATTCCTTAACTAGTTCATCATATCTGTCACATGCTTCGCAAAAAAAAAAAAAAAAAAAAAGCCAGGATTGATTAGTGATGTCTGCCAGGGGCACATTAGGGGGAGAGACAGGAGGGAAAGAGTGCTGGATCGGTTAGTAATGTCTGCCTTGAGTGCAGGCAGGGGACATTTCTGCAGGGTGTTGTCTGCAAACAGAGCAGTGGCAGTGGCAAGGACAAGCTCTCTAGCAGGGCTTGAACAAAATTTTCCCTGGCCAGAGGTGTGATGGGAGGAAGGCCTGGGATGTTAGCTGAGTATTTGCCATCCCTGACCTACAGGAAATGAGGAAAATGTGTCCAGAACGGGCTAGAGGGGTGGGTGCTGGAGGCAGGCAGTGGGCAGGTTAGTGTCTGTGTGAGTCAGCTCACGCCCAGGGCAACAGTCTGGCATGCAGTGGCCATGGCAGGGGATTTTTTTTTTTTTAGGTTAGCTGGATTTTTAGTGGTTCTGTTATTTTTTTGGCGGGGGAGGGGAGCGGAATATTATAGGATGGCAGCATCTCCACCACCACCAAGTTCTCTAACGTTTGCTACCACACTAAGTGAGTACTTACCAAGATCTCCCCCTTTGAAAATGCAAAGTTAGGGTTGTGGGTAAATCAAAGAAGAGCAGGCGGAAGAAAAGAGACGTAAGGGACGTGAGGGGATGGAGAAAAAGCAGGAAAAGCACAAAAACGAGGAGAGAGAAGAGCAAGGGGAGAGAAAACAGCAAAAGAAAAAAAAATTACATGCTATTAATTATATTCATGGTGTTAATATTTAATTCATTATCATCTCCCGAAACGAAAAAGCAACAACATATGAATTACTTACGGCAAGCGCAAAAAAAATCATGCAGTGGTTACATCCCTTCTTTCCAGGGGGCTCTGTCATCGTGCGTGATGAACAGCAGCACCCCGACCCCCACCCCCACCCAGTGTGGAGAAGGCAGGGGACACTGGCAGAAATTTTTGCAAAGATGATGTGTTTTCTTAAGCAGGGGGAAAAAAAGGGGAGGCCACTTAATACTGGCATATATAAAGCTATCCTTTATTTCACAAGGCCTCTGGTTAGAGTATGACATCAAGGCAGAGAATCCCTCAAACAGTTCTGGGTTTCCCCAGATATGAGGCTGAAAGCACCTCCAGGTGCTCCCAAACTGCTGATCACAACCAGCCTCCCTGCCCACTCCTGGCCCTCTTCCACAGCCTCCGAGTCTCTGGGGCTGGGGCAGGAACCCAATTTTCCTACAGACACCAGGCGGACTGGGTGGCCTCTCTCCTTAGTGTCAAGTTCTAGCCATGGCCTTGGATGGCAGATAGGGCCTTCTGCATGTGAGCAGTTTGGCCCCAGACCCTGCCAGAGCTGCACTCAAAGATCCATTTCCCAAATTGTCAAAACCTAAGTGGACATGAGAGGCTGGGAGTGGGGTGGGGTGGGGGGTTCTGGCGGGACAGGCTCTGAGCCAGGCGCCATCACTGGGCTTGGTGGTCCTTGAGTGCCCTCCCGCCCTCAAGGGAGGAGCTGCAGGCCACAGCAGGGTAGGCTACCTGGTTGGGGACGGCTCTCTTCTTATTCAGCTGTGTGCTCCTCTGCTGGGCGCTGAAACCGAAAAAACAGAGAGGGTTTATGCGGCGGGACGCCCAGAGGGATGAGGAGCGAGAGAGACAAGGGGCAAAAGGTCCTGTGGCCCCGGTAGGGTTCTCTCCCTAAAGGAAGCCAATGGACAAGCTCTGGGCAGAGGCAGAAAGAAACCCCCTGTATATAAAAGGCTGCCCAAGGAATGAGTGCAGGCTTGTGGAATGAACAAGAACATGTAGCGAGTTAAACCATGACTTCTCAGCCCTGATCTTAGCCACTCTTGAGAGTGCCAGCTATTTCTAAAAGTCACTGGGTCCTGGAGCCTCCAAGAGGGGCTATGGGAGGCTGGATTCCCAGGTGGCTGGGAGGTAGCCATGCTGGCTTCAAAATACTTTCAGTGTTTGGGGGTCAAACTTGAGGCTTCTTCCTGCTTTCTCCTCCTATCCCTGACCCAGCACCAGGTCCTGAACAGCTCCAGCAGAGCTGCCCAGCCTAGGAGATCAGACTATGGCTCAATATATATACTACTAGTATAATGACTTTTTCTCTGGGCCCTATTTTAAGTGTTTAGAGGACATTGAGAAAGCACCCCAGAACTTCTAAGCACAGGAAGGTTGATCAATGGTGTCTGAAGACACAAAACTAAGCCATTCAGTGTCTGCGTGATGCTGAGGTCCCAGATATGCTACTTCCTGAGGGCTTCCTGGGTCTCACCCATGCCTGGCAGCCTCCTTAGCTGCCTTTTTCAATTGCCTTCACCCGATCAGAGATTTGCTACTGCCTCAGTGCGTGTGCATGCACGCATGCATGCACAGGAGTGTCACAGGGAAAGTCCAAAGTCTTCCCCTTGGCCTGCAGGCCCCTCTGGCAATGAGGCCTTGGCCTCCCCGTGCTTACACTTCTCAGGCATCCTTCCCTATCTTTACTGCTCTCTGGCCCCCTCCATCCCCATCACCTGGCTGTCATGACTTCTTTGGAAAGGTCTCCTCTCCCACAGCCCCTCCTCTTGCCCTCCTTTCCACATCTCATCTTCCTATGAGAACCAGCTTAACAGCGTGCTCCCAGCCTGTGGACTCTGAAAGGGCAAGGCCCATGTCCTAGTCCAAAGGCCTCACACAATGCTCCATGGCTATTCCGGGAGCCCTTGAGACGTCCCACCCAGGGCTGGGGCCTGGGCCGGGAGGAGCCTGGCACCCTGGGCCCCGCCCCCAGCCAGGTCGGCCCCCGTTCACACACCAGGAAAAAGGCACACAGCAGGCAATACCCACCCGGTCACCAGCTGCTCAGTATAGTAACAGCTGGGGGAAGTGGGAAGGCCCAGGAATCCAGAGGAAAGAGTGAAGTGGTCAAAGGAAAAACACGAGAGATTGTGAGAAGGAACTGTGGATGAAGTGTGAGAAGCAGAGACATCAAGGTGAGGAGAACAGCAGCAACCCGAAGAGGGGGACCGGCATTTTCAGTCCAGCCTGAGGGGCAGCTCCCGGCCAGGGCCCCCAGTTCTCCCCCAGCAGGGACAGCGCAGCAGGAGACCCTCAGCTCATATGAGCTAGGGGACCACCTTCTGATAATGCCCCCAGTTCACTCATCCACTCATTCATTCATTCACTCCACTCACCGACCACGTGCCCACAAGACAACAGCTGAGTGCACTGATAAATGCCTACCCAGCAGACACCTGGACGGAAGACCCTCTTACCCAGCCTGCTAGCCTAAGTCTGGGCTCTGCAGGGCCTGACTCCCTAAGAAGCCCCCTGTATCTCTAAGGCCAGGCCACAAGGCTACCCTCTGGACTCCCATGGGCCATGCCCAGCTCCCACCCTGGCCTGACCACACCATATCTTAACTGCCTGGGTGCACATCTATCTCTGCCACAGGACCTTCCATTAAGGGTGGGGACCTGGTCTATGCTTGTTCTCTGTTGTAGCACAGGGCCTAGCACAGAGAAAGTACACCAGCAATATTTGCTAAACAAATACAGGAGGCTGGCTACCAGCCACCTGTTATTCTACTAGGCTCTGGAAAGAAGACTTTTGTGAGCCATCAGAACAACCTGTGTGACACACAAGCTTGCTGAGGCAAGGGCCCAGAGGCCACCAGCATTGTCTTCCATTCTGCAGAAATCAGAGCTCCCTGCTCTGGGCCCTTGTCTGGGTGCCCTGGAAGGTTCTGGTTTTCAATCTACAGCATGTGAACAGAAGCCATGCAAATCCTGGCAGCATTTCCTAAAGGGCAGCCTCTGGAGCCCTGAGCCTGAGATGCTAAGGGAAAGGACCCAGTGAGTATGGGGGAGCCTGGGAAAGCTGCATGCGAGTTGATAAAAGGCTCTGAGAAGTCCTGCAGAAAGGGAAGCACTGAACACTGGTTAGTCTTGCCCTTTTCTGAAGGGTCTGGTCGTAGGGCTGTCCTGTCCTCCTTCAACTAACAACAGGGGTGTTCCACCAGAGGCGCACTGGGGACAAGACTGCAGGTTGCTGTTAGCCTAAGATTTCTCCAGTGGCCCCTCGCTTCACCCAGGGACCCCTGACAGAGACCCTCGGGCCTCGGCCCACTGGGGGAATCCCGTTCAACTGCCTCTCTCAGGGCCTGACTCTGATGGGGGACACTGGTGCCGCCCTACCAGCTGATGTCTTGAAAAATACATACTTGGCAAATCCAATGAAGTCCTCATGGTTGGTGTTGATGTAGGACTGCTCAATGTCAATCAGAAGAAGAATCTGGGGGAAAAGTTGAGGGAGGTTGCTGTGAGTACAGAGCCAAGCCAGAGAGGAGCTGCTGTCAGAGCAATCCCCACACCCACCAGCAGGGGGAGCTGGAACCGCACCATTTCCAGGCAGGGCAACCACCCCCTTCCCATAGCCTGGGGACCATTGGCATGGAAAAGGGGGTATGGATGCTTCCAGACCCCAAGGCCTCCCACTCGAGAAAGACTGGGCCAACAGAGCATTGTGGTGGTCATAAGGGCGGCCTCTGAGGCGTGGAGCAAGGCAGTAAGGCCCCATGGCAAAGGTTTAAACGAGTCACAATATGTCGTCACATTTAGAGTAGCACCGGTTGGGAAGATCTCCTGGAGAAGGGAATGGCGACCCACTCCAGGATTCTTGTCTGGAGAATTCCACAGACAGAGGAGCCTGGTGGGCTGCAGCCCATGGGGTCCCAAAGGGTCAGACACGGCTGAGCAACTAACACTTCCACTGTTTTGGCTTAAGTGCCTCATTAAAACAGCAAAGGAGGGAACTATAGTCAAAATCCTGTGATAAACTGTCATGGGAAAGAATATGGAAAATGACCTATATGTATAACTGAATCATTTTGCTGCTTGGTAGAAATCACCACAACATTGTAAATCAACTACACTTCTTTAAAATTAAAAACAAACAGCAATGGTAATTAGGTCAGGTAAGGACATTAACATGAAACACACAGACACACACCAGCCAGCCAGATGTCATCTCAGATAAGGTACCAGCCCTCAAACAGTCCCAGCCCTTTCTGTCACTCTGCTGTGCTTCTGAACCCTCAGGGATAGAGCAGGCCAGGCACACGGATTTTGGGGACAAATGAGCTAGTTTCTTCTCCACCAATGTCAAGGGGAGAGGGACCATTCTCAATAAGGTGCTCCCACAGCCAGATAGAACAAGTGGGTTTATTTCGGTTCCAGTTTGAATAAACAGCTGCGAAACTCCTGGGATAAACCATCATGGAAAAGAATATATGTGTGTGTTTGAATAAACATATATACATAAAAGAATGCATGAAAGTGAAAGTGTTAGGACACTCACTTGTGTCTGACTCTTTGGGACCCCATGGACTGTAGCCCCTGCCAGCCTCCTCTGTCCATGGGATTCTCCAGACAAGAATACTGGAGTGGGTTGCCACTTCCTACTTCAGGGGATCTTCCCAACCCAGGGATGGAACCCAAGTTTCCTGCACTGCAGACAGGTTCTTAACCATCGGAGCCAAATGATGTATATATATGTATAACTGAGTCACTTTGCTGTACAGCAGAGATTGACAGAATGTTGTAAATCAATGACAGTTCAATTTTTTAAAATGTGGCAAATCCTAAAAAAAAGAGAGAGAGAAAGAGATAAAGGCAGACTGGGAAGAGGTGGCGGGTGGGGGAAATGACCCAGATCAGACGTTGGGCCACGTGAAGGCAGACTGACAGCCCGGGCTGAGCAGGTGACAGGTGAGCCTTGGACCGTGGTGGTGGGCATGGCCTACTCTCTCCCTTCAGGTGTGCTTGCATGGTCTTCGCAAGACAGCGTGAAAACAGAGCACCAAAGGTGTTTCGCTGGGTGAACGCTGGCCAGCAGGCTGTGGTCCACCCCTGCCATGGCTGTCCAAGGAGATGCTGGCAGCACTGCAAACACCAAGGCTGAATCTCGAGAGCCTGGTGCCGGGTGAGGGGAGACGGAATCAAGAGGCTACGCCAGCAGGAGCCTGTGCACATGGCATCCTGGAAAAGGCAAGCAGAGGAGCAGCAGCCGGGTGGTCGCCAGGGCCTGAGGCGTGGGGAGGCACTGACCACGGGGCTCAACGACGGGAATTCAGGGGCGGCGGCAGAGCCATTCTGGGCATGGAGGGAAGTGGGGGTGACCTTGCTCTATGTTGCTTTTAGTTGATCAGTTGTGTCTGACTCTGCAGCCCCATAGTCTGGCAGGCTCCTCTGCCCATGGGATTTCTCAGACAAGTATACTCTAGTGGGTTGCCATTTCCTTCTCCAGTGGATCTTCCCGACCCAGGGATCAAACCCATGTCTCCTGCACTGCCAGGTGAGTTCTTTACCACTGAGTCACCAGGGCGGACCACCTTGTTGTACACATTTGTCAAAACTCAGGTAATTGCACGACCAAGATGTGCTGCACATAAGTTACAACTATATCACACAAGAGCCAGTACCTGGTCCTTGGTCCTCCCCTCCCGTTCCCGGATGTAAGTGGTGACGATGCGTTCCGTTTCCTCTCGCAACCGCGGGTAGGAGCTGAGCTGGGGGAAAGCAGAGTGGTGACGTTGGCGGGGTCCTCGCGGGCGGGGGATGGGCACATGATGTGAGCCAAATGGAGAGCATGGCTGAGGGGCTGACATGGGGCAGACCCACCGAGACCCCACCCTGCTCCTATCTCAGAGCTGCTGCAGCTATGAGACAAGAAGGGGCGGTGGGGGGACGGTGGGCCAGAGAGCCTGAGTGGATGCCCACGCACACGCAGAGATGCTTTTCAGAGAATGCGGTTCTGAGGTGGCAAGTGGCAGAGAAAGCGAGTGACAGCCATCCACCTGCCTCGGAGTGCTGGGTGAGAGCAAGGACACAGTGGAATCAAAGCCCCTGGGTCACCAGGGCGAGGGGCAGCATCTGGGCCATCTACCTCAGAGGCACTCCCTCGGCAGAAAACCATGCCCAAGCATCTTGCCTTAAGGATCCAGTCCTCCGACACCCCCACTGCCCTGGCCTTTGCAGTGGCAACCAAACCAATGCACAGAAGCCCACCTTTCACAGTTTGCGCAAAGTCCATGAGTTGGAGGAAAACAAATTTTTTTTTTTGGTCACACCACATAGCTTATAGGATTTTAGTTTCCCAATCAGGAATCAAACATGAGTCCCCTGCAGTAGAATCTCAGTCCTAACCACTGCGCCACCAAGGAATTCTGAAAATTTCTTCAATGCTGGTGATATAAGAATATGCACATCAGCACACCAGCAAAGTGTTTTACTGCCCCAGTGTTGGTTTGAAAACCCCCCTTCTCAAAGCAGTCCAGCGTTGGGCAAAGACTCTGATCCCTGCTGCGGGTGAGTAAGCGCATCTGGCAACATCGAAGGCCTTCCAGCCCGCTGGAGGCCCAAATTGCAAAGGTGGACCCCACGTGTGCTTGGACTACCCCCTTGGGTCAGCCGAGGCAAAGCCGAGATGTCACCAAGCAGCCGCTGGAAGAGGGTTCCTGCCGAGGCAGAGTTTCCTAGCTGCTTGGGTGAACACTCAATGATGGGAAGGAGAAGATGGGGAACAGATGCGTAGGTGAGAAAAACAAAACCTTCTGTTACCTTCTCGGCACACTTTTTAATGACCGTGGCCAGTTCTGAGACCACGAGGTCAACACACTTCAAACTCGGCTCTTTGAGTTTTACAATCTGTTTTTTCACAATGGCTTCAAAGGCCATGTCGGGGGTGAAGAGCCCCGTCCTGGGTCATGCGGAGGGTGGGACGAGGTAGAAAGACACCCGGGGGCAGTGCAGGCCACACACGCAGGACGGGAGACAGAGAGAGAAGAAACAAGAGTCAGCTGGTTAGTGACATGCACGGAGGAGCCTGTGCCCGCATTTGCCCCAGAAGCTGCTTCGGATCAGGAGGCGTCCTGGGTCCGAGGGGTGGGCAGGGTTTGATTATATAAAAGTGGTACGGGTCAGAGCCAACATCCAAACAGCTAAGAGGGTGTGGAGGCCTTGAATTTTTTATGTGTGAACATCTCCGAACCGTTGGGGTTTCTTTCCCCTCCCTGTTTCAATCGAAGAAGCTTAGGAAGCAAATGTGGGCTTTTCCAGACTGAGAACAGAAGAATCAAACAGAAACTCCTGCCATGGAAGGCCGACCCAGAGCTCCTCGGCCATGGTGGACGTGCAAGCACAAACCACCCACCAGGAAGCGCTTCAGCTGTCTGGCCAAAGAGTGCGGCCTAGGGAACCAGGCCGGTGGGGGCGCCGATGTGTCCTGTTCGAGTAGGGGCAGCGGCCCGTGAACACTAGCACACAAGTGCAGGTGACTTAGGGGATCTGAGGACTGGAGACCTGGGGGAACAGCCCTGCTCCTGGGGAGGGGTGGGGAAGCTGTAGAAGCTATAAGGGACCAAGCCCAAGCCTTGGCGCTCGTTATGTGGGTGGTGTTCGGGCCTTTCTTGGCTGGCTCTAGGAAAGCCTGAGGGCACCAGGCACTTGTCAAGAAGGAGTGAGGGGCAGGGAGGTTCAGGAAGCCTGGCCTCCAGCAGGTGACTCGAGGTCCCTCTCTGCTCCCCAGAAGACAGCAAAGCGACAGCCCAACGGAACCCCCATCAGACACATGCTAAGCTTGGTATCAGGGTCCCAGGGAGCCCTGCCCACCAGTCTGTGGAGACTGGAGGCCTGGCCTCCCCGGGCTGCACCCAGGCCAAAACACTCCCGCCCCAGCCTCTGGGAAGAGGCCACATTCTTGGAAACTGAGGCAATCTGGTAAGGGGGTGGGGGGTTGGGGAGACCAGCGGGGCAAAGGCTGAGCAGCACTGGGAGCCTGATACCAAGCACCCATAGCCCCGTTTCCACAAGGCCAGGAGTCACCCTGCCAAGGGTCCAATACCTTACTGGTACACTGCCTAACTGTATTGATTAGCTCCTGGATAACCAGGTCGACACATTTCAGACAGGGCTCTTTCAGCTTGACGACCTGCTTTTTCACAATGGCCTCGAATGCCAAGTCCGGGGTGAAGAGCCCGGTCCTAAAAGCATCCGAACCCAGGGGCAGGGGAGATAAGTCGGAGAGAAACAAAGCATGGTCAGCAATCTCACAGGCATGGGCCAGGTTCCCGGGACAGCCAAGGTCATGGCAGGTCAGGGGGTCAGATGCCTGCATCTGCTACCTGGAACCCCCCACCCAGGGCGATCTGAGGACCCCATGGCCATGCGAGACTGGACCAAGGGAGCTGTGACTTTTATTGCAAAATGGTGGGGACCCAGGAGGTTCAGAGGGCCCCCGTGACAGGGACAAATAAATGCTGGGTTCCTATGACCCAGCGCCACAGCTCTGACTCCGTCCGCATCCCCACCGCCCCCCGGGCAAACGTGCAGTGAGCTTTCTGCCTTGGCTGGTGACTGGGCCCTTGAACCAATGCTGAACCCTGGGCAGCAGGCAGCCCCGGGGCCTTCAAAAGACAAACAGAACTAAGCACATCCACCTCGAGTTCCCTTGGAGACCCAGAGGGAGAGACTTACAGCTACTGCAACCCCCTCCCCCGCTTCAGTCCTCACATTTGGGGTACCCAGAGGTTCAGGGGGACTGACTGGCTCTAGGGTGGCACCATGGAGATGGAGGGAACATGGCGCCTCTCCCCGTGGAACTTGCCTGACTCCGTGGATATTTTTAATGGCGTAGCTGATCTCCCGTCTTAAGTCTTTCTCATCAAACTCCATCTGAGAAAAGACAAACCAAACACATGCAAGGAGGTACCTGGGGGAACCCCCGCCAATTCAGGTCTGTATCTGGGGAATGTTACCTCCTGTGCACCATTTGTAGTCACACCGTAGGATATTTGATTGGTCAAAAATGTTTAAAAACGTTAAAACTCAGTTTAAGCAAGGATGCTCTGAAACTAACACTCTTGCTCTGTTCGAAGAAAAATCGACTTATACACACATTCTTCTGGGCTATGTGGCAGGACAAATTAAAAACCTTTAAAAACATACTTCTACTACCACCAATTAGTTTTAAGTGCTCTGGGAATTTATCTTGAGCAATGAATCAACAATTAGCTACATTCCCAAAACAATCTATAAGTGTTAAAAAAATGTGCAATGCACCTAAATACCCCCAAATGGGAGACTGGTTAAAAAAGAAGATAGTGTTTTGCCATTGACGGGGCATGAACTGTATACACTAATTTGGAATGATGGCAATTATGTGAAAAAAGCATATAAAGAAGCATAATTTGTTCTTTTCTCCTTTCAGCTTTTGTTCTTCTTCTGCAAAGAACGTGAGTGGTTTTTACAAAGATGGTATGTGCTCACTATAAAACCTGTACAACTTCCAGCAATTAAAACAAAAAGAAAAATCTCTTAATTCCAGCACCCAGAGCTGACATTTTATGAATATCCTTGCACATCTGTCTCTGCAAAGACACCCATCTCAATGTGTGTGTATGATTTCATATGAAGGATGTTATTTATAACAACTGTTATGTTATGGTGCCCAGGCTGGCTCCATAGTCTTTTTCCCTTTCAACGGGGACATTTTCCCAGGTGAATTTACCTGTATGTTCTATGTATTTTGCAAAGAGCATGTATTCAAAGGAAAATGTTGGAGCTTTTCATATGACTCTGCTGGAAATCACTAAGCTCAGAGAAGGAGGCCCATGGGGTCTGCAGGTGGGAGCTCAAGACCTCGCGGCCTGGGAGGAAGCCAGGTTCAAGGTCAACTGAGCAGGTTGGTCAAGGTTGAGCAGAGGGCCCAGCCCGCGTAGCGCTACCTTCACCAGCTCGAAGGGAAATCGCTCGTGGAAGATGCGATTGATCCGGGCGCCCCCAGAGAGCTCCAGTGTGTCCACCTGGTCTCCAGAGCCCTCAATCCTCTTCTCAAAGTCCACCCCAAACTGCTGGACCATCCTGTGAGCAAAGAGAAAACCTGAGCGTCAAAGCAGAGGCACTGACACGGCTCTGGAACTACATCCCAAGTCAAGCCATGGCTTACTTTCCTCCTTTTATTTTTTTGGGGACAAAATGTATGTGTGGGTCAAAAAAACAGACAAAATCCAGGCACTGTCGAGGGCAAGCACTTGCTACATGCCAGGCCCCCTCCATAGGCCTACTATGATCATTCACTCATTGAACTGGGGACACGAGGGGCAGTTATCACTCCCTTTTGCAAGAGTGAGGTGTGGGAGAGGGGAGATCACAGTTCAGCAACCTCTGCCCTGAGGTTTGGCCTAATCCAGCAGAACTGTGATATATAAATGGAGCACCTCCACACCATTCGGGTGGCTTCCTCCAGTTCCTACCACCTCCCAGTCTGGAGTTGCAGACTCCACCACTGATGGGCTATGAGGCCTTGGACAGGTGGGTTTGCCCTCTAAGCCTCAGTATCTCCATCTCCAAAGTGGGCTGATTCTAACAGTACCTCCATGTAGGGTCACTGTAAGGGTATTTAAGGAGTTTCAAGATTTCATCAACTCAGAAAAGGCATCAATCTCAAAATGTACTATTAGCCTGGACACCCGACAAAAAAAGAAACATGCTGCCAATGAATAGTAATCCACCTGAAATTTGCTTTCAGAGAAGTGAAGATTTTTTAGTGCACACGTAATTCATAAAATGTGGTAAAACCACCTGGCCCTTTAGAATGCAGCCCAGCCCTTAAAAAGTGTCTCAAGAGTATTGCTGATTAGGGCTGTGATGAAGTGAGTGGTAAGGAACTAAGATATTTATTAGTGTTATGGTTGTCTTTAACATTTCTAACTGTTTTCCCCCAGTCCTCTGCACTGTCCTAGGAATACGTTAAGGCTGTACATTGTCACCCTGCTTATTTAACTTATATGCAGAGTACATCCTGAGAAATGCTGGACTGGATGAAGCACAAGCTGGAATCAAGATTGCCAGGAGAAATATCAATAATCTCAGATATGCAGATGGCACCACCTTTATGGCAGAAAGTGAAGAACTAAAAAGCCTCTCAATGAAAGTGAAAGTGGAGAGTGAAAAAGTTGGCTTAAAGCTCAATATTCAGAAAACTAAGATCATGTCATCCGGTCCCATCACTTCATGGCAAATACATGGGGAAACAGTGAAAACAGTGGGTGATTTTATTTTTTTGGGCTCCAAAGTCACTGCAGATGGTGACTGCAGCCATGAAATTAAAAGACGCTTACTCCTTGGAAGGAAAGTTATGACAAGCCAAGACAGCATATTAAAAAGCAGAGACACTACTTTGCCAACAAAGGTCCGTCTAGTCAAAGCTATGGTTTTTCCAGTAGTCATGTATGGATGTGAGAGTTGGACTATAGAGAAAGCTGAGTGCCGAAGAACTGATGCTCTTGGAACTGTGATGGTGGAGAAGCCTCTTGAAGAGTCCCTTGACTGCAAGGAGAGCCAACCAGTCCATCCTAAAGGAGATCAGTCCTGAGTGTTCATTGGAAGGACTGATGCTGAAGCTGAAACTCCAATACTTTGGCCACCTCATGCAAAGAGCTGACTTGTTTGAAAAGACCCTGATGCTGGGAAAGATTGAGGGCAGGAGGAGAAGGGGATGACAGAGGATGAGATGGTTGGATGGCATCACCAACTCAATGGACATTGAGTTCGAGTAGACTCCAGGAGTTGGTGATGGACAGGGAGGCCTGGCGTGCTGCAGTCCACAGGGTCGCAAAGAGTCCGACACGACTGAATGACTGAACTGAACTGAACTGAACTGAAGAAGCAGGAGTAGCTGGCACAAGGCAGGGTGCCCTCCCCCCATGTCTGTTCTCCCTGCAGCCTCCAGGGGGCGCCCGTGAACACCTGAGTCAGGCCAGGTCCTACCAGAGCTCAGACACTCCAGGCTCCCACCATACTCAGAGCAAAAACTAAGTCCTCCCCGTGGTCTACGAGGCCCTGCAGGCCCTACCCTGTCCCGTCCTGGGCCTCCTTTCTTCCTACTCTCCCCTCACTCACTCCGCTCCAGCCACATGGGCCTTCTCCAACACGCTGGATGCAATCCTGCCCAGGGCCTTTGCACTGGCCAGCCCCCCACCCCCAGGACTGCACAGCCCCTTCCTCACCTCTTCAGGTCTCTGCCTGACTCTTCACTGACCACTTGATTTTAAACAGCACCCCAAGCATACCCTGGCACTCTCCAGCCCCTTCCCCACTTTGACATTTTGCCATTTCACAGATTATTCACATGTTCTTATTTACTTACCTTGTTTCATCCCTCTCCCCTCCCCTTTCTGAGCACGTGGGGTGTCTGCCCCACACACTGGAGCAACCCTGGTGCTCAGGACAGGGCCCAGCACACAGGAGGCTCTGGTGAAGGGTTTGCTGAACAGATAGATGGGTGGGAGCCTGTGGCTGGGAGGAGGCCCTTGAGCCTCCTGGGGGAGTGCCAGGCTTGGGGAGTGCCAGGCTGGGGGAGGGGCACGTACTGCAGGAGAGCTTTGGTCTTGCGTGTGGGGTCATCGGGCCGGAAGTTCTTGTACTCCTCCACCTCCTTCTCCAGGGATAGCAGCTGGCTCTGCAGCTTGCTGCGCAGGGCCGGCAGTGATTCCCGGATGTGGTTGGTCAGTTGCTGTGGGAGAGAGGTCAGAGGTCAACATAGGCAGGATGCTGAGAAGGGGCAGACCTGCTCCATCCCCAGCCTCAAAGGACCAATGGAAACCCTGAGCAGCAGGGAAGGTGACACAGCCTGGTCCACAGCAGTGCAAGGCTGCAGACAGCCCACGGGGACCTGGGAGAGGACAGATTAACTGGGCCGTGCACACCATGGATCAAGAGAGCAGGACCCAAGTGCTGGCCGTGAACAGCCAGTGTCACTCACTGGAGAACAAAACAAAGCCTAGGAAGGACTTCCCTGGTGGTCCAGTGGTTAAAAATCTACCTTCCACTGCAGGGGTCGGGGGTTTGATCCCTGGTCAGGGAACTAAGATTCCACAGGTCGTGGGGCAACAAAGCCTATGTGCCACAATTAAGATCTGATGCAGCCAAATAAATAAATAAATAAAGTTTTAAAGGCTACAAAGCCACTGCAGGACCCAGGCACGGGAGGACTGACAGGCCATGGTGTATGGACAGACCACAGGAATGGGCCCTACAAACTAGGACAGAAACAGTTCACCGAAAAAGGCACAGGACACATGTAGGATGTGATCCCTTCTGAGAAGATGGGGAGAACTGAGAGTACATTTTCATCTGCACAGAGTGCAGGATGGTTCATGAGGGTCATGAGGACCCTGCCCGCAGACCCCCCTCTATTATTTGGTTTTTAACCACGGGGACTCGTTCATTATTCACAAACTTTAAAAGGAGGCAGTCGTGCAGAAAAGATTAGGTATTGAGCCTTGGGATCAGCTGTTCAAGAAAAACCTAGATAGAGACTTCCCTGATGGTCCAGTGGTTAGAACTCCTGGCTTCCACTGCAATGGGCGTGGCTTCCATCCCTGATCAGGGAACCAAAATCCGGCATGCCAAATGGCATGGCCAAAACAGAAACAAGTCAGGTACGGAGCAGCGGGTAAATACATTAACTGTTCAGGTGGCAACAAGGAAGATGGAAAGGATAGAACAGGAAAAGAGAGGAGGTGGTGCACGTGGGATGAGCAGGCAAGAGGGAGGCCAGCAGTCCAGGCACATTGGCCCCTCCAGTGTTTATGGTCTTGAGAAAGAAGCCCAGGAAGTGGCGACACGGGCCGTCTGAGGGTGGTAGTGAGGGGGCCTGTCACGGCATGGGAGGAAGTGGAACATTCACTGTATCCGGACTGTTTTTAAAAATACTCTTTCAAAAGAGAAAGAGAGAAGCAATGAAAAAAATAAAAGGCATAAAATCAACTCAAACCACCCAAATGGAAATGCACTGGTGCATTTTGTCCTACGAGACAAAAGAAATGACAAACTATTAAGGTAGGAGAAAGGTGTGCAGGAGCCTCACGCACCGAGGCCTGAATCTGACGGTCACCCCAAAACCCTCTGTGACCGGGGGCCCCTTCCTGGGCGAGCTGCAGGTCCCCAAGGGTGGCAGTCCACTCTGGTCCCTGTCGCCTTTCTGGGGCATGACCCTGTTTAGCTCATGGGGCGATAGGGGCAGGGGGACCCCATTCTGGGAAGCACCGGGATGTGGGCCCAGGCTCCCAGGAGGCCAGCTGGGCTCTCAGAGGAGGCCCCAGGCACCTGCAGGCAGTTTTACTTCCCTTCCCCTCCCGCCGCCCCCTGCCCAGGCAGACCCCCGCTTCCTTTCCTGCAGGGCCCCTCCCACCGGACACTCACTTCCCTGTTTGTTCTCCTGAGAGCTATGCTCTGCCTTTCCGCCCTCTGACAGCCCTCATCGCTTCTTAACACTTGAAGTGTTCCTAGCCTTTATCTGGGGATTTGTCCTGAGTCAGTGCCCCCAGTCAGAAATATGCCTTCCCCTGGCACTTTCCCGGTGGTCCAGAGGTTAAGATTCTGTGCTTCCACTGCAAGGGCACAGGTTCGATCCTAGGTCAGGTAACTAAGATCCCACATGCCATGTGGTGTGGCCAAAAAAAAAAAAGAGAGAGAAATATGCCTTTCCCCCAGGATAGGGCCCAGCTCCCCGACTGGTACTGTGTCCCACTGCAGGCAGGAAGAACATTTACATTGTTACCCTGTGGCCCAAGGTGCTACCGTAAAGCACCGAGGGGGGATAACTCATAACCCCAAGGCCACGGAGGACCACACTGCCTGCTACTCCGCAGCTATATAACCCCACACTGGGGATCTTACTCTCAGAGAACCTGGCACACACGCAAAACAATGCCATTAAACAGCAGCCCAATCACTTCTCGCCTTTTGGCTAAGATCAAGTGTAAATATCAGCCCTTTATTGACTGGGAGCCTCAGAAACCAGCCACGTGGCTCTGCAAAAAGAGCCTGTCTAAACAGACGAGGGCCCATGTGTTCAGGGGCTTCTACAGGGCCACAAAGAAGAGTGAAGAAGGCTTCTATAGGGACAGAGCTCCAGGAGATACTGTTGAGTTAAAAAAAAGAAAAGGAAATGGAGGGCATCCATGACTATGGATAAAGGGGGAAATGTGCTTCTCAGAAGTCCTTTCTGCATTCATGGACAGAGAGAAACTCAGGCAGTGTTAACAGTGGTGGGTGAGAGGTAGAGGGACACGGCGCTTCACTGTATCCTTTTGAATCCGCCTGCCAATGCAGGAGACAGAGGTTCAATCCCCGGTCTGGGAAGATACCACATGTTGCAGAGCAGCTGAGCCCATCAGCCAGAACCACGGGCTCAGTGCTCTAGAGCCTGTGGTCCGCAACAAGAGGACCCACTGCAATGAGAAGCCTGCTCACCACAACCAGAGCAGACCCCTGCTCAGCACCGCAAGAGAAAAGCCCACGCAGCAACAGGGACCCAGTGCAGCCAAAAATACATCAAATAAATAAGCTACTTAAAAAAAAAAAAGAATATATGTATGTATAACTGAGTTGCTTTGCTGTACAGAAGAAATCAACACAACATTGTAAATCAACTATACTTCAATAAAAATTTTAAAAAATAATGGTAACAAGAGTAGTGATGGTAGTAATAACACCAACACTGACTTTTCTCCAGGCACTGATTTAAATGTTCACTGAACTCAACTCTGCTAAAATGAGCGCTGCTCTAGACTAACGCCAGCACCACTGTGGAACGCAGCGGCTTGCAGTGCACAGCCTCAGCAACTGCACAAAATCCTCACCGTACCTGATTCAGAGTCTTCTGCAGGTGCGGGGTGCCCATGCGGTCAGCTATGTGCCGGTAGGCTGGGTGGGAGAGGAAAAACTTCCTCTCGGCCGCCAGTGCTGTGCGGATGTCCTTCTTGCCCTCAATATCCTTCTGGCTGCGGTTGACCACTCCAATGTAGCCTATGGAGAGAGAGGGTCAGGTCATGGCAGTGCCAGGCAAGCCTAGGAACCCAGACGCCCACTACAGACCAGCCATGTGGCTGGGCAATATGCAGGTGTAGACATGGATCCTGCCCTACAAGTCCCTCCCAGATGAGGTGACAAGCCTTATGAGTTACTCAGAGGTAACACTGAGAATGCAAACACAGAGCACCCTAAGTGTTCGGAGGAAGGAGAGATTACATTCAGCCTGGTGAGAGGGACTAGAGAGAGAACAGCTAGGGAGATGAAATCCATAATCTGAGCTTTAAAGACAGAAAACAGTAGGCCAATGGGAAAAGCTAATCGTGCCAGATATTAATACCTATTCTAAAGCGATTGTATTTGGGGACTTTCCTGGCAGTCCAGTGGTTAAGACCCTGCGCTTCCAATGTAGAGGGCACAGATTCGACTCCTGGTCAGGGAACTAAGATCCACAAGGAGATCAAACAGTCCATCCTAAAGGAAATCAATCCTGAATATTCATTAGAAGGACTAATGCTGAAGCTCAAGCTCCAATACTTTGGCTACCTGATGCGAGGAGCCGACTCACTGGAAAAGACCCTGATGCTGGGAAAGACTGAGGGCAGGAGGAGAACGGGGTGACAGAGGATGAGATGGCTGGATGGCATCACCAACTCGACGGACGTGAATCTGAGCAAGCTCTGGGAAACAGTGGAGAACAGGGGAGCCTGGTGTGCTACAGTCCATGGGGTCACAAAGAGTCAAACACAACTTAGTGAGTGAACAACAACAACAACAACGGTTGGCAAAGAAACAAAGTCTGGTGGCCACCAAAATGAACTCCCTAGGGATTCATAGATTTCCACAGAAAACATAACTGCAAGTACTTGAATGGGTGGTTTTTCAAAACTACTGTATTTGTGTTAAAACTGTCTGAACAGAACATAAGCAACAGTTAATTGTAAGTGTAAGAGAAGTGGGGCTTATACAGGAGGGGGTTGGGAGCCAGCTTCTGAAACGACAGTTTAAGGTACCATTCGGCAATTTTTTTTAAACACAAAAAACCATTAGCATGAGAAAACTACTTTGAAAAGAGAATCTACAATATTTGGACATAAAGGAGTTGGAAGAGGATGAGGGAAGGGGGATTCAAACAGCCAGCAGCCCCAGGTGTGGACACGAGGCACCCCACTGCACGGGTGCACGAATGGGCGTCGGGGGAAGCGGGAAACTTAGCCTGGTGGCCAACACGTGGGAGGCGCTCGGTCAGCAGACGTGCGTATCGTTGTCCACATAATGAAAGCTGGAAAGGTGACCTGGGCCTAGGTGGCGACAGGTCAGAAGTGATAAACACACACATCTGTACCCCCTTCTCTTAGCGAGGACCGATGTTTCTTTGGAGAGGAGGGCCGCAGCCCCAGCCAACTATCCTGCCAAGTCGTGTGCAGACCTGACGGTTTCTCGTCCTCTCTGGAGCTATCAAGTCCACCTTACAGATGAGGGAAGCGAGGTAGGCCAAGGAGGGGCCCTTTGCCCACATGGTCACATGGAGAATCAGTGGCAGCAAGGTGTGAACCCAAATCAGTGTGAAGGGCAAAGAGCAAGGGGCAGAGATGGTGTCTGGCTTGTTTTGTGGTTCCTTTTGTTAACTTAAAAAAGAAGGGTCCAGGGACTTCCCTTGGTGGTCTAGTGGTTAAGAATCCACCTTAAAAGTAGGGGACACGGGTTCAATCCCTGGTCCGGGAGGATTCCACATGCCTCGGGGCCACTAGGCCACGACTACCAAAGCCCGCGCGCCTACAGCCTGTGCTCCGTAACAAGAGAAGCCACTGAGAAGCAATGAGAAGGCCAAGCATCCCAACTGGAGCGTAGGCCCGCTCACCTCAACTAGAGAAAAGCCCGTGCAGCAAGGAAGACCCAGCATAGCCCAAAATAAGTAAAACAGAATAAATAAATTAAAATTTTTTAAAAATCTGGAATTCCAATAAACACAAGACTGATCAGCCTCTGTCTAGATCTAATTACTTGTTTGCAAGGACCTATAATTGGCCAGATTCCGAGTGAGGCGCACAGATCGAGTGGCTGGAGGCAGGGAGTCGCTGGAACAGAAACGTAGGTGTTTGTGTGTCAAATGACAGGGCGCCTGGATTTGCTTCATAATCCCCCAGGAAGGGGAGAACAACAGGAGAGTTTATTCGGGATAGTGAGGGTTAGCTGTGTGTGATGAGCAACGAGGCTGGTCTGGGGGAACACCTCATGTTTTTCTCTCCACGTGAGAAAATGCTTGACAGCAAGTACTGAACATTAAAAGGTACAGGGGCTTCCCCAGCGTCCAGTGGTTAAGATTCTACCTTCCAACACAGGGGATGTAGGTTTGATCCCTGGTCAGGGAGCTAAGATTCCACATGCCTCACGGCCAAAATTCCAAAACAGAAAAAAAAAAGAAGAGGAAGGAGAAATATTGTAACAAATTCCGTTAAAGCCTTAAAAAATGGTCCCTGTCCAAAAAAAAAAAAATCTAAAAAAAGAAAAATTACAAATCCTCAGGCACTCTTAGGAAGGAGAGCCAGAGTAGTAACTATGGGGAGAAGCTGAATGATGGGTGATTTCAGTTTTATTCTCCTGGACACTTCTTTTTGTTCCCCAAATGAGTAGTTGTTCACCATATAAATGAAAAAGGAATGTACACACATCAGAAGAAAAAGCTGGGCCTTCCCTTGCGGTCCAGTGGTTAAGAATCCACCTGCCAATGCAGGTGACACGGGTTAGACCCCCTCCAGGAAGATCCCACATGCCACGGAGCAACTAAGCCCACGCCACACAACTACTGAAGCCTGTGCACCCCGGAGCCTGTGCTCCAGAACAAGAAACACCACTGCAATGGGAAGCCTGCGCACTGCAACGAAGAGCAGCCCCCACCTGTCACTACAATCAGAGAAAGCCCACATGCAGCAGTGAAGACCCAGCACGGCCAAAAAATAAAATCTTAAAAAAAAAAGAGAAATATACATGTGTTCACTTGGGCAGAGAAAAAGAAGGGTCTACAATGGGACTGAGAAGCAGTTTTTTCTGGGCAGTGGGAAAGTGGGATGGTGAATGCATTTGTGAGCATTTGCTGAGGTTTCAGGAAAGACAACAACCAAAATGAGTCGTTTTCCCAAAGCAGAGGCGCCCCAGCTCTCCTGTGACTCAAGCCCACCCATCCTGGCCAACCCCCTGCCCCGCACCTCTCCTCAAGGGGAGTAGCTTGTTCTCCAGGACATCCCTGGCATCCGTGCCTTCGTCCATCAGGTCGAGTTTGGTGATGACGCCGATGGTCCGCAGGCCTGAAAGAGCACAGAGGTCAGAGGGCACCACGAGGAAGGAGCTCAGGCCACCTGGGCCACCTGGGTCCCCACTTCCAGACCATGTGACCAGCCTAGACCCTAGCTTCCCTCATGTCAAATGAAGGCAGGAACACGCCAGTCTCAGGGGCGTGTCCAGACAATAAACCCGGCACAGGGTGCATGTTCAATCAGTCAACACTGGCCATCATCGGTCATGGGTAGTCTTGCTGCTGCAGAATCTGGGGCAACCTTACCAAACATGAACCCCAGGTCAGTATCTCCATGCTATACTTTCTGAGTGGCATGCAGAGTTCCAACGTAACACACCAACCTGAGACAACGGTTTCCAGGGTTACCTCTCATCTGAATGGCCAGAATGACACTGTGGACACCATCCTGTGGAATTCCTCCTCATCCCAAACTGCCCTGAATCGAGGGAACCCTGCCAATCAACTGTCCCCCACTGGTGCCTGAGGGCCCCCTCTGTGTTAGCCGTGTGTGTGTGTGTGTGTGTGTGTGTGCGTGTGTGTGAGAGAGAGAGAGACACATGCAGGGGACAGAGAGAAGCCCAGGGAGACCTCTGGGGGGGCTGCTAAAGTAGGCATTAAGCAGGTGCCCTGGTGTGCCCACCTGCCCACATTCTGCTATGAGATTATGAGCTGGCATCACCTTTTCGGAGGTCAAAGGAACCACCACTGCAAGCACCCACTAAGCTTGTGCGGGGTGGGGAGGGGAGACGCAGCCCGAGGTAGAGGGATGTGATTGGGGGAGGGGAGGTCAAAGATCAGAAACCCAAATGTTCAAGAACAAGAGAAAGGAAGCAGCAGGCTGCCCGATGGATGGCGACCGACCTGTGTCCCTGTGGTAATGGGCAAACACACTCATACAACAGAAAAACAAAGGAAGGTCATCCCTTTATTTTTCCATCCCCTTTTTTAACACATGAGTTTACAGGGTTTCCCCAGTGACTAAGACGGTAAAGAATCCGCCTGCAATGCAGGAGACCCAGCTTCGATTCCGGGGTAGGAAAGATCCCCTGGAGAAGGGAATGGCAACCCACTCCAGTATTCTTGCCTGTAGAATCCCATGGACAGAGGACCCTGGCGGGCTACAGTCCATGGGGTGGCAAAGAGTTGGACACGACTGAGTGACTAACACTTTGACGTGGAAGAACAAACTCTGAAAGAATGTTTGCCAAGTGGGGCCACCAGCATCTGCAGGGGGAGAGGAACTGTCACAGTTTAGGGTCTGATGTTTCACAATGGTGCCATTTAGGGGTAACCATCATGAATACTTTCAAAGTTAGACAGCTACTTTTTTTCCAGAAGAAGGTCAGCAACAAGTTCACAAACGATGCTTAACCATTTTCACCCCTACTTCCTCACTGCCTGTTCAGCCTCTATCCTCTGATCAGGACATAGTCACATTCATGTCTGGTATTGGACTCGGGGGACAGGAAGGCCTGGGGGGCTATGGGTAGGGGGTGCCCTCCCAGGAAAGTGAACCTCGATGACTGTGGGGGCAGAGCTGGCAGAGCCCTGAGCTTTGAGGAGCTCGCGGTCCAGGGCAAAAATGGAGCCACCTTCACTGACCGCGTTCCACGCCTGTGAACTAGGGAGCGTGAGGCCACAGAGCCTGTCTCCCCCAGCTCCTCACTGGTCCCTAACTGCTTCCAGAATGCTGTGGGATTCAAGCAGTCGGCAGACAATTCGGAAAATGTACCTGTGTGTGTGTCAGACTCTGCTAACCCCCACCACTGTCAGAATACACCCAACTCCCCACCGCAGCCCAAAGCCCCAAAGCCCAAAGACTGGCCCAGCTGCTCCCAGCACCACCCCCACCTTGTCCTTTAGCTCACTCTGCTCCAGCCACACCGGCCTTCCCACTGTGTCCTGGACACTCAAGCCTCTCTGAATGGGCTCCGTTTGCTCCCCATGCTTGCCGCTGCCTGAAGTCATCCCACGCGCGTATTTCCTTGTTGGAGTCTGTCGCTCCCACTGGTGGCAGGGCTCCCTGTCAACTCTGTGCCCTGCAGGGTCCCCAAGACCGTAACAGATCCCGGCACACAGCCAGGGCTTAACCTGACATTTACTGAACGAATGCCCGGAGCCAGAGATGGCCCAGAGATGCCCAAGCCTCCATCACTCCCTATTGCCCCACTGGCTTCACTAACTCGTCCTCCTTTCACCTTTCCCGCCAGCCCCTGAGCACTGATGCAGAGACCCTCGGTCCTCTCGGCAGCTCTCTAAGTCAGGACTGCAGTTCTTATTTCAACAGGAGGGACCAAGCCTCAAGGGGGAAGAACAACTTCTCGAAGTGGGGTTGGGACTCCCATCTGTGCCCAAAGAGGCCTGCATTCTTCCTACACCCAACTCCCCACACTAGCTCTCTGTGCAGGCAAAGCAAGGACCAACTTGCCAAGGGGGAATGCTGCCCGCCACACACTGGCCTGCCAGTGGACACCCTTCTAGAACAGCTGGCCCTTATGGGAAATGCAGTATCCCAGGCCTTTTCTGGGGTAAACTGTGAGCCAAAGAGATCACCAGTGATGCAGAGTTGAGAATGTGGGGCAAGTCGATATGCTGAGAAGTGTGGGAAAGAGGGAGCTGCTGCCATGGGGCTTGGCAGGTACCTTGAGGATCGACCTCCTTGGCCAGCTTTAGGGCGTCTGAGTTGGCCAGGTCCATGTTGGCGGGGGTGACAGCAAGGATGAGGCTGCTTTCCCGGCTGATGAACTGCAAGATCATGTCCTTGATCTGGTACTCGATATCCTGGGGCTGGTCCCCCACAGGCACCTTTGTGATGCCTGGGAGGTCGATGAGGGTCAGGTTCAACACTACAGGGGAAATCAGAGAGAGAGGCCATCAAGAGCCGGGAGCAGGGGAGGCATGCATAACCCTGGAGAGACCTGGCCTGCTTCCCCCAGTGCTGGGCATCAGGCACAGGATTATTCCTGTTTCAACTGGATCACTTGACTTGATAACTCCCTCCTAGGGTCCCATCCTATGGACACTCTCTCTGTACTCTATTTCACTGAGACAGTTTTGTTTTGTTTTAAAATATTTATTTGACTGCGTTGGGTCTTAGTTGCAGCATGTGGGATCTAGTTCCCCAACCAGGGATCGAACCTGGGACCCCTGCACTGGGAGCTCGGAGTCTTAGCCACTGGACCATCAGGGAAGTCCTAGTTTGTTTTTATTTTAATGAAGTCACTATATTATTTTTTTCTTATTGAAGTATTGCTAAAGTACAATACTCTATGAGTTTCAGGCATATAACACAGTGATTCACAATCTTTAAAGGTTATGCTCCATTTATAATTATTCTCAGTGATACAATTTTAAATCTGGATACTTGCATGTGTAGACTGGAATCGCTCTCAAAGGTTAAATAAGTTTGCATGTGTATCATGAGCACACTGATTTAGTCAATATCAAGGAATTATTAAAAGCAAAAAAGAAGATTCTCTGGTAAGAAACACACTCTGAGGGACTACCCTGGTGGCTCGGTGGTTAAGACTCTGTGCTCCCAACGCAGGGGGTATGGGTTCGATCCCTGGTTGGTGATTAAAATGCCGCATGCCCACATACTATGTGGTGTGGCCAAAAAAATAAAAACGCGTTCTGAGACGCACTCATACAAGAAGAAAGACACCAGTGACTTTTCTGTCGGGCTATGATTTGAGTAAAAGTAGCGAAACACACATATGTGATGTACCCACATATTCATAACTGACTACGTATGCACTGTATATCATTTGAAGAACATGAAAGGCATCTTTAATTTTGAAAGTAGGGTAGATTTTTGCTGGATATACCTTTTTTATAAATTTGAATATGCATCCTGTACAGGGATCATTTATTTGAAAATAAGTATATTAAAAAACTCATCACAGGGACTTCCCTGAGGGTCCAGTGGTTAAAACTCCACCCCTCCAATGCAGGGGGCACAGCAGGGTTCGATCCCTGGCTGGGGAACTAAGGTCCCACATGCTGTGGGGTGTGGCCAAAAATTTTAAAATAAGATAAATAAAAGTTCATATACAAAAAATAAATAAATAAATCACAAAGAACCCATACTGAGGTGTTAAGAGTCGGCTGGAATATTCATCAAACGCCATTCGAGTCAGCAGCCCACGCTGCTGAGTCAAAGGCTGTGTGTGGCTACAGGTTGCCTGTTCTGTTTACACGATGCAGTTTTAAAATCTGGACCTTATGCAGAAAAATCTGGCTTTCTGCCTCCTCTTGAGGAACCAGAAGACCTGGCTGCCTTGGACTGGCATCACTGGGTGGACTAGATTTACCGGGGAGCCAAGCTGTGGTTACTCCCTTAACAGGAATATACGTGCTGCAGTTAATTCGCCCCGGGCCCCACCACTCCCGACAGTCTCCCTGGCCTGCTGTTTTTCTTGGAGCCGAGGTCGATTTCTCCATACCACGTTCCTATCAGATGTGGATCAAGAGGGCTCTGTGTATGTGTGAGGAACACCAGGAGGGGGCGTGTTCTTCACGAGAGCGAGGCTGCCCCGACCCGTGACTGGCCCGCCGCCAGCCCCCCGGCCCAGAGGGGGTCTCTGCTGCCCACCGTGTGGCGAGTAGATCCGCAGGTTAATGGGCACTGGGGAGATGCCCTTGTTGGTCCCCGTGACCCTGTCAGTCTCCGCTTCGATCTCCTGTCGGACTTCCTCAAAGTCTGTAAACTTTCTGGACTTGCAGTGCAAAAACTCGGCATATTCTGAAAAGGGAAGAAAGATGCTCCAAGTGAGAAAGAGAAGTCTTGCTGTGGGTGGCTGGGGGGAACTAGATGGCCTCCTGGGAAAAGAGCTTTGTCAAGTAGAGAAAGTGAAGACTCAGTCACAGGCCCTCCAGGAAACTGGGGAGCAATGGATTCATTCCTTTGACAGGTATTCGAGGGAGGCCCTCCTACAGATGGCGCTCCCTCCCAGACCCCGGGTACTCCACAAGGTGCAAAAGTGGCAGAAATGCTGACTGTGGAATGCACAATCTCATGAAGCATTTTGCAGAACTACATAGTTTAAGCCATGACATATTACAAGTAAAACAAAAATAAAAAGCCCCACAAAACCCAGCATCCAACAGCTGGGTGTGACCAGCAATTATTCTTTATTCTTCATCAACCTGCATCC
Organism: Bos indicus; assembly: GCF_029378745.1. Classification (NCBI taxonomy): domain Eukaryota; kingdom Metazoa; phylum Chordata; class Mammalia; order Artiodactyla; family Bovidae; genus Bos; species Bos indicus. The sequence goes on along the minus strand of NC_091766.1, from coordinate 15,004,931 downwards.
CTTGGAACGCAGGGATGGATGACTGATGAAGCTTTTGCTCCGGTGTTATACATGAGATAGTCCTGGGTGATGACACAGAACCTCCCTCGTGTGGGTCACAGTTTAAAGCCGCTGCCTTGGTGGGATGCTAAGCCGCCAGCGCCCTCCAGGGTAGCGAGATCCCCGGCGCGTGTCCCTGGGACTCACCATTCTCCTTCCCCAAGGCACCCGCACCACGGCTGGCCTCACCAAAGCCCTTCTCGCTGTCCTTCCTTCCTTCCTGGCTGTTCATGGGGCCCTTAGACACGACCCTCTCAGAAGAAATGCTTTCTGGCCTCTTCAGGCCTTCTAAGCCCGAGGCGACTGAAAGCCATTATTGACACTGAGATGAAGGGAAATAAAGAAGTAACTAGAGGAGTTTCCTGGAGAAGGCAATGGCACTCCACTCTGGTACTTTTGCTTAGAAAATCCCATGGACGGAGGACCCTCGTAGGCTGCAGTCCATGGGGTCACTAGAGTCGAACAGGACTAAGCGACTTCACTTTCACTTTTCACTTTCATGCACTGGAGAAGGAAATGGCAACCCACTCCAGTGTGCTTGCCTGGAGAACGCCAGGGACGGGGAAACCTGGTGGGCTGCCGTCTACGGGGTCGCACAGAGTCGGACACGACTGAAGCGACTTAGCAGCAGCAGCAGCAGAGGAGTTTCCTTGGTGGTCCAGTGGTTAAGAACCCGCCTTCCAGAGCAGGGAACTCGGGTACAATCCCTGGTTGAGGAACCAAGATCCCACATGCCTCAGGACAACTGAGCCCACACGCCCCAAATGAAGATCCCACGTGCTGCAGCCAAATAAATAAATAAATAAAATCAATATATATTTTTTAAAAAAAACTGACTGATAATAGTGCTGGTCCTGTCATCAAGGTAGAGAAATCCAAAGCAGAGACGTGGGTAAAGCAGGAAGAAAAAAAAACTTTTACTGCAGGACACACGTGCTGAGTTGATGGGTGTTCACTGTGCAATTCCTGACTTTTCCATGTGTCTGAATTTCATAGTAAATGTTGGAGCAGGGGAACTTTCTAGGCCCAGAGATCACGGCTCCTGCGAGTGATGCTACAAAGAGGGAAGTAAGTTTGGCTGGTAAACAGCCTAAAGAGCTAGTTCATGACAGAGATGCGAACATGTGCACTGCTTCTCAGTGTAAAAAACTGGAAATAGCCTCCATGTCCACCAGGAGGAGACCTGGCTACACAAATACCAGCACAGATATAGCTACAGCTGCATCAGAACAAAGGATGGAGAAAGAGCCCCGCAACAGAGAAAGGCCAGGCAGGTCGAGAATCTCTGCCCGGAGGCATAACACAGCAGAAAGTCACGAGTACAAGGAGGCCTGTCATTCCATCTGTCACCTAACAAACGCTTGCTTCCTCTGGCCAGGCCCCGTCTGTGGTCCCATTTGCTCGTCACAAATCAGCAGCTTAGCAGGTAGGCATCTCCATGATGCCCATATCACAGATGGGAAAACTGAGGCCAGAGGCGGGTGAAGCAAGCTGGCTCAAGTTCACCAGTGGAGTCGGGATTTGGAGCTCGGATAATCTATCTTCAGGCAGTTGCTCTCAAGTCACGTGGGCTTCGTGAGGCCACAGGCAGACTCTTCACCTCTCTAACCTCCGTTGCAGGGGTCGGGGGACTCTGTGGGCTCAGATCAATATGGACACTGGTCACCGGGGAGCAGGGCGCTGAGGACACTGGTTGGAGGGTGCGGCATCAACCACCCCACCCCCATCAGCTGACCCAGTTCCCAAGGACAGCCCTCCACGGGAACAGGAGGAAATACTCAGCTACTCTCGGCTGCTCTTCCTGCAGCCACCTCCAAAAATGGAACGGTCCTCCAACCCCCAGAGCAAACCTCAGTTCTCTTCCCGCTCAAGGCCGAGGGCTCAGCATTCGCAAGATACACCTCTCCCTTCCAGGAGGGCAGGGGGATGCAGGATGGAACAGGGTTGGGGACCAGGACACAGGCGCTGTCCCTTGCAAAACCTCTGCCCTGCCAGGCCTGCTGCAGCTCACTTCCTCCTCCTCCAGGGCCTGCCTGCCTGCTGCCTCTTCCAGGGAGCCTTTCCTGACTCCACGCCACCGGACACGCCATCCTGCATTTTGGACCTCTCCTGTCAGAGCCAGGTCATCCTGAGTTCTGTTTAGGGGACCCAGTAGGTGCTGGCAGCCTTCCCTTCTGCCAGCCCCTTGTGCGAGTCAAAGATGAGCAGGAGATGTACTGAAAAGCCATGACATCTTCCACACAAGGTCAGTGGACAGCAGAAATCATACCCTCTGTGCCCAAGTGGAAGGTCCAGGAGTCAGCCAGGCCCATCCCTCACCACCTGCCTCCTCTCCCTGGGTTCCTCGTCACTTGAGGACCATGTGCCAGACTCCGGCATCAGACCAAGGTAAGAAAGCTCCTACAATCATGCTTCCCCACCCACCCCGAGCACTGACCCTCTTAAAGCCAGACCCCGGCCACCTCTCCTTGAAATCTTCCCCAGCTCCCACCTTACCCCAATAAGACCCAGTCTTCACCAGCACCACAGAGCCCTACTAAGGTTCCTCCCCCAGCTTCTAATCTCAACTCACGCCCCTCCAGCCCCATGGGCGTGGTTTCTCACTCCAAGCCCTTGAATCCCTGCCTCAGGGCCTTTGCACTGGCTCTTCTCTCTGCCTGCAGACACGCGTACGGGTCCCTTCCTCTCCTCCTTCAGGTTTCTGCTCAAGTGTTCATCTTCTCCCACTCCCAAGTAAGATGACAAACCTCCTCAGTTTCTTTCCCCTTTCCCTTCCTTAGGATCCTCCAAGTACCCACCACCTTCTAATATGGTGGACCTTGTCAGCCTGTGCATTTCCTCTGATCCTGAGGAGGAGGTCAACCTACAGGGCAGGGACCTGGACCTGTGTTGTTCTGCGTCCCGGGCACAGGGCTCTGAGCACACAGGAGGCGCTCTGCAACTACATGCACAACCAAAATGGCTGCTGGAGGGCACCGCAGCCCCTGCCTCAGCTTCCGGGAGGTGGCCCAGCGCCCCCACGGCCACTAAGTGGGACACCCAGGAGGCTGGACAGGAACAGGGTCTGGTGGGGTCACCTGCCGTCTTCCCAGTGCACTTCTTATCAACACAGGCCCAACCCAGAGCCAGGAGCCTGGTCTGATGGGGGAGATAGGCTTGGCACAAGCAAGTCACAGCAGGTGCTTGGGGAGCTCAGCCAAGAGTCCCAACATACCACGAGGGGCCTCCTAGAGGGGGTGGGAAGAGATGGTATCCACCTCATCTCTCTGAAATGAAGACCTTCCCCCATGCCCTGAGGAGGCTCTGGACCCAGTGGGGTCTAGGGGGAAGGGGGAGAAAGCATGGGGGTGTCCCCATTGGCCAGGCTACCCCTCTGTGCCTCAGTTTCCCCATGAGGATAGTTAAGATATGATGCAGGTAGGGATGTCCCTGGCAGCCCAGTAGTTAAGACACCGCACTTCCAATGCAGGGGACATGGGTTCAATCCCTGTCCAGGGAACTAAGGTCCTACATGCAGAGTGATGTGGCCAAACAATTTTTAAAAAAAGAACAAACTGGCAGAGTGCTTAGCCTGCGGCTCCACAGCTCTGTAAATGCTTGGATGCTGGAGAAAATTTTTGCCACCCTGGCCACCGCCAGGGCTCTGCCTGCCTTGATCCCCGGTCCTTCCTACAGAGGTGGTCCCTCTGTCCCCACAGCGGCTGCAGCCATTTCAAACCGTCCCTTCCTCATGCTCAGATAAGACCGCCAGTCCCTTGGGTCCCTGGCCTCTGCCATAACATTTTGACAGCCCCAACGGCCACCCATCCACCACAGCCCTGCAGCGCTTCCCTGGCAGGAGGGCCAGGCATGTGGGATCAGGTGCCAGGCCTGGAATACAGCAGGAAGAGTCCTCGTCCAGCCGTCGAGCTGCTGGACGACGAGGGGCTAGCCTCCTGCGTCCTGTGGGGTCTGTGAATGCACTTGCAGTTTTTCTCCAAGGAGCAGGTCCAGCCCTCTGCCCAGGACTTGTTCACTGTTTCCTTCAGGTCAAGCTGCTCGGGGAGGCCCACCTGGGCTCTAGCAGCGCCAGCACCTGGCCCTCCAAGGTGCTCCTCATGGGGACACACCACCTGCTCTGTGTCCCCTCCTAAAGCCAGAGCTGCGGGAGGGGCCTGAGCTGCAAGAGGGGACTGCGAGCGACTCGGTTCCGGTCTCTGCTCTCCCTGGCACCCAGTGCATAGTAACGGCTTAAAACTTAATCACTGAGCGGCCTGCTGCAAAGCATTAAGTGCCAGAGCCTAAGACAGCATTCCCTTCTCCGTGACTCCCACGTGGGTCCCCACTGTGTTCAGCAGCCAATCCCCCACCTCGGGCATCCCCCAGGCACACCCCTTGAGATGATGCCCTCGAGGGATTGGCATTGCTTAAGAATCATGAAGTGGGAACTTCCCTGGTGGTCCAGCAATTAAGACTCTGAGCTTCCACTGCAGGGGGCTTGGGTTTGATCCCTAGTCTGGGAACTAAGATCCCACAAGCCAAGTGGTATGGGAAGATCTAGGGTATAGAGAGAAGATGAAAAAGACAGGAGAGATGTGTGATAAAGAAAAAAGCATTTACTATATGTCTTTAAGACTATGGGATGCTAAAATTTGATAAAATCTTTCAAAAATAAATTTAACACCACAATTTTCCCACAGTGAAACAGGACAGGGACTTCCCTGGTGGTCCAGTGGTTAAGACTCCGAGCTTCCCCTGCAGGGGAGGTGGGTTTGATCCCTGGTCTGGGAACTAAGATCTCACAAGCCGAGTGCTGTGGCCAAAAAAAAAAGATCAAGGATATAGAAAAAAAACGAAAGGAGAAAAATTTAGGAGAGATGTATGACAAGAAAAAAGAATTTACTGTATATCTTTAAGAATATGGTATGCTAAAACTTCATAAAATATTAAAAAAACAAGCAAAACAGCCAAAGCCCCTCAGGCATCATCACATCACTTGGGGTCCCCACAGTGTCACAGGACAGGGACTTCCCTGGTGGTCCAGGAGTCAGGAATCTGAGTTTCCAATGCAGGGGGCAAGGGTTCAATCCCTGGTCAGGGAACTAAGATCCTACAAGCCACATGGTACAGTCAATAAATAAAAATTAAAAAAAAAAAACCAAAAAACAACAACAAGGTTGGAATCTTTAGTCCCATCCTTTGACCTCTGGGAAGAGGACGGGGGCTGGAGGTTGAAGCACTAATGGGATCGATTTCATCAACCATTCTGATGTCTTCCATAAAACCCCAAAAGGATGGCATTCAGAGAGCTTCCAGGTTGGGGAGCAGGCGCAGGGAGAGAGAGAGTATGAGCTCAGACAGGGTGAGGAATCTCTGCCCCTACCCCACACCTTGCCTCACGCAGCAATTCCCTCTGTCCCTTCTGGGAGTAAAATGTTTTGAGTTCTACAGGAAACTGATCAAACCCAAGGAGGGGCGCTGGAACCTCTGATCTATAGTCAGTTGGTCAGAAACACAGGTGACAGCATGGACTTGGGGTTGGCACTGGAAGCGGGGACGAGGGGACAGTCTGGTGGGACTGAGCCGTTAACCGGCGGGATGTGATGCTACTTCCAGGGAGGGAGTGTCATAACTGAGTTAAATTGCAGATTTCCATGAAGGTCCAGTGGATAAGATTTCACCTTTCAATGCCGGGCGAGGGGTTCAATCCCTAGTCAGGGAGCCAAGATCCTACATGCCTCCCCATCAAAAAAAACAAAACATAAAACAGAAGCAATGTTATAACAAATTCAATAAAGACTTAGAAAAGAAAAAAAGAACTGAGTTAAACCGGAGGACACCTGATAAGAGTCTACTAAGAACTGGAGAACTAAAAAAAAAATAAAAGAACTGGAGAACTGCTTGTTGATGTGGGAGAAAAAAAAACAAATGCACCTGGAGAAGCCCTTGGAGCTTCCTAGGTGGAGCTAGTGGTAAAGAACCTGCCTGCCAATGCAGGAGACACAGGAGACGCGAGTTCGATCCCTGGGTAGGGAAGATCCTCTGGAGAAGGACATGGCAACCCACTCCAGTATTTGTGCCTGGAGAATTCCATGGACAGAGGAGCCTGGCATGCTTCAGTCCATGGGGTCACAAAGAGTCGGACACTGAAGCAACTTAGCAGCAGCAGAAGGTGACAGCCCCAGGCTACCATCCTGACCCTCATCAGCTCCCAGCTTGTTTTCCACCTGAAGACACAAGGTCATGCCCTGACTGCTGCAGCGTCTACAGGCTTTATAGAAAGAGCCCTGCTGCGGCCAGGGTAGGTGGGGAAATGCACACACAGTTAAGGACGCTCTCCCACCGGAGAAAGAGCACAGCAGCAGCCCTTAGGGCGCTGTTAGGCACCAGTCCCGGGCTGATGGAGCACCTCCTGGGTGCCAGACCCTACGCGGGGTCGGGGGGAAGAGTGATGGACAAAGCAGGTCAGCATCCCTGCTCTGGCAGAGCTCATGTTGAGGTGGAGAGACAGACCGTCAAGAGAATATGAGGACTTCCCTGGTGGTCCAGGGGTTAAGAATCTGCTTGCCAATGCGGGGAACACGGGTTCGATCCCTGGTCCAGGAAGATTTCACATGCCATGGGACAACTAAGCCTGGGTGCCGCAACTACTGAGCCTGCGCTCTAGAACCCGAGAGCCGCAGCTACTGAGCCTGTGTTCCAGAGCCCGAGAGCCGCAGCTACTGAGCCTGTGCACTCTAGAACCCAAGAGCCAAGCTACTGAGCCTGTGCTCTAGGGCCTGAGAGCCGCAGCTATTGAAGCCTGCGCACTCTAGAGCCTGTGCTCAGCAACAAGAGAAAGCCTGCACACAGCACAGCCAAAAAATAACAAATAAAACAAATAAACAAATCTTTCAAAACAACAACAAAAAAAGAAACCGGGCAAACAGGACGCTGCCTCACAACATACGCTGCACAGTAACTAAGGCAGCAGAGTGACTGGGGTGGGGCCTGGGGGTGAGGCTCACCCGCCGAGGAGGGGGAGGAGGCAGGGTGTTCCAGGCAGGGCTTGCAATGAGGAGGAAGGTCCAGAGGCGGAAACAATTGAGCTGGTCTGGAGGAAGAGGAGCAAGACTGTGGCACCAGGAGGAAGTGAGGTTTCAGAGGCCGGCGTGGTCCCAAGGGGGCCAAGAAGCCTCAAGAAGGAGGCCAAGAGTCAAGCCCTGACATCTCTCTGGCTCCGATGAGCAGCGGCCAAGGTCAGAGCTGGGACGGAAGGCTCTGGAGGCCCTGACTGGGCACATTCCACACAAGAACAGTCCCCAGCGCTCAGGGTTTACAAGGTCCAGGGGCGGTTCACAAGGAGAAGCAGGGTTCACCCACGAGCCACTGAACTTCCTGGTGGCTGCGGTCTGAGGTAATTTTTAAACTAAGCCCATTAAAATAATGGCTCACTGAGACCAGTGTGGACCAGGAGAAGTAGGGCGCATCTGTGCGCTGCAAGAGTCAGAGAATTTGTTTTTCGTTCCTATCCTTGGCCAGGCCGCGTGGCATGCGGAATCTCAGTTTCCGGACTAGGGGCCAAACCCGTGCTCCCTGCAGTGGAAGGAAGCAAGAGTCTTCACTTGATCTTAGCCAAAAGGCCCAGAAGCAATGGAAACGTGCAGTCTCAACCACTGGACCACCAGGGGAGTCCCAGGAGTCAGAGGATTAGAACCTTATAGTACCAGGAACTTCAGACCCCAGAAGAGGCGATGGCCACACCAGTCTCATGGGGTGTCGGGGTCCCAAGGCAGTCACCACTATCACCCTACAGATAAGAAGGCTGAGGCACAGAGAGGGAAGCCACTTGCCTGAAGGGCCCAGACAAGAAGGGCTGGCAGCCTGGCTCTGGAGTCCTGTCTCTGAGAACCAGCTGAACAAAACTTTCATCTTGGGGAGCCACGCAGCCCTGTGTGGCCCCCAGGAATCTCTAAAGGCCACAACCACGTCCCACACTGCACTCAGCCTCCTCCCTAGTGGTAAGGTGTCTCCCCAGTCCAGGGACCTGGGCTCCCCACCTCGAGGTCACTCTAGACTCTGCCCTTGCCCCCACAGCAACACCCTGGCCTGGGCCCCAACACCTCTCCCCGGCAGCAGGCTCGCCACCCCCTCAGCCTCCCCACCTGCCCTCCTGCCTCTGCCTGGCCCTCCTCCACAAGTCAGCCAGTGGGCTGAGCCAGTCTCTGCACACCCTGAACGCCACTCAGGTTCCCAGTGTCCGGATTTCTCACCACACCTGCCTCCTGGCCCCTCACAGCTTCACAACACAACTGCTGCCCTGCCTGGAACGTTCTCCCCAAGCCCTGGCTCAAAGCAGATCCAGCGCCTGATACTGTTGTTGTTGTTTAGTCATTCAGTTGTGTCCGACTCTCTGTGACCCCACGGACTGTAGCCCACCAGGCTCCTCTGTCCACAGGATTTCTCAGGCAAGAATACTGGAATGGGTTGCCATCTCCTCCTCTAGAGGATCTTCCCAATCCAAGGATGGAACTCGTTGACTCCTGCGTTGACAAATGGATTCTTCACCACTGAGCCACCAAGGAAGCCCAATGCCTGATACACCCTCCCACAATCCCCTGCGCTCTCCCCTCTCAGCCTGGCCACAGCAACCCCATGTCTGTCATACCCAAAAGGCTGAGCTCAGGGTCAGCCGGGCCCCTCAGAGTGCTCACACTGCTTCCCTGGCATCTGGCTGAGGCCTAGCTCACATGTGCATTAAGAGACTTTGAATGCCATGGTCAGATGGGGGTGGGGGTGGAGTATGCAAGCTGGGACACAGAAAGGAGCATGCCCAGGTGGGACACCCCGGATCTCTCTTCCCGAGCCCAACAGGATCCGCCAGTGTCTTCATCTCCATGGCTCCCACCCATCCCTTCCTGGGACCCCTGCCCCAGAGCTGGTGGTCCCTGTGGTCTCTTCTCTACCTGTGGCCACAGGATCTGGTCAAACCCTCCCTAAGAATGAGCTCGCGACTGGGCTTTCAAGACAGCTTCCCTGTGTGTCCTCAGGCAAGGGGCCTCAGGGCCCTTCTCTGTGAAGCCAGACGACGGGAATGGCGATTTCAGCATCACCCCGGATCAGGCTGCGGGCACATGTGTGCTCTCCCAAGACTGTCATTTGTCACATGCTTCTCTTTCCTCCCCGCCACTAGAAGGAATCTTCAGTTCCTCCAGCCGGCCACAATGGGCATCGCTGCCTCAGGGTCTGCACAAGCAACCCCTCTCTGCTGTGAAGCAGAGTTCCCATTCCCCAACACACCCCCAAGCACCTGTCAGTCTGAGCTCACACATCACCTCCTGTCAGAGAAGTTCTGCAAGACTCCCTTCACCACCACCACACACACTTTCATCCGGGGAGGGCCATGCCTCTGTGTCTCCCCCTTGGTCCCCACCCAAGGGTCCCCCCGCACTGACCGCCAGCACTAACAGGAGCATCAAGAGGGAAGGTGACAGGGCTTTCCTGGTGGCGCAGTGGTGAAGAACTCGCCTGCCAATGCAGGGGACACAGGTTCGATCCCTGGTCCAGGAAGATCTCACATGCTGCGGGGCAGCTAAGCCCGTGTACCCCAACTATTGAGCCTGTGCTCCAGAAACTGCAAGTACAACTACTGATGCCTGAGTGAGGCAACTACTGAAGCCCACACACCCTAGAGCTCATGCTACACAAGAGAGGCCATGATGAGAAGCCGGGGCACCACAACTAGAGAGCAGCCCTGCCTGCTGCAACTAGAGAAAAGCCCTCGCAGCAATGAAGACTCAGCACAGCCAAGAAGAAATAAATCATTTAATTACATTAAAAAACAGAGGAAAGGCGACAGGTGGTGGCAGCAGCCCTGGTTCTACTCACCGCTGTGCCCCAGCCTGGGACCAGCTGGCAGGCAGCCCAGTGCTCCCTGGACCACTGTTGGGTGACAGTCACTGGGGAGGTGATGGGAGAGCCCTCCTGCCATGACAAAGCCTGTGACCTTCCAGTGCAGGAAGCCAGCCAACCTGTTCTCCCAGCAAGCTATGCCAAAGCCACTGGGATGGCACCACATGGCAAGGGCCTGCAGTGTGCCTGGCACTGTTCTACAGGCTATACGTGTATTGAATAGCACGGTCTTCACAGCAACTGACAAAGGCAGTACTATTATTATTTTCACTGTCCAGACAGGAAGCACAGCTGTGAGTGGCACTCCCTCCCCAGGGGCCAGCCAGCCAGTAAGCTATAGCGCCAGGGTTTGAACCTGGGCAGTATTAGCTCTCAGCCCTCACAAACCAGGGCAGAGGTTTTCCCAGAGTAGGCAGAGGCCAAAAGCATCAGCATGACCTGGAAACTCATTGAAAACGCAGATTCTCACCACCCTCGTCCACCAACCCAGTGAATGTGCAACAGAAACCCAATGCGCCAAGCCCTATGTGACTCGGATCCCACTGACATCTCACAATCCAGGCTCTGTCACTGGCCTTCCTGGCACAGCTGACTGGACACTTGAACCCAGAGGAGGCAACCAATTGGCTTGCCACTGGACCAATCTGTTGCCGTCTCTCACTAGTATCACACCCTCCTGCAGATGGATTGGGTGAATGAAAATGAGAGGGCGGGACTAGGGTCAGCTGAGCTGTGGAGCCTGAGGTCTGAACCCTGCCTGGATGCCCATCCCAGCTCTGGCACCCACCAGAAAGGCAGGTGGTTAAACCTCAGTTTCCCCATCTGTAAAATGGGGATATATCAGCTGCCTCCCCAGAGTGTGGGTGTTTAACACAGCCTGTGGTGACGCTGGCACCCCAAGTGCTGAACCAGCTGTGGCTGACATTCCAGGTCAGTAGGGAAGACTCTGGGGGGCTCTGGAGAGAAGAGAGGTCCCACCTCCAATGGCCCTTTTCACCCCTTCCAGCCTCTGACCTGAGATGCTTTTACAAGGAAGCTAGGTGGGTTTCATGCTGGGAGACATGCCCATGTCATATCAGACTTGTGTAGGAAGAACAGAGGTGGGGGATAGAAAAAAAGTCTACATGTGGGCCATTCTATATGCAACAGGCCAGGTCTCTCCCTAAAGTCAGTGCTGTAATTCAAAAAGAAATAGTGGGAAAACAAGATTAAGAAGTGGCGAGAATGCTGCTCGCATGAAAAGAGTAGACAGGACAATGAAAGGCAGCATGGCATTGATCCCAGCAGTTGTAGAACCAGCCAGGGAAGATATCTGGAGTACAACTGACAACATGGGTATGGACTGGGGTAAGGGAACATGCAGAAATGATGACTTCTCTTGGGTGTGGTTCTGTGAGTGCAAGAGGATGTCCTTATTGCAAAGGGAGTACACCAAAGCCTTTCAGGCTGACGTGTCACAGTGTCTGCTATTGATTTTGAAAGTGTCCAGCAAGAACGTGTCATCTACGATAGAGCAAAAAATGTGGCACCTGGCAGCCTAGTCACAGCTGATGCTCGGGGTGGGTGGAGGTGTTCCATGAACCGTGCTTCAACTTCCCTGCCCACTGGGAAAAGGGGAATGCAGACCCAAACGGCCTCCTAGGACACCTCGGAAGCCCCTGGCTCCCACGAGGCACAGCCACCACGCTCATTTCCTGTCTGGGCTGCCAGCCGCCCCACCATACCTGTTTTTGAGAAGATGAGCTGCAGGATGAGAGGCCGCCGAGTGACGATTCCTGAACCTCGGGGAAGGAAGTCCCTGTGGGAGGGGAAATGGACAGAAATTACTCACGAGGCCGGCTAGCAGGGGGCAGGAAGTATGACCACACATGGTGGAGCAATCCCCTCTTGCAATCGGCGTGACTTCAGCAAAGACATCAACCCTAGCAGGGCACCAGGGAATGCTCTGGTGCCCTGAGATAGGGGAGGGACTGGATTGAAGGCTGGTGACAAAGGGAACTCTTTCCCTTCGGCTGGCTATGTGCCAGCCCCAGCACACTCAGAAGCCCCCTTTCCTGACAAATGTTTGGACCATCTCCCCCAGACTCAAAAGAGATCAGTACATTTTTTTTTTTTGCAGTTTTTTTCCTTTATTTATTTATAATTGAAGGATAATTACAATATTGTGTTGGTTTCTGCCATATATCAACAATTCTGACCTATATGTTTTAACGTAATATAATGCCATACATATGATATAAAGACTAAAATAAAAGGAAAGTTATTTAATGACAAAATACAACGTGTTTCGGGACTTCCCTGGTGATCCAGGGGTTAAGACCTTGCCTTCCAACACAGGAGGTGCAAGTGTGATCCCTGTTCAACCAGCTAAGATCCCCACCTGCCTCACAGCCAAAAAACCAAAACATAAAACAGAATATTGTCTTTGCTGTACACCTGAAACTAACACATTGAAAATCAACTATACTCCAACAAAAAAATTTTTAAAACACCAGAATGTTTTAACAAATTAAAAAAAAAAAAAAAAGACTTAAAAAAAAAAAAAAAAAGACTTAAAAAAAAATTACAATGCGTTTCATGTCCCCGAAAGACAAATTGAAAGAGGTGGGAAGTGGATCACTGGTTGTCTCGGGGATGAGAAACAGAGTGGTGAGCTTTCTGGGGGACGGAAATGTTCTAAAACTGGGCTGTGGTACTGTTTACTAATACTTACTGTAAGTTTCTTAAAAAAATCACTGCATTTAAAATGGGTGAATCCTATCATGTAAATGATCCCTCAATAAAGTAATTTGTTTTTTAAAAATATGCTATGGATTTTACTATGGAAAAATTCAGGCATTACCTGCACTTACACCTGGTTTCACATAGGGTAGGAATACTGGAAACCACCCTGAACCTTTGAGAAAGGCAACTGAGAACTCCCTGGTGGCCCAGTGGCTAAGACTCCGTGCTCCCAGTGCAAGGGGCCTGGTTTGATCCCTGCTCAGGGAACTAGATCCCACATGTTACAAGCGAGAGAGTACATACCAAAACTAAAGAGCCTGCGTGTTACAACTACCCGTGTTACAACCCGGCACGGCCAAATAAATATATATATGTATTTTTTAAATAAAGGCAATGGAAAGAGCAGGAGATCCAGGTGGGCAAAGGAGCAGAAGCAACATTTTCAGAGGTCACTAAGGGCATGCAAAGGATTGTTTCGTGTAAAATGGAGAAAGGCTCTAGGCTCAGGGAATTCTAAACAAGTTTGCACCCAGGTAAACATTTGGATTCTAAAGGAGATCAGCCCTGGGTGTTCACTGGAAGGAATGATGCTAAAGCTGAAACTCTAATACTTTGGCCACCTCATGCAAAGACTTGACTCATTGGAAAAGGCCCTGATGCTGGGAGGAATTGGGGGCAGGGGGAGAAGGGGACGACAAAGGATGAGATTGGCTGGATGGCATCACCGACTCGATGCACATGAGTTTTAAACTCCAGGAGTTAGTGATGGACAAGGAGGCCTGGTGTGCTGTGATTCATGGGGCTGCAAAGAGTCGGACACAACTGAGCGACTGAACTGAACTGAAACATTTGGATTACCTAAAATTTGTGCAGAACTCTAGGCAAACATCCTTGGTGCCACCCAGCTCCCCAGTACTGTGACAGACGACGTCTCAGAAGCACCCCAGCACCTCTGTCCGGACAGAGCCCCAGAGGAGGGCGTTAGTTCTCAGCACAGGCTCAGAACCTGTTCACTCAGTGGGTGGAGGAAGGGAGGAAGCATACCCTGCCACACGCCATGCACTGTGAGGTTTGAGCCCCATCGGACTGTGGGTGGGGTCACCACACTCAGGCAGGGCCTCCTCTGGCTGGACACAGGGATCTGGCAGTGACCACATGGCAGGGGGGCCTTCGAGATGAGGGACCCTGCACAGGCAGGTTGGCTCTGGAGGCCCTATGGGGGTACTAGTACTACTGGCAAGCAGCAGAGCAGGGTGCTGGAATAGGATGAATGGACAGGCCCAGAGAGGGGTGCGTGAGGTGATGCTGGAGGTCACAATGAGAGGTCATCATTCTTAGAGCAAAGCTACCTGATGGGGTTTAGGGACAGTCAAGGTTTTGTTTCTTTTCTTCTGGCCACAGCACACAGCATGCAGGATCTTACTTCCCCAACTAGGAATTGAACCCTGCAACCCCTGCAGTGGGAGCTCAGAGTCTTAACCACTGGACTGCCAGGGAATTCCCTACCTCATTTGCTTTTAAAGGTATGTGCCCCTCTGGCCACTTCTATAAAAAATTGATGCTTTTGAACTGTGGTGCTAGAGAAGACTCTTGAGGGTCCCTTGGACTGCAAGGAGGGCAAACCAGTCCATCCTGAATATTCATTAGAAGCACTGACGCTGAAACTGAAGCTCCAGTACTTTGGCCACCTGATGCAAAAAGCTGACTCACTGGAAAAGACCCTGATGCTGCTGCTGCTGCTAAGTCGCTTCAGTCATGTTTGACTCAGTGTGACTCCACAGATGGCAGCCTACCAGGCTCCCCTGTCCCTGGGATTCTCCAGGCAAGAGTACTGGAGTGAGTTGCCATTGTCTTCTCCTGATGCTGGGAAAGATTAAAGGCAAAAGTAGAAGGGGGCAGCAGAAGGTGAGATGGTTGGGTGGCATCACCGACTCAACGGACGTGAGCAAACCCCAGGAGATAGTGGAGGACAGAGGAGCCTGGTGTGCTGCAGTCCATGAGGTCACAAAGAGTCAGATGTGACTTGGTGACCGAAAAACTGACAGCTTCAAGAGGGAGGGTGGGAGTAGAGAGGCAGGTGGGAGGTGACTGCATTGGTCAAGGTGAGTGATGATAAGGACTGGTTTAGGAGACAGGGGACCCAGAAGGCATTCAACAGACACTGGACAGAATCCAGAGGAGCTGAGGAGCCAGCCAGCCATGACCAGGGGGACAGGCTGGATGGAGAAGAACCGTGGAGGAAGAGGAGAACGTCCCAAGGACATAAACGAGTCACTGGAGGATGAAGCCCGCAGCCCCTGGGAGCACATTCAAAATCCTCCACACCTTGCATGCTACCCATGGAGCCGCACTCCAGAGGACAAAGAATGTGTGGGCCACCCCGGCCCTGCTCGGAGCACGTCACGCCCGCTTCATGCAGTGTAACCGTCTGAATGTGACTCCCATCCTCCCGTTTGGCAGATAAGGAGAGTGAGGATCAGTGAGGATTTGCAACCTGGCCAAGGTCACCAGCTTGTTCACTCAAGTATTACTCACACCAACCGAGCAGTGGAGATGCTGGGGACAAAGAAGACACACCACAGGGGTAAGAGGGCAGGGAGCAAACGAGACAGCAGCAGCGTGTGAAGGGAGTCCCCAGGGTCCCGTGGGCGGGCTCCCCCACGCCGTTGTGTTTGACTGGAGCCGGCTCCTGTTCCTTGCTGACTGGTATGCCGCTGCATGGATGGACCGGTCTGTTCATCCACTAACTGACTGATGCAGACTTGTTGTCGTTGTTATAGTCACTCAGTTGTGTCCAACTCTTTGCGACCCCATGGACTGTAGCCTGTCAGGCTCCTCTGTCCATGCGATTCTCCATATAAGAATACTGGACTGGAAAGCCATTTCCTTCTCCAGGGGACCTTCCCCATCCAGGGATCGGACTCATGTCTCCTGCTTGGCAGGCGGATTCTTTACCACTGAGCCACCCGGGAAGCCCCTGCAGGAGCGGACCACAGTCTGATCATCCACTCACTAGCTGATGTGGCTTTGGGGGTCTTCTTCCAGCTTGGGCCCATTACAAAGTAAAGCCACTTTGAAGGTTCTCACCTCTGCCTTTTGTTGATGAATGCCTTATTTCTCTTGCTGAGTCACAGGGCAGCCATGACCTTGAACAGGCAAAACGAGTCTCCGCTGATAGAAATCAGAGCAGTTGGTTCCCCCTCTCCCCTGGTAGGGGGGGTGGGGTGGGGAACTGACTAGAAGGGGCAGGAGGAGACTTTTGGAGATGACAACGCCCTCTATCTTGATCTGACCAATGCATGCATTTATTTCAAAAATGAAAATGATGAAGGTGTACATCTACAATTCGACAATGTGCCACATCTGAGTTCAGTCCCGGAAGGTCATGGTACAAGGAGATCTAGGGCGATGTGCTCACGAAGATTGAGACACTCAAGCACAGAGAAAACACTCCATTAAAATCTGCCCACGGACACATTATCATCTTTTTAGTTTCCCAGAGGGGAATAGCTCAGATCTAAAGAATTTTAAAGGGCTTTCCTGGTGGCTCAGGGGTAAAGAATCCGCCTCCAATGCAGGACACATGGGTTCAGTCCCTGAGTTGGGAAGATTCCCTGGAGGAGGAAATGGCAACCCACTCCAGTATTCTTGCCTGGGAAATCCCATGGACAGAGGAGCCTGGCAGGCAATGGTCCATGGGGCCTCATAGTCGAACTCAACTTAGTGAATAAACAATAGCCAGAAAGAACTTTAAAGCCCATGGAGGAGGCTAATTAAATAAATGATGACCCATTCATGTCACTTTGCAGTCACATACACATCCACAAATACATACTCCAAGAATAACAACAAAAAAGAGCTTTTTATCTCCTGACATGGAACTTCCTTCTGGGTGTATCAAGTAAGGAAAACAAAAGGTGCGGAAGCGAGTCTGTGTTTTCTAAGTAAATAGAAAGCCTCAAACCAGAGCCCAGGTTGGCCAAGGGCCTATTGGGAGGGAGAGTCATGGCAGGTTCTGAAACATCTTTGAATTCCACATCATCCACATGGACTATTGACTCCAAAAAATATTTTAAGAGTAGCTCACATTTGTCGAGGGCTCCCTGTATGCCAGGAAAGAAGCTGAGGGCTTTTCGGGCTATTTAACCGTGACAATACCCGATGAGGTGGGTCTGTGAGCTCATTTTATGGAAGTCCCTAGGCCCAGAGGCTGGGCACTGAGGTCACTCGGCACCCAGGAGTGTGGACTGAAGCCCGTGGGGTGTAAGCCTCAGACCACCGGGCCCCCAGCCTCTGGGCCTGCACGTCTGCTGTGGAAGCTGCAGGCATCTCCCTGGCCATGACTAGGCTTTCGATCCTGGGGTTGGCACATGATGTCCTGTGACCGCTCTGGGTGCGTCCGGGGGCCCAGGCACCGTGAGCACAATGATGACACCACAGACTATGGACAATGAGAGCCTCAGAGGAACATGAGGGCCAGTGTGATGGGTGCTCCGGGCCCTCGTCAGGGAAAGGCGGCTTTCTGGGGCTGGGACTTGGTGGCAAGTGGGATTGACTAGTAGAGGCCAGAGGAGGCAGAGCCTGAGGGGGAGAAGGCTGAGGGACGAGGCTGGGTGGGCACGGGGGCCTCGCACACCAGGCTGGGAGTTCCAGGAGCCCTGGGTTCCATCTGACCGTGTATCTAGAAGCCTCACACTGCACCACGCACCCTCGGTCTCAACAGTTCCTGAAAAGCAGTCCGCAGAGAGAATGGATACATGTATATGTATGGCTGAGTCCCCTCGCTGTTCACTTGAGAACTATCACAACATGTTCATTAGTCAGCTAGACCCCAATTCAAAATAAAAACTTCAAAAAAGGGACTTCCCCATGGTCCAATGGCTAAGACTCTGCGCTTACATTGCGGGGGGCTTTGGGTCTGATGCCTTGTCAGGGAACTAGATCCCACATGCCACGCAACTGAAGTGCTGCACCTACGATCTGGCACAGCCAAAAAAGAAAAAAAAAAAGCACCCTCCCGCCCCCACGCCCCCAAAATCTCCGAGGGGCTCAGTGAGAGGCCTAAGGTCCAGCTGTGCCCTAAGGCCCACCCACAGGGTTTCCTGGCAGCCAGCAGCAGCGGCATTCTTGGGGCCCTCCTGGTCAGGGTAGTGGAAGGAAGCCACACACACCCCCACCTTCTCAGGCCCCTCTGCCGCCACACTGACTGTCCACTTCTCAAGAGGTGACTTTCAAGTCTCAGTCTTTAGCTTCCTCGTCCCAGACCCCACCCACATTCCACTGGTCACACCAAGTCCCTCCCTCTGATTCAAAGTATGAGTTCATGTCCCTCCTCTCTCTTCCCTGTTGCTGCAAGGGCCACTGTGCCCCAGGCTGCCCTTCGTACTGTGTGACCTTGGGCGGGCTTCCCAGCCTCTCTGATTTGGGTTTCCTAGTTAGTAATGGGGAAAGAACCTCCTGCCAATCCAGGAGACATAAGAGATGCAGGTTCCTTCCCTGGGTCAAGAAGATTCCCTAGAGAAGGAAATGACAACCTGCTCAAGTACTCTTCCCTGGAAAATCCCATGGACAGAGGAGACTCGTGGGCTACAGTCCATGGGGTCACAAAAGAGTTGGACACGACTCGGTGGCTGGGCATGCATGCACAATGGGAAAATTCCACTTATCTCAGAGAGCGGCAGGGTACCAGACAAACAGGCTCCTCCTCTGCCCATGACTCGCTCCCTGCAGCTCTGGCTCAAATGATACCTCCCTGGGGAGATTTCTCCCATTCTTGTTCACAGGTCCAAGCCCCTTCAACACCCCAACCTTCTTCCAAAGCACAAACACTCTGCATGCCACTTATCTGTTTCCTGTCTGCCTCCCCATGTCAGCTCCCCAGAACAGGATCTGGAGTTTATTCTGGTACACAGAAGGTGCTCAATAAATGTTGTTTAGTTGCTCAGCCATGTCCTACTCTTTGGCGACCCCATGGACAGTAGCCCACCAGGTTCCTCTGTCCATGGGATCCTCCAGGTTAGAATACTGGAGTGGGTTGCCATTTCCTTCTCCAGGGGAATCTTCTGGCTTTAGGGATCAAACCTGCATCTCCTACATTGCAGGTGGATTCTTTACCACTGAGCCACCAGGGAAGCCCTCCAATAAATGTTATTGGATAGTTTCAGCACCATCCCTGTCCTCTAATCCACTGGGCCCAGCCCTGGCCCCAGGCATCTGACCCCTACTCCTCCCAGGTAATAGGTGGTTATCCTCCTAAAACAAAGGCCTGGGCCTCCAAGCCTTCCTCCTGTAGAGGTCACATGACTGATTCCAGGTTTGACAGGGTCCCTCACCTGCCCATCCCCCCAGGACCGCCCCCTTTCAGCTGAGCCCCTCTCCCCTCAGCCGTTGGATTCTGCCCTGTGCTTCTGGCCTCCAAGCCTTTGCAAAGGCTGTTCCCTCTGTCAGGAAACCCTTCCACTCAGGCTCTGCAGGTGCAGCGGACTGCACCTCTCCTTCCCAGGTGCACACCCTCCGCTTCCCACTCCCACCAACAGGGCCTCCAGCGAAGGGCCAGGACTGTGTTGGGACAAGACTTCACCTAGACTGGTCACCACTGGACCCACAGCACCTAGAACAGTGCCTGTCACACAGCTGCTGTCGTTTGGTCACTCAGTGGTGTCCGACTCTTCCCGACCCCATGGACTGTAGCTCCACCAGGCTCCTCGGTCCATGGGATTCTCCAGCCAAGAACACTGGAATGGGTTGCCATTTCCTTCTCCAGGGGATCTTCCCCATGCAGCAATCAAACCAGCATCTCCTGTTTGACAGGTGGATTCTTCACCACGGAGCCACTTGGGAAGCCCTGTCATAAAGCAGGTGCTCATGCGATGCTGAGTGGACTCTGGAGCCAGACAACCTGGGTTCAACGCCCAGATTTGCTCCACCCTGGGCAAGACTCTGTCCTCTCTGGGCACTGGTCCTGCCGTCTATGGGATGGAAGGACACCATCCATCATCAGGATGCATGACCTGGGGCGAGTCACGATACCCTCGGAGCCTCGGTCTCCAGGCCCTAAGACGGGCCGCCTCTCCCTAGAAGGTGCCGTGGGCTCTTGGAAAAGCAGTGGGGGCTGAGAGGGAAAGACACAGCAGCAGAAGGAGCTGTGGGCCACTCAGAAGCCCGGCTGTGTGTTCAGTTCTGAAGGGAGCACAAGGCCTCTCCTGCAGCCCTTTGATTTCCATCCTCTCCCCACCCCCAGAAGGGTGGAGACACGGGACAATAGAAACCAAGAAGACCCCCAGAGAGGGTAAACAGAGAAGCTAGCAGCGGATGAACCAGCCCGAATCCAGAGCCTGTGAGGGCCCAGGCAAGGGCTCAGACTGAGATCCATCCCTCCCTCATAATCAAATCCTCACCAGGCTGGATTTCCCTGCTGGTCCAGGTGTTAAGACTCCACGCTTCCACTGCAGGGGACACGGGTCTGATCCCTAGTCTGAGAAGTTCTGCATGCTGCAAGGTACAGCCAAAAAAAAATCCTCATGGGGTCACCCTAAGCCTCAGTGTGGCTTAGAGACATCAGCCCAAAGCCAGACACAGGAAGAACTCCTGGCTAGGAGCCCCACGTGCCAGAGTAATACCAACCCCCTCTCTCAGGCTATCATACAGGGAACCCTGGGCTGCCCACCCAGCCCAGCTCTAATCCATTCTGAGTAACATCTCAGTAAACCCTCTGGGCTTCCCTGGTGGCTCAGACAGAAAAGAATCTGCCTGCAATGCAGGAGACGTGGGTTTGATCCCTGGGTAAGGACGATTCCCTGGAGGAGGGAATGGAAACCCACTCCCGTATTCTTGCCTGGGAAATCCAGAAGAGCCTGGAGGGCTACAGTCCATAGGGTGCAAAGAGTCAGACACAACTGAGGGACTCAACAACAAACCCTCTAGCAATGCCAAAGGAATGCTGTCAGGGCCGAAACTCCCATTTCACAGGTAGGTCGACTAAGGCTCTGTTTCAGGACCTGCCCAGGTCACTCAGAAAGGAAGCAGCAGAATCAGGAGGGAAACCTGGGTGGGACACCAATGAAGCAGAGCCCCTAGTCGCCCCCGTTCACCCACCCAGGGGGCCTCTTTGTGGTATTACTAGAACAGAAACAGAGGTCATCACGACTCAGTCTCCAAGGCTATAGCATCCAGTTTGCACACCCCACTGGTCCCAGCCCTGCTCCCTGACTCGCCCATGTCCCCTCTCGACACCAGCCAACAGTAACCATCGGTCACCCGCCTGCCCTCCTTGTCCCATGGCAGGTGCCACTGTGTGTTCTGGTCAACCCCAGGGGCAGGCAGTGTGGTTACACCCGACTCAGACCACAGGACCCCTCCTGCCTCTTGTCTCCCACCCCGCCCAGAGGCAAGTCCTGTCAGCTCCACCTCCGAATGGAGACTGAATGGGCCCCCTCCCCCCATACCCGAGGCCTCCTGCCTGGCCCACCAGTGGCTGCCCCTCACCCCTACACTGTTCCCAGAGCAGCCACAGGCCACCTGTGGACACCAAGTTAGGCATGACTCCCCTCTGTTCAGAGCCCTCCCAGGACTCCTACCTCACGCAGGTTAAAAGTCCAGGTCCTGGGGACTTCCCTAATGGTCCAGTGGTTAAGACTCCTGCTTCCACTGCAAGGAGCATGGGTTTGATCCCTGGTTGGGGACTGAAGACGCCGCATGCCACAGGCCACAGCCAAGGGGGAAAAAGAGTCCAAGTCCTTCTTACAGCCCATGTGACTTTCCTGGCATCATCTTCCCAGCCACCTTGCTGCCCTCACCTCCTCCCATCATGCCCTCGCTCACTTGGTTCCTGCCACACTGGCCTCCTCCACGTTCACCAAGCCCATCAGGCACAGTGTACCTCAGGGCCTTTGCACTGGCCGCTCCATGGACCTGGAATCCTCTCCCTACAGCCTTCACACAGTCAGCTGGCAACTCCTGGCCTCTCTCCTCCCTGCTCCACCACTGATATGAAGCAGCTCCCCCTCCATCACCCACCATCCTGCTCAATTCTTATTTCTACTCGTAACTGCCTCCTTCCAGCTTGTTGATTTGCTCACATGGCTGTGGTCTGTTCCTTCCCACCCACTGCCCTTCAGGAGAGTGGCAGCTTTGTGGGGCAAAGGTCCTCCATCTAGCACATTCCCTAGTCTCTCCCCAGCTCCCAGGCACAGAGCCCAGCATGAGGCAGGGGTCTGATGTTTACAGCATGAAAGGCCAAACCTGCCATTGTACAGGCAAGGAGGCTGAGTCCGGATGGCAATGGGACAATGGGACAGGTCGTGGACACCCTCACTGGCTTTCACAATCCCACTCCCAGGTGCCACCCTTCACAATATTCCCAGCAGGCTCCTCCCTGCTCAGGAATCCTGCAGGTTCCAGGGCCGCCCCGCCCCTGGCACTCAGCCATCAGGTCACCTGCTCTGTGCCCAGATGGCCAGGCCAGGGGCAAAGGCAGGAAGCGGCCCTGGCGCTGGGCCTCTCAGCCCCCGGTTAGCATCCAGATGGGACCACTTCCACTCCAGACAACCTGTGCAGGTCAGGTCATACCTGTGTACCTCAGTTTCTTCATTTGCCAAGTGAGGTAAAGTAGACTGAAAGGTCTGCAAGAGTTCTTACTAGGAAATCAATCCTGAATATTCATTGGAAGGACTGATGCTGAAGCTGAAGATCCAATACTTTGGCCACCTGATTCGAAGAGCTGACTCACTGGAAAAGACCCTGATGCTGGGAAAGACTGAAGTCAGGAGGAGAAGGGGGGCGATAGAAGACAAGATGGTTGGATGGCATCACCAACTCAATGGACATGAGTTTGAGCAAACTCTGGGAGATAGGGAAGGACAGGGAAGCCTGGCGTGCTGCAATCCACAGGGTCTCAAGAGTCGGACACAACTTAGCTACTGAACAGCAAAAACAAAAAGGAAAAACTCAACACAGTATGAGTCAGATCACATCCCACCTTTGCTCAAAGCACACCCACCCCCGCCCGCCCCGCAGTAGCCTCCAAGCCCTGAGCAATCATCCCATCCTTCTCTGCCCTCACCCCTACCTTCAGCTCGCTCATTCCTTCTGGCCACACTGGTGATAAAGTAGAGCAAGCAGGCCAAAGCAACTACTGCCTCAGGACCTTTGCACATGCTCATTCTCCACCTGGAATGACTTCCAACTCCCCCTCCTCAGTTTGTCCACAATCCTGGCTTCCTCTGGTCACTCAGGACTCAACTCAGATGTCACCTCCCTGAGAGGCCTGACTGTCCTCTTCTGACAGCCCCTGTCCCGGCCCTCAGGTTTCCCTGAGCGGGTTTGCAAGAACGGCTACTCCCTGGGGCAGTGCTTTCTGGAGTGAAGCCCATCAACCACCTAGAGGTCCATCAGCAGGGAATTGGCTAAATCAGGCTTGGAACTGTCCCAGGGAGCAATCCAGGCCACATCACTAAAAGCAAAGTGTGACAGGCAGAACGGTTTGTGTGCTCCAATTTTTTCCTTCTGCCTGTGGACGGACAGTAAGCATGAAGGTGACCTCCTGAGGTCTTAATGGAGGTCGCCGATAGAGTGAGAACGGAAAACCATCTATTTTATAATCTCCGATGCCATTTGGATTTTGGTGTTTTATAACTTTTTCTTTTTGGCTGTGCCATGAGGCATACAGGATCTTAGTTCCCCAACCAAGGATTGAACCCGTGCCACCTGCATTGGGAGCATGGAGTCTTAACCACTGAATCACCAGGAAACCCCATTTTATAATTTTTTGAATCAATGGCACCCCACTCCAGTACTCTTGGAAAATCCATGGATGGAGGAGCCTGGTAGGCTGCAGTCCATGGGGTTGCTAAGAGTTGGACATAACTGAGCGACTTCACTTTCACTTTTCACTTTCACGCATTGGAGAAGAAAATAGCAACCCACTCCAGTGTTCTTGCCTGGAGAATCCCAGGGACGGGGGAGCCTGGTGGGCTGCCGTCTATGGGGTCGCACAGAGTCGGACACGACTGAAGTGACTTAGCAACAGCAGCAGCAGTGCTGGAGAAGACGCTTGAGAGTCCTTAAACTGCAAAGAGATCCAACCAGTCAATCCTAAGGGAAATCAGTCCTGAATATTCATTGGAAGGACTGATGCTGAAGCTCCAATACTTCGGCCATCTGATGTGAAGAGCCGACTCACTGGAAAAGATCCTGATCCTGGGAAATATTGAAGGCGGGAGGAGAAGGGGGCAACAGAAGATGAAACGGTTAGATGGCATCTCCAGGAGATGGTGAATGACAGGGGAGCCTAGCGTGCTGCAGTCCATGGGGTTGCAAAAAGTGGGACACAACTTAATGACTGAACAACAAACAACAACATTATAAGAAGCAAATACGAATTTGTAAGTGTTTTTTTGGCCACACCATGAGGCTTGCGGAATCTTAGTTCCCCAACCGTGCACTGAACCTGGGCCACAGCAGTAAACGCGCCAAGTCCTGACCGCTGGATGGCCAGAGAATTCTAATTTGTAACTTTTCAGTTGTAGTGAGGCTCCAAAGCCACTGGTCAGCCAAGCCACATTTTTAAGGGTGATGAGGAAACCACGGGTAACTGGAAAACCGAGCTCTCAACTCCACCTCCTGGCGCCTCTACACTGCAGCAGGGGGGCCTGACCTGTATGACCCTGCCAGCAAGGTCACTCACTTCCCAGGCCTTGTGTCATCTGTAAGACGGGATGTGGTGAGGGTGGGAGGAGACAGCGCAGGTGCACGGAGGTACTGGGTGCTCCTGCGAAACTGCAGCCCCTGGGCGGGGTCAGCCACGTGGGATTTCTAGCTCTGCAGAGGTCTACCACCCAGAGGGGCCCAACTGACCCCAGGGGCAGGGTGTTGGTAAATACATGGAAAGGAAGGCGGGGCAGCGCCCCATGCCACTCCCGGCATTCCAGAACCATTCTCCTTGCAGGCCTCCTTCAAGCAAGAAGGTGGCTCGGCGGTGGAGAATCCGCCTCCCAATGCAGGGGCCACGGGTTTGATCCCTGGTCCGAGAAGATCCCACATGCTGCAGAGCAACTAAGCCCATGTGCCACAACTACTGAGCCCTAGAGCCTGTGCTCTGCAACAGCAGAAGCCATGAGAAGCTTCTCATCGCAATGAGAAGCCTGCACGCCACAACTAGAAAGTAACCCCCCACCGACCACAACTAGAGAAAAGCCCGTGCAGCGACGGAGACCCAGCATAGCCAAATAAATTAATAAAAGTATTTAACAACAAAATTAAAAGAGCAAGAGGGTAGACGACTGGCCTCGGGATGAGTATGCTCCCTCATCTTCCAGCGTGATGGGGGGTCACATCACATCGGCCAAGGCAGAGCAGGAGCACAGTGTCACACAGAACAGGAAGCCCTTCCCCAGGTGCTCTCTTTCCCAATCCCTAGAGCCCATCTCTCATCGAATCCTGACTTCAACATACACAAATGCACCCCTTCTCTCTGCTCAGTCCCAACAGCCTTAGACTAAGTCCCCAAGGTCACAGTCACATCCCCGCACCCCTGTCTCCCAGGCCATCCCTGATGTTCTCAGGCAGCAGGCAAAGAGGGTTTTTCAAACCGCAGGCCAGATCATGCTGCGCACGCTTAAAACCCACCTGGAGGGACTTCCCTGGTGGTTCAGCGGCTAAGACTCCACCCTCCCAACACAGGGGGACCTGGGTCCGATCCATGGTCAGGGAACCAGATCCTACGTGCCACAATTAAAGATCCCTCGTGCTGCAACTTAGATTAATCAGCGCAGCCAGATTAAAACAAATAGAAAAATCACCTGTAGATTCCTGCACACCTGTCCTCCCCCTCACAGCCCACAAGGCCCTGCACCAGTATTCATGCCTGGAGAATCCCATGGACAGAGAAGCCTGGCAGACTACAGTCTATGGGGTCGCAAAAGAGTTGGACACGATTTAGCAACTAAAAATGAGGGAAAAAAACAGTGCCTGGCCCATCAGGTCGTTGGCAGGCAGGACTAGAAGGACGAGTCACATGAAGCCCAGTGCCTGGCACACGTGGGGCCCTGTTCCACAGGATCATTCACAAGGGGATGGGGATGGAGGGGGATGTCACCCCCTGGCACTCCCAGAAGGTCTCTGGCAAGAAGATTCTAAGTCTGCCCTCTTTTCAGGACAGCAGCCCCCTTCCAGGGATCAGCCCTTAATCTAGCAGACGCACAAATCTGTCAACCTCCAAGGTGGAAAAAACAAGAAACGACCTAAAACCGCGTGCAGAAAACACATTCATGATTACCAAAGAGGATAGAGGGGTGGGAGGGGGAAGATAAATTAGGAGGTTGGGATTAACATATCCATACTACTATATATAAAGTAAGTAACACAGACCCACTGTATAGAACACATAACTATTTTCAGTATCTTATAATAACCCTTCATGGAAAATAATCTAAAAAAGAACAATGTATTATTATTGTATATTCTGTGTGTATAACTGAATCACTATGCTGTACACCTGAAATTAACACGTTGTAAATCAACTATATTTCAATTAAGGGAGGGAAAAAAACATCATGCAAGAGAATGGCTGGATTTAGTGAGACCAAGGAATACTACCCAGCTGTAAAGACAGCACAGAGCAAGGGAAATACAGCCAAGTCAATGATAATACCTGGAGATGTCAACACCCCACCTTCAGTAACAGACTTCCCTGGTCGTCCAGGGCTTTCCTGGTGGCTCAGATGGTAAAGAATCTGCCTGCAAAGTGGCAGACCCGTGTTCAATCCCTGGGTCAGGAAGATCCCCCTGGAGAAGGGAACAGCTACCAACTCCAGTATTCTTGCGTGGAGAATTCCATGGACAGAGGTTACAGTCCATGGGGTCGCAATGAGTAGGACATGACTAAGTGACCACCACTTTCACTTTGGCTGGTGGTCCAGTGGTTAGGACTCTGGGCTTTCACTGCGCAGCAGGGCACGGGTTCGATCCAAACTAAGATGCTACAGGGCGAGGCCAAAACAAAAAACAAAAACAGAAAAAAAATCACTGGACAAAAGATGGCTGAGGAAATAAAAAAATGTAAACTCCACCACCATAAACCAACACGACCTCAAGGCATGTATAGAGCACTCCACCCACAAGAGCAGAATCCACGTTCTTATCTAGGGCACCTGGAATAGGTTTTCCGGGATAGGCCACATTTGAGGTCCTGAAACGATATTGAGTAACTGTGAAAGGCCTGCATGAAATCACACAAAGTATGTTTTGTGACCACACCCGCAGCAAGTTTGAAAAAAGTAACAGCAGGAAAGTTTGGGAAATTCACAAATATGTGCAAACTAAACCATATATTCCTAAACAGCCAGTGAGTCAAAGAAGAAATCACCAAGGGAATTAGAAAATACTTTGAGATGAATGAAAATGAAAGCATAACATCAGAAATGTTGTAGAGCACAGCTAAAGCAGTGCACAGAGGGAAATGTATAGATGGAAGTACTGACTGCAATTTTATACATGTCAATTATACCTCAATAAAGCTTTAGCAACTTTTTTCTAATTAAAAACCATTTTTAAATTTGTTTTTAAAAAGAAGAAAGATTTTTAATTTAAAATTGATCTTCCACTGGGGCTTCCCTGGAGGGTGAGTGGTTGACTCCATGTTTCCACAGCAAGAAGCATGGTTTCAATCCCTGGTTTGCGGAACTAAGATCCCACATGCCCCACACTGCAGCCAAAAAAAAAAAAAATGAAGAAAGAAATCTGAATAGACCCATAACAAGTAAAGCAAAAACCTACCCACAAAGAAAGGCCTGACTCAAATAGCTTCACTGGTCAACTCTCACAAACATGTAAAGAATTAATACCAATCTTTTACAAACTCTTCCCCAAGATAGAAACACCTCCTAGCTCCTTCTATGAGGGCAGCATTACCCTGCTACCAAAGCTAGACAAAAATATCACAAGAAAACCACAAATCAGTATCTCTTATGAATAACGACACTCAAGAAAATCCACAACAAAATACTAGTAAACTAAATCCGGTAACGTAAAAAAATATGCCACAGTCAAGTGAGATTTATTCTAGGAATGCAGTGTTAGTCCAAACGGAAAAATGAATCAATATAATAGACCATACTGGGCTTCCCTGATGGCTCAGTGGAAAAGAATCCACCTGCCAATGTAGGAAACATGGGTTCAATGCCTAGTCCAGAAGATTCCACGTGCCTCGGAGCAACTAAACGCACGTGCCACAACTACTGAGCCTGTGCTCTAGAGCCCGGGAGCTGGAACTACTGAAACCTGAGCCCAGAGCCCAGGTTTCCCAAGAGAGGACACCGCAGTGAGAAGCCCAAGCACCGCATCTAGAGGGTAGCCCTCCCCATGCCCTACTCACTGCAACCAGAGAAAAGCCTGCACAGCAACAAAAACCCAGTTCAGCCACAAATAAGTAGAGAAATATTATTTTTTTTTTTTACAACCATATTAACAGAATAAATGACAAAACTGTATGATTATCTCAATAGATGCAGAAAAAGCATTTGGCAAAACTCAACACCCTTTCATGAAAAAGACACTCAACAAATTAGGAACAGAAGGGAACTTCCTCATCTTAATGGGTTTCCCTGGTGGCTCAGCTGGTAAAGAATCTGCCGGCAATGCGGGAGACCTGGGTTCAATCCCTGAGTTGGGAAGATCCCCTGGACAAGGGAAAGGCTACCCACTCCAGTATCCAGCCTGGAGAATTACATGGACTGTATAGTCCATGGGGTCGCAAAGAGTCGGACATGACTGAGTGACTTTCTTCTTCTTCCCATCTTAATAAAGGACAGATGTATCTCAACAAAACCCACAGCCACTGTCATACTTAATGGTGAAAGACTAAAAGCTTTCCCACAAAGATCAGGAACAAGAACAGAGATGCCCACTCTCACTTCTGCTCAACATTGTATGAGAGGGAGGGAAGGTCCAGCCAGAGCAGGCAGGCTGAAAAAGAAGGCATCCAAAGGAAGAAGGAAAACCATTCACAGATGACATGATCATGTCTACAGAATATGTTCCTGCTGTTGCTAAGTCGCTCCAGTCGTGTCTGACTCTGTGCGATCCCAAAGACAGCAGCCCACCAGGCTCCCCCATCCCTGGGATTCTCCAGGCAAGAACACTGGAGTGGGTTACAGAATATGTTGAGGAATCCTAAAACTTAAAAAAAAAAATAAATGAGTTCAGCAAGGTTGAAGGATGCAAATCAATATACAAAAATCAGTCATATTATTACACACCAGCAGTGAACAATCTGAAAATGAAATGAAGGGGGAAATTCCATTTAAAAGCATGAAAAAAATTAAGTACTGAGGGATAAATTTAACAAAAGAAGCATGAAACTTCTACACTGAAAACTAAAATATATTGTTGACAGAAATTAAAGTCCTAAATAAATGGAAACACAGCTTGTGTTCACAGGCTGGAAGAACTTTTTTTGTTTTTAATTGGAGTATAGTTGATTTACAATGTTGTGTTAGTTTCAAATGTGTAGCAAAATGCATCAGTTACACATACATTCATTCTTTTTTAGATCCTTTTCCCATACAGGTTACTACAGAATACTGAGTAGGCATCCCTGTGCTATACAGTAGGTCCTTATTAGTTATCTATTTCATCTGCCTGCAAATACAGGAGACCCTGGTTCAATCCCTGGGTTGGGAAGATCCCCTGGAGAAGGAAATGGCTACCCACTCCAGTATTCTTGCCAGGAGAATCCCATGGACAGAGAAGCCTGGTGGGCTACAGTCCATGTGGTCGCAAAGAGTGGGACACTATTGAGCGACTAATCCTTTCTCCTTTCACCTTTCATTTTAAATATAGTAGTGTGCATATGCTAATCCCAGTGTCCTAATTTATCCCTCCCCATTGGAAGACTTAATATTGTTAAGATGGCAATACTCCCCGGACTGACCTGGAGATTCAACAAAATCCTCAAAATCTCAACAGCATTTTTTGCAATAATGAGTATGTTGGTCCTAAAATTCACATGGAAATGCAAAGGACACAGACTAGCCAAAACAAGCTTGAAAAAAGAACAAAGCTGTAAGACTCACACTTGCCAATTTCACAACTTATTACCAAGGTCCAGAAATAAAGACTGTGTAGTTCTGGCAGTAGGGGAGACAGAGACATCAGCAGAATAGATTTGAGAGTCCAGAAATATACTCTGGACTCTCTGCATTTATGGTCAACTGAGCTTTTTCTTTTTTTTGGCTGTGCACTGTGCAGCTTAGGGGATCTTAGTTCCCTGACCAGGGATTGAACCCAGGGCCACAGCGGAGAAAGCCCCGGGTCCTAACCACTAGACCACCAGGGAACTCCTAATGGCCAAATGATTTTGAACCCAAGGCGCCAAAA
Organism: Bos indicus; assembly: GCF_029378745.1. Lineage (NCBI taxonomy): Eukaryota > Metazoa > Chordata > Mammalia > Artiodactyla > Bovidae > Bos > Bos indicus. Next base: position 14,974,925 of record NC_091766.1, on the reverse strand, counting down.
ATATTCAATGAGTAAAGAATGTTCTTTTCAACAACTGGTGCTGGGACAACTATTAATAGCTACAAGCAAAAGAATATCGGACTTCTACCCTACGCCATATACAAGTTAACTCGAAATGGATCAGAAATCTAGATGGAAGCACTACAACTACGAAATATTTAAAAGAAAATATGGGACTAAATCTTCATGGATTAGTCCATGGCTTCTTGGGTATGATCCCAACAGCTGAAACTACTGAGCCCACGGGATGTGATTAAGACCCAACCCCATCAAATAAATACATTAAAGGAAAAAAGGATAGGATTTCATCAAAATTTAAAACTTTTCTGCTTCAAAGGGCACCAGACAGTGAAAAAGCAACCCGCATAATGGGAGAAAATATCTGCAAATCATTTATGTCAGAAGGTCTCATTTTGACACCAGGTATAAAGAATTTTTACACATCAATAATAAAAAGACAAATAACTTAAAAGTGTGACAAAGGATGTGAATAGAGATATCTGCAAAGAAGATATACAGATGGCCAATAAGCACATGAGAAGCACATCAGGGAAATGAGAAAAAAAACACCTATGAGCAAAAAACCACTTCACACCCACTAGGCAGCTGATAATACCAAGTGCTGACGAGGTTGTTAGGAAACCTGAACCCTCCTACAGTGCCGGTAAGAATGCAAAATGAGGCAGGCACTGCGGAAAACTGTCTAGGGGTTTCTCAAGATTACCGTATGACTCAGCACTTCCACTCCTAGGTACAACAAACCAAGAAGAAAGGAACGCATATGTGCCCCCCAAAAATCTGCACGAAAATGTTTAGTAGAGCACAATTCCTATTAGCCAAAAGGTGGGAACAACCCAAATGTCCATCAACTCAGGACTGGATGGACACAAAGTGGTGGAACCGTGAAGTGGAATATTAAGCAGCCATTAAAAGGGAATGGAGTTCTAGTAGATGCTACAATAAGAATGAACCCTCAACATATTAATGCAAAGTGAAAGAAGCCAGCCACAAACAGCTACAGAGTGCATGATTCATTGACAGAAATGTCCAAAGCAGGCAAATTCACAGAAAGTAGAGGAGCAGTTGCCAAGAACTGGGAGTGGAGAATGACCACTTAATAAGCACACAGTTTTTCTTTTTTCCTTTTTTTTTTTGGGGGGGGGGGGTGTGTAAGACAATGTCCTGAAATTAGATACAGTGATCACTGCACAACTCTGAATCAGCTGGATGGTGCACTATATTTTTTAACAATTTTTAAAGTCTTTTATTAAATGTTACAAGAGTGTTTGTTTTATGTTCTGGTTTTCTGACCATGAGGCATGTGGGATTAAGCTCCCTGACCAGGGATTGAACTTGTGTCCCCCTGCATCAGAAGGCAGATTCTTAACCACTGGACCACAAGGGAGGTTCCAAGGTTAACTTCTGAGTTGTGAGAAATGCTATCACACCAAGATAAGAGGTTAACATTAGGGAAAGATGGGTGAAGACTATACGGAAGCTCTCTGTACTAGCCTCACAATTTCTGTAAATTTAAAGCTTACTTATTTTCTGTAAATCTAAAATTATTCCAAAATGAAAAATTCCTTTAAAACCAAAACCAAGGCAAAAACCTCTTGAGACACTGAGTAGCAAAGAGCTTGGGATGAGGGGGATACATTCTGGTGAGATTTTGGACTATCAGAGACAAACTTGGGAATCCCCTGGTGGCTCAGTGGTTAGGACTTAGCGCTCTCTGTGTGGGGGCCGGGGTTCAATCCTTGGTCAGAAGCTAAGATCCTGCAAGCCCCAGGACCAGGCACCAAAAAAAAAAAAAAGAAAGAAAACCAAGATAGACTTAATTGTGGCATTTAAGGGGGTGGGGTGGGGGGGAATCAGGGACACTCACACATAAATATAATGAAAAAGGATTTGGCAAGAGCTATAAGCTGATGAAGGTGGTTCCAAGCAAAGGGCAATAGGAGCCCCTGTCTTATTCTTCCTATAGGAGAGAATCGTATTTCACCAAGTAAACAGTCCAAGAAGTCTTGTAATTAAAAATCAAGCCAGGACATCCTTTTGCCTGAGGGAATTCCAGGTGAGGCCTCCCCACCTCAGAAAGTGACCCGCTCTGAGCTCCCTGGTGACCTATGACAGGTGGTGCCACCAGAGCAGAGGCCGCCGCAGCCCACTTCCGTCTAAAGGGCTTCCGCTGAGACGAGGGGAAGTTAAGTGTTGCAAGACAAGAGATGTGTCAGCCCAAACCACTGGCAGCCTCCCCTGAGCTCAGTCTGCGGTTCACAGCCCCCGATCTTAATTCATAGATCCCAGGGTCTCCACTGCCCCACCATCCAGAAAAGAACCACTCTGAGGGTATCATCCTCCAAGCCACTGGCTGCAGGGCCTGCTGGGGGCTTTCTAGGCAAGGGGGGACTGTGACCCTTCAGAAGGGTCCTGGCCATCAGCACGGAAGACAGAGGCCCCACGGCTAGGACAGAAGAGGCTTGTCCCACACCCAGCGTGGGGCTTCCTCCAGGGCTGGCCAGCCGTGCCAGGCCGTATCATCCGGCAGGCGGGCGTGACCCCAGCTGGGACTGTTCTTGCCTGCTCTGCAGACTCGCCTGACGGCCTATGAGTCCCTACAGACGCTTATCGCTGGGAAAATGTGTCATGGGGCAGAGTCTTCAGGGCGCCTCCACCTCTTCCATGGGCGTGAGGGTGTCATTGGGGCCCTGGATAGGTCTGACGTCCACTTGGCCACAACCTCTGGGTCTGTGGTCTGGGCAGGTTCAAGTTTAGCCAGAGAAGGTCTCCAGTGACAGAGCAACGGTTCTCCACTGTGCTCCAGCACGTGACTGGAATCCCCCTGGGAGTTTTCAAGGGGTGTCGGGAGGGGTCTGGCACTGGGCATCTGGCACAGACACTCATGGGGCTGTCAGACTGCAGCAGCTTCTTTTCCTTGGTTCTTGATCCAAGCAGGCACTTGGATCAAGAACAGGAAGGGGGATGGAGGTGGGGGTGGGGAAAGTGTTAGGCGCTCAGTTGTGTACAACTCTTTTGGGACCCCATGAACTGTAGCCCACAGGCTACTCTGTCCTTGGAATTCTCCAGGCCAATATACTGGAGTGAGTAGCCATTCCCTTCTCCACGGGATTTTCCAGACCCAAGGATTGAACTCGGGTCTCCTACACTGCCAGCAGATTCTCTACCATCTGAGCAAGGGGAAACCTCCTTCAAACATTGGGGCCCTGCTGTGAGAAGATGCCAGTGCCTGGACCAAGGGGGACCTGCTCCCGCCAGGGCCACCAGGCACCCAAGCAGGAAGCCAGAGTCGGACAGGGAGGCTCACTGGAAACTGTAGGGTCTTAGCTCCCACATCCCTGGGTCGGAGACGGGGGGCAGCTTGGCCCCATCTCATGGCTAGGAAGTCAGTCCAGAGAGATAGCCATGCCTGGCTGGCCCTGCCGCCTCAGCCCTGTTATTACTCTGCAAACCAGAGCCCTCCTTGTAAGGGGATACATGTGCTTCTGTCCCCTCAGAGCACCCCAAACCCCTCTTCTGTTCTCGGTCCCACACGTCACGGGCAGGCTGTGAGCCCCCACAGTCCCAGGGCTGTCCTCAGGCTCCTTCTCAGCGAACATCTGTGCAGTGAAGCTAATCCAATTCTGGTTTGGAGGGACATTCATGCAACAAATATTCATGCTCCTACTCTATGCCAGTCAGAGATCCCTGCCCCAGGGTACCTGCTGTCTGCAGTGTGAGGAGACAAAAACACGAAACCGCTGCAGGCCCCAATAAGAGCTCTGAAGGAACCGTGTTGAGGCAGGCAGTCGAGTGACTGGGGTAGGTCAGGGCCAGCCTCTCAGGGAGGTGAGGTTTGAGCAAGGATCCACCCAAGAAGAGAGGAGCAGAATGTGGAGACCTCTGGACCAAGACGAGACGTGGAGGAAGGAAGGGAAAGGCCCTGGGTAGGCGTAACCCTGTGGGGGGTGCTTGAGGGGCAAACAAGAGGCCATGTGGCTGCTAGGATGAGCTTGGGGGAGTGGGAGCAGCGGGGGTGGGGAGGTGTTGGGGGCAAGGGGAGGACCTGGACGTTTACCCCAAGTGAGATGGGAGCCACAGAGGGTGGTAGGCAGAAGAGGGACATGCCCAGACTCGGGTGTTCACAGGTTCCGTTTGGATGCTGTGGCGGGGGGTCTGCCAGGGGACCAGGGCAGAGGCAATGCAGCGGTCCAGGCTGTGGAAGGGGTGGGAGGGGTGAAGAGTGCACACACCAATGTGGGGGCATCAGGCAGGACTCTCTGGTCAATCCTGAGTCCACTCATCCAACCCAGGGGAGCAGCTGCTGGGAGGCATCCTGGCCTCCACACCCAAGCCTGGCCATCAGTCTCCCCACACACTCCTCTCCCATGTCCTACACAGGTGCCCCCTATCCACGTGCAAATCCTGGGAGCGGGTGAATAGAAGCAGCCTGAGCATCCATCACCAAGAGGCTGGTGAAAAAACTAAAGGCGGCTTTGTGCTGTGGAGTATTACGCAGCTGTGAAAAAGAGAGGAGACTGCCTTGTGGAAAACAGGCCCTGAGCTTTCAGCAGGGGCCCACGCCAGGCAGGATGGGCACAAAGGTCTCTATTTACCTGTCTAGGCAGAGAGACCTACTGCCTCCTCTAAGAAGTACTCCCTGACCACCATTCCAATGCCAAGGCTCCCTAAGGGGCCTCTGCCTCCACTCACTTCTAACCGAGAAGTGCCTCCCGACAGAAGGACCCCTCAGGCCTCACTCACTGTGACATCCCTATTCAAACCCAGACTCTGCCGCTCACCATGGGGGCACCACTCTCCACTGAGAACAGATATGGGTAGAGTGAACAAGGGGGGCAGGATAGGGTTCTTCTGTCCTTCCTTGGCCTGCCCCATTTCCACCCCTTCAACTGTCTCATATGTAAAAAGGGGCCAAGCTGAGGTGCCGTACCAACAGTACCCAGTGCCTGGCCCACGCTGAGTGCGTCAAGGGCACAGAAAGTCCATTCAGTGCAAGAGGAAGAACAGAGCTGTGCTCCGATCGCCACGAGGGGAGGCAACTCGGGCAGCTGAGCACCCGGACACCCCAGTGGGCACTGCAGGGACCCCACGAGGGCTCAGATTATTCCTCAAAACTTGGCCTCGTACCAGAAACTTCTGAGGCCACTGTGAAGTAGAACCGCTGTGCAGGAGTGGAAACTGGACCTTGTACAGACCGAACCAAGGGGAAAACGGGGATTGGAGAGTCCAACGAAGCCAGGGGTAAGGATGCTACTCTAGATATGGGCCAGCAGGCCTTGGGGGAAGGGGACTCACATGAAGCTCGAGCCTCTGGGCTCTGGCCACTGGGGCAAACCTCGGGGACTCAGTTTCCCCACCAGGAAACAGAGATCAAGCCTTGGCCTCAAAGCGGGTGAGGTGACTGTGCCCAGGTCCCCGCCTGGATTGTGACAGACAGCACTTGTGACCGCGCTGTCCTCTCTCATCGGGACGGCTGCAGTGACTCCCGCTGGCCCCCCGCCTTCATCTTCACTCTTCTAGCGAGGTCAGGAAGCTCTAAGCAGAGTTACAAACATTCCAACAGGGAAGGACCGCTAGGATGCATTGGGCGGTGGAAAAACAAGCTGCTGAAAGATATAAACAGGGTAGCCCTGGTTCTGGAAAGAAGACGTGCCTGAAAAAGAAGCAACCACAAACAGTGCTGTGTACTTTGTCCATTGGTATGTAAGCGAGAGAGGGGTCTGGCAGGATATACACCAAGCTGACAATGGTGTTCCCGTGTGGAGCTGGAAGGGAGGGACGGGGTGTGCAGTGTATCCTCCTCCTGTGTCAGGGTTTCCCTTTTTCTGAGAATGTGGTCTTCAGTGTTCTATTTTTACAATTAAAATTCAGGAAAAGCAGACATCTGACAGGCAGTTTCCTGACCCTCATGTACCCAGCTGGAGAAGGAAATGGCAACCCACTCCAGTGTTCTTGCCTGGAGAATCCCAGGGACGGGGGAGGCTGGTGGGCTCCCGTCTATGGGGTTACAGAGTCGGACACGACTGAAGCAACTTAGCAGCAGCAGCAGCATGTGCCCAGTGGTCTTGCCTTCGACTCAGTTCCCTTTCCACACCTGAAGGAGGCACCTGCGGAGCCCTCTGCCTGGGACACCCTTCCCAGGGGTCTTCAGGGGCTGGCTCCATGGCAGGGCCCATCCCAACCTCCTCATGGAAGCAGCCCCTGCTCAGTCACTCTCTCACTCCTCGCCATCATTTTCCTTGTACTTCTCTATCTTTAGAATGTGACTGCTAATTTAACCATTCTGCTGGGCTCTGTCCATCTCGGTCCCCATTGGGTCCCCAGCATCCCGAAGCTGTCGGACACATGGCTAATAGCCTCCAAAGATCCCCAAAACCAGAAGTCATTCCATTCGACAACCCAGCCCGACCCTGATACAAGCATCGTAGCGTCCACTAATGACCTGATTGTCAAAAGCCATCACCACACCTTGCCAACCCCACTGAACAGTGGGCTCTGAAGGAGGCAAGCCTGCCTCAGGCCCCACTCCTGCCTCCTCCCTGTGTGACTTCAAGTCGATTCCCTTCTCAGGCCTCAGTTTCCCCACCTGTAAAGCAGGGATGGGAAGAGCAGTATCTGCCCCCCAGGACTGCTGAGACCACGCAGTCAGACTGTAGACCTAAGTCCCTGGGTCCCGGCACCCGGTGATTCTTCACCAACATCAGCCCTTCCCGGGTCATGAACATCCAGCAGCAGGTGAAACCGAAAGGGCCACCCTGCTCCCTGTTCAAGGTGAGGACGACTGCAAAGGGAAGAATCGCCAGCACCTCGCAGGCACCTCGCTGCCAATACTAACAGAAACCACAAACACAGCGGGGAGGAGGAGTCTTTCCTCCCTAGTGCCATTTTGCTTCAGAGGCAGGGCGTTTTTTTCCTTTATTCAGATCGTTGCTAATGGCCTATAAATATCTCATTATCGGCTTGCGTTTTTCCGAAGCTTTCACACAATAAGGGCTTAATTACAGCATGCGGTTGGCAACCCCAGTAAATTAAGGGTTAGCCGATGTCCCCATTTTTTTCCTGCAGTGGAGGGGCCTGTAATTTCAGGCATTTTCATTCAAATTGGGCAAAAGCTTGGCAGATGGGTCTCTGAGCCAAATGCACACACCAGAGAGACCCAGGGTTCTGTGCTGCGCCCGCCCCTTACACTCGCCCTACCTTTGAAAACTCCGAATCTAGAACCATCCGAGAGGCCGCCCTCTGCCCTCACTCACAATCAACTGGACTTATCACCAGGGGATTTCAACCCATGTACCTAGTGAGGGCCATTATCCCAGACAAATAACTCTGAAAAGCATTTGAGCAGCCCACAGCTGAGTTCTGGAGAAATCTGTCTTCCCGGTGATAAACATAACCCCCAGAGAGCAAAAAAGAACCAACAATCACGTGGGGAGACAACCCACAGGTAGGGCTCGGAGCTGTACGTTTTCCCAGGCTTTTTACTATGAAAATACCACGGTCTGGAATGAGATGGGGTCGCACGTCCACCTGGTCTGGGCCCTAACAGGTCTCACACACTTGTTGTTGTTGTTGTGTAAGTCGTGTCCACCTCTTTGCGACCCCGCGGACTGAGCCTGCCAGTTTCCCTGTCCTCCACCATCTCCTGGAGTTTCCCCAAGTTCACGTCCATCGAGTCGGTGATGCCATCCAACCATCTCATCCTCTGCCGCCCCCCTCTCCCTTCACTCTTTCCTTCTGGGTCATTAAATCCTCTTCTAGATCGCTCTGAGAAGCTGTTTTGCAGGGGGTTGTGTCTGGACACATTGGCTAGGAGTCAACTGGCTACTGCTGGGCCTTTCTGCTCCCGACTTCCCACCATTGTACACGGAACGAATGTTAAGAAACTCTCACAGCCAAGTACTTGTTCACATACACCATTCCCACTTAGAAACAGCAGCCAACAGGCCCCCACTAGCATTTCAGGACCTGGTTCACCAGCTGGTTCTAACTCATCCCCACAGCTCAAACTACATTGATAGAGGCTTAATAAGTGGCTGTGCTAAAAAGAGGCATTACTTGTATTAACAACATAACCACGAATTCCTTTTCTTTCAGAAAAGAGAAATTAACAACTGATCTTTGACAGTCCTGACCCAGGACTGTACAAAACGGCACCAGTCTAATATTTTCACAAGGCTTATTAGCCCGTTTGAAATCTCAGCCTGCTCCCAGGAGGGACCACACAATCCCTATTTTCCAGACAAGGAAACTGAGTCGAAGAAGTGAGGTCATTCAGCTGATGGACGGCCACCTTCCCACAGGCCCTTGGGACTCTCCCTGATCCAGGTGGCCTGGGTCCTACAGACCACACAGGCAAAAGCACTTTGGCCTTGCCCAACAGGGAGGGCCTTGGAAACAGCAGCTGTCATTTTCAAGCATCTCTGAACCCCCAAGATGTGCTAAGGGACAAACAAGCCCAAAGGGCAAACCATGCACCCACCCCTCAGTCTGGCAGGAGAGTGAACCAACATTCATCCGACATGCATTCACCTGGCACCCACTGTGTGCCCAGGATGGCCTCTTGGTACAGTTATGTCTCTCTGCAGGGATCCGTCACCCAAGACCGAACGGAAATGCAGCTGGAAATGGTTGCACCTGTGGGCAGCTACTCCTTGTTAAAAGAAAAATGGCACCAGGCCCACATGTGCTTATAGGCACTGCATTACTGAGGCAGCGCTGGAAATCAAAGTTGAGGGCCCACAGCTTGCCCAGGACCAGGTCCAGAAGCATCCGAACAGCGTGACGAGCAGCACTCCCTCTCCCCAGAGCGATCCCTGGCCCCCAGGGCTCCACGTGGCATGCACCCCACCCCACCCCGGTACCCCACTAAGCTCATCTCCTCTCCTCTCCCACTGTGCTCAGCACTCTCCCACCTCAGGGCCTTTGCAGCAGTCGTTCCCACAGCCTGGACGCTCTTCCTGCAGATTACACTGGTGAGTCCTCCCTTACCTCCTCAGGTCTCTGCTCAAATGTCACCTTCCCACGTGGGCCTTCCCTGACCCTCCATTTAAAACTGTAAATTCAGACTTTCCTGGTGGTCCAGTGGTTAAGAATCTGTCTGCCAATGCAGGGGACACAGGTTTGATCCCTGGTCTGGGAGGATTCTACACAGTTGCCTACAGGGGACAACAGAGCTCACATCACAACTACTGAGCCTGTGCTCAACAATAACAGAAGCCACTGCAAAAAGAAGTCCGTCCACCACAATGAAGAACAGCCCCGGCTCGCCACAACTAGAGACAGTCCACACACAGCAATGGAGACCCAGGGCAACCAAAAATAAAATTTTAAATTAAAAAAAATTTTGTTAAGAGATTTTAAATCCTCACTCCACCCTCAATGCCCTAAGAGGTGAAGCACACCCAGCCTGGTGGCCTGCATGGGGCCCATGAGTAGACACTGTTAACAGCCCCATTCCCCAGTTGGGGAGAGTGAGGCTCAGAAGCAAAGACTCACAGGATCAAGACTCTGAGCTGGAGGACTTGACCTCTGCCTCCCTCTCCTGCTTGTCTCCCAAGCTGAGCTAACAGGTCTATTCTCACTTGGACCACGATCTTAAAAAATCCACTGGGAGGAGGCAAGGAAATGCAGCAGCCATGCTCCAGGCACAGAGCCGGAAGATGTGCTCTCCTGTCTGTCCCTTGAAACCAGCCGGGAGATGCTCTGTGCAGATCTAATGTACACAGAAAGAGTCGAGTCCCTGGCTGCAGCACGGTTCAGCCAGTCACAGAAAGAAGCAGGCAGGGGGATTTAAAGCGAGGCCTGCTTGCCATCCCCCGTGTCAGGGCTTTGTAGCTGAGGAGCCTTACCCATGTTCCATAAGTAAAAAGAAGTTGGCTTTGTTTGAGAACCCCATATCCAAAGAGAGGCCCTTTCACAGCTTTAGTTCTCGACCCCTGAGTCAATGCCCATAATGACCGATGCCACGCTGCAGGCTCAGGAGGTTGCCACAGGAGCCAGCTCGGTAGCAGCTGGCAGTCGCCAGGTTCCAGGGTGGCTGGGAGGGAACGGTGAGGGACAGAGGGATTGATGAGAGGTGGAGATGGGAGAGAGACCCTGGGTTTCCCCAGCCCAGAGACCTTGATCCTTCACTGAACAACCTCTTGTAAGAATGCTCAGCTCTTTGGGCCTTAGTTTTCTGCTCTGGAAAATGGGATCGTGATGGTGCCGGCCTCATGAGGCTTCAGCGAAGTCCAGTGTGTAACTTCACAGCACTTTAATTCTGACTAGCTATGCATTGGAGAAGGAAATGGCAACCCACTCCAGTGTTCTTGCCTGGAGAATCTCAGGGACGGGGGAGCCTGGTGGGCTGCCGTCTATAGGGTCACACAGAGTCAGACACGACTTTAGTGACTTAGCAGCAGCAGCAGCAGCAGCTTTGGTTATTGATATGAAAGGAACCAGGGCTTTCCTGGTGGCTTAGCCAGTAAAGAATCCACCTGCAAATCAGGAGACCTGGGGTTGATCCCTGGGTTGGGAAGACCCCCTGAAGAAGGAAATAGCAACCCACTCCAGTATTCTCGCCTGGGAAATCCCATTGACAGAGAAGCCTGAGAGCTACAGTCCGTAGACTCACAAAGAGTTGACCTGACTGAGCAACTAAGCATACACACACCCATGAACGGAACCAGCCTAGTGAGCAACAGCCCCATCCAAGGAGACCCACTAGGTGCCAGGCACTATGTCAAGTAAACTCTTTTAACACACCATGTCACTGCATCCTTCCAAGTCCTGTTAAGGGTCCATCGGCCCTCTTTCTGGTGGGAAAACTGAGGCTCAGAGAGGTCAAACAACCTGTGCAGGGTCACGAGGCAGATGAAATGGACAGAGCTTTGCAGACACCCACCGGAAGCCTGGGTAGGCAGGAAGATGGCCAAGCAGGGGACCCAGGCTGGGCTGATCCCAAGTCCATACCTTTCCGCCACAGTAGAAAGAGGGCATTTTGCCAGAGACACAGTAGCAAAGGAGGAAATTCATGCCGCTGGGAGCAAAATCCCAGGCCACTGTGAAGGCGGGGCAGGGCTGGGCACCCAGCTGGGCTCCACTGAGCGCCAGCCTGGTGGCCTTGGGCAAACAGCAAGTCTTTTCTGAGCTGAACCAAGAGAGAAGTCAGCTTGGGGGCTGCTGGATGAACCTTTTTAACACTGATAACAACAACAACATGAACATGATGATGACTATGATGTTATCAGGGCTTCCCTGCTGGCTGAGCGGTAAAGAATCTGCCAGCAATGCAGGACACAAGTGTTCGATCCCTGAGTCGGGACGATCCCCTGGAGGAGGAAATGGTAACCCACTCCAGTATTCTTGCTTGGGAAATACCATGGACCAGGAGGCCTCGTGGGCTACAGCCCACGGGGTCGCAAAGAGTCAGACACGGGACTTCACGAGTAAACCACCAACCGCCATGACATTATCATCTGGCAGCCACAGTCACAAATGGAGTCCTTCCCAGAATGGAGAAGTGGCCCCCCTTCTGGGAGGCAGAAGGAAAAGAGGTGGGGGGGAGGAGAGGGGAGAGGTAAGCACCCTCAGTGGCCACAGGGCCCATTTTCCTCCATTAGCTTTGTGAATCCTGGAAACAGCCCAGACTGGAATTTGTCCACTGGACAGATGGGCAAACTGAAACTTCTCGGGGCTTCCCAGGGAAGCCTATATCCCAGCTCTTGCCACTGCAGCCTGATCAGGCCAGAAGTTCCTTCTCAGGATCCAAGAAGGACCCCCACCATGCAGGCTTTGGCTTGGGGGCTGGTCCCTATGTTCCAGGGCCCTGCAGGCAACCTGACATGGGCCAGGAAAGACTCCTGGAGAAAGTCTGCCCCCCAGGGTCCTACTTCCAATTCCAGAGGAGAGGAGTTCAAGTCTCACCCTTCAGCCCCTTCTCTTCTGCAAGCTCCTCTCGTCCCCTGCCCAGAAGTGGGGTCAGGGAGACGAGAAGGACTGACACCAGGACACAAAGACAAAAGGATCCACTTGGAAGCGAGGAGCCAGCGTTCGCCAGGCACCAAGTTGAAGAGGCAGCCCAGGAGAGCCAGACAACAGGATCTCCCAGGGTCCAGCCAGCCAGTCAGACAGCACAGGCCAGCTGGGTAACCCAACAGAGGAAGCGCTAAGTCTGTGAGGGGTACGGATGGGCAACCAGACAGGACAGGGCCTTCTGGCTAGCTAGCCAGGCAGCAGGGGGCTGCCCTGCGGTCCTGGACAGATGGACAGCCAAATGGTGGTGGCGGGGAAGCCTATCCAGGACAGAGAGACAGCAAGCCAGACGACAGGAACTGCTCCAAATCAATGAACAGCCGGCCAGACCACGGGGATCGGCCCAGAAAATATCCAGGAGACAGGTTCAGGACAGACAGACAACCAGATGGTAGAATTCACCCACTAGAGCTGGGGGCCAGAGAGTCAGAGGTCTTGCACTGCACTTCCTGGCCCACGCCCCCCAGCGCGTGGGACACCCCTCAGGTCTGAGCCGGCTCCCCAGCCCCTGCAGGGAGCCCTCCACTCAGGGCGTCCCACAGGGCCCGCCCCCCTGTCCCCGTCCCGGTCGCGGGCACGCAAGCGCCGCAGTTACGCCGGCGGCGCAGGGCGCGCCATTCCCAGTCCGCCCTCCGCGCCGTAGGCCGCCGCCCGCCCGCCGTCGCCACCGAGCTCGCTCACCGGCCCACGAAGTTCTCGAGCACAGAGCTCTTGCCGGCGCTCTGGCCGCCCACCACGGCGATCTGCGGCAGGTCCAGGTGGCAGCTCTGGCCGATGGAACTGAAGGCATCCTGCAGCTTGTTGACCAGCGGGATCAGCTCTTCCATCCCGCGGTTGCCCATGGCGCCGGTGTCCCCGGCCCGAGCGACCCGCGCTCCTCGCCCGCCCCTGTCCCTCAACGACGCGGCCCCGCGGCGTCCGCGGCCGTTGCTCCCCGCCCGCCCGGGCCTCGGCGCGACGCCCGCTCCCGGCTCGGCCTCACGGTCGCCGCCTCATCCGGTTCTCAAGCGACACCCGACCCGACCGACCTCCCGCCGGAGCCCTGGGGCTGCGCCAAAAACCCTCGCACCCACTCCGATTGGTCGGCTGGGCTGTCACTCCTGCACACAAACCAATGAAAATGAGGCACGGGCCGATGGCCGAGTGAGCCCGCCCCTTGGGGCCTATTCTCTGATTCATTGGGCGCAAGAACTGTCGCTATTGTGCAAGAGCCAATAGCAGCGGCAAGCGAGTTGTCTTGGCCGGGAGGCGGTGTTTCGGGAAAACGCATGTTGGCCCCGCCTACTACGGGGTGTTCCCGGATAGAAGGAATATCCGCCAGTCTTATTGGCAAGCAGACCCACCAGTCAACAAGGCTGGCCAATGATACTAGGAATCGGTTCTTCGCTTGACTCTATTTAGTTCCCTAAAAATTTCCCATTGGTTTATATAAATATCACTCCCTTCCATCACCCAACAAGTCAAATAGGGTGGGATTTAACATCCAAATCTTGACTCTGATTGAAAGCTCTATCTGTCCATCAAAGAACCTCCCCCTCCCCCAGCCCCGCCCCCCCGCCCCGTTCTAGCCTGTGAATGTATGTCAAGTAGGGTCTTCTGGAGCAGAGGATAGGTCCACAGTACGCGGCAACGCGCGCCGCCTAGTGGTAGGACTCAGTGCTGATAGTCACTTCTGTTTCTGGGCTCTAAAGAAACTACAAGTCTCAGAATGCATCTCAGCCGTGAACTTGCAAATCAGCTCCCTGCGCGGGGTCCCAACATATTTTGAAGGTCTCAATATACTTTGAAAGTCAAGCGGTTAGTGCTTCCCACGGAGAGGTAGTCTAGCGAGGCCACGGTGAATTCCATTTTCATTCCTGTTAAGTCATGTCTCGATGCCCTTGCAAACGCCGTACTCTCTCCTTGGAACACCTTCTGCTCAGGCCTTTCTTGATGCAGCTAATGCTCCAACGTTGTTCCTCTATCTCTTCAACCTTGGCCCACCTTGGATCTTTTTGAGTACCCAGTGAAACTCAACGGATCCTCTCCCTAGGAAAAGACACGTTATTTTGCAGGCAAAATGGAGGATTCTGAGAACTGGGATTCCTGATTATCTAGAAAAGAAGCCAGGAATAATAGGTGGAACGAACTTTAAGACAAGTGATTTGATGACTCTGGGCATAGACAAGCCAGAGAGAAGTAGCTCAGTAAGGAGTTAGGAGCAAAGGAGGTGGGGAAGTAGTCTGACTGGGCCAGGCAGTAACAGGGGAATGCAGAAACAAGGGGTAAAAGAATAACAAAGTGGTATTGCCTGCTTCATGACCCGAAACTGCAGGTCTCAGAGACAAGCAAAAAGACTGACCGTGTCTGGCATTGCAGCCTTGACCATGGTGCCAGAAACTTGAAATACCTAACTGCTCATCCATGGAGCTCATTAAATAAATACTGTGTAGCATCCATAAACAAAATTGAGTAAATTTTCAGGTACTAAAGTGTAAACAATTTGAGATACAGTATACTTGCCTGGAAAATCCCATGGATGGAGGAGCCTGGTGGGCTGCAGTCCATGGGGTCGCTAAGAGTCAGACACGACTGAGCAACTTCACTTTCACTTTTCACTTTCATGCATTGGAGAAGGAAATAGCAACCCACTCCGGTACTCTTGCTAGAGAATCCCAGGGACGGGGGAGCCTGGTGGGCTACAGTCCATGGGGTCGCAGAGTCGGACATGACTGAGCGACTGACACACAAAATTGAGGAGATACTTGACGGCGCAGGGTACACTTTATCTACTGTCCCATCTCCTGCAGGAAGCAGGATGGGGCAGGCAGCACCTGGGAGGCAGGATGGCTCCCCCTACCGCCATCCCTTGTGGAAGTCTTGGGGCCTCAGTGCTTGTAACAGCTGGCCTTGGGCAAATACAAGACTAAGTTGTTTACTGGCAAAAAAAAAAGCAAGGTACAGAACAGCATGTAAAAGATGCTGACATTCATAAAAAAAAAATGTACACATGGAAAATTTATGGATACACAAACTGAGAAAAAGTGTTGCATTTTTATGATATTTGACTGTACATCCTTCTACAGGTGTTACTTTTCAATTTAAAAACACCGCAGCTCAGAGCACCAGCTCTATAACTGGCCATATCTGGATTAGATCCTGGGCCTGTTTCTTTGACGGGTGATAATGACCAAGTGACTTCATTTCTCAGTTTCCTTATCTGTAAAATGGGAAACCATAAGGTTGCAAAAGTTAAATACATTTGACAACTCTTTGGAATAGTGCCAGGCATTGTTGTTGTTTAGTCAGCTAAGTCGTGTCCAACTCTTTTGCGATCCCATGGATTGTAACCTGCCAGCCTCCTCTGTCCGTGGGATTTCCCAGGCAAGAATACTGTGGTGGTGGTTTAGTCGCTAAGTTGTGTCTAACTCTTGCAATCCCATGGACTGTAGCCTGCTAGGCTCCTCTGTCCATGGCATTCTCCAAGCAAGAATACTGTAGTGGGTTTTCATTTCCCTCTCCTGGAGATCTTCCTCAGGGATCTTCCTGACCCAGGGATCAAATCCATGTCTCCTGCATTGGCAGGCAGATTATTTACCACTGAGCCACCTGGGAAGCCCTGTAAGCACCTTCTGGATCACATGTATTATCGTCACTGTGTTTACTGACAATGAAATTAAGCCACAAGTCTGAAGAGTCAAGGCTAAGAGCCAGACCTCTGGAGCCAAGCTGCTACTTCCTTAATGGGGTGACCTTGGGCAAGCGATTTCCCCCTCTCTGGACTTGTTTCCTCATCTATAAAAAGGGGAGGACAAGAGTCCTCACACCACCGACCCCCCAGGATGGCTTGGGGGTCTGAGTCACAGGAAAGGGATGCAACTCTCACTCTAGGCATTACCTACAAGCTGGTTCCCAGACATCAGTGCTGCTATGGTTACTTATTATTGTCAGTGGGGGTGGGAGTGGGGACCATGTGCTTGTCAACTACAAACTGGTCTTTGCCAAGGGCACTGATCATCTGCCTCTGCAGAGACTGAATCTTTGCTGCTGCAGTTGTTGACCTTCAACCTGTCAACAACCAACAACTAGGGTGCAGAATGAGGCCCTTCGTGCACCAGGGAAAGTGGTGGGACAGGTCTTTGGGTTGTTATTGTTCAGTTGCTAAGTTATGTCTGATCCTTTGCGACCTCATGGACTGCGGCACACCGGGCTTCCCTGTCCTTCACCATCTCCCGGAGTTTCCTCAAACCCGTGTCCATTGAGTCGGTGATGCCATCCAACCATCTCACACCCTCTGTCGCCCCATTGTCCTCCTACCCTCAATCTTTCTAAGCATCAGGGTCTTTTCCAGTGAGTTGGCTCTTCGTATCAGATGGCCAAATTATTGAAGCTTCAGTTCAGCATCAGTCCTTCCAGTGAATATTCAGGACTGATTTCCTTTAGGATTGACTGGTTTGATCTCCTTGCAGTCCAAGGGACTCTCAAGAGTCTTCTCCTGAACCACAATTCAAAAGCATCAATTCTTCAGCACTCAGCTTTCTGTATGGTCCAACTCTCACATCCATACATGATTACTAGAAAAAACATAACTTTGTCTAGACAGACCTTTGCGGCTAAGTGATGTCTCTGTTTTTTAATACACTGTCTAGGTTTCCCATAGCTTTTCTTCCAGGGAGTAACTGTCTTTCAATTTCATGGCTGCAGTCACCATGTGTAGTCATCTTGGAGCCCAAGAAAATAAAATCTGTCACTATTTCTGCTTTTTCCCCATCTATTTTTCCACTACTCTTATCAGGCCACCTGATACAAAGACCTGACTCATTGGAAAAGACATTGATGCTGGGAAAGATTGAAGGCAGGAAGAGAAGGGAATGACAGATGATGAGATGGTTGGACGGCATCACCGACTTGATGGACATGAGTTTGAACAAGCTCTGGGAATTGGTGATGGACAGGAAAGCCTAGTGTGCTGCAGTCCATGGGGTCCCAAAGAGTTGGACATGACTAATGGACTGAACTGACTGATTTGCCATCAAGTGATGGGATTGGATGCCATGATCTTAGATGTTTGCAAGTTGAGCTTTAAGCCAGCTTTTTCACTCTCCTCTTTTACCCTCATCAAGAGCTCTTTAGTTCCTCGTCACTTTCTGCCATTAGAGTGGTATCATTTATATATCTGAGGTTGTTGCTATTTCTCCTGGCAATCTGGATTCCAGCTTGTGCTTCATCCAGGCCAGCATTTCTCATGATGTACGCTGTATATAAGTTAAATAAGTATGGTGACAATATACATCCTTGATGTACTCCTTTCCCAATTTTGAACCAGTCCATTGTTCCATGTCTGTGGCTTCCTGACCTGCAAACAGTTTTCTCAGGAGACAGGTAAGGTGTTCTGGTATTCCCATCTCTTTAAGAGTTTTCCAGTTCGTTGTGCTACACACAGTCAAAGGCTTTAGCATAGTCAATGAAGCAAAAGTAGGTTCTGGAATTCCCTTGCTTTTTCTATGATCGAATGGATGTTTGCAATTTGATCTCTGGTTCCTCTGCCTTTTCTAAATCCAGCTTATACAACTGAAAGTTCCCAGATCATATACTTCTGAAGACTAGCTTGAAGGATTTTGAACATTACCTTGCTAGCATGTGAAATGAGTGCAATTGTACAGTAGTTTGAACATTCTTTGGCATTGCCTTTCTTTGGGATTAGAATGAAAGCCCCTCTGCTCCACAATAAGAGAAACCAACACAAGAAGCCAGGGCACTGCATGGAGAGTAGCCCCTACTTGCTGCAACCAGAGAAAGCCCTCACACAGCAGTGAAGGCCCAGCAGAGCCAAGAGTAAATAAACAAAAGCAATGGTATTTCTCTCCCCTTTGTCCAGGCCCTCAGGGGAAAAAAAGTGGGGAGCAGGGGAAAAGTCTTTTGAACTCAAGCAGAAAAGACAGATTTTCAGTTCAGTCTTTATGTAAAAGTTCACTTGTAAATGAACTATTTTAACTGACTTGAAAGTAAGTACTTACAAATTAAATCTATAGAAAATTGAACAAGATAAATTTTAGGAGCCATGATCTGGGAAATAATCCAGTACTGAGTTTATACTTACTACTGAAGATGGCTTAAGTTTGTTGCTTTGATTAATGTAGACCTGTCTAGAGTTACCAGTGTTAAGTATAATATTCCTGTTGTACCTAGGTTTCAGTTCAGTTCAGTCACTCAGTCGTGTCCGACTCTTCGTGACCCCATGAATCACAGCATGCCAGGCCTCCCTGTCCATCACCAACTCCCGGAGTTTACCCAAACTCATGTCCATCGAGTCGGTGATGCCATCCAGCTATCTCATCCTCTGTTGTCCCCTTCTCCTCCTGCCCCCAATCCCTCCCAGCATCAGAGTCTTTTCCAATGAGTCAACTCTTCACATGAGGTGGCCAAAGTATTGGAGTTTCAGCTTCAGCATCATTCCTTCCAGTGAACACCCAGGACTGATCTCCTTTAGGATGGATTGGTTGGATCTCCTTGCAGTCCAAGGGACTCTCAAGAGTCTTCTCCAACACCACAGTTCATAAGCATCAATTCTTCAGTGCTCAGCTTTCTTCACAGTCCAACTCTCACATCCATACATGACCACAGGAAAAACCATAGCCTTGACTAGATGGACCTTTGTTGGCAAAGTAATGTCTCTGCTTTTCAATATACTATCTAGGTTGGTCATAACTTTCCTTCCAAGGAGTAAGCATCTTTTAATTTCATGGCTGCAATCACCATCTGCAGTGATTTTGGAGCCGAAAAAAATTAAGTCTGACACTGTTTCCACTGTTTTCCCATCTATTTCTCATGAAGTGATGGGACCAGATGCCATGATCTTAGTTTTTATGAATGTTGAGCTTTAAGACAACTTTTTCAGTCTCCTCTTTCACTTTCATCAAGAGGCTTTTTAGTTCCTCTTCACTTTCTGCCATAAGGGTGGTGTCATCTGCATATCTGAGGTTATTGATATTTCTCCCGGCAATCTTGATTCCCGCTTGTGCTTCTTCCAGCCCAGCATTTCTCATGATGTACTCTGCATAGAAGTTAAATAAGCAGGGTGACAATATACAGCCTTGATGTACTCCTTTTCCTATTTGGAACCAGTCTGTTGTTCCATGTCCAGTTCTAACTGTTGCTTCCTGACCTGCATACAGGTTTCTCAACAGGCAGGTCAGGTGGTCTGATACTCCCATCTCTTTCAGAATTTTCCACAGTTTATTGTGATCCACACAGTCAAAGGCTTTGGCATAGTCAATAAAGCAGAAATATACGTTTTTCTGGAACTCTCTTGCTTTTTCGATGATCCAGCAGATGTTGGCAATTTGACCTCTGGTTCCTCTACCTTTTCTAAAACCAGCTTGAACATCTGGAAGTTCACATGGTTCACATACTGTTGAAGCCTGGTTTGGAGAATTTTGAGCATTACTTTACTAGCGTGTGAGATGAGTGCAATTGTGCAGTAGTCTGAGCATTCTTTGGCATTGCCTTTCTTTGGGATTGGAATGAAAACTGACCTTTTCCAGTCCTGTGGCCACTGCTGAGTTTTCCAAGTTTGCTGGCATTTTGAGTGCAGCACTTTCACAGCATCATCTTTCAGGACTTGAAATAGCTCAACTGGAATTCCATTACCTCCACTAGCTTTATTCGTAGTGATGCTTTCTAAGGCCCACTGGACTTCACATTCCAGAATGTCTGGCTCTAGATGAGTGATCAAACCATCGTGATTATCTGGGTCATGAAGATCTTTTTTGTACAGTTCTTCTGTGTATTCTTGCCACCTCTTCTTAATATCTTCTGCTTCTGTTAGGTCCATACCATTTCTGTCCTTTATCAAGCCTATCTTTACATGAAATGTTCCCTTGGTATCTCTAATTTTCTTGAAGAAATCTCTAGTCTTTCCCATTCTGTTATTTTCCTCTATTTCTTTGCATTGGTCACTGAGGAAGGCTGTCTTATCTCTCCTTGCTATTCTTTGGAACTCTGCATTCAGATGCTTATATCTTTCCTTTTCTCCTTTGCTTTTCACTTCTCTTCTTTTCACAGCTATTTGTGAGGCCTCTTCAGACAGCCATTTTGCTTTTTTGCATTTCTTTTCCATGGGGATGGTCTTGATCCCTGTCTCCTGTACAATGTCATGAACCTCCTTCCATAGTTCATCAGGCACTGTCTATCAGATCTAGTCCCTTAAATCAATTTCTCACTTTCACTGTATAATCATAAGGGATTTGATTTAGGTCATACCTGAATGGTCTAGTGATTTTCCCCACTTTCTTCAATTTAAGTCTGAATTTGTCAATAAGGAGTTCATGATCTGAGCCACAGTCAGCTCCCAGTCTTGTTTTTGCTGACTGTATAGAACTTCTCCATCTTTGGCTGCAAAGAATATAATCAATCTGATTTCAGTGTTGATCATCTGGTGATGTCCATATGTAGAGTCTTCTCTTGTGTTGTTGGAAGAGGGTGTTTGTTATGACCAGTGTGTTCTCTTGGCAAAACTCTATTAGCCTTTGTCCTGCTTCATTCCGTACTCCAAGGCCAAATTTGCCTGTTACTCCAGGTGTTTCTTGACTTCCTACTTTTGCATTCCAGTCCCCTATAATGAAAAGGACATCTTTTTTGGGTGTTAGTTCTAAAAGGTCTTGCAGGTCTTCATAGAACCGTTCAACTTCAGCTTCTTCAGCGTTACTGGTTGGGGCATAGACTTGGATTACCATGATATTGAATGGTCTGCCTTGGAAACAAACAGAGATCATTCTGTCGTTTTTGAGATTGCATCCAAGTACTGAATTTTGGACTCTTTTGTTGCCCATGATGGCTACTCCATTTCTTCTAAGGGATTCCTGCCTGCAGTAGTAGATATAACGGTCATCTGAGTTAAATTCACCCATTCCAGTCCATTTTAGTTCACTGATTCCTAGAATGTTGACATTCACTCTTGCCATCTCCTGGTTGACCACTTCCAATTTGCCTTGATTCATGGACCTGACATTCCAGGTTCCTATGCAATATTGCTCTTTACAGCTTCGGACCTTGCTTCTATCACCAGTCACATGCACAACTGGGTATTGTTTTTGCTTTGGCTCCATCCCTTCATTCTTTCTGGAGTTATTTCTCCACTGATCTCCAGTAGCATATTGGGCACCTACTGACCCGGGAGTTCCCCTTTCAGTATCCTATCATTTTGCCTAGGTTTACTGGAGGTCAAATAGTACCTTATTCTACGTGTTACAAATTTGTCCACAAGAAAAGTAACTCAGTGTGGAAAAAAACTTTAAGGAAACTAAGATATTTGTTTTCAGTAAAAGAAGGTGTGAGGAATAAAAAAAATACTGAAAAGAGTTATGAATGATCAGGATTTCCTAAGACTGGATTGAATTTAGTTAGGTAAATGACTCTTGTTGGGAGTATGCTAAAGACTTGGATTTAACTTTTTCTTTCTGTTTAGAGAAAAGTTTTCTTGGAGTGACATTTTTGATAACAGATTTTATTAATTTCTTTGCCTTCAAGTGATTTCTATTTGCTTTCGAGATCTCTGGTTACCTTGGTTAAGGAATAAGTATTGTCTCATGGTGACATTTAACCAAGTGTTTTAAAACTTTTTGACTAGCTTCCCAAATATCAACTTTTAATTAAAGTTATTTTGATTTCTAGCAAACTTTGGCATGTTTCAGAGGGCCCCCTGAAACATTCCAAAGGGAGATATTAAACTAATTAGGCTCATTTGGTATGTTGAAGTGCATGGGAAGTAATCAATTGAGTAATCAATCGCCTCAGGTTATATAGTATGGTAAATGCTACATTATCTATATTAAGATAACCTACAAATTATATGGAGTGTGTAAAATTCTGATATGTCCTGGTAAAATGTTATCAGTCATAATTCTAGTTACTATCTTGCAGTGTTGTCACAGCCATAACCAAGTTTCTTTGTAAACTGCATTGTAATTAGATTTTAAGCATGCCTTAAGTCTTTCACCATTATAGACAGTTACGGTTTTATTCTGACTTTTTTTGCAAAAATGCATCCTCTTTTAAGATTTACAGAAAGGACTTTTGGATAAATACAAGTTTCTGACTTTCAAACCATAATGCTGAACTGGGTAAGAAATTAAAGGATTCTAATGGCTGGATAGCATCACCAACTCGATGGACATGAGTCTGAGTGAACTCCAGGAGTTGGTGATGGACAGGGAGGCCTGGCGTGCTGCAGTTCATGGGGTTGCAAAGAGTCGGACACGACTGAGCGACTGAACTGAACTGAATGGGAAACCTGATGGCTTCACAAAGATTAACAAAAGGACTGAATAAACTCATGAATATGCTTGTAACTTTTATGGTTTCTATCTGAAAAATTACTGGTTTGAATCTGTTTTCCAGGTGTAAGGAAAATCTCCTCCTCAAACTAATTATGACTTATAGTAACTTGGTAAAATTATACTTTTGTAAGCAAAATTGAAACATTTACCTTTCTATCTGACCCCTCCAGAGATTGGAAACTCTTAGGTTTCCAGTTAGCTTTATCAGGTAAGTTAGAATGGCTACATCACTAACAGGTATAGGAATCTCAAGGAATTTTGGAGACTTTGAGAAGGGAGGAAATCACTTAAACCTGTTAGGTGCAATCTGTGATAAGCCTTTGGCATGACTTTCCTAGCCCTGAGAGGTTTTTTTTAAAGTTCAGTCCAAGACTCATTTGATAAGTTTCAGCAAGGAAAAAACAAAAAAGTCTATCATTAATTATGTTTATATAAATCATCAGGCAAAGTTTATTGAAATCAGACTTGTTTCACAAACTAGTCTTAATTTGGTTATATTTTGTAAAAATGAGGGTATTTTTAGGGAGAAAAAGATGGTTCAATGAATGTTAAATCCTAGTTTTGTTACTGGAGGTCTGTATCTACTAAGACTCATCCCTGGATAGTTCTTTGCTCTTATGCTATATTAATGTGCAATAATTGAATTACTAAAGGACACTTTAAGTTTGTTTCTGAAGAAGATCAGATGCCTCATGACCTGCAACCAAGACTGGAAAAAGACATCATTTAAGAGACTGTCTCCAACCTGGGTGGAAGGATCTTTTATCAGAGGATAAAAAGGTCCTTTGGTCCACTCCACCAGGATGAGAAGACAACATCAGAAGCAGACAGCTTGCCCAAGATGCTAGACCTGATTTGTATCATTTATAGTGTTTTCTTGACTTCTTGGACTTTTGCATATAAATCAAATGTTTTCTCTCGTGGACAGGATCCTGTGCTAGTTTTAAAAATCAATCAAATTGTTGGGTTTGTGGCCAATTACCTGTGTCTAGTATTTCTGGATTACCTTGGTGGATTTCTCCCCTCCAAGCCTCTGAGTAGATAGACCTTAGGAAATTTATTTTAGGAGAGTTCAGTCCTGTTCTTTCTATTCATGATATTACTACTAGATGGGATCCTCTCACCTGACCAATTAATGATACTAGCTCTGACCCCGGCCATAGATTTAAATTTTCTTTTAGGCACACTCAAACTGTATCAGAATGAAAACCTGAGTCTCAATTAAAACCTGTAACACCTCATCTATCACAGGAAAACTCCCATAATGGGATGGATCTGTATCAGTAACAGCAGGCTGGGGTCATTTAAGTATTAAGGCCCCCCTTTATCTTAGGAACAATTAAATTATATCCTTAAATTTAGGCTAATCAGCCTAGCAACACTAGGAAATTGGGCTGAGAATCTTAAGGATGGTGCAAATATGTCATTTACCTAGAAATAATAAAGATGGGTACAGAACAGACTAAGTAAAATGACCTAAGAATATACTGTGTGCTTAGGTCCTAAGTTGTGTCTGACTCTGCAACCCCATGGACTATAAACCACCAGGCTCTTCTGTCCGTGGGATTTTTCAGGCAAAAATACTGGAGTGGCTTGCCATTTCCTTCTCCAGGGGATCTTCCCGACCCAAGGATCGAACCTGGGTCTCCTCTGTCTCTTGCACTGCAGGTGTATTCTTTACCCGCTGAGCCACTGGGAAAGCCCAAGAATATACTGGATTGCATGTAACGGAAGTTCAGGGTGTGCAGGATTCAGGCCCTTAATTCTTTTATGACTTTGATAATACTGCTAGTTGTGCTTAGTAGCTCAGTTGTGACTCTTTGCAACCTCATGGACTGTAGCCTGCCAGGCTCCTCTGTCCATGGAATTCTCCAGGCAAGAATACTGGAATGGGTTCCCATGCCCTCCAGAAGAGGATCTTCCCAACCCAGGGATCAAACCCAGATCTCCCACGTTGCAGGCAGATTCTTTACTGACTGAGCCGCCAGGGAAGCCCAATGCTGCTTGCTCTGTTATTTGTATCTGCTAGTTTTACAAAATTGTTTCTTCTTACAATTATCAAATATGTAACTGAGCCTCCAGTAAAAATAATGACTAGATGACTTGCAGCAATTGATGAAACACACAGTTCTGTATACCTTCAACTATTAGAATAGTGTAACTCTAGTTATGGGAAGATGCAGTAAGAAGGAATATTTTCCTGGACCATAACCAGAAGACAGGTGTACAGAGATCTTTGACTCTTAGGACCTAGTCCAGTAATAGCATGCTGAATGGTTTATTAATAAAATCTTCTCCAGAGAGCATTCCTAGTAGCATGGGACAAAACGGTCATGAAATGCCTCCCCAAGTCTGGTTGAATCTGTTACCATGATGGGGCGCTGTAACTGTTGCTTGCCAAGGACATTTGCCATCTGCCTCTGTGGAGACTGGATCCTGCGCTGGTGCGGCTGCTGACCTTTGACCTGCCCTGAAGGGAGTTCAGGGCGGAGAATGAGGTGAGGCACTCTGTGCTCCAGGGAAACATGGAACGGGTCTTTGGCTAGTCAGATATTTTCAAGAACCGATTTCATGATCCCAATCCTTGCATCTCTTCAGATCTGGAAAAGCACTAAATCCCTTCAAGGTGACATCAGCTCCTCATTGCTTGCAGAAAACTTTTCATAAAATCAGTGCCTGAATGCCTTGAACTCCTTCTTCACCAAAATCATATATACTGACCTGCCCCTACACTGCCTCTTCGGAGCAGTCTCTCAGCGCTATCTGAGGCTGTCTCGTGGGCTGCAGTCCTCATTTTGACCCAAAGAAAGGTTAACTCGCAACTCTCACCTTGTGCATCTTTTTTTTAGTTGACGGGCCCCAGTGACACTCAGACCAGAAAGGGGACCTAGATAGGCCACTTCCCCAAGAAGACACAGACACACACTGTTATAATTTAAAAAAAAAAAGTCCTTCAATATATTCCACCCCCTTTTTCCCTCCCTCCCACCAAGCAGGGTCAACCCAGCGTGATCCCCACAGAGGCCAGGGCTTCAGTGGCCCAGGTGGGACAGAGGGTGGGGTCCCCATACATGGTGCTCATGAAGTCCCTCACGAAGGCAGGAAAGCGTTTCTCCACAATGCTGGCTCGCACGGCGCTCATCAGCCGCAGCTGCAGGGTGGGAGCAAGGCGGGAGGCAGGTCAGCCAGCAGCCAGCAGCGAGCAGGCGAGGCCCCCACCCCCCTGGCCTTGCTCCTCCCAGCTGCAGGCCCACCTGATAGGCGATGTTGTGAATGGTGAGGTGGTGCAGGGCCGCGGTGTTGTCACTATGGAGCAGGGTGTGCAGGAAGGCCCGGCTGTGCCTGGGGACAGGAGGTGGGGGGCAGGGGCGCTGGTGAGGCCAGGTCCTACACAGCCCCGCCCTGCCCCCAGGCTCCATCCCCTCCTACTTCTGGCAGGTGGGACAGTCACATTCTGGGTCTATGGGGCGGAAGTCCTTCTCATACTGCTTCTTCTTCAGTTGCAGGTTCCCCGTGGGCACTAGAGCAGAGCCGAAGCGCTGGGGGTGGGGGGGGGAGCGAGAGAGGGAGGGGGCATCAATCAGGTTTTCCCCTGCCTAGCCTCCCCTCTACCTCAGCCCCGCCCCCGAATCCCTCCCCAGTTCCTCCTCTGCCCCAGCTCACCGCTGTCCGTGTAGGGAAGACACAGTCAAACATATCGCATCCGAGAGCCACGCAGACCACCAGATCGGTGGCATAGCTGGGGGGGCGGGGGGGACACACATGGTGGGGGGGGTAGCAGAGAACCTCAAGCCCTGATCACATGCCCAGGGCCCCCCTCCTCCCAACATGGGCACCCTCACCCCCAGCAGAGGGCTCAGTCCCCTCCCAGGCAGGGCTGTGTCTTTCCCTAGTCCCGACACCCGGGGGCAGGGGTTCCCAGGAATCCACTCCCCAAAGGCAGGGGTGGGGGTGGGCGGCATCTCCCCTCTCCTCCACATACCCAACCCCCATCAGGTAGCGGGGCTTGTCCTTAGGCAGCCGCGACGTGCTCAGTGCCACCATCCTCCAGAACTCGCCCTTGCTCTCGCCCCCGCTCAGGCCCCCGATGGCAAAGCCTGGCACATCACGCTTGGTCATCTCTGGGCGTGGAGGGGCAAGGGCAGGGGTGATCAGGCAGAAAGAAATAGGCCTCAGCCTCCTCCTCTTCACCCCCAGGAGAGAGTGGGTGTGTGTGTGTCTGTGTGCCCTGGGGCTGCTGGTGATGTCAGCTACTGTTTATAGAATGCCTGCGACACCTCTCCTTCAGTCCTCAGGAGAGGCCCAGGGCCCACGCTGCCTCAGCCAAAACCCAAGATGAAGCCAGATGTTTCAGAATTTTCCAGATTTTACAACCGTGCACATCCTACGTGAGGAGTAACTGCCTATCATCGAATGCTATAACGTTTTGACAGCAAAATGTGTACAGACTCCTAACAACTGGGGTCAAGAGGTCTGGTCTTGCCGCCAAATGAACTGCAAATCCCTGCAGGTTTTGGATATGAGAGGTGGGCAAACTGGGACTTCCCTGGAGGTCCAGTGGTTAAGACTCTGTGCTTCCTATGCAGGGAGCACAGGTTTGATCCCTGGTTGCGGAACTAAGATCCCACACACCACATGGCGCGGCCAAAAAATTAAAAAACACACACACACACAATCTTCACAAGAGTACATAGTGATGCCAGGTGCAGGCAGGCACCTTGAACAAATTTTCCCCTTTATTCCTCACTTTGACCCGTTGCCATTGGGAATGGGTTTCCATTTGTATAGAGGAAGAAAGTGAGGCTCAGAGAGGTCAAGCCACTAGCCCAAGGGTGCACAGCCATGAGGCAACAGATCAAGGGGTTGGAGCCAGTGCCATGGACTCCAGAATGCAGGGTCCTGCCTATGACACCTCACTGCCTTTGAGCCCCCATCTCTGTGCCCCCTTGTCTCCATGGCCACAGCCGAGGTTCAGGCCCTCTGTTACCCACCCCGCCCCGCTGGCAACTACTCCAGCTTCCTCTCTGGACCTTATCCTTCCCATCCCACTGGGGTTTTTCTCCCACTCGACAGCCCTCCATGGCTCCCCAACACCTCAGTGTGGTGTCCCAGGCCCTCCACTGTCAGTACAATGCCTCAGGCCCAACCCTTTGCTCCTGACCTACTCCCCAGGGATAGAGCAGCACAATGTAGGAGTTAATGCTGTAGGTTGCAGAGTCCCAAGTCTGGGTACAAACCCCAGCTCTGAAACGTCCAAACTGTGTGACTGAGAGTACGGGAACTTAACAGCTCTGTGCCTCAGTTTCCCCTTCTGTAATCTTGGGAATCTGCAAGTTCCCACATTACAGGATCTTTATGAAAACTCCATCAGACAATCCATGAAGGGCATTTGGCAGAACGCCTGGTGAACACCTGGAAACTGATGTGTTCTGTGTGCTAAATCGCTTCAGTCGTGTCTGAATCTGTGCGATCATATGGACTGTAGCCCACCAGGCTTCTCTGTCCATGGAATTCTCCAGGAAAAAAACTGGAGTGGGTTGCCATGGACTCCTCCAGGGGATCCTCCCAACCCAGGGATCGAATCTGTCACTTATGTCTCCTGCATTGGCAGGCGAGTTCTTTACCACTAGCACCACCTGGGAGATTGAGAGCTATTATTATTCTCCTAATGCTCTCTATTCCATGATGCTCAGGGCCTTTGCTTCAGCCATTCCTTCCACCTAGAATGCTCTTTCGCCTAGTAACAACCACTCTTGCGAATTCCCTGGCAGTCCAGTGGTTAGGACTCCGAGATCTCACTGCCAAGGGCCAGGGTTCAATACCTGGTCAGGGAACTAAGATCCCACAAGCCCTGGGGTGCAATCAAAATTAAAACAAAAATAAAAACAACACTCTCTAAGCATGCCAGGCCCATGTGGGGTTCTCTGTGATACAAAAGCCCTGGTCCTGTTGGCACACGGCTTTACCTTCAAGGCAAGTGGCTCGGAGATCCGCGTCCAGCCCCCCCTGGATGATGGCAAAGAGGTTCTGCTTGTCTGGCCGTCGATGGGCTGCTATGCACCGATCCAACCAGCGGATTGATCTGCAAGAGGACCCTGGTCATGAGCCCTAGGGACCTGGTGAGGGGCAGGGAGACTAGGCTGCAGGACCAGGAGGCCCTCCCCCTCCACACACACACACACACCTGTACATGGCCTCTTCTACACGGGGCCCCGTCACAGTACTGCTGACCACATCATCCAGCTGCATAATGATGTCAGAGCCTGGAGAGACAGGACCACAGTTACTGGGAAAGCCCCCCTGCTGAGGATGAGCGGGACCCCACAAGTCCCTCTCTAGGTCTTGCTGATTCCCACGTAACCACCCCAATCTGCTTATACAGCAACCAAAGGAAGCATTTCAAAATGCACATCCTGGGTGGGGGGTGGGTAGGGGGGTGCTTCCCTGATGGCTCAGTGGTGAAGAATCCGCCTGTCAAGCCAATGCAGGAGACATTAGTTCAATCCCTGGTCCAGGAAGACCACACATGCTATGGAGCAACTAAGCCCGTGCATCACAACTACTGAGCCCTTGCCCTGGAGCCTAAGAACCCTAGAGCCCAGGCTCCACAACAAGAGAGGCCATCACAGTGAAAAGCCTGCTCAGCAATGAAAAACCTGCACAGCGATGAAGACCCAGTGCTGCCAAAAATAAAATAAATAAAAATGTTAAAAAAACAAACGCACCCCTGGGAACTTCCTTGGTGGTCCGGTGGTTAAGAATCGGCCTTGCAAAGCAGGGAATGAGGGTTTGATCCCTGGTCAGGGAACTAAGATCCCACATGCCTTGGGGCAACTAAGCCCGTGTTCCACAACTAGAGACTTAGTGAACCTCAATGAAAGGTCCCACGTGATGCAACAAAGATTGTGCCTGCTAAAACTAAGACTCGATGCAGCCAAATAAATAAAAATTTAAAAACAAAATCCATATCTGATTTTGCCACCTTCCAGCTAAAACCCTGCCCTGCATATAGAATAAAATCCCACCTGGGGAATTCCCTGGTGGTCCAGGGGTTAGAACTCAGTGCTGTCACTGCCACGGCCCCAGGTTTGATTCCTGGTCGGGGAATTTAGATCTCACAAGCCCCACAGTGTGGCGGAAAAAAAAAACATTCCCACCTCTGCAAATTTATCCTTTAAGAACAAAACAAGAAACTGCCAGGGTGGCTCAGTGGTAAAGAATCCGCCTGCCAATGCAGGAGAAACAAGTTCGATCCCTGGTCCAGGAAGACTCTACATGCTGGAGAGCATCTAAGCCCATGCACCACAACTACTGAGCCTCTGTTTCTGGCTTTCAGAGCTAGAAAGCCGCAACTACTGAGCCTATGTGCCGCAACTACTGAAGCCTGCACTCTGGAGGCCATTGTCCACAACAAAAGAAGCCACTGAAATGAGAAGCTGCTGCTGCTGCTGCTAAGTCGCTTCAGTCGAGTCCGACTCTTTGCGACCCCATAGACGGCAGCCCACCAGGCTCCCCCGTCCCTGGGATTCTCCAGGCAAGAACACTGGAGTGGGTTGCCATTTCCTTCTCCGATGCATGAAAGTGAAAAGTGAAAGTGAAGTCGCTCAGTCCTGTCCAACTCTGAGCGACCCTATGGACTGCAGCCTACCGGGCTCCTCCGTCCATGGGATTTTCCAGGCAAGAGTACTGGGGTGGGGTGCCATCGCCTTCTCCGGAAATGAGAAGCTAGTGAACTGCAATTAGATAGTGCCCTCTGCTCCCAATGGAGAAGGCAATGGCACCCCACCCCAGTACTCTTGCCTGGAAAATCCCATGGACGGAGGAGCCCGGTAGGCTGCAGTCCATAGGGTCGCTCAGAGTTGGACAGGACTGAGCGACTTCACTTTCACTTTTCACTTTCATGCATCGGAGAAGGAAATGGCAACCCACTCCAGAGTTCTTGCCTGGAGAATCCCAGGGACGGGGGAGCCTGGTGGGCTGCCGTCTATGGGGTCGCACAGAGTTGGACACGACTGAAGCAACTTAGCAGCAGCAGCAGCTCCCAATAACTAGAGAAAAGGCTTCACAGCAATGAAGACCCAATACAGCCAAAAATAAAATAAATAAACAAAATTATTTAAAAAAAAGAATAAAACGATGTGTGTACCAAGTGATTCCTCGTGGTGTGTCGGGAGTCTAAGCATCCTTCAATAGGGATCGAGTTAAGGTTCTTTCCCACAATTCCAAAATCCAGAAACTTCTCAAAAATCAAAGGACTTTTCTTCTGCTAATGGGATACTCATGTGGTAGCAAAACTTGACACAGTTGTCATCTTTTAAACAACCCAATTTACCAAGAAGATTCGTAAGTGTTAATGCAATAAATGTAAAGCGTATATACCATATGATCCAGCAATTCCACTCCTGGATATATACCCAAAAGGACAGAAAGCAGGGTCTCAGAAATATTTGCACAGCCAGGTTCACAATACCAATATTCACCAGAGTTAAAAGCTGAAAGCAACGCAAGTTCCATCAACAGCTGAATAGATGAACAAAATGGGATAGAGATACCCCATGGAATATTATGGAGCCCTAAAAAGGAAATTCTGCCACACGATGTAACATGGGTGAACCTTGAGGACATCATGCCAAGTGAAATAAGCCAATCACAGAAAGACAAGTACTGTATATTTCCACTTATACGAGGTTCCTAGAGGAGTCAAATTCATAGAGTGGAATGGTAGGTACCAGGGGCTGGAGGAAGGAGAATGGGAAGTGAGTATTCCATGGGGACAAGAGTTTCACTGTGGGAAGATGAAAAGTTCTGAAGATGGATGGTGGGGATGGTTATACAACAAGGTGAATGTACTTAACACCAATGAACTGGACACTTAAGGATTAAGATGATAAATTTATGTTATGTGCATTTTATTACAATTTTTTAATTAGAAAAAAAAATGAAGTGTAATACCACAGGGTACTGCCCCAGGCCTCACTGAGGTACTGTGTAATGAATGGTATGTACCCTCTATTATCTTTCTAAAATGAGGGCATTCTGATACCTATCCGGCCCCAAGAATTTCAGATTAGAGACTGTGGACCTATAGATCAGAAAAGCTCAACGAAATATTGCCACAATGTGTCATTATAGGAAAAAAGCACAGTGTACCATGCTAGCTAAAGATGGGGTGATGAGAGAAGCAACAAGGGTTTTAACTGCAATGCAGTGAGATGTATCAAATACATGTAAACCCATGAGTTCAGGGCAATCCTTAAAAACTAAACATTAGTTTGTCATCAATAGAGGGTGCTAAGTAATCAACCCATGAAAACTAGTAAGAGGGAAAGAATGAATCCTACTCTTCCTACATGACCGAAATTATTCATACTTGGTCTCCCAGGAGTAGGTGAGAAACTTTTCTCTTTACGGAAGTAATCTGGCTAATAAATGAAGAAAGGGGGACTTCCCTTGGTGGCCCAGTGGCTAAGACACCATGCTCCTAATACAGGGGGCCAGAGTTCCACCCCTGATCAGGGAACTAGACCCCACATGCTGCAACTAAGAGTTCACCCGCCATAATTAAATAGTACAGATGTCACAACTGAAAAAACAAAAAAAAAGAACTCATATGCCCAAACAAAGATGGAAAGGCCCTCATCTTTCTAATTAAGACCTTTTCATCATTCCTTGTCTCCTCTTTGGACTGTAAGCTCCATAGGTGGTATGGTACCAGAGCCCAGGCCCATAGCTATAAGCAGAAACCACAGAATATCTGGAAAGAGGGATCTAAAAGCATCAATCTGCTTGGAAGATGGAATGTTTGGAACCTGTTTTCATAGCACTTTAGATTGAGAAATGCTAATTGTCTACATCAAAAAATGTACGTTATTGATGGAGATGGAAGGGGTCTAAAGCCTCCTTGTCACCCCCATTATTTCAACATATCTTTGCCCAGCTAATTTACTATCTGAGAGAAACAACCGACAAAGGTCTGCATAGTCAAAGCTATGGTTTTTCCAGTAGTCATGTATGGATGTGAGAGTCGGATCAAAAAGAAGGCTGAGCGCCAAAGAATTGATGACTTCAAACTGTGGTGCTGGAGAAGACTCTTGAGAGGCCCTCAGACTGCAAGGAAATCAAACCAGTCAATCCTAAAGGAAATCAACCCTGAATATTATTCACTGGAAGGACCAATGCTGAAGCTGAAGCTCCAATACTTTGGCCACCTGATGGGAAGAGCTGACTCACTGGAAAAAAACCCTTATGCTGAGAAAGATTGAGGGCAGGAGGAGAAGGGGTGACAGAGGATGAGATTGTTGGATGGCATCAACTCAATGGACTTGACTTTTAGCAAACTCTGGGAGATAGTGAAGGAGAGGGAAGCCTGGCGTGTTGCAGTCCATGAGGTCGCAGAGTTGGAAAGGACTGAGCAAGTGAACAACGATAACAAAGAGAAACAACCGCAATAAAGATAACACTAAATGCTACTAAAAGTCAGGCACTGTGATAAGAGGTTTACCGAAATTACATCATTATCTTTGTAAACTATCCCCATTTAGGATGATTAAACTGAGGGTAAGGGACTCGCCCAGAGCCAAGCATTACCAAAGGAGCAGGCCCATTTCACCTCCACCAGGGGAAGGAGCGACTCCCCAGGATCCGCTCACCTAGCGCGTTCTGGATCTCCACGGACCTCTCTGGGCTCAGAAGGGTCTCATCACCGTCATAAGGGGAGCGGAAGCGGACGCCCTCCTCCGTCACTTCAGACAGGGACACCAGGGACACCATCTGGAAGCCGCCGCTGTCCTGAGGGAGATCCCACCGCAGGGCTGTCAGGTACTGGATGGGGAATATCTACCCCCAAGGAATGCCCTCGAACCCCGGCCTCGATCCCACCTTACCGTCAGCAGATTGTGGGGCCAATTCATAAAGCCGTGGAGACCTTGGGCCTTCTGGATCAGCTCTGGGCCCTGGTTTGGCGGAAGAAAGGGTCAGGTTAGGGGTGAGTGCAACCCTGGGTTCAAATGTTGGGGGCGACAGGGTTGGCCAGCTTCCATCCTCGCTGGTCCCTCACGCCCAGCACAAGGCCTGGGCCACCCGGGACCCTCGATACGCGTTTGTCGATAGACTTTGGGAGGCGTGCTCAGGTCTAGGGAATCTCCTGGGCTCCTCCACGCTCTGCCGCCGCCGCCCCGCTGGGGCGCAGCCCACCCACCGGCCTCAGACCCAGATGGTAGGTGTTGCCCAGGCAGATGCGGCAGCCCAGCGCGTCCAGTTGCTCTGCCGTGACGCCCTTCATAGTGGCCTGCGTGCCCACTGGCATGAACACTGGAGTAGCCACCGGCCCGTGTGGCAACCGCAGCTCCCCGGCTCGGGCCCTGGAGCGGCTACACTCGGCCACCAATCGCATGATCCGCGGGGCCGACTCCAGCGAAGTCTGGCTAGCGGCTGCCGCCATCTTGCCTGCATTAACCACGTGAGCTGTGGAACATCCTGGGCGGCGCCATGTTGGCTGAGGTCACGTGGCGCGCGATGAGGGCGGAAGCTTGGGGACAGCGTCAAATGAACCATGGAAACGGACGCCGTCCCACTCCTCTCCGCTGGATACCCAGTTTGTTCCCACAGGCAGCGAACAAAAGTGTTAAAATTTTCTTGGTTTGGAGGCCCATTCCTGCCACTTCCTCGCAGTCAGAGCCTCTCTAAGGTCTGATTGTATCCGCCATCAAATGGCACGAATTTATTACCTAAACATAAGGATGTCTTGAATGCTGAATGACAAGATCTAAGTATATAGATTTTTACACCGTGCCTTATGTAGTGTTTTGTCTTTTTTTTGGCCGCGCCTCACAGTTTGCGGGATCCTAGTTCCCCAACCAGGACTCCAACCTGGGCAGAGTCCTAACCACTGGACAACCAGGGGATTCTCTGTTTAGTCTATCTTGATTATTGCCTTGCTCCAAGGGCTTAGAACAGGACATAGCACAAAGTACATACTCAATAAGCATCAGTTTATGCAATGAAAGAACGACAGATTTACAGAAGGGGAGACTGTTCCACCATTCATTCAACTTATATCTATAGATACATCCCCACTAGTGCCAGCCTCCATGCTGCACGGGGGTGAGAGAGGATGGGTCACGAATTTATTAAGCACTGGTTGTGTTTCACTAATAATAACAGCAATGTGAAAGTGAAAGTGTTAGTCATTCAGTGCTGTCCAACTCTGCGATCCCCCGTGGACTGTGGCCCACCAGGTTCCTCTGTCCATGGAATTCTCCAGGCAAGAATACTGGAGTGGGTAGCCATTCCCTTCTCCAGTGAATCTGCCCAACCCAGGAATCAAACCTGGGTCTCCTGCATTGCAAGCAGATTGTTTACCGGCTGAGCCAGGGAAGTCCAATACGTGTTTGTGGCTCAGTCGTATCCAACTCTTACATATGTTTTCTTAATCTTGGGATTGGAAATGGAGCTGATATCTATTCTTGCCAGCAGAGGGCGCGTTTGCCCTAGAAGCTTTCCTTTCAGGACCACTGGCCTAAACTGGACTCACCTCAGCAAAACGCTGATCTACAAGCCTTGGGCTAATGCTACGGGTTTCTCAGTGTGGTGGAGTCCTCACTGAGGCCACGTCTGGAAAACATCCACCAATAAAGCCCACCTTAGGGCCTTTGCATTTGCTATCGCCATTGTCGGTAACATTCATCTGATATACCCATGTCCGGGTTATATTCTCACTGCCGCATTCCTCTTGACTTTCCCAATCTTTTTTAATAATTTATTTTCTAATTTTTATTTTTGGTTGCACCAGGTTTTTGTTGCTATGCTCAGGCTTTCTCTAGTTTCCACAAGAAGGGGCTGCCCTTCATTGTGGTGCTCGGGCTTCTCATTCGGTGGCTTTTCTTGTTGCAGAGCACGGGGCTCTAGGTGCTTGGGCTTCAGTAATTGTGGCACATGGGCATAGTTGTTCCCCAGCATGTGGATCTTCCTGGACTTTGGATTGAGCCCGTTTCCCCTGCATTGGCAGGTTCTTATCCAGTGTACCACCAGGGAAATCCCGCAATCTTTTAAAAAAATAATTAATTTATTTATTTTTGGCTGCACTGAGTCTTCACTGCTGCTCAGGCTACTCTCTAGTTGTGGTGTGCTGGCTTCTCATTGGGGTGGCTTCTCTTGTTGCGGAGCACGGGCTCTAGGGTGCACAAACTTTAGTAGCTGCAGCTTTAGGGCTCTAGAGCACAGGCTCAATAGTTGTGGCCCATGGGTTTTTTGCTCCATGGCATGTGGGATCCTCCTGGATCAGGGATCAAACCTGTATGTCCTGCATTAACAGGCAAATTCTTTACCACTGAGCCCCCAGGGATGACTTCCCCAATCTTAAGAAACTTCCAGGGACTTCTGTGGTGTGCTGGAGTCCAGCCCCAGCAGGATCCAGGGGTACCCTCAGGAGAGACACGTCGGCATCAGCGAGAGAGAGAGAAAGAATAACACGGGGAGACCAAGCTTCAGTGAGAGAGGCCCGTAGCTTTATTTTCAGAAGGAGCTTTTATACCCTAAGTTGTATAGAGAAGATAATGGGTGCAAAGTCATGCAAGGTCAGCAGTGCTTGACCCTTATTGAAACCAGGCTTTCTTTCTGCAAACCTATCACATACAAAGGCTTTAGGTGATTTACATCATCTTCTGGTCAGGAGACCTGCTAACATTCTTCTTCTGATAAAGGTTAGTCAACCAGAAAAACTTATTTTCTCCAAAGGTGATTTTTCTTAAAGTTTGGCGCCGCTCCCTGAAAGCACCAGATAGAGTTGCATTCCTATAGGGCAAAAGGTGCAGTGGGGGATAATCAAGGGGAGAATTTATTAACTCAAGGGTCTAAGGTTGTTAACATTAAAGCTTCTACTTATTTTCTATATACCAACTATATTAATCAATACACTCCCACGGACACAGTGAGTGGGTAAGGGATATGGAAACTTGGCAGCAAGCATTAGCTCAACAAAGAAATCCTCTACTTAGTTGCATTTTAACAATATTAACTCCCCGAGAAGCTCTGCATTGTTAGAATATCTTAAGCTTCCTGTGCCTCTCTGGTTGGGAGGCTGTGAACAATCACATGTGTAGCAGTAAGAGTCCGGAAACCTATCAGGCAAGTTAGAGAGCTATCTGAGGGATTTGAATTGGAACACACCTATTATACCCTGGAGACTTATTAACTAGAGCTCTAAGTTGATTTTCTTACAGAGAAAGGTGGTCAGGGATAGCCCCCCATAAATGTCAGAGGAATTGGTGAAAGTCGTAAAATAGTAAAACAAACAGATTCTGGTTTTGGGGTAGACGCTCAGGCAGGTCCAGGGGGGCCCCTCGAGGTCTGACTCGCCTTGCCCATCAGGCCTCTTCCGCATGACCTTGTCATGGGCGGGAACTCCCATGCTGGCTCCTGGCATCTCCCCCTTTTTTGTTTCTTAAGACAGCCAGATGTAATTCAGTCGCGAGCTTCTGAGTGCTCTGTCAAAGAATTCTGACAATACAAGGAAGAATAATTATGAAAAGCAGAATTAGAGCGGCCACTGCAGCATAGCTAAAAATAGTAGACAGAATGTTCTTTCCTGAAATAAAGTTAGAGAATGTATGGAAAAAGTCACTTGCTACTCCTGCGGCAGTAAAATCTAATCAGGAGTGTCCCATGGTCTTTATCTGATTGTGAAGTTTCCCTAAATCTAAACATTTTGGAGCTATTTCAGACACCTGAAATATGATTTTTAATCTTTTCCCAGTCATAATCTGTGTCGTTTACTTTCAACGGTGTTACACATATCCACCGATAGTCGGCATGACAGGACAGTGCCAATTTCACTTTTAATGCCTGTAATTCAGTTCCAATATGTATTATTGCTGCTTCTAGGGCGTCTATCTTCATTTCTAGTTTCCTGTCTATAGCTTCCTGTGTTGCCAGTGTTAAAGAAACATTTTTGGACATAGTATCAACATATTGAGCAGTATATACTTGTTGAGTTAATGATATTGCTGCCACACTAACAGAAGTAATTGCAGTTATCAAAGCTGCTATTCCCAGGATCAGTAGGCCCACAAACCGCTGTGATCGCATTAAATCCTGTAGTTGTTGTAATACAGCAAGACCATAATTATATCAATGTGTGGTTACAGTTTCAGGCACCATAAGATAGGGTGGACGTTGCAACACCACAAAAGAGCAAACATTATATTGGGGGGTCAAACAAGATGAGAGCATACATTGTTCACAAGACACTACATGAGGTCCACCTGAATAATTCATTTGTATATTAAGTCTTTTGGAATCATTAGAGAAGAGAAAAACATAAGGCGAGGGTAGACAAGCTAAAATAGAATAAGTAGAAATATTTTCTGGCCGGGTTAAGGTAGTAGGGGCAGTGGCGGTAAGGGCCCTCCAAATTTCTGGTTGTCAAAAAGTTCTGCCCTTAGCCGTATAAGACAGCATAGGAGGAACAAATTGATTATTATGCCATCTAGTGGCGAGTAATGGCCAAGGAACTGGATTTTCTTTCCAATTGTCAAATCTACCGTTAAATGCATCATCGGTCATTGGATCCTGACCTGGATCGGGGTTGCTCCAGTCCTGAATGGTATAATTTCCTCCTCCTGGTATTCTGTAATCAATTCTAGAATTATAAGTACAAGATTTCCAAATCCGATACCTGGAACGACCATCTAT
This sequence comes from Bos indicus, assembly GCF_029378745.1. Classification (NCBI taxonomy): domain Eukaryota; kingdom Metazoa; phylum Chordata; class Mammalia; order Artiodactyla; family Bovidae; genus Bos; species Bos indicus. Next base: position 14,936,886 of record NC_091766.1, on the reverse strand, counting down.
GGTGTTCCATATGACATCTGAAGGGGCAGCATTGTGACAATTTGGATATTTTGGTGGAGATTTGGAAAGCAGGGATTTGTAGGGGTCAAGGATCCCGGGCATACGGGCCAGTAATATCCAAACTGACCGGTAATTTGAGGATGGGGAATCTGTCAGAATTGCTTTTTTAGAGGCTCCAATACATCCTTCTTTGGTAGGAGTAATAAAGCTTCCTGTATGATCAAATGGGAAGTTGAAACAAACAGGAAGATCGTCTGTTAATCCCTTAAAGGTATAATTGAAATTAATAGGGTATTTATCTTTTGTGTAGGAAGTGTATGATCCTCCCAATAACTGAGGCTGGTTTGTGTGGACCCGTATAGGGTCACTGTTCCAAGTAACTACTTGAAAGGAGGATCTGGGAAGTATGCCCATTACTTTTCTGGAGCGGGGGAGGAGGCGCTTACCTGGCAAGATAGTAAGGCAAGCAGAGCAATAAACACTCTCTCAGGAGAGGCTGGAGAGCCCTGCAGGGAAGCTACCCCTTGTGCCTGGTGACAGAGCATCTTAATCTGTCCCCAGGTAGGTATGGAGGCTTGTTGAGTTGCACAAGCTGGGCGTCCTGGTGGTCTCCTGCAGGGTAAAGAATTAGGGGGGACAGTATCTTTTAGACGGAGTTGTGACATCCGTCTGGTGGGTGGTTCCTCTTTCTGTTCATCCGGGATCTCTGGTGTCATCTGTCTCAAGGTCAGCTGGACTTCCCGTATCGGTGGAGGGAGTGGAGGTAGAGGAGGTCCCTTCCTTTTTTGTGGTCGAGGCAATGCGGGGACCAGGTGCCTGGGGGGCTGCGACATGATGAATCAGTCTGTCCAGGATCCAAATTGGAGAATCTGCGTCCTGTGGAAAAACACAAGCATATCCTCGGCCGCTAGTTAATAATGGGTCGGGACCCCTCCATTGTCCAGAGAGGAGGTCCTTCCACTTCACCAACGGCTTTATATTTTGTCGTTCCGGGCACCAATGGCGAAGCATTGCAGTGGCTCCAGATGAATCAACATTCAGGTTATTTATTACAAAGAGAGCATGCTGCAGGATCTGATGGGGGGAACTATGTTTAAATTCCCCTTCCTGTAATTTTTGAATTTGTATTTTTAATGTTTGATGTGCTCTTTCTACTATAGCTTGTCCCTGTGGATTGTAGGGGATGCCTGTGTTATGTTTTATTTGAAACTTTATACAAAATTCTTGGAAAGACTTAGAAGTGTAAGTAGGGGTATTATCAGTTTTTAAAGCTTTTGGTAGGCCTAAATATGAAAAACAAGTAAAGAGATGTCGTACTACATCCTTATATGCCTCTCCAGTGCGAGCAGTTGCAATAATGACATGAGAAAAAGTATTTACAGTTACATGAACAAAAGACAATTTTCCAAATGAGGAGACATGAGTTACGTCCATCTGCCAGAGTATATTAGGTCTGACACCGCGAGGGTTAGCTCCCATAGGTAAATTATTTATAGTAGTGGGACAATGTGAACAGGAATGAACAATCCCTCAAGCAGATTCTTTTTTTTTTTTATTTTATTTTTAAACTTTATGTAATTGTATTAGTTTTGCCAAATATCAAAATGAATCCGCCACAGGTATACATGTGTTCCCCATCCTGAACCCTCCTCCCTCCTCCCTCCCCATACCATCCCTCTAGGTCGTCCCAGTGCACTAGCCCCAAGCATCCAGTATCATGCATCAAACCTGGACTGGCATCTTGTTTCATACATGTTATTTTACATGTTTCAATGCCATTCTCCCAAATCTTCCCACCCTCTCCCTCTCCCATAGAGTCCATAAGACTGTTCTATACATCAGTGTCTCTTTTGCTGTCTCGTACACAGGGTTATTGTTACCATCTTTCTAAATTCCATATATTTGCATTATTATACTGTATTGGTGTTTTTCCTTCTGGCTTACTTCACTCTGTATAATAGGCTCCAGTTTCATCCACCTCATTAGAACTGATTCAAATGTTTTCTTTTTAATGGCTGAGTAATACTCCATTGTGTATATGTACCATAGCTTTCTTATCCATTCATCTGCTGATGGACATCTAGGTTGCTTCCATCTTGAGGAATCTGAAATTGATATCTTAATGCAGTAGCATTTTGATGATGGAGTGAATGAGAGGCTCGGGGTTCTTCAAAAGCAGAGGCCACTGTAACCTTGGTTAGTGAATCTGCCAGATCATTTAAGACATTTAAAGGTCCGGGCAGTCCAGAGTGAGCTCGAATGTGGCCAATAAAAAATGCTCAGTTTCCTTTCCAAATTTGTTGCTGCAGTTTAGTTAACAAGTGAAATATTGTGGTTTTGTTTTCAGGTAAAACTGCAGTCTCAATATGCAGAAACAGCCTGACCACATACGGAGAGTCAGAGTAAAGGTTAAATTCCTCCTCTGCAAACATAACAAAGGCCTCTATAACAGCTATGAGTTCAGCTCTTTGAGCTGAAGTTTCTTGTGTTTGTAAAACCTTATGCTGATTTCTTGTAACTATAGAAGCTCTGCCATTAGCTGACCCATCAGTAAAGGCCATTTGAGCATCTGGAATGGGGAATTGTTTGCACCTAACAGGAAAAATAACTGGGTGTCTAGATATAAAGTTTAACAAAGCACGTGAGGGTAAATGATGCAGAATTTGACCAAAATAGTTTCCTATGGCAATCTGCCAATTTTCATCAAACATTAGAAGAGCATCAATCTGTTCTTTGTTATATGGAATTACAATTTCTGATGGCTCGTTACCAAATAATTCAATGTTCCACTTTCTTCCTTTTAATATCAACTTAGCTATCAGCCCTGGATAAGAAGCCACTACCTTTTTAGCTTGAGCAGGAAGGTGGACCCACTCTAGGGGGCCGTTTTGCCATAAACCCCCCGTAGGTGCAGTTGGGGTAGCCAGGCAAAGGAATTGCCAGACAGTTGTCAGTTCAATTCTTTTCACGTAACTATCAGATAAAGCCTTTTCTACTTTGTGTAGGGCCTCCTGAGCCTCAACAGTTAATTGCCTTTTTGAAGTTGGATCAGGATCCCCACGCAGAATGTTGAAAAGAGGCTTCAGCTCAGCAGTGGTTAGTTTTAGATAGGGCCTTATCCAATTAATATCACCTAAAAGTTTTTGATAATCATTCAGAGTAACAAGATGGTCCTTTCTTGATTTTAGTGGGGCATGAGTTACTGTTTCTGAATTTATAACCCTTCCTAAATAAGTTATGGGTGGATTGGTTTGAATTTTTTCTGGGACAACTTTCAAGCCTCTAGCCAGTAATGCCTGAGTTAATTTGTGAAGAACAGATTGCAGGTGGGCCCTATCTGGGTGAGCTATGAGGATATCATCCATGTAATAGATCATGCATACTTGTTCATATTTAGCCCTAATATCTTCTAGAGCAGCATTAACAAATTTTTGACATAAGGTAGGGCTATTTTTCATTCCCTGAGGTAACACTTTCCATTGAAATCTCAAATAAGGCTGTTTAAAATTTTCTGAAGGGAGACTAAAGGCAAATCGCTTTTTATTTTTGGTATTTAAGGGAGTGGTAAAGAAACAATCCTGTAAATCAATAACAATTATATCCTTTGGGAATAGCTACCGGGGAAGGGAGCCCAGGTTGTAAGGCCCCCATATCTTCCACAGTGGCATTAATGGCTCTCAAATCTTGTAAGAGTCGCCACTTACCAGATTTTTTCTTAATAACAAAAATGGGAGTATTCCACGGACTATTAGAGGGCTCAATGTGTCCTAATTGCAACCGCTCAAAAACTAAAGTCTTAGCTGTCAATAATTTTTCTTTAGGTAGAGGCCACTGTTCTACCCACACTGGATCTTGAGATTTCCATGTGATAGGGTTGGCAGCAAAAACAATGGCCTCCATTATAAATTTGGATACCCTAATCCAGTACATTGCTGTCGAGGAGTTGGGCATATTGGCTCAATTATTCCTGTCTGTTATTTGCCTAATCCTTTTGATGGATCATAGCCCATATGGAGCATTTGGGAGGTCACTTTGTCATCAGGGCTAAAAAGTAGCACTCCCATTTGAGACAGCATGTCCCTCCCCCATAGGGTAAAGGGAAGCAAAGGAACTACATAGGGTTGGAAAGTTCCACAGGTATCCTCAAACTGCCAATCTAATATTTTTGCACTCTTAAGTACTGCAGGGGCTCTCCCTAATCCCACCAGCTCATTTTCAGTAGTATGTGTTGGCCAGGAGCTGGGCCGTTCTTTCCCAGCAATGCAAGAGACATCTGCTCCTGTGTCTAAAAGCCCCACAATAGACTTGCCACTGACCAGAATATTTTTCATGGGGCATTTCTGAGTAATTTCTGTTATCCAAAAGACCATATCACTGGACCCAAATCCTTTTTCCTGTCTCTCACTTTGAGTAGCGGTGTGTCCTATGGCAGTGTAGTAGGGCAAAAGTAAAAGTTGAGCTATTCTTTGTCCCTGATGAATTTGTGTAGTTTTAGTTGGGGGTGAAATCATTATCTGAATTTCTCCTGTATAATCTGAATCAATCACTCTGGGGATAATTGTAAGACCTTGCATAGCTGAGGAGCTTCTGCCTAATATAATTCCCACCAGGCCTGTTGGTAATGGACCTTTAACCCCTGTAGGGGTTTTTATAGTAGGACTATCTGGTGTTAATATTGTTGAGGTGGTGGAACTGAGGTCCAGTCCTGCACTGCCTGGGGTTGCTCTGATGAGTTCTGCGATGGGATGAAGGGTATTAATGGGTTTAGCGTTGTTGCCCCAATTGTTGTCGGGGCCTGAGGCTGGCCCCTCAACCCGTTTTCCCTACTGCTGGTCAGGAACTAGCAAGGTTCCGTTTTTATGGAATTTTGATCTGCAGTCCTTTGTCCAGTGATATCCCTTCTGACAACGAAGGCAAGGAGTCTTAGGGAGATTAGGAGTCACAGCCAGGGAGGCAGGATTTGGCAGAGAAGAACCAGCTGTTTTTTGGGGGCAAGCGCAGATAAAGTGCCCCTCCTGGCCACAAGAAAAGCAGGCTTTGGACAGGTTAGTATTCTGTCCTTGATTATTTAAATAACTCTTTGATGGATTATTCCTGCCTGCAAACAAGGATTGAACTGTCTGTTGATAAGAACTTCCTTTTATGGCTGCAGCTATGACAATGCCCCGCATTATTGCTGGTCCTACATCTGCGCATTGCTTGATGTAGTCTCCTATCTCCCCAGATTTTTTTATAGGACGTAGGATGGCCTGGCAGGTAGAATTAGCATTTTCAAATGCCAGTTGTTTTACCAATATTCCAGCTGCCTCATCACTAGGAATTACCCTGTGAATTCCCTCTATAAGTCGTGATACAAAGTCCTCATATGGCTCTTCTGGTTTTTGTTTAATGTTTGAAAAGGAAGAGGTTGATTCTTTCCCTTGAGGCAATGATCGCCAGGACCCAAGGGCGCAGGCTGTTACCTGTTCTAAAGCCTCTCTATCTAGACCCATCTGATCTCTAATTGTATCAAATTCATTAATTCCCTCCAACATTTCTTGTACAATGTGTCTCGGGCCATATCTGCGGTTAGCACTAGCCTGCTTTCGGGCGAGGTCCTCATATTCAGCTCTCCAGAGTAGATATTGTCCTCCAGACAGAGAAGCCTTAGCGACTGTTTTCCAGTCATATGGGATCATCCATCTGGCCGCTAAGGCGTCTAACAATGTAAGGGTGTATGGAGCTGTAGCCCCATATAAAGCACAAGCCTGTTTGAGTTCTTTAATCAGTTTCATTGAAAGGGGTTCCCAGGAGGGGACGTCTCTCCCATCCCTTTCCTCAAAAATTACAGAAAAACAAGCCTCAAGGTGGGGATCAAATTCATCTTCGGGACTAGAAAAAACCCTTCTCTGAGAAACTCCTAGCGGAGGCCGCTTCCCCTCATAAGGAGGAGGAGGTATGGGGGGATGGGAGCGTCCCATGTTTCTCTTTTCCTGTTCTGGAGATTTAACTGTTTGCTGTTTGGATCTTACGAATGGTCTGATTGGGGATGTTTCTCTCAAGCTCTTAGGAGCATCTTTAGCTGAAAAAGACCAATATTCATCAGAATGATAGCGAGCTGCTGCTGCTTCTAAATCTTTTTCATCTTGGAGCGAAAGCTGTTCCTCCTTTTCATCCCCACTTTCTAAATGACTGTTGGTGTTCATGGCAGCCAGCATACTTCTTAACTGCCGATAGCTAGGCTTGGACTCTTCCTCCTCACTTTCCTCCTTAATAGGCACTCGTTCAGATTCATGAGCAGGGTCTAAAGCATCTCTAATCATATTCCATAAGGAAAAGGTATCAGTGGGCACCCTTTCCGGACATGCAGAATGTAGTAAGTTTTTAACTGTTTCCTTACCTTCTCCCATGTTTCTAAGTTAACAGTGCCCTCTTCTGGAAACCAAGGACACTGTTCTTGTACAAATGTAAAAAAGGATTGAACATTAGCCTTTTTAACCTTAATTCCTCTTTTGTTTAACAATTGCAAGATTACTCCTATAAAGAGTTGTTGTTCTTTTGACTCCTTGTTACCCGTGTCAGAGATTTCTGTCTGCAAGGAAAGAGTCAACACTACCCACTCCTACTCACCCTACCTATCTTATGCAGGGGGGTCCGCGGCACCCTGAGTGGGGTCCTAGCCTTCCCGAAAAACTGCACAATGGGGGAGACTTACCTTTGGGACCCTGTTCGGGTGCCACTTGCTGGGGTCCAGCCCCAGCAGGATCCAGGGGTACCCTCAGGAGAGACGGCGTCGGCGTCAGCGAGAGAGAGAGAGAGAGAGAGAGAGAGAGAGAGAATGACACGGGGAGACCAAGCTTCAGTGAGCAAGGCCCGTAGCTTTATTTTCAGAAGGAGCTTTTATACCCTAAGTTGTATAGAGAAGATAATAGGGGGTGCAAAGTCATGCAAGGTCAGCAGTCCTTGACCCTTATCGAAACCAGGCTTTCTTTCTGCAAACCTATCACATACAAAGGCTTTAGGTGATTTACATCATCTTCTGGTCAGGAGACCTGCTAACATTCTTCTGATAAAGGTTAGTCAACCAGAAAAACTTATTTTCTCCAAAGGTGATTTTTCTTAAAGTTTGGCGCCTCTCCCTGAAAGCACTAGATAGAGTTGCATTCCTATAGGGCAAAAGGTGCAGTGGGGATAATCAAGGGGAGAATTTATTAGCTCAAGGGTCTAAGCTTGTTAACATTAAAGCTACTACTTGTTTTCTATATACCAGCTATATTGATCAATACACTCCCAGGGACACAGTGGGTAAGGGATATGGAAACTTGGCAGCAAGCATTAGCTCAACAAAGAAATCCTCTACATAGTTGTATTTTAACAATATTAACTCCCCGAGAAGCTCTGCATTGTTAGAGTATCTTAAGCTTCCTGTGCCTCTCTGGTTGGGAGGCTGTGAACAATCACATGCGTAGCTGTAAGAGTCCGGAAACCTGTCAGGCAAGTTAGAGAGCTATCCGAGGGATTTGAATTGGAACACACCTATTATACTCTGGAGACTTATTAACTAGAGCTCTAAGTTGATTTTCTTACAGAGAAAGGTGGTCGGCGATAAACATCAGAGGAGTTGGTGAAAGTCATGAAATAGTAAAACAGACAGATTCTGGTTTAGGCCTCTCCCGCATGACCTTGTCATGGGTGGGAACTCCTGTGCTGGCTCCCGGCAGTGGTGGTCCAGTGGTTAAGACTTGTAGGCTCCCAATGCAGGAGGCGCGGGTTCCATCCCTGGTCAGGGAACTAGAACCAGCAAGCCTCAATTAAAAAGATCCCACATGCTGCTACTAAGACCCTGCAGCTAGATAAGCAAAAAAATTTTAAAAAGAACCTTCCATCACTGATGAGTGTATATCACATAGCCTGTAAGTCATATTATGCTTTTAAAGACTTCTGTACATTGACAATGCCCACTTTTTTTTTTTTTTTCCCAAACATTGATCTATTTATTTGGCTACTCTGGGACTTAGTTGCGGCATGCAGGGTCTTAGATCTTCGTTGCAGCATGCAGGAGCCTTAGTTATGGCATGCAAATTCTTAGTTGTGTTACATGGAACCTACTTACTTCCCCATCCAACCATCTCGTCCTTTGTCATCCCCTTCTCCTCCTGTCCTCAATCTTTCCCAGCATCAGGGTCTTTTCCAATGAGTCGAGAATTTAATAAACTTGACTTATGATTTCATCTTATTTAAAGTATATTTATTTAAGTTTTTAAAATAGATAATACATCATTCAAAAAATATGGATAAAATGTATACTGTGAATTATCTTTCCCATGCCTGTCCCATGTAATAGTGTTAACTTCTTAAGGTTTTTTAACCTCTTAATATTAAGTGATGTTTAGTATTCATTCTTATGTATACTTACAGACATTTTACAACATGATAAAAGAAAATATATACTTTATTTTTGCAGTTGTTTTGTTTGGAGTTGATTTCATCTCGGTATACTAATGATTCTTTTTTTAATCTTCTGGACTCTTTCATACTAGACTGATGATGTTTTTGAATTATCCTTTTCCACTAGTCATGGATCACTGACCCATGGAATTGTCTAAAATTTCAAAACTCTAACAACTTACTCAAATATAAGTTTCATAATAGTTTTTGAAGAACTCAGTAGCACCAAGGAGGTATGGGAGAAATTGCTGTCTGTTCCACTAATAAAATCATATTATACCACATCTATTGTCCCCTTCTCCTCCTGCCTTCAATCTTTCCCAGCATCAGGATCTTTTCAAATGAGTCAGCTCTTCACATCAGGTGGCCAAAGGTGCCGGGAGCCACCAGGGGAGATCCCACCCATGACAAAGGTCATGCGGGAGAGACCTGACAGGCAAAGGCAGATCAGGCCTCAAGGGACCCCCTGAATGTGCTCAAGCATCTACCCCAAAACCAGAATCTGTCTGTCTTACTATTTTGTGCCTTTCACCAACTCTTCTGACATTAACAGGGGGCTATCCCCGACCACCTTTCTCTGGAAAAAGTCAACTTAGGGCTCTAATTAATAAGTCTCCTGGGCATGATAGGAGTGTTTCAATTCAAGCCCCTCTGATGGCTTTCTAGCTTGCCTGACACGTTTATCCATACTCTTACAATTAACACATATGATTGTTCACAACTCCCCAACCTTGAAAGGCACGGGAAGCCAAAACATTCTAAAAGTCCTAATGAGCATAGAGTCCTTTAAGGGATGAAAAATTATTAGAATAGATAGTACTGGTAAAGGGCTTCACTATGGGCCAATGCTTGCTGCCAAGTGCCCATATCCCTTATCCATTGTGCACCTGGGAGTGCATTGGTTAACATAGTTGGAATGTAAGAAAAACAAGCAGCAGCCTTGAAATTAACCGCATCAGACCTTTGAGCTAATTGGTTCCTTCTTTGTTGTAACTTACTGCACCTTTGCTCTATGAGAATGTAACTCTGTTTAGCACTTTATGAGGCTGACATAGATTAGAAATATAAAGAAAAAACACTTCAAGGGAAAATAAGTTTTCTGGTTGAAGAGCCTTTATCAAAAAAGGGTCATAAAATGTCTACAGGCCTCCAAGGCCAGAAGATATTGTACACAATATTGTTTATGGGAAAGGTATGCAGAAAAAATCCTGGTTTTGATAAAGACAAAACAGATGTAATGTTTGGGCTGACTCTGTATGACTTTGCATCTTTCATTTCCCTCTATGTACAAGTCAAGGTAAAAAAGTTCGTTTTGAAAATAAAGTATGGGCCTCACTCACCGAAGCTTGGTCTCCCCGTGTCATTCTTTTTTTCTTTTTCCCTCCTTTTCTCTCTCTGTTCTTCTTTCAGGATGACTCCTTAGAACACAAGAGCTTTATTGGCTTTCTGTGTTAATCAAGGAAGAGCAAACCTCTTTCTCTTCTCTTTATTCTTTCTCCTTTATTCTCTTATCGTTCGACCCTGGACTATCAGGTTTCAGTCCATTATAAGACCCGTGTCATCTCTCTCTCGCCAACGCTGTCTTTCCTGAGGGTACCCTAGGATCCTGCTGGGTACCTGGGGCTGGACCCCAGCACAAAGGATTGGAGTTCCAGCTTCAACATCAGTCCTTCCAATGAATATTCAAGATTGATTTCCTTTAGGATTGACTGCTTTGATCTCTTTGCAGTCCAAGGGACTCTGAAGAGTCTTCAACATCACAGTTCAAAAGCATCAATTCTTCGGCACTCAGCTTTCTTCATAGTCCAACTCTCACATCCATACATGATTTCTGGAAAAACCATAGCCTTGATTAGTCGGACTTTTGTTGGCAAAGTAATGTCTCTGCTTTTTAATATGCTGTCTAGGTTGGTCATAACTTTCCTTCCAAGGAGTAAGCGTCTTTTAATTTCATGGCTGCAGTCACCATCTGCAGTGATTTTGGAGCCCCCAAAATATTCCGCCACTGTTTCCCCATCTATTTGCCATGAAGTGATGGGACCAGATGCCATGATCTTAGTTTTCTGAATGATGAGCTTTAAGCCAACTTTTTCACTCTCCTCTTTCACTTTCATCAAGAGGCTCTTTAGTTCTTCTTCACTTTTTGCCATAAGGGTGGTGTCATCAGCATATCTGAGGTTATTGATATTTCTCCTGGCAATCTTGATTCCCGCTTGTGCTTCATCTAGCCCAGCATTTCTCATGATTTACTCTGCATATAAGTTAAATAAGCAGGGTGACAATATACAGCCTTCATGTACTCCTTTCCCTATATAGAACCAGTCTCTTGTTCCATGTTGTTCTAACTGTTGCTTTCTGACCTGCATACAGATTTCTCAAGAGGCAGGTCAGGTGGTCTGGTATTCCCATCTCTTTCAGAATTTTCCACAGTTTATTGTGATCCACACAGTTAAAGGCTTTGGCAAAGTCAATAAAGCAGAAATAGATGTTTTTCTGGAACTCTCTTGCTTTTTCGATGATCCAGCGGATGTTGGGAATTTGGTCTCTGGTTCCTCTGCCTTTTCTCAAACCAGCTTGAACATCTGGAAGTTCAAATCCCTTACAGTTATACAGTGGAAGTGAGAAATAGATTTAAGGGACTAAATCTGATAGACTGCCTGATGAACTATGGACAGAGGTTTGTGACATTGTACAGGAGACAGGGATCAAGACCATCCCCAAGAAAAAGAAATGCAAAAAAGCAAAATGGCTGTCTGAGGAGGCCTTACAAATAGCTGTGAAAAGAAGAGAAGCGAAAAGCAAAGGAGAAAAGGAAAGATATACCCATTTGAATGCAGAGTTCCAAAGAATAGCAAGGAGAGATAAGACAGCCTTCCTCAGTGATCAGTGCAAAGAGAGGAAAACAATAGAGTGGGAAAGACTAGAGATCTCTTCAAGAAAACTAGAGATACCAAGGAAACACTTCATGCAAAGATGGGCTCAATAAAGGACAGAAATTGTATGGACCTAACAGAAGCAGAAGATATTAAGAAGAGGTGGCAAGAATACACAGAACTGAACAAAAAAGATCTTCATGACCCAGATAATCACGATGGTTTGATCACTCACCTAGAGCCAGACATCCTGGAATGTGAAGTCAGATGGGCCTTAGGAAGCATCACTACGAACAAAGCTAGTGGAGGTGATGGAATTCCAATTGAGCTATTTCAAATCCTAAAAGATGATGCTGTGAAAGTGCTGCACTCAATATGCCAGCAAATTTGGAAAACTCAGCAATGGCCACAGGACTGGAAAAGGTCAGTTTTCATTCCAATCCCAAAGAAAGGCAATGCCAAAGAATGCCCAAACTACCACACAATTGCACTAATCTCACACGCTAGTAAAATAATGCTCAAAATTCTCCAAGCCAGGCTTCAACAATACATGAACCGTGAACTTCCAGATGTTCAAACTGATTTTAGAAAAGGCAGAGGAACCAGAGATCAAATTGCCAACTATGTTTATAGAACTGTTCAATTTTGCCGATAAGGTGCCTGTGAAATGGTCTGTCCATTGGCCTTTATTTACATTCCATGATTGCTACTAATGTTGAATGCCTTTTCAGATGTTTGAGACATTTCCTGACATCTTTCATTACTTGGTAATGATTTGGTAGCAGATTCAACACAGCTGAGCTGAGCACTTGTATATATAAAATCTCCATATGGAACAAAAATACAAAATAGTGATCTTTGGAGATTGTAAATACAAGAGTATTCATTGAACTGCACTTTTGTATTTTATACACTTTTCTGCATTTTTAATATTCCACATGTGCAAGTATATAAAAAAGCTCAAAACACAAAAGGTGAACAAACTCAGTCCCACCTCATCCCCCACAGTGTTTCCAACACATCCACCCACTTTCCACCTCAGCCCTTCCTAGTAACATGTTTTATCAGACTCTTATGTCCTTCTAGTGTTTTTTTTTTCCTTCATGCTGCTGCTGCTGCTGCTGCCAAGTCGCTTCAGTCGTGTCCGACTCTGTGCGACCCCATAGACGGCAGCCCACCAGGCTCCCACATCCCTGGGATTCTCCAGGCAAGAACACTGGAGTGGGTTGCCATTTCCTTCTCCAATGCGTGAAAGTGAAGTCACTCAGTCCTGTCCGACTCTTCGTGACCCCATGGACTGCAGCCTACCAGGCTCCTCCGTCCATGGGATTTTCCAGGCAAGAGTACTGGAGTGGGGTGCCATTGCCTTCTCCCCTTTCTCATGCAGAGAGAAGCAAATATTGTTACATACTTATTTACATATATCCCTTTGTTCACAAAAGCAGGCTTGCTAGTTACTGTAGGGAATGCAGTCCACTTTTTGTGTACACCTTGGAGGCTATTTCATGTCAGTACATAGTCTCCTTGTTCTTTTAAAAATTTATTCATTGAGAAAAAGTCTGATACTTTGGCCACCAGATGCAAAGAGCTGACTCATTTGAAAAGACCCTGATGCTGGGAAAGATTGAAGGAGACAGGACAAGGGGACAACAAAGGATGAGATGGTTGGATGGCATCATTGACTCAATGGGCATGAGTTTGAGTAAACTCTGGGAGTTGGTGATGGACAGGGAGGCCTGGCGTGCTGCAGTTCATGGGGTTGCAAAGAGTTGGACACGACAGAGTGACTGATCTGAACTGAAAAAAAAGTTTGGAGGGGATCTTAGTTCCCTGGCCAGAGATTGAACCTGGGCCCTCAGAGTGAAAGCATGGCGTTCTAAACATTGGACTGACTGGGAATTTCCATTCTTACATTTTTTAAAAAGTTGCCCAGTATCCCAGAGTATGAATAGTCCACCTCTTGCTTATCGGGTTGTTTTTCACTTGGGTTGTGAGTAAAATCTTTTGCTTCTACAAACAAGGCTGCAATGAATAATCTTGTATTTAGGCCATTTCACATGGCAGCAAGTATATGTTTAGGAAAATTTTCTACCAGCTGGATGACATGGTCAAAGACTAGAATGAGATCCTAGCAAATGCCCTCCATAGGGTTTGTGGCAACTACACTGACAGAAGCACAATGTCTGCAACCTCTGTCCTCACCTGCTGCATTAAGAGGAGAACTCTGGTAACTCCGTGCCATTTTTAACATGCATTTGTCTTATTCCCAGTGAGGTTTGGCATCTATTCTTCACTCCCACCTTCTTGAAACATTCTTCCTATGGACTTGCTAGGCTCAATCTCCTAGTTTTTTTAGTATTTCTTTTTAATTCTGCCAGATAATAATGTGATGGTGATGTTTAAGAACCAACATTGCCGACACTAACAGAGCAAGTGCCAGTGTGTGTCAGGTGTCTGCCAAGCCTTATGCTGTCATTGCCTTATCTGACTCTCACAGAATAACAAGGTGGGTACTGTTATCTCCGTTTTATGAATAAAGTCACTGAGGCAGAGATATTTTCTAACTCACTCCTGGTCACATGAGTAGTAATCAAGGAACAGGAATTGAAATCTAGTTTTGGGGCTACCCTGGTGGTAAGGAATCCACCTGCCCATACAGGAGACATGGGTTTGATCCCTGATCTGGGAAGATCCCACATGCTGCAGAGCAATGAAGCCCATGTGCCACAACTATTTAGCCTGTGCTCTAGAGCCCAGGAGCTGCAACTGCTGAAGCTGTGTGTCCTAGAGTCCAAGCTGTACAACAATAGAAGCCACTGTAATGAGAAGCCAACACCACAACTGGAGAGTAGCCCCAGAGAAAAGCCCAAGCAGCAATGAAGACCCAGCACAGTAAATACAGTTTTTAAAAAAGAAGGAAATCTAGTTCTGTCTGAGCCCCATGAAGCCACTGTCTTATACATCTTTTACTGAAGAAGGCAGTATTAGGGATTGTAGCACAGGGCAGAGATGAAAGGGTTACAGCCAGAAGAACCAGAAGAGGGGATTCAGGCTCTGCCACTCAGAAACCAGGTGACTTTGGTCAAATGATGGGCACTCTACTTCAGTTTCTTCATCTTTAAATTGGGGCAGAGCATCATGATGATGGTAAACAGTAAACATCAAAATACACACATGAATATACATGCAATGAACATTAGGGAGCACCCACTCTGTCAGGCACTGTTCTCACTGCTGGTAACATAGCAGCAAACAAGCAGACAAAAATCCATGCCCTGCAAGTATGAACAAGAATAATTTGTAGAACATATCAGTCTCAGGTAGTGAAGAGTGTTGGGGGAATAATGAGGGCAGGAGAGGAGTTGGGAGGTGACTATTTTAAGTAGAGTGGTCTAGATCAGCCTCAATAAGGTGAGATTTGAGTCAAGGCCTGAAGGAAATAAAGAGGGACTCAAATGATATCTGAGAGATCATTTTAGGCAGTGGGAACCATGAGAGCAAATTTTCTGCTGAGGTGGGAATGTACCTGGATCACTTGCGGTGCGGCAGGGAGAGCAATGTAGCTGCAGGAGTGAGGGAAGGAGCAAAAGGTGGAGAGGTCACAGCATGAGATCGTGCAAGGCCTCTGGTTAGCAGTGGGGACTTTGGAGTTCCTCTGAGCTAGATAGGAGAGTGGGGGTTTCTTAACGAAGCGTTTAGAGAGTTTTTCCTATCCCCAGAGGTAAAATCGGGGGTTGGAGGTAAGTTGCATCCGAGGCTCGGTGGCATCTGCTTTAAGATTTCATTGCTGTTCAGCCGGGAGGCCTGGGGGGCGCCACAAGGCCATCCTGAGGCGGCGCAGGGTGCGCGACTTCAGCACTCTGGACAGCGCCACGCACGTTTCCCGGGGCCAGGGAAGCTGCAGATCTGGGGGCGGAGCCTGAAGAAGCGGCCTATTAAAAGCCGCGCGCCGCGCACAAAGGACTCACCCAATAGGTAGGAGCCTAAGGAACTGTCCAATTGGGAGCGTGGGGGCGATGACGTACCGAACGACGCTGAGAGGCAGAGCCTGTGGAAAGCCTCTATTCGGAGCGGGGATTGTTGATTGGCCCTGTTGAAGCGCGTGCCCAAGAGGCGGTCCTAAGAGCTTGCAAGAGGTCATTTTCGAAAGGGTAATTTGGAAAAACCGATCCTTGGGTAGTTTCTGCAGCCAAATGGAAGCCGGTGTACTTTCCCAGGTTCAAAGTCTCCGTGAATCCCCAACCCTTCCCTCCTTGGGGTCGACGCAACTGTGCAGAGGAGCCCCCAAAACTGGAAGGGGTTCTCCTTATGGAGTAGCATATGGAGTTCTCAGATGCAGAACGGCAGGAGTTCGGTTTGCTCTGGAGAGGAGTTAGGGGTACCTCTGACGTTGAAGTAAAAGTCCTTGCAGTCCTGGGGTCGGCTAATTGTCCCAAAAGCCTGGACGATGTTTTCTCTGATTCATTCAGACGGGGTTGAGAGCAGTCCTTGTGTGCTAGTCTCAGCCCCCACAGCCTGGGTGCCATGCTAGCTTTTTGGGAAATACCAGAAAGGCCATGGACCAGGACTTCTGACCTGTGTGGAATGACCTCTATGGCCACTGTCTAAACATTCCAGCTTGTCCCCCCCCACAGTAGAACAGAGTGGTAAGCCTGGACCCCTCTCCTTATCTTGGGCCAAGATTATAATGCATCACTGTGTCCCAGTCAGCTGTTTAGGACATGCAGTTTTAACCCCTCTTGGGTCTGGAAGGAAGGTGGTCCCTGGCAAAGTACAGTGGACTTTTGCCACTGTATCACACTGAACCTCAGCTCAGTTGTTGCAGAACTCAAGCCGTTTTGTCCGTCTCTCAGCCTTTATTTTCACCTCTACTACACACAGGTTCTTTACCCAAAAATTGCTCTGGAGTACCACTCAGCCCAAGTTCTTTCTAGCTCTTTCCACAGCTCTCCGTTGTCCTCAGGATGAGGTTGAAAAGTCCTCTGCTTCCCAGTCAAGCCCCTGCACTGGATGGCTCCAGGCTTACATCAAGCCACACTTTTCCCTTCTCATGACCACAATGCTCACTCACCTGAATATTAGCTCCTTGAATTCCACTGACACCTCCCAGAATTTTCTGAGCATGCCAGTCCCTTGGCTAATCCTCAACACACCTTTTGGTCCCACTCAACCATACTGTCTCACTTGAGACACAGAATGCCTTCCTGTAACACTCTACCCGAGCTGGGAAAGGGCACTCTTGGTGCCTGGAAGCTCCTTGAGGGCTAGGACCAGGTTCACTGCCATATTCCCAGCGCTCAGTACATGGCTGAAACATAAGCAATACCCAATAAACACATTATGTGAATGAAACAAATGAGCACAGTAAGTTTTCATTTATTCTGGAGTGGGTTAGAATGAGCATTTCAGCCAAAAATGCGTGCTGCATTGCTACCCAAAATTGTGTCCACACGTTTTAGAACAGGCCTGTGAAGGGAAGGAAGAGCCCCATGAGGCTCACACCTGGACACTGAATCCTGAGGCTCGACAGCCCAGCTGACTACACCAGAACAGGTTAACGGTGAGAGAGAGAACAAATGAATGTTTCCCTGTCAGGTAGAGGGCAGTCGGGCAGCTCAGGCTGCACCTAGGCACAAACAGGGCCCCAGTGACTACAAATCTACAGAGGTGTATGTCTCTGATTTTTGTCTCCACCATTGCTACTAAAGGCCCTCTTTCATCTGAGGTCACTAGTCCCCAGTACTTACACCCTGTGATCAGTTCAAATTGCTGGCAAGGCCCTGTCCTTCCCTGTGACATCATCTCCTACCACCATGAGGTGTTAAGTCATACTTTCTCCCTTCCTACCTTCCCTCCAAAAGCACCCTTCAGGGTGATGTCTGGTCCCAGGCCATTGACCCCCATGGCCTATCCACCAGTTGACCCTGTCCTGATCAACTCGCTGAGGGTGTAGGCCACCAATCGATCCTCGTGCTGAGGCTCCTGGTGCTGTCTGCTGGCGACTCAGGAACACGACACCATCTTCCAGCAATACATGGGCCAACGTGCCTCTCCATAAGCCAGCTGTTGCCTACCATGGCCATAGCTGAGGAGGAGCTGGAGACTACCTCCTCCACACTGGCCTCCAAGGCTTAGAGGACAACAGGCCTGGGAAAGCCTGGATCACATCTGAAGAGCTGAGGTGTGAGCAGCAAGGCCTTCTCCATGCTAAGGTATAGCCACAACTTGCTGAATCCAGCTTCCTGGGGTGGTAGGTCCCAAGGGCTGGGATACTGTCCATGGTCAGCTGCATCACTGCCACCAAGGTCCTTGAGTGGAATCAGGGTGACAAAGGACCTGTGATTCCAAGTGGGCTCCTCAGACAGGTACTCACTTTGCTGACAAGATGCTGTTGGCTCTGTGCTGTCCACACCTGACTACAGTAATCCTGATTGTGGCTGATGAGCTTCCAGGGCTGACAGCAGCAATGGTCGGTAGAACCTTTACCCAGCCTTGTACTGGGTCAAAAAGTGTTCCCCCCAAAAGGCCTGTCCAATTCCTAACCACCGATACCTGTGAACCTAACTTTACCTGGGAACACATCTTTTTAGATTTTTTTTTAAAAAGGATCATAGGAAGAATGCATCCTAGACCAGGGTACGCCAAAATCCAGTGACTGGTGTCCTTACACAAAGACTCACAGGAAAAGTTCATGTGAAGACAGAGGCGGAGACTGGCATGATGCTGTTACAAGCCAAGGGATGCCTGGAGCCACCAGGAGCTGGAGGAAGCAAGAAGGCAATCCTGCTTCTTCCCAGTTAATTTGTCCTGACTGTGGGAGGGACTCGGTCAGGCCTCCATCAAAGATAAGCCACCCAGGCCCCGGCCCTTCCCCCAAGAGAGGACCATGGCAGCAAGTCCCAAGTCCCTGAGAACATGTCACCACAGGGACATCTTCCTCTGCTGCCTTCTTTGATCTTGAGATGCTTTCCCCTGTGGTGTCAGCATCCAGAAATGTGAATGGTGGCAGCAGATGCTGTTGAGAAACCCACGGTGAAAGCTGTGTGGAGAATGCAGGTCCAGAGCAAAAGTCATGTGGCAGGCAGTATGGGAGTGTTCCTCGCCATGGACTTCTGAGTGACACGGCTTCTGCCCACACCTTTATTATCTCAAATACAGGATCCCAGGGATCTCGTGTGGGCCTCTCTTTGTGGAGCCCCTGAATCGGTCTCCACTAGCACACATACTGAAGGGATACCAGGGCACTTCAGGCCCCATTCCCCAAGCTGGACCATTTGATATCCAGGGCCGCCTCTGCTCTGGCAGTTGACAAAATTCTTACGATGTTTTTTTATTTAGTGCAATCACCTTTCCTTCACCTCCCCAAGGAGGCAAATCTTTATCCTCTGAAGGCATACTGGATGGCTTCTGCCTCGGCTGAGTGACTCTGCATCAAGAATGGTTCACACTTCTCCCAACGGTCAAGGTTAACCAAGCACGGGAGGCCAAGGTCCCACCTGGAGCTCAGAACTTGAACAGTACGTGGTCTGAGAGTGGAGAGGCGACAAAACTAGATAGGTTTCTGCAGAGAGGCAGTCCCAGGCCTCACCGAGGGGCTCCTTCCAGATAGGCAGGTAACACCACTCTCCCCCTGGGGCAGGACCGGAGTTGAAAAGGGCTGCTTGGGGAGGGGGGTGCCGCTCCTCCACTGCACACTGATGACCCGTAGGTGACAAATGTCCCCCAAACACTGTGCAAATGCCCAAGATGGAGAGGCATCCCAAAAGTGTACTCAGTGGAACAGGCCCCAGGAGGGGGCTGCTGGAGACACCAAGTGCCCTACTTGCAGGGATGGTTCTGGGGCTGCATTTCCCAAACCTTGGGAACCTTCAGCCAGATTCAGCTGGGCTTCTTCAAAGTCAGCTAGTGTACTGAAGTACAAGATCACCTTACTCCACGGTGATTTGAAATTGCACTTAAAAACTCTATTAGAATTCATGGAGCAGAAAATGAACCCTGCCCAATTATGTATGAGCAAAACCCAAACAGCAGTGTGGGCCTCCAGAAGCTGCCCTGCAGGCCGTCGGGAGAATGGTTTCGGAGCCACTGCAACACTGGGTCTCTGGCCCTGGACTTCTCTGGTGACCAGGAGCTGCCCTGCCCCCCACACCCTGCCTTCCTGCGCTGGGAACAGGGTGGAGGCACCCTGCCCATCCTGCTGCAGGTGGGCCAGACACCCAGGGCTACGACGGGCGCAGAGTTTTGTTTTTCTTTATTTGTCTACATTCAGCTCAATTCAGATGTACTGCTTGAATGATGCAGACATACCAAAAAAAAAAAAAAAAAGAAACCCCACTCTTTCCCACTGGTTTTTAAAATAAAATCTTCACTTATAAAACTGAAACACTAAAGCATTAAAATACAGAAAGCTCGTTTAACTCACTTCACAAAAGCATTAACAGATGACGTATCCCTTCCGTGACTATTTAAAGACAAACTGAGTTAACACTAACACCAATCGTAAATAGACAGAGGGATACTTAACTGCAAGAACTCAAAAAACTCTACTCAGACAAAGTTGTAATGGCAACTAACAAACCATTGAAGACACGGAGTCCCAAACACGGCTAAATATGGGTCACAGGACGGGTCACAGGGGTGACCAGCTGCACCTCACGACACGGCAACGTGGACAGGGGAGGGCGGAGGGGCCTGGAGAGGCCGGTTGACATGTTAACTGTGATGCATAAAACTGAATCTTACAACGGGAGGGTTAAGTGCAGAAGGTACAAATCTTCACCCCTCGGGGGCTTTATCTGTATTGGTAGTTCATGCTGTGGTCTGCGTTTCTGCCATAGCCCCCTTGTGATGACTGGTAGGAGCTGGGAGGACCGCTGTAATTCTGGCCGGACCCTGGAGAGTTGTAGTTTGACTGTGACGAGTAGCCTCCTAATTGAGAGAGGAATGGGTCAGAAGTGAGGGGCACAAGACCCACCCCGTGGTCAGTGCTCGGGCATCAGCCAACACTCAACAGAGCTGTGTCTGTCCATGAGATACAGCAGCAGAGCAGCCCTGGAAGTGCCACTTTGTTAAGTGCCTTTCCAGGGTCAGCGGGCCTAGTTCTCACGAGCCCTGAGAGGTGGGGCCATCAAGCAGGGCTTACAAGGAGTAGGGATCTGTCCAGTCACAGATGCGTCAGCCATAGGAGCTATGATCAGGCACTGCCTGAGCGCAAGGCTGAACTCACCACCCCCAACCAGAGTTCACACAGCAGGCTATTTGGCCCTCACTGTTCTCAGCATTTTCCCCTGCTGCTGCCAACACTTACAAGAGGGCAATTTCTGGACTTCTCTAGCAGGGGCAGGGGGCTCAGGTTTGATTGCTAGTAGGGGAGCTAAGATCCCACATGCTATGTGGCCAGAAAGTTACAAGAAGTAAAATAAATTTGGGTCTTAAGAACCCCTGTGGGCTCTGTTGGCTCTGAGTTTAAGCCTCCCCTCACCCCACTGTGCCACCTGCTTCCCCAGGCCCACCTTGTTTGCCTTGGTATGAGGAGCTGCCCCCAGAACCTCCATAGCCCCCATGTGACCCTGGGTTGTAGGACGATCCGCCTGAGCCGTAGCTGTTCCCGCCGCTTCGGCCTCCACTACCACTGTAGTCTGGAGCAGAGAAGACAGTGTGGTTAAGGGGCTGTGGCCACGATGTGGCTGGGCATGCTAGGTTTACCCTTGGCTGAGACCATAGGCCTTTGCAGAAATCCCTGTTTTAACTGTCTGAACTAGGCAACCTGTCCAACCATGAAGTGCCAGGGGTCACTGGAGTCCTGTAATGGCACCACATTCTGAAGCCCAATTCCATCCTGCCTGCTCCAAGCCTCCTCCCTTTTCCCACCTGGCACCCAGCGACCCCTGCCGGGCCCACTCACAGACAGCACAGCTTCCTTAAGGACAGCCCAAGGATGCCCCGAATCTTGTCGTGCTGTATCTCCACAGGAGGCGAAGAAGGGGGCAGTAACTGAGCATCTGCTGGGGGCTGTCTCCAGAGCCTAGCCCTGGAGGTGAGCTCATAGCAGCTGGCCTGGCCTCACAGGCTCTATCTATTCTGGTGCCCCAGCCTCTGGAACCATGGAGAAGGCAACAAGGAGGGCACAGCAAAGACCTGGACTGGGAGACTCGGTGCCAGGGTTTTCCTGACGCCTGCCCTGTAGCCAGCGTCGCTAGGCTCTCCACCATGCCTGGGGAGGTGCTCTGCCAGCCAACTCACTGAATTTGCTCTCGTAGCTGTAGTCGGATCCGCCTCCACCTCCAGGGGAGCCGTAGGAATTGGAGTACGAGGAGTAGTTGCCTTGTCCGTGATTGTAGCCTTTCTGCTTGCCCTGTGGGGGTCCGTAGTTGCTGTACTGGCTCTGGCTGTAGGACTGTTGCTGGCCTTGGTGGGGCTGGTAGCCTGAGCCATATGAGGGCTTCTGTTGGCCCCCGTGCGGCTGCTTCTTCCCGGCGTGTTTTGGGGGCACTGGGGAGTTGTAGTTGTCACCTTGGTAGTAGGAACCGTAGCCAGAAGAGCCACCACCGCCCCCGCCGCCGCCACCACCGGCATTCCCCGAATGCCCTCCGTTGCTGTAGAACTGACCTAAACAGGAAGGCAGCAGGTCAGGCGGAGGAGGGGGAAATGGGGAAGGGCAGGAGGGGGTGGTTGCAGCTGTGGGCCCTGAAGGCTGACCCACAAGCCCATGGCCCAGGCCGGGACAGAGGGACGGAGGCAGGACAGTGAGGAGTGGTGGCTCCGGTCCATCAGGCAGCCTGGCTGGGGCTGGCCCCAGCCTTCAGCTCCACTCACCCATCAGCTGACGACAACAATGGATCTTTGCCAAGCAGCGGCACGACAGCAGGCCGACAGCAGCTTTTGCAGCAGATGTCAACATTATAGTGAGATGGGCTCCAAGCGCGGGATGACATTCACGACTAGCTTGCTGCTACCCAAATGTCCCCAACAGTGACAGGAAAAGCAAAGCCCCACAGAAGCAGCCAGCTCCGACCCTGTCCTCCTCCCCTCGCCCCCCCAACTCCCCGCTGTGCTGGGAAGAGGCTCGGCAGTCCAAGCCCTGTGACCTCAGGAGATATTCTGTAATGACGCCCCTAAAGCCAGAGCCATTCATGGAAGACTAGCTGGTCTAACCAATGACCTGGGATGTCTCCCGGGTGTGACTTCCACAGCCTCATGGGGAAATCAAACACCAGAGTTCGGTTCCCAACGCCCAGGTGAGGCCTCCCACAGGGCACCCCCCTCATTCCCAGCACAGCTGCCAGGCACAGGCGGGACCCAGTGGCAGGACTAACAAGTGTGCAGCGAGGCCACCACATTCTCAGGCCCTGAAGCAGAAAATGTCACAATGGATACCCGCCTCCCCAACGTTGGTCGCTAAGTATAGACCCTGGTTTGTTAACAGTCCCCAACACTCAGATGGATCCATGGGGGATGGGCCTGATAAGGCAAGGTGATGGAAGGCGGAGGTCAGGTCATGTGGGTGGCTCTCTGACCCAGCCAGGCAATCCCCGACGTTCACGCAAGGGCAGCAGAGTCCCTGGGGCAGGCAGACCTGGGCACACTACCTCTGGATGGCTGCTGCCCCTGACACAGCCAGCCATTGTGTGTGCCCGGGATGGGGGAGGAGGAGAAGGGAATGCCCCCACACACCCAGTCCTTCCTTCCTATATTTAGCAGCAAGTCTCCAGTCTTTTGAATGAGGTGAATCTGGGAGTTCTCAAGGACCTTCCACCCACTGCAGATATATGTCTCATACCACTGTGTCTTGGGTGGTTTGGACAATAATTTGGATAGAGCTAATTTGCCACATAAGTTAATTTCCTCGAGACCCCTCCACTCAGCCCACCAGAAGGCAGAAACACCAGGGAGAAGGCTGTGTCCCCAGTGCGAGAGAAAACATGCTTTGGTTCCTGGAGGAGGGGCGGTACCCCCTTGAGACTCCCCCCTCCTCTCTGCAGCCCACCACTTCAGCTGCCCACGGCCTGCACTGAGCGCCTCCTCGCCCCTCCGCCAGCGTGGGGATGAATGAAGACGCCAAGGACTGAGGGCTTGTTACTTTAACATGTATTGATTAAAAAAAAAATAATAAAGGGGAGGGAAAGTTTTCAACGTCATTTCAGGATAACTATTTCCTGGTATAAAAAGACATTATTCTCAAACAATAACGTTCTTAAAAAAAAAATACATCATGCAATCAAAGTTTTCAAAAGTTTCACTGAATGTTTCAAACCCCTGGGAACAAACTATGGAATAACCGTTTTGACCAGTTTTTTTCCTGAATAAACGCAAAATCTTGCAAGTCAATGTGGAGGCAGGCTTTGCTGCAAGAATTGTTGATCAGAGCCAAAACCACACTCGTTCCCAAGAAGGGCTCCCGCCAGGAAACGAGGGTCTCATTCAAGAGCCAGAACGCCTTGGTGCACCTCTACATGCAGGGAGAAGCCCCAGCTCAAGCCTGCAACTTCCGGAGAGAGGGCAGTAGCTTTCCAGGCCTTTTGGAACCTGTCGTGGGAGCAGGCTGGCAGCACAGGGCCTGCTGGGGGGCTTGGCTCCTCACTGGAGAATTAGGCGCTATGTATTAGGCTCTTTCTACTTGGATATTTTTAAAGCCCCATTTAAAAGAAAAAGGAAAAAAGAAAAATCCTTAAGAATCCCATGCATTTGCAGTGATGAGTAGGACTTGCAAAATTCTACGTTCTCATTTCCTTAAAGCCTGTCTGTTTCTTGCACTAAGAGTGGAAGCACAGTTTTGATACCTTTGAGAGTTCACCTCTAGCTAAAGCAGCCACAGAATATCGCACTCCGGAACAAGAACCCACCAGAGCAGTTACAAAAGATGGAAGAGGTTAACTTAGCACAATGTACAATTCCCCAACGTTCCCAATGTTTCACATGCTTATGGAAAAAAAGGCAGATTGCTCTGGATTCGGATGTGGTGAAACTGTTACTGTCAAAGGCATCAAAGAGATTTGGGGATTTGTTAAAAGGTTAAAAATTCATACAAAACCTGCTGTAAATTAAGACAAAGGTAGATTAAAATGCATTATTATCTGTCTCTTAAATAAAGTAATGCTTTCCATAAAAAGCAAAGGTGGGCTTTTGCCTTGATGCTGACCAACGCTGGCTCTAGAATTCTGTGCAGTTCTGCACAAAAACGCATTCTCTGAAAAATTGTTTTCCACTTATTGTGAACTTCAATAGGACCAAGTTCAAAGGCAAATCACGATAAAAACTGCCATTGTCTTAAATTCTGCAGGCTAAGAGTTTCAGACAAGCTGCGGTGACAAGCCACGGTTGAGAAACCCAGTGAAGCACAGGGCACAGCACGGACACTTTGGGTTTTGGAGTTCGAGAAAATTGGAGTAAAAAGTTGATTTTGTGTGCAATACTTTTAGATGCTCTAGGAAGACCCAAAATCATGATAGCCGTAGCAGTCTGTGAAAAAGTCACCTACAAAAGGGGGAGACAGAGCAGAGAAAAAAAATTAGAATTCTTTTGAAAAAGGGCACAGAGCGCCACATTTGAAATTCATGTTTTAGATTTCTCTGCTCCTGTAACCCCCCAATGAAGGCTCCTTCTCAAGACAAGAGCTGTGCACTGTCAGGAAAAGCGTATTCACAGGTTTGGTGCTTCGCATGGCTTAAAGCAGAGAAATTTAAAATTTTGATTTTTAACGAATTTGCCAGTTAGTTATACAATGTGAGCCTTAACACTTAGAGAGTAAATTATGCTTCTGCAGCATGGGGGCGCTGGAGGACCACTTGCCCTAACACCAAGCACAGGTGCCAGCCGCCCATGAATCTCAGGGAGGCTGTTGCTGCTAATACTGCTGGGCCACCCTGCTCTAACTCAGGCCACGGGAGCTAAACTGCAGTTTCTTCCCAAGCTCAGACAAAGAGAAACACGCACTTACTGTAGCCGGCAGTCGCTGAGTTGCCTCCATACCCGTAGCTGCCATACCCGGCGCCTGAAAGGGAATGGACAGGGTCACCAGGGTGGGAGATTGTCTGCCCCACCCATGCCTCTTATGCCAGGGGTGGGGGTGGTGTTCCCACCCACTGCAGGGAGCAGGCCAGGCCCCTGGGGACAGTGCAGGACAGGGTCCTCACCAGCATTCATGTAGCCTCCATGGTTGGCACCACCGAACCCTCTCCCTCTCCCTCGACCACGGATGTTCCCTCCTCTTCCCCGTCCTCGGAGGTTGGGGGGTGGGGGTACTTCATTGTGCATGGGACCCCCCATGCCGAACCCCGGGTTATGTGGCTGGATGGGAGGAAAGACAGACAGCTTACATTCACCTCCCACTCAAATGACCAGAGAACACCCGCCAAGGAGAGAACACCCAGAGAATTCAGGGCTGGACACTCACCTTAGCAGCAAATTTTGGGCCACCTCTCACAGGCACAGGGGCTCTCTTCTTCTTGTTGGCCTCCAGGGAGAGAGGGGCATCAGGGAACAGCTTTTCTAGTGCAGCCAGGGCGGCATATGCTTTGGCCACCTTTTTGTTTGAGCCAGCACCCTGAAACTTCTGGCCGTCCACCTCGACCTGGGAAGAACAGATGTGTGTCAGGGGTGACCCAACACCGCCCTTGGGGCAGGGACCTCTCCAAAGACCCCAGGTCCCCATGGGAACCACTTCTGGGACCACTCACCTCCATGACGAAGCGTTTGTCGTGGCTGCCCCCTGTCTCTGAGATGAGTTCGTACTTGAGGCCACGCCTCTTCTCGTTAAGTTCCATAACAGGGTTCTTGCCATGCTTGGTCAGGATCGGCCCCTGCTGTTTTACGTTCTCAGGGAAAACAGAAAAGAACACCAACAAACTCAGCTAAGGTATTTCCAACAGGTGGCAGCCGCCCCTGTGTTAAGGGTCTGAGGCCCTCCGCTCCACTCACTGCTGCCCACCCCCTGGAAACCATCCGCGGGCTTGCCAGCAATGGGACCACCTCCCCCACGCCGTCTCTCTCAGGGAAACAGCCGAGCCTCGACTGCAGGCCTCCCAGGTGCAGCCCCCGGTGTTGGGTCAACGCCAGCACAGGCTTTGACAGCTCACACTTCAACTCTGCCCCCCCAGGGCCCTGGACTGGAAGGCTGTTATGCTTCTGGAGGAAGAGAACGAGGACCAGTGACTGTCCTTGTTCAGGGGACCCCAGGGCACTCCTGTGGGGCCTCACAGCACCCACCCTGTGCTCACCTCGGTGGTGGGATCAGAGGGGAAGGCAGCACTGGGCGTCGAGACGGTTTCCACCACAGGTGGAGGGGCCACCACGGCAGGCTTTGCCTCTGTCTCCTCAGCGGAGTCCTCCCCCTTGCTGGAGTCTCTGCCTTCAGCACCCGTGGGCAAGCCCATGTCCTGTAACACCTGCAGCGGGGGGAGACGCCACGTCCCCAGTGAGGAAGGGCTTGCCCAGACAAGAATTCTCCCACATCCAGCACCCTGAATCAGCAGCTCTTAGGGAGGCATCCAGCCAACTGGAGGCACTTCCCTGAAGCTCCCAAGACCACCAAATGCCCACCTACATTTGGAGGCCCTGCGCCCCTCAATGACGGCATTCTGGCCGTGTGTGCCTTGGCCACTGGTCAGGTCTCTGTTTCAGTGTTCCCATTCCCTCCCTCAGCCTCGTGCTTGAACAGGGGGAAGTGGCTCTCAATGGGTGTAAAGCTGAGGGAGGCGCTTCGCCGTTCCACCGCATTGCCGGCCACACTCACCTTCACAGCCACGTGCAGCTTGGCCGTCTTTTTGGAGGGCCCAGAGGCCTCGAAGGAGCTCCCGTCCACCTCAACTGACATGGTAAAAATGGGGGCGTGCACTGGACCGGTCTGGGAAATCAGTTTGTACTGCAGCCCTGGTTTGAGCTGGTTCAGTCTCATCAGGGCATTCATTGCTTGTGGAGGCTCTGCCTTCTCCTCTAGAGAGAACATAGTAACGCCGCTCTAGAATGCCAGTCAATTCTGACCCTGACAGGGACACTCTCCTGACTGCCCCCCCACACACACCACGTGGTGGAATGGGCAGGAGACTGGGTGGCCAAATGTGCTGAAGGCCTGCCTGCCCTGCTATCCAGACCCATACCTTGACTGTGGTCACCAGCTGAGGTGCATCCATCTTAGTTGTGTTCCATGCCCATGCTAAGTTTAATCACTCCCCTTTATGGATCACAGCCTTGTCATGGCGAAGGGGCTTGCACAGCTCAAGGAAGCTATGAGCCATGCCATGCAGGGCCACCCAAGATTGATGGGTGGAGTTCTGACAAAATGTGTTCCACTGGAGGAGACTGGCAAATCACTCCAGCATTCCTGCTGTGAGAACTCCATAACCAATTACTCTCAAAAGGACTTCCACATCACATCCGAGAAAAACAGAACAAAAGCAGGTATGTCACCACTTTGAGCTAAACCTTCATGAAGCCAGATGGCAGCTAAAACAAGGACCATGCGTGAATGTTGGTACCTTTCTTCTGAATCTTCTTCTTCTTTTTGCTAGGAGACTTTTCCTCCCCATCTTCCTCCATGGGGCGTTTCATGGGCGTAATGGCGTAGGTGGTGCTCGGGGGTATTTGAACTGAAACAAGACAAGGACGGCAGCAGCTCAGACTCTAGCCTGTCCTCCGCCAGGAGCCCATGATGACATCGCCGTCTGGGCCCAGGCCCCGCGGCCTCCGTACCTGTATAGTCCACTGGGTTTTCATTCTTTGGTTTCTTGGGCATCTTAGATGGCAGAGGGTCCATACCCAGTACTTTATGGAGCTGGCCGAACGCAGCTAGTCGCAGCGCGTGCTGGAGAAGGGGAAGAGGAATCTGACTCAGCCGCCCTGCACTCCCAGCCCTCATGTGTGCGCTCACTAATGCCTCCTGGAAGGGGTGGGAGCTGAGGTGGTTGCTAATGGTCTCCCCTATAACAGCAAGGGGTCCTCCGCCAGCCAGGGGAGGGCCTGATTGCCAGGGCCCAGCCTTGCTGTGGGGGAAGGCCAGCCTGTGACCACCCCCCTCAAAAGAATACAGGAGACCCCAACCTGGGGACTGGTTGCCACACGGAGCCACGGGGTGGGCCTGCGAGGGAAGGACCCCTGGAGCAGTCCGCACAGCAAATACGTCTCCCTGCTGAACTCGGGTGTCTAAAAACGGCACTCGAGCAGGCCAAGGGGGGGCAGGTGACAACCTCGCGTGGCGCCAGGGGAAAGAAGCAGCCCAGGTTGGGGCGCCCTGTATCAGGCCCGAGCCCCTGACCTTCGGGCCCCAAGCTGAGCCTACCCTGAGAATACCCAGTAATGGAACTGGAAGCCAGCGATTACAGACTGGGTAAGGGCTCACGTGGCAATGGCGACGACTATACCTGCGCACTCTGTGTGATATCTTCCCGTTGCTGTCTGTCTAGATGCCCAATAGCATCAGTGGCTTCTTTTTCACAAGGGTCATAAATGCCAGAACCATCTGAAGGCAGGAAACAAGGAAGATATGCAGAGGATTATCTTTTAGCATCTCGGAAGCGTGGTGCTGGGCTGAGGGAACCAAGTGCGTTACCCCCCGCGCCCCATCCACACCCAGCTCTGGAAAACACGCCGGGCTCAGTGACCCACTCGGCGACCAGCCCGTGAGAGAAATAAGCCACTTGTGTCTCAGAGCAAGGAGCTCGCGTGGGAGTGGGTCACTACTGCCCCGGATCCGCCCGGAGTCACAGCTGCGGAGCCGGCACAGGGCTGGATATGATGGTGCAAGAGGGTAGTCACATGCTTCACCCCTGGGGGGACACGGGGCTGCTGCTGCCCTACCCACTCAGGGGACCCGCCGGGAAGTGGCCTCGGGGCCTTGGTCCCTGTCCTTTCCTTTCCCTGCCACCTGCAAAGCACAAGGCCCCAACCTGGCATGACGATGCCCGAAGCCAGGCACTCCAGCACCCTCCGCAGGGCCTCGCCAGCACCCATGGGTCTGTTGGCTGTGCCGATGGACTTCTCACAGAGAAGCTCGAGGGGCTGAAAGGGAAGAGGGAGAGTTAGTCACCAAGTCCAGGAGGGAGCAGGCTGACTCTGAGGCAGTGTCCCCCTGTGTGTGTGTTTATCAGAGTCAAGGCCCTCCAAGTTCCCAAGCCAGATTCACAAGCCAGAGAAAGCACACCTAGGACGGGGCTCCACCATCTTCTCCGTAAAGGGAGTGATGTTAAGTCTCTTAGGCTGTAGGGGCCAAGAACTGAAGCTGTGTACTTAGGTACTTAAAATGCAGCATTTAGAAAGATAAAAACCAGGAGGGGATGTATGTATACTTATAGCTGATTCATGTTGCTGTACAGCAGAAACTCATACAACACTGTAAAGCAATTATCCTCCAATTAAAAAATAATTTTAAAAAAAGCCATTCTTCACCATAGACTATAGAAAGAGGCAACTGGCCAAAATAGGCCTGTGGGCCTCAGTCTGCTGACCCTTGTCTCAGAGCAGCTACAAAAGCGTCTACACGGAGTGGAGCCTGTTCCAGTAAGTACACCGCTGGCTGAGCTGTGCATCCTCCTCTGGGTTCCTCTCAGCCCCACCCGGGGTGTGGCACTCAGCAGGAGCTCAACAAGCAGCTCTGATGGGATGCATCGGCCACACCCCAACGGGCCACTCCAGCCTGCTGACCAGCAACCCAGCCCTGGGGTCTGGGAAGTCTCTGCACACATGACCCAAGGTGACTACAGCTCCAAGGTGCCTTACCCATCCTCTGAGGGGACCCCAGGTGGGCACTCGGGTGCACAGGTCCCTCAGGACCCGGATGACAATGACACACGACTTCAGCCCGTTGGCTCTGGCCTGGAGGAACAAAGCACAGGCTCTTTACCCCAGGGCACCTCCCTGAACACGAGGCAAACATGAAAAACACAAGCCTCAGGGTGCTACTTTGTCAAGGGTAAACGAAGGTGAACGTTCACGACCATCAAGTGTGTGGTCGGCAGCAACTCCAACAAGTGGACAGTAATAACGTCATTACTCTTGGCACAAAGCAGCAGCTCCCCACCTACTCGGTCACAAGCCTCCTGGGGGATGTGTCAAATTTGTCTATGCGTGCTCCTTTAGCAACCGCACGCCAGCAGTTGCTAAGTTCAGCACAGCGCTCTTCAACGTTACCAAAACTTTATGGTGAAAGTTAGCCAAGTTAAAACTTAGGAATTCTCTACCGAAAGACAAATAGAAGAACAAAATGCAAACCTGGAACCACTTGGCGTGTCGGAGGGACGCCAAGGCAGCAAGGCATTTCTGCCTGTCCAGAACGTCCGGGGGGTCGTTGACTGATAGCGTTTCTATTCATGGATGGAATAAGAAGACAAGGTACAGTTTGACCAAGGGGTTTCTGTCAGGTGGAAAGGGGATGTGGCAGCTTCCTAAAGGGCAGCTGAGGCTCCCAGAATCTCAAGTCCTCTCCACCCTTGACCAGGGAAGGAGATGCTTGAGCACACTGAACTCAGCCCCGAGAGGAGATTGTAAAAATCAGAGGCCCCCTCCAAAAAAAAAAAGAAGAAAAAAAAAAAAACCAAAAAGAAAAACAAAAAAAACAAAAAGAAAAACAAAAACAAAGTGGGAAGGTACTCTAAAAGGAACAATCCCATGGGGGAGGGGGACAGATAGGTGGACCCTATCTTCTAATAGATGGTTACCTTGCTTCCTCTCCCCAGGATCTCCCAGTAAATGAGCTATGCTAAAAAATTCATTAGCAAAAAGAAAAAACAAAAACCAAAACCGGAAAAAAAAAATAGGTGGGGGGAGTAGAAATGCACTCCCTCTCTGCCTCCCACAGGTCATCCCCTGAGGCAACCATGGCAAAGGGGACCACCTCCGCCCGCCAGGCGGGACTGCCCCAGCCCCAGCCCTTGACAGAGTCAGTCCTGTTGGTCAAAGGTCCAGCGTCCCTGAATTGATCAACTAGAGGGCTCTGGTGGTGAACCGGTATCGGAACCGAAGGGCACTGAGGAACCTCAACAAGGGTGCGCTTGAGCCTGTGCTGCAGCAGAACCGGGGCGTTTGTCGCTCCCACCACCTGTGCGTCAGGGGTTTGGATAAGGCCAGTCACCCATCCACCCAGAGATGCGCAAGGGGCCCTGGGCGGACTCGGAATCGTGAAAGCATGAGCACTGTCCGAGGTTCCAGGATTTGGTCTGAAAATTACTCCACTGTTAGAAAACACTTTATCCAAAACTCTGCCCCAGCTCTCTGCATCTCGATCACGGCCACAGGTAACAGCAGCCAGTGGAAGAAGACAAACGAAGAGGCCCTGGTTCTACTGCAACACAAGCTGTTTGCACAAGTCCAACGTGATACTCATGCAGATACCATCTGGTTGTCTTCCGTACTTTAAAAACCCTACAGTCACCGGGGACACGCTTTTCCAAGGCCAGAGACTGGCTCAACCGAAAAAACACCTTTAACACTGATAAGAACATCCAAGGATTAGGGCGGTGCAATCCGCTCGGAAAAGTACTACTCACTTTTTGTGCAACTGTTTTTTCAACCTCCCAGAACGGAAACCCAATGGGAGATGTGAGCTCGAGTAAAGGTGGTCAAAGCTACACCGCTAGCCTTTTATCAGAGCAATCTAAAACTTCATAGCACATTTTAACAGTGAGGGGATACCACAGTGCCAACGCCCTGCTGGCCTTTCTCAGCCTCCCTACCTCCAGCTAATACTTTCTCCATTTCTTCTCTGACAACAGGGGAGGTCAGGTGGATGGTCAAGGACAATGGAGGCTCTTTTGTGTTTTTTATCACAATCGCAGCGTCATCAACAGACTGGAGTATTTCATACTTGTCATCTGTGACAGCCTACAAAAGAAAATGCAACTGTCAAACACTTGCTTCCCAAGACCATCAACAGTTCTTTTGAGCTCCTGATTACAACTACAGGCCAACTTCTTGGGTTGTGACTGACAGCAGCGCCTTCCACTAGGGGTCAGAACGCCCTCTTACTGGACAGGTCTTTGGCCATCTTCCAGGTACTCCAGGGAGGAGATGACTACTTAGCAGAGGAAGCTTTGTAATACAATGTTAAGAGTTAAGGGTCTGGGAGGAGATGGCCGTGTGAAATCCTCACTGTGTCACTTGGGAGTCACGTAACTTTCGACAGATCACTCCATCTCATCAAGGCTGTGGTTTCTGATTTGTAAAACGGACTTAGGGACACGACCGACACCCAAGGCGGCAAAGGAACTGAACCAGACACGGCACAGAAAGCACAGCACCCAGGGCGGTGTGGGCAGCCAGCCACCGCTGTTTCCACACACGGACGAGCAGCTATCACAGGGCGTGGAATGAAAACTGAGGGGTGCAACAGTTTCATATGGCAACTATGAAAGCACGTACTTGCTGCAAATGCATGCTACAAGGGTCTATAAAATGACGTTCATGCCTGTAACTTCTGCTTTCTTCTTTATACCAGTTTATATGCCCTATAAAGAAAACTTGAGTATTTATGACTTTTGTCAAAGAGAAAAAAAAAAGTTTCGGGGAGAACAAAAAAAGTTTTGGGGAGAACAAAGGCACTGTAGAGAATCCAAGCTGACTTTGCTCCACCTCAGCATTATTAGACGTGCCACAGACCACTCTTGGTGGCAGGGCGTCCTGTGCACTGGAGGACCTCGGAAAGCCTCTCCAGCCTCCACCTACAGATGCCGGCAGCACCGCACCCACTCTGCTGAGATAACTTACACTACCTCTAAACTCACTCCATGTCCCCTGGGGTGCAAAATGTGCTCCAATCAAAAAACACTCATCTATATGATAAATATATACTTTCTTGGGACTTCCCTGGTAGTAGAGACTCCACACTTTCAATACAGGGGGCACAGGTTCAATCCCTGGTAGGGGAACTAAGATCCCGCAGGCCGTGTGGTGTGGCCAAAAGAGAAAAACAGGGGTAAAAAAACCACCTTTGCATCTCTCCATAAACACTCTACGGAAATGGTCTTTCCTTTAGAAACATCTATGTCAACTTAATTTTCTACACTTAATATACTTTTTAATAGATAAAGATGGAAACTAACTTAAAAAACTATCACTAAAACAAAAACTTCAGGGCTGCCTTCCCTTTTAACAGCTCCCCAAAGCCTTTCCACACTGCATTAGCTGCTCATTTCAATTCTGACCTCTGTCCTGAATCCCGAGGGGTCAGTCACACATGACAGGAGATTTACATGGGAAAATGAACAGTGTATCTATGGGGTGAGAATTTCTACTTTCTTCTTTTCTTATCCTGTGGCTGAATCCAGGGTAATGTCCCCAGGAGGCACTGAGGGGCAACAACACACAGACATTCTGAAGCCCAGACATCTCACCAGCCGGGGACGCGGGGTCAGTTACTGAGTTCCCCGCACCTCAGTCCCATCCACTAGAGTACTTAAGATGATCAAGCCCCACTTCAGTCATCATGATGAAATGATGTGTGCAGAGCTTGTCTGGCCTAGGGCCTGGTTCAGTGAATGCTCAAGAAATGCCAGAAGTTACTATTTATATAGTACTTCTGCAGTGAGGCAAATAAATTGGTTAAAAACAACTTTTTTGAAGTCCAGGTTTGCATTAAGGAGGAAGACTTGATAACTGAATATCCTTTGCAGCCACCCGCCCATCCATCCATTGCTGGAGTCTGGATGTGAAGGTCATGCCCAGTGCCGCCTGGTGCACAGCAGGCTCCCGGCCCGGCTGCCGGGTGTCTCTGCAGCATCCTGTCGGGCAGCTACAGAAATGTGAGAACGGCAGGGGCCAGGCTGGGTGTGGAGCATGCCTCCCGGGGCACAGCACAGTTGGTCATGTGTTCCCCTGACCACCCTGCATCCCCAGTGGAAGTGGGCACACTCACAGTGAGCTGGATGGCCAGGTTGTCAGCCACCTTGTCCAGGAGGGCAGTTGTGGGCTTCTCCTTACACAGCAGCACCAACTCCAAGTCCAAGTCCCCCTTGAGCAGTAGGCCCTTTGCCACGAGGCCAACACGCATCACTCCCCTCAGGGTTCTGGTCATGTGCTCTGTCTTCTGCTCCCTGAGAACAGCCCAACACAGGCCCAGTGAGATTCAGGCTGGCCAGAACCCAGAGGCGCCAGAAAGGCTGGCGTTTCTTAGAAAAAGGAGAGGCTCAACCCTGCACTGGCCAGTCTCCCTAGATATAAGAAAAACACCTTACAAAGCCAACCTACCCAGCCCCTTCTTTGCCCTCGTCTTCCGCAGGCACATCCACATTCTCAGACTCGGCATGGTCGCTGCTGCCTTTCTCTTGCTCATCGATCCAGTCAGACACAGCTTTGAGAGCCCGCTCTGTGTGGGACACCATGTTCTGGACTGCCTCCAGCTCCTCTTGTGTTGGGTAAACGGAAGAGTGCTTTGCCATCACATGGCGATCATCATTCACAAAAATTCTCACTGGACGCTGGAGATGTGAAAACTTAGTTAAAAACGATGTAAGGAGACCAAGCAGCTTGATGCTTAATCTGTTCAGCTGTACAGCTCACAATTACACACATGAAAGTAAGACTATATGAACACATCTGAAGATCTGAGAAGGACAACCGGACATAGCAGCCGTGCTTTCTCTCGGCCACGGGAAGAAGGGGGCACGTTACACATTTCTGTATTACTACAGCTGTTACAGTACGTACTTAGAGAGTCTACTGAAAAATGACCATAAAACCAAATGCTCTGGGGAGGCAAGACCGGTGAAGGCTACTGAGAGGTACAAATTACCAAGTATAAAATAAATTAAAAGGACAAAATGTACAGGATAGGGAATGTAGCCAATATTTTATAATAACTTTATATGGAATATAAATATGAAATGACTGTTGTACACCTGAAACTAATATACTGTAAGTCAACTATACTTCAAAAAAAAAATCAAATGCTTTGGGGCAACACCACAAACATTTTTGTACGTGAATGAAGAAACAGTATCTATGATTAAGAAAATGAATTTCTTACCATTTTTACTTCACTTTATCTGCAGTGTCTGGAAATCAAATTTTTGCTTATCTTTTCAAATTGTGACAGATTTCCTTGCTGTTATCAATACTTCAACTATCTATAAGATCAGAAAATCTTTTTTAGTTTCATGTATTTCATCGGTGGAGGAGTCTGAGCAGTCAGATAATCCCGCAGGAGGAAAGCGATGCTGCCTCAGGAAGGAGTCTGTTAACACAGCAGGACACATCTCTATTTCCAAGTAATCACTAACCCAAGGTACAAACAACTAATTATAAAACTCCCCCAAAATGAAAACAGCTGGTTTCTAGAAGCCACGTTTGACTTCAGGCCCACACTCAAAATGGTTTTTACTTTAAAAAAAATCTCCTTTCAACATTTCGCGATATGAAGTATGCCAACTTTTACAAATAAACCTATTACCAAGCCTCCCCCAAATGGTATGGGTTAAAATGTTCAGCAAAATCTTGGTGTCTGGAGAAGGCAAAGAGAAGGAAGGAAGGCGCGAGCTCTGACCCTTGAGGGTTATGAAGACGTGGAAGGAGAGCAGGAAACAGAGGGCCCCAGACAGCTGCTGTAGATTGGTGAGGCAGGACCTTCCAAAGCGCCAGGGGGACACGCCCCCACAGCACGTGGCCACCCCTGGGCTCAGCTCTGCAGTGGCTGAGACCACTGAAGAGGACAACACAAGTCTCCAAGACAAACACAGCTATAATTACAATTTTGGACTCTAAATAACATGCTGGCTACAACCTACTCAGTTCCCACTCTGTGCAAACAGTCTGGTCCACACTGAAATCTTCCAAATGAGTAAACAACCCAAAAAGCCTCATCAGCAGAGGAGGCAACAGATTGACTCCACCCATTCCATCCAACCACATAACAGCTAGCCCCTTCCATCCACATTGGTTGTTACCAGCCAGTGCAGTAGGTTCATCTCAGAAAGGCATTCACTTCAAGGATAAACACTGACAAGACTAGCCCAAATGAGAATTTCCCATAATGCTTTAGGACTAGCTAACTACCATTGAAAACTTAGGGGTTGCCAACTAAAGCCTGAAAATCTAAGGGTGGAATGAGAAGTGATATTCCTGCAGAATCAGGCAAGACGACAGATGGGGTCTAATGCTTCATGACGGGGACTGAGAGAAGGAAGAAGACCACAAGTCCCCGGGCTCAGCCCTGGCTGTGCCTGAGCCCTTGGTAAGCCACTCACTCAGTAGTCACCAAGTGGGAGCTTTTGCCACTACCTGTGTGGCCTTCAAGTTCCTTGGAGGTTCCTTCAACCCGCAACATGGAATCTACTCCTCTAGCTCTTCAAGGAGGGTGTGAAAATTAGATGAGTTGGCCTGTGGAAAGCATGGAGCACAAATCCCACAGACCCTAAAAAAAAAAAAAAAAAGCACTGACTTCTACTACAAGTACGTCGTCAGGTTGTTGTGGGGGCTAATAATAAGCACATGCAAAAGCACATCCTGGATAAGGAATGAATGACACTATGGCTGTGTTTGAAAAGAACGTCGTTACCTCAGATACACATTAAAGATAAATTTATGGCTTAAACTACACGTCTGATTTTTGCTTGTTTTAAAATACTTTAGTGAGGGATTTCCCTGGTGATCCAGAAGGTAAAACTCTGCACTCCCAATGAAGGGCGTCTGGGTTCAATCGCTGGTCAGAGAACTAGATCCCACATGCCACAACTAAGAGTTCGCATGCTGCAACTAAGACCCGGCTCAGTCAAATAAATAAAAATAAATATTAAAAAAAAAACTAGGGGTGAGGTGGGGAATGGAGAAGGGAACCCTAGGACAAACCAACACTGGAAAACGTTAATACCTTTTGAAGATGGAGATGGGTAGAATGGGGATCACTGTGCGTGTCTGAAAATTTCCATTATAGTTCTTTTTTTAAGTGCATAGCAAACTGAAGAATTCTTGCAAAAGTGCACCCATGGCAGGTAATCTAAAATG
The DNA here is from genome assembly GCF_029378745.1 of Bos indicus. NCBI lineage: Eukaryota > Metazoa > Chordata > Mammalia > Artiodactyla > Bovidae > Bos > Bos indicus. The sequence continues at coordinate 14,899,666 of NC_091766.1, read as the reverse complement.
TAAGCCAAGTCTCAGAAAATAAATTCTAAACCGACAAGAAGCAGGCTGTTGGAAATCACAGCTGACTGGTGAGAAGCCCATGGTAAACAGTCACCAGTCCTGGACAAATCTACACTGCAACTTCATCAGTCTGATAAAGAAGGATGATGTTTAAAACTGCACTTAGTCAGAAGTATTCCCTGTGCACCTCCCCTGTACAGGCCCTGAGCCAGAGGCTGGGAGGGTGATGAACACAGCAGGCAAGCCCCCAGTTCCTGTGGACCTGGCCACCCTAAAGGACAAATGCCTTCCCTCCAAATCCAACATGGCGCCAGGAGCCAACGCATCACCACTCTATACTTACCACTTCTTCATCTTAGTCTTCCTCCAACACAGACATCAGATACAGAGGCTTAAAAGTAACAGAGGGTTTAAACCAAGATCCCAGGGACCAAAGACCTTTTTATTAAGGGCTTTGTAGGACTGATACTGTCTAAAATCTTCTAAAAGGAGCTCCCAGAAGAAGTAGTTGATTCAGCACCTGATGCAGAACCATGGTAGGTGAGCCCGGGTCAAAATGCAGTATCAGAAAGCCAGGAAGAGACTTCCCTGGCAGTCCAGTGGTTAAGACTGCACTTTCAAGATCAGACGAGATTGGGCGCCTTCAGGCTGATATGGCTGGAGACAAGACTGTACTTTCAAAGCAGGGGGCGCACACAGGTTTGATCCCTGGTAGGGGAACTTAACACCCCACGTGCTGTGTCGCATGGTCAAAAAATAAGAGTTGGAAAAAAAGAAAATAAAGGGAAGGAAGTGCTCAGTGATTACTGCTGGCATGTCCAAAGGATGAAGGAGCTGACTTGGGAGGGCTCCCACTAGCTATATTTGAGGCAACTGAGTATCAAAAACAAAAAAAAGGCCCATATGAAGTTCTCCAGCACAGCAAAAAACCCAAACTAAGCGGCAATTGCCTCCGTGGGATGGTGGCAGGGACACCTGGGAAGGGTGCCAGGAGCTTTCTGGGGTGGTCACAGTTTGCATCTGGATAATACTGTGGGGGATATGCATTGACCATGCATTGACCAAAATCCACTGAATGGTATATGCAAGATCTGTGCATTTATCTCAAAAGAAAAAAACCCCCCAAAACTGTAAGTAAATACTGGACTCTAGTTAATATCTAGAGGAAAGACCACAACTTTCTGCTACCTTTAAAAGTATCATAAAAATAGATACTGTTAACTCTAGGGCTTCCCAAGTGGTGCAGTAGTAAAGCATCCACCTGCCAATGCAGAAGACACAGGGTTGATCCCTCAGTTGGGAAGATCCCCTGGAGGAGGAAACGGCAACCCACTCCAGTATTTCTGCCTAGAAATTAGATGGACAGAGGAGTCTGGCGGGCTATAGTCCATAGGGTCGCAAAGAGCTGGGCAGGACTGAGCACGTGTGCAGACACAAATTAGCTCTATTTCAATGAAAATAAAGTGGCTGAAAGATGAGAATAGAGGAGAGAAGCGTGAAATACAACTGAAGTCAATGGCAGGACTCCGGTGTATAAACAGGCAAGCGTTGACCGTAAAACAGTGTCACTTTTTCTGTAAGTTTGAATCTTCTAAGAAAATGTTACAAATATATGACTAAAATGTATCCAGCACGTGAACAGTACAGGAGTCCACAATGATACTTATTTGACACCAATGGAGACATCCACACCCCAACTCCCTCATCCGAAGGGACCAAGGTTCACCCGGAGTTGATTCGGGGGATCTCTTCGAAAAACGCTATCTGACAAATCGAGACAGTCCAGAGAGAAAACTACCCTCGGACCGCTGGAGAACAAGACAGTCACTGTGTAGAACATCAGCCCTCGAGGACATCTGGCCAACCCCGAATGCTCCTGTCCTGTACTGCGGGAGGCTTCCATCCGCTGTCTTCACCCCTCAAACTCAGAGCATGTCTGTGCCTCTGCTCCAGCAGCTGCCTCCCTTGAGGCAGGCCCAAGAACCCTTCTCTAAAGAGACTCACTGGCTGAGGCCGGCTGTGACCACCACTCTTGGACCATCTGCGATCCTTCCACCCCCAGGCCTCCTCCGCTGGGCCAGAGCTTAGTGGCAATACCTCCTGATTCAGGGGAACAAAGTGACTAGACTACCTATTCTAGACTACATTTAAAAACTGGAGGCAGGAATCCCCTGGTGGTCCAGTGGTGAGGACTCTGTTTTTACCACCGAGGGCCAGGGTTCAAGGCCTGGTCGGGGAACTAAGATCTCATAAACCACAAGGCGTGGCAAAAATATTTAAATAAATAAAAATGAAAAACTGGAGTCAATGCGTTTTTGCTGAACGGGCCTCGCTTGTCTCTGTGTGAACCCAGATCTGTCATCCAAATCAGCCTATCAGAAGCCAGCTGCTCTGGTCCTGAATACCAGAGAATCCATCTCTCCTTTTCAAAACTGTGCTGTCAAGAAGCCCACAATACCCACCCATAAGCAACACTCCACTGCCCCCTGACAATCTTAAAGACAGGCTTTGAACTGCTCTTGCCACCTCAGTCAGAATTCAAACCGGGTCCAAGATGAAGCCTGATTTTTACCAGCCCCCAGCTTCTCTGAAAAGAAACCCAAGAAAGGAATGAGCAAAGAGCGAAGAATCAGGATCTTAAACTACCTGTGTGGTTTGGGATGTTCTAACCCACAGCGATCAGGTTTCCTTCTTTTGTTCTCAAAAGCAGCCCACCCACAGCATGCAGAGTTACAGAGGTTTAACAACACGCAGTGAGAGGACCATCTTTCTGACCTCTCACTAGCTGGAATATCCCAATCATGACGCTGGCAGTTGGGAAAGAAATGTGCCCAAGTCAGCATGTGTGGATCAACAAACGTTTGTAGAACTGAATGAACAGGTGTGGTGACAACACCCTAACAGGTATGGCCCCCACCTATCTTGCAGAATAAACTGCACCCCCTCACCGCCATCCAGGGTATTTCACAAAACTAGAGCCCTGGTCACTCTGGGAATACCCCTCTTGAAAGTTAAGTTAGTTGCCGTCATGTCCTACTCTGTGATTCCATGGACTACAGCCTGTCCCGCTCCTCTGTCCATGGAATTCTCCAGGCAAGAGTACTGGAGCGGGTTGCCATTTCCTTCTCTAGATACTCCTCTTAAAGAGACCTAATTAGGTTTTGAAAGACACAGGACCCAACTCAGCTGCTGATTCCCGGACCTCTGGAGATACAATCCTACGTGGAAGTGAAATAATACGCACATGCAACTCTTCAGTGACTCTTAAAAAACTATTAGATTCACATCATCAAGGACATACGGAAAATAACTTAAACAAAGCAACCCAGCCAGAAGAGGCCAATCTAAAATCTGATTACAGATGCCACTCTGAGAATTTTTCAATTCAAGACAAACCTTAAATCCAGTGCGATGGTTCCCAGCTCTGTCTGCAACCGTGTTTTTGCTGGTCCATAGGGAGGTATAATGAAGTAGGAAATGACAACCCACTCCAAGATTCTTGCCTGGAAGATTCCATGGACACAGTAGCCTAGCAGGCAGGCTACAGTCCATGGGGTCGCAAAGAGTTGGCCATGACTGAGCACAGCAAGCAGGGAGGTATAAAGTTAGGAGTAAAGATTTTTCTCAAATATTTTCTTTCTTTGGCAGTGTAACATGGCATTCAGGATCTTAGTTCCCCAACTAGGGACTGAACCCATGCCCCTTGCAATGGAAACTGGGAGTCTTAACCACTGGACTGGCAAAGTAATCTTATAAATATTTTCCATTTACAGGAATGTCCTTTAATCTTATTTTCTTTCTAAATGTTCAGTGTTAAAACATCCCTTTTGCTTTTGAAATGATGGTGATGGCAATGGGTAACTGATTAAAAAAGGTTTTAACTGGCAGATGCAGGTTGTTTCCCAAAATGTTTCTGGAACTCTTAACTGGCCCGTAAGACCTAGGCCTCCAGGCTCAGTGACACTGTGGAACGCCCGAAGGCCTTAGAAACACAAGCCCAGGTTTGCGCCCACTTGGGTTTTCCAATCTGGCCAGTGTGGAATCTTCAACAAATCACTTTATCTTTTCAGAATTGGGTCAAAAATGAGATTGAAACACCGCCTATACCTCTCAGTCTCAAACCATAAGGATTACTGAGACATGATGAAAAAACGCCCTACCAGCTGAGTGCTTAGTCGATTTTGACTCTGCCACCCCATGGACTGTAGCGGGTATCCATCTCCTCCTCCAGGGGATCTTTCCAACCCAGTGATCTAACTCTTCTCTCCTGCATTGGCAGGTGGATTCTTTACCACTAGTGCCACCTGGGAAGCCCTATCAGCTGTAAAACTACAAATGCAAGATGCTGAAGGAGTCATTTCAGCTACTTTTGGATGAACCAATAGAAACGTTTTTTAAAATCTGCCTGTGAGAAGACATGTCACGGCAAAAAGGTTTAACAGGATTCTAAGTGGGGATTATCAAACTCTCTTTGCAACATGCCCTTCAGGCAGCAGAGTAAGTCATGTTAGAAATCTGAGAGGGAGAATAGAGACAACTTTCCCACATGTCCCCATGGGGAAAGCCTCAGATTTTTAAAAATCAGTTGCTAATTAAGGAAAAATCAAAAAATGACTGCGTCTCAAAGGATGTTAAATATTAACATGCAGATTGTGAGTTATTTTAATGGGTAGGGGTTTCTTTTTTAAAATATTTTATTTATTTGGTTGCCCCGGGGTCTTAGCTCCCTGAACAAGGATAGAATTAATGCCCCCTGCAGTGGAAGCGCAGACTCCCAACCAGTGGACTACCAAGGAAGTCCCAAGAGTTTCTTTTTTAAATGAAACTTTTCATCTTGTAGCTTCTTATGCAGCTCTAAGAACAGAACTGTCTCCCAAGTTCTCCACTCAGTTTCCCCCAATGGCAACATCTTGTCAGAGCTGGAGCACTATCACAATGGCAATCCTGATACTGACACAGGCACAGACTGCTGCGGTCACAAGGACCACTCCTGTTGACCGTGTATAGTCACACTCACCGTGCAACAGTGAACACACTGTGTATGGTCAACCGCCCCCCACCCATGCTTAACCCCTAGCAACCACTAATCCACTGAAGGTTTCTGTAATCTTGGCATTCCAAAAATGTTATATAAATGGAATTGTAGAGCTTACGACCCTAGGATGAGCTTGTCTCATGCAATGACTGACTCAAGATTCATCCAAGTTGTGTGTGTACTGACAGCTTGTTCTTTTTTATTGCCTCGTAGTATTCCATGATAAGGAACCATTCAGCCACAAAAGGACAACTGGGTGGGTTCCAATTCTTGGCTATTATAAACATTAAGTGCCACTATAAGCCATGGAGCCAGGCTGCCCATTTCCATATTAGGGAAATTTGAAGGTTTTTTAGAATTATGAATACATAGTAAGGATTGAGTGAGTGAAGTCACTCAGTCGTGTCCAACTCTTTGCAACCCCGTGGACTATAGCTATCAGGCTCCTCCATCCATGGGATTCTCCAGGCAAGAATACTGGAGTGGGTTGCCATTTCCTTCTCCAGGGGATCTTCCCAACCCAGGGATCAAACCAGGGTCTCCCGCACTGCAGGCAGATGCTTTACAGTCTGAGCCACCAGGTACTGCCATGCTGCATGGCAAAAACTCTACATGTGCCATGGAAAAGCAAGCCCAACTTGCAACATTCATCCTTTAGACATACACATACCTCATGTACACTCTGATAGGAAGAAGAAATCAGTTCAAAAGAAAGCAGCAAAAAAGCCAAGTGGCCTGGAATATTATTCCAATAAGACCTTATCCTTGAGCATGAACTACAATACTAATGGAGATAATATGAATGGCTGTTTCAAGGAAAATTACCCTGACCCTCAAACTGCCAATAGCACCATTTCTCAAGAATCATCTAAGACTATTCAAAAAAAAAAAAAAAAACTGGAGCAAATTTACAGACTGTACTAAAGGGACACATATTCAACTTTGTAACTAAATGATCCTTTGTGATCATATACAGACAAGAAAATAGCCCTTGGTCAATAAACTCATTTCCCCATTAAAACTAGTAGCTACATTTTCAATTTCTTCACTACACAGACATTCAATAAGAAAAAAATTAAATTTCAACTAGACACTATTTCACAAAACATCTGAAAACAGCTGATGAAAAGTCTGACTGAATCTCCCATTGTAATTTATAACAGGATCACCTATCAAGTGATGTCTAGGAAAAATCTCACAGGGATTTAGCAGAACATAAGGTGGCAAGAACCAATTCATTTAAAAAAGTCAGCACACTCACAAGGCTCCACAACAAACACACACCCACCCTGCATTCACTATTATTTCTGTGGTGCTAGCACTACTGAGGCAGCACCAAGCTGCCCTAAGTGACAAAGAGGGAAGCTAGCTGTTTCAGCCAAAACTGTCAAATGCTGGGCACGACACTAAAGCCAGCCTTGTCCCTTCAGGACCCTGAGCCCATTTCACTAACCAACAGTGTGTAGCCTCCTGTCGAGTCACTTGTTTAGTTGCTAAGTCCTGATTCTTTGGGACCCCATGGACTGTAACCTGCCATGCTCCTCTCTTCATGGGATTCTCCAGGCAAGAATACCAGAGTGGGCTGCCATTTCCTCCTCCAGAGGATCTTTCCAACCCAGGGATCCAACCCGCGTCTCCTGCACTGCAGGCGGATTCTTTACTGCTGAGACATCAGGGAAACCCCATCAAATCACCAACTGCCTCTAATTCTAAATCCTTCCACTGGAAGCAGAAATCAAATCTTTCTTGCCCAGGTCTTTGCTAAAATAAAAAGATGCCAATATACAAAGCTTAGAAAATCTAATTCTTCAGAAAATTCAATGCAGGCAATATTCAAATAAAATTATCACCATTTTGTGGGCCACATCTGCTAATACTAGGTGGTGACACTTCACACATCTTTCAGAACTGCACATAGTTAAAAGCAACTTGATGACAAAATGTAGCACGTGGGCAAGTCCAAGGACATAAAACCCCAAGTTTCTGGGGGAAAAGAATCATTCTTCTAAGACGTAAAAGGTGAAATCTGGAGGAACTGGGGAGAAAGATGAGAAAAGTTAAGAGGGAGCTGTCTCTGCCCAAAGAAAACTTCTAAAGCCTTTCTCAAAAGCAAGAACATTTCCAACTCTCACATCCTGCTAAAGCCCAAAGACAGACAAGATGCTGCCTGTATTTACCCAAAAAGAAGAGACTTATATGACTTGGAAGGAAAGTTTTGACCAAGCTAGATAGCATATTCAAAAGCAGAGACATTACTCTGCCAACAAAGGTCTGTCTAGTCAAGGCTATGGTTTTTCCAGTGGTCATCTATGGATGTGAGAGTTGGACTGTGAAGAAGGCTGAGCGCTGAAGAATTGATGCTTTTGAACTGTGGTGTTGGAGAAGACTCTTGAGAGTCCCTTGGACTGTAAGGAGATCCAACCAGTCCATTCTGAAGGAGATCAGTCCTGGGTGTTCTTTGGAAGGAATAATGCTAAAGCTGAAACTCCAGTACTTTGGCCACCTCATGCGAAGAGTTGACTCCTTGGAAAAGACTCTGATGCTGGGAGGGATTGGGGGCAGGAGGAGAAGGGGACGACAGAGGATGAGATGGCTGGATGGCATCACTGACTCGATGGATGTGAGTCTGAGAGAACTCCAGGAGTTGGTGATGGACAGGGAGGCCTGGCATGCTGCGATTCATGGGGTCGCAAAGAGTCGGACACGACTGAGCGACTGAACTGAACTGATATGACTTGTAGACAGCCTGTTCTTCATCAGTGACTCACCCCACTTGTCCCTATCTGGCGAACTTAACCAGGGGTGCATGACACCATATTTGTGACATCAAAATATTGCCAACCACTCTTGCCAATGTCATTTTTTTTTTTAATAAGAAAAAATTAAGAAAAAGAAAAAACAGTCTTAGATTTCTCATTCCCAATAATATGGGCATCTCCTCAAGTATCCTGGAAGATAAAGGAATTTTTCCCTACAGGCACTAGACAAGTCGAATCAGGAAAAGGAAACAAAAACTGCAAAGGGTTAGGTACCACTCCACTCCAGGGAGAGGGTGATTCCCAGGCTGGCCCAAGCTCCAGCAGGGTAGGGAGCCTCTGATAAATCAGTGCCCAGTGTTGGCAAGGCCACCTCTGGCAGTAATTGCCAGCCTCCAATCAACTCAGACAGCGCTAGGGTCTGCAGAGATTCTATTCACAAAAGCCAGGGACCAAGAGCTGTCCACATGGCCAAGAAACAACTCAGGACTACTGTCTGGAACAGTAGCACTTGCCTGTGCCCTGGGGCCTTTCCACCGCTATTCCAGCTGTGAATGAGCTTCAGATTCCCACAGTTCATTCACAGTCTGAGCGGCTGCTGTAGCCACATCCCACGAGACCACACACAAAGCATAGTGGCAGCCGCTGGGAGCAACCGAAGAGATTCCCAACCACAGACACTTGAGGGAAAGAGTAAGTCCTAAATTTTGAGAACCAACTTCAGGAGCACCTTGTGTTCTCCCATGGATTCCAAATACGCCACCAGACCACTCATTTTAAAGAGATCACAATCCTAAGCAATAACAAAAGATTCAGAATCCCTGGAATACCTGAGTCAATTAAAAGTTAATTGATGCTTCCTTGCTGATCAATCAAATCCCCTAGGCAGAATCCCAAGCAACTTTCAACCAGTTCTAGAAATGTTAAGAAAAGATGGCCTACTCTTTTAGACAATGACTGGGGGAGAGCATGCAGATGACTGTACACCCCGAATAATACCCCCCCAGGCGTAGTATTATGGGACAGAACCTCAAGAGCAACCCTAGGAGTCTGTCCCTCAACTACTTGAGAAAATAAGGCAGAAACGGGTTTCAAGCTCTCATGCTTCGGTCCCCATTTTGCAGATAACGGGACACTCAAATATCGCACCAGATCAGTTTTGGGAGTGAATGCAAGTCCTAAACAGTCTGGGGGAAAAAAAGCCAACATCAACGAATCGCCTGAAGAGAGAAAGCTTAAATCCTCCGCTAGAATTGGTTCCTAATCTAGGGGAGGGCTGGCTAGCCAGCGATTTGAGGACCCCCAAGCAGCTTTCCCTGCAATCCACCTAAGTATGGATGGGGTTCCAGGGAAGGGGTATGCCTCTCTGCCCCACATAAGGACAAAGGAGGAAATGTTTCCCGCCTCGGGAACCTGGGACCCTCCTGAAACTCGGGGCGGGACTGGGACAAAGAGAAGGAGAGGTAGAAGGGGGGTCGTCCTTGCATCGCGGGTCAGGATGCTCCGGGCCGGAGGGGGTGTGTGCTCCAGGCACGTGCGCGCGTGCGCCGCAACAGACAAAGCCCGGCCCGGGGGAGGCGGCGGCTGGGGGCCCGGTGCGCGCGCACCCCCCGCGAGAGGCGCCGCCGACGGCCGAGGGGCCGCGAGGGGGGGCGGATGCGCGCGCACCGGGCCCTCGCCGCCGCCGCCGCCGCCATTTTGTTTCCTCGGCACAATGGGGGAGAGTAACGGCCGAACGCGGGAGCGAGGCTGACAAGGGAGGAATGGGCCAGGCGCCGGGGCGAAAGGACCGGGCGGAGGCGAGGAGCGCGGGGCGTCTCAGGCCTTGTCACGGCTACTTCTTAGCGGAGCCCGCGCTGAGTGGGAGGACCGACAGAGGGGAGGAGGAGAGGCGGGAGCGGGCCCGGCCGCCGCCACATTGACGCTTACCTCGTCCGCGTCCCCTTCTCCGACCGCAGCCGCCGCCCTCCTGCCAGAGCCCACCGGGGTCTCCCCCCAAAAGCCACGCGGTGCGCACCGGGCTGCTGAGTCCAACTGCAATGGCGAGAAGAGGAGGAGGAGGAGCCGGGGCCGGGGGCGAGCGGGCGGGCGCGCGCCGGGGAGGTGCGAGAGCACGTGACCGGCCGGAGCCCCGCCCCTTCGCCGCTGCGTTGCCGCTCGACGCAGGCCCAGCCGGAAAGGGAAGGAGGGACAAAGACAGTGAGGGCCCTAGTCACGTGTCAGAAACGTAGCTGTTACGTGGCGTCGGACCGGTTCCCCTGCCCCTTTCCATGCCTCTGCTTGATCATGTGACAGTGGCAAATTCAGAGTTCTCCTTGGCCACGTGACAAGGACTTTTGTGCCTTTACCTTGTCTGATTGGTAGGCCTGAGTCATGTGACAGTACCGGCGCTCTTTTTTTCAATGGCGGTTTTTGATAAGGCCTTTACCAGGTGATGCAGGTTGAGGGGCGGAGCCTCCTGCCGCTGCTAGTTTACACGCCTGCGCGGACGCCATCTTACACACGAAGTACGTTGGCGGAAACGACCCTTAGAAGCAGGCGTGTCAGCATCCTCGTAGCGGCTGGGTCTCGGTAGCGGTTTCATCGTTTCTAACCGAGGCGTTCCGGCGAAACTTTCTCCACACTGTCCGCATCTTCACGAGAGGCCGGGCAGACTCGAGGTGCCTGTGCGAGCAACGGCCGGGCCGAGCTCCTCGTTGCTGTCCCTGGACTGGTCAGAGCGAACACCTCGGGTCTTTGGTGTTAAAACTTTATCCGATGTAGCGCCCGGCCGGATTGCCGAGCCTCCGAAGAGCAAAGCCGAGTCGGTCGGGATCTTCCAGTCCCCCCTTCGCAGATGGACAAACTGACGCCGGATCCAGAAAAAGACCGGACTGGAGGCTTCCCGGTCTTTCGTGGGAGAGCAGGGGCTGCGACAGTTGCAAGGCCAACTACATCTTGGGGCTTATAAGTCAAGTTATCCGGGACCCAGCGCCTTTTCTTTACAAGCCTGGTGTCGTTGACTCCTCCCGAGCGCTTTGTGAGATCCCTGTTGTACAATATACCTAAACTAAACCCCGCTCCCCTTCAGTGTCGGCGTCAATTTCCTGGAGAAGGCGAGAAGTCGTTTAAGATTTTATGCCCTAATTTTGGATCTTCCTTACAAAAACGTAAGGAGGGAGCGGCTAGTTCAGAATGCAAGAACCAGTGTCGCCCGAAGTTTGAGTCTCCAGGTATGACCAAGAATGGTACACTTCCCTGGACCTCCGTATCGTTATCTTCAAAATGGTGATGATTTTTGTTAGAAGTACCTAGCACAATTCTTTGCGCAGAACAAATGCCCCAAAATTATAGTTATTGTTAAAAAGGTAAGGTGTAAAAATATGATTACAGAATGAGTGCATGCTGTACCCATTAGTTTTCATTTTTATTTACACTTAGGGTCTTGAACCAATGATTATTCACGTAATACAAAATGTCAAATGTGCAAAAGTATGGAAGAAAACGGAGTCAGTTTGCCTCTTCCAGACACTGTTCTTGGCAACCACTGTAAAGTTTTTCGGTGTATCTGCAGAGATGTTTTATTTATTTTTATCAGTGTTTTTCACGTAAATGATAAGCATTCAACATCTTGCCTTCCCCACCCCACCCTAACTTGGAAATCTTTTTTAAATAAAGCTTTAGGTTGAAGAATGTTTTGGTTAAATTAATGGGATATGTATTCAGACAAAATTAGCTAAAATAAGTTTAGATTGTTCCAGAGCACCATAACAACAGAGCTGATAATTTGGCTTTAGCCGGAAGTTAGAGATCAGATTTCTTTGGAAGGAATGATGCTAAAGCTGAAACTCCAGTACTTTGGCCACCTCATGCGAAGAGTCGACTCCTTGGAAAAGACTCTGATGCTGGGAGGGATTGGGGGCAGGAGGAGAAGGGGACGACAGGATGAGATGGCTGGATGGCATCACTGACTCGATGGACGTGAGTCTGAGTGAACTCCAGGAGTTGGTGATGGACAGGGAGGCCTGGCGTGCTGCGATTCATGGGGTCGCAAAGAGTCGGACACGACTGAGCGACTGATCTGATCTGATGCCTCTGTGTGACACTTGAGGGAAGATGCACAGAGGTAGGGCAACTTGACCAAGCTAACAGCGCTACCAAGTGGCAGAACGTGGAAGATTTCTAGTTTTCTGACTCTCAAGTCCTTAGACCTCTCTCGGAAGGGTCCCAAGGTTACATTTTCTTTTTTGGCGAAGTCACTCAGCTTGCAGGGTTTTAGTTCCCTGACTAGGGTTCAAACCCGGACCCCCATCAGTGAAAGCACTGAATCCTAACAACTCATAGGAGGCAGCGTATTCCCAAGATTACATTTCTGAAAAACTGGCTTTTGAGTATCTCATTCTTCTAAGGCTGCTGCTGCTGCTAAGTCGCTTCAGTCGTGTCTGACTCTGCAACCCAATAGACGGCAGCCCACCAGGCTCCCCTGTCCCTGGGATTCTCCAGGCAAGAACACTGGAGTGGGTTGCCATTTTCTTCTCCAATGCATGAAAGTGAAAGTGAAGTTGCTCAGTCGTGTCGGACCTCAGCGACCCCATGGACTGCAGCCTTCCAGGCTTCTCCGTCTATGGGATTTTCCAGGCAAGAGTACTGGAGTGGGGTGGCATTGCCTTCTCCGCCCCTATTAAATCTCTGATATAGGGGCAGATAAGATCATGACTAGGCTTCCCTGGTGCCTCGGTGGTAATGAATCCACCTGTCAATGCAGGAGACTTAGATTCGGTACCTGGGTGGGGAAGATCTGGCAGGAGAAATGGCAGAAGATCTGGAGAAGGAAAATGGAAACCCACTCCAGTGTTCTTGCCTGGAAAATCCCGTGGACAGAAGAGTCAGACACAACTTAGAGGCTAAGCAACAACAGTTGCTTTACAGTGTTGTGTTAGTTTCTGCTGTACGGTAGGGTGATGGGTTCATACATATGTACTGTTCAGTCACTCGGTCGTGTCTGACTCTTTGCGACTCCATCGACTGCATCACACCAGGCTTCCCTGTCCTTCACTGTCTCCCGGAGCTTGCTCAAACTCATGTCCATCGAGTCGGTGATGCCATCCAACCATCTCATTCTCTATCATCCCCTTCTCCCGCCTTCAATCTTTCCCAACCAGCAGCATTAGAGTCTTTTCCAATGAGTCAGTTCTTTGCATCAGGTGGTCAGAGTACTGGAGCTTCAGCGTCAGTACCTCCAATGAATATTCAGGGTTGGTTTCCTTTAGGATTGACTGGTTTAATCTTTTTGCAGTCCAAGTGACTTTCAAGAATCTTCTCTATAACCACAGTTTGAGAGCATCAATTCTTTAGCACTCAACCTTCTTTATGGTCCAACTCTCAGGTACACAACTACCGGGAAAACCATAGCTTTGACTATATAGACCTTTGTCAGCAAAGTGATGTCTCTGCTTGTTAATATGTCCAGATTTGTCATAGCTTTTCTTCCAGGGAGAAGAAGATTTCATGGCTGAAGTCACCATCTGCAGTGATTTTGGAGCCCAAGAAAATAGAGTTTGTACTTGTTTCCATTTTTTCCCAATCTATTTGCCATGAAGGAATGGGATTAGATGCCATGATCTTAATTTTTTGAATGTTAGGTTTTAAGCCAGCTTTTTCACCCTCCTCTTTCACCTTTATCAAGAGGCTCTTTAGTTCCTCTTGATTTCTGCCACTAGGGTAGTGTTACCTGCACATTTGAGGTTATGTACATATATATGTGTGTGTGTGTGTGTATATATATATATATATATATATATATATATATACGTATATATTCTCTTGTTTAGATTTCCTTCCCATTTAGGTCACCACAGAGCATAGAGTAGAGTTCCCTGTGCTAAACAGGGATCATCAAAAAAGCAAGAGTTCCAGAAAAACATCTGCTTTATTGACTACACCAAAGCCTTTGACTGTGTGGATCAAAACAAACTGGAAAATTCTTCAAGAGATGGGAATACCAGACCACCTGACCTGCCTCCTAAGGAATCTGTATGGTCAAGAAGCAACAGTTAGAACCAGACATGGAACAACAGACTGGTTCGAAATTGGAAAAGGAGTATGTCAAGGATGTATATTGTCACTTTGCTTATTTAACTTGTATGGAGAGTACATCATGCGAAATGCAGGGCTGGATGAATCACAAGCTAGAATCAAGATTGCAGGGAGAAATATCAATAACCTCAGATAAGCAGATGACACCACCCTTATGGCAGAAAGTGAAGAAGAACTAAAAAGCCTCTTGATGAAAGTGAAAGAGGAGAGTGAAAAAGTTGGCTTTAAACTCAGCATTCAGAAAACTAAGATCATGGCATCCGGTCCTTTCACCTCATGGCAAATAGATGGGGAAAAAATGGAAACAGTGACAGATTTTATTTTTCTAGGCTCCAAAAATCACTGCAGATGATGACTGCAGCCATGAAATTAAAAGATGCTTGCTCCTTGGAAGAAAAGCTACAACCAACCTAGACAGCATATTAAAAATCAGAGACATTAGTTTGCCGACAAAGGTCTGTATAGGCAAAGCTATGGTTTTTCCAGTGGTCATGTATGGATGTGAGAGTTGGACTCGGAAGAAAGCTGAGCACTGAAGAATTGATGCTTTTGAACTGTGGTGTTGGAGAAGACTCTTGAGAGTCCCTTGGACTGCAAGGAGATCAAACCAGTCAATCCTAAAGTAAATAAGTCCTGAATATTCATTGGAAGGACTGAAGCTGAAGCTCCAATACTTTGACCACCTAATGCGAAGAACTGACTCATTGGAAAAGACCCTGATGCTGGGAAAGATTGAAGGCGGGAGAAGGGGATAACAGAGGATGAGATGGTTGGGTGGCATCACCGACTCGATGGGCATGAATTTGAACAAGCTCTGGGAATTGGTGATGGACAGGGAAGCCTGGTGTGCAGCAGACCTTGGGGTCACAGAGTTGGACACGACTGAGGGACTAAACTGAATAAAGTGTAACTGTGTCAATCCCAGTCTCCCAATTCATCCCACCCTGCTTCCCTCCTTGGTATCCATGTTTGCTAAAACAGCTTTCAGTGAGCAAGGTAACTTCCTGGAGGCGACACCTGAGCTGAAAGCAGGAGGATAAGGAGCTAGCTGTGAAAAGAGCCAGGTGGTGCCAGGTTTCTGGCATAAGCCCTGGGGCCAGGGCGGTTGGATGAGGTCAGCCTGAGCGCATTAAAGAGGGCAGATGGGGCAGGGCCCTGTGGGTTGCTTTGGCTTTCACTCAGTAAAAGGGATCCGTGGAGGGTTCTTGAGCAGAGGAAGTGTGTGAACTCAGATGTTTGCAGGAGCCCTTCTGGGCCTGTGGGAGAAACTGAAGGAATGGGGGCAGATGAGTTGATAATGAGGGTTGGGAGCTGAAAATATGGAGAGATGTAAACTGGTTTGGGCTTTCCAGGTGGCACTAGTGGTAAGGAACCTGCCTGCCAACGCAGGAGACACAAGACTCAGGTTCAGTCCCTGGGTTGGGAAGATCCCCTGGAGAAGGGCATAACAACCCACTCCAGTATTCTTGCTTGGAGAATTCCGCGGACTGAGGAATCCGGCAGGCGTAGGGTCGCAAATAATCAAACACGACTGAAGCAAGTTAACACACAAGTAGGTTTAGGAGCTATTTTGGAGGCGGGGTTAACAAGAGATGGCGGTAAGAAAGGAATAAACCCAAAAGATTGAGGTGAACAAGCAAACTAGAGTGTCTGTACAGGATAGAAGCCGAGGGCTTTGAGGCAATGAGACTTAAAACTTCTCATCCCCTTTCCTGCTGGGCGACCTTCAGAGACATTGCCAAACTTCCCTGCCTTAATGAGTGGGGACTGTATGTGTGCAGATAAAGAGTACTGCAAAAATGGTAGCTATTTACAAAAAAGGCAACGCTGGGGGGAGAAAGAAAATTAACAAGGTGGAGCAGTTGGCCCAGAGGTGACAGTGACAGGGCTGGCACCAGGGGGCAGTAGCGAGCAGGGTGGGGCGGCTTGGCCGGTCTGAAGCCACTTAAACTAGATTGTGGTGCCCAAGTGCTGGGCCCAGGACAAAGCATGCCTGGGGGCACGTGTCCCGGCAGTGTGCCGAGGAGGTGGGCAGGTCACTGCCGCCTTTTGGAGTTTGGGGATCAGAGCCTAATAAGGGGTATTTGTTCAGGAGAAACCTGAACGACTGCATGGTAGAATTCAGTCGGAGGCCAGCAGACAGCGGGCTTCCTGCCCTCCCTCCTTCCCCCTGGAGAGAGTCGCCCCAGCTCGGAGGATCTCAGGGCAGCTGAAGCTGGGGTTTCCCCCCACCAGCCTCCCACTCTCCCCGACAAACACTCCAGGCCCAGGCGCTGTACAATAGGCACTTTATTAGTGGTTGGAATGCAGTTACACGTAGGGGTGTGTGAACAGAATCGGGGAGGGGGCAGGCAGGCACAGGAGACAGAAACCCCAGGGTGGGATTTCTCCAGATCCTGGATTGGGGGGCCTTGAGATATGGCGAAGGGAGAACGGGCACACCAGTTCCCCCGAATTCAACACATTTGGCAAAAGGATCCTCAAAGCGAGGAGACTGGGGGTGGGGGGTGCCCATTTGCCCAAGGCATCTACCCCTATCCCCCCTTTCTTCGAAATTGTCCCTTGGGTGGATTCAGTTTCTTATCTCTCTTACAAAGAGAGGTGTGTCAATAAGTGGCAGAGAAAAGGGGAAATTCGGCCCGACTCAGCCAGCCAGCCGGTTTCCATTAAGCCGCTATTACCAGCCTACTCCCTGCTCCCCACCAGCCTACCCCCAGCCTCCCTGCCCCCAAAACCTACCTCCCTCTTCTCCACCCCATCAACACCCCAGCTACTGCCTCCTTGGCCAGGAGACACCCCTACCTGGGCACACACAGCGACACCCGAGGAGGGGACATAAAGCATTCTTTAAGTGGCCCCATCTCAGCCGTGAAGACAGAGAAAAAGCTAACAGACCCTTTAATGCGTGTCCAGGTTTAAAAATAAAGAAATGCCTGCAGTGGCCAGTAGCCAGTTGTTCAGCCTGGAGAAAGGGTTCTGGCATCCTGGCCAGAGCAGACGCAGGTTGCAGTGGCCTTGTTGCAGCCACCGCTGTTGCAGACACAAATACTGTCCTGTTGTAAGAGGGGGCAGGAACCGCAGGGCAGCCCACAGAGGCCCCTCACATGTTGGATATTAAGAAGCCCCACCTGGCTTCTCATCCCGGCTGGTGGGGGGCAAAGTAGTGAGGCAGGGAGGTGCCCAGAAAACTCCGACTGGCCCTTGGCATAAGAAGGTGATGCCCTAAATCCTGCAGGTTCCCTGGTGGTAACTGGATGATGGGTGGGGCAGGAAGGGGGCGGCAGTGATAGGACTTCAGGTCAGCCCGATGGGCTGGGGGTTCTGACCCAGCTGCCCAGCACCCATTGCGAAACTTCCAGGGAGGGTGGGGGCGGGGCCTCTAGGCCTCCGCCTGCCTCTTGTTGGTCTTGTTCAAGATCTTCTTCAGGGTGAGAGACATGAAGTAAGGCCTCTCGGGTGTCCCATCGTTCCTCTCCAGGTCCTCCACTGTGGAGAGAGGCCCCAGAGCAGGAGGCATGAGGGGAGCCCACGGGCAGGGGCACCGGGGGATTGGGTGGGTGGGTGGGGAGTGGGGTGGGCCAGAGAGAAGCCTCAGAGGGTTAGGAAGCAAGAGGCGCTGGGACTGGAGCAGGGTGGGAATGGGGGACGCACACACACACTGATCCCCACTCCCAGGCCCAAAAGCCCCGCATGCACCTGCCCTGATCTACAAGCCAGCCTCCCTCTCTACTCCTCGACTTCTGCCCGCTTCCCCTCCTCCGCACTCCCCTTCAACAGGATGTCTCTCAGCTCGGGCGACATGAAGTAGGGTCGCTCCTGAGAGCCGTCATTTCTTTCCAGGTCCTCACCTGGGCTCCCCCAGGAACCAGCAAGTGGGAAAACAGGGTGGTCAGGAAGGGAGGGGATGAGGGAGGTTCGGGGCAGGGGAGGTTTCAGGGAAGCCAGCAGGCATGGAGGAGAGGAAGAGAAAAGAAAAAACAAAAAACAAAAAATAGACGGAGAGACCAGAGTTAGTGGCAGCCACAGATGTCCCCCACAAAGCCAGAAACTCCAAAGCCGAGGGCCCAAAGGACAGTGTTCCAGCTGCAGCCTGACCAAAGGACAAGAGGATGGAGCAGCTCTGAACGCCGGGGAGAAGCTGGGGGGGGGGTGGGAGGTGGGGCAACCTGGGGCCCTAGGGACAGCCAGGCTCTGGGGAGGCCGCGGGCACCAGGTGGGCAGATGGGAGTCAGGGCCCAGCAAGGGTCGGGGGTGAGGGGTTACTCACAGAAACAGAGGAAAAGTGTGTCCACACACATGCCATAGACACTGAAGAAGCCATGGGCGATCAGGTAGGAGCCAATGACCACCGTCTGGGCAAAGGACAGACAAGCTGTTTCCACCCTTCTGCCTAAGGCAACCTCTACCCACCACCTCATCCCTTCCCAGCTAGCAGCATGCCATTTCCCTGCTGATAAGCCAGCCCCTCATTTAAAGCCTTTGGTTGCATTTTTTAGGGAATAATAGGTTTTTCCAGTATTCTTTTTTCTTTTTAATTTTTTTGGCTGCACTACAAGGGGTGTGGGATCTTAGTTCCCAAGCAGGGATCGAACTCATGCCCCCTGAATTGGAAGCAGAGTCTTAACCTCTGGACCGCCAGGGAAGTCCCCAGTGCGTGACAGCTGTAATGCCCACATCCCTATTAGACTGTGTCTGTCCCATTTATATCCCCCAGCAACCTGGAAACTCAGAGGGCCTTGGTAGGTACTTGATAAACATTGATTGACTAAAGTGAGCAGATTAAACAACTTGCCCAGAGTCACTCAGACTAGCAAACAGAAATAAAATCGAGGTCACTGGGCTCCAAGCCCTGCACTCAGATACTGTACTGCTCTTAGGGTGGTGACCTAAACCCCCAGCCACGGCCCCATCCTCTGCCTGCCCGATCTCCACCTCCTCATCCCTTCACTCCCTCCACACCAACCACACTCATTTGCTCACTGTCCCTGGCATAGACCTGCCTCAGGTGTTTGTCCCCTCTGCCACAATATTGACTGCATCTCTTTCAGATCTTAGACATGACATCACTTCCACAGGGAAGCCCTCTAGACTCCCACACCTGCCCACATCCTCCACTGCAAGCTCTAACACTTGGTTCCCTGTAATTCTTCTTCTGGAACGTACAACTTTGCAAGCATACATCTAATTTGCATCATCATGGGCATGTGGAATATGTGGGATCTTACTTCCCTGAGCAGAGATCGAACCTATGCCTCCTGCATTGGCAGCATGGAGTCTTAACCCCCGGACCACCAGGGAGGTGCCACGTCTATTTACTCCTAAACTGTAAGGCCTTTGAAGGGAAGCCGTCCCAGGTCATGCCTGAACATGGTTGTGCTAAGTCGCTTCAGTCGTGTCTGACTCTTTTTGTGACCCTATGGACTATAGCCCACCAGACTCCTCTGTCCATGGGATTCTCCAGGCAAGAAGACTGGAGTGGGTTGCCATACCCTCCTCCAGGGTATCTTCCTGACTCAGGGATCAAAACTGCATCTCCTTTAACTCCTGCACTACAGGCGGATTCTTAACCACTGAGTCACCAGGGAGGCCCCGGAACATGGTTGGTACTTAATAAACGTTTGTGGCCTGAGTTAATCAACCATTCCCCACCTCTGCTTCCATTCACATCTGTCCAGTCAGAGGAGCCCAGGCGAGTCCCGACATCTCCTTTCCCCAACCCCTGCCCACCCCCAAAGGTTCATACCACTACAGGGACCCAGTAATAATTGAGGGATGGTGCTGTGTCCTGCACGATCCTGATTCGGTGAGTGAAGAAGAAGAAAGCCAGGATCCCTGGAGAGCAGAAGGAAATGGAGATGGTTGAGGGTTCTAGATAAAGGAAATGCTTCCCCCACCACCAAGAAGACCCCAGAGAAGACAGTTATCGTAGAAGACATGGGGGCCGATAGCAGCTCACAAATGGCCTCCAACAGTCTCCGAAGCCAGACAGCACTCACCCACGCTACCGACTATCAGAAGTTTGCCCAACAGGAAGAGGAAGTCGGTGACTTTATCCAGGACAGCCACCCTACAGGGCACAGTAAGAAGCAGACATGAATGCTGGCTCAGGGCCTGGGGAAGGAGGGAGGTGGCCAGAGAAGGGTGTTTTTCCCTGACCTGATGATGTTTCTCATGAGCAGGAAGAAGGCGTTTCTGGCTGAGGTGCAGAAGTTGGTGCCGTAGATGGCAATCTGGAGGGGGGTGGGAGCGATTGATCAGCCCCACCGGGCCAGGGAATAAGGGCTCCTCCAGCTAGAAGCAGCTGGTGGGTTAGTTCCTGGTCCCAGGCCTACTCACCATGATGTAGGCGTTTCTGTTGAGGAATTTGATGAATTTCTCCAGACACCAAAAGCAGCATTTGAGACAGCTCATGAGGAACTTTGCAAACTTGTTCTCTGCCGCTGGTAGATGAGAGAGATGCAGAGGTGAGAGGAAACCCCACTCGGCCTGGTAGGAGCCCCTACTTCCTTGTTTCACACACTTGGCAGAGTCCAGGACTCTTAGAGCCTCCTTCTCGAATAGACAAGGAAAGGGAGACTTGATTCAGAACCCTCGGGGTCCTGCCCCGCACGCTGGTAGGAACCAACAGTGACTCTCAGCCCAGTCCCCCAAAACAGGCATTCAGCCCAGCCTCGAAGATAGGAATAAGTGACAACCCACTCGGCTACCCTGGTCCTGCCTCCCAGGCAGAAGCCAATCCTTGAGACCTCCTTGGCTCCACCCCAATATACAACCAATCCCAGCCTGACCGTCTCTTCTGGAACCAATGGCGGCCCCGCCTCTTGTTCCCGCCCCTTCAAAGGAAAGAACTCCTTTCAATGGGCTCTTCCAGCCATTCCAGCAATTTAGCCCCACCTCCCTCCAAGAATCAATCCCAATCTACTCCCTTAGCCCCGCCCCCCCATGGGAATCACGTCAACCACCCGTGGGCCATACCTTTCAAGCGCTGATCCAAGTACTCCAGTATCACTCGGATGACCTGCACGATGGCCAGAAGGAGGGAGCCAAAGGCCAGGGAGCCTGTGTGATACCTTTGAGCCGAGGGGGTGGTCAGTGGCCGGGCCAGGCCTCTTCCACTCCATCTTACCCCCACCCCCAGCCCACCTGGGTCCCCACCTGAGCGCCCGGCCAAAGGCAGAGAAGAGCGGGAAGGCAGGCAAATCATCCGGCTTGTTCATGGCCCAGTAGTAGGAGGCAAACGCCCCGGCTAGTGTGACCTGGCCCAGTGCCAGCACGAAGTTGGCCAGCCAGAAGAACATGAAGACGTTGAAGATCTGCAGGCCCAACAGGGCCCGGTGGTAGGTCGATTCACCACCATAGAAGGCGAACTGGCAGTGGGCTCCAGGACACAGGCGGGATTCATTGGAGGAGGGGAAGGTCTGTGGGAGGGATGCAGAGCCTGGTCATATCATAGGGCCTTGTGGTTCAGAGTGGGCTCTGGGCATCAGGTCCAGGTCAGGTGGACCATGGGGTGGGACAGGAGTCATGAGGAACTAAGTCAAGGAACTAGGAGTTTACAAGAAGGGCTTGCAAAAGCGGTTCTAAAAGCAAGATCAGAGATCATTGTCTCAATGGGCATCAGGGAGGCAGGATAAACTATCATGAGGATCAATGGAGTGGCCATGTGGACAGATCACAAGTGGCAGAGATCACTATGAAGACCACAGAGGGCAGGTGAGGGGCTTGTGAAAAGCAAGGACAGGGTTCTGGAAGCAAGAACTGGCCACCATTGGGTGAAGAGAGGGCTGCAGTAGCAGGAGACAAAGTCAAGGGTGGGGGGAAGGTGAGTGGATCAGCACTTAGGGAGTAGGGGGGAGTGGGGGCCAGGCTGGATCTCCTCCCCCCACCCCATGCCCCCTGCATCTGGCACAGGACATACAGCAGGCGTCAAATGTTTGCTCCAATGGTCCCCAAGTGGGAACAAGAGATTTCAGATCATCTGTGGGCTATCAGAGAAACAGCCATCCCTCTATTTGGGGACACTCACCTCGGGGTTGCAGGTTTTCCCAGCAACTGGGCAGCTGGTCTCATTGAAGATCTTATAGACAGCTTCGTTGGAAGTGGACAGGAAGCTAGAAGCTTGTTAAGGAATCTAAGTTCAGGGCTTAGGGACCACAGGGGCGCATAGAAAAAGAATCCATTCCCACACCAGGTTCTGGCCTTGCCCCCAGGCTGCGGGTCATCTCCAGGCAAATTGGGCACTTTTAGCCATCCCTGGGGTCAGAAACCAGGATCTGATGGTGGATACATAGCAGTGCTAGCCCAGTAGGCGATGCAAAGGCACAGCAGGAAGAAGGTGACCAGTGGGTACAGCAAGGAGCACATCACGTATCCCACAGCCCTGGAAAGAGCAGAGGCACAGACATCAAAGCCCGAGCAGCCCCCACGACTGCCCCAGCCTGACCCTCTGGCACCCCAGCACCCACCTGCTGGCTTCTTTGATGAGTGCGATGGCAATGAGAATTCTCTTCCGTAGAAAAATGAGCAGCAAGATGATAATAACCTCAACGATGCTCAGAATGATCACTGTGGGGGGCAGAGGGTGAATTCAAGTCTGCCACCTGCCTGGGCTCCCCGCTCCCTCCCAGGCCTCACCAAGTGGGGAGCTGGTACTCACTGAAGGCCACCCAGGTCTGCCGCAAGTGCAGGTACACTCGGAAGTCCGTCTGGAAGCCAAGGTCCACCAGGGAGACGTCAGAGCCAGCCTCACCACGCAGCCGAGCATACTCCATGTAGCAATGCAGTATTCCTGCTCAGGGGAACCACTGTGCTACCACTGACCTCAGCCCAACCACCGCTCCCCCAGCGCTGCAAAGCAGGTACAATCATATCCATTTAACAGAAAACAAAAACCAAGGCTGAGAGGGCGCTGCTGTTGCCTCAGGGCCTTTGCACTGGCTGTTCCTGCTGCCTGGTTCAGTCTCTCCCCAACTGGATCCCTTACATCGTCTAGTCTCTGCTCTAAAGTCACCTTCTCATGCAACCTTCTAGGATCCCTTCCCCCCTTTAGAATAATACCCTCTTACACTCCAAATTCTTATCCCCCTTCACTGTTTTGACATCCCAGAGGTTATCTGGTTTGTTTCTTGTCCATCTTGCCCATACCCCCCTGGAATATAAACTCCACAAGAGTAAGATTTGTCCTGGTGTATTCATTGCTGTAAGCCCAGGACCTAGAAGACTTCCCAGGACATAGTCATTCAATACAAGATGGATGAATGAATGAGTGAGCAGGTATCAGGGTTGTGTGACCTGAGGCTTTCCTGACCCCTCTTCATGCTCAGTTGCTTCAGTCATGTCCGATTCTTTGAGACCCTAGGGACTGGAGCCCATGGGATTCTCCAGACAAGAATACTGGAGTAGGTTGCCATTTCCTCCTCCAACCTGACCCCTCTGTAACAATGATTCACAGGTGGGGAGGGAGGACATGGGTGCTAACATCCAGTGGGGCAGCATTAGGGATTTTCAGCATTCTCTTTAGCTCTCTGTAGAAGAAAATTATAAAGTACAGATAACATACAAAAAGCTAGTCACCGGGGATTTCCCTGGTGGTCCAATAGTTAAGACTCCAAGCTCCCAATACAGGGGGATCAGGTTCAGTTCCTTGTCAGGAAACTAGGTCCCATATACCACAACTAAGCGTTCGCATGTCACAACGAAAACATCCCTTGGGCCCCAACTAAGACCCAGCACAGCCAAGGGTAGTAACAAAATGGTAATGGTGGTGATTTAGTCACTAAGTCACGTCCAACTCTTGCAACCTCATGGATTGTAACCCACCAGGCTCCTCCGTCCATGGGATTTCCCAGACAAGAAAGCTGGAATGGGTAGGTAGCCATTTCCTTCTCCAGGGGATCTTTCCAACCCAGGGATCAAACTCAAGTCTCCTGCATTGCAGGCAGTCTCCTGCATTGCAGGTGGATTCTTTACTGTGGAGTCACCAAGTAACAAAGACAATAAAACTAACTATTTAAAAAACAAAAACAAAAATGCTAACCACCTAAACTGCCAGCACCTAGCTAGAAACCACTAGTAACATGAATATTTTGGGAATTCCCTGACAGCCCAGTGGTTAGGACTTTGAGCTTCCACTTCAGGGGCCATGGGTTTGATCTCTGGTTGGGGAACTAAGATCCTGCATGCTGCGCAGTGTGGCCAAAAAAAAAGAATTATTTTAATGTCTGTGTCCCCAGTTTAGGTTGCGCATCTGGCAAAGTTTAAATGAATAAACAGAACATGAAGCACTGTGTTCAGAGTCACAGGGCCCTTCCCCATCTCATTTACACCCTATCTTCTCATCAAGTCTCTGAACCGGTAAATACTAATTATTCCCATTTTATGGAGGAGGACATTGAGGCATGGGGAGGCTGAGTCACTTGCCCAAGGTCATAGAGCAAGGAACTGGAAGAGGCTGTATTCAGACCCTGGGCTCTCTGGTGCCAGAGCATGTGGCCTTAACCACTGTGCTAGATGGTCTACTTGACGATGACTTTGCTGTCAACAAAATACAGATCCAGCCCTGTTTGGGAACATTATGATCTAACCCATCGCACATAAATGAGCATGGAAGTTGTTTCCAAGTGTCTGCTCTCATAAACAATGTCGAGATGAACATCTTCACAAATATTACCAGTGAAAGACATAGAGAATGTCTGATGGCTCAGGAGAATTTTTGTTTTTTTTTGGTCATGCGTTGCAGCCTTCAGAATCTTAGTTCTGTGATCAGGGATCAAACCCAGGGCCTAGCAGTGAAAGTGCAAGTCCTAGCCACTGGACTACCAGGGAATTTCCTCAAGAGACGATTCTGGGTTTTTTTGGCTGTGGGATATGTGGGATCTTGGGCTTCCCAAGTGGCACTAGTGGTAAAGAACCCGCCTGCCAATGCAGGAGACATAAGAGACACGGGTTCGATCCCTGGGTTGGGAAGATCCCTTGAAGGAGGGCATGGCAACCCACTCTAGTATTCTTGCCTGGAGAATCCCATGGACAGAGGAGCCTGGCGGGCTATGGTCCATAGGGTCACAAAGAATCAGACACGACAGAAGTGACTTAGCACTGCATGTGCGATCTTAGTTCCCCGACCAGGGATTGAACCCACGCCCCCTGCATTGGATGCATGAAGTCTTAAGCACTGAACCGCCAGGGAAGTCCCAAGAGAAGATTCTTGATGGGTCAATGACAGCTCCAAGGGCACAGGAACTTTGCAGACAGTGGGGAGGGGAGGACACAGGGAGGGAGAGACTTACCGTAGCCTAGGACCAGGATCACCATGACGATCATCACCCAGACCATAATGCCAGCCAAGAATCGGAGCAGGATGATGAACAGGAGGCTCAGCACCATGGCAATAATCAGGCCTCTGAGAGATAAAACGGGGACATAAGTGGATCCTGATCCCCTCACCAATCTCAGATAGGGTAGCTTACCTTCCCTCTCAACTTACATGATAATCCAGTACCAGGAGACTGTGTAATCTTCAAATATCCTCATGGCCAGCTGCCGAGCCTCCAGGATTCCACTGGCCTTCCTGAGGGAGGGCAGACAAGGCTTAGGTAGGATCCCAATCCATGACTGGGCCAGCCCCAGGGGATGCCCTGTTCCCTACCCAACCCCACCCCCCAGGAAAGCACAGCGCTGGGGTGATGGGTCGAGGTCCTCACTTGGCGCCTTCCACCAGCTCCGTGATGTTTTTCCGAGAGCCAAGCCCATCCTCGTAGGTTGTCTCGTTGCCCACCATGAGGATCCCCTTGTGGGCATGGACAGCCGGGAAACATCGCTGGGCAACTATACGGAGTTGGAGATGGGACCAGTCAGGTGGAGCCCCTGAAACCCCCTCAGGCCCCTCCAGAGCCCATGGGATCCCAGACTCACAGGGTTTGCTGGGAATGAGGACAGCGGGGCAGTCTCCATCTCGAAGGACTTCAGCCACACCCTGCCAAGAGACAGCACGTGGTCGATCCTGAGGGCCAGTACTCTGGACCTGCCTTTGCCCAGGCTCCCTGGACAGTTATCCACTTACCTTGTTTTTCTGGAAGCCAGGTAAACAGTACTGCTTGTAGTACTCAAAGTCCTCAGATGCATGAGCATTCAGGTAGGTGAGGTAACGGCTGGGACATTTCTCCACACAAATCTTGGGAGGGGTAGGAGGCAGGGGTTGGGTGGGGTCAGAACAGACACCTGATCCCCTCTTAGGACAGAGGTCCCACCCTCCTCCCCCTTATTCATCGAGGGGAGAAAGAGGGCTGGGAGAGAAGCTACTACTAGAGGAGGAAAAAGGACCTGATTGATGTAAGCAGGGGGCGGGGACAGGAAACAGGAGGAGAGGGAAGTTACCTGGGGGGTGGGACACTGGAATTCCAGCAGGACCAGGGGGCTAGCACACTTCACGATGTTGAAATAAAACAGGAAGGGTTTGTTCCTGGGGTTGGGGAAGGGAGACGGAAACTGTCAAGACTTCTCCATCAGCCTATATGGAATTTCTTAATGAAAATAGAAATAACAACCATAATAACCACAGCAGCAACTTCATGCCAGGTGCTGTTTAAGCACTGGAATGCACTGGCTCATTTAACCATCAGAAGAGTCCCATGAGAGTGGGAATGTCAGCATCCCCATTGCAGAGATGAGGCCCAGAGAGTCTGAGACACTTGCTGTAGGTCACACAGCCAGGGAATGGCACAGCTCATTTTGAGCTTGCCCATTTGCCTCACCTGACATCAGATCTAGGACTGTCTCTTCTCTGTCTCTCCCCTAATATATGGGCCACCAGAGGATAAGACTCTGAATGTCTCATTTAGAGCCCTGTCCCCAGGGCCTAGAACAGAGGCTGGGGATGGTAAGAGTTTTATAAATACTTGTTGACTGGACTAGTGGATTGATGGAGGTGAGGGAAGCCTAGAACCTTCTCCCCAGTACTGAGGAAGCTCCCTCCAGACCCAGTAGGCCCCAAGGAGCCACACTCACTCATTCTTCGTGCCCTTCTGCCCGCAGAATTGGCCTCGGCTGTCAGTGGGGTAGATCACCTTTCGAGGGTCTCCATGGGTCCAAGCTGTGGAGGGATCCAGGAATGTTGAGGTGATGGGACTCCACCACCAGCTCCCCTTTTGCCTTCTGCCCCAGACGCTGTGGGCTGCCCACACACCCAGGAACCGCCACCCCATCCCCTCCTTCGCTTACCTATGATGCCTACAGCTACATAACCCACAATAGCCAGGAAGAGGAAGACACAGCAAATGATATCTGTGCAGCCTCTGTGGAGGAAGAGACCGTATCAGTGTGGGAGTACTGGTGCCCTGGATATCATGGACCCAACCTGCCTTGTGCATGCGTCCATGCTCAGCCATCAGTCGTGTCCGACCCTTTGGTACCCCGTGGGCTGTAGCCCGCCAGGCTCCTCTGTCCATGGGATTTGTCAGGCAAAAACACTGGAATAGTTTGCCATTTCTTCCTCCAGGGGATCTTCCCAACCCAGGGATTGAATCCGAGTCTCCTGCATTGGCAGGTGGATTCTTTACCTCTCAGCCACCTGGGAAGCCCTGTCCTGCCTTGTAAATGTACCACATCCAGGTGTTATTTGGACACACGTTCCTGAGTGGTACCAATGCTGTATATTTTAACTCTTAATGCCTTTCATTGCAGCACTATTGACAATAGCCAAGATATGGAAGCAACCTAAGTGCCCATCCATAGCTGAGTGGATAAAGGTGTGGTATATGTGTATACAATGGAATATTACTCATGTGTGTGTGTCTGTGTGTGCATGCACTCAGTTGCTCAGTCGTGTCCAACACATGGCGACCCCATGGACTGTAGCCCGCAAGGCTCCTCTGCCCATGGAATTCTCCAGGCAAGAATACTGGAGAGGATTGCCATTCCCTTCTCTAGGGGGTCTTCCCAACCCAGGGATTGAACCCACATCTCCTACATTGTCGGTGGATACTTTCTCTCTTTTTTAAAATTTTATCTTTTTTTTTATATCTGTAATTTTTGTATGTGCATTCTTTACTGCTGAGCCACCCGGTAGCCCTGGGATATTACTCAGCCCTCCATGAAGAATGAAATCTTGCCATTTGCACAACATGCAACAGACCTGGAGGATATTCTGCTAAGTGAAATAGGTCAGACAGAGAAAAACAAATAATGTATGCTTTCACTTATATGTAAAATCTACAAAACAAAACAAAACAAATAAACAAACAAAACAAAACAGAAACAAACTCACAGATGCAGAGCACAAACTGGCAGTTGTCAAGAGTGGAGGTAGGTGGGGGAATGGACAAAACAGGTAAAGGGGATTAAAAGTTACAAACTTCTGAAGAGGTACAAACTTCCAACTACAAAATAAATAAGTCATGGGAATGTAATACACATAGGGAATGCAGTCAAAAACATTCTAATAACACTGTATGGTAATGGATGGTAACTGGTCTTATTGCAGTGATCATTTCATAACATATAAAAAAAACTGAATTACTACATTGTCCACCTGAAACTAATATAATATTGTCTATTAATTATAACTCAATTTTAAAAAGCAAAAAATAAAAAATAATGTTAATACCTAATGCTACACTATCCTCAATGCAGGTTGCAGCATTGTTTAGCTCTCTTTTGATTAAGTGCCGATTTCACTACATCCTTACCAGCATTATGGATTAATGTTTTTTAAAATTTAAGCTATTTTGTGGTGATCATTTTGCAATGTACAGAAATACTGAATCACTATATTATGCACCCAGAATTAATTAAGTGATGTAGGTCAGTTATACTTCAAAAACAAAGAAACTAATTCATAGAAAGAGAGACCAGACATGTGGTTACCAGAGGTAGGGTTTGGGAAGTGGAAGGGGGTATTGGATGAAGGTATTCAAAAGGTACAAGCTTCCATTTGTAAGATAAATAAGTACCAGTGATATAATGTACAACACGGTAAATATAATGTTGCATGATAAATTATGAAAATTGTTAAGAGAGTAGACCTTAAATTATTTTTTAATATCATAAGATTAAATATGAATAGGATAAAATGTAAACCATACAGGGATATACTTAATTAAGAACTACCTCCCACATAATCCTCCTCTCCATGAGAAACCTCTGTTAATGATTTCTTGTGAGTTTTTTATTTACTGGTACAAATGTTTTCCAAAACAAGTTTTTTTGGTTAACCCAGGTATGATTATGCTACACCCACAGTTTGTGTCTTGCTTTTTTCACTATTATATGGAGAGGGATCCATGTGAGGACTCAGAAGGGCTCTTGTACATTTTAGCAGCTGTGTAATAAAATAACCTAAGGATGCACTGTAATGTATCTAACTAGTTCCCAGACGTGCAACTCAGATTGTTGGTTTTTGCCCATCTAGGCAAGGTTTGTGGAGAAGGAAATGGCAACTCACTCCAGGATTCTTACCTGGAGAATCCCATGGACACAAAAGCCTGGTGAGACCCAGTCCACGGGATCGCAAAAGTCAGACACTACTAAGCGACTAACATACACAGGTAAGGTTTGGGCTTCCCTGGTAGCTCAGCTGGTAAAGAATCTGCCTGCAATTCAGAAGACCTGGGTTTGATCCCTAGATTCTAAAGATCCCCTGGAGGAGGGCATGGCAACCCACTCCAGTCTTCTAGCCTGGAGAATCCCCATGGATAGAGGAGCCTGGCGGGCTACACTCCATGGGGTAGAAAAGAGTCAGACACGACTGAGCGACTAAGCACAGCACAGCACAGGCAAGGTTTACTGAGAGAAATTTTTTCACATAATCTTAATTTCTGGAACGAAGAGCGGTACATTTTTTTTAAATGTCATATTTCCTAATTCCCTCCAAAAAAGACTGTATCAATTAGTTTCACAGCAGAATATGTGTCAATCTTTTTTTTAATTGAAGTAACATTGCTTTATAACATTATGTAATTTTCATGTGTGCAGTATTGTATTCCCACTTGTGTATACGCTAGTGTGTCTTTTTTTTTTTTAAGTGTGTCTATTTTTAACCTCTGCTAACCTCTGAGGGGGAAACTCTATTTGGTTCCTGTTTTACATTACATTCCTTTACTTTCCAGTGAGTTTGAGCATTTCTCCATAACTCCACTGTCTATAGTATTTCTGGTTCTATTAAATGATCTGTTCCAGTCTTTCGCCTAAACTGAAAAAAAAAATGCATTTGTAAAGACTCTCTATAGGTGAAGAAAATTCCTTTATCATTCTTTTACCACTCTTTTATCTCTAAGTTGCAAATATGTATAACCAGTTTGTTGGAGAACAGATGTGGGTGTGGGTGTAAAGAAACAGGGGTGGAAGCAATGTTAGCTGACACTCCTCCCCTCCCAGGAACCCAGACCCCTTACCTGTTGTAAATGGGTCCTCTGAAGGCGGGGTCATACTTCTGCGGTGTTCCTGAAAATCAGAAAGATTGAACCGGGTGGTCCAAGATGAAGCTGGCAGACCACCCTTCCCCAAGATGTCCCCAGGGATGTCTCTAGCCACAGAAGAGTAAGATTCAGAGATAACTGTGGATTTTCCGTGAACTGCCCCATTTATCACCCGGCGACCACTCATTGGAAGGACTGGGAGCGGGGCTAAAAAAGGGGCTGCCCGGGAGTCCGGTGGAAGGGGGAGGACCCAAAAATGGGATCTGGAGAAGGAGGCAACGAGGCCAGACCTCTGGGATGCGGGAGTTTTGGAGGGACCTCCGGGTGGGCCTAGGGGCTGAGGGGTGCTGGCAGGTGATGCGGAGGCGGGGCGGGTACAGACTGAGATCTGCCGTTCTGCGCTCCCCTCATCCCCCCTACCCTGGGTCCTCCCGCTGCTCCCTCCAAGTTGCCAGGCCGGCGTGCGGAGGGGGGCGCTGCCTACCGTGCTTCCCGTAATAAAGCTGCTGCTCCTTCCCCATCCCTGCGGGCGCCCGGCCCCGACGGCGCCTGCCTGCTCCCGCAGCCGCTCCCCCTCTGCCCTCCGGTCCGGACGCGCGGGCGTCCCCAGGGGAGGGACCGAGGGACCGACTGGCGGCGGCTCCTCCCAGCAAAGAGCCAGGCGGGACGGCCCAAACCGGTCAGACCGGCCCTAGCCAAGCGGCTGCCTCGGACCTACTGGACCCAGAAACGGAGGGAGGGAGGGAGAGAGGGAGGAGAGAGCGGGGCGGGGCGGCAGCTGCTCCCGCCACTCACCCGCCGCCCAATTTAGCCCTCTCCGCCTGCCGCCCGCCACCCCGCGCCCAGCCCCCACCCAGGGAACTCTGGCTTTACCCAGTGGCCTGGGGTAGCCTCCGCTCCCCCCAACGAGGCGACACAGCCCTAAAACATCTCTCAACCCTGGAAGGCACCTAATAATTGTCCCATTCTGCAGATACGGAAACTGAGGCATCAGTGTCTGGCCAGGCACCCCAAAACAGGCAGATGGCTGAATCCAAACCACCAATTATTCAGCCCATTTGGGCTGAATGCTCTCCAACCTGTGGGTGCATTCTTTAAAGAGTAAGTGCCAACAGTTAAATATTGAGACAGTCCATATAAAAATCCACACCCGTGTCTCCTGAGAACTCCCAAATTAGAAATGACAGCCTGTTCCCCTACCCCATGCCACATCCCTATCTGGCACTGCTCCCTGCTGGTTCCTTTGTGGCCCCCACGGCTACACACGTCAGCTCGCCATCCCTGCACCCTCTTACAGCTGATAATCCTGAAGCATTTGCTTTGAAGAACATGCATTTATTGAGCACCTCCTGGGTACAGTGGCATTTGTGAAACCCAGTCTTGGGGAGCTGACATCTACAGGGTAACCCTGGACTCAAATGAGCCTACCCTATCTGAGCCAGAGGATACTCAGGTCAGTGCTTTGTGTTCTCTGAGCCTCAACTTCCTCATCTGTGAAATGGGACTAAAGTGTAAAACCAAAACCAGCCACAATGGGGACTTCCCTGGTGGTCCAGATGTTACAAATCTGCCTTGCAATGCAAGGGACGTGTGTTTGATCCCTGGTCAGAGAACTAAGATCCCACATGCCTCGGGGCAACTAAGCCCACTGGCTGCTACTACTGAACCCTTGAGCTAGAGAGTCTGTGTGCCTCAATGAAAGATTCTGAGTGCTGAAACTAAAACCCTATACAGCCAAATAAATAAATAAAACAAACACCAGCCAAAGACCAGGCATGGGATAGATACCAAGTATACAGTTGGCATAGATGTACTGTATTGCCAGTAGAGGGGTATTCAACTGATGTGGAGGTATACAGTAGGCATGGGGTACTGGTGGTATGGGGTATATAGCCCATCAAGAGCTATACAATTGTGGGGGTATAAGGCCAGCGTGGAGTTGTAAAGCTGGTAGGATACACCCCCCTGCCCCAGCTATCCACCCCCAATTCAGCAGTATGCTCCTTTGATCATGCTCCTGTTCAAACTGCTTCTCCCAACAGCCCTGAGGCCAGTTGCAAACGTCACACTACATTCAACTTTACAGGTGACAGGGCCTGATACAATTGGTATGGGAGTGTAGGCAACAGGAAAAGATATCCAGGGTGGGGCACACAATCAGCACGGGGTTATCAATGTGGTCATACACAGTTGCTGTTCAATAATTGTTGCTCCAAGTCAGGCACCCCCTGGTGGGAGTCTGGTCACCAGCTCAGCTTGTCCCTAGAGAAACATCACCTCCCGGAACTCCCAGGTGGCTCAGAGGTAAAGAATCCACCTGCCGATGAGAGAGATGCAGGTTCGATTCCTGGTCTGGGAAGATCACCCCTCGAAGCAACTAAGCCGAGCGCCACAACTTCTGAGACTGTTCTCCAGAGCCCAGGAGGCGCAACTACTGAAGCCCGTGCACCCTAGAACAAGAGAAGAGCCCGTGCACCCTAGAACAAGAGAAGAGCCCATGCTCTAGAACAAGAAGAGTCACCACAATGAGAAGCCCGCCCAATGCAACTAGAGAGTAGCCCCCGCCTGCCACAACTAGAGAAAAGCCTGCACAGCAACAAGGACCCAGCAGAGCCAAAAATAAACAAACAATGAAAAAAAAACAAAAGAAATGTCACCTCCTCCCCAGTGGCTTCTAGCTGTCAAGGCCCCACTTGCCCCCTGGCCCACAAACTTCAGCAAACAGGCGAGGCCCAAGGCTCCAAGCCATGCCCTTGGGTGACCAGGCCTCTCAAAGGAGCCTTGTGGTTCCCGTGGTCCCTGCCAACTCAAAGGCAAACTGGTCCCACCCTGCCCAGGGCAAGCGGTGCCCAGGCTGAAGCTTCTTCTCTTTCAGATGTGCTAGGTCCCCTGGGGACACTCCTGCAGACTCCAGCTCCACCCTGATGATGCACAAATGTGGGTCTCTGGGGAAGGCCTCACCCCTGAGTGGCACGGCCCTGTGGCACGTGCCCCCCCCTCAGCACCCCACATAGGGGCCTCATGGCACACCTCCCATTCAGCACGACTATATCAAACCACCATGGTCCCCCAGGCTGCTCTGCCCTCCTGGTGCTCAGGCCAGAAACCTTGCACTTCTCTTCCAGGATCCAAGAGCTTCTCACCCCCTCCTCGGCCCCCCACCTTGTCACGTGGCTGTCATTTCCTGCCTGAAGAGTGCAGGTGTCTCCACACTGGTTTCTGAGCTCTTACACTTGAACCCCACTGTCTATTTCCCCGGTAGGGCCCAGTGGAGGCAGTGATCACCTGATTCAGGGTATGTCCCTCCTCTGCCCTGAACCCTCTATGGGTCCCACCTCACTCTGAACCAAAGCCCAAGTCCTCCCCATGGCCCACAAGGCTGTGCCCACTCTGTCCTGTCCCCTCCCTGCCCTCAGCCCCTCCCACTTTCCCCTTTCCTTCTCCATTCCATTCACTGGCCTCCTGGTTATACTGTAGGTTATACTGGTTACAGCTTCCCAGGTGGCTCAGTGGTAAAGAAGGTGCCTGCCAATGCAGGAGACACAGGTTCGATTCCTGGGTCAGGAAGATCCCCTGGAGGAGGAAATAGCAAATGGCAATCCACTCCAATATTCTTGCCTGGAAAATCCTGTGGACAGAGGAGCCTGGTGGGCTACAGTCCACAGGATTGCAAGTTGGATGTGACTGAGCGACTGAGCATGATACTATACTACACTCTGTTATACTATGCACTGTTTTTTTTTAAACTTTTTCACTTTTATCAACGGTTGTGACCATGAGGGATTCATAAAATGTCACAAAACTCTATTTGCTATTGAACTGTCTACTTCTAAACAGGAGACAGACACTGGTACAGCAATTGCTTTTATGTGGAAAGTTAAATTTTTTTGAGAAAAGATTGACATATATATATATATTTGTTCCCTTTTTGAATTTCAACCCTCCAAATATTCCAGCAAAACAACAGTAACAACAACAACAACAACAAAACCAAGGGAAATTGGGCTGGGTATCTGCTGCCGAGGATGGTGGACTTGCCACCATGAGCCCTCATCCCCCTTCTATTGTAAACACACCAGGCACGGTTCTTACATCAGGACCTTTCCACCGGCTGTTCCTTTTCCCTAGAGATCTCTTCCCTGAGAAAGCCACCTGGCTCCACATTTCTTTTTTTATCTTTATTTACTTGGCTGTGCCAGGTCTTGGTTGAGGCATGTGAACTCTTAGTTGCAGCACGTGGGATCTAGTTCCCTGACCAGGGATCAAACCCAGGATCCCCGCATTGGGAGTGTGGAGCCTTAGCCACTGGACCGCAGGGAAAGTCCTGCTCCACCTCTTTCAACCTCAAACATCACCTCCTTAGAGAGGCTTTCTCTGATGATCCTCTCTAAACAGCATCCTTTCCCCCGCTCCTGTTACCCTGTTTTATTTTGTGTCTTACCACCTGCCACATCACTTATTTACACATGGACAGTTTACTGTCTCTCCCCATGGCTGTTGGCTGCACAAGGGCAAGGATTTCTGTTTTCTTCATAACACTGTCCCCAGCACTCAGCATTGCACCTGACACAGAACAGGCAGTCAGTCAGGATTTGTTCAATGAATAACCGCAATATACTATTCACGTATATATAGCTAATGCTGAAAATAAAAAATGCAGCTTAGAGTTTTCCAGAAGCATGTATTTTTAAAAATTAATTTGCATTAATTTTACACATAGAAGAACTGAATACATGATAAATATCCAGTGGGCAGGGAAAGGATGAATCAGTCAGTTGCCTTGACTATGCGTTAGGGAGAAAATAGTTAATTCCACTCTCACACCACGAAGCAAAACAAATTCCACACAGATTAATCATGCATACAAATATATAAAACTCAAAACTTCAAGTATGGTGGGAAGATGAAAAAGCATATTTCTACCATCTGAAAGCAGGTGAAACTGGTAAGGTGGGTGGGGGAGAGAGAAAGGAGCACTGGAATTTTCTCATGTCAGCCAAATGGCAGCCTGATTGGCAGAGTGGAAACAGTCAGATAAGAACAGCTGGTGCTAGGACTTCCCTGGCAGTCCAGTGGCTAAGATTGCATACTTCCACTGCAGGGGTCACAGGTTCAATTCCTGGTCAGGGAACTAGGATCCCACAAGCCACCTGGCACAGCCAAAAAAAAAAAAAAAAAACAAATAGGACTTCCCTGGTGGTCCAGTGGTTAAGAATCTGCCTTGCAATGCAAAGGACGTGGGTTCCATCCCTGGTCAGGGAACTAAGATCCCACATGCTGTTCAGCAACTAAGTCTGAGAGCCACAACTAGAGAGTCCATGAGTTACAAGGAATAGATCCAGCATGATACAAAGAAGATCCTGCATGCTGCAACTAAGACCTGAAGCAGCCAAAAAAAAAAAAATATATATATATATATGTTGCTGTTCAGTGGCTCAGTCATGTCTGACTGTCTGTGACCCCATGGACGGTAGCCTGCCAGGTTCCTCTGTCCATAAAATTTTCCAAGCAAGAATACTGGATCAGATTGCCATTTCCTACTCCATGGGATCTTCCTGACTCAGGGATAGAACCTGCATTTCTTGCATCTCCTTCATTGGCAGGTTGATTCTTTACCACTAGTGCCATCCATATATATATATATATATATATAACCCACTTTACGGGGAGGAAGCAAGTGGTCAGTTCCTACTCCAGTTTTGAAGGGTTAGTGGGAGCCACTGAGGGTGTCTGAGCAGGAGCATTATGAGGGAGGGGAAGACGCATGGGCGGGCAAGTCTCAGCTCTCAGGGAAATCGGTAGCCATGGATGGGACAGGTGGGCTATGGCCTTGCAGTGTCAACTTGAGTTATCCTTCCATAAGACGGAATTAAAGATGCAGAGAGAGGCACCTGGTTTAGCCTTGGCTCAGGGCCTTGCTTTGTGGGTGGCTCAGGAAATAAAAAAAGGAACATGGGTACTGTGGGGCTTCCCCCATGGCTCAGCAGTAAAGAATCCACCTGCAAGGCAGGAAATGCAGGAGACATGGGTTCAGTCCTTGGATCAGGAAGATCCTCCGGAGAAGGAAATGGCAACCCACTCCAGTATTCTTGCCTGAAAAATTCCATGGACAGAGGACCCTGGTGGGCCACAGACCATGAGGTCACAAAGAGTCAGACGTAACATAAGCGACCAAGCACTCACAATTGGTATTGTCGTCTGATCTGTTCCATTAGCTCTTATTTTAACATTAGCCAAGTGGGGTGGAAGGAGGGGCAAGGCGAGTACTAATGGTTTGATAATTGAGCCTGGTTCAAACACTCCAGGACAAAAACTTGCTGAATCTTTGCAACGATGATGCAAGATAATATGAACAGTAGAATGCCCCAGTGCCTCCATATTACTGTGTGCCAGGCAGTCTTCGAAAACGTTACGTGGTGTACCTTGGATCACCCTTATAGCATTCTGCGAGATTGATTCCGTCACTGCTCCCATTTGACAGACACAGAAACTGAGGCCCAGAGAAAAACAACACGCCAGTGGCCACAAAAATGACGAGCAACAGAGCTGGGCCACCCAGCTACCGAGTTAGTGTTTCCTTTGGACGCTGTAAGCAATTACCACCAACTTGGTGGCTCAAGACACAAATTTATGGGACATTCCTGGTGGTCTATTGGTTAAGACGTCACCTTCCAGTGCAGCGAGTACAGGTTTGATCCCTGGTTGGGCAGTTAGGACCCCACAGGCTTCACAGCCAAAAAAACCAAAACATAAAACAGAAGCAATATTGTAACAAATTTAATGAAGACTTTAAAAGTGATCCACATTTTTTGGATCATTTGTTTGTTTCTTCATTATTTGGATCATTTGTTTCATTTGTTTTGAAAACAAAACACACACAAATTTATTATCACAGTTCTAGAGATCAAGTGTTCAAAGTGCATCTCACTAAGCTAAAATCAAGGCGTTGGCCAGGCTATGTTCCTTCTGCAGTTTCTCAGAATCTGTTTCCTGGGCTCTTTCCAGCTTTTTGGCTCACATCCTCCTCCTCCATCCTCAAAGCCAGCATTCCCATCAAGCCTACATCTATTTCCATTGCTGCGGCTCCTCCTCTGACTCCCCTACCTCCATCTTTTCTTTATGAGGGCTCTTGTCCTTGGGCCCATTAGGATAACTGAGAATAATCTCCCCATCTCAAGATCCTAAACTTAATCCCATCTGCAAAATCCCTTTTGCTGTGAAAGGTAACACATTCATGTTGTTTTAGTTGCTCAGTCATGTCAGACTCTTTGTGACCCTATGTACTGTAGCCTGCCCAGACTGCTCTGGGCATGGGATTCTTCAGGCAAGAATACTAGAGTGGGTTGCCATTCCCTTCTCAAGGGGGATCTTCCTGGCCCAAGGATGGAACCCAAGTCTCCTGCATTGGCAAGCAGATTCTTTACCATTGAGCCACCGGGGAAGCCCACAGGGTTCCAGGAATTAGGACATGGACATCTTTGCATGTGTGCTAGGTTGCTTCAGATGTGTCTAACCCTTTGTGACCCCACGGACTATAGCCCATCAGACTCCACTATCCATGGGATTCTCCAGGCAAGAATACTAGAGAAGGTTGTCATTTCCTTTTCCAGGGGATCTTCCCCACCTCAGGGTTCTGGCATTGGCAGGTGGGTTCTTTACCACTAGCGCCACCTGGGAAGCCCATGGACATCTTCGGGGCGGGGGGTGGGGGGGATACTATTATTCTGTCTACTATGGCATCTTAACCATTTTTTTCACACTTTAAAAAGAATAATTTTTACTATCTTTTGGTTACACCATGCAGGATCTGCGTTCCCCAACCAGGGATTGAACCCAAGCCCCCTGTGGTGGAAGCATGGAGTCTTAACCACTGGACTGCCAGGGAAGTCCTCATGTCTTAACCATTTAGGGCAGGAGTTGTCAAACCATCCGTCCCCCATTGTGCAAATCAGTCCACCATGTTTTCATATGGTTCAGGGCTAAGAACAGTCTTTCTGTTTTCAAGTGGCTGACAAACATCACAAGGAGACTACTTTGTCACATTAGATTTGAATATCAGCAGACTTTCCTGGTGGTATGGTGGATAAGAATCCATCTGCCAATGCAGGGGACACAAGTGTGATCCCTGGTCAGGGACGACCTCACATGCCTCAGAGCACCCAAGCCCGAGTGCCACAACTACTGAGCCTGTGCTCTAGAGCCTGGCACCCACAACTACTGAAGCCCCCCACCTCTAAAGCCCTGACTCCGAAACAAGAGGAGCCATCACAATGAGAAGCCCGAACACAGCACAGAAGAGTAGCCCCCAGCGGTCACAATTAGAGAAAGCTCGAGAGCAGCTACAAAGACCCAGCGCAACCAAAAGTAAAGAAAGAAAAAATTTAAAAATTAAAATGTCACCAACTATAAATCAAGTTTGCTTGGCACATGGCCATTCTCATTCGTTTTCATATGGTCAGTGGCTGCTTGCTTTCATGTTGTCTGTTATCTATGGCAGACTAGAGTAGCAGTCATAGATTGTATGTGAAAACATTCACTCTCTGGACCTTTACAGAAGTTCACTGCCCCCTGATCTCCAGGCCATGAACCAACAGGTGTTGGGCCCAAGTCTGTGCCAGCGTGTTGTGTGTGCTCTGCTTATAGTGGTAAACAGTGGCAATACAGATGGGGAAATTGACAAGCCCTTTCCTTTTGCAGTCCGCTGTTTTCCTGTGTGGAGAATGGGGCTCATACTTGCATTTGCTGGTAGGTGTTGCCAGGGCTTGATGCTCAGAAAGCACTTAGCAGGGGCTTCCCTGGTGGCTCAGTGGTAAAGAATCTACCTGCCAATGCAGGAGACACGGGTTCGATCTCTGATCCAGGAGGATCCCACATGTTGCAGAGCAACTAAGTCCGTGCACCACAGCTACTGAAGCCCTCTTGGCTACAGGCCTGTGCTCCACAGCAAGAAAAGTCACTGCAATAAGAAGTCTCAGCACCACAACACAATGGTCCCCACCCACCACAACTAGAGAAGGCCCACGCAGTAATGAGGACCCAGGACAGCCAAAAATAACTAAAAAAATTTACATTAAAAAAAGAAAAGAAATGCTACCTAGGGACTTGTCTGGTGGTCCAGTGGTTAAGATTCTGAGCTTCCACTGCAGAGGGGCACAGATTCCATCTCTGGTCAGGGGACTAAAATCCCACATGCCACATGGCCCAAAAAAGTTGCTAACCAGGAACATGGTATCATTTGACAGAGGAGGCAAACAGAGGGCACGTGCTCAGACCACATAGCTGATGAGGGACGGAGCTCTGAATCAAACCGAGGCTCCTCTGGCTCCAACCCAGGCCTTTTGGGGGCACGTACTGGGAGAGGCAGAGCTAAAAATGCGACTGTGGTCGGGGAGAAGGCATGGGAAGTCAAACCGTTAGATCAGGCTCCGGGAGGAGAGGCGGCTGTTGGGTCCCTCCCTTGCTGGGCATGAGGGCCAGCCCACCCAGTTCTGTGGGTGTAGGAGATAAGGGAACAGGCTGTCCAGCCACAATTCTAATGGTCAGGACATTAAGTGCCACCCAGCCCTTGTAGCTTCTGGAGACAAGCCAAGTCCCCAAGGCCTCCCCCACACAGCCCAGTCAGCCCTCCCCTGCCTTCCCAGAAACCTCTGCCTGGGTAATGGACATCCCAGCTGCCCAGACAAGTCCCCTTGACAAATATTTCAGGACAGCAGCTGGGTAGGAAAACTAGAAGTGATTCTACTGACCACAATGCTAGAGGCAAAAAACTGAGTGCCTACTGTGTGCTAGGCATCAAAACAGAAATTTCCTTCTAGGAACTCAGTTTATTATTCTATTTTATTTATTTATTTTTAGCTGTGCTGAGTCTTCGTTGCTGCATGGGCTTTTCTCTAGCTGCAGTGAGTGAGAGCTACTCTCTAGTTGCTATGGGCTTCTCATTTCGGTGGCTTCTCTTGTGGAGCACAGGCTTCAGTAGCTGTGGCTCCTGGGAACTCAACAGTTGTGACACACAGGTTGAGTTGCTCCTCAGTACGTGGGGTCTTCCCGGATCAGGGATGGAACCTGTGTCTCCTGCATTGACAGGTGAATTCTTTACCAGTGAGCCACCAGCGAAGCCTTAGGAACTCACGTACTCCTTATGATGAAGGACTTTCCTGGTGGCTCATTGGTTAAGACTTTGTACTTCCACTGCAGGGGATGTGGGTTTGATCCCTGATAGGGGAACTAGGATCCCACATGCCTTGTGGTCAGGAAAAAAAAAAAAATAATAAATCATTATAGCAAGGCTCTGAGGGCATGTGCTATGCTGTGCTTAGTTGCTCAATTGTCTCTGACTGTTTTGCGATCCCATGGACTGTACCCTCTCAGGCTTCTCTGATCGTGGGATTCTCCAGGCAAGACTACTAGAATGGGTTGCCCTGCCTTCCTCTGGGGGATCTTCCTGACCTGAGGGCATATTGCACAAGGAAGCAGAGACACAATGATGCTTTCTGACTTGTCTGAGGGACACAGAGCCAGCAGGAGCTGAAATTTTGAACTCTGCTCCTGATACCATGCTCTTCTTTTTTTCCCTTCAAACCTTTTTCAATTTTTTTGGGGGGGTCGCACCTCGAGGCTGGTGAGATCTTAGTTCCCTGACCAGGGAATAGAAACCAGGCCCTTGGCAGTAAAAATGTGGAGTCCTAACTATTGAGCCTCTGTGCTGTAACTACTGAAGCCTGTGCGCTTAGACCCTGTGCTCCATCCACAACAGTACCAAGCAATTCCCTCAATTTTTATTTTGTATTGGAGTATAGTTGATTTACAATGTTGTGTTAATTTTAGGCGTACAGCAGAGTGATTCAGTTGTACATGTATGGTTTAGTCAGCTAAGTCATGTCCGACTCTTTGCGACCCCATTGACTGTAGCCCGCCAGGTTCCTCTGCCCATGGGATTTCCCAGGCAAGAATACTGGAGTGGGTTGCATTTCCTTCTCCAGGGGATCTTCCCAACACAGGGATTGGACCTACATCTTCTGCATTGGCAGGTGGATTCTTTACCACTGAGCCACCAGGGAAGCCCTCAAGTCATGCTGTGCAGCTAAAAGCAACAGTAACAGCAGAAACAAACAGGGCTTCCCTGGTGGCTCAGTGGTGAAGAATCTGCCTGCCAATGCAGGAGACATGAGTTCAATCCCTGATTCAGGAGGATCCTACATGCTACGGAGCAA
Organism: Bos indicus; assembly: GCF_029378745.1. Taxonomy (NCBI): domain Eukaryota; kingdom Metazoa; phylum Chordata; class Mammalia; order Artiodactyla; family Bovidae; genus Bos; species Bos indicus. Next base: position 14,858,181 of record NC_091766.1, on the reverse strand, counting down.
CTGAGCCCGAGAGCCGAAACTACCAAGCCTGTGCTCTACAGCCCAAAAACTGCAACCAATGAGCCCATATGCCACAACTACTGAAATCTGAGCCCTAGAGCCTGTGTTCTGCAACAAAAGAAGCCGTTGCAGTGAGAAGCCCCTATACAGCAACTAGAGAAAAGCCCGTACAGCAACAAAGACCCAGCACAGCCGAAAAGAAATAAATAAAAACAAGCAAATGAAAACAGAGGCCCAACTCCTCCCACAGCCCACAAAGCCCTACACACTCTGCCCACTCCCTCTCTTCCTTCACCTCTTCCTATTCCACCCTTTTATCTATTCACTCCAGCCACAGGCCCTCCTGACAGCTCCTTCTAGACACAGGAGACATGACCCTGCCCCTGGGTCTTTGCACAAGCCTTGCCTACAGCCTGAGAAGTTCTACAGGGCTCCCTTACCTATGCCTCTAGTGACCTTTGAAGAGTGACCTGTTTCTATTTGAAGTTAAACCCTGCCTCCAGGCCCAATAGATCACTGCCCTCCTTCCTTCCTGATAAACTTTTCTCCAGAACCCTTCTCTGAATGGAGAATTTTCTCCATTCATCTTAGTATCTTATCTGGGGGTCCCTTGACAAGGTCAAAGGAAATGGCAACCCACTCCAGTATTCTTGCCTGGAGAATCCCATGGATGGAGGAGCTTGGTGGGCTACAGTCCATGGGTCGCAAAGAGTCGGACAGGACTGAACGACTTCACGTTGACAAGGTCAGCTGGACAAGGGCTGGGTCTCCAGAGTCTAGGACAAAACCTGGCCCATGGTCCCTGCACAATAAATGTTTGCTGAAAGAAGTTAGGAACCAGTATGCTTATCAAGATTAAAAAAAAAAAAAAATTCAGGGAGCCTTTAGACTAAGAAAAATCACTCTTCCCTGGTGATACAGTGGATTAGAACCCGTCTGCCAATGCAGGAGGCACAGGTTCGATCCCTGGTCCGGGAAGATCCCATGTGCCTCGGAGCCGTTAAGCCCAGTGCCACAACGACTGAGCCCATGTGCTGCAGCTACTGAAGTCTGTGCTCCGCAGCAAGAGAAGCCACCGCATTGAGAAGGCCACGCACCGCAACCAAGAGTAGTCCCCATCTGCTACAACTAGAGAAAGCCAGTGCGCAGCGATGAAGACCTAGCACAATTTTCTAAAAATAAATAAATCACTAAAAAAATACAAAGGGAAAACCACTCTCCCTCTCACCCCTGGCCTAGAGCCATTACTTCCTCTCTGGGTGGCAGAGGGCAGTTCCTCTCACTGGTTTCCCTTCTGAACACTGTCCACAGGTCACATACCCAGGCAGATTTCTAGCTGTACAGTTCAGTTCAGTTCAGTTCAGTCGCTCAGTCGTGTCTGACTCTTATTGACCCCATGAATCGCAGCACGCCAGGCCTCCCTGTCCATCACCAACTCCCAGAGTTCACTCAGACTCACGTCCATCGAGTCAGTGATGCCATCCAGCCATCTCATCCTCTGTCGTCCCCTTCTCCTCCTGCCCCCAATCCCTCCCAGCATCAGAGTCTTTCCCAGTGAGTCAACTCTTCGCATGAGGTGGCCAAATTACTGGAGTTTCAGCTTTAGCATCATTCCTTCCAAAGAAATCCCAGGGCTGATCTCCTTCAGAATGGACTGGGTGGATCTCCTTGCAGTCCAAGGGACTCTCAAGAGTCTTCTCCAACACCACAGTTCAAAAGCAGCAATTCTTCGGCGCTCAGCCTTCTTCACAGTCCAACTCTCACATCCATAGATGACCACTGGGAAAACCATAGCCTTGACCAGACGGACCTTTGTTGGCAAAGTAATGTCTCTGCTTTTGAATATGCTATCTAGGTTGGTCATAACTTTCCTTCCAAGGAGTAAGCATCTTTTAATTTCATGGCTGCAGTCACCATCTGCAGTGATTTTGGAGCCCAGAAAAATAAAGTCTGACATTGTTTCCACTGTTTCCCCATCTATTTCCCATGAAGTGATGGGACCGGATGCCATGATCTTTGTTTTCTGAATGTTGAGCTTTAAGCCAACTTTTTCACTCTCCACTTTCACTTTCATCAAGAGGCTTTTTAGTTTCTCTTCACTTTCTGCCATAAGAGTGGTGTCATCTGCATATCTGAGGTTATTGATATTTCTCCTGGCAATCTTGATTCCAGCCTGTGCTTCCTCCATTCCAGCGTTTCTCATGATGTACTCTGCATAGAAGTTAAATAAGCAGGGTGACAATATACAGCCTTGACGTACTCCTTTTCCTATTTGGAACCAGTCTGTTGTTCCATGTCCAGTTCTAACTGTTGCTTCCTGACCTGCATACAGATTTCTCAAGAGGCAGGTCAGGTGGTCTGGTATTTCTAGCTGTACTTATCCCTAATTCTTCACTCCCCTCGTTTCCTTACGCACCCCAGTCCCCACTTTGCTGCTTCACAGCCTAACAGAATTAGACATTGTTTCCCCATCAGCAAGGTTAGACCTCCTTCATCTTACAAGGCAACATAGTAGCCCATTCTAGGAACAGTGCCTTTTCTCATGAAACCAGCCTGAGGAGCTTTAAAAAGATACAGATGCCACACATACACACAGAAATAAACAGTCTAAGCTCTGGAAAGTCTTTCCGGCTGCCTTACCTCCCAGGCAAGGACAGTGAGCTGAGAGCATATGAAGAGTTCTTTCACTTCGAAACCTAAAATTTTCTGTGCGGTTGAGGGCTTATTTTTAATTTTCAGCCCTAGCCACCCCAGTAGAGAGAATACACTAATTTTCTTATATGAGTTTTAAATCCTATTTTAAAATAATTTTCCTTGGGACTTTCCTGGCGGTCCAGTAGTTAGGACTTGGCACTTTCACTGCAGGGGCCTAGGTTCTAGTCCCTGGTCAGTGAACTAAGATCCCACAGGTCACCTGGTGTGGTCAAAATAATGAAAATTCTTCCATTGGGGACTGACTGGGAAGGGGCAGGAGATAACTTCCTTATCAGGAAAGAAGGTTCTTATCAGAGATCTGCACATTTTTTCCTAAGGGTAAAGTGTTAAAGATTTTAGTCTTTTTGGTTAGTATATTGCCTTTCTCATATATTCTTCTTCTTTCAAGAACCACTTAAAAATATAAGATCCATACTTAGTCCTTGGGCTTCCCTTGTAGCTCAGTTGGTAAAGAATCTGCCTGCAAGGCAGGGTTTGATTCCTGGGTTGGGAAGATACCCTGGAGGAAATGGCAATTCACTCCAGTATTTTTTTTTTTTTCCAATATTTATTTATTTATTTGGTTGTGCTGGCTTTTAGTTGCAGGATCTTTGATCTTCATTGCAACAGGCAGGATCTTTAGTTGGGGCTTATGAACTCTTAGTTGCGGCATGTGGGATCTAGTTCCCTGACCAGGGATTGAACCCAGGCTTCCTAAACTGGGAACATGGAATCTTAGCCACTGCACCACCAGAAAAGTCCCCCACTTCAGTATTCTTGCCTGGAGAATCCCATGGACAGAGAAGCCTATAGTCTATGGGGTCACAAGAGCTGGACACGACTTAGAGACCAAACCACCACCTTTCTTAGTCCATTGGCTTTACAAAAACAGGTGACAGTCAACAATATAAATAACAATACTTAACACTACTGAGCTGAACCCTTAAAAATGGTTTTGATTATAAATTTCATGCTATGTATTTTACCAAAAAAAATTTTTTTTAATTAATAATGATAAGCCTTCCTTGGGCATGAGGAGATTCTGGGAGATAGTCATATTTTCCACCTGATCTGGGTGCTGGTTACCTGTGGAGACTCCTGGAGCCTCATACATTTAGGATCTGTACCCTATTAGGTATGGATTTTCAACCACAATAAAATTTTAGGGAGTGCCCTAATGTCCTAGTGGTTAGGATTCAGTGCTGTCAGTGCCATGGCCCAATTTCAGTCCGTGGTCCGGGAACTGAGATCCTGCAAGCTGTAAACATGGCCCAAATATAAATAAATAAAAATAAAATTTCATCTTAAAAAAAAGTTTAAAATAGTCCCCTTGATTTGTTCAATATAAAGGGTCCACCCACAAATACACAACTTATTGCAACCATCAACAACAATTAAGCAGGATTTCTAGGAACACGATGTAGAACAGGAACTCAGTGTAAAACACCTTTCATTCAACAAATATTTGTTGAGAACCTACTATGTGCTATGTGCCAGGCACCGTGGATACTTTCAAACCAAACAGACATGTCTTCCTGACTCATGAAGCTAGCTGACATTTTTGTAAAAAGGCATTTTAAAAAAATCACTAAATAAAGAATTTGTATATAATTCCATGTGAAGTCCTAAGCCTAGACTCTGGAAGAAAACACAAGATTTTGTAACATGGATGCATGAAGGAAGTGTGAGGTGGAGGATGGAGAAGAGGAATATTTTTCTTAATAAAGCTTGCATCTTTTGTCTTTTGAACCACGTGAATGTCTTATCACTTCCTCCAAAAAAGTTGTAATTAACAATAACCTCTCCCCACAATATTTTTAAAAGCTCAGATGCCAGAGCCCTCCTACTGGCTGAGTTGAACTCTTTAGCGAATGGGGCCTTGGAATCTGCTTTTAAAACAAGTACCGTGAGCAGCCTTCACTGGCAGTCCAGTGGTCAAAACTCTGTGCTTCCAATGCAGGGGACATAGGTTCAATCCCTGGTCAGGGTACTAAAATCCCACCTGCCTTGCAGCACAGCCAAACAAAATAACAAACAAAAAAACAAGCACTGTGACTTCTTTCTCAGTCCCGCACCCCCATCAGAGTCTATTGTTTTAGGTTCTAGAATATTTTTCCATGCTGGTCATGTCAAGGGTGGGTTGGAAAGGATGGCAGTGAGCCTCGCTGACATCCGTCAGGGCCAAGAGCCATTTCCTGGCTTCCTCAGAGATGCTGCCTTCCTCTAGATATGATGTGTAATAGGGAGGAAGCTTTCTGTCCTGCCCAGTCTTATCTAAGTACATGTCCTGACAAAGAGGGCTGCTTCCACATCAGCTCCTAGAAAAATCCATGTCCTCAGGATCACCAGTCCCAGAGCCCTCCTGAGTGTCTCCAGATAACCAGGCACTGTGCAAAGCACTTTTCACCTGCCAGTACAGTCTGCCCAGCCCTACTGATGAAAATACCGAGTCTGAGAGAGGTCACCAATTCACCTCCAGCCGCACAGCTTGTATGTATCAGAACCAACCAGGATTTGAGCCTCTATCGGTCTGACATAACCCCCTAAATTCACAGTGACTGATAGGAAGACGCCAGAGTATAAGGGAAGTATAGGGGACCCACTCTTTCCAAAGCACAATTTCCCAAGGGAAATTTCCCTGTTTTCTGGCAGGGACTTCACAGGGCAGTCCGAGGACCCTAGATTTTTGGTTCTGATGAGAATGAATGACTTACAAACTGAGCAAGATATCCCCATCATCACACCCACCTTTTGCAGCCACTTCAAGGAGTCAAACCCTCTGGCCCCTCTGGAGGAGGTCCAGGCCTGGCTGCAAGACCTGTCTCTCATTCTGAAGTCTCCATCTCACACTTCCCTCGACTTCATAGAGAGAAATCATGAAGCAACTGTGTGGTTAATTTGCTGTTCCCTCTGCCTGGACCACACTTTGCTTAAATCTTCCCATGGCTGGCTCAATCTCCAGCCGTTGGTCACCTAAAATAATCCCAGATGATTCTGCCCCCAATACACATAAACACACACACACACACACACACTCAAAGACAGACACACACACACAATGTCCTGTTCATTGCCTCACAACGCATACAACAACCTAAAATTACTTATTTATTCAAGAATTTTTCCACTCCGTTCACTGCTGTATTCTGTGTCTAGACACTGCCTGAAAAAAGGATGCTCAATACATACTTGTCAATGGAATGTGTTTCTAATGCCCAGCACAAGGTCTGTTGGACACATAAGTCCCCTGTCTCTGGTGTGGTCCTGGCAGGTCTATGGCTGGCTCCCTTTGGCCAAATACCGGGTGAATCACATTATTGTCCCCTCTGTCCCCAGGCTCGCCTCCCAGAGACCAAAGATACCAAAGGTGCTGCCCACAGACAGGCAGGACCCCAGGTGGAGAATTCCAGATCAGAGAAAGCCAGCCACACCCAAGGGACACACAGCACTGGGCAGCCACGGGGTCTGGGCTTGGGCCAAAACCGAGAGTGAGGGGCCCCTCAGGAGGTCGGGGCTGCCCGCTTCAAGCAGGGAAGGGAGTGGCTGGGCAGTTGCCAGGCTCTTGGCTGGGCTGGGCAGGGACAGCCTGGTCTATCTGTCTGTCTTTGCAGCCTCTGAAGGCCGCAGTCCCTGAGGAGAGGGAGGCACAGCTCTTCTCGGCTTGTTTTTCTTGATTATTTTTAAGTGGTTTCCGGCCCCCTCCCCAAGGCCCTTGGGTCTCTCACAGTTTCCAGGAAGTTTCAGTTACACAAGAAGAGGTGGTTGAGCCCCTTTACCCCAGGGCAGTGCCACGTGGGGCGTGTGACCAGCTGGGCCCTGGGGACCCAAAAATGGAGAAGAGAAAAGAGAAACTGAGGACTACACACCCCTCCGTGGGAACCCGGGGAAGGGAAGCACCACAGGGCGTGGGTGGGGAGGAAGCCTCATCATTGCCCCGTCCCGCGGACTCAGAGGCTAAGGCCGCCCTCAGAGGTTGGCGGGAGCGGGTACCTGTCGCCGGGACCCCTTCCAAAGACGAGCAAGCCCCCTGGCCGCTGGCGCAGGGCGGGGAAAGTTTCTCAATTGTTTCCTGCTTCCTTCCTGCCCCTTCGCCGGTGGCGCCCCTATTTCCGCCCTTCCCAGACGGCGGGCGAGACCCTATGGGTTCCCATCCCAGGACTGGGTCCGCCGAGACCTGTCTCAGTTTCCCATCTGACCGAAAGCCCAGGACGGTTACTTCTAAGGGCGTGTGAGCAGGAGGAAGAAGTGGAGAAACGGAATTGGAAGAGGAGGAGGATCTGGGGGGAGGCTGGGGCCCTGGTCCTTTTCTGAGCCCCGATCGCCGTGCCTCCCCTCCCCCGCCCTGCATCCGAGCCGCCCAGATAACGGGACCTCCCCGAGCGGAGCATGCGCCATGCGTCCCCGCTGATCACCCGGAGGGGTAGCAGGGGCTCCCGAGAGGGGACGCGGGGCGACCAGGCGGGAGCAGGGGGTGTGGGCTCGGCGCAGAGCAGGATGCAAGGCCGGGAAGCAGGAGGAGGCCCTTAGCAGCAGCGCGTGTGTTTAAGATCTCAGATGTCCCTTTCCCAAGGCCCCCCAGCTCATCAGAAGCGGACGAGGGCCAGAGGCAACTCCTACCATAGGATCCGTCCTTCCGCTCGTCCACCATGGCCGCGGCGGGCGGGGAGGGGTGTCCGGGCCAGCGCGACCCCAGCCCGGCCGGGCTGGAGGCTCCGCGGGCTGCAGCTCCCCGCCCAGGGCCCGGCCCCGCCCCTCCCATAGGTCAGCCCCTCGCACTCCCACCAATGGGAGCCCCGAGAGCAAGGGGGCGGGACCCGGGGCGGGGCAGGGGCGGACTCGAGAAGGGGTGGGGCCCCAACCTTTGTTTTCCATCAGGGATCCTGCGAGACCCTCTTGGTCCCTTTAGTGGGCCAGGGGCAGATGTCATTCATGCAATCACCTATCCAACCATTCAGTCGCCAAATAGATACTGAGCATCAACTGTGCCAGTGAACAGACGAAAAGATGCATGTTTTTCATACATCAGATTGGCAAGAACTTTAAAGTCTGATAACATCAAGTGTGTAGTCAAAGCTATGCTTTTTCCACTAGTCGTGTATGGATGTGAGAGTTGGACCATCAAGAAGGCTGAGAGCCAAAGGATTGATGCTTTTGAACTGTGGTGTTGGAGAAGACTCTTGAGAGTCCCTTGGACTGCAAGGAGATCCAACCAGTCAATCCTAAAGGAAATCAACACTGACTATTCATTGGAAGGATTGTTGCTGAAGCTGAAGCTCCAATACTTTAGCCACCTGATGTGAAGAGCTGACTCGTTGGAAAAGACCCTGATGCTGGGAAAGATTGAGGGCAGGAGGAGAAGAGGACAAGATGGCTGGATAGCATCACAGACTCAATGGACATGAGTTTGAGCAAGCTCCCAGGGACCATGAAGGACAGGGAAGCCTGGCATCCATGGGGTCAAAAAGAGTCCGACACGACTGAGCGACAGCAACATCAAGGGAGATGATCTGATGCTGTGGGTCTGAATGTTCTCTAGCAAAAAGATTAAATCCAAACTGTGCTCACCCTGTACAATTCCTCTCTGTCACTGACCCTAGACAAACCATAGCATGTATGTGCACAGGCAGTTAGCGCCAGAAGGTATTACCTGCAGCTTTGAACATTCTTGTATAAAATGGGGGAGAATGTGTGTGTCCACCAGTAGAGCAGAGCATGTAAACCCAGCGGTGTGCTCACAGAAGTGGGCAGCATTAAACGGATACAAACAATGCAGTCGGGCTTCCTGGTGGCTCAAGTGGTTAAGAATCCACCTTGCAATGCAAGGGACACCCAGTTCAATCCCTGGTCCCGGAAGGTCCCACGTGTTTTGGAGCAGCTAATTCCGTGCACCACGACTACTGAGCCAGTGCTCTAGAGCCCTGGAACCACAACCACTGAGCCCACACGCTGCAACTGCTAAAGTCCGAGCATCTAGAGCCCGTGCTCTGCAACAAGAGAATCCACCTCATGTGAAGCCTGTGGGGGGCAACTAGAGAAAGGCTGCATGCAGCAGCCATGAACCAGCACAGTCAAAAATAGATAAATAGATCTAAAAAAAAAAAAAAGCAGCAAAGAAAAGGAAATAGGTCATCAGGGAAATGCAAATTAAAACTTGATAATACACAACTACACGCCCACCAGAATAGCTAAAACTCAAAAGACAGACGGTACCAAGTGTCGGTGAGTATCTGAAGCAAACGGTGGCTCTCCTACACTACTGGTGGGGGTGTAAAATGGCACAACCACTTGGGAAAAACCTGGTGGTTTCTTATAAATGAGCACCTACAGTATGATACACATATTCTACTCCTAAGTATTTACCCAAGAAAAATGAAACTGAAACCACTCACAAAAGAAAGACTAGACCTGCAAAAATGTGTATGCAAATGTTCACAGGAGCTCGGTAATAGCTTTGTTCATAATGGCCCCTAGCTTAAAGCAACCCAATGGTCCATACCCCAGAAGACTCCTCAGCAAGAAAAAGGAATGAATTATTATTGGAAAGTGCAACAGCATGGATGAATTTTTAAAAAGGGTGAGGGAGAGAGGCTTTCTTGGTGGCTCAGTGGTAAAGAATTCGTCTGCCAATGCAAGAGACACAGGTTCAATCTCCGGTCAGGGAATACCCCCACATGCTGTGAAGTGACAAAGCCTATGCACCTCAACTACTGAAGCTGTGTTCTAGAGCTGGGGAGCCACAACGACTGAGCCCATGTGCCCCAACTACTGAAGCCTGTGCGCCTAGAGCCCGTGTTCCACAACGAGAGAAGCCACCCATGCACCTCAAGTGGGGAGTAGCTCCTGCTTGCTACAACTAGAGAAAAGTCTGCACGGCAAAGAAGACCCAAAACAACCAAAAATAAATAGATGAATAAAATTATATGTATACATAATACACACACACACACACATATATAAAACCATTATGCCCCAGTGAAAAAGGCCAGAGACTTTACCATGAAGTCCTAGAACAGGCACAGCTAACCGACCTATGGCTACTGAACCTGGACCAGAGGTGGCCTTTGTGGTTGTTAGTGACTGGCAGAAAGGGTCAAAGGGTGACTTCCTGGGGAGGCAGAAACAGGATTGAGGTTTACCGGGTGGGTTCAGTTCTTCACAGTTACTTGACATTTGCCCTTTCTTAATAGATGTTACATTTTATTTTTATTTTTTTTAATTTTATTATATTTTTAAACTTTACAATATTGTATTAGCTTTGCCAAATATCGAAATGAGTCCGCCACAGGTATACCTGTGTTCCCCATCCTGAAGCCTCCTCCCTCCTCCCTCCCCATACCTTCGTGGAAAATATCTCAGCAGTTTAAGAAAGAAGGATGTGGCCCTGCAGATTAGTACAAGAGTGGAGCTTAGTCAGTATCAGGCATGGTATCATGTGCATGAAATCTTCATCACCTTTTTCCAGTTGAGGAAAGTGACCATGTGAAGTCGCTCAGTCAGGTCTGACTCTTTGCGATCCCATGGACTGTAACCTACCAGGCTCCTCTGTCCATGGGATTTTACAGGCATGAGTACTGGAGTGGGTTGCCATTGCCTTCTGCACGGGATCCTCCCAACCAGGGGTCAAACCCGGGTCTCTTGCATTGCAGGCAGAGGCCTTACCATCTGAGCCATCAGGGGAGCCTGGTGGAAAAGTGACAGGGGAAGGTGACAGAGAGAGGTTAATCCGTTTATGAAGTGTTTCGTTGCTCCTTGCAACCATTTTCCAGTTGCAGAAAATGACGCAGAGAGGGTAAGTAACTTACCCACAGACACAAAGTTAGTGAGCCCTGAGCTGAACAAGAATTTCAGTCCACACACTCCACACCCATCAGCTGTAACCCTGCAGAGTGGTTGGGGAGGGTTTTAGGTCCTATCAGAGAGTATAAATACCAAGTTGTGTTTAGTATGGTATGTGGAAGAGAAAGAGATACCTCAAACAGATACACATGCAGGTAATAACAGAAAAAGATTTCAACAAGATAGAGGTTATCAGAAGGATCGGGATGGGAGGGAGGAGGCAAAAGGGATTTTTTCCTGATCTATCATTTGAAGTGTCCAGTCCAGTGGGATTAAGTATATTCACATGTTGCAACAACATCACCGCCATCCATTTCCGGAACTCTCTTTTTTCTTTTTTGAAATGGAAACTCTACCCTCCCCCACCCGACCCAGTAAGCAATAACTCCCCACCGGCTTCAGCCGCCCCTGGCACTCACCATTCTACTTTCTGTCTCAAGGAATTTGACTCTTCTTGCAACAGCCTGTAGGTGGAATCAGAAGGTATGAGATTTTACGTGATATACAATGTATATATGTATATGTGTGTATATATATATATATATATATATAAAACCACCATAGAAGTTTTTTTTTTTAATAATTTCATTTATTTACTTATTTATTTTGGCTGTGTGGGCTTGTGGTGAGCCGGGTTTGCTCTTATTTCGCACATGGGGCTTCTCATTGTGGTGGGTTCTTATAGCTCCGGACTCTGGAGCAGAGGCTCAATAGCCCTGGCACGCTGGCTTAGTTGCTCTTTGCATGTGGGGTCTTCCTGAATCAGGGATGGAACCCACGTCTCCTGCATTGGCAGGTGGATTCTTTACCACCGAGCCACCAGGGCAGCCCCACAAGAAAAGTTTTTAAACAGATTTTTAAGAATATGGTGTGACACAGCTATGCTGGAAGAGTCACGGGAGACTTGGAAAAGTGCAAGGGAGGAACCTGACCTAGATGGGGTTGGGGAAGAAGGTCAGGAAGGGCTTCTGAAGAGAAGACCTAAGAGCTGAGTGAGAACTAAGTGGAGGAAGCAAGATGGATGGGCATCATGCATTAAGCTGTCATGGGCTAGAGGAAGACAAAGAAAGAGGGGAAATGAAATTAAGGACGTCAGTGTGTCTGAGTCTGTGAGTTCAAGCATGCTTCGTGGGAGAGGTCAACAGGGGTCAAACCTTGCCACACAGGACAGCTTGAGGGCAATGGGGAGCCATGGCTGATGCGAGGGTGAGGGAGGGCCAAAGAAGCTGTGAGTATCAGGGAGATCCCTTTAGTGCTGTGTATAAGGAATTAAGGGGGTGACTGGATAATGCTATGACAGACCTAAAAATGAGAGCCATCACTATGCTGACAAAGATCCGCATAGTTAAAGCTATGGTTCTTCCAGTAGTCATTTATGGATGTAAGAGTTGGACCATAAAGAAAGTTGAGCACCGAAGAACTGATGCTTTTAAACTGCGGTGCTGGAGAAGACTCTTAACAGTCCCTTGGACGGCAAGGAGATTAAAACAGTCAATCCTAAAGGAAATCAACCCTGAATATTCATTGGAAGCACTGATTCTGAAGCTGAAGCTCCAATACTTTGGCCACTTGATATGAAGAGCCGATCATTGGAAAGATCTTGATGCTGGGAAAGATTGAGGGCAGGAGGACAAGGGGGTGACAGAGGATGAGATGGATGGATGGCATCACAGACTCAAGGGACATGAGACTGAGCAAACTCCAGGAGATAGTGGAGGACAGAGGAGTCTGGCGTGCTGTTATCCACAGAGTCACAAAGAGTCAGACACAATTTAGTGACTGAACAACAAAGAGGCAGGATCCCCATAGGCTTTTAGAAGGAACTGGGGCAGGGCCCCAGGCTCTGGGGACAGCGGAGGTTGCAGCTGCTGCAGGGTGGTTCGGCAAACAGAGCTGCTCTGTTCTCTGACTCCACTGAGGCTTTTGGGCTCATGAATTTTTCAGCCAAACAGACCTTGAGTTTCAGATTCCAGGGCGCTGGGCCCAGGCTTCTGGGTTCTGTTTACTGCCTGAAAACATCTGAGGGCCCTAAGAGAAGGGCCCTTGCAAGGTTCAATGATGCCTGGGCTGGGGCGAGGGCCTGACAAGTCCTCAGTCTACCAAGGTCACCTTCTGAGCAAGGGGCTGTGTGCTCAGCTGCTTCAGTTGTGACCCCATGGACCATATCTCTCCAGGCTCCTCTGTCCATGGGATTTTCCTGGCAAGAACACTGGAGCAAAGGGCTGGTAGGAGTGAAACCGACTGGTGTCGTTTGGGGCGGGGGGGCTCCGAAGAGCTCTGGTACCATGGTCTTTTATGTCTCAGCACAGAAAGAATTCAGCGAGTGGCAAAGTGATAGATAAGGGATTTATTAGAGTAGGATACCTGTGAGGTTTACAAGCAAGTAGGTGAGGGGATGCCATGCCCTGAGAACTTAATGGGCTACAGTTTTTATAATCAAAGGAAAAGTGGGGACATGGAGAAGAATTTCTTTGTCTTTCTTGAGTAAATGTCATGCTTCTATCATCAGTTCCTCCTTCAGGTTGAGCAGGGGAGTTTTTTTTTGTCCCTACACGGTCAAGTCTGGCTTCCCAGGTGGCTCAGTGGTAAAGAATCCTCCTGCCAGTGCAGGAGATGTAAGAGGTGCAATTCCTGCGTCAGGAAGATCCCCTGGAGGAGGAAATGGCTACCCATCCCAGTATTGTTGACTGGAGAATCCCATGGACAGAGGATCCTGAGACAGAGCCATTGGATGAGGACTGGGACTCAGCTCTCATGGGTCCCAAAGAGTTGGACACAACTGACGACCGAGCATACACACAAAGACAGGGTCAAGCGAGGTCCACAAATTATCGTTTGTTTGTGCAGAGAGCATGTCCTAGGGATCACTAACTCACTGAGCTCACTGCACAGGATGTGGGGCTCATGGCACCATTGTTTTATTGTTTGAAGACATGTCTCGTCCCTCTGTTGCGTAAGCCAGTTTTGTCGCTAAGCAAGCCCACCCGACTTTGTGGTTAAGCAAACCTGATTTTTTGAGTAATCATTAATTTACAGGGGTCTCCCATATTTTTCTATTTATAATCCCCCAGTGGAATTAACTGTTTAATCATCTACGTTGTCCCTTTGGCTTCCCAGTTGGTGCTAGTGGTAGAGAACCTGCCTGCCAAAGTAGGAGACGTAAGAGATGCAGGTTCAACCCTTGGGTCGGAAAGGCTAAGTGACAAAGCATGCATGCACTTTGTCCCTTTTCTCTGTCCCTGTCAGGTACAGAAAGGACAGCTTTCTTTTGGGCAGAGGTGACATAAAACCTTGGGTGGGGCTTTGCAAGGGCTAGAATTTCCAGCTCTGTCTCTGCTGGCTGGGGGTGATTTTTGTACAAGTCATTCACTCTTCCTGAGCCTCAGTTCTCTTATCTGTCAAATGGCAACATCAGGTTCCTGAACTCAAAACATTACCTCCCACTTGGAAGACTTTCAGGGTAGCCCCTGGGTGTGCATGAACGTGTGCTTAGCCTCTCAGACGTGTCTGACTCTTTGCGACCCCATGGGCTGTAGCCCACAAAGCTCCTCTGTCCATGGGATTGCCCAGGCATGAATACTGGAGTGGGTTGCCGTTTCCTCCTCCAGGGGAATCTTCCCCACCCAGGGATGAACGTGTACTCCCATGCCTCCTGCATTTCAGGCAGATTCTTTACCAACTGAGTCATAGAGGAAACCAGCCCCTGGGTAAAGTGAGCACCACACAGGGGTTAGCTATTGTTAGTAACAGTAATGCTTGTGTGTGTTACACATAACAGAGCCATTGGATGAGGACTGGGACTCAGCTCTCAAACTCCACAACTCAGGTTCAAATTCTGGCCCATCTCTTGTGTGGCCTTGGGCAAGTGGCTTCAACTCTCTGTGCCTCTGCTTCTTTCTCTGTGAGTGGACATGTGCTCAGCAAATGACGCCAGAAGCAGTGGATGGCTCTGACAGCTGCTGTCCTCCTCCCTTCCTCAAGTACCCTGAGGGGACGCGCATCTCACCCTCAGGGGCTGATAAAGACCGGGCTGGGTTTGGCGGACCAAGCACTAGGTCTGGGAGAGCTGAATGTTGCCCCCTTGTGGCCTTCCAGGATTCTCCCTCCCTCGGTGGTTGTTCAGCTGCTCAGCCGCGAGCTACTCTTTGCCACCCCATGGACTGAAGCACACCAGGCTTCCCTGTCCTTCACTATCTCCCGGAGTTTGCTCAGTCTCATGTCCATTGAGTCGGTGATGCCATCCAACCATCTCATCCTCTGTCACCCTCTTCTCCTCCTGCCCTCAATCTCGCCCAGCATCAGGGTTTGTCTAATGAGTCAGCTCTTCACATCAGGTGGGCAAAGTATTGGAGCTTCAGCTTCAGGATCAGTCCTTCCAAAAAATATTCAGGCTGATTTCCTTTAGGATTGACTGGTTTGATCTTGCTGTCCAAGGGACTCTCTGTAGAGCAAGATCACTCCAACCAGCCTGAGATTTATTTTCCCTCTCCTCCTCACCCCCAGCCTCACCTTCCTTACCAACAATCTTGGGGTGGAACCCAGGGTCCACAATAGCTGATGAGTGGGGGTAGCATAGGTGGTGTGCCAGGCATTGAGTTATGCCCTGTAAGTCAGTGCTGTGCAGCCTGAGGAAGCAGTACTATGGCTTTTATACCCATTTCAAAGAAGGGGAGACTGAGAAACAAGAGGTGCCATTGCTGGCCCAGTGCCTTACAGCCAATGGCAGAGTCAGGACTCAAACCCAGCCCCTGTATCCTTACCTGCCATACAGTAAAAGGTAATAACAGCAAATGATAGATAGTAATAACATGATTGAGTGTTGGCTGTATCCTAGGCACAGTTCCAAGCATCACATTGCGTGTCATCACTCAGTCGAGCTGCACTCTAATCTTATTAGAAAAGAGCATTTTTTTCTTTTATTGTGGTTTTTTTATTGTGTTTTATTTTTTCTTTTTGTCCTCTTCTTTTCAAGACTTTAAAAAAAATTTTTGGTGTATAGTTGATTTACAGTATTGTGTTAGTTTCAGGTATACAACAAAGTGACTCAGTTATTCATATACATATATTCAATTTTTTTCAGATTTATTTCTCATGTAGGTTATCACAGAATATTGAGTAAAGTTCCCTGTGTTAATCACTAGGTCCTTGTTGGTTTTCTATTTTATATATAGTAGTGTGTGTATGTTCGGAGAAGGCAATGGCACCCCACTCCAGTACTCTTGCCTGGAAAATCCCATGGATGGAGGAGCCTGGTAGGCTGCAGTCCATGAGGTCGATAAGAGTCGGACACGACTGAACGACTTCACTTTCACTTTTCACTTTCATGCATTGGAGAAGGAAATGACAACCCACTCCAGTATTCTTGCCCGGAGAATCCCAGGGACAGAGGAGCCTAGTGGGCTGCCCTCTATGGGGTCACACAGAGTCGAATACGACTGAGGCGACTTAGCAGCAGCAGCAGTGTGTGTATGTTAATCCCAAGTTCCTGATTTATCCCTCCCTATTTTTTTCTATTTTTTACTTGTTTTATTTGTGTGTGTTTTAATTGAAGTATAGTTGATTTACAATATCATGTTAGTTTCAGGTGTACAGCACAGTGATTCAGTCATTATATATATATATGTATATATAATTTCAGATTCTTTCCCCTTGTCGATTACTACAAAATATTGAATAAAGTTCACTGTGTTATCCAGTAGATTCTTGTGGGTTATAGGAAAGCACAGCTTTAACCACATTTCACAGATGTACAAACCGAGATCCAGGAAGGGGAAGCCAGGTGCCCGAGGCTGGCCAGCTGGCTGCTTGCGTACCCAGCACAAGATCCCAAGTGGCCGGCTCCAGAGCTCATGCCCTCAGCAAGCACACTCAGCACCACCACCACCAGAAACAATATTAGCACCAGCTTTGTGCCAGGCTCTTCCATGGGACTTTCTCTTGGGTTGCCCCTGCTCTTAAGATCATCCTGGAAATCCAGGGATGGGAAGCCCATGAAACCCTTAACACACTTAAGGGCTCGGCAAATAGTTGCTGCCAGTAATGTGAACTTTTCATGTCAGCATTTACCCTCAGCCCCTCAGACCTTTCTCAAATGTCAGCGCATTCTCTGATCTCCCCGCCGCACAGTCCCCCATTCATTCTCCAACACACACAAACACATGCCAACTCCTTGCTTTCAGGGTACCCATTCTCATCAGGAATTACTTTTTTTTTTTTGGCTGCATCATGCAGCGTGTGGGATCCTAGTTCCCTGACCAGGGATCGAACCTAGGGCTTTGGCAATAAAGCACAAAGTCTTAACCAGTGAACCACCAGGGAAGTCCCAGGGATCACCTGTTTTGTTTTGTATTTTCTTCAGGGTGTTTATCTCTTGCTTTTCCTAAATAGAGAGCAGTGGAGTGGCTTTGTCTGCATCACCTAGTACTGCAGGTGAAGTGAAAGTCGCTCAGTTGTGTCTGACTCTTTGCAGCCCATGGAATTCTCCAGTCAATAAATATTCACTCACTGCGTGAACCATTACCACCATAATAAAAGCAGCTTCCATGTGTCCAGTCAAGCACATAATAAACGTTCAATAAATGTTGGTTGAGTGAATAATATAACAATTATAGTCACACTAATGATAACCATTTATCTTTTCAACATTTTGCCATTGTTGTTCAGTCACTTAGTCAAGTCTGACTCTTTGTGACCCTATGGACTGCAGCACGCTATCAGTATCTTTATGTCACATAGTAGGAGCTTATAAATATTTTGGAATGAATAAGAGTAACAATAGGGGATAGAAAAGATGTGGTCCATATGCACAATGGAATACTACTCACCCATAAAAAGTGTGAAATAATGCCATTTGTGGCAACATGGATTGACCTAGAGATTATCATATTAAATGAAGTTAGTCAGATAGTGAAAGACAAATGGCATAAGATATCACTTATACGTGGAAGCTAAAATACGACATAAATAAACACGAAACAGAAACAGGCTCACAAAGAGAATGGTGTTGTGGTTGCCAAGGGGAAGGAAGGGAGGGAGAGGAAACAGTGGGAGTTTGGGATTAGAAGCAAACTATTATATTTAGAATGGATAAACAACAAGTTCTTACTGTGTAGCACAGAGAGCTATATTCAATATCCTATGATAAACCATAATGGAAAGTATACAAAAAAGAATATAGTCTGAATATATATATATATATATATATATATAACATATAAAACTGAATCACTTTGCTGTAAGCAGAAATTAACACAACATTGTAATCAACTCTATTTCAATAAAATAAAAATTTTTAGAAAGAAAAACATTAGGGACTTCCCTGGCAGTCCAGTGGTTATGACCCTGCGCTTCCAATGCAGGGGCTGAGAGTTCAATCTTTGATTAGGGAACTAAGGAACTAAGATCCCACATGCTTTGCGATGCAGCCAAAATAAATGAATAAAAATTTTTTTTAAAGAATAACATTAGAGTGTCCATCAACAGATGAATGAATACGGAAGGTGTGATATATACACAGTGGAATACTACTTAGCAGTAAAAAAGAATGAAATTTTGCCATTTGCAGCAACATGTATGGAGTTGGAAGGCATTATGCTAAGTGAAAGGAGTCAGACAGAGAAAGACAAATACTGTATAATATCACTTATATGTAGAATCTGAAAAATACAACAAACTAATGAATATAACAAAAAAAGAAGCAGACTCACAGGTATAGAGAACGAATTAGTGGTTACCAGTGGGGAGGGGAGGGGCAGTATAGAGTGAAAGGGGAGCCACAAACCATTAGGCGTAAGATAAGTCACAAGGATGTATTGTACAACACAGGAAATATAGCCAATATTTTGTAATAACTGTAAATGGAGTGAAAGTGTTAGTTGCTCAGTCCTGTCTAACTCTTTGCAACCCTATGGACTGTAGCCCACCAGGTTCCCCTGTCCATGGGATCCTCCAGGCAAGATACTGGAGTGGGTTGTCACTCCCTTCTCCAGGGGATCTTCCCGACCCAGGGATTGAACCCAGGTCTCTCACACTGCAGGCAGATTCCTTACTGTCTCAGCCACCAGGGAGTGTGACCTTTAGACACTGTATAAAAATTTAAAAGTTAAAAAAAAGTTTTGAAAGAATAACATAAGGAATAACAATAAAAACTACTTGGGGAATTCCCTGGCGGTCCAGTGGTTAAACCTCTGTGCTTTCACTGCAGGGGGAATGGGTTCGATTCCTGGTCAGGGAACTAAGATCCCACTTGGCCCACCCAAAAAAAAAAAGGCAGCTACGTTTTTCCTGCTGAGAGTGTAACTCATAGTTCTTGTCACTGAACGAAAGAATAAATTAATTAGCAAATATTTATGGCATGTATTAATAAATTACACACACATTGAGCACCCAGCACTGGGCCCTGGGGACACAGACATGAAAAGGACTAAGCCCCTGCTCTATTGGGGTGGATGTGAGTGTGGCAAAGTCAGGAGAAACCAGATGAGTGGATGGGTGGATGGATGAGTGGTTGGGTGGTTGGATGGATGAATGGATGGATGGATAGATATTCGGTTCCTTGGAGGGAGAATCGGTTGGTCTGGGGTCTCCTCCCATCCTCACTCCAGGGCGCGAAGGAAAAGTGAGGCGGGGCAGTTGTCACATCTTAAGCTCCGCCCTGCCCCGCCCCCGCAGCGTCTTCCCGTCGGCCGACGGCACCGCTCACCTGGTGGCCCTCCCCTTTAAGACGCGCTCACCTGGGTCCTCACCTGCGCGCGGGTGCTTCCGCAGGAAGAAGGAAGCGGCGCCACCACCGTCGCCTCCCGGCGCTCCCTCCCCACCCCCCAGGTCCGCCGGCCGCCACCATGTCCGCCTCGGCTGTCTTCATCCTCGACGTCAAGGGCAAGGTGAGGCTGGGTGCAGGGAGTGGGAGGCCGGCAGGTGAAGCTTGCTCCCTCCCGGACCCAGGGGGCGGCCCCTCCTTGCAGGCAGCGAGGCCCCGGAAAGCTCTGGGGGCGTGGGAACACCCCTCCCCCAATTCCTGGGACTCCCGCGTCGAACCCCACCTCCGCTTTTACTACCGGCGTGTCTGAGGGAAGGGGCTTCGCCTCTCTGAGCCTCAGTCTCCCTGTCTGTACAAATGGGAATAACAGAGGTCCCCACCCAAGAAGAATTAATACAGCCGTATGCAGTGTATACCACTTAGTACAGTGACCCTGCTGCAAACATTAGGCGTTCAAGCAATTGAAATTATTATTTCTATCACCGTCATCATCCACTGTACTGATATTTGGGGAAGAAAGCCGGGGCAGAAGACCGTACTTCCCCTGTGGGGCTGCCTTGTCTCTTTCTGGCGCCCCCTCCCATTCATCTTGTTCTGTCTGGGTGGGTTGCCCTGACCTCCTCCAGGAGATCTTCAGGGCCCTGCGATCGAACCTGCATCTCTTTGGTCTCCTGCACTGCCAGGTGGGTTCTTTACCAGTAATGCCACCTGGGAAACCCAGCAATAGTAACAGTGGTGATGAGAATAATATTCCTGATAATAAACCTAGTTAGGGCTAAGATGTGTGAGCACCTGCTGAGTACCTGCTTCCTTCTAAACACTGGACTAAACAAACCTCTCAGGTAAATATTATTAAGATTAACCACTTACTGCCTGCCAGGCAGAGCTATATGAGCTATGAGTGATAAATGGATATAATGTCTTTTTTTTCTTTTTTCCTCTCTCTCTCTTTTCTTTCATCGCCCCTACCTCGCTGATTTGGTGCCTATGAAACCTTGCTCAAGAGCAGGAATTCTGGAGCCAGGGCGTGTTGGCTCAGTTCCCAGCTTCCTTGCTGGCTATGGACTGGGTCCATACCTCAGTTTCTCCATGTGTAAAAGGGAGATGGTGAGACCGCCTACCTTACAGGGTTGTGGTGACAACGATATAAGTAAGCAAGCATCCAGGTTTTAGCAGAGCACGGCTGAGGTGTCAGTGAGGGCTCTAGACGCTCTGGCTGTCACTGTCACCAGCCCACTTTCCAGAGGAGGAAACCGACATGCCGAGAGGCAGAGCCTTGTCCATGTCCCCTCAACCAGCAAGTAGGGTCAGAACCTGGCACTCTGATGCCCCCGGGGGGGAAGGTCCCTGGATCCCAGCAATGACCAGACCTTCTCTGCTCATCTTCAGCCCCTGATCAGCCGCAACTACAAGGGTGATGTGGCTATGAGCGAGATCGATCACTTCATGCCTCTGCTCATGCAGCGGGAGGAGGAAGGCGCCCTGACCCCACTGCTGAGTCACGGACGGGTCCACTTCCTGTGGATCAAATACAGCAACCTCTACTGTATCCAGCCATGGGCGGGTCCCTGGCGGCCTTGGGTGGTGGCATCTCAGGCCCAGAGATGATGGGCTGGGACGAGAGGTGCACGACATGGCGTGGCTCAGGTTGGAGAGTGGGAGCAGACAGGGTGGCGTTTCCGGGTCTAAGCTCCATTGGAACTCTCCAAAATGCCGCCTTTCCTTAACCTCGCTGCCTGCAGTGGTGGCCACCACACTGAAGAATGCCAACGCCTCCCTCGTGTATTCCTTCCTCTACAAGATAGTGGAGGTAGGTTCTGGCCTTCTATTGGCCGGCTCGTCTGTCTGTCCACCTGTCTTGCCCGCCTCTTTCGGGATCCATCCCACCTAGGAAGCCTTCCCTGAATCCCCGGGGGTGCCACCATCAAAGCCCCATCACTCTGTTCTCATCAGCTGTTGTGGGATCAACTCTCCCTATGGGGCAAGAAGCAAGGAAGTCTCCGAGAGGGTGTACTGCTCAAATCTGAACCCGAGGATACTGGGTTCCAGACCCAGCTCCGGTGCTTACTGGCTGTGTGACCTTGGACAAGTTACTTCTCTCTGTGCCTCTAACCTGGGTTTAATCCAGACGGTCCAGTGGTTAAGACCCCACGCTTCTACTGCAAGGGGCTTGAATTTCCTGATCAGGAAACTAGGATCCTACCTTCTGCAAGGTACAACCGAAAAAAAAAAAAGAAAAGAAATACTATATAAGCCAGGTTTAGTCCTGCCTCAGAGTTGTTGTAGAAAATAATTCAATCCAATTCAAACCTCTAGAGCACCGAAAACAGTGCTTAGTATACAGTAAGTGCTTAATAAAGATTTGATATTATTGTTAGCATTACCACTAATGTCATATCATATGATCCCATAGTAATCTTTTGAGCACTTGCTATATGTCATTCTCAATGGTTGAGAAAGTACTTTTTTTTTTAACTGCTCAGAATTTTATTTGGTAAACAAAGGACAGTACACCCCCAAGGTGTGAGGGCAGGCTGATCCTGAAGAAGTGGCTGAGAAAGTTACTTTTTTTCTTAGGTCACCTCCTGGCTTACAGGATCTTAGTTCCCCGACCAGGGATTGAATTCATGCTCTTGGCAGTGAAAGGGTTGAGTCCTAACCACTGGACTGCTGGGGAATTCCCAGAGGGATTTTTGGGATACTTTTCAACAAATAAGAGATCTGTATTGATTTGTCTCCTCTCTGCCAGGCAGAGGAGGGACACACAGCTGTGTATAAGGCAAGCACGGTCCTGGCCTGTGCTCAGGAGTTAAAGGGCATGAAGGATATTCAAGGGGACATTGTTTTAACCAGTGACTGGGTAGGTGCTAGTCTCACCCTGATACTCACAGGGGTCAAGGGATAGTGGTGGCTTCACCAAGGAGTAAGGCCTGTCACAAGGGGCCTGTGTGAGAATATCCTGAGCAGTGAGCATAGCGTGTGCAAAGGCCCTGAGGTGGGAACAGGAAAGGGCCACAGAAGCTGGAGCAGGATGAGGGATGGGTTTCCAGTGTTGGATGGATGACAGATTCTCTGCTAAGGAGATACTTACTAATTCCCAAGGGCTCCCATCTGGGGGTCCCCCAAGTCCCAAGGGCCCCTGGATGGAATTCAAGGAATCCATGAACTTAGATGTGTTTCTGTGTAGTGTAACAGTTTTCCTTTGCCATCTTATGGGGTTATTTTGGTTTGTTTTTGTTTTGACCATGCTGCATGGCTTCGCTTGTAGGATCTTAGTTCCCCAACCAGGGATTGAACCTGGGCCCTCAGCAGTGGAAGCGTGGAGTCCTACCCACTGGAGTGCCAGAGAATTCCCATATTGTGTCTTTTGTGTTGTGTGTGTGTGTGTGTGTGTGTATCTTTTATTTCATGCATTACAAACCTTATTCTGAGGTGGGTCCATTAACATCATCAGATACACGGCAATCCCATGATTCACACACCAAAAAAACATTCTGAGTCCTTCCAATCCCTCTTCTAGGAAGTCTTCTTGGACCTCCCTGCCTCTGGGTTCCTACTTCACTTGTTTTCCTCATTATTGCACTCTACATGTTGGATAATATTAGTCCCACTACCTGTCCATTCCCCCTCAAGACTGTTCCAGGAGGGCAAAGACCTTCTTGGCTTTGTTCACCGTTAATGTCCTGACACTGGTATACAGTAGGTACTTAATAGTTGCTTATTGGGTGGCTGGCTGGATGAGTGGGAACCCAGCCCAAGAGCTACACCAGACACATCTCTGTGGGTGTTGGTCTCCTCACACCCCCAGGTATTCTCCGAATACTTTAAGGAGCTAGAGGAGGAGAGTATCCGAGACAACTTTGTCATCGTCTACGAATTGCTGGATGAGCTCATGGACTTTGGCTTCCCACAGACCACAGACAGCAAAATCCTGCAGGAGTGAGTGGGCCGTGGGTCAGCCACAGGGTGGGCCATGGGTGGAAGAAACCTGGGGAGGGTCAGGGAAGTATCCTTGGGCCTATCTGCTCATCTCCCTGCCCCCCCTGCCAGGTACATCACGCAGCAGGGCAACAAGCTGGAGACGGGCAAGTCACGAGTGCCACCCACTGTCACCAATGCTGTGTCCTGGCGCTCGGAGGGCATCAAGTACAAGAAGAATGAGGTCTTCATCGATGTCATAGAGTCAGTTAACCTGCTGGTGAGCCTCCACACCTCTGCCCCACCCTCGCTACAGCCAAGGGCCAGGAGAGGGAGCCCTATGCTTGTTAACCGCCTCCCACATCACCAATGTTTGCATCCTCAGGTCAATGCCAACGGCAGTGTCCTGCTGAGCGAGATCGTGGGCAGTATCAAGCTCAAGGTGTTTCTGTCGGGAATGCCAGAGCTGCGGCTGGGCCTCAACGACCGTGTACTCTTCGAGCTCACTGGCCGTAAGTTTCTGGAAGGGGGTGCGATGGGGAGCCTGAGACCTCACCTCATCTGGGGTGGGTGGTACCCAGAGACCTGCTGTCAATTCTGAAATAGTACTCGCTTGCCCTCTACTGGTCTTGACCAGTACTGCAGCTGCTCGTGCCTTAATGCAAACAACTCTGCTTCATCATTGAGTGCCAGGCTCAAGCACATGGCAGAAAAGAAAAAATAATCCCTGCCCTCACGGAGCTGACGTTCTAGTGGGAGTAGGAGACAGAATAGCATTACATTTCTTCCCTGGTGACTCAGACAATAAAGACTCTGCCTGCAATGCAGGAGACCTGGGTTCGATCCCTGGGTCGGGAAGATCCCCTGGAGAAGGGAATGGCTACCCACTCCAGTATTCTTACCTGGAGAATACCATGGAGAGAGGAGCCTGGTGGGCTACAGTCCATGGGATCACAAAGATTCAGACACAACTGAGCGGCTAACACTCACAGGATAACAACCTGACAGCAAGGGCCTGATTGCCTGGGGATCCCAGCTCTGTTCCTGGCCAGCTGGGTGACCCCGGGCGAGTTACTCATCCTCTCTGGGCCTCAGTTTCTTCATCTGTAATATGGGGGTGATCATAGCAGTAGAAGGGGAGGTAAGGATAAGGACCCTGCCCTGGGCTCCAGTGTCACCCCGCTAACTCGGCTCTGAGTTTCAGGGAGCAAGAACAAGTCTGTGGAACTGGAGGATGTGAAATTCCACCAGTGCGTGCGGCTTTCTCGCTTTGACAATGACCGCACCATCTCCTTCATCCCGCCCGACGGTGACTTTGAGCTCATGTCCTACCGCCTTAGCACCCAGGTAAGGCAGGGTCGAGCCCTTGGCTGGAGGTGAGGGTTGACCCCAGAGCCTTGGAGAACTCCCTCTTCCTCTGTCTACAGGTCAAGCCACTCATCTGGATTGAATCTGTCATTGAGAAATTCTCACACAGCCGCGTGGAGATCATGGTCAAGGTGGGCCCCCAGGGTAATAATTACAGTGCTCAGATTGCCCCTCCTACGCCCTCAGCAGTCTAACCATATCTCCCACCTCCCTCCCCAATCATCACTTCCTTCCAGCCACACAGGTCTCCTGGCTGAGTCTCAAACATGCCAGGCATGGTCCCTGAGTATCCCCTCTCCCTGGATCACTCTGCCCCCAGCCACCCAGATATCCCCCTGGCTCTTTCCCTCACCTCCTTCAGTTCTTTGCTTCAGTGTCACCTCCTCAGAGGAGCCTTCCCTGATTTCTCCACCTCCCTTCTTTGCTCTGTTTTTTCCCTTAATACTGAACCACCACCGTGTGACACATGACCTTTTTACTTAATTAATTTACTTTAAAAATATACATTCATACTACTTTATAAATTTACATTTACATTGAAATTTATGAATTTGCATTTATATTCATATATGTATATAAACCATAGAGTGTGTTAAAGCTCAATGTTATCATTGTCATACCGTATCATCATATCATATCATATCATACCACACAGCTTAATTGAATGTCCCTGACTCAACCAGCACCTCTGAACCCCCACCTGCCCCTTGGCCGATCATGGCTCCCCCCACCCTTGCCCACAGGTGATCACAATTTTGAATATCATGTGAGTCATTTCTTTGCTTTTGTTTGTAATTTTGCCACCCTCATCTGTAAACCGCAAATACTTCATTCTGCCAGTCTCTGACCTTTATATCCGTGAACTCTTGCTGTATGACTTTTTTGTATAATTTGCTTTCTTCATGTAATGTCAACTCTTAAGAGGAATCCCAGGACCTGAAGCATAGGGCATCCATTTCAGTGACTGTAGAATATTCCACCAGGAGAATTTTCTCTCCTGTATCTTGCTTGGGTTGTTTTCAGTTCTTGGCTTCTCTGGTTCACATTGCCATGGATAGCCTTGTGCATGTCCCCAGTCCCCCAAACAAGAGCTTCTCCAGAACATAAAATTAGTCCCTCCTGGCCCTTAAAAAAATTTTTTCCCCCAGTCTCTTTTTTAATTAAGAAAGTTGCAGGGGCGGGGGAGGGCATGCCATACTGCATGCGGGATTTTAGTTCCCTGACCAGGGATTTAAGTTGTGCTCTGTGCGTTGGGAGTGCAGAGTTTTAACCACTGGACCACCAGGGAAGTCCTTAGCGCCCTTTACAGATGGGGAAAGAGGCCCAGAAGAACTCAGATGTCATTCATCTAGGAAGGGAGGGGTCACGTTGAACTTGGGTCTGCCTGCCTCAAGAGTCTGTGTTCTCAGATTTAACTTTGTTCCCCAGTCTTAGAGTCTCAGAGGAACTGGTACATGATGTAGACAGTCACTGCGGGGGGGAGGGGGCATGGTGTTGGTGCCCCCAAAGTCCCTGTCTCTATAGGCAGGAAGAAGAGAAGGGGCCACTAAAGCTGGTGCCTTCCTGGGACTTCTGTGGTGGCCCAGTGATTAAGACTCTGAAATTCCAGTGTAGAAGGCCCGGGACTTGATCCCTGGTCAGAGAGCTAGATCCCACATGCTGCAACTAAGCCCCAGCACAGCCAAATAAAAATAAATACTAAAAAGTTGGTGCCTTTAAAAAAGAACATCCCCTGCCCTGTTTGCCTCCAGGTCCTGTGCACCAATCCTGCCTCATATATCCCCGCCCCCTGGCACCAGATGATTAAGAGCAGCTATCACGGTGCTAGCTACTGCACAGGGACACTTAGAGTCCTTGTGTTAAAAGCTTGCGCATGTCAAAATGGATCTGGATCTAGCTCTAATGTAATAACTTATTGTCTGTAGGGAGAGCATGTGAGGCTCAAGTCAAATCTCTGTGCTGTGCCGGCTACCAGCTACACAACTCAGGCAAAGTGCTCTTTCTCTCTGGGCTTCAGTTTCTTCATCTGTAAAATGGACCTTTGGAATGGCTCCTACTTTAGAAAATTAGTGAGAGGGTTAAGTACTTGGCACAGGGCCCTGCACATGGTAGGGGCTCCGTAGATGCCAGCTTTCAAATGAAAACTCGGAAATTCCCTGGTGGTCTATTGGATAGGACTCTTGAGTTTCCACTACTGGGGACATGGGTTCGATCCCAGACTGAGGAACTGAGATTCTGCATGTTGCAGTGCTGCCAAAAAAAAAAGAAAATTCTGATAGACTGAGGGTCCCATCCTGGCTTTGCAGGTGTGAGTGTGTGTCTTGACCAGGAGCCTTTATTATCTTGTCTGTGAAATGGGCTGAGGTGAGCCGGCCCTAGGAGCTGTTCAAATGAGGGATTACATTTTGAAGCAGGAAAAGGTATATGATACTTTCCAAACGGAAGGTGCCAAAAGCAGAACCACTGGAGTCTCTTGTGGGTGTGACTCTGCCCCTTGTTGGCTGTGTGTCTCCAGAGAAATGCCTTAAGTTCTCTGTGCCACTGTTCCCTCATCTGGAAAATGGACAGGATCGTGGTCCCCACTTCTGGGCTCTTGATGAAATGGTGCGTGGAAAGGGCTTGGTCTCCATTTGCGTGAATGCACTCTTCACACCCCACATTCTCTCCACCGACAGGCCAAGGGGCAGTTTAAAAAGCAGTCTGTAGCTAACGGCGTAGAGATATCGGTGCCCGTACCCAGCGATGCCGACTCCCCTCGCTTCAAGACCAGTGTGGGCAGCGCCAAGTATGTGCCAGAGAAGAACACGGTTATTTGGAGCATCAAGTCTTTCCCGGTGAGCCTCGGGGATGGACCGGGGAACTGGAGGACCAGCCCTTGATGAGTGAGGGCGAAGTAGAGGATAAATCAGAGCCACATATGCATGCACGTGGCTGTCCTTTGTAGATGATAAAACTGATGGTGGTTAAGCTCTCAGCATGGTTAAGCTCTCCTTGTCCTAGGTCTTGAGGAAACCAGCCTTGGGTTCAGATTCCTCACCCTTGTTTCTCTGAGCTTCCCAGCCTTGGGGACCCTACTTCCCTTCATGAAGCCTGAGCGTGTCCATCTGTGAAATAGACAGGATCATGCTACCCACGTCCTTGGGCTGCTGGAGGATTTGGTCTCTTTGGGATCTTGGTTGGGGGATGTTCATCGGCCCCTGGAAAATGGGAGATGATCACCAGAAGGCCCCCAACTAGGCTTTGCTGTCAGAAGCTTCGTCTGTGAGTTTTGGCCAGGAAACTTTACTTTCTGGTCTGTCAGATGGGCTGAGAGCAAAGCCTGCCCCCAGGGGGCTGCCATGAGGAGTGGTCTGGGGTATAGGGGCCCTCAATGTGTCTGATACCCCCATGTTCCCTCAGGGGGGCAAGGAGTACCTGATGCGGGCCCACTTTGGCCTCCCCAGCGTGGAGAAGGAGGAAGTAGAGGGCCGGCCCCCTATTGGGGTGAAGTTTGAGATCCCCTATTTCACTGTCTCTGGGATCCAGGTGAGGGAAGGGGGCAGGGTGGTTCCTCTCCTTGACCTTGGTGGGTCCCCCTTTCTCTCATTTCTTGGCTTGGACCGCCTCCGTTCCCTGGCTTGGCTCATCTCCTCCTTTACAGTCATTCTTTTTTTTTTTTTCTGGAACAGTGTTGCTTTTTCTTTAAACAAACATTTTAATTTCAACTTTTGGGTGTGCTGGGTCTTCGTTGTTGTGAGTGAGCTTTCTCTAGTTGCAGTGAGTAGGGGCTATTTTTTTAATTGCGGTGGCTTCTCTTGTTGCAGAGCATGGGTTCTAGAGCCCGAGGGTTTCAGTAGTTGCAGAGCACAGGCTTAGTTGTTCCTTGGCATGTGGGATCTTCCTGGACCGAGGAAGATCCCGTATGTCCCACATCCCACAAACCCATGTCCCCTGCATTGGCAGGCAGATGCTTTTTTTCAAAAATGATTTCATTTATTTATTTTTGGCTGGGCTGGGTCTTCACTGCTGCACAGACTTTTCTCTGCTTGTGGTGTGTGGGCTTCTCACTGGTGGCTTCTCTTGTGGAGCACGGGCTCCAGGGCGCACAGGCCCAGTAGCTGCAGCATGTGGCCTCACTAATTGTGGCTCCTGGGCTCTAGAGCACAGGCTCAGTAGCTGTGGTGCACGGGTTTAGTTGCTGCAGGGCATGTGGGATCTTCCCAGACCAGGGACTGAGTCCGTGTCTCCTGCGTTGGCAGGCAGACCCTTAACCACTGAGCCATCAGGGAAGTCCCACGGTGCTGCCTCTTCTGCTCTCAGCCTGGGTCCCCTTCCCCTCCCCCCTAACTTTGCCCTGTGCCTAAACTGTATTGTGTCACTTCTCTTAGAATGTGCCATCTTTCCCTCTGTCCTGGACCACCTGATCTCCCCCACACACATACCCTGTCCTGGTCACATCTTTGCCCTGAGCCTCGTTACTTCATTCCTCCCAGGCTGTGCTTTCTTATTCCCGGAAGTTGTGTTATGTTCCGCTGGCCCCAGCCTGCTCTTTCCCCCTATCCTGGGCCACCTCCTTTCATCCCTTTCCAGGTCCGATACATGAAGATCATTGAGAAGAGTGGTTACCAGGCCCTGCCCTGGGTCCGCTATATCACCCAGAGTGGCGGTAAGGCGGCCCGGCTCCCTGAGATGACAGGGACAAGGACATGAATGGGGATGGCCTTGGGGCTTTGAAACATCTTGTCTCAGAGGGCTCCAAAACCGACAGGCGTGGCCCCCAGGTCTATCCTATCTTTGTCAGTGTGCCCTCCCGAGCCTCGGTTTGCCTGTCTTTAAAATGGGGACAGTTGCCAGTTCCAGGGTAGTGGTGGTGGGGTTTGGATAAGCAACTGAACACACAGCAGCCCCATCTATTGCCTGGAGACAGGCATGTTGCTGTGTTTACAGTCGCCATGTTTGAGCCCATCCTTAGCCCTGTTACATACTTGTGGGGTTGATCATGAGCACTGCGGAAGGGGATGGGTTGTGGGTGGGGGTGCTGTCCTGTCTCCTTCCCCCAATTCTGAGATGGTCCCTGCTCATTGTTTCCCTGCAGATTATCAACTTCGTACCAGCTAGAAGGGAGAAGTGGGAGCCTGAACCTGGGCTGTCTTCTCCCCAGGCCCCAGCTGCAGACTCCACTAGAGAAGGAGGGAAGATGGGGTGTGTGTGTGTGTGAGAGGGCAGCCCTTGAATTATTAGTTCGTTACTCCCAGCACCCGACTTGCTCCTACCCTTTTCCTTTACCGGTAGGCTGGGAGTGATAGTCCCCAGCTCTCAGACTCTCACCCCTCCCCCTCCCCCTCCCCCAATTTTATATGAAGAAATAGAAGAGGGGCTTGAAGTCCCCCTCACGAGTGCCTTCTTGCAGTGACCTGCCTTAGGAGGTGTGGGGAGTCCCTCCTCCACAGCTGCTGAACCCAGAGGCCCCACTGGCCCATTTCTGAGTTTTAGGATGGCATTAAAAAGATGAATCTAGCTGCTGTTATGTACTTCTTGGCTGGGCGCTGGGGATGCCAGGGGTGTCCTGGAGTGCTGGGATAAGAGTGGGCAACATATATCCATTTCTCAGCCCTGGTCATCTCTCAGCTAGGCCCTCGCAATTGCTCCCACCTTGGTCTCCCAGGCTGCTCTGGGCTTCCCTCTCCCATGACAGCCAGTTCGCATCATAGCCACCAGAGGGCGCCTATTAACTCCTAAACCAGATCGTGGCTCCTCAATACAGAAGCTTCCCAGGGTTTCACCCGTTGATTTTTGTCGTTCTGGGCAGCATGCGGGACCATAGTTCCCCCACCAGGGATTGAACCTGGACTCCCTGCAGCGGATGCGCGGAGTCTTAGCCACTGGACCTCCAGGGAAATTCCCCATTCTTTTTAAAAAGTAAAAGTTCTCACCACAGCCCACAAGCCTGTTCAGCCCTCACCTCCTCACCCTTCTCTCCCTCTCTATACGTCTCTTCCTGGACTTACTAGACATGCTTACAGCTCAGGGCCTTCGAATCTGTAGCCCCTCCATCTGGTATGTTTTCCCAGAGAGACACATGGCTCCTTCCCTCACCTTCAGGTCTCAAATCAAATGTCACCTTCTTAGGGTGGCCATGCCCGACCTCTCTATTTCAAAGCCTTCTTTTCCCAAGACACTATTATTTATCTCGTTTTGTCAGCTCCACAGTGTATAGCACTCGGAAAATACTTATTGTCGTCTCCAGCTCTAAAAGGTAAGCATCCAGCAGCCAGGAGGCATCCGGCTTGCTTTCCACTGGGGTGCCTAGTACACGGTAGCGGGTCAGTAAATGTGTGAAGGCCCCGCTGTTGAAGGCCTCTGTTAAGAGCCTCCGACACCACTCTCGCCTCCCAGGCTCACCCACGTGGCAGATGGAGAATGAACTTTCTTCCACGCCCCTGCATTTGCTGTGCCAGGGCTGGCGCAGTCTGAGCCAAACGTGATTCCTTTCTCACTCACCCCATTTCCTTGCTTTATTTTCCTCACGGTGCTTAACACTAAAATTAGTAGCTCGAATGCAGGCCCCCCAGCGCCAGGAACGGCTCTGGCACACAGTGAATGAATGAAATAAAGCACTCTGCACAGTAAGAACTAACAAATATTATCGCACCGCATAACTCCAAACTGGGCGGCCCCAGCCCTACCTCCCTTCCTCTCGGAAGTGCCGAGGTCCCGGAGCAGCCCGCGCTACCCTGCGCCTGACCTTTCTCCCCTGGGTCAGTTAAACCGGCCCTCTTTCCCGCCCGCCCGTCGCTTTTGAAAAACCGAAAACCCCGCCATTGTTCGCGGTTCACCGGTCGCCGTAGTTTGTCCAATCAGAAGCGGGCCCGCCCACTCCGGCGCGCAAAGCCTCCCTGGCAACGCGTGGCCATTGGCTGCGCTGGCCAGGAGGGCGGAGCACTACAGGGTCGGGAGCTGGGCAACGCGGCTGGGCTACAACGTAGCAAGTTCATAAGAAAACAAATCCGCGGCGTTTGGGGGCGGGGCCGCGAGAGCTCTGGCTCCGCCCCCTAGAGGCCTGCTCCGCAGCGGCGGAGAAGCCGGCTCAGAACAGACCCCGCCCGTCGAGGAGGAGGGAGGGTGAGTTGGGGGGAGACCCAGCCCCCAAGGGGCGGGCGCCGGGCAGGGCCCTACGGGCTAGTGGAGGGTTGGGCCCGGGCTCTCAGCCCCTCTCTACCCACCGTCTGACAGGGGGAGGAGCCGGCCGGGAGGGCGGGGGTCGCGCCCGAGACCCGGACGGGAGAGTCCGACCCGGAGCCTCGTTGCAGGCCGGGGACGCTGCGGGAGGGCTGTTCGGGCCAGCGCCTGTGGGCTCCCCCGCACTGACCGCCGCGGGGTGGGGCGGGGGGCTTCGCAGGCCGCCAGTATCGACATGCTGCTGGAAGAGGTCCACGCCGGCGACCGGCTGAGCGGGGCGGCGGCCCGAGGAGACGTGCAGGAGGTGCGCCGCCTTCTGCACAGCGAGCTGGTGCACCCAGACGTTCTGAACCGCTTTGGCAAGACAGCGCTGCAGGTGAGCCCGGGCCGACTCGCAGACCCCTTCTCTCTTCTCACCTTGTTCCCGTTGGTAGCCGACTGAGGTCTGTTCCTGCATCTCTGGGCTGACTTGGCTCCCTGATGTCCCCTTTCTTAGGTGGGTGGTGGATGGGGTTAGATTGGGGGAGGGGAGAGCTTTCCATCTTTGGAGGATTCCTTGTTCTCTGATTGCGAAGGATTCGGTTTCCCTGGAGAAGTTCTTATTCCGTGTGTGAGGGTTCACCTTCTTTGGATCCGAGTTTCATGAAGGCGGCTCCAATGTCTTGGAGCATCTATGAACGATCCGACCGTAGGAAGGAAGGATTCCTATTTCCAAGGTGTACCCATTTTCTGGGGGTTCTCTGAAAGGTATCCAGTTTCCTGTGGGGGAGAATCTCTATTCCCGCGGGGTTTTCATACTGGCATATTTGGTGAGGGGGATTACCAGTAAGGGAATAGTCACAGATTACATGGGAGTCCCTGTTCCCTTGGGGACATTTACAAAAGGGGAACCCCATTTCATCAGAAAGCATCCCTACTATATGGGAGGGGGAAATTCCTTGGAGGAGTTTTAAATTCCCTGGCCATCTCCATTTCCTGGAGGGGACTGTTCTCTGAGGTCTGTTTCCTGGTGGGGTTCATATTTCCTGATGATTTCCCATCTGTGGGGAGAAGTGTCTCTGGTTCCTTGAGGGAGGGTCTTAGGTTCCTTGAAAATTTCCACGGGGGCTATACCCTAGCGGGAGGTGACCCGTTTTTTGAAGGTCCTTATTCCCAGAAGATCTTGTTCTCTGGGGTCTCAACAGCTGCCTGGAAGTTTATGTTCCCCGGAGTTTTTCCTTCTCTTGAGAACCTTGTATCTGGCATTCTCAACTCCCGAATGACCCCTGTCTCCAGTCACCCTTTTCCCCAGACCCCCTCCTTTGGAGACTCCCTGACCCTTCTCTACCCCCATCCCCCCACCAGGTCATGATGTTTGGCAGTCCCACCATTGCCCTGGAACTCCTGAAGCAAGGCGCCAGCCCCAACGTCCAGGATGCCTCGGGCACCACTCCGGCCCACGATGCAGCCCGCACTGGATTCCTCGACACTCTAAAAGTGCTGGTGGAGCACGGCGCCGATGTCAACGCACCCGATGGCACCGGGGCGCTCCCCATCCACCTGGCAGTGAGAGAGGGCCACACTTCTGTGGTCAGCTTCCTGGCTACCGAGTCTGATCTCCATCACAGGGACGCCACGGGGCTCACACCCCTAGAGCTGGCACGGGGGAGAGGGGCCCAAGAGCTCATGGACATACTGCAGCGGCACACGGTGGCACCCCTGTGACCTGGGGCCACCCACTCCAGCAGCAGGACCCAGCTGAGTTCTGTGTCAGAAGAGGGAAGAAACACTTTCTCCCTTTGCTCCTCCTGCCCGCTGCCGAGGGGCACCGGTTTGTGGCTTGTTGGTGTTGATTTCTGGGGTGTGTGTGTTTGACGTGCATTTCTCGTTTTTTTTTTTCTCACCCCTTTCGGTGTGTTGGGCAGAGAAGGGCTCCTACAGGCAAACAGCCACCTAAACGGTTCAGTTTCCTCCACGCCTACAGACTGAGTCCCAAGGGCAGAGCGTTTAAAACCCCAGCCCTCGAGAGTGAGAGAGTGAGGTCATCTCTTCCAAGGCTCTTGGAACCTGTCGACCTTGGCCGGCTTACGGAGAGAAGACCTCAAGTGTGCACACTGCTTTCCGGCATGGGGGAGGGGGGAGTGTTCCAAATCGATAAAAGGGTAGTATGAGTTCATTCATATTTTGTTGAAAGCTTCATTTCCAGTCCCTTGTACAGCGTTTAAAAAAAAAAAGTCTATTTATTAAGCTTTATGGAAAATATTGTTGTGTGTGTAATTTAATGTTTTTACCCATTAAATTAAGACTTGTGCATGACCACAGCGCTGGTGGCTTGTCATTTTTGAGGGGGCGATGGAGAGTCGCGTATCCAGGATGTTTGTGGGGATGGGCCCTGGGGGTCGAGGATCGTGGATGCTTTGGAGGAGGGGAGAGAGTGGTAATTCCCAGGGCGCCAGGGGTAAGTGAGCTGGGTGGGGCAGCGGTTTACGCTGTCGGAACGGAAGGGAGGCAGGAAACCGCGAGTGGAGAAAGGGCCCCCAGATGTCAGCTGGGTGCCTGGAGCCCAGAGGGTGGGGGAGTGGGATGGGCGGTGGCTGCAGCCTTCCCCGCAGAGGCGTGACTTGTGGGCGGGGACAGCGGTCTCAGGGCCAGGGATCCCGGAAGGGCTGGGGGCAAGGTTACGTGCGGCCCAGGAGGCTCCGCCCCTATTTAAAGTCAACTGTGCGTAGCCCCACCTCCAGGGAGGCCGTGCTTTCCTGACGCGTGCGCAGTAGGTTGGAGAGCAGCCATGCCGGAGCCGCGCGGGTCGTCGCCCCTGCGGGTGAACGCGGCGTTCGCGGCGAGGTACGGCCGCTACCGTGAGCGAGAGGAGCTGCAGCGGCGTGAGTGCGGGGCGCATGCGCGTGGGGGGCCGGCGCGTGTCGGGCGGTCCGCAGGTGGGGTTTGATCTGGTCCCCCAGGCTCACCTGGGTGGGGGGCTCGCATCTTTGTCCCACAGTGAAAGATCGCTACGGGGACCGGCACAGCAGCAGCGACTCCAGCTCCGAGTCTGATTCCAGCGACGAGCACGTGGTGAGCTTCTTCGCCTCCGTCTTGGAGTTGCGGGAGATGTCCAAGAGCCCTGTCTCATCCTGGCCCGGACTTACAGGGGGCAGCTAACCTCCAACCCCATCGCGCCTTCATCCCTGACAGTCTAACCATTTCTCCCTGTCTGCCTCTGTTCCCAAAATGGGGCATCCCTCTGCCCCGTGGAGCACCCAGCTTTTCCCCACACCAGCCCTGATCTTCCCAGACTCACTGAGCCATCCAGCCCTTCCTCTCTGTTTTTCATATGCCTTCTCTGCCCACCTGCCCCTGTATCATCCATCCCTTATTGATTCCAGGAAGCACCACCACCCCCTTGCCTGCTACCTTTTTTTGCTTCCTATTCTCTACTCATGTGTGGTCCACCCCCACGGGGTCCCCTCTCCCACCCATTTGACCCTCCCTTCCACTCAGATCCAGCCCTCCAGCCCTCCCCCCACCTGCCTCTACCCAGCTGGATTCTGCCATCTTCTAACCTGTACCCCTCCCTACACCCTAATTCCCACACCCTCTCAGCCCTCCTGCCCCTGTTGCTTACTGCCCCCATCAGAGCCCCCTTCTGAAATCTGTCCCCACCCCCTTTTTCTGCTCTAGGAATTTGACCCCCAGCAAGAGCGTGACTTTTATAGGACTCTCTCCTTGTTGAAGAAGAAGGACCCCCGCATTTATCAGAAAGATGCCACCTTCTATCAGCGAACAGGTCTGGGGCTGCTTCTCATGGGACCCTGGGTCCTCATGGCTTTAGAAGCTGTTGTGGCTATTTAATCTTTCCATGGTGGCTCAGAAAGTCAAGAGTCTGCCTGCAGTGCAGAAGACCTGGGTTCAATCCTTGGGTCAGGAAGATCCCCTGGAGAAGGGAATGGATACCCACTCCAGTATTATTGCCTGGGAAATCCCATGGACAGAGGAGTCTGGCAAGCTACAGTCCATAGGGTGCAGAGAGTTGGACACAACTGAGCAACTAACACTTTCACTTTTTTTTCATCTACAAGTCAGAACTGATTAGCAGAGGGACTTCCTTTGTCGTCCAGAGG
This sequence comes from Bos indicus, assembly GCF_029378745.1. Lineage (NCBI taxonomy): Eukaryota > Metazoa > Chordata > Mammalia > Artiodactyla > Bovidae > Bos > Bos indicus. The sequence goes on along the minus strand of NC_091766.1, from coordinate 14,822,352 downwards.
TTAAGACTCTGCACTTCCATCCCTGGTGGGGCAACTAAGATCCCATATGCCACGCAGCACAGCCAAAAGAAAAAAAACTGATTACTAATCAGCCAAGAGTGTCCAGGGTTATCAACTGTTGTCACTAATAATGGCTGTGTGTCTGGCACTGTTCTGAGTGTGAATTACTCACTGAGTGATCACCACCAGCTATTACCAGGTAGTAGCAAGTGTGATGCCTATTTGATAGCTGGGAACTGGTGGCGCGGGGATTTGAAACCTCCATCTGATTCTGGTCCAGCAGTTATTCTCTGCCTGGGGGAGGAAGGGGGTTGTGGGTGTGGGTGATGACAGACGTCTTTTGGTGGCCCTGTAGCATCGTCCTCAGACAGTGAAGAGGAGCCAGCAGCTGAGAAGCGAAAGAAGGTGCAACCCATGTACCTGAAGGACTACGAGAGGAAGGTTATCCTGGAGAAAGGAGGGTGAGGAGACAGCCTAACTCCTCTGCTTCCACCTTCCCAGGGCAGGTGGACACATGGGGGACTTAGGGGTGGGGGTGGGAAGAAGCCAATGACCCACCAGAGTTGGGGGAACCTCAGAGAGCAGGAGGCTTGATGACCTGCCTGCATCCCACTGTCCCCACCCCCCAGCTGGTGCTCTGTTTTTGAATTTTTGTCTCTTTTAATCATTTTTATTTATTTATTAGTTTTTGGCTGTGCTGGGTCTTCATTGCTGCAGGGGCTTTGCTTTAGTTGCGGCAAGCAGGGGCCACGCTCTAGTTGTGGTGTGTGGGCTTATTGCTGAGGCTTCTCTTGTTGTGGAGCACGGGTTCTAGGGCATCTGGGCTTCAATAGTTTCAACATGTGGGCTCAGTAGTGGTTCCCAGGCTCTAGAGCATGTGCTCAATAATTGTGGCGTAAGGGCTCAGTTGCTCCAAGGCATGTGGGATCTTCCTGGATCAGGGATCGAACCTGTGTCTCCTCCTGCATTGGAAGGCAGATTCTTTACCACTGAGCCACCAGGGAGGCCCCAGCTGTTGCTCTTAAGAGCCCCCTACCCCACAGTGACAGACAGGCCCGGGGAAGTCTGTTCTGAAACCTTCATCCTTCTTTGCCCAGCAAATATGTCGATGAGGAGAATTCAGATGGGGAAACCTCCAATCAGAGACTCCAGGTGTGTGGGATGGAGGCTGGGTGGGAGGGTTCAGGGGCTAAGGGGCCCATGGCAGGGTCTGAGGCCCCTGTCACTCTATCTGCAGCAGAGCTCGTCGAAGAGTTACGTGGAAGAACAGAAACAGCTGAAGGAAAGGTGAGCCCTGGAGCCGGCTGAGCTGCCAAGTGGAAGAGAGTTGAGGCTCTGAGGTTGGCAGGCCCAGGTTCAAATACAGCTCTGTCACTTAATGTGCCCACTTAATGGGCACTTGTGTGCCCTTGGGCCTGTCATTTTCTGTTCTCTGGGCCTCAGTTTCTGTATCTGTGAAATGGGGTTGATCATGGGCTGTATGTCACAGCACTGCTCTGGGCTGGTCAGGAGGAGCTCAGGGCTTATTAGTAGATAGGGCTCATCTTTGGATCAGTGGGCAGGGCCAGTGCACCCATCCTGAGGCTTGTTTTCTTGCTTGGGCAGCTTCCGGGCGTTTGTGGAGGACAGTGAGGATGAAGACAGCGCTGAGGAAGGTGGCTCCGGGTTGCTGCAGAAACGTGCTAAAAGCAAAGAGGAGAAGGTAGGTGCCGGGTCCCAGTGGGACGGGGAGTGGTGGCGGAGAGGGGGCACCAGGAGTGTCCGGCAGATCCTCATCGCTGGCCATCCCTCAGGCCCAGGAGGATGCTGACTACATTGAGTGGCTGAAGGGGCAGAAGGAGATTCAGAACCCCGACACCCTGAAAGAACTGGTGAGTGAGTTCCCATCCGTGGCTACTGACCCCCTAAACTTCCCGGTCTGCCTCCATCCAGCCTTTTCCTGGAAACTCACCCTTGAGTGGCCAGCCAGGAGCACTTCGTCTGTTCCTTTTTTTTCCCTTGCACCGTGTGGCCTTTGGGATCTTAAGTTCCCCAACCAGGGATCGAACCCGTGCCCCCTACAGTGGAAGCGTGGAGTCTTGACCACTGGACCCCCAGAGGAGTCCCCAGGAGCACATCCTTTGAGGATGGGGGCCCTGCATCTCTGGGCCTCAGCTTCTATAACATGGGGATTATGGCGCTTACTTCATAGACTGGACGTGAAGCTGCAGTCACTTACATCCACTGGCTGCCCACAATCCACGGCCCCACCCTCCTGCTTCGCTGACCCTGAGTCCTTCACCTGGGTCTTATCACACACCCTTCACCCCTAGACTCACCTCAGGGAATTCTGGAACAACCCAGAGCTGGACGAGGGGGAGCGCTTCCTGCGAGATTACATCCTCAATAAACGCTATGAGGAAGAAGGGGAGGAGGAAGACGAGGAGGAGGAAGACGAAGAGGAGGAAAGGTGAGGGCCCCTGTCCCCCAGGGGCCTGGAGGCAGCACTGGCCAGAAAGGAAAAGGCGCTGGGTGTTCACTTTATCACACAGACGGTGACAGAATCTGGAGGAGGAAACGGCACCCACTCCAGTGTTCTTGCCTGGAGAATCCCAGGGACGGGAGCCTTGTGGGCTGCCGTCTGTGGGGTTGCACAGAGTCGGACACGACTGAAGCGACTTAGCAGCAGCAGCAGCAGTAACAGAATTAGGGACTTCCCTGGTGGCTCAGTGGTAAAGAATCCGCCTGCCAGTGCAGGACACATTTCCTTGGGTCGGGAAGATCGCCTAGGGTGCTGGAGAAGACTCTTGAGAGTCTCTTGGACAGCAAGGAGATCAAAGCAGTCAATCCTAAAGGAAATCAACCCTGAATATTCACTGGAAGGACTGATGCTGAAGGTGAAACTCCAATACTTTGCCCACCTGATGTGAAGAGCCAACTCATTGGAAAAGACCCTGATGGTTGGAAAGATTGAAGGCAGGAGGAGAAGGGGACGACAGAGGAAGAGATGGTTGAATGACATCACTAACTCAATGGACATAAATTTGAGCAAACTCCAGGAGACAGTGGAGGACAGAGGAGCCTGGCTTTGTGACCATGAGGTCGCAAAGAATCAGACACAGCTTAGCGACTGAACACCAACAGCTGAGTTAGCCCTTTTTTGGGGGCTGCACCACACGGTATGCAGGATCTTAGTTTCCTGACCAGGGGTTGAACCTGTGCCCCCTTGCACTGGAAGCGCAGGCCTTAACCACTGGACCACCAGGGAAGTCCCCAGAATTGGCCTTTCTTGAGGGAGACCCAGAGTGTGGTCTCTGAAGCCAGGGGGCCCTGCTCTTGGACTTTCATGCCTCGGTTTCCACATCAGTAAAATGGGGTAACAGTGGCTCCCTAGCAGAGCGTTCTTGTGAGGATTAAATGTGTGAACACGCTGGTACATAGGTGTGCAGGAGCTCTGCTGACCCCCCAGCCCCACCCCATCTCATCCCTCAGGGTCCCTGGTCCCCCGGTCCAGCTGGCTGTGGACGATTCCTCAGACGAGGGCGAACTGTTTCTGAAGAAGCAGGAGGACTTTGAGCTCAAATACAACTTCCGCTTTGAGGAGCCAGACTCTGCCTCGGTGGGTAGCCGGGCCGGGGGCTGGGGGCTGGGGGCTGGGGAGGACCTGGCTAGAGGGTCCCAGGCCAGGGAAGGAACCCAGAATCATCTCTGGTGCCCACAGGTCAAGACCTACCCTCGGAGCATCGCCTCCTCCGTGCGCCGAAAGGACGAGCGCAGGAAGGAGAAGAGGGAGGAGACACGGGAGCGGAAGAAGAGGGTGAGTGGCTCTCAGGGTGGCCTTTGGGGGGACGTGCAGCCTGCAGGGGTTGGGGGTGTTGCTGACATCCTCTGACCTGCCGCCTGCAGGAGAAAGCGAGGAAGCAGGAGGAACTCAAGCAGCTGAAGAACCTGAAGAGGAAGGAGATCCTGGCCAAGCTGGAGAGGCTGCGGCAAGTCACGGGCAACGAGACGCTGGGCTTTGAAGAGCAGGACCTGGAGGGTGACTTCGACCCTGCCCGGCACGACCAGCTCATGCAGGTGCATCCCCAGAGCCCCAGCCTGGCTGTGCAGCCGAGTGCTCCGAGTGTGGCTCTGGAGCAAGCAGTCCTTTTCTGGCTCAGAGAAGTGACCTGACCTCTCTAATCCTGTGTCTCTTGTCTGTAAAGTGGGTCCAAACTGCAGCATTTCCCTCAGGGCTGTGAGAAATACTAAATGCTAATTAGCTTGGTAAATGCTCAAGGAACCATGGGCTGCTATATTTTCTTTAAACACATTTATCGAGCCATTAGTGTTGATTGTTGTATTGGGAGGGGGAACACAGGTTCAGTCCATGGAAACAGGCAGTGAGGCCTGGATGGGAGCCGCAGTGGGGACCCCGGGCACCAAAAAGTGGACCCAGACTCAGCCTGGGGGTTCATGGAAGGGAGAGTAAGGATGAGTAGATGGGCCAGGTGAAAAGTGGAGTGGGTAGGTGCTGTGTAGTTGAAGTTAAACCTTCACTTTCTAGGAGCTTCTTAATCCTGAGCTTCAGGTTCTGTGTTAGTTAGTAGTTTCTGTCTTCTGGGGTGCTTGTGAGAATGCAGTGAGACACAGCCCAGTGTTGGGCATGTAGTAGGTGTTTATAAGTGGCACAGTTAGCAATATTTGCCTTTCCTAGCCAGTGGAACAGGGGGGCAGAGAGCGGGAGGGTCGATGGGGCAAGATGAGCCATGAAGTGGGGGTACAGGGACCTAGACACACAGGGTTCTCCCCACATCAGGAGCTGGGTCCTGGGGGGTGGTGCTGGGGAGCCACAGAAGTTGCAGGAGCACCAGTGTCTGGTGGGGAATGGGCTCTGCTGACCCTCCCGGCCCCGACCCTGTAGAAGTGCTTCGGGGACGAGTACTATGGCGCCATGGAGGAGGAGAAGCCGCAGTTTGAGGAAGAAGAAGGGCTGGAAGGTGAGGTCACTTGGGGTACCGGGCTGGGGGTGGGGGTGCTTGGCCTACTGATCCCCTGTTCACCCCCTGCCTGTCTGGCCTGAACCAGACGACTGGAACTGGGACACGTGGGCTGGGCCGGAGCAAGGTGGAGCTTGGAGCCAACAGGAGCCACACTGCGAGGACCCCGACTTCAATGTAGGTGCCCTGGGCATGGGAACCTGCGGGGGGCGCCTCAGAGGGTCCCCTGGCAGGCCTGACCTATGTGTCCTGGCAGATGGACGCCGACTATGACCCCAGCCAGCCCCGGAAGAAGCAGCGAGAGGCCCCTTCGTTGGGCAAGAAGAAGCGGAAGTCGCCCTTCGCCACGGCTGTGGGACAGGAGAAGCCTGTGTTTGACCCTGGTGAGGCCCAGGCGGGTGCCGGTGGGTGGGCAGGGGCTCGCTGGGCCCAGCACACCCCGACAGCCTGGCTCTGTCCCCACTTAGGGGACAAGACATTCGAGGAGTACCTGGATGAGTATTACCGGCTGGACTACGAGGACATCATTGATGACCTGCCGTGTCGCTTCAAGTACCGCACGGTGGTGCCCTGCGACTTTGGACTAAGCACTGAGGAGGTGGGACCCCGGGGTACCCCAGAAGCAAGCGGGGATGCCCAGAACTGGGCATGCTGTGACACAGCCTATTTATTTCTTTATCTCCAGAACACCAGGACCAACAGTGCTAATGATAATACTAGTAATATCGCCTGCCACAAAGGTTTCTGTGAGGCAGGGGCTCAAACAGTGCTGTCCACAGGAAGCCCCAGTAAATATCAGTTTAATTCTGTATATTGGCAGCAGCGTGGCCATTAAGACTTGGCACCAGTTGAAATCTTGACTGGGCTACTCACCAGCTGTATAACCTTGGACGTATGACTTAAGGCTCTGTAACTTGGTTTCCCCATCTGTAAAATGGGCCTTATAACAGCCCCACCTTATGACTGTGGATGTGAAACAAATGTGCTTTGAATGTCACTGTGCCCTAGCCATGATGGCTGTGGATGCTTGGCAGTAAAAATAGCCAATGATGATTGAGCTTATACCATCTGTATTCACTTCCTCATCCTGATAACCTTCCAGTAGGTTCTGAGAGGGTTGCCCAACTCATAAGTGAGGAGACTTAAGGTCTTAAGGTTGGGAACCTGGGTCTCATCTGTATTAGCAAAGCTGGTCATTGGCACGGAGACCCCTCCCCTGGTTTGAGTCTGCTGGGACCACAATATACCGGTCAGGGCCCAGATTGTAATCTGACATTAGCCATTTCCTGGCCATGTGACTTGGGGTAAGGATCCCCTTCTCTGGGCCTGTTTCCCCATCTGATGCCCCCAACAAAAAAACCTCCATTGGCCTCTGCAGAAATCAGTTCTTCCTCACCATCGGGACACTGCTGCCCGGTGGAACTAGCATTACCTTGCCTTGACCCATGAGCTGACTAAGGCTGAGTCAGGGCCCCCTGGGGCTCACTAGCAGGACCCCACCCTCCCTTCCCTTGCAGATCCTCGCTGCCGATGACAAGGAGCTGAATCGGTGGTGCTCCCTGAAGAAGACCTGCATGTACAGGTGATGGGGTGGGGCTGGGCTGGGTGCCCCAGGAGGAGGGGCAAGCAGGCTGGCAGGCAAGCATGGGCCCCATTGAGACCACCCAGCAACAGACATGTCCGCTGGGGGCCGGCAGGTCGGAGCAGGAAGAACTGCAGGACAAGAGGGTGTACAGCCAGAAGGCCCGGAACGTATGGAAAAAACAGCAGATCTTCAAGTCACTCTGCCCAGAGGAGTGAGTATGGCTGGTGGAGAGGTGGGCTTCGGAGCCCTGTCAGGCCCAGGGTTTGAGTCATGCTTTGTCAGCTGTTTGTCACATGACCCTGGGGGTAGGGTTTCCTTTCCAATACCTGGGCATCAGGTCTTGGCTGGGCCATAGCTGTATGATGTTGGGCAAGTCATTTTCCCTCTCTGGGCCTGTTTCCTCATTTGCAAAATGGAGATACAGATGGCTCACTTCTTGCTGGGTTTTTCTTTTTTTGAAGATTACATAAATCGATTCATGTAAAGTGCTTAAAACAATAAATGCTGGATAGCTATTAGCTCTTGTTACTGTTACTATGCCTGTTATTTCCTGATTTATAAATCAGGAGTGCTCACAGAGCTGACATAAAGCTAAAATGAGTTAGTTTGTGTGAAGAGCTTAGTGTAGGCACAGGCTAAGTGATCAAGAGCATCTATCTACCCACTCCAGCTTCAGAGTAGAAAAATCCCAGTGTGGTATCAGACCCATGTTTGAGTGCAGGCAGGCCCCCAAATTGTTCTGGCCACTTCTCTGAGCTGCCCCTTTTCTCATCTATAAAAACCGGCCTATAAAAATTGTGACCGGCCTGGGCTGATTCATGACTTTTCCTCCTCCAGGGCAGAGATGCCCACGGAAGCCACAGGGAAGCCACAGAGAGACAGAGCTGGCTCATCAGGACAGCTGGTAGCACCTGATGGGGCCTGTGGCAAGCGGTCCCAGCCTGAGAGCACCCCAGCAGAGGAAGAGGCAGATCCTGTGACACCCACGGAGAAGCTGGCCCCCCAGAGGCGGAAGAGGGGCAAGAAGGCCCGTCTCCTGGGCCCCACAGTGACACTTGGGGGACGTGAGTTCAGCCGCCAGAGACTGCAGGCCTTTGGCCTCAACCCCAAACGGCTGCACTTCCGGCAGCTGGGCCGACAACGGAGGAAGCAGCAGGGGCCCAAGAGCAGCCACTGAGCTCAAGGGAGCCTGCAGGGGCCCCTTCCCTTCTTATCAACTGTATGGACCCTCGAATCTACCTGTAGGCTAGGGAGTCTTCCCATCTTAGAGATGTGGAAGCTGAGGCCTACTCAACAAGCTTCCCCAGATGACTCAGGAAACCTCCCCGCAAGCCACCCTCATATGCTGGGCCCAGCAATAGCACAGTCAAGTCAAACGGCTTTATTAGCCCCCAGCAGCCACGGCCCCTCCTCGCTCCCACCAGCTCTTGGCAGGATAGGGGCTTTGTGACCAGTGAGGGGCATGGACGGTCCAGTGCAAACTACAGTACGGAGTCAGGCCCTGAGTGGGTGCCCGGGGGCCTCCCTCCCTGCCCCATGAAGAGGGCCCAGCTGGTGGGAGGCAGGTGTGCGGGCTCTGTTCCTGGCTGAACGGCCCCAGCCCGGAGGCTTCCTGGACTGGTCTCTCTCAGCTGCACTTGTCAGGGGGGAGTTCAAGCTCCCACACCTAACATGACATAAATTAAAAAATAAATAGGGTTGTGTCTTCTCCCTTATTCCCTCCCTTTATAAAAACACAAAGTCCTCAGAGCTTGGGCGTTTAGCCTTGAGGAGCCGGCCACTGCGAGGGAGCCGCAGTGTTTGCTGGGAGGGCGGGGAGCAGAGGTCATCCAGGCTGTGGTCCTGAGCGTGGCCCTCGACCAGGGTGAACATGGGGTATCGTTCTGTGGCTGAGGAGGAGCTGAGGACCTGTTGGGAGAAGAGCGAGCAGCTCAGTCCCGAAGCCATGGTAATTATCCAAGTAGATACAATTAACAGCCATACTTAACCAGGTGCTTCCTGAACTCAACTTCCACCCCTCCAGCACAGTGACGCAGAGCAGCCAATCAGCACCGTCTGTGCTCTGGCTACAGTGATTGGCTCAGTAATGAGCATGTGACCTTGTGCAACCAATGAACCACAGCCCTGGGATTTTCTCTCTGCTAAGAACATGGGGCTCTTTCCACTGAACTAGATAGTGGGGGGCAGCTCCCCTGGTGGCTCAGCAATAAAGAATCCCAGGTTCCCTGGGTTGGGAAGATCCCCTGGAGAAGGAAATTGCAATCCTCTCCAGTATTCTTGCCTGGGAAATCCCATACACAGAGGAGCCTGGCAGGCTACAGTCCATGGGGTTGCAAAGAGTCAGACATGACTGAGGACATGCACACACCCAGAGAAGCTGGTGGTCATTTCTTGCTACCCTAAGGGTAAATCCCCGATAGAACAACAGAACCAAAGGACAAGGCAGGTCCTGCCACTTCAGCCTCTGGGGAGCAGCTGTTCCCTTAAATTTTTCATTTCATGACGCTTTTTGCTAATCAGACCTAACCCAAGCTGAAAAACACTGTAGGGCTCCTGCAGGATAATAATCCTGACAACATGGCCAGGTCTGCTGGCCTCATGGCCTCTGTTCCTCTTCTGCTGTAGACCTGCCCTTGCCCCCCCAGCCCCCAGCACACCCGGCTCACCCTGGTCAGCTCTGAGCAGAGCGTCTCAAACTCCTTTCTGTCTCCAGCATAGAAACCCACGGTACAGCTTGGGTCCATCTTGGCAAAGGCCATCTTGCGGGGTGAGGTGCAGTGGAAGGACTGGGGTGGATAGACGAGGGAGGTTTAGCGGGTTCCCTCCACACGCCTCCAACCCCACCCTGGGGATCCCAGCTCGCTCACCTCCAGGGGGAAGTCGGCCTGGCTGACATCCACGGTGGGCTGGCAGTAGTGCGGGTCCAGGTAGAGCAGGAAGTCATCTGTGGGGAGGACATGTGAGGTGGGGGTGGCGGTGGAAAGGGGGGTGGGGGGATGCCATGGAGCAGCATGGTGTGGGCCTACCCTGGTAGCCGATGAAGTACAGCGAGTGGCGGGGCTTGCCGCCCATAATGCCCAGGCACAGCTCTGAACGAAGGAGCTCCTGCGGGAAGGAAAGGGGGTGGAGTGAGGGCCCAGAGCAGGTGCTGTCAGGCACCCAAATGCCTCGCAAAACCCCAGAGCTTCTTTACTGGTGGCTCAGTGGTAAAGAGCCCGCTCACCAATGCAGGAGACATGGGCTGGATCCCTCCTCGGGGAAGACCCCCCCCATGCCACAGAGCAACTAAGCCCATACGCCACAACTACTGAGCCTGTGTTCTAGAGCCTGGGAGCTGCAACTGCTGAAGCCCGTGCCCTAGAGCCTGTGCTCCCCAACAAGAAGCCATTGCAATAACAAACCTGCACACCCCAACAAAGAGTAGCCCTGGCTCGCCACAACTAGAGAAAAACCTGTTCAGCAACAAAGACCCAGCACAGCCAAAAACAGATAAATAAAATCATTAAAAAAAAGACAAAGGCCCAATGTGTGCAAACCCAAGCCGGGGCCCTGGGGGGCGGCAGTGACCAAGACAGACAAAACCCTGTCCCCATGGAGCTTATGTGCTAGTGTGGGAGAAGGAAGAACAAGAGGAGTAAGATCTATCATGTGTCAGAAGGTGGCAGCTCTCTGGAGAATAAAAAGAGGGAAGGCTTTGCAGTGTTAAGCAGGGGGAGTCAGGAAAGACCTCAGTGAGAGATGATGTTTCAGCAAACAGTTAAGGGAATTCAGAAATCGTTTTGGGAAAGAGCACGCCAAGTGATAGGAATGGAAAGTGCAAAGGCCCTGAGGCAGGTGTTTTCTGAGAACAGAAAAGAGGCCTGTGTGGCTGGGGCAGAGTGAAGTGAGGTGGAGAGTGTGGGCAGATGGTAGAGGGCCTTGTGGGCTATGGGGAGATCGCTGGCCTTTGTTCTGAGTGTAAACACACTGCGGTCTTTGCAGCCTAGCTGTTCCTTCTGCCTGGACACCTACTCCCCTGGCTTCTCATCTGCTTCTGGCCAGAGAGGGGCTTTCCGAGGCTGGGCAGCCACCCCCACCTGCCCTTCACCATGTTAGTTTTGGTTCCTTTAGCGTGCGAGTTGCAATGCCACAGCTGTCAACCGGGTCCCACACCTACTGCCTGTCACTCCCCCACTAGAATGTCAGTTCCCAGAGGGCATGAACTGCTGCCTGTTCACCTTTGAGTCCTCAGCAGCTGAAAGGGCTTTTGGCACAAAACAGCTGCTTCATAACTACTGGATAATCCAACGAAGAGACAAAGGAAGCACAAACCCCTAACCCAAGCTGAAAATGTCTGCAGGGCTCCAGTGAGGGGGGCTGTGCGGGGAGGCACGGGGGAGCCTGGCAGAACCTACCTTCACGCAGGGCACGTACACGGGGTTGAGAGTTTCTCCACCAAGCCGCACTGGTACCAGGATGACCACGGACTTCCATTCAGCCGTGGGGTCTGGCCGGGCCACCAGGCGTGCCACGTCCGCTTTGTATACTGCAAGGACAGGGCAGCAGGTCACGTTCTCGCCCGCCTTCCAAGTCTCATTGTATGAACCTCCATCCTTGGGGCCCAACCTCACCTGAGCAACCTCCCTGGATGACACTCCTGTTGCTGGCAGAAACGCTTTCCAGCATTCCCCACCCTCCACCCCAAACTCCCTCAGACAATCCCAGGCACGCCAGGCAGGTATGGACACCTCCATTTCAGTTGCCTCAGAGGGCAACTGAGGTCCTGAGATTATGACAAGGAGTGTAAAGCCAAGAGGGAGGTAAAGAGCCTTCCCCACAGCCCAGAGTGCCTGCCCAAGCCCGGGCCTGACCAGTCTTCCCCTCCTCGGCACCTGGGTTTGCCGAGATGGAAATGGGAGCACCAAGCAGTTCGTCAGTCAGCTGGATGTCCCTGTGTGTCCCTCAAGTTTCATCCGCTGGTCTCTGCTTTCCTGTCATCTCCCTCGTGGCTACGTAACCCCCTCCTGACTCCCAGAAAAATACATTCAATCTTTCCTGGAGACAAGAGCTGCAATGGTCTGAATGTCTCAGTCATGTCCACCTATGTCCAAACCCATGGACAGTAGCCTGCTAGGCTTCTCTGTCCAGGGGGTTCTCCAGGCAAGAATACTGGAGTGGGTTGCCATGCCCTCCTCCAGGGGATCTTCCTCACCCAGGGATGGAACCCGCGTCTCTTAAACATCTCCTGCATTGGCAGGCAGGTTCTTTACCACTAGCACCACCTGGGAAGCACCCTCCCCCGCCCCCATCCCCCATTTCATATGTTGAAATTCTAACCCCCACCCCCCACCCCCCGGAAGTGATGGAATGAGGAAGTGGGAGGTGATGAGGTCATGAGTGACATCACTGCCCCGGTAAAAGGGACCCCAGAGAGCATGCTTGCCCATTTTGCTGCCTGAAGATACAGAGAAACAAACCAGGAAGTAGGCCCCCAACAGACCCCCAAACAGCCAGTGCCTTGATCCTGGACTTCCCAGCCTCCAGAATTATAAAAGATAAAGACCTTGTTTACAAGCCACCCAGCCTGTGGGTGCTTTTTTTGTTTTGTTGGCTATGCTGTGTAGCTTGTGGCATCACAGTTCCCTAACCAGGGACCAAAACCAGGTCCCAGCAGTGAAAGCACCTAACCACCGGACCACCAGGGAATTCCCTGGCCTATGGTCTTTTCGTTATACCAGCCCTAACAGGCTAACAAACAGGCTCTCTGTGAAAAATTACACCTTGCCCCAAACATCTATATTTTTTCATTAAAATGTATAGGATCTGTAGATTCCTTGATATCAATCCACAAAAGCTCCCTTTATAAACTGATTGGGAGGGCATAACAATGAGGGGGGTTTCCCTGATAGCTCAGTTGGTAAAGAATCCGCCTGCAATGCAGGAGAACCCAGTTCGATTCCTGAGTTGGGAAGATCCGCTGGAGATGGGATAGGCTATCCACCCCAGTATTCTCAGGCCTCCCTTGTGGCTCAGCTGGTAAAGAATCCGCCTGCAAAGCAGGAGACCTGGATTCGATCCCTGGGTTGGGAAGATCCCCTGGAGAAGGGAAAGGGTACCAACTCCAGTATTCTGGTGTAGAGAATCAGTCAAAGAGTCAAACACAACTGAGCAACTTTCACTCAATGAGAGCTAATATTCAGTGAATACTTACTATATGAGAAGCTCTGTTCTAAAAGTTCCTTTTTTTTTAAATTTAAAAATTTTATTTATTTTTGGTTGTGCTGGGTCTTCATTGCTGCTCTGGCTTTTCTCTGCCTGCAAAGAGCAGGGGCTACTCTCTAGTTGTGTGCACAGGTTTCTCATCGCCAGCAGCTTCTCTTGTTGTGGAGCACGGGCTCCAGAGTGAGGGCTTCAGTAGCTGTGACCCCTAGGCTCGATAGTTCTGGTTCTGGAGCACAGGCTCAGTAGTTGTGGCGCATGAGCTTAGTTGCTCTGTGGCATGTGGGATCTTCCTGGATCAGGGATCAAACCCATCTCTCCTGCATTGGCAGGCGGGTTCTTTAGCACACTGAGCCACCAGGGAAGCCCCTAAGAGTTACGTTTATCACTGACTCACTTAATCCTCATGAAAACCTTGTGAGGCAGAGGAGACCTGACTTTCGTATGCGTTAGCACTGTTTACAAAGTAAAAGTGAGTTGGGGACTTCCTGGCAGTCCTGTGTAAGAATCTGCCTGCCAATGCAGACATAGGTTTGGTCCCTGGCCTGGGCAGATTCCACATACCGAGGGAACTAAGCCCATGCGCCACAACTACGTAATCTTGAGTGCCTGCAGCCTGTGCTCTGCAACAAGAGAAGCCACAGCAATGGGAAGCCCATGCACCACTAGAGAGTAAGAGAGAGTAGCCCCTGCTCACCACAGCTAGAAAAAAGCCCACCCACAGCAACAATGAACCACTGCAGCCAAAAATAGTCATTCTTTTTAAAAAAAGAGTGAGTTGGACCTGAGAGAGGAATTCCTTCTGTCCTTTATTCTATTACTCAGAGAAGCCCCTAAAGCCTCCTCTCCTGATTCCAGAGAGAATGAAGGGATGCTGAGCAGCGCCCCCGCTGCCCGGTGTGGGCCTCCAGTCCTTTCCAAGGGCCCCTCTGCTGCAGAACTTGTTTCAGCCTCTGAAGAAAGTGGGTCCTAATAGGCGGGTGAGGCAGTGACTGGCTCAGGGTAAGAACCCCGTGACCTCAGCCCCCAGTCCCTTACCTGTGCAGTCCTGAGAGACGTACACCACCAGGCGGGTGACCTCTGAGCAGCTCTCCACCGCTTTCCTGGGGATGGGAGGAAAGGCCTGAGTTCCCCGGGGGGCACCCAGGGGCTCCCGTGCCCCCTGCCGCGGCCCTCACCTGAGTATGTGTGCCACCAGAGACGGCCCATACCAGTCGCCTGCCTTCTTGCCTGAGCCCTGCCCCAGCTCCACCAGCCGGTGTAGGCCAAAGGGGGCCCGGGGGTGGTCAGCGAACCAGGACACGATCTGCCGGTGCCGGCGCTCCTGCTCCAGCTCAGGGGCCTGGGCCCAGCGCGGAGGCAGCCACCGCGCAGGCCCCCGGCGTCGGCTGGGAGAGCCCAACCCCGGCGGCTCGGAGGGGCCCAGGCCTGCGCCCTGGCACCACGTCCAGTCTGGTAGGGATGCAGCAAATAGTCAAATGGCGATGGCATGGGGGGTGGGGCAGTTCCCATGATTCACACACAACACTGATGCTCCATTAGAAACCTTCGTGTTTAACTACACTCTTCACATTCCTTAAACTTAACTATTATTTTTTACATTTTGGCTGCACTGATGCCATGCGGGAGCTTAGTTCCCTGACCAGGGATTGAACCTAGCTCCCTGCAATGGAAGCACAGAGTCTTAACCCCTGGGCCACCAGGAGTGAGTGAAAGTCGCTCAGTCATCTCCAGCTGTTCACGACCCCATGGACTGGGGCCTGCTGGGCTCCTCTGTCCACAGAATTCTCCAGGCAAGAATACCAGAGTGCATAGCCAGTCCCTTCTCCAGGGGATCTTCCCAATCCGGGACCAAACCCACATCTCCCACTTTGCAGGTGGATTCTTTACCGTCGTCTAAGCCACCAGAGAAGCCCCCTTAAACTTATTTTATAAACAACTCTCACTCCACCCCCAAATTTAACTTTACACACAATTCTAACAGGCCTTGAAATTCTTGGTTTACAAACCATTGTTAACACTGCTGACCTGGGGTTGGCGCTCTACTCCTACTGTGCCCTTCCCCCTCCACCACCGCTCACCTCTGGGCAGGAAATGAAGCAGAAGGCCCTGAGCCAGCATCATCTGCCCACTTCGTAACATGCACCCCCAGCCACAGTCTGAGGTCAGGCTGCCTCCCGCAAGGGGTGGGAAGTCCCGGCGGTATGTGAGCCATAGGCGAGATACAAAGTCCCGCTGGAAACGCTGGATGTCACCTGCAAGAGCAGGCTTGTTAACCACCAGAAACACCCCTTTGGGGCCTCCTCCAACCCTAGTCAGGGGCCACCAGCTCACCCTCGCCCTCGAAGCGGTAGCGGCGGCCACAGAGATGGACACTGGAGATCTTGCTAAAGCTGGTCCGGCTTTTGACTGCCCAACCTGGGGAGACACAGGGCAGCCCCCAGCAAGATGAAGCACTTGCTTGGCAGACACACACCCTAACAGGACAGCAACAGCGCTTATGTGCCCCCACGTGTGACACGGGGACTCTCCTAGTTCTTATGTCAGGGTAGGCTCTTGGGGCATCCGTGCTACATTCCTCTCAGATGGAGGCGGGGCCCCTGGTAACAGCCACATGTGCTGCCTGTGCATGCTCAGTCATGTACAACACTATACCACCCCAGCTGTGTATACAGGGTATGGACAACACTCTACCACCACAGTTATGGACTGTAACCTGCCAGGCTCCTCTGTCCATGGGATTCTCCAGGCAAGAACATGGAAGTGGATTGCCTGTTTCCTCCTCCAGGGGATCTTCCCCACCGAGGGAGTGAACCAATGTCCCTTGAGTCTCCTGCACTGGCAGGCAGATTCTTTACCAACTGCGGCACCTGGGAAGCCACACGCATGTCTGCTACTAATTTCAGGATGAATCAAAGCAGGTCTGATTATTGTACCCATTTTACAGAGGAGGAAAATGGAGGCACAGGGAAACAAAAAACCCTTGTCCTAGGTCACACTGAGGAGTCGACTGAGACTTGAAAACACATTCCCCTTTGGACCTGCCAGCCAGCGGCCCGCCCTGGGCTGGGCAGGGCGGGAGACGACCCACAGGTGACTCACAGGAGGGGAACAAAGGGTGGAATACTTGGCAACGGCAGGGTCCTGGCTCTCCTAGACTCCCACCGACTTCCTAGCCCTGCCCGCCTGAACTTCAGCTCGCTCTCACGTCAGAATCGAAGCCCCGGGCCCCGCCCCCTCCTCACCGTACTTGACGTTGTTCCAAGCGGTCAGGAACTTCGCCTTAAACTTGTCCACTTCGTCCGGCTCTCCGGGGCCGGTCCCGGGCGATGCAAGAGCGGGGCCGCTAGCTCCGGAGGGCCCCAGGCCGTGGGGGTCCGGGGTTCGGGGTCCCCGCGGCCTGCGGCCCTCCGGGCGGCGCGCGTCCTCCGGACTCCCGCTCCGGTACTGAGCGGCGGCCGGCGACACGGAGTTCATGGGCGCGCCGGGAGGGCGGACCGAGGGCCCCGGGGGCCGCGTGCGAGCGCCCCAGAGGCCAGGACGCGGCCGGGACGCGGACGCCCAGGAAAGTGCTAGTGGGGCCCCGGCGCGGCGACCAGGCCCCCGGGCCCGGTGCGGGACGCTATCGCCGCCGCCGCCGCCATTTTAGCGGCCCTGGCCCCGGGAGGGAGGCGGGCGTGACACGGCCGGACGCCCCGCCCCGGCCCGGCCCCCAGCCTGGGTCCCCGGCCCCGGTCCCGGGTGGCGGCGCTGGGGCCTCCTGACGCGGAACCTCCCGGCAGCGCCACGCGACCCTCACCGCCGCCCGCCTTATCGCAGCGCCCAGGCGCGACCGAGCCCCTGCAGCTACTTATCGGAGGCCCCAGAGCCGGGATGCCCCGCCCTGGTCCCGCCCCGCCCCCGGTTTCGACCCCGCCCCTGCCCGGCCCCGGCCCCGCCTCCTCCAGGCGCTGAGGGACTGACTACCCCCTGCCCGCGAGGCGGGGCCCCTTATGCCGTTTGCACCTGCCCGCGTCCCCCGAGGGATCAGAGCGCCCCTCCGAGAGCTGCGCACCCAGGACCCGCCTCCACCGGGGCCCCAATCTGTGCGTGACACCAATTCACCAAAATCCCCCTTCAAGCCACATCTCTACGTGCTTCAGTTTCCCCAGGAGCAAAAAGGCGCTCGAAAATACAACACAAATGAATCTTCCTAATTTTACTGAGGGAAAGACGCCAGACCAAAAATTTAAAAAGTATGTACTCTATGGTTCTATTTAAACTCTAGAAAATGCAACCTCATCTATAGTGGTTGCCTGGGGGTTGGGTGCGGAGACGTGGGAGGGAGGGATTAAAAAAAAGAACTAGGATTTGTTTAGTATTAATATCTTGATTATGGTGATTGCTTCCAGCTCAACGGATTGTGCACGTTAAAAGTGTGTGGTTTGTTATGTGTCACTTATACTCAATAAAACTGCAATAAATGTTTTCAATGCATCTAACTCAGAGGAACGTTTGGAAGACAGCTGAGTTCATCTCTCTAAAGCGCTTAGCGTGGCATTTGAGGCACAGTTAGGGCTCAGCGAAAGCCAGTCGTGACCTCACAGGCAGAATGAGTGTAGTGACCCTGGAAACCACAGAGAGGGTGGCCTCTAGTGGCCAGCTCAAGGGCTGTGTCCCCAGCCAGCTGAAGGAAGTTGGATGAAGGATCTGGACAAGGCTGTGTGATGTGAAGACCTGCCTCCTTTCTCAAATTCAATAGGTACCATCCCACCTCAGGACCTTTGCACCTGCTGTTGCCTCTGCCTACACCTCTGTTCCCTGAGATGTCTGCATGGCTCTCTCAGCCTCCTTCAGGATTTTATTCATATCTCATAACTGCAGTGTGACCATCTTCAAAATTCCACCCCATCCCTGCCCTTGGGACCCTTCTCCCTTCCCTGCTACATATATATATATATATATATATATATATTTTTTTTTTTTTTCCAGAGCAGTTATCATAAACTGATTGTCTGAGTAAGCTGGGGCTGCTATAATAAATAGGGCAGCCTGGGCGGATTATGTAACAGACATTTCTTTCTTTTTAAAAAATGTTTAGACATTTATTTATTAATGGTTGCACTGGGTCTTCATTGCTGCTTCTCAGTGCAGTAGCTTCTCTTGTTGCAGAGCACAGACTCTAGGCCCGAGGGCTTAACGGGCTTCAGTAGTTGCAGCATGCAGGCTCTCAGTAGTTGTGGCCCACGGGCTTAGTTGCTCCATGGCATGTGGGCTCTCCCTGAGCCAGTGATAGAACCCCTGTCCCCTGCATTGGCAGGCAGATTCATATCCACTGGACCACCAGGGAATTCCCAGCCGTTTATTTCACATAGTTCTGGATGGTGGAAGTCCAAGATCAGGGTGCCAGCACTGCAGGGGTCTTGGTGAAGTCCCTGTTCCTGGTTATGTCCTCACATGGCCTTTCCTTGGTGCATTGCACACAGAAAGAAATACCTTGTTTCTCTTTCTCTTCATAAGGGCATTAATCTAATTATGGGGGCTGTACCCTCAAATCCTCATCTAACCCCAATCAATTCCCAAAGGCCCCACCTCCTAATAACTTCACATAAGGAAGTTGGATTTCAAAATATGAATTTGGGAGGGGGGACACAAACTTTCAGACCAAAGCACTGATCTTCTATTTATATATAATTCATATTAAGTTATATCCACTGTCCCTACCACACCACGAGGGAAGACGTCTCTGTCCATCTTGGTCACTGCTGACTCCTCAACACTCAACATGGGCCTGGCTTACATAGGTGCTCAAGCAACTTGTGGAATGCAAGGAGAGTTTATAGCCTCTTGGGGGCAGACTGACTGGGGTGGCCACAGGTGACCCCCTTCTGTCTGATTTCCTCCCTGGACCCCCTTCCACCACGGCCACCACTGTTGATGGAAACTGCCCACCTTGGCCAGGCAGGATGATAACCACTTGCATGCATGGTCTCACAACAGGAAATTCCAATAAAGACTACAACGCTGCCAGCAAAACTAACCAGGAGAATTCCGGAGGAGCCAAAAGGAGGGAGGAGATGCCAGTCCATCATATGTCCTACCAACCTCCGATGATCCTTTGCGCTAAAGTCCCTCTTGACTGAGAGA
Organism: Bos indicus; assembly: GCF_029378745.1. Classification (NCBI taxonomy): domain Eukaryota; kingdom Metazoa; phylum Chordata; class Mammalia; order Artiodactyla; family Bovidae; genus Bos; species Bos indicus. Next base: position 14,803,485 of record NC_091766.1, on the reverse strand, counting down.
TTCAAACCACCAGGAAGGACCCTGAGTCAGATCAAATACAGGCCAAGCAAGATGACTGGCCAGAGACAACTCGGAAACTAACCCCATCACCATAAAACGTGAGACTTCGAGCCATGTGGTAGAGCACTTCTCCTGGGTTCCCTTACCCTGCTGCTCTCTGCCTGGGTGCGCCTTGCCAATAAAGTCTTCTACTTTGTCACCACATGTGTCTCCTCAGACAATTCATTTCCAAGTGTTAGACAAGAGCCCATTCTTGGGCCCTGGAAGGGGTCCCCCTTCCTGCAACAGTTTCTACCTGGAGGAGGGCAGTGATTTACTGTGACCCTCAATTCCTTCCCTTTACCCCCATTTCATGCAAGTATAGCCACAACCTCAGCTGTCCACCTGGTGTCTGTCCCCACCCAGCATCCAGTTGCCACTTGTATCCCCCCTTGGAGGTCCTCCAGGCTCCCCAGGTTTGGTGCACCCTTAATTGATCCTGTCTTTCACCACCACTGGCTTTTCCTTCCATGCCCTTGGCTCCCCCATACCCAGGCTTCATTGTCTCCCTTCCCAGGGTCTCTCAGTCCACCTACTAATCTGTCTGTAATTGTCCTCATGTCCCCATAGGGGCATAGGCTGCAACCAGGTGTCTTAAACAGATGATCTTGCTTCTCTGTACCTCAGTTTCTTCATCTGCCAAATGGGGTAGTAATTGTTCCTACTTCCTAGGGCTTCGGAGAAGAATGAAATTAACATGCAAAATGCTTAAAACACAGCAACTACCACTTTACTGTGAATTGTTACTGCTGTTGTCATTCTTACTCCCACCACTGCCCTCTGAGGTCCGGCCCCCACCACCACTGTTGTGTCCTTCTTGGCCTCCTGCATGCCATCGTTGACCCTTCAAAACCACACAACAGTTGGAAAAAACTCTTTTTAAATATTTCTTTATTTGGCTGCACTGGGTCTCAGTTGTGGCATGCAGGATCTTTGATCTTTGTTGTATCATGTGGGAGTTTTAGTCATGGCAAGCAGGTTTGTTTCATTTATTATTATTGATAGTTGTGGCACGTGAGGTCTTTAGTTGTGGCATATGGAATCTAGTTCCCAGGTTATCAGACCCTGGGTCCCCTGCATAGGGAGCTCAGAGTCTTAGTCATTGGACTACCAGGGAAGTCCTAGGAACATGCCTATATATAAAATTATTTTCCTGAACAATTTCCACCACACACACAAAAATCTAGAGCAGCATTGTTCAACAGAAACATGAAGTACATTTTTCAATATTCTAGTAGCCATGTAAAAAAAAATGTGGATAATTGGATTAAAAAGTGGGCATGTGGGACTTCCCTGGTGGTCTAGTGGTTAAGAATCTGCCTAGCCATTCAGGGGACATAGGTCTGATCCTGGTTGAGCATTTAAGTGGAGAAAGAAATGGCAACCTACTCCAGTATTCTTGCCTGGAGAGTCCCATGGACAGAGAAGCCCGGCAGGCTATAGTCCATAGGGTTGCAAAGAGTCGGGCAGGACTGAAGTGACACAGCAAGCATGCGTGCATGAGGAACTAAGACCCCACATGCTGGGGCAACTGAGCCCGAGTGAGACAGCGAAAGATACTGTGTGAAGGAATGAAGATCCCGAAACTAAGACCCGCTGCTGCTGACAAGTGCTCAGTCATGTCCAGTTCTTGAGACCCCATGGACTGTAGCCCACCAGCCTCCTCTGTCCATGGGATTTCCCCGGCAAGAATACTGAAGTGGGTTGCCGTTTCCTTCTCCAGGAAGACCCGCTACTGCTAAATTAAAAAAAAAATTTAAGTGGGCTTTAAGCAGACAGGGTAGAGATCCCTGGAGGAAAAGAACCAAATACCCCTTTTTGACATAAGAAAAGTGAAACTGAAAGTCATTCAGCCATGTCCTACTCTTTGCGACCCCAGAGACTGTAGCTCACCAGGCTCCTCTGTCCATGGGATTTCCCAAGGTAGGACACTGGAATGGGTAGCCATTCCCCTCTCCAGGGGATCTTCCCAACCCGGAATTGAACCCAAGTCTCCTGCATTACAGGCAGATTCTTTACTGTCTAACCCACCAGGGAAGCCCTTTGACATAAGAGAAGCCATTTATTTTTTCCCTGAGTCATTTTGTGATCTAAACCTGGCTACAAGCTTGCCCTTGATCAAGTCTCAGTAATTAATGATTGTAAGGGAAGGAAAGATAGAGAAACATACAACTGTTATCAGGCAAGAGAAGTAACAACAGTGAAGGTAATAAATTAGTTGTAAAGACTTCAGTTCTGTTTCAGTGGTAAGGATTAGCCTGAAGCACTTTTTGAAGCATTTTGTAAAATTCAAACCTCCCTCAAGCACTCAACCACCAGATTAACTAGACCCTAAGATCAAATTGCCAACATCCAGTGGATCATTGAAAAAGCAAGAGAGTTCCAGAAAAACATCTATTTCTGCTTTATGACTATGCCAAAGCCTTTGACTGTGTGGATCACAATAAACTGTGGAAAATTCTTAAAGAGATGGGAATACCAGACACCTGACCTGCCTCTTGAGAAACCTGTATGCAGGTCAGGAAGCAACAGTTAGAACTGGACATGGAACAACAGACTGGTTCCAAATAGGAAAAGGAGTACATCAAGGCTGTATATTGTCACCCTGCTTATTTAACTTCTATGCAGAGTACATCATGAGAAACGCTGAGCTGGAAGAAGCACAAGCTGGAATTAAGATTGCCGGGAGATATATTAATAACCTCAAATATGCAGATGACACCACCCTTATGGCAGAAAGTGAAGAAGAACTAAAGAACCTCTTGATGAAAGTGAAAGAGGAGAGTGAAAAAGTTGGCTTAAAGCTCAACATTCAGAAAACAAAGATCATGGCATCTGGTCCCATCACTTCATGGCAAATAGATGGGGAAACAGTGGCAACAGTGGCTGACTTTATTTTGGGGGGGCTCCAAAATCACTGCAGATGGTGATTTTCATGGCTGTACCATGAAATTAAAAGATGCTTACTCCTTGGAAGGAAAGTTATGACCAACCTAGACAGCATATTAAAAAGCAGAGACATTACTTTGTCAACAAAGATCTGTCTAGTCAAGGCTATGGTTTTTCCAGTAGTCATGTATGGATGTGAGAGTTGGACTATAAAGAAAGCTGAGTGCCAAAGAATTGATGCTTTTGAACTGTGGTGTTGGAGAAGACTCTTGAGAGTCCCTTGGACTGCACAAAGATCCAACCAGTCCATCCTAAAGGACATCAGTCCTGGGTGTTCATTGGAAGGACTGATGTTGCAGCTGAAACTCCAATACTTTGGCCACCTGATGCGAAAAGCTGACTTATTTGAAAAGACCCTGATGTTGGGAAAGATTGAGGGCAGGAGGAGAAGGGGATGACAGAGGATGAGATGGTTGGATGGCATCACCGACTCAATGGACATGAGTTTGGGTAAACTCCAGGAGTTGGTGATGGACAGGGAGGCCTGGCATGCTGTGGTTCATGGGGTTGCAAAGAGTAGGACACAACTGAACGACTGAACTGAACTGAAGGAACAATGATGTTGATCTTTTCTAATCCTCCTGATTTCAATTAACTAGAGCTTGGACTAGGCTTCCCTGATAGCTCAGTTGGTAAAGAATCCACCTGCAATGCAGGAGACTCCAGTTTGACTGCTGGGTCAGGAAGATCTGCTGGAGAAGGGATAGGCTACCCATTTCAGTACTCTGGCCTGGAGAATTCCATGGACTATATAGTCCATGGGTCTCAAAGAATCAGACACGACTGAGCGACTTTCATTTTCAAAGCTTGGACTCTGTTAACCTTTGTCCAAATTCTATGCTGAATTCTCCTTTGCTCAACCCGCTTCATGCATATGTACAAAATCTTAGCATAAAAGGTCCCCAATTTTGCTGCTTTGAGAAAGATCCCTGGTTGTGTCTTTGGGCTCGACACTCACCAAGAGGCAGGTTTTCCAGTAACAGGCAGAGGATCTGAATAGATAGTCTTCCGAAGAAGACATACGGATGGCTAACTGGTGTGTGAAAAGGTGCTTGGGCAACACTAATCATCAGAGAAATGCTTACCAAAACCACAATGAGATAGCACCTCATGCCTGTTAGAATGATGATTATCAAGAAGGCAAGAGATAACAAGTGTTGGTGAGAATGTGGAGAAAAGGAACCCTTCAGCCCTGTTGGTAGGAATGCAAATTAGTGGAGCCATTATGGAAAACTCTATGTCAGTTCCTCAAAAAAGTAAAAATAGGACTATCATATGATCCAACTACTTCTGGATATTTATCTGAAAAAAATGATGTCACTATCTCAAAAAGATATGCATACCCTCATGTTTATTACAGTATTACTTACAGTAGCCCGCATGTGGAAGCAGGCAACATAAATTTCCACCAATGGATGAATGGATAAAGAAAATGTGATATAGGGGAATTCCCTGGCAGTCCAGTGGTTAGAGCTTGGCACTTCCATTCCAGGGCATGGGTTTGATCCCTGGTTGGAGAACTAAGATCCCACAAGCCAAGAAGTATGGGGGAAAAGTTATATATATATGTATATATTAATATATAAATTTGACTGTATGGGTCATAACAAACTGTGGACAATTCTTAAAGAAATGGGACTACCAGACCATCTTACCTGCATCCTAAGGAATCTGTGTGCAGGTCAAGAAGTAACAGTTAGAACTGAACATGGAACAGCAGACTGGTTCAGAACTGGGAAAGGAATCAAGCCTGTATATTGTCACCCTGCTTACTTAACTTATATACAGAGAACATCATTCGAAATGCTGAGCTAGATGAATCACAAGTTAGGAGAAACATTGCCAGGAGAAATATCAATAACCTCAGATATGCAGATGACATCACCCTTATGGCAGAATGCAAAGAGGAACTAAAGAAGAAGGTGAAAGAGGAGGCTGAAAAAACTGTCTTAAAACTCAACATTCAAAAAATGAATATCATGGCATCCGATCCAATCACTTCATGGTAATTGATGGGGAAACAACGGAAACAGTGACAGACTTTATTTTCTTGGGCTCCAAAATCGCTGCAGATGGTGACTGCAGCCATGAAATTAAAAGACACTTACTCCTTGGAAGAAAAGCTGTGACAAGCCTAAAAAGCATATTAAAAAGCAGAGACATTACTTTACCAACAAAGGTCCATCTAGTCAAAGCTATGGTTTTTCCAGTAGTCATGTATGGATGTGAGAGTTGGACCATAAAGAAAGCTGAGCACTGAAGAACTGCTGCTTTTGAACTGTGGTGCTGGAGGAGACTTTGAGAGTCCCTTGGACAGCAAGGAGATTAAACAAGTCAATCCTAAATGAAATTAACCTTGCATATTCACTGGAGGGACTGATGCTGAAGTTGAAGCTCCAAAACTTTGACCATCTGATGTGAAGAGCTGACTCATTGGAAACGATGATGGGAAAGATTGAAGGCAGGAGAAGGGGACAACAAAGGATGAGATGGTTGGATGTTACCACTGACTCAATGGACATGAGTTTGAGCAAACTCCAGGAGATGGTGAAAGACAGGAAAGTCTGGCGTGCTGCAGTCCATGGGATCACAAAGAGTCGGACACGACTGAGCGACTGAACAATAACAATATAAATATATTCATATATATAAATTTATATTGTGTAAATATACAGACAGAGAAAGATGCTGCAGAATCTTACTTATATGTGGAATCGTAAACAAACAAACAAACTCAGATGCAGAGAACAGATAAGTGGTTGCCAGAGGCAATGAGTGGTGGATGAAATCAGTGAACAGAGTCAAAGGTACAAATTTTCAGTTGTAAGACAAATAAGTCAAAGGAATGTCATGTACAGCACGGTGATTATAGTTAATACTGTATTGTGTTTGAAAGTTGCTAAGAGAGTAGTTCTTAAAAATCTTCATCACAAGAAATAAAACTGAACTATATGTTGTGGTTTAGTTGCTAAGTCATGCCTGACTCTTGCAACCCCATGGGTTGTAGCCTGCCAGGTTCCTCCATCCAGGGAATTCTCCAGGCAAGAATACTGGAGTGGGTTGCCATTTCCTTCTCCAGGGGATCTTCCTGGCCCAGGAATCGAACCCAGGTCTCCTGCATTACAGGCAGCTACAAGGGAAGCCCTTTATTGGAGTGGGCAGTTGTTCCTTTCCCCAGGGGGTCTTCGTAACCTAGGGATTGAATCCAGGTCTCCCACATTGCAGGCGGATTCTTTACTGTCTGAGCCACCAGGGAAGCCCAAGAATACTGGTGTGGGTAGCCTATCCCTTCGCCAGAGGATCTTCCCGACCCAGGAATTGAACCTGGGTCTCCTGCATTGCAAGTGGGTTCTTTGCCAGCTGAGCTACCAGGGAAGTCCAAATATGTGGTGGTGGTTTAGTTTAATCATTAAGTTGTGTCCGACTCTTTGCGACTCCATGGACTGTAGCCCGCCAGGCTCCTCTGTCAATGGGATTCTCCAGGCAAGAATACTGGAGTGGGTTGCCATTTCCTTCTCCAGGGGATCTTCCCAGCCCAGGAATCGAACCTGGGTCTCCTACAATGCAGGCAGATTCTTTACCAACTGAGCTATGAGGGAAGCCCAAAATATATGGTAGTGGATGTTAATTAAACTTATTGTGAACACTCCAGATTATATACATATAGCAAATTGTACTGTTGCATACTTTAAAAATGAATACAGTGTTACATGTCAATTCCAACTTCATAAAAAAATTAAAGAAGTGAAATTAATTTTAATACTATTTTTTTTTAGGGGGGAGGAGCACATGGCTTGTAGAATCTTAGTTCCCCAATCAGGGATTACAGGCTTCCCTTGTAGCTCAGTCAGTAAAGAATCTGCCTGCAATACAGGAGACCCGGTTCAATTCCTGGGTCAGGAAGATCCCCTGGAGAAGGAAATGGCAACCCACTCCAGTATTCTTCCCTGGAGAATCCCATGGATAGAGGAGTCTGGTAGGCTACAGCCCATGGGGACGCAAGAGTTGGACATGACTTAGCAATTAAACCACCACCAGGGACTGAACCCAGGCCCTTGGCAGTGAGAGCACGGAGTCCTGACCAAGGGGCCACCAGGAAATTCCCAATAATTCTCTTTACTTAACCCCATATACACAAAATATGATCATTTCAGCATGTTACAAGTATAAAAATTATTATGGAGCTGTTTTATCTTTTCTTGGTAGTGTTCTCTAAGCCTGATAACCTTTCACGTGTGTTTTACAACCACAGAACATCTCGATTCGGACTGGCCATATTTCAAGTTCTCAATGGCCACACGCAGCTAGTGGCTACTGTACTTGTGCGGAAAATGTAACTACAGCCCAGGTGATGACATGAGACGTGCCAGGTACAGTTGGAACCCTGGGTTCTTCCCTCTATGTTCCCAGACAACCTCTGCCTGTGTCAGGGTGGACCACCTGCTATAAGGTTGGCACCCAAGCTGTATCTTCAAAGGTTCTGACTGCTCTTTTTAAAAAATTTTTTATTTATTAATTTTTTGGCTGTGCTGGGCCTCTGTTGCTGTGTGTGGGCTTTCTCTAGTTGCAGCAAGAGGGGGCTACTCTCTAGCTGCAGTGAGAGGTCTTCTCATGACAGTGGCTTCTCTTGCTGTAGAGCAGAGGCTCTAGGGTGCATGAGCTTCAGTATTTGTGGCGCTCAGGCTCAGCAGTTGGAGCAGTTGGACTTAGTTGCCTGCAACATGTGGGATCTTCCCAGACCAGGGATTGAACCTGTGTCCCCTGCATTGGCAAGTGGATTCTTAACCACTGGACCACCAGGGAAATGCCCCCGTCTGTACCTTCAGACTAGCCACTAGCTGCATGTGGTCATGGAGAACTTGAAATATGGCCAGGCAGAGTTGAGATGTTCTAACAGAGTCAATTAGGTGCTGAGTCTGCTCTTTGAACCCCTTCTCCTCTTTTCTCTCCTCCTCTGCAAGGTCCCACTGCTTTAAGCAAACCAGATGCCAGGCACCCCCACTAGGCCACCCCAGGCTTGTCTGGATCCACCCGGGGGGCCACTACCTCAGATTCCAAATAACAATGACTGTCACAGACCAGCCTGTCTTCAGGTCTCTATTGTTTCTCCAAAAAAGATGTGTTGAAATCCAAACCCCAGGTACTTATGGTTGGGACCTTATTTGGAAATAGAGTCTTTGCAGATGTAATTAATTAAGATGAGATTAATACTGAACTAGAGTGGGTCCTGAGTCCAATATGACTGCTGTCTTTATAAGAAGAGAAGACAGAGATGCAGACAGACACAGAGGAAGGAGGTCATGTGAACAGAAGCCAAGATTCGGGAGATGCTGCTGCTGCTAAGTCGCTTCAGTCATGTCTGACTCTGTGCGATCCCATAGACGGCAGCCCACCAGGCTCCCCCATCCCTGGGATTCTCCAGGCAAGAACACTGGAGTGGGTTGCCATTTCCTTCTCCAACGCATGAAAGTGAAAAGTGAAAGTGAAGTTGCTCAGTCATATCCGACCCTCAGCGACCCCATGGACTGCAGCCTACCAGGCTCCTCCGTCCATGGGATTTTCCAGGCAAGAGTACTGGAGTGGGGTGCCATAGCCTTCTCCGCGGGTGATGTGCTTGCATGCAAACCAAAGAAGGCCAGTAACCACCAGAAGCTAGGACAGGATACGGAATGATTCTCCCCTCAAGCCTTCAGAGAGAGTTTAGCCCTGCTGATAACTTTGACTTTGCACCTCCAACTCTCAGCCCTGTGGGAGAATCTACTTCTGTCTCAAGACACACGGTCCGTGGGAATAGCATCCTTAGGAAACCAATGCAGCCTGTTTATTTCTTCTCTTCATCAGGTCTTGGCTTGCCTATCGCACGCTCTTAGAGATCTGCTCTGACCTCCAGCTTGGGCCAGGCTCTCTTTATTTTCAGGCCCCTCCTAACACAAATGAATTACTGTGGTGATGGTTTCAGTCGCTAAGTCATGTCCGACTCTTTGCGACCTCATGGACTGTAGACTGCCAGGCACCTCTATCTATGGGATTTCCCAGGCAAGAATACTGGAGTGGGTTGCCATTTCCTTCTCCAGGGGATCTTCACGACCCAGGAGTTGAACTTGTGTCTCCTGCATTGCAGGCAGATTCTTTCACTGCTGAGCCACCTTCCATCATTACAATCAACTGTGTCATTGCTTATTAATCCTAGCGTCTCCTGTGAGAGCAGAAGCTCCATGAAGACAAGAATCACAGTGGTCCTAACTCCATTACTCTTTCAAGAACATCCCTGGCAAAGAATGAAATTCTGCTATTTGCAACTACATGAATGGACCTGAAGGGTATCAGGCTTTAGTGAAATAAATCAGACAGACAAAGAAAAAAGTTACAGGTGGGATCTAAAAAAGCAATGCAAATAAATGAATATAACAAAACAGAAACAAACTTGTAGAGAACGAACTAGAGCTTGCCAGTGGGCTGGGGAAGGAGGGAGGGGCAGCATACGCATAGGGGATTAAGAGATATAAACTACTCTATAAAATAAATAAGCTACAAGGATACATTGTGCAATGCAGGGAAGATAGCCAATATTTTATAATGACTTTTTAAAAGAAATGTTTTGGCCGCACCACGTGGCTTGTGTAGTAATTCCTCAACGAATGATTGAACCCATGCCTGCTGCAGTGGAAGCATGGAGTCTTAACCACTGGACCATCAGGGAACTCCCTACAATGACTTTGTATACTTGTTTATTTTTGGTTGCACTGGGTTTTCGCTGCTGCGTGGGCTTTTCTATAATTGCAGCAAGTGTGTGGGCTTCTCATTGCAGTGGCTTCTCCTGTTGTGGAGCATAGGCTCTAGGGCGCATGGGCTTCAGTAATCCTGGCACGTGGGGTTAGTTGCTCCAAGGCATGTGGAATCTTCCTTGACCAGGGATTGAACTCCTGTCCCCTGCATTGGCAGGTGGATTCTTAACCACTGGACCACCAGGGAAGTCCTCCTATAATGACTTAAATGGAGTATTCTACAAAAATACTGAATCACTATGTTGTACATCTGAAACTAATATTTTAAATCAACTGCATTTCAATTAAGAAAAAGAAAGAAGAGGATTCCCCTGGTGGTCCAGTGGATAAGAATCCCCTGTCAATGCTGGGGACACGGGTTCAATTCTTGGTCCGAGAAGACCGCTCGGAGCTTCTAAAGCCAGTGCACCACAACTACTGAGCCTGCTCTCTAGAGCCCGGGCGGCGAGCTATAGCTACTAAAGCCCACACACCCCAGAGCCTGTGCTCTGCAACAAGAGAAGTCACTATAATGAGAAGCCCACACTACTAGAGAAAGGCGATTCGCAGCAATGAAGACCCAGTGCAGACAAAAAATGAAATAAATTTTTTTTAAAAAGTGGGGTAGTTTTTTATAAGTTAGTGACACCCCAATAAAGCGGAAGGAACAAATCGCTATGGTAACATTAAGACACAGGAACAAAATTGCATTTGAGTGGAATCCAATGAGGTAGGCTTGTCTTCTGGTGACTGTATTTTGGCTTCAGTGCATGAATTTCATCCTGGGTTCCTCAGCAATTCCAGGAATGTTTCTGGAATGTTTCTGTGTCTCTCCACCCAGTTCCCATGCTCTTTTCTGCAATAATCACCTCCCCCACCCCCAGGCTGAGCTGACTAAATTACACACTCTTGAAAGAAATACAAATACGTGCAAAGATGCTTTCTCATGAGAGATCATTTTCCTCATCAAACTTCCTTGGCTTGTTGGAGCCACCTTGTTCTGTCTTTCATGCTTCTATTACCCATGAGATTTGCATGAGAGAATGTTTTAGAAATGAACTCTGCTTGTATATGTGTGTTAGTCATGTCCGACTCTGTGACCCCATGGACTGTACCCTGATTGGCTCCTCTACCCATGGAGTTTTCCAGGCAAGAATACTGGAGTGGGTTGCTATTTCCTTCTCCAGGGGATCTTCCCAAGCCAGGAATCGATCCTGCATCTCCTGCACTGCAGGCAGATTCTTTATCATCTGAGCCACCAGGGAAGCTCTCTGTTTACAGCTGCCTTTTTGGCTGCTGCTGCTGCTGCTAAGTCGCTTCAGTTGTGTCCGACTCTGTGCGACCCCATAGACGGAAGCCCACCAGGCTCCCCCATCCCTGGGATTCTCCAGGCAAGAACACTGGAGTGGGTTGCCATTTCCTTCTCCAATGCATGAAAGTGAAAAGTGAAAGTGAAGTCCCTCAGTCGTGTCTGACTCTAAGCGACCCCATGGACTGCAGCCCACCAGGCTCCTCCATCCATGGGATTTTCCAGCCAACAGTACTGGAGTGGGGTGCCATTGCCTTCTCCCCTTTTTGGCTGAAAGAATGCCAAACTCTTCTTTCATTCAGCAAATGTATCTTGTGGGGAGGTACAGATTAAGAGTTTGGGATTAAAATATACATACTACTATAAATAAAATGCGGCTTCCCAGCTGGTGCTAGTGGTCAAGAGTCCACTTGCCAATGTAGGAGACACAGGAGACCCGGGTTAAATCTCTGAGTTGGGAAGATCCCATGGACAGATGAGCTTGGCGGGCTATAGTCCATGGGGTCACAAAGAGTCAGACATGACTGAGCTACTGAGCACAACCAACAAGGACCTACTGAAGAGGACAGGGAACTATATGCAATGTCTTTTAATAACCTATGATGGAAAAAAATCTAAAAAAGAATACATATACCCACGACTGATCATCTGAGCCCATACATATATAGACATATAACTGAATCATTTTGCTGTTCTTCTGAAACTAATACAACATTGTAAATCAACTCTACATCAATACAAATGTTAATTAAAATAAAAATTAAAACACTGCTATGAAAACAAAAACCAAAAAAAAGCACAAGTGTATCCTGAGCATTTATTGTGTGTCAAGCTCTGTGCTAGGTATTAACAAGAACAAAAACACCTTTGTCTCCTCTTGGGGTTCTGGAGGTGAGATAAAGGAGATAGATGTTTTCTTTATTTTCTTTCGTTTTTTCTGTACTGAGACGTAGTTGCAGCATGTGGGATCTAATTTCCTGACCAGGGATTGAACCCCAGCCCCCTGATTTGGGAATGAAGAGTCTTAGCCACTGGACTACAAGGGAAGTCCCAGGAGATAGATATTGAATTCATTACACAGATAATTACATAGTTAATGATTACAATATGGGTCACATAGGAAAATGAAAGCTTGCAATGGTGGGAAACAGTATAGTTCGTGGGCTGCGATTCAGGAGGACTTCTGAGGAAGCCTATTAGTCAGAAGAGGCTGACGTTAGTCAGAAAAGGTCAAATTTCCCTGCAGTAACAAACAAGTTCAAAGTTCAGTAGTTCAACTCAACCGAAGTTTACTTCTCCCTCGTGTTACTCATTGTACATGAGCTGCAGGGGCTTAGCTGCACACAGTCATGCTAGGGTCCAGGTTGCCCAGATATTCACCATCTTGCAGCTGCACCATCAGGAGGAAATCACTGTCTCATTTGCCACGGAGGGACAAGAGAGAGACAGGAGAAGCTTCTATGGGCTTTTTCCTGCCTCCTCAGAAGTGACTGACATACAGAAGTGAAGTGTCATTTCCACTCACATTTTAATAGCCAGAAATAGTCAAGAGAGTCACCGAATTGAAGTTGTTTTTCATTCAAAAGATAGTGATCTCTAAAAATGTTTATCATAGGAGCTAAAAGATGGTGGGAATTAGAAAAAGAGAGGAGGACTGCTCTGGTGGTCCAGTGGATAAGAATCCGCCTGCCAATGCAGGGGACATGGGTTCAATCCCTGGTCCGGGAATTAAGATCCCACAATGCTGCAGAGTAACTAAGGCCGTGCACCACCACTACTGAGCCCACCCACTAGAACCTGAGTGCTGCAACTGTTGAAGCCTACATGCCCGAGAGCTGGTGCTCAGCAACAAGAAAGAAAGAAAGTGAAGTTACTCAGTCGTGTCTGACTCTTTACAACCCCATGGACTGTAGCCTACCAGGCTCCTCTGTCCATGGGATTTTCCAGGCAATAGTACTGGAGTAGATTGCCATTTCCTTCTCCAGGGGATCTTCCTGACCCAGGGATCAAACCCTGGTCTCCCACATTGTAGACAGACGCTTTACCGTCTGAGCCACCAGGGAAGTAGGACAAGAGAAGCAACAAGAGAAGCCCCACAACTAGAGAGTAGCTTCCACTTGCCTCAACTAGAGAAAGCCCACATGCGGCAATGAAGACAGCACAGCCAAATAAATAAATAAGAAAAGAGAGGAAGGAAGTGCATTCCTGGTAAAACAAATAACACATTCAAAGACACCAGAAACAAAGAGACAATGGGTTGTTGTCCAGTCGCTAAGTCGTGTCTGATTCTTAGCAATCCCATAAACTGCAGCACACCAGGCTTTCCTGTCCTTCACTATCTCCCAGAGTTTGCTCAAACTCATGTCCATTAAGTTGGTGATGTCATCCAGCCATCTCATCCTCTGTCCTCCCCTCCTCCTCTTGCCCTCAATCTTTCCTAGCATCAGGGTCTTTTCCAATGAGTCGGCTCTTTGTACCAGGTAGCCAAAGTATTGGAGCTTCAGCATCAGCCCTTCCAATGAATATTCAGGGTTGATTTCCTTCAGGATTGACTGGTTTGATCTCCTTGCTGTCCAAGAGACTCTCGAGAGTCTTCTCCGGCACCACAATTCAAAAACATCAATTCTTTGGCACTCAGCCCTCGTTATGGTCCAACTCTCACATCCATACATGACTATTGGAAAAACCCCAGTTTTGACTCTACAGACTTTGACAATGGGGACATGGATTCAAAATTCTGACAGAAAACCATATTTCATCTAGATCACTATCTAGAGCCAAAATGTCAACCAAACATGAGGCGCAAGTAAAGACATTCCAAAACAAGGGCTCAAAAATGTTCTCTCTCGCGCCCTTATGTTTTTCGAAATTTACTGTGGGATGAACTCCACCAGGGCTTCCCAGGTGGCTCAGTGGTAAAGAATACGCTTGCCAATGCAGGAGATTCAGGAGACTTGGGTTTGATCCCTGGGTTGGGAAGGTCCCCTGGAGGAGGAAAAGCAACCCACTCCAGTATTCTTGCCTAGAGAATCCCCATGGAGAGAGGAGCCTGGTGGGCTACAGTCCACGGGGTCGCAAAGAGTGAGATACAGCTGAGCACAGCACGGCAGCAGCAGTCTACAGCAACGGAAGCATAAACAAAGAAAAAGAGAAGACAGGAGAGTGAGGAAAGAATTCTGACTTAGGAAAGGGATAAAGAGGGTTCCTGGGGGCTTTTCCTGGTGATCCAGTGGTTAAGAAAATCTACCTTCCAATGCAGGGGATTCAGGTTCCATTCCTTGTGGGGGAACTAAGATCCCACCTGCCTTGGGGCAACTAAGTCCAAGCACCTACTACTCAGTCCAAGTACTCTGGAGCCCATGCTGGGAAACAAACATCCTTCAAGGAGCAACTAAGACCCAACACAAGCAAAAATAAATTAACTGATTGGGGGAAAAAACCCAGTTAAACAATAAAGAGAATTCCTAGGATCATGACAGGAAGAAATCCCCAACAAAAAGGACCCAGGAGGAAAACAGAATGCTATGTCTATATTAGGCTTCCCAGGTAGCACTAAAGGTAAAGAGCCTGCCTGCTAATGCAGGTGACATAAGAGACACGGATTCAATCCCTGAGTCGGGAAGATCCCCTGGAGAAGGGCATGGCAACCCACTCCAGTATTTTTGCCTGGAGAATCCCATGGGCAGAGAAGCCTGGGGGTGGGAGGACTACAGTCCATAGGGTCACAAAGAGGTGGACGTCACTGAAGCGACTTAGCAGGCACACATTCACCTCTAGATTATTGGATGAATTTTATCATATGGAAAATTGAATTGAGATAAATTGCTAGAACTTCTAAGAAAGAGAACCAAAGAAAAAAAAAGGAAATTAACTCCAGTGGAGAAATTATATATCATAATAATTACACTTAAGGGTATCCTTCAAAAGGAAATTATATTTCCATAAAATCAATAAAAACAACTTGAATAAAATGGAGCTGTAACACTGAAAGAAAAAAAAACAACTTGCGCCACCAAGACACCAGATGAATGCATGTCTCATATTCAATTGATGACTCAGTGATACCACCTGATGGCTGGGAGGCATCTCAAACTGAACTGGCCCTAAACTGAACTCCCAGAATTTAACTTTTGCCTTTTCTTGTGTTCCGTGACCTTCCCATCTCAGATTCCTGAAAAACAACCTAGCAAGATTTGGGGACTCCTAATGGCCCACATGAACAGGCTCAGATCAACTTTGGGTTGACCCCGCCCACATTTTCCAGCCTGACCAATCAGAGTAGTCCATCCCCACCCACCCCACCCCCAACCCCGCGCTAAGAGATTGGTTAAATTATGACATGTGATCCTAGAACGGCCAGTGAGATTCAGTACTGGGACTTCCGGTGGAACCCTAGAGCAATTGGATATCTCTTTCCAAATTGCTACTGAGTGGGAATAATGAATCTGTAGCACCAGGAAGAATCTCTGCCACCCAAAGGGGAGCTTGATGAGATGAAAGCTCAGCTGAGTCAAGAGAGAGTTGGATTTCTGGTGCTATCAGAGCTTCTTGATCCAGCCATGCCTGAAGTTAACCCAACTCCCAGATCCCCAGATTTTCAGCTACAGGAGTCAGTTCATTCCTAACCACAGCTTCCATGCTTGTTTGAGCTGTTTTTGAGTTGGCCTTAATTTTTTTTCTGGAACTTTCAGCTAAGCAAATCCCGATAAATACAGCCCCTACTCCGTGCCAGGAACTGCACTAAAGAGTTGACATGAGGGACTTCTCTGGTGGTCCAGTGGCTAAGACTCAGAGCTCCTAATGCAGGGAGCACAGGTTTGATTCCCTGGCCAGGGAACTAGAAAGAGGAGAGTGAAAAAGCAGCCTTAAAACTCAACATTCAAAAAACTAAGATCATGGCATCTGGTCCCATCACTTCATGGCAAATAGATGGGGAAAAGTGGAAACAGTGACAGATTTTATTTTCCTGGGCTCCAGAATCACTACGTACGGTGACTGCAGCCATGAAATTAAAAGATGCTTGCTCCTTTGGAGGACAAATCTATGACAAACCTAGACAGCATATTAAAAAACAGCAACATCATTTTGCCGACAAAGATCCATATAGCCCAAGCTATGGTTTATTCCAGTAGTCAGAAATGGATGTGAGAGTTGGACCGTAAGGAAGGCTAGGTGTCAAAAGATCGATTCTTTCAAATTGTGGTGCTAGAGAAGACTCTTGAGAGTTCCTTAAATTGCAAAGAGATCAAACCAGTCAATCCTAAATGAAATTAACCTTGCATATTCACTGGAGGGACTGATGCGGAAGCTGAAGCTCCAATACTTTGGCCACGTGATGGGAAGAGTCGACTCACTGGAAAAGACACTGATGCTGGGAAAGACTGAAGGCAAGAGGAGAAAGGGGCAGCAGAGGATGAGATGTTTGGAAGGCATCATCGACTCAATGGACATGAGTTTGAGCAAAGTCCAGGAGATAGTGAAGGACAGTGAAGCCTGGAGTACTGCAGTTCATGGGGTCGCGAAGAGCTGGACACAACTTAGTGACTCAACAACAGTGACAGAGAACTAGATCCCACATGTCACAACTAAAGATCCCACTTGCTGCAACTAGGACCTGGTGTAGCCAAGTTAAAAAAAAAAAAGAGTTGACATGACCTATCTCAATGAACCCTGTGAGAGAGGGAATAATTAGGATTCCTATTTACTGATAAGGAAACTGAGGCTCACAGAAATGAATCCATCTGCTGATCGCTGGAGACAGAATTCCAACCTACGTCTGTCTGACCCCAAGTCTTGCTTCTCTGATCATGAGGAACAGTTGTCAGATTTGAAGATTCAAAGATAGACCATGGTATGATGAGGGGTGGAGAGGAGGGCAACGGCCAGTTGCCAATGGCCTGGTTTGCTTGAGCTTTCTTTTTTCTCTTTTTAAATTGACATATAGTTTATTTACAATGTTGGGTTAGCTTCAGATGTACAGAAAAGTGATTCAGTTATACATACATATATATCTTTTTTCCCCCCAGATGCTTTTCTTTTCTTTTTTTTTTAACTATTTATATATACAGCTGCATGGACTTCCATGGTGGCTCAGAGGGTAAAGAATCTGCCTTCAATGCAGGAGACCCCTGGGTTAGATCTCTGGGTTGGGAAGATCCCCTGGAGGAGGGAAACCGCAACTCACTCCAATATTCTTGCCTGGAGAATCCCATGGACAGAGGATCCTGGAAGGCTATAATCTATGGGGTTGCAAACAGTTGGACACGACTGAATGACTAACACACACACACATACAGGGTCTTATACATACAGGTCAGTTGAGGCATCCAGGATCTTTAGTTGCAGTATGTGGGATCTTGTTCCCTGACCAGGGATTGAACCCAGGCCCCCTGCAGTGAAAGCACTGAGTCTTAACTGTTGGACCACCAGGGAACTCCCCAGAATCGCATACTTTAAATGGGTGAATTGTGTGGTATGTGAATTATATCTCAATAAGGGTGTTAAAAATAAATAATGTCTGACATTTATCAAGTGGTTAAGCTCCGGGTTTGGGCAATGTGTTAGCTCTTTACACCAATAAGGGTGCTCGTATCACAAGATCACTGTGAGAACGAAAAAGACTTTCATGACTTCATTTTACAGACGAGGAGACTGAGGTCAGAGAGGTTAAGCAAGTCACACAGCAAAATGATGATCAGACAGCAGAGGCCTGATATTTGAGGTCCACAGATCCTCCCTTGCCCTGCCCCCAGCTTCACCCCCTCACCCCTGCTCTTTCCTTCCCTTTTGCCACAATTCTGCCCTACTGACATGATTTCTACTCACACAATCTTTCCAGCATCCAGATTTTTGCATATGCTGACTCAATCCTTCTGCCCAGCTGTTCTTTCCCTTCCCCTCCACAACCTAGTTTGTGAAATGAATGTCTAAGTGTGAAAAGGAAGAGAGAGAGAGAGAGAGAGAGAGAGAGAGAAGGTTCTGATTCCAAGTTTCAAGGCTCATTTGGAAGTGAGGGATGCATGGAGGGGTGCCCCTGTCCCCTCTGCCTCCAGGGGACTCAGTTCCCCCATCCACACCTGCAGCTTTTGGAGCCCTTGTTGCTTAGTAAGTCAGTCATATCCAACTCTTTAAGACCCCATGGACTCTAGCCAGCCAGGCTCCTCTGTCCAAGGGATTTCCCAGGCTAGAATACTGGAGTGGGTTGCCATTTCCTCCTCCAGGGGATCTTCCCTTCCCTTGGCCTGGGTTTAATCCTAGCAGTAACTGGGGACACATGTGTGGGAGGGTGAGGTCAGATTTTCCCCTGGGCAGCTCACAAGGTCCGAAGTGAGCAGGTGAGAAAAGCATGGCTCTGCCCAATTTGTGCCCAGTACCTGGGGACTAGGCGATTTCCCCCCTACCCCATCCCTACGAAGCTGCCTTCTCCTCCCATCCTCCTCCCAACTCAAAGCCTCTTCTCAGAGCCTTTTAAAATCTTTAGCACTTCTGATGACAGGGTCTGGGGAAGGGGCAGCAGGCACCATATTGGGCCGTAAAGGTGGCAAGAAGAAGCCCCTGAAGCAGCCCAGAAAGCAAGCCAAGGAGATGGACCAGGAAGATAAGACATTCAAGCAGAAACAGAAGGAAGAGCAGAAGAAACTGGAGGAGCTAAAAGCAAAGGCCTCGGGGAAAGGCCCTCTGGCCAGAGGTGAAATTAAGAAATTTGGCAGAGTAAGCTGTTCCTTCAGAGAAGGCAATGGCACCCCACTCCAGTACTCTTGCCTGGAAAATCCCATGGATGGAGGAGCCTGGTAGGCTGCAGTCCATGGGGTCTCGGGGTCGGACATGACTGAGCTGCTTCACTTTCACTTTTCACTTTCATGCATTGGAGAAGGAAATGGCAACCCACTCCAGTGTTCTTACCTGGAGAATCCCAGGGACGGGGGAGCCTGGTGGGCTGCCTGCCATCTATGGGGTCCCAGAGTCGGACACAACTGAAGTGACTTAGCAGCAATAGTAGCAGCAAGCTGTTCCTGTGTCTGAGGCAACGAAGACCCTTATTTCCATTCCTGTTTAAACATCTGGATTCCCTGCCATAATATCTGTTGCCATCTGTAGCTAGAATGAAGTGTTGTCTGAGAACCTATTGTACATTTAAGAATAAACTTCGGTAAAAAAAAAAAAAAAACTTTAATAAGGACATTCATACAATAGTACTATTCAGTCATAAAACGAAACGAAAAAAAAAAAAAAGCGAAACGAAGGGACTTCCCTGGTGGTTCAGTGGCTAAGGCTCCAGGCTCTGAGTGCAGGGGACCTGGGTTGGACCCCTGGTCAGGAAACTAGATCCCACATGTCTCAACTAAGACTTGGCCCAGAAAATAAATAAGAATATAAACATTAAAAAAAAAAAAATTGTGCTCCTGACAGCACAGTTAGGCATTTCAAGTTCAAATACCTTCAGAGGCCAGGCTGGCAATAGAAATACCCAAAGCGACCCAGTAGAGTGACCTGGGGACATATATCCACCCATGGATTTCTCAGGCCAATGCTTTTTATGTATTTTTTTTTAATTTTTATTTTATACTGAAGTATAGCTGATTTGGGCTTCCTGGTGGTTCAGACTGTGAAGGATCTGTCTGCAATGGGGGAGATCTGGGTTCAATCCCTGGGTGAGGAAGATCCCCTGGAGAAGGGAACGGCTACGAACTCCAGTATTCGTGCCTGGAGAATTCCATGGACAGAGGAGCCTGGGGGGCTACAGTCCATGGGGTCGCAAAGAATCACAGACAACTGAGCAACTAACATTTCACTTTCATAGCTGATTTATAATGTTGTGGTAGTTTCAGGCGTATAGCAAAATGATTCAGTTATTCCATTCTTTTTCAGATTCTCTTCCCATACAGGTTATTACAGAATATTTCCTGTGCTATACAGTAGGTCCTTGTTGATTATCTATTTTATCTATAGTAGTGTGTATATATTAATCCCAAACTCCTAATTTATCCCCCCTCCTTTTTTTTGATTAATAAATTTTATTTTTTTAATAGCAGTTTTAGTTTCACAGCAAAATTGAGCAGAAAGTACAGAGATTTCCCGTATACACCCAGAATCTCCCACCCCAAACCTCTCCCTCTATGGACATCCCACACAACAGTAGTGCATTTTGAACCACTGGTGAATCTACATGACCCATGAACACATCATTATCACCCAAAGTGCATAGTGATTTTTTTTTTTTTTTTTGCTGCATCCCATAGCTTGTGGGATCTTACTTACCCGCCTAAGGATTGAACCTACGACCTCTGCAATGGAAGCTCTTTGTTCTAACCACTGGACCCGACCAAGGAAGCCCCTCATTATACTTTTCTTAACTGGAATTTTTCTGTCAGGAAGAGTTGTTCCTTCTCCCTCATTTTAAAATAGACTCACTCGTGTATTTAAATCAGTTTGGACTTGTGGTTACTTATTCTTCGGGTTATAATTCAATTCTAATGCTGTCTAGTTTGTTCAAATTGTCCCAGCTTTGGCCAGCAGTTCTTTTCAGGCTGGCTCCTGTCCTTTTGCCTTTTTGATTTCTCCACTTCTGGCTCTAGAAGAGGCTCCAGTGTCCTTGAGGATTTTCTCTGCCCTAATCCTAGAAGCAGTCATTCCTCCAAGGAGCCCTGGTTCCTCCTCCTGGAAAGTGGCATTCAGAAACCAGTTCTGGATGCTGAGTGTACGCATTGCTTCTAGGGTGTCATTGCTTCTGGACACATGGCAGACAGAGCTAGGAAATCTGTATACACTCAAACCTATATTTAAAAATATATAATCCTTTATTAAAAAATATAAACCTTTATTTAAAAAAATTTTTATTGGAGTATAGCTGCATTACAATGTTGTGTTAGTTTCTGCTGTACAGCAAAGTGAATCAGCTCTCTGTATACATATCTACTCCTTTTTGGATTTCCTTCCCATTGAGGTCACCACAGAGCATTAAGTAGAGTTCCCTGTGCTATACAGTCAGTTCTCATTAGTTATCTATTTTATACACAGTATCAATGGTGTATATATGTCAGTCTCAATCTCCCAATTCATCCCACCCACCCTTCCCCTGCCTTGGCATCGGTATGTTTGTTCTCTGCCTCTGTTTCTATTTCCACTTTGCAAATAGGTTCATCTCTAACTATTAAACATCTCATAATGATAACCCCATCTAGCAACACGGTGCTTATTTGCAACTTCCTCTCCAACAGTATGAAAACTGGTTGTCAGTATCTACAATCTATGTACTTATTTGTTCAATGCTAGTACATAGCTATTCCCAAATTAAGCTCTACCCCTGTGAGACACAAATTCACTCACCCGAGTACAGTGTTTCTATTCAGTTCAGACAGACGTTTGAATGGGAAACCTTGGAGCCAAGCAAACAAATCTTATAGTTGTGAGGCAGAGTTGGCCCTCTGACCTACAGTTTGAGACACCACCTCCTCCCCTCCTTGCGGAAACATGACTGCTCTGGTCGTGGGAAAGTTGTCAGTTTGCAGCTCCCTGCAGCCACATACAAGCCTCAGAACTGGTAGATGGGAGATAGAGATGGGGGATTGGGAAGTCTTGCTGCAGCCCTCTGCCTCTTTGGATGGGTGGAAGTGTGAGGGGGCTGTGGGAGGCATTTTGCTCTTTTAGAGCCAAGGCTACAGCTCAGGGAGAATGGGTACAGATTGGGTGGAGCAGCCCCTGTGGGTGACGGCCCTGGCAGCAGAACTTGCTAGGCAGGTGTGCCAGCCCAGGCATGCATCAGGCGGGCAGGCTGTGGCAGGGGTGCCCTTCCCTGGGAAGAGACCAGGCATGGGTGGGGGGCAAGGCGTGGGGCGGGCTGGGTTGGTGGTGGTACGTGGGGCGGGTGGGGCCTGAGCTGTACCCCTTCTAATTCCTCCTCAGGGATACAGTGGTGCCCAGAAGCACCTGTGCATGCGTGCTGAGTCACTTCAATTGTGTCCGACCCTATGGACTGTAGCCCGCCAGGCTCCTCTGTCCATGGGATTCTCCAGGCAAAGAATACTGGAGTGGGCTGCCATGACTTCCTCCAGGGGATCTTCCTGACCCAGGGATCGAACTCACATCTCTTAAGTCTACCTGCATTGACAGATAGGTTCTTTCCCACTAGTGCCCTAGCCAACATTTATTGAACACTCACCTGTGTCTGGAAGCTCCGTTCCATGCCTTCCTCCTCAAGGGCATCTCTCAGAGTGGAAACTGTCATTATCCATTTTACAAAAGAGGCCACCAAGGCTCCGAGGAGAGTGTCACTTGTCTTGAGTCCTAGATTACAAAGTAACTGAGCCTGGCTCCAGTCTCCAAGCTCTTAATTTTTACTCAATGACTGGGGAGAAGCACAGACAGGGCCCCTGCCTTCCTGGAGCTGGGAGTCCAGGGCAGAGACATATGATGTACCATATGAATCAGTAAATAATGAAGGTCATTTCAGACGGTACCAACTGCAGTGTGAGACTGGGGAGGAGGGCGACACAGACGGGAAGGCCTCTCTGAGGAAGTGACTGCCTGGGAAGAGCTGGGGACAGGGTGTTCTGGTCACGCTGATCCCCAAGTCCCAAGGTCTTGAAGACTGTGAGGATGTGGTCTGGGGCCGGGCGGGGTGCGGGGGGGAGACAGTGGGGCTGGAATAGGAAGAATGGAGATAAAAGAGGGAGAGACTGTGCCAGGCCTTGTGGGCCTTGAAGGCCTGGTATTTTTCGAATTTGGACTTTTACTCTGAGCCACATAGGGAGCCATGGGACCATCTGGAGCAGAAGAAGGCTGTGATCTTGTGGGATCTCTTGCATGAAGCGGCACAAGTTGGGGGTGCTGGGCCGGGGACCCAGGGCCGGAAGCCCCCCTCCACTGTATATAGGGCCCGTGGGAGGTGAGATTGCCACTTGGGAGGTGAGAAGCAGCCACATTCCCACCCTAGGGTGTGGCTTCCCCTTTACAGAAGGGGGTCATTTATCAAGCACATGGCCCTGACACTTTGGGGAATCTTCAGGGCTCATCCTCGATGGATTGGTGGGGGAGGCTGGGGGCTCCAGCACTCAAATCTTACCACACCCACCCCACCCAACAGCCATCTCCGCGCCCCCCAACTCTGGCTTCCCTGGCTGCGCTGCCCCAGTGCCTGATCTGTTGGAGCAGGCAAAGAGAAGAGAAGTCACTCAGTTCTGTTGACTCTTTGCGACCCCATGGACTGCAGCCTACCAGGCTCCTCCATCCTTGGGATTTTCCAGGCAAGAGAACTGGAGTGGGTTGCCATTGCCTTCTCCAAGGGATCTTCCCAACCCAGGTCTCCAGCGTTGTAGGCAGACGCTTTACCATCTGACCCACCAGGAAAGGAGCAGGGAAGAGTGGTTCTATTTGGAGCCACTGGGATCCCTAAGAAGTGACAGGAGGATGCAACCTAGCCTGGGTGCCCCAAGGGGTCTCTCTCCCGGGGGGCGTCCCTCTGACCCATCTGATCCATCTGCTGATCATCTCTGGGCCGCCCTCACCCCACCGGAGGCCGAGGCCGGCAGAACCTGAGGCGGCCGGTGCAAAGGGCACAGTCCTAGCGAAGGTCGCAGCAGCCAGGCCCAGCCCCCTCTTCCCGGCTCTGGCCTCTGATCGGAGGGAGCTTCCCAGCCTGGAAGCTCCTGGGAAGTGGGGGTGGCGGGTGCGGGGCCAGCTGGGACTGGCCCAATGGAGGAGCTGAGGCCTGGGAGAGGCGTGGGAGAGACACAGACGGAGAAAGACAAAGAAGCGACTGAGAGAGAGACACACACACACACAGAGACGGAGAGAAACAGAGACGGAGACACCCCGAGAAATCAGGAGGGAGAAACACACGGAGAAAGTGAGGGAGACAGTCATTCATTCACTCACTAACTCCGCGGCTGCTTACTGGGCACGGGCTTGTGTCCAGGCAATGCCCAGAGCAGACACAAATCTCTGCCCCGGTGGGGCTGACTGTCTGGTGGGGACACAGCCCAGAAACCTGATAACCGAGTAAATCACGTTGTCCAGAGTGATAAAGGGGAGAGATACGGGGTGGGGGAAGCGGGACAACCAGGGGGACTTACGAGCCAGATTCTTCTTATCTGGGGAGGAGAAGATTCCCACCAGCATCTTGACTGCGCCTGCCCTTCCCCCACCCGCCCCAAACTGGGGATGGGAGAGGGGAAAGGGGGTGGGGCCTGAGCCCGAAGCCGACGGCTCTATCTGTTGGGGGGGAGGGGAATTGAGGCTACGGCTGCTAAAGACCCCTCTTAACCCGGGTTGCCGGGGTTCTTCCGCCGACTGGACGTCCTTGGGGTGCAGCCCAGGACGTTTAATCAGAAGGTAGGTGGTAAAAGGGGAGGGATCAGTGCCCAGAGCACAGAGGGGACCCCTCTATTAGGTGTTGAGGGGACAGGGGGGGAATAAACTCAGGTTGCGGCCGCCCGGGCTGAAGAACCCTCCCCCTGCTCGTGTCTCCGGATCCTCCCACCGCGACGGAGCGTCCCTGGGAGGGCCGCCCGGGCCCGGAGGGGGAAGCCGAGGGCTGGCCAGTGCCAGTCGGCGCCGAGGGCGCGTTCCGTTGCCGCGGCGGGTGGTACAGACTGGCAGACACGCGCTGGCAGCCGCGGGCTGGCAGCCCGTACCCCAAGAGGAGGAGGGGGCAACTGCTGGCGATTGCCAGCGCTCTGCCTTGGGGGCCGCCCTCTCGCCTGCCCCCAGCCCCGCCTCCCGAACAGGGGCCGCTCTCTCCGCTCCCGGCCGCGCGACTGTCGAGCGCGCACTACCTGGGCGCAGCGGTGAGTGTCCACCACCGGGTCCTTTCGCGCGCGGGGCTCGTCCCGGCCCGGGGGTGGGGGTTGCCCTGGCCACCACCCTTGTCCCCTTGGCTTGGATTTCTCGGGCCTTTCCCGAAGGCTCTTGGAAGGGGAAAACCTGAGATTTCGGGACTGGATGCGGGGACCCGGGATGGGGGTGGGAGGCACCCGGAATCCCCCCCGCCTCGTCCTCTCCCAGCCACATCATTGCAAGTTTCGCTACCTCACCCTTGTCTCCAGGCAAAAGGAGGAGAGGTGGGAGGTACACAGGCTGCGAACCACTGCGCAGTGTCCCCAGCGCAGCGAGTGTGACCCTGGGGTGACCCTCATCTGCGTGTGTTTGGTGTCCCCTTCCCCCCAGCATGGCTGAGTCCCTGACTCGCTGTGAGTCTGTATTTGCGCCTGATTCCCTGTGTGCAGCTCAAGCCGTCTGGGAGGCATTTGTTTCTGCCCTGTTCAATTAAATCCGTTCCCCTCCCCAGGCCCTGGTTTTCTCGTCTGTTCAGTGGGACTTCCGTGACTGTGTCTCAGTTTCTGCGTGGATGTGTTTGTGTGGAGCATGAAAATCTTTGTGTCTGCTTCTTTGCGAGGTACTTCGTCTGAGCCTCAGTTTCCTCGTTTGTAAATTGGGGTTAAGGGGAGAGCTGCCCAGGGTATTTTAGCGCGAAGTCACAGTTGGGAGGTATTATACTTTATTGAGGTGTATGTCCCTCTGCAAGAGTCTATGAGAGGTGAATTCCGTCTGCTGCCCTCAGGCTCTAGCCCTGCAAAATGGGTGGAGTTTTCTCTGCCTTCTCACTGAGGTTTTGCAGCGAATGAAGGGGGGAGTTCGCAGGGAAAAAACCTCTATGCAGCGAGGCGCGTAGATTGTGGGGTTCTGGGTCCCAGAGGGTGGGTGGAGGTTGTGAAATTGTGGCCTGTGAGACTAGGCATAAAATCCTGTCTGTGTGGAGGGGAATTTGTATATATCTTTCAGTGTCCCCTTGTCATGTGTGAATGTACTTCCTTTTTTTAAAATTTCTTTTTGTGCTTTCTTTTTTAAAAAACTATTTTTATTTTTGGCTGTGCTGGGTCTTTGTTGTTGCGTGAGCTTTCCTCTGGTTGCACCCAGTGGGGACCACTCTCTAGTTGCCCAGCTAGGACTTCTTGCGTGGGTTCTTTTGTTGCTCTAGGGAGCTCGGTTTTCAGTAGTTGCGGTGCCTGGGCTCAATAGTTGTGGCGCACAGGCTCAGTTGCTCTGCGGCCTGTGGGATCCTCCTGGACCAGGGATTGAACCCTTGTCTCCTGCACTGGGAGGTGGTGGATTCTTATCCACTGGACCACCAGGGAAGACCTGAACGTACTTTCATGGTTCCCTGAGAGGGTGTAACTGCGCATTTTGCCCTAGTTTGTGACTATCTGTGCACATGTCCTTGTCGATGTGTCACTGTATGTGTCCCTTTCTCTGTGTGGCTGTTTCTTTCTGTTTTTGACTAAGATGCCTCTGAGTATCCGTGCCTGTGTATGAATTATTAGTGTCCCTTTCATGTGGGACTCTGTTACCCTGTCCCTTCGTGATATGATTTGTCTCTTTGTGTCGGCCTGTCTCCATGGACACCCCCTCTTCTATCCCAAATTCCCTCTGGACCCCGGCGTGAGTGTAGGGTAGGGAGTAGGGGGTTAGAACCCCCTTCCCAGGTCAGGCACCGCTTATGCCTGCCTTCGCAGGCCGCCGGGGATGGTGACCATCAGGCCTGACATTGCTCCCAACCTCTCCGCAGCCCTGGGGCGGGCGGCCCATGGAGCCGGGGCTGCTGCGGCCTGCGCCGCGGGTGAGCGAGGTCATCCTCCAGCATTACAACTACACCGGCAAGCTCCGCGGTACGCGGTACCAGCCTGGTGCGGGACTGCGTGCAGACGCCGTCGTGTGCCTGGCCGTGTGCGCGCTCATCATGTTGGAGAACTTAGCCGTGCTGGTCGTGCTCGGACGCCACCCGCGCTTCCATGCGCCCATGTTCCTGCTTCTGGGCAGCCTCACGCTGTCCGACCTGCTGGCCGGCGCCGCCTATGCCGCCAACATCCTGCTGTCGGGGCCATTCACGCTGCGCCTGTCGCCCGGGCTCTGGTTCGCCCGTGAGGGAGGCGTCTTCGTGGCGCTCTCCGCGTCTGTGCTGAGCCTTTTGGCCATTGCACTCGAGCGCCTCCTCACCATGGAGCGTCGGGGACCCGCGCCCGCCGCCCGTCGGGGGCGCACGTTGGCGCTGGCGGCCGCCGCCTGGGGCTTGTCGCTGCTCCTCGGACTACTGCCAGCGCTCGGCTGGAACTGTCTGGGCCGTCTGGAGGCCTGTTCCACGGTCCTGCCGCTCTACGCCAAGGCCTACGTGCTCTTCTGCGTGCTCGCCTTTCTCGGCATTCTGGCTGCCATCTGCGCGCTCTACGCGCGGATATACTGCCAGGTTCGCTCCAAG
This sequence comes from Bos indicus, assembly GCF_029378745.1. Classification (NCBI taxonomy): domain Eukaryota; kingdom Metazoa; phylum Chordata; class Mammalia; order Artiodactyla; family Bovidae; genus Bos; species Bos indicus. The sequence continues at coordinate 14,776,175 of NC_091766.1, read as the reverse complement.
GCGCGGCGCCTACGGGCGCACCCCAGCACTGGCGAGGGCGCCTCGATGCGCGCGCGCCACACGCCGCGCTCCTTGGCGCTGTTGCGCACGCTCAGCGTGGTGCTCCTGGCCTTCGTGGCTTGTTGGGGCCCTCTCTTCCTGCTGCTCTTGCTGGACGTGGCGTGCCCGGCGCGCGCCTGCCCTGTACTCCTGCAGGCGGACCCCTTCCTGGGCCTGGCCATGGCCAACTCGCTCCTGAACCCCATCATCTACACGTTCACCAACCTCGACCTGCGTCACGCGCTCCTGCGCCTCGTCTGCTGCAACCGGGGCCCCTGCTGCCGAGACCCAGGTGCCTCCCGGCGGCCTGGGAGCGCCCCTGGGGCTTCGGGCGACCTGCACCGCTGGCTGCCTCCCGGCATGGATGGCAGCTCCAGCCGCTCCGAGCGCTCCTCGCCCCAGCGGGACGGGTTAGAGACCAGCGGTTCCACCGCCTGCCCTGGTGCACCCACGGTCGCCGGGACCCTGGTAACCCCGCCAGCTACAGACTGACGCCCTTTGACCGCGATTGCCCTTCCTAAGAGCACTTTTGCAGACTTTTTAAATACAGGAATTTATAGGAAAAAGCAGCCAAAGATGAAGATGGTGGAAGCAGAAAAGACCTAGGAAAATATATTTTATTGACGCTAAACTCCACAGCAATGAAGAAAACAGACAAAAATCCCTGCTTTTGTGGAAGTGATGTTCTTGTGTCGGACTCAGAGATGATAAGGGCGTGAAGAAGTGTGGAGATGATTCCGGTGACAATACAGTGATGCGATGGTGGTCAGGTGATGTCTTTTGGAAGAGGTGGTGACATGTGCTGTGAGCTGAGGTGATTATTATCCTGGGAACTTTTTTTTTTTTTTTTATCCTGGGAACTTTTATTTTTGGCATGTGGGATCTTAGTTCCCTAATCTGGAATGAACCCACAACCCCTGCAATGGAAGCAGGGAGTCCTAATTATGGACTGCTAGGGAATTCCTTGTCCTGGGAACTTCTGAAGGAAGAGCATTTCAGAATTGGGGAACAGCAGGTGCAAAGGTCCTAAGGCTAGAATATGCCTGTGTGTTCTCCCAAAAGCAAAGATCTTAGTGCTATTGGAGCAAGGATGGAGAGGCAGAGAAGAAACAAAGGAAAATAATGGGGCAGGTGGGGCAAAGCCTTATGGACCCAGGGGAGAAACTTCTTTTGCTCTGAGTGAAGTAGTACTCCTGGAAGGTTCTAGGCAGAGGAAGGACTTAATCAGGCTCAGGCATTTACAACTGCCTCTGCTCTCTGTAGAGGGTGAAGCCAGGAGAACTGGGTGATGGTAACTGCCTAGGAGAGTGATGACAAGGACTGGGACGTATGGATTCTCCACAGACTTGGGAGGGATTGGACAGAATTATTGAGGAATTGGGTGTGGGGGAGAAAGGAGTCAAGGACAGGTGTTCATTTTTAGAGGAGAGGCCAAAGACGGAGCACCCTAAAACTTGACTCTAGGAGACTCAGCCTGTTCCTCTGTGAAACAAGATTTTTTTGAAAGTGGTATCAGATCCTTCATAAAAGAATAAAAATATAATTGAATAATAAGAGTAATTAGTTGATTTTACCCTTGGTGGCTCAGATGGTAAAGAATCTGCCTGCAGTGTAGAAGACCTGGGTTCGATCCCTGGGTTGGGAAGATCCCCTGGAGGAGGGCATGGCAACCCACTCCAGTATTCTTGCCTGGAGAATCCCCATGGACAGAGGAACCTGGTGGGCTGCAGTCCGTGGGGTTACAAAGAGTCGGACACAACTGATTGACTAAGCACAGAACAGGATAGTTACTCCCATAGTATTCTAGGCCTGGGACATGCCTTTTTCTCACCTTTCCTACAATCTTGTAAGGTAGGTTTTCTCACTCCCATTTGACAGATGAGGAGAATCCAGGAACTGAGTATTTTGTCCTATTTTCTGAGCCAGGATATTAGCCAAGGAGGTTAGGCTCCACATTTTCAAGAGGTCTGTTAAGCCCAGACCGACACTCCTTTGTTCAAGGGTCTGCATTTTTTGCCAGGGCGATATTAGGGCCCCCGGCTGTGCCCATGAAAGGTTCCAGGCATCCTGACCACAGTTCCCAGCTGTCTCGGGCTCCCAGCTGTCCCCAGGCACATTCCTAACCTCAGTGTGGAGAGGCAGGCTGGAGAGGGGCAGGGTGGGTTTGGGGAAAGGGCCTGGGGCTTCGGGTTCAGATTGTGGCACACCATTTGCCGGGACACGCGGTGTGTAGGGGTGCGGGTGAGGGGCACTGACGAGCCAGGGGAACTGAGTTCCCGTGGGCCACGCTCACACCGTCCCTGCATGCTGTAAGCACTGGGAAAACCAACCTATTTCCTGGAACACAAACACTCAAGCCTGGGGTCATATGCCAGTGTGCTTTGAGAACTGATTCTAATTTCCTACCTGGTTCCAGTATCCCCAGGCTCCTGTAATCTTCCAGAGCAACCTGAGCTACCCCACCCCATTGCTCAGTTGTTTGATGATGGTGTGATAGCAGAAGAGTTATTTACTTGTTCACATTTTACAAAATTCAAAAAGCACCAGTTCCCACTCCTGGATATATACACTTGGGAAACTTGCAGAGCCATTCTGTGGGTAAATGAGCTGAAATGTAAATACATCTTCTCTCTTTTTACACAACTTTAGCTTTGCTCTCCACCTTGCTTTGATCGTTTAATAGTATCATCTTGGAAATTGTTGCATGTCTAGATTTTGTACTGTGTTAATTGGACCAGCCTAGGTGCCTTAACAGAGAAGGCAACGGCAACCCACTCCAGTACTCTTGCCTGGAAAATCCCATGGACGGAGGAGCCTGGTAGTCTGCAGTCCATGGGGTAGAGATGAGTTGGACACAACTGAGGGACTTCACTTTCACTTTCATGCATTGGAGAAGGAAATGGCAACTCACTCCAGTGTTCTTGCCTGGAGAATCCCAGGGACGGGGGAGCCTGGTGGGCTGCCATCTATGGGGTCGCACAGAGTCGGACACGACTGAAGCGACTTAGCAGCCACAGCAGCGGGTGCCTTAAACAACCAAAGTTTATTTCTCATAGGGCTGGAAGTCCAAGATCAAGGTGTCAGCATGGTAAGCTTCTGGTGAGAACTCTCTTCCTAGCTTATAGACAGCTGCCTTGTGGCTGTGTCCTCACATGGTGGAGAAAGAGATCTAAGTTCTCTGGTGTTTCTTCTGATAAAGGCACTAATACCATCATGAGGGTCCCACCCTCATGACCTCATCTAAATCTACCTCCCCAAGCCCCCATCTCCAAATAACATCACTTATTTTTATATGTGGGCTCAGTCACTCAGTTGTGTCTGACTCTGGGACCCCATGGACTATAGCCTGCCAGGCTCCTCTGTCCATGGGATTTTCCCAGGAAGAATACTGGAATGGGTTGCCATTTCTTCCTTCAGGAGATTTTCCTGACCCAGGGATCAAACCCTAGTCTCCTGCATTGGGTGGCAGATTCTTTACCACTGTGCCACCTTGGAAGCCCAAATACCATCATCTTGTTATGTTAGGGCTTCAATATATGATGGTGGGGAGGGGGCACAGACAATAACACTTTTTATGTCACTATTTTTTAATTGAATAATTGCTTTACAGAGCTTTTTTTTTTTCACATTTAAAAATATTGAGGTAAAACATTTACACAGCTAATGGCTTCTTTTTACTGGCTGCATAGTATTTCACAGCATAGATTACACCAGGGCCCTAGGGATGCACACATGTTAAATCCAACACTTGGCATTTAAACACAGTATTGCAATAAACATCTGTGTACATACACCCTCCTAAACGTGTGCAAGGGTACCTTGGATAAATTACTGCACATGTCACTGCTGGGTCTCAGGGCTTGTAGATGTTAATTTTGAGATATACCAGAGGTTTCCTTTGGCATGTGGAGAAGGGTGTGGGTTTACTCACAGCCTCAGCCACTCCCCATACAGTATTTGGCGATTATGCTATGGCGCCACCTCTGGAGGCACTCAAACCACAGCTTCACCACCGCCACCGGCAAGGCAGGAGAAGCAAGGAACCCCACCCCAGCCTTCTCCTGCGTGGGATTAATCCCAAACCCAGAGCAGGGAGGCAGAATCTTCCAAATTCACCCCAGGGGCGGGCGGAATCCTTTATTAGACCAGTATCTGTTCAGTCTAGCGTTTCATACAGACGGACTCTTAAAAGAAAAAAACCCCACATACATTTAAAAGTTAACTTTATATAACAAAGAGCATAAATGGAAAATCAGTATCACTTTCCATGGAAAATAACAATCATTCATATTTATTGAGCGCTAGCATTCTCAATTAGTTCTCCCAATAATCTACCAGGTAGGTGCCTGTATTATTAACATCTATTGCTACGTGGTGTCCAACTCTTTAAGACCCCAGGGACTGTATAGCCCACTAGGCTCCTCAGTCCATGAAATTTCCCCGGCAATGATACTAGAGTGGGTTGCGATTTCCTTCTCCAGAGCATCTCTTCGACCCAAGGATCGATCCTGTGTCCCCTGTATTGCAGAAGGATTCTTTACCGTTGAGCCACCACAGAAGCCCTATTAACATTTTACGAGGAAGGAAATTGAAGCATGGAGCGGTTAAATTATGGGTCCAGCTGCGCAGAGCTAGAGAGTGGCAGAGCCGGAGTTCGAATTCCCAACTGCGAGCTCCTCGCGCCTCCAGATTGGAGATAAAAAGTAAAAACAATGAAAACCCCAGTAGGTAGGTAGACAGCTCTGCCGGGATCCTTCGGCCACCTGAACGTGAGGCCTGCACTGTGCGGAGTTAAAAGAAGAGCAGGTCGTGGGAAGCAGACTCGCGCTGAGACGACGAAACACGGCGGATGGAAGGGACTGCGAAGGGGTGGGGGGACGGGCCTGGTGGGCTTAGCCGTGGCGCCCTTGCCCGCCGCCCTATTCCTCGCCCATCGGCGCCGGGCACCTGAGGGAAGGGCGGGGAATCACGACTCCTTCCCCGCCGCGCCCTCTCCGCCCTCTCCCCGCCTCCTTCTCGGGCGTCCCGAAGCTAACCCCCCACTCGACGGCCGCGACCCCGTAGGCCCCGCCGACCCGGAGCCCAGCCACAACCCCCTCCCCCGCCGCCCCGGACAGTGGAAGCGCTCGCGGGTCTTCAATAGCGAAAGTCAGGCGGGAGCCGCCCCCGAGGCAGGCCACGGCCCCTCGGGCTTCCCGGAAGCTCGGTGCGCGGGTGGCACCAACGTGCCAGGAGCCACCGCCGCGCCCCCTGGCATCCCCACCCCGCGGTGAGAGTATCGGAGGCTACGCAGGTGAACGCACAAGCGGCGGCGGGGAGGGGTATCCGGTGATCCCGGGTGCAGGGAAGCGCTGAGCCTCGAACCCGGGGCTTTGATTCTAGGCGGCTCCGACCACGCGGGCTGGGTGCGCCCAGGGATGGTTGCTTGGCCCCGCCGCAATTACCGGCACTGCGGACGCCGCTCTGGGGCTGCGCAACTGGGCAACAGCGAGCGTGGGCGGGGAAGCGGGGGTGGGGGGGAGCGGCCCGCTGCCGTCTCCGCCGCCCGAGGCCCGGGGCCGCGGGGACTTTTATTCTGACACGGCCGGCTCCCGGCTCTGCTTAGTCATGGTGACCTGCGCGCGTTCCGCGCCTCCCCCCTGCGAGCTGCGATGGAGGCGCCCGGGCCTGGGCGACGGAGGCGGAGCCCGAGCGCGGCCATGGCGGGGTGAGTGAAGTGGCCCGCGCCCGGGCTGAGGGCACCGAGGGTCTAGAGTGCTCTGCGACCATGTCCGGGGGCCGGAGCACTGGGCGATGCGGGGCCCGGTCGCCTCGGGGTTTCCCGCGGCTCTGCGGAGGGCCAGGAGGGCGCGGCTCGAGTCCGGACCTTTTGTTGGACGGCGCGACCGGCGGGTGATTCCTGGAGCGAGAGGCCCAGGAAGCGTCGCTCGGACGGAAGCCCGGGGATCCCGGGGCGTTTGTGGCGGGGGGGACCTTGGTCTGCGCCCCGGGGCTTACGATGGAAAGGCCGCGGCGGGGTCACTTCCTCCCTTCTCTAGGCCTTGGCTGCGCCGGCGGGACATGCGCAGTGCCCCCCGCCCCCCCTCCACTTACCGCTTCTTGGCGGGGGGGTGGGGGAGAAGTGTCCGGTGCCCAGGGGGCACCGTTGACCGTTTGGCTAAAGACCAAGAGGCAGGCCCGGGCCTCGGCTGGGGAGAGGCGGCCAAGCAGTGTCCAGGGCACGGTGGAAGAGGAGGGTGCTCTGGCAGGCACAGTGGAGTGGGCAGTCAGCCAGCCGCAGCTTACTGACCCCTGCATAGTGCCAGGCTCCAGGCGGACTGCAGGGGAGGCACAGGAGAGGGTGGGCAGGACCCTGACCTACACAGGGCTACCTGCCCTCTGAATCCTGGGGCTCAGAGCCAGAGAGACCCTTCATCCATCAGCAAGCAAGCAAAGGAGCTAATTTCCATTCCTGACAAGTGGTGTGATGGAAATAAAACAGAGAGGAGGTGACTCTGAGTGGAGCCCAGGGAACAATAAGAAGAACCTCTTGTAGATCCCCTGCCATCTCTTTGCTTGACTTTTTCAAACCCAGCTCACGCCCTGACCCTCCAGACTCCACAGGGTTCACAGACACCCTCCCTTCACTAGTCTTTCCCTCTCATCACACTCTTCCCTGATTCTCCAGGTCAGCTCTCATTCTGCCTCTGAGTCTTCGCACTCACTGTTCCCTCTGCCTGGAAAGCTAACAACCACCCACCCACCCCCCTACCTGCCCCCTTCATAAGTTCATCCTTCTAGTCCCAGCTCCAAGACAGGCCTGGACTACCTGATTTTAAATAAACACCTGCACGGCACACTGTCACAATGCTGTTGTCATTTTCTTCATGACCCCAAATCTTGCTTATTTCACTTATAGTCCTTTTTTCCCCGGTGTTGGCTCCAGGGGGGCTCATTGCATGTCTGTCTGGCTCCTTGCTGTGTCTCTGATGCCTAGAACAGTGCCTGGACATGCCCGAGAAATGTTGATGGGGTGAATGAAGGAATGAGTTGGACATGCTGTGAGAAGGGGTGGGCCCCGGAGAGCTGGAACAGAATGGGCAAAGGGAACAGGTGGACGGGAGCTGACTATGAAGGGCTTTGCAGGCCATTGAAGAGTTTGGTTTTATTCTTCATGCCACAGAGAATGATGGGATTCTGAGCAGGGGAGGGGCACCATGTGACCTACCATTTAAGGTGGGCCCTTGGACTGCTGGGGCCATGGGTCAGTTAGGGAGCGCAAATGAACACTGCTTTCCCCGGGCTTGGAAGGAAAACTGGTCTCGGAGTCACTTTATCTTAGAAAAGAAGGCCTAGCCCCCAGCCCCGTGCCCAGCCCTGTGCTCTCCCCCTCCAGGCCCCTGAGTGCCAGTGGTGGTGTTGTCCCTTGTCACCTGGAACCCCATGCAGCCGGAACCCAGGCCTAGCGGGGCCGGGGCCCATACCCAATTCCTGCCCCTGAGATCACAGCGCCCTGAGGGGGCAGGGGACACGGCGATGTACGCCTCCACCGAGTGCAAGGCCGAGGTGACGCCCTCCCAGCATGGCAACCGCACCTTCAGCTACACCCTGGAGGACCACACGAAGCAGGCCTTTGGCATCATGAACGAACTGCGGCTCAGCCAGCAGCTATGCGACGTGACGCTGCAGGTCAAGTACCAGGACGCACCTGCCGCCCAGTTCATGGCCCACAAGGTGGTGCTGGCCTCGTCCAGCCCCGTCTTCAAGGCCATGTTCACCAACGGTCTGCGGGAGCAGGGCATGGAGGTGGTGTCCATTGAGGGCATCCACCCAAAGGTCATGGAGCGGCTCATTGAGTTTGCCTACACCGCGTCCATTTCCATGGGGGAGAAGTGTGTGCTCCATGTCATGAACGGTGCTGTCATGTACCAGATCGACAGCGTGGTCCGAGCCTGCAGCGACTTCCTGGTGCAGCAGCTGGATCCCAGCAACGCCATTGGCATCGCCAACTTTGCCGAGCAGATTGGCTGTACGGAGCTGCACCAGCGTGCCCGGGAATACATCTACATGCACTTTGGGGAGGTGAGTGAGGGGTGGGGACATGGCACCAGGGCTTCAGAGCAGCCTTGGGAGGACCGGGAAACAGACAGGTGGGTCATCACCGTCTCCCCTAGAGAGGTGAAGGGTCAAGGCAAGGAGATGGAGAAAAATAGGGTTGAGCTCCCAGTCTACATATCTGTGACAAATCTGGGAAACAGCTGAAGAAACTGAGACCTTCATGGGTCTTTGGGCTCCCTTGGGTCAAAGGTGGGGACAGAGGGCAGTGACTATGACAGCAGTTCCACCATAGGCTGCCCTGAGCAGGGCCTGACGTTCCAGGCAGTCAGTAAATATTTATTGAACACCCGTGACATGCTGTCAACTGCCAGTGTTTTCTTTAGTCCACAGAGTATTGTGCTTACACTAATCTTTGTTTCATTTTCATTTTTAAGTGGAGGAAGTTGTGAGTAGAGAAAATGAGTGCTTGTTGAATACTTGGTGTGGGCCAGCCTCTGTTCTAAGTGATTTCCAGCCTTTAAATCTCTGAGTCTTCCCAGCTATCCTAGGACGTATGCTTTGGAGTGCCTTCCTGGAATTTTTTTTTGCCACACCACATAGCTTGCAGGATCTTAGTTCCCCGACCAGGGATTGAACCCTGGCCCTGGCAGTGAAAGCGCTGAGTCCCAACCACTGGACCACCAAGGAACTCCCCCTTCCTGGAAATTTTTAAAATCATCCTCCTGTGGCTGGGGCCAGCTAGGTGGACACTAGTCTTGGTCTCCATGCCTCTCATTCTCTACCATCTTGGGGGTTGACCAAATGCCCCAAGAAGCTCTGACGTTAGTCTTAGAACTTACGGCTTCCAGGATGGTGGCCCAAGAGCAGGGTTGTCCCACTGACCTGCACAACACTGGTGTCAGGGTGTTGCCTCAGCTTGGAGTAACAGGAAGCTTGGATCCCCCTGATGTGGGGTGACTGAAATTATTTATATAGACCAGTGCCGGACAAGAAATATTTACCTTAGCAATAACCCTGCTATGAATTAGCAACTAATATAATCCCCCCCTTTTTGGAGAAGGCAATGGCACCCCACTCCAGTACTCTTGCCTGGAAAATCCCATGGACGGAGGAGCCTGGTAGGCTGCAGTCCATGGGGTCGCTGGAAGTCGGACACGACTGAGCGACTTCACTTTCACTTTTCACTTTCATGCATTGGAGAAGGAAATGGCAACCCACTCCAGTGCTCTTGCCTGGAGAATCCCAGGGACAGGGGGAGCCTGGTGGGCTGCCGTCTATGGGGTCACACAGCGTCAGACACGACTGAAGTGACTTAGCATAGCATAGCATAATCCCCCTTTTATAGAGGAAGAAAACCAAGGCACGGAGTGTGTTAGGTTTTTGCCCAAGGTGGTACAATTAGAAGGTAGTGGGCCAACACTGCAACTCAGGCTGCTTTCTTCAAGCCTGAATTTTTTTTTCTTTCTAACATATTCTGTTGCTATTTGCTTTGAAGTCAGTCTGCTCTTTTGAAAAAATAATTTCATTAAAAAAAGAAAAGGGTAACATTCTTACACTTAAGATACAAAATGATACAAAATCTAAGAGGTGACATTTCTTTTTCCCATTTATGTACTTACCTGCTATATGCCTGGCATGTAGTGTTAACTCATTGAATTCTCACACACTGAGCGTTTACTACTATTCAAGTGCCTGTTTCTTTTCTTCCTTAAATTTTTATTTCTTTATGGCTGTGCTGGGGCTTCGTTGCTGTTCCCAGGCTTTCCTTAGTTGCAGTGGGCAGGGCCTCTCTGACTGCGCTGTGCAGGCTCCTCAGTGCAGTGGCTTCTCTTGTTGTGGAGCACTGGCTCTAGAGCAAGAGCTCAAGATTATGGCACATGCGCTTAGTTGCCCCAAGGCATGTGGTATCTTCCCAGTCTAGGGATCAAACCTGTGTCCCCTGCATTGGCAGGTAGATTCTTAATCACTGGACCACCAGGAAGTCCCTCGAATGCCTATTTCACACCTGAGGAAGCTGAGATCAGCAGAGGCAGATTGAGTGTCTTGTCCAAGGTCCTAGCAGGGGCTTGACGAGGGGCTGGGAGGTGGGAGTGGAGAGAGACCTGTAAGTCAGCCCATGACACTGTCGCCCTCTGCAGGTGGCCAAGCAAGAGGAGTTCTTCAACCTGTCCCACTGCCAGCTGGCGACCCTCATCAGCCGGGATGACCTGAACGTGCGTTGCGAGTCCGAGGTCTTCCACGCCTGCATCAACTGGGTCAAGTATGACTGCGAGCAGCGGCGCTTCTACGTGCAGGCGCTGCTGCGGGCTGTGCGCTGCCACTCGCTCACGCCCCACTTCCTGCAGATGCAGCTGCAAAAGTGTGAGATCCTGCAGTCGGACTCCCGCTGCAAGGACTACCTGGTGAAGATCTTCCAGGAGCTCACCCTGCACAAGCCCACGCAGGTGATGCCCTGCCGGGCGCCCAAGGTGGGCCGCCTTATCTACACGGCCGGTGGCTACTTCCGCCAGTCGCTCAGCTACCTGGAGGCCTACAACCCCAGCGATGGCACCTGGCTCCGGCTGGCGGACCTGCAGGTGCCCCGGAGCGGCCTGGCGGGCTGTGTGGTGGGTGGGCTGCTGTACGCCGTGGGCGGCCGCAACAACTCGCCTGATGGTAACACCGACTCCAGCGCCCTGGACTGCTACAACCCCATGACCAACCAGTGGTCGCCCTGCGCCTCCATGAGCGTACCCCGCAACCGAATTGGGGTGGGCGTCATCGACGGGCATATCTATGCCGTTGGCGGCTCCCATGGCTGTATCCACCACAACAGTGTGGAGAGGTGAGTGGTGCAGGAGGCGTGGGATCTGGGGCTTCTGCTGCTAACACGTCCCCCACCATTGGGATCTGAGGGTTCCTCCTGTCTTTCTTTTAAGATATTTGTTTATTTATTGTTGTCTGTGCTGGGTCTTCGTTGCTGCAGGCAGGCTTTCTCCAGTTGCTGCGAGCCAGGGCTACTTTTCGTTGTGGTGCACAGGCTTCTTATTGCAGTGGCTTCTCTCGTGGAGCACAAGCTCTAAGCCCACCAGCTTCGGTAGTTGCAGCACGCGGGCTCAGCAGTTGTGACAGGCCTAGTTGCTCCACGGCACATGAATCTTCCTGATTGAAGACACAGGGCTCGAACCCATGTCCCCTGCCTTGGTAGGTGGATTCTTATCCACTGCACCTCCATGGACATCTTCCCTCAATTGTTGAGTGCTTTTCTCTGTGCCTTGCCTTCAGGGAGTGGAAGCCTCAAGGTGAAGCTAAACTCCTGGGGGATGTATGGTCATGACCCTGGATGATGTGTCTTGGCCTGGGAACTGTTTACAGGGCCATCACATACCCATACAACGACTATTAGCAGATTTGGAAAAAGTTCCATCAGTTTGAAACTGTCGGAATGTTAATATGCTAATTTATCTGCCATCTATCCACAAATGGTTGTAAGAAACACACAAATGAGGTCTGTTAACGTGGAAGGTGCCCCCTTAGACGTGGTGCCCTGTGCAGTACACAGTCTGTGTACAGTACAGCTGTGCATGGTGACCCTGTGTTTGCGTGCGTGCGTGCTCACTCAGTATGTCTGACTCTGTGACCCCATGGACTATATAGCCCACCAGGCTCCTCTGTCCATGGGATTTCCTGGGCAAGAATACTGGATTGGGTTGCCATTTCCTCCTCCAGGGGATCTTCCTGGGCAAGAATACTGGAGTGGGTTGCCATTTCCTCCTCCAGAGGATCTTCCTGAGCCAGGAACTGAACTGGTGTCTCCTATGTCTCCTGCATTCACACAACACTTAGCTTAGGCAGTGGTCTAATGGAGCCATTTGAGTCCAGCAGAGGTGCAGGCGACCTTGAGCAGATGGGGACCATGACCCTCAGTTTCCTTGTCTAGAAAACGGACCTACTGATAACTTGCATTGTAGGGAATCCTTGTGAGAATTGAAGAGTTCAAGTAAGGGGCTTCCCAGGTGTTGCAGTGGTAAAGAATCCACCTGCCAATGCAGGAGACATGGGTTCTATCCCTAGTCTAGGAAGATCCCACATACCTCAGAGCAACTGTAAGCCAGTGCGTCATAACTATTCAGCCAGTGCTGTAGGAGCCCTGGAGCAGAAACTACTGAAGCCCACCTGCTCTAGAGCCCATGCTCCACAACTAGAGAAGCCGCTGCAGTGAGAAGCTGCGCACCGCAACTAGAGAAAAGCCTGTGCAGCCAGGAAGGCCCAGCATAGCCAAATAAAATTATTTTTTTAATTAAAAAGAAAAAAAAACCACAGTGGAATATCAGTGGGGGTCAGTGTCTCAGGCCGGCTGGGGCTGCTGTTGTCATTGCTACTCTGTTGTGGCAGGTATGAGCCGGAGGGGGACGAGTGGCACTTGGTGGCCCCGATGCTGACACGAAGGATCGGGGTGGGAGTGGCTGTCCTCAACCGTCTGCTCTACGCGGTCGGGGGCTTCGACGGGACAAACCGCCTCAACTCAGCCGAGTGTTACTACCCAGAGAGAAACGAGTGGCGGATGATCACACCCATGAACACCATCCGAAGCGGAGCAGGTGGGAGGGGGCTGCGGGGAGGGGAGCAAGGAGGAGCACCCTCCCCACCCTGGGAGTGATGCTTATAGAGCTCATGCTCCTTTCTCTTGGCTTCGTCTCTACAGGGCCCCTCAGGAGAGGGGAGGAAGGAAGACGGGTGACGGGAGAGGGGAGGGTGTCCCCCCAAGAAGGTGATGGCTGGGTCCCCCAAGGCCAGGCCCTGGAGTCACCCTCTCTGTGTCGTCCGGTTTAGGAGTCTGCGTCCTGCACAACTGTATCTATGCCGCGGGGGGCTACGATGGTCAGGACCAGCTCAACAGCGTAGAGCGCTACGACGTGGAGACAGAAACGTGGACGTTCGTAGCCCCCATGAAGCATCGGCGGAGCGCCCTGGGAATTACCGTTCACCAGGGAAGGATCTACGTTCTTGGTGAGGCCTGGGCGGAGAAGCCCACCTAGCCCCTTTCAGTAGGAGGGTTTCACATGCTTCCTTCCTTCCTACCCCCCCAACCCCCACCCCCTTGGAGTAGTGACCGACCATCCCTCCTGCCCTCCCTGCAGGGGGCTACGACGGTCACACATTCTTGGACAGCGTGGAGTGTTATGACCCAGACACGGACACCTGGAGCGAGGTGACCCGAATGACCTCTGGCCGGAGTGGGGTGGGCGTGGCTGTCACCATGGAACCCTGCCGGAAGCAGATTGACCAGCAGAACTGTACCTGTTGAGCCGCTTCTGTTTCCTGAGCGGGGGAAAAAAAAAAGGTCCGATCCAGAGTATTGTCGTTTCTGTACAAAAAAAAAAAAAAAAAACAGGGACAAATGAAGAGGCTCCACAGCGCAATTCGTGGCCTCCAGAATGGGAGGCTGGGACACCACGGTGTTCCAATCACGACGTGAAAGAAAAGAAGGCTAGAGTGGGAACTCGTGAGCCTGCCAGAGCAGTCCCAGGAATGTCCAACGAGAGCCTGCCCAGGAGGTGGGCACGGGAAGGATGGGCTCCCCAGAGAGAGGCCCCCCACACCCGCTACCCCAAGACTAGGCCTGGCTCCCCCACAGGTAGCCGCCACCTCCCTGTGGGATGAAAGCAGGTGCCGGGGACAGGCTGGTTTTCATCCCCTGCGTCTTTGTGCTTATTTCCTAAAGGCCTGGGAAGAAGCCCACTGAGGCCTTGGGGGAGGAGGCCCCTCCAGAGGTGTGGACCCCAGGAATGGGCCTGTACATAGAAACCACTGGATTTTGCTGCCCGGACAGTCATTTTGTTGATAAATAGCCCTGTAACTTTCAGATGAAAATAAAGAACAAACTAACTAGTGTCTTCCAACTGGGCTCTCAGCCAGAGATCTCAAACCTGTGGGGACAGAATGGACGCTTCTCCTGACATGCACTCAAGTCTTTTGATTTAAGGCTTAGATTTGAAACCAGTTTGTTATCTCGGCCCCGCTGAATTTTGATATGTAGGGCATCTTTCTCTCCCTGAGCAAGCCACACAGGGCTCAGCTTTGTCTATCACTTTCAACTGCTTTGGAGATAATGACCCAACTCCTTGACACCTCTCCTAGGGCTCCCCGAGATTAATTGCACACAGGCGCAGTTTATATTTTCACAGTATATATTATATTATTATATTTTCACAGTTTATATTAAGGCAGAAGATCCCCAATATAGGCTTCTCGGATGGCTCTGTGGTAAAGAAGCTGCCTGCCATGCAGGAGACTTGGGTTCTATCCCTGGGTCGGGAGGATCCCCTGGAGAAGGAAATGGCAACCCACTGCAGTATTCTTGCCTGGAAAATTCCATGGACAGAGAAGCCTGGCAGGCTACAGTCCGTGGAGTCGCAATTGAGTGTCCAAACAATAACAATAACTATCCCCAACATGCCTTCCAATTCATTGAAAGTCCATCAGGTCATATTTATGCACTTCAGTAACACCGACCAAGGCTTTTGTTTTATTTAGGTGCCTGGGTATTCAAAAGACAAAGGGGTTCTTAGGAGTTTTCTTAGGCAAAGGGCTCAATAGCTTGGCTCCTTCTGAACAGCCTGTGTGACGGGATTATGTGGCCTGGATCTTTTCTTCTGCCTGTCAACTCTATTCGTGCTGGGGGAGTGGAGAAAAGAATGGTCTCAACTGTTGGGGATTTCACAGATTCTTCCAAACAGCTTAGCGAGGGAACATTTGATTCTTTCCCTGCCAGCAAAAACACCCTACCTCCCATCTCTGTGGCTTCACTCAGGCCACCCAAAGGCGGTCTTAGTTGCTGTCTCTAGTTGCCCACTTCTCTGGTCCTTGTCCTAAGATTTTTATGGAACAAGAAAATAAATCTGGGAATTCCCTGGCAGTCCAGTGGTTAAGGACTCAGGGCTTTCACTGCTGGGGCCCAGCCTCCATCCCTGGTCCAGGAACTAAGAGTCTGCAAGCCATGTGGTGAGGCCAAAAAAAAAAAAATGTTGGTTGCATTGAGTGGATGGGGAAAACTAGAAATTGGAAACATATCTAGATAGTCTTAGCATTTGCAATGTATTTCTACACGTTATTTGATCCTCAATGGTGCTATGAGCTAAGAAGGGCAAGCCTGAGTTGTTTTTTGAAAACCTTTATGCATTTCGCCATGTCGGATCTTGGTTGTGGAAAATCTTTGATCTTTGTTGAGGCATGTGGGATGTTTTAGTTGTGCATGTGAACTCTTAATTGTGGCATGTGAGATTTAGATCCCTGACCAGGGATCCAACCTGGGGTCCCCCGCATTAGGAGCATGGAGTCTTAGACACTGGACCACCAGGGAAGTCCTCGAACTCTACAGATGAGAAGAAGAGGTTCAGAGAAGTGACCTGCCCAAGTGGTGGGGTGCAGACTTGACCTGTGTGGTACCCCAAAGCAGTCCCTCTCAGCCACAACTTGCTCCACCTGTGTTTGTCCAAGGGGATGTTACAGAAGTCCCATGGCAGCCCTTCCCTGGAGGTCCAGTGGTTAAGACTCACTCTGCACTTCCGCTGCAGGGGACACAGGTTCAAGGTTCAATCTCTAGTCGGGGAACTAATATCCCACATGCTATGCAACTCGGCCAAAATAAGTAAGCAAATAATCGCACACGTGTGCTTAGTCATGGCTGACTCTGCGACCTTATGGTGGCATATGTAGCCCACCAGGCTCTCTTGTCCATGGGATTTTGCAGACAAGAATACTAGAGTGGGTTGCCATTTTCTTCTCCAGGGTATCTTCCTGACCCAGGGATTGAACCCATGTCTTCTGTGTCTCCTGTATTGCAGGCAGATTCTTTACCACTTGAGCCATCAGGGAAGCCCAAGTAAATAAATAAGTAGATATGTAAGTAGGTCCTGTGGGATCAGTGTGCATAGCCAGAAACAACAATCTAATCTAGAATAGGGATTTACATGTAATGTGGTTGCCAGAAGCCCCACAACCTACCCCAGAGTGCTGTTTCCTTTCAAAGGCATTAGAGCCGTAGTCTTGATGTCAAGTCAACCTGATTCAGTAAGGCAGTTTGGGTGCAGTTTAGAAGTCAGGTAAACAGTTTCCTATCTGAAAAAAAAACAGTACCTGGACGCCTACTTGGCACTAGACCCTATGTGAGCTGCTAGACCAACAAAGGTGAGTATTTTTTAAAAATCTAATTGGAGAATAATTGCTTTACACTATTGTGTTGGCGTCTGCCACACAACATGAATCAGGCAGCCATAAGTACACAAGTCCCCTCCTTCTTGAACCTCTCCCCCAGCCCACTTTAGGTTGTCACAGAGTACCGCTTTGAGCTCCCTGAATTATACAGCAACTTTTCCCATTAGCTTTACCTGTTTAATATAGGGTAGTGTGTATGTTTTAATGCTCTTCTCTCAATTCATCCCACCCTCTCCTTCCCCTTGCTGGCCAAAGTCTCTTCTCTACGTCTGCATCTCTATTCCTGCTCTGCAAATGGTTTCATCAGTACCATGTTTCTAGATGCCATATATATGTGTTAATATATGACGGTTGTTTTTCTGACGTAGCTTCACTTTGTATAACGTGCTTTAGGTTCATCCACCTCACTAGAACTGACTCAAATGTGTTCCTTTTCATGGCTGAGTAATATTCTATTGTGTATGTGTACCAAACTTTTTTATCCATTGATCTGTTGATGAACACGTAGATTGCTTCCATGTCCTGGCTACTGTAAACAGTGCTGCAGTGAACACTGGGACACGTGTCTTTTTCACTTACGGTTTTCTCAAGGTATATGCCCAGCAGTGAGATTGTTGGGTCATACGGTGGTTTTATTCCTAGTTTTTAAAGGAATCTCCACACTGTTCTCCATAGTGGCTCTATCAATTTACATTCCCACCGACAGTGCAAGAGGGTTCCCTTTTCTCCACACTCTCTCCAGCATTCATTATTTGTAGGTTTTTTGGTGATGGCCATTCTGATCAGTGTGAGGTGATACTTCTGAAGGTGAGTATTTATGTTCACTTTCTATCTCTGCAAAAAACAACTTGATTTTATGCCTTACTCTGCCAGGCATTGGTACTGACAGTGAACAAGCCCCAAAAGACCCCTGCCCTCATGGAAATTACAGCCTAGTGGGCGAGTAGGGTGACCAACATATCCTAGTTTGCCTGGGACTTTTCCAGTTTGAATGCTGAAAGGCTGGCATCCTGGGAACCATTTAGTCCCAGTAAACCAGGTTCATTGGTTACTCTCCAGGTAAACCAGATGCTGAAGCAATATTAACAACTGTGTTGAGTGACAGAATGATTAAATTTGCACTTGATAGCTCTGGAAGCTAAGTTGGAAATGGCCGGGGATAGAGGTACACTGGGAAAGGTTAAACAGCTGGCACAGTAGCCAGGTGACAGGCTGGTGTTGTGGATCAGGCAGGTGGCTACGGGAATAGAGTAGAGTCTACAGGTGAATAGACTGCTTAGATAGGATGGCTGAATAATCAGGAATGCTCCTGGGTGGTTTTGAAGCTTAAGAAGCCAAGTGGAGGGGTTCTTGGAGGAATCTGCTGTTACAGAAGGAAGTGACGATGGTTCGGAGTGTGTTAGGTTTGTGGCCTCAAGATACGATTATTTTTGGAAAGTACTCAATCAGATTTTTCAAACCCTCAATCTTTGATGCTTCCAACAAATAGCTCTTGAATGGCTGCTCTGTGCTTGACATGAAGTATTCAGACACAATGAGGAGCAAGCATGACACGGGCCCGTTTTCATAGAGCTAATAAAATAATCCAACTTCCCTGGTGGCTCAGCAGTAAAGAATCCTCCTGCCATGCAGGAGACTCGGGTTTCATCTCTGGGTCAGGAAGATCCCCTGGAGAAGCAAATGCAACCCACTCCAGTATTCTTGCTTGGGAAATCCATGGACAGAGAAGCTTGGCAGGCTATAGTCCATGGGGTAGCAAAGAGTCGGACGAGACTTAGTTACTAAACAACAATAAAATAATCACATTGAGTATATGTAATTAATTTCTTAGGTAAGCTTTCTGAAGGACTGGAGCTCAACCTAGGTCAGATGCCTTGAGAAAGCATTCTTGAAGTGGTTTTTTCACAGAAATTCAGAGTGTAAATTAGGTGAGGGAAAAGAAGGGTAAGATTCTGGACAGAGGAACCATCTGTCCTGTGGCACTGAAAAGCAAGTCTAGGTGAAGCTCTGAGAGGGAGGAGGAACATGGTGTCAGAAGAGGCTTAACAGAGGCGAGGGAGGCAGACCGTGCAAGCCCAGTGCGCCACATAATTTTCATTTATTAAATACCTAAATACTGCCTTTTAAAAAAAGTTAAAACATTACAGGGCTTAACCACTTACTCATTGGTTAAGAATCCACCTGTCAATGCAGGAGACAAGGGTTCGATCCTTGATCTGGGAAAATCCCGCATGCCACGGAGCAACTAAGCCGGTGCGCCGCAACTATTGAGCCCGTGCTCCAGAGCCCAGGGACCACAACTGCTGAGCCCAGGTGCCCCCACTACCGAAGCTGTGTGCCCTAGAGCTGTACTCTGCAACAACAGAAGCCACTGCAGTGAGAAGCCTGAGCACCGCAACTACAGAAAAGCCTGCATGGCCACGAAGACCCAGCACAGCCCCAAATAAATACTTTTTTAAAAAGGTAAAACATTACAAGTAAAGCTGAAGTCTTACTCCCTCTCCATCCCAGCCCCTCTAAATCTTTAAAAAAAAAATTAACAATCTTCAGCATTGTATGTTTTATGTAGTTCCTTACAAAAATGGCATAATGTTGCCTGTATTACTCTGCAATACAGAGTATTGCTTTTCCTCTCTCAGTAAGCTCTGTCTGTGGTGTCACGTTCCTTTTACCAGCTACCGGATGTTCTGTTTTATCTTTCACTATTGACAGATGTTTAGGTTGTTTCTAGTTTCTCAGAATTACAGATAAGGCAGCAACACCCTCTCTTCATCATGACTCCTTTCTCCAGATGGGTGCTAGGGGGTGGAACTTACTAGGTCATGGAGTAAGCACAGTTTTCCTAGATGCTGGCAGATGACCCTCCAAAGTCCTTTTTATTCCTGATATTTCTGCAAGTTCTTTTTTAAACTTAAGTTTTACATATTTTTTTAAAATTGAGATATATTTGATTTATAACATCATGTTAATTTCAGAGTGCAGCACAGTGATTCGTAGAAGCTCTTTGTAAATCTACACACACAGAGGGTTTCCTGGCGGTCCAGTGGTTAAGAATCTGCTTTGCAATGCAGGTGACACCAGTTGGATCCCTGATCTGGGAAGATCCCACATGCCATGGAGCAGCTAAGCCGGTGCGCCACAGTTGTTGAGCCTGTGCTCTAAAGCCCGGGAGCAACAACTACCGAGCCCATGTGCCACAACTACTGAAGCCTGTACACCCTAGAGCCTGTGCTCTGCAACAAGAGAAGCCGCTGCAACGAGAAGCCCACGCAGTGAAACTAGAGTAGCCCCTGCTCGCTGCAACTAGAGAAAGGCCACCCACAGCAGAAAAAAACTAACAGAGCCAAAAATAAAAATTAATTTTAAAAAATCTACACACAATCGAATGTATCACTCTTTTTCTTGATGCTGCTTCTTTTTGTGGCATAAAAGTGTTCGTTTTTATCTTGACCTTTTCTGCAGCTTCCTACTCACTTGTTAATTTATTGTCTCCTGCCCATAAATTCATTGCTTCTGCCTGAGTTAACCAAAGTTAGTTTTCTGTTGGTCCTGTTAGAACCAAGAATCCTGACTAATAGAGATAAGAAGAAATTTTGAAAAATATATCTTAAAATATAAGCTTTGTTTATGCACTGCTTTTCTGTTTTTTTTTTTAAAAAACACATTAGTCTATTTGGGTTTTAGTGGCTGCACATGGGATCTTTAGTTGCAGGGCACGGACTCTCTAGTTGTGGCATGTGGGTTCTGGAGTGCTCGGGCTTCATAGCTGCAGCGATAAGGCTTGGTTGCTCACTGGTATGTGGGATCTTAGTTCCTGACCAGGGATTGAACCCTAACCGCCTGCATTACACAGGGGATTCTTAACCGCTGGACCACCGGGGAAATCCCAGTTAAGACTTTCTGTACACTGTTGGTGAGTAAGGGTAATAGTGTGCATTGTTGTCTTATTTCTGACTATAATGTTACTGTTTCTAATGTTCCACCATTCAATCTGATTTTCTGTAATCCATGCTTTAACTTTTGCCAGAAACTTTTAAAGTTCAGGAAGCTCCCCCTTGCTTTGTGCGTGCTAAGTCACTTTGGTCATGTCTGACTCTTTTTGATCCTATGGATTGTAGCCCTCCAGGCTCTTCTGTCCATGGGATTCTCCAGGCAAGAATACTGGAGTGGGTTGCCATGCCCTCCTCCAGGGGATCATCCCGACCCAGGGATCGAACCTGCGTCTCCTATATCTCCTGCATTGGCAGGTGGGCTGTTTACCACTAGTGCCACCTGGGAGGCCCCCATATCTAGTTTTTTTAAAAAAAATCATAAATAGGTGTTGGATTTTCTAGACATCTCTCAGTCAGTAGTTGGATGCCAAGAAACTACATTTCTAACAAGTTCCTAGTTGATGCTGATGTGGCTTGTGCAGGAACTGTATTTGGAGACACTGGTGTAGAACAAGAACAATGGGTTAAAGGCAAATTCTGAGAAACGACATTTAAGGAGTAGAGGGAAGTAAGAGAAGTCCTGAGAGAAACTCAACAGCAGCATAAAATTATGAGAAAAATCAAGAGAAGTATGGTGTCACAGAAGCCAAGTGGTGAAAAATTTGAGCACAAAAGTTTAAAAGAATCACAGTATTGAATACAAATAGGCTTCCCTGGTAAAGAATCAGCCTGCAGTGTGGGAGACCTGGGTTGGATCCCTGGGTGGGGAAGATCCCCCGGGGGGAGGACAGGGCAACCCACTGCAGTATTCTTGCCTGGAGAATCCCACGGACAGAGGAACCTGGCGGGTTGTTACAGTACACAGGGTCACAAAGAGTCGAACATGACTGAGCGACTAAGCACAGCGCAGCACACTGCATACAAAGAGTTGGACTTCCTTTATGGTCCAGTGGTTAAGAATCCACCTGCCAATACAGGGGACACAGGTGGGTTCGATCTCTGGTCCGGGAAGATTCCACGTGCTTTGGAGCAACTAAGCCAGTGCATCACAACTACATCCCATGCCTAGAGTGTGTGCTTGGCAACGAGAGGTCACTGCAATGAGACCCCTACGCAATGCAACTAGAGAATAGCCCCTGCTTGCCACAACTGGAGAAAGCCCACGCACAGCAATGAAGACCCAGTGCAGCCAAAAATAAATAAATAAAATCTTTAAAAAAAATAATACAAAGAGGTTCAAATGCTCACTGGATTTGGCATTCGGACAGTAACTTTACTAAGAGCCCTTTTGGTAGAATTGTGAGGGTTAAGCAATACATTTTGTAAACATTAACTGAGTGCCACCTGAGAAATCCCATGGACAGAGGAGCCTGGTGGGCTACAGTCCAGGGAGGTCACAAAAGAGTTGGACATGACTGAGGATGTACAGCAGAGAAAGAAAAATTAGAATAGCCACTGTTGCCAAGGAGACAACACTGAACCAGTGAAGGATGCTGAAAAAAGGAACATCTCTTTTGAGACATTTGGGTGAGAAGAGGCCAAAAAAAAAAAAGTATGCCTGAGTACACATGACAGCTAGAAAGGAATGAAGGTTTCAGGGAGGGCTTGGGGTTTTGTTTTAAGATTCAGAAAACAGAGTGTATTTATAACTGAGGGGAAGTCCCAGGACAGAAAGAGAAAATGATGATGGTGAAAGACAGAATGCACTCATAATGATGACAAGCAAGTAACTTCCCACTCTTAATTAACTGGGCAATGTCGAAAATACCATTCGGCTCCCTGAAGGCCACTATAGTGCTGGATGCTAAAGTATTTTGCTTTGTGCAGTACAATGTGCTTTCAATTCAAAGACTAATCTTCTCCTTTGGGAGTGTATTCTGGTGTTTGGGTTTTTGTTTTTGTTTTTTTTTGGTTGTTGTTTTTTAATCAGGCAAAGGAGGGATTTATAATTTGCCACAAGGAAGAATATTAGGGATCCTGGTTTTAAAATATAAATGTTAGGGACTTGCCTAGTGGTCTAGTGATTAAGAATCTACCTGCCAATGTAGGGGGCATGGGTTCGATTCCTGGTCTGGGAACTAAGATCCCACATGCTGCAGAGCAACTAAACCCATGGGCCACAACTACTGAGCCTGCGTGCTGCAATTCCTGAAGCCTGTGAGCCCTAGAGTCTGTGCTCCCTAACAGGAGAAGCCACCGCAATGAGAAGCTCTTGCACCACAGCTAGAGCGTGGCTCCTGCTTGGTGCAACTGGAGAAAGCCCCCATGCAGCAACCAAGACCCAGCACATCCAAAAATAAAATAAAATAAAAATGTTAGTGGGAATATATAGTATTGCAGAAAATAGACTTTAAGAAAAAAGAAAAAAGAATACTGTAGAGAAAAGAGGCTAGATTTAAGACCCATAAATGTCACTTACTAGGTGCTAATCCTCTTTGGGCCTCGTCTTCCTCCTCTGTAAGATGGGAAATAGTAACAGAATTTAGTACCTGGAACAGTGAAAGTGTTAGTTGCTCAGTGGAGTCTGACTCTGTGTGACCCCAAGGACTGTAGGCTCCTCTGTCCATTGAATGCTCCAGGCAAGAATACTGGAGTGGGTTGCCATTTCTTCCTCCAGGGGGATCTTCTCGACCCAGGGATCGAACCTAGATCTCCTGCAGGCAGATTCTTTACCGACTGAACCACCAGGGAAGCACACAGTAAGAAAACAATAAATATCAGTTCAGTTCAGTTCAGTTGCTCAGTCAAGTCTGACTGTGACCCCGTGGACTGCAGCATGCCAGGCTTCCCTGTCCTTCACCAACTCCCAGGGCCAACTCAAACTCATGTTGATTGAGTCAGTGATGCCCTCCAACCATCTCATCCTCTGTCATCCCCTTCTCCTCCTGCCTTCAATCTTTCCCAGCATCAGGGTCTTTTCCAATGAGTCAGTTCTTGGCATCAGGTGGCCAAAGTACTGAAGTTTCAGTTTCAGCTTCAGCCTGAGTCCTTCCAATGAATCATTCAGGACTGGTTTCCTTTAGGATGGACTGGTTGGATCTCCTTGCAGTTCAAGGGACTCTCAAGAGTTTTCTCCAACACCACAGTTCAAAAGCATCAATTCTTCGGCACTCAGCTTTCTTTATAGTCCAACTCTCACATCCATACATGACTACTGGAAAAACCATAACTTTAACTAGACGGACCTTTGTTGGCAAAGTAATGTCTCTGCTTTTTAATATGCTGTCTAGGTTGGTCATAGCTTTTCTTCCAAGGAGCAAGCATCTTTTAATTTCATGGGTGCAGTCACCACCTGCAGTGATTTGAAAGCCCAGAAAAATAAAGTCTGTCACTGTTTCCATTGTTTCCCCATCTATTTGCCATGAAGTGATGGGACCAGATGCCATGATCTTAAGTTTTCTGAATGTTGAGTTTAAAGCCAACTTTTTCACTCTCTTCTTTCACTTTCACCAAGAGGCTCTTTAGTTCTTCACTTTCTGCCATAAGGGTGGTGTCATCTGCATATCTGAGGTTATTGATATTTCTCCCGGCAATATATAACAATAAATAGAATTGTATTAAATAGGAACGAGGTGAGTACTAGACACCTGAAATGCTAACATTGACCTGAGTTATTGGAAAAGACCCTGACGCTGGGAAAGACTGAAAGCAAAAGAAGGGTATGACAGAGGCTGAGATGGCTGGATGGCATCACCGACTTGATGGATGTGAGTTTGAACAAGCTCTGGAAGTTGGTGATGGACAGGGAAGCCTGGTGTGCTGCAGTCCATGGGATCGCAAAGAGACACGACTGAGCAACTGAACTGAACTGAAAGTTAGATTGCAGAGGTGGGAGAAAGATTCAAGAGGGAAGGGACATATATTTACCTATGACTGATTCATGTTGATGTATGGCAGAAACCAACACAATGTCATTAAACAATTATTCTCCAATTTAAAACAAATACTTTTTTCAAAAGAATGATAATGATAACATGTAATGATCTCAGTGCACTATACCTGCATTACTTAAAAGTCCTCACTGACTCTCATAACCTGTGAAAAATCAGTGCTTCCACCAACCTACCCATCTTATTTTGGTTTTGTAGCTCCCCAAGACCCTCAGCTCAGTCGGTAGAGTTTGCCTGCAATGCAGGAAGCCAGGGTTCGATCCCTGGGTTGGGAAGATCCCCTGGAGAAGAAAATGGCAACCCACTCCAGTATTCTTGCCTGGAGAATCCCATGGACAGAGGAGTCAGGCGGGCCACAGTCCACGGGGTCACAAGAGTTGGATATGATTTAGCAACTAAACCACCACCACCACCAAGACCCTCAGGGCTGATACACAAGTGTGGTCTAAAAGAGTACAGCTCCCTCTTGTGGGCCCTTAGGTGAGAAGACACTATTTACAGAGAAAAATACAAGCAAGATTGGATGACCCCCAGAGTGTAGAATGCCCTGACTTGTCTTGGTCCTATTTTTTTTTTTTCCAAATTAGAATTCTTCAAAACCTCTGGGAAAATTACATTTTTATAAATGAAAAACAACTTCAAATATGTCCAAGAAGTTACCTATTTAAAGGACTCTCCTAGACGAGTGAGTAGAATTGAAACACATATATTACCATATGTAAAATAGATAGCCAGTGGGAATTTGGAGCTCAACCCAGTGCTCTGGGACCACTTAGAGGGGTGGGGGAAGGGTGGGGAGTGCGAGGGAGTTTCAAGAGGGAGGCGACACATGTATACTACAGTTGATTGAAATTTCTGTATGGCAGAAACCAACACAGCACTGTAAAGTAATTATCCTCTAATTAAAAATCAGTAAAAGGAAAGGAGCTAGGCAAGTAAAAAACATTAAATAAATAAAGAAAGGACTCTCCTACATTTATATGTATGACTGAGTCCCTTTGCTGTCCACCTGAAACTATCAGAACACTGTTGATTGGCTATGCTGCTGCTGCTAAGTCACATCAGTCATATCTGACTCTGTGTGACCCCATAGACGGCAGCCCACCAGGCTCACATCCCTGGGATTCTCCAGGCAAGAATACTGGAGTGGGTTGCCATTTCCTCCTCCAGTGCATGAAAGTGAAAAGTGAAAGTGAAGTCACTCAGTCGTGTCCGACTCTTCGGGACCCCATAGACTAGTCTACCAGGCTCCTCCGTCCATGGGATTTCCCAGGCAAGAGTACTGGAGTGGGTTGCCATTGCCTTCTCTGTTGATTGGCTATACTCCAATATAAAATAAAAAGCTTTTTAAAAAAGTGAAGAGCTCTCCTTCCTGTGAGGCCTAGCACCAAATCCACACCTCAGGGCTGTAACTTTGATTTTGCTGTGCTGTGCATACATGCTCAGTCGTGTCTGACTCTGCGACCCTATGGATAATAACTTGCCAGGCTCCTCTGTCCATGGAATGCTCTAGGCAAGAATACTGGAGTGGGTTGCCATTTCTTATTCCAGGGGATCTTCTCTACCCTGGGATCAAACCCCCATCTCCTGCATCTCCCACATTGACTGGCAGATTCTGAGCCACTGGGAAGACCACCAAATTTTAAGCAGGACGCCCAGGGACACTTTTCAGACTATACATCCCAGGATCCTCTGGGATTTCACCAGCTGATTTAGACAACATTGTGGGAAATTTGAAACCACAGCCCAATGCAGATGTCACCTACCTCTTTGCCTTCACTAGCTCTCAGGTTCAGGATCAGGAAAGAATAATAGTATTAGGCAAGGAGTTGGTGTCTCTTAAGTCTCAGCTATCACAGGTGCTTTTGAACTGTGGTGTTGGAGAAGACTCTTGAGAGTCCTTTGGACTGCAAGGAGATCCAACCAGTCCATCATAAAGGAAATCAGTCCTGAAAATTCACTGGAAGGGCTGATGCTGAAGCTGAAACTCCAATACTTGGGCCACCTGATGGGAAGAGCTCACTCATTGGAAAAGACCCTGATGCTGGGAAAGATTGAATGCAGGAGGAGAAGGGGATGACAAAGGAGGAGATGGTTGGATGACATCACCTACATGATGGACATGAGTTTGAGTTGGCTCTGGGAGTTGGTGATGGACAGGGAAGCCTGGCATGCTGCAGTCCATGGGGTCACAAAGAGTCGGGCACAACTGGGCAACTGACTGACTGACTGGAGGTGGAGTCTCTTTCTAGTTCATGTCTTCCAGTTACTGATCATATTTCACCTTTTATCATCTTCCAGTTCTTCTAAGGATTCACCTGGTGAAGCGATGAGGCAGGAGCAACATATATTTCAGTACTAACCACGTTCCAGACACTGTGTAGATACAACTGGGAGCAGAAGACATGGTTTGTGCCCTCCAGTAGCCTGTGATCGATCCGGGTTCGATCTCTGGGTTGGGAAGATCCCCTGGAGAAGGGAATGGCAACCCACTCCAGTATTCTTGCCTGGGAAATATCATGGACAGAGGAGCCTAGCAGGCTACAGTCCATGGGGTCGCAGAGTTGGACACAACTGAACAACTAAAACACACAGCCTGTGGTCAATGTGAGTGGGTGGTGGACAGTTATTTGCATTTCATTAATGTACAACCAGAAACTTTCCTAGAGGAGTGCTCTAGGAGAAAGTAGCTTGCAGAAGTCATAATAAGCAAGGTATTTTTGGCCTTGTATTCACGATTATTCTTCATCTTGTTCACTATTTTATTTACTGGTACACAATAGGAGCTTCACCCATATTTGAACGCTGAGTTAATTCTTTTAAAAATACTTATATGTATTTAATTTATTTATTTGGCTGTATAAGGTCTTACTTGCCACCCATGGGATCCTTAGTTGTGGCAAGAGAACTCTTAGCTGTGGCATGGGGGATCAAGTTCCCTGATCAGGTACTGAACTTGGGCTCCCTGCCTTGAGAGCATTGAGCCTACGCCACTAGACCACCAGGGAAGTCCCAGGTAGATGAATTCTTGATCACAATGGATGTATAAGGAACATTTGTGAATGGAATTGGTGAGGTCTCCAAGGGGGTAAATTTCACCAACTCTGTGCCAGAGTAGAACTACTTAGCCTATTCTGATTTTATTTCAACCCAAGAAGTCCTTTTGACCTTTCTGTAATCTTTACCATCAGATTCCTTGGAACTTCATGGAACAGAGGAATCGCTCTTTCAGGTAGCAGCCAGCACATATCCAGCTCAGTAAGTACCTGCTGATAATGTTAGGAACCGTGAGAAGCTCTTGAGGAATATTTTAAGGCAACTTTAGATCCTTCCTCTAGTTCCCATTTGAGGAGAAACACCCCCAGTTCCTTAAAAAATTTCTCAGGGGACATGGTGAGTTCCTTTATCTAATTTCACTCCCCGCCCCGCCCCCATATATTTTGAGGGTGACTTGAGTCTTGCCTTCCCTCTGTCCCCAAGCGCAGGAGGGAGCTTTGGAACTTTTTATGTAAGGGGACCACGGAAGCCCTTGAAAGGGTCCTTCTCGAATTGCAAGGGAGGATGAGATTACCCTCAGAGAGAAGGGGGTTATGGGTCCTTTCAGGGTGTGGGGATGGCTATGACGACAAGCCATCAGGACGGGAGGGGCAATGCCAGACCCTTTCTCAGGAAGAAGCAATGAGGACCCTTAGGAAGGGGATGGATGACCCTCAGGGGTCCCATTAGGAAAGAATGACATGGGAGAGGGCCCCTCAAAAAGAGGAGCGACGCCAGGGTCGGTATCCCTCAGGAAGGATAATACTGGGGGACCCATCAGGGAGGGGACCGACACCATGATTCCCTAAGGAACTTGGAAAGACCCTGGCATCGCTCTCGGAAAAAAGAGATGTTAGGGTTCAGACTTCAGGAGGGCGAGAGGATGCTGCGGCCGGAATGATGCCAGGGTCCCCCTGAGAAAGTGGGAACGGCACAGGGGTCTCTCCCAGGAAGGTAGGCAGGGAGTGACGCTAGGTTCCCTCAGGGTTCCTCGCACCTGCGGGGGTCCAAGGTCCTCAGCTCAGTACTCTGGTGCGAAAGGCTAAGCGGTCGTGCCTTTCATTGGCTGATTTCTTGGCTCATGACAACTAGATAGTCCATCGTAGCTCGAGGGAAGAAAACCTCTCGCGCGTCCTTGCCACGCCTCCTATCCAGTCGGCGCGTGCGCACCTTTCTGCCTGCTGTAGTTCCTCAGACCCACTCTGGGGGGCGCACGGGGGTTCTTTCGCCCAGTCCTACCTCCGTCGCCTGTGACCCATTTTATAACAGCACACACTTTGAAGGGCTGTTGCGAGTATTAAATGCAATGATTTATGTAAAATAAACACTGCCTGGCACAAAGTAATCGCCTGGCAAACCGGTTATTATTTGCATTTTACAGCGAGGGAAACTGAGGCACAGAAAGAGTAAGTAATATGCTCAAAACTAAGTCATTAACTGGCAGTGGCAACCAGAATCCAGTCTGTGTGCTTATCTACCATGCTTTTGTGGCTCCCCGATAACAAATACTGGCTATTTCTTTCCTCTAATTATGAAATAACTTCCTCTTGATTATAAAAGTAATACATGCCCATCGCAAAAATTCAGAAAATATCAAGGACTACACAACAGAAAACACTCTTTTAATCCCATCCCTGGAGACACTTAATATTTTGATGAACAAACTGTCTTTTCTATGCACATATGTAAGATGGTATGATGCAGAACATTTTGAAGCCTGCTCCTCTCACTGTGAACATCTTGTCATTTCAATAAATATAGACCCAACTCATTGTTTTTAATAGGTGTATATTACTCCATCATACAGGAAACATAATTTAATGACTTCCTAAGTTTGGACATCTGGGTTTTAATTCTTCACTGTTCTGATCAAAACAATAGAATGGGCATTTGGTACCTGCAATTTCAGGTACCAGCTGGTTCTTTAGGATAAGTAGTTTTAAAAGTGCAACGTCTGTGTTGAATGCATGCAGCTACGTTTTTAATAAATATTGTCAGACCACTCCCAGAAAGCTATATGTGCCAATTTCTACCAGCACTAATGAGCTATGAAAGTGCTTCACCCACCCCCTGGATGGCCCGTCTTCATTATTTGCCAATAAGTGAAAACTGTCTTCATTTTACTTCCTCATATTTTCTGTGCTGAGAAAGGAGGAAATATTACCCACACCTCAGGATTTTGTGCATGTGAACTAAAATAACAATAATAATATAAAAGTACCAGCCAGCTGGGGTTTCCCAGGTGGCACTAATGGTAAAGAACCTGTCTGCCAGTGGAGGGTATGAAGAGACGCAGGTTCAGTCTCTGGGTCGGGAAGATCCCCTGAAGGAGGGTCTGGCAACCCATTCCAGTATTCTTGCCTGAAGAATCCCATGGACAGAGAAGCCTGGTGAGCTACAGTCCATGGGGTCTCAAAGAGTCGGACGTGACTGCACACATCAGGCAGCTATCATTGTCAAACAGGCATTGGGTGAAGTAAGATTCCCACCTTATTTCCCCAAATTTTCTCAACTGTGAGATCACGTCTCAGCCTCAGTTTCCTCATCTGCAAAATGACAGTGTGTATCTCAGGAACAGCTGGAAAGCTGATAAAATAGTCTGAGTGATGAGTTGGGCACAAGGCAGGGCCCTCTAAAGGTTGGGCAAGGCGGAGCCATTTGCCCCAGAGCCCTGTAGCCTGCAAGTGGCTGATGTCAACTTCAGAGAATGAACTGACTCCACCCCTTGCCAGGGCCCCTGTCCTGTTCAGATTACAGAGCTTCTCTGACCTTGCTCATCTTTCCACAAAGAAAGATGAACTCCCCAACAGGAGAATTTTAAAGAGGCAGCTGATGGTCATATGCTACCTCTGTCCTTTGACCCACATTCTGACTGCCACCAAGGCCCAACTCAGAAGGCATATGGAACATCACACCTACCCTTTTACACTTGGGAACACTGAGGCCTGGCACAAGGAGGCTCAGCCAATTGCTAATTGCTGCAGGCTGGGACTGATACTGTCGCCTCCTGACCCCCAGCCTGACACCCTTTCCCCGACTCTGCTTGCCTTTGGAACACCCTTGGGAAAACATCCATGTCTCCTCAATGCTTCTTGCGCAAAATTCAGATTCCCTGGCAACTTCTGCCTAGTTTTCCAGCTTCGTTCCTCCCCTCTGGGCCTAGGTTGGTCCCTGCTCCTCTGGGCCACGATATCTTTAAGCCAAAATCAAGCAGGCAAAGCTTCGTGTGCATTCTCTCCTCTACATTAACTCTCTTGCTTAAGTGCCAATAAGGAACATTCGGATATAGTAGCCAGGAGCTGCATGTGGGTACTTAATGTAAAAGAAAATGAAAACTCCAATTTGATTGCACTAGCCTCATTTCAAGTCCTTAAGAGCCACCTGGGGCTTAGTGCTTACCCTGTTAGATGCTGCAGACACAGAACGTTTCCACCATCACGAAGTTTCACTAGCTCTTAGTCTGGAACTTTTGTCCTTCCCATTTTACCAATGAAGCAATTGAAGATCAGAGAGATCACACCCAAGGTCACACAGCTAGAGCTGAGATTCAAATTAATCCTTGGCCACTAGAGACAACTAGTAGAGTAGGTGGTCATGCGTGCATGCTCAGTCATTCAGTCATTCAGTCGTGTCCGACTCTTTGTGAACCCATGGAGTGGGTTGCCATTTCCTACTCCAAGGGATCTCCCCAACCCAGGAATTGAACCCAGTCTCTTGCATCTCCTGCACTGGCAGGTGGATTCTTTACCACCGAGTCACCAGGGAGGCCTGTCACTCTTGCCTCAAATCCAGGGAAGCTGCCATCATTTTGTTTCAGAAGACTCATGCTGTGAATATATACTGATCCCACCGAGCTTAATGGCTTAAGCACTGTGTGTGTATGTGTGTTTATTACACACCAGAGGCAGCCAGTATTCTAACCTGAAAGCCTGTATCACAAACACTTCCTCTATCTTTATCCACAAGGGAAGTTTTGCTTGTTAGCATAATGAATGGCAGAAACAGTTTTACTCGTGAAATCGAGGCTTCTTAATTACCCTGATAAAGGTTGGAAAATGGGCTCCCATGGGTGGGATTAACAGTATTCAAACATGTGGATTGTTTCAAATATATCTGAGACTCGCTCACTCCCAACCTTGTATGAAGACACTAGAAAAACAAGAACTAAAATGTGGCAGCCTGGATGGGAGGGGAGTTTGGGGGGAGCATAGATACATGTGTTATGTATAGCTGAGCCCCTGTGCTGTCCACCTGAGACTATCACAACATTGGTGATAGGCTACACCCCAATACAAAATAAAAAGTTAAAAAAACAAAAAAGAGCTAAAATGCCGAGCCGGTCCTGTGTGAACTTGGGGGAGGATTCAGCTTTCCTGATACACAGCATAAGGTTCACGGGCTTTAGGGTATTAATTTTTGTTTTGTTTTGTTTTAATGCAGCATTGAGTGGGGCTTCCTAGGTGGCACTAGTGGTAAAGAATCCACCTGCCAATGCAGGAAACATGAGACTCGGGTTCGATCCCTGGGTTGGGAAGATCCCCTGGAGAAGGGCATGGCAACCCACTGTAGTATTCTTGCCTGAAAAATCCCCATGGACAGAGCAGCCTGGCAGGCTACAGTCCATAGGGTCACAGAGAGTCAGACAGGACTGAAGTGACTTACCACAGCATTGATGGTTGCAACACCATAATGGCTAGAATTCATGGAACTTTCAGATGTCAATTCTCTTGTGCTGGTGCATCAAGCTTACTGTCTTCACAGCAGAATTTGACCCAAGATCTTTTATCATGACCTGGCCACCAGATGTTGGAGGCGTGGACAATCAGATCCTCTCGGTTTCCAGGAACGACTTCGTGGTACCAGAAGAACCCGAGTTGCGTCAGATATGCTGCACATTCAGAGAAACAAGGCTTACCTGGGTCTGTGTGCTCAGTCACATCCAACTTTTGTGACCCCATGGACTGTAGCCCGCCAGGCTTCTCTGTCCATGTAATTCTCCGGGCAAGAATACTGGAGTGGGTTGCCATGCCCTCCTTCAGGGGATCTTCCTGACCCAGGGATCAAACACTTGTCTCTTATACTGGCAGGTGGATTCTTTACTTGGGTTTCCTAGCCTCCAAAAACTGTGTGGTCTGAACCCACACTTTATAACCCACAGCAGTCCCTGTGTCTGGACCTGGCCCAGGCCTGGGGGCTGCCTCTTGCCAATCTCTCAGGACCCCCTCCAGTTCTATCTGCCCAGGGAGGGGCAGGGACTGAGTCCATTCCTTATCCCTACCTGGCCCCAGACAGACAACTCAAAAGACACACCTTGAGAAATAGGATGGAAAAAGAAGCCACATCAGCCATGAAGATCGGTGAAAGCCTTGGTTTAATTGGAGACAAGATCGAAGGGTTGAGTATCAATCAGTGGACCGACTGATTGATCGTTAAACCGGACAACACTTGAGCAGCTCCCGGGGTGGGGGGGTGGTCCTGGGCTCCCCTCCCCTGGGTCCCTGGGGACAGGGAGAGGGGCAGCTGCTGTCCAGCCCTCACCTCCCCCTCTGATCACATGACTCCCTGTTAAACAGCACTGAGTCCACACTTCTGGGGGTCTATGGTACAGTTCGTATAATACAGCAGGAATGGAGACTCCCCCTGGGAGACCCCCCACCCCTCTTTCCCCTGACTGAGTCAGTGGGGGAAGGGCAAGTTTATTTTCCCTTTTTGCCTCTGTAGAATAATTTACAAACCAACCTTACAGTATGTACACAAAAAAAAAAGAAGAGAAAGAAAGAGAACCAAAAGAAAAGGCCCCCTCCGGTCGCCGGCTGGGACTGAAACTACTTTCGCTACAAAAATGAACCCTGTACAGCATCTTGGGGGTGGGAATGGGTGGGACTCCCCACAGGGAAGGACAGACAGATGGAAGGCTGGGGGGAGCTGGGGGCTACAGTACCGTGTGCTCAGAATCGGAGGGGAGGAAGATGAGAGAGGCCGGTCCTGCCCAGCTGCAGAACCAAGCTGAGGGGCAGAGCGGATGGGGGATGTGGGGGTCTTTCCTTCCAAATAGTCCCCCCATGGCTTGAAGAAAAATGGCCTTGCATCTGTCCGTTGTATTGCTCCAGGGAACAGCTAGGGGAAGATGGGGAGGCTTGGCAAGGTGGGGGATGAAAGGAGAAATGACTCTGATGCCAGGGTAGGGTGGGCTGCCCAGAAAGGGGATGTGGGTGTACACCGTTATTGCTTCCTCCTAGGGCAAAGAGTTGGGGGAGGGCAGGAGGATGCTGGGGAGGGGGCATACCCAGGACGGGAACTCTGGGCCTGGCCCCGCCCCACTTGAGGTGCAAGTGGGAGCCACTGCAACCCCCTCTCCTATGGCCGTGGGAATCATTAAGGCAGAAACAAGAGGAGAAGCAGCTGGAAGGAAGGGGGGCGGCTCCAAATCATCCCCCCTCTCCAAACGGAGAAAATTCAAACTGAAACCCAGAGTGGAAGAGAAAAGGGGTGACGGGTGGAGAGGGCAGTGGGATCAGGCCCTCCTCAAACCTCAGATCCCAGGGTGGTGGTGTGAACGTCCCTCTGACACCCTCCCCTTGCCTCCTGAAGCCTCATGGCTCCCTCAAGTCAGTATTGCCAGGTTTGTGCAAAATGAGGCGGAAGACTTCTGGGGAGGGGAGGGCAGAAAGCCAGAGTAGGACTGGAGCTGGGGCCCCCCCTACAGTGGGCGACCCCTCCCCACCCCTAGGGCCCCCACCCAGAATGGCTATTCCTGGCTGGGTTCTAGAGACCCTCCCAAAATTCAGAAGTCTGGAGGGAGATTCTACACCAGGCAAAGAGCCCCAAGAGGCCGGAAGACTAAGCCTGGAACCTGGGCGATGGTGGTGAGGGTGGGGGGCTGGAGAGGTAGGGTCGGTGGTGGGGGTGGTTGGACATGGACAAGGGGAGCCGGGAACAGGAGCGTCTACAGTTGCTGTGTTTCATCCTTTTTTTTTTTTTTTTTTTCTTTTTCTAAAAATGTAACAATTAAAATTCCAAAAATAAAATCACTTCCGGGACCTCAGCCCCTGGTTCCCCAGCCCCCACCTCCAAAAAAGAGGCCCCTGGGTGGGGGTGGGGGGGAAAGAGGAAAAAAAGAAAAGAGAAAAAAAACCCACTTTTCTGTTTTCTTTTTTCTCAGGAGGCCCAAGAGTCTTTGAGGCAGTGGAGGAGGTCAGGGGGTGATGGTGGTGGCGGTGGCGGGTGGCACGGAGGCCAACCGGGTACAGGGGCTGACGCTCAGGTAGGGCCACCAGCTGACCCCCAAGCTCCGGGAGCTGGAAGCGCTCCAGGAGTGGGATCCTCGCCGGCTGTCCCCGTGCAGGCACAGCATGCCCTCTTGGCAGCCTGATGCTCTTTTTGGGCCCCCACCTCGGCTGCCATGGAGGGGAGGCCCAGAAGGCCCGGGTCATCCTCTGGAGGGGGCGGTGTCCTCAAGGCAAGCGGAGCAAGGCTATTAGGAGACAGGGCAGGGATGTTGCGGCAGCCCACACAGACATCCACGGACGCGCCTTGGGGCACGGACACGTCCTGGCCAGCTGCCACACTACCTGTGGAGTCCACTTGCCGGGTCAAGTACATTTCCTCTATCTCCACCTCCGCAGATGGATCCTGGCCATCAACTTCCAAAGGGTCTTCAGGTGGGGAGGCATCCTGGGCCATGTACAATTCCTGAATTGCAACCGCACCCGGGGCAGTGCACACCTCCTCCTCCTCTTCCTCGTCCAGCGTCAGCTCGAACTGGAACTTATCAGGTGGTGGGGGGTGGCCCGGTCCCCCAGGCTCCTCCTCGGGGGGTGGCGAGGGGCTCTGCCGAATGGCGCTGTAGTACCAGTCCCGGTTGTCTTCCAGAGTGTCCAGGATCTCTTGGGCATCTGGGTGGACCAAGTCAGCCCACGTCTCCCACAGCGGGTGTACGATATAGTCAATGAAACCCACCTGAGAGAGCAGGAAGGAAGCAGAAACCACAGATGGCACCACCATGCTGCGGGATCTGATAAAATTTAAAAGATGCTAATGCAGGGGACTTCCCTGGCCATCCAGGTAAGGTTAGGACTCTGCACTTCCACGGCAGGTGGACAGGGTTCGATCCCTGATCTGGGAACTGAGATCCTGCATGTCACGCAGTGCAGCAAAAACTAAATAAAAATAAGAGATACTGATACCATCTGACCTAGCAAGTTTGCTTCTCCAGATCCATCCCTGGAAAAACTCTTGTGTAAGTAAGAGGGGAAAAAATCACATATGAGATGTAAACAAAAACTGGAAACACCTCTATATATACATCAGTCGGGAATTACTTTTTAAAAATGGTGGTAAATCACAGATATTCATGAAAGCCCCCCGCCCTTTTTTTTTGCCTCTCTGTGTGGCTTGCAGGATTTTAGTTCCCAGAATGCATGCGTTCTCAGTTGCTAAATTGTGTCCAACTCTTTGATATCCCATGGACTGTAGCCAGCCACGCTCCTCTGTTCATGGGTTTTTCCCAGCAAGAATATTGGAGTGGGTTGCCATTTCCTTCTCCAAGGGATCTTCCCAACCCAGGGATCAAACCCTTGTCTCCTGCATTGGCATGTGGATTCTTTACCACTGAGCCACCTGGGAAGCCCGTGGGGATACCACACAGCAGGGAAAAAGGATGAGCTTAATCCATGTGTAATAAGGTGGATAGATTTCCAAGTCACTGTTGGGAAGAAAAGGTAAGCTATGTAAAAATAAGTATATACTGATACAATTTATACTTTTAACAAAGCTAAGCCCACAAACTATTCCTATTAAGTTACCTGTGAATATAAACGTGTAACAAAACAAATAAATCTGGTTTTCATCAGGGGTTAGGGGGCTATGTGGATGACCAGGGGACATTTGGAAGTGTCTGGACACAGTTTTGGTTATTACCACAGGAAAGGGAGAGTATTCCTTGCATCCCGTGGGTGGAGGCCAAGGATACTGCTCAACACCTTACAATGTAGAGGGTGGGCCCACCACAGAGAATGAGCCATCCCCAAACTTCAGTAGTGCTGAGGCTGGGTAACCCTGCATGGGAAACATACACACACCAAGACAGGAAGAGGAGATCTCACCAGGGAAGAGGCTAGAAGCAGGGAGAGTGAGAAACTCTCATGCTCAAAAGCTTTATCCTTTTTTTTAGGCCAGCTGTGCAGCATGTGGGTTCCTAGTCCTCTGACCAGGGATGGAACCCATCCCCCCTGCATTGGGAGAATGGAATCTTAACCACTAGACCTCCAGGGAAGTCCGCAAAGTGTTGTCTCTCACATGACCGTGTTTCTGTCCCTTTTGTTAAACAGGCAGATGACAAAGCTGAGTCATTTCACTTCATTTCAAAATCCATCAGGACTTCCTGGTGGCGCAGCGGATAAGAATCTGCCTGCCAATGCAGGGGATATGGATTCAATCCCTGGTCTGGGAAGATTCCATATGCCATGGAGCAAATAAGCTGGTGCACCATAGCTTCTGAATCCATGGCTCTAGGGCCCAAGAGCCACAACTACTGAGCCTGTGTGCTGCAATTACTGAAGCCCACACGCCTAAAACTCGGGCTCCGCAACAAGAGAAGCCACCATAATGAGAAGCCCAGACACTACAATGAAGGGTAGCCTCTGCTCATTGCAACTAGAGAAAGCCCACAAGCAGCAATGAAGACCCATGTGACAAAAAGAAAAAAAAAAAAAAAAAAAAAATCCACCAAAACTCAGGCCCAAAATGAGTGGCCAGATCACAGGGAAACCAAGAGGCTGAATGGACATGAGGTCTGTAACTAACGGTCAGACGAATATTATTACAGATGTTATGGCAGTTGCAACAAAGAGAACTGTCTGGGCGCAAATCTACAAATTAAGGAGTTGGAGGCTCAGTTCAGTTGTTCTGTGGAGCAGGAAGTGTTACCTATTTCTCATCATGATAGAGAAGGAAAAAACAAAGAAAAACTTGACATTGTGGATGGGCAGCTTAGGGCCTCCTGGGGGCCTTGGGGCTCGAGGCCAGGATGTGAGGTAGGGGGCCTTTCCCTGCTCCCTTCCAACACCCCGAGACTCTACCTGAGACTTCTCCACTGAGGCTGTGTGCTTGTCGCACATGGGACTGATCTCCATGCCTCGCTCACGTTCACGGTCGCCCTGCTGGAAGAACTCGGCCATGATGCGGTCAGTCCACTGGCGGTAAAGCTCCAGCGGCTTGGTGGGGTTGCTAAGGTCTGCGCAGTGCACCATGTTCCGTAGAACCTGCGTGGGGTGGGGGGATCTTTAGAGGCCATGGCCCCCGACCCAGTTTCAGGCCCCAGGCTTTCTTACTTTCCCTTTGGAAAGAGAGTAGGGGACGGTGGGGCGGGGGGGTGGTGGGTAAGGGGGGAGATGGAGGGAGGAAGAGGAGGTGAGGGAAAAGGGAGATGAGTGGAGGAGAGAAGGGGAGAGATGAGAGGTGAGTGATGAGCAAAGGGCAGAAGGAGGGAAGGGAAAAGAGGCAGTGGGGGACACAGAGGTGTGGGAGGAATGGAGACAGGGCTTGATGAAGAAAGGGAAAAGGGGGCTTCTCTGGTGGCTCAGTGGTCAAGAATTCTCCTGCCAGTGCACAAGACACAGGTTTGATCCCTGGTCCGGGAAGACCCTACCTACATGCTGAAGGGCAACTGAGCCCGTGCGTCACAACTACTAAGCCTGTGCTCCAGAGCTCAGGAGCCTCAACTACTGAGCCCACATGCCACAGGAACTACTGAAGCCCACGCACCCTAGAGCCTGTGCTCTGCAACAGGAGAAGCCACCACAATGAGAAGTCTGTGCATCGCAACTAGAGAGTGGTTCTCACTTGCCACAACTAGAGAAAAACCTGCACAGCAATGAAGACCCATCACAGCCATAAACAAATAAATAGTTAATTTAAAAAAACACACACTATGTTAAAAAAAGAAAGGGAAGAGGGAATTGAGTGAGATGGGGGAGACGGGAGTTGGAAAGGGTTAGGTGGCAGAGGAGAGAAAAGACAAAGAAGATGGGCAACCTGGGAGCTGGGGGCAGAGTGAGGGGCAGCAACCCAGACCTAAGGGAGGAGGGAGGGAAAGAGTCCTTATATGGTCTGTGTGGGGGGCACCTGGATGCGGTCGGAATAGTTATCCAGCAAGAGGACCCCTGAGCTGGTCACTTTCTTAGTCTCCACCATGGTCTTCAGGTCAGCCAGGAGGGTCATGTGCTTGGACATATCCGTGGCCAGCACCTGTGGGCAAGGACTTGTCATGGGGGCCCTCAAAGCCTGGCCACCCTCTGTACCCACCCAACCCAAAGTTTTCACTGAGCACAATCAGCCCCTGTGGAATTCCCTGGCAGACCAGTGGTTAGGACACCCCTTTAGCTTCCACTGAAGGGGGTACAGATTTGATTCCCGGTCAAGGAACTAAGATTCCACATGCAGGGAGTGGGGCAAAAAAAAAAAAAATCCAACCCCCACAACCTCCTCCCAAAGGACGGTTCTCCTACTCGGGGCCTGTCTATCCCAGACTCAGACCAGACCCTCCCCAAATTCCCCTAGGCCCAAAGGCGACCTTCCGCACTGTCCCCGCCCCTCGCCCCGCCCACCATGTCGATGACCATCTTGCGCAGGCTCTGCCGCTGGCGCTTGCCGAGGTTCTGGAAGATGTCACAGTTGTCTTCCTGCAGCAGCTTGAAGCCCACGGCCAGGTGGTGATTTTCCAGCACCGACTCGTCGTTGTACATGAGCGCCAGTTCTGAATCTGGGTCCCAGGTCAGGTTGGGGCAGTCAGAAGAGACGACCCACCCAGGATGCCCCCCGCTGGGAGGGGCCAGCGTAGGCCCCGCCCCCAACCCAGCGGGCCCCACCTCCAGCCCAGCAGGCCCCGCCCTCACAGAGGGCCGCTCACTGGTGTTAATGAGGAACTGATTGGAGACTCCAGGGTGGTCCACGTCGTGGATGGCAGCCGCGAAGAGGGCAGCGAGAATCTCCAGGTCCGTAAACACGGCCTAGGGGCGGAGCAAGGGGGTCAGAGAAAGGCAGGGGTTAGAAAGATCGGGAGTCAGAGAGAGGGTAAAAGAGAAATGAGAGAGTCAAGAAAGATGGGGGTCAGGAGAGAGAGGAACAGGGTCAAAGAGAGATGGGAGGTCAGGGACCCAGGGTCAGAGAGATAAACAGGAGATTCAAGATGGGCAGGGGGGGAGGGGAGGCTGGAGAGACGGGGTGCCCAGGTGGTGCTCACATCCAACGCAGGTGTGGCCAGCAGCACATGGGTGGACTGCAGCACGTCGGCTGCGTGCAGGCTGTTGTGGTAAGCCACATCCGGGTGGTAGTGGTCCTCTAGGGTCAGCATGTATGTCACCATAGTGTCCACCGGGATGCGGAACTTCTTCAGCAGGTCCCGCTCCTGCGGGCAGAGGTCGGGGGATGGTGGCCCTCCCTGGCCCTCAGCTCCTCACTCCTCCCTCTCCCTCGCAGCTGGCCCCACTCAGCCCGCCCTACCAGGAATCTCACCGTACCTGGAATATTGTGTACATGATACAGCTGAGGGAACGCCCCCCAGCGTAATCTGACACGCGAAAGATGTTCAGGCCCCACTTGTTCAGGTTTTCCAGTTCCTGGTGGAGACGGAGGCCACAGGTCAGGAGCCCCTGAGGCCAGGACCCTCTAGACTCTCTTCTAGGAGTTCAGAGGTGTTAATTGCTCTGTCTTGGCCAACTCTTTGCGACCCCATGGACTGTATGTAGCCAGCCAGGCTCCTCTGTCCATGGAATTCTCCGGGCAAGCCTACTGGAGTGGGTAGCCCTTCCCTTCTCCAGGGGATCTTTCCCACCCAGGGATTGAACCCGGTTTCCTGTGTTGTAGGCAGATGCTTTACCATCTGAGCCAGGTGTTCAGAACCCTAGTCTGCATAGTGGGACCATTATCACTCAACCAGTGGGTGATGTGGTCAGCAGTATAGAATTTACCACCCAGGTCCTACTGGGCCAGAAAATAACAAAGCAACCCCAGTGTCTATTGAGTGCCTATAAGCTACCCAGCACTGCACTAAGTGCTTGATTTCACATAGCAGGTGAAGGAACCCAAACTCCAAGCAGTGACAAGACTCACCTAAGACCTTACATCTCACAAGCAGCAAGGCTGGGATGTGAACTCAGTGTGGCTGACCCAAAAGCACGGTTCAGCTTCAGTTAAACTGCTCTTGGGCACCGGGAGGAAAGGAACATGGGCTAGTTTTTCATGTCTTTGCAGAATTCAGAACAGTGCCAGGGACTTCCCTGGTGGTCCAGTGGATTTTGCACTTCCACTGCTGGGAGCGTGGGTTCAATCCCTTAGTTCAATCAGGGAACTAAGATCCCTCATGCCCTACTGCATGGCCAAAAAAAAAGTGCCAGTACACAGTAAGTGCTTAATCAACACTGGGTAACTGCATATAGCACTGGCCATTGCTGGCACATGGAGGGTTACAAGAAAAGTCAGCTGAGTGAGCTGCTGAGCTTGTGTCGAGTCCATTGTACAAATCAATGTGGGAGTCCTCTGGCCTAAGATTTCACAGAAAAGCCAGGAGGTGAATCCGGGTTTGGTCTGTAGTGGATGCTGTTGGATTCTGTGCAGATTCCTTCCACTGGTAAGCATGTCCATCCCCCAGCTGCTGGAGCTGTTACACATTCTCACAGCTGTCCTTTCTCAAAAATCTGCTCTGGGGGGAACACGAAGATCCCACATGCTGTGTGGTGTGGCCAAAAAAAAAAAAAAAAACTTCACAAAACTGCTCTTTCTGCACTAGAGCTATGTAGAGGGCGTGAGGGCATTCACCCTGGGGACAGCCTCCAGTCAATGACAAAAGGTCAGTGCAGCCAGCACAAGACTTTCCTGGTGGTACAGTGGATAAGAGTCTGCTGCCAATCCTGGTTCGATCCCTGGTCTGGGAAGATCCCACCTGCCATGGAGCAACTAAGCCTGTGAGCCACAACTGCAGAGACAGTGCTCTAGAGTCCGAGATCTGCAACTACTGAACCCATGTGCCACAACTGCTGAGCCCACATGTCACAACTCCTGAAGCCTGTGTGCCTAGAGCCTGTGCTCTGTAACAATAGAAGCTACTGCAAGAGAAGCCCATGTACTGCAACAAAGAGTAGCCCCCACTGCAACTAGAGAAAGCCAGTGCACAGCAACGAAAACTCAGTGCAGCCAAAAATTAACTAATTAAAAAAAAAATAGGCCAGCAGGCTTGCCTCAAGGTGGTTCAACTCAGTGGTGCTGTTCATACGTTGACTCCAGCTGAGACCACCCGCCTCTTTGCTCATTAGCTCCTTCCTAAACTGCTTCCTGGACTTCCCAGAAAGCACTAGTGGTAAAGAGCTCACTTATCAATGCAGGAGATTCGGGTTTGATCCCTGGGTGAGGAAGACCCCCTGGAGGAGGGCATGGCAACCCACTCTAGTATTCTTGCCTGGAGAATCCCATGGACAGGCACACGGCGCATACTGGTTCCTTCACTCCGCCTTTCCTGAGAGTCTCAAAGGGCAGGTATACCGCAATCCTCATCTCAATCTGACCCAAAGCCCAGTCCTTCACTGCCCCCGCCCCCAGAACCCTGCTCCTCCCTCCCCAGCCCCGCCCCCGCTGAGGCCCCACCCACTTGGGCTAGGCGTTCCTCTTGATCAGTCTTCACACCAAAGCGGGGCATGCTGGAATCGTTGAGGCTGCTGCTATGCATCAGCTTCTTCACTCCGGTTATCTGAGACATGGGCTGAAGCTGTGGCCCAGGGGCCGGGGGCTGCTGGCAAGGTCTCTGCCGTGGCGCTTGCTGTTTCTCCCGATCTTTGATCGTGGGTGATGGGATCTCCACTTCATTCCGCTTGTCTGCGGAAGACAGAGGAGAGGCAAGCATGGTTACCCCACTGAAGCTCCTTCATCTGGCTCTCAGACCGTGCCTGCCTTACCCCTCAGGCCCTGAAAATTCTCACCCAGGAGGTCAGACCTAGTCCTGGTGTCATGCTGTTGGTTGCTTATAGACTGGAAACCAGAGCGGAGGTAGGAATTCTGGGAGGTGGTGGGCTGGAGTGGGGACCCCAGGGCCAGACGAGAGCTGTGGGGTAGCCCCAGTCCAATCACCAAGTTTGGCGAGGGGGTGGCATGGGAAGTCAGGAGGCAGGGTGGGGGCGCTAGAGAGGGCTTCTGTCTGCCTCGGATAGGCAAGGACCCTTCTCGGGCTGGGAAGACAGCCCCGCGGTGACCCAGAGGACTGGTTGGGGTGGACAGCGCTGGGAGGCGGGAAGGAAGGGTGGTCTCTGGCTCCATGGGCCCACCCCTACCCCCTGGACATCAGCCTGTCTGGGGGCCAGCCCCAGAAGTCTCTTTTCCTGAGCTCTTTAGGCCTTCCAGAGTCCAGCCAGGGCCACCCATTGTGACCTGGGTCCCACCAGTCAATGACAGGGCCCAAGAGGGCTCATTTGCATGCTGTGCTCTTATTGGCTGGGTCTTCAGCATTCAGGCATATCACACACTCAATGGTGGGAATGTTTGAAACCTTCTTTCCAGCTTGGCTGGGGGGGCAGGTAACCTGAATTGGGGAACTTTGGTGATCAATTCTGAAGGTGAAATTACCCTGACTTTGTCAGGGATAGTCTCAGTTAAGGCTCTTGGCTTCAGGATGAGGGGAAGGCTGACCTTGGAGGTCATTGTGAGCTGAAGGGTTCCAGTGAATCTGAGGTATTCTACCTTTAAGTTTCTGAGTTAAGGAATTCTCCAGAGTTTGGGGAATCACTGTATAGGTTTAAGCTAAGCAAGAGAATCCTATTGAATTTGGGTATCTAAAGTTTGGGGGTCTACTGAATTTGGGGGTATTGTACCAAGTTTGGGCATTCTATTGAATTGGGGAGATTTCAGCTTGGAGGTTTTTTAAAGGTTTGGGGGTCTTTATGGGCTTTTAAGGGCAGGAATTCCCTTACATTTGAGAATTCCACTGAGTCCGGGCATCTCTCTTGAGTTTGAGGGGTCTTCTGAGTTTGGGGCAAGGAAATTCAAGGTTGGAGATTCTACTGAATTTTGGGAGACTTTGAGTTCTATTTGAGTTTGGGGGTTTCTTGGGGTCCTTGAGTTTGAGTTCCAATGGGGTCCCCCTGAATTTGGAGGGACTTTGCAGCTTTAAAGTAGGGGTTCTACAGGAGTCAGGGGTCTCACTAAATTGGAGGGTATCAGAGTGTAGGAACTTTTGACGTGGTGACTTTGACCTTTGGGGAGGTGAGTCAGGGTCCCTTGGGCAAATGTGTGCAACAAGACTCAGGGTCTGGGGTGCCCCCCAACAGTCCAGTTATGCATCCCCCCTGTCACACACACACACAGTGCTGCCCTTCACTCACCCAGGAATGTGGTGGAGATGTACTCAGAGACCTGGTTTCCTGACCTGCTCATCTCTGACAGGTGTGTGAGTTCACGGTTTAGCATCCTCTTGAACTAAGGTGAAGGAGGCAAGAAGGAAGGCATGATGGGGTGATGGCAGGGGTTGGGGGGGGGTAAGGTCAGGCCTTCCCAAGAAACCTCTGAAGAACCCAGGAGCCCCTCTCACTTCTCTGCTCAGCCAGCACAGCGCTCAGCAGGCTGTGAGAGGGGAGGGGTCAGTCCTTCCTCTCCTCCCAACTCTCGATGGGTGTCCCCAGGCTTGGGGAGTGCAGCCCTCCCTCTCTGAGGAAGGGGGCTTCCTCTCACCATACTCCCTCTTTCTGCCCCCAAGGAGGAGTCAGAGGGGCACCTGTGGAAGGGAGGGGCTCCTGCTTAACAGGGAGCCAATGGGGTGTCAGGAGAATCCCGTCACCATGGTGATGGGAGTCTCCTTAGCAACTCCCCCTCCAACCAGCTGCTGAGCTGGGGAAAAGGGGGCAGGCCGTGGGCCCCTTAACCCCTGACTTCCCAGACCTACCCCTGGCCCAGGTCTTCCCAGACAGGGACCCCACACGCCAGGGTCCTGGCCCCGCAGCCCTCAGCCTGGTTTGAAAGGAAGGAATGCAGTCCTGAAATTCTGGGTGAAGATGTTTGGCTGGGGCAGGGAGAAGGGTGAGCAGAGGAAACCCTAGTTCAGTCACTAGGGGAGGGGGGGTTCCCATCATAGCCCCCTCTCCCCCAACCTCAGAGGGGTGGACAGATGCACAGATGGACAGGGGATGCCTAGAACCAGCCCTGGGGGCTCCTCTGGGTCTCCCCGTCTCTCTTCACACAAGTGGCCGCTGTGACATTGTGCATGAGGAGAAAGGGCATCGGCTCCCCACCCCCAAGCTCCACCAAAGCGCCCCCTGAACTGGAGCCGACTGTCCAGAGAGGCAGGA
This sequence comes from Bos indicus, assembly GCF_029378745.1. Taxonomy (NCBI): domain Eukaryota; kingdom Metazoa; phylum Chordata; class Mammalia; order Artiodactyla; family Bovidae; genus Bos; species Bos indicus. Next base: position 14,731,721 of record NC_091766.1, on the reverse strand, counting down.
GGGACTCTTGGCAGGAAGGGTGAGCCTGCCCAGCCCACATCGGGAGAGGCACTCACTCCTCCCAGGGCTGCTAGAGGCCCTGGGCACCCATAGAGAGACACACATCCACACACAAGATGGACCCACAAAGTCACACAACCGCACAGAGTCACAGACCCCCCACTTACACAGTGCTACACAGCCCCCAGACACACACATCAAGGAGCACACACAATAAAGCAGTCACTGAACTCAGGGTCACATGCCCCAGAAAAATCATGCAGCTCTGGGCTCATAAACATGGCCCAAAACACACCACCACAATCAGAACCATGTGATCTCGGCCAGGGCCATCCCCCAGTCCATGACCCAGGCACACAAGCCCACGGGCCTCAGGCAGCCCCCCACCACTCCAGACACACACACACATGCACGCTGCGGTCACACCCAGAGAGAGACCCACACCCCCAGCCACCCACCTTCCACGCCCAGCCCCGGGCCACACACAGAGACACAGTCACCAGGCTTCATCTCCAGGCCACACACGTGCACAGATGCACACACAAGCCCAGACCGGGGGCTGGAGGGTGCGAGGTGGGAGGGCCAGAGCTGGGTCTCTTGCCCATCCTCCACCCTGAGTTCCCCTACCTGGTCCCACCAGCCCACCAGCCACGGCTTGGAGCAGGTCTCGCAGAAGAAATCCACCAAGGGCATCGTGGAGTCTTGGCCCCGCTCAGGGCTGCCGCACACAGAGGCTGGGCTTGGGGAGTCCCGGGGTTAGCAGCTATTGTGGCAGGGGGCGGGGTGCTGGGCAGTGGAAGGGGGAGCCGCGGAGGGGCCCAGGCCGGCCCAGCAGGGCTGGGGGGCTCCCTTCCCCTCCGCGCTCCCGGCAGCAGCCCTGGTTACATGGTTTGCCTGCCGTGGGCCCTGCTGGGCCCCCGTGCGGCAGCAGCAGTGGCTGGAGGTGGCCGGGGACCCCTGCCCATGGGGGGAAGGTGCAGGGCGAGGGTCCCGGGAGGAGGCTTCGGAGGCTCTGGGCTCCGTGTGTTCGCCTGTGTGTGTGCGTGTGCGTGCTCACTGCAGCACTGGCAGGCTGCATGCAATGTCAGGTGGTGCTGGGGGTGGGGGGGGCATTAAAGGGGCACTGGAGCCCATGGGCCTCAGGCAGGACCCAGGTGAGGTTGCCAGGGATGGGCAGGGAGGCACACACACCCGGCAGAGGGCATGCCCCCACCTCGCCGTGGACACACCCAGCGACAGACACACACACCCACATGCTCCACACACCAACACACAATCAGACACAAATTCCACTCCACACCACTACAGACACTTGACAGACCTGACCACACTCTGACACCCAAATGCTTTCAGTCCTATGCTAACCACACAAACACACACACACACAGTCATAATTCTGTTGTTCAACACATTTCTAGGAATACAATAGAGCACACAGAGGTACAAATACCTCTAGACACCCATTCCCAGAATATGGACTCACAACCAGAAGTGCAGACACACACTAAGGGATAAACACCCAGATACTGGACACACTTGCAGACACACTCAACACACCCACAGACACACTTGTAAACAAACATGGATACCCGTATGGCCTCAGACACAAATGTGCCCTGACTAATCTATAAGGGAATACGCACACTCACACCCACGCTCCACACGCACATACCCCATTGCAGAAATACACCCGCAGACCTACATTCAGACACACAGTCACATTCTCAGATGCTCCACACATACTCTCAGGGACACAATTGCCCTAGACTCACATGTTCCCAGACAAACCTCCACCCACGGGTGTGCGCACCCCCCAACACAGACGCCCCCACCTGCACATTCATTTCCTGACAGGCATCCTCCCACCAAGCTGTACAACTCCAGGTGGCATCATTCACATTGCCCGCTTCCTGAATGGCGCCCCCTGGAATTGTGCAGTGCACAGTCAGCACAACTGTACATGGATGCCTTGCACTCTCTCCTGTGGCCTTGCAAGCACACACACACACACACACAGAGTCACAGACACATGGAGATACACACTCAGATTCACAACTGGACTAACTCACATCTCTAGACATACACACCCCCCTGGTATAGCCCCCCACACTGACAGCCCCACATTGTCAGCTGTGCATATCCTTATGCCCTCCATAGATACACTTGTGCATGCCACTCCTGATGGATCTTATTGGGATACCCCCCACTCCCCTCCCCCCCTCCCTGCCCAGCACTGCAATCGGGTAACCAACAAACAGTCATATAGCCACAGATACACACTCATAAACCATACAAACACAACCTGCTCCCCCCAGGACAGAAGGTCACCTAGGGACACCCCCCCACACACACACACACCAGGTCTACAGGAGATACAAAGTCAGATACACACACACACACACACACACACACACCCCAGGTCTACAAGAGATACAAAGTCAGATAACACACACACACATACATACACACATACACACACACACATCCCAGGTCTACAGGAGATACAAAGTCAGATAACACACACACCACACACATACACACACACACACACACACACCAGGTCTACAAGAGATACAAAGTCAGATAACACACACACACCCCACACACACACCAGGTCTACAGGAGATACAAAGTCAGACAACACACACCACACACACACACACCCAGGTCTACAGGAGATACAAAGTCAGATAACACACACACACACATACACATCCCAGGTCTACAGGAGATACAGAGTCAGATAAAGGACACCCAGGGTCTGACCCCACCCCACAGGCTCTAATCACAGGTGGACCACGCCCATTGGCCACGCCCCATAGCTAACCCCGCCCCCAGCCGTTGGCTCCACCCCGCTGCTCCTACACACCTTGTGGGAAGCCATCTCGCTGACGGAGCGATAGGTCTGCATGGTTTCCAGCTGCTCCAGACACCAGTCCAGCTCCTCCAGTGTCTCTCGGGCCAACTGCTGACACGTCTCCTCTGGGGAAGGGGCAGCCGGGGCGGTGACTGCGAGGGTTCGCATGGAGACCCCCAGAGGTGATGGGGGCCCGTCTGATGAGTAGGGCACTGGGAAAGGGGGCGAGGGACCCCGCACTGGGGCACCACGAGGGGCCTTTCTCATGCCCTTGGGCTTGGTTACCTGATAGCGTGGCCTTGCAGACGGGGGTTGGGCCGCCCAGCGGGGACCGCCTGCAAAAAATCGGGCCCCAACCTCAGCCTGGCCCTCCCCGTATCTCTGCCTCCCTCTCTCCATGAAGAGTTCTGACTTTCCTTTTTATGAGCCCTCTCTGTGTGTCCCAGGCATGCTGCCATTTACTCTGCCCGCTGCCTCTCACAGAGCCTCACAAAAACCCATTTTACAGATGAGGAAACTGAGGTTCACGAAGGTGGAGCCACCTTCCTCAAGACTATATGGCTGGTTGGGTCAGACCCTGTGTCTCCAAAGTCCCTGCTTCCCTGACCATCCCTCCCCTGAGTTCCTTGAACCCCAGGATAACTCTGCCCCACCCCCCGCCCCCCAGGGCTCCCAGAGGAACCAGCAGCTCTCAGCCTCACCCCTGCCCCCAAATAAGAACTACTTCTATTCAGTGAGCACTTACTATGTGCTGGGCAGTATTCTAGCACTTTCTATACATCACCTTCTCAACTTCTTACAGCGGTTTCCAGTTGACAGAGGCAACACAGACGGCTAATTGCCTGGCAAGCTGGCATCACTGCCAGGAGTGGCTCAGAGGCTGGGGTGGCTGACCACTCATGACCGCAGCCTTGAGTGTCCATACCCCTCCATCTTTGTTTATAAAAGTTTCCCCGACTTAAGAATTTGAATCACAATGGTTTACTGGCTCAGTGGCAACTGTTGGCTAAACAGAGGCTCAGAGAGGTCAAGTGCCTGCCTGAGGTCACACAGCAGCTGTGAGAGTTGGACCCAGGTGTGTTGAGCCTCATGATCACAGGCCCTGGGGCCCAGCCTCCACTTACTTGTTGCTGGGAATGGGCACATTGGTCAGGAGGGAGAAGTTGCTGCGAACGCTCCGGAGACTGGCCAGCACCTGGGTGGGGGAGCCAGGGTGAGGAGAGGGGCCCACCCAGAGCGAGGAGCTGGGGCTGGGCCCCTGTCCCCAAGTGTAGGGGAGAGTCAGAGCCCCTTCCCTTCTTAGGGGAGGGGGTCTTACCTGGGCAAACGGCGTGACGATGAGGTCCTCTGCATGCCTGCAAGGACAGGGGTAGGTCAGGGGTCCTCACAGTGGGGCTCCCAAGGGTCTGGGGTGGACAGGGGCTGGGGCTACCAGAAAAGCCAAGTCACTAGGGTGTCACTCTGTGGGGGACTGGGCCCTGGGAGGCTGGTGGACAGGAAGGGGGCTCTGTGGGGTGGGGGAGGGGTGCTTATACCTCACAAGGATGGTTACGCTGCAGGGGCTTGTTCTGAAGGAAACGGTCAGGGAGAAGAGTTCAGGTGGGGCAAGGTGAGGTGGCGCAGAGACAAAAGGAGGGTGGTGAACACACCTCAGAGGCTGAGCTTGGAGAAACTAGTAGTGGGGAGGGGGTGGAGGACAGGAGCTGGGGGGAAGGGGTGATACAGATGCCTCACTGGGTCGGGACAGGGCTGGAGGATTCAGTAGAGGAAGAGGGCTGAGGAGATGGGGGTGCTCACACCTCTGTGCTATTGTTGCTTAGTTGCTTCAGTCGTGTCCGACTCTCTGCGACCCCATGGACTGTAGCCCGCTGGGCTTCTCTGTCCATGGGATTTCCCAGGCAGGAATACTGGAGTGGGTTGCCATTTCCTTCTCCACACACCACTATAGGTGGTCGTGATAAGGGGGCTGGTTTAGGGAAGCCTAGACATGGGGAGGAAGAAGAGGGTCAGCCGAGGTGGACCCTCTGGAAGTGGTAGCCAGGAGGGGCTCAAGTGGGGTTCCCTTGCTGGAGAGATGGGATAAGGTGGGGCCAGGCCCCTGAAACCAAGGGGTAGGAGTGGGCATGGGCAGGTTGGGTGGGTGGGCACTGTAGGGACATGGGTGGGGCTGGGCCTCGGCTCAGAGTGGCCAGGTGGCGGGGCAGAGACAGGGTGGGCACTCATACCTCACTGGGTGGGTATGCTATAAGGGGGTTGAGTCCTCAATAGGGAATAAGGGCGCTGTTTAGTTTTTGCCAAGGACCATGGGGTGGGCTGGGGGTTGGGCAGCCCCTGTCCCCCCTTGCTGGGGCCAGGAGGCCTGGAAGAGCCAGCCAGGGGGGAGATGGCAGGTGCTCACGCCTCGCTGGTGACCGACGAGTTCCGGGACATGGTCTTGGGTGACATGTCATAGTCGCTGTCTGAGCGGTAGAGAAACGACTCCCGGCGCTGGCTGGTGGCCGCACCAGCATGCAGCACGAGGCCCGGGCTCGCCTGCGAGTCCAGCGGGCTGCGGCCTGGCGACGGTGTCGGTCCATTCTCCGCCTCCAAGCTGCAAGGGGTGGGCGGGAAGAGGGGTCAGTGGGCTGAGATGACATTGAGGGGGGGCGTCGAGAGGAATAAGGAGACCCAGGAAATTCCTGACAAGAGAGACAGATACCTCAGAAAAGGTGGGAGACAGGAAATTAGAGAGACCACCTTTGTGTGCCTGGTCCTGCTGCCAGAGCTAAGGGACACTGCCGTGACCCAGACAGACCATGATCTGTGCCCCTCACAGACATGACACTGCGAGGGCTGGTCTAGAAACAGGCCAACCGAGCAGCACTGCACATCCCCTAAAGTTGTGGGGTCTTCCTCGCTCTGTTCTTCCCTTGGTACCTCAGAGCAATCAAATCTATTTAAGAATAATCTGTCTGCTTCATATCCCTTCCTTGGCCAGCCTGCCCATCATCACTTTCCTGGTCCAGGACATTTGTCTTTGCTCTGGCCCCTAGCTGCTTCTGTTTATACCCCTGTCTGCTTCCCTCAGCAGCCAGAGGAAGCCTGTGAATACCTGAGTTGGGTCACATCCCTCCTCTGTTTAGAACCTTCTCTGGCTCCCAGTTCACTCAGAGCCAAAGCCAAAGTCCTTGCTGTGGCCCACAAGGCCCTGCCCCCATACCCACTATGCCCTTCATGGACTCTGCTGCAGCCATAATTGCTATCTGGCTGTTCCCTAAATATTCCAGGGATATTCCTGCCTCAGGGCCTTTGCACAGGCTGTCTCCCTGGCCCAGATCTCCAGTGGCTCCCCCCTCCTCTCAAATGTTGCCTCTTCAGGAAGGCCTCCCTCAACCAACCCATCTGAAATATCATCCCCTGCCCTTACATTTCATATTTCCCTTCCTTAAAATAAATACTACTTACCCAACACATTCTATGTTTTACTTTTCCGCTGTTTGCCTTCCCTTCTAGAACTAAGCTCTACAGAGCAAGGATTTTTGTCTGCTTTGTTCACTGCTGGATCTCTGGCTAAGAACATGGCCTGGATGCCCAATAAATGTTTACTGAATGAATCAATCTATGAATGAATGAATGAATGAATGAATATACAGGCTGGATGGTGCCATCCAGGGAATTAAAACTAGGTCGGTGGCTGGAAAGGTGATTTTTAGCTGCTGTGGTGGAGGCAGGTCTCTCTGAGGAGGTGATATCTGAGCAGGGCCTGAAGGATGAGAAGGAGCAGGCCATGGGGTCAGGAGGTGGGAGAAAGCACTCCAGGGTGAGGGAACAGTAAGTGAAAAGGCCCTGTGGCAGAATCTGTTTTTTGTTGGAGGACCAGCAAGGAAATTGGTGTCACTGGAGTGGAGATACAGATAGATAACAGAGACACAGCTAAATAGAGGATACAGCAGGACTCCATTCTGTTGGCACTGGCAAGACAGAGCCTCTGGATGAGGTAGGAAAAAGCTGGCTATGCCACTTCCCAAATGTACAACTTGGGGGAAAAGACCAAATTTCCGTTTCCTCTTCTGCAATATGGGGGCAACCACTGCCTGCCTCAGGTCATCCAGGTAACCAGCGTTAACACAGGTAACACGCTCAGGGTGGTGCCTAACAGGGAGCTCAAGAAACACTGGCAGCTGTAAATCTATCAGCCCCCTAACTGTAAATCTATCAGTATCCCTGGGGAGGGAACTCACCTGGGCAATTGATATGAAGGTTTGAGGATAAGTGTGGGGAGCTGTGTGCCTGTGACATGCTGTGTGACCTCGAGAAGGTCACTGCCCTCTCTCGTCTGTGACTCTGTTAAAATGAGGGTGTTAGACTGGTCAGCAGATTTCAGGCTGTGCTCTGGTGAGTACAACCGGGTAGGGAGAGAAGAAATAGAATCCTCCCTGCACTTTCTGGTCCTCCTATTGAATGTCAGTCTAAGATTTTATTTGAATGTTCCCTCTGCTAAGAAATAAACCTGAGGGAATTCTCTTGGGGTCCAGTGGTAAGGACCCTGCATTTCCACCACAGGGGGCCCAGGTTCCATCCCTGGTCAGGGAACTAAGATCCCACATGCCATGTAGCCTGGTCAAAAAAAAAAATCTGAAATCTCCTAGACCAGGACAGCATTACCAGCTTCTATGCTGCTGCTGCTACTAAGTTGCTTCAGTCATGTCTGACTCTATGCGACCCCATAGATGGCAGCCCACCAGGCTCCCCCGTCCGTGGGATTCTCCAGGCAAGAACACTGGACTGGGTTGCCATTTCCTTCTCCAATGCATGAAAGTCAAAGTAAAGTTGCTCAGTAGTGTCCAACTCTCAGCGACCCCATGGACTGTAGCCCACCAGGCTCCTCCGTCCATGGGATTGTCCAGGCAAGAGTACTGGAGTGGGGTGCCATTGCCTTCTCCCACCAGCTTCTATACATGGACTCTTTTTCCTGGGCCAGCCCTGGGATGGGGGGATGAGGGGGGAGGACTTCACTGCCTCCATTTTACACATGAAGAAACTAAGGTTCAGAGAGGATGATTGGTTCCAGGTCACACAGTAAGGTCATGGTGCAGTCAGAATTCCACCCCAAGTCTTGGGATTCCTCAGATCAAAATCTTAACTGCTGCCCTCTGTTGATGACCCCCATCAGAGCACATTCCCCTCATTAGAGCAAATTTTTCCAGGGTCCAGGCAGCCAACATAAAAAGCAGAGTGGGGCTGGGGGCCCTGGGTTCCAATTATAGGAAAGAAACCGGAAATTTTAAATAGTTGAAAACTCAAACTTCTTTTGAAAACAAACTTCAGAAAACATTTTAAAAACACTGAACACTGCTCTGCAAAAGACACTGTCAAGAGAATAAAAAGACAAGCCACAGACTGGGAGAAAATATCTGACAAAGGACCGGTATCCAGAATACATAACAAACTCTGAAGATGGACTTCCCTGGTAGTGCAGTGGTTACGAATCTGCCTGCCAATGCAGGGGACACAGGTTCAAACCCTGATCCAGGAAGATCCCACAAACCGCAGAGCAACTAAGCCCATGCACCACAGCTACCAAGCCCACGTGCCAAGAGCCCGTCCGTGCTCCACAAGAGAAGCCACTGCAATGAGAAGCCTGCGCACCGCAACTAGAAAGAGCCCTTGTGCAGCAACGAAGATTCAGTGGAGCCAAAAATAGATAAATGAAAATTTAAAAAGAAGACAACTCAATGCAAAAATGAGCAGAAGTATGGACAGTTCACCAAAGAAGATACACAGATGGCACATTCGCACAGGAAACATCATTCCTCCTTAGGGAAATGCAAATTAAAACCATGAACTATCCCTTTGCACCTACTAGGATGCTAAACAAACAAAAATTGACAAGGATACCAAGTGGTGATGACAAGGATCCATCCTTGTCACCACAAGGATCCCATCACTGATGGGAATGCCAAGTGGTACAGCCACTCTGGAAGACAGCTGCTTGGTTTCTTATGAAATTGAGCATACCCTAATTGTACAATCTGACAACTACACTCCTATATATTTACCCAAGATAAATGAAAACATGTCTGCTCAAAAACTTGCTGACTAGGGACTTCCCTGGTGGTCCAGAGGCTAGGACTCCATGTTCCCAATGCAGAGGGCCCCAGTTCGATCCCTGGTCAGGGAACTAGATCCCACATGCTGCAACTAAGAGTCCACATGCCTCAACTTAAGATCCTGGATGCCACAACTAAGACCGGCCCAGCACAGCCCAAATGAGTATATATATATAAAAGCCTGCTGACTAGTGTTTATAACAGTTCTCTTCATAATCACCCAAATCTAGAAACAACCAAACCAAATGTACATCAGCAGATGAATGGATAAATGGTAGCAGATCCATGCCGTGGAATGTGTGTATGCTTAGTGGCTCAGTTGTGTCCAACTCTTGCGACCCCATAGACTGTAACCTGCCAGGCTCCTCTGTCCATGGGAGACATTCCTCCAGGCAAGAACACTGGAGTGGGTTGCCATTTCCTTCTCGAGGGGATCTTCCTGACCTAGGAGTTGACCCCAGGTAGACTCTTTACTGATTGAGCTATAAGGGTATTCAGCAATTTAAAAAAACACAAAAATAAACTACAGACCTTTGACTTTTTTAAATGGGGTGTTTTATTAGTGGCTTGGACTAAGATGGTTGTGGTGAGTTACTGAGAAATGGTTGTATTTGGAACATATATTTAAAAGAAAACCTAAGGGATTTATTTATGAATTATTTGTACAGGATGAAGGAGAAGAGTCAGTGATTTCCTTGACTTATGATATGTCCTGATAAACCCATCATAAATCAAAAATATCAAGATAGCTGAGGGCTTCCCTGCTTGTCCAGTGGTTGAGAATCTGCCTTGCAATGCAGGGGATCCCTGGTCTGGGAAGATCTCACATGCCACGGGACAACTGAACCCGAGCAACCACAACTACTGAGCCTGTATTCCTGAGCCCACAAGACGCAACTACTGAGCTTTTGTGACATGACTGCTGAAGCCCATGCACCCTAGAGCATGTGCTCTGCAACAAGAGAAGCCACCACGAGAAGCCCTGTGCACCGCAATTAGAGAGTAGTTGCTGACTGCTGCAACGAGAGAAAGCCCTTGAGCAGCAATGAAGACCCAGTGCAGCCAAAAATAAATACATAAATTTGAAAAGGATAGAGAGCCTAGAAATAAACCTTCACATATATGTGGTCAAATGACTGTCAACAAGGAAGCCAAGACCATTCAATGGAGAAAGGACAGTCTTTTTAAAAGATGGTGCTGGGAAAAACTAGTTACCCGTTTACAGAAGAATGAAGTGGGATCCTTACCTTATACCATATACAGAAATTAACCGCCAGTAGATCAAACATCTAAATATAAGGGCTAAAACTATAAAACTCTTAGAAGCTTCATGACATTGGATTTGGCAGTGATTTCCTGGACATGACATCAAAAGCACAGGCAACAAAAGAAAAAATAAATTAGGGAATTCATCAAAGTTAAAAACTTTTGTGTATCAAAAGACTATTCAGGGAGTACAAAGGCAATCCATAGAATGGGAGAATATTTTTTTAAGAGTCCTTTTTTTCTTTTTTCGGCTGCACCATGGGGCACATGAGATCTTAGTTCCCTGACCAGGGATTGAAACTGTGCCCCCTGCAGTGGAAACTTGGAGTCCTAACCACTGGACTTCAAGTAATTTCTGAGAGAACATTTTTGCAAATAACATATTTGATAAGGGATTCATGTCTAGACTGGGCTTCCCTGATGATTCAGACTGTCAAGAACACAATGCAACTCCTGCAATGCAGGAGACCTGGGTTCGATCCCTGCGTCAGGAAGATCCCCCGGAGAAGGAAATGGCAAGCTACTCCAGTGTTCTTGCCTGGAGAATTCCATGGACAGAGGAGCCTGGTGGGCTACAGTCCATAGCATTCCAGAGTCGGACACGACTGAGCGACTAAGCGCATGTGCAATGTCCAGACTATATAAAGAACTCCTAAACCTCAACAACAACAAAACAGACAACCTAATTAGAAAGTGGGAGGGAGGTCCCTGGTGGTCCAGTGGTTAGGGCTTGGAGCTCTCACTTCTGAGATCCTGGATTCATTCCCTGGTTGGGGAAATAAGATTCCACAAGTCATGGGAATGGCAAAAAAAAAAAGGGGGGGGGTATAACCCTTAAACATTTCTTCAAATAAGACATACATATGGACAATAAACACATGAGAATATGCTCAACATCACTGGTCATTAGGAAAACACAAATAACCCCAATGAGATACCACCCATCAGGATGGCTACTATTAAAAAAACAAAAGGAAAATAACAAGTGTTGGCATGCATGTGGAGAAACTAGAATACTTATATACTGCTGGTGAGAATATAAAAAGGTGCAGCCACAGTAGAAAAGAGTTTGGCGGCTCTGCAAAAACTTTTAAGCCCAGAACTACCATGTGATCCAGCTATACGCATTCCAAGTACATATACCCAAAAGAATCAAAAGCTGGGGACTTCCCTCTTGGTCCAGTGGCTATGACTCCACACTTCCAATGCAGGGGTCCCGGGTTCGATCCCTGTCAGGGAACTAAACCCCACATGTGGCAACTAAAAGATTCAGCACGTGGCAACTAAGAGCGAGCGCAGCCAAATAAATAATTTTTTAAAAAAGAAAGGAAATTCTGACACAGGCTACAACATGCATGAACCTTGAAAACATCACACTAAATGAAATGTCAGACACAAAAGGACGATATTGTACAATTCCCCTTACATGAGGTCCCTGGAGGAGTCAAATTCATAGAAAAAAGAAAGCGTGGTAGGGGCCGAGGGCCAGGGGAGGGGAATGGGAGTGAGTATTCCATGGGGACGGAGTTTCGCTTTAGGAAGATGAAAGTGTCCTGGCAATGGATGGCAGGGGAACAGTTGCACGACAATGTGTGTGTATAACGACACTAAATTGTACAGTCAAGTTAAAGTGGTAAACTTTATTACATATATTTTACTACAATTAAAAAAAAAAACCTCTCATGCAACAGATACTAAAAAGGTTGAATTTTGGAAATTCCCTGGTGGTCCAGTGGTTAGGGCTCAGTGCTTTCACTGCCGGGGGTCTGGGTTCAATCCCTGGTCAGGGAATTTAAGATTCCACAAGCAGCAGGGTACAGCCGGAAAAACAGTCGAATTTTACTATATGTTAATTTTTTAAGTCAATTAAAAAAAAAAAGGAGTAAAAATACTCTTAGATCATGAATTTGGGTCTTTGATGATAATGCCCATTTATTGAGCACCTGCTGTGTATTGAGTGCCAGGATAGATCCTTTTAGATTTATAGGAATAATAAGGTTGTGGTTTAGTTGCTCAGTTGTATCTGACTCTTTTGCAACCCCCTGGACTATAGCCTGCCAAGCTCCTCTGTCCATGGGATTTCCCAGGCAGGAATATTGGAGTGGGTGGCCATACCCTCCTCCAGGGGATCTTCCGCACCCAGAGATCGAACCAGTGGCACTCGGATTCTTTATCCCTGAGCCAACAGGGAAGCCCCAATAATAAGATACTCAGTATTTGCCTTGTGCCCGGTACTATCTGTAATTTTGTGTGTTTGTCATTATTTTGCTTTTTGTCTTTTGGCCGCACATGGCACGTGGGATCTTAGTTCCCTGACTAGTTCTCGAACCCATGTCCCCTGCATTGGAAGCACAGGAGCTAATCTCTAGACCATCAGGGATGTCCCTCCTGGTACCATCGAAGTGCTTTGTACACATGACCCCAATCAGGTCTCCCACCAATCCTGCGAGTCGGGTTCTATTAATGTCCTGTGTCAATATGGAGGTTGAGGTGCAGAGAGGGAGTGAGGGGCTGGTGGCCTTCCCGCCTGTGAATGAGGTCCTGTCTCCCAAGGTCCCGCCTGGATTTTAGGACTCTGCTGAGTGCCACTGGGGAGGGGAGGAGAGGGACACATACCTCCATCCTGAGGACCTCAGCCCCACCCTAGGAACTGAAGCTGCAGTTGGGGGAACTTGAGACCCAAGCCCAGAGGACACCCAGCTAGACTTGTGGGCAGATCCCACAGCCCCAGGGGGACTCAGCTCACGTAAGCAGGAGCCCAGAGGCCCAGATGGGAAGAAGAGGTTCTCTGGGGCCCTGCTGTTTGTGCTTCCAGGAGCGAATGCCCCCTGGGCTGTGGAAGGACAGAGGAGAGAGGATCAGGTGTGTTGAACAGCAGCCTGAGAGGGACTGAAAGAAGAGAGTGTGTGTGTGGAAGGGGCGGGAGCAGGTGTCTCAGCTACCCCTCAGAATCAGACCCAGAGCTGTTGGCATTCACTCCTTCCTCACCTGCCACTGCTCACAGTAGCCAAAGTCAGGTTGGAGGTGGCTCCAGCAATGTCCCAATGGGACCCAAAGCCGCAAAACCCGAGTCACGGGCAGCCAAAAGGCCCTGACCTCACAGGCACATACCCAGACACTTCATCAGAAAGCAAACTGAAGGACTTCAGGGACTTCCCTGTTGGTCTGGTGGTTAAGACTTCCAATGCAGGGGGAGCAGGTTTGATCCCTGCTTGGGGAACTAAGAGCCTACAAGCTGCACGGTGAGGCCAAAAAAAAAAAGGAAATGACTTGCCCAAGACTCTCCTTTGGACAGGCTGACCACTTGACGGCATTCAGATGGAGCTACTACCTGCCTCTACTCCTCTGAGGGCCCTGGGCCCGCCCACCTGGGCTCCTGGAGCATCAAATTGGGCCCCTGGAGGACTGGGCAGCCCAGGGACAGACGCAGGCTTTGGAGTTCTGCCGCACAGGCCGATACGAAACAAACAAGCGGTGGAGGTGGAGGGGGCAGGAGAGGAGACAAGTCCCCATTGGTCAGACTCATAGCGATCACAGTAGCCAATTGCTATCAAATGTCACATGCTAGGCACTCTTGTATGCCCAGACGGGTCCTCATGCTCCATTTTCCACAGATAGAAACTGAGGCACAAATAGGATAAGTAACTTGGCTCATGGTAAAGCACGATTAGAACCAGGCCACCAGGCTACAAGGCTGCTGCCCAGTAAATCACTGGGTGTCTGTCTCCCCCAGGCAGGCCTGCCATCTCCCCGGGCTCCCTGCCCCACTCCACCTGACTCCCTCGCAAGAGGTGCCAGGCAGCCTTCATGGAAAGGCCTGGCATTTGCTTTGTGAAGGTCACACGGAGGTTGGGGGCGGGCGGTGGTGTGTGTCTGCCAGGCCGGCACATGGTGCCAGGTGACACGGCAGTTTGTGGGGCTGGTTTGCAAGGAGGGTCTGTATATGTGGGAGTCCAGGGGGGTGTGTGCATGCTCTGGAGCCCCCATGTGCGTACACTTGTCTATGTGGATCTGTGTGTGGTCTCTGTGTTGGAGTCTGCATGGATCTGTGTGTCTATGTGTGTGTGACCTTGTCCTCGACTCCTCAGGGGGTATGAGGCATGAATGCTCCTGTGTGTAACAGAGGGCAGGTGGAAATCGGTCCTGAGTGTGTGTTGCAGTGCAAGTGTGCTCCTGCAGTCAGTGTAGTGAGTGCAAGGGGGTGTGAGACCTAGGTTTCTGTGTTATGTCTGTCACCACAGCCACGGCTCACCTGTGCTCCATCAGCCACAAGACCCATGCCTTGCACAGACCACACCAGGTGACCTCAATTACCCTGTGTGGGGGTGTGTCTGTTTGTGTCTTATGTGGCTGCGTTTGTGGACTGTGTGCATCCATGCGAGAGCGCATGTGTGTGTCTGGGTGTCTGAAGGGGTCGATGCAGCGGAGCAAGAACAAGACTAGAGTACTCTGAGAATTCTAAGAACCTAGAGACCACTTCTCTGCCCCAGTGCTGTCCAGCAGATTCGAAATGCCCCCCTACCCCAGGTTTTCCAGCAGGAACCTCCTCCCCACCCCCACCCAACTTGGTTTTCAAGCCTGGCAGCCCCAGCAAGGAAGAAGAGAGGGTAAGGCTGGAGGCACTGAGCAGACAGGGCTGGAGGGACCTGGCTTGAAGCCAGTGGCCTGGGAGTGGAGCCCAGGTGACGCGGGACACACATATTTGCTGCCAGGGTGAATGCCAGAAGCCCAGGTTTAGGGGCACAAGGAGCATGGAGGAATCCTGGGTAGGTGGGAAGGGGGCAGGACCCAGCATCCATTCTGGGGGCCACCATCTGCAGGAAGCCCTAGGCAGCACCCAGTTTAGGGCCAGAGAAAGAGGGTGAGGCTCCAGGCAGAAACTAAGAACCACTTTGGGGACTCCCCCAAGGCAGACTGCTCCCTGCACCCCCTCCCCATACACAAAGCAGTCAGAGCCCTTCGGTGGCAAAGGAGGGGACTGGCCGCGGGCCACCCACCTGACAGATCTGCCTGGAGGGTACCAACAGGTGTCCTCTTCGCTGAAGGAGAAGTGGACCAGTGACTCAGGGCCCGCGGGAGGCAGTGCCAGGGCAGGGGGCCGGGGCCGGACCCGGGGTGCCGCACTGGAGCGCATGAGTGCCAAGCGCCGACGGCGTGCGCATGGGTACGACCGCGAGGCGGGGTGGCACGCACTGCTCGCCAGGCCCGAGGTGTTTGCGGCGGCTACCGCCGGCGCCGCCTCCACACCCGCCCTCCCGGTGACCCCCCCAGGGACGTCCCCGGGCGTTCGGGCGTCCCCTCGTCCGCTGCGCCAGGGAGGGCTCCGCGCCTGCCTCCTCCCGCGGGGGGCCCTGCGGAACTCTGCGCATACTTCCCGCTTGTCTCTCTTCCCCCGGGCCTCGGAGGGTGCCCCAGGCTCCGGTTTCCCGGGCTCCGAGCCCGCCTCTGACCCCGCCTTCTCTCCCGCTTCCCTGACGTCGAGCTGGGCCCGCTGGAGGTCTCTGAACGCCGCGTGTTCCCCGGGGAGAAACGACTTGCCCGCGGGTGCAGTACAGGGTCCGGTGACATGGATGCGGGGGAGGAAGAGTTAGGGGCTTGAGGGGCGGCGCAGAGGTGAAGACAGAGACACAGAGAGAAAGCGGAGACAGGCACTGACTGCCCCGCCCCAGCCCTTTCCAGCCCCAAACCGGGCTCCCGGGGACCTCGACCCCCTCCTCCTGATCGTGCCCCGCCCCATCTCTTCCCCAAGTCCCCGGACTCGGGTTCTAAACAAGTTGCAGGCCGGAGAGTACGGAGGATGATGGGGGCTCCGGAGAAGCCCCCCGAGTCAGCCCCGGGCCTACCTCCGGGCCGCCAATCTGCAGTTTCCAAGATAAACGGGACACCGGAGAGTCACACCGGATGTGGCCTCCCGGCTCCGCACCCCGCAGGCTTACCGCCCCCGCGGCCCACTCTGGGCCTGGGTACGAAGTGAACGTTCATTTGCTCTCTTTGTGCCTCCTGGCAAGGGAGCTCCCATAGGGCAGCGCTGGCCCCATTTCACAGGCCGTTCCATTAAGGATAACACAACCCAACGTACGTCCCCAGATCATCCTGGGTGGCAGGTGGGCTCCACTCTGCCCCAAAGCCCGACCGCAACTTCAGGTCTGCACAGGAAGTGGGAGGCATGTGGCGTTTATTGAGCGCCTACTGCATGCCTTATCAGATGTCTCCACGGCAACCCTGCCGGGCAGAGATGATTTTTATCGCTGCCCTGTGACGGAAGAGGAAAAAGTGAGGCTGAGCGAGCTAGTTGCGAGCCCCAAAACCCGCGGCTCGCGCCTGATGGCCAGGGTAGGGACTCGAACCCACAGCCACCGGCGCACACTTACCCGGCCCACGCCTGGCGGCCCAAATCCTGAAAGCCACGGAGAAGTCGAAGGCGCCTGCGGAAAGTTGGGGACGGGCTGGCAAAGAAGACCGGCGACGCAGGCGGAGAACGTGGGCGGCGGGGCGCGCGCGGGGCAAGGGGCTCGGGCAGGAACGCCTCGTCCTCGGTGGCCGCCGCTGCCGCCGCCGGGAAGGCCTCCAGCTGTCGTTCAGGGATGCGGCCCAGGCCGCGCGGCCGCGCCATGGCCTGGGCGGCGCGGGGCGGCCCCGCCTCGGCGGGCGCTGGAGAGCAGCGCCGCCCACCCCGCGCGGCCCACGCAGGCCGGCCGCCCTACCCCGGGGCCCACGGGCCCCTCCCCTCCCGGCCGCCTCGGCCCTTCCGGCTATGCGCTAGGGCCGCCCCTGGGGCGGAGCGGGCCAGGGGCCCCCACGCGGCCGCGGCGGGGACACCCCACACACGCTGGGGGCCCCCGCAGTTCCCCTGACGTCCTTACAATCTCCGGAAGCGTCTCTACAAACTCTGGGGATGCCCCCTAGATTTCTGGGGTGCGCTCACACACACCTCCCACGATGTTGAGAGGCCCCACAGACCTCAGGGGCCTGAGACTGAGAGCCCCACTATCCCAGGGAGTGCCCCTACTATCTCTGAGATGTCCCCACACAACCCAGAGATACCCCCCAAATTCCTGGGTTCCGCCACAAAATCCAGATGCCCTGAGAGACTCCCATAGACCCACACACACTCTCATAGCCCCCTGACGTCTGCTCTTTGTTCCTGAGACATTCCCACAACGCCCCAGGGCACCCCAAGAATCACAGGATGCACCCACAAATATCAGAGGTGCTTCGAGAGCCCAGGAGAAACCCCTTCAGATCCCAGGACAATCTGTATGGTTCTCAAATGCCCACCAAACCCCCTAGAGCATTCCCACCAACCCTGAATCATGTCGAGACCCTCCAAACACCCCAAGAAACCCCCACAGCTAGAGCATTCCCACGGATCTCCATGAAGGCCTCCCAAATCCCAGGGTCCCTCACAGACGTCAAGAATGTTTCCACAGTCCCTCAGATTTCCCGCCCCCAGAGCTCCGCAGCATCCCTGAGATGCCTCTAGTGCTGAGACCCTAACATAAACTCAGGGATGCCTTAGGATTCAGGGGATGTTTCCATGACTATGGGGATGCCATCAAAATCTTGGGGTGCCCCATGGACCCCAGAGGCACAACTAGATTCCTCTACAGCTCCTAAGACAGTCCTGAAACCCTGTGCTACCCCTGGAATCCAAGATGTATCCACAATCCTTGGGGCAGCCCCAGAATACCCCCCACAGCCTCCGAGACATGCCTCATAACTCTTAAGAGACCCCTAGAAGCTCTGAGTGTGCTCACAGCCCCCAGACACTCCTAGGGCTCCCTCAGTCCTGCTACTCCTTAGACTCTCTGAGTTATTCTTTAGAATCAGGGCCCCCTCAGCTCATGAGGTGGCTCCAAGAACTTGACCTCCCCTCAGCAGTGACTTCCACGGCGCCCAGTGGTGGTGGGTTTGCATGTGCAGTCACTGTGACTCTGTTGCGGTGGCATATTATCCCCTTTCACAGATGAGGAAACTGAGACTCAGAGAGGTGAAGATTCTTGAATAAAGTCAGCTCTGCCTCTGCTCAGTCGCTTCAGTCATGTCGGACTGCGACTCCATGGACTGTAGCCCGCCAGGCTTCTCTGTCCATGGGATTCTTCAGGCAAGAATACTGGACTGGGTTGCCATTTCCTTCTCCAGGGGATCTTCCCGACCCAGGGATCAAACTCAGGTCTCTTGCATCTCCAGCATCGGCAGGTAGATTCTTTATATATTGAGCCACCTGGGAAGCTTGAAAATCAGCTAACTAGTTATAATTCCAATGCCTACCCCTCCTGTCTGTGACTCCTTTGGGTTAGGGAAGGGGAAGAAGTTTAAAATAAGAAAATGGGGCAAATCTCTAAATCTAAATCATCTCTGTGAATCTCTCCCCTTTCTACCTGTTGGCTCCCAAGTCAAGGGGCACTAAGCTGGACTTACGTAGGCTTGAGTCTGGCCTCCAGTATTTCTTATTCATCTGACCTTGAGCCAGTCACTTCATTTCATGGAGCCTCAGTTTCCCCACCTGTAAAATGGGTTCAATAACATGACACACCTCAGGGATGGACATGTAAAAGGCTCAGAGAAGTGTCTGGACATAATAAGCACTCACTGAATGTTAGTCACTTTTTCTTTTTTAGAGTTTGCTCCAACTACAAGTGCTGGGGCAGCCAGTGACACTTCAGGGAATTTTGAAGGGCTGATCGTCAGAACAAGCGGTCCTGGCAGCTGGTAGGCCCTTACCTGAAAATTCCTCCACCAGGGCAATAAAGCTCATGACTGCCCACACCAAAATGTGTTCCCAAGTCCAAGGTTGGACTCCTCATCACACAATGGGCCAGTAAATCAAGAGACGGGTTGTTGGGGCAAGAAATATCGACATTATTTGGAAAGTTAGCAAGCCAAGAGGATGGTGAACTCATGGCCGAAAGAACCATCTAGTAATGATTATTATTATTGGAGAAACATTTATGCTGCTGCTAAGTCACTTGAGTCATGTACGACTCTGAGCGACCCCATAGACGGCAGCCCACCAGGCTCCCCCGTCCCTGGTATTCTCCAGGCAAGAACACTGGAGTGAGTTGCCATTTCCTTCTCCAATGCATGAAAGTAAAAAGTGAAAGTGAAGTCGCTCAGTCGTGTCCGACCCTCAGTGACCCCATGGACCGTAGCCCACCAGCCTCCTCCCTCCATGGGATTTTCCAGGCAAGAGTACTGGAGTGGGGTGCCATTGCCTTCTCCGAGAAGCATTTACAGAGAGCTTATAATGCGTAAGCCGTGCTATCCACTAACCAGAGGATATAGACAATGGTTATGATGATAATGATGATATAGCAGCTAACCTTCAGAATACTTCCTGTGCATTCACCGCCTCTAGCTATGATCTCATTTAATTCTCACAAAATGCCCATGAAGTGACACTAGTGTCCCATTTTATAGACGGGAAATCTCAGTCTTGGAGAAAAACAACCTGCTCAAAGTCACACAGCCAGTGAGTGGCTGAGCCCAGCTCTAGGTCAGTGGCTATCTCTCTTTATTTCATGACTGCCCCCTGAGTGCCTTTTTATTTATTTTATTTATTAAACATTTTTTTTTGCCACACTGCATAGCATGTGGGATCTTAGTTCCCTGATCAGGAATTGAACCCACGCCACCTGTACTGGAAGCATGGAGTCTTTTTTGTTGTTGCTGTTGCAGGGCTGGGGCTTCGTTGCCACAGGCTGGCTTTCTTTACTTGCTGTCGGCGGGAGCTACCCTCTACTTGGGGCACACAGGTTTCTCACTGCGGTGGCTGCTCTTGCTGGGGAGCATGGGCTCTAGAACAGGCTCAGTAGTCGTGGCTCACAGGCTCTACATCGCAGGCTCAGTAGTCGTGGCACACGGACTTAGTTGCTCTGCGGCATGTGGAATCTTCCTGGACCAAGGATCAAACTCGTGTCCTCTGGATTGGCAGGCGGATTCTTCACCCCTGGTGCTGTGTGCTCAGTCTCTTCAGTCGTGTCCGACCCTTTGCAACCCCATGGACTGTAGCCCGCCAGGCTCCTGTGCCCATGGGGATCCTCCAGGCAAGAATACTGGAGTGGGTTGCTGCCAGGGAAGTCCTTCTGAGTGTCTTTTTAGATGCTCCCCTCCCCACCACAGTTGCCTCCTCCATGTAATAATGTTAATGGCATAGATATGCTGTATATCTATTTATATACTGGGTATATATCCAGGCTTTATACATAACGCTTTTCTTCACACATCCGCTCCAAGAACCAAATTTCACCCCCTGGAGGTGATGTCACCTTGTTGAGAATGCAGGGTTTCCCTATCTTGACACTATTGACATTTAGCACCTATGATTCTTCGTCCTGGAGGGCAGTCCTATGAGACAGGAGCAGCAGCAGACAGTCTACCGCCTCCCCACTAGATGCCAGTAGCAGCCCCCACACCCAGTCACGACGACTAAAATGTCCCCAGCCATTGCAGATTGCCCTGGTTTGGCACTGTTGCTCTAAACCCACTAAGACCCATGCCCTGGCCACCAGGACCCTTCAGTCCAGGTACAAACAAAAAGGAAGGGCCTTCATACTTACCTGCCCTCAGGGTTCCCTGAATTGTTTTGCTGATTCTTCAAACCAGACTTTGAGAAAATAGGGTTCACACTAGGCCCATTTCAGAGATGGGGAAGTCAAGCCCACCAATTCCCTGGTGATCCAGTGGCTAAGACTCTGCACTGCCAATGCAGGGGGATCAGGTTTGATTCCTGGTCAGGGTACTAGATCCCCCACGCTGCAACTAAAGATCGTGTGTGCCTCAGCTAAGACCTGGTGAAACCAAATAAAAATAAGTGTTTAAAAAGAGAGAGAGAGATAGGGAAGCTCAAGCCCCAGAAAGGGAAGTGACTTGGCAGGAGTCACTCAGCCTGGAAGGAGCACAGCTTGATTATGATTTTTTTTTTTTTTTGACCACACCACACAGCTTGTAGGATCTTAGTTCTCCCACCAGGGATTGAACCCTTGTCCCTAGCAGTGAATGCACCAAATCCTAATTGCTGGACCACCAGGGAATTCCCTCAATTATGTGCTGAGTTGTCTGATTCGGAGACTGGAATTCTGCCCAACAGGGCCTTCATGGTTCAGTTTCCTTCCAGCCCTTTGATCTTTGATCCTTCCTAGGAAGTCAGATATAAACTGAGGTCTAGGGACTTCCCTGGTGGTCTAGTGGCTAAAAGTCTGTGCTCCCAATGCACGGGTCCTGGCTTCAATCCCTGGTCAGGGAACTAGATCCCACATGTTGCAACTAAGACCCAGCACAGCCAAAGAAATTAATAATATTCAAAATAAATAAAATAAAGGGTTGGTCTAAAGCCAACACTGACCCTGACCTACAAGGCCCTACATGAGCTGCTCCATCACCTCCGACCTCATTTCCTTCCAGCACCCCTTGCTCGCTCTGTGCCAGTCACACCTGCCCTCCATGCTTTTCCTCCAGCATGTAAAACAGGTTCCTACCTCAGAACCTTTGCTGTTCCCTCTGCTTGTTACCCTCATAGCATCTTCTCTCACTTCATTTAGGTCTCTGCTCAAAAGTCACTTCCTGAAAGAGATCTTCCCTGACTTCAGGGTCCCTCTTCTCTTCCTGTCCCATGGTCACCATCTGAAATTACTGAATGCCTTTCTGTGCAATTTCCTCCTCACTGGCTAGTCTGAGAACTCCAGGATGGCAGGACTGGGTCCATCACATTCTTCACCACAGCCTGAAGATGCTCAATCAGTGTTTGTGAAATGAATGGCCCTGTTGCAGATGAGGAAACTGAGGCTCAGACAAGGGAAATCCTTTACTGAGGTCACACAGCAAGCCAAGGGCAAAGGCTGGATTTGGGCTCTTAGGAGTAAGAAAACAGCAGGCTCTCATGTACACCCCCCCCCAAACTCTCTCCTCACCCTGAAATCTGCAGTTCCCCAAGGCCCTAGTTTCTTCCAATTCAGAGGAGCTTGCTGGTCAGCAAGGGGGCACCCTGGCAGCCAGGGTTTGAGGTTTGGGGGATGCCCCCTTTCTCTCTCTCTACTGAGGAAGTGCGTTTTGAGGAAGTGCAAGTTCTCAAAACACCAGCTCCAAACTGCATGGCCCCACTGTCAGCCAGCTCAGCCTTACCACAGCCCTACTCAGATCTACCCAGGGCAGATCTTTTTCAGCCCCTGTTTACGGAATAGGAAACTGAGGCACAGAGAGCCGTGATGCTGGTCCAAGGTCACACAGCGAGTCAGCGGTTAGGGCTACAATCTGAATCTTAGCTACTGGTCTGGAGTCTCGGAGACTTGGTTTTTAACCTCAGCTCTGCCTTGACCTTGGGCAAATCACTTATCTCTCGGTTTCCTCGGCAGGAATGCAAAGCCGAAGATCAGTTCAGTTCAGTTCAGTTGCTCAGTCGTGTCCGACTCTTTGCAACCCCATGAATCGCAGCACGCCAGGCCTCCCTATCCATCACCAACTCCCGGAGTTCACTCACGTGAATTGAGTCAGTGATGCCATCCAGCCATCTCATCCTCTGTCGTCCCCTTCTCCTCCTGCCCTCAACCCCTCCCAGCATCAGAGTCTTTTCCAATGAGTCAACTCTTCGCATAAGGTGGCCAAAGTACTGGAGTTTCAGCTTTAGCATCAGTCCTTCCAAAGAAATCCCAGGGCTGATCTCCTTCAGAATGGACTGGTTGGATCTCCTTGCAGTCCAAGGGACTCTCAAGAGTCTTCTCCAACACCACAGTTCAAAAGCATCAATTCTTCGGTGCTCAGCGTTCTTCACAGTCCAACTTTCACATCCATACATGACCACTGGAAAACCATAGCCTTGACTAGATGGACCTTTGTTGGCAAAGTAATGTCTCTGCTTTTCAATATGCTATCTAGGTTGATCATAACTTTTCTTCCAAGGAGTAAGCATCTTTTAATTTCATGGCTGCAGTTACCATCTGCAGTGATTTTGGAGCCCCCCCCCAAAAAAAAATAAAGTCTGACACTGTTTCCACTGTTTCCCCATCTATTTCCCATGAAGTGATGGGACCAGATGCCATGATCTTCGTTTTCCGAATGTTGAGCTTTAAGCCAACTTTTTCACTCTCCTCTTTCACTTTGATCAAGAGGCTTTTTAGTTCCTCTTCACTTTCTGCCATAAGGGTGGTGTCATCTGCATATCTGAGGTTATTGATATTTCTCCCGGCAATCTTCATTCCAGCTTGTGCTTCTTCCAGCCCAGCGTTTCTCATGATGTACTCTGCATAGAAGTTAAATAAGCAGGGTGACAATATACAGCCTTGACATACTCCTTTTCCTATTTGGAATCAGTCTGTTGTTCCATGTCCAGTTCGAACTGTTGCTTCCTGACCTGCATATAGGTTTCTCAAGAGGCAGGTCAGGTGGTCTGGTATTCCCATCTCTTTCAGAATTGTCCACAGTTTATTGTGATCCACACAGTCAAAGGCTTTGGCATAGTCAATAAAGCAGAAATAGATGTTTTTCTGGAACTCGCTTGCTTTTTCGATGATCCAGCAGATGTTGGCAATTTGATCTCTGGTTCCTCTGCCTTTTCTAAAACCAGCTTGAACATCTGGAAGTTTACCGTTCATGTATTGCTGAAGCCTGGCTTGGAGAATTTTGAGCATTACTTTACTAGCATATGAGATGAGTGCAATTGTGCGGTAGTTTGAGCATTCTTTGGCATTGCCTTTCTTTGGGATTGGAAATAAAAACTGACCCTTTCCAGTCCTGTCGCCACTGCTGAGTTTTCCAAATTTGCTGGCATATTGAGTGCAGCACTTTCACAGCATCATCTTTCAGGATTTGAAATAGCTCAACTGGAATTCCATCACCTCCACTAGCTTTGTTCGTAGTGATGCTTTCTAAGGCCCACTTGACTTCACATTCCAGGATGTCTGGCTCTAGGTCAGTGATCACACCATCGTGATTATCTTGGTCGTGAAAAGCCAAAGATGCGGGGAGTTAAAACGCAGGTTGGTGTTAGGAGGCCATCGCATGGACATCAGCTTGGGCCAAGGCGCGCGGGGGCGAGCCGGGAACTCTGCGTCCTCAACTTCGCCGCCAAATTCCTCTGCATCCGCCAGGCGACTGTTTCCACTACGCTCGGCCCGGGGTGGAGGATGGAGGTGGTAGCCTGGTCCCAACCTCGGGTGGGCGAGGACCTCACTCAGGAGCCTGCGGTCAGCCGGCCTGGCGCCCGCTCTCCCGGGCGCTCAATAAACATGCAATAATAATCCAGGGGCTCCGCAGCAGTGGCGGCGGCGGCGGCGACTTTGCTGGACTCTGGGGGACTAGAGTCCCGGGGGCAGGTTCGGACTCGGAGCGCATACTCAGCCTGTGCCTCCCTTGTCACCCAGCAGAGGGCGCGCGGAGGGCGGGGCGCGAGGAGAAACCTGCTCTCAAAACACACGCAGGGATGTGGGGGCGCCAGTGACTGGGGGAGGCGAAGCCCCCAGTGGAAACCACTGGCCAGAGAGAGACCCCAATCCGGCTTCGTCCAACCCTTCCTGGGACCAGGCAGCGCCCCTCTGGGCAGGGAGCGTCTGGAGGTACCCAAAAGGGGTCTCTACGCTGGCCTCGCACCTAATTCCGACAAGTTCCCCCACCTCACCACCAGAGTCCTCTTCCTCCCGCTCCATCTGCTTCTTGACAGATCGTGGTGGTGCCATGACTCAGCCCCACAGGGCGCTGGGAGCGCAGGCTCTTACATTCCCAGGTCTGGAGGGGGGTTGCGCATGCCATCTCAGATGGAGGATGGAGTGCCCTCTCTTTGGAGGTTCCTGTGATTCAAGTCTAAAGGGCTCTCCGGATCCCTTTTTCAGTGGTTGCATGAACTCTAACGTGGGTAGTACTGGAATCCCGCGTGTGTGCACCATTTCTGGGGAACTGAGCTGGCTGAATGCCCATTTAAAACGAGTGCAGTTCCCACTGGCCGCCTCTGTTTCCCCTTCTTCCTTCTGCCTGGGGGTGGGGGAGGACGCTGGCACCAGTGCCCTCCCTGCAGTCGCCGGAGGCTGCACAGGCCCACAGCGGAACAGAAACCTGACCTCCTGCCGGGATGTGGTTGAGGTTCCTGTTTTTCCCTCCCATACTAGAGGGGCAAGCTTCCCTGGTAGCTCAGATGGTAAAGAATCTGCCTGCAAGGCAGAAGATCCAGTTTTGATCCCTAGGTCGGGAAGATCCCCTGGAGAAGGGAATGGCAACCGACTCCAGTATTCTTGCCGGGAGAATTCCGTGGACAGAAGATCCTGGTCGGCTAGTCCATGGGGTCCCAAAGAGCTGGACATGACTGAGCAACTAACACACACTAGAGGAGCAGGGTCTACCTAGGTCCCAGCTCCTCTCCCAAATCCCGGTCCCTGAGTGACTGTCTACCAAGCACTTGCTGTGTTAAGTCCTTTACACACATCCCCAATCTCACAGAATTCTCAAAATGAGCCCTACGGGGGACCTTCCTGGTGGGCCAGTGGCTAAGACTCTGCACTTCCAACGCAGGGGGGCTGGATTTAATCCCTGGTCAGGGAACTAGATTCCAAATCCTGCAACTAAGATCCAGCACAGCCAAAGTAATTAATTAATTATTTTTTTAAAAATGACCCCAGGTGGTCCAGAGGTTAAGAATCCACCTTCTAATGCAGGTGACACAGGTTTGATCCCTGGTCAGGGAACTGGGATCCCACACGCTGTATAGGCAACTAAGCCCAAGAGCCACAACGAGAGAGAAGTCCTTGCACTGCAACTGAGACTCGAAGCAGCTAAAAATAAATAAATGTATCTTTTTCAAATGACCCCCACAAGGCAGTTGGGGAAAGGCAGATGGGGAAACTGGGGCTTAGAGAGGCCAAGACACTTGGCCCAGGGTGCACAGGAATCAGAGGGGACCTGTGTTGGAATGAATTTCAGCTCTGCCATTTCCTGGTTGTGTGAACCTGGGTAAGAAGAACAGGCTTTGCCCCTCTGGGCCTCTGCTTCCCATGTGTCCAACAGGAATACCTCATGGATCACTGGAGATGAAATGTGGAAAAGTTCCCGGCATGGAGCCCAAGAGCAAGCCATTATGAGTTGGACGCCACTAAGATAATGATGGTTATTATCACTCAGTCATTGTCCCAAGAGAGTCAGCACCCCAGAGACCAGGGTAGGAGGAATCTCTGGGGCCTAAAAAGGGAATAACGCTCTGTTCCTATTGCACCCCACCCCCTTGTGGGTGTCTCAGGACAGTGACCTGAGCCAGTTTGGCAAGTTGCCCCTGGTCTTTGGCATTTCCTGTTGATTCCAGCTTTGTTTTCCTTCAATTCCCTCTGGGAAATAGCAGGCTGTGAGTACTGGATCCATGACACTTGCTTCCTGGGATGGGGTCAGGGATGCTGAGGCTGGGGTGTGTCCCGAATGGAGGTGGGTGGGTGATCTAGAGGCTGTGGTGCCAGCTGGAGGTCCCCAGAGAAGGCCAGAATAGGAGGGTCCCAGCCTAGAGGGGCCTCCCTCAGGAACTCTGGGAGAGGCCTGCATCTGACTGTCCCAGTGATGTTCCAAACTCCCATGGGAGTCAGACAAAGCACGCAGTCAAAGCCATGAGTCACACATGTCACCAGGACACAAGGTCAGACACCAGAGCATCATAGGAACATTAGGTAATTAGAGCTTGGCATGCCAGGCAGTCAGAAGCACACCCCAAAAGTCAGAGCACCAACACCCAGGCACAGGACACGCAAGCATCCTAGAGCAGTGTCTCAATCACAGTGTCCCAGGTACGAACAGTCGTGTTGACACAATCACATGGCCCCCAGGAGTATACACATCACAGGGCAACCATCACTGCATCCCAGAGACACTCTGTCACAATCACTGCCCTACAGTCACTCTGTCTTAATGACGGTCCCAGGAGTCTGTCCTGAGTCTGTCACCATCACTGCCCCAGAGACACACCATCACCTTGTCATAATCACTGTCCCAGGAGCAGACAGTCACTCTACGACACTCACCATGTCTTATGGGCACGCATAGTCAGTGACACAATCGCAACGTCCTGTGAGCACACACAGCCATGCTGTCACAATGACAGTGTTCCAGTAACATGCACAGCCATGCTGTCATAATCACAGCATCCCAGGAGCACACACAGTCACCCTGCAAAGTCACTGTGCCCCAGGGCTACATGAAGTCACCGTCATAGTCACTGTACCAGAAGCACATAGTCATATAAGCACAGACCCGAAGAACACACAGTCATAGGGACCCCATCACCATGTCCCTGAAGCACACAAGTCACATAGACAACAATCACTGTCCTGGGAGCACGTAGTCAGCATGTCACAAACTACAATATCCTGGAAACATGCACAGTTATGCTGTGACAGTCACAGGACCCCAGAAACCCAGGCAGAGCATGCAGCCACAGCTGGCCATTCCCAACAGCTGGATGACCAACTCCGGTCAATGAGAGGGTACCCAACACACCTCATCACTGTCATTAGAGGAGGCAGGGACTCCCTCACCCTATGTTGGGACTATGCGCCCCCTGAACACTGCTCCTTCCCTCTAGGCAGCTACTGAGCCTTAACATTCCTGCCCTGAGAGGGGACTCCCACATAGCGCACAGCCCCCAAGATAGGGCTCCCTCAGAGGCCCCCTTTAGATTACTGACCTCAGCTGCAGTGCAAGTCCAGGAATCCCGCTCCCAATAGGTTCTTGCAGGCTTTAGAAGGACTCAGAGCTCGCCAGTCTGCAGGAAGCATTGTGGTCCTAGCAGGCATTCCCCCCTCCCCCGCTACAGAGTTCCCCAAACACAGGGAATCTAGCCCTTAAAACAGCACCCCCAGGAAAGCCCGGTCAAGTGGTTCCCAGCCTAGCCGTTGTCTTGCTCTGTCACCGTAGACACCTAAAGTTGCAGCCTTCAACTAAGATTCCCGTTAACACACGCAGCATGGCGCCTCCTAAGTTGACCCCAGGATCAGCTTCAGTTGGACGCCTCGCTTGCGGTGCACGATCAGGGGGCCCAGGTCCTCGACGCCCCCGCAGAACTCCCCTTCGGTCCCCATCAGTCACACTGACCCCACCCGCAGCACAGCGCCCCCTGCGGTCAGTGGAGAGAGTTGCGTCCTCTCTGCGCGCCTATCCGCTCCGCGCGCGTCCGCAGCTCGGAGTCTTACCGCCTGCAGCTGCCTCCGCCCGCGCTGCCGCTGCCGCTGCCGTGAAAGGACGAGGGCCAGGACATGCGGGATGTGCGCAGGCCAGGCCGGTCGCCGGTGTCCACGGCGTCGGCGCGCTCTATGGGCCGATGTGGCGGCCGTTCGGGCTCCGCGCGCTCCGCGCTGTCCGAGTAGCCGCGCTGCTGGATACGGATGGGGGTCCGCGGCTGCCGCCACAGGTGCTGGGGGGGCGGCTTCAGGGTGGCCTGGCCCTCCCGGGGCCCAGGCAGAGACAAAGACAGGCTCCTCTCCGAGGGGACGGCCGGGGGCTCCATGGCCCTGGCCCCCACCTGCACCCTAGGGGGCCCTGGCCTCTCCAAAACAGCTGAACCCTGCTCAGCTGCGCGCCAGCTGATGCGCCCGGGGTCCCGCAGGTGCGCCTGGCCTCGGTGGGGCCATGGCGTCCCGGGAAGAGACCCGGGGGCGCTGCGGGCCGATCGCCCCCGGGCCGGGCGCGGAGGTTCCCTGTCGGCGCCTTGGCTCTCCGTTCGATGCTCGGCAGCGCTCTCGGCGTTCAGCGTCCCGCTCGGAGCCAGCCCAGGCTCCCCCGCCCCGTCCCGCCTCTCCCCGCCCCCCGCCCGCCGCGGCTGTCAGCACCGCCCCCCTCCTCCTCCGTCCGGGCCAGTGGGGGGCAGCCACCCAAGGAGGGGGCCCTTCCCGCCCACGCAGAGCCCCGCTCCCCGCGGGGAGGGGGAGCCGGAACTCGGCTCTCTCCAGAGCTCCCTGCCTTAGTCGCGGTGCACACGGGTACCAAGGAGTTAAACGGTTAATCCGATCATGAAGGAGACACCCGACTGGTTGCCGGTGTGTCAGTCAGTCTGTCCATCATGGTGGGGGCGGAGCCCAGTGCGGACTTGTCCTCGCCTCTACCCCTGGCCAGGGGGAGCTGGTGAGGAGTGGTCCCGGTAACTCGGACGCGGTCCCTGCAGCGGGCTGCGACGGTGTTCGGGGAGTCTCCTGTTGGTGGGTCAGGGGATGGCGATGGTGTGTGCCCGGGGCGGGATGTGCGCGCACGTGGCCTCTTCCGAAGGTTTGTCTGTGTTTTCGTTGTCTGCTCGAAGTGTGTGCGCGCACGTGGTTGGCTGCTGCGATCTGCCTGTTTATCTGGATTTCGCTGTGCGTGTATGTGCCTGTCTGTGTCTGAAGGAAGTGTGTGCACGTGTGCTGCCTGTTTGGAGGGTGTGCGCCTCTACAGGGTCTGTTCTGGTGGCCTGGGAGCTGTGCCTGTGTTCCCACGCGATTGGGTGTGTACTGTGGTCGGTCCGCGCTTGCGGAGTTTTGCACTCGACTCTGCCTCTGTTTGACTGGTGTCTGAGAGAGTCAACGTGTGTTGGTGTGTGTGTGTGTGTGTGTGTGTGGTCGACCTGGGGCCGCTTTGAGGTGTTTCCCTTTGGTTTCTGTGTGGCTCCGGAAGGATACCCGGTGGCTGATACCCCAACTGCCCGCCCACCGCTCTGTGCGTCGCTGCCTCTTCTAAAGCGCTTCTGCAGGAGGTAAACTGAGGCAGGTCCCGGGCAGCCGCGGGACGCACTCCCGTGCCCTTTTCAGGCGAGTAAACAGCCGCGCCTCCTCCCCGCTGCCCCCGCCGGCAGAGCCCCCCTTCCGGCACCTAAATCGGGAGTCGCCGTGACTCACGCTCCCGCCTCCCCCAGCGCCGCGCCGAGCGCGAGCGAGCAAAGAGCTAGCGGGATCCGAGAGCCCTCCCTTCCCCCCGCCCCGGCCCGGGACCGAGCCCTGGTGAAGGAGGCTGCGGGGCAGAGGGCCGTGTACACACCCTTGTGCCCCATCCCCCGCCCGTGCCCCGGTCGATGCGCGCCCGGATTAAGGAGCTCGGAAGCCAGTCCACAAAACCAGGCCCCGCCCCTGTGCGCCCCCCTCAAGGGCTCCCCCGGGCAGGCCGTGCCGTCTGCCACCGCCCTCCCTCCGCACTGTTCTTATTAAAAAAAGAGAGAGAGAGAGAGAGAAAGCTCCAACCCCCACAGCCGCTTTTCTCCCTGCCAGAGGGGGCTCCGGGCGTGGGCGAACGCGGAGCTAGAACCGCCCTGCCATTAGCAGCCGCTGAATGTCCCAGAGGCCAGAACTGTGTCCCCCACTTCTCTCGGGGACCCTCCCCACAAGTGCATACCCAAAAAAAGCTTCTAGGGAATTCACAAGGGCTGTGATTCCTCCCCAGATCACTTGAGGGTCTTGGGTTGGACCAAATTCTTGGGGTCAGGGGTATTGTTGGATTGGCCAAAGCTCAGAGTGGGGTAAATGCTGTGTGTGTGGGGGTCAGGTCACAGCGGGGGTGGCAGAAAAAGGAAGGCCCAAGGCAGTGGGCCAGAGCAGGTCACTGGATCTGTGGCCTGAAGGAGGCTAGAGGGATTTGGAGTTGGGGTGGGGGGTTCATTAAGCCATTTGGAGAGGAGAATGACAGTCACTTCTTCCCTCATCTGGAAATGAATCATTGTAGCATGATCCAAGCAGAGACCCTGGAGCCCTTTGAGTAGACAAAGGGGTGGGTGGGGAGATTGAGGCTGCAGAAAACAGTGGCCCGAGGAGGGCAGTGGGGACAGGGCCCGCCAGCAGCCAGGACTAGCTCAGTCGTCTGGCTTTCAAATTCATCCTTGGGCCAAGAGGAGGGTTGAAGTACCCTCTGAGGACCCCAGATGAGAAAGAGCAAGGAAGTTCAGTGTGAAGCTAGGCTCAGAAGAAAGAAAAATGCCAGCCCAGACCCCCTGCAGTGTCCCACTATCCCCTTTTAACGCCTTGAAGAAACGACATCCTCTTAGAAAGGGAAATAGAGGTGCACACGGATTGGTGGGACGTGTACTCCCTAACCTGTCCCAGCTTTCTGCTTATGGGAGCATTCTTGCAGACTGGAGGGTCCAAAACCTTTCTAAAACCCTGCTCCTTGCTGGCGGAGGCAGCTGCAAAATGGAAGAAGGGGTTCCTCTAAAGCCTGCAAGAGGTGCCACTTGGGGGCGGTGGGATGTCACAACCTGATCCACCAAGCTCCAGGAGAACTTTCAGCTGGTTTTGCACAACTCAGGAAGCCAGGAGCCTGGAGCAAAGGAAAGGGCTGGTGGCTGGAATTAGCCCAGCTGGCCCTGTTCCTCCATCCCACC
Organism: Bos indicus; assembly: GCF_029378745.1. Lineage (NCBI taxonomy): Eukaryota > Metazoa > Chordata > Mammalia > Artiodactyla > Bovidae > Bos > Bos indicus. The sequence goes on along the minus strand of NC_091766.1, from coordinate 14,700,217 downwards.
TCCCAGCCCGGTCCACCTCCCGCCTACCTGTCAGCTTTGGTGATGGAAATTCGCGGAGGGATCAGCAGCGGCAGAGTGGTGGGCCGAGGAGGCAGAGGGACCCCAGGGTCCAAGGGCTCAGGCTCAGCCCAGCCTAGGCCTGGACCCGTGGAGAGGCGTCGGCGAGGGCGTCGGAGGTCAGCCCCCAGCATGTTGGCTCGGCCCGGCTCGGGGGTCTCTCGAGGCCTCTGAGGTGAGACAAGGGCGGGATAGGGGTACAGCCTGGTCAGGCAGCTCTGAGCTCCTCCCCGCAGTAACGTGCCTCCCTGGCCATCTGAGAGAGGCGCCTATGGGGATTAAGGCTTCTGTGCCCCGCTCCCATTTTAGCATCCCTCTCACAGAGGGGGCGTCCCCAGCTCTTACATTTGAAAGGTGCCCTTTCTCAGTCATAATTTTTGTGGGGTTCCCTTTTGATGTCTCCATCCTGGGGCTTCTGGGGCCTCATGCCTGTAGTCCGTCCTCACCACGAAACCTTTCTAACACATCACCACCCTCCACGTCTACGAAGCCTCTTAAATGTATGTGGCCTCCTCCCTTCCTTACATCTGAGACCCTAAAGACCTTCAGCCCCAGCAACTCTCCGCACCCACCCTACAATCCTCTCCCTATTGGGAAAACCCCTGGAAGGCCCTGCCTTCTAACCCTGGGCTAAGAGCCTCTTAATCCGGGCAGCAGCAGAATAATGAAGTCAAGGGAGTAAACTGAGGCACGAGGGGACAAGACTTGATGCCTCGAGGAAGTAGGGCCAGGCTTAGTGAGCAGCTGTGGTCACTAGGGGGCTCCCGACCCCCAACCCAACCCAAACCTCGTCCCCAGCCCCGCCCCGCCTCTCGCACCTCGTCCCCGGTTCCGGCCACCGACAGGACACTGCGACTCCTCTTCATTTCGCCAAACTAGCGTGCCTCGGGTGCTCCATGTCATGCCCCGGCTAGTGCCTCCTACAGGACCAGGCCAAAGGCGTCTACCATCAGCGCCCTGGGGCTCCCCCTGCGGGCTGAGCATGGAATCCACCTCCGCACCTCGCCAATTGCCTCTCCCGGGGCGTGACGTCAGCGGGTGACTGACGCACTGCCTGTTGGTGACGTCACACGCACGTTGCCAGAGCAACAGCTGACGCACGGCCGGGCTCTGAACAGTGTCAATGCCTAGATTGGCCACTGGGGGGCCGGGAGCCTCGGGCCCGGGTCGCCCCAGCCCCCACCGGTCCTCCTGCGGGGGCTTCCCCAGCCTGGGGATCCCTCAGAGAAGACCGGGAGCTCCCAGAGCCGGCCACGTGTGGCGCGTGGTCTGAGCTGGGGGCCGGAGGAAGCGTCTCCTCCGAGCTGTTGGGATTTTATGCCTAAACCCGAAATAGCTCCGATGTGCGGGGGCCGGGCGCAGCGAGACGGCGGTTTGGGCACAGATGGGGGACGCGCAGGCAGAGGCTCGCGGAGACAGACAGGGACGCGTGGAAATAGAAACAGACAGACAGGGACACAGACGCAACTCCCGGTGAAGAGTGCGCTCTGCTGCCGGCAATCCCTATCTAAAAGCTTGGGGGAGGGGAAGCCTGGCTCGCTCTACCTTTGCACCCAGGCGCTGCAAATTATGGCTGTGTGGCCGTAGGTCAGTGCATTAAACTCTCTGAGCCTGTTTCACCTCTGTGAAATGGAATGATAATTCTTACAGGTTCTATATGAGAATGAAATGAGATCTGCTGCTAAGTCGCTTCAGTCGTGTCCGACTCTGTGCGACCCCAGAGACGGCAGCCCACCAGGCTCCGCCGTCCCTGGGATTCTCCAGGCAAGAACACTGGAGTGGGTTGCCATTTCCTTCTCCAGTGCATGAAAGTGAAAAGTGAAAGTGAAGTCGCTCAGTCGTCTCCGACTCTTAGCGACCCCATGGACCGCAGCCTACCAGGCTCTTCCGTCTATGGGATTTTCCAGGCAAGAGTACTGAAGTGGGGTGCCATTGCCTTCTCCAGAAATGAAATCAGACCATATTGAATTCTTGAAGAACTGGCACTCAGTAATTGCTTAATAAATGCTATTGACATCTGAGCCTGCTGCTGTTCAGTCGCTAAGTCCTGTCTGATCCTTTGCGATCCCATGGACTGCAGCCCACCAGGGTTCCCTGTCCTTCACCATTTCCCAGAGTTTGCTCAAATTCATGTCCATTGTGTCGGTGATGCCATCCAACTACATGTCATCCTCTGTCACCCACTTCTCCTCCTGCCCTCAGTCTTTCCCAGCATCAGGCGTTTCCAGTGTGTCGGCTCTTTGCATCAGGTGGCCAAAGTATCTGAACCTGTGGGAGCCCATTAGAATCCACATCAGATCGTGACCCTCCTCTGCTCAGAGCCCTCCATGGCTTTCACCTTCTTCAGAGGAGACATCAAAGTCCTCAACAAGAGGCTCACAGAGTCCTGCATAACGTCTCTGTCCTCATTCCTCCCACTCTCCCCTAGGCTCACTCTGCTCCATCTACACTGGCCCCTTGACTGCTTCTGGACACACTTGGCATTCTCTAACCTCAGAGCCTTTGCACTTTCTGTTCCCTCTGCCTTAAATATCCACAGGTCCCTCACATCCTTCAGGTCTTCGTAACATCTCACCTTTTCAGTATTTCTCGCCTCCCCACTGCTGTTTAAAGTTGCTAGCCCCTCAGGATTCCTGAATTTTCTTATCCTGCTGTATTTTTTCCATAGAATTTATCACCTAAATACATACTATGTAATTTACTTATTACATGTACTGTTGGTCTTGTTCTACCCCAGAATATCAGCTGCAGGAGGACAAAAATATTTTATCTGTTTTATTAATTACTATATGCCCGGTGCCTAGAACTGAATCTGGAACATAGTAGTCTCTTACTAAGTTTTTGTTCAATGTCGGGTTATTATTTTGAGGACTCAAGAGCATATTTATTAAGTTCCTAGAAAGTCTACTATGGACTGGCCACATTACTCCCTACCTTGGCTCTTATTACTTTTTCTTGCCCTATAGCTCTAGCTATAGCACTTCAGTTCAATGTCAACTGGTAGAAATGAATATAAACATCATCTTACCCATGCAGCACTTAGCACCAGGCAAGCTCATGACAGACAGCTGTTGAACAAATGGATGTATGTATGAATATTGTTCAATGGTCACCTTCACTTCTCGACCAGACTCAATCAGTCGGTGTTCTGGGCTCCCACTGCTGCTTATTCTGCCCCTATTAAAGCACTCATCATTTGAGGTTATATTTTTATTCCCCACTACAGCTCTGTGAGGGCAAGAAATGGTACGCATTCATCGTGGTCCCCTGCACATAGTCTCAGTGAATGCTGAAAGAATAAGTGAGGGAACAAATTAGCATAAAGAGAAAGAGGCACCCTCTCTTCTGTATGCAGACAGACCAGACACATATGCTCAGACAGGCAGAGAAAGGGTCACGTAGTAAGGACCAGGCTTCGGCTCCAGTGTTAACATTGACCTGTATTCAAATCCTGACTGTACCACTCCTCATTAGCTGTGTATCTGGGGGCAAGCTTCCCAGCCTCTTTGAGCTTGTTTGCTGATCTTCAGTTTCCATCGTAAAATGGGGATAATATTCCTACCTACCTGAGGAGGTTGTTGTGAAGATGAAGTGAAGTAATGCATGTAAGTTTCTGAGCACAGTGCCTGGTTCCTAGTATGTGCTCATGGAACAGTAGCCACTATCATAATAATATTATCACTGTTGTTGATTCAGTGGAGCTATAGACATATTCCCAGGTGACTCTAGTGATAAAGAACCCTCCTGCCAGTGCAGGAGACATAAGAGATGCCGGTTCGATCACTGGGCCAGGAAGATCCCTTGGAGGAGGGCATGGCAGCTTACTCCAGTATTCTTGCCTGGAGAATCCCATGGACAGAGGAGCCTGGAGGGCCACCGACCATAGGGTCCCAAAGAATTGGACACGAATGAAGCGACTTAGCAGCACATTAACAGAGATTCCTCCCATCCTCCCCCTCATCCCACTGGCCTCCTCCCTGTTCCTCAAACACTTTGAGCATATTTTGATCTTAGGGCCTTTGCGCTTGATCTTCCCTCCCCTGGAAAACCACCCTCAGATATTCTGTGCTCTTCCCACCTCCAATCTCCCTGACTCTGCCTTAATTTTGTTTTAGAATTATGACATTCTAACAAGATATATAATTTACCTATCCTTTTATTAGCTATTGCCTGTCTTTTGATTAAGACATGAGGTCAATATGTTGGTCTGTTTTGTCCCCTGCTAAATCTTCAGGATCTTGGACAATGCTGGTAGAGAGTAGGTGCTCAACAAATGCCTCTTGAGTGGATGAATAAAACCACTGGACTCCCTTATCTCCTTCACCTCTCTGCTCAAAGTTACCTCTTTTCAGAGGCCTTCCGACATGGATGTCTCCCCCTACCCCATCTCCTTCTGCCTCTCACTCAGGTTTGTTTCTCTCCTCAGCATTCATCGCCCCTGGGGTATTATATATTTCTGTTTTTGCTTGCCCTACCCCTTAGTTCCATGAGGTCAGGGGATTTTTCTGTCTTGTTCTAAGGCCAGCATCATGGACACATGACCTGAGCAGTCACACAGGGCCCCATGCTTAGAAGGTTTAATGTGCTACTGTCATGGTCTTGTCGTGGTCTAAAGTCTTACATTAAAATTTTTTTTTAATTAAAAAATAATTTTTGGCCACTCAGCATGTGGGGTCTTAGTTCCCCAACCAGGGATCGAATCTACTCTCCCTGCATTTGAAGTTCAGAGTCTTAGCCACTGGACTGCCAGAGAAATCCCTTAATAATAATAATTTTAAACTGGGGTCTTGCATTTTCATCTGGTCCTGGGCTCTGCAAAATTCTGCAGCTGATTCTGGCTGTATCCTCAGTGCCCAGAACAGCCCATGGTAGGTACTCAAGGATTTGTGGAATGAAGGAAGGAGTGGAGGAGGCCAGGGGGCGGAGGTGGAGACACACACACGCCACCACTGCCTGGACACTTGTGCATCTTTGTAGAAATCAGCCCTGGCAGAAACCTGGGCATGGGAGGCAGGTCCTCAGAAATTGGCTTGAGTGCCCAGGAGGTGGGGGAGCCGCTAAACCTGCCTTCCCCCAATCCTGGGCAGCAGCCCACTGGGGAGGGGGTCCAGATGGCCAAGTAGGCTCAGGCTGAGGAGGGCCTCTTGACTCATCCAGCTGCTCAGGGCTCCTGGCCTGGCCTGACAGAAGCACTGGCTTCACCCAGCCCCCACCACCTTCAGGAGGACATGGCGATGGGTGGCCAGAGAGGGATGGAAATGATGATGAATGCCCTTGTCTGCAGCTTGCCCAGATCATTCAGGCCTAAGGAGGGACAGTGACTACCCAAGCTCCATGCCTTGGAGCTGGGAAGGACTCTCAGCTCCACCCCCTCCCCATGGGGCATATGTGTGTGCAAATGCATGTATGTGAACATGAGACTTTGTACATGGCTGTCCGTTTGCAACTGGACAGGTAGAACTCTCTGGGAGTCTGAGTATTGTGTAGATGAAAGCAGATCATACTTGCCAGGAGTGTGTGTATGTGACAAAGTGATACCACATCAGTCTATGTGGGCATAAGGCTGGCTCTGTGTGTGTGTGTGTGTGTGTGTGTGCATGCACACATGTGAGGAGGGTGCCTACATATGGATGCAGAATCTTACACTGGTCAGAAATGTGGATTCTGGGTTCAGATCTTTGCACAGCCACCCAGTATCTATGCAGCCTTAGGCACTTTTGGTTCTCCAACCTGTATATGGTGTTTGCGTGACAACGTTTGTCTGGATCAAAGTGTGTGTGTGTGTGTGTGTGTGTGTTTGAGAAGTAATACAACTCTTCTGGGAGGTCTTCCTGGATACCCATCTCAAAGTGGACTCCTCAATTTTTCTCTTTTGTGAATTGAATTGTGAACTGAACAATTCAGTTGCTCAATCAGGTTCCATTCTTTTCGACCCCTGGACTGCAGCCTATCAGGCTCCTTTGTCCGTGGAATTCTCCAGTCAAGAATATTGGAGTGGGTTGCCATTTCCTCCTCCAGGGGATCTTCCTTACCCAGGGATGGAAACTGTCTCCTGTACCTCCTGAGTTGCAGGCGGATTCTTTACTGCTGAGCCACCGGGGAAGCACAGTTTGTTGTTATATATTTATGTTGTTGTTTCTTCACTGATTACTAAATGTCAGCTCCATGGGGGTAGGGGGTTTTGATCTGTTCACTGCTGTGTCCTGAGCACTGGGTACATAGTAGACACTGAGTAAATACCCTTTCAGTGGATGAACATAGGGCTGTGTCTGTGTGGTATGAGGAGAGAGGGGCTGATAGATGTCATGGGTTCCTGGAGGGACCTGTGCTCAAGTCTGGTCTCTATTCTCTTCCATTCTTGGCTGTTCACAACCATTTCTTCAGCCATCCTCACTTGTATGGGAATGACAACATCCCATCAACTTCCTGTACTGCCTTTGATGACATCTTTCCCCTTTTCTGGGTCTAAGGGACTCACTTGCCTCATCTGTAACATGGGAGACAGGATGGGTTGGTTCATGACTAGCCTCCTACCTGACCTAAAGCACTATGAAAATAGTTTCAATCAAATTCCCTCTTTAATTAATTCAACATTTATTATGCACCTATTGTGTACCAGGTACTCTTCTAGACCGGCCCTGCCCCCGTGGAGCAGAAAGTGAATGATGAAGGCAGATACAAACCATAAAATCTCATTGAATCTTGGACACCCTTCCCTGAAATCACTCTCCATGCCTCATGGAATTTTAGTCTTCACAGTCTAAAATCACTGAGGGGTTTCTCTGTTCACATATTGATCTTGCTCCCTCAGCAGTCTCCAGGGTCAGCCAAGCCGGGACCCAGCTTGTCTCTTTGGTTGCTGTAGTCTGACCACCCAGCCACAGGGCCCTGACATACAGTAGGCACTTGGGAAATACGTGTGGAGTGAGCTTGAAAATAAATGACGGACTAATGCGGACTCGAAAACAAGACCTCCCCTAATCCTGGGTGAGTCATTACCCACTTTGCAGATGAGGAAATTGAGGCTCAGGAAGGCAAAGCCGTTTGCCCAGTCCCACAACCGCAGCTAAGCAGTGTGTGGCTGTGAGATGCAGCAGAGGAAGCTTGGGAGCCCAGAGGAGCATTCCCAGCCCCCCACCCCCACCCGAGAGATACCACACATCCAGCTGGAGATGCGCTGATGGGAGGTGGGTGGTTGGGAGGGCGAGCGACAGTGCGAAGCAACTCACGGGTATCTGTCTCAGTCCCCAGGAGTGGAGATGCTGTGTTGGTAGGAGATTAGTAAAAGCCTGGAGCTGATGGGGGAGCTTCCGGCGCCCTGTCCCCAATTCTGGGAGCTGGGGCTCCTGGCACCCTGATTCGTTGGGGCCAGGCAGCTCCAGTCTCCGAAGCTAGGTAGAGACACCCCCCGCCCCCCGCCCCCGCTCCCCCCTCCCCGAGCCTACACGGGAATCCCGATTCGGGGTCCTCCCTATACACCCTCAGCCTGGAGGCCAGCCTGCAGCCCTCAACCGGCTACGTGGGGGGCCCTGACTTTCTTGGGGGGCGATGGAATTCCCCTCTCCCCGCCCGGAGCCCCTCCCTCCCGGGCGCCAGGTCCCCCTCCCGGCCGCAGTCGTAGTCCAAAGCTTACCTTGCAGGGGGGCTGGGGAGGGGATGCCCCGCCCTCTCCGGCCTGGGGGGCGGGAGGGGACCGGGGTGTTCAGCCCCTTTGTTTGCCGGTGTGTGTGTGTGTGCGTGTGCGTGTGCGTGTGTGTGTGTGTGTGTGTGTGTGTGTATGTGTGAGATCGGGAGCCCCGCTGGGATGTAGGTCCGTGCGCGCGCGTACCCGGGCCTTGACGGCCGCTGTGATGCTGAACTGCCAGGGTTGGAAGAGGAGGAGGAAAGGGGGACTCCCCCGCCCTGGCCCGCCTACTCGCGGGTTTGAATGGACCGTGAGGGGGAGGGGCGGCAGCGGGCGGGCGCTTTTGTCCGGATGGCCCCACCCCTTCCCGGGGCCGGGGAATCCCCCACACCCCACCCATTTAAAGACCTTTACTCCTTTCTCTCCAGCGCCCCCACAAAGGCCTGCTTGGTTGGGGGGAATCTGGAATAGGCGCCCTTCACTCAAGTGGCTGAATCTCCTCCCATTCTCCCTGTCCTCCGCCCTGCGCCCTTTAATCTGAGATAATCCTGGCCCTAGGCTGCAACGCAGCCTTTTATCCCAGTATCAAAGCGGGGGTAGGGATATATGAAAATGTGTGGCTGCGGTCGCCCAAGCTCAATGTAATGGAGTTCTTAGAGTCCGGGACGAGGAAGGGGATCCCAGACGAAAGAGGGAGGGACTGCGAGGAGTCCCAGAGTACCTCGACGGAGAAAGACCCCCTGCGTGCGCACTTCCAAGCTCTTCCACCCCTCCCCCACCTGGCGCGGGGCACCAGCACTGGCCGCTAGTTAGACACTAGCGACACCCAGCGGAGGCATGGGGAACCGCCGTGGATAGGCTCCCGAGGCCCGTTAAGTGCGGTCGGGTGATTCCAGAGGGGGCGTGTATGCGCCAATCCCGGCTAAGGAGTGGCAGAAGATGGGGGAGGCGAGAGGGGAAGCTGTGGTCCGAGCCAGGGAAACACCAGTTCTCAAGGCAGGGCCACATCGCCCCCATCTAGGCTCCTCGAGGGCAGGGCCACAACCTTCCTTCACTTAGACCCTCCCAGAGCAGGGCCTTGTACCCCTTGGACTGGGAAGGTCCTTTCCCATCAGGCACCATCTCCAGCACAAAGTCCCTCTTCACAAAAGACGGGAGCGAGGTCTTTCGCCGAGGCCGAGCCCCAGCAGTGGGCTCAGGCTGACGTCACTGTGGCGTGGCTAAGAGGACAATCCTCTTTCTCAGTCTTGCCAACTGCCCCCTTTCCCAGGGCTGCCGTAAACGCCCACCGTGGGGTAGCGGGAGATGAGGGGGGCTCGAGGTTGGCGAACCCACCAGTAAGTCCCCAGGAGGGGCCTAGTGGAGGCCGGAAGCCCGATGGGATGAGGTCTCAACGGACTCCCGAGAGCCGAAACACGTGCGCAGGGCTCTTTAAGAACTTGGTCGCCAGTGCCGCTGCTGAGGTTACTAAGGATGTGACGTCACGCGCGGGCGGGGCGTGCGCGCCCGGGCGGAAGCGGAAGGGGCGGGGCTCCGCGGGCTGAGTCTCAGTGCTGCCGCCGCCGCCGCCGCCGCCGCCGCCGCCGCTACAGTTACCAGAGCCCTGGAGGGCTGGGCCCCGAGGCAAGATGGTGGACTACAGCGTGTGGGACCACATCGAGGTGTCTGACGATGAAGACGAGACGCACCCCAACATCGACACCGCTAGCCTCTTCCGCTGGCGGCACCAGGTAGAGCGCGCGCGCCCAGCCCCTTCCCCCACTCCCGGGACTCCGCTTCAGAGTTCTGACCCCTGATACTGCCGGGGGGGCCCAGCCATTAATACCTGGGATTGCCCCCTACAGCCTGGACTTTCCGAATAGCCCAGGGTTCCTCGATTCAATTCCGGGGCCATAGAATTGCCGGGACCCCTGAGTTCCTTACCCGCGATGCCTGCGCCCCCCCCCCCCCTTTCTAGTTTCTTCTTGAAACTCCAGGTTGACCTGTACGGCATCTTTTTAGAATTTAGACTGCCAAGATAAGCTTTTGACGTGCCTCCCAATCCTGCTTGGGATCTTCCACTTACACCCAGATTTCTACCTCAGAATCTGGATCCTGAACCTAGTCGGGTACCCAGTTAAGATCTTGGCTGTTCCATGGCCCCTCCTTACCCCTGTGCTCAGTCGCTTCAGTCGTGTCCAACTCTTTGTGACCCCATGGACTGTAACCCGCCAGGCTTCTCTGTCCGTGGGATTCTCCAGGCAAGAATACTGGAGTCGGTTGCCATTTCCTTCTCCAGGGGATCTTCTCAATCCAGGGATCGAACCCGCGTCTTTTATGTCTCCTACATTCGCAGACAGGTTCTTTACCACTGGCGCCGTCTGGAAGCCCTCCAAAACCCTAGAGTTCCCGATAGTTTGTCTATTCTGCGACCTGCTTTTCTGGATCCTTATGGTTCAGATCCAGAAGTCTTACTCCTCTGAATGAAACAATTCTGTCTTCCCCTGAGATTTCTATTCCTGGCTTGGGACTCCAACCCACACCCAAGACCCCTCCCCTAGAACAAAGATTGGCACCCCCTCCCCCCAGGGCCCTCAGTCTCATCTAGGCCTGGAATTTTGAAACCTGGGTCCTGTTCAGAATGAACCACCACCTCCACCCTGATGGAGCCTCCAATTCCGGAGGCTCTCCTTCAGCCTTCAGTACTGTTAGACCCAATTTCCCATTACATCAGGAAACCCTACCCACGTGGCTTCCTGCCCAGCCAGAACCCCTGCCCCTCCTTGGTACCTCACACCCAGTCCCCGCCCACCCCCGAGACAGACTTCAGTGGGAACCTTTGCCAGCTTCAGGATGCCTCATTCAAACCCAAGTCCAGGACCCAAATCCACCCCATCTCCCTTCTGACCCAAACTTGGTGTGTTCTTAAATACCCACAATGACCCTGCTGTTACAAGGAACCCTCCCATCCTGATTCCAGATTCACTGCCCCTTCTTTTATCTATTTTCCCCCAAATACAGACCCCCAGAATCCCAAGTCTGTATGTTCTTTCGACAGCCTGCAAACCCCCCCCCACCCCCCGCCCCCCGCCCAGCTGTGCTCACAGGCCAACAGAATGACTCTCCTGAGACCTTGTGTGCTAACTTCTTGCTCCACCAACTCAGAGCTCTTACACCCACATTCCAGGGGCTGCTCTGCTCTCACGCTTATGGCATATACCTCCTAGAACCTTCCAGTTAGGAAGGCCTCATTTTATCTTCCCATGTATCAGTTTGCAGTTGTTTATCCAGAAACTCCTAGAAGCGCCCTTCCTCATCCTGCTGAGACACAGTAACCGTGCCTTCATCTAGTCCCGGTTCTGGGTCCAACCCATTTCTTAAAGCAGCAGCCTCCTGGCTAGGGCTTCCCTGGTGGCTCAGATGGTAAAGAATCTGCCTGCAATGCAGGAGACCAGGTTCAATCTCTGGGTGGGGAAGATCCCCTGGAGTAGTGAACAGTGACCACTCCAGTATTCTTGCCTGGAGAATCCCATGGACAGAGAAGCCTGGCAGACTACAGTCCATGGGGTTGCAAAGAGTCGGATACGATTGAGTGCCTAACCCTTTCACCTGGCTAGTGTACCTGGTGGGCAAGCCACTGGAGTGGAAAAAGAAAGTTCTAGCATTTCTCTCTTGCCACATGTGACATTTTATGATGAAATATTGAAGCTCTCCGCAAAGCTCTAAAGCCTATTCTTGGGAACACCTATTCTGGTCACGTAGTTGATCTCTATCACCAGGTTTGGTCCTGCTGGTTTGGGAGGCCATGCCCGCTCCCATACAGTGTCCTCTCACCACGCCCGACTCCCTCCTGGCGCAAAACCTTTTCCTGTCCAACCGCTGAGGACCCAGGGCTGTCGTGGAGATGAGTGGAGGCAGGGAGCCTGGTGTCTCCAGCATGAGGTTCCGCTGCCAGTGACCGGCAGCCTGAGCTCCAGCCCTGCCACAGGACCATCACTGCTTTGGGGGAGCGAGCCCCCTGCCTCCATGAGACTATCGTGAAAATGAAATGAGATTAGATCTGGAAAGAACTTGGCTCAGGGCCTGGGAGGAAAGAGTAAGCAATACTAAGAGTGGAAGAGGGGATTAGCCAAAAGGTGGCCTGGTACCCTTGTGAGCACAGGCCTGCCCGACTGGGTTCATATCCTGCTCCTTCTGAATATCACTGACTTGCTGTGATCCAGTGAGGTGTTTTATTTTATTTTATTTTTTAATTAATTTGACCACACAGGGTCTTAGTTACAGTGTGCTGGGTCTTTAGTTGCAGCATGTGGAATCTATTAATAGTTCCCTGACCGGAGATCAAACTGGGGCCCCTTGCATTGAGAGCACAGAGTCTCAGCCACTGGACCACCAGGGAAGTCCCCCGAAGTGAGTTTTGATCGCTGTGTGCCTCAGTTTCCCCAGCTGGCGGTCTTAATAGTGCCTACCCAACAGGCTTGCTGTGAGAGCCGCCTTATGAATTTAACGTGTGTACTGCTTGCGGGACAGCACTGGAACGTAATAAGCTTTGTGGAAACTTTAGCTCCTGTCGTCATCATTGCTTGGATAATTCATGTTCATGGTAAAAAATAAAAAATAATCCCAAGGCTCCAGAAGGGGACAAGTGAGTCTTCCCAGTTCTAGCTCCCTGGCTCCCTTGCCCAGAAACAGCTGCCAATCCTGGTTTCTCTTGGCTTCTTCCAGTGAGCCGGGCGGCATCCAGGTTCTGTGAGCCTCGGGTCCCCCCTTTCTGTGTAAGGCAGGAAACAGGGACACCTGTGGCCCCATCTCGCCACTGAGGTTTCTGCCCTGCCCAGCCTGACACAGCCTCTCCCGGAGGTGTAAAGCCCAGGTTGGGCAGGCTGCCACCCCTAGCAGAGCAGCTCCAGGAGGCCTTTATTTAGCTTTGGCCTCCGTGGCGACTGCTCAGAGGATGCCGGGGGATTTTGATGGCCACCCAGCAGATATCAGCGGTGTGGTAGGTTCCTGATGTCCCCTGAGGCCAGCGGTGATGCCAATAGCCCCTTTCAAGGCGGGGGAAGGTTTCAGAAAGACATGGGCCTATCGTGAAGAAAGGGAGGCAGCAGCGGCTGCAAGGCCTTAAGGGTCTTGTCCACCCCTTAACCAAATGGGAAAAGTGAGGCTCGTGATTGGCCATGTCAGTCCAGTGGGGTGTGAGAGAAGGGCTCGGGTCTCCCGGTTCTCACCCACATGTGCCTGGCCTTGTGCTGGAGCCTGGAGATATGAGCTCGGGTAAAGCACAGAAGTAGGTTAGCAACTATTCTGGTGACCGTGGCCATGACGATGGTGAGGACAGTATGTTGCAAGCGGTTTCCTTGAGGTAACTCGTTTAATCCTCACAACAACCCTGTGAGGCCCCATTTCATAGGGCTTCCCAGGTGGCGCTGGTGGTAAAGAACCTGCCTGCCAGTGCAGGAGACACCAGAGTCGTGGGTTCGATCCCTGGTTCGGGAAGATCCCCTGGAGAAGGAAACGGCAATTCGGAGGAGCCTGGCGGGCTGCAGTCCATAGGGTCACAAGAAGTCGGACACAACTGAAGCAATTCAGCACACCCGTTTCATAGAGGGGGACACCGAGGCAGGGGGAGGTGTAAGCGACCTTGCTAAGGTCACATTGCCAGTAGGTGTGGAGCTAGGTGCTCTGATGCAGTAGCAACTGCTCCCAGTTACCAGGCATGTGCTAGATATTGAAGTGCACTTTCTTGTTTGAGCCCCAGAAAGGGAGACTGTCCTGTTGGACAGACAGTGATGACAGCAGCAAGTGTGGTAATTGGGCTGACTGCGCGTCCAGCAGGGCTCTGGCCTGTACAGCCTCTTTCGTGTCTTCCAGTGCGAGCTCGTGAGGTTGGTGCTGTTGTCCGCCTCTGACAGATAAGGAAACTGAGGTTTGGGAATTGGCCCAGAGACTCCCAGCCATTATGTGGTGGCCGTGGGGTATGACCCTGGGTCTGGGGTCTCAAGGCTTTCCACCAGCATCTCATCATGTCACCTGATGATCACCGAGGGGCCTTTGGGGCTCAATGACTCTAGGAGTCTCGCACTTGGGAAGGCTTTGTTGAAGCTGAGACTTGCGGACAAATCAGATGGAGCGAGGGGAGTTCCAGCAGCGAGGAATAGCATGTGCAGAGGCTAAGAGGCAGGAGAGAGCCGGTCCATTCGGGGAGCCACAAGGGCCGGCATTGGTCTGAAACCCAGCCCCTCAAGGAACATTAGTGCCATTTGGACAGCTTGGGGCAGGAATTTGGGGTCCCCTCTGAACAGGGAGGGCTGTGGTCAGATGGATGCGTTTCCAGGACTCTGGCAGCTTCTGAGCCTGGATTGGGGGGATGGGGATGGCATCTCTCAGGGTCCAGTGTGTGGCTCTGGGTTGAGCAGACAGTGCAGGGAACCAGGGGCAGGTGATGGAAAGCTGTGGCACCTCTCAGTGTTCAGGCCATGGCTCTGGGTTGAGCAGACATTGCGGGGAGCTGGGGGAGGTGATGGGGAACTGGGGCAGGGGTGGACAGTGACAGAGCCCCGTGACCCAGTGAGGGGTCTGGATGAGGAAGCTGAGATGACGTGCCGCCACTCAGCTTGGGGTGCAGCAGAAGAGTTCTGGGGAGCAGCGTCTAGGATGGGGGTATGCAGGAGTTTGGTGGGTACCACACTGGGCTTCAGAGGCATGTTGGCCTGGAGACAGCTGTGCAGGCCCTGCGGATCCAGATGCAGCACATGGGGTGGAGCACATTAGAGGAACGACTGGAAAGGAAACTCGTGGTGATTTGGTGGCAGAGAGGGAGGGAATGACTCACAGCAGGCCTCAGCTGGGGGCAGGAGGCAGGGGCGAGGGTCTTCCCTGAGGGAGGATACAGCAGAAAAATAGGTTTGGGGGAGCTCAGGTGGGGAGTTCAGTCTTGGGCACAGACCTGGTGGTGCCTGTAAGACACCAAGACAGCAGTGGCTGGAGGGCCATGTGGCCAGGGTAGGGTGCTTGAGTGTTACCGAGGGTGCTCCAGGCAGGAGGGGAGCCTGAGACCCTGGGGAGAGGGGAGGCCTTCTTCCAACGTGTGATTATTACATCCAACAAGTCTTAAGTCCCTGCTGTGCACCAGGTTCCTGGGTCTAGAGTCACAAGAGTGATCAGATCCCCACCTTTGTGGAGCCCGTCTCCTTGGAGGTGGACAGCACCCAAAACAGGGGAGAGAACTGTCACAGAATATTGTCAGATGACAAGTGCTGAGGAGGAAGATCAGGCAGAGCAGAAGAGGGGGCGATTGTGATCCTCAGCAGCATCAAGGAAGGCCTCATCTGGAAGGGACATTTTTTTTGAGTGCGCTGCATGACTTGCAGGATCTCAGTTCCCCATCCAGGGATTGAACCCTGGTCCCCAGCAGTGGAGCCTCAGAGCCCTAATCACTGGACCACCAGGGAATTCCCCGTAAGAGGCATTTGAAGATGATGAGGATGCAGGGTTTAGGGAGGTGAGGTAGATCTAAAGAGAGAACATTCCAGGCCAAGGGAACACACAGGCAGTGCAAAGGCCCTGAGGCTTGAAGTGAGTTGGGAAAAGGTGAGGCAGCCATTGTGGCTGGAGGGAGGGGCGGAGCAGGAGGAGATGAGGCTGTGGAGGAGACTGTTGTGCTTGGCTTTATGGGCTCTGGGGAGGACTTAGGCTTTTGCTCTGAATGAGGTAGGAGTCATAGAAGGTTCTTATTTTTAAAAATATTTATTTATATACTTGGCTGCATTGAGTCTTAGTTGTGGCATGCAAGATCTTTATGCCACAAGATCTTTGATCCTGTGTATTGCAGTACACAGGCTCTTTAGTTGTGACCTGTCGGCTTAGTTGCCCCAAGGCATGTGGGATCTTAGTTCCCCAACCAGGGATCAAACCACTTTCCCCTGCATTGGAAGGCGAATTCTTATTCACTGGACCGCTGGGGACGGCAGCCATAGAAGCTCCTGTGCAGAGAAGGGACCCGCCCTAGCTCAGGCCTACTTTAGGGGTGAGAGCAGGAGCCTGGAATCCAGTGCATGGAGGTTGGTGTGGACCTTCTCTGGGGTCATCCCAGGTGCCAACTGTGGAGAGCCTGGGGCCGGGGACAGGGCCAGGCTGTTCCCCAGAGTGACGGGCAGTGCCCAACCCTCAGGCCCGGGTGGAGCGCATGGAGCAGTTCCAGAAAGAGAAGGAGGAGCTGGACAGGGGCTGCCGCGAGTGCAAGCGCAAGGTGGCCGAGTGCCAGCGGAAGCTGAAGGAGCTGGAGGTGGCCGAGGGAGAGGGCGGCAAGGCCGAGCTGGAGCGGCTGCAGGCTGAGGCGCAGCAGCTGCGCAAGGAGGAGCGGAGCTGGGAGCAAAAGCTGGAGGAGATGCGCAAGAAGGAGAAGAGCATGCCCTGGAACGTGGACACGCTCAGCAAGGATGGCTTCAGCAAGGTGGGCGGGGCCTGGGCGTGACGGGCAGTGGGTGGGGGCAGGGAGCACTGCGCAGATCTAGGAATGGACGGATGCTGGCGGAAAGGGGGGTAGTGCCGGAGGGGAAGGGAGCAGGTGGGGGGCCCGGCCGGTGAGGCACCCCACCAGTACCCCTCCCTCTGATCTGCTCGAAGGCCCCAGTCCGAGGCCACGCCTGCCACGCCCACGCCACACTGATGTGCACGGCGCCGTCATCGCCTCCGCTGTGGATGGGATGGGCGTTGCGGCCGCGGCCGGCCCGGCCATGTTCGAGGCGCCCCGCGGCCGCAGCCTTGCCCCAGCCCACTCCCCTTCTCGCCTCACCACAGAGCATGGTCAACACCAAGCCTGAGCAGGCGGAGGAGGAGTCTGAAGAGGTGAGGGAGCAGAAACACAAAACTTTCGTGGAAAAGTATGAGAAACAGATCAAACACTTCGGTGAGTTGGGCCCAGGCGTGGGCTCCAGGTGGGTGGTGCGCATGAGAGAGGGCCGGCCCTCTGCCTCCGGGAGGCCCTTGGAGCACCTCGCCATCGCCTTCTGGCAGGCATGCTGCGCCGCTGGGACGACAGCCAGAAGTACCTGTCAGACAACGTCCACCTGGTGTGTGAGGAGACAGCCAACTACCTGGTCATCTGGTGCATTGACCTAGAGGTGGAGGAGGTGCGTGCAGACACTGCCGAGTGGGGGGTGGGGAGGGCCCAAAAGGCTTTGCCTTTTTTTTTCTCTTATTTTTTAAATTCTATTTTTATCATTCATGTTTGTTCAGAACATTGCAGTAGGCATGAAGGGAAAAAGAATGCATTTTTAAACACTGGAGTCTAGTATAGGAAGCCATACCATTATCTCTTAGGAGGAAGAGGGCATTAATTTTACATTGAAGTTAAATATTAAGACTAGCGTCCAAGTAAGCCACGGATAAGGTCTAAGTGCAAGTTGTGTTTTCACACAATGAGGGCTGGGGACAGGAGCCCGCCACTCGGTAACACTGTCCTCCCTTCGCAGAAATGCGCCCTCATGGAGCAGGTGGCTCACCAGACCATCGTCATGCAGTTCATCCTGGAGCTGGCCAAGAGCCTCAAGGTGGACCCCCGTGCCTGCTTCCGGCAGTTCTTCACCAAGATCAAGGTAGGGAGGTGGTCCTCCTCAGGGATCAGCCTGCGGTCCACTGGGGGAGGCAGATGCGGATCCACTCGGACTCAAGCCCCTGTGATCAGAATCTCATCCATCAGCAGAGGATTAGTCCGTAGAGGAGCTGGGTAGTGGGTGGCTCCAGTGGAGATTTGGAAAGCCGAGCTGGCAGGACGTGCTGAAAGTCCCAACCTAGGTGAGGGCCGGAGTCATGGGCACCTGTGGGTTTCTTATCTGAACACCGGAAGAGCACAGCTAGGGGAGATTCAGGGCAGACCTGAGGATGATCGAGGGTAGCTGTGTTGAGCTTGAGGTGCCTTCGAGACTCCACAGGAAGACGTGGAGGAGGTGGGTGTCACAAGTCTGCAGTATAAGCGGACATTCAGTCAGATGCTTGTAAGCACAGGGGCATAAGGTTTAGCTCAGAGAAGACGGAGGAGGCTAGACAGAGCAGAGGAGAGGCCTGAGCCCCAGAGTACCCGTGATTTAGTTCAGGACCAGCTGTGGGGAGCCCTGGGGCATCCCTGAGTACCTGCATTGGGAGGGTCCTGGGCTCCCCAGTCTCCCCTGGTGAACACCCTCCCTCCCCTGCAGACTGCCGACCGCCAGTACATGGAGGGCTTCAATGACGAACTGGAGGCTTTCAAAGACCGCGTGCGGGGCCGTGCCAAGCTGCGCATTGAGAAGGCTATGAAGGAATACGAGGAAGAGGAGCGCAAGAAGCGGCTTGGCCCCGGCGGCCTGGACCCCGTCGAGGTCTACGAGTCCCTTCCTGAGGTGAGGCTCCCCAGACCCTGGCAGGTGGCAGGTGGGCTGTCAGTGGGATCCCTGGGACCTAGGCCCTGACCCCACCCCCTGCACCCACAGGAACTTCAGAAGTGCTTTGACGCGAAGGATGTGCAGATGCTCCAAGATGCCATCAGCAAGATGGACCCCACGGTGAGTAACCACACACCCAAGCCCACCTGGTCAGGCAATGTGTCTCCCCCACCTCCTCCAGCCCTGCTGACCACGTTGCTGCTGGCAGTGTCCCTCCTGGCTTCTCAAAAGAGCCAGGGAGGTTTTGTCACCTTGTGGCTGGCACACAAGACAGCCAGGCTTCATGCCCCATGCTGTCTCACTTTTATTGAGCAGCTGCTATGTGCCCAGCATCTAGATTGAGCGTCCCTGTCCCTGTGGGCTGTTTGTGAGCGCACCCAGCTGACTCCACCTTTGCCAGCAACTCAGAGAGGCCTGTTCCACAGTCTCAGTTACCCCATCAAACCAGTATCTCTCAAAAACATATTAACTCACAAAATCTGTGGGGAGGGCCAAGTACGTGGTTGGCGCTGGTGAACCTCAGCTCTTTGGAGCAGTAACAGCACTGGTAGATAAGTACCCTGAGTTTTAATAAATCTCTGTTTAAGCCCCTTCCTGCTGCTTGGCTCACTGGTTGGCCACACTGATTCCCTCATCTATAAAACGGATCTAGTCTCTAGACCAGCTCAGGGTTTCTAGAAGCTTCTATGGGGATAAGCATGTAGACCAAGGGTCTTCAGAGAGTCTGGCTCAAAGGTTCACTGCCTGTGTGTAAATAAAATTTTGTTGGAACCGCAGCAGCCAGGCTGGTTTATTTTCATCTTGTCTATAGTTGATTTTGTGCTGCAGCCATAAAATTGAGGTGTGATGGAATGAGAGGTTTTGACAGGGACCACGGCCTGCAAGCCAAAAATATCTGTTGTCTGGCTTTTTATTTTTTTTTAAAAAGTTTACTGACCCTTGTTCTAGACCTGCACTTAAAATTTGAGTTGTTTGTGCTAAGTTGCTTCAGTCATGTCTGACTCTGTGACCCCATGTAGCCTGTCAAGCTCCTCTGTTCATGGGATTCTCCAGGGAAGAATACTGGAGTGGGTTGCCGTTTCCTCCTCCAGGGGATCTTTCCGACCTGTGAATTGAACCGGTGTCTCTTATGTCTTCTGCATTGGCAGGCAGGTTCTTTACCACTCGGATTCCCAGGTGGCTCAGACAGTAAAGAATCTGCCAATCTGCCTGCAATGCAGGAGACCTGGGTTCCATCCCTGGGTTGGGAAGATCCCCTGGAGAAGGGAACGGCTATCCACTCCAGTATTCTGGCCTGGAGAATTCCATGGACTATATAGTCCTGGGGATCGCAAAGAGTTACACATGACTGAGCAGCTTTCACTTCACTTCTTTACCACTAGTTCCACCTCGGAAGTTAAATTTGAATTAAAGTTAAGTAAAATTCAGGGACTTCTCTGGTGGTCCAGTGGCTAAGACTCCACGCTCCCAGTGCAGGGAGCCCAAGTTAGATCCCTGGTGAGGGAACTGGATCCCACATGCCACAACTAAGACTCAGCTCAGCCAAATAAATGTATTTTAAAAAAATAAAATAAAAATTCAAGCTCTGTCCTTGCCTTGCACCAATCACATTCGAAGTTCTCAGTAGGCACCCACGTCTGGTAGCTGCCATGTGGGATAGCACAGATTACAGACATAGATTACAGTTTACCCTCCTCCCAGACAGCTCTGATGTAGAAAGAGCAGAAAGTGGGCTTGGGGATGTGCAGGGGACAGGGGTGCCACCAGTAGGTGGCAGCCCAGCCTCACCCTCCCACCCTTCTCCCCACAGGATGCGAAGTACCACATGCAGCGCTGCATCGACTCAGGCCTCTGGGTCCCCAACTCCAAGTCCAGCGAGGCCAAGGATGGGGAGGAGGCGGGTACTGGGGACCCCTTGCTGGAAGCCACCTCCAAGTCAGGCGACGAGAAGGATGTCAGCGTGTGACCTGACCTGGCCGCCGCAGGCCCCTGTGTGCCCCTTTTCAGAAAACAAAAATAGATGCCATCTCCCCAGGTCCAGGCTTCCTCCGCTTTTGCTGCTCCCCAACCTAGCCCGGAGGGGCCCTCCCACGCCCCTTCCACCTCCCCCCTCTCCCCCAGCCCTCATCCAAGTCTTTGCTTTGAGTCAAAGGGGCTTCACTGCCTGCAGCCCCCCATCAGCATTAAGCCAAAGGCCCGGGGATCCAGGGAGGGGCAGAGGTTGCCAGGTTGGTCCATGGGGTGGGGGTGGGTCCCCAGCCAAGGGGCCTGCTCCAGTCACTGTGGGCTGTTTTCACTGTTTGCCCGCGTCAAGTCTTCTATATAGTAAACAGCAATTATCTTCCAATAAAGGATTTCAGATGCTCTGTGGGGCGTCACGAGGGCTGTGGGCACAGCTCTTCTCTTGGGGTTGGGAAGGGACCTGTGAGTGTTGGCAGTTGGGCCTGTGACACTCCTGGCTTTGCCCTCCAGCAAATGGGCTGTGTCCCCCATCCACACTCCAGGCTCTCCCATCACCTGGAACCCTTCCTGAGGTTACCTTTGGATCAGAGCTCTCACCCCACCCCCATGAAGTCTTTGGCTCCTCCCATTCTCCTAAGCCCCTCCCACCATCCATTTGGGAGCATCACCCTGCACTGTGTCTTACCTTCCACGGGGCCAGCACTGCCTCCAAGATTGATCTTGAGTCTGTCCACTGCCCTTCACTCTCCACCCTGGTCCAGGACCCGTCACCTCTAGCCTGGACTCCTGTCCCCAGCCTCCTGTCTCCTCCACCCTCACTGGACCCCAACAGGCAGGGAGCGCCTGTGAACATGAGAGTCCCAGCACAGCCTGCCCCAGAGTAGAAGCCTAAGTCCTTGCAGCTCATGGGGCCCTGTACCATCTGCCTGGTCCCCTCCCTGCCCTCATCACCTCGTGGTCTCCCACTGCCCCTCTCACCAACTCCCTCCTCTCTGCTCCTTGAGCACTTTAAGCTTCTCCATCAGTGTGGCCTTGGGCAGCTTAATCAGCCTCAGCATTCATCTCTGTATAGTGATAGAAATGTTCGTGCCTTCTTCCCAGGGCTGTGATGAGGAATGAGTGAGATGAGCAGGTGCACATAGCACCTGGTACTCATGCTCAAGATCTGGGCCCCGGCATGTCCCTGTCCCACACCCTGAACACCCTTCCCTGCAGTCTTCCTTTACAAAGTAATATTTGGGCCCCAGGAAAGACTTAAAGAATAATATCATAAACAAGGACACAGTTTTTAAGACCTGAAGTAATTGAGAATCCAGTTGAAGCCCACTACCCGCCCCTTCTGGGGGACATCACCACCTGGCTGGTGCTTCTCAGTCTGACCAGAGCTCTGGTCCCTCCTGGAAGCTTCCTTGACTCACCTTCTGAGTCATCCCTCACATCCAGCCATGTTGCTTCTTCACCTGCCTGGCTTTGCCAACCTGTGTATTGCTGTCTCCTTTATGCTGTGAGCACCACCCAGACACAAACTGAGTCTTGGTCCTAAGATGATCCCGGCCACCCTCACAGATTCTGGCCCTCAGTGAATGCCTTTGTGCCCAAGGTGATTGCCACCAGAGGGCAGTAGTGAACTGCAAACAAGTGGTGTTGCCCGATGCTTTTCATACAGATTGAAATGGCAGACTTCCCTGGTGGTCCAATGGTTAGGACTCTGTTCTTCCAGGTGGGGTGGGGGATGGGGTGGATTCAATCCCTGGTCAGGGAGCTAAAATCCCATACGCCACATACATGGCTGAAAAATAAAGATTTTAAAAGTATTTAAAAATGGCAGATCAGAGGATTGGGGAGACCCTCCTAAACCTCGTTTATCTGAGATCAATTCAAAATTGTGAGCTTTTTAATTCTTTACCATGAAAACTTTCAGAGGTAGAATCTGTATTTCTGGTATTTCCTTTCACCTCGGCGTCCAGTACAACTCAGCACTGCTGTTACTGATCCTTGACTTAAAATTTCAATATTTTGTTCATCATGGATTTTTTTTCACATTAATGGTGTTTTTGGAAAATATTACATTAAAATATTTATCTTGATTACTGAGTTGGTGACCTCTTTGCTTTCATGCCACATGTACCTCACCCTAGCACTGTTTAACGTTTAAAACATCAAATGATATTGAGATACACAGTAAAGGGTCTTCCCTGGCAGTCCAGTGGTTAAGACTGCAGGCCTACACCGCAAGGGGTGTAGGTCCCATCTCTGGTTGGGGAACTAAGATCCCACATGGCCCGTTTCCTTTGTGGCTCAGTGGTAAAGAATGCCTGCTAATGCAGGAGACAAGGGTTCAATCCCTGATCCAGGAAGATTGACTGGGCACGACGTGGAGCAACTAAGCCAACGCACCACAACTATTGGGCCTGTGCTCGAGAACCCAGGAACTGCAACTACTGAGCCATGTGCTGAACTACCGAAGCCAGTACACCTAGAGCCTGTACTCTGCGGCAAGAGAAGCCACTGCAGTGAGAAGCCCAGGCAATGCAACTAGAGAGTAGCCCCTTGCTTGCTGCAACTAGAGAAAAGCCCACACAGCAACAAAGACCCAGCACAGCCACACACACACAAAAAAGATCCCACATGCCACAGGTCAAGGCAAAAACAAAACCAAAAAAAAATCCAGTTCCCTGCCCCCAGCCACGGGAACCCACTGTCTCTGGTGTCTTGTGACTTCTTCCAGGGTTTCTCTTTGTAAGATCAAATGTAATCTTATCCCTTCCGTTCTTTCTACACAAAGCATAACACAGTGCAGTCAGTGACGCATCTTCCTTTTTTCATTGAACCCTGTGACCCCGCAGATCTTTTCTTATCAGTCCATCAGCACTTCCTCATTCTTTCTACTCTGATAGCCTGTGTCATCTCAGCATTTATTTCACCAACGGTTTTTTTGAATTAACGCTTGCAGGTTTGTTGGTCTGCTTTTACAAGCAACGCTGAGAGAAATACCCTCCTGCAGCATTGCTCACAAGGGCAGGCATCCTACCTAAAGAGTAAGCTCCCAGGAGCAGGATTGGCTGAGTCTTAGCGGCAAACAGAATCCCACCCAAAATGTTTCACTAAACAAAATGTAATGATGGGGACTTCCCTGGTGGTACAGTGGATAAGAAGGCTTCCCAGGTGGCTCAATGATAAAGAATTCGCCTGCCAAGCAGAAGACCTGGGTTCAACCCCTGGGTCAGGAAGATCCCCTGGAGAAAGAAATGGCAACCCACTCCAGTATTCTTGCCTGGGAAATCTCATGGACAGAGGAGCCTGGCGGGCTACATTCCATGAGGTCACAAAGAATCAGACATGATTTAGCGACTAAACAACAACAGTGGATAAGAATCTGCTTGCCAATGCAAGGGTCACCAGTTCAATTCCTGATTCAGGAATATCCCACAAGCCGAGGAGCAACTAAGCCTGTGCGCCACAACTACTGAGCCCTTGCGCCTAGGGCCCGTGCTCTGCAACAGAAGCTACTGCAATGAGAAGCCCACCTGCTGCAACGGAAGAGTAGCCCTGGATCGCCACAAATAGGGAAAGTCCACACGCAACAACGAAAACCCAGTGCAACTAAAATATATATATATATATATATATATATATATATATATATATATATATATATATATTTTTTTTTTTTTTTTTTAAAGTGTAATGATGTGAGTGGGATAGGAAGACCAACAGAGCGGATTCATTTTCTGGAGCTGCTGTAACAAATCACCACATTTAGCGGCTTCATCACAAACAGATTACCTTACACTTGCACAGGTCAGAAATCTGACATGGGTCTCTTCGTGCTGAAATCTAGGCACTAGTAAGGCTGTGATCCTTCTGGATGTTCTGGGTAGGATCCATTTCCTCTGTTTCCAACTTCTAGGGGCTGCCTCCATTCCTTGGCTCACGGCCACCTCCTTCCATCTTCAAAGATGGCAAAGATGGGGACTTCCCTGGCTGTCCAGTGGCTAAGGCTCCGAACTACCAATGCAGAGGGGCTCAGGTTCGATTCCTGGTCAGGGAACTAGATCCCACATGCCACAAGTAAAGATCTCATATGCTGCAGCTAAGACCCAGGGCAACCAAGTAAACAAATTCCTACCCCCCCCCAAAAAATGACAAAGATGACATCATGTCATTCTGACCTCTTTTTCTGCTTTCCTCTTTCACTTGTAAGACCTTTTTTTAAAAATACATATGTACACTTTTAATTTTTATTTACTTATTTATTTTTGGTTGTGCTGGGTCTTCGTTGCTGTGAGGCTTTTTTCTAGTTGTGGCAAGTGGGGGCTACTCTCCAGTTGTGGTGCCCGGGTATCTCTTTTTGTGGAGCGCAGGCTCTAGTCACACAGGCTTCAGTAGCTGTAGCACATGGGCTCAGTAGTTGTGGCTCCTGGGCTCTAGAGCGCAAGCTCAGTAGTTGTCGTGCATGGGCTTAGTTGCTTCACAGTATGTGGGAATCACCTTGGATCGGGGATCGAACCCATGTCTCCTGCATTGGCAGGCAGGTTATTTGCCACTGAGCCACAGGGCAGCCCCTAAGGACTTTTGTGATTACCTTGAATCCACTAGGCTCATCTCTCTATCTTTTTTTTCTTTCTTTTTTTTTTTAACATGGAATGATTCAGGCATTTGCATATCATCTTTGTGCAGGGGCCAGGCTAATCTTCTCTCTATCCTTCCAATTTTAGTACACATGCTGCTGAAGCGAGTTTGCTAATCTTTTTTTTGGCCACGCCACTCGGCATGAGAGATCTTAGTTTCCTACTCAAGGATGGAACCTGCAGCCCCTGCAGTGGGAGCAAAGAGTCTCAACCACTGGACCAACAGGGAAATCCTCATTTTAACTACTTTGATGGGGTACAGTTCAGTGGTGCTAAGTATGAGAAATTCTGTACCCATTAAACATTTAACTCCCTACTCCTGAAATATCTGTAATTTTGTGCCTGGCTTATTTCACTCAGCATAGAGTTTTCAAGATTCATCCATGGAGGACTGTGTGTCAGAAGGTCTCTCTCTCTCTTTTTAAAAAGGCTTTATAATATTCCATTGTAGAATATATCACAGTATGTCCATCCATTCATCCACTGATGGACACTTGGGTTGCGTCCACTTCTTGGCTACTGTGAATAATGCTGCTATGAACTCTGGATGTGCAGGGACTTCCCTGGTGGTACAGGGATTGAGACTCTGAGTTTCCAATACAGGGGCCCTGGGTTCAATCCCTGGCCAGGGAACTAGGTCCCCCATGCCACAACTGAGACCCTGACACAGTCAAACAAATATTAAAAAAAAAAAAAAAAAAAAACACATGGCAGATTCATGTCAACGTATAGCAAAACCAATACAATACTGTAAAGTAAAAAAAAAAAAAAAATGGATGTACAAATATCTTTCTGAGTTCCTGCTTTCTTTGTATATACACCCAGAAGTGCAATTGCTGGATCACATGTTAATCATTTTTGAGGAACCACTAAACCATAAGCAAGTTTTGAATTCAGTAATGAGTTGGATGTCAGGAGCCTGGAAGCAGAGTGGGGACTTGTCCTCAAACCCATTTTGTGCCTTTTTGATTTAGAAACTTGTGAATGAATTACTTATTTAAAAATAATTATCTAAAATAATTTTTAAAAAACATTGAAAGGAAAAGAAGAGCAGGATCAGCTTGTTTCCTGGAGCCATTGGAAACACAAAATTGGAACCCACACAACTGTCCATGGCATATTAAAGTGTATAATGGGGCTTCCCTAGTGGCTCAGTGGTAAAGAATCCCCCTGCCAATGCCGGAGACGAGGGTTGGATCCCTGGGTTGGGAACATCCCCTGGAGGAGGAAATGGCAACCCATTCCAGTATTCTGGCCTGGAAAATTCCATGGACAGAGGAGCCTAGTGGGCTACAGTTCATGGGGTCACAAAAGAGTTGGACAGGACTGAGCACATGCACTTACACACACAGTGTGTACAACCTGCATGATAGAGCAGTGAAACTAAAGAGAGTGATTCACACCTAGATGGACGAAACTCATGAACAGGAACTCCAATGAACAAGCAAGCTAGGGCGCCCAACAGATAGATAGAAATTTACATCAAGTCCAAGGACAGCGTCTCCTCCAGACCTTGGCCTCAGCTCTTCCCCCTGCCTGGTACACCCTGCCCTGACATCCATGTGGCTCCACTGCAGCTCCCCCAGATCAGAAAGATGGATCTAGAACCCCCAGATCTCCAATGACATCGGCTCTTTCCTTGCTTTGCTTTTTCTCTACCATGTCACCATCTGCTACGCTATATATTTTTACTTGTTTATCTTCATTCTTGGCTGTTGTCCCACCTAAAAGTGCAGGGAATTTTATTTACTCTCTACTCTGTTCCCAGGATGTAGAACTGGGCCGAGCATACAGTAGGTGCTCAAGAGGTATGTACTGATGAAATGAAAAGCAACCCTTCCTCATTGCTTTAGAGGGTGGAAGGAGAAACATCCACTTCCCTCCAGGAATGAAAATGGAGAGTGGAACTCTGAGAACCCCCCATGGTCTTGATGCTGTTTTCTTTTTTGACCTGAGTGGATTGAACACAATTTTTTTTTTAAGTTTTAGAAAATTGAGATATAATTGATACAGATGAGGTACCATTTCACACCAGTCAGAATGGCTGTGATCCAAAAGTCTACAAATAATAAATGCTGGAGAGGGTGTGGAGAAAAGGGAACCCTCTTACACTGTTGGTGGGAATGCAAACTAGTACAGCCACTATGGAGAACAGTGTGGAGATTCCTTAAAAAACTGGAAATAGAACTGCCTTATGATCCAGCAATCCCACTGCTGGGCATACACACTGAGGAAACCAGAAGGGAAAGAGACACGTGTACCCCAATGTTCATCGCAGCACTGTTTATAATAGCCAGGACATGGAAGCAACCTAGATGTCCATCAGCAGATGAATGGATAAGAAAGCTGTGGTACATATACACAATGGAGTATTACTCAGCCATTAAAAAGAATACATTTGAATCAGTTCTAATGAGGTGGATGAAACTGGAGCCTATTATACAGAGTGAAGTAAGCCAGAAGGAAAAACATAAATACAGTGTACTAACGCATATATATGGAATTTAGAAAGATGGTAACGATAACCCTGTATACGAGACAGCAAAAGAGACACTGATGTATAGAACAGTCTTATGGACTCTGTGGGAGAGGGAGAGGGTGGGAAGATTTGGGAGAATGGCATTGAAACATGTGAAATGTCATGTATGAAATGAGATGCCAGTCCAGGTTCAGTGCACGATGCTGGATGCTTGGGGCTGGAGTGCTGGGACGGCCCAGGGGGATGGTATGGGGAGGGGGGAGGGAGGAGGGTTCAGGATGGGGAGCACGTGTATACCTGAAATTAAAAAAAAAAAAAAATAATCGATACAGAACATTTCTGTTAGTTTCAGGAACAACATAAGGATTTGATGTCTGTATACCTTGTGAAGTGATCACCACTATAAATCCAGTTCACATCCAGCACCATACAGAGATACACATTTTTTTTCTTGTGATGAGAACTTTTAAGATCTTCCATCTTCTTCTTGTTGCTGTTTGGTAGCTCAGTCCTGTCTGATTCTTTTCGACTCCATGGATTGTAGTACGCCGGGCTTCCCTGTCTTTCACCATCTCCTGAAGTTTGCTCAAACTCATGTCCATCGAGTCAGTGATGCCATCCAACAATCTCATCCTCTGTTGCCCACTTCTCCTCTTGCCCTCAATCTTTCCCAGCATCAGGGTCTTTTCCAGTGAGTCAGCTCTTCACATCAGGTGACCAAATTATTGGAGTTTCAGCTTAGGCATCAGTCCTTCCAAGGAATATTCAGGGTAGCAACTTTCAAATATACAATACAGTATTATTAATCATCACGCTGTACAGTACATCCTCAGGACTTATTTATTTTATAACTGGAAGCTTGTACCTTTTGACCACCTTTGTCCATTTCACCAACACCATTTCTTGCTGGTTTTTTAAAAAACATTTATTTATTTATTTGGCTGTGTCTGGTCTTGGTTGTCGCATGTGGGATTTGTAGTTGCATCATGAGGGACCCAGTTCCCTGACCTGGATTGAACTAGGGCCCCCTGCATTAGGAATGTGGAGTCTTAGCCACTAGACCACTAGGGAAGTCCCAGGAATTTCCTTTCCTTTTCTTTTTTTAAACTTTAAAAACATTCCACGTATTTATTTTTTATTTATTTTTGGTTGTGCTTGGTCTTCATTGCTGTTTGGGCTTTTCTCTAGTTGTGGTGCGCAGACTTCTCATTGCGGTGGCTTCTCCTGTTGCAAAGAATGGGCTTTAGGTACAAGGGCTTTGATAATTGCAGCACATGGGCCAGTAGTTGAGGGTCCCAGGCTCTAGAGCACAGGCTCAATAGTTGTGGCCCACAGGCTTTATTGCTCAGCAGCATGTGGGATCTTCCTGGACAGGAGCTCGAACCTGAGTCTCTTGCATTGGCAGGTGGATTCTTTACCGCTGAGCTCCCTGGGAAACCCTTTCCTTTTCTTTTGATTATTCTCCATCTATGGTTGGTGGAATCCAGGATTCAGAACCCGTAGATACAAAGGGTCGCATATATTCCATTGTATGGCTGTATTACATTTTGTTTGTTCATTCATCTGTTGATGGACGCTGGGTTTGTTTCTATCTGGTGCCTAGATGATGGTTTTATCTCCACATATGCAGATGATACCACCCTTATGGCAGAAAGTGAAGAAGAACTAAAGAGCCTCTTGATGAAAGTGAAAGAGGAGAGTAAAAAAGTTGGCAGATGGTGATTGCAGCCATGAAATTAAAAGATGCTTACTCCTTGGAAAGAAAGTTATGACCAACCTAGATAGCATATTCAAAAGCAGAGACATTATTTTGCCAACAAAGGTCCATCTAGTCAAGGCTGTGGTTTTTCCAGTGGACATATATGGATGTGAGAGTTGGACTGTGAAGAAAACTCAGTGCCAAAGAATTGATGCTTTTGAACTGTGGTGTTGGAGAAGACTCTTGAGAGTCCCTTGGACTGCAAGGAGATCCAACCAGTCCATTCTGAAGGAGATCAGTCCTGGGTGTTCTTTGGAAGGACTGATGCTAAAGCTGAAACTCCAGTACTTTGGCCATCTCATGCGAAGAGTTGACTCATTGGAAAAGACTCTGATGCTGGGAGGGATTGGGGGCAGGAGAAAAAGGGGATGACAGAGGATGAGATGGCTGGATGGCATCACCGACTCAATGGACATGAGTTTGGGTGAACTCTGGGAGTTGGTGATGGACAGGGAGGCCTGGCGTGCTGCAATTCATGGGGTCACAAAGAGTCGGACATAACTGAGCGACTGAATTGAACTGAAAGCTCAACATTCGGAAAACTAAGATCATGGCAGCCGATCCCATCACTTCATGGCAAATAGATGGGGAAGCAGTGGAAACAGTTGCTGACTTTATTTTTCTGGGCTCCAAAATCACTGTGGATGGTGATTGCAGCCGTGAAATTAAAAGACACTTGATCCTTGGAAGGAAAGTTATGACCAATCTAGACAGCATATTAAAAAGCAGAGACATTACTTTGCCAACAAAGGTCTGTCTAGTCGAGGCTATGGTTTTTCCAGTAGTCATGTATGGATGTGAGAGTTGGACTATAAAGAAAGCTGAGTGCCGAAGAATTGATGCTTTTGAACTGTGGTGTTGGAGAAGACTCTTGAGAGTCCTTTGGACTGCAAGGAGATCCAACCAGTCCATCCTAAAGGAGATTAGTCTGGGTGTTCATTAGAGGGACTGATGTTGAAGCTGAAACTCCAATACTTTGGCCACCTGATGCGGAGAGCTGACTTATTTGAAAAGACCCTGATGCTGGGAGGGATTGGGGGCAAGAGGAGAAGGGGACAACAGAGGATGAGATGGCTGGATGGCATCACTGACTCGATGGATGTGAGTCTCAGTGAACTCTGGGAGCTAGTGATGGACAGGGACGCCTGGCGTGCTGCGATTCATGGGGTCACAAAGAGTCGGACACAACTGAGCGACTGATCTGATCTGATCTGATGCTGGGAAAGATTGAGGGCCAGAGGAGAAGGGGACGACGGAGGATGAGATGGTTGGATGGCATCATCGACACAATGGACATGGGTTTGGGTGGACTCCTGGAGTTGGTCATGGACAGAGAGGCCTGGCGTGCTGGGGTTCATGGGGTCGCAAAGAGTCAGACATGACTGAGCGACTGAACTGAACTTTTGGATGCCTGAAATATTTCATACTAAAATAGATCTGGGGAATTCCCTGGTGATCCAGTGGTTAGGAAGTACTTTCACTGCCACGGGCCAGGTGTGATCCCTGATCAATGGAAACGTACTCCAGTATTCTTGCCTGGGAAATGCCATGGACAGAGGAGCCTGGTGTGCTTTAGTCCATGGGGTCAAAAAAACAGTCAGACATGACTCAGCAACTAAGTGAAAACAATGACCCACAACTAAGATCCCACAAGCTGCGTGGCACGGGAGTAAAAATCCACCAAATAGATCTACACATAGTGCAAAAGAAAGATCTCTAAGAAATACTGTGCAATAAAGAAGATAATAGCACTTGCTCTGCACCTGGCTCTGTTTTAAATTCTTTGCTTGTTTGGGTGCATGCTCAGTCCTGTCTGACTCTTTGTGACCCCATGGACTGTAGCCCACCAGGCTCCTCTGCCCCTGGGATTTTCCCAGGCAAGAAAACTGGAGTGGGTTGCCATTTCCCCCTCCAGGGGATCTTCCTGACCCGCGGCTCCCACATTTCCTGCATTGCAGGTGGATTCTTTGTTACTGAGCCACCAGGGAAGCCCCATTTCCTCTGGAAACCAGCACAAAACGAACTTGCCTGTGGCTCCTCAGGGGAAGGTTTAAGAGGCCGTGTATTCACACACACACAAGAGAAGGGTGTGGAGTTTCCTTAGAGGGATTCTAAATCCATCTCAAAGCTATTTGGGGGAGGAGGTTGACTGTTCCCTGAACCCTCCCATTCAAAAAGACACAAGGGATTTTTGTTTTTAATTTATCAGCCCTTGACTTTTCCCAGGCTTGGTGGGAGCTCTAGGAAGGTTCCAGAAGACTGCTGAGTCTAGGGAATCCCCCCATTCTAGCTTCCTCCTAAAAAAACCCACTGGGGCATGGTGACTAGTTGTCTCAAGTTTAGCCTGGAAAGTCCCTGGTTTGGGAATCCCCCTCACTTCTAGGCAAACCCCCGTAGTTGGGGGGTAACCCAGAGCTTCTGTGCTTGGGCTGGACCCTCACTGTGAAGTAGGAGTTCAGCAAAGAGGTCACAGGCGTGAGGGGCTGCCTGTGAGCTTTGCCAGTGGCGTCTGTGGCCTCTTTTCTCTCCAGCTGTCAAGCGGTGTGCTGGTCTCACTTTAAAAGAACCTGAGGGACTTCCTTGGCAGTCCAGTGGCTAAGACCCCAAACTCCCAATGCAGGGAGCCTGTGGTTGGTCCCTGGTCACAGAGCTTCCCTAGTGGCTCAGACTGTAAAGAGTCTGCCTGCCTGGGTGGGAAGATCCCCTGAAGGAGGAAATGTCAACCCACTTCAGTATTCTTGCCTGGGAAATCCCATGGACAGTGTAGCCTGGCAGACTACAGTCCATAGGGTCACAAAAAGTGGGACACAATTGAGCAACTAACATTTTCAGGAACTAGGTACCACATGAGGCAACTAAGACTGGGCACAGCCAAATAAATAAATTAAATTAAATACATAAACATTAAAAAAATCTGAGAGAGCTCAAAGAATTCTTAGCACCCAGGCCTGGGCCCAACTGGCATCCAGGCTGGGAAAATGCAAACTATTATTAGAGTTTATTGTTATGACTGGGTTTATTACTATTATTGTTATTGGGCTTCCCTGGTGGCTCAGATAGTAAAGAGTCTGCTTGCAATGCAGGAGACCGGGGTTTGACCCTTGGGTCAGGAAGATCCCCTGGCAAAGGAAATGGCAACCCACTCCAGCATTCTTGCCTGGGAAATCCCATAGACAGTGGAGCCTGGCGGGCTCCAGTCCATGGGGTTGCAGAGTCAGGCACGACTGGAGAGCTAACATTTTCACTGTGATTGATTTTATTAATCGCCCAACGTGACAATTCCTGTTGGTCTGGCCTCTGGGCCCCGCAGAGGCCACCGCATCTCATCTCGCTGGGGCTGGCTGTTGAAGAATCTGGCCTACTGCATTTCCTGTTACCACGTGGTGCTAGTGGCAAAGAGGAAGCCGAGGCTGGAAGGCCATGGCCAGCTCTTCCTGAGTGGGGCAGAACAGTTGCCCAGGGCCTAGATGTCTCTGGAGATCATTCACTCCACCAGCTTCTTGGCACCTAAGGGTGCCAGGCACCATTACAAGCCCCAGGGACACTGTGGGGAACCACACAGACCCCACTCTTTTGTGGAGCTGACATTCTAGAATGGAAGTCAGGCCTGAAAAATCAGTGCTCAAAGAAAGTTCCAGTGAAGTAGACTATCATAAAGGCTGCTAAGCAAATGTAGCTGGTGAAGGAAACCAGAAAACAGACTTGTAGATTCAGAATGAGTAGCTTCTGGGAGCGTTGAGTGTTCTGGGCCTGGGTATTTGGTTTGTTTTATTGTTGTTCTCATTTAAACACTGGGCCTACAGCGTGTGTTAGTCACTCAGTCGTGTCTGACTCTTTGTGACCCCGTGGATTGTAGCCCCCAAGCTCCTCTGACCATGGCATTTCCCAGGCAAGAATACTGGAGTGGGTTACCATTTCCTTCTCCAGGGCCTATAGTGAAGCTCATGAAAATTTTCTTTCTTCTTCTTCTTTTGTAAAATATTTATTTTCTTGGCTGTGCCAGGTCTTAGTTGCCACATGCAGGATCTTTGTCACAGAATGTGAAATCTTTAACTGTGGCCTGTGCATTTGGGAGCGTAGAGTCTTAACCACTGGACCACCATGGAGGTCCCAAAGTTTTCTTTAAAAAAATTTTATTTTATTTTATTTTAGGATTTCCCTGGTGGTCAGGGGTTAAGAACCCACCTGCCAATTCAGGGGACAAAGCATTCAATCTCTGGCGGGGAAGATTCCATGTGCTGCAGAGCAACTAAGTCCCTGAGCCACAACTACTGAGCCTGTGCTGTTTTCAATATAGCAGTGTGTACACATCATTTCCAAACACCCAGTCTATCCCTCTCCTCAACACTTCCCCTTAGAACCATAAATTCTTTCTTTTAAGTCAGTGAGTCTGTTTCTGTTTTGTAAATATGTTCGTTTGTATCTTTTTTTTTAAGATTCCAACTATATTCCACGTATTTTCCAAGGGATATAAGGGCTTCCCTGTGGCTCAGATGGTAAAGAATATGCTTGCAATGAGGGAGACCTAGGTTCAGTCCCTGGGTTGGGAAGATCCCCTGGAGGAGAGCATGGCAACCTACTCCAGTATTCTTGCCTGGAGAATCCCCATGGGCAGAGGAACCTGGCGGGTTACAGCCCATGCGGGTCACAAAGAATTGGACACGACTGAGCGACTAAGCACAACACACATATAAGGGATATCATATATCTGACTTACTTCACTGAGTATGATGATCTCCAGATTTAGCTATGTCACCTCATTAGCATAAACTCAGGTATGGTTGCACAGGTTTATTATAAAACACAAAAGATGTTCTTTTCACCTCTATCAGTCAAGATATTGAAAAGGTTTTAGGAGCTCTGAGCCAGGGACTAAAGCCAAATGCTACAAAGAAACACGATGCTATCACCTCTTTCGCTCAGGAAGTGTCAAGAGTTGTCGAAGTTCTGTGCCAGGAATTAGGGATGAAAATCAATATATATTTCTTCTTATCTCACCGTATCACACATGGAAGGGCTAACTCCCTCAGACAAGGGTATTGATGGGTCAAAGTTCTCAGGCTCATCTTTTATTTTTTATTTTAATTTTTTTGGCTGCCTGTGCAGCATGCAGGATCTCAGTTCCCCAACCAGATTGAACCTTTGCCATCTGCACTGGAAGTTTGAAGTTTTAACCACTAGACCGCCAGGGAAGTTCCCTTCTCAGGCCCATCTGTGTCTGCCCAATATTCTCATTCCAAACCTCTGGGACCCCCTCCTCCCCAGTCAGTGCTCTCACCTTTGCATAAGAGATCCTTAGCATTTAAAGTGAAAGTGTTAGTCACGTCCGACTCTTTTCGACCCCATGAACTGTAGCCCGCCAGGCTCCTCTGTCCACGGGATTTTCCAGGCCAGAATACTGGAGTGGGTAGCCATCCCCTTCTCCAGGGGATCTTCCCAACCCAGGGATCAAACCCGAGTTTCCTTCATGAGAGGCAGGTTATTTACCATCTGAGCTGCCAGGTTAGCATTTAAATAGTGTTACAATGCTGTAACCCATACAATCAGGCTCTGAGCCTGGTCACTCATATCTGTAAAGGATAAGGGATTGTGCTCAGATGCTCACAAATGCTGTGAGCCATGCAGGGAGGCCAGACAGAGGTGAGGGTGGGCGGGGCAAGGGGAGGAGCCTCAGACCAGGAGAGAAGCGACGTCATTGGTCCGGGAGAGTGGTGGTGGGACTGGACCAAGCGGGGTGAGATTTTGCTGATGACCAAAGATGGGTGTGAGAGAAGTGTGAGATTTCTTTTCTGCATTTTGTTTTTTGTTGTTGGTTTTTTGGTTTTGTTTTAGCTGCACCACGGGTCATGTAGGATCCTAGTTCTCCACAGGGATTGATCCGCACCCCCAGCGATGGAAGCACAGAGTCCTAATCACTGGACCCGCAGGGAAGTCCTTCCTGAGATTTTCTGAAAATTTTTTCCTTGAACTAACCAATATTTCTATATTTCTTTTGAGTTCTTCCATAGGCGGGCTGAGCAAACACAAGAAAATATAATACATTCTTTTTATTCTCTATATTCTTTTTGTCAGGCGAGCGTATGCTCCTCGGTTTTGTCTCGTCACAACAAAGATTTGGAGTGATGGACATTAAAACCCTCGGCGTGTCACAGCTCTCAAGTCTTGGACAGACCGTGTTATAGCTCTTAGACAAATCAGTGTTACAGCTCCGTGTTACAACTCTATTTTATTTAGATAATAACAGGAAAATCCATCCTCCAGGCGTGAAGGCATGTCGACCAAAAGTCGCGAAGAGAAGAGCGCCAGAGCGCCTGCGCGGGGGTGGGGGTGGGGGAGCCCCAGCACTTTGGCTCCTCTTTTTATTCCGCCCCACCCCCCACCCCCCGAGTCTGCCGTAGGTAAATTGGACCAGCCAGGAGTGCTGTTTGTTTTACCTGAAGTCCTCACTCCGGTCCTCAGACCTTCCTTTGTTCTGTTTTCGAGGACTTTTCCTTATCTTTTAGCCACCGCCATTCTGGGACTCCTTTTCCCTGTTCTAACTACCTAACTACGCCAGGGAGGCCTGGCGTGCTGCGATTCATGGGGCCGCAAAGAGTTGGACACGACTGAGCGACTGAACTGAACTGAACTGAACTGAACACTTACTTTTGGGCCATGTCACTCAGCATGTGGGATCTTAGTTCCCTGACTAGTGAGTGATCAAACCAGGACCCGTGGAGGCAGGGAGCCTTAACCACTGGATCACCAGGAAAGTCCTATTCTATACGTTTTATACATTTCATTCTCTGTTATGAAATATACAGACACTCTGGAGATGTCACCATATCAGTACAGAATTCTGCTTTTTTTTTTTTCTCCCAGCTGCAAATGATTCTCTTGTCAGGGTGAATACTGTTAATTCCCCAGTCCCCAAGTTCCCAGCACTCACTATCCTCCAGGCTCTAGGCTAAGTTTCTGTTTACAATTTTACATTGAATCTCCATAGCTGCCCTGTGAAAAAGGGTCTGTTTTTCCCCCTGTTTTCTCAGACTAAGAAGAGTAGTCACGTGCTCTTGGCCACAGCTGTTATGGCTCCAACTTCAGAATTAAACCTGGCTCTGCCCTTTGTTGCTTTGGGACCTGAAAAAGTTCCTCAGTTCAGTTCAGTTCAGTGACTCAGTTGTGTCCGACTCTTTGCGACTCCATGAATGGCAGCATGCCAGGCCTCCCTGTCCATCACCAACTCCCGGAGTTCACTGAGACTCACATCCATCGAGTCAGTGATGCCATCCAGCCATCTCATCCTTTGTCGTCCCCTTCCCCTCCTGACCCCAATCCCTCCCAGCATCAGAGTCTTTTCCAATGAGTCAACTCTTCGCATGAGGTGGCCAAAGTACTGGAGTTTCAGCTTTAGCATCAGTCCTTCCAAAGAACTGGGTTCCAAAGAACCCAGGACTGATCTCCTTCAGAATGGACTGGTTGGATCTCCTTGCAGTCCAAGGGACTCTCAAGAGTCTTCTCCAACACCACAGTTCAAAAGTGTCAGTTCTTCAGTGCTCAGCTTTCCTCAGCCTCTGTTAAAGAAAAATTTATACCGACACTTGTTAAAAGTCGTTAACTAAACAAAACTTTTAGGTAGGCGTTTTGGGGGGTGGGGTTGGTTCTGAAGACCTCCAGTCCTCCTTTATGTCTTGGTGCAGAAAAGAATTCAGCAAGAGTCAGAGTGATGGATACCAAGTAATTTATTAGGATAGGATGCTTGTAAGGCTTACCAGTGGGCAGATGAGAGGGTGCCAAGCCCCTCAACTTAGTGGGCTACAGTTTTATAATCAAAGGAAAAGTGGGGAGAGGGGAAAGACTGCTTTCTTCCTCATTCTTTTTTAAAATCATATGTTTGTTATTATTATTTTTTAATTTATGTATTTAGTTGGCTGCGCCTGGTCTTAGTTGCCACACACAGGCCCTTTTAGTTGCAGGACCCGGGATCTAGTTCCCCAACCAGGGATCGAACCTGGGCCTGATGCATTGGGAGTGCAGAGTCTTACCCATTGGACCACCAGCAAAGTCCCACTTCCTCATTCTTGAGTAGGTGTTGTGCTTTGATCATCAGCTCCTCCTCCAGATTGGGTAGGGATGTTTTCTTGTCCCCCATGGTTGAGCTGAAAGTCATAACATAATGGAAAATTTATTTCAGGTTTCAGTACAATGAGGATATTTACTTTGAAATGTCACTTTCCCATAAATTATTGTTTTCATATGTGCAGAAAGCATGTCCTAGAACTTGCTGAGCTCCCTGGGAAGGATGTGGGTCTCATATTGCCCTCGTTTTGGAGCTTGCCTCATGTTTGTACTGCAAGCTTTGTTGTTAAGCAAGCCTGCTTGGTTTTGCGGTTAAGCAAACCTGTTTTCTTAAGTGACCATTAACTTACTGGGGTCTCCCATATTTTTTCTACTTACAATCCCCTAGTGGGATTAACTATTTAACCACCTACTTTGTCCCTTTACTCTGCCCTTATCATAAATGGTACAGATGAACTTTTTTTCAAAGCAGAAATAGAGACCCAGCTATAGAAAGTAAACTTATGGATACCAAGGGGGTAAAGGGGGTAGGATGAATTGGGAAACCGGGATTGGTTATTGCTAGATAATTAATAAGAACCTGCTGTAGAGCACAGACAACTCTACTCAATGCTCTGTGGTGACCTAAATGTGAAGGAAAGCTAAAAGAGAGGGAATATATGTATACGCATAACATTCACTTTGTTGTACAGCAGAAACTAACACAACACTGTCAAGCAACTCTACTCCAATTAAAAAAACACAAACTGTCAACTGGGGGGAAAAAATCACAACCTAAAAGTTGAGAGTTATATTTTATTTGGCAGACAAAACTGAGGACTGAAGTCTGGGACACAGCATCTCAGATAACTCTGAGAGATTGCTCTGAAGAGGTGAGGGGGGAGCCAGGATATATTCAAGCTTTTACAACAAGGTTACTGTTAATTAAAGAAAATCCAATATCTCAAGTTAAAGAGTTTAGTGCTTTTCTATGTATGGGAAGATGCAAGAGTCTGGGCTCACTGAAATCATTCCTTTGACAGGCACCTCAGCTGACATGTGCTTTCTCATTCTGAGTCTCCTCAAGGTGCATCTCTGCGAGGGTGGCTGCAGTGACTTCCTAGGTGGCGCTTGTGGAAAAGAACCCACCTGCCTGTGCAGGATTTGTAAGAGGTTCGGCTTTGATTCCTGGGTCAGGAAGATCCCCTGGAGGAGGGCATGGTAACCCACTCCAGTATTCTTTCCTGGGGAAACCCACAGACAGACAGTCTTTAGGGTCGCAAAGAGTTGGACGTGATTGAAGTGACTTAGCATGCACCCACGGAGAAGGCGATGGCACCCCACTCCAGTACTTTTGCCTGGAAAATCCCGTGGATGGAGGAGCCTGGTGGGCTGCAGTCCATGGGGTCGATAGAGTCGGACACAACTGAGCGACTTCACTTTCACTTTCACGCATTGGAGAAGGAAATGGCAACCTACTCCAGTGTTCTTGCCTGGAGAATCCCAGGGACGGGGGAGCCTTGTGGGCTGCCGTCTATGGGGTCACACAGAGTCGGACACGACTGAAGCAACTTAGCAGCAGCAGCAGCATGCACCCATGCATTGCAGTGACTCATGAGTGGATGGTGGGCATCCTGTTTCTATCCTGAGTTCCCTCCGGGCTCACCATCTGTGCGGCTGTAACGCTGATTCTGGTAGCCTCCACCTGCAGCGGTTTGAAGCAGGGTTTCGGTTCCCCAGCCAGAGATTGAAGTCAGCCTGAGGCAGTGAGAACGCTGAATTCTCACCACTAAAACTATCAGGCCCTGGCCTGTCAGGTGTGTAGAAATTAATTTCCACAGAGACAGGAAGTAGTGAAACAAGTAGTGATTATTAGGAAGGAAAAAGAGTATGTGTGGATAGACACATAGGCAGGCTCAGATTCAGAGTCACGCCCTTATGGTAGGTTGAATCACTTTTATGGTGCATGTCTTCCAGGTTTCCTTTGGCCAATCATCTTTCTTTGCCTGGTTCTGAGTACATATTTGGTTTATCTCAGTGTCCTCTCATGTGTGCATGCATCTCTTAGCCAAGATGGATTCCAGTGAAGAGGCTTATGGGTAGGCTGACATCACTTACTATGAGGTGACACCCCCTCCTTTTTTACCTCCAAGGAGCCTTTCTGTGCATGTATAGTTGGGGTTCCTTGACTTGCTGTTCAGTCACCAGGTCGTGTCTGACCCTCTGTGACTCCATTAATTGCAGCATGCCAGGCTTCCCTGTCCTTCACTATCTCTAAGAGTTTGCTCAAATTCATGTCCATCAAGTCAGTGATGCCATCCAACCATTTCATCCTCTGTCACCCCCTCTCCTCTTGCCCTCAGTCTTTCCCAGCATGAAAGTCTTTTCCAATAAGTCTGCCTTCACTCTTTCCCAGCATGAGGGTCTTTTCCAATGAGTCGTCTCTTCACATCAGGTGGCCAAAGTATTGGAGCTTCAGCTTCAGCATCAGCTCTTCCAATGAATATTCAGGACTGATTTCCTTTAGGATTGACTGATTTGATCTCCTTGCTGTCCAAGGGACTCTCAAGAGTCTTCTCCAGCACCACAGTTCAAAAGCATGAGTTCTTCAGCACTCAGCCTTATTTATGGTCAAACTCTCACATCCATACCTGACTACTGGAAAAACCATAGCTTTGACTATAAGGGACTTTGTCTGCAAAGTGGTGTCTCTGATTTTTAATTCGCTCTCTAGGTTTGTCATAGCTTTTCTTCCAAGGAGTGTCTTTTAATTTCATGGCTGCAGTCACCATCCATGACTTGGAGAATGAGAAATATGTGGTCTCTATCTTTTACCTGGGCAAAGCTTAGCTCTTCTGTCTCCTGCTAATTTGGAGTATCTGTCCACAGGGGAGAAACCAGCCGTTTACCCTGAGGCCCGTCTAGCTCCTACTCAATGTGATGGCTGGATGACTGCAATATCCTTTGTTTACGGATATGGCAGGCAATATTTTTGACTTACAAAACAGTAAGGGAGACTATTCAGGATAACTGCAATGGAAGTTATCCTGGATAACTGCAGTTATGCAGGATAACTGCAATGGAAGGGGGACTGCAAAAGGGGAGAACATTGGGTTCAACTCTGAATGCAGCAAAGACATCTGGGGATTGCCAGGCAAAGAG
Organism: Bos indicus; assembly: GCF_029378745.1. NCBI lineage: Eukaryota > Metazoa > Chordata > Mammalia > Artiodactyla > Bovidae > Bos > Bos indicus. The sequence goes on along the minus strand of NC_091766.1, from coordinate 14,660,109 downwards.
CAGAATGAGGGTGTGACAGGGGGAGGGTGGGAGGGGAGCTCCCCTGGTGGTCCAGTGGAATCCACCATGTAATGCAAGGGACACTGGTTCAATCCTCCGTCCAGGAAGATCCCAAATGGCGCAGAGCAACTAAGCCAGTGTGCCACAACTACTAAGTCAGTGCTTTACAGCCCAAGAGCCTCAACTACTGAAGCCCATGTGCTGCGACTACTGAAGTCCAATCACCTAGAGCCAGCGCTCCCCAATAAGAGAAGCCACCGCTGTGAGAAGCCCATGCACTGCAATGAGAGAAAGCCCGAGCAGCAAGGGCAACCCTTAGCTGATCCCCAAAATAAAATAAATAAATGAATAAATAAATCTTAAAAAAAAAAGGATAGGGGGATTCTTGCTAAACTGACCTCACAGGATTCTTGCTAAAGAGAGGACGAATATTTATACATCAATGGTGGAAACTGAAAAACCTGATCAGATATTAGGGGTCGGGGGATGACTGTGCAGGACAAAGACAGGACTGGGGCCAAGGTTGAGGGGTAGTCAAGAAGAAGGCTCAGGGCTTCCCTGGTGGCTTAGGGGTAAAGAATCCACCTACCAATGCAGGAGATTAAGGTTTGATCCCTGGTCTGGGGAGATTCCACTTGTCACAGAGCAACCAAGCCCAAGCAGCACAACTATTGAGCCTGTGCTCTAGAGCCCGAGAACCACAAGTACTGAAGCCCAAGCAGTCTAGAGCCTGTGTTCCACAGCAAGAGAAGCCACAGCAATGAGAAGCCTGCACACCACAACTAAAGAGTAGCCCCTGCCCTCCCCAACTAGGGAAAAGCCCATGCAGCAACGAAGACTCAGGACAGCCAAAAATAAAAATAAATAAAATTATTTTTAAAAACAGAAGAAGGCTCAGAGGACTAAAGTTTGGGCAAGGAAAGAGTCTTTGTCACCTCTCTGTACCTCGGTTTCTTTCTCTGAGAAATGGGGATAAGACATGCCAGAGGACTACTGCTAACATCAGATTGTTAGGGGAACCCACTGACTGAAACCTGCTGCCCTGGCCAGGCTTGATAGTAACTACTTGAGTAAGTTATCTTACAACAGGAGGAATGCAGAACTAACAAACTACTACCAACCAGAAAGAAATCAGGAAAGGTCAAAAGGAGAGAGAAAATGCCCATACATACTCCTACCACCTCCCAGAATCCTTGCTAGAATTCATCTAGGCTGATCCACGAATGCACCACCAGGAAGCACTCTGAGTCAGAATGATTGGCCAGAGACAACCCGGAGGAAACGAACCCCATCACCATAAAACCCGAGACTGAGAGCCATGCAGCACAGCAGTTCTCCTGGGTTCCCTTACCCCATCTCTTTTCCCCTGGGCACCCCTTTCCAATAATGTCTTTTGCTTTGTCAGTACATGTGTCTCCTTGTTAATTCATTTCCAAGAGTTAGACAAGAGCCCACTCTCAGGCCCTGGAAGGGGTCCCTCTTCCTGCAACAAAATGAAATAATGTGTATGAAACGCTGAGTGCACAGCCTTCTCTGTAAATATAAATAGCAGCGACTTGTTTTGCAGGGATCAGAACTTGGATCAGGTGGGACGCCTGAGCCGCTACCTTGAGCAACGAGGCCTCAGAGAACAGGATTTTGTTGTTTTTCAGTCACTGTTTGCTGCCCCATGAACTGAAGCACGCCAGGCTTCCCTGTCCTTAACTATCTCGCAGTGTTTGCTCAATCTCGTGTCTATTGAGTCAGGGATGCCATCCGACCATCTCATCCTGTCGTCCCCTTCCCCTCTTGCCCTCAATCTTTCCCAGCGTCAGGGCTATGGGTGATCAGAAAAGGAATGTGAGCTGGTGGGCCCTGAATGCCTCCTCCAGAAGGCGGAGGTGGGGGTGGTTGGTGGTTGGTGGGGTGTCTCAACTGAGAAGCAGGGCTGGCCACGCAGACTGGGAGGAGAGGCAGGACGGAATGTAGGGCCACATGGCAGCGGGGTTGGAGGAATGAATGGCAGCCAGCTGCAACATTGATCGCCGAGATGACGGTCTGGCCTTGCACCAGGGTAAGGTCTAGAAGCCTGACTTGCTTGGATCCACGCCTGCGTGGGTGATTAAAGTCGCGGCGCCGCAAAGAGTCCACCCTCTCCCGCCCAGGTTGGGCGAAACTTGAAGCCTGAACCAATAGGGGAGCCACCGTAGTAGTGAAGGGGCGGAGCAGGACAATGACCAATGAATGTGCCCCTTTCAGGCGACCAATGGGAGGTGCTGTTCCAGGGGCGATCAAGAGGCCACTGCCCGGGGCGGTGGGGCGGGGTCCCGGGTTGTAGCAAGTTCCGGGGAAAGGGTGAGTCTGGAATGGGGCGCTAGGGAGCACGCCCGGGAGATCATCAGGAAGGATGCCGCTGGCGGAACTGCCCTTTGCAGGAGGTGGTTAGAAGCCCCCACACTGCCTTGTGACTGATCGATGCCGGGTGGGTACACAGCTCGGTTCCTGCCCCTGCCAGCAGGGTTTGGAGGTTTCTGGCGGGGAGGTGGGGGTGCTTAGGGGGTTGGGGGCTGCGGACCTCGCTTAGACCTCATCTTCAAAGCTAGATCTGTGCTCAGAGGGGATGAGGAAGGAGGAGATGGTCACTACAAAAGCTCGATCCCTAGGGTCTTATCTCAAAGATAATCTCGTTTGTTGTTGTTCAGTAGGTCAGTCGTGTCTGAATTTGCGAACTCTTACCGAGCGTTTGCCAGGCCCCTCGCGGAGCCTTTTCTCTGCTTCAAGCTCATTGAATCCTCCCAACAACCCTTTGAGAGAGAGACTGTTTTATGACTATCTTCCAAATGAGGAAACAGGCTCCGAGAGAAGTTGATTCCTGACAAATACGGGATTATGCAATTGCGATATTCTGTTTTTCCCTCATCACGTCTTAAATGAGTAACGTCGCTCTAATTGCTGACAGTCCTTCTCCGGAAATACTTGGAGACCCCAGGAAGCCTGGACCCTGAATCTGTCTCTCAAAAAGTTCCAGATTGTTGGGAAAAGAGCTGAACAGAACCTCTCCGCCGCTTAGGGAGCCAGCAGGGACCGGGGTCATTAGTGGGGGTATATCGGCTGAAAGAGAGAAACGACTATGATTATTAAATTAATGATAATGACTTCATTCTTGAGTTTATCATATTTGTTATTTGGTCATGCCTGTATCAAGATTTTTAATGTGTAACATACAGAAGTGTGTTGAAACATCACAACCTAATTGATTTATAACTCTAGTTTTTAAAAAACGTAGAAAAAAATAGCCATAACTACAATTTATAAAAAATGTGAAGTGTAACAGCAGTAATCAAAATGTGAGGTGGAGAATTAAAAATGTAAAGTTTACAAATTCTACTAAAGGGAAGCTCTTAGCTTAAAAGAGGGTATTGTCAGTGTGAGGTATGTTTTCTAAGTCTCATAACACATCTTAAACTTATTAAACTTAGGGTAACCACAAGGGAAAAATTCTGTAGTAATTTCATCCAAACACAGACAGCAGGATAAGAAACAAGGAAGAACCTGTCTACAAAACAACCAGAAAACAACAGAATGGCAATAGTAAGTCCTTACCTGCCCACAATATGTAACAGTAGTGCATAATTCCCTTACGACTCTAGTTTAAAGGTTTCTTTAAAAGGAATGTAGAAATGTCATAACTGTCTCTTCATGGCAACATTCTCAGCATGTCTGTTTTCCAGATGGAGAGACTGAGGCCCAAGATGACTAAGTGACTTGCACCTGAGTTGACACAGGATTCACCCCCAGGTCTGTCTGACCACCCAGGTTATTTTGGAAAGGTGGGTTCAGGGCAGACTTTTGTATTGGTGAATTTGTCCAGTAAAGGGGTTGGTGGTGGTGCTGTTCATGACTGATGTAGCATGGGGGGAGAGTGTCGCAAACCCCAGCTCCATCAAACAGATGTGGAAACTGAGGCCCATGGAGGGGAATTGGGTGCCTAAGTTTGCACAGTGAGGGGTCCCAAATCTTTCCCTTCAGTCTGGAGGTGGGAAGGTTGAGGTACTAAAAGGGGCCTTCAAGGCTGAGGCCTGGGGGGTTGATAGGATGTTCCTTCACAGGCAGGCCAGCTGTCAAGAACATGCCTCTGTGCCAATGGAGGGCCACCACCAGGGGCAGGAAGCCCAGTGGGGACGGAGCTCAGCCCATGGCCACCAGAGAAGGCCTGAAAGTGCTTCTGCACTGGGCTGGCCCCAGTGGTGGGGAGCCCTGGGTCACCTTCACTGAGCCCACACTGACCGCGGAGGATGTCTGCATCCACGTCGCACACAAAGTCGGTGAGTCCCGCCATCGGCCCCACAGCGGGGCGGAGGTGTCAGCAGCCACTAGGCCCCGTTCACCCAGTTGCCTGCCCATTCATGCATCCCGCGTTGAGTGAGCACCTTCTGTGTGCCAGCCTCCAATTACTGCCTCTGTAATTTGCAATCAGTTTTGTAAAAAGCTGATATTCTAATGAAAGTGAAAGTGTTAGTTGCTCTGTTGTGTCCAACTCTTTGCAACCCCATGGACTGTAGCCTGCCGGGGTCCTCTGTCCATGGGATTTCCCAGGCAAGAATACTTCAGTGGATTGCCATTCCCTTCTCCAGGGGATCATCCCAACCCAAGGATCAAACCTAGGTCTCTTGCATTGCATCTGAATTCTTATAGGGCTCAGCAAGAAATGCAATAAATAAGGAAACTGAATAGGAGGCAAGCTGTGAGAGATGATGGTAAAAGATTTAACACTTGGGGACTTGCCTGGTGGTCCAAAGGTTAATACTCTGAACTTCCACTGTGGGGATGGGAGCCAGGGTTCAATCCCTGATTGGGAACTAAGATGCCATAAGCCGAATGGTGCAGCCAAAAAAAAAAAAAAAAAGATTTAAAACTTGAGGAGATAAGGGAGCAAGCCACAGGGACATCTGGCAGTGAGAACAGCAAGTGCAAAGGCTCTGAGGTGGGAACTTACTGGTAACTGTGAGGCCAGTGTGGCTGTTGCCAAGTGAGTGAAGGGGAGACAGGGATAGGTGAGGGTGAACGGGTGATGGTGCCGGTTGTGCAGAGCCTTCTGGGCCTCAGGGAAGACTTCGAATTTTACTGCAAGTGAGGTGGGAGCTGTGGAGGACTGTGAGCAAAGGAGGAACATGGTTGGACTCAAGGGTCAAAGATGCTCTGGCTGTTGTGGCAGGAGCAAAGTATGGTGGGTGAGGTTAGGAGCAAGGAACTCCAGGAAGGGAGATGATGGGTGAGAGGTCAGCCAGAGTCAGGTCTTAAACCTTAAAGCTTAAGGGCCTTAAACCCCAGAGGGAGAGTCTAGAGTTTAGACTTCTTCCCAGGAGCAGTAGGGAAACATGGAATGGTCATGAGAGCTTGCAGTGGATGTGCTCAGAAGTCTAATGTCTTCTGCCAGAGGAGGAGAGGGTATCTTCAAGGGGACTTCACTTACCTACCCCTTCCTCCCGGACACCCTCTCAACCCCCCTGCCCCACAACTGAATGGGGGCTTTCTGGTAGATTTCTATAACACTTCGTATTTTTCCACTGAAGGCTGATTCTTTTTTTAAAAAATTTATTTATTTATTATTGACTGCATCAGGTTTTAGTTATGGCGCTTGAGATCTTTAGTTGCGACACATTCGATCCAGTTCTCTGACCAGGGATAGAACGTGGGCCCCCTGCGTTGGGAGCGCAGAGTCTTAGCCACTGGACCACCAGGGAAGTCTCTGACTGTAAACAAGTTAGACAGGTTTGCTAGACGTGTGAATCATGCCTGGTCAAGATCCCGAGAACCTGATCTGTTTGAGGAAGCAAAAGATCTTAAGAATAACTGGAATATCAGTTTCAAGAATTTAGAAGGGAAACTAGAAATTGAAAGCAGAGCATGACTATCTGGGTCCAGGTCATGGGTGTTCATTGCTGAGGGGGTTGAGCTTTCTTATGGAGCAAAGAGGGAGCCATGGAAGGTTTAAGCCAGAGAGTGAAATAGATTGGTTCTTTTTTTTCAAAGAATATCTTCCTCTAATATTTGTCTTTTGTTTTTATTTTAAATATTTATTTATTGGCTGCATCAGATCTTTGCTGCGGTGTAGGAACTTGTCACTTGTGGCTTATGGGCTTAGTTGCCCTATAGCATGTGGGACCATAGTTCCCAGACCAGAGATTGAACCTGCATCCCCTGCATTGGAAAACGGATTCTTAAGCACTGGACCACCAGGGAAGGCCCACAGATTGGTTCTTTAGGAAGCTGTCTCACAGGGAGTTGTGCTCCTTCTTTGGGGTGCAGTACACTTGGATGTCACGATTTTTTTTTTTTTTTTTTTTTTGGCCGTGCCATGTGGCTTGTGGGATCTTAGTTCCCCAACCAGGGGTTGAATCTGGGTCCTCAGCAGTGAAAGCACCAAGTCCTAACCATTGGACTTCTGGGGAATTCCTGGATGCAGTGATTTTTGTAGAGCAATTTGGCATCATATAACTTGAATACATTCCCTGAGGGCACACAGTTCCACTCCTAGATACGCAGTCTACAAACAGTCAGCTCATGTATTCCAGGAGACACACGAGAATGTTCAGAGCAGCCTCATTTATTTTACTGAGAAATAAGAGGCCATCTCAAAGTCTGTGTAGAGGAGACTGCACAAATCAGTTGCATGTGGTTGAACACTGAAATACTATGCAGCCAGGAAAAAGATATTCAACCAAAGTTACATGTATCATGTGTGAAGCTTAAAAGCTATCATAGCCTGAAAAAACAAATTGCTGAAGGACACCTATGATATAATACCACATTCAAGTTTATAGCATTTAAAACTAGGTCACAGAAAATATGAAAATGATAAACTCTAGTTCAGGAGTATGGTTACCTATTTGCAATAGGGGAGAGGAGGTGGATGTAGTTGGGGGTTTCAGTCGGACTTGCCAAGTTTTATTTCTTTAGTGGCTGGTACTTGGGTGATTATAAATTATTCCAAAAGAACTATTTTAGATACTTTAGATATTTAGATAGATATTTTAGTTTTTAAGTGATATATGTATAAAAAAAGATGCTTGGGTGGCCGGTGTGGGGAATGACAATAAATCTGGAGGCTGAGCTGGGACTGGGTTTTGCATTTGAAGGAAGTGGGTGGATCCTAGAGAGAATGAAGGGTGCAGAAAGAACAGGACTTGTGACCAATCTGAGAGGGTGGGATGAGTTAAGGACAAAGATGAAATCCTGGCTTAGAGAACCATGCTGAGAGGGGGCAAATTTGGGGACCTCAGATGATATCTGTTTGGAACAAAGCACATCTCAGGGGGTCAGAGATATCTACAGGGTGACAGCCAAGGGTAGTTGGGTATTTCTCTGGGGCTGGAGTTCAGAGAGAGACAGGCAAAGTGCCAGCAGTCTGAAGAGCTGTGTTAGTCTATGCCAGGTTTGCTGTGGTAACAAGCAGCATCCCCCAAATTCTCCTGGGTTAAGACAATGAAAATTTACTGTAAGTCTCATAGTGAAAGTGTTAGTTGCTTAAACATGTCTGACTCTTTGCGACCCCATGGACTGTAGTCCACCAGGGCCCTCTGCCCATGGAATTCTCCAGGCAAGAGAACTGGAGTGGGTAGCCATTCCCTTCTCCAGGGTATCTTCCCGAGCCAGGAATCGAACCTGGGTTTTCTGCGTTGCAGTCAGATTCTTTACCATCTGAGCCACCAGATGTAAGCATTTAATGCTGATGCCCTAGCATTTAATGCTGGTCAAATGGTTCCCCTCTATCTTGTAGTTTCACCACTAGGCATTAGGGGTCTCCAACATTCCCGGGGTAGGGAAGAGGACAGGAGAGTTTATTTCTAGACCTGGAAAATGTATATTCCTTCTGCCCGCATCCCATTGGCCAAAAAGACTGTTAAATGCCCTCATCCTAGCTGCAAGGGAGACTGGGACATGTAGTTTTTCTGTGTGGCCACAGTATGGTCTACATATTGCATTGTCTTCTTTTGGCAGGGGAGGAGGCCAGGGAGAGGTTGTGAAGGGAGACAGCAGGTCTGGGAGTCGACGAGGCTAATGGGAGCAGACATCAACTTCCTGACTCATTTCTCCCCTGTGCAGGCATCACTCCACCCTGCTTCAATCTTTTTGCCCTCTTCGATGCCCAGGCCCAGGTCTGGCTGCCTCCAAATCACATTCTGGATACCTCCAGGGACTCCAGCCTGACGCTGTACTTCCGCATGAGGTGGGCAAAGTCCCCTTAGAAGGCTTTTGTCCCCTCCCCTCCCTCTCTTGTCCCCACCTGCCAAGACTTGGCCTGAGTCCATGCTAAACCTCGACTGCACCCCCCCTCCTTTCCTGCAGGTTTTATTTCCGAAACTGGCATGGCACGAATCCTCAGGAGCCAGCTGTGTACCGCTGCGGGCCCCCAGGGGCCGAGACTTCCTCAGAACAGGCAGAGCAGGGGGTGCAACTCCTGGACCCTGCCTCCTTTGAGTACCTCTTTGAGCAGGTGTGAGCAGGGCTGGGAAGGCGTGACTATTTGTGAGGGACCTTGGGCAATTGAGGAGCCCCCACTTCCCTCCCAATTTGCTATAAGTAGTGGGTTTCAGTCATGCCATCTGGGATCCTTCGGCTGGCTGAACAAAAGGGTTTTGGACTCTTAGGGTTGCAGGGGTAAGAGTACTGTGGTTGATTAGTGATGTCTGTCACAGGCATAGGATTGGGCAGATGAGGCATACATATGGGGTTCCCCCCCTTCCTGAAAGTAACCGGAAGCTGGGGAGTGAACAGGTTCTCACACCTCCCTTTCTGCCTGATTCCCCATCCCCAGGGCAAGCATGAATTTGTAAATGACGTGGCATCACTATGGGAGCTATCCAGCGAGGAGGAGATCCACCACTTTCAGAATGAGAGCCTGGGCATGGCCCTTTTGCACCTCTGCCACCTCGCTCTCCGCAATGGTGTCCCCCTTGAAAAGGTGGCGAAGAAAACCAGGTATCTGGGAATGGGGTGGGGACATTGCACAGGTGGGTGGACATGCCCGGGTATCTGAAGGCCAGGGTAGACCTTGCATACTGCCATGCCTTCATTCATTCAACAAACATTTATTGAACACCTACTGTATGCTGGTACTAGTTTTGGGTGTTGGACACACAACAGTAAACCAGGCAGACGAAATCTGTGGCTTCTTAGAGCTCACTTAAAAAAAAAATTGTGTATTTATTTTGGCTGTGCTCGGTCTTAGTTGCAGCATGCAGGATCTTTAGTTGTGGCGTGCAAACTCTTAGTTGTGACACGTGGGATCTAGTTCCCTGACCAGGGATCGAGTCCAGGGCCCCCTGCATTGCAAACACAGAGTCTTAGCCACTAGACCACCAGGGAAGTCCCTGGAGCTCATATTTGATGGAGAAGACAGGCAATAAATGAAATACAAAAGTAAAATGTATAGTGTTTTTGATGGTGACGAATGCAATGGGGAAAAATTAAACTGGAAAAGAGGAAGGGGGTATCAGAGAATGAGGGGTGTACAGTTTAAAACTGGGTCATCAGTTTCTCACTGAAAAGGTGACATTCACTTTCAGAGATTTGAAGGAAGTAAAGGAGGGAGCCAGGTGGGTATTTGTGAGAAGAGAATTTTCCAGAGGTATCAGCCGGTACAAAAGCCCTGAGCCTGGGCTGTGCCTGATGTGTTGGAGGAAGTATGGCTGGAGTAGAGTGAGCTTGCATGACTCGCTAGAATTCAAGGGAAGGGATAAGGCAGAAGTCTGGGGAGTTACTCATCTCCACTGAGGTGAGGACTGGAGCAATCAGGGCACACTGCCTGGAGGAGGCAACCCTGCAGTTTTTTGTTTTTCTTTTTTTGGCTGTGCTATGTTGCTTGTGGGATCTTAGTTCCCCCATCAAGGTTTGAAACCAAGGCTACAGCTATGAAAGCGCCAAATCCTAACCACTGAAAACAGCCAGGGAATGTCCCAGGACCTGCATTTAAAGAAAACAAAAATTATTTATTTTATTTTTGGCTGCATCGAGTCTTAGTTGAGGTATATGGAATCTTCGTGATCTCTCTAGTTGCAGCGTGTGGGCTAAGTTGCCTCAAGTCATATGGGGTCTTAGTTCCCCGACCAAGGATCGAGCCTGCGTCCCCTGCGTTGAAAGGCATGTTCTTGATGACTAGACCACCAGGGAAGTCCTAGGACCTGCAATTCTCTTGAAATAATTTATTTATTTATTTTTGGTTACGCTGGGTCTTTGTTGCTGCGTAGGCTTTTCTCTAGTTGTGGCGAGCAGAGGCTACTCTCTACTGCAGTGCACAGGCTTCTCATTGGAGTGATTTGTTGCCCAGCACGGGCTCTAGAGCACAGGCTCAACAGTTGTGGCATATGGGCTTAGTTGCTCTGCAGCATATGGAATCGTCCCAGATCAGGGATTGAACCCCTGTCCCCTGCGTTGACACGTGGATTCTTTACCTCTGAACCACCAGGGAAATCCTAGGACTGCAATTCCTTTTTTTTTTTAATTTATTTATTTTTAATTGGAGGATAATCACTTCATGGGAAATAGACGGGGAAACAGTGGAAACAGTGTCAGACTTTATTTTTGGGGGCTCCAAAATCACTGCAGATGGTGACTGCAGCCATAAAATTAAAAGACACTTACTCCTTGGAAGGAAAGTTATGACCAACCTAGATAGCATATTCAAAAGCAGAGACATTACTTTGCCAGCAAAGGTCCGTCTAGTCAAGACTATGGTTTTTCCTGTGGTCATGTATGGATGTGAGAGCTGGACTGTGAAGAAAGCTGAGCACCGAAGAATTGATGCTTTTGAACTGTGGTGTTGGAGAAGACTCTTGAGAGTCCCTTGGACTGTAAGGAGATCCAACCAGTCCATCCTAAAGGAGATCAGTCCTGGGTGTTCACTGGAAAGACTGATGCTGAGGCTGAAACTCCAATGCTTTGGCCACCTCATGCGAAGAGTTGACTCATTGGAAAGACCCTGATGCTGGGAGGGATTGGGGGCAGGAGGAGAAGGGGACGACAGAGGATGAGATGGCTGGATGGCATCACCGACTCGATGCACATGAGTTTGGGTGAACTCTGGGAGTTGGTAATGGACAGGGAGGCCTGGCGTGCTGCGATTCATGGGGTCGCAAAGAGTCGGACACGACTGAGCGACTGAACTGAACTGAATTGCTTTACAATGCTCTACAAATCAGCCATAGGTATATACCCATGTCTCTGCAATTCTTTTTTTTTTTTTTCTGCAATTCTTAAAGCACATATTTTTCAATCCCTGTCATGTTATCACTCTGGAGGTCTAGGGCTGTGACCATGAAGCCAGGATGCTGGGGAGCACAGAGGAAGCACCCTATCCAGCCTGGCGATCAGATGATGCTCCTGGGGTGACATTTCTGCTAAGACCTGAAGGTTGAGTTGGCTTTATCCAGACGTGGACTGCTTTGGCAAAGCATTGGAGGCAGAGGGAACAGCATATATAGAGGCCCAGAGGCAGCAGGCGGCAAAGGCCTGTTTCCAGGGGAATTGAACTTAGAATGCAATTGCCCAAGTGCTGGAGTCAGCCAGGCACTAATCGGGGGTCTTTTTCCCTCCAGGTCTTTAGGGAGCCCTGGAAAGCTTGGGAACAGGGGCAAAAGACAGCTAGAACCTTGAGCTTTAGGATCTCTCTATTCAAGGGATGGAAAAAATGGCTTGGGACATGGAAGATAAGGCTTGTGTGTGTGTGTGTTTAATTGCTCAGTCATGTCCAACTCTTTGCGAGTTCATGGACTATAGTCCCCCAGGCTCTTCTGCCCATGGGATTTCCTAGGCAACAATACTGGAGTGGGTTGCCATTCCCTTCTCCAGGGGACTTTTCCTAACCCAGGGATTGAATTCGCGTCTCCTGCATTGGCAGGGGGATTCTTTACCACACTGAGCCACTGGGGAAACCCAGGATGGGGTGTAGAAACCTGTAATCTGAATGGGCTATGCTGGGGACTTTGCTGGTCTAGGAATCCACCTGCCAATGCAGGGGACCTGGGTTTGATCCCTGGTTCGGGAAGATCCCACGTGCCATCCCTGTGCCAGAACTACTGAGCCTTCTCTCTAGAGCCTGTATTCCCCCAGCACAACCAAAAAATAAAAAAATACATACATATATAATAAAATAAATGGGCTCTGCTGGTGGGCAGTGCAGGCAGGAGAAGAGGTGAAGAGTATGGCTTTGTGAGGAGCAGAGGGGCTTCCCAGAGCTGTCCTTTTATTGATAATCATATTACTGATCAAAACAATAGTGATTTCTCTAGTAATAACAACAGCCAACACTCACATAGTCTTTATTTTGTGCCAATCAATAGTCCTAATTCTCTTGTCAGCCCTAGATGTGGGTACTGATTCCATTTTACAGATGAAAAGACGGAGCTCCTTAGAGCTTAAGTAATTCACCCAATATCTGGAATTTCAGCCACTCAGTCCCCTCCAGAGTCCTGGGCCCTGGCCCTGACACCATTTGGCCTTGCTATGCTTGTGCTTTATCACATTTTCTTTCCACTTTCATAACAGCCTGCCTGCTTTTTATTGTTTGTACTTTTATTCAATTTTAATATTTTTTTAGCTTTAATATTTTTGATTGAAGTACAGTTGATTTATAATGTGTTAATTTCTGCTGTATAGCAAAGTGATTCAGTTATATATATATTTTAAGTATTCTTTTCAATTATAGCTTATCACAGAATATTGAATATGGTTCTCTGTGCAGTACAGTAGGATCTTGCTGTCTATCCATACTAAAGCTTGCATCTGCTAACCGCAGCCTCCCACTCTGTCCCTCCCCCAGCTCCCTCCCGCCGGCAACCACCAGCCTGCTCTCTATGTCCATAATTCTGCTTCTGTTTGGTAGAGACGTTCATTTGTGTCATATATATTTTTTAATTATTAATTTTTAAAATTTCTGGCTGCACTGTTTGCTTCACTGTGTTGTGCAGGCTTTTCTAGTTGTGGTACATAGTCTCTAGAATGCATGGGGCTCAGTATTTATGGCACACAAGCTTAGTTGTGGTATGTGGGATCTTAGTTCTCCACCCAGGGATCAAACCCAGGGCCCCTACGTTGGGAATACAGTCTTATCAACAGGACCAACAGGGAACTCCCTGTCGGGGTTTAGAATCCACATATAAGTGATATCGTATGGTATTTGTCTTTCTCCTTCTGACTGACTTCACTCAGTATGACAATTTCTAGTTGCATCCATGTTGCTGCAGCTGACATGATTTTGTTATTTTTCACGGCTGCATAGTATTCCATTATATATGTATACCACATCTTTCTCTGCTCATCTGTCGATGGCATTTAGCTTGCCTGTTTTCTAGATGAGGCAGCTGAGGTTCAGAGAGGTTAAACCACTTCTCCGTCATGGCCCAGTCGGGGCCCCTGAACTGCCCCTCTTGGTCATCCGCACAGCTTCAAGGATTGCATCCCACGCTCCTTCCGGCGGCAGATGCGGCAGCACAACGCTCTGACACGGCTGCGCCAACGGAGCATCTTCTGCAAGTTCCTGCGGGCCTTCCAGCCGGGCTGCCTCTCCCAGCAGGTCGTCATGGTGAAGTACCTGGCCACGCTCGAGCGACTGGCACCCCGCTTTGGCACAGAGCGTGTGCCCGTGTGCCACCTGGAGCTGCTGTCCCAAGCCGACGGGGAGCCCTGCTACATCCGGGAGGGTGGGCAGGCCCCTCCTGACCCCGGGTCTGAGTCTGCTGCCGGACCCCCCACCCACGAGGTGCTGGTGTCAGGCACGGAAGGCATCCGGTGGCGGCTGGTACCGGCGGAGGTGAGTGGGGTGCCTCTACCATCTAACAGTGGAGGGTGTGGGCTCCTGCTCAGCCTTGACTTTGGCCTTGGAAGGTGGCTATGGCAAAAGTGGTTTTCCCTACATGGCTCTGGGATATGTTTGTCTGTGAGTGGGGGTCTGTTTCTTGGATAGTGTCTTAAAGGCTCTAATAAGGCCTGCAATCAAGAATTAATTTCAGTCTTAATGTTCTGCCTAAGCATTTCCAATGCATGTTGGTTCCAGAACCCTTCCAATAATGCGACATTCTTCTAGTCTGCTGTGGAATTAAAAGTCTATGGCACATATTTGGTTACCTGATCAGCCTGGATAGGCTCTAGGCCAAACCCATTTCCTTCAGCTTGGCCCTCAATGGAGGGACAGCAGCTGTCTCAACTCCATGGTGATGAATCCTCTGCCTTCTCCCCCTGGGGAGCTGATGGCTAGGGTCGCTGCTTCTGGAGAACACCTTTGACCTCTGGGGCCAAGAGGGCTAGGAGCCCCCTTTCTGCCCTCCCCAAAGTTCCCATCTTCTGGTGACTATATCTCTCTGGATGGGTCCCCCGTCCAGCCCATGACACTGCATTCATGGATAGATGCCCAAATAGGTAACCTGGCCCTTCCGGCTTCTGCCTATCCCCAGGGAGGCAAGAGCAGGAGGACTGAACAGGCACAGCCCTGCTGTGTTCACTGCCTCACTTCCTGGCTTCCAGGGGCCTGCTGATGGCGGTGCTGGTGGCGGCAGCAGGATGCCTGATGCTGACCCATCTGGGAAGAAAATGAAGGCCGAGGAGGTGGGCAGCGAGCCAGTGGACAGGCCTCGGGAGAGCCCCTGGTCCTACTTCTGTGACTTCCAGGACATCACCCACATGGTGCTGAAGGAACGCCACGTCAGCATCCATTGTCAGGACAACAAGTGCCTGGTGGGGCCTGGGGCTGCGGACTGGGCTGAGGGGGGAGATGCCTGTGGCCTGTGATGCCTGCCTGATGATCCCCCGGCCCGCAGGAGCTGACCCTGCCTTCCCGGGCCGCGGCCCTGTCCTTGGTGTCGCTGGTGGATGGCTACTTCCGCCTGACCGCCGACTCAAACCACTACCTGTGCCACGAGGTGGCTCCTCCACGGCTGGTGATGAGTATCCAGGATGGCATCCACGGCCCCCTGCTGTGAGTGCCTGGGCCGGGGGGAGTGGGGACAGGGCAGGAGGGGCAGCTGCCGGCTGGACAGTGAGCTCTAGGGACTGTGGAGTTTAAACGAAGTGTGTGCATGTTGACGTCTTAGTGTGTGCCTGTGCGTCTTGGGGTGGGAAGGCCTGTGTGTCCACCCACCTGTATGAGTGCACATTGGTGTGCAGACATTCAAGTCTCAGTGAGTACGTATCAGTGTGTGTGTCCTGAGTCTACATGCATGTGTGTGGGTGCATGTGTGTGCGAGCATTTGTGTTTAGTGTGTACACGTGTGTCTATATGGGCCTGCGTGTACTGTGCAAGGATTCACTCATACCGCATTGTACATGCGTTCACATCAGTGAATGCTCACGTGGGTGCATGTGTGACCCATGCATGTGTGCAGGCAGAAGTTATGCAGGGAGAGAGGGCACCTGTAATGGCGTGGGTGCTGTGCCATTCTGAGAGTGCCTGGCTTTGGGACTGGGTCCCCATGTGTGTCTGGATGTTTAACAGCTGTGTCACTGCTCTGGTGACTGCATTTGATTTTGTTTTGTTTCTCTTGTTGTGTTTTTTGACATTGCGTTGAGGTTGTGGGAACTCAATCCTCCCGACCAAGGGATGAACCTTGAACCCATGCCCCCTGCAATGGAAGCACAGAGTTTAACTGCTGGACCACCAGGGAAGTCCCCCAACTGCATTTTAAATTGTCAGCGCATATTTTCACACCTGACTGGTGACTTTTGCGCGGCTGTGCGTTTCTCAGATGGTGGTGGCCATTGAGATATACATGTGGGCGTTTCCACCCCGGAGTTGTAATGTGACTCACCCCTGGTTACTGCGAGGCACTGCGTATGCCTGCCTGGACGTGTGTGGCTGAGAAGGTTGAGTGTCAGGGCTTATAAGGTCACTGATGAGTGTGTGTGGCCATCCCATTTGCTGCCAGGTTGGGGTTTGTGACTGTCAGCTCCTCTGGCCTTGGGTATCCCTTGTCCTACCTGTGACACTGGGACTAGCTGCCAATGTGGGTTGGGGGTGCATTGTAAGAGGTCTCACCCCTCCCAGCCTAGTCTGTACGCTAGAGGAGGGTGAGGGCTCCTCACCTCTCAAGGGGCTGTGGCCTCATGGAAGTCTGTGGGCCATGTCAGCATCATCTTAGTCCATTCAAATAGAATACCAATGGCTGAGTGGCTTAGAAACCACAGACACTCCTCAAGTTCTGAAGTCCAAGTGCAAGGTGTTAACAGATCTGATGTCTGTGAGAGCCCCACTTCCTGTTTCATAACCACAAGTTCAGTCTTCTGGCTGTATCCTCATATGGTGGAAGGGGTGAGTGAGATCTCTGGGGTGTGTTTTTTGTAAGTCACTAATCCCAGGTCCGTCTAGTCAAGGCTATGGTTTTCCCTGTGGTCATGTATGGATGTGAGAGTTGGACTGTGAAAAAAGCTGAGCGCCAAAGAATTGATGCTTTTGAATTGTGTTGGAGAAGACTCTTGAGAGTCCCTTGGACTGCGAGGAGATCCAACCAGTCCATCCTAAAGGAGATCAGCCCTAGGATTTCTTTGGAAGGACTGATGCTGAAGCTGAAAATCCAGTACTTTGGCCACCTCATGCGAAGAGTTGACTCATTGGAAAAGACTCTGATGCTGGGAGGGATTGGGGGCAGGAGGAGAAGGGGACGACAGAGGATGAGATGGCTGGATGGCATCACTGACTTGATGGACGTGAGTCTGAGTGAACTCCGGAAGATGGTGATAGACAGGGAGGCCTGGCGTGCTGCCATTCATGGGGTCGCAAAGAGTCGGACACAACTGAGCGACTGAACTGAACTGAACTGAATCCCATTCATGAGGGCTCTACCCTCATGATTCATCACCTCCCCCCAGGCCCACCTCCTAACGCCATCACCTTGGGGGTTAGAGCTTCAACATAGGAACTGACTGTATTCTTTTTTAAACTTCTATTTATTTAGTTAGTTTTGGCTGTGCTGGGTCTTCGTTGCTTTACTCAGGCTCTTCTCTAGTTGCAGCGAGCAGGGGTTGCTCTCTAGCTGTGGCGTGCGGGCTTCTTATGGCCGGGGCTTCTCTTGTTCTGGAGCACAGGCACTAGGGCTAGCGGGGTTCAGTGGTTAGGGCTTGTGGGCTTAACTGCTCCACAGCATGTGGAATTCTCCCAGAGCAGGGATCAAACCTGTGTCCCCTGCGTTGGCAGGTGGATCCTTATCCGCTGAGCTGCCAGGGAAGTCCAACTTTAGGGGAGGCAAACATCCAGTCTGTGTAGCTGCGGGGGCCCATGGGGCTATGTCACCTCATGGTTCCTGTTTGTGTTTATGACCGTGCTCACCTCTGGGTCTGGAATGCTGGCCCCTGGGCTGTAATGTTACACTGGGGGAGCAGCTATGTCTGTGATCTTTGACCTTTGTGTGTGTACCAGATTGTACTGTGTGTCACCCTGGGCATGGCAACACAAATAGGAAGTAGGAAGTCAGGAAACACCTGGAGTAACAGGCAAATTTGCCCTTGGAATACGGAATGAAGCAGGGCAAAGGCTAATAGAGTTTTGCCAAGAGAACGCACTGGTCATAGCAAACACCGTCTTCCAACAACACAAGAGAAGACTCTACACATGGACATCACCAGATGGTCAATACCGAAATCAGATTGACTATATTCTTTGTAGCTGACGATGGAGAAACTCTATACAGTCAGCAAAAACAAGGCCGGGAGCTGACTGTGGCTCAGATCATGAACTCCTTATTGCCAAATTCAGACTTAAGTTGAAGAAAGTAGGGAAAACCACTAGGCCATTCAGGTATGACCTAAATCAAATCCCTTATGATTATACAGTGGAAGTGAGAAATAGATTCAAGGGATTAGATCTGATAGACAGAGTGCCTGCAGAACTATGAACGGAGGTTCATGACATTGTACAGGAGATAGGAATCAAGATCATCCCCAGGAAAAAGAAATGCAAAAAAGCAAAATGGCTGTTTGAAGAGCCCTTACAAATAGCTGTGAAAAGAAGAGAAGTGAAAAGCAAAGGAGAAAGGAAAGATATACCCATTTGAATGGAGAGTTCCAAAGAATAGCAAGGAGAGATAAGAAAGCCTTCCTCGGTGATCAATGCAAAGAAATAGAGCAAAACAATAGAATTGGAAAGACGAGAGTTCTCTTCAAGAAAATTAGAGATACCAAGGAAACACTTCATGCAAAGATGGGCTCAGTAAAGGACAGAAATGGAATGGACCTAACAGAAGCAGAAGATATTAAGAAGAGGTGGCAAAAATACACAGAAGAACTATACAAAAAAGATCTTCATGACCCAGATAATCATGATAGTATGATCACTCACCTAGAGCCAGACATCCTGGAATGCGAAGTCAGGTGGGCCTAGGAACCATCACTAAGAACAAAGGAGGTGATGGAATTCCAGTTGAGCTATTTCAAATCCTAAAAGATGATGCTATGAAAGTGCTGGCTGCACTCAATATGCCAGCAAATTTGGAAAACTCAGCAGTGGCCACGGGACTGGAAAAGGTCAGTTTTCATTCCAATTGCAAAGAAAGGCAATGCCAAAGAATGCTCAAACTGCCACACAATTGTACTGATCTCACACACTAGTAAAGTAATGCTCAAAATTCTCCAAATGAGGCTTCAACAGTATGTGAACCATGAACTTCCAGATGTTCAAGCTGGATTTAGAAAAGGCAAAGGAATCAGAGATCAAATTGCCAACATCCGTTGGATCATTGAAAAAGCAAGAGAGTTCCAGAAAAACATCTATTTCTGCTTTATTGACTATGCCAAAGCCTTTGACTGTGAATCACCACAAATTGTGGACAATTTTTAAAGAGATGGGAATACCAGACCACCTGACCTGCCTCTTGAGAAATCTGTATGCAGGTCAGGAAGCAACAGTTCGAACTGAACATGGAACAACAGACTGGTTCCAAATAGGGAAAGGAGTACGTCAAGGCTGTATATTGTCACCCTGCTTGTTTAACTTATATGCAAAGTACATCATGAGAAACGCTGGGCTGGAGGAAGCACAAGCTGGAATCAAGATTGCTGGGAGAAATATCAATAACCTCAGTTATGCAGATGACACCACCCTTATGGCAGAAAGCAAAGAAGAACTAAAGAACCTCTTGATGAAAGTGAAAGAGGAGAGTGAAAAAGTTGGCTTAAAGCTCAACATTCAGAAAACTAAGATCATGGCATCTGGTCCCATCACTTCATGGGAAATAGATGGGGAAACAGTGGAAACAGTGATAGACTTTATTTTTTGGGGCTCCAAAATCACTGCAGATGGTGACTTCAGCCATGAAATTAAAAGACACTTACTGCTTGGAAGAAAAGTTATGACCAACCTAGACAACATATTAAAAAGCAGAGACATTACTTTGCCAACAAAGGTCCATCTGGTCAAAACTATGGTTTTTCCAGTGGTCATGTATGGATGTGAGAGTTGGACCATAAAGAAAGCTGAGTGCTGAAGAACTGACGCTTTTGAACTGTGGTGTTGGAGAAGACTCTTGAGAGTCCCTTGGACTGCAAGGAGAGCCAACCTGATTTCCTAAAGGAAATCAGTCCTGAATATTCATTGGAATATTTCTGAATATTTGTTGGACTGATGCTGAAGCTGAAACTTCAATACTTTGGCCACCTGTTGCGAAGAACTGACTCATTTGAAAAGGCCCTGATGCTGGGAAAGATTGCAGGCAGAAGGAGAAGGAGACGACAGAGGATGAGATGGTTGGATGGCATCACCGACTCAATGGACGTGAGTTTGGGTAAATTCTGGGAGTTGGTGATGGACAGGGAAGCCTGGTGTGCTGCAGTCCATGGGGTTGCAAAGAGTCGAACACGACCGAGCGACTGAACTGAATTGAACCGAACTGGGAGTGGTGGGGTCTGTGGCTGGGCGTGTGTTCAGCTGCCATCTGACAGCTGTTTCCTCTGTGCTTGTGTGTGTCGCCTTGTTTGCCACGGTACCTGACAGTTATTATGCATGAGTGTGTGTCTGCTCTGTGTCTGTGTGAGTTTTCATGCGTGGGACGGTGTGACATTTCATGTGTGTGTTCAGACACAGTGTCTGACATTTCTCCCAGCTGGGAGTGTGCCCTGCTGGGCAGGTTTTATGTGTCTTTGTTGCCAGGCGTGGGTCCTGCAGTGCCCCCAGGTGCCCTAATGGTCCCCCACTCCTACCCACCACCCACCTAGGGAGCCATTTGTGCTGGCCAAGCTGAAGCCCGAGGCTGGCCTCTACCTTATCCACTGGAGCACCAGCCACCTCCACCGCCTCATCCTCACAGTGGCCCAGCGCGACCAGGTGGGCGTGGGGCGGGGGGTCCTGGGCCGGGGCTGGGCTCGCTCCCTGCCTGGACCCCTGCTCACCGCCGCCACCCCTGCTGCCGCCAGCTGCAGGCTCCAGGCACTAAGGGCTTGCGCCTGCGGAAGTTCCCTATCGAGCTCCAGGCCGGGACAGTCATGCTGGAGGGCTGGGGCCGGTCTTTCCCCAGCGTGCGGGACCTGAGGGCTGCCCTGCAGGACTGCTCGCTGCGGGCCGGCAACGACTGCTTTTCCCTGCGTCGCTGCTGCCTGCCCCGGCCCGGAGGTACAGAGATGGGGGCGCCTCGAGGGAATTTGGGTGGGGGGAGGCCTCTCCCATCCATGACAGCCCTCAGGGACCACTCCCACCCCCAGAGATCTCCAACCTCATCGTCACGCGGGGGCCTCAGGCCAGCACCAGACCGCTCAACCTCAGTCATCTCAGCTTCTACCGAGTCCGCCAGGAAGACATCACCCAGGTGCGTGGCAGGGGTGGGGGTGGGGGGGGTTTGGGGGGCCTGGATGGGGGGGATGAGACTGGGATAGGGGATGGGGGGTGGGATGGAGGGAGGGGGAAGGAACGCTGCAGGTATGGGGCACCAGAGAGGCAGCCTTACGCCATTGTCATGGAGAGCTTCCCCTCCACGTTCCCCTAGCTGTCCCACTTGGGCCAGGGCACAAGGACCAACGTGTATGAGGGCCTCTTGCGAGTGGGGGGCGGAGGCCCCGAGGAGGACAAGGCAGATGGCGAGGAACCCCCCACGCCCGCTGGGGACCGTGGGCAGGAGCTGCGTGTGGTGCTCAAGGTGCTAGACCCCAGTCACCACGACATCGCCCTGGTGAGTGAGCGCAGCCCGGGGGCCGGGGCAGGATGGAGGGGCTGCGGCCTCCTGACCCACCGTGTCCCCTCAGGCCTTCTACGAGACAGCCAGCCTCATGAGCCAGGTCTCCCACGTGCACCTGGCCTTCGTGCACGGCGTCTTCGTGCACGGCTCCGAGAGTGAGTAGCCCTGTCCCCTGCCCCCGACACACAGACCGCCGACGTCCCCTCCCCGTTGACATCCTGGCCCCACTTAGACTCTTGACCTTCATCCCCATCCACTGACCCCTTGACTATACTCCGGGCCCTGACCGCACCCCAATCTGTGCCTGTTCAACTCTCACCTACACCCTGAACCCTGTCTACACGTTAACCCTTACCTGCACCGTGATCCTTGGCTACACCCCAACCCTCCACCTCCACTCTGACTGCAGACTGCATCCCAAACTCCCTTTACCACCAGACACCTCTACAGCCCCACCCTTGTGTACCTTCTGACCCCTTCTATGCCGTGGCACCATGCAGACCCCAGCCTTGCTGGCCCCGCTGTCTTCCCAGAGCTCAGCCCTTGTTCCTCCACCCCACCTCCTCTGCATGTACTTCATTGTATAGGGCAGCCACGGGCAGCCCCCAGACCCAAAGCTCCATCTCTCCTGCTTTCTCCCCAATACTGGCCCGCGTGCTGACCCCACACCCCTCCCAGTGCACAGGGGGATCCAAGTGTCACTCGGGCTCCAACCTCCAGCTCCTCTCCCTCCAATCATCTACCCCTCCCCCTGGCTCCCCAGTCCCCTCCTGACCTCCATCACTTACTCTCAGCCTCCTCTCTGCCTCAGCCCTACCCTGGACCCCAATGCTGCCTTGCACCTTGGCCTCACCCTGCCCCCACCTCAGCCTGCACTCCAGCCCATGTTTCTCTTCTCCCTAAAGTCACTCCCAAGTCTCCCCTGGCGCCCTGCCCCAGGGGAGCCTCAGCCCGTGGGTCCTGCCCCCGGCACTCTGGAGGGTGTGTGGGTGTGCAGCATCTAAAGTGACCAGGCCTTTGCAGACATCATGGTGACCGAGTACGTGGAGCACGGGCCCCTGGACGTATGGCTGCGGCGGGAGAGGGGCCGCGTGCCCCTGGCCTGGAAGTTGGCAGTGGCCCAGCAGCTGGCCAGCGCCCTCAGTTACCTGGTGCGTGGCCTGCAGGCTGGGCCTGGGTGGGTGGTGAGGGCCAGGGCAGCCCCCGCATTCAGGGGAGCATGCTTGCTAAGTCACTTCAGTTGTGTCCGACTCTTTGCAACTCTGTGTGGACTGTAGCCTGCCAGGCTCCTCCGTCCATGAGATTTTCTAGGCAAGAATACTGGAGTGGGTTGCCATGCCCTCCTCCAGGGTATCTTCCCAACCCAGGGATCGAACCCACATCCCTAATGTCTCTTGTATTGAAAGGTGGGTTCTTTACCACCAGTGCCACCTGGGAAGCCCCCGATTGGGTATGGAGGCCTCAACACATCCCTGTACCCACTAGATCTTTCCATGAACCTCCACTGCTCACCCACCTCTGTGGCTCCCATGTCTCCCCTGACTCCCCAGCTTGATATCCAAGACCCTAAGGGAGTTGCTTCTGTTTGCTCTTTCTTGCCATTCATCTTCAGCCCCCTTTGGTCCAGTCACCCATTTCCAGAACACCCTCTGTGTGCCAGCCTCTGTCCTAGGCCCTGGGGACCTAGGAGAGAAGAAAATAGGCAGAAGTCTCCGTTCTTGGGGGAAGCTGGCATTTTACTTGGGAGGGATAAACAAGAAACATTGGGTTGGTCAAAAAGTCTGTTCTGGCTTTTCCATAGCATCTTACAGAAAAAACTGAATGGACTTTTTGCCCAGCCCAATAATAAGTATATTACATGATGTGTCAGAAAGTAGCAAGAACTGTGGGAAAAAAAGCAGAGGTGGAGATGAGGATTTGCTGCAGTTTGGGGAAGAGGTGAAGCCTTAAATAGGTGGGTCGGGGAAGGTCTCATTAAGGGCACCTGGAGGGGATGTGGGGCAGGGGTGGGGGTATGAGGACATCTAGGGGCGGTGCATTCCAGCAGGGGGAGCAGACAATGCAAAGGGCCTGGGGCAGGAGTGTGCCTGACACAGGCTGAGGACAACATGAGGTCCTCTGGCCTTTTGTCCCCGAGAGCCTTGGCCTCCAGTGCTGGGAAAACAAGAAGGACTCACTGGGGATCTTGGACTGCCTTGTCACTGTGACAATGTACTGCCATATCCATAATAACCACAATTGTCTTTTTTACCTGGGCCATGTGGGATGGGTAAGGGTAGGATCTACAGCCCCCAGTGACCATGCCCCCTTTCCACCCCACTCCAGGAAGACAAAAGCCTGGTTCATGGCAACGTGTGTGGCCGGAACATCCTGCTGGCACGGCTGGGGCTGGCGGAGGGCACCAGCCCCTTCATCAAGCTGAGTGACCCCGGCGTGGGCCTGAGTGCCCTCTCCAGGGAGGGTGAGGACCCAGGAGATGCTGGACACAGGGATGGGCTGCCCCACTCCTTTACCTTGCTGACTTCTGACCCCGGCCCCCAGAGCGGGTGGAGCGGATCCCCTGGACAGCCCCCGAGTGCCTGTCTGGTGGAGCCAACAGCCTGAGCACCGCAGCCGACAAGTGGGGCTTTGGTGCCACCCTCCTGGAGATCTGCTTCGACGGCGAGGCCCCCCTGCAGGGCCGTAGTCCCTCTGAGGTATGGCCAGAGCACCCCTGGGCCCTTCCTACAAAGAGGGCTGGCACCCCCCAAGGAATCCAGAGGGCATGTTTCAGGGTTCAGAGCTGCCTCCCCTCTGGCTGTGCAGCCTCATCTTGCTGGAGCTCCATCAGTTTCATCTGTCAGTTGCAGTGAACTGCAGTCCCGACCTCATAACGTGTGTGTTCCGTCACTTCAGTCGTGTGTGACTCTGTGCAACCCTACAGATTGTAGCACACTAGGCTCTTCCCTCCATGGGATTTTCCAGGGGAAAATGCCCTCCTCCAGGGGAATCTTCCCGATCCAGGGATCGAACCCACATCTCTTACATCTCCTGCATTGGCAGGCTGGGTCTTTACCACTAGCGCCACCTGGGAAGCCGCATAAGGTCATGGTCACAGCAGATAGTCACATACTTTATTTATTTTTATAAAGTGATAGTTTTTAATGTATTTATTTATTCTTATTGCTTTTTAATTTTTGGGTGCTCTGGGTCTTCGCTGCAATGTGCCAGCTCTCTGGTTGTGGCCCTTGAGCTCTAGAGTACACAGGCTCAGTAATTGTAGCACACAGGCTTCTCTGGTTGTGGCACACAGACTTAGTTGCCCAGTGGCGTGTGGCATCTTTAGTTCCCCGCCCAAGGATTGAACCCGCATACCCTGCACTGGAAGGCGGATTCTTAACCACTGGACCACCAGGGACGTCCCAGGTCACATGCTTTAGTTTTAAGCAGTGTCCAGGCCATCAAACAGGCTGTCGAGAGGAGGGGTTCCCAGAGGATGCCCCTGACCCAGCTGAGGGTTGGGACAAGACTTCCCAGAAGAGGTTTTAATTCAAGTGCAGAAGTACCACAATGTCCCAGGCTGGGAAGGGCAGCCTAGGTGGCAGACACAGCCTGTGCAAAGGCTGGGAGGCTTTAGTGCATTCAAGGAGCTGAAGACCGTAGGAACTTCCTGGGAGTTGGTGGGTGGGGCCAGCAGGACCTGGCCAATTAGAGGCTCTCAGTCCCAGGCAGAGGATGCTGTTTATAGACACCAAGGTGGGCGAGGCCTGGCTGCCTCCTTTCCATCCTCAGAGGCAGGTGGAAATCCAAGCAGAAAAGGCCAAGGTTGAGATGCTCCAGTATAGCACAGTCGGCTGGACTTGGGTTCCAGTCCAGACTCTGCAGTGATGGCCAGCTCTGCATCCCTTTGCAGAGGCTCAGTGGCCTCATCTGTAAAATGGGAATGACAGGAACAAGGAGCCAACTGGTCTACCCTGTCCCTCTGAGGACTTGACTCTGCCTCCTGTGAGACCAGGACTGAGGGTGTACACTGACTTCTAGTCTCCTCCCCACCAGAAAGAGCGCTTCTACCAGAAGCAGCACAAACTGCCTGAGCCCTCATGCCCAGAGCTGGCCACACTCACCAGCCAGTGCCTGACCTACGAGCCAGCCCAGCGGCCATCCTTCCGCACCATCCTGCGTGACTTCACTCAGCTACAGCCCCAGAGTGAGCACCTCGCCAGGGCGGGGATCCTGGAGGAGGGAGGACGGGCTGGGATCCCTGCTGACACAGGCATGGTGTCCCCAAGTCTTGGTACAGTGGCTTAGAGTGTGTGTGGGTTTCTAATTCACTTAAGCAGAGGGGAGGGAATATCCAAGCTCTCCGTTTAAAAAAAAAAAGATTTTTTTTTTTTTAAATTTTTTGACTGTGGTGGGTTTTTGATGCTGCATGTGTGGGCTTTCTCTAGTTGTGGTTAAAGCTATTCTCCATCTAGCTATTCTCCAGATGTGGTGCTTGGGCTTCTCATTGCGGTGGCTTCTCTTGCTGCAGAACCCTGATTCTAGGTGCATGGGCTTCGGTAGCTGCAGCGTGTGGGCTCTGTAGTTGTGGCACATGGGGCTTAACTGCCCCGCAGCACACGAGATCTTCCTGGACCAGAGATCAAGCCAGTGTCCCTTACATTGCAAGGCAGATTCTTAACCTCTGGACCACCAGGAAAGCCCCTCCCCGTCCCGCCCCCCCCTCAGTGTTTTGCTTGAGGAGAGCCACAACTTCTTCGGATGAATTAGACCCTGGAAAATGTTTTGGTTGTTAACGAAAAGTTTGTGCCCTTAACCCAATCTCAAAATATCCCAGGTGTCAGTTTTGGTCCAGTCAACTATGCATTTTAGACAAATGGAATTTTTCAGCCCTTGTAAAACCGGTTTCCTTGTCTGGAGGATCAGAGCTGGGAGGGTAGCAGTCGTCGGCTTTCTGTGCCCTCAAGTATGGGCTCTTTGGGGGAGAGAGCGGTCGTCTGGACTCACCCACTGTGGCTCTCCCAGATCTCGCTGATGTCTTGTCTGTGAGCCCGGATTCACTGGCTTCAGATCCCACGGTTTTCCACAAGCGATACTTGAAAAAGATCCGGGATCTGGGTGAGGTGAGGGCGGGGCCTTGAGGACTGGGGGCGGGGCCTGGGTGCCCAGGGTGGGGCCTGGAAGACCGAGGGCAGGGCCTAGGCTGTAAGAAAACTCTGGCCTTAGAGACCCTCAGCTTCAAGGGAGGCCCTGGGGAATTGAAAGGGAGGCCTCGGCTCCCAGGGGCCCCCATCAACAAGGAGCAGGCGGGGCCTAGGATTTTCCAAATAGACCTGCCTGGAAAGTGGGCTTGGGGAGCTGGGGTGGGGCTGACCCTCTTGCACACTCCGGCCAGGGTCACTTCGGAAAGGTCAGCCTGTATTGCTACGACCCCACCAACGACGGCACTGGTGAGATGGTAGCCGTGAAGGCCCTCAAGGCAGGCTGCGGTCCCCAGCTCCGGACGGGCTGGAGGCGAGAAATCGACATCCTACGCAAGCTCTACCACAAGCACATCGTCAAGTACAAGGGCTGCTGCGAGGACCAAGGTGGGCGGGGCCCACAAATGTAACGAGGCGGGACTAGCGCTTGGGTGGGGCTTTGTGGGCGGGGCCAACATGACCTGGTCATGACCTCCGCCTCTCAGTCCTAGGCAGAGGATGCAGTTTGTGGACGCCAAGGTGGGTGAGGCCGGGCTGCCTTCTTTCTATTCTGAGATACTTTTCTGAGATCAGGATGGGTGGAAGTCATGTCAGCTCCCTTGCCAGGGGACGGGTCGAGATTTGATCGTCCCCCCTGAGGACAGGTCCTAGAGTGGACGGGTCTTGGCTCTCCCTCCCCACCTTGGGATTAGGGGGTGCAGGGTGGACAGCCCGCGGTCCTAGCCTCCACCACCCTTATGGGCTGCCCCTCTCTGGTGTTAGGCGAGAAGTCGATACAGCTGGTCATGGAATACATGCCCCTGGGCAGCCTCCGAGACTACTTGCCCCGGCACAATGTCGGGCTGGTCCAGCTGCTGCTCTTCTCCCTGCAGATCTGCGAGGTGGGCCGGCCCGCCCCTACTCCCAGAACCTGCCCCCTCTTTGACCTGGCCTGAGCTTCCGATCCCCTCTGCTGGCCTCGACGCGTAATCCCTGGGCAGGCTCTCCTCCATCTTTGTCCATCCAGCCGATCATCCATCATTGGGCCACACCCGCGCTGGCCCAGATCCCCAACCCACGTAATTCCCACAGCTGACGTGGTCCCGCCCAGCGCCTGGCTCCTCCTAATTTTCTCGCCCCCAGCCTGGGAGTGCCCCCTTGCGGCCCCTCCTCTGCTGTCCGGCTCTGCTCCTGCCCGGTCTGCCGTCCTGCCCGCTTCTCACATCCTGCCTGCTTCTCATGCCTGGTCCGCGCCATCCTCGTCACGCCTCCTCAGGCCGAGCCCTGCCCCCACTGATCCAGACTCATCCCGCCCCCAGGGTATGGCCTACCTGCACTCACAGCACTACGTGCATCGAGACCTGGCTGCGCGCAACGTGCTGCTGGACAACAACAGGCTAGTCAAGATCGGGGACTTCGGCCTCACCAAGGCCGTGCCCGAAGGCCACGAGTATTACTGTGTGCGCGAGGATGGGGACAGTCCTGTGTTCTGGTAACCAGGCGGGACCCAGCGGAAGGGGTGGGTGGGAGGTGCCACGGCTACCCAGAGCAGACAGGGTGGAGTAGATGCATGCTGAGGCCCCAGACAACAGGGCCTGGGTTCAGTGACCCTGCCCCTCCACTCTTTAGGGCCACAGGGCTCCTAAGCCTCAGATAAGGACTCCAGTCTGGCCCGGCCCACGGCTTGAGTGCCCTTTCTCCCCAGGTATGCCCCGGAGTGCCTGAAGGAGTGTAAGTTCTACTATGCATCAGACGTCTGGTCCTTTGGGGTCCTCATGTATGAGCTGCTGACCTACTGTGACTCCAGCCAGAGCCCTCCCTCGGTGAGAGCCAGGCCCGCACACCAACACCATGGATTTGCCTCACAGTCCTATTCTGTAAAGTTGGCCACTTACATTGCAGAGGGCTTTGACTGTGACAGAAACTCACTGAAATAGGAACTGCTAATTCTGCCATTTGCAAACCCCAGGGGGACATTGGGAACATGGCTTGATCTAGATCGTCAGATGTCATTAGGAACCCAGTTGTCTCCATTTCTTGACTCTGCTGTTCTCTGTGGTAGCTTTTTTTTTTTTTTCCGCCACACCATGCAGCATGAGGGATCTTAGTTCCCTGACAGGGATTGAACCTGTGCCCCATGCAGTGGGCTGTGGAGTCTTAACCACTGTTAGCATTTCTCAGGGCTTTCCAGGTAGCTCAGCTGGTAAAGAATCTGCCTGCAATGCAGGAGACTCCAGTTCGATTCCTGGAAATAGGCTACCTACTCGAGTATTCATGGGCTTTCCTGCTGGCTCAGACGATAAAGAATCTGCCTGCAATGCGGCAGACCTGGGTTTGATCCCTGGGTTGGGAAGATCCCCTGGAGGAGAGCTTGGCAACCCACTACAGTATTCTTACCTGGAGAATTCCATGGACAGAGGAGTCTGGCAGGCTACAGCCTATGGGGTCGCAAAGAGTCAGACACGACTGGGCCACTAAGCACAGTACAGCACAGCACTTCTCAAGTGGACCTTCCCTTTAAAAAAAAAAAAAAGCAAGCCCGCCCTCTGCTTTGGCCACGGTGGACCTAGCTGAGAGGAGGAGGATTTTTCTCTTTCCATCATGATTCAGGACTCTGACTGGTCCAGCTTGGTTCACGTGCCCTCAAGGAAGCCAATCACTGTGTAGTTCTGTGTCGAGAGGAGGAGCCTGTAGTATGCGAGGGCTTTATGCCCAAAGCCAATCAGAGTGCGTATATAGGAGAAGAGAAAATAAGATTCTCTACAGGCAAAAACAACTAGCTGGGAGGCTTAGTAATAACATCAAACACCTAATCCAGACTTACACTATGAATATCAGTTTAACTAGGGACTTCCCTGGTGGCCCAATGGTTAAAACTCCTTGCTTCCAATGTAGGGGGTGCAGGTTCAATCCCTGGTGGGGGAACTAAGATCCCAGATGCCACATGGTGTGGCCAAAAAAGAAAAAAAAAAAAGTTTTATCCAACTTCACAATAACCCCAGGTGGTAGATTTTATTACCCATTTTACAGATGAGAGAACCAAGGCCCAGAGAGGTGAAGTCATAAGTCTAAAAGTTATACAGCTGGGAAATGGTTGTTGTTCAGTTGCCAAGACATGTCTGACTTCTTGCAACTCCATGAACTGAAGCATGCCAAGCTTCCCTGTCCCTCACCATCTCCTGAAGTTTGCCCAAGTTCATGTCCATTGAATCGGTGATACCATCCAACCATCTCATCCTCTGTCGGCTCCTGAGGGTCCCTTAGAATCACTGCCATCCAGCTCCCGGCTCCTGACCTCTATTGAGGTAGCTCTATCTCTTAAAAAACAGCTGCTCTTGTTTCTTCTGTAGAAATTCATCGAGCTCATAGGCCTCACCCAAGGGCAGATGACTGTGCTGAGGCTCACAGAGCTGCTGGAACGAGGGGAGAGGCTGCCACAACCAGAGAAATGCCCCTCTGAGGTGAGATCCTCCCTTTCCTCTTCCCCACCATGGGACCAGGGAGACAGTGGAGTTCACAACCTGGTGAAGCCAGCCTCCCTGACTCCCTGTGCCTTACCGCTACCCTGAGACCCCACCCCAGGGAACTGACTTTCCTAGACTTACTCCGTTTGGACTGCTATAACAAACTTTTTCCTTTCCCCAGATCTATTGCCTCATGAAGGACTGCTGGAAGGCAGAGGCCTCATTCCGCCCGACCTTCCAGAACCTCGTACCCATCCTCAGATCATACCACGAGAAATACCAAGGCCAGGCCCCCTCGGTGTTCAGTGTCTGCTGAAGCCCACCAGCAGCTCTGTTTGAGGGGGTTGGAGCAGACAGTACCCACTGAGAGCAACTCCTGGTCCTTAACCTAAGAGGAGCTCAAGATGGGAGGCCAGCCTCACCGACTCCCTGTGCCTTACCACTATCGGGCGACCCCACCCCAGTGAACTGACTTTCCTAGACTTATTCCGTTTGGACTGCTATAACAAAATACTGCAGACAGAGTGGTTTATAAACAACAGAAATTTATTTCTCATGCTTCTGGAGGCTAGGAAGTCTAAGATCCAGGCACCAACATGGTTGAATTTTGGTAAAGGCTCTCTTCCTGGTTCATAGCCTGTGCCTTCTCACTGCATCCTCACAAGGTGGAAGGGGGCAAGGCATCTTCCTGGAGCCTCTTTTATAAGGGCACTAATTACATTCGTGAAGGCACCACCCTCATGACCTATGCACCTCCTAACACCATCACTTTGTGTGTGTGTGTGTGTGTGTGTAAGCACGCGCACACTCATGCATGTGTATGCTCAGTCATGTCCAACTCTCTGCAGTCCTATGGACTGTAGCCCACCAGGCTTTTCTGTTAATGGAATTTTCCAGGCAATACTGAGTGGGTTGCCATTTCCTACGCCAGGGTATCTTCCTGACCCAGGAATCGAGCCTGCATCTCCTGTGTCTCCTGCATTAGAGGCAGATTCTTTACCACTGAGCCACCTGGGAAGCCCCATTTTTGGAATTTAGAATTTCCACATAGGAATTTTAAAGGGACACAAATATTCAAATCATGGACCCTTCCAAAGTCATGAGCTTGACACAGACTCCTGAAGGACCCAGGACAAGGAGCTAACCAGGCCCTTGAATTTGATTCTTTTTTGGCCATGCCACTCAAAGTGGGACTTTAGTTCCCCAACCAGGGATCAAACCCATGCCTCCTGCAGTGGAAGTATGGAGTCTTAACCACTGGACCACCATGGAAGTCCCAAAGCTGATCTTTCTGCCCTCACCTAGCTCCTGCCCTTTGAGCCCACTATCTCCCCTAACAGGGTATAAACTGGTATTTCCTCTGCTAGAGGCGTGGCCCCTGGGCCCTTTTTCAGCAAGGATCTGCTCCCCTGAGGACTGCACCTAAGGCCAGACACTCACAGCAGAAGAAGCGGGATTCAAATCTTCAGCCTTTGCTCACCTCCAAATAACCAGCCAGCAACTAGACCAGTGCCTAGAACACAGAAGACCCTCAAGATATATGTTAAATATATCAACGAAGGACTGGGGGGCCACATGCCATGTAGTAGGATTGCCAGTTTCACCCTTTTCTCACTGTGACCTCAGGCACATGGCTTCCCCTCTTTGAGCCTGAGCTCTCAACTATGAACTTGGGATGTTCCTGCTTGCTGCCTCGTTATTGTTCAGTTACTGTTGTTCAGTTCAACTCTTTGCAACCCCATGGACTGCAGCACACCAGGCTTCCATGTCCTTTACCATATCCCGGAGTTTGCTCAAACTCATCTCCATTGAGTCAGTGATGCCATCCAACCATGTCATCCTCCGTCACCCCCTTCTCCTCTTGCCTTCAGTCTTTCCCAGCATCAGGGTCTTTTCCAGTGAGTCAGTTCTTCTCATCAGGTGGCCAAAGTATTGGAACTGAATTTCAGCATCAGTTCTTCCAATGAATATTCAGGGTTGATTTCCTTTAAGGAGCATGATGTCCATGTGAGAGCTGGACCATAAAGAAAGCTGAGTGCTGAAGAATTGATGCTTTTAAATTGTGCTAAAGAAGACTCTTAAGAGTCCCTTGGACAGTATGGAGATCATGCTGCCTTGTAGGACTAATGTAAAGAGCTAGTAAGGTCATCAAATGCTTAGCAGATATGCAAACAAGTGCTTAATAAACATTTGATATCATTATTAATCTGGTGTTTGCTCACATGTTTCTACTTAATGGGTGTTCTTGAGATGGGTCAGTTACATTGTGAAATGAAAGTCTGTCAGTCATGTCTGACTCTTTTCAACCCTATGGACTATACAGTCCATGGAATTCTCCAGGCCAGAATACTGGAGTGAGTAGCCTTTCCCTTCTCCAGGGGATCTTCCCAACCCAGGGATTGAACCCAGGTTTCCCACATTGCAGGTGGATTCTTTACCAGGTGAGCTACCAGGGAAGCTACATTGTGGAAGACAGTTAAATTTCTTTCCCCAGGGTCTTCTCAAGACCCTCTGCATTGCAGCTTTCCTGGCTGGACAACTTCATACGAATCTAGTGATATTTTCTTTATATAACAGTTTTGTCTCTTTTTTTTTTGGCCATACATGCAACTTGCAGGATCTTAGATCTCCGAGCAGGGCTCAAACCCAGGCCCACAGTGGTGAAAGCACAGAGTCCTAACCACTGGTCCGCCAGGGAATTTTGTATAATGGCTTTTAAAATTAAATAATCAGGGAATTCCTGGTGGTCCAATGGCTAATCCTCCACAATCCCAATGCAGGGGGGCCTAGGTTCAATTCCCTGGTCTGGAAACTAGATCCTACATGCCACACTAAGAGTCCACAGGCAGCAACTAGAGAGCTCATGTGCTGCAGTGAAGATCGAAGCTCCCATGAGCCAGCTACTAAGAACTGCTGCAGCCAAATAAACATTTTTAAAATAAATACTTAAAAAGGTTGATTAGGTTAATTTTTGGAGAAGGCAATGGCACCCCACTCCAGTACTCTTGCCTGGAAAATCCCATGGACGGAGGAGCCTGGTGGGCTGCAGTCCATGGGGTCACTAAGAGTCGGACATGACTGAGCAACTTCACTTTCACTTTTCACTTTCACGCATTGGAGAAGGAAATGGCAACCCACTCCACTGTTCTTGCCTGGAGAATCCCAGGGATGGGGGAGCCTGGTGGGCTGCCATCTATGGGGTCGCACAGAGTCGGACACAACTGAAGTGACTTAGCAGCAGCAGGTTAATTTTAAAATAATTAAATAAAATATTCAGTATAATTCTAAATCCTCCCCCCTCTTTTTTTTGGATGGGTAATTCAAGGCTGTGGTTTTTCCAGTAGTCATGTATGGATGTGAGAGTTGGACTGTGAAGAAAGCTGAGCACCAAAGAATTGATGCTTTTGAACTGTGGTGTTGGAGAAGACTCTTGAGAGTCCCTTGGACTGCAAGGAGATCCAACCAGTCCATTCTGAAGGAGATCAGCCCTGGGATTTCTTTGGAAGGATTGATGCTAAAGCTGAAACTCCAGTACTTTGGCCACCTCATGCGAAGAGTTGACTCATTGGAAAAGACTCTGATGCTGGGAAGGATTGGGGGCAGGAGGAGAAGGGGATGACAGAGGGTGAGATGGCTGGATGGCATCACTGACTCGATGGATGTGAGTCTGAGTGAACTCTGGGAGTTGGTGACAGACAGGGAGGCCTGGCGTGCTGCCATTCATGGGGTCGCAAAGAGTCGGACACAACTGAGTGACTGAACTGACTGAACTAATATTGACATAAGTACTGAAATGTTTCCCGCCTCTGTCCTTCGGCCACCATTGTCACCTCCCTGGGAGACAACTAATGTCATCTGGTTTCCTGTTCTGGCTTCCAGACACATTTTATCCATACATAAGGCAATCTGTACACATGTTTTCCCATCATTTACAAAAAGAATAATATGCACTGCTATCTGGAGCTCTAACCTATTCCCCACCCCCAGCCCCCACATAACAGGTCTCGGAGGCAAGCTTTCTATTTTGTGGTTGTGTTGTAACTCATCATTCAAAAGGCATCAGTGGGCTTTCCTGGTGGCTCAGTGATACAGAATCTGCCTGCTAGTGCAGGAGATGCGGGTTTGATCCCTGGTCCGGGAAGATCGCACATGCTATGAAACAACTACTGAGCCTGTGTTTTAGAGCCTGGGAATTGAAACTACTGAGCCCATGCTCTGCAACAATGAGAAGCCCGGGCACCACAACAAAGAGTAGCCCCCGCTCACCAAAACTGGAGAAAAGCCCCAAGTTGCAATGAAGACCCAGTGCAGCCAAAAATGAATACATCTTAAAAAAGAAAGCACTTAAGAAAAAAAAAAATATCAGCGTTTGTTCCCTGCCGAGGTTCATGTAGTCAGTCCTAATCCTTTGCTGCACACGTGCTGCCGTTACAGTGAGCGACTGTGTGCTCACATGGCTTCCCCCACGTTCAAGGGCATCTGTAAGATAGGTTCCCATCGGGAACCGCTGCACGATCTAACCCAGTAATTTAGAAAGTCGTTGCCCCCAGAAAATATTTCGATGGTTGATAAGGCAGGTCTCTCTTCATTCTTTTTTCATTCTTCTTAGCTTTTTCTTGGGCAGCTTCTTTTTTTTTTTGTATTCTTTTTTAAAAAAAATTACTTTCCCTTATGGTTTATCACAGGTTATTGGGTAGAGTTCCCTGTCCTATACAGTAGGACCTTGTTGTTTCTCTCTCTTTTTTTTTTCTTTTGTCCTACCCAGTTAAGGGGATATTTTCTTGCCCTTTTAGAAGTCTGACATCTGCCAGTGTTCTGTAGACTTTTTTTTTCCAGCCAGGCAGCAGGTGAATTTTTAGTTCCCCCAGGGATTGAGGAGGTCATGGCAACCCACTCCAGTATTCTTGTCTGGAGAATCTGCATGGACAGAGGAGCCTGGTGGGCTACAGTCCATGGGGTCACAAAGAGTCAGACGCGACTGAGCGACCAAGCACAGGGATTAAACCCATGTCTCCTGCTGTGGAAACGCAGAGTCCTAACCACTGGACTGCCAGGGAATTCCCTGTAGATGTATTTTTTCCTTAATTTATTTTTATTTAATTGAAGGCTAATCACTTTGCAATATTGTGTTGGTGTCTGCCATACATCAACGTGAGTCAGCCATAAGTATACATGTGTCCCCTCCCTGTTGAACCTCACTTGCATCTCCCACTCCATCCCATCCTTCTAGGCTGTATATTTTTGATGTGTGTGTGGGAGAAGGTGAGCTCCTTGGTCAGATCACAGGACCCTGTTTCTTATCCATTCTATATTTAGTAGTTTGCATTGGGCAGCTACCTTTTTTAAACTTTTATTTTAGACAACTTAAAGCATATTCAAAACCAGGAGGAATAATATAATGAACCTACACTTAACCAAGAAGGGCTTCCCAGGTGGCGCTAGTGGTAAAGAACCCGCCTGCCAGTGCAAGAGACCCAAGAGATGTGGGTTCAGTCCTGGAGGGCTATGATCCACAGCATCGCAAAGAGTCGGACAGGACTGAAGCGACTTAGCACACATGCACACTTAACCAACAGCCAGCATCAACAGCTTCTAATACTCATGGCCCATCTCTCTCTCTCTCTTTTTTTTTTTTTTTTTCGGCTGCACTAGGTCTTAGTTGCAGTACTCGGGAGCTTTGTTGCCGCATGTGAGATCTAGTTCCCTGACCTGGGATCAGACCTGGGCCCCTGCATTGGGAGACCAGAGTCTTGGCCACTGGACCACCAGGGAAGTCTCCCCATGGCCAGTCTTGCTTCAACTTGACCCCTGCCTCTGGATCATTTGGAAGCCAATCCCAGAAATCATGGCATTTCATCTGTTAAAACTGGTATATACCTTGAGAGATGTTACCACAAGCAATAACTACAATGTCATTATCACAATTGAGAAGTTCAAACAGTCATCCCTTAATATCATGATATAGTTCAGAGTGTTTAGATTTTCCCTTCTTCAATATTTGATGAATGGTTGTTTACAGTTCATTCAAATAAAAATCCAAACAGGGGACTTCCCTGGTGGTTCAGTGACTAAGACTCTGTGCTCCCAATGCAGGGGGCCTCACGTTCTATCCTTGGTCAGGGAACTAGAGCCAACATGTCATGACGAAGTCCCAGCACAGCCAATAGGTAAGTAAAATCAATCAATAAATGTTTATTAACAATCCAAACAAGGTTCATGCACTGCTTCTGGTTGGAGGCAAGTTCCTGTAAGTTTTGGGTTCCTCTTCTTCCTTCCCCCCCTTGCAACATATTTGTTGAAGAAACTAAGCTGCTTGTGTTGTAGATTTCACCAGTCTGATGGTGTCCTTGTGATGTAGTTTACCACATTCCTCTGTTCTCAGTTTGACCAACCAAGCATCAGGTTCTGTGTCCAGTTTAGGGGCAAGTCTCCCTCACAGAGGGCAGTGAGTCCTCTCAGCAAGTGACACTCAGGGAATGTTTGTCCGTCCTTTCGTGACACAAGCCGCCACCTGGTCGATCAAGAGGCAGGCTTTCTTTTCCAACATTTTATCTGAACAATTACAAACATTCAGAAAAGCTGGAAGAAGAGTACAGTGAATATTCACGTGCTGGGCTTAGTCACTCAGTTGTGTCCCACTCTTTTCGACCCCATGTGCTGTAGCCTGCCAGGCTCCTCTGTCCATGGGGATTCTCCTGGCAAGAATACTAAAGTAAGTTACCATGCCCTCCTCCAGAGCATCTTCCCAGGCCAGGGGTTGAACCCAGGTCTCCCGCATTGCAGGTGGATTCTTTACCAACTCAGCCACCAGGGAAGCCCATAGGTTCCACAATTACCATGGTGCTAAATTTTCTTTATCATACTGTGTCTCTCCATCTGTCTGTCCATTCCATCTGTCAATCCATCTCATGTTTTGGACACAAAATAGGTGGATGTCACTTTATTTTATTATGAATGTTATGAATATGAATGTTATAATTTTAACCATTTTAAAATGATTTAAGGGGCTTCCTTGATGGCTCAGTGGGTAAAGAATGTGCCTGCAATGCAGGAGACACAGGAGATGCGGGTTTGATACATGGGTTGGGAAGATCCCCTGGAGAAGGGAATGGCAACCCATTCTAGTATTCTTGCCTGGAGAATCCCATGGACAGAGGACCCTGGTGGGCTACAGTCCATGGGGTCACAAACAGTCGAACGTGACTGAGCAATTGCTGCTGCTGATGCTAAGTCGCTTCAGTCATGTCTGACTCTGTTCGACCCCATGGACTACAGCCTACCAGGCTCCTCCATCCGTGGGATTTTCCAGGCAAGAGTGCTGGAGTGGGTTGCCATTGCCTTCTCTGACTGAGCAACTAAGCACACACAAATGGTTTAAGTATATAATTCTGTGGCATTAAATACATTCATGATATCCTATAGTCATCATCACAATCTGTTTACAGCACTTTTTCATCTTCCCCCAAAAGAAACTGTCTTCATTAAATACTAACTTCCCGTTTCCTTCTCCCTCTAGCCCTCCTTCTAATTTCTCTATGAATTTGCCTATTCTAGGGACCTCGTATAAGTGGAATATTTCTTCGTTTGTGTCTGGCTTATTTCACTTAACATAATGTTTGGAGGTTCATCCATGTAGCATGTTCAGAATTTCACTTGTTTTTGTGTGTGTTAGTCGCTTAGTCTTGTCTGACTCTTTGCAACACTTGTTTTTAAGGCTGCATAATATTCCAGCTATGCTTCAATTTATTTATCCATTCTTCTGTCGATGGGCAGAATTTGGGTAGCTTCCACATTTTGGTTAGTCTGAATCATGCTGCTATGAACATTGGTGGGAAAGTATCTGTTAGAATCCTCATTTTCAATTCATTGTTGGAGGTGGTTTAGTCACTAAGTAGTGTCCAACTCTTCCGACAACATGGACTGTAGATCTCTAGGCTCCTCTGTTCATGGGATTCTCCAGGCAAGATTACTGGAGTGGGTTGCCATTACCTTCTCTAGGGGGATCTTCCTGACCCAAGAATCGACCCCGAGTATCCTGCATTGCAGGCAGATTCTTTACTGACTGAGCTATAAGAGAAGCCCTTTCAATTCTTTGAAGGTCTATATATCTAGGAGTGGAAGTGCAAAATCATTCAGTTCTATGCTTAACTTTTTGAGAAACCACCAAACTTTCCTACAAGTGGTCGCACCATTTTATATTCCTGCCAACAGAATACAATGGCTCCGTTTCTCCACATCGTCACCAAGAGTTGCTACTTCCTGTTTTGTTTTGTGTTTTTGAGAGTCACCATAGCAATAAGTGGAAGTGCTATCTCACTGTGGTGTTGATTTGCATTTCCCTAGTGGCTCGTGATGTCGAGCATCTTTTTGCGTGTCTATTGGCCATTTGTACATCATGAGAAATGCTGGACTAGAAGAAACGCAAGCTGGAATCAAGATTGCCGGGAGAAATATCAATAAGCTCAGATATGCAGATGACACCACCCTTATGGCAGAAAGTGAAGAGGAACTAAAAAGCCTCTTGATGAAAGTGAAAGTGGAGAGTGAAAAAGTTGGCTTACAGCTCAACATTCAGAAAACGAAGATCATGGCATCTGGTCCCATCACTTCATGGCAAATAGATGGGGAAACAGTGTCAGACTTTATTTTTCTGGGCTCCAAAATCACTGCAGATGGTGACTGCAGCCATGAAATTGAAAGACGCTTACTCCTTGGAAGGAAAGTTATGACCAACCTAGATAGCATATTCAAAAGCAGAGACATTACTTTGACAACAAAGGTCCGTCTAGTCAAGGCTATGGTTTTTCCTGTGGTCATGTATGGATGTGAAAGTTGGACTGTGAAGAAGGCTGAGCACCGAAGAATTGATGCTTTTGAACTGTGGTGTTGGAGAAAACTCTCGAGAGTCCCTTGGACTGCAAGGAGATCCAACCAGTCCATTCTGAAGGAGATCAGCCCTGGGATTTCTTTGGAAGGACTGATGCTAAAGCTGAAACTCCAGTACTTTGGCCACCTCATGCGAAGAGTTGACTCATTGGAAAAGACTGATGCTGGGAGGGATTGGGGGCAGGAGGAGAAGGGGACGACAGAGGATGAGATGGCTGGATGGCATCACTGACTCGATGGACATGAGTCTGAGTGAACTCCGAGAGTTGGTGATGGACAGGGAGGCCTGGCATGCTGCAATTCATGGGGTCGCAAAGAGTCGGACACGACTGAGTGACTGATCTGGTCTGATCTGATCGGTCATTTGTATTAGCTTCTTTGGAGATTTACTTGAGTCCTTTGCCCATTTTTTATTTTTTAAAAAATATTTATTTATTTGGCTGCACCGGATTTTAGCTGTGACATGCATGGTCTTTTCATTGGAGCACGTGGGATCTAGTTCCCTGACCAGCGATAGAACCTGGACCCCTGCATTGGGAGCATGGAGTCTCAACTACTAGACCACCAGGGAAGTCCCCTTTGCCCATTTTTGAATTGAGTTTGTCATGGTTGAGTTGTAGGAATTCCTTACAATCTAGATGTTAATCCCTTATCAGATATATGATTTGCAAATACTTTTGATTTGGGTTTTAGTTTCTCTCTTGGCACCATGTGGGAAGTGGACTTTTGCAGAGGCAGGGCAAACGAGGAGAGATTTAACTGGGGCAGGAACGCCAGGTGAGAAGGGGGCGTGGCCTCAAGGATGGGGCAAGTGGATGAACCCTGAGTGCTATCAAGGTCCTCAAGAAGGTCCCTCTCTGGAGCTCAGATCAGGCAGGTCAGAGGCCTGAGAGATGGAACTGATGGAGTAGGAGTGCCCACCTCTCTCTCTTTCTCACTCACACACACACACACACACACACGTGTCCCTTCTCTTGGGATGAGGAGACCAGCTACCTGGAGGAAAAGGGCAAGAGGGATGAAGACAGGGTAAGAACTCAGTTAAAAGTATCACCCTTGGCAGACGATGGCTCAAGATTTAGCTGTTCCTCAAACGCTCCACCTCAGCACTGCACACAGGCAATGGGAGAGCACCTGGAGATCTTCAAAGATTTGTTGTTGTTGTTCAGTCGCTCAGTCGTGTCTGACTCTGTGACTGCTTGGACTGCAGCATGCCAGGTTCCTCTGTCCTTCCCTGTCTCCCAGAGTTTGCTCAAATTCATGTTCATTAAGTTGGTGATGCTATCTAACCACCTCACCCTCTGCCGCCCCCTTCTCCTGCCTTCAATCTTGCCCAGCATCAAGGTCTTTTCCAATGACCTTGGAAAAGACCTTAGGTGGCCAAAGTATTGGTGCTTCAGCATCATTCCTTCCAATGAATATTCAGGGTTGATTTCTTTTAGATTGACTGGTTTGATCTCCTTGCAGTCCATGAGACTCTCAAGAGTCTTCTCCAACACCACAATTTGAAAGCATCAATTCTTCTGCACTCAGCCTCCTTTATGGTCCAATCCTCACATCTGTTAATGACGATTGGAAAGATAAGGAGCCCTATAGAAGTCACCCTGGCAGCCAGCATAGAGCTTGGCACAAGTCCCCGGTAAATGTGGGCTCTGTTCATTGTCACAGTTTTACTCATCATAGGGGATCCTTCATTGTCACCCCCCAAATCTTTTATTTGCCTTCCAGGAACGTTGAGATCTCATGCTAACTCTTTGAAGCCCTGCCCAGAAGTCTGCCCATTGTTCCCTCCTTGAAACGTCACCTCGAAATCCCACCCCTTTTCCTTCAAGGCCGGTGTTCAGATATCCCCATTAACTTCCTCTCTGGGAACAAAACAGCCTTCTTCACCTAAGTTCAACAGGAAGGAGATGTCTTACCACCTTCACCGCTGCACCCCTCCAGGCTTTCCAGTACTGCGAAAAAAGGAAGCCAATTGCACTAGCACTTCCTGTGGGTTGATCTGGGGACAAGGAGTGTAACTGAGCTCTCTCTGAGACTCCTCGGAGACTCGCCAGCACTCTCCATTTCCCTGAGACCCTCATTGTGGACTCCCAGTGGGTGGCACAAAATATTCCCCTGCCCCTCCCTCATCCGGGGCAAGGTGTGGCCCCTGGGCTTCTGCATTCTTAGCTGCAGTCACAGTTCTTCCTTCCCCTGGAGGTCCTGCCTGTTCGACGGTGCCCAGCGCTTCATTAAGGGAACTTCTTCCTCCAGGCTGGTCACCATGATGCCCTCAGGGCCACC
Source organism: Bos indicus (assembly GCF_029378745.1). Classification (NCBI taxonomy): domain Eukaryota; kingdom Metazoa; phylum Chordata; class Mammalia; order Artiodactyla; family Bovidae; genus Bos; species Bos indicus. The sequence goes on along the minus strand of NC_091766.1, from coordinate 14,619,189 downwards.
ACCCAGGGTCTACTGGACTTCGCTCATCTTTCTGCTTCTTGCCTGCTGTCTGTTGCCCACAGGTGAGGCCCAGTGAGCTGGGGAGGGCTGGAGATGGGGGGTTGCTGGGGAGGGGAAGGAGAACAGTGCACCTCACACCCTGCTGCCCAGGGCTGCGGCAACACTTCTTTGACTCAGATCTGTCAGGGGGCTTCCCAGTATCCTTGGGGGAAAGTGGTGGCTCCTTAACTCAGCCTTCAGGGCTCCCTGAGGCCAGGTCCCTGCCTTTCACTTGTTCCCTGCCCCCTTCACAGCACAGACACTTACCCACCCAAACACTTATGCCTGCACATATTTGCTCCCTGCTCCATCCGGACTCGTGATCTCTGCCTATGTTCTTCAGTCTGCCAGGATCACTCTTGCCTTTCACTTGGCTAAATCCTCCTTGACCCTTTAAAACTGACTGTAGCGGTTCCTTCCAGGAAGCCTTTCCTGACTCACTTCCTCCTGGCCTCCTTCTCAACTCTCCTTGGTTCGTGATCCATCATCTGTCTTTCCCACTAAACTGAAACACCACCGAAGGCAGAGACCTTCATATCTTGGCTAAGGGGGTTGTTGAAGGATGGAACCTGCAGCTGGGTGGGCTGGGGGGCACTGGAGCCCCCAGCAGAGACTCTGTTCATGCAGGTGCCCAGGGACAGACCTACCAGGTACGAGTGGAGCCGAAGGACCCAGTGGTGCCTTTTGGAGAGCCCCTCGTGGTAAACTGCACCTTAGATTGCCCCGGGCCTGGATTAATCTCCCTGGAGACAGCCCTCTCCAAGGAGCCCCACAGCAGGGGCCTGGGCTGGGCAGCCTTCCGTCTCACCAACGTGACTGGCGACATGGAAATTCTCTGCTCTGGCATCTGCAATAAGTCCCAGGTGGTGGGTTTCTCTAACATCACAGTGTTTGGTGAGTAGCCGTGGCTGGAGGTGGGATGGCCTTGGGCAGTGGTGGGGGTAGATGACCAGTGGTGCAGGGAGCAAGGTGGGGCTGGGGCCCTGAATTTGCACAAATGGACCTGGACACTCAGTCAGAGCTCAGACCTGGGTGTGTGTGTGTGTGTGAGAGAGAGAGAGAGAGAGAGAGAGTCAGAGATAGCGGGGTACATCTCAACCGCATGCCAAAGCAGCAGCTGTGAAATCAACTTATCTGGTTCTCAATAAGCATTTTGTGTGTGTGCATGCATGCTAAGTTGCCTCAGTCGTGTCGGACTCTTTGTGATCCCATGGACTGTAGCCCACCAGGCTCCTCTGTCCATGGGATTCTCCAGACAAGAGTACTGGAGTGGGTTGCCGTGCTCTCCTCCAGGGGAATCTTCCTGACCCAGGGATCCAACCTGCATTTCTTGAGTCTCTTGCATTGGCAGGTGGGTTCTTTACCGCTAGTGCCACCTGGGAAGCCCAATAAGCATTTTAAAAATGATATTTCAGGAATTCCTTGGTGGTCCAGTGGTTAGGACTCCAGGATTTCACTGCCAAGGGGCTGGGTTCAATCTCTAGTCAAGGAACTAAAACTGTGGAACGCTCTCAGTATGGCCAAAAAAAAAAGGACATGTCTTTTACTCAATTTTTAAAATTTCTTTTAATATAGTTATTTATTTAGTTAGTTTGGCTGCGTTAGGTCTTAGTTGCAGCCCACGGGATCTTTCTTCGTGGTGCATAGACTCTAGTTGTGGCACATGGGCTTCAGTAGTTGTGACATGCGGGCTCACAGAGCATGTGGCTCTGGGGCTTTGTTGCTCTGTGGCATAGGGAATTTTAGTTCCCCAACCAGGGATTGACCTCGTGTCCCCTGAATTGCAAGGCAGATTCTTAATCACTGGACTACCAAGGAAGTCCCTACTTTTTCTTTTTTTTTTTTTTTTTGTATTTACTTATTTATTTGGCTGCCCTGAGTCTTAGTTGTGGCAGGCGGGAGGTAGGATCTAGTTCCCTGACCAGGGATTGAACCCCTGTGCATTGGGAGAGTGGAGTCTTAGCCACTGGACCACCAGGGAAGTCTCCTGTTGCTTTTATTTTTATGACAGGTAATAAATTCATGTGGTTCCCAAATTGAAAAGTATTAAAAAAAAAGGGGGAGTCAGTGTCAAGTCTCCATTCACCTAGTGTCGGCTGTGAGTGGCTGTTGTTTTTAGTGCAGACGCATAGGCGCTCACCCAAAAGCACTTATGCAAGCCCGGGCTGGGGAGGTACACTCATGAGCCTCATTTCACAGATGAGGAAACTGAGGCTCAGCGGGGGTAAAGTCACTTGCCAGGGTCCATGAGCAGAGATGCCTGGAGTCCAGGTCTCAAATCCCTGCTCTTCACAGCTGAAGTCTTCCTCTCCAGACCTGATATCTCTGTTACCAGTTTCTTATGAATCCTTCCAGGTTCTCTGAATTTAAAAGAAGACAGGGAATTCCCCAGCTGTCCAGTGGTTAGGACTCAGCGCTTTCACTGCTAAAGGTCCAAGGTTCAGTCCCTGGACGGGGAACTAAGATCCCACAAGCCACGTGGTGCAGCCAAAAACAAACAAACAAAACAACCCAATAGACTAGGAAATAGCTGAGTACACCACTCAGGGTGCCGACGGTTTTGTGAGGCCTCAGAAAAGTGTAGTGTACATCTGGAGCTGTGTGTATGCTCTTCCTGTGCGTGCACTAGTGTCTGTATTCATGGTTGTGTACCTATATGTCTGTGAGCATGTGGATCTGAGTGTCCTTATCTTTGTGTGAGTGTACTTGTATGTCTACAAATGTGTTTGTATGCTGTGTGTGCCTGCATGTGTCTCTGGACTTGTATCTTTTAAAAATAACTTTAAAATTTTTATTTATTTGTTTTTGGCTGGGCTGGGTCTGCATTGCTTCAAAAGCTTTTCTCTCATTGTGGCGAGCGGGCCTACTCTCTTGTTGCAGTGCTCGGGCTTCTCATGGCTTCTCTTGTTGCAGAACCCGGGCTCTAGGATGCACGGGCTTCAGTAGTTGCAGCTCTCGGGCTCTGGAACACAGACTCAGTAGTTGTGGTGCACAGGCTTAGCTGCTCCTTGGCATGTGCGATCTTCCCGGATCAGGGATCGAACCCATGTCTCCTGTATTGGCAGGTGGATTCTTTACCACGGAGCCACCAAGGAAGCCCCTGGATTTGTATCTGTGTGTGCCTGCACATGTGTATGTGTCAGTACCTGTGCCCGCGTGTATATCTATGTGAGTATGTCTGTTTCTGAGCATGTGTGGATGTCTGGGCCAGTATGTGTCTATATGTGTCTTTGTGTGTATTTCCGCACGTTTGCCTACGTATCTGGGTATCCCCGTCTGTGTGACTGTGAGATGCCTCTGTCCAGTGCTGTGCAGGAGCCTATTTGTCCTGGCTCACAAGAGCCCACTGGGCTCATCTCTTCCCAACTCTGTGTCACATTGAGTGGCTTTAAATCAGCCCAGAGTGGGAGTATTTACACCACAGAAATTGGCGAATACTCCACATGCGGGCTCCCTCATCCACCATAGAGAGCTCAGGCATAATCAGCATTGGCTACCATACAACTAGCCCTTGAGTGGAGGTTAAGATGGAGGCCTCCTTGTTAAATACTCTAAAAGTGTACATTTGTTGTTGTTCAGTTGCTAAGTCGTGGCTGACTCCTTGCGACCCTGTGGACTGTAGCCCACCAGGCTCCTCTCTCCATGGGGATTCTCCAGGCAAGAATACTGGAGTGGGTTGCCATTTCCTTCTCCAGGGGACCTTTCTGGACGAGGAGTCAAACCTGAATCTCTTGCATTGGCAGGCAGGTTCTTTACCACTGAGCCACCAGAGAAGCCCTGTAAATGTTTAGATGTTAAAAATTTTCCATGGAAGCCAGTCTACAGGCCTGTGACAGCTTCAGAGCCAGGCTTGAGAGCTGCTCCCCCAGGGGAGGACCAGGGTTTGGAATGTGTGCCTTTGAGAGCCACTGCAGCTGCAGCTGGGATTGGACCCAGCCTGGATCTGTTGAGTACCCCCAGGACTGTACAGAGCACCCTCAAGAGGCTGCCCTAGGCCTTGAGCACTTGGGACAGACTGGGGAGGACTGGACCAAGCTCTGGGAAAGGCCAAGATCAGAGTCCAGGCCAGAGGCTGAAGGAGGGGTCAGGGGACTTCCTAGATCTAATGTCATGGAGGTAGGTGGGCACACAGATCTGGAGTTTGGGAAACCCACTAAGCCTGGCTCTGCCCCTTCCTGGCTGCACATCCTTGGGCAGACTACCTCACCTCGCTGGGCCTGTTTCTCTGTCCATAAAAGGGAAGAACAATAGAGGAGATTTCACTTGGTTGGTGTGTGAATGAAGGTAGATGACATTTGGAAAGAGGAAGGAAAACTCAAGATAAACAGGAAGTGTTATGATTACTATTAACATCATAAATGGCCATAAACTTTAGTCCTCTTCCTTGCTTCCCCCCCGCCCCCTTAACTGTGAACAGAAAAACTGATTCATTTCAATGCCTGCCAAGGAGTCCAACAAAACAGGAAATAATAATCATGCTGTTAATGATAATGGCAAACACATATACTAGCACACTTGTAAGTCCAGCAGGTTTATTAACTTGAAGTTCACAGTCCTGCACTGGGCCACCCTGGGCTCCCCTCCACGGTGGTCTTTGCCGGGCTGGCTGGTAAGTTCTACTCTCCCCTTCACACGCCTCCATTCAGGGTTTCCAAAGCGTGTGGAGCTGGCACCCCTGCCCCTCTGGCAGCCTGTGGGTGAAGAACTCAACCTGAGCTGCCTGGTGTCTGGCGGGGCCCCCCGGGCCCACCTCTCCGTGGTGCTGCTCCGAAGGGAGGAGGAGCTGGGCCGGCAGCCCTTGGGAAAGGAGGAGCCCGCCAAGGTCACGTTCATGGTGCAGCCGAGAAGAGAGGACCATGGCACCAATTTCTCCTGCCGCTCTGAACTGGACCTGCGGTCCCAAGGACTGGAACTCTTCCAGAACACCTCGGCCCCCAGGAAGCTCCAGACCTATGGTGAGGGAAAGAACTGCAGACGGTGGGTGATGAGTGGAGCCAGAGTTAAGTGTTCCCTGGCCACGGGAATTCCTGAGAATGGGGTGGCCTGGCCCTCAGGGCTTTAAGGAACACATGCCCTTGGCCATTGGGCAGGGTAGCCTCAGATGGGAGGCTCACAGCCTTGGAACTTCTGAAGAAGGCTGTGTGTGTTCTGGAAAGGGAGTGATGCAGGCTGCAAGGTATCCTGGGAAAGAAGGACCCTGGTTTAGGGGGATGAATGTCATGGGGAAAAGGATCTCCACAGCTGTGAGACCTCCACCTGCTCACTTCTATCCTTCTTTCAAGCCATGCCCAAGACCGCCCCGCGCCTCGTTTTCCCTCGGTTCTGGGAGATGGAAACCTCCTGGCCTGTTAACTGCAGCCTGGATGGGCTGTTCCCAGCGTCGGAGGCCCATATTCAACTGGCGCTGGGGAACCAGATGCTGAATGCCACAGTAGTGAGCCACGCGGACACGCTCACGGCCACAGCCACAGCGAAAACCGAACAGGAGGGCACCCAAGAGATTGTCTGCAACGTAACCTTGGGGGTCGAGAACCGAGAGACCCGGGAGAGCTTGGTTGCCTATAGTAAGAGGGGGCGGAGCCAAAACTGCTCAGGAGGCGAGGGGTGGGGCTGACCCGGGAACGTGACTACGTGTAGTAAGAGGAAAAGTGAAAGTGTCCGACTCTTTGTGACATGGACTGTATAGTCCATGGAATTCTCCAGGCCAGAATACTGGAGTGGGTAGCCTATCCCTTCTCCAGCGGATCTTCCCGACCCAGGAATCGAACCGGGGTCTCCTGCATTGCAGGCGGATTCTTTACCAACTGAGCTATCAGGGAAGTCCCATAGTAAAAGTAGTAGTAATAGGGGGCGGAGACAAAATAGCTCAGGAAACGAGGGGCGGGGCTGACCCAAGAGAACGTGACGGCCTCCAGCCCAAGGGGGCGTGGCACACAGGCAAAGACTAAACCTGAGACAGTAGGGGCCTAAGTAACCCGAGAGGAGCCTGAGTGCCTGAAACTGGGTCGGGTGAGGGCTGCAGAGTAGACGAAGGGGTAGCCTGGATACCCCGAGGGGAAGGACGCAGGTGGGGGCAGGGCTTCACCCAAGGGAGGTGTGTGGTCAGCAAACTCCTGGGAAATGCCCCGCCTTTAGGATTCCAGGGGCCCAACCTGAACCTGAGTGAGTCTAACGCCACCGAGGGGACCCCAGTGACTGTCACTTGCGCGGCCGGACCCCAAGTCCAGGTCATGCTGGACGGAGTTCCAGCCGCGGTACCAGGACAGCCTGCCCAGCTTCAGCTAAAGGCCACCGAGATGGACGACAGGCGCACCTTCTTCTGCAATGCCACCCTCAAGGTGCATGGGGTGACATTGCACCGTAATAGGAGCATCCAGTTGCGTGTCCTGTGTGAGTAGGTCACGCTGACCTTTAATCCCTTGCTTCCTTGATTTGAGACTTGTCTCTCCCTTGCCCCATTGTGCCTCGGGTGTGTTGGGTGTGTCTGATCATTTGGCGGTCCCACAGACGGCCCCACGATTGACAGAGCTAAATGTCCCCAACGCTTGATGTGGAAAGAAAAGACTATGCATATCCTGCAGTGCCAGGCCCGGGGCAACCCGAACCCCCAGCTACAGTGTCTGCGGGAAGGCTCCAAGTTTAAGGTGCCCGTCGGGATTCCATTCCTCGTCTTGTTAAACTACAGTGGTACCTACAGCTGCCAGGCGGCCAGTTCACGGGGCACGGACAAAATGTTAGTGATGATGGACGTTCAAGGTGAGCCTCGGCAAGGCGTTATTTATCCTAGATGGGCAAGTTTAGGAGGGGCTGAGACGAGCGTATTTATTCTTCGCTTTTCCGCACAGGTCGGAACCCGGTCACTATCAACATCGTCCTGGGAGTGTTAGCGATCTTGGGCTTGGTGACTCTCGCTGCAGCCTCAGTGTACGTCTTTTGGGTGCAGAGGCAACATGACATTTACCACCTGACGCCAAGGAGCACCCGGTGGCGCCTCACGTCTACACAGCCCGTGACTGTGGCAGAGGAGTTATCCTGAGCTCAGTGATACTGAGCAAAGACGACGGGGGCTTGGCTGTACCTATCTTCAAATTCCGAATAAAGGCTTTAAAATCCTTACACAGTGGCTTGATTCCATCTCGCAGCTTCGCGAGTCTATTGAGTGACATCGCGATAGCGGAAAAGGGCGGAACCTGTAGTGCCCAGACAGGGCTTGAACACCGAGGGGTGGGCCGAGGCTTACCCAATGGACTGAAGGAGTCGAGGGGAGGCGGGGCTCCTCTTGGCCAATCGGCGGTCGCGTCCTCGTTGCCGCTCTATGCCGCTCCGCCCCGGCTCGCTGGTCCCAGAAGGCGCCGGGTTTCCCAAGATGGCGGCCGACGTGTCCGTTACTCACCGGCCGCCGCTGAGCCCAGAGGCTGGGGCCGAGGTTGAGGCTGGTGATGCCGCGGAGCGCCGGGTGCCTGAAGAAGAACTGCCGCCACTAGATCCAGAGGAGATCCGGAAACGCCTGGAACACACCGAGCGCCAGTTCCGTAACCGCCGCAAGATACTGATCCGGGGCCTCCCGGGGGACGTGACCAACCAGGTATGGGGGGGGGGGCCGTGTGGGAGCGTGGCGGGAAATACCACCGTGCGCGTGCGCGGGGGGAACCGGGCGACACCAACGGTGGCGTGCCCGGGGGGGGGGGGTCGTCGGCGGTGAGTCCACGCGGGATCGGGAGAGACCAAGAGCGGGACGTAGGGGGTCGGAGATGGAGGGAGAAACCAACTTTGGACTGAGGGAGGACGTTGCTAGGGGCGACCAGAGGCTTGGAAGGAGCCAAGTGGTTGAAGGGGGCGGGGAATGGAAAGGGGCGGGCAGCTTTGGCCATGTTGGGGGGATAGTGAATGGACAGCCAGATTGGGACAGTGGAATCAGGGACGCCAGTTGCTTCCTGCTCTAGCATGGAGTGGTGGTATCTCATATCCATAAGCTTCATGGTTGACTAGAATGTGCCTTTCTATAGCAAGCGTTTTTGAATTTCTTTTAGGGGTAGATCGGAAGTTAAGGCAGCCCCAGGGGTCTTTTTTCCTCAAAAGCCTCAGGATTAATTTGGAAAAATGGAGTCATCTCCTGTCCCCATGCCACAGGCCTGCAGAGAAGGAGGGGGCATTGTTCCATGTAGCCCTCCTTGGCTGATCCTTGTAATCCATGGGTGCCCTTCTCTTGGCGCCAAATGGGGCAGGACTTCCCAGTGCTCTTTGGACCCGGGAAGATTGAACCTAGTCTGCCCTACCCTTCAGCAATGGAATGGGTTCTTTGTCCTTGCTGTGGAGAATCCCTGCTCCCCTGGCCCCTCCAGCACACCTGCCACTGGCTCTCTCTGCCCATGGGTGGTGAGACCCTAGGAGTGTTGGGAGGGGTGTGATTTGGGGACAGATCTGAGACAGGTGTTTCTACAGTCAGTCAACCTCCTACTGCCCACCATCTCCCAGCCGGAAGCGTTTCTTATCTCCTGCAGGGTGCACAGTGTGTCTGGCAATAAAAGGCCCCAGAGCCTCGCCTCCGCAGCTGGCTTGCAGGAAGCTGTCAGTAGGAGGGAATGGGGAGGCACGTGAAGCCACACAATGTGGGCTTATTAAGTACACAGGGTCCCCAGTCAGGTACCCAGGGGTGGCATTCCCACTGCTGTGCCATGACCAGCTGCTTGACCTTTGACAATTTCCTTCACCTCTCTGAGCCTGTTTCCTCATCTACAAAATGGACTTGTTAATACCCGATTTGCAGGGTTGTTGAGTCAGTTTTGCAAACTGAGGTTCAGGTGGGTTAAACAACTTCCCTGTGGGCAGAACTGGGTCTTGAACTCAGACCGACCTGACTGTCTAATAAGAGCGTGTTGTGTTGGTTAAAAGCATGGGTTCTATAGCTGAGCTCTGCCTCCCAGCCCTGCCAGGTATGGCTGCAATGGCCTTGGGCAAGCAACTGCTCTGAAACTCCATTTTCTCACATGTAAAATGGGGCTGGTGATTGACCTGCCTTCATAGCTGGTCCTCGTGAACGTGCCACTGGGTTGCTCTCTTCATTTCTCCATGATTCTCTGTGCTTTGGCTTGTCTCCACAGGAGGTGCATGACCTGCTCAGCGACTATGAGCTCAAGTACTGCTTTGTGGACAAGTACAAAGGGACAGGTTTGTGGGACCCTGGGGTGGGGTGGGGTGGCCTAGTGGCAGGTGATGACAGTCCCTGAAGCTTGAGAGTCCTGGCCCAGTGTCTCCTGAACTTCAGGCCCAACATTCAGCAGAGAGAGGGGGGCCGTGAACCAGATGGGAGCCAAGGGATTGGAAGGGCACCAGTTATTCTGGAGGACTTGAAGAAGGTCAGACAGGCCTGGTGGACTGGCCAGCAGAGGGAATGTTTGGGATGGGGTCCCCAGTACCCAGGTATCTTCTGGGTGGCCTGGAAGAGAAACAGCAAGGATGCCCCACGATGGACACCCAAGATGAGGGACAGATTGGAGCAATAGTCTGTCCTGCCCTGGGTCTAGGAGACATGCCTCCCGAAATGACGGCCTCCCTCTGGCCTCTCTGCTTCCACGATTTCACTCACCTGCCTGCCTTCCCCTAGGCAGCCAGCTCTGATCTGATTACAAATCTGATCAAACCTGGTCCTAACACTGATCATGCTTCTGTCTCCTCACAACCTGTCTGAGCTCCTCCTGATATTACCTTGCAAAGAGGTACCTCAGCCTTACCATCTCTTCAGGTGTGTAAGGTTCCAGGCTGTTCCCTCTGTTTTTAACGTCTCTTCCATTCAGGGCGGCTCTTCCGAGTGCCCAAGCACACCCCGTACCTCATCATAGCACTGACCACCCTAGGCTGTCGCTGCTGACCCACTCGCCTGCCTCCACGCGGTCGTCATTTCTATGGGAACAGGGACTGGTCTTGGCCCCCTGCATGGAGGATGTCTGTATCCACCAGGCATCGTGCCAGGTGTTAAACCTGCCAGGGCCGTTGCCTGCAGTCTGTAACATGGGCGAGGAGGAGCTGAGCATAGGTGACCCCTCGAGGCCTACCTGGTGGACTAGGGTTGTGGGTAAGATCTTGGACCTCGGAGGCTAAGAGTCCTGGGCTCTTGTCCTGGTCTGTCCTCACTGTTTGGCCACAGGCAAGTGACTTACCCTCCCGAGCTTTGGTTTTCTCACCCGCAAATTGGACATGGCCTGTTAGAGTTGGCTATGAAGCCAAAAGCATTAAAACATCTGAAAAACTGTGGGTGCCTGGGAGGCAGCCTGCCGGGGTTCAAGTCCAGGCTTCTCCACTTGAGCAGGGCACTGCCCTGTGCCCATTTCCTTGCTGGAAAGATAGTGGTTGTGAGGAGGAAGTTATTCCCATTTGACAAAGGAGGAAACAGATTTCAGAGCCACTCAGGGGCTGGCGTTGAAACCCAGGCTCCAGGGACCACATGGGTAACCACTACTACCCCACATGGCATATCTTATGGAAAAACCCAAACAAACGTTTTGGCCAACACAGTAGTTCTTAGGATGGGGCCAGGCCCCCAGTGGGTGAGCATCACTATGGGTTGTAAGGAGCAAGCCTGGAGGAGCCAGGCGACACTGGCTATTGTTGCCTACTGCTGGTGACTCTTCCAATCCACTGGTGCCCATGATGTCCTGGTGGTTCAGTATTCCTGAGGTCACGTGTGGTTTAGAGGGAGGTGGGTGTGGGCGGACATGGGGTAGAGGCGCAGGCCCTCGGGGGGCCCCACTGACCCCATGCTCCCACCTGCCGCAGCCTTTGTGACGCTGCTGAATGGGGAGCAGGCGGAGGCCGCCATCAGCGCCTTCCACCAGAGCCGCCTGCGGGAGCGGGAGCTCTCGGTGCAGCTGCAGCCCACGGACGCCCTGCTCTGCGTGGCCAACCTGCCCCCCAGCCTCACACAGCAGCAGTTCGAGGAGCTGGTGCGGCCCTTCGGTAGCCTGGAGCGCTGCTTCCTGGTCTACAGTGAGCGCACTGGTCACTCCAAGGGCTACGGCTTCGCCGAGTACATGAAGAAAGACTCGGCCGCCCGTGCCAAGTCAGACCTGCTGGGCAAGCCTCTGGGCCCACGCACCCTCTACGTGCACTGGACAGATGCCGGGCAGCTGACACCTGCCCTGCTCCACTCCCGCTGCCTCTGTGTTGACCGCCTGCCGCCTGGCTTCAGTGATGTGGATGCCCTGCGCCGGGCGCTGTCAGCCGTCCACACCCCCACCTTCTGTCAGGTAAGCCCGGTGCCCGGTGCAGGGACCTGGGGGAGCAGATGTGAAGCCCAGAGCACCTCGGAGGGGCCGTGTGAGTCACCTGCTCTCTCCAGTCTTCTGGGTTCCCTTTCAGTGAGGCCACTTTGAATGGTTTTCTTGTTAGAAAGGCCATGTGGTACAGTGGGTGACAGCCCAGCTAGGAGCCAGATGGCTGGGGTTCAGATCCCTGCGCACCCTCTGGCGACTTGCTTAACCTCCCCCTGAAAAATGCAAACAAGGCTACTTTTGTAAAAAAAAAAAAAAAAAATGCTTTGAGACCCGCTCACCCTGCGTTCACATCCACCCCTGTGCTCATGCCTCCAGACCCCAGGGCCAGCATCAAGGAGGCCACTGGAAGAGCCCACCGCAAGTCACACATGGCCAGATCCCAGCCCTGCCCTGTGGCCCCAGACAGGTCACTCACTCTCTGAGTCTTGGTTTCCTTCCTACCCTTGTAAGTAGAGATTCAGCCCTCATGTGGTGGTTTAGGACAACAATCCCTAGTTCATTCTGGTCTCACTTGTCAGGCCCTTCTGTAAGGGTGCCTAGCCCTGTGACAGGTGCAGTGGGGCGAGAATAGGCCAGGCCCAGCTCTCAGAGAGCTCCCAGGTCCCCAAAGTGGACATTCCTTCAGCACACACTGGACACATCCTAGGACAGACAGCCAGGGTGGACAGAGGCAGCCCAGGAAGCCCAGGCCACCCTGGAGGAGGCTGGGATATGGGCTCAGAGCCCAGGTCTGCTGCCGTGGATGTTGGTGCCAGGGAACTGGTGTTAGTAGGAACCCCACTTCTTGCTGCTCCTTTTGCAGCACGCCTACTGTGTGCCAGGCCCTGGATGGGACTCAGGACACAGGTGACATATACTTACAGTCAGCAGCCACTGACTGGAGATTGAAGGCAGCAAGACCATGACCAATTACAGGTTCTCTCTCTGGGTGTGGCTGTCCCCATCTCAGAACGGATCTGGTCCTGCTTTATGACTGGGTTATTGTGAATGGTTGCTCACTCATTCCCCCGCTTATATATCTGCTGAATCCCTGGCCGGGAGGTGACCGCCTCCAAGGAGCCCAGTCACACAGGGCATCCTTGTTGAACAGAGCCTGGGCTTGGGAGTTAACCAGGTCAAAGCCTGAGCCTCCATCCCCCTATTTAGGAGCCACACAGTTTCGATTGCCCTTTGACCCCTTTCTATATTCATTGGATGAGATGGATGTGATTGTGAGAAGCAGCCCATCCAGGCCTTGGTGCAGGGCCTGGCCAGCAGCAAAGGTGAAGTGTTCACTACAAGTGGGCTGAAGGCCAGACTTTCCCTGCCTGGGCTAGTGGGCACTAGGCCCCCACCCACAGCCACCCTACCCAGTGGATCCAGCTAATGGTCTCATCCTACAGATGAGGAAACCAGGGGGCATGGATGGGCACTTGCAGTGACCTCCCCAAACTGGCCAGAAAGAGATGGACTGGGAGTCAAGATCAGGCAGCTGACCAGGGGCCCACGCTCTTAACTGGGCACCCCCACCTCCCATAAGGGAATTTGCTGCCCATGTCAGGGGGCATTTTATTTCCTACATGATCAAGAGGAGAGCATGAAGGAAAGCCCATAGCAGCCTAGTCTGGTTCACTCTGCCATTTATCAACAGGTCAATTTATGTATGTGTATATATATGTATATATGGATATATATATATGGCTTCCCAGGTGGCTCAGTGGTAAAGAATCTGCATGCCAAGCAAGAGATGCAAGTTCCATCCCTGGGTGGAGAAGATCCCCTGGAGAAGGAAATGGCAACTCACTCCAGTATTCTTGTCCGGGAAATCCCATGGATAGAGGAGCCTGACGGGCTATAATCCATAGGGTCGCAAAAGAGTCAGACACAATTTAGCAACTAAACAACAACAAATATACATGTCATTTGTATTTATTCTTTAAAAAAAATTTTTGGCTGCACAGAACTATTGAGATCCTAGTTCACTGCTGACCAGGGATCAAACCCTTGCCCCCTATAGTGGAAGTTCAGAGCCCTGACTGCCAGGGAAGTCCCTACATATTTTTTTTAATATAAATTTATTAATCTTAATTGGAGGCTAATTACAATATTGTATTCATTTTGCCATACATCAACATGAATCTCCCACGGGTATACACGTGTTCCCCATCCTGAACCCCCTCCCACCTCCCTCCCCATGTGCCTACATATCTTAATTGGTTCATTTTGTCGCAAAGTTGCTTAAAAACTATGAGTGCTATGTAGTAGCATTAGTTGCTCAGTCACGTCTGACTCTGCGACCCCATGGACTGTAGCCCGCTAGGTTCCTCTGTCCATGGAATTCTCCAGGCAAGGATACTGGGGGATAATCATCTCCAGGGGATCTTCCCAACTCAGGGATTGAACTGGAGCCTCCTGAATTGCAGGGAGTCACTTCACCTGCAAAGTGGGTGTGCCGAGACCACCTGTATCCGGGGTGCAGTGAAACAGCACCTGTGGCCCCTGGCCCATGGGCATGTGGGGCCCAGCCAGACGCTCTGCCAGGATCTGCCCACCCTGGGACAGCCCTGGACAAGTGTCTAGCAGCCACAACACCCTGAAAACCAAAGAGTCTTGTTGTCTGAGTCAAACTGACATGGGGTCATCTGTGGCCTTCCTCTTTGCATCTTGCTGCCGAGCTATTCTCAAGCTTGATTTCCAGGGTGCCCCAGAACCCCCTGGGGGTGACTGATACATAACATAGGGTATGTTTGGCTCCCTCTTCTCATCTCCAAAACATCCTCAATCCTGGAACACAGGGACTTCTTTGGTGGTCCAATGGTTAAGATGCTGTGCCTCCAGTGCAAGGGGTGTGGGTTTGATCCCTGGTTAGGACCAAGATCCCATATGCTGTGCAATGTAGCTAATAAAATTTAAAAAAAAAAAAAAAAAAGGCCTGGAACACATCCTCCCCCAGGATTGAGGGCTGAGGGCCTGAAGTACCAAATGACTGCTGTTAAGGCAGGTGAAGGGGCCTCTGGCTCACTCGTGATCACATCTCTATTTCTGCCACACACTGGCTGTGTGACCCCACCCTCCTGCCCAGCACTACCAGCCTTAAACCCGAGCTCAGTGACCATCTGCCTCATCATCAGACTGTGTGCCCTTCCCAGCTGCACCTGTAGCATCCTCGGCCTGAGGTGTGCGGTCGGGCTGAACTCCAGAGCTACCTGCTTCTCCCACCAGCCCGTCCTCTCCAGGCCCTGCAGTGTGTACTCTGGAAACCCAGGCAACATCCCCAAGAGGCACTGGCACAAGGCCTGGTGGCTCTGACCAGTGGGAAGCCTGGCTCTGCCCTCCCACCAGCAGTGTGACCTTGAGCATGCTGACCTCTCTGAGCCTCAGTTGTCCCCTCTGAATAATGGGCAGGATACAGCCTCCCAGGGCTGTTGAGAAGGTTCGATGAGTTAACACAGGAACTGGGCACAGGGCCCAGAGTCCATTCTGTCTCTGGGGGTTACTGTCATCAGAATCCTCATCTGGTCATGGCTGTCACTTCAGTTGATGGTGGTCACTGCCACCCTGGTGCTCACGACTGTCTCTCCCCTCCACAGCTGGCATATGGCCAGGACGGGCAGCTGAAGGGCTTCGCTGTGTTGGAGTACGAGACGGCAGAGATGGCAGAGGAGGCCCAGCAGCGGGCAGACGGCCTGGCCCTGGGAGGCAGCCATCTGCGCGTCTCCTTCTGCGCCCCCGGGCCCCCTGGCCGCAGCATGCTGGCTGCTCTCATTGCTGCCCAGGCCACGGTGAGTGCGTGCTGTGGGGGGCGGGTGCCCCAGAGGAGGGGCATGGGGAAGCCAAGGAGTCAGGCAAGGCTCTGAACTGCCCCTCTGATCCTCTCTGCAGGCCCTCAATCGGGGCAAAGGGCTCCTACCAGAGCCCAACATCCTGCAGCTGCTCAACAACCTGGGGCCCTCTGCTTCCCTCCAGCTGCTGCTCAACCCCCTGCTCCACGGTGGCGCGGGTGGCAAGCAGGGTAAGGCGAGGGAGGCCCAGCACTCAGAACTGGGCACTTCCCTGGACTCTTGCTGTCTGAGCTCCAAGTGACATGAGCCCACAAAGAGGGTCTGGGATGACGCTCCCCAAGGGAGCTGGTGCCCTGAGTCCTTTGCAAGGGGGCAGGGTCATGGAGGAGGGACTGTCCATCCCTGGGGGGTGAGGAGGGAACTCATCACCCAGGCTGTTTCTTGGGGTATGTCAGTTGTCCTCATGTTCTCAATGGGCCTGGTGCTGTGCTTCCTCGGGGGGTGGGGGTGGGGGTTCCACCCTCGGACCGCTTCATTTTCTGGGTCTCCCGCTAGGCCTCCTGGGCGCGCCCCCGGCCGTGCCGCTGCTCAACGGGCCTGCCCTGTCCACGGCGCTGCTGCAGCTTGCCCTCCAGACCCAGAGTCAGAAGGTAACCTCAGGCCTGTGGGCCACAGGCTCCCTCACACACATCCCGCAGCCCCTCGTGATTCCATTTCCAGCACTGCTGCTTCTGCCAACGGGTAGCTTACCATCTACCAGCTGTGGGCCCTCGGACTGTGTCCCTGGGGGCCTGGTTCGCAGGTGCTCAGGAAGTGACTTAGTGAAAGCCAGGGCCCCACAGGGGAATAGAGGGGCCTCTCGTCCCCACCCCCTCAACACGCACACGGAAAAACTGACATACCACACACAGGCGGCGCTAGTGGTAAAGAACCCGCCTGCCGATGCACGAGACTTAAGGTAGGGAAGAGCCCCTGGAGGAGGGCACAGCAACCTACTCCAGTGTTCTTGCCTGGAGAATCACATGGACAGAGGAGCCTGGCGGGCTACAGTCCTTAATGTCACAGAGTCGGACAGGACTGAAGCGACAGCGCACACATACACAGAACACGCGCCACCCTGTCCAGTTTGATTCACTGGGGCCGAGTCAGCGGCTCGGGTGTGTCTGAGGGTAACTGACAGGTGAGGCTGTGGGCGTGGGCTGTTGTGTGAATAAGAGTGACTGAATCTACGTGTGGCTGTCACACACTGCATCTCCAATCAGGGTGGTTGTGTGTGTTAGACACTGTGCGTCTGTGATAATCAGCAAGGGGACTAGGTGTGAACCGGTGGACATCACTGTGTGAATTGCTGACAGTAACTGACTGGGTGACAGGCTTTGACCCGCTGAGCATGGCCCATCCCATGTTCCCGGGGTCTCCCCAGCACCTGGGCAGGCCCTGGCATGCAGGAGGCCCCTGGTCACTGTTGGCGGGTGGGTAATGGCCAGGGTGTCACAGACATTGGGAGATGCCCTGTGTCTGCCTGTGATTGGCTATGGGCTGGGCCTGTGGCCCCCCGTCTCATCTCCAGCTCATTATCCTCTGTCCCTAGAAACCTGGGATCTTGGGAGACTCTCCTCTGGGCACTCTCCAGCCTGGGGCCCAGCCAGCCAACCCCCTCCTCGGGGAGCTGTCTGCAGGTAATGCCAACTCCCTCCTCCCCATCTCTCTGGGCTTCATCCCACTTCCCCTTCCCTCTCCTCCCTGGGTGTGGTACATTCCCAGCTGTGCAGCTCTGGGCAAGTGACCTAACCTGTCTGAGTCCCGACCTGTCAGTTGAGCACATGGTGCCCGCCTCCTTGGGGAGTCACGGACGTCCTGGGAGTTGATGGACTTCGAGAATGCTGCTCAGTGTCCGAAACTTAGTGGCCCTGGTTCAAGCAGAGGCTCCCAGGCCCCAGAAGAAGGGGTCCTGTGTGGTTGGGCTGCTGACACCCTTCTTCTTTCTGTAGGAGGGGGCCTGCCCCCTGAGCTGCCACCCCGGCGAGGGAAGCCACCACCCCTGCTGCCGCCACTGCTCGGCCCCTCTGGAGGTGACCGGGAACCCATGGGCCTGGGTCCTCCAGCACCCCAGCTTACTCCACCCCCCGCCCCCGTGGGGCTCCGAGGTGCGGGCCTCAGAGGCCTCCAGAAAGACAGTGGGCCTCTGCCAACGCCCCCTGGGGTAAGGCCCCACTTGGTGCCCAGCCATCACCCCAGCCTCCCGCCCTGCAAGCTCCCCCGTGCCAGAGGCCCTCATGAATCTAGCCCTCCCACCACAGGTCTCTCTGCTCGGGGAGCCCCCCAAGGACTTCCGGATCCCCCTGAATCCCTACCTGAACCTACACAGCCTGCTCCCAGCCAGCAACCTGGCGGGTAAGGAGGCCCGGGGCTGGGGAGGCGCTGGGAGAAGCCGCCGCCCAGCTGAGGGCCCCCTGCCTCACCCCCCAGCCCCCGGAGGCGGTGGTGGAGGTGGCGGCAGCAGCAAAGCCTTCCAGCTCAAGTCCCGCCTGCTCAGCCCCCTCTCCAGCGCCCGCCTACCCCCTGAACCAGGGCTGCCTGACAGCTATGGCTTCGAATACCCCTCAGTAAGTATACATGGCCACCCTGGGGGCAGCCCTTCCAAAGGCCCTGTGTCCCGAGAGCACGTCATTCTCCAGTCCGACATCTTTCTAATACTGACTGTGCTGGGCTGGGCTGAGTGCACGGGAGACAGGAGGGAGCATGCCAGACGTGGTCCCTGCGCTCAAGTCTCTTGTCTGTCTGTCTCTGCGCATCATCAAACCCTGCTTCCTGTCAGTCTTTCTCTCCCAAGAGGCCTGTGGCCACATGTCTGCTTCTTCTCAGCCTCCTCTCTGCCTGTCCTTCTCACTGCTCCCCTCTGCAGGCCCCATCTCGGTCCCTGGAGAACTGCTCCTTCTGTGGTTCTGACTTCTAGGCCAGATGTTGCAGACTGGCCACATGTGTTGTGTTTGGCCCACACTGGATTTTTTAAAAAATAATCGAGATAAATGCCAGTGACAAATTACTGAAACCACAAGAGTTCGCACCTGGGTGCCCTGCTTGCCTTAAAGACCCCAAGCTCCTGCCTCATACCTTCACAGCCCTCTGGGGTCCAGGTGCAGCCACCCCCTGGGACCAGGCACCGCTTCTGTGTCACTGCCCCACCCTGCTTGCTGAGTTTGCCCCAGGCACTAGAGTCTGCCTCCTCCTAGTGACAGCTGTGCTGTGGAGCTGAATTTGGGTGAGGTTGGTTATAGACACCCCTCTGCCCCCCACATTCAACGTGCTTCTCCCACTCTCATTCAGGATGTGGGACCTCGGCGGCTCTTCTCCCACCCACGGGAGCCAACCCTTGGGCCTCACGGACCCAGCCGACACAGAGTAAGAGCCTCCCTGTCCATCCCACCTCCTGGGTGTATCAGTTAGCTCATGCTGCATAAGAAGCAGTCCCAGTACTTTGTGACTTAGAACAGGAAATATTTTATTATTCTCACAGTCCTGTGGGGTGTGGGGGTTGGGGGGGCAGTTCTTTGTAGTCACCAAGCAGTTCAGCTGGGTCTTGGGAGTTCATAGTGGCTTCCTTCATGTATCTGGCAGTCAGTGGGCTGGGGATGCAGCCCCGGCTGCAGTGACTTCCCTGCTGCACTTGGACCTCATCCTGCAGCTGGCCAGCCTGTGCTCATGCATGTGCTAGTGGTCCCGGGGTTCCCCGGCGGAGGAAGGGCGGGCTGGCCCCTCTGCTGGCATTGTCACACACTCTCCTAGGGGCCAGAGCGCAGACTTCTTTGGGGGACCTCCCAAAGGGGGTGGCACAGCAGTGACCTGTCTGACTCAGGTGGCCCCCTTTCTGCAGATGTCCCCCCCACCCGGTGGCTTTGGCGAACGGGGTGTCGGAGGTGGCGGTGGGCCCCTCTCCCACCTCTATGCGGGCTCACCCACGTCCTGCTTCACCAGCGGCCTGCAGGCTGGCCTCAGGCAGAGCCACCTTAACAAGGTGAGGCGCCGCCCCCGCCAAGGACGCGGCCCTGAGGGCAACCAGGACACACGCAGCCCCGGGGGCCTTCAGTGTCACGGCCGGGTGGGTGGCAGGGGTCAGTTTTGCTCAGGGTTGAGCTAAAACAGGCCGTCCTCCTCAAGCCTTATGTCTTGCATGTAGTACTGCCCAGGCTTCTGGGCCTCTTACTTCCTCCCCCAGCAGCCCAGGGTGTGGGTGATGTAGCCCCAACCCACGGATGAAGAAACTGAGGCCCAGAAGGATGACATAATCAGCCCCCAGTCTCAGAGCTCGTAACTGGCAGCGGCAGGATTTGAACATGAAACTCTCGCCTCTGCTCCAGGGGCTGCTTCCTCTCCCATCCCACATCTCCCATTTCTCCCAGGTGGTTGGCTCCTCCCCACTGGGCTCCGGAGAAGGGCTCCTGGGCCTCGGCCCTGGGCCCAATGGCCACAGCCACTTGCTGAAGGTATGGGCAGGGGGTGGGGACCATCAGGGCTGGGGAGTGGTGGCCCCTGGGTGGCCCCTGACCCACCAGCCCTTCCCCTCTGTCTCCAGACCCCACTGGGTGGACAGAAACGCAGCTTCGCCCACCTGCTGCCCTCACCCGAGCCCAGCCCAGAAGGCAGCTATGTGGGCCAGCACTCCCAGGGCCTTGGTGGCCACTACGCAGATTCCTACCTGAAGCGCAAGAGGATTTTCTAAAGGGCCAGTGCTGGAGATGCTCAAAGGCCTGCACCAAATCGCTTTGGGGTTTTCTGGTGTTTTGTTGTTAGTTTTCTTTTCCTTTGGGTAATAGAAAAATCTCTGAAAGACTTTGCTGACCAACCAGCAGGAGCCCAAGGAGTGCGGGGGGCATCTGGGAGCACTCTGCACCTCTGGCCTGCTCCCAGCGTGGAAACCCTGCAGCCTTAAGAGGGAGGGGCACCAGCCTGCTGTCTCTCCCCTCCCCCCGCCACCGTGTCCGCCTGTGTCCGTCTCTCTGGGAGTCCCCTCCTGCCTCGTCGCTCCTGTATCTTGGCCTTTCGAGTGCCTTGGAGGTTTCCCTGACCTCCCGTGAGGATCAGAGACTGTCCCCCCTTTTCTAACTTTGACAATTGACTTTGGTTTCCTTTTCTAATTTTTATTATTTTTAAACAATCCAGGACGTTCCCTCCCTGCCCCCCCAGCTCTGATTCCTTCAAGGCCCAGCATGTCTGGGCCTCCATTCCACATTTTCCAGTTTGAAATGGCTCAGCCCTTTTTTCTCTCTCCCACACTTGTTGCAGGCATGGCTGTCTCCTGCCCTGGCCTGCCCTCTCTGGCCTGTACCCCAGCTCCGGGTCCCCTGCTCCCTACCATAGTCCCCTTGCCTTCTGATGCCTTAAAAGCCAGGCCCCAGACCCCGCCGGCCAGAGCCTCTCAGATGCTGAGCTCCGGAAGCTTGACTCAGGACCAAATGGCTCTGGCCTGGGGATCGGGCCCCTCTACCCAAGGTCCCCGATCGTGGGGACAGTAGAAGGCCAAAGTTTTGGTCTTGGCAAACCAGTCCCACCAGCCCTTTCTGCCCAGGCCTAGGTGCGGGGTGGGCTTTCTCTGCCAGCTTAACCCAGTTCCCCTGCTGTCCTACTGTCTGTTGGGCATTGTGCATCTCACTGAGCCTCTGTCCTCTCCCCCATGTTGAAGATGAGCCCTGCCTTGTCATCCCCAAGCCAGATCACCCAGAGCTGGCCTCCCTGTGGCCCAGTGCTGGAAAATAAGACAAGGTGCAGATAAACTCTGCCCCTTCCCACCAGCAGGACCTGTTAGCCTGAGGTGACCCTGGGCTGTGACCCTGGCCAGCTGGGCCACCAGCTCCCCTCCCCTGACTCGGCGTCCACATCCACTCCGGGGGGCTGTCTCCTCCCCATTCTCACACAAACCTTTGCTGAATTAAAGTTTGTAAGTAAATGGTTTTAAAGAAAGCAGACCCGGCTGGTTCTTGGGACAATGTGCCTGGGTGGGATGTCGGGGATAGCCCTGCAGGTCTTGGCTCATCCGAGCCTGCGCACTGCGCTCCCAGTTTGGCAGCCTCCCCTGGACGCGCCTCCATGCCGTGCAGCGACGCCAAAAAAAAAAAAAAAAGGCGCTTCTATTCGGGTAATTACAGGGCAGTGGCTTCTAAACGCACCAAGGCGCATGCTTAGTCCCTGGTCACGTGATGCCTGTCATGGCCGCCTCCGTGGCCTGGGGAGGTGTGAATGCTGGGTTCCTGCTGCGGGCTGCCAGGGGTGCCTGGTGGAGCCGTCCTGGAGGCTTTTGGGGGTCCGGGGAGGCGGCGGCGCCAGCGATAGCCAGGAAATTCCGGGCGACAGGTACCTGGGGAGCCTCGGGCGGGCGTTGTTAACCCATCGTACTCCAGCTGTGCCCGGCACGGCAGCTCACCCAACCGTGTTTTCCAGGCTCGCGCCCGGCGGGGGAGGAAGAAGCCGGCGGCCCCGAGCGGCCCGGGGACGTGTGAGTGTGGGAGCCAAGTCCCCCGTTAATAATAGCACGGGGTTCCTCCGGTCCCCACGTTGCCGTACAGCCTCATCCCTGTGTCCCCCCTTCTGCATCACCCTATTTCCATGTCCCGTCAAACCCCAAACATGAGTTCCTAACCCTATATTCCACCTGGCCCCTGCTCCCATCATCCAGTTGAGGCATCTGCACTCTCATCTGCCCCCAGGGTGAACGTGGTGTTCGTAGACCGGTCAGGCCAACGGATTCCGGTGAGCGGCAGAGTCGGGGACAATGTTCTCCACCTGGCCCAGCGCCATGGGTTGGATCTGGAAGGTGGGAGCCGGGCATAGGGAATTGGAGATATCTTTATTCATTCGTTTTAAAAAAACACAAGTCAGATAGGATTCTCCACTACCTAATCTTGCATGGCTTCCCACCCAACATGGTTAACTTCAGACTCCTCAACAGGATCTCATCCCCTGCTCTCTTAATCTTTATTCATTCAGCAGTTATTTATTGAGCATTTAGTAGAGGTTCCTAAAACTCCTGCCCGCCAGGAGCTTGTATTTTCTTCCTTTTTCCTCCCTCTCTTCTAGCCACACTGACTTGCTTGCTGTTCCTCAAATAGCCAAGTTCATGCCTGCCTCAGGGCCTTCGCATTTGGTGTTCCATCGAAAGTGCTTTCCCACCAGACCTTCTGGCTCCTCATCCTTCAGGCCTTGCTGTAAATGTCATCTTCCTGACAGTCTTATCCCTCTCAGCCCAACCGCAGCCCCCATGCCCCAGTAACTCGATTCATATCGGTGTGCTGTACTGTCTGCATAGCACTCCTCATTGTTTTGTTTCCTTCTTTGTCGTTTCTCCCCAAAATGAGATCAGAAACCGTGTTTGCCTTGTTCACGCTTATCTGTTGCCTGTCATGGTATTTAGATGTAACAGGTATTAAATCAGTATTTGTTAAAGGAAAGATAATAATAGCAGACGTTACTTTAAGCCCCTTACCACATTTTGACTGATTGAATCTATTTCATGACAACATTATGCAATAGGAGAGAATGTTATCCTGTTTTATAGGTGAGGAAACTGAGCCCCAGGTTGAGCAGACCTGGTCCAAGGTCAAGTAAGTGGCAAAACTAGATTCAAACCCAGCCTATCTTAGCCACTAATCTGTGCTACTCTTCTGTGAATATTGAACACATACTGTGTGCCAGGTAGCAATGTAAAAAAGCAGATAAGGCCCTTGTCATTTCACACCAGTTTCAACCTAATAGGGACAATAATCCCATGCATAAACATGTAATTATATCATGAGCAACTGGGAGAGTGGTCTTTTAAAAAGTGTATAGTGTTGGGTGTATGTATGTATACATGGCATGAGTACATGCTCAGTTGTGTTGGGACTCTTTGCAACCCCATGGACTCCTCTATCCATGGAACTTTGCAGGCAAGAATACTGGAGTGGGTTGCCATTTCCTACTCCAGAGGATTTTCCTGACCCAGGGATCAAACCCACGTCTCTTGCGTCTCCTGCATTGGCAGGCGGATTCTTTACCACTGCACCACCTGAGAAGCCCCGGTGTATATAATAAGGAGCTGATTTCATCATTAGACAGTGGCTGGGGGAGGGGGGAGAATTGGGGGCAGTCTGGCAGACCTACCTTAAGTTCTGTTCTGGAATCGGATTCTTTACCACTGCACCACCTGAGAAGCCCCAGTGTATATAATAAGGAGCTGATTTAATCATTAGCGGTTGGGGGAGGGGGGAGAATTGGGGGCAGTCCTGGCAGACCTACCTTAAGTTCTGTTCTGGAATCCATTGGCTGGCAGTTCATGACAAAGATTAGAACATGGGTTTTCAAGGCACGTGGCCTGTGTTCAGATTTTTTCTGTTGCCAACTGTGTGACCCTGAGCAAGTTACTTACCATCTTTCAGCCTCCTCGTCTATAAAGTAGGATAATTTAGTTCCTATCTCACCGGGTTGCTGTGAGGATTAAGCAGGTTTCATGTGTACGGTGTGTAATACCTGGCACGTGGTTGGTGTGCAGCGAGTAGTTGGAATGATTGTACTAGGTTATCTCTGTCTCATGTGGTGAGGATGTTAATGAGCTGGGAGAGAGGGCTGAGAAAGACACCTGGGGATGACTTGAGTTTCAAGGCCCAGACTGTTTCTTCTCCAGACAGGGAAGGTGGGCGACTTAGTCACTGCAGCCCACAGGGGAGGGTCTGCTGGATCAGAAAGCTGTCTTGTAGCTCCACCCTCATGGTCCGACCTGTCTGGAAGAGAAAGAATTCTGTCCTGTTTACTTAGAACAAGTATCTCTCGAGGCATCTACAACCTCCCAGGCTCAGTGCTGAATGCAGAGAGAAGAGGCAGGTTGACACAGCACAGGGAAACCGAGAAATGATGGTGGTAACTTCAGATTGTGATAAATGCTGTCCAGAAATTTTTAAAGGGATAACAAGAGTTGGGGGAAGGACAAGAAATAGGAGATGGGAACTTGGAGGACAACTGAGTAGTGCCCCAAGACAAAAAGGCCTAGCTATGGAAAGACTGGAGAGAAGAGCATTCCAGATCACAAGTATGCCAAGGGCAGAGGTCCTGTGCTAGGGGCTGAGCTTGGCATGGAGGAATTGAGCGAGGGGGCTGGGGTGGCTGAAGGGGCTGAGTGCAGTGAGGTGGGAGAATCTCAAGGGCTGAGGTGACGAGTTTGGGTTTTATTCTAGCTATGAAAACCGTTTGGAAGAGGACATTATCCGGAAGCCCAGCGCTCAGTCAGAAGCCTGGGAACGTGTCCGGGGCAAGCAGGAAACCCTCGACTCTGTACCATTCACCCCTTTATTTCCTGACCCCTTCTCCTGCTGCAGCACTAGATGCCGAGTGAGTCGGTCCCTCGGAGCATCAGGGCAGCCCAGCAAAGTGGCAGGGTCACAGCAAGCGTTCACAGGCTACAGGGAACCTGTCTGGCCTGTCTCCTCTCAGCTACACTGAAGTCCAGTCCATGCTCATTAATGGTGCCAGGTGCCCAGCCTGGTCATCAGCCTTCTGGAGAGTTTGGGGGAAACCCTGAAGTCCATTTGCAAAACCTGTGTGCAGATCAGCAACAGTCAGCCAAGTCAGTGACAGGGTGGAGGATGCACAGAGTGGGCCTGCAGGCCTGGGAGGGAGAAATGAGAGTCACATGGTGAAACAGATTCACCGGATTCCTTCATGGTCCAGTTGTTTTCATTGCCATAGACCTGGGTTTGATCGCTGATCAGGAACTAAGATGCCACAAGCCTGAGGGTGTGGCTCCCCACCCCCCCCCCCCCAAAAATAAGAAACAAAGGGATTTTTTTTTTTAAGCCCTTCTCTGAATGGTGCTTGCCCAAGCACGGTCCCTCACCAACGGTCCCTCACTTGCCGCCCCCAGGGGCCTGCGAAGCGTCCTTGGCGTGCTCCACCTGCCACGTGTATGTGAGTGAGGACCACCTGGACCTTCTGCCGCCTCCTGATGAGAGGTGAGTAGGGTGGCCCCTCCCAGCCCTGAGCTGCAAGGCTTGGTTGCTGAGCCTCGGCATTCCGGGATCCGCGCAGGCCATAGCAGAGGGCAGCCCTGGCTTTTCTCTCCCCTCCAGCTGCTGGCGGGAGAGCTTCCCTTCTGGCCCCTACCCCTGGATCCATTAACAACTGCTGCCGCCCTTTACTCCAGGGAGGACGACATGCTGGATATGGCCCCTCTCCTCCAAGAGAACTCCCGGCTGGGCTGCCAGATCGTGCTGACGCCTGAGCTGGAAGGGGCCGAATTCACCCTGCCCAAGATCACCAGGAACTTCTATGTGGATGGCCACGTCCCCAAGCCCCACTGACATGGGCAACCGGACGGCCCCAGACACTGACGGCCCCAGGGCCAGGACTGGAAGAACATAGCCAAGATGCCAGCCCAGCCCAGAGCGCGGACAGATCGGAGAAAGATGGCGGAAGCACCCAGAAAGTCAAAACCCTGGCTTCAGAGAGATCCCATGTCCCAGCTCTGGTGGGGCCCGGCCCCTAATGGGGCTGCCTCAACCAAGCTCATGAGAATGGGGGTGTGGATAGGGGTGGAATCTAATTGGAGCGATAATAAAACTGTTTAACAGATATCTGGCATCTTGAGCGTCCTTGGGGTTGGTGGGGGTGGGGTGCAGGCTCTGGGGTCTACAGCTGCATCTGCCAGACCTCCCCAGCTTTCCCCTACCACGGCGGTGATGGGCCAGCGGGAAACTGAGGCAGAGAGGTCTGAAGGCGAGGTTCCGCGAGCCAGAGGATCAGCATGGCAAGGCCCCGCCCCGCCGTCGCGGAGGGATTTGGAGGGCCCCAGACCGCCCTCGGCCACAAGGGGTAATCACATAGTCTGAGCAGAGTCGGAAGGGAGAGAGGGACCCAGGCGGGCCTGAGGGTGGAGCCTTGGAAGCCCGTGCCCAACATCACCCGCTAGAGGCGCCCAATCCTACTGGCTCCGCCCCCCGCCCCCCCCCAGGTGGAGCCCCTTGCACCCTCGGCCAGAAGCGGGCCCCCCCACCCAGGTGGGGCTCATCAAGTGGGCCCGGCGTGGGCGGGGCCAGGCGAGATTTGGGAAGGGGGGCTGGGCTAGGAAGCAATGGAGGCCGAGCCAGCCCCGGACTTCGCCATGCTGCGAGAGCTGCTAGCGCCGCCCTGCCTGAACCCTGAGCCGCCCCCGGAACCCCCGATCCGGCAGGCACCAAGGACCCCAGGATGCCTCAGACCCAGTGGCAGGTGCGTACACGAGCAGCCCTTCCCCCCACCTGGCCCAGTGGTCAATGGGTCATGATCTCTGGTTCCTAGGGTTACTCAGGGGTCAAAATGTTAGTTACTGGTACTCGCAAGGACGAGATCCTGATCCCCAGGGATATTGGGGGGGGTCATATGGGGGTCAGAGACTGTGCAGTTCTTGCTCCGTGTCTTTGGGACCCTCGTAGTTGCCGCCCACGGAAGGGGGTTGACCACACCGGCCATTGTCCCCAGGTCCTTCTGGCCTGCACACCAAGACTCGGTCACCGCCCTGCGCTTCCTCCAAGAGACAGCAGAGGAGCTGGCCCAGACCCCCTGGGACACCCAGGCTCTGGGGCCCTACTGGGAGCCGAAGGCCCTGGAGACCCTGGGACCTCTACCTCAGGCCAAGGATGACAAGAACATGCTGACCCTAGTCAGCCAGCAGAGCCCCAACCTGGGGTCCCCACGGGCTCCCCCTACTTCTCCAGCCCAACCACAGAGAAGGCCCCGGAAGCAGTCAAACCCCCAGCGGGGTGCCGAAAAAGTGGACCCTCTTTTTGAGGGGGTGACCCTGAAGTTTCAGATAAAGCCGGATTCCAGCCTACAGATTATACCCAGTTACAGGTAGGAGCTGGCCTGGGCAAGGGCACCCTTTCTGCAAGTAATAACAATATCAGTGGGCCTTCCCTAGTGGCTCAGTGGTAAAGAATCCACCTGCCAATGTAGGAGATGCGGGTTTGATCCCTGGGTGGGGAAGATCCTCTGGAGAAGGAAATAGCAACCTGCTCCAGTATTCTTTTGCCTGGGAAATTCCATGGATAGAGGAGCCTGGCAGGCTACAGTCCATGGGGTCAAGAAGAGTCGGAGAGACGACTCAGCAACTAAACAATAATAATAGAGCTGGGGGGTAGGGAGGTGCTCCCAGGCATTTGCTTATGGACTACCACCCCAGCCCTGCATTACAAATGGCCTCATCTCTGTAACTGCCTTTCTCCTTTTTTTATTTCTTTATATTTTTAAAAAACTTTTTTTTGCCTGTGGGATCTTTGTTCCCTGAGCAGGGGTGGAACACTCACCCCCCTGCACTGGGTGTGCAGAGTGTTAACCACTGGCCTGCCAGGGAAGTCCAAACAGCCTCATCTCTGAGTGAGACCTCAGGCTGATGCCTATTCCTGTCCTTTCTGCTATGAGCCAGTCAAATCCAGGCCTGAGCCAGAGTCTTCTCCTAGTGAAATGGCTTCACCATACCTGGGGGCTGCTGCTTCTGTTAGTTTTTCCTGCAATGATAATAGCTACCATTTGTCAGACATGACACCAGCCATAGAGGTAACAGCACTTGGTGTGTATGGACTCACTGAGGCCTTGTGAAGCCCACTTTACAGATGCAGAAACTGAGGCACAGAGGATGAAATCCCTTGTCACACAGCAAGGACATGGGAGAATTGAGTTTTCAACCTGGCAAAGCTGGCCATAGGCTTACTGTCTCCTCAAATGATTATGATTACTCATGAAGGGCAAGGCCAGGCCTTTCAGGCATCAGATGCCCCCTTGGTCAGGGGAGGGGGGAGCAGTGCTAGATGCCTTGATAGTAAATCTTCATTTGGGGGAATTCCCTGGCAGTCCTGTGGCTAAGACTCCACGCTTTCATTGCTGAAGGCGTGGGTTCTATCCTGGTTGGGGAACTAAGATCCCACAAGCCGTGTTGTAAAACTAAATAAATAAATATCATTTAAAAATCTTAATTTGGGGGCTGTCTGGGGCAGGATCCAGACCCTCTGTGCTAATGCCCTGTCTACTCCCCAGCCTGGCCTGCAGCAGCCGCTCTCCAGGGCCTCCCACTCCAGGCCCTGCCAGAGGCCCAGAGGCCAACCCGGGAGGCAGCGAGGCCCTGGGTGAGTCCTGGAGACTTAAGAGCTATAAATACTGGGGAAAGGTGCAGGGGGCAGCATTTTCTTTTCTTCCTTATCTTTCTCCCCATCCTGCTTCCCTATTTAGACCCATCCAGGAGGAGTCGCAGCATCCCCCATCCACTCAAGCTGAGTCACCCTCACCCCCGGCTTCCTCCTCTGCTGAGCTTTGCCATCTGTCTCCCTTCCTGGCTTTCCCTCTGTCTTAGATCTGGGGCTGGCTGGGAGTTGGGGGGGGGGGGAGCCTTCATAGAGAGCCCCCTCCCACCCACATATACACAAAAGGCCCATCCCACACAGGTCTCCTGAGCTCAGGCTCCTGGCCTCTGACCCCGCCCTTTGACCTCTGCCCTTTCAGCACCCCGCCGCTGTGCTTCCTGTAGGACCGAGAGGACCCCTTTATGGAGAGATGCTGAGGATGGTACCCCTCTCTGCAACGCTTGTGGCATCAGGTCCTCAAAATGGAGAGGGGTTGGGGGTGGGGTCCTCACTTGAGTCCATGCTTAGCGAGCATGGGGTATTGGGAAAACACCCACCTCTGGGAACGTGCCTCCCTCGTGGCGGTTTCTGGGCTCCCCCTGCCTGCTGAATGTCGGTTTCTTGCACCCCCATCCCAGGTACAAGAAATATGGCACCCGGTGCTCTAGCTGCTGGCTGGTGCCCAGGAAAAATGTGCAGCCCAAGAAGCTATGTGGCAGATGTGGGGTGTCCCTGGGCCCCCACCCAGCCTCAGCTCAGGAAGGGTAAGCCCTTCCTCACCCAGCCAAGCCTGTCCTGCCTCAGTTTCTCCAGGGGGAAAAGGGGCTGAATTCCTCCTAGGGGGAAGAGCCTGAGTCTTGAGGGGTCCAGCCTACCTCCTCTCCACCCCCTCCCCATCCAGAGACCTCAGATGGAAGACCCAGGCCTCAAGGCCCCAGAGCTCCTGGTTGGGGGGGTCACTAGCCCCCTCTTTGGCTCCTGCTTCAATCAGGCTTGGCTGAGCACCCCGCTCAGGAAGTGCTGTCAGCAATGACACTCATATTGTTAATAGAAGTGACAATAAAGAATAGATCTGTTCAGAAGGGGCACTGTAACTTTGGGATCCCACCTTGCGCGCCCTCACCTGCCTCTCCCCTGGCCCAGGAATGTGGGGAGGGGTTTTTTCACCGGGTTTTCCGAGGCACACACACAGTCATCTAAACAGCTACCAGCCTTCTGCCCCACAAGACAATTAGTCACCTTTGTTACAACATCCCATAGAGGGCAACTGCCAGCACATGCAGAGGCAGCACATTCAGAAAGACAGACACAAGGACTTCCCTGGCAGTCCAGTGGTTAAAACGCCATGCTCCCCATGCAGGAGACAAGCGTTCAGTCCCTGGCCAGGGAACTAAGATCCTGCATGCTATGCAGTGCAACCAAAACTTAAAAAAAAAAATTTTTTTTTAAAGACCCAAGACAGACACACAGGCTGGCAGGTACATGAAAACACAGAGGAGATACATCAGCAGACACACGCGTGCTGTCGCTCATCAGACACAGACCACACACAGGACAGAACGACACACATGAGGCACATATGTTGATAGACACAGGACACACACGCGCAGTACAGACACACACGAAAGACACATCGACGGCACATAGACACAATGGGCCCTTCATCTTGCAGCCCCACCGCGGCCTGCAGAGTGTCCCCTTCCCCCCTCCTTCCGCACACCTGTGTTCCCCTTCCCCCTTTCATGTTCTCTGACCTCACCAAAGGGTGTCCCCAGCCTGAAGCCAAAAGCCACATGGGAGAGACATGGAGCTCTGCCCCTGTCACTAGGATACACAGGACACCACTGCTCGGAAGGAGGGGCAGAGGGAGGGGTGGAGGGCAGAGAGTGTCAAGGATGGGCAGGATGGTCCCTGCTGTGGGGGTGTGAGTGAGGCCCGCTTGGCCTCAGAGGGAAGATAAGCCCCTGAGACCCCCTTTGTCTCTCCTGACTGAGCCTGTGGAGAAGGCCTAGGGCCAGATGGCTCAGCCCTCAGATCCCTGACTCACCCCATCCTGCCTTCCCTGGGCTCAGCATAACCTCCCGCACCTCTCCTGCAGCTGCTACCTTATCCTTTGTGGGGTGAGGGGGGAGGGTGCTCTGCTCGGACACCACATCTTCAGAGAAGCCTTCCTTGAGCATCCAGCCTAAAATGGACACCCCTCCCACCCCACATTAGGCTCTAGTTCAGCTTCTTAGAACGCATCTCCCTCTTAGAACCTGTGGAGATTCTAAGAGGTTCAGAAGCTTCACCTCAGGACTTCCCTGGCAGTCCAGTGGTTAGGACTCTGTGCTTCCACTACAGGGGGTGCAGGTTCAATCCCTGGTTGGGGAACAAAGATCCCACAAGCCACGTGGTGTGGCCAAAAATAATTAAAAGTTTTAATTAAATGTTTCACTTCTGTACTGGTCCAGGGTTGTTTCGTTCACATTCATCTCCCCTACTGGACCATGACTTCAGAGATCCAAGCTCACCACCTCTGTGTTCTTCACCATGAGTTCCCCACCCCACCACCAGTGCCCAGCATGGAGAAGCTCTTGAGGGATAGATACAGTACACAAGGGTCTCAGATTATGTGTCTCCAAACCCCTGGCTGTTTGTATCCACCAAGTCATATCCACTAAGTCAGTGTTTATGGAGCAAGTATTGTGTGCCAGGCCCCCATGGGGCACTCAGTTGGGAATAGAACAAGGATCCCTGCTCTAGCAAAGCCAATGTTCTAGAATAATAGTAAGCAAATATTCAGTGAGGACTAATAGAATGTCAAGTAGTGATCATGCTACAGAGAAAAATAAAGTGGAACTTCCTGGTGGTCCAGTGATTAAGACTCTGCGCTTCCAGTGCAGGGGGCCTGAGTTTGATCCTTAATCAGGAAACTAGATCCCACATGCTGCAACTAAGATCTGGCACAGCCAAATTAAAAAACAGAATTAGAAAAAGAGGGCTTCCCTGGTGGCTCAGGAGTAAAGGATTCACCTGCCAGTGAAGGAGAAACAGGTTCAATCCCTGATCTGGGAAGATCCCACATGTTGCAGAGTAATTTAGCCCACGGGCCACAACTACTGAGCCTGTGCTCTAGAGTCCAGGAGCCCGCAGCGACAGAAGCCGGCCCTGTGCTCGGCAACAAGAAGGTGCGTGCATGCTAAGTCGCTTGAATCGTGTCCGACTCTTTGTGACCCCATGGACTGTATAGCCCGACAGGCTCCTCTGTCCATGGGATTCTCCAGGTAAAGAATATTGAAGTGGGTTGCCACACCCTCCTTGAGGGGATCTACTGGACCCAGGGATCGAACCCGTGTCTCCTGTGGCTCCTGCATCGCAGGCAGATTTTTTACCACTGAGTCACAAGGGAAGACCCCCCTGCAATAAGGTCACACACGACAACGAAGAGTAGCCATGCTCACCGCAACTAGAGAAAGCCAGTGCAGAGCAACAAAGACCCAGCCCAGCCAGAAAGGAAGAAAGAAAGAATAAGAAAGTAAAGTACATAAGGAGGTGAGGAGTTGGGGATGACACCATGTTCGCAGGGAAGGCCTCTCTGAGGAGGTGACCTCTGTGTAGAGACCTGATGGTAAGGAACCAGCTACGGGGGGTGAGGACACCTGAGGCCGAGGCGATGGCACGAGCAAAAGCCCTGTGGTAGGGAGGACTCTGTGGGACTCCGGAAACCTTGAGGACTCGGGTGAGGGCAGAGAGATAAATAAAGGGGCGGGGGTACAGCAGGGATTGCACTTCACTTGGGCCTTGTCGCCTTCTGTACCTGGCACCCAGCACTGGCTTGGCCTCTGGTGCCCCTGTTTCCTGCTCTCACCTTTTCTCCTGAAATGTTGAGGTGCAGGGGCCAGCCTGTGGAGCTGGAGCTGTCCAGGCCTGCTTCCTTCTGGCAGCTCTGTGTTCCTGCTTTTGAGGGAGGAGGAAACGGGGCAGTGGAGGCACAGCTGCTCTCTCCTTCTGCTGCAGAGGGTGAGGGGGATGGCTGGTGGTGTGCTGTGGGGGATGGGGCACGCAGCTGGTACCCTCTGTGTCTCTTCTGAATCACGATGGCCAAGTCGATGAAAGGCATGCTGGGGGACATCCCAGTGGTCCAGTGCCTAAGACTCCGCCTTCCAATGCAGAGGACGTGGGTTTGATCCCTGGTCGGGGAACTAAGATCCCACCTACTGCGGGTGCAGCCAATAAGTAAAAAATACTGAAAGACAGGTTAGGGGTAAACTCCACTGTGGATGGCACAGGATGAAGGAGGCCTTGAGGGTGGGGCAGGGGTGGACTCTGTAATAGGAGGGACATCCCAGAGGCTGACACTCACAGACCCAGCTTTGTTTACCCATCCCTGCAGGGCCTGGGGGCCTGGCAGTGCCTAGACCCCTGGGAAGGGCCTCCACCCATCCAAGGAAGGCAGGCTCAGCTCTGCTCGGAACCGGGCCTGGGGGAAAGCTCATGTAGCTCCCACCCCCAAACACCAGCCGGATTAGAAGGCAGCGCTGGGTGGAAGAGATAAGTGGCTGAAAGGGAGGAAGGAGCAAGGTCCCCACCCTGGCCCAAGGGTCTAGGGAGGGCAGGAAACGGCGCCTGGAGAGCAAACTTCAGGTCTAGTCATGAAAAGGTGGCTTGGACCGTGCCTGACATGTAGTAGGTCCTCAAAAGCCAAAAGGTTTTTTTGAATCAGTAACCGGCAGGGCTGGGATTCGAACCCTGGATTGCTGAATCCCCATCGCAGAATGAAGCAGATGGAGCCGGAGTCCTTTAAAAAAATTTTATTGGGGGAGGGGGTAGAAAATGCGGGGTGACGCCCCTAGAATTGAATACATAAATAAATAGAACAATAAATCAGCCCCCTTGTGAGTCTGGGCGGGGCGTCCCCGGCCCGCGGGGAGAGGGGTGCGGGCTCAAGCTGACGGCAGCTGGATGGCGAAGACCTCGCCCCCTGCCGGCACCTCCGAGGTGCCCGCGGCCTCTGATCCACCTTCAGCTCCTGCGTCCCTGCCGGCGCCTGCACCCGCGCCGTTCAGACACACGGCCTCGCCTGAGCTCTCGGCCTCCTGCACGTTATACTCGCCCTTCTTGCAGGCGGTGGACTGCACGTAGAAGGCCAGGCCGGCCCCCGCGGCCAGGAGTGCTGCGCCCCCCGCCGCGCCGCCTACAGCGACCCAGAGCCACGGACCTGCGGGGTGGAGACGCTCAAAGAGGATGACGAGCTCCGGCTCGGTCCACACGCCCAGCCCGGGCCACTTCTGTCCCCTCCCCACAGAAATGAAGTCAGTCCTCATGCGCCTGGCAGGGAGCATCAGGGAACTCAGCCTTGGAGGAGAAGAGTGACCCCAGTAAAGGGCACCCCCAACTCGGGTGAAGCCCTTGACCCATTTTACACACCACCCCATCACAGGGAGGATAAAAGCCCCTAACCCCAGGGATACCAAGTCAACCAACTCTGCTGCTGCTAAGTCACCTCAGTCGTGTCCGACTCTCACCCTCAAAACGATGGGGAGGGTGATTTGGTCATTCCTACTCCCCAGAAAGACCCCAGCCCCTAGGGATTTCCCCAGCGGTTGAGACTCCGCGTTTCAACTGCAGGGGGCGCAGTTTCCATCCCTGGTCAGAGAACTAAGTGTCACATGGCAAAAAAAGTTGAAAAAAAAAAAAAGAACCCAACCCCACCTAGAGATACACGAAATGAGAGTGGGAATCTTGGGGCCTCGCCCCAATCCTCTTCTTTTGGTCCCTCTTTAACCCCCTTCTCCACAGAGACACAGTGGAGGCTGAATTGTATCAAGTCTTCACTGCTCAAAAGTTAATATAAATTCCCTCCTCATAACAGTCACATCCTCCAAGGTTCCCTTACTTTGACTCCAGTCAGCTCCCTGTCCCTCCACTTGCCATCTCGAACCCGCCATCAAAGCCCCACCCATCAGGGCGCCCCTAATTTCTACCCTGGTTCACATCAGTCTCATCTGTGGAGATTGAGAGGGAGGCAGGGGTGGGATCAATAATACCAAGGCGCAGGTCACAGCCGCCTTCAGATCCCTCACCCCGCCTCCTCCCCATTGCCACTTACCAGCCACTCGCACTGTGATGCGCCGCGTGTGGCGCCCATGCGCGTTGGTGGCTGCGCACTCGTACTCGCCGCCGTGGCTGCCCATGGCGCCAGCCACGCTCAGCGTGCTATTATTGCTCGACAGGCCAATGTTGAGCGCCCCCGGGGGCGCGCGCCAGCTGATCTGGGCTGGGGGCCAAGCCTCGGCTCGACAGGTCAACGTGAAGTTCCCACCTGGCCGCACGCCTCCTGGAGGTGAAGCAGCCAGCTCGGCCACCACTGGGCGGTCTACAGGGGACAGGATGTGGAAGGGGGCCAGCTGCTGACCAAGCGCCCCTTTTTGAGACCGCCCCTCCTGAAATAAACAGGCAAGGATTCTGCCTTCCATTAGCGTCCCCTCCCCCTACCACTGGCCTGTTGGGATTAAACTGAGCCCTGCTTCACTGAGTGGAAGGAGGTGGGGACCCAGGCCAGTGCCTTTCAGACCCAGAAACTGAGGGGAGCCGGCTTTTGTTCCCTAGAGTTTTCCTTTACCCTCATGTTAAGGCCCGGATTCCTTGTTCCTGGGAACGGGACTAGGAGAGGTGCCCTTGAACAACCCTGGGCAATCCCACCTCTTCTATTCACTGTCCTGGAGACCGAGTGCCATGTATCTGGTGCTGCCCTACTCACATTCCACGCCCACGGTGATGATCCGGGCGTCCGTGCCGTGTGCGTTGGTGGCCAAGCAGCGGTAAGTGCCCGCATCCTCTCGGGACACCCGCAGCCGCTGCGGCCGGGGCGCGCCTTCCCGGGAGCAGCTCACTTGCGGGGAGGGGCGACCCCGGGCGGAGCAGGCCAGCGCAGCAGCCTCCGCGCCTTCCAGCCAAGACTGGTGACTTGGGCAGGTAGATTCATCCATTTGCGGTGGCGCTGCAAAACAGCCACGGGGTTGTGGGGGGATGGGGGGAGTGGGTCAGGGAGAGGCCGAGACCCGGAGCGCTCCCTACCCTCCGCCCGCCTGGGCCTCGCTCACACTCCGCGCTCACGGTGACCATCTTGACCATGGAACCGTGCCGGTTGGTGGCATTGCAGATGTAGGTACCCGGTGCCAGATCACTAGGGATGCGGGGGGCTCTGGAACCTGGGTCTGGGGGTGCCAGTGGCAGCAGCACCCCCTCACTGGTGCCTCCGGAGCCAACACACTCCACACTTGGCTGTGGCTTTCCAGCCACCTCACAGGAAAAAAGTCGCCCAGATCCTTCTACCCATGTCCAGTTGCTGGGGCAGCTCACCTCCTCAAACCTGGGGCCATCTGGGAAGCAGTGCAACTGGAAGTCAGTTATTCAAGGTTATTCTGACATGCCCCATCTTGAACCGTGTTGTCCCCACTCACATTCCACTGTCACAGCCACATTTTTAGCTGCCGACCCTCGAGCATTAGTGGCTTCGCAGCGGTAGGTGCCTGCGTGCTCCCGGGCCACACGCATTAGGCCCTCGATGACCTCGGCTCCCCCAAAGCGCACACAGCTCACGTTGGGTGGTGGGACCCCAAGAGCCACACAGCTCAGGGAGACCTCTGTTCCTTCCAGCCAGGTAATGCGTTCAGGGCAGCCCACACTGTCCAGCGCTGGTGCATCTAGAGAGGGGAGTATTGTTGAGTCTGGGGTTTAGTGGACAGTCTAGAGTCCCTGGACCCTTTTCTCCCATCCTAGGCAGACAGGCTACACTCTGCACAGGGACTCGCCACCGAAGCAAAGGAGTTTGGCACTGATCACTGTTTGACCCTCCCCAGTCTTTGACCTAAAAATTGTTAGCTGGTTTGGAGCACCCACCTTTCCAAGACTCAGCTCAAACGCCACGCCCCAGGCCCCCGTGCACACTCCCACCTCCTCCTCTCCGTCCTTCTCTTAAGATCTTCCCATAATCCCGCTCACCACCTTCTCAAAATCCTGCTCAAAAGCACACCTTAGACCCTGTTTCCACACTCCTGTGTAGTCAGGCCACCCCTAGGACCTGAGAACCAGACAGAAGTGTGCCCCATGTACCCCAACTCACACTCCACCGTCAAGGTCACATCCTTGACCGCCTGGCCTTGGTCGTTGGTCGCAGTGCAGCGGTAAGTGCCAGCGAGCGCACGAGTGACCGGACCCAGCAAGCCCAGGGCCAGCACCGCCGCGCCGTCGGGCCGCGCGCAGTGCACCGAGGGCTGTGGGTTTCCGCGGGCGTCGCAGCGCAGTGTCTGCTCTGGTCCCTCTGGCCACGTCCAGCTCCTGGGACAGTCCGAATCGTCCAGCCGGGGAGCGTCTGAGGGCAGGGGCATATATATACAGGAGCCTAGACGTGAGAAAAGCCTCCACTTCCACGATACGGCCAGAGATCGGGTAGGCCCTTGAGATGACGAGGAGGGAGGCGAGAGGTTAAAGGCCAACTCACATAAGACGCGCAGCTCTACGCTCTCGTTCTTACTCAGGGTCTCCCCGTCAACTTCGAGGGTGGCGTCGCAGAAGAAGCCACGCCTGTCGTCGTACTCCGTGGCGTTTAGCTGGAGCTGGGCGGGCTGTCCCGGGGCCGCGGCTGGAATTCCGTCTAGTGTGACTAGGGCTTGGGTCTCCGCTGCGCAGGTTACTGTCACGATCGTCCCCTCGGGGGCGTTGGGCTCGCTCAGAGTAAGGTGGGGCTCCGGGAAACCTGGGGCGGGGGGCATTGGCCGGGAGACCACTGACCGCGCCCCTCCCACCTCTCAAGGCTGCAGCTCAGTAAGCCGAAACTTACCCCTGCAGCCGAACAGTGCGTACAGTGCAGGTTCAGAAACGCCCATCTTTCCAAGACTCAGCTCAAATTCCACGCCCCAGACCCCTGTGGGGACGCCCACCCCACAGGTGGGCTGTTAAGGCTTCTCTTCCTTCTTGCCCCGCCCTCTTGAGGAGATCAGGCCACAGATCTAGGTATCCTCGTCGGGTCTGCGATCTTGCCGTTGGGGCAGCATAGACTCCACCTCTCTAGCTACTAACTAGTAGGTAGTAGCTGCCCCGCCTCTTCGGGACTCTCGGGCCACGCCTATTGGGGTACCACGGCCCCACCCACTATTGGCCCCGCCTTCGCCTTCCTCTGGCTCCACCCCCAAGGTCCCACTCTTACTGTAGACAGTCACGTTCTCCCGGGTCTCTCGGCTCTCGCCCCCCAGGGTCACGTTGCAGACCAGTTGCCTGGCTCCCTCCTGCTCTGCGCTAGCTGTGGCTGTGGTAGTGGCCATGAGAGCGTCCCCTTCGAGAGTGACATCGGGACTCAGCCTCTGGTCCCCCAGCGCCAGGTAGACACCAGCCTCCGAGACTGGAAACAGCCCATCAATGACGCAGCTCACGGGTCCTTCTGAACCCACTTCCAAGAGCCGGGGGGCAGTGAGGCGAGGGGGTTCCGGAGGCAGGGCTGGTGGTAGAAAAACAGAGTTTGAACTTTTGTACCGAACGCTCAATATGCTCTAAGCGTTTCACATGTACTATAATATGGAATTATCCTCAAGGCAGAGAGGAAAATAACTTCCAGCTGGTGAGTGTTGGAGCAAGAATCAGAATTCTGATTCCTCTGCCTTCAAAATTCTTAAACACCAGCCCGACCCCTCTTGGGCCCCTTCTCCTCCTAGCTACTCACTGAAGGTTCGGAGCTCTCTGGGGGCTGAGCTGTTTTCAAACAGCCCCAGGCCATGAGGCCGAAGGTCCAGCTCAGCACGGCAAGAGAAATTAGCCCCATGGTCCTCCCTGCGCGCCAGGACCGTGGCTGTGAGCACGGCGCCCCGCGCTCGGGGTGACTCCCCGGCGAAGCTGCGGCGGATCAGCTCCTGGGTTCCCCGCAACAGGGTCAATGTGAGACTCCCACGAGGTCCAGCACCGGGGACCCTACAGCTCAGGGTGAAGTTCTCGCCCACTGGCTGCCAAGCTGGCAGCGGCACCAGCTCCACACGATCTGGCCGTTCTGCAAGGAGGAGGAACTACGGCTGTTGGAAATGCCTGGCTCAGAAGGACTTGGCTTCGAACTCCGGGGACCAAGAAGGGGAGGGGGTGCGGATTCAGAGAGTGGGGTCTGAAGAAGAGGACCCCTTGACCCAGGGAGCGGGACCTGGAAGGGAGGGAAAGTAGTGGAGTTAAGAGCGTGGCAGCTGAGAACTCACGAAAAGTGCGAATGAGCCCACGCGCCTGCAGTGTGCGCCGCGCGCAGCGGAAGAAGCAGACGGGCTGAGTCTCCGGCTCGCGAATGTCCACCAGCTGCCGCGCCAGCCAGCGCAGACCCTTCTGGGTCCCATTCCGGCGCAGCGAGGTCTCCAGGCCACCGCGCTCGGGCCGTGGGCAGTTGGTGCTGCAGTTCAACCACAGTGATCCCCCGCGTTCCACGAGCGCCACTCGGGGCTGCAGGTCCGCCCAGAAAGGTTCCTGCGTGACGGCTGCTCGGAGAAATGCAAGGTTAGCCTGGGAGCCACCTCCCTGGGATCTACGTGCCCCTCTGCCCGAGTCAGGGATTCCCAGGGAAGGAGCAGAGGCCACAGCCGGGAGCCAAATCCTGCCGAGGTCTCGGGCTTACAAGCGCGCTCCCGCGACCCAAACCTCGAGGGTGTCTCTGGTACATGGTAGCGAAGAGTCCTGCTCTCCAAGCTGCCAGCAGAGTGATGGGGAAGCATACGGGGAGGGGAGAGATGAGAGGAAAGATGGGGTCTCCAATGCACACAGCAATGCTGGGAGGAGGGGACCCCGGGGGTAGGAAGGGAAACCACCTGGTTCTCACTGTTCTCGCCAAGAGAGGGGGAGACTGGTTGAAGTGGAGGAGGTGTCGAAAGAGAGATGAGACCGAGTCAAGCAAGGGTAAAGGAGGATTCCAACCCCCGGTGAAGAGGTGAAGAGTACGGAAAGAGGTCTGGGGCTGGGCTCAAGAAAAGAACCGCGGGAACAGCCGACAGCCGATGGACTCGGTTGCCAGGGCTCCGAGCGGAGCGGAAACAGCGCCTTTGAGTCACGGCAGTAGGTGAGATCGGGTCTTCGTTGATTTCGAGTAAGGAAGACGCCGTAGGGACTATGGTGCATAGTAGAACATAAGGAGGTACCCCGGGAGGGGTCAAGGGAGACGTGGGGTCTCCAGAGCTCGAGGATGGATGCAAAAGAGCAACCAGGATCTCGAAGAAGGTAGGGTAGAGACCTGGGCGATCGAGAAGTCAAGAAGCTGGGTCTTCAGTGTGTGTTGTGGGGAAGAGGGTTAAAGAAGGCCCCTGGGCTCAAGGTGGGAGCAGAAGCGTGGGAGCGAGGCGAGGGCGGAGAGGGGAGGAGCTTGTGGCCGCTTCTCGGGTCCAGGAACTCCGCCCCCACCCTGTCCGGCTTACCTGAGAGGCTGAGGAGCCCCAGGCCCAGGGCAGCCCAGAGGCCGAGCAGCGCCCGGTGCAGCCCTGGCGAGGGCCCTGGCATCGCCGCCGCGGGGGAAGCGCAGGAGGTGAGGGGACCGCGAGCGCTGAGCTGGGCTAGAGGACGGCGGTGCGCGGCGGGTGGGGTGTGGAGGAGGCTGAGTTGCGCTCGGGGATTGGTTTAACGTTGGTAACTTGGTTTCCAAGGAGGGGGCGGCAGCAGAGGCGGCGGTAGGGGGCGGGAAGGCGAGCTTGCACCCGGCTACCGGCCTTGGTGAAGGCGTGCTGGCAGGTGCTAGCGACCCCCGGGGTCTACATGGAGGCCGGCCCCATCGCCCGGAGCCTTCTGGGGGCGGCTGCACGCTCCCGCGTCATCCCCGGCGGCGACGCGAAGGTTGTGGGGGATGCAGGGTTGTCCTTCGCAAACCCCCACCCACCACTTGCTTAGATGCCATAATGAGCTGGACTCCGAACTCCATCTCCATATTTAATCCCTCCCACCAGAGCCCCTGAAAGCGGGGATTGAGTTGGGGGCTAGGAGAGATCTGAGAAGCGGAAGCTGGGGGTGGAAAGGTTCTAGGAGATTTCGAGATGGCTCGCTCACTGATCCTTTCCCTTTTAACCCCAGGGAGCTAAGAGTTACAGCCACGCCTCTAGTCTTTCTCTGGCTCCGCCCCCGCACGCGACAGAAGGGGCGGGGACGAAAGTGACAGCGAGTTGGGAACACGTGTGCGTGCTCGCTGCGTTCTCGGGCGTCTAAATTAGGGTCGGCTCGGCTCTGGGTCTTGTATTTACCCAGCGTGCAGCAGGCACGTGTCTGCGCGGCGTGTGTGAGCTGAAGCCGCCGAAGAGCGTCCCCATCCGCTTTCTGCGCGGCGGGCGGGGCCCTGGACCACACGGGCCTTGCCAGGCATCCGCTGCAGGTCTGGATTCTGTGTCCACCCGAGGCCAAGAGGCCAACTGTGATACTTTTGACCCTGTCTCTGGGCCCCAGATTTGGACGCTCTCCATGTGCCCACCTGGCCGGGTGACTATCAGGATGTTTCCAGGCTGTGAGTCTGTGACACACACCCGCCCCCTCCCACACACACACCATATGGTTGCACCTTCTCAGTCACCACCCGGGTATCTTTTCTGCAGATCCAAGTCCCTCAAAATATACATATGACCCCGCCCACCTGTACCCTCCCTCTTAGAGCTAATGGTGAACTCTGGGGATTACTTCTCGCCCCGCCCCTGCCCTCCAGTAAAGTGCAAGGTCTAAAGGGGGCGGGGTAGGAAACTTAACATCCAATCAGAGCTGCTGTGTGGCAGCGCTGGAGCCAATCAGAAGAAGCCACACCAGGAAGCAGCCTTCTCAGATCTTGAAGCCCCCTAGGGCCCATGTTTTGCCCTTCTGCTCCTCACTGATAATGACCAGGAGAGAGGTTCTTACTACACAAGCTGGCAGTGCAGGGGGATTGGGGCTCCCGTATGGGAGACTAGAGTGAGGAAACCTCAAGGGCCCTCAGGGAGACAAGGCAACTTGGAGAAAAATGAAAGAGGCTAGGCCAAAAAAGAAGACCACTTCAGTCATAGGAGATGCCCTAATGGGGGAACTTTATGCCCAGGGGCAGAGCTGGCTGAGAAAGTCTTTATTGATCCAGGCAAGGTTCCACCAGTTGTCCCAGATTGCTTTTTCCTCCAGTTCAGCCTGCATGGACCAATGCCTCTATGCCGGAGGCTGCATCGATAGGTACTTTCGCAGACAGAGGGCCCCCACGACAAGAAAGATCCCCACAAAGGCTGCGATGGAGGTAGAGGCCAAGGCTATGGACGCAGGACTCCAAGCTGGGAATAGGAGGGGAGAATTCGAAACAGAGCGCTTGGAGGTGTGAGGACCCCCATGGACATGCTCTAGCTTGGCCCTTGCCCCCTTTTGGGGTCATAACACCTCCCCACTCCTCCCAGGATTATAAGGGTGCCTCACCGGGGACTGGCAGCGTCACGGGTGCCGAGCTACTGAGGACCACCAGGCCGTCCAGATTGAGGCGGGCGTGGCAGGTAAAGGGCTGCCCAAAGTCACCGGGCCGGGAGGGCAACAGGTAAGTCAGCGTCACGTTGGCCAGATCCAGGCCGGTGAAGCGCTCCAGGCTCTCGGAGTAGATGACTCGGCCACCGCGCCTCAGAGTCACCACGAAGAAGCCCACGGGGAAGACGTGTGTCACGTGGCAGCGCAGAGTGTAGTCACTGCCCATTAAGACCGGAGGCTCCAGGATCACGCTGCTTGGCTGTTCTAAAGCAAGAGGGGGCCGCTGGGCAAGGTCCGAGGGCTCCTCCTAGCGCGACTGTCAACTACCCCCACTCCGTCCTGCTCCCCTCACCCCAGACCGGCTTGAGCCCTGTCCCTCACTGTAGGCTGTAATCCTGGCCGTGGTCCCCCGGGTTTCTCCCGCGCAGGTGACGAAGCAGTGCACATCGGAATTCCAGGCCCTCACATCCAGCAGCTGGTAGGATACCCAGCGGGGCCCACTGAGCGTCTCACCCCGCCGCAGCTCGGTGCGGAGGCTGGAACCCTCCGGGAGTGGGCAGCTGCTGCTGCAGTTGAGCCACACTGAGCCCCCCAGCGGCACTGCCTTGAAGTCGGGGCTTAGGCGCACCCAGAACTGTGGGTGAGAGCTGCCCCCCGGGCTTTGCGTCCGCGCACCCCGACGCCTCCGCGCGCTCCCGCCTCGTGGGTAGGAGGGCGACAGCAAAAGCAGAAGCAAGACGAGGAGCACAGACCCCATGGCAAAAAGCCCGGACTGAAGGGCTGGGCGCCAGGGAGTCACAGCTGGCTCTGGAGATAAGGAGGCTCGTAGCACCGCCTCCTCGGCCCCACCTGGTGGGGAAAGGGGGGTGAGAGACAGAGACTGAGGGGCCCAGGAGCCTTGCAGGATACACCCCACCCCTACAGCTTAACAAATGGACTCTCGACGGCATTCCAAACCAAACGTCATGTTTTTTTCTGGAGAGGGATTTTTTATTTTCACTAAAGTCTTCAAAGGCCCTAATAAGCCTCACATTTGGATTAGAGCCTGAGGGCTGGGCCTTGAACTCCCAGCCTTTTCTTGGAGCAGGAAATGGGAAAACTGGTAGAAAGAGTTCCAGCTGGACATGACACCTCCCCTCAACTCACACAAGGCTGGGAGGATGAAACAGCTTTATTAGCACAGGGGAGAGGCTTCCCACGCTGTGGGGGGGGCTACTCCCAGGCCTCTCCTCCCCACTGCCTGCAGGACCCTCGTCCCTGCAGGAATTTGGAACTGTGTGGTCCCACTGAGATGGAAACAGGAAGGGCAAGGCAGGGGCACACAGGGGTTGGGCAGAGTTTCATGTGACCCTGTGGTGTAGCTATGAAGGAGTGAGCACCACATTTAGGCCTGCCACCAAGTGTCAGAATCCCATGGACAGAGCAGCCTGGGAGGCTACAGTCCATGGGTCACAAGAGTCGGACACATCTCAGTGACTAAACAACCAAGTGTCATTGTGAGCATTAGCAGAGATGCATATGGGTGGAGAGGTGTCTTAACAGAGGTCAGCGCTAATTCTGGGGTATAAGGGCTCAGTGGGTCATCTCTGGGCATGTCACCAGCAATACCCTATCATCATTACTAATCCCTTTCTGGGAGAAAGCAGCTTGGCCAATGGAGTGGGAAATCCTAGCCCCACTTAATCTTTTTGCCAGGCACTCTTGTGCAGTGCATAGCCCTAATAGTTGTACCTGACGACCCTGAATGAGATTCGACTGAGAGCTCCCTGAGGGCTGGAATCAGTGTTCTTGTTTACAAATTCTAGCCCCCATAGAAGGCACTCAATAAATAGCTAGTAGAAAAACCAGTGAATAAATATGTCATCATCAAGATCTGGGAACAGTCTGTGGACAGTAATGCCGGAGCTGGTTTCTGTTCAGGAAGTGTGGGGATTTGTGTTTCAATGCTGCATGTGTCTGAGCAGGGCTACATCTCTCTTCGGACTATAGGGCCTCAGCACACACAGCAGGAGGTGAGTTTCAATGTTTCCCATTTGAGTGTCCCCATGCTGGAGGTAAGGGTCTCCATCACACAGCCTCCGGCCAGGTCAGACTTTGACATCCCTCAGAGTCATGCCCTGAGTCTTGGCCCCTTCTTTTGTCTTAGTCCTGTGGCTCCAGGTCAGGTGTGAGGCCTGGGGGTCATAACTGTGCAGAAGCCATGACCCCACATGCTATTTGTCCTGACTGAGTCCTCTATTTGGTCCTCTGGCATCCAGGGAAGGTGGGTGTAGCTTAACGGCATGTGTCCACCATTGGTTGATGCAGCCCCATTTGTCATGGCTTGGGGAGCTGAAGAAGTCCTATCCTGGGGTGGGCTCAGGGCGGCGTGGATTGTGCATTCAGTTTCAAGGCAGCCTCTTCTTGGGCCTTCCGGGCCTTCTGCAGCTCGTATTTCTGGATCTTCCGCTGGTAGTTATAGACATAACCGGCGGTGCCCAGAGCACCCAAGATGAGGGTCACAGCTACTACCGGAATGACAATGTCCAGGATATTCTGGCCGTCTGTGGGGAGGACACAAGGCAGCAGTGAGTGTTGAGCTGGCCACATTGCCCCTGCCCTGCCCATTCCAGAACTCGAACTCACGGAGCACGTTCAGGACCACTTCACGGGTGACTCTGCCACGAGCGCTGGTGGCCCGACACAGGTAGGTGCCCGCCACCTCCCGCCTAACGGGCCTCAGGTCCCCGATGGGCAGCGAAGCCCCGTCCCCTTTCCGGCTACAGTTCAGCTTGGGGATTGGGTTCCCCTGAGCCTCGCACTTCAGGGTCTGTTCCGAGCCTTCCTGCCACGTCCAGTTTCCCGGGCAATCCCGCTGGTCTAGTCGGGGGCCGTCTGAAGAAACACAACAAGATTAGGGAGGGGGTCGGTAGGGGTGATGGTAGGCCTTGGAGGGCAGGAGCTCTTAGGGTCTTGGTGGTTGGGGCTTGGAACTTAGGGGTCATTGTCCAGCGGCCTCACTCACACAGGACATGGAGCTCCAGGGTCTGGTGTTTGTGGACCACCTGCCCAGCTATCTCCAGGGCAGCAGAGCAGGAGAAGTTGCTCCTGTGGTCGCTGGCACTGGCGTTCAGCTTCAATTGGGCCCTCGGACCCGGCGGCACAGCTGAGGTTCCATTCAGCTTCACCACAGCTCCATCACGGGTCACACATTCCACAGTCACAGTAGTCCATTCTGAGACCTCAGGAGGACTCAGGGTCAGGGTGGGAAGTGGGAAGCCTGGAAGTGAGACACACAGTGAGCCCCACCCCTGGCAT
Organism: Bos indicus; assembly: GCF_029378745.1. Taxonomy (NCBI): domain Eukaryota; kingdom Metazoa; phylum Chordata; class Mammalia; order Artiodactyla; family Bovidae; genus Bos; species Bos indicus. Next base: position 14,574,267 of record NC_091766.1, on the reverse strand, counting down.
TAGCCCCAGCCCCTTGGAAGGCTCACTTGGGTTTCTACTTACTATAGACAGTCACGTTCTCTTGCGTCCTCCGGCTGACCTCTCCCAGAGTCACTGAACACTTCAAGGAATGGGTGCCCTCCTCATTTTCCTCCATCCAGGCCTTGGCCAAGACAGAGTCACCATCGTACGTGATATTGGATTCCAGTTTCTGGTCCCCCAGCACCAGGTAGACCTTAGCGTCTGAGGCTGGGAACAGTCCATCCAGCGTGCAATTCACCGGCCACCGTGAGCCTACTTCCACAATCGGGGGGACCTCAAGGTGAGGGTCGATCGATGGCAGGACTGGCGAGACAGAGCCGGTGTAAACAGGGGGCAGACAGACATCCTGAAGCCCTCTCCCCGGCCATTTCCATCCCCCGGCCTGGAACGCCCTCTTCCAGGGAAACTGGCTAGGTCACTCTTGTCTCAGGACACACCTACCGCTTGCCCTGGGTCACAGCCTTTCCAGATCATCCTTCAGTGCAGGCACCCAGCCCAGAACATTCCACCCCAGTGGCCAAGAAGATGCTCTTCCCAGAAGCCTTTGCAATCAAGGTTGCCACTTTCTCAGCAGCCCCATGGCCAGGGGCCTCTGCTTCCCAGGGACCCCGCATCCCAAGCAAGAAATCCCCCTCAGTGCATCTTCTCTGCTGGCTCCCCAGTGCCTCACCATAGGTCTGGAGCTTCCTGGGGGCCGAGGTGTTCTGGAAGAGTTCCAGCCCTTGTGACCGCAGGTCCAGTTCCCAGCGGCAAGAGAAATTGGTGCCATGGTCCTCTCTTCTCGACTGCACTGTGAACATGACCTTGGCGGGCTCCCCCTTTCCCACGGGCTGCCGGCCCAGCTCCTCCTCCCCTCGGAGCAGCACCACGGAGAGGTGGGCCCGGGGGGCCCCGCCAGACACCAGGCAGCTCAGGTTGAGTTCTTCACCCACAGGCTGCCAGAGGGGCAGGGGAGCCAGCTCCACATGCTCCGGGAACCCTGCAGGGGAAAGGGGTGTTATGTGAACAGGACAGGCTGGCTGCCTGCCCACAGCGGGTGTGTTGGGGCCCTGGACACACCTGCTCCAGGAACCTCACCACTTTTTCCCCACAACACTCCCCAAACCACCTAAGCCAGATGGGAATGTTAAGAGCTTCAGGATAACCTGGTGAGATGTCCCCAAGTGGTTGTGAAGGAGGCAAAACAACTCTTTATTCATTGCAGCATCTGAGAGTCACAAGTGGGAAAGGAACTTAAAGGCTATTGCCAGGAGTCCCAGCAAATAAATACAGTACATTTAAGCTGCCCAGTCTCTAGACTTTGCTATAAAAAAACAAAACAAAACAAAACTTCTGTTCTTCCTTCTCTCTTTGGCCATATTTTTCTGCATAGCATCTCTCACCTCTGAGGTACAAAATCATCGACTGAGTTCATTTGTTTTCTATTATTCCTGCCATGGAATGTCAGTTCAGGAGGGCAGGAATCTTTTTTTTGTTCCCTGTTGTACTGTTGGCACACGGGAGGTGCTCTGTGTTTGTAGAAAGAATGAGGTTGGAGTACCCACACCTATTTGAGGCCTTTCGGAAGCCTGCTTTTGAAGGTTCCCAAATAAACTGTCTGATCCCCTGAAATGTCAAAAATGTAAGAACAACCCACAGATGCTCAAAAAAAAAAATACCCCCAAGTATCCCCTGAAACCAGTATCTGTGGGCAGGGTATTCACAGGCCAGGGTCTCCATTCTGCATGAGGTAAGAATTCCAAGCCTGGATCTTCCTGCCAGTGGAAATTGCCAGCATTAGCTGTGGCTTAGCATTGAGAGCCCCCTGCTCCACCCTAGACTCCCCAAGGAGAGGTCTTGAGGCTTCCCACTCCTAGTCCCTTCTCAAGTGGCCCTGAAATGTCACTTAAACAGCAGTGATGTTGGGAGTTGGTTTTGGGACATGAGTTCACCTTCTCCCCAGATTGCCAACCCCCTGAACAAAGCAAACTTTCCTTTTCCAACCAAAAAAAGAAAAAGCAGAGATCTTAACATGTTAGGAGCCTAGAGTTGATTCCTAGCTTTTCTGCTTCTTTGCTATGGGTTATGGGGGAGTGACTTTGCCACTGAACAGTCCCAGCCCTTGTGGCTATAGAAACCAAGCCTCAGTTTTCTAAGCTGTAAGCTGGGACTAATGAAGGTAGGAGTAATATTATTTTTTTTAGGACTATTATTAATCCACTTCAGAAATTGAGAGAGTGACTGTAAATGGGCATGAGGTTAATTTTAAGGTGAGGGATATGACAGATACATTCTTAAAGTAGATTGTGGTTGTACACTTCTATAAATACACCAAAGTTCATTGCATTGTACATTAAAAGCTGTTAAAAAAGAGGGGGTGAGAAAACCCCCAGGCATTCAACTCTTACTTCTGACCATCTGTTGCAAACCCTTGTTTGCAGAGCTGAAGGCCTCCTCAGACCACAGTCCCAAAATGGGACTCACATCTGCAAGCCTAGCTCCTTGCCCTGAAAGCCAGACTGGGGCAAGAGGTCTGTTCCACCGGTATCTCTCCTTGACTCCCCATCTTTAGTGCCAAACTGAGTCCTGATTACTCCACCCTTCAAATGTTTGTCGGCCACTCCCTTCTTGTACGTGTCACTGCCCATGAGATGTGTGACCTGGATTGGGTCCACGGCCAGCTGCTCTCTGGCTTCCTCTAAGTTCAGCCCTCTGCTCTAGATCCCTGGCCTGCTTACACATCCTCCATGGCTCCCTATTTCCCAAAGGAGAAATCTCAGCTTCACAGCCTGGCAGTCGAGGTCCTGCCAGACTCAGCTCCAGTGACACTGATCTTTTGATAGTCAATCCCTCTGGTTTCCCCAATCCCAGGCTGTTTGTTTCTCCACTCCAAACCTTTGCCCAGTCTGCTCCTTCTGACTAGAATGCCTGTCTTTACCAACTCCTACATGTCCTACAAAGCCCAGCTAGGGCTTCCCTCCTGCAGGAATTACAGCTCCTTCTAGAGAAAGCTCAGCCATCCAGAGATGCTCTCTTATCTTTCCACTGGTGGTGGGGCAAGACCAAGCTACAGTGTCTCCTAGGTGACGCCTTGCTACTGGGTACGCCCATCTGTTCCATTTCCCAGAGGTGAAAACTAAGGTAAAGTCTGGAAGCCAAAGAAGGAGAAACGTAGTAGTGCAAGGACTCAAACCTGGCGGGAGGGGCTTTCAGCTCTCAGGCTGAGAGGCAGACAGTTATGTGAAGACGTTTCTGGGTGGGGGTGTGGTTTCAGAGGCCACTGGGAATGTTTGGGGACTTCCCTCACTTGGCTAGCCGATGCTCAAACATCCTTCAAACCAGAAACAAACCTGATATTTACCCCAAAGCTTCTTTGACACAGGTACTGTGAAGGCAGAATGTCCTTCAGGCCTCACTGCATCATTAAATCCTTCCAAGGAGGTTTCAAGTGAAAATCAATCAGGAGCCATGGGTTTCCCCCTCTCTCCCCCACACTGGGGTCACCCAGTTAGTGAGGACCCTACTGGGACTAGGGGTTTCCCAGGTGGCTCAGTGGTAAAGAATCCACCTGCCAATGTAGGAGGCAGTGGATGCTTGTTCAAACCCTGGTCAGGAAGATCCCCTAGAGTAGGAAGCAGCAATCATTCCAGTATTCTTGACTACAGAATCCCATGAACAGAGGAGCCTCGCAGGCTATAGTCCATGGGGCCGCAAAGAGTTGGACACGACTGAACACACACACACACACATATGCTGGGACTAGAACCCAAGGCTGTCTAATCCCAAAGCCAGTAGGCCAATCTTCTTTCTTTCCTCCTTTTTTATTTTCTTCTGTTTTAATTTGAAATTCATGTCTCTATTTCTTTACCAACTCAGCTATCAGGGAAGCCCAAATGAATAATATAGTATCCATGGAATTCTCCAAGCCAGAATACTGGAGTGGGTAGCCTTTCCCTTCTCCAGGGGATCTTCCCAACCCAGGGATAGAACCCAGGTCTCCTGCATTGCAGGCGGATCCGTTTTTCCAGTAGTCATGTATGGACGTGAGAACTGTACCATAAAGAAAGCTGAGCACTGAAGAATTGATGCTTTTGAACTGTGGTGTTGGAGAAGACTCTTGACAGTCCCTTGGACTGCAAGGAGATCAAACCAGTCAATCCTAAAGGAAATCAGTCCTGAATATTCACTGAAAGGACTGATGCTGAAGCTGAAACTCCAACACTTTGGCCACCTGATTCAAAGAACTGACTCACTGGAAAAGACCCTGATGCTGGGAAAGATTGAAGGCAGAAGGAGAAGGGGAAGACAGAGGACGAGATGGTTGGATGGCATCACCGACTCAATGGCCATGAGTCTCAGCAAGCTCCGGGAGTTGATGATGGACAGGGAAGCCTGGAGTGCTGTAGTCTACGGGGTTGCAAAGAGTTGGACATGACCTAGAGACTGAACTGAACTGAACTGATTTATTGCTTATATTCATGTTAATTCACTGTCACACGTCAAAATGCCCAAAGGAAACAAAAGGTACACAGAGAAAACTAGACCCCCTGCCCTCTCCCAGAGGCCCCCAGCTTCTCTGCTCACAGCCAGCTATTATTCTCATTTACTGTGTTTCCTCTCAGGGCTCTTTAATGCAGAAACACAGTCTTCCTCACCTAGCCCCTGTGGCTCTCTAACACTGTGATAGGTGTACTACTGAGTCTGGACAGGACCTTACTTCTTTTGAACTTGACAGTACCCCTGGCAGTTTCCATCTCATTCTTTTTTAAAAAACATTTTTAATTGTTATACTAAGAAGCAGAAAACCATAAAAAAGTAAATGTGCAGGTTAATATAACTGCTTTAAGGTTAGGACTCTTGTAAATACTACTCAAGATAGAATTTTTTTAGTCACCCCAGAAGTCCCCTAAATGCCCCCATCAACCACTAGCACTCTCTCTCTGCTAGAGTGACCACTATCCCACCTAAAAAGATGGAAACAAGCCAAATGGCCATCAACTAATGGGTAGATAAAATGTTCTACATCCATACGATAAAATATTATTTAGCCATAAAAGGCATTAAGTACTAATACATGCTGTAACATGGATAAACCTTGAACAGTTTGATAAGTGAAAGAAGCCAGATACACTGGGCCACACACTCCATGATCCATGTAAAGGAAATGTCCACAATAGGAAAACACAGAGACAGAAAGCAGGCTAGTGATTGCCAGGGGTTGGGGAGAGCGGTCTCCTTCTTTTATACAGTTGCATACTATTCCAGATCGAACTGCTTTCTTTCCCCAGTTCCCTACATACGAGTGGCTTGCAAATTTTTGCGCGTCCTGATCAAGCCACAGTGAATAACCCTGCCCCCTCTCAGTTCCCTCATGGGTAGGACCATCTATAGGCCCAATTCCCAGGAGTGGGCTTCTCTATCAAAGGACCCCTTTGTGTGACATTTTTGAAGACTGCTGCCCCCTGCCCCACTGGAAGTTGTGCTTTTTGCGCCCCTACACTGTCAGCAATGTCCTAGGATTACCTGCTTCCGCACACCCTTGCCAACACAGCTGTTATCAATTCTCTGGATTGTTGCCAATAAGTGAAAAGTGTCATCTCAGGGCTAATTTGAATTCTCATCTTTTTTTTTTTTCCCCCTTTGGCCAAGCTGTGAGGCTTGCAGGATGATAGATCTCAGGGATTGAACCTAGTCCGAGGTAGTGAAATCCCGGAATCCTAACCACTGCCAGGAAACCCCCAGCATCTTTTTCTAAAGAGTCAGATCTACAACTTTGTCGTCTGTTTAAAGAGGCCTAGAGAGCCAGCATTCTTGAATGTTCTGATTCTCTGACCATACTCCAAAGGCACGCCCAAGGAAGTTCAAGGAAGAGTTCCAGACCAACAATGAGACTTTTCAAAGATAGAACCCCTGCTCTTCAGTGAGACCCTGCCTTCACCCACCAAGTTATAAAGGTTGTTCCAACCTGCTGGGGACTCCCCTGTCCACCTCCCCAGCACAGTCTGCCTAGTCCAGGCCCTGGACCCAGCCACTCACAGTATACGGTGAGGTTCATTGAAGCTATTGTCTGTTCCTTGTGACAGTTTGAGTAGCAAAACAGCTCGATGTCTTCCTGCACATCACGCAGTTGAAAAACCTTCCAGTTGTCCCCACGGCCCACTTCCTCCTTGATTAATACAGTCTCTAGGCCAAATGTTGACTTTTGGTCACAGGAGTTACTGCAGTTCACCGTCAGGGAGTCTCCACGGGGTATGATGGCTTTTGAAGGATGTATTGATATTCCGGCACCTCCAGGCCCTGGAATCAAAAGGGGGGTTGTCAGGCATGACAGCTGGGGCTCATCAATATTACTGCATTCAGCCCGTGCTGGGGACACAGCATTGAACAAGACAAAACTCTGCCTTCAGTGTGGGAGACAGAAAAATTCATGAGTAAACAACATAATTAACAACTGATGCTGACAAGGGTTTTGGCAAAAACAAAATGGGATGAGAGAACAGACAGTGCCTTGGTGACTGGGGAATATGTGAGCCAGAGATTAGGATGAAGAGCGGAAGCAAGCCATTCCAGAGAAAAGGAAAATGACCTTCAGGAATAGCAAGTACAGAGGTCCTGAGGCAGGGTGGCTGGAGCAGAGTAAGGGATAAGTTGGGGGGAAACAGGGTCAAGAGAATCATGCAGGCAGTGTTAAGCCATGCCAGGGATGTGGTCTTCATTCTGAGGAACTTCTGAGCAGACGGGGAGGATTTTAGCAAAAGAGGGGCATGAAGTCAGTGTATGTTTCAATCCCAAGAGGTCAAGGGGAGGGAGCCAGTCCTTCAGGGGTAAAGGGGCTCCAATCAGGCTAGTCCCCACTCCCTTGGACAAGCGGTTTCCCCTCTCTGGGCCTCACTTTCCTCTATCTATAAAGTGGGCAAATACAGTCACCACAACTTCCGCTGACATAAGCAACTCCTAGCACAGGGCAGGTAGGCAGTGGCTGCAGATAAGAAAGAGGCGGTCTGTTCTGATGAGCTCCCTCAGACCACGGCACTTTCAAAGCTGAAAAAATGTCTCTCTGAGCCCATCCATCCTATTCGCCAACCCCCGCCCCCCCCCCCCCCCAAAAAAAAAAAGATTTCTGCCTTCAACTTTGGGTCTACTCCATCTGGGATGGAGGGAAACAGCAGCTCTTTGAATTCTCCAAGGGTGATTCTGGAATCCTTCCCAATTCAGAAGGAAATTTTGAGATCGGAAGGGATGCTGGGCCTTCCCAGGTGGTAAAGAATCCGCCTGCCAGTGCAAGTGATCCAGGTTCGATCCCTGGGTTGGGAAGATCCCCTGGAGGAGAAAATGGCAACCCGCTCCAGTATTCTTGCCCGGAAATCCCATGCACAGAGGAGCCTGGTGAGCCCTACACACGAAGCGAGGTTACTCAGCTAGAAAAGGGTAGACTCCAGATCAGAGTCTGAATTAGAACTCTTCGTTGAGCTGGTAACCATGGTGTGGATTTTTCACACTCCTGCTTTTCAAAGTGGCCAGCATTTGAGGCCAGCTGTCCCGCTTCTCCTGGGCTTCCCCCGTAGCTCAGCAGTAAAGAATCTGCCTGCAATGCAGGAGCCGAAGGAGGCACGGGTTCCAGTGTCCCAACCCAGGAGACTGGGTTGGGAATTCAGTATTCTTGCCTGGAGAATTCCATGGATAGAAGAGCCTGGCAGGCTACAGTCCATGGGGTGGCAAAGAGTTGGACACAACTGAAGGAACTTAGCACAGCACACAGCACAGTTCCCCTTCTCACCTTCCTCCTAGCTGGAGGTGAGGAAGGGCTGCAGGGGCATCCCACTTCTCAACCTCTGCTCCCTGGGCAAGTCAGCCCTGGAATTCCCCTGAGCAGAGTCCTGGACTTCCCCCTAGGGACACGGGGTGAGGAACAGAATGTGCATGGCGGGGTGGGGGAGGGGGGTTCCAGTCTACCTAAAGGTTGGGGCGTGTGTCTACACCGTCAGACCACCTCCTGGGGCCAGGACACAACCACTGCGAGGTGGCCACTGTTAAACGTCTCCATTTTACAGCGGAAAACCTGTAGATCCTCGGGAGGGGCAATCCGCAGTCGGAGAGCACAGGATAGAGCCATGAAGGGTCTGGGTGGGAACCCTCGGCTGCTGACTTTCAATCGGTGCCTCTAACCCCAACTTCCCAGAAACACTGACCTAAGTACGAATAGCCTTATTCCCAGCCGGTCGGGAGCCGGTCGTCCCATGGCTTCAGGGCGCACCTCGGATCCCGAAAGCTGACTCGACGGCAGCCCTCACCCCTGACTCACCTGGGAGCAGAGTCCCGAGCAGGGCCAGGAGCGCAAGCTGTGCTGCAGGGGCGGCGCCGAGAGCCATCGCAGGCGGAGGCGGGGCGGACCAGCTGGGGCGGAGGCGCGCGGCTAAGACTGTGGCGCCCAGGGCTTCGCGGGTCCTTTTATACCGCTGGGCTGGCCGAGGGGGGCCAAGGGGGCGGTGCTTCCCGGAAACCTCCTGCTTTCCCCTCCGGAACAAGGGCCCTGGCATTTCCGGATTGAGAGGGTGCCTGGCCGAAGTCGGTTATGTCCCCCCTCGGTGGCCGCTCAACACCGGAATTTCCGAATTCAAGTCCTGAGGGCTGCCTGGCGGCAGCAGCCAAAAAAATAACCCAGGGAAGGCTCCCGGAGCTAGGGTTCCTGTCCCCGGGCCAGGCTAACCTTGATTTTGCGTTTACACTGAGCTAAGAGCTTTATTGGATCCTGCCAACCACCGTAGACGGTAGGGACTGTTATCGTGTCCCTTCCACGGAGGGGTAGACTGAGGCTTCCAGCTTCGAGGGCATTAGAACTCAAGTCTAACTCCCCAGCACAAGCAGGCCTCTAATCGAGTGGACCGTCCCTCGCTTCGGTGGGGCCCAGGATCCTCCTGGGGCGCTCTCGATCACGGGTGCCCCTGCCCTAAGGGGCAAGTACCCGCCCAGATGACACCGAGATTTCTCGAGAAGCGACCGCAGCAGGCCCAGGCACTTCCAGGCGCCTGTGAACCCTGGAGGGGAAGACTCAAGGCGCATCACATCCGGGGCGCTGCATCCCCCACGGATGGGCGCTTCTACTCCCCTACTCATCGCTTCCCCTTTCGGCCTGGACCTCGGCCACGGGGGCGTCTTTACAGCTTCCAGGAAAAAAAAAAAGGAAGCCTCGTGGTCCTGACGCAGCGAGTTGCTGTTCCCAGGCTCCGCGGGGAAACTGAGGCCAAAGACCTCGACCGGGGCGGGGAGCGGGGGCGCTCGAACCCTTGCCCTCGGCAGGGAAACTGAGGTAGCTCCCAGGCCCGGAATGGGGGAGGAGAGGGGGCGCTCAAACTCCCGCCGTCTGCGCGCAGTTTCTGAAACTCCAACCCCAGGTGCCAGCACTCAATCTGTGCGGGTGTTCGCCCGGGCTTGTTCTATTTGTATTTGTAGGGAGAGGGCGCGGGATGCTGGGAGGTCCGGCGCTGCGCATTTAAGCCGCATGCCATCGCCCCCGGCTTCAGGCCTCGCCTGCGCCGGTCATCCACAAACTCGGCAACCGCGCCTTCAAGGCTAGGGATCCTGGAGTCTCCAAGCGCGGAGCCCCGCCGCCTAAGGCTTCCTGTTGTGGGGCGCGCGCTTTGTCGCCATGGAGACCAGAGAAAGGCCAAGAAGGTCGCGCGGCAGACTGGGAAGGGAGGATCATTCAGGGACGCTCGAGCCCTTCCCCCGGGGAAGGGGCTGCGAGTCACTGCCCAGCCAGAAAAGCTTTCCTCGCTGCTCCCAGATTGTTCCTGAGGAATTTCCACGGGGATCTTTCTTCTTAAGGGTGGAGGGTGCTGAATTCCCGCCCCAAACGGCCTGGGAAAAGGTGCCGAGTGGGGACCGGGGACGTCCCTCGGAAGGTCTGGGAAAATCCTCCGCTGGGGTCACTTTCCGGCGGGTTTTTAGCAAGTTAAGATCATTGTTTGTTTTGGCCCCAGCCCCAAGTGTGCGAGCGGAGAGCTCCCCCGCGCGGCCCAAGTTTTACGGAGGTTTCAGTTCAGTCCAGTTCAGTTCAGTCGCTCAGTCGTGTCCGATTCTTTGCGACCCCATGAATCGCAGCACGCCAGGCCTCCCTGTCCGTCACCAACTCCCGGAGTTCACTCAAACTCATGTCCATAGAGTCGGTGATGCCATCTATCCATCTCATCTTCTGTCGTCCCCTTCTCCTCCTGCCCCCAATCCCTCCCAACATCAGAGTCTTTTCCAATGAGTCAACTCTTCGCATGAGGTGGCCAAAGTATTGGAGTTTCAGCTTTAGCATCAGTCCTTCCAATGTTTAAAAACCGTAAACCGTGGTTCTTCCTTCTCTAGCTCCACAGTGGCTTAAACAGTGTTGACAGCCTAGAGTGTGGACTCCCTGGTTGCTCAGTGATAAGAAATCCACCTGCCAATGGAGAGGAGACAGATTAGATCTCTGATTTGAAAAGATCCCACATGCCTCGGTGCAACTAACCGCATGCACCACAACTACTGAGCCTGTGCTCTAGAGCCTGGGAGCCACAACTGAGTCCCCGTCCTACAACTACAGAAGCCCAAGCGCCCTAGAGCCTGTGCTCCACACGGAGAAAAGCCACTTTAAGGAGAAGCCAGTGAACTGCAACTAGAGAGTAGCCCTCATTCTCCACAACTAGAGAAAAGCCCACACAGCAAAGAAGACCCAACACAATGAAAAACAAAAAGAAAATTTAAAGAACCTACTGTGTGCCAGGCATCATTCCAGGTGCTGGGGGCACAGTAATGAACAGAAGAGACCAAAATTCCTGCCATCATGCAGAGATCGTTATTAAAAGTAGGAGCAACAGAAACAAAAATAAAATACATAAAGGGACTCTTCCCTGGTGGGCCACTGGCTAAGATTCCACTGTCCAAAAGCCCCAGCCCAGGTTCCATCCCTGGTCAGGGAACTAGATCCCACGTGGCATCACTAAGAGTTCACATGCCTCAACTAAAGATTCCCCAAGTGGAAGTAGAAGATGGAGGATCACCCAAGCAACAACTAAGACTCAATACAGATAAATAAATGCATAAATGTTTAAAAAATAAAACATATGGAGACGTAGCTTGTGCTTGGTGCTAAGAAAAAAATAAAGTAGGGAAGGGAATAGGAAATGTGAGGGTTCAGAAAACTCTAAATAGAGCATCCTGGGAAAGACTGAGAAGGTGATATTGAACCAGGAATAGAGGGAGGTGAGGAGTGAATCCTGATTATATCAGGGAAGGAATGTACCAGGCAAAGTACACTGGATGTGCAAAGGCCCTGAGGTAGGAATTGACTTAAGGAAAAGCCAGGAGGCTGCTGTTGCTGGAGTGCAGGGAGGGAGGGAATTGGGGGAGAGGCGGGTAGGGAGGGAATGGGTAGAACATGGGCTGGGGAAAACTTTGGCTTTTCCTCTGAGTGAAGTGGGAGCTGTGGAGGGTTCTGAGCAGAGGGGAGACACCCCTGACTCAGGCATTTACAGGTACCCTCCTGAGACAGCAGTAGCTACAGTGTGTGTAGGAGAGGTTTGGTGGAGGACAGGGTGGATTCAGGAAACTGGGAGCAATGATGGAGCCTGGAGTGGGCCATGGAGACTGGAGACGTGATCCAATTTGGCATTCAGTTTGGCAGCAGGCACACTGCACTTTTGGGACTTGGAAGCAGGGCAGAGTCAAGGTCAGCTCCTTGTCCTGCTCTGATATCCTGTGAGGGTGGAGGGCCATTTCCTGAGATGAGGATGGGATGATAATGAGCGACAGTTTGGCAGAATAAACTTGCACTCTCTGTCTACATTCCCTTTGTGCTTTCTTGAAAGAAAGGGAAGCAGATGCTCCCCCATCCCCTTTCCACAGCCATCAGGAAGGGCAGGGCTTCCTCCAGGGTGCCAGGCAGTCTCAGGAAGGGAGGAATGGCTCCAGTGCAGACCAGAGGCTGTGCACCAGAGCAGAAGTACCCAAACCCCACTCCAGGCACTGTGCCTGCTCGGAACTCATCCTGAGCTCAGGTGGGACCACCTTGCTGTTCCCTTGAACTGGAATTCACTTCCTCTCATCCCTGACGGAGCCAGCCCTTTCTTGGGGTCTCAGCCTCCACTTACAGCCTTTCCAGAGGACATCCCTGGTGGTACAGTGGATCAGAATCTGCCTGTCAATGTAGGGGACAATGGTTCCTTCCCTAGTCAAGGAAGATCCCACACGCCTCGGAGCATTTAAGCCCATGCACCACAACTACTGAGCCCAAGTGCTGCAGCTACTGAAGCTTTCACACCTAGAGCCTGTGCTCCACAACAAGAGGAGCCCCTGCAATGAGAAGCCGGCTCTCCCCAACTAGAAAAATGTCCAAGCAGTAACGAAGACCCAGTGCAACTATAGATAAATAAATAAATACATTCAGTTCAGTTCAGTCGCTCAGTCGTGTCCAACTCTTTGCGACCTCATGGACTGCAGCATGCCAGGCTTCCCTGTCCATCACCAACTGCCAGAGTTTGCTCAAACTCATGTCCACTGAGTTGGTGATGCCATCCAACCATCTCATCCTCTGTCCTCCCCTTCTGCTCCTGCCTTCCATCTTTCCCAGAATCAGGGAAGTTTTGTTTTCTTTTTTTTTTTTTAAAAAAAAAAACCTTTTCCCAATGCTCCTCTGGCCCCTTCCATCCTGGGCTACAGCCTAATCATTCCCTGTCACTTGCTCTAATGGTTTCATTACTGAAACTCATCCACTGGTTGAAATTCTTTTGACTGACTTGATTATATCACTTCCATTTGCGTGAGTGCCAGAAGGCCAGGGAATCTCTCAGCCTCAGCACGTGAATCAACGTCCAGTCATTAGAGGCAGACGGTCAATAGTATTGGTTGAATGAATGAACTTCACTTATTCTCAGCATTCCGTACATGCTGTTCTTCCAACCCAGGATTCCTTTCCCACTGCTTTTATGGAAGGTACTAGAGGATTTCATCCCCCAGCTTGTAACAGGGCTAGGAACACAAGGTCCAGACATCTTTTTACTTTTCTGGCTCCCAGGCTCTTCATTGTAGCCAGCAGGCTTACTGGTTGCCACACTCAGGCTTAATTGCCCTGTGGCAAGTTCCCTATTCAGAGATCAAACCCGCAACCCCTTCATTGGACAGTGGATTCTTAACCACTGGACCACCAGGGAAGTCCTCTTTTTTTCTTTCCTTTTTTTTTTTTTTTAAGCTGCACTTTTGTGAGCTCTTAGTTTCCTGACCTGGGATTGAACCCTGCCCCCACAATGAAGGTGCCAAGTCCCAAACACTGGATTACCAGGGAATTCTCATCTGTCTTTTCAAAAGAACAGCTTTGTTTCCTTCAGATAAATACCCAGGAGAGGACTGGCTGGAGCATACATTAGTTCTATATATGTATTGAAATAGAGTTGACTTACAATGTTTTGGGTAGTTCTATTTTTAATTTTCCAAGGAATCGAGGAACCGCCGTACTGTTCAGGCCCTGGTCTGAGTAACATTCCACTGTAAGGCCAAATCAGGTTTTGTTTTTCATTCATGGAACGACTTTGGTAGCCTCCACCTTTTGGCTATTCTGAATCATGGTGCTATCAGCATTCCTGTACAAGTGTTTGTATGAGCATCTTTTCATTTCTTTTGGGTGTCTACCTGGGAGTGGAAATGTTGAGTCACATGGTAATTTCATGGTGAACGTTTTGAGAAACTGTGAGACTGTGTTTCCTGGCAGCTGAACCATTTTACATTCCCACCAGCAACATACAAAGATTCCAGGGTTCCAATTTCTCTGCATCTTTGCCAACATATATTTTGTTTAATTATTATGGTCATTGTCATCCTAATGGATGTGATTAGTGGCTCAGTCATGTCCAACTATGTGACCCAATGTACTGTAGCCCACCAGGCTCCTCAGTCCATGGAATTCTCCAGGCAAGAACACTAGAGTGGGTAGCCATTCCCTTCTCTAGGGGATCTTCCTAATGCAGGGACTGAACCCAGGTCTCCTCCACTGCAGGGAGATTCTTTACTGTCAGAGCCACTAGAGTGGGAAGTGGTATCTCACTGTGGCTCCCCAGTACTTCTGACATGTCCAGTGGATGAGACCAAAACAGAGCTGTGATGTACAGCTTGGATGTTCAGGGACCAGCAATTGCTGAGAGGATGGGGCCAAAGGGCACAGCCACCAGCTGTGACCTTGAGCAAGCCATGTCACTGGTGATACCTTGATGGCCTCAGCTGCAGAAAGGGATGGTAATGCATCCTGCAAAGGGTGGGAGTGAGATTTCAGTAGGACCATTAGGGACTGCTGTGGTGGTTCAGTGGTTAAGAATCCACCTTCCAACGCAGGGGACACAGGTTCAATCCCTGGTCCAGGAAGACTCCACATGCCTCGGGGCAACTAGCTGGTGCAGCACAAATTCTGAGCCCACGCTCTAGAACCCCTGCTCTGCAACAAGAGAAGCCACTGCAGCAAGAAGCCCTCATGCCACAACTACAGAATAGTGTCCCCTTCCCACTCGCTGCAACTAGAGAAAGCCTGCAAGTACTAAAGACTGACGCAATAAAAAATAAATAAATAAAAACTACAAAAAACAAACCCAACATCATTCATGGGACTTCCCTAGTGGTACAGTGGTTAAGAATCTGCCTTCCAATGCAGGGGACACAGGTTCAATCTTCGCTCAGGGAACTAACATCCCACACGCCTCAGGGCAATTAAACCCTCAAAACTACTGAGCTTGTGAGCTTTAGAGCCCATGTTCCACAATAAGAGAAGCCCACTAGCCCCAACAAAGACCTGGCACGGCCAAAAGAATGAATAAGTAAATAAATAGATGGATAAATAAAATTCAAAAGACCAATTTTTGCACAGGAGAACAGATAGCAGTAGTTGCAAGTTGTCTGTTTCCTTACGACTGAGCTCGGACAATCCCACCTCAAACTTCCTGGTCAGGACCACAGACTTCCTCCTTTTTCCCCACAGATGAATTCACTCTCACATCATGGTTCCTCATAACAGCCCAAGAGTGGAAAGCAAAACTGCGTGGTGTGTGGATGTTGATCGAAACAGAACTTGGCTCCTCCATCCACTCAGGTCAGTTCAATTCAGTTCAGCCACTCAGTCGTTTCTGACTCTTTGTGACCCCATGGACTGCAGCACACCAGGCTTCCCTGCCCATTAACTTCCGGAGCTTACTCAAACTCATGTCCATCGAGTCGGTGATGCCATCCAACCATCTCATCCTCTGTCATCCCCTTCTCCTCCTGCCTTCAGTCTTTCCCAGCATCAGGGTCTTTTCAAATGAGTCAGTTCTTCCCAACAGATGGCCAAAGTATTGGAGTTTCAGCTTCAGCATCAGTCCTTCCAATGAATATTCAGCACTGATCTCCTTTAGGTTGGACTGGTTGGATCTCCTTGTAGTCCAAGGGACTCTCAAGAGTCTTCTCCAACACCACAGTTCAAAAGCAGCAATTCTTCGGCCCTCAGCTTTCTTTATAGTCCAGCTCTCACATCCATACATGACTACTGGAAAAACCATAGCTCATTGAAAGTTTATTCTGTGGCGGACTCTGCCATGCCACTGGCTGCGAATCCTGCCTGGAACTCAGGTCCACATCAGCCTCACGTTCAAATCTCTGAACTTGGTGTTGGATGGGAGCCCAGGTCAGGCTTCTCCCGGCTGGAGGCCCTCCTAGAGCAGAAGGGCCTGGTCCCCCAGCTCTTGACCCTCTGTCTGTCCCCCTTGCCTCCTCTCACCAGCCTTTGGGTCTCTCCTACCGAGGTGTAAGGAGGCATCGCAGAGCAGTTCCTCCTGGGCTGGCAGCTTCCCCTTCCTTAGGTTCCCCAGCAGTGTGCTCGTGTTCTGAGCAACTTTTTGAGGTTTCGTCTTTCCTGGGTACGTCGTTGCTAGATGGAGGCATCTTTTTTCTTAAATATATTATTATTATTATTTGTCTGCTCCGGGTCTTCCCAGGTGGCGCTAGTGGTAAAGAAGTTGCCTATCAATGCAGGAGATAGAAGAGCCTGGGGTTTGATCCCTGGGTTGGGAAGGTTCCCTGGAGGAGGGTACAGCAACCCACTCCAGTGTAGTTTGCCTGAAGAATCCCATGGACAGAGGAGCCTGGTGGGGGTACAGTCTATAGGGTCACAAAGAGTCGGACATAACAGCATGCACACATCACCGGGTGTTAGTTGCAGCATGTGGGATCTAGTTCCTTGACCAGGTTTTGAACCCACACACCTGCCTTGAGAGAGCAGTCTTAGCCATCTGATCACCAAGGAAGTATGAGATGGAGGCACCTCTGGTATGGGCTGTGGCTCTTTTCTCAGCCCTTGGGGTCAATCTACCCTCTCATCTCTCCTAGTGGGCATCCAGGTGTGTGTGTGTGTGTGTGTTAGTCACTCAGTCATGTCCGACTCTTTGTAAGCCCATGGACTGAAGCAACTCTCTTCTGGCCGTGGGATTCCTCAGGCAAGAATACTGGAATGGATATCCATTCCCTTCACTAGGGGATCTTCCTGACCCAGGGATCAAACCCAGGTCTTCTGCGTTGCAGGCAGATTCTTGACCATCTGAGCCATCAGGGAAGCCCTTCCACACCAACCACCAAAAAGCAGACACCTTCACTCTACATCACAGCCCCCTTCCTCTTGCCCTCTGGATCTCCAGGATATCAGATCCCAGCCCCATCACCTCACTTGAGCTTTCTTAAGCCAAAGTCAGTCTCAGTCTTGGGTGTTCTGTCTTTAGGATATATTTCAAATGCTATGAAGTCTTCTTTCTCTCTGGGCTCTGGGTTAACCTATGTCCTAAAAGTGTATGATAGGGTGTTTTTTTTTGGTTTGTTTTGTTTTGCTTCACTGCAGGGCAAGTGGGGTCTTTGTTCCTTGAGGAGGGATTGAACCCCAAGGAGCAGTGAAAGTATGGACTCCCAACCACAGGACCACCAGGGAAGTGCCAGTGTGATAGGGATTTGCATGCAGCAACAGCTCCCCTGAAGAAATCTCTTCACCCATCTCTCTCTCTTTTTAAAAAAATATTTTAATTGCAGAGAATTTCAAAATAGGCAACAGTGAAGAGGACATGTGGTAAAGCCACATGTGCCTGCTTCCACAGTCCACATGGCCAGTCTTGCTCCATCCTGTCATGGGTTCAACTACTTCTCTTCCCAGGCAGAGGTGGGGGGGAAGTGCTGACCCCCAGATTGTGATCTTATTTAGAAACAGGATTTTTGCAGATCCTCAAGTTCAGGGAAGATCATTTGGATGGGCCCTAACTGAACATGACTGGTGCTCTTATAAAAAGGGGAAATTTGAACACACACACACACACAGGGACTACGCCCTTTGAAGATGAGGACAGAGATCCTGGTGATCAATCAAATAAAGAAGTGCAGAGTGTTCGTCGCTTGGTCATGTCTGACTCTGCGACCCCATGGACTGTAGCTTGTCAGTCTCCTATGTCCATGGAATTCTCCAGCCAAGAATACTGGAGTGGGTAGCCATTCTCTTCTCCAGGGGATCTTCAGAACCCAAGGATGGAACCCAGGTCTCCTGCATTGCAGGTGGATTCTTTACTGTGTGAGCCACCAGTAAAGCCCAGTGGATATGCAAAGAAATGCAAAGGACACCAACAAACCACCTGAAGATAGAGGACAGGGATGGGACAGAGCCTGCCTCACAGCCTCAACAGGAATCAGCCCTGTTGATACGTATTTTTTTCTTGGCTGGGCTACCAGGCATGCAAGGATCTTAGTTCCTTGTCCAGGCCTTGAACCCATGTCTCCAGCAAATGGAAGCACAGAGTCCTAACCACTGGACACCAGGGACGTTCCAACCCTGCTGACATCTTTTTTCCTTAACACTGTTTATTTATTTACTAAGCTGGGTCTTCCTTGCTTTGTGGAGGCTTTCTCTAGTTTCAGTGATCAATGGCTACTCTCTAGTTGCAGTGCCTGGGCTTCTCATTGCGGTGGCTTCTCTTGTTGCAGAGTACAGGATCTAGGTGGGCAGGTTTAACTGGGGCACACAGGCCCAACCACTCCATGGCATGTGGAAACTTCCTACAGGAGGGACTGAATCTGTGTCCTCTGAGGGCTCAAACCTGTGTCCGCTGCATTGGCAGGCAGATTCTTAACCACTGGACCATCAGGGAAGTCTCCTGCTGACATCTTGATCACGGACTTCTGACTTCCAGAACTATAAGATGGTACAGTTCTATTATTTGTTTGTTTTTTAAAAATCAGGTTACTACATTTATTAGTTTTTTTTTCTTCTTCTTCTTTTTTCTGGCTTTACCGTGTAGCAGGTAGAACTTACCCCACCAGGGATCCAACCCATGCCCCCTGCAGTAGAAGCAGTCAGTCTTAACCACTGGACTAGGAGGGAAATCCCAGTCCTATTGTTGAAGCCCTCGTCTGTGCTACTTTGCTAAAGCAGCCTAGGAAATGAATTCACACATTATGCCCTGATTATTAGCACATCCTGACACCGAATCCTTTTTAAATTTATTTATTTATTTATTTTTGACTGCTTGGGTCTTCATTCCTGTTCGTGGATTTTCTCTAGGTGTGGCAAGCAGGGGCTAGTCTCTAGCTGTGGTTCACAGGCTTCCTTCCTTGTGGTGGATACGCTCGCTGTGGAGCTCAGGCTCTACAGTGCAGGCTCAGTAGTTGGGGTGCATGGGCTGTTTCTCAGCCACATGTGGAACCGTCCCGGATTAGGGATTGAACCTGTGTCCCCTGCATTGGCAGGCAGATTCTTAACCACTGGACCACCAGGAAAGTTAGGGATCACTTTTTCTGATGCCTTTTTCATCCTTGATCTGGCCAAAGAATTGCAGTGTGGAGCAGCAACTTCTGACCTCTTTCTTCACCCTGTTCCCTGTTTTCAGCCGTGCTGAACCCTATTAAGCATCTCTATGACTAGGCTGGGAGCTGTCAGAGCAAAAGAATTGTCTTTCTTAGGGCCTTCGTTCCCTGCGGGACTGATGAGAGGCAGAGGGAGAGGCTGGTAATGATTTGGGTTTAGCTCAGCATTTCCCACTCAGCCTCTGTATCCTTTCCTAATACTTGCTCCAAATTGCCTTTTTACTTTTTTTTAAATCAAAAATGTATTGTTATTTCTAATGGAAATATAGTCGATTTACAATGATGTGTCAGTTTCAGATGCACAGCAAAGTGACTCAGCTATGCAAGCAGGTATGTGAGATCTTAGTTCTCCAACCAGGGATCAAACCTGCACCCTCAGCACTGGAAACATGGAATTCAAACCACTGGGACTGTCAGTTTTTTCTTTTTCTCTCGGTCAAATATGATGCTTTAAGGATCACAATTTATGTCCATCAAGGACTTTTGAAGAGTGTGTTGTGAGCGCTGAAGCCAGTCCTGAGAGGCATCCCAGAGAGGTTTTCAGGGAGGAGCTGTTCAGTCAATGAGTCACTGTGGTCACACGGCCGGGCCCACACACCAGATGGCCATTTTGGCTGACTGTAAAGAAACTACCACTTTATTTTGTACTCTGTGTTGTGACTATTAAAGAAAAGTAATAACTTGGGGCATTAGGGACATCCTTGACCTCTGTCTAGATACTAGATGCCAGCAGCACCCCCACCCCAGGGGGAACAACAAAAATGTCTCAGACATTGTCAGAAGTCCCCTGGGGCTGTGGAATCACCTGGGAAGAGAAGGACCGATTTAGCCCCATGAAAGTGACAAAGCAACGGTCTTGTCCTGGCCATATTGCCTCTGGGCAATATCTTACAGTATCTTAGAGCCTAAAAGCAGCCCCAAATCAGCCTTTTGAAAACAGTTAAGTCATGGATGGGGCACATCAGGAGAGGGCCAGGGTGAAAATGCAGAGTCCTGGGCCCTGGAGGCAAATTCTGCAGGTCCTGGTAGGGCCCAGGGAGCTGTATTTCACAACTTCTCCACTTGAAAGTTTAAAAAGCATTTCCCCCGGCTCTATTAAGATGTAATTGACAAATAGAAATCGCATATATTTAAGGTGTACAACATGATGATCTGATATATATATATATATACTCACTGTAAAATGACTACCACCGTCGAGCTAATGCACTCATCACCTCACTTGGTTCTCTTTTTCATTTTTTGGCCATACCACACAGCCTGAGGGATCTTAGTTCTTCAGCCAGCAGCTGAACCTGCACCCCCTGCAATGGAAGCACAGAGTTTCAACCACTGAACCACCAGGGATGTCCTTAGCTAGCATTTTTTGTATGAATAGTAAGAATACTACCGTCAAACTACACGATGCAGTATTATTAGCTATAATCACCATGCTGTACATTGAATCCTCAGAACTTACTCATCTAACAACTGAAAGCTTAAATCCTTCAATCAAATTTGCCCCCAGCCCCAGGCAACCACCCTTCTACTCTCTGCTTTTGTCCATTTGATTTTTAAAAATTTCACATGTAAATGAAATCATATGGTATTTATGCTTCTGTGTTTGGCTTATATCACTTAGTATGATGGCCTCCAGGCTCATCCATGTTGTTGCAAATGGCAGGATCTCCTTCTTGATGGCTGAATAATATTTCCTGTGTGTATATGTGTCTGATGATCCCTTTCTTCTTTTTGGCCACACCAAATGGCATGTGGCATCTTACTTCCCCGACCAGGGATCAAACCCGTGCCCCTCTCTGTGGAGGCACGGACTCCCAACCACTGAACTACCAGGGAAGGCCCTGTAGCACTTCTGCTTTATTCAACCATCCATTGACAAATGCTGAAGTTTTTTTCTGTATCTTGGCTACTATGAGGAATGCTGCAAAGAACATGGGGGTGCAGATATTTCTTCAAGAGAGTGATTTCATTTCCTTTGGATATATACCCAGAAGTGGGATTGCTGGATCATATGGTGGTTTTACATTTAATCCCATGAAGAACCTCCACGCTGTTTTCAAGAATGGAAATGACGTGCTAACATTGTATCATATACGTGCTTATATGGCTTGTGTCTCCTACTGTCATGTAAGATCTCCGAGGGTAGAAACAAAATAGAGTATTCAATATGGACTTAGAGGTCTGAATTCTCTTTTAAATAAGCTTGCTGCTGCTGCTGCTGCTAAGTCGCTTCAGTCGTGTCCGACTCTGTGCGACCCCATAGACGGTAGCCCACCAGGCTCCCCCGTCCCTAGGATTCTCCAGGCAAGAACACTGGAGTGGGTTGCCATTTCCTTCTCCAATGCATGAAAGTGAAAAGTGAAAGTGAAGTCGCTCAGTCGTGTCCAGCTCTTTACTATCCCATGGACTGCAGCCTACCAGGCTCCTCCACCCATGGGGTTTTCCAGGCAAGAGTACTGGAGTGGGGTGCCATCACCTTCTCCATTAAATAAGCTTACTGAAGCAAAATTTAGAGGCCACAACATTTCACCCATTTTAAGAAGAGAAATCAATATTTCCTTAGTAAACTTGCCAAATAGTGTGACTGTCACCACTATCCACTTTTGAAACACTTACATCACTCCAAGAACCCTCATGCCTGGTTCCAATTAATCCCCATTCCTGCCCTTCAACCCTAGGCAGTCACCGGTCTACTTTCTGTCTCTATAGATCTGTCTCTTATGGACCTTTTATAGAATGGGTCATACAATTTACATTATTTTGTGTCTGACTTCTTTCACTAAGCATAATTGAGTTCCATCATGTTAGTATGTGTCAGCATTTTGTTCCTTTTTCTTGCTGAGTCATACTCCATCATATGGATGAACCAGATTGTGTTGATCCATTCATCAGCTGATGGACATCTGAGTTGTTTTCACTTTAGGACTATTATGAAAAATGCTGCTGTACATATGCATGGACAAGTCTCTGTGTGGACATACCTGTTCATTTCTCTTGGGTAGATTCCTGGAGACAAATTTCTAGGCCACATTGTAAGTTTAGCTTTGTCTTTCCGAGAAACTGCTAAACTGTTTTCCAAAGTGGCAGGGCCATTTTGCATTCGAGGTTGGGATTACGAACATACCATTTTACAGACGATGAAACCAGCGGAGATTTGTCAGGCGATTTGTGAGTCTACTTGGAGTGTCAAGTGTTGGAGTTGAGATTCAAATCTGTTTGTTTTTGCTTTTCACTTTAGAATATGCACTCCTAAAACTAACATCACAAATGCTGCTGACAATGAGTCACACCTACCCATCTCCATTTGCCTTTCATGACAGATTTAACTGTTCTGGGACAGGATGCTTAGGGAAAGGCAGTAAATGTCGGATGTATGAATTTGAGGAAGTACGTTTGCTTCGAAGATACATGAGAAAGATGTAGAGAGTGTGAGGATGGAGAGATGGATTAGAAACCCTTTGAAGATGGCTAATGAAATGACAGGTCCAAGCAACTGTCCCTAGAGAAGCAAATCATTAGGGAACAGTCAGAGAGTTTACAAAGGTAAGATCAGGTGGATGGCATGTGAACCTCTTGATCAGTTGTAGTCCTCAGAAACAGAAAGAGAAACGCAGAATCCTGTCCTCCTGGTGACTGTCTCCAGCACCACCTAGAACGAATTAATAGCTTTCATTTCTTGAATTTGACTGGTGACAAAGGAACACGTTAAGTAACGTAAGGGGATGCCATCAGCCAATATCAATCTATGGGAAACTGCAGGGCAAACAGCCTGGCTTTTTTTACTTTTTATTTTTTGCTGATCACACAGCATGTGGGATCTCAGCACCCCAACCAGGGATTGAACCCCTTGCACCTGCAGTGGAAGCTCTGAGTCCCTTCCCCGCCCCAAACTCCAGCACTCACAGAGCATGTTCACGACCACTTCCTGGGTGACTCCACCACGAGCACTGGTGGCCCGACACAGGTAGGTGCCCGCCACCTCCCGCTTGACAGTCCTCAGGTCCCCGATGGGCAGCGAAGCCCCGTCCCCTTTCCGGCTACAGTTCAGCTTGGGGATTGGGTTCCCCCGGGGCTCGCACATCAGGGTCTGCTCCGAGCCTTCCTGCCACGTCCAGTTTCCCAGACAAACCCGCTGGTCTAGTTGGGGGCCTTCTGAAGAAACACAGCAAATGGGGAGTGGGGGAATAGGGCAGATCAGGGATCTGGACACCACTCACCTTCTGGGTCTATGTGTAAGAAGACTTAGGCGGGAATTTGGGTAAGGGCCTCACCAGGGTGGGGGTGGGGTGGGCCTTGGAGGGCAGGAGCTCTTAGGTCTTGGAGCTTAGGGGTCATAGTCCAGCGGCCTCACTCACACAGGACATGGAGCTCCAGGGTCTGGTGTTTCTGGACCACCAGCCCAGCCACCTCCAGTTCAGCAGAGCAGGAGAGACAGCGTCCATTGTCCTGGGCACTGGGGGTGAGCTGCAAATGGGCCCTCGGGCCCAGAGGCCCAGCCGGGGCTCCGTTCAGTGTCACCACAGTTGCAGCACGGGCCTCACACTCCATGGTCACTGTAGTCCATCCTGAGACCTCGGGTGGCTCAAGGTCCGGGAGAGAGCCTGGAAGCCTGGAGGTGTGGCACACACACAGTGAGCCCCGCCCCTGGCATTAACCCGCCCCAGCGTTATCCTGACCCACCTCCTAAGGCTCTCTTGGGTTTCTACTTAAGTGTAGAAATCACGCTCTCTCGTGTATTCCGGATCTCATTCCCCAGACTCACTGAACACTTCAAGGAATGGGTGCCCTCTTCCTCCTCGTTTCCCTCGATCCAGGCCTCAGCCAAGACGGAGTATTCATGGAACGTGACGATGGTTTCCAGCCTCTTGTCTCCCAGCACGACATAGACCTCAGCGTCCCAGGCTGGGAACAGTCCATCCAGCGTGCACTTCACCGGCCACCGTGAGCCTACTTCCACAACCAGGGGACCTCAAGGTGCGGGTCGGTCGATGGCAGGACTGGCGAGACAGAGCCGGTGTAAACAGGGGGCAGACAGACATCCTGAAGCCCTCTCCCCGGCCATTTCCATCCTCCGGCCTGGAACGCCCTCTTCCAGGGAAACTGGTTAGGTCACTCTTGTCTCAGGACACACCTACCGCTTGCCCTGGGTCACAGCCTTTCCAGATCATCCTTCAGTGCAGGCACCCAGCCCAGAACATTCCACCCCAGTGGCCAAGAAGATGCTCTTCCCAGAAGCCTTTGCAATCAAGGTTGCCACTTTCTCAGCAGCCCCATGGCCAGGGGCCTCTGCTTCCCAGGGACCCCGCATCCCAAGCAAGAAATCCCCCTCAGTGCATCTTCTCTGCTGGCTCCCCAGTGCCTCACCATAGGTCTGGAGCTTCCTGGGGGCTGAGGTGTTCTGGAAGAGTTCCAGCCCTTGTGACCGCAGGTTCCAGTTCCCAGCGGCAAGAGAAATTGGTGCCATGGTCTTCTCTTCTCGGCTGCACTGTGAACATGACCTCGGCGGGCTCCCCCTTTCCCACGGGCTGCCGGGCCAGCTCCTCCTCCCCTCGGAGCAGCACCACGGAGAGGCGGGCCCGGGGGCCCCGCCAGACACCAGGCAGCTCAGGTTGAGTTCTTCACCCACAGGCTGCCAGAGGGGCAGGGGAGCCAGCTCCACATGCTCCGGGAACCCTGCAGGGGAAAGGGGTGTTATGTGAACAGGACAGGCTGGCTGCCTGCCCATAGCGGGTGTGTTGGGGCCCTGGACACACCTGTTCCACAAACCTCACCATTTTATCCCCAGAACACTCCCCAAACCACCTAAGCCAGATCGGAATGTTAAGAGCTTCAGGATAACCTGGTGAGATGTCCCCAGGTGGTTGTGAAGGAGGCAAAACAACTCTTTATTCACTGCAGCATCTGAGACTGACAAATGGAAAGGAATTTCAAAGTCTATTGCCTGGAGTCCCAGCAATACATTACACTTAAGCTGCCCAGTCTCTAGACTTTGCTGTAAAATAAAAAGAGAAATTCTTCCTTCTCTTTGTGGCCTTATTTTTCTCCACGGCAGCTCTCACCTCTGACATACAAGATCATCGACTGACTTCATTGGTAGAGAAACCACAGAATGTCAGCCCAGGAGGGCAGGGGTGTTTGTCTGTTTTGTCCCCAGCTGTACGGTTGGCACCCAGGAGGTGTTCTGTATTTGTAGAAAGAATGAAATAGAGTCAGGCACACTGACTCGAGGCTTTTCGGGAGTTTCCTTTTAAGGGTTCCTGAATGAACTGTGTGATCCCCTGAAATGTCAAACATATCAGAACAGACACTCAAAACGAAGCCTGAGTATCCCCTGAAGGCACCATCTGTTGGTGGGGGGGGGGTGGTATCCACAGGCTAGGGTCTCCATTCTGCATGAGGTAATAGAATTCCCAGCCTGGATCTTCCTGCCAGTGGAAATTGCCAACAGAGCCCCAGTGAACTGTGGCTTAGCACTGAAACATTCCCCAGACTCCCCAGGGAAGGGTCTTGAGGCCTCGAACTTCTAGTGCCTTCTCAAGAGGCCCTGAAGTGTCACTTAAATAGCAGCATTGCTTCGAGTTGGTTTTCAGACCTGAATTCACCTTCTCCCCAGGTTGCCAGCATCAAAAAAAAAAAAAGAGCAGTGATCTTAAAATGTCAGGAGGCTGGAGTTGATTCCTAGCTTCTCTGCTTCCTTGCTTTGGCCAGTGGGGGAGTGACTTTGCCACCTGAATAATCCCTGCCCTCAGGGTTAGGGAAAGGAAGCCTGAGTTTTCTAAGCTATAAACTGGGTCTAAAGAGAGTAGGGCTCTTGTTATTATTATTATTAATTTACTTTTAAATATTTATTACCTGATGTGTGCGGGATCTCATTGCAGCATGCCAGATCCTTCCTTGAAGCAAGAAGGCTCTTCCCTGCGGCAAACTGTGCTTCTCTCTAGTTATGGTGGGCGGGATCCAGAGTGCCCAGCGTCAGTAGATGTGGTGCTTGGACTCAGTTGCCCTTTGGCATGTGGGATCATAGTTTCCCAGCCAGGGACGGAAACTCCTGCATTGGAAGGCAGATTCTTAACTGCTGTACCACCAGGGAAGACTCATAATGTTTTTCTTCAGACTATTATTAATCCACTTCAGAAGTTAAGAGGATGACTGTAAACTGGAATGAGGTTACTTTTAAGGTGAGGAATGTGTGTGTATGCTCAGTCATATCTGATTCTTTACGACCCCATGGACTGTAACCCACCAGGTTCCTCTGTCTATGGGATTTTCCAGGCAAGATTTCTGGAGTGGGTTGCCATTTCCTTCTCCAAGGTGAGAACTACATTCTTTAAAAAAAAAATTTTTTTTTTAATTTATTTATATGGCTGTGCTGGGTCTTCATTGCACACACAGGATCTTTAATTGTAGCATGTGGGGTCTAGTTCCCTGATCAGGGATGGAACCTGGTCCCCTGGGAGTAGAGTCAGCCACTGGGCCACCAGGGAAGTCCCTAGTATTCCCTTCTTGTACACTTCACTGCCCACGACATGTGTGACCTGGATTGGGTCCACAGTTAGCTGCTCCCTGGCTTCCTGTAAGGTCAGCCCTGTGCTCTAGATGTCTGCCTGCTCACACACTCTCCATGGCTCCCTATCAACAGAAGGAGAAGGTCTCGGTTTCTCAGTCTGGCATTCAAAGTCCTGCCAAACTCAGCTCCAGTGACACCAATCCATTGATATTCAGTCCCTCTAACCTCCCCAGTTGCATGTCAGTTTGTTTCCCCACTCCAAACTTTTGACCAGGCTGTTCCTTCTGTCTACCCTTAAAAAAAATATTATTCTTTAATTTTTGGCTCTGCTGAGTCTTCTTGCCGTGTGAGCTTTTCTATTATTGAGGTGAATGGGGGTACTCTCTAGTTGTGGTGCACAGGCTTGTTATCGGGGTGGCTTCTCTGATGGGGATTCTGGGCTCTAAGGCTAGCAGGCTTCAGTGTTGTGACCCACGGGCTTAGTTGCTCTGCGCCATGTGGGATCTTCTCGGATCAGGGATTGAACCTATGTCTCCTGCACTGACAGGCACATTCTTTACCACTGAATCACCAGGGAAGCCCTGTTCCTTCTGTCTAGCATGCTTGTTTTTACCAACTCCTGTGCGTGCTTCAAAATCCAGTTAGGGGCCTCTCCTACAAAAATTACAACTCAATCTAGAGAAATTTCAGCCACCCAGAGACGCTTCTTCATCTAAATACTGGCAGTGGGGCAGGACCAAGCTACAGTCTCTCCTAGGTGACCCTTTGCTACTGGGTGCGACTGTGTGATCCATTTCACAGAGGTAAAAACTAAGGCAAAGTCTGGCACCCAAAGAGGGAGAAATTTAGCAGAGCCGGGACTCAAACCTGGAAGGTGGTGCTTTCAGTCTCAGGCTGAGATGCAGAGGGTGCTATGAGGAGGTTTCCGGGGGGTTTTCAGAGGCCACTGAGATTGTTTGGGGACTTTGCTCACTTGGCCAGCAGCTGTTCAAACATTCCCGAAACCAGAAACAAAGCCACTGTTTGCCCCAAAGCTCCTTCTACTCAGGCACTGTGAAGGCGAATGTCCCTCAGGCCTCATTGCATCATTAGACCTTTCCAAGGGGGTCAAGTGAAAATCAATCAGGAAGCCATATGTTCCCCCTCACTCCCCCACATGAGCATCACTCCAGCACATGGACTTAGTCGCTCACAGGCATATCTTGGTTCCCCTACTAGGGATTGAACTTGTGTTCCTTCCACTGCAAGGCAGGTTCATAACCACTGGATCACCAGGGAAATCCCTCTTTCTTCCTTTTTTATTTTCTTAGTTTGAATTTCATGTATCTATTTATTGCTTATGTCATGCTAACTCACTGTCACTTCAAATGTCCAAAGGAAATAAAAGGCACATGGAGAAAACACATCCCCTGCCCTCTCCTGGAGCGCCCCCTGCCACCCCGGTTTCCCTTGTCACAGCCAGCTGCTTTTGCTGTGTTTTTGTCCAGAGCTCTTTAATGCAGAAACACAACCTCTCTCTCCCCACCCCCATGTCTCCCTAACACTGTGGTACCTTGACAGTCATTCTGGGCAGACCCTACTTCTTTTGAACTTGACAATACCCCCAAAATGTTCTGTCTCATTCTTTTACACAGTTGCATACTATTCCATGGGATGACTGAACCATTGTTTCTCTCCTCAACCCCCTATGTTTTTTAAAAGAATTTTTTGAACTTGGACCATTTTTAAGCTCCTTATTGAATATGTTACAATATTGTCTCTGTTTTATGTTTCGGTTTTTTGGCTGTGTGGCATGTGGGATCCCAGTTCCAGACCAGACATCAAACCCGCACCCCCTGAACTGGAAGGTGAAGTCTTAAGCGCTGGACCACCAGGGACGTCTCCCCAGTTCCCTACATTAGAGTGACTTGCAAGCGATTTCCCTTCCAGATCAAGCCACAGTGAATAACCCCCTACCTGCTTCAGTTCCCTCGTGAGTGGGAGCACCTATAGGCTCAATTTCTAGAAGTGGGTTTTCTATGTCAAAGGACCCACACATGTGACATTTTGGGGACTGATGTCTGCTTCCCCACCAGAAGCTGTGACTCTTGGGACCCCCACTCTGTCAGCAATGTCCACAGACTGTCTGCTTCCCCACACTCTTGCCAGACCAGTTGGTACCAGTTTTTTGTATTGTTGACAATGTTTGAAAAAAAAAAAAAAACTCAGGGCTAATTTTAATTCATATCTTTTACTTATTTATCTATTTCTTGGTCTCAAGGCTTGTAGGGACTCAGTTCCCTGACCAGGTACTGAACCCAGGCCACATCAGTGCCTCCACACTACCAGGAAACACACCACAGTGTTGTGTTTTTTTTTTTTAAAGAATCAGATCTAGGACCATCTCAGCTTATTAAAGAGGCCTAGAGAGACAGCATACAGGAACGTTCTGAATTCCTGTCCATATTTGAAGGGCACCCCTATGGAGTTCAAGGAGGGCGTCCAGATGACATCAGACTTTCCAAAGATGGGCCTCCTGCCCGTCAGTGAGACCCTGCCTCCACTCACCAAGTTACGAAGGCTTTCCAACCTGCTGGGACTCCCCTGTCCACCTCCCCCACCCAGTCTGCCTAGTCCAGGCCCTGGACCCAGCCACTCACAGTATACGGTGAGGTCCATCGAAGCCATCGTCACTTCACTGTGACACATTGAGATGCACAACAGCATGTGGTCTTCTTGAACATCACTCAGTTCAAAAACCTTCCAGTTGTTCCTGCGGTCCACTACCTTCTTGGTTGATTCAGCCTCTAGGCTCAAAATTGCCTTTTGGTCACAGGAGATACTGCAGTTCACCCT
Source organism: Bos indicus (assembly GCF_029378745.1). Lineage (NCBI taxonomy): Eukaryota > Metazoa > Chordata > Mammalia > Artiodactyla > Bovidae > Bos > Bos indicus. The sequence continues at coordinate 14,545,055 of NC_091766.1, read as the reverse complement.
CAGAGAGCCTCCTCGGGGTATGATGGCTTCTGAAGGATGTATTGATGTTCCGGCACCTCCAGGCCCTGGAACCAAATCGGGGGAAGGGGTCAGGCCTTACAACTGGGGCTCATCAATATTACTGCATCCAGCCTGTGCTGGAGACACAGCATTGAACAAGACAAAACTCTGCCTTCAGTGTGGGAGACAGAAAAATTCATGAGTAAACAACATAATTAACAACTGATGCTGACAAGGGCTTCGGGAAAGACGAAACAGGATGAGAGAACAGACAGTTCCTTCGTGACCAGGGAATGTGTGAGCAGAGATCAGGATGCAGAGCAGCGGTGGGCCATTCCAGAGAAAAGGGAAATGACCTCCAGGAAAAGGAGCAGCAAGTGCAGAGGTCCTGAGGCAGGGTGGCTGGAGCAGAGTAAGGGGATAGGTTGGGGGAAAATGAAGTCAGGAGGATCATGTAAGCAGTGTTCAGCCGTGCCAGGGATGTGGTCTTCATTCTGAGGACCTTGAGTGGCCATGGAGGATGTTAGCAAAAGAGGGGCATGGAGTCAGTGTCCGTTTCCCTCCCAAGAGGTCAAGTGTGAAGAAGCTCCAATCAGGCTGGTCCCCACTCCCTTGGACAAGTGGTTTCCCCTCTCTGGCCCTCACTTTCCCCTGCCTGTAAAGTGGGCGAATACAGTCACCACACCACCCGCTAGCACAGGGCAGGTAGCCAGTGGCTGCAGGAAAGAAGGAGGGGGTCTGTTCTGATAAGCTCCCTCAGACCATGGTGCTTTCAAACGGAAAAAATCTCTGTGTGAGCCCACCCATCCTAACCCTGCCACCCTCCCCAGACCCCCCTCAAAATGATCTCTGCCTTCAGCTTCAGGTCTACTCCATCTAGGATGGAGGTATGTGGAAACAGCAGCTCTGTGAGTTCTCCAAGGGTGACTCTGGGATCCTTCCCACTTCAGAGAGAAATGGTGAAACCTGATGGGAGGCTGGGGCTTCCCTGGTGGCTCAGATGGTAAAGAATCTGCCTTCCCAAGCAAGAGACCCACGTTGGATCCCTGGGTCAGGAAGATCCCCTGGAATAGGCAATGGCAACCAGCTCCAGTATTCTTGCCTGGCAATTCCATGGACAAGAGCCCCATGCAAAAGGGGAGGTTACTCAGCTAGAAAGGGGTAGAATCCAGATTGGAATCCCAATTAGAACTCTTTGTTGAGCTGGTGTGGATTTTCCAGTCTCTTACTTTCTGACAGTTACCACCATCTGAGACCAGCTGTCCCCCTTCTCCCCTTCCTCCTGACTGAAGGTGGGGAAGGATTGCTGGGGCATCCCATTCTCAATCTCTGCTCCCTGGGCAAGTCAGCCCTGGAATCCCCCTGAGCAGAGTCCAGGACTTCCCCCGGGGGCACCGGTGAGGAACAGAATGTGCATGGCGGGGAGGTGGGGTAGGGACCCCAGTCTACTTAAGCTTGGGGTGGCCCTCCTCACAGTCAGACCACCTCCTGGGCCAGGACACAACCGCTGAGAGGTGGCCGCTATTAACTTCACTTTACAGCGGAAAACCTGTAGATCCTCGGGAGGGGCAAACCGCAGAGCAGTCGGGCCAAGAAGGGTCTGGATGGGAACCCAGGGCTGTTGACTTTCAATCGGTGCCTCTAACCCCAACTTCCCATAAACAGCGACCTAAGTACGAATCGCCTTATTCCCAGGCGGTCGCGGGCTGGTCCTCCCACGGCTTCAGGACGCACCCGGTGTCTCCAAAGTTGACTTGACGGCAGCCCCCGCCCCTAACTCACCGGGCAGCAGAGTCCAGAGCAGGGCCAGGAGCGCAAGCCGCGCGGCACCGGCGGCGCCGGGAGCCATCGCAGGCGGAGGTGGGGCGGGGGAGCTGGTACCAAGGATCGCGGCCAAGACTGGCGCCAGGGCTTCATGGGTCCTTTTATACCGCTGGCCAAGGAGGGGGAGGGGGCGGTGCTCCGAAGAAACCTCGCGCTTTCCCCTCCCGGACCCTGGCTTTTCTGGATTGAGAGAGTGCCTGGCCGGATCCTGCTTTGTCCCCCCTAGCTGGGCGCTCAGCACTGGTATTTGCAAATTAAAATCCTGAGGCTTGCCTAGCGGCAGCGGCCGTGAAACAAATGACGGAACTGCTCCCGGCGCTAAGGGGCCCGTCCCTGAGCGGACCTGACCTTGATTGTGTGTTTACGTTACGCTAAAAAGGCAATGACACCCCACTCCAGTACTCTTGCCTGGAAAATCGCACGGACGGAGGAGCCTGGTAGGCTGCAGTCCATGGGGTCGCGAAGAGTCGGACACGACTGAGCAACTCCACTTTCACTTTTCACTTTCATGCGTTGGAGAAGGCAATTGTAACCCACTCCAGTGTTCTTGCCTGGAGAATCCCAGGGACGGCGGAGCCTGGTAGGCTGCCGTCTATGGGGTTGCACAGAGTCGGACGCGACTGAAGCGACTTAGCAGCAAGCGCTTTAAACTATGGAAAATTCTTCAGTTCAGTTCAGTTCAGTCGCTCAGTCGTGTCCGACTCTCTGTGACCCCATGAACTGCAGCACGCCAGGCCTCCCTGTCCATCACCAACTGCTGGAGTCTACCCAAACCCATGTCCATTGAGTTGGTGATACCATCCAACCAACTCATCCTCTGTCGTCCCCTTTTCCTCCGGCCCTCAATCTTTCCCAGCATCAGGGTCTTTTCCAATGAGTCAGCTATTCGCAATAGGTGACCAAAGTATTGTAGTTTCAGCTTCAGTATCAGTCCTACCAATGAATGCCCAGGACTGGTCTCCTTTAGGATGGACTGGTTGGAACTCGTTGCAGTCCAAGGGACTCTCAAGAGTCTTCTCCAACACCACAGTTCAAAAGCATCAATTCTTCAGTGCTCAGCTTTCTTTATAGTCCAACTCTCACATCCATACATGACTACTGTTGACAAAGTAATGTCTCTGCTTTTAAATATACTATCTAGGTTGGTCATAACTTTCCTTCCAAGGAGTAAGTGTCTTTTATTTTCATGGCTGCAATCACCATCTGCAGTGATTTTGGAGCCCAGAAAAATAAAGTCAGCCTCCGTTTCCACTGTTTCCCCATCTATTTGCCATGAAGTGATGGGACTGGATGCCATGATCTTAGTTTTCTGAATGTTGAGCTTTAAGCTGGCTTAAAATTCAGCATTCAAAAAATGAAGATCACAGTATCCGGTCGCATCAGTTCACGGCAAATAGATGGGGAAACGATGGAAACAGTGACAGGCTTTATTTTCTTGGGCTCCAAAATCACTGTGGACGGTGAGTGTACCAATGAAATTTAAAGATGCTTGCTCCTTGAAAGAAAAGCCATGACAAACCTAGACAGCTTACTAAAAAGCATTTAGGAATCCTGACATGATTTTTGCCTACAAAGGTTGGTATAGTCAAAGCTATGGTTTTTCCAGTAGTCACGCATGGATGTGAGAGCTGCACAATAAAAAAGGCTGAGCGCCAGAGAATTGATGCTTTTGAACTGTGGTGCTGGAGACTCTTTAGAATCCCTTGGGCCACAAGGAGATCAAACCAGTCAATCCTAAAGGAAATCAGTCTGAATATTCATTGGAAGGACTGATGCTGAAGCTGAAGTTTGGCACCTGATGCAAAGAGCCAACTCATTGGAAAAGACCCTGATGCTGGGAAAGATTGAAGGCAGAAGGAGAAGGGTTCGACAGAGGATGAGACGGTTGGATGGCATCATCATTTCAATGGACATGAGTCTGAGCAAGTTCTGGGAGATGGTGAAGGACAGGGAAGCTTGGAGTGCTGCAGTCCATGCAGTCTCAAAAAGTAGGACACGACTGAGCGACTGAACAACAAGAAGAAGCAGGGAAGATCCAGCACAACCAAAAATAAACAAGTAAATTTTTTTTAAGTTTTTTTTTTTTTTTTTTAAATAAGAGCTTAGGGGCCAGCGCCGGTCCGGTGGGAACGTGGAGGATGAGGCCGCTGCCGGGCGCTCCCGGTGTGGCGGCGGCCGTATTAAAAAAATAAATAAATAAATAAATAAATAAGAGCTTACTGTGAGCCAAGTGTCATTCCAGGTGCTGGGGACACAGTAATGAACAGAATAGACCAAATTTCTTGCTATCACACAGAAATCATTTATTAATAGTAGGAGCAACAGAAACAAAAATACAATATGTAAAGGTGGTCCTTTGGCTAAGACTCTGCTGTCCAAATGCTGGGGCCCGGGTTCCATTCCTGGTCAGGGAACTAGATCCCGTGTGGCATAACTCAGTTTGCATGCCGCAACTAAAATTCCCCAAGTGGATGCAGAAGATGCAATCACCCAAGTGGCAACTAAGACTCAACACAGATAAATAAATACATAAATATTAATATATATATATGGAGATGTAGCTTGTGCTTGAAAAATAAAGAGAAAAATAAAGCAGGGAAGGGAATAGGAAATGTCAGGATTCCTAAAGCAATAAATAGAGTATCATGGGAAAGACTGAGAAGGTGACACTGATCAAGAAACGGAGGGAGGTGGGGAGGGAGTCCTAACAATATCAGGGAAGGAATGTACCAGGCAGAGCTCACGGGATGTGCAAAGGCCCTGAGGTAGGAACTGCCTTAAAGAACAGCCAGAAGCCTGGTGTGGCTGGAGTGCAATGAGGAAGGGAGGGAATTAGGGGAGAGGAGGGCATGGAGGGGATGGTGTGGAGCAAGGGCTGGGGAGTACTTTGGCTTTTCCTCTGAGTGAAATGGGATCCATGGAGGGTTCTGAGCAGAGGGGAGGCACCCCTGACTTGGGAAATTACAGGCACCCTCTTGAGACAGCTGGAGCTACAGCGGGGGGTGGGGTGGGTGGAGGACTGGGTGGAACCAGGAAACTGGTGGTGCCTAGAGTGGGCAGTGAGGACCAGAGATGTGGTTCAATTTGACATTCATTTTCGCAGCAGGGCACATTGCACTTGATGCATGGTCCTGCTCTGATGTCCTGAGAGGGTGGAGGGCCATTTCCTGAGATGGAATGATAATGGGGGATAGTTAGGCAGAAAAATTTGTGCCCCCAGTCTACACTCTCTTTGTGCTTTCTTGAAAGAAAGGGAAGCAGATGCTCCCCCATCCCCTTTCCATAGCCATCAGGAAGGGCAGGGCTTCCTCCAGGGTGTCAGGCAGTCTCAGGAAAGGAGGAATGGTCCCACTGCAAACCAGAGGCTGTGCACCAGGACAGAAGTACCCAAACCCCACTCCAGGGCACTGTGCCTGCTCGGAACTCATCCTGCGCTCTGGTGTGACCACCTTGCAGTTCCCTTGACCTGGAATGCCCTTCCTCTCATCCCTGGTGGGGCCAACCTTTTCTTGTGGCCTCGGCCTCCTCTTAACAAGCTTTCCCGAGGATTTGCCTGGTGGTACAGTGGATCAGAATCTGCCTGTCAATGTAGGGGACAATGGTTCCTTCCCTAGTCCAGGAAGATCCCACACGCCTCGGAGCATTTAAGCCCATGCACCACAACTACTGAGCCCAAGTGCTGCAGCTACTGAAGGCTTCACACCTAGAGCCTGTGCTGCACAACAAGAGGAGCCCCTGCAATGAGAAGCCGGCTCTCCCCAACTAGAAAAATGTCCAAGCAGTAACGAAGACCCAGCGGAACCATAAATACATACATACATAAACAATTAAAATTAAAAAAAAACTTTCCCAGTACTCCCCTACTCGCTGGCCCCTTCCATCCTGGGTCACAGCCTAATCATTCCCTGTCACTTGCTCTAATGATTTCATTACTGAAACTCATTCACTGGTTGAAATTCTTTTGAATGACTTGATTATATCACTTCCATTTGCGTGAGTGCCAGAAGGCCAGGGAATCTCTCAGCCTCAGCACCTGAATCAATGTCCAGTCATTAGAAGCAGACGGTCAATAGTATTGGTTGAATGAATGAACTTCACTTATTCTCAGCATTCCGTACATGCTGTTCTTCCAACCCAGGATTCCTTTCCCAGTGCTTTTATGGAAGGTACTAGAGGATTTCATCCCCCAGGTTGTAACATGGCTAGGAACACAAGGTCCAGATATCTTATTATTTTTTTGGCTCCCAGGCTCTTCGTTTTAGCGAGCAGGCTTACTAGTTACCACACTCAGGCTTAATTGCCATGTGGCAAGTTCCCTGATCAGGGATCAAACCCGCAACCCCTTCATTGGACAGTGGATTCTTAACCACTGGACCACCAGGGAAGTCCTCTTTCTTTCTTTCCTTTTTTTTTTTTTTTTTTTGAAAGCAGCAAGTTTGCAAGAACTGTTTCCTGACCTGGGATTGAACCCTGCCCCCACAATGAAGGTGCCAAGTCCCAAACACTGGATTACCAGGGAATTCTCAGCTGTCTTTTCAAAAGAACAGCTTTGTTTCCTTCAGATAAATACCCAGGAGAGGACTGGCTGGAGCATACATTAGTTCTATATATGTATTGAAATAGAGTTGACTTACAATGTTTTGGGTACTTCTATTTTTAATTTTCCAAGGAATCGAGGAACCGCCGTACTGTTCAGGCCCTGGTCTGAGTAACATTCCACTGTAAGGCCAAATCAGGTTTTGTTTTTCATTCATGGAACGACTTTGGTAGCCTCCACCTTTTGGCTATTCTGAATCATGGTGCTATCAGCATTCCTGTACAAGTGTTTGTATGAGCATCTTTTCATTTCTTTTGGGTGTCTACCTGGGAGTGGAAATGTTGAGTCACATGGTAATTTCATGGTGAACGTTTTGAGAAACTGTGAGACTGTGTTTCCTGGCAGCTGAACCATTTTACATTCCCACCAGCAACATACAAAGATTCCAGGGTTCCAATTTCTCTGCATCTTTGCCAACATATATTTTGTTTAATTATTATGGTCATTGTCATCCTAATGGATGTGATTAGTGGCTCAGTCATGTCCAACTATGTGACCCAATGTACTGTAGCCCACCAGGCTCCTCAGTCCATGGAATTCTCCAGGCAAGAACACTGGAGTGGGTAGCCATTCCGTTCTCTAGGGGATCTTCCTAATGCAGGGACTGAACCCAGGTCTCCTCCACTGCAGGGAGATTCTTTACTGTCAGAGCCACCAGAGTGGGAAGTGGTATCTCACTGTGGCTCCCCAGTACTTCTGACATGTCCAGTGGATGAGACCAAAACAGAGCTGTGATGTACAGCTTGGATGTTCAGGGACCAGCAATTGCTGAGAGGATGGGGCCAAAGGGCACAGCCACCAGCTGTGACCTTGAGCAAGCCATGTCACCTGGTGATACCTTGATGGCCTCAGCTGCAGAAAGGGATGGTAATGCATCCTGCAAAGGGTGGGAGTGAGATTTCAGTAGGACCATTAGGGACTGCTGTGGTGGTCCAGTGGTTAAGAATCCACCTTCCAATGCAGGGGACACAGGTTCAATCCCTGGTCCAGGAAGACTCCACATGCCTCGGGGCAACTAGCTGGTGCAGCACAAATTCTGAGCCCACGCTCTAGAACCCCTGCTCTGCAACAAGAGAAGCCACTGCAGCGAGAAGCCCTCATGCCACAACTACAGAATAGTGTCCCCTTCCCACTCGCTGCAACTAGAGAAAGCCTGCAAGCACCAAAGACCCATGCAGCCAAAGCAAAACAAATAAAGAAAAACTAAAAAAAAAAAAGACCATTCATGGGACTTCCCTAGTGGTACAGTGGTTAAGAATCTGCCTTCCAATGCAGGGGACACAGGTTCGATCTTCACTCAGGGAACTAACATCCCACACGCGTCAGGGCAACTAAGCCCCTGAAACTACTGAGCTTGTGAGCTTTAGAGCCCATGCTCCACAATAAAAGAAGCCCATTTGACCCAACAAAGACCCGGCACGGCCAAAAGAATGAATAAGTAAATAAATAGATGGATAAATAAAATTCAAAAGACCATTTTTGCACAGGAGAACAGATAGCAGTAGTTGCAAGTTGTCTGTTTCCTTACGACTGAGCTCGGACAATCCCACCTCAAACTTCCTGGTCAGGACCACAGACTTCCTCCTTTTTCCCCACAGATGAGTTCACTCTCGAATCATGGTTCCTTATAACAGCCCGAGAGTGGAAAGCAAAACTGCATGGCGTGTGGATGTTGATCAGAACAGAACTTGGCTCCTCCATCCACTCAGGTCAGTTCAATTCAGTTCAGCCACTCAGTCGTGTCCGACTCTTTGTGACCCCATGGACTGCAGCACGCCAGGCTTTCTTGTCCATCACCAACTTCTGGAGCTTACTCAAACTTATGTCCATCGAGTCAGTGATGCCATCCAACCATCTCATCCTCTGTCATCCCCTTCTCCTCCTGCCTTCAGTCTTTCCCAGCATCAAGGTCTTTTCAAATGAGTCAGTTCTTCCCAACAGGTGGCCAAAGTATTAGAGTTTCAGCTTCAGCATCAGTCCTTCCAATGAATATTCAGCACTGATTTACTTTAGGATGGACTGGTTGGATCTCCTTGTAGTCCAAGGGACTCTCAAGAGTCTTCTCCAACACCACAGTTCAAAAGCAGCAATTCTTCGGCCCTCAGCTTTCTTTATAGTCCAGCTCTCACATCCATACATGACTACTGGAAAAACCATAGCTCATTGAAAGTTTATTCTGTGGCAGACTCTGCCATGCCACTGGCTGCGAATCCTGCCTGGAACTCAGGTCCACATCAGCCTCACGTTCAAATCTCTGAACTTGGTGTTGGATGGGAGCCCAGGTCAGGCTTCTCCCGGCTGGAGGCCCTCCTAGAACAGAAGGGCCTGGTCCCCCAGCTCTTGACCCTCTGTCTGTCCCCCTTGCCTCCTCTCACCAGCCTTTGGGTCTCTCCTACAGAGGTGTAAGGAGGCATCGAAGGGCAGTTCCTCCTGGGCTGGCAGCTTCCCCTTCCTTAGGTTCCCCAGCAGTGTGCTCGTGTTCTGAGCAGCTTTTTAGGTTTCGTCTTTCCTGGGTACGTCGTTGCTAGATGGAGGCATCTTTTTTTTTTTTTTTCCTCTGGCCCCATCCTGAACCATGAAACCTGCACCCCCTGCAGTGGAAGCACAGAGTCTTAACCACTGGATCACCAGGGAAATCCTGAGATGGAAGCATCTTTTCTCTTAAATGTATTATTACTATTATTTGACGGCACTGAGTCTTCCCAGGTGACGCTAATGGTAAAGAATTCTCCTGTCAATGCAGGAGACATAAGAGCCTGGGGTTTGATCCCTGGGTTGGGAAGATTCCCCAGAGGCGGGTACAGCAACCCACTGCAGTGTAGTTTGCCTGAAGAATCCCATGGACAGAGGAGCCTGGTGGGGGTACAGTCCATAGGGTCACAAAGAGTTGGACATAACAGCATGCACACATCACCGGGTGTTAGTTGCAGCATGTGGGATCTAGTTCCCTGACCAGGTTTCAAACCCATGCCCCCTACCTTGGGAGAGCAGAGTCTTAGCTACCTGATCACCAAGGAAATCTGAGATGGAGGTATCTTTGGTGTGGGCTGTGGCTCTTTTCTCAGCCTTTGGGGTCCTCCTATCCTCTCATGTCTCCTACTAGGCTTCTGTAAGTGTGTGTGTGTGTGTGCCACTCAGTTGCATGTCCGACTCTTTGCAACCCCATGGACTGAAGCCTGCCAGGCTCCGCTGTCCATGGTATTCTCCAGGCAAGAATACTGGAGTGGGTATCCATTCCCTTCTCCAAGGGATCTTCCCGACCCAGGGATGCACCCCAGGTCTCCTGCATTACAGGCAGACTCCTTACCATCTGAGCCACCAGGGAAGCCTAGTGGGCTTCCATGCTGACCATCAATAAGCAGACACCTTCACTGCACATCAGAGCCTCCTGCCTCTCACCCTCTGGATCTTCTGGGGGTCAGTTCCCAGCCCAGTTAGTTCATTTGAGTTTTCTGAAGCCTGATCAGCCTCAGCGTGGGCATTCTGCCTTCAGGGATATTTTTCAAAGGTTGTGAAGACACTTTCCTCTCTGGGCTCTGGGTTAACCAATGTCGTAAGAGGTTGTGATAAGGTTTGTTTGTTTTTTGGCCACGCTGCGTAGCATGTGGGATCTTAGTTCCATGACCAGGGATTGAATCTGGTCTCCAGCAGTATAAGTATGGAGTCCCAGACACAGGACTACCAAGGAAGTCCCCCTGTGATAGGCATTTTCATGTAAGAACGGCTCCCTGAATAAATGTCTTCACACATCTCTATTTTTTTTTAATATTTTAATTGCAGAGAATTTCAAAATAGGCAACAGCGAAGAGGACATGTGGTGAAGCCACAAGTGCCTACTTTACACTCCTTATGGCCAGTCTTGCTCCATCCTTCCCCTTACTCCCTGTCATGGGTTCAACTACTTCTCTCCCCAGGAAGAGGGGGGAAAGTGCTGACCCCAGATTGTGATCTTATTTGAAACAGGGTTTTGCAGATGGTCAAGTTCAGTTGAGGTCATTAGGATGGGCCCTAACTCAACTTGACCAGTGCTCTTATAAAAAGGGGAAATCTGAACACACACAGATAATACCATTTGAAGATGAGGACAGAGATAAGGGTGATGAATCAAGCCAAGAAATGCCAAGGACGCCAACAAATCTCCAGAAGCTAGGGGAGAGGGATGGGACAGATCTTGCCTCATAGACTCAGAAGGAATCACCCCTGCCCACTTTTTTGGGGGGTAGGGAGGGATGCTCTGTAAGGGGTTTGGGGATCTTAGTTCCCTGACCAGGGATTGAACCCATGCCCCCCTGCAGTGGACTGAGTCATAACCACTGGCTCACAAGGGAATTCCCAATCCTGCCAACATCTTTTTCTTTTTAACATTTATTTTGTTGCACTAAATCTTTAATTGTGGCATGTGGGATCTAGTGCCCTACCAGGGATCGAACCGAGGCCTCCTGCATTGGGACCATGGAGGCTTAGCCACTGGACCACCAGGGGAGTCCTCCAACCTTGCCAACATCCTGCTCTTGGACCTCTGGCTTCCAGAAGTGTGAGCTAGTACAGTTCTATTGTTGAAGCCCTAGTTTTTGTGTGCTCAGTCATGTCCGACTCTTTGTGACCCCACGGACTGTAGCCCACCAGGCTCCTCTGTCCATGAATTTCCCAGGCAAGAACACTAGAGTGGGTTGCCATTTCCTTCTCTGAGCAATTTCCCGACCCAGAGATCGAACCTGCGTCTCTTGCATCTCCTGCATTGGTAGGTGGATTCTTTACCACAGAGCCAGCTGGAAAGACCCTCCTAGTCTGTCGTGCTTTATGGTAGCCCAGGAAACACACACATTTTATGCCCTAATTATTAGAAAGAAAATTCTAGACTCTAGGTCATTTTTTTCCGGTGACTTTTTCCATCCTTGATCTGGCTAAGGGATTCCAGTGTGGGGTAACAGGTTCTGACTGCTTTCTTCACTGTTTCCTGATGGCCATGTTGTGGACAACTGAGCCCCATTAAACACAGCTATGGGGCTGGGTGCTGTCAGGACAACAGATGTGTCTTTCTTGGGGCCTCGATGTCCCTGCAGAGCTAGTGAGAGGCACAGGCAGAAGCTGGTAATGGTTTGGGTTTAGCCCAGCATTCCCCACCCAGCCTCTGTACACCTTCCTACTACTGGCTCCAAATAGCTTTATCTTCTTAAAATATTTTAAAAATTATTTTTAAAAATCGAAACATAGTTGACTTACAATGCTGTGTTAGTTTCAGGTGTACAGCACAGTGACTCAGCCATACATGCACGCCGACCAGGGGCTGAACTTGCACGCCCTGTATTGGAACCTCAGAATCTTAACCACTGGACAGCCAGGGAAGCCTCAGATTTTTCTTTTTCCCTCAGTCAAATCTGAAACTTTAAGGATCATAATTTTTGTCCACTGAGGACGTTCAAAGAGTGTGTTGTGAGCTCTCAAGGGACTCTCGAGAGGCATTCCAGAGATGTTTTCGGTGTCGAGCTGCCCAGTCCATGGGTCTCTTTGGCCGCCTGGGTGGGCCTGCAGGCCAGATGCAGTTTCAGCCAACTTTAAAGAAACAGACCACATTATTCTGTAGTCTGTGTTGTGACTATTAAAGAGATAATAACTTGGGGGTGGGGCAGACTTAAGAATCAGTATGTCCGCTTGGTGTTTTTAAAAAACATTTATTTGCACATTTACTGACCACATTGATCCTGACTCCGTGTTTAGGGAAAGTCCCTGTGATGGAAGCCCCAGTTTCCACATTATACCCATTTGGAGAATCAGGCCCACAGCTGGATGGAAGGATGGTAATAAACAGGACCACAAGCCCCATCAGGGATACGAGCACTCGGCCAGAGTGCCTGGGATTGGGAGGCAGCACCAGTGGGTTCTCAGAGATGGCTGCTTCTCTGCTGTGCACTCCCCAAGGCTGACTCACCCTGGCAAAGTTGATCCTGGGTCATTTCTACGAATGGGGTCTCGAGGCAGCTAGGCACCCAGAGACGCCCAGCACCAGGGGAAGCACCGAATGGAATTACTCACAAAACGGCCATCAGCTGCAGTGCTTCCCCTCTTTGATTACAAAATAAAATGTATCTGACGTGAAAGAGAGACGTGGGTCTCTGGCGAGCTGCCCTCTTCCCAGTATTGATGTCTGCTTGGCTGCTCTCTGGGTGTGGCCTCAGCCTCCCACTGGGACCAGGGGGCCTGGGATGGGGAGGCGTCTCCCAAGCCCACCCAGGGCTTAGCCTGGCTCAGAGCAGGAAGGAGGGTGGTCTGTGTGCCCTGGGGGGCACGGGGTTGGGGCTCAGGGGAAGTCTCGGTAGGGCAGGCGGAAGGGGTAGAGGGGTGTGTAACGTGAGTCATGCCAGAGCAGCTTCTCTTCCAGGAAGGCGACGGTGGGCAGGGTCAGGACCAGGGTCTGGTGTTTGAGCATGCTGTGCACGTTCAGGCCTGGGGGGGCGAGGGGAAAGGGGGGCACAGTTAGGGCCAGCCCCCCGTCCCCCAACAGAGACACCACAGTCTAGTGTAGGGTCCTGAGCCCAGCAGCCTGGGTTCAAACTCTGGCTCAGCTGCTCACCCCTGGGAAGACCCTGGGCAAGGGGTGGTCCTCAGCTCGTCAACCTCAACCAAAACATCCAGGGTACCCCGACTCTGCCCTGTGCCAGGGAAGGGTTCCCACCTCACCTTCCCGTTGGGGAGACAGATGATAAACAGAGCAGATGAATAAACACGATGTACTGAGGCGGGTCCATGCGGCTGCAGGGAGTGATGAGGGAGGGAGGGGAGGGGAGTGGAGAGAGAGGAGGGCAGGGAGTGCAGGATCTGTGGGCCTCCAGATAAGCCAGGCTTTTACCCTGAGTGAAGTGGGAGCCCTGGAGGGTGGTGGGCAGAGAAGGGACGGGATCTTAGTGAGGTGCTCAGGCGCCCTCTGGCGGCCGTAAGTGGGACTGGGCGGGGAATGCGAGATCAGGACAGATTTTGGCAGTTAGCAGGTACCTGGGACCAGGACAGAAGCAACAGAGTGGGAGATGCTGGGGGCTGGCCCAGGGTGGTGAGAAGTTGTTGGATCCTGGACACGTTCATAGACAGAGCTGACAGGGTGGGCTAACAGACTGGAATGGAGGAAGGAGGTCTTATGTGCAGTGATGACTATGAGACCCCCATGTGCTGCTGTCCAGGAGGCAGCTGGGCGGGCAATCAGGAGGCCAAGAGAGGGCTCTGGGGACTAGTCAACCCCTCTATGGATCGGGGGTCCTGCTCAGGGCAGCTCTGATCCTGTGTGTCTGAGTGAGGAGCTGGGTGAGAGCAGCCAGGGGGCCCTTGGACTCACTCCACCCCGGCACTGAAACCCAAGCTTGGACTGACGCGACCTCAGAGCGTTTCTTTAAGAAAGACATCATTCTCCCCGGCTGGGCTGGGCCAGCTGGGGGTTGTGTTGCGGAGGGCGGTCACTGCCCAGGGCCACTCCATGATTGAGTCAAAGATACAGGATGTGAACTGGCCTGAGGCCCTTTGCTCACCGATAGCCGGGATCAGGTTGAAGGTCTTGAGCCCAGATGTGGCTGCTACGACGTTCTGGGGCATGTCCTCGTGTTCTCTGAAATAGAGGCCAGGAGGTGAGCCCTGCCAAGGACGGAGCCTGCCTGCACCCCCGCCCCTGCCCGGCGCGGCCCCCTCACAAGTCTACAAAAAGGACAGAGTCGCCCCAGCGGCGGTAGCGGGCCAGCTCCATCAGGTACTGGGGGTCTGTGGTGGGCAACTCCAGGGAATCCACGATGTGCAGGTCATCCTGGTAGGAGGAAAGGACGGGCTGAGTCTCCTACTGCCCCCCTGGGAGCCACTTGGGCCCCCCTGCAGCTATTCAGGCTCCCCTACCCCCACAGGCCAGATCCCAGCACACGTGGCTCCCGCAGGATCGGTGCTGTCACCTGGGCCAGCTTGACGGTCAGCGCCACCTTGAGGCCTTGCACCCGCACTTTCATGGGCAGCATGTAGTAGTAGCTCGTGGGGCCCCGGGGGCCGTGGGCAACACCTCCTGCAGGGGCAGAGGGATGTGTGAATGGGTGAAGGCCCCAGCTGGGCTTGGAGGTCAGAAATCTACCCCAGTGGTGGGCCCAGAGGTGGGTGGGGGAGGCTGCTGGCAGCCAGGCTGAAGTGCAGCAAACAGGGTGGGGGTGTCAGGGCGGGGTGGGAGCGGAGGATGGATCAGGCACCACCTGGGACAGGTAATTTCGCCTCAGAGGGGCCTGGTGTCCTCAGCCATCAATCCCTGAGTGAGGATAATTCTACTTGGCTGCTCCCCCTGCTGGGCCCTGGGAGGCAGCAGGGGACCTGATAGGATCCCTTCCTCGTTCATATTCAGACAGAGGCTTGATCGCAGAGGGAATCAGGGCTGTGTGGGGCAGCACAAGGGGATTCAGCGGGTAGGGGGGACCCAAAGAGGATCATGGAGGGCTTCCTGGAGGAGGCAGGGCCCAAACACAAGGGAAAGTGAAAGTTGCTCAGTTGTGTCCTACTCTGCGACTCCACAGTCCATGGAATTCTCCAGGCCAGGATACTGGAGTGGGTAGTCATTCCCTTCTCCAGGGGATCTTCCCAACCCAGGGAAGGTTGAGAGGAATTGGCCAGGCAAATGGAAGATGACTGAGTCAGCTCTACCTGGTCAGGAGGGCGTGGAAGGGACAGAGCGGAGAGGGGGTCTACAGCCACCAGGGGCTGGAAGGCCAAGATGAGGGGCTCAGACTTCACACAGGAGCTAGGAGGCTTGGGAAGATCCCTCTGGGTGCTGTGTGAAGTGTGGGCCAGGAGAGGTGAGCTGAGAGGTGGGGCAGAAAGGGGCTGTGGCCACGGCCTGATGAGAGGTTGAGGCCAGGGCTGCGGGGACTTGCGGGGAAGTGCACAGTCTCGCCAACCTCTGACTGCACACACGTGGGCAGACCTGCTCACCTCCTCGCCAGATTGGGGAGCGGATGCTGCCGTGTCTGGCGCGCCCACTGCCTTTTTGCTGCCAGGGCTTCCGGCCACCTCCCCGCACCTCAGCCCTGGTCTTGGTCTTGGCGTAGCTCTGTGGGCACAGAGTGAGGAGAGAGTCAGGTTCACAGGCAGATGCTATCGCAGCCGAAAGGCACCAGGCCCACTGACGGGGCAGTGAGCTGGGAGGACCGGCCCGCTGCTGGGGAGCTGGAGAGGAGGCACAGAGACTGGGGCTCCATCAGGTCAAGCACAGAGTGCTTTGGGAGGGAGAGAGGGATAAAGAAGTCAAGAGCTTCCTCCTCCACTCCAGAACGTCAGCCTCAGAAGGGCAGGGGCGCTGCTGCCTGGCACACAGTAGGTGCTTCGTATTTTTTGAATGATTTCCATGTGGTTGTAATTAAAAGGAAGGTAAGGGCTTCCCTGGTGGGCCAGTGGATAAGAATCCATCTTGCAATGCAAGGCACACCAGTTCAATCCATGGTCCCGGAAGATCCCACATGCCTTGGGACAACTAAGCTTGTGTGCCACAACTGAAGCCCACCCCCCGCTAGAGTCCATGCTCCGAAACAAGTGAAGCCACTGCAATGAGAAGCTGGTACACCACAACAAAGATTAGCCCCTGTTCGCCAAAACTAGTGAAAGCCGGCGTGCAACAATGAAGACCCAGCACAGCCAAAAATAAAATCAATAAATATATCTATTTTTAAAACAAAAAAAAAGAAGAAAACAACCTAACTTTTAAAAAAAGGAAAGTAGGGGAATTTCCTGGCAGTCCAGTGATTAGGACTCTGTGCAAGGGGCCCGGGTTCAACCCCTGGTTTGGAAACTAAGATCCCACAAGCCAAGTGGCCAAAAAAATAAGAATAAAATAAAATTTAAAAAATGAAAGGAAGGTGGGATATGGGGAAAGCTGTGGGGGTTAGAATCGGGGAGAGGTGTGGGATGGGGGATCCTGTGAGGCTTCCAATGCCAGGCTAATGACTTCATTCCCAGGGCCATGGGGAGCCAGGCAGGGCTCACAAGACTCGAGGTGGCCACATGAAAGGCAGGGGCCCTGACTGAGAACGGCATCTTCCATGCTCTTGGCACCAAATCCAAACACCCCACATTGCCCCTGCTGACCTCCAGGGCCACCCTGGGCTCCCTCTGATCCCACAGGCCTTTGCCTGTGAGGCTCCCACTCCCTCCATGCCAGCCCCACTGCCCCCTCTACCTACTTAGCTCCTGCCTATCACATCCCTGAGGTTAAATGCCCCTTTCTTCTGAGACAACTTCCCTAATGAAACATTTATAGGCATGGCTGCTTGACTCCCACTCTCCCATTCTGACTAGACTGGGAGCTTCATGAGGGCAGGGACCTTGCCTGTCATGTCCCCTAGCAAAATGCCCAGTGCGCAGTGGGTGTTCAGAAAATGCCTAGTGTGAATTCCCTGGTGGTCCAGTGGCTAAGAGCCTAGGGATGGGGGTGGGCTACGGTCCATGGCGTCGCAAAGAGCACGCAGGCACAGACTAGAGCTTCGTCAATAGAACTGTACTGTCTCACACTTCTGGAAGCCAGAGGTCCAAGATCAAGATGTTAGCAGGGTTAGAGGACTCCCCTCGAGGTCCAGTGGCCAAGCCTCCATGTTTCCAGTGCAGGGGGCCTGGGTTCGATCCCTGGGCAGGGAACTGGATCCCACGTGCCACAGGAAAGACCCAGAGCAGCCCAACAAATAAATAAAGGTATGAGTATAATTAGCAATACATAAAAATAAATCTTAAAAAAATTCTCAGTGCTCACATTTAAGAAAAAAAAAAAAAAATGGCCCATTGGGGAATGGTTCAGGAGAGAGAAAATGAGGCCTGAGCCAGCCATCCAGAGAAGACACAGCACGGCCTTCCTCAGCCTCTGCCTCAGCCTCACCCCACCTGCCCTGCCCAGGGCACTCACAATTCTCTTGAAGTTCTTCTGCCAGATGGCAACCTGGTGCAGGATATCCAGCCTGTGAAGGAAGGAGATATAAGAGGGTTGAGTGCACTTAAAACCCTCCCCGCTCCATGAGATGAGAACCTGGGCTCCTCCCATCCACTCCCAGGGCCCTGCGGTCCACTCCAGTCCCTCTCCGGGCCAGCTCCAGTCCCTCTCCAGGCCCATCTCGCACCACCTCCAGCCCTGCTCCATCTGTTCTGTCACTTCTTTACAGACTAGCTTGCCTCTCTGACCCTATGCCGTCCCGTACAGTGGATGGCCACATGTGCAGCTACTGAAGCCCTAAAAAGCGGCCAGGACTACACGACAGTATTTCATTTTTTTAAAAAAATATTTATTTATTTTGGGTTTCCCTAATGGTTCAGTGGTAAAGAATCTGCCGGCCAATGTATGTTCGATCCTTAAGACGGGAAGATCCCACATGCCTAGGAGCAACTAAGCTCGTGGGCCACAACTATTGAGCCTGTGCTTACAGCCCAGGGGCCACAAGTATGGAAGCCTGGGTGCCCTAGAGCCCAGGCTCTGCAACGGGAGAAGCCACTGCAATGCGAAGCCTATGCACCGCAACTACAGAGCAGCCCCTGCTCGCCACAACTAGAGAAAAGTCCGTGCAGCATTGAAGACCCGGAGCAGCCAAAAATAAACAAATAAACATTTTTAAATGTATTTATTTAATTGACTGCATCAGGTCTTAGTTGTGGCATGTGCGATCTTTAGTTTTGGCATGTGAACTCTGAGTTGTGGCATAAAGGATCTAGTTCCCTGCCCAGGGATCCAACCCGGGCCCCCTGCACTGAGAGTGCAGACTCTTAGCTACTGGACCACCAGGGAAGTCCCAACATTTTAGACTTACCAGGCCAAATGAAATATATGACTGAAATCAATCTTACTTGTCTCTTGCCATTTGAGAGAAAAGGTGGCTACTGGAAGAACTGAAATTACACATGGGGCTCGCATTGGACAGGGGTGCCAGGCTGGGGTGCCAAGGGTTGGCAAACTATGGTTTGGTTCAGTTCAGTTCAGTTGCTCAGTCATGTCCAACTCTTTGCAACCCTGTGGACTGCAGCACACCAGGCCTCCCTGTCCATCACCAACTCCCGGAGCCTACTCAAACTCTTGTCCATTGCATCGGTGATGCCATCCAACCATCTCATCCTCATCAAGGTCTTTTCAAATGAGTCAGTTCTTCCCAACAGGTGGCCAAAGTATTGGAGTTTCAGCGTCAGTCCTTCCAATGAATATTCAGGACTGATTTCCTTTAGGCTAGACTGGTTGGATCTCCTTGCAGTCCAAGGGACTCTCAAGAGTCTTCTCCAACACCACAATTCCAAAGCAGCAATTCTTCAGCGCTCAGCTTTCTAAATCCAACTCTCACATCCATACTTGACTACTGGCTTTGACTAGACTTTAACTAGCTTTGACTAGATGGACCTTTATTGGTAAAGTAATGTCTCTACTTTTTAATATGCTGTCTAGATTGGTCATAGCTTTTCTTCCAAGCAGCAAGCGTCTTTTAATTTCATGGCTGCAGTCACCATCTGCAGTGATTCTGGAGCCCCCCAAAATAAAGTCTCTCACTGTTTCCCTTGTTTCCCCATCTATTTGCCATGAAGTGATGGGACTGGATGCCATGATCTTAGTTTTCTGAATGTTGAGTTTTAAGCCAACTTTTTCACTCTCCTCTTTCACTTTCATCAGGAGGCTCTTTAGTTCTTCTTTGCTTTCTGCTATATGGTGTCATCAGAGAAGGCAATGGCACCCCACTCCAGTACTCTTGCTTGGAGAATCTCATGGACGGAGGAGCCTGGTAGGCTGCAGTCCATGGGGTCGCTGAGGGTCGGACATGACTAAGTGACTTCACTTTCACTTTTCACTTTCATGCATTGGAGAAGGAAATGGCAACCCACTCCAGTGTTCTTGCCTGGAGAATCCCAGGGACGGGGAGCCTGGTGGTTGCCGTCTATGGGGTCACACAGAGTCGGACGTGACTGAAGTGACTTAGCAGCAGCAGCAGCATATGGTGTCATCTGCATATCTGTGGTTATTGATATTTCTCCCGGCAATCTTGATTCCAGCTTGTGCTTCATCCAGCCCGGCATTTCAAATGAAGTATTTTATGGTTAGAAAGGCCAAGTCTGGCCTGCTGCCTGTTTTTGTAAATATGCTTGACTAGAACACAGCCATGTTCATCCACTTACTCATTGTGCACAGCTGCTTTTGTACTGCATCAGCAAAGATGAGTAGTTGCCATGGAGACATTACAGCCTTCAAAGCCTATAATATTTACTCCCTGGCTCTTTACAGAAGCTTGCCGTCCCAGCTCTAGACTGGGAGCAACATCAGCAACCTCAGTGCTCATTCATTGCTATATCCCTGACACCCAGAATGGAATCTGGCACCTGGTAAGCACTTCCTAAGTATTTACAGAATAAATAAAATGCTTCCTCTCTCTCTCTCTCTTTTTTTTTTTTTTAACCTTGCAGCATGTGGGATCTTATTTCCCCAACCATTGATGGAACCCATGTCCCCTGCAGTGGTAGCTCAGAGTCTTAACCACCAGGGAAGTCCCAAAATACATTGTTTTTAATTTTTTTTTTTCCTTTGGTCACCTCTTAGCAGATTGGGATTCTGTAAAAACAGGGGACAAACCATACAAAAATTATAGTAATAAATTAACAGCAGTTATTATCTGCCAGACACAGTAGACATAAGAGACATCAAACTCCTTTGCAAGCAGAAACTTAGTCCTTGGAGTTGGCCCATATACTGTTGAGTATATAGTTTACAAGCTATGTGACCATAGGCAGATTTCTTAACTTGCTTGTGCTGTTTCTTTAGCTACAAAATAAGAATAAAAAATAATAAAAAGGAATTCCCTGGCAGCCCAGTGGTTAGGACTTTGCACTTTCACTATGGAGGGCCTGGGTTCACTCCCTGGTCAGTGGACTAAGAGCCCACAAGCCACATGGCCAAAAAAAAAAAAAAAAGAAGTTAAAATAAAATAAAAATAAAATGCAAATAGGCTGAGCCAGACACACAGTACGGACTTAACCACTGTTAGTACCCATTTTTGCAAAAACCAATAACAGCAACAATAATCAACATTTCTACAGACCGTATTACGGGCCAGAATTATCTCATTTAATCTCTTGAGGTTTGACAGAATGGTGACATCGAAACACAGGGGGAAGGTAGGATTCCAACCCAGTCACTAGGGATACAGAGCCCTGTGCCCTTAACCCTCAGAGAACGTTACCTCTCAACCCTCACCTTCCCACAGAGCCCTGTGCCCTTAACCCTCAGAGAACGTTACCTCTCAACCCTCACCTTCCCACAACTCTGAAGCAAGAAAAACCATCATTCCCTTTTGACAGCTGGAGAAAATGAGGCTTGAACCCAGGTCATCCTGATTCCTAAACCCCCGATCCTCATCCCTCTGCCACCCAGTTCACCATTTCAGCTCCCACTGACCTGGGCGCCGTAGAGAAAACGTCTGGGTGCAGTTCGGTCAGACCCACGCGCTCCTGCTCATAGCCCCGCAGAGATTCAACCCAGGCCTGCACCGGACGCCGGTGCAGGGGTACCGGGAGCTCGCACCTGCGCAGTACGGGTGCCTGGGGACCTGGAATGATTGGGAAGTCAGGAGTAAGGGTCAGAGTTCCCAGTCGCCACCCTTCCTGGGGTGACCAAGCAACCTCACCTGCGTTCGCCAAGGGTTCTGGTTTCTCCGCCGACTGCACTGCCTCTTCTGTCAGCGCGCTCAGGCCCTGTAAACGGTGGGAGGGAATGAGAGAGAAGCCCCCGGGCCCTCCAACTTTTATCCTCCGACCCCGACCTCCGTCCTCGGCCTCACCCGGCAGCCCCTGGGCCGAAGCCAGGCCCGGGCCCCGGCCCGGACTAGCTGCTGCATCTTCGCGTAGCTCTCCACGTTTAGAGAGGTCAAGGCTTCCTCTGGAGTCTAGCGACGCCTCGAGATGACGTCACGCCCGCGACACCGCCTGCTCTGATTGTTTTCGGCTTAGGAAAGCGGAGCATGCAAGATCGAGGACCGCGGGGCTCGCCTCAGCGTGCCCCCACCTCCGCCCCAAGACTAACGCCCCAAACCCCAATTCTCTCTGCAGGTCTAAGAACCCTCTGCAACCCCGGGAGTGCGAGCCCACAGTGAGAAACACCGCCCCTTCGTCGGTCCCGCCCCCAAAGGGCCCGAGGGAATCCAGCCAATGAAACCTCCCTACTCAAAGGACACGCTCCTCATTCAGCCAATGAGCTGTTAAGTATGAAAAAAAAAAAGTTCTGGGGCGGGCACTAAAGGGAACATGGCCAATAGTTGTTACGCTTTTATGTCGGCCACGCCCTCTAGGTCCCGCCCCATTGGGGCCCCGAAGTCTCTAAGTTGCGGTTTCTACAGGAACGTGGATTTTTGTTTGTTTAAATGCAGGGCTTTATATCCCGCAGAAGGCCCTCAGGATAGGACCTGGAGGATAGATCCCCAGGGTATGTCCCCGTTCAATGCCTCAGGTTAGGGATGTGTCTCCCTCATCTCCTTGGCCAAGATGTCGCGTCTCATACAGCCCGAGTTCTCAGCGAGCACAGTGGGAAGTCCACAGATTCTAGCTTGCTCTCGTCCCCTCTCACAATAGAAATCCAAATGCTCATTTAAAAAAATAATTTTATTCATCTATTTGTTTATTTAGGCTAGTTCTTCCTTGGTGCGCGAGGTTTTCTCTAGTTGTGGGGCACGGGCTTCTAAATACAGTGGCTTTTTTTGCCGAGCACGGAGCTCTAGGAGAGTGGGCTTCAGTAGTTGGGGTGCGTGGACTCAGTATTTGAGGCCTCTGAGGTCTAGAGCACAGGCTCAATAGTTTTGGCTCACAGGCTTAGTTGTTCCAGGGCATGTGGGATCCTTCGTGACCAGGTATCGAACTCGTGTTTCCTGCATCGCCAGGCCGATTCTTTACCACTACTGAGCCACCAGAGAAACCCCAAATGTTCCTTTTCTAGGTTCTTTGCCATGTTCCCCATCGGGCCTCCAGGCGGCGCCACGACCACATAACAGCCTTTCTTGCCAGGCTCAGTTCAGTTCAGTCGCTCAGTCATGTCCGACTCTTTGCGACCCCATGAATTGCAGCACGCCAGGCCTCCCTGTCCATCAGCAACTCCCAGAGTTCACTCAAACTCACGTCCATCGAGTCGGTGATGCCATCCAGCCATCTCATCCTCTGTCGTCCCCTTCTCCTCCTGCGCCCAATCCCTCCCAGCATCAGAGTCTTTTCCAATGAGTCAACTCTTCGCATGAGGTGGCCAAAGTACTGGAGTTGCAGCTTTAGCATCATTCCTTCCAAAGAACACCCAGGGCTGATCTCCTTCAGAATGGACTGGTTGGATCTCCTTGCAGTCCAAGGGACTCTCAAGAGTCTTCTCCAACACCACAGTTCAAAAGCATCAGTTCTTCAGCGCTCAGCTTTCTTCACAGTCCAACTCTCACATGACATACATGACTACTGGAAAAACCATAGCCTTGACTAGACGGACCTTGCCAGGCTAGACCTGAGCATTTGGCTGCCAGCGTGATTTGGACCGAGTTCAGTGGCTAAGAACGTGTTTTCAGAGACAAATTCAGTGTACTCATCTGGAAGATGGGGAGGTGGTAAGATTTGATGAAATGATTGAGGCAAAGCATGTCATGCGTGAAACATGCAGAGCATTATTATATTATTATTATTAATTGAAGGTAAGTTTTGTCATCAAATCAAGACAAGAACCAAGGCAGGGAAAGGGGTGGGCACTGGAGGACCTGAATGCTGTGCTAAAGATGTAAGACATTGTTTCTTTTCTTTTTTAAATTTTCATCTGATATATGACATATGGATATTTTTGTGAAGTATTAATGAAAATTTACAATGTTATATTTCATTGTGTACTCTACTCTTGTAAGAACTGTGAATGTGTGTTTTAAACTTCACACACTTTGCAATTTCAAAAGGTCTTTTAAATCCTTTATTTTGTACAGTCTTGTTTATTCACTTTATGTTTGCATAATTCACACACCTAGTAAAGAAAATTTCAAAAACTGCACAAAGAAAACTAGAGTGAATGAAAAAATCTGTCTCCTCCAACCTCTGTTCCCTGCTGGGCCCGCCCCACACCCCTTTCCCTTCCCAGAATCCACCGCCACAACCAGCTGTGTCTCTTCTCTGAGAACCAGTTTATTATTTTACAGGCAGCTTCTCCAAGTCTGTCCCGGGCAAGAGAATTTAGATTTTATGTGGTGAAGGATGGGACGGCACTTAGTTACTTAATGATTTAGTGGGCACCTACTGTGTACTGCTGGGGTAAATCCAACAGACACCCTTGAAAATACTCACAGCTCAGTGCAGAAGGCTGAGAGATCAGAATGGGGGAGGGAAGTCTATAGAGTCTCTGAGAGCCCAGGGGAAGAACACCTAACCCATGGGGGCAGGAGTCTCACAGGCGACTTCTCTGAAGCTGTAACCTGAGAGCTAAGGCTTAAAGTTCCATTAAGAGTTTGTCCAAAGGAGAAAATGTGATCCAGGCTGAGGAAATAGCAGTTGCAAAGGGTAGAAGTCGGGGCAGGAGGGGGGGAGGGGGGAGGGTTGAGGGGGTGGCTGGACCTTCCTAATGGCCACAGGCTTTGTTTATTGACTCATTCATTTCTGTTGACCCCGCCTCAGGGCCTTTGCATTGTTGTTCCTTCAGCCTGGATCATACTTTTCTTTCTCTTTAAAGGCTTTTTTTTTTTTGATGTGGACCAAGTCAACGGTTATGAATTTGAGCAAACTCCAGCAGACAGTAAAGGGCAGGGCAGCCTGGCATGCTGCAGTCCATGGGGTCACAGTCAGGCACGAATTAGCAACTGTGAACAATAGCAGGTTTTATTTTTTGTTTTTTATTAGTCGCTCAGTGATGCCGGACTATTTGTGACCCCATGGACTGTAGCTCACCAGGCTCCTCTGTCCATGGGATTCTCCAGGCAAGAATACTGGAGTGGGTTGCCATGCCCTCCTCCAGGGGATCTTCCCAACCCAGTCTCCTGGGTTGGGAGACTGGAACCCGTGTCTCCTTCTGCTCCTGCATTGCAGGCAGATTCTTAACTGTCTGAGCCACTGGAGAAGCCCTTATCCTGCCCTATTTTTTTTCCATCAGTATTTATATTCTAATATATAACTTCCTGGATTTTTTTAAATGTCTTTTGTCTGTCTCCCCCATTAGAGGAGAAATTTTGTCTCCTCCTTGGCAGAAATTTTGCTCTGTCTGGCCCCTGCAGACAGTATAGTGCCTATAGTACAGTAGGGACTCAATACATGTTTCTTTTTTAAAATTTTTTATTTTATATTCAAGGAGAGCTGATTAACAATGTTGTGATAGTTTCAGGTGGACAGCAAAGGGACTCAGCTACACATATACATGTATCCATTCTCCCCGAAACTTCCCTCCCACCCAAGCTGCTGCATGACATTGAACAGAGCTCCCTGTGCTATACAGTAGATCCTGTACTGTATGGATAAATGTTGATTATCCATTTTAGTTTTTACGTATTTATTTTAGTTTTACCTGGGCTGGGTCTTCGTTGCTGAACACAGGCTTTCTCTAGTTGTAAGACTGGGGACTATTCCCTGTGGTGTGTGGGGTTCTCATAGCGGTGGGGCATGGGCTCTTCAGCATTCGGGCTTCAGTAATTGCAGCATGTGGGCTCTAGAGTGCAGGCTCAGTAGTTGTGGTGCACAGGCTTAGATGCTCCATGGCGTGTGGAATCTACCCAAACCAGGGATCAAACCCATGTCCCCAGCATTGGCAGGTGGAGTCTTATCCACTGTGCCACCAGGAAGTCTGGTTTTCCATTTTAAATATAGCAGTGTGTACATGTCCGTCCAGACTCCCTAAATATCCTTCCCCCTCTTGAGTGAATCCCTTCATTCATCATCCTGATGCAGTGCTCAGACACTCAGTCGTGCCTGACTCTTTGTGACCCCATGGACTATAGCCCACCAGGCTCCTCTGTCCATAGGGATTCTCCAGGCAAGAATACTAGAATGGCTTGCTGTGCCCTCCTCCAGGGGATCTTCCCAACCCAGGGATCGAACCCAGGTCTCCCACATTGCAGGCAGAGTCTTTACTGTCTGAGTCACCAGGGAAGCCCTGATGCAGGTATGTTACCAAAAACAGAATCCTCTCTGTCTCTTGGGTCTCAGGATCTGTATCCCCACTGAAGTCATGGGCAAATAAGGTACCCAGTGAATGATTATTTACCCAATGACCCTGGAATCATATAGACATAGGTTTGAATCCAGGGGCAGCTGCTAACTGGTCGGGTGTCCCTGGGCAGATGGTTAGCACTTTCAGAGTTCAGTCTCCTTATTGGTAGGTGGAACACCCACAACCTCTCCCCTGACCAGCTGTGTGGTTGACGAGTTCTCTTTCTTTCCATCCTCAGCCCCCACAGTATCTCCCCGCTCCCTACAATGGAGAGAGCCTGTAAATACCTGACTAAGATCACGTCCCTCCTCTGTTCAGAACCCTCTATGGCTCCTTTTTCACTTAGGGCAAAAGCCAAAGTCCCCACTGGAGCTCACAAGGCCCTGAAAGACCTGTCCCCACTGCCTCCCACTGCCCTTCTCTGTCCCTCTCTGGTTTCCAGTGTGCTGGTTGTTCTAGGCTCCCTCTGTGGCTGGGGGCAGGGGGAACATTGTAGGGGCTGAGGATGGAAAGAAAGAGAACTCAACAACCATACAGCTCATCACGGAAGCGTTTGTGTGTGTCCCACCTCCCCATTAAGAAACTCAACTCTGAAAGTGCTAACCCTGTGCCCAGGTAACGCCTGACCAATTAGCAGCAGCTCTTGGATGCACTGGTTTTCTCACCAGAACCTATCAGTTTCACATCAGCCCCAGGGCTTTTGCACTAGTCTTGCCTTCTACATGGACCACTCTCCCCGAAATATCTGCATGGTTCACTCCCTCACCTCCTTGTGTGTGTTTAGTGGCTCAGTTGTGTCTGACTCTTTGCAACTCCATGGACTGTACCCCGCCAGGCTCCTCTGTCCATGGAATTTTCCAGGCAAGAATACTAGAGTGGGTTGTCATTTCCTTCTCCAGGGGATCTTCCCAATCCAGACTCAAACCCAAGTCTCCTGCCTTGCAGGCTGATTCTCTACCCACTGCGCCAGTGGGGAAGCCCTCACCTCCTTCGGGTCTTTACTCACATGTCACCTTCTCAAGTGACACTAGGTCTAAAAATCATGGTTCTGTTCCTACCCCATATATCTAATCCACCTTCCCAGTGTCATTGTTTCCTGAACTTCCACCACATCCTAACAGATGACATAAGGTTCTTATTTGTCCTGCCTCTTGTCTGTCTCCTCCATGAGAATATCAACTACTAGACAACAGAGATCTTTGTTTCTTTCACTGTTGGATCCCTTTGCTAAGAAGGAGAAGGGTGCCAGGCACCCAGAAGATTTCAGTACATAGTAACTGAACAAATAGAATGTAGAGGAAGCAGTTTGCACATGGCTCCCCCACAGGCATATTGATTGCAAGCCTTAATGAAAGGGTGGTAATGACCTTCAGACCTGCACACCGAGAGGCTAAAAGTTTGACCATTTTTGTCCAAGCCTGAGTAGAGGTTGAAGGTAGAGGTGTCCAGCCCTTCCCTGTGGCTCAAAGGCTCAATTGTAGTGGCCTCTGCCCCCAATGGGCCAGCATCAATCTTTGCAGACCACAGAGGGTCTCTGCTGGCACCGGGCACGATAGCAATTTCGTCGTTGTTGTTCAGTCACTAAGTTTTGTCCAACTCCTTGCGACCTCATGGAGCATACGAGTCTCCTCTGTCCTCCACTGTCTCCCAAAGTCTGCTCAAATTCATGTCCATTGAGTCAGTGATGCCATCTCACCATGTCATCCTCTGCCGCCCTCTTCTCCATTTGCCTTCAATCTTTCCCAGCATCAGGGCAATTTAGGGAGCATATACTGGAAACTGGAAGGTCCCCCAAGGTCTGGTCATTTCTAGCCTCCCATTGTTGTGCCAGGGTTTTCACAAGGGCAAGAGGTCAAGGCTGGGATATTGGGGGGCAGCCTTCAGATAGAAGATGAAGATCATGGGTGCAGGCTGGATTGGGGGCTCTGACCTCTTGGGGGGAGCTGTTTAAAGTATACCACCCTCAACTGCCAACACAGCTGCTGTTTTGCAGCTCAGTTTGTGGGTAACGGCCAAGCAGGTGAGGAGGAGGAGTCCCCATGGAGGTTTTCTCCACTCCCCTCAACCCCTAGGGATGGGCATGATTTGCATAGATGTTTCCATTCTCTTCAGTTCAGGTGGGTGTTTGGAGCAGAAAAAAAGGCTCAAAACCAGCCTCCCAGGTTTTGGCAGAGAGTCAGGCCCCTGCAGGGCACATGGGCTCTCTCAGCCTCAGTTTTCCCTTCTGTAGAATGGGGGTATAGTTCCCCTTTCCTCATTTGGTTTGTGTCAGTCTTGAGCCTGTGTACCCTCAGATCACCCACTCCCTGTTCTGTCCCTGCCCCATGGTTAAGGTCTGACCCCTGCATAGGATAGCCCCTCTTTTGCCCACTGCTTTTTGCCCAGATTTAGTCAATGGCAGGCACTAAGGGTAGATTGGAGGGTGGGAGGATGGAACAAGCCAGAGTCGTTCTCCCCATTTGCTTCCCACATCATCTCCCACTGGACATAGCCTCCCTCTTTGTCAATTTCTCATCAACATAACCAATCCTGGTATTAAATCCCATCTGTTTGAGATACTTCTATTTTCCTAAATTGACTCTGACTCATTTGAAGAGACCCTGATGCTGGGAAAGATTGAGGGTAGGAGGAGAAGAGGATGACAGAGGATGAGATGGTTGGATGGCATCACCAACTCAATGGACATGAGTTTGGGTAGGCTCTGGGAGTTGGTGATGGACAGGGAGGCCTGGTGTGCTGCAGTACATGGGGTCGCAAAGAGTCAGACACGACTGAGTGACTGAACTGAACTAATGCAACGCAGTTGTGAAGGATTTTTATTTAAGATACAATTAAAAAAAAAAAAAGATGGAGAACGAAATGGCAACCCACTCCAGTATTCTTGCCTGGGAAATCCCATGGACAGAGAACCTGTCAGGCTACAGTCCATGGGGTTAAGAGAGTTGGACACAACTTAGCGACTAAACAAACTACATTTAGTACAAAATGCTCAAATGGAAAAATAAGTAGGTTTATACCTTTATGAACCCAGTGAAGTAAGCTAAGGATTCAAAAAATTCTTTTAAGTAATGTACTAATGGTTAATTAAGATTCATATCTCAGGTATTTTTCCTGGTTATATTTATAGTTATATTTTGAAGGGTTTTTTTTTTAGGTACATTAAAATATGACCTGCATTTAAAAAAAAAAAACCCAGAAATTCTTTTTTTACAGTGCACAGTTCTGCAAATTTCCACAAACATATGTAGTCATATTACCACCACCACAATCAAACTATAGAAAGGTTCCATCACCAAAAAATTCCACTATGCTTTTTTGTTGTCAGCCCCTCCCTCCACCCTCAGCCCCTATATATCCCTGGTTATTCATTGTATGTATAGTTTGGCCTTTTCTGAAATAACAGAAGGGGAATCATACAGTATGCAGCTTTTTGTGCCTGCCTTCTTTCTCCCACCACAATGCATCTGAGATTCATCCATGTTGTTCTATACCGCTGCTTTCTTTTATTGCCTGCACCACGTCTTAGTTGTGGGATTTCAGGGCTTTTTTTTTTTTCCCTAATGGAACGCTTCGTGAATTTGCCTGTCATCGTTGTGCAGGGGCCATGCTAATCTCAGTATCATTCCAGTTTTAGTATATGTGCTGCTGAAGTGAGCACCACATGCGAGGTCTTTAGTTGCTGCAGACAAGCTGTTAGTTGCAGCACGTGGGATCTAGTTCCCTGATCAGGGATCGAATCCAGGTCTCCCACACTGGGAGCCTGGAGTCTTAGCCACCAGACCTCCAGGGAAGTCCCACCACTAGTTCCTCTGAGAACTTGAAGTTTCAGATATTACATTCCTGAGTGGTCTTCCATGTGAAGACAAACTGCAGCATGTCTATTCATTCATTAAAGGAGCTGCTGTGAGCTTCTGATGGGTTGATATTTACACAGGACTTGGGACAGTAAACTGGCGCATGATGTATGTGTCAGCTGTTATTACTTTGCTGGAGCAGGGCTGAAGTGGGCTACGGGGGTTCCCCTCCCCTCACAGCACGTCTCCCTCATCTAGAAGAGAGAGCTGAGCCTGGGCTGCAGCTCCATCTGGTGCCGACGTGGCAGGGGTGGCCTCCCCCAGCGGCCTCCCTACCCCATCCCTGAAGCTGAAAGTGGGCCTCAAGCCCATGGGTGGATGAAACGAGGCCACTGCAGCTCCACAGCCTGCCAAGATCAGCATCTGGAAAGCCTCTCTGCAGCTGGGCCCCTCCCCCGCTTGTGCTGGGGTGATGATGAGAAAGTTGGGACCTGTCTCAGACACTGCTCCTCCTGCCAAAACCTGAGAGCTGGGGGATGGGGGTGGGGGGACAGTGGAGGCCCACTGGATCAAGGGACATTCTAGGCCTCATCCTCATAGGGGAGTTCACAAAATCGGGGGTGGAGACTTCCCTGGTGGTCCAATGGCTAGGACTCCAGGCTCCTGATGCAGAGGACCTGGGTTCCATCCCTGATCAGGGAACTAGACCCCCACATGCTGCCACTGAAAAATCCTGCAGGTGACCACTTAAGACCCCGTGTGCTGCAACTAAGACCTGGTACAGCCCAAATAAATAGATTAAAAAAATTTTTTTTTAATTGGAGTAGGGTGGGATCAGAGGTCAGAGGGATTCCTTCACCTCTGGACTGTGGAGAAGAACATTCTACACCTCACCAGTTGCTGATGTGGTTCTGAGCAATAACCACAGCCCTCCTATTCCAAGGCACCAGGGCAGGGATAGGGTGGGGGTGGGGGTGGGGGTGATGTTCACTGCATCAGGAGTGGGACAGGGACTTGGGATAAAAAGAAGAGCAGAGAGGGCTCTGGTTCAAATCCCACCACAATCGTGTGCCTCAATTTCCTTATCTTTAAAATGGGGTGATGTGGAAAGTGCAAAACTATGGGGACAGTGAAAAAAACCAATGGTTGTCAGTGATTAAGGATGAGGAGAGGGGAATGAATGGCCAGAGCACAGAGGGTTTTTAGGGTAGTGAAACTATCTGTATGATACTATAAGGGTGGATAGGTATCATTATTTTTTCTTCCATTTTTTCCCCATTTTGTTTAGTCACTAAGTCGTATCTGACTCTTTTGCAACTCCATGGACTGTAGCCCACAGGCCTCCTCTGTTGGTGGAATTTTCCAGGCAAGAATACTGGACATCTTCAAGAATGTCCCTTGAAGATCCCCTTCTCCAGGGAATCTTTTCGACCCAGAGATCGAACCTGCATCTCCTGCATTGGCAGGTGGATTCTTTACCACTGAGCCACCAGGGAAGCCCGTGTATCATTATGCTGCTGCTGCTGCTGCTGCTAAGTCGCTTCAGTTGTGTCCAACTCTGTGCGACCCCATAGACGGCAGCCCATCAGGCTCCCCCATCCCTGGGATTCTCCAGGCAAGAACACTGGAGTGGGTTGCCATTTCCTTCTCCAATGCATGAAAGTAAAAAGTGAAAGTGAAGTCGCTCAGTCGTGTCCGACTCTTAGCGACCCCATGGACTGCAGCCTACCAAGCTCCTCCACCCATGGGATTTTCCAGGCAAGAGTACTGGAGTGGGGTGCCATTGCCTTCTCCGATGTATCATTATACATTTGACCAAACCCATAGAATGTACAACACTGAGTGAACCCTCATGTACACCACGGACTTGGGGGGTGATAATGATGTATGTTTGTAGGTTCATCAGTGGTAACAAATGTACTACTCTGTTGTGGGGAGCTGTTGACAGTGGGGGAAGCTATGCATGTAAAAGGGGGTAGATGGGCCATTCTCTGTACTTTCTGCTCAATTTTCCTGTGAACCTAAGACTATTCTAAAAAACTAAAGTCTAGGGACTTCCCTGGTGGTCCAATGATTAAGTGCTTCCAATGCAAGGGGTGCAAGTTGGATCCCTGCTCTGGGAACTAAGATCCCATATGGCACTTGCTGCAGCCAAAAAATGAAAGAAAAAGAAAGTCCCTATAAAAAGTGGAATTATGATGATAACAATAATACCCACCTCCTAGGCGTGGAGGACTCATGCAGCCGCACCCAGCACAGTCTGTCTGTGTCTGTGAGCATTAGCCATTAGTGTCGGTGGCCCTGTAATTACAGAAGGCTGCTCCAAGCCTCTTCCTTTTCTTCTTTTTCCCTTGCTTGTGAGCTCGGTAAGAAAAGGGCCCCATTTCCTTCCTCTTCCACTGTTCTCTCACTTAGAGATTCCCGCTCTCTGAGTCCCCGCCACAGGGAGGTTCCAGCTTTCCTCTAGATAACCCGCCCCGCCACCGCCGCCCAGACGATCTGGGTGTCTACGCAAGTGGTTCCCAGTTCTCTAGCCTGTCCCCTCAGCTGACCCGGTGTAGATCTCATATGGCCCCAGTAATGGGAGGTGGAGGGGGAGGCGGAAGTTGCTTGCGGGTGTATCTGTGTGTCCCTGGGGACATCACCTTTGTCTAGGCGCCACGGTACCCCTAACAGACGGCCGGATGTATCTGCAGACTTGATATTACCCACACACTCCCCCCTCCCGCAGGTCCCTTGAGAGGACGGCAAACTGCTGAGGCAGCCTAGGCGAGCTGGGGAGGGGGGCACTTCCTCCCCAGTCTCAGGTCCTCACAGAGGGCTAAGATTTCCGCTCTGATAGCTCCCTTGCAAGGAAAGGACCTGGTTTGTCTTTGGTTTTTTTTTTTTGTGTGTGTGTGTGTGCCTTGTCCTCTATGGGTTGAACACCTGGTTTCTAGACTTTGCATGGCTGCACTTCATCTGGGCAGAGGATTCGGAGAGGTTTTGCTGAGGTTCCGAGTGGACCCCACCATCTAGCCCCGAAGCTTAGTGGACACTGAATCTGAGTCAGGAAAAGGAGCAAAGCCACTCTCCGGCTTTTTAAAATCTTCTCACCAAAGCCTTGCTACCTCGTGTGTTAGAACTGTTTGGTTTCTTCTGTCTCTTCCATTGGACTTTCAGTTTTGGATGGCAGAAACCAACAAGGTATCACTATAGCTAGCTCAGAGCATTCTCTGTTGCATTACATGAATATATATGCCACAGACACGTAACACTAATATATTGACTCTTAATATTTATTTCCTTATTGATAACTTAAATATGTGTATTCTTAATATAAATTCATTTCACAGTGACATGTTGAATAAATAGCACAGGTATGTTTATTGATGATGTTATTGTTGATTTATGTTATTGATACTATTTGTTATTATTATTATAGAAACAATTTTACAGCTAAAAAGCCTGGTGATTTGTTACTTCAATGTGATTTTTCATGTCTTTGTAAATTTTTTGAGTTTGTAATATGAGCTAAAAATTTCAAACATTCCCTCCCCCCAGGGTACCCCATGAAAAGTCTGGTCCCCTCTCACCTGTCCCCCTGCCCGCTCTGTGTCCCTCCCTGAGGGTAACCACTGTGACGGTGTCTTGTGCCTCCCCCCAACCCCCCTGATATGGCCTGGTTGTCCACAGGCAAATGTGTATGTATTTTCACCTGTCCCCCTGTCTCTCTCCCTGGAGGTAACCACTGTGACGGGGTCTTGTGCCTTCTCCCCAATACGGCCTGTTTCTCCACAGGCAAATGTGTGTGTATTTATACAGTCCTTATAAATAAATATATCCAGAAACGCAGGCAAGCGAGCAATGCAAACTCATCTACATTGTGCTTTTTTCATCTTACGTTGAAAACAGTTTCATATCAGGACGACTCCGATTTTCCTTTTTAATAGGCATAAATCAGGTCAGATCAGATCAGTCACTCAGTTGTGTCCAAATGGATCAACTTTAATTTCCTTTTTCAAAGTTTTGCTTTTCAACCTGATTTATGGAGTATGGTATGCATACAGAAGCGTGCACTAAACTTCTCTTTCTCTCTTTTTTATTGGTTGCATTTTTTGGGATTCAAGCATCCATAGTTTTTTTTTAAATTTCATCTTTTATGAAGCATGATTGACGTGTAAAATGGTAAGTTAAAGTGTACATCCAGGTGATTTGACATATGTATATACTGAAAGGATTCCCCCTCATCCAGTTAATGAACACATCTTTCACCTCACGTTTTTATCTTGTGTGTGTGTGTAACAGCAGTTCAGTTCTACTCTCAGCAAATTTCAATTCTTTGATACAGTATTATCAACTGTAGTCACTGTGCTGTATATTATATTCGCAGCCTTATTTATCTTATAACTGAAAGTTTGCACCCTTTTGCTAATCTCTCCCCATTTCCCCCACACCCCAGCATCTGGCAATCACCTTTCCTACTCTCTGTTTCTATAAGTTTTTTTTAAAGATTCCAGTATAAGGGATAGCATGCAGTATTTAGGGGCCTCCCCTGTGGCTCAGTGGTAAAGAATTCACCTGCAATACAGCAGCTGCAGGAGACCCTAGGTTGGGAAGATCCCCTGGAGGAGGGCATGGCAACCCACTCCAGTATTCTTTCCTGGAGAATCCAAATGGACAGAGGAAAACGGAAGGCTACAGTCCATGGAGTTGCAAAGAGTTGAACACAACTGAAGTGACTTAGCACGCATGTGGTACTTGTTTTTGTCTGGCTCATTTCGCTTAGCATAAAGCCCTCAAATTTCATCCATGTCGTTGAAAATGACAGAATTTCTTTTCTAATCAGTGAACAATATTCCATTATGTATATGTGTATGTATATATATGTATATTTATGTGTGTGTGCATTCTCAGTTACTCAGTCGTGTTCGACTATTTGTGACCCCATGGGCTGTAGCCTGCCAGGCTCCTCTGTCCATGGGGATTCTCCAGGCAAGAATACTGGAGTGGGTTGCCATTTTCTACTCCAGGGAATCTTCCCAACCCAGGAATTGAACCCTCATTTCCTGCATTGGCAGGTGGATTCTTTATCCCCGGGGGACACCGTATGTATAAATGAATCTTACATCTTTATCCATTCATCTGTTGACAGACACAAGTTGTTTCCATATCTTGGCTACTGCAAATAATACTGCAACAGATGTGGAAGTGCAGATACCCTTTTGTGTCATTTTGCTTTACAACACTCTTTACTGAAGTATATTAGACATACGAGGAATTCCCTGGTGGTCCAGTGGTTAAGATTCCTCACTTTCACTACCAAAAGCCTGCGTTCTATCCCTGGTTGAGGAACTAAGATCCCACGTGCTGTACCGCACAACCAAATACACACAGAAGAGTGTACCTACCCTCTCCCTGTTTTTTCTTACACTGTCTGGGTATCAGGGCTTCCCTGATGGTTCAGACAGGAAAGAATCTGCCTGCAACGTGGGAGACCTGGGTTCCCTCCCTGGGTTGGGAAGATCCCCTGGAGGAGGGCATGGCAACCCACTCCAGTATTCAGTAATCCACAAAGAGTCGGACACTAAGTGACTAAGCACACGTCTGCGTACAAGCAGTCTAACTTTCAGCTTAATTGATCAATTAATTTTTTTGACCACATGGCTTCTTAGTTTCCTGACCAGAGACTGAACCTGGGCCATGGCAGTGAAAGCCCCAAGTCCTAACCACTGGACCGCCTGTGAATTCCCTCAACGTAACTTATTGTTGGAATAGGCCAAGTATGTACATGTTACAAAAGTCAAAAGATACAAAAGCACTCACAGAGTGAAAGTTATGTCCCTCCCATGCCGTCCCCTATCTTTCAGTTCCTCTCCCAGGAAATTTATCAGTTTCTTCTTTCTGTAATACTTTAGATATTCTGAGCAAGTATGTGTGCATGCTAAGTTGCTTCAGTCGTGTTCAACTCTTTGTGACACTATGGACTGTAGCCCGCCAGGCTCCTCTGTCCATGGGATTCTCCAGGCAAGAATACTGGAGTGGGTTGCCATTTCCTCCTCCAGAGGAAACTTCCTGACCCAGGGATTGAACCCAAGTCTCCTGCAGCTGCTGCGTTGCATGAAAATTCTTTACCACTGAGCCAGTGGAGAAGCCCTGAGCAAGTATAGTAGAACATCAACTTGGGACAGGGAGTTTTATCTGTTTTGTTTCCTGATATATCTCCAGCCTTTGAGAATGGTGTCTGGCACATGCGGGTGCTTACTGTATTGTGGTAAGTAAACATATAAGCAGATGATGTATTCATTTCCACAAATAGTGCCTTTCTGTACATAGGTTCCATGAAGGGAAGGACTTTTTTCCCTTTTCTGTTCACTGCTATGCCTGTGCGTGGGATCTTGGACACTCAGTCATGTTTGACTCTTTGTGACCCCATGGACTATAACCTGCCAGGCTCCCTTGTCCATGGAATTTTTCCAGGCAAGAATATGGGAATGGGTTGCCATTTCCAAAGGAGTGAGGGACATATCGTCTAGTCCCTGATTTCACACGCACACATCAGTAAATGCAGGTGGGCTTCATCTCTGCGGCCAGGCACACAGAGATGCCCAGGAAAAGCTCAATGGGAAAAAATGGGAAACTAAAGAACTGGCTAGGACTTCCCTGGCAGTCCAGTGGTTAAAACTCTGTGCTGCCACTGCAGGGGGCATGGGGTTTGATCCCTGGTTGGGGAATTAAGATCCCTCATAGCTCAGCCAAAAAGACTGGGACCCAACTTAAAAAGCAAGAATTAGCTTGGGCCCGCTGGTCGACCACAAGGAAAATACCCAATTGGACAGAGGCAGTGGAGGCTGCTGAGTGCTCCCCCAGTCTTCTAGGGCAGAGGGGCCAGGGCCTCAATTCTGGGGCCTTATTAAGGCAAAAACCAATCCATTCTTTGTGGCAGGGCCTAGCACATAGTGGGCTTCCCTGGCTCAGTGGTAAAGCATCCACCCATCAGTGGGTCCTGGGTCAGGAAGATCCCCTGGATAAGGAAATAGCTACCCACTCCAGTATTCTTGTTTGGGAAATCAAAATCCCAAGGAGGAGTCCAGGGCTACAGTCCAAGGGGTTGCAAGAGTCAGACACCACCTAGCGCCTAAACCACCGCCACCACCTAGCACATAATAGGAACTTGCTTTTTTGTTGGATGAACACACAGTGGGCGCTTAATGCCTGTTTGTTGTGTTGACCTTAGTAGGTGCTTCCTGGCTCCTTGCTGAATAAGTAAGGCAATTCCTTGCCCTCCTGCAATTCCAGGATCCCAGGCAGGGGCCAAGAGTATATCTGCAATCCAAGACAGTTATTTCAGGTTGAGGCCACCTGGGCAGGAGCGACTGGACAGTACGGGTCTGCGTGACGTCATGCGTTGGCCGGTTCTCACGGGTGGGGGCTGGGAGGGGGCAGGGCTGGAGGTGGGGGTGCGGACAAAGGGACCCTGTGCGCCTCCCCCACGCCCGCCCTCGCGCGCGCCCCGCTGAGCTGATCACATCTGGAATTCATTGCTGCTGCCGCCGGCCGGAAAGGAGGAGGCGGAGACAGGGCGCGGCGAGTGGGGGGGCCAAGGCGGCTCTTCCCTCCCTGTCCCTGAGTCCCCAGTCCCCAGCCCCGGGACGCAGTGGAGCCCGGCGGGCAGTCCCAGCCCCTGCCGCGGCCGTCCCGGGGGACGCAGGCGCCAAAGCCCCTCCGGCCCGGGCAAGGAGCCGGATCGGCCTAGCCAGGTGAGCGTGCGTGGCGAGGGGGAGGCAGAAAGGGCGGGCCCGGGTCCCCGGAGGTCTCGGATCGGAGCTAGGAAAGCCCGCTAGGGGTCGGGGGCTCCCTGGGCGCGCACGCACTGCTGGTCCT
Organism: Bos indicus; assembly: GCF_029378745.1. Taxonomy (NCBI): domain Eukaryota; kingdom Metazoa; phylum Chordata; class Mammalia; order Artiodactyla; family Bovidae; genus Bos; species Bos indicus. Next base: position 14,507,827 of record NC_091766.1, on the reverse strand, counting down.
CCGGTTGCACCCAGGGAGTGGTCATCGTGCGCCCTCTCCACGATCCTAGGAGGCCCCATTGCCTTGGCCGCGAACCCCCAGACTGAGTTCCCCGCCTTCTCCAGCGGCAGGAAGTTGGCCGGGAGGAGAAGGCGGAATCCAAGCGCTTTCGGTCGGAGACTGGGAGGCAGGATGGCGTGCACCCCGGACCAGGGGGTTTGGGGACTGTGTATGGGGGAGGGGAGGACGCCCCTCTTCGCTGACTCTGGCTGGACGCTGGCGAAAGGTGCTGCGCTCCGCAGTACAGCCAAGCCAAGGGGCGGGGCTCCGGAGGAAGGCAGATGCCCACCTCCTGCACTTCTGATCCTCTGCCTCAGTTTCCCTGAGTAGTTCATCTCTTCCAGTCCTCCGCCCCGCCTCCCGTGGGGTCGTGGCTTTGTTCTGGAAGGAAAGTGAACCTGAGGCTGCGTGGCTTCGGCGCCTCTTCTTTCCCCTGGGGCCTGGGGATGGGGCGCGGGCGCGGGCACGCGTGCCGCCGACCCCGCGCGGTTCTGGGCCCAGACAAGCGTGGGAACCTAGCCCACTCCTTCTGGCACGAGTTGACTCATCGGGGATTTCCATCCCCTTACCAGACTCTTCCCTAGTCAGACACTCCAGGCGCCACGCGCTGAGCCCACGGTGCCCCGCGTGGCGCGACACGGGCGCGGCACTCGCGGTGCAGCTGTCGCTGGACCCCTCACCCCGCCTCTCCCCAGTCCTCTGGGAAGATCGAGGCGGGGCCCCGGGCTGGACGCACAGGCGTCGCCCATTCCCACTTGGAGACTTGGGGGTCCCCTGCGTGCGGCTGTCGCGGAAGAAAGGAGGCGCGGCCCCAGAAGCAGCCAGTGTGGATACCGTGCATTCCACCGCCAGATAAGGAGGCCGAGACTGCGGCCCAAGGGCGGGGGCGGGTTGTGCGTGTCTCCAAGGAGACGCTGGGCTTCGCCTGGTGGGGGTGGCCTGCCAGCGGACCAGAGGTGTCTCCAGCCTCCTTTACTGTTGTCTGAGCCTGGGCTGAGTTTAGGAGCCTCCACCCTCGGGGGCCCTCGTTCACTTGTTCATTCATTCATCTATTCATCCATCTATCCATTCATCCATCCATCCCACACATTTTCTGAGTGCTTTCTAAGTATGCCAGGCATTCTTCCAGGGACTGAAGGATTTAGTTGCTGGCCTCTGACACACATTCAACCATGGAAGCTGACAAAAAACAAGAAATACAATGATAATTTTTGAAATTGGCAAGTGCTGTGAATATAATAAAAGATGCTGTGATAGAAAGGGCCTAGGGAAGGTGGCTAGGATAGCCTAGTGGTTAGAGGCCACTAAACAGAAACCTGAAAGATAGGAAGGCCATGCCAGGTGAACAAACAGCAGAGGCAAAAGCTCTGAGGTCGGCATGGGGCTGAAACGTGAGAGGCCAGTGTGGTTCAGTGGAATGGCTCTGGGGGAGAGTGGGAGGAGGGGAGGTGGGCAGGGGTCACTTTGGATACTGGGGAACCATGGAAGAGTTTGGAGGTGAGGAGTGACATATTGAAGCTATAAATTTAAAAGCTCCCCCTGGCTGCTGCATGGAGAATGGCAGTATAGGGGGGTTTGGATGCATGCATGTGAGCTTGGTCGTGTCTGACTCTTTGTGACCCCTGGACTGTAGCCTGCCAGGGATTTCCTCTGTCCTTGGGATTTCCTAGGCCAGAATACCAGAGTGGATTGCCTTTTCCCCCTCCAGGGGATCTTCCCGACCTAGGGATTGAAATGCAGGCAGATTCTTTACCACGAGCCACCTGGGAAATGGAAACTGAAGGGAAACGGAGCCCAGGGGGATATCCTAGGGCAAGGGGTATGGGATCTGTGAATGCCCAGAGGAACAGTAACCACAGGGCATGCCTCCATAGAACTTGCGGGATGGGCTCCTGGAAGCCACTGAGACTTCCTCCTGCCTTCCTCTCTCTTTAATCTCCCCCTGAACAGTCTTGGTGTGTCTCGCTTTCCTTCCCTCCAAACCCCATCGCTTGTCCCTCTTGCTTCAGGCCTGGCCATTCCCCAGTGCTGAGCCTAGTGACCTCTTACTGAGCATCTGGGAGGTGACTGCCTTGGTGAAGATGAAGAGGAGTCAGGCTCTGCGTTAGCCACGCCTGGGAGCCTGATGCAGGGAGGGGAAGCAGGCCAGGCCTGTATTTGCCTCAGGGTGACTGTGCCAGCTCCAGCCTCCAGACCCTGGTTCCTCTTTCTGGGAATCGTCCTAATGGAGAAGAAAGAGGCATTCGTCTTCTCTAACTAACCACCCTTCCTTCTGAGGCTATAAGAAGTGATGGTAGTCTCCCAAGGAAGAAGACGACATTTTGGTCAGTCCCTGGGGTATGAGGACTGAAACCACTTCTTATTTATCTAGGAATCGGCCATAAATCTTTCTCTGGGCCGCCAGACAGGAGAGAGGTTTGAGGGGCGGTGCAGGGGGCACACCCTGGGTTCTAGCCCACCAGCAAGGGTGCTTCCCAGACCTGCCACAGGCCCTCAGTTCTCAATTATGATCCCCAGGAGGGGGCCAGTAGGCCAGGGCAGCTCGAGGGTGACTGGTCGGGGTGACCCAGCGGTCAGGCTGTGGTTCAGACTCTCCCCGGGGACATCCACAGTCTTAACAATGTCCTCGAAAAGAAATGAGCTCCAACCGCCTGGAAAGAGCCCGCTCAGTAGTGCAAACCATAGAGCGCCCCCAACTGGGCCAATCAAATGTCGAGGATGCAAAGCTCAGGCCAATAGGCCTGAGTTGCTCAATACTCTGGGATTGAAAATAAGCCAATCAGAGCGCGGGGCTGTTTCTGGCCTGTCGGTCGGTCTGGTAAGGCCCAAGACCTGGGCCAAGCCCGCTGCAATGGGCAGAGGGCATCGGGGCGCCTGGGCCCCGTCCGGCAGGGAAACAAGGGGCCTCTGTGTGGCTATCTGGGCGGAGCGACAGTCCCTGGGGATGCGCACAAGCCTTTCTCTGTTCCCAAACTAGGACGGATGTCCTTTTGCCCAGGGGGAGCAGCTGCCTCTATCAGGCCGGGGGCCAGGGCGCCCCTCCGAGGGGGTGTCCGAGACTGAGATGGCTGGGCGACCCCAGAAGCCCCTCATCATTCCCAAGCTCACTGAGAACCAGCCTAACCAGCCTTTTCTGGAACCGGTGCTCCTGGCATGCACGAGGTCCTTGCAAGGCATGTTTCCAGGGACTTTGGGAGGGCTGTTCCCGTACCCGCCCCCCTCCATTAACTAACTGCTGGTCTGGAGCTTCTTCCTGGCCCCCGTGAAAGGCAGACCCTACACCAGTTCCTCTGAGACCACCTCCTGGCCCCCGCCCCAATTCCCAAGGGGGGGAAGGCCATGGTATTGGCCTCTAACCCTCTCTGCCTACGCTCTCCTTCCAGCCCCCTCCCCCAACGGCTCAGTTTTCCTTGGGAGAGGGGTGACTCAGGCTTTCATGGAAGGGAATACCATCCCCTCCTCTTCCCCGCGGGGCTGCACGCCCCCTCACCACTCACATGACTTCGGCCCAGCTGCCCCATCCTCCCAGCCAGGACCTCCCAGAAGGGTCTTCTGTGGCTCCCCTATCCCATCATCCCCTCCCAGCCTTCCCCACACCGGATGTGACTGGAGAGCAAAGACTCCACCCTGTGTGTTCCAAGGCCCTCACATCTGGATTTCATCCTGGCTGGGGAGGGGGGTGCCACAGGGCCCTGCCCACCCAGCTAAGACCCTGTGTCCCAGGGCAGGGCTAGATGGTGCTGATGAGAACAGGCTGTTGTGGACTCTTGCCCAGCTGGCTCACTCAACATCCCCTCCCAAAAGACTGGGAGGAAGGCACCTAGTCCCTACCTATGGTATGGCAGGAAGAGGGGAGCTAATAATATTAGCTAATATTTATTACGTGCCTGCTATGTGCTAAATGTGCTGCATGTATCATTCAACAGGATTTTCCCATCACCCCTCTAAAATGGGCTTTCTTCTCCCCATTGCACAGATGAGGCCACTGAGACCTAGAGACCAAGCATCGAGTGACTTGGCCCAGCATCCCACACCATGTCAGATATGGGAGTGGGGCTGAACCCTGGATTGCCTGCAAGGTCTATGTCCTTGAAGATGATGTGACCTCTGTAATGCTCAAACCTCGGGGCCGCCCTGGTGTCTCCCCAAAACCTTATCTTGGGAACACCTAGGGCCTCTAGGCTTAGACCCAGCCTGAAGTCCAGAGCAGTGGGTGGTAATGAGCAGGGGATGGTGCTATCAGCGACCAGCATCTCGCTGACCCAGGTTGGCAGGTGGCACGGGGCCCGAGGCTCCAGTGTATTCAAGAAAGGAGACAAGCCTCCAGGTTCTGGCTAAGACTCCCTCTCTGGGTGGGTGGGTAAGGCTTCTAGAAGTCTACTTCACGTCTCTTATGCCCTTTAGGGGAGCTTCTGTTCCTTTGCAAGACACTGTAGTCTAGAGGTTTTAGACGCTTTGGAGTGGGTCTCTGAGGCTCTGCCACTGACTAGTTTCGAGGCTTTGGGAAAGTGAATTGATCTCTCTGGGTTTCCCATTTGTAAAGCAGTGCTCGTTTGCTCAGTCACTCAGTCGTGTCTGACTCTTTGTGACCCAGTGGACTAAAGCCTGCCAGGCTCCTCTGTCCATGGGATTCTCTATACAAAAATACTGGAATGGGTTGCTATGCCCTCCTCCAGGGGATCTTCCCAACTCAGGGATCGAACCTGCGTCTCTTGCCTCTCCTGCATTGTCAGGCAGATTCTTTACCACTAGTGCCACCTGGGAAGCCCCCCATTTGTAAAGCAAAGATGACAATAATTCTGACTTCATGTGACAGAGCTGGAACGTGAACCACAGCCTAGTCCAGAGTCAGTCCAAGCTGCAGCCACAGCACTGACCTGTCTGTCTGTGTTTTCTCTCTGCAGCATCAACAGCCCCATGGCCCCGGCTGGCTACTGAGCCCCACCATGGGCGGCGTGTACTCAGAGTACCTAAGCTCCAGCAAGGTCAGGGAACACTATAATTACACCAAGGAGAGTCCCGACACAAAGGATACGCCCTCCCGTCAGGTGGCCTCGGCCCTCATCATCCTCCTGTGTTGTGCCATCGTAGTAGAGAACCTGCTGGTGCTCATCGCAGTTGCCCGCAACAGCAAGTTCCACTCGGCCATGTATCTGTTCCTGGGCAACCTAGCAGCATCAGACCTGTTGGCGGGCGTGGCCTTCATAGCCAATACCTTGCTCTCGGGTTCAGTCACACTGGGGCTGACACCTGTGCAGTGGTTCGCCCGCGAGGGCTCTGCCTTCATCACGCTCTCCGCCTCCGTCTTCAGCCTCCTGGCCATCGCCATTGAGCGGCACGTGGCCATTGCCAAGGTCAAGCTCTACGGCAGCGACAAGAGCTGCCGCATGCTGCTGCTCATCGCAGCCTCGTGGCTCATCTCGCTGGTCCTTGGCGGCCTGCCCATCCTCGGCTGGAACTGCCTGGGCCACCTGGAGGCCTGCTCCACCGTTCTGCCGCTCTACGCCAAGCCCTACGTGCTCTGCGTGGTGACCATCTTCTCGGTCATCCTGTCGGCCATCGTAGCTCTGTACATCCGCATCTACTGCGTGGTCCGCTCCAGCCAGGCCGATGTGGCTGCCCCACAGACGCTCGCCCTGCTCAAGACGGTCACCATCGTGCTGGGTGTCTTTATCTTCTGCTGGTTGCCCGCCTTTAGCATCCTCCTCTTGGACTATGCCTGTCCGGTCCGCACCTGCCCTATGCTCTACCAGGCCCACTACTTTTTTGCCTTCGCCACCCTCAACTCGCTGCTCAACCCAGTCATCTACACGTGGCGCAGCCGGGACCTGCGGCGGGAGGTGTTACGGCCGCTGCAGTGCTGGCGGCAGGCAGCAGGGATGCAAGGGCGGCGGGACAGAACCCCGGGCCACCACCTCCTACCCCTTCGCAGCTCCAGTTCCCTGGAGAAGGGCATGCACGTGCCCACGTCACCCACATTTCTGGAGGGCAACACAATTGTGTGAGGGGCAAGTGGGCTGACAGCCAGGCCACCTTGGCAGAGAGTTCCATGGAGAAGCTCCAGGGACCCGGGACAGAAATGGGGCCGAGGGGGGCAGGGGTTGCCAAGTAAGATGCCCCCATTTCACAGACCCGGGTGACGCTGAAGATTTTTCATGCTTGGGATGGTCGACTGAGGCTTTGACCAGTCAGATGGCACAGTGGCAGCAGGGTCCTGGGGCTCAGCATGGTGACCTCGTTGGAACTGGATTGTGGGGAGGACTGGGGACGGGGGTGGAGTGGGGGAACCTGGAAAGGGCCTGAGTGACAGCAGGCAGGTGCTCTAGTGGAACACAGCAAAAGAGCCATTTCCAACCCCGTCTGAAGGATGTCAGCATTTCACAACGCTGACCTGCCGCCCTGCTTCTGACTCCCCTCTCTGAATTTACCATCCCCCCTTGCCACCTTCTTCTGGCCACCTCGGAGCCTACTCCCCTGGAACCACTGTGTCCCTAGGGGCTGGAGACCTCCTCTCTGACCTTTCTGGGTGGCCCTGGGGCTAACAGTTCCTGGCCTCAAATCCACAGCTTCCCCAAATGTCACCAGCTGCCACTCTGGCAACTTCTTCCTTGTCTTTTCTTCTCATTCTACAAGTGAGATGCCAGGAAACCACGTGGGGGGTGGGGGGGACTAACCCCCATTCTCAGACCTCATCGGCCAGATTGCACTACTGGGGGCTCAGAAGAGTCACCCAGGGCTGAGAAAACTGGTCTGGGGACCTGAGGAGGGCTCTCCCAGTGGGGCAGGGTGGAATAGGAGAAAGTTCTAGGGGAGCTGTTGACACCAGACCTCTGGCCCCCCATAAAATAACCACCCTTCCTCAAGCTCCACTCACTTCCAGACCCAGCCAAGATACCCAATCTAAGGCAGGACAGCCTTGAGCCTCCTGTGCCTGCTTTCCAGCTACATCAGATGGAGCACAGGGGGTGGGGGTACCAAGGACAATGGTGGGATACCCTCTTTTAACCCACTCCAGAAGGACTTTGCTAAATTCTGTGGATGGAGGGAAGGGATATTGCGGTACAAACATGTATTTATGTGCGTCTGTCAGTGTCTGTGCGTGTGTGTGTGTGTGTGTGTGTGTATGTGTGTGTGTGTGTGTAATATCTGTGGTCCCCTCCCCTTGCCATGTCTCCCAGGATGCATGCTATTTTGTCTCCTCTCGTCTGTAATGAAGCTGCCAAAGAGGGGTCTGGTCCCTGCACCGACCCCTGTGTCATTGCTGGCTTATCTCCCCACTGGAGAACTGGGGTGCAGCTCACCTGGGGGTGGGGGGAAGGAACCCTCACACCTGAAAGTGATTTCTTGTGACTGCAAAGGCTGGGGGAGGGGATCTTTGGGGGGGCAAGGAGCCAGTTGGGGGCTTGTATCCCCTTACACAGCTCCCCGGATGCCCCTCCTGCCAGAGACTCAGGCCCAGGCCAATAAACGGTTCAGTGTCTGTTTCTGGTGGTGGTTGTCTTTTGAGTCTTAAGGCAGCGGTTGCCCCATTAGCACCCTGGGGGTGGGTGGGGGCAGGGAGGGTGGCTGCTATCCAGACCACTCATCCTTTTCCAGCCTTGCGGTTCATTTGTTCCCCTCCCCCTCCCCCTGTCAGAGCCAGGATCTCAGTGGCTTCTGAGAAAACCGGGTAAATACTGACGTCCTCCCCACCCCTGGGCAGTTGTCTGGCCCTTCCCAGTGATTAATTAGTCCCAGGACCTCTGTGCCATCCTTCAAAGAGAAAGTCTGGCAGGTGGTGGGGGCACCCCTTCTTCGTCCCAAGTGCACATTCCTGCCAGGGAGCTGGAGAGATGGTCTTGGGAGACACAGACTCAAATACCCCTCTAAAGCCCAGTGTTCCCTAAGTGAATGGCCAACCTCATCACGCACTTTCTTTTTTTCCCCCCTTAATTATTTATCTGGCTGTGCCAGGTATTAATTGTGGCATGCAAGATCTATCTTTGTTGTGGCATGCAAGATTTTTAGTTGCAGCATGTGAACTCTTAGCTGTAGCATGTGGGATCTAGTTCCCCGACCAGGGATAGAACCCTGGGCCCCCTGCATTGGGAACATGGAGTCTTAGCCACTGGACCACCAAGGAACTCCCCAGCAAGCACTTTTCAGGCAGGAAGACAGAATCCTCAGGAGACAGGAGTTACTGATAAACTCCTTTTATGGAGATGAGGATTCAGAGAATTTAAATGAGCGGCTTAGGGTCACACAGCTGGTTGGGAAAGTGCCTGGCTGGATTTTTTTTTTTTTTTTTTAGTAATCATAAATGTTCCTGTCTGGATTTGAACTCAGACGGGCTGACTCCAAATCCTACCAGTTCCACCAGTGGGCCAGAGAAAGGATCCTCAATCCCCTCTTTGCCATGGAAGGAGTGGGGAGTGTGAGCATCCAGGCCCCACCAGCACCCCACCACCACCACCCCCTATCCCCGATCCAGGAGATGCCCAGCTGGGATGCAGCTGAAAAGTGGCTCCGTAACTGGGCTCCGGGATGGCACTCCCTTCTTTGTCCACAGGCACAGGGCCCAGCGGCTCCTTTGAAAATAGATCTGGAGCTTTGATGGGGAACCCAGGCCCTCAAACCAAAGCTCTGCCCAGCAACACCTACACAAAGCTAGGACAGCCAGTGGAAGAGAGGAGTGAAGCGGATGGTGGCCAGAGACTGAGACCCGCACATGTGCGCGCACACACACACCCACCCCCATCGGAATTCCCCTTCCTCCAGCAGTTCAGAGACAACCTCTGTTTGGAGGTTGGAAGGAGGTTGTTGGGATTGGGAGGAGGAAGAGGCACAGACCAGGCCAGAGTCAATAAATTTCCCCCAAACACCCACATGTTTCCTTCACCTCCTCCTTCCAGCCTCCGCTCAAATGCCACCTCCTCAGAGAAGCCTGCTCTGACCACCTTCTTCCTCTATCTAGTCCCTCACCTGCTTATCAGCTGGCAGAGTAATATACATCGGTCTTATTAAGTCGCTAGGTCATGCTGCAGTCTTTTGTGATCTCATGGACGTTAGCCTGCCAGTCTTCTCCATACATGGGATTTTCCAGTCAAGGATACTGGAGTGGGTTGCTATTTCCTTCTGCAGGGGATTTTCCCAGCCCAGGGATCGAACCCACGTCTCCTGCATTGACAAGCAGATTTTTTACCACCAAACCACCAGGGAAATCCATTAGTAACTAAGAGAAACTGATTTCTCACTCATGTACAAGAATTTCAGAGAAAACTGAACCTGGTTAAGAATGATCACTTACACTTCAGTCCAGGCTCCTGTCTATCTATCTATTCATACATACATCTACCTAAATATTTCACTTTTCCTAAGGACAAGGCATTCTCTTACAAAACCCAGTAGAATGGTCAAAATCGGCAAATCTACAAACCTTAATCAGATTTTACCAACTGTCCCATTGCCGACTTTGACAGCAGAAGAAAACCCCAGCTTGCTGTATTCACTTGTCTTTTTAGTTACCTTCAATCAGGACAGTTTCGGAAGCTTTGTCTTTTGTAACCCTGACATTTTGGAAAAATATATGTCAGTCATTTGGAAGCACGTCCTTCAGCAGAAGTTTGGTGTTTTCTCATGATTAGATTCAGGTTATGGATTTTTTTTTTTTTGGCAGAAATACCAAAGAATTGATAGGTCTTTCTCAATTAGTTCTGTCAGTAACAATGTTAACTGATCACTTGGAGATAGGGGCAAAGTTTCTCCATTTTAAAGTAACTATTTCCTCCTTTGAAGTTAAGTATCTTGTGGGGAGGTCCTTTGAGACTGCAAACAATTCTGTTACTCATCAGATTTACTCATTTAGCATCCATTCTTGTCTGAATAAATTAATACTGGGTATTTTTAAGAAAATTCAGATGATATCACACCATTTCATTTGTAAGTGCTCTCCTTTTTATCTTTTTTTTTTTTTTTAAAGAGCAACACTTAAAAAAAAAACTTAACCACAATATTGTGATCATACTTACATGTTTATCGGAAGTATCAGTCTGTTAAAATTCCCCCATCAGGTGTTTTTCAATTGAAGTACAGTTGAGTTACAATGTTGCATCAGTTTCAGATATCAGTTTTTTTTTCTTTCTTTCTTTGATGTGTTTGAGTCAGAATCTAAAGGAGATCCTCACATGGCATTTTGTTAACCAATCTCTGAAATATTGCTTAGCAAGTTTGTCTAACCTGGTTAAACAATAGGTTTAAACCAGGTTAAACCTATTTAACCTTGTTTTATAAGATTTCCTTTCCCTCTTTCTTTCTTGTTTTTTTTTTTTTTGGTAATTCATTCACATAAGAAGTTAGGTTGGGATTTCCCTGGTGGCCCAGTTGTTGGGACTTGGGATTCCATACTTGCAAGTGGCATGAGTTTGATCCCTGATGAGAGATCTAAGACCGCATGTGCTTCGAGGTGGGGGCCAAAAAAAAAAAGGACCAGGCTGTTTGCTCTGCAGTTTCCCCTAGTTTGGTATTGGCTGATGGCATCTCCTTATTATGTCATTTAACGTTTGTCTTTTTCCCCAGTCAAATTCAAAAATGGAAAGAGATTCAATTCTTTCTAAGTGGTGCTGGAAACTCTCACCAGGGGGATATAAAGTCTGGCTGTCTTCGTTACTGAGGACTATCAAGGGTTCACATGCCATCAGCCTCATCCTGCCTTTGTAAATTTTCCTTTGACTGTCCCCTACTGGTTTGATAATCTGTGGACTGTTGCTTAGACCTGTCACTTCATTAGCCATCTTCTTATTCTCACATTCTGGCCATCTTTTTCATTTGTCTACAAAGCAAATGTACTCCCCCAGATTCAGACATCTGAATCAGACGTACCACTTTCAGATGTACCACTTTTCCCTAAGTGTCTTGTCCAAGAATAGTGAAATTTGTATGAAAGGGGAATGAATTTGGGTAGGTGTGACTCATTGTCGGTGGCATTTTGGGTGTTAGTTTTAAAAGTGTATACTCTATCTAAAATGGAAAAAAAAAAAAGAAAAACCAGATCTGAACCTCAACTCTAACACTTGACAACCCAAGTAGACTTTCAGTAAGTCACCTGACAAGTCTTAGCTGGTTTCATTGTCTGTAAAATTGTAGTTCATAATCCTAACCTCAAATCCAAGATGGCCCTGGCATTTTGGAAAACAGTTTGGCAGTTTCTTAGAGAGGCAAACCTAAACTTACTATGGTCTTCCCTTGTGGCTCAGCTGGTAAATAACCCGCCTGCAATGCTTGAGACCTGGGTTCGATCCTTGGGTTGGGAAGATCCCCCAGAGAAGGGAAAGTTACCCACTCCAATATTCTGGCCTGGAGAATTCCATGGACTGTATAGTCCATGGGGTCACAAAAAGTTGGACACGACTGAACGACTTTCACTTTCAAATTTACCATGCGGCCTAGAAATTTCACTCCAGGTATCTACCCAAGAGAAATGAACAGGTGTGTCCACAGAGACTTATCTGTGTATACATACAGCAGCATTTTTCATAATAGTTCCAAAGTGGAAACAACTCAAATGTCCATCAGCTGATGAATGGATCAACACGATGTGGTTCACCCATATGATAGAGTATAACTCAACAATAAAAAAGGAACAAAATACTGACATGATAATACAATGGCACCCAAAATAATTATGCTCAGAGAAAGAAGTCAGACACAAAATATCATAAATTATATGGTCCATTATGGGCTTCCCTGGGGGCTCAGTGGTAAAGAACTCTCCTGCAATGCAGGAGATGCAAGAGATTCAAGTTCAAGTCCTGGGTCGGAAAGATCCCCTTGAGGAGAAGATAGCACCCACTCCAGTATTCTTGCTTGAAAACTCCCATGGACAGAGGAGCCTGATGGGCTACAGTCCATGGTGTCTGAAAGAGTCAGACAGGACTGACCAACCACACACAACACAGCACATGGCCCATTTTGTGAAATGTCCATAAGAGGCAAATCTATGGAGACAAAAAGTAGCTTGGTGGTTTCATGGGGTTGAAGGTAGGAATGGGGATTAATTGGAACCGGGCATGAAGATTCTTCTTGGAGTGATGGAAATATTCTAAAACTGGATTGTGATGATAATTGCACAACTTGGCAAATTTACTAAGGAAACAGTGATTCCTATGCTTAAAATGGGTGAAAATTTTGTGGCCTATACATTTTACTTCAATAAGCTTATTCAAAAAGAATTCCAAATTCTCAAATACATATTGAACCCTCTGTTTTATTCCTACCCTCAGTGATCTTAGGACTTCCCAGGTGGCACAATGGTAAAGAATCCACCTGCCAATGCAGGAGACGCAGGAGACAGAGGTTTGATCCCTGGGTTTTGAAGATCCCGTGGAGTAGGAAATGGCAACCCACTCCAGTATTCTTGCCTGGAAAATTCCATGGATAGAGGAGCTAGGTGGGCTACCGTCCTTGAGGTCGTAAAAAGTCGGACACAACTGAGCACACATATACTCAGAGATCTTACATGCTAGTAGGGGAGACAGGCCCTAAATGCAAATATATAATACAGTTTAGGAAGTTTCCTTTATGGAAAACAGTATGGAGGTTCCTCAAAGGATTAAAAATAGAACTGTCATATGATCCAGCAATCTCACTTCTGGGTATATATCCAAAGGAAATGAAATCAGTATCTTGAAGAAATATCTGCTCCAACATGCTCACTGCAGTATTACTCAGAGTAGCCGAGATATGGAAACAACCTAAGCATTCATCAATGGATGAATGAATAAAGAAAACGTGATAAATGGCTTTCCTTGGTGATCCAGTGGTTGGGAGTCCATGTTTCCACTGCAAGGGGCGTGGGTTCAATCCCTGGACAGGGAAGTAAGATCCCACAGGCCACACAGTGTAGCCAAAAAGAAAGAAAGAAGGAAATGAAAAAGGAAAAGAAAACATCACACACACATATATACACAGGGAATATAATTCAGCCACAAAGGAAATCCTGCCATTTCCAACAACATGGATGAGCCTGTAGGACCTCATACTAAGTGAAATAAGCTGAACAGAGAAAGACAGATATTGTATGATTTCATTTACATGTGAAATCTAAAAAGCTCAAACTCTCAGTAGAGAGTAAGACGGTGGTTACTGAGGGCTGGAGGATAATGAGTAAATGTTGGTCAAAGGATTAAAACTTTAAGTTATTAGATGAGTAAATTCTGAGGATCTAATTAATGTACAGTGGTAATTATAGTTAATGATACTGTATCCTGTAGTTGGACAGTAGTGTTCTCAGCACACACACAAAAAATGGTAACGAGGGTAGTCCTTGGCAGGCCAGTGGATGAGACTCTGAGCTTCCGCTGCATGGGGTGTGGGTTGGCTCCCTGGTTGAGGAACTAAGATCCCACATGCTATGCAGTATAACCAAAAAGTAAATAAATAAATAAATAAGGTAACTAAGTGAGGTGATGAATGCATTAATAGCCTGATTGTGGTAATCATTTCATAAAGGATACATATATCATATCATTGCATTGTACACCTTAAATACATGCAATTTTTATTGTCAATTATGCTTTAATAAAACTGGGGAAATGCTTCTTAAGGACTTTCTAGGTGGTGCTAGTGGTAAAGAACCTGCCTGCCAATGCAAGAGATGCAGGTTCGATCCCTGGCTTGGGAAGATCTCCTGGCAGAGGGTGTGGAAACCCACCCCAGTATTCTTGCCTGGAGAATCCCAGGGACAGAGGAGCCTGGCAGGCTACAGTCCATCGGGTCAAAAAGAGTCAGACACGACTGAAACGCCTCAGCACACACACATACCTGCAGTTCTTCTTAAACTTCTCAAGTAGAGAGGATGTGAAAAAAGTACAGTTACCTACCAGGGCCTGTAGGATCTAACTCCAGGGCCCAGGTCTCGGCATTTTCATGCTGGAACCCTCCTAATGTGACCCATTCATTACTTACAGTTTCAAAATGCTGATTTGGGGCTGGCACCAAGATATTGCCCAGAGGAAATATGGCCAGGACAAGACCATTGCTTTGTCACTTCCATGGAGCTAAATTGGTCCTTCTCATCCAGGGTGATTCCACACCCCCACGGGACCTTTGGCTATGTCTGAGACATTTTTGGTTGACCCACCTGGGGGTGGAGCTGCTGCTGGCATTTAGTGGGTAGAGCTCAGTGATGTCGTTAGTCATACTGCAATGCACAGGACAGTCTCCCATGATAAAGGCTTATTCGGCTCCAACTGTCAGTGGTACCTAGGTGGAGGAGGGGTGCCTGCCCCTCCAGCTCCTTCTACCTGGTCAGGCCGGTTCACCTGGGAGAGTGGGGGAATGCCTCACTTTGCCAGGCATTTGTAATAACTTGGTGATTGCCTTTGGAGAGGCAGTTGTGGCTAATTAGTGGTCATTTCCAGGAAGGAGGGCCTTCGTGTGATTTAATGACCAGGGCAGGCTCCATTCTCATCCCTGCTCAGTGTGGTGAGGATGATTTTCTTTGCAGCTCAGGGGCAGATGTGGTGTGTTTTCACTTCGTGCGCCAGAAGGTGAGTGATGCCCAGAGGTCCGAGTGCTGTTTTTCTTTAGGGACTGGTGGCTACAAATGAGAGATGACCATGGGATCCAGAGAAGTTGAGGAGTGCTGGGGTGGGCTGAGAGAGGCAAGATGGGACCCTATATGTCTTGGAAGGAAGAAAGGATGGAGGCCCAAGCTTTAAGTGGGTGACAGAACTGGAAAGACGTACCCTGGATCAAAGCACTCATTCTAGGAGTGGAATTACTTAGGTCAGAGGGCAGGAATATGCTTAGCCTTAGTAGATATCACCAAATCATTTTCCAAAGTGACTGTTCTCTTTGGGCTCTCCCAGCAACACAGGAGAATTATGATCTTGCTGAAACTGAAAAGCTTTTCTTTTTCCATTTTAGCCACCCTAGCATGCCTGGGTGTATGTGGGAGCTGATGTCACACTGAGGTTTCATTTTGCATTTTCCTGATGACTAATGAAACTGAGTAGCTTCCCATTCTGGCTGTTTGGATATCCTCTTTTGTGAAGTGCCTGTTCAACTCTTTTGTTTACTTAAGAAGAAGACAAGCAATCTCTTCATTACTGAAGTCTGTATTTTAGACACAAGTCCTTGATTAACAGACATATGTCTGTGGCTTTGTCTTTTAGTTTGGCTTAGAGGTAAAGAATCTGCTGGCCAAGCAGAAGATGCGGGTTCCATCCCTGGGTTGGGAAGATCCTTTGGAGAAGGAAATGACAACCCACTTCAGTATTCTTCCCTGCGAAGTTCCATGGACAGAAGAGCTTGGTGGGCTATAGCCCATGGGGTCACAAAAGCATCGGACATGACTTAGCAACTGCTGCTGCTGCTGCGTCGCTTCGGTCATGTCCGACTCTGTGCGACCTCATAGATGGCAGCCCACTAGGCTCCCCCATCCTTGAGATTCTCCAGGCAAGAACACTGGAGTGGGTTGCCATTTCCTTCTCCAATGCATGAAAGTGAAAAGTGAAAGTGAAGTCACTCAGTCGTGTCTGACTCTTTTCGACCCCATGGACTGCAGCCTACCAGGCTCCTCTGTCCATAGGATTTTCCAGGCAAGAGTACTGGAGTGGGGTGCCATTGCCTTCTCCGACTTAGCAACTAAACAACAAGATGAACAAAGTCATCTTAATACAGACTAGCATATTTTCCTTTATGATTAAAATGATTTATGTCATGTTAAATACTTGCCTACTACAAAGTCACAAAGATGTTCTGTGTCTATCTTGACATTGCTTTCCCATTTGGGTTTCCCTGGAGGCTCAGATGGTAAAAAATCTACCGCAATGTGGGAGACCCAGATTTAATCCCTGGGTCTGGAACATCCCTTGGAAAAGGGAATGGCAAACCACTCTAATATTCTTGCCTGGAGATTTCCATGGACAGAGGAGCCTGGCAGGCTACGGTCCATGGGGTCAAAAAGAGTCAGACACAACTGAGCAACGAACACTTTAGATCTGCAAGACATCTGGAACTGAGTTTTGTATATGGTATGAGGTAGGGATCAAAGTTCACTTTCTTCCATAGGATCATCCAGTGATTCCAGCATCATTCACTAAAAAGGCCATCCTTTCACCGATGCTCTGCCAGCTGTTTTTGTTTGACATAAATAATATAGCCACATGGTCCAGCATTCCAAAAGGGCCAAAAGATTCAGAAAAAATTCCTCTGCCAGTAGCTTCCACTCTGCTAATTAACATCCCTTATCTCCAGAGATAGCATCCCTTATCTCAAGAAACTTATCCATATCTTATTTCTTTCCCAAGATTTTACATGTAAACCAGTAAATATACATAATTCCTTCCTTCCTTCCATTTTTATATAAACAGTAGCACACTAAGGGTTCTGTCCTCCATGTCTTCTTTTTTTTTCTCTCTACTTACAGATAAGAAAACAGTCTTTAGGATATTATGTAGAAAAATATCCTTTTTTTTTGTTAATGTGGAGTTTGTCACTGTATGAATGGGAAGCCATTCTTTTAAACTAATCCCCACTGGTGGGGATTAGATTCTTCCCAGTATATTGCTACAGACAAGGCTTAATGTGGGGCTGCGTCCACTTTTCTCTCTCTCTCTTTTTTTTTCTTTTTTGCTGAACCTCAAGGTTTTTGAGATCATAGTTCCCTGATCAGAGCTCAAACCTGGAACACTGGCGCTGAGAGGGCCAAGTCCTAACAACTGGCTGCCAGCAAATTCCCCACTTCTCATTTTGCATATGTTTGTGAGTACATTTTAGGAGAAATTCCTGGAAGTAGAATAGCTGAATAAAAGGGTGTCTGCCTTTGTTCCGATGAATATTTGCAGACTGAGCATTTAATATAGAGGAAGAGCCATCGTGCCCTTACTCACGCAGGGCTCCTTGAGTCTTTGTTCTATGCCAGCTACATCTTGGGCACTTTGTTAGATGATGGCAAAAAGTTATCACCCCAAAATGTGTGATCCCCAGCTGAGGCATAGGCTGTGAAAGAAAGAGCCTATCAACTCGAAGGCCTGTGGCGGGTGTTGACACGATGTGAGTTCTGCCTAGTGTTCTAATCTAGAAAGATGGTACTGATGAATCTATTTGCAGGGCAGAAATGGAGGCACAGGACTTCCCTGGTGGCTCAGACAGTAAAGCGTCTGCCTACAATGCGGGAGACCTGGTTTCAATTCCTGGGTGGGGAAGACCCCCTGGAGAAGGCGATGGCACCCCACTCCAGTATTCTGGCCTGGAAAATCCCATGGACAGAAGAGCCTGGTAGGCTACAGTCCATGGGGTCGCAAAGAGTCGGACACGACTGAGTGACTTCACTTTCACTAATGGAGACACAGACATGAAGAACAGACTTGTGGACACAGTGTGGGAAAGGAGAGCGGGGGGTGCATTGAGAGAGTAGCATTAAAACATATACGTTACCATATGTAAAACTAGATAGCCAGTGGGAATTTGCTGTATGTCTCAGGGAGCTCAAAAACTGTGACAACCTAGATGGTTGGGATGGTGTGGGAGGTAGGAGGGAGGTTCAAGAGGAAAGATACATATATATACCTATGACTAATTCATGTTGATGTATGGCAGAAACCAATACAATACTGCAAAACAATTATCCTCCAATATAAATTTATTTTTTAAAAAGTCTATTGGGACTTCCCTGGTGGTACAGTGATTAAGACTTTGCCTTTCAATGCAAGGAGGTGCAGGTTTGATCCCTGGTTGGGGAACTAAGATCCCACATGACTTGTGGCCATAAAACCAAAACATAAAACAGAAGCAGTATTGTAACAAATTCAAGGAAGACTTAAGAAAAGAAATGAAACTTAAAAAAAAAAAAGCCTATCAAGACAGCTGATAGTGTTGGGGGAGGTCAGGAAAGGCTCCTTGAAGGAAGTGATGGGTGAGTCAAAATAGAAAGAATGACTAATGATTCTCTAAGCAGGAGAAGTGAACACATGGAGCAGCAGGCTAAAACAACAGCAAGTTCTGAAACTTTACAATATTTTTTTATGGCTGGAT
Organism: Bos indicus; assembly: GCF_029378745.1. Classification (NCBI taxonomy): domain Eukaryota; kingdom Metazoa; phylum Chordata; class Mammalia; order Artiodactyla; family Bovidae; genus Bos; species Bos indicus. Next base: position 14,489,773 of record NC_091766.1, on the reverse strand, counting down.
AACAAAAAAGCCCTCAGTCTACTGGCTTAGAACACTACCAGCCATGTATTATCACTCAATGGTTTCAATAGGCTGGGGATCAGAAAGCAGCAAAGTGAACGGTTCCAGCTTGAGGTGTCTCAGAGAATACAGTCAGATATTGGCTGGTGTTACAATCATCTGAAGGCTTGACTGGGGCTGGAGGAACTACTTTCAAAGTGGCTTACTCACCTGGCTGACAAACTGGTTCCTCTTCCCATGGCCTCCCCACAAAGCTGCGTGAGCATCCTCATGACATGATGGCTGGCTTCCCCCAAGAGAACAAGGTGGCTTTTGTGGTCTAGACTCAGAAGTCCTTTTTATACTGTTCATGGAGTTCTTGCATATAGTCAAAGCTATGTTCCTTTCAGTAGTCACGTACGGATATGAGAGTTGGACCACAACAAAGGCTGAGAGCTGAAGAAGTGATGCTTTCGAACTGTGGTGCTAGAAAAGACTCTTGAGAGTCCCTTGGGCTACAAGGAGATAAAACCAGTCAATCCTAAAGGAAATCAATCCTGAATACTCATTGGAAGGACTGATGCTGAAGCTGAAGCTCCAATACTTTGGCCACCTGATGTGAAGAGCCGACTCATTGGAAAAGACCCTGATGCTGGGAAAGATTAAGGGCAAAAGGAGAAAAGGGCAGCAGAGGATGAGATGGTTGGAAAGCATTACTGACTCAATGGACATGAACTTGGGCAAACTCTGAGAGATAGTGAAGGACAGGGAGGCCTGGTGTGCTGCAGTCCATGGGGCCACAAAGAGTCGGACATGACTGAGTGACTAAACAACAACAACAACTCAGAAGTCCTGGACCTTCGCTTCCACTATGCTCTCTTGGCCGTAGAGACTGGCCCTGGTTCTTCTTGGAGAGGATTCCAGAAGGGCGTGAGTACTGAGAGGCAAGGAATGTTGGAGGGCCCTGTCGGAGGTGGGCTTCTTCAGTTCTTAGACAGGAAGGAGTGGGGAGCCTCTAGGATGTAGCTCAGCTGGGTGAACCAAAGGATGAGTAGCAAAAGCTGAAGTGGTTGGAGCTAGGCCTGGAGGGGTTGGATTTATCCTAAGAGCCCTGAGAAGCCATTCAGGTGTCTTCAGTAGGGTAGAGAGGAAGTGATAAGATCAGATCTAGATTTGTCAAAAGTAATTTTATTTATTTTTGGCTGTGCGGGGTCTTTGTCACTGTGTGGGCTTTTCTCTTGTTGTGGTGCCTGGTGGGGCTACTCTAGTTGGGGTGCACGGAGTTTGCACTGCGGTGGCTTCTCTTGTGGAGTATGAACTCTAGGACATGAAGGTTTCAGTAATTCTGATTCATGGGTGCAATAGTTGTGGTTCCTGGGCTCTAGAGCACAGGCTCAGTAGTTGTGGCACATGGGCTTAGTTGCTCCTTGGCATGTGAAATCTTCCCGGACCAGGGATCGAACACGTGTCTCCTGCATTGGCAGGCAGGTTCCTCACAGCTAAGCTACCAGGGAAGCCCTCAGATCTAGAAACTTCACATTTCCTTGTGGAAAGTAGGTGGTAGAAGGGTTGAAGGGCAGCCCAGGAAGGAGACTAGGAAGGTGTCCAGGAGAGCGGGGAGGAATGACTTGAGTTGGGGCACTGGCCCTGGAGGGGCAAATCAGCTAACTGACTCAGGGGCTGTTTGAAGGAAAACCTGGCCAGGCTTGGTGGCAAGTCTAAACAGAAAGCCCTCAGCCTGCTCAAAGGCCCTGCAGAGGAGCAGACGGGTCTGCCCAGCACTATTCACCATTGGTTTCCCAAGATCCGATTTCCAGTCACTTGAGCCTAGAGAGTTTGCGAGGCTCTGTCCTGGTGGTCTTCCTGCTGGGCCACCTGCTTGGGGCTGGGAGTGGCAAAGTGTCCCTGTGCAAGCCTTGAGTGCTGTTCCCGGAGCCTTTGCTGGGCTGGCATCAAGTAAGATCTCAGTGGCCGTGACTAATTCCCCAGCACGTGGCATGACTCAGCTTCGGCCTTCTGACTGACCATGGCTCAGGACATGTAGCCATCCCTCCACCAGCCCTGTGCTCTGGGCTGCTGAGACCTCAGTTGGGCTGGCCCCCAGGACTCTCCTGGCCTCTGGAGTGTGGCCCTCCAGCTGGAGGCAAGAATGTGGCCCAGGAACTGGGGAGGTGGGGCAAATCTTTTTTTAAAATTTTTTTGGTTACACTGGGTCTTTGTACACATGGGCTTTCTCGAGTGTGGAGAGTGGGGACTGCTCTTCATCATAGTGTGCGGGCTTCTCATTGTGGTGGCTTCTCTTGCTGCACAGCATGGGCTCTAGGCACAGGGGCTTCAGTAGTGAGCACACGGGCTCAGTAGTTGTGGCACATGGGCTTGGTTGCTCTGAGGCATGTGGAATCTTCCTGGAGCAGGGACTGAACCCACGTCCCCTGCATTGGCAGGCGGATTCCTATCCACTGCTGGGGAAAAATCTTCTGCAGGGAAGGAGTCTGGTAGCCCAGCCAGTCACTCTGGAAGCCATGTGTAGCCCTTTCCCCTGACCTTGGCCAACATTTCACTGGTCAGGTGAGTCGAGCGAAGCAGCTTCAGGGACTGTAGACAGAACCTGGGTTTGCAAATGATCTGATTTGGACCACAGTTTCTGAGTTTGTGAAATGGAAATCATAGTGTTGTGGCGGGGGGCGGGGCAGGGGAGAAAACCACTCTATACCTACCAACATTTGCATCAGGTACCTCCCACGTGGTAGCCCCCATGTCCTATGTATTCAAAGGATATTTGGATTCCAACTGAGTGAGCCCTTGGAGAGTCAGCTGTGAATGAGGCAGACCACCATATCCTTGCCCTCTGGAGATCAGTCTTTTCTTAAAAAAAAAATTGATTCAATTTCTTTGGGGCTGTTCTGGGTCTTCATTGCTGCATGTCGGTCTTCTTTAGCTGCAGCAAGCCAGGAGTACTCTCTAGTTGCAGTGCTCAGGCTTCTAGTTGCAGTGAATTCTCTTGTAGTGCTCAAGAATTCTCTCAGTGTGCTCTAGGGCATGTAGCCTTCAGTAGTTGTGGTGCACTGGCTTAGTTTTCCCACAGCACTGCAATCTTCCCGGACCAGGGATCAAAATGGTGTCCCCTGCATTGGCAGGTGGATTCTTAACCACTGGACCACAAGGGAAGTCCTGGAGCTCATGGTTTTTGCAGGGGTTGGCTTGCTAAGGCCCATGGGCTAAATCTGGCCCAGCAAGTTTTTGGAAATTAAGGTTTTTTTAAATGTAAATAAAGTTTTATTGGGATACAGGCATAGCTATTCATTTGTGTATTGTCTATGGCTATTTCTATGCTAGAAAGGCAGCGCTGAGTTGACTGAACATATGGCCTGCAGAACCTAAAATACTATCTGATTCGTCATAGTAAAGTTGTCAACCTTTGCTCTACTCTAGTGGAACAGAAAGACTACAACAGATGGAAATAAGAGTCAGTGACAGTGCTAAGTGCCACGAAGCCACAGGAAGATAGAACAGAGAGGTGGGGGTGAGGGGCTGTTTCCAGATGAGTGGACAGGTCGGGGGATCCTGTGGGTAGCAGGAACCTTTGAGCTGTAGAGCTTCCAGAAGAGTAGCCTGGGCAGCATTGACATTGAAAGCAAAGGCCCTGGGGCACTGGCACTTGAGAGCTTGAAAGACTGAAAGTGGGTCAGCGAAGCTGTGGCTCATCGAGGGGGTTGGAAATGAGTTGCATCATGGCAGGATCCTGTGGTGGTAGTGGTGGTTTAGTCATAAAGTCGTGTCTGACTCTTGTGACCCCATGGACTGTAGCCCGCCAGGCTTCTCTGTCCATGGGATTTCCCAGGCAAGAATACTGGAGTGGGTTGCCATTTCCTTTTCCAGGGCCTTGTAAAGGTAGTTAAATGCTTACATTTTATTTCAAGGGCAGTAGAAAGTTCTGTAAGATTCTAGTGGGAAAGAAAAGGGCATTAAAAGTGTTTGAAAATGCCCTCTGGATGCAGTGGGCTGAGAGATTGGGGAAGGGGCTGCTATTATAGTACAAGTGAGAGATGATGGCAGTCTGGGTTACACAGAAAGTCCTGTGTGTATTTCAGAGGAAGAAGCAACAAATTTCTCACCTCCAGCAGGTGAGGGGAGGAGAGGAATTAAGAGATGGTGCCTGGCTGGTTGCTTCTGAGCAACATGAACAGATCAGCTGGGCTGAAGGTGCAGCTTTGACACCAACTTGCTGGGTGAAAGTGAAAGTGTTAGTTGCTCAGCTGTGTCCAGCTCTTTGCAACCCATGGACTGCAGCCCACCAGGTTCCTCTGTCCATGGGATTTCCAGGCAAGAACACTGTATTGGGTTGCCATTTCCTTCTCCAGAGGATCTTCCCAACCCAGGGATTGAACCCTGCTCTCTTGCCTTGCAGGCAGATTCTTTACTATCTGAGCCACCAGGAACCTTGGCCAGTCTTTGTCTCTGAACCCTTGTCCCATATGTATAATTGGTCGAATTATCCCTTGGCAAAGGGATTACAAAGAGAATCTACCTGAGAGGGAGGTTCCAATAAGTGCAGCTGCTCTCCTGTGAGCTGAGGCCCTTGAACAGCAAGTCTGCTCATTTATCTCTTTCCCCTCCCTACCCCATCCCATGAGCGCCCCCTTTCCTAAGCTGGGTTAGGGACCCAGATGCTGGCTTTTGACAGGTCTACACATTCAGGCTTTGGAGTTAAAGACACCTGGATTGATAGTTCTTCCTGCTTACTGAGCCTGTGATCTTGGATAAGCCAGTCTCCTTTGAGACGAATCTCCTAGGCCATGGGAAATGGGGGAGGGAAGGGGTCTTGAAACCTCCCTTTATGGTGGTTAAGGACTGAGTGTGTGTTAATCACTCAGTTGTGTCTGACTCATTGAGACCCATGGACTGTAGTCCACCAGGCTTCTCTGTCCATGGGATTCTCCAGGCAAGAATACTGGAATGGGTAGCCATTCCCTTCTCCAGGGGATCTTCCTGACCCAGGGATCGAACCCAGGTCTCCTGCATTACAGGTGGATTCTTTACCATCTGAGCCACCAGGGAAGCCTGTAAAGGACTAAATAACTCCTAAAGATCCTGGTACAGTAAGTATGGAAGTGCTGATTAACTATTCAATTAATAGCTATTAGTTTTATTCCTAATATTTCAGTTCTCCTGGATCCTGCCCTGCAGTGGGTAACCCATGGCGACCAGAGGGTCTGAGGTCCACTTCTGGAAGCTCTCCACCAGTTGCTGGGGGAACTTAGTTTATGTGCATGTTTACAAATACGTTCACTTGTAAATTGCATGATACAAAAATGTAAATGTATACTGTAACCTGGAACTCCATTCTGATGCTTACGTTGTGGCGGATAAAGTACTTTAAAAAAAATGTAGTCCTATCCTATTGATGATTTATTTCTTTATTGGGATAAAAAACCATAGCATTTATCATCTTAATTGTTTTTAAGCATACAGTACATTACTAACTATATGCACATTGTTCTGCAGCAGATCTCAGACTTTCATCTTGTGAAACTGAAACTCTATTCCTATTGAACAACTTTCCTTTTCCTCTTCCTCCCAGCCCCTGTCAACCACCATTGTTCTTTCTTTATGAGATGACTAAGTCAGATACCTCTAAGTGGAATCACACAGTGTGTCTTTTTGTGACTAGTTTATTTCACTTAGCATAATGACCTCAAGTTTCACCCAGGCTGTTGTAAAAGGGCAGGATTGCTTTTTTTTTTTTTAAGGCTGAATTATCCATTTAATACATCCATAATGTATATGCCACATTTTCTTTATCCATTCATCTATCCTGTCCTTTGGGTTGCCTCCACCTCTTGGCTATTGAGAATACTGCCACTAAGAAGATGGGTGTGCAAATATCTCTGAGATCGTATTTCCTGTTCTTTTGAATATTTATCTAGAAATGGGGTTGCTGTTTGTATAATTCTTTTTTTTATATTATTATTATTTTTTTTTACTTTACAATATTGTATTGGTTTTGCCATACATCAACATGCATCTGCCATGGGTGTATACGTGTTCCCCATCCTGAACCCCCCTCCCACATCCCTCCCCATACCATCCCTCTGGGTCATCCCAGTGCACCTGTATAATTCTATTTTTAGTTTTTTGAGGAGCCTCCACACTTTTCTATAGCAGCTACAGTATTCTAAATCCCCACTGACAGTGCAAGGGGGTTCTAATTTCCATGTTCTCACCAATACTTTTTGTTTTGATACTGGCCATCCTAAAGCATGTGAGGTGATCTCATTGTGGTTTTCATTTGCATTTCCCAGACTGGTCATATTGAACCTCTTTTCATATGCTTTTTGTCCATCTGTATCTACTTTATGAAACTTTCTATTCAAGTCCCCTGTTTTCTAATTGTCTTTGAGTTGTAGGAATTCTTTATATATTCTAGATAAGCCCTTATCAGATACATGGGTTGCCTACATTTTCCTCTCATTCTATTGGTTGCTTTTTCACTTTGATTCCTTTGCTTTTCATGAGTTCACTTTAATTTTCATGAGTTCACTTTAACATAGTCCCATTTGTCTATCTTAGTTTTTGTGACCTGTGGTTTTGGTGTCATTTTCAAGCCCAATGTTGTGAAGCTGCCCCCTCCCCCACCACACACACTTTCTTTTAGAAGTGCCGCAGTTTTAGGTTTAGGTCTTTAATCCATCTTTTGAGTTAACTTTTATATGTAATGTAAGGCAAGGTTCCAATTTCATCCTTTTGCAGGTAGATATTCGCATTCTGGGTATCTTTGGCGTGTAGATATATGGTTTCTCAGCACCATGTGTTGAAGAGACTATCCTTGCCCGAGTTCTGATGCTTCTTTAAGTACATAGGCTGTGGAAGTGGCCCAGGTCTCCCTACACTGTGAGATCCTTCGTGCGTCCTCAATACTTTCTGGACTAAGTTCTGTTAGCTCCTTTTCACAGATGAGGAAACTGAGGCTGGGTCCAAGTGACCTGCCCTAGGTAGTTATAGTGAGCAAATATAGTGTAGGTGGGATTGGAAATGAGTGCTTGAACTTTAGAGCCCACGGGGTATAGTGCCCTGGGGATGTTCCTCGTTCTATGCCTAGCATGCGGGTAAAGAATGAATGAATGAATGTCTCAGGCAAGGCTCGCAGCAAATGGAGGAGCTTGGACAAATCCACTGCTCCGCGCAGGGGTGCGCTCCTCCGTCGCGCATGCGCGACCCCTGTGCGGAGCCAGTTCCACTGCCTCCGCCCACTCATGGTACAGCCTCTCTCTGTGTGGTACGGCCCGACTTCCCCCACGCCTGGGCCGGGATGGTACGCGCCGCCTCCGCGCGCGGCCCCTCCCCGTCGGTTTCCGCGCGAAAAGCCAGGGTTGCCTGTGCTGCTGCCGCCTCTGCTGCACCTTCCAAGATGCCTGCCCGAACCGCCCCGGCGCGGGTGCCTGCGCTGGCCTCCCGGGCCTTCTCACTGCCTGACGATGTCCGCAGGCGGTAGGTGTCGCGGGGAACCTGGAACCTGGGTGGGTGGCACGGCGGTGGGGGTGGGGGTCATTTCCCCTCGGGGTAGCCCGTGGCCGCCGCTGACAGACGGGCGCGCATGCGTGGGCTGGCGCGGCGCGCGGCGGCAGTTGGCGCGGGCAGGGTGGCACTTCCGGTCGCGCGCGCCCCTGGCCGTTTGGCGCCAAAATGGGCCAATCCCACCCCCCCCAGTTCCCTGGTGACTAGAAACTTGGGGTCTCTTCTGACCTCAAAGTAGAGCAAGCTTTGGGTTTTCCTTGGAGAGCCCCTTCCCGTAGCAGCCTCGGGCCCAGCTCCTGCCGCCAGCCTGGTCGCGCAGGAAGTGGGCAGCCTGCGGCCTCGGGATACCCCTCAGCCCGGGCACTTCGGCCTCCACTTCCGGTGCCCGGTCCACTCGAGGGGGTTGGGCTGGCCTGGTCCCCGAGGGTATTTGGGGGGATTCTCTCGGCGTCCCACGCCAAGCATCCCGATGGCAGCCTCCAGAGACAGATGCCGCCGCCGGTCGGGGCCCTGGCGCGGCCGGCTCAGGTTTGCGAGCCCTGTCTTCCTTGGGGGGCTCCCTCCATCACCTCATATGGCTAGGGTAGTAGCATTCTGGAAGGACCCCTTATCCTTCAGTGATAGGATAGGGCTGGGCAGCGTGAAAACTGAGTGGTTTCTTCCAGTAAATCTGAGCTGTGGGCATCAAGGAAGCCTTGCTAGGGAGAACTGGCTGGTTTCCTTGTGTATGTGTGCGTATGTATGTGCATGTGTGGGAAGGGGAGTGAGGGGGGCAGCAGCTAATACTGGGGATGCAGCTACAGCTACTCTGTGCACATGGATCTTCAGGCAAGCCCAGTGTGCACCCTAGGCTTCTTGCTGGTGAAGGGCATCAGTTTCACTCTTGGAAACTTGCAAACCTCACTTACAACAATGTGGGAACCAGCCCTGAATGCTTCCAACCAGATTTGTGAACCTGATTTTGCCATTTCCCTATTTCCCTTTGCTTCTTTCCTAAAGTTGTGCCAGACCAGTTCTGATTCGGGCTTTTGAAAGGTGGAGAGTAGGTGATAGCGGGTATTTGGATCCTCCTCCCAGGTGTCAGACCACTTCTTAGCCACAGTTAGAGGGTGATGTGCCTTGCTAAATAATCCCTATACATCTCCCCCAAGATAAAACATGACTTGAAGTGGAAATGGATTTATGAAAGTGCCTCACTTCATTTTAGACCCAGGGCGGGGATATTGGGTTCAGCCTTCTTTACCTTGATGGTGAGAGTGCTACCTCCACTGAGCCATCCATGACCTTGGGCAAGTTTCATAAACTAGTCGCGTCTGTGGACTTGGACAGTTAACATGGGCTTTAAACTGGTATTGGATTAAATGAGAATATGCCTGGCACATAAAGTCCCCCGTGTCAGCATTCTTGACTAATCTAACTTGCTTTTTTTCAGTTCTGCTAATTGTATAGAACACTTTACATGATCTCACTTAATCTTCAACTGTTCTCAAGAGTGGTTGCCCTAGGAATTAACTGTAAGGAAGCAAAGATTTCTGCTAAGATCTGCTTCTTGGCAAAACCTTTCCCTTCTGTGAGGGCTTTTATTGGGCCAGAGCAAGGCTTCTGTTTGGCTGAATTTGAATGTTCTTAGGTGAGTGTTACAATCCATCAATCCATCATTCACCGTAGGTTCCATATTACCTTGAACTAGAATTGCCTACTGTTAGGTATAGAGTCTGGTTTTAGGTTTTTGTTTTTTTTTTTTTCATTTTGGGTTATTTTTTGACTATACCTCATGGCATGTGGGATCCATCCCTGACCAGGGATCAAACCCATGCCCCCTGCCTTGGGAACATGGAATCTTAACCCCTGGACCACCGGGGAAGCCCAGTGTAGGCTTAGGTTTCTGCCTCAGACCATTGACATTGTCACCTTATGTGACCCTCTCAACAGCTTTTCTTAAATTTTGAATTTTAGCTTCTAAAATACAGGTGTAAACATGGCATTCAATATTCCCTTTAAAATGTTCCCTTATACCACCTTGTAAATGGAGATATAACTTTTTGATTCATGAAAATTAGGTACCTCATGTTATGGATTATACTAAATCTAGTAGAATAGGAACAAAATTTAGGCCTAGTCCTCACTGAGGAATTCTTGTCACTTACGCTAACTTGTGTTTATATGGCAGCTTCTTTTAAGACTCATACCATTACATTACCTATATGATGATACTAGAAAATGTTCTTAATGTTTAGGTATTTGTACATTTACTTACGGCTGCACCGGGTCTTTGTTGCTGTGCGTGGGCTTTCCCTAGTTGCAGCAAGCAGGGGCTACTCTTTGTTGTAGTGCGCAGGCTCCTCATTGTGGCTTTTCTTTCGAAGTACAGGCCCTAGGCGCGTGGGCTTCAGTATTTGCAGCACTCAGGCTCTACAGCACAGGTTTAGTGGTTGTGGCGCATGGGCTTAGTTGCCCTGCAGCGTGTAGAATCTTCCCAGACCAAGGATGGAGCCTGTGTCCTGCATTGGCAGGCAGATTCTTATCCACTGCGCCACCAGGCAAGTCCAGTGTTTGAGTTTTTAAAGTGTAACTAAGTGTAAAAACTAAGTTCAGGGCTTCCCAGGTGGTGCTCGTGGTAAAGAATCTGCCTGCTAATGCAGGAGACATAAGAGACATGGATTCAATCCCTGGATTGGGATGGTCCCCTGGAGAAGGAAATGGCAACCCACTCCAGTGTTCCTGCCTGGAGAATCCCATGGACAGAGAACCCTGGTGGGCTACAGTCGATGGGATCATAAAGGGTTGGACACGACTGAAGCAACTTAGCACGCACATGTCCTAAGTCTTCTAAAAATCAGGCCTTTCAGGACAAGCCACATTTTTCCACTTGATTTTTCTTACTCTCCAAGCCACCATCTTTTGTATAGAAAAAGCAGTAGTCTTCCCACTTGTCTTTCTGTTGCCATTTGGTCTTTTTTCTCTAAGTTTGAAACTCATCCTCTTAGGATATAAGTTGGAGTGGGAGGTTTTCCTGCCCCATACGCACGTGATGACTTGAAGTCCAGGACTGCCATCCACTTGCCTGACTCATCCTGTGCCCTTCTTTTTCTTACAAGCCATTCAGGTTATCCTTTAGGTTTTTAGGGCCTGAGACCATGCAGAGCCACCAGTGTGAGGCTAGACTGCACCTGACTCCTTCCCCATGGTGGCTACTGTCCATTCATTCCCAAGACTGCTCAGAAAGACAATCCCCTTTCCCTGCCATGAGAAGGGGTTAAATTCTGTCAGTATACCCCTCATGCTGCCTCTGCAGTCTGGAGTTGATGATCACTTGTCGTCCAAGCATGTTTGCCTCATTGGTTGCATCTGCAGCTTAGAATCCAGTAGACTCAGATTCTTGCTTGCTAGACTTTCACCTTCAGTGAAGCCTGAATTGACATACTAATACTAGACACCTCCTCACACAAATCTGACTCAGCCTTTGTAATTATGACAGCTTTCCTATCTGCTAACCACTCTGATTAGATTAGAGTGGATCTTCAAGTTCTTAACTAGTCTGTGGCTCCTGAATAGGTACAGAAGGCATAACTGACTTCTCTAGTTCTCCCCTGAAGTAGGATTCTAGACGTGCAGACTCCTGGGGTTCAAAGCCCAGCCTGCCACTTGCCAGCTATATGACCAAGTAGCCTAACTTCCTGATGCTTTATCTCTAAAATGGGACAGAGGTGCCCACCACACTAGGGCACTGTGAAGACTGAGCTGAAAGAGGTAAACGTGGCAGAGCAACACCTGCACAGAAACCTGCTTCCCTGCTTATTACATGGCAGCTGTATGTTTCACTTCCATTATGGGGGGTGGGGGGGTGGGGAACATACCTTATTAATGAATTACCAACTTGCAAACCTGATCCTAAGGCAGATACTAATATAGCAGCCCATGCCTGCTTATCATTCCAACTTTCCTATTTGCCTGGCTTCTTGTATACTCATCTGGACCTGTTCTTTTTGCTGCCACCTTAGCTTAGCTTTTGTGCCAGGTGCCCAGCCATTCCTCAGTTAAGATGGTTTTCTCTCCTTAATTCTTTGTATTCTTGACTTTGGTGATGCTGTTTACTACCTGGGAGCTTCTGTCCTGATCTCCCCCATATTTCTTTTCAATTCTCGGACCCTTATTTTCCTCCAGTCTTAGGGTTTCTGCCTTCAGCAGTTAACAGTACCAGCCAGAGATGCCTCTTTGGAGAGCCAGTTCTAATTTCTAGCTGTTAAATAGCCACGTAGATTCACTGGACTGTCTTTCACTCCTAAAATTCGTGGTCTGCTCCCTTCTTCCCTACCAAAAAGTTCTGCCTTTCTGGTACTGTATTAGTTTTTAACTGCTGTCATAACAAACTACTGCAGTCTTAGTAACTTAAATAAAACATATTTGTTATCCTCTGATTCTGTAGGTCAGAAATGTGGTGTGGGTTTCACTGGATTAAAATCAAAGCATCAGCAGGCTGCCTTCCTTCCTGGAGGCCCTAGGGGAGAACCCGTTTCTTACTCTCTCGGGTTGTCAGCAGAATTCAGTTCCTTGTGGTTGTAGGACTGAGGTCCTTCTTCTTTTGCTGGCTGTAGGGTGAAAGCCATTCCCAGTGCCTGGAGGCGACGTCATCTGTTGGCTCATGGCCCCTTTCCTTCATCTTTTAAGCCCTCAAAGCGAGTTCTCACATCACGTCTTTTTGACCATTCTGTAGTCACATCACTTGAAATGCAGCTGGGAACTTTATCTGCTCCTAGGATTTAAATGATTTGATAAGACCCACCTGAGTCATCCAGAATACCCTCTCCATCTCAAGAGCTGTACTCTTAATCACATCTGCAAAGTCCCTTTTGCCATGTAAGGTAACATATTCACAGGTTCTGGGGAACTAGGGGAGAGGGTCCGTTATCCTTCCCTCCACAAATACTGTCTCCGGTACCACCCACCATGCAGCCAGTTACGGAAGGCACAATTAACAGAGCTTTGTAACTTCTCCAGGATGTTCTCAGCTCCTGCTGTGAAACCATATTACAGATCAGTGTTTCTGATTTAGGATGTCAAGAGTTAGCCACTCAGTCATGTCTGACTCTGTAATCCCATGCACTGTAGCCTGCCAGGCTCTATCCATCGGATTTTCCAGGCAACAGTACTGGAGTGGCTAGTCATTCCCTCCTCCAGAGGATCTTCCTGACCAGGGATCGAACCCAGGTCTCCTGCATTGGCAGGCAGATTCTTTACCGTCCAGCCACCAGGGAAGCCCAATTTAGGATGTTAGAGTGATTTAACACCTTATGGTGATTTAACACTTTATCTCTTTTAAACTAATACATATTGTATATTTCTGCCATCTTGACTTTGTTTATCCCCCACTAAAACATGACTGATTCTTGGGTTTTATCTCCCCCTTGACTCTTCCAATGGTTTGTTAACTATGGAGAAAATCTGTGATATTTTAGCCTGACATTGCTGACCTCCTTGAGACAGGCACCCAGCTCCTCTCAGGATTTGCCTTTCTTCCCCTGTGTTGGCCTGACTCGTGTGAGTTTCTTGCCCTGCTGTGGCAGCTCCTCTGCCTAGTTCCCACTGAGCTCTCAGCTTCTCTGTGTCCCTCCTTCCTGTTGCCATTTATATCCTTTTTCTTCAGAAGCCTCAGACTTAAACTCTGTTGGCCTTCACCGTGGTCGACGTATATCTTTTTTGCCTTTCAAGAGCTGCTCTGATGGAAGCAGCTAGGAATGAGTCATGGGATCTTGGACCAGAAGGTAGCTAAGGTTATATATATATATGTGTGTGTGTGTGTGTGTGTGTGTGTATGTGTATGTAATGTTGCCATCTTCTGTGACTACTCGGTCCTTCATATCTGCTTCTCATCCTCCTGGCTGTGAACCTAGATGGGAGGTAGTGTCACCAGTTTTACTGGGATGGGGATAAACTCTCCAGTGATAGCCTGGGCACCAGGGGAGGCACACTGACCAGCCTTCCTCCTGCCCCACCTCTGGCTCCTCAGTGCCTGCCCTGGGCTCCTGCCTCCCACTCCAGGGCTGAGCAGGTTAAATCTAGTCTTCACAGGGCGAGACTTTTGAGATACCCCCAAGGTCTGTTTCTCCCTGCCAAGCTAAATATCCCACTTCAATAGGAAAGATTTAAAAAATTCTGACCTGCAGATCTGTCTCCTGCCCAGATATAGGCGTTGTCAGCGTTGGGCAAAGGGCCCCTTGATGGGCTTCCATCTGAGCGTTGTCCTTGATGCCTAAGGTGACCCGGTTGAGGTGGGAGCTGTGTCCTGCCAGGGTTTTGTGAGCACAGTGACTGAAGGTGGGTGGCTGTGGTGCTCCGGCAGCAGTGTGTGCGCCTCTGGCTCTGAGCAACATGATCTGCAGTCGTCCTCAACTAAGGCTCTCCCAGGACCTGAGTTGCTTTGGGGGTAGAATGACTTTTGCCTGGAAGGGACTCCACATGCTTCTGGAAAGCCTGACTCTGAATCTTGAGTCCAGATTACACAACGCATGTGATACACAGCATATTAACCACTCTGTCAGTAGGCTGCTATCTTTTTTTTTTTTTTGGCTGTGCTCCGTGGCATTGTGGGTCCTCAGTTCTCTGGCCAGGGATCAAACCCATGCCCCCTGCAGTGGAAGCATGATTGTCTTAGCTGCTGGCCCACCAGGAAGCCCCTGCTCAGTCTCTTCTATAGCCAGACCTCTGCTGAGCATCCAGCGCCAGCCAGGAAGCCCCTGCCTGGCAGTGCGTACATCTCAGCACTCAGCTTGTTGCCTGAAACAGGGTCTGGCGCAGAGGAGGCACCCACAGATGATGTTTGCAGCTAGAAGCAGGATCCCCACCCACTCGGAGTAGCCACTGTCTGTCACTAGTCCAGCAGAGCCTGTCACTCACATTCCTGTCTGTGCTGCTTACATCTGCCCTCCCTCTTCGAAGGTCAGTCTGGGAGAGCTCTATTCCTGCCCTTTAGGTTGGTGGTAACCGAGTACCTTGCCTGGGTGCCCAAAGGGAGGACCCACGCATGGTGGAGGCCCAGTCCTTCCCTGCCCAGGGCAACCCCCCTCTGCTGACGGACGCTGGCTTAGCTGGTTGGACCTGTTCTCACTCCGCTGCCCACAGGAACACTGCCCAAGCCAGGAACAACAGGCTGTCCATTTCCTCTGTGTCTTTTGCTTCTTGTTCCTTTATTCTCTTTGCTCCCTTCCCCCGAAAAGAGGCAAGACATTCATCTTAGTAATCAAGTCAGACCATGATTTTTCCAGCGAAACTCATGACAGTTCTGCACACCTGAATGACTAGGTAGAAACGTTCACAAGGATGAGCTCTTGGGTGAGGCGCCAGCCAGCTTCTCTGACTTCCTCTCTCTTCCTTGTGTGTGGGGCACCCTGTGCTGCCCCAGGTGACCCCGACTTCCATTTCCTACTCATCAGAGTGCTGCCACTCCCACTGTCCCCATCCTGGCCTTTGGGGGTGTTAGCTGACTGTTTCCGCAGCCTCCTGTTGCCCTGGTTCACTCTTTCTAACCTCTGTATGCCCTTCTATGGACTCTTGGTCAGGTTCAACTGGAGGAAGACCACCTGTTGGTCACTTAACTTGGGAAGGACCCCAACTATGCTTCCACTTTCCCAGTGCCTTTTTTTTTTTTTAATCTTAATTTTTGACTGCACTGTTCAACATGTTGGATCTTAGTTCCCGACCAGGGGTCAAACCTGTGCCCCCTGCATTGGGAGTGCAGGCTCTTAACCACTGGACCGCCAGTGTCTTTAAAGTAACATTGTCATAGAGTGCCTGTATTATCCCTTTCCACTATCAGAAAAACACCCCCCAAAAAGGGAACCTTACTTAGATTGCAAATGACTTCTTAATGTGTATGTAGGCACTTGCAGTGGGGCATTCTACACATTGAGCAGGGGGAACCATTGTATTTTCTAATATCCGTGTTGAAGTTATTTCCAAAGTTCTTTAAACTGTGGTATTATAGATGAACAGTGTTGCTTAACAAGCGTTTTCTTTCTTCCCTTTTTTCTTCCCCCAGGCTCAAAGATTTGGAAAGAGATAGTTTGACAGAAAAGGTAAGGTCATCTCCACCTTAACAAAATCTATTATCAGATGTGACTGTCTGATAGACTATGTAGCTCAAAGTGGAATTGGCTCTCTTTTCCTTAAACTCTTAAGGATAACTTGGATGTTTTTGTCTAATGTGCTATATTAATAGGCTGTTATCAGTTAGCTTTTGGTAACTCATCAAGTTTCCCAATCTAGGTTCCCTATCAGCAAGTCTAGATTATAACTTGCCCTGGTCACACTGTTTTTTTCAGAATCAGTTTTGTTCTACTATACCATTATGTGTCTGTTTCACTTCCTAATCTTCCCATTTTTCACCACCCTGTAGATGGTGTGATATGATCTTTTTTTTTTTTTTTAATATTTATTTGGCTGCACCAGGTCTTAGCTGTGGCACATGAAATCTAGTTCCCTGGCCAGGGATCGAACTTGGGTCCCCTGCATTGGGAGTGTGGAGTCTTAGCCACTGGACCACTAGGGAAGTCCCTCTTAAAAAAATAAAAATAATAAGTAATATGATCTTAATGGAACTATCACGAACATGTCTTGACTCAGCGTTGCCTGCCTTTCAGTCATTGTTATGTGGCCAGGCAGTGTAAGTGTGCCTTAGTGCGTTGTTTTAGAGTGTGGGGACTTCTAAACATATATCCTTCCCTTAGGAATGTGTGAAGGAGAAACTGAATCTCTTGCACGAATTTCTGCGGACAGAAATAAAGAATCAGTTATGTGATTTGGAAACCAAATTGCATAAAGAAGAATTATCTGAGGTAAGTCTTCAGGGTCCTGGCGTCTGGAAGACTTGGCCTCCCGGGTAACTGGTCTGTGACCAGGGAGGCTGAATAATCCCAACTCCCCATGTCACCTGATAGTTATACAAAGGGAACACATGTGTTTCCTTATTATTCTCTCATTGCCACTTGTTTACATTCACTGCTACTCAAATTATCCTTTCCTGCTGTAGGAGGGCTACCTGGCTAAAGTCAAATCCCTTTTAAATAAAGATTTGTCCTTGGAGAACGGAGCTCATGCTTTCAGTCGGGAAGCGAATGGATGTCTAGAGAACGGGAGCCAGACAAGTGGTGAGGATTGCAGAGTGGTAATGGCAGAGAAAGGCAAGCCCCCCAAACCTGTCTCCAGACTTTACACGCCCAGGAGAAGCAAGTCTGATGGAGAAACAAAGTGTAAGAGCATTCGACTCATTTGACCTTGTTGGAGTATGGTATCACCAAAGGGGAGGACAATTAGACTTGGCGCCATAGGTTCATCCCACCCGCTCCCCTGGGCATCACTTCTTTCTTGTGTATCCATCTGCTGCTAAGTCACGTCAGTCGTGTCCGACTCCGTGTGACCCCATAGATGGCAGCCCACCAGGCTCCCCCGTCCCTGGGATTCTCCAGGCAAGAACACTGGAGTGGGTTGCCATTTCCTTCTCCAATGCATGCAAGTAAAAAGTGAAAGTGAAGTTGCTCAGTTGTGTCCAACTCTCAGCGACTCCATGGACTGAAGCCTACCAGGCTCCTCCATCCATGGGATTTTCCAGACAAGAGTACTGGAGTGGGGTGCCATTGCCTTCTCCTGTGTATCCATATATGTATATATTTTTGGCCGCGCTACTCGGCTTGTGGGATCATAGTTCCCTGACCAGGGATCATACCTGGGCCCATGGCAGTGCAAGTGCCCAGTCTTAACCACTGGACCGCCAGGGAATTCCCCCTTGTGTATACTTCTAACTAGCTTCGATGTAGACTAGAAATTTTTGTCTTTGACCAAGTTTGAGAGCATTAGATCTCCAAACATCATTGAATTTGAGGTATAAAGTAACAGGATCTACTGATACTTAGAACTAAGTTATATGCCTGTTTAAGCTAAACATTTATTCTTAGACTCCTTCCCCGTTTGTAGTCAGAGTAACTCTTCTGAAATTTTTAAAAGAATAAGAGCATGGGACTTGAGCTCAGGTCAGGCTCTTGACCACTTCACCTTCTGATGATGGAAGCAAAGGTTCTGTTTCCTTGTCTGTGTCAGGGTTGGGCCCGTCATATAAGAGGTTGTGTTAAAATGGTTCAGCAAACTGGCAGGTGCTAATTTGGTGAGTTTTATCAAGGTGGTGGTTGCTGAAAATAAGAAGAGGAGGATTCTTAATCCTCAGAAGCTGGTCTCTGCAGCAGCCTGGTAATTCTGAAGAACTGTACCTTTGCTGTGAACTTTTTTATTCTTAGTGACTTTTTTGTTTCTTTTTCTTTAAACAGCTGAAGTCTCTTCTAGCCCCAGGATTACAAGGAAGACTACCAGGCAGACCACCATCACATCTCATTTCCCACGGGGGTCAGTATATAATGAATGGACAAGCCCCCTTTTTAGGGGCCAACTGTTTTTGGTAAACCACGTATAGAATTAGTAGGATGTAATTTAGTGATTCTGACTTCCACATTGCCTGGGTTTTCACTTTGGTATTTTGCTATCAGACACTCATGAACAGCATTTCTGAAGACCTCATCCATTTTTCCTGTTAACGTTGTTCAGTTGCTAAGTCCTGTCCGACTCTTTGGGACCCCATGGAGTGCTACACAGCAGGCTTCCCTGTTCTTCACTGTCTCCCAGAGTGTATTCAAACTCATGACAGTCGACTTGGTGATGCCCTCCAACTATCTCATTCTCTCGCCCCCTTCTACTCCTGCCCTCAGTCTTTCTGGGAAGCTTCAAATATGCATACACAAAATCACCAAGAGTAGTATAATGAACCCCTTGTATATGGCCCAGTGACAGCAGTTAACAGCTCCTGGTGATCGTTTCATCCTCAGCCCCATGTGCTCCAATGAACTATTCCAAATGAATTACACCTCCATACATACCACACCCCCGACTTGGGTTACTTTGAAACAAGTCAGACATGTCATCTTATCCATAAATACTGTATTTCTAGATGACAGGGTCTTCCTCTGACAAGTTTTAATTCATATTTTGCTATAGTTGCTAACATTTAGGAAACAGTCTTTTTAAGAAGACAAAACAGAACTATAATTTCATGCCTCATAAAGTATAATAGCTCCTGACTACCAGGTATACAGCAGTGTTTATACTTCCGCGTATGTTAACAGAGTTTGGTTGACTTCTTCCTTAATCCTTTTAAGATTCCTTATTTTCTTGCCATTTATTTAAAGAAACTTGGTTTTGTTTTAGCTTCTGGATCACCATCATTAGTGGTGGTTAATGTGTTCACTTGTCTCTGGTTTTCTATAAACTGGTAGCTAGGTCTAGAGGCTTGTTCAGATTCCAGCTTTATTTTCTGAAACTTCATTAACAAACTGGGGCTGTCCATCAGAAGCATGTCACGTCTTTTTGGTGATGATAGCAGCTGTTGATCAAAGTCTAGATCCATGATTTTATAAGGTTTGCAAAATGGTAGTATTCTAAACCTGTCATTTGAAGAAACGTTGAACTTTAACATCCTGACAATGAGGGCGTCTCCTTGGAGGGAAGGGGGAGTCCATGCCCTGAATCTTCCCATACAGAGGGAGGAATGTATCAGTAAGTTGCTTCATGCCCACTGGAGGTCTAGGGTTGGGCTGAGCTAACAGTTGGCTTTACTGTGTGTGACAGCCCTGCCAAACGAAAACCTGAGGAAGAACCTGAAAAAGTGAAGTCAGACGATTCTGTTGATGAAGAAAAAGACCAGGTGGGGCTCACGTTTAAGTTTCTTAACTCTGCCTTATTTTGGTACGTTTTCCGTTAACTGTGAATTTACGCTTGGTCTGTCTATGGACCAGAAGTGACTGAGAAGGTGTTAGAACGTATCCCTGGACCCCGGGCAGTGCAAAGTGTATCATGATGAGACCCGAGGGCTTAGCAGGCCCATAGCTTGAGTCTGCTCTCTCCTGTCTACTTTCCTGCCTCTCCACCTGGCAAGATGAGATGTTCAGACCAGCAGAGGTGGTGTGTTTAAAGCATTTGCTTCTGACATCAGATAAGCTCCTTTCCCACATCTAATTTTTCAATAAGAGCAGAATTGTCATGTTATTATGTGCATTGTAATAATGCTGCTTAGACTTTTTAGGTTGGAAAACTGGTGGCTTGCCAAAGGCCTCTGGGAAAGACAATGCCTCTGGCGCTGTCCCATGTGGCTTAAGGGGCAAATCTAGGTAATACCAGCTGGCCACATGCTGTCTATTTCAGTTCTGCCACAGGATTGGCTGTGTAATTTGGAAAGTCTGTAGGCTTTCGGGTGGGTAGTAAATGCCTATTACCTGCTGAAGATGAATATCTGTGGTTTGTTCTAAGGCTGGATGTCTCAGCCAAGGCTTTGACTTTTGGGGGCAAATAAACCTTTGCTGTAGGGGTCAGTCCTGTACATCGTAGAGTGTTTAGCAAGGTCACGACCCCTACTCGCTAGATGCCAGTAACATTCCTTCTGTCTCCCATTTGTGACAACCAAAATCACTTTCGGTTTCTCCCAGAGGTCTCAGAGGGGCAAAATTGCCCTAGGTGAGAAGCATTGAGCCCGGTATCGCTGAGGTAGACTTGATAAGACACGCTCATTCTTCTGTCTTATTCTTGAGAATTATATGCGACTGTTCATGACCTTTATTCAGGTGTCTATAGTTAGGTTTAGCCAGAGTACCCACTCACGGTGGGAAACCGAGATGGGGAAACGTCTTGTCTAAGCCGTGTGGCCAAGTCCCTTGCCCTCTAGTAGGAGAACATGTCGTGGGCAAGCTGGCTCTTGTAATATTGATAAGACTTTAAAAAAAAAACACAAACACATGTACCAGTTTGAGTTGTTTTTTTCCCCCTTCTAACACCTTGGAGGGCTTACATAGCCTTTTCTTTTTGCTTTTAAAGAAATTAACCAGGGCGTTCTTTCCCAAGTAGGAAGCTGTTTCACTGGTGGTGTGTGTGAGGCCTTGTGAACTTCGAGGATGAACCCCTGTAGGAATAGGGTTTATTCCAACATGCTAGAGTCCTAGTGCACCAAACCAGTGATATCAGATGGTATTGGTTGAATAAATCAAATAAGGTCAAAACCTTATACTTCAGCCAGTTTAAAGTGTCTTTTTTTTTTTTTAATTTATTTATTTGTTTATTTGGCTGCATTGGGTCTTAGTTGTGGCCCGCGGGCTTAGTTGCTTCACGGTGTATGGGATCTTAGTTTCCTGACCAAGGATTGAACCCTGCGTTAAAAGGCGGATTCTTTACTGCTGGACCACCAGGGAAGTCCCCCAGTTTAAAGTTTTGCGATCTTACTATGTGTTTTTTTTTAAACAAGTATTACCTACACTTGATAAAACAGTACAAACGGCTATTGGGTACAAAGGAGTGGTACTCCCACCCTTCTGTCCATCCCTCTCCCGCCCCTCCCTCCTGTCTGTCCTTCTAGAGGCGAGCATTTCTCAGTCTTTAATATATTGTTTTGGTTTGTATGTCTATACATAGTACTGTATTATATTAATATATAATCTGTATTAGAGTTCTTCAGAGAAATAGAGTCAATGATATCTGTATATATGAGATTTACTTTAAGCAGCTGATTCACACAATGTCAGACTGGCAGGTCCAAAATATGCACGATGGGCCGACAGGCCGCAGACGCAGGGAAGTGTTGGTGTTGTAGCTCAAGTCTGAAAGCAATTTGCAGTCAGAATTTTATATATAATACACACACACACAGACTAATTCCATATCATATATTATGGAGGGGTTCTGTGTAATTTACCCAACTTTCTCCAGTGGTAACATCTCAACTATAATACAACCGTAAAACCAGGGAATGGACATTGGTATAATCTACAGACTTTGTTCACTCTGCATGCATAGCCAGATGTATGTGTGTGTGGATTCTTGTAATCTTCACCTCAAACAAGATATCTGCTTCGTCACCACAATATTTTTATCCTGTTTAAATACATAACTACAGATATCCTGGAAATGGCAAGTCTTGTGAACTTAGGGAAGCAGTGTCCTGGCTGTTCGTTGAAGAGCTGGTGTCCAGTTTAGGTTGTCATCATCACTTCCTGATGGGAATCCCAAATTACTGGGTTGATTTTTTTTTGCTAACATTAACAAATCTCTGACATGAGGTGGATCTTTGACTTCATGTAGCATCACTAGACAACCTCTAGTTGTGCGGACGTGTGCTGGGTCAACTCCTGGGCCTCTCCTTTGTTTTGAGGCTGGTGGGACCTCAACACCAGAGTGACAGTTGCCCACATCTTCCCCAAACCCAGATTACCCCCAACCCCTGTTTATAACCATGCATGCATGCTTGCTAAGTTGCTTCAAATGTGTCCGACTCTTTGTGACCCTCTGGACCGTAGCCCTCCAGGCTCCTCTGTCCATGGAATTCTCCAGGCAAGAATACTGGAGTAGGTTGCCATGCCCTCCTGCAGGAGATTTTCCTGACCCAGGGATCAAACCCATATCTCTTGTCTCCTGCATTGGCAGGCAAGTTCTTTACCACTAGCAACACCTGGGAAGCCTGTATTTAACCATATCAAATGTATTTACTTAACACTTTGATTCGTGCTTTTGGTTTTGATCCTCTTTTGAAATAAATATTCTTCTCGTCCCTTCTGTCCACATAGGAGGAAAAGAGACGTCGAGTTACATCCAGAGAACGGTAAGAGTTTATACCTTTTTGTTCTGTGTAATTTGTAATCTCGACTACTGAAATTACTTTTCTGAAATGTTTTAAAAGGAAGAACTAGTGAGTTGCCAGGGTGATCATAGATAGCTTAAGGACGCTGAGTTTGCAGCCAGATTAACCTTGTGATCCAGGTTGAATTCTCTTGCAAAGAGTAAATTGGGGTGGGGGGCAACTGGCAGTTACCAGAAGTAGATCTAAAGGTTGTATTGAATATTAAATGTTAACGTAATATGTACTTTTCAGGGCTACTGAGATGAAGATTGTCTTTTGGTGGTCGGGGGGAGGAAGGAAGCCCTTTTGAAAACTGCTTCCAGGGGAGGAGTCTCTGAGAGTCATCCTTAGGGTGTGTTATCTTGCTTGATAGAGTTGCTGGGCTGCTCCCTGCAGAAGAACCAGGAAGAGTAAGACCAGGAACACACATGGAAGAAGAAGGAAGAGATGATAAAGTAAAGCCTGGTCACCTCCGTGTTTGTCACTTCCACCTGAATCAGAGTCCCCATTGGTTCTAGGAAGAGGGATCAGGGCGTGGAGAGCATGTAGGAACAGAATGACTTTCACTAATGATCACAATGACCTTGACTTTAGCAAAAATGCTCTTCAAACTCCTCTTTCTGCTGCTTCTCTATGTGGAAGGTGTGTTTATGTGGTTCTGGTAACAGTAAACCACTGATAGGCCTAGAAGTCACCTGGACCTCTGCTGCTTGATCAGTTAGTCACACAGCTTAAGCCTCTCCCCTCGCCTGCACATCTTGGTTGCTCATGAGGTCTTGGTGGAGATCTCACTTTCAGACACACAAGGTGCTAAAGTGCTATAGCATCATCCAGGGTTAAAGCTGCATTCTTAACTGAGATCAGACCAGTTCTTTCCCCAGACTTGTGGCTCCTTTGTAAAATCAGGGTGGGCTTAAGGTTCTGTGAATACAGATGTACCACTGAATCCCACCCCAGGAGCTTGGGAGGGTAGAAGAAGGAATCGGGGGTCTGAAAGTGGGAGCTTTACCATGAGACAGTGCTGCCCCACACGGTAAAAGGCTGACATTGGTCGGTCCCAGGTGGTGGAACAATCTCAGATCCCCAAAAGTTTTATGACCACACTGATGAGAATTTTCTTAGCAACTCCCATGGGTAGTGTGTGCCCTTGAGAGCCTGTTAAAAAATGGGTGTCTGTTATTTTGTCCTAATGGGGAATCAACCAAGATGCATGATAATTCTTGAACTATTTGGTACTTGAAGCTAGCCTTTAATTGATCACTTCCCTACCCTGATCCTAGTTAAAATTAGCAGCAGTTACAGTTGGGACATATGTTAAATCGTTTGAGAACAAGTGGTTCCAGTAGACTGGCTCAAATCCTCCAAAGAAGGATTTAGGGCTGATTGAAATCCCTTGTCTATGGCCAGATTCCTGGGATCCCCTCTTGCAGTAGCAGAGTCTGCCATGTGTTTTTTCTGTTTACATCACCAACCTTTGATCTCCTCACAAAGTGTGAGGGGTTCCTGAGGCTGAATTTTGGAGAGGTGCATTTAGCTCTCTAAATTCAGACTCAAAATGATTTGTTGTCCATATTTGAAATGGAGCTCTTATTCCGATTGGTCATACTACTTCATTCCTTTATTTAGATTCTCATTTGATAAAGTTATCAAGGAGATTGTCAACACTTAATCCTGATAAGTGACAGTAATTTTGCCCGCAAATCCATCTTAAACAGCAGAATCTAAGAGTTCTTTAACTTCCTGCCTACCTACCCCACCAAAAAAAATGTGCTATCTGAATAGAAGAGACTCCTTCTTACCAGTTAGACTATAGGATCAGTTTAGGTATTTTATTTCCATAAAGCTCTTTAATAGAAATATTAGAATCAAACGGGGGGAAATTAACTAGTCTTTTTTTTTTTTTTGCCTCCCCGTCCCATCCACTTAGGAAGAAAAGAGACTCAGAAGTCAGACCAAAGAACCGTAAGTACAGTTAACATGCCTTTTGTACTTTGTGAAATTTACTTCCAAAAGTAAGTGTTCTCGTAAAAATTATGGATTGGACAGGGCATTAAGGTCATACGTGTAATGTGTGGGTAACTTCTGTTCTTGGAAGGTCAGGCAACCACAGTGTAGGCTGAGGTCAGCTGAGACTTACCTGACCTTGACCGCTGGCCTGTCCTTAGTGGTCTGTCCTTACTGCTGTTCATACAGGAAGCAGTTTGTTAGGTGGTGGTTAAAGAGCGTTGAGCAGCTCTGTCTCTTGCCTGTAGCTGTGAAGATGCTATGTGACAAATTGCCCCAGAGCTCAGCGGCTCAGGACAGTAGGCACTTTTTGAGCTTATATGTTTGCGGCTCAGTGGCCATTGACTGATCTTGGCCAGGCAGACCCGCTTCAGCCCTAGGACTAGGCCAGCTGGGGCGTGCGCTCAGCAGTGGCAGTGTGTGAGGGCGGCAGTGAAAAGCAGCCTCTGACATGCAATGGACTGAAGCAGGTATTGACTGGGCCTGAGTCTGGGGTGGGCAGAACTCCTGAACCAAGTGCCTGGGCCCTGGTGGAAGGAGGGGAAGACTTCTCAGATGTCACCTCAGCCCACTAGCAAACCTGCACAGGAATCTTCCACAGGCAGGATTCCCATCAGGTTATCAGGGATCAGGGGAGCCCTTTTGTCTCTTGTTTTTAAACTGCGGCGTGTCTCAGCAACACATGAAGTGTTGGTGGCACTTCTGAGATCATAAGTTCTGAAGTACCAAAGCCCTCTTGGGTTTCTTGCAATGAAAACTTACCCTTCAGATGAGAAAAATCATCCATGCTCTCTAACTTGGGGGAGGGAACCGTGTAAACCCTCACTGTGGCTTCTTGAAACGGTGATGGGCTCCCTTAGCTGACTGTGTGTTTTTTTCTGTGACAGGACACCTAAACACAAAGCTAAGGAGGAGCCAGACAGAGATGTGAGGCCTGGAGGAGCTCAGGCTGAAATGAATGAAGGAGAAGACAAAGTAAATACTGACTCGTATCACTTATCTCTAACCGATCCTTGTGTTCCCAGTTGGTTGGGAGAAATGGCATGGGTTAGGGCTGTGCGTTGAAATCCAGCCCTACCTGCCCTGGGGTGGTTTTGGGCAGGTGACCTGCCCCTCCTTGTGGGGGTTGGCAGCTGTCGCTGCATGTTAGCACCTGATACGTAGTGAGCGTTCAGTTGTCTATTTATGGTAATGGTGCCAAGGGCCTGTGTGTGCCTGGACTAAGATGTGTGTGGAACCAGCTTCTCTTCATAGCCTCTGGCCTGAGAAGGCTTGACGTGTCACCCCAGATACACGTGTCATCATGCTTGTGCTGCTTTATCGACCAGTCTCCTGAGTTCTGAGTCTAGCTCCTCGCGTTCCCGCCAGCTCCCACAGTTCAGCTTAGTTAACATATTAAACCCTAAAATATTGTACACTGACCCAGGGGTGGGCCTGTATAGAAGCCTCAGATGGTGAGGTTATCCACAGGGCTGTAAACTCCAGGGGACTGGGCTACATCTGCTGGGGTCCACAGCACAGGGATCTTATTAAGCTCCTTAGCAATTTGCTCTAAGAAAAGCCAAACCAGGATGGTCCCAAGATTGTCTCTGGTTTTCTGTGAGATCCAGGGAGCAGAGCCTGAGGTCAGACTTCCTGGGTCCTGAGCGTTCTCGCTTCCAGTGGGCACCCTTGCTTGTTCTGTGGCACGTGATCCTTTCGGTGTGTCACCTCCAGCTTGTTCTGTCTAACATCTTATTGTCTCATCTTTTCTGATTACTCGTGATCTTAATCGTCAGCACTTGCCTGGGATCCCTTCAGGTCTAGAGAGATCTCAGCGGTGGTGTCAGACCATCCGTTTTCCTCAGACAGCAGCTGGCAGGAGCTTCAGACCCCACAGCCAGCGCTCTTGTCTCATGGCAGAAAAGGACAAAAGGACCAAAAGTTTGACTTTGTCTAGTTTTTTTTTTTTTTTTTTAATTATTGACTTAATCTGTGTGTATACTTCTTTATAAAGGTCAGCAGCATATCAGAAAGATAGTCTTTGTATGTGGGCTCTGCTGTCTTTAATGAGTTGGTGACCAAGTTGGGAATCCCTACTTCTGTCTCTTTCCCATACTGGATTCCAAAGTTTAGCGTT
Source organism: Bos indicus (assembly GCF_029378745.1). NCBI lineage: Eukaryota > Metazoa > Chordata > Mammalia > Artiodactyla > Bovidae > Bos > Bos indicus. Next base: position 14,463,461 of record NC_091766.1, on the reverse strand, counting down.
GTCACCTACTTTCCCACTCCTGTCCCAGTGCCTGTTTGTATGACATCTTCACTCGTGACCAAATGACAGATGCAGCTATAGACATTTGGGCTGACATAAGCAAAATGGCTCTAACAGTCCCTTTTGCTTTGAGCTATCCCAGGACAGGGGTGTGTAAATTGTGGTCCACAGGCCAAAGTTGGCCCTCTGCCTGTTTTCATAAAGTTTTATTGCAACACAGCCATGCCATTTCGCTTATGTATTGTTTCTGGCTATTCTTGTGCTGCAGTGGTACAGTTGAGGAGCTGTGACGCAAGTCTGTGGCTTGGAAACCTGAAAATGTCTGTTTTTTGGCCCTTTACAGGAAATCTACCAACTCTTGTTTGTAGGCGTTAGGGAACTGAGTTAAAATTTTTGAAGCCTCATCTCTAGCCTGTAGACCTGCCTAGATTTTCCAATTCTCTTGTCCCACGGTGCTGCAATCATTAACTGATACTTTGGGGTTTTGTCTCACTCTTGCTCAAATTAATTTTCCCCCCTTTATTTCTCTACCCACACGTTTCCCCTCTCAGGATGAAAAGAGGCACAGAAGTCAACCCAAAGATCTGTAAGTGGTTAAAATGCTTGTGCTTTTGTGCTGTGCTTTGTGTAGTTTAAATTACCAAAATAGCTATTGGAGATCTGTGATGTAGATGTTTACAGGGAATTGCTGGTGCTATTGGAAGACTGGATCAGTTTGGGTGGGGCTGGATGAGAAATCACTGTGGGCCCCATCTTGCCTGTTGCCCTTTGCCTCATGGGTAGCACTCCCATCACTGCACTGCCACGTGTCTTAGTTCCAGTATCTCGTCAGGCCCCATGTCTGAGGGTCACATGGGGCGTCTGCAGGCCTCTTTTCAGGATCACGTGTTAGTGACGCACCTTTGGAGCCACTGTGACAAGGGGACTTTCTTTTGGATGGGAAGAAAGTGTCTGTTCACCAGATCGGTTCTGAATATTTTGCTTTTCTATAGCGAGGCATTAGTTTGTCATTTTTTATGTGAATTGGCAATACAGGTTTTAAGCTGACATTTGGCTTATTTGTTTATCCAATAGAGCTAGCAAACGGAGACCAGAAGAAAAAGAACCTGAAAGAGTAAAGCCACAAGTTTCTGATGAGAAAGATGAAGATGAAAAGGTAAGCTCTTGTTTTTTCAATTCTACTGTATTTCATAACATCCCATTGGCTGGAATATCTTAAAGTGATTTATAAACAATTTTCCTCATGGAAACTTTCAAACGTACCCTAGAGTAGGCAGAAAAGGGTAGCAAACCCTCATATTCTCATCAACCTTCATCAGTTACCAACCCATGACTAGGCATGTTTTACCCAAGCCTCAGTTATTCTCCTTGCCCTCCCTCACTCTGGTAAACAGATCCCAGACATATTAGTGAAATATTAACAGAAGTGCTTCTATAAGGTGCTTCCTTCTAAAAAGGAAAGGAGTCTCTTAAACATCATCACAGGGACTTCCCTGGTGGTCCAGTGGTTAAGACTTTACCTTCCAATGCAGGGGGTGCAGGTTCAGTTCCTGGTTGGGGAGCTAAGACCCCACACGCCTCGTAGCCAAAAAAACCAAAATATGGAACAGAAGCAATGTTGTAACCAATTCAATAAAGACTGTAAAAATGACCCACATCAAAAAATATTAAAAGTAAATAAACATCACTACAATACCATTTTCCTAACACCATAGTATCAAAGTCCAATCTCTGTTCAGATTTCTCTGAGGTCTGCATTGCGTGTTTTGCTGTGAGTCAGAACCCCAGCTCAGTCTGTACGATATGCTTACTCGCTGTTTGTCTTCCCTGTGTCATCTATAGCGCCACCCCATCCTCTTACTTGCAGTTGGTGTAAGTAGCCAGCTGCCGCATAGCATTAGTGGGTTCTCAGGTTGGGATCTTCCCAGAGCCCTGTCCCCTGTAGACCACTAGTTAGGCTCAGATGCTGGACCAGAGGCATGTCTCTTGTTTCCCAGAGGATTTCTAAGGTGGTGCTGTGTGCTTCCTGTTATATCACACCAGAGGCAGGGTTATCTTTGTAAGGCTTCAGGACTCATCACTGAACCCAGGTGCCCTCAGCCTGCTCCATCCATTATAAAGTTCCCCTCAGCTTTTCACCTTTTCACCTGTTTTTAACAATCATTGCTTAAATCCATTATTTCACTGGGAGTTGCAGAGTGATAGTTCTAGCATTCCTTCATTTACTCAAAATAATTCTAGAAATAAGTTTTCTCTTATTAGTCACCAGGGGTGGGGATGGTACCATAACCAAATACGACAGTCTGAGTGACTTAACCAACAGACGTTTATTTTTCTTACAGTTCTGGAGAATACAGTTCACATATCAAAGTACCAGCAGGGTTAGTTTCTGGAGAAGTCTTTCTTCCTGACGTGTGGACGGATGCCTTCTTGCTGGTCCTTACATGACCTGTCCCTGTGCAAGCACGTAGGGAGGAGAGCGCTCTGGTGTCCTATTGGATTAGGTCTCTCCCACTTACGACCTCACGTAACCACGGTCACTTCCTTAAAAGCCTCATCTCTAAATACAGTCACATTTGAGGTTAGGGCTTCAACATAAGAATTGGGTTGGGGAGCAAGGGCAAAACTCAGTCCATAGCGCCCCATATCAATTATATACTTACTGAGGTATCACTTAATACAGGAAAGCTAATTTTTGTCAGGCTTCCCTGGTGGCTCAGGGATAAAGAATCCACCTGCTAATGCGGGTTCTATACCTGGGTGGGGAAGATCCCCTAGAGGAGGAAGTGGCAACCCACTCTGGTATTCTTGCCTGGGAAATCCCATGGACAGAGAAGCCTGGTGGGCTGTAGTTCCATGGGGTCACAAAAGAATCAGACATGACTTGGTGACTAAACAACAAAAGTTTTTGTCTTTTTTTAAAAAACTAGTCTCTTATGAGTCTTTTAAGGAAGTCTGGTTATAATAATTTTGTTTATAAGACTAGACACTGGAGGTGGCTTGGGTCTCACTGGTTTTCTGACTGCCTTCCTGCCTCTGACTAGGTTTTGTGATAACCATGTACATAAAATTCTTTAACTTTGTGACATAGTCCGGATGGAAAAGACTTTTTTACCCTTCACTCTTCTGTTTTCTCTACTTAGGAGGAGAAGAGACGCAGAACTACATACAGAGAACTGTAAGAACTTATTTTTTGTCTTTCCATCAAGCAGATCGTAATACTAAACAGTTGTCTGAGAAAGAAAGAAAAAGGGGCGTTTAGTGATCCCCTGGAGAAGGAAATGGCAACCCACTCCAGTATTCTTGCCTGGAAAATCCCATGGACAGAGGAGCCTGGTGGGCTACAGTCCACCAGGTAGCAAAGGGTCCAACATGACTGAGCGACTTCACTTTGACTTTCAGTGACCTCCTGGAGCAGCCTTAGCTTTGCGTGTGATGGATAGTGAGCGCAGGACTGAGACATGCCAGTTCTGCTGTGTGAGGCAGGTCCCCTCTGCATGGTAAAGACACACTTTCCCCTTATGCAGCAGCTGGCACTCATCTGTGTCTGGATCCGGTATAACTTTGACAGATTCTGACGTGTCATGTAATGACTAAAACAAACCTTCTGCTTTGTTCCCAGAACTGAGAAGAAAATGACTCGAACCAAAATAGCCGTAGTGTCCAAGGTAAATGTACACCTGGGAATAAAAGCCGTTGTGTGACGCTAAGGGACTGGCTTAGGGCTGGCTTTCTGAGCGCCGTCTGTGTTTTGTCCCCACAGACCAATCCTCCGAAGTGCACCGAGTGCTTGCAGTACCTGGACGACCCTGAGCTGAGATACGAGCAGCACCCCCCCGATGCGGTAAGTTCCAGCTCTGTCTTCAGCCGGATAGTTACCGTCTCCTGTGTCTCTGCTCACTGGTCCAATGTCTCTCAGGTGGAAGAGATACAGATACTGACCAACGAGAGGTTGTCCATCTTTGATGCCAACGAATCTGGCTTTGAGAGTTACGAGGATTTGCCTCAGCACAAACTAACCTGCTTCAGGTAACTGATAGGTTTTGTGTGTTTTTCCTTTTTTTTAAATCCTGCTGGATCTTTTTATTTACGTGGCTGTGCGGGGTCTTTGTTACTGCACGGGTTTTTCTCTGGTTGTGGCGAGCAGGGGCTGCTCTCTAGTTGCAGTGTGCAGGCTTCTCGTTTCGGTGACTTCTCTTGTTGTGGTGCACAGGCTCAGGTGCTCTGTGGCATGTGGGGTCTTCCCGGACCAGGGATCGAACCCGTGTCCCCTGTATTGGCAGGGGATTCTTTACCACTAAGTCACCAAAGAAGCGCAGGTAACTAATATACTTATCATAACAAGGCATTTTCTTAAAGACACCTGAGTTCTTAATATCCTAATAAAGTTTTCAACACCTGATCTGCAACATTTCTTAAGCTGCTGACACTTCAGGGCCACCAAGCTGGTAGATGACTGGTAGGTCTTTGGTTGTGAAAGCTATTCCTGTTAGATCTTGAGTAGGTAAACATCCTTGCAAAAATCAGCTGTTTTGCTGTGTCAAGTCTTAGTTGTGGCTTGAAAATCTTTAGTTCTGGCATGTGGGATCTAGTTACCTGAAGAATTGAACCTGGGCCCCCTGCATTGGGGAGCATGGAGTCTTCTTAGCCACTGGACCACCAGGGAAGGCCCTTGAGTCGGTAAATATCGTAAAGCTCATTCATTCCACTGAGGGCCAGCTATGTGCAGTGGGTATTATAGATACAGCACTTCAGGCCCCTGGTTTCATGGAAGCAGAACAAGCTGTGCCTGTGGGTAGCGACATTGTGATGGATGTGAAAAGCACGGGGAGCAGAGAGAGAGTGGGTGGGAGAAAGTTGTTCAGAATGGAGGGGAAGGGACTTGAGCAAAGACCTCAGCTTAAGAACAAGCCAAGGAGATAGTGAGGGAAAGACATCCAGGAGGAGGAAACAGCAGGTGGAGGCTGGGAGGGGGGCGTGTAGGCTGTGGAAGACTAGATAAGGGGCTGTGTGGCTGGAGTGGAGGGGCCAGGGGGTGAGTGGTAGGGGATGTGGCTGGGGAACAGGGACCCAGGGCTGGGGCTGGATCCTGCGGGGCTCTTCAGGCCGAGGCAATGACGCTGGGGTCTTCTTGGTGTAGGTAGTGGAGTTTGGACTGCGTTTGGGGTTCAGACAAGCCTGTGATTGAGCAGAGTCCCCCTCCTCTCTAGCCTCCTTCGTTCTGCTCTCTCCTGCTCACTGGAGGTGCTTCCCTTTGCTTCTCTGTGTGAAATAGCTTGGCTCCAGCTCATGTCTCCTTTCAGGCCTTGGCACGTGCTTTTCCTCTCCCTGGACAAGAAAAGAGTAGGGGCGGCTGGATCGCCTGTTACAAAGCGTTAGGTGGAATCATCTCGAGATGGTCTTTCTGACATTCCTGCCCCACAGTGGGCTGGGCGCTCTAGGAAATCCCAGTGTGTTTCTTCACAGTGCTCTGTATGCTCGCTGCTGTTGGGTGTGTCTCTCCCTCTCCACGAGCAGGAGCCTGATCTGTACTGGGACGCTGTCTACTCCCCGGCCACTCCCCGGCTCAAACCTCTGCCTGACAGCATGAGTGAAACGTGCTGTTAGCATTGCTGATGTTCACGGCCTTGTGCTTCCCTGTGGCGCTGCTGGGGCAGAGGCTCACGAGAACCGGGGGCTGGGGCCACTGTAATCAGGAGTGTCAGGGCTTGGGGTCTCTGGGTGGCTCCTCAAGAACAGGTCTACCCCAGACTCCTTCCTGTGGGTTGGGAAATAAGAACACACGTCCCAGGAATGGCATGCCTTTGAGCATCAAGCCGTTGAAGCCAGACCACCTGGGTTAGCTGGGGACTCTGTTTACCTCTGGTCCTTGGGCTGAAGGTGGCAGGTGGCAACGAGCCCCTTCTGCACACTAGTGGGCCCTGCCCTGGCCTGAGACTCGGCACTTCTCCCTGATGTCACCTCTCCTGACGGAGCACGAGGACAGTCTGTCAGGCTGGGCCCTGGATCCTCCCCTTCTGTGAGTCCACCGTGTCCTGCCCTCTGTGGGTATGTGTCCATCCTTCCCACGGCTTCAGGTCCTAGTGGCAGAACTGTGACCCATGTCTGTCTGCTATGCCTGGTGGAAGAGCTCCACTCAAAGTGCTCATGTGTTCATTTTTTTAATTTGGTAAGATTCCAAGATGAGAATTTCTTGGCATCCAGGGGCCTAGGCGGTGGGAATGTGGCGGGGGATACTCTCAGACCTGCATAGCAACTCTGGCCTTGAGGCCAGCACAGGCAGGTCCGTAAGCAGAACCCACCCCAGTCCCATCCTGTTTTCTCAAATTCAGCGTCCTGCTCAATGATGCACACTCTCCTAGTGTCATGGAGCGTCTCTAGGTGGTGGGTGTTCTTGAACTTGAGGCTTCACCCCCCAGAGGGAGGTGGAAGTCCCTCCTTCTCATGTCCTCAATGAGCCTCGCTTCTTATGATGTGTAACACACATTATTTTAATCTTTTTGAGGTGAAAGTCATAACGCAAACTAACATATAAAATAGTGTGAAGCAGTAAATCCAGAAAAACAAAGCAGATCAGGAATTGCCGGGGTGGTGTCGGGAGGGGGGAAGGAGTGACAGGTCAGTGGGTGTGAGGTTTCATTTTCAGCAACAAGAACGTTTTGGAGCTAGAGGGAGTGGTGGCCCAAGTCTGGGTAGGATGTATTGGAGCAGCCAGTGCGTCTCCACAAGCCACTCCCCAAGGGAGGGCGCGCCAGGGGCTCCCCTGTGGGGTTTCCTGCTGTCGGTCTTGCTGACCTCTCCACATTCCCTTCTCATACTCTTACTCTTGGTACCCAGGTGGGCGAATCAGAAGCTATGGGGTGAAAGAGCACTGTACTGACCCAGGGTTCTGGCAGCCAGGGAGATAGTGGAGTCTGGGGACCACACTTCATCCCCCCATGTCTGAGCTTGACTCAGTACCCCTGCCTGCCTTGGTCTCCTGGTAAATGGCCTCTGTCCCCTGTCTAGCGTGTACTGTAAACGCGGTCACCTTTGCCCGATCGACACCGGCCTCATTGAGAAGGATGTCGAGCTCCTCTTTTCTGGTTCAGCAAAGCCGATATATGAGGATGATCCATCTCCCGAAGGTAAGGGGAATGTTCCAGATTGTCTGAAACAGTCAGTTTGTAAACCGAACAGAGTCTGGGCTGCGAGCAGCTACAAGCAGTCTCGCTCTGATGGCTCCAGTACGGCTGCCCGGCTCACCTGATCAGAGGTGTGGGCTCGGGTGGGGACTCAGTGCCACTGAACCTGCTTGGGTTTTTGAGGCATATTCTTTTAGTCATGTCCAACTGTGCAACCCCATGGACTGTAGCCTGTCAAGGCTCCTCTGTCCATGGGATTTTCCAGGCAAGAAGACTGGAGTGAGTTGCCATTTCTTAGTCCACTTCATTTCAAGAAACCTTTTTCTCCTCTTTTAGGTGGTATTAATGGCAAAAATTTTGGCCCCATAAACGAATGGTGGATTGCTGGTTTTGATGGAGGTGAAAAGGCTCTTCTTGGCTTTAGCACCTGTAAGTATGTGGCCAACTGTGGACTGTTTTGGAATCTGAAAGATGCTTCTGTCTTCCATGGGGCTTGGTTGGGCTCTGGGAAGTCTCAGGCTCCCATGACCGGGCTTGGTTGGGCTCTGGAAAGTCTCAGGCTCTCGTGGCTGTGTGGGAAGCATGTCAGGCTTGATTGGGATGGCTTCTCGTACTAGTTACAACTGACCCTGGAACTGACCTTGCAGCTGAAACCCAGACCAAATTCCAAAAGCCAGAATCGAGCTAGAGGAAAGCCACTTGGCCAGTCTATTCTCTGGTTGGCTCCAATAGGCCCCTTCTGAATGAGTTAACCCTGACCGTGCCTCTTAGGTTTTGACGTTTGAGTGTGGAATGACTCTGCCTGCTCTGTGAGCCTCGTAGCCTCATCCCTGCCCTTTGGCTACTGCTGCTGCCGTCAGGCTCACACTGCTCTTGTCTGTCTGTCCACTCCAGCATTTGCTGAGTATATCTTGATGGATCCCAGCCCAGAGTACGCACCACTATTCAGCGTGATGCAGGAGAAGATCTATATAAGTAAGATAGTGGTTGAGTTCCTGCAGAGCAACCCTGACTCCACCTACGAAGACCTGATCAATAAGATTGAGGTAAGAGGCTTAGGTTTTTCATTATCTGGGATTCATAGATTGTTTACATGTGATGTTGTTCATTCACTGATTTGGGTCCAACTCTTGGTGACCCCATGGCCTGCAGCCCTCCAGGCTCCTCTGTCCATGAGATTTCCTGGGAAAGGATACTGGCAGGCGGGTTCTTTACCACCGAGCCATGTGGGAAGTCCCATTTACATGCGATACATATAAGCATGTTTGACGCAAACCAGTTTTGCTTAAGCCTAAGAGAAACTTCTGTTTTTGTTTTTTTTTTCCCAAAAGACCACCGTTCCTCCTTGTATGCTCAACTTGAATCGATTCACAGAGGATTCTCTCCTGCGGCATGCCCAGTTCGTGGTGGAGCAAGTAGAGAGTTATGATCGGGCTGGGGACAGTGACGAGCAGCCCATCTTCCTGAGCCCCTGCATGAGAGACCTCATCAAGCTGGCCGGGGTCACCCTGGGAAAAAGGTGAGGGTGCAGTAGGAGTGAGCCTGAAGACCTGAGACGGAGTCTGGAAGGCAGGGCACTGCGGGAGCTCTTCCTGGGCCGCTAACACCGTGGAATCTCTCTTCCAGGCGAGCCGAGAGGCGGCAGACCATCCGGCAACCCGCCAAAGAGAAGGACAAGGGCCCCACCAAGGCCACCACCACCAAGCTGGTCTACCAGATCTTTGACACTTTCTTTGCGGAGCAAATTGAAAAAGATGACAAGGAAGACAAGGAGAATGCCTTCAAGCGCCGGCGCTGTGGCGTCTGTGAGGTAACCTCACCTATGCCGGCTCTCCTGCCCCTCATGATCTCTGAGGAGCTCGCTGTTTTCTCTTTTTGGCTTGAGAGTCTTACTGCGTAGACGTGACCCCCCAAAAACAGCTCAGCGAAGGAGTTAGTTATCCAGGGGGACTTGCATGTCTTACGGGACAACTGTCAAAAGAGGCACGCTCAGGCACTTTGCCATCAGTGCTGCTTCTGCTACAAAGGAGTCTGGCCACGTCCCATTGTGTCCTCAGGCCCCTGTGTGAGGGTGAGGGGGGTGACTGCCCCGCAGAGGCCAGCACTGCTTCCTCCAAGCGGGGTCATCCTCCCAGGATCCTGTCTTGTCTCATGGTGGAACTTTCCTCAGAAATTGGGGGCTTCGTCCAGCTTAGCTTTGAGGCCTGAGACGACCTCTCTCTGAATTTTTTAGTATAATATGTATTTACTTCACCCTCGAGGAATTAATCTCTCTAATTCTATCACTGACCCAGAGATCAGATCTGTTTTGGTGTCTTATTTGACTTAATTTGGATGAAAGCTTAAAAGGGAAAATATAGCACCTGCCTTCAGAACCACCCTCTATTCACACTAGTCCCTGGATTCTGAGGGTCTCCTCTGTCTTCAGTGGTCGCCCTCAATAGGAATTTGCATGTTGAACATGTGTCCCCCAAGCAGTGGAAACAGAGACCTAACCACTAGGCCACCAGCGAATTCCCTGTCCTCACCGTTCTTATTTTGGTTTTTATTTCATCTAGCACATGCTTATCCAAGCTTTAAATTTTCTTTTTTTTTAATTTACATAACCTGGCATCTTTCACAGCTACTGTGTGTTGATATGAGTAGACCTAGTTACCACTTTACTCCATAGTATTTCATGGTGACTCTCCTAGCCTATCCCTCGGTGATGGGCAGTGTGATATTCTAATGTGTCTTCTGTGATTCTTCACTGCTTGGAAGCAGAATTGCTGGGGTGTAGGTTACATACTTGACTTTGATCTAGAACACTGTTTTCCAGAGTGGTGTCACCAGCTTACCTCTGAGCCACCTGAGTTCTCCTTTCCCCATACCTGTGCCAGCACCATGTCTCAGGGTTAACCTTTACAAACCTTACGTCTTGTTCCTAACACTTATTTCCCTGAGTTCTAATGAGGTTAAACTTACATATTTTAAAATTCACCAAAAACTGGTTATCAGCTGTGACTAATGGCCATTTAATTTTTTTTTTAATTATGTGTTTTAGATTTGTCAACAGCCCGAGTGTGGAAAGTGTAAGGCCTGTAAGGATATGGTTAAATTTGGTGGTAGCGGACGGAGCAAGCAGGCTTGCCAAAAGAGGAGGTAAGTTTGGCCAATGATTGTTTTTGGAATGGAGGGAAATGCCAGCTGATGGCAAATAGACTTTGTGTGGGACAGGTGGGTTGACACGTGTAGAATAGGCAAGATCCCTTTGTCTAGTGTTGTCACCAAACCTGTCCCTGTTTTCTTAGTGAAAAACCTTCAGTTGGTTTTACTTTTTTTTTCCCGGCTGCGCTGTGGGGGCTTGTGGGATCCTAGTTCCCCGACCAGGGATTGAACCTGGGCCCTTGGCAGTCCCAGAGTCCCAACCCCTGGACCACCAGGCAGTTCCCAGTTGGTCTTATTTTTTAAAGAAGACCTTGCTTATCACAAGTGACTTTGTAGGTGTCCCAACATGGCCATGAAGGAGGCAGACGATGACGAGGAAGTGGATGACAATATTCCAGAGATGCCATCACCCAAAAAGATGCATCAGGGGAAGAAAAAGAAGCAGAATAAGAATCGGATCTCTTGGGTTGGCGATGCCGTCAAGGTAATCCAGGAGTGGGCCCTCGGCTGTCCTCGTGCTGCACTGCTGAGCAGCCAGGTACCTCACTGCCAGCCGTTCTGAGAGCAGCCAGAGCCCTGGAGTGAGAAACCTGCCCACGCATCCCGCAGCCGCGAGCAGAGCAGAGCTGACTGAGAGGCTGGGGTCTGTGGCCAGGCGCCAAAAATGTGTTTTTACTTGTATGCTCAAGGACTCGATGTTCCTCGCCCTCCAAAGCTGGCATTTGATACAGTCCTGGTGTGCGAGACTAGTTCCCCTGTGAAGCTGGTTTTGAGGAGAGCCCCCACTGCCCCCTCGCTAGGAGTTGGTGTTTGGGAGCACTAGCAAACCGCCTCCGGAGGTTCTGTGCTCACCTGCCTAAGAGTCAAATTCTTTGCCACAGCTGGGGAGTGAATACGTTGTCCGCATTGGTCCCTTGGTGTCCATAAGCTGGAGACGGGCCAGTTCCCTCAGCAAGCCTGAGGCCTGCCCCTGCTGGGTGCTGCTCCAGGTCTGGGCGACACAAGTGCCGGCAGGCGGGTGGGGCACGGGAAGAGGGCTGGGGCCACAGAGGCTTCTTGCTGGAACGTCCTGAAGGGTTGGAGAGCAGCTGGCCACTGAAAGTCCTTGAGAGGAACCAGGGCAGAGGCCCTGTGGTGGGAACCAGCTTTCCTTGTGGGAGAGAAGGAAGGGGGTCCATGTGTCTGAGGGGGTGTGATGAGTGGGATGCAGTGCTGTTCTAATTGAAGGCTAGGATCTGACTTGCTGCTGACAAAGGAGGGCGGAGCTGGTGACAGAGGGCTGTGAGTGCCTCGGCTGCAGGCTTCCAGCCAGGGGAGGGGCTGCTCTCTGTAGTAAGTAGCCAGGCTGTTGGAGCTCACGGCTGTTTAGAGAAACCGTCATGAGCTATGCTTTTCTGTAAAGCAGCAGGAACTAGCAGGACAAGCCTTGCACGGACCTTCAGATCCATCCTCTCCTGAAACTAAGTTCTTGTTTTCAGACTGACGGGAAGAAGAGTTACTACAAGAAGGTATGCATCGACTCGGAAACCCTGGAAGTGGGGGACTGTGTTTCTGTAATTCCAGACGACTCTTCAAAACCACTGTATCTAGCAAGGTTTGTATCCTTCCTTCCGCCTGACTTCAGCCCACACTTTGAGTAAAAGCAGGAGGTGCCTGTTTTGCAAAAAGCAGCAGCTCTTTGCCCTAGACTAAAACCAAGAAATGGACTTCCCTGGTGACTCAGTAGTCAAGAGTTCTGCCAATGTAGGAGACCTGAGTTCGATCCCTGGGTTGGGAAGATCCCCTGGAGAAGGAAATGGCAACCCACACCAGTATTCTTGCCTGGGAAATCCCGTGGACAGAGGAGTCTGGTGGACTGCAGTTCATGGGGTCACAAAGAGTCAGACACGACTGAGCACACATGCAAGCGACACCAAACAATTATCTGTACTCCTGAGGAGCCTCGGGCCAGCTCCACTGGTCGAGTTAGAACCTTCTCCCTCCCCGTCTTCCGGCTCCAGGGTCACGGCGCTGTGGGAGGACAGCAGCAATGGGCAGATGTTCCATGCCCACTGGTTCTGTGCTGGGACGGACACGGTCCTCGGGGCCACATCGGACCCCCTGGAGCTGTTCCTGGTTGACGAGTGTGAGGACATGCAGCTCTCGTACATCCACAGCAAGGTGCAGGTCATTTATAAGGCGCCCTCGGAGAACTGGGCCATGGAGGTGAGTCCCCGGTGCCCTGCATGTGTCGCTGCCCCTTGCTGCGTGGGGTCATCATGGCTGACGGTGGCCCCATCCCCAGGGAGGCGTGGACCCCGAGGCCCTGATGTCAGAGGACGACGGGAAGACCTACTTCTACCAGCTGTGGTACGACCAAGACTACGCGAGATTTGAGTCCCCTCCGAAAACTCAGCCGACGGAGGACAACAAGTACAAGTGAGTGCGGGGCCTGGGCTCCCAGGCCGCCCTGTCGGTGCTCCAGGACGCTGTGTGAATGTGTGGACCCCCCCTGCTTGCCCTGTGCTTCTGTCTGCTGGGTCTGCTGTCCCCCTGTCCTCTGATTGCCCTCCCCGCCAACCAGAGACCAGCCTGACTTGGTTGCAGTGGCTGTGAGTGTGTGGACAGCCTGGCTGGGGGTCGGGGTCACGCCCATGAGAAGCTGTCCCACTCAGGGATAGGGTGTGTCTTTCTGTGTCTGTCCTACAAATCTATGTCTTTCCTCATAAGTGAGGTCTTTGATTCCATTTAACTCTAATGCTTTTAGAGAGGTTTGCTTCTTAAATGCTTAGTGCTCCTGTTTTCCTTTCTAACCTTGATACCTCACTTTTTTTAACTAAAGGTGGTGACTGGAGTCTTCCATCATGAGCAGTGTGTGGGAGTGAGGCTGGGAGGGTTTGCTGAGCTGCCTCTGGTACTTCCAGTCAGCCTGGGCTGCTTTCGGGTTTGATCTGTTTTTAAGGCACTCTAACTCTCCTCTGAAGGGTTTATTAATCAGGAATGTTGTATTTTACCAAATCCTTCTTCAGCCTTTAGAGATAATAGTGTGAGCCTCCTTTGACATGGTTTGGGTTCCTGGCTTTACCGTGGTCTGCATTATCATTCATGTTGGATTCTTAACCAGATTCTAGGCCATTTGCTAATGTCTCTGGGTTTTTATGTCAGCTACTCGGAAGTGGGGTTGACTTGACATTTTCCTGGTGTGCATATCTCTGGGCTTTGCTCCCCAATCAGTGTGAACATAAAAGTGCAGGAGAGCCAGTGCCTTCTAACATCCGTGCATACTTCCTCTTGGTACCGGAGTCTCTGGAAATACGCCAGCAGCAGCTGCTTACAGTCACCACCAGCCACTCAAGGGCCTTTGGTTTCTGTCCACCTCTCCTTCAGGTTCTGCGCAAGCTGTGCACGTCTGGCCGAAATGAGGCAGAAGGAAATCCCCAGGGTCGTGGAGCAGCTCCAGGACCTGGAAGGCCGCGTCCTCTACAGCCTCGCCACCAAGAACGGCGTCCAGTACCGGGTGGGCGATGGCGTGTACCTCCCTCCCGAGGCCTTCACCTTCAAGTGAGTGCCCCTTGAAGCCAGCGGGGCCGGGCGCTCCGGGCCAGCAGCAGGCTGGCTCCACCATGTGCCCCCCACGTCAGCCCACTACCAGCTGCTGTCGAGCCGTCGCACTGGCGTCTGTGGTGAGCAGATGCCATCCAGCGGTCCTGTGTGGAGCCACTGTCCTTCTATGGCAGTGAGGCTATCTGTGAAGAAAGTCAGACAGAGCCAGCTGGCTAAAGGAGGATGCTGGGGTCAGTGATGGGTTCCTGCCCAGCTGGTCATGTCAGAGACCCTGCCCCCAGTTCCCGTTATCAGATGGGGAGAGGAGTATCTTGTCTTGCCTGCCAGGCCTCTAAGAATAAGTGAGTTAAAAGTGCTTATTAGGGACTTCCCTTGTGGTTGAGTGGTTAAGACTCTGCCCTTCCAGTGCAAGGGGAACAGGTTCAGTCCCTGGTCAGAAAACTAAGATCCCACATGCCCTATGGTGTGGCCAAAAAAATCTAAAATTCAAAAGAAAAAAAAAAAAAAAAAAGGTGCTTATTAGCACAGCGCCTGGCTTAGTGTAAAGGCTGACTGTGAGTTACTGCTTGGTAATTGGGAATTGCATCAAAAGACTTCCACATCAAAGGACTGAGCTCTTCAGGGAAAAATCAAAGCCACAGATATTTCCCATACTTGATCCCTTCCTTGTTGGTCCTTAGAACTAGTGTGTGGTTGGATTTACAACCAGCATTTTGGCAAGCTTAGCTCAGTTTCCCGACTTATTTTCCTCGAGTCCTCATTGGAACCCATTCAACTGAATGGGTTCAACCCAATCAACCCGTGTACTGAGTTGCAGAGCCTCAGTCCTCCCAGCCCCGTGAAGTGGGTGTACATGGTGCCCTGAAACACCAGTTCTTGGCCTAGAAGGGGAGGCCGCCCTGTAGGGCTGTTGACCAGGTATTCCTGGCCCAGCCAAAAGTGAGAGCACAGGTGTTCAGAGGGTCTCTGGGGCCTGATAGACTTTGGGGGGCCTGGTGGGAACACACGGCAGCTGCCCTCCTGAACTGCTTAACTTCCTGTCTTCAGAGTGTGGCCCTGTGGTCCTGGCAGCTTGGCATTTGCTGTGATGGCCTAATTCCGCCAGTACATGGCCAGGCCAGGTTCGGCTAGCCCAGACTGCCCATCTTCTCCCCCAGCCTCTCCAGCAGTGCCCCGAGGTTAGTGCCTCAGTCAGAATGTAGCTTATGCCACGGCCACAACTCTCAGATCACAGGAGTTTACCTCTTGCCTGGACTGTGTGCCCACTGTGGTTCAGGGGACTCAGACTGTTGTGTCACTCAGGGACCTGGGTTGACAGGGCCTCTGCCTTCTCAGAAGTTGCCTGTCTGAGGCAAGAGGAGGCTCACTGGCAACTCTCCTGCCAGGGCAGGGCTTGTGTATCACGGCTGCTCACACCCATGGAGCTGAACACATCACCTGCCAGGAAGTCCTGCCCTAAGGCCGGGTGCAGGGAGAATGTGAACAACCTCAGCAGTGAGACCCAGAGCACAGATGGGGAATACCTGTGTCAAAGTGTGGATGAGGTTGAATCTCTGAATCTGTGATCAGGGTACTGAGCTGCGTTAGTTCAGGCGCTGGAATTTAAACAGTGATTATCACAGGTCAGTCACGCCAAACCACTTTCTAACATTTCACGTTCAGTCACTCAGAGCATTTGCCTCTCTGCAGCATCAAGCTGTCCAGTCCTGTGAAACGCCCCCGGAAGGAGCCTGTGGACGAAGCTCTGTATCCAGAACACTACCGGAAGTACTCTGACTACATCAAGGGCAGCAACCTGGATGCCCCTGAGCCCTACCGTATTGGCCGCATAAAGGAGATCTTCTGCAGCAAGAAGAGCAACGGCCGGCCCAATGAGACAGACATCAAGATCAGGGTCAACAAGTTCTACAGGTCGGTGAGGGCTCTGCCCTCCAGGGGCCTCTGCCTGAGTCGTGGGAGGTAGTGAATCGCATACACGGTGGTCTGGGGGGGGGGCAGGGGTGGAGGTGTCCTCCCAGGTGTTCCTGATTACCTGGTGGGTGCTGAGGATCACTACAGCTGTGCAGCACAGCCCTGGATTCCTGTCTTAAAGCTGCAGAGCTTTGTCCAAAAGAAATCAGGGAGCGGAGGTCCAGAGTGTGACCAAGGCAGGCATGGAATATCCTGGGCTCTGTCTGAGGTGCCATCAAAACCCTGATATCTGTTTAAGCTGCCTTGTGTTCCGCCCCCTCCCTACTGCCAGTCCTGTCCTTTCCAGGCCCTCTTCTCCGTTTCTGGGATTTCTCTCTGTCCCAAGGTCTTGGCTTCACTGAGTTTCTGGGATCCTAATAGTACTTAGGAGCTTAAACTGAAGCTGATCCATACAGATAGGTCTACAGTTGCTCCACTTCTTAGCTAACATACAGGAAAGTTTTTCTGAAGTCTTTGAAATAACAGGTACTGAGAGAACAAGGAGTCTGGCGGGCATAGGGGGAAGAAGGCAGCTCTAGACATGCTTCTCAATAGGAGGTCAGCAACTGGTCTCAACCCAGGCCCACCCAGTCTTCTTGGAGGCATAAAGAGCAAGCAAACCCTTAGTTGAGTTCACGGTAAGAAATCCCACTTAGTTTGTGGTGTTTAGTGCCAACTAAGGGGGTTAGTAAATCAAGGTGACTTAGTGAGGCATGGGGCCTAGTCTTTACCCACTGATCCTATGAGCACATCCCCAGGAATATGCCATTTAATTCATTTTCAACTTGCGACAAACGAACTAACAAAGACTCTTGCACTCCCAGGCCGGAGAACACACACAAGTCTACCCCAGCCAGTTACCACGCAGACATCAACCTGCTTTACTGGAGCGATGAGGAGGCCGTGGTGGACTTCAAGGCCGTGCAGGGCCGCTGCACTGTGGAGTACGGAGAGGACCTGCCTCAGTGCCTCCAGGACTTCTCCGCTGGTGGCCCCGATCGCTTCTATTTTCTCGAGGTGGGGCCCTGGGCTCACTGCAGGGAGGGCCTCTGGGTCAGACACAGCACCCGAGAAGTTTACTTACCCAGAGCACGAGTCTGTGACACTCAGGTTGATCTGGAATTTAACACTTAAAGCAAAACAAAATATTTTAACATCCTAATGCAGTAACTTTGGAGAAGGCAATGGCACCCCACTCCAGTACTCTTGCCTGAAAAATCCCATGGATGGAGGAGCCTGGTGGGCTGCAGTCCATGGAGTTGCTAGGAGTCAGACACAACTGAGCAACTTCACTTTATTTTTTTACTTTCATGCATTGGAGAAGGAAATGGCAACCCACTCCAGTGTTCTTGCCTGGAGAATCCCAGGGACGGGGGAGCCTGGTGGGCTGCCGTCTATGGGGTCACACAGAGTCGGACACAACTGAATCGACTTAGCAGCGTAGCAGCAATGCAGTAACTCAGACTTCCCTGGTGGCTCAGACGGTAAAGAATCCGCCTGGAATGCAGAAGACCTGGGTTCAATCCCTAGGTTGGGAAGAGTCCCTGAAGAAGGGAATGGCAACCCACTCTAGTATTCCTGCGTGGAGAATTCCATAGACAGAGGAGTCTGACGAGCTACAGTCCATGGCATTGCAAAGAGTCAGACACAACTGAGCAACTAACACACACACATACACTCACACACAAATAACAATTTTTGTAGACTGTTAGGTGGCCTCTGCTGGTCTGGTCAGTGTCTATGAGTTAGGGAGATGGACCTCTAGCCCCAGGAGATGAATCCCTGCCCCCAGTCCCTTCAGCCTCATAGCTGAGCTTGTGGCCTGGTTATTGAGAGAGAGACGAGCCAGGAGTCTGTTGATTTAAGCTGCTGCTGCTAAGTCACTTCAGTCGTGTCCGACTCTGTGCGACCCCATAGACGGCAGCCCACCAGGCTCTCCCAATCCCTTTTTTTTTTTTTTCCTCCCAATCACTTTTAAATTGTTTGAGCATGGCTTCTTTGTGACAGGCGTGTATGGTCTTAAGATAACCCGTGTCTCCCCCAGGGTCTGGTCTGTACAGCCTGATTATGACATTTGCCTATTTTTAGAATGAGTAGTCCAGGTACTTAAAATAGCAGGAATTTCTGTCAGCTACATAAAACATTTTTATTAATAGACTTTTCCCCTTTTCTCTATTAGAATCAAAGCCCTCTTGGCTTCTGGCCATACTTAGGGAGAGATGAAGTGTATTCTTATCAGATTAACTTAAAGCCTATTTGTTAGAGAGGGGAGCTGGTGTTTCTCTTGCAGACCACTGTGGTTCTTTCCCCCTCAGGCCTATAACGCCAAGAGCAAAAGCTTTGAAGATCCTCCGAACCACGCCCGGAGCACCGGAAATAAAGGGAAAGGGAAGGGGAAAGGTATGTCGTGGTGTGTCATCCCCCCAGGTTCCTCTTCAAGTGTGTGTCCTCTAGCTCGGATACTCACGAGTCAATCAGTATGGAAGAGCAGCCTCTGACGTTACCTCCCTCAAAATGAGGTGGACTCTGAGTCACCAGGGGCTTCGAGAAGAGCCCATCAGGAACTGCTCTGACTTGGGGCCCATCTCCTGCAGGAAAAAACAGGACGAAATCTCAGACGTGTGAGCCGAGTGAACTGGAGACAGAAATCAAACTGCCGAAGCTGCGGACCCTGGACGTGTTTTCCGGCTGTGGGGGACTGTCGGAAGGCTTCCACCAAGCAGGTGCGCTCCGGGGCGGGGGGGTCTCTCCACACAACCTGTTAAAAACTCGATCAGGCAGGCTGTGTCTGGAAGACCTCTGTGGCCCTGGTCACAGCTCCGACTAGAGAGTCTCTTTCTGGGGATTTCATGACAGGTCTGTGTCCTTGTATCCCCCACCCAGGCATCTCGGAGACACTTTGGGCCATCGAGATGTGGGACCCTGCGGCCCAGGCATTCCGGCTCAACAACCCTGGGTCCACGGTGTTCACAGAGGACTGCAACGTCCTGCTGAAGCTGGTCATGGCCGGGGAGGTGACCAACTCCCGCGGCCAGAAGCTGCCTCAGAAGGGAGACGTGGAGATGCTGTGCGGCGGGCCGCCCTGCCAGGGCTTCAGCGGCATGAACCGCTTCAACTCTCGAACCTACTCCAAATTCAAGAACTCCCTGGTGGTCTCTTTCCTCAGGTAAACAGAGCGAAAGTCCCTCTGCATTCAGTGCCACCTAAGGGCAACTAGATGGCCTGCCCCCTGCAAGGCCTGGTGCCGGGGCCAAGCAGTCACCACTTTAGCCTTTACCCCTGCAGAAGGCTGCTGCTGAGCGAGGCGCCAGTCTCAGCCTTCAGGGGTTCACGGCTCCGTCTCCACTAGGGAGAGACCCTGAGAGCCGGCAGGTGTGTCTTGACAAGCATCAAAGCAGTTGGGAGTGACTTCTGGCCAAGGAGGCCTTCTTGCTCTCTCCAGGCGTGGAGCTGACTCTCTCGGTCACTCCTGTCCTCCACAGCTACTGTGACTACTACCGGCCCCGCTACTTCCTCTTGGAG
The DNA here is from genome assembly GCF_029378745.1 of Bos indicus. NCBI lineage: Eukaryota > Metazoa > Chordata > Mammalia > Artiodactyla > Bovidae > Bos > Bos indicus. Next base: position 14,444,175 of record NC_091766.1, on the reverse strand, counting down.
AACGTTCGGAACTTCGTCTCCTTCAAGCGCTCCATGGTCCTGAAGCTGACGCTGCGCTGCCTGGTCCGCATGGGCTACCAGTGCACCTTTGGCGTGCTGCAGGTGGGCCCAGGTTGGGGGCAGATGCAGAGGCCAGAGACGGGAGCGGCCATCCCTGAGCTGCAACAAACTGTCCCTAACCGAACACGGAGCTCCAAAGGGGACTTCCCCAGCACTTCCACTGCAGGGGGTGTGGATTCGATCCCTGGTGGGGAACTGAGATCCTACATGCTGCTGAATGTGGCCAAAAATTAAAAACAAAACCCCTCAAAGGGTCAGGCTGTATAGGGTGATGACCTGTAGTGTGGTGGAGGCAGATGCTGGGGCCCACACTGCACTGTGGAGCCTTTGGCATTGAGATTCTGGAGGAACTCAAAGCCAGGACCCCAGTAAGTCCTGAGGGGCCGTGTGCAAGAGACCTCTTTGCCGCGTCATTTCCAGCTCGTTTCCACTGATGGGGTGTAGGGGTGCCCAGCTGTGGAACTCCAGGTAGCAGTTAGAGTCCCACACAGGGTGGGTCAGGAACCACACATAGACCAAACTGTTTTATAGACTAAAGAGCCGAGTCTCTGGGTGAATGGACGTGCTTATGAACACCTAAAGGGTGTGCATGGTGACACTCCAGGGGGCTCTCAGTGGCTGTGTCTGCAGTGACAGGGCCTTGGGGTGGTCAGAGGGGTCAAGGCCTCTTCTGAAGAGCAGCTGCGCTGTGTGTGCCTGTTCAGTAACTGATGGCATCACTAAAACTGAAACGAGTGCTGAAAGAGGAGGAAGAGTGGGCTGGAAAACAGTGAGTGTGTGGAGGAGAGAGTGTGGCCACTCGGCCCCAGGCCCTCCCAGTCGGTCTGCACAGTGTCTCAGCCTCACTGAACAAGCCTCGCTGGCGGCCGTGTTCTGTCCCTGTGACTGGGGGCTGCCAGGCAGGAGGCGTGGCTCCTGGTGTCTCCTCTGGCCGCTCTCCTCCCCAGGGCTAAGACCACAGCACCCGCATGTGTCTAAAGAACCGGCTGAGAGCATCTCCTGAGTTCACTCCCACCTCCTCCAGGGGCTGCCGGCCACCTCTTGGGATCTCTTGTCCTTCCCTCTGGCCTCACTCCGGTTAGGTGTAAGCCTGTGAACGACATGGCAGCCCACTCCAGTATTCTTGCCTGGGGGATGTCATGAACAGGGGAGTCTGCTGGGCTGCAGTCCATGGGATTGCAAAGATTCGGACGCAACTGAAGCAACTTAGCACTAGCACTGTGGTTTAACTAAGGGCTCTCTGGATGAGCTTCACACCAGCCAGCTGCTCCCCAAAGTCAGATGCCACGGACCCCAGCCCTTGGACCAGCGAGTCAGGGTGCCCGCTGACTGTGCATCTCTGGTCCTCCCCGCATAGGCTGGTCAGTACGGCGTGGCCCAGACTCGGAGGCGAGCCATCATCCTGGCTGCAGCCCCTGGGGAGCCACTCCCGCTGTTCCCGGAGCCGTTGCATGTGTTCGCACCCCGGGCCTGCCAGCTGAGCGTCGTGGTGGACGACAAGAAGTTTGTCAGCAACATCACCAGGTAGGAGCCCTGCCCGCCCGTGGTCGTGGTGCCGGTGAGGCTCGGGGGAGCAGGGTGGTGCCGGGGGACCTCAGTGACAAGGCCTGGGCCCGGAGAAGGGCCCGGAGCAGTGATGTGGGGTCCAGTGTGCCCCCAGAACGCTCTGCCCCCTGGGCTCATCCTGCCCAAGCACCCTGAGTACAGGGCCACAGCCAGAGCCCACACTCTACACAGGGTCTGAGGAGAGTGCTGCCCCGGTGACCTCGGGTAGCCCTTTGACCACGAGTTGAGGTCCCCTTTTCTGGAGAAGATGGTGCCAGTCGTTGGGGATAGCAGCTGTAACTCAGGTGACAGTAGCTGTGTGTCCCAGAGGTGCCAACCCTCCATGCTTTGCTGCAGGTTGAGCTCGGGTCCCTTCCGAACCATCACCGTGCGGGACACCATGTCCGACCTCCCTGAGATCCGGAACGGGGCCTCGGCACTGGAGATTTCATACAACGGGGAGCCCCAGTCCTGGTTCCAGAGGCAGCTCCGGGGCTCGCAGTACCAGCCCATCCTCAGGGATCATATTTGCAAGGTGACCAGAGCAGGCCTCCCTACAGCTGCCTGTTGGGGACAGAGCTGCGGGTGGAGCCCAGCCTGGGCTGGGGGAGCTGATGTCTGCACCTCCCCTTCCACTCCTTCTGCTCTTGATCCCTCACCGGTAGACCAGCGATATCTCAGCCGGCCCCCAGCCTCACCACCTCACCTCCTCCTCACCACCACCACCCTCCCCCACCACAGTACTTGGCCGTGGGAAGTGTTCATCAGAGCTTATTACTCTGAAGTAACAGGTCTAGGAAGACCTTATACTCCTTTCCTAGAATAGGTCTGGAATGGCCACTGTCTCCCACTGCGTCTCTCACCACCCCTGTTCTCTGGGAGACCGCAGGGCTCCCCTCCTCTGGCTCCACCTGTGCCACGCAAGCTCCTCCCAAACCCTCCCTGCACTTGCCGGAAGCCGCCCCTTCACCCGTCCCCCCTTATTCCACATCCCCGCTCTGGAGATGTCAATGCACGTGTATGACTCCAGGCTGTGCACTGGGGTTACTGTCAGTCTCCCCCAGTGAGATACAAGCCCCTGGGGGCTCCTAGTCGCCTCCAATGTGCCCAGTGCCCACCATGACAGCACCCAGCCCCCATGGTTCCTGCTTGGGTGCTCCCGGAACTGGGCGACAGCCGGGCCTGCTGTGCTCCTCCAGGACATGAGCGCCTTGGTGGCTGCCCGCATGCGGCACATCCCCCTGGCCCCGGGCTCGGACTGGCGTGACCTGCCCAACATTGAGGTGCGGCTCTCTGACGGCACCCTGGCCCGGAAGCTGCGGTACAACTACCACGACAAGAAGAACGGCTGCAGCAGCAGCGGCGCCCTCCGTGGGGTCTGCTCCTGTGTGGAAGGTGGGGCACCCCCTCCCCGTGCCCTGGCCTCTGGGTATGGCTTCCTCCTGCTTGGTGCGAAGCTTCCAGCCCCCTTAGGGTCTGCAGCCATGCGGGGGGCTCAAGGGAAGGGGCACGGTCTCAGGCTTTCTCAGCAGGAGGTGCAGGGGCTCAGGAGCCCAGTGGCCCTGAGCTGGGTGCAGACCCACCAGACCTGGGTGTCCCTGCTCTAAATAAAGGCTGCTGAAAGCAGGGCTTATAGGGAGGCTCCGCCCGGTGGACTGTCCTCACGCCCCGCTCCCACGGCCCCATCACAGCCCTCTCTCCCTGCAGGCAAGCCCTGTGAGCCTGCGGCCCGACAGTTTAACACCCTTATCCCCTGGTGCCTGCCCCACACTGGGAACAGGCACAACCACTGGGCCGGCCTCTACGGGCGTCTCGAGTGGGACGGCTTCTTCAGCACAACCGTCACCAACCCCGAGCCCATGGGCAAGCAGGTAGGTCTGCGGGCCCCTCGGGCCTGGTGGGGACGGACTCGCTGGCCAGGGCCAGCGTGGGCTTCTGGTGGCACGGTCGTAGGTGGTCGCCTCTCACACCCTCCCCCACCATGCTTCTCGCTCCCAGGGCCGCGTGCTCCACCCCGAGCAGCACCGAGTGGTGAGCGTCCGGGAGTGCGCCCGCTCCCAGGGCTTCCCCGACACCTATCGGCTGTTCGGCAACATCCTGGACAAGCACCGGCAGGTCAGTGGACGGACGCTGAGGCGGGGCCGGCCGGCAGCTCCCACGATGCAGGCCCGTCGAGAGGAGACCAGGGTGGGGTGGGTCCGTGGGGAGCTTGGCTCACACGGTCACTTCTGAGGGGATGCTGAACCCCCACAGCTGGTTGACTGGCTGGCCTCAGTATTCCCAGGAGGGTGGTGGTAAGAAGCGGGTAACCCGCCATCCCTGGGGCCTCGGGTCCTCATGGGTCAGGCGGAATCACTAAGTGTGTGGTTGCTATTGACAGCTGAAGGAGATTTAGCCCAAAGGAAACTTCCAGCACATCACACAAAGCAGGCTGAGCGTGTGGTGGTGCAAATTCACTGTTTTGTCACTAAGCATTGAAATGAACCAGTATTTCCTCCTGTTCCTCAGAGTACTAGTTTTGGCTCTTAATTAAGGTACATCCAAGTAATGCAGGTGCATGGCTGGGGTTACAGCGAGACTTTCCCATTTCACACCACCCTCACCCCCCTCAACATGCTGTTCTCCCAGAGTATCAACTTTCAGCCAGAAGTGAGACCTGGTGGCTTTTGTATCTGGATTCTAAGATTTTCTAAAGCCCTTTAAATCCCCTTTCTCTGGCTGATTCTTGACCCATCAGTGTTCGGGGTGGGAAGAGGGTCCAGTGGAAGGGCTTTGTAGGCCTCTGTGAGCCTGAGGCCAGGGACCCAGTGCCCGGGTCTGAGTGGAGGCTGGTGCTGACTCCAGCCATGCCAAACCAGGTGTCGCCCTCCTTCCCTCCTGCAGGTGGGTAATGCTGTGCCGCCGCCACTGGCCAAAGCCATCGGCTTGGAGATCAAGCGCTGCATGTTGGCCAAAGCGCGCGAGAGCGCCTCAGGTATGGTGGGGGCGGACTCGGCAAGGGTGTGATGTTTTGGGGCGACCCACCCAGTGGCCTCGCGTCTCTCTCAGGGTTGCTGTGAGACTGAGCAGGCAGGCGGGTGGGTAAGTGGACAGGCACTGGGGCCCGGTTCTGTCCTGTGGCAGAGTCTGGCTCGGCTGGGCCCACCGTGGACGCTAACCCAGGCAGTCTTAGAAGCCTTTAGGGGACACCTGAGTAGTGCTCAGTCTCTCTGAATGTTGATACAGAGCTGCCACAGGTTCTTACCTGGTCATCCTTTAACATCGACACCTGGGTATTAACATAGCTCCTGATTGATGTACCTGTCGTACTTGTCTGTTGCTTACTGTAGCATACGTTCCCTGCAGTGACTCTCCCTTTTATTTCCCTTCAGCTAAAATCAAGGAGGAGGCTGCCAAGGACTAGTTCTCTCCTCCTATCACCCATGTTTCTGCCACCAGAGATCCCCAACGTGCACTGATATTGTTGTATTTTTCACATGTCAATCAGTCAGTTCAGATGTGTCGTATGCGGTGTTTGTGGCCTTGGCTGACATGAAGCTCTTCAGTGAGATTTGCCTATCGGCTAATTTGACTTAGTGATCAAACTGTGCAGTACTTTGTCCATTCTGGATTTTAAAAGTTTTTTATTACGCATTATATAAAATTTACCACTGTATGAAGTGGAAATTAAGACTTTATGTAGTTTTTATATGTTGTAATATTTCTTCAAATAAATCTCTCCTATAAATCACCCTGGGTGGCGACTCACAATTTACGAGGGACTTCTGGCTGCCTCTCCACTGAGGCAGGATGAGAGTGGGGTCCTTAGTGCCAAGTGTGACCCCACAGAGGTGTTGGTCTGAAGTTAGATCACTCCATGTGTATTTGGGGTAGAGATTGTGACTCAGTGCTGGCCAATAACATGCAAGTAGAACTTGCTGGTGGTGTTTTTAGGAAAGCCTTTTATTTATTTATTTTTTAGCTACACTGTGAAGCATGCAGGGTCTTAATTCGCCAGCCAGGAATCGAACCTGCATTGGGAGCATGGAGTCTTAACTACTGGACCACTGGGGAAGTCCCCAGGAAGCCTTAGTTGGCCTTCCTCGTGGCCTTGTATCTCTTTGGTCTGGAGTGGGCTGTGATGCCTGGCAGTGTAGTGACTGTCTTGTGACCACGAGGCCAGAAGCCCCACACAACAGATGGTGGCACAAGAAGAGAATCATCAGTTGGAGCCCTGGCCTGCCACCCCCAGACAGACCCTGTATTTACTTAAGAATCTGTTAGGTGGACTTTCCATGTTTTCAGCCTGACTGAATTCTAAGAGGAACAAACCTTTTCTTTGGCTCATCTTTGGGAAAGACCTGTATAAAATGACAATGAAGCAGAAGCAGACAAACAAGTGTCACTCACCAGCACAAACCCCAGAGGGCCACTGTTAAGACGTCAAGTAGCACGTGCCCCACCTCTATGTATTCAGGAGGGTACTCGGTGGCGCCTCTACTGGAACATGCCATGCAAGTCACAGGTGCCTTAATCACAAGACTAAAGGACTAGAGAGCGTTCAAATGTAAGATCCATTCAGCTCCTTCATAAGTAGTCTGGCTTCCCTGGTGGCTCAGTCAGTAAAGAATCGGCCTGCCAATGCAGGAGGCTCAGGTTTGACCCCTGGGTGAGGAAGATCCCCTCAAGAAGGAAATAGCAACCCACTCTGGTGTTCTTGCGTGGAGAATCCCCATGGACAGAAGAGCCTAGTAGACTACAGTCCATGGGGTTGCAAGAGTCGGACACGACTTCACGACTTAGCAACTAATCTACCACATAGTAAGTAATTAAATGTTTTATCTTCCTGCTGTTGTAAACGGCACCATCCTTGGATAGACTCTTCCATTGTGTCACAAAGGTCCGTCTAGTCAAAGCTATGGTTTTTTCCAGTAGTCATAGCTGTGAGAGTTGGACCATAAAGAAGGCTGAGCACCAAAGAATTGATGCTTTCGAACTATCGTTCTGGAGAAGACTTGAGACTTGCAGACCTGGGACTGCAAGGAGATCAAACCAGTCAATCCTAAAGGAAATCAACCCTGAGTATGTATTGGAAGGATTGATGCTGAAGCTGAAGCTCCAATACTTTGGCCACTTGATGTGAAGAGCCCACCTCATTAGAAAAAACCCTGATGGTGGGACAGATTGAAGGCAGGAGGAAAAGGGGACGACAGAGGATGAGATGGTTGGATGGCATCACTAACTCAATGGACATGTGTTTGAGCAAGGTCTGGGAGACAATGAAGGACAGGGAAGCCTGGTGTGCTGCAATCCATGGGGTCACAGTCGGAAATGACGTAACGACTGATAATTTAATTCTGTCAAAGCTCATGACAGACTTGAGGGATTTTAAGCCTTTTTTTGTGTTTGTGTACAGTTCAATGGCATCCAATACAATCACTCTGTTGTAGGACCATCACCACTGTGTATTTCCAGAACATTTTTATCATCCCAAACAAACTTCATAGCCACTAAATAACAACCCCTCATTCCCATCTCCCTCCGCCCAGCCCCTGGTAACCTCTACCCTATACTTTCTGAGTTTCCCCATTCTAGGCATCTCATAGAAATGGGATCATAGTTAGCCTTCTGCGTCTGACTTCTTTCACTCAGCAGAACTCTCTCTGGGTTCATCCGTGTTATAGCGCTGGTCAGAACTTCCTTTTTAAGGGTGAATGACATTCCCTCGTATGTATACACGTTTTGTCCATCAGTCTGTCAATGGACATTTGCACTGCTTCCACCTTCTGGCTATTGTGAATAATGCTGGAGTAAACGCTGATGTACAAGTATCTCTCTGAGGTCCCGCTTTCAAGTCTCTGGAGTATATACCTTGGAACAGAATTGTTGGATCACAGGCTACTTCTATGTTTAACTTGTTGAGGAACCAGCAAAAACTTTTTTATAGCAACTGTACCATTTTACATTTGTGCTAGCAACACACAGATGTTCAAATCTCTTTACATCTTTGCCCACACTTGTTACTTTTTGTTTCATAAATGCCATCCTAGTAGTGTCTCGCTGTGGTTTTTACTGGTTTCAGGTTTATGGTGTGTGTGTGCGTACATGTTCATTTTAATTTTTTAAAATTGTGAAATACATATGATGTAATTTTCCACCTTAACCATTTTTAAGTGTGCAGTTCAACGGCACTAAGTAATTTCACACTGCAGTTACATCAGTACCATCCATCTCTAGAACTCTGTTCATCTTGTGAAACTGAAACTCTGTCCCCATTAAACACCAATTCTGAAGGCTGGGGGAAGGATGGATTGGGAGTCTGGGGTCAGCAGATGCAAATGATCATATATAGGATGGATAAACAAGGTCCTACTATGTAGCACAGGGAACTATATTCAAAAGCCTGTGATAAACCACAGTGGAAAAGAATATGAAAAAGAATATATACATGTATAATTGACTCAGTTTACTGTACAATAGAAATTAACAATACTGTAAATCAACTACACCTCACGTCTTCTGTTTGTTTTGGTTTTTTGGCCATGCCCTGTGGCTTGCAGAATCTTTTCTTAGATTTTAATTTTTATTGTAGTATTGTGAAAGTTGCTTAGTCGTGTCCAACTCTTTGCCACCCCGTGGACTCTCGCCTGCCAGGCTCCTCTGTCCATGGGATTCTCCTGGCCAGAATAGTGGAGTGGGTTCCCTTCTCCATGGGATCTTCCCAAACAAGGGATTGAACCCAGGTCTCCCGAATTGCAGGCAGATTCTTTATCATCTGAGACACCAGGGAAGCCCAAGAAAACTCAAGTGGGCAGGTGGCTTATCCCGTCTCCAGGAGATCTTCCCAACCCACGGGTCAAACCCCCGTCTCTTATGTCTCCTGCATTGGTAGATGGGCTCTTTACCAGTAGCACCTCCTGGGAGGCCCTCAGGTCACCACAGAACATTGAATAGTTCCCTGTGCTGTATAGTAGGCTGTCATTAGTTATCTGTTATACACAGTAATGTATATATGTCAATTCCAGTCTCCCATTTCATCCCACCCTCTTCTCCCCTTGCTATCCGTAAGTTATCCTCTATATCTGTATCTCTATTTCTGCTCAACAAATAAATTCATCTACCATTTTTCTAGATTCCACATAGAAGCATTATGTACAATATTTATTTTTCTCTTTCTGACTGACTTCACCCTGTATGACAGTCTAGGTCCATCCACATCTCTGCAAATAGCACTATTTCATTCCTTTTATCGCCGAGTAATATTCCATTGCATACATGTACCACATCTTCTTTATTCCTCTGTTGATGGACATTTAGCTTTCTTCCATGTCCTGGCTGTTGTAAATAGTGTTGCATTGAATACTGTGGTGCATGTATCTTTTTGAGTTATGTTTCTCTCTGGGTGTATGCCCATGACAGCTTGCAGAATTTTAGTTGCCTGACCAGGGACTGAATAAACCTGGGCCCTCAGCAGTGGACCACCAGGGAATTCCCAGAAGCTCCTTCCTTTTAAAACTGAATAATATTCCACTGTATGGATGGACCACATTTTGTTCATTCATTCATCCATCAATGGACACTAGGGTTGCTTCCACCTTCAGGCTAGTGTGAATCATGCTGCTATGAATGCGGATGTACAAACATCTGTTCAAGGCCATACTTTCAGTTCCTTTCTGTATATACCCGGAAATGCTGGGTCATATTTCTATTCTGTAGTCATTCTATTTCTACATTTTTGAGGACCCATCATACTGTTTTCCACAACAGCCAAGTTGTGTTTTTGTTTTTTTATTTTTTGACTTCACCCCACGGCATGTGGGATCCTAATTCCCTGATCAGGAATTGAACCCACATCCCCTGCATTGAAAGATGGAGTCTTAACCACTGGACCGCTGGGGAAGTCCAGATTGTTTTGTTTTTAATGAAATGCTTATTCAAAGCACAGATGAAGACTCTTTGTCTTTCCCGCCTGCTACTTCCTCAGACACAACCATGATGAAAGTGTTGCTGTGTTTCCTTCCTGTCTAGGTTTTTCCACCGTTACCACATGTTCCTAAACTCAGTTATTTTCTGCATCTTTAAAAAACATTAGGTTCATCTATTCTACGCGTATCTATCGGCAACCTGTTTTTCTCAAGCACGTTTGCAATTTTCAAACAAAAGCAAGCTACAGAAAAAAAGATGACACTGAATCCCACAATGGCCAAAACGAATGGTCAGTACTTGTTTCCCCTTTTGTGTCACAAGGAAGCTTTTCTAACACCCCATCATCGCCACAATGACCACGATCACGCACATATGTAGTGTGTCCACACTGACAGGCAATCATTTGCAACTACTAATTGAAAACTAACACAAACAATCACACAACCACTGATCTACCACTGACTATTCCAGCACTGGTTCCAGTGCTGGGCAAGCATGCAGCAATCACACAGACCAACATCATCCCCAGCAGTCTCAAGAACAAAGTGAGCAGACAAACTCCACAAAGAATAAGGGGATTTTGAAAAGCAAGAAATACTACAATCAAAATAAAGCAGAGAACATGGGGACTTCTCTGGTGGCCCAGTACCTAAGACTCCATGCTCCCAATGCAGGGGGCTCGGGTTTGATCCCTGGTCAGGGAACTAGATCCTGCATGCTACAACTCGAGATCCCACATGCCACGACAAAGATAGAAAATTCCACTTGGCCAAATATGTAATTTTTTTTAAAAAACAATCAATTGGGATGGTCTGACTCTGACTCTGATCCTTAATTTGTTCCTTTCCAGATTTTATTATTAAAATGCACACATGTATGTGCAGCTGGACTTTTTTCTAAAGATCTGGCTCTTTTTTTTTTTCCAAGGATAGCTGGACTTTCTACTTGTATATTTGCCTATGTCATCAACTGCCCAGATCAAGATGCAGAAAATTCCCTTCACCTGCCTGGCACTGCAAGCTGGTTCCATCTCCATTAAGAGATGATCACAGATGATTTGTTACTATGGGTTAGTTTCGCCTGTTAGAGAATTTCACACCAGTGGAATCCTATGGTGTCTCTTCATTTGTGTCTGAGACGTGCATCCGTGTCACTATCAGTCATTTGCTTCCCTTTATTGCTACATGGTACTCCATTGTAGAGATGGAACAGTTTATCCATGCCTCTGCTGATGGAGTTCTGAATTCTGTTATGACCTGCATTGTGTCTCCCACAAAATTCATATGTTGAATAACCCCTAGTACCTCAGAATGTGAATATATTTGAGGATAGAATCTTAAAAAAATGTTTTAAAGATAAATAAAATGAGGTCATTAGGGTGGGCCCTAAGCCGACAGGCCTGGTGTCCTTATAAGGACCATGTGAAGACACAGGGAGAAGACAGCCATCCACAAGCCAGGGAGATAGGACTCAGAGGACATTTTGATCTCAGACTCCCAGCCTCCAGAACTGTGAGAAAATAAATGTTCATTGTTTATGAGCTCTTCAGTCTGGTATTTTGTTATGGCAGAAACAAATTCAAATGATTCCCAATTTGGGCCATTGTGAATAAGTCTGCTGTGAATGTTCATGTGCATGTCCTAATATGTGACCTTTTGTGGATGTGTGTTTCTCGTGCTTTTGAAGAATACCAAGAAGTGGAATTCCACCTATGAGCACCAGTGAGTCCCTTGAAACTGCTGCCAAATTTCTGAGCGGTGCCACACCCTGAGTGTCCACACTCCCCTCCTGACGCCCTCTGTAGAGTTCCTTCCACTCTTGTCTTTTTTTTTTTAATTATTTTTATTTGGGGCTGCACTGGGTCTTCACTGCTGTGTTCGGGCTTTTCTCTAGTTGTGGTGAGCAGGGGGCTCCTCTGCAGTGGCTTCTTTCGTGGGGCACAGGCTCCAGGCATGTGAGGGCTTCAGCAGTTGCGGCTCCCAAGCTCCAGGTGCGCAGGCTCAGTAGGAGCACAGGAGTTTAGTGTTCCACGGCATGTGGAATCTTCCCAGACCAGGGATCAAACCCCTGTCCCTTGCATTGGCAGGCAGATTCTTTCCCACTGGACCACCAGGGAAGTCCTGCTCTTATCTTGGCTGCTGTCCTGTGGAGTCTCTGGATGTGGACAGAATGTTGGTGTGGTGATAAAGGACCACAAGAATGGCTCAGGGACTTCTTTTCCATCCAGCCTTGGACTCAGGCTTCTCCCCACTGTCCTATGCTTCCCTTGGCCCCCTTTTATTATCCCTTAGAAAATACCTGATTTGAAAAAAAAATACATGTTCAATGTTTAAGAAAAAGTTTTCCAGGGATTTCCCTGGCAGTCCAGTGGTTAAAACTCTGTGCTTCCACTGAAGCGGGTGCAGGTTCGATTCTTAATCAGGGAACTAAAGTCTCATATGATGTGTGGTGTAGCCACCACATAAATAAATAGAGAACTAAAAAGAAAATTGTATTCCATACAGAAAGAATACTGCGATGGAAGTACAAGCAAACCTCAGAGATGTTGCAGGTCTAGTTGTAAACCACTGCAGTAAAGCAAATATCAAAATTAATCGATAAAGAAAATATGAGTCACAATTTTTTTTTGTTTGTTTTCTAGGGCATATAAAAGTCATGTTTGGGGGATTCCTTGATGGCTTAGTGGTAAAGAATCTGCCTGCCAGTGCAGGAGACACGGATTCAATCCCTGATCCAGGAAGATCCCACATGCTGCAGAGCAACTAAGCCCGTGTGCCGCAACAATTAAGTTTGTGCCCTAGAGCCTGGGGGCCGCAACTGCTGAAGCCATGGAGCCCTAGAGCTTGAACTCCGAAACAGGAGAAGCCGCTGCAATAAGAAGCTTGGGCACTGCAACTAGGGAGTAATCCCTGCTGTCCACAACTAGAGAAAAGCCCAAGCAGCAACAAAGACCCAACACAGTCAAAAAGAAATACATTTTAAAAATAAATAAGAGTCATGTTTGGACTTCCTGGCGGTCCAGTGGTTAAGGGTCTGCCTGCCAGTGCAGGGAAGTGAAGTGAAAGTCACTCACTCATGTCTGACTCTTTGAGACTCCAATACAGTCCATGGAGTTCTCCAGGCCAGAATACTGGACTGGGTAGCCTTTCCCTTCTCCAGGGGATCTTCCCAACCCAGGGATTGAACCCAGGTCTCCCACATTGCAGACGGATTCTTTACCAGCTGAGCCACAAGGGAAGACTGCCAGTGCAGAGAACAGGGGTTCAATCCCTGGTCCAAGAAGATTCCACATGCCGTGAGGCAACTAAGCCTGTGAGCCACCACTACTGAGCCTGTGCTCCAAAGATCCTGCTGTGCAACAGGGGGAGCCACCACAGGAGAAACCCCTTTGGCCGCAACTAGAGAAAGCCCTCACAGTAATGAAGACCCAGCGCAGCCCAAAGTAAATAAAATAATTTTTTAAAGTCATGTTTACACTATGTGTATACGTGTGTATGTGCTCAGTGGCGTCCAGCTCTTTGTGACCCCAGTGGGACTGTAGCCCACTAGGCTCCTCTGTCCAGGGCATCCTACAGGCAAGAATACTGGAGCGGGTTGCCGTTTTCTTCTCCAGGGAATCTTCCCGACTCAGGGATCAAACCCACAGCTCTTACATCTCCTGCATTGGCAGTTGGATTCTTTACCACAAGCGACACCTGGGAAGCCCTATGTAGTCTATTTAAAGTGCACAATAGTATTATGTCTAGAAAAAAAAAAAAACTTTTAATTTAATAATACTTTACTGCTGCTGCTGCTGCTAAGTCCCTTCAGTCGTGTCCGACTCTGTGCGACCCCATGGACTACAGCCTACCAGGCTCCTCCATCCATGGGATTTTCCAGGCAAGAGTACTGGAGTGGGGTGCCATTGCCTTCTCCGAATACTTTACTGCTAAAAATGCTAAATAAACATCATCTGACCATGCAGGGTTCCCACCAACCTTCAATTGGTAGGAAATCTATCAAGTGCAATGAAACAAACTATGCCTATAAAGATGAGGCCAAATCGAAACACCCAGAAGCATCAGTGTTTAGTGGTTAAGGTCCTTCTGGGTAGCCAGAAATGGGCACAGTTTTCTCTAACAGGGGTGAAGCTCGTTGGGCAATATTTAGCTAATCCCTTAGTCATGACAGTTGTGCTGTTTTCAGTTCCAACCCTTTAAACCACATTGCACTGGGCGCCTTCTTATAGCCAGTTTAGGGCACTTGGATGTATATTTCCTTAGGCCCCTTCCAGAAGAGGACATGCGAATTTGTGAATATGAAAAACATGTTAAAAGGACTTCCCTGATGGTCCATGGCTAAGACTTCAAGTTACCAATGCAGGGGGTGGGGGACGGGGCCGGTTCGATCCCTGGTCAGGGAACCAGACCCCACAAGCGGCAACTAAGAGTTTGCATGCTGCAACTAAAGATCCCACATGCAACTAAGACAGGCTGCAGCCAAGTAAGGAAATACAAAAAAAGAAGAGATTTAAAAAACATATTGTATATACATTACATCTCGCATATGTAACATAGGGTGTGTGCTATATATTAACATGAAAAATATAATTTTATAGTTTATGTATATGTTTACATTTAAACCAAAAAAAAATCAGATGGTAAAAATTTTAACTAAAACAGCATTTAAAAAATAACCTTCTCTTTCCCGATGGCTTCCTCTCAAAGCATTCTCTCAGCAATAGTTTGATAATTCTGTTCCTAAAATAGCTTGAATGTATCTACATATCTATCTATTATTAAAGATATACAAAAATTGGTTCCTATAGCATATGCCATTTTATACCTTGCTTCATGTTCTTTTCTTGGATGTATTTTTAACATGAACTCAAGTAGATCTACTTCCTTAAGGACTGAATAGCATTTAATAGATTACAGCATAGCATGTCTTTTTTTCTTTTAATATTTATTTATTTGGCCACACCAGGTCTTAGTTGCAGCATGCCAGATCTTCCCTGACCAGGGATCAAACCCAGGCCCCCTGCATCGGGAGCTCTGAGTCTTAGCCACTGGAGCACCGGGGAAGTCCCAGCAGCATAACACGTCTTAATCTATTTAACCAGCCGCTGTTAAGGGACAGATAGGAATTTCCAGTTTTTGCTGTCATGAACAGTACTGTTCGGATAGCTTGTTCTCACATCTTTACATACATTCCCAGGTTTTTCTCACAGGTTGAATTGTCAACTGATTCAAAGGAAAACACGTATGTGTACTTAAGTTTTAGTAGATATCATCAGTATGCCATCTGAAGAGTTTGCATAATCTCACGAACAAAGTACAGGAGTGTCTTTTTCTCTGTATCTTTGCTACCACTGAGTAATATCAAATTTTTACAGTTTTGCCCAACTGCAACTTTCATTGTTTGGATTTTGCATTTCTTGAAGTAAACTTTAGTGAGTTTGCACAAATGTTTCTTGACCCTTTGTACAAACTTTATAATAGATTCATCTGTTGTCAGACTGCCCTCTTTTTTTTTTTTTTGGTGGTGCCTCACAGCTTGCAGTCCTTGTTTCCTGACCAGGAGTTGAACCCGTGACCCCTACAATAGAAGTCTGAAGTCCTAACCACTGATTGTTACTGTTGTTCAGTTGCTAAGTCTTGGCCGACTCTTTGTAACCCCATGGACTGCAGCACGCCAAGCTTCCCTGTCCTTCATTATCTCTCAGAGTTTGCTCAAAGTCATGTCTACTGAGTCAGTGATGCTGTCTAACCATCTCATCGTCTGCTGCCCTCTGGACCACCAGGAACTCCCAACCACTCTCTTTATTTACTTATTTTCCCAGCCTCCTTCCTGGTCTCCTGCTAATTTATTCCTTTCCACCCTATCCTCTACAGGCTTCTAGAATAATCTTTCTCACAAGAAAATCTGGTCACATTGGGTGACCATTCAGAACGTGTCAGTGCCTCACCCACACCCCACATCGTGCAGGATAGAGAGCCTATGCTGGGAATTCCATGGTGGTCCAGTGGCTAAAACTCTGTGCCCAAGATACAGGGGGGCTGGGTTTGATCCCTGGTCAGGGAACTAGTTCCCACGTGCCACAGCTAAGACTCTATGCAGCCAAATAAATAAAAATAAATATTTTTAAAACCTTATATATATATATATATATATATATATATATATATAACAGACTACGATCTTTAGTCTAGTTTTTAAAGTCCTTTATAATCTGGTTCCTATCGGTTCCAAATACCCACAAATTGAGCACTTATCAAGTGTAGACACCCTGAGGGTGCTGGGGACCCAGAAGTGAACGAAGCAGGCAAATGTCTTTCTGCAGCAGTCTACAGCAGTTTTTACCATTTTTTTCATTATCGTCCCTCTAAAAGAGAAAAATGGAATTATCTTCAATTTAAATCAATGTTAATCTAATTACATTTAATTTCTCCCTAACAATAGAAATTAAATGTTTAGTAATAAGATTTTGTCTGGGAGGGTTGGCTCTGGAGGGCCACAAGTCATTGTCATCTCCAAGTTGGTTTGTTTTTTTGCCACAGAACAATTAATTTTGGTCCCCTTGGGAGTCATATCACTCCCACTGAGAATGCATGCGGTAGAGGGAAAGCTGGACAATAAGCAATAAATTAAAGAAAATGGAAAAGATTATATCAGGGAGCCAAGAATGTTACTAGGAATTCCCTGGTGGTCCAGTGGTTAAAACTCTGCACTTCCACTGCAGGGCCCAGGTCTGATACCTGGTTAGGGAATTAAGATCCTGCAAGCTTTACCGTTCGGAGGGGAAAGAAAGAAAAAAGTTACTCAAAGAGGGAGAATAGTAAGGGGGTGACTTGATATCTTGGTCATTTGAATCAGGAAAGTTCTTTCCAGACAAGGAAGACCAGTTTTGGTTTCTTCAGCTGAAAAATGGAAACGATAATTTCCTCCTCACAGTTCCTGCAAACAGTAAGAGCTATATAATTGAGCTTATTGTCATTATTTTTAATTTTTAAAAAAAGGTAAATGAAAAGGTCCGGTGGTTAAGACTCAGTGATCCCAATGCAGGCGCTCCTGGTCCAGGAACTAGATCCCACATGCCGCAACTAAGACCCAGCGCAGCCAAATAAATAAATAAACAAGATTTTAAGGTAAATGAGCCGAGCCTCTATTCAGCTATTAATAGGAAGATACCAGGGCCCAGCCTCTCACACAGCCGTCACCTCTACCTCCGTCCGTAGGGGGCGCTGTGGAGTGCTACGGCTGCTCTAGGCAGCGGAACCGGAAGTCTCTGTCACCTCTTACTTCCGGTCTTTGGCCCAGGCTTGGGCTGCGTGGGGATTTTGTAATGCCGACCGGAGACTTTGAGTGAGTCTGGGGCCGCGGAGGGGGTTTGGGAGGCAGACTAGGTGTGGGGGGCGGTCCTAGAAGTTAATATGGAGCCTAGGTGCGTCGAGGCCGCGGGAGCCGTGCCTCGCCTCACTCATCCCTCCTTTTGACAAACTTGTCCCCGCAGTTCGAAGCCCAGTTGGGCGGACCAGGTGGAAGAGGAAGGAGAGGACGGTGAGTCTACCTTGTCGCCTCGGGTCACCGCAGCCCGGCCTCCCCCCGCCGCTCCCAGGCCGTCACTGCTGCCTGCTCTGATCCTCCACCCTGGCACCGCCGTCAGACCCTGCATCTCCCCTCACGGCCAGCCCCTGCCCCGCGCCACTCTCATCTGGGCCAGCCTATCTCCAGCTCCATATGTTCACCAGCCAGCCCATCTTCTAACGTGCCACCGCCCAAGTCCTTGATGCCAGCACTTCCGCTTCCCTACTCTGGGGAGGAAATTTTAACAGCCACACTCCTGCCTTTGTATTAATACTATTGCCCGGAGGCCTATGGCCCTCCCCTGCCCTCAGGCCAGGGATCCCCTGTGCTTCTCATTGCTGGAAGTTACTACGTGCCAGCTCCGTGTCCCTGGATGGCTATCCCAAGACACTTCCTGGCCAGTCCTCTGCCCTTGGTCCCGCCTTTCTCAACTCCTGGTGCAGGCATCATCCCAAAGGTCCCTTGATTTCAGCTTGGGAATTCCTGTCCCTGCCCACCCCTACCCCACCCCACCCCCCCCTCCCACCCACAGCTGACCCCTGCTCCCTCCACTCCCTGTCACAGACAAATGTGTCACCAGCGAGCTCCTCAAGGGGATCCCCCTGGCCACTGGGGATACCAGTCCAGAGCCTGAGCTACTGCCGGGAGGTGAGTGACCGACTTCACTCCAGCCCTGGGCCGTCTCTCTCCGCAGCCTCCTTCCTTCTGGTCCCTCTTACCCAGGGCTCAGTTCCTTTGTCTCTTCCCCTCTCCCAGCTCCACTACCGCCTCCCAAGGAGGTCATCAATGGAAACATCAAGACAGTGACGGAGTATAAGATAGATGAGGATGGCAAGAAGTTCAAGGTGAGGCTGGGGAAGAGGTGGGAGCCCTTTGCTTGAGGGGCACTTGGACTAGGAGAGAGTGATGTGTTGGATGTCTTGATGAGGAAGATCTGCTGGCTCTAGGAACCTTGAGGAGCAGAACGCCCAAACCTTTCCCCTCCTGTCCACAGATTGTCCGCACCTTCAGAATTGAGACCCGGAAGGCCTCAAAGGCTGTGGCAAGGAGGAAGGTAAGACCCTTCTCCCCCTGTCTTGGGGGCTCCTCCAGGGCTGACTCAGAGTAAAAATAGGAGTTCTTTTCCCCATTGCCTTCATTTTTAGAAGTGGGGTTTAACTGTTTGTTAAACAGTTCCCTGGTGGCTCAGTGGTAAAGAATCTGCCTGCAGTGCAGGAGATGCTGGTTTATCCCTGGGTCGGGACGATACCTTGGAGAAGGGGATGACTACCCACTCCAGTTTTCTTGCCTAGAGAATTCCATGGACAGAGGAGCCTGGTGGGCTACAGTCCATAGGGTCACAAAAAGTTGGGCATGATTCAGAGACTAGTGCTTTTTTGTTTTTTTCTAATGTTTTGCTTGCACCACACAACATGTGGGATCTTAGTTCCCT
This sequence comes from Bos indicus, assembly GCF_029378745.1. NCBI lineage: Eukaryota > Metazoa > Chordata > Mammalia > Artiodactyla > Bovidae > Bos > Bos indicus. The sequence continues at coordinate 14,425,667 of NC_091766.1, read as the reverse complement.
GAGCAAGGCTTGAACCCACGCCTCGGGCATTGGGAGTGCGGAGTCTTAACCACTGGGCCACCGGGGAAGTCCCCTGTGTGTACCTGTTTTGTTGGAGCAGAACTGAGGCCTGTGTGCAATCCGTGGGGGGCCCTGAAAAGTCCAGCAGGTGCAGGAGTGGGAGCGGAGGGGTTGGTTCTTACTTCTCCTGGCTTGTCGCCTGGGAGGAACAGAGCCAAGCCCTCCTGTGAGGTGGTCGTAGCAGCAGGAGTGATGGCAGTAAATACATTTTGTATGGTTACCTACATACTCTGTGTTAGACCCAGGTGCTTTGTGGGGAGTATTTTCTCGTTCAGTCCCCCTAGCATTCCAGGAAGGTGTGGGGGGAGCATTGTGGTCCCTTATAGGGGAGGATGCCGAGGTGCAGGTTGTGTAAGGAGCTCAAGGCCCCTGGAAATCTGGGTGATCCTGCACACCCCTGAGTATCACTCAGTGGGAGCTGGTCTGTTACCTGCACAGCCCCTGCCAGGGGTTGTTGGCTCTGGGCCTGTTTACCCCTGAGCTTCAATTCTCTCATCTGTAACATGAGGCTGAGAGCTGCCCCTACTTCTGGAGCTGGCATGAAGCTGGGGCCTGACATGCCCTCAGGGAACAGAAACTGTCGTCATCACTTCTCCAAGGAGCATTTGAGGAGGGCGGTGAATAGGGTTTAAGACCCACTCACCCTCAAGTTGGCTCTTGTTAAGTCTAGGGTGCAAATGGAGGGGGTCCCGCTTGTCCTTGCCCTGACCTGTCCCCCATCCTGCCTTGAGCTCAGAACTGGAAGAAGTTTGGGAACTCAGAATTTGACCCACCGGGGCCCAACGTAGCTACCACCACAGTCAGCGATGATGTATCCATGACATTCATCACCAGCAAAGAGGTAAGTGGGGTGGCTGGCAGGGGGAGCCAGTGGCCAGGGTGTTACTGGAGGCACCAGGGGAGTGGCTGCCCCTTCTGAACTGCCCCCACCTGCCCTGCCAGGATCTGAACTGCCAGGAAGAGGAGGATCCAATGAACAAGCTCAAGGGCCAGAAGATAGTGTCCTGCCGAATCTGCAAGGGCGACCACTGGACCACCCGCTGCCCCTACAAGGACACGCTGGGGCCCATGCAGAAGGAGCTGGCCGAACAGCTGGGCCTGTCCACTGGCGAGAAGGAGAAGCTCCCCGGAGGTGCCAGGACCTTGGGATAAGGCTGGCAGGCTTGGCGGTTGGGGGGAGGAGTGGGAGTGGAGCGCAGGAATTGCGTGCGTCTCTGGGAGTCGCGGGTCCTCACCTGGGGTCTGGACAGGACCACCGCCGTTGGTGGTTATTGCCTCCCACGCAGCAGCAAGGCTGTGGCCACAGCCCACGTTGGTCTGTGGGAGAGACTGCAGGTGGGCGCTCTGCTGGTGACGCCACCCGTCTCTTGCCGTTGGGGTTTGTGAGAGCCTCTAGTGAGCACGGCTGCAGGCATAAGGACGTGAGTAGCGGGGGGAGAAGGCTGTTCTCTCAGTGTGTCTGTCCTGACTGGAGCTTGCTGTGTGTGTGCACACACACACACTGGAGTTCTATACTTGTGACTCGTGTGCGCAGCCACTGGTCACCTGTCCCCGGGACGGGAACCTGGGGGCTGTTGCTACCCTGTGTACTGTCTTGCTGTGTGTGAGGCTGGGCGTTTTCTCACGGTGCGTTCTCTCACTCTTCCTGTGCTGCTAGGAGGCAGGGCATGTGGGTGGGTCAATTTCCTGGACGTGACCTTTAAGTCCTTTTAGTCCTTTTAAGACCTTCAGCCCTTGAGAGATCCCCCGGATGCCTGTGGTTTGAGAGAGAGAGTGCTTGGGGCTGGATCATGGCCACAGCGGCTAACATCCTGGGCCAGGCCTGTGCCGGGGGAGGCTTGACCTAACCTTGCTTCTGGTCCCCAGAGCTGGAGCCTGTGCAGGCCACTCAAAACAAGACTGGGAAGTACGTGCCTCCGAGCCTGCGCGACGGGGCCAGCCGCCGTGGGGAGTCCATGCAGCCCAACCGCAGAGGTGAGGCGGGGAGGGCACCCCAGCGCCGGGCTGATGTGTGGGCGGGCACCCCTTGTACCCTATGATTATCCCATGGGTGGGGCCGGCCCCTCACTGACGCCTCTCCTTGCCTGCCCAGCTGATGACAATGCCACCATCCGTGTCACCAACCTGTCTGAGGACACTCGTGAGACCGACCTGCAGGAGCTCTTCCGGCCCTTTGGCTCCATCTCCCGCATCTACCTGGCAAAGGACAAGACCACCGGCCAGTCCAAGGTGGGCCAGCGGCCGTGGGGCGGGGTGGGGTCCTGACTCCCAACTGTGCCTCGAGCGTTGTCCCTGACCCCCACTCCCTCCCCCAGGGCTTTGCCTTCATCAGCTTCCACCGCCGCGAGGACGCTGCGCGTGCCATTGCCGGGGTGTCCGGCTTTGGCTACGACCACCTCATCCTCAACGTCGAGTGGGCCAAGTAAGACCTCTGCCCTCCACCGCCCCTCGTGGCATCGTAGCTGATGCTTGGGCTGACTGTGGGCCTCGCCAGGGCTGTCCCGGGGCGTGGGTCTTTGGCTGTCCTTTGCTTCTCGTGGAGGGCCCCACACCCCAAGGCCTGTCTGGCCCCTGGTGTGCTCCGTGCCCCGTCCCCCTCCTCCCCGTTGAGTTCATGTTGTGTATGTAAGATGGGTGGTGGTCCTGGGACTCCCTAAATGGTCTAGAGCTCCCCCACTTGCCATCCTCACCCACCTCATGCTTCCCTTTCTAGGCCATCAACCAATTAAGCCAGCTGCTGCTGTTGCTGCTCAGCCCCTGGCCCCGGGACCCTTCAGTGACAGAAGTCAGCCTCCTGGAGCAGGGGACTTCAGGGCAATAAAAAGTCTTTAGTCTCTAGCCTTGTGCTGTTACATTTATTCCCTGATGTCAATCACACTGTTGTGGGTGGGGCCAGCTCCCCCCCGCCCCCCCCCCCCCCGCCCAGTCCCCCCAATCTTGGGTTTGCTCCATGGCCCTCCCCAGGGTTGGTGCTGTGAGTGGAAGCTCCTGCAGCTCTGGCATGGGTGCCCCCTAGTCCCACTGGAGGCCTTTCTGTGGGGAGGAAGTAGGGGCTCCTGGCCTGTCTGGGGGCTCGGGGCCGGGGGCCTGCTCTCTGCCTCCATTCTGCTGCCGGGTTCCAGCATCTTGTGACGAGGAGGGGGCTGAAGATGGGCCAGGTCACGGGCTCAGCTCGTGGGACTGGAGCCCTGAGGTTTGGGGGGTGGCTGTGACGTTGAGGGGCAGGGCTTGGCTGGAGCACGTGGTGCTCTTTGGGGTCTGTCCCTGCCCGCAGCATTGGTGGCAGCAGTCCAGGCTGGGCACCACAGCCATGTAGAGTAGCGGGTGGATGCAGATGGCTAGGGGCACAAGGCCTCGTGTCACCTGGTGGGCCAAGTACGTCCTTTGGTCCAGTGCCTTCTTAGCCGCGGCCTCACTTGTAAAACCCGGGCAGAGGGCTAGCCAGCGCAGCCGGGCATACACGTTGAGCACTGCCGTGATATAGTAGGGCACGTAGGAACTGGCATAGAGGGCCACGCCACTGGCCACCAGCACCGTCACCTGCAGCTTGTTGGCTGCCGTCATGCCGTGGCTGTGCTGCACGGCCCGCCCCAGGGCGCCGTAGGCTGCCAGGGTGAGCAGTAGCGGCAGGCCACAGCCCAGCGTTGCCAGCGCCAGGCTGTAGACCCGGTAGGCCTCAAGCTGGCTGTCACCTGCTGTCCCCAGGCACTTGGTACAGGCCCCCAGGTTGGCCACAGAGCACTGGCCTGGGCGCTGGGACTCGCTCAGGTGAGAGAAACTGAGTGTGGGGGCAGCGAGCAGGACCGCTAGCACCCAGCCAGCGGCACTGACAGCCCAGGCGTGCTTGGGCCGCAGTTGGCTGTGGGTGAAGAAGGGGTGGACGATGCCCATGTAGCGGTTGAGGCTGATGCAGGTGATGAAGATGACGCTACCCAGCAGGTTGCAGGTGAAGAGGAAGCGCTCCAGGCGGCAGGCAGCCTCCCCGTAGCGCCAGTGCTTGGGCGGGTAGATGTAGGCAGCCAGGGGGGGCAGCGTCAGGGCGTAGAGCAGGTCGCTGACCGCCAGCTGGGCCGAGAAGATCATAGCTGGGGGCCAGAGGTGCTGCTTCCGGCTGCAGAAGCGGTACAGGGCCAGGCTGTTGCCGGCCAAGGCCACCAGAAACTCAACTACCAGCATGGGCCACAGAAAGTCATCTTGGAGGCCACTGAGGACGCTATCTGCAGCCTCCGAGAAGTTGACTGGGCACTGCGTGTCACCTGTGAGCAGAGGGTGTGGCACATCAACCCTGTCCCTCACTGTGGCTCCCGCTGTGACACCTTTACCTATCGTGTGCTAGGAGCCCCTTGTGGGATGTTTCCAGAGTGCTTTTCCACACCCAGGAAGGCGGGTGCCAGCCACAGGACCTTTGTACAGAGGGACTCAGAGCCCAAGGAAGGTTAGAAGCCCAGAGTCCATTAGGCGTGTCCTGGGGCAAGAACCAGGGATGCACACAATCTGGCATTGACCACCAGAGCCATCAGGGCCTGGGGCGGGGAAGCAAGAGCCCCCCACATCCCTCTACAACTCGGTCCCGCATGTCAGAGTCTGTCCCCCCAAGTGTCACCATCTACCTGGATCAGGAGTCTGGTCCACCTTGCTGTCCCTGCTCCCACCCTCATCATCCATCTGTCCTCACAGCCTCCAGAGTCAGGTCACAGCCATACACTCCCAGACTCTCTCCCTACCTACCTGGAAGAAAAACCAGTGCTCATCTCTTCCTACTATGCCTTGAGGGAGCTACTCCTCCCACCCCCACTCACTCATTTCCAGCTCTCACCAACCATGGTGTTCTGGCTGTTCCTTAAGGCAGAACCTACCTCACGGCCTTTGCATTGGCTGATGCACCAGGCATCCCTGGAGGTAGTCCCCCTCACCTCCTCCTCGTCTCGGGTCCTGAGATGACCCTAACATGGCGACTGCTCCCTGTAGTCTCCTACCCTGCTTATTTTCCTCCACAGCTCTATCCCCATCCATATGACCACTGTAAGGAAAATCCCCAGAACTTTCCCTCCTGAAGGTAGAAGTGCCCTGCTCCTGGCCTCCCATGCCAGCACCCGGGATGCAGCAGTGTAGGGGGGCTGAGCTCTGTAATCTATCCTTCACACACCCCACTCAGCCTCAGCTTTCTTAGGAATGGCCTGGACTCCTGGCCATGAGCTCTGTGCATGGACCCCTTCCATGACTCAGATGGCTCCTCCACTTTCACTTCTGCCTTCCTATCCCATCCCTCTGGTCTGGGAGGAAGTGGGTCCAGCAGTGATTCTTTACCCATCTCCCCACCACCCTCCAGGAGCCGGCCACCTCCACCCCCAAGGCCCTGGATGTGCCCGGCTTCACTAGCCCGGCTGTGCTGGCCCCTCACCTGAGCTGTTGCTGGCTGAGGCCTGCATGGCCTGCCTCTGGGTCTGCAGCTGCACTGTGGCCTGTGCGGTGTGCTCCCTTCTGAGACACAAGCCGCTGGCCCCTCCCCTTCCCAGCAGTACCACCCTCAGCCCGCCAAGCGGGTCTGAGCACAGGCCTCACTACCACTTCCTGCTTCCTTCCTTCTGAGAGCACCCAACCTCCAGAGCTGGTTCATCTGCTGTGGGGGCACTGGGTAGGCTGGGGAGGGGTCCAGGGCCCCAGGGCACCACAGGAGGGTCACACCTGTGTCACCCTGGCATATGAAATAAGGCCTTGCACATCCACTGCCCAGGTGCAGACAGAGGCCCAGGTGTGGAGCAAAAAGCAGGCCCGCCATTTCAAACGTAGACTCAGCCTCACGAGAAATGAATTTATTAGAGGGGAAAGTGGGAAAGCAGCTCTCCTTTATGAAAGGAAACCGAGGGCTGCGCCTGGAGGCCCAGGAGGGGAGCCCAGCACAGTGTCTCTCGGGCCCCAATCTGGGGCGTTCCATCTGCCACCCAGGCTTGGCCTCAGGCTGCTCTCTTCAGTGGCCGAGGTCGGCCTTGTCCACGGTTCCTGGCAGCCCCCCTGGGTCCCACCTTGGCCTGGGCCCCTGGGCCCTTGCCCTTGGCCTTTTGAGGCCTCCGATCACTGCCTCGGTCCGGCTTCCGTTCCTTCAGCCGCTGCTTCTTGCCTGGGGGCCCAGTGGGCCGCCTCCTCTTGGCTGCCTTTGGAAACATGTCTGTAGGAAGAAACAGTGTCAGGGCCACCAGGGTGCAGGGACAGACAGGCCCGTGATACCCAGGTGCCCTGAGCCCTGTCTGCCACACACCTTCATCAGGCTCCTCGCCTACAGCCTGGCGGAAATACTCAGCCTCATCCTCTTCTTCCTCTTGCTGGCTGGTCCTCTCTGCCTCTGGCGGGGCCCCGGGGTCCTCTGCATCACTGTCCCCATCGGCCTCTGCCCGCGCCCGCTTCATGCCTGCCAGGCTCTTCTTCCTGGAGGAGGGACATCGGTCAATGTGGCAGCCTGCACCTGGGACCCTGCCCCACCTGCCTGGTGACCACACACTTGTGAGCCTCTCGCTGCTCCCGCTTGCGCCGAACATTCTGGGCCTGCTGGTCCTGTCTCTGGGCCTTGAGCCGCAGCTTCTCCTCCTTGGCAGCCAGGATGGCCTGGAGCTCCTCCTCTGTTTTGTGCACTGAGCAGGAAGAGGTGGCCACTGAGCTCTTCATCCCCAAGGTCCAGGTTAGCCCGCCCATGACCAGGCTGCAGGCCCCACTGTGCCCCTGGCCCCGTCCTCACCGAGCCTGTGGAACAGCACGTTGCCCTCTCCGACCCCCTCTTGGATCTTGATGAGCTCCAGCGTCATCCGAGGCCCAATCTGGAGGGACGGTAGAGGAGGGGATGGGGTGTCAGTGCTTCCTTGGGGATGGGGGGAGCCACCAGGCCTGCCCCGCACTGGGCCTCACCTCTGTGAGCCGCACAGCGCTCTGCTGGGCCCGCATGTTGCCGCGCCCCGCCACAGCCTGCGGCAGTTCTGTGATGTTGTGCTCGCCGTCGGGCTCTGCCTCACTCTCCGACAGCCCTGCGCCCCTGCGTGGGGCACACAAGGGGCTCAGCAGGGGCTCCCTGGCTCCAAGGACAGCTTTGGGGTCCCCTGGAGTGTGGTGCCCCCCACTCCCCACCTCCAGCCCTCCTCACGTGGCCAGCAGTTCACTGATGTCCTGCAGGCGACTCATGTTGGGGAACTTCTCCTGGAGAAGCTTCTTCATCCCACGACTGGCACCCACAGGGACCACCTTGATGCTGCTGCAGGGGTTGGAGGGAGGCGAGGATGGGGGTCAGGAGCCAAGGGTCACAGGTCAGCTCTACCCTGCCAACCCTTTCCACAGTGCGTCATTTACTTTGAGACTGAGCAATCATAGAGTCTCAGCAGCTGTGCTGTCAACAGCTGCACATGGGGCCAGGCAACCCCTCCAATTCCCACTGAGAACTCACTAGTGACGGAAATCCAGCTCCTGGGAGTCAGGGTTGTAGTTGATGAGAAGGCAGCGCTTGATGGTGTTCAGGTTCACCTGGGAGAGAAAAGAGGGCACAGCACCTGGTGAGTGTTCCATGGGCCTCCCTGTGTGCTGGAGCCCCTGCTGAGCCCTGGCTATGGCCACACTCCAGAAGGGCAGCCTGGGTGCTGCCAGCACCGCAGGGACAGATGGGGTTGCAACTGGTGTCCACGGGCTACCCAGGGCTAGAAATCCAGCTTCCAAGGCCCGTTGAGGTTACCCACACTGGACTCCCTGATGACTAGCATCTAATAAGCCTAATTTGAGACCCACTGATGCCAGGGATCAGGAACCAGGGTTCTGGAGCCAGACGGATTTAAAGAATCCAGTCCTGCCTTCTTGTCCTTAGTATCTAACCTCAGACTAGTATCTTCACCTCTGGGAGCCTCAGTTTCCCTCTCTGTAAAATGGAACACACTACTTAACTTAGATCAGCATTCAATGAATGCACGCTTAGGAAATAAAATACCACGGACATTATTTTCCACCTGCCAGATGGGAGAGCATGAGTGGGTTTAGAACTCAGGACCCAGAACTCTCAGCCTTGGGGCTGGGAGGTGAAGAATGAGCCTGAGTGTGGTCCTTGCTGCCTGCTTCACCTACACTCACCTTCATCACACGTGGGCTGGCTCACCTTATGCACGTTGATGGAGGGGAACAGGTTCTGGAACATGGTGGCCATGAGCTTCACATGCATGCCATGGGGGCCAAAGCTGTTGAGCACCAGGAGGGGTGGGTGGGCAAACTGCTGCTCATGCATGCGGTGCCGGCGCAGCGAGGAGACCACATCACGCACCAACGTGTACTGTAGGGCGAGGTGAGGAGTGGGTGACCACCCGTCCAGCACACACAGCTGGTGCAATCCCCAAACCCAGCTCCTGCCCCTCGGAGACCTCACGTCACCTCTTGTGTTGTTGTGAAAATCACTCAGTCGTGTCTGACTTTTTGTGACCCCATAGACTATACACACAGTCCATGGGATTTTCCAGGCCAAAATATTGCAGTGGGTTCCCTTCTCCAGGGGATTTTCCCAACCCAGAGATCAAACCCAGGTCTTCTGGGTTTGCAGGCTGATTCTTTACCAGTTGAGCCCCATGTCACCTTGAGTCCTTACCTTGTTGATCCGGAAGGTTAGGGTGGGGCCTCCTGGGAGACGCATCAGTTTCTGCAGAAAAAAAGATCTGTGAGGGCTGAGGTGTATAATTCAGGAGCGGGGTTGGAGGGGGTGGGAAATGGAGACCACTGCCTATCTCTTCAGAGCGTTTACTTTGAAGCCAGAATCATGGCAGCTCAGAGGCACAAGGGTCATCATGAGAGCTGGCAGCGGAGGAGGGTGTGGGGAGTGAAAGCATCCACTCACAAAGTAGACGTTGGTCTCTGTTTTGCTCACAATCAGGAAGTGTGTGACCCCAAGGGGCCCAGCCACTGCTACACAATCTTTCAGAGAGTTTTTCTTCCGTATCTGGAAACAATGAAAAGAAAAATAGACAATCACAGATAACCTCTTATTAAGCAAAGCCTTTAAGCCTAACCTGTTATGCCATTTCTTGCATTTAACCCTTTAGAGAACTAGGGGGAGAGGGGAATGGAATGCTCTTGGTCTCTAGAGCCAATCAGACTTTAACCGAAGCTTCTGTCTCTTGACACTGCATCACCACATTTTTCAGAGGGCCCGTCTGAGGCTCAGCGAGGTTAAGTAACTTGGCTCGGGCCTTTGAGAGAAGCCAGCTTTGCTAACTCGAGTCCCCCTCTTAACCATCAGCCTTAGGCACTCAGCCAAGCTCCAGGCTGGGTGCATTCATCTGCTCGCCCTCGCTGCTGCCCCTCAAAGCCCTGAGAGGCAGGCACGATGGTGCCCATAAAGGTCCCTTTCTCCAGCCTGGGAAACTGAGGCCTCCAGCAGTTTCGAGGATGAAGCCACCCCCGCAGCTGAGAAGACGAGGCCCAGTGCGGGTGAAGGTGGGCTGGGTGATGCTGACCTGCAGGCGGGTGGCGGTGAGCGGCTCCATGACCCGCCTCAAGTCCATACTAAGCTGCTGGACGCTGCGACCCACGCGGCCCCGAGCAAACACGAACGAGTGCGGCTGCGCGGCATAGGCTTCGAGGTTCCGGAGATGGGCCTGGGCGCGCGCGCGCTTCTGGTGCCGGGACTGCGGGGACGAGAAACAAGAGGTTAGCCCCGCGGCCACCGGCGGAACCCCGCCCGCGCTGCCCGCTGTCCTGGCCGCCGGGACTCACCCTCCCCGACTGTCCCATGCCGCCGTCCTTTCCACGAGGTCTCGTCTGCCGGCTGCTTCCGGCGCCGCTCCGCTCACTTCCGGCTCTGGCGAGTCGACTATGTGAGGCGCCGCGATGACGTCACCAATAGTGCATGCGCACCAGGTGGCGGGAAAAAAAAAAAGTCCGCGGAGGGGTTGCTATGGAGACACAGAGGGCCTGTTTCTACGGAAACCAGGGCGGGGCCATGGTTCGAACTGAGCCGCTGGTTCGAATCCCGCCTCTGCCATTTCCACCAGCTGTGCGATTTTGAGAGCCAAGTTCTCCACTCTGAGGCTCCTAAAATATCCTAAATGATCATCATTTCCTCTCTGACCTGCGAATTAAGAGAGATGATGTGTACACAATACTTGGCACCCTGGAGCCTGGCACTTGGGAGCCTGAGAAGGGGGTAGCTCCTTGGCAATTACTCGCTTGGGCTCCCAGCTCCTGAGGATCAGCTGTCCCTCGCAGAGGCCCTGTCTGTGGACTGGCTGGGGGATGGAAACTCCACATCACCTTCTGGAAATTCAGGGCAAGGCGGGCGCTTGGTCAATAATTTCCCCCCTCCCAGTTTCCGCTCAAAGCCCCAGTCTTGGCCTCAGGCCTCTGGCTTCTTCCCCAGAACCTTCGGGTGGGGGAAGAGATTTCCCCCAACATCTCTCTCCCTGTTCCATCTGTTTCCTTCCCCTGTCTCCCCTCTCCACTTTACTCCCCTGCCTCATTTGTCTCCCCACCATTTGCTTCCCCTCTCCTGTCTCCCCACTCCAATTTTTCTCCTCTCCCCACTTCTGTCTCCCCCTCCCCATCCCTGTCTTCTCCCTGTCTGCCTCCCTCTCCCCAGCCTTGCTCCTGCCATCAATTGTCTCATTCATCATCTATAAGTTTCCGTCTTTCTCCTCTGCCGCTTTTCCCACTTCTCTCTTCTCATCTCTCTCTCTATCACCCACCTTTCTCCCCACCTTCCCTACGTCTCTCTTCTGTCTCCTGGACACTCCATTCCACTAGCCCGTCTCCTTGACTTCTGAGGTTTCTTTCTCTGCGGCCAAAAGGGGGAGCCGGAGGAGACTACCAGTGGGGGGCGGAGGGGCCCCAGCCCAGGCCCAGAGCCCAGCCTGGCAGCGTCTCTCAGATCTGGGACGACCATTTCCTCCTTCAGCCCGGGAGGCCACTCGGGTTACGAGCTCAGGACAGTAGCAACCGGGAGAGAGTGTCTGCTGGTCGGGGAGGCCTTCTTACAAGGAGACCCTAGGCCGGTGGGGGCTCTACGTGAGTCGCTTTGTACTTCTGAGAGATGAGTGTGTGGTTACTGCTGCCTGTTTTCGTCCTTGCAGGACTTGACCTGTGTGAGGATGTGAGAGTGTGTGGGAGATAAATGGAAACTTGCACTGGGTGGCAGGCGGGTATCAGGGGCTTGTCTCTGCGCTTTCTAGTTGGTTTGCGTCTCTGCCCTTGCCGGTGTGTGACTGAGTATACTTGAGTGTGTATGTGCCTCACGTGCAGATACAGACACACTCAGCCCACAGGATATTTTCTTTTGTTGTGATGTATATGTGTATGTGACCACGCTTTGAAAAGTCACTGCCCAAATCTGTGCTGTGTTTCCAGCTGTCTTTTTTTCTTTTTTTGCCACACCACAAGGCTTGTGGGATCCTAGTTCCCTGATCAGGGATGGAACCTGGCCCCCGGCAGTGAAAGAGCAGAATCCTAACCATTGGGCAACCAGGGAATTCCCTCCAGTTGTGTCTTTATAATTGGGTGTGCCAGGCAAATCCATGGACACACACACATACACATAGATTCCATCTATCTTTGCTGCTTTGTGCAATGGTTTACATGTCTTATTGGGGCATCTGTATGTGTCTTTGTGCTGCAGTGTTACACAAGAGTGTGTGACTGTCGTGGTTATGTGTGTGAGTTCTGGAGCCATGTTACCTGGGCTGAATCCCACTGCTGCTTTTTCCTTTGGCTGTGACCCACAGGCCAGTTGCTCACCCTCCCTGAGGCTCAGTTCTCTGCTGTAAAATGTGGCTGCTTATGGAGACCAGCTCAGGTGGCCAGGATTAAATGAGATACAAAATGTTGAGTTTAGAGTCACCCCCGCCACGCAGCAGGTGCTGCTGGTATTTGCCCTTGTGGTTCTCTGTGATGTGTGTCTGCGTGTCTGTGTCTGAGGCTGGGATCCGCCCCAGCCTCCTGGGCCTGCAGCCTCCCACGCTCTGTGCTCCGCTGTTGGGGGAACGTTCAGGGCACTGAACTGTGTTATCAGGCTCTGGTGGCCTGAGCAGGAGGGTCTGGCAATTCTGCCTCTGTTCTCACGTGGGAAATGCTAAATATTTACAGTTGGAACTCCCCGGCTTCGCATTTCACAGCTCCAGTTCGAGGCTCTGGGTGGCTGGGGGTGGTTACCACGCCTCCTTCCTCCTTGCTGTCCCACTAGCCTCTCCCCTTCTCCAGTTCAGAGGCCCTGCTGGACCCTCGGCTCCTTCTCGAACTCCTTGTGTCTGCTGTGGGCCTTGTGGAACTCAGGGTCTTGGTCGTGAGAGGTGAGAGCGTGGGAGGGTGGGAGGGTAGGTGGAGGCTGAATCTGTCTGTTGGGAAACCTGGGCCTCGGTTTGGCTGGGGGGCTCCCCAGGCCTCCTCTTTACCACAGGCTGAGATCCCAAAAGGCAGCAGATGTTACACACACTCTAGTTCCAAGGGGTTTGTGTGTATGCATGTCCAGTTGTGTCCAAGTCTTTGCGATCTCATGGACTGTAGCCCATCAGGCTCCTCTGGCCATGGGATTTCCCAGGCAAGAATACTGGCATGGGTTGCCATTTCCTACTCCAGGGGATCTTGCAGACGCGGGATTGAACCTGCATCTGCCGTGTCTCCTGCGTTGGCAGTCAGATTCTTTACCACTGTGCCACCTGGGAAAGCCTCCAAGGGGTTTGGTCCATCCCTATTATGTAGGGCCTGATGTCTTCCAGGGTTGGGGGCAAGGAGAGGACCCTGCTCTGCCCTGGGGAGCTAGTGCTTGGTGTTTGAGTACCGTTGTGAATATGCGTTTCTGCAACTCAGAACCCTCCACTGCTCCCACAGGACTTGGAGTAAAACTCCAGATCCTCCTCTGGTCCCTGCACACTGTGCCTCCATCACCTCCTTGTCCTCTCTGCCTCCTGCTCTCCCCCTCTCTCATTCTGTTCCAGCCTCACAGGCCTCCCTGTTATTCGCTGGGCATATCAAGTTAGGTTCCACCTCAGGGCCTTTGCATTGCTGTTCCCTCTGCCTGAATGATTTTCCCTTTATCTTTCTTCCTTCAGGTCTTCACTCAAGTGTCATTTTCTCAGTGAGCTCTGACTCCTCTACTTATTTATTCATTTTTTTTGGCCTCGCCACATGGCTTATGGGATCTTAGTTCCCTGACCAGGGATAGAACCCAGACCCCTGGCAGTGAAAGCGAATTCTGACTCCTTTATTTAAAGTGCCCCCCAGCCTAGGTCTCTCACATCCTTCCATATTTTTTCTCCTAAGACTTATCGCTCTAAGACCTACCTACTGTTTTTTTCCCAGTCTGCTCTGTGAGGGCAGGGGTTTTGTTTGTGTTGGTCACAGCTGTGTCCCATCTCCTGGCACACAATAGGTGCTCAAGGAATGCTTGTTGAATGTGTGAACGAGGTAATGTGCGTGACGATGAAGCCCACAGGACACATGCTTGTGTGGCTACCAGGATGTGCGGGTTTGGACAAAGTGGATGTTGGTGCAGACAGGGCTGACATGTGGACCATTTTCTGAACGTGGGCAAATGTACATGGGAGGAACGTGTTTCCCCATCTGAGAGGCTGCAAGTGTGTGAACCCCAGGAATGAAGACAGTGCGGGCCTGGGTGTGGATCCTGCAGGGCAGAGGGTTAGTGGCCACAACTATACGTCCTTGAGTGAAGACACCTATATGAGCTCACCTGTGGGAGTCAGGGAACACCTTGGGGGGAAGCATGTGGGTGTTGCGGGGCCTGTGTGGCACCAAGCACTGTTTTAGGAGCTGGGGACAGAGCAGTGAACAAAACCCAGACTCAGCCTCTGGGAGCTGCTATTTTGGTGGAGGAATTCAGAGCGCAAACAGTGGCAAATCAATGAGGCAAATGCAGAATGACAAATGCTAAAATGACAAAGACCATGGGGACTTCCCAGGTGGTCACTGGCTGAGGTTCTACGCCCTCAATGCAGGGGGCCTGGGTTAAATCCCTGGTCAGGAAACTAGATCCCACATGCCGCAAGTAAGACCAGTGCAGCCAAATAAATAAATATTAAAAAAACAAAAAGAAAAGAAAAAAAGAAAGAAAAAGTCCGTATAGGGTGTGCCCAGGAGGGGCGACTCTAAATGGGATAGTCAAGGAGGGCTTCTAAGGAGACAGCTGAGACCTGAATAACGAGAGGGAGGCATGATAAATTCAGGGACGCATATTCCAGGCTGAGAAAACAGCAAGTGCAAATGCCTTAAGGCTGAAGGATGCCTTGTGTGTTTGAGGAATAGTCAGGAAGCCAGGGTGGCTGGAGCAGAGTGAGTGGGGTGAACAGGAGGAGGTGAGGAAGGGAGGGGACTGGGCAGAGCTTATAGAACTTTCTGCGCTGCAGGAGGACTTGAGTTTTTCCTTTAAGTGAGGGGACATAACCTGACTTGGGTGTTCACAGGCATTCTCTGGCTGCTGTTGGAAAAACAGAGCAGAACCTGAGCACAGAAGCCTGGAGACCTGGGAGGTAGCTGCTGTAAGGAAAGCCAGGTGGTGTCTTGAGCTTGGATCATGGGATGGGGTTAGTTTGTGGCCGGGGGGGATGTGGAGGAATTCAGGGTCTAAACACCAGAGCTGACATGCCTGGCTGATGAGTTCCATCTGCCATTGAGAAAGAGATGCGGACAACCCTGGGGTTTTGAGCTGGGTATATGGGAAATGTGGTGTCCACTACTAGACTGAGTTAGGGGGACTTTTCCCTCATCCCCTCTTCCCCCGTTTCCCCATGGCTTCTGCTTCCACCTCCTCCAGGTCCTTTAATACATCAGGCATGATCCACCCTCAAGTTTCAGTTCCCCCAGCCAGGGACCTCTTCTCCCCTAGAAACCCCCATGGTTTCCTCCCTCAGGTTTTTCTATAAAAATGTCACGTCCTCCAGGTCTTCCCTCCTCTCAAATCTCAGTCTTTTTACTGGTGTCTTTTTTTTTTTTTTTGGCTCTTGTGGGATCTTAGCTCCTGGACCAACCAGGGACGGAATCCAAGTCCCGAGCAGCGAAAGCGCAGTTAAACCACTGACGGCCAGGGTATTCCCCTCTGTCTTTTCCTGTTATCTTTAATACAAACTAGGGCAGTCTAATACTCTATGAATTCTAACTTAATTTTGTTCCTTGCTCACCAGGGCAGGGATTTTTTGGTGTGTGCTGCCCCCGACTGTATTCCCAAGCGCCTAGAACTGAGGCCCGTAAACAGTCAGCTCTCAGTGAAGCCTTGCAGAGTGAATGCACGAGGCATAATGACCTGTAGGGCGCCTGGAACTCAGTGGTGAGGTCAGGGATGGGTTCTACTGCAGCATCTCCAACCTCGGGGCTGGGAAGGGGATGTATCCGGCGTGTGCGACCCCTGATACACGTAGGTGTAGACATGTGCGTTCCCGTGTGGGAGAGGACAAGGTTTGGTCCGACTTGATAGTCGGGGGTCCAGCCCCGCTCCTTCCCGTTCATTCTCTGCCCGCAGGTCCGCCATGTCGGCACCCCGGCTGCTCACGATGCAGCTGCTGCTCCTGTTGGGCGCGTGGTGGGCGCGCGCGGCCGCCCCGCGCTGCACCTACACCTTCGTGCTGCCCCCGCAGAAGTTCACAGGCGCCGTGTGCTGGAGCGGGCCAGCGGCCGCGCGGCCGACGCCGGAGGCCGTGAACGCCAGCGAGGTGGCGGCGCTGCGCGTGCGCGTGAGCCGCCACGAGGAATTGCTGCGCGAACTTCAGCGGCTGGCAACTGCCGACGGCGCCGTAGCCGGCGAAGTGCGTGCGCTGCGCAAGGAGAGCCGTGGTTTGAGCGCGCGCCTGGGCCAGCTGCGCGCGCAGCTGCAGCACGAGGCGGGCCCAGGGGCGGCGCCTAGCCCGGGGGCGGAGCCCGCCTCCGCGCTGGCGCTGCTCGGGGATCGCGTGCTGAACGCCTCCGCCGAGGCTCAGCGCGCCGCCGCCCGCTTCCACCAGCTGGACGTCAAGTTCCGCGAGCTGGCACAGCTAGTCAGCCAGCAGAGTGGCCTCATCGCCCGCCTGGAGCGCTTGTGCCCGGGGAGTGCGGGCGGGCAGCAGCAGGTAACTCCGAAACTATCACCCTCCCCAAATCGCAGCCACTTCTTGTGGGCATTGTAAGGTGGGGCCTCTTGAAACCCCACGATCTCTTATCTGCAGTTCTGAAGTAAAAAAGCTCCATAAACCGGATCCCTGCCTCTCCTCCAACAACTCATTTGGGTCAAAACGCTACTGGTAGCTACTTAAAGTGTTTATCTACCTGATATGAATACTCATAGTGGTGGTGGTTTAGTCGCTAAGTCGTGTCCGATTCTTGCGACCCCCCACGGACTGTAGCCTGCCAGGCTCCTCTGTCCATGGGATTCTCCAGGCAAGAATACTGGAGTGGGTTGTCATTTCCTTCTTCAGGGGTTCTTCCTGACCCAGGAATTGAACCCAGCTCTCCTGCATTGCAGGCAGATTCCTGTAATCAGGTATATTATTAATATGTGCATGAAGACCAAAGACCTCATTGGGGTTGCTAGGGAATATATGTAGACCCTGTGTTACTGTTTCTTGTTGTCCTTTAGTCTAAGTTGTGTCTGACTCTCTGCAACCCCATGGACTGTAGCCTGCCAGGCTCCTCTGTCCATGGGGTTTCCCAGGCAAGAATATTGGGAGTGGGTTGCCATTTCCTTCTCCAGTTATTGTTTCTAACTCCTGCTGTATTATTCAGAATTCTGGACTATGTCTGGCCTTGGGTTTTGAATAAGAGATTATTGCTCTGACATTAGCTACCTTACAGCTTTGGGAGGCTTCAGTAAGTTAATACTCAAGTGTTGGATTGCCTCATATTATCCCTGCTTTACAGAAAAGTTTGGAGGCACAGATTGGTTAAGCTATGGGCACCAGAGCAAGAGTTTAAGCCCAGCTCTGTCTCTTGTTAAAATTTTTGGCCACACCTTGAGGCATGGGGGATCTTAGTTCTCCGACCAGGGACCGAACCCTTCCCCTTGCAGTAGAAGCAAAGTCACAACTGCTGGACCACCGGGAAGTCCAACTCTGTCTCTTCTTGACTGCTGGAGTTAAGCACGGGAGGATCAAGCCATGCTCCTTCTTGATCGCCTTCCCATCTGGGTGCTGGGAGATGTAGGAGCCCAAAGCCTCCAGGGCTAACGTATCTGACTTTCTTGGTTACCCCAGGTCCTGCCCCCACCCCTGGTACCTGTGGTTCCTGTAAGTTTGGTGGGTGGCACTGATGACACTGGCAGGAGGTTAAACTCAGCTGCAGAACCCCAGAGAGATCAGACCCTGAGACAGCCAGGACCCCTGGCCTCTCCTCTGCCCTTGGGGCACCCTGCTGTTCCTCCTAAACCAGCAGGTAAGTCAAGGGCGTGGCTGTTGGGGGTGTGAGGAGCCAGGGGATTCCCAGTGCAGCATGAATAGAGGGAAATAGGAGTCAGGACCTTAATGTGAGATTCCTCTTATGGTGAGGGGACTGGGGGGAAATGATGCATTTGTCTTCTGTTGATGGAACAGGGAGATACTGCTCTTACTCTGATAAGGAACAAAATTCTTACTATGGTGTGAAACTAGGAGAGGTACTCTTATTTTGGTGAGAGGGCAGCAGATTTAAGAATGCTACTTTGGTGAGAATTGGAGGAAGTTCAGAGAGCCATGTTCAGGACCTCTCTTCTGGTGAAACCCTAGAAGGAGCATTTAAGAATCCCAGGCTCCACATTTGCTCTACTGAGAGAAGAGTGACTTAGAGTCTAATTTAGGTAAGAAAAGGGGTATTGGGGCTTTTATCCTGGAGAGGGAATAAGAGAAGCAGTACTTCTATTCTGGTGAGGGGACCAGTGAGAATCAAGACTCTTACTCAAGTAAGGGGTTGACTGGTTCAGCTTGTGCCTCTCCCATGTCCCTGTGCCCATAGGCCCATGGCAGGATTGTGCAGAGGCCCGCCAGGCAGGCCATGGACAGAGTGGAGTGTATGAGTTACGAGTGGGCCGGCACGTGGTGTCAGCATGGTGCGAGCAACAGCTGGAGGGAGGAGGCTGGACTGTGATTCAGAGGCGGCAAGATGGCTCGGTCAACTTCTTCACTACCTGGCAGCACTACAAGGTGGGCACAGGTGGGTGGGGCAGGGCTGGGCAGGGGAAGGGGACCAGCTCCTGCCTTTCTGACTTTCTTGCCCTGCTAGGTGGGCTTCGGGCAGCCTGATGGGGAATACTGGCTGGGCCTTGAACCTGTGCATCAGCTTACCAGCCGTGGGGACCATGAGCTACTGGTGCTCCTTGAAGACTGGGGAGGCCGTGGGGCACGTGCCCACTATGATGGTTTTTCCCTGGAGCCTGAGAGTGACCACTATCGCCTGCGGCTTGGCCAGTACCATGGAGATGCTGGAGACTCTCTTTCCTGGCACAATGACAAGCCTTTCAGCACCGTGGATAGAGACCGAGACTCCTATTCTGGTAAAGGGCTCTTATTTTGGTGGTGTGTCGGGGCAGGATAGAAGACTCTTAATGAGGAAATGAAAGAGGGTGGGGTAAGACTTTCCTCTGGTAGGGATCAGGGCAAACAAGAGAATGGAGGACAGGACTCTTATTCTGGTGAGGGAGTCTACGTTCATTCTCTAATGAGTCAATAAGTCAGGCCCCAGCCTTTGTGAAAGGTGGTGGGGGAAAGGGGGAGCTGTGAGAGCTAGGACTTTTAACTGTTGTAGAAAGAAAGTAGAGGTTGTTTTTTCTGGTAAAGGGATGAGAGGTAAAGCTCCTTGTTTGCAGAAAGGATGGAGGAAAATATGACTTGTACTTTGGTAAGGGGATAAGGAAGAAACTAAGGCTATTACTTTGAAGTAGGGGGACAGAGTATGCCTGGCAAAAGCCTTGTGTTAGTGAGGTGCTGGTAGAGGCTTTTATTCTGGTGAGAAGAATAAAATAAGGCTTTTTTTTCCCCTCTCCCCTCAGGTAACTGTGCCCTGTACCAGCGGGGAGGCTGGTGGTACCACGCCTGTGCCCACTCCAACCTCAATGGTGTGTGGCATCGTGGTGGCCACTACCGTAGCCGCTACCAGGATGGGGTCTACTGGGCCGAGTTTCGTGGTGGGGCTTACTCTCTCAAGAAGGCTGCCATGCTGATCAGGCCCCTGAGGCCGTGACCCTCTGTCCATCTGTCCCTCAGGTCCCAGGGGATGTGTGTCAGCAGGAGCCCAAGTTGTTCTGGCCACCCCTCCTTCGTGGCTCCATGCAGACCACGCCCACAGACCTCCTCCCGTTGTGGATCTGCAGGGCTTCCCCAGGGCTGTGCAGACAGTGCCCAGGAATCCCCCTGCCAATATCTTGGACCCACATGGCTCCCCAAGGGCATTGAGATCTCAGTTTGAGCTCATATTTTATAACAACACAAAATAGCCACAGACCGTGTCTGGTTTGCATCTGCATCTGGCAGGGGTCACTCCCCGTGCCCGCCCTCCTCCTCCTCCTCCTCCTCTTCCTCCTCCTCCTCCTTCAGGTCCTCCAGAATGAGGTTGTCCAGGTCTTCCAGGAGTCCTCCCTGGCTCAGGCAGGTGGCCACAGTGGAGCCACTGCTGATGTGGAGGTTGCTGGGGTGCAGGACTTTGGGCAGGTGGTTCTGCTTTCGGCTCTTGGGGTGCGCACAGGACGTCCCAGGCACATGGGGCTCTGGGGAGGGAGAGATTCTGAGCCCCTCCTGGGCTGGAGGCCACAGGGTGCTTTGGGGGAGGGGAGGGGCTGAGGCCACAGGCTCTAGGGCAGCGGTGGAAGTCATAGACGTTAAAGCCACAGGAGACCCAGGGTCATGGACATCACCTGAGACTACAGAGGACAAAACGAGCCAAGAACACAGAGAGACTGCAAGGGCTGAGTCCACAGGACACTGGGATGTGGGCCATCAGGGTGAAACCACAAAGCCATATGGGTGAAAACACGGAGGGTGGCTGATGCCATGGGAAGTGAGTGTGAGGAGGGATCCCCCTCCAGGAGAGACCTGGAGGCAAGGAGGTGGAGGACGGTGGAAGATGTGGAAGGAGGGGCTGATGTGGTAAGAGATGAAATGGCCTCCAGAACTAGGACCTTAGGAGTTAGGTGGAAGAAGCAGGCAGACACCTTGGTACTTAAAGCCCCAGAGGTGGAAGTCCCAGCAGTCCAGGCCACATAGACTGCCCGGAATAGGGGGAGGCCATGCGGACGCGCTAGGCGCTCACCTCTCCGATTGTAGCAGTCCTCAGCGGAGCAGGAGTGGGTGTGGGTGCTGCGGCGATCCGGGTCGCGATCCCAGCGCGGAGGGAGGATCCGGGTCGGATACACAGGGAAGCCGCACCCGTAGCAGGGGGACCGGGACCCCATCTGTGCCCAGCCCCTGGGGGCGGGCAGGGCCGTGAGGGTCCAAAGGCCAGCTGGGCCAGGATGGGGCCAGGGCAGGGAGGGGCGGGGCTGGGCTGGGGCCGAGGGCGAGGGCGAGGGGGTGGGGTCAGCTCCCTCTCGGGAAGTTGTGCCCTCACCGGAAGTTGTGTCGACATTTCGGGCAGTGGAATTCAGCCACGCCCCACATCTTGTCACTGGGCACGGGATCATAGCGCTTCCGGCATTTCCTGCATCTGGACACCTGGGGGTACAGAAGAGCGGAGCAGATGGGCACCGATAGCCTGATGGTGGTCACGTTGGGATTTACACCATCGAAATTGGCGAACACATCGAAATTGGCGAAATCTGGGGGCACTTCCTACAAGGGCTGGTTGTTAGGCGTTTACCAGAAGCACACCACTGGTCAGGGGTTTCAGAAGCCAGATTTGGGGTTCAGGTTTTATTTCTGTGGTAGCGGTCAAACTCCGTAGTCAGAGTTCAGGGGTAGGTTGAGTTTCTCCAGTTGAATGTTAAGTTGAAAGTCCAGCTCAGTGGGTCAGAGTTGGGGCTGAGATTGGGGTTGATCTCTGAGGCTGCAGGTGTCTGGAGTTGGGTTCTCAGAGGCTGATGTTCTTAGGTCAATTGGTTTGGACACAGAATGGGGGTTGGGAGCAGAGCCGGGACAGAACCAAGGTCAGGGGTTGGGTTATCACCTCTTTGCGCTGGGGCACGCGGCGCCACCAGACATGGTCACAGGAGGAGCAGGCAAACTGCCGGTCCACAGCAGGGATGAGGTCTTCCTGGGCACGCTGGAACATGCGTAGGTTGTCTTCTGTCAGTGGCAGGAGGGATGTCGCCACCGCCTGCAGAATGGGGTGGGCAGGGCCAAGAGGGTAGTCAGTCCTCTTCCAGCCCCTGAAGTGTCCCTCCTCCTCACGTATGGACACCTCCAGGGGTGTGCTCACCGCTCCACCTCCCCGTCCCACACCCTGGACTCACCTGGATGTCCCGGTCCTGCTTCATGTCCTCTGGGGGGTCCTGGGTGGAAACACCAGGGGTAGAAACTGGGGAGGTGGCTCATGCTTCTTTTCTGGGGGCAGGGCTTCTGGATGGGGAGGCAGGGTTCTGGCCCCATATGAGTAAGGTGGCCCCAACTCAAGAGGAGTTAACTGAGCAGCTTCCACTTCCTGAGGGCAAGGGTGTGTGACCTCAGTTGTCCTCATAGCAACCCTGAGGGGTGGGGACGCCTGTGATCCCCCTTGTTCAGATGGGGAAACTGAGGCCCAGAGCCCTGAGAGGGCTTGCCTGAGATTACCCTGAGTGAGTGTGGGGCAACAGGCCTGGGGCCTGTGCTCCCTTCATGCTGGCAAATGCCACACACTTGCTGGCATTGTGACAGGTCACCTCATTGAGGCTACGCTGCTTTAGGCTAAGTGCTTGAGTTCTAGATTTAGAGAGCCACGGGTTGGAATCCTGGCCTCATCACTTCCAGCTATGGGGTTGTGGCCAAGCTACTCTCCCTAATGAAGGACATCTAGGAGTCCAGGTTCTGACTCTAGGTGACCTGGGTTCAAATCCCAGTCACCACCTGCATTCAGCATGAACCTGGTGAGTGACTTTATCACCCTGTATCTCAGCTTCCTCATCTGTCAAGTGGATATGATAAATAATAGGACTTGTCTTACAGGACCTGTGGCAATAAGTCAACAGGTAGAATTCCTGGAGTCCTGCTGCAGGGAAAGTGCTCAATCAATGATACTCTTTGCTAGTTTTATTATACTCATTACATGTATAACTGTAAATATATAAATGTTACAAGTATAAAACACTTTATTATACTCTTTAAAAACTCTGTGCTGGGCCCTTTCAGACAGGCAAACCAGTGCACCAGCTACCAAGGCCATCTAAGGGGCAAAGTGGCCATACAAAAGCTTTCATTCATTCATTGTTTTAGTCATTCATTCACATGGGCTTCCCTGCCCCTCTTTTCTCCCCCATCTCCTACTCGTCCCAGCCTGTCTGCAAGTTCCTCTGCTCAGGTCACCCTCCCTTCCAGGAAGATCTCCAATCCCTCCCCTTCCCAGGGATCACTCCTCCCTAGGCTTGAAGAATGTGGTACCACCTCCTCCAGGAAGCCTTCCCCGACCTCTTTGGCTCCTCTGTAATGATGATAATCGGATTCTTTTCACTGCCTAGTTTCTTGTATCTCTCCTCCATTTCATACAATCAGGATGTAATGAGCACCTACGGTTTGCAGGCTCCTTGGTCAGATCCATGAGTGAGAGTTGAGTAAGTGAATAAGGCTAGACCATGAGTTGTGGATGGACAGTGCACAGAAGGAGCTCTGCCTGACCCTTCCATTCTTCCTCCCCTTACCACGTGTTTTGAGGGGAGGGGGACAGTTTACCTGGGTATCCAGATCATTACTCAGTTCCTGTCCATCCTTCTGCTTTACCCCTAGTGGGGAGAGTAAGTGTAAGTGAAGGCCCCTTGAAAGGTTTTGTGGGAATTTCAGGGCCCCCAGAACCCCGATCCAGACTGCCCCCCAAAGAGATGATCTCATCGCCTCTTCCAGCCCCCAGCACAGACCACACCCCCTCCCTGCTCCCCAGCTTACTCTCACCAGGCAGGACCCCCACCTGCTCACCATACACGATGGAGCGCCCCACTCCAGTGTGGTCGCTGCCAAATTTCCTCATCAGAGTCCCTGCCTTCTTGGAGGATACCTTTCCATGAAACTTCTCCCGGAGGCGCCGGACGCTTTTCTCCAGCTGGGGTGGGGACCGGTAGGGGAAGGAGAAGCGCAATTGCCCTTCCTCCATCCCTAGGCTTCCTTTTTTCACGGCCTAAACTTGACCCTGGGTTTTGGCCTCCGCACCCGCACCCCCCCCCCCCCAACTCCATCCCTCTACTGCATTTCCTGGAAAAAGCCAAAGTCCCCACAGGGCACTGGGGGAGGGAGCGGACTAGGGCGAGCGTCCTAGGCTAAGGGAAGAGGCCGGCCAGATGACCCCTGGCCTCTGACCCTTGACCCAGCAGCCCCCGCTTTTCCTCGAGGAGGCCGCATTTTGCTCCGGGGCATGTGGCGGTCTTTCTCCTTTCCGAGGGAGACGAGAGCCAGCCTTGGGGGGAAGGTCTGGGCTTGGATGGAGTCCCCAGCAACTGCGAAGCCCGCTCCGTGCCCCTAGCTCCTCCTCAGCATCTCTCGCGGGCCACCGGCCCAGTTGTAGCCATCTCCTACCTCCACACCTTCTTGAGACATGGTGGCGGCGTAGGTCCCCGCGAGGGTCCGCACTGCGCGCTCAGCGGCCCCCTACCTGGGCGCGCCCGTCGGTCCGGCCGCGCAGGGCAGGGGGCGGGGCCTCCAGGCCGGCTCCGCCCTTCCTTTCCTGCGCTCCGTTTCGCTTTCGTTTGGGAACGGAGGGGTGGACGGGGAGCGCTGGCTCCGCCCTGGCTCCGCCTCTGCTCTTGCGCCCCAAACCCAGGCGGGCGCCCCGGATCTGCACCCTGCGGCGGAGCGCGCAGAACTCGAGCGGGGGAAGCGGCGCGGCCTCTGCAGTCGGTCACATGTCCCCACGCTGCGCGGGGTCCGCGTCTTCACGTCCCTCGTGGGGGCGGGGCCGCATCTGAAGGCCGCGGCGAGTCTCGGTGCCCCCGCCTGTTCGCGCTCCCCAGTTCATCGCTCGGTCCCCTCCCTCCCCCGGGAATCAGGCGCTAATGAGGATCTAGACCCCTGACTCGCTTTGAGTGTCTTACCCGGCTATGTCTCCTCTCTGAACCTCAGTTTACTTCTCTGTAAAATGGGGATGATGATAGTGGCTACATCCTGGGGGCGGGTGTGTGTGCTCGCGCGCGCTCATGCCTGTGCGCGCGCGCGCGCGCACGTGCCAGGATTCGAGATCCCCAGGTCGAGTATTTAGCAGCGCCTGGCACGCTGTAGACATTCAACTAGTCACTGGGCCACCTACTATGTGCAAGATATTAGGAAGCAGGCAGTTGTGGTGGGGAGAAGGTGCTCGTTAAAAATACGGATTCCTGGTCCCTCGCAGTCTTGCAGAATCGGTCTGTCTAGGGGTTCCAGGGAATTTGCGCTGAAAAACGGAAGATTGAGAACCCCGGGGGATCAGGACGATTTTAACCCAGCCTGGGGGGTGGGCGAGGGGGCTGGAGGAGCCCTGCCTGGCGGCATCAGAAATGGTTTCTTTAAAAAAAAGAAAAAAATGGCTTCTTGGAGGAGTCCGGAAGAGCGAGGTCTCAAGCAGTCAGAAGATAGGAGTGTGGGATGGAACAGCTTTGGGTGCAAAGACCCCAGAAAAAAGTGACTAGCGCTTTAAGCCAGGGCTTCTCAACCTCAACACTATTGGCGCTTAGGGCTGGGTGATTCTGGGGGCCTGCCCTGTGCATTGTAGGATATTTAGCAGCATCCCTGGCTTCAACCCACTAGGTGCCTGTGGCACCCTTGCCCCAGTCGTGGTAACTGAAAATGTCTCCAGACGTTGCCAAATGTTCTCTGGGGGTGGCAAAATTGTGTTAGGATAAATGACACCCCTCAAATTGTTTAACCTCCATCAGTAAAAATGTGGAAGCTCAATTCCCCAAAGAGTGTTTGCTTATGAATTATATACAAATACAGTTATACTCAGATTCTGTGGTGGTGGTTTAGTCGCTAAGTCGTGTCCGATTCTTGTGACCCCATGGACTGCCAGGCTCCTCTGTCCATGAGATTTTCCAGGCAAGAATACTGGAGTGGGTTGCCATTTCCTTCTCCATGGGATCTTCCCGACCCAGGAATCGAACCCAGGTCTCCTGCACTGCAGGCAGATTCTTTCCCAACTGAGCTACAAGAGAAAGATCAGATTCTGTAGATCATTTTATAATAATGTATTTATTACATAATGATATTCCTTGGGCTTCCCAGGTGGCACTAGTAGGAAAGAATCCGCCTGCCAGTGCAGGAGACTCCAGAGATGGGGGTTCAATTCCTGGGTGGGGAAGATCCCCAATGATTAAAAATATAAATGTTCTAATGTTTTCTACTCGAACTCCAAAGTTCTGTTTGTGGGGTCTAGGCACTCCTCCCTGGAGCCTACTCTATTAGCGAATATAAACAGTTCATGGTTCTTTGTGGCTGAGTGGTGGGGTTTCAGGTAGGAATGGGGGACTGTAGGCATCGCAGATGGAGAAGGCAATGGCAACCCACTCCAGTAGTCTTCCTGGAAAATCCCATGGACGGAGGAGCCTGGTAGGCTGCAGTCCATGGGGTCGCTAAGAGTTGGACACGACTGAGCGACTTCACTTTCACTTTTCACTTTCATGCATTGGAGAAGGAAATGGCAACCCACTCCAGTGTGTTTGCCAGGAGAATCCCAGGGACGGGGGAGCCTGGTAGGCTACCGTCTATGGGGTCGCACAGAGTGGGACACAACTGAAGCGACTTAGCAGCAGCAGGCATCACAGAGCAGTGGTTCCTAACCTCTGGGATCTGATGCCTGATGATTTGAGGTGGAGCTGATACAATAATAATCGAAATAGATTGCACACTAAATGTTATGCACTTGAATCATCCCGAAACCATCCCCACACCCCCCACTCCGTCTGTGGAAAAGTTGTCTTCCAGGAAAATGGTCTCTGGTGCAGAAAAGGTTGAAGACTGCTGAGAGGACCTGGGATTTTATCCCAGGGAAGCAGGGAGGCATGGAGGGGCTCTCTCGTTATAGTTCCCAACTACTACTTACCCAGTGGAGGGGGAGGTCACAGCTATGTTCTATCCCTGGTCATGGTGAGCACAGAACAGGCAGGAAACAGGTGGGAATCTGATCAAGCCCCAACACAACTCACGTCTGTTAGCTTCTCATCCTAATGATCACCATAGTGAGAGCTTGCTCTGTGCCAGGCACTGCTCCATGCACCATGGACACAGCATCACAGAAAACAAAGATCCCTGCCCTATAGAGCTAGCATTCTAGTGGGGGAGATAGAAGAAACAAATATGTGATGGGTAGGCAGCTTCCCTGGTGGCTCAGACAGTACAGAATCTGCCTGCAATGCGGGAGACCTGGGTTCGATCCCTGGGTCAGGAAGATCCCCTGGAGAAGGGAATGGCTACCCACTCCAGTATTCTGGCCTGGAGAATCCCATGGACAGAGGAGCCCGGTGGGCTACACTCCATGGAGTTGTAGTCGGACACAACTGAGTGACTAACACTCTTACTGCTTTCAGGAGATAATACACGGCAGGATGAAAAATAAACCGCCACAGGGGGATGGATAAAGAGAGCTTAGGGAAGATGAGAAGTAACATCTGAGTGGAGACCTGAAGGATGTAGAGGAAGAGGGTTCCAGGAAGAATGGGAACTCGGGACTCTTCTTACCAGGTGTAGTTCTCTGTTGCTGTGCAACAAATTATCTTCCCAAATGTAATGGCTTAAGGGCTTCCCAGGTGGCGCTAGTGGTAAAGAACCCGCCTGCCAATGCAGGAGATGGGAGTTCAATCCCTGGGTTAGGAAGATCCCTTGGAAGAGGGCATGGCAACCCACTCCAGTATTCCTGCCTGGAGAATCCTCATGGACTGACATGGGGTGACCTGGGGTGACATGGACTGACATGGGGTGACAGAGTTGGACATGACTGAAGTGACTTAGCACGCACACACGTAGTGACTTAAAACAAGAAACACTTATTAGCTCACACAGTTTTTGTGGGTCAGGAATCCAGGGACGGCTTTAGTAGGCTTTCTGGCTCAGAGTCTCCATAAGGTTGTAGTCGACATGTTGACTGGGGCTGCATTCCTCCGAAGGTTTGGGGCTGAAGGCTCTTGCTTCCGAGGAGGCTCACTCACATGTGACTGGCAGGTGAGTGCTGGTTGTTGGCGGGATGCCTCAGTTCCTCACTACCTAGGTTGACTTGAGTTTGATACGCCCAACCTGGCAGCTGGCCTCGCCAGGGCAGGCAACCCAAGAGAAGGAAAGCCAGGTGGAAGTTGTATCGTTTCATGACCTAGCCTTCAAAGTCCCAGAGCATCACTTCAGCCGCCACATCCTGTGTGATAAAATTGAGTTGCCAGATCCAGCCTGTGTTTAGGAAGAAGGATAAAGACCCTGTCCTCTCTCCCCTCCTCCCTCCCCATCTCCTACTGGAGTCTCTCACTTCCAGCGCCAGAAGGTAAGGAAGGAAAGGGAGCCGGTCAGGCAGTCAGCCTGTCAGGGCGCAGAGCAGGAGGCGAGGGCGAGAGCAGTCTGGAGGGACAGAGATACAGCCTGTGAGTACTGAATTTGGGCATTTATAGATGAACAGAGGGCTTCCCTGGTGGCTTGTCAATTTCCGCCTGCCAGTACAGAAGACTCAGTTTGATCCCTGAGCTGGGAAGATGCCCTGGAGAAGGAAATGGCACGGGAAATCCCATGGACAGAGGAGCCTGGCGGGCCAGTGTCCATGGGGTTGCAAAAGTCTCTGACATGACTTAGCGACTAAACATGATGAACAGAAAAACAAAGATTCCCAGCGATCACATGGAGGCGCTGCCTACCTCAAAGTTTAGTTTGAGCTCTGTAACCATCTTGGTCTGTCTGGACAGATAAAGATAGCTTTGTTGTCCCATGATGTGAACACTTTCTGAAACACTGTGTCAAGTGTTTTGAATTATGTATCTCATTTGATCCAGATAGAAATCATATAAAGGGGGTAATATTATCACAAAAGGGAAAACAAGAACCTCCTGGGGGTGGGGGTGGGGTCTCTCCAAAGGATAAATAGGGAATAGGAACTACCTAGGGAAAACATGGAAACAGTGACAAACTTTACTTCTTGGGCTCCAAAATCACTGAAGATGGTGACAGCAGCCGTGAAATTAAAAGACACTTGCTCTTTGGAAGAAAAGCTGTGAGAAAGCTAGTCAGTATATTAAAAAGCAGAGATACCACTTTGCTGACAAAAGTCTGTCTAGTCAAAGCTATGGCTTTTCCAGTAGTCAGGTATGGATGTGAGAGTTGGACAGTAAAGAAAGCTGAGTGCTGAAAAATTGATGCTTTCGAACTGTGGTGCTAGAGAAGACTCTTGAGAGTCCCTTGGGCAGCAAGGAGATCAAACCAGTGAATCCTAAAGGAAATCAACCCTGAGTACTCATTGGAAGGACTGATGCTGAAGCTGAAGCTTCAATACTTTGGCCACCTGATGTGAAAAGCCAATTCACTGGAAAAGACCCTGATGTTGGGAAAGATTGAAGGCAGGAGGAGAAGGGGGCAACAGGGGATGAGATGGTTGGATGGCATCACCGACTCAATGGACATCAGTTTGGGCAAACTGTGGGAGATGGTGAAGGACAGGGAGGCCTGGGGTGCTGCAGTCCATGGGGTCACAAGGAGTCAGACACGACTGAGCAACTGAATAACAACAACGTGACAAGGTGCAGGTAGAGAGAGCAGCATGTGCAAAGGTCCTGAGGTGGGAGGGGGCTGGGTATATTGCAGGAATCTATAGGCCACCTTTGCTGGGCTTTAGTGAGCAGGGTGGAGGGTGAACAGAGGGGAAACTCATACCCAAATCTTGACCTTCGATTTGACCTTCAGAGGCACATGCTGAGTGAAAGTACATTTAGTTGTGGAGGAAATGGACATGATTGGAGGATATGTGTGCTTTTCAAAACCTAGTGAATTTCTCCCTCAGCTTAATTAATTAGATCAGGATGAGCAGCACGCAGCATCTTAGTTCCCTGACCAGGGGTTGAACCTGTGCCCCCTGCAGCGGAAACAGAGAATCTTAACTATTGGACCACTGGCTAAGTCCCTCCCTCAGTTTAACCAAATGAAGAAATTTGGGAATGCCTAGAACTGGAGATGTTGGGTATGGGAAATCTCCATATTGTTGGTTGGAAAGGGTGTCCCTTGGTAAAATCGTTGGAGAGAGCAACTCTGCAACACCTACTAAAGCATGGTGTGTTATTTTTTTTTAATAACAAAGTGTTTTTATTAATTAACTGTCAAGCATGCCTCTCCAAACGTCCCCCTACATTTTATGGCTATATACTGTTTAACCAGGGCTTCCCAGATGGTATAGTGGTAAAGAATCTGCCTGCAATTCAGGGAACTCAGGTTTGATCCCTGGGCCAGGAAGATCCCCTGGAGAATGAACTGGCTACCCACTCCAGTATTCTTACCTGGGAAATCTCATGGACAGAGGAGCCTGGCAGGCTATAGTCCATGGGGTCACAAAGAATCAGTCATGACTTAGTGGCTAAATAACAACAAACTCTTTAACCGACTCTTCATATGACAATGATTTATAATATTTTCTTCAGATTGACTACAAAGATAATTTATTTTTTCTCTAGCATGATTGATCAGTATTTGTTTTTTATTATTTATGGCTCAGAAAAAAATTTCATCCACATAGTTCATTATGTGTGTGTGTGTATGTATGTGTGAAATTTCAGAATATTGTGTGTTATTTTAATTGTCTCTTTCAACCTCTGTATTCTGATGCTTTGACAGCTGGGGCCTTGCTGACACTCCCTTGGCTCACACACCCCATCCCTGTGCATTTCTGCATGTGGATCCCCACACCACCTTTACTCTCAATATGACATATTTCTCGAAGTATCAAAATTTTTTTTTATTTGCAATAAGTATCCATCACTTTTGTAATGAGAATCAAGAAAATACACAATAAGACAAATCCAATTATTTTTTAAAATAACATGTACGAGACCCTGGGAATCTGTCTTTGACAATGACACCTAAGAGGTGAGAAGTAATTTGGAATTTCATAATTTGTGTAGTCCTTTGTAAATGGAGTGCCCTTGACAGCACAGCAATCTATTGTTCGAGTTGTGCAAAATCGGCTTCAAATACATTTTCAAGAATGTGTTATGTGCAAAGCTGGGCAGCCCAAATGAATTCAGTGAACGGAGAAATCGCAGTGGTAGAAAGAGCCCGAGTGTACCCAGGGGTCAGCAGGGTGCCGGCTCTCTGTGCAGTGTCCTCCAGGCTTTAGACTAGCAAGTGATTCCTCAGCCTTCTGGTTTAGGTACTACTGGCCCTTTTTCAGATGAAGAATATGAAATTTCAGAGGAATTAAGCAAATCATGCAGTGATCTGGCTTGTAAGTGGCACAGTCAGGACTTGAACCCAGGACAGCTGAGTGCATTGCTCCTTCCAGATGGAATTGAGGAAAATCCCATGGACAGAGGAGCCTGGTGGGCTGCAGTCCATGGGGTCGTGAAGAGTCAGACACGACTAAGTGACTTCACTTTCACTTTTCACTTTCATGCATTGGAGAAGGAAATGGCAACCCACTCCAGTGTTCTTGCCTGGAGAATCCCAGGGACAGGAGAGCCTGGTGGGCTGTCGTCTATGGGGTCACACAGAGTCGGACACGACTGAAGCGACTTAGCAGCAGTAGCAGCAGCATAGAGGCCAAGGGGGTACACCTTGGAACCAGACAATCTGGGTTTGAGTCCATTGCTAGCTCTCTGAGCAGTTTCTTCTATTAAATTTCGGAGCCTAAATTTCCACATCTATAAAATGGGAATAGAGTTCTTGTAAAGATTCTGTGAGTTAATATAGATAAACCATTAAGAACTGGGCTGTCTGATAGGGTAGCCACTGGTCACATGTAGCATTTGAGCCCTCGAAATATGGTAGCTCCTTATTCAGACGTGTTGTCAGTGTCAAATTGCACGTTGGATTTTGAAGATTTATGTGAAATGACACATTTTTAACTTTTTGTACTGATTACATTTTGACATGATAATATTTTAGATATATTGGGCTAAATAAAATTGTTATAATTAATTTCACTAGTTTTGTCTTTTAATACGATGACTAGAATATTTAAAATTATATGTATGGGGGCTCCTCTGGTGGTCCAGTGGTTAAGAATCCGCCTGCCAATGCAGGGGACACAGATTCGATTCCTGCTCAGGGAAGACTCCACATGCGGAGGGGCAGCTAAGCCTGTGTGCCACAACTACAGAAGCCCACAGCCTAGAGCCCCTACTCCGTGATAAGAGAAGCCACCTCAATAAGAAGCCTGGGCAATGCAATAAAGAGTAGCCCCCTCTCGCCACAACTAGAGAAAGCCTGTGAACAGCAATGAAGACCCAGTGCAGCCAAAAAATTTTTTAATATTTTACAAAAAATTATATGTGACTTTCATTATATTCTTATGGCATTGTGTTGATTTAGAGGATACAAAGCATAGTAATCCTTCAAGGACCATGCAGCTATTTTTATGATCATACCACCTTGGTTTATGGGCTTCCCAGGTGGTTCAGTGGTAAAGAATGCACCTGCCAAGGCAGGAGGCACAGGTTTGACCCCTGAGTCAGGAAGATCCCCTGGAGGAGGAAATGGCAGCCCACTCCAGTATTCTTGCCTGGAGAATCCCATGGACAGAGGAGCCTGGCAGGCTACAGTCCATGGGGTCGCAAAGAGTTGGACAGAACTGAGCAACTGATCGTGCAAGCACCTTGGTTTCTATCGCTTTTCCTAAAGGTGTCAACTGTGGGAAAACAGTTCTGTGCTCCAGCCCTGGGCCTGGTAGCTTTGTGTCTGCTCCTGGCAGCAGAAGCCTTCACAGTTAATCATTGATCCCACATTCCGGAAAGCTCACAGGAAAAGTTTCAGGAAAGTGCGTGAGGTAACTCAGCTCTGGGAGCTTGGGTGGCCAGATGACTTCATCTCTTTCTATGTCACAGTTTGAAATTTCAAATCTGTGGAAAGCCCCCCTTGAAAAAAACAAAGACTCTGCCTTTTTTTTTTCCTGATTGCAAAAATTGTGTGTTTGTTCTTAAAAAGAAAAAAGTTAAACATTAAGAAATGTTTGATTTAGAAAGAGGAGGTCTTTATATACATAGGAAAATAAAACCTTAAGTTATAGTTTTGCCTGTGGTCATCAGAGTGTCCACAAACAGCAGGAAATAGAACACAGGGTATGCAAGCAAGCCATGGACAGTTCTGGTTCCTTTGGGGAGGGAACAGGGACCCTCACATTTTCCCCCTTAATGTCTGCCTTTTGGGGAATCTTTTTTGCTAGAAGGTCTTCATGTATTATTAAAAATAACAAGAGGAAGAGGAAGCATACAAGAAGGGGTGGTAACTCCTCATTGCCCTGGTCCCAGGATAAGTCCCACTAAATTAAAAAAAAATTACTTATTTGGCTGTGCCAGTTTTTAGTCGCAGCATTCAGTATCTAATTCTCTGACCAGGTATCAAACCTGGGTCCTCCGAATTGGAAGCGTGAAGTCTTAGCCATTGGACCACCAGGGAAGTCTCACCTGGGTAGGGGGGGTTGAGCAGGGGTTGCTGATATCTGATTTTCTTTGACTGTGTGAATTCCAGCAGTTTCACTCCCTCCCCAAGGCCTCTTATCTGGCTCACTGATAATAAGGCCGATGAAGGTTTATTGAATACTTAGAACGCTGGACACTCACAGTAACTCTCTGATGGGAATAAGGTTAGAGATGAGGAAACCAAGGCACAAAGATATGAATAACTGGGTTAAGGTCACACACAGCCATGGAGAGGTGGCGGCAGTTAGACACAATTCATGTAGCTGCTGCCATGCTATCCAGTGGGCCCACAACCCCCAGCCTCCTCTTCCGCTTTCTTGCCATCAACTCACTTTCTGCCCATCAATCAACTGGGCCATTCCACCTCAGAGTTGGTCAATTCCTCTTCCTGCTCAAACACCTTCCATGGCTCCCCACTGCCCTTCATAATGATCAAACCCTTTAGCCTGGTGTTCAAAACTCCATCTTTCTTTTTCTCCCTCACTTTCAGCCCCTCCTTGACACTGAGTTCAAGCCATCCTGCATGACTTGCAATCCCTCCAGAACTCCTTGAGGGGGGTGGTCCCTTGACCCCCATGGGCTACTGCCTTGGCTTGCCAGTCCCCTACTCCCATTCCAGGCCACACTGATGAAACTCAGTCATCCTACCCTGCCCCTTTTTTCAATTCTCCAGTTTCCTAGGATTCCTGGTCAAAGCTTCCATCAAGACCAAGTGCAGAGTGTATGCTAAATTCATTCATTCAACAGTCATTTCCTGAGCACCTTCTGTATACCAGCCCCTGCTACTGGAGCTGGGAATTCCACAATGAACCAGACAGGCATGCGGTCTCAAGGAGCTGATATTGTGGGGCAGGAGAAATACCTGATTAGCTAACAATCAAATTAATAAATGTCACATACTATGTATTTTAAGTGTTATTGAGAGTGATGGGAGGAGGCCTATTTTACTTGTTTATTAAAATATATTTACTTATTTATTTTTGGCCGCATCAGGTCTTAGTTATGGCACAAGGGGTCTCTTGTGGCTTGTGGGCTTAGTTGCTCTGCAGCATGTGGGATCACTGCTGGCAGAGATGGTAAGAAATCTGCCTGCAGTGCAGGAGACCTAAGTTCGATCCCTGGGTCAGGAAGATCCCCTGGAGGAGGAAATGGCAACCCACTCCAGTAGCCTTGCCTGGAGAATTTCATGGACAATGGAGCCTGGCTGGCTACAGTCCATGGGGTCACAAAGAGTCAGACACGGCTTAGCGACTAACACTCTCACTCTCTCTCGTGTGGGATCTTAGTTCCCTGACCAGGGATTGAACTTACATCTCCTGCATTGGGAGGCAGATTCTTAACCACTGGACCACTAGGGAAGTCTCAAGGGAGGGGGTCTATTTTAGATATGTTATTAAAGCACATATCTTTGAGGAAGTGACATTAAAACAGAGTCCAGAGATTTTCCTGGTGGCCCAGTGGTTAAGAATCTGCCTGTCAATGCAGGGGACACAGGTTCAATCCCTAGTCCTGGAAGATCCCAAATGCCGCGGAGCAACTAAGCCCATGCGCCACAACTATTGAAGCCCATGAGCCCGTGCTCTGCAACAAGAGAAGCCACAGCAATGAGTAGCCCCTGCTGTCTGCAACTAGAGAAAGCCTGCATGAAGCAACGAAGACCCAGCACAGCCATAAATTAACTAATTAAATTAAACAACCAAAGCAAACAACTTCCTCTGCCAGATTGCAAATAAGGTAAGTGTTCAACCCATAAAGAAATCTGGAGGAAGGGTGTACCTGACGGAGGGGACAGGGCCCTGTGCAAAGGCCCTGTGGTGGGAATCAACTTGGGTGTTGGAAAGTCACAAAGAAGGCCAGTGTGACTGGAATGGAATAGGAGTGAGAAAGAGGAGGCAGGTTAATGATAGAGCGGGTTCCGTGGGGTCCTTGCTTAATTCTCCGGGTCAGGAACACATGTCTGGAGTTTGGGTACAATATTCTATGCTTTTTATTTGAGGTTAAGCCCAGGGGTTCAGGTGTGCTTGGAGACACCCTCCTGTGAGCAGCAGAAACCCTTAGGGTCTCAGGACTCGCAGCCATGGGTGTGCATATAGTCTGAAAACCCTGCCAGTTGGTCCAGCAATTCCTTCTTGCCCACTGTCCCATTCGCTGGCCAGTGCATGAGAAACGTCTCCTTGCCCAGGACATGGATGTATCTGTGGGTGAGAGGAGGCAAGGACAGTAAGGAGAGCCTGCTGCTTTGGGAGTGTGGAGACCTTTCTGATTTGCCCCTCTGCCCTGCTTGACGGAGTCCCAGAACCACAACCTATAATGTCCTCCACAGGGCTGTCTCGCTGTCTCCCAGCCCCACCCCAGCCCATACTACTGGGGATTAGAAAAGCTTCCCTTTGCTCTGACTCTTTCCTGCCCTCTGTTGGAAAACCACCATCCCCTAATGAACAGTGTTGCCAGGAGCTGTGCAGTACACAGCCTACACCTTCATTCAGGGTAGCCCTGAAACCCAAGACTCCTGTTGACGGGTGCAGTAGAAATTTTGACACCAAGGACTGGCCTGGGGTAGGGAAAGGGGCCCAGGCCTGAGTCCCCAGGGTAGCAGGAGCCCCCCAGCCACGCACTCAGACTTGACTCTCCACAGGTCTGAAATCTGGCCCATTATGAGGTATGTTTCGTGTTCCTGCAGTCCCAGGGAGTCTTGGCAGGTGGTGTGAGTGACGAATTTCTTTACGGCGAGGGGTTTGGCAGAGTCCGTGCCTGAAGGAGATGAGAGCCAGTGCGTGTTCACCTGCATGGGCCTGGCTTGCCCCCACTTTGGGACCCCCGGTGTAGGCTCCCACACCATCTCCTCTGCCACCTTGGACATACCACTCTTGATGATGGCTTGGAGCTTCATGTTGTAGTAGATGTAGGGGTTGGAGTCAGAGGTCTCCACAGACTCCAGACTGGCCTTGTACACTGGGGAAGGGGGCCAAGGGTGTGTCGTGTTGCTGTCCAGTCTGCAGGTGTCTGCCCCCTACCCCCCCTGCCAAGCCCCACACTCACCAAAGTCCACTCCAGCCTCACAGGCTGCTGTCTGGAGCTCCTCCTGACTCAGGTGGTTACTGTCCTTCTTTGGGGATGGGCACTGCTCTGGAAGGTTGGGGGAGGGGGAGGGTGCTCTGGCTGCGCTAGGAGTGGGGCCCTCCTCCACTCTGACCCCCATCCGGCCCCAGGCTCAACCCCCGGGGGAGGGACGGGTCTGGCCTTTCTGGTCTGTAGTGTGCTCTCTCCTCCTCTGTCTCTTTTTGTCTTTCTCTCTCTCTCTCTCCCTCTCGCGGTCTAAACTCAACCCAGAAGGCACCCAGGAGGTGATAAAAAGCTCTTGAATCCCTAGCCTGGCAACCTCAGCCCTCCGTCTCCATGGCCTCACCCTCCGCGCATCTGCACACGTCTTTGTCGCAGATCTTCCGCAGGGAAGCGTGCTCTGTGGGCAGGTTGTAGAAGGAAGTGCACCTTCGGGCTGCGAGAGGGGGCGAGTAAGTCGGGTTGGCTTGGGCCTCTGGTCCTGGAGGGCTGGGTGCCGGTCTGGCCCCGCCCCCAGAAGGCCCCTGCCTATCATTTTAACATTCTTCACGCTTCAGCCGTGTTCGACTTTTTGCGACCCCTTGGGCTGTAGCCCACGTCTCCTCTGTCCATGGGATTCTCCAGGTGAGAATACTGGAGTGGGTTGGGAATCTTCCCGACCCAGGGATCGAACCCACGTCTCTTAACGTCTCCTGAAGTCGCAGGAGGGTTCTTTACCACTAGCGGGCACCTGGGTGCGCAGCCACGCCCTTAACAAGTCCCTCCTCTTTGAAGACCCTGCCTGCTTTTTGCCCATCCTGACCCAGCAGGCCACGCCCAGTCCCTTCTCCGCTCGGCCACACCCTCTTCCAGGCAACCTACTGCCCCACCTCCCCGCCCCTTTAACCACCAACGAAGGACACGCCCCTCAGCACCACGCCCCTTAAGTTCCTTCCCTCTGGCCAGCCCTCCCACGGAGCCAAAGAAGACCCTCTCTGCCACGCCCCATTTCGTTTTTTGGCTCCGTGCGCCTCACCCTTCTGTTTTGTTTTCTGACCCTATCCTTCTCAGGCCTTGTACGCTCTGAGGATCCCCTCCATTCCCAGGCCCTGCTCACAAGGCTCGTAGTAGTCGTAGACTGTGACCTGGGCAGCCTGCAGGAACTCGGCCTTCAGCATCCTGTGGACCCGGAAGCCGAGCACGGTGTCTTCTTTGTGGGAGAGCTGGAGGAGGGGCGTACTGTCTGAGGCACGCAGGGCCACCGAGCACGGGGATACCGATTACAGGGCCTTGGTCATGACCACTGACCACGTGGTCTTGAATACTGAAGAGCCGACCTCAGGGCATGACTCTCCAGCATCACTGACCAGGGTGCTGACCGTCGTTTCTTGGCCTACCCTGCGGCCCGCACAGCCCTGGCAGAGGACACCTGGCTTGCCTTACCTTCTCCAGGTAGAGGACAACGGTGCTGTCACTGGAGTTCATCTTGGTCTCGTACTGGAAGGCGTACCTCTCCACCTCGCTCGTGAGCTGGGGCAGAAGGTGAGACCTGCCAGTTGGCAGAGATCCACAGAGGCACCCAGCCCTGAGAGCTCCACTCTTAGAGGTCCCAACCTTTGTCCAATAAGCTCCAGTGTTGGGGAAACTGAGGCACAATCAGGGCA
This sequence comes from Bos indicus, assembly GCF_029378745.1. Taxonomy (NCBI): domain Eukaryota; kingdom Metazoa; phylum Chordata; class Mammalia; order Artiodactyla; family Bovidae; genus Bos; species Bos indicus. The sequence continues at coordinate 14,388,287 of NC_091766.1, read as the reverse complement.
GAGGTTAAGCTAAAGTTGACCATGGCCACTGACCTTGGGGCACAGACCGTGGGGGCATTAACCTGGGGGCCTTGACCCACAGACAGGCGCTCTGCACCCACTTGGGGGGTGTGGGAGGTTTCCAGGACATCCCCGCCCTGCTCATTACCTGTTTGAGGTCATCCTGGTTGGGGTAGAAGCCAGTGAGCAGGGAGATCTCCATGATGGTCATTGTGGCATCTCGATGACCCTGGAACCTGGGGATTTCACAGAGCGAGTCTCTTCCCACTGTCCTCTTGCCCCTCCCCCACACTCCCATTGCTGTCACCTCTTGCCTGGACAAGGGCAGTAACCTCCTCCTGTGACTCCCTGTCACTCTTCTGCCCCCAGACAGCATATAGCTTTAGCAAACAGAAATCTGATACATTGCCTCCTGGTTTACCCTCCTTGCTTTACAAAATGCCTGGTCTCATCCTTCCAGTTCACTTCCTCCCACTCCAGCCTCCAATTTGATTGCTCTGAAGTGTTGGTCTCTCTCCTGCCACTGGACCTTGGCTCATGCTGTTCTCTCAGCCTAGAATTCTCCTTCCTCCCTCTTTGCCCTGAAAAACCCTTTCATCTTTGCAATCTCACCTGATGCATCCCTTCACCAACCATGCCCCCCACCCCCGCCCAGAAGCCTTCCTCAGCCCTCACAACTGATAATTCTCTAATTTGCCCTCCCGCGGCTCTGTGGACCTCTCCTTCACCACATTTAATCACAGTGGTCATTTTGCATTGATTTTGGGTGATTATTCAGTTATTGTTTATCTCTCCTGAGAGGCTGTGGGCTTCAGCAGGCAGGGAGGAGCTGTCTTGCTCACAACTGTCTCCGTAGCTCCTAGAACAGAGCCTGACACCCAGGAAGCACTCAGTACATGTTTTGTTACCTAGACTTGGGCACGGGTATTTGGGAGACAGAGCCAGACTGGAATGGGAGCTGGAATGTCTGGAGAAAATGAAGCCAGGGGAGAGCCACCACGCTTGGAGCAGGCTCTGGGCATCTGGGTCATGGTGCATGTCCACCATTCAGGAGCCTGCCATTCTGGACATGGCAGGATGGAGGACAGGATTGGGGCAGTGGGATGGTAGACAAGCAGGGGAGGGCAGGATAAGAGGTAGCGATGATGGAGCAGGCATGGAGAGGTGGGTTTGGCTGGTTCCCAGCCTCCACTCAGTACACAGGGAGAGCTGCTAAGGACTCTGGACTCCAGGAGGTGCATCATTCCTCCTGCCTAGGTGAAGATCTGTTCTCTGACCTTGTTTCCATCCGGAGCTGAAAGGTTGCTTCCCCCTTTTTATTCTCTGCAGAAAGAAAGCAGGAATTTAGAGGCTGGTAACATAGTCTCTGGAGCTGGCTTCCTGGGCTCAAATCCTGGCTCTGCTGTGTGACTTTGAGCAAGTTGTTTAACCTCTCTGTGCTTTGGTTTCTTAATCTGGAAAAGGGGATCATGATATTCCCAATCAAGTTGGTTACTTTTAAGTGAGTAAATACAAGTAAAGCATTTAATATAGTGCTGGATCAGGGCTTTCTAATGGTGAGTTATTATTACTATCATTTTACTACTACTATTAAGAAATATGACACCAACCAAAGTCCTGGTCACTTTTATTTTCATTTATTTATTTGTTGACTGCACAGTGTGTGGGATCTTAGTCCCTTGACCAGGGATTGAACAAATGCTCTGTGCATTTGGGCATGGAGTCTTAACCACTGGACCACCAGGGAAGTCCCCTCTTGGTTACTTTTAGTCCCCAAAAGTCTTGGGACTGGTGAGGCTTGTTTTCCCCCACTACTCTGACAGTGAGTTCCCAGTGGCAGAGCCTTGGCTCTTCCTTCTTCGTACTCAGGACTGGAAATTCTAGAATCCATTTCTTCCTCTTTTAAAAATTTTATTTTTTGGCCACACCATATGACATGTGGGATCTTAGTTTCCTGACCAGGGATTGAACCCATACCCCCTGCATTGAAAGTGCAGTTTTAACCACTGGACCATCAGGCAAGTTCATTTCTGATCATCTCCAACACCCCTTCCCTGGTCCAGTCCATCACCTCCTGCAGGAACAGCGCAGTTGCTCCCTCCTTGTTGTCCCAACTCCCGCCTGTGCCCTCTATAGTCTGTTCCCCCCAGAAGGAGCCTGTGCAAGCCTGTTGTATATCACGTCCCTCCTCTGCTCAGAACCCTCTCTGGCTCCTACTTCCCTCCAAGCCAAACCCAAAGTCCTCACCATGGTCTGCAAGTCCCTGCCTCATCATCTCTCCGACTCTTCCACCTAAAACTACCCCTTCCTTCTCTGGGGGCTTCTCTGGTGGTTCAGACAGTTAAGAATCTGCCCGTAATGCAAGAGAGCTGGGGTTGATCCCTGGGTCAGGAAGATCCCCTGGAGAAGGGAATGGCTACCCACTCCAGTGTTCTTGCCTGGAGAATCCCATGCACAGAGGAGCCTGGCGGGCTACAGTTCATGGAGTCACAAAGAGTCGGACACAACTGAGCGACTTTCACCTTTGCTCCTCTGTAGCCACACTGGCCTCCCTGCTGTTACTCAAGCCAGGTGACCTCATTCTTGTCTCGGGGCCTTTGCACCTGCTGTTTTGCCTGCCTGGAGTGCTCTTCCCTCAGATCCTCCACAACTCACTCTCTCACATCTTCCATATCTCAGTTGAAAGCAGGCTGGGGAGAGCTTCCCCTGGACCTCCTTCAAGTCTGTAGCACCTCTTCCTACTTTATTTTAGGTGACACTTAGTCATCACCTGCTACTATGCTACGTATTACATTTTACAATGCAGATTCTGCTAGAATCTGCTAGAGTGTGATTTCCCAGAGGAGAAGGGCTGTTTTTCTTGTTCATGCTTATGTTCTCATGGCCGAGAAACTGAGTGAAGCACATGGTAAATGCTCACAGATTCTTTGTTGAGTGGCTGAATAAAGCAATAGATGTGATTACTGAATGGTAGCTAAAATAAAATAATAAAAAAGACGAGATAGGGACTTCTCTGGTGATGACAGTGGATAAGAATTTGCTTGTCAATGCAGGGGACTTGAGTTCGATCGCTGGTCTGGGAAGATTCTACATGTTGCAGAGCAACTAAACCCATGACTTGCAGCTACTGAAGTCTGAGCTCTAGAGCCTGGGCTCTGCAGCAAGAGAAGCCACCGCAGCGAGAAGCTGGGGCACCGCAACCTGCTTGCTGCAAATAGAGCAAGCCCGTAGCACAGCAATGAAGACCCAGCACAACCAAAAATAAATAAATAAACACAATTATATTTAAAAAAAGAAGAAGAGCATCTCTGGGTCCAGGCTCACCTTTCTGGTTCTCGTTTAGAGTCACATTCAGGTGATACTGCTTGCAAGTGTTCTCCAGGAACTCTGGGGACCTGTGGTACACGGTCAGGATCTGTCGGGCAGGGGAGAGGTCAGAGCTCACTCACGCATACTCCTTTCCTCCTTGCTTCAATTCTTGCCTGCCCAGCTCTCTGCTCCATGGGGGATTCACAGCAAGGTCTTTCCTCCTCGATCCAGTGCATTCAGTGGCCAGAACAGCCTATGGAGTCTACGCCACCTCTGTGCAGTAGAACTTCCTGCATTGATGGCAAAATAGCCTCTATCTGTGCTTTCCATGTGGCAGCCACTGGACGCATGTGGCTATTTTTGGTTGTGCCATACAAGATCTTAGTTCCCTGACCAGGGATTGAACCCATGCCCTTTGCAGTGGAAGTGCAGAGTCTTAACCACTGGATTTCCAGGGAAGTCCACACGTGTGGCTAACCAAGCACTTGAAATGTGGCCAGTTCCACTGAGGAACTGAATTTTTAATTTTATTTATTTTAAAATTGACTGAAGCTGAAGACAGAGTGTGACTTGCCTGAGGTCACACAACAAAGGCAGGGACTCAACTGTGACTCCATCGCCTGACACATGAGAGCGGGCTACCTTGAATTCAGTGACCAAGAGGGCTGTCCTCCTGGATCACAGGGCAGAGGGTCAGATGAGGTAATGGAGCCCCCAGATATTGGGGGAAGGATGCAGTTGTTCTCTGGGCCTTGGGAGGCACCCTGGAGGGAGAATCTTCCTTTGGTGGGGCAAGGAAAGAGACATCTTTTCAGGGACTCAACGTAGCAAGGACTCAATATCCAAAAATCTTTGCCCTTGAGACTGCCCTGGGGGTCCAGTGGTTAGGACTCTGTGCTTCCACTTCAGGGGATGTGGGTTCCATCCCTGGTGGGGGAACTAAGATCATACATGCTGCATGGTGTGGCCTAAACAAAACAAAACAAACCAAAACCCCAAGTATCTCTGGCCTTTACCCCAACTCTTGACTTACTGCAAGTGAAAACCTTATTTCTCCACCTGTCAAATGGAGCCCATATTTTTACCTACTTCTCAGGGTTTTTTTGAGGTGTCCTTAGCTTGATTCCCATATTTGTGCTCTAAATGATAGCTAAGCTTATTGGTGATATCAACCTTGTTTTGGAGTCTATATTTGCCTCTCTTCCCATGAACAGAGAGAGCCCTGGGCTCTAGCTAAGGAACACAAGACCTACCGAGATGGTGCCTCTTCCAGTGCCGCTGGCTTTGATCTGTAGCTCTTCCTCAGCAGAGAACTGAAATGAAGGGGGAGGAGGATTTGAGGGCAGAGGAAGCAGCAAAACATGGCTCACATGCAATGAGGATGAAGAGGGAAGCATCCATGGGCACTGGGAACTCAATTATTTCCCTAACTTGGGGTCTAGTGACTCTCCTGTCCCTCTCCATGAAGATGGCTTGACTTTTCCTTCTTGACTGAGCATTTGTGGTATCTACACTGTCACAGATCAGCTACAACTGCTGACTCAGTCCTAATATAGATCTGTCCGCACCATCAACTTTGCAGTGTCTCTGAAGTTCCAAATGTGTGAAGCCCCACCAAGACTCTTTTCTTTGGCTTCTCTGCACCTAGTCTTGTTACCCTCATACATTCTTCCCTCATTTGCTTGAGCAAAATCTTATGCATTCACATCCAATCACATCACCCCTGCTTAAATCCCACTGGTATTCTTACAACACTCTGGCCTCAGGACCTTTGCACTTGCTGTTTCTTCTGCCTAGATCTCCAGAAGGATCACACCTCCCTTTCCTTAAGATCTTTGCTCAAGTGTAACCTTCTTGGTGAGACCTTCCCTGCCCAACCTACTTAAAATGACAACTGCTTGTTCCTACCTCTCTCCCTGTTTCATTCTTTCCCGTAGGTAGCACTTGTCATCACTTAACACATTACGCATCTTACTTATTCACATCTCTTTATCGTCTGTTCTCATTAAAATATAGAATTCTACAGGGACAAGGACTTTTTTTCCTGTCTCATTTATGGCCATATTCCCAGAACCTAGAACAGTGCCTGGCACACAGTAAGTGCCCAGTAAAGATAACTGAGTGATTGAAGGTAAGTATCACCTCCTCCATGAGGTAAGGTCATGGAGATTACCTTTTCTACCATACCCAGGTTATTTTTTTCCTTTATATACTTATTTCCTTCCCCTGTGTTCAGAAGCTTAAAACAGAATATAGAATTAAATTTATTGTCTTAGTTTCTTTCTAGACTGTAAGTTCATTGAGAGCAGGGAACACAGATGCTTCATAATGTACTCCAGGAGAATGTTTAGCACACAGTAGGTGCTCAGGAAGAATAAGTGAACCAATACATTGACAGTGTTGCCTATGGTGGCTAGATACTATTGATGAGGGAGACTGTCAGGGACATGACTCTTGGCCTCATCTCCAGTGCCACTTCCGTGTGGACTTCCTGTCTGCCCCTGAGCTCCATACCTTTGCTGACCGTAGCTGGTAGGCATTCTTTTCATCAATGACCCATTCCACATGCAAGGCTTTCTTGGAACTTTTGATCTGGATGTGGAGATCCTGGACACCTTCGAAGGGGACAGCCTTGCGAAAGCGGGTGAGGGCTTCGATGGCCACGACCGTGGTCTGGGTGTTGGGACAGGGTGGGTGCGTGGGTGTGTGTTGGATCAGCACCAGAGACAGCACATTGGGACCCCTCTCCCCAACCCTGTGGGTACCAGCACCGTGGACAGCTCCACCCAAAGGGCCAGTCGTGTCAGCACCTTGGCTAGCAACCCAACCCTCCACCCTTGACCCCTCCACCCCTAGTTTCCATTTGGTCACCTGGGTGGACTGGAAGCCTCCTCCCAGCTGCCGTTTCTTCAATAGCCAGTTGGCGATGGCATGCGTTTCATTGCGCCGACCCAGCTCCAATTTCTGCATCAGTGCATAGGCTGTGGCCTCAATGGTGTACAGGGAGTCGTCTAGGTCCAGGTCATCCAAACCCACTGGCCAGTGGGTTTTGTCTAGAAGATAGGTGTCCCCCTGGTCATGTAGATCTGGAACCACCTCCCTAAACCTGTCCTCTCCTTGTGTCATTGTTGTTCAGCTGCAAGTCATGTCTGACTCTTTGCGACCCCATGGACTGCAGCACATCAGGCTTTCCTGTCCCCCACCACCTCCTGAGGTTTGCCCAAGTTCATGTCCATTGAATCAGTGATGTCATCCCACCATCTCATCCTCTGTCACCCTCATGGCTATTTTATTGAGCACCTACTTTATGTGAAAACCTTTGCTGAGGAGACATATGGACACTGAATTTTTCAGAACCACTCTAGGGGACAGGGACACTATTTAGAGTTGAGGAAACTGAGGTTCAAAGGAGCTCCTCCACATCCTTCCCAGACCCACCACAAGTGAGTTTCTCTAACTCCACTCCTCTTGACTTGGGGGATGGAGAGGATGAGATAAGGACCCTCAGGGATGGGATAGGGCAAGACCATGGGAAGCAGACCCCTCTCAATTACCTGTGTCTAATGACCTTCTTTCTAGCCTCAAACATACCAAGCACTTGCCCGCTTCAGGGCATTTGCATGAGCCAGCCCCTCTGCTTGGAATAACCTTCTCATGAAGGTGAGCCTTCTCGTCTTTCATTTCAGCTGAGGGGGTCGCCTTTTCACAGAGGCCCTTCCCAGTTCTGCGGTCTATACTTCCCTCCCCTCATCATCATCGCTCCCACCCACCTTGTAGGTTACTACCTCAGCACCAGTCTCAATTTGTCATTCTCTATTGACCTGTTTGTCTTCTGCCAGCCTCCCCTAACAACAGTGGTAGTTTTGAGGGGAGGGGCCACGTCAGTCTTGTTCACCTTGGTTTCTCAGGGCCTGAGCTCAAGGGTTGGCACACAATAGGTGCTCAGTAAATGATGAATCACACCTTGCTGGATTTGAGATCATGCACTCTCCCTCACTCTGCCTCCATGGCTATGGTGAACACATAGCTGGTTAAAAAGTGGCCCACACCCACTCTTGCTGGCAAAGCTGTCCAGGTAGTCATTGGCTCGGGGGCTCCTGATGAGGGCCAGAGCATAGGAGGTTATGGCCATGGCAAAAGTTGTCCGAATATGAGGGAGTTTTTTCTCCAGGAAGTCACCGGCACGCTTCATGCTGTCAGCCAAACTCTAGAAAGTCAAGAGAAGAGGCTAGAGGGAGGTGACGGGTGGAAGGGGTCTGGGAGTTAGAAGAGAGGGATGCATTGAGAAGGACATGATGGCAAGGGAGCATCCTGTGTGCAGGGGTTAGGGCACCTTGCAGACCCTTCCCTTCTCTTTGAGGCCTACCGGTATCTTCTGGCTGCACAACTCCTTCCCCTCATTCAGGGCGATCAGGACAAGAGCTGTGAGTGATATGTCTGCCTCAGAGCCATGGTAGCCACCCTGCAAATGCAGAACCATACCCATGATCCCTTTACCATCTTGGAGGCACCTTCCCCAGTCTCTCCTCCCTGACCTTGAACAGCTCCTGGGTGCTCAGCTCTGGGCTGGATGATGTTGAAAGCAAGATGTGGAGACAGGGAGAGGAGGAGGAGCTATCTTGAGACTTGCCTGTGTGGGGTCTGTCTTACTAACAAAAGCTGACGGCCATGGAGGATGCTGTGCTAAATTCTCTAAGCTAGCTCAAAACATTATTGCGGCAGGTCCATTTTCTTGACAATGAACCTTAGGGTTGGAGACATGTCTCCATTGCTAGTAAATGACCAACTTAAGGTTCAAACTCTTCTCCAGTCTCCCGGGTTCCACCCTCAATCCCTGTGCTGGGTTGAATAATGTCCAGCCCTCCCCCCCAATCTTGTCCACCCAGAACCTTGGAATGTGATCTTATTAGGAAATAGGGTCTTTGTAGATGTAACTCACTAAGTGAAGAACAGGTTATACTGGGACTTCCCTGGTAACTCAGTGGTGAGGAATCTGCTTGCTAATGCAGGAGACTAGTGTTCGATCCCTGGTCTGGAAAGATCCCACATGCCGTGGAACAACTAAGCCCCTGTGCCACAACTACTGATCTTGTGCTCTAGAGCCCAGGAACCACAACTACCAAACCCATGTGCTGCAATTACTGAAGCCTGAGAGCTCTAGAGCTCGTGCTTTGCAACAGGAGAAGCTACGGCAATGAGAAGTCTACTCACTGCAACTAGAGAGTAGCCCCCACTCGCCACAACTAGAGAAAGTCCATGTGCAGCAGTGAAGACCCAGTGCAGCCAAAAATAAATAAATAAAATTTAAAACTTAAAAAAAATTTAGAAAATAACAGGTTCTACTACTTCCCTTGGTGGCTCAGACGGTAAAGAATCTGCCTGCAATGAAAGAGACTTGGGTTCAATTTCTGGGTTGGGAAGATCCCCTGGAGGAGGAAATGGCAACCCACTCCAGCATTCTTGCCTGGAGAATTTCATGGCAGAGGAGCCTGGTGGTCCATAGGTCACAAAGAGTCAGACACGACTGAGTGACTAGTACAGGTTCTACTGGGTTAGGGTGGGCCCAATATCCAATAACTGGTGTACATATAAGAAAGCGTACACAGAAGGAAGAAAGGCATGTGATGTTGGATGTAGAGATTGGAGTGATGAGGCTACAAACCAAAGGATGCCAAGGATTGCCAGGAACCACTAAGCTTGAAGAGACAAAGCAGGATTCTCCCCTCCCCATCCCTGCCCTCCAGTTCAGTTCAGTCGCTCAGTCATGTCCGACTTTTTGCGACCCCATGAATCACAGCATGCCAGACCTCCCTGTCCATCACCAACTCCCAGAGTTCACTCAGACTCATGTCCATCGCGTCAGTGATGCCATCCAGCCATCTCATCCTCTGTCGTCCCCTTCTCCTCCTGCCTCCAATCCCTCCCAGCATCAGAGTCTTTTCCAATGAGTCAACTCTTCGCATGAGGTGGCCAAAGTACTGGAGTTTCAGCTTTAGCATCATTCCTTCCAAAGAAATCCCAGGGCTGATCCCCACCCTCCAGAGCCTTCCAAAGGAGCATGGCCCTGCCAAAACTTTAATCTTGGACTTTAAGTCTCCAGAACTGTGACAAAATAAATACATTTCTGTTGTTTTAAGTCACCTAGTTGGACTGCTTTGTTCTGGCCGTCTTAGGAAGCTAATACATAGCCCACAGCTCCTTCTTCCCAGAGTGGCCAATGAAGCCTATGAACTCTTGGATCAGTTTGCATCCATCCTCTGCTCAGAATCTTCTGTGGCTCCTACCTTCACTCAGGGGAAAAACTCAAGTCCTCCCTTTGGCCCAGAAGGCCCTGCACAATCTGTTCCACCACCTCCCTCCTCTCACCTTCTCCCCCTCTCCCCTTGCTCACTCTGTTCCAGACACACTGGCCTCCTCACTGTTCCTCAAACATGTTGGACACATTCCAGCCTCAGGACCTTTGCACATGCTGCTTCCTCTGCTTGGAACACTCTGGCCTTAGTTATCCACTGGGACTTGTTCCCTAACCTCCCCAGGTCTGTATAAATATCAGAGTGCATGCACTTGGTCACTCAGTCATGTCCGACTCTTTGCAACCCCATAAATTGTAGCCCACCAGGTTCCTCTGTCCATGGGATTCTGGAGGCAAGAATACTGGAGTCGGTTACCATTTCCTCCTCCAGGGGATCTTCCCAAACCAGGGATGAAATCCACATCTCTGATATCCCCTGCATTGGCAGGTGAATTCTTTATCACTGAGCCACCTGGGAAGCCCATCCTCTCCTCATGAAGCCTTCCAGAATTTCACACCTCCCACTTTAAAAGCTGTTTCTGGAGGCTGGTATGGAGGTATACTTGGTAGGGATGGGTGTATTGACTGGGGGAACAGGGAGGACTCAGACGCAGAGAAAGGTGGGCCAGGACTGGCAACTCGTTGAAGTAGGGTTGAGGTGGGGATGGGTCCTGGATGTACCCTACCTCCCCACATTGTAATAGAGTCCAGGATGGTCCAGAGCAGGGAGATGTGATGCTGGGTGCTGGGCCTCAGCCCTTTCCTATTCTCATTCTACCTGTGAACACCCCAGGGGGCTGACATGCCCTCCCTGTATGCAGAGCCCTGGGGTTTTATTTGAACGGCTCAGCTAGGGGGATGGTGGGTACCTGCATAGACCACATGACCACAGGGCTTTCCTCCACAAAGTTCCCATGCGTCCGCTGTCTGTGGGTGATGATCCAGTTGGCGATGTTGCAGACAGAATCAAGACTGAGCGCGCTGATTGTCATGGTGGGGTAGGCCAAGGCATAGACCCGGAATACGTAACTCGTGAGCCTGTTGGGAGGGAGACGGGTGGGTGATGGCTGGCAACGTTGACCAAGGCATTCTAGGAGAGGGGCTTCTACTCTGTGGAGAAGTCTATGCCAGACACCATAGCAACTTGGAACACCACTGGCCCCACAGCCTGCCTGCCCCAAGATCCCACAGTGGGGGTGCTCCTGGGGTCCCCAAGCCCCAGGCTGGCCCCTCCTACCAGTGTCCTCATCCTTACCAGGTGCTTCCTGGGTTTCCCTTGCTGGTGTGGTAGCTGCCATCTTCACTCCGGTGGGTCAACATCCGGCTGTACCCTGGGGAAATAGGTGGATGGGAAATTTACAGGGAGAGTTGGTGTTTGGGTATGGTTGTCAAGGGAGGGGTCAGTTACCAGGCCAAATCTGGGGAGCAGGGTGTGGGTGAGACTTAGGGGTGCTTTGCATATTGATGGAACCCAGAGGCGGTGACTTGTCCAGGTGCAGAACGGAGGGGCCTGAAGGGCCCAGGTGTAAATGATGGTCATGGCCAAGTGTGACCGTGGGATCCAGGGGACAGTTGTATATGGGAATAAACTGGAAGTGCTGTTGGGTCCTCTGGGGAAGGGTGTGATGGGGAATTACTGCTACCAAGGATCGTGGAAGGTAAAACTCAGAAAAGGGCATATTCTGAGGGGCCATTATTATTTAGCCGCTTAGTCATGTCTGACACTTCTGGGACCCCATGGACTGCAGCCTGCCAGGCTCCTCCGTCCATGGGATTCTCCCGGCAAAAATACTGGAGTGGGTTGCCATTCCCTTCCCCAGGGGATCTTCCTGACCCAGGGATGAACCAGCATCTCCTGCATTGCAGGCAGATTCTTTACCACTGAGCCAGCAGAAAACCCTGAGGGGCCATGACCTAGGTGTTTTCTCGGGGGCTGTTTCTTGGCTGTAATCTAAAGGTGTCAGTAGTAGTCAGAAGGGGTCACTCCAGGGTGTAGTCTGGGTGTAGTCTCTGTCGGATTCTGAGCATTGCTGCTTGGGTATTATTTGAAGGTTATCTGGAGGTTTCCTGTCTGTGTGTGTGTGTGTGTGTGTGTGTGTCTGTGTGTGTTTAATTATTTACTTGGCTGCACTGGGTCTTAATCTCAGCATGTGGGATCTTCAGTCCTTATTGTAGGCAAGCAGGATCTTTCATCGTGGCATGAAGAATCTAGTTCCCTGACTAGGGATGGAACCTGGACCCCTGCATCAGGAGCGTAGAGTCTTAGCCACTGGGTCCACAGGGAAGTTCAGGTTTACTGTTTGGGTTTAACATGGGATGATAGCGTCTGGGTGTTAGCTGGATGGAGCACCATCCAGAGCATGTGGATGGAGGGTTGGTGTCTGAGTGTAACCAGGGAGAGGAGGGGTAAGTGTCCAAACTAACTTGAGGGTTTCTGTCTGGGGAAGTAGAAACTTGAGTCTGGTGCCTTAGACCACTTGGCCATCCTGACATGCTTGAGGGTCTCTGTCTGGGTGTAAGCAGGGTGTGTATCTCTGGTTGTTACCTGGGGGGTTTGGATGTAACTTGGGAAAGTGTTATCATTCAGGTGTAACCAGGAAGCCACCACCTGGGATTATTCTGGAGTTTTCTACCTGGGAGTTCCCTGGGAATGTAGCCCAGGACGTGGAACTGACTGGCTAAAGCCTGGGACAGTGTCTAAATATAACATAACCTGGGAAGTTGCTGCTTTAGGGTAAATCATGGTGTCTGTTATGAGACGTGTAGCCTGGGAGAGGGGTCAGGGTGAAGGAATAACCTGGGGGTCAGTCATAGTTGGAGGCCACCTGGGGAACTTGGTATCAATCAGGCTGTCAACTGGGAGAGAAGTCAGAGTTTGAGAATTTTATTTTTTGGCTGTGCCACAGGGCATGCAAAATCTTAGTTCCCTATCCAGGGATCCAGGGCTTCCCAGGTAGCTCAGTGGTAAAGAAGTTGCCTGCCAGGGCAGGAGATGCAAGAGATGCAGTTTTGAACCCTGGGTTAGGAAGATCCCCTGGAGGAGGCCGTGGCAACCCACTCCGGTATTCTTGTCTGGAGAATCCCATGGACAGAGGAGGCTGGCAGACTATAGTCCATAGGGTTGCAAAAGAGTCGGACATGACTGAACGACTGAGCATGCACACCACACACACACTTGTAATCAAGGAGCCAACCCATGCCCCCTGCACTGGAAGTGTGGAGTCTTAACTACTGGTGCACCAGGGAAGTCCCCTGGGAGTCAGAATTTGGATGCTATTGTCTGGGAGGGTCGAGTGGGGGCCTCCTTCAGCTCCAAGGGTACCTTGGCACTCTGCCTGAGAGACTCAGACACCCTCATCAAGGTCCCAGGAGGAGACCCGCTCTCACCTCTGGCAAGGTTCTTCATCACCTGCTCCCTGAGCTCCACCCCAACCTTGTTCCACTGGCCTGTGGAATCCAGGTAACGCGTCAGTATGACCACGGGTGTCAGGGAGCTCAGCGTCTGCTCGGGGCAGCCAGACGGGATCCTCAGCAGCCGCCATGTTTCACTGGGTGTCAGGGTCCCCAGGATTGTCTCGCCAAGGATGTCACCTGTCAGGTGGGCAGAGTCTAAGCACCAGGTCTCCCCCATCACTCTGTGCCCAGGCGGGCTCTGGAGGAGCCGGCACACACCCCCACCCCCTACCCCAGCCCCCCACAGGAGCCAGCTCTGTTTCCTAGGTACCTTGGACGCTGACAAACACGTCCGCCTCTGTGTTGGGGATCTTGTTCAAGAATTCTTGTTTTGGCACCAGCTGCGTCTTGGTCTGACCTGAGCAGGCACAGCCTTGTGTGATGAGTGGGCTCTGGGACTGGGGAGGTCAGGGTGTGTAGACTTTGGGAGAAGCTCAGACTGCCCACTTAGCCAGACCCCCTCATTTCAGACCTTCCCTACACCAGAGCATGGCCCCAGGATCCCACAAGCCTCATGAAAACCCCACAAACCTTGGGGGTTCAGGAGGAAGCTTTGGGATATTTGCTCAATCTGACCCCCTGCCTGTAGGATGCAATGAAGAAGCAGGTTAAAAGCAATAGTCATAATGACATTCATAATGACGGTAAGAGGAAGTCTTGCTTAGCCATAAAGAGCAGACTCAGTCTTTCCTGGTGGTCCAATGGTTAAGACTCCTCCTGCTAATGCAGGGGACATGGGTTCAGTCCCTGGTCTGGGAAAATTCCATATGCTTTGAGGCAACTAAGTCTATGGACCACAACTACTGAGCCTAGAGCTGGACCCTAGAGTGCTGGCACTGAACCCTAGAGCCAGTGCTCTGCACCAGGAGAAGCCACCACAATGAGAAGGCCATGCACCACAAATAGAGAGTAACCCTACTTGCTGCAACTAGAGAAAGCCGACCAGCAGCAACAAAGATCCAGCACAGCCCAAACAAACAAACAAACAAAAAAGACCAGAGACTCTGGAGCCCAGATAACTAGGTTCAAATCCCAGCTCTTTTGCTGCACGACTTTGGACAAAATACTTCTTCCCCCTGTGCCTCACTTTTCCCATCCATAAAAGGGAGAGGATAATAATTCCTACCTCACAGAGTTGTTCTGAAGGCTCAATGAGTTAATATTTTCAAAGTGCTATATCCTAAGTATTAAACACGTGTTTGTCAAGTAAATAAAATATTATTACTGATGGGTCAGGCACTGGTTGTGTGTAATGTTCACAGCTCTCTGATCACTCATGGCTATGAGGATTATTCTTCCTGCAAATGAGGCTCAGAGAAGTTAAGTAAGTTGCCCAAGGTCACACAGCAGACACAAGGTTTGAACCCAAGCCTGACTCCAAAGTCCCAAAGTGGGGGGCTTTGTGATTGAACTTTTAAATCATCGTCACGCCCCTCACTTCTGCCTGTTTGTTGATCTTGGAACCACCACCCCCTCCCACGATCACACAGCCTGGAGCCCCAAGTGTAGACACCCCACTGTCTACATGGGCAGGAAGGGCTGGGGAGTGCCCATTACCTGGACCAGGAGTGTCTTCCTCACGTGGTCCTGGACCACAGAGCCTCTGGCCTTGACCTCCACATCCACTTTGCCTATTTCAAGTGGAAGGAGCACGAAGGGCACCACCTTGGAGGAGAAGGGGGGCACGGCCACTATCTGGCGGGAAGGGGCATCTGGCTTTGCTGCGCTGCATAATGACTCCTTGTGAGGGAACTCTACTCGGACCTGCGGCAGAGGGCACGGTTAGGGGATCTTGATTGCCTGAGGAGGCCCAGGACCCTAAAGTCACAGTCTCCTCCCTGCCTCCATCCTGAGATTCCTGAGTACGTGACAACGTAGCATAGTGGTTGAGAGTAAAGACCCCGCCTGGGTTCACACCCCTTCTTTCACTTGTTGTTGATGTTCAGTCTCTAAGTGTTCAACTCTTTGTGACCCCATGGACTGCAGCATGCCAGGCTTCTGTCTCTTGGGTGCGGTGTAACCTCAGGAAGCAATTATCTCTAAACTGAGAATGGCCAGAGCATCCATCTCCTGGGGTTATTGTGAGGCTTAAATGAGAAAATGTCTTAGATGCTTTCGCAAAAAGGCTGCCACTTCAGTGGCCCCTTCGGTAAATGGACACACTCCATCCCTTTTCATAAAACACACCAACAGATATGTTTGAAGGGACAGGGGGAAGTCTGGGGGCTTCACCTTGACTGACTGCTGCAAGAAATTGTACAGCACAGCTTGGATCTGGACTTGCTCGTTCCTGATCACGGAGAAGGGCAACTTAAGATCCACAAAGAAGGGTTTCATAACTGTCAGCTCAAAGGGATCTGAGACGCAAAGACCTAGAACCAGGAGAGCACTCGCGGTCAAGCAAAGGCCTACTGTCCTGGGAGTGGGGGTGGGGGGCTGGTCAGGGCCATTGTTCTCCTGTTTCCTCAGCACTGGGCTTGTGGGGTCACCTTGTCCAGTCTTGATGCTGACAGCCACGAACTGCCATGTGGTGATGGAATCAGGCATGGTCACGTGGGTGGTGTAGTGGGAGATGCTGCAGGAAGCCCCAGGGGGTGGATGGAAGGGACATGATGAGTCTGTGCTGCCTAGACAGAGCCTCTGATTTGAGGGTCACTGTCTTGGGCTTAACATCACTATGGACGGGTCAGTGAGTCACCCAATTAGAGACATTTTCCTTAGAGGGCCATGATTTGGGAGGGGAACCCACTGGGATCTTTATCCCCATCCAGGAAGGCATGGGACGATTCTGAGAGCTCAGTATCACCCCGGGAGCATTGGCCCTGAAAAAAGTACATAATATGAACAGTTTCATTTACGGCAACAATCAAATTATATTACTGACCTATAGCTGTTCTAATCACGTTATGTGGTAGACAATAAGATGGTTAAATTGTTATATTTTTTAATCTTTAAGTGCATTCCTTCAGTTAGCTAATTTAGAAGCATTCAACTTGCAGAGAAGTTGAGCTACAAAGAGGTCAATACACTGGCCCAGGGTCACACAGCTCACGAGCGGCAGAGCTGGGAGTGGAATTTATGCTGCTGCTGCTGCTTCTGTTTCTCTTCCTCCTTTCTTTCGGAGAGCGATGGGCAATGCCATGTTTACTTATTAAAGACGCAATCTTGGGACTTCCCTGGTAGTGCAGTGGTTAGGAATCTGCCTGCCTAAGCAGGGGATACAGGTTCGATCCCTGGTCTGGGAAGACTCCACATCCCCTGATAATGCATGGAAGGGCCAGGGACCAGAGGCTGATATGAGGGTCATAATCCTACCCTTGTGTGGTTTTTGGCAGAGTAATGGTCTTCCAGAACCAACTTTCAGGGAACACGCTCCGGACAGGCTCGTCCTCCAGGAAGAAGTCATCTAAATCATCATCTTCATCCGCTGCAGGGGGCAGATGCCGGGCAGGGTCTCCTCTGCACATCTCCCATGACCCAGCAGACCCTTCAGTGGGGTCCTCCCACTCCAACCCTCCATCGCACTCCACACCCCCTCAGTGGAGCCCTCCCAACCCTGTGCCTCCTGCCATGGCCCCCTCACTTGTCCCCAGAAGCAGCTGCTCCTCTCGGGCCTCCCGAGTCAGGGTCTCAGACAGCTGGCAGCAGCTCAGGAAGGCAGTGATGCAGACTGGTCCATGGCGGACATGCTGGATCCTCTCCTTACATGACAGCCCCACTGGGTTCTCCCGGAGCCCAGCCTCACAGCACTTCTGCTCCAGCTCTGTCTTGAACTTGTTCACTGCAGGCCAGAGTTAGAGGGACAGAGGAAGGGCTGGGAGGGACCTGAGGAAGCAGGGACCCATCCACCTAAGCACCATGACACTCGACCTCTGTTTAGCCACATCTCTGGAAATGCTGTCCCTAGAGCTTTGCTATATCTTTCCCCTGAAGCTTCACATTGAACCCTTCCCTTGTGATGTGTTCTAATGAGGAAGTTGAGCACAGAGAGATCAATTCACTGGCCTAGGGTCACAGAGCTCAGAAGCATTGCTCTTCCTCCTTGCTTTTGGACGGGGATTGGCAATGCCATGTTTATTTATTAAAGATGTAATTTTGGGACTCCCCTGGTGGTGCAGTGACTAGGAATCTGCCCGTCAGTGCAGGGGACACAGGTTTGATCCCTGATCTGGGAAGATTTCACAAGCCACAGGGCAACTAAGACCGTGCACCACAACTGCTAGGCCTGTGCCCCGGAGCTTGTGCTCCGCAACAAGAGAAGCCACCTCAGTGAGAAGCCTGCGCATGGCAACTAGAGCTTGGCCCCTGCTCTCTGCAACTAGAGAAAGCTGCCTGCAGTAACGAAGACCCAGCACAACCAAAAGTAAATAAATAAGCCTTAAAAAGATGCAATTTTGACTCTTGGTTCTACTGTGTATTTTTAAAAAATGAAAACACAAAACTTGCTGTAGAGTATGATGCCAAGTTGAAAGGCTTCTAAATTAGCCAACTGAAGGAGTGCACTTAAAGATTAAAATATTACAGCAGTTTAAAAATCTTGCCATCTACCATATAACGTGATTAGCACATCTATAGTTAAGTAATATGACTGATTGTTATCATAAATATAACAACAGTTTATAATATGTACTTTTCCATGAAGGTTAGCAGAATTTTTGATATTGAAATTAGACAGCGTTTTACCTAAATTTTTATTAGACTTCACTTATTTCCCCTTTATTTAAACCCACAAAGTAATTAGCACTGCTCAAAGAGACTGAAAAGTCTAATATTCATAGAATCCATCTTCTAAAAACACCTAGTTTTACCTCCCATCTTCCTTCAGCTCTAGACTTCTTGATTCACCACACCCTGGTCTTCGTCTACATGTTATCCTTTTCCCCTTTCAGTATCACAGATTCTAGACATCTAAAAACTACATTTCCAGACTCCCTTGCTGCTAGGGTGCTGGATGGAACGAGATCCTGCCATCTAGAAACTCCTGTGTGGGCTTTCCTGGTGGCTCAGATGGTAAAAGATCTGCCTGCAGTGCTGGAGACCGGGGTTTGATCTCTGAGTTGGGAAGATCCCCTGGAGAAGGTAATGGCTACTCACTCCAGTATTCTTGCCTGGAGAATTCCATTTCACTTTCACTTTTCAGACGCTCTTGTATAGGATTTGGAAGGTGGAAGAGAGGTGGGGACCATTTTCCCTACCATCAGTGGTAGTTGATAGGTGGGCTACCATCTGTTTCTGTAGCAGGCATAATTCTGTGTTTCATTATTGACCCATCAGCTTCCCAAGGGATATTGACAGCAATTTCCTGAGATTTTGTGCATTGCAAGATCTCCAGTGGCATGACCTTGAGTCCCAGCAAACACCTTTCCAACTTCATTTCCAAAGCTCAGCTAATGAATTTCAAAGCACTAAACTTCCATCATTAAGTCACTCCTCTCCTCACTGGAGTATCTAGAGTGGTTTCAGTTTTCTGTTCTAAGCCCTGGTAGGGCAATGGCAACCCACTCCAGTACTCTTGTCTGGAAACTCCCATGGACAGAGGAGCCTGGTAGGCTGCAGCCCATGGGGTCGTGAAGAGTCGGACACGACTGAGTGACTTCACTTTCACTTTTCACTTTCATGCATTGGAGAAGGAAATGGCAACCCACTCCAGTGTTCTTGCCTGGAGAACCCCAGGGACGGTGGAGCCTGGTAGGCTGCTGTCTTTGGGGTCGCACAGAGTCGGACACGACTGAAGCAACTTAGCAGCAGCAGCAGCAGCAGCAGCAGCAGCAGCAGCAGGGAGCCAAGAGGGCCACATCCAGCTTTAGTACTAACCTGCTTTCCTCTTGGTCTCCAACCTCTTCAAGGAGCGGCGGCGGCGATGGCTGGGAGAGGGGCTTGGTGGGCAGTGCCAGTCTGGGAGTCAGAGGGAAGAATGAGAGGATAAGTCAAGATTGTTATCCACATTCTTGATACTTACTGGGTGCTTACTGCCTACCCAGTGCTTCATATGCATCACCTCATTTTATCTCATAGCCTCTTCACATTCAAGTTTTGACACTTAAAAGCTGTGCAGTCTTCAGCAAGTCACTTAACCTCTCTGGGTTTCAATTTCTTCAGCTGCGTAAAATGGAATAATCATAGTTCTATCTGTGAGATCATGCATATAAAAGTACTTAGTGCAGGCTCCAGCTTGCAGTAAATAAAAATCATTATTGTTTTCACGGTTTATAGCTGAAAGAAGATATGCCTAGTTGTCTCCATATATCCATTCTCCCCTGTGGCTTGTGGCATTTAAGCCTCCATCTTTAATGTATCACTCAGAAATGAATACTACATTTCCCAGCCTCCCTTGCATCTAGATGGGCTGTGTGACTGAATTTTGGCCAATAAGATGAGAGAGAAGTGTCTTCTTCTCAAGTCCCTTTGTCCTGGTGCCTGGCAGGAGGTCCTAATAAGCCTCCATCTTGGGATACAACAGAGCAATAAGCTTGAAGGAGCCTGAGTCCCAAAATAATCTCTGGCCTGTTATTGAGCAAGAAATAAACGTCTCCCTTGTTTAAGACAATGTTAATTTGTATCTCTGATACACATGGCTAAAACTGCATCTTAATTAGCACACAGTGAGTTACTTCTATACATATACATATTACTATGCATATTTTATGGTCAGATAAATTGAGAATCAGAGAGGAAATATGACTGACCTATGGTAAGTGGCAGCATCCTAGATTTTAGCTCATCTGTTTCACACCAAAGTCCATGTGCCTAACCACTGGATAGCACTTTCCCTTCCTCTACCCTCCTCCTGTCCCCAATCTGTACCTGTGCTCGCCAAAGTGTCCATCCCTGTGCTCATCTTCATGTCCAATCCAGCATCCTTGAACACGGCAAGTCTGTCTTTCCCACTGCCTGCTGTGCAGCCAATGTCATGTTCCTCTACCGTATCCCAGATCTGAGGGTCAAGAGAGGACCCTGGATTTGGAGCTTGTATTACCCCTCCAGGGAAGGTGCAATGGTACACTGTAATTGCTGGTTCAAATAATAATTTTCATACCATCATCAATTTATTGAGCTCTTACCACCTGCCAACTTCTATGCCATCCACAGGCTCCTTGAATCTTTGCAATCACCAATATTACCCATTTAATAGGTGAAGAAACTGAGGCTCCAGCTAGAATCTCCAGGAAATCTTTTGGCTCAAAGCCCACGTGCTCTTACCTTCTTCTGTGTGAACTTGTGCTTGCTGTTCAAGATATGGACAGCCTTGTCCACAGCTGCTAGCCCCACTGTGGCTTCTGCATCACCTGTAACCTTCAATGCCACCAAGCTGCTTGGTTGTATAGGCTGGACATATGCTTCGTTCTGCAAGCCAATCTTCAACTAAACAAGGAAAAAGAGAGATGTGAGGAAAAGAGGCTCATAGGTCACCAAGGGGTTTCCTGAAGTCCACTTTCAAGTCCATGCTCCCTGCAGCTCCGATGGTGCATCTGGGAACTCCACCAGGCCAGTCTCAACTCTGCACACTTACTTGCATCTTCTTCACCTCTGAGGTTGAGCTTTTAATGCCACATCACTTCCTCTTCCTCTCCCTTGCCCCCAGGCTGAGAGCCCTTAAATTTGTACAGACTATCTCCCAAGAATTATGATGGTGGTGTACAACTATAAGGAGTTAGGCTCACCTTCTCCTGGCATTTGTCATTCACATCAATCAAAATGGAATCAGCCACCAGTTCAGGGTCCTGTCCTGTCCCCTTGGGCAGTAAATAAAAGGCCAGAATGCGGAAGGAGGGCAGCATCTTGGAAGTCACATCAATAATGGTGGATGCGAAGACACTCCCATGATTTTTTAATTCTTTGGCATGCACAATCTGACCCTTACTCAAGACCTTGGAGACAAGGGAGACTAAGGATGAGAAGGACAGGACCAGCCCTTCCCCAAGGCCATCCCAGCCCAAAAAGGAGGCCCATAGTCCCTTTGCTTCAGCCCACCCTTAGGTCTGAGTCCATCCCACATGGTTCCCACCAACTCAGCTTGCCAGGGTTGTACCAGAGAAAGAATTCCTCAGTGCAAGTCCAGCCCCTCACCAGGATGGTGAAGCGAGTGATCTTGTTACTGACAGAAGAATCTCGATTTGTGTTGAGGTTCAGTTGGAGGTTGCTGCCAACTTCTGTGCTCAATGCCTTCACATCAATGTGCAGGAAGTTCCCTGACTCATCTTGAGTTGAGTAAGGCCGAGCTGTCATACTGGCTGAAGCCTGCTCCTCTGGCTGGATTGGTGCCTCAGTTTTCACCTCGGGAGAGTGATGGACAAGTAAACCCCTCAATAACTCTTCTAGCTTACAAAATCCCAGCCCCACTATCCCTTCCCTGTAAGTTTGGTACCTGGATAGTGAGCTCCTTCAGATTTGCTTCTGTGTTGATGACCAGAGTAGCCTCACCACGTGGTGTGGTGTGTACTTTCACATTTGTGCAGCTGACGAGGACTTTGGAAGCTGGGGACCCATCAGGATTTGAGACGAAGACCTGGGGTGGAATCTGGTGTGAGATCAAGGACAGGCCTGAGGGTGGCCTTAGGTAAGAGGTGGGAACTGTGAAGGCAGCCTGGATAAGACTGCTTTGTACAGCTGTACAAGTTGTGCACTGAACGACACCAGGAGCACCACTCATTTAGTGCCAATGAATGGCGCCCCTTAAAGTTTTGCAGAGTAAAGCCAGATGTGGCAGCCCTGGGGTTTGTGTGCCAGGTGGGTAGGGGTGGGGGGGATTGAGGGTGAAAAGCATAGGAGGAGTCATGCAGGGCTTGGGGAAAGCTTGGAGTAGGATTGTCACCAGCTTTTATAATGCCCACCAGACATCTCAAAATCATCCCAAAAGAATGTATACAAAAATAGCACACTTTCTGTGCAAATGCAGTCTCAAGATAAATGTCTAAGCACCACCTTCTAGCCTGACTGTGGTCTGTAACCATCCCCCCTCCATCTTTGGAGAAATTCTGGAGCCATCTCTGTGCTTTGGGGGGATTTGAGTTACGACTTGAAGGAACCCTGGGATAGGTCTGGAGACATGATGGACTCAATTCTTAGACAAATGAATTTCTGGGAGGCAGGTGAATCCAGTGTGGGATTTTGTCTCCTGGGAAGGTCTGTTTCAGGGAAGGGGGGCCCTGAGTCCCTGAGTGGAGTAAACCCAGACTCTGACCCTAAAGCTGAATGGCATCCCCGGCTTGAAATACTGGGGTGTCTTGATGAACTTGATGTTGTATGGGCTCCGAACAATCTTCACCCCAGAGATCTCGGTCTGGACCATCTCACCCCCTGGAGAGACATGGGGACCATGAAATCTGCAGCAGATGTTAAGTTTCTTGGGGAAGAAGCAGGGCTGCTGGTACGGAAGGCACCACTTGGTGAAGGCAAGATAAGATGGTAACACAATTTTGACTCCTCCCAATTTCCCAATTTCTCTGCTAAGGAGCTGGCCTGAGGTCACATAGGTGGAGTGCCTGGGTTGGAAAAGGACACAGGGTCGTGAGCTTAGCCAGGGGGCCCAGGTGAGGATGGCACCTGAGGAGAAGACAGTGACGTTGACAAAGATTGAGGCCCCAATGAAGTCCTCTTCTGAGCCTTGGAAGGCAGCCATCAGTGTGTCCTTCTGGAGGGAGATGTGGCCATGGCCTTGAGAGATCTGCTCTCAGAGTAGGAGAGAGGAGAGGAGATGGTTTCTTGGGAAGTAGGGGATAGTCAAAGGAAGGGAGGTGGGAGAAGGGGAAAGAGGGGAGAGGAGGTGGGGGAGGACAGATAGCAGAGGGGTAAGTCTCAATCACCTCCACCCTCTGCAGGGAGCTTTGGATGGGGATCCGACGGGAGTCCTGCTTCACCCCGAAGATGGCCAGAGCATGTCCATCCACTGGCTTGTTGAATATATACCTGGAGGATAGATATCCATCTCACTAGCTCTGAAGCACCCTCACAACCTCATGAGTCTGCAGACACGACCTCATGTGTTTGCCCGCAGACACGACCTCATGTGTCTGCAGACACAGCCTGTAGGACCTCATGGAGCTGGAGGAAAGGCTGTAACACTTGGGAAGGGCAGAGGGGGCCCCTGGTGACTAAGATGATTCCATTACTGACCAACACAAGCCTGGGAGGTGACAAAAGAACCCCATGAAGTCTTGTTGGGTTGCAGATGTGGCCTATGCAACCTCCCAGGATGGTAGAGGTAGGCTGCACAGCCATATGGAGCCACAGGGAAGTCTGAACAACCCTGGGGTGGCAAAGGCAGCCTGTGAAGCCTCATCAGGCAGTCTACGAGACCTGTGTAGGATGATAGAGTTGAAGAAGTGGTCTATATAATGTCAAGAAGTGACAGACATGGCCACTACAACCCTAGGCAGACAACATGGCCTGTACAGCCTTATAGAGCTGTGGAGATGGTCTGTAAAATTCCAAAAGGCAGCGAATGTAGCATTTGCAGCTTCGTTGAGCTCCAGAAATGACCTGGACAATCTCAGGAGATGGCAAAGGTGCCTATGAGACCTCATGGATCTTCAGAGACGGTCCGAACCGTGAGATATGGTGTAACTCCGTTATGAAGACAAGGTGGCTTGTGCAACCCTGGAGACCTAGGGGGTGATGTGCACAACCTCACAGGACAAGAATGTCTCATGGGTGGCAGAGTGTCTCTCTTATACCCTAAGAGCTACAGAAGGGCTCATTTCTCTGCCCATTCAGCTTCTTGGCCTCCCTGGTCCTCTGGCCAGGCTAGGGGTAAAGGGACTCACCGGGCCTGGATATTCACACCCAGAACCTCATCCCTGAGGTAGAAGAAAGTCTTGTTGGGTGTCAGCTGGACCTCAAAAGATGGGAGCACTGGGTGGAGTAAAGAGAGTTACTTACCCTCAGCATTTCACTGTGCCTGCCCCACTCCCATCCCTTCCCCGCCCCACTTGCTCCTTCCTCAATGCTTCTGGCAGCCCTGGTGGGCTGGACACATGGTCCTGTTCACCAGCCCCCAGCTCAGGCCCTGGCACATGGAACATGCACCATGAGACCTTCTTTGCATTTCCGGCTCCACTCCTTGTGGAGACCCACCTTGTCCTCCCCGGCACACCCTTCTCACCGTACTCCTTCACTTCAAAGCCTGTCTTGAACTTCTGCTTGGGAGCCGTTTGGTAACTGGCTTCAATGGTCCAGGTCCCAATACTGAGGCACAAAGAGTTAGGAGAGTTGGAGCCTGAGAAGGAAGACCTGCCCCCACTCCATCTCTAGAGCTCCTGGCAGGGTACCTGATACGCTCTGGGAGGGTGAAGGAATCTATGTAGACACCATTATCCGGCAGGAGATCCTTGCTGATCACAGCAATCCCCTCCGGGTTCTGCAGGAATGGAAAGCAGGCGGTTCATGCCCCAGCCTTCCAGCACGTGATAGAACCTGGGGTCCACCGTCCCCTCAGGAGAGGTCACCTTGATGTCCAGAGTGAAAGTCCTGGACACAGGATCCATCCTGTGGTTCACGGTGTACACCCGGTATTGAACTAGAGAAGGAGGGAAGATTCTGAGCGTGGGCTAGGGTTTGGAGAGGGGGTGGGTATCGTCATGAGGATCTTGGGCGGTGAGGGAGGGGGGCCTTGGACAGAAGGACACCTTGGGAAGTGGAACATGGGGCCCAGGGGGGCTGCACCTGATTGCTCGGGAGTGTAGATGGTCTTGTCCGTCTGGATGAAGATGTATCCAGCGTGGGGAGCCACCAACACCAGCTTATTCATGGATGAGGAAACTGAGGTGGGCGCCCAGTTTGCCTCGATGATGACATACTGCATCCCGGGTTTTGGGGGGTAGACCAGGTCCTCGGGAATCTGGGGAGAGATGCCCACACTCCTCAGGGTCTGCTGGGGTCTCCATCCTTGCGGGCAAAGCCCTGGACCAGGTGTTGGAGAAGCAATTGAATGGGAGCTCTCTGGTTCTGCCGTTGGGGGCAAGGTTCCAGCGTGCAATGCCCAGGTTGCTGCCGAGCTAGTGCATCCGGCGCGGATGCAATCCCGTTTAGACTGTTTCCCAAGTCACCAGCAGAGGGCGCCTTTTATTCTTTCAAATCTCAAGCTATGATTTACTTTATTTTAAACTTTTTATTTTGTGTTGGGGTATAGCCGATTACGGAGAAGGCAATGGCACCCCACTCCAGTACTCTTGCCTGGAAAATCCCATGGATGGAGGAGCCTGGTGGGCTGCAGTCTATGGGGTCGCTAAGAGTCGGACACGACTGAGCGACTTCACTTTCACTTTTCACTTTCATGCATTGGAGAAGGAAATGGCAACCCACTCCAGTGTTCTTGCCTGGAGAATCCCAGGGACGGGGGAGCCTGGTGGGCTGCCGTCTCTGGGGTCGCACAGAGTCGGACACGACTGACGCGACTTAGCAGCAGCGGCAGCAGCATAGTCGATTAACAATGTTGTTGATAGTTTCAAGTGAACCGTGAAGGGACTCAGCCATGCATATACATGAATGCATTCTTCCTCAAACTCTCCTCCCATAAACTCCCCTCCCATGCAGGCTGCCATATAACATTGAACAGAGCTCCCAGGTCCTTGTTGGTTACCCGTTTTAAACACAGCAGTGTGTACATGTCCATCCCAAACTCCCTAAATATCTCTCCCCCACACCCTTCCCCCATGGCAAGAATAAGTTCGTTCCTCAATACTGTGAGTCTCTTTCTGTTTTGTAAGTTGATTGGTATCATTTCTTTTTAGATTTGCACAGAGGTGTCATGTGGGCTAATCAAGGCCTTTCTTGGAGCCCAGACTTAGGGGACTTTGAATTTCTAAATGGATAGAGCATGCCAACCGGTATATATAGAATGGATAAACCACAAGGTCCTACTGTAGAGCACAGGGAACTCTATTTAAAATCCTGTGATAAACCATAATAGAATAGAATATGAAAAAGAACGTACGAAAGTGGAAGTCACTCAGTTGTGTCTCTTTGTGGCCCCATGAACTATAGCCTGCCAGCCTCTTCTGTCCATGGAATTCTTCAGGCAGAATACTGGAGTGGGTACCCATTCCCTTCTCCAGGGGATCTTCCCAACCCAGGGATCAAATCTAGGTCTCCTGCCTTGCAGGTGGATTCTTTACCATCTGAGCCACCAGGAAAACCCAAGAATACTGGAGTGGATAGCCTATCCCTTCTCCAGTGGATCTTTCCGACCCAGGAATCAAACTGGGGTCTCCTGCATTGCAGGCTGATTCTTTACCAACTGAGCTGAGGCCTAATAAGAAAGATTTTAAAATCTTTTTCTGCTTCCCAAGCCACCATGCTGCATCTCCCTTCCAGGTCTTTGCTCAGACTGTTCACCCTGAAACAAAGCCATCTTCTCCTTCCCACCTTTAACCTTTCACTTGATTACTCTGAGATTTTCTGGAAAAAAAAAAAAAAGAAAGTGTTAGTCGCTCAGTTGTGTGTGACTCTTTGCCACCCTATGGACTATAGCCTGCCAGGCTCCTTGATGCATGGAATTCTCCAGGCAAGAATACTGGAGTGGGTAGCCATTCCCTTCTCCAGGGGATCTTCCTGGCCCAGGGGTTGAATCCCAGTCTCCTGCACTGCTGGTGGATACTTTATACCATTGAGCCACCAGGGAAGCCTATTGCTGTACAGCAGTAATTAACACAACGTTGTAAATGAACTATACTTCAATAAGTTAAACAAAAAATAGGACATAAGAGGAGCAGTAAGTATATCCAGCCCACTCAACTTGGCCTGTCACCCACCGTCACTGATGCTTGGTCCATAAAGTGGTTTTCCTTTGAGAGAACGAGCTCTCTCCTGGCCACCCGAGTATTCTTCATGGGGAAATCCCACACGCTGAGATTCACCTCAAGGGGATGGCTGAGGGGCTCACTGGAGTCAGAATGAGCCTCCACATGGATGGTCTCTGGGCTGCCGATCCGCAGGACCCGGGGGGTCACCAGGATGTACCTGCCAGTGAACATATACGGGGGGATGGGAGGATTCAAGTGGGGGAAGCAATGGACTGGGGTCAAATGCAAGGAATCATGCCAGCGGCCGGGTCCCCTCAGTTCTGACTCACAGCGGCTCAGCCTGGGCAATGGGGATCCCCAGGAGGAGAAGCAGCAACCCCAGGCCCCAGGGCACGTCCATGGCGGTGGGTGGAAGATGCTTGTCCTCTTGTCCACCTCAGCGCTGGTCTGTTTGCCTTGGCTTGTCCTGGTTGAGTTAATATCTAAACGAACAAGGGGAGGAACTTCCCATAAATCCAGTGAAAGATGAGGGGCTGCTCTGCCCTTCTCAACCAGTGCTCTGCAGGGTCCGGGGTCAGGGAAAGTTGCACTGAGACTACTCCAGCCCCACCCCCACCTTGGGGGCCAGAGCGTAGGGAGAGCTGTCTTTCCCATCAGCCACTGGGTATCATCCTGAAGCCCTCTGCTCCCACAGCAGGAAGGAGGTCACTTCCCAGGCCAGGTGACCGCTAGGCGCAGCACACACTCGGGACATAGTTGGGATTGGGTGGTAGGGGTAGGAGGAGACAGGATGTTCCCACCTCTGCCCTTGTGAAATTGGCAAGAATTTCTGGGGTAGCTGCTCTAACAAGGGCAATGCAGGCATTATGTTTTTATTTCCCAATCACAGGTGTGATCAGCTGTATGAGGCATTTAGCCATCTGGCCCTGGGACCCACTGTAGTGGAAGCTTCTGGAAAATGCACAGGTCAAATCCTCTTACTGGGCTTCTGAGCGACTGAGTGACTTTCACTCAGCATGAACCTCATGGCTTTTCTCCTTCCTTGCAGGAGACGATTGTGTGTGTTAGTCGCTCAGTCGTGTCCGACTCTGTGTGACCCCCATGGACTGTAGCCCACCAGTGTCCTCTGTCCATGGGATTCTCCAGGCAAGAATACTGGAGTGGGTTGCCATTCCCTTCTCCAGGGGATCTTCCTGATCCAAGGATTAAACCCGGGTCTCATGCACTGCAGGCAGATTCTTTACCATCTGAGCCATCGGGGAAGCAGGAGACAGTTACACTTGGTAAATCGCCCACTGTCCATTATTCCAAAATCACACCAGTCTCTCTGGGTTCTTTTTCCAGATGGCAAATTATACGCTATTATAGTTAAAGTGAAAGTGTTGGTCACTCAGTTGTGTCCGACTCTTTGTGACCCCGTGGACTGTAGCCCACCAGGTTCTGCTGTCCATGAAATTCTTCAGGCAAGAATACTGGAGTGGGTTGCCATGAAACCATGGAGGAAAACACATCCTGATTGAAGCATTCCTGGAAGAAGCCTTCCTCTGACCTGAAATCATTCTCACTGGCTGTCTAATATGCTCTATTTGGACTTCCCTGGTGGAAGAGTAGATAAGTAAGAATTGCCTGCAAATACAGGGGACACAGGTTCAAACCCTGGTCCTGGAAGATTCCCCATGTCACGGAGCAACAAAGCCTGCGAGCCACGACTACTGAGCCCAGAATCCTCAAGTACTGAAGCCCGCGCACCCTGGAGCCTGTGCTCTGCAACAAGACATCACTGCAATGAGAAGCCCACGCACCACACCTGAAGAGTAGCCCCCACACACTTCAACTAGAGAAAGCCCGCCTGCAGCAGTGAAGACCCAATGCAACCAAAGATGAAGAGATCGATGTATAAATAAATAAAAATAGGTCTCCTTCTTCGATGAGGTCAACACTGCTAGCTTGGGGAGTCTTGCCTAGGAGGGACCCAGACCTCCCCAAACAATGATAATATACATTTATGCTACAAAGATTCACCAAATATTTACTACAAGCTTGGCCCTACTTAGCATGCTGGGGACACAGCAGTGACCATAATAGAAAAAGTCTCTGCTTTCATGGACTGGATACTTTTCTGAGAACTTATTTTCTCCTTAGATTTCATAGCTTCCCATGACCTTGGTTCCCTGTGTACCAACTCTGTGGATTCTACCTTTGTAGAGAGCTGGGAAACTGAGTGTGTCAGACACAAAGAAGATAGTCATTTATTCCTCAGGCACTTCTTGTGCACCTACTACGTGCCAGATGTACACTCGCGGAAGTCTCAGAGTCATGCTGAAGTAAGAATTACCACCCATTGTGTGGATGAGGAAACTGAGGCCCAGAGATGGTGGGCAACTTCCCCCCACATCAGGCACGTGAGCCCTGCGGGTTGGGTAATGCCCTTACCAAAATCTATGGTAAACAGTCTCTTATGAAACAAAGAACCAACAGAATGGAATTACGGCCTGGATCGGGGATGCAGGTGAGACCTAATTTAGAAGATTCTAGAACACTGGTGTCCATTTGGGGTGGCATGTTCTACCGCTGTCCCAGGATCTCAGGGAACCTCCGTTGGTCTTGTTCAGCTCTCCCTTGGCTGGAGTGAGCTCTCCCACTTCACATCTTCATCCCTACACCAGGTGCTCACATCTCCCCCACCCATCCCAGGGGCCCCCACATGTCCAGAATGGAGGATACCCAATGGTGAGTGGCTGCTGAGACTTATATAATCTCATCTTTCTCTCCAGTCTGGGCTCCTTCCTCCATGCCAATGCCTCTGTCTCCTGAGTGGGAATCTTTGCTAGGTAGGTGCCTCCAAGCCTCTCTGCAGCACACTCAGGCCTGCAGCAGTCTCTTGAGTTTCTATCAGTATTTTGATTTGGAAGTGGGTCCAGGAAAGAAAAACTGCCCTAGGGTGCCAGTGAGCAGCAGAGGAGGCAGGAAGCACTTAGACTACTCGGGTGGGGATCCTTTGAGATATAGCCTTGCCACCCAATGAACTAATGGATGGGGGTAAGAATGGGTGCTGACTGAATGAGTGATAACAGGAGTTCATATCTCATCCACCTGACCCCTCCATCCCACCCCAATCCAGGTACCCCAAAAGAAAAATGATAAGTGTTTGCTCACTAATTGAAATAAATTTGAGCACCTACTGCATGCCCAGCCTTGCTGTAGGTGCTGGGGACATAGCAGTGAACAGAATGGAAACCACCACCCTCCTGGAGTGGATATTTACCATAGCCACATTCACCTGGACTCTCTGAATCCTCTCAGCAATCTAAAGATCCATCATTGGCCCATTTTGCAGGGGAAAAAAACTCAAAGTGAAGTCTCCTGCCCCAAACTGTACAGCTAGGAAACTTAAGCACAGAGAGGTTAAGTGACTCACTCAGGGTCACACAGAAAGTTAACAGATGGAACTGAGCCTTGGAATCTGGACTTAAGAGGGAGCCCAAATTAGCAGATGCAAACAACTATATATATATATATATATCAAAAAAATGGATAAACAATGAGGTCCTGTTGTATAGCATAGGGAACTACCGTCAGTATACTGTAATAAATCATAATGGAGAGGACTTCCCTGTTGGTCTATTGGTAAGACTTTGCTTTCCAATTCAGGGGGTTTGGGTTCCATCCCTGGTCGAGGAGAAGGGAAAGGCTTACCCACTCCAGTATTCTGGCCAGGAGAATTCCATGGACTGTATAGTCCATGGAGTGGCACAGAGTTGGACACGACAAAGTGACTTTAATTTTCTTTCACTTTCCTGGTCAAGGAGACCTCACATGCCTGGGGGCCAAAATTCAACAAAATAGAAAGCACTATTGTAACATATTCAATAAAGACTTAGAAATAATGAAAAAGAATATGAGAAAGAATATACTTATATATATATATGAAAGTGAAAGCGGTAGTCTCTCAGTGGGTGCCGGACTCTTGGCGACTCCATGGACTGTAGCCCGCCAGGCTCCTCTGTCCATGAGATTCTCCAGGCAAGAATACTGGATGGGGTTGTCATTTCCTCCCCAAGGGGATCTTCCCGACCCAGGGATAGAACCCCGGTCTCCAGCATTACAGGCAGCTTCTCTACCATTTGAGCCACCAGAGAAGCCTATGGCTCAGTCACCTTGCTATACACCAGAAACTAACATAACACTGTAAATCAGCTCTCCTTCGATTAAAAAACGAAACAAAGAGGGAGCCCAAGAAGGGTAGGAACTGGGGAGAGCAGCCATGGGTTCCACCCAAGTCTTCGGCAGCCACCAGTGATCAAGTCCAACCTCTTGGACTTGGCCACGAGAGGGCGCCAGCGAACCTCCGGCCAGACGCTGAGCAGCGCTCGGCCTCCTCCCGCAGGAATGTCAGTGGCGGAGGGAGGGGACTTTGGCGGCCAGCCCAGAGCAGCTGCTGCTGCCGCCGCTGATTCCGCCCTCCTTCCCCCTCCCTCCCTGGGACACCGGGCTTGCAGAAAGGAGGCCGGCGCGGGAGGGGCGGCTTTGCACGGATTTGTGGCCTCTGTTTTCGTCCCCCTCCGCCTGGGCTTCCAGCCCGAGGCTTCCCGGGAAAGGCCGGGAAGGACCCAGGAGACAGGGAATAACACCCATAACAGCATAACAACGGATAGTTGTCATTTGTAGTACACCTACGAATCCCTGCGCTTGGTGGGACTTTCCACCAACTGCTCCATTCTACAGATAAGGAAACAGACGCTCAGAGAGGTACGGTTGATTGCTCAGGTAGGGGGAGTCAGGAGCTTCTTAGTGTGGAAGGCATGGCCGGGATGTGGCCAGTTTAGTCACTTCCAGTCCTAGCCCAGGCTCCTTGGGCCATTTCTTGGCTTCCTCAGAGCTTCTAGAACTGGCTTTGCTTCCTGTTCCCTACGGGAATCTCATGCCTTCTCTGCTGGTCAAAGGCGGTCTCTGAAGGCTGTCAGAGTTTTCAAGGGAAGCTTATTGCCAACAGAGGAGAAAGAGTAATTTAGCAATCACATTTGGGGTTGATTACTGGGTCTGAAAGCACCATGGAATTTCAATAATATGTGTCCCCAAAGAGCTCACAGCCAGGTCAGGGAGAACTACTCATAAATAAGCAGATGTGAGAGCCCAGAGGAGCCTGCTAACCCATTTAGTCTGAGGAGTAAAGGAAGGCTTCCTGGAGGAAGTTGTATTTAGGCTGAAATCAGAGAATCTCAGGGCTTCCACGGTGGCTCAGACAGTAAAGAATTTGCCTGTAAATCAGGAGACCTGGATTCAATCCCTGGGTCGGGAAGATCCCCTGAAGAAGGGAATGGCTACCCACTCCAGTATTCTTCCCTGGAGAATTCCATGGGCAGAGGAGCCGGTGGGCTACAGTCCATGGGGTCGCAAAGAGTCAGATGCGACTTAGCGACTGAACAACAAGCAACCGTGTGCCATAGGTACCGGTGATGCAGCTGAGCACACAGTCTCCTCCCCGTGGAGACGATGTTCTAATGGGTGGAGATGGGCAAGAGACAAATATGTCACGTGATGAGAAATAAAGCAGGTCCAGGGTATACAATGAATCTGCTTGTGCCATCTTGTGGTGATCAGGGAGGGGCCCCTCTGAGTCCCTGTATGAGATCAAGGAGGGAGACTTGTG
Source organism: Bos indicus (assembly GCF_029378745.1). Lineage (NCBI taxonomy): Eukaryota > Metazoa > Chordata > Mammalia > Artiodactyla > Bovidae > Bos > Bos indicus. The sequence goes on along the minus strand of NC_091766.1, from coordinate 14,355,844 downwards.
GAAATTTGGGAAAAGTGTTCTAGGCAGAGGAAACAGCAAGTGCAAAGGCCCTGAGGCGGAAGTGTGTGTGGAGGTTTAAGAAACAGCAAGGAGGCCTGTGTTCCGGGACTGGAGTGAGCAATGGTGAGAGTGATGGAGATAATTTGAGATGAATATTCAGGGGTCAGATCATGTAGGAGGCCTCATCATTGTGGATCTGAATCTAAGTTAGAGATGGAACGTGGAGAATTTTGAAGATGGGAAGGGCATTTTCTTTCTGTGTTAGCAAATTAGTCTGAGGATGCCCTTTGTTACTATGACTTGAAATTCAAAAGTAACAAGGAGAAGAAAGGTGAATAATTCCACCACATAAAAACAAGGCCAGGACTTCTCTGGTGGTCCAGTGGTTGGAAATTGCCTGCCAGTGCAGGGGACATGGGCTCCATCCCTGGTCTAAGAAGATTCCCCACGGTACAGGGCAAGTAAGTCTAAGTGCCACAGCTAGTGAGCCTGTGTGCCCTGGAGCTGATGCTCTGTAATGAGAGAAACCACTGCAATGAGAAGCCCACGCACTGAACCTAGAGAGTAGCCTGTGCTCACCACAACTAGAGGAAGACCGAGCACAGCAAGGAAGACCCAATGTAGTCAAAATAAATAAATAAACAAATGCACCTTCATAAAAAAAAAAAAAAGGGCCAAATGCCACCACAGAAAAGTTAAAAAAAACCTGGGAAAACATAACTGTACTTCATATTATAGACCCCTTAATGTCTATAATATGTAAAGAGTTTCTAAGAATTAATGATAAAAATATAAATATAAATTTGTATATTTACATAAAATATGCAAATCCCATAGGAAAAATATTGAGCAAATGGTGTAGTCAGAATGTTCACAAAAAATGAAACACAAGGGTTCTTTAATGCATTAAAAGACACTGGGCCTTGCTCTTAATAAGAGCAATGCAAGTTAAAATAAGAGGAATGTGAGATACCAATTTTTACATGTTAGATTGGCAAAATGATGCTCAATATGGTTGAGCTGTTAAAAAGTGAGCATATTAATATGTGGACTTCAGTCCTCCCCAGTAGAGATGAATTTGATGATGTTCATAAAGATTACAAATGCTTAGCTTCTGTGGCCAAGAAATCCCATGATAGAAATGCTTGCACGTGTGTGAAATGATGTATAAACACAAGGTTATTCATTGCAGCCATTTCTATCATAGCCAAAGGTTGCAGAGAACCCCTAAGATTCTTCATGAACTCCAGGACCAGTTGTATAAATTACCCCCATCTACACAATGGAATATATTACGGCTGAATCAAAGAATGAGGAAGTCTGCTCCGGCTGATGGGGGGAAAGCTCCCAGGACATACTCAAGGAAAGATCCCTTCACTCTTCACTCTTATGTGTATAGTATGTTGCTTTTTGTGAAAAAGTTTTAAAAGTGTATATTCATTTTTTCCACTAAAATGCTACACATTTATTTTTATATTTTTTTAAATGTAGGCAGTATTTGAGCATTTTATTTTAAAAAATTAAAAAAAAATCTTTTTGTATTATTTTTGGCTGCACCCCTGCAGCATGTGGAATCTTAGTTCCCCGACCAGGATTGGAACACATGCCCCTCTGCCTTGGTAGGGCACAGTCCCAACCACTGAACCACCAGGGAAGTCCCCTTATTTTTAAAGTTGTGGTAAAATCCACACAACATAAAATTGACCATTTTGACCATTTTTTGTGTACAGTTCACAGGCATTAAGTGCATTCATATTGTTGTTGACCCACCACCACCAGCCATCTCCAGAACTCTTTTTACCTTCCCAAACTGAAACTCTATCCCCATTAAACCCTCACTCCCCATTCCCATTCCCCAGACTCTTTGAACCACTATTTTACTTCCTGTCTATGAATTTACATATTCTAGGTACCTCATATAAATAGAATCACGCAATAGACTTGTTCTTTTACAGCTGGCTTGTATTGCTTGGCATAATATCTTCAAGGTTCATCTGTGTAATGTCTTCAAGCTTCATTTGTGTTGTAGCACAGGTCAGGATTTCCTTCCCTTTTATTTTAAAATTTTGCTTGCTCTGGGTCTTTGTTGCAGTGCGTGGGCTTCTCTAATTGCATCATGCAGGCTTAGTTGCCTGGTGGCACGTGGAATCTTAGTTCCCTGACACGGGCTTGAACCTGTGTACCCTGCATTAAAAGGCAGATTCCTAACCATTGGACCACCAGAGAAGTTCCTTCCTTTTTAAGGCTGAATACTATTTCTTTGTGTGATTATACCACAGTTCATTTATCCATTCATCAGGTATTTTTTTCCCTTGTATATTCAGATAGAAAATCTGGATAAATAACTCATAAAAGTTATTACAGGGAGGGGTGGGGAATCAGAAACTGGGTAGTTGAGTAATGAGGAGGGTCAGAGAATGGCTTAAAAATATTTCTTAATATGTATTTTTTATTTTTGTGTATGTTCTTTTGTATTTTTTGATTTTGAAAAGCACTGTGAATGTTTTAACTATTTGAAAGATATTTTTAAGGGTCCTCTGGGCTGTTGTCTGGAGAATATATTGTAGGGAGGAAAATGCAGAAGGGGAGGAGGCTGCGGCAATATTCTAGGTGAGAAATCTTGGTGGTTGGACTAGGCTGGAGGCCAAAAAGGTGTTTCGAAGTACTTGGTTCTGAGTATATTTTGCAGGTCAGGTGAATAGGCTCTCCTGATAGACCATATATGAAGTGTGAAAGAAAGTAGAGATAATGCCAAGATTTTTGGCTTGAGCAGTTAGGATGGACTTATTTTGGCTAAGATGGGAAGATAGGATGGGGGGGTGTGTGAGTGTAGAAATCAAGAGTCAAAGGTAGGCTGGTTATTATCACCTTCTGAGCTTTGATCAGTCTCTGCTGGTCAGCGGTAGCATTCACCTAGCAACCTTTCTCTTCCCACCGCAATTGTTTTGTAAACGTATTTATGTATTTATTTTTGACTGGGTCTTCTTTGCTGCTGGTGGGCTTTCTCTAGTTGCAGCAAGCCGGGCGCTACCCTCTAGTTGCCACGCTACTCTCTAGTTGGGCTTCTCATTGTGGTGGCTTCTCTACTTGCAGGCTCTAGGGCAAGAGGGCTTCAGTAGTGGTGGCTCCTGGGCTCTAGAGCACAGGCTCAGTAGTTGTGGTGCCTGGGCTTAGTTGCTCTGTGGCATGTGGGATCTTCCCGGACCAGGGATCCAGGGATTGAACTCATGTCTCCTCTGTTGGCAGGCGGATTCTTTACCACTGAGTCACCAGGGAGGCTCTGCATTTGTTTGTAGAGTTGCTATCTGGATTGATGATGATTCTTCCTGATTCGCAACAGAAACTGACTCGGGGTGATTTACGCTTCAGAGGAATTTCTCGGGTGGATACTGGGGGTTCATGGGATCACCAGCCTCGGAAGATGGAAAAGGACAAAGTGAGGGCAGGACAGCAGCTAAGACCACAGTTTAAATCATCCCCTGGAACCAGCCAGCAGCTCTGGTTTTTGTTGCCAACACTGGTGATGCCACGCTTACATCCCTTCTGCCCCCTCCTCTTCCTGATCATTCCTCCAGGTGGGCAGCTCTCCATTCTAAATCCTGTGCATCTGCAGAGTGGAATCAGGGTCACATGCTTGCCCTCAAGCTGCAAGGGAAGCTGGGAGAGAAGGTCTGGTGTGTTCTTGTTCCAAGAGTCTATATGGAGACTTCCCTGGTGGTCCAGTGGTTAGGAGTCCGCCTGCCAATGCAGGGGACACAGGTCTGGGAAGATCCCACATGCTGCAGGGCAGCTAAGCCCATGCTCCACAACTACTGAAGCCACATGCCTAGAGCCCATGCTCTGCAACAAGAAAGCCACTGCAACGAGACACTTGCGCACCAGAATGAAGAGCAACCCCTGCTCGCTGCAACTAGAGAAAGCCTGTGAGCTGCAATGAAGACATAGAGCAGCCAAAAAAAAAAAAAAAAATCTATATGAACGGGGTTTGGAATACTGTCCGCCCCACCTGCAAATAAAAATCAAGTTCGGCTTCACTCATCCTGGGTATGATGGCTCTTCCTTCTGTGTCTTTTAAAATAATTTACTTAAGGGAGTTTTTAAAACATTTTATAAATACAGATTTTATTTTGTGTTGGAGTATAGTTGCTTTACAATGTTATGTTACTTTCTGGTGTACAGCAAAGGGATTCAGTTATATATACACATATAGCCATTCTTTTCCTGATACTTTTCCCATAGAGGTTATCACAGAATATTAGGGAGAGTTCTAAAGGAGGTTTCTATATTAATTAATTATGCTGTGTTGAGTCTCAGTGGTGGCACTTAGGCATCTCTTGAGTTGTGGCGCATGGACTCCAGAGCGCCCAGGCTCAGTGGTTGCGGCTTGCTCCAAGGCATGTGGGATCTTAGTTCCCCAACCAGGGATTGAATAGGTCCCTTGAATTGGAAGGTGGATCCTTAATCACTGTACCAATATGGAAGTTCTAAAAAAAAAAAATCAGAGTTTTTTTTTTTTTTTTTTAAAGCAAGGAAATACTGGAAAATCATAAAATTCAGGGCAGAGGAGACCTTTGGGGTGAGGCAGGCAGCCAATATCAATGACGTTCTAACGGTAGAGTCTGACGATAGGCTACTGTGTATGCACTTTGCTCCTCTGCCTTGTCAAGTGCGTGTATTGTTCCATCAGTCAGCGTCCAGATGGAAAGAGATAGCACACTCACAGTGGGTAATTTGGGGAATGATGGGGACAGGCACAATGGTTAAAGGAAGGGCCAGGGGACGGGAGCCTAATGGAGGATAATGCAGTGCCTTCCTGCTGCCGACCATGGGGTCCCATCACTATCTTTAGCTGAAAGGGGCAAAAGGAGGGTGTGGTCCTCAGAAACTGGAGTCAGGGCCTGAAACGGACAGATGCTTCGAATCCACAGGGACTCTGCACGGAAGGGACAAACACCCTGGTCTTTCCCCTCCTACCCCCTGACCTCCTGCTGATGCCTCCCACTGGCAGAACCCAACGCAACTGGAAGCCGGAGGTGAAGGAAATTGATTGATCTGATCCTTGGGTGAGCCTCCTGGTTAAAGACCTTTTGCACATGTGTTTTTCATCTACTCTTTTTTATTTTATTTTAAATGTTTATTTGTCTGTGCGTGCTAATTCTCTTTGGTCGTATCTGACTCTGTGTGACCCTATGGACTGTAGCCTGCCAGGCTCCTCTGTCCATGGGATTTCCCAGGCAAGAATATTGGAGTGGGTTGCTGTTTCTTTCTCCAGGGGATCTTCCAGACCTAGAAATCAAACCTGCATCTCCTACATCACAGGTGAATACTATATTCCAATAAAAATTAATTTAAAAAATCAGTATTCAGGTCACGTGAAATTAAATTACAGGGATGAAAATGGAAGTATTAGTTGTCCTGCTGCTGCTGCTAAGTCCAGTCATGTCCAATTCTTTGCGATCTTATGGGCTATAGCCTGTCAGGCTCCTTTATCCATGGGATTCTCCAGGCAAGAATACTGGAGCGGGTAGCCATTCCCTTCTCCAGGGGAATCTTCCCAACCCAGGGATGGAATCCAGGTCTCCTGCAGGGAGATTCTTCACCCTCTGAACCCCACATGCCTGTGGGGATCATGTGCAGCATGATGGGGATCTTAGTTCCCTGACCAGGGATCGAATCCTTGTCCTCTGCAGACTCCAAAATAATTTTTTTTTTTATTGAGATAGCATTTATATGCCATAAACATTGCCCTGTTTAAGTGCACAATTCTGTGGGTTTGGGTGGATTCATAAGCTTATGCAACCATCACCATTATCTACTTTTAGATATTCTTTTGCAGGTATTCCAACCTTGCTTCAAAAATCCAGTACAGACGGAGCAGAAAGGAGGAACTGATTTGAAAAAATATTAAGTAACCCCTGCACTGACTCAAAGAGATCTCTTCTGAGGGTCCGGGATTCTCCTTTCAGTTTCCCTTTTATTGAAAGAGGCTCTAAAGACCAGCATAGACCGAGTTGGATGGCCCCAGACTAGATTCCTGCCTCTCCCCACCCCTCCCAACCCTGTCTCTTGAAACTGGGGATGTTCTGAGTGACTCCATCTCATAAGGCTGCCGAGCAAACTTTAATTAAAAAACTTTGCCTGGAGCTTGGCATTCCAAGGTGGTTATTGAACCCAAAACCACAACAAATATTCCAAGTGAAATGAAACAGTCCAGAGGACTTTGGTTTCAGCACTTTATTGCTAGTCCTGCTTGGTAGAAGATGACACCAGGGGAGTCACCTGCCCAGGGCAACCCACTGAATGAAAGGCAAAATCAGCATTTACACCCAGAGTCCATTTGCTTCCGAATTCTCAAGAGGAGGGCCAAGAAATGTGGGGGACACGTCTCAGGGTTCAGACGGAATCCTTATTGGTTTAAAAAAAAATTAAATTGTGGAAAAGTATATACAATACAAAAGGTGTCATCTTTACTATTTTTTTTTTTTGGCCGACGCATGCAGGATCTGAGTTCCCTGACCAGGGATCGAACCTGCACCCCTTGCATGGAGAGCATGGGGTCTTAACCACTGGACCACCAGGGAAGTCCCTCTTCACTATTTTTAAGTGTATAGTTGACTAGATTTTTTTTTAAATTTGCTCATTTATTTTTAGCTGTGCTGCATCTTCATTGCTGTGTGCCGCCTTTCTCTAGTCGCAGTGAGCAAGGACTGCTCTCTAGTCTAGTCCTCTCTAGCTGTGGTACTTGGGCTTCTCGTTGCAGTGGCTTCTCTTGTTGTAGAGCATGGGCTCTAGGGCTCTCGGGCTTCAGTAATGGTGACTCCCAGGCTCTAGAGCACAGGCTCAACAGTTGTGGCACACAGGCTCAGCTGCTCCGCAGTGTGGGGGATCTTCCCTGTTCAGGGATTGTCTTCTACACGGGCAGGTGGATTCTTTACCACTGAGCCACCAGTGAAGCCCCTCCAGTTCATTAGTGATAAGTATATTTACAATGTTGTGTAACTGCCACCACCATCCCTCTCCAAGAACTCTTTCTTCATCTTGCAGAATTGGAACGCTATCGCCATTAACCACTAACTGTCCATTCCCCCATTTCCCAGCCCCTGGCACCCACCATTCTACTTTGTCTCTTTGAATCTGACTCCTCTGGGACCTCATATAAGTGGAATCATACAGTATTTATCCTTTTGTGTCTGGCTTCTTTCACTCAGCAGAGTGTCCTCACGTTTCATCCATGTTTTAGCACGTGTCAGAATTTCCTTCCTTTTTAAGGCTGGATACATACTCCATTGTACAGATGGATCACAGTTTGTTTATCCAGGCATCTGTTGATGGACATTTGGGTTGGTTCCTCCTTCTGCCTATTGTGGACAACGCTGTGCTGAACATGGGCGTACAATATCTTTTCAGTTCTTTTGGGTAATACCCAGGAACGGAACTGCTGAGTCGTATGATAATTTTATTTCACTGTTTGAGGAACTGCCTTACCACTTTCCGTAGGGGCTGCACCGTTTTACATTCTTACCAACAGTGCCTGCCTAATGCCTAACGTGCCAAGTGCTCGGTCAGGTCCGACTCTTTGTGACCCCATGTACTGTAGCTTGCCAGGCTCCTCTGTCTATGGGATTTTCCAAGCAAGGATACTGGAGTGGGTTGCCGTTTCCTTCTCCAGGGGGTCTTCCCGACCCTGGGATTGAACCTGAGTCTCCTGTGTCTCTGCATTGCAGGTGGATTCTTTACCTGCTGATCCATCTGGGATGCCCACCAACAGTGCACAGGGTTCCAATTTCTTTACATCATTGCAAACACTTGCTATTTTCTGGGCATTAAAAAAATGTAGTCATGCTAATAGGTGTGAGAAAGGCCCTATTTCTTTTGAATGTTTTTATTTATACATGAGAAATTGAGCTTTATTACCACAGTGATTACTATTAGCTGCAAATATATATTTTATGAAAAAATATACATACATTGCTGGTATGTATGCAAACACATTTTACTGATGGATTGCGTGTGTGCTAAGTTGCTTCCTTCATGTCCAATTCTTTGTGACCCTATGGACTGTAGCTCGCCGGGCTCCTCTGTCCATGGGGATTCTCCAGGCAAGAATATTGGAGTGGGTTGCCATGTCCTCCTCCAGGCGATTTTCCCAACCTAGGAATCGAACCCTCATCTTTTACATCTCCTACATTGGCAGGCAGGTTCTTTACCACTAGCACCACCTGGGAAGCCCTTCTGATGGAGTATGTGACCAGAATGTCTGGAAACCCCTTAGTCAAACCAGCTTTGAGTGTGTGTGTAGGAGGGGAGGAGGGATGGGAATGTTTGGATCATTCCTAAATTCCTAGACTGAAGATAATGAAGTCCAGAGGTTGACTGAGACAGCCTGTCTCATCCTTCAAGGTCCAAGGACAATGCCCCCTCCTCCAGGAAGACTTCCTTGCGTTCCCGGACACAACTCCAGCTCTCTGATCTGGGCTCCTCAGCCCAGGATGCCAGGATCCTAGGGTCCGCTCTCTCTGCTCCTAGCCTTGACCACAGAGGGGTCTGTACCTGGAGGCTGAGTGCTCTCTGGGGTTCCGGCAATGCCCAGACACAAAAATGTGTCAGGCAGAGTTTGTTGAATGAATGAATGAATGAATGAGTGAAGGGTCGTACATCCAGAGAGGGGTGTGAACTAAAGAGGCTTGGTTGTTCAGGGGTGAGGAGGGTTGGGTGAGGCTCTGTTCATCGGGGCCACACTGGGGTGCGGAAGCAGCTGCAGGCCAGGCACCGAAGGCCAAGGTTGAGGAGGCGTGGCCAGCGGAAGAGCAGGCAGTGGGAGGTTCGCACATACAGGCTGCCGGAGGGGTCCATGGCCTTGAGTGCGATCAGTGGAGTGTAGCGGGTGTTGGTCCGTCGGCGCAAGGGTGGTCTGGCCGAGCCGATGACCTTGACGATGACCTGTGGGGTGGAGTCCTGAGCTCTGGGACCCAAGGAGGGGCAGGGTTTCTGTAGGGAGGGGCCCCCTCACATACCTGAGTCATGTCTTGGGGCTCCAGGCCCCACCTCACCTTGGCTACATCCTGTGGGCTCTGTCCCACGTTGTGAAAGAGCTCCCTGGAGGCTGGGAGGTACAGATCTCGAAAGTAGCTCAGGGTGTCAGGGTCGGTGCCTGGGAACTCGGCTGTGGAAACCTGCTCTAGGAGCTTGCCCTCAAATTCTGTGACAACCGGGCCTGGCTCCACCAGGGAGATGCTGAGAAAAGGGGGAGGGGAGAGAGTCTGGTGCCCCCCAAATGCCAGATACCCCATTTTGTCTAATACTGTCTCTCTCTCTGTCTCTGTTTTTTTTTTTTTTTGTGGCTGCATGACATGTAGGATCTTAGTTCCCTGACCAAGGATTGAGCCCATGCCTCTTGCATTGGAAGTGAAGTCTTAACCACTGGACCGCCAGGAAAGTCTCCGATACTGTCCCTCTTTTCTCCTCACTTCCTCATGTCTCCCATTGTTATTTCATGCCTCCTTGCTCCCACCCGTCTCCTCTGCTACTCCTCTCTCCTTGTCTGTCCTGCCACTGCCTCCATCCCCCCATCACTGTCCAAATGCCCGCCTCACAAGATGTTGAACTGTAGCAGCTGGACAGCCAGACTTTCGAAGAACCCCTCCATGGCAAACTTGGAGGCCGAGTAGACTTCGTTGAACACGACACCTGAGAAGATGGCAGGAAGGCAGGCCCTTTGGGGGTCTGGGTGGTGGGCTTGGTGGGTCCAGAGGGATGGGGTCTTGGGAGACAGAGCAAAGAGGATTTAGAGATCAGAGGATATCTGGGGCCAATGTGGTGGGTGTATGGTAGTGTGTTATGGGACCATGTGGGGTCAGGATGAAGTTGGGGTGCCAGGTCCCAGCTCTTCCTTGCAGTGTTCCATCCATCCTTAGTCCAAGGAACTCTCCTATTTCCCTCCATCCTCTAAACGCTTGGGCCGCTTGGTCATGGGATTCCTGGGATCCACAAGGACAACCCCACTCACCAGGGTCTTTATTGGCCCCTTTATTGAACAGTGAATGTGTCCCCCCAAAGTCAGGGAGTGTAGCTGGAAGAGGGACCAGAGAGCTGGGTAAATGCAGATTTTCCATGTCAGGGTTACAAGTAGGGTGGATTCCTTAGGGGGCTGCTGGAGAGAGAGGCAGCTCCAAGGAAATTTCCAGGGAGAGGAAGGAAGTTGAGAGGAGTTCAAGGAGGAAAGAGCAGGCACAAGGATGGCAAGTAGGTGGCCTCCATAGTAGGCCTATAGCAGACATCTCTAGTCAATCACCACTCTCTTTCCTGCAGAACCTCAGAGTCCCTGATCTAGACATCTCTGGGGTCTGATGGGATCTGGCAAGAAGGAGTCTCCGGAGGAGTGCTGATGGTTCCTTTCAATTTTGTGGGATGGTTGGAAGAGATTTTTGGAGGTCTCCAGAAGTGGGGTTGATAATGGATGTGGATGGCCATTGGCAGCATGTATACCAGCCCTGTCTACTGCTGTACCATGGTAGACATAATTAATCTATCCCAGAACTTCTTCCTCCTGAAGTTCAGTATTCTTCTCAATGCAGGCCTATGTAGGGAATATGAGTTAAAACCTAGTTGCCATCCTTCCAGCTGGGGGAGGGTCAGACACTGGGAGGATTCCCAGCATTGGATCCTCAGGACTCACCCTGCAGCCCCATGACACTGCTGACCACCACGATGTGGCCCTGTCGCCTCCTCTTCATGCTGGGAAGCACAGCTTTGACCAGCCGGACAGCCCCAAAAAAGTTGGTATCAAAGACGTTCTGCATGGCAGCTAGGCTGAGCCCTTCCAAGGGCCCCACCAGGCCCACTCCAGCATTATTCACTAAGGTGGGTAGGAGTGAGGGTTACTTTGAAGTCCCCCAACCCTTCTAGGGTCACTTTCCCAATTGTTCCCCCCTCACTAAATTGTTCCCCCCTCCCCCCACTCCAGGTCTGGGGTTAATCCAGGGTATCTAGGGCAGACAAATGTGGAGCCTTGAAAATCTTTAGATACAGTTTAGCATTTGTTATAGGGGACTCTTAACCCTGGGTGGGGAAGAGGACTGCTGGGAACAGCCTCTCCTTCAATGCATGAGCAATTCAGCTCTGACCCCAAATTGCATCAAAACAGCCACATCCACCCCTTCTTAGAGGACCATTTAGGGACCATGAGTTGCTTCTTCATCATGCTCCTTTCCCTCAATGACTCATCAAATTAATTTCCCCAACCACGTATGGTTTTCTTCATACGTGAGAAGTTCCATTAAAAAAAATCCACCCTATTCCCAGATCTCAATTTATTTTTTGTTTCTTTAATAAACTGAATGGTATCCTGGGCTCTTAGCCAACTGGTCTACCCCTTCCATACAGTGTCAGAGGTTGCTGGTCAAACAATAGGGCTGGTTCCCAGACACTGGAGAGGGCTTGCTGTGATTGAGGATCTCTGCTTAGGCCAAGGAGGAGGCAAGTGACCCCAGGGGATGCTCAGACTCACCCAGCACGTCCACTTCCCCTCCCTGGATGCAGCTGAGACACTGGGCCACTGACTCATCACTGCACACGTCCAGCTGGGCCACGGTGAGGGTCTGACCCAGAGCCTCCCCAGCGGCTGCCTCCAGTGTCCCCTTCTTTCCCAGGTCCCTCATGGTGGCCACCACTGGGAACAGAGAGCAGAGTTGGAGCAGGCACTGGGGTTCCTTTACCCTATGAGTGAACTTCCATGTTCCTGTGATACTGCATGAGGAATGTCACAGAAGAATGGAGACTCATAGGTTTACACATCTACATTCACCATACAATCACAAATGCATACTTATGTACAGACATTTATATGTACCTCCATCCATCCATCCATTCATCTAACAAACATTTATTTACGTTCACTTTACCCTATGCCCTATTTGAGGTGCAGAGGCTATCCCATGAAATAAGATAAAGTGCATGCCCTCAAGGAATTCAGAACCAGTAGGTAAGACAATAAAATAAACATAGAACAGGTTGGCTTGAGAAAGGAAATGCCTGCACATCTAAAGTCAACATATGCCTGTTATATGGAGTGAAGTAAGTCAGAAAGACAAAAACAAATGTTGTATATTACGCATATATATGGAATCTAGAAAAATAGTACTGGTAAGCTTATTTGCAGGGAAGGAATGGAGACACAGATGTAGAGAATGGACACAGTGGGGGAAGGAGAGGGTAGGATGAATTGAGAACGTAGCATTGACATATATACACTACCACGTGTAAAATAGATAGTGGGAAGCTGCTGTTTAACACAGGGAGCCCAGCCTCCATTCTGTGATGACCTAGAGGAATGGGAGTGGGAAGGAGGGGATATAATAGAATTGTGGCTGATTCGCATTGTATGGCAGAAACCAACACAACATTGTAAAGCCACTGTGCTGTGCTAAGTCACTTCATGTCCAACTCTTTGTGACGCCATGGACCATAGCCTGCCAGGCTCCTCTGTCCATGGGATTCTCCAGGCAAGAATACTGGAGTGGGTTACCATTTCCTTCTCCAGGGGATCTTTCTGACCCAGGGATTGAACCCGTGTATCTCACGTCTCCTGCATTGGCAGGTGGGTTCTTTATAACTAGCACCACCTTATCCTCCAATAAAAAAATAAAGTCAACATATGTGCAAATATGCACATGTAAGTATGAATAGCCACATTTACATCATCAGCATAGATTGCAATTTATTGAATACCTACTATGTGCCATATACTATGCTAAACATTTTTTAATAAGTGCTAACTCTAATCCTCACAGGAATCCTATGATTAGGTCATTGACTTATTTTCCAAAGATGGCCACAACATCTTTTATTGCTCATGCTCTTCTACAATGTAGCTTCTCACCCAGCAGGACATGAAATCTGATTCTTGAATCCTGTGACTAGCTGGGAATCAATAGACTGTGGTAAAGGTAACACTGTGTGGCTTCAGAGATTAGGATGGAAAAGATGTTGCAGTTTCTGCCTTGCTTGCTGGAACACTTACTCTTGAAGCCTTTAGCCACCCTATAGCAGCCCTATCCTGAGGCCACCATGCTGGGAGGAAGCCCAAGCCAACCCAGACAGAAAGACCCCATGAAGCAGCCCCGAGATGACTGGAAGGGAGCGAGATGTCTGCCCAACCCTGACATGTTCCAGTCTCCTCTGTTGTAGCCTTTGACCTTGAGCCTGAACTGCCCAGCTGAGCTCTTCCAAATTCATAACCTTTGTAAATCTCTCAAGATAGATGATCACAGCTGTTGTATGCCATACATTTTTGGGTGCTCTGTTTTTAACAGTAGTAATCAGAACACATAGATAATGTTATTATCCCCATTAACTCACCAAGTCTCAACAAAATGAAGTTTCTTGCCTAATTTATCCTTGTTGTTTAGTTGCTAAGTCAAATCTGACTCTCTGCGACCCCATGGACTGTAGCCCGCCAGGCTCCTCTGACCATGGGTTTTGCCAAAGTTGTGCATCTCTCTAAGACAGAGAGCAGAGCCCTGGGAGAAGCAGCCTTGCCAAGTGGGGCAATGTCCTCACCCTTGCATCCTCCTATTAAGTAATGGCCCTTTGGATGCTTCGACTCTAGTGTGCTCTGGGTCAGAGGTTCTGGGTGGGGTGCAGATTGGGGCCATTGACCCTAGAGCGGCAGGAGGCCAAGTCTTTAGATGTACAGCGCCCTCCCCTCCCCAAACCCTCAAGGTCAGGGTCACTTAAGAGGCTTATCACTGAATAGTAATCTGGGGAGGCATGGGGGAGGGGAATGCGTAAGTGAAACCTCAGAAAAGGGCTGTCCTCCCCAGCCAGCCCTTCTAAAAATATCACACACGCCTACCCCGCTTCCTTTATTTTGCTTCTGACCACTCATCAGCACTAGCCACATAATACAATTAAATTATCTGTTTAATATTTGTCTTCCCTCTCCTCCCCCAGATTTTTGTCTTTTTTTTTTTTTTGCAGCTGTATTTCCACACCTAAAACCTGAGACCCAACAGGTGCATCAGAAGCTTTCTTTGGATGGGGGATGATTCACAAGCAGAGGTGGGAAGGGGGCCTCTCGGTGTTCTGGGTTCTCTCCAAGTTCACCAAGGCAGCTGAAGGCATGGACTATCGGAAATAGTTCGGGGAGAGCTGAGGGGTCCTGGGAAACCATGCCCACTCCTGTCTTTCCTGGCCTGTCCTCCCCACCTCCAGGCCCCTTACCCTGGTAGCGCTGCCTGGGGTCATGAGCCAGCTGCACTGCCAGCTCCAAGCCGATCCCAGAGGAGCATCCTGAGATGAGTACAGTCCGGGGTGCATCAGCCATGTTGATTCCTCCCTGGACGCGTGACCTCCACTGGCCAGCAGCTGACTCCCACCACCTGTCATCCGATCATCTGCTCTCTCCTAAGCACCCTCCACCTGATCCCCAGCAGCGTGAAGGGACCCTGGGATCCCTCGATTATGAACTGACCTTGCACAGGCAGCCACGGGGCGGGAGGATGGTGGGGGTGGGGGTGGGGGGAAGAATCCCTTAACTTCAATATAGTCCTTTCTTTTTATCTGTCAAATATTTCCTTTCCTCCCCAATACACTCATAACTGGGGGCTTTTGTTATGATGATAAGTTATTCAGGGCTGGGGGGGGGGCGGAGTTGGGGTGCATGGGGAATGAGCAGGGGTGTTCTCTTGCTGTTTCTACCCTGGGCAAAGAATCTCTGGTGGAGAGAGTGTGGTCCCAGAAGTGTCCTTTCAAAGAGAGAAAGGGCAGAGAAATGGCAGAAGATAAGGTTAGACTATAGGAAGAACTTCCCAACAAAACAGGGCAGGGCAGGAACTTCATGGGTCTTCAGCTAGGGAAGTCTTGGTCTCCGGGTGTCCCTGAAGAGGGAAGAGAAATGACTTGAGGAGATTCCCTCTCCTCCTCCCACTCAGGGCCCCCCCTCCCCCTCACGCCAGATGGGTCCCCACCCCCTCCTCCCCAGGGACACAAAGTCTCTTTGTGTAAGAGTCAGAGGCCGGGAGGGAGGCTTCTCCCTCTTCCCCATGGGGGGCGGGGCAGTTCTGGGCCCGGGACACGCCCCTTGGGTTCCTCCCTGCGGAAGCTCTCAGATCCTGCCTGTCTGCGCTTGTTCAATTGCACAGACAGCTCCGCCTGACCTGACCCCCTGGGTCCCCCTCACACTGGGGTGGGGAGGGTTCCCAGTGGGGTGAAGGGAGCGTTCTGCTTCACCCCAGGAATGACAGGGGTCCACCCCTCCCTGCAGCAGTGCCCTGCTTGAGGGTAGGACCAGACTCCCTGATTTAATAGGGAAATGCGTAAGGATTCGGAGTTTTGCCTGGGACGTCCTGCTGGGATCTGAGTCTGGGAGAAGAGCGAGGAGGATGGAGGTGGGGGGCTTTATTTGAAGATTAAGAGTTTGGGTTTCTCTGGTGGCTCAGACAACAAAGAATCTGCCTGTGATGCAGGAGACCCAGGTTTGACCCTGGGTCAGGAAGATCCCCTGGAGAAGGAAAAGGCAACCCACTCCAGTATTCTTGCATGGAGAATTCCATGGACAGAGGAGCCTGGCAAGCCATAGCCCATGAGGTCTCCAAAGAGTCAGGCATGACTGAGCACACACAGGGGAGACAGGGTGAGGCTGGTACCTTATTGTGGGGTCAGACAGGTGGGTGAGGATTTAGCATCAGGCTGGGACCCCATTTAGGGGCCTGACTGAGACAAAGGATCTGGTATAAAGCTCTAGCCTCTAATTCCAGGCCCTAGATGGAGGCTGCAGGTTTGAAAGCAACTAAGCTCTTCGACAGAGCCTGTTTGGAGAATAAGTCTGGGACCCTGGAATTTAAGGCTGGGTGGGAATGACCCTCCTCCACTACTGTTATTGTTTAGTCGGCCAGTTGTGTCTGACTCTTTGCAACCCCATGGACTGAAGTATACCAGGCCTCCCTGTCCCTCACCATCTCCTGAAGTTTGCCCAAGTTCATGTCCATTGCATCGGTGATGCTATTCAGATATCTCATCCTCTGATGCACTCTTCTGCCCTCAATCTTCCCCAGTATCAGGGACTTTTCCAATGAGTCGGCTGTTCACATCAGATACTGGAGCTTCAGTTTCAGCAGCAGTCCTTCCAACCAGTATTCAGGTTGATTTCCCTAAGATTTGATGGGTTTGATCTCCTTGTCCAAGGGAGTTTCAGAAGTCTTCTAAAGCACCACATTTCGAAGGTATCAATTCTTTGGCATTCTGCCTTTACCCTCCACTGTCACAACTGTACCTGACCACTGGGAAGACCACAGCCTTGACTATACGGACCTTTGCCGGCAGAGTAATGTCTGTATTTTCCACCACACTGTCTAGGTTTGTCATTGTTTTCCTGCCAAGAAGCAGTCGTCTTCTGATTTCATGGCTGCAGTCATGGGGCCAAGTGCCATGATCTTAGTTTTTTTTTTTTTTTTTTAATAATATTTAGTTTTAAGCCGGCTCTTTCACTCTCCGCTACTGTGGGGTGGGGCAAAAAGGGCCCAGCTCCCGGCCCAGGGCTCCACCCTTAGCCGTCCAATCAGCGCTCAGCACAAACTTTCCCAATTCCCCACACCAGCTGTCAGCTGCCCCCCCTCCCTTGAGCTCCGCCTGGCCGGGCGCTGGAGCGCAGGGAGAGGCCAGGGCGGGGTCTCGGGCAGTCTCCTGCGGATCCCGAGTGGAGTCGGCCGCGGAGGGACTGCACCGAGCCCGAGGAGACGCCGCGCCCCGCAGGCGCCCGGGCTGGTCCCCCGCCTTGAGTGTGGGCCCCGCCGGGATGGGGAGTCGCCGGGGCCCGGGCCAGCCGCGGGCCGGCCTCTGCCTGCTCCTGGCCTCTTTGCAGCTTCTGCCCCGGACGCAGGCCGGTGAGCTGGGAAAGGGGAAATAGGACCTGGAGTGCAGGGTCCAGCGAGGCTCCCAGAGACGCCGCGGAGTGGGGAATGCGGGTGTGCACGTTGCGTGGGGCGCTAGTGTTTGGGCGGTTTGCGGGTGTGACAGTTTGGGGAGGCATGGAAACATGTGACCCTGTTTCGTGGTGTGTGCATGGGAATGCATGCAATTTATAGGTATGTGTGCGTGCGCAGCCATGAGCTTGGGGGCATTTAGAGTGAAATTATGTGTGTGCTCGGAGTGGGAGTTGACGATTGTATGGATATGGGCGATGGGATAATCCCTGGGAGAATCTGTGATTGAGTTGTATTGCGAGTGTGTGTCTGTGTGTGGGGCTGATTTTTAAGAATAACCGCGCGTGTTATGCGTGTGTCTCTGATTGTGTGTCTCTGGGTGACGCTATGAGGGCTGTGGTTGTGACTTGGGGGATACATAGGTAAATAACTGCCCATGAGGATCATTCTAAGGGGGATGGTAGGTGGGGACTTGTAGGGGAGAGGGTTGACCTGGGATTCAGAGCTCCCTTGGCGGCTCCCCAAATGGCTTCACCTTATTCTTCCTCTTCCTCCTTTGTGCCCAGTTAGCGCACTCCCACCTCCTTTCCCCCACATCCCTGCCCCCCTCCCCCACCCCGCGCTCCCCAGAGCCGGGATCAGCACCATGGACAGGGCCTCGGGAGGGCCCTGGGGAGGGGCGAGACGGGGCGGGGCTCAGGGAAGGGAGGGGCGGAGTGCGGGCCGGGTGGTGGGGGGAGTGGAAGTTGCTCCCCCAAGCTGAGCAAGCCTCGGGTGTTTTTCCCGAGGAATTTCTCAGGGCCCCCCCAGGGGGTCCCGGGGGCCGCCGGACGGATGAGTCAGCGCTGACGCACGCCCAGCTGTGCGGTTCTGGCAGGACGCCACGCCCCGCCCCTCAGGGTTCTGGGTCGGGGGCGCCCCGGGCTTTGGGAAGGTCGTGGTTCTTCAAGTGTGACTGAGGGGGCTTCCCTGGTCTAAGATACCCCAAGTCAGGCCCTCCCGGTAATCCTCCACTAAGGTGAACTCAGACGCAGCCCACCCCCACCCGAGCACCCTGGCCCCTCCAACTTTCTCACTTTCTCAGCAGTTCAGAGAGGTCCCTGTTCACGCAGATGATCCCAAATTAGCCTATGCCCCATTCCCACGCTCACACATCCACACAGTCGTGCGATCTTACGCACGCATTCCGAATATAAGGCCCCTGGGACGCCAAGAATGTTAAACACCTGATGCCCACGCCCAGGCAACCCCATCAGCCGTCCGCCACACGGCCTCGGCTTTTGTCACCCGCCTACACTTTCAAACTCTCACGCGTTCTTCCACTGGCATCCACACAAAGCAGTAAATATTCTCAACCAGTCACCCACTCGCTGACTTGGCCTCAGGCTCACAGTTAACCCCACGCCTGCATCTGTTATAGCTCGAGTTTGAGCTATAACAATCACAGATTTCCCTGAATCACCTGCAGAACCTCTGACTCACTGCTGGGACCCCAGAACAAGTCCAAGAACTGCACCTAAACACTCCATCATAGGCCAAATACTCACAGACATAGAGACACCACAAAGAACATGCTCAGCTAGTCCCTGGACCATATAGAGTCAGTCATACACATGCCTGCAGTCTCACCCACATACACTATGGCACGTATACACATTTGCACATTCATATATAAGCTCCCCTACACATCTGAGGGGTCCCAGCCATGTCCCAGCCTGATCCCTGCCTGCCTTTCTCCAGATGCTAGACCCCACCCAGCATCTCCCTGGGGTCCTAAGCAGCACCTGGGAGAGTCTGTGGGGAGAAGGGCAAGCTGGGTGCTCGACAGACCCCCACCTTCTGGTCCTGCAGGCAGAACTCAATGCCTCTTGTGTATTTCCTTGTCACCAAGCCAGCTATGAAAAGAAAGGCAGTTAGTTTCTGAAAGGCCATGACAGAAGGAACACAGATTGAAGTAGGAGACATTTGGGTTAGATGATGGGGAAGGCTTTTAAAATGTGATTGAGCAGTCGGTCGAGGGGAGATCCTTCTGAGTTTGGGTGAAAGGAGAGCCTGGGAGAGCCATGCTGGGTGGAATCATGGATCTCAGCCCTCCCCGGGGCTCCAGCCTGCAGAGAGGGCAGCTGGGCTGATTATTCCACCCAGGAGTGACCCTTGTGGTCAGGAGAGCCTGGGAGTCCAGATCTTAGCCCCAGGGGGCTGTAACCCAAATACCTCTTAATGACAGCCCAGCCACAGAACAGGCAATTCAGGCAATTAAAGATGAGGCTGGTGGAAGCAGCAGAGTTGGGCGGGGGGGTTGGGAGGGTGGGGGGAGTGGGTATGGATAGAAAGAGAGAGAGAGAGAGAGAGAGAGAGAGATGGGAGAGTAATCCACACATAGAGATAGAGAGAGGCATGCAGAGAAAAACAGATGTGAGAACCAGGGAAGTACCAAGAGGCAGAGACAGAGAGAGCTAGAGAGGGAGAGCGAGCGTGAGTTAGCAAAAGAGAGAGGGAGAGGGACTGATTCAGAGTTGGACACAGAAAGTGGGATGGGGAGAAGGCGGGGAGGGGGAGAGAAGGAAAAATAGCAGAAGTTTGGGGCAAGAGAGAGCTGAGGCTGGAACAGGGCTCTGTAGTCTGGTGAATGCAGGATCTGACCCAGGAGGAGCGGAGATGGGAAGCCCACATCTGAGCCCCGATCTCCCCCAAGTCTGGCCCCTCACCCTGGCTCCCCAATGGTGAGCTCAGCTGAGCCGCCCCCGGGGTGAGGTCATGGCAGATTCGGCAGAATCTGGCTCCTGCCAAGAGGCTGGGTCAGGGGGTCAGTGGGACAGTCTGCTGAGGGGAGGGGGATCAGGCAGGGGCTTTGGGCCCAGGGGAGGACCCCACCCACCCTTGCCCAGCCATGTGGTTCTACTTAGCACTGGCCAGGCTGCACCGGGTGGGGCTGGTAGGACAGCCTGGGTTAAGATCTGACTGGACCAGTCTCTTCCTTTGCTGGGATGAGAGGGAGAGGGTCAGAGGGAGGAAGTCAGGAGGTTATCAGGGAGAGGTGGTCAGAGGAGAAGGTCGGAGAGGGTGATGAAATGGGGAGGTCACGGGTTGAAAGAGACTGGGATAGGCAGAGGAAAGAGGTCGGGGGTAGTCAGAAGGAGACGGTCAGGGTCAGGCAGAGGAAGGTCAGAGGGCATGGCCAGAAATCAGTGGGGATCAGATAAAGTGTGGTCAGAGGGAAGAGATCCAAAATGGCAGTGGTCAAAGAGAGGAAGTCCTGGGCGATGGTGGTCAGAGGAAGAAGCCAGGAGAGGTGGTGGTCAGAGGGAGGAAGTCATGGGTGAATGTTGTCAGAGGAAGTCATGGACGAGCGTGGTCAGAGGGAGGATGTCCGAGGGAGTGGAGCCAAGGGAAGAGGTGGGAAGGACATACAGAAGGAGCCCCTCCTCTCTAAGCGGGTTTCCCCTGGCAAGGGGGCTTCAGGCCTGGGAAGCAGCCCCAGGGAGCTGGTGCGGGGGAGTGTGGAGAGGGGGACCGCCTGGCTCTGGGGCTCAGGCCAGGAAGCTTTGATTCATCCCAGAACTAGGTCAGCTTTTTTTTCTTCTCACCAAAAACCAAGGGAAAAAAAACAGGAGTCAACAAGCTGATGAGGCCGGAACAGCTGTGGAGGGGTGAGGGGAGCACGGGTCCCAGGCCTGCTCCTTCCCCCGACCCATAAACACAGTTGGGGATGCTGAGTCCTCCAAACTGGAGTTGCTCACACAGAGTCCTGGGCTTGTTCTAACTGCCCTGCACCCCGCCTTCTTTCTCTAGTAGATCCTGTGGATGTGCTGAAGGCACTGGGCATGCGGGGGGGCCAGGCTGGTATCCCTGAGGGACCCGGCCTCTGCCCCCAGAGGGTCCCGGAGGGCGACCGAGCATTCCGGGTGGGCAAGACTGGCACACTTGGTGTCCCCACGCAGGAGCTCTTCCAAGGTGAGTCGGGGCCAGAGGGGCTGTGGGTCATCCTGGCAGCTGGGGTCACAGCATGAACTGCCCCCTTCCCTCTGCCCTCCCAGATGGGCACTTTCCTGAGAACTTCTCCATCCTGATCACCCTGCGGGGCCAGCCGGCCAACCGTTCTGTCCTTCTGTCCATCTATGATGAGGGCGGCGTCCGGCAGCTCGGCTTGGCCTTGGGGCCAGCTCTGGACCTCCTAGGTGACTCCTTCAGCCCCCTCCCCCAGCAGGTCAACCTCACGGATGGCAGGTGAATATGGGGAGGGTGGGGGATCCCGGGAGGGTGAGTGAGGAGCACCCCTCCACTGAGACTGTGTGCTTGCAGGTGGCACCGTGTGGCAATCAGTGTGGACGGTGGGATGGTGACCCTGGTGGCTGATTGTGAACCTCAGCTCCCCATGTTGGCTCAGGGACCTCGATTCATCAGTACAGCGGGACTCACTGTGCTGGGGACCCAGGACCTTGGCGAGGAGACTTTTGAGGTAGCCTTTCAGGGATTGGGCTTCCCTGAAAGCTCAGTTGGTAAAGAATCCGCCTACAATGCAGGAGACCTCGGTTCGATTCCTGGGTCAGGAAGATCCACTGGAGAGGGGATAGGCTACCCACTCCACTATTCTTGGGCTTTCCTTGTGACTCAGCTGGTAAAGAATCCGCCTGCAATGTGGGAGACCTGGGTTTGATCCCTGGGTTAGGAAGATCCACTGGAGAAGGGAAAAGGCTGCCCACTCTAGTATTCTTGCCTGGGGAAGTCCATGGACTGTATAGTGCATGGGATTGCAAAGAGTCAGACATGACTGAGTGACTTTCACTTCACTTCACTTCAGTGATGGGGAAACTGAGGCAGAGGGCTGAAGGAAGGTTTGTCTGCAGCCTGAATCTGGAGAAGAAATGGAAGAAGAGAACTATCCAGCTTCAATTCAGCACCAGGAAGCTGAGAGAAGGGAGCCCATGTGTTGTAGTGCATCTTTGGTGTCTGTCTGTGAGACTGTAAAACCACGATTCAATCATTTGTGATGGTGCATGCTAGGCTTAGGCTTCACAGGTGGCACTCGTAGTAAAGAACCTGCCCGGCAATGCAGGAGACAAAAGAAACGTGGGTTTGACCCCTGGGTCGAGAAGATCCCCTGGAGGAGGAAATGGCAACCCACTCCAGTATCTTTGCTTGGAGAATCCCATGGACAGAAGAACTTATCGGACTATAGCCCAAGGGGTCACAAAGAGATGGACACGACTGAAGCGACTTAGCATGCACACACGTACTTAGCTTAAGGTGGGAGGATAAGACTGTGATGCGTGACCACACTGGCTGTTGTGATGGTGTGTGTTGCCAGCAAGGCAAGGTGTCATGAGGCTCTGTGACAGACGTGTTTTCAATGTGTCATAAAATTGTCATGTGTGTCATAAAAATCCAGGAAACTCATCATCCGGTTTCTTTTTCTAAAAGAAAAAAATGTCTATTGTTATGGCTGTGCTGGGTCTTCGTTGCTGCTGTGGCTACTCTCCAGTTGCAGTCATGGGCTTTCCCCTGTGGTGGCTTTTCTTGTTGGGGAACACGGGCTCCAGGGCACGTGGGCTTTAGTAGTTGTGATGCATGGATTTAGTTTCACTGTAGCACGTGGCATCTTCCTGGACTAGGGATTGAACCCATGTCTGCATTGGCAGATTTTTAACCACTAGACTACTAGGAAAGCTTTTGTTTCCCTTCTCGTCCCTGGTACCTTGAAGGGCACCTGACTCACAGTAGGTGTCACCATGTGCCTAAGAGAAAAGGAACAAATGTGCCTCTGATGGGACAGACGTTTTGGGGTATGGCTTGTGGTTTGGCATTACCCTGATAGAATCTTCCTGCTCTCAGTTTTGGGGTGCAGAGGGATTTCTGGGGCTGTGGTGGGGCTATCCCTTCCTTATACTTAGTAGTGGTGATTTGAGTGGAAAAATACGAGACCCTGCTGCTTGGAATGGGGATTGGGGTCAGGCTGTGGACCCCTTCGCCAACCCCCACTCTCTCCCCAGGGAGATGTTCAGGAGCTGGTGATAAGCCCAGATCCCCAGGCTGCCTTCCAGGCATGTGAGCGGTACCTTCCTGGCTGTGATGACCTGGATCCAACAGTCACCACGGTGAGTATGGGGCTTGTCCTGAGGTCACTGGCTCAGACATCCCTGGCTCCAGGTCTCAGGAATAAGTGAATTCTGAGCCCTGTCCATGGGGCTGAGTGACCCCCGCCCTCAAACCATTCCTAGGCATGAATGACTTTGACCTCCAGTCGCATAACTGACCCTTGGCCCCAGATCATGTATTGACCTTGACCCCAATTCCCAGGGCTGAGTGAGCCCTGGCTTTAAAACACAGGACCAATGGACCATGTGCCAGCATGACCTCCCGTGATCTGAGTGATGGAGTCTCCACTCAGGGCCTCTGGATCTGATTGGAATCCTCTCCCCAGGTCCCTCAGGGGGAGCCAGAAACCCCTCCCCCTAGGCGGAAGGGGAAAGGAAAAGGGAAGAAAAAAGGGCGAGGTCGTAAAGGGAAGGGCAGGAAGAAGAAGAACAAGGAAACTGTGGCTGTGAGTCCTCCTCCTGGCTCCCTGGACAACCAGGTAAGGGGTCTGCCCTTTGCCCGCCCTGCTTCTGGACTCTGATCCCCACTGATCCCTTGTGCCTCATCCAGGGTCTCCCCCTCTGGTCTCCAGTCCCTGACCTTTGACTTATCTCGGCTGACCAATCACTGTTGGGGGGGGGGCTTATCCTGTCTTAGGAGGTCTCTCATATCTTCCTCCCAACCTCCAGTTCTAAGGGTGGGGGTGCTGGAGGGAGGGGACACACCAGATGAGTACATTATTATTAGTGGGGTTCTTGTGAGGGCTACTGTTTAAGAAGAGCCACTAGCTGGGTTCAATGATGGGTTTGTTGGTGCGTCATTGTTTGGCGTTGACTGGTTGGGGTTATTCAGTGAAGGGTCACTCACTGAGGGGACTCATTGGAAAAGACCCTAATGGTGGGAAAGACTGAAGGCAATAGGAGAAGGGGATGGCAGAGGATGAGATGGTTAGATAGCATCACTGACTCAATGGATGTGAATTTGAACAAACTCCAGGAGATAATGGAGGATGGAGTTGCCTGGTCTAATAACATCCATGGGGTTTCAAAGAGTTGGATGTGACTTGGTGAGTGAACAGCAACAACAGCAATTAAGGGCACACTATTTGGACTCCCCGATAGAGATTACTGGTTGACATGGGTTACTGTAAGGAGATATTTATTAAGGTTGATGTTTGGGGGTTTCTAATTGGAGGTCATTCTTGGAAGCCATTGATGGAGGCCATTGTTGGTGTTATTGGTGTCACTAGCTTAAGGCTCATGGTGGGGGAGTGTCATTGTTGAAGATCACTAATTGGGGAAGTCGCCAGTGGGGGACTATTGATGAGAAAGCACTAGTGGGGTCACCAGTTGGAATCACTCGTTGGGGAGTGATTTTGGGGGGATCATGGATGACATAGTTAATTTGGGAGTCCCTGATGGGTAATTAGTTGGGAAGTCATTGATGGGTCATTGGTTAATGAAATTACTGTCCGGGGGGGTCATTGGTTGGAGAGCACTAGTTGAGTTCATTTGTGGGTATTCGTTGTTGGAAGATCACTGGTTAAGAGGATTCATTGGTTAGGGGGTCACTGGTTAGTACTTCTTGTGGGGGTCATTGGTTGGGGAGGTCACTGACTGAAAGAGTAACTTGTTGGGGTCATTGATGGAAGTCGTTAATTGGGGGGCCAGTGATGGGTGACTGGTTATAGGAATACCTGGTGGAAGATCAAGGATACAGATTATTAGGAGGTGTTTTGGTTAGTCATTGGTTAGGATTCTTAATGGGGGTCACTGATCACAGGTTATTAATTGGAGGGTCACTAAATTGGGCTTCCCAGGTGGAGCTAGTGGTAAAGAACCCACCTACAAATGCAGGAGATGCAGATTTGATCCCTGGGTTGGGAAGATCCCCTGGAGGAAGAAATGGCAACCCGTTCCAGTATTCTTGCTTGGAGGATCCCATGGACAGGGGAGCCTGGAAGGCTATAGTCCATGGGGTCAGAAAGAGTCGGATACGACTGAAGTGACTTAGCATGCATGCATGCAATGGTTCATGACTGTAGGAATAATTGGGGGCCATTGATGGTGGTCATCAGTTGGCAGGGCCACTGTTTAGGTGTCCCTGGTAGGTGCCCTTTGTTGGGATCCTTGTTTGGAGGGTCACTGGTTGCATTACATCTGTTCTCAGCATCATGGAGAAAGAGGTTAGCGCTTCAGCCTAGAACAGAGATGCCAGGACTATTCTACCCTTCCTCAGCCCCTTTCTCAGCGCCAACCCTTCACCTGGGCCCCCACCACCCGCTTTGCACCCTGACCCAGTTCCTTTGCAGCTGTCTGGGCCAGCAGGAGCTCGAACTCCCCCTCTGACTGCAGTCTGGCTGGCTGACCGCTGAGCTCTGCCTTGGGAGCGGACACATGAGCTAGGCTTCCGGGAGTCTGGCCCTGAGTGCTGGACATTGACCTTGACCACTGGGCTTTGGATCCAGTCCTGCTGTGCCTCCCAGCCCTGGCCAGCCCCGACCATCCTCCATACAAGAGGGCTCCCCCTGCTGGCTGTCCTCATCCAGCCAGCACACCTTCGCCTCCACAGGCCTGAGGGTGCCCTATATACCTCTGATGTTTTTTGAGAATCCTCCTCTGTCCCCCTCCCTGGACTGAGTGCTCTGGGAGACAGGGTCTGTCTCTTCCTTCACCTTCCTTTTGCCTTTTTTTTTTTTTTTAAGTATCTTCCCTTTTCACCTTAAAAATTATTTATTTATTTATATAGCTGTGCCTTGTCTTAGGCTTCCCTGGTGGCTCAGATGGTAAAGAATATGCCCAGAATGTGGGAGACCCAGGTTTGATCCCTGGGTTGGGACGTTCCCCCTGGAGAAGGAAATGTCAAACCACTCCAGTATTCTTGCCTGGAGAATCCCATGGACAGGGGAGCCTGATAGGCTACAGTCCATGGGGTCGCAGAGAGTTGGACACAATTGAGTGACTAACACTTTCACTGTCTTAGCTGTGGCACGTGGGATCTTTCTTAGTTGCAGCGTGTGGGATCTAGTTCTCTGACCAGGGATTGAATCTGGGCCCCCTGCATTGTGAGCGCAGAATCTTAGCCACTGGACCACCAGGGAAGTTCCCTCCCTTCCGCCTTGATTGACCTGGTACTCTCTCTGTCCTTCCTCCAGACCTCCACTGACATCCCCAAGACAGAGACACCAGAACCAACTCTGTCTCCGACACCCACGCCTTTGGTCATCACCACAACTGTGACCTTTGGTAGCAATGTCACCATCCTAGAGGTTGGTGGGAAGTGGACGGGGCTGGAAGGGAAGGTCCTGGGGTGGTGGTGGCGGCAGACAATGAAGAGCTCGGGGCAAACTTTGGTCTGTTCCAATGTCCTCAGGAGGGCCTGGACCCTGACAATGGAACTGAACTGGAGACCCTGGAGACTGAGTTAGACAGAGAAGATGAAGAAGAAGGTGATCCCACCATGGGCCCCCACTTCCGGGCAGCAGAAAAGTCATGGAATACTGAGTTCCAGATCTTTCCTGTGAGTTTGGGTGGCTTAGGTGCAGGGACTCCTTCCTGGAGCCACACATGGCCACATTCTTTTTTTTTGCTTTCTTTGCTCTTGCCTAGAATGCCTTCCCACCACCCCAGTACAGTTGACAAATATTTATCTACAGATACTGTGCTAATGTGACAGGCATTGTGCTAATGAATGGCTCTGTGGGTAGGGTGATTCATTTGGCTTTTAGTCTAGGCATGATGAGAAGCCCTCTGGAGAGGGAACATGACTTGGGAGTTTTCAAAGCTCTCTCTGGTGCTGAACAGCCTGTGGACTGTAGGGGGAGCCAGAAGGGCAGCAGGGAAACCAGCGGTCTATGCAAAAGGAGAATCCTGCGGACAGAAGAGCCTGGCCCGCTACAGTCCACGGGGTCGCAAAGAGTAGGACACGTCTGAGTGATTAATACACACATGCATGCAAAATAGAAAGTGGTAACCTGGATGAGAGTGGTGGTGGTGGGGGGAGGGCGGAGGGGGCGGACAGAGACAAGTGGACTGACTTGAACCGTGCCCCATTTTGCTCTTGCTGCTGAAGGTGAAGAAAGATGCTAAGATGACTGGGGAGATGCATGGTGGCACCACTGAGTAAGACGGGGAAGCCTGAAGGAGGAGCAGGTGGAAAGGGTCAATGATCTTATTTCGGATGTGCTAAATTGGCAACTGGGCTTGTCTGGTGGCTCAGTGGTAAAGAACCCACCTGCCAGTGCAGGAGACGCTGATTCGATCACTGGGTTGGGAAGATCCCCTGGAGAAGGAAATGACAACCCTCTCCCATATTCTTGCCTGGAAAATCCCATGGACAGAGGAGCCTGGTGGGGGCTTCAGTCCATGTGGTCCCAGACTTGACTGAGCGACTGAACAACAGTGACAAATTGGCAACCCTTGTTCGGTTGTCAGTGCAAGTGATTGGTTAGAAAATTCTGGAGCTCAAGGGGTGGTCTAGACTGGAGATAAAGACTTAGAACTCATTAGCAGAGAGATTCTATCTTTAGTCCAGGGATTGGAGGAGCTTGTCTAGAAAAATACCGCAGATAGGGAAGGCATCTAGGTTCTAGCCTTGATGTTGGACAAGGAAGAAGGTGAATAATCCTACCATCTTACCCTGAGTGCTTGTGATGTGCTAAGCATTGTTTTAACTTCTTCATCCTCCCATGGGATATATAGAGCAGGCTTTGACCCATGAACTTTGCACGTGAGTCTGCAGGAGTTAAATAAGTCTGTAGGAGTTGAATAAGTTGAATAAGTGAGAGGCAGTTCCAGGATTAAGATCTCACAGCATGCCCCAGAATTCATGGTCTTCACCTTGCTGCAGCACAGCCAGCTCAAAACTGGAAGCTGAGCTGCTGGAAACATATTGGTTGAAGAAAGAACAACAGAGGCAGCTCAGAGAATGGACTCTGTGTATGCATGTGTGTGTGTGTGTGTGTGTTTAGTATGAAGTCAGTTAGCTGAGAGTTCTGTGTCTGAGTTCCAGGCTCACATCTGTTTTCTTTCCACCCCCTGCTCCAGGGTGCTGGGGAGAAAGGAGAAAAAGGAGAACCAGCTGTGGTCGAACAGGTAAGGGGTCTGGGGCTGGCAGAGTTGCAGGGGTGTGGGCAAGAATGGGGGTCACACTCCTTTCTCCCCCAGGGACAGCAGTTTGAAGGACCCCCAGGAGCCCCGGGACCCCAAGTGAGTCATGACCGCATTCCCCTCTTCTTGCCTTTTACTTCCAGTTGGGGTGTTTGATCTCCCCGGGTGCGGAGTTGGAGTGTAATGTTGCCAGATCATTCAATGACTGTTAGATACTTGAGGCTCAAAAGATGAATAAAAAACGGGATTGAGATGTAAAGTTGGAGGTTTATATGGATCAGCGTAGCATTGAGGGGCCAGGAGTGGCTCAGGGATGGGGTAGGAAGGTCAACACGGGGCCGAGGTCAGTGGTGGGCCACCAGTCCCCTTGGCTCAGACTTTGCACTTCTCATGACCTCTGTACCTCTGTCTGCAACAGGGGGTGGTTGGCCCCTCAGGCCCTCCTGGCCCCCCAGGATTCCCTGGAGACCGTGGTCTACCGGTAGGAGAGTCTGTCTGGCATGTAACCTTTGGGGAGAGGGAGATTTCAAGCTGTGGAGCTGAAGCTGGGAGCATGGCTGGGGCTGGGGACATCACCTTGGGGCTGGCACTGACCCCTCCTGCTCATCTTTCTCCCCATTCGTGAATTGCCATCTGGCTCCTCTTCCATCTTGGGGGTGGGGCTATCCCCTGCTTTTTTCCTTCTGTCTCTATCCTTGAGTATTTTTTGTCTCTTTCTCTCCATGTCTGTCTCCTCATCTCTCTTTCATCTGTCTCCTTTCTGTTTCTGTCTCTTTCACTTTTCATCACTTTCTCCCTCCCTCCCTCAATTTCTCTGTGTTTGTCTCGTCTTCTGTATCTTCTCTCTCCCTGCCTGCCTCTTTCCATCTCTCTGCCTTCACCTGTCTCTCTCCCTCTCTCCCGCTCTGTTTCTCTCTGCCCCCCTCCTTCCCCTATCTTTTGCTCCATCTCTCTATCTCCGTCCCTCTGTGTCTCTCTTCCTCTCTCAGGGCCCTGCTGGCCTCCCAGGCATCCCTGGCATGGATGGGATCCGGGGTCTCCCAGGCACTGTGATCATGATGCCGGTAAGAGGAAGATAGGCTGGCCTGGCCTTGGGGAGTGGAGTCCTGACCCAGGAAGTGGGGACCTCTTGTAGAAGTTACCCTCACTACTAGTTGCCCTCTAGTTCCAGTTTGCAAGAGGCTCTCACAAAGGACCCCCAGTATCCTTCCAGCAGGCCCAGGCTCAGGCAGTCCTGCAACAAGCTCAGGTGAGGGGAGGATAATCCGGGGACTGTTGGAGGGTGGGGCTTCCCCAATGGCTCAGCGGTAAAGAATCTGCCTGCAATTCAGGAGATGTAGGTTTGATCCCTGGGTCGGGAAGATCCCCTGGAGAGGGGAATTGCAACCCACTCGGGTATGGCCTGGAGAATTCCATGGACAGAGGAGCCTGGCAGGCTACTGTCTATGAGGTAGCATATAACTGAGCATGCGCGTCGGGAGGTACTGGGAGGACATTGAGAGAATGACAAAGATGGGAGACACTGAATAGTCAGGAGACAGGTGGATATTTAACTCTTGACGATGATTTTGTGGGGGTGTGGAAGACTTGAGGCTTTGTTCCCCTCTGTCTCTTCAGCTGTCTATGAAAGGCCCTCCTGGCCCGGTGGGGCTCACCGGACGCCCAGGTCCCGTGGTGAGTAAGGAGGCTGCGTGGAAGAGGGAACACATCCGTGGAGATGACTCTAACTCAAACTCCCTCTAAGTGCATCACCCTGTTTTTCTTCTCCAAGGGTCTTCCTGGGTATCCAGGTCTGAAAGGAGAGATGGGAGAAATGGGGCCGCAGGTGAGATTGGTGGGGTGAGGGGCAGGGTGGATGGGAAGGTGGATGTCTCCCATGGCCACAGGATAAAGTGCGAGTTGGGGAAAATAGCAAAAGGGCTGATGATACACTTGCAATTACTGCCTTTTTGATGTTTGAAATTGTGGTGCTGGAGAGTCCCTTGGACAGCCAGGAGAGCAAACTAGTCAATCCTAAAGGAAGTCAACCCTGAATATTTGTTAGAAGGACTGATCCTGAAGCTGAAGCTCCAATAACTTGGCCACCTAATTCGAAGAGCCAGCTCATTAGAAAAGATGCCGATGCTGGGAAAGATTGAAGGCAGGAGGAGAAAGGGGCAACAGAGGATGAGATGGTTGGATAATATCACAAACTTGATGGACATGACTTTGAGTAAACTTCAGAAGATAATGAAGGACAAGGAAGCCTGTCATGCTGCAGTCCATGGGGTCGCAAAGAGTCAGACACGACTTAGTGACTGAACACAACAGGGAATGACTTAAATTAAGTCCTTACTCTTTGTTATTCTTTTTCTGCCTCCTTTTCTTTCTCTTCTAGGGTCCCCGAGGGCTTCAGGGACCTCATGGGCCCCCTGGCCGAGAGGGAAAGATGGTGAGTGATTCGTATGTCTTCAGGTCATCCCTTAGCCATCTCTCAGCACCCAACACGAGCCTCGGCTCTGTGTTCTCAGGGTCTGCTGGTGTCATTGGTGGGATAAGAGCACTGAGGACAGGGAATGGCAGTCCACTGAGGGTTATGGACTGCCGTTCCCAGTCAAGGGTGACAAAGGAAGCTGGCCAGGTCATGGAGTCAGGGAGGACCAGCTGAGGAATGATGCTTGAGTTGAGGTTTGAGGTATAACCAGGGAAACAGGAGGGGAAGGGCATTCCAAGCGAAGGAACAGTACATGCAAAAGGAAAGACTGGCACATTGGGGAAAATGATAATTCCAGATAGTATTAATATTCCATGGGGAACATACAGCAAGGAGATTAATGCAGACTGAAGATGGGGGCTTTTTTTTTTTTTAAGTGTACTCTTCTCTTTTCAAAAAATTTATTTGTAAAAAATTTATTTATTTAAAATTTTTCTGACTGTCCTGGGTCTTCCTTGCTGTGAAGGGCTTTCTCTAGTTGCAGTGAGTGGGGCCACCCTCTCGTTGTGGAGCACAAGCTTCTCATCGTGGTGGCTTCTCTCATTGTGGAGCACAGGCTCCAGGGCCCACGGGCTTCAGTAGTTGTAGCTCATGGGCTCTAGAGCTCAGGCTCGGTAGTTGCGGTGCACAGGCTTAGTTGCACTGTGGCATGTTGGATCTTCCTGG
Organism: Bos indicus; assembly: GCF_029378745.1. Classification (NCBI taxonomy): domain Eukaryota; kingdom Metazoa; phylum Chordata; class Mammalia; order Artiodactyla; family Bovidae; genus Bos; species Bos indicus. The sequence goes on along the minus strand of NC_091766.1, from coordinate 14,324,603 downwards.
ATCAATTCTCAACCACTGGACCAAAAAGGAAGTCCTCTTTTTATTTTATTTTATTTTTTGGCCATGCGGTATGTGGGAATCTTAGTTCCCCAACCAGAGATGGAACCCTTGCCCCCTTGCAGTGGAAGCATGGAGCCCCAACCACTGGACTGCCAGGGAATTCCCTGAAGACGAGGGTTCTTCATTTTTGTGATGCTGGTAACTCGGATTAGAGAAAGGGCACTAGGGATAAAGAGTAATGGATGGGTTTGAGATATACTTGAGAGGTTCAATTAGTACACAGCGAAACCACCAGCACAAGGGACTGCATGAGGAAGGTACTCCCCACATGGCAGTAGATGTCCTGACTATGTCACCCCTACCCCCCACAGGGCCGCGCTGGAGCAGATGGGGCTCGGGGCCTCCCCGGCGCCACGGGACCTAAGGTAGGTGATGTGGCCAGGACTGGGACTTGGAGGGACTGTCAGGGTAGAGGATTCAAGGCTCAGATGGTATCTTTTTGTGCAGGGTGATCGGGGCTTTGATGGCCTGCCAGGGCTGCCTGGTGAGAAGGGCCAAAGGGTGAGTGTGTGAGGCCCTTCCCCCACATCCACGCCCCTCCCGATATATTCATGACACTCTCCCCACCCCCAATATCAGAGCCTCCATCCCTGTGTCTGAGTGCTCGCCCCTCACACCCCATCTCCCTTTCTTGGGGGTTGATCTCTACCCTCACCTTTTGACTCTGAATGGCCCTCTGTGTTCCCCACTCCAGGGTGACTTTGGTTATGTGGGGAAACCTGGTCCCCCAGGAGAGGATGGACGGAAGGTAAGTTTGGAAGCAAGTTAGGGGGTGGTTTGGAAGCCAGAAAGCCAGAATGAGGGAAATAGAACATTCAGGAGACTGGGGGAGGGGTGAAGGTCTGCATTGGAGACTCAGGAGGCCCCATCAGGGGCTCAAAAAGACAGATGGAGAGTTGGGGGTTAGTACTAGAGTTACTGGGCTTTCCCTATGGCTCAGCGGTAAAGAATCCACCTGCCAATGCAGGAGACATGGGTCCCATCCCTGGGCGGGGAAGATCCCCTGGAGGAGGAAATGGCAACCCACTCCAGTATTCTTGCCTAGAGAATCCCATGGACAGAGAAGCCTGGAGACCATGGGGTCGCAAAAGAGTCAGACTTGACTTAGAGACTAAACAACAACTAGAGTTCAGAGGTGAGGCCCGGGACTGCAGGTCCAGACTGGGGTCACGGGCCTGAATTTCAAGTCACGTACACCCAGCTGGCTGGATTCTGCCACAAGTTCTGACTCTGATGCCCTGGAAGGGGCTGCCCAGATGAGGGAAGGTGATTCTCTAAAGGTCATACCCTTGCCTCCCCAAGTGATGCCACTTTCCCACAGGGAGCAGAGGGACCTCCGGGGCCCACTGGCCAGGCAGGGGAGCCGGTGAGTATGAGGGACCCCTGGACTGCTTGTCTGACACAGAGGAGGGAGGCAGGCCTCCTTGGGCCTCAGAGCAGGGATGCTGGAATAACATTAGCTCCCACTTCCTTGCAGGGCCCCCGAGGACTGATTGGCCCTAGAGGCTCCCCCGGACCCCTGGGACGCCCGGTGAGAACATCACTGTCCTTCTACATCCCTGTTTGTCCTTTCCTCACCGTTATCTCCTCTGCATGTCCATTCCTTGCTGCCTGGCTTCTCTGCCCACTCACTGTTCCCCCTGTGCCTCTCAGCGTCTCAGACGCAGGCTCCTCCACGTGTGTCTGCCCTGGTCTCACAGCCTCTCCTCCCCCAGGGTGTGATTGGAAGTGATGGTGCTCCAGGTGCCAAAGGAAATGTGGTACGTGTTCCAATACCTGATGCTTTCTTTCTTTATCTTTGGCTACACTCAGTCTTTGTTGCTGCACGGGCTTTTTTCTAGTTGCAAGTGGGGGCTACTCTCTAGTTGCAGTGCACAGACTTCTCACCGTAGTGGCTTCTCTTGTTGCAGAGCACGGAGGGGCTCTAGGCGCATAGGCTCTAGGTCCGTGGGCTGCAGTAGTTGCAGCATGGGGACTCCATAGTTGCGGCTCCCGGGCTCTAGAGCACAGGCTGTATAGTTGTGGCGCACGGGCTTAGCTGTTCCTTGCCATTTGGGATCTTCCCAAATCAGGGATCCAACCTGTGTCTCCTGCATTGGCAGGTGGATTCTTTACCACTGAGCCACCAGGGAAGCCCCACCTGATGCTTTCTTTTAAATTAATGAATGAATTAAAGTTTCGTTTGGGCTGGGTTTTCATTGCTGGGCACAGGCTTTCTCTAGATGTGGCAAGCCGGAGCTACTCCTCACTGTGATGTGCGGGCTTCTCATTGCGGTGGCTTCTCCTGTTGCAAAGCATGGGCTCTAGGCACACGGGCTTCAGTGGCTGGCAGCTCATGGGCTCTAGAGTTCGGGCTTAGTACTTGTGGTGCATGGACTCAGTTGCCCTGCGGCATATGGAATCCTCCTGGACCAGGGGTTGAACCCATGCCCCCTGCATTGGTTGGTGGATTCCCATCCACGGTGCCACCAGGGAAGCCCCCCTGATGCTTTCAGACACTCTGACCCTATGACCACCCATATCCTTGTCCACTCCCATGACCCTTTCCTTCATTTCAACTTCACTGACACCTCAACACCACAACCTTTCCAGCTTCACAGAAACCTTACTTTCTCCCCAGGGTCCTCCAGGAGAACCAGGCCCCCCAGGACAGCAGGGAAATCCTGGGTCCCAGGTTTGAGCTATTTTTCCAATAAGGGGGGGGGAGGGGTGGTCCATGAAGGTCATAGACCATTCTTAGCTTCTCCAACTTCTGCTCTCACTGTCCTTTTCTAATGCTTTTCTTGTCTTTTAAAATATCTCCAGGGAATTCCCGGCCCCCAGGGACCCATCGGCACTCCTGGGGAGAAGGTGAGTGACAGCTCTACGTTTCCCTCCTCCCCTATCGTCTTCTTCCTTCAACTCTGCCTGCAGGAAAAGCTTCCCATTGGGCCCCTTTTGTAAGCCATGGATAATGATCAATTGCAGCAGTCCCTAAACAAGCCCAGAGTAACCAAATGTCATTGTTGGAGAAGGGCTGATGGTGAGAAATAGACCTCGACCGAGTTTAGAGAACAAGGGGATATTATCAAGACATGGGGGAACCTCTCAGAAGCCAGAAAGGATTACCAAGATTCATGGGCCAAGAAATCCTTTTCTTTGGGGTCTTGCAGTGTCGTCTTTGTTCCTCTGCATGTCTGTTTCCATCTCCCCTGAAAGACAGGATTCTTTCTATATACATCTTGAAAAAGCAAAAATGTTCGTCTCTCAGTCACGTCTGATTCTTTCTGACCCCATGGACTGTAGCCCACTACGTGCCTCTGTCCACAAGATTCTTCAGGCAAGAATACTGGAGTGGGTTGCCATTCTCTTCTCCAGGGGACCTTCCCAACCCAGAGATCAAACCCATGTCTCGAGCGTTGCTGGTAGATTCTTTACCGTCTGAGTCTGTTCTTACTTCAACCCTGTTTCTACACAATCTTGTACTGCTCTGTCACTATTTCAGTGCCCAGCTCCTTAGGATCTTACAGTTTCTTTACCCAAACCCATCTGATCATAGTTTCAATGAGACAAGGTGTTGCTTCCCTCAAAATTTCAGGAGAGAGTCTGACTGGCTTAGCTGGGCCAGGATCTCCCCTCTGGACTCATCAACTGTGTGCAGGACATAGAGGGGTCACCACATGCATGTGTAGACCCACCACTCTTCGGTGGAATTGTGGGTTGAAGGGGCTTCTAAAGGAAGGGGTCCCCCTTCCCAGCATGTCTGTCACACTATTTTTATATCCCTTGCCTGAATTCTCCCAGAAGCAGAGGCTTTCTGAGGCATAGAGAGGGGAGGCGGCTTGTCCAGGGTCATACAGCAAGTTCGGAATTGCTGAGAATAGATTGCTTGACCAGTAGGATCTGCTTTTTCTCTAACCTCGAGGTAGCTGCATGTCTGAGCAGGGATTTCCTGGTGGAATGCCAGGCCCTGAGACGCTGTATCTCTCCCTACTTTTCATCTTCTTTCAGGGTCCTCCTGGAAACCCAGGAATTCCAGGCCTCCCAGGATCTGAAGGCCCTCCGGTGAGAACTAGATTCTGGGAGAAAGAGGAAGGAGAAGGGAGAGGCTTGGGAGTTTGGATGGCAAATCAGGTCTTTGACAACTCAGAACGTCTTTCTCCCAGGGTCACCCAGGTCATGAGGGCCCAACAGGAGAGAAAGGGGCCCAGGTAAGGGACCTGAAGAGGGGCTGATTTGGGGATGGGGGTTGGCAGGCAGGGCCAGGAGTCTCATGAGAAGAGAGATGAGGGCGCTGGGAACACGGAGGGGGAAGAACAGGTTGACACTGATCTTATCTCCATCTCAGGGTCCAGCAGGGTCAGCAGGCCCTCCGGGCTATCCAGGACCTCGGGGTGTGAAGGTAAGTGATGCTTTGGGCCTGCAGTTAGGGCTGATTCATCAGCACTGACTTCGGGAAGCTGGCTCCATCAGACACTTCTACAAGAGTGTGAGAGAGGAATCAGCCCGCCAGGCAAGGTGCGGTGGAACTGGCCCTATGCAGCAGGGTGTGTTCTACTTTGAAGCTGAACAGCCAAAGGGTAACATTACAGCATAGTTGTCACCTTGCAGTTGAGAATAGTTAAACCCATTACAGGCTGAACCCCACTGTTAAGCACACACATCACATCCCCAGGTCAACACATTATAATCAAGCAGAGGGTTGTTTTAAAAGCTCAAATAGATAGCCAGTGGGAATGTGCTGTTTGATGCAGAGAGCTTAAATCAGTGCTCTGTGACAACCTAGAGGGGTGGCATGGGGTGGGAGGTGAGAGGGAAGTTTAAGAGGGAGGGGACATATGTATACCTATGGCTGATTCTTGTTGATGTATGGCAGAAACCAACACAACATTGTAAAGCATGTATCCTTCAATTAAAAATAAATAAAACAAACAAAAGCAACAAAAACTCAAGCCAAGAGCCATACAATCTACAAGCCTAGAAGTGCTAGGACCACTTGAGAGCTGTACTGAATAGAGACTTACTGTTGACCAGCTGTAGGGACATTGTATTAAAATCTGTGTGGTAGCTAAGTCCAGTTACCTTGTAGCTAAGTACAGGTATCCATCACCTGTAGTCTAAGAACAGAGTTTGGTTAGTCTAAGAACAGTCTAAAAGCCACATTTTCGCATTGTAGACAAGCTTCACCCTATAGCCAAGGAGGTGTAGTTATGTTGTAGCTGGCCATGAAGTCCTGTGGGTGTCCAAACTCAGAGTTCCATTGAAAGTCAGGCATGGTTTTCTATGTAGAGTTGAAGGCTGTGTTTTGGCTGAGTCTAGTTACACCATAGCCATGGTCAGAGAACAATTGTGGTCAAACTCGGTTACATCGTGGTCAATGAATTGCCCTGTGGCTAGAGACAGTCATGATAGTGTCAAAACACATAGTTACATCGTATCCAAGGGTAACTTCATTGTAGTCACTGAATTCCATTATAGTGTGTCTCCCTGTGGCTGGAAACAGTCATGCTATTGTCAAAACATAGTTATAGTGTATCCAAGTACAATTTCATTTAACTCACTGAGCTCAGTTACACTGTAGCCGAGTGCAGCTTTTCTTATGGCCCAAGCCAAGAATTTGGTGTGAGCAGCATCTGGGCTTGCACTGAGCAGTCTCACTGTAGCCAAGCACAGACTCCCCTTGTTGCCAGGCACAGAGTCGCACTGTATCCAGCACAATGGGAAACATTCCTTCGCCTTTAGAATGAAGCTGGGTTCTGGAATGTTCATCCTTTTCCTCCTGCCAGAAGGAACTGTGGACACAGTGTCCCTAGGAGATGGAAATCAATTACTTGGAAATTTGGCCTTCCCTTCACACCCCCACACAGATGATCTTGGGAAGCTGCCAGTGAGAAGGGGCGGGGGAAATGAACCTCTTGTACACCATACTAGCAGATGATGGGACAAGATAATTTTCTCTGGGGCTGCTCCCCACCCCCTCCCTCTAGTCCTGCATCCTCTTGGGACTGTCCTGGCTGTTTCAGGGCAGAGGACTGAGTTCAGGGCCCTTCTTAAGTGGGGGCAGCATGGGGACTGAGAGCTTCTTTCTTTTCAGGGTACCTCTGGCAACCGGGGCCTCCAGGGGGAGAAAGGAGAGAAGGTAAGAAAGGAGGGGATTCCTTGGGAGAGGGGAACCCTAATATTGGGGCTCTGACTGCCCCTTCATGAAAACCTTGACTTCTGATCTCTGTACTGTCTTCCACCCAGGGAGAGGATGGTTTCCCAGGCTTCAAGGGTGATGCGGGGCTTAAAGGAGATCGGGTAAGATGATCTCCAAGGGAGGAGTCGGGTGAATCTGGGGGACTTGGGAAAGACAGTGAGGAGGTGAACTGGGGCAAAGACAGCGGGCAGGGATGACAAAGAAGGACTGATATCAGGGTTTCTCCTTTCTGTTCCAGGGGCAACCCGGACCTCCAGGTCCTCGGGGAGAGGATGGTCCGGAGGGGCTAAAGGGGCAGGAGGGGCTGCTTGGCGAGGAGGGCCCCCCAGGCTCAGCTGGGGAGAAGGTGAGTGGACCTGGTCACCCACCTCCAGTCTGTCCCCAGCTTCCTGCAGTCAAGGTGTTCCCTGGCCCTTTGCCCTCAGCCTTCTGTCTTTTTATCTCCAACTTTAGGAGGCTCTCCACTTCTTCACTTCTGCAGCTCAGCATGATAGAGCAATGCAATGCACTCTATCTTATTTATATCCCATAACCACTATAGGCAACAGACATTTTTATCCCCATTCTACAGACAAGTAAACTGAGATTTGGAACAGTTGAATGAGCTGTCCAAGGACATGCCCCTAGCAGACAGGGACCAGGAGTTGAACCCATGTTTCCCTGGATCCCACCCTCCTCCCTTTGCCACCGTGCCCCAGCCATCCTGCCCCTCCCCCACTGACCCCCAAATTGCAATCTCTGACTTTTTTCCTACAATCTCTCTGCAGGGCAAGCTTGGCGTGCCGGGTCTCCCAGGTTATCCAGGACGTCCAGGCCCTAAGGTCAGATGCTAGGAGGCAGGTGGTGGGCAAGGGTAGGGTTTAGAGACTGATTAACATCTGGGGTTCTAGGCTGTGGTCTGGGGGGTGTGAACTGGCCACCTCATGGGGCACTTAAAATGTAAGATGTGGGCTTTGGCATCAAACTTAGGCTCAAATACCCAAGCTTATCTGCTAAGTGGCCTTGGGTAAGTCACTCCTCACCTGCTAAGTGACCTTGAGTAAGTCACCCCCTAATACCTGCTAAATGAACTTGAACAAGTCTATTGAGCCATTTTTCTCAGTTGCAAAATGGAGATACCAGCAGTAGCTACCTCATCAATTTGATTATAATAATGTTGATGATTTTGGTGATAATAAATCTGTAGGACCCTCTTACTGGTATGATTGAGGTTGGCTCAAACAAAAAGTCAGTAAAGAGCAGAATCATAAAAAACATGCAGCTTACATATCTCGAATTAATTATAACTTAGAATGTATTTATGTAAAAATGTACATTGGCTGCCAGTGTGTTGATGGATGAGGCTATTGGTAAGACGTGTCTCTCTGCCTCAGCCACACCCGTGTTACATCACTGATGATTTGTAGTTTTTGTTTACATAAAGCGGAGCAGAAAAATCCAAGACATTTGGAAGAAATCTGAGCACAGAATCCTCGAGTTCCATACTTTTGGCGCCTTGTTCTGGCACAGTTATCTTGCGTTTGTGTGTCCTAAGTCTCTTCGGTTGTGTCTGACTCTTTTCAATCCCATGGACTGTGGCCCGCTAGTCTCTGTCCATGGGCTTCTCCAGGCCGAATGCTGGAGTGGGTTGCCACGCCCTCCTGCAAGGGATCTTCCCGCCTCTAACCCGCCCCTTACCCAACCGCCCCCACGTTCTTGACCCCGCCCCTGGCGCTGCCTCTGAGGCTGCCCTTTAACCAGGGCCCTGCATACCCTGGATGCCCTGCCTGCATGCGTGCTAAGTGGCTTCAGTCATGTCCAACTCTTTGCGACCCCATGGACTGTGGCCCGCTAGGCTCCTCTGTCCGTGGGATTCTCCAGGCCAAGAATACTGGAGTGGGTTGCCATGCCCTTCTCCAGGGGATCTCCCAGACCCAGGGATGGAACCCGCCTCTCTTACTCCTGAGTTGGCGGATGAGTTCTTTACCACTAGCGCCACCTGGGAAGCCCCATAGTTATCTTGCTCATGTCTATCTAATTTGACAGTGATTTTTTTAAAAATTGCTTTCCTTTATGTTAAATCTTTTCCATTTCTCTCTCTCTCTCTTTTTTTGGGGTTGAACTCTGCTGTTTGCAGGATCTTAGATCCCAAGACCAGGAATTGAACCCAGGCCCTCAGCAGTGAAAGCGCTGAGTCTTAACCACTGAACTGCCAGGGAATTCTTGTCTTTTCCATGTAACTTTGATTTTAGAGATATCTTTCTTTTCCCTTTCTGCATTTCATCAGTTTTCATAAGCTTTCATTAAATCACATGAGTCCATTGGCAAGGGTAACTGCTATAAACAGGTTTGGGAATTAACTCAAGGCACCAAAATTCAGAGCAGAACTCAGCCTGTTGGAGCAGGAATTCCTGGGAGTTCAAAGAAATTCAAAGGCTCGTAGCCAAGGCTGAGCAGCGTGCCTTGAGCATCAAGCAATGAACACATTACAGGAGGCCTGATGTATCAGTTAAGTTGAAGTCAGTTTTGGGTTGCTAGAATAAAAATGCCTTGGACTGGATGTTTTAAACATAGAAATTTGTTTTGGAGGCCAAAAGTCTGAGATCAGAGCGCCAGCATGGTTGGATTCTATGAGGGCTTTCTTCCTGGTTTGTAGATGAACATTTTCTGTCTTTGTCCTCACATAGTGGAGGAAAAGGCCCTGATGCTGGAAAATATTGAAGGCAAAAGGAGAAGGGGGCAGCAGAGGATGAGATGGTTGGATGGCATCACAGACTCAATGGACATAAATCAGCAAATTTTGGGAGATAGTGAAGGACAGGGAAACCTGGCATGCTACAGTCCATGGGGTCACAAAAAGTCGAACATGATTTAACGACTGAACAACAACAAAGGAGAGAGGGAGGAACCAGAGAGAGAGACAGACCGAGAGAGATATAGTCTCCTTTCTTTAAAAAAAAACCTTTTTATTTTGTATTGGGGTATAGCCAATTAACAATGCTGTGATAGTTTCAGGTAAACCAAGAAGGGACTCAGTCATACGTATGCATGTATCCATTCTCCCCCAAACTCCCCTCCCATCCAGGCTGCCACATAACATTGAGCAGAGTTCCCTGTGCTATACAAGTAGGCCCTTGTTGGTTACCCATTTTAAATATAGCAGTGTGTACATGTCCATCCCAAACTCCCTAACTATCCCTTCCCCCATCCTTCCCCCTGGCAACCATAGGTTGGTTCTCTAATTCTGTGAGTCTCTTTCTGTTTCGCAAGTAAGTTTGTTTGTATCATTTCTTTTCAGATTCCATATATAAGGGATGTCATACGATATTTCTCCTTCTTTGTCTGACTTACTTCACTCAGTATGTCTAGTCTCCTCTTCTTATAAGGACACTAATCCTATTTACGAGGCCCCTACCCTCATGACCTACTTAGTTCCCAAAGGTTCCACACCCAAATATTATCACACTAGGGACTGAGGACTCAACATGAATTTTTGGAAGACACAAACATTCAGCCCATAGCAGTTACTAATTGCGTGAGTAACAATGACAGTTAACATTCGTTGAATTCATACTATGTACCAAGTACTTTGTAACAAAAATAAAACTAAACAAGACACTTTCTACACATATCCCATCTATCCTAACCAGAACCTTGTTCATATCATCCCAGGCTACAAACAGGGAGACTGGTGCTCAGAGAGGTTCAGCCATTTGTCTAGGGCCACACAGCTAGTCCAGAGATGGATCTAGGATTCAAAACACAGTGAGGGGTGGGAGGGGATATTGGAGCCTATGATGTCTTCTCCCCAGGTCAAGGGAGGATGCCTCCAAGATGGGCAGGAAAGCAACTACTGGAGTCAGTTAATAAGTATTGAGTAAGTGCCCACCATATGCCAGGCAGTGGGGATTAGGACTAGAGCGTTATGTCCTAGTCATTGAATAACTAAGCAGACAAGCAGGTCATTTCAAGACAAATATTATGGGGGAAACAAAATAGGAAAATGTGTTAGTGCATGATTTGAGGATGAGGTGGTCAGGATGGTGGTGGGAGGCTTCTTGAAGGAGGTGACATCTGAATGAGATCTAGATGAGGAGGGGATCTAAGAAGAGAATTTTAGGCAAAGGCAGACAGTGCAAAGGCCCTGAGGCAGGAATGTACTGGTATGTGAGTAGCATTAAAGGGGCTAGTGTGGCTGGAAAGGAGTGAGCAAGAGGAGAGAGGTGAGGATGCCTGAGGGCTGTCTTGGAGGAGGCAGGGGCTGGAGGGACCAAAGAAGCCTCTGGAATCAGTCACCTGGAAATGCCTGAAAAGATGGGATGACCAAATGGAGGGCTAACATTGCCCACCACCCATTCCTCATCTCCATTTCTTCTCTCTCATTCTCTTGATTCAGGGATCTATTGGCTTTCCGGGACCTCTGGGACCATTAGGAGAAAAAGGGAAGCGGGTGAGTCATGATCTAGGGGTCAGTGGGGAGGGGAAGGGCTCGCATGAGAGGAGGAGTGTGTGTGGCTGTGCGTGACAGCAGGTGGGACCCTAGGCAGGTGTGTCTGTGCCTGGAAGCACTGTGTGCACACACATTGCCACATGCAATGCAGGGCACATGTAGGTGATCCCACCTGGCACTACAGCACGTGTGCCCATGTGCCATGTGCATCCTACATGCCCTTCAGTGCAAATCAGATGGGACCTGGATGCTGCAGCCTCGGGGCTTGTGACTGGGTGAACAAGGGCACTAGCTGCATGTCTGTTGTGTGACTGTGGGCATAAATGCATGAAAGGGCATGTTGATGTGTGTTAAAGAATAGGGAAACACACATAGGAATATGTATTTCTATGCACCTGAGGGATTGTGTACACATGCGTGCATTGTTTGGCTATGTGTGCACTGCAGCTATGTAAATGGATATTGTGTATATGCACTCATCATGTACACCACTGTGTTTATCAAGACCGTGTCCTCACATGAGCCCATGTACATATGTGTTTACTACATTGGGTAGACACATGGGCAAAGAACATATTACCCGACAAGCTCCATGTGTCATCTCGAAGCTGTGGTCACCCCTTGCATGCCATGGTGGCACACAATCCTGTATGCATACCATGCAGCTGTGATAATTAAACAGGTGTCTGTGTGAGTGAACATGCTTCTAGGGGTGGACCCTCTAGGTACAATCCTAATATAACTGGGTGTCTGTCATCTTTTCATAGTTGGGTGTGTAAGTTGTCTTTATGTATTTGAGTGAGTGAAAGGCTTGCGAATGAATGTGAGACAGACATCTTCCAGGTCTCTGACTGGGTGTATTTGTGTGTTTCTGTCCTGTCTTTGCACCATCACCACCTTCTCCTTCCCCCTCGCCCCAATTTATGTTCCAGGGGAAGGCTGGGCAGCCAGGCCTGGAAGGAGAGCGGGGACCACCAGTAAGAAAATGGGGACAGGGCCAGAAAGATGGGCTACGAGGGGAGAGGTGGGTGGGAAGAGAGTTTGGGGGATGTCGGTGGTCCTTGGGTGGTCACAGAGGGAAGGGACCCTAAGGACTCGGCCTCACTTCCTGGCTCCCGCCCCCCCACCCCTGCCTAATCTTTGCTTCTTTTCACTTCAGGGTGCCCGTGGAGAGAGAGGGCAACCAGGTGCCACAGGGCAGCCGGGCCCCAAGGTATGGAGACGGTGGGTGGCCAGGTACCCCCATGCAAGCCTTCTGGTTCAGGCCCACCAAGTCCCTCCCAACACATCCCTGTTGAGTTTGTTCTGCAGCCTGAGTCTAATTCATTCTATCCTAGGGTGATGTGGGCCAGGACGGAGCCCCTGGGTTCCCTGGAGAAAAGGTAAGTGAGTGAGTGAGTTTGTGTGTGTCTGTGTGATTCTGGCGGGGAGACAAGCCCAGAAGGTAGGGAGACATTATAATGCAGAATGCAGAAAGAGCCTCTGATATCCGAGAGCTGTGAGTTCAAGTCTTAACTTTGCTGCTCATCTGCTCTGTGACCTTGGTTGAGTCACCTAACCTCTCTGCCTCGGTTTCTTCCTCTACCAAATGAGAATAACCACAGTCCCCCTCCCAAAGGGCTGCTGTGGCAAATGAAATGACTTCCTGCAGGTAGAATGCTTGACCCCATGCCTGGCCTGCAGGAAGCACCCAGAATGCTTGTTGTCATTAGGTGGGACTCAGAGGGAGGGGGAGGAAAGCAGAAAGGATGCTCTAATGATTCTGCTTCCGTTTCAGGGCCTCCCAGGTCTGCAAGGTCCTCCTGGGTTCTCTGGACCAAAGGGTCCCCCTGTAAGTCAGCATATCCTGCTGGGGGGAGGGGGAACCAGGCAGTGGGGAAACTCCTTATTGTGCTTCAGCTCTCTCATGCTTTGTCTGTCAGGGTCCCCAGGGAAAAGATGGGGTACCTGGACACCCTGGACAGAGAGGAGAATTGGTGAGCAACCCTTTGACCTCTGACCCCTGACCCCATTGAGCTCTTCATTTCTTCCACTCCATGATATTTTTTTTCATTTATATTTTATTAAAAAAAATTTTTTTTTTTTTGGCCACATCTTGTGGCATGTGGGATCTTAGTTCCCTTACCAGGAATGGAGCCTGCACCCCTTGCAGCGGATGCTCAGTCTTAACCACTGGAGCACCACGGAAGTCCCATGACACCTTCTTTCAATGTTTCTCCTCAGGGTTTCCAAGGTCAGACAGGCCCACCTGGACCAGCTGGTGTCGTGGGTCCTCAGGTCAGAGTGGTCCCCACAGGTCTCCCCAGTTTTGCACCAGTTTGGGGATATTTGGGGGGAGGGGAGATGGTGATCCCAGACAGAACCACTACCCCAGGCCACCTCCATTCAAGATGAGCCTTCTTCCTTTCCAGGGAAAGACAGGAGAAGCAGGGCCTCTGGGTGAGAGGGGGCCCCCAGGGCCCCCTGGACCTCCTGGTGAACAAGGTCTTCCGGGCCTGGAAGGCAGAGAGGGGGCCAAGGTGAGACCACCACCCCACGGGACATCTCGGTTGAGTGACCCCAAAGATCCTGGAATGGCCTTAGCATCAACCCTGTGGGGGAGGGGACCCAGACTCACAGATTGAGGGGAGACGCCCCTGCTCCACAGTCTGACTTCCCTCCCCTGGACTCCTGCAGGGGGATGTGGGACCACTGGGACCCCTTGGGAAGGAAGGGCCACCTGGACCCAGAGGTTTCCCTGGTCCTCATGGAGCCCCCGGGGACCCAGTAAGTATGGTTTGCATGTGCCTGGCTGGGCTGTGAAGTGGAGAAAGAAAGGGGGGCTTAGGAGGGACATGGCCATAGCCTCCTGACCATGGAGGAGGAGGGATGGATCCCTGAACCTCAGTGCCAGGAAGGGGGTGGGAACTCTGAGCCCCCCAGAGTAAACACAGGACCTGGGAGCACTTTAGGGGGGTCTCTCTTTCTAGGGAAGCAAGTCGTGGGGACTTGTGGATCTTAGTTTCCTGACCAGGGGTCGAGCCCAAATTCTCAGAAATGAGAGCACAGAGTCCTGACTACTGGACTACCAGTGAATTACCTTTGGGGGTCTCTTGACTATGAATCATCTCCTCCTCAGGGACCGACTGGTTTAAAGGGTGACAAGGGCCCCCCAGGTCCTGTTGGTGCCAACGTAAGTGTAAATGCATCTGCTATGGCGGGTGGGCAGGGTGGAGGGGTCTCGAGATATCTGGGAAGCTGGGTATGGTCATGATCATGTTCAGCTATTTTGGGAGCCAAACAGGCTTGAGTCACACTCCTCTCTGCCACTCACTGGCCAGGCAGTCTCTCATTCCATCAGCCTCAGTTGGTTTGTCTGTAAAATAGTCCCATCTCTAGGTTGTAAACCTCAATGAGATGATCTGTCTGACACATACTTACTTGCATACCAGATCTCACCGTTTAAATGTGGGCCCTAGTTCCCTGACCAGGAATCAAACCTGTGCCCTCTCAATTGGAAGGGCAAAGTCTTAACCACTGGACCTCAGGGAAGTTGGACATGAGCCCCTTTAAAAACCTCCTTTCTTCTGGAGCTTACTACTATCTAGTCAAGAAGATAATGGATCAGTGGCGGTGAATGCCACAAAGCCAAATAATGCAAACTAGTGGGGAGCAGGGGAGAGCCCTTAAATAGTCTGGCCACGGGACTTTCCTGGAGGTGCAGTGGTTAAGGCTCCGTGCCTCCAATGCAGGGGGTGCTGGTTCAATCCCTTGTGGGGGAACTAAGATCCCATATGCCACCCTGAGGCACCAAAAAATAAATAAAAAAGCTGACTAGGGAAAGTCTCCTGAGAAGATGACATTTGAGCTGAGACCTGAGGAAAGAGCCATGTGGTTGGCTAGGAGAAGGGTGGAAGAGCATGTGCAAAGTCCTGAGGCTGGAGGAAGCAGTGAGGGGGGCCGTGTTGCTGGAGGGAAGTGAGTCGGAAGAGGTGAGGGCAGGGAGGAGATGGGGGCAGGTCGCGTAGGGCCTCATGAGATGCCCGGAGAGCTTTTTTTCTCCAAATGAGGTGGGAGCCTTGGAGAGCTGCGAGGAGAGGAGTCACGTGCTGACTTGGATGTTGATAGCGCCCTCTGGCTGCTGTGTGGGGAACGGCCTGGATTGGTGGTAACCACCTAACTCAGGCTGCTTACAAACCCTCCAATAAATGACATCTACTGTTACTGCTATCATTCCTGACCCTCCACCCCTGTTTTCAGGGATCCCCTGGGGAGCGTGGTCCTGTAGGCCCAGCAGGGAGCATTGGGCTTCCTGGTCAAAGCGGAGGCCAAGGCCCCGTGGGCCCCACAGGCGAGAAGGGTTCCCCGGTAAGTTCCTGCCCCCTCCATTCATCCCCAAGAACCAGCCCTCCACATACCAGGACTGCATTTCTGCCCTGACTCTTTCTACTCCCCCTAACAGGGTGAACGTGGCGCCCCTGGCCCCACTGGTAAAGATGGGATCCCTGGGCCCCTGGGGCTTCCTGGGCCCCCTGGAGCTGCGGGGCCTTCTGGCGAGGAAGGGGACAAGGTGAGAGAGAGCTGAGGCAGAGGGAGGGGCTGGAGGAGGACAGGGGAAGAGGGAGGCTGGGTCGTCCCTCATCCTGTCTGCTTGCTTTGCAGGGAGAAGTGGGTGCCCCCGGTCACAAAGGCAGCAAAGGTGACAAGGGAGACGCGGTGAGTGGGGGACCCCAGAGAGGGAGCTGGTCTTTGGAGAGGGGTAAAAGGGGTATTGAGAGGATGGCAGGGGGGCGGGTCACGGGGTTTCCTGCCTTCTTGAGCCCCATCTTGACACTCAAGTAACAGAAGTCACTTAAGCTACCCAGAATAAAGGGGCCAACTGCGTTCCCAACTTCCCTCCAGGAATTCAGTCTCAGCACCCATCACCCGGAAGCCAGCTCAGTCCTGGGAAACTGATGGGACTCTGGGGCCAACGTTCTGACGGGCCAAGCTTATGAGAGATGCTGTGTCTGGTCCCAGGAGTTGGTGGCTAGGAAGACAGGGTTGTGGGGAGAGAAATGCAATTTTCTAGTGGGGTGGGGAGTGGACAGGGGTGCAGTGATTGATGTTGCTAGTGTTCCCCCTTCATCTTTTTCCAGTTTTTTTAAAAAATATTTATTTACTTGGCTACACTGGGTCTTAGTTGCTGCTTATGGGATCTTTGATCTTCGTTGTGGCCTGTGGGATCCAGTTCCCTGACCAGGGGTCGAATCCTGACCCCCTTGGGAGTGCAGAGTCTTAGTCACTGGACGACCAGGGAAGTTCCCCACCTGCGACCTTAATCTTAAACCTGAGGGTTTCTTGACTCTGTTCCCGCCTCCAGGGCCCGCCTGGACCAACAGGGATACGGGGTCTGGTGGGACACCCCGGCTCCCCGGTGAGTACTCCCAGCTTCGTGGTCCTCTGGATCCCTTATGGGAAGGGACAGTGTTCTCCACTGTGACTCAGGCCCCAGTTCAACCCTAACCCCTACCCTTTCGTGTCAATGCTCAATTCAAACTCACCCCAGAATCTGACTCAGTCTTGACCTTAACCCTCAAACTCTATCACAGCCCTAATTTTAATGCCCTAATTTTAATTGTGACCTTAACCTCAATCCCAACTCAGACCTTATCTTCACATCCAACATTAGCTGAACCTGACCCAGTCCTACCCTTGACCCCAGTCCAGACCCACCCTCCAATACTGACCCCAAACCTGAGCTCCAATTCTGAATTTACCTCGGACCTGAGGTCAAGCTCAACCCTACCTCTCAACCCCACTTGGACCTTAATTGACCTCAGCTTGACCCTGACTCACTTGAGATGACCAAGGCTCATCTCGAAACTTTGCTCAGTCCTGGATTTCATTCCTAAACCCTGACCCTTAACCTGCACCTTTAGACCCAACCCTGACCCTCCCCAAACTTCATTCCAACCTTGAACTTCCATCCTGACTTTGACCTTGAACCTAACTCCAACCCTTGACACAGACCCTAACTGTGTCCTGCCCTGTCTGCCTTCTAGGGAGCAGACGGGGCTCAGGGACGCCGGGGACCCCCAGGCCTCTTTGGGCAGAAAGGAGATGATGGAGTGAGAGGCTTCCCTGGCATGATTGGTCCTCCTGGCCTACAGGTGGGTGTCTGAGTTTGAGGGTATGGCCTCTGATCCTCCCCACTTTGTGCCCCAATTTTGCTTCTTTGCTCCACAGGGAATGCCAGGCCCTGCTGGAGAAAAGGGAGAAGTTGGAGATGTAGGGTCCATGGTATGAACTATGGGGGGAAATGGGAGGGGTGGTAGGGCAGGGTTGGCCATCAGATCAATTTGGGGGGTCATGGGGCACATGTGGGTCACCAATATCAAGGGTGGTGTTTGTGGTTTGTTGTTCAGTCACTCAGTTGTGTTGGACTCTTTGTGACTCCATGGACTGCAGAACGCCAGGCTTCCCTGTCCTTCCCTGTCTCCCCGAGTTTGCTCAAACTCATGTCCATTGAGTCAGTGATGCCATCCAACCATCTCATCCTCTGTCGCTCCCTTCTCCTCTTGCTTGGAGCTTTTTGAGGGGCCATGAGGTCACTGGATGCTATTCTGACTGTCCCATAGGGTCCCCACGGAGCTCCAGGCCCTCGGGGCCCCCAGGGCCCCAGCGGATCAGAGGTAAGAACTGGGGGAGGGGGAGGGCCTCAGGACATCACTTTCCCAAGAAGGGGCTGTTGGAATCCCTCCATCCCACCTATACCCTTCGTTGTCTCTCCAGGGTCCTCCAGGGTTGCCTGGGGGAGTTGGTCAGCCTGGCGCTGTGGGTGAGAAGGTGAGAGAGAGAACAAGGGGCTGCCCAGGGTCCAGGAGGCTCAATCAGTCCTGCCTGGTTTGGGGGAGTGGTGGTGGCAGTTCTGGCTGCCAGGAGGGGACCCCTCCTCACTTTCACTTTGCCTCCCGCAGGGTGAGCCAGGAGAGCCTGGAGACCCAGGACCCCCCGGGACCCCAGGCACCCCGGTGAGTGACTTTGTTCTGGGCCCCTGCACCCATCTCAGGGAATCCCTGACCCTTGGGCATCTTGGGCCCCCATGACCTCTGGGCAGCCCTAGGTCACTCATGGACCCAGACCTACGGGCATCCCCAGTTATTTTGATGACAGAGACCTGAAAGGTATCAGGGTGGCTACATCAAGTTCTCTAGGTTGTGTACTGCACAAGGGTGCGTGGCTGAGGGGGCAGGTGGGGCTCAGATCTAAAGCACAAGCCCTGGCTTGAGGATGAGCTGCCCAGAGGGGATCCCTCTTTTTTCTTTTTAAAAATATTGATTCATTCACTTGTTTGGCTGTGTCCAGTGTTAGTTGGGACACATGGGAGCTTCGCTGGGCCATGTGGGATCTTTCCTTGGGGTGCACAGACTCTCTACTTGTGTCGCGAGAGTTCAATAGTTGTAGCATGTGGGCTTAGTTGCTCCACAGCATGTGGGATCTTAGTTCCCCGACCAGGGATTGAACTTGTGTTCTCTGCATTGCAAGGCAGATTCTTAACTACTGGACCACTAGGGAGGTCCTGGGATCCCTTTTCTGATTCACCCCAGAGTGGCACATGGGCTAGCCCAAACTTGCCCATGACCTCTGGTCAACTGGATCACTGTGACCCCTGATTCCAGTAAATCCTAGATTCCTCTGACCCTTGGGCAGTCTAGGCTACTTTGACCCCTAACCCCAGGAAAGTCCCAAGCCACGCAGATTCCTGAGTTCAGGTATGCTAACCTTGACCCCTGGAGAGTCCAGGCTACTCTGACCTCTGACCTCTGTTTCTGCCAAGGGCCCCAGGGGAGAAGTTGGTGAAAAGGGGGATACAGGCCCATCTGGGGCTGCTGGACCCCCAGGCAAGAAAGGACCCCCTGGAGAGGATGGAGCAAAGGGGAATGTGGTGAGTCCTGGGGCACATGGAGGCCGCGACCCAGGGAGGGGCACATGTGTCAACTCGAACCTGCTCCTCAACTTCCAGCCAGGGGTCCTGTGTGCTGATTCCACAAGCAACCCAGAACGTGGCCAAATGATTGAATGAAAGAATGAATCAGTGTAAACATACAGTGGTAATCGGTCATGGCAGCAGGGGAAACTTGCTTCCACATAGAGTCATTCTAACAGTGCTGGAAAGGTCAAAGTTGAAACTGATGAGGGATCAGGGTTGGCTGATTGGGATTTGCCATCAAAGCAGAGGTTGAGCCCCTCCTGCCATGGTGATGGTCCTCTGGGTGGGGAGGGAGGGCGGTGAGGAGCTTCAGAGTCTGAGGGACCTTGATTTGAATTTCAGCACCCCACCCCTTACCGGGTCCCCTCTCTGATTTTTATCTGTGAGTCCCTAGCTGGGAGGATGCAGTGAAATGATTCATGGAACATTTTTAGCACCCATTAAACACCAGAATGTTCCTTCTAGCAGGGCTGGGGTTTTGTGTTTTCTTCACCAATGTATCCCCAGCAACCAGAACTGTGTCTGAGGACAGCTGAATGAATGAATAAATGAATGGATGGATGAATGCTCCATCATTCAGACATATGATTTTTCATCATTATGTGTTCCAGGGACCCACAGGCCTCCCAGGAGACCTAGGCCCCCCCGGAGACCCTGGAGTTTCGGTGAGTGTGACCCCCTCTTCCTCAAAAGCCCAGCATATTCCCTATTCTGTCCCCAATCTCATCACAAACCTGAGCAAGGTCGATGAAGCAAAAAACCTCCACTTGCCTCCAAGCATCACCCCAACATTCTGCTGTGTCCTCACGACCCCTCCCAACTTCATTTCCCCTACCACAGGGTCAAGATGGCCCCCCAGGGGAGAAGGGAAACCCTGGAGATGTGGGGGGACCGGTGAGTAGGGGAACAGAGGAGGTGGTGCCTAAAGAGGGGTGTTGGGGCAGGTGAGTGGGTGAATTGAGGGCCAGGAGGATGGGTTAATGAGGTCCCCAGGGCCCCCAGGGATGCATCTGCTTTGTACCATGAATGTGAGCAGCTTGAAGGAGGAGGCAGGGGGAGGGAGGGCTGGCTGGTGCTGGGGTGATGTTTGGGGAAGGCTGTTTTCCCATCAAAGGCATCTTGAAACTGTCATCCTTGACTCCCGTGCTGGTTACAATCTCTATAGGGTCCACCTGGTGCTTCTGGGGAGCCTGGCGCCCCTGGGCCTCCTGGTAAAAGGGTGAGTGATGACACACCACCCCCAGCTCTAACTTGGTTCCACTCACTCTCATAGGCTCCCCCTTACCTCCACAAGCCCCCCTCATACCCAGAGGCCCCCACTCATCCCTACAAGCCCTCCACTCACCATCACAAACCCCTACTCAGCTCACAGCCCTCTACTCAGCTCACAGGCCCCTACTCAGCTCACAGCCCTCTACTCAGCTCACAGCCCTCTACTCACACTTTCTACTCACCCCTCAGGGTCCTTCTGGTCGCATGGGTCAAGAAGGTAGAGAAGGAGAGAAAGGTGCCAAGGTGAGTTCCCCCTGGCCAAGAGAGGGGTCCTTTTATTTTTGGCTGTGTTGGGTCTTCATTGCTGTGTGGGGGCTTTCTCTAAATTGCAGCAAGTGGGGGCTACTCTCTAGCTGTGGTGCTCGGGCTTAGCTGCCCTGCAGCATGTGGGATCTCCCCAGAGCAAGGATCAAACCCGTGTCCCCTGCATTGGTGGAGAAGGCAATGGCAACTCTCTCCAGCACTCTTGCCTGGAAAATCCCATGGACGGAGGAGCCTGGTAGGCTGCAGTCCATGGGGTCGCTAAGAGTCAGACACGACTGAGTGACTTCAATTTCACTTTTCACTTTCATGCATTGGAGAAGGAGGTGGCAACCCCTCCTATGTTCTTGCCTGGAGAATCCCAGGGACAGAGGAGCCTGGTGGGCTCTGTCTATGGGGTCGCACAGAGTCGGACACGACTGAAGCGACTTAGCAGCAGCAGCAGCCCCTGCATTGGCAGGTGGATTCTTAACCACTGGACCACCAGGGAAGTCCCAGGGAGCGGTCCTTGTCCTGACCCATTGGTCAATAGTTGGGCCAGCAGAATGGGGAGGGACCTGTGACCACCACAGTTGCCCCAATTTCTCCCCGCTCCCTGATGGTTCCTGGCTGGAGGGTCAGGAGGCAGGCTCCCCCTGATTCTCTCTGCCTCCTCCCTTCCACCTTGCTCCTTTTCAGGGGGAACCAGGTCCTGATGGACCCCCAGGGAGGACAGGCCCAGTAGGGGCTCGAGGGCCCCCTGGACGTGTTGGACCTGAGGGTCTTCGTGGGATCCCTGGACCTGTGGTGAGTGGACTGAGAATAGGGATGGGGTTGGGGGGTGGGATCAGGCCCTGCCTGTCTGCTCGCTTCTTGTAATTTGTCATCACAGTTGGGAGGAGCTGACCCTGGTTGGGGTGGGAGGGGGGCACCACACATGAGTTCTGGCAGGGTGCAGCCCCTCATGTTCTATTTTGCCCTAGGGCGAACCAGGCCTCCTGGGACCTCCTGGACTGTTAGGCCCTCCTGGTCCCCTGGTAAGAGACTTCTGCATCCCTGAGGTCCCTGCACTGAGACTCACACTGGACATCTATCCAGTGACCATCTAGTGACCTTGGGTTCTGATAGTGCAGACTGACCCCTCACTGACTATCCTTCTGATGGTCCACCCTGACCATCTATACTAACCATCTCTTCAGATCACTCATCTTGGCGGTCTACACTGACCAAACTGACCATCTATCTTAACAGTCTTCACTGACTACCCACACCGATGTTGACTACAGATCATTTATCTCGACCATCCTCCAAAAACCCCTCCCTTCATCTCTCATCAGCTCTCTTCTCTCCTGACCACCCCCATGACCACTTCCCTGGTAATTCGATTCGAAGTCTAGGTAATTTCCCATTTGACCATCCTCCAGTCACTCACATGAGGCTTTCTGTTTGAGACTTACCAACTGACCCTAGGGCTTCCCGGGTAGCTGAAACAGTGAAGAATCTGCCTGCAATGCAGGAGACCTGGGTCCAGTCCCTGGGTTGGGAAGATCTCCTGGAGGAGGGCATGGCAATCCATTCCAGTATTCTTGCTTAGAGAATCCCATGGACAGAGGAGCCTGGTGGGCTACAGTTCATAGGGTTGCAAAGAGTCAGACACCACTGAGTGACTAACACTTTCTCTTTCAACTGATCCTAACTCTCCTTCCAGGGGCCCTCTGGCCTACCAGGGCTGAAGGGAGATGCTGGCCCCAAGGGAGAAAAGGTAAGGATGCCTCTTTTTATTCTTCTTCTTCCCCAGCTACCTCCCTCTCCTCCACCTTTACTTCTCTCCGTAGCCAGAAGGCTAGGAGATTGGGGTCTCCTCTGCTCCCAAACTCACTACCCCAAGGCTGGAAGGGAACAGTCTGTCAATTCCCTGCCCCCATTCTTCCCCGACATGTGTCTCTCATATCCTCCAGGGCCACATTGGATTAATTGGTCTTGTCGGCCCCCCTGGGGAGGTTGGTGAGAAAGGGGATCAGGGGTTGCCAGGAGTGCAAGGCTCCCCTGGCCTCCAGGGAGAACCGGTGAGTGTTCGTCATGCCCCAAGAGGGAGGATTGTGTTCGAGGGGGATGGGAAAGCAGAAGTGGGGCTTGTTTGGGTGTGGGGGATTAGGAAGCCTGGGTCTTGAACAATAGGGATTGTGTCTGAAGGAAATGGGGGGCTCTATCTGGGGGACTTGAAGGTTGTGACTGGGGTTGAGGGTCTTCTTTTGAGGAGACTTGTCTGGGGGATGTGTCTGGACCATAAGGATGAACCCCATCAGTGATGATTCTGATGCCCTTTCCCCAGGGTTCTCCTGGCCCCATTGGCTCTCTGGGCCACCCTGGGCCCCAAGGCGTGGTGGTGAGTATGAGGGGTTTGTAGGGGTGGGGGAGTCACCCTGTTGGGCCAGCCAGGAGTCCAAGCCCCCCTGTCTCTACCCCACAGGGTCCTCCAGGACAGAAAGGCTCAAAGGGGTCCCCGGTAAGTAGTCACTGCTCCCTTGGGCTCTCACCTCCCAACACCCCAGCCCCCTTCCCTGTACCAGAACCCTCAATGCCTTTGGGTTCATTCGTTTATTTATTCAGTCAGTCAGGCATTTGATTATGTCTTCAACACTTACCATTGTATTTTATAAAATCTAAGATTTCATCTGTTGTAAGATGCACCATTGTTTTATGAACTGCTACAGAAGAAGACAGTTCTGCCAAGTTAATGATGACTTGTCATAGATGTTAAGATGCTGATTTCAGAGATGTTCAAATATGGAAAGAAAATTTGCATTTTATGCTTGGGGCTGAAAATTGCATGTCCTTCCTCCAGTTGTGTGTGTGTGTGTGTGTTGGCAGGCAGGGGTCTCCATAGACAGAGTTCACACCCAAGTGACTTCTCCCTATAGGGATCCCAAGGTCCTCGTGGAGACGCTGGCCCCCCAGGTCCTCCTGGTCCCCCGGTAAGTTCCCCATGGGGCTCTGTCCGAGTGTCTCCCCTGGTCCCTCAGTGACTAGAAGTGGGCGGAGCACACACCACGTGTTCGGGGATTGCAGGTGGGAAGGGAGGTGGCTCAAAAGCTGAAGGAGGATCTGGGCTGTGTGTAGAGGGGCTTGGGGGGACCTCCATGGGGGCTCTGATTGGATTTTGTCTGTCCATCTCTCTGGCCTTTCTCTGTCTCTACCTCAAAACGTTGTTTCACTATTTTATCTTTCTTTTTGTCTTCTGGGTCTCTCTCTGTCTCTCTCCTTTGCCTGACTGTGGTTCTGGCTCTTTTTTTTCCTCTCTCCACTTCCCATCTCTGAGCCTTTCTGTCCCTCTCCTTCCTGTGTCTCCCTCCGTCTCTGATTGTCCATGTCCCCGGTTCCTGTCTGTATCTCTCCTTACTCTCCACACCCCTGTGTCTTTCTGCCTCCCACATCTCTCATTTCTGCCTGTCTCTCTCCCTGTCTCTTCCTCTTGCCGTCCTCCTCTCCTCCATCCCCACCTCTGCCCAGGGTCCCTCTGCGGAGCTGCACGGGCTGCGCCGGCGCCGACGTTCCCTGCTAGGCTTGGGAACCCCGGAGGGCGGCCTGGAGGAGGTGCTGGCCTCGATGGCGTCGCTGAGCTTCGAGTTAGAGCAGCTGCGGCGCCCTCCCGGCACGGCTGAGCGCCCGGGCCTCGTGTGCAAAGAGTTGCACCGCAGCCATCCGCATCTGCCAGATGGTGAGGTCTCGTCCCTCCCCCCGGAGGGCGGGGAGACGTGGGATCCAGCCCCCGGTTTATCTTCTCCCACTGGCTCTGCGGCAGGGGAATACTGGATTGATCCCAATCAAGGCTGCGCGCGGGATGCGCTCAGGGTTTTCTGTAACTTCACGGCAGGAGGAGAAACCTGCCTCTACCCAGACAAGAAGTTTGAGACCGTGAGTACCTGAGTAGGGGGCTGGGAGGGGTTGGTGGAAGGAGGGACTCGAAAATATCTCATTCATACCTCACCGCTCCCCAACCCTCCCCCCTCCCCGCCCCACCAGGAGTTGATTGGGATTTTATTTTTCCTTCAACCGACGTCTATTGAGCACCTTCTGTCGTCTATTGAGCACCTTCTGTATGCCAAAGTCCTTGAAATGCTGCGGCTACAGCAGATAATCTAAAACAAACAAACCAAACAAACTAAAAAAAACAAACCCTTCTTTGCTTCATTTTGTTTTATGGAGCTTATTTTCTGTGGGGAAAGACAGATAAGAAAAAATAGTAAGGAAATCAATAATAGTGGTGAACCTTGAAACAACAGGATATATGTGCCAGCCCTAAGAACTCAGCTGCATTAACTTACTGAGTCCCAGCCACCGATGCGGTCATTTTATTATTATCCCTAAAATAGATAACCAACAAGAACCTATTGTAAAGCTCATGGAACTATACTCAATATCTTGTAATAATTTATAAGGGGAGAAAGGGTTTCCCTGGTGGTTCAGTGGCAAAGAATCCACCTGCTAAGCAGGAGATCTGAGTCAGATCCTTGGGTCAGGAAGATCCCCTAGAGAAAGAAATGACAACCCACTCTGGTATTCTTGCCTGGGAAGTCCCACGAACAGAGAAGCCTGGTGGGCTGCAGTCCATAGGGCTGCAAAAGAGTTGGACACAACTGAGAGACTAAACAACACCAACATCAGGGCAAAGAATCTGAAAGAAAAAAAAAAGATATATATGTATAATTGAATCACTTTGCTGTACACCTCAACTAACACAACATTGGAAATCAGCTCTGTTTCAATTAAAAAAATAACAATTCTGTTATCATCCCCCAGATAGGGAAACTGAGGCATGGAGAAGGACAAGATTACCCATGACCACCTGGCCCTTGTCTCAGCCCTTAACCACCCATCTACACTACCTCCTAACCTGCTCTCTTATAGGTCCCATGGGTTAACTGCCCTCCACCTGGTCCCCCAGAAATCCTGGGGTTCTCCATCAGGGAGTCTAACAGTCTCTGACACTAAGAACCAGGCTTAGCCGTAGAGAGCAGTGGGTGAGCAGTGAGCCTCTGGACCCTGGACTGCTTCGGTTGGAATCCAGATCTGTTATCTCAGTTTTTTCATCTGTAAAGTGGGGGCTCAAGAAAGTATCTACCTGATAGGGTAATTGTGCAGTCATGTTACCAGTACACATATCAGACGACACTGATACACTGACTGTGTGCAGTGCTGGGGTGGCTCAGATGGTAAAGAATCTGCCTGCAATACAGGAGACCCAGGTTTGATCCCTGGTTTGGGAAGATCCCTGCAGAAGGAGATGGCTACCCACTCCAGTATTCTTGCCTGGAGAATTCCATGGACAGTCAGGAGCCTGGCGGGCTACTGTCCATGGAGTTGCAAAGAGTCGGACACGACTGAATCACTTGACTAACACTTTTTGTTAATGTCTCTACTGCCGGTAAACCACTTAGTGAGCACAGGGCCTGCAAAAGTGCACAGTGATGTTCTTCTTTTAATTAATTTATTTTTTGGCTGCACTGGGTCTTCGTTGCTATGTGTGGGTTTTCTGTAGTTGTAGTGAGCAGGAGCTACTCTTTGCTGTGGTGCACAGGCTTCCCGTTGCAGTGGCTTCTCTTTTTGAGGAGCATGGGCTCTAGGCGCACAGACTCAGTAGTTGTGGCCCACAGGCCCATTAGTTTGGCGCACAGGCTTTGTTGCTCTGCGGCATGTGGCATCTTCCCAGACCAGGGACTGAACCCGTATCCCCTGCATTGGCAGGTGGATTCTTAACCACTAGACCACTAGGGAACTCCCAAGGGGTGTGTTGTTAAAACATCACCATTGGACACCCAAGGCTCCGATCCACAGGGCCTTCAGGGAGACAGTGTAGGGCAGACTCCTGGGAGTTACCTCACCTCAGGGGAGAGGTAGGAGCCGGAGCATTTATCCACCAGCTCTTGTCAATCATCAGTGGAGGCACCCTCAGAAGTCAGAAACCCCCAGCCTCTTGGATCTATCCTGGGTACCAGCCAAGCCCAGTCCCACAGCCAGAGAATAACCTAAGAGTTCCTGATATTTATAGTCAGCAGATTTCTTTTTATTCATTTAGCTGCACTGGATCTTAGTTGCAGCATGTGAGATCTAGTTCTCTGACCAGGGATTGAACCCGAGCCTCCTGCATTGGGAGTACGGCGCCTTAGCCTCTGGGCCACCGGGGAAGTCCCCTACAGTCCGTAGCTTTCAGTGTGGGGTGGTAAATGCAAAATTGACATGTTGCCAGCCCCCCCACCCCAGGGCACCTGTTACACCCTTCCCTCTGTCCCCCAGGTGAAACTGGCCTCTTGGTCCAAAGAAAAGCCAGGTGGCTGGTATAGCACATTCCGTCGAGGGAAAAAGGTGAGTTACCTGCAAAGCCAGGGTGGGGATGGTATAAAAATTGGTGTAAACCAGCATGGGAATTGGAGGAGGCGAGATGAACAGGATAGCCTCACCTCTGCCTTTATGCTGATCATAGGCTTGCGGGGGAGGGGGGAGGGGGCAGCATCAGATGTGTGATGTGGGGGGAAACACAGGACATGGTGGTGATCTACAGGCAGTGCTGGAAGGACCTGAAGGCTTCCTGAGGGAAGTCACAGCTCAGCTGAGGTCTAAGGAATTAACTGGTTTGCAAGTTTGGGAGGACACGGAACGGTGTTCCGAAGAGATGGAACAGCATACACAAAGTCCCAGAGTCAAGAGAAAGCCTGGTAAATTAAAAGAAGAAAAAGCGACTTGCTCTGTTGTAGAGAGAGTGAGGGGGAATGTGGTAGAGAAGAGGTTGGGCAGGTAGGTGAGAGCTAAGACCACCTCCTCAGAAAGACCTATGGGCAGTAGGGAGCCATGGAATGTGTTTAAGTGAGAGGGACTGAGATTCAATCTCTATGATAGGAAAATGCCTCTGGGCTGCTGGTGGTGGTTGTGGGGAAACTGGAGGCTGGGAGACCCAGGAGGAGACTGATGTGTTGGTTTAGAAAGGCAAGGAAGGGAAGAGGCTGGAGCTAGGGGAATGGGGGATGAAGAGGAAGGAATGGCTTAGAACGTTATCTAAGAGGGCAAGTCCATAGGACCTAGTTAATTGATGAGATGGCAAGTCAATAGGACCTATCAATAGTAATTGATGAGATGAGTAATTGATGAGATGGAGGGGAGGAAAAGAAAGAGAGATGATGCCCAGGTTCCTGGTTTGAAGAACAGTCTAGTGAGATTCTGAGATATATAAGTGGGAAGAGGATCAGGTTTATGCAGTGGTGGGAGATCTTGGGTCCATTTGGGATTTGTTTATGTAACATATTTATGTATGCTAAGCACTGGGAACATAGCAGCAAAGAAAACACAGTTCCTGACTTCCTGAAGTTAATATTCTATTGGGAATGGGACCAAGGAAGCAGACAGAGAATAACCAAGGAAACAAAGCTACCATATAATGTCAAGTGGTGTATGGGTTTGGGCTTCCCTAAAACAGACCTGAGACTCAATTGCAAGGGGTTTATCTGTGATGTGAGTCCAGAAAACATCAATCAGGAAATGTGAAATGATACAGGGAAGAGAAGGAAGCCAAAAAAGATGTGTTACCGGGCTAGTTATCTCAAGCCAGTGATAACTTAATAATATATTTTATGTAGCCCAATATATCCAAAATATTGTCGTATCAATATAAAGATTACTGAAGCATTTTCAACTTTTTCCCTGTGAGTTCTTCAGAGTCTGGTGCATATTTTATATTTATAGCACATCATAATTTTGATACTAAATTTCCTTGGAAAGACTTAGACTGCATAAAACCTGCAGTTGAAAAAGCAGATTTGCATCTTCAAGTTGTTCCAAACCTCAGTTTTCTGATAAATGGATTGAGGCTCAGTTGTTCATTATAAATTAAATAAAGTTAGACATTTTTTAATTAAATAATTTAAATAGATGGACCCATAGAGGTTATCATACTATGTGTAGTAAGTCAGAAAAGGCAAATATCGGATGATATTACTTACATGTGGAAGCTAAAATATGACACAAAAGAACTTATTTACAAAACAAAAATAGACTCACAGACATAGAAAACCAACTTATGGTTACCAGAAAGGAAAGGGAGAAAGGGATCTATTAGAAGTTTGGAATTAACATATACACACTATACACTACTATGTATAAAATAAACGAGGACCTACTGTATAGCACAGGGAACTATATATTCAGTATCTTGTAGTAAACTGTAATCGAAAAGAATATGAAAAAGAATATATATATGTAATATCTGTGTGTATATCTATATACATATAACTAAATCACTTTGCTATAAGCCTGAAACTAACACAGCATTGTAAATCAACTATACTTCAATTTTTTAAGAAATGAGTGCCAAAAAAAAATTTAAAATTTAACTGAAATTGTGAAAAGTTTCTCAATCTCACCAGCCACCATTCAAGTGCTCAATGGCCACACAGGGCTAGGGGCTTGCAGGAGAACCAGGGATGATCAGATGGCTGGTGGGGCCTCCAAAGAGGAAGTCATGGCAGCAGGGGCAGGTCGGCAGTGGATAGAGATCCTGGGAGGTGGGTACCTCGGAAAGAGTCGAGGCAAGGACACATCCTCAGCTCCTCTTTGTCCCACCTCCAGTTCTCCTACGTGGATGCCGATGGGGCCGCAGTGAGCGTGGTACAGCTGACCTTCCTGAAGTTGCTGAGTGCCACGGCCCGCCAGAGCTTCACATTCACCTGCCAGAACTCGGCCGCCTGGCTGGACGAAGCTGCAGGTGACCACAGCCGCTCTGCCCGTTTCCTCGGGGCCAATGGGGAGGAGGTATCCTTCAACCAGATGGCAGCCGCCACCATCACAGTCCCCTACGATGGCTGCAGGGTAAGGAAGAGGGCAGGGACTGGCCAGATTGGGGAGGGGAGCCTGTGATTACTCCCCTCCCCCTGACTTACCCACCATCCGTGTCTTCCCGTGTCAGCTCCGGAAGGGACAGTCGAAGACCCTGTTTGAGTTCAGCTCCTCCCGAGTGGGATTTCTGCCCCTGTTGGATGTGGCAGCTGCTGACTTTGGCCAGACGAACCAGAAGTTTGGGTTTGAACTGGGCCCTGTCTGCTTTAGCAGCTGAGAGCTTCCGGGGCTGGGAGGGACAATGAGGGAGCCCCCAAGACGGGCCATATTTGGTGCTGAGGCTTTGAAGCCGTCATATTTATCGTCTCCTGTGACTGCGTGGAGCCAGGAAACGGTCTGCTCATCATGGTCAAACAATATTCCTTCTCCGTTCCAGGGGGTCTGGGGGCTGGACTACCCTGGTCCATGGGTCCCGTTTCTCTGCACTGCGCCCCGGCTGGCATAACTGTAGTCTGGCTCTTTCTCCCCTCGGTGCCCACCCATCACTCATCTCCCTCCCCTGAGCTCCCCCACCCCAGCAATGAACTTCTGACTCAGAGCCGATGAATGCCCCCACCCACACCTGCCTCCCACCCCCTCAGTCAGTGCTCTCAACACCCTTTGGTGCTACCTTCCCCATAGTTAAGCACTGGATGTCTCCTGAACCCAGACTGGGATCCCTTTGCTCATTTCTTCTTTTCAGGTGGGTTTGCAGTGAAGGGACTGATGTCAGACTACAGAGGGAAGTGGGACTTCCCTGGACTGAGCTGCGTACTCTTTCTGCTGCCTCAGCCCAGCTCTGAATACTGTCTCCCTCCATGCCTCCCCAAAAACACCTTGCCATGCCAGGTGGCGTGGGGACCAAACTGGTGGGGTTGGGGGGAAACCAGGATTCTAATGGTGCTGCCCTATTTATACCTGGGTCTATATTAAAAGGGAGAATCCCCTCTGTTGTATATTTAATCTGCTTCCTCCTTAGGGAAGGCTGGGATATGATGAGAGAAACCCCCATCCCCCCACCCTAACTCCCCCATACCACCACCTGCCCCAGGCCATAGGGCATAATTGGCATCTCAAGTCTGAGAATAAATCAGTGAACTGTGTCCTGTCTGTGTCTTTCTTTCTTTTTACTTTTTTATTTGCTTATTTTTAGTTTTGGCTGCCCTGGGTCTTCATTGCTGTGCTCAGCCTTACTCTAGTTGTAGTGAGCAGGGGCTACTCTCTAGCCGTGGTCCCGAGCTTCTCATCGCAGTGGCTTCTCTTATTTCAGAGCATGGACTTTAGCACACACGGGTTCAGTAGTTTCAGCTTCTGGGCTCTAGAGTGTGAGTGCGTGGGCTCAGTGGTTGTGGTGCACGGGCTTAGTTGGCCTGAGTCATATGGAATTTTCCCAGACCAGAGACAGAACCCATGTTCCCTGTATTGCAAGGCAGATTCTTAACCACTGGACCACCAGGGAAGTTCCTTGTCTGTGTCTGTCAATTGATGTTCTCTTAGGGTCTGGCTCTTGTCTCACCCAAGGCATCTTGCCATCACTTGTCTTAATTAATTGTGCCTTTTGGTAGAGGTAGCTTTAGTGATTCACGTGCATGCTGAATTGTGTCTGATTCTTTGTGACCTCATGGACGGTAGCCCATCAGGCTCCTCTGTCTATGGAATTCTCCAGGCAAGAATATTGGAGTGGATTGCCATTTCGTCCTCCAGGGGATCTTCCCAACCCAGACTGAACCCGCACCTCCTGTGTCTCCTGCATTGCAGGTAGATTCTTTATCCCCTGAGCCTTTGGGGAGGTGGGTTAAAGATGAATCGGGTTGGAGGGTAGTTTGGAGTGAGTTGAGTCGGTCTGGGGATCTGTTGAGTTGGAGGTTGAAATGATGAGAGGGTTAAGGGTTTGAAATTGGATACTGGATTGAGTTGAATTAGGGTTGACTTAAGAAGGAGATTGAGTTGAGTAGAGGTGAGTAGGGGTTATTATGAATTTGAGGTGGAGGATTACCTATTTGGTGAGTCAAAATGGGATCAGTTAAGATGAGTTGGATATTGGATGACTTGTGTTGGGGATTAGATGTTGGGTTGAGGATTTTCACTTTGGTTTTGACATGTACACACTGCTTTATCTTATTTATTTTTGGCTGTACTGGGTGTTTGTTGCTGCACGCAGGTTTTCTGTCATTTCGGAGAGCAGGGGCTACTCCAGTTGCAGCGTGCAGGCCCCTCCTTGCAGTGGCTTCTCTTGTGGAGCAAAGGCTCTGGGGCACACAGTCTTCAGTAGTTGTGGCATTAGTCCTGGCTGTCGGGCCCTAGGGCATTCAGGCTTTTGTATTTGCAGCACGTGGGCTCAGTATTTGGGCCTCACAGGCCTTAGAGAACGGGCTCAGCAGCTGTGGTCCGTGGGCTCGTGGCTCTGCGGCATGTGGAATCTTCCCAGACCAGGGATTGCATCTGTGTCCCCTGCATTAGCAGGCAGATTTTTATCCACTGCGCCACCAGGGAAGTCCCCGGGTTGAGGGTTTTAAAAGACAGACTGATTGGGAATTCCCTGGCGATCAAGTGGTTCGGACTTGGTGTTTTCACTGCTGTGGCCGAGGTTCAATCCCTGGTGGCGGAACTAAGATCCCACAAGCCACCGGCTCGAATTGAGATGTAATTCACGTACCATCTAATCCACCCACTTAAAGTACATAATTAAATGGTTTTTAGGGTATTCACAGACTTGTGCAACCGTCACCACAATCAATTTTGAAACATTTCATCACCTCAGAGAGAAATCCCATATCCATTAACACTCATCATCTCCTCCAAACCTCTGAGTGGCAGAAAAGCACTGATCTTCCTGTCCCTGTGGATTTGCCCATTCTTGACATTTCCCATAAATGGAATCATACAACATGTGGTCCTTTGTGTCTGGCTTCTTTCATTTAGCATGATTTCACAGTTCAAGTTGCAGCATGTATCAGAACTTCATTCCTTTTTATTGTTGAATAATAATTTACTGCATTTTGTTTATCTATTCATCAGCTGATAGACATTATTGAGTTAGGAGTGATGGAGGGCTGGTGTGATTAAGTTGGATCAGGTGGGATTGGGTGGGCAGAAGTAACAGGTTGGAGTAAGTTGCCTCTTCCAAACTAGGGCTTGCATGCATGCATGCTCAGTCATGTCTGACTCTTTGCCCGTCATGGACTGTGGCCCCCAAGCCTCCTCTGTCCATGGAATTTCCCAGGCAAGAATACTGGAGTAGGTTGCCATTTCCTTCTCTGGGGGATCTTCCTGACCCAGGGATCAAACATGAGTCTTCTGCATCTCCTGTGTTGGCAGGTGGGTTATTTACCACTGAGCCACGTGGGAAGCTCAAACCAGGGCTCACTCTACTATTTCTGTCAGCAGGCTCTCTAAGGCCACCTGGATTTATTTATTCATTCAATAAATGTTACTAAGAGTTGAAATTCTATGAAGAAGATGCCCAGAGGTCATCCATTTAATGGTCACCATTATTATTCATTCATTTGTTTATCTCTGTGGCATGTGTTCTCAGCACTAAGGCATGTTTCCAGATACTGCGGATAAAAGAAAGATGTGTCTGCCCTTAAGATCTTAGTCCCGCGGAAAACAGATTATATACAAATAGCTGTGTAATACGATTTCAGGTGGTAGTGATCGTGGTGAGGGCTTCCCTGGTGGCTCAGATGGTAAAGAGTCCACTGGGAAGATCCCCTGGAGAAGGGCACAGCAGCCCACTCCTGTATTTTTGCCTGGAGAATCCCATGGACTGTAGCCTGCCAGGCTCCTCTGTCCGTGGGATAGCAGAGTCGGACACGACTGAGCCACTAACACTTTCACTTTCAATTGTTGTGAAGGAAAATCAAACAAGTTGCATGGATAAAGACTGATGGAATAATGTCTTGTTTGAAACTGGTTGGTCAGATGAGGCTTTGCTGAGGATCTGGTGTTTTAGCAGAGATCTGAAAGAGAAGAGCCATATGGAGGTTGTTTTGGCCATGTGGCTTTTGGGATTTCAGTTCCACGATCAGGGATTGAACCCAGGCCATGGCAGTGAAAGCTCCAAATTCTAACCATTAGGCCACCAGGGAACTCATCTTGTGAAGTCTTAAGGAAGTATCTGACACACAGTGTAAGAACCCAGAAATCGTCAAATACCCATGAGGGCTCTTGAGAGGATGGTGTTTCTCCCAGTCACCTCTTTTCTGGATGTGTGGCTTTTGCTGGTTTCTTCATCCTGACTTTTATCAATCCAAACGTTGACTTGGCCCTGCCTCCTTTTAGTTCCTCTCTCAAACATCTTTAACTCAAGAATGCATATAATGGGCTTCCCTGGTGGTCCAGTGGTTAAGAATCTGCCTTGCAATGTAGGGGACGCAGGTTCAATTCCTGGTGCAGGAAAATCCCACATGCTGCAGAGCAACTAAGCCCACGCACCACAATTACTGAGCCTGTGCTCTAGACCCCGAGAGCTGCAACTACTGAAGCCCACGAACCTAGGGCCTGTGCTCCACAACAAGAGAAGACACGGCAGAGAAGTGCGTGCCCTGCAACTAGAGAGTAGCCTCCGCTTGCTGCAACTAGAGAAAGTCTGCGTGCAGCAACACAGACCCACCACAGCTAAATTAAATAAATAAATAAATGCATCTTTTAAGGGGAAAAAAAAAAAAAAAAGCCTATAGTGGGAACTTCCCTGGTGGTCCAGTGGTTAAGACTCCAAGCTCTTAATGGAGGGGGCTCAGGTTCCATCCTTGGTCAGGGAACTAGATTCTACATGTAGCAACCAAAATCCTGCGTGGTGCAGTTAAGACCCATCACAGCCCCCCCAGAAGAATGCATAATAGTATCACCAATGCTGTATGTTATTTTCGTCTTCCTGGGCACACATAATTGAGATCACATCTCGCAGCTGCCCTTGTAGTCAGGTTGGGGACAATTGGGTCTTGGCCAATAGGATGTGTGTAGCCATAAAATAGCCCACATAGCCCTCCTTGCTCTTTCTCTCCATTCCATGAAGATCTTGGAGATCATGTGTGTCAGATGAGAGTATCAGATGTGGAACTAGAAAGACTGCTTCCATTACTTATTACAGCTGACCCTTGAACCAAGGCTGGGTTTAGGAAAACCAACCCCTGAATAGTCAAAAATCTGCACATAACTTTATAGTCAGACCTCTGCATCCATGATTACGAATCCATGGGTCCAACCAATCTCAGATCATTATAGTACTATGTGAGCATGCTAAGTTGCTTCAATCGTGTCCAACTCTTTGTGACCCCATGGACTGTAGTCCACCAGGCTCCTCTGTCTATGGGATTCTCCAGGCAAGAATACTCGAGTGGGTTGCCATCCCCTCCTCCAGGGGCGCTTCCTGACCCAGAGATTGAACCCACATCTCCTCTGGCTCCTGCTTTGCAGGTGGATTCTTTACCGCTGAGCCACCAGCGAAGCCCATGGTACTGTATATATTTATTGGAAAAAATCTACATATAAAAGAACCTGTGAGTTCAAATTCATGTTCAAGGGTCAACTGCACTTGGAAGAATGCTGTCAGGGAGAACTCCATTAGATGTGATCAAGAAATTACTTGTTTTAAGCCCTTGAGATTTTTAAGAGTTGCTTGTTTACAGCAGCTATCATTAATTATCCTAACACAGTGAATAAATCCAACTTTTACCAAAGGTCAGCATGTAAGCATGTGTGCAAACCAGGAGGTCTCACTGCAGGAAAATCAAGCTAAAATTTATTGTTGAATATCATTATCTTCAAATGTGTCCACCACTGTGAATCTGTCACTGGAGGTGTGCTTTCCCAAGCCCAGATTTCCTACCATTCTCCCGCCCCTACCATCTTTCCCTCCCTGATAGCTCTCCTTGCCTGCGTCTTCACTCCCTTCCTCTAAGTCTTTCTGCTCTTTTTTTTTTTTTTTTAATTTTTGGCCACGCAGTGCGGCTTGTAAGATCTTAGTGCCCTGACCAGGGATCGAAACCACACCCCCTGCAGTAGAAGCAGAGAGCCCTAAATGACTGGAGCACCAAGGAATTCGCTGGATCAAACTTATCTTGCTAGATCGAATTTATCTCACTTTCTTATGAAGAGCAATCCCCTCAACCCTTCGTTCAGACCCTGTCTCCATGCCCACATGATCCATGATTAGTTCAACTCACAGTATTAATAATGATAATAAAGACCATCGATTGGCTCCATGCCAGACACTGTTCATCAAATGTCTTTCCTGAATGCTTTTATTTATTTCTCATCACCACCTTTGAGGAAGGTTCTGTTGTGCTCAGTCACTCCAGTTGTGTCAGACTCTTTGCAATCCTATGGACTGTAGCTTGCCTGGCTCCTCCGTCCATGAAATTCTCTAGGCAAGAATACTGGAGTGGTTAGCCATTCCCTTCTCCAGAGGATGCCACTTGGTTCTCTTACTACCTCCTTTTTGCAGATAAGTGAGCTAAGAAACAGAGGTAGAGAGTAACTTGCCCAGAGTCTATAGCTAAAGATTTTGCTAAACAAAAAGGCATCTTCTCCCTAAAGGGAATTATTTCCAACATAATCTTAAAAATTATACCCAATAACACCCCAGGGTTTGAATGCAGGTCAGCCAGCATCTGCTTTGGCAACTCCAATCCCATGCTGGTACAGGTATTTTGGAGGGGAGGACCAATTAATAGTGTAATGAGGACTCTTTAATTAGGTAAAAGCTCATTAAAGAATTAGAAATCTGCCCTGCTAAATTAAAGGGTAATTGACAAAGATGTAAGGAGGGAATTCTAGGCCTGGCTCGCCTCTGCTCTGTGTATTTACTCAGCATCATCACCAGCACCCAGGCGGCTGCTAGGAAACCCCCAGCTGATTTGCATATTCAGCAGCCATAATTAATCACACCGCTAGTGCTTCTTGAGCAATTACTCTCGAGGTGGTGGTGGTGGGGGGGCGGGCATGGGACGGCCAGCGGGGAGGCCTGCCTGTGGCTTTAGACAGGGCTGTAGAGGGTGGCTGGAGCAGGGTAATTTACACATACTCCCTGACAACATTGACAGAGATACAAACGATGACATACACAGACCAAGGGCAGGTGGAATCAGACCCGCATCTTGTCACCTCCTCCCCTCCCCCTCTGCCACCAACAGCTGCAAGTCTGGACCCACAAGCAGACTCAGAGAGGCAGACCTGCCTCACACACACCCCTACATCCTTGG
The DNA here is from genome assembly GCF_029378745.1 of Bos indicus. Classification (NCBI taxonomy): domain Eukaryota; kingdom Metazoa; phylum Chordata; class Mammalia; order Artiodactyla; family Bovidae; genus Bos; species Bos indicus. Next base: position 14,288,406 of record NC_091766.1, on the reverse strand, counting down.
CCAGAGGCAGATATGGTGACATGCATAACAGGCCACACACACAGTTGTGTCTGGATGCACACCCAGAGCCCCCCAGACAACTGTGTTCACAAACCCACACTCAGAGACGGAGCCACCTCTGGAGGGAGATCCTCATTGTCACACAGAGAAGTACCACATCCTGGGGCCTGGCAGATGCTAAATACACAGACGGACACACAACCCCACACACAGAGATGTGCCACCAACACAAAAGCCACAGATGTGGGTCCAGGTAAACTCCGTCATGGTTGTTTCAGAGACAACCCTTGCTCTGCCCACACGTTCATTCACTCAATCAATCCACCAATTTTTAAAAAAATATTTATTTATTTGGCTGCACTAGGTCCTAGCTGCAGCATGCAGGATCTTTCATTGCTGCTGCTGCTGCTAAGTCGCGTCAGTCGTGTCCGACTCTGTGCGACCCCATAGACAGCAGCCTACCAGGCTCCCCCGTCCCCGGGATTCTCCAGGCAAGAACACTGGAGTGGGTTGCCATTTCCTTCTCCCACGCATGAAAGTGAAAAGTGAAAGTGAAGTCACTCAGTCATGTCCGACTCTTAGCGACCCCATGGACTGCAGCCCACCAGGCTCCTCCGTCCATGGGATTTTCCAGGCAAGAGTACTGGAGTGGGGTGCCATTGCTTTCTCTGTCTTTCTTTGCAGGGACCCACAGTTTCTAGCTGTGGCATGGGTGACTCAGTAGTTGTGATGCACGGGCTTAGTTGCCCTGTGGCATGTGGGATCCTAGTTGCCTGACCAGGGACTGAATCCACGTTGTCCCCTGCCTTGCAAGATGGATTCTTAACCACTGGACCACCAGGGAAGTCCCAACAAATCTGTATTTAGTACCTATCATGTGCCAGGCCGTGTTTTAGGCTCCAGGGACCCAGCAGTGAACAAAACAAAGATTCTCTGCCCTCGTGGAGTTAACACTCTAGTGGGGCTGATAGGCAGTAAGCAGATATATATGTATATGATATGTCAGGTGGCACTATGAAAATAAGGCAGGGAGGAGGACTAGAGGGGTGTTCTTTAAGACAGGGTAGTCAGGGAAGTCTTCCTGGAGAAGATTTCTTTGAAGTGGAGGCTCATACAGAGAGACAGAGAGGGAGCCAAGCAACACCTCACACAGCCAGGCCCAGAGGCCGTGAACCGCTCAGAACCATGCGGATCCCCACCTGGTCACGCAAAGAGGTCCCGACCCTACAAGAGCAGACGTGTGGCCTCCCATGCTTAGTGTCCCAGACATATCAGAACTTCCTTTCAAGGAGACGGGCCTGGACCCTGAAGATGACTGTGTAGCACAGGAGAGATGGGAGGCTGAGCAGACAAAAGACCAGATTGACATCAAGAGATTGTCTTGTCCCTCTGTGATGCTGGTCTCATCTCCCTTATATACGCTTTTCCTCCCTTGCTGTATTTATTTTACAGTATTTTTGTGTTGAAAAACTACATAACATAAAATTTACCATGTACCATTTTTAACTGTACAGATCAGTAGTGTTAAGTATGTTCACACTGCTGGGCAACAACTTTTTCATCTTGCAAAGCCGAAAACCTGTACTCATTAAACGACTCTTCATTCCTCCCCACCTCAAACCCTGGTGCTCCCCTTTAATTTTGTTTGTTTGTTTATTTATGGCTGGGCTGGGTCTTGGTTGCTGTGCACGGGCTTTCTCTAGTTGCAGTGATGAGGGGCTACTCTTGAGTTGTGGTGCGAGGGCTTCTTTTGTTGTGGAGCACAGGCCCTAGGATGCCTGGGCTCAGTGGTTGTGGCACACGGGCTGAGTCGCTCCATGGCATGTGGAATCTTCCTGGATTAGGGAACGAACCTGTGTCCTCTGCATTGGCAGGTGAATTCTTAAGCACTGCGTTACCTGGAAAGTCCTGTCCCTAGGAATTTGACTTCTCTAGGGACTTCGTATAAGTAGAATCATGCAATGTCTGTCTTTTTGTGACTGGCTTATTTCACTTAGCATAATATCCTGAAGGTTCATCTGTGTCATAGCATGTGTCAGAATTTCCTTGCTTTTTCAGGGTGAGTAATAAGCCATTGGATGGTTGGCCCACATTTTGTTTATCCATTCATCTGTTGATGGACACTTGCATTGCTTCCAGATCTTGGCTACTGTAAATAATGCTGCTATAAATACGAAAGTGCAAGTATCTCTTTGAGACCCTGCTTTTGATTCTTTTGGATCTATACCCAGAAGTGGAATTGCTGGATCGGGTATTATTTCTTTTTAGAAGTTGTTTTCATTCAGACACACATTATGTACAATAAAATGCATTGATCGTAAGTGTTCTTGTGGAGGAATTTTGACAATTGTCTACACACCCTAAACAACACGTAGACTGTTTCCAGCACCCAGAAAATTCCTCACGTCCTTTCCCATGCCCCTCCAGACACACCCTCTTCTCAGATCCATTCCATGTGTGACAAAACCTGTGAATGAAACATGGAAGTTGTACAGAGGCTGTGTGGCATAATGTTTAGAGCCAAGTCACGTGGTGCAAGTGTCAGATCCTTTGCTATAACAGATGTGACCTTCACCATACCGAGTCTCAGTCTCCAGAGCTGTAAAATGGGGTGAATAATAGCCCTAGAGCATCAGATTTGTGCAAGGATTGAATTAGTTAATAGAGATCACACACTTAGAACAATGTCTGCCATGAGGTAAATGCTATACAAATGTTGTATTTAAGTGTTGCATATATAAAAATATGCATATATATGCAACACTTAAATGCAACATGTATATCCACATATGGAGAGAGAAAAAGAGAGAAATTTTATAATGAACACTCATATGCCTACCACCCAACCTAAGAATAAAGCATCACAACCACAATTGAGATCCATGGGTTGGGAAGGAGCAGGGCATGGCATCCCACTCCAATATTCTTGCCTGGAGAATCCTGTGGACAGAGGAGCCTGGAGGGATACAGTCCATAGGGTAGCAAAGAATTAGACATGACTTAGCACGCACGCACACAAGAGTATATTTCCACCATGGCATTTCTCTTCCTTCTCCACCAAGGGTAGATGAATTTCAGTGAAAAATATGGGTTTAATTGTGGTTGAAAGTACATACTATAAAATTTAAACCATTTACCCATTTTAAATGTCCGGTTCAGTGCCCCATCGTTGAGCCATCATCTCCACCATTCGCTTTCAGAACTTTTTCATCTTCCCCAGCTGAAACTCTGTCCCCATAAAACCCTAACTCCCTATTTTTTCCTTTCCCTAGGTTGTGGGAATTTTTGACCTCATTATTTCTCCATGTTTACCTCATACAGGAAGTTGTATCCAGGGGTGATGCACAACATGATTTGGCAAGTTCCTAAACTGTCTCACATGGGTACGATATTGAACATGCTCTTTTGCGACTTGCTTTGTTAGCTCAGCCAGAGAATTTTTTTTCTGTCTTCTCCATGTAGACACAAGTAATTCTAATCTTGTCTTTTTAATTGCTTTGAAAAGGTTTACTTCAACAGAGTTAGCTGTTTTCTTACTCATAAACTTTTAGGTGTTTCCCATTTTGTTCCTCTGCAAACATCCGGGCATGTGTGCACATGGCTAAGTGTATCCAGGCCGTGCGTGCTAAGTCGCTTCAGTCGTGTCTGACTCTTTGCAACTCTATGGACCGTTGCCGGCCAGGCTCTTCCATCCATGGGATTCTCCAGGCAAGAATGAATACTGGAGTAGGGTTGCCATGCCCTCCTCCAGGGGATCTTCCTCTTCTAGGGTGTATACACACAGAAGTCGCTCAGTCGTGTCCGACTCTTTGTGACCCCATGGATTGTAGCCCACCAGGCTCCTCGGTCCATGGGACTTTCCAGGCATGAATACTAGAGTGGGTTGCTGTTTCCTATAAATATATAATAAAACAGGAAATTCTGGGTCAGGGAGAAAGTACATGTTCATCTATCCTGAGTATGATCTTCATGCTGGTTGTCCAAACTTCACTGTGTACCTTTCAGCTCACCACCCTCCAGAGGCTCCCTGTAGGCCCTGAGACAAAGTCCAAGTTCTTCTACCTGCCTCTCTGGTCTCACTTGTCACCGTACCTCACCAAAAGACATAGCCTCCTGCACCCCATGGCCTCACGTCCTTTGCGCCTGCACTTCTTTCTGCCCAACACACCCTGTCAGCTCTTATTCAACCTTCCGGTTGCAACTCTGGTGTCACTCTCTGATGCTGACACTCTCAGTCAGCAAACCCTGCCCCACTCCTAACTCTCAATTATTTGAAAATGGGGTTGCCTCAAATCCAGTGCAGGCTGGGCCCAGATTGAGCACCCGGTCTCTGCTGCTGGCTAAATGGAGGAGTCCTTGCATCTGCCTTGGGGCTGGGGCGGCAGCTGCAGAGACACCTGGGCTCCAATCCCAGTTCCACTGTTTCCTGGCTGTGTGACCTCAGGCAAGTGTCTTAACTTGCCTGAGCCCCTCATGCTCCTCTTCTGTGAAACCCTTCCCAGGGCTGTTGCAGGGGTTCAAATGAGCCCCAGCCGGACCTGGCTCAGGATAGACCACTCTTGATAGGACCTGCTGTGGTTCAGAGCCAAGTTCCAGCCCCACAACCTTGGACTAGGGCTTCACTCCTTTCTGGCTTGGCAGGGCTGGAAAGCAGTGCTGGGTCTCCTTGTCCCGCCAACTCAACCCTCAATTCCCAAGCCTTTAATGGGAACCATATGCGCTGGACGCCTGCCCACCCACCCGCCTGCCCTCCTCCACCTCCTCCCCCAGAGAGGCCTCCTGAGTCATCTGGTCCACCTCCCCTCTCCCAGCTTCTCACAGCCTCATTCCCACACTGCCCTGGCCTGGGGTTCGCGTGTCCAGGATGTCTGTTGTCGTGTCATGGGTCCCTGTGGGTCTGTATGTGTGTCTGAGCTGTCTGTCTGAACTGTTTGTGCGTGTGAATGTGTCTGAATTATGGGTCTGTAGGTTGGCTTTAAACAAACAATGTGCCTCTTTTTGCGTGTCCTTGTCTTGCGTGTAGTCTATCTGTCATGTTTTGTGTGATTGTCTTGTGGGTTTGTGCATGTCACTGTATTTTTAAAAAATGTTTATTTATTTATTTGGCTTAGTTGTGGCATGCAAACTTATAGTTGCAGCATATGGGATCTAGTTCCCTGACTAGGGATCAAACCTAGGCCCCTTGTATTGGGAGTGCACTTAGCCAATGGACCACCAACGAAGTTCCGCATGTTAATGTAGTAACAATCTGTTTTACAAATCTCTACGTGTGTGAATCTGTGTTCTTGAGCTGTGTGCCGGAACTGTGAGGTTTGTGTATTTTTTGTGTTTGGGGTCTGTGTGTGCGTTGGGTCAACTGTGTGAGTGCTGGTTCCTGGGTAACTGGCTGGTTCACCTCTGATGTTCTTCCTCCCCTTGATGGATGTGTGTGTGTGTGTGTGTGTGTGTGTGTCGGCGGGGGTGGGGTGGTTTCTGGGGCCCTTGTGCCTGGAACACGTATCTGGCTGTATGTCGATTGTGGTTGTGTGTACTGGTTCTGGGTGACACTGTTTGTCTGAGCATGGCGTTGTGCCTGGACCACTTATGGGGGTGTAGTGTCCCTGGGTGACCGTATGCTCATGTTGTGTGCTTCTGTGTCAGTTGACTTGAGGTCAGTCCTATGCAACTGGAGCACAAATTCCTATTTTCATGTGGTCATTCAGTGTGTATGTGTGTGTGTGTGTGTGTGTGTGTGTGATACCTGGAGAGGAGGGATTTCCTGGGGTGGCTACAGTCCCACTCTGAGAAAGGTCCACAAGAAGGAAAGAATGGGGCTGGACGGTGGGGACAGTCTGTGGGGAACCCCAAGCTCAAGGGCTCAACCTTGGAGCCTTTACCAGGACATGGAAAGAGAGCTGGGCTCCATTCTGGGTGAGCAATGGGAGGGGCGGGATTGGGAGCCCTGGACTGGAAGGACCCTGGAATGATCGCCATGGAGATGCAGAAGCTGGGGAAGGGAAGAGATGATGCTCAGCTCACCTGGGATAGATCAGGTCTTTTGGAAGCCACGTGACACTGGAGGAGCTGGCCCAGATATCCCCAGCAACCACAGCATTAAGAGCCTTGTGGATTTCTCTGGTGGTCTAGTGGTTAAGAATCCTTCTGCCAATGCAGGGCACACGGGTTCCATCCCTGGTCTGGGAAGATCCCCTATGCTGTGGGGCAACTCAACTCATGTGCCACAACTATTGAGCCCACACACCCTAGAGCCTGTGCTCTGCAACAAGAGAAGCCACTGCAATGAAGGGCAGCCCACGGTCTCCAAAATTAGAGAAAGACTGCATGCAGCAATGAAGACCCAGTGCAGCTAAAACTAAATAAATAAAATTTAAAAAATAAAGAATCTCGTGTATGGAATTGCACATGAATCAAATTACGGTCTTAAGCTCTGCTATACACCCTCTGTGGCCTTGCTCAAGTGTCTTAAGTTCTCTGAGCCTCAATTTCTCCATCTGAAAAATGGGACCAAGGCAGATGATGTCAGTCCCCTGCCTGTATACCCCTTGCCCTCATGGGTTCCTGTGCACATTTCAGCCTCAGGGATGTCTCAGCTCACATGCTGGCCAGACCATAAATGCTGAGGAGCTGACACTTCTGGGAGCAGCCCTTCCCCAGTGACACATGGGACTTGGAGAATAAAAACCCACCTCCCTCACCCTCCTGTGGGACAATTATGAAGGGCAGCCAGCATCTACATACTCTCCCAGGGGCCTCCAGGAGGACTGACCCTCAGTTGTCTAATCAGAATAACAGGAAAGGAAAGATGCAGAACAAATAACCCAATACAAAAGTACGGAGGTTAGTAGGTTGACTTTGCATCAGACAGAACTAGGTTTGAATCCTGTGTCTGCTATCTATAGCTGGGCAGCCTTGGCCAAGTTACCTAGCCTCTCTGAGCCTCAGACTTTTCAATCTTAAAATGGGGATAATAATTTCTACCTCAAGGGTTGTTGGAGGAATTCAAAGAAGCAATGGAAAAGACTTCATCTGGTGTTGAGTCCTAAGTGGGAGCTCGATGAGTGGGACGGTTGTTATTAAAGAGATGTAGGAAATTCCCTGGTGGTTCAGTGGTTAAAACTCCACACTTCCACAGCAGGGGGAATGGGGTTGTCCCCCTGTGAAGCATGGCCAAAAAAAAAAAAAAATAAAAGAGATGTAGACCTGAGTGGATAGTCTCACATAGCCTGGGGTATTAGGGCTTTGTGAATGATGAGGTTTTCCCCATACAAATAAGAGGAATGCATGTTCCAAGCACATGTCAATCAGGGATTAGCTGTGGGAAATAAGGCCCCAAATCAGGGAACTTTGTGCTTCCAGGAGCTTCTGCCTCTATTATTCACAGGAAGGTGGAGAATAACACACTGGGAACCACTGACTTCAAGAATGCACCATAATGCGTATATAAAATCTAGTCCAGCCATATATTGGAATATTGAGGGCTAAGTTGCTTTGGTTGTGTCCAACTCTTTGTGACCCTATGGACTGTAGCCCTCCAGGCTCCTCTGTCCATGGGGCTTCTCCAGGCAAGAATACTGGAGTGGGTTGCCATGCATTCCCCCAGGGGATCTTCCCCACCAAGGGATCGAACCCACATCTCTTTGTCTCCTGCATTGACAGGCAGGTTCTTTACCACTGTCGCCACCTGGGGAGCCCATGATGAAATATTATTCAGCCATAAAAAGGAATAAAGTTCTCACACTTGCTATACCGTGGATGAACCTCAAAAACATGCTCAGTGAAGAGGCCAGACAAAAAAGGACAAATAATGTATGATTCTACTTATATAGAATATCTAAAATTTTGGGAAGATGAAAAAGTTCTGAAAACAGTTTCATGGGGGAGTGATAAATTGCGAGATTGGGATTAATATATACACACTATTATATATAAAACAGATAACTAATAAGGACCTACTCTATAGCACAGGGAACTTATTCAGTACTCTGTAATGACCGATATGGGGATAGAATACAAAAAAGAGTGGATAAGTGTATATGTATAATTGATTCACTGTGCAGTACACCTGAAACTAATACAACATTGTGAATCAACTATACTCCAATAAAAATGAATTGAAAATAAATAAATAAAAACTAAAAATTGTAAAAAAAGTTGACAGTTTCACAACACCACAGAGGTAATTAATACCACTGAATTGTACCCTTAAAAATGGTTTAAATGGCAAATTCTATGATACATGTATTTTACTACAACTTAAAAAAATTAATACGGCAATATACCAAACCCCACTGAATTGTACATTTTAAAGAGCAAATTATATGGCATGTGAATTATATCTCAATAAAACTTAAATATATATCTCTCTCTCTCCCTGGTTTTAACTTAGAGATTTGGAAGCTTCCATCATTGTCACTTGCAACTGCCTCTCAACAAAAGTGAGCAACACTGGTGACTGTAGACAGTAGCATTCCTGAAGGAAAACCTAGTGTCTCTACAACTGTGCTTGCTAGACATCACTGCAACACAATAGAAAGATGACCTCCACCCACCTTCAGTCACTTCCCCCACCCACATCTCATGCTTCTAATTGATGGAATCTCATTGCCATACAGAAATCTAGCTGCAAGGGAGTCTGGCAAACATAGTTTTTAGCTTTGCAGCTTCTGTAGTATAGGAAGGGACACTAGGGGCTTGGGATGGTGCTGAGACAGTTCATTGTCTCTTGGTTTTGATACATAGAATTTTTTCCCTCTTTCAATGGTAAAAGTTTCATATCCTCCACCCCTACCCCCTTGTTTTCTATCCAATATAGTTTAAATGAGGCTAACTCCTCTTTCTGGCTCTGGAGGGGTGATCTATGAACCAGGTCTGGTCAAGCTACACAATCAAGTGTAATTGAAATTACACTTGAAATATGATTGGCTCAGAGATAGGCACATAACTTGAGATGGGTCAATGAGAGTCATTATTTTGCAAGCTCTCTTTTTGCTAAAGCTGCTGAGCTTGGAAGATGAAAGGTTCTGGGAAGTATCTATGTCATCTCCTGGCTAAAAGAGATCCCTTATAGAGAATAGGGATTAAAAAGCAGAGACATCACTTTGCTGACAAAGAGCTGTTTAGTTAAAGCCACTCTAGTGCTTTTGCCTGGAGAATCCCAGGGACAAGGGAGCCTGGTGGGCTGCCGTCTATGGGGTCACACAGAGTCGGACCCGACTGAAGTGACTTAGCATGGTTCTTCTAGTAGTCATGTATGGATGTGAGAGTTGGACTATAAAGAAAGCTGAGTGCCAAAGAATTGATGCATTCAAACTGTGGTACTGGAGAAGGCTCTTGAGAGTCCCTTGGACAGCGAGGATATCCAACCAGTAAATCCTAAAGGAAATCAGTCCTGAATATTCATTGGAAGGACTGATGCTGAAGGTGAAGTTTCAATACTTTGGCCACCTGATGCAAAGAGCCAACTAATTGAAAAAGACCCTGATGGTGAGAAAGATTGAGGGCGGGAGGAGAAGGGAGCAACAGAGGATGAGATGGTTGGATGGCATCACTGACTCAGTGGACAGGAGTTTGAACAGACTCTGGGAGATAGTGAAGGACAGGGGTGCCTGACGTGCTGCAGTCCAGGGGATCACAAAGAGTCAGACATGACTGGGTGACTGAACAACAACAACAACAACATAGAGAATAGTAGATGATAAATGGGGAGAGACAGGATTCTGATGATAGGACAGAATCCCTGGATCCAGCCATGCTTGCATTCCATTACCTCTGGATTTTTTTTTTTTTTTTTTCAGTTTTGTGAGATAACAGATAGTCTTTACTGTTTAAGACAGTTCAAGTGGCTACTTGCTATCAAAGGAGCACTGAATAATATATGGTGGGATTAGCAAGAGCAAAGACATGGGTAGACATGCATGGCTTAGGTTCATTTACTCGTTAAATTATTCTTGATCATCTTCTTCATGTCACGCCCTGTGCAGAGTAAAGGAAAACAAAGGCCTGGACTGTTTCTCCCTCTAGCTGGAGACATAGAGGGGTCATAGATGAGTAAAGCCAATGGATACTCAAGCACCAATTAAGAAAACCCAGTGACACCTGATGAGAGTTGGCAGAGGGATCCACTGCTCTTCTACCCTACCTCTGCACACTGTGGAGAGCCAACTGCCAGTGCCAGACATCAAGCCACCTGGCCCAAGAGTTTTGTTGTACAAGGTCCTTGAGAAGCTGATCTCTTTTCAGTGCTGGTGCTCAGTTCTGACCACGACACTAACCACAGAGGAAGGCAGACACCATGCTCATCATAGCATTGACCATGATGCTGATCTCAAAGCTGACAACTGTACAACCAGGACACTGAGCATGACACTGACCACAGTAAAACCTGATCATGATTTTGATGGTAGCATGGCCAGGGCACTGTCCAAAGCTAGGTCAGAACTCTGACCACAGCATGACCAGGTCAGTGATTGTGACTCTGAGCACAACACGGCCAGGAAGCTGACCACCACACTGACCACAGCACAGTTAAGACCTGTAGAGACCACAGTACTGACTGCAGTGCTGACCCCAGTAGAACCAGGATGCTGATGGCAGCACAGATCACAGTTTAACAGGACACTGACTACAGCATGATCAGGACACTGAACTTGGCCACCGACTACAGCTGTTGAATGTATTGGTCAGGGTCCAGTCAGAAAAACAGAGCTCACACCAGATAGTTCAATAGCAAGAATTTAATATGGGGATTTAGTCATAGAGATGGCAGTTAAGCTTTAAAAGTAAATACGAGGAAGTGAATCTACTCAGGAGTAGCAAGCTACCACCTCCAAGGGCTGAAGCAGCAGAGGGGGGAGGGGGTTACCCTGGTAACCCTGGTAACGGCCACCTGGCAGGAGCTGAATGAACCATGGTGAGGACTCCCAACGGTGCTGATGTCCAAACTGACAACGTACTATCAGGACACTGAGTATGACCCTGACCGCAGTATGACCTGATCATAATTTTAATATAGCCTTCAATGTAGTAATACCCTCCGGGCATTGATTGCTGGCTAGGTACTCTCTTTATTCATGAGTCACAAAGTCCCCAACAACTCAAGAGGAAACAGTTCTCCCAAGAGAAGGAAAGCTCTTTGCCTGGCATTGCATGACCGAGAAGGGACAGACCAGGGTGGAACCCAGGCCATATCATATAACAAGCTCTTTCTCCTTGCTTTGACAAAAACACCCATAACTTGTTATCTGTCCCACACAGTAGGATCAGTAAAATTCCATGCTTCCCCATTCCCAATATTTATGATCGATTCCTCTATAACCTGACTGGCCTGCTTGGTCACTACCCCTCCCCCGCCAAAAAGCCACAGAGGGACTTTGGAGAAAGAAGATGATTGGGGAAGCCAAAGAGGGGGGAGGCAGAGAAAGGATGGAGGCAAGACAAGGACGCTCTTCATCTGCAAATAGCTTTGTGTGGAGGTGGCTGATTCTCTTAGGATTCTGGTCTCCAGTCTTGGGCCATTGAAATGAGAGGGAGAGACTGTCCCAGGTGTGGTGGAAAAAGGGAGACTGAGCCCGAGGACCCCTGGAGAAGGGGAGGAGGTGAAAACAAGGTGCCCACCAGCTGGTCACCCCTTTCGGCCTAGTCTAACGATCTCCGGCCCGCTGTATCTGTCTTCCTTTTTGTCTCCTTCTTCCACCCCACCCCTCGCCCCCCGTGTCATGGCCGTGACCCCTTCCTGCAAAGAAGAGTTTCACACACTCTGCCTCAGTTTCTCTGTTCACTCCTGACTTCCGTAAGCATGAGGCCTCTCAATGTCTCTTCTTTGCTGCCAGGCCTTCCTTCTACGACTCCGTCCCTGGATCCCCCTCCCACCCCTCACTGACAGCGTAGGAAATGTCCAGGGAGGGGAAACTGACAACCACGTGACGGAACCTCACTCCCTCCCCCCATCTCCATGACCACCCCCACCATGGCCTTGGGGTTCTGGGTCGCGTCCCCAGCTACCCTCCCCTTCTTCCTTCCATCTTCCTCCCCCCTCTTCCCCATCCCCAGACCCAGCAAGATCCGCTCCCGAAAACGAGCTGGGGGTTGGGCGGGGGGCGGAGCCCGCAACAAAGACTCTGAGCGAGCGCGGGGGGCGGGGGTGGGGCGGGATCCCAGCCGCCGGCGAGGCGGGGGAGGCGGCGGCGGAGGGTCGCCCTGGCCGGCGGGCGGGCGGGGTCGCGCCTGGTGGCGGTCCCCGGGCCGAGGCGCCGCTAGGGCGGGCGGGGGACGGGACGCCGGGCCGGGGGCACGTCATGTGGTCGCTCGCGGTCCCGCCGCCGCCGCCGCTGCTGCTGCTGCTACTGTGTTCAGGCCTCGCCGGACAGGTAGGGGCCCGGCGGGCAGGTGCGGGCGCGGAGGGCTCCAGGAGGGGAGGGGGCTCAGGAGGTCCCGCAGAAACGGGACTAGGGGCTCCATGGCTTCCCCCCCGGGGCGGTGAGGGAAGGGGGGTCGCAGAGGGGGAGGGGCTGGGCCGTCCACCCTGGCTTTGGGAATAAGAAGGGAAGCTTTAAATTCAGCTTCAAAGCATCCTAGGTTTGGGGGACCACCTGACTCCAGCTTCGGGGTTCTCAACCTCTCGGTGACCCGGAGCCCACACCCGCCATCTCGTTCGAGCTTAGTGGGGTTGTGGGAGGGGACTTCAGTGGGGTTTGGGCATTACTTGTCCTTCATGCCCCCCATCACAGCCCCCGACTCCTCGCCAGCATCCCCAGTGTGGGCAGGGGGTGGGACTCGCATGTGTGTGACTGATGGGGATGTGTGCGAGGTGCTGGAGGGGTGCTGGGTAAACGTGGGTGCCTTTGTGTCACGGTTGGGTGTGACTGAGAGTTTGTGTGTGTGGCTGTGCAGGTGTGGGGCCGGCTGTGCGTGAGTTGGGGCGGGATTGGGAGAGGGTGTGTGTACGTGAGGCAGAGTCTGAGTGTCACAGCTGGAAGCTGTGACTTGAAGGGCTGTTGTGACAGTGGGAGGCTTGTGAGGCTGCGACCTGGAGTTGTGTATCTGTGTGTGATTGGCAGAGTGACAGCAAGTGAGGTCTGTGTTAATCCCAGTGGTATTTGGGCAGCTGTGACTGTGCGTAAAGGGCTGTGTGTGTCAGTGTCCCCATGACTCTATCCATCTGCCTGGGTGTTGTACAAAATGTGTGTGACCAGGTGTGTGCCTGGTGTGGGAGCTTTAGGTAATTGTGTGTCATTCTGTGCCCAAGTCATTCTAAAAGGGGGTATGTGGGGCAAGGACTGTGTGTGCGAACGTGTATATCCATGTGTTTGTGTGTGTGCACTGCACACTCCATGCTTTCACAGAAGTGTGTCTCTCTCTCCATGCTACCTCACCTCTTGAGCAGGCTTTGCAAAAGGAGGGGTGGTCCCAGCTTTCTAATGCTATTGGGAAACCTCTTTCCTGCTCCATCTTCGGGGTGGGAGCCCCCTAAGATCTCATCTTTAGAAGCTCAGAAGGAAGCTGGAATCCAAAATAATAAAATAATAATTATGATAACAGCTAACACTTATTAAATGCTTATTATGTGCTGGGCACTGTTTCAAGCACACAGAATGAACTAAGGCATTTAATCAGTAATTAATGGGTGCTCATGTTACCTTCACTTTACAGATGGGGAAACCAAGGCACTGGAAAGTTAGGTCACTTGCTTAAGCTCAGACAGCTAGGGTGTGGCAGAGCTAGGACTGAACCAAGGCTCCTGAACCCACACATTTACTGTCTTGTTAAATAATCCACTCCATGGGTGTGGACAGTGCCTGTGTAGACACTAGAAGGGTTTCTAGGTAGAAACTCAGAGGAAGAATAATCCTGGTACCTTCTCTTTTGTGGTCAAGAGAAGAAAAAGGGACTTCCCTGACAGTCCAGTGGTTAAGACTCTGTACTGTCACTACTGAGGGCCCAGGTTCAATCCCTGGTCAGGGAACTAAGATCCCACAAGATGCGCGGTGTGGCAAAAAAAAAAAAGAGAGAGAGAAGAAAGAAATCAGACCCTTGTGCCCACTCTGGGGGTCTGGGGACATTGGGAGAGATGGAGATAAGATTCTAGGTAGGAGGATTTCCAGGCCACAGAAGACCTCAAGAGGTGCCCTCCCTCACTCTGTTTTCCCATCACAGTATCCAAGTACTGACTGGGGTGGGGAGTGTGCTTAGTGCCAGGCATCAGGCTGCACACTACAGGTGCTCGACTGATACATGAATCCCAAAGAAGTAAAGAAAGTCAGCTGAGTGAGAGACAAGAAACCAAAAGATGTGTACACTCAAGAGAATGGTGGATAAAAGTGCACCATGAGGGAAGCTGAATTGGGTTTCCCAGAAGGATCCTTAGAACCACCATCTGGGGACTCTTCCCCCATCCCCTGCTAACCTTTAGGAAACTCTAGATTTCCTGTTCTGTGCCAAGATTGTCTAGGGGTGCGGGAGAGTGCAGTGAGAGGTGCTGTTGGGTGACCCCAGAGGAGGGTGGGAGATGCTTGGGGGCGGGGCTCACATGAAGATTCATGGAGGAGGAGCTAAATGAGGCTGTTTGGGGGCGGGACTAAACTGAGTCCGTGGAGGCGGGGCCAAATGGTGGATGGGGCGGGACTTAGCTGGGGTGATCAGTTGGAGTTATGCTGGTCGGGTCCTTCCACTAGCTACAGTGGGCGCTACTGTGTTGTGTGTCCCAGCTTGCCCACCCAGCCTAGCGCCCAGGGCAGAGAGAGGTCTGGAAAATGGACACTCTGTCCCCTCTGAGTCTCCTCCATTGTTTCCCAGGACCTCCTTCCCCGTCATTGATGGGCCCTGGGCTCCACCAGGGGTTCTTTCTGGAAATTATGCATTTGTCCATTCAATCAACAGATATGATGAAGCACTGGAGATTCAGCCTTGAACCAAGTCATCAAGTCCCTGCCCTCCTGGGGGTGACCTTGTAGTAGGAGAGACAGACAAAAACCGAATAAATATATAATACCGTGTGAACAACTAAATCAATATATAATACAGTGCAAGTAGCATGAAGAATAATTAAACAGGGTAAAGGAGGTTAAGGGCTTCCCTTGTGGCTTAGTGGTAAAGAATCCACCTGCCAAGCAGGAGATGCAGGTTCTATCCCTGGGTGGGGTAGATCCCCTGGAGAAGGAAATGGCAACCCACTCCAGTATTCTTGCCTGGAAAATCCCATGGACTGAGGAGCCTGATGGGCTACAGTCCATGGGGTCACAAAAGAGTCAGACACCACTTAGTGACTAAACAACAAGGGAGGTTAAAGAATGATGGGTGGGGTGGGGAGCTGTTTTAGCAGGTGTGATAGAGACTGTGTCTCTAAGGAGGTGGTATTTGAGGCTCCCTGAGAGGTGAGAGAGATGCCTTCTGTGTCCAGGGGGAAAGCTTTCAAAGCAGGGACAGCAAATGCAAAGGCCCTGAGGTAGGAACAAGCTTGGAGTGTTTGAGGAGCAGCAAGAAGGCTGGTGTGGCTAGAGAGGAGTGAGGGAAGGAAAAGTCGAGGGGAAGATGAGGCCAGGGAAGCCAAGAAGGACCAGACCAAGTGGAAACTTGTGGGCTGTGGATAGGAGCTTGGATTTTACCCTGAGAACAGGAAAGTAGTACATGTCAGAGGAGTTGTCCATCCATCCAGGGTCTGGAGCTACCAGAGAGCTTGATAGCTTCAAGGCTCACCATCTTTCCTCATGGAAAGATGCTCCCTTCCTGACCACTGGGAAGTCCTCTTTCAGATCTAGCTACATTGGGACTTCCCAGGTATTCTAGTGGTTAAGAATGTACCTGCCAATGCAGGGGACACTGGTTCAATCCCTGGTCTGGGAAGATGCCACATGCCATGGAGGGCTACTAAGCCTCAGTGCACCTCAGTTACTGCGCCTGCGTGCCCCAGAGCCTGTGCTCTACAACAAGAGAAGCCACTGTAATGAGAAGCCATTGCACCAAAACCAGAGAGTAGTCCCCACTCGTAGCAACTAGAGAAAGCCTGAGCAAAGGAATGAAGGCTCAGCAGTCAAAAAAATAAAAAAGATCTAGCTACATCTCTGGTACTGTGTGAGTTTGGGGTCCCCTCTTTCCTGGGGTCCTCACAGGATGGGACAGGAGGAATAGCTCAGTTTATACTGCATGCCTCAGGGCCTTTGCATGTGTCATTCCTTCTGCCTGGGACACTGTTCCCCTAGGTAGCTACTCAACTTCCTCCCTCCCCTTCTGCTTAAGTCACCTCCTCTGAGAGCTCTGCCTTTGTGCTGTTTTTCTTGATAGCCTTTGTCACTACATTTCCGGGATTTGTTTATTCACTTATTGGGCTTCCTAGGTGGCTTCGTGGTAAAGAATCTGCCTGCCAGGCAGAAGACATGGGTTCAGTCCCTGGGTTGGGAGGATCCCCTGGAGAAGGAAATGGCAACCCACTCCAGTGTTCTTGCCTGAGGAATCCCAGGCAGAGGAGCAAAGGAGCCTGGGCAGAGGAGCCTGTCAGGCTGCAGTCCATGAGGTCACAAAAGAGTCGGCCATGACTTGAGACTAAACAACAAATTATTGTCTCTCTCCCCCTAGAGGGGCAACTTATCGGGGTCCGGTGATCTGTTGTATCAGTGTTTACAGCAGAGCCTGGCACGCAGTAGGATCTCAAAAAATATCTGTCGAATGAATGGATCAGTCCCTCCTCCTCTTCCCCCCACAGAGTCTCTTTCTTTCTCAAACAGTGGGACTCTTGTGCCCAGGGAAGGTCAGGGGAACAACCCTCCCCTTGGGTTATCCCATACCCATTTCAAGTCAACCATCGCTCCTGGACTGCAGGCATTAGGAAAACCCGTCTTCATCTGTGCCTAAAAATTCCAGCACTCCAGGGCACCACTATTTAGGATTAAGACGCTGTTCCCCCAGGGCTCCATTAGGGAATGTAAATGTTTCGGGTGGAGGGAAGTAAAAGGAAATCTCGAGGACTCCCAGATAATTAAGTGAATTGGACGTTTTCTTCCTAAGGGGTTGCTGCTGAGCTCAAGCTGAAGGAGCTGGGGCGACATCTAGTGGTAGAATGAGGTTTGTGCAGAGACTGGTGTGTCCCGTTGACTGGTGAGGAGGTGCAGGCAGGTGCCCTTGGGAGGTGTGTGTCAATCACAGTCCAGGCCAGGGTGTGACAGGTGAGGCACTCGCCTTGGGTGCAAAATCGAAGGAGGTGCCAATAGCTTCAGAAACCAATATTTTTTTTAAAAAGATTTATTTTTACTTTTTGGCTGTGATGGGTCTTCACTGCTGCACGCAGGCTTTCTCTAGCTGAGGCGAGAGGGGGTCTACTCTTCGTTGGGGTGCTCGGGCTTATCATTGTGGGGGCTTCTCTTGTTGTGGAGCACAGGCTCCAGGGTGCTCGGGCTTCAGTAATTGAAGCCTGTGGGTTCAGTAGTTGTGGCTCAAGGGCTCCAGAGCACAGGCTCAGTGGTTGTGGTGCACGGGCTTAGTTGCTCCGTGGCATGTGGGATCTTGGACCAGGGATCGAACCAGTGTCCCTTGCATTGCAAGGCAGATTCTTAACCACTGGGATACCTGGGAAGCCCCCAAGATAAATATTTTTATGCAATATTTTAGGAAAATAAAAATCAATGCAAAAAAAATCCATGATGAACAAAATAACAAAATTTTAAATAAAGGCAGGATCAAACTCTGCTTGTGTATGACTCACTTCACTCTAACCGTGCCCCAATACAATAGTAGTGTGTCTATAGTGTCCATGCGCATATGTGTGTATGTTTAGCAGCCATGTACTTGGCATTGGTCAAACTGGGCACCAGGACACACGTGTGCCATATTCACACCTATGGGTATATAGGCACAGTGATTCTGTGTCCATACAAGTTGACCACATGGATGTGTGAAGATTTCTTATGATCTCAGCAGCTGGTGTTAGCAATGACTCTGTGTCCCCAGAATTTGGTGGCCAGTGCCTGGGAAGCAGTGACTGGCTGTTTTCATTTATCCATGCATTCATGTATTCATTTAGAAAGCATCCATTGTGAGTCTTCTGTGTTTCGAGCCTTATACCAGACACCGAGGCTGGGTGACTGTTTGAGCTCTCAAGGAGTGAGATGAAGATTTAACTTCTTTCAAGTTGAGCCTGGCTGTGTTGGGGAGAAGGGCTTTGTGGCAGGGGCAGGAGACTTTGTTCGTGTTTTTCCAGGAACTCATGTCTGAGCACATTGACTTATCTTCACTTTCAGAACAGAAGCCTGGTCTTTCTCACAACCCCATCCATTCAGAGTGTTAGTTGCTCAGTTGTGTTCAACTCTTTGCGACCCCATAGACTGTAGCTGTATCTCTGGGGTTTCCCAGGCAAGAATACTGGAATGGGTAACCATTCCCTTCTCCAGGGGATCTTCCTGATCCCCGGACCAAACCCAGGCCCCTGCTTGGCAGGCAGATTCTTTACTATCTGAGCCACCAGGGAAGCCCTCATCCATTCAGAGCTCAGCCACAAATCAAGAAGGAGCAGAGAGGAGTCAGAATAGGTTCCATGAAGTCTGTGCAGAGAAACTGACTTGTGTTGCTTCTGGGAAATCCAGTAGGTTCTCAGTGCTGGTTTACTCTTTAAAAAAAAAAAAAAAAGAAAGTGTTACTATTAAAAAAAAATTTTTATTTATTTTTAATTAATTTATTTTTGGCTGTGCTGGGTCTTTGTTGCTCATGGGCTTTTATATAGTTGCAATGAACGGGGGCTCCTCTTGAGTTGTGGTGTTCAGGCTTCTCATTGCGGTGGTTTCTCTTGTTGCAGAACACGGGCTCTAGGGCGCTCGGGCATCAGTACTTGTGGCACATCAGCTCAACAGTTGAGGCTCCTGGGCTCTCATTTGAAGGTGTGTAAGGTGGTTCTCCATTGTGGCCTCAATTTGCGTTTCATTAAGTGATGTTGGAAAAAGAAGAGTTAGTGATGTTGAGCATCTTTTCATGTGTTTGTTTGCCATTTGTATATATTCTTTGGAGAAATGTCTAGTCAAGACCTTTGTCCATTTTCAAAATTAGGACGTCTGCTTTTTTGTTGTTTAAATACAAGGTTTTAAAGCCAGGAATAAGACATGGTTGGATTTGTAAGAGGGAGAGATCCTCTGGTTGGAACTTGGAAGACAGGTCGGCATAGGGAAAGTAAAGGTATGAAAACAGAATTATTATAAGAGCTAACAAAACCAGAGGCAAGTTGGTGGCAGCCGTGGGTAGAGCAGGACCAACATTTAGGGGGCAGGGGGAATGTGACTCTCATTGTTTAGTGGCCAAAGTCCTCAGCCAGGCCTGCTGTCTCCTTTGGAGTCTCCTCTTGGAATTCTGAACCAGGCAGGAAAGCAGAGATGGCAAGACAGAGAATTCCTGGGAGGAAGTGTTTCAACACCATTTCTAAACACTTGCTGTAACCAAGTGAAAACCAAAAAAGTTCAAGGCAGGCACAGGCTAGAAGATTAACACCATGTGTGTTTGTGTGTTCTGAGGGATGCAAAGCTGTGTGTGTGTGGACAGAAATTCATGCCTTTCCTCTGTGTGAATGAAATATCATGGGAGCCAACATGGTCCCTTTGACAGAGGCCACTTGGCTTCTTGCAAAGGACACTGAGTTTTTCTTGGTTTATGTTTTCTAGCTTTTCCACTGGACATTCTAGCATTTTTGCCTGCTGCACATCAAACAGAAATGACACTTATGTTTTATACTTGGGTGTTATTGTTAAGTTGCTATGTCATGACGGACTCTTTTAACTCTGGACTGTAGCCTGCCAGGCTCCTCTGTCTATGGGATTCCCCCAGGCAAGAATACTGGAGGGGGTTGTCTTTTCTTTCTCCAGGCGATCTTTCCGGATCAGGGATTGAACCCAGCTGCCCTGCATTGGCAGGCAGATTCTTTACCACTGAGCCACCTGGGAAGCCTCTTTACGCTTGGTACCTTAGTTCATAATTTTGAATGAACTTCCTTCTTGACATATCTACAAAGAGGTATGCAAATCATAACAGTGCCCTTTAGAAATTGTCTTAAAGTGACATAATGTGACCAGTACCAGGTTGAGAAACAGAACATTTTAAGAATCCGGAGCCCGCTGATGCCTCTTCTGGTTCCCATCTGCACTTTCACCTTCCCCGTCCACCTAGAGGAACCACTGAGCCAGGCATCTCTCACTATGCACTGGTTTGACCTGCTTTTCAACTTAATGAAGTCACTAAATATATTGTTTTTGGTGCCTAGTTTCTTTTGCTCAGCATGATGCTTGTCAGATTCCTCCATATTATTGTTTTGTGGTAGATTGCTTGTTTCTCTTGCTTTGTGGTGTTCCATTGTGTGAATATATCGAGTGTGATAGATCCATTCCACTGTTTCTTGGCATTTGGGTTGGTGAAGTTTGTGGCTGACACAAACATTCTTAAGTAAACACCCTGATACATGCCTTTAGGGATGCTTGTTTGCATTTCTGTTGGGTGTATATATACAGTAGATTCTCTCTTTTCGAAGTGATTATGTTCTATAAAGAATTAGTGAGGTAAAGACTGAATGCTGTGAATACTGAGTTAGTGAATACTGAGTCATCATGGCATTAGATTCCTGCAAGGCTCTGGTCACATTTTTGTTTACGAAACAATACGCAAACCCCTTTTATGAATGTTTGTGTTTAAAAATACTTTATCTAATATATGTTGCTGATTCATTGGCATCAAACTCATGGCCAAAGGCATTCTTTTTTAAAAACTTAGTTAAATTAATTTATTGGTTGCATCAGGTCTTAGCTGTGGCTCGCAGGACCTTGTGTCATGTGGGATGTTTCCTTGCGGTGCATGGACTTTCTCTAGTTGTGTCTCTAGGGTTCAGTTGCGGCAAGGGGGCTCTAGTTGTGGCGCACAGGCTCCAGAGCGTACAGGCTTAGCAGCTGCAACACTCAGGCTTAGTAACTCCTCATCATATGGCATCTTCAGTTCAGTTCAGTCGCTCAGTCATGTCTGACTTTTTGCAACCCCATGAATCGCAGCACGCCAGGCCTCCCTGTCCATCACCAACTCCCGGAGTTCACTCAGACTCAGGTCCATTGAGTCAGTGATGCCATCCAGCCATCTCATCCTCTGTCGTCCCCTTCTCCTCCTGCCCCCAATCCCTCCCAGCATCAGAGTCTTTTCCAATGAGTCAACTCTTCGCATGAGGTGGCCAAAGTACTGGAATTTCAGCTTTAGCATCATTCCTTCCAAAGAAATCCCAGGGCTGATCTCCTTCAGAATGGACTGGTTGGATCTCCTTGCAGTCCAAGGGACTCTCAAGAGTCTTCTCCAACACCACAGTTCAAAACCATCAATTCTTCGGCGCTCACCCTTCTTCACAGTCCAACTCTCACATCCATACGTGACTACTGGAAGTTCCCCCAACCAGGGCCCGAACCTACATCCCCTGCATTGTAAGGCAGATTCGTAACCACTGGACCACCAACTGAGTCCCCCAAAGACAATCTTGAGCAAAGCTTATCAATGAGTCCTATTTTCTCTAGAAGACACTTTACAACCTTCTTTTGCCTAGAACACTAGACAGAACTTAGCACTGTGCACGTGGTCCCTTAAAACAGCAAGATCACCAATAAAATGCATGAGAATGTGAAAGTTTCAGCATCAAGTAGACTGTGAGAAAGAAAGTTATTTGCAGTTATGAGAACTGAAATAAGAGGCCCACAGCATGGCTGCATTGGATCTCCATTGGGAACCTGCGTGTCAGTGACTCAATATTTTTGCTACCCTGTGAACGTCCATGGATTACCATAAAACTCCAGGAGGATTGATTTGGGGGTTACAAATAAATTGTAGTGAGTAGGTGAGTTTGACAACACGGAACCCACAAATAGTGAGACTCAAGTATATATACCTAGGAGAAGGACTGTTGAGTCATAGGGGAGGAATATGGGCTTCCCAGGTAGCTCAGTGGTAAAGAAGCTGCCTGCCAATACAGGAGATGCAGGAGACACAAGTTTGATCTCTGGATCAGTAAGACCCCCTGGAATAGGAGATGACAACCTACTCCAGTATTTTTGCCTGGAAAATCCCATGGACAGAAGAGCCTGGTGGTCTACAGTCTCTGGGATGACAAAGAGTCAGATATGACTTAGTAACTGAACGCATACACAGGGGAGGGATATATTGAACTTGAGGAGGTAAGTGCCAGTCTTCAAAAGTTTCAAAGACTCTTCAAAGAGTTTACCAATTTACTGTCCCACTAGCAGCATCTGAGCCTTCCGGTTGCTCTGCATCATTACCAACACTTGGTATGGTCTTTGTTTCACTTTAGACATTCTGATGGGTGTGTAGTGGTATCACATTTTGGGTGTAATTTACATTTCATGATGACTAATAGTATTTAAATACCTTTTCACATGTTTATTGACCACTTGAGTATTCCCTTTTGTGAAATGCCTTTTCAAGTCTTTTGTCCATTTTGCTACTAGGTTGTCTGCCTTATTCTTATTACTTTGTAAGAATATGTGTTTTGTATACATCCAAATTTTGTATCTGTATTTCTGTTTCTTATATGAATTAAAATTAGGATATCAGTTCTTTGTTGGACATAGGATTGCAAGTATCTTCTCCTACTATGTGGCTTGTCTTTTCATTCTCTTAATGTCTTTGATAAATAGAATTTAATTTGAATGTAGTTTATTTTTAACTATGGTATGTTTTTTTTTTTTTTAACAAATGAACTTTAATTATTTTTGGCTGTGCTGGGTTGGGTCTTCGTTGTGCTGCTTCTCTAGTTGCAGCCTGCAGGCTTAGTTGCCTCACAGCATGTGGGATCTTAGTTCCTTGACTAAGGATCATACCCATATCCCATGCTTTGGAAGGATAATGCTTAACCACTGGACTAACCAGGGAAGTCCCTGAATGCAGTTTAAATAATAATGTTTTTCCTTCAAGGTTAGTGCTCGTTAGTGTCCTGTTTTCGGAGAAGGCAATGGCACCCCACTCCAGTACTCTTGCTTGGAAAATCCCATGGATGGAGGAGCCTGGTGGGCTACAGTCCATGGGGTCGCTAAGAGTTGGACACGACTTCACTTTCACTTTCACTTTTCACTTTCATGCATTGGAGAAGGAAATGGCAACCCACTCCAGTGTTCTTGCCTGGGGAATCCCAGAGACGGGGGAGTCTGGTGGGCTGCCATCTAGGGGGTTGCACAGAGTCGGACACGACTGAAGCAACTTAGCAGCAGCAGCAATGTCCTGTTTTGGAAATCTTTGCCCACCACACAGTAATGAAGATATTCTTCTATATTTACTTAGAATACTCACTGTTTACCTCTCACATTTAGATGTAAAATCTACCTGGAATTGGTTTTTGTATATGATGTGAGGTACAGATCAACATTTATTCTTTCCCCTTTGAATAGGGCCGAATGACCCAAGAACAGGCTCCAGAGTCTGGGCTAGATTCCAGGGGATCTTGGAAGAATTTCTTAGCATCTCTGTGCCACTATTTCCTCATTTTAGAAATTGACATTATCTACTTCATATTGGTTTTCTGAGGGTAAATGAGTTATTACATGGACATTGCTGCAAATGGTGCCTAGCTCATGTTGTTGTTGCTGTTGTTCAGTTGCTAAGTTGTGTCCAGCTCTTTGCAGCACACCAGGCTTCCCTGTCCTTCACTGTCTCCCAGAGTTTGCTCAAATTCATGTCCATTGGTTGGTGATGCTATCTAACTGTCTTAGCCTCTTCTGTCCCCATCTCCTTTTGCCTTCAATCTTCCCCAGCATCAGAGTCTTTTCCAATGACTTGGCTATTCGTATCAGGTGGCCAAAGTACTGGAGGTTCAGCATTAGCCCTTCCAATGAATATCCAGAGTTGATTTCCTTTAGGATCAAGTGATTTGATCTCCTTGCTGTCCAAAGGACTCTCACAAGTCTTCTCCAGCACCACAATTTAAAAGCATCAATTCTTCAGTGCTCAGCCTCCTTTATGGTCCAACTCTCACATATGTACATGACTACCTGAAAAACCATAGCTTTGACTATATGAACCTTTGTTGGCAAAATAATGTCTCTGCTTTTTAATACACTGTCTAGGTTTGTCACAGCCTTCCTTCCAAGGAAAGCTCATGATGCTGCTGCTGCTGCTAAGTTGCTTCAGTCGTGTCTGACTCTGTGCGACCCCATAGACGGCAGCCCACCAGGCTCCCCCGTCCCTGGGATTCTCCAGGCAAGAACACTGGAGTGGGCTGCCATTTCCTTCTCCAATGCATGAAAGTGAAGTCACTCAGTCGTGTCCGACTCTTAGCGACCTCATCAACTGCAGCCTACCAGGCTTCTCTGTCCATGGGATTTTCCAGGCAAGAGTACTGGAGTGGAGTGCCCTTGCCTTCTCATAATAAGTACTCAATAAACCTTAGCAATTATTGTTACTGTTTCTGACTGTTACAAACTTTTTTTCCTCCTGATAATTTTTCAGATCAGGGGAAAAAGATTTCTTCTCATGGCTCCTGGTGTGTTCAGGTTGCTGTAATAGAATAACATAGACTAGATGGCTTATAAACAACAGAAATCTATTTCAATTCTGGAGTTGGGGAAGTCCTGGATCAAAGTGAAAGCGCTGGTAGGTTTGGGGTCTGCTGAGGACCAGTTTCTCGGTGTCTTCTCACTGTGTCCTCACGTGGAAGGGAGAGGGAGCTCTCTGGGGGTCTCTGTATAAGGGCACTAATCCCATACATGAGGGCTCCACCCTCAGGACCTAGTCACCTCCCAAAGACTTCACCTCCAGACACTATCACATTGAAAGTTAGCTTTCAGTATGTGAAATTGGAAGGAGTAGGGGGAGACTGACATTCAATCTGTAGCACTCCCCAACACAATGTTTAGAGTCGTGATGGTGACAGTGAAAAGGGGACACTTTCTGGAGATATTTCTACATCAATTTCAGCTGGCATTGGTGATAATATGAATGGAGGAGTAGGGACAGAGAAAGAACACAAGAGGGGCATAATCGATAGTTTCTAACTGTGGGTACATCTGGGCCAGGAGCAGGATAGAGCAAGCAAGAAATATAGGATGTAGAAATTTAAGGAAGGGACTTCCTTGGTGGCCCAGTGTAAGACTCCATGCTTCTACTGCAGGGGTTGTGGGTTCAATTCCTGGTTGGGGAACTAAGACCCCATATGCTGCAAAAAAAAAAAAAAATTAAGGAAGAACTCATTCTCATGTCTGAAGAAGGCAATGGCACCCCACTCCAGTACTCTTGCCTGGAGAATCCCATGGACAGAGGAGCCTGGTGGGCTGCAGTCCATGGGTCGTAAAGAGTTGGACATGACTGAGTGATTTCCCTTTCACTTTTCACTTTCATGCATTGGAGAAGGAAATGGGAACCCACTCCAGTGTTCTTGCCTGGAGAATCCCAGGGACAGGGGAGCCTGGTGGGCTGCCGTCTATGGGGTTGCACAGAGTCGGACACGACTAAAGCAACTTAGCAGCAGCAGCAGCATTCTCATGTCAGTACAGGGTTCCTTGGGGGAGGGAGCTTTCAGGGAAAGTTTAGGGATGGTCCCCCTTTTAAACAGTTTTTTTGAGGTATAATTTATATATCATTGGTCTTCTCTGGGCTTGGACAGTAAAGAATCCACCTGCAATGCAGGAGATCTGGGTTCGATCCCTGGGTCGGGAAGATCCCCTGGAGAAGGAAATGGCAACCCACTCCACTATTCTTGCCTGGAGAATCCCATCGACAGAGGAGCCCAGCAGGTTACAGTCTATGGGGTCGCAAAGAATCTGACACGATTGAGCGACTTTCATTTTCACTTCGTATACCATTAAATCCACCTAACTGTGCAACTCAATGACTTTAAGTAAATTTTCAGAGTTGTGCGAACATCATCCCAATCTAGTTTGAGGACATTTATATCACCTGCAAAAGATCCCTCACGCCTGTTTGCAGTTCATTCCCACCCCATCCCATTTCAGACAATCACTACTCTAATTTCTTTGTCTCTATATTCGCCTTTTCTGGACATTTTGTGTAAATAGAAATCGTACAAAATGTGGCCTTTTGTATCTGATTTCTTTCACTTAGCAAAATATGTTTAAGGTTCACCTATGTTGAAGCATATATCAGTTTGTTCCTTATGATTCTTTCTAAAAATTTATTTATTTATTTTTGGTTGTGCTGTGAGGTCTTTTCTCTAGCTGCATTGAACGGGGGCTACCGCTTGTTGCTGTGCTCAGGCTCTCACTGCAGTGGCTTCTCTTGTGGAGCGCTGACTCTAGGGTGCTCAGGGCCTGTGGGCTCAGTAGTCGAGGCTCTAGAGCACAGGTGCAGTAGTTGTGACACACGGGCTTAATTGCTCTGCCACATGTGGGAACTTCCTGGATTGAAGGATCGAAGCCACGTCTCTTGCATTGGCAGGCAGATTCTTGACCACTGAGCCACAGTGGTATGGATGTGTTCACCAGCTGTATGGATGTACCACATAGCGTATCATTTCACCAGTTGATGAGCGTTTGAATTGTTTCATTGTGAACAATGCTGTTATGAATATTCATATGCAATATTCATATGTCCATTCCGTGGACATATACTTTCATTTCTCTTGAGTGGATGGAATTGTTGAGTCTTATGGTCAATTTCTGTTTAACATTTTAAAAAACTGGTAAATTGTTTCTCAAAGTAGTTGCAACAGTTTATTTTACTTTTTATATTAATTTTTGGCTCGCTGCACTGGGTCTTCGTTGCTACGCTTGGGTTTTCTCTAGTTGCAGTGAGCAGAAGCTACTCTTGGTTGCGGTACAGGGGCTTCTCACTGTGGTGGCTTCTCTTGTTGAGGAGCAGGGACTCTAGAGTGCAGGTTCAAGTTGTGGCACACGGGTTTAGTTGCTCTGCAGCATATAGGATCTTCCCGGATCAGGGATTGAACCCATGTTCCCTGCATTGGCAGGTGGATTCTTACCCACTGGACCATCAGAGAAGTCTGCAACATTTTATATTTCCACTAGCAAGAGGTTTTGGTCTCTTCACATCATCACCAGCACCTGCTTCTGCCCGTCTTTTTGATTGAGGTTTGTCTGGTGGATGTCATATGTGATTAGTCCCATGAAAGACACAGGTGGAGATGTGCAAGGAGGAGATGGGCATGGGAATTTGAGCTCTAGGTGGAGATACGGCCTGTAGAAATACCTTTGGGAGTCTCAGTTGTAGATTCAGTCAATTCAATAATTTCTTGAGCACCTGTGCATGCGTGCGTGTGTGCTCAATCGCTTCAGTTGTGTCCAACTTTTTGTGACCCTTTGGATTGTAGCCCACCAGGCTCCTCTGTCCATGGGCTTTCCCAGGCAAGAATACTGGAGTGGGTTGCCGTGCCTTCCTCCAGGGGATCTTCCTGACCCAGGAATTGAACTCGTGGCTCCTGCATTACAGGCAAATTCTTTATCTACTGAGCCACCCAGACAGCCCCTTGAGCACCTACTATTATATGCCAAGCACTATCCTAAGCTGTAAGGATGCAGCTGTGGAAAACACAGGCATGTAGGAGCCCTTGTGAAGCTGAAAGTCTAGTGGAAGAGACAGACCAGAAACAAATAAAAGTACAATACAATGTCACATGGTGATAGATATTGTTCAAAAAAAAAGTAGAGCAGAGTAAGGGACGGAGAGGTGGTAGTGGTGCTGGAGGTGCTGCTGGAGTCGGGGGGCCAGGGGAGGGCTTCGAGATACAATGGTCAGATCACTCAGAGTCCAGGCAGGGAAGCAAGCCACTCTGGGTGTTTCAAAGAGAGGAAGTGTATTAATAATATGGAGAATTAGTTTGTCTCAAAATGGAAGAGTTGAGAAGCCAAACTGATGGAATGATCAGGGAATCCAGGAATAAGCCACAGCACAAAGCTACTGGAGGGACAAGACAAAAGGAGGGGTGTGATGAGGAAGAGGCTTGTGTGTGGGAGCTGGGATCATGGGATCATAGAGAAGGTGTGGCCACTGTCAGAATGCACACTGCCACCCTAAGCAGAGAAAGAAGAAATACCCTGGCCCTCTCCCTTCCTCCTCACTCTCCAGTCTCCAGTCTCCCTCCAGGGCCTCTCATTGGGTGGGACTACCAGGAAGCCAGGGTGCCAGAGAACCTGGGAAATGTAGTTTTCTGGAGAAAGGTAGGGTATGGCTCTGACCTACACAATGATAGCCCAGAAATATAAGTGAAATAAAGGAATAAACCACAGGGACTTCCTTGGCCATCCATTGGTTAGGACTCTGCGCTTCCACTGTAGAGGGTGTAGATTCAATCACTGGTCAGGAAACTAAGATCCCTCATGCCAGGTGGCATGGCCAAATAAATTAATAAATATAGTTAGGGACGTCCCTGGCAGTCCAGTGGTGATAAAACTCTGTCTTCCAATGTCGTGAGCCTGGGTTCAATCCCTGGTTGGGGAACTAAGGTCCCACATGCCATTTGTCCCACATGTGTTAGTCATTCAGTCACGTCCAACTCATTGTGACCCCATGGACTGTAGCCCGCCAGGCACCTCTGTTCATGGTGATTTCCCAGGCAAGAATACTGGAGTGGGTTGCCATTTCCTTTTCCAGGGGATCTTCCCAACCCAGGGATCGAACCTGGGTCTTGAACATTGCAGGCGGACTCTTTACCATCTGAGCCAACAGGGAAGCTTTCACATATCATGGTACAGCCAAAATAAATAAATACAGTAAAAAAAAAAAAAAAAGAACAAACATCGTGTATATCTGTGTTAATAGTGAAGACAGCAAGTGCAAAGGTCCTGAGGTGGGAGTGTGCTGAATGGAACCAAAACCCTAGGAGTGAGTGTGATGGATGATTCAGGCACAGAATACAGAATGACAGGGGCTAGGAACCTAGGACAAAGCCTCAGGAGACATTTAGGAAGAAGGCAGGAGACAGTGATGGTGCAGCATTGAATTCAGAGGACAAATGACTTTCAAGAAGGGAATGATCCACAAGGGCTTACTTGTGAGAGTGACTAAATGAGGCTGTGGGATGAACAAATTGTAGGGCCACTGGTCCTTTAGTGAGAGGATTGTGGGAAACATACAGGAAATGGGAGGTGAGGGAGCAGAGACGGCAAGTATAGATGTGAGTGTAGACCACTCCTTGAAGGAGTTTGGCTGGAAGGAGCTAGTGCTGTTTCCTGCATCACCAACAGTTAGTGAATGAGAGTATCATCCTGTTCCAAATTCTTTAAACTGGGAGGGCTTGGAGCCCAGTGGCTCGGGGATCTGAAATCAGACCCACCTAGGTTCCAATCCTGGGCTCAAATTTATCTCCTGGCTCCTCTCTGAGTGGTTTCCCTCTTGTAAATAGGGAAGGTGCTGTACTTTTCATGGGAGATTTCACCCAGTACTCAGCAAGTGTATTTGCAAAGTGTTCAGCACTCCTAAATGCAAGCTGTAGTACAAGTAGGCAAAGAGACATCTCATTTTTCTAAAGCTCATTATCAGTTGCAGATAATAACAATGTCAGCTATTTATGAAACACGATGTCCCAGACAAGCAGCAAAGTGCTTTACAAGCACCATCTCTCCCCAACTTACTCTGCTGCAACCTGCACACTTGGCATCTTTCCTGTTCCTTCAACATTTGCTTCTGTCTCAGGGCCTTTGCACTTGCTATGCTTCCTGCCTGGAGCTCTTCCTTCAGATATCCAAATGGCTCCCTCCACTTTCTTCAGGTCTCTGCTCAAATGTCACTTTTCCCAACCACCTCGATTAAAGTTTTACTCCCCTACTTAGTCCATATGTCCCCTCCTCTCCACCCCCATTTGTTGTCTGTCTGATCCTATTGTTGTTCAGTCACTCAGTCTTGTCCGGCTCCTTGTGACCCCATGGACTGCAGCGCACCAGGCCTCCCTGTCCATCACCAACTCCTGGAGCTTGCTCAAACTCATGTCCATTGAGTCGGTGATGCCATCCAACCATCTCATCCTCTGTTGTCCCCTTCTCCTCCTACCTTCAGTCTTTCCCAGCATCAGGGTCTTTTCCAATGAGTCGACTCTTCACATCAGGTGGCCAAACGTATGGGAGCTTCAGCTTCAACATCAGTCCTTCCAATGAATATTCAGGGTTGATTTCCTTTAGGATTGACTGGTTTGCTCTCCTTGCAGTCCAAGGGACTCAAGAATCTTCTCCAACACCACAGTTCAAAGGCATTAGTTCTTTGGCACTCAGCCTTCTTTATGGTCCAGCTCTCACATATGTACATGACTACTGAAAAAACCATAGCTTTGACTAGAAGGACCTTTGTCGGCTATAGAATGTTCAGCTCCACAAAGGCAGAGCTTTTAAAATCTGTTGTCATGGTGCTTGGGACATAGTAGATGCTCAATAAATCTTTTACTTGATTGTCAGGACATGGGAGCCATTTACAGGTGTTAGGTCTGCAGATCCTTAAAACCATCCACTTTGCAGATGAGGAAACTGAGACAGAGAGAGGTCATTGCTTGAGGTCACATAAGGGCAGAACCTGCCTCTCTGGATCGTTAAGCTCAGAAAAAAAGGATTGTCAAGACCCCCACCATCTCTACCCCCCATGCCCAGCGCTTCTCCCGAGGGCGGTGAGCGGCCACTACCCAGGAAAGGCCTGAGTCATCGTCGCCTCCAGACGGCGGCGGCCGCGGGCTGAAGGCGACGGTGGCGGCGGCCACGCGAGGTGATGCGGGGACGCCAGGAGGGGGCGTGAGTGCAGGGAAAACAGAGGAAATTAAAACCTGCAGGGCTCTCCTCCTGGCGGCCTGGCCGCCCCCGCCGCCGGCTGGTGCGTGGGTGGAAAGTCGGGGGGGGGCACTGCACGCCCCCCTCCTTCGAAGGGGCGGGCCCGGGAGCTGGTCCCTGGGGTCTGGAGGAGGGTCCGAAGCATCAGTTCCCCGCCCTCACCCTAAGTTCAAATTGTGAGTGGAGACCCGCCTGGGACTGTCTGCAAAAGGCTAGTTCCTGTCTCAGCCGTCGGGGGTAGCCATGCCGCCCCTTGGAGTCATGTGGGCGGCGGGTCCTCCTGCTGCAAAAGTGACCCCATTCCTGAAGTAGTCACATCTATTGGTCTCGGACGCGCCACTCTAGGCTTCCCTCGTCCGAAAACAACCAAGCGGTCCCGAGTGGTCCTGGTACCGGGGTGCCCCTTCCCCAAGGAAAAGGAGACCCTTGGCCTTCCCATTCAAGGAAGCGCACCAGAGTCCCCCCGCCCCATGCCTGGTCTCTCGGTTTTTAGGGAGCCGGTGTCGGTGTCCTAGCAGGAGGTGGATAGGGACTTGTGACTCCGGCCACCCCCCTCTCACCGCCCCCTGCCAGCTTTGGATGGTCGGGGTGGGGCGGGTGCCCATTTAGACGCTGGCCAAGCACCCGGGGGTCTAAGAGAGGGGCTGTGCGTGGAGAGTGGCCAGGGAATACCTCACTGGGGTTGGGGTGGTTGGGGGGTAACTGGGGGCGGGGACACCGCTGGGGGCGGGGCCGGGATGCCGCGGCGGTGGGGGTGGGGCAGGTGGGGAAGGCCGCCGGAGGGGGCCCCTCGCGGGATGGGTGGGTCCCGCGCAGAGAGGGGTGGCCAGGCCCGGGGGGGTGTAGTCCGGGCGCCCCCCGCCCCCTGCCGGGCTCTGGGCCGGAGCCGTGACGTCACGGCGGCTGGAAGTGCCCGGCGCGGAGGCGCGGGAGGGGGTGCGGGGGGGCCGAGGCGGCGCTTTATAAGCGGAGCCCCGCCGGGCGCGCAGAGCCGCAACCCGCGTCCCGGAGCCCCCCGGCCGGCCTGGCCCCGGCCCGGCCCCCAGCTCGCGCTCGCGTCCCCTGGGGCGACTGGGCGGCGAGGGACGGAGCGCCAGGCGGCGGGCGGCCGCGGGGCATGAGGCGGGGGCGCGATGTCGGTACCGCTGCTCAAGATCGGGGCCGTGCTCAGCACCATGGCCATGGTCACTAACTGGATGTCGCAGACGCTGCCCTCGCTCGTGGGGCTCAACGGCACCGTGTCCCGTGCGGGCGCCTCCGAGAAAATCGTGAGTGGCCGCCGCGCAGGGGGCGCTCCCGAGGGGGGGCGTGGTGCCCGAGCCGCCGCCGCAGCCCCCGGGGGCCCCCGCCCCCCTGCTTTCCCCGCGCGCCCGGCCCCGGGGGCGCCTTTCCTGGGCTGGGGGCTGGACGCCGAGGCGGAGGCGCCCTGGGACCCCCGGCCACCTCCGCGGCGCCTTTATTATTGTTATGATTATTTCTTAGGCTTAATGTGCAGTGTCCGAGTGGCGACAAGGTACTAGGCTCGCTCCGGCCCTGGGGCGCAGGCAGCAAGGGCTGCGGAATTGAGCCTGGTCCGGGCTGAATGGGGCGAAGAGGGAGGGTAGATTCGGGGGTCTGGGAGGAACCCAGCCTCTGAATGGGCAAATCTCGGGGTCTCAGAGCGTCTCCACTGTCACAATCTCTCCCTGCTTGTGTCTTCATGTCTCTGAGTAGTCCCGTGTGTCTATCAGTCTGTCTCTCTCCCTCTCTTGTATCTTTGTCTCTCTCTGTGTGTTTCCCTGTCTGTCTCGCTCTGTCTCCTTGATTTCTTTTTCCTCTGGTTTGTTTCTCTGTTTCCCCTCTCTGTGAGTCTCTGTTGAGCTGTCTCTGACTTAGTGTTTCTTTTTTTCTGTGTTTCCTTTCCTCTCCCCTGTGCAGCCTCCGCCCCACCCCCCAGCATCTCCCTTCTAATTACCTGTCTCCCCATGTGCTGAAACCCTAGGAGGCAGATGGGGTCTCAGACTCTGGGGGAGGGGGGTGCAGAGAGCAGGGCTTGGGACTCTGTGCTGCCCGCAGAAACTCCAGGTTTGCTGCCTTCCCCATACCTTCCTATTCTCTTCTATCACCTTCATCCTCTAGCTTCCCAAGTCAGAGAATTTGGCTGGGGGTGAGGGGGCGCAACGAGAGAGGGCAGGATGTGTGTGTGTGTGGGGGGGGAGCTCCTTCAGGGTTAATAATGGTGGTCTTGGTGTCCTGGGGAGACATCTTCCTGGACAAATTTCCCTCAGGCTCCTCTAGGTATGCCCCATACCCCTCATTCCTTCCCCTTTTCAGTCTGGTTTTGGGACTCCTCCCAATATCTGGATCTGGGATTCATGGGATCTCCCTTTCCTGCTTGACAGTCCCCCAGCTTCATCAGCTCCCCTCTTGAGCCTCCAATGGCCACCACCCTGAAAGGAAAGAGGTCTTTGCTCCCAAGGGTTGCGGGCAAGTAGAGGCAGGGATGCCGTGTCCTGTGCTCAGGCTTCATCAGCCCCTGGAAGGAATTGTCACTGGGCTTGGCCCAGGTGAGGGCTTTCAGTCTGAATTCTCAGAATTGAAGTCAGTGTGTGAAACAATGTCTTTCTGTGTGTCAATCCCATCAAGCGATGTCCTGGTGTATCTATCTATGCGTGGGTTTTGGTGTGTGTATGGGGGCGTGTGTGAGTGGAGGTTAGAGAAAGTTCATGTGCTTTGCTGGCGTGAGGGCATAGATGTGTCTGCCTGTATGTAAGGGTGCATTCCAGACGGAGTGGGTGTGTCCCTGGGTACTCACTGTGTCTGGGTGTGGATGTGTCTAAGTGTGTATCTGCAGTTGTATGTCCCTGACTGTGGGTTTGCATGTATGTAATTGCATGTGTGCATATGTTTGTCTACATGACTCTGAGACAGACTTCTTACTGTTGCCTTTTGGGGGTGGGGAGGAGATGGTGTCTCATTGAAATCAGAAGCTGGATTATTCCACTCCCTTACCATCTAAAAAATATGAGTCAGTGTAAACGTGTGCTCGTATCATGTACAGCATATGGGTAATGTCTGGGGAATGTGTACGTAAGTGTGTAACAGCATGTCTCTGAATTATGACTTTGTGTGTGTAAATATGTCATTGCAGATATGTACATGTGCATATAAATGTGAACATGTCTGTCTTTAGAAGTGCATGCTATATGTTCAAGTGTTTATTTAGGAATGGTATGTGTGCCTAGTTTGTATGTGTGGGTGGATTCCTGTGTGTGTCAATTTTTCTGTAAGTGTGAGGGTGTGTGTGGTTGGATGTCGTCTCTGCTCTAGCCTATCTGTAGCTGACAGGACCTTGATCCAATGCTTCCATGAAGTTACCTACTAAAAGCTAATAGTCCTCCCATCCTTGATCCCCATCCCCATTCCTCAGTCTCACTCAGCCTTGCTAGAAGAGCTCTATGGAGTGAGATGCCAAAGAACTCAGGGTAGGACCTAGAAGGAGACTGTGACATGAGAGTGCTCTAGAAAGGGTCTTGGGAGTCTGTAGACATAGATTGAAATGCAGACTTTCCCCCAACTTGCTCTATGACTCGCACTCCGGGCCAGTGACATGACACTGTAGGCAGAAGTTTCCTCATCTATAAAATGGGAATGATAATGTCTACCTCACAGAACTGTTGTGGGTAAGAGGTCTATCATCCAGGTCCTCATCCATCCATCCCTTCATCTACCTATCCATCCAACTATCTTTATACTCATTGTTTCATCTACCCATACATCTGTCCACTCACCTATCCATCCATTCATTCATCCAGTCAACCATCCTCGCACCCATTCATCTCTTCATCCTTCCATTTGATTCTCCATCCACCTCTCCATCCATCTATCTTCCATTCACCTATTATTCATTATATGTCTCTTAATCGATTCTTCCATGCATCCATCCTTCCATCTATCCATCTCTCTATCCATCCAACTCTTTTGTTTATTCAATAAAATTATTGAGTACTTTCTTTATGACAAGTGCATGTATGCCTGAAAATCCCAGTTCAGTGCCTGGGATGTAGATGCTCAGTGGCAGGACTCTGAGTCAGATGAATCTGGGTTTGAATTCTGGCCCTACAAGTTACCAGTCTTATGACCTTGGGGAAAATTATTTAATCTCTCTAAGTTCCAATATCCTCATTCGTCAAGCAGGGTCCCCGCTAAACCACAGGATCCATGAGGACATCTGTGTTTTACTCATTATTGAAACCTAAGACCTGATGTATAGTAAGCCTACAATAAGTATTTGTCAAGTGGCTGAATCAACAATTGCATCTTCATAAAGATTCCACCTTCCAATAAAAACAAATGGCTAGGTTCAGTAAGGAGAGGCTTCTCTGTTTGCCATTACAGCCAAGCAAATAATAGACATGGAATAAATATTTGTCAAGTGTCTAAATCAGTAATCCACCTTCATAAGAATTGAAGAACAAATGGAAGGCACAGAGTAGGTGTTTAATAGGGAAGAGTTGTGGGAAGGTACATAGCAGCAACACGGTTAAGCTGAGGGGTTCAGGAACCCGGGTAGTGAGAATTCCCGGTCCTGAAGCAGACAGTTGGATGCTGGTGCTTGACTTTAAAAAGGGTCTCTTTGAGGACGGGACGAGCCCAGACCCTCTGGCCATTCTTCACCTCCCTGATCTGATCCAGAGAAACAGCTTAGCATGCTAAGAGATTCTGAGAGATGCTGTTACAAACCATCTCTGGAAGACAGGGGGAGGGGGAACTGCCTCTGCTACTACCTTTGGCCAACTCCCAGCCATAAACCATCCCTGTGGGATGGGAGACTTCAGCGGAATGGTTTCTCACCTGGGGGTCATAAATTCAGAGCCAGACCAAGCATTGTCAGCTCCATTGCCAGCGGCTGCCGTCATTCCAGGGCCTGAAGTGAGTTACCTGCATCTTATATGTTATGCCCTTGTCCATCCCCTCCTCCTTGAGGGATGGAGGGAAGGAAGGGGAGATGAAGGAGGAATATTCTGTTTGGGGAGGACCCTTTTCCTCCTGGGAGAAACAGGGATGGTCTGGCAGCTATTTTTGAGGACTTCCCAGTAAGAACCAAAGTTCGGAATCCTTGTCTTTTCTTGACGGTTTTCAGTGGGGAAAGGACCCTAATGCACAGTCAGTTGAGGCAAGGAAGGACTGTAGCAAGTGGCCTCACAACTCAGTGATTTAACACTGCACTGGTTTATTTTGTGCTTGCACTATGCATCCATGTTGGCTGGTGAGCTCTGTCGGTGGTAGTCAGGGACCTGGAATGAGGGAGGCTCTATAGTGACCTGATCATTGAAACAGGGAGAGCAAGGCACGGCGTAGCCCCCGTCACTGCTTCCTAAAGCTTTCCCCTGGAAACCCCATGTTACTTCTGCTCACATTTCATTGGCCAGCACAAGTCACATGGTATGCTTAACCCCAAAGAGGGTGAGACAGGAGGTCCTACTATGACCTGGAACAGAGAGAAGTGGCCAAATATTTATGAAGAGCCCTAAACATGGCTGTATACTACTGATGCCCCCTCCTCTTATTCTATAACAAGAATTCTCTTGGACATTCTCTCCATTCATTAATTCATTCAACGAATATTTATTGAGCACCTATTATGTGCCAGGCACTCTTCCAAGTGGCAGGGATATGACCATGAACAAAACAGACAGATATCTTGTCCTGGTGGAACTGATATTCTAGGGCAGGAAGGGGGACAAATAGATAAGTGCACAGATAAATTGATAATATATACATGGTGATACAGGGCTTCCCCCGTAACTCAGTGGTAAAGAATCTGCCTGCAATGCAGGAGATGCAGGGTTCAATCCCTGGGTTGGGAAGATCTCCTGGAGGAGGGCATGGCAACCAGTATTGTTGCCTGGAGAATCTCATGGACAGAAGAGCCTGGTGTGCTACAGTCTGTGGGGTCAAAAAGAGTTGGACACAACTAAAGCGACCAAGCTCACCCCCCCCACACACACAGAGTGATAAATGTGCTGTGAAGAACCATAGAGCAGTATAAGGGGAGTGGAGAGTCTTGGGGAGACTATTTTAGATTGAGTAGATGTCTCTTAGGACGTGACATTTGAACAGAGATCTGAAGGAAGTAAGTGGAGGTAACAGCAAATGCAAAGGCCCCGAGGTGGGACTATGTCGGAAATTTTGGAGCAACGGTGAGGAAATCAGTGTGGCTGAAGGAGAGTGAGTGAAGGGGAAAGCTAGAAGGAATGAGGGCAGGGAGGTGGTGGGAGCCACATCATGTTTGGCGGAGAGGGACTTGCAAGGATTTTAGATTTAACTTGCAACTTGTTGCACATTATCTGTCTTTTCATGCTTTCCTTTTCCGCATTGCGCTTTTAAAAAACTATTTATTTATTTTTGGCTGTGCCTGGGTCTCCCTTGCTGCACGTGGGCTTTCTCTAGTTGCAGTGAGAGGGGGCTGCCCTTTGTTGCAGTGCTCGGAATCCTTATTGTGGTGGTTTCTCTCGTTGTGGTGCACAGGCTCTAGGCATACAGGCTTCAGTAGTTGCAGCACAGAGGCTTCGTTGCTCCACTGCATGTGGGATCTTCCCGGACCAGGGATCGAACCCTTGTCCCCTGAATTGGCAGGTGGGTTCTTAACCACTAGACCACCCGGGAAGCTCTCAGCATTGCAGTTTTAACCTTCTGTTGCTCACAGTGTAGTTGATTTATTTATTTTGTTGTCTGATCCTCCCCCTTGAAACGCTAACTCCATGAGGGCAGAGATTTTTTTTTAATCCATTTTTGTTGACTGTTGTAGCCCCTGTGCTTTAGCACTGGGGCTGGCACACAGTTGGTGTTCAATGAACAGTTTTTAAATGAATAAATGAGAGGCTGGGGGGATGCTGAGCACAAGAGGGATGATGACTCAGGTGTTCACAGTTTTTCTCTGGCCCCTGTAGGATGGACAGACTGTGGGAGGTAAGGGCAGGAGCCAGGAGACTGGGGAAGAGGCCACAGCCCTGGTCCAGGTGAGCGATGATGGGGACTGGACCAGGGTAGGAACCAAGGAGGCGAAGTATTGTGGATTTCACCCGCACCTGCCTATTCACCTGCTCATAATTGTGGACTACAGCTTCTGCTCAAACACCTCAATATGTCAGGAAATATTTGAGTACCTGTTTTGTACTGGGAAGGGTCCTGGACTGTGGAATATAGAGATGAATAAAGCCCTGACTTCAATCAGATTACTGTCTCATCCGCAGTACTTGTGACACGTCATGGTGTGCCTGGAGACAGGGATATTTCTAGAGTGTTGCGGGGACACAGGAGAGGGGCACTGAAATCAGCCAGGGTGTGATGGAGCTTTCCTGGAGGTGGTGATGTCCAACTGAGTCTTAAAGTGGAGAAGGAATTGGCCAGGTGAAAACAGAGCAGGGGGGCTCCAGACAGAAGGAGCAGCAGGGACGAAGGCTTGGAGGTGAGGAGCCTCCTGGTGAGGACAGAGATGCAAGCAGTTCAGAAAAACTGAGCACCTGAGTCACCATCCCTCTGGTGCTCAGCACCCTCCCTGGCATCCCATTTATTCACTTAACAGCTATTTATTAAACACCAATATGTACCAGGATGGGAAGAGTGTGGAAGTGGCCTAAGTGGCCAGGGGGGGACCATGTCATGATGGGATTTGGCCAGAGGTGCCTATACTTCATTCTTTTAAAAATTTATTTATTTATTTATTTTTATTTTTGGTTGCATGGGTCTTCCTTGCTGGTGAGGGCTTTCGCTAGTGGCATTTAGTGGGGGCTACTCTCTTGTTGCGGTGCGAGGGCGTCTCATTGTGATGGCTCCTCTCGTGCAGCACAGGCTCTAGGCTTACGGTCTTCAGTAGATGCAGCGTATGGGCTCGATAGTTGTGGCTTGTGGGCTTTAGAGGTCAAACTCAATACTTGTGGTGCATAGGCTTAGTTGCTCCATGGCATGTGGAATCCTCCCAGACGAGGGATCAAACCCACGTCCTCTGCCTTGGCAGGTGGATTCTTACCCAGTGCACCACCAGGGAAGTCTGCCTTTACTTCATTCTGAGTGTCAAAGAATGGGAAACCTGGAGGACTTCGGAGTAGGAAAGGAATATGAGGCTGCCTGTTGCATTTTTCTAGAGACTTAATTGTTAGCATATCCTTCTAGACTGTGAATGTGAAATTTGTCTCATTTAAAAATCTCCCCATCTCTTGTGCCAAATCTAAACTCCTTACCTGGCCCAATTCAGTAAACCTCAGTTTCTTCATCCATAAAATGGGGACAACAATAAAATATACACACACACACACACACACACACACACACACACACACTGTATAGCATTGTGTTTAGCAGTGTTCCTGGCATATGGAAGGAGCCTGTGAAGGTTAGCTATTATTATTATCACAAATCCCTGCCTGCCTGAGTTGCAGATCTAGGAAGGACCACTTTTCCATCCCATGCTAGTCTTGTTTCTGCCTCTGGAACTTGTTCCCATCTTCTGGGAACATCCTTTCTCTAGCCAGCTCCTTCTCGCCCCTCTGATTCAGGCTCAAACATTATCTCCTCAGAGAGAGCTCCCCTGGCCTCCCCAGCTAAAATGCCCCCCACTTTATTATTTGAACCTATTCTGTTCTTTTCCCAGTACTCATATTGATCTGAAATCATGTTGGTAACTGTCTTCCACCAACAGAACGGTAGTGCCATGCAAGCAAAAACTTTCGTCCCTCTTGTTTGTTACTGGAATTGTCTCATTTGGGGCAGTAGGTATTTCTTGAATGGTCTCAGTTCTGCCCCATGACACTACTGCCCCCTCTTTCTGCTAGTGAAACTTCTGAGCCTTAATTGAGTATTTCTGTGACTATATGAGTTTGAGCAAACTCCAGGAGATAGTGAAGGACAGGGGAGCCTGACACACTGCAGTCCATGGGGTTGTAAAGAGTCAGACATGATTTAACAACTGAATAACAACAACTCAATCTTCTCCCATGGCTCAGAAGTGCCTGTTTCTTTCTCTTTTCTATTTAATTAATTAATTAATTTGGCATCGTGGCTTGTAGGATCTGAGTTCCCCAATGGGGGATTGAACCCTCACCCTCAGCAGTGAATGTACAGAGTCCTAACCACTGGACTGCTGGAGAATTCCTCAGAAATGTCTGTTTCTTAAAACATTTTTTCCCCTTGTGTCTTTGTTTCTCAACTTGTCTCTGTTTGAATGGATGTCCAACAAACGGGCACATTGCCAGCAGCCCACATTAAAGTATGAAGTGATCTTGCAACCAGAAAGCAATCATCCCCGACTAGCAACCTCTGAGCTCTTCCGTGCCAAGTCCTGTGCTGGGGGCAGGGGATACAGCAGTGAACAAGGTCTCTTTCCTCACAAAGCTTTGTGGGGAGACAGTGAACCTGGAATTGTGCAAATAGCCATGTGCACACTTCTAGATAATTAAAAATTAGTGGGGCCGTGAAGGAGAAGATGTGGAACTGTGAGGACAGGAAGTTGGGAGGGACTGGCCACCTTCCCTGAGGAGGTGATGTTTGCCCTGAGACATGAAGGATGAGTAAGAGCTGGGTAAAGACGGAGCTGGTAACTTGGAGGGAGAGATGCCAAGAGAACAGGGCATGTAAAGGTGTTGGGATGGAATGGCAGGTGTTCTGTTTGACGATCTGGTGAGATAGGCAGGGACCATAGCTGTTGGGTGCTGCTGACTACCACCTGAGCCTGACGCAGCACATAGAAATGGCTTGAAATGCTGCCTTTTGCCCATCCAATTGGCACCACTAATAGCACCATGGACAGCTACCAAGGGAGGGTAGTCTGAACCTTGGGGCTGCTTGAGTGCAGTTAAAACTGGCTTCCTCCTCTTCCAGAGGGAAGCTCTGGTTTTTGCCTCTTGGCATCTGCATTCCCCCCAGCATCCTTCTCACCTCTGGCCCTGGGTGGCTAACGCCTCTTTGTGAAGCTCCAGTGAGGAGCAGCCGCGAAGCTGGGCGAGGAAGAAAAGCAGCCTTCCGGGGGAGGTTCAGGCGCTTGGAGAGAGTTTGATGTGGGGTTGGGTGTCTTTGTGTGTGGGAGTGAAGAAGTTGCCACTGAGAGATCTGAGGGACCAGGCTGGTTCTCAGTCCTCTCTTGTCTCAGCCTTGATGCTTCTCTATTTTTAAACATTGTCTTTTAAGTGTCTCTCTCTCTGTCTCTCATATCTTTGTCTCATTAGCTATCTTTGTTCCTCTCTTTGTCTTCACTGTGTATCGCCATCACATAATAGAAAGCGAAAAAGTGAAAGTTGCTCAGTCGTGACGGACTCTTTGCAACCCCATGGACTGTACAGGCCATTGAATTCTCCAGGCCAGAATACTGGAGTGGATAGCCTATCCCTTCTCCAGGGGATCTTCCCAACCCAGGGATCGAACCCAGGTCTCCCACATTGCAGGCAGATTCTTTACCAGCTGAGCCACAAGGGAAGCCCATCACATAATAGGCATTCAATAAATGGAGGCTTTTTTCCTTTGTTTATTATTTGTATTTATTTGGTTGCACCGAGTCTTAGTTGCAGCATGCAGGATCTTTTATTAGCAGTTGCCACCTGTGAACTCTTAGTTGCAGCATGTGGGATCTAGTTCCCTGGCTAGGGATCGAGCCCAGGCCCCTTTGCATTGGGAGTGTGGAATAATAGCCACTAGGCCACCAGGGAAGTCCCCTCAAAAAGTGTTTGTTGAGTGAATATTGATGGTTATCTGTTTGTCTGCCTGTGTCTCATGTCTGCCTCTCTTTGTCTCTGTCCCACTGTCTTCTCTCCATCTCTCTCTTGTCTCTACCTCTGTCTGTAAGTCTCCTTCCTCCTTCCTGTGTGTCTCTGTCTTTATGTGTCTCTTTTGTCTCTGGTTCTGTCCTTTCTGCCTCTTGGTGTGTCTGTCACTATCTCTCTTCCACGTCTATATCTTGTGCCATGCCATGTGTGTGTGTGCTTAGTCATGTCCGACTCTTTGCGACCCCATGGACTCTAGCCCACCAGGCTCCTCTGTCCATGAAATTCTCCAGGCAAGAATACTGGAGTGGGTTGCCATTCCTTTCTCCAGGGGATCTTCCCAACCCAGGGATCGAGCCCTCGTTTCTTGCATCTCCTGCATTGGCAGGTGGATTCTTTACTGCTCTGCCGCGTGGGAAGCCACATCTGTCTCTCAGTCTCTGTCTATCTATGTCCCTCTCCAGGATTCTGTTTCTATTATTGCCATAGTTGCTATATCACAGTCCAGGACCCTGACAGGGGGTAGGGGTGAGGCTCAAATTCTCAGACCTGAGAGGGCTCCTGAGACAGGACAGAGCTGGAACCTATGTTGGGCAGGATTCAGTGACGGGCCAGGCCAGCATCAGCCCTTGAAGGCCCTAGAGGGACAAGTGGGGAGTGTCTGTACCCCTGGTGATGCTGGGGATGGGGGGCATGCTTTAATGGGAGTCTGGGGTGAAGGGTGGGTGGGTGCCCAAGCTCTCGGCGAGCCTGAACCCTCCTCCACCCTCCCCCACCCGCTCTGCTGCCCAGGAGGGTGTCCCTCTAGGACCCAGCCACCAGGACCCAGCATTGGCTCCAAGATGGAACAGCTGTCTGGGCTACAGCTGCGGAAGCTCATTTTGAACAAGGAAGATGATTGCAGGAGTGATTGGGGGAGGGAGAGCAAAAGGGAGGGGAGCAAGGGCCAAAGAGGAATCAGGCTTGATGGTTGCCGCTGCTGCAGTGGGTAGTTTGCCTAAGAGATGGGGAGACCGGGCGAGGCGGGAAAAGGCAGAGGAAGGTCTGTTGGCCCAGCCGTGGTCCATCTGTCCCCACTTCTGGTCTTCCCTGGTGTGAAGTTTCTCCGCCCATCTCTGGCTGTCTCTCCCTCTTCCTGTATTTCAGAGCCTGAATTTCTTGACTCTGCCTGTGTCGCTTGGTCTCCCTATTGCTTGTTGCCGCCTCCTGCCCAGTATTTCAGTTTCCCCATCTCTCCCTGCCTGCATCTCTCTGTCTCTCTGCCTGCCACTCCGCCTGGGTCTCTGTGTATCTCTGAGCCTCCTCCCCCAACCCCTCGGTGCTGCTGTCATCATCAGAAGCACGGATAAATCTCCAGCAGTCTTTTGGACTGCTCTTTTCTTTTGTTGTCATTTCTGCGATGCTCAGGGGCTGCGGACAAATAGAGATGGCAAATTCCCAGGAAATGATGGGATCGTGTCCTTCCATACAGGGGTATTTACAAAGATATCTCAATTAGGACTAATTAATTAAGCGAGCCACTTCCCCTGCCCTCTCCCCCACCCTGCGGTCCCGCAGCCTCCTGGGAGAGAACCAGCCAATGAGGCGACGGTAGTCTGGTGCTCAGATGGCGTCTCAATGTTTAATTTATAACAGCCTTCTCCCCGCTGCCCTATCCATCCATCCAGAAGAGCAAGGTGGCTTCGGGTGCATAGACTCAGGCAGAGGCTGGAGACCTGCTGGTCCCCCCAGAGCTGCACTGGGTCTTAGTTGCAGCATGTGAGATCTAGTACCCTGGCCAGGGATCAAACCCAAGGCCCCTGCATTGGGAGCTTGGAGTCTTAGCCACTGGACCACCAGGGCAGTCCCTGAGTGCCAAGTCTTGATGCCCTATTTGCTCCTCTGTAGCTTCCCTCCCCCAGGGCGTAGCGCCAGGGTCCCCATTTCTTCCATTGCTCTAGTCCCACCAGGTCCCTTGGGATTACTTCTTACCTCTGCCTGTCCCTTCCCACTGCACACAGTCTGTTGAGGCAGCCCTCAGCATAGCATCCACCAGCGATGCAGCCTTCAGTATAATGACAAAGACTATGATGCCCCCCTTAATGTGATGCCAGGGTAGCATTGGAGTGATAAACATACCTTGAAATGTGACTTCAGTTCTGCAGACAGGCATTGGCTGGGGCATTTGGTGCAGTGAGAAGGAAGAGAAATTTGCTCATTCCGGTGAACGCATTCTCTGGCTATTCTAGGAGACCAGGAATCCCCAGCCCTGCTGGCCGAAGCTGGCTCCATTAGCCCTTGTAAAGTGCCATGTGACCTCAGCAGGACACCAGGCTTATTAGTAAAGCATAAATTCTGCAGGAATATTTCAGG
Organism: Bos indicus; assembly: GCF_029378745.1. Lineage (NCBI taxonomy): Eukaryota > Metazoa > Chordata > Mammalia > Artiodactyla > Bovidae > Bos > Bos indicus. The sequence goes on along the minus strand of NC_091766.1, from coordinate 14,244,608 downwards.
ACTGACTGCCATGCTAATGAATTAGTTGAGGACACCTAAGAGTGCAACCGACAGAACATATACAGATGTCAGTTCCTGCTGAGAGGAGCGTGGAAATATTCGCTGTTACAGGCAGCTGGACACAAATGCACATGGAGAGTTGTATTAATACGTGGAAGGGCAGGGATCTTCTTGAATGGACACAAATGTGTAACATGTTTGTGGCTCCCGATTAGACATACAGATACGTACATGGCTGTGCAGATTAGCACACACAGGGTCATGGGCGTTTATAAGGGGGCATTCCCTTCTGTGATGGGCACTGTGGCAGTGCAGTTTCTGGATTAAGCAGTGTTCGTTTATGTACGTGGCTACACAGTAGCACATGGACTTGAGGACTCAAGGAGAGAGGCATACAGATAAACATGTATGCAGTGTACACCTGATCTATATAAAGATATGTTGTGTTGTTTAGTTGCTAAGTCATGGCAACTCTTTTGTGAGCCTGCTAGGCTCCTCTGTCCATGGGATTCTCCAGGCAAGAATATTAGAGTGGGTTACCATTTCCTTCTCCAGGGAATCTTCCAGACCCAAGGATTGAACTCGAGTCTTCCTGCATTAGCAGGTGGGTTCTTTAGCACTTAGCTACCTGGAAAGCCTATACACACACACACACACACACACACACACACACATGTATGTATAATATGTATATGTATATATTTAAGAGTCCTTATGCAGACTGACTTGTGGGCTCACAAATTGCATATGGGAATAGATGCTTGTGAACACGTGTAAATGAAGGGAATGTTCACACCTATGGACAACAGTGCAAGAGGCATGCATATTTGCACTCGCGCAGTGATGCACACCAGCATTCCCCTCAGTTTATGCTCGTATGCACCCATGCACATGACTCGTCACAGATGTGTCCAGATGTTCCATGCATGTCCAGAATGCAGATGCTCACAGGTGCCTGTGGATGAACACTGATGTCCACAGTCACAGAGCCCCCTGTGGACCCCAGTACCCACATGTCACTATTTGGGATGCAAATGACCACCCCCCGACCAAATTCCCCAGGGTTCCTGGCAAAATGAGATCTCAAAGCCAGCATGAGTGACTTTTTCAGACCCTTTTTGGAGAACCATGGGGGAGGAGACCCGAGTTACACGAGTGCAAATACAGAGCCCCGAGCCAGCCTCACTCAGGCTGTCTTAGCTGAGATTCTCCCCTGTTTGACACCCTGCTCCCATCAGGGCCAGTTATGGCCGCTAATGCTCAGGTATGGCTTAAAGTGGCACCCAGCACAGGTGGAGCTCCGTGTGTGTTAGGGACTATCTCTAACACTGAATAGAACCATCATTATGAATATTCTTTTTAAAAAAATATTATTTATTTATTTAGCTGTACCAGGTCTTAGTGGCAGCACAAGGGGTCTTTAGCTGAAGCATGCCAACTCTTAGTTGTGGCATGTGGGGTCTAGTTCCCTGATCAGGAATGGAACCCAGCCCTCCTGCGTTGGGAGCACAGAGTCTTAGCCACTGGACCACCAGGGAAGTCCCCTATTATGAATATTTTTGAAATGCAAAGAGATTCTTTATCCTCTGCATTTCAGTCCTGGCATTATCATCATAGTGTCCCAGTAGCCTTCCAGCTTCATCTGTTTCTCTCCTGTTCTGAGAGTCAGTCCTTTAAAGCCATGGTTTCCTCTCCCACTGTGCACTCTTCCCTGACATCTCTCTTCATTCTCATTTGCCTCCAAACATCACAGTTCCTGTCTGTCTGCCTGGGGATGGGTGGATGTTGGAGCATCTATTTGGAATAAAAAAAAAAAACCTAATATGGCCCAGTGAAGTAAGAGTTTTAGATAAAGAATACAGGGAGTCTCAGAAAACCCAATAACAGGGGCTTCAGGGACTTGGGAAGCTGTCATTCACTCACTTTTTTAGCAATTCAGTTGGCAAATATTTATTCTCTACCTACTAGGCGCCAGGTAGACAAGAAAAACAGGGTGTTTGCTCTCATGGAGCTGATATTTTAGTGGAAAGAGACCAGTAACAGGGCTTCCATGGTGACTCAGTGGTAAAAGAATCTGCCTGCCAATGTAGGAGACATGGGTTTGATCCCTGGTCTGGGAAGATCCCACATGCCATTTAGCAACTAAGTCCATGCATCACAACTGTTGAGCTGTGCTCTAGAGCCCGGGAGCCACAACTAAGGAAGCCTGCGTGCCCTAGAGTCTGTGCTTGGCAACACGAGAAACCACCACAATGAGAAGCCTGAGCACCACAATTAGAGAGTAGGCCCCCACTTGCTGTAATTAGAGAAAGGCTTGCGCAGCAGCGAAGACCCAGCACAACCAAAAATAAAAATAAGTAAATAAATAAAATTATACATAAGAAAAGAGACTGGTAATAAGTGAGAGATTATCAGCCGGTAACAGCACTGTGCAGTTGTAAACTAGGGTGAGGGATGTGGTGGAGGTGGGGCTCCTATGGATTCAGGAGGAAACCCTCTTTTCTGTCCACCCCCCTACTCTGAGGCATCTTCATTTCTGCACTCCTCACTCCAGCCTGTCATGGCTCTGGTTTCTGCAGCCCCTGATCTGCCATGCGTCTCCAGCTCCAGGGCCCCACTGGCCCCCATACCTTTTAATTGCCTTGACCTCCATGTTCCAATTCCATCTCCCTGGACTAGAGAATTTATCTCTTTCAACTTGTGTCAGGAATCCACTTATTGTCCAGTTTGTCAGACACCCTGGGTGCCTGGGGACGTGTGGTTTGGAGGTCTTCCACTCAGTTGGGATTTACAAGTAGAAGTTTTCTCTTGGAAGGGTCACTGGGAAGGGAGGCAGTGCTAGACATCATCACTCGTTCACTCATGAATGCATTCACTCCACAAACTCTGACTAAATGCCTAGTGTCTCAGGCACTGTTGTAGGGGCTGAGATGCAGCTGTGAATATGATGGGTCTACCTCAGTTTTGTGATATGTATATTACATGGAGACGCAACAAACATCTAAGCAGATATATAAACAAGTTCGTTTTGGAGAGATACATGCTGTAATGAAACTAACAAGTAAAAGAAAGTGACCAGAGAACTTCATTTTGTCAAGACACCAGGATAGGGCTCTCTGGGGAAGTGACTCTTTGCCAGCTTTATTGAGATATAGTGGACATATAACATTGTGTAACTTTAAGGTGTACAAGAAGATGATTTGATACACACGTGTATTACAAAATGATTTTCACCAGAGTTAGTTAACACCTCCATCACTTCACATCATTACCATTTTTGTGTGTGTGAGGTGAGAACATTTAAGATTTCTCTCTCAGTGACTTTCAAGTATATAATACAGTGTTGGTAATTATTGTCACCATGCTGTACATTAGATCCCCAGAATTCATTCATCTTAGAAGTTTGAAGAGGTGACATGTCAACAGAGACCTGACAGATGAGAAGGAGCCAGCCATGGAAAGAACTGAGAAAGGGAAGACCATTCTTGGAAGAGGAAGAGCATTCTGGCAAAAGAATGTTCTGAGAAAGGGAAAGAACTGGGAGAAGAGCATTCTGAGAGAAGGAGAGAACTGGGAGAGGAGCATTCTGGGAGAGGGAAAGAACTGGGAGAGGAACATACTGGGAGAGGGAAAAAACTGGGAGAGGAGCATTCTGGGAGAGGGAAGAGCATTCTGGGAGAAGAGCATTCTAGGAGAGGGAACCACAGTGCAAATGTTCTGACATGGGAATGAGTTTCATGCCTTCTGGAAAGAGGGCTGTGTGACTCAAGAGGAGGAGAGGACTAAGGTCTTACAGGTTGGTAGGGGACACTTAATGCAGGGCCTCACGAGCCAAAGTGAGTTGTTGGGTTTTATTCCATTCTAAATACAATGAGAAACTGCTGGATAAGTTGCAGTGGAGAGGGGAGCCATGATCTGATTCACATTGTTTAAAGATCCCTCTAACTTCTGTGATGGGGAAAGGATACCAGTGAGTGAGCGTGGAAGCAGGGAGATCAGGGAGGAGGTGACTGCAATAGTCCAAGCAAAAGCCAGAGGTGGCTGGGCTGGGAAAGAAGCATCTGGAAAAGTGAACAGTGCACAAATTGGCACGGTTCTTAGGGGAGAGCCATCAGGACTTGCTGATGGATCTGACTGACGTCGGGGAGGAGAAGGTGAGGAACAGAGAAATGGGGTGATGTTTGGAGAGGACCAGAGACCTGGGAACCATTTCTAAAGGTTGGGGTGTGGGGGGTGGTGAATAGAGCAGACCAAATACCAGCTGGGTCTGCTGCTGCTGCTAAGTCACTTCAGTCATGTCCGACTCTGTGCGACCCCATAGACGGCAGCCCATCAGGCTCCCCCGTCCCTGGGATTCTCCAGGCAAGAACACTGAAGTGGGTTGCCATTTCCTTCTCCAATGAATGAAAGTGAAAAGTGAAAGTGAAGTCACTCAGTTGTGTCCGACTCTTAGCGACCCCATGGACTGCAGCCCAGCAGGTTCCTCCATCCATGGGATTTTCCAGGCAAGAGTACTGGAGTGGGGTGCCATTCACCCTGCCCATTAATAATCAGGTAGATATAATGGCCTGGATTTCCCTTCTAAGTTCTGTGAAGGGCATTTCATTCCCCAAGATTTACCCACCACGCTCCTTGGAGGGCCTGTTTTCTCTTGGTCATCCCTGCCTCTGACTTCCCACTTCTACAGAATTATTATTCTCCACTTTGCGTCTTGTGCCTTTTGGTCTCTGTTCTGACCTTTACCTGGACTGAGAGCTCAGTCCTCGAGGTCATGGAGATTCTCAAATGCCAGAGCACATCACTCTAACTTGATCCTGAAAGCAGTGTGGCCGTTTATCCAATTATTATTCAACAAATAACCATTGAGGACCTACTATGTGCCCTTCTTGGGGGATAAGATGGTGAGCCAAGCAGTGCATGGAGCCTCCTTCAAAACAGAAAGACAGGTGATGACCAAATTTCACAAATAAATATAAATGGCAGCTGTGATAACAGCTTGAAGAAAGATTCTTGGTGTCAAAAGAGCGTCTAATAAGGGGATTTGATCTAATTTGGAAAGTCAGAGGAAGTAAGAGGTAAGATCTGAAGCAGAGAGCAAAGGGTATTCTAGGCAGAGAGAATTGCTTATGCAAAGGCTCTGGGATGAGGCAAACTATACGGCAGACCAAAGATGGCCCTGGAAGGGAGAGACAATGTAGCGTGAAAGCAGAGAAGTAAATACAGGGCAGGCCTGCAGGGCCTCGTGGCTGTGTTAAGGGGTTTTATCTGTGTGCTAAGAATAAAAGAAATCTGCCAGTGAGGTTTTGGTCGGGAGAATGATATCATCAGTAAGCATTATAAAAGTTCCCTACCCTCCTACACTGTTGGTGAGAATGTAAGTTGGTACAGCCACTGTGGAAAACAGTATGGAGGTTCCTCAAAAAACTAAAAATAGAGTTACCATATGATCCAGCACCTTCACTCCTGGGCATATAAAAAGACAAAACTATAATTCAAAAAGATACATGCACCTCTGTGTTCACAGCAGTACTATATACAGTAGCCAAGACATGGAAACAACCTCAATATTCATTGACAGATGAACGCATAAAGAAGATGTGGTCCATATACACAAGGGAATATTATTCAGCCATAAAAAGGAATGAAATAATGCCATTTGCAGCCATGTGGATGGACCTAGAGATTATCATAGTAAGTGAAGTCAGTCATAAAGAGAAAGACAAATACCATATGATATCACTTATATGTGGAATCTAAAAATATGACACAAATGAATTTATCTTCAAAATAAAAACAGACTCGCAGATAAAGAGAACAGACTTCTGGTTGCCAAAGGGGAGGGGCATGGGGAAGGATGGACTGGGAGTTTGGGATTAGCAGATACAAGCTATTTTCTACAGAAGGGATAAACAACAAGGTCCCACTGTATAGTGCAGGAAAACTGTATTCAGCATCCTCTAATAAACCATAATGCAGTAAGGAATATATAAAAAAAAAAAAAAGGTTCCTGAGGCTCCCATGTGTGGAGTGAACTGGCAAGAGAAAGCGTAGATCAAGACAGATCAGATGGACTTTCTGAATTGTGAGGGTGGCTTGGACCATTGAGTGATGATACAGCGCAGAGAACGCTGCATGAGTTGTAAAGTATCTAGAAGTTAAGGTCAACTAGACCAAGTGAGCGGAGAAGGCAATGGCACCCCACTCCAGTACTCTTGCCTGGAAAATCCCATGCATGGAGGAGCCTGGTGGGCTACAGTCCATGGGGTCGCTGAGAGTCGGACACGACTGAGCGACTTCACTTTCACTTTTCACTTTTATGCATTGGAGAAGGAAATGGCAACCCACTCCAGTGTTCTTGCCTTGAGAATCCCAGGGACAGGGGAGCCTGGTGGGCTGCCGTCTGTGGGGTCGCACAGAGTCAGACATGACTGAAGCGACTTAGCAGCAGCAGCAGACCAAGTGAGAGAGTAGAAATGTGGGTGGGGATAATGCCTGGGCATCTGAACCACTGGCCGGGGGTAGGGAAGGGGATGGAGAAGTTAACACAGGAATCTGGATCTGAACTAGGTTCAGGAGAGAAGATTTCTTTTCATTTTGAGCATTTTTGGGACTGAGATGCTTTTGAGAGCCAAGGGTCTTGGTGAGGGGGAGGGGATCAAGGAGTCAGATATATATATGTATTTTGGAGGTCTGAGGTTGTACACACATGCAAGTGATAGGAGATTTGGTAAGAGTAAATACCCTCAGAGAAAGATCGAGGGAACGAGAGAGCCTAAGACTGAGTCTGGAGCACTAGTTCTCAACTTGGAGGTGATTCTGCACCCAGGGAGATATTTGGCATTGTCTGGGGACATTCTGTTGTCACAGCTGAAAGGGGATATGACTGGTGTCTAGCGGGTAGAAGCCAGACATACTGCTGAATATCCTACAATGCACAGAATTGTTATCTGGCCACAGTATCTGTCATGCTCAGGTTGACTTATCCTGATCTTGAGTAACATTTAATGACCAGGTGGAGGAAGATGAGTCTGCAAAGGAGACTAGGGTGGGAAGGAACCATGCAAACATGTGTGATGGCAGCCAGGGAAGGAGAGAAAGAGAGAAAAGTCAACAGAGTTGAACCCTGATGAGAGGTCAAGAGAGATGGCAGGCTGAAAAATGGCCATTGTGTTTAGAAACATGGAAGCCGTGGGTGGACTTGGCAAAATCTGTGTCGGTGGTATGATGGGGTCAGAAACTAGACAGGAGCAGTGGAGGTGCTAGTTCAGGAAGTGAGGAAACGGAGGCAGTTAGTGTAGGCAACTGAGAAGAGGAGGAGAGGAGCTGAAGACAGATGGAAGGAGGAGACAAGTAAGGCGTTTTGTTTCTTCATAGGAGAGACTTGCGTTTATTTAAAAACCAATGAGAAAGTTCTTTTCTTACAAAACAGAAACGGATCCACAGACTTAGAGAATGAACTTATGGTTGCCGGGGGGAAGAATGGGAGGAAGAGATAGGGAGTTAGGGATCGACATATACACACTGCTATATTTAAAATGGATAACCAACAGGGGCCTACTGTACAGCACAGGGAACTCTGCTCAGTGTTATGTGGCAGCCTGGATGGGAGGGGGGCTTGGGGAGAATGGATGCACGTGTATGTATGGCTGCGTCCCTTCGCTGTTCACCTGAAACCATCACAATATTGTTAATCAGCTATACTCCAATAAAAATAAAAAGTTTAAAATGAATGAGATAAATAGATAAATATAGATAAAAGAGATCGTATAAGAAGGCAGAAGACTCTGGAGAGTCCCTTGGACAGCAAAGAGATCAAACTAGTCAATCTTAAGGGAAATCATCCCTGAATATTCATTGGAAGGACTGATGCTAAAGCTGAAGCTCCAATACTTTGGCCATCTGATGCGAAAAGCTGACTCATTGGAAGAGACCCTGCTGCTGGGAAAGACTGAGGGCAGGAGAAGAAGGGGACGACAGAGGATGAGATGGTTCACCGATTCAATGGACATGAGTTTGAGCAAACTCTGGGAGATAGGGGAGGACAGGGAAGCCTTTGCAAGCCATGGGGTTACAAAGAGTCAGACACAACTTAGCGACTGAACAACAACAACATAAGAAGGCAGAGGAGGACCAAAGCAAGAAGAGCTGCATGATCTTTGAGATAAAGGGCAACTCCTCTATTGTGACAGGAGCGGGGGGCCAGAATGGAGCAAATGATTGTAAAATATGTCAGGGGAGAAGAAAGGTTCCACTTTATGGCTGTTATTCTCCCTGGGAGATCAGGGAACACTGGAGGAAAATGGAGAATAGTTTGAGTCTCCCAGTTTAGCTCAAGTTGCCCCATGACAGTGTGCAGGGGTTCATTCCCATCGTACACACCCATGAAGAAGGCCCTCTTCAAAGTCTGCTACTGAGCTCCTGGCCTCAGACTGGTCCTCTGAGCCTAGAGACAGATCAGATGGGGAGGGGGTGTCCAACTCCAGTGTTTATGAGTTAAGACTCATGATGGATTCTCGTAAACTCCCCAACTCTTGAAGATTAATGCTGCTTGTAATAGCTTATCAAGAAAGCCTTGCAACAATCCTTGAAAGACCCATAAAATCCACGCTGGTGAATTTTAGATAATGGCATTGGAGAGATAAAATCCCCCTACCCTCATTAATCATGGGACACACCAATCATTTGAAGTGGACATTCATTCAAGAGGCCTAAGCACTTGTTGGGGGAAGTGATCCATGAATAAGGAGATGCTCAGAAAGAGGAAATGTCAGCTGTGGGTTTACCACTGATTGTTGAAAGTTGAGCTTGGGTAAGAGGGGCTCAGATCCTGAGATAGACCTGGGGGAAGCTGGGTTCTGAGTCAGAACAGGCTTAACTCAGGTTCTGAGACTGGAGATTAATTCAAGCCCTGCAGAGCAAAGGTTTACCCATGAGGTCTTAAGATACCCCACAGTTGACTCTGAGACGATCTAGGATCAAGTCCAAACCCTGGATCAGCAAAGACTGAACTTCGGTCTAGGGATAGACCAAAGATAAACGTGGTCCTAGGAGACCTAGGAGCCCAGGAATGAACCCAAGTCCTGGATGAATCGAGGCTACAGTTCAAGCTTGAGATAGGTAAGGTCAAATCTAGGTCCTCAGATGGGCCAGAGTTGAACCTAAGTTTTGAGATGAACTAAGGGCTTCCCTGGTGGCTCAGATGGTAAAGAATCTTCCTGAAATGTAGGAGACTCGGGTTCGATCCTTGGGTCAGGAAGATCCCCTGGAGAAGGAAATGGCAACCCATTCCACTATTCTTGCCTGGAGAATTCCATGGACAGCGGAGCCTAGCAGGGTACAGTCCATGGGGTTGTAAAGAGTCAGACACGACTGAGCAACTTAACACTTTCACTTTCTTTCACTTCCCTGAGATGGACCAGTGCTGACCCCATATCCTGAGACCAGAGAAGAGGTTATGAGGATAGAAAAAGAAAATGTGCTTCTCTTGGGGAAGTTGAGGAGAGCAGGGATCTCCCTACCTGTTGAGCCACTTTGCTCAAACCGTGGAGTACTGCTGATTAATGTCCATTGTAAATGACATAGCATGTCCCAGGACTGATGAGGGGAAGTGTATTTTATTTTCCAATGCCAGGTCATCCTAGGATGTAAGTTGAAGCCAGCTCAGGCCCTTGAGCCCAGAAACATGTTCAGCAGAGCTGACAGCTTGGGAATACCCAAGGTGGCCATGCCCGCCTCCGTGTTGACTGCGACCACTCTGATGGAGACTAGAGCAGTGCTTTCACGTCACACAGACTCATCACACACAGGGGGTCAATTCACACTGCAGCACACACACACGTAGCATCCAAGCCCATACATGTTCCTCAACCCACAGCAACACGCTTTGCACATATATGCACATTGATACAGTAGCCGTGTATAAATCCTTGCACACACACACATGGGCACAGAACGAATCACAAATACACTGCCAGCCAGCCAAGGCAGCGCATTCAGACGCAGCCTCCCACCCTATGATACTTTCATGTTTACAGCAATGCCCCGGCTCTAGGGGATATGTTCTCAGAGAACAGTGCCCCCTGGAGTTGTGCAGTGCAGTGCAGTGCCTGGACATTCACATTCACGTTTTTTTTACCCACCTACAGAGCCTTGCACACTCTTACTCAGTCCCTGTTTTATACACTCATGTGTACAGTTCCATACACTTGCTGATGCTTGCACACTTAGGCCTGTACTTGGCTACACACTCACGTGTGTTCTTGGCCACATGGACACAGATGTGCCACTCATCCATCTCACACACTCAGGCTGTGTGCCAGTCAGAGCAAGCAAGGCTGTACTGCCTAACACACAGTCCCCAAATCTCAGTGGTTTAGCACAACCAAATGAGCAGCTGCTCATGCTACATGCCGGTTGGCAGGGGTCTCTGCTTCATGTGGCCAACTGCTGGAGGCTTCTCATCCACATGCACTTCCACAGTTACTGAGGCAAGAATGTGGCAAATCACGCACTGGCTGTTAGAGCTCTTCCCCGGAGATCACTTCCACCCACACGGCATTGGCTAAAGGAAGTCCCAGGGCCACACTGGGGAAGTAGAGTCTTATCCTGAGCCCAAGAGAGAACTGGAAAATTTTTGAACACTTCTACCAGCTGCCAAATCTGTTTCACATTTGAAGAGATACTCACAGATGCAGGTACACACACACACACACACACTTTATTTCTTCCCTTACGGACTAGTCTTTGGGACCTAATCCCCTCCATGGGATGGGACAGGAGGGTTTGCCTCCAGAGCTCCTTTGTCTCATCGTATGTCTGAGGGGTCTCCCACCCACTTCAGAGCCAGGGGGTCCCAGAGTAAGAAGTTTCCAAGCCGGAGCTATCGTCAGAGCTGAGAAAACAGCACACACGCCTTCTCTGCCCCCAGAGTGGGCGGTATTTTTCCACAGATGCTGGGAAAGAATAGTAATAGGCATTGAGAGATCTCCGTATTGGCCGAGAACCTTCCTCATCTCAGCAGCTGCATTGGAAGAGGAGCCCCGAGGGGAGAAGGCAATTCCAGAGAGAGCCCAGTCCTCTCCACCCGTGCATCCTCTCGTTGCCACCAGGACCCTCTCTTTCCCCTCTCATGGCCCACCCCACTCCTCCTCTGACTACTTGAATATTCTGAGGCAGGAAACTCATGAATATTTATAAGGGCCTGGCAGTGAGGGAGATAAAAAAAAAAAAAAAAACATTTGGAATTTATGAACCAGGATCCGTCTATAAATAACAGGCCTGTGACTGGCGGGGCTCTTCCCTCACCCACCACATTCGTTTGACTTCAGCTCCAGCCCCATCCAAGCCTCCCAGAGCTGTCCCTCCCCTCTTCACACACACATGCACACACAGAGCTTGGCTGTGGATGCATGAATCCTCTTCGTCCTGTGCGCTGTCACACACACACTTTCCCACACAGCTGAGCACACACACATTCCCACCTGTCTGGGAGCTGGTCCGCTGCCTCCCTTCCACACACAGACACTCACAGGCAAAATTTGCCTGAACATGTCCAGGCAGCCTCCTCTGGTGTTGGCGTCCAGACAGATCCAGGCATTCGGGCTCAGACCAGCACACACAACTCAGAATCCCATGCAGTCACACACACACCCAAAGAGATGCCTCTGGACCACTCTTGGGCCCACCAAGCATGGCACGTCCCTTGGCGGGTCTCAGTGTCCTCATCTCTGTGGGGGTGGTGCTGAGAGTCCCTGCCTCGTAGGGTGTTGGGCAAATTGTTTTTTGGCCGTCCCATGTGGCATGTGGGATCTTAGTTCCCTGAGCAGGGATCAAACCCGTGCTCCCTCCATTGGAATCATAGAGTCTTAACCACTGGACCTCCAGAGAAGTCCTGCTATGCAAAAAAAAATTTTTTTTTTTTTTGGATAGGAAAGTAGGATTTATTGGTGGGCATTAGTAGGTGGCTCAGTGGTAAAGAATCCACCTGCAGTGCAGGAGACCTGGGTTCCAGCCTGAGATGAGGCTGACCCTGCTTAGTCTCCTCTCCCTGACCTGCCACCTGCAGTGGGTGGAAGAAGAAGGTATTAATGCTACCAGTGGGGTTTCCCCAATGGCTCAGCGGTAAAGAACCTGCCTACAGTGTCGGAGACGCAAGAGATGAGGGTTCGATCCCTGGGCTAGGAAGATCCCCTGGAGGAGGGCATGGCAACCCGCTCCAGTATTCTTGCCTGGAGAATGCCATGGACAGAGGAACCTGACAGGCATAGGGTTGCAAAGAGTTGGACGTGACTAAAGCGACTTAGCACACATGCGTAAGTAAGGTGGGGACAGCACCCAGGCTCTCGTGAACACAGGGCCCACCATTTGTCCAGAGGGCAGTGATTAAGGATGGATTTGACCCCGTAGCCACCTGGAATGAGCTGCTTTTCTGCCACCATGTTTCCAAGTTCATCCACGTTAAACTTAGTAAATCCTCACTTCTTGGAGATGTAGATCTTCTGGTGGCCAGGGAACTTGAACTTGGCCCTGCAGAGGTCCTCAATCAAACACTTCCTGTTCTGCAGCTCGGTGCAGATGGACATTTTGACCTGCCCACTGTGCCCTGGGGCTTTCAAAGGCTCTTCACACACCTGTCTGGAGGCTAGACTGGGACTAGCATGCCATTCATGAATGTCCACTGGAAAGGACTGTCTCCAAGGTCCCTTAGGGCAACCTGTATAGACAACAGGCTGCCTACACTACCAAGGGGGCTGCTGTTTGCAGCCATTGAACACTAGGCCCCCATGGGGAAAAGAGAACAGTTGGATTAATTGGCTGCAAATATGCACATTTTTTAAAGTAACCAATGAATACCTGTGGTATGCAAGGTAATATTCTAGGCACTGGTGATACAGCAGTGAACAAAAACAGGTTAAGACCCCTGCCTGACATTCCAGAAAAGAAGAGAGATAACACACAAAATTAATGCATAAATGATGTAGTGTGTTGGAAGCTGATAAAGCAAAGAAGGAAATGGGTGGTGCTGAAACATTCGTTGTTTTGACAGGGGCGAGGTGGGGGGGTGCTGTCAAGGAGGCCTCTTGAAAAAATGACGTTAAATAAAGGAAATGGAAGGACATTTTCCAGGCAGGGGGAATAGCGGGTGCAAAACTTGATGTAGAAGAAGCGTGCCTGGGGTGTCGTAGGAACAGTGAGGAGGCCTGTGAGGCTGAAACAGTGAGTGAGGGGGAGTGTAGAGGAGGTGAGGGCAGAGGGGTGACAGGGGCAGATTATGCAAGGCCTTGTGGGCTGTGGGAGAACTTTGCAATTTACAAGTGAGGGTGGGAGTCATAGAGGCTTCTGGTCAGAGGGAGAATAGGATCTGACTTACGCTTGTAGGTGGCCTCTATTTGCTGCAGGGGGGAATGCTCTGTGGGTGGCGAGAGTGGGATCTCGGGGACCAGGGCAGAGGTGACTGCACTAAGATGTCCATCCAGAGAGCAAAAAGTGCATAGATTCTGAGTGTAGAGAGGTAAAAGAAAAAGATGGGTTTTCCAGGTGGCGCCAGTGATAAAGAACCTGCCTGCCAATCCAGGAGATGCAAGAGATGTGGGTTCGATCCTTGGGTTGGGAAGATCCCCTGGAGGAGGGCATGACAACCCACTGCAGTATTCTTGCCTGGAGAATCCCATGGACAGAGGAGCCTGGATGGCTACAGTCCATAAGGTTTTGCGCAGAGTCAGACATGACTGAAGCGACTTAGCACACACACACAGGTAAGAGAAAGAGACATTTAAAGTTGTTTCTAAATGAATGCATTTAAGGGATTCATTCTTTAATTCCAGAAATGCTTATTGAGCACCTACTGGGTGCCAGGCCCCATTCTGGCTTGCAGATACAGCAACACAGAAAGCAATAAGCATCCTTTGGATGCTGCCCTTGGAACGCTGACAGCATCACGGGAGACAGACAAGAAACAAGATAAATTTTAATGTAGGGTCAAGGGGCAGTACATCTTATGCAATAAAATGCAGCACAGCAAGCCTTGGAAAGTGATAAGGACTGCACATTGTGGGCTGGGTGGACCGGGCAGAATTGGGGATACATTTTGAAGCAAGAGCTGTTCTCGGGATTAGCTGATGGATGGCCTGTGTAGGTGGAAATGACAGAACCTGGTGCCTGGGTGTGAAGATGAGCTTTGAAGGGACACTCACATAAATGCCCTCTCCTGTTGAATGCTCATTGTTTCTCCTCATCTTAGGTTGGGTTTGTGAGAAGCAGAACCCAAGACGGGGATTTGGAGCACATGACTAATTGTGAGTAGGGGGAGGGGTAAAGAGAAGTGGGACTAGGAAGGGGACTCAGGTACAGTGGCGTGATCCACAAGGATGGAGGAAGCTCTCGAATGTAAATTGCATTGCCTAGGGGTAGGCTTTGGCATCAATTAACCATTGGCTGCTCCTAGGGGTGGAGGAAGCCTCTGAGGCATCTCAGGCTTGTGGTAGCTCCCGAAAGCCAAGGGCAGGTCTCCAGAGAAGGTCAGCAGTGCTAGCTCTGAGCTTCCACTCTCAGCATCTGTGGGGCGGGTGTGCCCCATTATAAGGAGATCTGGGCAGAGCCCCAAGAACATCTACACCCCCAGGCTCTAACAAAGAGGGTCACGGGAACACCAGGCATTTATGCCAATCACACCGCAGATGTCTGACACCAGAACCCGTTCTCAGCTCTCTTGGGATAAAAATCAGGCCAACTTGGCACTGGGGCTCCCCTGACACAGCTGAGATCCTTTCTGGATTCATTAACTGCCGGAGGCTCAGCCCTCCGCTTCCCAGACTTGCCTAGACATTCCAGAAGGGAGCTGTGAGGAAGAGATACAGCCCAGAAGCAGTTCTGAATAGCTCACCTCATTCTCCCATGGTCCTAGAGGAAGGCACTGCCATCACACCCATTTGGCAGATGCAGAAACGGTGGCACAGGGTAGTTGAATCACTTGCCAAGGTCACATAGCTAGAAACTGGAGGAGCCAGGATCTGAACTCAGGTCTTCATGGTCTGGGATCTTTGTGCTTCTGAGACACATTCAACTGCCTTAGACCCCATGTGTGTTAGTCACTCAGTCTCCAGGCAGGAATACTGGAGTGGATTGCCATCCCCTTCTCCAGAGGATCTTCCTGACCATGGGATTGAACCCAGGTCTCTTGCAGTGCAGGCAGATTCTTTACTATCTGAGCCACCAGGAAGCCCACCTTAGAGCCCATGTGTGTGTGCTGTGTGCTAAGTTGCTTCAGTGGTGTCTGACTCTTTGCAATCCCAAGGACTGTAGCCCGCCAGACTCCTCTGTCCATAGGATTAGCCAGACAAGAATACTGGAGTGGGTTGCCATTTCCTTCTCCAGGGGATCTTCCTGACCCAGGGATTGAACTCATGTCTTTGGCATCTCCTGCATTGGCAATGGGTTCTTTACCACTAGCACCACCTGGGAAGCCCTTGGACCCCATGATCCCTTCGAAACCTGAAACCCCTGCCTTCACCTGAGAAGGGATGGGAAGAAGGGAGGAAATCCCTGAGAGAATAGAACAGACAGTGTATGGAGGGTAGGAGAGAAGGAGGTCATCTGGAGGACTCAGAGTACGTAGGAGGCATTCATTTGTCCATTCATTTGTTCATTCATGTCCTGATGATGCCTGCCTATCTGTCCAGCATGTGCTGGTCCTGGGGCCACAGCGGGAAAGAGCACCTAGTTCTGCTCTTTTAGAGCTCACAGCCTGAAAGAGCACGCAGACACTCACCCGGGCAAGAAAAACTATGAGATATAAGAACCTTGTAAGAAGGGAGGGGTGGGGACTTTGGAGACACACACAGAGGGGACCTTGACCCATCTGCAGAGATGGGGAGGCTTTTCGGGGGTGGTAATATTTCAGAGGTGGCCTTCCCAGGTGGTAAAGAATCTGCCTGCCAATGCAGGGGATGCAGGTCGACCCCTGAGTCAGGAAGATCCCCTGGAGAAGGAAACAGCAACCACTCCAGTATTCTTGTCTGGGAAATCCCATGGACAGAGGAGCCTGGCAGGCTACAGTCCACGGGGCTGAAACAGTCAGACATGACTTAGAGACTAAACACCAACCATGTTTACTCTGAACCCTGAAGGATGCAGAGATTTTGGACAGTCCTGGGGTAGCTGGTAGACGGCAGAGTAGAAACACCAACCTCTCTACAGTGCCACAGAATTTGGTTCGTAATTCCAGCTCTACTACTTAATTTACAGAGCAAGCAGCACCACTTCAAGGTCTTAAAAATTATTGTACAAACGTTTATTGAGCACCTGTGAAGTGAAAGTTGCTCAGTCATGTCTGACTCTTTGTGACCCCACAGATTATACAGTCAATGGAATTCTCCTTCACGGGAATGTAAAATACATTATAGTCAATAATATTATAATAATTTTGCATGGGCACAGATGGTAACCAGGTTTCACATGGTGGTCATTTCACAACATATAAAAACATCTAATCATTATGTTGTATATTTGAAATGAGTGTAATATTGTAAGTATATATATTTCAATAAAAAATAATGAAATGAAAAAAAAAAAAGGAATTCTCCAGGCCAGAATACTGGAGTGGGTAGCCCATTCCTTTCTCCAGGGGATCGTCCCAATCCAGGGATCAAACCCAGGTCTCCCACATTGCAGGTGGGTTCTTTACCAGCTGATTGCCACCAGGGAAGCCCAAGAATACTGGAGTGGGTAGCCTATCCCTTCTCTAGGGGATCTTCCCAACCCAGGAATCAAACCAGGGTCTCCTGCATTGCAGGCAGATCCTTTACTAACTGAGCTATGAGGGTTATTGAGCACCTACTATGTGCCAAGTGCTATTCTAGGCACTGGGAACATGGTCGTGACCAAGACATAAGGTCCTTGTATTTGTACACTTCTTCCCTAGTGCGTCATACACTACACCAGCCAACAAATGTAGTTTGATATCCGCTGTCACAAATGCCAGGCAGAGAGTTGGGGACTGAGAAAGTCTCCTTCATAGTTAAGAGTCACCTAAGTTTAATGTGGCGGATAAGGGACTAGTCTCCAAAATTTACAAACAGCTTACGATACTTAACAGCATCAAAACAAAGAGCCCACTCAAAAAATGGGCAGAAGATCTGAATAGACATTTCTCCAAAGAGAACATGCAGATGGCCAACAGGCACATGACAATATGTTCAACATCGCTGGTTATTCGAGAAATGCAAATCAAAACTTCAATGAGACATCATCTCACACCAGCCAGAATGGCTATCATCAAAAAAAATCCATAAAGAACAAATGCTGGAGAGGGTGTGAAGAGAGGGGAGCCCTCCTTCCCTGTTGGTGGGAATGTAAATTGGTACAGCCACTATGGAGAACAGTATGGAGGTTCCTTATAAAACTGAAAATAGAGCTGCCAATGACCCTGCAATCCCATCCTGCACATATTCCAGAGAAAAACATGATCTGAAAGGATACATGCATCCCAGTGTCCACTGCATTGGCTGTTTACAATAGTCAAGACGTAGAAACAACCTAAATGTCCATGGACAGAGGAATGGATAAAGAAGGTGTGGGGGGTGTGTGTGTGTGTATGTATATATATATATATATATATATATATATATATATATATACGTATGTATGTATATATATAATGGAATATTACTCAGCCATTAAAAAAATAAAATAATGCCATTTGCAGCAACACGGATGGATCTAGAGAGTGTCATACTAAATGAAGTAACTCAGACAAAGGAGAAATATCATGACATCTCTTATATGTGGAATCTAAAAAGAAATAGTACAAATGAACTTACTTACAAAACAGAAAGAGACTCACAGACTTAAAAAATGAACGTACGGTTGCTGGGGGGAATGGATAGTCAGGGAGTTTGGGAAGGTTATGTACCACTGCTACATTCATAATGGATAACCAACAAGGACTTATTGTATTAGTACATGGAACTCTGCTCAGTGTTACCTGCCAGTCTGGATGGGAGGTTTAGGGGAGAGTGGACACATGTATATATATATATGCTGAGTCCCTTCACTGTTCACCTGAAACTACCACAACATTGTTAATCAGTTATACCCCAATACAAAATAAAAAATTTAAAGTTTGAAGGAAAAAAGTCACCTTCTTGGGGAATTTCCCAGTGGCCCAGTGCTTAAGACTCCATGCTTTCATTGCCAAGGGCGTGGATTTGATCCCTGATTGGGAAATTAAGAGCTCGCATGCTGCATGGTGTGGCCAATAAAATAAAAGGAAAATTCAACAAGAAAAATTTAAAAAAAAATTTTTTTAAATCACCTCCTCAAGGAAGCCTTCCCTGATTACCTCCCTTAAAGAACAATCACTGTTCCTTCAAAGACTTATTATTGTGAGGCATAAAATGGGACATTTGACTGGAGCAGAATTTAGAAAGAGGCAGCCTGGGCTCTGAGTTAGGTACCCTTACCTTGCTCTTGGTATCTGAGGGAAATTGACCCCTGAAAACTACATTTCCCAGGTTCCCTTGCTCACTGGCTTCCTGTTAGGTTTGGCCAATGGGAAGCCGTGGTAGGAGTTGTAAGTGGGAGGAAAACAGAAGTCAGGGGATTTCTGTCCCTGTTACTTAGCTGCAGTAGTGATCTTGTGTCCCTTCCTTGGGTCTAGCTCTAGTAACCCCCTTTGCCCTGCAAACCTTGCAGCTTATTACAATTGCTATTCTTCTGATCACTTTCCCTTCCCCACCTCCCTCATCCAGCCCTTCTGGGTCCTTGGCACCACACTCCCCATATTAAATTTTCTCCATGGAACCATCTAGTGTGGCTACTGTCTCCCAACAGACTGATGGCATGTCAGGTTCTGCTACTTTCCTCCCTGACCTTTGACTTAGGACACCCCCTGCACCCCACAACTGTTGTGAGATGAAAGGAGACAACCCTATCAGGGGGTGACCTTCCATAGTTCTGTTTTTTCTTTTAATATTGTTTTGTTTTTGCTGTGATTACTTTTAGGATTATCTTTAATTTATAGCAAGGGATTTGTGTGTGTATGCTTAGTTGTGTCCGACTCTTTGCAACCCCAAGGACTGTAGCCCACCAGGCTCCTCTATCCAGGGAATTTTCCAGGCAAGAATACTGGAGTGGGTTGCTATTTCCTACTTCAGGGGATCTTCCCCACCAAGGGATTGAACCCAAGTCTCTTGTGTCTCCTACATTGACAGGCGGATTCTTTACCACTTCACCACCTGGGAAGGCCCCCGCCTTTTTAAAATTAAGTAATTTGGCTGCACTGGGTTGCAGGATCTTTCATTGTAGCACACGGACTCTCTAGTTGTGATGCGTGTGCTCAGTAATTGCATGGGCTCAATTGCTCTTAGTTCTGAGATCAGGGATCAAACCCATGTTCCCTGCATTGCAATGCAGATTCTTAACCACTGGACCACCAGGGAAGTCTCCTTCCACAGTTCTTATCACTCATGGTTTGAAGCTCTGTGTGCCACTCACCTCCACTACAATCCTAAGAGGTGGGTGCTGCTGTTGGCCCTGTTTTAAAGATGGGAAACTGAGGCACAGTGAGGTTCAAGTTGCTTGCTGAAGGTCATGTGGCTAAGAGGTGACTCTGGGAATTTCCTCAGGCATAGATGTGCATGCATAATGCCTCCCAGGTGGCTCTAGTGGTAAAGAATCTGCCTGCCAATGGAAGAGATGCAAGAGACTCGGGTTCAACTCTGGGTTGGGAAGATGCTTTGGGGAAGGAAATGACCACCCATTCCAGTATTCTTGCCTGGAGAATCCCATGGACAGAGGAGCCTGGCAGGCTACAGTCCATAGGGTAAAAAAGAGGTGGACACAACTGAAGCGACTTAGCATGCACGCACGCACATGGATGGCACTTGGCAAGGCTGATGATAATGTTAACCATTCCATATGAGGCCGGATCTCTGGTGAGTGCAGGTGATGCTGAAACTTCACTTTGGACGGACGTAGGAGCCAGCGGCCACAATGCATGCTGATTGAAGGCCCTTCCGAGACCCGCCACCTGGCAGAACAATCCCCGGGCTCCTGCTGGCTCCTGTCCCAGCCCCGGAGGAGAGGGTGCAAAGGGCCTCTCTGTAGCAGCTTTGGCTGGGAGCAGCTGCTTCGTGCTTAGCCAGGATCGATTTCCCTTCAAGTGGCCTGTTCTCGCTAACAAAGGGCTCCGGTGACCCTGGTGGCCAGCACTGCCTCCTCCCCTTTCTGAGCGGAGGATGTGCCTCGTGGCTGGGGCTGTTTTTTCTGAGATCTATTTCTTTGAAAGCTCTGGAAAACTCCAAAGCAGGGGCTGAGTCAGCCCCCTGATGTGCTCAGTTGAATCTTGCTGGTGGATTTTTTCTGCCTCTCTGTCTCACTCTGGCTGATCCACCCTCAACCATCTTCCTGACCAGACCTTTTCCCTGCTCACACATGGTCATGGGCTGAACAGTTCTCCCCCTCCTCCCTCACTGCAAACAGATTCATATATTTGTTTTGTTTGTGGCTGTGCTGGATCTTCGTGCCTGACGGCTTTCTCTAGTTGCGGTGCTCAGGATTCTCGTTGTGGTGACTTCTCTTGTTGCGGAGCTCGGGCTCAGTAATTGCCCCTTGGCATGTGAAACCTTCCTGGACCAGGGATTGAACCTGTGTCCCCTACATTGGCAGGTAGGTTTTTAATCCCTGGACCACCAAGGAAGTCCTGCATCAGTACTATGCTTAGTGCTGTAGTACAAGTGGGGAAATGGAGGCCCAGAGTGGTTAAGTCATTTGCCCAAGGTCACACAGCAGAGCTGAGTGGAACTCAGGCAACCCGGCTGCAGAGTTGGCACCCTAAATGACCATGCTCTGTTGCCTCACCTTGGCTGGGGGAATTGAATGCCCATCTTTGAAACCCTGGAATATGTATCCAAGGTGTAACCAAATGATCAAAGCTTTGGATCCCAAATTAACTTGCCACCCCCAGAGGCGCCCACGGAGCCTCCAGAAGTCAGTTGCAGACAGTGCTGATGCTTGGCTGTCTCTGTGAGTTATTAGCCAGCAGATCATCACCTCCTGACTGCACTGTCCAGCCTTCAAGGCCTCCCTCCCTTCATCCCTCGCCCAGGAGCCTCATAGCGAATGCCTCCATTTTGTGCCAGGGCGTCCCTGGCTCCTAGCGTGAAATTCCTGAGCCAGCCACGGAAGATCAATTTCCCCCATGACGACCTTTTCCACGCACCGCCGCATTGATTTCAGGAATCCAACCTCAGCCAATGGGCCCATCCCCCACAGCGGGGACTGTTGGCGGCAAATTTATGCCCAGGCCAGAAATTGAATTCCTGTAAGTCAGGAGAAGTGTCGGAAAAGCTCACCCAGGCTCATTTTTACTTCTGACAAACTTCGGGTGAGAGATTAAACCTGGCTCGGTGTCTTTCAGCTGCAGGGACCATGGTTGCGGGGTTGGTTGGGGGGAGCAAGATGACCTCGACGTGTACATTTTTCTTCCATTCCCTGGCTTCACCTTGGCCTCCCAGAGCTGAGAAATAAAAAAACAGCCAGACTCCCAACTGCTTGGCTTAAGGGCATTCCCATTTCTGACTAACTAATGTTAAAAAGGTGCACGCTGTGTGTACCCAAAGGCACGTCTCTTGGTCCCTGTGGCAAATATTGAGCCATTCAGAGGGATGGGAAATAAAACTTCTAATTCATTTCTGGGTTTCCCAGGTGGCTTAGTGGTAACGAATCTACCTGCCAACGCAGGAGACACAGGTTCGATCCTTGGGTTAGGAAGATCCCCTGGAGAAGGAAACGGCAACTCAGTCCAGAATTCTTGCCTGGGAAATCCATGGACAGAGGAGGCTGGTGGGCTGCAGTCCATGGGGTCAAAAAAGAGTTAGACACAATTTAGCGACTAAACAACAACAATAACAATTTATCTCCATCACCAGCCATGCCGCTGTTTACACCGGGTCCTGAGGCTGCTTCAGCCTTGGTAAACTTTGCAAGGTTCTTCTAATTAAGCTTCTTCGGGTGACAGAGAGGACATCAAAATGTGGATAATTCCATAGTTCCCTCACCCCTCCACTCTGCCCCTGCCTGAAAGCTGGGGAGGGAGAAACAGAGAAATCAAATGATGGCACTGGCAAGGAAGAAACCTCCGTCTTGCTAGAAAGATCTCTCTCACATACCTTTAAAAATGAGACATCTGATGCAGACGTAGTCACTTCCCTTTGGTACAAAAGCCCCTAAATATTAAAGAAATAAATCCTTGATGTCTACAAAGAAAGGATCAAAAACGAACCTTTCTGAAAGGAGAAGAGCTTTTATTTCTCTGTGAACTTTTCTAGATCTAGCCTCTGGCAGGAATGCCTGTGGAACATGGAGTGCGGAAGATAAAGAAATAAATGACTGTCATTCACGTGTTCATTCATTCAGGAAGTGTCTGTGCAGCAGCTACTGCGTGCTAGGCATCAGGCTGGGAGCCAGGGAAACCTCAGGGAGAAATTAGAACCTGGTTCCTGCCCCTTCAAAGCCAGTGGGACCTGCTACAGAATCTCTGATCAGTAGTCGTCAAAACTGCCAAGGTCATGAAAATCGAGGAAAGATGGAGAAACTATGACAGACCAGAGATTAAGGGGGTACTACAAGTAAATGCAGTGTGGGATCCTGGACGGGAGTCTGGACCAGAAAATGGACATGAGTGGAAAAACTGGTGTGTGTGTGCTCAGTCGTGTCCGACTCTTTGTGACCCCATGGACTGTAGCTCGCCAGGCTCCTCTGTCCATGGGATTCTCCAGGCAAGAATACTGGAGTGGGTTGCCACTTCCTTCTCCAGGGGATCTTCCTGACCCAGGGATCAAACCTGGGTCTCCTGCATCATAGGCAGATTCTTTGTTGTCTGAGCCACCAGGGTACCCCTGGAAAAACTGGAGGCATCTGAGTAAAGTCTGGAGTTTAATGAGTGATGCACCTGAACTGGTTTCTTAGTTGTGACAAATGTCCATGAATATGTAATAGATTAGCAACAAGGGAAATTGGGTGAGGGGTGTATGTAAGCCCTCTCTTTACAACTTTTTTGTAAATCTAAAATCCTTCCAATATAAAAAGTTTATTTTTAAAAAGTCAGCAGGAAGGACTTCCCTGGTGATCCAGTGGTTAAGACTCCACTCTTCCAATGCAGAGGGCAAGGGTTTGATCTCTGGTCGGAGAACTAAGAGCCCACATGCCTCACAGCATGAGTGCGTGCTAAATCGCTTCAGTTGTGTCCGATTCTGCGACCCCATGAACTGTAGCCTGCCAGGCTCCTCTGTCCAAGGAATTCTCCAGGCAAGAACACTGGAGTGGGTTGCCATTCCCTCCTCCAGGGGATCTTCCCAACCCAGGGTTTGAACCCATATCTCTTACATCTCCTGCACTGGCAGGTGGGTTCTTTACCACTTGTGCCACCTGAGAAGCCTGAATAAAATAAAATAATATATAAAAAGTTAAACAGTCAGCAGGGGACCTAAGACAGTTCTAGAACAGTGCTGTTTCAATTTGTTGTTTTTCAATCGCTCACTCGGGCAGGTCCGACTCTTTGTGACCCCATGGACTGCAGCACGCCAGGCTTCCCTGTCGATCACCAACTCCCGGAGCTTGCTCAAACTCATGTCCATTAGGTCAGTGATGCCATCCAACCATCTCATCCTCTGTCGCCCCCTTCTCTTCCTGCCCTCAGTCTTGCCCAGCATCAGGGTCTTTTCCATGAATTGATATAAAAACTCCCACTGACTGGACATTCACAATGTACCACACACTGTGACTAACTCTTGACATGTACTAATTCATCATTTTGACAAGAGTTTTGAGAAGCCTGGCCATTATGATCCCAACTTTTAGATGAGGAAGCAGAGGGGCGAAGAAAGGCACAGAGGGGTTAAGCTACTTGCCCAAGGTCACACAGGAAGGAGTGGATCAGAATTGGGGCTGAAGCAGCCTGTACTGATGAACTCTATAGCCGCCTGTTCATGCACAGGTATTTAGTGAGCAGCTAAGGTATCTTAGAGGCTGGTAAGAGAAACAGAACTCTTTTAGGGCTTTCAGGGATCTTAATTCAAGCAATTGGTTTAGTTTTATTTGTTTACTTTTTGGCTGCTTGGCATGCAGGATCTTAGTTCCGTGACTAGGGATTGAACCTGTGTCCCCTGCATTGAAAGCTTGGAGTCTTAACCGCTAGCCCACCAGGGATGTCTCTTTCCATCCCATCTCTGCTGAGAGGATGCAAATATGTATCTCCAGCCAAACCCTCTCTCTTCCTCACCCCAACTACCTAACTTGGTGTTTCCACGTGGAGGTGGTCAGAGTCCTGTGGACTCTGTCTTTATTTTTTATTTTTATTTTTTGGCTTTGCCGAGCAGCATGCAGGATTCTGGTTCCCAGACCAGGGATCAAACCTGTGCCCCCTCTAGTGGAAGCTCAGAATCTCAACCACTGGGCCACCAGGGAAGTCACAGGCTGTGACTTGTGTAAAACACAAGAATCTGCCCATTTTCTGTCTCCATTCCACATGCCCTGGGGCAAGCCCTCACACCAGAATGACTTTGGAGTAAGCAGCATGTTCAAAGGCCTGGGATGATAAAGAGCTCAGGAGGCGCTTGGGGATCTGAAAGAAAGATGGTAAGGCTCAGGAGACTCAAGTGAAAGTCTGTTTCCTCCCAGAGGGGTCTTCTCAAATGGGGTGTTCTTAAGGGTTGGAGACAGAGAAGAACTTGTCCTCTATCGATGCAAGCTGGTATGAGGACTGGAGTGGCCCTTGTATGGTAGCCTGGATGCAGAGCTCTGCCCATAAACCCTACTCTTGGGGCTATCCATGGGGATTCGAGGTGATTCCAACAGTCTGGGCCACACTCCAAGGGAATGGACTGTGTTTGTAAATTTTTGCACAAGGCAAGCCCTCTTCACACCTTCCCCGGACCCCAAGGAGGGCAGTCAGTCAAACTCAGAGACCTGTGTCTCTTCTCATCCCAAGAAAGTCTGTTCCATTCATTTTTGGCCCCCATTGGCACTGTAATGGCAGAGCCTAGGATCCAGGAATATGTGTGTGGACTGGGGCCCAAGGGGCACTGGGGGGTCTTCTGCCATGGCTTGGGTGGCTTCAAGAGGGGGAGAGGTTGTGTGTGCCAGCCTGAGTAGCCTCTCAGGGTGAGATGGGTAATCTGCATTGGAAGGATATGAAAGAATAAATGAATCAGGGGCTTCCCTGGTGGCTCAGTGGTAAAGAATCCACCTGCCAGTATGGGAGATGCAAGTTTGATCCCTGATCTGGGAAGATCCTACATGCCTCGGAGCAAGTAAGTTCTGTGTGCCACGACTGAGCCTGTGCTGTAGATCCTAGGAGCCACAGCCACTGAAGCCTGCATGCCCTAGAGCCCGTGCTCTGCAAGAAGAGGAGCCGCCACAATGAGGAGCCTGCACACCTCAGACAGAGAGCAGCCCACACACCTCAGATAGAGAGCAGCCTGCACACCTCAGACAGAGAGCAGCCTGCACACCTCAGATAGAGAGCAGCCTGCACACCTCAGATAGAGAGTAGCCCCTGCTTGCTGCAACTATAGGAAAGCCCACACAGCAATGAAGACCCAGCACAGCCAAAAATAAATAAATAAGATTATATTTACAAAAAAGACTAAATGAATTGGGAATTCCTGCTGGTCCAGTGGTTGAAACTTGGCACTTTCACTGTCGAGGGCCAGGATTCCATCCCTGGTGGGGGAACTAAGATCCTGAAAGCTAAGTGGTATGGCAAAAAAAAAAAAAGTGAATGAATGAATGGATTTATAGCCGCCCCCCTCCCCACATGCCATCCCAGCCCTTCCCTTGGCCGCAGGCTCTCACCAGCCAGGCCCCAGCTGCTCAGACTGAGGGAGATCCTGGTTCTCCATCTCAGCACGGGTGAACTGATGTCTTCTTTAAAGCCTGTCAAGTTTATCACTCAGGGGGGATTTGCCCAATACCGCTAGGTTTGACAGGGGCAGCCTGCTATTATCTCAAGCCCTCCAGAGGGACTCAGGACCCGTCACGGCTGAGACGAGGCAGACAAGCATGTCCCTGATCATTCATCATGGCCCTGCGCCATCCCCAGAGTCAGAGGGGAGCCGCGGCCGCCTCCGTGACTGCCTCAGCCAATCTACCGTTTGATCTCAGCCAGTCCCTCCCTGGAAGAGATGGAAACCCATTTGGTGGCGGAGGGGAAATGCATGGTGGGTCTGTGAGGACGTTTGCTCTCTGACTCACCAGCCCATCAGCGTATAGTTACTCAGTATTGATCATGGCAGGGCCGGGGGATTCAGCAGTGACCAAAGCAGACAGAGCTCCCTATCTCCATGATATTTTCTGTCTGAGAACAGAGGTAGGCTTTGAGCCAGTGGTCACACCCAAGAGGTCCCAATGGCCATTTTTTTAATTGTTATTATTATTTTATTTTGAAAGGATATGATTTTATTTATTTATTTTTTTGCTGTGCTGGGTCTTCATTGCTGCTTGGGTAAGCTCTAGTTGCAGCTTCTCACTGCAGTGACTTCTCTTGTTGCGGAGCATAAGGGCTCGAAGGCTTCAGTAGTAGCAGCTCCTTGACTCTAGAGCACAGGCTCAGTAGTTGTGGCGCAGGAGTTTAGTTGCTCCGTGGCATGTGGGATAAGATCCCTAATCAGGGATGGAATCTGTTTCCCGCATTAGCAGGTGGATTCTTTCCCACTGAGCCACCAGGGAAGCCCTTAATTCCTTTCTTTTTCTTCCCCCGCCCCCATATTTATTTGTTTGGCCTCATTGAGTCTTAGTTGCCCTGTGGTATGTGGGATCTTAGTTCCCTAACCAGGGATCAAAACCAAGTTCCCCGCATTGCAAGATGGATTCTTAACCTCTGGACCATGAGGGAAGTCCCCCCAGTGGCCATTGTGATCAGGGCTTGAAGGAGGACAGGGGAGCTGCAGTGTGGTGATGAGGACCGTGGAGACAAATGGTCGTGTTAGAATCTCAACTCATCAAAGGTGAATAATGACAGTCCTGTCTAAGTGCCGTGGTGAGAACTCCATCAGTTAAAGCATGCAGAGTGCTTAGAACAGTGCTTGACATACACTAAGAAGAAATAGAAGTATTAGGGGGAAAAAAAGGCACAGGATGCCTGAGAGTTGGCTAGGATGGGGAAGGGACAGTGGAGGCTGCTTTTGGAAGAGACATTTATGCCTGAGCCCTAATGGGGAAGGGTTAGCCTAGCCATGAGATAGGGCAAGGTTAAAAATCGTTTTTTTCTTTTTCAATTTCTTGGCCATGCTGCATGTCATGTGGGTTCTAAGTTCCCTGACCAGTGGTCCAACCCATACCTCCTGCAGTGAAAGCTCAGAGTCCTAACCACTGGAGTGCCAGGGATCTCCCCGGCAAGAGTTCTTTTTAAAAAAAAAATTAAATTTATTTTTTAATTGAAGGGTAATTGCCTTGCAGAATTGTGTTGGTTTCTGCCAAATATCAACATGAATCAGCCATAGGGTATGATTCCCTCCCTCTTGAAACTCCCTCCCACCTCCCTCCCCATCCCACCCCTCTAGGTTGTTACAGACCTCCGGTTTGAAGCAGATTGTATGGAAAGAGTAACATGGAAACTTACATTACCATATATAACATGATAGCCAGTAGGAATTTGCTGTATGACTCGGGCAAGGCATACAGAGGGTCCAGCCAGTGGACGGGTTGTGGGGAAAAAGCGTGATGTGTTCCAGGAAGAGTAAGATGACTGGCAAGGGTCCCCAACCTCGGAGATCTAATGCCTGATGATCTGAGATGGAGCTGATGTAATGATAGAAATAAAGTGCATAGTAAGTGAAGTGCATTTGAATCATCCTGAAACCATCCTTCCCACCCTGCCTGGTCCATGGAAAAACTGTCTTCCACGAAACCAAAAAGGTTGGGGACCACTGGCCAGAAGATGGGCCACAGAGAACAGGGTCGTGTGAGCCTTGTTGATTGCCTGTTACTCTGAAGCAGGACTCCTTTGCACCAAATTATGTCAAGGAGATGGTCTGGAACCAGAAGCCAGCCAGGTCACATGGCAAGTAAGATGGAGCAGCATCTCTGTCCCTCTTTGGCAGGACTTGATGCTCTCTTTCTTTATCTCTCTGCCATCCGGCTGTCTGTGAGTCTTCCTCATCTTGCATTCTCAGTCCCAAATCAAATGGACTTTCAGTGACTCTTTTTTTTTTTTTTGGCTGCACTGGGTCTTTGTTGCTGTAAGAGGGCTTCCTCTAGTTGCGGTGAGCAGGGGCTACACTCTAGTTGAGATGCTCAGGCTTCCATTGTGGTAGCTTCTCTTACTGTGGCACACGGGCTCTAGGCGCTCCAGCTTCAGTAGTGGCAACATTCAGGCTCAGTAGTTGTGGTGCACGGGCTTAGTTGCTCCTAGTCACGTGGGATCTTCCTGCACCAGGGATTGAACCTTTGTCCCCTGCATCGGCAGGTAGATTCCTATCCACTGTACCACCAGAGAAGTCCCCCTGCTTTTTTTTTAGATTTTTAAAAAGTGGGCCATTTTGAAAAAGTCTTTATTGAATTTGTTACAATATTGCTTCTGTTTTATGTTTGTTTGTTTGTTGTTTGGGCCGAGTGACATGTAGGATCTTAGCTCAACGACCAGGAATAGAACCTGCACCCCCTGCTTTGGAAGGCAAAGTGTTAATCACTGGACCACCATGGAAGTCCCAGCACCAATTCTTCCCAATCATCTCAGTTTCATACCTGCATCAAACTCAAACGATTTTGACTTTAGGAAGTCACCAAATTGGCATTAGAGTGTCACAAGGATTATAATAATAGCAAAAGCAAACCCTTCTGTAGCATTACTGTCAATACATGCTGATGACTCTTCTCCTTGCTCACACATGTAGTCTTACTCATTCAAGCTTCCTGGCAACTCTGTGAGGTAGGTACAGGTATCATGTCCATTTTACAGATGAGAATATGGAGACTTATAGAGGTGATCCCACTCACACCACAGGGGAGGGGCCAAGCCAGTACATAAACCCGGCAGTCTGACTCTCGGACCATCTGACCTTTCCACCATCTGAGTAGGGAGAAGGAACGTCCAGAGAAAACGACTCATTTCTACCGTAAGGATGTTGTCTGGAAAGATCCTGGTGACATCACATGGGCTCCTTTTTTGGGGAGGACCGTGGGAGAGAGCCTTGCCTGTTCTTGGTACTAAAAATAGTTAAGTTTTCTCCTGAGCATCTGGCATGCTTTTGTTTCAGGACATTGGGAGCCGCATAAATGACCAGCTTTCCCTTTTTTGAGTTGGCTGCTAAGGAGCTGGGAGCCAAATTTATGGCCCGACCATATGCTGGTTGTTCAGGTTTTTAAGGGCTGGGTTTTTCTTAGCTTTCCTTCGAGCTCTAGCGTCTCTACTTTTTCTCTTTCTTCCCTTTCTCCCTTGCAAAGACAAAACTTTAAGGGACTGAAAAAAAAATCTTCACGAGAACAGTCCGTGTTTATTGTAGAGAACTTTTGCTTCAAGATACATTTAAAGATGGCAATAAAAATCCCTGCTTGTTCTCAATTTTAATGGGTGCATAGTGTTTCCCCCGGGCTTCCCTGGTGGCTCATGTGGTAAAAGAATCTTCCTGCAATGCAGGAGACCCAGGTTTGATCCCTGAGTTGGAAAGATCCCTGGAGAAGGCAATGGCTACCCACTCTAGCATTCTTGCCTGAAAAATTTCATAGACAGAGGAGCCTGGTGGGCTATAGTTCATGGGGTCGCAAAGAGTCGGACACAACTGAGCAACTAACACACACACACACAGTATTCCTCCCTGTAGAGTTTTTAGTTTATTTTATTTACTTTTGGTGCACTGAGTCTTCGTTGCTGCATATGGGCCTCCTCTAGCTGTGGCGAGTGGGGGCTACCCTCTAGCTGCAGCGCTCGGGCTTCTCATTATGGTGGCATCTCTCGTTGCAGAACACAGGCTCTAGGCGTGAGGGCTTCGGTAACTGCAGCACATGGACTAAGTTGCCCCACAGCATGTGGAATCTTCCCAGACCAGGGATCGAGCCAGTGTCCCCTGCATTGGCAGTGGGATTCTTAACCACTGGATCACCAGGGAAGTTCCGCTGTAGAGTTTTTAAATCAGCCTCCCTATTGGCAAAAGGCCGGAGAGGGGAAAAAATTCCACTTGTCCAATTTTAGACAGCATTTTAATGAGCATTCTTATAGCCATCGAGTGAGTGCTCGTCCACACCATTTCCCTGGGCTACATTCTTAGAGTGGGATTGACTGGGTTAAATACAAAATGCAGAAGCCTGAAGGCTTTGGCTCTGGATCGACAGCCTGCCCTCCAGAAATATCTAATTCGTGCTCTCCTCTTTAATTGGAGCTCTCGTGCATTATTTTACATATCCTTGTAAACCACTTGCGGTCCTCTCCGGAACAAGGCGGGGAACAAATAAATATATGAGCCCCAAGACACTTCTGCTTCCTGATTAAATTATACAGCCTCCACGCAATAATATCTTTGACTCATTAAGAGGCAGCCGCTTGCTCTGTTCCTGTTGGCTGAACCCCTGATAGCCAGCACTTAATGGTTGGCGGCCCCTCCCCCCAGGATTCTGTGGCAATCTCTCTGCTCCCAAAAGAACCAGGAATTGTTTTCTGAACCAAGACGTAGGTGATGGAGCTGTAGGCTGAGCTGATGATCCTGGACCCGACAGCTAGAAAAACTTTCCCTGCGTGTCTCGTCCTTACTCAGTCCTGGACTGGTTACCAAGACTGCTGTTTAATTGGGGTAGTAGCTTGGGTGAAAGCATTTGAAAAATTCTGGGCAGAAAAGACAATTTGAGGAAGAGCTAGTTGAATGCCTGGCTTATGCTCTTAGAGCCCATTAGCAAGAATATTAAGCTTGGAACCAATCGCTCAACCAACAGAGTGGCTGGCTTCCTCCAGTACGTTTGCTACGTTAGAGGTGAGATGGGCTACCAGACCAGAAGTGTCTGTACCAGGAGGGCTCTCACACCTGCTGATACAAACATTTCTGTTAGTGATGTGCTCAGTCGTGTCTGACTCTTTGCAGCCCCATGGACTGTAGCCTGCCAGGCACCCCTGTCCATGGAATTTTGCAGGCAAGAATACTGGAGTGGGTTGCCACTACCTACTCCAGAGGATCTTCCTGACCCAGGGATTGAACCCTCGTCTCTTAAGTCTCCTGCACTGGTAGGTGGGTTCTTTATCACTAGTGCCTCCTGGGAAGCCCCTTCTGTTAGTTATAGGTGTTCTCTATTCCTAGGACTATGACCTCCAAGAATTTGTAACTTTGGTTCCAACCTCAACCCAGTCTGGGGAACTGGTATTTAGACACTCAGACGCTGAGCCTTCCAGGATGTTTTAGCAATTTCCCAGGACCTGGACTTGACTGTGTTTTTGAACTGGAACCCCACGGGTGAAACTCAGAATCTCTGCCATGCAGAGATTTGGCAGCCAAACCCCAGGCATTTAATTGAGCTGCTGCAGAGAATACCCCGGCAAGGTACGTCCAACGCAGACAATTACTTTAGGCAAGCCATGAAGGCCTTCTCTCCGTGCCACTTAAATCTTGCTTCTCTTTTACAATTCAATATTTCATATGTTGAGAGAAGACGGCTTGTTTGCTTCAAAGGACACGCTACAGAATGTAAGAAAGGGATGTTAATTATGTTGAACCAGGCTGCTTTGTCTCTGCATAAATGAAAATCTTCAGGGGATTCCGTCCAAATTGCTTGGGAACCAGGGCCAGGGGAGCACAGATGGAGGTGTTTGAACTCACATTCATGATTCTGTTTTTGTTTGTTAAGAACTATATTTGCCATGAAAAAAGGTGAAACTAGTTCTGTGTTCTCAGATCCAAGGGGGAAGGCATTCCTGGGTCACTCTTTTCTTTAAAAATTTTTATTTTATATTGGAGTATAGTTGATTTACAATGTTGTGTAACTTTCAGGTAGCAAAGTGATTCACTTATACAGATTCATATGTGTGCTGCGTGCTTAGTCACTCAGTCGTGTCCAACTCCTTGGGACTCCATGGACTGTAGCTCGCCAGGCTCCTCTGTCCATCGAATTTCCCAGGCAAGAATACTGGAGTGGGGTGCCATATCCTACTCCAGGGGGTCTTCCCAATCCAGGGATCAAATCCCTGTCTCTTGTGTCTCCTGCATTGGCAGGCAGATTCTTTACCATTAGCGCCACCTGGGAAGCCCCACGTATACATATAATCTATTCTTTTTCAGATTCTTCTCCGATATAGGTTATTGCAGAATACTGAGTAGAGTTCCCTGTGCTATATAGTAGGTCCTTGTTGATTATCTATTTTGTATATGGTAGTGTGTATAGTCCCCACTCCAGTACTCTTGCCTGGAAAATCCCATGGACGGAGGAGCCTGGTGGGCTGCAGTCCATGAGGTTGCTAAGAGTCGGACACGACTGAGCGACTTCACTTTGACTTTTCACTTTCATGCATTGGAGAAGGAAATGGCAACCCACTCCAGTGTTCTTGCCTGGAGAATCCCAGGAACAGGGGAGCCTGGTGGGCTGCCGTCTATGGGGTCGCACAGAGTCCGACATGACTGAAGCGACTTAGCAGCAGCAGCAGCAGTGTGTATAGTAGTGTGTGTGTGTTAATCCCAGCCTCCTAATTTATCTCTGCCCTGGGGTTACTCTTCTAACCTTGAGCCATCCTCCTTTTTAAAAAAAAAATTTTTTTTTTTTTGGTTGTTGTTTTATTTATTTACTTACTGCCCATGCAGCATGTGGGATCCTAGTACCCCAACCAGGGATTGAACCCACACACCCTGCACAGGAAGCCCAGAGTCTTAACCCCTCTGGACCACCAGGGAAGTCCCATGGGGCATCCTTCTTGTTTTAGACCAGGTGGGCTTCCCTGGTGGCTCAGATGGTAAAGAATCTGCCTGCAATGCAGGAGTACTGGGTCCAGTCCCTGGACTGGGAAGATCCCCTGGAGGAGGGCATGGCAACCCACTCAGTAATCTTGCTTGGAGAATCCCATGGCGGGCTACAGTCTGTGGGGTTGCAAAGAGTTGGACATGACTGAAGCAAATTAGCATGCACACATGAGTAAGGAGGGGACAGTGCCCAGGCTCTCATGAGTGCAGAGCCCAGCATTTGTCCAGGGGGCCACAATTAGGGATGTCTTTGGCCCCACAGCCATCCGGGATGAGCCCCTTTTTGTCACCATGATTTCAAATTTATCCACATTAAACTTAGTAAATCCTTACTTCTTGGAGATGTGGATCTTCTGGCGGCCAGGGAACTTGAACTTGGCCCTGCAGAGGGCTTCAGTCACACCTTGTTCTGCAGCTCGGTGCGGGTGGACATTATGACGTGGCCAGTGTGGACCCTGGCTACTGTGCCCTGGGGCTTTCCAAAGGCACTGTGCACACCTGTCTGGAGCCTAGATTGCAGACAGCATGCCGGTCGTGAATGTACACTGGAAAGGACGGTCTCCAAGATCCCTTAGGGCAACCTGTACAGACAACAGGCCATCTACACGACTGAGGGGGCTGCTGTTTGCAGCCATTGCATGCTGGGCCCCCATGGGGAAAAGAGCGCAGTCGGCTTAATTGACTGCAAACCACCTGGACCCTTTCTGCTTGAAAGGGAGGCTGGGAAGGTAAGTGACTTCATTCCTTCATGGGGGAGACATGGACTCTCACAGAGGTGGTGGTTGTTGTTCAGTCGCTCACTCATGTCCAACTCTTTGCGACCCCATGGACTGCAGCATGCCTGGCTTCCCTGTCCTTCACCATCTCCCAGAGTTTGCTCAAACACATGTCCGTTGAGTCAGTGATGCCATCCAACCATCTCATCCTCTGTCACCCCCTTCTCCTCCTGCCCTCAGTCTTTCATCAGTGTCTTTTCCAATGAGCCGGCTCTTCACATCAGGTGGCCAAAGTATTGGAGCTTCAGCTTCAGCATCAGTCCTTCCAGTGAATATTCAGGGTTGATTTCCTTTAGGATTGACTGTCCAATGGACCCTTCAAGATTCTTCTCACAGCACCTTGTACAGTGGGGGTTCCCTCAATCTCCAAAATGCGTATTTTAAGGTGCAAGGAATGACTAATTACAATAGTTTCAGTTGGCATTTTATGAATGGTTTGTTTTTCTTGTAAATTAGTGGAGGAGTCAAGCTCATCTGTACAATGATACCACTTGCTCACATTCCAATTAGCTTAAAAAAAAAAGACTTTATTGAGTGGGAGAGAAAATAGGTGGGCTAATAGCTGGAATCTCTAGGATTGCTCATAATTCATAGTCTGGCTTTTATCTCTGCTACAGCTCATGGAAACAGCCTCTGCTGTGTGATAAGCAGCCGCTGTGCAAATAGTCCATGGTAGTGGGGCTTTGTTTGTCTGTAAAACACTTGGGGTTTTATTAGACTTTCCTTCCTGTCTGTAGGGATGCATTATGAATAGGATTGGAATCTTCTAGTTTCTTCCCATCTCTTCAGTTTCCACCCATCTGCCCTGGTCTCCCACCCTCGACACTCCCAGTCTGTTCCACGCCCCAGCAGCCAGGGGGCGCCTGTGAACACCTGAGTCTGGTCCTGTCTATCCTGTGATCAGAACCCACCATGGCTCCCACTTCCCTCAGACCAAAAATCAGTGTCCTCCCCATGGCACATAAGCACTGCACAGGCTGTCCTGTTCCATCCCTGTCCTCATCTGTCCCCTTCCCACTTTTCTCCTTGTTCCCTCTGTTTTAGCTATAGCCTTCTCCACGTTTCCCAAACACACCAGGCATGTTCCTGCCTCAGAACCTTTGCACTTGCTGTTCTCTTGGCTTGGACCATCTTTCCCTTGATATCACCAAGGCTTCTCCCTCACTTCCTTCATGTCTTTATTCAAATGACACCTTCTCATGAAGACCTTCTTAGGGCCCCTAAAATTGCAAGCTTCCTAGGTGACTCAGTGGTAAAGAATCCTCCTGCCAAAGTGGGAGACAGGGGGTTCAATCCCTGGATAGGGAAGATCCCCTGGAGAAGGAAATGGCAAGCCACTCTATCCAGTATTCTTGCCTGGAAAATTCCATGGACAGAGGAGCCTGGTGGGCTACAGTCCATGGGGTTGCAAGAGTCACACATGACTTAGCAACTAAGCAACAAGAACGTTGTCATTAAAATAAAAAAGATTGGGACTTGTGACTGGCTGGAAGTATGTTCTGGGGAAGCTCAAGGCGGCATGATGTATGCTCCATCCAGTGAGGATTTGATGCTTTTTGAGCAGTGTTTCTCCAGTTCCTCCATATATTGATCAGAATTGGAGGGTGGGCTGTGCTGTGTGGTGCAGCATGTGGCATCTTAGTTCCCAACCAGAGTTCGAACCTGAGGCCCTTGCAATGGAAGCACAAAATCTTAACCACTAGACCACCAGGGATGTCCCATTGGTCAGAATTTGTGTGCCCAATGTCCCTTCCTCTCTCCCCTTCTACTGGCTCTTTCATTCCTCCAGTTCAGCTTAAATGCCCGTCCCTGGTATACCTCCTCTGAGACTCTCAGCCTAGGGACACCCCTTGTTATGCCCTGCACTTTCTTTGTAGCATCTACTGCAGCATATCGTTCTAGAGGGCTTCTGGGGTGGCCCAGATGGTACAGAATTCACCCGCTATTCAGGAGTCCAAGGTTTGATCCCTGGGTTGGGAAGATCCCCTGGAGGAGGGTGTAGCAACCCACTGCTGTTTTCTTGACTGGGAAATCCCATGGACAAAAGAGCCTGGCAGGCTATAATCCATGGGGTGACAAAGAGCAAATACGACTGAAGCCATTTAGCATGCATGCACATAGTTCTGGAAGCATCAGTGGGATTCCATACTTGAAGTCTGCCTCCTCCACATCCGTGGGGAGCAATAGATACACTTTCTTCATTTCTCCTCTCTTCCTAGTCCCTCTCACAGACCCATGCCTGGCATACAGTAGGCACTCACTAGATATTTTCTAGTAAGTTTGGGAAATTATGGCTGAGTTCCCGGATGCACATGAGCATTTCAAAGGCTCTGATAAGTCCTGCATTAAAAAAAAAAAACAAAACTCATTTCACTCAGCATTACACAAACATATTTGACCACAGAGCACCCCTTTTCCTCGCATGCCTGATAAGATTGCCAGGGTTCCAAGAAGCGAGGTTTGGGAAACAGCCATAATTGATAATTGAATTATCTAAGTGGCATCATCTAACTTGAAATTTAGTGTAGGAGTCTGAAAATGATGCCTTCCAGGCAAAGACTTGAAGGTCTTGGTGAGGACTGTATCACCCTTTGGCCATTACCTTGCTCGGGCTTTTAGGGAGCAGGAGTTGCGGAAGCCGGAATGGCATAGGTGGAGGGTTTTGTTTTTTTTTTTTTGGTATTTATTTGGCTGCATCGGGTCTTGGTTGCTTTCCATTTTGATATACAGACTGTAGTTGTGGCACATAGGCTTAGTTGCTCTGCAGCATGTGGGATCTTAGTTCCCCAACCAGGGATTGAACCTGAAGTCCCTGCGTTGCAAAGGTGGATTCTTAACCACGGGACCATCAGGGAAGTCCCCTGGTCTGTGTTCTAATGGTGGTTATGGAGGCAGTGGTGTGTACGTGTGCAAATACGTGTGAGAGAATGAACTCTCATTTTGTGGAAGGGCTTGTATCCCACAGTTCCTTGCTGTGTTCCTTCACCCCTTGTACCTCAATCTTGTCACCTGTAAAATGGGGCTTTCCCTGAGGAAGGATTTAGATCACACACCCCTGGCACGCAGAGTACATGGTCTGGGACATCCCAAGCATCCAGGGAAGGGCATCTGTCATCTCCCTGGGATCCCCTTTTTCTGCCAGGGGGTGAGGGGGTGAATCCCTCTTGGGGTTCCCGCTCTCTGACCCTGACCTCCTCGCAGACCCTCTTCCAAAGCCCAGAGGAAGGCTGGCAGCTGTACACCTCAGCCCAGGCCCCCGACGGAAAATGCATCTGCACGGCTGTGATCCCTGCGCAAAGCACCTGCTCCCGAGACGGCCGGAGCCGGGAGCTGCGGCAGCTGATGGAGAAGGTAAGCACCGTCCAGGTTCCCCTGTGAAAATCTCTCACTTCCCCACCCTCTCCTCTGCTTCCCACCAGGTCAGCCGGGACTGGATCTAAGCCATGATTATGCAAAGCTGGTGGATAACCTGGCTGCCCTCCGGGTGGGTGTTTTAGTCAAAATCTCTCTGCTGCTTCTTTGGAGAAGAAGCTGAGCACTGTGTGGACACAGGGAAGGTGAACTCCAATGGCAAGCATCTGCATCTCTGGTGTGTGAGCTCCAACCGCACTATGTATTCAGCCTCAGGACTCAGCTGCTAAGAAGGGTCTCGCCCTCCATCCCAAGATACGTGAAGATTCCTTCCCCTTCTGATTGTGACTGATAGAAACTGGTCCCCGTTCAATCCAAGCACTTCCCAGGTGGCTCAGTGGTAAAGAATCCACTTGCCAATGTAGGAGACTCAAGTTTGATCTTTGGTTTGGGGAGATTCCCTGGAGAAGGGAATGGCAACCCACTCTGGTATGCTTGCCTGGAGAATGCCAGGGACAGAGGAGCCTGGCGGGCTACAGTCCATGGGGTCAGAAAGAGTCAGACACGACTTAGTAATTAAACAACAGCAATTCAATCCAAGGATATTTGGGTGCCCTTTACAGGCTGATTGCTGTTCTTTGCCACTACCCAGATGAACTGCTTATGAGTCAGTTCTGAAGTCAGTGTTGAAAGGGACTAGCTACCTCCCACCATCCTCTTGTAGAGGAGGAAGCTGAGGACAGAGACCCTTGTTGGCACCAAAGTCTTGTCTGCCTGCGACACCAGAACAGTCCAAGATGACCATGTGGTGTCCCCTGATTGTTTTTTTTTTCCTTTCTTTTTTTATTTTTTAAGTTATGAAAGTATGATAAAGCATTTACAGGAGACTTGGAAAATACAGAAGTTACATATAGTTCTACTATATATTACAATTTTTTTAAGCAGATAAATTTTTTAGTTGGAGTTTTAATATCAAAGTCTCAAAAATAAATAGAATGCATAGACAAAAAGTAGAAGGATATAGTAGACCTGAAAAGCACTGTGAATCAATTTAGCATAATTAAGATTTATACAGGGATTTCCTGGTGGCTCAGAAGGTAAAGAATCTCCTGCAATGCAGGAGACCCAGGTTTGATCCTTGGATTGGGAAGATCCCCTGAAGAAGGCAATATCCAGTATTCTTGCCTGGAGAATCCCATACACTTAGGAGCCTGGTGAGCTACTGGCTATGGGGTCACAGAAGAGTCAGACACGACTGAATGATTTTCACACATACACACACACAAGATTCATACAATTTTCACACAACAGCAAAATACAAATTGTATTCAAGTTCCTGTAGACTGTAAACCAGAAGACACTAAACACATCCAGGGGGTGTCCCCTGATTATTGACAATGACTCTTAAAATGTTTTGTGACGTCCAGGATGGCTATCAGGCTGTTTGTTGGCTTTCTCAGAACTTCCAAGTGTCACATGGACAATGGTTCAGGAATGTCTGCATATTTCAACAAGCATCCAGCGTTGTCTCTGAGTTCACCTTGACTGGGAGGAGCTCACCTTAGCCAGGTGGAGGTGGGACCTAGGGAGCCCTCGGGCTGATCAGAGAGGTCAGGGCAAGGGAGGTTTCATTCCATCATTTACTCGTATTTACTGAGCATCTAGTATTTATTGAGAATTCAGCTGTGGACAAACCAAACACCAGGTCTGCCTCTGAGGACCCCACCTGAAGGAGGCAGATGAATAAGAATGTTCCAGGTAGTATTCACAACTGGAAAAAAATAACCCCATAAGGGAGAGAGGGTGAGTGGCCCCTTGAGGGAGGGTGATTGGGGAAGGCCACTCTGAGGAGGTGATGCTGGAGCTGAGACATGAAGGGTGAAGAGGAGCCAGCTGTGGGAAGACGAGAGGAAGAGCGCTCCAGATAGAGGGATCAGCAAGTGCAAAGGCCCAGCAGTCGTGGACAGATGTAAGAGTTGGACTATAAAGAAAGCTGAGTGCCAAAGAATTGATGCTTTTGAACTGTGGTGTTGGAGAAGACTCTTGAGAGTCTCTTGGACTGCAAGGAGATCAAAACAGTCAATCGTAAAGGAAATCAGTCCTGAATATTCATTGGAAGAAATGATGCTGAAGCTGAAGCTCTAATACTTTGGCCACCTGATACAAAGAGCCAACTCACAGGAAAAGACCTTGATGCTGGAAAAGATTGAAGGCAGGAGGAGAAGGGGGTGACAGAGGATGAGATGATTGGATGGCATGACCGACTCAATGGACATGAGTTTGAGCAAACTCTGGAGATGTCGGAGGATAGAGGAGCCTGGGGTGCTACAGTTCATGGGGTCGCAAAGACTCAGACACGACTTAGCAACTGAACAACAACAAAGGCCCTGAGAAGGGAAGGAGCTTTGAGCCTATGAGAGTGAAGTTGGGCTGGTCGTTGGAGTAGATGAACATGGAGAGGAGGCAGGCCAAGGGGCAGAACCAGCTCGCAGGGTCTGCAGGAGAAGGTGACTCAATCTTCCTTTTGAAAAACTCCCTCTCCAGACTCTCCCAAGGGTCCAGAGGTTAAGACTGTGCGCTCCCACTGTAGGGGGCATGCATTTGCCCCCTGGCTGGGGAACTAAGATCCCACATGCTTCTCAGTATGGACAAAAGAAAAGAAAAAAGAAAAATTCCCTCTGGCTGCTGTGTGGAAACTTGACTGCTGTGAATGAGGGTGGAGGCGAGGAGAGCAGGGAGGCAGGGAGAGGTGGGAGGTGGTGGTGGCCAGACCAGATGGATAGATTGGGCGTGCTTTGGGAGGTTGCTGGTAAGGTCGGGAGGAGAAGGTTGGTTGGGTGTTTAGCCTCTGGCCCCACCAGGTCTTGTCTGCGGCATCCCCGGGGATGGGGACAGGAGTTGGGCTCGCCGTAACCCTCCCGCTTCCTAGGTTCAGAACGTCTCCCAGTCCATGGAGGTTCTTGAGTTGCGGACGTACCGGGACCTCCAGTATGTGCGCAGCATGGAGACCCTCATGCGGAGCCTGGATGCGCGGCTCCGGGCAGCCGACGGGTCCCTCTCGGCCAAGAGCTTCCAGGTGTGTCCTTCAGGTTCAGGTCAGAGGTCAAAGGAAGAACTGGGATTGGTGCCCATTACTTCCCGGAAGGACAGAGGGTTGACTGGGATCTGCGGTCCTAATTGGGCTGAATGTCAAGAGTCAGGTGTGCATCAAAGATAAGGGGTGGGATTGCTGGCACCAACTATGTGGACATGAGCAAACTCCAGGAGATAGTGAAGGACAGGGAAGCCTGGCATACTGCAGTCCATGGGGTTGCAGAGAGTAGGACATGACTGAGCAACTGAACAACAGCAATTGGGGTTGGGTGGGAGGGAGGCTCAAGAGGGAGGGGATATGTGTATACATTTGACTGATTCACTTTGTTGTACAGCAGACACCAACACTACATGGTAAAGTGATTATACTCCCATAAAAATAATACCCCCCCCAAATGAGTGAAGTTGTGGGTTGAAGGTTGGAGCCAGGTCTGGGTCACTGGTTAGGGGTCGGGATCAGCACAGGTTCCCTCTTGGGGGCAGGAGCTGAAGGACAGGATGACAGAGCTGTTGCCGCTGAGCTCGGTCCTGGAGCAGTACAAGGCGGACACACGGACCATCGTGCGCCTGCGAGAGGAGGTGAGGAATCTGTCCGGCAGCCTTGCCACCATCCAGGAAGAGATGGGCGCCTACGGCTACGAGGACCTGCAGCAGCGGGTGATGGCCCTGGAGGCCCGGCTCCATGCCTGCGCCCAAAAGCTGGGTATGCCTTGATGTTTGACCTTGACCCCTGACCTCCACCTCCAACCCCAATACCCTCTGCGTGTTCAGAGCACAGTTTTGACCTCTAACTTCCAAACGTTGATCCTTGACTTTCCTACCCAAGGCCAAAAATAGACCCCCAAAACGGGAAATGGCCCTGACCCTACCCCTCCTCACCCCCAAGCTAACTCCACCTTGGGACCAGATCTCTGGATCTTCCCTCACCCCTGGTCCCAGCGCTTCAGTTTGATCACACCCCCTCAGCCTTGCCCTGTGTCCCTCGGACTCTTCCCATCCTCCACCCTCATTCCCCCTGTTGCTGCCTCCCAGGCTGTGGGAAGCTGACGGGGGTCAGTAACCCCATCACCATTCGGGCCATGGGGTCCCGCTTTGGCTCCTGGATGACGGACACGATGGCCCCCAGCGCGGACAGCCGGGTGAGTGTGCTCACGCCGGGGGTCAGAACTCGGGGGCAGGGAGACATAGCCCGTGGTGCTCCATAGGTGCCCAGTGACTCCACATCAATGATTATCTTGTCCTAGGGTCTCCAGGGCCCTTGACCTGCCCCTGACTGTCTGTCTAGTGACCACCAAGTGACCAAGAACTTTCCAACTCTGTGAATCTGCAAGTCAGCTGATGTCCAGTGACTGTATAGAGACTAATGGTTTCTAGTACCACTGACCAGCTCCCAGTGAGCACTGATCTCAGAATAACCAGGCACCAGTGACCAGTGCCTTCCCAAGGACTAGGATCTATGAGCACCACTTGATGACCTTTGAACTTCCAGTGACCCCCATGGTCACAATTGCCTGTCACCTCTGGCCCACAGGAACCATCCATTAACTGCTCAGTGACTATCCTAGTGACAGATATTGGTCACTGGGCAGCCACCGTCATAGATCGTTCAATTAGTTATGTCTGATTCTTTTGCAGTCCCATGGACTGTGGCCCACCAGGCTCCTCTTTCCATGAGATTTTCCAGGCAAGAATACTGGAGTAGGTTGTCATTTTGTTCTCCAGGGGATCTTCCCCACCCAAGGATCGAATCCGTGTTTCCTGCATTGGCATTCTTTACCACTAAGCCATCTGGGAAGTCCATAATAGCCAC
Source organism: Bos indicus (assembly GCF_029378745.1). Classification (NCBI taxonomy): domain Eukaryota; kingdom Metazoa; phylum Chordata; class Mammalia; order Artiodactyla; family Bovidae; genus Bos; species Bos indicus. Next base: position 14,202,654 of record NC_091766.1, on the reverse strand, counting down.
TTCTCCACTGTGATCATTGACCTCCTGAGGCATCATGGTGATTTAACCAAGGAGTTAAGAGCCTGGGTTTAAGGGGAATTCCCTGGCTGCCCAGTGGTTAGGACTTGGTGATTTCACTGCCGGGGCCCAATTTTGACCCCTGGTCAGGGAACTAAGATCCAGCAAGCCACACAGCGTGGCTGAAACCAAAAAACAACCACCACCACCACCAGCAAAACGAACAAAAAGAGCTTAGGTTTGGGAATCAGACTTGGATTTGTATCGCACTTCCACCAGTTCTTAGCTAGGGAATCTCGGGCAGGTTCCTTAATGTCGCTGAGCCTGAGTTCCCTTATCTTCAAAATGGTTATAATAATGTCAGCCTTACAGTTTTTAAGATATTTAACCCAATAACCAGCACTAGTAAGAGCACTCGTAATTGCTAATTACCATGGGACAGTGAGTGATGTTGACGGAGAGGATGATGGTGACATGGCAGTCACCTATCGTTACTGGGATTACCCAAAGCAGTGGGTTCAGGTGACCTCTTGCCACCCCAGGACAGTCTCATGACTGCTAACCGTCCCATATCCAGTGACCAGTCAATTCCTAGGCCCGGCGAGTCTCCAGGGACTGCAGTTTCCCCTGATTCTTGGGGATCAAGCCCTGTCCTCCGAGTGTCTGAGACCAATGGCACTGGCCCAGTGACCCCAGTCACCGGGATGTTGCCTGGTCATGAAGGGTCACCAGACGTCCTGTGACTGAGTAATGACCACTAAGTGACTGTTGACCCCTATGACTATGTGATTGATGTGTGACTGTTGGGACCCCTGGTCAGCAGTGGCCCAGCAGTGACCAACAGCTCTCTCGCAGGTCTGGTACATGGATGGCTATTACAAGGGCCGGCGCGTCCTGGAGTTCCGCACTCTGGGAGACTTCATCAAGGGTCAGAACTTTATCCAGCACCTGCTGCCCCAGCCGTGGGCCGGCACCGGCCACGTGGTGTACAACGGTTCCCTGTTCTACAACAAGTACCAGAGCAACGTGGTGGTCAAGTACCACTTCCGCTCTCGCTCCGTGCTGGTGCAGCGGAGCCTCCCCGGGGCCGGCTACAACAACACCTTCCCCTACTCCTGGGGTGGCTTCTCGGACATGGACTTCATGGTGGACGAGAGCGGGCTCTGGGCCGTGTACACCACCAACCAGAATGCGGGCAATATCGTGGTCAGCCGGCTGGACCCGCACACCCTGGAGGTCGTGCGCTCGTGGGACACCGGCTACCCCAAGCGCAGTGCCGGCGAGGCCTTCATGATCTGCGGCGTGCTCTATGTGACCAACTCCCACCTGGCCGGGGCCAAGGTCTACTTCGCCTACTTCACCAACACGTCCAGCTATGAGTACACGGACGTGCCCTTCCACAACCAGTATTCCCACATCTCCATGCTGGATTACAACCCCCGGGAGCGGGCCCTCTACACCTGGAACAACGGCCACCAGGTGCTCTACAACGTCACCCTCTTCCATGTCATCAGCACCGCCGGGGACCCCTAGGGGCTGCCGTCGCCTGCGCTGCCACATGAGGGCCACGCGGGCCCTTTCCACTCCGCTGTGTCCCTCCAAGTTTATGTCTCTGTCCTGCCCTCTCTTTCCCTCCCTCTCTTCCTCCCAGTACTGTTTTTTCTCTCTCCACCTTTGCGCCCAGCTTTCATTCTGTGCCTCTGTATTTCTATTGGTGTGTTTTCTCTGTATTGTCTCTTCTTTATGATCTGATTTTGATACATCTTTTTTTTTCCTGATGCCTCTCTTTCATTTGATCTGACTCTCCAGGTCTCTTTCTCTCTCTCTGCTTATCTGTCTCTCTCTCTCTTCCCTCCTTCCCTTCCCTTTTTGCATCCCACCCAGACCCTCTTCTCCTCTCCCCACATCCCTTCCTCCCAACCCAAGGAGTTGAGTGCATGGATCTGTTTCTTTTTTTCTTTTTTTAATTTACACTTTTTCTTTCCGGGTTGCCGGAATAAACGGGATCTTTGACATTTGATGCTTTAATTGCTCTGTGTGTCTAGAAGAGGCAGAGGAGGCGAGGTGGAGGGTGAGCCTGGAGGCCCATCCCAGCTGGGTTCCGTTGTCTGAGGACACGAGCTTTGTGAATAGGGGCAGGTAAGCACAAGTCCGGGGCTTCCTAGGTGATGCTAGTGGTAAAGAACCTGCCTGCCAAGGCAGGGGACTTAAGAGATGGCAGGTTTGATCCCTGGGTCTGGAAGATCCCCTGGAGGAGGGCATGGCAACTCACTCCAATAGTCTTGCCTAGAGAATCCCATGGACAGAGGAGCCTGGCGGGTGCTACAGTGCACAGAGTCGCAAAGAGTTGGACATGACTGAAGGGACTTGGCATGCGTGCACGCACAAGCCCAGCCTGAGGGTGGGGGTGAAGGGGGGTTGGGGGTAGAGGGTGGGGTGGGAGGGATGAGGGCAGGGATCATGGTAGGGTGAGCCCTTTGGGAAGCCAGGCGAGGAGACCCAATCCAAAGCTGTTTCAGTTGATCCAAACACCAGGATCCAAACAACCGCAAATTCTATCATGACACTGAAGACTGGCCTCAAGTGAATATTGTCAGTGTTTTTTTAAGACATTTTTTGATGTGGACCATTTTTAAAGTCTTTATTGAATTTGTTACAAGTGTTGCTTCTCTGTTTTTGGGTTTTGGCCAGGAGGTATGTGGGATCTTAGCTGCCCGACCCGACCAGGGATCAAACCTGCCCTCCTGAACTGGAAGGTAAAGTCTTAATCACTGGATTGCCAGGGAAACCCCATTGCCAGTTTTTTTTTTTTTTCTTTCACTCACTGATCACACTGGTGCATCACTGGTGACCATCTGGCAACTTTTAACATTTTTTTTTTTTAACAGTTTGGCTGCTTTTAAGAATATAGGTATGATGGGACTTCCCTGGTGGTCCAGTGGTTAAAACTCCACTCTTTCCACTGCAGGGGCTGTGGGTTCGATCCCTGGTCATCTGGTCGGGGAACTAGGATCTCTCATGCCTCGTGGTGTGGCCAAAAGAGAATATCAAACCAGATAATCCTAAAGGAAATCAACCCTGAATATTCATTGGAAGGACTGTTGCTGAAGCAGAAGCTCCGAAGACCGACTCATTGGAAAAGAACCTGGTGCTGGGAAGGATTGAAGGCAAAAGGAGAAAGGGGCGGAGCAGGGGATGAGATGGTTAGGTGGCATCACCGACTCGATGGACATGAGTTTGAGCAAACTCCAGGAGATAGTGGAGGACAGGGCAGCCTGGCATGCTGCAGTCCACGGGGCTGCAGAGTCAGACATGACTGAGTGACTGAACACCAACACCACCGAGAGAGAGTGGGACACAGCAGAATTTTCCCTTTTTCTTGTTTTGGCTTTGTAATTTCAAAGCCATTTTGTGTAACTTGCACCAGTTCTGAGTGCGCTAGTAACAAAAAGGTAGCAACAGTCTGAAAGTGCGGGGGTGGGGGGGGTGGGGTCTTCCACTGGACACACCCACACCTGATGCCCTGGCTTGGGCAGGGATAGTCCTCAACGGGGACTGACGTGGAGATCGGGGCTCCTGGAGGGAAAGAAATGGGCAAAGCGAGCAAGTCTCAGAGACAGGAAGGGTGTGTTGAACAAGTCGGGAAGAAATTGAAGAAGTCAGCAGAGTCGAGGTCCTCAGAAGCCTTGTAATGTGACTGAGGTGGGGTGGAAGGGGGTCACAGAATGGGAAGGACACAATGAAGGCTTTATTTTAGCCAGATCCTTGGTGGCCTGGGCGACAGACAGCAAGGTGAGGAGGAAGGACAGTCACCTCTGGAGCTGTGGCCAGGAACAAAGATTGTGCACCCCGTACTCCCACCTTTGCCCCAACGCATGGCCCCCACCCCACTGAAATCTCTAGCAGAAACATCATGCAGACAGCCCACCCACCCAGGCTCCCCTTCCCTCCAACCCCACGGCCCCCTGCTGAGGCCACAGAGGTGGCCAAACCTGCTTCTGTGGGAGGAACCCTCCCTCCCTGTCTCCCCATCTCTAATTAATGGCCTCTTGATTAAATCATCTCTGCTCTGTGCTGGCATCTCCCGGAACGCGGACACTGGGGCTGTATTGCCAGTGAAACCAATGAATAATAAATGTGACTGCCTGATGCATGCATTTAAAACCAATTTTTAAAGAAATCGTCAAGAAAAGCAATTAATTTCCATTTAAATTAGCAAGTTTGACATGAAAAGAATCAATTCCTGGATAAGCACTTTGCTCTGTACCTGCTTAAAACACACACACACACACACACACACACACACACACACACCAAAAACACTCACCTTAGAACATCTGTACCCCATCCCTCCCATCATATTGGGCATCGATGCCCACAGGTCCCTGGCATTAGAATGGTGCCTTCTCTCATACACACAACACAGGGGCAGGCCCCGCCTTCCAATACTTTTGCATTGGTGGCTTTTGTTCCAACAACCCTGAATATTCATTGGAGGGACTGATGCTGAAGCTGAAGCTCCAGTACTTTGGCCATCTGATGTGAAGAGCCAGCTCACTGGAAAAGACCTTGATGCTGGGAAAGATGGAGAGCAAGAGGAAAAGGGGGCAACAGAGGATGAGATGGGTGGACATGAGTTTGAGCAAACTCCAGGAGACAGTGGAGGACAGAGAAGCCTGGCGTGCTGTGGTCCATGGGGTCGCCAAGAGTTGGACACAACTGAGCGACTGAACAACAAAATATGGGCAGGAGAAATAACCCCCCATCCCTTGACCCTAGCCTGGGTCACATGTCATCCGCCTGTGTCCAAGGTCGCCTGCTGATCCCAACTTCCCCTATGATGGATGTGACTGGCTTCACGGGGGAAGCTCTGCAGACCAGCCAGTGGCAGTACCCACGTCACCATGAACTGAAGTGACCACACTGCCCCTAAGGTAGTTTGAGCAGGGAGGTGCCAGACCAGTGGCGTAGACTATATTCTCATCATCCTGAGGGCTTGGGATCCAGGGCCTGGATTCTGGGCAGGAGCGGGTGGGTGGGAGTGTGGAGCAGGTGACAGAAGCCACAGCTTCTGAATTATGGATGCTGAGAGGGCTCCAGGGCATGTTTATCTAAGAGCAACTTTATGTGTTTGGGATTTGGGTGCTGCTAGACAAAGGAAGAGGGAGGTCCATGGAGGCAGGTGGGGACCGCCAGGACAGACACACACCTAAGGACAACAGGGGGCACATGTTCCATCCCTGGTCAGGAAACTAAGACCCCATAAGTCAGGTGGCAAGGCAAAAAAAAAAAAAAATTCCCTACCAGCCCCTACCCAGGAAAATGCACCCCTACCCTCTCCCTTCCCCAACAGTATCTTAGATGCCTGGGAGCTCAGGGAGACTTTCCTTGGGTGTTTGGTGTTAAGAAAGGGGCACAGGCCCACTTCTCAGGTGGTACTTTGGAGGAGGACCCTGCAAACCTTTCTGCCCCCAAGTACTCATTTCCAATCCTTCCCAGAGGCTCCACTGGACCAGGAGCGGGGGGCGATGTCTCCCCCAGCCCCAGAGAACGACAGTGGGGCCTCTGCCTGCTTCGTGGCCCCCACAGACGGTGGTAGAAGGGTCTGTCTGGAGGGGCAGCCAAGCAGCCAGAGCTGAGAGGAGGCTCATTAAACCTTCCTAATGACAAGTGTGCTAGCAGGCAGAAAGCAACTGCTCCAGAAACTGGCCAGACGGGAGTCGGCCCAGGTGACTATTTATGAGCAACTCAGGCCTGTGGTAAGAGACTCAGCCCTGGGGGTAGGGGGTGCTCTTCCTCGGCGTCAGGCCAGGCAGGGCTTATTTTATTGGATTCCCAATCCCTGCTAGCCCATCACTCCCAAGATCCAGGCTGGTCCCCATTAAGGGTGTGTGTGGGGTGCAGAATGGACATAACCCCTTTTCCAACACGCCCATGAACCCCCTGACTGACCTCTGAGCCTCCTGCCTGGCCTGGATCCAGGGGCATCTGTGAGGAGTCATGCAGAACAGGTGGGCCACGCCCCTGGCCTCCACCTGAAGAGTCCTGCCCCCTCCCACATCTGCTGCAGGGATTCCTTCTGCTCAATGACCCTCCCCTTACCATGTTCCAGCACAGAACTCCCCCCACCTGCCACCAGAAGGCTGGGCAGGACCCCTGCTCTCAGAGACATCTGGCAGTGCCCCTGCTCCCTGGCCCCTGTTGCCATGGTATTAGCATCTGCAGAGGTGCCTGGGTCCTGGCAGAATGCTTATGGTGACAGGGAAGTGGGCATCAGAGTGTTGGGAGTATTTTGTTCCAACTGAAGCGGGCTGTGTGTGTTCAGCGGGGGGCGGGGGGGGGGGGGGGGGCTGGCGCCAAGAGCACGAAGGGTGAATGGGGGCTTCACTCTGGTTCCGAGGATTCTCCTGCTCCACCTGACCTGCTGAACCCAGAGCTGTGTGGTCAGGGCCCTTGCATTCTGGAACATTCCTGAACACCCAAGTTTGAGGACCTTGTTGTTCCACTTCCCTGAGAGTCTGCTGCTGCTATGAAGCACCCCTGAGGGAAAGGAGTGGCTTCCCAGGGAGGGAACATGGCCTGGACACCTGACGCCAGAGGTGGCGGGAGATGATCGCTGCCCCGGGGATGGGAAATGAAATGCCAGACAGCAGAGCAGTGGTTCCAGGTTTAATCAAGGGTGGGGAAGGCGCTGCATGGCTGCTTAGAGAGGCCCCACAGCAGCCAGCAGCCTGGGCCCCACACGGAGCGTCTGCTTTTTACAACTGAACAGAGGAACACGGCCTAACCAGCAACAACTCAAGGCCCACCTGCCCCCATCCTGGACCTGGGGCGGCACAGGGGCAGCTCAGCTAACTAGGCCTTTTCTTTGGGACAGGTCACTCCCAACCCTGGCCCTGGGAGCCCAGGGAGCCTCTCCACCCTGTGCCCTTCTGAAGTCGATTCCTAAAGGGGAGGGGGGTCTAGCAGGGATAGCCCCAATGGGAGCGGACAGGGAGCACCCGGTGGTGAAGGGCCCCCTCCCAGCCATTCTGGGATCAATAAATACTGTGTGACAGGAGAAGGGAGGGGTCCCCACTGGTTGGCCGGCAGCAGGGAGCAGAGTCTGCGGGCCCAGCCACCCCATCCCACCCGTCTGCCCCCGGGGGGCCAGGCCTGGGCCATCCACACCCCTCACTCCGTGCGAAGGATGATGTGGATGCCCGAATCCGTGAACACGGGCCCGCTCATCTCCCCTGTCCGCAGAGCGAAGGAGGCGTCTTCAAATGGCTTCTGCATCTGACCTGGGGGAGGAAGCAGGAGAGATGGTGGGTGGGGTCCAGACCTGCAGGCGGTCCTGGGCAGACGGGGCTCCCACTGCGCCCCCAGGGCCCTCATTCGGACTCATCCGTCATGCACTTTACGGCCCTGTCATGGTGCCTGAGCTGGGCGCAGCTGGGGGTAGCAAGGCTATTAGGGAGGCCCCGGGAAGCCTGAGGACAGCATGACGAATGAGGGCAGAGTGGCTGTCTCCACTGTGCACCGAGAGAGGAGTTTTAATGATGAACTGGTCTCCCTGGGCCCGGTTCCTGGGCCCTGCCACACTGTCTCGCCTGCCTCCTTGGGTTGCCCACAGCCCCTTGCTGGCTCCCCAACACCCCTCAGCCTATTCTGGGCCCTTCCTTGATGCTCTAGAGACCCCAGGATGGAGGGGGGAGGAGGCGGCAGCCTGGTTCCCTCTGTTCCTCCCTTCCCACAGCCCCAGGTTGAGAGGCCTGAACTTGGCGGGGTTGCTGATCTTGACCCCCTCCTCCCCTCACTCTTGGTTTCTCCACCCAGGAGGGCGGGCAGAGGATTCTGGGGCACGTGCTCTGGGATTCTTAGGGGCCCCAGCTTTGCACCTCAACAGAAGGAGAGGGAAATGGCAGCAAGCACCCACCTTGGTGGGCCTGTGATGGGGACAACTGAGCAGAGAGACACACAGATGGACGCCCCACCCCAAGAGAGATGCCACCACTGGGGAGAAGACTCTGCAGCCTGAGGAAGGGACTCTGCTGCCACCTGGTGGACCCTAGAGGACAGTGCGACACGGGCCATCCCTCTAGGTGGGGTGCAGGCACCAGTGGGTCAGAGGGTCTTGCTGGGGTTCAGGGGTGCCCATTCTTTGCGCACCTCTGCTGAAGGCACCCAGGTCTCCCCTGGCCTTGGCGGAGCTGCAGTCGCTGAACTGTGAGGCCAGAGATTCAAAGTCCTCCTCTCCAGACTTAATCTTCTGGATGTAGCCTGCAAGAGGGACACAAAGGGAGGCCTCCCAGTCAGGGCAGGGTGGGCAGAGGGTTCCGGGCAGGGCAGCACTTCACTCAGAAAGGAGCCTGCAACCCCTGCCAATTGAGTGTGCATGAGCATGCATGCACAACCACAGCCGGAGCCATACACACCCATGACAGGCACGCACCCCATGACCCTGTGGTCACCTCAAGAGCAGCTGGTCTCCTACCCCAGTCCTACACTGCTTTCTCTGTAACTGCCCCCTCCCTACACACACACAGGAACACATAACGAACAAGGCATGGCCTCTTTCTACCCCCACACACTGAGAGAAAGTCTACCTCCAGGTTCTGCTGGGGAGGGCAGCAGAAGACAGGACAGACGTTACAAAGGAGACTGGGGGACTTCACTGTGGTCCCGTGGTTAAGGCTCAGGGCTTCCAACAGAAGGGGCACAGGTTTGACCCCTGGTTGGGAATTAAGATCCCACAGCAGTGCAGCCAAGAAAATAAAAATCAAAAGGGACACTGGGACGCCCCAGGGCAGTGGTAGGAAAATTTTCTAGAGGCTTCTAGGACAAAGGCAGGAGGCCACAGCACTAGCCCAGCTCTGCTACAGGGGACGGCTGAGCCCTCAGAGCAAGGGCTCGGCTGTCCCGTCTGACCAAAGTGTGAGGAAGGCCAGGGCCACTTCCTGGGGTGTCATGAAGAACCCTGGAGGCGGCCTGGCTGGGACTCAGCAAGGGACAGGTGGCAGACTGCACCCCGGGGGCAGCTGACACAGCTCTTCTCCCAGCTGCCCTGACGGGGTGAGCTGGCAGCACGCCAGATTCACTCTCTGTGCAGCCCAAACTAGATACCGATTCTCCCGGCGGGGACAGGGAGACCGGGCTGATGGGAGGGAAGGAAGAGGACTGAGGGAAAGGGCTCCCAGCAGAGGGCAACACCACGGTGACACTTCCACCCATGGCTCCCGTCTGACCTAACGAGGCTGTGACACACCTGGCACCTTTCTGAGGGCCACATGGACGCTGCTGATTAATCCACTTGGTGCTCAGAGACCCACATACCCAGCCAGACCATCTGCCTGTCGCTGAGCTGGTGGGAACTTCACCTTGGCCCACGGATCTTCAGCTCCGGTCTAACCTGTCACTGTCATCCATCCATCCGTCCAGGACGCTATGACAGCACACCTATCACCCCACTCCTCCATCTCACTACAGGTCACGGCAGTAACTCGTGTCCTGGCATCTGATCTGCTTGGCTGCTTCCACAGCTGTTCCCGTGACCCCTGCCTGGCCTGTGTCCCTGTGCCTCTGAGCCTCGACCATCGGTCATTTGCCAGCCGGTCACAGGGACATGAGACACAGTGCCAGGCACTGAGAGACACCTTGACAAATGGCAGCCGCTGTCAGCATTCTGTCCTCCCTTTTGTGGGGCCCGGCCACTCGGACTGCCCTGCTTCTTTCTGACCTGTGTACCTGTCTGCACCGTGTGGTCTGCACTGGCTGTCACCGCGCTGTGCTGCCTGGTCAGACAGGCTCTCTGATGGGACACGGCCCAGCCCCCTGTGGCCTGCATGCTGCGGTGGCTTTTTTTGCGGAGGAGTGGGGGGGGGAGGCTGCACCCTGCAGCTTGTGGGATCTTAGTTCCTTGACTAGGGATCAAAGCCAGGCCCTCAGCAGTGAAAGCCCAGAATCCTATGCACTGAACCGCCAGGGAAGTTCCTGCAGTGCCTCTTGCCGTGAAAACCCAGGTGGGCTCCCAATACCCGCCGTGGCTGCCAGGTGGACCCCCTGTGCCTGACACATCCACAGCTGACTCCGATCTGAACTGGATGGCACAAGGATTCCCCTCCTCCATCTCTTCCTCTCCCTGGATTCTGGTTATGTCCTCAGTCTCACCTGAGCAACACTGAGATATGCTCCCCCCCACCTCTCCTGTCTGGACTCCAGTAAACCCAGCCAGGGAATCCTGAGTGCAGCGCCCCCCAGTGTACCTGCCCGCCTACAGGTACTTTGTGGGAGCACTGCTGCATGGGCCCAGCAGTTGGGGAGTCGGCCCCAGTCCTGAGCCTTGTTCAAGCACCCCTTGCAGCATCCTCCAGCCACTGGGGCTGGGGGCACAGCTGCAGGGATCCCTGAAACTAGGCAGCCTGGCAAGGACACACGGTGTGTGTGACGCAAGCAACAGCAGCCTAAGAACTGAATAAAAGCCAAGCTTTTCTCCCCATCATTCGTAGCACTCACATCTTCCTGTGATCAGCAGCTCTCAGAATATATTCTGCTACAGGACTTCCCTGGTGGTGCAGTGGTTAAGAACCCGCCTTGCAAAGCAGGGGGACATATGTTCAATCCTTAGTTGGGAATGAAGATCCCACATGCCTCCGAGCAACTAAGCCCACAAGCTGCAATTAAGAGAGTCTTCATGCCGCAGTGACAGATCCCGTATGACCCAACGAAGAGTCCACGTGCCTTAACTATGACCTGATGCAGCCAAATACATAAATACATTTTTGTTTAAAAAAAAAGAAAATATTCTGCTTGGATGGGACCGATTTTTTTTCTTACGTTTTGGCCACGCCCCACGGCATGTGGGATCTTAGTTCCATGACCAGGGATCAAACCTGTGTCCCCTGCATTGGAAGCATGGGGTCTTAACCACTGAACCACAGGGGAAGTCCCTGAAATGATTTTTTAAAAAGAAACAAGACTTCCTTTCTGAGCTCTCCTTTCTAAAGCTGACCTTTGGGAGTCTGGCCACAAGTCAAGGTGAAAAGCTAGGGACTTCCCTGGTGGTCCAGTGGCTAAGATTCCACGCTCCCAATGCAGGGGGCCTGGGTTCAAACCCTGGTCAGGGAACTAGATCCCACATGCTCCTGCTAAAGATCCCACATGCCTGCCTGCTGTAACTACTGAGACCCAGTGCGACTGAATAAATAAAAATACATATTAAAAAAACAGGCCCCCCAAAAGCTCTTTCTCCATCACATGCACTGAGGTAAGGCCGGGTGAGCACAAAGAAGGTGGAAATCTGCAAGCCAAGGAGAGAAGCCTCAGAAGAAACCAAACCAATCAACACTCTGATCTTAGACTTCCAGCCTCTAGAACTGTGAAAAATAAATGTCTGTGGCTAAGCCACCCAGCCTGTGGTATTCTGTTGTAGCAGCGAGTCACACCATAATGATTCCAGCGAAAGTGAGTGAACAAGTGGAGTGGTCTCTGACTCTAATGAGGTTTAGAGACAAACTAGGGAAAGGGTCTGGACAGGGAAAAAGGTGATGGAATTAAGTCTGCCTTCCTCAAGACCCAAATTTCAGGGATTACCCTGGTGGTCCAGTGACTAGGATTCTGTGCTACCAATGCAGGGAGCCAGATTCGATCCCTGGTTGCAGAAGCAGATCCCACATTCTGCAACTAAGAGTATGCATGCTGTAACTAAGGATCCCGCATGCTGCAACTAAGACCAGGAACAGCCAAGTAAGTATTAAAAAAAAAAATCCCAATTCCAGGAGGGGATGTCTAGAGACCAGAAACCCCAGCCTGAAGCCAGGAGCCTGGAAGGGAGCCACCCACCGTGAGTGGGGACACTGGGTGGAAGGCGCTCACTAACCCTCCAGACCCTGGGCACGGGGTACCGGGATGGGACTCACACTGGGGCCTCTCTGCGACCTTGGGCACGTAGGGATGGAGGAATGGGCAGTAGGCAGGGAGGGCTTCTCTGTGGCCTGGCTTCCTTACACAAGGACACAGGCAATGACAGGCAGCCGGTCCCCAGATCCCTGACAAGCCTTTGGCTGCAGCCCAAGAGCTGCAGAGGAGCGGGCCCTGAGAAAGAAGCCTCAGCAGAAAATGTGGACACACTGCTTTTCAAGGAAACTGGGGAGCACAGGTTCTAAATGGGTACAGAGGGACCCAGGCTACCAGCAGCAGACTGTGCCACTGAAAGGCTGATCTCGTCATCACCTGGAACAAGCCCATGATGAGAAGAGGCGACGGGGCAGAAAACATCCTTCTTCATGAAAGAGGCAACCAGGCCCCGATGCCCAAAGCTTGCTGACCTGGCACATGGGTGTCTGGTGACCAAGTGTACCGAAGTCTGCGCCATCTTACTGCACCCTCATAATGACCCCTGAGGGGGCCCATCTCAGGACACTAAGACCATATGCCAATGTCAGTGGAGGGTCTGCATGCGGAGCCCACCAGGCCTCCCATGCCCTGGCCCAGCGCTCCACCCATGGACCATTAGCAAGCAGGAGAGGCTGCAGTAGGCAAAGGCCTTGTCCTGACCCTGGTCCCCACCACACACACCTACACGACTGGGGTTAAGGCTCTACCATGCAGACAACATGACACTGAGCCCACTGCTCTGCTAAGCGTTCAGTGGTTGGCTGGCCCCTGGATCTTCAGACCACCCTGTGACCATTCTACAGATGAGGCCAACTGAAGCTCCGAGAATGAAGATACTTGCTTGAAGCTACACAGCTGGCTTCCCTGGTGGCTCAGTTGGTAAAGAATCTGCCTGCAATGCAGGAGACCCCGGTTCAATTCCTGGGTCGGGAAGATCTGCTGGAGAAAGGATAGGCTGCCCATTTCAGTATTCTTGGGCTTCACTGATTGCTCAGCTGGTAAAGAATCTGCCTGCAATGTGGGAAACCTGGGTTTAATCCCTGGGTTGGGAAGATCCCCTGGAGAATGGAATGGCTACCCACTCCAGTATTCTGGCCTGGAGAATTCCATGGACTGCAGTCCATGGGGTCAAAGAGTTGGGCACAACTGAGCAACTTTCACACAGCTGGCACCAAGATCCACCTACGGGCCAGTCCAGGGTGGGTCACATGACCTCTGACCTTACCTGCTCCCTGCCCCTCTAATCTATCACCCAGTCCTCCTGATTCTGCCCACTCAAGCGCTCTAGAATCTACTCCCCCTGCCTACCACCCACTCCAAGTTCAAGTCACACTGTTTCTAGCTGCAGTTCCTCCCACGGCCTCCACCAGGCCCCCTGGCACAGGGAGGCATGTTCGACCCCTGCTAACACTTCCGAGTCCGCGTGTACACTGATTTAAGGTGAGGCCCCAGGGCCCAGCTGCTTACTGGGCGCACCCACAGATACCCCTTCCCCAGACCCAAGCTGACCTCAGGACCCCAGGCTCCCACTGCAGTTGTCAGCCCCACTAGACACGTCCTTGTCCCTCAGAGATGGGACAGGTGGCACCACTCCCAGGCAGGCCCTACGGCCCAACAGCTTTTCTTCCAAGCAATGCTCAGATGTCCCCATGTCTACCTGCCCTCTCTGGCTGGGACTGTCCCCCAGGCTTCTGTCTCTGGCCTGCTCCTCTGCTCAACCCAGATCCTCTCACGGTTGCCTTGCCAAGGTTTCTTCCCCCAGCCCTCAGACTTGGTGAGACTCTCCCCAGATTGTGCCTCTTCCCGAGTCCCCTCAGCCAGTGACGACATCTCCTGCCACTCACTCTCCAAGTGCCCATCACCTTCTGTGCACTCTCACGTGGTCCAGAAGCCTCAGAACTAGGACCATTTGAGCTAAAAGCATCCAAGAGGTCACCTCTTGGTTTCTTCTGCGCATCCCACCACGTCCTCTTCCCGAGTGGCAGCCAGACCCCACTCATCATTTACTGTTCACCGCTGGCCCATCCAGCCTGGGCCTGGGCCTTCCGGCTTTCCTGGCCCGTCACCCTCCAGCCACACAGCTCTTTCAGAAAAGCCATGATTTTAGGGCCCTTCTCCCAGCGTCACGTGGCCATGTGTTTCCTGCAGCCTCTGGAAAAGGACCCAAACTTTTGGCCTCAGCCTGGGCCCTCCTCCACCTGGCTGGGACCTGCCCTGATGGGTTTCATCTCTCTTCAGTCCCCTGCAGTCTTCCCCTGAGTCCTGCCCAGAGCCCAGCCCCAGGCCTTCATTTCTGCTGCTTCCTCTGCCAGGATCCCTTCTTGCTTCCTCTGGGTTCAGGAGACCCGGATGTGGGCGCTACTGTGGGCCAGGCTTTGTGTCCGGTGTGCAGTGGGCAAAGAGACAGACCCAGCCCCTGCCCTAGGGAGCTCGGGAGGCGAGTTTTTTTTTTTTTTTCTGCTGTGCTGGATTGAAGCATGCAGGCTTCTCTAGTTGTGGCACACAGATTAAGTTGCCCCAAGGCATACAGGACCTAAGTTGCCTGACCAGGGTTGGAACCCGTCTCTCCTGCACTAGAAGGCGAATTCTTAACCACCGGACCATCAAGTAAGTTCAAGGAAGTAAGCTCTTTAAATCTGCCTTCAAGATTCTGTGCAAAAACTTGGCTCCACTCTACAAGGCTGAGAGGTGGGTGGCTGACAGGCGCCACTTATCATGTTGGGAACTTTATGGGGTGAACAGGTGTGGGTGTAGGTGTGTGTCAGTAATATCCCACAGGCCAGTTATGTGGCCCAAAACAGCAGCCAATATGGACTAACCGTGCCAGGCCTGTGCTAATAACCACCATCTTAATGGCCAAGAGCAATTACACAACATTTACTAGATGACAAGGGCTGTTATTCGTGCTTTACTGCACTAGAGCTTCCCTGGTGGCTAGAAGATAAAGAATCTGCCTGCAGTGCACGAGACCTAGGTTCGATCCCTGGGTCAGGAAGATCCCCTGGAGAAGGAAATGGCAACCCACTCCAGTATTATTGCCTGGAGAAATCCATGGACAGAAGAGCCTGGTGGGCTACAGACCATGGGGTCACAAAGAGTCGGAAACGACTGAGCGACTAACAATTTTTTTTCTTCACCCTATGTGGTGGGTCCTATTATCTTAACATTAACTTTGTAAGTTAAAAGACTGAGGCTGAGATGTTAAGTAGCTTGCTCAAGGTCACACAGCCAGGACCTGGCAGAACTGGATGGGCACTCAGGCTGTTTGGGCAGGGGTGAGACACTGGTTCTGTGGGGTTGGAAAGCCTGGGAGGTGTCTGGGATCTCTGGTGAGAGAGGCTGAGTGGATGATGAAACCACACTTGTGATCCAGACCAGCACTGGCTGACAGAACTTCCTGCAAGGATGGAAATATTCTCCAGTTGTGCTGTCCACAGCCTATAACCAAGTGGGACTACTGAACAGTGTAGCTGGTGTGACTGAGGAACCAATCTTTAATATGACTTAAATTGAACTAATTTACATGAAAATAACCACATGTAGATAGAAGCGGCCACACTAGATAGCTCTAGACCAGGATGCTGAGGACTACAGCCCTGGGGTCAAATCCTGCTGTTTCTGTAAACAAAGTTTTATTGACACATGGCCACGCCTATTTGTTTACACATCACCTGCGGAAGAATCCCAGGGATGGGGAAGCCTGGTGGGCTGCTGTCTGTGGGGTTGCACAGAGTCGGACAGGACTGAAGTGACTTAGCAGCAGCAGCAGCGGCTGCTATGGAGTTGCCAAGCAGAGCTGACAGAGACTGTATGGCCCACACAACCTAAACTATTTACCATCTGGCCTTTTAAGAAAAAGTCTGCCTACCAACTGCTGCTCTAGACTGTGGAGGAAACACAGAACTGAGCGACAAACAGCCTGCTCAGAGCCGAATTAATTCACTGACTCTGTCGGCTAGTTCTAACACTGCTGCCTTTCCAACCTCCCTCTTGATCCATCCAAATACGTGTCCCAGGACCCTGCTTGATGACACTACTCTCCAGGATAGCTCCCACTGAACGACGACCCACAAAGTGACAACTGTGTGCCACCCATTACACCATTTCATCTCACTGAGCTTTCACAATGGCCCACGAAGGCAAGGAGATGACGATGTCCATTTGACAGAGGTGAAAACTGAGTCTCAAGGAAGTGACATGAATCTCTCAAGGTCAAGGAGCTCCTAGGGGCATAGTGACCATGTGAACCCAGGTCTGCCAGCCCCAAGGCTGCGTCCTCTCCACCAACCCTGGCCCACTCTCAAAGACGAGCTAGGGAGGAAAATGAAAGGCAGCCATGGAAGCCAGGCTCACGCCACCAAAAGGCACTTACAGGTTGGCCAAGGCCACAGCTGACAGCTAAGCTGGCTGGGGTGGAGGATCTCATGTGATTTCTGTAAAGCTTGCGCTGCCCTTGGGGAGAGGGACTGCCCCCTTCCCCCAAGCCTGGTCTCCAACCCCTGCTCACCATTGATCAGCTCCAGGGCCTCTTCCTTGGTTCGGGTGATCTTCTCCTGCCGCCAGGATGAGGGCCGCCGTGACTGGCTGTGCTTGACCAGCAGGTGTGAGCAGCGGACCCTGGTGGGCTCCCCCTGTCCGTTTTTGCCGCTGCCACTGCTGTTGCCACTTGGCCGCTCCCACTGGCTGGCATTAGTGATGTGATTGAAGTAGTACACCCGGCCTAGAAGGGCGGGGGGCACAGAATTTAGCTGGGACCTGCTCAGAGGATACCACCATCAAGCCATGATACGGAACTGGCCAACAAGATGCCTTCACTCAGCCAGCCCACTGCTGTCCACCAGTGTCATCGGGACTTAGGGAGCTAACCCTCTAGGGGGGGCAGACAGGCAATAAACAAGCAAGCAAGACCATATAACAACTGCACTCAGAAGCCAGACTCCCTGTTCAAATCTGCCACTCACTCCCTGTATGATCTCCCTTCTCCGGGCCTCAGTTTTCTCACTTGTAAAATGGAAATAACAACAGTACTTGCCTGAATGGTTTTTGGAAGGACTGTATGGGTTCACATCTGTAATGAGTTTAGGATAGCACTTGACATATATTAACACATTATCGATTGGGGAATTTTGCAGAAACTAACGCCTGTGGCTGGTGATTTGTTATGTAAGTGAATGTTGAGTAACATTTGGGTAACTAAAGACATACTAATGCATCTCTGGTCAAAACGTGGGCTTCCCAGGTGGTGCAGAGGTAAAGAATCTGCCTGCCAATGCAGGAAGCAAAACAATCTTGGGTTCGATCCCTGGGTAGGAAGATACTGTGGAAGAGAAAATGGCAACTCACTCCAGTATTCTTGCCTGGGAAATTCCATGGACAGAGGAGCCTGGTGAGCTACAGTCCATGGGGTCACAAAGAGTAGGACACGACTTGAGCATGCACATGTTACTGTGAGGCGTCTGGTCAATAAGAGTGCAACAGCTACTAGTACCTCCAAAACAAAGCAATGGGTGTTTATTCTGCTGCATAAACTGTACCCATGTGTGTCAGACACAAAAGCTTTGTCCTTTTCCCCTACCCAGTTACAGAACTGGGGTCCAGCATTATTGGGGTCAGATGTTATCCAGAGACTAAAGAGCATGGAGTGAGGGCTGCCAACAAGAAGCTTGAAGTAGGACCCAGCAGAGATAGGGTGTCATTCCTGGAGCAGAGTCTGCTGGGCTTACACGGAGGACTTGTGCCGAACACCGTGAAGGGCTGGATGGCACCCTCAGGGAACACTGTTAGGACTGAACTGGGTAGAAATGGTTGGAGTGGGAGCCCCAAATCGGGCAGAGCATAGGCTTTACACTGTAGGTCGCATCCACAGGTCAAGGCTGCAGGGTGGGGTGGGGGTTGGTGAGAGCTGAGCCACTGACTGCCTCAAAAACCTTGGCAATGGGTTCCATCTCCCTGAACCTCAGTTTTCTCATCTGAAAAGTGGGGGTAAGAGAATAAGGACATCAAACCTCCAGGGGGTTAATGTGGAGAGTGGATGGTGCTGTATGCAAAGTGCTCCTGATGTTCAAAAACTCAAATTATTACTGCGACTATGACTGCTAGGCTCTATGGAGAAAGAAGTGTGAAATGCTGGAACCTGCATCTTAGTAGTTTGCAGCAAGAAGGGTAGGGGGCTCTGGAGTCAGAATGACTGGGTCCGAACCCAGCCCCCACCCCCTGAAATCAATGACCTTGGGCGGGTTCCTGGCGTTTTCTGGCCTTGAGTTTCCTGATCTGCAAAACGGGGGTAACAATTACCTCTCTCCCAAAATTATGGCCATTTAGAGAAAGCACACACCCAAAATGCTTGTAACTATGCTTGGTCCTGAGATAAACGTTCCCTATTCTTGACATTATTATTGGGGGAAAGCCTTAAGTCGGGTTCCGGAGCACAAGGGCAGTTCTCAGGCAAATACCACCGGCCGGATATCGCAAACTAAGAATATGGTGTGGATGGCAGCGAGCGTTATTAGCAGAAGGAGGTTGTGGATCCGAGGCCGAACAATACCCTAGGGCCCCGCCCTGAGCATGATGTTGGGGCGTCCTCCCCAAGGGGTCCCCCCTGGGACCAGCGGGTTGCACAGACCTTCCCTCAGGACTTCTGGTGCATTAGGCCGAACGAAAGTGTCAATCAGATCGGCAGGGCCAGGGCCATCGCCTGAGGGAGTGCCGCGGGATCACCATCCCCCCGCCACCCTGGGAGCACCCTGGGACTCCCCGGCCACGCCCCTTGCCTCAGTTTCCTCGGGATTCCCCTCTCCTCAGGCTCGCAGCCCTCACAGGGTGGGCCAGGGCCGTTACCCGGGGACGACGCGGAGGAGCCAGGACCCCACGGGAACCGAGCGGCGGTGCCGCGCTCGAGGGGCAAGCTCGAGCCCTGCTTCTGCGGGCCCTCGCGGCCCCGTCCCAGCCCCGACCCCCGCGGCACCTGAGCTGCGGCTCATACGCTTCTCCCAGCCGGGCGGCAGCTTCTCCTCGTCCGCCATCTTCCCTCCTGCCGCAGAGGCCGCTCCGCCTCCGCCGCACCGCCTCTGCCGCCCGCGTCCGCCCACCGCTGCTGCCGATTGGCTGAGCCCGCCCCGCAAGGGGTCCTGGCGACAGCACTCATTGGGCACCCTAACTGTCCGGACTGACTCTCTGGCTTCCTATTGAGCAGAAGCGGGGGTGGGCGGAGCCTCCCATTTTTTAATCTGGGCCCCGCCCCTGGTCGGCCTCACCCAGGTCCCGCCCCCTTCCTTTCCTCGGCCGCTAATTGGTGGGAAAGTGACGCGAACACGCCTTATCAACGCCCTCTGCTGAGCTTCCAAAAGTTCCGACCCCTCCTTTGCGTCCTACGCCGCAGAGCCCATCCGATTGGCTACTACTGCAGCAATTCCCGCCTTCCTAAACCATAGCCCGCGGGCTGTAGCCTCCCATGCGGAAGTGTCTGGCTTGTGTGGAGGTAACCGCAGCGAAGGAAGTTCTTGAAAAAAGGCGGTGCTGCCTTTGCTGTTGCCATAGCAACGCAGTTACCTTGGTGATGAACGGCTAAGAATCCAGAAGCCTATATTTGGCTCCTCCGTTCTCCCTCGTCACACCTGTTTCCCCCAGATGTCCAAAGCTAGCCCACCTCCTTTTAATTTTTTGTGCAAGACTCTTTCCCTATTTTACTGACCCAAATACCTTCCATTTCCTTTGAAATCTACTTTACTTCACTAATTCCCTCCCAGTTTGGCTTCTGCCTCTGTCCTGGGTGACTCGTGGGTGTTGGCATTGCCATTCAGATGAGGACACGGTGGCTTTGTGGGTGGAAATTTGTGGGTGGAAGCGCGGGTGGGAGTGGGAGGTGGGAGGATAATGAGCTCAGTTTGAATCAACTTACTTTTTAAATTTATTTTTCATTGAAATATCAGTTGAATAAGTCAATTTAAAACGAAGGCTGTGGCACTAAAGGGACATTGAAGAGGTGGTTGGAGACCTAGGGCTGTAGATTTACGTGGGGATCGGGACACCAAAACGGAAGAGTTCAACTAAAGTTCATCTATAGAAGGAGGAGAGTGAAAAAGCTAGTTTAAAATGCAATATTAAAAACACTAGGATCATGGCATCTGGCCCCATCACTTTATGGCAAATAGATAAGGGGAAAGTGGAAACAGTGACAGATTTTATTTTCTAGGGCTCCAAAATCACTGTGGATGGTGACTGTAGTGATGAAATTAAAAGACACTTGCTCCTTGAAAGGAAAGCTATGACAAACCTAGACAGGGTATTAAAAAGCAGAGACATCACTAAGCCGACAAAGGTCTGTATAGTCAAAGCTACAGTTTCTCCAGTAGTCATGTATGGATGTTGAAAGTTGGACAATAAGGAAGGCTGAGCGCCAAAGAACTGATGCTTTTGAATTGTGGTTCTGGGGAAGACTCGAGAGTGCCTTGGACTGCAAGGAGATCCAACCAGTCCATCCTAAAGGAAATCAGTCCTGAATATTCATTGGAAGGACGGATGCTGAAGCTGAAGTTCCACCTGATGCCATCACTTTGACCACCTGATGTGAAGAGCCAACTCATTGGGAAAGACCCTGATGGTGGGAAAGATTGAGGGCAGAAGAAGAAGGTGACAGAGGATGAGAGGGTGGGATGGCATCACCGACTCCATGGACATGAGTTTGAGCAAACTGCAGGAGATGGTGAAGGACAGGGAAGCCTGGTGTGCTGCAGTCCATGGGATTGCAAAGAGTCGGACATGACTTAACAACTGAACAACATAGCATACAACCTTATGTAACTGTTAAAAAGAATGAGGCGCAGTGACATGAAACACAGGGAAACATGTCTAGGACAAATTACAGAAGCAGGATGCAGCTGAAAGTTAAAAGCACCCAGGAACCAGATTGCTTTGAGTTCAAAGTCTGGCTCTGCCACTTGCTGTGACCTTAACAAATTACTTAACCTCTGTACTTCAGCTTCTCCATCTGCAAAATGAGGGTAAGAAAAAAACATGTCTCATGAATATCCTTGAAGTAAAGATTAAATGAGTTCATCTATAGAAAGCATTCAAAAACAGTGTCTGGTCCATAGCAAGGGTAGGTATTGCTGGGTGAAAAAAAAAAAAAAAGCAAAACATAGTACAGCATAGCAATTATAGTATGTATGAAAGCATAATAAGGGACTTCTCTGGTGGTCCAGTGGCTAAGACTTTGTACTCCCTAAGTAGGAGGCCTAGGTTCAATCCCTGGTCAGGGAACTAGATCCTACATACCGCAACAAAGACCCAGTGCAGCCAAATAAATATATATTAAAAAAAAGAAAGCATAATAAAACCAAAAAGATCAAGAAAAATTAACTTTTTATATTATTAGAGCAAGGAAATCCAACCAGTCCATTCTGAAGGAGATCAGCCCTGCGATTTCTTTGGAAGGAATGATGCTAAAGCTGAAACTCCAGTACTTTGGCCACCTCATGCGAAGAGTTGACTCACTGGAAAAGACTCTGATGCTGGGAGGGATTGGGGGCAGGAGAAGAAGGGGACGACAGAGGATGAGATGGCTGGATGGCATCACTGACTCGATGGATGTGAGTCTGAGTGAACTCCGGGAGTTGGTGATGGACAGGGAGGCCTGGCGTGCTGCGATTCATGGGGTCGCAAAGAGTCGGACACGACTGAGCGACTGATCTGATCTGATCTGATTATTAGAGTATTATAATTAACTCAAACTGTATAAAAATAATTGTGTATCACTGAGAATTTCTGGATTTATCCAAAGATGTTAATGACTAATACTGGTGATGCAGGTGAAGGAAGAAATGAGGAACTTAAGTTATAACATTCTGACTTTTTAAACAAGCATGTATTAGCATAGTAATAATAATCTTTTTTTAAAAATAATTTTAGATTTAAGGCTGGACTGCAAAAGTAGTATAGTTCTCAAAGTCCTTTACCCAACCATCCCTTATATTAGCATCTTACATAATAGAATAGAGGCTGTCAACCAGGGGTGATATTGTTCCCCAGGGGACATATGGCAAGATTAAGACATTTTTGGTTGTCACAAAAAGAGAGAGATGCTACTTGCATTTAGTGGGTGGAGGCTGAGGATGTTACTGAACATCCTGCAATGTACAGCCTCCACAACAAAGAATTATCCCCCCAAATGTTAACAGTGCCAAAACTGAGAAATTCTGCCACAGAATGATGATGAAAACTAAGAAATAAATATTGGTCCAATACAATTAAGTAAACTAGATTTTAAATAAAAGAATTTCCTGTTTCACTAGTAATATCCTCCTCCAGGATGTGACCATGTCTAGGTCTTTCCTTGTCTTTCATGATCTTGATACTTTTGAAGACTACAATGGCTTTCATGCTGATGTTTGGACATGCTGATGTCTGTTCAATATTTTCTCATGATTTATTGAGGTTTGGACTTCCCTGGTAGCTGAAATGGTAAAGAATCCACCTGCAATGCGGGAGACCTGGGTGTGATCCCTGGGTTGGGAAGATCCCCTGGTGGAGGGCATGGCAACCCACTCTAGTATTCTTGCCTGGAGAATCCCCACGGACAGAGGGGCTTGGTTGGCTACAGTCCATGGGGTCACAAAGAGTCGGACACGACTGAGCAACTAAGCACCACCAGCACATACATCATTGGAAAGGACACCACAAAGATGATATGCCCTTCTCAGTGCATTGTACCAGGCGGTTAATGACGTTGCAATGTATTACTGGTTGTATTAGGGTTTCTATTGCTGTCATGTTAGCCTACAATCTAGTGGATTAACATTTACCATCTCAGTTTTTATGGGTCAGGAATGCAGTACAGTTTAGCTGGTGTGAGCAGGAGCGGCTATGGTCTTATCCCAAAGCTTGACTGGGCAGGATCTGCTTCCAAGCACCCTCATTTGGTTGCTGGTAGGATTTAGTTGCTAACAGAACATGGAATTTAGGACCACAGTTCCTCACTGGCTATTGGCTGGGGGTCAACAAGGCAGCTCACAACATGGTATCTGGCTGGCTTTCATTAATGAGCAAGAGGGCAAGATGGAATCCACAACCTAATCTCAGAAACAATATCCCATCATTTTTGCTATATTGTTAGAAGTTAGGTCTGGCCTAAGAGGAAGGGATTACACAATAGTATGAGTGTGGTCCCAGCTCATTAGGGGCCATCTTAGAGGTCACCTCCCACGCTTGTGGTATTTTTGATCACTTGGTTAAGATAGTATCTGAACTATTTTCCCTTTTGTAATAAGTAAATACTTTTGGAAGAGATACTTTTGAGTCTGTGCAAATATCCTTCACCCCCAAATTTTAACATCTATTAGTACATCTTGCCTACACCAATTATTACTATGATGATATAAGGATTAGTGATTTTTTTTTAAAGCATTGGTGAGTTCTTATTTTCCTCTTTTCTTCTACAATTAATTGAAATCCTTTTGTAATGAAGGGTTGTCCCTTCTTCCCCACTCATTTACACTTTCAGCTATTTATTTCTATGAGCATGGGGTTGAGGATATTTATTTCATTCTTTGGGTCATAGTCCAATATTTTTCTTTTGTTGTTCAAGTTTTTCTACATTTGGCCACTGAGAGCTTTTTCACAGGTTGGCCTCTGTGCTCTTTCAACATGCTTCTACCTTTTTTGAGTACTTCTTATCTCAAGATGCTCCACCCTGAGCTTGAATTTTCCCTGCTCTAGCTCAGGAATCATTCACTTCTCCCAGAAACCCTGGTTCCCTTTATTGGACAATATTGTTTAGAAACTAAGATCTGGGGGTTCCTTGAAGGTCCAGTGGTAAAGAATCCACCTGCCAATGCAGAAGACATGGGCTTGATCCCTGGCCCAGTAAGATCCCACATGCTGTGGAGCAACTAAGCCTGTGCACCTCAACTACTGAGCCTGTGTCTAGAGCCCAGGAGCTGCAACTACTGAAGCCTGTGTCCTGGAGTCTGTGCTCTGCAACAAGAGAAACCACTGCAGTGAGAAACCCGTGCACTGCAATGAAAAGTAGCCCCCCTCACCACAACTAGAGAAAAGCCTGAGCAGCAATGAAGACCCAGCACAGCCAAAAATAAATGAAATGTAAAATTATATATATAAAGAAACCAAGATCTGGAAGTAGATCCTGGGGTATCACTGCTTCTGGTCCCTCTAAATGGATAAACAAGGAAATGTATGTACAGATGCACATAACTGTATTTCTATGTATGTCTGTAATGTTTTAAATGAAAATCATGAGTTCATACTGATGCTTCCAACTCTAATCAGTCCCATGGGGTTCTATTCACCCTCTTTCACAGTAACTTCTTTCTCCAGCAGCAAGACACCTGGTTATAATTATCTGCAATATATGTATCCAACTCTGTGCGTGTACAGATGTATATTAGTAAGACTAGTTTGGAAATTGCAAAATCATTCTGCTATGAGGAACATATTTACCAACTATAGTACAATGTTTGTGTGTAATTCTTTTTGTCTTTAGCCTTATAGTATCAAATCAAAATACATTTTAGAAAATTATTTAGATCAGCTCCTTTCTCCCCCACCTCCTTCAGTGGGGTCTTGTAATTCACTTATACATATGGATCTGTTTGACTGGCTGCACTTGATCTTTCTATATCCTGGTTGACAAATGCGGAGTCCTGCATTCACCACCATAATTCCAGATGTGGCAATTCCATCACCACAAAAATCCCTCCTGCATACTGCCCTTTTATGTAAAAAAAGGCCAAGAAAAATTCAATAAAAATACCAATTAAAAAGAATGAGACAAAAAAATCATTAATATAGAAAAATAAAAAGCATTAAAAAAACTACTGAATGGAAAACAAATATTATAGAATGTATAATTTTTCCAATTGTATTTCAGAAAATTTCTGGATTCACTCAAATGTTAATTATTGCCACTGTCATTAGGGATGTTATATAAGTAAGAAACTTAATTTTTTGCAAATGTGTGGATTTTTTTTACAAGCAGATATTAGCATAGTAATTAAAAAAAAAATTAAATTGGGGACTTCCTGGGGGTCCAGTGGCTAAGACTCCATGCTCCCAATGGATGGGGACCTGGTTCAACCCCTGGTCAGGGAACCAGATCCCACATGCCACAGCTAAGGATTTACATGACATGTGCTGCCAAGTAAATAACTAAAAATTAATATTAATTAAAACAATTTTTTTAATGGAAGTTTACAGAAATACACTGAAAAAGGCTTCACCTCAGGAGAGAGAATGAGGCCAGGAGGGTGGTCTTACTTTTAGCTTGTACTTTTCTATGCTGATTTGAAAACAAGGACTCCAGCATGTCAAGGCTGTCATAAAATTTAAAAAAGAATTGGGGGGAGGGGGTTTATTTTCTAAGCAGACAGATAAGGAGGAGACTGAGCTAAAAGAGCAGGGGTACCAGAAGACACATATTTCTGATTTGTCAGGAGGAAGGGGAATCCTACGGACAGTAGGGAAGTCAAGGGGGCAGGTAAAAAGGAGGCCAGTGGAGACCAAGGAGAGACCAGCTTTAGTGGACTATAGACCAGCATCCCAGGCAGTCTGCACGACTGCGTCCCAAGTAGCTTGATGGCAAAAAGAAAGCATAAGGCTGGGGGGGTGATGCGGGGGGAGCAGTGGACTAGACTTGAACATGGTTATGTCCTGAGGAAGGACCTACCAGGTCAATACACAGAGAGGGGAGAAGGCTTGGAGCAAGGTTCTAGGTGAAACTTTCAAAAGCAGCTCCAGAATGTGGCTCTGGGTAAGGACAAGGTCAAGGCTGACCTCAGGAGCTGTGGCCAAGGGAACAGAAATGGAGTGTTTGATGTCCTGTCTACTCATACCTGAAGGAAGAAGGCCAGAGATGGATATAGCACCAGACATCCTGCTGTTTTAACTGCATTATCTCATTATTTCATGGAGATGTGGGTGTCATCATGGTGCCCCTTTTTAGAGGAAGAAACAGAGGATCGGCAAGGGCTGAATAGCCTAGGTCACACTGTTTTACTCTGTCCACTAGCATTTCACAGGTGCCAAGAACTGTGGCTGCTTAATCATGCTTATCTCATCTCTACTTCACAACATACCAATGAAGTAAACACAATCAGTTCCAGATTGGATAAGGAAATGAAGGTTAAGGGAGATTAAGTAACTACCCAGGGTCACAGTTGGTGGTAGGGCTGGGGTTCCACACCCAGTCTGTGTGAATCTAAACCTGTATTCCTAACTATTATTAATTCTAAGGTCCTTGCCCAGAGGATCCTTGGTCTATTGATGACAATAATCCCAGGATCTTTTGACCTTCAGAAAAGTGTTAGTCACTCAGTTGTGTCCACCTATTTGTGACCCCATGGACTGTGTAGCCTGGCTGGCTCCTCTGTTCATGGAATTCTCCAGGCAAGAATACAGGAGTGGATTGCCATTCTCTTCTCCAGGGGATCAAACCCAGGTCTCCCGCATTGCAGGCAGATTCTTTACTGTCTGGGCTACCAGGGCAGCCCAGAGACAGATGGCTAGCCCCAGAGCTCTGGTCTTCCACTCAGGTTCCCAATCTACTGACTCCCTCCTTGATCCAATCTTGAAGTCTTATTGAGCAGCTGGGTGGGTACTTAGAACAGTGACAACCAGATACCAACCCTCCGCTCAAGAGATAACTCTCACTCAAAGATGACAACAAAGCAGCCTCTAAGTTTTTATTAACATGAGTTTCCAAAATCAAGCATCCATATTAGTGTGGGGAGTGAGGGTGGGAGGAGGGGGAAGGGCAGGAAGAAGGAATTCTGCTCTATTGGTAATAAAGCTCCAGGTTCATCCCATCGTGGATTTCATCTGAAGTGAAGGTGTTAAGGAATCCTTAAGGTGGGCTCCATCCCCATCCCCATCTCTCACAACTGCAACATTTGGGACTGGATCATTTTGATTTGGAAAGAATCCAAACTTTGTAAAAAGTTCATGTTCCTTCTGCACAACAGACATCCTGGAATCTAGCTCCACCCTGATCTCCTGTCCCCACTCAGGTGGAGCTTAGTAAATAAATATTTTGACCAGAAAGTGTCAAAGTCTTACAAGCCAAGTCAAAATATTTAACCAACCACCCTCCTCCCCCAACAAAATAATTAGATGGCTCCCACTCTCTAAATACTTACCATGTGTCACATTCTAAGTTAAATAACTTATGGGCATAACCTCATACAGACCTGAGTATTGAACATAGGGAACCAAGTCTGGGTATGTAGATCCTTCCTCAAAAAGTCAAAAAAGGATACAGTCCCCCAGAGACACATGGTCCTTAAAAATCGTGTACCTGTGGGATAAAAACTTTTTAGAAAAAAATCTAAGGAGGCTCTTCACCCCAGAGACCAGCTGAAAAAGTTCTGCCTAAACAAAGGGCTGGCTGCAGCCCTCCCTCAACCAAACTCTTCTGGCCTGCTCCTGTCCAGCCCCTAGTTCTACCCCTGTACTCACCACTTCTTCAATACGATCTTGTTCCAACGAGTGCCAGTTTGGGCTGCGATCAGCTTCTTAAGGTCCCCGATGGTGTCATCCGTACTGGACGCAGAGGAGTTAAGGAAAATGGAAAGAGGACTCTCCCCATTCCCGCCCCAACCCCCAGGTTTAATTACAATCACTCTAAAACAAAGACTGAGTTGCCTGCCTCATGCCAAGCATCCCCCGGAAGCTACAGCACCTTGGTCGGCAGTGGATACTTGCACTTAACGCGCACCTTCTTTCCCAGACGGTCGTTGCAAACAACCTCGATCATCCTGGCTGGAGCAACACAAAGCGAGGACTGGGAGGCAACAGAATCGAGACTTCAGGGGTTCCCTAGGTCCCAAGACCCCCGGTTATTGAGACTTAACGTTCACATCCCCATCACTCCCCGTCCCCATCACTCCCTTAGATCGGAGTCTCCCCAGGCCCCTAGTTCCGTGTCCCAGGACTTCGGACCCCAGGGCTACCGCGGACGCCGGGCAGCCGCGCTCCTCCCCTCCAGTAACCCGCCCGGGCCCCGACCCACTCCAGGTAGCCTGAAGACCGAGCCGAGCCTCTCGCAGGCCAGCGGATCCTCGAAGGCCGGGTCCCCTCACCTTTCCCCGACTCCGGATTCCTCCACCTGGCTCCCTCACCTCAAATCGCCTGGAAGCAGCAGACGCCACAACCTCCTCGCACGACTGCTAAACCCAGGCCAGAGTAGACACTAAGAACCTACGCTAAAACAGGAAGCGGAAGTGCGCAACCGGAAGCTCCACCCCTCCCCCCCGTGCCTGTCAACACGCCACGGAGTGCTCATCCCAGGGTAAGATGTGGGCTTGCAGTTCCCAGGCGCGGTTTTGGGCTTCCAAGCCTGGGCAGGGGGACACCTGTGGACGGAGCGTTGGGCCGAATGAGGGTCCCGGCTGGGGAGAGGAGTGGAGTGTCAGCGGTCTTGGACCGGCGCCCAGCCTCTTGGAGGCCCTTGGTTGAAGGCACTTCGTTGTGCCGAGACACCGTCTAGTGTGGCATCTGGTGGAGACGCCCAGGCACATCCCGAGGGAACAGGGTTGACCTCCTGTTCCTGAGCCCAACGAAGCCTCTAACAGGAGCCTGGATCAAGTCCTGCAGTTGTACTCTCCGCCCCCCTGCCTTCATTCAGGGCTGGACCCCGGAAGCGTTTTGCTCATCCCTCCCCTCTGGCTATCTCGCCTGTCCCCAGGGACATCTGGGTTGCTGACTACAATCAGTAAGTGAAGGACTCTTCTGATTCTGGCCTGGGTACCAGCACTTACCAGCACTCCAGAATGGAGTTCAGCTCTTATCAGAATGCAGCACTGATGAGGAAGCTGGAAACCAGCACGCGTGCAAGAGCTCCCAGGTCTTTGACTTCAAGGAAGGTCGCTCCTGCCCTACAGAGGGCACTGTGTACCAGATCCCAACCTTGCTTTTCAGCCCCAGAGCAGCCCCTGGACTGATATGTTTCCCCAGGGCTGGTGGAACAGGGAAGACCCCTTCCTAAATCCAACCTGCCTGTAGAACTCACTGTTGAACTGTTTCTTCTCAGCAGACAGAATTCTAGTTTGACTAGCCTAAAAGGATTCACTCTGAAAAGGGGGCGGCAACCTCTGATTCACCCAATCCACCTTCTCAAAATAAGATGCAAGATTAGGCAGAAGACGTGAGATACCTTCCTGGGGAAAGGATGGATGCTTTGCGACCCTGTCGGGGCTGCCCTGACTTAAGGAACTGGCTCAAGAAGTGCCGCCTCAAACACTAGACTCAGGGGCCTTCCTGCCTCAGGATTTTTTCTTTTTTCTGCCTCAGGGCAGAAATCTGTTGTTTCTCCAACCTCTGCAGAATCCCACTGAGTGGGCTTCAGAGGGCAGGGAATCTTAATGGAAAGTTTATTCAGATTGGAGACACAGATCCAGATGATGAATCAAAACCTCAGTCTCATTCCTTAATATTAAGCTGCATGGTCTCAACGGGCTTCCCAGATGGCACTAGTGGTAAAGAACCCGCCTGCCTGGGTCGGGAAGATCCCCTGGAGAAGGAAATAGCAACCCACTCCAGTATTCTTGCTTGGAGAATCCCATGGACAGAGGAGCCTGGTGGGCTACAGTCCATGGCGTTGCAAAGAGTCAGACACGATTGAAGCGACTTAGCACGCACACATGCTCACACATGATTCCAACATTCCCCTCTCTGATTCTCCTTTTCCTCATCCAGAAGAATAGATGGGGCAAGAAGGGAGATGGAATGTAAGGGGTAAGCTTGAAGGGACTGGTGTGCCTGGGGAAGTTTAGAAAGAGCACATCTTTCATTCACATAGAAAAACTAGGTCACACCCGCTGTTGATGGTGTTGACCACTAGACAGCAGAATTGCTGAGCATATTCCTCTTTTTGGTGCTTTTGGTGTTTTCCCAGTTATCTACAATGGACATATGTTACTCTTGTAATGAGGGGGAAAGTAAATTTAAAAAATTTATCAGTTGATTTGGCTGCATTGGGTCCTAGTTTCGGTATGTGGGATCTTTGTTCCCCGACCAGGGATTGAACCCCCATCCCCTGTATTGCAAGGCAGATTCTTAACCACTAGACCTCCAGGGAAGTCCCAGAAGAAATTTTGGGTTTTTTCGCCATACCAAATAGCATATCCGATCTTAGCATCCTGACCAGGGGCTGAACCCATGCCCGATGCAGTGGAAGAACAAAGTCTTAACTATTGGACCACCAGGGAAGTAAGTGTTATTTAAAAAAAAAAAAGTTCTCACTCATTTTTTATGTTTCATTCAAAGGTAGCTAGGCAGTTCCCTGGTGGTCCAGTGGTTAGGACTCTACTCTCTCACTGCCTAGGGCCTGGGTTCTGTCCTTGGCTGCAGAACTAAGATCCTGAAAGCCATGCAACACAGAAAGAAAAAAACAAAAAACCCTTTCCTCAAAAGAAACCCCACAAATTAAAAAAAATTTTTTTTAATTAAAAAAGAGATAGCTAAAACACAGGATTGTGTTGCTGAGCCTATGGGCTGGGGGAGATTGAAAAGGGGTGAAGAGTGCTGCTGAAAGGGGAGGGAAATAAAGCCTGGGATTGTTGGGAGCTTAGGGATCTACTGGGGGCCTGCCAGTCCCAACTGGGCTAAGGCATCCTGAGGAAGTGGAGGGAATGGGCCATGGGAAGTCCCAGGACTAGGCTGCCACTGCTACAAGGACTCCCTCCTCCAGAGCTGGGTGGGATATGGAAAGGCCTCAGGAGACTGGACAATTCACATTAGAGCTGCTGTTGCTGCTAAGTCACTTCAGTTGTGTCCAACTCTGTGTGACCCTATAGATGGCAGCCCACCACGATCCCCTGTCCCTGGGATTCTCCAGGCAAGAACACTGGAGTGGGTTGCCATTTCCTTCTCCAATGCATGAAAGTGAAAAGTGAAAGTGAAGTCACTCAGTCGTGTCTGACTCTTAGTGACCCCATGGACTTCAGCCTACCAGGCTCCTCCGTCCATAGGATTTTCCAGGCAAGAGTACTGGATTGGGTTGCCATTTCCGTCTCCAGACTCACATTAGAGACTTCTCTCTATTTCCTGATAAATGTCATTCAGAACTTCTCATGAAGAGACTCAGTACCTGCCCACTGGGGGCCAGGACAGCCCCACTCTCCCATTGGGGCCTCAAAAGGATCTGCTGTCATCTGCTACTGGGAGGAGCTAGGTGTTTCCTAGGAAGGAGAGTTCTGAGTCACAACTCAAGACGCAAGCTGAGCAGGGCTCCTCTGCCCCTTATTACCTAAATTTCTGACCCAGAGGAAATTCTATGTGGGGGTGCCCATCCTTCCACTCCTGTTTGCTTGATGGGGAGGAGATGGTTCCTAGGAAACCTGTGTAACTGACAGAGGCATTGCCCCTTCATGATGCCATGGGCTTTCTAGAGAGAATCACAGCCAGAGAGATGCCCACACTCTGGCATCAGAAAAATCTGGGCTTGAAGCCCTAGCAAGCAACATGATGTTTGCATGATCCCTGGTGGGGGAATTAAGATCCCACATGCACTGTAGAGCTGGCCAAAAGAAAATTTAAAAAAGCAAACTCTTTTAGATGTATGTGTTAAATTTCTGCAACTATCTATCAACTATATCTGAATAAAGCTTAAAAAACCTATATTGCTTTCACTTATCCATAAATAAATACATAAAAAGTAAAACACTGTGGTAGTCAGGTAGTCAACCTATTAAGATGAGGAAACCAGAAACCCCTGGACTACCAGAGTCCAGTGGACCACCATGTCAACCATTGGATGACCAGGGAAGTCCCAGTTTGGCATTTCATACACAATTTCTTCTGTGTGTGCATGTATTAAAAACATATTTTGCCAGGGGATTACATGGTGGTCCAGTGGTTAGGACTCAGCACTTTCGCTGCAGTGGTCTGGCTTCAGTCCCTGCTTAGGGAACTAAGATCCCACAAGCTGCACAGCATGGCAAAACAACAAAGCCCCCAACAAACAAACCAAAACCATGTATTACCATTATAGGCTCCCGAGAGTGTGAGTTAGTAAAAGCTATTTTATATATATATATATACACACACACACACACACACACACACAGACATATATGTAATATATACTTTCTATGTTTCTATTATAAATACACTCTATTTATATATGATAAATCAAACCAGGAACTGGATTCATGTGTCAAAGGACATGCCTCATGCGAAGAGTTGTCTCACTGGAAAAGACCCTGATGCTGGGAGGGATTGGGGGCAGGAGGAGAAGGGGACGACAGAGGATGAGATGGCTGGATGGCATCACTGACTCGATGCACATGAGTTTGGGTGAACTCCAGGAGTTGGTGATAGACAGGGAGGCCTGGCATGCTGCGATTCATGGGGTTGAAGAGCGACTGAACTGAACTGAGTGTTTTTTAAATGAATTAATTTAGGAAGGTCATCAGCTAAACAGTTATTACAGTGCAGGTCTTATTCTCCAATTATTAGTTCTTTCCTCAAATAGTATGACAAAATTCAATGAGAGTGTAATTTTGAATAGCTTTTGCCAAATCACACTTTCAAGAGCCTATAATGGCAATACATGGTTTTTTGTTTGTTTGTTGGGGATTTTGTTGTCTTGCTATGCTGTACAGCTTGTGGGATCTTAGTATATGTTACACATATATGTATATATACTTTGGCCACCTGATGCAAAGATCTGACTCATTGGAAAAGACCCTGATGCTAGGAAAGATTGAAGGCAGGAGGAGAAGGGGACGACAGAGGATGAGATGGTTAGATGGCATCACCAACTCGATGGACATGAGTTTGAGCGAACTCCGGGAGTTGGTGATGAACAGGAAAGCCTGGTGTGCTGCAGTCCATGGGTTCCCAAAGAATCAGACACGACTGAGTGACTGAACTGAACTGAACTAATATATGTATATAAGAGAATGTTTAGCTCCAGTATTGTTTAGCTTGCCTGGAAGCAACCTGAATGCTCATCAATACAGGAGTGTTTCAATAAATTTCACTGCCCTTATGACTTGGCAACTTTAAAAATGAGTGTTATATATGTGGAGGAAGTGTCAATTCAGGCTCTGTGGAGAACAATTTGGCGCCATCAGTAAAAGTAAAAAATTCAGTGTCTTTTAACAAGCTCTATCACTTCTACAAATTTATTCTCATGCACAAAAAAGCATTATTAAGTAAAAAAATAGGGACTTCTCTCTCTGCCTAGAGCTCCGCTTTTGGTCCCGCCCTTTAGGGCTCGGCATCAGCAGCCCACTCCAGTACTCTTGCCTGGAAAATCCCATGGACTGAGAAGCCTGGTAGGCTACAGTCCATGGGGTCGCAAGGAGTCGGACACTACTGAGCAGCTTCACTTCACTTAATCGCCCAGTCACGCATTAGGAGCTCGGTCCTAATCCCCAGCCACGCCCCCAGTCTCGTTCCCGCCCTTAACCCCGCCTCAGGCCTCAACGTCGCCCGAGCCACGCCTTTTGTGTTTGGCCCGCCTCTCCGGCCCCGCCCCCGAGTCTTGTTCCCACCTTAACCCCGCCCTGGACTTCGTTATCGCCTTAGCCACGCCTTCCGGGCTAGGTCCCAGTCCCTAGCCCCATCCTCTGTGCGGAGTTCTGATACCGTGCTGGACTGGCTGCCAGATCCAGCCACATCCCCTGAAGAGGAAAGCCGAAACTCCGTCAGCTACCGGAAACTGCGACCACCTCCCTGTCCGCACCCTCTTTTCCCTCCGCTTCTTAGGGCCCCCACAGGGCGAGTACCCGGGTTCCTTTAGTCGGAAGCGGAAGTGCGTGTCAACGGGATCATGGCGACTTTTGCCGACTTGCCCGACTCGGTCCTGCTGGAGATCTTCTCTTATCTCCCGGTCCGGGATCGGATCCGAATCTCCAGGTGCGGCCGCCCCCTGCGGGAGGGAAGGGCCAGGCGGGGGGCGTATCAGGAGATGCACATCTGATCCTGGCGGGGCCGGGGTCGTTCTAACGGCGGGTCCCCTCCCCCAGGGTCTGTCACCACTGGAAGAAGCTGGTGGACGACCGGTGGCTGTGGCGACACGTCGACCTGACGCTCTACACGGTATGCGGGTCTGGCCGTGCAGGCCTGGGCCGAGGTCGGGTTGGTCAGACTTCGAAGACCACGCCTCCAACCCTGTGTTTCGAGCGAGGCTCTCCCGGGTGCGTCCCGCCCGTGTCCCTTACTTGCTCTGCAGTGACCTCCAGGCCTCAGCTTCCCCATCTCCAGAATGGGTGTAACCAAGGTCTTGCAGGAAAAGAGCTTATTGATGAGTTTTCATGGAGAAATTTTCTATAGTCGACTTAGTTCTAGAATTAATCTCCTGAGTAGTCAACCAAATCATTTCAACTTTCTCCCACTTGTGCTTTATTTATTTTTCTTTGTTGTTGTTCAGTCGCTAAGTTGCCCGACTCTTTGCAACCCTATGAACTACAGCACACCAGGCTCCCCTGTCCTTCACTGATTTCCCGGAGTCACTCAAATTCATGTCCATTGACTTAGTGATCCTCTCTAACCATCTCATCCTCTGCTGCCCCCTTCTCCTTTTGCCTTCAATCTTTCCCAGCATCGGGTCTTTTCCAATGAGTTGGCCCTTTGCATTTTTCTTTTTATTATGAACTATTTCAAATAGATATAGAAATGTATAGAGGATATATATCTGAAACTATGTACTCACCACCTAGATTTAATCTTTTTAAACCTTTGGCTTTATTCACTGCAGATCTTGTGAAATACACATACAAATGTTTCTATACGAACATATGCATACAACATTTGCACATATGTTTCTTGCACTTTTGAAACCCTCCTCAGAGATAACCGTGACTATAAAGTGGATTTGTATCCCTTCATGTTTTTATTTACTGCCTATGTATGTGCTTATAAGCAATATACAGTATTGTTAATGTGTTTCTAAAATGGAGATAAAACTACTCTTTAGATAATTAAATGCTATTTTACTTATATTAATATATCCACCCATTACCAACTTTATTCACACATCACTTTTGAGATTTACTCTAATTAGTACTTGTAAATCTAATTCGTTCCTTTTAATTGCTGTTAAATGAATATACCACAGTTTGTTTCTCTATTTTCCTGTTGACAGATGATTAGATTATTTCCAACTTTCTACTATCACAAACAGCTTTATAAGACCGTGTCTCAAACTTTATTGTGCATATGAATCACCTGTTAGTGTTAGGTTGGTGTTGGTCACTCAGTCGTGTCCAACTTTTTGCAACCCCATGGACTATAGCCCACCAGGCTCCTCTGTCCATGGGATTTCCCAGTCGAGAATACTGGAGTGGGTTGCCATTTCCTCCTCTGGGGGATCTTCCCGACCCATTGCATTGACAGGCGGATTCTTTACCTCCAAGCCACCAGACTATTTTATTATGAAAACTTTCAAACGTATATAATAGTTAGAAGAACAGTACAGAGAACACAGTGTTGCCCACCACTAATACTTAATACATTGGTTGTATCATCTCTTCATCCATCCATCCCTCTTTCCATCAAGCTTTTATTTTCCAAATGTTTGTTTATTTTGTTTTCCCATTTGATTTTTTAAGTATGCTTCAAAATCAGTTGCAGATGAGTCCACTTCTAAAACACTTTAGTACCCATAACAGATATTAACTAGGACATTTGTTTTACATTTCTCTTTTTGAGGTTTAACTTTTTAAAATCACACATCATGAATAATTCTTACAAAAATGTGGAAGTAGTATAACTATGTATGGTGATGGGTATTAACTAGACTTATTGTGATGATCATGTCATAATACATATAAGTATTGAATCATTATGTTGTATGCCTGAAACTAATAAGTGTTATATGTTAATTATATCTAAATTAAAACAAAACCAAAAAAAATTGAAATATTGTCACAAATGAAGCAAGAGCCTTTGACAGTCATCCCCTGGTATCTCTACCCTTCCCCAGAATAACCACTAGTATGTGTGGAATTTCCTTCTGTAGCATTTTCTATGCTTTTGGAGCCTTGGGGCTTTATAGGGAAGGAAAGGGCAGTGGTTACAAGAGCAGGATTGGCCTTTGGGGTCAGGCTGTGTTGAATCATAGTTGTACTCTTGCAGCAAGATTCGGCCAATGCATTTTTCCAGTAGGGGGGTGGGGTGGGGACGGAGACCTGCCTTGCAACCAGGTACTGTGTGAGCCTTCTAGTTCAATGCTCAGCACTGCATCTGGCAAACAGTAGTTACTCAATACAAGTTAACCATTATGGTTGAAAGAATTGTACCCATATAAATTATAATATATATATAATAGTCTTCCCAGGTGGGGCTAGTGGTAAAGAATCTGCCTGCCGTTGCAGGACACATAAGAGACGCCAGTTCAATCACTGGGTCAGGAAGATCCCCTGGAGAAGGAAATGGCAACCCACTCCAGCATTCTTGCCTGGAGAATCCCTTGGACTGAGGAGCCTGTTGGGCTACAGTCCATGGGGTCACAAAAGAGTCAGACATGACTTAGCAGCTAAACAACAAAAGTACATAGTATTGTTTCTTTTTTTTTTAACCCTAAAGGTATCATTTTGCCACTCCTTCCTGCATGTCTTGAGGAGTTACCCACGTTTGAATCTCTGAATCCTCTTTGTTCTTAGTTGCTATCTACATGGCTGTTATCACTGGACATTTTTGCTGTTAAAACCATGATGTCAGAAACCAACGTTTCTGTAAGGTAAATTCCACAAAACAGGTATTACTAGGTTAGGCAGTGTGTTCATTTAAACCAACTAAAGAATTCATTTAAAAAAATATAAGTGGGGGCCGCTCAGAGATAAATGCAGAGGATTGAAAATATACAAAATTATAAACATTGGAAAGTAAGGTCTCTCCCTGCTTCTGTCACCCAAATCACCTTGTTCTTTCCCAGAAAGGCAGTAGATGTTCCTGTATTTGAAAAAACAAAACAGGTGCCAGTGGGGGTCCATATTTTAAATTTCAGTAAAAATCAGATTGCATTTCAAAGTAGCCAGACCAAGTCCCACCAGCAGGACCCAAGAACTGCTTTTCCACATCCTGGCTAGTGTTTGATATCATGAAACTTAAAGGATTTTCTCATTTGTCTTTTTACAAGTAAAAATGCTTCAACTTCTGGCTTTGTGGCCATTTGCTATTTTGCCAACAGTGGCTTCCACTCTTGTGAGTTACCTTTTAGTGGCCAGTGTTTCTAGTGAATCCCTTTCCTCAGCCCAAATTTGCAGGTCTGAATTTGATCAGGAAGATTTGATTCCTCTATCAAGAGTAGTTAACAGGGGGGGAGGGATAAATTAGGAGTTTGAGATTAAACTATACATACTACTATATATAAAATAGGTAACCAACGAAGACCTACTGTATAGCACAGTTGGAGCAATACTCAATATCTTATAATAACCTAAAATGGAATAGAATATAAAAAATATATATATATATCCAGCCATATATATATATATTCATCCATATATATACACATATGGGCTTCTCTGGTGGCTCAGGTGGTAAAGAAGCTGCCTGAAATTCAGAAGACCTGGGTTTGATCCCTGGGTCAGAAAGGTCTCCTGGAGAAGGGAATGACTACCCGCTCTAGTATTCTTGCCTAGAGAACTCCATGGACAGAGGAGCCCGGTGGGTGACAGTCCATGGAGTCACAAAGAGTCAGACATGACTGAGTGATTAACTCTTTTACTTTTACATATATACATATATATATATATAGCTGTACACCAAAATAGCAATCACTGAATCACTTCGCTCTGCACCAAAACTAATACATTGTAACACACTGTAAATCAACTATATTTCAATGAAAGTGTGAAAAACATGAATTTAGGAATAAAAGGATTAGGGATACCAAGAACCCAACAGAAAAGGAATAGCTGAAAAACAGCAGAATATCATCTTGCCTGGTCATGGATTTTGCTAATAAAAAAGTCATATTTACCAAAAAAAAAAGTCAACAAATTCTATGGTATGCAGTTTCTTTTTTCTGCTTTTTTTTTTTTAAAGGTAAACTGTACATATGATAAAATACATGAAATACTAGTTATTTATAGTTTGTTTTCTACAAGTCTAACTTCCCAGGGTTAAATTTTGCAGCTTTCACTATTACTAAGCTATGATTTTTTGTTTGTTTGTTTGTTTACATCTAATTTACCCTGGGCAGTTTTAACCTTTTTCAGTTTTTATTTTGTGTTGCTCATTTCTATGAAGAGGTGGTCATTAAGAATGCGATAGGCACTTCCTTGGTGGTTCAGTGGTTAAGACTCCAGGCTTCCACTGCAGGAGGCGAGGGTTTGATCCCTGGTTGGTGAACTAATATCCCACATACCACATGGGATGGCCAAAAAAAGAAAAAGAGATAAAAATATTGCTGGGTGGATTCACTTTTTTAAAAATCTTAAAAGGTATAAAGTTTTATTAAACCTGGAATCAATAGTACTATTTCATAAATTAGCAGTAAAATTTTCCTAGGGTATATATACAGATCACAGTGATTTTCATTGTGCAAGGAATTGAAAGGTTTAGAAACAGGCTTTTTGTTGTTGTTGTTTCACTTTCTTACTTATTCCAGAAGGTAATGAGACTCATTGTCCTGGTAGAGACAGATATGTTATGATGGTCTCTTATCCACCATTGCTTTTGTTCAAACTTAGAGGTCAAAATGATGGGGTTAAACCATCCTGTTACTTCTGGAAAGGTATCTGGTTGAGTAAGGCTGGTGAGGGAAGGACAGAATTCCCAGGAAGCCTCAGAACCCTACCTGGGGCTTGTCTGTCTCCAGGTGGGTGGGGTCCCTGGAAGATGCCCCGTATCTCTGGTCCAGACACCCTCCCACCTCTGGCTCTTACAGATGCGGCCCAAAGTCATGTGGCACCTCCTCCGCCGGTACATGGCATCCAGGCTCCATTCCCTACGGATGGGCGGCTACCTGTTCTCAGGCTCCCAGGCTCCCCAGCTGTCCCCTGCCCTGATGAGGGCCCTGGGTCAGAAGTGCCCCAACCTCAAGCGCCTCTGCCTGCATGTGGCCAACCTGAGCATGGTGCCCATCACCAGCCTGCCCTGCACCCTGAGGACCCTGGAGCTGCACAGCTGTGAGATCTCCATGGCCTGGCTCCATAAAGAGCAGGACCCCACGGTGCTGCCCCTGCTCGAGTGCATTGTGCTGGACCGCGTCCCCGCCTTCCGCGACGAGCACCTGCAGGGCCTCACACGTTTCCGCGCCCTGCGCTCGCTGGTGCTGGGTGGCACCTACCGAGTGACTGAGACGGGGCTGGATATGGGCCTGCAGGAGCTGAACTACCTGCAGAGGCTGGAGGTGCTGGGCTGTACCCTCTCGGCCGACAGCACCCTCCTGGCCATCAGCCGCCACCTCCGAGATGTGCGGAAGATCCGGCTGACCGTTCGGGGCCTCTCGGCCCCTGGCCTGTCTGTCCTGGAGGGCATGCCAGCCCTGGAGAGTCTGTGCCTGCTGGGGCCACTTGTCACCCCGGAAATGCCTTCCCCACAGGAGATCCTCGCCTCCTGCCTCACCATGCCCAAGCTCAGGGTCCTTGAGCTGCAGGGGCTGGGCTGGGAGGGTCAGGAGGCAGAGAGGATCCTGTCTAAGGGGCTACCGCACTGTATGGTCATTGTCAGGGCCTTGCCCAAAGAGTCCATGGACTGGTGGATGTGACTGCACCCCCCCCCCCCCCCGACCCAGGGATCCCCCTCTTAGCTTTCATTAATGAGATCTGGACCCTCTGAGCAGCACCTTGCCAGTAGGCAAGTGATCAGGTTGGAGAGGCCTTAAGGCCAGGTAGAGAGAACCCAGGCCTTGGTGTCTTCAGGTCATTGGAATCATGGTTTACCAGCTGTATGGCCTCTGTGACATGAGCCAGCCCCTTGGAGGCCCTATCCTCACATCTGGAGATGAAGAAGACCTCAGCTACCTCATGGTTACGTTACCGAGCCTTAATGTTTACCACCCCAGGGCCCACCAGTGGCCCTCCATGAAGAGCTGTTCTCAGGAACAGGATGATGCAGAAGGGCAGATTAGGACTTAGGGAGACCTGAGGGGCCGAGACCCCTTAGGAAGCCTAGAAAGCCTAGGAAGCTTAGGAAGCCTATCTATGCATGCACACTGCACACTAACATGTCATTGACACGCAGACACACCACTGATAACACTGACAGACCTACATGCACACAGGAGACATGGAAAGGAGGGCAGATACAATTCATGCTTTGATGATCAAAATGTTAAAGATCCGAAGCTGTCCTTTCTGTATTTTGTATTCTGGATTTTCCCAATTTTCCATAGTGTAATTTTGCTATTAAAGACAATCTTTTTTTTTTTTTTTTTTAAGTGTTTGGTTTATTTATTCAACAAATGTGTCTCAAGCTATTTTACAGGGACTGTTCTAGGCACTGGGACCACAGCAATGAATGAAACACACACAAGGAAGAAGGCAGGGTGATCAACAGGTGAACATACGCATGGAATAGTTTTAGAGACTCTGAGCCAATAAACTAGGGCCATGTGATGGACACACGTGTGTTTGGTTGGGTGGGCAGGTGGGCTTCTCTGAGGGGAAGCCTGGGAGACAATGAGGAACCAGCCCTGGGGAGCACTAGGAAAGACAGAAAAAGCAAAGACCTAAGATGGAAATAATGAACTTGGCATTTTCTGAGGATGGGAAGAAGGTCCCAGGGGCCAAGTGAACAATAGTGAAATCAGACAGGATGAGGAGACGTTGGAAGGGCCTCACAGGTGGCTTTGGTTTCAGGGGTTCCGTAAGGAGCAACTCGTTTTCCTGTTTTTGAGTCTGAACCACTTCAAAGATGCAGGTGGCAGACAGCAATCCTAAGTGCCTACCCTTGAAATGAGGTGTGTGTGTGTGTGTGTTTTTGAAGTAGAGTTGATTTACGATGTTGTGTTCATTTCTGCCATACAGCAAAGTGACTCATGACTCACTTATACATATATGTATGCATATCCTTTTTTTTTGCAACACAGCATGTGTGGTCTTAGTTTCCCAACCAGGGATCAAACCTGTGCCCCCTGCAGTGGCAGTGAAGGAAGCCTACAGTGAATGGTGTTGCCGGGTTTGTGGTCCCCAAAGGAGAAGATTTAACTCCAGACCAAAGACAGTTTCAGTCACTCAGAGCTTTGTGTAGATTTTTATTTGAAGTGAAAGTGACAGAGAAAGCTTCTGACATAGACATCAGAAGGGGGCAGGAGAATACCTGGCTTGCTAGTTTCGGCAGGGCATTATATACTCTTCTGCTAGCTAGTTAAATAAAAATAATACCTCAAGGTTTGTAAAAGTTCCACCATACCCTTTCCCAAGGCATACATCATGTCATAACTTTGGCACAAGATTAGCCAGGGGGAATGATCCTGGTCAATGTCTCTGGAGACATACTGTTGCTGTGTCATCAGGGCTACAAGTCTTGGGAAACAGTTTCCCAGGCAAGATTTGTTACAATTATAATTATTCATAGAGTCTAAGAAAAGCATTTCCATGAGTAAGACACTGCAGCCGTTAGTTCCAGACCTAAAGAAAGGCCAGTTCTCAGGCAAGATACATTGTTGCACAAGGCTTAAGGAAAGCATGAGCAAGAATATTGGACTCCCCTTTAAAGGGGCCTAAGCTTTAACTCAGAAGCAGGGTGTCTTAACCACTGGACCACCAGGGGAATCCCTATGTATTCTTTTTTATATGTTTTTCCATGATGGTTTATCTCAGAATATTGAATATAGTGGACTTCCCAGGCAGCTCAGTGGTAAAGAATCTACCTGCCAATGCAGGAGACATAAGAGACATGGGTTTGATCCCTGGGTCGGGAAGATCCTGTGGAGGAGGGCATGGCAACTCACTCCAGTATTCTTGCCTGGAGAATCCCATGGACAGAGGAGGCTGGTGGGCTACAGTCCATAGGGTCACATAATCGGATATGACTGAAGCGGCTTAGTACACACTGAATATAGTTCCCTGTGCTATCCAATAGGACCTTGCTGGGTTTTTTGTTTTGTCTTTTCTGGCCACACCTCACAGCTTGTGAGATCTTAGTTCTCTGACCAGGGATCAAACCTGTGCCCCCAGCAGTGGAAGGATGGAGTCCTAACCACTGGACCAAGTGAAGTCCCTAGGACTGTGTTGTTTATCCATGAGTGTTACTCCTGATCGGAGCTGGGTAGGAGGGTATGTGTGGCTTTGCAGGCTCACTACCTGCCTGCCAATTCAGTGTGTCTGCTCTGTGGTGGGCAGAGCCAGGAGAGAGGAAAGAGGGCTGAGCTGGGTACCCTTGGTTCTTTTTTCCAAGTTCACCTATCAGAGAGGACCCAGATGTTTCATTCTTTTCCCACTGGGGCAGCCAATGGAAATTCCTTCCCATCTGACCACATGAAGACCAGGGTGTGACTGCTCCCCTGATGTGGCCATAGTTAGGGGTCTACTTGTCCCACACTGGGACCAAATCTAGCAGCTCCTGCCCAAGGCATCTAGGGGACCAGGTTGATCCAGGCTGGGGCATGGACCCTGGGGACATCTCAGGAAGGGAAATGACCAAGGGCTCTGTCACCTTGGTAGAGAGTGTTTGGAGATCTGGTATATACTGTTGGGAGAGGGGGTGTGATGGAGAGATTGACAGAAGCCCTGTCCTGGCCTCTGCTGGTCTCCCTGGAGATGGAGTGTTGTTGTTTAATCACTAAGTTGTGTCTGACTCTGCAACCACATGAACTGGAGCCTGCCAGGCTCCTCTGTTCGAGAGATTTCCCAGGCAAGAATACTGGAGTGTGTTGCCGTTTCCTACTGATATTCAACCTGGAACAGCTCTTTTCCTGCCTTTCCAGTGGGAATGGAGCAACAAATATGGAGTTAGAGGCAGTGGTGTACACAGAAATGTTTAATGGCTGGTGTTAGCAGGTGGTGGTGGGGGGAGTCCTCATTCGTAATGCCTGTAGCATGTGCAGATTTTTGTGGTGTAAAACTCTCTACCATGGCTGGTTTCAAGCTACCAACAGTTTAACAACTTGGCTCAAGAAATTCATGACAATTTAGCAATCAGCTCCCCTACACTGGCATGAACTGGCTGCAGCACACCGCTAGTTAGAGGTGTTTTTTCCCCAGGCTCACCTGGTGGAGGACTCATTCTATCTTAGCGGTGCCTTCCTCGAGTTTAGCTCTGAAGGTTGGTGGAGTTGTGGGACATCAGACAGAGCTCCTCCCCACTTGGGATCTTCTCATCCTTAACCAATGCCTTTTCCTAGATAAGGAGCTGGGGGCTTAAGGCTGTCCTCTGTTTTAAAATGTATCTGGGACTTCCTGGGTGGCACAGTGGATAAGAATCCACCTGCCATGCAGGGGACACAGGTTCGATCCCTGGTCCGGGAGGATTCCTCTTGCCATGGAGCAACTACACCTGTGCACCACCACTACTGAGCCTGCGTCCTGCAACTACTGAGGCCTGCATGCCTAGATCCTGTGCTCCAGAGCAAGAGAAGCCATGACAATGAGAAGCCCATGAACCGCAACAGAGTAGCCCCCAGTCATCACAGCTAGAGAAAGCCCGAGTGCAGCAACAAAGACCCAGCACAACCAAAAATATATAAATAAAATGTACCTGGACCATGGTGAAGCCTTGGGGCAGGAGTCCTGGTTCTCCCCTCAAGCAATAACATTATCTTTGAGCTGTTTTTTAGATACTGCAAGTCCCTACATATGAATGAGTTTTGTTCTAAGAGTATGTTCATAAGTCCAATTTGTTAGCCTGCGTATTCAAGTAACACAATCACTGTATAGTACTATACTGTAACAGGTTGATAATAATTTTCACACAAATAATGCATAAAAACAAACACAGAAATATGGAAAACGTTTTAAATCTTATAGTACAGTACCTTGAAGGTCCAGTTCAGTTCAGTTCAGTCACTCAATCATGTCCAACTCTTTGCAACCCCATGGACTGCAGCACACCAGGCTTCACTGTCCTTCACCATCTCCTGGAACTTGCTCAAACTCATGTCCTTCGAGTTGGTGATGCCATCCAACCATCTCATTCTCTGTTGTCCCCTTCTCCTTCTGCCTTCAATCTTTCCCAGCCTCAGGGTCTTTTCCAATGAGTCAGTTCTTCATATCAGGTGGCCAAAGTATGATGCAGCTGCAGCATCAGTTCTTCCAATGAATATTCAGGACTGATTTCCTTTAGGATAGACTGGTTGGATCTCCTTGCAGTCCAAGGGACTCTCAAGAGTCTTCTTCAACACCACAGTTCAAAAGCATCAATTCTTTGGAGCTAAGTTTTCTTTATAGTCCAACTCTCACATCCATACATTATGACTGGAAAAACCATAGGCTTGAGTAGACAGACCTTTGTTGGCAAAGTAATGTCTCTGCTATTTATATGTTGTCTAGGTTGGTCATAGCTTTTCTTTCAAGGAACAAGCGTCTTTTAATTTCATGACTGCAGTCACCTTCTGCAGTGATTTTGGAGCCCAAGAAAATAAAGTCAGCCACTGTTTCACTATCTATTTGCCATGAAGTGATGGGACTGGATGCCATGATCTTAGCTTTCCAAATGTTGAGTTTTAAGCGAGCTTTTTCAGTGTCCTCTTTCACTTTCATCAAAAGGTTCTTCACAGAGGCTCTTTCTGCCATGAGGGTGGTGTCATCTGCATATCTGAGGTTATTGATATTTCTCCCTGCAATCTTGATTCCAGCTTGTGCTTCATCCAGCCCGGCATTTTGCGTAATGTACTCTGCATATAAGTTAAATAAGCAGGGTGACAATATACAGCCTTAATGTACTCCTTTCCCAATTTGGAACCAGTCCATTGTTTCACGTCCAGTTCTAACTGTTGCCTCTTGAACTGAGTACAGATTTCTCAGGAGGCAGGTGAGGTGGTCTTGAAGAATTTTCCACAGTTTGC
This sequence comes from Bos indicus, assembly GCF_029378745.1. Lineage (NCBI taxonomy): Eukaryota > Metazoa > Chordata > Mammalia > Artiodactyla > Bovidae > Bos > Bos indicus. The sequence continues at coordinate 14,157,872 of NC_091766.1, read as the reverse complement.
TGTGATCTACACAGTCAAAGGCTTTGGTGTAATCAATAAAGCAGAAGTAGATGTTTTTCTGGAATTCTTTTGCTTTTTCTATGATCCAACAGATGTTGACAATTCGATCTCTGGTTCCTCTGCCTTTTCTAAATCCAGCTTGAACATCTGGAAGTTCACGGATCATGTACTATTTAAGCCTCGCTTGGAGAATTTTGAGCATTACTTTGCTAGCATGTGAGATGACTGCAATTGTGCTGTAGTTTGAACATTCTTTGGCATTGCCCTTCTTTGGGATTGGAATGAAAACTGACCTTTTCCAGTTCTGTGGTCACTGCTGAGTTTTCCAAATTTCTTGGCATATTGAGTGCAGCACTTTCAGAGCATCATCTTTTAGGATTTGAAATAGCTCAACTGAAATTCCATCACCTCCACTAGCTTTGTTTGTAGTGATGCTTCCTAAGGCTCACTTGACTTTGCATTCCTGGCTCTAGGTGAGTGGTCACACCATCATGGTTATCTGGGTCATGAAGATCTTTTTTGCACGGTTCTTCTGTGTATTCTTGCCACCTCTTCTTAATATCTTCTGCTTCTGTTAGGTCCCTACCATTTCTGTCCTTTATTGAGCCCATCTTTGCATGATATGTTCCCTTTGTATCTCTTATTTTCTTGAAGAAACCTCTAGTCTTTCCCATTCTATTGTTTTCCTCTATTTCTTTGCATTGTTCACTGAGGAAGGCTTAGCTTTCCTTGCTGTTCTTTGGACCTCTCCATTCAAATGGGTATGTCTTTTCTTTTCTCCTTGGCCTTTTGCTTCTCTTCTTTCCTCAGCTATTTGTAAGGCCTCCTCAGGCAACCATTTTGCCTTTTTGCATTTCTTTTTCTTGGGGATGGTCTTGATCATGGCCTCCTGTAAAATGTCACAAACCTCCATCCATAGTTCTTCAGGCACTCAGATCTACTCCCTTGAATCTATTTCTCACTTCCACTATATAATCGTAAGGGATTTGATTGAGATCATACCTGAATGGTCTAGTGGTTTTCCCTACTCTCTTCAATTTAAGAAAATTTATTGAAAATTCAGGAGTACAGTACAGTGGCTGGCAAACAGGGGCTGGCAAGAAGTGAACAGGCAAGGAGAGTTACTGACTGAGGAGGGAGAGGAGGTGGAAAAAGGTTAGAGCTGAAGGATCATGAGCAATAGGAGATGGAGGAAAAGCTGCGGTTTCATTAATGCATGATATTGATGGCATAGGTTCTGGTTTTTGGCCAGAACCAGATGTATGTTTGAATCTTCAAAAGTTCTCAACTTGAAGGTTCCTGTGTAGGGGACTTACTGTAATGAAACCCCCACCAGGTGGGAGAAAGTAACTGTATGCTCTCCATAAGGACAGAGACCCCAGAACGGTTGGAACCAGAAAGTTGATGATGTTGACTCCCAGTTACCTCACCACCAACCAATCAGAAGAATGTCCATGAGCTGATCATGCCTTCCTCTTTGAAGCATTACTATAAAAACGCCTCATTCAGCCTCACTACCCCTTCCACATTGGGACACACAGTTTTAAGGGCATTAGCCCTCTGTGGCCCCCTTTGCCTGGCAAAGCAATAAAGCTACTCTTTTCTACTTCACACCTCCACTAAAAAATACAAATAAAATAAAACAAAATGTACCTGGAGCTTATTGAATCATGTATAGTAAGGTGACAGATGTGGAGACATTGGTAGTATGGCTGTTAGCATAATTGACACCATATTGGGCCCTTATAGTTCCTCCTGTCCTTCTGCTGACCCCATGCAGAAATGTACTGTACAGTAAACCACCTCTCTGTCATCAAGGGCTTTGTAGTTAAGAGATATTGTTTAACAGTCATTAGGATTGGTTGGCCTCTATGCTCTGATAGTCCCCAAACAGTGATGAAAACTTTCACTGCTGATGTATTCCCAGTGCCCATGAGACTAGTTACTCATTTATAAATCTTGACTTAGTAATGTACATTCTGTTTCTCAGCACCTTCCCCCCCGACCCTAGGTTAACTATAAATTGTCCAAAGGTCCCTCAGGGGTGAGGAGTGAGGCCATGAATGCTTCTCAGTGGTCATACACCTGATCCTACCCTGTGAGCATGTTGTGAGTGTGTTAAGTTGCTTCAGTCGTGTCTGACTCTTTGAGACCCTATGAACCAGAACCTGCCAGGCTCCTCTGTCCGTGGGATTTTTCCAGGCATAAATACTGGAGTGGGTTGCCCTGCCTTCTTCCAGGGGATCGTCCCAACCTAGGGATTGAACCTGCATCTCTTACGTCTCTTGCACTAGCAGACAGGTTCTTTACTGCTAGCACCACCTGGGAAACCCATGAGCAAGTTACCCTCTAATAAATCGATCCATTGACTATATGAAGCTGCTTGCCTTGTTTTTCAGTCTCAAGATGGCTTCTCATTTCAATGGTCACTTTTCATTCCCTCCATCCTCCAACAACTGTCTTTATTTATTTATTTAAAAAAATTTTATTTATTCATTTGTTTATTTTTGGCTGTGCTGGGTCTTGGTTGCTGCATGCAGGCATTCTTTAGTTGTGGCTAGCAGAAGGTAGGAGAAGGCAATGGCACCCCACTCCAGTACTCTTGCCTGGAAAATCCCATGGACAGAGAAGCCTGGTACGCTGCAGTCCATGCGGTCGCTAAGAGTTGGACATGACTGAGCGACTTCACTTTCACTTTTCACTTTCACGCATTGGAGGAGGAAATGGCAACCCACTCCAGTGTTCTTGCCTGGAGAATCCCAGGGACGGCGGGGCCTGGTGGCCTGCTGTCCATGGGGTCGCACAGAGTTAGACACGACTGAAGTGACTTAGCAGCAGCAGCAGCAGCAGAAGGTACTTTCTAGTTGTGGTGCCTGGGCTTCTCACTGGGCTGGCTTCTCTTGTTGCAGAGCACAGGCTCTAGGCAACCACTGATCTCTTTTCTCTCACTAGAAATTATTTTGCTTTTCCAAGAATTTTGTGGAAATAGAATCACATGGTGTGTTTGTGTGTGTGTGTATTTGGGCGGAGAGGTCTTGTTCCTTTTACCCAGCATAAAAATTTTGAGATTGATCAAGATCCTTTCGTTTCAAGGATCAAAAATTTGTTCAAAGTAATTCCCGGGTGACCAGGTGATTAGGAATCCTCGCTTCCACGACAGGGAACCCAGCTTCAATCCCTGGTGGGAGAAATAAGATCCAGGAAGCAGTGCAATGTGGCAAAAACAAACAAAAAACCCCCCACCAGACCCCCAAACATGAACAAACAAATTGCCCCTTAAAAAAAACCAAAGAAACAGAAAAAAAATAAGTAAAAAACATTTCTTCCTGAGTAGTATTCCATCATATTACTAGAGACAGTAATTTGTTATCCATTCACCTATGGATGGTTATTTGTGTTTACACATAGAATTTTTGAGTGGGAATTAACACAACACTGTAAATCAACTGTATTTCAATTAAAAAATAAAGTATAAAATAAGCCTTGTGGGACTTCCCTGGTTGTCTAGTGGCTAAGATTCCATGTTTCCAAATGCAGGGGACCTGGGTTCAATTCCTGGTCAAAGAACTAGATTTCACATGCCACAACTAAAGATCCTGCATGCCAAAACTAAGACCAAGAGAAGCCAAGTACATAAGTAAATATTAAAAAAAATAAAAGCCTTGAAGACAGGGTTTCCCAGTTGGCACAGGGCACTATCAATGCAGGAGACATAAGAGACTCAGGTTCAATCCCCGGGTCCAGAAGTTCTGCTATAATAGGAAATGGTAACTTGTTCCAGTATTCTTGCCTGGAAAATTCCATGGACAGAGGAGCCTGGCAGGCTATAGTCCATAGGATTGCAAAGTTGTAGACACTTGAGAGACTGAGCACATATATACACATACAAGGCTTGAAAACATATAATTTTTGGTTAAAAAGAAATTGTCCTGATGTTGTAAATAATTTTTTTTTTGGCCACCCCACAGGATGTGGGATCTTAGCTCCCAGACCAGGGATTGAACCTGTGGACCCTGCAGGGAAGTCTTAACCATTGCAGTCTTAACCACTGGACTGCCAGGGAAGTCCCTTGTAAATAATATTAACATTACAGAAAGTGAATCTATTTCTAATCCTAGACCCCACAGGGAATCATTGTAAGAAGTTTGGCTTATCATCTTCTAAAATGTTGTCTTGTTGACTAAGAAAAAAAAAGCACGATGTAAGAGTTGTGATTTAATTTTTATTTGGGACCAGATGAGGACTATAGCTCAGGAGACAGTCTCTCAGACAGCTCTGAGGAATTGCTCTCAAATAGGGTAGGAGGTGAGTAGCTTTATGACTTTAGTGAAGGGGGATAGGTGCAGTCAAGCACACATTTTGATAGAAGGTTTCTGTTAGTCTCAAGGAGCAGATGTCTCTCTTAGTAATTTTAGTGCTTTTCTAAATTTGACAAGATGCAAGAAATTAGACTTGGAGAATCTCCTGAAAAATCTAACCCTTGGAAGACCTGTTCTGCCAGTTTTTCTCTGTGCACAGAGTGCCTCATTCCTGATCGCTATCCTGAACTCCTTCCACGGTGTGTTGAAGTCACTGCAGTGGCAGGTGATTTTATTCTTTTTTTTTTTTTTGGCAACACAATGCAGCTTGTGGGATCTTCCTCAACCAGGGAACAAACCAGGGCTCCCGCACTAAAAGCACCAAGTCCTAACCACTAGACCACCAGGGAATTCCCGCTAGTGACTTCATTCTTATAGAATCAGAGGGCAAGCGACAGTTTTCAGTTGGCTTTCTATTATTGTGACTTTGGACAAAAAACAATCATTGGGATCTCTTCATTTCACTTCTGAAGTCAAGGCCAGTCACAGGAACTAGCAATGAAATTCACATCAGCTTCGTGGCCCATAAAGGCAGGACTGGAACACATGGCTTCATTAGGCAACTTGGTGGGTTTTCTGATATTTCACCCCTTAATGTGCCCAACCTACTCAGGCATGGCACAGCTAGTCAACCACAAGTCTCCTCTGGATATCAACTACATGGTCCCAACCTGACCAAAATACCCTCTTGAAGTGGGAATTTCTACTAATGTACTTTCATAGCCTTGAGAAATTTCATAGAAATAGCACCTGGCAAAACAGCATATATCAAGAAACTGTGTTGATGATATGTCAACAATGATGAAAAACATTTTTTTCATCATGTTTTTCTTAGAATAATAGCCTTGTTACAGACCCCAAGGCCAGACCCAGAAGGGAGTATGACTGGGATCATGAAAGCATGGACCTTGGAATACCAGGTCAGTGTTAGGTATGAACACTGCCTACACACTTGCTGATTGTTCCCGAGACTATTCCAGAAGGGAACGGCCTGGGGTAAAAACAAGGAGATCTGGACTATGTCAATGTAGTGTCTTGGGAAAGATACAGCAAAGCAAGTTTTGTAGTCTGCAATCAGGAATGAAAGCTGGACTCAGAGTGGACTCTGCACCTCAGTCCAATAGAGGTTGCAGGCCCCCTGATCCATTGCACCAGATTTCGTGTTGTTTTCATTCCGTCACTCGCTCCTGGACCTTTAGGGCAACACCTTCTTTCTGGGGTCCAGCTGACTCCAAAACCAGAGAGAAAGGGCATGAACGATTCAAACTCAGCTCCTCCTTCCAAATCCACTAGTCAGATAAAGTTTGTGTTTCATGTGCAGAAAAGAATCATGACTGTCACTTCAGCTGAAATTTCCCTTACTTGGACCTAGGAAGCTGGAGAAATGGAGTCTCTTCCCTAACTCAGACTAACTTAGAAGCATACCTGTTTTGATGTGAAAGTTGGACCATAAAGAAGGCTGAGTGATGAAGAACTGATGCTTTTGAATTGTGGTGTTGGAGAAGACTCTTGAGAGTCCCATGAACAGCAAAGAGGTCTTACCAGTCAACCCTAAAGGAAATCAACCCTGGATATTCATTGGAAGGACTGATGCTGAAACTGAAGCTCCAATACTTTGGCCATCTGATTTGAAGAGCTGACTCATTGGAAAAGACCCTGATGCTGGGAAAGACTGAAGGCAGGAGGAGAAGGAGGCCACAGAGGATGAGATGGTTGAATAGCATCACTGACTCAATGGACAAGAGTTTGAGCAAGCCTGGTGCCTAGTATGCTGCAGTCCTTGGGCCGCAGAGAGTCTGACATGACTTAGCCACTGAACAACAGCATACTGATAGAGTGCCTGGGACACTCACCTGGTCCCAGACTCATTGGGATGAGCCCCCGTGGACATTCCCCCAATGTGAGCCAACACTATGTGGCTGGACTGGCCTTTATGGTTTCTTATTATGACTGTGATGAAATAAACTTATTTTAAGGCAGGATGAGAAAAAATGTAAACATTGGATTCTCTCTTTGCCCATTTGGGCCACTACCTCCTCCCCTTTGTGTGCAATGTGCATCTGTATTATACATAAATCAGACCTCCTTAGAAGACACAGGAATACCTGCCCAAATATAAAGAGCAAATTTCTCCTGGTGCCAGCAAGGTAACTCCTTGAGAGGAAATATTCCTTTCACAACCCTGTTAAAACCACAGTGACCCATTACTTGCCCTATATATGCAATCTGTACTTTGTAAACTCTCAGCAGTTCACTTTGATTTTTTTTTTTCCTGGAAAAAAAAGTGTATAACTGTGCTTTGATCTCTAACCAATGGAAAAGTCCTCAGGGCTTTCCAAAAGACTGTCTCCCAGGTTATATGGATAACCCTCAGGTTGGCTAGAATAAAATTCTATATTTCGTTCTTGGATTGACCACTAATTAATTTTTTTGTTGACAATTCCAAGAAGCACTTTATCAATGATCATCAGGGAACTTGAAAAAACAGGTTCATTAGTCACAGATCCTAAAGGGTACAGGGGCATGCTTGAGGTCTCAGATAGAAGGAGATAGAGTGCTGGCTTAAAAAAAAAAGCACAGAGTGCGACTTGTGAGTTAAATTTATTTGGAGCAAAATGAGGACTACAGCCTGGGAGACAGCTCCTCAGATAGCTCTGAGAAACTGCTCCAAAGAGGCAGGCGAAATGTCAGTATAGATGTGATATTGGTGAAGGGGGAGTACATGCAATCACGCACATACTTTTTGCAAATGGTGTCCCACTCCTATTCTCCCCTGACATGCTTGTTCAGACATTTCCATCTGTCATCAGGATTATTGACTTAACTTTTTTAAAAAATAATTTATATATTTGGCTGCTCCGGTTCTTAGTTACAGCATTCAGGATCTTTGATTTTCATTGCAGCATTTTGGGATCTAGTTTCCCTGACCAGGGATCAAACTTGGGCTCCCTGCATTGGGAGTGGGAGTCTTAGCCACCGGACCACCAGGGAAGTTCCTGCCTTAACTTTTAAAATTGTCCTCCCCAATTCTATTTTTGCTTCCTAGGAATCACACAAAAGACGTGTGTGCTCAGTCGCTTCAGTTGTGTCCAGTTCTTTGCGACCCATGGACTGTAGACCTCCAGGCTCCTCTCTCCATGGGATTCTCCAGGCAAGAATACTGGAGTGGGTTGCCATGCCCTCCTCCAGGGGATGTTCCCTACCCAGGGATCAAACTCTCGTCTGTTGTGTCTCCTGCATTGGCGGGTGGGTTCTTTACTACTCACACCACCTGGGAAGCCCCACACATCTTTTAAAAATATATATCAGATAATGCTCCTCTTGTAGCTCAAAGCCCTTCAGGGGTTCCCCACTGCACTCAGAGTTAAACCTGATATTCTTATAGTTGCCCAGATAACCCCCATATACTCTGACACTGTTACTTCTCTAATTTTATTTCCTGCTGGTTTCCATCCTCCCCAATTCACTTCCACCATCTTAGGTACTGAGCTTCTGCTGTTGGTTAAAGAGGCCAAACATTTCATGCCTCAGGATCTTTGCACTTGCTGTTCATTCTTCCTCCAGAAATTTTAAGACAGTCCCTAAAATCCTTCAGCCTGATTGCTGGGGGTGGTGGGGGGTGGGTAATGTGGAAATACTGTGTCTAGATAACTCTGAATTTTAGTTTTAAACTGTCATTCCTTCCCTGCCAAACCCCAAGCAGTAAGCATTGTTAGAACCCAAAGGTATCCCGGGAAGGGAACATTTACTTATGGAGGAGAAGAAAAGAGTGGCTTTATTCCTTTTCCGGGCAAAGAGGGAATACAGCAGGCTAGTACCTCATGAACTGTGCCCCACTCCTTAGGGAATAGGGAGAGGTCTTATAGATAGGGCTAATGCTCAGGGGTAGGTGATAAGGATCAATGGAGTGATGGGCTTGAGTTCTTCTGGATCTGGAGCATTGGTGGTGTGGTAAGTAGGAATCAGCATCATCAACCCTCAGGTCCAAATGGTCTGGGGTCTACATGCTTGTGGGCAGCCTACCATTGTTAATCATTAACTTTTTCTACCTGGATTGGGTGTCAGTATCTTGTGTCTGGACTTCATGAGACTCAGGTATTTTTATGTCTCAGTGCAGAAGGAATCCAGGATACTTGTGAGAGATGCAAGTGGGCAGGTAAGGGGGCTTTGCCAGGAAAATGCTTTTTTTAGATAAGAACTATCCAATACAGAAAGGATTATTTTGTGGTTGGTTTCAAGAGCAGCTGCTTGAGACAGCACATGATACCCTTGATCCCCAGCAGATGGCAACACATCATATCTGCCATGTAAATTATCAGTTCAGTTCAGTTCAGTTGCTCAGTCGTGTCTGACTCTTTGCGACCCCATAAATTGCAGCACGCCAGGCCTCCCTGTCCATCACCAACTCCCGGAGTTCACTCAGACTCACGTCCATCGAGTCAGTGATGCCATCCAGCCATCTCATCCTCTGTCGTCCCCTTCTCCTCCTGCCCCCAATCCCTCCCAGCATCAGAGTCTTTTCCAATGAGTCAACTCTTCGCATGAGGTGGCCAAAGTACTGGAGTTTCAGCTTTAGCATCATTCCTTCCAAAGAAATCCCAGGGCTGATCTCCTTCAGAATGGACTGGTTGGATCTCCTTGCCGTCCAAGGGACTCTCAAGAGTCTTCTCCAACTTTATAACATAGGAATTAAGAAAGCTTTAACATTTGTATTTCTCTTCATCCCTCATAAGGGGAAAAATAAAGGAATGCATATTTGTTGGGCATCTACTTTATCAGGCGAATATCAATATACATCTTTGATTTAAATCAGACCATGTCCCTCAACTCTCAGAACTCTCCCAAGCAATCAAATGGGGAATTAAACTAAAACTTAGATGTATATAACTATAGTGTCTACAATTTGGAAAACTCAGCAGGGGCCACAGGACTGGAAAAGGTCAGTTTTCATTCCAAACCTAAAAAAGGCCATGCCAAATGATACTCAAACTACTGTACTGCTGCTGCTGCTAAGTCACTTCAGTCGCGTCCGACTCTGTGTGACCCCATAGACGGCAGCCCACCAGGCTCCCTTGTCCCTGGGATTCTCTAGGCAAAAACACTGGAGTGGGTTGCCATTTCCTTTTCCAATGCATGAAAGTGAAAAATGAAAGTGAAGTCGCTTAGTAGCGTCAGACTCTTAGCGACCCCATGGACTGCAGCCTACCAGGCTCCTCTGTCCATGGGGTTTTCCAGGCAAGAGCACTGGAGTGGGGTGCCATCGCCTTCTCCAACTACTGTACCGTTGTGCTCATTTCACATGCTAGCCAGGTAATGCTCAAAATCCTTCAAGCTAGGCTCCAGCAGTACGTGAACTGGGAACTTCCAGACGTAGAAGCTGGATTCAGAAAGGGCAGAGGGACCAGAGATCAAACTGCCAACATCTGTTGGGTCATATAAAAAGCAAGGGAATTCCAGAAAAACATCTACTTCTGCTTCATTGACTAAAGCCTTTGATTGCATGGATCACAGCTAATGGGAAATTCTTAAAGAGATGGGAATACCAGACCACCTTACCTGCTTCCTGAGAAACCTGTATGCAGGTCAAGAAGCAACAGATGGAATTGAACATAGAACAATGGTCTGGTTCAAAATCAGAAAAGGAATATGACAAGGCTGTATATTGTCACCCTACTTTTTAAACTTATATGCAGAGTACATTATGCAAAATGCTGGGCTGGATGAATCACAAGCTAGGATCAAGACTGCTGGGAGAAATATCAATAACCTCAGATATGCAGATGACACCACTCTAATAGAAAGTGAAGAGAAACTTAAGAGCCTCTTGATGATGGTGCAAGAGGACAGTGAAAATGCTGGCTTGAAACTGAATATTCAAAAAAACTAAGATCATGGTAATCAGTTCCATCACTTCATGGCAAATAAGATGGGGAAAAGTGGAAACAGTGGTAGATTTTATTTTCTTTGACTCCAAAATCACTGTGGGCAGTGACTGCAGCTATAAAACTGAAAGACACTTGCTCCTTGAAAGAAAAGCTATGATGAACCTAGATAGTGTAAAAAGCAGAGATGTCACTTGGCCTACAAAGGTATCATCAAAGCTATGGTACAGATGTGACAGGTGGACCATAAAGAAAGCTGAGCACTGAAGAATTGATGCTTTTGAACTGTGGTGCTGGAGAAGATTCTTGCGAGTCCCTTGGACAGCAAGGCGATTAAACCAGTCAATCCTAAAGGAAATCAACCCTGAATATTCATGGGAAGGACTGATTGCGGAAGTTCCAATATTTTGGCCACTTGATGCAAAGAGCTAACTCATTGGAAAAGACCCTGATACTGGGAAATATTGAGGGCAGGAGGAGAAGGGGTCAACAGAGGATGAGAGGGATGGGTGGCATCACCAATTCAATGGACAAACTCCAGTGAGATAGCGAAGGAAAGGGAAGCCTGGCGTGCTGCCAGTCCATGGGGTTGCAAAGAGTCAGATACGACTAGCGACTGAACAAGTCTCAAGATTAATATACAAATGTAAGACAAATTCTTCCCAGGTGCCGCTAGTAGTAAAGAAACCAGCTGCCAACGCAGGAGACTTAAGAGTTGCGGGGACGATCCCCTGGCTGAGGGCATGGCAATCCACTCCAGTATTCTTGCCTGGAGAATCTCGTGGAGAGAGGAGCCTGACGGGCTACAGTCCATAGGGTCGTAACGAATCGGACACTACTGAAGTTACTTAACACACAGGTTCAAAGATAATAGAAATAAAAAACTGAAGAGGGTTGCATTAGTTATCCACTGCTGCATAACAAACCACCGGCAAACTTAGTATCCCTTTGTGAAAGGAGGTACTAAGGAGTTGCTAGAGCTGGGAGAAAAGCGTTCTCAGAGACTCCCACAGCCTGGCGGCTCCCAGGTGTGCACGAGGACCGGTCCAACCGACTTCAGGGGCCCTGGTTCCCCGGCTCCGCCCGAGCCTCCCGCCTGGCCCCGCCCCCAAGATCCCTATTGGAGCCTGCCCCGCGGGGCCCAACGGCTCCAGTGAGAGGATACTGGGACTCCCCGGCCCCAAGGCTAGAAGATGCTGTGGTCGCCGTTCTCGCCGCCTCAGGTGCTACTAGGCCGCCCCCCGAGTCTTCCCCCTTCTAAGGAAATGGAGTGGGCGTCCCTAGAGCGGCCATCCTTATCGAAACCGCGCCACTGTTTTCCTAGCGATCTGCCTCCAGCACCGAGGAGCAGATCCGTGTGCGGCCCCGCCTCTTGGCGGGCGGGGACTCGGCGAGGGCGAGGAGAAGGTGCTTGTAGGGTGGGGTCTTGGTAAGGGCCTGGAGATGGGGCTCGGAAGGCAGGTGACAGTGCTCACGGAGCGGGGTCTTGAGAAGGGCGGGAAGATGAACCTGTGGGTACGAGGTCTCGGCGGGGGCAGGGGCGTAGGATCCAAGGGGCCGGGTCTGGGCGCGGAGACCGGGCTCAGAGGGGCGGGGTCTCGGCGTGGTTGTGGAATTCTGGGAGGCGGGGCATAGGGGGGCGGGGCGTGGAACTCCAAAGGGCGGGGTCTGAAAGAGGGTGTGGCCTTATGCCTCCGGAGGCGGGGATTCGAGCGACTGGGAATCCAGCTGGCGTTGACCTTCCGTCCTCGTGTCCTTCGGTTCTCGTGATCTGGCCGTTTCGTCCGTTTTTCCAGCGAGAGGCGCCGGTGAAAAAATTTTTTGTGTGTGCCGGTGAAATTTAATCAAGGAGTCCCTTTCTGCCGGCCTTGTACAAGAGAATTTTACTTATACAAGAGACTTTTGCTTTCGTGAGCGGCATTGAGGTGAGGTTAAGATAAACTCTTTTTCAACTTTTATTTGTTTGACAAATTCGTTTGGGAAAATAATTTCAGGATTCTAGGGTGAGTGTAAATAAGCAAGTGTAATAAAAGGCGAAGGAGGAAAAGTGAAAACGTAAATACAGGTCTTAAAGATTATTCAGCTCTTTACATCCAGTCAGCTCCAACTTTCCTCCAGCGGCTATGATTGCTGCTGAGTTTAAAAATATAGGGATCTCTTAATATTGATATTATTAAAAGGGATTTTGGTGTCGTATATTTGTAGTGAAAGCGTGACAAGAACCCAAAGTGAAATACATGCGATTGTATTTCATAAAAACAAAAGGGTTCTTCAGTAAATGGGAGGAAGCAGCTTTCCTAATATTAGTAGAAGAAAATTGAATTTAGTAGCCTTAAACGAGATGTGTTTTGACCAAGTGAGTTTTTTATTTTTTCAGTGAAGTTAAAAACTCATGGGTGAGAAATTGGAGGAAGAATGATTCTGGAGGAAATTCAGCAACATGGGTTCCTTGTTTCTGAAAATACTTCTCATACCTTAGTGTTCAGTCGCTAAGTTGTGTCTGACTCTGCGACCCCATTGCCTGCCTTACCTTTTCTTAAATAACACGAGTGGTTTGTATTGCGGACAGGCATTTAAATTAATTCCAGTGTTAATATTTGTACTGTATCTATTATTGGATGTGTGCACCTTCTTAGTCTAGCTGTAACTGAACATTGTCCAGGGCACTCAAGAAAACTTGCTGAGTGTGAGCCAAACCTAAGTCAATGAATGGGCACCAGAAAAATAAAAAATGCACAGTGCTGTCTCCACCAAGTAGGCTATTTAGAGGAGAAACTGATGTGAAACTGATATGAGGGCCTATAATGGACAGATGAGCTTAATTGTATGGACAAGCAGGGAAGGAGGCTTGATATTAGGAGGCACTGATATTTAAGAACTGAAAGATAAGTAGGACAGAGCTGGGCAGAGGCTGTGGAAGAAGGGGGTCTGAGAGGTGGAAGAAAGTTCAGAATCCCAGAAGCAGGACAGAGCCTGGTGTATTGCTTGAATGAAGGAAAGAGAGACCTGACCTGGAAGGGCAGAGAGTGATGAGAAAAGAAGGGGCAGTGTTGCCTGAAATGTGGGTTCACCTCTTGGTGGGCATCTAGCCAAATGACATAACCAAGCCAAAGAGCAGGAGAGGTAAGGATTTATTACTTACGGCAAGTAAAGAGGACACTGGGATTTTTCCCAAAGCAATGACTCCTTGAACAGCAAAATTGGGGTAGTTTTAAGCTAAGGGTACATTCATACTCATGAAGGGGGTTGAGCAGAAGAGAACTCAGCATGGAATTGGGGTAGAGGTTGCCATTTGTCCTTATGCAATTTTTAACACTTTAGTTGTCTTCCATCTGTAGTTGTTTGTGGCTGCAATCTCATGCCTGCTACTTTCTGGATAAGAGTTCTAACTGTAGAGAGAGACGAGAAGGAATCATTTTTGGTGTATGTAGAAAGGGGAAGTGAATATTTCTAAAAGAAAGGGGAAGTGAATATTTCTAAAAGAAACAGTGCTGTGCTTTTCAGAGTAAATATTGCAGTTAAAAACAGAAAGTGAAAATGTTACATGCCCTGTATCTTTTGTTCTATGCCAAGTTGAAACGTCATTTTGCATGGTATTGTTATTTTTTAAATTTTTAAAAAATAAAGATGAAAATCTATTTGTTTATTTTTAATAGTTTATTTATGTATTATTTGGCTGCACCAGGTCTTAGTTGAAGCATACGGGATATAGTTCCCCCGACCAGGAGCAGAATTCAGACTTCTCTGGAGGCTCAGACGGTAAAGCATCTGCCTACGATGCGGGAGACCTGGGTTCGATCCCTGGGTGGGAAAGATCCTCTGGAGAAGGAGATGGCAACCCATTCCAGTATTCATTCTTGCCTGGAAAATCCCATGGGAGGAGCCTGGTAGGCTACAGTCCATGGGGTCGCAGAGTCCATGGGGTCGCAGAGTCCATGGGGTCGCAGAGTCCATGGGGTCGCAGAGTCCATGGGGTCGCAGAGTCCATGGGGTCGCAGAGTCCATGGGGTCGCAGAGTCCATGGGGTCGCAGAGTCGGACAGGACTGAGCCACTTCACTTCATTGATAACACCGAATCTTAGCCACTGGACCACCACGAAAGTCCCTAGTGTTATTTTCTTTAAACAATTAGTCAAAACACATTTTATTTCAGCTAAGCTTGCCTGGTGGCTCAGACAGTAAAGAATCTGCCAGCAATGCAGGACATGTGGGTTTGATCCCTGGATTGGGAAGATCCCCTGGAAGAGGAATGGCAACCCATTCCAGTATTCCTGCCTGGAGAATTCCATGGACAGAGGAGCCTGGCGGGCTACAGTCCATGGGGTCGCAAAGAGTTGGACACAACTGAGGGACTAACACTTTCACTTTTCACAACTTCCATAAAGTAGGAATAGTAGAGGGAATATTTATATTATTGAAATAAACTGAATATGAAAAAATTTAAGTAATTCAGGAAACTGTAGAGTAAATATATCAACATTTCCCTTCATATTTCCCCTGCCAAATGCCCATGAAACAGTGTTGTGCTCTTCTCCAGAGGGTCCCAGTGTTACCTATCTCAGTAGGCCTTTGCAGTTTGTTTTACAAATTATAGTAAATGATATATAACATAAAATTTTCCTTTTAAATTTTTTTAAGTTTTTTTTTTTTTTTTTTTACGTAAACCATTTTTTTTTAAAGTCTTTATTGAATTTGTTACAGTATTGCTTCTGTCTTTTGGCCCCAAGTCATATGGGATCTTATTAGCTCCTACCCAGGGATCCAGCCCTCACCCCCTGCATTGGAAGGTGAAGTCTTAATTGCTGGACAAGCAGGGAAATCCCAGTTTTTAACCTTTTTTGAGGGTACTTTTCAGTAGCATTAAGTATATTCACATTGTTGTGCAGTCAGCACCACCATCCATCTCCAGAACGTTTTCATTTTCCCAAATGGAAACTGTACCCATTAAACAGTAACTCCCTGCTTTCTTTCTCTGTGGAGTTGACCCTTAGCTACATACCTCAGATAAGTGGGATCATCTGATATCCATCCTTTTGTGTCCAGCTTATTTCACTTAATATTTTCAAAATTCTTCCATGTTGTAGCATTTGTCAGAATTTCATTCCTTTATAAGGCTGAATGGCTTCCCTGATAACTCAGTTGGTAAAGAATCCACCTGCAATGCAGGAGACCCCAGTTCAATTCCTGGGTAGGGAAGATCCACTGGAGAAGGGATAGGCTACCCACTTCAGTATTGTTGGGCTTCCCTTGTGGCTCAGCTGGTAAAGAATCTGCCTGTAATGTGGGAGACCTGGGTTCAGTCCCTGGGTTGGGAAGATCCCCTGTGCTGAGGTCCAGTCCCGGTGGATCCAGGGAATTCGAAGTGGGGACTGCGTCGGCGATCAGAAAGCTTCAGCTTATTTAAATGTAATTAAAGATATAAAGAGTGGTTAAGGATAGCTCAGTGAGGAAATTCAGTGGAGAAAAGAGGCTGAATAATTCAGCCAGAAGGTGAGAGAAAGAACGACATAGGGAGACCAAGTTTCGGTGAACAAGGCCCACACTTTATTTTCCAAAATAGTTTTTATACCTTAAGTTATGCATAGAGGATAATGGGGGAAGGGGTAGAGTCATGCAAGGACAGCAGTTCCTGATCCTAATCGAAGCCAGGCTTTCAGACTTATCATATGCAAAAGTTTAGGTGATTTACATCATCTTCTGGCCAGGAGGCCTGTTAAACATTTTAAGAAACTTATTTTTCTCTAAAGGTGATTATTCTAAAGTCAGGCGCCAGCCTCCAAAAAAGCATTGGATAAAGTTGCATTCCTATAGGGCAAAGGTGAGGTGGGCTCAATCAAGAAAAGAATTAACTCAAGGGTCCAAGGTTACAAACATTGAGGCTACTACTTACATTTCTATACACCCATTATATCAATCAATACACTGCCAAGGACACAGTAGCTAAGGGTTATGGAGACTTAGCAGCAAACATCGGCCCAACAAGTGAAAAACCCTTCACCAATACAGTTTCTAATCAATCTTTTAACTACTCAAAGGAATCTGTGTTTAGACAGTTTAGAACATCTCCTGCCTCTCACAGTTGGGAGGCTCTGAACAATCACATGTAGCCGGAAAAACCTATTCAGGCAGGCTAGAGGATTTCCAAAGGAGTTTGTAGGTTGAAACACTGTCACACCCAGGAATTATTAACTGGAGCTGTAAGCTAACTCTTTTTTCAGAGAGAGGTAGTGGGGGACAGCCCCCCGTAAAGTCAGAGGTGTAGGTGAAAGCACAAAGCAGAAAGTAGGCAGACTCTGGTTTTGGGGGTAGATGCTCGAGAATTTCCAGAGGGACTCCTGAGGCTTGATCCCGCCTTTGCATATGCCGAGCCTCCTTCCTCATGACCTTTGCCATGGGCGGAGTTCCTCATGCTGGCTCCTGGCAGTGATAGAATTCCAGTTGAGCTATTCCAGATCCTGGAAGATGATGCTGTGGAAAGTGCTGCACTCAATATGCAATATGCAGTATGCACTCAATATGCAATATGCCGGCTCCCGGCACCCTGGAGAAGGGAAGAGGTTCCTACTCCAGTATTCTGGCCTAGAGAATTCATGGGGTTGCAATGAGTTGGACACGACTGAGCGACTTTTACTTTTCATATTCCACAGACAGAAAAGCCTGGCGGGCTACAGTCCATGGGGTCACAAAGAATTGGACACGACTGAGCGACTAATACACAAGGCTGAATAATATTCAATTGTAAGTATACACATGTTGCTTACCCATTCATCTGTTGATGGACATGAGGGCTTTTTCTACCTTTCCTCTATTGTGAATGATGCAGCTATGAATATTCATGTGCACATATCTGTGTGAGTCTCTGTTTTCAGTTCTTTTGGATGTGTATACTATTGCTGGGTATACAGATCCAAAAGAATGGAAAAACTCGAATTGCTGGGTCTGTGTTAAGGTAGTTCTGTAATTCGGTTTTTGAGGAACCGTTACACTTTTCAACAGTAGCTGCACATTTCACACTCCTACCAGCAATGCATAAGTGTTCCAGTTTCTCCACATTCTCTTCAACAATTGTTAGTTTTTTTTCTTTTGATAAGAGCCATCCTACTGTGTATGAAGTGATGTCTCGTAATTTATTTTTCTTTTTTGCCCCACCAGCCTGTGGGATCTTAGTTCCCTGACCTGGAATCCAACCCATGCCCTCTGGAAGCGTGGAGTCTTAACCACCGGATTGCCAGGAAAGTCCCTCAATATGGTTCATGTTTGCATTTCCCTAATGATTAGTGATGTCAAGCATCTTTTTGTGTGCTTACTGGCCATTTATGTATTTTCTTTGGAGAAGTATTCATTGAAGGCTTTTTCCTCACAGTCATTTTTAACACGTACATATATTTTATAAGCTTCCCAGTGGTAAAGAATACACCTGCAGTGCAGGAGTTGCAGGTTTGCAATGCAGGAGACTTGGGTTTGATCCCTGGATTGGGAAGGTCCCCTGGAGGAGGGAATGGCAACCCACTCCAGTATTCTTGTCTGGAGAATTCCATGGACAGAGGAGCCTGGTGGGCTATAGTCCTTGGGGTCCAAGGAATTGGACGTGGCTGAGCCACTGAGCATATACATATATTATAGATTATGTAAACGTATTGAATACTTCAAGATCTATGTCAGTTTTTTGGTTTTAAAGGCCATAATCATATCCCACATACAAATATCTGGTCATTCTTTAGCCCCTTGCTATACTCTAATGGATATTTTGGTTTGTTCCAGTTTTTACCCATTATAAACAGTTTGTACAATAGTAAACAAGCTTGAATACACACACACATCTATTTATCTGTCTATATCTGCACAGTTGCCAAGGTTTCTCTTAGCTACAGTCCTGCAAGTTGCTAGTTGAAGGCATGGGGATATTTAAAATTTTTATACACATAAATTCGAATTATCCCCAGCACAGTCCCAACTACCACGGGCCCCTGGTCATCTTTGTCATCTGTGGCAAAGAATTTTTTCTACTGGGTACTGAGGGCAGGTGGCTGCCTGAACCTGGAGCCCAGATAAGACATCCCTGGGGCACTTCCCTGGTGGTCCAATGGCTAAGACTCCATGCTTCCAACCCAGGGGGTCCGGGTTTGATCCCTGGTCAGGGAATTAGACCCCACATGCTATAACTTAGAGCTAGCGTAGGCCCTCTCCCACTTCCCTCAAAAAGAGACATCCCCTGAAGCCCTCTCTCAGCCTGCTGGTCTACCACATTTTGAAATTATTCTCTCCAACCCCTGTCACTCCCACAAGCCTGAGAATAGGCCTTGATATCCCTCTTGCAAAAACAAAAAACAACAAAAAAAATCCCCTCTGCTGTATCAAACCTCTCTCTGAGGGAGTCTGCCTTGTAGGGGTGGCCCTGCCCCAAGAGGAAATTTCCTTTACCTTCCTGAAACCTCCAGCTGACAACAGCCCCCTCCTCTTTTGCCAAGGAGTGGGGAGAGCATAGTCAGAGTGAATAAACGCCCCTCACCCTCTGTCCTCCCAAGTTCACTAGTGCCTGAGCTTTCTGGGATGTGTGTGTAGTGTGTATGCTCAGTTGTGTCTGACTCTGCGACCCCACAGACTGTAGCCTGCCAGGCTCCCCTGTCCATGGGATTCTTCAGGCAAGAACCTTGGAGTGGGTTGCCATTACCTTCTCCAGGGGATCTTCCCAACCCAGAGACTGAACCCAAGTCTCTTGCATCTCTGGATTCTTTACCACTGTGCCACCTTGGATAACTCTTTTAAATTTGATGGGAAAATATGCTATTTGTTAAATCTGTAAAATACACTATGCATATGTGTGTGTAAAGTATATATGATATATACATATTAATTTTCACATGTTATACAAAATACATATATTTTTGCCTCTGCCAAACCTCACCTTGAACAAACTTGCTTCTCCTCCATCTTTCCCTCTCAAGTAGTGGTCATCTCTTAGCCAGTGTGCTAATATTGTAAGGAGAGGCTTGCTGTAGGCTGAAACCTCCCATCCTAGGGTCAGGCTCTTTTTTTCATTTTGGCTGCACAATGCAGCATATGGGATTTTCGTTCCCAAACAGGGATTGAACTTGTGCCCCCTGCATTGGAAGTTTGGAGTCTTAACCACAGGGCTGCCAGGGAAATCCCAGGTCAGGCTTTCTTTGATAGGAAAGAATAAACAAGGCTGAGAAGTGGGATGACTGGTGGGGTGGTAGGGTAGTTTGTTAGGGCGGACAGCTGGTTTCCAGGTTCACGGGTGGGTCAAAGTTCAATGACCCAGGAGACTTGGGGGTTGGGGGGTGGGGAGAAGCCTGACTGAAGCTTGGTAAAGTTTTGTCCAGGCTGTTCAAGGGGGACAGACAGTTCAGCTACTCATTCACAAGACAGATATTGGGAATTCGGATAGCCTCTGCCTGGCCTTGTCCTAGGTAAACAGAGGGGTCATCCTTGGGTCTACCTGAGTTGTATGGGGAAGGGTGTTTCATTTCAGGGCACAAAGGGTTGGAGGGGCGGTTCTTACCCATCACTGTTTTCTAGGATCACAGGGCTCAGGTATAAAGTTCAGTTGTTGGGAATTCTCTGGTTGTTCAGTGGTTAGGACTCAGCGCTTTCACTGCTGGGGCCCAGGTTCAATCTCTGGTCGGGGAATTAAGATCCTGCAAGCTGTGCCTTCCTCCCTTCCCCAACTCCAAAAGTTCAACATTGTGAATATAAAGGATCCAGTGGTCCTTCCTTGGTTTCTTTACCTTCTCCCGTTGGCTGAAGGTCTCCCGCAGCTCCGCTTCTACCCCAGTTGAATTCCCTAGCAAATCCTTTGGTCTTTCCTCTGATGCATATACCATACTAATGACTTAGAATAGTCTGCTGCTCCTGGCCTCTGCCAAGGCATTCTGGGCCCTGCCACTGCTGCTTACCAGCCCACTGCTTCTATTTCTGCCCTCCCCAGTTCTGTCCTGTGAACAGCAGTAAATATGATCTTAAAAAAATAAAAACAGGAACAGAATACTCTTGGTGCCTAATTCTTCTGCTAAGCTAGTCATGGGGTATAAATCCACATGTCCCTTTGCCCTGGTCTTTTATTATTATTTATTTACTTTTGGCTGCACTGGGTCTCTGTTGCTGCGGGTGCATTTCTCTAGTTGGGGGTGAGTGGTGGGGTGGGGTCGCGGGGTGGCTACTCTGTTACGTTGCATGGGCATCTCATTGCCGTGGCTTCTCTTGTTGTGGAGCGTGGGCTTAGTTGCCCTGCAGCATGTGGAATCTTCCTGGACCAGAGATCAAACCCGTGTCCCCTGTGTTGGCAGGAGGACTCTTAACCACTGGACTACCAAGATAGTCCATCCTTTGCCCTGTCTTGACTCAGCTCCTGGTCCCTCTGCTCCTTCAGTTTTCCTCCCTAGACACTCCAGTCACCAAGCTCCAGCCACTCCCACACGGGCTTTCTTCCCCCTTGAGCCCCCTCCCAGAGCTAGTTCGTGCCCTGGCCAGTATTTTGAGACCCTCTTCCTCTAGGGCTTCCAAAGGCCAGGACGAAGTGAGAGTGGAGCCCCAGGAGCCCCTGCGTTCCAGGATCAATGCTTTTTAGGGTTTTGGATATTTGGGGGATAATATTGTATTATTCTTGCTTCCTTCCTTCCCCCCTCCCTCCCATTTTTTTTTTTTTTTTTTTGGCTGTGCCTTACCAAGGATAGAACCCTGGCCCCCTGCACTGGGAGTACAGGGTCTTAACCCCTGGACTACCAGGGACATCCTGTTCCTTTTTCTTTCTTTTTTTTCCCCCTTGCCAAGTGGCTTGTGGGATCTTAGTTCCCCCACCAGGGATTCAACCTGGGCCCTTGGCAGTAAAAGCCTGGAGTCCTAGCCACTGGATTGCCAGGGCATTCCCCTCCTTGTTTTTGCTTTATAAACTTGGACAATCGACTTGCAAAACTGTTCTGAAACTTGATTACCCACAATAGTCACGGGAGATTACTAAGCTTCCCCTGGGTGGCAAGGTCCACAGGCCTCTTTTCTAATTGTGAGAGAGACAGGGCCTCCCTGGCCTTTTAGGAAACCTGCCTGAAGGCAGGTGGGTGGGCTTGCCTTTGCTTCATTCAGGGTCATGTGAAGCAGTGTCCAGGCTTGGGTGGAGTGGAATCTAGGCTTGGCCTGTTTCTCACAGCATCTCCCTTGTCCTCCAGCTGTACCTGCTTAGGATCCCACCTGTCACCAGCAGGGGAACGTGGAGGAGGAAGCAATGGCTGCAGAGCTGCCAACAGCCTGGTCAGAGGTAACTGGAAATCCCCTTCCATCCAACATGGCATCTCCCTTCCTTGAGGGTGGGTGGCCTGGAGCCTCAAATCCCACTGGGACTTGTCCCTACTCTTCCTCTAATGGTGGTGAAGGAGCTTCCCAGAGAATGCTGGCATTGCCTCAGTATTTATGAACTTTTCTCAGTATAGTCACTTCTGGGCTGTGACAGAAAACCAAGAAAATCTATGAGACCACTTTGTCTCAGGAACTCTTGGGAACATCACTCATTCATTTATCTAAATTAAAAAAAAAATTAAAATTTGTCACCATTTGTTTATTTAAAAATAATTTATATTGGAGTATAGTTGCTTTAACTCATTCATTTACCAAGTATTCTTCCAGGACCTTGGGGAGCTCAGGGCTGGGTGTTACCTGACTGAGGGGACCCAGGCAGGATGGGTTCACAGACTAGCTGGAGAGGAGTTCAAGTGTGTGTTGAAAAATTAACATATCGATGGGGCTACATGGGGCTGCTGAGGTCAAGTTCACCTTTCTGTCTGAACTTCCCAAGCCTCAGTCATCTGGCTCCATCTTCCTGATGCCCTGGCCTCATGGGACACTGATGGAGATGAGCCTGTGATGTTTCAGGACCCAGTAACCTTCGAGGAAGTGTCAGTGGACTTCTCCCAGGAGGAGTGGGCCCAGCTGGCCCCCGCTCAAAAAATTCTGTACCAAGACGTGATGCTGGAGAACTACAGGAACCTGACTTCTGTGGGTGAGTGTGGTTGGCCACCTCTCTTCGTTAGTAGATTTTGTTTTTCAGAGCTATCAGTGGTAGCTTACACGTCTGGGAGTTTACATGTCTGAAGTAAGGTCCTGGAGCAACACCCCCCAACATGTACACAATGGGCAGGATGTCATTCATATTTTTTTTTTTTTTTAAGCAGATTTATTATTTTTAAAAATTATTTATTTATTTTATTTTTTTGGCTGCACTGGGTCTTTGTTGCTACGTGTGGGTTTTCTCTAGTTTCAGCGAGTGGGGGCTACTCTTCATTGCAGTTCACAGGCTTCTCATTGTGGTGGCGTCTCTTGTTGCAGAGCACAGGCTCTAGGGTGCAAGGACTCAGTAGTTGTAGCGCACAGGCTTAGTTGCCCCTCAGCATGTAGAATCTTCCTGGAGCAGGGATCAAACCCATGTCCCATGTGTTGGCAGGTGGCTTCTTATCCACTGTACCACCAGGGAAGTGCCATTCATAGGTTTTTGCTGCAAACCTTTCTCAAGCACCTGCTGTGTTGCAGGAACTATCCTTGCTCTTGGGAGGAGCATGTGGTCTATCCTTAAGAAGTGATATTGTAGGGACTTCGCTGGCAGTCCAGTGATTAGGGCTCAACACTTCCTCTCTGGAAGGGGAAAAGGTTTGATCCTTGGTTGGGGAACTAAGCTCCTGCAAGCTTTGCAGCATAGCCAAAAAAAAAAAAAAATTGACTGTGTAGAATGGGGGTGAGCACTCTTTTTGTTAAGCGGCCAGGGAGTAAATATTTTCAGCTCAGTGGACCCTGGGTCTCTGTTGCAACTGCTGAATGCTGTCACTATGGTGCCGAAGCCACCGCAGATAGCATATAAACAAATAGTCAGGGCTGTGTTCCAATACAACTTGACTTACAGAAGCAGGTGGCTAGTGCCTGGGCTGCAGTCACCAGCCCCTAGTCTCCTGTCTTCCTTTTGAGAGTGAAGATTTATTCATTATATCAACCTGATTTTCTTCATGATCGGAAGCTTTCATGCCCCTTCTGTGTGTCTCTGAGCTTGGGTCTGAGGATCCCTGATCCCTGGAGGGCATGATGTGAGACAGAGTTTTGGGTCTTGGGTTATTATGTTGGGCTTCCCAGGTGCCTCAGTGGTGAAGAATCCACCTGCCAGTGCAGGAGATGTAGGTTTGATCCTGGTCTGGGAAGATCCCCGGAGAAGGAAATGGCAACCCACTCCACTATTCCTGCTTGGGAAATCCCATGGACAGAGAAGCCTGATGGGCAACAACCCATGGGGTCACAAGGAGTGGGACATGATTGAGTGACTGAACAACAACCATCATTATGTTACTGCTCTTGGGGCCACACATGCTGAAACTGTTGGCCCTACTCTGGGCGGAGTTTCCGTGCCGACCCTGCACACCCCCCACCTCATGTGTATTTCCCCACGTGCCAGGGTATCATCTCCGCAAACCCCGCCTGCTCACCCAGGAGGAGCTGAGAACACGGAAGAGGAGACTTCTCCAAGACACCTGTGCAGGTGAGCCCTGGGGAAAAGGAGCCCCTTTATAGAGTTTCTCAAAGGTCATTTTTGTCTGAGAAATTGTGTCCAGCCACTTGGGGTGAATTTCCTCTAGAAACTTCTGCTTTCCTTCCTCTCCTTCCCTTCTCTCTTTTCTCTCCCACTTTTTTTTTTTAAATTGAAGTATAGCTGATTTACAATGTTGGATACATTTCAGATATACAGCAGAGTGATTTGGTCATACATACATGTTGTTTTAGTCGCTAAATCATGGCCACCTCTTTGTGACCCATGGACTTAGCCCACCAGCCATATGTGTATTAATATATATGTATACAGGGTATCCCTGGGGGCTCAGTGGTAGAGTTCTATCCCTGGGTTGGGAAAATCCCCTGGAGAAGGAAATGACAACCCACTCCAGTATTCTTGCCTGGGAAATCCCATGGACAGAGGAGCCTGTTGGGCTACATAGTCCATGGGGTTGCAAAGAGTTGGATATGACTTAGCGACTAAACAACAACAACATTTATGTATATATCTATATTCTTTTTTTTTGTTTGATTCTTTTCCATTGTAGGTTATTATAAGATTTGAACATAATTCTTGCTGTTTCTACCACTTTTGCTCTAAGAATAAGCTCTGTCCTGCTTTCTCTTTTTTTAAAATTCATTTTTATTGGAGTATAGTTGACTTACAATGCTGTTAGTTTTAGGTATTCAGCAGTACCTAACTAGTTATGCACTAGTTATGCATACACATATATCCATTCTTTCTTAAGTCCTTTTCCCATATAGGCCATTACAGAGTACTGAGTACTGCTTCCTCTTTCCAGAACATTCCCAGGTGTGCTATTTTCCCATTTTCCCACTGTCCTCAAAGTGTATTTGCCCTCTTTTAGACTATTAGCAGTTGTCTCATTCTTAACAGAACTGTTCCCTGGCCCGTCACTTGCCATTTTCACCCCTTGTTTGCATGCTTGTCAAATTCTCTACCTTGCTGTAATCCTAAGTCTGTCTTTAACTGCTGGTGTATTCTTCCCTGTCACATTGACTGAGAAGAGTCAGTATATGAAAGAAAAACTCCATGGGCCTCTGTTTGTTGTTTTATGTTATCTAACCATTTATTTCTCCATGAACTTAAACCTTTTTTCTTCTGATCATTTCAGACCAGAATTCTCAGCTTAAAACCAAAGAGACCACGGCTGAGAGGAATAAAGTGTGGGAAAAACCATTTACTGGCAGGAAAGGGGTAAGGCTCATGAGGGCTCATTGCTGGTTCTCTGCAGGAGGAAATTGCCATGAGACAGACAAGCAGCACAACCTGGGGAGACACGAGGGGCCAGTAGCCTTCACCTAAGATAAGTCATGTCTCAGGAGAGAGTCTAGGGTGCCATGAATTTGGGTAGTATCCTAAACTGATTTCAATAGTGATTCATAGAGAGATAGATCCCACAAGTAAGCAGGTCTGTATATATGACTTAGAATTGAATTTTTGTTTTACAAAACTATCAGAAAAAAAAAGTCAGTACATAAGAAGTCTTATGAATGCAGCCATGATGGAGCCTTATGGTAGAGCATTCCCTGTATTTACCTGGTGGCTCAGATGGTAAAGAATCTGCCTGCAGTGCAGGTGACCCAGGTTCAGGACCTGGGTTGGGAACATACCCTGGAGAAGGGAATGGCTCCCACTCCAGTATTCTTGCCTGGAGAATTCCATGGACAGAGGAGCCTGGCAGGGCTACAGTCCATGGGGTCACAAAGAGCTGGACCCGACCGTGCGACTAAACACTTTCACTTCATTAAGTCTACTCAATTTGAACTCAGACAGGGCAGAAGCAGTGCACGTGCTCTGAAAATTGTAGCAATTTCTAAGGTAGGAATTTGATTTCTTTACACCACACACTTCCTATGGGGGAGAATTCCCATGAGTGCAATGAAAGTGAGAAAGCCTTTAGTTACTGCTTATCTCTTCATTGACAGCTACCAACTCAACCTAGAAAGAAGTCCCATGAACACAGTCTGTGTGGAAAAGCCATCAGAAGAAATCCTGACCTGACTACTAAGAGGAATTACACAGGTGTGAAACGTGATGAATGTAAATAATGTGGGGAAGTATTTAGTTATCCTTCCTTCCTTGGGGTCCACGTGCGATCACATGCTGGTGAGAAAACCTACAAATGTTCTCAGTGTGGGAAGGCTTTCAGTTGCAACTCCTTTCTCGGGCCGAACGTGTTAACTCATCCTGGAGAGGAACTGTGTCTAAGTGTAGCTAGTGTGGACAGATCTTCAGCTCTACCTCGAGCCTTGCTGTACCCAAGAGGATGCACACTTGGGAGAAGCTGTATGAATGCAGTGACTGTGGGAAGGCCTTCGGCAGGAGCAGTGACCTGACAGTGCATAAGAGAGTACACATGGGAGAAATGCCACCAGTGCAGTGACTGCGGCAAAACCTCTAGCAGAAAGTTCTTTCTGATGGCACACGTGAGAACCCATACTGGGGAGAAGCCCTACCCATTCAGTGACTGCAGAAAAGCCTTCCATAAGAGCTCTAAGGCAACTGCCCACAAGAGGCTACATGCAAGAGGGAAGACGTAGCAGTGTCGGAAGCTTTCCAGTCATTCATCACGTAGGAAACACGTGAGGATGCACACTGAAGACAAGTCTGGGAGTGGAAGCAGAGAAAGGCTCATCGATCCCACAGGAGAGCAACTGTGAATAGCTTTGGTATGGGGGGAATCCTGCTGGGGCTTAAACTACTGCACAAGGAAATTCAGAGTGGCAGAGAAAACATATAAACGTGAAGAATGTGGGTTTGCTTTTATTAGGTCCTATCTTGAAGCTGGAAATCTAGCTCATTAATTTTCAGTCTGTGTTTTTGAATTTAAGCAGTTAAGGCCATAGATATCCTGCTAAATACCCCATTTGGCTACATTACATGTGTGTGTGCTCAGTCCTGAAGCTGTGTCTGACTCTTTGCCACCCTAGGACTGTAGCCCTCCAGGCTCCTCTCTTCATGGGGTTTTCCAGGCAAAAATACTGGAGTGGATTGCTATCTCCAGGGGATCTTCCTGACTCAGGAATCAAACCTGCGTCTCCTGCATTGGCAGGTAGAGTCTTCACCACTGAGCCACCAGTTGAACTTGCACATGGGTTTTGAGCTAAGGTTTTTAAAACTTTGGTTTAGTTCTAAGTGTCATCTGATATATCTGTTAGACCTGTTTTAACTCAGTGTCACTTTTTAAGCCTATCAAAATACTACTTCACTTGAATTTCATCCAAACTCTTTCCTTCCCCCCAATCTTCTAATATCCCTATGTCTTCCGTGGTTTGGTGGGACACCTGGTGGTTCCTCAGGTATGTCGTTTCCTCTGTAACAAGTTGGTAAATCCAACTTTGTCAGACTATAGGTTTTGTCCCTGGTGGTCTTTGGCTGATTTGTGTTGGGACAATAATGTGTAGTCACATTATTATTCTATTATATAGAATACACTCTACTAGTTATGAGAATATATTTAGATTCTTGTCTTCTAAAATGTTCCTAAAACACCCTTCTAAAATGTCTTCTAAGCTGTTTTCCTATCCATTGTTGATTTTTATTTATGGTGTCAGGTTTTGTTGTTCAGTCGCTAAGTCGAACATAATTTCTGTTCAAACTTGGGAGATGAACTCCAGGAAATGGAATTTTGTGCTAATAGTTGAACGACAGTTTTTTAAACATCTCTGTTCCCCTATTTCCAAGACCAAGAAAAGAAATCTTTAAATGTATTTTTCATGCAGACAGCTGTTTCTTTGAATCTCTCTCTGGAGAATGATGTTTAATTTTATAATTCTGTCTGAAAACTTACCTTGCATGTAAAATGTACCATTTTAAATGTACAGGTTGATGAAATTTGACCAGTGTGTAAACCCCTATAATCACCACCTGAATTAGGATATAAAACATTACCATCTTCCCAGAAAGAATAACATTGATTTTGCCCATCATTAAGAAAGCTGTAAACTGTGGAAACGAAAATGCTTTTGTGTTCCATAATAAAAGCAATTTGACAGGGAAAAAAAAATTCCCTGGTGGAAATTTCCAGTGGGTAGGACTCCATGCTTTACTGCAGGAGGTGCATGTTCTATCCCTATTTGGGGAACTTAAGATCCCGCAAGCTGCCTAGCGGCAAAAAACAACAAAAACCCTCAAAAAACAACATGACTTTAAGCCTGGCAGTGTAACCTGAGCAGACAGCCTAGAAGCATGTGTGATGTGCCTCATCACACATGCCTGCATCACACGACGTGATGTCCTTCTCAATGCCCTAATCAAGAGCTTTGCACATGACTCTAAACACCTTAAAGCAGTTGCGTTGGGGGTTAATTTGCAGGGCAGATTTACTGTTCTAGCTTAGGCCCGTCTGATGTATTTCTTTCTCAGCCCTTCAAAACAATAGGGTTTTAAAAAATTGTATATTTAAATTTATTTATTTGGCTGTGCCAAGTCTTCGTTGTGATACATGTGATCAGGTTCCCCAACCAGGGATCAAACCCAGGCTGCCTGCATAGGGAGCACAGAGTCTTAATCCCTGGACCATCAGGGTAAGTCCCCCCGCACACACACTAGTTTAACTCTTTGTATTTTGTGCATATTTCTAAATCTACACTTTAAGACAGAGGTCTGCAAACTTTTTTGGTAAATGGGGAGCTATTAAATATTTTTGATTTGGTGGGCCAGATGATCTTTGTTACAACTACTCAGCTCTACCATGTGGCACAAAAGTGGTCACAGAAAATACATAAATAAACAGGTGTGGCTGTGCACCATCAAAACTATACAAAAACAGAAGCCAGGCTGGCTTATCCTTATTTTAAGGCAGAAGTTGTATTAAGAAAGAGGAAAAGGAGACTCGTGCTTTCAAAAAGCACTGAACCTTATTGGCTTATTTATTATTAAAAAAACAAAACACATGCAGAACTTTGAAGTGTGGACACTGGATCCTCAATATGTAAGAAACTGGGAATTTCCTGACGGTCCAGTCGTTAGGACTTGGCGCTTTCACTGCAGTGATTCCGCGTTCAGTCCCTGGTTGGGGAACTAAGATCCCACAAGCTGAGAGGCCTGGCCAAAAGTTAAAAATATTAAAAAAAATTAATTTCGATGGACAAATGTAATCTTGAGGGAAAAGGGGAACTAGGAAATGCTGCTTCCAAAGTTCAGAGAACACACATTGTTGGTGGGACCCTAAAGTGGTGTTGGTCGTAACAGAAAACTACTTGACCCCCAAGAGAAATCAAAAGCTGTTCAAAGACTTGTGCACAAGTGTTCATAACATGTGTCATGATAGCCAGAAAGAGAAAACCCCAAATTTCCCTTTGGGGAATTGGAGAATGGATTAATAAAATATAGTTAACTATACAATGAAATATTATTTGGCCATACAAATAAATGAAGTTTTTTTTTTTTTTTCTCTCAATTTTTTAACTGTGCCATGCAGCATGTGGGATCTTAGTTCCCCAGCTGGGGATAGAACTTGTGCAGTGGAAGCTTGGTGTCTTAACCACTTGACCACCAGGGAAGTCACAGAAAGGAATGAACCTCGCCAAACATGCTCAGTGAATGAAACCAGTCACAAAGCACCACAGACTGTACTATCCCATTTATGTGACATATCCAGATTAGGCAGAGAAGCCATAGAAACATAGAGTAGGTCCATTTTTGCCTGGGCTGGTGGGGAGAACCCAGTGAACTGTGCAGGCATGAGGGATCTTACTGGGGTAATGGAAATGTTCTAAAACTGGTTCATGCTGATAGCTGCACAGTGTGATGAATGTGAACGTGGAGTCAGTCGTGTCTGACTCTTTGTGACCCCATGGACTGTAGCCTACCAGGCTCCTCTGTCCATGGGATTTTCCAGGCAATCGTACTGGAGTGGATTGCCATTTCCTTCTCCAAGGGATCTTCCCAACCCAGGGATCGAACCCGGGTCTCCCGCATTGTAGACAGACCACTAAAAATCATTTGAGCTGTACATTTCAAATGTGTGAGTTTTATAGTATGTAAGTGATACCCCACTAAAGTTGTTTTAAAAGGTTCTTCCAATGTGCATTCATTTTGGTAAACATAGCTACCGTCTTCATCATGGCAGGATAGACCCATAATACTATTTTGAAGTCATCTTGTAATTGTGGCATTCCTTGGAGAGGACAGTCACGGTCTTGTTTTCTCAAATGCTGGCATTCAGTTGTTAATGAATCTTTTTTAGATTGAATGAATGATCTAAAGAGGGCAACACTCTTTAACGCATTTATTGGGGTTCAGTTGGGGGTATTTATCTTGGCAGTGTCATCTTTTCTTTCAGGGTCTTCTTCCTTTTAACCCACAGTTTCCATGCTACACTTTTGATTCTTTTCCTTGTGTTATTTAGAAGTCTTTTTGGACTTTTTGTGAGAAATGGCATGGTTTTCTTTCCTAGAATACTTCACAGGGTATTTCTGGAGAAGACCTAGAGGTATATGTATCTTGCTGGTCCTCATAGAGTTCTCTTTGTTGAGCCTATTCATAGCAAATTGGATATACTCCTTCCTGTCTAATAACTGATGGGTAGATCGTTGGGGGGATTTCTACAGATAATCATATCTATATATACAGACAGATTTCATTTGCTCCTTTTAAATTCTTACCACTTTCTTATGCTCTTGTTGCTCTTATGCTCTCTGGCAGCAGCTTTTGAATCATATTGATTAGAAGGGGCCTTCTGCACCCTGGTCTTCTTCCTGATCTTAAAGGGCATTGTGTTCCTATCGTATCAAAGTGTTATCTGCTGTTACATTTTGGTGGATGACTTTATCAGGATGAGAAAGTTGCCTTCTCTTCCTAGGGCATTAGTGTTCTTTCTTATGAACAGGCATTGCATTTTTTTTTCACAAAATCAAATGTCTGTTCTGCATCTCGTGAGATGATAGTATTTGTTCATTGACGTATTTCAAAACCCCTGGAACAAGGGTAGAACTCATAGCAGGCACTCAATAAGTATTTGTTGAATGAATGAATGAATAGAGGTGGCTTTTTCTTTGGTTTTTTAACATGTCTGTGTGGCAAATGAATGGACTCTTCTACTGTGCTCTTACCCTTGGGTTCCTGGGTAACGCTGCCCTCTCATGTCTACTACACAGCACTGTTCCTAGTTTGCTAGCTAGGGTTTTTGCATCTTTGAGTGACACCAAATTGCAAATTTTCCTTTGTCATGCTGTTCTTTTGTTGGGATATGCCAGCCTCATAAAGTTAGTTGGGGAAAGTCCCTCAAAGTCCATGCCTTCATTCACCAATTATCAACTTTTTTTTTGGACAACTGTTTTATGTTTTCTCTCCTTATGTATGTCCGACTTATTGTGATCCTATGGGCTGTATAGCCTGTCAGGCTTCTCTGTCCATGGGATTTTTCAGGCAAGAATACTGGAGTGGGTAGCCTTCCCTTCTCCAGGGGATCTTCCCCACCCAGGGATTGAACCCAGGTCTCCTGTGTTACAGGTAGATTCTTTACCATCTGAGCCACCAGGGAACCCCCCTTTCTTTTTTTAATGGGTGAGCCATTACAAACATAAGATTTCTTTAGCATTCATCCTAAGAACCAGGATATTGTCAAAAAATAAAAAGATCTTCCCTACTTCCAGGCTGATCGTTAGCCTGCCACAGTTTCATGGACGTTGGCCAGAGACACCGGATTTCTGGGTCAGAGACCAAGGGCTTTATTAACAATGCAGGAGGCAACAGATGCTTCACGTTCCTGTTGATTCTCCTGGACTCCCAAGTTGCACAGGGATGATGTAAAATGGCCCATGTGGATGCTACTCATGGAGTCAGTTTGTGTCACAGCTCAGGAACCCCAGCTCATTTTCTAATGAGCTGTAAACAAATCTGCCCCATCTTTGCCCGGGAGGGACTTTAACTTTAGGACACTGGACTGCAAACATACCTGCCCTCTGCTCCGAGGATGTCTGGTCTATAAACATCCTCAAGGACACAGTGCAAAACAGAGCAAGACATGTGGAAATGTGAGTTAGCCCATGGAGAACTATCTCCCAATGGACATTTCCTCTATAATCAAAATATAATGAATGCACATATGAAATTTAACATGGATAAAATGTTAGCGCACACAACCTCTAATCAAATTTCTCCCCACAAATATCCTTTCTTGAGGATTCAAAATATAATTTAATTTTTAAGTTATTTTTTAAAAAAACCTTAGGAATTCATTGGTGGTCCACTGTTTAGGGCTCTGTACTCTGCCAAGGGGCCTACTGGGTTCAATCCCTGGTCTGGGAACTAAGATTCCACAAGCTGCGAGATGCAGCCGAAAAAAAGCAAAAAACTTACATAACAAGTCCTGGGAAAATAGACACTTAAATATAGCCTTCTGACAAAAGTGACTGTATTCAACCCAGAAGAATCGGGTAGGACAGGAACTGGATGCCTGTACAGAAAACTGTCATTTTTTTTTTTTTCCCATAGAAGTTGTGAAAGCCCTCGTGAGCACCCATCCTTCTGTGTCATATGGAAGGACAAATAGAGAATGGTTGTGTTAGTATAACGACTATGTACGGGCCTTCAGATGGGACCTTCACTGGTATTCACAAGAGAACTCATTTTGAGAGAGGGGCTCTGTCAGTGTTACGAATGTGGATTTGACTTTATGCTACATTTTTTTTTAAAAATTATTGAAGTAAATATGATTTACAATGTTGTGTTAGTTTCAGGTGTACAGCAAAGTGATTCAGTTATATGTGCCTGTATATATTGTTTCCAGATTCTTTTCCCTTCTAGACATAGTTCCCAATGCTGCATTTTTTATGTGGACCCCGAGTTCATTGGCTTCTTGGCTTTTCCTTGCGTAATATAAATACGCAAGGCCACATATATCACTCTAAATGCCCTCCAAGTTATTCAACAAGTTGTGATAGGTGATCTTTTTACTTATTGTGGCTCAGTTCTAAATACTGTATTATTTCCATTTTAACAGCCCCTGAGACACATGGGTTATTCAGGAATATGTCTTCTAGATGCAGTGCTGGGGTTTCTCGGTTGCCTTGTTTTTCATTTCCATTCTAGTTGTTTGTGATTGGAGGCAGTGACCTGTAGGATGTGGAACCTCTGGCATCTGTTGGGACTTTACGGGCCCAGTGTAGCACACGTTGCTCTGTGTCCATTCTTGCCACTTCCTACTATCACAACCTGGATTTTGCTCAACTTGTTAAATGTTAGTAAAACAAAAAACAGAAAACCCAGCTTGCTCTGTCTTTCTTTTTTAAAATTATTTATCACTGGATATGTTAGGTCTTTGTTGCTGCATACAGGATTTCGGTAGCTGGGGTGAGCAGGGGCTGCTTTCTCTTATGATGCACAGGCCTCTTATTGTGCTGGCTTCTCTTGTGGAAAACAGGCTCTAGGTGCACGGGCTTCAGTTGTTGTGGTGCAGAGGCCCAGTTGCTCCGCAGCATATGGGATCTTCCTGGGCTAGGGATCGAACCCATGTCTCCTGCATTGGCAGGCAGATTATTATCCACTGAGCCACCAGGAAAGTCCCTCCCCATCTTTCTTGAAGGAATGCCTCACAGCCCTGGCACATGGCAGAGAGGCAGAGCCACTGGTGTGATTTCTAGGAAAGCCGTTGAAAAGGGGACAATCCCATGTTTGTTATCTTACTTTCTTTCTCCTTGGTACTTCCTCCCTCTTTCTGCCTGGAAAGTAAATACAGTGCCAGGGACTGGAAGAAGGTAACCAGTAGGCAGAAGCCACCGGCAAAGATGGTGATGCCAGAACACAAGGCTTCCTTGCTTCTCAGCAGTTTCTCTGAGTAGCTGTACTTACACTGAACTGCTTATCTCTAGACTCATGGTACATGAGAAAAAGAAATATATATATTTTTTAAAGTCTCCACTGTAGTTTCATGATGGGAGAGCTATCAAGAATTTTTTATTTCTCGTAGGAGTTTAAATTTTTTTTTTTGACTGCATTGGGTCTTAGTTGCAGCACACAGGATCTTTGTTTCGTCATGTGGAGTCTTTCGTTACGGCACACAGCCTTTTCTCTAGTTGTGGCTCACAGGCTTAATTGCTTCACAGCATGTGGGATCTTAGTTCCGACCAGGGATTGAACCTACATTCCCCTGTGGTACAACATGGATTCTAACTACTGGATCACCAGGGAAGTCCTCCCTTTCAGAAATGTTTATTACTCCCAGCTGAGTATAGTGTCTGCTGGTATGGTAGCCATGAGAACCTGCATCTTGGGTATCCACCTAGTGGGCTTAGTTTATGAGTGGCCCTGGTTGCTGACCTGCCCAGAACCTACCTCTGGGGTTGTGCTAAGACTGCTCCTGGCAGTGACTAAGCCTGGCAGGAGTAATAGTACCAGCCCATCCCTGTGGGTCACAGGGCTCTTCCACTGATGGCCACGGTTTAAGAACCCCCCACTAGTCTGGCCCAAACTTGGCTAGACTGTTCCTCTGTCTAGGACTGCCCTGACCCAGCCTTCCTCCACCCTCTCTGTTCTGACTGGACTTGACAACAGATAACAGAATATCAATGGGAGTTGTTGATAAACTTGTCAAAGCTGATTCTGTGACCTGCTGTCACAAAAGGCTGATTGAAATGGGTTTGGAAGAAACTAGGAGAAAAATTGGAGACAGCAAGGAGAAAGATTTTTTAGGTCTATTTTTTTCAGTATTATTAATAAAGCCATGCCAGTTTTCTGTCAGATGGTTCTCCCTCCTTCTCATTTAAGCCTTCTGTGTACTTTAGATGTGTCTCTTGTAAAAAGGATTTAGCTAGACCCCAACTCCCACGTCAGTCCACTCTGAAAGTATCTTTCAATCTGTTTAGTTCAGTTCAGTTGCTCAGTCGTGTCCGACTCTTTGCGACCCCATGAATCGCAGCACGCCAGGCCTCCCTGTCTATCACCAACTCCTGGAGTTCACTCAAACTCATGTCGATCGAGTTGGTGATGCCATCCAGCCATCTCATCCTCTGTCGTCCCCTTCTCCTCCTGCCCCCAATCCTTCCCAGCAGCAGAGTCTTTTCCAATGAGTCAACTCTTTGCATGAGGTGGCCAAAGTACTGGAGTTTCAGCTTTAGCATCATTCCTTCCAAAGAACACCCAGGACTGATCTCCTTTAGAATGGACTGGTTGGATCTCCTTGCAGTCCAAGGGACTCTCAAGAGTCTTCTCCAACACCACAGTTCAAAAGCATCAATTCTTTGGCACTCAGCTTTCTTCACAGTCCAACTCTCACATCCATACATGACCACTGGAAAAACCATAGCCTTGACGAGACGGACCTTTGTTGGCAAAGTAATGTCTCTGCTTTTGAATATGCTATCTAGGTTGGTCATAACTTTCCTTCCAAGGAGTAAGCGTCTTTTAATTTCATGGCTGCAATCACCATCTGCAGTGATTTTGGAGCCCCCCAAAATAAAGTCTGACACTGTTTCCACTGTTTCCCCATCTATTTCCCATGAAGTGATGGGACCAGATGCCATGATCCTTGTTTTCTGAATGTTGAGCTTTAAGCCAACTTTTTCACTCTCCTCTTTCACTTTCATCAAGAGGCTCTTTAGTTCCTCTTCATTTTCTGCCATAAGGGTGGTGTCATCTGCATATCTGAGGTTATTGATATTTCTCCTGGCAGTCTTGATTCCAGCTTGTGCTTCTTCCAGCCCAGCGTTTCTCATGATGTACTCTGCATAGAAGTTAAATAAGCAGGGTGACATACAGCCTTGACGTACTCCTCTACCTATTTGTAAACCTGTCTAGTTTTTTATTGTGATTTCTAATAGATTAACCTCTACCACCTCATAGTTATGATTTCTATCCAGATTTCTTTTAAAAAATGGCAATAGAGAAGATGTGATGAAAATGTATAGATACAGTTAAAAAAAACAATAAACTTGTGGTGGTTTAGTCGCTAAGTCATGTCCGACTCTTGCGACTGCATGGACTACAGTCCTCCAGGCTCCTCTGTCCATAGGACTCTCCAGGCAAGAATGCTGGAGTGGGTTGCCATTTTCTTCCCCAGGGTAATATGTATCCCCTGCCAAAAGAAGGAAAAAGAATGCAAGTAAACAACAGGTGAAATACAGATGTCTGTACCTGAGTTAATCATATTGTGGCAATGTCAGTATTCTTATCTTGATAATGAATTACAGTTATGTAAGACATTGTCATTAGGAGATGCTGGACAAAGAGTCCGTGGGACCTCAGTACTATTTTTGTAACTTCTTGTGATTCTTAAATTATTAAAAATAAAACATGACTAAAAATTGAGAAAGGAACAACACTACCTAAATGAATAGCGTGTTAATACATTCTTACTTTTGCTCACTCATTTTTGAGATTTAAGTCACATGAAAGTATAATTTATTTAATTGCTACATAGGGATCTTTTGTATGAATGTATACAACTTACTTATCCAGTCTACAGTGGATGGGCCTCTCTGGGTAGTTTGTAGCTTTTATCCATTATTAATAAAGTTGCCATAAACATTCTTGTACACCTCCCATGAACTCACTGGGTGTAGAATATTTATGTTCAGATTTCTTTTGTATTTTATGTAAAATGTATCTCATTGCTGATTAGTAATGAGAATGGGCATCTTTTTATATTTATTGGCTCTTGTGAGTTTCCCTTTGGAAATTACCTTTACATGTTTTTACTGATTTCTCTCTGTATCTTTGTCATTTCTCTATGATGTTTAGGAGTGTGATATTTCTGATACCAATTCTGTTTTCATTGTACATGTCCCTCTTTCTTTATGGTGTCTTGAACAGTGATTCTGAACTTTAATGTGTTAGTTTTTGTGTCTCATTTAAGAAATCCTTTCCCAAACTCAATTCTAAATATGTTCAACTTCATTGTTTTCTTCAGCTATTCATGTTTGGTTTCACATTTAAATTTTCAATCAACCTGAAACTGACGTTTGTGACAGTGTATGACAAGTTTATTGATAATGGTTTCAGATTCCACAGTGCAACTAATCTTTAATAAATAAACTACCACTTGTTAATACTGATACTGTATCAAAGAAGACTTTTCAATTATCTTAAGAGGCTATAGAAATACTCCCCCCCTTTCCATCTGTATGTATCTGTATGTAGCTGAATTTCTTCACCTAGTTCAATCAAAACAATGTATCACAGCAGAACGATTGTAAAAGCAAGTATGAGAATACAACTGTTCCTGTTAAGTGGACATTAAAGAGATAATGCAAAAATGTAAAATAATGCCACTCTTTTTTTGTTTTGGAAAATATACTTAAAAAATAAAGTACTATTTATTTATGTTTGCATGTAATGACTTATTTTTAACAGATGAGTAATAATATGTTTTGAGTAATATTTTAAAAAAACCCAGCTTTAACATTATTCTTGAAATTTGACATTGTTTAAGAAGATTTTAGCAGAGCCTTACAATCTTTTATAGAAATGAGAGAAACTTATTTCAAAAGAAAAGGTAAAGAGATCAAAATAAGATTGTATGTATGTCTAAGAATCAATTAATAAATATTAAAATTCACAAATAAGTAGAAGAATATTATATAAAAATACAAAATGCTTTTTTATTACCTAACATTATCTCTTTCTTCTTTCTTTCTATCAATCTTTTAATCAATCATATTAGTTAAGGTAATGCTGGCTGTTGAAACAGATAAGTCCTGAAGTCCAATGTAGCATTAAAGATGTATTTTGTATATTCTTTATATGTGCTGAATGTAGAACTGACAAGATTTTGTGGTAGATTACATAAATACTACTCTATACTAGTTTATGTTGACAGAAAACAACAAAATTCTGTAAAGCAATTATCCTTCAGTTAAAAAACTAATTAAAAAAGAAAAAGAATAAAAGGTGACTTCAAGGATTTTGGCTTGAGCAGTTGCTCAATAATGGAACTGTCATTTACTGAAATGGGGTAAGACTGAGCAGGAACAGATGTTGGGGAAAATCATGCATTAGTTTTGGGAATCTGAAAATTAACATGCCCATCACACCCAGTAGTGGAGACGTCAAGCAGGCATCTCCTCAGGCACACTTCAAGAATTAAACAGTACCCCAAATTAATCAACATAGAATTTAGAAAAACCTTTTATTTTGAAATAATTTTAGATTCAGTGGTGCTACTGACATTTCATCCAGCTGCCGCTTGCCAGGGTCACTACAAAGGTATGTTATGACATGCTAATTTCTTTGGAAAAAATGTCACTTGAGAATTTAGAATTTATCATAGCATGAAGTGTCTTTTTGACCAAAAGTAGATTCCCCTTTTGCCCCCTCTATCAACTTTTTTTTTTTTCTCTCCACACTGTGTTGCTTGGGGGATCCTAGTTCCCCAGCCTAGTTCAATCATGAGATTGAACCCGTGCCCTCAGCAATAAAAGTGTTGAGTCCTAACCACCAGACCACCAAGGAATTCCCTTAACAACCTTTTTTTTCTTTAAACTTTTTATTTTGGATTGGGGTATAGCCAATTAGCAATGTTGTGATAGTTTCAGGTGATCAACTTCTCATTTTTAAATATTTCAAACTTGCCATGAAGTTGAAAGAATATCCTGGTGAGCATGTGGAGAAACAAACTCTTGTACACTGCTGGTGGGAATATGAAATTCACCTGCTGTGGAAATCAGTTTGGAAGTTCCTCAAATAATGAAACAATTATGTTTCACTTTGGGTATAAATCCAAAAGAACTGGGAAAGAAAAGTGAAAGTGAAGTCACTCAGTCATGTCCAACTATTTGCGACCCCATGGACTGTAGCCTACTAGGCTCCTCCATCCATGGGATTTTTGGTTTTGGGTATTTTTCTGGGCTCCAAAATCACTGCCAATGGTGACTGCAGCCATGAAATTAAAAGACGCTTACTCCTTGGAAGGAAAGTTATGACCAACCCAGATAGCATATTCAAAAGCAGAGACATTACTTTGCCAACAAAGGTCCGTCTCGTCAAGGCTATGGTTTTTCCAGTGGTCATGTATGCATGTGAGAGTTGGACTGTGAAGAAGGCTGAGCGCCAAAGAAATGATGCTTTTGAACTGTGGTGTTGGAGAAGACTCTTGAGAGTCCCTTGGACTGTGAGGAGATCCAACCAGTCCATTCTAAAGGAGATCAGCCCTGGGATTTCTTTGGAAGGAATGATGCTAAAGCTGAAACTCCAGTACTTTGGCCACCTCATGCGAAGAGTTGACTCATTGAAAAAGACTCTGATGCTGGGAGGGATTGGGGGCAAGAAGAGAAGGGGATGACAGAGGATGAGATGGCTGGATGGCATCACTGACTCGATGGACATGAGTCTCAGTGAACTCCGGGAGTTGGTGATGGACAGGGAAGCCTGGCGTGCTGCGATTCATGGGGTCACAGAGTCAGACATGACTGAGCGACTGATCTGATCTGATAAATCCAAAAGAACTGGGAGCATGGATTCAAATATTTGCACAATAATATTCACAGCAGCATTATTCACAGTAGCCTACTGATGCCAAACTCAAAAATTTACAAATTAAGTTGTTTTTATTTTTTTGGAGTTTTTATTTTTCCTTATATAAGTTATTTAAACATTTTTAAAAAAAAATTAAAAACAAATTTTTTTTTTTAAACCTTGTTGTGTGGCCTGCAGGATCTTAGTTCTCCAACCAGGGATCAACCTGTGCTCTCTGCAATGGAAGAACAGAGTGTTCACTGGACTGCCAGGGAAGTCCTAATTATTTTTTTTAATTTTTATTTTATATTGGAATATAGTTGATCAACAATATTGTGTTAGTTTCAGGCGTACAGAGAAGTGATTCAGTTATACATACATAAATTCATAGCTTTAAACATAGCCCAAACAAAGAGATGGAGATTTTCAGTCATTTAGAACACAGCTGCTTAGCATACCCCAGAAATAAAATCTGCCCACCATGAGAAGATAAATCCTGGGGCTATAAAGACCCCAAAGTGCTGTCGCCCTTCAGAGCTTTCTGACCCAGAGACTCCCCATGAGGCTTCTGAATATCACCTAGATACATAAACCACCTCTGCAACTGCCTTTTCCTCCTGGAATAGAAGTTTGGCTACTCCCCCCTTCAGAGTAGTAACCCTGATGCTATAACTTTGGTATTTCCTGGTACTTTTCTCATATGCAAACCTGTCAACTGTGTGCTCAGTTGTGTCCGACTCTTTGTGATCCCATGGACTGTAGCCCACCAGGCTCCTCTGTTCATGGGGATTCTCCGGGCAAGAATACTGGAGTGGCTTGCCATGCCCTCCTTCAGGGGATCTTCCCAACCCAGGAATCGAACCCAGATTTCCCACATTGCAAGTGGATTCTTTACCATCTGAGCCAATCGATCTTTCTCCAGGGGAACTTTCTGATGCAGGAATTGAACCGGGGTCTCCTGCATTGCTGGTGGATTCTTTACCAGCTGAGCTACCAGGAAGACCAAGAAACTTGTCAAAGTTCTACCCAAATAAGGTGTCTGTACTGCCACCTCATGGTCATATCTTTTTCCTTAATTAGTCCAGAAATCACTTGCATACTTAATGTGTATGGCTTCCCAGCTTCCCCAAAACACACATTTAGATAATTGATCCATTTGGTGTTTTATTTTTGTGAGTGGTGGGAGGTACATATGTAATTTTATCTTTTCCCAGATGGCTAACTAGTTAGTTGTCTTTGCACTTTTCATTAAAACTCCATGTTTGTCTCAGTGATCTGAAACACCACCTTTACAAACTAAAATTCCATATGTTTTTGTGCCTATTTTGAGATATTCTACTTTATTCCATTTGATTCCTATTTATGTGACAATACTATAGTGTTATAGTGGCTTTGTGCCATGTTTTAACATCAGTAGGGCATCATCGCTTGTTTTTCAGTGCTTTCTTGGGTATCATCAGATGTTTGTTCTTCCATATAAACTTTAGCATCAGTTTGCCTAATAAAAAAAGATTCTTGGCATTCGTATTAGGATTATGTTATGAAAACCAAAGTCGCTCACTTGAGTCCGACTCTTTGCGACCCCATGGACTGTAGTCCATGGAATTCTCCAGGCCAGAATACTGGGGTGGGTAGCCTTTCCCTTCCCCCTGGGATCTTCCCAACGGAGGGATCAAACCCAGGTCTCCTGCATTGCAGGTGGATTCTTTACCAACTGAGCCACAAGGGCAGCCCAGGATTATGTTATACTTCCAAATTAATCCTGGGAAATTTATATCTTTATTATGTTAAGCCATTTTATTGAAGAACAAAGGATGTTTTTCCTTTTGTTCAAATCTATTTTGTCTTACAAGAGTGTTTTAAGGTTCTTCATTTGGGTTTTGTCCATATCTTGTTAAGTTTGAACCAAAGTTTCTTTTTTTACTATTGTAATTGAGTTTTTCCTTTACCATTGTATCACCTTATTAGTTACTGGCTTAGTAGATGGAGGCTTTTGACTTCTAAATGGCAATTCCATATCTTGCAAAGATACTGAATTCTTTAATTGCTTACTTTTTTTTTTTTTTTTTTTTGCCGTGCAGCATGTGAGACCTTCCCTGGTGGCTCAGCTGGTAAAGAATCTACCTGCAATGCAGGAGACCTGGGTTCGATCTCTGGGTTGGGAAGATCCCCTGGAGAAGGGAAAGGCTATCCACTCTAGTAGTCTGGCCTGGAGAATTCCCTGGGCTGTATAGTCCATGGGGTTGCAAAGAATTGGACACGACTGAGCGACTTTCAGATGAAACCTGGTTAGCTCCCCAACCAGAGGTCAAACTTGTGCCCCTAGCAGTGGAAACTCAAGAGTCCTAACCACTGGACCACCAGAAACTTCCCTGCTTATATTAATTTTATAATTGATACTGTAGACCTTTCCATGTGTAATAACATATCATCTGCAAAAAGAGGTGGTCTTACTTCTCTTGCAATTAATTTCTCTCATCTAATTGCATTAGCTAATGTCACCAGTACACAGACACACACATAGCTATAGATATAGATAATCAACCAACAAAGTATTCGCCAATTTTTATTTTCTTGAGTGTTTATATAAATAATGGCTATTGAATTTTGTCAAAGGCTTCTTCAGCATCAATGTAGATAATCATATAATTTACCTTCTTAGATGTCCTATAGGATGTGTTATTTAATGGATTTCCTAATAACTGAACAAACCTTGACTTCCTAGAGTAAATCCAC
The DNA here is from genome assembly GCF_029378745.1 of Bos indicus. Classification (NCBI taxonomy): domain Eukaryota; kingdom Metazoa; phylum Chordata; class Mammalia; order Artiodactyla; family Bovidae; genus Bos; species Bos indicus. The sequence goes on along the minus strand of NC_091766.1, from coordinate 14,115,939 downwards.
TTGGTCAAGGCTTATTATTTTCTTAATGTGGCTTTATATTCTACTTGCTAATACTTACCTAGCTCATTTGAATTAATATTCAAATTCAAACCCATTGTCTCATTTTATGATAGCTCATTTGAATTAATATTCAAATTCAAACTCATCATCTAAAAAAAAAAATACTGATAAATGTTACAGCATAGATGTTTATGCTATGTGAAAGAAATGTCACAAGAAGGCATATAGTATTTTAATTTTTTTATTTAAAAAATATCTATTTGGCTGTGCTGGGTCTTAGTTGCGGCATGTGGGATCTAGTTCCCAGACAAGGGATCAAATCAGGGCCTCCTGCATTAGGAGTTCAGAGTCTTAGCCACCAGACCACCAGGGAAGTCCCCCATATGGTAATTTTTTAAAAAAACTGATATGAAATTGTCAGAATAGGCAAATCTGTAGAGATAATCAATAGATTAGTAGCTGCTTAGGGTTGTGGATGGGATGGTGTATTTGGGGTGATGAAATCATTCTAAAATTGATTATAGTAATGTTTTCAGAATTTGTGAAAAACCATTGAATGTACACATTAAGTGGGTGAATTCTATGTGAATAATGTCTCAATAAAGTTGTTACCAAAATCCCGTCCTCCAAGTCCAAAACCAATTCCTCTGAACTTGCGGCTCTTTTGTAGTATTACCTCCTATACAATCTATCTTGGTTTTTTTTTTTTTTTTTCAAGCAGCATCTTGCGTGGATTGCAGGATTTCAGGATTCTCCTCCTATTCAGCAACACAAGGGACCAGACGGTCAATACTGAAATCAGATTGATTATATTCTTTGCAACCAAAGATGGAGAAGCTCTATACAGTCAGCAAAAATAAGACTGGGAGCTGACTGTGGCTCAGATCATGAACTCCTTATTGCCAAATTCAGACTTAAATTGAAGAAAGTAGAGAAAACCACTAGACCATTCAGGTATGACCTCAATCAAATCCCTTACGATTATGTAGTGGAAGTGACAAACAGATTCAAAGGATTAGATCTGATAGAGTGCCTGAAGAACTATGGACGAAGGTTTGTGACATTGTACAGGAGGCCGTGATCAAGACCATCTCCAACAAAAAGAAATGCAAAAAGGCAAAATGGTTGTCTGAGGAGGCCTTACAAATAGCTGAGAAAAGAGAAGCAAAAGGCAAAGGAGAAAAGGAAAGATATACTCATGTGAATGCAGAGTTCCAAAGAATAGCAAGGAGAAATAAGCCTTCCTTGGTGATCAATGCAAAGAAATAGAGGAAAACAACAGAATGGGAAAGACTAGAGATCTCTTAAAGAAAATTAGAGATACCAAGGGAACATTTCATGCAAAGATGGGCACAATAAAGGACAGAAATGGTATGGACCCAATAGAAGCAGAAGATATTAAGAGGTGGAAAGAATACACAGAAGAACGATACAAAAAAGATCTTCATGACCCAGATAACCATGATGGTGTGACCACTCACCTAGAGCCAGACATCCTGGAAAGTGAAGTCAAGTGGGCCTTAGGAAGCATCACTACGAACAAAGCTAGTAGAGGTGATGGAATTCCGGTTGAGCTATTTCAAATCCTGAAAGATGATGCTGTGAAAGTGCTGCACTCAATATGCCAGCAAATTTGGAAAACTCAGCAGTGGCCACAGGACTGGAAAAGGTCAGTTTTCATTCTAATACCAAAGAACGGCAATGCCAAAGAATGCTTAAACTACAGCACAACTGCACTCGTCTCACATGCTAGCAAAGTAATGCTCAAAATTCTTCATGTGAGGCTTCTACAGTACATAAACCATGAATGTTCAAGCTGGACTTAGTACAGGCAGAGGAACCAGAGATCAAATGACTAACATCTGTTGAATCATAGAAAAAGCAAGAGAGTTCCAGAAAAACATCTACTTCTGCTTTATTGACTATGCAAAAGCATTTGCCTATGTGGATCACAACAAACTGAGGAAAATTCTTCAAGAGATGGGAATACCAGACCACCTAACCTGCACACTGAGAAATCTGTATGCTGGTCAGGAAGCAACAGTTAGAACTGGACATGGAACAACAGACTCATTCCAAATTGGGGAAGAAGTACTTCAAGGCTGTATATTGTCACTCTGCTTATTTAACTTACATACACAGTACATCGTGACTACATCAGTAGTCACATACAGATGTGAGAGTTGGACCATAAAGAATGCTGAATGCCAAAGAATGAATAGTTTCGAATTGTGGTGCTGGAGAAGACTCTTGGGAGTCCTTTGGACTGCAAGGAGATCAAATCAGTCAATCCTTAAGAAAATCAACCCTGAATATTCACTGGAAAGACTGATGCTAAAGCTGAAGCTCCAATACTTTGGCCACCTGATGCAAAGAGCTGACTCACTAGAAAAAGACCCTGATGCTGGGAAAGATTGAAGGAAAGGAGAAGAGGGTGGCAGAGAATGAGGTGGTTAGATAGCATCACCAACTCAATGGGCATGAATCTGAGCTAACCCTGGGAGACAGTGGAGGACAGAGGAGCCTGGCATGCTGCAGTCCATGGGGTCATAGAGTTGGACATGGCTTAGTGACTAAACAATACAGTACAGGGAACACAGTCATGTAGACTGAGTGCATGATTGCCCCACCGTGGACATTACAGTATTGATGACAGGAACAGGTGTGACTGTTCACCAGCTTGGGTGATGAAGGATTGGGTCATGAAGGATTCATGTTGGTCTTTTCTAACCCTTTCTATTCTGGACCTGGCTGTCTCCATCAGCCTCCAGTGGGGCCATCCATTGAGTTTATCCCATTGGCTTTATCCCCTAGGCTATTTGGGATCCTGCAGTCAATGCAGCTCTGGTCCTTTCTTTACTCTTCACCTAGAGCTGCCACTCTCACAGGCAGCTGTCTTCCTCCTGACTGCTCAGTCACTTGTCACATAAAGAATGGCTTGTGATCTGGGGGATTGGGACATTCCTGTTTTTGAGAGGCTGAGGCAGCTGAACTTGTGAGCCTACTAACGTCCCTATTCAGGAAACCTGCAGGACTGACCCTACATGTGGGTGTTTTAAAATTCCATTTTCTGTTAGATGTTTTATTCAGGTGTTTTGTTTGGTTTTCCCTTTCTGTGAAATACTGTCTGAGCAAGTTGCTTTATTCTTTTCATTTTTTAACTCAATATATCTCTCAGTTCAGGGTCTGGTTTTAGTAGCAATTTTAAAATCTAGCCCTTTAAAAATCTGATTTTTTATTGGTTAGTTGCTTTAAAATGACTGTTCTAAACACGTGCCTCAGATATATAAATTAATGAACCTCAAGCACGTAAGAGCCTTCTATATTGGATGGGTATTTTGTTGACCTGGGACTCTCTGAGAGGTACTGTCAGCCAAGCCTACTTAGAATTTCTTTTCCCTGGAAATGGTATTTTACGAGATTCCTACAAATAATACATATAATCTCCTTCCACAATTTTTTACTATGATAAAATATACATCACATATTATTTATGCTCAACCATTTAAACTGTGTAGTTTAGGACTTTCATGGTGGATCAGGGGTTAAGAATCTGCTTATCAATGCAGGGGACATGGGTTCAATCCCTGGTCCAGGAAAATTCCACATGCCTCAGGACAACTTACGCCTGTACATCACAACTACTGAAGCCTGACTGCCCTAGAGCCCGTGCTCCATAACAAGAGAAGCCACTGCAATGAGAGAAGCTCATGAACAGCAGCTACAGAGTAGTCCCTCTCCCCACAACTAGAGAAAGCCTGCATGTAGCAACTGAAGACCCAACATCAGTTCAGTTCAGTTCAGTCGCACAGTCGTGTCCGACTCTTCGCGACCCCATGAATTGCAGTATGCCAGGCTTCCCTGTTCAGCACCAACTCCCGGAGTTCACTGAGACTCATGTCAATTGAGTCGGTGATGCCATCCAGCCATCTCATCCTCTGTCGTCCCCTTCTCCTCCTGCCCCAAATCCCTCCCAGCATCAGGGTCTTTTCCAGTGTGTTAACTCTTTGCATGAGGTGGCCAAAGTACTGGAGTTTCAGCTTTAGCATCATTCCTTCCAAAGAACACCCAGGACTAACTTCCTTTAAAATGGACCAGTTGGATCTCCTTGCAGTCCACAGGACTCTCAAGAGTCTTCTCCAACACCACAGTTCAAAATCATCAATTGTTTGGTGCTCACCTTTATTCACAGTCCAAGTCTCACATCCATACATGACCACTGGAAAAACCATAGCCTTGACGAGACGGACCTTTGTTGGCCAAGTAATGTCTCTGCTTTTGAATATGCTATCGAGGTTAGTCATAACTTTCCTTCCAAGGTGTAAGTGTCTTTTAATTTCATGGCTGTAATCACCATCTGCAGTGATTTTGGAGCCCCCCAAAATAAAGTCTGACACGGTTTCCACTGTTTCCCCATCTATTTCCTGTGAAGTGATGGGACCAGATGCCATGATCTTCGTGTTCTGAATGTTGAGCTTTAAGCCAACTTTTTCACTCTCCTCTTTCACCTTCATCAAGAAGCTCTTTAGTTCCTCTTCATTTTCTGCCATAAGGGTGGTGTCATCTGCATATCTGAGGTTATTGATATTTCTCCCGGCAATCTTGATTCCAGCTTGTGTTTCTTCCCGTCCAGCATTTCTCATGATGTACTCTGTATATAAATTAAATAAGCAGGGTGATAATACACAGCCTTGATGTACTCCTTTTCCTATTTGGAACCAGTCTGTTGTTCCATGTCCAGTTCGAACTATTGCTTCCTGACCTGTGTATAGGTTTCTCAAGAGGCAGGTCAGGTGGTCTGGTATTCCCATCTCTTTCAGAATTTTCCACAGTTTATTGTGATCCATACAGTCAAAGGCTTGGGCATAGTCAATAAAGCAGAAATAGATGTTTTTCTGGAACTCTCTTGCTTTTTCCATGATCCAGAGGATGTTGGCAATTTGATCTCTGGTTCCTCTGCCTTTTCTAAAACCAGCTTGAACATCTGGAAGTTCACGGTTCACATATTGCTGAAGTCTGGCTTGGAGAATTTTGAGCATTACTTTACTAGCATGTGAGATGAGTGCAATTGTGTGGTAGTTTGAGCATTCTTTGGGATTGGAATGAAAACTGACCTTTTCCAGTCCTGTGGCCACTGGTGAGTTTTCCAAATTTGCTGGCATATTGCGTGCAGCACTTTCACAGCATCATCTTTCAGGATGTGGTCCACTGGAGAAGAGAATGGCAAACCACTTCAGTATTCTTGCCTTGAGAACCCTATGAACAGTATGAAAAGGCAAAATGATAGGATACTGAAAGAGGAACTTCCCAGGTCGGTAGGTGCCCAATATGCTACTGGAAATCAGTGGAGAAATAACTCCAGAAAGAATGAAGGGATGGAGCCAAAGCAAAAACAATACCCAGTTGTGGATGTGACTGGTGATAGAAGCAAGGTCCGATGCTATAAAGAGCAATATTGCATAGGAATCTGGAATGTTAGGTCCATGAATCAAGGAAATTGGAAGTGGTCAAAGAGGAGATGGCAACATTGACATTCTAGGAATCAGGGAACTAAAATGGACTGGAATGAGTGAATTTAACTCAGATGACCATTATATCTACTACTGCGGGCAGGAACCCCTTAGAAGAAATGGAGTAGCCATCATGGTCAACAAAAGATTCTGAAATGCAGTACTTGGATGCAATCTCAAGAACGACAGAATGATCTCTGTTCATTTCCAAGGCAAACCATTCAATTTTACAGTAATCCAAGCCTATGCCCCAACCAGTAATGCTGAAGAAGCTGAAGTTGAACGGTTCTATGAAGACCTACAAGACCTTTTAGAACTAACACCCCAAAAAGATGTCCTTTTCATTATAGGGGACTGGGATGCAAAAGTAGGAAGTCAAGAAACACGTGGGGTAACAGGCAAATTTGGCCTTGGAATACGGAATGAAGCAGGGCAAAGGCTAATAGAATTTTTCCAAGAGAATGCACTGGTCATAGCAAACACCCTCTTCCAACAACACAAGAGAAGACTCTATACATGGACATCACCAGATGGTCAACACCAAAATCAGATTGATTATATTCTTTGCAGCCAAAGACGGGGAAGCTCTATACAATCAGCAAAAACAAGACCAGGAGCTTACTGTGGCTCAGATCACGAACTCCTTATTGCCAAATCCAGACTTAAATTGAACAAAGTAGGGAAAACCACTAGACCATTCAGGTATGACCTAAATCAAATCCCTTATGATTACACAGTGGAAGTGAGAAATAGATTTAAGGGACTAGATCTGATAGAGTCCTGATGAACTATGGGTGGAGGTTCGTGACATTTTACAGGAGACAGGGATCAAGACCATCCCCATGGAATAGAAATGCAAAGAAGCAAAATGGTTGTCTGGGGAGGCCTTACAAATAGCTGCGAAAAGAAGAGAAATGAAAAGCAAAGGAAAAAAGGAAAGATATAAGCATCTGAATGCAGACTTCCAAAGAATAGCAAGAAGAGATAAGAAAGCCTTCTTCAGAGATCAATGCAAAGAAATACAGGAAAACAACAGAACGGGAAAGACTAGAGATCTCTGCTGAGGTCCAGCCCCGGCTGATCCAGGGAATTTGAAGGGGAGATGGCTTCGGCGAGTTCACTGGATACAATGCTGCTGCTACTGCTGCTAAGTCGCTTCAGTCGTGTCCGGCTGTGTGCGACCCCATAGACGGCAGCCCACCAGGCTCCCCCCTCCCTGGGATTCTCCAGGCAAGAACACTGGGGTGGGTTGCCATTTCCTTCTCCAATTGGATACAATAGCTTTATTTAAATATTCATCAAAGATATAAAGAGTAATAGAATGAGGATAGCTCAGTAGGAAAATTCAGTGGAGAAAAGAGGCTGAGTGGCTTGGTTTACGGGGAAAATCAATATAACCTGTGACATCAGGTTAGCTCTGACCACGGAGGCCGCAGGTGCCCTCTCGAGTAGTGGAAGGTGCTCCACCTTAGGCACCTTCTTGAGTGGGTCTTAGAAGCCCAGGCAAATAAATGGTTGCAGAGGACCTCCGTGCTCCAGATGGAGACTCAGCCAGAAATTGAGAAAAAGAATGACATGGGGAGACCAAGCTTCGGTGAACAAGGCCCATAGCTTTATTTTCAACAGGGGCTTGTATACTCTAAGTATACACATAGAGGATAATAGGGATCATGTGAAATCATGCAAAGTCAGCAGTCTTTGATCCTTATCGAAACCAGGGTTTCTTTCCTGCAAATTTATCATATACAAATGGTTTAGATGATTTACATCATCTTCTGGTCAGAAGGCCTATTAACATTTTATGACTCTTGACAAAGGTTTGTCAACCATAAGACTTATTTTCTCTAAGAGTAATTATTTTAAGGTTTGGCGCCATCCTCCGAAGGTGTTAGATAAAGTTGCATTCCCTATAGGGCAGAGGTGCAGTGGGTTTATAACAAAGGAAAGAATTTATTACCTTAAGGTTCTAAAGTTGCTAACACCAAGGCCACTACTTATTTTTTCTACATACCAACTATATTAATCAATACACATTCAAGGATACAATACCGGGGATGTGGAAACTTGGCAGCAAGCATTGGCTCATCAATGAAATCTTTTACTAGTTTTATCCTGACAGTTTCTAACTCTCCGAGAGGCTCTAAGCTATTTGAATATCTTAAGCTTCCCGTGCCTCTCATGGCTGGGAGACTGTGAACAATTGTATGCATAGCTGTAGGAGTCCGGGTAAACTTGTCAGGCGAGTTAGAGAGCTATCTGAGGGGTTTGGATTTAAACACTCCTAATGCCCAGGAACTGTAAGCTGTTATTAACTGGAGCTGTGAGTTAACTGTTTATCAGAGAGAGTGAGATGGTGGTGGGGGACAGCCCCCAGTAAAGTCAGAGGTGAGAGCACAAAGCAGTAAAGTAGGCAGACTCTGGTTTTTTGGGGGTAGATGCTCGAGAATATCCAGGGGGACTCCTGAGGCTCCATCCCGCCTTTGTGTATGCCGAGCCTCCTTCCTCATGACCTTTGCAATGGGCGGAGCTCCTCACACCGGCTACCGGCAGATCTCTTCAAGAAAATTAGAGATACCAAGGGAGCATTTCATGCAAAGATGGGCTCGATAAAGGACAGAAATGGTATGGACCTAACAGAAGCAGAGGATATTAAGAAGAGGTGGCAAGAATACACAGAAGAACTGTACAAAAAAGATCTTCACAACCAAGATAATCACGATGGTGTGATCACTCATCTAGAGCCAGACATCCTGGAATGTGAAGTGGGCCTATGAACAAAGCTAGTGGAAGTGATGGAATTCCAGTTGAGCTGTTTCAAATCCTGAAAGACCCAGCATAGCAAAATATAAAAACAAATTTAAAAAAAGCATTAAGTATATTCAGTAGCATTAAGTATATTCTTATTGTTATGTAACCATCATTACCATCTATCTCCAGAAATTTTTTACCATCTCAAATTGATACTTGGTACTTAAACACTAACTCCCCAATGCCCTTTTCCCTAGTCTTGACATCTCTTCTACTTTGTCTCTGCCCATGAAATAGATTCCTCCAGTTAACTTAATGTAAGCGGAATAATACAGCTTATAGTTTTTATTTATTTTTTTGTATCTGGCTTATTTCACATAGCTGAATGTCTTCAGGATTCATCTACAATATCTTGGCAGGTGTGTTTTTCATAGGCATATTGAGAAAAAGCAGAAAATTGGGAGCTTTTGATAAATACAAAAAATCTCTACTTTGGGTATCAAGATATAGCAACTGTTACGCCAGAGCACTTTTTGTTTTGTCTCTACATGGACAAATTTAATTATATCCTCTGGAGGACTGTGCGTCACATCAAGCAATAAGATCCAGGTGTCATTATATCAAGGTACTTTCAACAGTCTTGTGAAGGATCTCAGTTGTCTGTTAGTCAGAAATCACTGGGTGTGAATTCTCTAGCGGTCCGTTGATTAGGACTCTGTACGTTCACTGATGAGGGCCCAGGTTTAATCCCTGTCAGGGAAATAAGATCCTAAAGGCCATGTGGCATGACAAAAAAAAAAAAAAAGAAAGAAGATCACTGGTGCCTTTACTCTTTGCTGAGCAAGGCTCTATGTCATTGGTAACCAGATGAAACATACTACTGCCCACAATATGCAAAAACCCTCAAAAAGAAAACAGAAGCAGACCCTACTGTCAGTCTGTGTAAACTTTAATGCATTTCTACAGATGGAGTTAATTATATATAAAATTCTGATTCTTCATAATATAAAAAGTTGAGATGTGCATTATGAGCCACTTAGTAATTTATTTGTAAAATATATAAAGCAATGCTTGACAGAAATACAAGGCAAAAAAGCCCACAATTTCACTGGGAGATTTGATCACCTCTCCCATAATGTTTCTTCAAATAGTAGAGAAAAATTAGGTAGGATACAATGTGAAAATGATGAGCAAACTGCCTAATATATGTACGCAGTATACAGTGTCAAGTAACTGTTAGAAACTAGAAAGTGTTTGCGGGTAATGGTGAGGGAATGGACTAAAATGTGCAAAGGTCTTTTGCGGAAGATTAATATTTTCTATATCTTGTGTAGGCTGGTGATTACATAAGTATACTCAATTTTCAAAAGTCATTTGTGGAATACTTAAATGTATATTTCACTGAACACTAACAGTATCTCAATGCAAAAAAAAAAAAAAAAGTAAATATCCTGTGCAGTCACCATGAAACTAACTCTTCTGTGGACGTGTTGAGCACAAGGTTTCCTAATTCGAGGACTGTGGTGTTAAGTACAATCTCTACTAGGCAGTAGATAGCCGGTTTTTACCTACGACCCTATGAAACTTCAGGGTAACAAAGAAATATTAGAAAATAGAAAACACATAATGCTTCCCACAGCACGCAAAACCCTTCTATAAGAAGGCAGATCCTAATGTCAGATAACGCAGACTATTCCAGGATTTCAGGTTTCAAGCTTCTCATCCTGAGCAGGGTGAATTTGTTTCATGCATAATGACCAGTGGAACTTTCCAAGTCTGTCACCATTAGGATACCATTTTTGGGATTACTAGTTAGGCTGAAAGGGTAAGACTAGAAATCTCTTCAAGAAAATTGGAAATATCAAAGGAACATTTTGCCCAAAGATGGGGCACAATAAAGGACAGAAATGGTAAAGACCTAATAGAAGCAGAAGAGATCAAGAAGAGATGGAAAGAACACACAAAAGAACTGTACAAAAAAGGTCTTAATGAGTTGGATAACCACCATGGCGTAGTCTCTCACTCAGAGCTAGATATTCCGGAATGTGAAGTCAGGTGGGCCTTAGGAAGCACTGCTGCCAATAAGGTTAGTGGAGATGATGGAATTCCAGCAGAATTATTTAAAATCCTAAAAGATGATGGTATTAAAGAGCTGCACTCAATATGTTAGCAAATTTGGAAATCCAAACAGTGGCCATAGGACTGGAAAAGATCAACCCTCATTCCAATTCCTAAGAAGGGCAGTACTAAAGAATGTTCAAACCACCAGACAGTTGCACTCATCTCCCATGGTAGTAAGGTTATGCTGAAAATCCTCCAAGCTAGGCTTCAGGATTACGTGAACTGAGAACTTCCAGATGTTCAAGCTGGGTTTAGAAAAGGCAGATGAACCACAGATCAAATTGCCAACATTTGGTGGATTATAGAGAAAGCAAGGGAATTCAGAAAATATCTACCTTTGTTTCATTGACTATGTTAAGGCCTTTGGCTGTATGGGTCAAAACAAACTGTGGAAAACTCTTAAAGAGATGGGAATCTTACCTGTCTCCTAAGAAACCTGTATGTGGATCAAGAAGCAACAGCTAGAACCCATATGGAACAACTGATTGATTCAGAATGGAGAAAGGAGTACGACAAGGCTGTTTATTGTCACTCTGTTTATTTAACTTATACACAGAGAACATCATGGGAAATGCCGGGCTGGATGAGTTACAAGCTGGAGTCAAGACTGCCGACAGAAATGTCAACAACCTCAGATATGCGGATGATACCACTCTAATGGCAGAATGCGAAGAGGAACTAAAGAGCCTCTTGATGAGGGTGAAGGAGGAGAGTGACAAGGCCAGCTTAAAACTCAATATTAAAAAAAATAAGATCATGGTATCTGGTCCCATCACTTCATGGCAAACATAAGGGGAAACAGAAGAGGCTTCCTGGGTGGTACAAGTGGTAAAGAACCTGCCTGCCAATGCAGGAGACATAAGAGACGCAAGTTCAATCCCTGGGAAGATTGGGAAGATTCCCTAGAGAAGGGAATGGCAACCCACTCCAGTATTCTTGCCTGGAAGATCCCATGGACAGAGGAGCCCGGTGGGCTACAGTCCACAGTGTCACAAAGAGTCGGACATGACTGAAGCAACTTAGCAGCATGCACAAGGGGAAAAGGTGGAAACGGTGACGAATTTCCTCTTCTTGGACTATAAAATCACTGCAGATGGTGACTGCAGCCATGAAATTAGAAGACAGTTGCTTCTTGGCAGGAAAGCTGTGACAAACCTAGACAGTGTGTTAAAAACCAAAGACATCACTTTGCTAATAAAGGTCCGCATAGTCAAGGCTATGGTCTTTCCAGTAGTCATGTACAGATGTGAGAGCCAGACAATAAAGAAAGCAGAGCACTGAAGAACTGATGCTTTCAAACTATGGTGCTGGAGAAGACTCTTGAGAGTTCCTTGAAAAGCAAGGAGATCAGTGTGTATCTTAAAGGAAATCAACCCTGAATACATCTTCAAGGACTGATGCTAAAGCACCAATACTTTGGCCACCTGAAGCGAACAGCTGACTCACTGGACAAAACCCTGATGCTGGGAAAGATTGAAGGCAGGAGGAGAAGGGGATGACAAAGAATGAGATGGTTGGATGGCATCACCAATTCAATGGGCATGAACTTGGGTGAATTCCAGGAAATGGTGAGGGAAGCCTAGTGTGCTGCAGTCTGTGGGGTCTCAAAGAATTGACCAACTTGGCAACTGAACAACAATAAATTAGGCTGGTGTTATAATTTTGGTTTATTAAGATTGCAGTCTATTTTAAACCAAAAAAGTTGACCTTACACCATGTAAGACTGAAATACACCAAATACATGAACATGAAGGAAATCTAAGGAACAGATTAATAGAAAAACAGAAGAAAAACTGAGTATTTTGAAATGCATGAATTATATAGTACAAAAATTATATTTCAATAAAGCTGTTTTCTCAAAACAAAAAATTGTGACAGAACCTACATCACTGAGTAGTTAGGTTATAAAACTTTAATGTATGAAGCATCTAGAAGAGTAACATTAAAAAACATTAGCTAGTGCCTGATGAACTATGGAATGAGGTCTGTGACACTGTACAGGAGACAGGGATCAAGACCATCCCCATGGAAAAGAAATGCAAAAAAGCAAAATGGCTGTCTGGGGGGGCCTTACAAATAGCTGTGAAAAGAAGAGTAGCGAAAAGCAAATGAGAAAAGGAAAGATATAAGCATCTGAATGCAGAGTTCCAAAGAATAGCAAGAAGAGATAAGAAAGGCTTCCTCAGAGATCAATGCAAAGAAATAGAGGAAAACAACAGAATGGGAAAGACTAGAGATCTCTTCAAGAAAATTAGAGATACCAAGGGGACATTTTATACAAAGATGGGCTCGATAAAGGACAGAAATGGTATGGACCTAACAGAAGCAGAAGATATTAAGAAGAGGTGGCAAGAATACACAGAAGAACTGTACAAAAAAGATCTTCACAACCAAGATAATCACGATGGTGTGATCACTCACCTAGAGCCAGACATCCTGGAATGTGAAGTCAAGTGGGCCTTAGAAAGCATCACTATGAACAAAGCTAGTGGAGGTGATGGAATTCCAGTTCAGCTATTTCAAATCCTGAAAGATGATGCTGTGAAAGTGTTGCACTCAATATGCCAACAAATTTGGAAAACTCAGCAGTGGCCACAGGACTGGAAAAGGTCAGTCTTCATTCCAATCCGAAAGAAAGGCAATGCCAAAGAATGCTCAAACTACTGCACAATTGCACTCATCTCACATGCTAGTAATGCTCAAAAATCTCCAAGCCAGGCTTCAGTAATACGTGAACCGTGAACTTCTTGATGTTCAAGCTGGTTTTAGAAAAGGCAGAGGAACCAGAGATGAAATTGCCAACATCCGCTGGATCATGGAAAAAGCAAGAGAGTTCCAGATAAACATCTATTTCTGCTTTATTGACTAGGCCAGAGCCTTTGACTGTGTGGATCACAATAAACTGTGGAAAATTCTGAAAGAGATGGGAATACCAGACCACCTGACCTGCCTCTGGAGAAATCTGTATGCAGGTCAGGAAGCAACAGTTAGAACTGGACATGGAACAACAGACTGGTTCCAAATAGGAAAAGGAGTACGTCAAGGCTGTGTATTATCTCCCTGCTTATTTAATTTATATACAGAGTACATCATGAGAAACGCTGGACGGGAAGAAACACAAGCTGGAATCAAGATTGACAGGAGAAATATCAATAACCTCAGATATGCAGATGACACCACCCTTATGGCAGGAAGTGAAGAGGAACTAAGTGATGAAAGTGAAAGAGGAGAGTGAAAAAGTTGGCTTAAAGCTCAACATTCAGAAAACGGAGATCATGGCATCTGGTCCCATCACTTCATGGGAAATAGATGGGGAAACAGTGGAAACAGTGTCAGACTTTATTTTTTTGGGGCTCCAAAATCACTGCAGATGGTGATTGCAGCCATGAAATTAAAAGACGCTTACTCCTTCGAAGAAAAGTTATGACCAACCTAGATAGCATATTCAAAAGCAGAGACATTACTTTGCCAACAAAGGTCCGTCTAGTCAAGGCTATGGTTTTTCCAGTAGTCATGTATGGATGTGAGAGTTGGACTGTGAAGAAAGCTGAGTGCTGAAGAATTGCTGCTTTTGAACTGTGGTGTTGGAGACGACTCTTTAGCCTCCCTTGGACTGTGAGGAGATCCAACCAGTCCATTCTAAAGGAGATCAGTCCTGGGTGTTCTTTGGAAGGAATGATGCTAAAGCTGAAACTCCAGTACTTTGGCTACCTCATGCGAAGAATTGACTCATTGGAAAAGACTCTGATGCTGGAGGGATTGGGGGCAGGAGGAGAAGGGGACGACAGAGGATGAGATGGCTGGATGGCATCACCGACTCAATGGACGTGAGTCTCAGTGAACTCCGGTAGTTGGTGATGGACAGGGAGGCCTGGCGTGCTGCAATTCATGGGGTCTCAAAGAGTCGAACACGACTGAGCGACTCAACTGAACTGAACTGAAAGCAAAGTAGTAAATCCAGAAGTTATTTTTAAAAACAGAATCCTGAGTTATATAAAAAAAAATTACAGCATAATTTGGAAAATTAATGTAGTAGAATAACCATTACGTAAATGTTAACACATTTGATAATGTCTGTGAATCTTCTGATAAAACATGTTAGTACATGAGGGTTTTAAAAAATTCAATTCTTAAAGGCCACCCCCTGAAACACACAGCAAACAAGACTACCAGAGAAACTGTGGTACTGTTCCTGAACAGACAAAAAATGCCTGATTCAGTGCTATATTAACATAGTAGGGGAAGTCCTAGCCTGTTTTGTTAGATATGGAAAACAAACCCAGAAATACATATTTGAAAACTTTTTTTTTTTTCAAATTTACATATCTCGATTGAAAGAGATATTTCAATTTCTACCCTTAAAATTCCAAAGGAACCCAGTGGTATTATTAGACTTTAGCATGGTATCCGTGTAAATAAAAAGCAGTAAGAGGAAACAAAGGCCTAACAATGGGATTGACTGAATAGACCACGACTTTGAAGATGAGCAGGCCCATCAGTATGGGGAGAATTCCTACAAAAGCTCTAGGAAACTGGCTAAGTGATGGAAAATCTTTTTGATGAATATCCTGCAGGGTGAGCCTTCAACCTGTGTTGCCCTTCCAGCCTCTAAACCCCACGCTAGACCTGGTCCTACCTCCAGTCCCGACCCTGGGTGTGTGCACCGCCTTCTGCGCAGAGCCCGGGTCTCAAATCTGTTTCTAGCCTCAACTTCTTTCCTTGGGTACAATGCTCTCTCCACCTGCCTCTCTGGGCGGAGCCAAAGTCCTACTGCATCCAGTCATGAGGGAACTACTTACAACTTGTGTGAATCGGCCTCATATGGCTGACATCCAAAGCCCCACGTTTCAAGGTGCGGAACGGAAATGATGCAAGAGATTCCCGTTATCTGTGCCTCTCCCTGTGTGATTAGCTTTGTGGTGGTTAGTTGCATCCCAGCTAGGTGAGGCCCTCAGTGAACCTGAGTGTATCATGCTGGAAGGAGGGCGTCCAAGGACGAGTTCCTAGTAGGAGGCTTCAATGGGCCTCCTTTGGGCGGCCTGGCTGGCTCTGCTGGTAACTACCCAATCAGTGTAGGTATAATCAAGATTTTTTATTTTGTTTCTTGGGACTACTTTATTGAGACATAATTTGCCTACAATACAATACACCTATTTAATTTATACGACTCAATGTTGTCACAATTTTATAATCTTTTCACTTCAAAAGCAGCTTCCGGCTGTCAAATCACCCACTTCATTTCTCTCAATATCTAAACAACCACAAATATACTTTCTCTATACGTAGATTTGCACTTTCTGGATTTTTCATACAGACAACTATTTTCACTTAAAATGTTTTTCAAGGTTCATCCATGTGTACATGGCTCACATC
Organism: Bos indicus; assembly: GCF_029378745.1. Lineage (NCBI taxonomy): Eukaryota > Metazoa > Chordata > Mammalia > Artiodactyla > Bovidae > Bos > Bos indicus. Next base: position 14,100,187 of record NC_091766.1, on the reverse strand, counting down.
ATCTTGGCTTTGGAGAATTTCCATGTGAATATGCCACTTTGTGACTCACTGAATAACAAAAGCTGGGACCATATTTACTTGATTTATCTTGCTCAGCACTTGACAACACTGTCAACAGGAGGCCAAGCAGAATGAGGTCAATCTGCAGTGGTGATCTCAACATTTCCCACATGGTCTCAGACTCAGGCAATTATAAGAAATTCAGTGGGTAGGTCTTTTTAAAAATATTTATTTGGCTGTATTGGATCTTAGTTGCAGCACGTGGGATCTTTCATTGTGATATATGGACTCTAGTAATGCGCAGGTTTAGTTACTCTGCAGCATGTGGGATCTTAGTTCCCAGACTAGGGATCAAACCCGAGTCCCCTGCATTAAGGATAAGGCGATGCTTAACCTCTGGACCACTGGAAAAATCTCTAGGATACTCAGGTCTTATTTCAGACAATTAGGCTACATCTAAAGCCAATCTGTAGCCCTTAGTCATTGCAAATAATTAAAGGCGGCAACAGATGGGCTAAGTCACAATGTACACACCCCAAATTAAACTACAACATGACATATTCCTCCATACATACAAATGTGTAACACAAAAGTGCACATGCAATTCTTGTTCAGGATTTATCATTAAGGTTGATCTGGACTATCATTATTATTACAATGGTTTGATTAAACCTCAATAAAGCATCATCAAGCAGCTGCAGGCATGATAGCCAAACTCAACATAATCCAAGGCTGCTCAAGCATGAGAACTTTGTCAAGGCTAAAACGAGTTTCTGCAAGTGTGTATCTGCACCCAAGACCCACACTCAGGAACTGCCACTGATGGCATCAAGCACAGTAGATGATCAGGACCAGCTCTATTCACATGAGTTTTTGTTTTCACAGATGAGTGAAATAAAAAATACATAAGCAAGTTATATCATCAGTGACAGCTGTTGTCTGACCAAGAAAAATACAGTTGTTTTGTCAGACTGTGGTGTTGGGTTTAGGGGTGAAAGAGAACATTATTCTCAATTACTTTCTGCACAGCTTGAGATTAAAGATTCTCCCTCAGATGCTGGGGTGTTCACCTACAAAAGTCATGAAATCAGGGTGACTCACATTAGATGTAATCTTCTCCACTCGTGCCATGCCAGGATCAGGGTAAGAACGACACGATAATTTTACAGAATTTATAGACATACCATATCCCTCACCTTGGACAGCATGAGAAGAAAGTTAGTTGATCAGTCATGTCCAACTCTTTGTGACCCCATGGACTGTCGGCCACCAGGCTCCTCTGTCCATGGAATTCTCCAGGCAAGAATACTGGAATGGGTAGCCATTCCCTTCTCCAGGTGATATTCCCGACCCAGGTCTCCTGCACTGCAGGTGGATTCTCTAATGTTTGAGCCACCAGGGAAGTCCTCACCATAAATGAGGTTGGTGAGCACTGTACACATTTAAGCACTCCCTGTCTTCACAATGTGAAGACAATGTCAATCCAACAAGAGAATCCAGCAGGTTAGACAAGGATAAAGTGTGTATCCTGTAGGTCCACTTCAGACCCAGGTGCAAACTGAAAGTGTAGTCACTATACTGGCCTGGTCTAGCTGTGAGAGTGAAGAAAGGCACACTGTGTGCAAGAACTTGTTCTTGTTGTTTAGTTCCTCAGTCGTGTCAAGACTCTCCCCAAGGTCAGAGCAAATCACAAATGCTTGAAACAGATATACAGAACCCCCAGCACTCTACACCTCTCAGCAACTCTAAGATCTCAGACTCAGGGTAGTATTTTCCAAATACTCCATATTCAGTTTCTCTTGACTGTGAAATACCTCATGTTTATTAAGAATGAGGAACAATCTAATGGAAAATGATGACTCTACAACTAACTTCTTACATTCATAAAGTTTTGCTCCACAGTGAGATTATAAGTGAACATTAAGGTATTTAGCAGAACCAGAATTTACACAGGAAAAGATACATTGGATGTCTTCAATAAATAACCATTTAAACCTCTAAGAACAAGTTAAAATTACTTTCTTTTTCCTAAAGGTATAAAATGTAAAAAGTAATAAAACTTAGCCACATAGCTTAAATCAGTAGGATTTCTGTCTACTGCAAGATTTCCCATATTTAAAAAATATTAATTTCACTGAGGAAAGAGTAAAGGGCTGTCCATGTGTCTTTAATATTATAATATGGCTTCACTGTGAGTTTTTTAAATTTATTTATTTGGCTGCTTTGAGTCTTATTTGTGGCATGGAAGAGGTTTGTTGCCTCATGCCAGATCCTTTGTTGCTGTGGGTGGACTCACTAGTTGCAATGTGCAGGCTCAGCACTTGTAGCGCACAACCTTAGTTGCTCTGTGGCATGTGGGATCTTAGTTCCCCAAGCAGGGATTGAACTCGTGTCCACTGCATTGCAAGGCAGATCCTTAACCACTGGACCACCAGGGAAATCTCCACTGTGATATCTTACATACCAGCTGTGGGACTGACGTGCTTCCCACATTCCTAACATTTGTAGAGCAGCTCCCAAGTGTTGACCTTTCAGGTTGTTGAAGTGAATCAGAAAGACAAAAAGTTTTCCTCTGTACATTTATAGGGTTTCTCTCCACTGTGAATAGCTTTGTGTGTGGTAACGGATGAACTGGTACATGTTTTCCCACATATATTACACTTGAAAGTCTTCTGCCCTGTATGAGCTCTAAAATACTTAGGTAATTCCCTGGCAGTCCAGTGGTGGGTACAGCTCCATGCTCTCACTCCCAAGGGCCCAGGTTTAATCCTTGGTTGGGAAACTAATACCCTACAAGCTGCACGGTACAGCCAAAATGAATAAATAACATTTTAAAAGTGCTTAGAAGCAGCAAATGCCTCCCCGCATTCCAAACATTTATACGGTATCTCACCAGTGTGAATACACTTGTGAATGGCAAAGGGTGAAGAATTTGCAAATCTTTTCCCACACTTATTACACTGTAAAGGCATCTTTCCATTGTGAGTTCAAAAATATTTAGTAAGGGACTTCCCTGGTGGTCCAGTGGTTAAAACTCTGCCTTCCAATGCAGGAGACTTGGGTTCAGTCACTGGGAACTAAGGTCTTACATGCTGTGGGTGCAGCCAAAATTTTCAAAAAAATGATTCATAAGATTTGAGAAAGCAGCAAGGGCTTTTCCACACTTGTCACATTTCAATGGCCTCTCTTCAATGTCGTTTTATATGGTAAGAAAGGCTTGAGAAGTGAGAAAAGGTTTTTCCACATTCCTTACATTCATATGGTTTCTCTCCAGTGTGAGTTCGTTTGTGTATGATAAGATATGAAGAAGTGGTAAATGTTTTCCCACACACATTACACTCAAAAGGCTTCTCTCCAGTGTGAGTTCTAAAATGTATAGTAAGATATGAGGAATTAGCAAAGGCCTTCCCACATTTGTCACATTTAATAGTCTTCTGTGCAGTATGAGACTGTAGATGTCTAATGAGGTGGGAAGAAGAAGCAAAGGCTTTCCCACATGTGTCACATTTAAAAGGCTTCTCACCAGTGTGAATTTTCATATGTCGAGTAAGGCCTGAAGATCGAGTGAAGGTTTTTCCACATGTGTCACACTTAAAAGGCTTCTCTCCAGTGTGTGTTTTCATATGTTCAGTAAGGCCTGAAGATCGAGTGAAGGTTTTTCCACATGTGTCACACTTAAAAGGCTTCTCTCCAGTATGAGTTTTCATATGTTCAATAAGGCCTGAAGATCGAGTGAAGGTTTTCCCACACTCCTTACATTTATAGGGTTGCTCTCCAGTGTGAGTTCCCATGTGAATGTTAAAGGGTAGAGAATGTTTGAAGTCTTTCCCACATTCCTCACATTTGTAAGGTTTTATTACTGTGTGAATTTGACTGTGAACACGAAGGTATGAGGATAATCTAAAGGCTTTCCCACAATCCCTGCATTTGTAGGGTTTTATTCCAGTGTGAATTCGACTGTGAACACGAAGGTATGAAGACAATCTAAAGGTTTTCCCACATTCCTTACATTTGTAGGGTTTTATTCCAGTGTGAATTCGACTGTGAACAAGAAGGTATGAGGAAAACCTAAAGGCTTTCCCACATGTGTCACACTGAAAAGGCTTCTCTCCAGTGTGTGTTTTTATATGTTGTCTATGGCTTAGGGATGCAGTGGAGACTTTTCCAGAGTCCTCACATCTGTAGCATTTGTTAGAAGTGTGAGTTGGCACATGTGCATGAAGGCTTGTTGAGTGAACAGAAGTTTTTCCACATTCCTTCCATTTGTAGAGCTTTTCTTTATTGTGAGCTCTCACTTGTGTCCGAAGGTAAGACTGATTAACAAAGGCTTTCCCAACATCTCTGGGTTCTAAGGCTTTTTCCTGTATGTTAGATTTCCAGTGTACAATATCTGGAGTCAGCATGACAGCTTTTCGACACTGATTAAACATGGAATATTTTTCTCCAGTAAAGGATTTGTTGTGCAGAGTAAGGAAGTTTTTCCCATACTGATTATCTTCATAAGGGTTCCCTCCATTTTGAGTACTCCTGTATGTCCTAAGGCATGAGTGGTCACTGAGGTCTTTCCCACATTGCTCACTGTCATAGAGTTCCTGTACATTATGGCCTCTTGCCTGTGGAGAAATGGAAGGATGATGATTCAAAGATTTCTCAGACTCATTTAACTCCTCCTACCCATCTCAAAACAGAAACATTATTATAATGAGGATGAATGATTTATACCATCTCCATTACATTCATACTATTCTTGCCCTGTTGATTTATTTCAATTTAAATGATGAAATCCTTCTTTAAGAATGATGTGCCATATACTCTCATCCTAAAAGAGTTCTACAGGGGACTCCCTGGTGGTTCAATGGTTAAGAATCCACCTTCCTATGCAGAGGATGTGGGTTCAATACTTGGTCATGGAACTAAGAACCCATATGCCATGGGGCAACTGAGTCTGTGTGCTGCGACTAGAGAGAAAGCTGACACACTGCAATTAAGACCCACAGTAGTCAAATAAATAAGCAATCAAAATAAAGTAGGGGATTGATTCAAGATGGCGGAGTAGAAGGATGTGCACTCTTCTCAGGTGAGAGAACTGAAACTGCAACTAGCTGTTGAACAACCATCGACAGAAAGATGCTGGAACCAACCAAAAAAATTATACCCCACGTCCACACACAAAGGAAAAGTAGCAACAAGATGGTGGGAGGAGTGTTATCACGATAAAATCAAATCACATATCCACTGCATGGGTGTCCCACAAGCTAGAGAACAATAATACCAAGTAAGTTCTCACACTGTTGTGAAGGTTCTGAGCCCCATACAAGGCTTCTCAGCTTCCAGATCCAGCAAAGGGACTAGGAATCATCATGGAATCTGACTTTGAAAGCCAGTGGGATTTGACTGCAGGACTTCCACAGGACTGGTAGAAACAGAGACTGTGCTCTTGGAAGTCACAAACAAAATCTTGCATGCACCAGGACCCAGGAGAAAGGAGCAGTGACCCCACAGGAGACTGAACCAAACCTACCTGCTAGTGTTGGAGGGTCTCTATCAGAAGCGTGGACCACCAGTGCTCACCTTGAGATGGGGGCACTGGCAGCAGCAGTCCTGGGAGTGCCCCTTGGTGTAAGTCCTCTTGGAGGTCACCATTAACCTTACCATAGAGCCTGTAGACTCTAGGACTGGGCTGCCTCAGGCCAAGCAACTAACAGGGAGGGAGGACAGCCCCACCCATCAGCTGACAACTGGATTAAAGTTTTACTGAACAAGGCCCTGCCTACCAGAGCAAGACCCAGTTTTTCCAACTGCCAGTCTGTCCCATTAGAAAGCTTACACAAGCCTCAAAGCCTTATCCACCAGAGGGCAGACAGAAGCAGAAAGAAGAACATCAATTCCTCAGCTGTCAGAACAGAAACCACATCACAGTAAGTTATTCAAAATGAAAAGGCAAAGGATTATCTCTGAGATGAAGGGACAAGATAAAGCCCTAGGAAAACAACTACATGAAATAGAGATATGCAACCTTCCAGAAAAAGAATTCAGAATAGTAATAGTGAAGATGGTCCAGGATCTCAGAAGAAGAATGGGGAAAATACAAGAAATGTTTACCAAAGACTTAGAAGAACTAAACAACAAACAGAGATGAACAACAGACTAGAAGATACCATAGCAGAATAACTAGATAGGATAAGTGACCTGTAAGACAAAATTACAGCAATCACTGGCACAAAACAGAATATAGGAAAAAAAAAATGAAGACAGCCTAAGAGATAAGATTAAATGCACCAAAATTCACATGATAGGGGTCCCAGAAGGAGGGATCTGAGAAAACATTTGAAGAGATAATAGCCAAAAACTTCCCTAATGTGGGAAAAGAAATAGTCAACCAAGTCCAGGAAGTGCAGAGAATCTCAGGCAGGATAAACCCACGGAGGAACACACTGACACACACAGTAATCAAACTGACAAAAATTAAAGACAAAGATATTAATAAAATATTAAAAGCAACAAGGGAAAACATTGCTTTTATATACAAATAATACACAAGGGAACTCCTGTAATGTTATCACCTGATTTCTCAAAAGAAATTCTATAAGCCAGAAAGGAATGATGATATATTAATCTTAAAGTGATGAAAGGGAAGAATGTACAACCAAATATATTCTACCCAGCAAGACTCTCATTCAGATTTGACAAAGAAAAGTTTTAGACAAGCAAAAGTTAATGAGAATTCAGCACCACTAATGGCACCCCACTCCAGTACTCTTGCCTGGAAAATCCCACGGATGGAGGAGCCTGGTAGGCTGCAGTCCATGGGGTCGCTAAGAGTCGGACACAACTGAGCAACTCCACTTTCACTTTTCACTTTCATGCATTGGAGAAGGAAATGGCAACCCACTCCAGTGTTCTTGCCTGGAGAATCCCAGGGATGGGGGAGCCTGGTGGGCTGCCGTCTATGGGGTCGCACAGAGTCGGACACTACTGAAGCGACTTAGCAGCAAACCAGCTTTACAACAAATGCTAAAGGAACTTCTCCAGGCAGGAAACAAGCAAAGGAAAATACCTACAAAAAATAAACCTGAAACAATTAATAAAATGGAAATAGGATCATACATATCAATAATTACCTTAAATGTAAATTGGTTAAATGCACCAACCAAAGCAGATTGGCTGGGTGGATGAAAACATGCACATATATGCACTTCCACTTACCATATCACTCTACTTAACCACCTAAATTGTACGTAATTCTTTTATATTGTTAGGTTAATCATGTGTCCATTACAGCTTGCAATTATAATTATCTTTTATTTTTTGTCTGGCTATTGGTTGTGAAAATTGATAAACATCCTTTACTATTGTGATAATGTAACTATTATTCATTTTAACCCCACTGTATCATAATTGGTCAGCAGAAAATAATAGAATTCTATATTACTAAAATTACCACTTAATAGAAAAACCTATAACCACTTTTTAAAATCCAGATGACTTATCCATGAATTATCTTGGAATTTTTTTTAAAAATACAAATGCCCAGGTATTTTTTTTTTTCTCCAAAGCTCCAGATGTGATTCTAATGAGCGGTCATGTTTAAAAATAACTGAACTATATGATGAGCTTTTACTTTTATATAATTTCACCTTTTCTTTTTCATATTCAGTGCTCCTATTTCACTTAGTTTATGTTTTCCAGTTTTTTTGTTGTTGTTCTTTCTCAAGCCTTTAGGAAGTAGAAGAAAAGTTTTGTATACATATATATACATAAATAGCATGTATAATATATATTTTAGAAAACTTACAAATTTTTGATTAGCTAAAAAATTTATGACATTTTGGTTCTACATGTTTAAATATAATACAGTGCTAGATTTCTAATTTATATTCACTCAAAACTCTGATATATATCCATTTATTCTAGCATCTAATATTACTGGTAAAAGCCGAGAAAGCCTACTATTTTAGTTGTTTTTTTAAAAAAATTGAATGAGGCTTGAAACGTTTAATCCAATTCTCAGAATATAAAGAAATACTATGTTGCTAAAAAAATTAACATGTGATATAATATTATTAATTAAAGTACAGATTTTGTTCAAATTTCACAAAATTTTATGCTAGTGTCCATTATTTGTTATTCAAGATTCCACATTGTATTTAGATGCATTGAGCAACTTCAGCTGCATGCAATAAGTTCTGATAAATTTTCTTTTCATTTTTATTGTTGCTAATATTTTCTAATTTTTCTTCTTATGGCTTCTTAGCTACACCTATCATTTAAAAGTGGACATTTAATTTCCAAATACATGGGGTTTCTAAAGTATCCTTGATATTAACTTCTCATTTAAATGCTTTCTTCTCTGCCATCACCTTCTGTGTTCTTTCAGTCTTTCAACTTTATTGAGGCTTTCAATGGCTAAGTCAAAGACCTCTCTTGGTAAATGTCACATTACACTTGCAAATATGAGGGTTATTTTCACTTATCTCTTGATATTGATTTCTAACATAATTTCCTACGGTGACAAGAGAACAGACACTATGATTTCAATACTCTTAGAGCATGAAATTTCTGTACCTTGTTTTATGTCCCTGGATATGTTCTAGTGTCGCCTGGTTTATAGTCTATGGGAACCTGAATAGAATTTATATCCTGCAGTTGTGTGAAAATTGTATAAATCTTAATTATGTTGAATTAGTTCATAGTGTCTTTAAGGTCTGCTATACCCTTCTACTTTTCCTCTGTTCATTCTATTAATTTCTGAGAGTTGATACTGAAACTCTACTAAAAACCTTAATTTTTATACCTGAAACAGTAATTGTAGTATATATAGTGTATAAATGTAGTATATATATGTAACTTTGTTCTGTATTTTCCAAGTCTCCTGTAAATGTGTTATCATATTTTCATAATTTAAAACAACAACAAGAAAACAGAACAAAAAAATAAACCTGTTTCTTAAAAAAGAAAAAAAGGCTTCTATACAGCTTCATTGAATTGTTTTGAAAACTCCATGTCTAATTTATATAAGTGGGAATGATTCCTTGTGGGAATTTTGAAGCAACAAGTATCAACCTAGGGATAGGCTATCCCCAAGCTAGTCATAATCAGAATTCTTTGAGAGACATTGCTATCTCCAGGGTGAATGCCTTTGATCTCAAATATCTATCACTTGTGCTCATATTCTAACAAAAATCCTAAAATCATCTATGTGGAAAATAAGAAATATTTTTTTGAAACTTAGTGATCTTACCTTTTCTATCCCATTTGACATTTTTTTCCCCAAAATATTCTGCCCAATTCTTGAGTCTTTGGCTTTAAGTTGCATTCCCCACTCTAAAAGAGAATTACAAATTTAAGACTTTGCAAAAAGAAGTGGATGTTAGAGGAAGTAAAAACAGTAAGGCTCAGTTGTATGTTTTTCCAAATTACACATATCTTTTAAAAAGGCAAGATAGATTTGGGGAGTTTGATTATGTCAAAAAGTAAGTAGTAATATATGTATATGCAGTCAAAATTCAGCATTTGATTTAAAAGACAAATCTTTGAAAATTAAATATGAAGGAAAGAGACAGTATTACCAGGGAATGTTCTGGACAAAAAGTATACATCAAAATGTTAAAACTAAAGAAGAAACAAAAGGCTATTTTATGAGATCACTGGAAATTCTGATTAAATGGAAAGTAAGTACCTATGAGGGGCTTCCCAAGTGGTGCTAGTGGTAAAGAACTGGCCTGCCAATGCAGGAGACACAAGAGACACGGGTTCGATCCCTGGTCGGGAAGATCCTCTGGAGGAGGGCACTCCAGTATTCTTGCCTGGAGAGTCCCAGGGACAGAGGATCCTGGGGGACTACAATCCAAAGAGTCACGATGACTTGGACATTAGTGAAACGACTTAGCACTCACATACAAGTACATATGAGAAGTTGAGGAAGGTACAGAGCATCAGAAACCAATGACCCCAGCCTTCTGAGAGAAAAGCACATCTTAACATGTTGCCTCCTTACAAATTAAAAACACACTGAAATTTTATTAACATGCAAAGTCCTTTACAATCACTCACCTTGGAGGACTCCTCTCTCCACAGTACTCAACTTTTCTTCTTCCAACCAAGAGATCAGAGTGGGTTTGAACACCTGATATCCTGTTCATGAGGAAAGATCTATTAATAGAAACAGCCCTCCAAACAACACAAATCTTCCCATGAATAAGTTCCAGTATCTAGTCAGGTCATTAGAATGAATGTGGTATTAATAATATTCCAAAAGAGATATAAAGGTGAATAGCTCCTCTTTCTGTGTCTCAGAGTGATCATCTCTCTGGCCCCTGAAATACATGTTCAGACCTATATGTACATTTACAAAGCACTAAGACTTTTATTAAAGTGGGAAATGAAATAAGTGCAAAAAGAAATAGTCATTCTCATGGAGAAGGCACTAAACTAGTGGTTCCCAAATTTTGGTGTCTATGAAAATCATGTCCAGTGCTTGTCAAAACACAGATGACTGGGCCCAGATCCCAGTGTTTCATTTACTATGCCGTAGGTGAACAATTGAGAATGCACGTTTCTAAAAGAATGATAGTAACACTGTTAGTTCTAAAACCATATTTTTACAGAAACCATACTGGGTTAAAACTCATTCATGTAGAGACGAATGTCTACTAGTTTCCATTGTGTTCAGGTTGACATCACCCATCTCAGAACACAGACGGTACAGCACATATATGTCTGTCTCCTAAGAGGCTAAGGAATGATGGTGGCTGTACCTGCTGTGGTCAGGTTCTTGTAGTTCTCCAGCATCACATCTCTGTACAGCTTTCTCTGAAAGCGGTTCAGTAAAGTCCACTCTTCCTGGGTGAAGTTCACAGCCACATCAGCAAAGGTCACTGAGTCCTGAACCATCATACATATACTAGCTTCAGTAAAGTAAGATCTTCAACAGTGTTCAGTGGGGAATGAAGTAGGAAGACTCAGCATCAATAGAGGGCTTCAAGTTCTCTCATCATCTCCCCCATGACACAATGGTCTTCTTTCTATCTACACTAATTCTGATCAATATAGAACCAGTAACACAATTCTAAGCAAATTACAAATATTTTTACAAGCTGATGAATAAATAAATTCACTGAGAAATACACATTATCGTTCCTTATCATGTCAGAACAACAGGCAAAAACAAAACAAAACAAAACAGGAGTTGCAATCATGAGATAATATCAGAAGGTAATTATTGAATATTATGATTATTCAGAGCAATCCCTCAGCAATATGAGAGCTTCCACTTTGTGAGGCAATTCAACATGGATTCAGACAGACTTTATTTAAGTACCTCAAATGTGTCTATCTGGTAAATGCACTAGGTCATTTTGTACAAGGATACACTTTCTTCTCACCTGAGAACAATTTCTCAAACACTCAGTTACCATCCTGTTTGCTTCTATCTTTTCCTCAGGAAGGCAGAAAGAGTCCTTAGTAAGAACACCTAGGAGAAGAAAGAAGGCATGAGCACCCAGAATTGATCATAATTCCCACAGTCCTTGCCTGGAAGTCATTCCACTTTAGCTCAGAATTTCCGAATGTCCATGTGCATTCAGAAAATCTCACAGAGAGGTAAGTTGGTGAAGTAGGAGGCCACTGAACTCACATCCCTCTCAGGAACAAATAAAAAGTACATCCACATGTGGAGCACGTCTCACTGAAAACAAACTGGACATCAGCAGAAAGATGCTTCCAAAACCAAGTCTATAAAAAAGGTCCCCACAGAGTCAGGTAGGAAAGGAGGGTAAGTGGTCGGGGGTCCACCCGGAAGGGGACACAGAAGAGAATATCATGAGCCTGGAGGTCTGAACCACAAATTGGACACTGCAAACCTGTGGTCTGACATTAGGAAGACAAGTTCCCTTAGCTGGTTTGAAAACAAGTGGGACTTACAGGAAGGCTGTAAGAATCCAAGACTCCTCTCCTGATGAGACTGCACAGCTTGCTTATTCCCAGGAACAAGGTGGAGGAAGCAGGCTGAACCTGCCTGAAGCTCAGGTCAGTTTCTAACTAGGGAAAAGTGTTTGCTGCCAAGGAAGAGTGTACACTTGGGGGATGTACCAGATTTGGACCCAACACCTCATCTGAATGGGGTGAGGGAGCATACTGCTGGCACTTGCGGAGGTGGTGGATGGCAAGTTGTCTGGATCCTTGACTGGCTTCCTAGACAGTCTCAGTGTGTGTCTGACACACAACCAACCTCCTGCTCTAGCTGCTGAGAGAAAAGAGAGTGCACACTTGGAGGGAACAGAACCAACTCAGACTCAACAGTCAAGGCTTCTGCTTCGAGCACATTGGGACCTGCCCCTGCCCCTGCTGACAGGACACTGATAGCCACTGGGCATAGAAAAACCAGCCCACACAGGCTTCTGGCTCTAGCCCTTCTATCTCCAGCCCAACTCCAATTCTATCTCCAGCTATCACCCAACAAGGTGACAGCTGCCAAAACACCCCGAAAAAAGACATAACATGTGCTCACTTTGTTTTTTAAAATGTTATTTATTTATGGCCACGCCACACAAGTTGTTGGATCCTAGTTCCCTGACCAGGGATGAACCCATCCCCCTGCAGTGGAAGCACAGAGTCTCCACCACCAGACCACCAGGGAAGTTGCCCTGTGCTTACTTTAGATCCAGCCACCAATCCAAGCTCTGGGGTACATGAAGAATGCATAAGGGTCGTCCCACAAAACGACACACCTTCAAGATGGGATAGGCAACTGTTTTACTTAATTTCATAGTGACAGAGAAAGTTAAACAAAAGGAGAAGACAAAAGAATTTGTTTCAAATGAAAGGACACACACAAAACCCTGACAAACAACTAATTCAATGAAGATAAAAATAACAAGGTGTTAAAGCAGTAGTAATAAGAATGCTAATTGAACTGGGGAAAAGAAAGGAAGAATACAATGAGAATTGTAACTAGAAAATATAAAAAAGAACCAGTGGAAAGTGGAGAATACAATAACTGAAATGAAAAACACACTAGAAAGGATTAACAGTAGATGGGTTGACATAGAAAGTATAAGTGATCTGGAAAATAGAATAACAAATCACTCAATCAGAAAAATTGGAAGAAAAAACAAATTAAAAAAATTAGGACAGTTTAGGAATCCCAGGGACAGGGGAGCCTGGTGGGCTGCCATCTATGGGGTCACAGAGTCGGACACGACTGAAGTGACTTAGTAGTAGGAGTAGGAATTCCTTGGTGGTCCAGCGACTGGGGCTGAGCGCTTTTACTGCTGTGGGCCTGGGTTTGATTCCTGGTCGAGGAACTAAGTATCTTCAAAGCCACACGGTGGGGCCAAAAAAAGAAAAAACAAAACACAGTTTAAGGAGCTTCTGAGACAACATGCTGCATTCTAACATTCTGGTTGGAAGGGTCCCAGAATGAGTAGAGAGAAAAGGGTCAAAATGTATTTGATGAAATGATGGTTGAAAATTTCCTGAATCTGGAGAAGGAAACAAATATCCGGGTGCAGAAAGTACAGAGTCCCTAACAAGATGAATCCAGAGAGATCATACAAAAATATATAATAATAAAATGCAAAAGCTAAAGAGAAAATTCTAAAGGCAGCCAAGAGAAAAACAAAGAATCACATACAAGGGACCCCTTTAAGGCCATCAGCTGTTTTCTGCAGAAACTTTGCGGAACAGAAGGACATAATACATTTAAAGTGCTGCAAGGCAAAACCCTACAACTTAAGATACTCTACCCAACACGGTTATCATTCAAAACTGAAGGAGAGATAAAGAACTTATCAATCAAGCAAAAACTAGAAGAGTTCATCAATACTAAAAGAACCCAAAGAGAAATGTTAAAGGGTCTTCTCTAAGTAGAAACAAAAAGGCTACAACAAGAAGAAAGAATGTATAGGAAAGGATAATCCCACCAGTAAAGGTAAATATATAGTAAAGGCTGTAGACCAAGGGTTTAAGTAAGCTAGCATGAAGATTAAAAGAAACTGTAACTATAATAATAAGTTAAGGGATAAACATAAAACATGACATTAAAACAAAAAATGTGGAAGAAGGGAGCAAATAATTTAGAATGTGCTTGAAGTTAAATGACTATTAGTTTAAAACAAGTAGATCTAATTACAGGTCAACATATGAACCCCATGGTAACCACAAATTAGTAAAGCTAAAGACATACACAGATTGAAAGTGAAAGGATGGAAAAAGATATTACACACAAATGCAAACAAACAAAACTCTGAAGTAGCATTACTCATAGCAGACAAAGAAGACTTTAAAACAAAGTCCAAAAGACAAAGAAAGGCATTTGGTAATGATAAAAGCATCAATACAAGAGGATATAACATTTGTTAACATATATGGCTTAATACAGGAGCACCTAAATAAATAAAGCAATTACTTACAGTCATAAAGGGAGACATTGACCATAATACAATAAAAATAGGAAATTTTAATGCCCAACTTATATCAGTGGATACATCATCAAGAAAGAAAATAAGTAAGAAAACAATGGTACTAAAAGACACATTTAGGCCAGTTGGACTTAATAGATAACTACAAGACATTCCATCCCCAAATAGCAAAATAAATATTCTTTTCAAGTACACATGGAATGTTCTCCAAGAGAGATAACATGTAAGCTCGACAAATTTAAAAAGATAGAAATCATATTAAGGATTTTTTTTTTTCTGACCACAGTGGTATGAAACTAAAAATCAATTACAGAAAGAAAAATGGGAAAAGAATAAGCATGTGGAAACAAAGCAACATGCTACTACAAAACCAATGGGTCAATGATGAAATCAAAGAGGAAACTGGAAAATATGTCAAAACAAGTGAAAACAGAAACAAAACCTCACTAAATTTATGGATGCAGCAAAAGCAGTTAGAAGAGAAAATTTTATGATAGTAAATATCTATCATATTTATCTATCATATCCTATCTCAAGAAATAAGAAAAAACTCAAATAAACAACCTAATTTAATACTGAAAGGAATTAGAAGAAGAACAACCAAAGCCCAAAGTTATCAGAAGGAAAGAAATAAAAAACATCAGAGAGGAAATAATCCAAGAAAAGACTAGTGAACCCAAGAGTAGGTCTTTTGAAAAGATAAATAATGTTGATAAAGCTTTAACCTGTCTCATCAAGAAACAAGAGGAAAGAGGGTACCAAACAAACGCAATAAAAAATGGGAGAGAAATTACAATTGATATCAGAGATGCAAATAATCATAAAATAATATTATATATAAAAAGAGAATTCTATGAACAGTTATATACCAAAAAATTGGAAAATCTAGAAGAAATACAGTTCCAGTGTCACACAATCTTCCAAAACTAAATCAGGAATAAATAATCTAAACAGACCAATTACCACTGCTGAAACTGAAATAGTAATCAAAGCCCTTAAAAACTAAATGTTCAGGGCAGACAGTTTCACAGGGGAATCCTACCAAACATAAAAAGGCTTAATACTTAATTCTTTTTTGCCATGCCACATAGCATGCAGGATCCCATTTCCCTGATCGGGGGTTGAACCCACACACATTGCACTGGAAGAGCAGAGTCAACCACTGGCATGTCAGGGAAGTCCCTTTAATACCTACTCTTATCAAACTATTCTGAAAAACTGAAGAGGTGGGAACACTCCCAAATTCATTTTATGAGACCATCATTACCCTATGCCCAAATCAGAAAAAGGTAGTATAAAAAATTAAATTACATGCAAATATCTCTCATGAATATAGAGGCAAAAATTCTCAACAAAGTATTAGCAAACTGAATTCAAAAATCTATTAAAAAAATCATTCACAATGATCAAGTGGGATTTACTCCAGGAATTCAAGTATGATTCAACATCTGAAAAATCAAGTAATGTGATACACCGCATTAGCAAAAGGACGAATAAAAATCACAAGATCATTCCAATAAATGCAGGAAAAATATTTTGCAAAACTCAGTATCTATTCATGATAAAGACTCTCATCAAAGCTGGTATGTAGAGAACATATCTCAACATAACAAAGGCCATTTATACAAGCCCACAGCTAACACCATACTCACTGAAATACAGAAAGCTTTTCATCTAAAATCAGAAGACAAGGATACCCACTCTCCCCACTTGTATTGGAAGTCTTAGCCACAGCTATCAGATGAGAAAAAGAAATAAAAGGCATTCAGATAGGAAAGGCTGCAAAGAGTCACACATGACTGAACAACTAACACTTTCACTTTTTCTTTTTCAGATAGGAAAGGAAGAAGTCAAACTGTCACTATTTGCAGATGACATGGTACTATATATAATATAAAACCCTAAAGTCTCCACCAAAAAACTAAAGATAAATGAATTCAGTAATGTAGCAGTATACAAGATTAATATACAGAAATCCATTGCTTTTCTATACAATAATAACTATCAGAGACAAAAAGCAAGAAAAAAATCCCATTAAAAATGCATTAAAGAGAATTAAATTACTAATTTAGAATTAAAAAACTTAACAAAAAAACCCCTATACTCTGAAAACAATAAAACACTGAAGGAAATTCAAGATGATATTACAAAGAAGTGGAAAGATATCCCATGCTCATGGACTGGAAGAATTAATACTGTTAAAATGTCCATACTACCCAAAGCAACTACAGATTTAATGCAATCGCCAGAAAAGTACTCATGACAGTTTTCACAAAACTAGAACAAATAATCCTAAAATTTATATGGAACCAGAAAAGAAGTCCTGGGAGTCTGGGCTAAATACCCAAGGCAATCTTGAGAAAAAAGAACAAAGCTGGAGATACCACATTCCTTGACTTCAGACAATACTACAACGCTGCAGTAATCAAATGGTATAGCACTGATACAAAAAAGACACATAGAACAACAGAATACAGAGCCCAGAAATAAACCCACACACTTACAGTCAATTAATCTATGACAAAATACACAATGGAGGCTGCCGGGGACCAGCCCCGGCTGATCCAGGGTATTCGAAGGAGAGACGGCGTAGGCGAAGATCAGGAAACAATTGCTTAATTAAATGTTAATTAAGGATATAAAGAGTAATAGAATGAGGATAGCTCAGTAAAATTCAGTGAAGAAAAGAGGCTGAAATAAGGATAGCTCAGTGAGGAAATTTAGTGGAGAAAAGAGGCTGAAATAAGGATAGCTCAGTGAAGAAATTCAGTGGAGAAAAGAGGCTGAATAATTCAGCCAGAAGGTAAGAGAAAGAACGACATGGTGAGACCAAGTTTCGGTGAACAAGGCCCGTGCTTTATTTTCCAAAGTAGTTTTTATACCTTAAGTTATGCATAGAGGATAATGGGGGAAGGGGTAGAGTCAGGCAGCAAGCCAGGCTTTCTTCCTGCAAACTTAGCATATGCAAAAGTTAGGTGATTTGCATCATCTTCTGGCCCGGAGGCCTGTTAACATTTTAAGACCTTTTCTTCAGAAAACTTATTTTTCTCTAAAGGTGATTGGTCAGGAGCCACCCTCCAAAAGCATTAGATAAAGTTGCATTCCTACAGCGCAAAGTGTGGTGGGCTATAACAAGAAAAAGAATTAACTCAAGGGTCCCAGGTTACAAACATTAAAGCTACTACTTACACCAACTATATTAATCAATACACTGCCAGGGACACAGCAGGTAAGGGATATGGAGACTTAGCAGCAAACATTGGCCCAACAAGTGAAAATCCCTTCACCAATACAATTTCTAATCAATCTTTTAACTACTCAAAAGAATCTGTGTTTAGACAGTTTAGAACATCTCCTGCCTCTCACAGTTGGGAGGCTCTGAACAATCACACGAGGCCGGAAAAACCTATTCAGGCAGGCTAGAGGATTTCCAAAGGAGTTTTTAAGTTAAACACTGTCACACCCAGGAATTATTAACTGGAGCTGTAAGCTAACTTTTTTCAGAGAGGTAGTGGGGGACAGCCCCCCGTAAAGTCAGAGGTATAGGTGAAAGCACAAAGCAGAAAGTAGGCAGACTCTGGTTTTGGGGGTAGATTGCTCGAGAATTTCCAGGGAGACTCCTGAGGCTTGATCCCACCTTTGCGTATGCCAAGCCTCCTTCCTCATGACCTTTGCCAGAGGCGGAGCTCGCTCCCCGCAGGAGGCAAGAATACGCAATGGAGAAAAGACAGTCTCTTCAATAAACGGTGCTCAGAAAACTGGACAGCTCATGTAAAAGAATGAAACTAGAGCATTTTCTCATACTATGTACAAAAAACTCAAAATGGATTAACGATTTAAAAGTAAGACCATAAAACTCCTAGAAGAAAACACAGGCATAACAGTCTGTGACATAAATCATAGTCCATTTATGATTTGGATAAATCATAAATTTGGATGACTTTTGGATCTGTCTCCTAAAGCAAAGAAAACAAAAGCAAAAATAAATGGGATTTAATTAAAAGCATTTGTACAGCAAAATAAACCATCAACAAAATGTAAAGACAATTTACTGAATGGGAGAAAAACACCTGCAAATGATATGACCAATAAGAGGTTAATATACAAAATATATAAACAGCTGTACAACTCAAAATAAAAAAAACCAAACAATTCTATTAAAAAATGAAGGGAAGCCTTGAAAAGACATTTCCACAAAGAACACATACAGACAGCCAAGAGTTACATGAAAAGATACTAAACATCATTCACCATCAGACAAATGTACATCAAAACCACAATGAGATATTACCACACACCTGTCAGAATGGCTGTCATCAAAAACACGACAAATGACAAATTTGGCGAAGATGTGAAGAAAAGGGAACCCTTGTATTTTGTTGATGTGAATTTAAATTGGTGTAGCCAGTAGGGAAAACAGTATGGAGATTCCTCAAGAAACTATAATATGATCCAGCAATTACACTCCTTTGGGTACATATCCAAAGAAAATGAAAACAGTAATTTGAAAAGACACATGCACCCCAATGTTCATAGCAACATTACATACATACAGAAGCCAAGATATAGAAGCAACCTAAGTATCCATCGACATATGAATGGATAAAGAAGTTTCACAAAATATCAGTCAGTCATAAAAAAGAATGAAATTTTGCCATTTGCAACAACACTGATAGACCTGGAGGCTATTATGCTTAGTGAAACAAGTCTGACAAGGACAAATACTGCATGTTATCACTTATATGTGAAATTTAAAAAATGAAGGAAACGAATAGAACAAAACAGACTCAGAGATACAAAGAACAAACTAGTGGCTACCAGTGGGAGAGCCAGTAAGACTGGAGTAGGGAATTAAGAGGTATGAACTACTATGTATAAAGTCAAAAAGCTACTAGGATATACTGTACAGCACGTGGAATGTAGGTGATATTTTATAATAACTTTAAATGGAGTATAACCGATCAAAATACATTCATTGTGTTGCATACCTGAAACCAATACACTACTGTAAATAAATTATACTTTAACAAAAAGTTAAAAAAATAAAATAGACATTGCAACTCTGAGATAAGCACACACTCAAAACCAAAAACTAAAAAACTCACAAGTACACACTACTGCCATGAAGTACCAGGGAAGTCCTGTCCCATCTGGAGCCGGAGAGATAAATGGTGTGCCATGTTACACACCAGGCAAAGAGTAATCATTTCACAGGCAAGGAAACATAAGTAATGTGACTTTTTACTTATCAAGGCAATAAAATACATGAGTAGGACTATGTGGCAACTCTACCTCATGCATACATACTAGGAAGCTGTCTTAGAGAGCAGCATTCTCTGGCTCATTTCAGCTCCTCTTAGATAAAAACAAGCAACACAACTGCTCAGAATCACACCAAAGAAATCTGTACTTAAAAAACAGAACCCAAAGCTAAGTCTCTGGAAAAAAAAAAAAAGCATTAATGACAAATTACCATGGGGCGTATGATAGGCTGCTATGCTGCAAGACGGATAGTGAAATTTGCATACTCTTTCCTGAATCACGATCATTTCAGGGTAGCTTAAGAATGTAAGTGGATAGGGCTATCTCCATCCCTCTGAAGATACGGTTATCTGGAGCTCAGCTTCGTATCAAGCACAAATCAACAAATACTAATTATCAGTCATCAACATGATAAATTAGCTCCTTTTGTGCAGAGGACATATATGAAAGCTACTAAAACTGTATGCTCTACAACAAGAGGATCAGTATCATCAACTGCCATTTATTGACAACCATTATGTACCAACTATCTCACTAGGACCTTTTAAGTCCGTTTTATATTTGGAATAACTTCAGTATTTGAATCTGCTCTTTCAACTGTATATTGCATATGGTCTAAACACTAATCTGGGCTTCCTTGGTGGCTCAGCTGATAAAGAATCTGTGTGCAATGCTGGAGACCTGGGTTCGATCCCTGGGTTGGGAAGATCCCTTGGAGAAGGGAATGGGCTACCCACTCCAGTATTCTGGCCTGGAGAATTCCATTGACTGTATAGTCCATGGGGTCTCAAAGAGTCCAACATGACTGAGCAACTTTCACTTTAAACACTAATCAAGGGATTTCCCTGCTGGTTGAGTGATTAAAACTCTGCACTTCCACTGCAGGGGTCATGGGTTCAATCCCTGGTTGTGAAAATAAGATCCTAAATGCACACTAATGAAGTACATCTGATAAAAATTTAGGGTGCAGCTAATTTTGGACACTTTAAATGAAGAAAGCAACATAAAAAATCTCATTTTAAATAGATTACATGCTTAAGTAATACTATAGTATATATTGGGCTTCCTTGGTGGCTCACATGGGTATATGCCTGCAATGCAGATCCCTGAGCCAGGAAGATCCTCTGGAGAAGGGAGTGGCTACTCATGCCAGTATTCTTGCTTGGAGAACCCCATGGACAGAGGATCCTGGCAGGCTACAGTCCATGGGAGTCTCAAGAGTCGGATATGACTTGAAATACAATGAAGTGTTCGTTTTAGATGTACTCAAAGAAGATTCAGTTACACATACACACACAACAGCCTTCTGAGATGCTCTTCCAGGGTTGGAATCCTCAAATCTGGCTCAAATAAAGTGGTCCAACTCTTTCTTAGATTAATTTTTCGTGGAAAATTACCCATATCCTTCCCCCGAATCACATATATACTAACATCCCACCTCATCTCTTCAAAATAATTTCTCACAGCTATCTCAGAGGCTGATTCCTGGGCAACAGTTCCCAGATAAAACACTGAATAAACTCAACTCTTTCATTTTCAAGTGAACATCTTCATACTCTAGAGGAATACGGCAGGATCACTAACTTCAAGATAACCAGAAGGTGCAGGGGCCTGAGTAACCGGAATCAAACAGTGGATATTCATGATCTCAAGAACTAAAGTCACAAAGGCTTTCGAATAGGGAAGCACAGTGAATGACAACACCCCGAAAACTCCCCTTACGACCTGGATGAAAGCGGGGCCTTAGGTCCCGAATGATGTAAGAGAGAGGGGCCAGGCCTGCCCAAGGAGACCTCTCGAAAACTCGGACCAAACCTGTCCTTTAACGCGCTCCTTGTATCCCACAGCCCTTCCTGAACGCGAGCCTCACCAAGGACACGCTGAAACAGGACGACCAAAACCACTCCCTCCTAGAAGCACGAAGCCGCCGGACGGAAAACCGACGCAGACAGTGACGCCACTTCCGTTTCCTACTTCGGCCGTGACGAGGTGGAGTTCTGAGATTGGGACTGTCAGTCAAATTCAGCCAATGCAGAAAAAACTTGCAGTTTCTCCCAACGTTGCGGGTGAGGGGTCTTGCAGTCGATTCAGTGGGTGGGGGGTTGGGGGGCAGGGCTGGAAGCAGAAACACTCCCAGTGGATGATTCCGAGGCTAAAACTAGGCTCGTGGGCGGAGCTCCGAGTGGAGGGCGGGACCCATGCCCGGAAGTGATGGGGAGGCGAGAAGAGGCGCACTCCCGAGTTTAGGGGTCAGAAGGGAGAGGCGTCCAAATGGATGGTACTCGAAAGCTTTTGTACCTGTCTGTTCTCAGCTCCCTGGAGCCCTTAGTCTCCTATATTGATAAACCTGTCAACCCGAGATATGGTCTATCTCCTCTATTCAATCAATCTCATATTTAACGTTTATTTTTGCCTTCTTTGTATGAAGTTAGGACACCGTGCTAAACTTAAATTATTGACTCCTTTGAGTATTCTAAGTAGTGACATTTTCCTGTAACCTTTGTATATATTGTGTTCAAGTATGTATTTCGATTTTTTATTTTTTCGATCTTACCATACCGTCTAGGGCCTCCTAGCTGAGAAACAGCTCTGATAACCAGGCCTTCTTCACTCATTCAGAAATAGTTCTGTTTTCTCCTTAATCATGTTTTCTGTGTATTTTAGTGGGTGGCCGCAGAGGAGTTTATAAAGGTATTTTGAAATCCTACTTGTTAGCACATTTACGAAAATTGCTTATGTGCCTTATCAAATGTGTTTTATGCGTCTGTTAAACTGGTAATTGTTTTGCCATGTTAATGTTTCATCAATTGCAAATGAAATTCACTTTTTACATAGCCAGAGGACTCTCTTCTTAAAAAAAAAAAACCAAAAAACTCTGGGTTTTCTCCTAGCCTTCCTTAAAAATTCTCTTCTAACTCTAGGTTACATACAGATTTTCTAATTTTCTTCTAAAATTTATATTTTTACGGACATTTTAATCGTGAAAGAATGTGTTTTGGCATGTGTTATGGGGTAGTGGTGGAGAAGGAAATGGCAACCCACTCCACTGTTCTTCCCTGGAGAATCCCATGGACAGAGGAACCTGGCAGGCTACAGTCTGTGGGGTCGCAAGAGTCAGACATGGCTTAGTGACTAACTACTACTAATATTCGCATTGGAGAAGGAAATGGCAACCCACTGCAGTATTCTTGTCTGGAGAATTCCATGGACAGAGGACCCTGGCGGGTTGCAGTCCATGGGGTCACAGAGTCAGACACAACTGAGTAACTAACACACATACACACACACACACACACACACATGGGGTAGTGGATACAATTATGTTTTTTCCTCCAGAGAGAGGATCCTTGACATACTAATTTGAAATTCCACCTTTATTCAATAAATTCCTGTATATACTTAATTCAGGTTTTAGACTCTTCTGTGTCAGTACTATTTACTTGTACCTGTATCAGACTCTTTGATAACAACAGATTTATGTTATTTTAAAACCTAGTTGTAAAAATATAATGGAATTTTGGTTCCATTATAAAGTACCTTTTGATTGTTACACCCCCATATTCCTAGACACTTAACATCCATGCTGCCATGATTCCACCTTCTGTCTCTATCCATTTACCTTTTCTAGACATTTCATGTAAATAAGATCATGAAACCTTTCATCAGTAATTTTTTCAAGATTCATACGTGTTGTAGCATATATAATTTCTTTGTATTTCAGAATGATATTCCATAGTATGAATATTGGAGAAGGTAATGGCACCCCACTCCAGTACTCTTGCCTGGAAAATCCCGTGGATGGAGGCGCCTGGTGGGCTGCAGCCCATGGGGTCGCTAAGAGTTGGCAAAATTGAGCGACTTCACTTTCACTTTTCACTTTCATGCATTGGAGAAGGAAATGGCAACCCACTCCAGTGTTCTTGCCTGGAGAATCCCAGGGACAGGGGAGCCTGGTGGGCTGCCGTCTATGGGGTCGCACAGAGTCGGACACGACTGAAGCGACTTAGCAGCAGCAGCAGTGAATATATTGTTTTATTTACTTATAAATTGATGAATATTTGGATTGTTTCCACTTTGTGCATATTATGAATAATGGTGCTATGAAAACCCATATATATTCAAACATATTTTCATTTCTCTTGGGCCTTGTTGTTAGGGTTATCCAGAGAAACAGAACAAATATGTATGTATTTGTTGTATATATTTCCTATTATTATCTACTAGGGAAGGAAGGAAAACCATATCAATTAAGGAATCAAAATAATAATGACTGCTTTTATTGATGACTGCTACTAAATCCCACCAAACCTTCCTGAGGTACAACATGATATGTGTCCCAGAACTTTCCATTCAATAGATGAAAAGACCTCAGCTCATGCTTTCTATGGGCCAGAGATGGTCCTAGAGAGATTAGCATCCCTTTATGTCTGAGTTGCACACTTCTGAATACAGAGCAGATTCCCTCAAATGTCCCATAATTTGGTATCAGAAGTTTCAGGGCAGAAAGCAGGAGATGTTTGGTATGTGCGGAGATCAGTCCTGGGTGTTCATTGGTAGGACTGATTTTGAAGCTGAAACTCCACTACTTTGGCTACCTGATGCGAAGAGCTGACTCATTTGAAAATTCCCTGATGCTGGGAGGGATTGAGGGCTGGAGGAGAAGGGGATGACAGAGGATGAGATGGTTGGATGGCATCACTGACTTGATGGAAATGGGTTTGGGTGGACTCAGGGAGTTGGTGATGGACAGGGAGGCCTGGCATGCTGCGGTTCATGGAGTCACAAAGAGTCGGACGTAACTGAGCAACTGAACTGACTGACTGGCAAGGTGTCTAGCTGGGACTGAGCAAAAAAGTTGTCACAACTTCCACTGAAATAATTACAGGAGACATGGCTCAACTAACAGCTGTACCAAGAGGATTTTGAAATGGTGCTTGCCTTATCCTAATAATGCTAGACTGGGTGACTTACACAATGGAAATATATTTTCTAACAATCCTAGAGTCTGGAAGTTCAATGTCAAGGTCCCACCAGGGTTGGTTTCCTCTGAGGCCTGTCTCCTTGTGGGGTCCAGCAGCTGACCTCTCAAAAGCCAATAGACAAGTGAGATTGGTGGAAAGGAAAGTTTGCTTTACTTTGGATGCTGGCAACCAGCAGGGGGGCAGGGGGAGGGCAGATGCTTAGCAGAAGGCTGACTTCCTGCACTGACAATCAGTGGGCAAGAGCTTTTATAGACAGAGGGAGGGGCCTACATGCAGATATAGTACAGTCAGCTCTGATAATCTCCTTGAAATTGGTCATGTGGTGTCCTAATCAGATTCATCTTGTTTAAGTAGTTAATCTTCAGTTGCAGGATCGGTTTGTTCCCATTTCCTTGATGGCAGTTCTTGGAACTGTGACAGTTTATATCATGACTACAGTCTGGTCATCAGGTAGTTAACTTCTTCCACCTGATGTGCAGTTCAGTATCTACAAGATACCTCACAGGATACTGCTCAGGGTATCATCTATAATAGCCCTTGAGGAGGAACTAAATGTCCTTGACTCTGCTTAATATGACTATTAACTATTATTACTTGGCCTCCTTTGACAGTTTTCCTTTGTTTCTGCATTTTTTCATTTCTCTGATTAAGCTTATTCTTTGGCTAAAGTTGTTCCACAGACAAAAGGTAGGCTGAGGACATGGGGGGAGCACAGACCATAACGTCCTGCTCCATTTCACTTGGATTGCAGATGGCCACCGTCATGCCGATTCTGAACCTGGTCCTCCCTTAGTGCAGGTTTCCCTGGCCTCTCTGTGTGTTCTGACTTCCACTTCTTATAAGAACACCAGGGCGATTGAATTAAGGTTCACCCTGGTGACTTCATGTTAAAATTAACTACCTTTTGAAAGGCACTTTCTCCAAATACAGTCACATTCTGAGGCCCTGGGAATAAGGATATCAACATAAAATTTTGAGTGAACACAGTTCAGTCCATAATAGTACCCAAATAAGTGTAATATTATTAAATAAGTGTAATATTATTGTTAGTCATATGAAAAACATGCTGAAAAAGAGGAACCTGATGCTATGTTAACTGCGGTGTTTTTCTCTTTATATTTCTTTACACTGTTATTAGATTTGGAATTTTTCCTTAGAGACAAAAATTACCTAACAGCTGCATGTCATTAAAAGATATATGGAAAACAAGACATTCTGAGATTAACAGATGAACTGCAGCCATTATACAAATTTTTGATAGTTAAAAATGTTCAATTTGTGTAGGTGATGTTTCAGTTCAGTTCAGTTCAGTCGCTCAGTCATGTCCGACTCTTTGTGACCCCATGAATTGCAGCACGCCAGGCCTCCCTGTCCATCACCAACTCCCGGAGTTCACTCAAACTCACATCCATCGAGTCGGTGATGCCATCCAGCCATCTCATCCTCTGTCGTCCCCTTCTCCGATGTTTAGTATCTGGCAAAAACTAGAAAAGAAAAAAATTGGAACATTTCTCTGCTTCCAAGTTCATTTTTTTTTCTATTTTTTCCTTTTTTTCCCCACAAAAGATGAAACCAGTTTCTTTCTGATGCTAATAATAGCAATGGTTTGATTGACTCATGCCTTTAAACATTTATTAAATATTATCTTCTAGGTACTGGTATAAGACTTGGAACAAAATAAAGGCACAAATTTCATTGAGATTATATTCTACTGGGAGAAAGGAAATAAAATAATACATAAATAAATGGTAAAACCAGACTTTGTGATAAATCCTAAAAAAAATAATTAGGAAAAATATTTTAATATGTTATTACTTAACTATCTAGAACAATTCCATGTGTGGATCTGTTCACGTCGTCTATGGTGTTACTCACTCTGATATAACATGTTTGAGGAAAAGGAAGGAAGGAAGAAAAAAATGTAGGTTTGTTCTTGGAGAGGTTAAGTTGGATGTGCCTGTGAAACACCCCACTAATATCTACTTGGCAGTGGCATGTGTTGGTCTGTTTCTTGGCAGTAGTAGGGAGAGAGAATTGGATTTTTATAAAGAAACAGGCCAAAAAGACAGTCATGCTTGGCTGAGCCTTACTTAGGATGCTTCTGTTCTTGGTTTGTCCCTCACTTCCCAAGAAAAGACATTTCCAACTCCTGACCCCCATTAATCACAAATAAGCTCTCCAGGAACACTGTCCATGTTGTTGAAGATCCACTCCAAATGGCTAATAGGATTCATTGTAGTGAATCCTGTGCTGTGTTGCCCATTTCTCCCTTCAGAATTAAAGTCTTATTTTTCAAGCATAGAGATCAAGAGTCCTGAGCCTTCTCTATGATAACTGCCCTCAACTAAAGAAAGCAGCCTCACCTGAGATTACACCACTCAGATCTCTTGCTGTGGGAGCATAAGTGACCACCGTCTATATCCACCACTGTGTTTGCCCTAAGGTTGCTCCTGCTCCCGCCACTGACTGAGGAAATGGCAACCTACTCCAATATTTTTGCTTGGAGAAGCCCATGGACAGTGGACAGAGGAGCCTGGCGGGCTGCAGTCCATGGGGTCGTAAAGAGTCAGACATAACTGAATGACCAGTAGTTTCACTTTTCAGCATAGCTTGAAGTTCAGTGGCAGGAATTCCCTGGTGGTCCAGAGATTAGGACTTGGCACTTTCATTGCCACGGGCCCATATTCAGTCCTTGGTGGTGAACTCAGACCCTGCAATCCAGGCAGCATGACAAAAAAAAAAAAAAAAAGTTCAATGGGACTTTTGTCATGTCTCTAGAACTGTTACATTTTTGGTGTCCAGGCATCCAGAGCTGCAAAGGCCATACGTATGTAGAGCTGGAGCACAGACTCCTCACATGTCTTACCAGGAGTGATATTACAAGGATTCACTTCAGCTTCCCATCCTTGATTTCTGCATCCATATCCTATAAGCTGGAGATACAGCACATTATGCTATCTGTTGGTTTAGAAGTGTATGGTGCATCCTGTGAAGTATGTATGTACCCAGACATGCCTGTGTATTTAAAGGCTTGCACTACATACCATCATTCTTCTTGAACTTAAATGTATTCCCATAACTTCCCTTAAATTTTAGTTTTAACCCTCCCATTTTAGATACTCTGTTTATTCTATGTTTTATCTCTGTCCTCCCCTTTCTTGATAAACTTTACAGATGATTTGTTTGTCACATTGTATCTCCTCAATACTCTTTTCAGCTGAGTCTACCTGGTTAATTGTGGCCCCTGCCCCTTAGCATGTGCTGTGCTCAGTCATGTTTGACTCTTTGCAACCCCATGGATGGTAGCCCGACAGGCTCCTCTGTCCATGGAATTTTTCAGGCAAGAATACTGGAGCAGGTTGCCATTTCCTACTCCAGGGGATCTTCCAGACCCAGGGATAGAACCTGCATCTCTTATGTCTCCTGCATTGGCAGGCGGTTTCTTAACCAGTAGCACCACCACCTGGAGCCCTCCCTAATATCAATAAAGGACTCCATGTTTTAGTTCTTGTAGGAATTAAACATTCCTTAGGGGACACCTGGTCACTTTGAAGTCAAGTCAAAGAATTTCTCCTTGGAGAACATACCTTTTTCTCCCACTGCTGCCTACACACATAACTTTGGTAATGAGGAGAGTATAGCCCTTGAGATAACAACATGCACTGTTTCCCCTTTGCTATAATTCTGTGACCCCAGCCTTGGTGAAAACCCAAATGGGTTTCCGCAGGGCTGACTGCAGATAACAAGAAAGCTTCGCTGGTAAGCATCAGAGACGGTGTTCAGTAAAGGCTGGTGGAGTGAGAAGGAAACAAAGCGAGATGGTGGGTATTGGGCTTTACCTCTAGAATAATGAGGCTGGGACAGTCCCATAGTTATTTAGTCTATGAAGGGGAAATCTATAGTTAGCAGGTACTTTAGTTCTCTATATTGATGTTTCACCTTACCCACCTCACTGTGTCCACAATACCATCTACAAACAATGTAATTATTACTGACATTCAGTACTCATTTCATTGGCTCATTTTACCATTCTCTTTAAGTGTTTAAGAGAATATCAAGGAGTAGACTGCGTTGTCCTCTTCATGAATTAAACACAAAGATTTAGTGTTTAATGTAGAATATCCAGTTGGCTGTAGTCTTAAAATGTATATTCTTTACTGACTTAAGAAATGATCCTTAGCTTCCTTATCTAGTGAGAGGCTCTGTCCTGGCTGCTAACCACAGTAATGGCTCTTACATTCCCTCAAATGCATTTTAGACTGTAATTATGGTTATGATTGCTCTCCGCTGACCTATTTTTTAGATAAATTATGATAGCAAACATTCCAGTAATAAGCAGAATTACATTTTTTAGAGTAAGAGTTACTTGTTCACGATATATTATTCTTTTAAAATATATGTGTGAGTGTACTCTAATTTTACTATTCTATGTCTATATTCAGGCATATAGTGGGCTTGGAGGGTCCTTTGTGTGTGTTACAGTTGATACTTAATGGTCTCAGTCTTTATTACATATCTAACACTTGCCTGTGTTGAGCACCTAAAATGTGCTACGAGCACCTAATATGTGCTACTAGCACCATGTAGGTCACTGGAAACACAATAATGAGCAAAAATGGTCACGACCTCTGACCCACAAATAAATATAAAATTACCGACATGAGAGTCACATCAAGAACAGTACAGGATACTTGACTTGTGGGCCTCACGCTCTGTCCTCCTCACCCTCACCCTGTTCTCATCTCACTGGATGCTCATATCCCGTCCATTACCAAGCTCACCAATCCCAGGGCAACTGTGAATTCTGTTCTCTCAGGCCAAAATGCTTGCCCTTCCCTTATTTCCTCTGATTAGCAATTACCTGTCCCTCTTCTCAGAGCTCAGTATTCTTATTGCAGAGTGGTCTTTTCTATCCACCTCGCCAGACTAAATTTGCTCTCAATGATTTTTTTTTCTCTTAATTGTATTCTCGGCAGCTGTTCACATGACCCTGCCCACTCTTCCTCCTGAGTATACTATTGTTTAGTAAATTCTCACTTTATTTAAAAAAATGTTACTTGCATTCTCTAGGTATAATAGTACTGAGCATTTTTTCTGTCATGGAGACTGTAAACATTTATAATCATCCTAAATTTGTCTTTTTTTTTTTTTCAGGATGACTTTGAGAGAGCTAAAGCTTAGGCAGTTACCCTCAAGGAGAAGGAAGAGGAGAGCATTCTTTTAAAATTCCTTTGCCTTAGTCATGAGGGACATGGCTCCCTTAAGCTTTGTGTTAATAGTGCAGTAATGTATCTCACCTTTCTTTAGATCAGGAGCTCATAAGTATGCTTTTCTTAGGTTCTATGTTAATAATTTTAACAATCTATTTTGCCTGGGAACCTGCCTCTCAAGCAACACCATATCTCACCCAGAATGTGTTCCTTCTGGCTTATCTCACTGTACTAATGTTATCTCAGGATGCATGCTTTGGGAAAGGGTCTGGTAGAAATTTTACAAACTTGAGGTAGTCTTTATATCTATTCTCAGCAGCCAGCTGAAAGGTATATAAAACCCTGCTAAAATTCATGACGTGGGCACTCTTCTGTCCTTTGCAGTGTCTTTGCTGGAAGCTTTCTCTATCACTGTTACTTTAATAAACTTTGCTACACAAAGCCCTGAGTGACTGAGCCTATGTCTTTTGGTCCCAGAATGAAATCTCCTTTGGAGGCCACGAATCTGTTTGACACCGATCACCATGCTAGGTCATCATCTTGTTTGACTTTTTTATAGAAGCTTGGAACATTTTACATTAAAATTTTCTAAATAGTGATATATATTATGTATATTATATATATAATGTGTGTGTGTGTGTGTGTGTGTGTGTGTGTGAGATTAGCTGTGGCATTTGGGATCTTTAGTTGGGACATTCCAACTCTAAATTGTGGCATATGGGATCTAGCTCCCCTGCCAAGTTTCCATCTTGGTAACCCTCTGCACTGGAAGTGTGAAATCTCAACTACCAGGGAAGTCCACAGAATGATCTTTGATGGCTGCCCCTGTTTAAGGGGAATAATGATCAGTGATACTCATGCAAGACATATTGTTAGACACTGACATTTATCAAATGCCTGCTATTTGTCACAAGAACCATGCTAGGAAAATTACATGCATCATCTCATTTAATTAACTCATCAGTCTTACAATGTAGGGGATATTTATTATTCCTGTTGTAGGGGTGAGGTATTTACAGCTAAGACAGGTTAAGAAACTTTGTCAAGGTCACACAGACCTTAAGTTGGTGAAGCAAAATTCTATTCAAGGAACTCTCACTCAAGATCCCATTATCTGAATGACATCTCTATAATTTGAAAAGTTATGTATCAAAAATATTAATAACTGTCATAAAAGTAATAGTAATAATAGCAGCCATCACTTCCTGGGATCCTCCTCTGCCACAAGGGTCTTTTTAATTCTCACAAAGAAGGTAATAACCATTTTTTTTTTTTGGTTGAACTGGACCTTGTGGCTTCCCGTAGTGCTTTCTCTAGTTGCGGTGAGCAGGGACTACTCTTTTTTGTGGTGCATAGGCTTCTCATTCTGGTGGCTTCTCTCATTGCAGAGCGCAGGCTCTAGGTGCGTGGGTTTCAGTAGTTGTGGCACACAGACTCAGTAGTTGCGGCACATGGGCTTAGTTGCCTCATGGCATCAGAATCTTCTGGACCAGGGATTGAACCCATGTCCACTGTATTGGCAGATAGATTCTATCCACTGTACTAGCAGGAAGTCCTGAGTAACCATACCTTTATAAATTAAAAAAAAAAAAAGAAAGGCAATTTAAATTAAGCATTAACTGTCACAATAACAGGGAGGATCAAGTCATAGAATTAATTTTGTCTGAGTTGGGATACCATGTCCTAAAAACTATTATTAAACTATTTGAATGAAAGAGCTATAGAGTTTTAAAAAGATTATCATTTAGCAATATTAAATGTCTTTAGTCATTTTGCAACTGTCATACTATAAAAATCAGTTCATGTCTATAGCTTCATATAGAATTAGAACCAGTGAATAAACAAGTTCCTGCTGTATAGCACAGGAAACTAAAATTAATATCCTGAGATAAATCACTTAAATTACAATGGAAAAGAATATGAAAAAGAATATATATGTATAATTCACTTATTCACTTTGCTATACAGCAGATATTAACATTATAAATCAACTATACTTTAATAAAAACAACAACAAAAGAATTAGAACTTGTGATAGGAGATAAAAAAATTTTCAGCTAAATATTTTAGCTGAAAAAACATTTTAAATGCAAATGGTCCTACCATTTGACTGAGTGAATCACTATCACAAGAAGGACTAATAGAGTGTAAAGGATATCAACCAGAAGGTGGAATCATAACCGATAACTAGCTGAGTTGGCACTTGGCTATTAGGTGAAACTTCCATTTGTCTTGTTCCCCAGCAGACACACAGCTACATGGGAGCAGGAAACCATATGGGAGAATCAGTTTCTCCTCCTGGACCTCTCAGATCATCCTAAACTGCAGCCCCTCCTCTTTGGAGTGTTACTGTCCATGTACCTGGTCACCATGCTTGGGAACCTGCTCATCATCCTGGCCATCAGCTCTGACTCCCACCTCCACACCCTCATGTACTTCTTCCTCTCCCACCAGTCCTTTGTTGATAATTTGCTATGTCTCCACCACTGTCCCCAAGATGCTTGTGACATTCAGTCACAGAACAAAGACATCTCCTACACAGGATGTTTCACTCAGGTTTATTTTTTAAAATGATTTTTGCAGGAATGGATGGTCTTCTCCTGACCAGAATGGCCTATGGTTGGTTTGTGGCCATCTGCCAACCCCTGCACTACATGGTCATCATGAACCCATGTGTGTGTTGCCTCCTGGTTCTTCTGATGTGTTGGTTCATCATTTTCTGGTTGCTCTGATTCATATTCTGTTGAGGCAACTGACATTCTGTACTGACACTGAATTCCACATTTCTTCTGTGAACTGGCTCAGATTATCAAGGTGGCTTGCTCTGACACTTTCATCAATAACATCTGCTTGTATGTGGTCACTGCCCTGCTGGGTGTGTTTCCCCTAACTGGAATCCTCTTACTCCCAAATCATCTCCTCTTTAATGAGAATGTCCTCTGCAGCATGAAAACATAAAGCTTTTTCCACCCATGGGTCTCACCTCTCTATGGTCACCTTGTACTATGGGACAAGCCTTGGGGTCTATTTCAGTTCTGATATGACCCATTCTTCCCAGAGAAGCTCTATTGCTTTTGTGACGTACACTGTGGTCACCCTTATGGTGAATCCCTTCATCTACAGTGTGAGGAACAGGGATGTGAAGGGGGCTCTGGGAAGGTCCCTCAGCAGAGCTCCTTGTCTATGATGGGTCACTGGCCTCAGAACTAAATGGACATCACGAGGCTCAAAGACACATTGTGAAGTTAAACATTTTTGTCCTTTTTTGACCCTAAAAGACATGCTTTGTTTCTTCTATTCTCAAAGCTCTAGACATTTATTTGTTGTATCAGTTTCTCCTTAACACCCTCATCAGAAATTCCTTCTTTTCTTTCCTATTTGCAGACCACACATTTCTATCCTGGGCCAGCTTTCTTAGAGCCATTCCAGTGATTTCCAACATTAGATTTGAAGCACTTATATCAAATGTGGCATTGTTTTCCCCACAATTATCCTCTCAAATGTTGATATTTGTCTCCTTAATTTGTTGTGTTTTTCTATAAAAGAATAGGAATGAAAATCACACAATACTGATAATTAGCTTCACACTTCAAGACTGTTCTTATTTTTTTATGTTCAGTCATGTCCAATTATTTGTGATCCCATGGACTGTAGCACACCAGTCTTCCCTGTCCTTCACTATCTCCCAGAGTTTGCTCAAACTCATGTTTATTGAGTTGATGATGCTATTTAACCATCTCATCCTGTTGGCTCCCTTCTCCTCTTCCCAGCATCAGAGTCTCTTCTCATCAGATTGTCAAAGTATTGGAGCTTCATTATCAGTCCTTCCAATGAACATTCAGGGTTGATTTCCTTTAGGATTGACTGGTTTGATCTTGCTGTCCAAGGGACTCTCAGGAGTTTTCTCCAGGACCACAGTTCAAAAGCATCAATTCTTTGGGGCTCAGCCTTTTTTATGGTCCAACTCACATCCACACAACTACTAGAAAAACCACAGCTTTGACTAGATGGACCTTGGTCAGCAAAGTGATGTCTCTGCCTTTTAATATGCTGTCTAGTTTTGTCATAGTTTTTCTACCAAGGAGCAAGCAATTTTAATTTCATGGATGCAGTGATCATTTGCAGTGATTTTGGAGCCCAAGAAAATAAAGTCTGTCACTGTTTCCATTTCCCCCCCATCTATTTGCAATACACAGTAATAACCATAATAATATTGCTCTGTAATAAGGCATGCTGAATACAAAGGTAACACTTTTAAATTCACCTGGAGACAGTCCAGAAAAATTTTTTAAAAGTATATTTAACAGGTTTATTGAAGGATCATTTATATATCATGAAATTCAGCCACTGAAAGCATAAAATCAATGGTTTTGGTAAATTTATAGTTATACAACCTTTAATACAATCTAGTTTTGAACATTTCTATTACCCTAGAAAGCTCCCTTGTGCCCACAGAAAAAACTTGGTGTGGTGTACACTGGAACTTTCTGTATTGTTTATTTTCTTGGGAAAATCTGAACTGTTTCAAAAATTAGAAGTTTATTTAAATAAAAAAAGTGACACTGTAACATTCCATCAATGTCAATCACCAAAGACATAAAATTCATTCTGTCCTATTAGAGGTCAGGCAAGTTCTAACTCTGGGAGGTGAGTGTGTGAAAGGGTACAGTAGGGGACAATGGGGGTGGTAGTAACATTCTTTGTTTTGGTCAGTATGCTGGTCACATGAGGCTGTTCCACAGTGAAAATGTATGGAGGTAAACACTCGTATGTACTTTCTGTATGTAGTATTTTATTTCAATAAAAAATTAAAAGCAAAAAAAAAAAATACAAAGTCCAAATGATCTATTAGGGATATAGGAGGTAGATAATAAACTAATGATAAATATAACAGTTCAAAAGTGTTATGGGAAAAGTGAAGCAGGCAAGAAAAAAAAGAGAATGTACTACAGACACATGCACAATGGCAAAGTAGTCTGGGGCAAATAATGGCAGAAAAGGAAAATAAATATACCTTTTTACCAAAAAATATTAGAAAAACAATGTTATGATCCCCCACCTCCACCCAAAACCTTTTGAATACATTTTAACTACTGGGCAACTTCAAGAATGTTTTGGTTGAGAACATTCAATTGAAATAGGTCTGCCCTCTCCCACTCACCTTTGTAGATGGGAAGTGGCAAGTCAGACTTGTTCCAAAATCTGTGTATTGTATGGGTCTCCATAGATGTGTGTCTTCTCAGAGAACCACCACTAGGAATTCAGTCTTCAACAAAATAAAAAACCAAAGAGCAGTCTAAAATGGTCATCTCCAATGGTATTAGAATGACAAAGGTGGAAAGTTCCACAGTTCTTATGTGTGAACCAAACCCACCATCATGATAACACCATAGATGAGAAGTATGAAGCCTGAAACAACATACATCAAGTTTGTGAGTCTGGCATTAGGATCTGCATTCTTTTGGAAAGATTTTGTGTGTCATTTGTTAACTGTGAAGTCACACACAGACACACACAAACAGCTATCTGTTTCCCAGTAGAGATTCCGTTTAATATCACATTCCTCAAACTGGGAAACCTTGTACTGAACAAGGTCAGACATCTGTTTATTTTCCTGCTGACTGCATAGGATTTTTACTTTTTGTTGTTGAGATATATTTCATGTACAATGAAATGCTCATTTAAGAATTCAGGCAACGAGTTTTGAAAACTGAACATACTTGAGTAAACACCAGCTACAAAAAGATACAGAACGTAATCTTCCCCCGAAACCAACTGTCTGTTCTAGTGCATCCCCTCACCTCTATCCCCAGACAAGCACTTTTAAGTTACTAAAGACACTATTCAGTACACATGTATTAAACCCTTACTCATTGTCATGAATGTCCTGATTATCCCCTATTGCTTAGAGAAACATTATGGAGAGAAAGATGATTAAGTCCCCCTATGGAACAATGTACTATCTCTTTTATTTCTGTCAAACATTCCTTCATATGGTTTATAGAAATATTAAGTGGAGACACATCTAACCTTTCCTATTTTGAAGGACTGGAATGTTTTATCCAATTAATCCTGTATGTAGAAATGCTTTAAAGTCTACATTGTCTCATTAGGATCTCCTTTTGAGAGTTTCTGCACATCATGGGCATTTTCTGTATCTTTTGATTACCAATGGCATAGAACCTTGCACAGAGGAACCCAGTGACTTGTGACTAACACATACTGCATTTCTTCTCACGAATATTTTTTTAATTTATTTTTTAATCGAAGGATAATTGCTTTACAGAACTTTGCTGTTTTCTGTCAAACCTCAACATGAATCAGCCATAGGTGTATATCCCCTCCCTTTTGAACCTCTCTCCCATCTCCCTCATCCCACCCCTCTAGGATGATATAGAGACCTTGTTTGAGTTTCCTGAGACATATAGTAAATTCCTGTTGGATATCTTCTCATGGTTATTAAAGGATACCTAGATATTGCAAAATCACTCTTAACATTGTTTGATGTAATTACACAGTCCCCTGTGGCATGTAATAAACATCCATGTAGAGGCAAACACAGAAAACAGAAACATAAATTTAAAATGCTCTAGTGCTATAGACAGCTTCCCTGGTGGCTTTATGTCCAACTGAAGGACTCTCCATAGGTCAAAACTCCAATTTGTACTTTTCCCCAAGTCCCTATGAATATCATCCCTGTGCATTTCCAATTCATGGTGTTCAAAGGGGCCAAGTCTAATATATAGTTCCAACTCCATAACTTAACTAGAGGAATTTATTTCATAAAGACCAAAATAGAAAGTATAACAGTGGTTACCAGAAATAGACTAAGGGACAAGAAGAAGTTACTATTTAATAAGTATCAAGTAGCAATTTGGGATGACGAAAAACATGAGATGGATAGTGGCAATTGTTGCATAACAATAAGAATATACTTGGGAATTCCCTGGTAGTCCAGTGGTAAGTACTCTGTGTTCTCATTCCCAGGGCCCAGGTTTAATCCCTAGTTGGGAAGCCAACATTCCACTAGCCTCATAGCAGCCACACCTACCCAAAAATGTATACTTAATGCAACTCGACATAACTGCATACTTGGAATACCAGACCATCTGACCTGCCTCTTGAGAAACCTATATGCAGGTCAGGAAGCAACAGTTAGAACTGGACATGGAACAACAGACTGGTTCCAAATAGGAAAAGGAGTACGTCAAGGCTGTATATTGTCACCCTGCTTATTTAACTTCTACGCAGAGTACATCATGAGAAATGCTGGGCTGGAAGAAGCACAAGCTGGAATCAAGATTGCCGGGAGAAATATCAATAACCTCAGATATGCAAATGACACCACCCTTATGGCAGAAAGTGAAGAGGAACTAAAAAGCCTGTTGATGAAAGTGAAAGAGGAGAGTGAAAAAGTTGGCTTAAAGCTCAACATTCAGAAAACTAAGATCATGGGATCTGGTCCCATCACTTCATGGGAAATAGATGGGGAAACAGTGGAAAGTGTCAGACTTTTTTGGGGCTCCAGAATCACTGCGGATGGTGACTGCAGACATGAAATTAAAAGACACTTACCCCTTGGAAGGAAAGTTATGACCAGTTAGGTAGCATATTCAAAAGCAGAGACATTACCTTGCCAACAAAGGTCCGTCTAGTCAAGGCTATGATTTTTCCAGTGGTCATGTATGGATGTGAGAGTTGGACTGTGAAGAAAGCTGAGTGCCGAAGAATTGATGTTTTTGAACTGTGGTGTTGGAGCAGACTCATGAGAGTCCCTTGGACTGCAAGGACATCCAACCAGTCCATTCTAAACATCAGTCCTGGGTGTTCTTTGGAAGGACTGATGCTAAAGCTGAAACTCCAGTACTTTGGCCACCTCATGCGAAGAGTTGACTCTGACTCGTTGGTAAAGACCCTGATGCTGGGAGGGATTGGGGGCAGGAGGAGAAGGGGACGACAGAGGATGAGATGGCTGGATGGGAGCACTGACTCGATGGACATGAGTTTGGGTAAACTCCAGGAGCTGGTGATGGACAGGGAGGCCTGGCGTGCTGCAATTCATGGGGTCACAAAGAGTCGGACACGACTCAGCGACTGAACTGATCTGAACTGAACAATAGTTAACACAGTAAATTTTACATAATGTACATCTTACAATAGTAGAAAATTGTGAGTAGAGAATTACTAACAGTAGTATTTAATGGATCCTCCAGAAATATCACATCTGGGGAAAAAAGTTTTAAAACCAGCTTGATTGGCAGTGCTCTTAGAGACTCAGCTGTATAAAATATCACTGCAGAGGACCCTAAAGTGCTAGAGGTTTTTTCAGTTCAGTTCAGTTCAGTTGGTCCATCACCAACTCATGTCCATCGAGTCGGTGATGCCATCCAGCCATCTCATCCTCTGTTGTCCCCTTCTCCTCCTGCCCCCAATCCCTCCCAGCATCAGGTTTTTTCAAATGAGTCAGCTCTTTGCATGAGGTGGCCAAAGCATTGGAGTTTCAGCTTCAACATCAGTCCTTCCAATGAACACCCAGGACTGATCTTTAGAATGGACTGGTTGGATCTCCTTGCAGTCC
This sequence comes from Bos indicus, assembly GCF_029378745.1. Lineage (NCBI taxonomy): Eukaryota > Metazoa > Chordata > Mammalia > Artiodactyla > Bovidae > Bos > Bos indicus. Next base: position 14,061,735 of record NC_091766.1, on the reverse strand, counting down.
AAGGGACTCTCGTCTTCTCCAACACCACAGTTCAAAAGCCATCGATTCTTTGGCATTCAGCTTTCTTTACAGTCCAACTCTCACATCCATACATGACCACTGGAAAAACCATAGCCTTGAATAGATGGACCTTTCTTGGCAAAATATCTCTGCTTTTCAATATGCTATCTAGGTTGGTCATAACTTTCCTTCCACGGAGTAAGTGTCTTTTAATTTCATGGCTGCAATCACCATCTGCAGTGATTTTGGAGGCCCCCAAAATAAAGTCTGACAGTGTTTCCACTGTTTCCCTGTCTATTTCCCATGAAGTGATGGGACCAGATCCCACGACCTTAGTTTTCTGAATGTTGAGCTTTAAGCCAACTTTTTCACTCTCCTCTTTCACTTTCATCAACAGGCTTTTTAGTTCCTCTTCACTTTCTGCCATAAGGGTGGTGTCATTTGCATATCTGAGGTTATTGATATTTCTCCCGGCAATCTTGATTCCAGCTTGTGCTTCTTCCAGCCCAGCGTTTCTCATGATGTACTCTGCATAGAAGTTAAATAAGCAGGGTGACAATATACAGCCTTGACGTACTCCTTTTCCTATTTGGAACCAGTCTGTTGCTCCATGTCCAGTTCTAACTGTTGCTTCCTGACCTGCATATAGGTTTCTCAAGAGGCAAGTCAGGTGGTCTGGTATTCCCATCTCTTTCAGAATTTTCCACAGTTTATTGTGATCCACACAGTCAAAGGCTTTGGCATAGTCAATAAAGCAGAAATAGATGTTTTTTCTGGAACTCTCTTGCTTTTTCCATGATCCAGCGGATGTTGGCAATTTGATCTCTGGTTCCTCTGCCTTTTCTAAAACCAGCTTGAACATCTGGAAGTTCACAGTTCACATATTGCTGAAGCCTGGCTTGGAGAATTTTGCGCATTACTTTGCTAGTGTGGGAGATGAGTCCAATTGTGAGGTAGTTTGAGCATTCTTTGACATTTTCTTTCTTTGGGATTGGAATGAAAACTGACCTTTAGCTGTTTATTTAAAATGGGTATTTTAAATGAATTAAGTAAACCAAAACTCAGATTCTTAGAAAATGTTAGTTTTTTAAAAAACTACTAAGTCAGATTGTAAATGGAGAAATGTAGCATATGAAAAAAGAGAATATAAAGAAACTGGTTAGCTGGTTATTTCAAGACTTAGTGCACTGAACAAAACATCTCACACAAAACATTATTCTTTGTGTGTGATGCACTGGGACTTCAAGGTTGTAAGGGGCTTTTCTCCATTTGTGGTGCAATAGCTTAGTTGCCCCACTGCATGTGAGATGCTTGTTTCCCACCCAGAGAATGGATCTGGGTCTCCTGAATCTCCTGCATTGCAAGCTGGATTCTTAACCACTGGACCACCAGGGAAGTCCCACAAAACAGTATTTTAAAATACTCACATGCAGGGTCACTTCTGTAGGCAGCCTGCTGGGGGAGGTCAGCAGTCTCACAAGTACAGCTGCCTCAGTCATACAAAAACAGGAATTCCCTGTTCACAGGCAGGTACCAGAGAGTGGGTCAAATCCAATGGGTCATGCAAGGACAGTAGTGGACAGACATCACTGACAGTCAGTGCTGGTGGGGAAAGGTGAACTTTATTTAAAAAATGTTTTTTAAATTGGAGAGTAATTGCTTTACAATATTGTGTTGGTCTCTGCCATACAACATGAATCAGCCATAAGAATACCTATGTACCCTCCTTCTTGAACCTCCCTCCCAACACGCACACTATCCTACCCCTCAGAACCAGGTTGAGCTCCTTGTGTTGTATAGCAACTTCCCATTAGCTATCTATTGTACACATGGTAGTGTATATGTCAATGAGTGAGTTGCTCAGTAGTGTCTGACTAAGTGGTTTTCCAAGTTGTTCAGTTGTGTCCAACTCTTTGGGACCCCATGGACTGTAACCCACCAGGCTCTTCTGGCCCTGGAATTCTCTGGGCAAGGATACTGGAGTGGGTAGTTGTTCCCTTCTCCAGGGGATTTTCCCAACTCAGGGATCAAACCCAGGTCTCCCGTGTTACAAGCAGATTCAAATACCGTTCTCTTAATTTGCCCCACCTCCTCCCTTTCAGCCTCAGTCCAAAAGTCTGTTCTCCAGGTCTGCATTTCTATGGCTTCCCTGCAAATAGGTTAAAAAATATAAGTTTTTAGGTTCCATATATATGTGTTTGGAGAAGGAAATGGCAACCCATCCCAGTATTCCTGCATGGAAAATCCTATGGACAGAGACCCAGGCAGGCTACAGTCCATGGGGTCACAAGAGTTGGACATGACTTAGCAACTAAATCACATACATAAGTATTAGTATGCAATCTTTGTTTTTCTCTTTTTGAGTTACTTCACTCTGTGTAACAGGCTCTAGGTTCATCCACTTCACCAGAACTGACTCGAGTACGTTGCTTGTATTGGTGAGTAATATTCAGTTGTATATATGTACCACAACTTCTTTATTCATTCATCTGTCAATGAACATAAAGCTTGCTTCTCTGTCCTATCCACTGCAAACTGTGCTGCAATGAACACTGGGGTACATGTGTTGTTTTCAATTATGGTTTTCTCATGGTATATGCCCAGCAGTGGGATGCTGGGTCACATTAGTTTTAGTCCTAGTTTTTGAAGAAATCTCCATACTGTTCTTCATAGTGGATGTATCAACTTACATTCCCACCAACAATATAAGAAGGTTCCCTTTTCTCCACATCTTCTCCAACACTTACTGTTTTAGATCTTTTGATGACGGGCATTCTGACCAATGTGAGATGATATCTCATTGTAGATTTAATTTGTATTTCACTCATAATGAGTGATGTGGAACATCTTTTCATGTGTTTGGGGGCCACCTCTATGTCTTATTTAGAGAAATGTCTGTGTAGGTCTTCTGCTGATTTTTTGACTGGATTGTTCTCTGGTATTTGATTTGCCTAAGCTGCTTATATATTCTGTAGATTAATCCTTTTTCAGTTGTTTCACTGCAATTATTTTCTCCCATTCTGAAGGTTGTCTTTTCATCTTGTTTATAGCTTCCTTTCATGTGCTAGAGCATTTAATTAGGTCCCATTTGTTTATTTTTGTTTTTATTTTTATTACACTAGGAGGTGGGTCAAAGAGAGAATGCTGTCATTTATGTCAAAGAGTGTTCTGCCTATATTTTCCTCTAAGAATATTATAATTTCTGGCCTTACATTTAGGTTTTTAATCCATTTTAAATTTCTTTTGTGTATGGTGTTAGGAGGTGTTCTAATTTCATTCTTTTACATGAGGCTGTCCAGTTTTTCCAGTACCACTTTTAAAAGAGGCTGTCTTTTCTCCATTGTATATTCTTGCCTCCGTTGTCCAAGAAAAGGTGCCCACAGGTGTGTGGGTTTCCCTCTGGGCTTTATATCTTTTACCATTGGTCTATGTTTCTGTGCCAGGACCATACTGTCTTAATGATTGTAGCTTTGTAGTATAGTCTGAAGTCATGAAGGTTGATTGCTCCACCTCCACTCTCTTTCTCAAGATTGCTTTGGCTATTTGGGGTCTTTAGAATTTCCAAACTAAAAAAAATTTTTTTCTAGTTCTGTGAAAAATGCCATCAGTATTGCACTGAATCTGTAGATATCACTGGATAGTAGTCATTTTCAGAATATTGGTTCTTCTAATAACATGATACACGTCTCCAACTGTTGTGTTACCTTTGATTTTTTTCATCAGTATCTTAAAATTTTCTGTACAGAGATCTTTTGTCTGCTTAGGTAGGTTTATTCCTTGGTATTTTATTCTTTGTGTTGTGATGGTGATGGAATTGTTTCCTTAGTATCTCTTATTTTTCAATGTTAATGTACAAGAATGCAAAGGATTTCCACGTATTAATTTTATTTCTTCCAACTTTGCTAAATTAATTGATTAGCTCTAATGATTTTCTGGAGGCATCTTTAGAGTTTTATACGTATAGGATTATGTCATCTACAAAAAGAAGGGTGAGTCTTGACACACATCAGCCTGCAAGAAGTATTTCAAGGAAGAAGCCCCCACAAGACAGTGCTCTGTATTCCCAGCTCAGGGGAGCCCAGTAGCTCCTGGAACTGCCCTTGTAGCTATCTGGGCTCCAATCTACCTGGCTGGTGCAAAGGCATCACCTCATCTTTCATGCCACTGCAGGGACCTGGTGTGCAGGAGTCACCATCGGTTGAACTGTGTGTGTGTATTGTGATCAAGAACTCTAGGCTTTGCTCTAGAGACAAGACAAGGCAGAAGGAAACCTGAGCTAGTCTCCTTATTTTTTCCATTACTACTGAGATATGAATGATAAAACTGATCCCCATATTCCTGAAATTTACAGTGTTTTGCCAGTGTGCATACAGTAGTGAATGGTAAAGGGTGAAGAATTGGTCAATCAATCCTTTCCCATGTTTATTACCCTCAAAAGGATTCTCTCCTGTGTTGATTTTGAAAATGTTTAGTAGGGGACCTCCTTGGTTTACAGTGGTTAAGGCTCTACCTTCCAATACAGGGGGCACACGTTAGATCTCCAGTCAGAGAACTAAGGTTTCATATGCTGCACAATGCAGTCAAATATTAAAAACAAAATGTTAAGACAGGAGTAATCACCAAGGGCTTTCCCACATATCATGTTCCAATGGCTTCTCTCCCAATGTCACTGTACATAGGAAGTAAGTATTGAGGAACATAAAAAGGTTTACCCACGTTCCTTACAAGAATATGGTTTCTCTCCAGTGTGCCTTCGCTTGTGCATGGTAACAGACAAAGAAGTGGTAAATGTTTTCCCACATGTATTGCACTCAAAAGGCTTCTCTCCAGTGTGAGTTCTAAAATGTTTAGTAAGACGAGAGGAAACAGCAAAGGACTTTCCACACTTGTCACACTTAAAAGGCTTCTCTCCAGTGTGAGTTCTAAAGTGTTTAGTAAGACACGAGGAGTCAGCAAAGGCCTTCCCGCATTTGTCACACTTATAAGGCTTCTCTCCAGTGTGTGTTTTCATATGTTGAGTAAGGCCTGAGGCTCGAGTGAAGGTTTTCCCACATTTTTCACATTTAGCAGTCTTCTCACCAGTATGAGATTGTAAATGTCTACGAAGAATAGAAGAAAACCCAAAGCCTTTCCCACATGTGTCACACTTATAAGGCTTCTCTCCAGTGTGTGTTCTCATATGCCGAGAAAGGTATGAGGATTGACTGAAGGTTTTCCCACATGTGTCACATTTAAAAGGCTTTTCTCCAGTGTGAGTTTTCTTATGTTGAGAAAGGCCTGAGGATTGAACGAAGGTTTTCCCACATGTGTCACACTTAAAAGGCTTCTCTCCAGTGTGAGTTCTGAAATGGTTACTAAGATATGAGTAAGCAGCAAAGGCCTTCCCACATTTGTCACACTTAAACGGCTTCTCTCCAGTGTGTGTTCTCATATGCTGAGTAAGGTATGAAGTTTGAGTAAACGTTGTCCCACATATGTCACACTTAAGAGGCTTTTCTCCAGTGTGTATTTTCATATGTTTAGTAAGGCATGAGGATTGAGTGAAGGTTTTCCCACACGTGTCACACTTAAAAGGCTTCTCTCCAGTGTGAGTGTTCATGTGTTCAATAAGGCGAGAGGAACCAGTGAAGGTTTTCCCACATTCTTGACATTTGTATATTTTTATTCCAGTGTGAATTTGACTGTGAACACGAAGGTGTGAGGATGACCCAAAGGCTTTCCCACATTCCTTACATTTATACAGTTGCTCTCCAGTGTGAGTTTTCGTATGTCCAGTGAGGTCTGAGGATCGATGGAAGTGTTTCCCACATACCTTACACTTATAGGGCTGGTCTCTAGTGTGAGTTTTCATATGTCCAGTGAGGTTTGAGGATTGAGAGAAGTCTTTCCCACATTCCTTACATTTGTAGGGTTTTATTCCAGTATGAATTCGACTGTGAACTTGAAGGTATGAGGAGGATACAAATGCTTTCCCACATCTCTTACATTTGTAGGGTTTTATTCCAGTGTGAATTCGTATGTGAATGCGTAGGTATGAGGATGATCCAAAGGCTTTCCCACATGTGTCACACTGAAAAGGCTTCTCTACAGTGTGTGTTTTTATATGTTGTCTACGGCTTAGGGTTGCATCAGAGACTTTTCCAGAATCCTCATATATGTAATGTTTGTTAGCTGTGTGAGTTGGTACATGTGCCTGGAGGCTTGTTGACTGAATGGAAGCTCTCCCACATTCATTCCAATTGTCATGTCTTTTTTTCTTCTGAGCTCTCACTTGTGCCTGAAGAAAAGACCCATTAGCAAAGGATTGCCCACAATCTCTGTGTTCTAAGGCTTTCTCTTGTATGCTGGATTGCCAGTACACAGTATTTGGAGTCAGCCTGATGGCTTTTCCACACTGATTAAACATGGAACATTTTTCTCCAGTAAAGGATTCATTGTGCAGAATAAGGAAGCTTTTTCCATAATGACTATATTCATGAGAATTGCCTCCATTTTCAGTTCTCCTTTGTGTACTACGGTACAAGTAGTCACTGTCACTGAAGTCTTTCCAGCTGTGCTCACAGTCATACAGTTCCTGTCCATTGTGGCTTTGTGTCTGTGGAGAAATGGATGGATGATGATTCAAAGATCTCTTAGATTCATTAACTGATCCTACCCATCTCAAAACAGAAACATCATTACAGAGAGGATGATGATTTTTACCATCTCCGTTATATTCATACACTTCCTGCCCTGTTGATTTCTTTAAAGTTAAATGATGAAATCTTTTGACACAATGAGGTGCCATATACTGTAATCATAAAACAGTTCACTACAATTTCATTGAATTGTTCTCAAAGTTCATTGTCTAATTATATACATGGGAATGATTCCTTGTGGGAAGTCTGCAGCAACTATTTTGAACCTTGGGTTAGGATATTCCCAAGTTGATCATAATCAGAATTTGTTGACAGACACTGCTATCTGGGGTGAATGCCACTCAAATATCTATCACTAATGTTCATGCTGTATGGAAATCCCAATATTAACTAAAAGGAAAATAAGTACTTTTTATGAATGAAACTTACTGATCTTACCATTTGTACCCTATTTGATGTTTTTTCTGGCAAAATATCCTGCTGAATTCCCAAGTCATTGGATATAAGTTGCATTTCCCATTCTAAAGGAAAAGAGAATAATAAATTTAAGACTTTGCACAAAGAAGTGGATGTTAAAGGGGTTAAAAACAATAAGGCTCATCTGTGTAACTTTCCAATTTAACATATCTTTTAAAAAGGCAAGACACACGTGAGGAATTTGACAATGACAAAAATTAAGCAAGAATATATATATGTATTGAGTACTTGATTTAAAAGATGAGTCTATGGAGAGTAAAAAGGAAGAAAAGAGAATATTATTAGGGAAAGTTCTGGACAAAGAATATATATCTACATGATAAAACTAAGGGACTTCACTGGTGGTCCAGTGATTAAGAATCTGCCTACCAATGCAGGGGACACATGTGAGATCTCTGGTCCTGAAGCTAATATGGCATGTGCTGTGGAAGAGCCAAGGCTGTGTGCTACGACTGAGCCTGCAGTGTAGAGCCCAAGTGACACAACTAGTAAGTCTGGAGGCCCTAGAGCTCATTGTCTGCAACAAGAGAAACTATCCAATGAGAAGCCTGCACACCAAAAGTAGAGTAGCCCCTGATCACTGCAACTAGAGAAAGCCTGCAAGCAGCAACAAAAAGCCTATATACAGAGCCCCCACCCCTCAAAAAAAAAAAAAAAAAAAAAAAAATTAACTAATACAGAAAAAAAAGGCTATTTTGTGAGATCACAGGAAAGTCTGATTAAATGTATGTACGTATGAGAAGTTCAAGAAGCCACGGAACATTAGAAACCAATATCCTCAGCCTTCTGAGAGAAAGCACATTTCAATAAGCCTCCTTCTTATAAATTCAAAACACACTGAAATTGAATTGACATGGGAAGTTCTTTATAATTGCTCACCTTGGAGGATTCCTCTCTCCACAGTTTTTAATACGTCTTGTTCCAACCAAGAGATTAAAGTGGGTTTGATTGCTTGATATCCTGTTCATGAGGAAAGATATACTAATGAAAAAGTCCCTGCCAAGCATGACGAACCTTCCCATGAATCAGGTCCTGTATCTAATCAAGTCATTAGAATGAATGTGGTAATAATTCCTTTTTGTTGTTGTTGTTGTGTGGTAATAATTTTTAAAGAGAGAAAAAGGCAAATAGCTCCTCTTTCTGTGTGTCAAAGAGATTGTATCTGTGGTCAGTGAAAAACATATTCAAACCTATGTGAACATTTACAAAGCACTGAGAATGTTGTTAAATGGGAAATGAAGTAAATGTAAAAGAGATGTTTGGTCTCATGGAGAAGCTGCTAAACTAGTGGTTGCCAAATGCTAGTTTCAAGAATCATGCCCACTGCCTGTTAAAACAGATAACTGGGCCCAAATTTCTAAGTTTGACACTATGCCAAAGGTGAACTCTTGAGAATGCATATTTCAAACAAGAGTCATGATAATGCTGTTAGTTCTCAAAGCACATTGTTACAGAAAGTATACTGGAGTAAAACTCGTTCCTTAGATACGAGTGTCTAGTAGTTTCCATTGTGTTCAGGTTGGCATCACCCATCTTGGAACATAGAAGGTACAGCACATATATGTCCATTCTCTAAGAGTGTAATGGAATGATGGCAGCCTTACCTGCTGTGGTCAGGTTCTTGTAGTTTTCCAGCATCACATTTCTATATAGCTTTCTTTGAAAGGGATTCAGTAAAGTCCACTCTTCCTGGTTGAAGTACACAGCCACATCAGTGAAGGTCACTGAGTCCTAAACCATCACACACAAAGTAGTTTCAGTAAAGTAAGATCTCCAACAATGTACAGTGGAGAATGAGGAAGGGAGCCCCAATATCAACAGAGGGCCTCAAGGTCTCTCATCATCTCTTCCAGGACACAATGGTCTTAGCTCTCCTTTCTAGCTACACCCACTCGTGACTGATATGGAACCAGTAACACAGTCCTGAACAAATTACACATAATTGGGCAAGCTAATACATAAGGTCACTAAGAAATATATACCTTCATTCTGTACCATGTCAGAATAGTCAAAATAAAACAAATGCAGCAGCAATCATGACACAACATCAGAAGGTAATTACTGAAATACTAAGATTATTCAGAGTAATCCCTCATCAATTACTCCCCCTTTCACATGGGGAGGAAATTCAAAAGGGACTCAGACTAGCTTTATTTAAGAAGCTGTGTACATAGGTCTAACCAGAAGGAAATGTTTCCATGTGGTGCATGCAGTAGCTCACTCTGTATAAGGATGCCCTGTCTTCTTACCTGAGAACAATCCCTCAAACACTCAGCTACCATCCTGTCTTGCCTCTATCTTTTCCTCAGGATCGCATAAAGGGTCCTTAGAAAGAAGACCTATGAGAAAAGAAAGAAGGCATGGGCATTCAGAGATGATCATAATTCCCACAATCGCTGTGTGAAAGTCATTCCATTCTAGTTTGAAATTCCTGAATATCCCTGCACACTCAGAAAATGTCACATTGAGAGGAAAGCAGGTGAAGTAGGACCCTGAGCTCACCTCCCCTCAGGAACATATCAAAAATACATCTATATGGAGCCCCTTCAAACTGAAAAAAACTGGAGACAGAACGATGTCTAAAACCAAGGCTGTAAAAATGATCCAGAGTCAGGTAGGAAAGGAGGGGAATTGATCTGGTTTTAGTGTTTGCTGTCAAGTAGAGTGCACACTTGAGGGTATGCAGCAGATCTGGACCCAGTACTGTATCTGAATAAGGTGAGTTAGGCCAGTGCTGGGACTTGTGGAGGTTGTGGATCAGGAGCTGTCTGTATACCTGACTGGCTTCCTAGATAGTCTCAGTGTGTGTCTGGCCCACAAAAACCCTCCTGTTCCAGCGTTGCTTCCTCCAAGGCAAAGGTACAGTTGGTGGGAGCAGAGAGAGTGCAAACATGGAGAGAACAGAACCGACTGAGAGGCAACATTCAGGGCTTCTGCTTCCAGGACCTTGGAACCAGACCTGGCTCCTGCCCCTGATGACAGGGTAGTGACAGCCACTGTGCACAGGAGAAAAACAGCTCACACATGGCTCTGGCTCTAGCCATTGTATCACCAGCACAACTTCCTAACAAGGACACCCGAGGAAAGACATAATCTGTGCTGACCACATTTTATTTTTTGTTTTAAAGATTTATTTATTTATATTTGGCTATGCTGGGTCTTCTTTGCCATACTCAGTTACAGTGAGCTGGGGCTACTCTGTAGTTGTGCATGGGCTTTTCATTGGGTTGGCTTCTCTTGTTCTGGAGCACAGGCTCTAGGGTGAAAGGACTTATTAGTAGTTGCAGCATGTGGGTTCAGTAATGCAGTACCCAGGCTCTAGAGCACAGGCTCAATAGTTGTGGCACACAGTCTTAGTTGCTCTGTGGCATGTGGGATCTTCCTGGACCAGAGATCAAACCCATACCCATTGCATTGGCAGGTGGACTCTTCACCACTGAGCCACCAAGGAAGCCCCTTTATTTTAATTTTTAAAGTTTTATTTCTTAAATTTTGCCCATGCCACACAGCTTGTGGGATCTGAGCTCCACTACCAGGGATCAAGCACTGTAGTGGAACGTGGAGCCTCACTCAAGGGACTGCCAAGGAAGATTCTTCTCTGCTTAAATCCAGCTCTCCCACCAAAGCTACTGCACACAAAGACTGCATAGGGACCTACAAAAGGACACACCTTCAAAGATGAGATAGGTAAATGTTTCACTTAATTTCACAGAGAAAGTGAAATAAAATGAGAAGATAAAGGAATTTGTTTCAAACAAAAGAACAAGGATAAAACACAGATGAAACAACTAATTTAACACAGATAAATAATATATGCAATAATCAGTTTAAAGCATTAGTAAAAGAACTCCAGGGCTTCACCAGATGAAGCAAATGAAGATGAAATAGGCAGTCTACCTGAAAAAGAATTCAGTGTAATGATATTAAAGATGATACAAGACCTCAGAAATAATATGTGGGCATGGATAAAGGACGGAGGCACAGATTGAGAATGTAAAAGAAACATTTAACAAGGACCTATAAGAGACAAAAAACAGACAATCAACAATGAAAAACATAAGAAGTGAAATAAAAATACACTGGAGGGAACCAATAGCAGAATAACTGAGGCAGAAGAATGGATAAATGAGTTGGAAGATAGAATGGTGGAAATAACCAAAGCAGAGAAGAATAGAGAAAAAAGAAGGAAAAAGAAATGAGGACAGTCTTAAAGACTCTGGGACAAAATTAAATGCTCCAATATTCAAATGACAGGGGTTTCAGAAGAAGAAGAGGGAAAGGGTATGAGAAAATATTTGAGATCACAGTTGGAAACTTCCTTAGGGTGAGGGGAAAGGAAATAGTAACCCAAGTCCAGGAAGCCCAGAGTCTCTCGTAAAGAAAAACCTCAAAAGAACGACACCAACATACATATTATTCAAACTAACAAAAATTAAACACAAAGAAAAATGATTAAAAGCACCAAGGAAATGCTGGTGGAAAAGGAAACTGATACAGCCAAATGGAAAACAATATGGAGATTCCTTTAAAAATTAAGAATTAATCTACCATATGACCCAGAAATCTCACTACTAAATTATAGTATTTATTGCAGCAATATTTACAATAGCTACGAAATGGAAGCAATCTAGATGTCCAGTGACAGATGAATGGATATAGCAATTATGGTACAGTAATACAGTGGATTTTACCCAGCTATAAACAGGAACAAGTCTGAGTCAGTTATAGTGGATGAACCTATACCATCTTATACAGAGTGAAGTCAGAGAAAAAAAACAAGAATCATATATTAACGCATATACATGGAACATAGCAAAATGGTACTTATGAACCTGGCAGAGAAGAAACTGTGGACACAGAAGGGGAAGGAGAGGGTGGGCTGTATTCAGAAAGCAGCACTGACATATATACACTATCATGTGTAAAATACTAGTGGGAAGTTGCTTAATAACAAAGGGAGTCCAGTCTGGTGCTCTGTGATGACCAACAGGGGTGGGATGTGGGAAGAAGAGGGAGACTCAGAACAGAAGTGATACATACATACATACATATTATGTAAACTTGCGACTGATTCTCAGTTATATGGCAGAAACCAACACAAAATGTAAAGCACAAGGATGCTAGGGCTTTCCAGGTCATTCAGTGGTAAAGAACCCATCTGCCAATGCAGCAGACATGGGTTCAATCCCTTGATCAGGAATATTCCTTGGAAAAGGAAACGCCAACCCACTCCAGGATTCTTGCCTGGGAAATGTCATGGACAGAAGACCCTGTTAGTCCAAAGGGTTGCAAAAAGTTGGACATGACTTGGTGACTAAAGAAGAGCAACAAATAAGAATGATAACTGGAGAAAAGAATGAATGAACATAGTTAAAGTTGTAACAAGGAACAGAAACAATAAAAAAGAACCAGTCAGATGTGAAGAATAAAATGACTGAAATAAAAAACATGCTGCTGCTGCTGCTAAGTTGCTTCAGTCATGTCCGACTCTGTGCGACCCCACAGACGGCAGCCCACCAGGCTCCCCCGTCCCTGGGATTCTCCAGGCAAGAACACTGGAGTGGGTTGCCATTTCCTTCTCCAATGCATGGGAGTGACAACTGAAAGTGAAGTAGCTCAGTCATGTCCGACTCTTAGCGAACCCATGGACTGCAGCCTACCAGGCTCCTCCATCCATGGGGTTTTCCAGGCAAGAGTACTGGAGTGGGCTGCCATTGCCTTCTCCAAAAAAACATGCTAGGAAGTATTAATGCTAGGAAGTATCAGATCAGGGGGCACAGGAGAGTGCACAACTGATATGGAAGATAGAATAACAAAAATCACCCAATCAGAAAAACAGAAAGAGAAAACAAAATTTGAAAAAATGAGAACAGTATGGCAATACCCTGGCAGACTAGTGGTTAGGACTCAGTGCTTTCACTACTGTGGGCCTGGGTTTGATTCCTCATCAAGAAATTAAGATCCTGCAAACTGTGTGTTGTGGTGGAAGAAAAAGGGACAGGTTAAGGAATCTCTGGTCTAATATAAATGATTCTAACATTCTCGTAATTGGGTCTCAGAAGAAGAGAGAAAAAGAGGGGGAAAAATGTATTTGATAAAAATATGAAAACACAGAGCTTGCTGTAGCTCAGATCACGAGTTCCTGATTGCAAAATTTAGGCTTAAATTGAAGAAAGCAGGGAAAACCACTAGGCCATTCAGGTATGACCTAAATCATACCCATTATAAGTGAAGGTGACATACAGATTTAAGGGATTATATCTGGTAGACAGAGTGCCTGAAGAACTATGGATGGAGGTTCATAATACTGTACAGGAGGCAGTGACCAAAACCATCCCAAACAAAAAAATGAAAAAAGCCAAAGTGGTTGTCTGAAGCCAAAGCTTTACAAATAGCTGTGCAAAGAGAAACAAAAGGCAAAGAAGAGGAAAGATATATACCCAAGTGAATGCACAATTCTAGAAAACCACAAGGAGAGATAAGAAGGCCTGCTTAAATGAAAAAAAAAACAAAGTTAATAGAGGAAAACAACAGAATGGGAAAGACTAGACATATCTTCAAGAAAATTTGACATATGAAGGATATTCATGCAAGCATGGGCATGATAAAAGACAGAAACGGTATCATCAAACAGAACCAGGGAAGATTAAGAAAAGGTGGCAAAAATACACAGAAGACCTATTAAAAAAAAGTATTAATGACACGGATAACCACGATGGTGTGCTCACTCACCTAGAGACAGACATCTTGGAGTGTGAAATCAAGTAGGCCTTAGGATGCATTACTACAAACAGAGATAGTGGAGGTGATGGAATTCCAGCTGAGCTATTTAAAATCCTAAAAGATGATGCTGTTAAAGTGCTGCACTCAATACATCTGCAAATTTGGAAAACCCAGCAGTGGCCACAGGCCTGAAAAAGGACAGTTTTCATTCCAATCCCAAAGAAGGTCAATGCCCTAAAATGTTCAAACTTCCATATAATTGCACCCTTTTCACATATGCTGGAGAAGAAAATGGTAACCCACTCCAGTATTCTTGCCTAGACAATCCTGTGGACGGAGGAGCCTGGTGGGCTGCTGTCCACAGGGTCACACAGAGTCGTACATGACTGCAGTGACTTAGCAGCAGCAGCAGCAACAGCACATATGCTAGTAAGGCTACGCTCAAAAATCTTTCAAGCTATGCTTCAACAATACATGAACCGAGAACTTCCTGATGTACAACCTGGGTTTAGAAAATGCAGAGGAAACAGAGATCAAATTGCCAACACTTATGGACCATAGAAAGGCAAGGGAGTTTCAGAAAATCATCTACTTCTGCTTTATTAAGTATGCTATAGTCTTTGACTGGGTGGATCACAACAAACTGTGGAAAATTCTAATGAGTGAGAATACCAGACCACCTTAACTGTTCCTTGAGAAACGTGTATGTGGATCAAAAAGCAAGTGAAGCAGTCAAGGAAGGGTGAATGGTTCAAAGTTGAGAAAGGAGTACAAGAAGGCTGTATATTGTCACCTTGCTTATCTAATTTCAATGCTGCTGCTAAGTCACTTCAGTCGTGTCCAACTCTGTGTGACCCCATAGATGGCAGCCCACCAGGCTCCCCGGTCCCTGGGATTCTCCAGGCAAGAACACTGGAATGGGTTGCCATTTCCTTCTCCAATGCATGAAAGTGAAAAGTAAAAGTGAAGTCGCTCAGTCGTGTCTGACTCCCAGCAACCCCATGGACTGCAGCATACCAGGCTCCTCCATCCATGGGATTTTCCAGGCAGGAGTACTGGAGTGGGGTGCCATTGCCTTCAGCAAGACGGGATGAATCACAAGTGGGAATCAAGACTGCTAGGAGACATCATCAACAACCTCAGAAATGCAGATAATACCACTCTAATGACAGAACATGAAGAGGAACTAAGGAGCTTCTTGATGAGGGTGAAAGAGGAGAGTAAAAAGGCTGGCTTAAAACTCAACGTTAAAAAAACTAAGTCAATCATGGTATCTGTTCCCATCACTTCATGGCAAAGAGAAGGGGCAGAAAAGTAGAAGCAGAAACCATATTTTCATTATCTCCAAAATCACTGTGGATGGTGACTGCAGCCATGAAGTTAAAAGACGGTTGGTCTTTGGAAAAAAAACCTATGACAAACCTAGACAGTGTATTAAATAGAAGAGACATCACTTGCCAACAAAGTTCTGTTTATTCAAAGTTGTTTTTCCAGTAGTCATGTATGGATGTGAGAGTTGGATCATAAAGAAGACTCAGTGCCAAAGTATTCATGCTTTTGAAATGTGGTTCTGGAGAAGATTTTTGAGAGTCCCTTGGAATACAAGGAGATCAAACCAGTGGATCCTAAAGGAATCAACTCTGAATACTCATTGGAAGGACTGATGCTGAAGCTGAAGTTCCAATACCTTGGCCACTTGATGCAAAGAGCTGACTCACTAGAAAAAACCGTGATGCTGGGAAAGACTGAAGGCAAAAGGAGAAGGGGGTGGCAGAGATAAGATGGTTAAATAGCATCACTGACTCAAAGACATGAATTTCCCAGAGAAAACTCTGGGAGATACTTAAGGATAGTGAAGACTGACGTGCTGCAGTCCACAGACCACAAAGTCAGACACATCTTAGCAACTGAACAACAACAACAACAAGAATGACTGAAAATTTCCCCAAATGGAAGAATGAAACAGATATCCAGCTACAGAAAGCACAGAGTGTCAAACAAGATGGACCCAGAGACACACACCAAAATATATCATAATTAAAATTCAAAAGGTAAACAGAGACTTCTAAAGGCAGTAAGAAAAAACAAGGAGTCATATACAAGGGACCCACTTAAGGCTATCAACTGATTTTTCTGCAGAAACCTTGCAGGACAGTGGGGCATATACTTTGAAAGTGCTAAAAGGTAAAAACCTACAAATTAAAGATACTCTACCCAGCAAGGTTATCATTCAAAATCGAAGGCGAGACAAAGAACTTTCAGGTAAGCAAAAACTAGAGGAGTTCATCAAATCTAAAACAACTCTAAGAGAAATAGTAAAGGGTCTTCTCTTAAGTGGAAAAGAAAAGGCTACGAGCAGAAGAATGTATAGGAAAGAAAAGTCCCATTAGTAAAGTAAATATATAGTAAAGCCTGTGTAATAACCATTTAAGTAAGGAAGTACAAAGATTAAGTAAGGAAGTACAAAGGAAGTACAAAGAAACTATAACTACAACAATCAATTACGTGTTAAACAAGAATATGACATTAAAGACAAAAAACGTGTAATAAGGGAGAAATAACATAGATGTTTTAGAATGTTCTTGAAATTAAATCACTATTAGTTTAAAACAAGCAGATCTAGTTACAGGTCAACATATGAATCCCAGGATAATCACAAATTAGTAAAGCTAAAGACACACATACAGATTGAAAGTGAAAGGATAGGAAAAAGATAGTCCATATAAAGGCAAACGAACAAGAATTTGGAGTAGCAATACTCAGAGTAGACAAAGTAGACTTTAAGACAAAGTCTAAATAAAAGACAAAGGACATTATGTAATGATAAAGGCATTAACACAACAGAATGTAACAGCTGTTAACATATGTGTATCTAATACAGGAGAAGCTAAATAAATTAAGTATTTACAGACATAAAGGGAGACATTGAGAGTAATACAATAATAATAGGGAATTTTAACATCCAACTACCATCAGTGGCAGAGAAGGCAATGGCAACCCACTCCAGTACTCTTGCCTGGAAAATCCCATGGATGGAGGAGCCTGGTAGGCTGCAGTCCATGGGGTTGCTGGGAGTCAGACACGACTGAGCGACTTCACTTTCACTTTTCACTTTCATGCACTGGAAAAGGAAATGGCAACCCACTCCAGTGTTCTTGCCTGGAAAATTCCAGGGACGGGGGAGCCTGGTAGGCTGCCATCTATGGGGTCGCACAGAGTCAGACACGACTGAAATGACTTAGCAGCAGCAGCAGCAGCATCAGTGGACAGATCATCCAGACAGAAAATCCAGAATAAAACAGTAGTCTTAAGACATATTTGGCCACTTGGACTTAATAGATACCTACAGGACATTCCAACCCAAAACAGAGACATAAACATTCTTCACAAGTGCACATGGAATGTTCTCCAAGACAGATGACATGTCTGCTCAACAAATTTAATGGACCAAAATAATATCAAATATTTTTTCTGACCACAATGCTGTGAAATAAAGAAATCAATTACAGAAAGAAAAATGGGAAAAGAACAAATATGTGGAGACCAAACAACACATTACTACAAAATGAATGGGTCAACAAAGAAATTGGAAAATACCTCAAGACACATGAAAATAGAAACGAAACATCCCCAAATTGATGGGATGCAGCACAAGTAGTCATGATAGGGGATTTTATAATGATACAGGCCTATCTCAAGATGTAAGAAAAATCTCAAGTTAACAACCTAACTTATCATCCAAAGGAATTAGAAAAAGAAGAACAAAGCCTTAAGTTAGCAGAAGGAAAGAAGTAATAAACATCAGAGAGAAAATAGAGAACCCCAAGTCCCCTACATTAGAAAAGATCAGTGAACCCAAATGCAGGTCTTTTGAAAAGATAATTAGTGTTGATAAGGCTTTAGCCTGTCTCATTAAGGAAAAAGAAGACCCAAATAAGCAAAATAAATAATGAAAGAGGAGAAATTATAACTGATTCCACACACAGAAATAATCAAAAGGGAATACTATGAGAAAAAAGAAAGTATACTATAAAGTTATACGTCAATAAATTGAACTAGGAGAAATATGTATCTAGAATTACAAAACCTTTGAAAACTGAATAGGAATCCATGGATAATCTAAGTAGACTGATTACTAATGTTGAAACTGAATCAGCAATCAAAATTCCCCCAAATTAAAAGTCCAGGCAAGGCAGCTGCACAGGAGAATTCTATCCCACATATAAAGAAGGCTGAATACATATGCTTGTGCCACACAGCATATGGGATCCCAGTTCTCTGACCACCAGGGATTGAATCAGTGCCCCCTGCATTGAAATAGTCTTAAACACTGGACCACCAGGGAAGTCCCTTAATGTCTATTCCCAAAATAAGAAGAGGTGGAAATACTCCCAAATTCTTTCTATGAGACCATGATTACCCTGATGCTAAAACCTGAAAGAGGTAGTATAAAAAAAATTAGATTACAGGCCAATAATTCTTATGTATAGAGATACAAAAATTCTCTGCAAAATATTAGCAAGTAGAATTCAACAGTCTATAAAATGGATTATTCACAATGATCAAGTGAGATTTATTCCTGGGATGAAAAAATGGTTCAAAATCTGATCATCAAGCCATGTCATACACTACATTAATAAAAGGGTACTAAAAATCACAGATAATTTCAATTAATGCAGGAAAAACACTGAATAAATTCACCATCTATTCATGATAATGACTCTCATCAAAGTTGGTATGGAGGGAACACATCTCAACATAATGAAGGCCATTTATGACAAGCCCCAGCTAACATCATACTCAATGGAATACAGAAAGCTTTTCATTTAAAATCAGAAGTAAGACAAGAATGCCCACTCTCATAACTTCTCTTTAATGCAGTATTGGATGTCCCAGCCACAGCTATCAGATGAGAGAAAGAAACAAAAGGCATCCAGATTGGAAAGGATGAGTACAATTGCCACTCTTTGCAGATTACATGGTACTATATATAAAAAAACCCTAAAGTCACCATCAAAAAAATATTAGAACTAATAAATGAATTCAGTAAAGTGGAAAGTATACAGGATTAATATAAAGAAATGTTTCTTTTCTATACAATAATGAATTACCAAAAAAAGAAAGCAGAAAAAAGAAGTTCCTTTGAAAAACAAATCAAAAAGAATTCAATTACTAGAAATAAACTTAACCAAAGAAAGACCTATACTCTGAAAACCATCTAACAGTGTAGGAAATTGAAGATGATATAACAGAGAAGTGGAAAGATATCCTGTGCTCATGGACTGAAAGAATCAATACAGTTAAAATTCCATACTACCCAAAGCAATCAGAAATTTAACCCCTAGGAAAGTACTCATGATATTTTTCACAGAACTAGAACAAATAATTCTTCTGAAGAGCCAAGGCAGTATAGACAACAAAGAACAAAGCTAGGGGTATCACAGTCGTTGACTTCGAACTACACTACGTGTGTGTGTGTGTGTGCTCAGTTGTGTTCAACTCTGCGACCCCATGGGCTCCTCTGTCCATGGGATATCCCAGGCAAGAATATTGGAGAGGGTTGCCATTTCCTTTCCCAGGGGATCTTCCGGACCCAGGGAGCGAACCTGTATCTTTGGTGTCTCCCTCACTGGCAGGCAGGTTCTACACTACACTACAAAGCTACAGCAATGAAAACCGTATAAAACTGATACAAAAACAGACTCATAGATGAATGGAATAGTAAAAAGAACCAAAAAATAAACCCACACACTTAGAGTCAACTAATCTACAATGCAGTCAAAAATATACAATGTAGAAAAGACAGTACGGCCAATAAGTGGTGCTGAAAACACTGGAGAGCTCAAGTAAAAGAATAAAATTGGAATATTTTTACATATCATGTATGAAAAAAAGCTCAAAACGGATTAAAGACCTAAATACAAGACTAGAACCTTGGGCTTCTCTTGTAGCTCAGTCAGTAAAGAATCTGCCTGCAAGGCAGGAGACCTGGGTTTGATTCCTGCATTGGGAAGATACCCTGGATAAGGAAATGGCAACCCACTCCAGTATGCTTGCCTGGAGAATTCCATGGACAGAGGAGCCTGGCAGGCTACAGTCTACGGAGTCGCACGAGTCGGATACGACATAGTGACTAAAACACCATCAGAAACCATAAAACTCCTAGAAGAAAACATACACAGAACGCTCTTTGACATACATATCAGCAGAATGCTTTTGGCTCTGTCTCCTAAGCCAAAGAAAACAGAGGCAAAGATAAACAAATGGGATTGAAGTAAACGTAAAAGTTTTGTAAAGCAAAATAAGCAATCAAAAAATGTAAAGACAAAAAAAAAAAGTAAAGACCAGCTACCGAATGGCAGAAAATATCTGCAAATGATATGACCAATAATAGATTAAAGTACAAAATACATAAATAGCTCATACAACTTAAGATAAAAAAACCCAAATAATCCTATTAAAAAAATGAACAGAAGACCTGAAAAGACATTTTCCCAAGGAATACACACAGATGGCCAACAGGTTCATGAGAAGATTCTCAAGGTTACTTACCGTTAGAGAAATGCAAATCAAAACTACAGTGAGCTGTTGCTTCATGCAGAATGGTTATCAAAAAGGTCACAAATAACAAATTCGCCCAGACTGTGAAGAAAAGGGAACACTGGTATTCTGCTGGTGGGACTGTAAATTGGTACAGCCACTACGGAAAATAGTATGGAGACTCCTCAAGAAACGACACCATGATCTAGCAATTCCATTCCTTTGGGTGTGGAAAGGAAAGAAATTTCCATTTCTTTCATTTCAAAGAAAATGAAAACAGTAATTTGAAAAGATACATGCACCCCAATGTTCATAGCAACTTTATTTACAGCAGGCAAGTTATGGAAGCAACCTAAGTGTCCATCAACACATGAATGGAAGAAAAAAATTCAAAAATGAAATATTATTCAGACTCACTGGAAAAGATTCTGATGCTGGGAAAGATTGAGGGCAAGAGGAGAAGGGGGCAACAGAGGATGAGATGGTTGGATGGTATAACTGACTCAGTGGATGCAAGTTTGAGCAAACTCAAGCAGATTGGGAAGCACAGGGAAGCTTCCACTGCAGAGGTCAGGGGTTCAATTCCTGTTGGGGTAATAAGATCGTGCATGCCTCTGGGAGATAATATCCCACATACACCATGGTGGGGCCAAAAATATACATAAATAAATGATGGTGGTGGTTTAGTGGCTAAGTCATATCTGACACTTGCAGTGCCATGGACTGTAGCCCACCAGGCTCCTCTGTCCATGGGATTCTCCAGGCAAGAGTCCTGGAATGAGTTGCCAATTCCTTTTCCAGGGGATCTTCCTGACCCAGGGATTGAACCCAGTTTCCTACCTTGGCGGATTCTTTACTACTCAGTTACCAGAGAAGCCCCAAATAAATAAACACACACACAAATACACACTAAACAAGGGCTTTCTGTGATGTTCTTCCAGGGCTAATCCTCTAATATGGCTCAAATACAATTCCAAAAATTTCTTAGATTAATGTTTCATGGACAGATAAGTTCAGTTGCTCAGTCCTGTCCAACTGTTTGTGACCTCATGGATTGCAGCATGCCAGGCCTTCCTGTCCAGCACCAACTCTTGCAGCTTGCTCAAACTCATGTCCATTGAGTTAGTGATGCCATCCAACCACCTCATCCTCTGTCAAACCCTTATCCTCTTGCCTTCAATCTTTCCCAGCCTCAGGGTCTTTTCCACTAAGTCAGTTCTTTGCATCAGGTGGCCAAAATATGGGAGCTTCAGCATCAGTCCTTCCAATGAATATTCAGTGTTGATTTCCTTTAGGGTTAACTGGTTTGATCTCCTTGCTGTCCAAGGGACTCTCAAGAGTCTTCACCAACACCACAGTTCAAAAGCATCAGTTCTTCAGTGTTCAGCTTTCTTTATGGCCCAGCTCTCATATCCATTCATACATGACTACTGGAAAAACCATAGCTTTGACGACACGGACTTCTGTCAGTAAAGTCTTTGCTTTTTAATATGCTGTCTAGGTTGGTCATAGCTTTTCTTCCAAGGAGCAAGTGTCTTTTAATTTCATGGCTGCAGTCACCATCTACAGTGATTCTGGAGTCCAAGAAAATAAAGTCTGTCACTGTTTCCCCATCTATTTGCCGAGGACCGGATGCCATGATCTTTGTTTTCTGAACGTTGAGTTTTAAGCAAGCTTCTTCACACTCCTCTTCCACTTTCATTAACAGGCTCTTTAGTTTCTCTTCACTATCTGCCATAAGGGTAGTGTCATCTGCATATCTGAGACTATTGATATTTCTCCCAGCAATCTTGATTCCAGCTTTTGCTTCATCCACTCCAGCATTTCACATGAGGTACTCTGCATATCGGAGAAGGCAATGGCACCCCACTCCAGTACTCTTGCCTGGAAAATCCCATGGACGGAGGAGCCTGTGGGCTACAGTCCATGGGGTCGCTAAGAGTCGGACACTACTGAGTGACTTCCCTTTCACTTTTCACTTTCATGCATTGGAGAAGGAAATGGCAACCCACTCCAGTGTTCTTGCCTAGAGAATCCCAGGGACGGCGGAGCCTGGTGGGCTGCCGTCTATGCAGTCGCACAGAGTCGGACACGACTGAAGCGACTTAGCAGCAGCAACTCTGCATATAAGTTAAATAAGCAAGGTGACAATATACAGCCTTTTTCCAATTTGGAACCAGTCCATTGTTCCATGTCCGGTTCTAACTGTTGCTTCCTGACCTGTATACAGATATCTCAGGAGGCAGGTAAGGTGGTCTGGTATTCCCATCTCTTTAAGAATTTTTCACAGTTTGTTGTGATCCACACAGCCAAATGCTTTCACATAGTCAATAAAGCAGAAGTAGATGTTTTTCTTGAATTCCCCTGCTTTTTCTATGATCCAACGGATGTTGGCAACTTGATCTCTGGTTCCTCTGCCTTTTCTAAACCAGCTTGAACATCTGGAAGTTCTCAGTTCACATACTGTTGAAGCCTCGCTTGGAGAATTTTGAGCATTACTTTACCAGCGTGTGAGATGAGTGCAATTGTGCTGTAGTTTGAACATTCTCTGCATTGCCTTTTTTTGAGATTGGAATGAAAACTGACCTTTTCCAGTCCTGTGGCCACAGCTGAGTTTTCTAAATTTGCTGGTATATTGAGTGCAGCAGCATCATCTTTAATAGCATCATTTTTTAGAATTTTAAACAGCTCAGCTGGAATTTCATCACCTCCACTAGCTTTGTTTGTAGTAATGCTTCCTAAGACTCACTTGACCTCACATTCCAGGATTTCTTGCTCTAGATGACTGACCACACCATCGTGGTTATCTGGGTCATTAAGACCTTTTTTGTATAGTTCTTCTTTGTATTCTTGCCCAGAGACAGACACACCCACCTTTGGTTACCTAATCTGTGACAAAGGGAAGAATATCTGATGGAAAAAACAAAAAAAAACAAACAAACAGACTCTTCAATAAGTGGTGCTGAGAAATCCGGACAGATACATGTAAAAGTATGAAATTAGAACACTTTCTAACATCCTACACAAAAATAAACTCAAAATGGATTAAAGACCTAAACATAAGCCGAGACACTATAAAATTCTTAGAAGAAAACATAGGAGAAACGCTCTTTGACATGTCACAATTAGATCTTTTTTGACCTACCTAGTAAATTACTGAAAATTTAAGAAATTGAAGGGGACCTAATTAAATTTAAAAGACTTCTCAAAGCAAAGGAAACTACAGAGAAGATAAAAAGGCAACCCTCCAATTGGGAGCAAAAACTTTTCTAAGAAAGCAATACAGAAGGGTTAGACTCCAAAATATACAGACAGCTTATGGAGCTCACTATCAAAAAAGAAAAACAAACAACCCAATCAACAAATGTGGCTTTCCCACATTTTTCACATTTGTAGGGTTTTAATCCAGAGTGAATATTTTTGTGACACTGAAGTCATAAGGAACATTTAAAGTATTTTCCACATTGCTTAGATAAAAAAGGACTCTCTCCAACGTGAGATGTTCAATGTGTCCTAATCTCAGATCTAACAAAAAAGTCACCACAGTGTTCACATGAAAACTTTCTATCATGGGTTTCCATATGTAAAGTAAGTAAAGAAGACAAGATGAAGGCTTTACCACATTCCTCATATTTATATGGTTTTGTTCCAGTGTGAATTTGATTGTGACTCTTAAGATACAAAAAACTTTTAAAGAATTTTCCACATTTGTCACATGGAAACGGCCTCTCTTCACTATGAAATTTCATATCTACTTTAAGTCTCTAGGAATTATGGAAGGGTTTCCCACACTACTTACATTTATGCACTTTTATTTCACTATGTAATTTTGCATAAAGGACTTTTATCAGGATGAGATTTTAAATGGATCCTAAGAGTTAGCCAAATAAATTAAAAACACCAACCAACAAAAAACCCCAAAACCTCCACATGCTGCAGGGTTCGGGCAAAAAAAGAAAAGAAGATATCTCTTATTGATCCTGATAGATAAATAGTGAAAATTAAATTCTTCCCTGAGCAATTTTCCCAATCAAATAAATTGTCTCATCAAATCTGGGGGTAAGTCTTCATGCGTTTCACTGTCCCACCCTAGAAATGGAATCAACAAAACATGCAAATTTTTCCCGTCCTCCTACTCCCATCAATTCCCATATGGCAAATTTGAATGCTTTGTCTTTTTATGATTTCAGTGTCAACTCTCTCTTCTTTCCTTCACCTACTACCATATAAAGATAAAAAATACTATCTTCTATTTAGCTCCAGAGCTCTATTCAATTAGTCACAATACATGGTTGCCTTCCCCAAAGGCTCCTTAAGATAGCCCTGGATTTGATTTTTTTCACTGAGTGCTAATCAAGCATTTTTTAAGTAGGGCATTTCATCTAGTAAATGGAAATAGGTAATCACTGGATTCCTTCATTTTTACCTTCTACAAAACTCTCAAATCATTTACTTAATTTTCTATAATAATTATGACACCGCTATAAACATGAATGTCTTTTAAAACTTAATCAGCATAAGAGTCTAGCTTGACTCAATGCCTTCGGTCTCATCTTCCCTGAAGTCTTTTTCCAAAGTAGCAGTTAGTCAGTTATACTTAAGATGTACATAGACTCAATGTTTCTAAAATTGACATGGACTTAAGAATATGCCCAGAGCACCTCCTTCCTGGGTCCTGTCCTTTTTTTCCGCTTTAAATCTCATTACTATCTGTTCTGCTTCTGCAAACTCTTTCTTCAGTAAAACATACACTGCGCTTTCAACTACACTGTATGTTACTCATGAAGTTCCCGTCATCTGACAAATTTTTACCCATTCTATGAATCCTTACTATTGCTCAGTGACCTAAATAGATACTGCTAACATCCACTGGATCACAGATAAAGCATGAGAATTTCAGAAAAACATCTACTACTGCTTCATTGACTAAACTAAAGCTTTTGACTGTTTGTATCAAAACAAACTGTGGAAAATTCTTAAAGATATGGGAATACCAGACCACCTTACCTGCCTCCTGAGAAACCTGTATATAGGTCAAAAGCAACAGTTAGAACTGGACATAGAACAAAGGACCATTTCAAAACTGGGAAAGGAGTACGTCAAGGCTGTATATTGTAACCCTGTTTATTTAACTTATGTGAAGAGTACATCATGTGAAACGTCAGGATGGATGAAGCACAAACTGGAATCAAGACTGCCGGGAGAAATATCAATAACCTCAGATATGCAGATGATTCCAACCTTATGGCAGAAGCAAAGAGAAACTAAAGAGCCTCTTGTTGAAAGTGAAAGAGGAGAGTGAAAAAGCTGGCTTAAAACTCAACACTCAGAAAACAAAAATCATGGCATCTGGTCCTATTACTTTATTGCAAACTGATGAGGGAACAATTGAATCAGTGACAGATTTTATTTTCTTGGGTTCCAAAATCACTGCAGATGGTGACTGCAGACATGAAATTAAAAGAGCTTTCTGCTTGGAAAAAAAGCTATAACAAACCTAGACAGCATATTAAAAAGCAGAGACATTACTTTGCCAACAAAGGTCTGTATAGTCGAAGGTATGGTTTTTCCAGTAGCCATGTATGGATGTAAGAGTTGGACCATAAAGATGGCTGAGCGCCAAAACACTCATGCTTTTGAACTGTGGTGTTGAAGAAAACTCTTAGAGAGTCCCTTGGACAGCAAGGAGGTCAAACCAGTCCATCCTAAAGGAAATCAACACTGAATGTTCACTGCAAGCTCTAATGATGCTAATGCTGAAGCTCCAATACTTTGGTCATCTGTTGTGAAGAGCTGATTCATTAGAAAAGACCCCGATGCTGGGAAAGACTGAAGTCAGGAGGATAAGGGGATGAAAGAGGAGAAAATGGTTGTATGGCATTACCAACTCAAAGGACATGAGTTTGAGCAAGCGCCAGGAGATGGTGAAGGACAGGGAAGCCTGACATGCTGCAGTCAATGAGATCTCAAAAAGTTAGGCACGACTGAGGGGCTAAACAACAACAACCCATGTTTTGCTTCATAAGTTAAATATCAACCCCTTCCAATATATATTACCATCTCATAGTAAGACACTCTTTGTCCATGTCACACAATGCCTGGTTTTCATTTAAAAAATGAATTCGCAGATAAGACAATTGCTATATGAATTTTTTTTGTTGTTTTGTCTTAAATTTCTTATTTTTTATTTTTAATTGGCCACAGGACTGCAAAGATCAGTTTTCATTTCAACCCCAAAGAAGGGTAATGCCAAAGAATATTCAAATTGCCACACAATTGCACTCATTTCACATGCCAACATGATAATGCTCATAATCCTTCAAGCTAGACTTCAACAGTATGTGAACTGAGAACTTTCATATGTACAAGTTGGATTTAGAAAAGGCAGAGGAACCAGAAATCAAATTGTCAACATCCACTGGATCATAGAAAAAGCAAGGGAATTCCAGAAAAACACCTACTTCTATTTTACTGACTACACTAAAGCCTTTGACTTTGTTGATCACAACAAACTGGAAAATTCTTAAAAAGATTAAAAAAACCAGACCACCTTACCTGCCTCCTGAGAAACTTGTATGCAGGTCAAAAAGCAACAGTGAGAACTGGACATGGAAAATCAGATTGGTTCAAAATTGGGAAAGGAGTACATCAAGGCTGTATATTGTCACCTGCTTATTTCACTTATATGCAGAGTACATGATGCGAAATGCTGGGCTGGATGAAGCACAAGCTGGAATCAAGACTGCTGGGAGAAATGTCAATAACCTCAGATATGCAGATGATACCACCCTTAGGGCAGAAAGCAAAGATATACTAAAGAGCCTCTTGATGAAGGTGAAAGAAGAGCGTGAAAAAGCTGGATTAAAACTCAATATTCAAAAACTGAAGATCATGGTATCTGGTCCCATCACTTCACGGCAAATAGATGGGGAAACAATGCAAACAGTGGCAGATTAATTTTCTTGGGCTCCAAAATCACTGCACATGGTGACTGCACCCGCAAGATAAGTCTTGGTCATTGGAAGAAAAGCTATGAGAAACTTAGACACCATATTAAAAAGCAGAGACATTATTGACAAAAGTTTGTATAGTCAAAGCTATGGTTTTTCCAGTAGCCATGTATGGATGTGAGAGAAGACTGAGTGCCAAAGAATTTGTTTTACAGCTGTGTGCTGGAGAAGGACTCTTGAGAGTCCCCTGGACTGAAAGATCAAACTAGTCAATCCTAAAGGAAATCAGTCCCGAATATTCACTGGAAGGACTGATGCTGAAGCTGAAGCTGCAATACTTTCGCCACCTGATGTGAACAGCCGACTCATTGAAAAAGACCGTGATGCTGGGAAAGATAGAAGGCAGGAGGAGAAGCAGATAACAGAGGACGAGATGGCTGGATGGCATTAATGACTCAAGGGACATGAGTTTGAATAAGCTCCAGGAGATGGTGAAGGACAGGGCAGCCTAGCATGCTGTAGCCCATGGGGTTGCAAAGAGTTGGACATGACTGAGCAACTGAACAACAACAGACTTATTATTTTTTATTTTCAATTGGTGCATAATTGCTTTACAATATTATGTTAGTTTCTACCATGCATCAACATGAATCAGCCACAGGTATACATACCACCATTGTTTCTCTGTCCCTGGCACAGAGTCTAACTCATTAAAGTTATTCTACAATCACTTGTGGACTGCCAGACAATTTGCCACTTTTCACAAAATGTTCTAGTACAGTACACACAATTGAGGGAATATAAAAAACAGGACTGCAACATAAAAATAAAGTAAGACTCACATGAAATGTCCTGGAACAAAAACATATAAATCAAAATGCTATAGTTCTGAAAAACTATGTATTTTTCATTGAAGATGAAAAAATTCTTTTGGGACATTCTTCTTAAAAACAAGCATCCTGATGTCAAAACTAAAATCTGTTCCTTGCATTTTTTCATAATCAGTTTTAGACATGCCTTTTAAAAGTTGATCAGAAACTACAAAATGGCATAAGATCTAAGAGAATTTAATATCCACTGAAGTAAATATATATTTGTTTGATGACCTAGAAAAACAATCTAGAAGCTGACCCTCAAAGTACACCCCCAAAAGATGAAACAATATACAGAGAAGTTTATTCACACAATAACAGATGCTAAAAGAAATTATAGGAAGGTGCTGGGAAACAAGTTATTCTGAGGATCAGAATATCACCGCACATAGGACTTTATAGGAAAGTCTACTTTTAAAATAGAAAACTCTGATGATTCCTAGCTTAAGCAAATAGTCCTACTGAGCAACACAACCAAGGGATATCCTAAATTTACATCTCCTGATGGAATCCAACTTGATGTACACAACATCACCTTCAAAATATGCCTAAGAAATAACCAGTAGAATATACCAGGAGTTGGCACATTTTGGTCATAGGGTGTGTTTTTGTAAATAAAGTTATTTGGATCACAGATATGCCCATTTGTTTCCCTAAGTCGACAGTATTATTCTACTACTAAGGCAGAGTTGAGTAATTCCATACCTTATTGCTCGTGACACATCAAGCACTAATTATCTGGACCTTTTCAGACAATAAGTTTGCCAACCATGGCTCTCAACCAATTACCAACTGACAGAAACTACACGATATGAAGGAAAACTTAAACATACTGTGAATATAAAAGCACAAATATAAAACTGTGACTTTTTAAACAATGTGTGACTCCTCAAAGTGTCAATATAATGAACTTAATAGACAAACAACGGGAAGTGATCTCGGTTAAAAAAAGACAAAAAGGCATTAACAGTTGTCACATAAAAGCCCTGATTGGGTTCTAGATCCCCAAAGTACCAAAAACACATTTTGGAACCACGTGGAGAGGCTAACTTATTATAGTAGATACTTCAAAATATTATTATTTTTATCTTTCTTATGTGAAATAATGGAATTCAGATATTTAGTAGGATAATGCCCATATCTTTAGAAGAAGTATTACCAAGTATTTAAAAGGCAAGTCATCATGTATGCGATTTATTTTCAACTTATTGTCAAACAGCTCACCATGGTGTATTCGTAAATTGAGGAGAGAACAAGCATGGAAAATTCTAAAACTAAATGAATCTACGACAACGAACATTCACTGTACTGGAAGGTCACATTTTATTGAGGTTCTAGGCGTTACACAATCACATAATGTGGGGAAATACACATCTAATCCAAACAAGTTATTTATGGTTTCTCATTCTTGAACTTGTATCAAAAAGCCTCCATCGTATCTCCTGGAGACCCGTGTTTGACTGTGGGATCTTACGACCCTAGGTATTTCAGATGACTTAACTGCTCTCGCTGTGTGTATGTGTGCGTTTTTAAAACAAGTTCTGTAATCTACATACATATAAACAGAGTAATATGCGCGTTCCTTGATCCGAGGAATCTGTACCTCTATGAAATATTCAAAAACAACGCGCAAAGAGAAAGCCAAATTGTTTGGTGAAACGTTATTTTTCATACAAAAGAAGCAGGCGTTTAAACCAACTCTCCCCAATACTCTGAGCAACAGGACAGGGTAGCCAGGTTCGTAACACCCGGAGGACGTGGGGGACGGAGCAACGCACACTGGGACAGCGGATATTCTTTTCCTCGTGGACGAAAGTCATAAAGAACTCACTGGAGGCTTTCGAATAGGAAAGCACAGTCAATGTCTACACCCCGCAGACGCGCCCTCACAGCACTTACCACCCGACGGTGACTCTGATCCTACGGACGCGAAAGGAGGGGCCAGGCCTCTCTCAGGAGTCCCCCCGGAAGCCAGGCCCAACGTGCTGTATAACGACCTCGGTGCAGCCCAGAACCCTGCCTCCACGCAAGACTCACCCACAACAATGTGAAACACAGGACGACTAGCCTACCTCTTTCCACCAGGCGTAGACCAGCCTGACCAAAATGCTGTCGCGAGCCTGTGACGCCACTTCCGCTTAGTGCCACGGCTGTAGAGGGGCGGGGTTCCAGGACGCTGGCTGCCATTCAAGTTCGATTGATTGGCAAGTTCCCTTGGCGTTACGGTAGTTTTCGTCGCGTTGGGGCGAGACCTCTAGGTCAGCTCAGAACGCGGACTGAAGGCAGAAATAGGCCCAGCGGAAGCGGCTGAGGCCAGAACTAAGTCTATGGGCGGAGCTGCGAGCAGAAGGCGGGGCCCATAACAGGATATAGTTTTGGAGGCGAGTTTTGGGACGAGTAACAGTTCTGGGTTTGGAGGGCAGAAAGGAGAGGCTGGCGATGGTTACCCACCCAAGACGATGCGACTCAAAAACTTTTCTGCCTGCCTGTTCTCAGATTCCGGGAGCGCTTAAAATTAGATTCTCCCATATTGACAAACCTGGCAATCCTTGAGATGGCCAGATTCGGCCAGACACCAATTTCTGATCAAATTCGTTGTTGTCAGGGGGTAGGGCCACAGAGCAAAGTAAGTGCACCACAAACACATATGGAGCTGCTCGACTACTACAGAAATTTTGGAAAAAGCAGAATTATCCAAGAGGCAAAACTCCACCCCAAAGAAGGAAGAACGTTCGAGCCATTGACATGCTACACCTGAAATAGGCTGAAGCTGAGCTGGACACCACAAAAGTTGATGGTCTTGAAGGCAGTCTCATTTGTGAAAAAGTTAGAAGAGAGGAAGAAATTTTCCCTAAAATAATATCTGTACAAGATAATGGTGTTTATCATGCTCTCAGGGAAGGAATATTCGATTGTTAGTCAAAATGTGTGTGGTTTTTCCCTCGTTTTTCTGATTGTTCAGTCACTCAGTCGTGTCTCCTTGCAACCTCATGGACGTCAGCACGCCAGGCTTCCCTAGCCTTCACTATCTCCCAGAATTTGCTCAAACTCATGTCCATTTTTCTGGGGGTGTTCATTAATAGGATAAAGTTTCTTTATATTTGGGGACTCCTGTTTGTTTGAATTAGCTTTGCTTTGTCAGTTACCTGGCACAGTGATCAGCTACATGGATGCAGAAAACCAAAAAGTTGTCTCAAAATTCCTCTTCTCGGGACTCTCAGAAGATCCAGACCAGCAGCCCTTCCTCTTCATGCTTTTCCTGTCCATGTACCTGGTCCTGGTGCTCGGGAACCTCATCATCCTCACTGTCAGCTCTGACCCCCACCTCCACCCCCAATATACTTTTTCATCTCCCATCTGTCTCTTTCTGATATTTGTTTCAATTCCACTGTAGTTCCAAAAATGCTAGCAAATATCCAGACACAGAGCAAAGTTATCACCTATGAAGGTTGTATCATCCAGATGTATTTTTTCTTGGTATTGGGGTATTTGGACAACTTCCTCCCAACTGAATGGCCGATGACCACTATGTGGCCATATGCCACCCCTTGAACTACACAGTCACCATGAGTCCCCACCTGTGTGCCCTGCTGGCTCTAGTCTCTAGGTTTCTCAGTGTCCTAGTCAGCCTCTTGCACAGTCTGATGGTATTACATCTCTCATTCTCCACACACATGGAAATTCTGAACTTCTGTGAATTTGCTGTGGTGCTCAAGTCTGCCTGTTTGGATGCTCTCAGCAATTACATCATGCTGTGTTCTGTGACTGCATTGCTGGGAATTCCTCCACTTTCTGGGATCCTTTTCTCTTACTCTAGGATTATTTCCTCCATACTGAACATCTCTTTGGTGGAGGGGAACTACAAAGCTTTCTGTGTACTGTGGGTCTCACCTAACAGTCATTTGCTTATTCCATGGGACAGGATTAGGAGTATATCTCAGTTCTGCCTTCTCCCCCTCCTCCTCAAAGCAGGCAATTGTCTCAGTAAGGTACGTTGTGGTCATTCCTATGCTGAACCCTTCATCTACAGCTTGAGGGACAGGGATATGAATGGGGCCCTGAGGAAACTTGCC
Source organism: Bos indicus (assembly GCF_029378745.1). Lineage (NCBI taxonomy): Eukaryota > Metazoa > Chordata > Mammalia > Artiodactyla > Bovidae > Bos > Bos indicus. The sequence goes on along the minus strand of NC_091766.1, from coordinate 14,029,462 downwards.
AGCATGTTTTTCTTGTCCTTATGAGGAGACGTGGATGTTGGGATGGGAGAATCACTGTAATAACCTATATAAATACACTGGCAATCAGAAATACCTAATCTTCAACTTCATTGAGTGTATGCTTTGTCACTCTTTTTCTGAAATACCATAGCTTGAGCTTCTTCTAAGTTTTCACTTCCTAAAGCAACTGATTCTTGGACTTCTCTGATGGCTTAGTGGATAAGAATCCACCTGCCAACGCAGGGAATGTGTGTTTGATCCCTGGTCCAAGAAGATTCCACATACTGAGGAGCTTGAGCACCACAACTACTGAGGCCATGATTTAGAGCTCATGAGCCGCAGTGACTGAGGCCCTGTGCTACAACCAATGACGTCAGTGCACCTCGAGTCTGTGCTCCATAACAAAAGAAGCCATTGAAATGGGAAGCCATCCAATGACAGCTGGAAAGCAGCCCCTGCCAGCTACAACTATAGAAAGCCAGCCTGTAACAATGAATACCCAGTATAATTAAAAATAAGATAAAAAATAAGTAGTAAAAAATGAAACAGAAGTAACTGATTCTCAAGAACTTCCTTTAGTGAAATTTATGATCTCTTTCCTGTGCAGAAATGTTCATCCTTCAGTTCAGTTCAGTTCAGTTGTTCAGTTGTGTTCAACTCTTTGTGACCCCGTGGGCTGCAGCACGCCAGGCCTCCCTGTTCATCACCAACTCCTGGAGTTTACTCAAACTCATGTCCGTTGAATCGGTGATGCCATTCAACCATCTCATCCTCTGTTGATCCCTTCTCCCTCTGTCAATCTTTCCCAGCATCAGGGTTTTTTCAAATGAGTCAGGTCTTCCCATCAGGTGGCCAAAGTATTGGAGTTTCAGCTTCAGTCCTTCCAATGAATATTCAGGACTGATTTCCTTTAGGATGGACTGGTTGGATCTCCTTGCAGTCCAAGGGACTCTCAAGAGTCTTCTCCAACACCACAGTTCAAAAGCATCAATTCATCAGCTCTCAGCTTTCTTTATAGTCCAGCTCTCACGTCCATACATGACTACTGGAAAAACCGTAGCCTTGACTAGATGGACCTTTTTTGGCAAAGTACTGTCTCTGCTTTTGAATATGCTATCTAGGTTGGTCATAACTTTTCTTCCAAGGAGTAAGCGTCTTTTAATTTCATGACTGCAGTCACCATCTGCAGTGATTTTGGAGCCCAAGAAAATAAAGTCTGTCACTGTTTCCACTGTTTCCCCATCTATTTCCCATGAAGTGATGGGACCAGATGCCATGATCTCCGTTTTCTGAATGTTGAGCTTTAAGCCAACTTTTTCACTCTCCTCTTTCACTTTCATCAGAGGCTCTTTAGTTCTTCTTCACTTTCTGCCATAAGGATGGTGTCATCTGCATATCTGAGGTTATTGATATTTCTCCCGGCAATCTTGATTCCAGCTTGTGCTTCATCCAGCCCAGCGCTTCTCATGATGTACTCTGCATATAAGTTAAATAAGCACGGTGACAATGTACAGCATTGATGTACCTTTCCCTACTTGGAACCAGTCTGTTGTTCCATGTCCAGCTCTAACTCTTGCTTCCTGACTTGTATACAGATTTCTCAGGAGGCAGGCCAGGTGGTCCGGTATTCCCATCTTTTTAAGAATGTTCCATAGTTTGTGGTGATCCACACAGTCAAAGGCTTTGGTATAGTCAATAAAGCAGAAGTAGATGTTTTTGTGGAACTCTCTTGCTTTTTCCATAATCCAACAGATGTTGGCAAACTGATCTCTGGTTCCTCTGCCTTTTCTAAAACCAGCTTAAACATCTGGAAGTTCATGGTTCCCTACTGTTGAAGCCTGGCTTGGGGAATTTTGAGCATTACTTTGCTAGTGTGTGTGTGAGATGAGTGCCATTGTGCAGTTTGAGCATTCTTTGGCATTGCCTTTGTTTGGGATTGTAATGAAAACTGACCTTTTCTAGTCCTGTGGCCACTGCTGGGTTTTCCAAATTTGCTGGCATAATGAGTGCAGCACTTTCATGGCATCATCTTTTAGGATTTGAAATAGCTCAGCTGGAATTCCATCACCTCCACTAATTTTGTTCATAGTGATGCTTCCTAAGGCCCACTTGACTTCACATTCCAGGATGTCAGGCTCTAGGTGAGTGATTATACCATCGTGATTATCTGGGTGATGAAGGTCTTTTTTTTTTTTTTATAGTTTTTGTTTAGTTTCAGACTTAAATTGAAGAAGTTAGGGAAAACCACTAGACCATTCAGGTATGACCTAAATCAAATCCCTTAGGATTATACAGTGGAAGTGAGAAATAGATTCAAGGGATTAGATCTGATAGACAGAGTGCCTGATGAACTATGGATGGAGGTTCATGACATTGTACAAGAGACAGGGAGCAAGACTGTCCCCAAGAAAAAGAAATGCAAAAAAGCAAAATGGCTGTCTGAGGAGGCATTTCCTGAAAAGGAAAGATATACCCATTTGAATGCAGAGTTCCAAAGAATAGCAAGGAGAGATAAAAAAGCCTTCCTCAGTGATCAGTGCAAAGAAATAGAGGAAAACAATAGAATGGGAAAGACTAGAGATCTCTTCAAGAAAATTAGAGATACCAAGGGAACATTTCATGCAAAGGTGTTCATCCTTGGTCTCTTTCATATACCATTAGGCATATCAAGATAATCACTGGGACTTCCCTAGTTGTGCAGTGGTTAAGGCTCTTTATTTCCACTGCACGGGCCTTGAATTGGATTCCTGGTTGAGGAAATGGGGTCCCGCATGGCACACTATGTGCCCCTCTCCCTCCTGCAAAAAAATCATCAATTCACCCACCAGAATGACTAAAGTTCAAAAGATTAAAAATACCATGGGCTGGCAAAGACATGGAGCAATGGGGACTTTCATATACTACTAGTGTACTAGGATATTTATACTGGAGCATAAATGGATTCCATTACTTTGGAAACACGCACATGCACTAAATCTAATTATACTCCTACTCTACATCATAGCCCTCCTGCTCTTAGGTATACACCTGACTGAAATGAGTGCTTATATTCACAGAACATGTCTGAAAATGTTTACAGCAGCAATTTGAAAGATAGCACCACAATGGAAATAATTCAAATGCCCATCAGTGCTAGATTGGATAAACAAAATATGGCACACCAAAATACAGAAAATTCCACATTAATATGAAAAGAACAAATACTCCTATGCACAACAACATTGACAAACTTCAGACATAAGTTAGATTGTCATGAAAGTGTATACATTATATGATGCCATTTTTATGAAATCTAGGAGCAGTCAAACTCATTGATGGACATAGGAATCAGTATAGTGGGTACTTTGAATGTGGGAAATGTTGACTGAGAAAGGTCACAAAGACACATTTTGGGTGATGGAAGTGTTTTATATCTTCATCAGGTGAGTAGCTATGAAGATATATATTAGTAAAAACTCTTCATGTGTTTAATATTTTTGCATCTTATTATGTTATTATATTATGCATCAATTAAAATAAAAAAGAGATAGGACTTCCCTGGTGGTCCAGTGGTTAAGAATCTACCTTCCAATGCAGGGGCCATGGGTTCAATCCCTGGTCAAGGAACTAGATCCCACATGCCGTGGAACAACTAAGGTACAACTAGGGAGAAGCCCACAGGCCACAATGCAAGATCCTGTTAGTCACAGCTATGACCTGATGCAGTCAAATAAATAAACAAATACATATTTTTTTAATTTAAGAAAATAAAAATGAGATAATGCCAATTATATAAAGCCATGACATTGTGTTCACTGAAAACTGTCTCTTCAAAATTAATATATGTCATTCAAAATTTAAGTTTTATTTACTATATGAAATTTAGAATTGATAGCTTAGCATTGAGACCAGTGTCAAACAGGTTCGTGGCCCCAGAAGAGATGATTTCAGTCCAGGACCAAAAGACACAGTCCCAGTCACTCAGGGCTTTGTGCAGTAAAGTTTATTAAAGTAACAGTGATAGAGAAAGCTTCCGATAAAATCACTGGAAGGGGCACAAGAGTGCCCGCATCACTAGTTTAAGTGGGGCATTATATAATTTTCAACTGGCTGCTGGGAATAAACAAAAATGATACCTCAAGGTGGAAAGAATTCCATCAGACCTTTTCCCAAAGCATACATCCTGAGATAATTTGGGCACAAGATTAGCCAGAGATAGCAGGTTCTGGGCAAGCTCTCTGAGCAAGATATACTGTTGCTGTGTAATCTGGGCTACAAGTCTTGAGACACAGGTTCCCAGGCAAGATTTGTTACAATTATAACAATTACCATAGAGCCTATTGCTAAGTCACTTCAGTCGTGTCCGACTCTGTGTGACCCCATAGACGGCAGCCCACCAGGCTTCCCCATTCCTGGGATTCTCCAGGCAAGAACACTTGAGTGGATTGCCATTTCCTTCTCCAATGCATGAAAGTGAAAAGTGAAAGTAAAGTCGCTCAGTCATGTTCGACCCTCAGTGACCCCATGGACTGCAGCCTTCCAGGCTCCTCCATCCATGGGATTTTCCAGGCAAGAGTACTGGAGTGGGGTGCCATTGAGAAAAGCATTTCCATGAGTAAGACATTATGCTGTGTAATCATTAGCTCCTAAAGAAAGGCCAGATCTCAGGCAAAACACATTGTTGCACAAGGCTTAAGGAAAGCAAGACTGACAATGTTCACCTCCTCCTTAAAGGGGCCTGGACTGCATAAACTAAAACCCTCAGAATCAAAGGAAGTGTATATGGTCTGCAGGGATGAAATAAAATTAACCTAATTTGCCTAAATACCTTCGATTATATTGATAAATTATCTCAAGCCTCCTGTTTAGGTTTCTTCTAGTCCTGCTTCTCCCTGACTCACTCTCTTCCCTACTCTTTTCTAAAGTCTAGACTATATACTCCCTAGGAGTCAAGATATATATTTGGCCAACTTTGGCTTGCATAGCAAGTCTGTACCACAGTGAGCCTCTCAAATATTGTTAAGTGAATGAAACCATATTTGAGGTACATTTTGGAACTAAGTTTGGACTAACAGGTTTAATCAACAAACCTTAGAGCCGGAAAAGTCCTTTGTGTCTTTCATGTAACTTCATTTGTTGTTCTTTTTTTTTTTTTTTTTAAATGAGAGTATAGATTTCCTTGAGGAATAATGAATTTCCAGGAATGGACCACTGATGTCAGAGACTTTTTTGGGGAAGACAGATGAATCTATTCTGTGAGCAACTTATTATATATTGTATTATTTACATAATATCTTACAGAAAAACACAAACGATATTTTTGGCCAGTCCAGTAGTTCTCTCTGTAAACACATGGTCTATTGATCTTTGTAGCAGTGCTTCACACCCTCGATAGAAGCTCTCATTTCTATCGAGGGTGAAGCCTTTACGACGTGATTCTTACCCTTGCTAATCACGAGAGAGCTTGCTTTTTCTTTCTGCCCTCTGCCCTGTCAGGACTCAATGAGAAGGAAACAATCCGCAAACCGGAAGATAACTTGATCCTGGTGAAAGAGATGAAACAGGATAGTCATACAGATAGTTGTTGAAATCCTGGTTCAGTTCAGTTCAGTTGCTCAGTCATGTCCGACTCTTTGCAACCCCGTGAAACGCAGCACGCCAGGCCTCCCTGTCCATCACCAACTCCCGGAGTTCACTGAGACTCACGTACATCGAGTCAGTGATGCCATCCAGCCATCTCATCCTCTGTCGTCCCCTTCTCCTCCTGTCCCCAATCCCTCCCAGCATCAGAGTCTTTTTCAAAGAGTCAACTCTTCGCATGAGGTGGCCAAAGTACTGGAGTTTCAGCTTTAGCATCATTCCTTCCAAAGAAATCCCAGGGCTGATCTCCTTCAGAATGGACTGGTTGGATCTCCTTACAGTCCAAGGGACTCTCAAGAGTCTTCTCCAACACCACAGTTCAAAAACATCAATTCTTCGGCGCTCAGCCTTCTTCACAGTCCAACTCTCACATCCATACATGACCACTGGAAAAACCATAGTCTTGACTAGACGGACCTTTGTTGGCAAAGTAATGTCTCTGCTTTTGAATATGCTATCTAGGTTGGTCATAACTTTCCTTCCAAGGAGTAAGCGTCTTTTAATTTCATGGCTGCAGTCACCATCTGCAGTGATTTTGGAGCCCAGAAAAATAAAGTCTGACACTGTTTCCACTGTTTCCCCATCTATTTCCCATGAAGTGATGGGACCAGATGCCATGATCTCCATTTTCTGAATGTTGAGCTTTAAGCCAACTTTTTCACTCTCCACTTCACTTTCATCAAGAGGCTTTTGAGTTCCTCTTCACTTTCTGCCATAAGGGTGGTGTCATATGCATATCTGAGGTTATTGATATTTCTCCCATCAATCTTGATTCCAGCTTGTGTTTCTTCCAGTCCAGTGTTACTCATGATGTACTCTGCATATAAGTTAAATAAGCAGGGTGACAATATACAGCCTTGATGTATGCCTTTTCCTATTTGGAACCAGTCTGTTGTTCCATGTCCAGTTCTAACTGTTGCTTCCTGACCTGTATACAGATTTCTCAAGAGGCAGGTCAGGTGGTCTGGTATTCCCATCTCTTTCAGAATTTTCCAGTTTATAAAAATGTGATCCACACAGCCAAAGGCTTTGGCATAGTCAATAAAACAGAAATAGATGTTTTTCTGGAATTCTCTTGCTTTTTCCATGATCCAGCAGATGTTGGCAATTTGATCGCTGGTTCCTCTGCCCTTTCTAAAACCAGCTTGAACATCGGGAAGTTCATGGTTCACGTATTGCTGAAGCCTGGCTTGGAGAATTTTGAGCATTACTTTACTAGCATGTGAGATGACTGCAATTGTGTGGTAGTTTGAGCATTCTTTGGCATTGCCTTTCTTTGGGATTGGGATGAAAACTGACCTTTTCCAGTCCTGTGGCCACTGCTGAGTTTTCCAAATTTGCTGGCATATTGAGTGCAGCACTTTCACAGCATCATCTTTCAGGATTTGAAGTAGCTCAACTGGAATTCCATCAGCTCTATTAGGTTTGTTTGTAGTGATGCTTTCTAAGGCCCACTTGACTTCACATTCCAGGATGTCTGGCTCTAGATGAGTGATCACACCATCGTGATTATCTGAGTCGTGAAGATCTTTTTTGTATAGTTCTTCTGTGTATTCTTGCCACCTCTTCTTAATATCTTCTTCTTCTGTTAGGTCCATACCATTTCTGTCCTTTATCGAGCCCATCTTTGCATGAAGTGTTCCCCTGGTATCTCTAACTTTCTTGAAGAGATCCCTAGTCTTTCCCATTCTGTTGTTTTCCTCTATTTCTTTGCATTGATCGCTGAGGAAGGCTTTCTTATCTCTCCTTGCTATTCTTTGGAACTCTGCATTCAGATGCTTATATCTTTCCTTTGCTTTTCATTTCTCTTCTTTTCACAGCTATTTGTAAGGCCTCCCCAGATAGCCATTTTGCTTTTTTGCATTTCTTTTCCATGTGGAGGGTCTTGATCCCTGTCTCCTGTACAATGTCACAAACCTCTGTCCATAGTTCATCAGGCACTCTATCTATCAGACCTAGGCCCTTAAATCTATTTCTCTCTTCCACTGTATAATCATAAGGGATTTGATTTAGGTCATACCTGAATGGTCTAGTGGTTTTCCCTACTTTCTTCAATTTAAGTCTGAATTTGGCAATAAGGAGTTCATAGTCTGAGCCACAGTCAGCTCCTGGTCTTGTTTTTGTTGACTGTATAGAGCTTCTCCATCTTTGGCTGCAAAGAATATAATCAATCTGATTTTGGTGTTGACCATCTGGTGATGTCCATGTGTCGAGTCTTCTCTTGTGTTATTGGAAGAGGGTGTTTGCTATGACCAGTGAATTTTCTTGGCAAAACTCTATTAGTCTCTGCCCTGCTTCATTCCATATTCCAAGGCCAAATTTGCCTGTTACTCCAGGTGTTTCTTGACTTCCTACTTTTGCATTCCAGTCCCCTATAATGAAAAGGACATTTTTTTTTTGGGTGTTAGTTCTAAAAGGTCTTGTAGGTCTTCTTAGAACCATTCAACTTCAGCTTCTTCAGCATTACTGGTTGGGGCATAGACTTTGATTACTGTGATATTGAATGGTTTGCCTTGGAAATGAACAGAGATCATTCTGTTGTTTTTGAGATTGCATCCAAGTACTGCATTCCGGACTCTTTTATTGACCATGATGGCTACTCCATTTCTTCTGAGGGATTCCTGCCCGCAGTAGTAGATATAATGGTCATCTGAGTTAAATTCACCCATTCCAGTCCATTTTAGTTTGCTCATTCCTAGAATGTTGACATTCACTCTTGCCATCTCTTGTTTGACCACTTCCAATTTGCCTTGATTCATGGACCTGACATTCCAGGTTCCTATGCAATATTGCTCTTTACAGCATCGGACCTTGCTTCTATCACCAGTCACATCCACAGCTGGGTATTGTTTTTGCTTAGCGCGGGCGGCTGCGACTGGTGCACTAAGTGTGGCCGAGAGGAGCTATCCCATGTCCAAGGTGAGGGGCAGAAGCCGGGAGAACCCCATGCCCGAAAGGCGGCAGCCAAGAGGAGTTACCCCATGTCCGAGGTCAGGGGCAGCGGCTGAGAGTGCCAGGCTGCGACGGCGCAGGAACAGCTGAGAGGAGCTACCCAATCCGAGGTCAGGGGTGATGGCTGGGAGGAGCTACCCTGCGTCTGAGGTTGGGGCGGCGGCCGGGAGGAGCAACCCTATGTCCAAGGAGCAGTGGCTGCGCCGGCACAGGAGGGCCTATAGGAGCTATCCCACGTTGAAGGTCAGGAAGGGCAGCGATGAGCAGATACCCCTCGTCCAAGGTAAGGAACAGTGGCTGCGCTTTGCTGGAGAAGCCGTGAAGAGATACCCCATGTCCAAGGTAAAAGAAACCCAAGTAAGATGGTAGGTGTTGCAAGAGGACATCAGAGGGCAGACACACTGAAACCATACTCACAGAAAACTAGTTAATCTAATCACACTAGGACCACAGCCTTGTCTAACTCAGTGAAACTAAGCCATGCCCATGGGGCAACCCAAGACAGGCGGGTCATGGTGGAGAGATCTGACAGAATGTGGTCCACTGGAGAAGAGAATGGCAAAGCACTTCAGTATTCTTGCCTTGAGAACCCCATGAACAGTATGAAAAGGCAAAATGATAGGATACTGAAAGAGGAACTCCCCAGATCAGTAGGTGCCCAATATGCTACTGAAATCCTGGTAGGGGATTACAGATACAGAAGGAAAGAAACCTAGTGAACTTTGTTAGTTAATGATCGCTTAAGAAGGCTATCACAATACAGTATACTAACGCATATATATGGAATTTAGAAAGATGGTAACAATAACCCTGTGTACGACAGCAAAAGAGACAGTGATGTATAGAACAATCTTATGGACTCTGTGGGAGAGGGAGAGGGTGGGAAGATTTGAGAGAATGGCATTGAAACATGTAAAATATCATGTAAGAAACGAGATGCCAGTCCAGATTCGATGCACGATACTGGATGCTTGGGGCTAGTGCACTGGGACGACCCAGAGGGATGGTATGGGGAGGGAGGAGGGAGGAGGGTTTAGGATGGGGAACACATGTATACCTGTGGTGGATTCATTTTGATATTTGGCAAAACTAATACAATTATGTAAAGTTTAAAAATTAAAAAAAAAAAAGAAGGCTATCAAAACCTCATGAAATGAAATAGGCTCGCTTAAGTATAAAGTATGAGACATGCCCCAGCTCATTAAGTGAAAGAAAAAAAATGTTATCAATCTTCTGATGATGTGAATAAGCGCTATGACAGTCCTAGTTTGACCTCATAGGGTCGGACACTCTTCTGCCCCATACGAAGAGGGAGCTGGTATCAAAAGCTTAACAACTACTTGAACAACAAGGAAGAAAGAGGTCTTTTCTTTCTCCCCCACTCTCTTTTGAATATAAAAATATAGCCTATTTAATCCTTGGGAGTGCTTTCCTAGTGGCTCAGAGGTAAAGAATTCGCCTGCAATGCAAGAGCAAGGAGACACGGGTTCGATTCCTGGATCAGAAAGGTCCTCTGGAGAAGGAAATGGCAACCCACTCCAGTATTCTTGCCTGGAGAATCCCATGGACAGAGGAGCCTGGCAGTTTACAGTCCATGGGGTCGCAAGGGTCAGACACGACTTGGCAACTAAACCACCACCACCACCAATCCTTGGGGTGGAGTCCCCTCCACATGGCCTGCTTGCATCTTTCACAAGTGTCCTAATATATTAACAGATCAACTTCATGCCTACTACTTTGCCTCTTGCTGAATTCCATCTGTTCAGAGAGACACAAAGAATCTGAGCCTCGGTAATTTCAGACACCAGGTGAGTATTGTAATGGGTTCAAGTCCCAATCTGAGGTTCACAGTTTTGCTGGTACCTAGATCTCAGAGTTCCAGTCTGTAGAACTGTGAGAAATACATTTTTCTTGTTTTCCACCTCCACCCCACTCCCACTTATGGTATATATATATATATATATATATATATATATATATATATTTTTTTTTTTTTTTTTACAGCAACCCAAGCTGACTTAAAACTCCTTTTTTCAAGTAAATGGAAGAATTTGTGTAACCCATCAATATTATGATGTTGTTGTTTAGTTGCTAAGTCTTGTTCAACTCTTCTGTGACCCCATGGACTCTGGCCCACCAGGCTCATCTGTCCATGAGATTTCCCAGGCAGGAAAACTGGAGTGGGTTGCCACTGACTTCTCCAGGGGATCCTCCTGACCCAGGGGTTGAATCTGCCTTTTGAGCACTGCAGGCAGATTCTTTACTACTGAACCACTAGGGAAGTGCTTCCAATTTTCCAAATAACCAATATTCTCTCTATACACTCTCATTTGTCAAGTTTTCTATCAAAATTATTATTTAAAAAAACTCCCATAGTTTTTACTAATAAATTGTTTCCAATCCAAGTTTTCACTATAATGCTTCTGTGATATTAATAATTTTAGCCTTAATACCCTGCTTATATTTTTTGTCTTATCAATAAGTTCAGGGTTCAAATGCAAAAGTTTTGAAAGTACATACTGTGTAAAAAATCTATGCCATCCCTCTGAAGAAAGGAAGGGAGGAATGAAAGAAAGAAGGAAAAAACATTGAATTTGTTCTCAGTTTAGCTGTCACTTCTTAAGAAAAGCCTTTCCCAACTATGGAACCCCATGCAGCACAAATAAGTTGTCATCAGACACTGTTCATACTAGTGTAGGTCATGCTCCCTGAAAAGCTGATTCTGAGACAAGGACAGACTTTTAGGAAGCTTTTTGGGGCATGTTTTGGGGATAAACAGAATTACCATATGACTCAGCAATTCTACTCCTAAATCATTGAAAACACTCAAACAAATATATTGGGTTGGCAAAAAAGTCTGAGTTTTTCATAAGACGTTACTTTTTGGCCAAACCAATATGTGCATGCAATCCAATACGTACAGCACTATTCCCAGTTAAAAATCATGGAGCCTAAATGCTCATCACTGGATGAAAGGATACACAAACTGTGGTATACATATACAGTGGAACATTATTCAGTCATAAAAAAGAATGGAGCAATTAAATATCGATTACACAGCCAGAGGACAGGAGGAGAAGGGGACGACAGAGGATGAGATGGTTGGATGGCATCACTAACTCGATGGACATGGGTTTGGGTGGACTCTGGGAGTTGGTGATGGACAAGGAGGCCTGGTGTGCTGCAGTTCATGGGGTCGCAAAGAGTTGGACACAACTGAGCAACTGAACTGAGCTGAACACAGCCAGAAATATTTTCTAAGGAATGAAATACTAATTTCATGAACATGCTCGGTGAAAGATGCCAGATACAAAGGTCTCACATTGTATGACTCCTTTTATCTGAAATATTGAGAATAAGTAAATCCATAGAGAAAGAAAGCAGATTGGTGGTCTCCAGGGCCTGGTAGAGAGAGCAAAATAGTTAACTGCTGAATGGGTAGAGTTTCCTATTGGGGTGATAAAAATAACCCAGGTCTTCTGCATTGCAGGCTGATTCTTTACCAGCTGAGCCACCAGGAAGGCCAAGAATACTAGAGTGGGTAGCCTATCTCTTCTCCAGCAGATCTTCCTGACCCAGGAATTGAACCAGGTTCTCCTGTAGTGCAGGTGGATTCTTTACCAGGTGAGCTACCAGAGAAGCCAAAAATGTCTCCAGGAAAAAGATTTAAAAATTGGAAAATGGGCATTTCTTGGAATTGCCTTTCCCAGTTTTGACAGTAAATGGTAAAATACAACATGAGAAAGAAATGATGACCAGGGCTGACAACACTCAGGGATGAGGTTCAGGGTCACCCTACCAACTAAGCCATCTGATCTAGCAGAGTATTATCTGGGGGTAAGAGTTGAGGATGGATAGTGCACGAGGGAGACAATGAGAATCAACTGTGGCCCTGAGGCCACCTACAGTAGTAGAGGCTATAGATTGACCCATTGACCCTCTTTTAAGTAGAGGTTTATCTTACTCACCCTCACCCCTAAAAACAACCCATGGAAACTATGAAAGAGAGTATCAAAGAAATTATTTCAGTGAGCCCAGACCCTTGCATCTCCCCGTACACGGAAAATCACTAAATTCCTTACCTTGACGTATCTGACTTCTTTAATTAACAATAATCTTTTGACTTTCAGGTTACCTGGTCTTTGTTGCAAAAGCTCCTCTATATCCTAGCTCATCTCTCACCTCCTTGGAACAGTTTCTCAGATTATCTGAAATTCTGTTTCCCAGGATACACTTCTCATTTGGCCCCCACTAAAACTTAACTTGCTGGGGACCTTCTTGGTGGTCCAGTGGTTAAGACTTTGCTTTCCAATGCAAGTGATGCAGTTTTGAGCCCTGGTCTGGCCACTAAGATCCCACACGCCATGAGGTGCAGCCAAAAAAACAATATCAACAACAACAAAAAGCAGCAACAAAACAACTTAACTCGTAACTGTCATGTTGTGCAGTTTTTCCCAACAGGAGTTATGTTCCATAAGCCCATTTCCCCACATCAAATTCTTCATTTAGAGACCCATGTACTCTGTTGGAGATACAGCACATAATGATTGTCATTGACTTAGAGTGTATACTGCATTTTGCAAATTAGTTAGAATACCCTGTGTGTTCAAATGCCTACACTAAATATGATCATTCTTTATGAAATTAAACCTCTTCCTGTGTCTTCTATTAAAATTTTTAATCTTTCCTATATTTTATACTCCTTTTAGACTATACATTCCTCTTTCCTTCTCTTTATAGTTATTTTATATTTGCCACATATACGTCTTTAATATTTTTCAACCCACTTTACCTGGGTTATTTCTGTCCCTCTCTTTAGAGATAATAAATGGAGACCTCTCTAATAGCAACAAAGGTCTCCTGACATAAGCAAATACCAGGGGATATTTTTCAGTCTTCATTTTGATAGTTATTTCAAGAAAACCAAAACTATTAACCAGTTTGTTTTTCTTCAGAAAGGACATTTTTTCTCCATGATATTGTGGACACCAAATAATCCATGAAACCTCCAAAGATTCATCAAGGGAAGAGCATTATAGAAAGTTGGTTCCTGTAGAAATTAAAGTTTCTCTGGGGGACACCTTGTAATTTTAAGTCAAAACAAAGAAAGAAAAATTTCTCCTTGGAGGAAATGAATCCATCTCCCTCCAAGGATACTTGCAAAGACACCACACTGGCTGAAAATTTTCCATTCTTTATCTATGCACCCCAAAGGAAGTGAATTGTTTGGAGAGCAGAGACAATAGAACAGTTTACTTAATGTGGAGCTTTGAGGATCCAACCTCTGAGATGCTGGAGACTTTAAAACTCTTCTGTTGTCCCATTCCTATAATTTTCTGACTCTAGCCAAGTGAAAACACAACTGGGCTTCCCAAGAACAGACAATGGAGAACAGAAAGCTTCAGTGATAAACATCAGAGAGTGTGTCTCTCAGGATGTGCTGCTGGAATAAGAAGGAATAGAGAGATAGTACTGGGAGTTGACTTAAAAATACTGGGATGACCCAGAGGGATGGTATGGGGAGGGAGGAGGGAGGAGGGTTCAGGATGGGGAACACATGTATACCTGTGGCGGATTCATTTTGATATTTGGCAAAACTAATACAATTATGTAAAGTTTAAAAATAAAATAAAATTTAAAAAAAAGATTAAAAAAAAAATACTGACAACCTAAAAGTTCAAAGCTGTGTTTTATTCAGCAGGGATTTTTAGGACTTCAAGCCTGGGAGGCAGCATCTAAAGGAATTCGGAGAGAACTTCTTTGAGAAGGTGAGGAGGGGGCAGCCAGGTTATATAGAAGTTTTATAACCAAGGGCAAGTAGTCTGAATGTCAAAAGATTATTGTTAATTAAAAAAATTGGGTATGCCACTTTAGGAATTTAGTGATTTTCTATGCCTGTGAAGATTCAAGAGTCTGGGTTTACCAAGATTATTCCTTTGATATGCATATCAGCTATGTAGGGCCAGTATCCTAAGATTTCACATCTTGAGTTTCCTCAGGGCTCACCATAGGGGCTGTGCTCAGATAGCTGCTAGATGGCAGGTAATCTTTTTCTTCTTGTGTTCCCTCAGGGCTCACAGGTTCATGAAGGAAGGCTGCAATTGCTGATGACTGTGACATCCTTCTTTACTGATGTGGCAGAAAACAGTCCGTCCTCATTGGCTTGACTTGTAAAATAGTGAGACTGGGGGAGTCTCATATTTACTTGATGTGTAACATTGAAGTCCCTGTTTTTTGAAGGTGCTTTAGTTTCAAATGAAATTAGTCTTTTCTAGTTCTGGCTGTTTCTTTCTCTCCCTTCTTGGGATCTAGAACCTCTTCCAGTGAAGAGTATTTTTCCAGAGAGTCTCCACATCTTCCCTCAGTTCAGTTCAGTCACTCAGTTATGTCCGACTCTTTGTGACCCCATGAATTGTACCATGCCAGGCCTCCCTGTCCATCACCAACCCCCGGAGTTCACCCAAACTCATGTCCATTGAGTCGGTCATGCCATGCAGCCATCTCATCCTCTGTCGTCCCCTTCTCCTCCTGCCCTCAATCCCTCCCAGCATCAGTCTTTTCCAATGAGTCAACTCTTCACATGAGGTGGCCAAAGTACTGGAGTATCTATGTAATACACCACATGAACAATTTGAAAAATAAAAGCCATATGATTATCTCAATAGATGCAGAGAAAGCCTTTGACAAAATTTAACATCCATTTATGATAAAAACTGCCCCAAAAGCAGGAATAGAAGGAACATAACTCAACATAATAAAAGCTATATATAACAAACCCATAGCAAACATTATCCTCAATGGTGAAAAACTGAAAGCATTTCCCCTAAAGTCAGGAACAAGACAAGGGTGACCACTCTCACCACTACTATTCAACATAGTTTTGGAAGTTTTGGCCACAGAAATCAGAGCAGAAAAAGAAATAAAAGGAATCCAAATTGGGAAAAAAGAAGTAAAACTCTCACTGTTTGCAGATGACATGATCCTCTACATAGAAAACCCTAAAGATTCCACCAGAAAATTACTAGAGCTAATCAATGAATATAGTAAAGTTGAAGGATATAAAATCAAAACACAGAAATCCCTTACATTCCTATACACTAGTAATGAGAAAACAGAAAGAGAAATTAAGGAAACAATTCCACTCACCATTGCAATGAAAAGAATAAAATACTTAGGAATATATCTACCTAAAGAAACTAAAGATCTATATATAGAAAACTATAAAACACTGGTGAAAGAAATCAAAGAGGACACTAATAGATGGAGAAATATACCATGTTCATGGATTGGAAGAATAAATATAGTGAAAATACTCATTGCTACCCAAGCAATCTATAGATTCAATGCAATCCCTATCAAGCTACTAATGGTATTTTTCACAGAGCTAGAACAAATAGTTTCACAATTTGTATGGAAATACAAAAAATCTCAAAGAGCCAAAGCAATCTTGAGAAAGAAAAATGGAACTGGAGGAATCAACCTGCCTGACTTCAGGCTCTACTACAAAACCAGAGTCATCAAGACAGTATGGTACTGGCACAAACACAGAAATATAGATCAATGAAACAAAATAGAAAGCCCAGAGATAAATCCATGCACCTATGGACACCTTATCTTTGACAAAGGAGGCAAGAATATACAATGGAGAAAAGACAATCTCTTTAACAAGTGGTGCTGGGAAAAGTGGGCAACCACTTGTAAAAGAATGAAACTAGAACACTTTCTAACACCATACACAAAAATAAACTCGAAATAGATTAAAGATCTAAACGTAGGACCAGAAACTATAAAACTCCTAGAGGAGAACATAGGCAAAACACTCTCTGACATACATCACAGCAGGATCCTCTATGACCCACCTCCCAGAATATTGGAAATAAAAGCAAAAATAAGCAAATGGGACCTAATTAAACTTAAAAGCTTCTGCACAACAAAGGAAACTATAAGCAAGGTGAAAAGACAGCCTTCAGAATGGGAGAAAATAATAGCAAATGAAGTGACTGACAAAGACCTAATCTCAAAAATATACAAGCAAGTCCTGCAGCTCAATTCTAGAAAAATAAATGACCCAATCAAAAAGTGGGCCAAAGAACTAAACAGACATTTCTCCAAAGAAGACATACAGATGGCTAACAAACACATGAAAAGATGCTCAACATCACTCATTATCAGAGAAATGCAAATCAAAACCACTATGAGGTACCATTTCACGCCAGTCAGAATGGCTGCTATCCAAAAGTCTACAAGCAATAAATGCTGGAGAGGGTGTGGAGAAAAGGGAACTCTCTTACACTGTTGGTGGGAATGCAAACTAGTACAGCCACTATGGAGAACAGTGTGGAGATTCCTTAAAAAACTGGAAATAGAACTGCCTTATGATCCAGCAATCCCACTGCTGGGCATACACACCAAGGAAACCAGAATTGAAAGAGATACATGTATCCCAATGTTCATTGCAGCACTGTTTATAATAGCCAGGACATGGAAGCAACCTAGATGTCCATCAGCAGATGAATGGATAGGAAAGCAGTGGTATATATACACAATGGAGTATTACTCAGCCATTAAAAAGAATACATTTGAATCAGTTCTAATGAGGTGGATGAAACTGGAGCCTATTATACAGAGTGAAGTAAGCCAGAAAGAAAAACACCAATACAGTATACTAATGCATATATATGGAATTTAGAAAGATGGTAACAATAACCCTGTATGCGAGACAGCAAAAGAGACACAGATGTATAGAACAGTCTTTTGGACTCTATGGGAGAGGGCAAGGGTGGGATGATTTGGGGGAATGGCTTTGAAACATGTATAATATCATATAAGAAATGAATCGCCAGTCCAGGTTCCATACAGGATGCTTGGGGCTGGTGCACTGGGATGACCTGGAAGGATGGTTTGGGGAGGGACGTGGGAGAGGGGTACAGGATGGGGAACACGTGTACGCCCGTGGCAGATTCATGTTGATGTGTGGCAGAACCAATACAATATTCTAAAGTAATTAGCCTCCAATTAAAATAAATACATTTAAATTAAAAAAAAAACAACTCATTTAGCCAAAGGACTCTCTTCTTGTTTGAAATAATTTCTGGGTTTCTTGCTGGCCTTAAAATTCTCTTCCAACTCCAGGATTCATAGATTTCCTAATTTTCTTATAAAATTAAAAAAAATTTTTTTAACTGACATTTTAGTCTTTAATCTTTGAAGAATATATTTTGGCATGTGGTGTGGGGTAGTATTTCCAATTACATTTTCCTATGGAAAGACAGCCAATTGTTTACTGATAATCTATCCTTGACATACTAATTTGAAATTTCACCTTTAATAAATAACAAAGTCCTATATATACCTATATTAGATTTCAGACTCTTCTGTGCCAGTTAATATTTACATATGCCTGTATCAGACTCTTGATAAAAATAGATTTATGTAATTTTAAAATTTAGTGGTAAAAATATACTGGAATTTTGGTTCCATTACCTTTAGCTGTTACACCATTTCCCCACACACTTAACATCTGCACTGCCGTGATTCCGCTATTTCTATACATTTGCATTTTCTAGAATTTCACGTAAATAAAGTCATCAATAATTTTTTCACTTAGTGTATTTTTAAAGATTCATGTCCTTTATAGCATACATAATTTCTTTTTATTGCAGAAATATTCCATTTATTTATTCACCAGTTGATGAATGTTGGGTTGGATTGTTTCCACTTTGTGCATGTTATAAGTAATGGTGCTTTAAAATTCATGTATATCCTTTTGTTCAGACATATTTTCATTTCTTTTGGGTAGTTATTAGGATTATCCAGAAACAGAACAAATGTGTATATATACGTATATATACAGACACTTAGGTAGTAGATACATATGTATATATGTGTGTATGTCAGTCAGTTCAGTCACTCAGTCGTGTCTGACTCCTTGCAACCCCATGAATCACAGCACGCCAGGCCTCCCAACTCCTGGAGTTAACTCAAACTCATGTCCATCGAGTCGGTGATGCCATCCAATCATCTCATCATCTGTCATCCCCTTCTCCTCCTGCCCCCAATCCCTCCCAACATCAGAGTCTTTTCCAATGAGTCAACTCTTCGCACGAGGTGGCCAAAGTATTGGAGTTTCAGCTTTAGCATGAGTCCTTCCAAGAACACCCAGGACTGATCTCCTTCAGAATGGACTGGTTGGATCTCCTTGCAGTCCAAGGGACTCTCAAGAGTCTTCTCCAACACCACAGTTCAAAAGCATCAATTCTTCAGTGTTCAGCTTTCTTCACAGTCCAACTCTCACATCCATACATGACCACAGGAAAAACCATAACCTTGACTAGACGGACCTGTGTTGGCAACGTAATGTCTCTGCTTTTGAATATGCTATCTAGGTTGGTCATAACTTTCCTTCCAAGGAGTAAGTGTCTTTTAATTTCATGGCTGCAATCACCATCTGCAGTAATTTTGGAGTCCCCAAAAATAGTCTGACACGGTTTCCACTGTTTCCCCATCTATTTCCCATGAAGTGATGGGACCAGATGCCATGATTTTAGTTTTCTTGAATGTTGAGCTTTAAGCCAACTTTTTCACTCTCCTCTTTCAGTTTCTTCAAGAGGTGTTTTAGTTCCTCTTCACTTTCTGCCATAAGGGTGGTGTCATCTGCATATCTGAGGTTATTGATATTTCTCCCAGCAATCTTGATTCCAGCTTGTGCTTCTTCCAGCCCAGAGTTTCTCATGATGTACTCTGCATAGACGTTAAATAAGCAGGGTGACAATATACAGCCTTGATGTATGCCTTTTCCTATTTGGAACCAGTCTGTTGTTCCATGTCCAGTTCTAACTGTTGCTTCCTGACCTGCATATAGGTTTCTCAAGAGGCAGGTCAGGTGGTCTGGTATTCCCATCTCTTTCAGAATTGTCCACAGTTTATTGTGATCCACACAGTCAAAGGCTTTGGCATAGTCAATAAAGCAGAAATAGATGTTTTTCTGGAACTCTCTTGCTTTTTCCATGATCCAGCAGATGGTGGCAATTTGATCTTTGGTTCCTCTGCCTTATCTAAAACCAGCTTGAAAATCTGGAAGTTCACGGTTCACATATTGCTGAAGCCCGGCTTGGAGAATTTTGCGCATTACTTTACTAGCATGTGAGATGAGTGCAATTGTGTGGTAGTTTGAGCATTCTTTGGCATTGCCTTTCTTTGGGATTGGGATGAAAAGTGACCTTTTCCAGCCCTGTGGCCACTGCTGAGTTTTCCAAATTTGCTGGCATATTGAGTGCAGCACTTTCACAGCATCAGCTTTCAGGATTTGAAGTAGCTCAACTGGAATTCCATCAGCTCTATTAGGTTTGTTTGTAGTGATGCTTTCTAAGGCCCACTTGACTTCACATTCCAGGATGTCTGGCTCTAGGTGAGTGATCACACCATCGTGACTATCTTGGTCATGCAGATCTTTTTTGTACAGTTCTTCTGTGTATTCTTGCCACCTCTTCTTAATATCTTCTTCTTCTGTTAGGTCCATACCATTTCTGTCCTTTATTGAGCCCATCTTTGCATAAAATGTTCCCTTGGTATCTCTAATTTTCTTGAAGAGATCTCTAGTCTTTCCCATTCTGTTGTTTTCCTCTATTTCTTTGCATTGATCGCTGAAGAAGGCTTTCTTATCTCTCCTTGCTATTCTTTGGAACTCTGCATTCAGATGCTTATATCTTTCCTTTTTTCCTTTGCTTTTCATTTCTCTTCTTTTCACAGCTATTTGTAAGGCCTCCCCAGATAGCCATTTTGCTTTTTTGCATTTCTTTTCCATGGGAATGGTCTTGATGTTTGTGTGTGTGTGTTGTGTGTGTGTGTGTGTGTGTGTGTAGTATATATCATCTATTATTACCCACCAGGGAAGGACAGAAAACTAAACCAATTAAAGCAATCATTATCAATTTGATTCCTTTATGAATGACTGGAGCTAAACCCCCTTCTGAAGTACCTCATGATATGTCTCTCAGAACTTTCCAGTCAGTAAATGAAAAGAAAGCAGCTCATCCATTCTATGGGCCAGAGGTGGTCCCAGAGAAATTAGCATACCTCTATGTCTGAGTTGTACATTTCTGAATACAGAGCAGATTCTCTCAGGTGTCCCATAGTGTAATATCAAAGAAGCTTTAAGGCAGAAAGCAGGAGGTATATGGCACGGGCCTATGGCAAGGTGTTGTCCAGTTGCAGCTGGACAAAACTTGTCACATCTTCCACTGAAATAATTATAGTGCAGATCTCTCCTCCCCTCATGTAGCACAAATGTAAGCTGACCCTGATCTAATCCCACTTTAACGAATAACACCCCCCACTCCCCCCTCAATGGAGAAGGCGATGGCACCCCACTCCAGTACTCTTGCCTGGAAAATCCCATGGACAGAGCCTGGTAGGCTGCAGTCTATGGGGTCGCGAAGAGTCAGACACGACTGAGCGACTTCACTTTCACTTTTCACTTTCATGCATTGGAGAAGGAAATGGCAACCCACTCCAGTGTTCTTGCCTGGAGAATCCCAGGGATGGGGGCGGGGGGGGGGGGTGGCTCATGGGCTGCCGTCAATGGGATCACACAGAGTTGGACACGACTCAAGCGACTTAGCAGCAGCAGCAGCAGCTCCCCCCTCAAAGCTCCTGTACTAAAGAGATACTTGTCTGCTGTTATGCCATGTGGAAAAACACACTGCTGAGGTGCAATAACATCTTTTATAATGTCCCTGCCACAGGGATGCACAGGCCACCCTTTATGTAACAAATGACAGAACACGGAGGAGGGAGAAAAGGCCACAGGAAGACAGCTGCCTGTGAGAGCAGCAGGCTTGGGCAAAGAGGGAAGAAAGAACCAGAAATCCATTGACTGCAGGGTCCCAGAAACAGAGGACAAAGCAAATGGGAAACTCAAAGGATGGCACCACTGGGGACTGAGGTTGACAGCCATGTCCAAAGTTGTCTGGGGCAGAAAAGGCCAATGTGTGGAACTTCCCTGGTGGTCCAATGGTTAAGACTCAGTTCTTCCACTGCAGAAAATGAGAGTTTTTTCCCTGGTAAGGTAACTAAGATCCCACACATCAAGCTGCACGGAAAAAGAAAAGTCCAGTGTGAAGCGTTCATGACCCAGGAAAAGCGGGGTAACAGTCACAGTCATTTCCATCATCATTACGGTTATGTCCACAATAGGGCAATCATGCAGTCCATCTCCATGGCTGTGTTCCTGTGGAAGGAGCCAGCCAATTTACCTCACAATAGTGCATTAATTTCACTGTTGCTGATGATACTGAGG
The DNA here is from genome assembly GCF_029378745.1 of Bos indicus. Taxonomy (NCBI): domain Eukaryota; kingdom Metazoa; phylum Chordata; class Mammalia; order Artiodactyla; family Bovidae; genus Bos; species Bos indicus. Next base: position 14,007,594 of record NC_091766.1, on the reverse strand, counting down.
ACTTCCCCACAGGGGTTTCTAAGTCACTGTCAGTTGTAACCTCTCTCAAGAAGGAAGGGCTCTGCCACTTCTCGGGGGGGACTTGTTTTTTTTCCCCTCACCTGGGCCTGTTTAGTGCCTCTTCTGACTGTGTTCTGATTTTTGGGTCTCTGGGTCAGTTTGCTGCTGAGAAGTTGACAATCAGCATTGTCAACTGGGATCACAAGTCCCAGTACACTTTGTATGAGGGAAAAGGTATAAAGACTTTGGTGAAAGATGTTAATTTAAAAGGTTTCAGGGGTCTTTTCTAGTGGTCCGGGGTGAAGAATTCAACTTTCAATGTAGGAGACATAGGTTTGATTCCTGGTCAGGGAACTAAGATCCCACACTCCATGGGGCATTAAGCCAGCATGAGGCAATTAAATCCACACACTGTAACCACTGAGCCTGTGCCCCAATGAAGACCCAATACAGACAAAAAAAGTTTCAGGGTAGCAGCTAAAATGAAAGTTGTTGTTCAGTCATTCAGTTGTGTCTGACTCTTTGCAACTCCATGGATTGCAGCACGCCAGGCTTCCCTGTCCTGGAAGCATCTCCTGGAGCTTGTTCAATTGCTCAAACTCATGTCCATTGAGTTGGTCTGCCATCCAACCATTTCATCCTCTGTCATCCTCTTCTCTTCCTGCCTTCAATCTTTCCCAGCATCAGGTCTTTTCCAAAGAGTTGGCTCTTTGCGTCAGGTGGCCAAAATACTGCAGCTTCAGTATCAGTCCTTCCAATGAATATTCAGTATGGATTTCCTTTAGGATTGACTGGGTTGGTCTCTTTGCAGTCCAAGAGACTCTTACCAGTCTTCTCCAGCACCGCAGTTCAAATGCATCAATTCTTTGGCACTCAGCCTTCTTTATGGTCCCACTCTCATATCCATAGATGACTACTGGAAAAACCATAGCTTTGACTATATGGACTTTTGTTGGCTAAGTAATGTCTCTGCTTTTTAATAATGCTGTCTAGGTTTGTCATAGCTTTTCTTCCAAAGAGCAAGAATCTTTTAATTTCATGGCTGCATCACCATCTGTAGGGATTTTGAAGCCCAAGAAAATAAAGTCTGCCACTGTTTCCATTGTTTCCACATCTATTTGCCATGAAGTGATGGAACTGGATGCCATGATCCTAGTTTTTTGAATGTAGTTTTAAGCCAGCTTTTTCACTCTCCTTTTTCAGCTTCATCAAGAGGCTCTTTAGTTCCTCTTCACTTTCTGTCATAAGGGTGGTGTCATCTGCATATCTGAGGTTATTGATATTTCTCCCAGCAATGTTGACTCCAACTTGTGCTTCATCAAGCCTGGCATTTTGCATGATGTACTCTGCATATAAGTTAAATAAGCAGGGTGACAATATAAAATAAAAACAGTGGAATATATAATTTCAATCACTGACAGTTAAGTCATTCATGTGAAAATACACTAACAATGCAAAGAAAAATTTCCAAGTGAAGGTTTTCTCACATTTCTTGGGTTTTATTCCAGAGTGAGTATTCTTGTAATGTTGAAGGCATAAGGAATGTTTAAAGGATTTTCCACAATGATTTCTATGCTCCCTAAATGGAAACTTAACAAAAAATTCACAATCTTCACATAAAAACTTTTTAGCATGAGTTTTCACATGAAAAGTGAAGAAAGACCAGATGAAGGCTTTACCACATTCCTCACATTTATATGGTTTTGTTCCAGGGTGAATTTGATTGTGAGTGTTAAGATGCAAAGAACTTTGAAATAATTTTCCACATTTTTCTCATGGAAAAGGCCGTCTTAACTATGAGATTTCCTATGTTCTCTGTCTATAGGAAGTATAGAAAGTTTTCCCACACTCCTTATATTTATGCAGTTTTTTATTTCTCTGTGATTCTGCGTAGCAGGCCTCTTTTCAGTATGAGATTTTATACAGCTCCTAAGATAATAAGCTCAAAGAAGTTTTTCCTATGGGAGAAAATAATAGCAAACAAAGCAACTGACAAAGGGTTAATCTCAAAAAATATACAAGCAACTCCTGCAGCTCAATTCTAGAAAAATAAATGACCCAATCAAAAAGTGGGCCAAAGAACTAAACAGACATTTCTCCAAAGAAGACATACAGATGGCTAACAAACACATGAAAAGATGCTCAACATCACTCATTATCAGAGAAATGCAAATCAAAACCACTATGAGGTACCATTTCACGCCAGTCAGAATGGCTGCTATCCAAAAGTCTACAAGCAATAAATGCTGGAGAGGGTGTGGAGAAAAGGGAACTCTCTTACACTGTTGGTGGGAATGCAAACTAGTACAGCCACTATGGAGAACAGTGTGGAGATTCTTTAAAAAACTGGAAATAGAACTGCCTTATGACCCAGCAATCCCACTGCTGGGCATACACACCAAGGAAACCAGAATTGAAGGAGACACGTGAACCCCAATGTTCACCGCAGCACTGTTTATAATAGCCAGGACATGGAAGCAACCTAGATGTCCATCAGCAGACAAATGGATAAGAAAGCAGTGGTACATATACACAATGGAGTATTACTCAGCCATTAAAAAGAATACATATGAATCAGTTCTAATGAGGTGGATGAAACTGGAGCCTATTATACAGAGTGAAGTAAGCCATAAAGAAAAACACCAATACAGTATATTAACATATATATATGGAATTTAGAAAGATGGTAATGATAGCCTTATATGCGAGACAACAAAGGAGACACAGATGTATAGAACAGTCTTTTGGACTCTGTGGGAGAGGGCAAGGGTGGGATGATTTGGGAGAATAGCATTGAAACATGTATAATATCATATGTGAAACGAATCGCCAGTCCAGGTTTGATGCATGATACAGGATGCTCGGGGCTGGTGCACTGGGATGACCCAGAGGGATGGTGTGGGGAGAGAGGTGGGAGGGGGGTTCAGGATGGGTAACATGTGTACACCCGTAGTGGATTCATGTTGAGGTATGGCAAAACCAACACAATATTGTAAAGTAATTAGCCTCCAATTAAATAAATAAATTTATATTAAAAAAATAAAAAAATAAAAAATGAGAAAAAATAAATTAAAAAAAGAAGTCTTTACTAGATTCCTTACTTTTTTAAAAATACAGATTTATTTATTTTAATTGGAGGCTAATTACTTTACAATATTGTATTGGTTTTGCCATACATCAACATCAATCCGCCATGGGTGTACATGTGTTCCCTATCCTGAAGCCCCCTCCCACCTCCCTCCCCATACCATCCATCTGGGTCATCCCAGTGCACCAGCCCCAAGCATCCTGTATCATGCATCAAACCTACTTATAAGCTCTAATGAAAGCTTTCCTAAATTTCTTACTTATAAAGTGCTGTCTCCAGTATGAGATTTTATATACCGCTTAAGTTTAGAAGGTATAATGAAGGCTTTCCCATATTCTTTACATTAACATGAGTTTCTCTCCAGTATGAATTCCCATATGAATTTTAAGGGATGTACAATACTTTCCCACACTCCTTACATTCATAACTAGTTTGAGGTGTGATTTAGTACATGTACATCATAGCTTGGAAGTGAACAGAAGCTTTCCCATGTTACTTCTATTCACAGTTTTTCCCCATTCTGAGTTACCATTCGTGCCTGAAGTGAAAGCTGATGCCCAGAGGCTTCCAGCTTTCTCTCCCATGCTGGTTCTCCCATCTACAGCATTCAGTCAGACTGATGGCTTTTCCACACTAATTAAACAGAATGCTTCACAACAGTAGTGGTTTTCTTCTGTGGAGGTAGGAAGCTTCTTCCACACTCATTATGCTCTTAAGTGTTCTCTCCATTCTGAATATTCCTGTGTATCATAAGGTTAGTGTGTTCACTGAAGCCTTTCTCATGTTGCTTACAGTCATAGACTTCCCATCCATTTTTGATTGCTGCCTGTGGATGGATAAAGAAATGATGACACTGTTTTGCCAAAAGTTTTCACTTTCATCTCAGGTTCAAAGGATTTGTTAACAAAGTGAGTGACTTGCTATATACAAATAAATAATACAAATATTTATTAGAGAATTATCTAGCTTACTTTCAATATACTAACATTAAAAGAAAAGAGAAATAGAAAGCAGAGAAACATCACCAAATTGGGTTTTGACCAACATCCTGACTTAAATAGCACTGAGAAGTCTCGTGTCGCAGCACATCTGGAATCCCAACTGGGAAAGGGTTCCAGGCAGCAAGTCTGCTCTATGGGTAAAACTTCAAAGATTGCAGTTTAGGGTTCCCATTTATAATCCCAGGAGGGCTGCAAACTGATATTATCATCAATCTGTGACCAAATTGCAAGCCTGGTTTCATGTTAATACTGTTGGTTTTGTCATGTAAAACTTGGAATGTTGCTAAACCTAGGGCTTGGCTGGCCAGGCCCCCTCCAGGGGCTCAATAATCTCAAGACCCTTCCCCCATCTTATCTATGGTGCTGCAAGTCTTGCATTCACAGCAGGCAGTCTCACTCATAGTCACTCACGGTCAGGACAGTGTCCAGGCAGGTTGGAAGCAATGTCAGAGGCCTGCTTTGTCTCTGAAGCCTAAACAAAACTATTTATTTAATTTCCCAGCAGATGCAAAGATTGCTCAGACTCATTAACTGATCCTATTCATCTCAAACTTGAAATATGATTATAATGATGATGATGACTTTCACCATTTCTATTATATTCACAAACATCTGCTCTGTTGATTTCTTTCAAATTGAATGATGGAATCTTTCTGCTAGAATGATGTTCCATCTACTTCAACCTTGAAATAATCCTCTACAGCTTCATGAATTATTGTGAAAATCTCAAATTTCCTGTTACATATGTGGAAGCAAGAACTTAGGGGAACTCTAAAGCAATAAGAATCAAGCTAGGTTTACGATATCCCCAAATTCATCCTGTTCAAACTATTTCACCATAGACACTGCTTTCCCCTGGATGACTGCCACCTATTGCATACATCTATCACTTTGCTTGTGCTGTAAATGAAATTACCTTTCTTTTCTGAATGTCAAAAAAATGAAATATGACATTTTAATATTACTGATGTCATCTCAGCAGATGTTTCCCCCCCAAGGTTATCCTGCTGAATTGCTGAGTCTTTGGTTTAAATTGTTTTTAAAAAAAGAATAACAATTGTGTAAGAGTTTGTAGCAGGAAAGAGTTCATTGATGGAGTTAAAAATAATACTCATTTTTATTTGCTTCCAAAGTAAAGATGCTAAAAATGTTGATATATACATACTTGATTTGAGGAGTTTGGCTATGCCAAAGTATTTACAATGATAGGGTTGCAGAGCTGAAATCCAGTACCTGATTAAAAAGAATTCAATAAAAATTAAATGTTATGGGGGGAAAAAAAAACACAGAATATTATCAGTGAAGGAAAAAAGAACTTTTTGGGAAAAAAAGCCTACATCAAAATGATAAACTTAAAAAAGAAATTGAAAAAGGGATCTTGGATAAAGATGTGGTACATATGTAGAATAGAATATTACTCATTCATAAAAAAGAAAAAATGTCATTTGCAACAATATGGATGGATTGAGAGATTACCATATTAAGTGAAGTAAGTCAGATAAAGACAAATATCCTATCACTCATATGTGGAATCTAATTTAAAAATAATACAAATGAACTTATTTATAAAACAGATTTAACAATATCAAAAACAACTGATGTTTACCAAGGGAAATGGAGGAGGGAGGGATAAATCAGGAGCTTGGGAGGAATATACACATACTACTATATATAAGATAGATAACCACCAAGGACCTATGGTATAGCACAAGAAACTCTACTAAATATTCTGTAATGACATATATGAGAAAAGAATCTGAAAAATAATAAATATATGTGTATATATAACTGAATCACTTTGCTGTACACTGAAACTTAACACAGTGCTGTAAATCAACTATACTGCAATAAAATTATATATATAAGAGACAAAGACTTCCCTGGTGGTCTAGTGGTTAAGAATCCACCTGGTAATACAGAAGACACGGGTTCGATCCCTGGTCTGGGAAGATCTCACAAGACACCGAGCGACTAAGAAATATTGAAACTGCAAGCTGCAACTACTGAGCCCCTGGGCCTAGAGCCTGTGCTCTGCAACAAAAGAAGCTACTGCAATGAGCACCCCTTACTCTCCACATCTAGAAAAGTCCACGCACAGCAACAAAGACCAAGTGCAGCCAAAACCCAACAGATAAACTAATAAAATTAAAAAAAAAAGAACAAGCCACCTTGTGAACCCATATGAAATTTTGAATCAATGTCAAATAAGTATCTATGATAACTTGAATATATAGTGAAACACTGGAGAACAATGACCTCAGCCCTCTGTGAGAAAGCCGATCATTATTCATAAGTCTCCTCACTATTATTCCAAATGTACTGAAAGTTTCGTTGACCAGGAATCACTCACCTTGGAAGACTCCTCTTCTTTCCACTGTCCTCAAATCTTATTTCAACCAAGATATTAGAGTGGGTTTCAACGATTGATATCCTGTCCCTGAGGAAAGATATATTAATTAAAGAAGCTACTGCAAAACAGGAGAAATTATCCAATGAATCAGGTCCTGTATTTCTAAAAATGTGATAGAAGTATTTCAGAATAGATAAAAATGGGAATTCACCTATATCTGTTTTCCACAAAGATTGTTTCTCTTTGGCATCTCAAGTCCACGTTCAGATTGATATACACAATGACAAAGCCAAGACTTTTTTTTGAAATGGGAAACTAAGTGCAAAAAGAGAAGTTCATTCACATGGAGAAACCAGTATACCAATGATTGTCAAACTTTGTTCTTCATGAGAGTCAAGTCCAGTGTTTGTTAGGACATAGATGACTGGGTGCCAATGCTGCAGTTTCATTCAGTGGGTCAAAGGTGGAGTCTGGGAGTCTGAGAATGCACATGTCTAAGAACGATGGTGATATAGTTAGTCTTCAAACTACAATTTCAGACACCACCAGAATTGAAACCCATTCATGTGAAGACTAGTGAGTTTCCATTATATTCAGATTTAACATCACCCTTGCTGCAACGTACCAGACCACCTTACCTGCCTCCTGAGAAACCTGTATGCAGGTTAAGAAGCAAGAGTCAGAACTGGACATGGAACAACGGACTGGTTCCAAATTGGGAAAGGAGTACATCAAGGTTTTATATTTTCACCCTGCTTATTTAACTTATATACAGAGTACATCATGCAAAATGCCAGGCTGGATGAAGCACAAGCTTGAATTAACATTGCTGGGAGAAATATCAATAACCTCAGGTATCCAGATGACACCACCCTTATGGTAGAAAGCAAAGAGGAACTAAAGAGCCTCTTGATGAAAGTGAAAGAGGAGAATGAAAAAGCTGGCTTAAAACTCAACATTCAAAAAACCAAGATCATGGTATCTGGTTCCATCAGTTCAGTTCAGTCGCTCAGTCATGTCTGACTCTTTGCGACCCCATGAACCACAACACATCAGGCCTCCCTGTCCATCACCACCTCCCGGAGTTTACCCAGACTCATGTCCATTGAGTTGGTGATGCCATCCAACCATCTCATCCTCTGTCGTCCCTCAGAGGGGGAGATGAGTCTTCTCCCCTCTCAGTCTTTCCCAGCATCAGGGTTTTTTTCAAATGAGTCAGCTCTTTGCATCAGGTGGCCAAAGTATTGGAGTTTCAGCTTCAACATCAGTCCTCCGGTTTCATCACTTTTTGGCAAATAGATGGGGAAACAATGGAAACGGTGACAGACTTTATTTTCCTGGGTTTCAAAATCACTACAGATGGTGACAGCAGCCATGAAATTAAAAGATGCTTGCTCCTTGGGAAAAAAGCTATGAAAAACACTAGACAGTGTATTAAAAAGCAGACATTACTTAGCCAACAAAGGTCCATATAGTCAAAGCTATAGTTTTTCCAGTAGTCATCTATGGATGTGAAAATTGGACCATAAAGAAGGCTGAGTGTTGAAGAACTGATGCTTTTGAACTGTGGTGTTGGAGAAGACTCCTGAGAGTCCTTTGGACTGCAAGGAGCTCAACCTAGTCAATCCTAAAGGAAATCAATCCTGAATATTCAATGGAAGGACTGATGCTGAAGCTGTAGCTCCAGTATTTTGGCCACCTGATGGGAAGAGTTGACTCATTAGAAAAGACCCTGATGCTGGGGAAGATTGAAGTTAGGTGGAAAAGGAGAGGACAGAAGATGAGATGGTTGGATGGCATCACTGACTCAATGGACCTGAGTCTGAGCAAGCTCCAGAAGATGGTGATGGACAGGGTTGCCTGGCGTGCTGCAGTCCATGGGGTCGCAAAGAGTTGGACATGACTGAGTGACTGAACAACATCATGCTGCAAGAGTAAGTGCATCACTAATATCTGTTTTCTAAGAGGCTATAGGAATGATGGCAGCCTTATCTGCTGTGGTGAGGTTCTTGTAGTTCTCTAGCATCACATGTCTGTATAGCTTTCTCTGAAAGAGGTCCAGTAAAGTCCACTCTTCCTGGGTGAAGTCCACAACCACATCAGCAAAGGTCATTGAGTCCTAAACCATCACACACATACTAGCTTGAGTAAAGTAAGATTTCCACCAGTGTTTAGTGGGGAATGAAGATGGGTGACCCATAGGAAGAGGTATTCAACATCTCATCTCTCCCAGGTCACATTGGTCCTAGGTTCTCTTCCATCTGCACTCACTCATGATTGATATTCTTCAGCTATGGCTCTACAGGAACAAGGAATACATGAACTTATCCAAATACAGTGAGCCTAAAAGCATTTCCCTTTGGCTGCACAGTTGTAAGCCAATTGGAGGCCGTGTACATGCAAAACAAAAACAATGCAGTCATCATTGTGAGAGGCAGTATTAGGAGGTAATTACCAAAATACTGAGATCATTCAGGGTAATGAATCCCTTGGACTGCAAGGAAATCAAACCAGTCAATCCTAAAGGAAATCAATCCTGAATATTCATTGGAAGGACTGATGATGAAGCTGAAGCTCCAATACTTTGCCCACCTGATGCAAAGAACGGACTCACTGGAAAAGACCCTGATGCTGGGAAAGGCTGAGGGCAGGATGAGAAGGGGACAAGAGAGGATGAGATGGTTGGATGGCACCAGACTTGATGGAGATGAGTTTGAGCAGGCTCTGGGAGATGGTGACGGACAGGGAAGCCTGGCATGCTGCAGTCCATGGGGTCACAGATTTGGACACAACTGAGTGACTGAACTGAACTGAATGTGTCACCAGAATAAGACTCCATTTTGGGAGGGGATTTCCTAGGGACTGAGTCCTGCAGTGGCTTTTCTTTAAGAAGTTCTGGACAAGGGTCTACCTAAACAAAATGTGTCCACTGGTGGATGCAGCAGGCCATTTTGTAGAAGGATACTCTGTCTTCTTACCAAGAGCAACTTCTCAAACACTCAGACATCATCCTTTCTGTCTATCTTTCCCTCAGGAAGGCAGAAAGGGCCTTTAGAAAGAACACCTGGGAGAAAAGAAAGAAGGCATGGGCACACAGAGATGGTCATAATTCCCACAGTCACTGCCTGAAAGTCATTCCACTCTAGCTCAAAACTTCTGAATATTCTTCACATCCAAGAAATCTCACATAAATCCACACTACTGCTGTGAAATACCAGAATAGCCGTGTCTCACCTGGAGCCAGAAAAGGGGATGGTGAGCCACGCTGCCCATTAGGAAAAGACAGTGGCTTCATTTTACATGTAAGGGACCTTAAGATCTGGGTAATGTGACTTTTCACTTGCCAAGACAATAAAATACATGAATAATATTATACAGCAACTCTACCTAACACACATTCCAGAAAACTGACTTAGAGAACAGTATTCCTTCAGCAGTTCCTAGATGAACCAGAAGTATGACAGCTCAGGCCCAGACTAAAGGAAACTGGCAGATCCTAACCTAGGGTCTCTGAAAAATGGCATTAACAAAGACTTCTCATGGGACATATAGCTGTCATGTTGTACCGGGGTCCAGCCCCGGTAGGATCCAGGGATTCCCTCAGGATGACGGCGTTGGCGAAAAGGGATAGCGTCAGTGGAGAGAATCAGAGGCCTAATTATAATTGGTTTACGTGGGAAATCAATATACCCCACGTTCCAATTACTTTGGCCTGAAGAAAGAGTAGAGACAAAAGGAAAGAAAAGGAGACGAGAAAGAACGACACGGGGAGACCGAGCTTAGTGAGCAGGGTCCGTAGCTTTATTTCCAGCAGGCGCTTTTATACCCAAAGTTGTACATAGAAGATAATAGGGGATGTAAAGTCATGCAAGGTCAGCAGACCTTGAAACCAGGCTTTTCTTCAGATACAAAGGCTTTAAGATTTACATCATCTTCTGGTCAGGAGACCTGCTAACATTTTTCTTCTGATAAGAGTTAGTCAGCAGAAAGATTTATTTTCTCCAAAGGTGACTTTAGAGTTTAGTACCACTCCCCAAAAGCACTAGGCAGAGTTGCATTCCTATAGGGCAAGGGTGCAGTGGGGGTAATTAAAGGAAGAATTTATTAGCTTAGGGGTCCAAGGTTATTATTAACATTAAAGCTTCAACTTATATTTCTTATATATCAACTATATTAATCAATACACTTTCAGGGACATCAGATCAGATCAGTCGCTCAGTCGAGTCCGACTCTTTGTGACCCCATGAATTGCAGCACACCAGGCCTCCCTGCCCATCACCAACTCCCGGAGTTCACTGAGACTCACATCCATCGAGTCAGTGATGCCATCCAGCCATCTCATCCTCTGTCGTCCCCTTCTCCTCCTGCCCCCAATCCCTCCCAGCATCAGAGTCTTTTCCAATGAGTCTACTCTTTGCATGAGGTGGCCAAGGTACTGGAGTTTCAGCTTTAGTATCATTCCTTCCAAAGAAATCCCAGGGCTGATCTCCTTCAGAATGGACTGGTTGGATCTCCTTGCAGTCCAAGGGACTCTCAAGCGTCTTCTCCCAACACCACAGTTCAAAAGCATCAATTCTTCGGTGCTCAGCCTTCTTCACAGTCCAACTCTCACATCCATACACGACCACAGGAAAAACCATAGCCTTGACTAGACCAAACTTTGTTGGCAAAGGCATATTCAAACCTCTGCTTTTGAATATGCTATCTAGGTTGGTCATAACTTTCCTTCCAAGGAGTAAGCGCCTTTTAATTTCATGGCTGCAGTCACCATCTGTAGTGATTTTGGAGCCCAGAAAAATAGAGTCTGACCCTGTTTCCATAGTGGGTGGGAAATATGGAAACTTGACAGCAGGCATTAACTTGACAAAGAATTTTCTATTGGTTCTATTTTGACATTTTCTAACTCTCCAGGAGGCTCTGTATTGTTAAAATAACTGACTCTCCTTGTACCTCATACTGTTGCAGGACTATTAACAATCACATGCATAGCTGTAGGAGTCCGGAAACCTGTTGGGCAGGTTAGAAGGCTTTCTGAGGGGATCACAATTGCAACACACCTTATTATACCCTGGAGACTTAGTAACTAGAGCTCTAAGTTGCTTTTCTTACAGATAAGAGTGGTTGGGGATAGCCCCTCGTGACTGTCAAAGGAGTTGGTGAAAGTCATGAAATAGTAAAACAGGCTCAGGTTTTGGGGTAGACACTCAGGCAGGCCCAGAGGGGCACCCCTTGAATTCTGGCTCACCTTGTATCTCCCACATGACCTTGTCATGGGGTGGGGACTCCCATGCTGGCTCCTGGCAATGTTGTAATGATGGTAAAATTTGCCTCTAAATTTCATTCTTTGATGTCAAGACCATGTAAGGCAGCTTATAAATATAAGCGGATAGGGATATCTTCATCCCCTGGGAGATTGGGTTATCTGGAGTCTTGCTTCATACCAAACACCAAACAAGAAATACTAGTTATCTCATATACAACATCATAAATTAGGTCTATGTAGATGATAGTTACAAAAAGAGTATCCTCTATATGACAATATCAGTAACATCAATTGCTATTCACTGAAGACATTATGTACCAGATCTCTCATTAGGAGCTTATACCTTATGTATATGTTTAGAACAACTTGATTATTGGAATCTACTCTTTCCACTGTGAATTATGTAAACTCTAAACAGAAATCAAGTATATAGGATAAAAATTTAATGTCCGGTGGATTCAAATCCCTTTGCATGAAGAAAACAATGTAAAACATCTCATTGTTTTATGTGTGTATGTGTGCTAAGTCATTTCAGTCATGTGCAACTCTGTGCAGCCCTATGGACTGTAGCCTGCCAGGCTCCTCTGTCTATGGGATTCTCCAGGCAAGAATACTGGAGTGGGTTGCCATGCCCTCCTCATTTCATTTTTAATACTGACTAAGTGTTTAATTAATATTTGAGTATATATAGGATAAAATATATTCATATAAACAAATTTCATCTTTCATTTTTGTTTATTGTAGGCACTGAAAATATTTTCTTATGTACATGATCTATACATTATATTTATATCAGAAAAGCACTGGTGTAGGCTGCTGCTAAAAGGGCTTCCCAGGTGGTGCTAATGGTAAAGAACCCACCTGCCTGGTTTGATCCCTGGGTGGAGAAGATCCCCTAGAGGAGGGCATGGCAACCTACTCCAGTATTCTTGCCTGGAGAATCCCCATGGACAGAGGAGCTTCATAGGCTACAGACCACAGGTTTGCAAAGTCGGAAATGACTGAAGTGACTTAGCAGGCACGCAGGGTGCTTCTGGGCTTATGAAGGGAGAACATAAAACGTTTATTTGGTCAACACCCTTGAGTTTCTCTTAATGGATGTTAGAGAAGTTTGAAGCTCTGGGCCTCTTTAAGTTCTTGAAAGTGAAAGTCGTTCAGTTGTGTCCAACTCTGTGACCCCATGGACTATACAGTCCACGAAATTCTCCAGGCCAGAATACTGGAGTGGGTAGCCTTCCCTCCTCCAGGGGATCTTCCCAACCCAGGGATTGAACACAGGTCTCCCACATTGGACGCAGATTCTTTACCATCACTGGATTATTCCTTTATTCTTTCAATGCCACTATGCCAGGCAATCACTTGAGAACAGTAACATATACAGAAAATATTATAGGCATTAAATTCCATCATTCTTATTACAGAAGATAGACAACAAAAGAATAATTGATAAATCAATTCATTAGTAATATGGGAAAACAATCAAACAGGTAAAAAAAAAAATCGTTATCCTACACACACATAGAAACGGGACACACAGACACCCTACATATATTTTGCTATTTCCTGGGCAAAATAAAGAAGGGAGAAATCATTAGGTCTCCCATACTTGACCCAAAAAGATTACAAAAAAATTTATGAAACTTTTTACAAAAGAATTCAGAATACATGAAAGTACTGGCAAGCCTCCACAGGTCTTCATCGGAAACACTCATAACAGTTCTGCACTCTCTCCTTGCCTTGGACAAGGAGCAATGCCCCATCATACTTAGTCCAACATTCATCTGTTTTGTGAGTCTCTTCAGAAAATCACCTTCTCATGTTAGTTTTCAATTCCATTTTCATTCAATTTGCTTTTGTTTATTCACTTCTTCCACAGACTTTCTTCATGCTTAAGTTCTTTTAGCATTCTGTATCTAAAGGTTAGCTTCTTTTTGTTAAAATATCAATAACCTTTAACATATCCAAACATGGACCACCACTTTCCCCCACTGCTCACCAGAATCTCCAGGACTGTAAGGATGTGAGGACACGAGGTTGGAGTCAACTTTAAAGGCAGAAATTCCTCACCTCTTGAAGAAAACTCATAAAGGTTGCTTTGGATGCTTTTGAAGAGCAGAGCACAAGATGAAACCAGAATGACCCTGTGGAGGCGCCCTTACATTTTGCGGTAGCGGCCCCTGGACCTGGTTCTGAGAGGCCTCGAGGCCCCAACAGAAGGGATCAGTACACACCAGGCATCTCTAAGCCTGTCTGGGGAGTCCCGGGACAAATTTTTCTTTGAATTTTATTTATTTCATTTTGTTTTTAAATCAGTAAGCAAGCTGAGACTAGCATTACATTTGCTAGATTTCACAACTGCTTGGTGTATAATATTTAGTTTCCCCTTTTTTTGATAGGGGTTGAGGAGATTACCTGTAAACCTGTAAAGCCCCAGCCTTTATACTTTTTCTTTTGGTTTCCTGCCTTTCCCTTTTTTATTTTTGTTAAGATACTTACCTTGATAAGCTCCTGATGGTCCTGAGGGACTCCTGCTCTGAGCAGTAGCCTCCCTTTCTAGAATGGCCCTGTCAACTTCAGAGAGACTAGAGTCTATAGCCAAGGTGGGGCAATCCCTACTTTCTAAGTTTGATTTTCAGGAAGATGCTTTTTCATGTTGATAGGCAGTGGCATTCATCAGAGCCCAAGCACACTGACCAGGAGCTTTACAAACTGATTTGAGAAACCTGAGATTTCCTGGGAATTAGAACAAAATGTCCCTCCCCCTTTTCATTTTTCATTAAATACTGAGCCACCAGTCTCTATGGATGAAATCCCTCATATCCCAGTAGGTTGGGGAACAAATCACTACAGAAGCCAAGCAAGGAGCAACAGAGAGATAGGTGAGGGTTGCTGGTGTCTTTGGTTGGACAGCTTCTGGGGACCTCCAGGTCTCTTTGTCTCCCACAAGGGATGTTGTGGAGATGTCTCCTGGTGTTGCAAGGAACATCACAAATAATATGGTGATGAAGAAAGGTTAAGTTGTTTCTGGTTGTCTTTAAAACTGGTAGGGATAAAATGTTACCCTGGGGGTTTCCAGGTGGTGCTAGTGGTAAAAAACCTGCCTGCCAATGCAGGAGACTTAAAGAGATGTGGACTCAATCCCTGGATCAGGAAGATCTCCTGGAGGAGGGTATGGCAACCCACCCCAGTATTCTTGCCTGGAGAATCCCTTGGACAGAGGAACCTGGCAGGCTACAGGCCACAGGGTCACAAAGGGTTGGACACCACTGAAGCAACTTACCATGCATGCAGTAGGTCAATAGCTCACATTTATTATCAAGTGAGGGAATTCCCTGGTAGCTCAGACAGTAAAGCGTCTGCTTACAATGTGGGAGACCCAGGTTCTATCCCTGGGTTGGGAATAAATACTTATTAACAGGAAAAGAACAGACACTATTTAAGAATGAAAGGATAATTTATCAGAAACATATAAAATGACTACATTTGTGTGCTTCCAGTTCTATGGCCTCAAAATAAAATAATTTAAAAAACAACCTAATATCCACAGTCATACTGGGACACTAAAATACCTCTCTCAATAAAGGGGTAATCAGGAGATAAAGTTTATAATGATACAGGTTTTAAAAACACAAGATTTATTCATCAGATATACTGAAAATCTATTCAGTTCAGTTTAGTCACTCAGTTGTGTTCAACTCTTTGTGACCCCATGGACTCCAGCAGGCCAGGCTTCCCTGTCCATCACCAAGTCTCGGAGCTTTCTCAAACTCATGTCCATGGGGTTGGTGATGCCATCCAACCATCTCATCCTCTGTCATACCCTTCTACTCCTGCCTTCATTCTTTCCAGCATCAAGGTCTTTTCTAAGAAGCCAGTTCTTCACATCAGGTGGCCAAAGTATTGGAGCTTCAGCTTCAATCAGCTTCAACATCAGTCCTTCCAATGAATATTCAGGACTGATTTCCTTGAGGACTGACTGGTTGGATCTCCTTGCAGTACAAGAGTCTTCTCCAACACCACAGTTCAAAAGCATCATCAATTCTTTGGTGCTCAGCTTTCTTTATAGTCCAACTCTCATATCCATACATGACTATGGGAAAAACCATAGCTTGACAACATGGACCTTTGTTGGCTAAGTAATGTCTCTGCTTGTTAATATGTTGTCTAGGTTGGTCATAGCTTTTCTTCCAAGGAGTAAGCGTCTTTTTAAATTTCATGGCTGCAGCCACCATCTACAGTGATTTTGGAGCCCAAGAAAATAGTCTCTTACTGTTTCCTCATTTTTTGCCATGAAGTGATGGGACCGGATGCCATGATCTTAGTTTTCTGAATGGTGAGTTTTAAGCCTACTTTTTCACTTTCCTCTTTCATCAAGAGGCTCTTTAGTTCTTCTTCACTTTCTGCCGTAAGGGTGGTGTCATCTGCACATCTGAGGTTATTGATATTTCTCCTGGCAATCTTGATTCCAGCTTGTATTTCATCCAGCCCAGCATTTCCCATGATGTATTCTGCATATAAATTAAATAAGCAGGGTGACAATATACAGCCCTGACATACTCCTTTCCTGATTTGGAACCAGTCTGTTGTTTCATGTCAAGTTCTAACTGTTGCTTCTTGACTTGTACACAGATTTCTCAAGAGGCAGGTAAGGTGGTCTGCTATTCCCATCTCTTTAGGAATTTTCCAGTCTGTTGTGATCCACACAGGCAAAGGCACTGGCATAGTCAATAAAGCAAAAGTAGATGTTTTTCTGGAACTCTCTTGCTTTGATGGTGCAATGGATGCTGGCAATTTGATCTCTGGTTCCTCTGCCTTTTCTAAATCCAGCTTGAACACCTGGAAGTTCGCAGTTCACATACTGTTGAAGCCTGGCTTGGAGAATTTTGAACATTACTCAAAAAAAAGTCAGACACAACTAAGCGACTGAACTGAACTGAATTAAACTTGTTAGCATGTGAGATGAATGCAATTGTGTGATAGTTTTGAACATTCTTTGGCATCGCCTTTCTTTGGGACTGGAATGAAAACTGACCTATACTCAACAATTACAGAATACACATTGTTTTCAACTATACTTGAAGGATTAAAAAAATTTTTTTAATTGGAGAACTGCTTTACAATGTTGTTGGTTTCTGCCATAAAACAACATGAATCACCCATAAGAATACATATGCTCCCTCTCCTTTGAAGGATTCTTAAAGCTTGACCATATATGAGATGCATCAGTTAAGACTGAAATCCACTGCAACAGATTCTTCCCACACGAGTGATTTAAACCAGTTAGGAGTTTATTTTTCTCATGTTACATGAAATTCAGAAACAAGCAACTCATAGTTGCTTATATACAGCCAAAAAATACCTTACATGTCTATTATATAATCAGTAGTCTATGATTGTCATCTTATTGGTCTATTCTCTAAGGAAAAAGAGATTAACCTGAGGGCAGATGGTAAAGTGAAAATGCCAGATGCCATGCTCCCATTTCCATGGAACTCTTTAGAACCCACAAGCTGTGACCTCTTGCTTCTTTCTCACAGGCCAAGACTGTGAGGTCATGGGCACTCACAGCTGCAAGAAAAGCTGGGAGATGAGTCCTCAGAAATTGTCTACACTGCTAATTTGAACACAACTGTAGTTTTGTTACTTGAAGGAAGGGAGAAATGGATATTGGGACAGCAACTTCTTGTATCTCACACATTAGGCCACATAGCAAGTCTCTAATAATTTTGTTTGTATGTTATTGATCTATGTCATGAAGATCAGGCATTCTGTGGACAGTGCAATTCAATTAGGAATCTATAACTAAAAGATAGCTAAAATATGCCCAGCCTGCACATTAAAATACATATTTATAAATAACCTATAGTTCAGTCCAGGATATCTTGATGAGAAATGCACAATACTTAGTACTTACTTATAATAAAAACATTACATACCTAAATTTAGTGAGGGATTTCCCTTGTGGTCCTGTGGCTAAGACTCCACACTCCTGATGCAGAGGGCCTACCTAGGTTCAATTCCTGGTCAGGGAACTAGATACTGTACATTGTGACTAAAGATCTTGTATGCCACAATAAAGACTGAGGATCCTACATGCTGCAATTAAGACTTGTTGTAGCCAAATAAATACATAAATAAATAAATACTAAAAAAAAAAAATCTTTGTGATGTACATCAAGGGGAATTTAGAGTGCTATATAATCTTTAATACTCATCAGCTAATGAGTTGTCACACTTTAAACACTCACTGATAAATACAATCACAGAATCGTAACATTTACGTTTGCCCCAGTATAATGTAACTGAAGAGTTGTGCCTTCTAAATTGGTCATAATATGGTTTCTCTCCAGAGTGTGTTCAAAAATGACTGAGGGGGGAAGAGGCCCTTAAGGCTAGCTTGTAGTCATTTCATTCACAGAGCTTCTGCCCAGTATGTATTCGCTTGTGCATGATAAGGTTAGTGCTAGTGCTGAATGCTTTTCCACACTGGATACATTTATAAGGCTTCTCCCCTGTATGAGTTCTCATATGCACTCTTAGGCAAGAGGAATTCCTAAAGGCCTTCCCACATTCTTTACATGCATAGGTTTTCTCTCCAGTGTGAGCTCTCTTGTGCACAATGAGATAAGAGCCTGTGCTGAAGGATTTTCCACAGTGATTACACTCATAAGGTTTCTCTCCAGTGTGAGATCGGGTATGTTTCTTAAGGGATGACTGATCAATAAAGGCTTTCCCACAGTCACTGCATTCATAGGGTTTCTCGCCAGTATGGGTTCTCATATGTTTCTGAAGGGATGAAGGAACAGTGAAAGCCTTGCCACATTCCTTACAGTCGTAAGGTTTCTCTCCAGTGTGAGTTCTTTTATGAACGTTAAGGTGAGAGCTCTGGCTGAAGGATTTTCCGCAGTGATTACACTCATAAGGTTTCTCTCCAGTGTGTGATCTTACGTGTTTCTTAAGGGAAGATTGAAAAACAAAGGCTTTCCCACAGTCCCTACATTCATAAGCTTTCTCTCCAGTATGAGGCCTCAAACATATCTGAAGGGACAAGGGGCCAGTGAAAACTTTCCCATGTCCATTACATTTTGAGCTTTCTTTCACAGTACACATTTTTTTGTGGACACTATGGAAAGATCTTTTCCCACAGTCACTGTGTTCATGGAGTTTCTCTTCAGTAGGTATTTGTTTATGTACTGAGAAGGAAGAGTGTAATTTGGATATAAGATGTTGATTACATTCAGACTTTTCTCCTGTGAGAGTTCTGAAGTGTTTCCTAAGGGGTGACTCTTGATTAAAAGTTTTTCCACAATCACTGAATTCAAGAATTTTCTCTCCAATATGAGTACACAAACGATTCCTAAGAGTTGAGGGATGGCCAAAGTCTCTCCCATATTCTTTATATTTGTAGCATTTCTCACCCTTGCAATATCTTGTACGAATAAGGTGGTAATTCTTTCTGAAGAATTTTCTACAGTGATCACATTCCAATGGTTTCTCACCAGGGAGGGTTGGTGCCTACAGAAAAAGGAGTAAGTGATGACTAAAGGCCTTCTTGGGGCTTCCCTGGTGGCTCAAACAATAAAGAATCTGCCTGCAATGCAGGAGACCTGGGTTTGATTCCTGGGTTGGGAAGATCCCGTGGAGAAGAACATGGCAACCCACTCCAGTATTCTTGCCTGGAGAATCCCATGGACAGAGGAGCCTGGCAGGCTACAGTCCATAGGGTCTGCACAGAGTCTGACATGCCTGAAGTGACTTAACATGCACAAAGGCTTTCTCACTTTTATTACACAGGAACTCATTTCCATGTGGATCCTGCCATATACAGGAAGTATATTATTATGACTAACATTTTTGCCATTTTCAGGATGTGTGTATATTTTTTGCCTTATTCTTTCAAGTTGAAATAGCTAAATACTCTTCCCAAGGCCCCATGGAATTTATTCCATCAAAGGGCATCCTAATTATAGAGTTTTTCTAATCATGGGTGAAGAATGAATGATTTATTAAATACTTAATAGTGGAATGACATTTAAGTAAATGTTTGTTGCTGTTGTTTAGTCGCTATGTTGTGTTTCTTTTGTGACCTCATGGATTGTAGCTTACCAGGCTCCTCTGTCCATGGGATTTCCTAGGTAAGAATACTGGAGTGAGTAGCCATTTCCTTTTCCAGGGGATCTTTCCAACTCAGGGATTGAACCTGCATCTCCTGCCTTGGCAGGCAGATTCTTTACCATTGCACTACCGGGGAAGCTCAAGTAAATGTTTACTTTTTGATATTCTCTGCAAGGCTGCAAGTGTTGAGGTAGGTTTGGAGATTTCTCCAATTTTATAGGATTAATAAAGGATTTCCTGATGCAGCTTTCTGATGAATGATTCTACTTGCCTCAAGTGTCTCCTCTTGCTTGGGTGCTGCTGCTGTTTTAATTTCTTGAAATTCACAGAGATCTCCCAGTCTTAAAAAACAGGAATCACTTCTAGTGAATCTCACCATTTTTATGCCATTGGAAGTTTTTTCTCCAGGGATATTCTGCATGAGAATTACATCTTTTGATTTAAGTTGAGTAGCCCCATCTGAAAGTGAATGGGGAAATTTTTTATAATTATTGGGAGAAAAAGTAGGGGTGAAAGAAAAAAGGAGGCAGGCATGCTATCGATTTGTTTTCAATTAATAACCCTAAATATAGGAGGAATATGTGAGAGAGAAGATGTAACCAGTGATCAGAGAAATTAATTTAGGAACTTGGCTTTCTCTGGGAAAAGATGCCAATGATAGGAACAAGCAACGGAAATGAGAGGTATTTTACATAGAATTCTGGAGGCTTGGGACATAAAGCTCATGTAATGGTCTCAGCCTTCTTAGCTCACAATGACTGACAACTGTACCACCACTCACAGGCTGTGGCTATTCCATACAATGACCCCTTCCTGCCCGGGGCTCACCTGTACAAGCACTTTGGAGAATTCCTCTCCCCTCTGGCCTCAGTTCTTCCTGCGCCACCTCGGTGATTGGACTGTGTTTGCAGAGATGATACCCTGCTCATGGGAAAAGACATATGATGTGGGGAGACTGTGAAGGAGACAAGGAGTCTTTCCACAAAACTGATTCCAATACTTTGGTTTTCAAGGATTCTAAAGATAGGCAAGAGCAGCAAAAGAATCAGATTACATAGCCTTTTCACAGAGCACCATAAGACAAACACCCACACACCTTTTCCCACATGATCTGACTCTTGAATTCTAAGCCCAAGATCTGTAAATTACCTAAATTTTTTAAGAACTGAGAAAATACAATCAGTGAATTTTCTTGGGAAGTGATAAGACTTCCCCACAAGAGCAGGAACAGTCCATTCTGTGTTTACCGTGTATAGCTGTTCTTTTCAGTTCCTGGGAGAGACAAGTGATGAACTAGTACATGCATAAATAAGTGAATATGAAGGAATGAAGCCAACTTTACCCACTGAGGCCAGGTTCCTAAAGTTCTCCAACATCACATCTCTGTACAGGATTTTCTGAGTGGGGGCCAGCAGGGCCCACTCCTCCTGTGAGAAGTCCACTGACACTTCCTCGAAGGTCACCAACTCCTAAAACACCATGTATACATTCAGGTTCAGCCAAGAACTATCTCTAACTTTGAACCAGAAAGATGATGGGTGAGGCTGAGAGGAATTGGGGAGAAGACCCAATGTACAGTAAGCTCAGACATTCTTCAGAGGCCTCTTATCATTTCACCCAAGTTCTTGGAATCTTCCACTTCTGTTCTCACTCACTGGACCATCTCTTTCAGGATCATGGTTTTTAGAAGCTTTTCTAACACAGCTGAGCTGATATTGCCACAACTAGGTTGCAAGGAGTCTTCTAATCTTATTCAAGATCTAGTACAGATTTAGCATATTATAGAATGAGAAAATACTTGGAAAATGAATGTTTTTCGTAGTGAAAAAAAGTCTTTGTTTTCCTTCATGGCAGCCAGCAGAATATGGAACTAACACTCACCCTCAGGGATTATCTGAAACACAAAACAAATGTTGAAGCTTTTCCTTAAACATTCTCTCTCTCCCATTCTAAGAAGCCCAAAGAACTGAGGGAGCCTGAGGCTCCAGTACTTTGGCCACCTCATGCGAAGAGTTGACTCATTGGAAAAGACTCTGATGTTGGGAGGGATTGGGGGCAGGAGGAGAAGGGGACAACAGAGGATGAGATGGCTGGATGGCATCACTGACTTGATGGACATGAGTCTGAGTGAACTCTGGGAGTTGGTGATGGAGGGAGACCTGGCGTGCTGTGATTCATGAGCTCGCAAAGAGTCGGACACGACTGAGTGACTGAACTGAACTGAACTGAACTGAGGCTAGTCTGGTTGGGCTGTGAAGCTCTGGGTCACGGACAAGAGATGTAGCCTTTGGGAACAGTGATTTTTTTTGGATAGAGTAACTTCCCACATACCTGTGACCAGGTTGTCAGCAATCCTGCAGCCATTCTTTCTTTTGTGTGTCTCCCTTCTGGCTTGGCAGGGTTCTGACCATGAAGACCTAGAAACGAAGAAAGAAGCCATGAGATTCTGGGCCTGACAGATATTCAACACTTAGAGGCCTTGTAAGAGTTCTCATACTAGCTTCAGAGTAGCCACATGCACCTAAATGCATATATATATATATATATATATATATACACACACACACACATAATACAGTAAAGAATTTATCTCCTTATCCAAGAACAGTTAGGAATTGGGAATACAGTATGTTCTTATTTTTTAAACTTTTCCCTAGACTGAGCCACCAAAATTGCCTAGAGTCACTAACAATTCAGTAGCAATGAGTCCTCTAGTATTAAAATTCCTCTGTATAAGAAACCAGGACTCCTTTGGGAACTATGTTCAGTGTGGAACAAGAAATGTTCAGCATAAGCCTGGAACAGCTTATACCAGAAAGGAAGGAATCTACCACACAGGAGAAAACTTAAAAAGGTTCCCACTGGCTTATGATGGAACAATTTAATAAACAGTAATTACAATCAGTTGAAATACACCAAATATAAAACAAAGCCATGAGTCCATAATGTTACTAAAAAATGGTCAATGGTCACTACCAGAGGTGACCAGGATATAATTTTGTTATTCTGAAAATTTGTAAAAAAAAAAAAAAATCAAGCCTGTATCATCCTGTCCCCTCCTTTATGAATAACATTTTATTATTACTAAATAGTTATGATACAGGAAAGTTCTTTCCAGAATAATCATACAAACTTTATTCTAAGTTCCATTTATTATGAAGAAAACGCTAAAATCAGAAAGTCATCATTCTGAAACCACTAGTAAATTAATGCACTTAGGCAATGACAATCAATGGTTACTAAAATATTACGTGAAAAGTGAATGGGAATATTTATTTTCAACTTCTAGCTTTGAAAAAATTTCAAACTCAAAAGTTGTAAGAATTAGTGTAAAAGTGATGAGCTTCCCTATACTCTTTACTAATTGTTAAAGTTTTGTCACATTTGCTTTCCTTCTCCTCTCTGTAGGGGTGTGTGTGTGTTTCATCAAGAATATTGAGAGGAAACTACTTGAGAGGAAATTGCAGGTGTCAGACCCTTTTTTCCTATATACTTCAGAGTGTCATAGGAACTGGGGACTTTCCCTAACAAAATCAAAACCAGGATTTAATATTTATTATCTAACATATAATTCATATGCAGAATTTTACCAACTAGTCCAGTAATATCCTTTACAGCAGCCACTTTAAAATTTCCTATCCAGGATTATGCCCTCAGACTATGTTTCTTTCATCTTCTTTAATCTGGACCAGTCCCTTGGCCTTTCTTCATCTTTTCAGGTTTGAAAAGTCCCAGGTCAAATGTTTTACAGATTACATCTCAGTTTTAGTTTGTCTGTTTTCTCATGGTTAGAGTCACAACGTTTATTTTTGGATGATGTATTTTATAACTGATGCTTGTCCTCAGTGAATCACTTCAGGAGGCATTGGGAACAGTGTTTCTGATTACTGATGTTAATTTCAATCACTTGGTTAAGGTGGTATGCAGCAGGTTTCCCCATTAAGTGACCCCCCGCCCTTTTTTTTTTGTAACTAAGAAGAAACCTGAAGGGGATAATTTTAAGACTAAATAGATGTGCTGGGCAACTTTATAAAGGAAGATCAGGCTGATAAATCTTAACATCTTAAGAGACACCTGGACACCATGAGTTCTGATATGATGCAATAAGAGACAATACCAATTATAAAATATTTTTTAATAAAAAAAAAATCCTAACAAATCCTTTCATCGAATTAGCAGTTTATAGAAGAAGGGTAAGAGGAGGGGACAGAGGACACGCTTAATGATATATAGGGGACATAATCAGAAATATCCAGTTTGGAGGAGAAAGAGGAAAGGAAAACTCTTCCTGATTAAGAGACTTAAGAGGTGTAACAATTCACTGCAATGTGTGGCCCTTACAGCTTAAAAAAAAAATAATGTTATTTACTTTAGGCTGTGCTGGGTCTGTGTTGTTGTGTGGGCTTTTCTCTAGTTGCAGTGAGTGGGGGCTACTCTCTAGTTGTGGTACACAGGCTTCAGTAGCTGTGGAACATGGGTTCAGTAGTTGTGGTGCTTGGGCTTAGTTGCTCTGCAGCATGTGGGACCTGCCCAGACCAGGGATTGAACTCGTGTCTCCTGCACGGGTGGGTGGATTCTTTACTACTGAGCCACCACTTCAGTTCAGTTCAGTTGCTCAGTCATGTCCGACTCCTTGCGACCCCATGAATTGCAGCACGCCACGCCTCCCTGTCCATCACCAGCTCCCGGAGTTTACCCAAACTCACGTCCATCGAGTCGGTGATGCCATCCAGCCATCTCATCCTCTGTCGTCCCCTTCTCCTCCTGCCCCCAATCCGTCCCAGCATCAGGGTCTTTACCAACGAGTCAGAGTCAACTCTTCGCATGAGGTGGCCAAAGTACTGGAGTTTCAGCTTTAGCATCATTCCTTCCAAAGAACACCCAGGACTGATCTTTAGAATGGACTGGTTGGATCTCCTTGCAGTCCAAGGAACTCTCAAGAGTCTTCTCCAACACCACAGTTCAAAAGCATCCATTCTTCGGCACTCAGCTTTCTTTATAGTCCAACTCTCACATCCATACATGACCACTGGAAAAACCATAGCCTTGACTAGGTGGACCTTTGTTGGCAAAGTAATGTCTCTGCTTTTTAATATGCTATCTAAGTTGGTATTTATTTAACTTATATGCAGAGTACATCATAAGAAATGCTGGGCTGGAAGAAGCACAAGCTGGAATCAAGATTGCTGGGAGAAATATCAGTAACCTCAGATATGCAGATGATACCACCCTTAATGGCAGAAAGTGAAGAGGAACTAAAAAGCCACTTGATGAAAGTGAAAGAGGAGAGTGAAAAAGTTGGCTTAAAGCTCAACATTCAGAAAACGAAGATCATGGCATCTGGTTCCATCACTTCATGGGAAATAGATGGGGCAACAGTAGAAACAGTGTCAGACTTTATTATTTGGGGCTCCAAAATCACTGCAGATGGTGATTTGCAGCCATGAAATCAAAAGACGCTTACTCCTTGGAAGGAAAGTTATGACCAACTGAGCCACCAGGGAAGCGCCCAATTCTTTTTTTTATAGATTAGAGAAATATGGTAAAATTTTTGAACGTTAAGGCTTTGTAACGGCATTTACAAAGTTCCTGGTTTCAGCTGGCACCTCAAAGATATATTCCTTTTAAGTTACATGATTTTAGGTTCTCAATTAACAAAGGTCAACAGACATGGAGAAAGTCTAGAAAATGCTCAACATTGACAAATTAGTTCAAAAACTAGAGAATTTGCCTTCAAAAATAGCTATTTCTACCAAAGTGAGAAAAAAAGGTATTGTTGTTGGATTAAACTACAATTTTAAATATCAACGTCCCTTGGAAAATATCACTATAGCTTGAAAAATCACATTGACTTACAACTCACACTTTTGATCCTTGGAATGACATTTTTTAATTCCAAAATGCAGTGTGCTTTTTTTCCCCCAAAGTGATTTATTATAAAAAAGCTTGCTCCCTCTCAATGCTGAGTTAGTTCAGCAATGCAGCTCCATCCTTTTAAGCATTCTAGTCAAGTGTTAGTCACTCAGTCGTGTCTAACTCTTTGCAGCCCCATGGACTGTAGCCCACCAGGCTCCTCTGTCCGTGGAATTCTCCAAACAAGAATACTGGAGTGGGCTCCAATTCCCTTCTCCATGCAGTATGCTTCTGAGTCAGTAGTTTTATACTGGATGCCCTTTAAAGCAATCTTCCTGAATGTTAAAATGATCTATGATTTTTTCATTAAACTTATGAGCAAATTTGCTAATATGTTTATCAAGAGCAATGTTTCCCTTTCTTTTTTTAAAAAATATTTATTATTTATTTCCTGCACCAGGTCTTTGTTGGGCACGTGAGATCTAGGTCTCTGACCAGGGATTGAACCTGGATCCCCTGCATTGGAAACTGGGAGTCTTAGCCATGGGACTATCAGGGAAGTCCCTCCCTTTCCTTTTTAAAAGTAATTTTTAAGTTTATTTTTATTGAGGTAATAATGATTTACAAAACTATGTAAGCTTCATGTGTACAAAACCAAATGTCTTTTCTAACACTCCTTTATTAAGACATCCCACAGTTCACTATAGTGTGCATTCTGCCTTGCTGCAATAAGTAATAAATCCAACTTGCTTAATTCTGTGTGTTCCTGGTAACCTTTGGCTAAAGACCACTGATAATATCAAGAAAAACTATTAACTTGGGGGTGTGTCGTAATGGTGTTGTGATAATGCTAAAAACTTCTGTTAAAAGTTTGCTTGGGGCTGGTGCACTGGGACGACCCAGAGGGATGGTGTGGGGAGGGAGGAGGGAGGAGGGTTCAGGATGGGGAACACATGTATACTAATTAAATAATTTTCTATTAAAGAAAAAAAAAAAAACTCATCAAACTGTATACTTGAATATGAACATGTATAGTTATTATATTTCCATTATATTTTAACAAAGCTATAAAAATCTGGAGTGTCAAAAATAAAAAAAAAAGTTTGTTTAAAAATTTTTAATTGAAGTATATTGATATATATGTCATGTTAGTTTCAGGTGTACAGCAAAGTGATTTATTTATATCCATTGTATACATATTTGTATGTGTATGTGTGTGTATATATATATACACACACACACACGTTTATACATATATATACATATACATATATGGGCTTCCTTTGTGGCTCCATGGTAAAGAATCCACCTGCCAGTGCAGGAGATGAAGGTTCTATCTCTAGGCTGGGAAGATCCCCTGGAGAAGAAATGGCAGCCCACTCCAGTATTCTGGCCTGGAAAATTCCATGAACAGAGGAGCCTGGCAGGCTATCGTCCATAGGGTCACAAAGAGTTGGACATGACTGAGCAACTGAACACAGCACAATAGATCAAAGTAGAAAATAGTATGATCATCTCAATAACACACTAAAAAGTCTGATAATACTCAACATTGCCTAATGATTTAAAAATATTTTCAGCCAACTCCATAAAAAAAAAAACAAAACCCTCAACTTTTAAAATGGGCAAAATATGTTTTTCTAAAGAAAAATACAATGGCCATTAAGCATATAAAAATATGCTTATTCTTAACTACCAGGGACATGCAAATTAAAACCACAAGATACTACTTGACACTCATTTTGATAATTATTCTCAAAAAGACTAACAACTGGTGAGGATGTGGAGAAATCAGAACTCTTATTTGCTGATGGGAAAGAATAATGGTACAGCCCCTTTAGAAATATTTGCAGTTTATCAAAAGGTTACATATACGATTATCATAAGAATCAGCATTCCACTCCTGGGTATAAACCCAAGAGAAATGAAAATAAGTCCACACAAAAACTTTAGCAGGAGAGCTCACAGCAGCATTACTTATAATAGCCAAAATGTGGAAAATAACCCAAATGCCCATTAAATTGTGAGTGGATACATGTGATGTATCCATACAAAAGAATTACTTGGCCACTAACAGGAATTAAGTACTGACACTTCCTACAATGTGGATGAACCTTGAAAATATTATACTAAGTGAAAGAAACCATTCACAAAAGACAAAATATTATATGATTACATGTATACGAAATGTCCAGAATGGACAAGTCTATAAAGACAAGAAACAGACCAGTGCTAACATGGGCCTGGTGGGTAGTGAGGCATGGGGAGTGAGTGCTAATGAGTATGGGATTTCTTTCTGGGATGACGAAAATCTTCTAAAATTAGATTGCGGTGAGGGTGGCACATCTCTGGGAATACACTAAAATACACTGGATTATACACTTTAGTTACATGTGATTATATCTCAATAAAGCTATTACAATTAAAAGATGCTCCTTGGAAGGAAAGCTATGACAAACCTTGATAGCCTATTAAAAAGCAGAGACATCACTTTGCTGACAAAGGTCTATATAGTCAAAGCAATGGTTTTTCCAGTAGTCATGCAGGGATGTGAGAGTTGGACCATAAAGAAGGCTGAGCACTGAAGAACTGATGCTTTCGAACTGTGGTGCTGGAGAAGACTCTTGAGAGTTCCCTGGACTAGGGAGATCAAACCAGTCAATCCTAATGGATATCAACCCTGAACATTCACTGGAAGGACTGATGCTAAAGCTGAAGCTCCAATACTTTGGCTACCTGATGGGAAGAGCTGACTCACTGGAAAAGATTGTGATGTTGGTAAAGACTGAAGGCAAAAGGAGAAGAGGGCAGCAGAGGATGAAATGGTTAGATAGCATCACTGACTCAGTGGACATGAATATGAGCAAACTCTGGGAGATAATGGAGGACAGAGAAGCCTGGAGAGCTACAGTCCATGGGGTCACAAAGAGTCAGGCATGACTTGGCAAGTGAACAATAACAACAATGAAAACTATTACAAAAAATAATGTTAGTAAACAAAAAAAAGAAGCATAAAGGGAAATGTCTTTAAACCTGAAAACATGCCAAAAATATACAGCAAGTGTTTCAATTTACTAGATAAAAGCCGAAGGCCTTTGAGACACAGAAAAAGAGTGGCTCCTTCTACTAGCATGTTACAGACAGCACAGTAAACTGGGGAGAGTGGACAAGGATAGGGAGACATGATAGGTTAGAAGATAATAAAGGAAGAATATCATCCTGCCATTCCTGGATGATATGACAGTGTGTAAACAACCAAAAGCATCTACAGGTAAGATTAATTGAAAACTAAGAGGTATGCAGCTTGCTGGATACAGAATATAGCTCTGAGGGCTCAAAACAGAACAAGGGGGCAGTTTGCAGTATACAGGAACAGCACCTATGACCCAACAACTCAAGTTCTAAAAATCGACCTTAAAATTTAAAATCCTAAGTCCATAAAAATGAAGAAACATGGACAAACCCATTCAGATGGGAACAACTCAATCGTCCACCAACAGGATGATTCCACACAACAGAGCTGTAAAAGAGGTTAAAAAAAAAAAAAAGGCAGATCTCTGTGAACTAATGAGTACTTCAAGACATGTCATTAGCGGAAGAAAATGAGATACAAGAATGGACATCTTCTTACGGAAATGCAGTCTGATTTGAGAGAGGCTTTTTAAAGAAAGGGTGGACAGGAGACGGAGAAAAGACCCCGAGCACGTGCCCTGTCCGCATCTCTTCCTGTGTACAGACCGATCAAGCAGTCTTTCTGGAGGCGGGAAAAGCGTGGCCCCAACAGGCGGGGATGGAGTCGGTCGCTGCTGGGAGTAAAAGCGGTGGGTCTTGCAGCCCTATGCGCGCAGCTAGGGCTGGGAGTCGCGCGAGAAGCTTGGCAATAGGCGCTGCGGTTCCGAACTGCTTGCGCCTTCTATCATATCCATGATCCTTCCCC
Organism: Bos indicus; assembly: GCF_029378745.1. NCBI lineage: Eukaryota > Metazoa > Chordata > Mammalia > Artiodactyla > Bovidae > Bos > Bos indicus. Next base: position 13,977,987 of record NC_091766.1, on the reverse strand, counting down.
GTTCTCCAACCGCCACTCCAGACTCTCAGTCAGAACCTGGGCTTGGGTCTGGCCGGATCGGATGCCAACGGATAAGGTAAGCTGAGGAAGGGGGGCTCTAGAGACCACGCCGTTCCCAGAGGCGCACTTCTGCTTCCGGTTTCGACCTTAATTCCGACGAGTGGGCGGGGCTAGGATGCGGCAAAGCACAGAGTGGCTAAGGCCCAGTGAGGCTGCTGGGCCATAAGCTGAGGACAAGCCCAGTAAAGTTTGGGGGCTTGCCAGGTGTCTCGTGGTAAAGAATCCACCTGGTAATGCAAGAGACGTTAGGTTTCATCCCTGGATCGGGAAGATCCCCTGGAGTAGGAAATGGCAACCTACTCCAGTATTCTTGCCTGGAAAATGCCATGGGCAGAGCAGCCTCGCGGCCTTAAGTCCATGGGGTCGCAGAAGTTGGACAGCCTGAGAACCCACGCAGGACATCTTATTTTAAGCAAAAGAGGCTTATCAAGTAAAGTAACTTACTCTTGATGTCACATTAAAATATAAAATGATCCCCAGGTACATGAGCCCAAGTCTTTTGACTCCATTTGCTCTCCCCAAGGGAAAACGTAGAGGTCCCAAGATTTTGAAAAGAAGACTCAGCAGTCAAAAGGAGTCCAAACTTCACTTCCTCAGCCATTATGGATTCTCTTGTGTAGTCACTGCCTCTCCCTTCTTCCTAACCAAAATAAGCCCCCAGAAGTCAGAGACCTTTCTGTCCCAATTCCGATTTCAACAATGATTATCCTGGTATTAAAAACAAATAACCAGAGAGTCTAGATCAGACTTTAAGCTACCTGCTGAGACAGACAGACAGATAGACAGAGACAGAGACAGACAGGCCACTACAAAGCTGAGAATAGCCAAAATCTGATACTAATAATGACAAACACTGGTGAAGATGTAGAACAGGAAAGCTCATTCAGTGCTGGTAGAAATACAAAACTGTACAGCCACTTTGGGATACAATTTGGTGATCGCTTACAAAACTAAACATAATCCTACCAAGTAATACAGTAGTCACACTCTTTGATATTTACCCAAGTAAGCTGAAAACGTATGTCCACACAAAAACCAGCACATGCATGCTCTGGATTGGGGACTGGGGTGGGGGTGGGGGTTGTTTCTTTGCACATGAATGTTTATAGCAATTTTATTTATAACTGCCAAAACTTGGAAGCAGTCAAGATGTCCTTCAGAAGGTGAACAGATAAGAAACAACATATTACCAGAGCTAAAGTGAATGAACTATCAGGCCATGAAAAGACCTTAAATGCATATATATTAAGTGAAAGAAGCCATTCTGGAAAGATTAAATACTGTATGATTCCAACTATAAGACACTTTGGAAAAGACAAAATTGGAGATCAGTGACTGCCAGGGATTAGTGAGAGTGATTGGTAGAATATATAAGCAGGGCGCAGAGAATTTTTAGGGCAGTGAAAATACCCTGTATGATACTATAATGAATATATATCGTTACAGTTGACACTTGAACAACAAGGGTTGATCTGAACAGGTCCACTTACATGTAGATTTTTTTTTTTTCAATGAGTACATACTAGAGTACTACACAGTTCATGGATGGTTGTATTCACAGGTGCAGAACCCAGAAGGCTGACTGGTGAGTTGTACTGGGGTTTTTGACTTTGAAGAGGGTCAGGGTCCTTAGACCTCATGTGTTCAGCATTCAACTGCAGTTCTCAAATGAGATTCATTCAAATGAGAAATTCACATCTGGTTCAATAGTTTTATGCCAGCTTCATCATTCCTGGCCTCAGGTTCTGCTTGGCACCTGGAAGCCATCTATGTGGGTACCCTCAGGACTTACTGTTATATCAAATTAGTGCCCCCCACCCCTGTCCTAAATATTTTTATCCATCAGAAGTAGGAGCAGTGTTTGGTGGTCCTGAAGTGGAAGAACCTTGAGGTCAGGGCCAAAGGTTGTTAATGATTATAGCAGGGAGCAGAGCAAAGTTTGGTGAGAAAAGACATGCCACTTGTCTGAATTTCTGGGCTGTCTCTGGAACTTCCTTCTACCTCCTCTCTCCCAAATTAAAACAATGGAATAAACCTCTTCAGTGGATTCTCCTTTCTAGGCTGTATCCCAATGAATAAGCAGCCTGCCCTCTGTGTTTCTGTTGGGTGCAGCCTTGTCATTTCCTCTAGGAACAAGAGGCTCTGGGTTTCTAGTGAGGTGCATGAGTATGGATGGCCAGGGCAGAGTTACTGGCAAAGCGTGTGTGTGCTTATATTTACAGTAGAGCTCAGGAAGGCCCTCTCACTCTTTCTTCTGGTGATATATGATGTGGACCATCTTTTCACATGCTTATTTGCTATTTGTATGTCTTCTTTGCTGCTGTGTCTATTAAGGTCTCAGTCCATTTTTAACCAGCTATTTGTTTTCTTATTGTTGAGTCTTAAGAGTCTTTTATCAGTTGTCTTTTGCAAATATTTTCTCTAAATCTGTGCTTGCCTTCTCACTCTCTGGACAATGCCTTCAGCAGAGCAGAAATTTTTAGTTTTAACAATGTCAGTTTATCAATTATTTCTTTTATGGATCATATCTTCTATGTTATATTTAAAAAAGTATTGCCATACCCCAAGGGCTTCTAAGTTTTCTCCTATGTTATCTTCCAGGAGTTTTACAGTTTTGTATTTAATACCCAGGGCTGCAATGCATTTTGAATTAACTTATGTTGAGAGTGTTAAGGCCAGTGTCTAGATTTATTCTTTTGCATGTGGATGTCTGGCTGTTCCAGCATCATCTGTTGAAAAGAATTATATTTCTATATTTCATTTCCTTCGCTCCTTTGTCAAAGATCAGCTGACCATATTTATGCTTAACATCAGTAGTCTTTAAAAATAAAGTCTTTAAAAATAAGAGTATATACAAGAAACACATTGGTATGATTGAAGTTTTTTGTTTTTTTCTTTCATTTTCACTGCAATGCATGGTTCCAGGCCTCACTGCTTTCAAGCAAAATGAAGTGATCATTCTGCAACAAAGCTCTGTTGTATTCTTTACTTTCATAAGGATTCTTATAGAGTTGAGCTGATAGTTGACCAAAATGAAATAAAACTTCATCAGAATGACATATATGGGAATACTTAGCCAAGTGAATTCTATGTAAAAAAATATATTGTGAGGGGTATTTCAAGTGTCTGCCAAATTCACAATGCTCAGAGACTGAAAAACAGGTGAATGACACAAGCCTTAAATATCTGTCATGGTTATTGTGCTGCTTTTCTATTTTATGGAACTGTTAATCTTCCACTAGTGGAAGGGAAGGAACTATACCTTATGAATCTTACCATGTCTACCACGCTGGACTTTTTTCCCATTCAAAATATCCCACTGAGGTGCTGACCTTCTGGTATTGAGACAAATCTCCCAATCTGAAATAAGATTACAAAAAATTATGTTATTGGAAAATAAATGGAAGGAAGGTGTTAAAAATGAAGGCCAATGTGTGTTTACTTTCAAACATTGACTTAAAATATATTTTAGAACAGAAAGAAAGAATAAATTAAGTTTGGCTGGATTAGGAGTTTGGCGTGATAAGGTGCTGTGGTCAAACTGGTAGGTGATTTACTAAGAAATGATTCTAGTGTTGAAACTGACTATGAACGGAAAGCACCATGGAGGAAAACAAAGGTGAAAGGAAATGGATAAAGAGCTTAAGGCAAATACAAAATTTAAATTAAAAAATGGGACAGATTCTACCATCAGGCCAAAAGAGCGTTTCCAAAAGTGAGGGAAAAGTTAAAGAGAAGAAAAGTTCGACTTCCCTGGTGGTAGAGTAGATACGAATCCACCTGCCAATGCAGGGGACGTGGGTTCGGTCCCTGGTCCGAGATCTCACTTGCTGTGGAGCAACTTAGCCCGTGTGCCACACTGCTGGGCCTGAAAGCCTAGCGCCTGTGCTCCACAACAAGAGAGGCTACCAAAATGAGAAGCCCGTGCACCACAGCAAGGAGTAGTCCTCAATTGTCACAACTAGAGAAAGCTGCGAACTGCAACGAAGACCCAGCACAGCCAAATACATAAACAATTAGCCTTTTCTCTTTCTTGGAAAACTTTCCATTTTCTTCAGCTTTCCTCTTAGTTCTACCTGAAAGATCAGACGAGGTCTGCATAGCTGGTGCCCTGCTCTGAGAGGAAGATGCCTGATATAATACTAACATGTAAGGGATGACAAATACTTCCATAAATATGGGGCCGAGAGTCTGCTCTTCAGGGATACCAAATACTCTCAGGTATAACTTGAGAAACAACAAAATGTTCATGTCAACTTTATCAAACCAATAAACTTTAAAATAAAACTAAAATGCAACGATATTCACATTCTCTCTCATTTTTCACAAAACAGACTCCCAATCTTTTGCCTAAAACCCAATCTAAGCTTATATACAGAATTTTGAAGTCCTAAGCCTTTTATCCTAGAAAAAATAAAGTCAGTACAATGGACAGATCTTCATTTTTCAAGAGGAAGCCACTGTACTGTAAAGTCTGTGACCTCAAAGGTCACTGGAACCTACACCATCACAAACATCCTGGCATCAGGCAGTTGCCATCTCTATCAGTGTGCACTTGAAAAAGAGGAAGGGAGACCCAAAGCCTAGACAGGTTTCATGTTCTCCCACCATCAACCCCAGGGCTTGATGGTCCTCAAGCCCCTTCTCCTCTCTACCTGGACATATTCATAGTGACCTCATCCAATTATGTAGCTTAAGAGCACCTCTCTCTCTAACGATGTATCTCACCACAACTAGATTGTGACCTCTTCTGGTCTTAATTTTCTCTTGTGATAGGATTAGCAATAGTTCTGAGCACATTACAGACAATAAATGCTGGAAATGCATCACTCCTCCAGTGACAGCACAAATTCTCAGAATCACATGTCAGCTCCCTGTCTATTATAGCAAAATGAGGGCACACAATCAGCATGGATGGTCAGACTGAATTAGTAAATACTGGGATGATGGTATCATTCTCTTTTGTAAATGAAAGGCCCTAAGATCTGAGGAAATTTAACTTGGACTCAGTCCCTAAGCAGGTTCTGTTGGAATAAAAAACTCTGTTTCACTAGAAGGAAACACATCTGCCTGGAAGGAAGAAGCATGTGCTTTTATAAAAGAATACATTTCCTACTCACTTGAAAATAATTTGTCAAGACATCCAGTCACAGTCCTTTCCCCTTCTGATGTCTCTTCATAAAGACAGAAAAAGTCCTAAGACAGCCTTAAGAAGAAACAAAAACTGAGAATTCAGGCTGCCCACAGTTCCCATACTCACAAGCCTGGAAACAACCCACACTAATTCTAAGTAAACACATACACACTGCTGCCATAAAATGCCCTACAGTCCGCTTCACCTGAAATTAGAAATGGATTTTGGTAAAAAGGAAAAAATGTTTAATAATCTAATTTCATTTTACAGATAAAAGTCTAGACAGGTAAAATTGTTGGGGTTATTTTTTTGGCTAACAGTGATGTCTCATCAGTTAAGCAGAACTTCTCCCACAAAAATGGGCAGACTTACCCCTTTCTCCCCAAGTCCCAGGATTTACACAAAAGGATATTGTTATATACTTAAGCACCCTCCTAGACAGCCCAGAAGCAGGACTGTGTAGACCCAGGCCACAAAGACATTATGTTCACAGGCCAGTAAAGTACTGTCTCTGAAAGGAGCATCAGCAAGTACTTGCCACAAGGGAAAAAATCAAAGGCTGCATCTGTGAATCTGACAGTGAAATCTGCCTTATACATGTTATTCCCGAAGTCTCTTCAAGACAGTTGAATTCCTCTTGATTAAGCAGTAGTGGGAGTCTTGCCTCATGCCATCAATCTTTAAGCAGTAGGCATTACTGATTTGTCATCAAGCATCATTCATTAGCCATCGTTCTGTGGAAGACGGCAGTTATGTATTATGTGAAAGTCATTAGAAACTGTAGATGGCATGAATATAAATAATTGCCATTTCCTGAGTACCCATTATGTACTGGAAACATTGAAAGCTCATATGATTATCAAGTTATTATTACTGTCATTCAATAGTTGAGGCAATTCATGTGCAAACAGCAGTGGTAATTGGTCCAAGATCACCACTTAGGAAGTGGTGAGCCAGAGCCTGAATCCAGGTTACTGTGTCTCAAAAGTCTGAACTCCTAAGATTATTGTTAATTCTCCAATATGACTGGACAGTGATCATGAAACAGTGCGCAGGAAATGACTAACTTAGCAGGTCTGGGTTGCCCAAAATTTTTACTAGGAATATGAGTATGAACCTATGATGTAAGAAGATATATTTTAACTGGGTTTTTGAAGAATAATAAGACAGTATGTTCACAATATAATTTATATGGAAAGGAGGATATAAAATTATAAATTAAAAAAAAAAACTTATTTATTTATTTATATTTTTGGCCACTTTGTGTGGCATGTAGGATCTGAGTTCCCCAACCAGGGATCGAACTTGTGCCCCCTGCAGTGGCAGCATGGAGTCTTAAGCACTGGACCACCAGAAAAGTCCGGAAAATATCTATTTTAGATATCCACTGAAAGGCCTAGACACAATTAAACCCTAGAAGCACTGAGTCCATGTATCATACAGACCTTGGTGTCTACAAGGAAACAGGCTTCTTGGAGAAATCATTGATTATGGTCTGTTCACAGTCAAATTTGGGGCTTCTCTGGTGCCTCGGCAGTAAAGAATCTGCCTGCAATGCAGGAGACCTGGGTTTGATCCCTGGGTTGGGAAGATACCCTGGAAGAGGGCATGGCAACCCACTCCAGTACTCTTGCCTGGAGAATTCCATGGACAGAGGAGCCTGGCAGGCTACAGTCCATAGGGTCACACAGAGTTGGATATGACTGAAGTGACTAAGCAGCAACAGTCAAATTCAAAGTGAACTGGGAATTTATGCTCAAAGATTTATAGGGATGTGTTGAAAGGACAAATGAATCAAATTAAAAGGCCTACTCTTGGCCAAGTTTGGGAGAGCCTGAGCATCAAATAACAGCAACTGTTTATAATATGATAAATGAAAGAAAAATAGGGGAATATGTTGTGAAACCCTGAAAGGGGGGAAAAAAAAATAGAGAAGGGAGGGTAAGTGGGGGGAGAAAGCTCTTGTTCACAAAAGACTGACAGCAAGAGAATGGAAAAATTTGGAAAAAGAAAAAGAATTAGAAAAAACAACAACAACCAAAAGCACTTTTCAAGACCTCAGTGTAAAAAATAGGTAGAAGTGAAGATCAACAAGTGATGCTAAAACCACTGGGTGAAAGGGCTGGGCAACAGATTATTCCCCTGTTGCCAAGTATCACCCTCAGATTGTTGTTGTTGTTGTTTAGTTGCTGAGTCATGTCCAACTCTTTTGTGACCCCACAGATTAGCCCACCAGGCTCTTCTGTTCATGGGATTTCCCAGACAAGAATCCTGGAGTGGGTTGTCATTTCCTTCTCCAGGGGATCTTCCTGACAAAGGGATCAAACCAGCATTCCTGCACTGTGGACAGATTCTTTACCACCGAGCCACCTGGGAAGCTTATCACCTACAGATTATCACAAAGAAAAATGTGACCGTGCAAGACAGAGATGGGTACCTTAACTAAACACTTTGCACTCCTAATACACAGTGGACGACTTGCATTTATGTGCCTCCTGATGTGACATGACATGAAGTACACATGACCTAGGACATTTTCAAGTCTCTAAACCTGCAGTCTAATGCAGTAGTCATTGTCTTGCTCTATGTGGCTATCGTGAATATGAAATGTGGCTAGTGAGACTGAGGGCCTGAAATTTGTCATTTTACTCACTTTTAATTAAATTTTAGAAATAAAACTGTTCAGTTACTAAAAAAAATCTTTCAGTATGTTTGGAGCAATCTGGGTTTCCCCAAATATTTTTTCAACAGTCAATTTTCTGAAAGCTAAATACAGATCAAGAATTTCTAATAAAAATTTAGCATCCATACTAAATGAGGTGAGCTTAGGTGTAAAATACATATCAGAGTCCAACAACTTGGTACAAAAGAAATGTACAATTTCTCACTAATAACTTTGTATTAGCTACATTGGTCATTAATTTCACCAATAGTTATATATTAATAACTGGGTAAATTAGGTTAGCTATGACATATTATTAAAAATAACTTCACATGTGTATTTTCTCCTAATTTGACTACTAAACATTTTAAAATCACATTACATTTGTTAGATACTACTGGCTGTATCAGGTGACTCAGTGGTAAAGAACCTGCCTGCAAAGGCAGGTGACCTGGGTTTGACCCCTGGGTCAAGAAGATCCCCTGGAGGAGGGAATGGCAACCCACTCCCACTTGCCTGGGAAGTCCTATGGACAGAGGAGCCTGGTGGTCTACAGTCCATGAGATACACAATTACATGAAATTATAGGAAAACATTACCATATGGGAATGCCAACATTTTTCAATATAAATCTCCTGGACTGCAGGAACCACAAATACTGGCAAATGTTTTAGGTAAAACAGATGTAAAACCTAAATGCAATGTGCAATTTGAATCCAGCTTATTTGAATCCCAGCTCCGTCCAAAACCCGACAACTATAAAATATACTTTTGGAAAACTGGAGAAATTTTGATTTTCTTGGATGGACAATGGAGTTTTGTTCTTAGTAGGAAACTGTCCTCATTCTTAGAAGTCAGTGTCTGCAATTTACCATTAAATGGTTCATCATTTTATATACATATAAAATGACAGACAAAATCTTAGTGAACTTAGATTCATGGATATTCCTTTTATTGACCACAAATTTTCTTAAGATAAAAATTTCAAGATGAGGGAATTTCTTGGTGGTCCAGTGGTTAGGACTCCGCACTGTCAATCCCGTGGGCCATGGTTCATCTCCTTCCTGGCGGGGGAACTAAGATCCCTCCAGCCGTGCAGCATGGGCGAAAAAAGAAAAAAAAAAAAAAGAGAAATTCTAGATGCATACCTGGAAGAAAAATCTACCCGTCAAAACTCATCTTACATAAATTCAATTCCAACGGCGGCTACTAACGGCAAACAGCTTCGATCGACTTCCTTCCCAGAGGCTTCTATATTTTGAAGGTTTGGGGCTTTACGGGGCTCTCATATGGTAAATTTATTATTTATATGAATCCCTTCCCTCCTGCTCTTATTTAGATCAAACACACGTGCTCCCTAATAACCTACAAAGGTTTCTTCTGTTTCCAACGGAATATGACTTACCAAACTTCAGTAACCGACAACCACGGCCGGAGTAAAGCCACCGAGAGCTCACCGGGACACGGGGACAGGGGGCCATAGGTGCCGGAGTGTCGAGAAGGACGGAGATGCTATTTCTTTTCCTTGTGGAGTAAGGACCCAAAGGCTGCTCCGGTGGCTTGTGAAATCGGGAGCAAAGCGGATGGAGAGTAGGCCGGGCGGACCCGCCTCCTCCCGGAACTGCCGCCAGGCCGAGTGGGTCCTAGCTCTCGGAGGAGGGGCCGCCGCCCGGCAGCCCTCGAGGCTAGTGTCCTTTGACTTCAAGCCTCCTCTTGGGTCTGTTCCCCTCCTGCTTGACCACACAGAGACCGGACGATATGAAACAAAAATTTCACCTCACACCTGAGCCGGGGCACACCAGTAACAGAACTTCTTCACTGCGCACGCGCAAATACAAACGCGCACGCGCACTTTCATTGTCCGCGTGCAGCCTAAGGGGTGGGGCCTCGGAGGTTGGGCGGGCCCTAGAGGCCACTGCTTCTAAAGTCTGGGAGCTTCGGGGAGTTATTCCCTTTTCCTTCCGCTGAGAGGCACTGAGGCACAGTTTCCGGACCCGCATGGTGGGGCTGTGGCCCAAGATTGGCTAGGTGGTTTGCTTTCCTCAGTAGTCCATGCATCTTACATGAATGACAAATGCTTTCAAATTTGGGTGCATAATTGAATAGTCATTTCATAGAAGGAGGCAGATAATTAAGGTGACAGTGCACAGTTCACAATAAGTTTTAGGAATCCTAAATACGTGAACCGTGAACTTCCAGATGTTCAAGCTGGTTTTAGAAAAGGCAGAGGAACCAGAGATCAAATTGCCAACATCCGCTGGATCATGGAAAAAGCAAGAGAGTTCCAGAAAAACATCTATTTCTGCTTTATTGACTATGCCAAAGCCTTTGACTGTGTGGATCACAATAAACTGTGGAAAATTCTGAAAGAGATGGGAATACCAGACCACCTGACCTGCCTCTTGAGAGACCTGTATACAGGTCAGGAAGCAACAGTTAGAACTGGACATGGAACAACAGACTGATTCCAAACAGGAACAGGAGTACGTCAAGGGTGTATATTGTCACCAATATAGAAGTATATTAACTTCTATGCAGAGTATATCATGAGAAACGCTGGGCTGGAGGAAGCACAAGCTGGAATCAAGATTGCTGGGAGAAATATCAATAAGCTCAGATATGCAGATGACACCACCCTTATGGCAGAAAGTGAAGAGGAACTCAAAAGCCTCTTGATGAAAGTGAAAGTGGAGAGTGAAAAAGTTGGCTTAAAGCTCAACATTCAGAAAATGAAGATCATGGCATCTGGTCCCATCACTTCATGGGAAATAGATGGGGAAACAGTGGAAACAGTGTCAGACTTTATTTTTATGGGCTCCAAAATCACTACAGATGGTGACTGCAGCCATGAAATTAAAAGATGCTTACTCCTTGGAAGGAAAGTTATGACCAACCTAGATAGCATATTCAAAAGCAGAGACATTACTTTGCCAACAAAGGTCCGTCTAGTCAAGGCTATGGTTTTTCCTGTGGTTATGTATGGATGTGAGAGTTGGACTGTGAAGAAGGCTGAGCGCCGAAGAATTGATGGTTTTGAACTGTGGCGTTGGAGAAGACTCTTGAGAGTCCCTTTTACTGCAAGGAGATCCAACCAGTCCATTCTGAAGGAAATCAGTCCTGGGTGTTCTTTGGAAGGAATGATGCTAAAGCTGAAAGTCCAGTACTTTGGCCTCCTCATGGGAACAGTTGACTCATTGGAAAAGACTCTGATGCTGGGAGGGATTGGGGGCAGGAGGAGAAGGGGACGACAGAGGATGAGATGGCTGGATGGCATCACTGACTCGATGGACAATGAGTCTCAGTGAACTCCAGGAGTTGGTGATGGACAGGGAGGCCTGGTGTGCTGCGATTCATGGGGTCACAAAGAGTCAGACACAACTGAGTGACTGATCTGATCTGATTCAGTTTGATGTCAGGACTTGTTTCTCAGTGTTACATCATGAACTATACAATTAACCTACTAAATCTGATTTAATTATAATTTATCCTCAAAAACTTTGTGTCTTATTTCTTTATTTTTGGTTTGGAGGCTTGCAGGATCTTAGTTCCATGACCAGGAATTGAATCCAGGCCCCCTGCAATGAAAGCACTTATCCCTAACCACTGGATCACCAGGGAATTCCCAGAAACTGTATGTCTTTAGATAACAAAGTTTTCCAGAGACAAAAACGTTTCTCTTGAGGGGAGGTTAGATTAGGTGAATATAAAAGTTCAGCAGAGGATGAGATGGTTGGATGGCATTAGCAACTCAATGGACATGAGTTTGAGCAAGCTCTGGGAGATGGTGAAGGACAGGGAAGCCTGGCATACTGCAGTCCATGGGGTCGAAAAGAGTTGGACAGGGCTGAGCGACTGAATACCACCACCACCACCTAGAATCAAAGTAGAAGAATAGGGAGGTTGAAAGGCTTAGAGATTATGGTTGAGAAACTGGAAGAAGTATGTTAGTGAAGCCTTGTGACATCACACTTCCAGGTGTATTGTTTTGTCATACTAAAGTGAAAAGGTATTTGGAGTCAGGATATAAAGGAATACTAGAGAAAGCTGAACAGAGACCTACTACTGTGAAGTAATATGATTTCAGAAGTAAAGAAGCCAGAATGGCAGTTGGGTTGGGGGGCCACAGGAAATGCGGGCACATGATACAATTTATAACCCTTAATTTTTTTTTTTTTTTTACAAAATAATTCCCCTTATCATTTTTTTTAAGAGGACAGGAGTGTTTCAGAGATTAGTACAAGGAATGAGTAAGCTCTTGACTATGAAATCTGCAACAATAGGTCATAGTGCCTCTAGTTCTTTGAGATTGTTGTTGTTTAGTTGATAAGTCAGGTCTGACTCTTTTTCGATCCCATGGACTATAGCCCACTAGGCCCTTCTGACCATGTGATTTCCCAGGCAAGAATTCTGGAGTGGCAAGTGCACAGTGCCAGAACTGTGCAATTGCAGAGGCATTGTGGGGTTTATATTGATTCATATGGGTCTATAATCTTTCTTTCCCCCACATCTGTAGATGAGAAGTCAGTTATTGAGAAAAGTAAATCAGAAAACTGAACTAATTAGTGAGTTGGAGAAACATGAGTGGAGGGTCTTTAAGGGAAGCCAACATAAATTAGTATATTAGGACATCAGAGCCTGAGAGATTAAAGAAGGGAAAAAAAAATCTTTCAGGTGTGAGCCTAATAGTGGCTCTTCATTGAGTCAAAAGTTCCCATCTAAATAGGTTAGTGGGGATGAAGAACTGAGAAAGATGTGTTGAGTATTAAGGGTCCCAGAGAGACAGGCAAGGTTGGGAGAAAAAGAGGGAGTGGGAGAGAACGTGGAAACATATCGTTGGTAAATCCCACCATTGAGAACTTTTTATTGCTCCAAGAAAGGTTCATGGAAGACTGAGAGAAATTAATGGTGGAGAATATGTCTCAAGTGTCTTAAAAAACTGGATGTTTGATGGCAACTCACAAGTAGAGTTATTTTACCTTGCTGACCCAAGGGTCATCTGTAATTTAAGTTTTAAACATTTTCATACCCTCTTGGTGTATGTGTGTGTGGCATAATATCTTGACATGCAAATAAAGTTTGGGGTGGGGGTTCCATTCTACATCTGCAGAGTGACTATGACAATAGGATAACGGGTTCTGTGGATACTAGTAAGCCTCCTTTTCCAGTTGCTCTTGTCTTCCCAGTGGGCTCCAGAACAAAGTAGCCACGGTGGCAGGGATGAAAGTTATGCACGGGCTCAGCAAAAACCTACTACCTCGGGACTTCTCTAGTGGTCCAGTGGTTAAGCATGTGGTTAAGATTCTGTCTTGCAATGCAGGCAACAGAGGTTCAATCCCTGATCGGGGAACTAAGATCCCACATGGGAATATTCAACTAAGCCACGCCCCTAGGCCTGGTCGCGTCCCAGCTCCGCCCCACAGGCCTAGTCAACGAAGCCCCGCTACGGGCCTGGTCCTGCTCCAGCGTCATCCAACGCCAAGTCCTCGGCTGACCCGGCTCCAAGACCCACTCGGGTCTCTCCCTGGAGGAAACTAACACTTCTCCGCTTGCCGCGGGAAGCTGCCACCGCCCTCCCCAATATCCCAGCTCCCGAGACCCCCCCGCCTTACGCTGTACGTGGCTCAGAAACCGGAAGCAGCAGCATGCTTCTGCGCGTGCGCGAGCGGGCGGCCTTGTCTTCTTGCATCTCTGTCTAAATCTGATAGAAATTTTCCCATCCAGTTCGACCCAGCCGGCCCCAAGTCTGGTGCTCGGGAGGTGGAGAACTCGGCCTTGGGATCTGTGGTCAAAAGGCTGCCGCTTGGGCTCCCCGCCGCTCCCGGGGTCTGTAGCAGCCGCGGCCGGTCCCAAACTTACTGAATCAGGAACTCTGTGAGAGTCCAGCAGTCGGGGTGAATCAGCTGCAGGCAAGAGTTGAGGAGCTATTCTCGTACTTAATCGGCCTCCAAAAGCATCCTCTGCTCTCTTTCCGGAAAGGAAAAGCATCCTTGCCATTCGGGTCACGGGGACTTGAGCCTCAACCTCGTCTCTGTGCCGGTCTGTGGATTTCGGTTTGTTCGGTGAGTGCGGGGTGACGTTTGCTTAACTCCGTCCGCATCGCTCCCTTCCAGGTGCAAGAGATACATTTTAACCTGTGATTTCTTTTTCTCGGATTGTGGGAGTTAGTTTGCTACATTGTATTCAGCTACATACTAGTGAACTGATTACTTAGTATCTTTTTAACCCCTGTTTGCCGGTTGCCGCTCTGAACGTTGGTCAATTATCCATAGATTTTTTAAAAATTTCACACCCGAAGTGTGATCATATGCCACTTTTAGCGTTTTCTTTTTCATTCCTTGTATCTTATATTTTTGTTTATTTAGTGCATTTGCCAGGACTTTCAGTTCAATGTAGAAAAGCATATAAATTGCATCCTTGCCTTGTTCCTGATCCCAGAGGGAATTCTGTCATTTCATTATTAAATAGGATGTTTGCTATAGGTGTTTGTAGATAATATATATATTTTCTAATTAAAGCCTATTTCCTTCTAGTCCTAGTGGGTTAAATTATTATCATCAATGGGTATTGATGGAGATCAGTCACTATTTTGTATTGAAGGGGATAAGTCCTATGATCTTTTTCTATTGATGTGAATTATATTTAACGTTTTAACTATGTAAATCATTTAAACCACGCATCATTCCTAGGAGGAAATGAACTTAGTTTGTGATTACTATCTTCATTATTACTTCCTGGACTGTACTTAATATTTTAATATTTTGCCCTTGTGTATACGAATGAGATCTTTCATATATATATGTGTGTGTATGTGTGTACATGTACATAAATACACATATATTTGAGTTTCGAGTCCCTTTCTGGTCTTGTAAATACACGGAAAACACCAACTCAACAACAAAAAAATGGAATTATGAATCCTTTGCTTGCTTGGTGAACCTGTCTGTAAAAGTCTATAGCTTCTGTTTCCTTTGTAGGTATGTTCTAAACTGCTATTTTTTTTTTTTTTCTTTAATGACTGTATGTAAACAGGTTTTGTGTTTATAGTTTTGTTAACTTTTTTCACTTTATTTTTTTTTTAAATTGAAGTATGGTTGATTTACAATGTTGTGTTAATTTCTGCTCTGCAGCAAAATGACTTATACATGTATACACATTCTTTTTTTATATAGTATATTCTTTTTCATTATAGTCTATCCCAGGATATGGAATATAATTCCCTTTGCTATGCAATAGGACTTTGTTGTTTATCCATTCTATAGTTTGCATCTACTAATTCCAGACTTCTAGTCCATCCTTGTCCTATCTCCTCTCCCCTTTGGTAACCACAAGTCTGTTCTCTATATCTGTTGAGTCTTTTTCCATTTTGTAGATCGGCTTGTTTGTGCTACATTTTAGATTCTGCATATAAGTGATATCATATGGTATTTGTCTTTCACTTTCTGACTTACTTCACTTAGTGTGATAATTTCTGGCTGTACCCATTTGCTGCAAATAGTATTATTCCTTTCTTTTTTTAATGGCTGAGTAATGTTCCATTTTATATATGTACCACATCTTCTTTATTCATTCCTCCACTGATAGATATTTAGGTTGTTTACCTGACTTCACTGTTGTGAATAGTGCTGCTTTGAACATAGGGATGCATGTATCTTTTTGAATTGCTTTACTCCAGATATATGCCCGGGAATGGGGTTTTTGCATCATACGGTAGTTTTGTGTTTAGTTTTTTAAGGAACCTTACATACTGTTCTCCACAATGGTTGTACCAGTTTACATTCCTACCAACAGGTAGTAGGGTTCCCTTTTTTCCATGGGAGAGAGTGTGTTCTAATTTCTTTGATTTACATGCAGCTTTCCAGCTTTCCCAGCACCACTTGCTGAAGAGATTGTCTTTTACCCATTGTATATTCTTGCCTCCTTTGTTGATGATTAATTGACCGTAGGAGTATGGGTTTGTTTCTGGGCTCTCTATTCTGTTTCATTGATCTGTATGCCTGTTTTGTGTGTGTGTGTGTAAATACCACACTGTTTTGATTACTATAGTTTTGTAGTGTTGTCTGAAGCCTGGGACAGTTATGGCTTTTGCTTCATTCTTTTTCCTCAGGATTGCGTTGGCAATTCTGGGTCTTTTATGATTTCATATAAATTTTAGTATTATTTGTTCTAGTTCTGTGAAAAATGTCATGGGTAATTTGATTGCTAAGTCACTTCAGTCGTGTCCAACTCTGTGCGACCCCATAGGTGGCAGCCCACCAGGCTCCCCCGTCCCTGGGATTCTCCAGGCAAGAACACCGGAGTGGGTTGCCATTTCCTCCTCCAATGCATGAAAGTGAAAAGTGAAAATGAAGTCGCTCAGTCGTGTCCGACTCTTAGCGACCCCATGGACTGCAGCCTACCAGGCTCCTCCATCCATGGGACTCTTCAGGCAAGAGTATTGGAGTGGCTTGCCATTGCCTTCTCCAGGTAATTTGATAGGGATGGCAATAAATCTGTAGGTTGTTTTGGGTAGTATTGCCATTTTAGCTTTTCTGATTCTGTTTTAAGTTTTTAAAAATATCAAATATCAAAATATCAAATAATTTATGCACAACTGACCCTCAAACAGTTGCATGGGTTGGGGTACCAACCCTCCAGCAGTGGAAAATCTGAGTTTAACTCATAGTCAGCCCTCAGTATCCAAGGATTCAACCAATGGCCCATCCTGTAGTATCTGCAGTATTTAAGTGAACACATGCATTTCAAACCTATGTTGTTCAAGGATTAGGGTTAGTTGTGGTGGTTTAGTCACTAAGTACTGTCTGACTCTTGTGACCCCATGGACTGTAGCCTGCCAGGCTCTTCTGTCCATGGGATTCTCCAGGCAAGAGTACTGGAGTGGGTTTCCATTTCCTTCTCCAAAAGATATCATTAATTTTGTCATATATATATATATTTTTGCACCTTTATGAGGTTCTTTTTCTGCTATTATACGTCAATGGTTAACCTATCATTACTAATTTTTCTTCTATAGGAATTGATATTTATAAATACAATTAACCCTTGAACAACATAGGTTTGAAATGCATGTGTTCACTTATATGCAGATTTTTTTTTTTTTTCCCACTATTAAATACTGCAGATACTACAGGATGGGCCATTGGTTGACTCCTTGGATACTGAGGGCTGACTATGAGTTAAACTCAGATTTTCCACTGCTGGAGGGTTGGTACCCCAACCCATGCAATTGTTTGAGGGTCAGTTGTGCATAAATATATGTGCCACACCAGCCATTGATTTTTTGTGTTATTTGAAACAGTTCTATTTATTTATTCTTAAAAAATTATTTTTGGCTGCACTGGGTCTCCATTGCCAAGCATGGGTTTTCTTTGGTTGTAGTGAGTAGGGGCTACTCTTCTTTGCAGTGCATGGGCTTCTCATGGTGTTGGCTTCTCATTGCAGAGCACAGACTCTAGGTGTGCAGGCTTTGGTAGTTGCAGCATGTGAGCTTAGTAGTTGCAGTGTGAGGGCCCTAGAGTGCTGGCTCAGTAGTTGTGGTGCACAGCTTAGTTGCCCTGTGGCATTTACAATCTTTCTGGACTAGGGATCAAACCCCTGTCCCCTGGAGATTCTTAACCACTGGGCCACCAGGGAAGTCCTAAAACAGTTGTTTTAATTTCCTGCTTCTACCCTGTCACATAAGTGGTCCTGACTTGCTAAAGGTAAATGTGTGTGTATCTCCTTATCCCTATAATGTGATATATTTTTATATAGCATATACCATCACCTGATAATATTTTGTTAATGTACTGGTCCTCCTTAAAACAATTATAAGACCCAAGCACTTTAGGATTTTTCTATTTTGTTCAGTGCTGTGTCTCCTATGATTGCACATAGTTGGACAGGGCAAATATTACCTAAATAAATATGAGAGGAAGGAGCAGGAGGTAGGTACCTTAAGGGGAGCATCCTTGTTGAAGACATAGGGCTTAGTCAAGAGAAGGAGCTCAATGGCAGGAATAGAGATGCAAATGTAGAGAATGGACTTGTGGATACAGTGGAGGAAGGAGATGGTGGGATGAATTGCGAGAGTAGCATTGACATATGTATGCTACCATGTGTACAACGGATAGTAGAAAGCTGCTGTATAGCACAGGGAGCTCAGCTTGCTGCTGGGTTACAACCTAGAGGGGTGGGATGGACGTGGGTGAGAGGGAGACTCAAGAGGGAGGGAAAATATGTAATTTGTAGCTGATTCACATTGTTGTATAGAAGAAACCAACATAATATTGTAAAGCATTTGTTGTTAAGTCACTAGTGAAAGTGAAAGTCACTCAGTCGTGTCCAACTCTTTGCAACCCCATGGACTATACAGTCCGTGGAATTCTCCAGGCTGGAATACTGGAGTAGGTAGCCGTTTCCTTCTCCAGGGCATCTTCCCATCCCAGGGATCGAACCCAGGTCTCCCCTGCATTGCAGGCAGATCTTTACCAGCTGAGCTACCAGGGAAGCATTCAGTCTCTAAGTTGTGTCCAACTCTTTGCAACCCCATGAACTGCAGCATGCCAGGCTTCCCTGTCCCTCATCATCTCCCGGAGTTTGCTCAAACTCATGTCCATTGAGTCAGTGATGCCATCCAGCTGACATCCATCTTCTG
Organism: Bos indicus; assembly: GCF_029378745.1. Classification (NCBI taxonomy): domain Eukaryota; kingdom Metazoa; phylum Chordata; class Mammalia; order Artiodactyla; family Bovidae; genus Bos; species Bos indicus. The sequence continues at coordinate 13,959,498 of NC_091766.1, read as the reverse complement.
TCATCCCCTTCTCCTCTTGCCCTCAATCTTTCTCAGCCGCAGAGTCTTTTCCAATGAGTTGGTTCTTTGCATCAAGAAGCCCAAAGTATCGAAGGTTCAGCATCAATCCTTCCAATGAGTATTCAGGGTTGATTTCCTTTAGGATTGACTGGTTTGATCTCCTTCCTGTCCAAGGGACTCTGAAAAGTCTTCCCTCCAATTAAAAATAAATAAAAAAAGAGAAGGAGCTCAAAGATAAAACAGTTGAAGGGAATACTTTATTTGTTTACTCTCCATGGTGTGCCCGACAGCATTCTAGGCTAGACCCCAGTAATGTTAGGGCATAGGGGCCTCACTGACAACTAAATTGTAAGGTATATGTTCAGAAACACACTCTTTGGGCATTTAGCTTTGAAGGTAAACACACCTGGATACACACCCTCCCTTAGCTTTCTAATTGGATAACATTGAGCACATGTCTAAGTGACTTAAGTTTCTACTGGCTCTACAATACGTATTTGGTCCACTGAAGTGAGAGAGACTGCTGTGTTTTCATTATTTGAAATTCATGCACTAGTGCTGTGGATGCCACTGTCAGAGATGACACATATGCCAGCTTCACTTCAGGTGTTCTTGTTATGCTGTGACTGTATCTCCTGTACAGGCAAGATTTAACATGAGATGTCTTCTCTGCCACCTGCATGTAAAATTCAGTCGGTTGTGCTGTTTCCCAAAAACCAGGTTTTGGAGACCCTGCAGCCCTCAGAGGGAGAAGATCTCATAGTCAGAGATTGAGTAGTAATACATGTAGGCCTGCCAGGCAGTGCAGAAATAAATATTGGGTCTGGAACCCCTGGAGATCTGGCATACAAGTCACACTTTCCTTTGAGATGGAATGTATATTCTTACTACTGAAGGCATTCTCTTATGTTTTTAATGTTTTCATTATCATGGGCAGATTGACAGCCAAATTTTTTTAGACTCTGGCTGACTTACTTACAAAATGGACTCTTAAACCTTTTTTTTTTTTTTAATGATCTACAAGAATGAGAGGACTGTTTCTAGCTCTGGAGGAGATAAAATTGCTCCAACTTAAAAAAAAAAACACACCTTTTTATTTTGTATTGGGGTGTAGCTAATTAACAATGTTGTGATAGTTTCAGGAGAGCAACTAAGACACTCGGCCATACATATACATGTATCCATTCTTCCCTAAACTCTCCTCCCATCCAGGCCTCCACATAACATTGAACAGAGTTCCATGTGCTACACAGTAGGCCCTTGTTTGTTATCCACTTTAAATATAGGAGTGTGTACATGTCCATTCTAAACTCCCTAACTATCCCTTTCCCCTATCCTTCCCCCTGGCAACCATAAGCTCCTTCTCTATGTCTGTGAGTCTCGTTCTGTTTTGTAAGTTACTATTAGTATTTTTTTTCTTGCTCCATTTTCTCACAAGATCAATGTGTATTTGCTTGGGTGTGCAGGGTCTTTGCATGTGTGTGTGTGTGTTTTGAGGAGAATGATCACTCATAACAGACGTGCTGCCAAATCCACAGTCTTGATTGTGGAGACTGTGGGGACACCCAGATTCTCATGTCTTCTTTCTCCTGTCTCAGCTGTAACATCTCACTACTCTGTCTTTCTTCATGAAGGGAACATGGAGGAAGAGAGAACAGCTGCTGAGTTACAGAAAAATGTGATACAGGTAAGTAAGAGCTAATAATTCTCCAAAACAATATTTCAATTCCATCAGCTTATCTATGTCCTAAATTTAGAGCAGAGATCAAGAACCTATTCCTACATTGGGTCACATAGTAAGCATTTTAGGCCATAGTTTCTATTTTACTCAGTTCTGGTATTTTATTGTTTTTTGTTTGTTTGTTTTGGGCAGCTTGTGGGATCTTATTTCCCTGACCAGGGATTGAACCTGTGCCCTCAGCAGTGAAAGCATGGAGTCCTAACCATTGGACTGCCAGGGATTTCCCATCAATTCTGCTATTTTAGTGTGAAAGCATCTATATACAGTGTATAAATAAACGTTTTATTGTGTTCCAGTAAAACTTTACTTATACAAACAGGTGATAGGCTGGTTTTAGTTCATGTTCTATAATTTACAGCTCCTGGGCCTAGAGTGTAAGAAAATATGACTGACTGTGGGCCTGGGTTGAATGTTGTGTTTCTTGCTGACTTCTGGGCTCCAGGTGTATGGGGGGAAAAAGAAAAAGAAAAGGTCCTTGTCCCTTGGGGATTTAAACCTCATCCAAATTTTATCTAGTGTTTTGTGTTGTGCTGATTGCTATGGTGGGGAATAAGGAAGCAGGTGAACTTGTTTCTGTAACAAGGATTTTTTTTTTAATAGTTTTTTTTTTGTTACAATAGTTTTTCTATTTTGCAGTAGAATGTTTTGTTACACTTGTTTTTTCTGTTTTCTGTTTTGGTTTTTTGGCCCTAAGGCATGTGGGATCTTAGCCCCTCAACCAAGGATTGAACCCACATCCCCTGCATTGGAAGGCACAGTCTTAAGCCCTGAACCTCCAGGGAAGTCCCTCTAACAAGGGATTTTTGCTTCTTTCAATGTGGAAATTGTCATTTCATTTTTAGAGCATTTCTCTCATTTCTGCAATATGTTCTGGATGTTCTTGATTATTGTAAGAGTGGAACTGGTCACCATCAAAGAGTGGAAAGATAAATTTAGTGTTTCAAAAATGTTGTTAAATTTATGAGACAGAATTTGATCAGTCAGGATGCTTAGATAGAATGAGAAAGATCTGATGACTGAATCCTAGGGTAGATATTTGGGAGAAAAGAATCTTTTGAACTTCCTGTGAGTTGATTCTCAGTTCCCCGTAGTGTCAGCCTCATTCAGCCTCCTGCACATGCTGGGGGAGTTGGTACCTTTCTGAACAAAGTATGTGGAATGTTTTAGGACACAGTGGTCTTCGAGGATGTGGCTGTGGACTTTACCCAAGAGGAGTGGGCTCTGCTGAATCTCGCTCAGAGAAACCTCTACAGAGATGTGATGCTGGAAAACTTCCGGAACCTGGCCTCATTAGGTAAGGATGGTAACATTCCTCCAACGTTCTGTTATTTAGAAAACAGCTTTATCTTATAAATTGCCCTTGTTCTAGGATTTGGGTTGAGAAACTGGAACAAATTATTAAATAAGACAGACATGGTCACTGACCCCAAGGAGCTTATAGTCTAGTGGCTTCACCATGAAAATAAACACGTGTATTGTTAAAGTATTTCACCAATATAAAACAAACAAAAGAATTAGTGAAAATTTCCTTACCCATTTTGCCACTGGCACTGAATGCAGAGTTTGCATTTTCGCAGGGTTGTAAAGTTTTCATTTTCTCTCAGAGTACTGAAAGCATTATTTTTCTTCATTCAGTCATTCTTTCATTCTTTAAGCGTTTTTTTTGAGGGTGAATTTGTATCAAACCCTTTTGAATATATACTATAGACAATAAGATGTCATTGTATTCAAAATGCTTCAGTAATGGAGAAGATAAATATGAAATTAACATGACGAAAAGAAAGAAAATAAACATATATATTGAACCTGCTTTTCCTTTTTCTTGTGGTCAGAATCCTCAAGGAGGATTATCAAGTGTATGTGGTGTGGGCACAGGCTTCAGGGGTCACTTTGGGGGACAGGGAGAAAATTGGTGGTTTGGAACCTTCTGAGAATTTTACTGCTATTAATTCCCTGTACCCAAAGACCACCAGTTTAACAAATTGGGTTTATTCCTTGGAGCAGTGAGGGAGAAACACATGTCATGGGGAACAATGCAGTGTGTTAGAAAGTAAATATAGGATTTATATACTTAGGTCGAATGATTTGGGGGTAGGTCCATGACAACAGGCTGTTCTGTTTTCCTAGGCCTTTCATAACAAAGTGCCACAAACTGGGTAGCTAGGAACAACAGAAACTTACTCTTTTACTTAAAAAAAAAACTTCCTCTACCTCTACTCCCCACTTTTATTCTGTAGCTAGGCAACTATTTTATTTATTTAGGTTGTGCTAGGTCTTTGCTGCACTTGGACTTTCTCTAGTTGCAGTGAGTGGGGCTACTCTTTGTTGGGGTGCGTGGGCTTCCCACAGTGGTGGCTTCTGTTGTCGGGGAGCCCAGGCTTTAGGTGCGAGGGCTTTGGTAGGTAGTTGTAGGGTGCGAGGGCTTCAGTAGTTGTGGTGCATGGGCTTAGTTGCTCCATGGCATGTGGAATCTTCCTGCCCCAGGGATCGAACCTGTGTCTCCTGCCTTGGCAGGCATCTTTTGTACCACCTGTACTACCAGGGAAGTGTGAAATTTACTCTTCTAAATTAAAGAGATTGGAAGTCTGAAATCAAGGTGTCATGATCCTTCTGAAGGCTCAGGAAAAATCCCTCCTTGTCTCTTCCTAGCTTTTGGTTGTTGCTGGCAGTCCTTGGTTGGTAGCCACATCTCTCCAATCTCTGCCTCCATCTTCATAGGGCCTTTGTCCTTTGTCTCTACATCTTTCTGTCCTTGTAAGGACACCAGTCATTGCATTTAGGGCTTACCCTAGTCGAGTATAACTTTATGTTAACTTGATTACATCTGCAAATATCTGTTTCCAAATAAAGTAATGTTCTGAATTCTGGGTGGACATGGATTTTCTTTTTTCCAGTACACTCTATTTTTTCTTAGAGCAGTTTATAGGCTCACAGCAAAATTAACCGGCAAGTACAAAGATTTCCCATAAATGCACTGCCTTCTGCCAGAGTAGTATATTTATTACAGTGGATGAACCTATATTGACACATCATTATTACGGTAAATCTCAAGTTTGTATTAGTGTTCACTTTTGTTGTTGTACTTTGTTACAGTTTAGATAAATATGTGATGACATTTCCACCATTATGGGCTTCCCTGGTGGCTCAGTAGTAAAGAACCCTCCTGACAATGCAGCAGATGTGCAGTTTGGATCCCTGGGTTGGGAAGATCCTCTGGAGTAAGAAATGGCAATCCACTCCAGGGTTCTTGCCTGGGAAATCCCATAGACAAAGGAGTCTGGTGGGCTGTAGTCCATGGGATCATGAAAGAGTAGGACACAACTGATCAACTAAACAACAAGCATCCACCATTATAGTATCAGAGAGTAATTTCACTACTCCTAAAAATCTTTTATCCCCCTCCACCCCAATTTATCTCTCCTTCCCTCCCAACTCCTGGCGGCCACTGATCTTTTTACTGTTCTCATAGTTTTGCCTTTTCCAGAATGTCATGTAGTTGGGATCACACAGTATATAGCCTTTTCAGATTGACTTTTTTCACTTACTAATATGCATTTAATGTTCTTCATCTCTTCATGGCTTGATGGCTGATTCTTTTTAGTGCTGAGTAATATTTTGTTGTCTGGATATGCAATACCAGTCTGTTTATCCATTCAGTCACTGAAGAAGACCTTGATTGCTTCCAAGTTTTGGCAATTATGAGTAAAACTGCTATAAACATCCACATGAAGGTTTTTGTGTAGATGTGTTTTTAACTCCTTTTTGTAACTTCCAGAGAGCATGATTGCTTGCTTATATGGCTAAGAGTATGTTTAATTTGGTAAGAAACTGCTTTGTATTCCAAAGCAGCTGTACCATTTTGCATTCCCACCAGCTCCATATCCTCACCAGGACTTGGCCATTCTTTTAGGTATGTAGTGGTGTCTCATTGTTTTGATTTGCATTTTCCTGATGACATGTAATGTGGAACATCTTTTTTTTTCATATGCTTATTTGGCATCTATGTATCTTCTTGGTAAGGCATCTGTTAAAGTATTAGGCCCATTAAAAAAAAAAAACTTAAAAAATTTTTTATTGAAGTATAGTTGGTTTACATTGTTGTATTTAATGTCTGCTGTATAGCAAAATGACTCAGTTATACATATATATATATATATGTGTATATATATATATATATATATATTCTTCTTCATATTCTTTTGGAGAAGGAAATGGGAACCCACTCCAGTATTCTTGCCTGAAGAATTCCATGAACAGAGGAACCTGGCAGGATATAGTCCATGGGATCGCAAAGAGTCAGACACGACTGAACAACTAACACTTTTCATTTTCTTTTCCATTATGATTTATCACAGGATATTAACTATATTTCCCTGTGCTATACAGTAGGACCTTGTTGTTTATTTATTCTATATATAATAGTTTGCATCTGCTACTCCCACACTCCCAATCCATTCCTTGCCCTTGACAACCACGAGTCTGTTCTCTGTGTCTGCCAGTCTGTTTTTGTTTTGTAGATATGTTCCATTTGTGTCGTATTTTAGATTCCACGTATTAAGTGAGAGCATACGGTATTTGTCTTTCTCTTTTTGACTTACTTTGCTTAGTATGATGATCTCTAGGTCAATCCATGTTGCTGCAAATGGCATTATTTAATTCTTTTTAATGGCTGAGTAATATTCCACTGTATATGTATACTGCATCTTCTTTATCCATTCATATGTTGATGGACATTTGGGTTGTTTCCATATCTTGGCTATTGTAATAAATAGTGCTGGTTTGAACGTTGGGGTGTATGTATCTTTTAGAATTATAGTTTTGTCTGGGTATATGCACAGGAGTGGGATTGCTGAATCATATGGCAACTGTACTTTTTGTTTCTTGAGGAACCTCCATACAGTTTTCCATAGTAACTGCAGAAGTTTACATTCCCACCAACAATGTAGGTGGTTATTCAGTTGCTAAGTCATATTTCACTCTTTGTGATCCCATGGACAGCAGCACACCAGGCTTCACTACCTTCACTATCTCCTGGATAGTGTAGGAGGGTTTCCTTTTCTCCATACCCTCTCCAGTGTTTGTTATTTGTAGACTTTTTAAAATTAATTAATCTTTTATTGAAGGATAATTGCTTTACAGAATTTTGTTGTTTTCTGTCAAACCTCAACATGAATCAGCCATAGGTATACATGTATCCCTTCCCTGTTGAACCTCCCTCCCATCTCCCTCCCCATCCCACCCCTGTAGGTTGATTCAGAGCCCCTGTTTGAGTTTCCTGAGCCATATAGCAAATTCCTGTTGGCTGTCTATTTTACATATGGTAATGTAAGTTTCCATGTTACTCTTGGCATACATATTTGTAGACTTTTTAATAATCACCATTCTGACTGGTGTGAGGTGGAACCTTGTTGTTTTGATTTGCATTTCTCTAATAATTAGTGATGATGAACATCTTTTCATGTGCCTGTTGGCCATTTGTATGTCTTTAAGAGAGAAATGTCTAGGTCTTCTGCATGTTTTTCAATTTTGTTGTTGTTGTTATTGAATTGTTTGAGTTAAGGAGCTTAATTTTGGAAATTAAGCTCTTGTCAGTCGCATCATTTGCAAATATTTTCTCTCAGTCTGTAGGTTGTCTTTTTGCTTTGTTTATGGTTTCCTTTGCTGTGCAAAAGCTTGTAAGTTTGACTCAGTCCCATTTGTTTATTTTTGCTTTTCTTTCTCTTGCCTTGGGAGACTGACCTAAGAAAACATTGGTATGATTTATGTCAAAGAGTATTTTGCCTGTGTTCTCTTATAGGAATTTTATGGTGTCTTGTCTTTTAAGCCATTTTGAGTATAGTTTTGTGTATGATGTGAGGGTGTGTTGTTGTTTCCTTGATACACATGCAGCTGTCTAGAGTTCCCAACATCACTTGCTGAAGAGACTTTTTCTCCATTGTATATTCTTACTTTGGCCTATTAAAAAAAAATCAAGTTATTTTCTTATTGTTGAGTTTTAAGACTTCTGTGTATATTTTGGATAATAGTTCTTTATCACACATGTCTTTTGCAAATATTTTCTCCAAGTATGTGGCATGTCTTTTCATTTTCTTGACAGTGTTTTACTCAGAGCAAAAATTTTTAATTTTAATGAAGACCAGCTTGTCACTTCTTTCTTTCATGAATTGTCCTTTTCAGGTTACCTATTGGCTTTAAAAATAAAAAGTTATTTTACCAACAAAAAAATAGTTTACTTGGGAATAGTAGGGGAATTGCAATTTGAGATAAGATAGCTATAACAAAAGCCATTGGCAAGTCCACAGAACAATGGAGAAGAATGTAATTTTGTAGAGAAAAATGAGGAAATTGGGAAAGGTTGTTTTGGATGAAAGTCCACTGGATAAAGGTGAGAGTTCAGGGTGATGATGGCTGAGTTGCTGGAGTAGTGATTTTTGATAGGAGATGTGATGTACATCTTTTCCTGTTAGGATTATAATTGGTGATTCTTGGGTCTCTGATGAACAATTCTCCCTGTAATTAATGTTGTAAAGAATTAGATGAAAACTTCCTCTTCTGGCCTCTCAACTCCATTTTAGTGAAGTTTTCCTTGATTAATTTTCACATATCTAACAAATCACTAGATCTTAGGGCATCTACATTTTTTTCCCTGTTATCTTTTAGGAATTCCATAGTTTTACGTTTTACATTTAGATTTGTGATCCATTTTGAGCTAATCTTTTACTCTCTATTGATGGACCCCAATTATCCCAAAGCCCTGTATGCCTCCCTGTGTATTTTGAGTTAATTTTTTGCAAGCCTATGTCAAGATTTTTTTAAAAAATGTACCTTAATGTCTAGTAGTTGTTTTAGCACCGTTTGTTGGAAAGACTTATTTTTTTCTCTATTGTATTGCCTTTGAGCCTTTGTCAAAGATAAGTTGACTATATTTATGTGGGTCTATTTCTAGACTCTCTATTCTGTTCTGTTGGTCTATTTAGATATGAATTTTTGAGGGTCACTGTCACCTCAGTTCACAGGTGTTCATTTTAGATTGGATGCTGACAGAAAGCAGGGGAAATTCTAGTAATACTTTGTCCCTAGGCTAAATCATGAAGTAGCTTTATTTTGTTTCATTTTATCACCGTATTAGAGTAACCTTGTCTAAGATTGGTATTCGGAGATTATTTATCTTCAACAGGAGAACAACATATCCTACCTGTGAGTATTGGACCAGCTTTTAATAATATCGAGGTCTATGTGTGAATATCAGATCAGTTCTATTCATCAGACTGCCCCGTCCCCTTAAAGATAAATTAGATAATTTTTTTGCAGTTAAATTCACACTTGTGAAACAGTTCACCTCAGATTGTGACTTGAACCCGTGTGCCAGAGTTTGAACTCATGTGCCAGGACTCGAACTTGGCCAAAATCCAGTTTGGAACTTGAACTCATGAGGCTGGAACTTCAGCCTGGCCAAAACTCATGGTCTTCCAACTGAGATCACATACCTGGTTTCTGGACTTAATGATGGTCAGATTCTTTGTATCTCAGTGCGAAAGGAACAGCAAGAAGCAAACTGATAGGCAAAAAGTAGATTTATTAGTATAAGATGCTTGTAAGAGATGTAAGTGGATAGGTGAGGGAGCCCTGCACTGAGGATTAAGTGGGCTATAATTTAATGTCAAAGGAAAGTGGGGGAGGGGAAAGGACTGCCTTCTTTGAGTTGATTTCAGGCTTACATCACTAGCTCCTCCTTTGTATCAGGCACAAGAATGTCTGACCCTGTGTGGTCAAACTAGAATTGTCATGTGTGGATGCATGCTCAGTCCTGTCTGACTCTTTGAGATCCCATAGACTATAGCTCACCAGACTCCCCTGTCCCTGGAATTTTCCAAGTAAGAATAGTGGAGTGGGTTGCCATTTTCTACTTCAGAGGATCTTCCCAATGTAGGTGTTGAACCTGTGAATCCTGCTTTGGCAGGCAGAGTTTTGACCACTGGTGCCACATTGTCATAGCACTTATTCAAATCAGTAGAAGGGTGGTGACATTCTTATTTCACCTAATGACCTGGGGCATATCTTTTGCATTTATAAATTGCATTATAGTTAAACAAGCCTGCTTTCTTCCACCACGGTCTAATAGCTTTTTGAGCATCATTAACTTCCACAGAGTACATCATGAGAAACGCTGGGCGGGCAGAAGCACAAGCTGAAATCAAGATTGCTGGGAGAAATATCAATAACCTCAGATATGCAGATGACACCACCCTTATGGCAGAAAGTGAAGAGGAACTAAAAAGCCTCTTGATGAAAGTGAAAGAGGAGAATGAAAAAGTTGGCTTAAAGCTCAACATTCAGAAAACTAAGATCATGGCATCTGGTCCCATCACTTCATGGGAAATAGATGGGGAAACAGTGTCAGACTTTAATTTTTTGGGCTCCAAAATCACTGCAGATGGTGATTGCAGCCATGAAATTAAAAGACGCTTACTCCTTGGAAGGAAAGTTATGACCAATCTAGATAGTATATTGAAAAGCAGAGATATTACTTTGCCAACAAAGATCCGTCTAGCCAAGGCTATGGTTTTTCCAGTGGTCATGTATGGATGTGCGAGTTGGACTGTGAAGAAAGCTGAGCGCCGAAGAATTGATGCTTTTGAACTGTGGTGTTGGAGAAGACTCTTGAGAGTCCCTTGGACTGCAAGGAGATCCAACCAGTCCATTCTAAAAGAGGTCAGCCCTGGGATTTCTTTGGAAGGAATGATGCTAAAGCTGAAACTCCAGTACTTTGGCCACCTCATGCGAAGAGTTGACTCATTGGAAAAGACCCCGATGCTGGGAGAGATTGGGGGCAGGAGGAAAAGGGGATGACAGAGGCTGAGATGGCTGGATGGCATCACCGACTCGATGGACATGAGTCTGAGTGAACTCTGGGAGCTGGTGATGGACAGGGAGGCCTGGCGTTTTGTGATTCAAGGGGTCGCAAAGAGTTGGACACAACTGAGCGACTGAACTGAACTGAACTGAACTTCCACTGGTCTCTTAAAGTTCCCTAGGTTTCCCTCTTTATCTATAATCCACTACTGGGACTTCTGCATAACTATCCTGTATGACTATCCTATTCTATCCCTATCACTTGCTTTAGAGTATCAGAAGAGCAGTTTTTGTTCTGTTTCATAGAAATATTTGTGGTAACTCATTGTTTTCCCGCATGATATACCTTTTTATGTGAACAGGGTATCCACTACACAAACCGTATCTGATCTTACAGTGGAAACAAGAGGAGGACCTAGAGACAGTGGAGAGAAGACTCTTTCCAAGGGGAGCATCAGTAAAGCAAGAATACTTGATGTAGTTGGGGGATATTACATTTGGAAAAAATAATGTAAAATCAAAATGAAGCTTTGTTTTGTCTGAGGAAGCTGAGCTTCCACAGATACCTTAGATTACTATTTTATTTATTTAAAAATGTTTTATTTTTTTAGTGTGCTGGATCTTCATTACTTTGCATGGGCTTTTCTCTAGTTGCAGAGAGTGGGGACTGCCCTCTAGTTGCAGTGCTTGGGCTTAGTATTTGCAGCTTGTGGGCTTGAAGGTGTGGGCTTAGTAGTTACAGCACACTGGCTTAGTTGCTCTGTGGCATGTGGAATCTTCCTGGACCAGAGATTGAACCAGTGTCCTTACATTGGCAAGTGGATTCTTACCCACTGTGCCACCAGTCCTTGATTACTATTTTGACTTTTCTTCAGTCCTCTTACCTGTTCCTTGTTCTTGGCAAAGACCACATTTTGTCTTTGTAATGTACTATTTGGTCATGTGTGTTTTATTCCGTTTCTTTTTGTTTTGTTATCCTAGTAATATCTCATTTATGCTACCATCAGTTTCCATCTTCATGGGATTATTTCCTAGTCACTTTACTATTTCGACCGTGTGCTTATTACCAAAGTCCTGAACCAGCTGTACTGCCAAAGTCCTTTGCTCAAGGGTACCTTTGCTACTTTGTTTCAGGTTTCGAGATTCAACTTAAAATTAATGAATCAGTTGCTCCACAAGATGCTTATGGAAAAATATCCAATGAACAGGATGTAGCAGGATTCAAAAACAGTGATTCCTCATTGTCCATTTTACATAAAATCTGGGAATACCATGATGTTGATTATCAGAACAGAAACCACAAGAGAAGTTTGAGGTAAGTGTCATTCATATAAGAGAAAAGTAGTGTCTCAGGAAAGAATCTTAAAATATCACAGAATTAAAAAAAGAAAAATCTAAACCTTAGTCAAAAATTGTAATTTCATAAAGACTTTTCATAAGATATTTTTTTCACAAGTGAGACTTGAGCCCTTCCATGTTGACACATAAATCATTGAGCAACCATCATAAAAATCTCATAAGTCAAAAACTCAGTCATAATATTGCCTGTCTTAGAGCACTATGTGAGTACTTTCATCTTATCATTGGACAGGGCAGAAAAACACACATAGTCACTGAAAATGGTAAAACTTTACTTGCCACTAATAATGTGCTTTTTATTTTTGAAAGAATTCATGGGATTGAGAACATCTATGAACATAATGAAGAAAATCAGTGTGGCCAAACCGTCAGCCAAATTTCACATCTTAATATACCCAAGAGAACTACTGAAGTAAGAGCCTATGAGTGCCATGTGTGTAAAAAGGCCTTCATAGATCATTTATCCCTGAAGAATCACATTAGGTCTCACACTGGTAGCAAACCCTATCAGTGTAAGGAATGTGGGAAAGCTTTCCATTTTTTTGCTTGTTTTAAAAAGCATATGAAAACTCCCACTGAAGAGAAACCCTACGAATGTCAGGAATGTACCAAAGCCTTCAGTTGTTCTTCCTTCTTTCGGGCACATATGAAGATTCATGCAGGAAAGACAAGTTGCGAATGCAGGGAATGTGGGAAAACCTTTAGCTGTTCTTCATCCCTCACAGAACACAAAAGAATTCATAGTGGAGATAAGCCTTATGAATGTAAGGAGTGTGGGAAAGCCTTTAGCTGTTCCTCCTCACTCTCCAAACACAAAAGAATTCACAGTGGAGATAAGCCATATGAGTGTAAGGAGTGTGGGAAGGCCTTCAGTTCCTCCTCTCACCTTATCATACATATAAGAATCCATACTGGAGAAAAGCCTTATGAATGTCAAGAGTGTGGGAAAGCCTTCAGTGAGTCCTCGAAGCTCACTGTACACGTTAGAACACATACAGGCGAGAAACCCTATAAATGTAAGGAATGTGGGAAAGCCTACAACTGTCCATCCTCCTTGAGCATCCACATGAGAAAACACACAGGGGAAAAACCCTATGAATGCCTAGAATGTGGGAAAGCCTTCTATCTTCCCACTTCCCTGAATACACATGTGAAAAATCAGAGTAGAGAGAAACCCTATGAATGTAAAGAATGTGGAAAAGCCTTCAGTTGCCCTTCGTCCTTTCGAGCACATGTGAGAGATCACACTGGAAAGGCGCAGTATGAATGTAAGGAATGTGGGAAAGCCTTCAGTCGTTCCTCATCCCTCACTGAACACTTAAGAACTCATAGCGGAGAAAAGCCTTATGAATGTAAGGAATGTGGGAAAGCCTTCATCAGTTCATCCCACCTGACGGTACATATAAGAACTCACACTGGAGAGAAACCTTATGAATGTAAGAAATGTGGAAAAGCCTTCATTTACCCCTCAGCTCTTAGGATCCACATGAGAACACACACTGGGGAGAAACCCTATGAATGTAAGGAATGTGGGAAAGCCTTTCGCCATTCTTCATACCTGACTGTCCATACAAGGATGCACACTGGAGAGAAACCCTTTGAATGTCTGGAATGTGGGAAAGCTTTCAGTTGTCCTTCATCCTTTCGAAGACATGTAAGAAGCCACACTGGTGAGAAGCCCTATGAATGTAAGGAATGTGGGAAAGCCTTTGTTTGTCCCGCTTACTTTCGAAGACATGTGAAAACTCACACTAGAGAAAATGTATAAAGTAAGGAATGAGGGAATGTCTTTAATGCTTTTTCAAAGCTTAGGGAGCGTGTGAGATCTCACACTGTGGAGACACCCTATTTTGGAAAAACCCATAACTGAGAGAAACTCTGTGTATGTAAATCATGTGGTAATACCTCCATGACCATCACTTATTGTGTTGTAAGAAAGTTCATACTCAAAACAAAGATCAGTGCCTCATCCTTAAAGTGGGCTACTGCTGGCTCATTGGTTTCCAGTTTAATTTTCTGATATGAATGTTTAAGGTCATAAATTTCCTCTAATACATTTCAGCTCTAGCCCCATATGTTTTATTATGAGGTGCTTTTATTTTGGTTCAGCTGTAAGTGTTATTTCTATTACAGAGTTTTCTTGACCCATCAGGCATTTAAAGTATATATTTTTTATATGTAGGCATGAGTGATCTTTTATTATTATTATTATTAGTTACTAACTAATTCTCTTTGTTCTCTAAGTGTGTAGTCATTGTGGTATTGACATTCTAGTATTTGTAGTTTCTTTGGTAAATGGTAATTTCATTTTGATCTAGTATGGTGGAAACTGGAAATTGCCTACCCACTATTCCCCCCAACCCCACCTCTTTTTTTTTTTTTTTTTACAAAAACATTATTAGTTTTTACCATTAAAAGCTTTCCCTGTCTAATAACTAATCCAGTGGAAATCAATAAGTGCAAAAGCCTTGATAGAAGAATCTCATCTGTTATGGTATTTTTGTATTTTGTTCTTTATCCTTGCTTATGACTGGGAATTGGACCCAATGTTTTGAACGTTTACAAAAGAGACCTTGCAACAGGAAAGCTACAAGTAAAGTTGGTTGGGCTGTCTTATGTTGTGGTACTTTGGACGTGGCTGGGACTGCATTTCCCAGAGTCAGTTCTTTATCTAGTTCCAGGTTTGAGTTGTCTAAAATAAGAGTTTGTGTGAAAATTGGAAGGCAGAGGGAAGAAACCATTATTCTGAGTTTGTGGGGGCAATGAGACAGGGAGACAGATGCATGGGGGCCTGGCAAGCTTCAGTTTCCAGCTTTTTCCCTAATTATTGGACTCGCTGATCAATACTGGCTCAAAGCAGAACACAAAATGCTTGACTTTCATTATCTCAGAGGCAGCCATTCCATAGACACCTCCATAAATTTCTCCATCATGGCCATACACAGCTTCTTGGATTTTTCTGGCAAGTTCTTGCATTGTAATTTTGCTGATATTACAGCTCCTCTGGCACATCTGTTGACTGCATAGAGTTGGCTCCAGTTTGGATCAGGGTTGTTGTCATCTACATGGTCCAAAGTGTGCTAATCTTAAGTGTACAGCTTGATGAAATTTTACACTACATACTGTGACAAACAGAACTTTCCCAGGATTTCAGAAAGTTCATTCATCTGCCTTCTCAATAATTGCTCTGGGGACTTTCCTGGTGGTCCAGTGGCTAAGAATCTGTCTGCCAGTGCAGGGGGCTGAGGTTTGATCCCTGGTCAGGGAACTAGATCTCACATGCCACAACTAAAGATCCTGCATACTGCAACTAAGACTTAGTGCAGCCAAAAAAATAAATAAATAAAATTAAAAAAAAAAAAATGTGTTGCTCCACAATTTTGGCTTTGATTATAATTTATTAAGTTTGCTTGTTCTTGATCTTCATGTAAATGTTAAGATACAATATGTACAGTTACATATTTGGCTTCTTTTTTCAATGTCTAATTTGCCTCTTAATTGCTATTTTGGCAGACTATGAACTTATGTCTCTTGTTACATGCTTTGAATATAAGAATGAAATTACTGAATCATAGGATAGACTTTATGTTTAGGTAGGTATTCCAGTTTTTCAAAAGCAATTCTACTTATAATCCTAAAAGCAATGAATGAAGGTCCTAACTGTTCCACATGCCTGATTAGCACTTTCTAATTTTAGCTGTTCAACACAGAATGTACTATTATCTTGTTTCTGGTTTTAATTTGCATTTATCTGATATGTAACAATGGTGAATACTTTTTTATATGCTTATTGATTATTTGGATATCTGTTTTTTTTTTTTTTTTTGGCTGTGTGACTTGCAGGTTCTTAGTTCCCTGACCAGAGATTGAACCTGGGCCATGATAGTGAAAGCCTGGAATCCTAACCACTAGGCAACCAGGCAACTCCCTGGATATCTTCTTTCTGGGGGATACCTGTTAAAGCACTTCACCCATTTTTGGTTCCTTTTCTGTTTGAAAGGTTTCCTATGGTTGTGTGTGTGTGTGCTCAGTTGATCAGTCATGTCCAGTTCTTTGCAACCCCAGGGACTGTAACCTCTAGTCCCCTCTGTCCATGGAATTCTCCAGGCAAGAATACTGGAGTGAGTAGCTGTTTCCTTCTCCAGGGGATCTTACTGACCAGAGATAAACCCCAGGTCTCCTATAATGCAGGTGAATTCTTTTCTATCTGAGCTACCAGGGAAGTCAGGTAAGCCCTGACTATAGTTAGATCTTGAGAATTCATCTTCTATCTGGCAGTTTGCATACTTTGATCAATATCTCCCCATTTTCCCCATCCCTAGTCCCTGGAGAAACTGGTTGCATGAAATCAAGATTAAATTGTGTAGAGTCCACAGAGATAAGAAAAGAGATCTATACCTGTGGCAGTGAATGTAGGAGCATGTGAGAATACATAGCTGAGATCTAAAAATATTATAGAAAATCGTAATTTTTATTGGCCCCATTTTAAAACTAAGAAACTGACATTTCAATAGGCTGGGTAGCAAAGTTTTTAGAAACAGGTATTAATAGTTTCAGCTACAATTCATACTTAGAGTTACAAGTTGATTCAAAAGAGGAAATATGGACTTCACTTTCATGAGAAGACTATAAAAGAATTTGGGAGCCATGTCTTAAAATTGCCACCTTTGTGCCTGATCAGTCACTCAGTCATGTCCAGCTCTTTGTGACCCCATGGACTGTAGCCCACCAAGCTCCTCTGTCCATGGGATTTCCCAGGCAAGAATACTGAAGTGGGTTGCCATTTCCTTCTCCAGGGGACCTTCTGAGCCAGGGGTTGAACCCACGTCTCCTGTGTCTCCTGCATTGGCAGGAAGATTCTTTTGCATTACATCACCTGGGAAGCCCTTCCTCTGGTTACTTATCCTTTTTAAATGTATGTATATGTCTCTGTCTAGTTACATACATATACATAAAACATCTGTTGTATATTATATATATGTAAATTATGTATACTATATATACCTGTATTGCAGGTATATACTATATATAAACTGTATTGCAGATAATTTTTCCCAGTCTCTGGCTTGTCTTCATTCTTTTCATTTTTGTAAACTATAAAGATAATTAAATAGTTTTGACTACAGAAAAATCTTTGGGTATAACTAATTGCAGAGATGGCTGGATCCTGGAGCTAAAAAGATGTTATCTGGATGAATTCTGTCTCCATTCCTTGACTGTGCATCTTTCTGCATTAACTATTCTTCCTGGTGGGCTCTTTCTCTCCACAGTGGCCCTCAGAAGATCCAAGCTGCTTTCTTTCCAGGTTGATGTGTTAGGGAGAAGAGAGTGATTATCATTATGACCAATTCCAATATGCCTGTTACAGTACAATCTGATTGGCTTACTTGCCAACTGTTATCAATTCATTGTGGCCAGAGAAATACGATTCTTTGGTTGGTTTAGGAGTGGCTTCTCACTGAATCTTGTTCAGTTGATAAGTCATGTCAGAATCTTTGTGACCCAATGGACTGAAGCACACCAGCCTTCCCTGTCCTTTACTATCTCCCGGAGTTTGCTCAAACTCATGTCCATTAAGTTGGTGATGCCATCTAACCATCTCATTCTCTGTCACCCCCTTCTCCTGCCCTCAATCTTTCCCATCATCAGGGTGTTTTCCAATGAATTGGCTCTCTGCATCTGGTGGTCAAAGTATTGGAACTTCAGTTTCAGTAATGGTCCTTCCAATGAATATTCATGATGTATATGGTGAAGGGAGAAGGAACTTCAGTTTCAGTAATGGTCCTTCCAATGAATATTCATGATGTATATGGTGAAGGGAGAAGGCAGCAGGGGCAGATAGGGTATAGTAATAGACGTAATAATAACATTAGCCAACACAATATGCTTACTCTAATCTTAGCAGTGGGAGGGAACTATGAAGTCTGGGGATTCTCAGCCAGCCATAGTTCAAGAAATCTTTCAGAAAGGTTTGATTATGTTACCATCTCTTTTGATTGCCGAATATGATTTCTCAGTCTTTACATAATTTTGCAATATTTTTAGATACTTGGTAGCAAGAACCTTCCAACCTTTTTATTCATCAAGATTGTCTTGCCTTCTCTATTTCTCACTTGATTCTATATTAATTTTAGGATCTCCTTAGCAATTTTCACAAATCTTTTGGGACTCTGCTAGGAATTGCATTGACTTTATAGAACAACGTGAATAAAATTAACGTTTTACAACACTAAGTCTTCCAATTGATGAGCCTACTAAAATTGTTCATTTATCTAGGTCAGCTTTAATTCCTCTTAACAGTTTTTTTTTTTTTTTGTAGTTTCTATTATAGAGGTCTTGAATAACTTTATTTCTAGGCTTGTGGTATGTTTTCCTTTGTAAATATTTTAATTTAATTTTTGATTTTGGAGGCTAGCACATAGAATTGCAGTTTTTTTTTTTTTTGTACATTGATCTTTTATTCATGACATTTATAAATTCAATTATTTATTCAAATGGTTTATGAGTTATTTTGGATTTTCGTTGTATACAATCTTGTGAACACCAATAAAAGAAAGTCTTACTTGATTTCTAAATTTTACCCTTTCTTTTTCTTCTTTATAGTAATAAATAGAAATGATGAAAGTGAACATCTTTGCATTCTTCCTGATCTTAGGGGAAAATGTTCCATATTTTGCCATTAAGTATAATAATAGTTATAAGTTTTTCATAGATAACTTTTAAAAATAAAAGGAATTCTGTTCTACTATCTATTCCTCAATTGTGAAGATGTTTTTGAAAAAAATACCTTGTAACTTAAAAAAATCTTTTTTTAATATAAATTTATTTATTTTAATTGAAGGTTAGGTTACTTTACAATATTGTATTGGTTTTGCCATACATCAACATGAATCCGGAGGATAATTGCGTTACAACATTGTGCTGGTTTCTGCTATACAATAACATAAATCATCCATAATCAGCCATAAGTATATATATATATATATATATATATATATATACACGAAGAGTTTTTAAAATCATTAATGGATAATGGATTTTATCTAGTGCCTTTTCTGTCTATGTCAGGGTCTTTAAAAATCATTCCTTGGTCTCTTAATGTGGAGAATTACTACATTCCTTGCTTTTCAAGTGGTAAGACAACCTGTATTCCTGGAATAAACCATACTTGGGAATGTTATAGATTAGCTTATTAACCTATTCATTTTGCTCTATTCAAAATGCTATTAAAAAATTATTTCTGTGTCTGTGTTAATGAGGTTTGTCTTGTAATTCCTTTTATGTCAGTATGCTTTGTATCAGGTTCATGCTGCCTCATAAAAGTTGGAAACTGTTCTGAAGACTTTATATGAAATCTGAACTGTCTATTATCTATTCCTTATATGTTTGGAAAAATTCACAAGGGAATCTATATTTGGGTTTTCTTGACAGGAAACTTGTAAAATAGTTTTACTTGTGAATTTGTGTGTGTGTGTGTAATGCTCAGTTGTGTCCAACTCTTTGCAACCCCATGGACTGTAGCCTGCCAGGTGCCACTGTTCGTGGAATTTTCCAGGAAGAATACTGGAGTGGGTTGCTATTTCCTACTCCAGTAGTGATTTATATTGAATGTATAAATAGACAAAGATTATTTAAAATTTGTATTTGTTTTGCTATATTGTATCTGTCTATTCCATAACTTTCCAAATTTGTTGGTCTAAAGTTATTAATAAAATCCTATAATTTATTTTTAATGTCTAAAAGCTGTAATGATACTAATATCTCCTTTTTCATTCCTGATCTTGGTAATTTATGTGGTCCCCCTTTTCTTCATCTTGGTAGGGATTTAGATATTTTAATTGTTTTTGAAGAACCAACTGTCAGTTTTATTCTACTTATAATTCTTTAATTTTTGGTCTTATTCCTTCTACTGGATTTGGGTTTAGGTTTCTCATATTTTCCTAGCTAGTTGTGATAGATGCTTATGTCAGTGCCTGTCTTCTGTTTTGTATAGTTTGCTTATAGAACCATCCCATCAGAATATTCTACTATTAACATTATCAGTTGTGATGCATTTGAGATGTATGCAGAGAAACACCTTTATGTGCCCATTGTCATAAGGTCACAGGGTTTCCTTGTTGGAATGGAAAGAAAACTGGTCTGGGAACCAAGACACCTGATTTCTAGTCTTCACTTTTCAACTCATTACTTCTGTGACCTTAGAAAAAAGTCATTTAAGCTTTCTGATCCTTAGTTTAGTGTATCAGAAAGGCACATAGGAAGTGCTACTGCAGTGGGCTGGGGTGGGACTGCATCCTTTCTGTGCTATCAGAAACACTTCCTTCTCAGGGACTTCCCTGGTGGTCCAGTGGTTAAGATTGTGCCTCCAATGCTGGGGGTGTAGGTTTGATCCCTGGTCAGGGAACTAAGACCATTGAAACTAAGATGTCACATGCTATGGGGCCATACAGTTTCTGTCCCATACCGTGGAGAAGTTTGCTGCTGCTGCTAAGTCGCTTTAGTCGTGTCCAACTCTGTGCGACCCCATAGACAGCAGCTTACCAGGCTCCCCCGTCCCTAGGATTCTCCAGGCAAGAACACTGGAGTGGGTTGCCATTTCCTTCTCCAATGCATGAAAGTGAAAAGTGAAAGTAAAGTCGCTCAGTCGTGTCCGACTCTTCTCGACCCCATGGACTGCAGCCCACCAGGCTCTGCCATCCATGGGATTTTCCAGGCAAGAGTACTGGAGTGGGGTGCCATTGCCTTCTCCAGTGGAGAAGTTTAGAAGACAAATTTGTTTCAGAGAAGGCTTTGAAGAGAAGGGGCTTATTTGGTTTTATGATAAGAGGTAAGAGGTAAGAGAAAAATAATATTTAATATTTCATGAATTTCACTCTGTGTCATTCACTATCTTAATACTCAAGATATTTCTATATATTAATCTTTTTGATTGTCACAAAAAGTTATGAGGCAGATACTTATCCACTTGACACAAATAGTGAAACAGCACACATGAACTCAAATAATTGGCCAATGTTATGCATATAGTGAAACTATGTCTGAATTCAGAATGCATGATGTTTATAACTACACTATATTGCCTCCAGTGACCAAAGAATTTTGAGGAACCAGTTAGAGAAAGCAGGCTTATTTGTGGTTAGACAAGGAACTGCTAGGTTCAGCTGAGGCTGAGACAGCATTCTGGAGTGACCTTCACTTGGCATCTTCTAGGCAAGCTCCAGATACCTTTTCAATTTTCCACAGAATATGAATTCCTTATCTTATGGAAGGAGTGTGGTTACAAGGGAAGGAAAGAATCCGCCAGGACATGGAAGCAACCTAGATGTCCATCAGCAGATGAATGGATAAGAAAGCTGTGGTACATATACGCAATGGAGTATTACTCAGCCATTAAAAAGAATACATTTGAATCAGTTCTAATGAGGTAGATGAAACTGGAGCTTATTATACAGAGTGAAGTAAGCCAGAAAGAAAAATACCAATACAGTATACTAACGCATATATATGGAATTTAGAAAGATGGTAACAATAACCCTGTGTACAAGACAGCAAAAGAGACACTGATGTATATAGAACAGTCTTATGGACTCTGTGGGAGAGGGAGAAGGTGGGAAGATTTGGGAGAATGGCATTGAAACATGTATAATATCATATATGAAACGAGTCACCAGTCCAGGTTCGATGCACGATACTGGATGCTTGGGGCTGGTGCACTGGGACGACCCAGAGGGATGGTATGGGGAGGGAGGAGGGAGGAGGGTTCAGGATGGGGAACGCATGTATATCTGTGGCAGATTCATTTCGATATTTGGCAAAACAAATACAATTTTGTAAAGTTTAAAAACAAAATAAAAAAAATTAAAAACAATAAAATAAAACATTTTCCAATTAATAAAAAAAGTATAAGACCTAGCTAAAAAAGACACATGCACCCCAGTATTCATTGATGGACCTAGAGAATGTCATACAGAGTGAAGTAAGTCAGAGAAAAGCAAATATTGTATATTAATTCATATATGTGAAACCTAGAAAAATAGTACAGATGATATTTGGAAAGCAGAAATAGAGACACAGGTGTAGAGAACAAATATATGTGTACCAAGGGGAAACGGTGGAGTGGGAGGAATTGGGAGACTGATATTGACACATATATACTACTTACACTGTGTATAAAATAGATAACCTACTGTATGGCACAGGGAACTCTACTTAATGCACTGTGATGACCTGAATGGGAAGGAAGTATGTACATGTATAACTGATTCATTTTTCTGTACAGTAAAACTAATACAACATTGTAAAGCAACTATACTCCAATTAAAAAAAAAAAAATGAGACCAATACATACAGCTCATTGTTAGCAATATATGCATATTAATAGTTTGATTCAACTGAAATAGTTATGGTTTATTGAACTGTTTGTTACTCTGTGCAGGGAACTGTGAACACTTTATAGCTCTAACGCATTTAACTCTTCACACACAAAAGTTTTGAGATAGCTCTTTTCCAGCTGGAACCATGAAGTGTTCAGAAGAGAAAAAAAAAAAGAAGGTTCCTACTGTGCCTGAAACCCTTAAGAAAAAGCAAAAGAATTTCACAGAGCTTAAGATCAAGCACCTGAGACAGAAGTTTGCCCAAGAGATGCTTCAAAAGGCAAGGAGGAAGCTTATCTATGAAGAAGCTAAGCATTACCACAAGGAATACATACAGATGTACAGAACTGAAATTTGAATGGCTAGGATGGAACAAAAAGCTGGCAACTTCTATGTACCTGCAGAACCCAAATTGGCATTTGTCGTCAGGATCAGAGGTGTCAACGACGTGAGCCCAAATTTTCGAAAGGTGCTACAGCTCCTTTGCCTCTGGCAGATCTTCAATGGCACCTTTGTGAAGCTCAACAGGGCTTCAGTTAACATGCTGAGAATTGTGGAGTCATACATTGCATGCTGCTGCTGAGTCACTTCAGTCGTGTCTGACTCTATGCGACCCCATAGACGGCAGCCCACCAGGATGCCCCGTCCCTGGGATTCTCCAGGCAAGAACACTGGAGTGGGTTGCCATTTCCTTCTCCAGTGCATGAAAGTGAAAAGTGAAAGTGAAGTTGCTCAGTCGTGTCCGACCCTCAGCGACCCATGGACTGCAGCCTTCCAGGCACCTCCATCCATGGGATTTTCCAGGCAAGAGTCCTGGAGTGGGATGCCATTGCCTTCTCTGATACATTGCATGGGGGTACCCAAATCTGAAGTCCGTAAATGAATTGAAATACAAACATGGTTATGGAAAAATCAGCAAGAAGCAAATTGCCCTGACAGGTAACGTGTTGATTGCTCGATCTCTTGGGAAATATGGCATCTTCTGCATGGAGGATTTGATTCATGAGATCTATACCATTAGAAAACATTTCAAAGAAGCAAACAATTTCCTGTGGCCCTTTAAATTGTCTTCTCCACGAGATGGAATGAAGAATAAGACCAGTCATTTTGTAGAAGGTGGAGATGCTGGCGACAGGGAAGACCAGATCAACAGGCTTATTAGAAGGATGAATTAAGGTATCTACCAGGATTATTTTTATAATCTCCTCAGTTAATAAACAATTGAAACAAATTAAAAAAAAAAAAAAAAAAAAACCTTTGAGATAGATGCTGTCATTATCCACATTTCATAGATGGGGAGATTGAGGCAGAGAAACTGAGTTTTCCCAAAGTCACAACTAGCAGCTAAAATCTGCCTGGATTCAGAATTCACACTTTTAACGTGTGTTACTGCAGTTGACCCTTGAACAATGCTGCAGGGAGGGGCACTGACCTTGAGCAGGAGAAAATCCATGTATTATTGCATTCAACCCTTCATTTAAGTGATTTTGTATTCTCAGATTCAACCAGCCAGATGTGTAGTGTTGTAGTCTGAATAACTGGACCTGTACAGTTCATACCCATATTCAACGGTCAACTGTACTCAAAAGAGGATTTGTGGGAGACATAAGAGATGTTGATTTGATCCCTGGATTGGGGAGATCCCCTGGAGGAGGAGATGGCAACTCACTCCAGTATTCTTGCCTGGGAAATCCCATGGACAGAGGGGCCTAGCAGACTCTTGGGTCACAAAAGTCAGACACGACTTAGTGACTAAACAATAAAAACACAAAGATCCTATTACTAGTAATGAAAAGAGTTAACCTTTGCTTAAGTAAAGTACAGAAGGCTGAATTCAGAGCAAGGTGACAATATCTTATTAATGAGCACAAGCAACAGGTTTTATGGTATGGAAAGCAAATATATGTAAAGAAATATCAGGAATGTCAGGGAACATAACATGGCCTGTTTCTAAGGTAAACTTTCTCAGATCATCCTTCTTGTGAGCTAGTATGACTTTAATAACTTCAGCATCTGCTCATGAACACTAAAGGATCCAAACCTACCAGTCAGACTTTATTTTCTTGGGCTCCAAAATCACTGCAGATGGTGACTGCAGCTGTGAAATTGAAAAATGCTTGCTCCTTGGAAGAAAAGCTATGATAAACCTCTGCTATATTAAAAAACAGAGACATTACTTTGCTGACAAAGGTCTGTATAGTCCAAGCTCTGGTTTTTCCAGTAGTCTTGTATGGATGTGAGAGTTGGACCATAAAGAAGGCTGAGCACCCAGGAGTTGATGCTTTTCAATTGTGGTGTTGGAGAAGACTCTTGAGAGTCCCTTGGACAGCAAGGAGATCAAACCAATCAATCCTAAAAGAAATCAACCCTGAATATCCATTGGTAGGCCTGATGCTGAAGCTGAAGCTCTGAAGAGCCAACTCATTGGAAAAGACTCTGATTCTGGGAAAGATTAAAGGGAGGAGGAGAAGGGGATGACAAAGGATGAGATGATTGGATGACATCACCAACTCAATGGATATGAGTTTGAGCAAGCTCTGGGTGATGGTGAAGGACAGGGAGGCCTGGTGTGCTGTAGTCCATGGGGTCACAAAGGGTTGGACATGATTGAGTGACTGAACAACAACAACAGTCTTTGAACAAAATGTGATTATATCATTAGTTCCCAAACTCAGCATGAAAATCAACTGGGATAATTTTAAAATCCTATGCTAAGAATGCAACTCAGTCTAATTAAATCATAATCTATGTTGAGAAGCTGTCACCAATATTTTAAGACTCCCAGGTGAGTCCAATATGAAACCAAAGTTGAGGACCAGTTACATGTATGTTACACACAACATGCATAAGCAGATATGAAAGATACAACAGTTCTGTGGACAATAGACATGAATTTTGGAAAGAATTGCAGATTTTTAAAATTTATTTTTTAATTGGAGTATAGTAGCTTTACAATTTTGTGTGAGTTTCTGCTGTACAACATTGTGAATCAGGTATGTATGTACCTATATCCCCTCCCTAAGGATTGAAGATTTTAATTGTTAAGGATTTTTACATGTCTCCAGGATGTCTGGGTCCAGCAATATGACCCAGCAATCCCACTGCTGGGCATACACACTGAGGAAACCAGAATTGAAAGAGACACATGTACCCCAATGTTCATTGCAGCACTGTTTACAAATAGCTAGGACATGGAACCAACCTAGATGTCCATCAGCAGATGAATGGATAAGGAAGCTGTGGTACAAATACACAATGGAATATTACTCAGCTATTAAAAAGAGTGCATTTGAATCAATTCTAATGAGGTGGATGAAACTGGAGCCTATTATACAGAGAGAAGTAAGCCGGAAAGAAAAACATCAGTACAGTATACTAACGCATATGTATGGAATTTAGAAAGATGGTAACGATAACCCTATATGCGAGATAGCAAAACAGACACAGAGATAAAGAATAGGCTTTTGGCCTCTGTGGGAGAAGGCGAGGGTGGGATGATTTGAAAGAATAGCATTGAAACGTGTATGTTACCATATATGAAATAGATCACCAGTCCAGGTTTGATGCATGAGACAGGGCACTCAAGGCCGGTGCACTGGGATGACCCTGAAGGATTGGATGGGGAGGAAGCTGGGAGCGGGGTTCAGGATGGGGGACACGTGTACACCTGTGGCTGATTTATGTCGATGTATGGCGAAAGCCACTGCAATATTGTAATTAGCTTCCAATTAAAATAAACTAACTAAAAAAAAAAGAAATAAAGAGAGTCTATAGCTATAACATGATTCAATCATGCAGTGATTATAATGATAGGATCCCACAATAATCCCTTAATCCCATTCAGTTCAGTTCAGTTCAGTCGCTCAGTCGCATCCGACTCTTTGCGACCCCATGAATTGCAGCACGCCAGGCCTCCCTGTCCATCACCAACTCCTGGAGTTCACTCAGACTCACGTCCATCGAGTTGGTGATGCCATCCAGCCATCTCATCCTCTGTCGTCCCCTTTTCCTCCTGCCCCCAATCCCTCCCAGCATCAGAGTCTTTTCCAATGAGTCAACTCTTCTCATGAGGTGGCCAAAGTACTGGAGTTTCAGCTTCAGCATCATTCCTTCCAAAGAACACCCAGGGCTGATCTCCTTTAGAATGGACTGGTTGATCTTGCAGTCCAAGGGACTCTCAAGAGTGTTCTCCAACACCACAGTTCAAAAGCATCAATTCTTCGGTGCTCAGCTTTCTTCACAGTCCACCTCTCACATCCATACATGACCACTGGAAAAACCATAGTCTTGACTAGACGGACCTTTGTTGGCAAAGTAATGTCTCTGCTTTTGAATATGCTATCTAGGTTGGTCATAACTTTTCTTCCAAGGAGTAAGCGTTTTTTAATTTCATGGCTGCAGTTACCATCAAAATATACCAAATGAAGCAACAAACTGATTGGAAACATTGTTAAGTTTTGAAAGGCACAAGAGCTACAAAATCATAGAACCAACTTTGAATTCCAACGGTTGTTTTTACTGGCTCTTCTAACCTATGCAAACAAGATGCACAGATGTTGAGATTAGGTTGTTTTGCTGAAGAGCCCCCACATGACCCTCTTGATGTCCCTGTTCCTCAGGCTGTAAACAAAGGGGTTCAGCATGGGGGTGACCACAGTGTACATCACTGAGGCCACTGCACTGTCCCTGGGAGAAGATGAGACAGTAGAACTGAGATGCACCCCAATGCCTCTTCCATAAAATAAACACATGATTGCCAGGTGACAGCCACAGGTGGAGAAGGGTTTATACTTCCCACCTGTTGAAGGGACTCTCAGAATAGAGGAAACAATGCAAGTATAAGAGAAGAGGATCCCTGTGAATGGAAAACCACCAAAAATAGCACCAATAAAATAGATTAATATATTACTGCTGGGGATTTGAAAACAGGCAAGGCTAAGGAGCTGAGAAGGGTCACAGAAGAAACGAGGAATTTCCATATCCAGGAAGAAGGTTAGTTCTAACACCATCAAACTATGAAGAAGGAAAGACAAAAGGCTGATGAAAAATGACACCAAAACCAGCAGGCTGTAGAGGCGTGGGTTCATGAGGACCACGCAGTGCAGAGGGTGATGGATGGACACAAACCAGTCATAGGCCATGGCAATCAGGAGTAGATTATCCAAACATCCAAAAAGGATAAAAATAGACATCTGGGTCACACAGCTCATGTAAGAAATGAGTCTGCTGTGAGTTTGAATGTCCACAATCATCTTGGGGACAGTGGTAGAGGTGCAGCCAATGTCAGTCATGGACAGGCTGGAAAGGAAGAAGTACATGGGGGTGTGGAGGTGAGATTCAGAGATGAAGGCCAGGATGATGAGGAGGTTCCCAAGCACAGTGATCAGGTACATGGACAGGAAGAGGCTAAAGAGGAGGGGCTGCAGTTCTGGATCATCTGAGAGGTCCATGAGGAGGAATTCTGAGACAAGTGTTAACATTCTCTGGGCCCATGTGGCTTAGACATCTCCTAGAAAGGAAAAGAGGTTTCAAATAAATGAGACAAGCAAACAAGGAGTCAGCACTTTTTGTTAGATTCAAGCAAGTCAAAGCATTCACACTTGAGGATCATACATTCCAGTAACTTCAGTGACATTCCTTAGTTCTGGCAAACTTATTTTCTCTTACAACTCTTTTCTCACTGATGTCTTGGCTATTTACCTGTTTCTATGTACAGTCATTTTACAGACAATAGGCCAAATTTTCATAAAGAAGGAGCCAATTTAGAATTAATCATGAACACAGTAGAATATCAGTCGCCACCTTTGAATGAAATATATGGAATAAGAAATATGTTTCTTATATGCATGTCTATATCCATAGCAGCACTATTCACAGTGGCCAAAACATAGAAGCAACATAAATGTCTATTGACAGATGAATAGATAAATAATGTATGGATAAAGAAGATATGGTACATATATACTGTGGAAATCTACTCAGCCATAAAAAACTAAAATATTGCCATTTGCAGCAACATGGGTACAACTAGAGATTATCATACCAAGTGAAGTAAGTCAGAAAAAGACAAACACCATAGGGTATCAGTTATGTGTGGAATATAAAATTTGGCACAAATAAGCCTATCTACAAAACAAAAATAGATTCACAGACATAGAGAACAGACTCGTGGTGGCCAAAGGGGATGGGGCTAAGCAGAGGGATGGACTGGGAGTTTGGGGTTGGTAGATGCAAACTAGTACATTTAGAATGGATGATGCTTTTGAATTGTGGTGTTGGAGGAGACTCTTGAGAGTCCCTTGTACTGCAAGGAGATCCAACCAGTCCATCCTAAAGGAAATCAGTCCTGAATATTCATTGGAAGGACTGATGTTGAAGCTGAAACTCCGATAATTTGGCCACCTGATGCTAAGAACTGACTCATTTGAAAAGACCTTGATGCTGGGAAAGATTGAAGGTCGGAGGAGACGGGGACGACAGAGGATGAGATGGTTGGATGGCATCACCAACTCAATGGACATGAGTTTGAGTAAACTCTGGGAGTTGCTGATGGACAGAGAGGCCTGGCATGCTGCAGTCCATGTGGTCACAGAGTCAGACGCAACTGAGCAACTGAACTGAACTGAAACAACAAGGTTTAATACATAGCACAGGTACTATATTCAATATCCTGTGATAAGCCATAATGGAAAAGAATATAAAAATATGCATATGTGTATAACTGAGTCACTTTGCTGTACAGCAGAGAATGACACAACACTGTAAATCAATAATACTTCAATTTTTAAAAATTGAAAAGGGGGAAGGAGAAGGTGGAACGAGTTGAGAAAGTAGCATTGAAACATATACATTACCCTATGAAAATAGCTAGCTAGTGGGAAGCTGCTGTATAGCACAGGGAGTGCAGCTTGGTGCTGTGTGAAGACCTAAAGGGGTGGGATGGGATGAGGAGTGGGAGAGAGCTTCGGAAGGAGAGGATATATGTATATTTATGGCTGCTTCACTTTGTTGTACAGCAGAAACTAACACAACATTGTAAAGCAATTATTCTGCAATTAAAAATAAAAAGTTAAAAAGAATGAAATATCTTTCTCTGTTAAAAAAAACCCACCACACACACACACACACACACACACACTCACTCACACACACACACCTCTTCTGGGAATTCTCTGATAGTCCATTGGTTAGGACACAACATTTTCACTGCTGTGGGCCAGAATTAATCCCTGGCTGGGGAAATAAGATCCCTCGAGTGACATGGCCAAGAAAAAAAATAAAAAACCCACTCCAATTAAAAGACACTAGAAAGTAGTCAAACATGGCTTATCCAAATGTAGTGCAAGAAATTCCCTTAATTTAGAATATATATAAACACCTTATAACCTTATGTATATTCTAAATTAAAGTCAAATGTACTTCATCAGAATTTTGATAACATAGTCATCTCCATGGATTTTCATCATTATTTGGTTTTCTAATAGCCACCCTCCATGAAAATAAGTGCTCACTTCAGTATGTAAGTTGTCTTTTAAAAGTCTTTTCAAATATTAATCCTAATACTAAGCTTGTTATGCAGTTGTTTGTATAAACTTTATACAACTCCAGGGACAGTCTTATGTTTGAGATTGCTTTCTGTTTTTCTTATTTCCATTACGTAGTGGCCTGGTTGTTGTTGCTGTTCAGTTACTAGGCTGTGTCTAACTTTTTGCCACCCCATGGACTGCAGCATGCCAGGCTTCCCTGTCCTCCACTATCTCTCAGAGTTCACTCAAACTCATATCCATTGAGTCAGTGATGCTATCTAACCATCTCATCCTCTGATGTCCCCTTCTCCTTTGCCTTCAGTCTTTCCCAGCATCAAAGTCTTTTCCAATGAGTTGGCTCTTCGTATTAGATGGCCAAAGTATTGGAACTTCAACTTCAGGATCAGTCCTTCCAGTGAATATTCAGGGTTGATTTCCTTTAGGATTGACTGGTTGGATCTCCTTGCAGTCCAAGGGATGCTTCAGAGTCTCCTCCAACACCAGAATTCAAAAACATCAATTCTTTGGTGATCAGCTTTCTTTATGGTCCAACTCTCACATCTGTACATGACTACTGGAAAAATCATAGCTTTGACTATACACAAGTTTGTTGGCAAAGTGATGTCTTTGTTTTTTGATACCCTGTCATAGCTTTCCTTTCAAGGAGCAAGCGTGTTTTAATTTTGTGGCTGCAGTCATCGTCCACAGTGATTTGGAGCCCAAGAAAATAAAGTCTGTCACTGCTTTCACTTTCCCCCCTTCTATTTGTCATGCAGTGATGGGACCAGATGTCATGATCTTGGTTCTTTGAATTGAGTTTTAAGCCAGGTTTTTCACTCTTCTCTTTCACCCTCATCAAGAGACTCTTTAGTTGCTCTTCACTTCCTGCCATTAAAGTGGTATCATCTGCATATCTGAGGTTGTTGATATTTCTCCTGGCAATCTTCATTCCAGCCTGCATGATGTACTCTGCATTTAAGTTAGAGTAACAGTATACAACCTTGTTTCATCCTTTCCCAATTTTGAACTGGTCCATTGTTCCGTATCTGGTTCTAACTGTTGCTTCTTGTCCTGTATAAAGATTTTTCAGGAGACAGTTAAGTTGGCTTGGTATTCCTATCTCTTTAGGATTTTCCCACAGTTTGTTGTGATTCACAAGAAGGCTTTTGTGTAGTCAATGAAGCATGTTTGGTTTTTTTTTTGGAATTCCTTTGCTTTTTCTATGATCCAACAGATGTTGGTAATCTGATCTCTGGTTCCTCTGCCTTTTCCAAGCCCAGCTTGTTCATCTGGACATTTAAACATGCTTCTAACTCTAAAATGTGTGGAGCACTGTTTCCTCATCAAACCAACCCTCTTATTTAATGTTCAGTTTCTACAACCAGGGATTGGAGAAGGAAATGGCAGCCCACTCCAGTGTTCTTGCCTGGAGAATCCCAGGGATGGGTGAACCTGGTGGGCTGCTGTCTATGGGGTCGCACAGAGTCTGACACGACTGAAGTGACTTAGCATAGCATTCTGCAATCAGGGAAGCCCCTAAGTTACATCTGAAACCCAGTGTTCTTTAGTATATTTAAGAACTTTCCATATCAATCCTTCCTGATTAAAGGGGTTCCAATTGTCCTTAAATCTGCTTCCTACAGGCAACTTAGGACTTCCTTTCTCCTGTCAGTAAACAACATGATTTTATTTGAGAAAATGTGAAAGATAACAAACACCTGTATCATTTTCTTCATCTACAAATGGGGATTAAAATGGAACCAACTTTACAGGGTGGTTGTAAGAAATTAAATAATAAAGTGCTTAGACCAATGGCTCTCACTCTGGATTGAGCATTGTAATCCTTATAATTACCTGTAGATCTATTAAAATATATATGGATGAAGGAGGGAGTGAAAGAAGCGAAATCTAGAAGCAAGAGCAAGAGAGAGATCTGTGCTAAATTATAATATTGTGATCCTTCTAAGAGCCCTATCTTGATCTCAGCTCTCCTTCCTAGAGCCAATGCAGCAAGAGCACCACTTACCCTTCACTGAGGTCTACCAGGAGCCTCCAAAGGAGAGAGGATGGTGAACATGGAATCTTTGCTGGAAGTGACCAGTAAATAAAATAAAGGGAAAGAATTTTGGCTAAATGTCCCATGTCTGGAGTCTAAATGCCTGGATTCAAACCTGAATTCACTCCTATTTTACCCATGATCTAATACAAGTTATATTTAAATGATATGCTCCCTTGTTCACCCATAAAATGACAATTATATTCATCCCTATTTCTTGGTGATAATTATGCAGATGAAATGAAACAAAATATGTGGAACACTTAGCTCAGAGCCTGGCACTTAGGAAATCCTCAATGAAGAATCATGATACCATGTTTGCTGTTTTCATCCTCATCCTCACTTTATGATTTTGGAGTACTTAGGGACAGTTTAGAGGGACCATTCCTGCTATCAAGGGGGTCATGCCTACGGGAACTAGAACCAGCGTGGGAAGATAGCAAAACTCCGAATGAGAGTTCTTAGAACCCCACCAGAACCAAGGACATAAATGTCATAGTGCCTGGAGCTGAAATTTTGCATACTGGTGTACTACTGAAAGGTTGTTGCTCAACCATGAAAGACACCGGGATTCTTGGCCTCCAGAGAAGTAGAATTCAATCCGAGGCCAGAGACGAGGCTTGATTGCTCAGAGCTTTTGTGCAACAAAGTTTTATTAAAGTATAAAGGAGATAGAGAAAGCTTCTGACATAGACATCAGAAGGGGGCAGAAAGAATACCCACCTGCTAGTCTTTAGCTGGATGTTATATAGTTACTACCAGTTTGTTAATGAAAGACAGGAATGTCTTAAAACTCAGAGAATGGTACCAGGCCCCTCACCCACAAGATGTATTTTGGGATAATCTTGGCACCAGATGAGTCATCCTGGGCCATAAAACGATTGACTTGAATCTTGTAGAAAGGCAGATTACCATACAAATACTTTCATTTACATAGATTAGGAGAACAATGTCTGAGTATAACATACTGGTTTGTCAAGTCAGTTCTGAGCCTTTAGGCAGAACCAACTTGAAGACAGAGTTTGGGGTAAATGCGTAGTACATTAACATAGCTTCAGACAAATATTTCCATAAGAAAAATGCATTTGTTAGCTCAAGGTTTGAGGATAGTTAAGTTCAGGTGGAAACAGGTGTCATTATGGCAACACAGTATTTTAAGAGAAACCTCTTTTTAGATTTGTATGGAGAAGGGGAAAAAATATATCACTAGTTTGTTTCCTCCTGCTGCTTAAGAGAGAGATAAAAAAAATGTCTGACATTTGCAGCCTATTTCCTTCATTTGGAGACCCCTGGCTTTCCTGCCTGTTACCCTCTCATTACCATCTGTCAATTGCAATTCTTTTGTTTGCTGTGACAATGAGGAAACAAAAGTCCTGAAATTTTTCCTCCATCCACTGTCTCCATCGCACTCATTGGGCTGTGCTAAGACCCTGCTTGTCCATGACCAAGGGCAGTGAGTCTGCCACTCCTCTCTGCCTGGTGAGCAATGATGGCCGAAGCTCCAGCCTCAGAATTGGCAGAAAGACTCCAGCCAGAGCCTCCTGTTGGAGATGATTACTCTGGGAGGAGACATAGGTATGGAGCCTGCTGGACATGGACCCACAACCTGAAGGGCTGGAGACACAGGCTGACTCTTTACAGTTTTGTGGCCTTGAAAGCTTGATACACAGAGCTCCTAATTAGCCAGACTGATCCATGAACTGCATTCCCTGAAGACTTCACAATCTTTGGAGAACCACAAGAAAATCAGTGTCTGTCAACTCAATTACTCTGAGCCCTACCCCTTCCAAGGGGGAAGTTCACTTGGCCTGCTCTCATCACATATCCAAAAGGAAGGCCCTTGCTATAAAGTTCAGACTTGTTATTTTCTCAGCTAAAAATTCAATTGCAATATTGAGTACTGAAACTGCCTCAATGATGAAATAATATCAGGAATATTGGGATCTTTGTTGTTAATGTTTACCATGCTAAAATCTGACAATCTTTCCATGTTTGAACACTTTGATATGACCAAGGAGAGCTTCACACTTTTCTTAATCTAAGTCCTTCTAATTCATTGTGGAGTTTAGTCCTTAGTAATATTTTGTTGCTATTTTAAGTTATAACCTTGTTTTATTTATTGCTGAA
The DNA here is from genome assembly GCF_029378745.1 of Bos indicus. Taxonomy (NCBI): domain Eukaryota; kingdom Metazoa; phylum Chordata; class Mammalia; order Artiodactyla; family Bovidae; genus Bos; species Bos indicus. The sequence goes on along the minus strand of NC_091766.1, from coordinate 13,925,463 downwards.
ATTGTTTTATACTTGCGTTGTAGAAAATAATTGAATTGTATATTTCCATTGTCCACCACTCTATTCGAAGTTGCTCAGTTGTGTCTGACTCTTTGTGATCCCATGGGCTAGACAGTCCATGGAATTCTCCAGGCCAGAATACTGGAGGGGGTAGCCATTCCCTTCTCCAGGGTATCTTCCCAACCCAGGGATCAAATCCAGGTCTTCCGCATTGCAGGTGGATTCTTTGCCAGCTAAGTCATCAGGGAAGCCCGTTTTTCTAGAGTGGAAGTATATCATCTGAAATTATTTATCATTGTGTTTTTTCCCTTTTCACAGTCTACCTCTCCTTATAACACAATAAAATATTGATAGAGTGGAAACAAACAAAGAAAAAAAAAAGCAATTTAAAACTGGGCAAAAAATGTGAATAGACATTTTCAAAATACAATATACAAATTATCAACTGGCACATGAAAAATGCTCAACACCACTAATTATCAGGGAAATGCCAATCAAAACCACAGAGAGATATCACTTCAGACTTGTCAGAATGGCTATTATACAAAAGATGAGATAAATGGTGATGAGGATATGGAGCAAAGGGAACACTCCTCCACTTCTGTTTGAGAATAAAATTGGTGCAGCCAGTATGGAAAACAGTATAGAGACTCCTCAAAAATTAAAAATAGAACCACTAGCAATTCCACTTCTGGATATGGAAGAAAATGAAAACACTAATATGAAAAGATATTTGCACCCATATGTTCATTGTAGCATCATTTACAACAGCCAAGATAAGGAAGAAGCCTAACTGCCCATCAACAGATGAATGGATTAAGAGACATGGTATATTTATACACACAATAGCATATTACTCAGCCATGAAAAAGAATTCTATCTTGCAATTTGCAACAATGTGAATGGACCTAGAGGGTATTATGCTAAGTAAAATAAGTCCAACAGAGAAAGGAAAGTACTGTGTGATTTCACTTATATGTGGAATCTAAAAATAAAAAACAAGTAAATATAATTAAATAGAAACATTCATAGGCATAGAGAACAAATGGGTGGTTGACAGGGGGAGAGGGGAATAGAAATAGGTGAAGACATTAAGAGGTACAAAGTTTTAGTTTACAAAATAAATAAGTCACTGATATAAAATGTACCATGTAGGAAATGTAGTTGATAACTATGTTATATCTTTGTATGGTGACAGATGGCAACTAGACTTAGCATGATGGTCATTTTGAAATGTATAGAAATATTAAATCATTATATTGTGTACCAGGAACTAACATAGTATTGTAGGTCAATTATACATCAAAAAACAAACATACAAGCTCTAGAAAAATAAATACAATTTGTGGCTACCAGAGGTGGGAGTTGGAGAAGAGAGAATTGGATGAAGGTAGTCAAAAAGTACAAACTCTTAGTTATAAAATTTAGCTACTATAATATAAAGCTACTAAACACACTGCTATACTTAAAATGGATAACCAACAAGGTTCTACTGTACATCACAGGAAACTCTGCACAATGATATGTGGCAACCTGGATGGGTTGGGAGTTTGGGGGAGAATGGATACATGTATATATATGGCTCAGTCCCTTTGCTGTCCACCTGAAACTATCATAACATTGTTAATCAACTATAACCCAATACACAATAAAAAGTTAAAAAATTAAGTTCTAGGGGTATAATGTACAACACGTACAAAGATAATACTGTTATACATTATATATAAAAGTTGATAAAAGTAAATCCTGAGTTCTCACAACAAAGAAAAGTGTTTTTTTCCCCCTGTTTCTTTAATGTTCTATCGATATGAGATGAAAGTTATTCAATAAACCCATTTTGGTCATTGTTTCATGATGTGTTGAAGTCAAATCATGTGTTAAGTCAAACCTTTGATGTGTTAAGTCAAATCTTAAACTTATACAATACTGTATGTCAGTTATCTCTCAATAAAACTGGGTTGAGGAGAAAAAGATTGAGTGACTCTCATGGCACCATTGCTAATAGTCTAGTGAAAGTGTTAGACACTCAGTCATGTCTGACTCTGCAACTGCATGGGCTGTAGCCCACCAGGCTCGTCTGTCCCTGGGATTCTCTAGGCAAGAATACTGAAGTGGGTTGCCATTCCCTTCTCCAGGGGATCTTCTCGACCCAGGGATCAAACCCTGGTCTCCTGCATTGCAGGCAGATTCTTTACTGTACTAGTATCTGGGTTCAGTTCAGCTCAGTCCAGTCACTCAGTCGTGTCTGACTCTTTGTGACCCCATGAACTGCAGCACACCAGGCCTCCCTGTCCATCACCAACTGCCGAAGTTTACCCAAATTCATGTCCATTGAGTCGGTGATGCCATCCAACCATCTTATCCTCTGTTGTCTCCGTCTCCTCCTGCCCTCAATCTTTCCCAGCATCAGGATCTTTTCAAATGAGTCAGCTCTTCGCATCAGATGGCCGAAGTATTGGAGTTTCAGCTTCAGCATCAGTCCTTCCAATGAACACCCAGGACTGATTTCCTTTAGGATGGACTGGTTGGATGCCCTTGTAGTCCAAGGGACTCTCAAGAGTCTTCTCCAACACCACAGTTCAAAAGCATCAATTATTCTTTATAGCCCAACTCTCACATCCATACATGACTACTGGAAAAGCCATAGCCTTGACTAGATGGGCCTTTGTTGACAAAGTAATGTCTCTGCTTTTTAATATGTTGTCTAGGTTGGTCATAACTTTCCTTCCAAGGAGTAAGCGTCTTTTAATTTCATGGCTGCAATCACCATCTGCAGTGATTTTGGAGCCCCCCAAAATAAAGTCAGCCACTATTTCCATCGTTTCCCCATCTATTTGCCATGAAGTGATGGGACCGGAAGCCATGTTCTTAGTTTTCTGAATGTAGTATCTGGATATCTGGATTCAAACTAGGCAGTCTAGCCTCAGCTCCAACATTCTTAATCACTAAGATGCAGAATTGTATTCAGTTTGAATCTGTGAGTTAAATACATTTCCAATTTTTTGCATTATCATAAAATGCATAATTAATATTCTTGTAGGTTTCCTCATTTACATGTGCAAATGTTCTTCCATAATAGCTAATGAGGGACTTCCCTGGTAGTCCAGTGGTTAACACCTCACCTTCCAATGCAGGGGATGAGAGTTTGATCCCTGGTTGGGGAGCTAAGATCCCATATACCTCACCAAAACATAAAACAGAAGTAATATTGTAACACATTCAATATTTCTGTGGATGGTTGAAAAGCTTTCTTTTGCTTGCCTAGTAGATGCCAAGTGAAGGTCACCCCACAATGCTGTTTCAGCCCCAGTTGACCCTAGCAGTTCCCTAACCAACCACACATAGCTTGCTTTTCCTAACTGGTACTTCAGAATTCTCTGATCTCTGGAGGCAGTATAGTGTAATCATAAAAACCATGGGTTCTGGATTAAGACATAGTTCCACTACATACTAAAAATACAACACTGGCCAGTCATTTGAGTTCATTTGTGCTGTTTCACTGTGTATGTTATGTGGATAATAAATATCTCTTGTCTTTAGACAATAGCCATTCTGACAAGTGTGAAGTGATATTGTATGTGGGTGTTTTTAAGATTTATGTATTTATTTTTGGCTGCCATCCAATGCAGTGGGCATGAGTACAATCCCTAGTGCAGGAATTAAGACATCATATTTTACACCACGTGGCCAAAAATAAATAAATAAAAATAAGGAAAATAAAAAAAAATATCCTCAGCTCAGGACACATGCAAATCTAATTGAATCAGAATCTTTGGCAATGAGACTCAGTTGTCAGTATATTTTAAAATTTATTTTATTGTAGTATAGTTGATTTACAATGTTGGGAAATAGTATTTTTAAGCCTTCCAGATGATTTTGATAAAAGCCAAGGCTGAGAAGCAGTGACATGCACCTTCATACATAGACTGCATGCAAAAAATTAAAACATAGTAATCAACTGGAAAACAAACAACAGCTTTGGGAAAAATATATATTTAAATCTGTAAAAAGGGAGTTTTTTCATCTTTCTAGAATGTGGATCACCATGATAAGCTAGATACTCCTCGTTAGGTATAATAAGATTCAGTCATGCAGTAGTTCTAACGTCTACAGAATCCCAGGATACTCTCCCAGCCCCATTAAAAACATACCAAAAGAAGTAATATTCAGGTGTAAAACAAGGAGAGACAGGTCCTACGAGCTACAAGAATGATATCATGAAAGAGGTAGAATTTTCAGGTGTTAATGTTGCTACATTTTCCAACCTACACTCTAAATGGGTGGCACAGGCAATGAGATTAGAACATTTTTCTGGAAAACCTCCACATGGTCCTTTTGATGTGTCTGTTCCTCAGACTGTAGATGAAGGGGTTCAGCATGGGGATGACCACAGTGTACATCACTGAGGCCACTGCACCCTGCCTGGGAGATTGTGAGATGGTTGGGCTGAGGTACACACCAAGGCCAGTTCCATAAAATAAGCAAACAACTGCCAGATGAGAAGCACAGGTGGAGAAGGCTTTATACCTCCTACTTGATGGGACTCTCAGAATGGAGGAAAGAATTTTGTAGTAAGAGAAAAAGATTCCTGAGAAAGGTAGAAAAACAAAAATGGCACCATCAAAATACGTGACTATGTTATTGGTGAAAGTATCAGAACAAGCAAGCTTGAGGAGCTGAGAAGGCTCACAGAAGAAATTAGAAATGTCAACATTCTTAAAGTAGGTAAGTTGTAGCACAATCAGATTGTGCACCTGGGAGTCCAAAAGGCTAAGAAAAAAAGACACCAAAACTAAGAAGCAGCAGAGGCGAGGGTTCATGATGACCATGTAGTGTAGTGGGTGACAGATGGCCACAAACCTGTCATAGGCCATCACAGTAAGAAGCAGACAATCCATACATCCAAAAAGGATAAAAATAGACATCTGTGTCAGGCAGCCTGCATAGGAGATGACTCTGCTGTGAGTTAGGATGTTCACAATCATCTTGGGGACCGTGGTGGAGGCAAAACCGATGTCAGCCAAGGAGAGGTTGGAGAGGAAGAAATACATGGGGTTGTGGAGGTGGGAGTCAGAGGTTACAGTGAAGATGATGAGCAGGTTCCCCAGCATGGTGACTAGGTACATGGCCAGGAACAGGACCCAGAGCAAAGGCTGCAGTTCTGGATCGTCTGAGAGGCCCAGGAGGAAGAATTCTGAGACACTGGTTAGATTTCCAGTTCTGTGTAGCTCAGACACCTTTGGAAAAAGAAAAAAAGGCTGGAAAAATAGGAAATATGTAAATCGTCATGCAGTCCTGCATCATATTTTGGATTCAAGCAATTCATTTCTAAGAGTATACATCTGAGTACCTTCAGCAATTGGAAAAGGAAAGAGCAACCCACTCCATTGTTCTTGCCTGGAGAATTCCATGGATGAGGGAGCCTGGCGGCTTACAGTTTACGGGGCCACTAAGAATTGGACACAACTGGGTGGCAGCACCTTCAGCGATATTTCTCAGTATGAGAAATTCTGTCTTAGAATCGTTTCCTCATTGGCTTCTATGTTATTCATTTTTGTCTATACACTCTTAGATTATAAAACTTCATGAAAAGTGAAAGGAAACAAGAACATTAGAGACAATACATCCATGATCTCAGTTAAATACAGCCTACTTTTAAAGAAATAACAGAACGAGAGATTCCCTTCTTCTTCTAAGAAAATATATAATTATTAAAATATAAAGAAATTATGTCATTTATATAAATCTTATTTTCTTCAAATACAATTCTAGATATTTCCTTAATTTAGAATATTTACAAATATCTATGAAATGCAGAACTATGTCATCTGGATTCTAAATTAAAAATGAATTTTCATAATCAGAACACAGTTTATTTGATATTCAGAGTTTTATCATCTTTGATTTTCTGTCTTCCCTCTTCATGAAATGGGGATTACTCAAATATCAGAGTTGTCTTTTAGAAGTCATTTAGTATATACTTCATATCTTTGGTGGACTTCAAATTTCAATCAATATTGTTTAATTAATTGCATATGGTGCTGGAGTGGTGTGCTGGAGCAGCAAGCCCCTGAGAGGAGATACCCCACGTCCAAGGTCAGAGAAACCCCAGTAAGGTGGTAGGCTCTGGAATGGCTGTGAGGAGATACCCCACGTTCAAGGGCAAAGGAGAAGTCCCAGCAAGATGGTAGGAGGGGCGAATTTGCATTTGGAATCAAACCCCATTTCCGCCAGAGATGCTAAGAGGGCTCAAACAAACCTTGTGCACACCAGGACCCAGAGACCCCCACAGAGACTGAGACAGAACTGTGTTTGAGCATCTCTGTGGAGGTATGGGTCATCAGTGGACTGCCACAGGGACAGGGCTCTGGATGCAGCAGACTTGGGTATGGCACAAAACCTCTTGGAGGAGGTTGCCATTAACCTCACCATAGAGCTGCCAGAACTTACACAGGACTGGGAAATAGATTCTCAGAGGGCACCACAGAACTTTGTGCGCCAGGACCCAGGAGTAAGGAGCAGTGACCCTACAAGAGACTGACTCAGACTTGCCTGTGTGTGTCCAGGAGTCTCCAGCAGAGGTGTGGGTCAGTGGTGGCCTGCTGCAGGGTTGGGGGCACTGAGTGTAGCAGTACCTGCATGGGATCTTTTGAAGGAGGTCATCATTATCTTCATTACCTCTACCATAGTTTGGCCCCAGCTAAATAGCAGGGAGGGAACACAGCTCCACCCATCAACAAAAATTTGGATTAAGGATTTACTAAGCATAGCCCCTCCCATTAGAACAAGACTCAGATTTCCTCTCAGTCAGTCTCTCCCATCAGGAAGCTTCCATAAGCCTCTTATCCTTCTCCATCAGAGAGCAGACAGACTGAAAACCACAATCAAAGAAAACTAACCAATCTAATCACATGGATCATAGCCTTGTCTAACTCAATGAAACTGTGAGCCATGCCATGCAGGGCCACCCAAGACGGACGGGTCATGTGGAGAGTTCTGACAGAATGTGGTCCGCTGGAGAAGGGAATGGCAAACCACTTCAGTATTTTTGCCTTGAGAACCCCATGAACAGTATGAAAAGGAAAAAAGATAGGACACTGAAAGATGAACTCCCCAGAGCGGTAGGTGCCCAACATGCTGCTGGAGATCAGTGGAGAAATAACTCCGAAAGAATGAAGAGATGGAGCCAAAGCAAAAACAAAAACAGTTGTGAATGTGACTGGTGATGGAAGCAAGGTCTGATGCTGTAAGAGCAATATTGTACAGGAACCTGGAATGTCAGGTCCATGAATCAAGGCAAATTGGATGTGGTCAAACAGGAGATGGCAAGAGTGAACGTCAACATTCTAAGAATCAGTGAAATAAATATGGACTGGAATGGGTGAATTTAACTCAGATGACCATTATATCTACTACTGTGGGCAAGAATACCTTAGAAGAAATGGAGTAGCCATCATAGTCTACAAAAGAGTCTGAAATGCAGTACTTGGATGCATTCTCAAAAATGACAGATGATCTCTGTTCATTTCCAAGGCAAACCATTCAACATCAGGGTAATCCAAGTCTATTCCATGACCAGTAATGCTGAAGAAGCAGAAGTTGAACAGTTCTATGAAGACCTCAGTTCAGTTCAGTTCAATTGCTCAGTCGTGTCCGACTCTTTGTGACCCCATGCACACACCATGCGTCCTCCACCCCAGGCCTCCCTGTCCATCACCAACTCCCTGGAGTTTACCCAAACTCATGTCCATTGAGTTGGTGATGCCATCCAACCATCTCATCCTCTGTTGTCCCCTTCTTCTCCTGCCCTCAATCTTTCCCAGCATCAGGGTCTTTTCAAATGAGTCAGGTCTTCGCATCAGGTGGCCAAAGTATTGCAGTTTCAGCTTCAACATCAATCCTTCCAATGAACACTCAGGACTGATCTCCTTTAGGATGGACTGGTTGGATCTCCTTGCAGTCCAAGGGGCTCTCAAGAGTCTTTTCCAACAACACAGTTCAAAATTATCAGTTCTTCAGTGCTCAGCCTTCTTTATGGTCCAACTCTCCCATCCATACATGACTACTGAAAAAACCATAGCCTTGACTAGAAGGACCTTTGTTGCCGAAATAATGTCTCTGCTTTTAATATGCTGTCTAGGTTGGTCATAACTTTCCTTCCAAGGAGTAAGCGTCTTTTAATTTCATGGCTGCAATCACCATCTGCAGTGATTTTGGAGCCCCCCAAAATAAAGTCAGCCACCGTTTCCACTCTTTCCCCCTCTATTTACCATGAAGTGATGGGACCAGATGCCATGATCTTCGTTTTCTGAATGTTGAGCTTTAAGACAACTTTTTCACTCTCCTCTTTCACTTTCATCAAGAGGCTCTTTAGTTCTTATTCACTTTCTGCCATAAGAGTGGTGTCATCTGCATATCTGAGGTTAGTGATATTTCTCCTGGCAATCTTGATTCCAGCTTGTGCTTCATCCAGCCCACCATTTCTCATGATGTATTCTGCATATAAGTTAAAAAAGCAGGGTGACAATATATAGCATTGATGTACTTCTTTTCCTATTTGGAACCAATCTGTTGTTCCATTAAGACCTAGAAGACCTTTTAGAACTAGCACCCAAAAAAGATGTCCTTTTCATTATAGGGGACTGGAATGCTAAAGTAGGAAGTCAAGAAACACCTGGTGTAACAGGCAAAATTGGCCTTGGAGTACAGAATGAAGCAGGGCAAAGGCTAACAGAGTTTTGCCAAGAGAACACACTGGTCATAACAAACACCCTTTTCCAACAACACAGGAGAAGACGCTACACAAGGACATCACCAGACTGTCAACACCAAAATCAGATTGATTATATTCTTTGCAGCCAAAGATGGAGAAGCTCTATACAGTCAGCAAAAAGAAGAGCAGGAGCTGACTGTGGCTCAGACCATGAACTCCTTATTGCCAAATTCAGACTAAAATAGAAGAACGTAGGGAAAACCATTAGACCATTCAGGTATGATCTAAGTCAAATCCCTTTATGATTATACAGCAGAAGTGAGAAATAGATTTAAGGGACTAGATCTGATAGAGTGCCTGATGAACTATGAACAGAGGTTCGTGACTGCCGGGGTCCAGCCCCAGCAGGATCCAGGGGTACCCTAAGGATGGCTTCGGCGATAAGGATAGCAAAGCGGAGAGATCAGAGGCTTGATCTTCCTTGATTAACACAGAAAGCCAATAAAGCTCCTGTGTTCCAAGGAGTCATCCTGAAAGAAGAACAGAGAGAGAAAAGGAGGGAAAAGGGGAAAAAAAAAAGAATGACACGGGGAGACCAAGCTTTGGTGAGCTAGGTCCATAACTTTATTTTCAAAAGGAACTTTTATACCTTGGCTTGTACATAGAGGGAAATGAAAGATGCAAAGTCATACAGAGTCAGCCCAAACATTACATCTGTTTTGTCTTTATCGAAACCAGGATTTTTTCTGCATACCTTTCCCATAAACAATGTTGTGTATTATATCTTCTGGCCTTGGAGGCCTATGGACATTTTATGACCCTTTTTTGATAAAGGCTGATCAGCCAGAAAACTTGTTTTCCCTTAAAGTGTTTCTTCTTTATTTCTCCCAGCCTCAGAAAGTGCTAAACAGAGTTACATTCTCACGGAGCAAAGGTGCAGTGGGCCACAACAAAGAAAGAACCAATTAGCTCAAAGGTCTGATGTGGTTAATTCCAAGGCTGCTGCTTGTTTTTCTTACATTCCAACTATGTTAACTAATGCACTCCCAGGTGCACAATGGATAAGGGATATGGGCACTTGGCAGCAAGCATTGGCCCAATAATGAAGCCCTTTACCAGTACTATCTATTCTACTAATTTTTCATCCCTTAAAGGACTCTATGCTCATTAGGACTTTTAGAATGTTTTGGCTTCCCGTGCCTTTCAAGGTTGGGGAGTTGTGAACAATCATGTGTGCTAATATCAGAAGAGTTGGTGAAAGGCACAAAATAGTAAGACAGACAGATTTTGGTTTTGGGGTGGATGCTCGACAGATTCAGGGGGTCCCTTGAGGCCTGATCAGCTTTTTCCTGTCAGGTCTCTTCCGCATGACGTTTGTCATGGGTGGGATCTCCCGTGGTGGCTCCCAGCACGTGACATTGTACAGGAGACAGAGATCAAGACCATCCCCAAGAAAAAGAAATGCAAAAAATTCAAATGGCTGTCTGAGGAGGCCTTACAAATAGCTGTGAAAAGAAAAGAAGTGAAAAGTAAAGGAGAAAAAGAAAGACACACCCATTTGAATGCAGAGTTCCAAAGAATAGCAAGGAGAGATAAGAAAGCCTTCCTCAGTGATCAATGCAAACAAATAGAGGAAAACAACAGAATAGGAAAGACTAGAGATCTCTTCAAGAAAATTAGAGATGCCAAGGGAATGTTTCATGCAAAGATGGGCACAATAAGGAACAGAAATGGTATGGACCTAACAGAAGCAGAAGATGTTAAGAAGACGTGGCAAGAATACACAGAAGAACTATACAAAAAAGATCTTCATGACCCAGATAATCACGATGGTGTGATCACTCACCTAGAGCCAGATATCCTGGAATGTGAAGTCAAGTGGGCTGTAGGAAGCATCACTATGAACAAAGCTAGTGGAGGTGATGGAATATCAGTTGAGCTATTTCAAATCCTAAAAGATGATGCTGTGAAAGTGCTGCATTCAATATGCCAGCAAATTTGGGAAACTCAGCAGGGGCTACAAGACTGGAAAAGGTCAGTTTCATTCCAATCCCTAAGAAAGGCAATGCTGGAGAATGCTCAAACTACTGCACAATTGCACTCATGTCACATGCTAGTAAAGTAATGCTCAAAATAATCCAAGCCAGGCTTAAACAATATGTGTACCGGAAACTTCCAGATAGTCAAGCTGGTTTTAGAAAAAGCAGAGGAATCAGAGATCAAATTGCCAACATCCGCTGGATCATTGAAAAGGCAAGAGAGTTCCAGAAAAACATATACTTCTGCTTTGTTGACTATGCCAAAGCCTTTGACTGTGTGGATCACAGTAAACTATGGAAAATTCTGAAAGAGATGGGAATACCGGACCACCTGATCTGCCTCTTGAGAAACCTGTATGCTGGTCGGGAAGCAACAGTTAGAACTGGACATGGAACAACAGACTGGTTCCAAATAGGAAAAGGAGTACGTCAAGGCTATATATTGTCACCCTGCTTATTTAACTTATATGCAGAGTACATCATGAGAAATGCTGGGCTGGAGGAAGCACAAGCTGGAATCAAGATTGCTGGGAGAAATATCACTAACCTTAGATATGCAGATGACACCACCCTTATGGCAGAAAGTGAAGAGGAACCAAAGAGCCTCTTGATGAAAGTGAAAGAGGAGAGTGAAAAAGTTGGCTTAAAGCTCAACATTCAGAAAACAAAGATCATGGCATCCAGTCCCATCACTTCATGGCAAATAGATGGGGAAAGAGTGGAAACGGTGGCTGACTTTATTTTGGGGGGCTCCAAAATCACTGCAGATGGTGATTGCAGCCATGAAATTAAAAGACGCCTACTCCTTGGAAGGAAAGTTATGACCAACCTAGACAGCATATTAAAAAGCAGAGACATTATTTCGCCAACAAAGGTCCGTCTAGTCAAGGCTATGGTTTTTCCAGTGGTCATGTATCGATGTGAGAGGTGGACTGTGAAGAATTGCTGCTTTTGAACTGTGTTGTTGGAGAAGACTCTTGAGAGTCCTGTGGAGTGCAAGGAGATCCAACCAGTCCATCCTAAAAGAGATTAGTCTTGGGTGTTCATTGGAAGGACTAATGTTGAAGCTGAAACTCCAATACTTTGGCCACCTGATGCGAAAACCTGACTCATTGTAAAAGACCCTGATGCTGGGAAAGATTGAGGGCAGGAGGAGAAGAGAACAACAGAGGATGAGATGGTTGGATTGCATTACTGACTCAATGGACAGGGGTTTTGGTGGACTCCGGGAGTTGGTGATGGACAGAGAGTCCTGGCGTGCTGCAGTTCATGGGGTCGCAAAGAGTCGGACACGACTGAGCGAGTGGACTGAACTGAAAATGTAATAATATATGATTTTATGTATTTAATTTATATATTAAATAAATATTTAATTTAATTTATATATATCATATTTGTTATATTACTTATATCAATTTATTCTCAAATAATTTGGAAGAAGGTATGGCAACCCTCTCCAGTATTCTTGCCTGGAGAATCCCAAGGGCTGGGGAACTTGGCATGTTATAGTCCATGGAGTTGCAAAGAGACATGACTGATGTGACTTAACACACACACATTCTCTAATAATCCTGCAAAAATTCTTGTATCTTTCTCTGTATTGTACAATGAGAATTCGTATATATTATGTGAGTGATGATTCATTATTCAGTTTCTAACAATTGGTATATATTCAGGCTTACCAATGTTAACTTCCTGTATTTGTTGCAATAAAAAAAATCATTTTCTATGAACTAACTACCTGGTGATAATTTCTTACTATGGGCACATAGCATTTTCATCTTTTATATGTAATATTTTCAACCATAGATTTCAACACTGGACTGAAAAAACATGACTATTCATAGAAAACTCAGTAATCCACCATATTAGTGTTTATATAGTTCATGTAAATTACTGCCTCATTCCCATAATTCACAGGTAGACTCACTAAACCAAAAGAGAATGAATCAGTTCTCTGACCTTCATTTCACATCCTGGACCAATAAAGCAGGTTAGAAAAGAAACACTTATGAGCTACAGTGGAGGGGACTGACAATAGGTACATTTGTCATGGTTTTAGCCCTGGATCCTCCCTAAAACCTAGATCAAGGTTTCAACCCTGGATCTTTCACCCCCTGTATGTGGAGTGTGTATAAATCTCTCCACCTCTCTGTGCTTCTGTTCCATCCTGGAAATAAAGTGTCTACCCTCATCTACAACATATGTCACAGCTAAGGGGCATATGGAACTTATAAATATTTGGTCATTTAATAAAGAATTTAAAGCATTGTTAAGATAATGTCTTTAGTAATGAAATGCAGTACCAGATTTAATGATGTTTTCTGGTTTATATGGCAAAGAGATCAGAGCCTTCCCTGTCTCAGAACATCAGAGCATGGAATGAAATGAAATATAAAATGTGTCTCAGTCCATGCAATAATCAGATGTACCATGTCCTTCTTTTCTGACTCTTTTTTCTCCATATTTATGAAAATTTCTGCAATGATTTTTCAATCATTGAATCTTGCAGATGCTATTAAATGGAAAATAATAGGTCTCATTGAAAGTCCATGATCTAGACACAAACAAGCAATATTTTATCTTATCTCTGGTCCTATAGGATATTCTGAAAAGGATGAAACACAGCAGGACCCTGTGGTCCTTCCCTCCCTATCCTCTGCCTGCCTTTTGGCTGTGGAAAAACTTTAGTCAAAGAATAAATTTAATCAGACAAATGAGAACATGCAGAAACAAGGAAAAACAGTCAAAGGAGACCGAATAATAATAATGTTCATTAATTGTAGTCAAGAACCTTTAGTTCCTCCTCAAGGAGGAGAATATAGATAATATTCTGAGCTACATCCTGTGAGCTGTCTTATAGATACTGAAACCCTCACCAGGTGGAGAAGTTAACTACCTGATGACCAGACTGGAGCCATGACAAAGAAATGGAAATAAACCGACCCTGGAACTGAAGATGAACTGTACCTAAAACAACTGTACCTAACCCTAACCAAGATGATGCTAGTCAGGCCACCGATGACCAATTTGAAGATGACTGTCAGAGCTGACTTTACTGTTTATTCATGTAGCCCTTTCCCTCAGCTTATAAAAGCTCTTCCCTACTGACTTTCAGTGAGGGGGAATTGGCCTTTGGACAGTCACCACCCACCAGTTGCCTACATATGAAGTAAAGCAAACTTTCCTTTCCACCAACCTGGCCTGTTTACTGGCTTTTGAGCAATGGGCAGCCAGACTCTACCTTTCAGTAACAAGTCCACGATGTGGAAGTCATATTGCCTAACTTTTTTTTCTATCAAAAATGGAAGAATTTGTCCAATATTTAATTATTTTTTAAAATCTTGGTGCCTCCTCTGTAACAACAAAGTATAGGGTCTGGGGATTCAGAAATAAATGAGCTGCAGTCATTTCACATATTTGTTGCATAGAAAGCATCCATTATTTGTTTAGTCCTACTTCAATTGCATTGTATCAACAAGGAATCAACACATTTGACAATCCTACATCTCAGAGATACTATGAAATTGACCCATAATATGCTAAGAATAAGGGGAGCACACAGGATTTAAAAACAAATTGTCAGTCTCTGAATCCCCCACACTGATTTTGTTGTTTTCAGAGTTTCTGGAAGATTTAAGCAAAGGTGAAAAAGTGAAAGCGTTAGTCGCTCAGTTGTGTCCAGTGTAGCCTCTGTCCATGGAATTCTCCAGGCAAGGAAATAGGAATGGATTGCCATTTCCTTCTCCAGGGGATCTTCCCAACCCAGGGACTGAACCCAAGCCTCCTGCATTGAAGGCAGATTCTTTTTTTTTTTTATTAATTTTTTAACTTTACAATATTGTATTGGTTTTGCCATACATCAACATGAATCCGCCACAGGTATACATGTGTTCCCCATCCTGAACCCTCCTCCCCCCTCCCTCCCCGTACCATCCCTCTGGGTCATCCCAGTGCACCAGCCCCAAGCATCCAGTATCGTGCATCGAACCTGGACTGGTGACTCGTTTCATATATGATATTATACATGTTTCAGTGCCATTCTCCCAAATAATCCCATCCTCTCCCTCTCCCACAGAGTCCATAAGACTGTTCTATACATCAGTGTCTCTTTTGCTGCCTTGTATACAGGGTTATTGCTACCATCTTTCTAAATTCCATATATATGTGTTAGTATACTGTATTGGTGCTTTTCTTTCTGGCTTACTTCACTCTGTATAATAGGCTCCAGTTTCATCCACCTCATTAGAACTGATTCAAATGTATTCTTTTTAATGGCTGAATAATACTCCATTGTGTATATGTACCACTGCTTTCTTATCCATTCATCTGCTGATGGACATCTAAGTTGCTTCCATGTCCTGGCTATTATAAACAGTGCTGCGATGAACATTGGGGTACACGTGTCTCTTTCAATTCTGGTTTCCTTGGTGTGTATGCCCAGCAGTGGGATTGCTGGATCATAAGGCAGTTCTATTTCCAGTGTTTTAAGGAATCTCCACACTGCAATCCATAGTGGCTCTACTAGTTTGCATTCCCACCAGCAGTGTAAGAGGGTTCCCTTTTCTCCACACCCTCTCCAGCATTTATTGCTTGTAGACTTTTGGATAGCAGCCATTCTGACTGGCGTGAAATGGTTCCTCATAGTGGTTTTGATCTGCATTTCTCTGATAATGAGTGATGTTGAGCATCTTTTCATGTGTTTGTTAGCCATCTGTATGTCTCCTTTAGAGAAATGTCTGTTTAGTTCTTTGGCCCATTTTTTGATTGGGTCATTTATTTTTCTGGAATTGAGCTGTAGGAGTTGCTTGTATATTTTTGAGATTAGTTGTTTGTCAGTTGCTTCATTTGCTATTATTTTCTCCCCTTCTGAAGGCTGTCTTTTCACCTTGCTTATAGTTTCCTTTGTTGTGCAGAAGCTTTTAAGTTTAATTAGGTCCCATTTACTTATTTTTGCTTTTATTTCCAATATTCTGGGAGATGGGTCATAGAGGATCCTGCTGTGATGTATGTCAGAGAGTGTTTTGCCTATGTTCTTCTCTAGGAGTTTTATTGAAGGCAGATTCTTTACTGTCTGAGCCACAAGGGAAGCCAAAGGTACCGAGGTCTAATCAGAGACACATCTGAGGTATATTTATTAATGTTTTCATTTTCCTGAGTACAAATGAACAACAAAACTCTGACTTTATATTTCCTTTTGTGATTGAGTAGCTGGATTATAAGTGTGGATAAGGAAGTAAGCAGTTAAAATCCAGGAGCAGGATAAGCAGGGAGACCTGCCTTGAAGTGTCTGGGTTCCTTCTCTCTATGAATTTGCCTGTGATCTTAACCACCCACCCTTCCTCCGAGTGATGCAGCAAGTGGAGCCTACTGCATTCTCCAAAAAATTCCAAAGGGAAGGGCATGGTAATCAGGGAGTCTCTGCCAGGACTGCCCAGTCATGTCATTCTGGGTTTGCAGGGGGAAGGTTGTCCAGGTGCTCTGTGTCTGGAGTCAGTCTGCCCAGATTGACAGGCTTCAAATCTGGCTCCAATCCTATCTAACTCATGAGCTGCTACAAGTTACAGAAAATGTAGCGAGCCTTTCCTCTTCTTAAAGTGCTAATGAGGGCTTCCTTTATGGTCCAGTGGTTAAGAATCCACCTGCCAATGCAGAGGACATGGATTTGACCCCCGTTCCAGGATTCCACATGCCCTGGGGCAAGTAAGCCTCTCTGTCGCAACTACTGAGTCCCTTTTCCTAGAGCCCGTGCTCCACAACAAGAGAAACCACAAGAAGCCTGAGCACTGCAACTAGAGAGTAGCCCCCTCTCTCTGCAACTAGAGAAAGCCTGTGTGCAGCAACAAAGACCCAGGACAGCCCAAAGGGGAAAAAAAGTATTAATGATATGTCTACACTTATAATTTGGAGGTGTTATGCAAATGAATTCCATCACCCCAGCTTTGTTCGTAGTGGTGCTTGCTGAGGCCCACTTGACTTCATTCCAGTTGAGCTATTTCAAATCCTAAAAGATGATGCTGTGAAAATGCTGCATTCAGTATGCCAGCAAATTTGGAAAACTCAGCAATGGCCACAGGACTAGAAAAGGTCAGATTTCATTCTAACCCCAAAGAAAGGCAATACCAAAGAATGCTCAAGCTACCACACAATTGCACTCACCTCACACACTAGCAAAATAATGCTCAAAATTCTCCAAGCCAGGATTCAAAAGTACGTGAATCATGAACTTCCAGATGCTCAAGCTGTATTTACAAAAGACAGAGGAACCAGAGATCAAATTGCCAACATCTGTTGGATCATATAAAAAGCAAGAGAGTTCCAGAAAAACATCTACTTCTGCTTTATTGATTATGTCAAAGCCTATTACTGTGTGGATCACAATAAACTGTGAGAAATTCTTCAAGAGATGGGAATACCAGACCACCTGACCTGCCTCCTGAAAAATCTGTATGCAGGTCAAGAAGCAACAGTTAGAACTGGACGTGGAATAACAGACTGGTTTCAAATTGGGAAAGGGCTACGTCAAGGCTGCATATTGTCACCCTGCTTATTTAACTTATATACAGAGTACATCATGAGAAACGCTGGGCTGGAAGAAGCACAAGGTGGAATCAAAATTGCTGGAAGAAATATCAATAACCTCAGATATGCAGATGATACCACCCTTATGGCAGAAAGTGAAGAACTAAAGAGCCTCTTGATGAAAGTGAAAGAGGGGAGTGAAAAAGTAGGTTTAAAATTCAACATTCAGAAAACTAAGATCATGGCATCCATTTCCATCACTTCGTGACAAACAGATGGGGAAACAGTGGAAACAGTGACGGATTTCATTTTTTTGGGCTCCAAAATAATTGCAGATGGTGACTGCAACCATGAAATTAAAAGGCGCTTTCTCCTTGGAAGAAAAGTTATGACCAACTTAGACAGCTTATTAAAAAACAGAGACATTACTTTGCTAACAAAGGTCTGTCTAGTCAAAGTTATGGTCTTTTCAGTAGTCATGTATGGATGTGAGAGTTGGACCATAAGGAAAGCTGAGCGCAGAAGAATTGGTGCTTTTGAACTGTGATGTTGGAGAAGACTCTTGAGAGTCCCTTGGACTCCAAGGAGATCCAACCAGTCCATCCTAAAAGGAAATCAGTCCTGAATATTCATTGGAAGGACTGATGCTGAAGCTGAAACTCCAATACTTTGGCCACCTGATGTGAAGAACTGACTCATTTGAAAAGACCCTGATGTTGGGAAAGACTGAAGGTGGGAGGAGACGGGGATGACAGAGGACGAGATGGTTGGATGGCATCACTGACTCGATGGACATTAGTCTGAGCCAGCTCCAGGAGTTGGTTATGGACAGGGAATCCTGGTGTGCTACAGTCCATGGGGTTGCAAAGAGTTGGACATGACTGAGTGACTGAACTGAACTGAATGCAAATGAAATCAAACAACATACGTAAAACACAGACCTCAGTGCCTGGCACTAGGGATGACCTCAGGAACAGTACATGATATTATGGCTAATGTCATCCTCCTTATCACACTCATCACTGCTTTCAGGATCATTAGAAGTGCCCATGGGAATTTTACAGAGACCCATGTGCTGCTGCAATTGGAGAGATGCCAGACAGAACCAGAACCAATGAGGGTGGACGTAGCCCTCTGAATGAGAGCTCTCACAAGCTAACCAGTACCAAGAACTTTAACTTCATAGGGCTGTGATCCCAAATCTTGTATATCAGTGCCCTCTCATCTTTCCATCTCTATTGTCATGTTTGTTCCTCCTAAACAGGAAATATTGCTCCCAGTGGTCCCTCCTTCAATCACAGTCTCCCCTTCAACACTTACTGGGCTGGGCTGCATCTCTGCTGGAGCACGACCAAGGGGCACAGACTCAGCCCCTCTCCTGCCTGGTGTGTGATGAAGTCTCAGGGTCCCTTTTCAGGGTGGGCAGGAAGACAGATTCAGGTGGGGAACTTCTAACACAGGTGCTCCCAAATGGAGGAAAGACATGTATAGAACCACACACTTAAAACTGGCAAACTTATGTGTAGATGGCACCAGCTAATTATTTAAAATGGTATGACCTATGACTTAATGCACAAAGGGCATAATTAGCCAATTGGTATGTTGTCCCAATCTCTGGAGACTTGTTAATATTAATGGAAAAGAAAAAAAAATGAGAAAAGTTAATATCCTTAGGAGGGTCTGGGACCCTCTCTCCTCAGGTGGAAGTCCTCCACTTCTACTTCTTCCTTCCAACTTGCAGGATTTTAACATAAAATTCAAACTTCTTTTTTTTTTTTTTTTCAATTTAACCACTTAGTGTGAAATTTTGATATCTGTAAATCAATTGTATTTCATGTGAAATCTATGCAGCTTTAGGTCTACAACAAATATTTGATATTTTTCATTTTCTTAGTTATTATTTGTCTCTAAGGATAACTTGGGGCTTCCCTTGTAGCTCAGTCAGTAAAGAATCTGCCTGAAATGTAGGAGACCCAGGTTTGATTCCTGGGTAGGGAAGATCTCCTGGACAAGAAAATGGCAACCCATTCCAGTATTCTTGCCTGGAGAATCTCATGGACAGAGGAGCCTGACAGGCTACAGTCCATAGGGTTACAAGAGTCAGACATGACTTAGCAACTAAACCACCACCAAGGATAGCTTATTTTCTTTTTCTTAGCCTTTGCTTTGGTTGGCATTTTATAGGATGGAGATTTACATGTTTTTATTATTTGCTTATTTGAATATGTCATCAGCTCTAGTTTTTACTCTAATTGCATACATTGGCATATTAGATAGCTGCTGATTTTTTATTTTATTTAATTAATTAATTTATTTCAATCGGAGGCTAATTACTTTACAATATTGTAGTGGTTTTGCCATACATTGACATGAATCTGCCATGGGTGTACATGTGTTCCCCATCCTGAACCCTCCTCCCACCTCCTTTCCCACCCCATCCCTCTGGGTGATCCCAGTGCACCAGCCCTGAGCACCCTGTCTCATGCATCAAACCTGGACTGGCAATTCGTTTCTTATATGATAATATAC
Organism: Bos indicus; assembly: GCF_029378745.1. Lineage (NCBI taxonomy): Eukaryota > Metazoa > Chordata > Mammalia > Artiodactyla > Bovidae > Bos > Bos indicus. The sequence goes on along the minus strand of NC_091766.1, from coordinate 13,905,660 downwards.
ATGTTTCAATGCCTTTCCCACAAATCATCCCTTCCTTGCCCTCTCCCACAGAGTCCAAAAGGCTGCTCTATACATCCGTGTTTCTTTTGCTGTCTTGCATATAGGTTTATCATTACTATCTTTCTAAATACCATATATATGTGTTAGTATACTGTATTGGTGTTTTTTTTTTTTTTTTTCTGGCTTACTTCACTCTGTAAGTAAGCTCCAGTTTCATCCAGCGCATTAGAACTGATTCAAATGTATTCTTTTTAATGGCTGAGTAATTGTGTATATGTACCACTGCTTTCTTATCCATTCATCTGCTAATGGACATCTAGGTTGCTTCCATGTCCTGGCTATTATAAACAGTGCTGCGATGAACATTGGGGTACATGTGTCTCTTTCAATTCTGGTTTCCTTGGTGTGTATGCCCAGCAGTGGGATTAATGGGTCATAAGGCAGTTCTATTTCCAGTTTTTTAAGAAATCTCCACACTGTTCTCCATAGTGGCTGTACTAGTTTGCATTCCCACCAACAGTGTAAGAGGGTTCCCTTTTCTCCACACTCTCTCCAGCATTTATTGCTTGTAGACTTTTGGATCGCAGCCATTCTGACTGGTGTGAAATGGTACCTCACTGTGGTTTTGATTTGCATTTCTCTGATAATGAGTGGTGTTGAGCATCTTTTCATGTGTTTGTTAGCCATCTGTATGTCTTCTTTGGAGAAATGTCTGTTTAGTTCTTTGACCCATTTTTTGATTGAATTGTTTATTTTTCTGGAATTGAGCTGCAGGAGTGGCTTGTATATTTTTGAGATTAATTGTTTGTCAGTTGCTTCATTTGCTATTATTTTCTCCCCTTCTGAAGGCTGTCTTTTCACCTTGCTTATAGTTTCCTTTGTTGTGCAGAAGCTTTTAAGTTTAATTAGGTCCCATTTGTTTATTTTTGCTTTTATTTCCAATATTCTGGGAGGTGGGTCATAGAGGGTCCTGCTGTGATTTATGTCAGAGAGTGTTTTGCCTATATTCTCCTCTAGCAGTTTTATAGTTTCTGGTCTTATGTTTAGATCTTTAATCCATTTTGAGTTTATTTTTGTGTATGGTGTTAAAAAGTGTTCTAGTTTTATTCTTTTACAAGTGGTTGACCAGTTTTCCCAGCACCACTTGTGAAAGAGATTGTGTTTTCTCCATTGTATATTCTTGCCTCCTTTGTCAAAGATAAGGTGTCCATAGGTGCGTGGATTTATCTCTGGGCTTTCTATTTTGTTCCATTGGTATATTTTTCTGTCTTTGTGCCAGTACCATACTGTCTTGATGACTGTGGCTTTGTCGTAGAGCCTGAAGTCAGGCAGGTTGATTCCTCCAGTTCCATTCTTCTTTCTCAAGATTGCTTTGGCTATTAGAGGTTTTTTTGTATTTCCATACAAATTGTGAAATTATTTGTTCTAGCTCTGTGAACAATATCGTTGGTAGCTTGATAGGGATTGCATTGAATTTATAGATTGCTTTGGGTAGTATACTCATTTTCACTATATTTATTCTTCTGATCCATGAACATGGTATATTTCTCCATCTATTAGTGTCCTCTTTGATTTCTTTCACCAGTGTTTTATAGTTTTATACATATAGGTCTTTTGTTTCTTTAGGTAGATATATTTCCAAGTATTTTATTCTTTTCATTGCAATGGCGAATGGAATTGTTTCCTTAATTTCTCTTTCTATTTTCTCATTATTAGTGTATAGGATTATTATTGTATAGGATCTGTGTGTTGATTTTATATTCTGCAACTTCACTATATTCATTTATTAGCTCTAGTAATTTTCTGTTGGAGTCTTTAGGGTTTTCTATGTAGAGGATCATGTCATCTGCAAACAGTGAAAGTTTTACTTCTTCTTTTCCAACTTGGATTCCTTTTATTTCTTTTTATGCTCTGATTGCTGTGGCCAAAACTTCCAAAACTATGTTGAATAGAAGTGATGAGAGTAGGCACCCTTGTCTTGTTCCTGACTTTAGGGGAAATGCTTTCAATTTTTTACCTTTGAGGATAATGTTTGCTGTGGGTTTGTCATATATAGCTTTTATTATGTTGCGGTATGTTCCTTCAATTCCTGCTGTCTGGAGGTTTTTTTTTTTTTTTTTTTTATCATAAATGTATGTTGAATTTTGTCAAAGGCTTTCTCTGCATCTATTGAGATAATCATATAGCTTTTATTTTTCAGTTTGTTAATGTGGTGTATTACATTGATTGATTTGCGGATATTGAAGAATCCTTACATCCCTGGGATAAAGCCCACTTGGTCATGATGTATGATCTTTTTAATGTGTTGTTGGATTCTGATTGCTAGAATTTTGTTAAGGATTTTTGCATCTATGTTCATCCATGATATTGGCTTGTAGTTTTCTTTTTTTGTGGCAACCTTGTCAGATTTTGGTATTAGGGTGATGGTGGCCTCATAGAATGAATTTGGAAGTTTACCTTCCTCTGCAACTTTCTGGAAGAGTTTGAGTAGGATAGGTGTTAGCTCTTCTCTAAATTCTTGGTAGAATTCAGTTGTGAAGCCATCTGGACCTGGGCCTTTGTTTGCTGGAAGATTTCTGATTACAGTTTCAATTTCTGTGCTTGTGATGGGTCTGTTAAGATTTTCTATTTCTTCCTGGTTCAGTTTTGGAAAGTTGTACTTTTCTAAGAATTTGTCCGTTTCTTCCAAGTTGTCCATTTTATTGGCATATAATTGCTAATAGTAGTCTCTTATGATCCTTTGTATTTCTGTGTTGTCTGTTGTGACCTCTCCATTTGCATTTCTAATTTTATTGATTTGATTTTTCTCCCTTTGTTTCTTGATGAGTCTGGCTAATGGTTTGTCAATTTTATTTATCCTCTCAAAGAACCAGCTTTTGGCTTTGTTGATTTTTTGCTATGGTCTCTTTTGTTTCTTTTGCATTTATTTCTGCCCTAATTTTTAAGATTTCTTTCCTCTACTAACCGTGGTGTTCTTCATTTCCTCTTTTCCTAGTTGCTTTAGGTTTAGAGTTAAGTTATTTATTTGATTTTTCTCTTGTTTCTTGAGGTAAGTGTGTACTGCTCTGAACCTTCACCTTAGCACTGCTTTAACTGGGTCCCATAGGTTTTGGGTTGTTGTGTTTTTATTTTCATTCATTTCTATTCATATTTTGATTTATTTTTTGATTTCTTCTGTGATTTGTTGGTTATTCAGAAGTGTGTTGTTTAGCCTCCATATGTTTGTATTTTTAATAGTTCTTTTTTCCCCTGTAGTTGATATCTAATATTACCACATTGTGATCAGAAGAGATGCTTGGAATGATTTCAAATTTTCTGAATTTACCAAGGCTAGATTTATGGCCCAGTCGTGCTGCAATTCATGGGGTCCCAAAGAGTCAGACACGACTGAGCAACTGATCTGATCTGATCTGATGTGATCTATCCTGGAGAAGGTTCCATGTGCGCTTGAGAAAAAGGTGAAATTCATTGTTTTGGGTGAAATGTCCTATAGATATCAATTAGGTCTAACTGGTCTATTGTATCGTTTAAAGTTTGTGTTTCCTTGTTAATTTTCTGTTTAGTTGATCTATCTATAGGTGTGAGTGGGGTATTAAAGTCTCCCACTATTATTGTGTTATTGTTAATTTTCCCTTTCATACTTGTTAGCATTTGTCTTACATATTGCGGTGCTCCTATGTTGGGTGCATATATATTTATAGTTGTTATATCATCTTCTTGGACTGATCCTTTGATCATTATGTAGTGTCCTTCTTTGTCTCTTTTCACAGCCTTTGCTTTAAAGTTTATTTTATCTGATATGAGTATTGCTACTCCTGCTTTCTATGGCCTCTATTTGCATGCAATATCTTTTTCCAGCCCTTCACTTTCAGTCTGTATGTGTTCCTTGTTCTGAGGTGGGTCTCTTGTAGACAACATATATAGGGGTCTTTTTTTTGGTATCCATTTAGCCAGTCTTTGTCGTTTGGTTGGGGCATTCAATCCATTTATGTTTAAGGTAATTATTGATAAGTATGATCCCATTGGCATTTACTTTATTGTTTGGGGTTCGAGTTTATACACCCTGTCTGTGTTTCCTGCCTAGAGAAGATCTTTAGATTTGTTGGAGAGCTGGTTTGGTGGTGCTGAATTCTCTCAGCTTTTGCTTGTCTGTAAAGCTTTTGATTTCTTCTTCGTATTTGAATGAGATCCTGGCTGGGTGCAGTAATCTGAGCTGTAGGTTATTTTCTTTTATCATTTTAAGTATGTCTTGCCATTCCCCCCTGGCCTGAAGAGTTTCTATTGAAAGATCAGCTGTTATCTTTATGAGAATCCCTTTGTGTGTTATTTGTTGTTTTTCCCTTGCTGCTTTTAATATTTGTTCTTTGTGTTTGATCTTTGTTAATTTGATTAATATGTGTCTTGTGGTGTTTTGCCTTGGGTTGATCCTGTTTGGGGTCTCTGGGTTTCTTGGATTTGGGTGATTATTTCCCTCCCCATTTTAGGGAAGTTTTCAGCTATTATATCCTCAAGTATTTTCTCATGGTCTTTCTTTTTGTCTTCTTCTTCTGGGACTCTATGATTCAAATGTTCAGTTCAGTTCAGTCACTCAGTCCTGTCCGACTCTTTGTGGCTCCATGAATCGCAGCACACCAGGCCTCCCTGTCCATCACCAACTCCTGGAGTTCACTCAGACTCACGTCCATCGAGTCAGTGATGCCATCCAGCCATCTCATCCTCTGTCGTCCCCTTCTCCTCCTGCCTCCAGTCCCTCCCAACATCAGAGTCTTTTCCAATGAGTCAACTCTTCGCATGAGGTGGCCAAAGTACTGGAGTTTCAGCTTTAGCACCATTCCTTCCAAAGAAATCCCAGGGCTGATCTCCTTCAGAATGGACTGTTTGGATCTCCTTGCAGTCCAAGGGACTCTTAAGAGTCTTCTCCAACACCACAGTTCAAAAGCATCAATTCTTTGGTGCTCAGCTTTCTTCACAGTCCACCTCTCACATCCATACATGACCACTGGAAAAACCATAGCCTTGACTAGACGGACCTTTGTTGGCAAAGTAATGTCTCTGCTTTTCAATATGATATCTAGGTTGGTCATAGCTTTTCTTCCAAGGAGTAAGCATCTTTTAATTTCATGGCTGCAGTCACTATCTGCAGTGATTTTGGAGTCCCCCAAAATAAAGTCTGACACTGTTTCCACTGGTTCCCCATCTATTTGCCATGAAGTGATGGGACCAGATGCCATGATCTTCGTTTTCTGAATGTTGAGCTTTAAGCCAACTTTTTCACTCTCCACTTTCACTTTCATCAAGAGGCTTTTTAGTTCCTCTTCACTTTCTGCTATAAAGGAAAGGAAAGATATAAGCATCTGAATGCAGAGTTCCAAACAATAGCAAGGAGAGATAAGAAAGCCTTTCTCAGCAATCAATGCAAAGAAATAGAGGAAAACAACAGAATGGGAAAGACTAGAGATCTCTTCAAGAAAATTAGAGATACCAAGGGCATATTTCATGCAAAGATGGGCTCGATAAAGGACAGAAATGATATGGACCTAACAGAAGCAGAAGATATTAAGAAGACGTGGCAATAATACACAGAAGAACTACACACAAAAAAATATTCATGACCAAGATACTGACGATGGTGTAATCACTCACCTAGAGCCAGACATCCTGGAATGTGAAGTCGAGTGGGCCTTAGAAAGCATCACTACGAACAAAGCTAGTGGAGGTGATGGAATTCCAATTGAGCTATTTCAAATCCTGAAAGATGATGCTGTGAGAGTGCTGCACTCAATATGCCAGCAAATTTGGAAAACTCAACAGTGGCCACGGGACTGGAAAAGGTCAGTTTTCATTCCAATCCGAAAGAAAGGCAATGCCAAAGAATGCTCAAACTACCACACAATTGTACTCATCTCACACACTAGTAAAATAATGCTCAAAATTCTCCAAGCCAGGCTTCAGCAATACATGAACCGTGAGCTTCCAGATTCAAATGTTGGGGCGTGTTAAACGTGTTAAACATTGTCCCAGAGGTCTCTGAGATTGTCCTCATTTCTTTTAATGTGTTTTTCTTTTTTCCTCTCTGTTTCATTTATTTCTTCCATTCTATCTTCTACCTCACTTATCCTCTCTTCTGCCTCCATTATTCTACTGTTGGTTCACTCCAGAGTGTTTTTTTAATCTCATTTATTGCATTATTCATTATATATTGACTCTTATTTCTTCCAGGTCCTTGTTAAACCTTTCTTGCATCTCTCAATCCTTGTCTCCAGGCTATTTATCTGTTACTGCATTTTGTTTTCAAGATTTTGGATCATTTTCACTATCATTATTCGGAATTCTTTATCAGGTAGATTCCCTGTCTCTTCTTCTTTTGTTTGGTTTGGTGGGCATTTATCCTGTTCCTTTACCTGCTGGGTATTTCTTTGCCTCTTCATCTTGTTTATATTGCTGTGTTTGGGGTGGCCTTTCCGTATTGTGGTAGTTTGTGAAGTTCTTTTTATTGTGGCGTTTCCTCACTGTGGGTGGGGTTGGATGGGTGGCTTGTCAAGGTTTCCTGGTTAGGGAAGCTTGTGTCGGTGTTCTGGTGGGTGGAGCTGGATTTCTTCTCTCTGGAGAGCAATGAAGTGTCCAGTAATGAGTTATGAGATGTCAATGGGTTGGAGTGACTTTGGGCAGCCTGTGTATTGAAGCTCAGGGCTATGTTCCTGTGTTGCTGGAGAATTTGCATGGTATGTCTTGCTCTGAACTTGTTGGCCCTTGGGAGGTGCTTGGTTTCAGTGTAGATATGGAGGCGTTTGATGAGCTCCTGTCAATTAATGTTCTCTGGAGTCAGGAGTTCCCTGATGTTCTCAGGATTTGGACTTAAGTCTCCTGCCTCTGGTTTTCAGTCTTATTCTTACCGTAGCCTCAAGACTTCTCCATCTATACAGCACCAATGATAAAACATCTAGGTTAAAGATGAAAAGCTTCTCCACCGTGAGGGACACCCAGAGAGGTTCACAGAGTTACACGGAGAAGAGAAGAAGGAGGAGGGAGATAGAGGTGACCAGGAGGAGAAGAGGGGGAATCAAAAGGGGAGAGAGCAAGCTAGCCAGTAATCACTTCCCTATGTGCTCTCCACCATCTGGATCCCTTAGAGATGCTTCCAGAGTTATGAACAAAACTTTAGTTTATACCCAAGTCAAATTGGATGTGGAGGGAAGAATGTCATTTACCTCTGTGTGGCTAAGTGTCAGAGGGTATTTTTAGGAGAGAGCCCATGGCAGATATTTACAGGCACATATGAAAGGGAGAGACTGTGTGTTGAAGCACTTAAAGGAATTAGTCCAGGGCAAAAATGCATTACTAAACTGGAATTATTTCAGAGTGACTAGAAGGAGTAAGGTACTAGGGTCAATGACAAACACGATTTCCAGGACATGGAATATGAAAACCAGTGGTAGTTGTTTGCACAGTAAAATATTTTGGTAAATGTGTCATAATATATACATGTATCAAAACATCCTATTGTACATCTTGAAAATGAAAGTGTTAGTTGCTCAGTCATGTCCGAATCTTTGCAACCCATAGACTGTATCGCACCAGGCTCCTCTGTCCATGGAATTTTCCAGGCAAGAATACTGGAGTGAGTTGCCATTCCCTTCTCCAGGGGATCTTCCTGACCCAGGAATTGAACCCCAGGTCTCCTGCATTGTAGTCAGATTCTTTACAGTCTGAACACTTATACAATATTATGTCATTGATATCTCAATATAGCTAGAAAAAAACTTATTCTCTATTTTTGTTGGAAAACACGTGCATCTGCCTCCAGAAGAATGTCTATTGTTGTGTTCACATTGTTCCAGAAGATTTAATGGAATGGGATAATCGCCAGAATGAGGACAATGAAATGGATCAGTCACAAAAAGCTGTCCTATATGACAAGATGAAGTCTAATTTATCCCATTTTCTAGTCATTTGGGAATATCTTTCAATGAAATGGGCTTCCCTGGTGGCTCAGCGGTTAAAGCGTCTGCCTAGAATGCAGGAGACCTGGGTTCGATCCCTGGGTCGGGAAGATCCCCTGGAGAAGGAAATGGAAACCCACTCTAGTATTCTTGCCTGGAGAATCCCATGGAGTGAGGAGCCTGGTAGGCTACAGTCCATGGGGTCGCAAAGAGTCGGACACGACTGAGCGATTTCACTTTCACTTTAAATGAAATAATTTTCACGTTGTTTTTTAATCATTTTATTTAACCCGATTTTTTTTTCTTTTGGACTTTCAATTTTGTGCTGTGGTATAGCCAATGTGATAGTTTTGAGAGAGTCAATTCTTAGGCAGATTGATAAGAAGTCTGGGGGTCCCCAAAGAGAGAGGGATCTTGAATTCTCAAGGACGAGGAAAGATTACTGATAAAGGATGGTTACAGTCCACAAATGGACGATTACTAATTTCTGAAAATGCTCAATGGAAAAGTTTTCCAAAGCCTTCAGTTCAGTTCAGTTCAGTCGCTCAGTCGTGTCCGACTCTTTGCAACCCCATGAATCGCAGCATGCCAGGCCTCCCTGTCCATCATCAACTCCCGGAGTTCACTCAGACTCATGTCCATCGAGTCAGTGATGCCATCCAGCCATCTCATCCTCTGTCGTCCCATTCTCCTCTGGCCTCCAATCCCTCCCAGCATCAGAATCTTTTCCAATGAGTCAGCTCTTCGCATGAGGTGGCCAAAGTACTGGTGTTTCAGCTTCAGCATCATTCCCTCCAAAGAAATCCCAGGGCTGATCTCCTTCAGAATGGACTGGTTGGATCTCCTTGCAGTCCAAGGGACTCTCAAGAGTCTTCTCCAACACCACAGTTCAAAAGAATCAATTCTTCGGTGCTCAGCCTTCTTCACAGTCCAACTCTCACATCCATAGATGACCACAGGAAAAACCATAGCTTTGACTAGATGGAGCTTTGTTGGCAACGTAATGTCTCTGCTTTTGAATATGCTAAGTTGGTCATAACTTTCCTTCCAAGGAGTAGGCGTCTTTTAATTTCATGGCTGCAGTCACCATCTGCAATGATTTTGGAGCCCCCCAAAAATAAAGTCTGACACTGTATCCACTGTTTCCCAATCTATTTCCCATGAGGTGATGGGACTGGATGCCATGATCTTCATTTTCTGAATGTTGAGCTTTAAGCCAACTTTTTCACTCTCCACTTTCACTTTCATCAAGGGGCTTTTCACTCTCCTCTTCACTTTCTGCCATAAGGGTGGTGTCGTCTGCATATTTGAGGTTATCGATATTTCCCCCAGCAATCTTGATTCCAGCTTGTGTGATTTAGCTAATTATGTAACTCAGCTCTCAGCTTTTCAACAGGCATTAATGGAACTTCAGGAGGGACTCCTGACCCAGCCTCTGAGTCAAGCAAGCCTCTATTTGAACCAGGAACAGAGGTCCTGATAAAAACATTGGTATCTGGAGGCCAATCTTTTGAGCCCCTCTGGGAAGGCCCTTACCAGGTTATTCTTTCTTCTCCCACAGCTGTCAAAGTGCCAGGAATTGATTCATGGGTGCATCACATTCTTGTTAAGAGGTGGCATTCTGACCAGAACTAAGTGACATCATTTTATGTCTTTACTTTCTATGCTCTGACTTTGTACTTTTCAGGTGGGCCTGATAATCTATGTGTGCTTACTTCTGCTGACTCCAGAGGTCCTGAGTCTGCCATTTGACCCTCAAGACAATGCCTTCCTGTCCTGGGCTCACTCCTACACTGCATTCCACAATCGGTCTAACTGCTGGGTCTGCAGAGCACTCCCCTCCTCATCAAGTGGAAGACTTCCCGTGGTGGGTTTCTCCACTTCAAGGAAAGGACTTTCAACTCTGTGATCACATCTAACAATCCTAAGATGGACTGATTTAACTATGGACATAATGTGATTTTTAATTTTGATTTTAACTTGGTTTAATGACTATTTTGCCTTACATCTGTAACTGTATAATGGGATTTGTTTCTAACTGTCTGAAAGCTTTTAAGTTACAAGTTGTTGTCCAAACTCCTATAAGTGCCATAGCCTCCTCCAACTATTACTTGGGGCTCCTGGATCAGAGACTTTCAATATGAGGGTTAGGAGAATAGTTTGCCTCAGCAATTTAGGGACGATGCCCCTAAACAGCAGGAAGTAGTTATAGAACCAAAATGACATTCCTTTGCCTTGGCAACGTAATTCTCCTAAAAGAAAAGAGGGGAATGAGAGAGTCAATTTCTAGGCAGGTTGATAAGAAGTCCGGGGGTCCCCAAGGAGAGAGGGATCTGGATTAATTCTCAAGGAGGAGGAAAGGACAAAGTTTTTTTTCCCCCTCTACATTCCTTAGGATTATATAACAATAATGTATCCTTCTTGAGAACAGTCTCTGGAAAAAAACTTCTGGCTAATCCTGTTATCTAAAATGTAAATTATGGGAGTGGGTCTAGTAAGGTCTTTACAATCTCCAGACATTCTTTTGATTCACTGTAATAACTAATTCTTTCTTCAACTTAAGTCTGAATTTGGCAATAAGGAGTTCATGATCTGAGCCACAGTCAGCTCTTGTTTTTGCTGACTGTATAGAGCTTCTCCGTCTTTGGCTGCAAAGAATATAACCAATCTGATTTTGGTTTTGCCCATCTGGTGATGCCCATGTGCAGAGTCTTCTTTTGTGTTGTTGGAAGAGGGTGTGTGCTATGACCAGTGCATTCTCTTGGCAAAACTCTATTAGCCTTTGCCCTGCTTCATTCTGTACTCCAAGGCCAAATTTGCCTGTTACCCCAGGTGTTTCTTGACTTCCTACTTTTGCATTCCAGTCCTCTATAATGAAAAGGACATCTTTTTTGGGTGTTAGTTTTAAAAGGTCTTGTAGGTCTTCATAGAATTGTTCAACTTCAGCTTCTTCAGCGTTACTGGGGTATCGGCTTGGATTACCGTGATATTGAATGGTTTGCCTTGGAAATGAAGAGAGATCATTCTGTCCTTTTTGAGATTGCATCCATATACTGCATTTCAGACTCTTTTGTTGACCATGATGGCTACTCCATTTCTTCTAAGGGATTCCTGCCCACAGTAGTAGATATAATGGTTATCTGAGTTAAATTCACCCATTCCAGTCCATTTTAGTTCACTGATTCCTAGAATGTCGACGTTCACTCTTGCCATCTCCTGTTTGACCACTTCCAATTTGCCTTGATTCATGGACCTGACATTCCAGGTTCCTATGCAATATTGCTCTTTACAGCATCGGACCTTGCTTCTATCACCAGTCACATTCTCAGCTGGGTATTCTTTTTGCTTTGGCTCCATCCCATGATTCTTTCTGGAGTTATTTCTCCACTGATCTCCAGTAGCATATTGGGCACCTACTGACCTGGGGAGTTTCTCTTTCAGTACCCTATCGTTTTGCCTTTTCATACTGTTCATGGGGTACCCAAGGCAAGAAAACTGAAGTGGTTTGCCATTCCTTTCTCCAGTGGACCACATTCTGTCCGACCTCTCCCCCATGACCTTCCTGTCTTGGGTGGCCCCACACAGCATAGCTTACTTTCAATGAGTTAGACAAGGCTGTGGTCCATGTGATCAGATAGGCTAGTTTTCTGTGATTATGGTTTCAGTGTGTCTGCCCTCTGATCCCCTCTCGCAATATCTACTGTCTTACTTGGGTTTCTCTTACCTTGGACGTGGAGTATCTCTTCATGGCTACTCCAGCAAAGTGCCTCTGCTGCTCCTTACCTTGGACGAGGGTTATCTCCTCATGGCCACCTCTCCTGATCTTGAAGGTGGAGTAGCTCCTCTCAGCCCTCCTTTGCCCGTGCAGCCACTGCTCTTTGGACGTGGGGTTGCTCCTCTCAGCCGCCTCCCCTGACCTCGGACATGGGGTAGCTCCTCTCAGCTGCCGCCGCTGAACTCGGACGTGGGGTAGCTCCTCTCAGCCGCTCTTGTGCTGACAGAACCTGACACTATCGGTCGCCGCCTCTGACCTAGGGTGAGGGGTAGCTCCTCTCAGCCATGATTCTGCGTGGTCCATCTCAGCTGGTGTGCTTGATTATATCCTTTGCAGCCAAAGATGGGGAAGCTCTATACAGTCAGCAAAAACAAGACCAGGAGCTGACTGTGGCTCAGACCATGAACTCCTTATTGCCCAATTCAGTTGAAGAAAATGGGGAAAACCACTAGACCATTCAGGTATGACTTAAATCAAATCCCTTATGATTATACAGTGGAAGTGAGAAATAGATTTAAGGGACTAGATCTGATAGACAGAGTGCCTGATGAACTATGGATGGAGGTTTGTGACATTGTACAGGAGACGGGGATCAAGACCATCCCCATGGAAAAGAAATGCAAAAAAGCAACATGGCTCTCTGAGGAGGCCTTACAAATAGCTGTGAAAAGAAGAGAAGTGAAGAGCCAAAGAGAAAAGGAAAGATATACCCATTTGAATGCAGTGTTTCAAAGAATAGCAAGGAGAGATAAGAAAGCCTTCCTCAGCGATCAATGCAAAGTAATAGAGGAAAACAACAGAATGGGAAAGACTACAGATCTCTTCAAGAAAATTAGAGATACCAAGGGAACATTTCATGCAAATATGGTCTCAATAAAGGACAGAAATGGTATGGATCTAACAGAAGCAGAAGATATTAAGAAGAGGTGGCAAGAATACACAGAAGAACTGTACAAAAAAGATCTGCATGACCAAGATAATCACGATGGTGTGATCACTCACCTAGAGCCAGACATCTTGGAATGTGAAGTCAAGTGGGCCTCAGAAAGCATCACTATGAACAAAGCTAGTGGAGGTGGTGGAATTCCAATTGAGCTATTTCAAATCCTGAAAGATGGTGCTGTGAAAGTGCTGCACTCAATATTCCAGTAAATATGGAAAACTCAGCAGTGGCCACAGGACAGGTAAAGGTCAGTTTTCATTCCAATCCCAAAGAAAGGCAATGCCAAAGAATGCTCAAACTACTGCACAATTGCACTTATCTCACACGCTAGTAAAGTAATGCTCAAAATTCTCCAAGCCAGGCTTCAGCAATACGTGAACTGTGAACTTCCAGATGTTCAAGCTGGTTTTAGAAAAGGCAGAGGAACCAGAGATCAAATTGCCAACATCCACTGGATCATCGAAAAAGCAAGAGAGTTCCAGAAAAACATCTATTTCTGCTTTATTGACTATGCCAAAGCCTTCGACTGTATGGACCACAGTAAACTGGGGAAAATTCTGAAAGAGATGGGACTACCAGACCACCTGACCTGCCTCTTGAGAAACCTATATGCAGGTCAGGAAGCAACAGTTAGAATTGGACATGGAACTACAGAATGGTTTCAAATAGTAAAAGGAGTACATCAAGGCTGTATATTGTCCCTACTTATTTAACTTATATGCAGAGTACATCTGGTCCCATCACTTCATGGGAAATAGATGGGGAAACAGTGGAAACAGTGTCAGACTTTATTTTTTTGGGCTCCAAAATCACTGCAAATGGTGACTGCAGCCATGAAATTAAAAGATGCTTACTCCTTGGAAGAAAAGTTATGACCAACCTAGATAGCATATTGAAAAGCAGAGACATTACTTTGCCAACAAAGGTCCGTCTAGTCAAGGCTATGGTTTTTCCAGTGGTCATGTATGGATGTGTGAGTTGGACTGTGAAGAAAGCTGAGCGTTGAAGAATTGATGCTTTTGAACTGTGGTGTTGGAGAAGACTCTTGAGAGTCCCTTGGACTGCAAGGAGATCCAACCAGTCCATTCTGAAGGAGATCAGCCCTGGGATTTCTTTGGAAGGAATGATGCTAAAGCTGAAACTCCAACTTTGGCCACCTCATGCGAAGAGTTGACTCATTGAAAAAGACTCTGATGCTGGGAGGGATTGGTGGCAGGAGGAGAAGGGGATGACAGAGGATGAGATGGCTGGATGGCATCACTGACTCGATGGATGTGAGTCTGAGTGAACTCTGTGAGATGGTGATGGACAGGGAGGCCTGGTGTGCTGCGATTCATGGGGTTGCAAAGAATCGGACACGACTGAGCAACTGAACTGAACTGAGAGTACATCATGAGAAACGCTGGTCTGGAAGAAGCACAAGTTGGAATCAAGATTGTTGGGAGAGTGGGCACCCTTCACAAGACAAGGGTGCCCACTTTCACCATTACTATTCAACATAGTTTTGGAAGTTTTGGCCACAGCGATCAGAGCAGAAAAAGAAATAAAAGGAATCCAAATTGGAAAAAAAGAAGTAAAACTCTCACTATTTGCAGATGAAATGATCCTCTACATAGAAAACCCTAAAGATTCCACCAGAAAATTACTAGAAATAATCAATGACTATAGTAAAGTTGCAGGATATAAAATCAACACACAAAAATCCCTTGCATTCCTATACACTAATAATGAGAAAACAGAGAGAGAAATTAAGGAAACAATTCCATTCACCATTGCAACGGAAAGAATAAAATACTTAGGAATATATCTACCTAAAGAAACTAAAGACCTATATATAGAAAACTATAAAACACTGGTAAAAGAAATCAAAGAGGACACTAATAGATGGAGAAATATACCATGTTCATGGATTGGAAGAATCAATATAGTGAAAATGAGTATACTACCCAAAGCAATTTATAGAGTCAACGCAATCCCTATCAAGCTACCAACAGTATTCTTCACAGAGCTAGAACAAATAATTTCACAATTTGTATGGAAAAACAAAAAACCTCGAATAGCCAAAGCGATCTTGAGAAAGAAGAATGGAACTGGAGGAATCAACCTACCTGACTTCAGGCTCTACTACAAAGCCACAGTTATCAAGACAGTATGGTACTGGCACAAAGACAGAAATATAGATCAATGGAATAAAATAGAAAGCCCAGAGATAAATCCACGCACATATGGACACCTTATCCTTGACAAAGGAGGCAAGAATATACAATGGATTAAAGACAATCTCTTTAACAAGTGGTGCTGGGGAAACTGGTCAACCACTTGTAAAAGAATGAAACTAGAACACTTTCTAACACCATACACAAAAATAAACTCAAAATGGATTAAAGATCTAAACGTAAGACCAGAAACTATAAAACTCCTAGAGGAGAACATAGGCAAAACACTCTCTGACATACATCACAGCAGGATCCTCTATGACCCACCTCCCAGAATATTGGAAATAAAAGCAAAAATAAACAAATGGGACCTAATTAACCTTAAAAGCTTCTGCACATCAAAGGAAACTATTAGCAAGGTGAAAAGACAGCCTTCAGAATGGGAGAAAATAATAGCAAATGAAGCAACTGACAAACAACTAATCTCAAAAATATACAAGCAACTCCTACAGCTCAACTCCAGAAAAATAAACGACCCAATCAAAAAATGGGCCAAAGAACTAAATAGACATTTCTCCAAAGAAGACATACAGATGGCTAACAAACACATGAAAAGATGCTCAACATCACTCATTATCAGAGAAATGCAAATCAAAACCACTATGAGGTACCATTTCACACCAGTCAGAATGGCTGCGATCCAAAAGTCTACAAGCAATAAATGCTGGAGAGGGTGTGGAGAAAAGGGAACCCTCTTACACTGTTGGTGGGAATGCAAACTAGTACAGCCACTATGGAGAACAGTGTGGAGATTCCTTAAAAAACTGGAAATAGAACTGCCTTATGACCCATTAATCCCACTGCTGGGCATACACACTGAGGAAACCAGAAGGGAAAGAGACACGTGTACCCCAATGTTCATCGCAGCACTGTTTATAATAGCCAGGACATGGAAGCAACCTAGATGTCCACCAGCAGATGAATGGATAAGAAAGCAGTGGTACATATACACAATGGAGTATTACTCAGCCATTAAAAAGAATACATTTGAATCAGTTCTAATGAGGTGGATGAAACTGGAGCCTATTATACAGAGTGAAGTAAGCCAGAAGGAAAAACACCAATACAGTATACTAACGCATATATATGGAATTTAGAAAGATGGTAACAATAACCCGGTGTACGAGACAGCAAAAGAGACACTGATGTATAGAACAGTCTTATGGACTCTGTGGGAGAGGGAGAGGGTGGGAAGATTTGGGAGAATGACATTGAAACATGTAAAATATCATGTAAGAAACGAGTTGCCAGTCCAGGTTCGATACACGATACTGGATGCTTGGGGCTAGTGCACTGGGACGACCCAGAGGGATGGTATGGGGAGGGAGGAGGGAGGAGGGTTCAGGATGGGGAACACATGTGTACCTGTGGCGGATTCATTTTGATATTTGGCAAAACTAATACAATTATGTAAAGTTTAAAAAAAAAAAAAGATTGTTGGGAGAAATATCAATAAGCTCAGATATGCAGATGACATCACCCTTATGGCAGAAAGTGAAGAGGAACTAAAAAGCGTGTCGATGAAAGTGGAAGAGGAGAGTGAAAAGTTGGCTTAAATCTCAACGTTCAGAAAACTAAGATCATGGCATCAGGTTCCATCAGTTCATGGCAGATAGTGGGGAAACAGTGGAAACAGTGTCAGACTTTATTTTTTTTGGGCTCCAGAATCACTGCAGATGGTGATTTCAGCCATGAAATTAAAAGACGGTTACTCCTTGGAAGTAAAGTTATGACCAACCTGGATAGCATATTGAAAAGCAGAGATATTACTTTGCCAACAAAGGTCCATCTACTCAAGGCTATGGTTTTTCCAGTGGTCATGTATGGATGTGCGAGTTGGACTGTGAAGAAAGCTGAGCACTGAAGAATTGATGCTTTTGAACTGTGGTGCTGGAGAAGACTTTTGACAGTCCCTTGGACTGCAAGGAGATCCAACCAGTCCATCCTAAAGGAGATCAGTCATGGGTGTTCATTGGAAGGACTGATGTTGAAGCTCAAACTCCAATACTTTGGCCACCTCACGCGAAGAGTTGGCTCACTGGAAAAGACCCTGATGCAGGGAGGGATTGGAGGCAGGAGGAGAAGGGGACGACAGAGGATGAGATGGCTGGATGGTATCACCGACTTGATGGACATGAGTTTGAGTGAACTCCAGGAGTTGGTGATGTACAGGGAGGCCTGGTGTGCTGCGATTCATGGGGTTGCGAATAGTCGGACACGACTGAGCAACTGAACTGAAGTGAACTGAATAACTAATTAAAAGTATATAACTCCATTGCTAACACTAGTGAGGGGGCACGCTTTCTGCCCCCTTTTGATGTCTATGTCAGAAGCTTTCTCTATCCCTTTTATACTTTAATAAAACTGTTACACAAAAGCTCTGAGCCATCTTTCCTCGTCTCTGGCCCTGGATTGAATTCTTCTCCTGTGGAGGCCAAGAATCCCAGTGTCTTTCGTGGTTCAGCAACAACCTTTCAGTTTCAGGTGAATAGTGAAGGGACTCAGCCATGCAAATACATGTACTATTCTCCCCCAAACTCCCCTCTCATCCAGGCTGCAACATTACATTGAGCATAGTTTTATGTAGGTCCTAGTTGGTTATCCTTTTTAAATATAGCAGTAATTTCACCCAATTTTGTCTTGCAAGTGTATTTACTCTCATCTTATCAATGGTGTGCATCATGGAAAGGCATTTCATGAATGTTGTAGAAAGTTTAAGAGTAATACTCAAATGTGTATATTCTATTATAATATACTCAAATTGAAAAATTCATATGTTCACTTATCTTTAGAAATTTTAAGATGGTGCAGTTTGAAAGCAACAGCTAGAAAAATTTACAGAATGCACTTGAAATTAAACTGTATACACAGAAAAGCAACTTTTCTTTGTCCTTTTCTAAGGTTCCTTGCCTATCATTTGGCTGGGATGAATGGAGAATAAATATAATATTTTAGGACATATATTTAATATGATATTTTAAAAGTACTAGTAATTTTAATGGGCTATATCTTTTCCCACTGAATAATATGAATTCATCTTCTGTTACATGGATTCCCTTCTTTACTATTCATGTTTCTTATCAATTCAGTCGATAACAGTTTAGCCTTTGTTGGAAAATACAAAGCAAATTAATCTAGTTATGGAAAGCTTTCAGAACACCAAGATAAGTACCTCAAAAATGATGTGTGACATCTCTAAGAAGTATTGGAAACCCATCTTGTAGAAAACAAAAGGAGCCCAAAGACTGAGTTATCCTGACTGAAGACAGGGAAGCATGGTGAGGTCCTAACCAGAATGCCACTGCTCAAAGGAAACACTCCCCTTTCTGACAATATGGTCCTTTGCAATCCTACAGTTACATAAAAGAAGATACATTTGTTGTAATGACTTTGGTGATTTAATAACCTTTAGGCATCATTAGAGCCATGTGTAATTGGAAAAATAATATCATCACCTATTTTCCAGGTGGTTACCCATGACTAAGACATATTCTGGATAATCACCCTTTTAATCTGTGCATGTTTTGTAATTATGTAACTGAAAGCACCATGCAATGTATTTTTGTAGACCATGCTACAATATCAGTAAAACTTCAGTCAAAAAAGCAATAGAACCAATTAGTTGTTTACAGAGGAACATTTAATACAGAGAGTTGGTTAAAAAGTTATTGAAAGACTGAAAGACAAGGAAGAGAAAAGTGGTGCCATAGTGATCATAACTGAAGGAGGAAGCTACTTCACCAAGGGCTGGAGGGGTATAAAGGGACCCATTGAACTTTTAGAGCAAAGAGACATTTACAGACCACTGTTCAATGTACATAAGATGAACAAAGATGGACATTGATGGAACATAGACTACAAGATGGAACATGATTTCAAATGCCCCACCCTAAAGCAAAGGTCAGGTGTATAACATAGAGAAGCTATGTGAAGAAATTTGTTGGAAATAATGGGGAAAATGAATTGCTTATTACCACATCAGGGTCCTCATATCTCCCCCCTTTGAACTGTGATCTCTTTTTGATCTTCAGCATTTGTCCATGAACAATGTTAGGACTCGGCGTAAACGTCACCTTTGAAAGAGAGGCTTGACTTGGATCAGTAGTTGTCAACCTTGGGCACACACTAGAATCACCTGAGTGCTTTTTAAAATTCTCATGCTTGGATCACACCCAAATTCAGTTAATCAGAAATTCTGGTGGTGAAACCCAGTGGTCAGTATTTTAAACTTCCTGGAAGATTGCAATAAAAGCCAAGGCTGACAAGCAGTGACATGCAGCTCACATAACAGCATGTACAGATTTGAATAGTAAAATTTACCATTGAAAGTATATAAGAGCTTGGAAAATTTGTAAATTTTTGATATATTAAAGGGGAATCATTCATCTTTTGAGGATGCTTGGGCTACCAAAGATAAAATATAGAATCTCCATAGATATAATGAGATTCATTCAAGGAGTGATTTTGATACAAAAAGGCTCTTAGAACTCCCCACTATCATGTTAAACCATGTGTGTGTTTGCACGTGCTCAGTCTTGTTTGACTCTTTGCAACTCCACAGATTGTAAATCACCAGGCTCCTCTGTCCATGGGATTTCAAAGTCAAGAATACTGGAGTGTCAGTGTTCTGGTGGGTGGAGCTGTATTTCTTCTCTCTGGAGTGCAATGAAATGTCCAGTAATGAGTTATGAGATGTCTATGGTTTTGGGGTGACTTTGGGCAGCTTGTATCTTGAAGCTCAGGGCTGTGTTCCTTTGTTGCTGGAGAATTTGCTTGGTATGTCTTGCCCTGGAACTCATTGGCCCTTGTGTGGTGCTTGGTTTCAGTGTCGGTATGGAGGCGAAATGCAAATCAAAACCACTATGAGGTACCATTTCACACCAGTCAGAATGGCTGCGATCCAAAAGTCTACAAATAATAAATGCTGGAGAGGGTGTGGAGAAAAGGGAACCCTCTTACACTGTTGGTGGGAATGCAAACTAGTACAGCCACTATGGAGAACAGTGTGGAGATTCCTTAAAAAACTGGAAATAGAACTGCCTTATGATCCAGCAATCCCACTGCTGGGCATACACACTGAGGAAACCAGAAGGGAAAGAGACACGTGTACCCCAATGTTCATCGCAGCACTGTTTATAATAGCCAGGACATGGAAGCAACCTAGATGTCCATCAGCAGATGAATGGATAAGAAAGCAGTGGTACATATACACAATGGAGTATTACTCAGCCATTAAAAAGAATACATTTGAATCAGTTCTAATGAGGTGGATGAAACTGGAGCCTATTATACAGAGTGAAGTAAGCCAGAAGGAAAAACACCAATACAGTATACTAACGCATATATATGGAATTTAGAAAGATGGTAACAATAACCCTGTGTACGAGACAGCAAAAGAGACACTGATGTATGGAACAGTCTTATGGACTCTGTGGGAGAGGGAGAGGGTGGGAAGATTTGGGAGAATGACATTGAAACATGTAAAATATCATGTATGAAACAAGATGCCAGTCCAGGTTCGATGCACGATACTGGATGCTTGGGGCTAGTGCACTGGGACGACCCAGAGGGATGGTATGGGGAGGGAGGAGGGAGGAGGGTTCAGGATGGGGAACACATGTATACCTGTGGCAGATTCATTTTGATATTTGGCAAAACTAATACAATTATGTAAAGTTTAAAAAAAAAAAAAGAATACTGGAGTGTGTTGCCATTTCCTCCTCCAGGGATTTTCCAGACTCAGGGATTGGACCTGTGTCTCTTGTGTCTCCTGCACTTGCACAGGGGGATAAACCATAAGGAGAAGTAATATTCAGGTAGAAAGTGAGGAGAGACATGAAGGCCATAAGAGCTATAAAAATGGTGTCATGAGAGAGGTAGAATTTTTAGATCTCCAGATTTAGTTTGTTACATTTTCTGGTATACACTCAAATGGGTTGCCAGGTCCTAAGTTGAATTTGTGCTGCCAGGAACCTCCACAAGGCCCTTTTGATGTCTTTGTTCCTCAAGCTGTAGATGAAGGGGTTCAGCATGGGGGTGACAATAGTGTACACCACAGAGACTGCTGCATCCTTCCTGGGAGATTGTGAGATGGCTGAGCTGAGGTACTCACCAACGCCTGTTCCATAAAATAAGCAAACAACTGCCAGGTGAGAACCACAGGTGGCAAAGGCTTTGTACATCCCACCTGATGAGGGGACTCTCAGAATGGAGACAAGAATTTTATAGTAAGAGAAAATAATTCCTGAGATAGAGAGAAAACCAGTCAAGGCACCGATAGTATAGCTGACTATGTTATTGGTGAAAGTGTCAGAACAAGCAAGGTTGAGCAGTTGAGGAGGATCACAGAAGAAACTAGAAATTTCTACATCCTTGAAACAGGTAAGTTGTAACACAATCACATTGTGCACCTGGGAGTCCAAAAGGCTAACACAAAAGGACAGCAAAACTAAGGAGCAACAGAGGCGCGGGTTCATGATGACCATGTAGTGCAGTGGGTGACAGATGGCCACAAACCTGTCACAGGCCATCACGGTAAGAAGCATACAATCCATACATCCAAAAAGGATAAAAATAAACATCTGTGTCAGGCAGCCTCCGTAGGAGATGACTCTGCTGTGAGATTGGATGTCCACAATCATCTTGGGAACTGTGGTGGAGATGAAACCTATGTCAACCAAGGATAGGTTGGAGAGGAAGAAGTACATGGGGGTGTGGAGGTGGGGGTCAGAGGTGACGGCTAATATGATGAGTAGGTTCCCTAGCACGGTGACCAGGTACATGGACAGGAAGAGGACACAGAGCAAAGGCTGCAGTTTTGCATCATCTGAGAGGCCCCGGAGGAAGAATTCTGAGACACTTGTTAGATTTCCAGTTCTGTGTATCTTGGACACCTCTGGAAAAAGAAAAGAGGCCTGGAAACAAAGGAAATAAGTAAATGGGCATTGAGCACTGTGCCCATATTTTGGATTCAAGTAACTTATTTCTAAGACTATACACTCCTGTTTCTCCAGCAATATTTCTCACTGTGACAAATTCCATTTGCTTAGAAATTTTCCTCCTTGGTTTCTCTTATACACATCTCTCTATAAACTTTTAGATTATAAAACTTCACAGAAAATTGAAAGGGAACAAGAACATTAGAGATAATATAATAGCCAGGACATGGAAGCAACCTAGATGTCCATCAGTAGATGAATGGATAAGAAAGCTGTGGTACATATACACAATGGAGTATTACTCAGCCATTAAAAAGAATACATTTGAATCAGTTCTAATGAGGTGGATGAAACTGGAGCCTATTATACAGAGTGAAGTAAGCCAGAAGGAAAAACACCAATACAGTATACTAACGCATATATATGGAATTTAGAAAGATGGTAACAATAACCCTGTGTACGAGACAGCAAAAGAGACACTGATGTATGGAACAGTCTTATGGACTCTGTGGGAGAGGGAGAGGGTGGGAAGATTTGGGAGAATGACATTGAAACATGTAAAATATCATGTATGAAACAAGATGCCAGTCCAGGTTCAATGCACGATACTGGATGCTTGGGGCTAGTGCACTGGGACGACCCAGAGGGATGGTATGGGGAGGGAGGAGGGAGGAGGGTTCAGGATGGGGAGCACATGTATACCTGTGATGGATTCATTTTGATATTTGGCAAAACTAATACAATTATGTAAAGTTTAAAAATTAAATAAAATTAAAAAAAAGAGAGATAATATATCTATGATCTCAGTTAAATACAGCCTACTTCTTTAGAAGTAATACAGAAAGAGAAATTCCCTTCCCCCTTTAAGAAAAAATATAATTCAAAGAAATTAAACATATTTGTATAAATCTTATTTTATTTAAATTAAATTCTAGTTATTTCCTTTATTTGGAATATTTTTACATCTCTATGAAATGAAGGAATTGTTCATCTGGATTCTAAACTAAAAATGAATGTTCACAATCAGAAAACATATTTAGGTGATATTCAGACTTTTATTATTGTTTTTCCTGTCTTCCCTCCTTCATGAAATAAGTGATTACTCAATTATCAGGGTTGCATTTTAAAAATCATTTAGTATATACTTCATTTGACTTTCGTGGACTTAAAAATTTGATCTGTATGGTTTAATTCAGTGCATGTGATCATACAGCATTAGTGACTATAATTATGGCATTAGCATACAGAGCATTGTCAATGATTAAATGATAATGAAATTTTAGAAACGTTCTTGAAATTTTTTTAATCATATACAGTGTTATTTGTTTCCATATCAACTCAGTTAAATGTCTAATGTGTGAGACCACTTTACATTTTTTGGAGTCCATTCTTTGCGGGTGAACTAATACTCCTTTATTGTTTTTCTTTTTTTCTAGCTCATTGAAGTGATTGACAAAATTGCTTATATTTGGGTTTTGTCACATGAAGGTTTTGAAAAAATGTACAAAATGATGATGTACCAGTCCAGGTTCGATGCACGATACTGGATGCTTGGGGCTAGTGCACTGGGACGACCCAGAGGGATGGTATGGGGAGGGAGGAGGGAGGAGGGTTCAGGATGGGGAACACATGTATACCTGTGGTGGATTCATTTTGATATTTGGCAAAACTAATACAATTATGTAAAGTTTAAAAATAAAATAAAATAAAAAAAAATACAAATTGTGATTACCACAATCAAATTAATTAATGTATATGTCACCTTACATAGCTTATATTTGTGCTTGCGTATATGTGGTATAAGTAAAACCTCTCATAGCAGATTTCAGGAACACAGTACAAAATTATTAGCTATAGTCATCAGACTGCATATTAGGTCCCCAGAATGTATTCATTTTATAGCAAAAGTTTGTATGCTTTGACCAACATTTCTCTACCTTCTCCAACACTAGTCTTCACAACTACAGCTCTTTAAAAAAATTTCTTATTTTATATTGGGGTGTAGTCAGTTAACAATGTTGTGATAGTTTCAGGCAGACAGCAAAGGAACTCAGCCATACATATAAATGTACCCATTCTCCCTCAAAATCCCCTTGCCTTCACACTACCACATAACATTGAGCAGAGTTCTTTGTGCTATATAAAAAGTCCTTGTTGGTTGTACATGTGTACCTTTGGCTGATTCATGTCGATGTATGGCAAAAACTATCACAATATTTTAATTATCTTCCATTAAAATAAGTAAATTAATTAAAAACATAAATGTAACACAGAACAAAAAAATATAACAGAGGGTTCATGTTGATTCCTCTCTAACTATACCTCCCCTCATGGCTGAGTAATATCCCATCGTTTATATACACTTCACATTTTCTTTACATTTCATCTGTCAATAGACATATATCCATATTCTATTTCAAAAAATATTGCAATGACAAGGGAATGTGTTGTGAAAAAGATTTAAATAGAATAATGCAAACACATCTGAGCAGTTTCCTTATCAATGAAATTGTGATGGTAATTGAACCTACAACAGGACCATTGCAAGACAGTTTTTAAAAATTATTTATATTGATTAGACCAGTGATTTTCAGTTCCATTTCATCACTTACTTACATGTGCGTATTTGAAAATGCTTAGTTACCCTGACCTCAGCCTAGAACCAATTTCAGGGTCTCTATGGGTGAGTGTCTTGGTCTCCCTTCTATGAACCAGGGCTTGATCAACACCGCCTTAGAATGAATATTGCCCAACACATAGAAAAATCTCCATGAATATCATTGATTAATACTGTCATGAATACCACACCTATTCTTAAAACATAAACATTTAATAATATTTCTTCAGATCCCACATATCATAGAAATTTGATACATTAATGATAACATTTATGATAAATTTAACTTCTCTTGGAACCTCAGTTCAATCTCACTTCCCTGCATACACATCCCCAAAACAACCAGTGTGATGAACTTGACATATATGTTTTCTTGTAAATGTTTTCATAATGTCAATATTCATTTACATATCCATAACCAGCTTTTAGGGTTTCTGTAGTAGCTCAGACAGTAAAGCATCCGCCTGCAATGCAGGAGACCTGGGTTCAATCTCTGGGTCAGAAGATCCCCTGGAGAAGGAGATGGCAACCCACTCCAGTATTCTTGCCTGGAGAATCCCATGGATAGAGGAGCCTTATGGACTACAGTCCATGGGGTCACAAAGAGTTGGACAAGATGGACTAACACACATACAACCAGCTTTTAAAAAATGTTCCCTAAATAAAATAATATCCATATTGCCTCTGAATGCACTTTGTTACCACACCAATTTGGTTAAGTCTCTACATACAACTACATCAAACAATTTCCTGACACAATATTACATAAGGAAAGACACCATTTTCTTCAGTTGGTAAATTTATGTTTATATAAATTAATCTCACTTTAACAAATTTAACACATTTAAGTGCAGTAATATATAATTTGATATATTTTATATATTAAATATTTAGTTTACATTACATATATTATTTTTATTTATATCAGTTTCTGCTTACAACAATCCAATGAAAACTCTTGTACCTTTCTCTGTTTCAGACAAATGGAAATTAGTTCATAACATGTGAGTGGTAATTAGTTAAGTTCTCACAGTGGGTGCATAACCAGTTTGGTATGTGAGTGCTCAGTTGTGTCCGACTCTATGTGACCCCATGGACTGGAGCCCACCAGGCTCCTCTGTCCATGGGATTCTCTGGGTAAGAATACTGGAGTGGGTTGCCACTTCCTTCTGCAGGGGATCTTCCCAACCCAGGGATCAAACTTGGGCTTCCTGCATCACAGGTATATTCTTTGTTGTCTGAGCCACCAGGGAAGATAATTCCCTGTACTCATTTTAGTGCAAAAATAATATTCTGTCAACTGCATCCATGCCATTTTCACCTTGTATAGGAAATCTTCTCGACCTTAAATTTCAAAGCTAGACTGCAATTTGCATGACTATTCATTGAAAACTTTATAGTCATCCATGTTAGTGCCATTATGACCTCTGTAAACTGCAACCTCAGTCCCATGATTCACAGATTCTCACTGAACCAAAAGAGGATGAACTAATTACCTACCTTCCTTTCACCTATGGGAGCCAAGTAGGTTTGAAAAGAAACACATTAGCTACAGTGGAGATGACTGAGAGCTGGTGCAGGAAAAAGCAAATCAGTGATTGAGTCCTGGGTCTTTCATTCTTGTAAGTGAAATATGTGCAATTATCTCAAGGTCTCTGTGCTTCTCTTCTTGGACATGAAGATCTAACACCCACTCTAGAATACATGTGGCACCAGAGGGAAATTGGAAACTTAATAAATATTTGGTAATTTGTATAAGGAATTTTAATCATTATTGGGATAATGTGTTTATTAATAGGGCTTCCCAGGAGGCGCTAGTGGTAAAAATCCTGCCTGCCAATGCAAGAGACATAAGAGATGCAGGTTCAATTCCTGGGTCAGAAAGATTCCCTGGATGAGGGCTTGACAACCCACTCCAGTATACTTGCCTGGAAAACTTCATTGACAGAGGGGCCTGGTGGGCGACAGTCCATGGAGTTGCAAATAGCTGGACACAACTGAAGTGACTTAGTAGACATGCGTGTTTATTAAGTACAATGCCCCAAATGTAATGATCTATCATGGCATATATGGCAGAGAGATCAAAGGCTTTCTTATCTCAGAGGTGGAGCACAGATAACATCAAATCCTAAAATATGGCTAGGCACATGAATTAAAATGTGCATGTTCTCTTCTTTTTAAACTCTTTTCTCCCCATATTCATCAAAATTTCTTCAATGACTTCTCAGTGATTGAATGCTGCTGCTGCTGCTAAGTTGCTTCAGTCGTGTCTGACTTTGTGCAACCCCACAGACGGCAGCCAATCAGGCTCCCCTGTCCCTGGGGTTCTCCGGGCAAGAACACTGGAGTGGGTTGCCATTTCCTTCTCCAATGCATGAAAGTGAAAAGTGAAAGTGAAGTCGCTCAGTCGTGTCCGACTCTTGGTGACCCCATGGACTGCAGCCTACCAGGCTCCTCCCTCCATGGGATTTTCTAGGCAAGAGTACTGGAGTGGGGTGCCATTGCCTTCTCTGTTGAATGCTGCAGATGCTATTAAATGGAAAATAACAAGTCTCAAAGAAAGTCCATGAAATAGACAGAAATAACCAGTGTTTTAACTTTTCTCTGGTCCTGTGGGACTTTCTGAAAAGGATGAAAACACTGACATAAATGGTCCACCGTGTGGACCATATTGCTCACATGTTGTTTCTATGAAAAAAAGAAGAGTTTATTCAACACTTAACTGAGTATTTTTATCCTTGGTGTCTCCCCTGCACCAACAAGATATAGGTTTTGGGGAATCAGAAATAAATGAGCCTCACTCACTTCTTTTAGTCTAGGAAGAATGTACTTGTAGAAAAAAAAAATGTACTGTCAGGGATGTAAGGAAACCACAACATCAGATCTAGAGATATTTAAACCTGATGATATGACAAATAACCTTATCATTATTAGTAACAAAATCACATATGTATTTTTCCCTTTCTTTGTGCATCCATCACATAGTTATTGCATCGAGGGTGAGCCTATTTGCTTAGTCCCAATCCAGAGGTTCTGTATTAGTGAGGAATCCGTCAGTGGATAATCCTAAATCTCAAAGATTCTAAGAAATTGCCCCACAATACACTTAAGAATGAGTGAAGCAAATAGGATTCAAAACTAAATGTTTTTCTTCTCTGAGTCCCATGCCCTAAATTTCATTGTTTATAGACTTTCTGAAAGTTTTCAGCAGAGGTAGAGAGGTATAACTATGGGTACATCTCGAGTATATTATTTTAAATGTTTTCATTTTCCTTAATAGGACTGGACCCCAAGACTGATTTTGTGTCTCCTTCATGATTGACTTAGCTCATTCTAACTATAGAGGAGAAAGTGGACAGGTGAAGTGAAGTCAAAGAACAGCATAAACAGAGATCTACCCTGAAGTATCAGGTGCCAGTTATTTCTATGGCTTCATCTGTGATCTCAGACATTCTTCCTATAGTATATGTGGCAAGTGATACCTGCCCAACACTGTGCCCTCCAGACAACTCCAAGGGGAAGGGCACAGTAAGCAGGGAGTCTCTGCCAGGAAGTGACAGGACTGTTTGGGTGAAAAGGGGAAGGCTGCCCTGATGCTCTGTGTCTGGAGTCAGTCTGCCCAGACTGACAGGATTCAGACTTGGCTTTAACACTTTAACATGAACTGGTAGATATGACGTAAAATGCCCTGCTTCTTTCCTCTTATTAAAATAATAATAATATGTGCACTAAGAATTTGGGGGAGATTATGCAGACAATCAAGCAAGAGCCATAAAACGTACCTCAGAGCCTGATACTTAGGAAGCCTTGAAAAACAGTACATGATGTTATGATTAGTTTTATCCTCCTCATTTTCATCATCTATTCATCACCATTTCATTTTCTTTAAATGTGTGAAAGAAAGTTTACAGAGACCCATTTGGTGCTCTGATGGGAAGGATGCCAGCCAGAACCAGAACCAGTAAGGCGTATGCAGAACTCTGAATGAGAGTTCTCATATGCCAACCAGAACCAAATACATAAATTTCAAAAGTCATTATTCCAAAACCACGTAGATGGGTGCTTTTCTACCTTTCTATGAAAACTATCATGTTTGTTGCTCTTGAGGAGGAAATAATGCTGAATAGTCCTGGTGTCAACCACTGTCTCCCTCTGCACTTACTGGGCTAGGCTGCATTTCTGCTGGAGCATGACCAGGGAGAAAAGACTTACTGCCCCTCTCCTGCCTGGTGTGTGATGAAGTCTCAGGGTCCTTCCTCAGGATGGGCAGGAAGACACACTCAGACTGAACCTTCTGATGCAGGTTCCTACAAAGGATGGAGACATAGGTGTGGATTCACAATATTAGAACAGGCAAACTAAACAGCTGGAAGCACTAGCCAATTATTTTTAATGGTATGACCTTAGGGCTCAATGCCCAAAGCTCATCATTAGTCAGTTGGTCCATGTTATCCCAATCTCTAGAGACTTGTTAATCCTAACAGAAAGGAAAAGGAGAAAAGTGAATGTCCTGGGAATGTCCCGCCTCTCCTCAGGTGGTTGTTCACCTCTCCTCTTTATGTCTTACTTCCAAGTTGCAGGAGGATAACATAAAATTCAGACTTTTTTCTCAATTTAATCACACAACGTGTGATTTCAATATTTGTAAGTCTCTTTATTTATCATGAAATCTAGGCATATTAGGACTTTTTACCAGGATGTGATATACTTTCCATTTTCTCAGTTAGTTGCCTCTAGGTATAAATTCTTGTTTTCATTGCCTTACTCCTTGCTTAGAATGGCATTTTATATCATGAAGATTTACATTTTTATCTCTAATTTGAATGAGTCTTTGTTTCTGAGTTTTTCTCTAATGGAATTACATTGCCATATTAGAAAACCTTATTTAAAAATTTATTGGAATACAGTTGATTTACTGGTATGTTAGTTTCAGATGTACAAGAAAGTGAATCAGTTATACATCATACATATCCACTGTTTTTTAGGTTTTTCTCAAATTAGTCTCACAGAATGAGTTCCCTATGCTATACAGTTCAGTTCAGTCGTGTCCAACTCTTTGCAACCCCATGGACTGCAGCGTGCCAGGCCTCCCTGTCCATCACCAACTCCTGGAGTTTACTCAAACCCATGTCCATTGAGTTGGTGATTCCATCCAACCATCTCATCCTCTGTCGTCTCCTTCTTCTTCCACCTTCAGTCTTTCCTAGCATCACGGTATTTTCTAATGAGTCATCACTTTGCATCAGATGGTCAAAGTTTTGGAGTTTCAGCTTCAGCATCAGTTCTTCCAATGAACACTCAGGACTGATCTCCTTTAGGATGGACTGGTTGGATCTCCTTGGAGTCCAGGGGACTCTCAAGAGTCTTCTTCAACGCCACAGTTCAAAAGCATCAATTCTTTGGCAATTAGCTTGCTTGATAGTCCAACTCTCACATCCATACATGACTACTGGAAAAACCATAGCCTTGACTAGATGGACCTTTGTTGGCCAAGTAATGTCTCTGCTTTTGAATATGCTGTCTAGGTTGGTCTTAGCTTTTCTTCCAAGGAGCAAGCATCTTTTAATTTCATGGCTGCAGTCACCATCTGCAGTGATTTTGGAGCCCCCCCCCAAATAAAGTCTGTCACAGTTTCCATTGTTTCCCCATCTATTTGCCATGAAGTGATGGGACTGGATGCCATGATCTTCATTTTCTGAATGTTGAGTTTTAAGCCCACTTTTCCCTCTCCTCTTTCACTTTCATCAAGAGGCTCTTTAGTTCTTCTTCACTTTCTGCCATAAGGGTGGTGTCATCTGCATATCTGAGCTTATTGATATTTCTCCCAGCAATCTTGATTCCAGTTTGTGCTTCATCCAGCCCAGCATTTCTCATGATGTACTCTGCATGGAAGTTAAATAAGTAGGGTGATAATATACAGCCTTAATGTACTCCTTTTCCTATTTGGAACCAGTCTGTTGTTCCAAGTCCAGTTCTAACTGTTTCTTCCTGACCTGCATACAGGTTTCTCAAGAGGAAGGTCAGGTGGTTTGGTATTCCCATCTCTTGAAGAATTTCCCACAGTTTGTTGTCATCCACACAGTCAAAGGCTTTGGTGTAGTCAACAAAGCAGAAGTAGATATTTTTCTGGAACTCTCTTGCTTTTTCTATGATCCAACAGATGTTGGCAATTTGATCTCTGGTTCCTCTGCCTTTTCTAAGTCCAGCTTGAACATCTGGAAGTTCACG
Source organism: Bos indicus (assembly GCF_029378745.1). Lineage (NCBI taxonomy): Eukaryota > Metazoa > Chordata > Mammalia > Artiodactyla > Bovidae > Bos > Bos indicus. The sequence goes on along the minus strand of NC_091766.1, from coordinate 13,875,003 downwards.
GTTCATGTACTGTTGAAGCCTGGTTTGGAGAATTTTGAGCATTATTTTGCCAGCGTGAGATGAGTGCAACTGTGCAGTAGTTTGAGTTTTCTTTGTCATTGCCTTTCTTTGGGATTGGAATGAAAACTGACCTTTTCCAGTCCTGTGGCCACTGCTGAGTTTTCCAAATTTGCTGGCATATTGAGTACAGTGCTTTCACAGCATCATCTTTTAGGATTTGAAATAGCTCAATTGGAATTCCATCACTTCTACTAGCTTTGTTTGTAGTGATACTTCCTAAGGCCCATTTGACTTCACATTTCAGGATGTCTGGCTCTAGATGAGTGATTATATCATCTGGGTCATGAAGATTATCTGGGTCATGATTATTTGGGTGATTATCTGGGTGATTATCTGATTATCTGGGTCATGAAGATCTTTTTTGTATAGTCCTGTGTTTTCTTGCCACCTCGTCTTATATTTTCTGCTTCTGTTAGGTCCATACCATTTTTGTCCTTTATTAATTATCTGTCAATGATAATAAAATTTAAGAACTCTCTTGAAATTTTGACTCATGGTGATGTTTGGCAAAAACCATCACAACATGGTAAAGTAATTATCCTCTAATTATAGTAAATGAATTAAAAAAATAGGCACAATATTCTCCAGGTCACTCCATGTTGTCAGAAATCGCAGGATGTCCTTCTTTTTATGGATGAGTAATATCCCATTGTTTATATATACACCCAACATCTTTTACCTATTCATCTTCAATAGACACATTTTCACTATTCAAGTAATACAATGATTACAAGGGAATGCAAATATCTCTTAGAGGTTCTGATTTCATTTCTTTGGCACCTACCCTGAAATGGGTTGCTAGATCCTATGGTAGTTCTATTTCAATTAGTTGCAGCTTTTAACTTTTTAAAGGAACCTCCATTCTGTTTTCTGTAATGGCTGTATCATTATTCATTCCCACCAACCAAGTACAAGTGTTCTTGTAACAGTGAGCAGGGAGCAGGGAGTCTCTGCCAGGACTGACAAGGAAGTGAATGACATGATGGTTTGGGGTGGCAGAGGTATTGCCCACATACCTTGCATCTTGAATCAGTCTGTCCAAAATGACTGACTTCAAACATGATTTTATCATTCTTTAACACATGATCTGGTTGCTGTTGTTTAGTCCCTAAGTTGTGTCCGACTCTTTGTGACACCAAGGACTGTAGCCCGCCAGCCTCCTCTGTCCATGTGATTTCCCAGGCACGAACACTGGAGTCGGTTGCCATTTCCTTCTTCAGGGGATCTTCATGACCCAGGACTTGAACCTGAGCCTTCTGCATTGGCAGGCAGATCCTTTTACCACTGAGCCACCAGGAAAGCCCCATGAACTGGTACATGTTACATAAAATATTTCGCTTCTTTCCTCTTATTCAAATAATAGTAATGTGTGTACACATAATTGGAGAGAAATTATGCAGATATACTCAAGAAGGAAATATAAAACTTATACTTCAGAGCCCGACACCTAGGAAGCCTTCAATAACAGGACAGGACGGTATGGTTCATGTCATCCTCATCATGCTCGTCCTCAACCCCATCACTGATCCTGTAATGAACTGAAGTGTTAGTGGGAAGGGGGACAGAGGATGAGTTGGTTGGATGGCATCATCGACTTAATGGACATGAGTTTGAGCAAAGTCTGGGAGATGGTGAAGGACAGGGAAGCCTGGCGTGCTGCAGTCCACAGGGTTGCAAAGAGTCAGACACAACTGAGTGGCTGAACCACAAATGAACAAGGGGAAAGTTTACAGAGGTGCACTTGCTTCTCTAGTGGGAGGGATGCCAGCCAGAACCAGGCCATTGAGGGTTAAAGCAGATCTCTGAATGAGAGTTCTCACATCTCAACCAGAACTAAGAATATGAACTTCAAAGTGCTTTATTCCAAACCTGCATAGATTGCTCCCAACATTCCCTTCACCATCCTTTTCTCCCTAGCACTTTCTGGGCTGGGCTGCATCTCTGCTGGAGCATGACCAAGGAGCACAGACTCACTGCCCCTCTCCTGCCTCGTGTGTGATGAAGTTTCAGAGTCACTCCTCAGGTTGAGCAGGAAGACAGACTCAGACTGGACCTTCTGATGCATATTTCTATAAAGGATGGACACATAGGTGTGGATTCACGGTATCAAAACTGGCAAACTAAAGAGCTCTAGGCACTGGCCAATTATTTACAATAGTATGACCTTAGAGCTCAATGCCCAAAGCTCATCATTAGCTCATCATTAGGTCCATGTTGTCCTCATCTCTGGGGACTTGTTAATATTAACAGAACAGGAAAAGGAGAAGAGTGAATGTCCTTGGAAAGGTCTGGTTCCCTCTTCTCAGGAGGTAATTCCATGTACTCTTGTTCCTTACTTCAAAGTTGCAGGATCATAACATAAAATTATACACTTTCCCCCTCAATTTTGCCACTCAAAGTGTGGTTTTGATAGCTGCAAATCCATTGTATCAATCATGAAATCTATGTGGCAAGAGATCTAAACCAATGATGTGATACACTTTCCATTTTCAGAGTTAATAATTGTCTCTACAGATAACGTACTTTCATCTCCTTACTATAGCTCACAGTTGATGGGAGGAAATACACAATGGAATGAAAACCAGGAATTGAGATCAGTGAAAGCATCTCAGGTCCTGCTCACCACATAGGCCTCATCCTCTATAAGGACTTTGTGCTCCAAACCCTTCAATAGTCATGTCTTGCCCATCTGCTTTACACCATATTCCTAGATTCACTGCACCAACATGATCTCAGCAAAAATTCCCTGGAAACAAACTAGAAATGGGTTGACCTTCCTCTCCACTGGGTACTTCTGCAGACCCCACTCTACAGTTTCAGGTCATGCAGTTTCAAGTAGACTGCTGGTTTATGATATACTAGGAGAGCCCCTCCATCAGCATCAGGACAACCTGTAGCTGCTCCATGAACAGATGTAACAAGTTTCCACATGACATGTTCCACATGTTTCTGATTTCTGCTAATTCAAATGATATCCACTCAAACCGGGGTATGTTTTCCCTTGGTTTCCTTGTGGTCTCAGCTCTTGAAGACTTTAATAAAATGTGGATTTGGCTTACCCACTTTTGCTAGTGGATAAAGTGGGATGTGTGTGGAGAGTGGTGGGATGTAACCTTTTCAGTCCTGTCCATGCAGTCTTCCTGACAGAGAGTGCTTTCCTGATGAATGCAGAGGTTGATTTGTCATTAAGTGATATGAAAAAACTTTAAACCAAGTCAAATTGGATATGGAGAGAAGAATGTTATTTAACTGTATGTGAATAAGTGACAGGGTATTTTTAAGAGAGAGCACAGAGCAGATATGCACAGGTGGATATGAGAGGAAGAGACTGGGTGATGGGGCATTTAAACAATTTGTGGTTATTGTTGTTTAATCACTAAGTCATGTCCAACTCTGCAACACCATGGGCTTTCCATAGGATTTCCCGGGCAAGAATACTGGAGTGGGTTGCCATTCCCTTCTCCAGGGGATCTTCTCAACCCAGAAATCAAACCTTTGTCTCCTGCATTGGCAGGTGAATTTCTTATCACTGAACCATTAGGGAAGCCCATCTTTTTAAAATTAATTATATTTATTTATTTTTAATTGCTTGATGATTGCTTTACAATATTGTTTTGATTTCTGCTGTACATCTACTTGAATTAGCCATAGGTGTATATATATCCCGTCCATTGTGAACCTCCATCCCACCTCCCATCCTTTTCCACCCCTCTACGTTGTTATAGGGCCCCAGTTTGAGTTCCCTGAGTCATACAGCACATTTCCATTAGGGATCTATATTGCATATGGTAGTGTATCTGCTTCCATGCTACTCTCTCCAAGGCCATCTTTTAAACTAGAGTACTTTGGAAAGCATAAGAATTTGTTTGTTTTTTGCTGGTTCACAAGCTAATGACTTCCAGGAGCTGGTGCTTCAGATGAAATATACTACCTGAAAAACCTTTTAGCTGAAACACCATACTGGCCTATTAACAAGGTGAATATGATAGTGTACACTTCTTGATCCACTACTGTGTCCAAACACTGTTCTGATAAGTACTTGTGATTGCCTCATCTCAACCACTCTCTCAGTTAAGAAATTTTGTTGAAACTCTCCTGCAGATGAGGAAGTTGAAAAGACGTTTTGTATCACACGCACAGTCACAGATTCTAATATGAGGCAACACGTGAGTTGCAAGATGCTCACATGAATTTTGGAGTAGGAAATGGCAACCCACTCCAGTATTCTTGCCTGGAGAATCCCATGGATAGGGGAGCATGGTGGGCTACAGTTCAAGGGGTCGCAAATAGTCGGACATGACTGAGCACACGCACACATGCATAAATTTAAATACATTGCTAGGAGGAGGTGAAGATGGGGGAATAAGAGGACACTGAGATCAGCTCCCTGCAGGAAAACAACACAAATTCATCTACATGGGGAGTCATTCTCACTGAAAACAACTGGAAGCTGTCAGAAAGACTCTTTTACCAAGACTGTAAAGAGTGAACCACATGTTAAAAAATTTAGAAAGGAATGTGTATGTGTGTATAACTGAGTCACTTTGCTGTACAGCAGAGATTTGCACAACATTATAAATCAAATATTCTTCAATAATTTTTAAAGAAAAATTAAAAGAAGACAGAATGATCCACATGAAATTGGGTAGGAAAAGAGAGTGACTTGATGCCCTCAGGAGGGGACACAGAAGAGGAGGGAGTACAATGGGCTAGGTTAACCTCTATGAGAAGTAGGGATGAGAGATTTACACCGTATATTGGATACCCCAGCCTGAGGTCCAACAGTAGGAAGACAAATCTCCACCTCACACCTGTTAGACTGCTTATTATTAAAAAGACAAAAAGTAACAAATGCTGGCAAAAATGTGTAGAAAACGGAATCCTCATGCACTGCTGATGGGATTGTATAAGCACTATGGATAGTAGTGTGGAGGTTCCTAAAAAATGTTAAATAGAATTGCCATATGCTACAATGGTCCCACTTCTGGGTGTGTCCATAGGACATGACATAACTCTATCAAAGAGATGACTGCATAGCCGTGTTCATTCCAGCATCAGTCACAAGAGCAAAAGATGAAACCAGCCTAGTGTCCATGGATGAATAAGGGATAAAGAAAATGTGATATACATTCAGTACATACAATGGAATATTATTCAGTTATGAGAAAGAAGCAAAGCCTGTCATTTGGTACAATATGGGTGGAATTTGAGGGCATCATGGTAACAAATAAGTCATACTGTGAAAGACATATAATGTATTATTTCTGTTATATATGGAATATAAATTATTGGTCTCATAGAAACAGAATGTATTTTCTCGCCTTTGACCAATTGTGTATATTGTGAAAAAATATTTCATGAATGTTGCAGAACATCTAGGTTTAGTGTCCAGGTGTGTGCTTTCTATTATAATAACTCTGGGTTTAAAATTTCCTTTTGCTGTGAGAATTTAATACGATTTAATAAGAAAATGGGACTTCTGAGGCTCTGGTGGTAAATAACCTGCCTGCCAAAATAGGAGACATAAGAGATGTGGGTTCGATCTCTGGGTGAGGAAGATCCCCTGGAGAAGGGCATGACAACCCACTTCAGTATTCTTGCCTGGAAAATCCCATGGACAGAGGAGCCTGGTGGGCTACAGTCCATTGGGTTGCAAAGATCCAGATACAACTGAGGAGACTTAGCATGCATGCATGCTTTAAAAAAATAGGCAGTGTAAATTTAACAGAACATGAACTGGAAATCAAACCACCCAACCACACACACACACAAAAGCAACAATCCTTTGCCTCTTTCCAATATTCTTTCACTATCACTTAGGTTTGCCTAAATGGATATGCAGATATAGCATTCAAGTAATTTTCATGAATTTTACTGGGTGATATCTCTTTCTCCAAACTAATTAAAATTTAGTCTGTGTCAAGTGTTTTCTTTTCTTTAATATGAAAGTTTCTCAACAATAGAGTCAGTGATTTTCCTAAGTGGCAAAATGCAAAGTAAATTAAACTAGTTTTGCATAGCTTTCAGATGGCCAAGATTACTACCACAAAAACCAGGTGTGACACATCTGAGAAGCGATGGATACTAATCTTGTAGAACACAATAGGAACCCTAGGATGTAGTTACTGTGACAGAAGACAGGAAAGCGTAGTAATGAAGTCCTAATCAGGCTATTTCTAGTAAAGGGGAAAATCTCCTCTTTGTTGACAATACAGTTCTTTGCAATCCTAAAATTATGTGAAAAGAAATAAATTAAGTGTGAAAACTTGGGTGACAATGTACCTCAGACATCATTAGAGACACACAGCAACTGGACTAGGACATAACTGCCTATTTTTCAGGTGCATATTCCAAACTAAGACATACCCTTGACATACGCTTTATTCCCTGGGCACATTTTGTAATCTTCCAATTGGAGGTACCTCACAGCATACTTCGGAGAAGGCAATGGCACCCCACTCCAGTACTCTTGCCTGGAAAATCCCATGGATGGAGGAGCCTGGTAGGCTGCAGTCCATGGGGTCGCTGAGGGTTGGACACGACTGAACGACTTCACTTTCACTTTTCACTTTCGTGCATTGGGGAAGGAAACGGCAACCCACTCCAGTGTTCTTGCCTGGAGAATCCCAGGGACGGGGGAGCCTGGTGGGCTGCCATCTATGGGGTCACACAGAGTCGGACACGGCTGAAGTGACTTAGCAGCAGCAGCAGCACAGCGTACTTTTATGTCTCTTGCTACAGTATTAGCTGAGATTCAGCCAAGAAAGGAGAAACTAGTCATTTTAATTAAGACAACTTAAACTGGGAGTTCACTATGAACAAAGCTAATGGAGGTGATGAAATTCCAGTTGAGCTATTTCAAATCCTAAAAGATGATGCCATGAAAGTGCTGCACTCAATATGCCGGCAAATTTGGAAAACTCAGCAGTGGCCACAGGACTGGAAAAAGTCACCTTTCATTTCAATCCCAAAGAAAGGCAATGCCAAAGAATGCTCAAACTACAGCACAATTGCACTCATCTCACATGCTAGTAAAGGAATGCTCAAAATTCTGCAAGCCAGGCTTCAGCAGTACGTGAACTGCGAACTTCCAGATGTTCAAGCTGGTTTTAGAAAAGGCAGAGGAACCAGAGATCAAATTGCCAACATCTGTTGGACCATCGTAAAAGCAAGAGCGTTCCAGAAAAACATCTACTACTCCTTTATTGACTATGCCAAAGCCTTTGACTGTGTGGATGACAACAAACTGTGGAAAATTCTTAGAGAGATGGGAATACTAGAACACCTGACCTGCCTCCTGAGAAATCTGTATGCAGATCAAGAAGCAAGAGTTAGAACTGGACATGGAAAAACGGACTGGTTTCAAATTGGGAAAAGAGTATGTTAAGGCTGTATATTGCCATCCTGCTTATTTAACTTCTATGCAGAGTATACCATGTGAAATGCCAGGCTGGATGAAGCACAAGCTGGAATCAAGATTGCTGAGAGGAGTATCAATAACCTCAGATATACAAATGACACTGCTCTTAGAGCAGAAAGTGAAGAGGAACTAAAGAGCCTCTTGATGAAAATGACAAAGGAGAGTGAAGAGGCTGGCTTAAAACTCAACATTCAAAAAATGAAGATCATGGCATCTCGTTCCACCACTTCATGGCAAATAGATGGGGAAACAATGGAAACAGTGATAGGCTTTATTTTATTGGACTCCAAAATCACTGCAGATGGTGACTGCAGCCATGAAATTAAAAGATGCTTGCTCTTTGAAAGAAAAGCTGTGACAAACCTAGACAGAATATTAAAAAGTAGAGACATACTTTGCTGACAAAGGTCCATATAGTCCAAAAGTTATGGTTTTTCCAGTAGCCATATATGGGTGAGAGTTTGACCATAAAGAAAGCTGAGTGCCAAAGAATTGATGCTTTTTTCCCCCCGTCAAATATAGCCCTTTTATTTTATTTTTTAAATTTAAATTTATTTATTTTAATTGGAGGCTAATTACTTTACAATATTGTATTGGTTTTGCCATACATCAACATGAATCCACCATGGGTGTACACGTGTTCCCAATCCTCAACCCCCTCCTACCTCCCTCCCCGTACCATCCCTCTGGGTCATCCCAGTGCACCAGCCCCAAGCATCCTGTATCATGCATCGAACCTGGACTGGTGATTCGTTCCTTATATGATATTATACATGTTTCAATGCCAAATGTGGTGTTGGAGAAGATTCTTGAGATATCTTGAGAAGATACCTTGGACAGCAAGGGTATCAAACCAGTCAATCCTAAAGGAAATCAGTCTTAACTATTCATTGGAAGGATTGATGCTGAAGCTGTAACTCCAATACTTGGCCACCTGATGTGAAGAACTGACTTATTGAAAAAGACCCTGATGCTGGGAAAGATTGAAGGCAGGAAGAGAAGGGGATGGCAGAGGATGAGATGGTTGGATGGCATCACTGACTTGATGGACATGAGTTTGAGCAAACTCTGGATGTTGGTGATGGGCAGGGAATCCTGGCGTGCTGCAGTCCATGGGGTTGCAAAGAGTCAGACATGACTGAGTAACTGAACTAAACAGAACTGAAGCTGGTAGTTGGTTTAAAAGATACTGAAAGACTGCTGCTGCTGCTGCTAAGTCGCTTCAGTCATGTCTGACTCTGTGCGACCCCATAGACGGCAGCCCACGAGGCTCCCCCATCCCTGGGATTCTCCAGGCAAGAACACTGGAGTGGGTTGCCATTTCCTTCTCCAATGCATGAAAGTGAAAAGCGAAAGTGAAGTCACTCAGTCGTGTCTGACTCTTAGCGACCCCATGGACTACAGCTCACCAGGCCCTCTGTCCATGGGATTTTCCAGGCAAGAGTACTGGAGTGGGGTGCCATTGCCTTCTCCGAGGCAAAAAAAGAACAAAGCAATAACATAGCATTCATGGGTGAAGAAAGATTGTTCTCCACCAAGGGCTTGAGGAATATGAAAGGAACAGTTGAGCGTTTAGGGCAAAGAGAATTTTACTGACCACTATGGAATGTATGTAAGATGAACACAAGACAGAAAATAGAGCGGTTATTTCCAGAGTCACACTCCAAAGCAACGTATACAAGTATGAGTTTGGAGCAGAGATAATAACTTCATAAACAGCACATAAGCCATAGAGACCAAACTCTATGGTGTAGAGAGGCTATATGTGAGGAATCATTATCAACAATAGTGGGGAAACCACGTTGCCTGTTTGGCTTCTCAAGTTGTGCAGTGGTAAAGAATCTGCCTTCCAATTCAGAAGATGTGGGTTCCATCCTTGGGTTGGGAAGATCCCCTGGAGAAGGGAAGGGCAACTCCAGTATTCTTGCCTGAAAAATATCATGGACAGAATAGCCTGGCAGGCTACAGTCCACGGGATCACTAAAGAGTCAGGTGCAACTTACCGACTGAATATGCACATAGGCACGTTGCCTGTTACTACAGCAGGCTCTTTATATCTTCCCCCATGAGCTCAGATCTCTTTAGGATCTGGGACATTTGTCCAAGAGCAGTTAGGACTCATGACATAAAGGTCACATTTGACTGAAAGATCTGACTTAGATCAGAAGTTCTCAACCTTGGCTACATGGTAGAACCAGCCTCAGTGTGTTTAAAAATCCTCATGCTGGGACTTCCCTGGTGCTCCAGAGGCTTAGATTCTGCCTTTGAATGCAGGAGGCATGAATTCAATCCCTGGTCTTGGAATTAAGACCCCACAAGCTGCAAGTTATGACCAAAAATAAACAAAAATAAGTAATTTTTAAAAATCCTCAGTTCAGGACAACCTAAGTCTAACATTGTGAAGTATTTATCCTCCTTTGAAATAAGTAATACATTTAAAAATAAATAAATAAGAATAGAATAAATAGACTCTTTTGCAGTGAGTCTCAGTTGACAGTCTTTCTTAAAATTTATTTTATTGTAGGATAGTTGAATTACAATGTTGCAAAATAGTCAGTATTTGTAAGCACCTCCCCCCCCCTCAGATTATTTTGTTAAAAGCCAAGGCTGAGAAGCCATGACATGTATCCTCACACATAGACTGCATACATAGACTTAAAACATAGTAATTAGCTGGAAAATAGATAACAGCTTGAGAAAAAAATATTATTTAAATCTGTAAAAAATGGAGTTGTTCATCTTTCTAGTGTGTGGGTCACCACAATAATGAATAACAATAATAATAATAATAATAAACTAGAGACTCCTCCTTGGGTATAATAAGATTTAGTCACAGTAGTTCTGACATCTGCAGAATCCCAGAAGACCCTGCCAGCCCCATCAAAAACATATCCAAAGAAGCAATATTCAGGTGTAAAACAAGGAGAGGCAAGAAGGCCCTAAGAGCTACAACTAATGTCATGAGGGAGGTAGAATTTTCAGATCTAGATGTTAATTTTGCTACATTTTCCAATCTACACTCCAAATGGAGGTTAGATTGTTTTGTTGAGGAACCTGCAAAAGGCCCTTTTGAAGTCTCTGTTCCTCAGGCTGTAGATGAAGGGGTTCAGCATGGGGGTGATGACAGTGTACACCACTGAAGCTACTGCATCCTTCCTGGGAGATTGTGAGATGGCTGAGCTGAGGTACACACCAAGGCCTGTTCCATAAAATAAGCAAACAACTGCCAGGTGAGAGCCACAGGTGGAGAAGGCTTTATACCTCCCACCTGATGACCGGACTCTCAAAATGGAGGAAAGAATTTTATAGTAAGAGTAAAAGATTCCTGAGAAAGGGAGAAAAGCAAAAATGGCACCAATAAAATATATGACAATATTTTTGGTGAAAATGTCAGAACAGGCAAGCTTGAGGAGCAGAGAAGGGTCACAGAAGAAATTAGAAATTTCTACATCTTTAAAGCAGGTAAGTTGCAGCATAATCAGATTGTGTACCTGGGAGTCCATAAGGCTACCAAAAAAAGACACCAAAACTAAGGAGCAACAGAGGTGTGGGTTCATGATGACCGGGTAGTGCAGTGGGTGACAGATGGCCACAAACCTGTCATAGGACATCACAGACAGCAGCATACCATCCATACATCCAAAAAGGATAAAAATAGACATCTGTGTCAGGCAGCCTGCATAGGAGATGACTCTGCCGTGAGTTTGGATGTTCACAATCATCTTGGGGACCGTGGTGGAGGTGAAGCCAATGTCAGCCAAGGAGAGGTTGGAGAGGAAGAAGTACATGGGGGTGTGGAGGTGGGGGTCAGAGGTGACGGCCAGGATGATGAGCAGGTTCCCCAGCATGGTGACCAGGTACATGGACAGGAAGAGGGTAAAGAGCAAAGGCTGCAGTTCTGGATCATCTGAGAGGCCCTGGAGGAAGAATTCTGAGACACTTGTTAGATTTCCAGTTCTGTGTAGCTTGGACACCTTTGGAAGAAGGAAAGAGGACTGGAAAAATATAAATACATAAATGGTCATGCAGTACTGTGTCCATATTTTGGACTCAAGCAATTCATTTCTCAGGTTATACATCCCAGTTCCTTCAGCAATATTTCTCAGTGTGACATATTCTTAGAATTGTTTCCTGTTGGCTTCTGTGTTATTCACTTCTGTCTATAGTCTCCTATGTTCATTATAAAGCTTCATGAAAAGTGAAAGGGAGGAAGGATATTAGAGGTAATACATCCATGGTCTCAGTTAAAGACAGCCCACTTGTTCTAAATTAAAGGTGAATGTTCATAATCAGAACTCATTTTACATGATACTCAGAGGTTTATCATCCTTTGTTTTTCTGTCTTCTCTCTCCTTTATGAAATAGGGGATTATTCAAGTATCAGAGTTTTTTTAAAAAAGTCATTTAGTATATATATTTTTCATATATTTTCATATATTTGACTTCAAATCTCGATCAATATTGTTTAAGTGTACATGATCTAATGTGTTGTTGACTACAAAGATGGTGTTCATGTACACAGCACTGCTAAAGATTACACAATAATGAAATTTAAGAAATCCTCTTGAAATTTTTTTCTGAATATCTTAAATAGGGTTACTTGTTTCAATACCATCTCATTTAAATGTTCAATGGATGAGACCCTTTACTTTTGGGGACTCTACTGGCAGAAAAATAATACTTCACTGATTTTATTTTCTTCAGTTTACTGAAGTGATTAACAAAATTTCATATATTTGGATTGTGCCACATGGAGATCATAAAAAGATGTACAAAATGATTATTTAATACAATACACATTGGGAATGATTACCACAGTCAAGTTAAATAATGTATGTGGCACCTCACATAGCTTCTGTGAGTGTGTGTGTGTGTGTGTGTGTGTAGTAACAGTTAAGCAGATCTCTCTTAGCAGATTTCAAGAACACAACCAGAATTATTAGCTATAGTTACCAGGCTGCATATTAGATCCCCAAACTTATTCATTTTGTAACAAAAGTTTGTACATTTTGACCACCATTTCCTCACTTTTTCTACCACCAATCCTCACAACAAGAGTTTGATTTTCTTAGCTTCCACACAGAACTGAGATCATAGTGGATTTGACTTTCTGTGACTGGTATATATAATTTAATAGGCATAGTATTGTTCAGGTCCATCCATGTTGTCAAAAATGGCAGGATTTTCTTCTTTCTGTGGCTAGATAATATCCCATTGTTTATATATACACATCTCATTTTCTTTACCTATTCATCTGTCAACAGATACATATCCATATTTTCACTATTTCAAATAATATTGCAAAGACAAGGGAATGCAAATATCCACTTTTGAGGTTCTGATTTTATTTCTTTAGCCAATACTCTGAAGTGGGGTTGCTGGTTTCTAGTTCTATTTCAATTTGTTGCAGTTTAAAAAATTTTAAAGAACATCCATTCTGTTTTCTCTAACGAAGTTACCAATATTCATTTCCACCAACCATGTACAACAGTTCTTATCTCCACTTCCTCACAAGCATTTGTTTTCTTTTTATTGTTTTTAATAGCCATCCTGACAGTCATGAGGTGATCTTTGATCTAGGTTTGGACCTGTGTTTCCTATATTAACTGATGTTGAGTACCTTTTTATGTACCTGTTAGTCCTGTTCTCCTGATTGTAAACACTTCAGAGCCAGATATCTATGATGTTATGATGTTATGGTTGATATCACATTCTTCACCCTTGTCCTCGTCTTCATCCTCATCACTACTCTCATAATGAATTGAAGTGTTCAGGGGAAGGTTACTGAGTCCATTAGCTGCTCTGGTGGGAGGGATGCCAGCCAGAGTCAGAACCAGTGGTGATGGAAGCAGAACTCTGAATGAGAGTTCTCACACCCCAGTCAGATCCTAGAATGTAGATTTTAAGTGCACTATTTGAAAACTGAGCAGATCGGTGCCCTCCAGATTTCTCTACCAAATAAAACATCATGTTTGTTCCTCTTGTGGAGGGAATAATGCTCCAAATAGTTCGTCCTTCAATCACTGTCTCCCTGAGTACTTACGGGGCTGGGCTGCATCTCTGCTGGAGCATGATCAAGGAACACAGACTCACTGCCCTTCTCCTGCCTGGTGTGTGATAAACTCTCAGGGTCTCTCCTCAGGTTGAGCAGGAAGACAGACTCAGGCTGGACCTTCTGATGCAGATTCCTATGAAGGATGGAGACACAGGAGTGGACTCACAGTATTAGAACAGGCAAATTAATTAGCTAGAGGCACTGGCCAATTATTTACAATGGTATGACCTTAGGGCTCAATGCCCAAAACTCATTGTTAGCAAGCTTGTCCACATAATCCCAGTCTCTGGAGACTTGATAATATTAACAGAACAGGAAAGGAGAAAAATGAATGTCCTAGGAATGATCTGGGCCCCTCTTCTCCTCAGGAGGAAATTCACCTTGTATTTCTACTTATTGGTTCTAACTTGCAGGTACTTAACATAAAATTCAGACTCCCCCTCCCTCAATTTAGCCACTCAATGTATTATTTTGGTATCTACAAATCAATAGTATCAATCATGAAATCTATGTAGCATTAGGTCTATACTAAGAATGTGATATACTTTCCATTTGCACAGTTAATATTTGTCTCTAAGGATAGCTTCTCTTTTTTTGGCTAATTTTAACGAATCTTCACATGGGGTCACAAGAGTCAGACATGATTTAGCAACTAAACCACCACCAAATCAATGAGTCTTCAGTTTTAAGTTTTTTTCTCTATTGACATTGGCATACTAGAAAGCTATTGATCTTTACTTACAGTTTAATCATTGATACTTTAAATATTTCAGTGGATCTCCCAGAAGGTTGCAATCAAGATGTCAGTCAGGCTGCAGGTATCACAAAGTTAGACCAGCAGATGTCCACTCTCAAGCTCACTCATGAGGTTGTCGGTAGGATTCACTTGTTCATGGAATATTGTCCGGAGAATTCCTTCAGTTCCTTGACATGTGGCCTCCTGGTGAGGCAGTTGGGTTTTATCAATGCAAGCCACCAAGAATGCCAGAGAGAAGCACCAAGAAGAGAGCCAGATTATTTTGTTCTCTTCCCAGAAGTGACTTCCCAACATTTCTTCCACATTCTTGTTGTTGGAAGTGGGTCTTTATGTCCATCTTACACTCAATGGCAGGGAAATACACAGGGGTAGGAAAACCAGGAGTTTGGGAGAGTGAGAAAATCTCAGATACTGCCCACCACACAGAAACCTCATCCTTTATGAGAGGAAGACACTGGATTTTGGGGCATCAAAAATAATTCATCCACAGCAAAATGTATAACTGTGCATGTGTGCTAAGCCACTTCAGTCGTGTTCGACTCTTATCAACCATTTAGACTGTAGCCCGCCAGGCTCCTCTGTCCATGGGATTCCCTAGGCAAGAGTACTGGAGTGGGTTTCCATGCCCTCCTTCAGGAGATCTTCCAGACTCAGGGATTGAACCCGAGTCTCTTATGTCTCCTGCATTAGCAGGCAGGTTCTTTACCACTAGCACCACCCAGGAAGCCCAAAAACGTATTACTAAACTGGAGTTATTTCATAGTAAGTAGAAGAGATAAGATTATAGGATAAATGACAAAGATGAATCTATAGAACATGGGACATGAAAACCAAGGTTCATTATGCTTATACCATAAATGTGACATGTGCTGCTTCTTTTCCCAATTCCCCCTTTTATGATGAGTATCCTGGTGCTAAACTGTGCTTAGTCACTCAGTCATGTCAGACTCTTTGTGACTCTATGAATCATAGCCCACCAGGCTCTCCTGTACATGTGGATTCTCCAAGCAAGAACACTGGAGTGGGTTGCCACGCCCTTCTCCAGGGGATCTTCCCAACCCAGGGATCAAACCAGGTCTCCCACATAGCAGGCAGATTCTTTACCGTCTGAGCCACCAGGGAAGCGCAAGAATACTGGAGTGGGTAGCCTATCCTTTCTCCAGGGGATCTTCCCAACCCAGGAATGGAACTGGAGTCTCCTGCATTGCAGGCAGATTCTTTACCAGCTGAGCTACCCAGGAAGCCTTGAGTATCCTTGATCAGATGGCAACTGAGTAGGGTTAATTATAGAGAGATAAGGAGAGTATTGGGCCTCTTTAAAATATGTGGGCAATGGTAAAAGTGTTAAACTGAAGTCATAGCGTTGTGGGGAGAAGGGATCAGGCATTAGAGTCAGTGCTAAGGATGAGTGTAGAAGACATGGTGTATATAAAAGATAGATATTGGTTTTTATGTAGTAAATTAGCAATTTGCTTTGTGCTTGACTCAGTTTTCTTTACATGGTGAGTATCTGTAAAGAAAACAAGAATCTTCTCACATTCAGTATTTGATGCATCACTGAGAAATTTCTGTCCTCACTTTTTATCCCTTTATTCTGTGCAGATCAGATCAGATCAGATCAGTCACTCAGTCGTGTCTGACTCTTTGCAACCCCATGAATCGCAGCATGCCAGGCCTCCCTATCCATCACCAACTCCCAGAGTTCACTCAGACTCATGTCCATCGTGTCAGTGATGCCATCCAGCCATCTCATCCTCTGTCATCCCCTTCTCCTCTTGCCCCCAATCCCTCCCAGCATCAGAGTCTTTTCCAATGAGTCAACTCTTCGCATGAGGTGGCCAAAGTACTGGAGTTTCAGCTTTAGCATCATTCCTTCCAAAGAAATCCCAGGGCTGATCTCCTTCAGAATGGACTGGTTGGATCTCCTTGCAGTCCAAGGGACTCTCAAGAGTCTTCTCCAACACCACAGTTATTCTGTGCAGAAATATTCAAATCCCATACTTTGGTCTATGAGTCCCAATCTTGCAGTTACCATTAGAGAAAAAATAGATCCTATTGAATGTCCTGATAATAAACCCAAACCATATTTTTAAAAATTAAAATTATTTTTTATTGAAGGATAATTGCTTTACACAATTTTGTTGTTTTCTGTCAAACCTCAACATGAGTCAGCCATAGGTATACATACATCATCTCTCTTTTGAACCTCCCTCCCATCTCCTTCCCCATCCCACCCCTCTACGTTGATACAAAGCCCCTCTTTGGATTTCCTGAGACACACAAAAAATTCCTATTGGCTATCTATTTTACATATGGTAATGTAAGTTTTCATGTTACTCTCTCCATACATCTCACCCTCTCCTCCCCTCTCCCCATGTCCATAAATCTATTCTCTATGTCTGCTTCTCTATTGCTGCCCTGCAAATAACTTCTTCAATACCATTTTTCTAGATTCCACATATATCCATTAGAATATGATATTTGTCTTCCTCTTTCTGACTCACTTCACTCTGTATAATAGATTCTAGTTTCATCCACCTCATTAGAACTGACTCAAATGTGCTCCTTCTATGGCTGAGTAATAGTCTATTGTGTATATGTACCACAACTTTTATATCCATTCATCCATTGATGAACATCTAGATTGTTTCCATGTTGTAGCTATTGTAAATAGTGCTGCAATGAACAATGGGATACATGTGTCTTTTTCAATTTTGATTTCCTCAGGGTATGTGGCTAGGAGTGAGATTTCTGGGTCATATGGTAGCTTTATTCCTAGTTTTTTAAGGAATCTCCATACCATCTTCCATAGTGGCTGTATCAATTTAGATTCCCACCAACAATGCAAGAGCATTCCCTTTTCTCCACAACCTCTCCAGCATTTATTGTTTGTAGACATTTTAAATGATGGTCATTCTAAGTGGTGTGATGTGATATCTCATTATAGTTTTGATTTGCATCTTTAATAATGAGCGATTTGAGCATATTTTTATGTGTTTGTTAGCCATCTGTATTTCTTCTTTGGAGAAATGCCTGTTTAGGTCTTTTTCCCACCTTTTGATTGGGTTTTTTTGTTTTTTTCTGGCATTGAGTCATATAAGCTGCTTGTATATTTTGGAAATTAATCCTTTGTCAGTTGCTTCATTTGCTATTATTTTCTCCCATTCTGAGGGTTGTCTTTTCACCTTGCTAAAGCCTTTGCTGTGCAAAAGATTTTAAGTTTAATCAGGTCTCATTTGTTTATTTTTGTTTTTATTTCCATTACTTTAGGAGGTGGATCATAGAGGATCTTGCTTTGATTTATGTCATCGAGTGTTCTGCGTATGTTTTCCTCTAAGAGTTTTATAATTTCTTATCTTACATTGAGGTCTTTAATCCATTTTGAGTTTATCTTTGTGTATGGTGTTAGGAAGTGTTCTAATTTCATTCATTTACATGTAGCTGTCCAGTTTTCCCAGCACCATTTATTGAAGAGGCTGTCTTTGCCTTATTGTATATTCTTGCCTCTTTTGTCAAAAATAAGTTACCCATAGGTGCATGGGTTTATTTTTGGGCTTTCTATCTTGTTCCATTGGTCTATACTTCTGTTTTTGTGCCAGTACCATACTGTCTTGATGACTGTAGCTTTGTAGTATAATCTTAAGTCAGGAAGGTTGATTTCTCCAGCTCCATTCTTCTTTCTCAAGACTGTTTTGCTATTCGGGGTCCCTGTTTTTCCATATGAATTGTGACTTCTTTGGTCCTAGTTCTGTGAAAAATGTCATTGGTAGTTTGATAGGGATCACATTGAATCTGTAGATTCCATTTGGTAGTATAGTCATTTTCACAATATTGATTCTTCCTATCCAGACATGGAATATCTCCATCTGTTTCTGTCATCTTTGATTTCTTTCGTCAGTGTCTTATATTTTCTGTGTACAGTTCTTTTGTTTCCTTTCAGTTCAGTTCAGTTGCTCAGTCGTGTCCGACTCTTTGCGACCCCATGAATCGCAGCATGCCAGGCCTCCCTGTCCATCACCAACTCCCGGAGTTCACTCAGACTCATGTCCATCGTGTCAGTGATGCCATCCAGCCATCTCATCCTCTGTCATCCCCTTCTCCTCCTGCCCCCAATCCCTCCCAGCATCAGAGTCTTTTCCAATGAGTCAACTCTTCGCATGAGGTGACCAAAGTACTGGAGTTTCAGCTTTAGCATTATTCCCTCCAAAGAAATCCCAGGACTGATCTCATTCAGAATGGACTGGTTGGATCTGCTTGCAGTCCAAGGGACTCTCAAGAGTCTTCTCCAACACCACAGTTCAAAAGCATCAATTCTTCAGCTCTCTGCTTTCTTCACAGTCCAACTCTCACATCCATACATGACTACTGGAAAAACCATAGCCTTGACTAGACGGACCTTTGTTGGCAAAGTAATGTCTCTGCTTTTGAATATGCTATCTAGGTTGGTCATAACTTTCCTTCCAAGGAGTAAGGGTCTTAATTTCATGGATGCAGTCACCATCTGCAGTGATTTTGGAGCCCCAAAGAATAAAGTCTGACACTGTTTCCACTCTTTCCCCATCTATTTCTCATGAAGTGACAGGACCAGATGCCATGATCTTAGTTTTCTGAATGTTGAGCTTTAAGCCAACTTTTTCACTCTCCACTTTCACTTTCATCAAGAGGATTTTTAGTTCCTCTTCACTTTCTGCCAACAAGGTGGTGTCATCTGCATATCTGAGGTTATTGATATTTCTCCTGGCAATCTTGATTCCAGCTTGTGCTTCTTCCAGCCCAGAGTTTCTCATGATGTACTCTGCATATAAGTTAAATAAGCAGGGTGACAATATACAACCTTGACGTACTCCTTTTCCTATTTGGAACCAGTCTGTCGTTCCATGTCCAGTTCTAACTGTTGCTTCCTGACCTGCATACAGATTTCTCAAGAGGCAAGTCAAGTGGTCTGGTATTCCCATCTCTTTCAAAATTTTCCAGTTTATTGTGATCCACACAGTCAAAGGCTTTGGCATAGTCAATAAAGCAGAAATAGATGTTTTTCTGGAACTCTCTTGCTTTTTCGATGATCCAGCGGATGTTAGCAATTTGACCTCTGGTTCCTCTGCCTTTTCTAAAACCAGCTTGAACATCTGGAAGTTCATGGTTCACATATTGCTGAAGCCTGGCTTGGAGAATTTTGAGCATTACTTTACTAGCGTGTGAGATGAGTGCAATTGTGTGGTAGTTTGAGCATTCTTTGGCATTGCCTTTCTTTGGGATTGGAATGAAAACTGACCTTTTCCAGTCCTGTGGCCACTGCTGAGTTTTCCAAATTTGCTGGCATATTGAGTGCAGCACTTTCACAGCATCATCTTTCAGGATTTGCAATAGCTCAACTGGAATTCCATCACCTCCACTAGCTTTGTTTGTAGTGATGCTTTCTAAGGTCCACTTGACTTCACATTCCAGGATGTCTGGCTCTAGGTAGTGATCACACCATCGTGATTATCTTGGTCATGCAGAACTTTTTTGTACAGTTTTTCTGTGCATTTCTGCCACCTTTTCTTAATATCTTCTGCTTCTGTTAGGTCCATACCATTTCTGTCCTTTATTGAGCCCATCTTTGCATGAAATGTGCCCTGTGTATCTCTAATTTTCTTGAAGAGATCTCTAGTCTTTCCCATTCTGTTGTTTTCCTCTATTTCTTTGCATTGATTGCTGAGGAAGGCTTTCTTATCTCTCCTTGCTATTCTTTGGAACTCTGCATTTAGATGCTTATATCTTTCCTTTTCTCCTTTGCCTTTTGCTTCTCTTCTTTTCACAGCTATTTGTAAGGCCTCCCCAGACAGCCATTTTGCTTTTTTGTTTCTTTTCCATGGCGATGGTCTTAGGTAAGCTTATTCCTAGATATTTAATTCTTTTTTTTCCAGTGTTGAATGGGATCGATTCCTTAATTTCTCTTTCTGGTTTTTCATTGTTCCTATATAGAAATGCAAGTGATTTCTGTATATTGATTATGTATCCTGCAACTTTGCTAAATTCACTGATTAGTTCCAGTAATTTTCTAATACTATCTTTAGGGTTTTTTTGTGTACAGTATCATGTCACCTGCAAACAGTGAGAGTTTTACATCTTTTCCAATCTGAATTTCTTTTATTTCTTTTTCTTCTCTATTTGCTGTAGCTAGGACTTCCCGAACTATGTTGAATAATAGTGGTGAAAGTGGACACCCTTGTCTTGTTCCTGATCTTAGGGGGAATGCTTTCAGGTTTTCACCATTGAGAATAATGTTTGCTGTAGGTGCATTATATATGGTCTTTACTATGTTGAGGTATGTTCTTTCTATGTCCATTTTTTGGAAGAGTTTTAATCATAAATGGGTGCTGAATTTTGTCAAAGGCTTTTTCTGCATGTATCAAGATTATCATATGCAGTTACCATATTTTTATGATTTTAAAGCAAATCATATTTTTTTCCTCTCCTTCACAAGTGTTCTTAGGGACATTGATAGAAGAGTTATAGGACAGAGAAAAAATACTGGATGTATAAATATTAAATTGTCTTTACTCTTTCTTATGAGGTAGTGGGGTAATTTATTCAATGTTGTACAAAGTAGAGCTGTGCCTAATCTCTGCCCTCTCTGTGCTACATTAGAGTACAAATAGATGAATTTCAGTTTCTGTCTTCAACCTGGTCAAGGTTTCATTGTGTCAGCAGAAAAATGTAATGGTCTGAGGCATCCCGGATTAAACACTGATGGTATTCAATTCATTTATTTGAATGGTATGGGGAGGGAGGAGGGAGGAGCGTTCAGGATGGGGAACACATGTATACCTGTGGCGGATTCATTTTGATATTTGGCAAAACTAATACAATTATGTAAAGTTTAAAAATAAAATAAAATTTAAAAAAAAGGAGATAAAGGCAACAGGGAACCTGTTTTTAAATAAAATAATTTCTTTTTTAAAAAAAGAAATATATCAATCTCAGAAGAGCTGACAAGAATGATAACTACATTTAGTGTTTTCCTTCCATATGTACACAGTATCTTTTAAATCTTTGAGTGCTTTTAGAGGTAGAGAACAAACCTATTGATACCAAGGGGGAAGGGAAGTGGGATGAATTGGTAGATTGGGATTGACATATATACACTATAGACACTATGTATAAAATACATAACTAATGAGAAACTACTCCATAGAACAGGGAACACTACTCAGTGTTCTGTGGTGACCTGAATGGGGAGGATATCCGAAAAAGAATGGATATATGCATATATAAAACTGACTCACTTTGCTGTACAGCAGAAACTAACACAACAGTGTAAAGCAAATATACTCCAACAAAAATTAATTTACAAAAATCTTAGAGTGCTTTAAGCTCTGTGTGGTTAACAAAGGAAAATTAGAATGCATGAGAAATTTTTTAAAACATTTTTTTAGGTAGTATACTCATTTTCACTATCGATTCTTCTGATCCATGAACATGGTATATATTTCTCCATCTATTTGTGTCATCTTTGATTTCTTTCATCAGTGTTTTATAGTTTTCTATATATAGGTCTTTTGCTTCTTTAGGTAGATTTATTCCTAAGTATTTTATTCTTTTCATCGCAATGGTGAATGGAATTGTTTCCTTAATTTCTCCTTCTGTTTTCTCATTGTTAGTGTACAGGAATGCAAGGGATTTCTCTGTGTTAATTTTATATCCTGCAACTTTACTATATTCATTGATTAGCTCTAGTAATTTTCTAGTGGAGTCTTTTAGGTTTTCTATGTAGAAGATCATGTCATCTGCAGACAGTGAGAGTTTTACTTCTTCTTTTCCAATCTGGATTCCTTTTATTTCTTTTTCTGCTCTGATTGCTGTGGCAAAAACTTCCAAAACTATGTTGAATAGTAGCAGTGAGAGTGGGTACCCTTGTGTTGTTCCTGACTTTAGGGGAAACGCTTTTAATTTTTCACCATTGAGGATAATGTTTGCTGTGGGTTTATCATATACAGCTTTTATTATGTTGAGGTATGTGCCTTCTATGCCTGCTTTCTGGAGGATTTTTCTTTATCATAAATAGATGTTGAATTTTGTTAAAGGCTATCTCTGCATCTATTGAGATAATCATATGATTTTTATCTTTCAGTTTGTTAATGTGGTGTATCACATTTATTGATTTGCAAATATTGAAGAATCCTTGCATCCCTGGGATAAAGCCTACTTGGTCATGACATATGATCCTTTTAATATGTTGTTGGATTCTGTTTGCTAGAATTTTGTAAAGGATTTTTTCATCTATGTTCATCATTGATATTGGCCTGTAGTTTTTCTTTGTGGCATCTTTGTCTGGTTTTGGTATTAGGGTGATGGTGGCCTCATAGAATGAGTTTGGAAGTTTACCTTCCCCTGCAATTTTCTGGAAGAGTTTGAGTAGGACAGGTGTTAGCTCTTCTCTAAATTTTTGGTAGAATTCAGCTGTGAAGCTGTCTGGACCTGGGCTTTTGTTTGTTGGAAAATTTTTGATTATAGTTTTGATTTCTGTGCTTGTGATGGGTCTGTTAAGATTTTCTATTTCTTCCTGGTTCAGTTTTGGAAAGTTATGCTTTTCTAAGAATTTGTCCATTTCTTCCAAGTTGTCCATTTTATTGGCATATAGTTGCTCTGATAGTAGTCTCTTATGACCCTTTGTATTTCTGTGTTTTCTGTTGTGATTTCTCCATTTTCATTTCTAATTTTGTTGATTTGATTCTTCTCCCTTTTTTTCTTGATGAGTCTGGCTAATGGTTTGTTTATTTGTCTTCTCAAAGAACCAGCTTTTAGTTTTGTTGATTTTTGCTATAGTCTCCTTGTTTCTTTTTCATTTATTTCTGCCCTAATTTTTATGATTTCTTTCCTTCCACTAACCTTGGTGTTCTTCATTTCTTCTTTTTCTAGTTGCTTTAGGTGTAAAGTTAGGTTATTTATTTAATTTTTCTCTTGTTTCTTGAGGTCAAATGAGTATATTACCCAAAGCAATGTATAGATTCAATGCAATCCCTATCAAGTTACCAATGGTATTTTTCAAAGAACTAGAACCAATAATTTCACAATTAGTATGGAAACACAAATAACCTTGAATAGCCAAAGCAATCTCGAGAAAGAAGAATGAAACTGGAGGAATCAGTCTGCCTATCTTCAGTCTATACCAGAAAGCAACAGTCATCAAGACAGTATGGTATTGGCACAAAGACATAGATCAATGGAACAAAATAGAAAGCCCAGAGATAAATCCACGCACCTTTGGACACCTTATCTTTGACAAAAGAGGCAAGAATATATAATGGAGAAAGGACAATCTCTTTCACAAGTGGTACTGGGAAAACTGGTCAATCACTTGTAAAAGAATGAATCTAGAACACTTTCTAACACCATACACAAAGATAAACTCAAAATGGATTAAAGATCTAAATATAAGACTAGAAACTATAAAACTCCTAGAGGAAAACATAGGCAAAGCACTGTCCAACATAAATCACAGCAGGATCCTCTATGACCCACCTCCAAGAATGTTGGAAATAAAAGCAAAAATAAACAAATGGGACCTAATTCAATTTAAAAGCTTTTTTACAATGAAGAAAACTATAATCAAGGTGAAAAGACAGCCTTCAGAATGGGTGAAAATAATAGCAAATGAAGCAACTGACAAAGAATTAATCTCAAAAGTATACAAGCAACTCCTGCAGCTCAATTCCAGAAAAGTAAATGACACAATAAAAAAATGGGCCAAAGAACTAAACAGACATTTCTCCACAGAAGACATACAGATGGCTAACAATCTCATGAAAAGATGTTCAACATCACTCATTATCAGAGAAATGCAAATCAAAACCACAATGTGGTACCATCTAACGCCAGTCAGAATGGCTGCTATCCAGAAGTCTACAAGCAATAAATGCTGGAGAGGGTGTGGAGAAAAGGGAACCCTCTTACACTGTTGGTGGGAATGCAAACTAGTACAGCCTCTATGGAGAACAGTGTGGAGATTCCTTAAAATACTGGAAATAGAACTGCCATTCGACCCAGCAATCCAACTGCTGGGTGTACTCACTGAGGGAACCAGAATTGAAAGAGACACGTGTACCCCAATGTTCATCGCAACACTGTTTATAATAGCCAGGGCATGGAAGCAACCTAGATGTCCATCAGCAGATGAATGGATAAGAAAGCTGTGGTACATATACACAATGGAATATTACTCAGCTATTAAAAAGAATGCATTTGAATCAATTCTAATGAGGTGGATAAAACTGGAGCCTATTAAACAGAGAGAAGTAACTCAGGAAAAAAAAAAAAAAAAAACCCAAACCCAAGACAGTATATTAACTCGTATATATGGAATTTAGAAAGATGGTAACAATGACCCTATATGTGAGACTGTGAAAGAGACACAGATGTAAAGAACAGACTTTTGAACTCTGTGGGAGGAGGCGAGGGTGGGATGATTTGAGAGAATAACATTGAAACATGTATATTATCATATGTGAAATAGATCGCCAGTCCAGGTTCAATGCATGAGAAAGGGTGCTCACGGCCAGTGCACTGGGATGACCCCGAGGGATGGGATGGGGAGAGAAGCGGGAGGGGGGCTCAGAATGGGGGTCACATGTACACCCATGGCTGATTCATGTCAAGGTATGGAAGAAAGCACTACAATATTGTAAAGTAATTAGCCTCCAATTAAAATAAATAAATTAATTTAAAAATATAGATTTGTATTCTATATCCCATCCACTAAAAAAACCCAAAACAAAACAGTTTTTAGAAACAGATTGTTTTGCTGACAAACCTCCACATGACCCTTTTGACATATCTGTTCTTCACGTTGTAGATGAAGGGGTTCAGCATGGGGGTGACCACAGTGTACATCACTGAGGCTGCTGTATCCTTCCTGCAAGATTGTGAGATAGCTAAGCTGAGGTACACACCAAGACCTGTTTCATAAAATAAGCAAACAACTGCCAGGTGAGAGCCACAGGTGGAGAAAGATTTATTCCCCCCACCTGATGAAGGGACCTTAGAATAGAGGAAACAGTTTTATAATAAGAGAAAAAGATGCCTGAGATAGGCAGAAAACCAGGGATGGCACCAAAATACACATCTGTGTTATTGGTGAGTGTCAGAACATGCAAAGTCGAAGAGTTGAGAAGGGTCACAGAAGAAATGAGAAATTTCCACATCTGAAGTAGGTGAGTTTTAACACCATTGAATTGTGCATCTGGGAAACCAAGAGACTAATGAAAAGTGATACCAAACCAATGAGCCACGGAGACATGTGTTCATAATGACCAAGTAATGCAGAGGGTGACAGATGGCTACAAACTGGTCATAGGCCATCACAGTCAGGGGGAGACTATCCAAACACCTTTAAAAGCATAAAAAAGGACATCTGTGTCAGGCATCCTGCATAGGACATGACCCTGCAGTGAGTCTGAATGTCCGGAATTATTTTTGGGATTGTGGTGGAGGTGAAACTGATGTCAGCCAAGGATAGGTTGGAGAGGAAGAAGTCATGGGAGTGTGGAGGTGGGACTCAGAGATGACAGCCAGGAAGAGGAGCAGGTTCCCAAGCATGGTCACAAGGTACATTGATAGGAAGAGGATAAAGAACAAAGGCTGCTGTTCTTTTCATCTGAGAGTCCCATGAGGAAGAATTCTGAGTCATTTGTTAGGTTCTGTGGGTCCATATAGCTTTGACACCTTTTGAAAAAGAAGAGAAGATTGAAAGAAAGGAAACAAACAAATGGGCATGCAACACTGTGTCCATATTTTGGATTCTAGCAATTCACAAACAAAATATTCACATTTGATCCAAAAGTCTGTTCTTTACATTTGTGTCTCCTTTGCTGACCTTCATGTAGAATCATCAGTATCATCTTTCTAAATTTCATATAGATGCATTAATATACAGTATTTGTCTTTCCCTTGCTTTACCTCTGTATGATAGACTTAAGGTTCATCAACGTCATTAGAAATGACCCAGATGTGTAAGGTGAGTCAGATCAAAAGAGAGCTAGCTGGGTATTTAGGCAGAAAGAGATTTATTATAGGAAGAAAGAAAGTGACTGGCTTTAGAGAGAACCAGTGCTCTCCCTTTACAGCCAACACTTCTTATACCCTATCGATAGGAAATTGTGCCCTGAAGGGAGGGGGTCCTTAGTTTATCTTTAGCATGCAGCTGGGGTCTTGTGTTCACATAGTTAGAGGGGTTTTATGGTTGGGTGGTCATGTAGTCTTGAGAAACTGGCACCAGCAGGGAAAAACAGGATCTTGTCTTAAGGAAAAAACAGGGTGTCACCAGGGCAATGTAGCCACTGTGACTTCATCCTTTGCTTGCCAGGTCACCACAATGGGCCATTTTTAAACAATACACTATCAGCCCCTTGTGGACCCTAACAATGTGTCCCATTTTATAGCTGAGTATTGGGGTCATAGGCCCTGGTACCTTCAGCAATATTTCTGAGTGTCTCAAATCCAGTTTTTTTGTTTGTTCATCTTTGTTTTTATACTGTTTTTTCCCACTGGTTTCTATGTTACTTACCTTTTTCATTACACTGGTCTGAAGAATGTTAGGAGAGCAAGGAACTTTTGGGATGACAATCTATGATCACAGAAAAGTGGGCTTCTCTGGTGGCTCAGATGGTAAAGAATCCACCTGAAATGTGGGAGATGTGGATTTGATCCCTGGGTCAGGAAGATCCCCTGGAGAAGAGCATGGCAACCTACTCCAGTATTCTTGCCTGGAGAATCCCCAAGGGCAAAGAAGCCTGGTGGGCTGTAGTCCATGGGGTTGCAAAGAGTTGGACATGACTGAGTGACTAAACACAAACATTCAATGAAATATATTGAATAAGAAATAGATTTCCCCATGTGTAATGAAAATATCTCCTGCCATATCAATAAATAAGAAATGTCACAGCCATCAGTGATTTCAGTCCCCCAAATGTGAATGTTGTTGTTTAGTCTCTAAATTGTGTCTGACTCTTTGTAACCTCATGGAGTGTAGCCTGCCAGGCCCCTCTGTTCATGGGATTTCCCAGGCAAGAATACTGGATTGGGTTGCCATTTCCTTCTCCAGGGGATCTTCCTGACTGAGGGACTGAACCTATGTCTTCTGTGGCTCCTGCACTGGTAG
The DNA here is from genome assembly GCF_029378745.1 of Bos indicus. Classification (NCBI taxonomy): domain Eukaryota; kingdom Metazoa; phylum Chordata; class Mammalia; order Artiodactyla; family Bovidae; genus Bos; species Bos indicus. The sequence goes on along the minus strand of NC_091766.1, from coordinate 13,847,573 downwards.
GTGAATTCTTTACCACTGAGCCACCTGGGATGCCCCCCAAAGGCTTCCCGGACCAGGAATTGAACTCGGGCTGTGGTGGTGAAAGTGCCAAATCCTAGCACTAGACCAGCAGGGAACCTCACAAATGTGAATGAGGGCTGCCAAAACTGTGATACGCCACCTCCCACAGTGATTGCTGAGGAGCTGGGAGGGGTACTGTGCTGTGCTTAGTCACTCAGTCCATTTAGTCACAAAGGTCCATCTAGTCAAAGCTATGGTTTTTCCAGTAGTCATGTTGGATGTGAGAGTTGGGCCATAAAGAAAGCTGTGTACTGAAGAATTGATGCTTTTGAACTGCGGTATTGGGGAGGACTCTTGAGAGTCCCTTGGACTGCAAGGATATCCAACTAGTCAATCCTAAAGGAAATCAGTCCTGAATATTCCGTGGAAGAACTGATGCTGAAGCTGAAACTCCAATACTTTGGCCACCTGATGTAAAGAAGAACCGACTCATTGGAAAAGACCCTGATGCTAGGAAAGATTGAAGGCAGGAGGAGAAGGGGACAACGGAGGATTGAGATGGTTGGATAGCATCACTGACTCAATGGACATGAGTTTGAGCAGGCTCCGGGTGTTGGTAATGAACAGGAAAGCCTGGTGTGCTGCAGTCCTTGAGGTTGTAAAGTGTCAGAAAAGACTGTGTGACTGAACTGAACTGATTGCATAGTCATGCATTTTTTAGTCCAGTTTTGAATCTAAGTTTGATAATATTTCCTATACAAGAGAAAAATGCCATGTGAAGCTACTATGAAATTAAAATCAGACAGACATAAAGGATTTTTTTAAATTGTACTTAATAAAACAGGATGCAGTTGACAGAAATGATTTTTGTATTAAAACAAATACGCTGTGCTGCTTTACTTAGTTGCATAGTTGTGTCAGACCCTTTGGAACTCCATGAACTGTAGCCTGCCAGGCTCCTATTCCATGGGATTCTCCAGGCAAGAAAACTGGAGTGGGTTACCATGCTCTTCTCCAGGGTATCTTCCCAACCCAGGGGTTGAACACAGGTTTCTCACATTGCAGGCAGATTCTTTTACCATCTGAGCCACCAGGAAAGCCTTGATACAAATATAAGCTAACACTAATATTAATTAGCAAAACTAATTGTTAGAACTCGAACAACAATTCCCACTTACATATTATATGCAAATTCCCATTTGTGTAATAGAGAGGTCCAAGAATTTTCATAGGATTGTTGTAAGCAGAAATTGATTTGAATAATAATATAATATATATAATGTAAGTTAAATATTTATTTAATATATAAACTGTAACATGCATTTTGGCCTTTGAATATGGAATGAAGCAGGGCAAAGTCTAATAGAGTTTTGCCAAGAGAACGCACTGGTCATAGCAAACACCCTCTTCCAACAACACAAGAGAAGACTCTACACATGGACATCACCAGATGGGCAACACCGAAATCAGATTGTTTATATTATTTGCAGCCAAAGATGGAGAAGCTCTATACAGTCAGCAGAAACAAGACCAGGAGCTGACTGTGGCTCAGACCATGAACTCCTTATTGCAAAATTCAGACTTAAATTGAAGAAAGTAGGGAAAACCACTAGACCATTCAGGTATGACCTAAATCAAACCCCTGATGATTATACAGTGGAACTGAGAAATAGATTTAAGGGACTAGATCTGATAGATAGAGTGGCTGATGAACTATGGACGGAGGTTTGTGACATTGAACAGGAGACAGGGATCAAGACCATCCCCATGGAAAAGAAATGCAAAAAAGCAAAATGGCTGTCTGGGGAGGCCTTACAAATAGCTGTGAAAAGAAGAGAAGCGAAAAGCAAAGGAGAAAAGGAAAGATATAAGCATCTGAGAGCAGAGTTCCAAAGAATAGCAAGGAGAGATAAGAAAGCCTTCTTCAGCGATCAATGCAAAGAAATAGAGGAAAACAACAGAATGGGAAAGACTAGAGATCTCTTCAAGAAAATTAGAGATACCAAGGGAACATTTCATGCAAAGATGGGCTCGATAAAGGACAGAAATGGTATGGACCTAACAGAAGCAGAAGATATTAAGAAAAGGTGGCAGGAATACAAAGAAGAACTGTACAAAAAAGATCTTTATGACCCAGATAATCACGATGGTGTGATCACTCACCTAGAGCCAGACATCCTGGAATGTGAAGTCAAGTGGGCCTTAGAAAGCATCACTACAAACAAAGCTAGTGGAGGTGATGGAATTCCAGTTGAGCTATTCCAAATCCTGAAAGATGATGCTGTGAAAGTGCTGCACTCAGTATGCCAGCAAATTTGGAAAACTCAGCAGTGGCCACAGGACTGGAAAAGGTCAGTGTTCATTCCAATCCCAAAGAAAGGCAATGCCAAAGAATGCTCAAACTACCGCACAATTGCACTCATCTCACATGCTAGTAAAGTAATGCTCAAAAATCTCCAAGCCAGGCTTCAGCAATACATGAACCGTGAACTTCCTGATGTTCAAGCTGGACTTAGAAAAGGCAGAGGAACCAGAGATCAAATTGCCAACATCTGCTGGATCATGGAAAAAGCAAGAGAGTTCCAGAAAAACATCTATTTTTGCTTTATTGACTATGCCAAAGCCTTTGACTGTGTGGATCACAATAAACTGTGGAAAATTCTGAAAGAGATGGGAATACCAGACCACCTGACCTGCCTCTTGAGAAATTTGTATGCAGGTCAGGAAGCAACAGTTAGAACTGGACATGGAACAACAGACTGGTTCCAAATAGGAAAAGGAGTACGTCAAGGCTGTATATTGTCACCCTGCTTATTTAACTTATATGCAGAGTACATCATGAGAAACGCTGGACTGGAAAAAACACAAGCTGGAATCAAGATTGCCAGGAGAAATATCAATAACCTCAGATATGCAGATGACACCACCTTGTTGGCAGAAAGTGAAGAGGAACTCAGAAGCCTCTTGATGAAAGTGAAAGAGGAGAGTGAAAAAGTTGGCTTAAAGCTCAACATTCAGAAAACTAAGATCATGGCATCCGGTCCCATCACTTCATGGGAAATAGATGGGGAAAGAGTGGAAACAGTTTCAGACTTCATTTTTTGGACTCCAAAATCACTGCAGATGGTGATTGCAACCATGAAATTAAAAGATGCTTACTCCTTGGAAAGAGGTTATGACCAAACTTCATAGCATATTGAAAAGCAGAGACATTACTTTGCCAACAAAGGTCTGTCTAGTCAAGGCTATGGTTTTCCCAGTGGTCATGTATGGATGTGAGAGTTGGACTGTGAAGAAAGCTGAGCACCAAAGAACTGATGCTTCTGAACTGTGGTGTTGGAGAAGACTCTTGAGAGTCCCTTGGACTGCAAGGAGATCCAACCAGTCCATTCTGAAGGAGATCAGCCCTGGGTGTTCTTTGGAAGGAATGATGCTGAAGGTGAAACTCCAGTACTTTGGCCACCTCATACTAAGAGTTGACTCATTGGAAAAGACTCTGATGCTGGGAGGGATTGGGGGCCAGAGTAGAAGGGGACAACAGAGGATGAGATGGCTGGATAGCATCACTGACTCGTTAGACGTGAGTCTGAGTGAATTCTGGGAGTTGGTGATGCACAGAGAGGCCTCTAACGCTGTGATTCATGGGGTGGTAAAGAGTCGGACAAGACTGAGCAACTGAACTGGACTGAACTGAAAGTATATATTATTGCATTTAAAATACATATGAAAGATACATTTTTTTCCATTTTTATGATTTATTTGCACAAACAATTCCACAGTTTCTCATACTCGTTTATTGTCTTAGACACTCAGCGATGCCCCTCTCCCCAGAACGTGTTGTTCCCTCTGTTCTCATGATGTTTCTACCAGTTTTTTTTTAATTTTATTTTATTTTTAAACTTTACAATATTGTATTAGTTTTGCCAAATATCAAAATGAATCCGCCACAGGTATACCTGTGTTCCCCATCCTGAACCCTCCTCCCTCCTCCCTCCCCATACCCTCCCTCTGGGTCGTCCCAGTGCACCAGCCCCAAGCATCCAGTATCGTGCATTGAACCTGGACTGGTGACTCGTTTCATACATGATATTATACATGTTTCAATGCCATTCTCCCAAATCTCCCCACCCTCTCCCTCTCCCACAGAGTCCATAAGACTGATCTATACATCAGTGTCTCTTTTGCTGTCTCGTATACAGGGTGTAATTTTTATAAAGTAAATCTATGAACTGCTGCAAATGTTGTCTTTTCTTATGTAATAAAGTGTGTCAGGAAAACGTTTGAAGTAGTTAAATGTTCTTTGCCAAGAGACTTGACCATAATATTGTGGTAAACAAGTCTATTTCAGGGGCAATATAGACAATATTCTGTTTAGAGAAAATTTTACAAAAGCTAGTTATGGATACATAAATGAATACTGATATGAAAACTTTGACAAGGAAACATACCCATCAACTCCATGACACTGGTTGCTTATGGGGACGTGTATGCTCAAGAAAGAGATGGAGCTGAGATTCCAAGAAAAGTTAAATTTTATTGTTAAATTTTCTAGTCTCTATGAAATATGAAATCTGAATCAAATATTATTAAATGTTTGTATTTTAAAAATAGGTAGGGCTTATTGATGATAGCATTAATTCATAATACTGATGGAGCTTTTACTAAGTGTTGGGCTATGATCTTTGACAGTGTTTATCAAGCTCAGCTTCACATTAGGGTGACCGGTTAACTCACATGTAGATCCTGAAATTGGTTCTAGGCTGAGGCTGGGGTAACTGAGTATTTTTAAAAAGGCACACAAATTTGGAGAAGGAAAAGGCAACCCACTCCAGTATTATTGCCTGGAAAACCCCATGGACTAAGGAGCCTTGCAGGCTACAGACCATGGGGTTGCAAAGAGTGGGGGCTGGCTTAGTGACTGAACAATAACAAAAACAACACATAAATTATTGATGAACTGGAACTGAAAACCACTTGTTTAAGAAGTATAAATGATTTTTAAGACTTTCTTTCAATAATCCTATTAGGAAGATTCAATTATTATCACAATTTTAGAGATCAGAAAATAGCCCAGAGGTGTTTACATCATACTATTTAGAAATTTTTCTTAGTTAAATTAGAATCAGATCAGACCAGATCAGATCATTCGCTCAGCCGTGTCCGACTCTTTGCGACCCCATGAATCGCAGCATGACAGGCCTCCTTGTCCATCACCAACTCCCGGAGTTCGCTCAGACTCACCTGGACTGGTGACCATTTCATATATGATATTATACATATTTCAATGCCATTCTCCCAAATCATCCTACCCTGTCCCTCTCCCACAGAGTCCAAAAGACTCTTCTATAAATCAGTGTCTCTTTTGCTGTCTCGTATACAGGGTTATTGTTACCATCTTTCTAAATTCCATATATATGCGTTGGTATACTGTATTGGTGTTTTTCTTTCTGGCTTACTTCACTCTGTATAATAGGCTCCAGTTGCATCCATCTCATTAGAACTGATTCAAATGTATCCTTTTTAATGGCTCAGTAATACTCCATTGTGTATACGTACCACAACTTTCTTATCCATTCATCTGCTGATGGACATCTAGGTTGCTTCCCTGTCCTGGCTATTATAAACAGTGCTGTGATGAACATTGGGGTACACGTGTCTCTTTCAATTCTGGTTTCCTTGGTGTGTATGCCCAGCAGTGGGATTGCTGGGTCATAAGGCAGTTCTATTTCCAGTATTTTAAGGAATTACCACACTGTTCTCCATAGTGGCTGTACTAGTTTGCATTCCCACCAACAGTGTAAGAAGGTTCCCTTTTCTCCACACCCTCTCCAGCATTTATTGCTTGTAAACTTTTGGATCACAGCCATTCTGACTGGCGTGACCTACAGCCCAGATTATTGTACCCAGCAAGGATCTCATTCAAATATGAAGGAGAAATCAAAAGCTTTACACACAAGCAAAAGCTGAGAGAATTCAGCACCACCAAACCAGCTCTCCAACAAATACTAAAGGATACTCTCTAGACAGGAAACACAAAAAGGGTGTATAAATTTGAACCCAAAACAATAAAGTAAATGGCAACGTGATCATACTTATCAATAATTACCTTAAACGTTAATGGGTTGGATGCCCCAACCAAAAGACAAAGACTGGCTGAATGGATACAAAAGTAAGACCCCTTCGTATGTTGTCTACAAGAGACCCACCTCAAAACAGGGGACACATACAGACTGAAAGTGAAGGGCTGGAAAAAGATTTTTCATGCAAATAGGGACCAAAAGAAGGCAGGAGTAGCAATACTCATATCAGATAAAATAGACTTTAAAACAAAGGCTGTGAAAAGAGACAAAGGCGGTCACTACATAATGATCAAAGGATCAATCCAAGAAGAAGATATAACAATTATAAATATATATGCACCCAACACGGGAGCACTGCAATATGTAAGACAAATGTTAACAAGTATGAAAGGAGAAATTAACAATAACACAATAATAGTTGGAGACTTTAATACCCCACTCACACCTACGGATAGATCAACTAAACAGAAAATTAACAAGGAAACACAAACTTTAAATGATACAATAGTCAAGTTAGACCTAATTGATATCTATAGGACATTTCACCCAAAACAATGAATTTCACCTTTTTCTCAAGTGCACACAGAACCTTCTCCAGGATGGATCACATCCTGGGCCATAAATCTAACCTTGGTAAATTCAAAAAAATTGAAATCATTCCAAGCATCTTCTCTGACCACAATGCAGTAAGATTAGATCTCAATTACAGGAGAAAAACTATTAAAAATTCCACTTTCACTTTCATCAAGAGGCTTTTTAGTTCCTCTTCACTTTCTGCCATAAGGGTGGTGTCATCTGCATATCTGAGGTTATTGATATTTCTCCTGGCAATCTTGATTCCAGCTTGTGTTTTTTCCAGTCCAGCGTTTCTCATGATGTACTCTGCATATAAGTTAAATAAGCAGGGTGACAATATACAGCCTTGACGTACTCCTTTTCCTATTTGGAACCAGTCTGTTGTTCCATGTCCAGTTCTAACTGTTGCTTCCTGACCTGCATACAAATTTCTCAAGAGGCAGGTCAGGTGGTCTGGTATTCCCATCTCTTTCAGAATTTTCCACAGTTTATTGTGATCCACACAGTCAAAAGCTTTGGCATAGTCAATAAAGCAGAAATAGATGTTTTTCTGGAACTCTCTTGCTTTTTCCATGATCCAGCAGATGTTGGCAATTTGATCTCTGGTTCCTCTGCCTTTTCTAAAACCAGCTTGAACATCAGGAATTTCACGGTTCACATAGTACTGAAGCCTGGCTTGGAGAATTTTGAGCATTACTTTACTAGCATGTGAGATGAGTGCAATTGTGCGGTAGTTTGAGCATTCTTTGGCATTGCCTTTCTTTGGGATTGGAATGAAAACTGACCTTTTCCAGTCCTGTGGCCACTGGTGAGTTTTCCAAATTTGCTGGCATAGTGAGTGCAGCACTTTCACAGCATCATCTTTCAGGATTTGGAATAGCTCAACTGGAATTCTATCACCTCCACTAGCTTTGTTCGTAGTGATGCTTTCTAAGGCCCACTTGACTTCACATTCCAGGATGTCTGGCTCTAGGTGAGTGATCACACCATCGTGATTATCTGGGTCATGAAGATCTTTTTTGTGCAGTTCTTCTGTGTATTCTTGCCATCTCTTCTCAATATCTTCTGCTTCTGTTAGATCCATACCATTTCTGTCCTTTATCGAGCCCATCTTTGCATGAAATGTTCCTTTGGTTCTCTGATTTTCTGGAAGAGATCTCTAGTCTTTCCTATTCTGTTGTTTTCCTCTATTTCTTTGCATTGATTGCTGAGGAAGGCTTTCTTATCTCTTCTTGCTATTCTTTGGAACTCTGCATTCAGATGCTTATACCTTTCCTTTTCTCCTTTGCTTTTCGCTTCTCTTCTTTTCACAGCTATTTGTAAGGCCTCCCCAGACAGCCATTTTGCTTTTTTGCATTTCTTTTCCATGGGGATGGTCTTGATCCCTGTCTCCTGTTCAATGTCCCAAACCTCCGTCCATAGTTCATCAGCCACTCTATCTATCAGACCTAGTCCCTTAAATCTATTTCTCACTTCCACTGTATAATCATCAGGGATTTGATTTAGGTCATACCTGAATGGTCTAGTAGTTTTCCCTACTTTCTTTAATTTAAGTCTGAATTTGGCAAGAAGGAGTTCATGGTCTGAGCCACAGTCAGCTCCTGGTCTTGTTTCTGCTGACTGTATAGAGCTTCTCCATCTTTGGCTGCAAAGAATATAATCAATCTGATTTTGGTGTTGCCCATCTGGTGATGTCCATGTATAGAGTCTTCTCTTGTATTGTTGGAAGAGGGTGTTTGTTATGACCAGTGCATTTTCTTGGCAAAACTCTAATAGTCTTTGCCCTGTTTCATTCTGTATTCCAAGGCCAAGTTTGCCTGTTACTCCAGGTGTTTCTTAACTTCGTACTTTTGCATTTGAGTACCCTATAATGAAAAGTACATCTTTTTTGGATGTTAGTTTTAAAAGGTCTTGTAGGTCTTCATAGAACTGTTCAACCTCAGCTTCTTCAGCATTACTGGTTGGGGCATAGACTTGGATTACTGTGATATTGAATGGTCTGCCTTGGAAACGAACAGAGATCATTCTGTCGTTTTTGAGATTGCATCCAAGTACTGCATTTTGGACTCTTTTGTTGACCATGATGGGTACTCCATTTCTTCTGAGGGCTTCCTGCCCCAGTAGTAGATATAATGGTCATCTGAGTTAAATTCACCCATTCCAGTCCATTTCAGTTCGCTGATTCTTAGAATGTCGACATTCACTCTTGCCATCTCTTGTTTGACCACTTTCAATTTGCCTTGATTCATGGACCTGACTTCCCAGGTTCCTATGCAATATTGGTCTTTACAGCATCGGACCTTGCTTCTATCACCAGTCACATCCACAGCTGGGTATTGTTTTTGCTTTAGCTCCATCCTTTCATTCTTTCTGGAGTTATTTCTCTACTAATCTCCAGTAGCATACTGGGCACCTACTGACCTGGGGAGTTTCTCTTTCAGTATCCTATCATTTTGCCTTTTCATACTGTTCATGGGGCTCTCAAGGCAAGAATACTGAAGTGGTTTGCCATTCCCTTCTCCATCAGACCACATTCTGTCAGAATGTGACCTGCTAAAATAATGCTAGAACAAATAGTTTCACAATTTGTATGGAAATACAAAAAATCTCGAATAGCCAAAGCAATCTTGAGAAAGAAGAATGGAACTGGAGGAATCAACCTGCCTGACTTCAGGCTCTACTACAAAACCAGAGTCATCAAGACAGTATGGTACTGGCACAAACACAGAAATATAGATCAATGAAACAAAATAGAAAGCCCAGAGATAATCCACGCACCTATGGACACCTTACCTTTGACAAAGGAGGCAAGAACATACAATGGAGAAAAGACAATCTCTTTAACAAGTGGTGCTGGGGAAACTGGGCAACCACTTGTAAAAGAATGAAACTAGAACACTTTCTAACACCATACACAAAAATAAACTCAAAATAGATTAAAGATCTAAACGTAAGACCAGAAACTAGAAAACTCCTAGAGGAGAACATAGGCAAAACACTCTCCGACATACATCACAGCAGGATTCTCTATGACCCACCTCCCAGAATACTGGAAATAAAAGCAAAAATAAACAAATGGGACCTAATTAAACTTAAAAGCTTCTGCACAACAAAGGAAACTATTAGCAAGGTGAAAAGGCAGCCTTCAGAATGGGAGAAAATAATAGCAAATGAAACAACTGACAAACAACTAATCTCAAAAATATACAAGCAACTCCTACAGCTCAACTCCAGAAAAATAAATGACCCAATCAAAAAATGGGCCAAAGAACTAAATAGACATTTCTCCAAAGAAGACATACAGATGGCTAACAAACACATGAAAAGATGCTCAACATCACTCATTATCAGAGAAATGCAAATCAAAACCACTATGAGGTACCATTTCACACCAGTCAGAATGGCTGCGATCCAAAAGTCTACAAATAATAAATGCTGGAGAGGGTGTGGAGAAAAGGGAACCCTCTTACACTGTTGGTGGGAATGCAAACTAGTACAACCACTATGGAGAACAGTGTGGAGACTCCTTAAAAAACTGGAAATAGAACTGCCTTATGATCCAGCAATCCCACTGCTGGGCATACACACTGAGGAAACCAGAAGGGAAAGAGACACGTGTACCCCAATGTTCATCGCAGCACTGTTTATAATAGCCAGGACATGGAAGCAACCTAGATGTCCATCAGCAGATGAATGGATAAGAAAGCAGTGGTACATATACACAATGGAGTATTACTCAGCCATTAAAAAGAATACATTTGAATCAGTTCTAATGAGGTAGATGAAACTGGAGCCTATTATACAGAGTGAAGCAAGCCAGAAAGAAAAACACCAATACAGTATACTAACGCATATATATGGAATTTAGAAAGATGGTAACAATAACCCTGTATACGAGACAGCAAAAGAGACACTGATGTATAGAAGAGTCTTATGGACTCTGTGGGAGAGGGAGAGGGTGGGAAGATTTGGGAGAATAGCATTGAAGCATGTATAATATCATGTATGAAAAGAGTCACCAGTCCAGGTTCAATGCACGATACTGGATGCTTGGGGCTGGTGCACTGGGATGACCCAGAGGGATGGTATGGGGAGGAAGGAGGGAGGAGGGTTCAGGATGGGGAACACATGTATACCTGTGGTGGATTCATTTCGATATTTGGCAAAACTAACACAATATTGTAAAGTTTAAAAATAAAATAAAATGAATCCATTTTGATATTTGGCAAAACTAATACAATTATGTAAAGTTTAAAAATAAAATAAAATTAAAAAAAAAGAAAAAAAATAAAATTAAATTAAAAAAAAATAATGAAGCTGAGTTACTTTCAGGCAGCAGAATTAGAGAATTGTGATTCCTTTACCAGGAAGGGTTCAGATGAAAATCTGTTAACTCGATCTAAGAAGGCTGGGTCCTGACCTCACTGTGGGACCTTCCTTGCTGCTGAACTCCTCATCTGCAAATAGGTGGGTTTATGATCAGGAGAACCAGACCATCAGGTATACCAAAAGGCACACAACAGGAGTTAATATTGCAAACGCAAGTCCATAGCTAAATTAAAGTTCAACTCACATCTCTTTGGATGACTTTTTAAAGAAAAAGCTTAAAAGAAAACAAATGTTGGTGAGGATGTGGAAGTGAGGGAAAACTTATACCTGATCAGTGATAATGAATATTGGTACAGTCATTACAGAAAACAGAATGGAGGTTTCTTAAAAATTAAAAATTGAAACTAATTGAAATAGATCTACCATAGGCTCCAGCAACCCCACTTCAAGGTAGATGCCAACAAGATAAATCAGAACCTCAAAGAGCTATGTGCATTTCCTTGTCATTGTGCTGTCATTTGAAATCGTGAAAATACAGATAAGTGTCTATTGATAGATGAATGAGTTAAAAAAAAAAAAACAGCTAAAAATTCTGGATGTTTTCTTAAAATCTGCTAAGAGAGATCTACTTAACTGTTTCTATACACACAAATAGGAACTCTGTGAGGTGACAGGTATGCTAATTAACTTGACTGTAATCATCCCCAAGGTCTCTCTGTATTAAATCATCACTTTGTACACCTTTAGAAAATCTTCATGTGGCAAAACTCAAATATATGCAATTTTGTCAATCACTTCAGTAAACTGATGAAAAGACAATGAAGTTGTATTATCCGCCAGCGCAGAATAAAGTCCAAAAATAGTACATTGGTTTCTCACATCAAACATTTAACTGAGACAGTAGTGAGACAAATAATCCTATATATAATTTAAAAACTTAAAGAAGGATTATTAAATTTTGTTATTGTGTAAAAATTGACAGTGTTCTGTACACTAACACCACATTTGTAGTCACCAATGCTGTATGATCATGAGTGCTTAGTTAAACCATGCTGATCAAAATCTGAAGCCCATCAAAGTCAAAGATGGTGTTTCCCAGCTGGCATTAGTGGTAAAAGAACCTGCCTGCCAATGCAGGAAGCATAAGAGACATGTGTCCGATCCCTGGGTCAGGAAGATCCTCTGGAGGGCAGCATGGCAACCCACTCCAGTGCTCTTGCCTGGAGAATCCTATGGACAGGGAAGCCTGGTGGGCTACAGTCCATAGGGTCACAAAGAGTCAGACACAACTGAAGTGACTTAGCTTCAAAGTCAAAGGTATGAAGTCTATACTAAATGACTTTTAGGAAAACAACCCTGGGGACTTCCCTAGTGTTCCAGTGGCTAAGACTCTGCAATCTTAATGCAGGGTGCACTGGTTCAATCCCTGCTCCAGGAACTAGATCCCACATCCCCCAAATAAAGATCCCTTATCTGCAAGGGAGATCAAAGATCCTGTGTGCCCACAACCAAGACCTGGCACCAATAAGTAAATAAATAAAGAATATTAAAAAAAGATAATCCTGATATTTGAGTAATCACTTATTTCATGAAGTAAGGAAGACAGAAGAAACAAAGGATTATCTAAAACTCTGAGTGTCATATTAGAGTGTGTCCTGGTTGGGAACATTCATTTTTAATTTAAAATTCAGATTATACAGTCCTGCATTTCATAGAGATTTGTAAATATTCTAAATGAAGGAAATATCTAGAATTGTATTTGAATAAAATAAATATATATATCTTAAATTCTTTAATTTTGAATCATATATTTTCTTCGAGGGGAAAGAGAATTTCTCATCTATATTATCTCTAAAGAGGTAGGTCGTATTTTACTGAGATCATGGATGTATTACCTCTAACATTCTTGCTCCTTTACAATTTTCTGTGAAGTTTTATAAAGTAAGAGTGTATAGACACAGGTGAATAACACAGAAACCATTGAGGGAACAATTCTAAACAGACAGAATTTGTTACAATGAGAAATATTGGTGAAGGAAGTGGGGTGTACAATCTTAGAAATGAATTGCTTCAATACAAAATATGGACACAATGCTCAACACTCATTTACTTATTTCCTTTGTTTCCAGCTCTATCTTTTTCCAAAGGTGTCCAAGCAGCACAGATATGTAAATCTAACAAGTATCTCAGAATTATTCCTCCTGGGTCTCTCAGATGATCTAGAACTTCAGTCTTTTCTCTTTATCCTCTTCCTGTCCATGTACCAACTGAGCTATCAGGGAAGCCCCTTTTCAGAAAACTAAGATCATGGCATCCGGTCCCATCACTTCATGGCAAATAGATGAAGAAGCAATGGAAACAGTGACAGACTTTATTTTCTAGAGCTCCAAAATCACTGCAGATGGTGACTGCAGCCATGAGATTAAAAGACTCTTGCTCCTTGGAAGGAAAGTTATGACCAACATAGACAGCATATTAAAAAGCAGAGACCTTACTTTGCCAACAAAGGTCTGTCTAGTCAAAGCTGTGGTTTTCAGAGTAGTCATCTATGGATGTGAGAGTTGGACTATAAAGAAAGCTGAGCGCCGAGGAACTGATGCTTTTGAACTGTGGTGTTGGAGAAGACTCTTGAGAGTCCCTTGGACTGCAAGGAGATCCAACCAGTCCATCCTAAAGGAAATCAGTTCTAAATATTCATTGCAAGGACTGATGTTGAAGCTGAAACCCCAATACTTTGGCCACCTGATGCGAAGAACTGACTTATTGGGAAAGACCCTGATGCTGGGAAAGATTGAAGGTGGGAGGAGAAGGGGGTGACTGAAGATGAGATGGTTGGATGGCATCATCAACTCAATGGACATGAGTTTGAGTAAACTTAGGTTGGTGATGGACAGAGAGGCCTGGCATGCTGCAGTCCATGGGGTTGCAAAGAGCTGGACACGACTGAGCGAATGAACTCAACTGAAGTGAGCAGAGGTGGATTAGACAATGTGGAAGTGATTGCTAGGATTGTTTACAATATTCAGACAGTAGCAAAAATAATATTAACTTGAACTCATGGCATATAGTGTACAGGGGATACACTATCAGAGTTGCTGCCAAAGATGTGGCTACAGGACATGGTGTATGAAAAACACAGGTATTTGTGTGTATGTAATAAAATTAGTGATTAGGTTTTCTCAGTTTCTCCTCACATGATGTGTTTCTTTTCAGGAAATAGTAATCTTTTCATCATGTCACGTGAAACTGAGAAATCTCTATCCTCACTTTTTCTCTCTTTGTTATTTGTAGTACTTTTCAAACCCCAACCTATATTCTGTGAGTCTTAACCTTTTGTTTTCTTTTCTTTTTTAAGCTAATTTAATTGGAGGATAATTATTTTACAATATTGTGATGGCCTTTGACATACATCAACATGAACTGGCCATTGGCATTCAAGTGTTCCCTCCCTTCCGAACTCTGCTATTTCTGTTTTGTAGATAGGTTTATTTGTACTACTTTAAAAAATTCAATGTATAAGCAATATCATATGACATTTGTCTTTCTCTGACATACTTCACCCAGTGTGACAATCTCTAGATCCACCCACATTGCTGAAAATGGCATTATTTAGTTATTTCATGTGGCTGAGTAGCCCTCTGCCAGGAATAATGCAATTAGTCCTTTGAGTGAGAAAATTTAATAAAGTGAGTTGGTTAAAGAGTTACTGAAGGACTGAAAGGCAAAAAGAACAAAGCTAACACAGCAACCCTAAGTAAAGGATGAAGTTACTATCCCAAGGGCTTGAAGAGTATGACCAGACCAGTTGAGCTTTAAGGACACAGAGGTTTTACTGACCACTATTGAAAGTATGTAAGATGATGACAAGATGAAGAATAGAGCAGTGATTTCAAGCCCCTTAATCCAAAGAAATGCTGGGCTGGATGAAGCACAAGCTGGAATCAAGATTGATGGGAGAAATATCAATAACCTCAGATATGCAGATGACACCACCGTTATGACAGAAAGTGAAGAAGAACTAAAGAGCCTCTTGATGAAAGTGAAAGAGGAGAGTGAAAAAGTTGGCTTAAAGCTCAACATTCAGAAAACGAAGATCATGGCATCTGGTCCCATCAGTTCATGGCAAATAGATGGGGAAATGGTGGAAACAGTGGCTGACTTTATTTTTTTGGGCTCCAAAATCACTGCAGATGGTGACTGCAGCCATGAAATTAAAAGACGCTTGCTCCTTGCAAGGAAAGTTATGACCAACCTAGATAGTGTATTAAAAAGCAGAGATATTACTTTGTCAACAAAGGTCCATCTTGTCAAGGCTATGGTTTTTCCAGTAGTCATGTATGGATGTGAGAGTTGGACTATAAAGAAAGCTGAGCACTAAAGAATTGATGCTTTTGAACTGTGGTGTTGGGGAAGACTCTTGAAAGTCCCTTGGACTGCAAAGAGATCCAACCAGTCTATTCTAAAGGAGATCAGTCCTGGGTGTTCATTGGAGGGGCTGATGTTGAAGCTGAAACTCCAATACTTTGGCTACCTGATGCGAAGAACTGACTCATTTGAAAAGACCCTGATGCTGGGAAAGATTGAGGGCAGGAGGAGAGGGGGACGACAGAGGATGAGATGGTGTGATGGCATCACCAACTCAATGGACATGAGTTTGGGTGGACTCTGAGGGTTGGTGATGGATGGGGATGCCTGGTGTGCTGTTGTTCATGGGGTTGCAGGGAGTCAGACACGACTGAGCGACTGAACTGAACTGAATCCAAAGCAAAGCCCACGTGTATGATGTAGAAAAGCTAAATGAAGAAAATTATCAGAAACAATGTGCAAACACATTGTCTAGTGTTAAAGTAGGCTCTTTGTATCTTCCCCCTCTGACCTCTGATCTCTTTCAGATCTTGAACATTTGTGCATGGGCAGTTACAACCCAATATGTAGAGATCACCTTTGAGTGAAAGATCTGACTTACATCAGTAGTTTTCTACCTCGGCAATATACTAGAAACACCTGAGTACTTTTTAAAATCCTCATACTCAGACCACACCCAAGTCAGTTAAATCAGAATATCTGGTCGTGAGACTCAGGGGTCAGAATTTTTAAACTTTCCAGATGATTTAAAAAAAAGCCAAGGTTGAGAAGCAGTGACAGGTATCCTCACACATAACTGCATGCAGAGATGTGAAAAATAGAATTTACTATGGAAAATACTTGGGCTTCCCTGGTGGCTCAGATGGTAAAGAATCTGCCTACAGTACAGGAGACCTGGGTTCAATCGCTGTGTTGGGAGGGTTCCATGGAGGAAGGCATGGCAACCCATTCCAGTATTCTTGCCTGGAGAATCCCCATGGACAGAGGAGCCTGGTGGGCTACAGTATACTCTTTGGGGTCCCAAAGAATCATACACAAATGAAGCGACTAGGCACATGCACATAGAAATTACACAAGGGCTGTGGAAGAATTGTAAACTTTCAATGTATTAAAGGAAAAAAATTTTAAAAGATTTTATTTTTATTAGCTACTATACCATAATACATAAGGTAGTTACAAAGTTGAGAACTAAAACCTGAAGAACAATGTAAAAAGATATGAAAGCTAATTTTTACTTGCTTATGGCTCTTAGACATAGTTACTTTTTCCTTTTTTCCTTAGAGGATAATTGCTTTACAATATTGTATTGGCTTCTGCCATTCATCAACATGAATCAGCTATAGGTATACATATGTTCCCTCCCTCTGGAGCCCCTATCCCATCTCCCATCCCTCTAGGTTGTCACAGAGCACTGGGTTGAGCTCCCTGTGTCACATAGCACATTCTCACTTGCTATTTATTTTACATTTGGTAATATATAAATCAAAGGGAATTATTTATGTTTTGAGGATGCTTGGGCTACCAATTATAAACTATAAAATCTCTGTAGATATAACAATATTCAGTAAAAAGTGAATATGACATACAAAGGATGATAGAACTCTCAAATGGTCAGATAAGGACCTAAAAAGGAGAAATAATTAAGCTGTTAAGGAAGAGATGTGAAGCCATAAGGGCTACAGAAATGATGTCCTGAGAGAGGTGGAATTTTTAGGTCTAGATGTTAATTTTGCTACATTTTCCAACCTTATACACTCCAAATGAGTGGCACAGGTACTAAGATGAGATTATTTTGCTGAGTAACTTCCACATGGCCCTTTTGATGTCTCTGTTCCTAAGACTGTAGATGAAGGGGTTCAACATGGGGGTGACCACAGTGTACACCACTGATGCTGTCACATCCTTCCTGGGAGATTGTGAGATGGCTGAGATGAGGTACACCCCAAGGCCTGTTCCATAAAATAAGCAAACGACTGCCAGGTGGGAGCCACAGGTGGAGAAGGCTTTATATTTCCCACCTGTTGAGGGGATTCTCAGAATGGAAGAAAGAATTTTATAGTAAGAGAAAAGGATTCCTGATAAAGGGAGAAAACCGAAGATGGTACCAACAAAATACATGACTATGTTATTGGTGACAGTGTCAGAACAGGCCAGGTCATGGAGCAGAGAAGGGTCACAGAAGAAGTTAGAGATTTCCACATCCTTGAAGCAGGTAAGTTGTAACACAATCAAATTGTGCACCTGGGACTCCAAAAGGCTAACCAAAAAAGACGCCAAAACTAAGGAGCAGCACAGGCATGGGTTCATGATGGCCGTGTAGTGCAGTGGCTGACAGATGGCCGCAAACCGGTCATAGGCCATAGCAGTCAGAAGCGTACAATCCATGCCTCCAAAAAGGATAAAAATAGACATCTGAGTCAGGCAGCCTTCACAGGAGATGACTCTGCTGTGAGTTTGGATGTTTACAATCATATTTGGGACAGTGCTGGAGATGAAACCAATGTCAGCCAAGGACAGGTTGGAGAGGAAGAAGTACATGGGGGTGTGGAGGTGGGAGTCAGAGATGACGGCCTGGATGATGAGTAGGTTCCCCAGAACGGTGATCAGGTACATGGACAGAAATAGGACACAGAGTAAAGGCTGCAGTTCTGGATCATCTGAGAGGCCCAGGAGGAAGAATTCTGAAACACTGGTTAGATTCTGTGTTAGATTCTGTGGTTGTACGTATCTTGGACACCTTTGAAAAAGAAAAGAGTTTGGAAGAAAGATAATGAGAAAATGGCATGTACCACTGTAGCCATTGAAAAATCCAGACTTAAATTGAAGAAAGTATGGAAAACCATGAGGCCATTTAGGTATGGCCTAAATCAAATCCCTTATGATTATACAGTGAAAGGGACAAATAGATTCAAGGGATTAGATCTGATAGAGTGCCTGAAGAACTATGGATGGGGATTTGTAACATTGTAGAGGAGGCAGTGATCAAAAGCATTCCCAAGAAAAAGAAATGCAAAAAGGCAAATGGTCGTCTGAGGAGGCCTTACAAATAGCTGAAAAAAGTAGAGATGCAAAAGGCAAAGGAAATAAGGAATAAACAGCCATCTGAATGCAGAGTTCCAAAGAATAGCAAGGAGAGATAAGAAAGCCTTTCCAAGTGAACAATGCAAAGAAATAGGGGAAAACAATTGAATGGGAAGGACTAGAGATCTCTTCAGAAGAATTATAGATGCCAAGGGAACATTTCATGCAGAGGTGGGCAGAAACTGTACAGGATAGAAATGGTATGGGCCTAACAGAAGCAGAAGATATTAAGAAGAGGTGGCAAGAATACACAGAAGAACTGTACAAAAAAGTCTTAATGACCCAAATGACCACGATGGTGTAGTCATTCAACTAGAGCCAGATGTTCTGGAATGTGAAGTCAAGTGGGCCTTAAGAAGTATTACTATGAAAAAGTTAGTGAAGGTGTTTAAATTCTAACTTAGCTATTTCAGATCCTAAAAGACGATGCTGTTAAAGTGCTGAAATCGATATGCCAGCAAATTTGGAAAGCTCAGCCACAGGACTGAAAAGGTCAGTTTTCATTCCAATCCCAAAGAAATGTTAAAAGCATTAGTTACTCAGTCGTGTCCAACTCTTAGTGACCCCATGAACTGTAGCCTGCCAGGCTCCTCTGTCCTTGGCATTCTCCAGGCAAGAATACTGGAGTGGGCTGCAATTCCCTTATCCAGGGATCTTCCCAACCCAGAGATCAAACCTGAGTCTCATGCATTGTAGGCAGTACCATCTGAGCCATCAGGGAAACATAATCCCAAAGAAGTGAAAAGCCAAAGAATGTTCAAACTACCATACAAATGTACTCATTTCACAGGCTAGCAAGGCAATGCTCAAAATCCTACAAGCTAGGCTTCAATAGTACATGAACCAAGAACTTGTACAAGCTGGATTTATTACTTTTTAATATAAATTTATTTATTTTAATTGGAGGCTAAGTACTTTACAATATTGTATTGGTTTTGCCATACATTGGCATGAATCCGCCACGGGTGTACAAGTGTTCCCCATCCTGAACCCCCCTCCCACCTCCCTTCCCATCCCATCCCTCTGGGTCATCCCAGTGCACCATCCCTGAGCTCACTGTATCCTGCATCGAACCTGGACTGGCAACTAGAGAAGAGGAACCAGAGATCAAATTGTCAATGTCTGTTGGAATATAGAAAAAGGAAGGGAACACCAAAAAACATCTACTCCTGCTTCATTGACTATGCTAAAGCCTTTGACTATGTGGATCACAGCAAACTGGAAAATTCTTAGAGATGGGAATACCAGATCACCTTAGCTGCCTCCTGGGAAACCTGTATGCAGGTCAAGAAGCAACAGTTAGAACCCGACATGGAACAATGGACTGGTTCCAAATTGGGAAAGGAGTATGTCAAAGCTGTATATTGTCACCCTGCTTATTTAACTTATATTCACCCTGAACATCATCCAAAATGAGGGGCTGGATGAAGCACAAGCTGGAATTAAGATTTCCAACAGAAATATCAATACCTCAGAATGCAGATGACACCATCCTAAACACAGCAAGTGAAGACTAACTGAAAAGCATCTTGATGAAAGTGAAAGAGGAGAATAAAAAAGCTGGCTTAAAACTCAACACGCAAAAACTAAGATCATTGGATCTGGTCCTGTTGCTTCATGGCAAATGAATGGGAAAACAATGGAAACAGTGACAGACTTTATTTTTTTGGGCTCTAAAATAATTGTGGACAGTGACTGCAGTGGACATGAAATTAAAAGATGCTTGCTCCTCAGAAGGAAAGATATGATAAACCTAGACTGCATATTAAAAAGAAGAGACATTGCTTTGCCGACAAAGGTCCATATAGTCAAAGCTGTGGTTTTTCCAGTAGTCATGTATGGACATGAGAATTGGACCATTAAGAAGGCCGAGCACCAAAGAATTAATGCTTTTGAACTGTGGTGTTGGAGAAGATTCTTGAGAGTCCCTTGGACAGACAACAAGGAGACCAAACCAGTCAATTCTAAAGGAAATCAGTCCTGAATAGTCCTCAATAGTCATTAGTCAATAGTCATTGATGCTGAAGCTGAAGTGTCAATACTTTGGCCACCTGATTCAAATAGCTGACTTATTAGAAACACCCTGATGCTGGGAAAGATTGAAAACAGGAGGAGAAGGGGACAACAGAGGATGGAGAGATGGTTGGACAATCTGTGCAGAGATGGCTGGATGGCATCATTTACACAAGGGACATAAGTTTGAGCAAGCTCTGGGGGATGGTGAAGGACAGGGAAGCCTGGTGTGCTGCAATACATGGGGTCAAAAAGAATCCAACACAACTGATATACTGAACAACAAGAATCAATTCATTCCCGTCTGTATATACCAACTGTCATGTTTGTCTTGTTGTGGAAAAAATCATGCTCCCAGACTCCCTTCACTTTCACTGTCTCCCTCAGCACTTACTGGGCTGGACTGCATCTCTGCTGGAGCATGACCAAGAAGCATAGACTCTCTTGCCTGGTG
Source organism: Bos indicus (assembly GCF_029378745.1). Taxonomy (NCBI): domain Eukaryota; kingdom Metazoa; phylum Chordata; class Mammalia; order Artiodactyla; family Bovidae; genus Bos; species Bos indicus. Next base: position 13,826,675 of record NC_091766.1, on the reverse strand, counting down.
TGTGATGCAGTCTCAGGGTCCCTCCTCAGGATGGGCAGGAAGACAGACTTTCTTCCTGATGCAGGTTCCTACAAAGAATGGGGACATAAGTGTGGAGCCAGAGTACTAGAACAGGCAAATTAATTAGCTGGAGGCACTGGCTAATTATTTAAAGTGGTATGACTTTAGGGCTCAATGCTCACAGAGCATCATTAGCCAGTTGGTCCATGTTGTCCCAAACTCTGGGGACTTGTTAATATTAATGGAAAAGGAAAAGGAGAAAAGTGGATGTCCTGGAAAGGGTCGTGGTCCCTTTACATCTCAGGAGGAAATTCCACGTACTCTTGCTTCTGACCTCCAAGATGCAGGATCTTAATATAACATCAGACCTTTTTTCTCAATTTACCACTCAATGTGTAATTTTGATATGTTGAAATCCATTGTATCAATCATGATATATATGGAGCATGAGGTCTAGACCAACGATGCGATACACTTTCCATTTTCAGAGTTAATAATTGTCTCGAAAGAAAACGTACTTTCATTTTTTTACTTCAGCTCACAGTCAATGGGAGGAAATACACAATGAAATTAAAACCAGGAGCTGGAATCAGTGAGAGCATCTCAGATCCTGCCCACCATACAGGCCTCATCCTCTATAAGGAATGTGCTCCAAACCCTTCAAGGGTCAGGTCTTGCCCATCTGTTTTGCTGTGTATTCCCAGATTCACTGCACCAACATGATCTAAACAAAAAAATCCCTGGAAACAAACTAGAAATTGGTAGGCTTTCCTCTCCACTGGGTACTTCTGCAGACCTGACTCGACTGCTTCCAGTCATGCTGTCTCATGTAGACTCCTGGTTTGATACACTATGAGAGCCCCTCCATCAGCATCAGGACAACCTGCAGTTGTCTCATGAACAGATGTAACAAATTTCCACGTTATGTTCTTCATGTTTCTAATTTCTGCTAATTCTAATGGAATGCATTCAAATCTGGATATATTTTCTCTTGGTTTCTTTGTGGTCTCAGCTCTTGGAGACTTTAATACAATGTGGATTTGGCTTACCCATTTTTGCTAGTGGATAAAGTGAGATGTATGTGGAGAGTGGTAGAATGTAATCTTCTCAGTTCTTCGTGACAATCTTCATGACAGAGTGCACTCTCTTGAGGAATGTAGAGGTTGGTTTGTCATTAAGTGATATGAAGAAATCTTTAATTTAAACCCTATCAGATTAGATATGGAGGAAAGAATGTTATGCAACTGTGAATGAACAAGTGACAGAGGGTATCTTTAAGGGAGATCGCATTGCGGATATGCACAGGCAGATATGAGAGGAAGAAACTGGGGGCTGTACCATTTAAAAATTTAGTTCTTGGCAAAAAACGTATCACTAAACTGAAATGCTTTCATACTGAGAGCAAGGAATAAGATTTGAGGGTCAAAGACAAAGATGAATTTATAGGGCATGAGACATGAAAACCAAGGTAGTTATGTTTGTCCCGTAAAATGTGATGTATGTCTTGTTCTTTTTCCAGTTCTCAATACCTTCTATCATGATGAGTAGTGAAGTGAAGTCTCTCAGTCGTGTCCGACTCTTTGAGACCCCATGGACTGTATCCTCTGTCCATGGGATTTTCCAGGCAAGAGTACTGGAGTGGGTTGCCATTTCCTTCTCCAGGGGATCTTCCCGACCCAGGGATCGAACTGTAGTCTCCCGCGCGATAGGCAGACGCTTTTACCGTCTGAGACACCAGGGAAGTATCCATGACCAAATAGCAACTCAGTAGAGTTGATTATGGGCTGCCCCGATGTTGTTGTTGTTCAGTCGCCCGGTTTTGTCTGACTGTTTGTGACCCCATGGACTGCAGCATGGCCAGGGTTTCCTGTCCTTCACCATCTCCCAAAGCTTTCTCAAACTCATGTCTGTTGAGTTGGTGATGCCATCCAATCATCTTATCCTCGGTCATCCCATTTTCCTGCCTTAAATCTTTTCAAGCATCAAGGTGTTTTCTAATGAGTCAGCTCTTCATGTCAGGTGGCCCAAGTATTAGAGCTTCAGCTTCAGCATCAGCATCAGCATCAGTCTTTTCAGTCAATATTCAGGATTGATTTCCTTTAGGATTAATGGGTTTGATCTCCTAGCAGTTCAAAGGACTTTCAAGAGTCTTCTCCAAAAACCACAGCTTGAAAGCATCAATTCTTCAGCACTCAGCCTTCTTTACTGTCCAACTCTCATATCCATATATGACTACTGGAAGAACCATAGCTTTGACTATATGGACCTTTGTTAGCAAAGTGATTTCTCTGCTTTTCAATATGCTATCTGGCTCTGTCATAGCTTTCCTTCCAAGGAGCAAATGTCTTTTAATCTCATGACTGCAGTCACTGTCAGGAATGATTTTAGAGCCCAGGAAAAGAAAATCTGTAACTGTTTCCATTGTTTCCCCATATATTTGCCAGGAAGTGATGGGACCAGATGCCATGATCTTAGTTTTTTGCATATTGAGTGTTAAACCGGCTTTTTCATGTTCCTCTTTCACCTTCATCAAGAGGCTCTTTAGTTCCTCTTTGCTTTCTGCATTTAGGGTGGTGTCAGGTGCATATCTGAGGTTGTTGATATTTGTCCTGGCAATCCTGTTTCCAGCCTGTGAGTCATACAGCCTGGCATTTTGCATGATGTTCATGGTGTATATAAGTTAAATAAGCAGAGTGACAATATACAGCCTTGATGTACTCCTTTCCCAGTTTTGAAATAGTCCATTCTTCCATGTCGAGTTCTAACTATTGCTTCTTGTCCTACATTCAGGTTTTCTCAGGAGGCAGCTAGGGTGGCCTGGTATTCCCATCTCTTCAAGAATTTTTAACAGTTTTCTTGTGATTCATGAAGTAAAGACTCTAACATAGTCAATGAAGCAGAAATAGATAGTTTTCTGGAATTCCCTTGCTTTTTCTATAACAACTTGACCTCTGGTTCCTTTGTCTTTTCTAAATCCAGCTTGTCCATCTGAAATTATCTGTTCATGTACTGTTGAAGCCTAGCTTGAAGGATTTTGAACATTACCTTACTAGCGCAATTGTGCAGTTTGAACATTCTTAGGCATTGCCCTTCTTTGCAATTGAAATGAAAACTGACCTTTTCCAACCCTGTGGCCATTGCTAAGTTTTCCAAATGAGTGAGGGTAGCACTTTAACAGTGTCATCTTTTAGGATTTGAAATAGCTCAGCTGGAATTCCTTCAGTTCCACTAACTTTGTTAGTTGTAATGCTTCCTAAGGCTCACTTGACTTCACATTCCAGGATGTCTGGCTCTAGGTGATGACCACACCATCATGGTTATCCAGGTCATTAAGACCTTTTTAATACAATTCTTCTGGTGTATTCTTGCCACCTCTTCTTTTTAGAAAAAAAATTATTTATTTTTAATTGAAGGATAATTGCCTTACCAAATTTTGTTATTTTCTTTTAAACCTTATCATGAATCAGCCATATATATATATATATATATATATATATATATATATCCCCTCCCTTTTGATATAGAGCCCCTGTTTGATTTTCCTGAGACATACAGCAAATTCCCATTGGCTATCTATTTTACATATGGTAAGTTAAGTTTCCATGTTGCTCACTCCATACATCTCACCCTCTCCTCTCCTATCCCCAGGTCCATAACTCTATTCTGTATGTCTTTTTCTTCATTTCTGCCCTGCAAATAAATTCTTCAGTACCGTTTTTCTATATTTTGTATATTTGCATTCAGTTCACTTCAGTCGCTCAGTCGTGTTGGACTCTTTATGACCCCATGAATCGCAGCATGTCAGGCCTCCCTGTCCATCACCAACTCCCGGAGTTCACTCAGACTCACATCCATCGAGTCAGTGATGCCATCCAGCCATCTTATCCTCTGTCGTCCCCTTCTCCTCCTGACCCCAATCCCTCCCAGCATCAGAGTCTTTTCCAGTGAGTCAACTCTTCACATGAGGTGGCCAAAGTACTGGAGTTTCAGCTTTAGCATCATTCCTTCCAAAGAAATCCCAGGGCTGATCTCCTTCATAATGGACTGGTTGGATCTCCTTGCAGTCCAAGGGACTCTCAAGAGTCTTCTCCAACACCACAGTTCAAAAGCATCAATTTTTCAGTGCTCAGCTTTCTTCACAGTCCAACTCTCACATCCATACATGACCACTGGAAAAACCATAGCCTTGACTAGACAGACCTTTGTTGGCAAAGCAATGTCTCTGCTTTTCAATATGCTATCTAGGTTGGTCATAATTTTTTTTCCAAGGAGAAAGTGTCTTTTAATTTCATGGCTGCAATCACCATCTGCAGTGACTCTGGAGGCCTAAAAAATAAAGTCTGACACTGTTTCCCCATCTATTTCCCATGAAGTGATGGGGCCAGATGCCATGATCTTCATTTTATGAATGTTGAGCTTTAAGCCAACTTTTTCACTCTCCACTTGCACTTTCATCAAGAGGCTTTTTCGTTCCTCTTCACTTTCTGCCATAAGGGTGGTGTCATCTGCATATCTGAGGTTATTGATATTTCTCCCAGCAATCTTGATTCCAGCTTGTGCTTCTTCCAGCCCAGCGTTTCTCATGATGTACTCTGCATAGAAGTTAAATAAGCAGGGTGACAATATACAGCCTTGACGTACTCCTTTTCCTATTTGGAACCAGTCTGTTGTTCCGTGTCCAGTTCTGTTGCTTCCTGATCTGCATATAGGTTTCTCAAGAGGCAGGTCAGGTGGTCTGGTATTCCCATCTCTTTCAGAATTTTCCACAGTTTATTGTGATCCACACAGTCAAAGGCTTTGTCATAGTCAATCAAGCAGAAATATATATTTTTCTGGAACTCTCTTGCTTTTTCGATGATTCAGCAGATGTTGGCAATTTGATCTCTGGTCCCTCTGCCTTTTCTAAAACCAGCTTGAACATCTGGAAGTTCACGGTTCACGTATTGCATCAGAATATGATATTTATCTTTCTCTTTCTGACTCACTTCACTCTGTATAATAGGTTCTAGGCTCATCCACCTCATTAGAACTGACTCAAATGCATTCCTTTTATGGCTGAGTAATATTCCATTTTGTATATGTACCAGAACTTCTTTATCCATTCATCTGTCGATGGACATCTAGGTTGTTTCCATGTTGTAGTTATTGTAAACAGTGCTGCAATGAACAATGGTATACATGTTTTTTTTTCAATTTTGGCTTCCTCAGTGTATATGCCTAGGAGTGGGATTGAGGGGTTACATTGTGCTTTTATTCCTATTTTTTTTAAGGGACCTCCATATTATCTCCTATAGTGGCTGTATCAATTTACATTCCCACCAACAGTGCAAGAGCATTCCCTTTTCTCCACACCCTCTCCAGCATTTTCTGTTTGTAGACTTTTTGATATGGCCATTCTGAGTGGTGTGAGGTGATACCTCATTGTAGTTTTGATTTGCCTTTCTCTAATAATGAGCAATGTTGAGTATCTTTTCATGCGTTTGTTGGCCATCTGTATGTCTTCTTTCAAGAAATGTCTGTTTAGGTTTTTCCCCCCCACTTTTTGATTGGGTTGTTTGTTTTTCTGGTATTGAGTTGTATGAGCTACTTGTAAATTTTGGAAATTAATCCTTTGTCAGTTGTTTCATTTGCTATTATTTTCTCCCATTCTGAGGGTTCTCTTTTCACCTTGCTTATAGTTTCCTCTGCTGTGCAAAAGCTTTTAAGTTTGACCAGGTCCCACTTGTTTACTTTTATTTTTATTTCCATTACTCTAGGAGGTGGGTCATAGAGGATCTTGCTTTGCTTTGATTTATGTCATTGAGTGTTCTGCCTATGTTTTCCTTTAAGAGTTTTATAGTTTCTGATCTTACATTTAGGTCTTTAATCCATTTTGAGTTTATCTTTGTGTATGGTGTTAGGAAGTATTCTAATTTCATTCTTCTACATGTAGCTGTCCAATTTTCCCAGCACCACTTATTGAAGAGGCTGTCTTTGCCCCATTGTATATTCTTGCCTCTTTTGTCAAAAATAAGGTACCCATAGGTGCATGGGTTTATTTCTAGGCTTTCTGTCCTATTCCTTTGGCCTACATTTCTGTTTTTGTGCCAGTACCATACTATCTTGATGACTGTAGCTTTGTAGTATACAAAGTTATAATAAAGTCTGTAATCTGAAGTCAGGAAGGTTGATTTCTCCAGTTCCATTCTTCTTTCTCAAGACTGCTTTGGCTATTTGGGGTCTTTTGTGTTTCCATATGAATTGTGAAATTTTTTGTTCTAGTTCTGAACAAATACCAGAACAATACAATGTTCTAGTTCTGGACAATGGCAGAAAAATGCCATTGATAGTTTGATAGGGATTGCATTGAATCTGTAGATTACATTTTGTAGTATATTCATTTTCACAACATTGATTCTTCTTACCCAGGAACATGGGATATCTCTCCATCTATTTATGTCATCTTTGATTTCTTTCATCAGTGTCTTATAATTTTCTGTGTACAGTTCTTTTGTTTCCTTATGTAAGCTTATTCTTAGATATTTAATTATTTTTGTTGCAATGGTGAAGGGGATTGATTCCTTAATTTCTCTTTCTGAGTTTTCATTGTTAGTATGTAGATATGCAAATTATTTCTGTGTATTGATTTTGTATCTTGCAACTTTGTTAAATTCACTGATTAGCTCTAGTAATTTTCTGGTAGTATCTTTAGGGTTTTCTATGTACAGTGTCATGTCATCTGCAAACAGTGAGAGCTTTATTTCTTCTTTTCTGATCTGGATTCCTTTTTTTTTTCTTTTCTTCTCTGATTGCTGTAGCTAGGACTTCCAAAACTATGTTGAATAATAGTGGTGAAAGTGGACACCCTTGTCTTGCTCCTGATCTTAGGGGAAATGTGTTCAGTTTTTAACCATTGAGAATAATATTTGCTGTATGCTTATCATATATGGCCTTTCTATGTTGAGGCAGGTTCCTTCTATGCTGAGTCTTTGAAGGGTTTTAATCATAAATGGGTGCTGAATTTTGTTAAAGGCTTTTTTTTTTTGCATCTATTGAGATTATCATATGGTTTTTAAGTTTCAATCTGTTAATATGGTGTATCACATTGATTGATTTGTGTATATTGAAGAATCCTTGCCTCCCTGGAATAAACCCAAGTTGATCATGGTGTATGAGTTTTTAATGTGTTGTTGAATTCTGTTTGCTAAAATTTTGTGAAGGATTTTTGCATCTATGTTCATCAATGATATTAGCCTGTAGTTTTCTTTATTTTGTGTTGTCTTTGTCTGGTTTTGGTATCAGGCTGTGGTGGCCTCATAAAATGAGTTTGGAAGTGTTTCTTCCTCTGCAATTTTTTGAAACAGTTTTAGAAGGATAGGCATTAGCTCTCCTTTGAATGTTTGATAGAATTCTCCTGTGAAGCCATCTGGTCCTGGGCTTTTGTTTTTTGGGAGATTTTTGATCACAGCTTCAATTTCAATGCTTGTAATTGGGTTGTTTATAATTTCTATTTCTTCCTGGTGCAGTCTTGGAAGACTGAACTTTTCTAAGAATCTTTCCATTTCTTCCAGGTCATCATTTTATTGCCATATAGTTGTTCATAATAGTCTCTTACAATCCTTTGTATTTCTGCATTGTCTATTGTAACCTCCCCTTTTTCATTCTAATTTTGTTGATTTGAGTCTTCTCTCTTTTTTCCTTGATGAGTCTGGCTAAAAGCTTTGTCAATTTTATCTTCTCAAAGAACCAGCTTTTAGTTTTATTAATCTTTACTATTGATTCTTTCATTTCTTTTTCATTTATTTCTGCTAGATCTTTATAATTTCTTCCCTTCTGCTAATTTTTTTTTTCGGTTATTCTTTTTCCAGTTGTTTTAGGTGTAAATTTAGGTTGTATAGTTGATGTTTTTCTTGTTTCTTGAGGTAGGATTGTATTGTTATAAACTTCACTCTTAGAATTGCTTTTGTTGCATACATCGGTTTTGATTTGTCATGTTTTCATTGTCATTTGTTTCTAGAAATTTTTTAATCTCCCTTTTGGTTTCAGCAGTAACCTGTTGGTTATTTAGAAACATATTTTTAAATCTTCATGTGATTGTGTTTTTTAGTTATTTTCTTGTAATTGATATGTAGTCTCATAGCAGTGTAGTCAGAAAAAATGCTTGATACAATTTCAATTTTCTTAATTGCCACCTCTTCTTAATCTTTTCTGCTTCTATTAGTTCATTACACTAGCTGAAATAAGTCAAGCAGTGAAAGATGTGGAACATAGTATTTTGCTTCTCTGTGGAATGTAAAATATTAAACTCATACAAGCAGGATGTATTTTCTGACATTTTGCTGGTTGTGAGCATTGCAGAAAATCATTTCATGAATATTGTAGAACACCTAGGATTACTATTCAAGTGTATACTTTCTATAATAATATTTATGGAGTTAAAATGCCCCATATTCATTTTCTATGAGAATTTAATATGATTTAGTAAGAAACCATGTGATATGTTTAACAGAACATAAACAGGATATTAAACCCACAGAACCACACACATGCACGCGCAGGCACACACACACACACACACACACACACACACACAGTGGCATTATTTTGGCTCCTTCCAAGATTCTTTCACTGTCACTTAGGTTAGCATTAATGGGTATGCAAGTATAGTATTTTAGTGATTTTAATAACTTTTATTGGGCAATATCTCTTTGCCTAAACTAACAAGAAAATGTCTTTTGTCAAGTGTATTCTTTTCTTTAATATCAAAGTTTCTTATCAATAGAGTTTGTTGGTAAGTGGTAAAATGAAAAGTAAATTAATGTAGTTCTGCACAGCATTCAGTAAGCCAAGATTGCTACCATACAAAAAATGTGACACCTCAAAAAGTGATGGATACTTGTCTTGCACAACTCAATAGGAGCCTTGTGATGTAATTATTGTGACGGAGGACAGTAAGGCAGGGTAATCAAGTGAAGTCCTAACTAGGCTGTTTCTAGTAAAAGGAAAATCCTCCCTTTGTTGATAATAGATTCTTTGCAATCTTAAAGATAAGCAAAGCAAGGGAAACTTACTGTGAAGACTTGAGTGATTCAATGTACCACAAGCATCATGAGCCACATAACAATTGGACTATGATACCACCTATTCTCCAGTTTCATACCCAAAGCTGATAACCATGTGTCTTTCCTGGGCACATTTTGCATCTTCCAATTGCAGGTACATAACAACAAACTTATACCCAGTGCTACAGTATCAGTTAAAATTCAGTAAGAAAAGAAAAACCAATTAGTGTTTTTTTCAAAAAATTTTTATTGGAATAGAGTTGATTTACAATGTTGTGTTAGTTTCAGGTATACACCACAGTGAATCAGTTATACATATATCCATTCTTTTTTAGATTGTTTTCTATATACTTCATTACAGTGTATTGAGTAGAGTTTCATTTGTCATAGTTCTTAATAGCTATCTATTTGGATATAATTGTGTTTATATGTCAGTTCCAACCTTCTAATTTATCTCTCCCTACTGCTTACCCTCTGATAAGCATACATTTCTTTACTACATCTGTAAGTCTATTTCTGTTTTGTAGATAAGTTCATTCGTACCTGTTTATAGATCCCACATATAAGTGATATCATATGATATTTGTCCTTCTCTGACATACTTCACCCAGTTTGACAATCTCTAGGTCTATCCAAATTGCTACAAATGGCATTATTTCATTATTTTTTGTGGCTGAGTTGCAGTCAGCCAGGAATAATGCAATCAATCATTTCAGTGAAAAGCTTTAACACAGAGAGTTGGTTAAATAGTTATTGAAGGGCTGAAAGTTAAAAAAAAAACACAAAGAAGTAGTATAGCAATCATAAATGAGGGAAGAAGCTACTCCACCAAGGGCTTGGGGGGTGTAAAGGAATCAGCTCAGCTTTTAAGACACAGAGGCATTTTTAGACCACTGTTGAAAGTATGTAAGATGAACACAAGATACAGCATAGAGCAGTGGTTCTGAGAAGCCCAACCAGAGCAAAGCCCATGCAAATGATGTAGAGAAGCTATGAGAAGAAAATTATTGCAAAAGTGGGGAAAAAGAATTGTTTGTTACTACAGCAGGGTCTTCCTGTCTTCTCCCTTTGACCTGTGACTCTTCCATATCTTCAGCATTGTGCATGAGCAGTTAGGACCCAAAGGTCACTTTTGAAGGAAAAACCAGACTTACATCAGTAGTTCTCAACCTTGGCCAAACACTAGAACCATCTGAGTGCTTTAAAAAATACTCATACTCAGGCCACACCCAAGTCAAGTTAAACCAGAGTGTCTAGTGGTGAGACTCAGGGTCAGTAGTTTTAAATTTCCTAGATGTTTTTGATAAAAGCCAAGGTTGAGAAACAGTGCACAGTGATGTGCATCCTCAAATATAACTGCATGCAGATATCTGAAAAATAGAAATAGAATTTCCTATGGAAAAGACATAAGAGTTGTGGAAAACTTGTAAATTTTCAACACATCTAAAGGGAATTAATCATTGTTTGAAGCTGCTTCAGCACCAAAGAAACATCATAGAATCTCTGTAGATAGAATGAGATTTAGGCAAAGAGTGATTATGATACACAAAGGATCCTAAAACTCCCTGCTGTCATGTTAAACCATAAAAGAGAAGCAATATTCAGGTGTAACACAAAGAAAGGAATGTAGGTCATACCTGTGGCAGATTCATTTTGATATATGGCAAAACCAATACAATATTGTAAAGTTAAATAAAATAAAATTAAAAAAAAAAAGAGTTGCAAAATGACATCATGAGAGAGGTAAAATTTTCAGATCTCCAGGTTTAGTTTTGCTACCTTTTCTATGGGTGGCCAGATCTTAAGATGAGAAGGTTTTGCTGAGGAACCTACATGTGGCCCTTTTGATGTCTCTGTTCCTTATACTGTAGATGAAGGGATTCAGCATGAGGGTGACCACAGTTTATACCACTGAGGCCACTGCATCCTTCCTGAGATTGTTAAACAGCTGAGCTGAGGTACTCACCAAGGTCTGTTCCTTAAAATAAGCAAACAACTGTCAGGTGAGAACCACTGGTGGAGAAGGCTTTATATATCCCACCTGATGAGGGCACCCTCAGAAAAGAGACAAGAATTTTATAGTAAGAAAAAAAGATACCTGATGTAGGGAGAAAAACAGAGATGGCACCAATAATACACCTGACTATACTCTTTGTGTGTCAGAGCAGAGAAGGGTCACAGAATAAACTAGAGATTTCTACATCCTAGAAGCAGATAAGTTGTAACATAATCAGATTCTGAACCTGAGAATCCAAAAGGCTAACCAAAATAGACACCAAAACTAAGGAGCAACAGAGGCGCGGGTTCATGACAACCCTGTAGTGCAGTGGGTGACAGGTGGCCACAAGCCTGTCATAGGCCATCACAGGAAGAAGAGTACTATCCATGTACCCCAAAACATAAAAGTAGAGATCTGTTGTCAGGCAGCCTGCATAGAGGGTGACACTGCTATTAGTTTGGATGTTCACAGTCATCTTAGGGATGGTGTTGGAGATGAAACCAATGTTAGCCAAGGACAGGTTGGAGAGGAAGAAGTACATGGGGGTGTGGAGGTGAGGGTCAGAGGTGACAGCCAGGATGATGAGTAGGTTCCCCAGCACGGTGACCAGGTACATGGACAGGAAGAGTCCAAAGAGGAAAGGCTGAAGTTCTGGATCATTGAGAGGCCCAGGAGGAAGAATTTTGAGACAGTGGTTAGATTTCCAGTTCTATGTAGCTTGGCTATCTTTGGGAAACAAAAAGACGACTGGAAAAATAGGAAATACATAAACTGTCATGTAGCACTATGTCTATATTTTGGATTCAACCAACTCATTTCTAAGATTATACACCGTTGTTCCTTCAGCAGTGTTTCTCACTGTGACAAATTCTATTTGCTTAGAATTTTTCATCCTTGATTTCTGTATTACACACGTCTGTCTATAAACTCTTAGATTATAAAACTTCATGAAAAGTGAAAGGAAGCAAGAACATTAGAGTTAATATATCTATGATCTTAGTTAAATATAGCCTACTTCTTTAGAAATAACATATAATGAGAGATTCCCTTCCCCTTCTAAGAAAATATATAATAATTAAAATATAAAGAAATTAAGTCATTTATATAAATCTTATTTTCTTCAAATACAGTTTTAGGCATTTCCTTCATTTAGAATATTTAGAAATATCTATGAAATGCAGGACTATGTCATCTGGATTCTGAATTAAAAATGAATATTCATAATCAGAACACAGTTTATTTGATATTCAGAGTTTTATCATCTTTGATTTTCTGTCTTCCCTCCTTCATGAAATAGCGATTACTCAAATATTAGAGGTTATCTTCTAGAACTCATTTAGTATATACGTCATACCTTTGGAGGAGGTCAAATTTCAATCAATATTGTTTAATTAACTGCACATGATCTAATGTGTTGGTGACTACAAAGATGGTATTCCTGTGCACAGCATTGTCAATGATTACATGATAATGAAATTTAAGAAACCCCCTTGAAATTTTTTATCTTATACAGATTATTTGTTTCAATACCGTCTCTCTCTTTTTTTTTTCAGTACCATCTCGATTAAATGTCTGATGTGTGAGACCACTTTACATTTTTGGACTCTGTTCTGTACTGGCAGAAAAATATTGCTTCATTGTTTTTTTTTTTTTTTTCAGTTTATTGAAATTATTGACAAAATGCATATTTGGGTTGTGCCACTTGAAAGTCTTTAAAAGATGTACAAAATGATGATTTAATACACATACACATGGAGAATAATTACCACAGTCAAGTTAAGTAATGTATCTGGAAGCTCACATATTTTCTATTTGTGTGTGTGTGTAGTACCAGTTAAGCAAATCTCTCTTAGCAGATTTCATGAACACAACCAGAATTATTAGCTATAGTAACCAGGCTATTTATTAGATCCCAGAATTTATTCAATTTATAACTGAAAGTTTGTACCCTTTTTCTAACATTTCTCACTTTCCTTACCACAAGTCCTCACAACTACAGTTCTAATCTATGGTCCTAAGAGTTCAATTTTCTTCTACACCTAAGTGAGATCATAGTGAATTTGACTGACTGTGTCTGGTGTATATATTTTAAAAAGCATAATATTCTCCAGATCCATCCATGTTGTCACAAATGGCAGGATTTCCTTCTTCGTATGGTTGAGTAATAGTCTATTGTCTTTATATACACACCATATTTTTCTACCTGCTCATCTGTCAACAGACACGTTTTCATACTTTCACTATTTCAAATAATATCACAATGACAGGGGAGTGTAGATATCTCTTTGAGGTTCTGACTTCATTTCTTTGGCATCTACCATGACGTGGTGTGCTGGATCCTAAGGTAGTTCTACTTCAGTTTGCTCCTTTTTTTAATTTTTAAAGAAACCTCCTTTCTGTTTTCTGTAATAGCTGTACAAATGTTTTTTCCCATCAACCAGGTACAAGGGTTTTCTTCCCTCCACACCCTCACCAACATTTGTTGTTGTTTTTAAATAGTAGCCATCCTAACAGATGTGAGGCGATATTTAATGTAGATTTTGACCAACTTTTCCTGATATTAGCAATGTTGAGCACATTTTCATATACCTGGTAGTCTTATTTTCCTGATCATAAACTCTTATTTACATTGAAGAGCTTAGCATAAGGAAAATTCCTACAGCCAGGTGAGAATGCAGACCTCTGCATGTGTGCATGCCTGCTAACTTGCTTCAGTCATGTCTGACTCTTTGTGACCCTACGGACTGTAGCCCCCCCAGGCTCCTCTGTCCAAGTGATTCTCCAGGCAAGAAGACTGGAGTGGGTTGCCATACCCTCCTCCAGGGATCTTCCTGACCCAGGGATTGAACCCGAGTCTCTCATCTCTCACATCTCCTGTGCTGGCAGGTGGGTTCTTTACCACTGAGCCAACGGGGAAGCCCCCTCTAAGTCTAGTTAACAGAATTTCATATCAGTGCTTCCTAATAAAGGAATTGCAATCTTATACTTCTGTGTCCATTTGATTGATGATTTGCATGTGCTTATTTTAAAATACACAACAACCCTAGCTTCATCTAGAATGAATTTCAGTATCTCTACATGTGTGCTTTTTGGTCACCCTAATGTGAAGCTGGACTTCATAAACACTGCCTTAAAATATCGCCCAACTTATATAAAGCTCCATGAATATTACCTATTATTATTCTCATCAATACCCGCTACTTATTTTTAAAATATAAACATTAGTTAGTATATGCTTCAATCTCATACTTGATAAAGATTTGAAATATTAATGATATGGTTTAACTTTTCTTGGAATTTCAGCTCCATCTCATTCCTCTGCATACACATCCCCAAAAGGAACCAGTGTCATGAAGTTGATGAGTATTATTTCCTTGTCAGTGTTTCCATAATGTCAATTTCATTTATGTATCCATAACTAGCTTCTTAAAATCTTCCTTAAACAGAATACTACCCTTATTGCCTCTAAGATGCTCTTGTTTACCACAACTTTGAGGTTAAGTCTCCTTGTGAAATACATAAAACTACTTCAAACATTTACCTGATGCACATTATCATGTAAGGATATACAATATTTTCTTTATTGCATAAATTTATGTTTATATGTATTGATTTAAATTTAAAAATTTAAAATATATGTTTTGAATTCATTTAAAATGCAATAATATATAATTTGATATATTTAATTTATATATTAAATAAATATTTAATTTACATTATATATATACACCATATTTGTCATATTACTTATATTAGTTTATTCTCAGATAACCTGGAAAGGGCATGGTAATCCACTTCAGTATTCTTGCCTGGAGAATCCCATGGATAGAGGAGCCTGGCATGTTATAGTCCATGGAGTTGAAAAGAGACATGCCTGAAATGACTTAACACATACACACATTCTCAAATAATCCTACAAAAATTCTTGTATCTTTCTTTGTATTGTATGATGAGAACTTGTATATATTATGTGAGTGGTGATTAGTTTTTCAATTTCTAACAATTGGTATATAATCAGGTTTATTAATGTTCAGATCAGATCAGATCAGTTGTTCAGTCATGTCCGACTCTTTGCGACCCCATGAATCGCAGCACGCCAGGCCTCCCTGTCCATCACCAACTCCCGGAGTTAACTGAGACTCACATCCATTGAGTCAGTGATGCCATCCAGCCATCTCATCCTCTGTCGTCCCCTTCTCCTCCTGCCCCCAATCCCTCCCAGCATCAGAGTCTTTTCCAATAAGTCAACTCTTTGCATGAGGTGGCCAAAGTACTGGAGTTTCAGCTTTAGCATCATTCCTTCCAAAGAACACCCAGGGCTGATCTCCTTCAGAATGGGCTGGTTGGATCTCCTTGCGGTCCAAGGGATTCTTAAGAGTCTTCTCCAACACCACAGTTCAAAAGCATCAATTCTTTCGTGCTCAGCCTTCTTCACAGTCCGACTCTCACATCCATACATGACCACTGGAAAAACCATAGCCTTGACTAGCCAGACCTTTGTTGGCAAAGTAATGTCTCTGCTTTTGAATATGCTATCTAGGTTGGTCATAACTTTCCTTCCAAGGAGTAAGCGTCTTTTAATTTCATGGCTGCAGTCACCATCTGCAGTGATTTTGGAGCCCCCCAAAAAGAAAGTCTGACACTGTTTCTACTCTTTCCCCATCTATTTCCCATGAAGTGATGGGACCGGATGCCATGATCTTCGTTTTCTGAATGTTGAGCTTTAAGCCAACTTTTTCACTCTCCTCTTTCACTTTCATCAAGAGGCTTTTGAGTTCCTCTTCACTTTCTGCCGTAAGGGTGGTGTCAGCTGTATATCTGAGGTTATTGATATTTCTCCCATCAGTCTTGATTCCAGCTTGTGTTTCTTCCAGTCCAGTGTTTCTCATGATGTACTCTGCACATAAGTTAAATAAACGGGGTGACAATATACAGCTTTGACGTACTCCTTTTCCTATCTGGAACCAGTCTGTTGTTCCATGTCCAGTTCTAACTGTTGCTTCCTGACCTGCATACAAATTTCTCAAGAGGCAGATCAGGTGGTCTGGTATTCCCATCTCTTTCAGAATTTTCCACAGTTTATTGTGATCCACACAGTCAAAGGCTTTGGCATAGTCAATTAAGCAGAAATAGATGTTTTTCTGGAACTCTCTTGCTTTTTCCATGATCCAGCGGATGTTGGCAATTTGATCTCTGGTTCCTCTGCCTTTTCTAAAACCAGCTTGAACATCAGGAAGTTCACGGTTCACATATTGCTGAAGCCTGGCTTGGAGAATTTTGAGCATTACTTTACTAGCGTGTGAGATGAGTGCAATTGTGTGGTAGTTTGAGCATTCTTTGGCATTGCCTTTCTTTGGGATTGGAAAGAAAACTGACCTTTTCCAGTCCTGTGGCCACTGCTGAATTTTCCAGATTTGCTGGCATATTGAGTGCAGCACTTTCACAGCATCATCTTTCAGGATTTGGAATAGCTCAACTGAAATTCTATCACCTCCACTAGCTTTGTTCATAGTGATACTGTCTAAGGCCCACTTGACTTCACATTCCAGGATGTCTGGCTCTAGGTCAGTGATCACACCATCGTGATTATCTGGGTCGTGAAGATCTTTTTTGTACAGTTATTCTGTGTATTCTTGCCATCTCTTCCTAATATCTTCTGCTAATGTTAACTTTCTGTATTTGTTGCAATACAAAAATCATTTTCTATAAACTAAGTACCTGGTGACAATTACTTAATATGTGCAAATAGCATTTTCATCTTTTATACATAATATTTTCAACCATAGAAATCAATGCTGGACTGCAAAACATGACTGTTCATAGAAAACTCAATAATCTACCATGTTAGTGTCGATATAGTTCATGTAAATTACTGCCTCATTCCCATAATTCACAGGTAGACTCACTAAACCAAAAGAGAATGAATCAGTTCTCCTACCTTCATTTCACATCCTGGACCAATAGAGCAGGTTAGAAAAGAAATGCTTATGAGCTACGGTGGAGGGGACTGACAATAGGTGGATTTGTCACAGTTTTAGTCCTGAATCTTCCCTAAAACCTAGATCAAGGTTTTAATCCTTTTGTCTTTTACCCCCTGTATGTGGAGTGTGCTTCCACCTCTCTGTGCTTCTGTTCCTTTCTGGAAAAAAAAGAGTCTAACATCCACTTCTGCGATTATGTCATAGCCAAGACACGTTTGGAACTTATACATATTTGGTCATTTAATAAAGAATTTAAAGTATTGTTAAGATAATGTGTTTAGTAATGAAATGCAATACCAGATTTAATGATGTTTTCTGGTTTATATGGCAAAGAGATCAAAGCCTTTCCTGTCTCAGAGCATCACAGCATGGAATGAAATGAAATATAAAATATGTCTCAGTTCATGCAATTAGATGTACCATGTCCTTCTTTCCTGACTCTTTTTTCTCCATATTTATGAAAATTTCTGCAATGCTTTTTCAATCATTGAATCCTGCAGATGCTATTAAATGGAAGATAATAGGTCTCATTGAAAGTTCATGACCTAGACACAAACAAGCACTATTTTATCTTGTCTCTGGTCCTATGGGACATTCTGAAAAGGATGAAACACAGCAGGACCCTGTGGTCCTTCCCTCCATATCTTCTGCCTGCCTTTTGTCTGTGGAAAAACTTTAGTCAAAGAATAAGTGTAATCAGAGAAACGAGAACATGCAAAAACAAGGAAAACAGTCAAAGGAGACCAAATAATAATAATATTCATTAAGTATAGTCAAGGACCTTTAGTTCCTCCTCGAGGGCTATAGATGATATTCTGAGCCTTATTCTGTGAACTGTCTTACTGAAACCCTCACCAGGTGGAGAAGTTAACTACATGGATCAGACTGTAGCCGTGACATATGCTGCCACAGTTCCGAGAACTGGCCTCAAAGAAATGAAAACAAACTGACTCTGAAAATGAAGATTAACTGTACCTAAAACAACTATGATGATGCTGGTCAGACCATCAGTGACCAATTTGAAGATGACTGTCAGAGCTGACTGTACTATTTCCACATGTAGCCCCCTCCCTCAGTCTATAAAACTCTTCCCTACTGACTGTCAGTGAAGGGGAGTCAGCCTTTGGATAGATGTCAGTTCAGTTCAGTTCAGTCGCTCAGTCGTGTCCTACTCTTTGCGACCCCATGAATCGCAGCACGCCAGGCCTCCCTGTCCATCACCAACTCCCAGAGTTCACCCAGACTCATGTTCATCGAGTCAGTGATGCCATCCAGCCATCTCATCCTCTGTCGTCCCCTTCTCCTCCTGCTACCACCCACCAGTTGCCTATATCTGAAGTAAAGCAAATTTTCCTTTCCATCAATCTGGCCTGTTTATTGGCTTTTGAGCAGTGAGCAGCCAGACCCTACCTTTCAGGAACAAGTCTATGGTGTGGAAGTCATATTGCTTAACTTTTTTTTCTATTAAAAATGAAAGAATTTGTTCAATATTTAATTTTTTTTTTAAAATTCTTGGTGCTTCCTCTGTAACAACAAAGTATAGGGTCTGGAGAATCAGAAATAAATGAGCCTCAGTCATTTCACATAGTTATTGCATAGAAGGCATCCATTATTTGTTTAGTCTTACTTCAGTGGCGTTGTATCAATAAGGAATCAACACATTTGACAACCCTCAGAGATACTCAGAGATACTATGATACTCAGATATCTCAGAGATACTATGAAATTGCCCCATAATATGCTAAGAATAAGGGGAGCACACAGGATTCAAAAACAAATTGTCAGTCTCTGAGTCCCACACACTAATTTTGTTGTTTCCAGACTTTCTGAAAGGTTTAAGCAAAGATGAAAATGTGAAAAGGTTAGTCTCAGTCATGTCCAACTGTAGCCTCTGTCCATGAAATTCTCCAGGTAAGGAAAGAGGAATGACTTGCCATTTCCTTCTCTAGGGGATCTTCCCAACCCAGGGATTGAACCCAGGTCTCCTCCATTGAAGGCAGATTCTTTACAGTCTGAGTCACCAGGGAAGACAAAGGTACCAAGGTCTAATCAGAGATATGTCTGAGGTATATTTATTGATGTTTTTATTTTCTGAGTAAAGATGAACAACAAGACTCTGACTTTATATTTCCTTTTGTGATTGAGTAGGTGGATTATAAATGTGGATGAGGAAGTGAACAGTTATAATCCAGGAGCAGGATAAGCAGATAAATCTGCCTTGAAGTGTCTGGATTCCTTCTATCAGTGAGTTTGCTGGTGATCTCACCCACCCCTCCTTCCTATGAGTGATGCAGCAAGTGCAGCCTTTGTGTCCTCTGGAAAACTCCAAAGGGAAGGGTGTGGTAAGCAGGAAGTCTCTTCCAGGACTGCCCAGTCATGTCACTCTGGGTTTGCAGGGGGCACTGTCTAGGTGTCCTTTGTCTGGAGGAAATCTGCCCAGATTCACTGGCTTCAAATCTGGCTTCACCCCTTTCTAACTCATGACCTGGTAAAAGTTACAGAAAATGCTGTGAGCCTTTCCTTTTCTTAAAATGCTAATGAGGGCTTCTCTGATGGTTCAGTGGTTAAGAATCCACCTGCCAATGCAGGGGACATGGGTTTGATTCCTGTCCCAGGATCCCACATGCCCTGGGACAAGTAAGCCCATCTGCCACAACTACTGAGTCCATGCTCCTTGAGCCCATTCTCCACAAGAGAAGCCACAGCAATGAGAAGCCAGAGCACTGCAACTAGAGAGTAGCCCCCTCTTTCTGCAACTAGAAAAGTCTGCGTGCAGCAATGAAGACCCAGCGCAGCTAAAACAAGTATTAATAATGTGTCTGTACTTATAATTTGGAGGGGTTATGCAGATGAAATCAAACAACATACATAAAACACAGACCTCAGTGCCTGGCTCTGGGGATGACCTCAGCAACAGTACATGATATTATGGTTAATGTTATCTTCCTTATCATCCTCATCACTGCTTTCAGGATCATTAGAACTGCTTACGTGAAGTTTAGAGACCCATGTGCTGCTATAGTTGGAGAAATGACAGCCAGAATCAGAACCAAGGAGGGTAGAATTAGACCTCTGAATGAGAGTTCTCACAACCTAATCAGAACCAAGAACTTAAACTTCATAGGGCTCTGATCCAAAATCTTGTATATCAGTGCCCTCTCAACTTTCCATCTCTATTGTCATGTTTGTTCCTCCTGAACAGAAAATATTGCTCCCAGTGGTTCCTCCTTCAATCACTGTCTCCCCCTCAACATTTACTGGGCTGGGCTGCATCTCTGCTGGAGCATGACCAAGGAGCATAGACTCATGACCCCTCTCCTGCCTGATGTGTGACGAACTCTCAGGGTCCCTTCTCAGGATGGGCAGGAAGACAGACTCAGGTGGGGAACGTCCAATGCAGGTGCTTCCAAATGGAGGAGACACAGGTATAGATCCACACACTTAGAACTGGCAAACTAATGTGTAGATGGCACCAGCCAATTATTTACATTGATATGACCTAGGGCTTAATGCACAAAGGGTATAATTAGCCAGTTGGTCCATGTTGTCCCAATCTCCTTTTTAATATTAGTGGAAAAGGGGAAAAAAAAAGAAAAGTGAATATCCTTAGGAGGGTCTGGGATCCTCTCTCCTCAGGTGGAGGTCCACTTTTACTTCTTCCTTCCAATTAGCAGGATTTTATCATAAATTTCAGGTTTTTATTTTTTTAACCACTTTAACATGAAATTTTGATATCTGTAAATCCATTGTATTTCATGTGAAATACATGCAGCATTAGGTCTACACCAAGGATGTAATACCGTTCCCATTTTCTCAGTTATTATTTGTCTCTAAGTGTAACTGGGAACTTTCTTTGTAGCTCAGTTCAGTTCAGTTCAGTCGCTCAGTCATGTCCAACTCTGTGACCCCGTGAATTGCAGTAAGCCAGGCCTCCCTGTCCATCACCAACTACCGGAGTTCACTCAAACTCACGTCCATCAAGTCAGTGATGCCATCCAGCCATCTCATCCTCTGTCGTCCCCTTCTCCTCTTGCCCCCAATCCCTCCCAGCATCAGAGTATTTTCCAATGAGTCAACTCTGTGCATGAGGTGGCCAAAGTACTGGAGTTTCAGCTTTAGCATCATTCCTTCCAAAGAACACCCAGGACTGATCTACTTTAGAATGGACTGGTTGAATCTCCTTGCAGTCCAAGGGACTCTCAAGAGTCTTCTCCAACACCACAGTTCAAAAGCATCAATTCTTTGGTGCTCAGCTTTCTTCACAGTCCACCTCTCACATCCGTACATGACCACTGGAAAAACCATAGCCTTGACTAGACGGACCTTTGTTGGCAAAGTAATGTCTCTGCTTTTGAATATGCTATCTAGGTTGGTCATAACATTCCTTCCAAGGAGTAAGCGTCTTTTAATTTCATGGCTGCAATCACCATCTGCAGTGATTTTGGAGCCCCCAAAACATAAAGTCTGACACTGTTTCTACTCTTTCCCCATCTATTTCCCATGAAGTGATGGGACTGGATGCCATGATCTTCGTTTTCTGAATGTTGAGCTTTAAGCCAACTTTTTCACTCTCCATTTTCACTTTCATCAAGAGGCTCTTTAGTTCCTCTTCACTTTCCACCATAAGGGTGGTGTCATCTGCATATCTGAGGTTATTGATATTTCTCCCAGAAATCTTGATTCCAGCTTGTGCTTCCTCCAGCCCAGCGTTTCTCATGATGTACTCTGCATAGAAGTTAAATAAGCAGGGTAACAATATACAACCTTGACATACTCCTTTTCCTATCTGGAACCAGTCTGTTGTTCCATGTCCAGTTCGAACTGTTGTTCCTGACCTGCATATAGGTTTCTCAAGAGGCAGGTCAGGTGGTCTGATATTCCTATCTTTTTCAGAATTGTTCACAGTTTATTGGCATCCACACAGTCAAAAGCTTTGTCATAATCAATAAAGCAAAAATAGATGTTTTTCTGGAACTGCCTTGCTTTTTCGATGATGCAGTGGATGTTGGCAATTTGATCTCTGGTTCCTCTGACTTTTCTGAAACCAGCTTGAACATCTGGAAGTTCACAGTTCATTTATTGCTGAAGCCTGGCTTGGAGAATTTTGAGCATTACTTTATTATTTTTTTTTAAATTTTATTTTATTTTTAAACTTTACATAATTGTATTAGTTTTGCCAAATATCAAAATGAATCCGCCACAGGTATACATGTGTTCCCCATCCTGAACCCTCCTCCCTCCTCTCTCCCCACACCATCCCTCTGGGTCGTCCCAGTGCACCAGCCCCAAGCATCCAGTATCGCGCATCGAACATGGACTGGCAACTCGTTTCTTACATGATATTCTACATGTTTCAATGTCACTCTCCCAAATCTTCCCACCCTCTCCCTCTCCCACAGAGTCCATAAGACTGTTCTATACATCAGTGTCTCTTTTGCTGTCTCGTACACCAGGTTATTGTTACCATCTTTCTAAATTCCATATATATGCGTTAGTATACGGTATTTATGTTTTTCCTTCTGGCTTACTTCACTCTGTATAATAGGCTCCAGTTTCATCCACCTCATTAGAACTGATTCAAATGTATTCTTTTTTTTTTTTTTGGGTGACAAGATCTTTTTTTTTTTTTTTTTAATTTCTTTATTTTTAAAAATAAACCCTCCTCCCTCCTCTCTCCCCATACCATCCCTCTGGGTCGTCCCAGTGCACCAGTCCCAAGCATCAAGCATCGTGCATTGAACCTGGACTGGCATCTCGTTTCATACATGACATTTCACATGTTTCAATGCCATTCTCCCAAATCTTCCCACCCTCTCCCTCTCCCACAGAGTCCATAAGCCTGTTCTATACATCAGTGTCTCTTTTGCTGTCTTGTACACCGGGTTATCGTTACCATCTTTCTAAATTCCATATATATGCGTTAGTATACTGTATTGGTGTTTTTCCTTCTGGCTTACTTCACTCTGTATAATAGGCTCCAGTTTCATCCACCTCATTAGAACTGATTCAAATGTATTCTTTTTAATGGCTGAGTAATACTCCATTGTGTATATGTACCACTGCTTTCTTATCCATTCATCTGCTGATGGACATCTAGGTTGCTTCCATGTCCTGGATATTATAAACAGTGCTGCTATGAACATTGGGGTACACATGTCTCTTTCCCTTCTGGTTTCCTCAGTGTGTATGCCCAGCAGTGGGATTGCTGGGTCATAAGGCAGTTCTATTTCCAGTTTTTTAAGGAATCTCCACACTGTTCTCCATAGTGGCTGTACTAGTTTGCATTCCCACCAACAGTGTAAGAGGGTTCCCTTTTCTCCACACCCTCCCCAGCATTTATTATTTGTAGACTTTTGGATCGCAGCCATTCTGACTGGTGTGAAATGGTACCTCATAGTGGTTTTGATTTGCATTTCTCTGATAATGAGTGATGTTTAGCATCTTTTCATGTGTTTGTTAGCCATCTGTATGTCTTCTTTGGAGAAATGTCTATTTAGTTCTTTGGCCCATTTTTTGATTGGGTCATTTATTTTTCTGGAGTTGAGCTGTAGGAGTTGCTTGTATATTTTTGAGATTAGTTGTTTGTCAGTTGCTTCATTTGCTATTATTTTCTCCCATTCTGAAGGCTGTCTTTTCACCTTGCTTATAGTTTCCTTTGATGTGCAGAAGCTTTTAAGGTTAATTAGGTCCCATTTGTTTATTTTTGCTTTTATTTCCAATATTCTGGGAGGTGGGTCATAGAGGATCCTGCTGTGATGTATGTCAGAGAGTGATTTGCCTATGTTCTCCTCTAGGAGTTTTATAGTTTCTGGTCTTACGTTTAGATCTTTAATGCATTTTTAGTTTATTTTTGTGTATGGTGTTAGAAAGTGGTCTAGTTTCATTCTTTTACACGTGGTTGTGCCAATAAAATGGACAACGTGGAAGAAATGGACAAATTCTTAGAAAAGTACAACTTTCCAAAACTCGACCAGGAAGAAATAGAAAATCTTAACAGACCCATCACAAGCATGGAAATTGAAACTGTAACCAAAAATCTTCCAGCAAACAAAAGCCCCAGTCCAGACGGCTTCACAGCTGAATTCTACCAAAAATTTAGAGAAGAGCTGACACCTATCCTGCTCAAACTCTTCCAGAAAATTGCAGAGGAAGGTAAACTTCCAAACTCATTCTATGAGGCCACCATCACCCTAATACCAAAACCTGACAAAGATGCCACAAAAAAAGAAAACTACAGGCCAATATCACTGATGAACATAGATGCAAAAATCCTTAACAAAATCCTAGCAATCAGAATCCAACAACACATTAAAAAGATCATACACCATGATCAAGTGGGCTTTATCCCAGGGATGCAAGGATTCTTCAATATCCGCAAATCAATCAATGTAATACACCACATTAACAAATTGAAAACTAAAAACCATATGATTATCTCAATAGATGCAGAGAAAGCCTTTGACAAAATTCAACATCCATTGATGATAAAAACTCTCCAGAAAGCAGGAATAGAAGGAACATACCTCAACATAATAAAAGCTATATATGACAAACCCACAGCAAACATTATCCTCAATGGTGAAAAATTGAAAGCATTTCCTCTAAAGTCAGGAACAAGACAAGGGTGCCCACTTTCACCATTACTATTCAACATAGTTTTGGAAGTTTTGGCCACAGCAATCAGAGCAGAAAAAGAAATAAAAGGAATCCAAATTGGAAAAGAAGAAGTAAAACTCTCACTGTTTGCAGATGACATGATCCTCTACATAGAAAACCCTAAAGATTCCACCAGAAAATTACTAGAACTAATCAATGACTATAGTAAAGTTGCAGGATATAAAATCAACACACAGAAATCCCTTGCATTCCTATACACTAATAATGAGAAAACAGAGAGAGAAATTAAGGAAACAATTCCATTCACCATTGCAACAAAAAGAATAAAACACTTAGGAATATATCTACCTAAAGAAACTAAAGACCTATATATAGAAAACTATAAAACACTGGTGAAAGAAATCAAAGAGGACACTAATAGATGGAGAAATATACCATGTTCATGGATTGGAAGAATCAATATAGTGAAAATGAGTATACTACCCAAAGCAATTTATAGATTCAACGCAATCCCTATCAAGCTACCAACAGTATTCTTCACAGAGCTAGAACAAATAATTTCACAATTTGTATGGAAAAACAAAAAACCTCGAATAGCCAAAGTGATCTTGAGAAAGAAGAATGGAACTGGAGGAATCAACCTACGTGACTTCAGGCTCTACTACAAAGCCACAGTTATCAAGACAGTATGGTACTGGCACAAAGACAGAAATATAGATCAATGGAATAAAATAGAAAGCCCAGAGATATATCCACGCACATATGGACACCTTATCTTTGACAAAGGAGGCAAGAATATACAATGGATTAAAGACAATCACTTTAACAAGTGGTGCTGGGAAATCTGAGCATTACTTTACTAGCATGTGAGATGAGTGCAATTGTGCAGTAGTTTGAGCATTCTTTGGGACTGGAATGAAAGCTGACCTTTTCCAGTCCTGTGGCCACTGCTGAGTTTCCCAAATTTGCTGGCATATTGAGTGCAGCACTTTCACAGCATCATCTTTCAGGATTTGAAATAGCTCAACTGAAATTCCATCACCTCCACTAGCTTTGTTTGTAGTGATGCTTTCTAAGGCCCACTTGACTTCACATTCCAGGATGTCTGGCTCTAGATGAGTGATCACACCATCGTGATTATCTGGATCGTGAAGATCTTTTTTGTACAGTTCTTCTGTGTATCTTGCCACCTCTTCTTAATATCTTCTTCTTCTGTTAGTTCCATACCATTTCTGTCCTTTATCAAGCCCATCTTTACATGAAATGTTACCTTGGTATCTCTAGTTTTCTTGAAGAGATCTCTAGTCTTTCCTATTCTGTTGTTTTCCTCTATTTCTTTGCATTGATATCTGAGGAAGGCTTTCTTATGTCTCCTTGCTATTCTTTGGAACTCTGCATTCAGATGCTTATATCTTTCCTTTTCTCCTTTGCTTTTCACTTCTCTTCTTTTCACAGCTATTTGTAAGGCCTCCCCAGACAGCCATTTTGCTTTTTTGCATTTCTTTTCCATGGGGATGGTCTTGATCCCTGTCTTCTGTACAATGTCATGAACCTCCGTCCATAGTTCATCAGGCACTCTATCTATCAGATCTAGTCCCTTAAATCTACTTCTCACTTCCACTGTATGATCATCAGGGACTTGATTTAGGTCATACCTGAACAGTCTAGTGGTTTTCCCTACTTTCTTCAATTTAAGTCTGAATTTGGCAATAAGGAGTTCATGATCTTTGTAGCTCAGTCGTTAAAATATCTGCCTACAATGCAGGAGACTGGGATTTGATTCCGGCATCAGAAAGATCCCATGGAGAAGTAAATGGTAACCCACTCCAGTATTTTTGCTTGGGAAATTCCATGGACAGAGGAGCCTGACAGGCTACAGTCCATGAGGTCGAAAAGAGTTGAACACGACTTAGTGACTAAGCCACCACCAAGGATAACTTATTTTCTTTTCCTTAGTCTTTGCTTTGGTTGGCATTTTGTAGGATGGAGATTTACATGGTTTTATTATTTGCTTATCTGAATATGTCATCAGCTCTAAGTTTTTGCTCTAATTGTATACATTGGCATATTAGAAAACTATTGATTTGTACACATTTGTTGGTAACTGGTACTTAATTAAATGGCTTCCTTGGTGGTGCAGTGGTAAGCAATTCTCTTGGCGATGCAGGAGATGCAGGAGGTATGGATTTGAACTGGGGGTTGGGAAGATCCCATGGAGAAGGAAATGGCAACTCACTCCAGTATTCTTGCCTAGAAAATCCTAAGGACTGAGGAGCCTGTGAAAGTGGAATGTGGAAGTTGCTCAGTCATGTCCAACTCTTTGTGACTCCAAGGAATTCTCCAGGCCAGAATACAGGAGTGGGTAGCCTTTCCCTTCTCCAGGGGATCTTCCCAACCCAGGAATCAAATCCAGGTCTCCCACATTGCAGGCGGATTCTTTACCAGCTGACCCACAAGGGAAGCCCAAGAATACTGGAGTGGGTAGCCTATCCCTTCTCTAGTCCATGGGCTTGCAAAGAGTCAGACATAATTGAGCAATGGGCATGCATGAATGAATGTAAGAACACAAGATGGTAAACAGAGCAGTGATTTTAAGAGCCCCAGCCCAAAGCAAGTGCAGAAGTGTGAGTTTGGAGCAGAGACAGTAGCTTCATATCCAGCACTTACACCCAACTCTATGGTGTAGAGAGAGACTATATGTGAAGAATAATGATTCAGAAAGGGGAAAATTCCCTGTTGCCATCGTAAGCTCTTCATATCTTCCCACCTTGAGTTCTGATCATTGTCCAAGAGCTGTTAGGATTCAAGGTGCACAAGTCATCCTGGAATCAAAGATATGACTGAAATCAGAAGTTCTAAACCTTGTCCAGACTGGAGCCTTTTAAGTGCTTTTAAAAATCCTCAGGATACACTCAAGTATAATATCAGTCTCTGGTTGTGAGACCTAGTTGTCTGTGTGTTTTTTTTTTTTTTTTTTAAATCTCAGTTTTACTTATTTATTTTACTTTACAATATTGAATTGGTTTTGCCATACATTGACATGAATCCACCATGGGTGTACATGTGTTCCCCATCCCGAACCCCCCTCCCTCCTCCCTCCCCATCTCATTCCTCAGGGCTGGTGTCAGTGTTTTTAAACTTCCTGATGATTTCAATAATAACCAAGGTTGATGTCACATATAGCCTGTGTAAATAGACTTCAAACTTGAGAAAATTTTATGGAAAATACATCAGAGCTGTGAAAAAAGATGTGAAATTTAAATATACAGAAAGAGTTATTCATCTTTTCAGGATCCTTGGACCACAGATAATGAACAATAGAATCACCATAGATGAAAACTACACAATAATGCCATGATTAAAATGGACAAAGGATCCTAGAAGTCTCCCCCAGTCCCATTAAAACAATACCAAAAGAAGAAACATTCAGTTGTTCAGCAAGGAGAGGCATCAAGGCCATGAGAGCTACAAAAATGATGAGATGAAAGAGGTAGGATTTCAGGTCAACATGCTTAGTTTTACTGCATTTTCCAGCCTACACTCCAAATAGGTGGCACAGGGACTGAGCTTAGATTATTTTTCTGAGAAACCTCCACATGGCCCTTTTGATGTCTTGGTTCCTCAGGCTGTAGATGAAGGGGTTCAGCATGGGGGTGACCACAGTGTACACCACAGAGGCCACTGCATCCTTCCTGGGAGATTGTGAAATGGCTGAACTGAGGCACACACCAAGACCTGTTCCATAAAATAAGCAAACAACTGCCAGGTGAGAGCCACAGGTGGAGAAGGCTTTGTATTTCCCACCTGATGAGTGAACTCTCAGAATAGAGGAAAGAATTTTACAGTAAGAGAAAAAGATTCCGGAGAAAGGAATAAAACCAAAAATGGCACCAACAAAATACATGACTATGTTATTTTTGAGCATGTCAGAACAGGTAAAGTTGAGCAGTTGAGAAGGGTCACAGAAGAAATTAGATATTTTCACATCCTTGAAGCAGGTAAGTTGTAACACAATCAAATTCTGCACTTGGGAGTTCAAAAGGCTAACAAAAAAAGACACTGAAATTAATTTACCACAGGTGCATGGGTTCATGATGACCTGGTAGTGCAGTGGGTGACAGATGGCCACAAACCTGTCATAGGCCATCGCAGACAGAAGCATACAATCCATCCCTCCAAAGAGGATAAAAATGGACATCTGTGTCAGGCAGCCTGCATAGGAGATGACTCTGCTGTGAGACTGGATGTTCACAATCATCTTGGGGACTGTGGTGGAGATGAAACCTATGTCTGCCAAGGATAGGTTGGAGAGGAAGAAGTACATGGGGGTGTGAAGGTGGGGGTCAGAGGAGACTGCCAGAATGATGAGTAGGTTTCCCAACACGGTGACCAGGTACATGGATAGGAATAGTCCAAAGAGGAAAGGCTGAAGTTCTGGATCATCTGAAAGACCCATGAGGAAGAACTCTGATACATTTCTTAGGTTTTGTGGTTCTATGTAGATTGGACACCTTTTAAAAAAGAAAAGAATTAGTGGAAAAAAGGAAATAATTATATGGTCATGCAGTACTGTGTCTGTGTTTTGGATTCTAGGAATTCGTTTCTAAGATCATTCACTCCAGGGTCTTCAGCAATATATCTCAGTGTGACAAATTCTATCTGCTCAGAACTGTTCCTTCATTGCTTTCTCCTTCTCCACCTCTCTCTATACACAGTTATTTCGTAGGTCCTGGACTGAAGGATAAAAGAGGTGCAAGAATGTTGGAGATACTAAATCCATGATCTCAGTAAAAAATAGTCTTCTCTTTAGAAAAAATCTAGAATGATAACTGCCACCTCTAAGAAAAAGTAATATATGTATAATTATGGCTGATTCCCATTGTTGTATGGCAGAAACCAATACAACACTGTAAAACAATTTTCCTCCAATAAAAAAAAAGAAAAATATTCAAATTGAAAGAAAGTGAGGCATAGTTATATAAATCTTATTTTATTTAAATACAGTCTAGAAATTTCCTTTATTTAGAATGTTGGTAAGCACTCTATGAAACATAGGACTGTGTCATCTGAATTCTAAATTTAAGATTAACAGTCAGAAAACATTTTTGTGTCATAGTAATCTTCATAATTTCTTATCATTTTTTGATTTCCTGAATTTCCTGTTTCAAACAATAAGTATTTACTCAAAAATGAGAGTTGTCCTTTAATTAATTAATTAATTTGAGAGTTGGCTTTTAAAAAGTCATTAAGTATATACTTCATACCATTGGTTTTGCTGGAATCAAACTACAAGAAGTATGGTCTCCTTAAGTGTACATAATGAAACATTGCTGAGGGCTGCAAAAATGATGTTAGTACACGTGAATGTGAAAGTTGCTCAGTAGTGTCTGACTCCTTGCGAACCCATGGACGTAGTCCACGGAATTCTCCAGGCCAGAATACTGGAGTGGGTAGCCTTTCCCTTCTCCAGGGGATCTTCTCAACCCAGGCATCGAACCCAGGTCTTCCATATTGCAGGCAGATTCTTTACCAGCTGCGCTACAAGTGAAGCCCAAGAATACTGCAATGGGTAGCCTATCCCTTCTCCAGCGGATCTTCCCGACCCAGGAATCAAACTGGGGTCTCCTGCATTGCAGGCGGACTCTTTACCAACTGAGCTATCAGGACAGCCTGAGGGCTCTGTTAATATTTAAACAATAATAAGATTTTGAAACAGTTGGATTTTTTTTAACGTGAGGTTATTTCTTTCAACCCAATATGTATAATCTTGGTGCTTCCGGGGGACTCAGCTGGCAAAGAATCCTCCTGCAATATGGGAGACCTGGGTTTGATCTCCCAACTATTTTGCGACCCCACGGACGATAGCCTGCCAGGCTCCTCTCTCCACGGGATTTTCCAGGCAAGATTTCTGGAGTGGGGAGCCATTTCCTTCTTCAGGGGAACTTCCTGACCCAGGGATGGAACCCACATCTCTTGCATGGGCAGGAAGATTCTTTACCAACCGAGCCACCAGGAAAGTCCCCATAAATGCATGGATAGATAGAGATACAGATAAATAGATGGAAAGTTAGGTATAAACAAGTAGATAGATAGATATACAGACAGGTAGATGCTGTTTTAGTTGCTAAGTCATGTCTGACTCTTTGTGACCCCATGGACTGTAGCCAGCCTGGATCCTCTGTCCATGAGGATTCTCCAGGCAAGAATACTGTAGTGTGTTGTATGGCAATGTTTAAGTTCATCCATGTTGCTGTAAATGGCATTATTTCATTATTTTTTTATGGCTGACTAATATGCCTGGAAAATGCCATGGACAGAGGAGCCTGGCGGGCTACGATTCATGGACTCTCAAAGAGTCGGACATGACTGAGTGGCTAACACATACATCAAATAAATAGCTAATAAAGGACCTACTGTCTAGAACAAAGGATTCCACTCAATATTCTGTAATAACCTATATGGGAAACAATCTAAAAAAGAATGTAAATGTAAAAAAGTATGTATATGTATGACTATTTCACTTTGCTGTACACTTGAAACAAACACAACATAATAAATCGACTATTCTTCAATGACAATTTTTCAAAAAATTAGCATTATTAAAATATATATTTAACATATATTAAAATGCAATAACTATAACATTTACGTATCTACTAAATATTTAATGTCACATATATTATTTTGTTATATTATTATATATATCAACTTTGTTTTACAGCAATCCTGTGAAATTTCTTGTACCTCTCTGTGTCATACAAGTGAGAATTTGTGTATGATATGTGAGTGTTCAACAGTTATTCAATAACTAAAAATTAGTGCATGTCCAGCCTTATTAATATTAATTGCCTATGTTCATTTCAATGCAAAAAATATTTTCTATCAACTGCAAGCATGCATGCTCAATCACTCAGTGACATCTGATTCTGCAACTCATGGACTGTTAACATCCACCCTTATTAAGGTATCATATGAATATATTATTGAAATCTATCTTCTGATCATTTCATGATACCTGCACATGATTTTTCATCTTCTACAGGAGATCTTATCAATCTTATATTTCAAAACTGGACTGCAAAACCTGACTATTCATATAAAATCCTATATTCCATCATGTTAGTACCTTTATGGCCCCTCTATAATACTGCCTCATTCCCATAATTCACTGGGTGACACTCTGAGCCCAAAGAGGGTGAATCAATTATTTTCTCTTCATTTCAAAACTGAGACCAAATTGAGAGAGTAGCATTGATATATATACATTACCATACATAAAGTAGACGGCTACTTGGAAGCTGCTGTATAGTATGGGGAGCTCAGTTCAGTGCTCTGTGATGATCTAGAAGGGTGGGATGGGAGGGTGGGAAGCAGGCTCAAGAGGGAGGGGATATATGCACACATATAGCTGATTCATGATGTTGTACAGCAGAAACAAACACAACATTGTAAAGCAGTTACATTCCAATAAAATAATGAAAAAAAACAAAAAAAACAAAAAAAACCAAAACTGAGGCCAAAGTAGGTTTGGAAAGAAACAGTCACAGTATTAGCAGGGAAGTTGGTTGAGAACTGGTGCAGGAATAAGTAGATCAATGACTGAGTTCTGGGTCTTTCACCCTCTATTAATGAAATGTCTGTAAACCTCTCCACCTCTCTGTGCTTCTGTTCCTTCTGGAAAAATGTCTAAATTGCACCTGTAGAATGTACATGGTACCTAAAAGAAGTTTGGAGCTTAACAGATATTTGGTCATTTTTTAAAAAGAATTTCAATTTGGGGTACTGCATTTAGCAAAGAAACACAGATCCCAAATTTATTGGTATTTCATGGATTATATGGAAGAGAGATTCAGGCATTTCCTGTTTCAGTGATCTGAATCATGGATGACAACAAATCCTACAATGTGTCTCAACTCATGCATTAAGACGTGTATACCTGTGGTGGATTCATGTTGATATATGGCAAAACCAATACAATATTGTAAAGTTAAAAAAAAAAAAAGATGTTCTGTCCTCTTCTTTCCTGACTTGCACCCCACCCCCCATACTTGTGCAACTTTCTGCAGTGGTTTTCCAATCATTGAATGCTGCTGATGCTACTCAGTGGAAAATAATAGGCCCCAGAGAAAGTTCATGAGATACACACAAATAAACACAACTTTATCTTGTTTGTCTCTGTCCCTTGGGATATTTCTGAAAAGGATGAAAACAGTGGTATGTGTGGTTGATTGTGTGGGGACTTTATTGAACACTTTATTTCCACGCAAAATGGAAGTTTTTATTCAAATCTTAACAGGGCTTAAAAAAAATTCTTGATATCTCCTCTGTGATATCAGGATGTAGGCTCTGGTGTGTGCATGCTAAGTAGCTTCAGTTGTGTCTGACTCTGCAACTCTGTGGACCATAGCCTGCCAGGCTCCTCTGTCCATGGGATTCTCCAGGCAAGAATACTGAAATGTGTTACCACACCCTTCTCCAGGGAATCTTTCTGACCCAGGGATCCAACCCTCGTCACTTATGTCTCAAGCTTTGGCAGGCAGGTTCTTTACCACTAGCAGTACCTGGGAAGCCCAAGGAAATCCAGTAGGCTCTGGGGAATCAGAAATAAAAGAGCCTCCATTGTTTTCTTTCATCTATGTAAAATATAAACAAAACCAAATATTCTGTCAGGATGTAGGAAAAATATACCATCAGGTCACCAGATATTTAAGTCACATGATGTGAAAATTAGCCTTATCATTCAGTTCAGTTCAGTCACTCAGTTGTGTCTGACTCTTTGTGACCCATGGACTGCAGCACGCCAGGCCTCCCTGTCCATCACCAACTTCTGGAGTTTACTCAAAATCATGTTCAATGAGTCGGTGATGCCATCCAACCATCTCATCCTCTGAAGTCCACTTCACCTCCTGCCTTAAGTCTTTCCCAGCATTCAGGTCTTTTTCAACCAGTCAGTTCTTCTTTGCATCAGGTGGCCAAAGTATTGGAATTTTAGCTTCCAATGAATATTCAGGACTGATTTCCTTTAGGATGGACTGTTGGATATCCTTGCAGTCCAGGGGACTCTCAAGGGTCTTCTCCAACACCACAGTTCAAAAGCAGCAATTCTTTGGTGCTCAGCTTTCCTTATAGTCCAACTCTCACATCCATACATGACTACTGGAAAAACCATAGCCTTGACTAGATGAAACTTTGTTGGCAAAGTAATGTCTCTGGTCTTTAATATGCTGTCTAGGTTGGTCTTAGCTTTTCTTCCAAGGAGCAAGTGTCTTTTAATTTCATGGCTGCAGTCACCATCTGCAGTGATTTTGGAGCCCAAGAGAATAAGGTCTGACACTGTTTCTACTATTTTCCCATCTATTTGCCATGAAGTAATGGAATCAGGTACAATGATCTTAGTTTTCTGAATGTTGAGCTTTACGCCAACCTTTTCACTTTCCTCTTTCACTTTCATCAAGAGGCTCTTTAGTTCTTTTTTGCTTTCTGCCATAAGGGTGGTGTCATCTGCATACCTGAGGTTATTGATATTTCTCCCAGCATTCTTGATTCTAGCTTGTGCTTTCTCCAGCCCAGCATTTCTCATGATGTACTCTGCATCTAAGTTAAACAAGCAGGGTGACAGTATACAGCCTTGATGTACTCCTTTTCCTATTTGGAACCAGTCTGTTGTTCCATGTCCAGTTCTAACTGTTGCTTCCTGACCTGCATACAGATTTCTCAGGAGGCAGGTCAGGTGGTCTAGTATTCCCATCTCTTGAAGAATTTTCCACACTTTGTTGTGATCCACACAGTCAAAGGCTTTTCATAGTCAATAATGCAGAAATAGATGTTTTTCTGGAACTCTTTTGCTTTTTTGATGATCCAGCGGATGTTGACAATTTGATCTCTGGTCCCTCTGCCTTTTCTAAATCCAACTTCAACCTCTGGAAGTTCACAGTTCATATACTGTTGAAGCTTGGTTTGGAGAATTTTGAGAATTACTCTGCTATTGTGTGAGATGAGTGCAATTGTGTGGTAATTTGAGCATTCTTTGGCATTGCCTTTGTTTTTTTTATAACTTTAATTATTTATTTAATTAATTATTATTATTTTTAAAAATGTACTTATTTTAATTGGAGGCTAATTACTTTAATATATTGTATTGGTTTTGCCTTACATCAACATGAATCCGCCACGGGTGTACACGTGTTCCGTATCCTGAACCCCCCTCTTTCCTCCCTCCCCATACCATCCCTCTGGGTCATCCCAGTGCGCCAGCCCCGAGCATTCTGTATCATGCATCAAACCTGGACTGGTGATTTGTTTCACATATGATATTATACATGTTTCAATGCCTTAGGGATTAGAATAAAAACTGACCTTTTCTCTGAGTTTTTGAAATTTGCTGGCGTATCTTTTCTCACAGCATCATCTTTGAGGATTTGAAATAGCTCAACTGGAATTCCATCACCTCTACTAGCTTTGTTAGTAATGATGCTTCCTAAGGCCCACTCGACTTTGCATTCTAGGATGTCTGGCTCTAGGTCAGTGATCATACCATCGTGATGATCTGGGTCATAAAGATCTTTTTTGTATAGTTCATCTGTGTATTCTTGCCACCTCTTTTTAATATCTTCTGCTTCTGTTAGGTCTATACCATTTCCATCCTTTATTGTGCCCATCTTTGCATGAAATATTCCCTTGGTATCTCTGATTTTCTTGAAGAGATCTCTAGTCTTTCCTATTCTGTTGTTTTCCTCTATTACTTTGCACTGATCACTGAGGAAGGCTTTCTTATCTCTCCTTGCTATTCTTTGGAATTCTGCATTCTTGCCCTTTCATTATGCATCCATCACACAGTTATTATACATAGACGGCATCCATTATTTATTTGATTGTAATTCACTGAAGTTGCATCAACAAGTAATACATTCAGTGAACAATCTTTAGCTCATTTATACTAAGAACCTGTTCTCAAATAAACTGATAATAAGGGAAACGAACAGAATTCAAAATGAAGGTGTCAGCCAGATTCCTTCACACAAAATTTCACCATATCCAGGCCTTCTGAAAGTTTTAAGCAGACTTCCCAGGTGGTGCTAGAACCCACCTGTCAATGCAGGAGATGTAAGAAATGTGGGTTTGATCCCTGGGTCAGGAAGATCCCCTGGAGAAGGACATAGCAACCCATTCCAGTATTCTTGCCTGAAGAATCCCATGGATAGAGGAGCCTGGTAGGCTACAGTCCGTGGGGTCCCAAAGAGTCAGACACAACTGAAGCGACTTAGCTGGAATGCCCATGGATATCTAACCACAGATATGTATGAAGTACATTTATAAAACTGTTTTCAGTTTCCTAAGTAAGAATAAACAATAAGACTCTGAATGTATATCATTTTATGTGATTGAGTATGCTGATTATGAGCATGAAGGAGAAAGTAGACAGTCAACATTACATCTGGGAGAAGGATCAACAGAGAATCTCCCTGAGTTATCCTGTGTCCCTTTTCTCTAAGACATTGCTTGTGATCTTGGCCACCCTTCTTATAGTAGATGCAGCCAGTGCTGCCTACTGCCCTTCTCTGTGTCCTCCAGAAAACTCTAAAGGAAAGGACACAGTGAGCAGTGAGTCTGCCAGGACTGACAGGGAGGCAACAGGACTTTTGGGGTTTGCAAGAGGAGGACTGCCCATGTGTCCTGTGTCTGGAGTCAGTCTGCCCAGACTGATGGGCTTCAATGCTTTCTAACGTATGATCAGATATAAACTACATAAAATTCTGTATGCATTTACTCTTATTAAAATAATGATGTCTGTGCACTTATTATCAGGAGATTATGCAGATGAAATCAAGCAAGAAGTAAAACACAAACTTTTGAGCCTGGCACTTCGGAAACCCACAGTTACAGTACATTATGGTTAATATTGGGCTTCCCAGGGAGTGCTAGTGGTAAAGAACCTGCCTGCCTCGTACACAGGGTTATCGTTACCATCTTTCTAAATTCCATATATATGCGTTAGTATACTGTATTGGTGTTTTTCTTTCTGGCTTACTTCACTCTGTATAATAGGTTCCAGTTTCATCCATCTCATTAGAACTGATTCAAATGTATTCTTTTTAATGGCTGAGTAATACTCCATTGTGTATATGTACCACAGCTTTCTTATCCATTCATCTGCTGATGGGCATCTAGGTTGCTTCCATGTCCTGGCTATTATAAACAGTGCTGTGATGAACATTGGGGTACATGTGTCTCTTTCCCTTCTGGTTTCCTCAGTGTGTATGCCCAGCAGTGGGATTGCTGGATCATAAGGCAGTTCTATTTCCAGTTTTTTAAGGAATCTCCACACTGTTCTCCATAGTGGCTGTACTAGTTTGCATTCCCACCAACAGTGGAAGAGAGTTAGCAAAACAGACACTGATGTATAGATCAGTCTTATGGACTCTGTGGAAGAGGGAGAGGGTGGGGAGATTTGGGAGAATAGCATTGAAACATGTATAATATCATGTATGAAACGAGTTGCCAGTCCAGGTTCGATGCACGATACTGGATGCTTGGGGCTGGTGCACTGGGACGACCCAGAGGGAGGGGATGGGGAGGGAGGAGGGAGGAGGGTTCAGGATGGGGAACACAGGTATACCAGTGGTGGATTCATTTTGATATTTGGTAAAACTAATACAATATTGTAAAGTTTAAAAATAAAATAAAATTAATTAAAAAAAAAAAAAAAAAAAGAACCAGCCTGCCAAAGCAGGAAGCATAAGAGATGTGGGTTCAATCCCTGGGTAGGGAAGATCCGCTGGAGGAGAGCATGACAACCCACTCCAGTATTCTCACCTGGAGAATCCCTAGGACAGAGAAGCCTGGCAGGCTACAGTCCATATGGTTGCACAGAGTCAGACATGACTGAAGTGACTTAGCAGGTGGTTAATGTCATCCACCTTGTCATCACTGTTTTCAGAATCCTTAAAGTGCTGAGGGGGAATTGTACAGAGACCCATTCACTGCTGTGGTCGGGGAGATGTCAGTCACAGCCAGAACCAGTGAGGGTGGAAGCAGAACTCTGAATGAGAGTTCTCACACCCCAACCAGGAACAAAAATATACAGTGTAAGGCTCTGAATCAAAATTTGTACATTGATGCCCTCCCACCTAACTATTCCAACTGTCACATTTGCCTTGTCGAGGAAAAAAACATAATGCTCCCAAACTCCCTTCATCCGTGTCTGTCTCCCTCAACACTTACTGGGCTGGGCGGCATCTCTGCTGGTCCATGACCAAGGAGCACAGACTCACTGATCCTCTCCTTCCTGGTGCGTGACGAAGTCTCAGGGTCCTTCCTCAGGACAGGCAGGAAGACAGACTCAGGCTGGACCTTCTGAAGCAGGTTCCTACAGTGGATTGGAGACATAGGTGTGGATTTCTGATATTAGAACAGGCAAACTAAAGAGCTGGAGGCACCATGTATTTACAGTGATATTAACTTAGGGTTCAGTGCTGAAAGCTCATCATTAGCCAGTTGGTCCCTGTTGTCCCAATCTCTGGAGACTTGTTAATATTAATAGAATAGGGAACGGAGAAAACTGAATGTCCTGGAAAGGGTCTATGTCCCTCTTATCCTCAGGAGGAAATTCTCCTGTACTCTTACTTATTAATTCTAACTAGCTGGATCTTAATATAAAATTTAGACTTCTGTCCTCAGTTTGACCACTCAATGTGGTTTGATAGCTGCAAATCCATTGTATCAATCATGACATCTATGCAGGATCAGTTCTATACAAAGGATGTGATACACTTTCCATTTTCACAGTTAATATTTGTAAGGATAACTTTTCTCTTAATTTGAACAAATCCTCAGTTCTAAGCTTTTTCTCTGGCATATTAGAAAAATATTGATTTTTGCTTATTATTTAATATTTGATACTTTAATTAAATACTTCAACAGGCCTACCAGAAAGTTTTAATCAAGGTGTCAGCCAGGGCTGCAGGCATCTCAGGGCTGAATCAGCAGGTATCCACTTTCAAGCACACTCATGAGGTTGTTGGTGGGACTCACCTGTCCACATAATATTGTCCAGAGAATTCCTTCAGTTCCTGCCTGGTGAGGCAGCTGGGTTTTATCCACGTGAGCCATCAAGAATGCAAGAAAGAGGAGCCAGAATGAAAACCAGATTACTTTACTCTGTTCCCAGAAGTAACTTCCCAACATTTCATCCACATTCTTATCATTGTAATCGAGTAACTATGTATGTCTTGACTCGATGGAAAGGAAATACACAAAATAATGATCACCAATATTTGGGATCATTGAAAACATCTCAGATCCTGCACCCTCCAGCCCCCACCCTGCTACTGTCCTCATCTTTATAATGACTTTGTGCTCCTAGCAATTCAAGGCTCAGATCCTGTCCTTCTACTTTCCAGCATATTCCCAAATTCATCCCACAACCTCAGCAAAGCTTCCCTGGACACAAACTACCATTTGAGTCAAACCTCTTCCACAGAAGTGGGGTACTTCTGTAGACCCTACTCTACTGCTTCAGGTTGTGCAGTCTCAAGTAGATCCCTGACTTCTGGTACACTAGGAGAGCCCCTGCATCAACATCAGCACAGCCTGCAGCCATTCCATGGCAAAATGTAACAAATATTCCAAGTGTTCTGATTTTTTTCTAATTAGAGAACAATCAGCTAAATTCAGAATATATCTTCTTTAGATACCTTTGTGGCCTCAGTTCTTGAAGACTTTAATAAATAAAATGTGGTTGGGCTTACCCAATTTTTTCCTATTGTATAAAGTGGGATGTAGGTGGATTTTGGTGTGATGTAACCTTCTGAACCCTGTCCATGCAGCCTTTCTGACTTAGAGACCTCGTTGCTGAGGAATATGGAGATTGGTTTGTCATTGACTGATATGAAGAAACCTTTAATTTATACTAAAATCAAATTGGATTGTGGAGGGAAGAATGGTATTTACCTGTGTGTGGATAAGTACCAGAGGGTATTTTTAGAAGAGAACACATGGCAGATATTTATAGACACATACTAAAGGGAGAGACTGTGTGTTGAAGCACTTAAATGAATTAGTCCAGGGCAAAAATGCATTCAGTTCAGTTCAGTTCAGTCGCTCCATCGTGTCTGACTCCTTGTGACTCCATGAATTGCAGCACACCAGGCCTCCCTGTCCATCACCATCTCCCAGAGTTCACTCAGACTCACGTCCAGCGAGTCAGTGATGCCATCCAGCCATCTCATCCTCTGTCGTCCCCTTCTCCTTCTGCCCCCAATCCCTCCCAGCATCAGAGTCTTTTCCAATGAGTCAACTCTGCGCATGAGGTGGACAAAGTACTGGAGTTTCAGCTTTAGCATCATTCCTTCCAAAGAACACCCAGGGCTGATCTTCTTCAAAATGGACTGGTTGGATCTCCTTGCAGTCCAAGGGACTCTCAAGAGTCTTCTCCAACACCACAGTTCAAAAGCATCAATTCTTTGGTACTCAGCTTTCTTCACAATCCAACTCTCACATCCGTACATGACTACTGGAAAAACCATAGCCTTGACTAGATGGATCTTTGTTGGCAAAGTAATGTCTCTGCTTTTAAATATGTTATCTAGGTTGGTCATAACTTTCCTTCCAAGGAGTAAGCGTCTTTTAATTTCATGGCTGCAGTCAGCATCTGCAGTGATTTTGGAGCCCAGAAAAATAAAGTCTGACACTGTTTCCACTCTTTCCCCATCTATTTCCCATGAAGTGATGGGACCAGATGCCATGATCTTTGTTTTCTGAATGTTGAGCTTTAAGCCAACTTTTTCACTCTCCACTTTCACTTTCATCAAGAGGCTTTTGAGTTCCTCTTCACTTTCTGCCATAAGGGTGGTGTCATCTGTATATCTGAGGTTATTGATATTTCTCCCAGCAATCTTGACTCCAGCTTGTGGTTCTTCCAGGCCAGCATTTCTCATGATGTACTCTGCATATAAGTTAAATAAACAGAGTGACAATATACAGCCTTGACGTACTCCTTTTCCTATTTGGAACCAGTCTGTTGTTCCATGTCCAGTTCTAACTGTTGCTTCCTAACCTGCACATAGGTTTCTCAGGAGGCCAGTCAGGTGGCCTGGTATTCCCATCTCTTTCAGAATTTTCCACAGTTTATTGTGATCCACACAGACAAAGGCTTTGGCATAGTCAATAAAGCAGAAATAGATGTTTTTCTGGAACTCTCTTGCTTTTTCCATGATCCAGCGGATGTTGGCAATTTGAACTCTGGTTCCTCTGCCTTTTCGAAAACCAGCTTGAACATCTGGAAGTTCATGGTTCACGTATTGCTGAAGCCTGGCTTGGAGGATTTTGAGCATTACTTTACTAGCATGTGAGATGAATGCAATTGTGCGGTAGTTTGAGCATTCTTTGGCACTGCCTTTCTTTGGGATTGGAAAGAAAACTGACCTTTTCCAGTCCTGTGGCCACTGCTGAGTTTTCCAAATTTGCTGACATACTGAGTGCAGCACTCTCACAGCATCATCTTTGAGGATTTTAAATAGCTCAACTGAAATTCCATCACCTCCACTAGCTTTGTTCATAGTGATGCTTTCTAAAGCCCACTTGACTTTGCATTCCAGGATGTCTGGCTCTAGGTGAGTGATCACACCATTGTGATTATCTTGGTCGTGAAGATCTTTTTTGTTCAGTTCTTCTGTGTATTCTTGCCACCTCTTCTTAATATCTTCTGCTTCTGTTAGGTCCATACCATTTCTGTCCTTTATCAAGCCCATCTTTGCATGCAGTGTTCCCTTGGTATCTCTAATTTTCTTGAAGAGATCTCTAGTCTTTTCCATTCTGTTGTTTTCCTCTATTTCTTTGCACTGATATCTGAGGAAGGCTTTCTTATGTCTCCTTGCTATTCTTTGGAACTCTGCATTCAGATGCTTATATCTTTCCTTTTCTCCTTTGCTTTTCGCTTCTCTTCTTTTCACAGCTATTTGTAAGGCCTCCCCAGACAGCCATTTTGCTTTTTTGCATTTCTTTTCCATGGGGATGGTCTGATCCCTGTCTTCTGTACAATGTCACGAACCTCCATCCATAGTTCATCCGGCACTCTATCTATCAGATCTAGTCCCTTAAATCTATTTCTCACTTCCACTGTGTAATCATAAGGGGTTTGATTTAGGTCATACCTGAATGGTCTAGTGGTTTTCCCTATTTTCTTTAAGTCTGAATTTGGCAATAAGGAGTTCATGATCTGAGCCATAGTCAGCTCCTGGTCTTGTTTTCACTGACTGTATAGAGCTTCTCCATCTTTGGCTGCAAAGAATATAATCAATCTGATTTCGGTGTTGCCCATCTGGTGATGTCCATGTGTAGAGTCTTCTCTTGTGTTGTTGGAAGAGGGTGTTTGTTATGGCCAGTGCATTCTCTTGGGAAAACTCTATTAGCCTTTGCCCTGCTTCATTCCGTATTCCAAAGCCAAATTTGCCTGTTACTCCAGGTGTTTCTTGACTTCCTACTTTTGCATTCCAGTCCCCTATAATGAAAAGGACATCTTTTTTGGGTATTAGTTCTAAAAAGTCTTGTAGGTCTTCATAGAACCGTTCAACTTCAGTTTCTTCAGGGTTACTGGTTGGGGCATAGACTTGGATTACTGTAGTATTGAATGGTTGCCTTGGAAATGAACAGAGATCATTCTGTCATTTTTGAGATTGCATCCAAGTACTGCATTTCCGACTCTTTTGTTGACCACGATGGCCACTCCATTTCTTCTGAGGGATTCCTGCCTGCAGTAGTAGATATAATGGTCATTTGAGTTAAATTCACCCATTCCAGTCCATTTTAGTTTGCTGATTCCTAGAATATCTATATTCACTCTTGCCATCTCCTGTTTGGCCACTTCCAGTTTGCCTTGCTTCACATACCTAACATTCCAGGTTCGTATGCAATATTGCTCTTCACAGCATTGAACCTTGCTTCTACCACCAGTCACATACACAACTGGGTATTATTTTTGCTTTGGCTCCATCCCTTGATTCTTTCTGGAGTTATTTCTCCACTGATCTCCAGTAGCATATTGGGCACCTACCGACCTGGGGAGTTGCTCTTTCAGTACCCTATCATTTTGCCTTTTCATACTGTTCATGGGGCTCTCAAGGCAAGAATACTGAAGTGGTTTGCCATTCCCTTCTCCAGGGGACCACATTCTGTCAGACCTCTCCACCATGACCCACCCATCTTGGGTGGCCCCACAGGGCATGGCTTAGTTTAATTGAGTTACACCAGGCTGTGGTCCTAGTGTGATTAGATTTACTAGTTTTCTGTGATTATGGTTTCAGGGTGTCTGCCCTCTGATGCCCTCTTGCAACACTTACCATCTTACTTGGGTTTCTCTTACCTTGGACGTGGGGTATCTTTCATGGCTGCTCCAGCAAAACGCAGCTACTGCTCCTTACCTTGGACGAGGGGTTTCTCCTCACCACCGCACCCCCTGACCTTGAACGTGGAGTGGCTCCTCTCGGCCCTTCTGCACCCACACAGCTACTGTTCCTTGGACGTGGGGTTGCTCCTCTGGGCCGCTGCCCCTGACCTCGAGCGTGGGGTAGCTCCTCCCAGCCACTGCCCTTGACCTCGGATGTGGGTAGCTCCTCTCGGTCGCTCCTGCACCGTCGCAGCCTGGCACTCACGGCTGCCGCCCGTGACCTCAGACGTGGGGTAGCTCCTCTCGGCCACTGCCCCTGACCTCAGACGTGGGGTATTTACCCTATTTTGCCAATGTTATTCATCATGGAAAGGCATTTCATGAATGTTGTAGAAAGTTTAAGAGTAACACTCAAATGTGCATATTCCATTATAATATTCTCAAATTGAAAAATTCATATATTTACTTATCTTTAGAAATCTTTAAGATGATGCAGTCTGAAAATAACGGCTAGAAAATTTTACAGAACATCCTTGAAATTAAACCTTATACACAAAAAAGCAAATTTCCTTTGGCTTTTCCAAGATTCCTTGCCTATCATTTGCTGAGAAGAATGGAGAATAAATATAGTATTGTAGGACATATATTTAACATAATATTTTAAAAGTACTAGTAATTTTAATGTGCTATATCTTTTCCCACTGAATAATATGAATTCATCTTCTGTTGCATGGATTCCCTTCTTTACTATTTACGTTTCAATCAATGCAGTGGATACTGTTTATCCTTGGTTGGAAAATGTAAAGCAAATTAATTTAGTTATGGAAAGTTTTCAGAACACCAAGATAACTACCACAAAAATGATGTGTGGCATCTCTTAGGAGTTTCGAAAGCTCATTTTGTAGAAAACAAAAGGAGCCCCAAAACTGAGTTATCTTGACTGAAGACTGGAAAGCTTGGTGAAGTCCTAACCAGGATGCCACTGCTCAAAGGAAACACTCCCCTTTCTGACAATGTGGTCCTTTGCAATCCTACAGTAATATAAAAGAAGAATTGATTCAAATGTATTCTTTTTAATGGCTGAGTAATATTCCATTGTGTATATGTACCACCATTTTCTTATCCATCCATCTGCTGATGGACATCTAGGTTGCTTCCCTTTCCTGGCTATTATAAACAGTGCTGCGATGAACATTGGGGTACATGAGTCTCTTTCAATTCTGGTTTCCTCAGTGTGTATGCCCAGCAGTGGGATTGCTGGGTCATATGGCATTCTAATGAGGTGGATGAAACTGGAGCCTATTATACAGAGTGAAGGAAGCCAGAAAGTAAAACACCAATACTGTATACTAATGCATATATATGGAATTTAGAAAGATGGAAACGATAACTCTGTATGCAAGACAGCTAAAGAGACACAGATGTATAGACGTCTTTTGGACTCTATGGGAGAGGGTGAGGGTGGGATGATTTGGGAGAATGGCATTGAAACATGTGTATTATCATATGTGAAAGGAATCGCCAGTCCAGGTTCGATGCATGATACAGGGTGCTTGGGGTTGGTGCACTGGGATGACCCAGAGGGATGGGATGGGAAGGGAGGTGGGAGGGGGTTCAGGATGGGGAACATGTATACACCCTTGGCGGATTCATGTTGATGTATGGCAAAACCAATACAATATTGTAAAGTAATTAGCCTCCAATTAAAATAAATAAATTTGTATTAAAATGAAAGAAGATAAATTTGTTGTGATGACTTGGGTGATTTATGATCTTT
Organism: Bos indicus; assembly: GCF_029378745.1. Lineage (NCBI taxonomy): Eukaryota > Metazoa > Chordata > Mammalia > Artiodactyla > Bovidae > Bos > Bos indicus. The sequence goes on along the minus strand of NC_091766.1, from coordinate 13,781,878 downwards.
AGGCATCATTAAAGCCACGTGTAATTGGAAAAATAATATTATCACCCATTTTCCAGTTGGTTGTCCATGACTAAGGCATATTATGGATAATCATCGTTCTTACCTGTGCATGTTTTGTAATCATGAAACTGCAGGCATCATACAATGTACTTCTATATCCCATGCTACAATATCAGTAAAGGTTCAGTCAAAAAAGCAATATAAGCCAATTAGCTATTAACAGATGAATATTTAATATGAAGAGTTGGATAAAATGTTATTGAAGGAGGGAGGAGCTAAGATGGCAGAGGAATAGGATGGGGAGACCCCACAAATTCATCAAAAGAACATTTAAACGCTGAGTAAATTCCACAAAACAACTTCTGAAAGCTGGCAGAGGACATCAGGCATCCAGAAAAGCAGCCCATTGTCTTCAAAAGGAGGTAGGAAAAAATATAAAAGATAAAAAGAGAGATAAAAGAGGGAGGGATGGAGCTCCATCCTGGGAAGGGAGTCTTAAAAAGAGGGAAGTTCCTAAACACCAGGAAACACTCTCTGCCGAGTCTGTGCCAAGCCTTGGAAGCACAGAGGGCAACATAATAGGGAGGAAAAAAGTAAATAATTAAAACCCACAGATTAGGAGCCCAATGGTACTCCCCCAGTGGAGAAGCAGTGCAGACGCCTGCGCCCACCACTAGCAAGCAGGGGCTGGACAGGGAGGTGTGGGCTGCATTGATTAGAGTAAGGATCAGGCCTGAATGCCCTGAACACTATCTGAGCAAACTAACTTGGGCTAGCAAACCAGACTGTGGGATAACTACCACGTGAAAAGCCAGCCCTAACCTAAGACACCTCCAGGCCTGCACACAGAACAAAGGACTGAACAGAGATAGCCGGCTGCAGACCATCCCCCTCCGGTGACAGGCAGCCAGAGCCAGAAGGGGGCAATCGCAGCCCCAGAGAGACATTATCTACAAAACTGCAAGCAGGCTTCTTTGCTAACTAAGACTTCTTGGGGTTCTGAACGGTCAACATTCGCCTGAGAAGGTGCGCTGGTTGTACACCCAGAAAACTGAGCGTCAGGGACGAAGGAGGCGGTAAGTCACAGTGACCACGCTCACCAAATACCTCATCACCTGAGCTGCTCAGACCTGGGAAGGGCACAAAACGCATGCCCAACAGAGTCTGCTCCTCTGAGGACTACCTGAGTGCCTGTACCTGAGCGGCTTAGACCTGGGAGGTGCATGCAGCCGAGGGCCGGCCTCGGAGGGTTCCCGGTGGAGCAACCTAGAGCCTGAGCAGTGTGGGCAGGGAGGGTACATGCGCTGTGAGCGGGGGCAGGCCCAGTGTGGCTGAGGCACTGCGAGCACATGCCAGTGTTATTTGTTTGCAGCATCCCTCTCTCCCCACAGTGCGACTGAACAAGTGAGCCTAAAAAAAAAAAAATGTGTCCACCACCGCCCCCTTTGTGTCAGGGAGGAATCAGACACTGAAGAGACCAGCAAACAGAAGAAGCTAAAACAGAGGGAACCGCCTTGGAAGTGACAGGTACAATAGATTAAAACCCTGTCGTTAGTACTGACTACATAGGAAGGGGCCTATAGATCTTGAGATATATGAGCAGGACCAAGGAAGTATCCGAAAATGAACTGACCCCACAATACCCACAACAACACCAGGGAAAGTCCCAGATATATTTTTACTATTTTTACAATAATTCTTTTTTTTTAATTAAAAAAAAATTTTAAGCCCTCTATTACTCCTTTTTCACCTTTATAACCTACTATTACTTTGCAAAAAAAAAAAAAGACCCTATTTTTTTTAAAAAGCAAACTTCATATATATTTTTGTAATATTTTTCGTGACTTTTTTTTTCTCTTTCTCTTTTTTTTTCTTCTTTTCTTTAACATTGTATTTTTGAAATTCCAAACTCTAGATTTTTAATTTTTGCTTTTTGGTATTTGTTGTCAATTTTGTACCTTTAAGAACCCAATCGTCAGTACCCATTTTTACTTGGGAGCGAGATTACTGGCTTGATTACTCTCTACCCCTTTAGAATCTCCTTTTTCTCCACCAGGTCGCCTGTGTCTCCTCACTAACCCCTCTCTGCTCTACCCAACTCTGTGAATTTCTGTGTGTTCTGGATGGTGGAGAACATTTAGGGAACTGATTACTGGCTGGATCTGTCTCTCCTTTTGATTTACCCCCTTTTATCCTCCTGGCCACCTCTGTCTCCTTCCTCCCTCTTCTCTTCTCTGTATAACTCTGTGAACATCTCTGAGCGGTCCAGTTGTGGAGTGCACATAAGGAAGTGATTACTGGCTAGCCTGCACTCTCCTCTATTGATTCCACCTTATCTCATTCAGGTCACCTCTAACTCCCTCCTCCCTCTTCTCTACTCCGTGTAACTCTGTGAACCTGTCTGGGTGTCCCTCACTGTGGAGAAACTTTTCATCTTTAACCTAGATGTTTTATCAATGGTGCTGCATAGAAGGAGAAGTTTTGAGACTACTGTAAAAATAAGACTGAAAACCAGAAGCAGGAGGCTTAAGTCCAAACCCTGACTCCAGGGAACTCCTGACTCCAGGGAACATTAATTGACAGGAGCTCATCAAACGCCTCCAAACCTACACTGAAACCAAGCACCATCCAGGGCCAAAAAGTTCCAGAGCAAGACATACCATGCAAATTCTCCAGCAACACAGGAACACAGCCCCAAGCTCCAATATACAGGCTGCCCAAGTTACTACAAAACCGTAGACATCTCATAACTCATTACTGGACACTTCATTGCACTCCAGAGAGAAGAAATCCAGCTCCACCCACTAGAACACTGACACAAGCTTCCCTAATCAAGAAACCTTGACAAGCCACCCATAAAATCCCACCCACAGTGAGGAAACTCCACAATAAAGAGAACTCCACAAACTGCCAGAATACAGAAAGGACACCCCAAACTCAGCAATATAAACAAGATGAAGAGACAGAGGAATACCCAGCAGGTAAAGGAACAAGATAAATGCCCACCAAACCAAACAAAAGAGGAAGAGATAGAGAATCTACCTGATAAAGAATTCTGAATAATGATAGTGAAAATGATCCAAAATCTTGAAATCAAAATGGAATCACAGATAAATAGCCTGGAGACAAGGATTGAGAAGATGCAAGAAAGGTTTACCAAGGACCTAGAAGAAATAAAAGAGAGTCAATATATAATGAATAATGCAATAAATGAGAAAAAAAAAAAAAACACTCTGGAGGCAACAAATAGTAGACTAACAGAGGCAGAAGATAGGATTAGTGAATTAGAAGATAGAATGGTAGAAATAAATGAATCAGAGAAGAAAAAATAAAAATGAATTAAAAAAAATGAGGACAATCTCAGAGACCTCCAGGATATTATTAAATGCTACAACATTCGAATCATAGGAGTCCCAGAAGAAGAAGACAAAAAGAAAGACCATGAGAAAATACTTGAGGAGATAATAGTTGAAAACTCCCCTAAAATGGGGAAGGAAATAATCACCCAAGTCCAAGAAACCCAGAGTCCCAAACAGGATAAACCCAAGGCAAAATACCCCAAGACATATTAATCAAATTAACAAAGATCAAACACAAAGAACAAATATTAAAAGCAGCAAGGGAAAAACAACAAATAACACACAAGGGAATTCCCATAAGAATAACAGCTGATCTTTCAATAGAAACTCTTCAAGCCAGGAGGGAATGGCAAGACATACTTAAAGTGATAAAAGAAAATAACCTACAGCCCAGATTACTGTACCCAGCAAGGATCTCATTCAAATATGAAGGAGAAATCAAAAGCTTTACAGACAAGCAAAAGCTGAGAGAATTCAGCACCACCAAACCAGCTCTCCAACAAATAATAAAGGATATTATCTAGACAGGAAACACAAAAATGGTGTATAAACTCGAACCCAAAACAATAAAGTAAACGGCAATGGGATCATACTTATCAGTAATTACCTTAAACGTAAATGGGTTGAATGCCCCAACCAAAAGACAAAGACTGGCTGAATGGATACAAAAACAAGACCTCTATATATGTTGTCTACAAGAGACCCACCTCAAAACAGGGGACACACACAGACTGAAAGTGAAGGGCTGGAAAAAGATTTTCCATGCAAATAAAGACCAAAAGAAAGCAGGAGTAGCAATAGTCATATCAGATAAAATAGACTTTAAAACAAAGGCTGTGGAAAGAGACAAAGAAGGTCACTACATAATGATCAAAGAATCAATCCAAGAAGAAATATAACAATTATAAATATACATGCACCCAACATTGGAACACCACAATATGTAAGACAAATGCTAACAAGTATGAAAGGAGAAATTAACAATAACACAATAATAGTGGGAGACTTTAATACCCCACTCACATCTATGGATAGATCAACTAAACAGAAAATTAACAAGGAAACACAAACTTTAAATGATACAATAGACCAGTTAGACCAAATTGATATCTATAGGACATTTCACCCCCAAACAATGAATTTCACCTTTTTCTCAAGCGCACATGGAACCTTCTCCAGGATAGATCACATCCTGGGCCATAAATCTAGTCTTGGTAAATTCAGAAAAATTGAAATCATTCCAAGCACCTTTTCTGACCACAATGCAGTAAGATTAGATCTCAATTACAGGAGAAAAACTATTAAAAATGCCAACATAGGGAGGCTGAACAACACACTGCTGAATAACCAACAAATCCAGAAGAAATCAAAAAAGAAATCAAAATATGCATAGAAATGAATGAAAATGAAAACACAACAACCCAAAACCTGTGGGACACAGTAAAAGCAGTCCTAGGGGAAAAGTTCATAGCAATACAGGCATACCTCAAGAAACAAGAAAAAAGTCAAATAAATAACCTAACTCTACACCTAAAGCAACTAGAAAAGGAAGAAATGAAGAACCCCAGAGATAGTAGAAGGAAAGAAATCTTAAAAATTAGGGCAGAAATAAATACAAAAGAAAGAAAAGAGACCATAGCAAAAATCAACAAAGCCAAAAGCTGGTTCTTATGGACTCTGTGGGAGAGGGAGAGGGTGCGAAGATTTGGGAGAATGGCATTGAAAGATGTATAATATCATGTATGAAACGAGTTGTCAGTCCAGGTTTGATGCATGATACTGGATGCTTGGGGCTAGTGCACTGGGACGACCCAGAGGGATGGTATGGGGAGGGAGGAGGGAGGAGGGTTCAGGATGGGGAACACATGTATACCTGTGACGGATTCATTTTGATATTTGGCAAAACTAATACAATTTGTAAAGTTTAAAAATAAAATAAAAATTTAAAATAAAGCTAGTTTATTTATGAACTTAAAAAAAAATGAAAGGATAAATAAAATTGACAAACCATTAGCCAGACTCATCAAGAAACAAAGGGAGAAAAATCAAATCAATAAAATTAGAAATGAAAATGGAGAGATCACAAAAGACACACAGAAATACAAAGGATCATAAGAGACTACTATCAGCAATTATATGCCAATAAAATGGGCAACGTGGAAGAAATGGACAAATTCTTAGAAAAGTACAACTTTCCAAAACTGGACCAGGAAGAAATAGAAAATCTTAACAGACCCATCACAAGCACGGAAATTGAAACTGTAATCAGAAGGGATGGTGTGGGGAGGGAGGAGGGAGGAGGGTTCAGGATGGGGAACACATGTATACCTGTGGCGAATTCATTTCAATATTTGGCAAAATCAATACAATATTATAAAGTTTAAAAATAAAATAAAATAAAAAAAATAAAATTAAAAGTTAAAAAAAAAAAGAAAGAAATCTTCCAGCAAACAAAAGCCCAGGTCCAGACGGCTTCACAGCTGAATTCTACCAAAAATTTAGAGACAAACTCTTCCAAAAATTGTAGAGGAAGGTAAACTTCCAAACTCATTCTATGGGGCCACCATCACCCTAATGCCAAAACCTGACAAAGATGCCACAAAAAAAGAAAACTACAGGCGAATATCACTGATGATTATAGATGCAAAAATCCTTAACAAAATTCTAGCAATCAGAATCCAACAACACATTAAAAAGATCATACACCATGACCAAGTGGGCTTTATCCCAGGGATGCAAGGATTCTTCAATGTCCACAAATCAATCAATGTAATACACCACATTAACAAATTGAAAACTAAAAACCATATGATTATCTCAATAGATGCAGAGAAAGCCTTTGACAAAATTCAACATCCATTTATGATAAAAACTCTCCAGAAAGCTAGAATAGAAGGAACATACCTCAATATAATAAAACCTATATATGACAAACCCACAGCAAACATTATCCTCAATGGTGAAAAATTGAAAGCATTCCCCCTAAAGTCAGGAACAAGACAAGGGTGCCCTCTCTCACCGCTACTATTCAACATGGAAGTTTTGGCCACAGCAATCAGAGCAGAAAAAGAAATAAAAGGAATCCAAATTGGAAAAAAAGAAGTAAAACTCTCACTGTTTGCAGATGACATGATCCTCTACATAGAAAACCCTAAAGACTCCACCAGAAAATTACTAGAGCTAATCAATGACTATAGTAAAGTTGCAGGATATAAAATCAACACACAGAAATCCCTTGCATTCCTATACACTAATAATGAGAAAACAGAGAGAGAAATTAAGGAAACAATTCCATTCACCATTGCAATGGAAAGAATAAAATACTTAGGAATATATCTACCTAAAGAAACTAAAGACCTATATATAGAAAACTATAAAACACTGGTGAAAGAAATCAAAGAGGACACTAATAGATGGAGAAATATACCATGTTCATGGATTGGAAGAATCAATATAGTGAAAATGAGTATACTACCCAAAGCAATTTATAGATCAATGCAATCCCTATCAAGCTACCAACGATATTGTTCACAGAGCTAGAACAAATAATTTCACAATTTGTATGGAAACACAGAAAACCACGAATAGCCAAAGCAATCTTGAGAAAGAAGAATGGAACTGGAGGAATCAACCTACCTGACTTCAGGCTCTACGACAAAGCCACAGTCATCAAGACAGTATGGTACTGGCACAAAGACAGAAATATAGATCAATGGAACAAAATAGAAAGCCCAGAGATAAATCCACGCACACATGGACACCTTACCTTTGACAAAGGAGGCAAGAATATACAGTGGATTAAAGACAATCTCTTTAACAAGTAGTGCTGGAAAAACTGGTCAACCACTTGTAAAAGAATGAAACTAGAGCACTTTCTAACACCATACACAAAAATAAACTAAAAATGCATTAAAGATCTAAACGTAAGACCAGAAACTATAAAACTCCTAGAGGAGAACATAGGCAAAACACTCTCTGACATACATCACAGCAGGATCCTCTATGACCCCCCTCCCAGAATATTGGAAATAAAAGCAAAAATAAACAAATGGGACCTAATTAAACTTAAAAGCTTCTGCACATCAAAGGAAACTATAAGCAAGGTGAAAAGACAGCCTTCAGAATGGGAGAAAATAATAGCAAACGAAGCAACTGACAAATAACTAATCTCAAAAATATACAAGCAACTCCTACAGCTCAACTCCAGAAAAATAAATGACCCAATCAAAAAATGGGTCAAAAAACTAAATAGACATTTCTCCAAAGAAGACATACAGATGGCTAACAAACACATGAAAAGATGCTCAACATCACTCATTATCAGAGAAATGCAAATCCAAACTACAATGAGATGCCATTTCATGCCATTCAGAATGGCTGGGATCCAAAAGTCTACAAGCAATAAATGCTGGAGAGGGTGTGGAGAAAAGAACCTTCTTACACTGTTGGTGGAATGCAAACTAGTACAGTCACTATGGAGAAAAGTGTGGAGATTCCTTAAAAAACTGGAAATAGAACTTCCTTATGACCCAGCAATCCCACTGCTGGGCATACACACTGAGGAAACCAGAAGGGAAAGAGACACGTGTACCCCAATGTTCATCGCAGCACTGTTTATAATAGCCAGGACATGGAAGCAACCTAGATGTCCATCAGCAGATGAATGGATAAGAAAGCAGTGGTATATATACACAATGGAGTATTACTCAGCCATTAAAAAGAATACATTTGAATCAGTTCTAATGAGGTGGATGAAACTGGATCCTATTATACAGAGTGAAGTAAGCCAGAAAGAAAAACACCAATACAGTATACTAACGCATATATATGGAATTTAGAAAGATGGTAGCAATAACCCTGTATACGAGGCAGCAAAAGAGACAGTGATGTATCGAACAGTATTTTGGACTCTGTGGGAGAGGGAGAGAGTGGGATGATTTGGGAGAATGGCATTGAAACATGTATAATATCATATATGAAACAAGTCGCCAGTCCAAGTTCGATGCACGATACTGGATGCTTGAGGCTGGGGCACTGGGACAACCCAGAGGGATGGTACAGGGAGGGAGGAGGGAGGAGGGAGGTGGGTTCAGCATGGGGAACACGTGTATACTTGTGGCAGATTCATGTTGATATATGGCAAAACCAATACAATATTGTAAAGTTTAAAAATAAAAAAATTAAAATTTTATTGAAGGACTGAAAGACAAGAAAGAAAAAAGTGGTACCATAGTGATCATAACTGAGGGACAAAACTACTCTACCAAAGACTGGAGGGGTATAAAGGGACTCGTTGAGCTTTTAGAGTGAAGAGACGTTTGCAGGCCACTGCTGAATATATGTTAAGATGAATACAAGATGGAACATAGACCACAAGATAGAATGTGATTTCTGATGCCCCACCCTAAAGCAAAGGCCGGGTGTACGATGTAGAGAAGCTATGTGGAGAAATTTATTGGATATAAAGGGAAAATGCATTGCTTATTACCACATCAGGGTCTTCATGTCTTCCCCCATTGACCTCTGATCTCTTTTGGATCTTCAGCATTTGTCCATGAGGAATGTTAGGACCCAAGGCATAAAGCTCACCTTTGAAAGAGAGACTTGACTTGGATTAGTAGTTGTCAACAGTGGGCACACACTAGAACCACTTGAGAGCTTTTTAAAATCCTTGTGCTTGGACTACACCCAAGTCCAGTTGAATCAGAAACTCTAGTGGTGAGACCCGGTGGTCAGTATTTTAAACTTCCCAGATGGTTTCAATAGAAGTCAAGGCTGAGGAGCAGTGACTTGCAGCTCACATAACAGCATGTGCAGATTTGAAAATAGAATTTACTCTTGAAAATATATAAAAGCTTGGAAAATTTGTACATTTTTGGTATATTAAAGGGGAATTATTCTTTTGAGGATGCTTGGGCTACTGAAGATAAAAATATAGAATCCCCATAGATATAGTGAGATTCTGTCAAGGAGTGATTTTGATACAAAAAGGATCTTAGAACTCTCCACTGTCATGTTAAAACATGTGTGTGTGTGCATGCTCAGTCTTGTTTGACTCTCTGCAACCCTGTGGACTGTAGCCCACAAGGATCCTCTGTCCATGGGATTTCCCAGGCAAGAATACTGGAGTGGGTTGCCATTTCCTCCTCCAGGGATCTTCTGGACTCATGGATTGAACCTGTGTCTCTTGTGTCTCCTGCATTGGCAGGAGAATAAGCTACAGAGAAGTAATATTCAGGTAGAAAGCAAGGAGAGGCATGAAGGCAATAAGAGCTATAGAATGATGTCATGAGAGAGGTAGAACTTTTAGATCTCCAGATTTAGTTTTGCTACATTTTCTAGTATATGCTCAAATGGGTTGCCATGTCCTAAGATGAGTTTGTGCTGCTAAGGAACCTCCACAAGGCCCTTTTGATGTCTTTGTTCCTCAGGCTGTAGATGAAGGGGTTCAGCATGGGGGTGACCACAGTGTACACCACCGAGGCTGCTGCATCCTTCCTGGGAGATTGTGAGATGGCTGAGCTGAGGTACACATCCAGGGCTATTACATAAAATAAGCAAACAACTGCCAGGTGAGAACCACAGGTGGCAAAGGCTTTGTACATCCCACCTGATGAGGGGACTCTCAGAATGGAGACAAGAATTTTATAGTAAGAGAAAATGATTCCTGAGATAGAGAGAAAACCAGTCAAGGCACCGATAGTATAGCTGACTATGTTATTGGTGAAAGTATCAGAACAAGCAAGGTCGAGCAGTTGAGAAGGGTCACAGAAGAAACTAGAAATTTCTACATCCTTGAAACAGGTAACTTGTAACACAATCACATTGTGCACCTGGGAGTCCAAAAGACTAACACAAAAGGACAGCAAAACTAAGGAGCAACAGAGGTGCGGGTTCATGATGACCGTGTAGTGCAGTGGGTGACAGATGGCCACAAACCTGTCATAGGCCATCACGGTAAGAAGCATACAATCCATACACGCAAAAAGGATAAAAATAGACATCTGAGTCAGGCAGCCTCCGTAGGAGATGATTCTGCTGTGAGATTGGATGTCCACAATCATTTTGGGAACTGTGGTGGAGATGAAACCGATGTCAACCAAGGATAGGTTGGAGAGGAAGAAGTACATGGGGGTGTGGAGGTGGGGGTCAGAGGTGACGGCTAATATGATGAGCAGGTTCCCCAACACGGTGACCAGGTACATGGACAGGAAGAGGACACAGAGCAAAGGCTGCAGTTCTGTATCATCTGAGAAGCCCAAGAGGAAGAATTCTGAGACACTTGTTAGATTTCCAGTTCTATGTATCTTGGACACCTTTGGAAAAAGAAAAGAGGGCTGGAAACAAAGGAAATAAGTAAATGGGCATTGAGACTATGTCCATATTTTGGATTCAAGCAATTCATTTCTAAGATTATACACCCCAGTTCCTTCAGCAATATCTCTCAGTGTGATAAATTCTGTTTAGAACTGTTCCCTCATTGGTTTCTGTGTTATTCACCTGTCTATACACTCTTACTTTATAAAACTCCACATAAAAGTGAAAGAGAACAAGAATGTTAGAGGTATTACATCCATGATCTCAGTTAAATACAGCCTACTTCTTTAGAAATAATACAGAATCAGAAATTTCCTTCTTCCTCTAAGAAAATACATAATTAAAATGTAAAGAAATTAGGACATATTTATATATACCTTATTTTATTCATGAGCTTCCCTGGTGGCTCAGATGGTAAAGTGTCTGCCTGCAATGCGGGAGACCTGGGTTTGACCCCTGGAATTGGGAAGATCTCTTGGAGAAGGAAATGGCAACCCACTCCAGTATTCTTGCCTGGAGAATCCCACAGATGGAGGAGCCTGGCAGGCTACAGTCCATGGGGTCGCAAAGAATCAGATACAATTCTAGATAGTTCCTTCATTTAGAATGTTTACAAATCTCTATGTAATGCAGTACAATATCACCTAGATCCTAAATTAAAAATGAACGCTCTTAATCAGAACATGCTTTTATATTACATTCAGTGTTTTAGATCATCCTTTGTTCCTTCTGTCTTTCTTACTTCATGAAATAATTGATTATTCAAAAATCAGGATTATCTTCTTTTAAAATTTATTTTTATTTATTTACTTATACATGCCAGGTCTTCGTTGTGGGCATGCAGGATCTTTCATCTCCCTTGCAGATAAGGAATCTTTAGTTGGGGCATGTGGGTCTTTCCTGAAGCAAAGATCAAACCAGTGTGCCGTGCATTAAGATTGGAGACTCTTAGCCACTGGAACACTAGGGAAGTCCCGCAGTTGTTTTTAAAAAGTCATTCAGTATAGACTTTATATCTTTGACTTTGCTAAGTCACTTCTGTTGTGCCCGACTCTGTGACCCTATGGACTGTAGCCCGCCAGGCTTCTCTGTCCATAGTATTCTCCAGGCAAGAATACTGGAGTGGGTTGTCATGTGGTCCTCCAGGTGATCTTCCTGACCCAGGGGTCAAACCCATGTCTCTTATGTTTCCTGCATTGGCAGGCGGGTTCTTTTACCACTAGTGCCACCTGGAAAGCCCCATTTTTGACTTTGGTGGACTTCAAATTTTGATCAGTATAGTTTAACTAAGCACTCATGATCATACAGCATTGATGACTACAAATATGGTGTTAGTATACACAGCACTTTCAATTTTTAAATGATAACAAAATTTAAGAATCTTTCTTAAAATTTTTACATTATATATAGGATTATTTGTTTCACTACTGTCTCAGTTAAATGTCTGATATGAGAAACCAATGTAATATTTTTGGACATTATTCTGTGCTGGCAGGATAGTACAACTTCATTGTATTTTCTTTTTTTCAGTTTATTGAAGTGATTGACAAAATTGCATATATTTGAGTTGTGCAACATGAAGGTTTTTTAAAGATATACAAAGTGATGATCTAATACACAGGGACCTTTGGAATGATTACCACAGTTAAGTTAATTAACACATCTGTCACCTCAAATAGAAATAGAGTTTCTATGTGTGTGTGTAGTAACAGTTAAGCAGATCTCTGTTAGCAGATTTCAAGAACATAACCAGAATTATCAGCTGTTTTTTAAACCTATTCATCTGTCAACAGAGTATATATTTTCACTATTTCAAATAACATCACATTGACAAGAAATGCATTTATCTCTTTGAGGTTCCAATTTTATTTCTTTGGCATCTACCTTGAAGTGGGGTTGCTGGAGCCTATGGTAGATCTATTTCAATTAGTTTCAGTTTTTAATTTTTAAGGAACCTCCATTCTGTTTTCTGTAATGACTGTACCAATATTCATTCTCACTGATCAGGTGCAAGTGTTCCCCAACTTCCACATTCTCACCAACATCTGTTTTCTTTTGAATTTTTTCTTTAAAAAGTCACCTGTGGCGGATTCATTTTGATATTTGGCAAAACTAATACAATTATGTAAAGTTTAAAAATAAAATAAAATTAGAAAAAAAAATAAACAGATGCTAGATGGATGAAAAAAAAAAGTCATCCAAAGAGATGTGAGGTGAACTTTTATTTAGCTTTAGACTTTCGTTTCCAATATTAACTGATGTTGTGTGCCTTTTCGTATACCTGATGGTCTGGTTCTCCTGATCTCCTATGAAAAATGGAAGGGCTTATTTAACACTTAACTGGAGATTTTTTATTCCTTGTGCCTTCTCTGTGCCATCAAGGTATAGGCTCTGAGGAATCAGAAATAAACGAGCCTCAGACATTTCTCTTCTTAAATAAAGAAAAATAATATGCCTTGTCAGAGATGTAGGGAAACCATAACATCAGATAGACAGATATTTCAATCTAATAACATGAGAATTAACATTATCATTATTAGTAACAAATATAAAAATGTATTTTGCCTTTTTTTCTTAATGCATCTGTCACAGAGTTATTGCATAGAGGGCAACCATTATTCATTTAGTTCTAATTCAGTGGGTTTGTATCAATGAAGAATCAACTCAGTTGAAAATTTTACGTCTCACAGATTCTGAGAAATTTTCCCATAATATATTAAGAATGTGTGTAGCACACAGGATTCAAAATTAAGTTTCTCTTCTCTGAGTCCCATGCCCTAAATGTCAAAATTTCAAGCAGAGGCACAGCTTTAAACAGAGGTATCTCAGTCTAAACACAGAGGCATATCAGATTTTTTTTCAAGATTTTCATTTTCCTGAGTAGGTAAAACCCCAAGACTCTGATTTTGTGTAGCCTTTCATGATTGAGGCAACCGATTATAAGTACAGAGGAGAAAGTGGACAGGCAAAGTGAAATTCAGAAACAGAGTCAACAGAGAGATCTACCATGGAGCATCAAGTGCCAATTATTTCTATGATGTTTGCCTGTGATCACAGACGTTCTTCTTAACAGTTGTTGCAGCAAGTGCTACCTACTGCCCTCCACTGTGTCCTCCAGAAAACTACAAAGGGGAAGGGCACATTGAGTAGGGAGTCTCTGCCAGGACTGATGGAAAGTGACATGACTGGGTGAAAACAGGAAGACTGCCCAGGTGCCCTGTATCTGTAGTCAGTCTGACCAGACTGACTGATTTCAAACTTGGTTTTAACATTTTCTAACTCATGATCTTGCACATGTTACATAGAATGCTGTGTTTCTTTCCTCCAGTTAAAATAATGTGTGCACCTGCATTTTGGAAGAGATTATTCAGATGAAATGAAACAGGAGAGAAAACACATACTTCAGAATCTGACACTTAGGAGGCCTTCCATAACAGTATATGATATTATGATTCATGTCATCTTGCTAATGCTTGTCTTCATCCTCAATACCTCTCTCATAATGAACTGAAGTGCTTAGGGGGAAGTTTACAGAGACCCACTTGCTGCTGCTCTGGTATGAGATATGCCAGCCAGCCAGAGCTAGAACCAGTGAGGGTGGAAGCAGAACTCTAAATGAGGGTTCTCAAACCCCAACCAGAACTGTGAACATAAACTTCAAAGGGCTCTATTCCAAACCTGAATAGATTGGTGTCCTGATGCTGGGAAAGACTGAGGGCAGGAAGAGAAGGGGGAAACAGAGGATGAGATGGTTGGATGGCATCACTGACTCAATGGACATGAGTTCGAGCCGACTCCAGGAGATAGTGAAGGACAGGGAAGCCTGGTGTGCTGCAGTCTGTGAGGTCGTAAAGAGTCAGACATGACTGAGCAACTGAACAACAACAGCATCTTTCTATAACAACTATTATGTTTATTCTTCTTGAAGAAGAAATACCTTTTCAGCACTCCCTTAATCCATCACTGTCTCCCTCAGTACTTACTGGGTTGGGCTGCATCTCTGCTGGAACGTGACTAAGGAGCAAAGACTCACTGCCCCTTTCCTGCCTGGTGTGTTATGAAGTCTCAGGGTACCTCCTCAGGACAGGCAGGAAGACAGACTCAGGCTGGACCTTCTGATGCAGGTTCCTACAAAGCATGGACACAGACATGGAGCCACAATAATTAGGACATGGAAGCAACCTAGACGTCCATAGGCAGATGAATGAATAAGGATGCTGTGGTATATATACACAATGGAATATTACTCAGCTATAAAAAGGAACACATTTGAGTCAGTTCTAATGAGGTGGATGAAACTGGAGCCTATTATTCAGATTGAGGTAAGTCAGAAAGGGAAACATCAATACAGTGTATTAATGCATATATATGGAATTTGGAAAAATGGTAACAATCCTACATGCAAGGCAGCAAAAGAGACATAGATGTAAATAATAAACTTTCAGACTATGTGGGGGAATGCGAGGGTAAGATGATTTGAGAGAATAGCATTAAAACATGTATATTACCATATGTAAAATAGATGACCAGGGCAAGTTCAATGCATGAAGAAGGACACTCAAAGCCAGTGCTCTGGGAAAATCCAGAGAGATAGGGTGGGGAGGGAAATGGGAAGGGGGCTCAGGAAAGGAGACACATGTGCACCTGTGGCTGATTCATGTCGATGTATGGCAAAAACTGCCACAGTATTGTAAAGTAAATAGCCTCCAATTTAAATAAATAAATATTAAAAAAGAACTGGCAAAATAATGAGCTGGAGGCACTGACCAATTATTTACAATAGTATGACCTTAGAGCTTAATGCCCAAAGTTCATCATTAGCCAGTTGGTCCATGTTGTCTCAATCTCTGGAGACTTGTTAATATTAACAGAATAGGAAAAGGAGAAAAGTGAATGTCCTGGGAATGGTCTGCATCCCTCTTCTCCTCAGGATGAAGTACACCCTTGCTCTTGATTCTTACTTACAAATTATAGATGTTAACATAATATTCAGACTTTTTCTCATTTAACAATCAATGTGTGATTTTGATATCTGTAACTTCATTTTATTTATAATGAATTCTATGCTATATTAAGTCTTTTATATCAGGAATGTGATAGTCTTTCCATTTTCTCAGTTAATATTTTTCCTAAGTATAACTTCTTATTTTTGTTGCTGTTGGTTTTGCTTTGGAAGACATTTTTATATCATGGAGGCTTAACAGCATTGCTTTTCTTTTGTAATTTGAATGAGTCTTCACTTTTAAGTTTTTCTCTAATGTAATTACATTACCATATTGGGAAACTCTTGATTTTTGCTTATTATTTGGTAATTGACTTTTTTTTGGAAATATTTCAGAGCACCTCTCAGAAGGTGGCAGTCAGGGTATTGGTTGGGGCTGCAGGCCTCTGAAATCTTTATGAGCAGAGGATCACTTTCAAGCTCACCCACAGGGCTTTTGGTAGCATTCACAGCATATTATTGAGAGAGTTCTCAAGGTTCCTTGGTATGTGGGCCTCTGAAGGAACAGCACACAACATGGAAGTTGGATTCTATCAACCTAAAGAGAGAGGCAGCAAGAAGAAATTCAGATTTTTTTTGCTCCAATTCCTGAGGAGACTTCCAAATATTTCTTCCACATTCTCTCTCTTGTAATCACATCACTATGTACACCTCATAGTCAATGAGAGGGAAATTTGCAAGGGCATGAAAACCAGGATTTGGGACCATTGGAAACATTTGAGAGACTGCTTATCAGCCAAGCCTAATCCTTTATAAGGATATTGTGTTCTAAGACTCAGGTCCTGTTCATCTGTTTCCAACATAGTCCTAAATTAATCTCACCACCATGATCTAATAAAATATCCCAGATATAGTCTCACAAATGGGTAGACCTTCCTCTCCATTGGGTACATCTGCAGACCCATCTATACTACTGTGGTCATGCAGTCTCAAGTAGACTCCTGGTTTCTGATACACTAGGATAACCCCTCCATCAACATCAGGACAACCTGCAGCCATTCCATGGACAAACTGAGCAAATGTTTCCTGTATTTCTGATTTCTACTAACTAGAGCAGAATCCATTCACTCCAAAATCTATTTTCTTTAGGTTTCTTCGTGGTCTTATCTCTTAAAGAGTTTTAAAAAATGTGGTTTCGGTTCACTTGTTTGTGTGTATGTGTGTAGTGGATAAAGTGGGATGATTGTTAATAGTGATGTGATGAAACCTTCTCAATCGCATCATACAGCCTTCCCAACAGAGAGGTCTCTCCTGATGAATGCATAAATTGGTTTGTCATTAAGTGATATGAAGAACACTTGAATGTAAATCAAGTCAAATTGGATATGGAGGAAAGAATGCTATTCACCAGTGTGTGGATAAATGCCAGAGGGTATTTCTAGGGCAGAGCACATGGTAGACATGCACAGATGGATATGAGAGTGAGAGACTGGGTACTGGAGTATTTAAATTAATTAATTGAGACCAAAAATGTATCAGTAGGCTGAGATGATTTCATAAAGAATTTGGGGAATAAGATTCTAGAATGAATGGCAAAGATGGATTTATAGGACATGAGACATGAAAACCCAAGAACGGTATGTTTCTACCAAAAAATGTAATGTATATTTTGTTATTTCCCCAGTTCCCAGTGTCCCCTCCCATGACGAGTGCTGTGCTGTTCTTAGTCACTTGGTCATGTCCAACTCTTTGCAACCCCATGAACTGTAGCCCACCAGGCTCCTCTGTCCATGGGAATTCGCCAGGCAAGAATACTGGAGTGGGTTGACATGCCCTCCTCCAGGGGATCTTCCTGACCTAGGAATCAAACCAGAGTCTCCTGCATTGCAGGTGGATTCTTTACCAGCTGAGCTACCAGGGAAGCCCCCTATGATGAATATCCATAACCAAATAGCAAGTCAGTAGAGTTGATTAGCGGAGAATGCAATGGCAACCCACTCCAGTACTCTTGCCTGGAAAATTCCATGGACGGAGGAGCCTGGTGGGCTGCAGTCCATGGGGTTGCTAAGAGTCAGACACGACTGAGCGACTTCACTTTCACTTTTCACTTTCATGCATTGGAGAAGGAAATGGCAACCCACTCCAGTGTTCTTGCCTGGAGAATCCCAGGGACAGGGGAGCCTGGTGGACTGCCATCTATGGGGTCGCACAGAGTCGGACACGACTGAAACGACTTAGCAGCAGCAGCAGAGCAGAGTTGATTAAAGAGAGAGGAAAAGCAGGTACTGAAGCCCTTTAATATAGTGGGCAGTAGCAAAAATAACATTAAACTGAAGTCATATCATAGTAAAGGGAATCAAATCTTAGGGTTACTGGTAAAGATGAGTAATGAGAACATGGTGCTTGAAAAACATAGATACTGATGTTCATATAATTAATAGTCAAATGAATGATTTTCTTTTTACTTTTCTCAATTTCTCCACACATGATGAATATCTTTATGTATAGTTGAGAAATTCTCTACTCCTTTTTTTGTTCCTTTATTATTTGTAGAACTTTCAACCCTCAATCTTAATCTAAGAGTCTTAATCTTGCAGTGATCACTAGAGAAAAATAGATCCCATTGAAGGTCCTGATAATAAAACCAAGCAAATCATAGTTTTTTTCTCTTTCAGGAGTTCTTAGAGATATCTATATGAAGCAAGGGCTCCAGGAAAGAAGGCAAATAGTGGATATATAAATGTTAAATTGTCTTCACTTTTTCTGATAAAATAGAGAATAACTTATTTAATGTTATAACAGTTCTGTGAAGACCTACAAGACCTTTTAGAACTAACACCCAAAAAAGATGTCCTTTTCATTATAGGGGACTGGAATGCAAAAGTAGGAAATCAAGAAACACCTGGAGTAACAGGCAAATTTGGCCTTGGAATACGGAATGAAGCAGGGCAAAAACTGATAGAGTTTTGCCAAGAAAATGCACTGGTCATAACAAACACCCTCTTCCAACAACACAAGAGAAGACTCTATACATGGACATCACCAGATGGTCAACACCGAAATCAGATTGATTATATTCTTTGCAGCCAAAGATGCAGAAGCTCTATACAATCAGCAAAAACAAGACCAGGAGCTGACTGTGGCTCAGATCATGAACTCCTTATTCCCAAATTCAGACTTAAATTGAAGAAAGTAGGGAAAACCACTAGACCATTCAGGTATGACCTAAATCAAACCTCTTATGATTATACAGTGGAGTAATAAATAGATTTAAGGGCCTAGATCTGATAGATAGAGTGCCTGATGAACTATGGAATGAGGTTTGTGACATTGTACAGGAGACACGGATCAAGACCATTCCCGTAGAAAAGAAATGCAAAAAAGCAAAATGGCTGTCTGGGGAGGCCTTACAAATAGCTGTGAAAAGATGAGAAGCGAAAAGCAAAGGAGAAAAGGAAAGATATAAACATCTGAATGCAGAGTTCCAAAGAATAGCAAGAAGAGATAAGAAAGCCTTCCTCAGCGATCAATGCAAAGAAATAGAGGAAAACAACAGAATAGGAAAGACTAGATATCTCTTCAAGAAAATTAGAGATACCAAAGGAACATTTCATGCAAAGATGAGCTGATAAAGGACAGAAATGGTATGGACCTAACAGAAGTAGAAGATATTAAGAAGAGATGGCAAGAATACACAGAAGAACTGTACAAAAAAGATCTTCACGACCCAGATAATCACGGTGGTGTGATCACTGACCTAGAGCCAGACATCCTGGAATGTGAAGTCAGGTGGGCCTTAGAAAGCATCACTATGAACAAAGCGAGTGGAGGTGATGGAATTCCAGTTGAGCTATTCCAAATCCTGAAAGATGATGCTGTGAAAGTGCTGCACTCACTATGCCAGCAAATTTGGAAGACTCAGCAGTGGCCACAGGACTGGAAAAGGTCAGTTTTCATTCCAATCCCAAAGAAAGGCAATGCCAAAGAATGTTCAAACTACTGCACAAGTGCACTCATCTCACACGCTAGTAAAGTAATGCTCAAAATTCTACAAGCCAGGCTTCAGCAATATGTGGACCATGAAGTTCCAGATGTTCAAGCTGGTTTTAGAAAAGGCAGAGGAACCAGAGATCAAATTGTCAACATCTGCTGGATCATGGAAAAAGCAAGAGAGTTACAGAAAAATATCTATTTCTGCTTTACTGACTATGCCAAAACCTTTGACTGTGTGGATCACAATAAACTGTGGAAAATTCTGAAAGAGATGGGAATACCAGACCACCTGATCTGCCTCTTGAGAAATTTGTATGCAGGTCAGGAAGCAACAGTTAGAACTGGACATGGAACAACAGACTGGCTCCAAATAGGAAAAGGAGTTCATCAAGGCTGTATATTGTCACCCTGTTTATTTAACTTAGATGCAGAGTACATCATGAGAAACGCTGGACTGGAGGAAGCACAAGCTGGAATCAAGATTACCAGGAGAAATATCAATAACCTCAGATATGCAGATGACACCACCCTTATGGCAAAAAGTGACGAGGAACTAAAAAGCCTCTTGATGAAAGTGAAAGAGGAGAGTGAAAAGTTGGCTTAAAGCTCAACATTCAGAAAACTAAGATCATGGCATCTGGTCCCACCACTTCATGGGAAATAGATGGGGAAACAGTGGAAACAGTGTCAGATTTTATTTTTCTGGGCTCCAAAATCACTACAGATGGTAACTGCAGCCATGAAATTAAAAGACACTTACTCCTTGGAAGGAAAGTTACGACCAACCTAGATAGCATATTCAAAAGCAGAGACATTACTTTGCCAATGAAGGTTCGTCTAGTCAAGGCTTTGGTTTTTCCTGTGGTCATGTATGGATGTGAGAGTTGGACTGTGAAGAAGGCTGAGTGCCGAAGAATTGATGCTTTTGAACTGTGGTGTTGGAGAAGACTCTTGAGAGTCCCTTGGACTGCAAGGAGATCCAACCAATCCATTCTGAAGGAGATCAGCCCTGGGATTTCTTTGGAAGGAATGATGCTAAAGCTGAAACTCCAGTACTTTGGCCACCTCATGCGAAGAGTTGACTCACTGGAAAAAACTTTGATGCTGGAGGGATTGGGGGCCGGAGGAGAAGGGGACGACAGAGGATGAGATGGCTGGATGGCATCACTGACTTGATGGACATGAGTCTGAGTGAACTCCTGAAGTTGGTGATGAACAGGGAGGCCTGGCATGCTGCAATCATGGGGTCACAAAGAGTCGGACACGACTGAGTGACTGATCTGATCTGATCTGATACAAAGCAGAGCTGTGTTTAATTCAGCCCACCCTTACTGTGTTGCATTTGGGTATACAGATAAATGACATTTGGTCCCTGATCTCGACCTATTCAAGGTCTCATGGTGTAAACATAAAATGTGAGTCAAGCATACAGGATAAAGCTCTCAGTTCAGTTCAGTCACTCAGTCGTGTCTGACTCTTTGCAACCCCATGAACTTCAGCATGCCAGGCCTCCCTGTCCATCACCAACTTATGGAGTTCACCCAAACCCATGTCCATTGAGTTGGTGATGCCATCCAACCATCTCACCCTCTGTCGTCCCCTTCTCCTCCTCAATCTTTCCCAGTATCAGGGTCTTTTCAAATGAGTCAACTCTTCGCATGAGGTGGCCAAAGTATTGGAGTTTCAGCTTCAACATCAGTCCTTCCAATGCACACCCAGGACTGATCTCCTTTAGGATGGACTGGTTGGATCTCCTTGCAGTCCAAGTGACTCTCAAGAGTCTTCTCCAACACCACAGTTCAAAAGCATCAATTCTTCAGTGCTCAGCTTTTTTCACAGTCCACTTCTCACATCCATACATGACCACTGGAAAAATCATAGCCTTGACTAGATGGACCTTTGTTGGAAAAGCAATGTCTCTGCTTTTGAATATGCTATCTAAATTGGACATAACTTTCCTTCCAAGGAGTTAGCGACTTTTAATTTCATGGCTGCAGTCATCATCTGCAGTGATTTTGGAGCCCCCGAAAATAAAGTCAGCCACTGTTTCCACTGTTTGCCCATCTATTTCCCATGAAGTGATGGGACCGGATGCCATGATCTTCGTTTTCTGAACGTTGAGCTTTAAGCCAACTTTTTCACTCTCCTCTTTCACTTTCATCAAGAAGCTCTTTAGTTCTTCTTCACTTTTTGCCATAAGGGTGGTGTCATCTGCATATATGCGGTTATTGATATTTCGCCCAGCAATCTTTATTTCAGCTTGTGCTTCTTCCAGCCCAACGTTTCTCAATATGTACTCTGCATATAAGTTAAATAAACAGGGTGACAATATACAGCCTTGACGTACTCCTTTTCCTATTTGGAACCAGTCTGTTGTTCCATGTCCAGTTTGAACTGTTGCTTCCTGACCTGCATGCAGGTTTCTCAAGAGGCAAGTCAGGTGGTCTGGTATTCCCCTCTCTTTCAGAATTTTCCACAGTTTATTGTGATCCACACAGTCAAAGGCTTTGGCATAGTCAGTAAAGCAGAAATGGATATTTTTCTGGAACTCTCTTGCTTTTTCCATGATCCAGCGGATGTTGAAAATTTGATCTTTGCTTCCTCTGCCATTTCTAAAACCAGCTTGAACATCTGGAAGTTCACTGTTCATGTATTGCTGAAGTCTGGCTTGGAGAATTTTAAGCATCACTTTATTACGATGTGAGACGAGTGCCATTGTGTGATAGTTTGAGCATTCTTTGGCATTGCCTTTCTTTGGGATTGGAATGAAAACTGCCCTTTTCCAGTCCTGTGGCCACTGCTGAGTTTTCCAAATTTGCTGGCATATTGAGTGCAGCACTTTCACAGCATCATCTTTCAGGATTTGGAATAGCTCAACTGGAATTCCATCACTCCCACTAGCTTTGTTCGTAGTGATACTTCCTAAGGCCTACTTGACTTCACATTCCAGGATGTCTGGCTCTAGGTGAGTGATCACACTGTCATGATTATCTGGGTCATGAAGATCTTTTTTGTACAGTTCTTCTGTGTATTCTTGCTGTCTCTTCTTAATATCTTCTGCTTCTGTTAGGTCCCTACCATTTCTGTCCTTTATTGAGCCCATCTTTGCATGAAATGTTCCCTTGGTATCTCTAATTTTCTTGAAGAGATCTCTAGTCTTTTCCATTCTATTGCTTTCATCTATTTCTTTGCATTGATCACTGAGAAAGGCTTTCTTATCTCTCCTTGTTATTCTTTGGAACTCTGCATTCAGATGTTTATATCTTTCCTTTTCTCCTTTGCTTTTTGTTTCCCTTCTTTTCACAGCTATTTGTAAGGCCTCCTCAGACAGCCATTTTGCTTTTTTGCACTTATTTTTCTTGGGGATGATCTTGATTCCTGTCTCCTATACAATATCACGAACCTCATTCCATAGTACATCAGGCACTCTGTCTATCAGATCTAGTCCCTTAAATCTATCTCTCAGTTCCACTGTGTAGTCATAAGGGATTTGATTTTGGTCATACCTGAATGGTCTAGTGGTTTTCCCTACTTTCTTCAATTTAAGTCTGAATTTGGGAATAAGGAATTCATGATCTGAGCCACAGTCAGCACCCAGTCTTGTTTTTTGCTGACTGTATAGAGGTTCTCCATCTTTGGCTGCAAAGAATATAATCAATCTGATTTCAGTGTCGACCATCTGGTGATGTCCATGCGTAGAGTCTTCTCTTGTTTTATTGGAAGAGGGTGTTTGCTATGACCAGTGTGTTCGCTTGGCAGAACTCTATTAACATTTGCCCTGCTTCATTCTGTACTCCAAGGCCAAATTTACCTGTTACTCCAGATGTTTCTTGATTTCCTACTTTTGCATTCCAGCCCCCTATAATGAAAAGGACATCTTTTTTTTTTTGGGGGGGGGTGTTAGTTCCAGAAGGTCTTGTAGATCTTCATAGAACTGTTCAACTTCTTTAGCATTACTGGTCGGGGCATAGACTTGGATTACTGTGATATTGAATGATTTGCCTTGGAAACGAACAGAGATCATTCTGTTGATTTTGAGACTGCATCCAACTACTGAATTTTGGACTCTTTTGTTGACTATGAGGGCTACTCTATTTCTTCTAAGGGATTCCTGCCCACAGTAGTAGATGTAATGGTCATCTGAGTTAAATTCACCCATTCCAGTCCATTTTAGTTCGCTGATTCCTAGAATATCAATGTTCACTCTTGTCATCTCCTGTTTGACCACTTCCAATTTGCCTTGATTCATGGACCTAACATTCCAGGTTCCTATGCAATATTGCTCTTTACAGCTTCGGACCTTGCTTCTATCATCAGTCACATCCACAACTGTGTGTTGTTTTTACTTTGGCTCCTTCCCTTCGTTCTTTCTGGATTTATTTCTACACTGATCTCCAGTAGCATATTGTGCACCTACCAACCTGGGGAGTTCATCTTTCAGTGTCCTATCTTTTTGCCTTTTCATACTGTTCATGGAGTTCTCAAGGTAAGAATACTGAAGTGGTTTGCCATTCCCTTCTCCAGTGGACCACATTCTGTCAGACCTCTCCACCATGACCTGTCCATCTTGGGTGGCCCCACATGGCATGGCTTACTTTCATTGAGTTAGACAAGGCTGTGGTCCATGTGATCAGATTGGCTAGTTATCTTTGATTGTGGTTTCAGTCTGTCTGCCCTCTGATGCCCTCCCTCAGTGCCTATCTTCTTACTTGGGTTTCTCTTACCTTGGGCGTGGGGTATCTCTTCACGGCTGCTCCAGAAAAACTTTTGACTTTGGTGGACTTTAAATTTCAATAAGTATTGTTTAGTTAGGTGCACATAATCATATAGCATTGATGATTACAAAGTGGCATTGTATACAGACATTTTATCAATCATTAAACAACAAAATTCAAGGGATCTACTTGAAATTTTAAAATTTTTTATGTGGATATTTGTTTCAATACTGTCTCAGTGAAACTTTTTACGTGTGAGATCCCTTTACTTTTTTTGGACTTTATTCTGTAGTGTGAAATAATACTACTTCAATGTATTTCTTTTATTCAGTTTAATGAAGTGACTGACAAGATAGAATATTTGGGTGGTGCCACATGAAGAGTTTTAAAGATGTACAAAGTGATGATTTAATACACATAGATGTTGTGAAAGATTAGCACAATTAAATTAATTGACATTTAAGTCCTCTCATGTAGTTTCTTTTTTAAAATATAAATTTATTTATTTTAATTGGGGGCTAATTACTTTACAGTATTGTATTGGTTTTGCTATACATCAACATGAATCCATCGCAGGTGTACACGTGTTCCCCATCCTGAACCCTCCTCCCACCTCCCTCCCCAATCCTGTATCATGCATCAAACCTGGAGTGGCAATTCATTTCACATATGATATTATACATGTTTCAATGCCATTCTCCCAAATCATCCCACCCTCGCCCTCTCCCACAGAGTCCAAAAGACTCTTCTATACATCTGTGTCTCTTTTGCTGTCTCGCATACAGGGTTATCATTACCATCTTTCTAAATTCCATGTGTGTGTATGCATAGTAACAATTAAGTAGATCCCTCTTAGAAGATTTGAAGAACACAACCAGAATTATTAGCTGTGGTCACCAGGCTGTATATTTGATTCCCAGAACTTATTCATTTTAATAACTGAAAGTTTGTACTCTTTGACAAACATCTCCCTACTTTCACCACCACCAATCCTCACAAGTACAGTTTAATCTATGATTCTAAGAGTTTGATATTCTTAGCTTCCACACATAAGTGAAATAGTTCAGTATCTGACTATGTCTGGTGTATGTATTTTAATAGGCATAATATTCTCCAGTTCCATCCATATTGTCACAAATGGCAGGATTTCCTTGTTTTTGTGGCTGAATAATATCTCATTGTTTATTTACACACCATGTTTTCTTTACCTATTCATCTGTCAACAGACACATCCATCTTTCACTATTTCAGATAATATCACAATGACAAGGGAATTAATATATCTCCTTAAGGTTCTGATTCCATTTCTATGGCATATACCCTGATATGGGATGCTGGATCCTCTGGTAGTTCTATTTCAATTTATTGCAGTTTTTAATTTTTAAAGGAACCTCCATTGTGTTTCCCATAATGGTTGTATAAATATTCATTCCTGCCAACCAAGTGTTCCCTTAAACTTCACATCCTCACTAATATATATATATATATATATATATATATATTTGTTGTTGTTGTTGTTAAATTGCCCAATCATGTCTGAGTCTTTGCAACCCCATGGACTGCAGCATTCCAGGCTTTCCTGTCCCTCACCATCTCCTGGAGTTTGCCCAAGTTCATGTCCATTGCATCAGCGATGCCATCCATCCATTGCATCCTCTGATGCCCTCTTCTGCTTCTGCCTTGGGTCTTTCCCAGCATCAAGGTCTTTTCCAGTGAGTTAGTTGTTCACATCAGGTGACCAAATTAGGAACTTCAGTTTTAGCATCAGTCCTTCTGAAGAGTATTCAGGGTTGATTTCCTATAAGATTGACTGGTTTGATCTCCTTGCTGTCTAAGGGACTCTCAGGAGTCTCCTCCAGCCCCACAATTTGAAAGCAACGGTTCTTCAGTGCTCTGCCTTCTTTACGGTCCAACTTTCACAACCATACTTGACTACTGGAAAGACCATAGCCTTGACTATATGGACCTTTGTCAGTGAAGTGATGTCTCTGCTTTTTAACACACTGTCTAGGTTTGTCCTATCTTTCCTGCCCAGAAACAATTGTCTTCTAATTTCATGGTGGTAGTCACCATCCAGTGATTCTAGAGCCCAAGAAGAGGAAATCTGTCACTGCTTCCATCTTTTCCCCTTCTATTTGCCATGAAGTTATGGGGCCAAATGCCATGATCTGTTTTTTTTTTTTTTTTTTTTAATGCTTATAGTTTTAAGCTGGCCTTTTCACTCTTCTCCTTCACTCTCATCTAGAGGTTCTTTAGTTCCTCTTCACTTTCTGCCATTAAAGTGGTATCATCTACATATCTGAGGTTGTTTCTCCCACCAATCTTGATTCCAGCTTGTAACTCATCCAGCCTGCCATTTCTCATGATGTGCTCAGCGTATAAGGTAAATAAACTTGGTGACAGCAGACAGCCCTGTTACTCCATTCAGGATTTCTAACTGTTGGTTCTTGACCCTCATACAGGTTTCTCAGGAGACAGGTAAGATAATCTTGTAAACCCATCTCTTTAAGAGCTTTCCATAGTTTGTTATGATCCACACAGTTAAAGGCTTTAGCATAGTCAATGAAACAGAGGTAGATGTTTTTCTGGAATTCCCTTGCTTTCTCTATGATTCAGTGAATGTTGACAATTTAATCTCTGGTTCCTCTGCCTTTTCTAAATCCAGCTGGGATGTCTGGAAGTTCTCAGTTCATGTAACGCTGAAGTCTAGCATGCAGGATTTTGAGCATAACTTTACTAGCATGGGAGATGAGTGCAATTGTCCAGTGGTTTGAACACTCTTTAGTACTGTCTTTCTTGGGAATTGGGATGAGGATTAACCTTTTCCAGTCCTGTGGCCACTGCTAGGTTTTGCAAACTTGCTGACATATTGAGTGCAGCACTTTGATAGCATCATCTTTTAGGATTTAAAATAGTTCTACTGGAATTCTATCGCCTCCACTAGCTTTATTGACAGCAGCACTTCCTAAAGCCTACTTGAATTCACACTCTAGAATGTCCAGCTCTGGGTGAGTGACAAAACCATCATGGTTATCTGGGTCATTAAGATCTTTTTTGTACAGTTCTCCTGTGTACTCTTTACATCACTGGTTGATCTCTTCTGCTTCTTTTAGATCTTTTCTGTTTCTGTCCTTTACTGTGCCCATCTTTGGATGAAATATTTCTTTGATATTTCCAGTTTTCTTGAAGATGTCTCTAGTCTTTTTCCTTCTGTTGTTTTCCTCCTTTTCTTTGCATTGTTCATTAAAGAAGGCCTTCTTAGCAACCTAGATGTCCATCAGCAGATGAATGGATAAGAAAGCTGTTGTACATATATACAATGGAATATTACTCAGCCATTAAAAAAGAATACATTTGAATCAGTTCTAATGAGGTGGATGAAACTGGAGCCTATTATACAGAGTGAAGTAAGCTAGAAAGAAAAACACCAATACAGTATACTAATGCATATATATAGAATTTAGAAAGATGATAACGATAACCTTGTATGGGAGATAGCAAAAGAGACCCAGATGTATAGAACAGTCTTTTGGACACTTTGGGAGAGGGCGAGGGTGGGATGATTTGGGAGAATGGCATTGAAGCATGTATAATATCATATGTGAAACGAATTGCCAGTCCAGGTTTGATGCATGATACAGGATGCTCCAGGCTGGTGCACTGGGATGACCCAGAGGGATGGGATGGGGAGGGAGGTGGGAGGGGGGTTCAGGATGGGGAACATGTGTACACCGTGGTGGATTCATATTGATGTATGGGAAAACCAATACAATATTGTAAAGTAATTAGCCCCCAATTAAAATAAATAAATTTATGTTAAAAAAAATTTAAAAAAAGAAGGCCTTCTTGTCTCTCCTTACCATCTATATCTATATAGTAGCCATTCTAACAGATGTGAGGTGATATTTGATTTAGATTTGGACTAGAATTTCCTGATACTAATTGATGTTAAATGTCTTTCCCTATTCCTGGTGGTCTTTTTCTTCTGATCATAAATACCCTTATTTAAAGGGAGGAGTTTAACATAAGAGAAGGTCCCACAGCCAGATCAGGACCCAGTCTTATGTTGAGTTAACAAATTTTCGTGTCAAACATTCCTTATACAGGGATTCCAATTCTTTTACTTCTGCTTTTTAAAAGTAATTCTGGTTCATTATTTTGGCATGTTGAACTATGACTTAATCATGAAAAAGATCAAAATAGAATAATGGAAAATCTGTGGACAGTTTCCTTATCAATGAAATTATGATAGTAATCGAACTTACCTAATAGGACTATTTCAAGAAAAAATTTAAAAAATCATTAATATTCCTTAAACCGTGGTTTTCAGTTCTAGTTGACTGGTTAAGTATATTTATTTTAAAATGCAGTTAGCCCAGCCTCAGCCTCGAACCAGTTCCAGGATCTCTACTCATGAGTTTCTTGGTCTACCTTTAATGAAGCTGGGCTTGATGAGCACTGCCTTAGAATATTGCCCAACACTTGGAAAAAGCTCCATGAATATCATCTACTAATATAGTTATGAATACCATATTTATTTTTAAAACATAATCATTTAATAATATTTGCTTCAAATCTCATATTTTTAAAGAGATTTGAAGCATTACAATAAAATTTAACTTTTCTTGGTGTCTCAGCTTCATCCCATTCCACTGAATACATGTCCCCAAGAACAACTAGTGTCATGAACTGGATAGGTATGTTTCCTTGTCATTGCTAATGTCAATATTCATTTATGTATCCATAACCAGCTTTCATAAAATCTTCTCTAAACAGATTACTATCCATATCGCCCCTGAAATGAACTTGTTTAGCACAATGTTTTTGTGAAGACTCTTTGTGAAATACAAAGAACTACTTTGTTCAGGATGGGGAACACGTGTACACCCGTGGCAGATTCATGTTGATGTATGGCAAAACCAATACAATATTGTAAAGTAAAAAAATAAGAACTAAACATAAAGATTAAAAAAAAAACAAAAGAGGAAATCAAGGGGGGCCAGGTTATTTGTTGAAAGTCATAAAATTGAGATAAAGCAGGATACACACTTCAGGACTTCAAGACCTTCTGACTTAACAACTCTGCTTCCCAAGTTAGTGTCATCACCAAGGCCTTTTCTGAATATGATCTTAGGCCTCACAACGACACAGGATGAATTCAGTTCTGAAATTCATTATCTGTGTCAAAAGTTTCTTAAACTCTCCAAGCTTTAAGTCCTTGTTGTAAATAGGGATCATAAAAAGACTTCTCAGAGATTGTCATGAGGATTAAATGTAGTGAATCTAGAAAATCATTTAATGCAGTATCTGGCACACAGTAAGTGCCCAAGAACTGGATACCAGGCTTGATGCTCTGGACCTGCCACCTTTATAAAAGGAAGCTGGGACTGAACATATGTTGAAGGAGGAAACAAACAGAACAGGCTCCATCTTGAAAGCAGGACTCCATCTTGGGCCAGACTGTGGAGTTTGAGCTATATGCTCAATATCTACAGAAATGACAAACCAAAGGGAAAACCAGACCCCCCCCTGGATGGAAGAGCCCCAGGGCTCGTAGGTAGACTCTCCACCACCTAAAAGAATACCCTAATTATCTGTGTAACCGAACAGAATCAGAAATTCTATTATGCTTATTGGGGTATGACCACAGGCCTATTGATAATTGTCCACGGTTAGCTACCTAGGCTTAAGGCATACGAATCACGGGTTTAAGGCATACAAATCACAGGTTAACTTTGTTTGTATTCTTCTTGTCCACTGTTCAGACTAGTTTCAGAGAATTTGGGGAGGTGGGTTTGAGCACGTGCACTTAGGGTATATATGGTTTTCACAAAAACTGGTCGGGGTTCTTGGCTAGGAGGAGACTCTGCCTTGGGCATGCCAGTGTAATAAACTGCACTCCACTATAAAAAAAAAAAAAAAGAACTACTTCAAAATTTTCCTGACACACATTATTACAAAAGGAAAGAAAATATTTTCATCAGTTCATAAATTTATATTTATATAAACTAATACAAATTTAACAAACTTAAAATATATCTTTCATATGTATCTTAAATGAAATAGTATGTACTTTGATAGCAAAGTGTTAGTCACTCAGTCATGTCTGACTCTTTGCAACCTCATGGACTATAGCTTGCTGGCTCTTATGTCCATGGGGTTTTCCAGGCAAGGATACTGGAGTGGGTTGCCATTTCCTTCTCCAGGGGATCTTCCTGACCCAGGGATCATATCTGTGTGTGTTGCAGCTCCTGCATTGCAGGCGAATTCCTTATCTGCTGAACTATAGGGGAAGTATATTTTAATAGCATTTTATTATTTATTAAATAAATATTTAATTTGCATTATAAGTATTATATTTTTATTTATATCAGGTTCTGATTACAACAAATCTATGAAAATTCTTGTACCATTCTCTGTATAATACAAATGGGAATTTGTATATAATATGGGGGTAATAATTAATTGTTCAAATTCTAACAATTGGTGCATAATCAGTTTTACTAATTTATACTAGTAACTGCCTGTATTTGTTTCAATGCAAAAATCATTTTTGTCAACTGCATCCTTAAGAAGGTATCTTTTACCAACCTAGATGTCCATCAGCAGATGAATGGATAAGAAAACTGTAGTACATATACACAATGCAATATCACTCTGCCATTAAAAAGAATACATTTGAATCAGTTCTAATGAGGTGGATGGAACTGGAGCCTACCATACAGAGTGAAGTAAGTCAGAAAGAAAAACACTAATACAGTATACTAAGGCATATATATGGAATTTAAAAAGATGGTAATGATAACCCGGTATGCAAGACAGCAAAAGAGACCCAGATGTATAGAACAGTCTTTTGGACTCTGTGGGAGAGGGTGAGGGCAGAATGATATGGGAGAATGACATTGAAACATGTAAATTTTCATATGTGAAACGAATTGCCAGTCCAGGTTCGATGCATGATACAGGGTGATCAGGACTGGTGCGCTGGGATAACCCAGAGTGATGGGATGGGGAGGGAGGTGGGAGGAGGGTTCAGCATGGGGAACACGTGTATACTTGTGATGGATTCATGTCACTGTATGGCAAAACCAATACTATATTGTAAAGTAAAATTAATTAATTAATTAAACTGAAAAAAAAAAGATCCTTGAAATCTGTCTTGTGAAAATTTCATAATAGCTGAGCATTTTCATCTTATATAGGAAATTTTTTCAACCTTAGATTTAAAACTAGACAGCAATATGCATGGCTATTCATTAAAAACCCTATAATCCTCCACATCAGGGCCATTAGAGCCTCTCTAAACTCCTGGCTTGTTCTCATGATTTACAGATACATCCCCTGAACCAAAAGAGGATAAAACAGTTCTCTACCATTCTTTCACCTCTTGTACCCAAGTAGGTTAGAAAACAAACACTTCTTAGCTAGATAGAGGTGACTGAGAGTTGGGCAGGAATAAGCAGAAATCACTGCAGATGGTAACTGCAGCCATGAAATTAAAAGACGCTTACTCCTTGGAAGAAAAGTTATGACCAACTTAGATAGCATATTCAAAAGCAGAGACATTACTTTGCCAACAAAGGTCTATCTAGTCAAGGCTATGGTTTTTCCAGTGGTCATGTATGGATGTGAGAAGTGGACTGTGAAGAAGGCTGAGCACTGAAGAATTGATGCTTTTGAACTGTGGTGTTGGAGAAGACTCTTGAGAGTCCCTTGGACTGCAAGGAGATCCAACCAATCCATTCTGAAGGAGATCAGCCCTGGGATTTCTTTGGAAGGAATGATGCTAAAGCTGAAACTCCAGTACTTTGTCCACCTCATGTGCAGAGTTGACTCATTGGAAAAGACTCTGATGCTGGGAGGGATTGGGGGCAGGAGGAGAAGGGGACGACAGAGGATGAGATGGCTGGATGGCATCACTGACTCGACGGATGTGAGTCTGAGTGAACTCTGGGAGATGGTGATGGACAGGGAGGCCTGGCGTGCTGCGATTCATGGGGTCGCAAAGAGTCGGACACGACTGAGTGACTGAACTGAACTGAACTGAAGCAGATCAATGATTGAGTCTTGGTCTTTCACTCCCAAAAGTGGAGTATGTGCAAATCTCTCCATCTCTCTGTGTTTCTGTTCTTTCCTGGAAACAGAGTCCAATATTCACCTCTACAGCATATGTCACACCTAAGGAATATTTGTAGATTGATAAATATGCAATCATTTGTATAAAGAGCTTCAATCATTATTGAGATAGCATGTTTATTAATAAAATAAAGTTCCCCCAATTTAGTGACCTTTCATAGATTATATGGCAGAGAGATCAGAGCCATTTCCTGTCTCAGAGCTGGAGCAGGGATAACATGAAATCTTAAAATGTATCCTAGTCCATGTATTAAGATATGCCATCCCCTTCTTTTCTGACTTTCCCCCCAAGGTTTATGAAACTTACTGCAATGGCTTTTCAATGATTGAATGCTGCAGATGCAATCAAATGGAAAATAATATGTCCCAAAGAAAGCCCATGATACAGACAAAAACAAGCAGTATTTTATCTTTTATCTGGTGTTTTGGGACCTTCTGAAAAGGATGGAAAATACTGGCATGAATGGTCCACTGTATGGAAACCATGTTGCTCTGACATTATTTCTATGAAAAAGAGAATGATTTATTCAGCATTTAATTTTTTTTTAATCCTTGGTGCCTCCTCTGTGGCCACAAGATATAAATGAGGGGAATTAGAAATAAATGAGTCTCAGTCATTTCTCTTCATATGTGAAGAATGTATTTGTATAAACAAAAATAAAATGCCCTGTAAGGGATGTAGCATCAGATCAAGAGATATTTAAATCTAATAACATGAGAATAAGCCTTATCATTATTAGTAACAAAATGTCAAAAATGTATTTTGTCTTCTATACCCATCCATCACATAGTTGTTGCATGGAGGGTGATCATTATTTATTTAGTCCTAATTCAGTGGGTTTGTATCAACAAGAGGGCTTCCCAGGCAGGTCAGCAGTAAAGAATCTGCCTCTGAATGTATTAGCTGCAGGAGACATGGGTTCGATCTCTGGGTCAGGTAGATCCCCTGGAGGAGGAAATGGCAACCCACTCTAATATTCTTGCCTTGGAAATCCCATGTACAGAGAAGCCTGGGCAGAGGTGGGCTAAAGTCATGGGGTTGCAAAGAGTTGGACACGACTATGGAATGGAGCACACAGCATGTATCAGTGAAAAGTCAAGGTAGTAGACAATCTTAAGTCTCACAGATTCTAAGAAATTGTTCCATAACACACTAAGAATTCGTGGAGCACACAGGATTCAAAATCAAGTTTTTCTTCTCTGAGTCTCAAGCCCTAAATGTCACTGTTTTCAGACTTCCTGAAAGTTTTCAGCAAAAGTACGGAGGTATAACTGCAGATACATCTGGCATACATTATTTTGAATTTTTTATTTTCTTGAGTAGGAAAAAACCCAAGACTGATTTAGTCTCCACTTTCATGATTGATTCAGTGGATCGTAAGTACAGAGGTGAAAGTGGAGAGGTGGACAGGACTGTTTGGGTAAAAAGGAAGACTGCTTTGGGTGCCCTGTGTCTGGCATCAGTCTGCCCAGAATGACTGACTTCAAACTTGGCTTTAATACTTTCTAATTCATAACCTGTGGGCTACAGTCCATTGGATCGCTAAGAGTCAGATACGACTGAGCGATTTCACTTTCACTTTTCACTTCCATGCATTGGAGAAGGAAATGGCAACCCACTCCAGTGTTCTTGTCTTGAGAATCCCAGGGATGGGGGAGCCTGGTGGGCTGCCGTCTATGGGGTCACACAGAGTCGGACACAACTGAAGCGACTTAGGAATAGCAGCAACTCATAACCTGATACATGTGATATAAAATGCCATTCTTCTTTCCTCTTATTAAAATTATGATAATGTGGGCTCTTACAATTTGGGAGAGATGATGCAGATGCAATCAAAGAAGAAACATAAAACACATGTCTCAGAGCCTAACACGTGTCTCAGAGCCTTACACTTAGGAAGCCTTGAATAATAGTATCTGATGTTATGGTTAATGTCGTCCTCCTCACCATTGTAATCATTTTCATAACTGTTGGAAGTGCTTAGAGGGAAGTTTACAGAGACCTATTTACTACTACAGATGTGGAGATGCCAGCCAGAGCCATAAACAGTGATGGTGGAAGCAGAATTCTGAATGAGAGTTCTCACACACTGACCAGAGTAAAGAACATAAAGATCATAGGATTCTCATCCGAAATTTGTATACTGGTGCCCTCCCACCTGTCTATCCAACTGTCGTGTTTGCCTTGTTGAGGAAAAGATCATTTTCTCAACACTCGCTTCATCCATGTCTGTCTCCCTCAGCACTTTCTGGGCTGGGCTGCATCTATGCCAGAGCATGACCAAGGAGCTCACTGCCCCTCTCCTGCCTTAAGTGTGATGAAGTCTCAGGGTTCCATCTCAGGATGGGCAAGAAGACAGACTCAGACTGGACCTTCTGATGCAGGCTCCTATGAAGGATGGAGACATAGGTGTGGATTCACAATATTAGAACTGACAAAATAATGAGTTGGAGGAACTGGTCAATTATTTACAATTTTATGCCCAAAGCTCATCATTAACCAGTTGGTCCATATTGTCTCAACCTCTGGAGACTTGTTAATGTTAACAGAAAAAGAAAAGGAGAAAAGTGAATATCCTGAAAAGGGTCTGGGTACCTCTTCCCCTCAGGAGGAAGTTCATTTGGACTCTTGCTTACTTCTAACTTGCAGGCTCTCAATCCAAAATTCAGACTTTCCCCCCTCAATTTAACCTTTCAATATGTGGTTTTGATATCTGCAAATCCATTGTATCAATCATGAAATCTATGCAGCGTGAGGTTTTTGTATCAAGAATGTGATACATTTTCCATTTTCACAGTTAATATTTGTCTCTAAGGATAACTTTTTATTTTCATTTCCCTGCCTTGCTCATCTGCATTAGATATGGTAGACATTATTAAGTTTTTGTTGTTAATTTGAATGAATCTTCATTTCTAATTTTTTTCTATAAATGAATTACATAGCATATTAGAAAACTATTGATTTTCACTTATCATTTAATGACTGATTTTTAAATTAAATGTCAGTGGGCCTTCCAGAAGGTTGCAATCAAGGTGTCAGCCAGGGCTGCAGGCATCTCAAGGTTGGATTGGTAGCTGTCCACTTTCAAGCACACTGATGAAGCTGTTGGCAGAATTCACTTGTTCACAGAATATTGTCCAGAGAATTCCTTCAGTTCCTCAACACATGGCCTCCTGGTGTGGCAGTTGGGTTCTATCAATGTGAGCCATCAAGAACGCACCCATGGCTGATTCACGTCAATGTATGGCAAAAACCACTACAATATTTAAAGTAATTAGCCTCCAATTAAAATAAATAAAATAAATTAATTAATTAAAAAAAAAGAATGCAAGAGAGAGAGTCAGCAAGAAGAAAGCCAGAATTTTATTTACTCTGTTCCCAGTGACTTCCCAATATTTCTTCCACATCCTCATTGTAGGAAGTGGGTTTCTATGTACATCTCACACTCAATGAGAGGGAAATACACAGGTCATGAAACCATGGCTGGGGTCGGTAAGAACATCTCTGATACTGCTCAGCATAGAGGTTTCATCCTCTGTAAGGACTCTGTGCTCCAAGCAACTTAAGCCTCAGGTCCTGTCCATCTGTTTTCCAGCATATTTCCAAATTCATCAAACAACTATGATCTCAACAAAAATTCCCTGGACAAAAGTTAGCATATGGGTAGAATTTTCCCAGAGATCAAATTTCCAACATCTGCTGGATCATCAAAAAAGCAAGAGAGTTCCAGAAAAACATCTATTTCTGCTTTATTGACTATGCCAAAACCTTTGACTGTGTGGATCACAATACTGAAAAATTCTTCAAGAGATGGGAATAACAGACCACCTGACCTGCCTCTTGAGAAATCTGTATGCAGGTCAGTAAGCAAGAGTTAGAACTGGACATGGAAGAACAGACTGGTTCCAAATAGGAAAAGGAGTATGTCAAGGCTGTATATTGTCACCTTGCTTATTTAACTTATATACAGTGTACATCATGAGAAACGCTGGGCTGGAGGAAGCACAAGCTGAAATCAAGATTGCCGGGAGAAATATCAATAACCTCAGATATGCAGATGACACCACCCTTATGGCAGAAAGTGAAGAAGAACTAAAGAGCCTCTTGATGAAAGTGAAAGAGGAGAGTGAAAAAGTTGGCTTAAATCTCAACATTCAGAAAATGAAGATCATGGCATCCAGTCCCATCACTTCATGTCAAATAGATGGGGAAACAGTGGAAACAGTGGCTGACTTTATTTTGGGGGGCTCCAAAATCACTGCAGATGGTGATTGCAGCCATGAAATTAAAAGATGCTTACTCCTTGGAAGGAAAGTTATGACCAACCTAGATAGCATATTCAAAAGCAGAGACATTACTTTGCCAACAAAGGTCCGGCTAGTCAAGGCTATGGTTTTTCCAGTGGTCATGTATGGATGTGAGAGTTGGATTATAAAGAAAGCTGAGTGCCGAAGAATTGATGCTTTTGAACTGTGGTGTTGGAGAAGACTCTTGAGAGTCCCTTGGACTGCAAGGAGATCCAACCAGTCCATCCTAAAGGAGATCAGTCCTGGGTGTTCATTTGAAGGATTGATGTTGAAGCTGAAACTCCAATACTTTGGCCACCTGATTCAAAGAGCTGACCAATTTGAAAAGACCCTGCTGCTTGGACAGATTGAGGGCAGGAGCAGAAGGGGATGACAGAGGATGAGACGGTTGGATAGCATCACTGACTCAATGGAAATGGGTTTGGGTGGACTCCGGGAGTTGGTGATGGACGGGGAAGCCTGGCGTGCTACAGTTCATGGGGTTGCAAAGAGTCAGACACGACTGAGTGACTAAACTGAACTGAGAATTTCCCCTTCACTGGGTACTTCTGCAGAACCTACTCTGCAGCTTCAGGTCATGCAGTCTCAAGTAGACCCTTGATTTCTGATATACCTGGAGAGCCCCTCCATCAACATCAGAACAACCTGTAGCCATTCCATAGATAAATGTATAATAATAAATATTCCCAGTGAATCTGATTGTTTCTAAGTAGAGGCAATGGCAACCCACTCCAGTACTCTTGCCTGGAAAATCCCATGGACGGAGGAACCTGGTAGGCTGCAGTCCATGGGGTCGCACAGAGTCGGACATGACTGAAGCGACTTAGCAGCAGCAGAGATGAATCAACTCACTCCAGAATATATATTTTTTTCAGATTTCTTGGTGTTATTAAACTCTTGAAGATGTTAATAAAATGTGATTTTGGCTTATGTATTTTTTTCTAGTGGATAAGGTGGGATGTAAGTGGATAGTGTTGTGATGGAGCCATCTAAATCCTGTCCATGAAGCCTTCTTGACTCAGAGACCTCTCTGCTGAGAATGCAGAGATTGCTTTATCATTAGGTGACATGAGAAAACTTTAATTTATACAAAAATCAAATGGAGTATAGAGGAAAGGATGCGATTTACCTGTGTGGTGATAAGTGAAAAAGGGTATTTTTAGAGGACATCACATGGCAGATATCTGGGGGTGGATAGGAGAGGGAGAGACTGAATGTTGAGCCATTTAAATAATGAGTGCAGGGCAAAAATGTGCTACTAATCAGAAGTTGTTTCACGTGAATAGAAGGGATAAGGTACTAGGGTCATTGGCAAACATGATTTCCAGGAAATGGGATACGAAAACCAGTGGTGGTTATGTTTGTCCCATGAATGTGACATGTGCTTTGTCCTTTTCCCAATGCTCTCAGAGAATATCCTTTACTAAGTGGAAAGTGAGCAGAGGTGGATTGAAGAAAGTGGAGGTAAGTGTTGGGGACATTTAAAATATTTGTACAATAGAAAAAATAATATTAACTGATCTCATGGCATATTGTGTAGAGGAGATCTGATATTAGGGCCAAAGATGTGTGTACAGGACACAGTGGATGACAAACATAGATATTGATGTTTATGTAGTAAAAATTAGTGATGAGCTTTTTTCAGTTTCTCCTCACATGATGAGTACCTTTTAAGGAAACAGAAATCTTTTCACTGCTTGATGTGAAATTGAGAAATTTCTATCTCATTCCTTATTCATTGTTATTTATAGTAAATTTCAAACACTAACTTTATTCTGTGAGTCTTAATCTTACAGTAACTATGAGAGAGAAACAGATCCCAGTGAGGTTCTTGATAATAAATAGGAGCAAACCATACTTTCCCCCCTCTCTCTCAGGAATTCTTAGATATGTCTGTAGAAGTCAAGGGATCCTAAGAGGAAGAATAAATGTTAAATTGCCTTCACTTTTTCTTATAACATAGTAGAATACTTGTTCAATGTTATACAAAGTAGAGCCATGTCTAATCTCTGCCATTTCTGTGTTACATTTGAGTGTACAAACAAATGATATTCAGCCCCTGCCCTCAACCTGGTAAAGGTCTTATTGTGTAAACAAGAAAATGTCAAGGTCAGTCAGGCATCCGGGATAAAGGGCTAATGGTACACAATTAATTAATTTGAAACACATCAACCTCAGAGTAGATGACAGGAGGGATGTCAACATTTATTTACATATTACCATGTGCACGTATTATCTGCTTAATCCACAAGTGCTTTAAGCTGTATGTGATTAAAAAGGAGGAATCAGAATGCCCCAGAGTAAAAAAATGACTGTTCCACAGGGTTAAAGATTTAGAGGACCTGATGGGGAAAACCAACTTTTCTGCCTGAAAAGCACATAAGTTGAAATGACACATTGACCTATTAAAGTGGTGAATATGATAGTGTACAATTATTGATCTATTAGTAGGTCAAAACATTATTGTAACAAGTACTTTAGGTTACCTCCTTTCTAGCATCTTCTCAGTTAAGAACTTCTTATCACTATTCTACAAATGAGAAAGTTAAACAGAAAGATGTTTTCTTTTATACTCAAGGTCACAATTTGCAAAATCAGGTAACTTATGAATTCCAAGATGTTCACTGAAAATTACCTTCATTATCAGGAGGCGATGAGGATGGTGCATAGGAGAACCCTGAACACACTTCCCCATGGAACACATCAAAAATGTGGAGATATTCTTACAAAAACCAAACTGGAAACTTCACAAACACACTTCTATCTTAAAAGCTTTTGCACAGTGCAGGAAACTATAAACAAGGTAAAAAGGCAATCCTTGGAATGGGAAAAAATAATAGCAAAAGAGACAACTGACAAAGGATTCATCTCCAAAATATACAAGTAGTTCATTCAGCTCAATACCAGAAAAACAACCCAATCAAAAAGTGGGCAGAAGACCTAAACAGACATTTCTCCAAAGAAGACATATAGATTGCTAATAAACACATGAAAAGATGTTCAATATTGCTCATTATTAGAGAAATGCAAATCAATATTACAATGAGGTATCACCTCACACCAGTCAGAATGGCCATAATTGAAAAAATCTACAAACAATAAATACTGGAGAGAGTGTGGAGAAAAGGGAACCCTCTTGCACTGTTGATGGGAATGCAAATTGATACAGTGACTTTGGAGAAGAGTATGGAGATTTCTTAAAAAATTAGGAATAAAACTACCATATAACCCAACAATCTCACTATTGGGCATATACCCTGAGGAAACCAAATGAAAAAGACCCATGTACCCCAGTCTTCATCTCAACACTATTTGCAATAGCTCGGACATGGAAGCAACCTAGA
This sequence comes from Bos indicus, assembly GCF_029378745.1. Classification (NCBI taxonomy): domain Eukaryota; kingdom Metazoa; phylum Chordata; class Mammalia; order Artiodactyla; family Bovidae; genus Bos; species Bos indicus. The sequence goes on along the minus strand of NC_091766.1, from coordinate 13,741,764 downwards.
TGTTCATCAATAGATGAATGGATAAAGAAGTTCTGGTACATATATACCATGGAATATTACTCAGCCTTAAAAAGGAATACATTTGAGTCAGTGCTAGCTAATGAGATGGATGAACCTAGAGCCTGTTATACAGAATGAAGTAAGTCAAAAAGAGAAAAACAAATATTGTATATTAACACATATATATGGAACCTAGAAATATCTAGAACCTATCTGCAGGGCAGCAACAGAGACACAGATATAGAGAACAGACATGTGGACATGGGGGGAAGGAGAAGGGTGGATGAACTGAGACAGTAGCATTAAAACATCTACACTACCATACGTAAGGGCTTCCCTTGTAGCTCAGTTGGTAAAGAATCTGCCTGTAGTGTAGGAAATGCAGGTTCGATCCCTGGGTTGGGAAGATCCCCTGGAGAAAGAAATGGCAACCCACTCCAGTATCCTTGCCTGGAAAATCTCATGGACAGAGAAGCCTGGTGGGCTGCAGTCCATGGGGTCGCAAAGAGTCAGGCATGATTGAGCAACTAACATGTAACACCATATGTAAAACTAGACAGCCAGTGGAAATTTGCTGTATCATGCATGGAGCTCAAATCTGGTGCTCTGTGACAACCTAGAGGGGTGGGACGGGATGGGAGGTGGGAGGGTGGTTCAAGAAAGAGGGGACGTACATATACCTATGACTGATTTATGTTGCTATATGTCACAAACCAACAAAATATTGTAAAGCAATTATCCTCCTATTAAAAATAAATAAATTTAAAGAACAAACAAACAAAAACAATGTTTTGTGGCAAGAAAAAAAAAGAAACATACTTCTGAAGAAAAAAGAATTTAAAGAAATACCCACATGGAGTTGGGTAGGAAGGTGGGAGAAGTGTTCAGGTTGGGATCTGTGCCTCTAGGATGTGACACAGAAGAGAAGGAGTGTGATATAACACAGGCTGGGGTATCCTTCCTGGGGAGTGAGGGGTTTGAACCACATTTTGGGCACCCGAGCCTGGGGTCTGACATTGGGAAGCGAAATCTTCACCTCACACCTGTTAAAGTGGCTATTATCAAAAAGATAAAAGTTAACAAATGCTGGCAAATATGTGCAGAAAAAGGAATCCTCATGCACTGTTTATGGGAATGTGCAGCCCACTACCAACAACAGAGCAGAGTTCCTCAAAAATCTTAAATAGAACTATCGCATAATACAGCGATTGTGTGTCCATACATAATATGGACATAATATCGCATAATACACCTGGGTGTGTGTCCAAAGGAGATGACATAACTATCTCAAAGAGATAACTGCATCCCCATACTCACTGAAGAATCATTCACCAGAGCAAAAACTGGAAACAACCTAGTATCCATGAATGAATTAAGGATAAAGAAAATGTGATAGATATTCAGCACATACAATGGAATATTATTCAGCCATGAGAAAGCAGAAAACTATGCTATTCATTACAATATGGATGAATTACATTCATTACAATATGGATGAATTTAGGGGCATTATGCTAAAAGAAATAAGTCAGACAAGGAAAGACATGGAATGTATGGTTTCCCTTATCTGTGGAATCTGAATTACTGAACTCATAGAAATAGAGTTTATTTACTCCCATTTGACCAATTGTGAATGTTGTGGAAAAACATTTCATGAATGTTGTAGTACATCTAGATTAGTATTCTGGTGTGTACTTTCATTTATAATATTTTTAGATTTAAATTTCCTTTAATCATTTGATGTGAGGATTTAATATTATTTAATAAGAAAATAAGAGGTTGTAAATTTAACAGAACATAAAGTAGAAATTAAACTACACAAACACATACACATATACACTCAAAGTAGGATTACTTGGATTTTTTCCAAGATTCGTTGACTATCACTTTGTTGTTGCTCAGTTGTTAAGTGGTGTCCGACTCTTTGTGACCCCATGAACTACAGTAAACCAGGCTTCCCTGTTCTTCACTATCTGCTGGAGGTCACTCAAACTCATGTCATCTGCATAAGTGGATATACTGATATACTATTTTAGTAATTTTTAATGAGTGCTATTTCTTCCCAAAATCTAATAGGAATCTATCCTATGTCAAGTGTATCTTTTCTTTAATATCAAAGTTACTCATCAGTGGAGCTTGTGGTGATCTTAAGTGGTAAAATGCAAAGTAAATTAAACTAGTTTTGCATAATATTATTTTCAGATGGCCAATATTACCACTACAAAACAATGTGTGACGTATCTATGAAGTGATGGATAGTCATCTTGTAGAACTCAACAGGAACACTAAGACTCGAGTTATTGGACAGAAAGCCATGGTATTCAAATGAAGCTCTAACCAGGCTGTTTCTAGTATTAATAAAAGGAATAAACTCCCCTTTGTTGACAACTGGGCTATTTGCACTCCTAAGTAATGTGAAAGAAGATAAACTTATTGTGAAGACTGGGGTGACTGAATGTACCTTGGATATCATTGGAGTCACACAGCAATTGAAATATGACATCGCCAACCTATTTTCCAAGTGCATACCCCAGACTAAGACATATTTTTGACAACCTTTCTTCCCTGTGCACATTTTGCATCTTCAATTTCAGATGCCTCAAAATACACTTTTTCAAAACAATCAATACTGATTTTAAAAAAATGTTTTGCTGTGTCACCTTTTAGTCACATCTTAGTTGTGGCACTTGGGTTATCTAGTTCTGGCACATGGGCTTACTTGCCCTGTGGCACGTGGGATCTCAGATCCCTGACCAGGGATTGAACCTGTGTCTCCTGCATTGGAAGGCGGGTTCCCAACCACAGGACCACCTGGGAAGACCCCAAAATATACTTTTGTACTCATGCTACAATTTCAGTTGGGGTTCAGTCAAGAAAAGAGAAACCAATTAGTCATTTTAATAAAGAGAATTTAATACAGAGAGTCAGCTAAAGAGATATTGAAAGACTGAAAATTTAAAAAATGTAAAGTAATAACATAGCCATCATAAGTGAAGGAAGACTTGATTTGAGGGGCATGAAGGGAACACTTTAGCTCTTAGGGCAAAGAGAATTTTACTGACCACTGTTGAATATATGTAAGACGGAAGAAGATGAAAAATAGTGATTTCAAGAGCCCCACCCCAAAGCAAAGCCTAGTATGATGTAGAGAAGCTAAGTGAAGAAAATGATCAGAAATAACATGGTAAACACATTGCCTATTACTACATCAGGGTCTTCATAGCTTCCCCTCTGAGCTCTGTTCTCTTCTGGATGTTCAGCATTTGTTCATGAGCAGTTAGGACCCAAGGTATACAGGTCACCTTTGAATGAAAGATCTGATTTGAGTTGGTAGTTTTCAACCTTGGCCATATACCAGAAACACTTGAGTGCTTTTAAAATTCCTTATGCTCAGACCACACCCAAGTCTAATTAAATCAGAATATTTGATTGTGGTTAGACCCAGTGAACAGTATTTTGAAGTCCCCAGATGATTTCAATAAAACCCAAGGCTGAGAAGCAGTGACACGAATATTCACACATAACCTATGTAAACAAATTTGAAAAATAGAATTTACTGCAGAAAATACACAAGAGCTGTGAAAAACTTATAAATTTTCAATATATTAAAAGGGAATTATTCATCTTTTGAGGATGCTTGGGCCACAAAAGATAATCTGTATAATCTCTGTAGAGGCAGTAAGATTCAGTCAAAGCAGTAATGGACTCACAGAGAGAATAGACTTATGGACAGTAGGGGACAGAGAATAGACTTATGGACAGTAGGGGACAGAGAATAGACTTATGGACAGTAGGGGAAGGAGAGGGTGGGTTGAATTGAGAGAGTAGCATGGACAGTAGGGGACAGAGAATAGACTTATGGACAGTAGGGGAAGGAGAGGGTGGGTTGAATTGAGAGAGTAGCATGGAAATATATACATGACCATAGGGAAAACAGATACCAAGTGGGAATTTGCTATGTGACACAGGGAGCTCAGCCCAGTTCTCTGTGACAACCTAGAGAGGTGGGATGGGGTAGGAGATGGGAGTGGGGTTCAGGGGGAGGGGACATATGCATACCTATGGCTGATTCATGTTGATGTATGGCAGAGGCCAACACAATATTGTAAAGCAATCACCTCCCAATTTAAAAAAAAGAAAAAAAAATATTCAGCCAAGGAATGATTTTGATGCACAAGAATCCTAGAAATCTCACCCATCACATTAAAGACATAAAAGAAAAGTAATATTTAACTATGAGGTTAAGCAAAAGGAGAAGTAAAGCCATGAGAGCTACAAAAACTGATGTATGAGAGAGGTAGAATTTTCAGGTCTAGATTTAATCTTGCTACATTTTGCAACCTACCCTCCAAATGGATAACACAGGTACTAAGTGTAGAACATTTTGCTGAGAAACCTCCGAATGGCCCTTTTGATGTCCTTGTTCCTCAGACTGTAGATGAAGGGGTTCAGCATGGGAGTGAGCACAGTGTACATCACTGAGGCCACTGCAAACTTCCTAGAAGATTGTGAGATGGCTGAACTGAGATACACATCAATGCTTGTTATGTAAAATAAACAAACAACTGCCAGGTGAGAACCACAGGTGGAGAAGGCTTTATTCGTGCCACCTGATGAGGGGACTCTCAGAACAGAGGAGAGAATTTTACAGTAAGAGAAAAAGATCCCTGAGATAGGAAGAAAACCGAAGATGGCACCAGCAGTATACATGACTATGTTATTGGTGAAAGTGTCACAACAGGCAAGCTTGAGGAGTTGAGAAGGGTGACAGAAGAAATTAGAGATTTCTACATCTTTGAAGCAGGTGAGTTGAAGCACAATCCAATTGTGCAGCTGTGACTCCAAAAGACTAACAAAAAAAGACACCAAAACTAAGAGACAGCAGAGGCGTGGGTTCATGATGGCCATGTAGTACAGTGGATGACAGATGGCCACAAACCGGTCATAAGCCATTGCAGTGAGAAGAGTACTATCCATACATCCAAAAAGGAGAAAAATAGACATCTGTGTCAGGCAGCCTTCATAGGAGATGACTCTGCTGTGAGTTTGGATATTCACAATCATCCTGGGGACTGTGGTGGAGACCAAACCAATGTCAGCCAAGGACAGGTTGGAGAGAAAGAAGTACATGGGGGTGTGGAGGTGGGGGTCAGAGGTGACAGCCAGGATGATGAACAGGTTTCCTAAAATGGTGACCAGGTACATAGACAGGAAGAGGATAAAGAGCAAAGGCTGTAGTTCTGGATCATCTGAGAGGCCCAGGAGGAAGAATTCTGAGACACTGGTTAGATTTCCAGTTCTGTGTAGATTAGACACCTTTGGAAAAAATAAAAGAGGGCTGAAAAAATAGGAATTAAGTAACGGGCCTTGCACACTGTGTCCATATTTTGGATTCAAGCAATTCATTTCTAAGATCATACACCCCAGTTCCTTCAGCAATATTTCTCATTATATAACTGTCATTATTATGACAGTTTCTATCTGCTTAGAACTGTTTCCTCATTGATTTCTGTGTTATTCACCTCTGTCTACAAAGTCTTATTTTATAAGACTTCACTGAAAGATGAAAGGGAACAAGCACATTAGAGGTAATACAGCCATATCCATGATCTCAGTTAAATACAGCTTACTTTTTTAGACATAATACAGAATGAGAAACTTCCCCCTTTAAGGAAAAATATAATTTCAATTTAAATAGACTTAGATATAGTTATATTTTATTCAAATGCAATTCTAGATATTTCTTTTATTTAGAATATTTACAGATCTCTATGAAACACAGGACTATGTCATCTAGATTCTAAATTAAAGCTGAAGTTCATAATCAGAAAATATTTTATATGCTATTCAAAGTTTTATCATTATTTGGTTTCTCTGCCTTCCCTCTTTCGTGAAATGAGTGATTACTCAAATCTCAGGGTTATGTTTTAAAAGCCACTTAATATATACTTCATATCTTTGACTATGGTGGACTTCAAATTTCAATCAGTATGGTTTATTTTTTTTATGTTGAGTCATTTATTGTAAGATAATTAATTAAGTGCACATAATACAGCATTCGTGACTATGAAGATGTTATCAGTGTACCAAGGATTGTCAGTGATTAAATGGTAACAAAATTTAAGAAACCTACTTGAACTTTTTTATTTTATTTTTAAATTAATTTTATTTTATTTTTAAACTTTACATAATTGTATTTTTTTGCCAAATATCAAAATGAATCCACCACAGAGCAGAAAAAGAAATAAAAGGAATCCAAATTGGAAAAGAAGAAGTAAAACTCTATTTGCAGATGACATGATCCTCTACATAGAAAACCCTAAAGACTCCACCAGAAAATTACTAGAACTAATCAATGATTATAGTAAAGTTGCAGGATATAAAATCAACACACAGAAATCCCTTGCATTCCTATACACTAATATTGAACTTTTTTATTTTATACAGGCTTATTTGTTTCAGTCCAATACCATCTCAGTAAAATGTCTGATATGTGAGACCACTTTACTCTTTTTGGACCCTATTCTGTACTGGCAGATTAACTACGTCGTTGTTTTTCTTTTTTCAGTTTACTGAAGTTGACTGACAAAATTGCATATATTTGGGTTGTGCAATGGGAAATTTCTTAAAAGATGTCCAAAATGATGATTTAATATATGTACACATTGTGAATGGTTACCATAGTCAGGTTAATTAACATATCTGTCACCTCACATCTTTTTTATTTGTGTGTGTGTGTTTATAGTAATAGTTAAGGAAATCTCTATTAGCATATTTCAAGAATATAATACAAAATTATTAGCTATAGTCACCAGGCGGTGTACTAGCTCCCCAGAATGTATTCATTTTATAACTGAAAGTTTGTACCCTTTGACCAAAATCTCCCTACTCTCTCCACCAGCATCTCCTCACAACTACAGTTCTAATCTATGGCCCTAAGAGTTTGATTTTCTTAACTTCCACACATAAGTGAGATCATATGATATTGACTGTCTATGTCTGTTGTATGTATTTTAATAAGCATAATATTCTCTAGGTCCACCCATGTTGTCACAAATGGCAGAATTTCCTTCTTTTCCTGGCTGAATAATATTTCATTGCTTACATATACACACATATATACATACTACATTTTCTTTATTCATCTTTCAACAGACACTTTAAGTGTTTTCATGGTTTCACTATTTCAAATAATATCATAATGACATGTAAAAGCAGATTATCTCTTCTTTGGCATATATCCTGAAGTGGGATTGCTGTATCCTATGGTAGTTCTATTTCAATTAGTAAGTTTTTGTTGTTAAGGAACCTCCCTTCTCTTTCCTGTAATGACTGTACCAATATTCATTCTCACCAACCACACACAACAGTTCCCTTATCTCCACATCCTCCAAGGAACATGTCTTTTTTTTCTTTATAATAAACATCTCAACATATGAAAAGTGGTATTTGATTGGGTTTTTGACGTGAGTTTCCTGGTATTAGCCATGTTGAGCCCATTTTCATGTACCAGGTGGTCTTCCTTTCCTGGTCTAAACCCTCCTATCTATGGTTGACAAATTTGGCACCTGGGAAAGTTCCCACAACCTGCCTTATGTCTACTAACAGATTTTCATGTGAGTCCTTCCTGACCAAGAGATTGCAATTCCCTTGATTCTGCTGCCTCAAAGTAATTCAGGTTCATTATTTTGGCATGCCATACTATGATTTAATTGCTGCTGCTGCTAAGTTGCTTCAGTCGTGTCCGACTCTGTGTGACCCCATAGACGGCAGCCCACCAGGCTCCCCCATCCCTGGGATTCTCCAGGCAAGAATACTGGAGTGGGTTGCCATTTCCTCCTCCAGTGCATAAAAGTGAAAAGTGAAAATGAAGAGGCTCAGTCATGTCTGACTCTTAGCGACCCCTTGGACTGTAGCCCACCAGGCTCTTCCGTCCATGGGATTTTCCAGGCAAGAATACCAGAGTGGGTTGCCATTGCCTTCTCCCATGATTTAATTGAGAAACATTCAAAATAAATAATATAAACACATCTGGGAAGATTCCTTATCTGTCAGTTAGACAATAATTGAACCTATCTAAGAGGACTGTAGATGGGGGAAACAGTGGAAACAGTGTCAGATTTTATTTTGGGGGGCTCCAAAATCACTGCAGATTGCAGCCATGAAATTAAAAGACACTTACTCTTTGGAAGGAAAGTTATGACCAACCTAAATAGCATATTCAAAAGCAGAGACATTACTTTGTCAACAAAGGTCCATCTAGTTAAGGCTATGGTTTTTCCAGTAGTCATGTATGGATGTGAGAGTTGGACTGTGAATAAAACTGGGCACCGAAGAATTGATGCTTTTGAACTGTGGTGCTGGAGAAGACTCTTGAGAGTCCCTTGGACTGCAAGATTCAACAAGTCCATTCTAAAGGAGATCAGTCCTTGGTGTTCATTGGAAGGACTGATGCTAAAGCTGAAACTCCAGTACTTTGGCCACCTCATGTGAAGAGTTGACTCATTGGAAAAGACCCTGATGCTGGCAGGGATTGGGGGCAGGAGGAGAAGGGGACGACAGAGGATGAGATGGCTGGATGGCATTTCCGACTCGATGGACATGAGTTTGAGTGAACTCCAGGAGTTGGTGTTGGACAGGGAGGCCTGTCAAGCTGCGATTCATGGGGTTGCAAAGAGTTGGACATGACTGAGTGACTGAACTAAACTGAACTGAACTGAAGAGGACTACTGGGCTTCCCAGGTGGTTCAGTGGTAAAGAATCCTCCTGCCAATGCAGGAGTTGTGGGTTCGATCGCTGGGTTGGGAAGATCCCCTGGAGAAGGAAATGGCAACCCAGTCCAGTATTCTTGCCTGAGAAATCTCATGGACAGAGAAGCCTGATGGGCTACAGTCCATAGGGTTGCAAAGAGCTGGACACCACTTTAGCAACTAAACAGCAGCAGTAGCAGAATGGATTATATGACAGAAGAGTTCAAAGCCTTTCCTGTGCCAGGACACCAGAGCATGGAATGATAAGAAAATTTTAAAATATGTCTCTGCAAGTGCAGTAAAATGTACTGTCCCCATATTTTCTGACTCTTTTCCCCCTATACTTATAAAAACTTCTGAAATGGTGTTTTGATCATTGAAATCTGAAGATTAAATGGAAAATAATAGGCCCCATAGAAAGTCCATGGCATAAAAACAAATACTATTTTATTTTGTCTCTAGTCCTATGGGATATTCTGAAAAGGATGACAACACTGGCATGAATGGTGCACTATGCAAAAGCTATATTGCCCACACTTTGTTTCTGTGAAAACTGGAAGGGTTTATTCAACACTTAACTGAGTTTTTTTTTTTTTTTTTTTTTAATTCTTGGGGCCACTTCTGTGCTATCAAGTTATAGGCTCTGGGGAATCAGAAATAAATGACCCTCACTCAGTTCTCTTCATATTTGAAGGATATACTTGTATAAACAAAAATAAAATGTCCTGTCAGGGATATAGGGAAACCATAACATCAGATCAACAAATGTTTAAATCTGATGATGTGAGACTTACCATAATCATTATTAGGAACAAAATATCAAAAAGGTATTTTGCACTTTCTTTATGCATCCATCACATAGTTATTGAACAGAGGGCAACAGTTATTTGTTTAGTCCTAATTCAGTGGGTTTGTATCAATGAGGAATCAACCCAGTTGATAATCCTAAATCTCACAGATTCTAAGAAATTTCCCCATAGCACACGAAGAATTGGTAGAGCTATAGGATTCAAAATTCCATTTTTCTTCTCTGAGTCCTGCCCTAAATTTCACTGTTTTCAGACTTACTGAAAGTTTTCAGCAGGAGTACAGAGGTATAACAACAGATGCACCTGGGGTATATTATTTTGAACTGTTTTCAGTTTCCAGAAACCAAGACTCTGATATTTATGTCTCTTTTCATGATTGATTCAGTTGATTATAAATACAGAGGAGAAAGTGGATAGATGATGTGAAATCAAGGAACAGCATCAACAGAGAGATCTACCCTGAAAATTTCAGGTGCCAATTATTTCTTTGACCTTTGCCTGTGATCTCAGATATTCCTCCTAAAGTTGATGCAGCAAGTGCTACCCACTCCCTTCTTCTGTGTCCTCCAGAAAACTCCAAGGGAAGTGGCATAATGAGCAGGGAGTCTCTACCAGGGCTGACAGGGAAGTGACGGGACTGGGTGAAAACAGAAAAATAGCCCAGGTGCTCTGTGTCTGGAATCAGCCTTCCCAGGGTGACTGGCTTCAAAGAGGTTTTAACATTTTCTACCTCATGACGTGATACATGTGACATAAAATGTGCTTCTTGAGGAGCTGTGAAGACATGTGGAGGAGTGCACCCCTCAACTGTTGCAGCCCCTCTGCCCTGCATTCACCATGTTTCTCCGCACCCAGGGGGGGAGCCGGCCAGCCCAGGCTTCAGGCATGTGCCAGGACCTGCCCTTCAGCAGCTCCCGTGCCTGGGACCTATGCCTGGCTGCCTTGCCTGCAGCCCACCAGACTCACACATCCCTGGAGGTGAGCCTAGGGCAGGCAGTGAAAAAAAATATTGTCCTTCTTTCTTCTTAATAAAATAATAATAACTGTGGCTTTGTAATAGATCCTGAAGTCATGTAGGTTGATTCCTCCAGTTGCATTCTTTTTTCTCAAGATAGCTTTGGCTATTCGAGGTTTTTTGTATTTCCATACAAATTGTGAAATTATTTGTTCTAGCTCTGTGAAGAACCGTTGGTAGCTTGATAGGGATTGCATTGAATCTATAAATTGCTTTGGGTAGTATACTCATTTTCACTATATTGATTCTTCCAATCCATGAACATGGTATATTTCTCCACCTATTAGTGTCCTCCAAAGGAGGCAAGAATATACAATGGATTAAAGACAATCTCTTTAACAAGTAGTGCTGGGAAAACTGGTCAACCACTTGTAAAAGAATGAAACTAGAACACTTTCTAACACCATACACAAAAATAAACTAAAAATGGATTAAAGATCTCAACCTAAGACCAGAAACTATAAAACTCCTAGAGGAGAACATAGGCAAAACACTCTCCGACATACATCACAGCAGGATCCTCTATGACCCACCTCCCAGAATATTGGAAATAAAAGCAAAAATAAACAAATGGGACCTAATTCAACTTAAAAGCTTCTGCACAACAAAGGAAACTATTAGCAAGGTGAAAAGGCAGCCTTCAGAATGGGAGAAAATAATAGCAAATGAAGCAACTGACAAACAACTAATCCAAAAAATATACAAGCAACTCCCACAGCTCAACTCCAGAAAAATAAATGACCCAATCAAAAAATGGGCCAAAGAACTAAATAGACATTTCTCCAAAGAAGACATACAGATGGCTAACAAACACATGAAAAGATGCTCAACATCACTCATTATCAGAGAAATGCACATCAAGACCACTATGAGGTATCATTTCACACCAGTCAGAATGGCTGCGATCCAAAAGTCTACAAGCAATAAATGCTGGAGAGGGTGTGGAGAAAAGGGAACCTTCTTACACTGTTGGTGGGAACGCAAACTAGTATAGTCACTATGGAGAACAGTGTGGAGATTCCTTAAAAAACTGGAAATAGAACTTCCTTATGACCCAGCAATCCCACTGCTGGGCATACACACTGAGGAAACCAGAAGGGAAAGAGACACGTGTACCCCAATGTTCATCGCAGCACTGTTTATAATAGCCAGGACATGGAAGCAACCTAGATGCCCATCAGCAGATGAATGGATGAGAAAGCTATGGTACATATACACAATGGAGTATTACTCAGCCATGAAAAAGAATACATTTGAATCAGTTCTAATGAGATGGATGAAACTGGAACCTATTATACAGAGTGAAGTAAGCCAGAAAGAAAAACACCAATACAGTATACTAATGCATATATATGGAATTTATAAAGATGGTAACAATAACCCTGTGTACGAGACAGCAAAAGAGACAGTGATGTATAGATCAGTCTTATGAACTCTGTGGGAGAGGGAGAGGGTGGGGATATTTGGGAGAATGGCACTGAAACATGTATAATATCATGTATGAAACGAGTCGCCAGTCCAGGTTCGATGCACGATACTGGATGCCTGTGGCTGGTGCGCTGGGACGACCCAGAGGGAGGGTATGGGGAGGGAGGAGGGAGGAGGGCTCAGGATGGGGAACACAGGTATACCTGTGGCGGATTCATTTCTATATTTGGCAAAACTAATACAATATTGTAAAGTTTAAAAATAAAATAAAATTAAAAAAAATAATATGTGCACTTATAATTTGGAAGAGATGATGCAGATGTAATCAACCAAGAAACACAAAAACACACCCCAGAGCCTGACACTTAGGAAGCCTTGAATAACAGTACCTGATACTTTAATTAATGTCATCCTACTCAGTCTCCCCATGAATGCTTTCATAATGAATTGAAGTGCTCAGGGGAAGGTTACAGAGACCCATTGGCTGCTTTGTTGGGTGGGGTGCCAGCCAGAGTCAGAACCAGTGATGGTGGAAGCAGGACTCTGAATGAGAGTTCTCACACCCTAACTGGAGCAAAGATCGTGAAGATCACAGGGCTCTAATCTGAAATTTGTATACTGGTGTCCTCCCACCTGTCTATCCCAACTGTTACATTTGTCTTATAGTGGAAAAATTCATGTTCTCAACATTCCCTTCATCCATCCCTGTCTTACTTACTGGGCTGGGCTGCATCTCTGCTAGAACATGACCAAGGAGCACAGACTCACTGCCCGTCTCCTGCGTGGTGTGTGATGAAGTCTCAGGGTTCCTCCTCAGGATGGTCAGGAAGACACACTCAGGCTGGACCTTCTGATGTGGGTTCCTACAAAGGATGGAGACATAAGAGTGGACTCACAATATTAGAACAGGCAAATTAGCGAGCTGGAGGCACTGACAGTTATTCACAATGGTATGACCTTAGGGATCAGTGCTCAAAGCTCATCATTCACCAGTTGGTCCATGTTGGTCCAGTCTCTGGAGACTCGTTAATATTAATGCAACAGGAAAAGGAGAAAAGTGAATGTCTTGGGAAGGGTCTAGATCTCTCCTCTTCTCAGGGGGTTGTTTACTTGTACTTGTTGCTTCCTACTTCCAAGTTGTAGGATGATGACATAAAATTCAGACTTCTTTTCCTCAGTTTAATCATGTGATGTGTGATTTTGATATTTGTAAATCCATTTTATTAATCATGAAATCTATGCTGTATTATGCCTTCTATACCAAAAATGTGATGCACTTTCCATTTTCTCAGTTAACATTTGTCTCTAAGTATAAATTTTTATTTTCATTGTCTTCAGTTCAGTTCAGTTCATTCGCTCAGTCATGTCCAACTCTTTGCGACCCCGTGAATTGCAGCACGCCAGGCCTCCCTGTCCATCACCAACTCCAGGAGTTCACTCAGACTCACGTCCATCGAGTCAGTGATGCCATCCAGCCATCTCATCCTCTGTCGTCCCCTTCTCCTCCTGCCCCCAATCCCTCCCAGCATCAGAGTCTTTTCCAATGAGTCAACTCTTCACATGAGGTGGCCAAAGTACTGGAGTTTCAGCTTTAGCATCATTCCTTCCAAAGAAATCCCAGGGCTAATCTCCTTCAGAATGGACTGGTTGGATCTCCTTGCAGTCCAAGGGACTCTCAAGAGTCTTCTCCAACACCACAGTTCAAAAGCATCAATTCTTCGGCACTCAGCCTTCTTCACAGTCCAACTCTCACATCCATACAAGACCACTGGAAAAACCATAGACTTGACTAGACGAACCTTTGTTGGCAAAGTAACGTCTCTGCTTTTGAATATGCTATCTAGGTTGGTCATAACTTTTCTTACAAAAAGTAAGCATCTTTTAATTTCATGGCTGCAGTCACCATCTGCAGTGATTTTGGAGCCCCAAAAAAGAAAGTCTGACACTGTTTCCACTGTTTCCCCATCTATTTCCCATGAAGTGATGGGACCAGATGCCATGATCTTCGTTTTCTGAATATTGAGCTTTAAGCCAACTTTTTAACTCTCCTCTTTCACTTTCATCAAGAGGCTTCTTAGTTACTCTTCACTTTCTGCCATCTTTAGTCCTTGCTTTGGATAGCATTTTGTACTGTGAAGATTTATAGATTTTTATTTCTCTAATTTGAATGAGTCTTGTCTTCTAAGTTTTTCTTCAATGGAATTACGTTGCCTTATTAGGAAAATCTTTTTCATTTTTAACAATATTTTATTACACTGTAGGTGATTTACAATGTTGTGATAGTGTCAGGTGTACAACGAATTGAATCAGTTATATACAAACATGTACCCACTCTGTTCGGAGAAGGCAATGGCACCCCACTCCAGTACTCATGCCTGGAAAATCCCATGGATGGAGGAGCCTGGTAGGCTGCAGTCCATGGGGTCTCTAGGAGTCGGACATGACTGAGCGACTTCACTTTCACTTTTCACTTTTCACTTTCATGCACTGGAGAAGGAAATGGCAACCCACTCCGGTGTTCTTGCCTGGAGAATCCTGGGGACGGGGGAGCCTGGTGGGCTGCCGTCTATGGGGTCGCACAGAGTCGGACACGACTGAAGTGGCTTAGCATCTCACCCACTCTGTTTTAAATTCTTCTCCCATATAGATCATTACAGAATATTGAGTAGAGCTCCCTGTGCTGTACAGTAAGTCCTTATTAGTTATCTATTTTATATATAGTAGTGGGTATATGTCAATCTCAATCTCCCCTTTAACCCATTCCCCCTTACTCCATAGTAACTGCAAGTTTAGTTTCTGCATCTATAACTCTATATCTGTTTTGTAGATAAATTCATTTGTACCTTTTTTTTTAGATTTCACATATAAGTGATATCATAATATTTGTCTTTCTCTGTCTTACTTCACTGACTATGACAGTCTCTAGGTTCATCCATATTGCTGCAAATATTTGACATTATTTCACTGTTTTTATGGCTGAGAAGTATTCCATTATATATATGTGCATTTGCAACATCTGTTTTATCTATTCCTCTGCTGATGGACATTTAGTTTACTCCCATATCCTGGCTATTGTAAATAGTGCTGCAATGAACATTGGGGTGCATGTGTGTTTTTGACTTATGGTTTTTTCCTGATATATGCCCAGGAGTGGGATTGCTGGCTTATATAGTAGTTCTATTTTCACTTTTTTAAGGCACCTCCATACTGTTCTTCATAGTGGCTTATCAGTTTACATTCTTACCAACAGTGCAGGAAGGTTCCTTTTTCTCCACACCTTCTCCAGCATTTATTGTCCATAGACTTTCTAATGACAGACATTTTGACTGCTGTGAGGTGATACCTCATTGTAGTTTTGATTTGCACTTTCACTTTTCACTTGCATGCACTGGAGAAGGAAATGGCAACCCACTCCAGTATTCTTGCCTGGAGGATTCCAGAGATGGCGGAGCCTGGTGGGCTGCCATCTATGGGGTCCCACGGAGTCAGACACGACTGAAGCGACTTAGCATAGCATTAGCATAATAATTATTGATGTTGAGCATCTTTTCATGTGTTTGTTGGCCATCTGTATTTTTGGGCTTCCCTCATAGCTTAGTTGGTAAAGAACCTGCCTGCAGTGCAGGAGACCTGGGTTCGATCCCTGGATTGGGAAGATCCCTTGGAGGAGGAAATGGCAACCCACTCCAATAGTCTTGCCTGGAAAATCCCATGGACAGAGGAGCCTGGCAGTCTACAGTCCATGGGATCATAAGAGTTGGACACGACTTAGCAACTACACCACCATGTCTTCTTTGGAGAACTGTCTGTTAGGTTCTACCCATATTACTGACAGAGAAGGCAATGGCACCCCACTCCAGTACTCTTGCCTGGAAAATCCCATGGACGGAGGAGCCTGGTAGGCTACAGTCCATGGTGTCGCTGAGGGTCGGACACGACTGAACGGCTTCATTTTCAGTTTTCACTTTCATGCATTGCAGAAGGAAATGGCAACCCACTCCAGTGTTCTTGCCTGGAGAATCCCAGGGACGGGGCACCCTGGTGGGCTGACATCTATGGAGTCACACAGAGTCAGACATGACTGAAGTGACTTAGCAGGAGCATATTACTGATTGGGTTTTTTTTTTTTTTTTAATTGAGCTGCATGAGCTGCTTGTATATTTTGGAGATTAATCCTTTGTCAGTTGCTTCATATGCAAATATTTTCTCCCATTCTGAGGATTGTATTATTGTATTGTTTATGGTTTCCTTTGCTGTGCAAAAGATTAATTAGGTCCCAATTCTTTAGTTTTGTTTTTAATTTCACTACTCTGGGTGATGGGTCCAAAAATGTCTTGCTGCAATATATGTCAAAGAGTGTTCTGCCTTTGTTTTCCTATGAATGTTTCATAGTGTCCAGCATTACATTTAGGTTTTTAATCCATTTTGAGTTTCTTTTAGTGTATGGTGTTAGAAAGTTTTCTAATTTCATTCTTTTGCATGTAGCTGTTCAGTTTTCTCAGCACCACTTATTGAAGAGACAGTCTTTTCTCATTGCATATTCTTGCCTCCTTTGTCTAAGAAAGGTGACCATAGGTGTGTGGGTTTATCACTGGGCTTTCTATCCTATTCCTTTGAGGTACAGGTGGTGTTAGTGGTAAAGAATCCACCTGCTAGTGCAGGAGACATAAGAGACCAGGGTTCAATCCCTGGGTTTGGAGGATCGACTGGAGGAGGGGATGGCAACCCACTCTAGTATTCTTGCCTGGAGAATCCCATGGACACAGGAGCCTGGTGGTCTACAGTCCATAAAGTTGCAACGAGTTGGACACGACTGAAGTGACTTAGCACCTGCATGCCATTACCATATGTTTTGATTACTGTAGATTTGTAGTATGATCTGATGTCAGGGAGCCTGATTCCTCCAGCTCTATTTTTGCTTTCTCAAGATTGCTTTGTCTATTTGAGATCTTTTGTGTTTCCATACAAATTGTAATTTTTTTGCTCTAGTTCTAGTAAAATGTCATTGGTAATTTGATAGGAATTGCATTGAATCTATAGATTGCTTTGGGTAGTATAGTCATTTTCACAATATTGATTCTTCCAATCCAAAAACATTGTATATCTCTCCATCTGTTTGTGTCACCACACATGTATTGATTCTCTGTTATTTATTTCTTTATTTTTGATGCACTATGCAGCATGTGGGATCTAAGTTCCCTGACTAGGGATCAAACCTACAGTCCTTTGAAGTCTTAACCACTGGACTGCTTAGGGAAGCCCCCCTGAATGGACTAATTTCTTAAATAGACAATTCTCCCAAGGATATACACAAATGGCTAACAGGTATCTGAAAAGTTGCTCAGTATCACTATTCATCAGGGAAATGCAAATCAAAACCACACAGAGATATCACTTCAGACCTGTAAGTATGGCTAAAAAAGAAAAGAAAAGAAAAGAAGACAAAATCCATAAGACAACAGTGCTGGCAAGGATGTGGAGAAATTGGAACCCTTATGCATTGTTGGTGTAAATAAAAAATGTGGCAACCACTGTGGAAAACAGTATGAAGCATCCTTAGAAAATTAAAAACAGAACTGCTATATGATCCAGCAATTCTATCTCTCAGTATTTTATCAAAAGATTTGAAATTGCGATCTCAAAGAAATAGTAGCATTTCTATGCTCATTGCTGCACTACTCATAATAGCCTAGATCTGGAAACAACTTAACATCATAGACAGATGAAGGAATTAGGAAATGGGAATACTCTTCAGCCTGAAAAAAGAAGGAAATCTTGTCATTTGCAACAACATGGGTGACTTTAGGATATTATGCTAAGAGAAATAAACTAATCACAGAAAGACAAACACTGCCTAATTCTACTTACATAATTTGTCTAACAGAGTCAAATTCACAAGATCATAGAGTAGAATGGTGGCTTCCAGGGGCTGAGGGGAGGAGCAAATGGAGAGTTACTACTTAAAGGGCATAAATCTTCAGTCAATTACAATTGATAAGCTCTAGAGATCTGCTCTACAACATTGTACATACAGTTAACAATAATATATGAACACTTTGAGATTTGTTAAAAGACAGATCTCATGGTAAGTGTTCCTTTCACAATAAAAAAAGAGTTGTCCTTAGAGACATGAACATTACCTTTCAGTTAATATTTCAGGACATATACCATCAGATTCTTGATGTAGAAGACCTAATTTTCTCTAAATTTCTTGGTCATTTGAATACATTTGATGATGATAAACTCATATTTTGATGTATGTTAATTAATTGCTATTGAAGTATGGTTGCTTTACAATGTTGTGTTAGCTTCTAGTGTATAACTGAGTGAATCAGTTATACAGATACATATATCCTTTTTTTAGATTCTCTTCCCATTTAAGTGATGTGCTAAGTTGCATCAGTCATGTCCAACTCTTTGCAACCCCAGGGACTGTAGCCTGCTAGGCTCCTCTGTCTATGAGGACTCTCCAGGCAAGAATACTGGAGCGGGTTGCCATTTCCTTCTTCAATTTAAGTAATGTATGTTATTTTAAAAAGTAAGTCTGTGGAAATATAAATTGGTGCAGACATACTGAGAACAGTATGAATGTTCCTTAGAAAACTAAAAATAAATTTACTATATAATTCAGCAATCCCACTCCTGGGCAAATATCCAGGGATAACTTTAACTCAAAAAGATACATACATACATACAATGTTCTTAGCAGCACTATTTACAAAAGACATGACATGGAAACAACTTAAGTGTCCATTGACGGATGAATGGATAAAGAAGATGTGGTATACTCAAGGGAATATTGCTCATCCATAAAGAAGAATGAAATAATGCCATTTGCAGGAACATGGATGGACCTAGAGATAATCATACTAAATGAAGTTAGTGAGACAGAGAGAAACAAATATCATATGATATCACTTAATGTAGAATCTCAAAAATGATGCAAGTAAACTTATTTACAAAACAGAAATAGAATCATAGACATAGAAAACAAACTTATCATTACCAAAGGGAATAACAGCAGTGGGGGTGGAGAGATAAATTAGCACTTTGAAATTTACATGTACACACTACTATATATTAAATAAACATCCAAGGACCTATTGTATATAGCACAGGGAACTATATTCAATATCTTGTAATAACCTATAATGGAAAAGAATCTGAAAAAGGGTATACACACACACACACACACACACACACACACACACATATATATATATACACATATATATATACATCACACATATGTGTATATAACTGAATCACTTTGCACTATACCTGAAACTAACACATACACATATAGTAAGTCTGAATTTTTCATTAAGGGGTATGAAACCTGAAAGTCAGAAGGAGAAGTACAGGCAAGATTTCTCCTAAGAAGTGGAAATCCTTAGTCCCTACAAAGAGCATTTACTTTTCCTATAATCCAGTACAATTAACATCAACAAATCCTCAGAGACTGAGATAACATGGACAAATTTGGCTAATTAGGAGCTCTGTGCATCAAATCTTCAAGCCCACACAACTTCAAATAATCAGCCTGTGCTGTGCAAGCTTTCAGTTTGCAAGTCCTTGTATAGTTGCACCTGTATGTGTGTCTTCTATTCCCAGAGTCATTGTATGCATCAAGGGTTTCAGGTCTAATTCTGTCTTTCTGCCAGTCCAGAGAATGAAGCCTGAACCTTCATCACTTACCAAGAATGGGAAGGGCAGAGGATTGTTAGTCCTTTGTGATGAGCCAGCATAAAGGAGGTGCAGTACAGTGAGTGCCACTGGAGATACTGGATACGGGAAGGCCTGGTGGAGGGTTGTATCTTGATCATCAGCATAAGAAGCACAGTGGTAGTAGAAGATGGTAGGTCACCATAGGCAGTCAGCTCAGAGGCCCATGGAGTTTATGGTATTGGTTCTGGTGGGGATTCTGGGACTTTTATTTAGATTTCTGTTTTTCTCCCACATGGACTCTAGTGCCCATTGGCATCTATCTCACTGGAGCAGGAAATGAGTCCCTGTAAACCATCCCTTGTGGGCCCAGTGGTTAGAAGCCCATATTTCTGCTGAAGGGGCACAGGTTCGATCCCTACTCATGGCCTAAGCTGCATGGAATAGCCAAAAAAAAAAAAGACAAAAAAAAAAAAAAAAAAAACAAAACACAAAACATAAAACAAAAACAAACAACTGTCCCTTAAGTATTTCAAAGTGTCAGTGATCATGAAAGTGATGATGAAAATGAGCAGGAGAATGATGTCAGCTACACATATTTTGAACTTCGGTACTGTAGAAGCCTCTTGAGAGTCCCTTGGACAGCAAGGAGATCAAACCAGTCAACCCTGAAGGGAATCAACCCTGAATAGTCATTGGAAGGACTGATGCTGAAGCTTAAGCTCCAATACTTTGGCCATCTGATGTGAAAAGCCGACTCCATGGAAGAGACCCTGATGCTGGGAAAGACTGAAGACAAAATCAGAAGGAGGTGACAGAGGATGAAATGGTTGGATGGCTTCATTGAATCAATGGAAATGAGTTTGAGAAAGCTCTGGGAGATAGTGAAGAACAGGGTAGCCTGGCATGCTGCAGTCCAAGGGGTTGAAAAGAGCTGGACATGACTAAGCAACTGAACAACAAGCTATAGACTTGGTATCATGAACCTTTATTAATGATTCCCTGTTGTTGCTTTGTCGCTAAATTGTGCACAATATAATTTAAAATCCTGTCTGCTCTACTTGCTATCTAGAAAAATGGAACAAGTACTTAGTACCTCTGAACCTCCATATTGTTATCTGAGTTGATTCCTGGTTGATAAGGGTTCCCAAGTCCAAGCTTGCTCTGCTCACCACAGTTCAGTTCAGTTCAGTCGCTCAGTCGTGTCTGACTCTTTGGGACCCCATGAATCGCAGCACACCAGGCCTCCCTGTCCATCACCAACTCCCGGAGTTCACCCAAACTCATGTGCATCAAGTCGGTGATGCCATTCAGCCGTCTCATCCTCTGTCGTCCCCTTCTCCTCCTGCCCCCAATCCTTCCCAGCATTAGGGTCTTTTCCAATGAGTCAACTCTTCGCGTGTGGTGACCAAAGTATTGGAGTTTCAGCTTTAGCATCAGTCCTTCCAATGAACACCCAGGACTGATCTCCTTTAGGATGGACTGGTA
The DNA here is from genome assembly GCF_029378745.1 of Bos indicus. Taxonomy (NCBI): domain Eukaryota; kingdom Metazoa; phylum Chordata; class Mammalia; order Artiodactyla; family Bovidae; genus Bos; species Bos indicus. The sequence goes on along the minus strand of NC_091766.1, from coordinate 13,720,609 downwards.
GAACTGGACATGGAACAACAGACTGGTTCCAAATAGGAAAAGGAGTACGTCAAGGCTGTATATTGTCACCCTGCTTATTTAACTTATATGCAGAGTACATCATGAGAAACACTGGGCTGGAAGAAACACAAGCTGGAATCAAGATTGCCAGGAGAAATATCAATAACCTCAGATATGCAGATGACACCACCCTTATAGCAGAAAGTGAAGAGGAACTCAAAAGCCTCTTGATGAAAGTGAAAGAGGAGAGTGAAAAAGTTGGCTTAAAGCTCAACATTCAGAAAAGTAAGATCATGGCATCTGGTCCCATCACTTGATGGGAAATAGATGGGGAAACAGTGGAAACAGTGCCAGACTTTCTTTTTTGGGGCTCCAAAATCACTGCAGATGGTGACTGCAGCCATGAAATTAAAAGACGCTTACTCCTTGGAAAGAAAGTTATGACCAACCTAGATAGCATATTAAAAAGCAGAGACATTACTTTGCCAACAAAGGTCCATCTAGTCAAGGCTATGGTTTTTCCAGTGACCATGTATGGATGTGACTGTTGGACTGTGAAGAAAGCTGTTCACCACATGATAGGCCAATAAAACCTAGATGAGGTGTTGGGACAAGGAGGGGACTTCATTCATGAGCCAGCTGACAGAGAAGATGGCAGTCTAGTGCCTCAAAACAACCATCTTGCTGGGAACTCAAAATCAGGTTTTTTTATGGATCAGAGATAGTGGAGGGGTGGTGGTGGTGGTGGTGGTATTGAAGAAACAAAGTAAACAGACAGTTCAATCCTTGCAAATGTCTCCTAGAATGGCAAGCCTCAGGCAGGGGGATGTGTGAATTTGACTTCCTTACAAGTCATTTCATGGGTGGTATGAAATGGAATATCTCTTCTCATATCAACCAACAAATATGTCATATCTATCTGTGACTCTGGCCTCCCCAAATGTGAATTTCTGGGCCACTCCTGTAAGCAGTAGAGGAAGGGCACCATGCCCTTTGCCACACAAAGAATTTAAGAATATGTCACAGTCCTTCACAGGTGGGTTGGGTCAGGTTATCTCCCTGAGGCAGGCCATTATGTACATATAACTCAGAAGCAGCACGATAAGGGTTAAAGTCACAGATCAGATCCGGTGTGAATTCAAAATTAACTCTTCGTGATTACAATACCATTCCACTGAGTAAGAACTAAATAAACAATACTACCTATATGATTTAACTATGCTTACAATAAGGCCAAAATTTAAGGTTCATATGATTTGACTGAAACATTCTGTGACCTGACAGTTTGGTTTTTAATGGATACCTGACAAATCATGTTAGTTTTTCTTTTTTCTTTTTTGGTTGTGCTGCATGGCTGTGGGATCCTAGTTCCCTGACCAAGGATTGAACAAGGGCCCTTGGCAGTTAAAGCATGGTGTCTTAGTCACTGGACAGCCAGGGAATTCCCGAAACATTTAAGTTTCATCCCTATGTAAGTGGATAATGACTACTTGGAGGAAATGACTCAGTCACATTTATTTCTGATTCTCCAGAGTTTAGTCTTTGGCAAAATGTAGGCAACAATTGTAAGGTAAGGGAGTTAGAGAAGGCAAGGTTCGAGAAAAAAACAAAACAAAACAAAAACAAGACCAACACTTTACAGGAACAGATCACTTTTAATGAGGTGAGAAGGGGCAGCAGTCAGATTAGTGGGCTGCTGCACTAAATGGAGAAGAGAGTAGGTATATATAGAAAACATATATATGTGGAGAAACATTGTTTTGAGGAGGTCTGTTTTTCCTCCTGATTATTTTTGATTAGTTAGCTTTAAACAACTGGGGAAAGGAATTCCTGAGACCGGTTGGAGACTGGGATCCTCTGGGAGCTGAACATAATCTTATTGTCCATTCCTGTCTTTGGGGGAGAAAGTTCTTTATAGAACTTTGTATTGAATGGTGGAGAGGACCTGAAGGGGAGTTTTAACTCCAGGCTATTTTGAGCAGTGTAGCTTTCCTTCAACAATAATGCCCACCCCCCCCCCATCCCCCCCCCCCCAAAAAAAAACAACCCCCAAATATGGTAAATATTGAATAAACCTTTCTTTGGTTCACAGAAACAGAGACTAGTCAACATGGCTTGCATGCACTGGTGCTTTCCAGTCCATGCCTATGGGGTGTCCCATAGAACAAAAGACAAGCTAAAATAGCGCTTGTTTGTGCTGTAAACTAAAAAATATAGTCACAACTAAAAGTAGAGAGTTATTTTATTTGGTGGGAATGTTTAGGAATTTGAGCGTGGGAGACAGCATCCCAGTAACTTGAGAAAACTGCTCCAAGGAGGCAAGTTCAGTCGCTCAGTTGTGTCCGACTCTTTGTGACCCCATGAACCACAGCACACCAGGCCTCCCTGTCCATCACCAACTCCTGGAGTCCACCCAAACTCATGTCCATTGAGTCGGTGATGCCATCAAACCATCTCATCCTCATCTCATCCCCTTCTCCTCCTGCCCGCAATCTTTCCCAGCATCAGGGTCTTTTCAAAGACCTTTGCATCAGGTGGCCAAAGTGTTGGAGTTTCAGCTTCAACATCAGTCCTTCCAATGAACACCCAGGATTGATCTCCTTTAGAATGGACTGGTTGGATCTCCTTGCAGTCCAAGGGACTCTCAAGTGTCTTCTCCAACACCACAGTTCAAAAGCATCAGTTCTTCAACGCTCAGCTTTCTTTATAGTCCAACTCTCACATCCATACATGACCACTGGAAAAACCATAGCCTTGACTAGACGGACCTTTGTTGGCAAAGTAATGTCTCTGCTTTGTAATATGCTGTCTAGGTTGGTCATTGGAGAAGGCAATGGCACCCCACTCCAGTACTCTTGCTTGGAAAATCCCATGGACGGAGGAACCTGGTAGGCTGCAGTCCATGGGGTCTCTAAGAGTCGGACACGACTGAGAGACTTCACTTTCAATTTTCACTTTCATGCATTGGAGAAGGAAATGGCAACCCACTCCAGTGTTCTTGCCCGGAGAATCCCAGGGACAGGGGAGCCTGGTGGGCTGCTGTCCATGGAGTCACACAGAGTCGGACATGACTAAAGCAACTTAGCAGCAGCAGCAACAGGTTGGTCATAACTTTCCTTCCAAGGAGTAAGCGTCTTTTAATTTCATGGCTGCAATCACCATCTGCAGTTAATTTTGTAGCCAAGAAAAATAAAGTCAGCCACTGTTTCCACTGTTTCTCCATCTATTTGCCATGAAGTCTGCATATAAGTTAAATAAGCAGGGTGACAATATACAGCCTTGGCATACTCCTTTTCCTATTTGGAACCAGTCTGTTGTTCCATGTCCAGTTCTAACTGTTGCTTCCTGACCTGCATACAGATTTCTCAAGAGGCAGGTCAGGTGGTCTGGTGTTCCCATCTCTTTCAGAATTTTCCACAGTTTATTGTGATGGGAAGGCGAAATACAAGTTTGCAGGCTATATACAAGTCTGCAACAAAGGGAGCAGGCAGTCTGAACATCAGAGATCAGACAGCAAATTAAGGAATTTAGCATTCTATATATGGGGAGGTGCAAGCCTCCAGGATCAGCGAATTCATTCCTTTCATATGTACCTCAGCCCTCTGGGACCAAATCTTGTTTCTTTGTTCACCTTAAGGAGTGGCAATGTGGCAGAAGGCTGCTTCTTGCATTTCCCTGCCCTCCCATTCCAGTATTCTTGCCTGTGAAATCTCATGGACAGAGAAGCCTGGCGGGTTACCATCCTTGGGGTTGTAGAGTTGGACAAGACTGAGCGACTAAACACAGCACAGAACCCCTCCCAGCTCCTCAGCAATCACTGTGGGGGTGTTGGTGGTGGTGTATCACAGTTTTGGGAGCCCTCATCCACATTTGGGGGCAAGAAATTGCTGATGTCTGTGCCATTTATAGTTTATTGATATGTCAAGAGATATTTTCATTTCAGAGGGAGAAGTCTATTTCTTATTCAATATATTTCATTAAGAGTGCTTGTGCTTAGTCTCAATTGTGTCTGACTCTTTGTGACTCCATGAACTGTTAGGGGAAGCACACTGACTGAAACTGCCCACCTTGGCCAGACACCATAGTAACCGTTTGCATGAGTTGTTTTACAACAGGAGGTCCTGGTAAGGAACACGGAACTAATAAGCCACCACCAACTGGAAGAGTTTGGGAAAGTTCAAAATGTGACACCACGTGTCCAATTACCTCCCAGAATACTTCTCATTGGCATCCATCTTGGCTGAGCAATGCGTGCACCACCAGGAAGGACTCAGAATGAATGACCAAAGAAAACCCAGAAACTTATCCATTCACCATAAAACCTGAGACTACGAGCCATGTGGCAGAGTAATTCTCCTGGGTTCCCTTACCCTACTGCTCTCTGCCCGGGTGCTCCTTCCCAATACCATCTCTTGCTTTGTCAGTAAATGTGTCTCCTCAGATCATTCATTTCTGTGTTAGACAAGAGTCTGCTTTTGGGCCCTGGAAGGTGTCGCCTTCCTGCAACAGACTGCAGCCCATCAGGCTCATCTGTTTCTGAGGATTCTCCAGGGAAGAATACTGGAGTAGGTTGTCATGTTCTTCTCCAGGGGGTCTTCCCGACCCAGGAATTGAACCTGGGTCTCCCACATTGCAGGTGAATTTTTTACCATCTGAGCCACCAGAGAAGTTTATTGCTGTGATCATAGATTGTTATCATAAAAGTTCCTTGCTTTCCTAACATTCTTCAGGCCAGTGTAATGAAAGAGGTGAATAACATAGAAACCATTGAAAAAACAGTTACAAGGAAAAAACAAAACAAAAACAAAACTGGATTTGAGACACTCAGAAATATTGCTGAGGTACCAGGACATATTGCCTCAATACTCAGTTATAAAGTGGAGCATATTTGGGTCAGTTCTATTGACATGAATGAACCCAGAGCCTATTATACAGAGTGAAAGAAAGAGAAAGACAAGTACTGTATATTAATGAATATATATGGAGTTTAGAAAGATGGTACCAACACTCCTACATGAAGGGCAGCAAAGGAGACACAGACATAAAGAACAGACTTTTAAACCAAGAGTGAATATTTTGTTTGTGAATTGCTTGAATCCAAAATGTGGACATAGTGCTGCATGGCCATTTACTTGTTTCCTTTCTTTCAATCTTCTCTTCTTTTTCAAAAGGTGTCAAAGCTATATGGAGCCACAGAATCTAACAATTGACTCAGAATTCCTTTTCATGGAACTCTCAGATGATCCAGAACTGCAGCCTTTGCTCTTTATCCTGTTCCTGTCCATATACCTGGTCACCGTGCTGGGGAATCTACTCATCATCCTGGCTGTCACGTCTGACCCCCATCTCCACACTTTCATGTACTTCTTCCTCTCGAACCCATCCTTGGCTGACATCGATTTCACCTTCACCACAATCTTGAAAATGATTCTGGACATTCAGACTCATAGCAGGGTCATCTCCTATGCAGGATGCCTGACACAGATGTCCTTTTTTATGCTTTTTGGGTGTTTGGATGGTCTCCTCCTGACTGTGATGGCCTATGACCAGTTTGTAGCCATCTGTCACCCTCTGCATTACTTGGACATTGTGAACCCACGTCTCCATGGCTCATTGGTTTTGGTATCACTTTTCATCAGTTCCTTGGTTTCCCAGATGCACAATTCCATGGTGATAAAACTCACCATGATAAAACTTCATAAATGTGGAAAAACTTCAAAGATGTGGAAATAAAACTTCAAAGATGTGGTGATAAAACTTCAAAGATGTGGAAATTTCTAATTTCTTCTGTGACCCTTCTCAACTCCTCACCCTTGCCTGTTCTGACCCTTTCACCAATAACATAATCATGTATTTTTGTTGGTGCCATCTCTCGTTTTCTCCCTATATTGGGGATCTTTTTCTCTTATTGTAAAATTGTCTCCTCTATTCTAAGGGTCCCCAGGTCAGGTGGGAAGTATAAAGCTTTCTTTTTTTTTTTTTTAATTTTTAAAATTAATTTTATTTTATTTTTAAACTTTACATAGTTGTATTAGTTTTGCCAAATATCAAAATGAATCCACCACAGGTATACATGTGTTCCCCATCCTGAACCCTCCTCCCTCCTCCCTCCCCATACCATCCCTCTGGGTCGTCCCAGTGCACCAGCCCAAGCATCCAGTATCGTGCATTGAACCTGGACTGGCATCTCGTTTCATACATGATATTTTACATGTTTCAATGCCATTCTCCCAAATCTTCCCACCCTCTCCCTCTCCCACAGAGTCCATAAGACTGTTCTATACATCAGTGTCTCTTTTGCTGTCTCGTATACAGGGTTATTGTTACCATCTTTCTAAATTCCATATATATGTGTTAGTATACTGTATTGGTGTTTTTCCTTCTGGCTTACTTCACTCTGTATAATAGGCTCCAGTTTCAACCACCTCATTAGAATTGATTCAAATGTATTTTTTTTAATGGCTGAGTAATACTCCATTGTGTATATGTACCACTGCTTTCTTATCCATTCATCTGCTGATGGACATCTAGGTTGCTTCCATGTCCTGGCTATTATAAACAGTGCTGCGATGAACATTGGGGTACACGTGTCTCTTTCCCTTCTGGTTTCCTCAGTGTGTATGCCCAGCAGTGGGATTGCTGGATCTTAAGGCAGTTCTATTTCCAGTTTTTTAAGGAATCTCCACAATGTTCTCCATAGTGGCTGTACTAGTTTGCATTCCCACCAACAGTGAAAGAGGGTTCCCTTTCCTCCACACCCTCTCCAGCATTTATTATTTGTAGACTTTTGGATCGCAGCCATTCTGACTGGTGTGAAATGGTGCCTCATAGTGGTTTTGATTTGCATTTCTCTGATAATGAGTGATGTTGAGCATCTTTTCATGTGTTTATTAGCCATCTGTATGTCTTCTTTGGAGAAATGTCTATTTAGATCTTTGGCCCATTTTTTTTTTTTTTTTTTCAGGTTAGGGGTAAGTTTCTTTTTCTTTCTTTCTTTTTTTTTTTTAATTTTACTGTGCTTTGCTTTAGTGAACTTTATAGATACATGTTTTTTTTTTTTTTTTTCCTTGTTAATTTTCTGTTTAGTTGATCTATCCATAGGTGTGAGTGGGGTATTAAAGTCTCCCACTATTATTGTGTTATTGTTAATTTCTCCTTTCATACTTGTTAGCATTTGTCTTACATACTGCAGTGCTCCCATGTTGGGTGGATATATATTTATAATTGTTATATCTTCTTCTTGGATTGATCCTTTGATCATTAGGTAGTGACCGCCTTTGTCTCTTTTCACAGCCTTTGTTTTAAAGTCTAATTTATCTGATACGAGTATTGTGACTCCTGCTTTCTTTTGGTCCCTATTTGCATGGAAAATCTTTTTCCAGCCCTTCACTTTCAGTCTGTATGTGTCCCCTGTTTTGAGGTGGGTCTCTTGTAGACAACATATGTAGGGGTCTTGTTTTTGTATCCATTCAGCCAGTCTTTGTCTTTTGGTTGGGGCATTCAACCCATTTACGTTTAAGGTAATTACTGATAAGTATGATCCCGTTGCCATTTACTTTATTGTTTTGGGTTCGAGTTTATACACCATTTTTGTGTTTCCTGTCTAGAGAATATCCTTTAGTATTTGTTGGAGAGCTGGTTTGGTGGTGCAGAATTCGCTCAGCTTTTGCTTGTCTGAAAAGCTTTTGATTTCTCCTTCATACTTGAATGAGATCCTTGCTGGGTACAAGAATCTGGGCTGTAGGTTATTTTCTTTCATCATTTTAAGTATGTCTTGCCATTCCCTCCTGGCTTGAAGAGTTTCTATTGAAAGATCAGCTGTTATCCTTATGGGAATTCCCTTGTGTGTTATTTGTTGTTTTTCCCTTGCTGCTTTTAATATTTGTTCTTTGTGTTTGATCTTTGTTAATTTGATTAATACGTGTCTTGGGGTGTTTCGCCTTGGGTTTATCCTGTTTGGGACTCTCTGGGTTTCTTGGACTTGGGTGATTATTTCCTTCCCCAGTTTAGGGAAGTTTTCAACTATTATCTCCTCAAGTATTTTCTCATGGTCTTTCTTTTTGTCTTCTTCTTCTGGGACCCCTATGATTCGAATGTTGTAGCGTTTAATATTGTCCTGGAGGTCTCTGAGATTGTCCTCATTTCTTTTAATTCGTTTTTCTTTTATCCTCTCTGATTCATTTATTTCTACCATTCTATCTTCTAATTCACTAATCCTATCTTCTGCCTCTGTTATTCTACTATTTGTTGCCTCCAAAGTGTTTTTAATTTCATTTATTGCATTATTCATTATATATTGACTCTTTTTTATTTCTTCTAGGTCCTTGTTAAACCTTTCTTGCATCTTCTCAATCCTTGTCTCCAGGCTATTTATCTGTGATTCCATTTTAATTTCAAGATTTTGGATCAATTTCACTATCATTATTTGGAATTCTTTATCAGGTAGATTCCCTATCTCTTCCTCTTTTGTTTGGTTTGGTGGGCATTTATCCTGTTCCTTTATCTGCTGGGTATTCCTCTGTCTCTTCATCTTGTTTAAATTGCTGAGTTTGGGAGTCCTTTCTGTATTCTGGCAGTTTGTGGAATTCTGTTTATTGTGGCGTTTCCTCGCTGTGTGTGGGTATGTAGAGGTGGCTTGTCAAGGTTTCCTGGTTAGGGAAGCTTGTGTCGGTGTTCTGGTGGGTGGAGCTGTATTTCTTCTCTTTGTTCAGTTGCGCTGTGGGGAGGGAGGGAGGGATGCTGCAAACAAATAACACTGGCGTGCGCTCGCAGTGCCTCAGCCACACTGGGTCTGCCCCCGCTCACGGCGCGTGTAGCCTCCCTGCCCACACTGCTCAGGCTCTAGGTTGTTCCGCTGGGAACAATCCGAGGCTGGCCCTGGGTTGCATGCACCTCCCAGGTCCAAGCCGCTCAGGTTCAGGCACTCAGGTAGTCCTCAGAGGCGGAGACTCAGTTGGGCCTGCGTTTTGTGCTCTTCCCAGGTCTGAGCAGCTCAGGTGATGAGGTGTTTGGCGAGCGCCAATGCTGCGACTTATCTCCTCCCCGCCACTCGGTTATCTGGGTGTAAAACCGGCGCACCTTCTCAGGCAGATGTTGACCGTCCAGACCCAATAAGTTTTAGTTAGCAAAGAAGCCAGTTTTATAGATAATGTCTCTCTGGGGCTGCGATTGCCCCCTTCCGGCTCTGGCTGCCTGTCACCGGAGGGGGAAGGTCTGCAGCCGGCTATCTCTGTTTAGTCCTTTGTTCCGTGCGCGGGCTGGCGGTGTCTTAGGTTAGGGCTGGCTTTTCGCGTGGTAGACATCCCACAGTCTGGTTTGCTAGCCCAAATTATTTCGCTCAGATAGTGCTCAGGGTATTCAGGCCAGATTCTTACTCTCAGCGATGCAGCCCGCGCCGCGCCTCCCTGCCCAGCCCCCGCTTGCTAATGGCGAATGCAGGCGTCTGCGCTGCTTCTCCGCTGGGGGAGTTACCGTAGGGCTCGCAATCTGCGAGTTTTAATTGTTTATTTATTTTTTCTCCCTGTTATGTTGCCCTCTGTGCTTCCAAAGCTCAGCACGGATTCGGCAGTGAGAAGGTTTCCTGGTGTTTGGAAACTTCTCTCTTTTTAAGACTCCCTTCCAGGGACGGAACTCCGTCCCTCCCTCTTTTGTCTTTTTTATTGTCTTTAATATTTTTTCCTACCTCCTTTCAAGGAGTTGGGTTGCTTTTCTGGGTGCCTGATGTCCTCTGCCGGCATTCAGAAGTTGTTTTGTGGAATTTACTCGACGTTTAAATGCTCTTTTGATGAATTTGTGGGGGAGAAAGTGTTTTCCCCGTCCTACTCCTCCGCCATCTTGGCGCCTTCCCTTTGGCCCATTTTTTGATTGGGTCATTTATTTTTCTGGAGTTGAGCTGTAGGAGTTGCTTGTATATTTTTGAGATTAGTTGTTTGTCGGTTGCTTCATTTGCTATGACCTGTGGCTCTCACCTGGCATTTGTTTACTTATTTTATGAAACATGCCTTGGCGTCTATCTCAGCTCAGCCATCTCACAATCTCCCAGGAAGAATTGTGGCCTCGGTGGTGTACACTGTGGTCACCCCATGCTGAACTCCTTCATCTACAGCCTGAGGAACCAAGATAGCAAAAGGGCCATGTGGAGGTTCCTCAGAAAAACAATCTGTTTTAAATTAAAAAAAAAAAAATTCTCATTCATTCTAATTTTTCTTTGCTAACCACACGGAGCTTAAAACACTCTAAGATTTTTGTAAATTAATTTTTATTGGAGTATTTGCTTTACAATGTTGTGTTAGCTTCTGCTGTACAGCAGAATGAATCAGCTATATGTTTGCATAGATCCCTTCTTTTTTGGATATCTTTCACATTTAGGTCTCCACAGAGCATCGAGTAGAGTTCCCTGTGCTATGCAGCATGTTCTCATTAGGTTGAGGATAGAAACTGAAATTTGTCTATTTGTACTCTTGTGTAGCACAGCAAGGGCAGAGATTAGGCACAGCTCTACTTTGTACAACATTGAACAAATTACCCAGTACCTCATAAGGAAGAGTAAAGTCAATTTAACAATTATACATCCAGTATTTTTCTTCTGTCTTGAAATTTCTATAGACACTCTAAGAAGACTTGCAAAAGAGAGAAAAAAATATGGTTTGCTTTAAAATCATAAAAATATGGTTTGCGTTTATTATCAGGACATTCAATAGAATCTTTTTTGCTCTAATGGTAACTGCAAGATTAAGACTCATAGAACAAAGAGTGGGGTTTGACTATTTGTGCACATAGTAAAGGGATAAAAAGTGAGGACAGAAATTTCTCAATGACACATCAAACACTGAATGTGAGTAGATTAGTGTTTTCTTTACAGATAGTCATCATGTAAGGAAAACCAAGGCAAGTGCAAAGCAAATCACTAATTTACTACATAAAGACCAATATCCATCTTTCATATACACCGTGTATTCTACACTCATCCTTAGCACTGACTCTAATGTCTGATTCCCTCTCCCCACAATGCTGTTACTTCAGTTTAACACTTTTACCACTGCCCACATATCTTATAGAGCCCCAATATTCCCCTCATCTCTCTATAATCAACTCTACTCAATCACCATTTGGGCTTCCCTTGTGGCTCAGCTGGTAAAGAATCTGCCTGCAATGCGGGAAACCTGGGTTGGATCCCAGGTTGGGAAGATCCCCTGGAGAAGGGAAAGGCTACCCACTCCAGTATTCTGCCCTGGAGAATTCCATGAGCTGTATAGTTCATGGGGTCACAAAGAGTCAGACATGACTGAGTGAATTTTACTTCACTTCACTTCAAAGATAACTCAAAGAGGACACTAATAGATGGAGAAATATACCATGTTCATGGATTGGAAGAATCAATATAGTGAAAATGAGTATACTACCCAAAGCAATTTATAGATTCAACGCAATCCCTATCAAGCTACCAACAGTATTCTTCACAGAGCTAGAACAAATAATTTCACAATTTGTATGGAAATACAAAAAACCTTGAATAGCCAAAGCAATCTTGAGAAAGAAGAATGGAACTGGAGGAATCAACCTGCCTGACTTCAGGCTCTACTACAAAGCCACAGTTATCAAGACAGTATGGTACTGGCACAAAGACAGAAATATTGATCAATGGAATAAAATAGAAAGCCCAGAGATAAATCCATGCACCTATGGACACCTTATCTTTGACAAAGGAGGCAAGAATATACAATGGATTAAAGACAATCTCTTTAACAAGTGGTGCCGGGAAATCTGGTCAACCACTTGTAAAAGAATGAAACTGGACCACTTTCTAACACCATACACAAAAATAAACTCAAAATGGATTAAAGATCTAAACGTAAGACCAGAAACTATAAAACTCCTAGAGGAGAACATAGGCAAAACACTCTCCGACATACATCACAGCAGGATCCTCTGTGACCCACCTCCCAGAATATTGGAAATAAAAGCAAAAATAAACAAATGGGACCTAATTAACCTTAAAAGCTTCTGCACATCAAAGGAAACTATTAGCAAGGTGAAAAGACAGCCTTCAGAATGGGAGAAAATAATAGCAAATGAAGCAACCGGCAAACAACTAATCTCAAAAATATACAAGCAACTCCTACAGCTCAACTCCAGAAAAATAAATGACCCAATCAAAAAATGGGCCAAAGATCTAAATAGACATTTCTCCAAAGAAGACATACAGATGGCTAACAAACACATGAAAAGATGCTAAACATCACTCATTATCAGAGAAATGCAAATCAAAACCACTATGAGGTACCATTTCACACCAGTCAGAATGGCTGTGATCCAAAAGTCTACAAATAATAAATGCTGGAGAGGGTGTGGAGAAAAGGGAACCCTCTTACACTGTTGGTGGGAATGCAAACTAGTACAGCCACTATGGAGAACAGTGTGGAGATTCCTTTAAAAAATGGAAATAGAACTGCCTTATGATCCAGCAATCCCACTGCTGGGCATACACACTGAGGAAACCAGAAGGGAAAGAGACACGTGTACCCCAATGTTCATCGCAGCACTGTTTATAATAGCCAAGACATGGAAGCAACCTAGATGTCCATCAGCAGATGAATGGATAAGAAAGCTATGGTACATATACACAATGGAGTATTACTCAGCCATTAAAAAGAATACATTTGAATCAGTTCTAATGAGGTGGATGAAACTGGAGCCTATTATACAGAGTGAAGTAAGCCAGAAGGAAAAACATAAATACAGTATACTAACGCATATATATGGTATTTAGAAAGATGGTAACAATAACCCGGTGTACGAGACAGCAAAAGAGACACTGATGTATAGAATAGTCTTATGGACTTTGTGGGAGAGGGAGAGGGTGGGAAGATTTGGGAGAATGGCAATGAAACATGTAAAATATCATGTAGGAAATGAGTTGCCAGTCCAGGTTCGATGCACGATGCTGGATGCTTGGGGCTGGTGCACTGGGACGGCCCAGAGGGATGGTATGGGGAGGGAGGAGGGAGGAGGGTTCGGGATGGGGAACACATGTATACCTGTGGCGGATTCATTTTGATATTTGGCAAAACTAATACAATTATGTAAAGTTTAAAAATAAAAGAAAATTAGAAAAAAAAAAAAAAAAAAAGATAACTCAGGGCTTCCCGGGTAGCTCAGCTGGTAAAGAGTCTACCTGCAATGAGGGACACTTGGGTTCAATCCCTGGGTTGGGAAGATCCCATGAAGGAGAGCATGACAACCCACTCCAGGACTCTTGCCTGGGGAATCTCATGGACAGAGGAGCCTAGCAGGCTACAGTTCAAAGGGTTGAAAAGAGTCAGACAACTGAAGTGACTTAGCGCACATGCATAGCCCACATGCATAGTAATACATTTTGCTGTGGATGAATTATTTTTTTATTCAGTGTCTTCCTCTCATCGTCAGTGAGGTTTCTGTGTGGTGGGCACTATCTGAGGTCCTCCAAACTCCTGGTTTTCCTACCCCTGTGTGTTTCCCTGCCACTGAGTGTGAGATGTACATAGAGACCCACTTCCAACAACAAGAATGAGGAAGAAATGTTGGGAAGTAATAGGGAACAGAGTACAATAATCTGGCTATTTTCCTGGTGCCTCTCTCTGGTATTCTTGATGGCTCACATTGATAAAACCCAGCTGCCCCACCAGGAGGCCATGTGTCAAGGAACTGAAGGAATTCTCTGGATAATATTGTGTGAACAGGTGACTCTTATCAACAACCTTATGAATGTGCTTGGAAGTGGACACTTGCTGATCCAGCCTTGAGATGCCTACAGCCCTGGCTGTCACCATGATTGTGACCTTCTAGGAGATACACTGAAATATTTAATTAAAGTATCAGTTATTAAATTGTAAGTAAAGATCAATAGTTTTCGAATATGCCAATGTCAATAAAGAAAAAAAAACCTTAGAACTCAAGATTCATCTGTTTGGTGGTGATTTAGTTGCTAAATCATGTTTAACTCTTGTAACCCCATGTGAAGTTTCATTAAAATTGGCCAAAATAAGAGAAGCTATCCTTCAGTTCAGTTCAGTTGCTCAGTCGTGTCTGACTCTTTGCGACCCCATGAATTGCAGTACGCCAGGCCTCCCTGTCCATCACCAACTCCGGAGTTCACCCAAACCCACGTCCATCGAGTCAGTGATGCCATCCAGCCATCTCATCCTCTGTCATCCCCTTTTCCTCCTGCCCCCAATCCCTCCCAGCATCAGAGTCTTTTCCAATGAGTCAACTCTTCGCAAGAGGTGGCCAAAGTACTGGAGTTTCAGCTTTAGCATCATTCCTTCCAAAGTAATCCTAGGGCTGATCTCCTTCAGAATGGACTGGTTGGATTTCCTTGCAGTCTAAGGGACTCTCAAAGTCTTCTCCAACACCACAGTTCAAAAGCATCAATTCTTTGGCACTCAGCTTTCTTCACAGTCCAAATCTCACATAGATATATGACTACTGGAATAACCATAGCATTGACTAGACGGACCTTTGTTGGCAAAGTAATGTCTCTGCTTTTTAATATGCTGTCTAGGTTGGTCATAACTTTCCTTCCAAGGAGTAGTTATTTAATTTCAGAGACTTTTAATTTCAGAGACTGTGAAAATGCAAATTATGCCATATCCATAGTATATACCTAATGCTTTGTAGATTTCATGATTGATACTACCAAATTATAGATATCAAAATAACACATTGCATGGCTAAATTGAGGGGAAAAGTCTGAATTTTGTGTTAAGATCCGGCAAGTGAGAAGTAATAAGCAAGAGTGTAGGAAAAATTTCTCCTGAGGACAAAAGGGACCCAGATGGTTCCCAGGACATTCACTTTTCTCCGTTTCATGTTCCACTAATATTAACAAGTCTCCAGAGATCGGGACAACATGGGCCAACTGGCTCATGATGAGCTTCAGGCACTGAACCCTAAGGTCATATCATTGTAAATAATTGGCCAGTGCCTCTAGCTCATTAGTTTGCCAGTTCTAATATTGTGGCTCCACACCTGCCTTGATGCTGATGGAGGGGCTCTCCTGTGTATCACAAACCAGCGGTCATTGGAAACTGCATGACCTGAGCTGTACAGTGGGGTCTGCAGTACCCAGTAGAGAGGAAAGTCTACCCATTTCTAGTTTGTTTCCAGGGAATTTTTGTTGAGATCATGTTGGTGCAGTGAATCTGGGGACATATTACAAAGCAAATGGGCAGGACCTGAGCCTTGAATGGCTTGGAGCACACAGTCTTTATAGAGCATGAGGCTTGTGTGGTGGGCAGGATCTGAGATGCTCTCACTGATCTCAACTTCTGGTTTTCATTCCATTGGGTATTTCCTCACATCAAGTGTGAGCTAAAGTAAGGAAATGAAAACAAGTTATCCTTAGAAACAATGATTAACTCTGAAAATGGAAAGTGTACACATCCTTGGCATGGACCTCATGCTGCATAGATTTCATGATTGATACATGGATTTTCAGCTCTCAAAACCACACACTGAGTGGCAAAATGAGAAAAAACCGGACTTTATGTTAAGATCCTGTGACTTGGAAGTAAGAAGCAAGAGTACAGGAAATTTCCTCCTGAGAAGAGGGACCCAGACTCATCCTAGGACATTCACTTTTCTCCTTTCCTGGTCTATTAATATTAACAAGTCCCCAGAGATTGGAATAATATAGACTAACTAGCTAATGATGAGCTTTATGCATTGAGCCCTAAGGTCATATCCTTGTAAATAATTGGCCAGTGCCTCCAGCTCTTTGCTTTGCCTGTTCTCATGTTGTGAATCTACACCTCTATCTCCATCCTTTGTAGGAACCTACAACAGAATGTCCAGCCTGAGTCTGTCTTCCTGTCCGTCCTGAGGAGGGACCCTGAGACTTCATCACACACTAGGCAGGAGAGAGGCAGTGAGTCTGTGCTCCTTGGTCATGTTCCGGCAGAGATGCAGCCCAGCCCAGTAAGTGCTGAGGGAGATAATGATGATGAAGGGAGTTTGGGAACAATCTGCATGGGTTTGGAATTGTTTTATATTTATTGCTTGAGTACATCTGCATAATTTCTCCCCAATTTATGTACACACATTACTATTATTTTAATTAGAATAGAGAAGTGAAATATTTTATGTAACATGTACCAGTTCAAGGGGTTTTCCTGGTGGCTTAGTGGTAAAGAACCTGCCTGCCTATGCAGGAGATGTGGGTTCAAATCATGGGTCAAGAAGATTCCCTGGAGAAGGAAATGGCAACTCACTCCAGTATTCTTGCCTGGGAAATCCCATGGACAGAGGAGACTGGTAGGCTACGATTCATGGGGTCTCAAAGAGTCAGATGCAACTTAAGGACTAAACAACAGCAACCAGACCATGAGTTAGACAATGTTAAAACCAAGTTTGAAGCCAATGATTTTAGACAGACTGACTGCAGATGCAAGGTAGGGAAGTCCCTCTCCACCTCAAACCATCGTGCCACTTCCTTGTCAGTCCCGGCAGAGATTCCCTGCTCACTGTGCCCTTCCCCTTGGAGTTTTCTGGAGGGTACAGTGGAGAGCAGTAGGTAGCTATTGCTGTGTCAGCTTTAGGAAGAACATATGAGATCACAGGCAAAGACCAGAGAAATGATTGCCACCTGATACTCCAGGGTAGATCTCTCTGTTGACATTGTTTCTGGATTTCACTTCATCTGTCCACTTTTTCCTCTGCACTGATGATCAGCTGACTCAGTCATGAAAGCAGATACAAAATCAGAGTCTTGTGGTCCATTCCTACTCAGGTAAATGAAAACAGTTTAAATTAATATACTCCAGATGTATATATTGCTATATCTCTGTACTTTTGCTGAAAACTTTCAGAAAGTCTGAAAACAGTGAAATTTTGGGTATGAGACTCAGAGAAGAAAAACTTTATTTTGAATCTTTTATGCTCCACTAATTGTTAGTGTGTTATAGGGAAATTTCTTAGAATCTGTGAGACTTAGGATTGTCAACAGACTTGATTCCTCATTGATACAAACCCACTGAATTAGGACTAAACAAATAATGGTAGTCCTCTGTGCAATAACTATATGATGGATGAAGAAAAGTAAAAATACATTTTTTATATTTTGTTACTAATAATGATAAGGCTAATTCTCCTGTCATCAGATTTAATTGTCTCTTCATCTTATGCTATGGTTTCCTCACATCCCTGACAGGAGATTTTTGCTTATTTTATTGTTTAGTTTATTGTGATTTTTGTTGGTACAAGTACATTCTTCATAATGAAGAGAAATGACTGAGGCTTATTTATTTCTGATTCCTCAGAGCCTATATCTTGGTAGCACAGTGGAGGCAACAAAGGTGAAAAACCCATTTTAGTGCTGAATAAACCCTTCCAGTTTTCATTGAAACAGTGTGTTGGCAATATAGCTTCCACACAGTGGACCATTCACGCTAGTGTTTTCATCCTTTTCAGAATGTCCCATAGGACGAGAGACAAGTTAAAACATTGCTTGTTTTTTCCTGTATCCTAGGGCTTTCTTTGGGACCTATCATTTTCTATTCAATAGCCTCTACAGCATTCAATCTCTGAGAAGTCATTGAAGAAATTTTCATGAACATATGGGAAAAAAGAGTCCGAAAAGAAGAGGACATGCACATCTTGATGCATGAGCCAAGATGTATTTTAGGATTTTGTGTTTTCTATACTCCAGCTTTGAGACAGGAAAGGCTTTGATCTCTTTGCCTTGGAGCCCATGAAAGGTCATTAAACTGGGGGGAGTTTATTTTATTAATGAGTATGATCTCCCAATAATGATTGAAATTCTTTATACAAATGATTGATTATTTATTAAGTTCCACACTTCCCTTTAGGTGTGATATACACTGTAGAGGCAAATATTGGACTGAATTTCCAGGAAGGAACAGAAACACAGAGAGTGGAGAGATTTGCGCATACTCCACTTACAGGGGGTGAAAGACCCAGGACTCAAACCCTGGTCTGCTCATTCTTACAAAAGTTCTCAGTCACCTCCACTGTACCTAGTAAGAGTTTCTTCTCAAATCTACTTGGGTCCCAGAAGTGACAGGGAAGATAAACGGTTTCATCTTCTTTTGGTTCAAGGGGTGTATCTGTGAATTATGAAAGTGACACAGCAGTTTACAGAGGCCATAATGACCCTAAAATGGAGGATTATAGGGTTTTCAATGATTAGCCATGCATTTTGCTGTCCAGTTTTGAAATCTAAGGTTGAGAAGATTTCTTATATAAGATGAAAATGTGCAGCTAATGTGAAATTATCACAAGACACACTTCAAAGATCTTTTCAAAAGATACCTTATTAAAAGACAGTGCAGTTGTCAAAAATGATTTTTTCATTGAAACAAATATTAGTAATTACTAGTATTAATTAGTAAAACTGATTATGAATCAATTATTAGAACTTGAACGACTAATTACCACTCACATATTACATACAAATCTTCATCTGTTTGATATAGAGAGAGGTACAAAAATTTTCATAGGATTGTTGTTAGCAGAACTGATATGAATAAAAATATAATACATATAATATAAATTAAATATTCACTTTATATATAAACTATATTAAAGTATGTATTATTGCCTTTAATACATATGTCAAAGATATATTTTACATTTGTTAAATTTATATTGCTTTCTATAAATGTAAATTTATGAACTGATGAAATGTTGTCTTTCCTTATGCAAAAATGTGTGTCAGGAAAATGAGGTAGTTGTATGTATTTTACAGAGAGATGGAACCAAAATGTCATGTAAAGAAGTGCATTTCAGGGGCAATATGGATAGTATTCTGTTTAGAGAAGATTTTATGAAAGCTGGTTTTGGATACATAAATGAATACTGACATTATGGAAACATTTACAAGGAAACAAATCCATCAACCTCACAACACTGGTTGCTTTCAGGGATATGCATGGAGAAGATGGGATTGAACTGAGATGCCATGAAAATTTCAATGTTTTAAATTTTTATAATATGTGACATCTGAAGCAAATATTATTAATGTCCATATTTTCAAAGTAGGTGAAGTATTCATGATAGTATTAATAGATATAATAGTCATGGACCTTCTTCTCAGTGTTGTGCAGTATTCTAAGGTGGTGTTTATCAAGCCCAGCTTCACCGAAGGGAGACCAAGAAATTCACATGTAGACATCCTGGAACTGGTTCTAGACTGAGGCTGGGGTAACTGAGTATTTTTTAAATATGCACATATAAATAATAGATCAACTGGACCTGAAAACCACTGGTCTAAGCAACATTAATGATTTTTCTTTAAAAGTTCTTGCAATAGTCCTATTAGGTAGGTTCAATTACTATAATAATTTCATGGATAACGAAACTGCCCAGATGTGTTTTCATTATTCTATTTTGATCTTTTACACAAATTAATTATAGTTTGAATACCAAAATAATGAACCAGAATTACCTTTTAAAGGCAGAAGTGTAAGAATTGCAATCCCTGAATCAGGAAGGATTGACATGGAAATTTGTTGCGTCGCGATAAGTAGGTTGAGTTCTGACCTGACTGTGAAACCTCCCCTGAAACTCCTCAACTATAAATAAGAGAGTTTATGATCAGGAGAACAAGATCACCAGGTAAAAGGCACTCAACATCAGTTAATATGAAGACATGTAAGGACAAATGTAAATTAAATATCATCTTATATCTGTTAGGATGGGTATTATATTAAAAAAAAAAGCACAAATGTTGCTGAGGATATGGAGGTAAGTGAATCTTTGTACTTGGTTGGTGGGAATGAATATTTATAGACACTAGAAAAACAGAATGGAGGTGGCCTAAAAAAGAAAAAACTGCAATGAACTGAAATAGAACTACCACAGGACCCAGCAACTGCACTTCAGAGTACGTGCTAATAAAATGAACTCAAAAGCTTTAAGACATATATGCGTTCCCTTGTGCTTATGATATTATTTTATTTTTTAAATTTAATTTAATTAATTTATTTTTTATTTTATTTTTAAACTTTACAATATTGTATGAGTTTTGCCAAATATCGAAATGAATCCGCCACAGGTATACCTCTGTTCCCCATCCTGAACCCTCCTCCCTCCTCCCTCCACATACCCTCCCTCTGAGTCGTCCCAGTGCACCAGCCCCGAGCATCCAGCATCATGTATCGAACCTGGACTGACGACTCGTTTCATACATGATATTATACATGTTTCAGTGCCATTCTCCCAAATCTCCCCACCCTCTCCCTCTCCCACAGAGTCCATAAGACTGATCTATGCATCAGTGTCTCTTTTGCTGTCTCGTACACAGGGTTATTGTTACCATCTTTCTAAATTCCATATATATGCGTTACTATACTGTATTGGTGTTTTTCTTTCTGGCTTACTTCACTCTGTATAATAGGCTCCAGTTTCATCCATCTCATTAGAACTGATTCAAATGTATTCTTCTTAATGGCTGAGTAATACTCCATTGTGTATATGTACCACTGCTTTCTTATCCATTCATCTGCTGATGGGCATCTAGGTTGCTTCCATGTCCTGGCTATTATAAACAGTGCTGTGATGAACATTGGGGTACACGTGTCTCTTTCAATTCTGGTTTCCTCAGTGTTTATGCCCAGCAGTGAGATTGCTGGATCATAAGGCAGTTCTATTTCCAGTTTTTTAAGGAATCTCCACGCTGTTCTCCATGGTGGCTGTACTAGTTTGCATTCCCACCAACAGTGTAAGAGGGTTCCCTTTTCTCCACACCCTCTCCAGCATTTATTGCTTGTAGACTTTTGGATCGCAGCCATTCTGACTGGCGTGAAATGGTACCTCATAGTGGTCTTGATGTGCATTTCTCTGATAATGATTGATGATGAGCATCTTTTCATGTGTTTGTTAGCCATCTGTATGTCTTCTTTGGAGAAATGTCTATTTAGTTCTTTGGCCCATTTTTTGATTGGGTTATTTATTTTTCTGGAGTTGAGCTGTAGGAGTTGCTTGTATATTTTTGAGATTAGTTGTTTGTCAGTTGCTTCATTTGCTATTATTTTCTCCCATTCTGAAGGCTGTCTTTTCACCTTGCTGATAGTTTCCTTTATTGTGCAGAAGCTTTTAAGTTTAATTAGGTCCCATTTGTTTATTTTTGCTTTTACTTCCAATATTCTGGGAGGTGGGTTATAGAGGATCCTGCTGTGATGTATGTCAGATAGTGTTTTGCCTATGTTCTCCTCTAGGAGTTTTATAGTTTCTGATCTTACGTTGAAATCTTTAATCTATTTTGAGTTTACTTTTGTGTATGGTGTTAGCAAGTATTCTAGTCTCATTCTTTTACAAGTGGTTGACCAGTTTTCCCAGCACCACTTGTTAAAGAGATTGTCTTTAATCCATTGTATATTATTGCCTCCTTTGTCAAAGATAAGGTGTCCATAGGTGCATGGATTTATCTCTGGGCTTTCTATTTTGTTCCATTGATCAATATTTCTGTCTTTGTGCCAGTACCATACTGTCTTGATGACTGTGGCTTTGTAATAGAGCCTGAAGTCAGGTAGGTTGATTCCTCCAGTTCCATTCTTCTTTCTCAAGATCGCTTTGGCTATTCGAGGTTTTTTGTATTTCCATACAAATTGTGAAATTATTTGTTCTAGCTCTGTGAAGAATACCGATGGTAGCTTGATAGGGATTGCATTGAATCTATAAATTGCTTTGGGTAGTATACTCATTTTCACTATATTGATTCTTCCAATCCATGAACATGGTATATTTCTCCATCTATTAGTGTCCTCTTTGATTTCTTTCACCAGTGTTTTATAGTTTTCTATATACAGGTCTTTAGTTTCTTTAGGTAGATATATTCCTAAGTATTTTATTCTTTCCATTGCAATGGTGAATGGAATTGTTTCCTTAATTTCTCTTTCTGTTTTCTCATTATTAGTGTATAGGAATGCAAGGGATTTCTGTGTGTTGATTTTATATCCTGCAACTTTACTATAATCATTGATTAGTCCTAGTAATTTTCTGGTGGAGTCTTTAGGGTTTTCTATGTAGAGGATCATGTCATCTGCAAATAGTGAGAGTTTTACTTCTTCTTTTCCAATTTGGATTCCTTTTATTTCTTTTTCTGCTCTGATTGCTGTGGCCAAAACTTTCAAAACTATGTTGAATAGTAATGGTGAAAGTGGACACCCTTGTCTTGTTCCTGACTTTAGGGGAAATGCTTTCAATTTTTCACCATTGAGGATAATGTTTGCTGTGGGTTTGTCATATATAGCTTTTATTATGTTGAGGTATGTTCCTTCTATTCCTGCTTTCTGGAGAGTTTTTATCATAAATGGATGTTGAATTTTGTCAAAGGCTTTCTCTGCATCTATTGAGATAATCATATGGTTTTTATTTTTCAATTTGTTAATGTGGTGTATTACATTGATTGATTTGCGGATATTGAAGAATCCTTGCATCCCTGGGATAAAGCCCACTTGGTCATGCTGTATGATCTTTTTAATGTGTTGTTGGATTCTGATTGCTAGAATTTTGTTAAGGATTTTTGCATCTATGTTCATCAGTGATATTGGCCTGTAGTTTTCTTTTTTTGTGGGATCTTTTTCAGGTTTTGGTATTAGGGTGATGGTGGCCTCATAGAATGAGTTTGGAAGTTTACCTTCCTCTGCAATTTTCTGGAAGAGTTTGAGCAGGATAGGTGTTAGCTCTTCTCTAAATTTTTGATAGAATTCAGCTGTGAAGCCGTCTGGACCTGGGCTTTTGTTTGCTGGAAGATTTCTGATTACAGTTTCAATTTCCATACTTGTGATGGGTCTGTTAAGATTTTCTATTTCTTCCTGGTCCAGTTTTGGAAAGTTGTACTTTTCTAAGAATTTGTCCATTTCTTCCACGTTGTCCATTTTATTGGCATATAATTGTTGGTAGTAGTCTCTTATGATCCTTTGTATTTCTGTGTTGTCTGTTGTGATCTCTCCATTTTCACTTCTAATTTTATTGATTTGATTCTTCTCCCTTTGTTTCTTGATGAGTCTGGCTAATGGTTTGTCAATTTTATTTATCCTTTCAAAGAACCAGCTTTTGGCTTTGTTGATTTTTGCTATGGTGTCTTTTGTTTCTTTTGCATTTATTTCTGCTCTAATTTTTAAGATTTCTTTCCTTCTACTAACCCTGGGGTTCTTCATTTCTTCCTTTTCTAGTTGCTTTAGGTGTAGGGTTAGGTTATGTATTTGAATTTTTTCTTGTTTCTTGAGGTATGCCTGTATTGCTATGAACTTTCCCCTTAGGACTGCTTTTAAAGTGTCCCACAGGTTCTGGGTTGTTGTGTTTTCATTTTCATTCATTTCTATGCAAATTTTGATTTCTTTTTTGATTTCTTCTTTGATTTGTTGGTTATTCAGCACCGTGTTGTTCAGCCTCCAATTGTTGGCATTTTTAATAGTTTTTCTCCTGTAATTGAGATCTAATCTTACCGCATTGTGGTCAGAAAAGATGCTTGGAATGATTTCTATTTTTTTGAATTTTCCAAGGCTAGATTTATGGCCCAGGATGTGATCTATCCTGGAGAAGGTTCCATGTGCACTTGAGAAAAAGGTGAAATTCATTAATTGGGGATGAAATGTCCTATAGATATCAATTAGGTCTAACTGGTCTATTGTATCATTTAACGTTTGTGTTTCCTTGTTAATTTTCTGTTTAGTTGATCTATCCATAGGTGTGAGTGGGGTATTAAAGTCTCCCACTATTATTGTGTTATTGTTAATTCCTCCTTTCATACTTATTAGCATTTGTCTTACATATTGTGGTGCTCCCGTGTTGGGTACATATATATTTATAATTGTTATATCTTCTTCTTGGATTGATCCTTTGATCATTAGGTAGTGACCATCTTTGTCTCTTTTCACAGCCTTTGTTTTAAAGTCTATTTTATCTGATATAAGTATTGCTACTCCTGCTTTCTTTTGGTCCCTATTTGCATGCAAAATCTTTTTCCAGCCCTTCATTTTCAGTCTGTATGTGTCCCCTGTTTTGAGGTGGGTCTCTTGTAGACAACATATGTAGGGGTCTTGTTTTTGTATCCATTCAGCCAGTCTTTGTCTTTTGGTTGGGGCATTCAACCCATTTACGTTTAAGGTAATTACTGATAAGTATGATCCCGTTGCCATTTACTTTATTGTTTTGGGTTCGAGTTTATACACCATTTTTGTGTTTCCTGTCTAGAGAATATCCTTTAGTATTTGTTGGAGAGCTGGTTTGGTGGTGCAGAATTCGCTCAGCTTTTGCTTGTCTGAAAAGCTTTTGATTTCTCCTTCATACTTGAATGAGATCCTTGCTGGGTACAAGAATCTGGGCTGTAGGTTATTTTCTTTCATCATTTTAAGTATGTCTTGCCATTCCCTCCTGGCTTGAAGAGTTTCTATTGAAAGATCAGCTGTTATCCTTATGGGAATTCCCTTGTGTGTTATTTGTTGTTTTTCCCTTGCTGCTTTTAATATTTGTTCTTTGTGTTTGATCTTTGTTAATTTGATTAATATGTGTCTTGGGGTGTTTCGCCTTGGGTTTATCCTGTTAGGGACTCTCTGGGTTTCTTGGACTTGGGTGATTATTTCCTTCCCCATTTTAGGGAAGTTTTCAACTATTATCTCCTCAAGTATTTTCTCATGGTCTTTCTTTTTGTCTTCTTCTTCTGGGACCCCTATGATTCGAATGTTGTAGCATTTAATATTGTCCTGGAGGTCTCTGAGATTGTCCTCATTTCTTTTAATTCGTTTTTCTTTTATCCTCTCTGATTCATTTATTTCTACCATTCTATCTTCCAATTCACTAATCCTATCTTCTGCCTCTGTTATTCTACTATTTGTTGCCTCCAGAGTGTTTTTAATTTCATTTATTGCATTATTTATTATATATTGATTCTCTTTTATTTCTTCTAGGTCCTTGTTAAACCTTTCTTGCATCTTCTCAATCTTTGTCTCCAAGCTATTTATCTGTGATTCCACTTTGATTTCAAGATTTTGGATCAATTTCACTATCATTATTCGGAATTCTTTATCAGGTAGATTCCCTATCTCTTCCTCTTTTGTTTGGTTTGGTGGGCGTTTATCCTGTTCCTTTATCTGCTGGGTATTCCTCTGTCTCTTCATCTTGTTTAAATTTCTGAGTTTGGGGTGTCCTTTTTGTATTCTGGCAGTTTGTGGAGTTCTCTTTATTGTGGCGTTTCCTCGCTCTATGTGGGTTTGTACAGGTGGCTTGTCAAGGTTTCTTGGTTAGGGAAGCTTGTGTCGGTGTTCTGGTGGGTGGAGCTGTATTTCTTCTCTCTGGAGTGCAACGAAATGTCCAGTAATGAGTTATGGGATGTCTATGGTTTTGGGGTGACTTTGGGCTGCCTGTATCTTGGAGCTCAGGGCTGTGTTCCTTGCTGCTGGAGAATTTTCTTGGTATGTCTTGCCCTGAAACTTGTTTCACCCAGAGAGGTTTACAGCGTTATATGGAGAAGAGAAGAGTGAGGAGGGAGTTAGAGGTGACCCGAATGAGATGAGGTGGAATCAATAGAGGAGAGAGTGGGCTATTCAGTAATCTCTTCTTTATGTGCACTCCACAACTGGCCCGCTCAGAGTTGTTCACGGAGTTATACAGAGAAGAGAAGAAGGAGGAAGGTGGCAGAGGTGGCAAGGAGGATAAATGGGGGGAATGAAAAGGAGGGAGACAGATCCAGCCAGTAACCAGTTCCCTAAGTGTTCTCCACCATCTGGAACACACAGAAATTCACAGAGTTGGGTAGAGTAGAGAGGGGTTAGAGAGGAGACACAGGCGACCTGGTGGAGAAAAAGGAGAGTCCAAAGGGAGAGAGAGCAGTTAAGCCGGTAATCTCGCTCCCTAGTGAAAAATGGGTACTGAAGTTTGGGTTCTTAAAGGTACAAACTTGGTAACAAATACATAAAAGCAAAAATTAAAAATCTAGAGTAGAGTTTGGGATTTCAAAAATACGATGTTAAAGAAAAGAAGAAGGAAAAGAAAGAGAGAAAAAATGAACAAACAAAAACAAACAAGGTCACGAAAATTATAAAGAAAATATAGGTACAAGATTGATAACTAATACAAAAATCAAAAGTTAAAAACCTAGAGTAGAGTTGGAATTTCAAAAATACAATGTTAAAAAAAGAAGAAGAAAAAGAAGGAGAGAGAAAAAAAACAAACAAGAACAAAGTTGCATAAATTATAAAAAAAATACAGGTACAAAATTGATAACAAATACGAAAAAGCATAAATTAAAAATCTAGAGTAGAGTTTGAAATTTCAAAAATACAATGTTAAAGAAAAGAAGGGCAAAAAAAAGGTAAAAAAATTATAAAATATATACATATATGAAGTTTGCTTTAAAAATAAATACGGTCTTCTTTTTTTTTTTGCAAAGTATTCGGTTATAAAAGTGGGAATTAAAGGAATAACAGATGACTTAAAATTTTTCTTTAAAAATTAAAAAAAAAAATTTAAAAAAATGAAAGAATGATCATACAAATAGTAAAAATATATCTAGGACTTTCTCCGGTTTTGTTGTGAGTGTTGTGGGTTCAGTTCATTTTGGCTAGTTCCTTGGTCCGACTTATATTTCTCAAGATCTATAGGCCCCTTCCTATGTAGTTGGTTGTAACCACAGGGTTTTAATCTATTGCCTGTAGCTTCCAAGGCGGTTCCCTCTGTAATAGCTTCTGTTTGCTGGTCTCTTCAGTGTCTGGTTTCCACCCTGACGCAAAGAGGACTTGAAGGACACTTTTTTTTTTTTTAGGCTCACTTGTTCAGTCGCGCTGTGGGGAGGTAGGGAGGGATGTTGCAAACAAATAACACTGGCGTGTGCTCGCAGTGCCTCAGCCACACTGGGTCCCCCCCTCCCCCGTTCACGGCGCGTGTAGCCTCTCTGCCCACGCTGCTCAGGCTCTAGGTTGCTCCGCCTGGAACCATCTGTGGCTGGCCCTGGGCTGCCTGTACTTCCCAGGTCCAAGCCGCTCAGGTTCAGGCACTCGGGTAGTTCTCAGAGGCACAGACTCTCAGTTGGGCCTGCGTTTTGTGCTCTTCCCAGATCGGAGCAGCTCAGGTGATGAGGTGTTTAGCAAGTGCGATTGCTGCGACTTATCGCCTCCCCACCGCTCGTTTATCTAGGGGTGCACCCGCACACCTTCTCAGGCAGATGTTGACCGTCCAGACCCCCAAGAAGTTTTAGTTAGCAAAGAAGCTTGCTTACAGTTTTATAGATAATGTCTCTCTGGGGCTGCGATTGTCCCCTTCCGGCTCTGGCTGCCTATCACCGGAGGGGGATGGTCTGCTGCCGGCTATCTCTGTTCAGTCCTTTGTTCCGTGTGCGGGCCTAGCGGTGTCATAGGTTAGGGCTGGCTTTTTGCGTGGTAGATACCCCACAGTCTGGTTTGCTAGTCCAAATTATTTCACTCAGATAGCGCTCGGGGTATTCAGGCCAGATTCTTGCGATGCAGACCGCGCCGCGCCTCACTGCCCAGCCCCCGCTTGCTAATGGTGGATGCAGGTGTCTGTGCTGCTTCTCCGCTGGGGGAGTTACCATAGGGCTCGCAATGTGCAGGTTTTAATTGTTTATTTATTTTTCCTCCCTGTTATGTTGTTCTCTGTGCTTCCAAGGCTCGGCACAGATTCAGCAGTTAGAAGGTTTCCTGGTGTTTGGAAACTTCTCTCTTTTTAAGTCTCCCTTCCCGGGACGGAACTCCATCCCTCTCTCTTTTGTCCCTTTTTTTGTCTTTTATATTTTTTCCTACCTCCTTTCGAAGACTTGGGTTGCTTTTCTGGGTGCCTGATGTCCTCTGCCAGCATTCAGAAGTTGTTTTGTGGAATTTACTCGGCTTTTAAATGTTCTTTTGATGAATTTGTGGGGGAGAAAGTGTTCTCCCCATCCTACTCCTCCGCCATCTTAGCTCCTCCCTTATGATATTATTTTAAATAGTGAAATGTGGATATGTGTCTATTGACAGATGAATAAAGAAAATGTGCTGTGTATATATAAATGATGGGCTATTATTTAGCCATAAAAACAAGGAAATCTTGCCATTTGTGACAACATGGATGGACCTAAGAAATATTTGCACATTAAAATATATACACCAGACATAGTCAAATACTGTATGATCTCACTTATGTATGGAAGCGAAGAATATCTAGCTCTTAGCACTATAGTTTAAACTGTAGTTGTGAGGATTGGTGGTGGAGAAAGTGGGGAGATGTTGGTCAAAGGGTATAAACTTTCAGTTATAAAATGAGTAAGTTCTGTGGATCTAATGTACACAGTGCAGAATTATTAGCTATAATCACTAGGCTGTGATTATAGCTAATAATTCTGCACTGTGTTGTTGAGATTTGCTAAGAGAGGTTGGCTTACCTGTTAACACACACACACACACACACACACACACACACATACACACATGCAAAGAAACTATGTGAGGTGACAGATATATTAATTAACTTGACTGTGGTAATCATTCCCTGTGTGTATATGTATTTAAATCATCCTTTTGTATATCTTTAAAACGTTTCATCTCACACAACCCACCCAAATATACGCTATTTTGTCAATCACGTCAATAAACTGAAAAAAAGAAAAACAATGAAGTAGTATTATCCTGTCAGTACAGAACAGAGTTCAAGAAATGTAAAGTGGTCTCATACTTCAGACATTTTACTGAGATGGTTCGAAACAAATAATCCTGTATAAGATAAAAAATTTCAAGAGGGTTACTTAAATTTCATTATCATTTAATCATTGACAATACTGTGCACATGAACATTATCTATGTAGTCACCAACACATTAGATCTTGTCCTCTTAATTAAACAAAGTTGATTAGAATTTCAAGTCCACCAAAGTCAAAGATATGGAGTATATACTAAATGACTTCTGAAAGACAGCTCTGATATTTGAGTAATCTCTATTTCATGAAGGAAGGAAGACAGAAAAACAAAGGGTGAATGAAACTCTGAAGATCAAAAAAAAGTTTCCA
Organism: Bos indicus; assembly: GCF_029378745.1. Lineage (NCBI taxonomy): Eukaryota > Metazoa > Chordata > Mammalia > Artiodactyla > Bovidae > Bos > Bos indicus. The sequence continues at coordinate 13,691,619 of NC_091766.1, read as the reverse complement.
ATTATGAACATTCATCTTTGATTTAGAATCCAGGTGACATAGTCTTGAATTTCATAGAGATTTGTAAATAGAAAAGTGAGAGAAATATCTAGAATTGTATTTGAGAAAATAAGATCTTTATAAATGACTTAATTTTTTTATATTTGAATTATTATATATTTCTTAGACCGGGAAGGGGATCTCTTATTCTATAAGGGAGTCTCTTATCATCTCTAAAGAAGTAGGCTGTATTTAACTGAGGTCATGAATATATTACCTCTGACGTTCTTATTTCTTTCACTTTTCAGTGAAGTTTTATAAAGTAAGAGTGCATAGACAGATGTGAATAACACAGAAACCAATGAAGAAAGAATTCTAAGCAGATAGTATTTGTCACACTGAGAAATATTGCTGAAGGAAATGGGGTGTATGATCTTAGAAATGAATTGCTTGAATCCAAAATATGGACACAGTACTGCATGTCATTTACTTGTTTTCTTTCTTCCAAATCTCGTTTCTTTTTTAAAGGTGTCCAAGGTACATACAACCACAAAATCTAACACAGAATCTAACCAGTGTCTCAGAATTCTTCCTCCTGGGCCTCTCAGATGATGCAGAACTGCAGCCTTTGCTCTGTGTCCTGTTTCTGTACATGTACCTGGTCACCATGCTGGGGAACCTGCTCATCATCCTGGCTGTCACCTCTGACCCCCACCTCCACACCCCCATGTACTTCTTCCTCTCCAACCTCTCCTTGGCTGACATTGGTTTCGTTTCCACCACAGTCCCCAAGATGATTGTGAACATCCTAACTCACAGCAGAGTCATCTCCTATGGGGGCTGCCTGACACAGATGTCTTTTTTAATCCTTTTTGGATGTATGGATGGTATGCTGCTGTCTATGATGGCCTATGACAGGTTTGTGGCCATCTGTCACCCACTGCACTACCCAGTCATCATGAACCCACACCTCTGTTTCTCTTTAGTTTTTGTGTCTTTTTTTGGTAGCCTTATGGACTCCCAGGTACACAATTTGATTGTTCTACAACTTACCTGCTTCAAAGATGTAGAAATTTATAATTACTTCTGTGACCCTTCTCTGCTCCTTAAGCTTGCCTGTTCTGACACTTTCACCAATAATATAATCCTGTATTTTTCTGGTGCCATTTTTGCTTTTGTCCTTGTCTCAGGGATCTTTTTCTCTTATTACAAAATTATTTCCTCCATTTTGAGAGTCCCATCATCAGGTGGGAGGTATAAAGCATTCTCTACCTGTGGCTCTCACCTGACAGTTGTTTGCTTATATTATGGAACAGGTCTTGGTATGTACCTCAGCTCAGCCATCTCACAGTCTCCCAGGAAGGATTCACTGGCCTCAGTTATCTACACTGTGGTCACCCCCATGCTGAACCCCTTCATCTACAGCCTGAGGAACCGAGACATCAAAAGGGCCTTGTGCAGATTCCTCAACAAAACGATCTAACCTCCATTTGGAGTGTGGGTTGGAAAATGTAGCAAAATTAACACCTGGATCTGAAAATTCTCTCTCTCTGATGACATCATTTGTAGCCCTTAGGGCCTTCTTGCCTCTCCTTGTTTTATACCTGAATATTGCTTTTTAGATATGTTTTTGATGGGGCTGGAAGGGTCTTCTGGGATTCTGTAGATGTCAAAAATACTGCATAACTGAATCTTATTGTATTTAAGGAGGAGTCTCTCATTTATCGTGGTGACCCACATACTAGAAAAATGAACAACTCCATTTTTACAGATTACTATGATTTAAAGCTGTGTATGCAGTCTATGTGGAGGAGGCAATGGCAAACCACTCCAGTACTCTTGTCTGGAAAATCCCATGGACGGGGGAGCCTGGTGGGCTGCAGTCCATGGGGTCGCAAAGAGTCGGACACAACTGAGCGACTTCACTTCCCTCATTTCACTCCCTTCATACTTTATCACTGGAGAAGGAAATGGCAACCCACTCCAGTATTCTTGCCTGGAGAATCCCATGGACGGAGGAGCCTGGTGGGCCATTGTCCATGGGGTCACAGAGAGTTGGACATGACTGTAGTGACTGAGCACACATGAACACACTGTGTTAGGATACATGTCACTGCTTCTCAGCCTTGGCTTTTCTCAAAATCATCTGGGAGGCTTAAAAATACTCACTGTTTTGCAACATTGTGAATCAACTATACTACAATAAAATAAACTAAAAAATAAACTGACAACTGAGTCTCACTGCCAAAGAGTCTATTTATTTTATTCTTATTTATTTATTTTTAAATTTATTTACTTATTTTAAAGGAGGATAATTCCTTCACAATGTTAGACTTAGGGTGTCCTAAACTGAAGATTTAAAAAAATTACTTATTTTTATTTTTGGTCATACCATGCAGCATGTGGGGTCTTAAGTCCGAGACCAAGGGTTGAATTCATGCCTCCTGCATTGAAAGGTGGAACCTAATCCACTGGAGCACCAGGGAGGTCCCAGCATGAGGGTTTTTAAACACACTGAGGCTGGTTTTAGCATGTGGCCAAGGTTTGAACTTCTGATCTAAGCCAAATCTTTCAGTCAAATGTGACCTTTATGTCATGTGTCCTAACTCCTCATGGACAAATGTCCCAGATCCTAAAGAGATCTGAACTCATGGGGGAAAATATGAAGAGCCTGCTGTAGTAACAGGCAATGTGCCTGTGTGCATACTCAGTCAGTAAGTTGAGTCTGACTCTTTAGCGACCCTGTGAATCGTAGTCTGCCAGGCTCCTCTCTCCATGATATTTTCCAGGCAAAAATACTGGAGTTGCCATTTCTTTCTCCAGGGGGTCTTCCTGACCCAAGGATGGAACCCACATCTCTTAAATTGGAAGGCAGTTTCTTTACTACTGAGAAGCCCAACAGGCAGTGTGTTTTCCCCATTATTGCTGATAATGATTCTTCACATATAGCCTCTCTACACCATAGAATTTGGTCTCCATAGCCTATGTGCTGTTTATAAAACTATTGTCTCTACTCCAAACTCACACTTATATACACTGCTTTGGGGTGTGGCTCTTGAAATGTTTGTTCCATTTTCTAACTTACCTACATTCAATAGTGGTCAGTAAATTCTCTTTGCCGTAAATGCTCAGCTCTTCATTTTATACTCCTCAAGCCCTTGGTGGAGTAACATCTTTCTTTGCTCATAAATGCTATGTTACTGCTTTGTTATTTTTTTGCCTGTTAGCCTCTCAATATCTTTTAAACGAACTCCCAGTTTTAGTTTAGTTTAGTTCAGTTGCTCAGTTGTGTCTGACTCTTTGCGATGCCTTGGACTACAGTATGCCAGGCCTGTTCATCACCAACTCCCAGAGCTTGCTCAAACTTATGTTGATCGAGTCGGTGATGCCATCCAACCATCTTATTCTCTGTCGTCCCCTTCTCCTCCTGCCTTTGATCTTTTCCAGCCTCAGGGACTTTTTCAATGAGTCAGGTTTTCACATTAGGTGGCCAAAGTATTGGAGCTTCAGCTTCAGCATTAGTCCTTCCAAAGAATATTCAGGACTGATTTCCTTTAGCATTGACTTGTTTGATATCCTGGCTGTGCAAGGGACTCTCAAGAGTCTTCTCCAACACCACAGTTCAGAAGCATCAATTCTTTGGTGCTCAGCTTTCTTTACAGTCCAACTTTCAGACACATACATGACCACTGGAAAAACTGTAGCTTTGATTAGATGGACCTTTGTCACCAAAGTATGTCTCTGCTTTTAATATGATGTCTAGGTTTGTCACAGCTCTTCTTCCAAAGAGCAAGCATCTTTTAATTTCATGGCTTCAGTCACCATCTGCAGTGATTTTAGAGCCCAAGAAAATAAAGCCTCTCACTATTTCCATTGTTTCCCCATCTATTTGCCATGAAGTGATGGGACCAGAAGCCATGATCTTTGTTTTTTGAATGTTGAGTTTAAGCCAGCTTTTTCACTCTCCTCTTTCACTTTCATCAAGAGGCTCTTTAGTTCCTCTTTGCTTTCTGCCATAAGGTGGTGTCATCTGCATATCTGATGTTATTGATACTCCTCCCTGCAATCTTGATTCCAGCTTGTGCTTTATCCAGCCTGGCATTTCATACAGTATACTCTGCATATAAGTCAAATAAGCAGGGTGACAATATATAGCTTTGATGTACTCCTTTAGCAATTTGGAACCAGTCCTTTGTTCTATGTCCAGTTCTGTTACTTCTTGACCTGCATACAGATTTCTCAGGAGGAAGGGAAGGTGGTCTGGTATTCCTATCTCTCTAAGAATTTTCCACAGTTTGTTGTGATCCACACAGTCAATGACTCTAGCATACTCAATGAAGAAGAAGTAGATAGTTTTCTGGAATTCCCTTGCTTTTTCTATGACTACTTGATCTCTGTTTCCTCTGCCTTTTCTAAATCCAGCTTGTCCATCTGGAAGTTCTTGGTTCACATAGTGTTGAAGTTTAGCTTGAAGGATTTTGAGCATTACCTTACTAGTGTGTGTAAGTGAGCACAAAATGTGCAGTGGTTTGGACAATCTTTGGTATTGCCCTTCTTTGCAGTTGGATGAGAAATGTCGTTTTCCGGTCCTGTGAAAAATGGAAAACTCTGAAAATGGATAGTGTATCACATCATTGGTCTAGACCTCATGCTGCAAAGATTTCAAGATTGATACAATGAATTTCAACATATCAAAATCACACATTGAGTGGTAAATTGAGAAAAAAAGGTCTGATGTTACGTTAAGATCCTGCAGCTTGGAAGTAAGAAGCAAGAGTACGTGATATTTCCTCCTGAGATGAAAAGGGACCCAGACCCTTCCCAGGACATTCACTCTTCTCCTTTTCCTGTTCTTTTAATATTAACAAGTCCCCAGAGATGAGGACAACATGGACCAAGTGGCTAATGATGAGCTTTGGGTGTTGAGCTCTAAGGTCATGCCATTGTAAATAATTGGCCAATGCCTCCAAGCTCATTATTTTGGCTGTTCTAATATTGTGAATCCACACCTATGTCTCCATCCTTTGTAGGAACCTACATCAGAATGTCCAGGCTGAGTCTGTTTTCCTGCCCATCCTGAGGAGGGACCCTGAGACTTCATCACACACCAGGCAGGAGAGAGGCAGTGAGTCTGTGGTCCTTGGTCATGCTTCAGCAGAGATACAGCCGACCTAGTAAGTGCTAGGGAGACAGGAATGGTGAAGAGGTGTTGGGAGCAATCCACAAGGGTTTGGAATAGAGTGCTTTGAAGTTCACATTCTTTGTTTTGGTTGAGCTGTGAGAACTTTCGTTCAGAGTTCTGCTTTCACCCTCACTGGCTCTGGCTGGCATCCCTCCCAATAGAGAAGCAAGTGTACCTCTGTAAACTTTCCCCTTGTGCAGTTGTGGTTCAGTCACTCAGTCATGTCTGACTCTTTCCAACCCCATGGACTGCAACACCAGGCTTCCCTGTCCTTCACCATCTCCTGGAGTTTGCTCAAACTCATGTCCATTGAGTCGATGATGCCATCCAACCATCTTATCCTCTGTCCCCCTCCCCTCTACCTCTTCAGTTCATCATGGGATCAGTGATGAGGATGAGGACAAGCATGATGAGGATGACATGAGCCATACCATCCTGTCCTGGTATTGAAGGCCTCCTAAGTGTCGGGCTCTGATGTATACATTTTGTATTTCCTTCTTGATTATATGCGCATAATTTCTCCCCAATGATATGTACATAACATTACTATTATTTTAATAAGAGGAAAGAAGTGAAACATTTTATATAACATGTGCCAGTTCTTGGGGCTTCCCTGGTGGCTCAAGTGGTGAAGGATCTGCCTGCCAATACAGGAGACTTAAGTTTGATCCCTGGGTCATAAAGATCCCCTGCAGAAGGAAATGGCAACCCACCCCAGTGTTCGTGCCTGGGAAATCCCATGGACAGAGGAGCCTGGCGGGCTACAGTCCTTGGTGTCACAAAGAGTCAGACACAACTTAGGGACTAAACAACAGCAACCAGATCATGAATTAAAGAATGGTAAAATCATGTTTGAAGTCAGTCATTTTGGACAGACTGATTCCAGATGCTAGGTATGTGGGCAATGCCTCTGCCACCCCAAACCATCATGTCACTAACTTCCCTGTCAGTCCTGGCAGAGACTCCTCGATCCCTGCTCACTGTTATGGGAACACTTGTACTCGGTTAGTGGGAATGAATAATGATACAGCCATTACAGAAAACAGAATGGAGGTTCCTTAAAAAAATTAAAAGCTGCATCTAATTGAAATAGAACTACCATAGGATCTAGCAACCCACTTCAGGTTAGGTGCCAAAGAACTCAAATCAGAACTTCTAAGAGATATTTACATTCCCCTGTCATCATCATTTATTTTAAATAGTGAAAATGTGTTTATTGACTGTTGAATAGGTAAAAAATGTTGTGTGTTTATATAAATAATGGGATATTACTCAGCCATAAAAACAAGGAAATCCTGCCATTTGTGACAACATGGAATGATCTGGAGAATATTATGCCTGTTAAAAAAATAATTTATTTTAATTGGAGCATGATTACAATGTTGGGATGGTTTTTGCCATACATCATCATGAATCAAAATTTCAAGAGAGTTTCTTAAATTTTATTACCATTTAATCATTAACATTGTTCTGTACAGTAATACCACCTTTGTAGTCATCAATGCATCATGATCCTGCATTTAATTACGCCATACTGATCAAAATTTGAATTCCACTAAAGTCAAAGATATGAAGAATATACTAAAAGCTTTAAAAGACCCCTCTGATGTTTGAGTAATGACTTATTTCATGAAGAAGGGAAGGTAGAAAACAAAGAATGATAAAACTCTGAATATCATATAAAATGTGTTCTCATTTTAACATTCATTTTTAATTAAGAATCAGGAGGACCTAGTTCTGCATTTCATAGATTTGTCAATATTGAAAATGAGGAAAATATCTAGAATTGTTTTTGACTGAATTAAGATTTGTATAAATATGCATGTCTTAATTTCTTTAGATCAAATTTTATATTTTATTAGAGGGGAAGAGAATTTCTCCTTCTACATTATATCTAAAGAAGTTGGCTATATTTAACTGAGACCATGGATGTTTTAACTCTAATATTCTTGTTCCCTTTCATTTTTCCATGAAGTTTTATAAAGTAAGGGTGTATAGGCAGAGATGAATAACATAGAAACTAAGGAGAAAACATTTCTAAGCAGGTAGAATTTGTCACACTGAGAAATATTGCTGAAGATACTGGGATGTATAATCTTAAAATGAATTGTTTGAATCCAAAGTATGGGCACAGCGCTCAGTGCCCATTTACTTATGTCCTTTGTTTCCAGACCTCTTTTCTTTTTCCAGAGGTGTCCAAGCTACATAGAAATGGAAATCTAACAAGTGTCTCAGAATTCTTCCTCCTGGGCCTCTCAGATGATGCAGAACTGCAGCCTTTGCTCTGTGTCCTGTTTCTGTCCATGTACCTGGTCACCGTGCTGGGGAACCTGCTCATCATATTAGCCGTCACCTCTGACCCCCATCTCCACACCCCCATGTACTTCTTCCTCTCCAACCTGTCTTTGGCTGACATCAGTTTCATCTCTACCACTGTTCCCAAGATGATTGTGGACATCCAAACTCACAGCAGAGTCATCTCCTATGGGGGCTGCCTGACACAGATGTCTATTTTTATCCTTTTTGGGTGTATGGATAGTATGCTTCTGTCTGTGATGGCTTATGACAGGTTTGTGGCCATCTGTCACCCACTGCATTATACAATCATCATGAACCCATGCACCTGTTGCATCTTCATTTTGGTGTCTTTTTTTGTTAGCCTTTTGGATTCCCAGATGCATAATGTGATTGTGTTACAACTTACCTGCTTCAAGGATATAGAAATTTCTAGTTTCTTCTGTGACCCTTCTCAGCTGCTCAACCTTGGCTGTTCTGATACTTTCATGAATAATATAGTCAGCTATATTATCGTTGCCATCTCTGGTTTTCTCCCTACCTCAGGAATCTTTTTCTCTTACTATAAAGTTCTTGTCTCCATTCTGAGAGTCCCCTCATCAAGTGGGATGTATAAAGCCTTTGCCACCTGTGGCTCTCACCTGGCAGTGGTATGCTTGTTTTATGGAACAGCCCTGGGGGTATATCTCAGCTCAGCCATCTCCCTTTCTCCAAGGAAGGATGTAGCAGCCTCAGTGGTTTACACTGTGGTCACCCCCATGCTAAACCCCTTCATCTATAGTCTGAGGAACAAAGACATCAAAAAGGCCATGTGGAGGTTCCTCAGCAGAACAATCTCAGCTTAGGACCTGGCCACCCATTTAAGTGTAGGCTAGAAAATGTAGCAAAAAAACAAAAACAAAAACAAAACCAAAACCTGGAGATTTAAAATTCTACTTTTATTATGTCATCAGTTTTGCAACTCTTATGACCTTCATATTTTTCTTTGCTTTCCACCTGAATATTGTTTCTGTTTCTGGTTTAACATGACAGTGGGAGATCGAGGATCCTTTGTGTGTCATAATCACTTCTTACCTGAATTTCTTTATATCTATGGAGATTCTATGATTTATCTTTGGTGGCACAAACATCCTTGAAGAATGACTACTTCCCTTTCAATATACTGAAAATTTATGAGTTTTGCACAGCTGTTACATCATTTCCATAGTAAATTCTGTATCTATGTTTTAAATTCACACATACAGTTATGGGTGAGGAGGCATGTCACTGCTTCTCAACCTAGGCTTTTATTGAAAATATCTGGGAAGATTAAAAATACTGACCTTGTGTTTCACCACCAGACACTCTAACTGTACTTGGTTGTGGCCTAAATATGAGTATTTTTCAAAGCACTCAGGTGGTTCTAGTGTGTGGCCAAGATTGAGAACTACTGATGTAAGTCAGAATTTTCCTTTAAAAGTGACCTTTATACTTTGGGTCATAACTGCTCATGGACAAATGCTAAAGATCTAGAAGAGATCAGAGGTCAAAGGGTGGAAGTTATGAAGACTCTGCTGTAGTAACAAGCAATGCATTTACCCCATTATTTCCAATAATCTTCACATGGATTATTCTACACCATATGCATGGACTTTGCTCTGGGGTGGGATGCTTAGAATCACTCCTCTATATTGCATCTTGTGTTGATCTTACGTACTTTCAACATAATCTGTAAATATCTCTTTGCCCTAAATGCTCAGGTGATCCCTTTAAACCCCTCAAGCCCTTGGTGGAGTAGCTTCTTCCTTCACTTATGATGGCTATGTTACTTCATTTTCTTTCTTTCTTTCTTTTTTTTATCTTTCAGCCATTCAATAACTATTTAACCAACTCTCTGTGTTAAAACTTTTCACTAAAATGATTAAATGAATTATTCCTGGATGACTGCCACTCAGCCAAAAAAATAATGAAATAATGCCATTTGCAGCCACCTGAATGGACCTAGAGATTGTCATACTGCATGAGGTATGTCAGAGAAAAATAAATATCATATGATATCACTTATATGTAGGATATATGCTGTTGCTAAGTTGCTTCAGTTGTGTCTGACTCTGTGCGACGTCATGGATGGCAGCCCACCAGGCTCCCCTGTCCCTGGGATTCTCCAGGCAAGAATACTGGAGTGGGTTGCCATTTCCTTCTCCAATTCATGAAGGTGAAAAGTGAAAGTGAAGTTGCTCAGTCCTGTCCGATTCTCAGTGACCCCATGGACTGCAGCCTACCGGGCTCCTCCATCCATGGGATTTTCCAGGCAAGAGTACTGGAGTGGGATGGATTATCTACAAAACAGAAATAGTGTTACAGATGTAGAAAACAAATTTATGCTGAGTAAGGGGCAGTAAGGGATAAATTGGAAGGCTGGAACTGACATATGAAAGTGATGAAGTCGCTCAGCCGTGTCCGACTCTGTGCGACCCCGTGGACTGTAGCCCACCAGGCTCCTCCATCCATGGGATTCTCCAGGCAAGAGTACTGGACATATAAACACAACTGTATCCAAATAGATAGATGTTAAGAACCTGCTGCTGCTGCTGCTAACTCACTTCAGTCGTGTCCAACTCTGTACGACCCCATAGACGGCAGCCCACTAGGCTCCTCTGTCCTTGGGATTCTCCAGGCAAGAATACTGGAGTGGGTTGCCATTTCCTTCTCCAAAGAACCTACTGTATAGCAAAAGGAAGGAACTCTACTCACTACAGTGTAATGAACTATATACAAAACATTCGGAAAAAGAATGGACACATGTATAACAAATTCACTGTAGTGTACACCTGAAAGTAACACAACATTGTAAATCAACTCTAGTCCAATAAAAATTTTTTGAAAAAACACTAATTGGTTTTTCTTTACTTAACTGACTCTTGACTGATACTATAGCACTGGGTATAAAGATTTGCTCTTATGTACCTGTGATTGGAAGATGCAAAATGCGCCCAGGAAAGACAGGTGGAAGTCAAGTGTATGTCTTAGCTTTGGGTACACAGCTGGAGAATAGGTGGTATCATATTCCAATTGCTATGTGAGTCCAATGATGCCTGAGGTACATTGAGTCACCCAAGTCTTCATAGTAAGTTTACCTTCTTTCAAGGGAGGACTTTTCCTTTTACTAGAAACAGCCTGGTTAGGACTTCACTTGATTGCCATGCCTTCCTGTTCTCTGTCTCAATAATTACACCTTAGGTCTCCTATTGAGTTCTTCAAGACAAGTCAGTTCAGTTCAGTCTGACTCTTTGTAACCCCATGGACTGCAGCACGCTGGGCCTCCCTGTCCATCACCAACTCCCAGAGCTTGTTCAAACTCATGTCCATCGAGTTGGTGATGCCATCCAACCATCTCATTCTCTGTCCTCCCCATTCCTCCTGTCTTCAGTCTTTCCAAGCCTCAGGATCTTTTCCAATGAGTCAGTTCTTCGCATCAGGTGGCCAAAGTATTGGAGCTTCAGCTTCAGCATCAGTCCTTCCAATGAATATTCAGGACTGATTTCCTTTGGGATGGACTGGTTTGATCTCCTTGCATTCCAAAGGACTCTCAAGAGTCATCTCCAACACGATAATTCGAAAGCATCAATTCTTTAGTGCTCAGCTTTCTTTATGGTTCAACTCTCACATCTGTACATGACTATTGGAAAAAGCATAACTTTGACTATATGGACCTTTGTTGGCAAAGTAATGTCTCTGCTTTTTAATATACTGTCTAGGTTTGTCACAGCTTTTCTTCCAAGGAACAAGTGTCTTTTAATTTCATGACTTCAGTCACCATCTGCAGTGATTTTGGAGCCCAGGAAAATAAAGTTTGTCACTGTTTCCATTGTTTCCCCATCTATTTACCATGAAGTGATGAGACCAGATGCCATGATCTTCATTTTCTGAATGTTGAGCTTTAAGCTAACTTTTTCACTCTCCACTTTCACTTTCATCAAGAGGCTCTTTAGTTCCTCTTCACTTTCTGCCATAAGGGTGGTGTCATCTGCATATCTGAGGTTATTGATATTTCTCCTGGCAATCTTGATTCCAGCTTGTGCTTCATCCAGCCTGGCATTTTGCATAATGTATTCTGCATATAAGTTAAATAAGCAGGGTGACAATATACAGCCTTGATATCCTCCTTTCCCACTTCATTACCATGCCTCTGTCAGAATCTTTACATCTTAGGGCTCCTATTGCATTCTGCAAAATAAGTATCCATCACAAATTGAGATGTCACTTATTGTTTTTGTGGTAGTAATCTTGGCTGACTGAAAGCTGTGCAGATCTACTATAGTTACTTTCCATTTTACCTCTTAAGAAAATCACCAACCAACTCTACTGATGAGAGACTTTGTTTGTTTTGTTTATTTATTTATTTATTTATTTTAAAAATTTTATTTTTAAACATTACAAATTGTATTAGTTTTGCCAAATATCAAAATGAATCCGCCACAGGTATACATGTGTTCCCCATCCTGAACCCTCCTCCCTCCTCCTTCCCCATACCCTCCCTCTGGGTCGTCCCAGTGCACTAGCCCCAAGCATCCAGTATCATGCATCAAACCTGGACTGGCAACTCGTTTCATACATGATATTCTACATTAAAAGAAAGAATATATTTGAAAAAAGATAAATTATTACTAGTTTAGGGAAAGAGATATCAACTCCAAAAAGTTACTAAAATCACTAAAATACTATATCTGCATATCCATTTAAGCTAACCTAAGTGACAGTCAAAGAATCTTGAAAGAAGCCAAAGTAATGCTACTTTGTGTGTGTGTGGTTCTGTGGTTTAGTTTTCTGTTTATGTTCTGTTAAACTTCTATCACTTTGTTTCTTATTAGATCGTGTTAAATTCTCATAGCAAATGAATACAGGGCACTTTAAATCCATAAATATTATAAGAGAAAGTATACACTTGAATAATAATCCTAGGTGTTCTACAATGTTCATGGAATGATTTTCTGCAATGTTCACAATTGGTAATATGTCAGAAAATACATTCTGCTTGTATGAGTTTAATATATTACATTCCACAGAGAAGAGAAATCCATATTCCATGTCTTTCACTGTCTGACTTATTTCACTTATCATAATGACCTAACAGAAACAGAAGAGATTAAGAAGAGGGGGCAAGAATACATAGAATAATTGTATAAAAAAGCTCTTAATAACATGGATAACCACGATGGTGTGCTCACTCACCTAGATCCAGACATTCTGGAGTGTGAAGTCAAGTGTGCCTGAGGAAGAATTATGACTAACAAAGTTAGTGGAACTGATGAAATTCCAGCTGAGCTATTTCAAATCCTAAAAGATGACCCTGTTAAAATGCTACACTCAATGTGCCAACAAATTTGGAAAACTCAGCAATGGCCACAGGACTGGAAAATGTCAGTGTTCATTCCAATTGCAAAGAAGGGAAATGCCAAAGGATGTTCAAACTACTGCACAATTGTGCTCATTTCACATGCTAGTAAGGTAATGCTCAAAATCCTTCAAGCTAGGCTTCAACAGTATGTGAATCAAGAACTTCCAGATGGACAAGCTGGGTTTACAAAAGGCAGAGGAATCAGAGATCAAGTAGTCAATACCCATTGGATTATAGAAAAAGCAAAGGAATTCCAGAAAACTATCTACTTCTTCTTCATTGACTACACTAAAGTCTTTGACTCAGTGGATCACAACAAACTGTTAAAAATTCTTACAGTGAGGGGAATGCCAGACCACCTGACCCATCTCTTGAGAAACCTGAATGAAGGAAAGGGATCAATAGTTAGAACTGGACCTGGAACAGTGGACTGTTTCAAAATTGGGAAAGGAGTATATCAAGGTTGTATATTGTCACCCTGCTTATTTAACTTATATGCACTGTGAACATCATGCAAAATGCCTGATGGATTGGCTGACTCACAAGCTGGAAAGAAGATTGCCTGCGGAAATATCAGCAACCTCAGATATGACAGCAACCTGACACCACCCTAAATGCAGAAAGCAAAGAACCTCTTGATGAAGGTGAAAGAAGAGGAAAGTGAAAAAGCTGGCTTAAAACAAAAAAATGAAAAAACTAAGATCATGGTATCTGGTCCCATTACTTCATGGCAAATAAATGGGGAAATAAGGGAAACAGTGACAGATTTTCTTTTGTCTCTAAAATCACTCCCTACAGTGACTGCAGTCATGAGATTAAAAGATGCTTGTTTCTTGGAAGGAAAGCTATGACAAACTGAGATAGCATGTTGAAAAGCAGAGACATCACTTTGCCAACAAACGTCCACATAGTCAAAGCTATGGTTTTTCCAGTAGTCATACATGGATGTGAGAGTTGGACTGTAAAGAAGGCTGAGCACTGAAAAATTGATGCTTTCAAACTGTGGTGTTGGAGAAGGCTCTTGAGAGTCCCTTGTACAGCAAGGAGATCAAATAAGTCAATCTTAAAGGAAATCAGCACTGAATATTCATTGGAAAGACTAACGCTGGAGCAGAAGCATCAATACTTTGGCCACCTGATGTTAAGAGCTGACTCATTAGAAAGTACATTGATGCTGGGAAAGACTGAAGGCAGCAGAAGGGGATGACAGAGGGTGAGATGGTTGGATGGCATCACCAACTTAATGGACATGAGTTCGTGCAAGCTCCAGGAGATGGTGAAGCACAGGAAGCCTGGTGTGCTGCAGTCCACGGGGTTGCAAAGAGTTGAACACGACTGGGCGACTGAAAACCAACAACAACACCTGGGAAGCCCCTGATCAAATCTACTGAGTTGCTATTTGGTCATAATGATTGGAGGCATTGAGAACTGGGAAAAGAACATGACGTATGTCACATTTTATGGTACAAACATAACTACCTTGGTTTCCTTGTAAATTCGTCTTTGTTCTAGAATCTTATTCCTAGATCTCAGTATGAAAGCATTTCAGTTTAGTGATACATTTTTGCCATGAACTAAATATTTAAATGCTACAACACCCAGTGACTTCCTCTCATATCCACCTGTGCATATCTGCTATGAGATTTCCCTTAAAAATATCCTGTCAGTTTTTTATACACGGTTGCATAACATTCTTTCCTTCATATCCAATCTGATATGGTTTAAGTTAAAATTTCTTCATGTCATTTAAGGACAAACCAACCTCTGCATTCCTCAGAAGAGCACTCTCTGTCAGGAAGATTGCATGGACAGGATTGAGAAGGTTACATCCCAACACTCTCCACATACATCCCACTTTATCCCATAGCAAAAATGGGTAAGCCAAATCCATATTTTATTAAAGTCCTCAAGAGCTGAGACCACAAAGAAACCAAGAGAAAACATATCCAGGTTTGAGTGGATTCCATTTGAATTACCAGAAATCAGAAACATGTGAAACATAGCATGTGGAAATTTGTTACATCTGTTCATGGAACAGCTGCAGGTTGTCCAGACATTGATGCAGGGGCTCTCCTAGTGTATCAGAAACCAGGGGTCTACTTGAGACTGCATGACCTGAAGTTGTAGAAGTACCCAGGGGAGAGGAACGTCTACCCATTTCTAGTTTGTTTCCAGGGAAATTTTGTTGAGATCATGTTGGTGCAGTGAATCTGGGAATATACTGAAAAGCAGATGGGCAAGACTTGATCTTGGAAGGGTTTGGCGCACAAAGTTCTTATAGAGGATGAGGCCTGTATGGTGGGCAGGATCTGAGATGGTCTCACTTATCCCACCTCTTGGTTTTCATTCCATTGTATGTTTCCTCCCATCAACTGTGAACTAAAGTAAAGAGATGAAAGCATGTTATCTTTACAGACAGTTATTAACTCTGAAAATGGAAAGTGCATCACATCATTGGCTAGACCTCTTGCTACATAGATTTCATAATTGATAAAATGGACTTCAACACATCAAAACCACACATTGAATGGATAAAATTGAGAAAAAAATGTCTGAGGTTATGTTAAGATCCTGCAAGTTGGAAGTAAGAAGCAAGAGTACATGGAATTTCCTCCTGAGATGAAGAAAGACCCAGACCCTTCCCAGGACATTCACTTTTCTCCTTTTCCTGTTTTGTTAGTATTAACAAGTCTCCAGAGAGTGGGACAACATGGAGCAACTGGCTAATGATGAGCTTTGGGCATTGAGCCCTAAGGTCATACCTTTGTTAATAATTGGTCAGTGTCTCTAGCTCGTTATGTTGCTAGTTCTAATATTGTGGTCCATCCATACCTACTTCTCCATCTTTTGTAGGAACCTTCATTAGAAGGTCCAGCCTGAGTCTGTCTTCCTGTCCATCCTCTGGAGTGACCCTGAGACTTCATTACACACCAGGCAGGAGGAGGGCAGTGAGTCTGTGCTCTTTGGTCATGTTCCAGCAGAGATGCAGCCCAGGCCAGTAAGTCCTGAGGGAGACAGTGATTGGTGAATTAAAGGAGCTTGGGGAGCATGATTTTATGCACAACATGGCAAACGTGACAGTTGGGATAGACAGATGGGAGGGCACCAGTATACAAATTTCAGATTAGAGCCCTATGACACTTACGTTCTGGTGTGTGAGAACTCTGATTCAGAGTTCTGCTTTCACCAGCACTGGTGTGGCTCTGCCTGGTATGCTTCCCACCAGAGCAGTGAGTAGATCTCTGAAAAATTTCCCACTTCCCTCCCCTGGTAGCTCAGAGGTTAAAGCGTCTGCCTGCAATGCAGGAAACCTAGGTTTGATCCCTGGGTCAGGAAGATCCCCTGGAGAAGGAAATGGCAATCCAGGACTCTTGTCTGAAAATCCCATGGACAGAGAAGCTTGGTAGGCTACAGTCCATGGGGTTGCAAAGAGTTGGACACAACCAAGCCACATCACTTTCACTTTCAAACTTCCCCATGAGCACATCAGATAATTCTGCAAGTGCTGATGAAGATGGTGAGGAGGATGACATTAACCATAATATCAGGTACTGTTACTTAAGACTTCATAAGTGTCAGGCTCTGAGGTATATGTTTTATGTTTCATTTTTTATTGCATCTGCACCAAATTATGGTCTTCCCAGGTGGTGCTAAAGGTAAAGAACCTGCCTGCTAATGCAGGAGACATGAGAGACTTGGGTTCGATCACTGGGTAGGAAAGATCCCCTGAAGGAGGTCATGGCAACCCACTCCAGTATTTTAGCCTGGAGAATTCCATGGACAGAGGATCCTGGCCATCTACAATCCATGGAGTCACAAAGAGTCAGATTCAACTGAAGTGACTTAGCACACAGGCATGCACAAAATTATAACTGCCTACATTATTATTAATAAGAGAAAAGAAGCACAACATTTTATGTCATATGTATCAGGTAATGAGTTAGAAAGTGTTAAAGCCAAGTTGAAGCCAGTCATTCTAGCAGTCTTCCTCTTGCCACCCAGTCAGTCAGTCACTTCCTTGTGAGTCTGGGCAGAAACTCCCTGCTCACTGTGCCCTTCCCTTTGGAGTTTTCTGGAGGACACATTGGAGGTTACTAGGTAGCACTTACTGCATCAACTGTAGGAAGGATGTCTGAAATCACAGACAAAAGTCATAGAATTATTTGGCACCTGATACTTCAGAGTGGGCTTCCCTGGTGGCTCAGACAATAAGGAATCACCCTGCAGTGAGGGAGACCTGGGTTTGATCCCTGGGCAGGGAAGATCCCCTGGAAGAAGGCATGGTAATCCACTCCAATATTCTTGCCTGGGGAATCCACATGACAGAGGAGCCTGGTGGGCTACAGTGTATGGGGTTGCAAAGAGGCAGACATGACTGAGTGACTGAGCACAGCACAGTACTTCAGCATAGATCTCTGTTGACTCTGTTCCTGGGTTTCCATTCACCTCTCCACTTTCTCCTATGTACTTAAAATCAGTTTCCTCAATCATGAAAGGCGACACAGAATCAGAGCCTTGTGGTCTGTTCCTACTCAGAAAAATGAAAACAGTTCAAAATAATGTATTCCAGATGTATGTGTTGTTAAATCTCATGTACTTCTGCCAAACACTTTCAGGAAGTTTGAAAAGAGTGAAGTTTAGGGTATGGGACTCAGAGAAGAAAAACTTAATTTTGAATTTTCTATGCTGCACTCATTCTCAGTGTGTTATGGGAAATTTTTTAGAATCTGAGATTTAGCCATGTCAACTGAGCTGATGGTTCACAGACAGAAATCCACTGAAGTTGGGCTAAAATAATAATAGTGCTTTGTGTAATAATTGTATGATGGGCATACTAGAAGGGCAAGATACGTTTTTGATTTTTTATTTTTACTAATAATGACTATGCTAATTTTCATGTTACCAAATTTAAATATCTGTTGATCTGATGCCCTGATCCCTGACAGGACATTTTATTTTTGTTTACATAAGTACATTCTTCATAGATGAAGAGAAATGACTAAGACTCATTAATTTCTGATTCTCCAGAGACTCTATCTTGTTGACACAGAGGCAGCAACAAGAATAAAATAAATCCATTTTGATATTTGGCAAAACTAATACAATTATGTAAAGTTTAAAAAAAAAAGATTAAGGACAAGGGCAGAAAAAAAAAGAATAAAATAAATCCAGTAAATTTTGTTTAAACCCTTCCATTTTTCATAGAAACAAAGTGTGCACCCAAGACATGACACTGGTTGCTATTAGGGAGGTGTATGCAGAGAAATGGATTAGAGCTGAGACACCAAGAGAAGTTAAATTTTATTGTTAATGTTTCAAATCTGTATGAATATGAAATCTGAAGCAAATATTAGAAAAAGTTTCTGTTTTAAAAATAGTGTGAATTCATGATTATATAAATAGATGATGGTCATTGAGCTTTTTCTAAGTGTTAGACTGTATTCTAAAGCAGTGTTTATCAAGCCCAGCTTCAAAGAAAGGAGACCAAGAAACTCACATGTAGAGATCCCGAAATTGATTTGAGGCTGAGGCTGGGGTAAGTGAGTATTTTTAAAGTAAGCACATGTAAATAATAGATCAACTGAAACTGAAAACCACTTGTTTAAGCAATATTAATGATGTTTAAAAAACTATCTTGTAATAGTCCTATTCTGTAGGTTTAATTACTATCATAATTTCATAGATAAGGAGACTACCCAGATGTGTTTGCATTATTCTGTTTTAATCTTTTTTTCACAATTAAGTCATAGTTTGAAAGCCAAAATAAAGAACTTGAATTGCCTATAAAAAGCAGAATTAGAAGAATTACAACCCCTCTATCAGGAATGATTGGCAGGAAAATTTGTTACCTTGACATAAGAAGGCTGGGTCCTGACCTGGGAGTGGGACTTTCCCTAGCGTTAACCTCCTCAACAGTAAACAGGAGGATTCATGATCAGGAGAACAAGACCACTGGGTAAAAGATACTCAACATCAGGTAACATTAGGACATACAAGACCAAATGGAAATCAAATATCACCTCACATCTGTTAGGATGGCCATTATATACAAAAAGACAACAAATATTGGGTAGGATGTGGAGTTGAAGGGAACACTTGTACTTGGTTGGTGGGAATGAATATTTGTACAGCTATTACACAGAAATCCCTTGCATTCCTATACACTAATAATGAGAAAATATAGAGAGAAATTAAGGAAACAATTCCATTCACCATTTCAACAAAAAGAATAAAATACTTAGGAATATATCTACCTAAAGAAACTAAAGACCTATATATAGAAAACTATAAAACACTGGTGAAAGAAATCAAAGAGGACACTTAGAGATGGAGAAATATACTGTGTTCATGGATCGGAAGAACTGATATAGTGAAAATGAGTATACTACCCAAAGCAATCTATAGATCCAATGCAATCCCTACCAATGGTATTTTTCACAGAGCTAGAACAAATAATTTCACAATTTGTATGGGAATATGAAAAACCTCGAATAGCCAAAGCAATCTTGAGAAAGAAGAATGGAACTGGAGGATTCAACCTGCCTGACTTCAGACTCTACTACAAAGCCACAGTCGTCAAGACAGTATGGTACTGGCACAAAGACAGAAATATAGATCAATGGAACAAAATAGAAAGCCCAGAGATAAATCCATGCACCTATGGACACCTTATCTTTGACAAAGGAGGCAAGAATATACAACGGAGAAAAAAGTCTCTTTCACAAGTGTTGCTGGGAAAACTGGTCAACCACTTGTAAAAGAATGAAACTAGAACACTTTCTAACACCATACACAAAAATAAACTCAAAATGGATTAAAGATCTAAACGTAAAACCAGAAACTATAAAACTCCTAGAGGAAAACATAGGCAAAACACTCTGACATAAATCACAGCAGGATCCTCCATGACCCACCTCCCAGAATATTGGAAATAAAAGCAAAAATAAACAAATGGGACCTAATTAAACTTAAAAGCTTCTGCACAACAAAGGAAACTATAAGCAAGGTGAAAAGACAGCCTTCAGAATGGGAAAAAGTAATAGCAAACGAAGCAACTGACAAACAACTAATCTCAAAAATATACAAGTAACTCCTACAGCTCAATTCCAGAAAAATAAACGACCCAATCAAAAAATGGGCCAAAGAACTAAACAGACATTTCTCCAAAAAAGACATACAGATGGCTTGCAAACACATGAAAAGATGCTCAACATCACTCATTATTAGAGAAATGCAAAGCAAAACCACAATGAGGTACCATCTCACACCAGTCAGAATGGCTGTGATCCAAAAGTCTACAAGCAATAAATGCTTGGGAGGATGTGGAAAAAAGGGAACCGTCTTACACTGTTGGTGGGAATGCAAACTAGTACAGTCACTATGGAGAACAGTGTGGAGATTTCTTTAAAAAACTGGAAATAGAACTGCCTTATGATCCAGCAATCCCACTGCTGGGCATACACACCGAGGAAACCAGAATTGAAAGAGACTCGTGTACCCCAATGTTCATCACAGCACTGTTTATAATAGCCAGGACATGGAAGCAACCTAGATGTCCATCAGCAGATGAATGGATAAGAAAGCTGTGGTACATATACACAATAGAGTATTACTCAGCCATTAAAAAGAATACATTTGAATCAGTTCTAATGAGGTGGATGAAACTGTAGCCTATCATACGGAGTGAAGTAAGACAGAAAGAAAAACACCAATATAGTATACTAATGCATATATATGGAATTTAAAAAGATGGTAATGATAACCCTGTATGCAAGATAGCAAAAGAGACACAGATGTATAGAACAGTCTTTTGGACTCTGTGGGAGAGGGCGAGGCTGGGATGATTTGGGAGAATGACATTGAAACATATATAATATCATATATGAAAGGAATCACCAGTCCAGGTTTGATGCATGATACAGGATGCTTGGGCCTGATGCACTGGGATAACTCAGAGGGATGGTATGGGGAGGGAGGAGGGAGGGGGGTTCAGGATGGGGAACACGTGTACAACCGTGGCAGATTCATGTTAATGTTGACAAACCAATACAATATTGTAAAGTAATTAGCCTCCAATGAAAATAAAAAAATTTATATTAAAAAATAGCAAACAGAATGAAGGCTTCTTAAGAAATTAAAAACTGCAACAAATTGAAGTAGAACTACCTTAGGATCCAACAACCCTACTTCAGGGTAGATGCCAAGGAAATGAAATCAGAACCTTAAAGAGATATCTGTATTCCCATGTCATGGCATTATTATTTTACATAGTGAAAATATGGGTATGTGTCTGTTGACAGATGAATAATGAAAGAAAGCATCCTGTGTGTATTTAAAGAATTAGATGTTACTCAACCATAAAAACAAGGAAATCCTGCCATTTATGACAACAGGGATGGACCTGGAAAATAATATTCTTATTAAAAAACATATACTAGATGTAGAGTCAGATACCATATGATCTCATTTATGTGTGGAAGCTAAGAAAGTAAAAATCTTAGGATCATGGATTAGAACTGTAGTTGTGAGAACTGGTGGTGGAGAAACTTTCAGTTATGAAATGAGTAAATTCTGGGGATCTAAATACAATCTGTTGATTATAGTTAATAATAATATATTATATTCTTGAAATCTGCTAAGAAAGATCTGCTTAACTGTTACTACACACACACACACACACACACACACACACACACACACACACACATGAATAGAAATTCTGTGAGGTGACAGACATGCTAATTAACTTGATTGTGGTATTTGTTCACAATGTTGATGTATACTAAATCATCATTTTGGACATCTTTTAAAACACTTCATTGCATAACCCAAATATATGCAATTTTGTTAATCAAACTTCAATAAACCAAAAAAAAAAGAAAAAAGAAAAAAGTATTATCCCACCAGTACAGAATAGAGTCCAAAAATGCAAGTGGTATCACACATCAGACATTTTACTGAGGCAGAATTGAAACAAATACCCCATATAAAAGAAAAGATTCCAAGAGGCTTTCTTCCATCTTGTAGTCACCAGTGCATTATGATTATGTGCACTTAATTAAACCATATTAACTGAAATTTGAAGTCCATCAATGGGGCCTCCCTTGTGGCTCAGCTGGTAAAGAATATTCCTGCAATGTGGGAGACCTGGGTTCGATCCCTGGTTTGGGAAGATCCCATGGAGTAGGGAAAGGCTACTCACTTCAGTATTCTAGCCTGGAGAATTCCATGGACTATAGAGTTCATCAAAGATATCAAGTATACTAAATGGCCTTCAAAAGAAAACCTTGACATTTGAGTAATCACCTATTTCATGAAGGAAGGAAGACAGAAAAATAAAGAAGGATAAAACACTGCATATCATATAAAATGTGTTTGGATTATGAACATTCATCTTTAATTTAGAATCCAGATGACATAGTCCTGTTTCACAGAGATCTGTAGATATTCTAAATGAAGGAATTATCTAGAATTATATTTGAATAAAACAAGATATATATATATATATGTATATATATATATATGTATATATATGGCTTTATTTCTTTAAATTAGAATTTAATTTTTCTTAAAGAAGGAAGAAAATGTCTCATTCAGGCTAATGGAGAGAGTAGCATGGAAACATATACACTAACATATGTAAAAAAGAAGGTTGCATTTTACTGAGATCCTGGAGGTATTACCTCTAATGTCCTCCCTCCCTTTCACTTTTCAGTGAAGTTTTATAAAGTATGGGTGTATCGAAAAAGGTGAATAACACATGAACCAAGAAGGAAGCAGTTCTAAACAGACTTTGTCACTGAGAAATATTGCTGAACGTACTGGGGTATATGGTCTTAGAAATGAAGCTTGAATCCAAAATATGGACACAGTGCTCAATGCCCATTTAGTTATTTCCTATTTTTCAAACCCTCTTTTATTCTTCCAAAGGTGACCAAGCAGCACAGAGCTGGAAATCTAACAAGAGTCTCAGAATTCTTCCTTCTGGGCCTGTCAGATGATCCAGAACTGCAGCCTTTCCTCGTTGGACTCTTCCTGTCCACGTACCTGGTCACTGTGCTGGGGAACCTGCTCATCATCCTGGCTGTCAGCTCTGACCCCCACCTCCACACCCCCATGTACTTCTTCCTCTCCAACCTGTCCTTGGCAGACATTGGTTTCATCTCCAGCACTGTCCCCAATATGATTGTGAACATCCAAACTCACAGCAGAGTCATTTCCTATGTGGGCTGCCTGACACAGATGTCTACTTTTACCCTTTTTGGTTGTTTGGATGATACGCTTCTGTTTGTGATGGCCTATGACAGGTTTGTGGCCATCTGTCAGCCACTGCACTACACCGTCATCATGAACCCACGCCTGTGCTGCTCCTTAGTTTTGGTGTCCTCTTTTGTTAGTCTTTTGGAGTCCCAGGTGCACAATTGGATTGTGTCACAAGTCGCCTGCTTCAAGGATGTGGAAATTTCTAATTTCTTCTGTGACCCTTCTCTACTCCTCAAGCTTGCCTGTTTTGACACTTTCACCAGTAACATAGTCATGTATTTTGCTGGTACCATCTTTGGATTTCTTCCTGTCTCAGGTATCTTTTTCTCTTACTATAAAATTTTTTCCTCCATTCTGAGAGTTCCCTCATTAGGTGGGAGGTATAAAGCCTTCTCCACCTGTGGCTCTCATCTGGCATGTGTTTGCTTATTTTATGGAACAGGCCTTGGTGTGTACCTCAGCTCAGCCATCTCACAATCTCCCAGGAAGGATGCAGTGGCCTCGGTGGTATACACCATGGTCACCCCCATGCTGAACCCCTTCATCTACAGTCTCAGGAACAGGGACATCAAAAAGGCCATGTTCAGGTTACTCAGCAAAACAATCTAATCTCAGTACCTGTGTCATTCATTTAGAATGTAGGTTAGAAAATGCAACAAAACTATGCATGTGAACCTCAAATTCTACCTCTCTCATCACCTCGCTTTTGTAGTTCTTCTGGCCTTCAACACTTCCCCTTGCTTAACACCTGAGTGTTGCTGGGTTTGATATGTCTTTAATGAGACTGTGGGAGTATTCTGGGATCTTTTGTATAGCTTAATAAATGCAGGATTAAATATTATTTTACTGTGGTGATGCTTCATTTTATTGTCAGCAGCCCAAGCATCCTGGTAAGATGAATAACTTTTTTTACATATTTACAATTTACATCTTTCCCATAGTTCTTGTATATTTTCCATGTGTGTGCTCAGTTGCTCAGTTGTGTCTGACTTTTTGTGACCTCATGGATAGTAGCCTTAGTAGCCTGCCAGACCCCTCTGTCAGTGGAGTTTTCCAGGCAAGAATACTAAAGTGGGTTGCCATTTCCTCCTCAAGGGAATTTTCCCAATCCAGGGATCAAAACTGTGTCTCCTATGTCTTCTATATTTGCAGATGAATTCTTTACCACTAGCACCATCTAGAAAGCCCAAAAGCAATAGACAGAGGAGCCCGGTGGGTTACTGTCTAAAGGGTTTCAAAGAGTTGGACACGACTGAGCCACTAAGCCCTTCCACTTCCATGGAAGGACAGAGGAGTTCTCATTGTTCTACATCCTCACCATCACATTGATATTTTCCATAGTAGCTTCTATTTATCAATTCTGCATATGGAGTTTATGTGGGAGGATACATATAACCTCTCCTCAGTCCTGGTTTTTATGAAAATCATCCAGGAAACATAAAAATACTGACAATTGGGTCTCAATAACAGAGATTCTGATTTAACTGGACTTGGTTGTGCCCTGAGGATGAGGACTATTAAAAGCACTCAATGGTCCTACTGAGAATTACTGATATGAACCAATACTTTCATTCAAAGGTGCCCTTTATGCTTTGGGTCCTAACTGCTCATGGACGAAGATGCTAAACTGATCAGACTTCAGTAGGGGACAATATGAAAAGCCAACTGGCAGTTTATTTCCTCCATTATTCCTGAAAATGATTTGCACATATGGTCTCTCTTCATACCATACAATTGGGTCTGTGTGCTGATTGTGAAGCTATCATCTTTGCCCCAAACTCACATTTATATACTTTGTTTGGGGTGGAGCTCTAAAATCCTTGCTCTATTTCCCATCTTGTGGTCATCTTATATACATTCAATTGTGGTCAGTAAAATTCTCTTTACCCTAAATCCTCGACTGTTCCCTTTTTATCCCTCAAGGCCTTGGAGTTGTAGCTTCCTTCACTTTTTTTCTCCTTTTTTACTCATTCATCAACCATTTATTTTTCTCAATTGCATTTTTACAAAAACAACATCCACTCATTGTGACAAGCCAGCGATAGAATTATAAAGAAAATCATCCTTCCGCTCCTTTCTCCAACCTCATTTGCTGGATTAATTGAGTATTGCACCTAGGATTTCTTTCATCCTCTTCTCTATATTCAGACAGGCAAAAGCAAATGCAAGGAGTTTTTTTTTTGTTTTTTTGTTTTTTTTTTTACCTTTTACAAAGAATAAGGTTGTTCCATACATATCACTCTGAAATTACAATCAATATGCATGGGTATTTTTTTGGTTTTTAATATTTATGTTGTCTTATAATTGGAAGAAAATTGATTTACAATGTTGTGTTGGTATTTGCCATACAACATGAATCAGTCATATTTATACATATATCACCTTCCTCTTGAGCCTCCTTCCTCTCCCCTGATCCCACCCATCTAGGTCATCGAAGAGCACCAGACTGGGCTCCCTGTGTCCTATAGCAACTTCTCACCAGGTATCCGTTTTTACACATGATAGTGTGTATATGTCGATGTTACATTCTCCTTTCATCCCACTCTCTCCTTCATTCACTGTGTCCACAAATCCATTCTCTACATCAGGTGCTCCATTCCTGCCCCACAAATAGGTTCATTGATACCATTTTTCTAGATCCTATATATATATATATATATATATATATATACATTAATATATGATATTTGTTTTCTTTTTCTGACATGTCACACTGTATGACAGACTCTAGGTTCATCTACCTCACTACAATGGACTCAGTTTCATTTCTTTTATGGCTGAGTATTATTCCATTGTATATATGTACCACATCTTCTTTATCCATTTCATCTGTAGTTGGACATCTAGGTTGCTTCCATGTCTCAGCTATTGCAACTAGTGTGCTGATGAACTTTGGGATACATATGTCTTTTTGAATTATGGTTTTCTCAGGGAATATGCCCATAGTGGAATTGCTGTGTCATATGGCAGTTGTATCCTAGTTTCTGAAGGAACTTCCATGCTGTTCTCCATAGTTGTAGATAGAATTTTAAAAATTACATCATATCACTATCCACAAACATCTCACTTTATCCACTATTTAAAAACGGGTGAGCCCAAATCACATTTTATAAAAGTGTTCAAGCACTGAGACCACAAAGAAACCTTAAAAAAATATATTCTGGAGCGAGTAGATTCCCATGTAGTTAGCAGAAATTGGAAGCGCATGGAAGATTTATTACATTCATCCATGAAATGGCTGCAGGTTGTCCTGATGTTGGTGGAGGAGCTCTCTTTCTGCTAAGTGGCTTCAGTTGTGTCCGACTCAGTGTGACCCCATAGACGGCAGCCCACCAGGCTCCCCAGTCCCTGGGATTCTCCAGGCAAGAACAATGGAGTGGGTTGCCATTTCCTTCTCCAATGCATGAAAGTGAAAAGTGAAAGTGAAGTCTCTCAGTCATGTCTGACTCTTGTGACCCCATGGACTGCAGCCCCACCAGGCTCCTCCATCCATGGGATTTTCCAGGCAAGAGTACTGGAATGCGGTGCCATTGCCTTCTCTGGGAGGAGCTCTCTTAGTATATCAGAAACCAGGGGTCTACTTCAGACTGTATTATGTGAAGCAGTAGAGTAGGATCTGCAGAAGTACCCAGGGGAGAGTAAGTTCTACCCATAATCTAGCTTGTGTCCAGGAAATTTTTGTTGAGATCATGGTGGTGGGATGAATTTGGGGATATGCTGGAAAGCAGATGGACAAGCCCTGAGTCTTGAATTGTTTGGATGACAAAGTCTTTATAGAGAATGAGGATTGTGTGGTGGGCAGTATCTGAGAAGCTCCCAATGTCCCATCTCTTGGTTTCCATTGCTTTGCATATTTCCCTTCCCACTGAGTGTGACATGTACATAGAGACCCACTTCCAACAATGAGAATGTGGAAGAATTTTGGGAAGTCAATTCTGGGAAGCGAGTAAAATAATCTGGCTTTGTTCTTGCTGCATCTCTCTCTTGTTTTATTGATAGTCCACACTGATAAAACCCAACTCCCCCACCAGGCAAGGAGGTCAAGTGTCAAGGAACTTAAGGAATTCTTTGGACAATATTGTGTGGACAGGTGAATCCTCCCAACAGGTTCATGAGTGTGCTTGAAAGTGGACACCTGCTGATTCAATCTTGAGATGCCTGCAGCCCTGGCTATCACCTTGAATACAACCTTCTGGGAGACACACTGAAATATTTAAAGTATCAGTAATAAAATCATAAGTAAAGATCAATAATTTTCTAATATGCCAATGTAATTCATTTAGAGAAAAAACTTAGAACTGAAGGTTCATTCAAATTAGCAAAACATTGAAGTCCCCCATTTCCGATACCAGCTGAGCCAGGGTGAGGAAAGGAAAATAAGAAGTTATCCTTAGAAACAAATATTAACTGTGAAAATGGAAAGTGTATCATATCCCTGGTATGGATCTAATGCTGCATAGACCTCATGATGGATACAATCAATTTGCAGATATCAAGACCACACTGAGTGTTTTAGATTGTGAAATAAAATCTGAGTTTTATGTTAAGAACCTGTAAATTAGAAGTAAGAAGCAAGAGTACAGGTGAATTTCCTTCTGAGAAGAAGAACTGAGTCACTGCCCAGGACATTCACTTTTCTCCTTTTCCTTTGCTGTTAATATTAACAAGTCCCCAGAGATAGAGGCAACACTGTCCCACTGGCTAATGATGAGCTCTGGGCGTTGAGCCCTAAGGTCAAATCATTTTAAATAATTAGCCTATGCCTAGAGCTCTTTAGTTTGCCAGCTTTAATATTGTGACTCCACACCCATGTCTTTATCCTTTGCAGGAGCTTGCATCATAAGGTTCAGCCTGATTCTGTCTTTCTGCCCATCCTGAGGAGGGACCCTGAGACTTCATCACACATCAGGCAGGAGAGGGTCAGTGAGTCTGTGCTCCTTGGTCATGTTCTAGCAGAGATGCAGCCCAGCCCAGTAAGTGCAGAGGGGAATGTGTAGAATGTTATTATATCTACAGAGATTCTATAGTTTATCCCTGGCAGCCTAAGCATACTCAAAAGATGAGTAATTCCCTTTCATTTATACATCAGCATATGCAAAATAAATAGCAAGTGAGAATTTGATATGTGACACAGGGAACTCAACCCAGTGCTCTGTGACAACCTAGAGGGATGGGATGGGATGGAGATGGGAGGGGCACTCCAGAGGGAGGGGACATATGTATACCTGTGGCTGATGCATGTTGATGAATAGCAGAAGCCAACACAATATTGTGGGAGAAGGCAATGGCACCCCACTCCAGTACTGTTGCCTGGAAAATCCCATGGATGGAGGAGCCTGGTAGGCTGCAGTCCATGGGGTAGCTAAGAGTAGGACACGACTGAGCGACTTCACTTTCATTTTCCACTTTCATGCATTGGAGAAGGAAATGGCAACCCACTCCAGTGTTCTTGCCTGGAGAATCCCATGGACGGAGAAGCCTCGTAGGCTGCAGTCCATGGGGTCACATAGAGTTAGACACGACTAAAGCAACTTATCAGCAGCAGCAACACAATATTGTAAAGCAATTATCCTCCAAGGAAAGAAAAAGAAAAAATATCTATGCAAGGAGATATAAACAAGTAGAAATTAGTTTTCATGTCTTTTTTTCCCCCGGAATTATCTTTTATTTATTAATATTTTAATATAATTTTATTTTTTAACTTTGCAATATTTATTGGTTTTGCCATATATCAATATGACACCACCACAGGTATACACGAGTTCCCATCCTGAACCCTCCTCCCTCCACCTTCCCTGCACCATCCCTCTGAGTCGTCCCAGTGTACCAGCCCCAAGCATCCAGTATCTTTCATCGAACCTGGACTGGTGACTTGTTTCATATATGACATTATTCATGTTTGAATGCCATTCTCCCAAATCATCCCACCCTCTCCCTTTCCCACAGAGTCCAAAAGACTGTTCTATACATCAAGTTTGTTTTGCTGTCTCGTATACAGGGTTACTGTTACCATCTTTCTAAATTCCATATATATGCGTTAGTATACTGTATTGGTGTTTTTCCTTCTGGCTTACTTCACTCTGTATAATAGGCTCCAGTTTCATCCACCTCATTAGAACTGATTCAAATGTATTCTTTTTAATGGCTGAGTAATACTCCATTGTGTATATGTACCACAGCTTTCTTATCCATTTGTCAGCTGATGGACATCTAGGTTGCTTCCATGTCGTGGCTATTATAAACAGTTCTGTGATGAACATTGGGGTACACGTGTCTCTTTCAATTCTGGTTTCCTCAGTGTGTATGCCCAGCAGTGGGATTGCTGGATCATAAGGCAGTTCTATTTCCAGTTTTTAAAGAAATCTCCACACTGTTCTCCATAGTGGCTGTACTAGTTTGCATTCCCACCAACAGTGTAAGAGGGTTCCCTTTTCTCCACACCCTCTCCAGCATTTATTGCTTGTAGACTTTTGGATCGCAGCCATTCTGACTGGCGTGAAATGGTACCTCATAGTGGTTTTGATTTGCATTTCTCTGATAATGAGTGATGTTGAGCATCTTTTCATGTGTTTGTTAGCCATCTATATGTCTTCTTTAGAGAAATGTCTGTTTAGTTCCTTGTCCCATTTTTTGATTGGGTCGTTTATTTTTCTGGAATTGAGCTGTAGGAGTTGCTTGTATATTTTTGAGATTAGTTGTTTGTCAGTTGCTTTATTTGCTATTATTTTCTCCCATTCTGAAGGCTGTCTTTTCACCTTGCTTATAGTTTCCTTTGTTGTGCAGAAGCTTTTAAGTTTAATTAGGTCCCATTTGTTTATTTTTGCTTTTATTTCCAATATTCTGGGAGGTGGGTCATAGAGGATCCTGCTGTGATGTATGTCAGAGAGTGTTTTGCCTATGTTCTCCTCTAGGAGTTTTATATTTTCTGGTCTTACATTTAGATCTTTAATCCATTTTGAGTTTATTTATTGTGGCATTAGAAAGTATTCTAGTTTAATTTTTTTAGAAGTGGTTGACCAGTTTTCCCAGCACCACTTGTGAAAGAGATTGTCTTTAATCCATTGTATATTCTTGCCTCCTTTGTCAAAGATAAGGTGTCCATAGGTGCATGGATTTATCTCTGGGCTTTCTATTATGTTCCAATGATCTATATTTCTGTCTTTGTGCCAGTACCATACTGTCTTGATGACTATGGCTTTGTAGTAGAGCCTGAAGTCAGGCAGGTTGATTCCTCCAGTTCCATTCTTCTTTCTCAAGATAGCTTTGGCTATTTGAGGTTTTTTGTATTTCCATACAAACTGTGAAATTATTTGTTCTAGCTCTGTGAAGAATACTGTTGGCAGTTTGATAGGGACTGCACTGAATCTATAAATTGCTTTGGCTAGTATACTCATTTTCACTATATTGATTCTTCCAATCCATGAACATGGTATATTTCTCTGTCTATTAGTGTCCTCCTTGATTTCTTTCACCAGTGTTTTATAGTTTTCTATATATAGGTCTTTAGTTTCTTTAGGTAGGTATATTCCTAAGTATTTTATTCTTTCCGTTGCAATGGTGAATGGAATTGTTTCCTTAATTTCTCTATTTTCTCATTTTTAGTGTATAGGAATGCAAGGGATTTCTGTGTGTTGATTTTATATCCTGCAACTTTACTATATTCATTGATTAGTTCTAGTAATTTTCTCGTGGAGTCCTTAGGGTTTTCTATGCAGAGGATCGTGTCATCTGCAAACAGTGAGAGTTTTACTTCTTCTTTTCCAATTTGGATTCCTTTTATTTCTTTTTCTGCCCTGATCGCTGTGGCCAAAACCTCCAAAACTATGTTGAATAGTAATGGTGAAAGTCGACACCCTTGTCTTGTTCCCGACTTTAGGGGAAATGCTTTCAATTTTTCACCATTGAGGATATTGTTTGCTGTGGGTTTGTCATATATAGCTTTTATTATGTTCAGGTATGTTCCTTCTAATCCTGATTTCTGGAGAGTTTTTTCATAAATGGATGTTGAATTTTGTCAAAGGCTTTCTCTGCATCTATTGAGATAATCATATGGTTTTTATTTTTCAGTTTGTTAATGTGGTGTATTACATTGATTGATTTGCGGATATTGAAGAATCCTTGCATCCCTGGGATAAAGCCCACTTGGTCATGCTGTATGATCTTTTTAATGTGTTGTTGGATTCTGATTGCTAGAATTTTGTTAAGGATATTTGCATCTATGTTCATCAGTGATATTGGCCTGTAGTTTTCTTTTTTTGTGGGATCTTTGTCAGGTTTTGGTATTAGGGTGATGGTGGCCTCATAGAATGAGTTTGGAAGTTTACCTTCCTCTGCAATTTTCTGGAAGTGTTTTAGCAGGATAGGTGTTAGCTCTTCTCTAAATTTTTGGTAGAATTCAGCTGTGAAGCCGTCTGGACCTGGGCTTTGGTTTGCTGAAAGATTTCTGATTACAGTTTCAATTTCCGTGCTTGTGATGGGTCTGTTAAGATTTTCTATTTCTTCCTGGTCCAGTTTTGGAAAGTTGTACTTTTCTAAGAATTTGTCCATTTCTTCCACGTTGTCCATTTTATTGGCATATAATTGCTGATAGTAGTCTCTTATGATCCTTTGTATTTCTGTGTTGTTTGTTGTGATCGCTCCATTTTCATTTCTAATTTTATTGATTTGATTTTTCTCCCTTTGTTTCTTGATGAGTCTGGCTAATGGTTTGTCAATTTTATTTATCCTTTCAAAGAATCAGCTTTTGGCTTTGTTGATTTTTGCTATGGTCTCTTTTGTTTCTTTTGCATTTATTTCTGCCCTAATTTTTAAGATTTCTTTCCTTCTACTAACCCTGGAGTTCTTCATTTCTTCCTTTTCTAGTTGCTTTAGGTGTAGAGTTAGGTTATTTATTTGACTTTTTTCTTGTTTCTTGAGGTATGCCTGTATTGCTATGAACTTTCCCCTTAGGACTGCTTTTACAGTGTCCCACAGGTTTTGGGTTGTTGTGTTTTCATTTTCATTTGTTCCTATGCATATTTTGATTTCTTTTTTGATTTCTTCTGTGATTTGTTGGTTATTCAGCAGGGTGTTGTTCATCCTCCATATGTTGGAATTTTTAATAGTTTTTTCTCCTGTAATTGAGATCTAATCTTACTGTATTGTGGTCAGAAAAGATGCTCGGAATGATTTCAGTCTTTTTGAATTTACCAAGGCTAGATTTATGGCTCAGGATGTGATCTATCCTGGAGAAGGTTCCGTGTACGCTTGAGAAAAAAGTGAAATTCATTGTTTTAGGGTGAAATGTCCTATAGATATCAATTAGGTCTAACTGGTCTATTGTATCATTTAATGTTTGTGTTTCTTTGTTAATTCTCTGTTTAGTTGATCTATCCATAAGTGTGAGTGGAGTATTAAAGTCTCCCACTATTATTGTGTTATTGTTAATTTCCCCTTTCATACTTGTTAGCATTTGTCTTACATATTGCGGTGCTCCTATGTTGGGTGCATATATATTTTTAATTGTTATATCTTCTTCTTGGATTGATCCTTTGATCATATGTAGTGACCTTCTTTGTCTCTTTTCACAGCCTTTGTCAAAAATAAACAAATGGGACCTAATTAAACTTAAAAGCTTCTGCACAACAAAGGAAACTATAAGCAAGGTGAAAAGACAGCCTTCAGAATGGGAGAAAATAATAGCAAATGAAGCAACTGACAAACAACTAATCTCAAAAATATACAAGCAACTCCTACAGCTCAATTCCAGAAAAATAAACAACCCAATCAAAAAATGGGCCAAAGAAGTAAATAGACATTTCTCCAAAGAAGACATGCAGATGGCTAACAAAAACATGAAAAGATGCTCATCATCACTCATTATCAGAGAAATGCAAATCAAAACCACTAGGAGGTACCATTTCATGCCAGTCAGAATGGCTGTCATCCAAAAGTCTACAAGCAATAAATGCTGGGGAGGATGTGGGAAAAAGGGAACCCTCTTACACTGTTAGTGGGAATGCAAGCTAGTACAGCCACTGTGGAGAACAGTCGGAGATTCCTTAAAAAAGTGGAAATAGAACTGCCTTATGACCCAGCAATCCCACTGCTGGGCATACAC
Source organism: Bos indicus (assembly GCF_029378745.1). Classification (NCBI taxonomy): domain Eukaryota; kingdom Metazoa; phylum Chordata; class Mammalia; order Artiodactyla; family Bovidae; genus Bos; species Bos indicus. Next base: position 13,658,424 of record NC_091766.1, on the reverse strand, counting down.
ACTGAGGAAACCAGAAGGGAAAGAGACACGTGTACCCCAATGTTCATCGCAGCACTGTTTATAATAGCCAGGACATGGAAGCAACCTAGATGTCCATCAGCAGAGGAATGGATAAGAAAGCTGTGGTACATATACACAATGGAATATTACACAGCCATTAAAAAGAATACTTTTGAATCAGTTCTAATGAGGTGGATGAAACTGGAGCCTTTTATACAGAGTGAAGTAAGCCAGAAAGAAAAACACCAGTACAGTATACAAACACATATATATGGAATTTAAAATGATGGTAACAATAACCGTGTATACAAGACAGCAAAACAAACTTGATGTATAGAACAGTCTTTTGGACTCTGTGGGAAAGGGACAGGGTGGGATGATTTGGGAGAATGGCATTGAAATATGTATAATATCATATATGAAACGAGTCACCAGTCCAGGTTTGATGCACGATACAGGATGCTTGGGCTGGTGCACTGGTACGACCCAGTGGGATGGTATGGGGAGGGAGGAGGGAGGAGGGTTCAGGATGGGGAACACATGTATACGTGTGGCAGATTCATTTTGACATATGGCAAAACCAATACAATATTGTAAAGTTAAATAAAATAAAATTAATAAATAAATAAAAATAAAATAAAGTCTATTTTTTCTGATATGAGTATTGCTACTCCTGCTTTCTTTTGGTCTCTATTTGCATGGAAAATATTTTTCCAGCCCTTCACTTTCAGTCTGTATGTGTCCCCTGTTTTGTGGTGGGTCTCTTGTAGACAACATATGTAGGGGTCTTGTTTTTGTATCCATTCAACCAGTCTTTTTCTTTTGGTTGGGGCATTGAACCCATTTACGTTTAAGGTAATTATTGGTAAGTATGATCCTGTTGCCATTTACTTTATTGTTTTGGTTTCGAGTTTATACACCTTTTTTTGTGTTTCCTGTCTAGAGAATATCCTTTAGTATTTGTTGGAGAGCTGGTTTGGTGGTGCTGAATTGTCTCAGCTTTTGCTTGTCTGTAAAGCTTTTGATTTCTCCTTCATACTTGAATGAGATCCTTGCTGGGTACAGTAATCTGGGCTGTAGGTTATTTTCTTTCATCACTTTAAGTATGTTTTGCCATTTCCTCCTGGCTTGAAGAGTTTCTATTGAAAGATCAGTTGTTATCCTGATGGGAATTTCCTTGTGTGTTATTTGTTGTTTTTCCCTTGCTGCTTTTAATATTTGTTCTTTGTGTTTGATCTTTGTTAATTTGATTAATATGTGTCTTGGGGTGTTTTGCCTTGGGTTTATCCTGTTTGGGACTCTCTGGGTTTCTTGGACTTGGGTGATTATTTCCTTCCCCATTTTAGGGAAGTTTTCAACTATTATCTCTTCAAGTATTTTCTCATGGTCTTTCTTTTTGTCTTCTTCTTCCAGGACTCCTATGATTCGACTGTTGTAGTGTTTAATATTGTCCTGGAGGTCTCTGAGATTGTCCTCATTTCTTTTAATTTGTTTTTCTTTTTTCCTCTCTGATTCATTTATTTCTACCATTCTATCTTCCAATTCACTAATCCTATCTTCTCCCTCTGTTAGTCTACTATTTGTTGCCTCCAGAGTGTTTTTTATTTCATTTATTGCATTATTCATTATATATTGACTCTTTTTTATTTCTTCTAGGTCCTTGTTAAACCTTTCTTGCATCTTCTCAGTCCTTGTCTCCAGGATATCTATCTGTGATTCCATTTCGATTTCAAGATTTTGGATCATTTTCACTATCATTATTCAGAATTCTTTATCAGGTAGATTCCCTATCTCTTCCTCTTTTGTTTGGTTTGGTGGACATTTATCCTGTTCCTTTACCTGCTGGGTATTCCTCTGTCTCTTCATCTTGTTTATATTGCTGAATTTGGGGTGTCCTTTCTGTATTCTGGCAGTTTGTGGATTTCTCTTTATTGTGGAGTTTCCTCACTGTGTGTGGGTTTGCACAGGTGGCTTGTCAAGGTTTCTTCATTAGGGAAGTTTGTGTCGGTGTTCTTGTGGGTGGAGCTGGATTACTTCTCTCTGGAGTGCAATGAAATGTCCAGTAATGAGTTATGAGATGTCTATGATTTTGTAGTAACTTTGGGCAGCCTGTATATTGAAGCTCAGGGTTGTGTTCCTGTGTTGCTGGAGAATTTGCATGGTATGTTTTGCCCTGGAACTTGTTGGCCCTTGTGTGGTGCTTGGTTTCAGTGTAGGTATGGAAGCGTTTGAATAGCTCCTGTTGATTAATGTTCCCTGGAGTCAGGAGTACTCTGGTGCTCTCAGGATTTGGACTTCAGCCTCCTGCTTCTGGTTTTCAGTCTTATTTTTACAGTAGTCTCAAGAATTCCCCATCTATACAGCACCATTGATAAAACATTTAGGTTAAAGATGAAAAGTTTCTCCACAGTGAGGGACACCCAGAGAGGTTCACAGAATTACATGGAGAAGAGAAGAGAGAGGAGGGAGTTAGAGGTGACCTGAATGAGATGAGCTGGAATCAAAAGAGGATGAGCAAGCTAGCCAGTAATCACTTCCTTATGTGCACTCCACAGTCTGGACCGCTCAGAGATGTTCATGGAGTTATACAGAGAAGAGAAGAGGGAGGAAGGAGACAGAGGTGGCCAGGAGGATAAAAGGGGGGAAATCAAAAGGAGAGACAGATCCAGCCAGTAATCAGTTCCCTAACTGTTCTCCACTGTCTGGAACACACAGAAATTCACAGAGTTGGGTAGAGCAGAGAGAGATTAGGGAAGAGACACAGGCGACCTGGTGGAGAAAAAGGAGAGTCGAAAGGGGGAGAGAGCGGTCAATCGGTAATCTCGATCCCAAGTAAAAATGGGTACTGAATTGGGTTCTTAAAGGTACACCAAAAATAAAAAAATCAAGAATCTAGTGTTGTGTTTGGAATTTCAAAAATACAATGTTAAGGAAAAGAAGAAGAAAAAAAAAGAGAGAAAAAAAAAAGTCATAAAAATTATAAAGAAAATATAGGTATGAAATGATAACAAATACCAAAAAGCAAAAATTAAAAATCTAGAGTACAGTCTGGAATTTCTAAAATACAATATTAAAGATAAGAAGAAGAAAAAGAAGGAGAAAAAAAAGTCACAAAAATTATTAAAAAAAATATAGGTAAAAAATTTATAACAAATACCAAAAAGCAAAAATTAAAAATCTAGGTAGAGATTGGAATTTCAGAAATATAATGTTAAAGAAAAGAAGAAAAAAAAGAAAGAAAGAGAAAAGAAAAACAAAGTCACAAAAAATATAAAAAAATATATGTATGAAGTTTGCTTTTTAAAAAAATAGGGTCTTTTTTTTTTTGCAATGTAATAGTAGGTTATAACTTGACTTCACATTCCAGGATGTCTGGCTCTAGGTCAGTGATCACACCATCGTGATTACCTGGGTCATGAAGATCTTTTTTGTACAGTTCTTCTGTGTATTCTTGCCATCTCTTCTTAATATCTTCTGCTTCTGTTAGGGCCATACCATTTCTGTCCTTTATCAAGCTCATCTTTACATGAAATGTTCCTTTGGTATCTCTGATTTTCTTGAAGAAATCCCTAGTCTTTCCCATTCTGTCATTTTCCTCTATCTCTTCTTGCTATTCTTTGGAACTCTGCATTCAGATGTTTATATCTTTCCTTTTCTCCTTTGCTTTTCACTTCTCTTCTTTTCACAGCTATTTTTAAGGCCTCCCCAGACAGTCATTTTGCTTTTTGCATTTCTTTTCTATGGGAATGGTATTGATCCCTGTCTCCTGTACAATGTCACGAACCTCATTCCATAGTTCATCAGGCACTCTATCTATCAGATCTAGGCCCTTACATCTATTTCTCACTCCCACTGTATAATAAGGGATTTGATTTATGTCATACCTGAATGGTCTAGTGGTTTTCCCTACTTTCATCAATTTCAGTCTGAATTTGGCAATAAGGAGTTTATGGTCTGAGCCACAGTCAGCTCCTGGTCTTCTTTTTGCTGACTGTACAGAGCTTCTGCAACTTTGGCTGCAAAGAATATAATCAATCTGATTTCGGTGTTGACCATCTGGTGATGTCCATGTACAGAGTCTTCTCTTGTGTTGTTGGAAGAGGGTGTTTGTTATGACCAGTGCATTTTCTTGGCAAAACTCTATCAGTCTTTGCCCTGCTTCATTCTGTATTCCAAGGCCAAATTTTCTTGTTATTCCAGGTGTTTCTTGACTTCCTACTTTTGCATTCCAGTCCCCTATAATGAAAAGGACATCTTCTTTGGGTGTTAGTTCTAAAAGGTCTTGTAGGTCTTCATAGAACCATTTAACTTCAGCTTCTTCGGCGTTACTGGTTGGGGCATAGACTTGGATTACTGTGATATTGAATGGTTTGCCTTGGAAATGAACAGAGATCATTCTGTCGTTTTTGAGATTGCATCCAAGTACTGCATTTTGGACTCTTTTGTTGACCATGATGGCCACTCCATTTCTTCTGAGGGATTCCTGCCCGCAGTAGTAGATATAATGGTCATCTGAGTTAAATTCACCCATTCCAGTCCATTTCAGTTCACTGATTCCTAGAATGTCGTTACTATGAACAAAGCTAGTGGAGGTGATGGAATTCTAGTTGAGCTATTCCAAATCCTGAAATATGATGCTGTGAAAGAACTGCACTCAATATGCCAGCAAATTTGGAAAACTCAGCAATGGCCACAGGACTGGAAAAGGTCAGTTTTCATTCCAATCCCAAAGAAAGGCAATGCCAAAGAATGCTCAAACTACTGCACAATTGCACTCATGTCACACGCTGGTAAAGTAATGCTCAAAATTCTCCAAGCCAGGCTTCAGCAATATGTGAATCGTGAACTTCCTGATGTTCAAGCTGGTTTTAGAAATGGCAGAGGAACCAGAGACCAAATTGCCAACATCCTCTGGATCATCAAAAAAGCAAGAGAGTTCCAGAAAAACATCTATTTCTGCTTTATTGACTATACCAAAGCCTTTGACTGTGTGGATCACAATAAACTGTGGAAAATTCTGAAAGAGATGGGAATACCAGACCACCTGATCTGCCTCTTGAGAAATTTGAATGCAGGTCAGGAAGCAACAGTTCGAACTGGACATGGAACAACAGACTGGCTCCAAATAGGAAAAGGAGTACGTCAAGGCTGTATATTGTCACCCTGTTTATTTAACTTATATGCAGAGTACATCATGAGAAACGCTGGACTGGAAGAAGCACAAGCTGGAATCAAGATTGGGGGGAGAAATATCAATAAGCTCAGATATGCAGATGACACCACCCTTATGGCAGAAAGTGAAGAGGAACTAAAAAGCCTCTTGATGAAAGTGGAGAGTGAAAAAATTGGCTTAAAGCTCAACATTCAGAAAATGAAGATCATGGCAACCGGTCCTATTACTTCATGGGACATAGATGGGGAAACAGTGGAAGCAGTGTCAGACTTTATTTTTCTGGGCTCCAAAATCACTACAAATGGTGACTGCAGCCATGAAACTAAAAGACGCTTACTCCTTGTAAGGAAAGTTATGACCAACCTAGATAGCATATTCAAAAGCAGAGTCATTACTTTGCCAACAAAGGTCCGTCTAGTCAAGGCTATGGTTTTTCCAGTGGTCATGTATGGATGTGAGAGTTGGACTGTGAAGAAGGCTGAGTGCCAAAGAATTGATGCTTTTGAACTGTGGTGTTGGAGAAGACTCTTGAGAGTCCCTTGGACTGCAAGGAGATCCAACCAGTCCATTCTGAAGGAGATCAGCCCAGGGATTTCTTTGGAAGGAATGATACTAAAGCTGAAACTCCAGTACTTTGGCCACCTCATGCGAAGAGTTGACTCATTGGAAAAGACTCTGATGCTGGGAGGGATTGGGGGCAGGAGGAGAAGGGGACGACAGAGGATGAGATGGCTGGATGGCATTGCTGACTCGATGGATATGAGTCTGAGTGAAATCCGGGAGTTGGTGATGGACAGGGAGGCCTGGCGTGCTGCGATTTATGGGGTCGCAAAGAGTTGGACGTGACTGAGTGACTGATCTGATCTGATCTGACCTGAGTAGGTTATAAAAGTGAAAATTAAAGGAGTAATAGAGGACTTAAAATTTTTAAAAAAATTTAAAAAGAAAAGAAAAAAGAATGTTCATTAAAATTGTAAAAATATATCTAGGACTTTCTCTGTTGTTGTGGGTATTGTGGGGTCGGTTCATTTTTGGCTAGTTCCTTGGTCCGGCTTATATTTCTCAAGATCTATAGGCCCCTTCTTATGTAGTCAGTACTAACAACAGGGTTTTAATCTATTGCACCTGTCGCTTCCAAGGTGATTCCCTCTGTTTTAGCTTCTTCCGTTTGCTGGTCTCTTCAGTGTCTGATTTCTGCCCTGACACAAAGAGGGCGGTGGTGGACACTTTTTTTTTTAGGCTCACTTGTTCAGTCGCATTGTGGGGAGGGAGGGATGCTGCAAACAAATAACACTGGCGTGTGCTCTCAGTGCCTCAGCCACACTGGACCTGCCCCCACTCACGGCACGTGTACCCTCCCTGCCCACATTGCTCAGGCTCTGGGTTGCTCCGCTGGGAACCATCCAAGGCCAGCCCTGGATGCAGCCTGGGCTGCATGCACCTCCCAGGTCTAAGCCGCTCAGGTTCAGGCACTCGGGTAGTCCTCAGAGGTGCAGACTCGGTTGGGCCTGCGTTTTGTGCCCTTCCCACGTCCGAGCAGCTCAGGTGATGGGGTGTTTGGCAAGTGCAGTCACTGCGACTTATCGCCTCCCCACCACTTGGTTTTCTGGGTGTACAACCAGCACACCTTCTCAGACGGATGTTGACCGTCCAGAACCCCAAGAACTCTTAGTTAGCAAAGAAGCCGGCTAACAGTCTTGTAGATAATGTCTCTCTGGGGCTGCGATTGCCCCTTTCTGGCTCTGGCTGCCTGTCACCAGAGGGGGATGGTCTGCAGCTGGCTATCTCTGTTCAGTCTTTGTTCTGTGCGTGAGCCTGGCGGTGTCTTAGGTTAGGGCTGGCTTTTCGCGTGGTAGTTATCCCCGCAGTCTGGTTTTGCTAGCCCAAGTTATTTCACTCAGATAGAGCTTGGGGCATTCAGGCCAGTTCGTTACTCTAAGCGATATAGTCCACGCCTCCCTGCCTAGCCCCTGCTTGCTAGTGGCGGGTGCAGGCATCTGCGCTGCTTCTCCACTGGGGGAGTTGCTGTTGGGCTCGTAATTTGTGGGTTTTAATTTTTTGTTTATTTTTCCTCCCTGTTATGTTGTCCTCTGTGCTTCCAAGGCTCGGCACAGACTCGGCAGTGAGAGTGTTTCCTGGTGTTTGGAAACTTCTCTCTTTGTAAGACTGCCTTCCCGGGATGGAGCTCTGTCCCTCCCTCTTTTGTCTCCTTTTTTGTCTTTCATATTTTTTCCTACCTCCTTTCAAAGACAATGGGCTGCTTTTTTGGGTGCCTGATGTCCTCTGCCGGCTTTCAGAAGTTGTTTTGTGGAATTTGCTTGGCGTTTAAATGTTCTTTTGATGAATTTGTTGGGGAGAAAGTGGTCTCCCCATCCTATTCCTCCACCATCTTAGCTCCTCCTCTAGTTTTCCTGTCTTTTTATATTATTCTTCAGGTTTTAGTTCTTGATTTGTAGTTACCTTTTGTATTATGGTATAGTGGCTAATAAAAATAAAGTCTTTAAAATTTTTTCTTTTAATATATTGAAAATTTACAATTTTTCTGTAGCCCTTATGTATTTTCTATGTGTGTGTGCCTAGTTGCTTCAATCGTGTCTGACTCTTTGGGAACCCATGGCCTGTAGCTGCCAGGCTCCTCTGTCCATGGGGATTCTCCAGGCAAGAATACTGGAGTGGGTTGCTGTGCCCTCCTCCAGGGGATCTTCCCAACACAGGGATTGAACCTAGGTCTACCACATTGTAGGTGGATTCTGAGCCACCATCTGAGCCACCAGGGAAGCCCATATATTTTCCATAGTAAATTCTATTTTTCAAATCTCTACATGCAGTTTTGTGTGAGGATGCATGCCACTGCTTATCAACATTGACTTTTATCTAAATCATCTTGGAAGCTTAAAAATACTGATCACTGGGTCTCACCACCAGATATTCCTATTTAACTGACTTGGGTATGGTCTGAGTATGAGGATTTAAAATAGTATTCAGGTGTTTCTACTCTATGGCCGACATAGTAAACTACTGAGGTAAGTCAGGTGTTTCACTCAAAGGTGACCTCTAAACCTTGGGTCCTAACTGCTCATGCACAAATGTTCAAGATGTGAAAGAGATCAGAGGTTGGAGGGGGAAGATATAAAGAGCCTCTACTCTAACACAAGACAATGTGTTTACACATTGTTTCTGATAATTTTCTTCATTTAGCTTCTCTACATCATACCACCTGGGCTTTGCTTTGGATTAGGGGACTTGAAATCACTGCTCTATTCTCCATCTTGTCATCATCTTACATACTTTCTGTAGTGGTCAGTAAAACCTCTGTGCCCTTAAAGTTCACCTGGTCCCTTCATACCCTTCAGGCCCTTGGGGCATTAACTTCAACCTTCACTCAGGATTCCTATGTTACTTCTTTATTCTTTCTTGCCTTTCAGTCCTTCAGTAATTCTTTAACCAACTTTACTCTATTAAATTTTTTCACTCAAAGAACTAATTTCATTATTCCTGGCCAGTGGCCACTCAGCCACACAAAATAAATAAATAATGCTATTTTTAGCAACATGGATGGACCTAGAGGTTGTTCTACTGGGTAAAGTACATCAGAGAAAGACAAATATCATATGATATCACTTATACATGGGATTTTAAAAACAGGCACAAATAAACCTATCTGCAAAACAGAAATAGTGGGGTTCAGGACAGAGGGGACATGCATGCCTATGGCTGATTCATGTTGATGTATGGCAGAGGCTATCACAATATTGTAAAGTAATTATCCTCCAGTTAAATTAACTTAAAAAAGGAAAGAAAACAAAAGATTAAGACTCACAGAATATAGGTTGGGGTTTGAAAAGTACTACAAATAACAAAGGGAGAAAAAGTGAGGATAGAAATTTCTCAATTTCATTTCACATGGTGAAAACATTCCCATTTCCTGAAAAGATACTCATGTTTGTGAAGAGGAATTGAGAAAAGGTAATCACTAATTTTATTATATGCACATCAGTATCTGTGTGTTTCATACACCATGTCCTGTACACACATCTTTGGCAATGACTCTGATATCATATCCCTTCTACACAATATGCCATGAGTTTAGGTTAATACTATTTTTGCTACTGTCCAAATATTTTAAATGATTCCCAATCTCACTTCCACTTTCTCTAATCCACCCTCTGCTTACTTACCACTTAGTAAAGGATACTTATCATGAGAACTGGGAAAAGTACAAAGCACATGTCACATTTTTGGTCCAAACATAACTAATACTGGTTTTCATATCACATGTGCTGGAAATCACGTTTGTTACTGATGGTCAGTTGCTTCAGTTGTGTCTGACTCTTTGTGACCCCATAGCCTGCCAGGCTACTCTGTCCATGAGATTTACCAGGCAAGAATACTGGAGTGGTTTGCCATTTCCTCCTCCAAGGGATCTTCTCAACCCAGGAATTGAACCCACGTCTCCTGCATTGGCAGGTGGATTCTTTACCACTGCACCACCTGGGACGCCCTTTTGTCACTGAACCTAGTACCTTATCTATTCTATTCATTATCGAATAACTTCTGTTTAATAACATATTTTTGCACGGGACTCATTATTTTAAATGCCCCAACACTCAGTCTCTCTCTCTCTCTCTCATATCCACTTCTAAATATCTGCCATGTGCTCTTGACTAATTGGTCCCATCACTTTTTGGAAAATAGATGGGGAAACAATGGAAACAGTGACAGACTTTATTTTCTTGGGCTCCAAAATCTCTGTAAATGGTGAATGCAGACATGAAATTAAAAGACACTTACTCCTTGGAAGAAAAGCAATGACAACCCTAGACAGTGTATTAAAAAGCAGATACATCACTTTCCTGACCAAGGTCCATAAAGTAAAAGCTATGGTTTTTCCAGTAATTATATATGGATGTGAGAGCTGAACAATAGAAAGGACTGAGTGCTGAAGAACTGATCCCTTTGAACTATGGTGCTGAATAAGATTCTTGAGCATCCTTTGGACAGCAAGGAGATCAAACCACTCAATCCTAAAAGAAACCAGCCCTGAATATTCATTGGAAGGACTGTATTGAAGCTGAAGCTCCAATCCTTTGGCCACCTAGTGCTAATAGCTGACTCATTGGAAAAGACCCTGATGCTGGGAAAGATTGAGGGCAGGAGGAGAAGGGGAAGACAGAGGATGAGATGGTTGGATGTATCACCAACTCAAGGGGCATGAGTTTGAGCAAACTGTGGAAGATGGTGAAAGACAGGGAAGCCTGGCATGCTAAGTTCATAGGGTCACAAAGAGTCAGATCAGACTGAGCGACTGAACAACCACTCCCCTAACAATATTCTCTGTTTCTTATTCCCACACAGGTAAATAACATCCTTTCCTGGATATTGAATTTGAATTTGGTATAAATTAAAGTTTTCTTCATATTGTTTAATGATAAACCATTCTCTGCATTCCTCAGCACAGAGGTCTGTGAGTCAGAAAGGCTGCACGGACAGGATTTAGAAGGTTACATCACACTACTACCCGCTTACATCTCACTTTATCCACTAGAAGAAAACAGATAAGCAAAAACCATACTTTATTAAAGTCTTCAAGAGTTGAGAGCACAAAAAAATGTGAAGAAAATATGTTCTGGAGTAAGTTGATTCCTCTTTAGTGAGAATAAATTAGATTCACTGGGAACGTTTGTTACATCTGTCAATGAAATGGCTGCATATTGGTCTGATGTTGATGGAGGCGCTCTCCTAGTGTATCAGAAAACAGGGGTCAACTTGAGACTGCACGACCTTAAGCTGTAGAGTGAGGTTTGCAGAAGTATTCAGTGAAGGGAAAGGTCTACCCATATGCTAGTTTCTGTCCAGGGAATATTTGTTGATATTATGGTGGTTCAATGAATTTGGGAATATACAGGAAAGCAGATGGACAGGATTTGAGTCTTGAATTGCTTGGAGAACAAAGTCCTTATAGTGGATGAGGCCTGTGTGGTGGGCAGGATCTGAGATGATCTCACTGATCCCAACTCTTGTTATTACAGTGTATTTCCTGCCCATTGACTTGAATTGCATATAGTGACTCAATTATAACAATGAGAAAGAAATTTTGGGAAGTCATGACAGGCATTAGATAAAAAGATAAATCTGGCTTTCTTCTTGCTGCTTCTCTCTTTCTCTTTTGGTTGATAGAACCCAACTTCTATGTTGTGCTCTACTCCTTCAGGGGCCCATGTAACAAGGAATTTCTAAATTCTCTGAATAATATCCTGGGTACTTGCGAATCCTACCAAAAGCCCTGTGAGTGAGCTTGAAAGTGATCCTCTGTTCATCAAGACTTCAACTGCCTGCAACCCCAACCAATATTTTGGATGTGCTCTGAAGTATTTCAGCAAATTTCAGTTACCAAATAATAAGTAAAAACTAAAGACTTTCCTTTTTTTTAATACTGAGCTTGCATGAGCTGTTCGTATATTTGGGAGATCAATTTATTGTGGGTTGCTCCATTTGCAAATATTTTCTCCCATTCTGAGGATTGTCTTTTTGTTTTGTTTATGGTTTCCTTTGCTGTTCAAAAGTTTTTAAGTTTAATTAGGTCCCATTTGTTTATTTTTGTTTTTACTTTCAGTACTCCAGAAGGTAGATCAAAAAAAGATGCTGCTGCAATTTGTGTCAGAGAGTGTTCTGCCTCATTTTTCTTCTAATAGTTTTATATTATAGTAACTTGTGTTAAATTTAGGTCTTTAGTCCATTTCACATTAACAATCAAATTTTAAAAAATGAGCAGAAAATCTAAATAGACATTTCTCCAAAGAAGCCATACAGATGGCTAAAAAGCATATGTTGACGATAAGTTCTTTTTTTTTTTTTCTTTTATTATATGGTTTACTACCTGGGAGAATAAAAAAGCCATTTTAATTGTGAAATTATTAAATGTAAGATTTGTCTAACTTTTAAAATATTATATGCAGTATCACTCCTGATATAAATTTATGGTTTGCATAATTAAAAAAATAGAAAGCACATGAAAAGAGGCTCAACATCACTAATTACTGGAGAAATGCAAATCAAAACTATAATGAAATATCCCCTCACACCAGTCAGAATGACAATCATCAAAAAATCAATTCTTCAACGCTCAGCTTTCTTTATAGTCCAACTCTCACATCCATACATGACTGTTGGAAAAACCATAGCCTTGACTAGACAGACATTTGTTGGCAAAGTAATGTCTCTGCTTTTGAATATGCATCTAGGTTGGTCATAACTTTCCTTCCAAGGAGTAAGCATCTTTTAATTTCATGGCTGCAATCACCATCTGCAGTGATTTTGGAGCCCAGAAAACCAAAGTCTGACACTGTTTCCACTGTTACCCCATCTATTTGCCATGAAGTGATGGGACCAGATGCCATGATGTTTGTTTTCTGAATGTTGAGCTTTAAGTCAACTTTTTCCACTCTCCTCTTTCACTTTCATCAAGAGGCTTTTTAGTTCCTCTTCAGTTTCTGCCATAAGGGTGGTATCATCTGCATATCTGAGCTTATTTATATTTCTCCCCCCAATCTTGATTCCAGCTTGTGCTTCTTCCAGCCCAGTGTTTCTCATAATGTACTCTGCATAGAAGTTAAATAAGCAGGGTGACAATATACAGCCTTGATATACTCCTTTTCCTATTTGGAACCAGTCTGTTGTTCCATGTCCAGTTCGAACTGTTGCTTCCTGACCTGCATACAGGTTTCTCAAGAGGCAGGTCAGGTGGTCTGGTATGCCCATCTCTTTCAGAATTTTCCACAGTTTATGGTGATCCACACAGTCAAAGGCCTTGTCATAGTCAATAAAGCAGAAATAGATGCTTTTCTGGAACTCTCTTGCTTTTTTAATGATCCAGCTGATGTTGGTAATTTACCCATCCATAAAAAGAATGAAATAATGTCATTCACAGCAAAATGGATGGACCTAGAGATTGTCATACTAAGTGAAGTAAGTCAGACAGAGAAAATCAAATATCATGGTGTCACTTATATGTGGAATCTTAAAAAAAGGTACAAATCAATTTATCTACAAATAGAAATAGAGTTACAGATGTAGAAACTAAACTTATAGTTACTATTGGGTAATGAAGGGATAGGGATACATGGGAGATTGGGATTGACATATATACACAACTATATATAATAATATATAACTAATAAGGACCTACTGTATAGCATAGGGAACTCTTTTCAATACCCTGTAGTGACTAATGTGGGAGAAATCTAAACAACAGTAGGTATATATGATGTATAAATGATTCACTTTCCTGTTCACCTGAAACTAACACACCATTGTAAATCATTTATATTCAATAAATTAAAAAAATAAAATCATTTTTCTAATATGGCAACATAATTCTATTAGAGAAAAACTCAGAAACAAAGACTCATTCAAATTAGAGACAAAATGTAAATCTTCATGATATAAAATGTCATTCAAAGCAAGGAGTAAGGCAATGAAAATAAAAATTTATACTTACTTACAGACAACTACTAACTGAGAAAATGGAAAGGGTATCATATCCTTGGTATAGAAGTCCTAATACACCTAGATTTCATGATAAATAAAGTGGACTTACAAACATCAAAATCACACATTGTGTGATTAAATTGAGAAAAAAGTCTGAATTTTACGTTATCCTCGCACAACTTGGAAGTAAGAAGTAAAGAGGAGAGGTGCACAACCACCTGAGGAGAGGAGGAACATTCCCAGGACATTCACTTTTCTCCTTTTCTTGTTCTGTTAATATTAACAAGTCTCCAGAGATTGGGACAACATGGACCATCTGGCTAATGATGAGCTTTGGGCACTGAGCTCTAAGGTCATACCACTGAAAATAATTGGCCAGTGCCTCCAGTTCTTTAGTTTGCCTGTTCTAATATTGGGAGTCCACACCTATGTCTCCATCCTTTGGAGGAACCTGCATCAGAAGGTCCAATCTGAGTGTGTCTTCCTTCCTCTCCTGAGGAGGGACCTGAGACTTCATCACACACCAGGCAGGAGAGAGGCAGAGTCTGTGGTCCTTGGTCCTGCTTCAGCAGAGATGCAGCCCAGCCCAGTAAGTGCTGAGGGAGACAGTAATTGACAGAAGGACTGTTTGAGCATTCTTTCCCCCTCAAGAGCAGCAAACATAATAGTTTTCATAAAAGGTAGGAAGGCACCCATCTACATGGTTTTGGAATAGAGACTTTTGAAATTTATCTATTAGGTTCTGGTTGGCATATGCAGAACTCTCATTCAGAGTTCTGCATATGCCTTACTTGTTCTGGTTCTGTCTGGCATCCTTCCCACAAGAGCAGCTAATGGGTCTGTAAACTTCCCTTCACTCATTTAAATCATATGAAAGCAGTGATGAGAATGAGGAGGATAAAACTGATCATAACATCATGTACTGTTGTTCAAGGCTTCTTAAGTGTCAGACTCTGAGGTACGTTTTATGTTTCTTGTTCGATTCTGTCTGCATAATCTCTCCCAAATTGTTAGTGCACACATTATTATAACTATAAAAAGAGGAAAGAGGCACAGCATTTTATGTCACATCTACCAGTTCATGAGTTAGAAAGTATTAAAGCCAAATCTGAAGCCTGTCAATCTGGGGAGACTGACTCCAGACACATGGCATCTGGGCAGTCTTCCCCTTTTCACCCAAACAGCCCTGTCACTTCCTGGCACTCCCTGCTTACTGTGCCCTTCCCCTTGGAATTTCCTGGAGGACACAATGTTGGGGAGTAGGTGGCACTTGCCTCATCAACTATGGGAAGAACGTCTGAAGTCACAGACGAAGCCATAGAAATAATTGGCACCTAATACTTTAGGGTAGATCTCTGTTGATGCTGTTCTGTGATTTCACTTCACCTGTCCACTGTCTCTTCTACAGTTATAATGAGCTAAGTCAATCACAAAAGGAGACACAAAATCAGTCTTGTGGTCCAGACTTATGCAGGAAAATGAAAATGCTTAAAATAATATACTCCAGATGCATCTGTAGTTATACCTCTCTACCTCTGCTGAAAACTTTCAGAAAGTCTGAAAATGAAATTCAGGGCATGGGACTCAGAGAAGAAAACCTTAATTTTGTTTGTTTGTTTGTTTGTGTTTTTTTTGAAATTTTTTTAAAAATTTTATTTTATTTTTAAACTTTACAATATTGTATTAGTTTTGCCAAATATCGAAATGAATCCGCCACAGGTATTCCTGTGTTCTCCATCCTGAACCCTCCTCCCTCCCCCCTCCCCATACCCTCCCGCTGGGTTGTCCCAGTGCACCAGCCCCAGGCATCCAGTATTGTGCATCGAACCTGGACTGGTGACTCGTTTCATACATGATATTATACATGTTTCAATGCCATTCTCCCAAATCTCCCCACCCTCTCCATCTCCCACAGAGTCCATAAGACTGATCTATACATCAGTGTCTCTTTTGCTGTCTCGTACACAGGGTTATTGTTACTATCTTTCTAAATTCCATATATATGCGTTAGTACACTGTATTGGTGTTTTTCCTTCTGGCTTACTTCACTCTGTATAATAGGCTCCAGTTTCATCCACCTCATTAGAACTGATTCAAATGAATTCTTTTTAATGGCTGAGTAATACTCCATTGTGTATATGTACCACAGCTTTCTTATCCATTCATCTGCTGATAATAGCATCTGCAGCATTTAGTCACTGAGAAGTCATTGAAGAGATTTTCATGAATATGAGGGGAATAAAAGAGAAAAGAATAGGACATGTATATTTTAATGCATGGGCTGAGACTTATTTTAGGGTTTCATGTTAACTGTGCTCCAGCTCTGAGATAGGAAAGGCTTTGATCTCTCTGCTATATACTCCATGATACATCATTACATTTTGGGCATTGTATTTTATTAATAAACATACATGCCTGCTAACTCGCTTCAGTTGTGTCCAACTATTTGCAACGCCATGGACTGTAGTCCACCAGACCCCTCTGTCCATGGAGTTTTGCAGGCAAGAATACTGGAATGCGTTGCCATGCCCTCCTCCAAGGGATCTTTCTGATCCAGGGATCAAACCTGCATCTCATGTCTCCTGCATTGGCAGGTGGGTTCTTAACCACTAGTGCCTCTTGGGAAGCCCTATTAATAAGCACACTATCCCAATAATGATTAAAATTATTTATACAAATGACCAAATATTGTTTCTAATTTCCCTTTGGTGCCATATATGTTCTAGAGTGGGTGGTAGATCTTTATGTCCAAGAAGAAGAGAAGCACAGAGAGCTTGAGATATTTACACACATTTCACTTACAGGGGTGAAAGACCCAGGACTCAAATCACTGATCTGATTTTTCATGTACCAGCTCTCAGTCACCTCCACTGTGGCTCATGTGTTTCTTTTCAAACCTACTTGGGTCCCAGAGGTGAAAGGAAGGTAGAGAATTGTTTCGTCCCCTTTTGGTTCAGTGAGTATCTGTGAATCACTGGACTAAGGCCGCAGTTTACAGAGATCATAATGGCACTAACATGGATGACTATAAGGTTTTCAATGAATAATCATGCATTGCAGTACAGCTTTCAAATTTAAGGTTGAAAAGATTTCCTATATAAGGTGAAAATGTTATGAATGCAGTTGACAGAATGTTATTTTTGCACTGAAACAAATATAAGGAATTAGCTTCCCTGGTGGCTCAGACAACATAGAATCTACCTGTGATGCAGGAGGCCCGGGTTCAATCCCTGGGTCAGGAAGATCCCCTGGAGAAGGAAATGGCAACCCACTCTGCCAGGAGCCAGCATGGGAGTCCCCACCCATGACAAGGTCATGTGGGAGAGTTCTGGTGGGCAAGGCGAGCAAGAACTCGAGGGGTGCCCCTCTGGGCCTGCCTGAGTGTCTACCCCAAAACCAGAGTCTGTCTGTTTTACTGCTTCATGACTTTCACCAACTCCTCTGACAGTCATGGTAGGCTATCCCCGACCACCTTTTCTCTGAAGGAAATCAACTTAGAGCTCTAGCTAATTAGCCTCCTGGGCATAATAGGAGTGTTTCAATCCAAAGCCCTCAGACGGCTCTCTAATTTGCCTGACAGGTTTACCCGGACTCCTACAGCTATGCATACAATTGTTTACAGTCTCCCAACCGTGAGAGGCATGGGAAGCCTAAGATATTCAAATAGTATAGAGCCTCTTGGGGAGTTAGAAATTGTTAGAACTAGTAGAAGATTTCATTGTTGAACCAATGCTTGCTGCCAAGTTTCCACATCCCCTGTATTGTATCCTTAAAAATGTATTAATTAATATAGTTGGTACATAGGAAAAATAAGTAGTGGCCTTGGTGCTAACAACTTTAGACCCTTAAGGTAATAAATTCTTTCCTTGTTGTAAACCCACTGCACCTCTGCCCTATAGGAATGCAACTTTATCTAGCACCTTCGGAGGATGGCGCCAAACTTTAAAATAATTACTCTTAGAGAAAATAAGTCTCATGGTTGACAAACCTTTATCAGAGTCATAAAATGTTAACACGCCTTCTGGCCAGAAAATGATGTAAATCACCCAAACCATTTGTATACGATAAGCTTGCAGAAGAGAAAGCCTGGTCTCTATAAGGATCAAAGACTGCTGACTTCCCATGATTTCACCCCTCCTATTATTCTCTAGGCAGAACTTAAGGTATGTAAGGTCCCTTTGAAAATAAAGCTATGGGCCTTGCTCAAAGCTTGGTCTCCCGGTGTCGTTCTTTCTTGTTTCCTTTTCCTCCTTTTCTTTTCTGTTCTTCCTTCAGGACATTTAATTGGAGTGTGGGGGTCCTCTGGGACTACTTATTTGCCTGGGCTTCTAAGACCCACTCGAGAAGGCACCCAAGGTGGAGCACCTTCTGCTATTCGAGAGGGCGCCTGCGGCCTCCATAGTCAGAGCAAGTTCGGTGTCACGAACTTTATTGATTTCCTGCGTAAACCAGTTATTAATGAGCCTCTAAAATCTCTCAGCCTTTGCTATTATAATCGCCAACACCGTCCTCCTGAGGGAATCCCTGGATCCTGCCGGGGCTGGACTCTGGTACTACTCCAGTATTCTTGCCTGGAGAATCCCATGGACAGAGGAGCCTGGTGGGCTCCAGTCCATGGGATCACAAAGAGTCAGACATGACTGAGCACACACACACACCAAACTGGTTATGCACCCATTTTGAGAACTTAACTAATTGCCACTCACATGTTATGTACTAATTTCCATTTGTCTGAAACAGAGAGAGGTACAAGAATTTTCATAGGATTGTTGTAAGCAAAAACTGATATAAATAAAAAATAATATATGTAATGTAAACTAAATACTTATTTAATATATAAAATATATTAAATTATATATTACTGCATTTAAATGTGTAAAATTTGTTAAAGTGAAATTAATTTATATAAACTTACCAACTGAAGAAAATGGTATCTTTCCTTATGTAATAACATGTGTCAGGAAATTGTTTGATGTAGTTGTATGCACTTCACAAGAGGCTTAACCAAAATGTTGGGTAAAGAAGTGCATTCAGAGGCAATATGGATAGTATTCTATTTAGGGAAAAGTTTTTAAAAGCTGGTTATGCATAACGTCAAATGAATATTGACATTATGGAAACATTTACAAGGAAACATCTATCAAGTTCATCACACTAGTTACTTTTGGGGACATGTATGCAGAGAAATGGGATACAACTGAGATTCCAAAAGAAGTTAAATTTTATCATTAATGTTTCAAATTTCTATAATATGTGGAATCTGAAGCAATATTATTAAATGTTTATATTTTAAGAATAGGTAGGGTATTCATGCAATGGCACCCCACTCCAGTACTCTTGCCTGGAAAATCCCATGGACGGAGGAGCCTGGTAGGCTGCAGTCTATGGGGTCGCTGAGGGTCGGACACGACTGTGTGACTTCACTTTCACTTTTCACTTTCATGCATTGGAGAAGGAAATGGCAACCCACTCCAGTGTTCTTGCCTGGAGAATCCCAGGGACGGGGGAGCCCGGTGGGCTGCCATCTATGGGGTCGCACAGAGTCAGACATGACTGAAGTGACTTAGCAGCAGGGTATTCATGACAGTATTAATTGATAATATTCATGGAGATTTTTCTAAGTGTTGGGCAATATTCATTCTAAGGCAGTGTTGATCAAGCCCTGGTTCACAGAAGGGAGACCAAGACACTCGCCAGTAGAGATCCTGAAACTGGTTCTGGGCTGAAGTTGGGGTAACTAAGCATTTTTAAATGAGCACACATAAGTAATTGATGAAATGGAAGTGAGAATCACTGGTTTTTAAAAACTTTCTTGAATGGTATTATTCTGTAGGTTCAATTACTATCATAATTTCATAGATAAGGATACTGCAAGATGTGTTGGGATGATTCTATTTAAATCTTTTTAATGCATTCCCTTGTCATTGCAATATTATTTGAAATAGTGAAAATATGAATACATGTCTGTTGACAGATGAACAGGTAAAGAAAATATGGTGTGTATATAAACAATAGGATATTACTCAGCCATGAGGGGAGATATAGTTAGGGAGGGAATCAACATGTACACTCTGCTATATGCTTTTTTTGTTCTTTGTTACATTTATATTTTTAATTGATTTATTTATTTTACTGGAAGGTAATTAAAATATTATGATGGTTTTTGCCTTACATCAACATGATTTGGCCAAAGGTACACATGTACAACCAACAAGGACTTACTGTATAGCACAGGGAACTCTGCTCAATGTTATGTGGCAGCGGGGAGGGAAGGGGATTTTGAGGCAGAATGGATAGATTTATATGTATGGCTGAGTTCCTTTGCTGTTTGCCTGAAACTATCACAACATTGTTAACTGGCTATACTCCAATATAAAATAAGAAGTTTAAAAGAAAGAGCTGTAGTTTTGAGAACTGGTAGTGGAGAAGGTGGAGAAATGTTGGTCAAAGAATATAAATTTTTGTTATAAAATAAATACATTCTGGGGCTCTAATATGCAGTCTGATGACTATAGCTAATCATTTTGTATTGTGTGTTCTTGAAATCTGCTGTGAGAGGTCTGTTTAACTTACCACATAGGCACGTGAGCACAAATAGAAGCTATGTAAGGTGACATATACATTAATTAATTTGATTGTGGGAGTTATTCACGATTTGTATTCGGTTAAATCATCATTTTAATGATGATTTTCATTTTTCAAAACCTCCTTTAAAAACCTTCATGTGGCACAACACAAATATATGCAATTTTGTCAATCATTCCAATAAACTGAAAACAAAAAAGCAAAACAATAAGGTAGTGTTATTTCACCAACACAGAATAGAGTCCAAAAGATCTAAAGTGGTCTCACACATTAGACATTTAAATGAGATGGTATGGAAACAAATAACACTGTATAAAATTAAAAAAAAAATTTCAAGAGCTTTTCTAAAATTTCATTATTGTTTAGTCATTGAAATGCTCTGTACACTAATGCTGTAATTATAGTTACTGATGCTGTATGATCATGTGCACTTAATTAACCCATGCAGATCAAAGTTTTCAGTACACTAAAGTCAAATGAAATATATACTAAGTGATTTTTAAAACAGAACCCTGATAACTGAGTAATTACTTATTTCATGAAGGAGGGAAGACAGAGAAACCAATAAAACTCTGAATATCACCTAAAAATGCTTTCTGACTGTGAACATTCATTTTTAATTTAGAATCCAGATGACCAAGTCCTTCATTTCATAGAGATTTAAAAAATATTCCAAATAAAGGAAATATCTAGAATTGAATTTAAATGAAATAAGATTTATACAAATATTTCATTTCTTTGAAGTATAATTTTTCGTAAAGGGGAAGGGAATTTCTCTTTCTGTATTATTTCTAAATAAGTAGGCTGTATTTAACTGAGATCATGGATGTTCTAGTTCCCTTTCACTTTTCTGTGAAGTTTTATAATCTAAGAGTTTATAGATAGACATGTATAACACAGAAATCAAGAAGGAAAAATTCTAAGCAAATGTAATTTGTCACAGTGAGAAATATTGTTGAAGGAACAGGGATATATAATCTTAGAAATAAGTTAGTTGAATCCAAAATATGGACACAGTGCTGCATGACTGACCATTTATGTATTTCCTATTTTCCAAGTCCTCTTTTCTTTTTCCAAAGATATCCAACCTACATAGAACTGGAAATCTAACCAGTGTCTCAGAATTCTTCCTCCTGGGCCTCTCAGATGATCCAGAACTGGAGCCTTTGCTCTGTGTCCTGTTCCTGTCCATGTACCTGGTCACCATGCTGGGGAACCTGCTCATCATATTAGCCATCACCTCTGACCCCCGCCTCCATACCCCCATGTACTTTTTCCTCTCCAATCTGTCCTTGGCTGACATCAGTTTCATCTCCACCACCATCCCTAAGATGATTGTGAACATCCAAAGTCACAGCAGAGTCATCTCCTATGCGGGCTGCCTGACACAGATGTCTACTCTTATCCTTTTTGGGTATATGGATTGTACTCTTCTTACCGTGATGGCCTATGACAGGTTTGTGGCCATCTGTCACCCACTGCACTACACGGTCATCATGAACCCACGCCTCTGTTGCTCCTTAGTCTTGGTGTCCTTTTGTGTTAGCCTTTTGGACTCCCAGGTGCACAATATGATTGTGCTACAACTTTCCTGCTTCAAGAATGTAGAAATTTCTAGTTTCTTCTGTGACCCTTCCCAACTCCTCAACCTTGCCTGTTCTGACACACTCAAAAATAGTATAGTCAGGTATATTATTGGTGCCATGTCTGGTTTTATCCCTACCTCAGGGATCTTTTTCTCTTACTATAAAATTCTTGTCTCCATTCTGAGGGTCCCCTCATCAGGTGGGAGGTATAAAGCCTTCTCTACCTGTGGTTCTCACCTGGCAGTTGTTTGCTTATTTTATGGAACAGCCCTGGGTGAGTACCTCAGCTCAGCTCTTTCACAATCTCCCAGGAAGAATGCTGCAGCCTCGGTGATGTACACTGTGGTCACCCCCATGCTGAACCCCTTCGTCTACAGTCTGAGAAACTGGGGCATCAAAAGGGCCTTGTGGAGATTCCTTAGCAGAACAATCTCCTCTTAGGTTCTGGCCACCCATTTGAGTGTAGTCTTGAAAATGTAGCAAAACTAAACCTGGAGATATAAAAATTCTACCTCTCTCATGTTATCAGTTTTGTAAGTCTTATGACCCCCTTGCCTTTCTTTGATTGACACCTGAATATTGCTTCTCTTTCATGGTTTAACATGACAGTAGGGACATTGAGGATCCTTTGTGTATCATAATCACTCCTTGACTGAATCTCATTATATCTACGGAGATTCAATAATTTTCTTTGGTGGTGCAAGCATCCTTGAAAGGTGAATCATTCCCTTTTTTTGCCACTTTTTTTAATTTTTATTTTTTGACATATGGTGCTTTATTATTTCAAGATAGGTAAAATCTCAACTGAGAGATGAGAAAGGATTTATATAGAAGGTGCTGTGACTGATTGAACATGTCCACAGTGGTTTGTGAAGTTCTGTACTGGAGATTTCTCACTGGATGATGCTCCATGGTTGGGTAGACAAGTTGAAGTTGATAGAGATCAAATCAAGATACGAGGTGAGAAAATAATTTGCACCAGCTTGATTATGTTTATTGCTTTAATATCTGGATTTCACATAAGTGAAAAAGCCTTCTTGACTGTATTTCTGCTTGTGATTCTCTACTTAAATGTAAGGAAAATGTTCTGTTTTTAAAACAAATTGTGACAGGTGATGTACAGTGGATACTGTACAGTAATGTGGAATGGAAGAGATCATGGTGCAAGTGAAATGAATCACCACCAACCACACCAAAGGCTGGTGTTCACCCAAAGAAGGTGATGTATATGGTGGAATGGAAAGGAGTCCTCTGTTATTAATATAAGCTCCTCCTAGAAAATCAAATGATTAATTCCAACAAGTAATGCTCCCAATTAGACCAACTGAAAATAGTACTCCATGAAAAGCATCCAGAAAATGCATAATTATCCAACTATGAATTATGAAGTTGCCTGGATTATGGCAGAAATTAGTAGAACAAAACTAATATGTTGTTCAATAAAATTCTTTGATGAAAGTGACAATTGTCTTTTATTTTTACTTAAAACCAGGATAATGCAAGATCACATGTTTCTCTTTCTGTTTGTTTGGTTTTTTTTTTTTGGTTTTGTTTCTTTACAAATTTTTTAAAATTATTTTTTATTGAAAGATAATTGCTTTACAGAATTTTTGAGTCACGTGATTTTGTTGTTCATGATTCACGTTGATTGATTCATGTTGAGGTTGTTGTCTTCTGTCAAAGCTCAACATGAATCAGACATAGGTACACATAAATCCCCTCCCTTTTGAACCTCCCTCCCATCTCACTCCCCATCCCATACCCCTAGGTTGATACAAAGCCTCTGTTTGAGTTTCCTGAGCCATACAGCAAATTCCCATTGGATATCTATTTTACATACAGTAATGAAAGTTTCCATGTTACTCTTTCCATACATAAACCCTCTCTTCCCCTGTCCCCATTTCCATAAGTTAATTCTCTATGTCTGTTTCTCCATTGCTGCCCTGCAAATAAACTCTTCAGAACCATTTTTCTAGATTCTCTATATACGTGTTAGAATGCAACATTTATGTTTCTCTTTCTGACTTACTTCACTCTGTATAATTGGCTTTAGGTTCATCCATGTCATTAGAACTGACTCAAATGCATCCCTTTCCATGGCTGAATAATATTCCATTGTGTATAGGTACCACAACTTCTTTATCCATTCATCTGTTGATGGCATCTAGGTTGCTTTCATGTTCTAGCTATTGTAAATAGTGCTGCAATGAACAGTGGGATACATGTGTCTTTTTCTCTTTTTTTTAATTTTATTTTATTTTTAAACTTTACATAATTGTATTAGTTTTGCCAAATATCAAAATGAATCCATCACAGGTATACATGTGCTCCCCATCCTGAACCCTCCTCCCTCCTCCCTCCCCATACCATCCCTCTGGGTCTTTTTCAATTTTGGTTTCCTCAGGGTATATGCCTAGGAGTGGGATTGCTGGGTCATATGGTGGTTTTATTCCTAGTTTTTTAAGGAATCTCCATACTGTCTTCCATAGTGGCTGTATCAATTTACATTCCCATCAGCAGTGCAAGAGTGTTTGTTCCCTTTTCTCCACACCCTTTCCAGCATTTATTGTTTGTAGACTTTTTGATGATGGCCATTCTGACAGGTGTAAGGAGATATTTCATTGTAGTTTTGATTTTCATTTCCCTAATAATGAGCAATATTGAGCATTTTTCATGTGTTTGTTTCACGTGTTTAGCCATCTTATGTCTTCTTTGGAGAAATTTCTGTTTAGGTCTTTCCCCCACATTTTGATTGGGTTGTTTGTTTTTCTGGTATTGAGTTGTATGAGCTGCTTGTAAATTTTGGAAATTAATCCTTTGTCAGTTGTTTCATTTGCTATTATTCTATCCCATTCTGAGGGTTGTCTTTTCACCTTGTTTATAGTTTCCTTTTCTGTGCAAAAGCTTTGAAATTTAATCAGGTCCCACTTGTTTACTTTTGTTTTTATTTCCATTACTCTAGGAGGTGGGTCATAGAATTTATGCTTTGATTTATGTCATCGAGTGTCCTGCCTATGTTTTCCTCTAAGAGTGTTATAGTTTTTTGTCTTATATTTAGGTTTTTAATCCATTTTGAGTTTACCTTTATGTATGGTGTTTGAAAGTGTTCTAATTTCATTCTTTTATATGTAGCTGTCCAGTTTTCTCAGCACCACTTATTGAAGAGGCTGTCTTTGCCTCATTGTATATTCTTGCCTCCTTTGCAAAAATAAGGTAGCCACAGGTGCATAGGTTAATTACTGGGCTTTCTATTTTGTTCCTTTGGTCTATATTTCTGTTTTTGTGCCAGTACCACACTGTCTTAATGACTGTAGCTTTGTAGTATAATCTGAAGTCAGGAGGGTTGATTCTTCCAGCTCCATTCTTCTTTCTCAAGACTGCTTTGGCTATTCAGATTCTTTTGTGTTTCCATATGCACTGTGAAATTTTTTGTTCTAGTTCTGTGAAAAATGTCATTGGTAATTTGATAGGGATCATATTGAATCTGTAGATTGCATCTGGTAGTATAGTATTTACATAACATTGATTCTTCCTACCCAGGAACATAGACTATCTCTCCATTTGTTTATGTTGTCTTTGATTTATTTCATCAGTGTCTTATAATTTTCTCTGTACAGTTTTTGTCTTCTTAGATAAGTTTATTCTTAGATATTTAATTCTTGTTGTTGCAATGATGAAGGGGATTGATTTTTAAATTTCTCTTTCTGACTTTTCATTGTTAGTGTATAGAAATGCAAGTGAGTTCTGTGTATTGATTTTGTATCCTGCAACTTTGCTAAATTCACTGATTAGCTCTAGTAATTTTCTGATAATATCTTTAGAGTTTTCTATGTACAGTATCATGTCATCTGCAAGCAGTGAGAGCTTTACTTCTTTTCCAATCTGGATTCCTTTTTATTTCTTTTTCTTCTCTGATTGCTGTACTAGATTTCCAAAACTATGTTGAATAATAGTGGTGAAAGTGGACACCCTTGTCTTGTTCCTGATGTTAGGGGGAATGCTTTCAGTTTTTCACCATTGAAAAAAATGTTTTCTGTAGGTTTATCATATATGGCCTTTACTATGTTGAGGTAGGATCCTTCTATGCCCATTTTTTGAAGAGTTTTAGTCATAAATGGGTGCCAAATTTTGTCAAAGGATTTTAATGCATCTATTGAGATTATCATATGGTTTTTATCTTTCAATTTATTAACGTGTATCACATTGATTGATTTGTGCATATTGAAGAACCTGTGCATCCCTGGAATAAACCTGAATTGATCATGGTGTATGAATTTTTTGATTTGTTGCTGAATTCTGCTTGCTAAAATTCTGTTGAGGATATTTGCATCTATGTTCATCAGTGATACTGGCCTGTAATTTTCTTTTTTGTGTGTTGTCTTTGTCTGGTTTTGGTATCAGGGTGATGGTGGCCTTGTAGAATGAGGAGTTTGGAAGTGTTCCTTCTTCTGCAATTTTTTGAAAGAGTTTTAGAAGGATAGGCATTATCTCTTCTCTAAATGTTTTTGATAGAATTCTCCTGTGAAGCCATCTGCTCCTGGGCTTTTGTTTTCTGGGAGATTTTGGATCACGGCTTCAATCTCAGTGCTTGTAATTGGGTTGTTCATAATTCCTATTTCTTCCTGCTTCAGTCTTGGAAGATTGAACATTTCTAAGAATCTGTCCATTTCTTCCAGTTTACCCATTTTATTGCCATATAGTTGTTCATATTAGTCTCTTATAATCCTTTTTATTTCTGCATTGTCTGCTATAACCTCTCCTTTTTCATTTCTAATTTTGTTGATTTGATTCGTCTCTCTTTTTTTCTTGATGAGTCTGGCTAAATGTTTGTCAATTTTGTTTATCTTCTCAAAGAAGCAGCTTTTAGTCATTAATCTTTACTATTGTTCCGTTCATTTCTTTTTTTTTTTTTTTTTTTGGGGGGGTGCTGTTTGCCCAGTTGCTCCCACTAGTCATATCTGACTCTCAGCTCTGGCCCATCCCTGCTGCTACTGCTGCTAAGTCGCGTCAGTCATGTCCAACTCTGTGCGGCCCCATAGACGGCAGCCCACCGGTTCATTTCTTTTTCATTTATTTCTTCTAGGATATTTATAATTTATTTCCTTCTACTAATTCTGGGATTTTTTCTTCTTCTTTTCCCAGTTGTTTTAGGTGTAAAGTTAGATTGTCTAGTCCATGTTTTTCTTGTTTCTTGAGGTAGGATTGTATTGCTATAAACTTCCTTCTTAGAGCTTCTTTTGCTGTACCCATAGGTTATGAGTTGTTGTGTTTTAATTTTCATTTGTTTCTAGAAATTTTTTATTTCCCTTTTGATTTCTTCAGTAATCTGTTGGCTATTTAGAAACATATAATTTAATCTCCATGTGTTTTTGTTTCTTACAGTTTTTTTTCTTGAAATTTATATCTAGTCTCATAGCCTTGAGGTTGGAAAAGATGCTTGATATGATTTCAATTTTTAAAAATTTCCTGAGGTTTGATTTGTGACCCAAGATGTGGTTTAATCTGGAGAATGTTTCATGTGCACTTGAAAAGAAGGTGTATTCTTCTGCATTTGGATGAAATGTCCTGAAGATATCAATGAGGTCCACCTCATCTAATGTATCATTTATTGTGCTACTGTCTTTTTCTCCTTTTATATCTGTTAGTGTTTGTCTTATGTACTGAGGTGCTCCTATGTTGGGTACATAGATATTTACAATTGTTATGTCTTCCTCTTGGATTGATCCCTTGATTAGTATGCAATCTGATCTCTTGTAATCTTCATTTCTTGTAATCTTCTCTATTGTAAAGTCTATTTTGTCTGATATGAGGATTGCTACTCCAGTTTGCTTTTGCTTCCTATTTGCATGGAATATATTTTTCCATCCTCTCACTTTCAGTCTGTATGTGTCTTTAGGTCTGAGGTGGGTTTCTTGTAGACAGCATATATATGGGTCTTGTTTTTGTATCCATTCAGCCAGTCTGTGTCTTTTGGTTGGAGCATTTAATCTATTTACATTTAAAGTAATTATTGATATATATGTTCCTATTGCCATTTTCTTAATTGTTTGGGTTGATTTTGTAGAACTTTTTCCTTCTCTTGTATTTCTTGACTATATAAGTCCCTTTAACGTTTGTTTTAAAGCTGGTTTGGTGATACTGAATTCTCTTAACTTTTGCTTGTCTGAAAAGCTTTTTATTTCTCCATCGATTTTGAGTGAGATCCTTGCTGGGTACAGTAATCTTGGTTGTAGATTTTTCCCTTTCAGTACTTTAAATATATTCTGCCATTCCCTTCTGGCCTGTAGAGTTTCTGCTGAAAGATCAGCTGTTAAGTGTATGGGGTTTCCCTTGTATGTTACTTGCTGTTTTTCCCTTTTTGCTTTTAATATTCTTTCTTTACATTTAATCTTTGTTAGTTTGATTAGTCTGTATCTTGGTGTGTTTCTCCTTGGGTTTGTCCTGTATAGGACTCTTTGTGCCTCTTGGACTTGATTGACTATTTTCTTTTCCACGTTGGGGTAATTTTCATATATAGTCTCTTCAAAAAATTTCTCATACCCTTTCTTTTTCTCTTCTTCTGGGACCTCTATAATTTGAATGCTAATACGTTTGATATTGTCTCAGAGGTCTGAGTCTATCCTCAGTTCTTTCCATTCTTTTTACTTTATTCTGCTTTTCAGAAGTTTTCCCCACCATTTTATCTTCCAGCTCACTGATTCATTCTTCTGCTTCAGATATTCTGCTATTTATTCCTTCCAGAGTATTTTTAATTTCAGTAATTGTGTTTTTTGTCTCTGTATGTTTGTTCTTTAATTTTTTAGGTCTTTGTTAGTTGATTCTTACATTTTCTTCATTTTGTTTTCACGGTTTTTGATCATCTTTACTATCATTATTCTGAATTCTTTTTCAGGTATTTTGCCCATTTCCTCTTCATTTATTTGAACATCTGTGTTTCTAGTTTGATCCTTCATTTGTGTAGTATTTCTCTGCCTTTTCATTATTTTTTTTTAACTTAGTGTGTTTGAGGTCTCCTTTTCTCAGGCTTTAAGGTTGATTTTTTTTCTTTCTTTTGGTTTCTTCCCTCCTAAGTTTGAACAGTGGTTTCTACAAGCTTCATATAGGGTGAGATTTGTGCTGAGTTTTTTATTTGTTTGTTTGTTTGTCCTCTGATGGGCAAGGTTGAGAGAGGTGGTAATCCTGTCTGCTGATGATTGAGTTTGTACTTTTTTTTGTTTGTTGTTTAGATGAGGCATCCTGCACAGGGTGCTACTGATGGTTGGGTGATGCCACGTCTTCCATTCAAGTGGTTTCCTTTGTGTGAGTTCTCTCTCTTTGATACTCCCTAAAGTTAGTTCTCTGGTAGCTTAGGGTCTTGGCATCAGTGCTTCCACTCCAAAGGCTCAGGGCTTGATTTCTGTCAGGAACAGATTCCACAAGTGGTTTGTTATGGCATTAAATGATGTTAAAACAAATACCAAAAAAATGAGAAACCAAAATGAACCCCAGACAAATGGCAGTTACAAAATCAGGCAAATAATAATGAAAATATTGGAATATACACATATACATATACACCCATAAGCAAAATCAAACAGTTCAACAAAAATAAAGTACAGTAGATTGGCTTGGCAAACAAAGGAAGTAAAAAATTACATTTACCAGTTAAGAACAAAACTAACTTAAGCACAAACTAGAAAGCAAAATTAAAGCAAGGTGTTAATTAGGGAATAAATTAATGCAAACAAAACTAACAAATATGTTGAAAGGAAAGGAAAGAACGAAAAGAAAGAAAGAATAGATACACAAAGTTAAATAGAGGTAGATGAAGATTTATATATATTAAAGATTAACTGCAAGGGGAAAAGAACAGTAGAAAAGGCAAACAAAGGAATAAATGTAGAAAAAAATTAAAATTAAAAATTAAAATCAAAAAAAGAGAGAGAGCAAAAAAGGAAAATTCCACAGAACTGCAAAAACCCAACATAGAGGCAGAGGTTTATAACAACAATAAAAAATGTTACTGAGAAAAAAGAAAGCTCAAAACCGTAATTAGGTTTCATAGTGCCATTAAAATCAACAACTACAACACAGGGGTAAAAATAGGAAATAAAAGAAAGAAAAAAATTCCAAAAGAATCTGCAGAACAAGTCAAATCATAAGAATAATAAATGTTTTTCTTGAGTCACTGCTGTAAGAGTCCTTTCCCTCACTGGGAGTCACAGTCCACCTCACTTCCTTAGGATGCCTTCCAACACTGTGCTGTTCGCTGGACCTGCTGTGGGAACAGCTCAGATTCTAATCTGGTCCTATTCCTGTGTGTTCTTGCCTCCAATGTCCACAGCTATCAGAACTAGTGCATTTTCTTTTGTGGGAGCTCTCAACGTCCTTTTATATATTCCATAGACACAGAGTTTGCCTTGTTGATCATGTAGAATTTGCAGCTTGTACAGCTAGTAGGAAGGTTTTGGGTCTTCTTCCTTAACCATACTGCCCCTGAGTTTCCATTGTTTTATTTTCACTTCTGCATGTGGGTAATCCACGGGGGTTTGCTCCTGAGGCTGCCCTGGAGAACTTGGGTTTACCCCTGTGAAGGCCAGGTGTGGAAGTGGTTCAGCTGCTTGAGTTTGGGGGTTCTGGCAGCCCCAGTTACTCAGGGGAGTCAGCGGCAAGGGCAGCAGGAAATATAGTGTTCTAGAAGGGTATGGTGACTGCAGCCATGAAATTAAAAGACGCTTACTCCTTGGAAGGAAAGTTATGACCAACCTAGATAGCATATTCAAAAGCAGAGACATTACTTTGCCAGCAAAGTTCGTCTAGTCAAGGCTATGGTTTTTCCTGCGGTCGTATACAGATGTGAGAGTTGGACTGTGAAGAAGGCTGAATGCCAAAGAATTGATGCTTTTGAACTGTGATGTTGGAGAAGACTCTTGACAGTCCCATGGACTGCAAGGAGATCCAACCAGTCCATTCTGAAGATCAGCCCTGGGATTTCTTTGGAAGGAATGATGCTGAAGCTGAGACTCCAGTACTTTGGCCACCTCATGCGCAGAGTTGACTCATTGGAAAAGACTCTGATGCTGGGAGGGATTGGGGGCAAGAGGAGAAGGGGACGACAGAGGATGAGATGGCTGGATGGCATCACTGACTCGATGGATGTGAGTCTGAGTGAACTCCGGGAGTTGGTGATGGACAGGGAGGCCTGGTGTGCTGCGATTCATGGGGTCGCAAAGGGACACGACTGAGTGACTGATCTGATCTGATCTGATCTGAGAAGGATAATGGCAGCCAGTATTGGTCAATATGATCCTATATTTCTGCCTGATGAACCCCCCTGACAGAGAAGCCTGGAAGGCCAGTGTACAGGATCACAAAGAGCTGGACATGACAGAAACGACTCTGTGCACATAGATGCAAGAATTTTTTTTTTTTTGCCTGTGGCAGCTCTGCCCCAATGCGAGTTGAGCGTCAATATGGCACAACTCCTTGGCTTGCAGGGACTCTGGTAGTGCCAAGTGTGCAGGGACATGGACTGCCTCTGCCACAGGTGTTATGGCCCTATCAGAATCTTTATTCAAGCCTCTTATAGCTGGTGATCAGAAGGCCTCTTTGGCCAGTCTTTCTCCATAGCTCTGCCCATTCTGGTACTTAGAGGACTCCCTTGCCTGGGGTCCTTCGTCATTTGGCACATCAGGCACATAGAGGGCCCCCTCCTAGCTGGGGTCTTACTCTGTAGATCGGCATGTCAGGCACTTAAAGGAGCACCCTGGGTGGGGTCCCACTCTGTAGTTCAGATAATCAGGCATTTGATGGGCCAGCCTCTCTATTGTTCAGCTGCCAATGCTGGCATGTGGGGAGAGAGGCTATGATGATGGCTCCACCTCCCTATGCATGACTCGGCAGTATCACCTTGCTTCCATGGCTGCCTGGCTTTCTTCTGTGGGCATTTCCCACCACAGTCTCCTCCCTCATATCCCCTCAATCCCCCTGGGATTACTCCACAATCCTTAAACTCCAGCTCCCAGTCTCTGCACCTTCCAGGGGACCTGCATCCTTGTCTAGGGTATGTACGGCTATGGCAAGGACTGTCTGATTCTCATTCCATTTAGGCTGCCACAGATCAGCTGTTTCACTCTCAGCCTTACACGTTTCTCCTCCGACTCAGACAATTGCCCTCATGTGGGGATAGGACCCCTGCTTCAGTTCCCCCACCCACTGAGGGCAGGTCCAGTCCCATTAATACTCCTGTTTTCCCCCTAATTCCTTCATCCTACCGAGTTTTGCATGGTTCTATATATTCTTTTCCACTGGCCAGGTACTTCTGTCCACTCTCAGCTGGTGTTCTGCATGCATTTCTGTGTCTGAAGGTGTATTCCTGACGTATTTGTTAGAGAGAGATATACTCCCTGCCCACCTACTCCTCTGCCATCTTGTTCTCTCCCTGCCACTTAATTTTTTAAATTGAAGGATATTTGCTTTACAGAATTTTGTGGTTTTATGTTATGCATCAACAAGAATCAGTCATAGGTACACTCATGTCCCCTTTTAATACATTGAAAATTTGCAAGTTTGTCACAGTCCTTATGTATTTTTCACAGTAAATTCTATTTTTTAAATGTCTGCATGCAGTTATGTGTGAGGAGACATGCTACTGCATCTCAACCTTGGGTTTTATTGCAGTCACCTGGGAAGGTTAAAAATACTGACCATTGGTTCTCACCACCAGATATCCTGATTTAACTGTATCTGGGTGTGTTTTGGAGTTTTTATGGTGGCTGAGATGGTAAAGAATCTGCCTGCAATGAGGGAGACCTGGGTTTGACCCCTGGGTTGGGAAGATACACTGGAGGTGGGCATGGCAACCCACTCTGGTATTCTTGCCTGTAGAATTCCCATGGACAGAGGAGCCTGGAAGGCTACAGTCCATGGGGTGGCAAAGGTTGGACATGACTTAGTGACTAAGCACAAGGCATGTTCTGAGCATGAGGCTTTTGAAAAGCACTCAGGTGGTTCTAGTGTGTGTCCAAGGTTGTCAACTACTGATCCAAGTCAGATCGTTCCTTCAAAGGTGAACTTTACATCTTGGGTCTTAACTGCTCATGGACAAATGCTAAAGATCCAGAAGAGATCAGAGGGCAAAGGTGGGGGGGAGGGGGATATGAAGATCCTGATGTTGTAGCAAGTGATGTGTTTTTCCCATTATTTCTAATAAATTTCTTCACATAACTTCTCTACATCATATATATGGGCTTCAGTTCCAAGTGAGGTGCTTGAAATCACTACTCTATGTTGCATCTTGTATTAAACTTACATATTTTCAACAGTGGTCTGGAAATGTCTTTTTGCTTTAAAAACTCAGTCGGTCCCTTTACACCCCTCAAGCTATTGGTGGAATAGCTCCTTCAGTCAGTTATGATTGCTGTTACTTCTTTGTTCTTTCTTGCCTTTTGTCCTAAAATAACGCATTAACCAACTGTCTTTTAAATGTTCATCATTAAAAGGACTAATTTGCTTCTATTGCATCTTTAGTTTGGCAGTTCTGAATTTGTGGCTCCACACCTATGTCTCCATCCTTTGTAGGAATCTGCATCAAAGGCTTCCATCCTGAGTCTGCCTTCCTGCCTGTCCTAAGGAAGGACTTTGAGACTCCATCAAACTCCAGGAAGGAGACGGGTAGTGAGTCTGTGCTACTTGGTCATGCTCCAGCATGGATGCAGCCCAGCCCAGTAAGTGCTGAGGGAGACAGAGAGGGATGAAGGGAGTGTTGGGAGCATGATTTCCTTCTCAAGCAGAATGAACATGATAGTTGTCTACAAGACACCCACCTCAAAATAAGGGACACATACAGACTGAAAGTGAAGGGCTGAAAAAAGATATTTCACACAAAAGGAGACCAAAAGAAAGCAGGAATAGCAATACTCATATCAGATAAGATAGACTTTGAAATAAAGGCTGTGAAAAGAGAAAAAGAAGGTCACTACATAATGATCAAAGGATCAATCCAAGAAGAAGATATAACAGTTGTAAATATATATGCATCCAACATAGGAGCACTGGAATACGTAAAGCAAATGCTAACAAGTATGAAAGGGGAAATTAACAATAACACAATAATAGTGGGAGACTTTAATACCCCACTCACATCTATGGATAGATCAACTAAACAGAAAATTAACAAGGAAACACAAACTTTAAATGATACAATGGATCAGTTAGACCTAATTGATATCTATAGGACATTTCACCCCCAAACAATCAATTTCACCTTTTCCTCATATGCACATGGAACCTTCTCCAGGATAGATCACATTCTGGGCCATAAATCTAGCCTTGGTAAATTCAAAAAAATTGAAGTCATTCCAAGCATCTTTTCTGATCACAATGCAGTAAGATTAGATGTCAACTACAGGAAAAAAAAAAAAAAAACTATTAAAAATTCCAACATATGGAGGCTAAACAACACGCTGCTGAATAACCAAAAAATCACAGGAGAAATCAAAAAAGAAATCAAAATATGCATAGAAACGAACGAAAATGAAAACACAACAACCCAAAACCTGTGGGACACTAAAAGCAGGGCTAAGGGGAAGGTTCATAGCAATACAGGCTTACCTCAAGAACAAGAAAAAAGTCAAATAAATAACCTAACTCTACATCTAAAGCAACTAGAAAGAAATGAAGAACCCCAGGGATAGTAGAAGGAAAGAAATCATAAAAATTAGGGCGGAAATAATTGCAAAAGAAACAAAAGAGACTATAGCAAAAATCAATAAAGCTAAAAGCTGGTTCTTTGAGAAGATAAATAAAATAGATAAACTACTAGCCAGACTCATCAAGAAACAAAGGGAGAAGAATCAAATCAACAAAATTAGAAATGAAAATGGAGAAATCACAACAGACAACACAGAAATACAAAGGATCATAAGAGACTACTATCAGCAACTATATGCCAACAAAACAAACAACTTGGAAGAAATGGACAAATTCTTAGAAAAGTATAACTTTCCAAAGCTGAACCAGGAAGAAATAGAAAATCTTAACAGACCCATCACAAGCACGGAAGTCAAAACTGTTATAAGAAACATTCCAGTAAACAAAAGCCCAGGACTATACGGCTTCATAGCTGAGGTCTACCAAAAATTTAGAGAAGAGCTAACACTTATTGCCAGGAGAAATATCAATAACCTCAGATATGCAGATTACACCACCTTTATGACAGAAAGTGAAGAGGAACTAAAAAGCCTCTTGATGAAAGTGAAAGAGGAGAGTGAAAAAGTTGGCTTAAAGCTCAACATTAAGAAAACGAAGATCATGATATCTGGTCCCATCACTTCATGGAAAAAGATGGGAAAACAGTGGAACAGTGTCAGACTTTCTTTTTGGGGGCACCAAAATCACTGCAGTTGATGATTGCAGCCATGAAATTAAAAAATGCTTACTCCTTGGAAGGAAAGTTATGACCAACCTAGATAGCATATTCAAAAGCAGAGACATTACTTTGCCAACAAACGTCTGTCTAGGCAAGGCTATGGTTTTTCCAGGATCATGTATGGATGTGAGAGTGGGACTGTGAAGAAAGCTGAGTACTGAAAAATTGATGCTTTTGAACTGTGGTGTTGGAGAAGACTCTTGAGAGTCCCTTGGACTGCAAAGGGATCCAACCAGTCCATTTTAAAGGAGATCAGTCCTGGGTGTTCATTTGAAGGACTGATGCTGAAGCTGAAACTCCAATACTTTGGCCACCTCATGCGAAGAGTTGACTCATTGGAAAAGACTCTGATCCTGGGAGGGATTGGGGGCAGGAGGAGAAGAGGACGACAGAGAATGAGATGGCTGGATGGCATCACTGACTCAATGGACATGAGTTTGGGTAAACTCTGGGAGTTGGTGATGGACAGGGAGGCCTGTCACGCTGCGATTCATGGGGTTGCAAAGAATCAGACACGACTGAGTGACTGAACTGAACTAAATACCTATTCTATTCAAACTAACCTGAAAATTGCAGAGGAAGGTAAACTTCCAAACTCATTCTATGAGGCCACCATCACCCTAATACCACAACCGAACAAAAATGCCACAAAAAAAGAACACTACAGGCCAATAACACTGATGAACATAGATGCAAAAATCCTTAACAAAATTCTAGCAAACAGAATCCAACAACATATTAAAAAGATCATACATCATGACCAAGTGGGCTTTATCCCAGGGATGCAAAGATTCTTTAATATCTGCAAATCAATCAGTGTAATACAGCACATTAACAAATTGAAAGATAAAAACCATATGATTATCTCAATAGATGCAGAGAAAGCCTTTGACAAAATTAAACATTCATTTATGATAAAAAACCCTCCAGAAAGCAGGAATAGAAGAAACATACCTCAACATAATAAAAGCTATATATGGCAAACCCACAGCAAACATTATCCTCAGTGGTGAAAAACTGAAAATATTTCCTCTAAAGTCAGGAACAAGACAAGCGTGCCACTCTCACCACTACTATTCAACATAGTTTTGGAAATTTTAGCCATAGCAATCAGAGAAGGAAAAGAAATAAAAGGAATCCAGATTCAAAAAGAAGATGTAAAACTCTCACTGTTTGCAGAAGACATAATCCTCTACATCAGATCAGATCAGATCAGTCGCTCAGTCGTGTCCAACTCTTTGTGACCCCATGAATCGCAGCACACCAGGCCCCCCTGTCCATCACCAACTCCAGGAGTTCACTCAGACTCACATCCATCGAGTCAGTGATGCCATCCAGCCATCTCATCCTCTGTCGTCCCCTTCTCCTCCTGTCCCCAATCCCTCCCAGCATCAGAGTCTTTTCCAATGAGTCAACTCTGCGCATGAGGTGGCCAAAGTACTGGAGTCTCAGCTTCAGCATCATTCCTTCCAAAGAAATCCCAGGGCTGATCTCCTTCAGAATGGACTGGTTGGATCTCCTTGCAGTCCAAGGGACTCTCAAGAGTCTTCTCCAACACCACAGTTCAAAAGCATCCATTCTTTGGCACTCAGCCTTCTTCACAGTCCAACTCTCACATCCATACACGACCACTGGAAAAACCATAACCTTGACTAGACGAACCTTTGTTGGCAAAGTAATGTCTGCTTTTGAATATGCTATCTAGGTTGGTCATAACTTTCCTTCCAAGGAGTAAGCATCTTTTAATTTCCTGGCTGCAGTCACCATCTGTAGTGATTTTGGAGCCCAGAAAAATAAAGTCTGACACTGTTTTCACTGTTTCCCCATCTATTTCCCATGAAGTGATGGGACCGGATGCCATGATCTTTGTTTTCTGAATGTTGAGCTTTAAGCCAACTTTTTCACTCTCCACTTTCACTTTCATCAAGAGGCTTTTTAGTTCCTCTTCACTTTCTGCCATAAGGGTGGTGTCATCTACATATCTGAGCTTATTGATATTTCTCCTGGCAATCTTGATTCCAGCTTGTGTTCTTCCAGTCCAGCGTTTCTCATAATGTACTCTGCATATAAGTTAAATAAACAGGGTGACAATATACAGCCTTGACGAATTCCTATTTGGAACCAGTCTGTTGTTCCATGTCCAGTTCTAACTGTTGCTTCTGACCTGCATACAAATTTCTCAAGAGGCAGATCAGGTGGTCTGGTATTCCTATGTCTTTCAGAATTTTCCACAGTTTATTGTGATCCACACAGTCAAAGGCTTTGGCATAGTCAATAAAGCAGTCAATAAAACCCACGTCCGAGGTCAGGGGTGGCGACAAGAGGAGTTACCTCTCGTCAGAGAGGGGAGGCCACCAGGAGGAGATGCCCCATGCCCCCACACCTGAGGCCAAGGGCGGCAGCCGGGAGGACCAACCCCATGTGCAAGGAGCCCTGGCTGCATGGGCGCAGGAGGGCCTAAAGGAGCTATCCCACGTTGAAGGTCAGGAAGGGCGCTGGTGAGGAGATACCCCTCGTCCAGGGTAAGGAGCAATGGCTGCTCTTTGCTGGAACAGCCGTGTAGAGATACCCCACGCCCAAGGTAAGAGAAACCCGGTAAGACGATAGGTGTTGCAAGAGGGCATCAGAGGGCAAACACACTGAAACCATACTCACAGAAAACTAGTCAATCTAATCACACTAGGACCACAGCCTTGTCTAACTCAATGAAACTAAGCCATGTCCGTGGGGCAACCCAAGATGGACGGGTCATGGTGGAGAGATCTGACAGAATGTGGTCCACTGGAGAAGGGAATGGCAAACCACTTCAGTATTCTTGCCTTGAGAACCCCATGAACAGTATGAAAAGGCAAAATGATAGGATACTGAAAGAGAAACTCCCCAGGTCAGTAGGTGCCCAATATGCTACTGGAGATCAGTGGAGAAATAACTCCAGAAAGAATGAAGGGATGAAGCCAAAGCAAAAAGAATACCCAGCTGTGGATGTGACTGGTGATAGAAGCAAGGTCCAATGCTGTAAAGAGCAATATTGCATAGGAACCTGGAATGTCAGGTCCATGAATCAAGGCAAATTGGAAGTGGTCAAAGAGGAGATGGCAAGAGTGAATGTGGACATTCTAGGAATCAGCGAACTGAAATGGACTGGAATGGGTAAATTTAACAAGATGACTATTATATCTACTACTGCGGGCAGGAATCCCACAGAAGAAATGGAGTGGCCATCATGGTCAACAAAAGAGTCCGAAATGCAGTACTTGGATGCAATCTCAAAAACGACAGAATGATCTCTGTTTCCAAGGCAAACCATTCAGTATCACAGTAATCCAAGTCTATGTCCCAACCAGTAACGCTGAAGAAGCTGAAGTTGAACGATTCTATGAAGACCTACAAGACCTTTTAGAACTAACACCCAAAAAAGATGTCCCTTTCATTATAGGGGACTGGAATGCAAAAGTAGGACACCAAGAAACACCTGGAATAACAGGCAAATTTGGCCTTGGAATACGGAATGACGCAGGGCAAAGACTAATACAGTTTTGCCAAGAAAATGCACTGGTCATAACAAACACCCTCTTCCAACAACACAAGAGAAGACTCTACACATGGACATCACCAGATGGTCAACACCGAAATCAGATTGATTATATTCTTTGCAGCCAAAGATGGAAAAGCTCTACACAGTCAGCAAAAACAAAACTGGGAGCTGACTGTGGTCAGACCATGAACTGCTTATTGCCAAATTCAGATATAATTGAACAAAATAGGGAAAACCACTAGACCATTCAGGTATGACCTAAATCAAATCCCTGATGATGATACAGTGGAAGTGAGAAATAGATTTAAGGGCCTAGATCTGATAGATAGAGTGCCTGATGAACTATGGAATGAGGTTTGTGACATTGTACATGAGACAGGGATCAAGACCATCCCAATGGAAAAGAAATGCAAAAAAGCAAAATGGCTGTCTGGGGAGGCCTTAAAAATAGCCGTGAAAAGAAGAGAAGAGAAAAGCAAAGGAGAAAAGGAAAGATATAAACATCTGAATGCAGAGTTCCAAAGAATAACAAGAAGAGATAAGAAAGCCTTCTTCAGCGATCAATGCAAAGAAATAGAGGAAAACAACAGAATGGGAAAGACTAGGGATCTCTTCAAGAAAATCAGAGATACCAAAGGAACATTTCATGCAAAGATGGGCTCAATAAAGGACAGAAATGGTATGGACCTAACAGAAGCAGAAGATATTAAGAAGAGATAGCAAGAATACACAGAAGAACTGTACAAAAAAATCTTCATGACCCAGATAATCATGATGGTGTGATCACTGACCTAGAGCCAGACATCCTGGAATGTGAAGTCAAGTGGGCCTTAGAAAGCATCTCTATGAACAAAGCTAGTGGAGGAGATGGAATTCCAGTTGAGCTATTCCACATCCTGAAAGATGATGCTGTGAAAGTGCTGCACTCAATTTGCCAGCAAATTTGGAAAACTCAGCAGTGGACACAGGACTGGAAAAGGTCAGTTTTCATTCCAATCCCAAAGAAAGGCAATGCCAAAGAATGCTCAAACTACCACGCAATTGCCCTCATCTCACACGCTAGTAAAGTAATGCTCAAAATTCCCCAAGCCAGGCTTCAGCAATATGTGAACCGTGAACTTCCTGATGTTCAAGCTGACTTTAGAAAAGGCAGAGGAACCAGAGTTCAAATTGCCAACATCCGCTGGATCATGGAAAAAGCAAGAGAGTTCCAGAAAAGCATCTATTTCTGCTTTATTGACTATGCCAAATCCTCTACATAGAAAACCCTAAAGACTCCACCAGAAAATTACTAGAACTAATCAATGAATAAGGTAAAGTTGCAGGATATAAAATTAACACACAGAAATCCCTTGCATTCTTATATACTAACAATGAGAAAACAGAAAGAGAAATTAAGGAAACAATTCCATTCACCATTGCAACAAAAATAATAAAATACTTAGGAATATATCTACCTAAAGAAACTAAAGACCTATATATAGAAAACTATAAAACACAGAAAGAAATCAAAGATAACACAAATAGGTGGAGAAATATATCATGTTCATAGATCGGAAGAATCAGTATAGTGAAAATAAGTATAGTACCCAAAGCAATCTATAGATTCAATGCAAACCCTATCAAGGTACCAACGGTATTTTTCAGAGAACTAGAACAAATAATTTCACAATTTGTATGGAAATACAAAAAACCTCGAATAGCCAAAGCAATCTTGAGAAAGAAGAATGGAACTGGAGGAATCAACCTGCCTGACTTCAGGCTCTACTACAAAGCCAGAGTCATCAAGACAGTATGGTACTGGCACAAAGACAGAAATACAGATCAATGGAACAAAACAGAAAACCCAGAGATAAAGCCACGCACCTATGGACACCTTATCTTTGACAAAGGAGGCAAGAATATACAATAGAGAAAAGACAATCTCTTTCACAAGTGGTGCTGGGAAAATGGTCAACCACTTGTAAAAGAATGAAACTAGAATACTTTCTAACACCATACAGCAAAATAAACTCAAAATGGATTAAAGATCTCAATGTAAGACCAGAAACTATAAAACTCCTAGAGGAAAACATAGGGAAAACACTCTCCGACATACATCACAGCAGGATCCTCTATGAACCACCTCCCAGAGTAATGGAAATAAAAGCAAAAATGAACAAATGGGACCTAGTTAAAATTAAAAGCTTTTGCACAAAGAAGGCAACTATAAGCAAGGTGAAAAGACAGCCTTCAGAATGAAAGAAAATAATAGCAAATGAAGAAATTGACGAAGAATTAATCTCAAAAATATACAAGCAAGTCCTGCAGCTCAATTCCAGAAAAATAAACGACCCAATCAACAAATGGGCCAAAGAACTAAATAGACATTTCTCCAAAGAAGACATACAGATGTCTAACAAACACATGAAAAGATGCTCAACATCACTCATTATCAGAGAAATGCAAATCAAAACCACTATGAGGTACCATTTCACACCAGTCAGAATGGCTGGGATCCAAAAGTCTACAAGCAATAAATGCAGAAGGGGGTGTGGAGAAAAGGGAACCCTCTTACAGTGTTGGTGGGAATGCAAACTAGTACAACCACTATGGAGAACAGTAGGGAAATTCCTTAAAAAACTGGAAATAGAACTGCCATATGACCCAGCAATCCCACTTCTGGGCATACACACCAAGGAAACCAGAATTGAAAGAGACACGTGTACCCCAATGTTCATCGCAGCACTGTTTATAATAGCCAGGACATGGAAGCAACCTAGATGTCCATCAGCAAAGGAATGAATAAGAAAGCTGTGGTACATATACACAATTGAGTATTACTCAGACATTAAAAAGCATGCATTTTAATCAGTTCTAATGAGGTGAACGAAACTGGAGCCTATTATACAGAGTGAAGTAAGCCAGAAAGAAAAACACCAATACAGTATACTAATGCATATATATGGAATTTAGAAAGATGGTAACAATAACCCTGTATACGAGACAGCAAAAGAGACACTGATGTATAGAACAGTCTTTTGGACTCTGTGGGAGAGGGAGAGGATGGGATGATTTGGGTGAATGGCATTGAAACATGTATAATGTCATATATGAAATGAGTCGCTAGTCCAGGTTCAATGCACAATACCGGATGCTTGGGGCTGGTGCACTGGGATGATCCAGAGGGATGGTATGGGGAGGGAGGAGGGAGGAGGGTTCAGGATGGGGAACACATGTATACCTGTGGCGGATCCATTTTGATATATGGCAAAACCAATACAATATTGTAAAGTTAAAAAAAAATTTAAAAAAAAGAAGTGGTGGTATATACATACAATGGAATAATACTCTGCCATATAAAGGAATGAATTTGAATCTCTTCTAGTGAGGTGGATGAACCTATAGCCTATTATACAGAGTGAAGTAACTTAGAAAGGACATGACTGAACACATGATGGATGTTTCATTCATGTTTTTCATCTTTTAGTAAATATTTAATTGATTATGTTCTTATGCTCAGTTATGTCTGACTGTTTGTGACCCCATGGACTGTAGCTCACAAGGTTCCTCTGTCCATGGAATTCTCCAGGCAAGAATACTGGAGTAGGTTGCCATTTCTTTCTCCAGGGGATCTTCCCTACCCAGGGATCAAACCTGGGTCTCCTGCATTGCAGACAGATTCTTTACCAACTGAGCCACTAGGGAAGCCCATTTATTTAATTACTTCTGTTAAATTATCTTGATTAACAATAGTGAGTTCTCTTCTTGATTAAACTCTGACTGAAAAATCATATTAGGGGAGAAAAAAGGTATATTGTGAGATTCTGTAATTGGAGGATAGCAAAGTGAACTCTGGGGGAGGGGGGAAAAGATGATTTTAATGATATGTCTTGGCCAAGGGTATATAATTGAGGTTTAAGATAGTGGCATGGTATTTCCAGTGACTGTGAGTCTAATTGTGGCTGTGGATAAATCACCCAAGTCACTATGGATAAATGACAACTAGAAAAGCCCACATGCCACAACTAGAGAAAGCTCTCATATTGCAACAAGGAGCCTGCACACTGCAATGAAGACCCAGTACAGTCAAAACAAGTTTTAAAAAGGGATACCTCTACCCCAATGTTCATTGCAGCACTGTTTACAATAGCCAGGACATAGAAGCAACCTAAATATCCATCAACAGAGAAATTGATAAAGAAGATGTGGTACAAACACACTATAGTATATTACTCAGCTATAAAAGGGAACAAAATTATGTTATTTGCATCAACATGGATGGACCTAGAGATTATCACACTAAGATAAGTCACAGAAAGACAAATAGCATATGATATCACTTATATGTGTGAAATCTTAAGAAATGGTACAAGTGAACTTATATACAAAACAGAAATAGAGAAGAAACTTACGGCTATCAGTGGGCAAGGGGGGAGGAATACATTAGGAGATTGGGACTGACATATACATACTCCTATATATAAAATAGATAACTAATAAGGATCTACTGTATAGTGGAGGGAACTATACTCAAT
Source organism: Bos indicus (assembly GCF_029378745.1). NCBI lineage: Eukaryota > Metazoa > Chordata > Mammalia > Artiodactyla > Bovidae > Bos > Bos indicus. Next base: position 13,615,133 of record NC_091766.1, on the reverse strand, counting down.
ACTCTATAATGGCCCATATGGGAAAAGAGTCTAAAAGTGGGTATATGTATATACATAACTGATTCACTTTGCTTTATACATGAAACTAACACAACATGGTATATCAGCTCGACTCCAATAAAATTTTTTTTAAAATACATATGCAACCCAAAGTTCATAACAGTACTGTTTACAGTACCTAAGCCATGAAAGCAACATAAATGTCCTTTAACATGAATGGATAAAGAAGGTGTAGTGTTGTATACAATGGAATATTATTTACCCATGAAAAAGAATTGACTAATGCCATTTGAAGCAACATGAGTGAACCTAGAAATTATAGTATGAAGTAAGTCAAAGACAAAATTATATGACATCATTTATATGTGTAATCTAAAAAAGTAATACAAATGAACTTATTTACAAAGCAGAAGTAGAGTCACAGTCTTAGAAAACTAACGGATGGTTACTAAAGGGGTAAGGAGAGGAAAGGATACATTGGGAGCTTGGGATTAACATATTAACTACTGTATATAAAATTACTAACTACTGTATATAAAATATCTAAACAACAACTTACTATATAGCACAGGGGACTATATTCAATGTCTTGTAATAATCTATAATGGAAAAGAATATGAAAAATAATGGATATATGCATGTGTAAAAAAGTATCTGAAGTTTCCAATAAGGTAAATGATTTGGACATCAGAGGTAAGTAGAGGTCAGCCTATTCCTGGAAAGAGAAAAGGTTCAGATAGCTCCTAACACATTCACTTTTCTCCTTTTCCTCCTCCATTAAATTAACAAATCCTCAGAGATTGAGAAAAAAAAAATTGGACCAATTTAGCTAATTATCCGCTATGAGCATCAAAGTCTATTGATGTTCTAGATATATTTAGAGCATATCACTCTAAATAATTACCCTGTACTTCCCAGCCCTTCATATAGCCAAATTCTGTACTTTGAGTCTCACCCTCCCAGAGTTGTCTGCACCAGGAGGCCCACACCTGAGTCTGCCTTGCTGCCAGTCCTGAGGATAAAGCCTCAGTCCTCATCCAAACAGTAGGTAGAGGAGGGGCAGGCAATCTGCATCCCTCAGTCCTGCTTCAGTAGAGACACAGCAGAGTGTGCTAAGTGCAGAGGGAGACACTGAATGCAGGAGGTATGGGAGAGCCTTTTTTCTTATCATCAAAGCAATGGGACAGTTGAGATAGCCAGTGGGAGGGCACCAAAATGCACAGATTCAGCTCAGAGCCCTATGAAGTTGCTGTTGTTAGTGGTGGGGCTCCGAGAACTCTTATTTAAATTTCTATTTTCCTCTGACATTGGTTTTATCTTTGGGGGGCATCTTTTCTACCTAAGCAGAAAAGCATTCCTTCTAAATTATCTTCCAAGTGCTCCAAAAGATCTTGAAGGGGATGCTGATGAAAACGATGAGAGTAACCTATATAGTATCATAAAATATTGCCTAAGGATTCCAAATGCCAGGAGTTGAGCCAAGTTCTTTTATGTAGCTAGTTACTTTTTATTGCAATTGCCACTCCCAAAATAGAGCAACATTATCATCACTTTGTAGTTCTGGATGGGAACACAATACTTTAAGGTACTGTGGTTTATTTTTAAGGTTTATTTTTATAAACCCTGAAGGAGGAAGAGGGTAAAATCAGATCTGAATGCAGACTGTGATATTCCATCCATAAGGCACCTAGATAGTATCCTGTCCTACTAACCCAATCTGCATTCAGGGAGCTGAATTTAGGAGCAATGCAATACCTCTGTAAGGAAGAATGGACTTGAAAATGCTTTAAGTTGGTACAAGAAGGCAAGCAGTATTTGAGACCTGACTTTGATCTTCAGTTCTTTCACTGTTTGTAAGAGGGTTGGATTTGAAGAGAAATCAACCCTTCACCAATGTTTAGCACTGAAGGCATATTTAAGAAATGTCATCAAACCGTTATTAAAAACAAAAACAAACTCTCTTTTCTTTCATCCCAGTCAGATATCCCTTGATCACTGTGCTCTTCTTTCTGGGTATTCATGGCAGACACAGTGGTGACCATGTGCAGCACCTGCTACTTTAGTTATAGGAAGGAAGTCTGAGTTGAAGGTGGGGATTCTAGAAAGATTCTGCTTACAACAATTCAAGTCAGTTCTTTATCTTGCCCCTGGTCTTGAATTTTGCTTCACTGTCCACTTCCTCCTTTATTCTTGTAATTTACACCCTCTTGATCACTAAGGGAGTGTAGAGTCAGAGCGTTGGGTTCTATTCTTAGGCAGGAAATAAGAAACAGTTCAAAGGTTTTAATATATCTTAGGAAAATCAGAAGAGACTCCTGAACCTCTGCTTAAACTACCTCTGAAATGTAGGGAAACAGAGTGGACAAGTTCAGTGCATGAGACCCACAATTTAATTTTGATTCTTATCTGACCTATTTATTATCTAAATGACAAAGAACTGGGCAAGTTACTAGTATCTTTAAGCCTGTGTTGCCATCTAAGTTGATACATAGTTGACAAAACTGTATTAAGAATGAAACAAAATGAGTATGAAGCATGTGAATAAATGTGTGATGGATGCATTATAGTAAAACCAAATGAATTTTAAGTATTGTTATAATTATTGTTATTCTCAAGGTTAAGTACCAATCACTCAAATAAAATATCTTGTGATCTGAGGTTTGGTTTTCCCTAGACCCTGAGAGAACATTTTACTTTTTGTTCTTTACACTAGTAGATTCTGAATGCCTGGAAAAAATTGATACTCAATTATTTCTGATTCCCCAGAGCCTTTCCTTGCTTGTCACAAAAGAGATTGCAACAAGAAATTTTTTTGCTAGATATTGAATGGACTCTTTCTGGTTCTCATAAACAATATGTGTAGGCAATGTGGCTTCCACCCACTGGGCACTTTCCTGCCTGAGTTTCCTTCCTTCCAGTGATGTGTAGGGCTAGACAAAAGATAAAATGGTGCTTGCATGACTCTGTGTCACTTTCTACAGGAGCTATCATTTTACATTTAATAGAATTTGCGACTTAGCAGCAGCAGCAGCATAACCTTCAATTGGGCTTCCCTGGGGCTCAGAGGGTAAAGAATCCATCTGCAATGTGGGAGACTTGGGTTCAATTCCTGGGTCAGGAAGATTCCATGGAGAAGGAAATGGCTACCCACTCCAGGATTCTTGCCTAGAGAATTCCACGGACAGTGGAGCCTGGTGAGCTACAGTCCATGGGGTCCCAAAGAGATGGACACACCTGAGCAACTAACACATTCACTTTTTACTTTCACAACATTCAGTAATTTTTTTAAAAAGAGTGGATCATAAAAATGGAAAAAAAGAGAGAAAAAGAGAAAGAAAAAGGGAAGTTAATTTTATTGTGTGGACTGAGACATATTTTAGGATTTCCACTCATTCTCTGAATGAATTCCCTGAGATGTGATAGGCTTCTAATTCTACTTCATATATATAAAATATTGGAGAAGAAATGGCAACCCACTCCAGTATTCTTGCCTGGAGAATCTCATGGACAGAGGAGCTTGGCAGGCTACAGTCCATGGGGTTGGAAGAGTCAGACATGACTTAGTAACTAAACCACCACCATAATAGAATATAAGATCATTAAACTAATATTAGAATTGTATTTCATTAGCTAACTACTTCAATAATAAACCAAATTCTGTACACCTAAAACTATCACAACATTGTTAATCAACTATGTGAAAGTGAAAGTGAAGTTGCTCAGTTGTGTCCGACTCTTTGCAACCCCATGGACTCTAGCCTACCAGGCTCTTCCATCCATGGAATTTTCCAGGCAATAGTACTAGAGTGGGTTGCCATTTCCTTCTCCAGGGGATCTTGCCAACCCAGGGATCGAACCCAGGTCTCCCACATTGTAGACAGACGCTCTACCATCTGAGCCACCAGGGAAGTCCTAAAAAAGTGAAAGTCGCTCAGTCATGCCCGACTCTTTGTGACCCCATAGACTATACAGCCCATGGAATTCTCCAGGCCAGGATACTGGAGTGGGTAGCCTTTCCCTTCTCCAGGAGATCTTCCCAACCCAGGGATCAAACCCAGGTCTCCCACATTGCAGGCAGATTCTTTACCAGCTGAGCTATAAGGGAAGCCCGAAGGAGAACTTTCAGTGCCTTATCCATCCCCACCCCAGATGGGACTCGAGCCCACGCCAGTGCCTTATCCATTAGGCCACTGGGACTTCAGAGAAATGAAATGAAAGTCACTCAGTCGGGTCTGAGTCTTTGCAACCCCATGGACTTCTCCGTGGAATTCTCCAGGCCAGAATACTAGAATGGGTAGCCTTTCCCTTCTCTGGGGGATCTTCCCAACCCAGTGATCAAATCCAAGTCTCCTGCATTGCAGGCAGAGTCTTTACCAGCTGAGCCACCAGGGAAGCCCAAAACGCAAGGTGTGGCAGTAGTGGGATACTCCAGTATAAAATAAAAATTTTAAAAATTTTTATTTAAAAACTGTGACTGAATATTTGACCTGGACAAAGGAGCCTGTCGGACTACAGTCCATAGGGTCACAAAGAGTTGGACATGACAGAAGCAACTTAGCACACACAGGGGCTCCCCAGGTGGCACTAGTGGTAAAGAATCCTCCTGCCAATGCAGGTGATGCAAGAGACACGGGTTCAATCCCTGGGTCGGGACGATCCCCTGGAGGAGGGCATGGCAACCCACTCCAGTATTCTTGCCTGGAGAATCCCATGAACAGAGAAGCCTGGGAAGCTATAGTCCTTGGGACTGCAAAGAGTCAGACACAACTGAGCCACTACTGGGGATCAGGTTGGGCTGCCCCGAAACACGCAAAATGGCATATTGGTTAGTTATAATTGATGTTATTCAAGAAGCAGCTGATTCAAGAAGGAGATTCTGATTCTTGTCTCTTTCTCTGAAATTAGTAAATAAATCTCTCACATGAAAGGGGCTGTCCTGTATCTGGAGATAGAAGGACCCCTTTATCATCAGAGATGGGGGATTTGGAGCCTAGAAGTTATATGTAAGCAAAGCTTGTTATTTCTTTAATATACTACCCCAAGTCCAAGCTGTTAAGATTCTTTACTAATGAAGAACCCAAAGCCTAAATTTCTTTGTCCCATAAATTCCTCATCAATTTATTGTTTCTCTGAAAAGGGATACAAGTTGCCTGCTTCAGACACTTCTTAGGCCCCATCTATGAGACCTTCATGTGCATGAATTCAAATTTGTTATCCTTTTTCTCTGTTAATCTGACTTGTGTCAATATTATTATTAGTTTGGCCACAAGCACTCAGCAGTGGTAGATGGAGAAATTTCCCCTTCCTCAACATCACACTGTCCTACAAATGATATTATTATTGGTCTGACTTCAATGTAAGGGATACCAGTGCAGAGAGGTGGGGAGATTTATACACACTCCACATTTAGTGGGTGAAAGATGCGGGTCTCACACAAAGGCTTCCTGATTCCCACCCCATGGCTCCCACCAGAGTGAACTGATTGTTTTCTTTTGAAACCTGCTTTAGTCCCAGATGAGCAAATGCAGTTAGAACCATAGATTCCTCCTGCTGGGATATGGTGAGTTTATCTGTGAATTAGCAGAATGGAACAAGTGGTTTTCAGGAGCATTTTACTTGAATATTATGAATGATGGAGTTTTCTATGAATAGAAATACATTTTCCAGTGAAATGAAAATCGTTCAGTCGTATCCGTGTCTGTGCTACCCTACAGACTGTAGCCCGCCAGCCTCCTGTCCACAGAATTCTCCAAGCAAGAATCCTGGAGTGGACAGCTAGTCCCTTCTCCAGGGGATCTTCTGAATGCTGAGGTTGAACTCAGGTCTCCTCTACTGCAGGCAGATTCTTTACTGTTTGAGCCACTATTTTCCAGACCATTCTGTAAATCTGAGCTATGGAAACATCATTCCCTATGCAAATCGGAAGAAGGATCTTTTTAATTTTATCCCTTGACAATCGGAGCATGTACTTGCTTTTGTCTGATATCTTGGTCAGGAAAATAAGCCTAGGTCATTAATAGGAAAGTTGCCGTTTCAATTTTTAGAACTGAGGCAATAGTCATAGGCTTATATATTTTGGAAATACTCTCTTGTGTAGGATGGAAGGCAGCATTAGAATTCTTTTATCTGTATCATAATAAGAAATTGAAAAATAAATGAATTCTAACCCTCAGGTAGTACTTTGCATGATTTTATATGCTGAAACACCTATATGATCTTAGTTCCCCCACCAGGAATCAAACCTGAACCACCTGCATTGGAAGTATGGATTCTTAACCACTTGACCATCAGAGAAATCCAAAACCTCTCTATTTTTATCAGTAATAAATATAAGTTCTAAAGCAAGTATTGCTAAATTTTTGCATTTTAATATGTGAAGTGGATAATCATGGTATTAATGATGCCAAAATCTTGGCTCCCTGTCTGCCAAGGCCAAATATAAATACAGAGACAGAGTCTGGAGGAAATAGAAAAGAGTTTCTTTATTTTCTTTGCCAGGTAAAAGGGAAGCACAGCAGGTTAGCACCTCGAGAACTATGCCCCCACCCCTTTCTCAGGAATAGGGAGAGGTTTTATATCCTCTTGAAGGTCTTGGATTTTTTTCTTTTGCAAAGTTTCAAAATGGCCACAGCTGGCATCAGGCAACTCAGCAACCAGGTCTGGTGCCCCTGTGGTTATTGGCCCATGATCTCCTTTCTGAAATGCAGAATACTACAAGACAGTGTAGGGGAGAAGATTGCCTGGTGCAGAGTAAGATCTATATGGAGTCAGAGAGTAATTAGCTTTGTGAAAGATTGTCCAGCCACAGGTGTTTGTTAGGAGTAACAACTAAAGAATAACCAAGATTGTTTAACTCTTGTAGGCCTGTTTGGCTGGTGTGTGCCAAAGATTGTTCATTCATCTCCATTTTTGCTGCAATGAATATCCCGTTAGTTATTCTCTCTGTATCAGTGGGGGAAGGGAAGCAGGCATCGTTCTTGTGTGGCTAAAGACAAAAACTTCAGTTTTGTTCTGTTCGACAAACATTAGCTGCCTGGTCCAGTGGCCCATCTATCTCCTGCTTCACATTTGAGTGCTTCTTTGGGCTTCTCTGGTAGCTCAGCTGGTAAAGAATCTACTTGCAATGCAAGAGACCCCGGTTCGATTCTTGGGTTGGGAAGATCCCCTGGAGAAGCGATAGTTTATCCACTCCAGTGTTCTTGGGCTTCCCTAGTGGCTCAGATGGTAAAGAATTCACCTGCAATGTGGGAGACCTGGGTTCGATCCCTGGGTTGGGAAGATCCCCTGTAGGAGGGCATAGCAATCCACTCCAGTATTCTGGCCTGGAGACTCCCCATGGACAGAGGAACCTGGTGGGTTACAGTCCATGAGGTCATAAAGTGTTGGACATGACTGAGCAACTAAGCACATTGTGTTCTTTAATGAGATTGATTTTTTTTTTAAGAGAAGAGGAATTTTTAGTCCACATTTTTCCTTAACGTGTAGGGAACAAATGTTTTACTATGTTCATGGATCTGTGATCTCAAAATGTCCTTACTTGTCTCATATTCTTTGGACCTATGCCTCAAAAACAGATGTGTGAAGAAACAAGTGAATGCCCTGGGGATCAATAAAGATGTGTTCAGACTCAGAAAATTGTGAAATAAACTGGGGGGTATGGTCCTCAAGCATGAACACGTTATTTATGAATTGCTCAAAGTATGAACACTTATCTGAGTACCTGTACAATTGTTGTGTGTATTCAACACTCACTTCTTTTTCAAAAGGTGCCCCATCTACATGGAACCACAGAATCATACACGTGTCTCAGAATTCCTCCTCCTGGGCTTCTCAGATGATCCAGAACTTCAGCTCCTCCTCTTTGGGCTCTTCCTGTCCCTGTACCTGGTGACTGTGCTTGGGAACCTGCTCATCATCCTGGCTGTCAGCTCTGACCCTCACCTCCACAGCCCCATGTACTTCTTCCTCTCCAATCTGTCCTTGGCTGACATCAGTATCAGCACCACCACCATCCCTAAGATGCTAGTGAATTTTCAAACGCATAGCAAATCCATCACCTATGCAGGGTGCATTGCTCAGGTGAACTTTTTTGCTCTTTTTGCGTGTTTGGAGAGTCTGCTTCTGACAGTGATGGCCTATGACCGGTTGGTGGCCATTTGTCACCCCCTATACTATCTGGTCATCATGAACCCTCGCCTCTGTGGTTTGTTGGTCCTGGCATCACTTTCCATTAGCTTTTTGAACTCCCTGCTGCACTACTTGATGATGACACAGCTTACCTTCTGTGCAGGTGTGGAACTTCCTCATTATTTTTGTGAATTTTCTCAACTCTTTAACCTTACTTGTTCTGACACCTCCATCAGTAGCATATTAATCTATTTCATTGGTACCATCTTTGGTGGAGTTCCACTGTCAGGGGTCCTTTACTCTTATTCTCGAATTATTTCCTCCATCCTCAGACTCTCATCATTAGGTGGGAGGTATAAAGCCTTCTCCACCTGTGGTTCTCACTTGTCAGTTGTTTGTTTGTTTTATGGAACAGGCATTGGGGTGTATATAAGTTCAGCTCTCTCATCTTCCCCTAGGAAGAGTGCGGTGGCCTCAGTGATGTACACTGTGGTCATCCCTATGCTGAACCCCTTCATTTACAGTCTAAGGAACAAGGAAATCAAGAGTTCCCTGTGGAGGATTAGCCACAGAATAGCCTAATCTCAAATCCTGTGCCATCTTGCTTTTTGGTTCATAAGACATGAGTTTGAGCCAACTCCAAGAGATAGTGAAGAATAAGGAAGTCTGGCATGCTGCAGTCCAAGGGGCATAAAGAATCAGACACAACTTAGTGACTGAACAATCACAAAAAAGATCTACAAAGGCAGTAAAATCAAATATGTGCAACAAGAAGTTCTGAATATGCAAACACATAGTGTATATATACTTATCTGGCTTCCTGCTTTCTGTTTATGCAGGTTTTCCTCTTAGAATAGCTTTAATCACTTGGGAGATTCTTTTTGAATTCTCCACATAAGTCATATTCCCACCAGGATTTTTCATAGTACACCAGTATACCATTCTGTCTTTCCTTATACATGATCCAGGACCTTTGATCATGGGCAGTCTTGTTTCTATCACTACAAAATAATCATAGCCCTCTCTTTCTTAAATTTACTGTTTCTATATTTTCCTATGATTTTTTCCACTATTTGATATGAGAATCCAAATCTTACCTGAAAGCCCAAGATGTTTAGGATGTTTTTATCCCCTAAAGATCTTGGGCAGGTTTTTGAGCAAATAGGGTGACTAATTTCCCATTTTAAATCACATACTTCCACTAACTCCCTTTCTTCCTGGATCACTGGACCTTGTATAGAGTGCTCTACAACTCCCCAAAGAAGCAATGTTTGGTTTATTTCTATTAGTATGTATACAGAGTAGGATCTGTTTTTGTCCAACTACTAGTGTGCACACAATTGTCACAAAATACAGGGTGTGTTTATATGATTCACAAAAAGCAAAGTGATAAAAAGTGAGGATAGACATTTCTCAATTGGACGTCTCAAAAGACAATACAAGAAGGTGTTGATTTACCTGTTTCCTTGAAGAATAAGCATCATAGCAGGGAGGGGAGATTCAGAAAATCACAAAACAAATCTATGAAAAACACATCATTGGTTTTCAAATGCCATGTCTTCTAAACTCATTTTGGTAGTTTTCTAACAACCAAACTGCTTCCCACTATGAAATGATTTCACTTTCTTTTTACATTTTGTCACTGCTCAAGCATTCTATTAATAAAATTTATTGATACTCACAGAAAACTAGTCAATCTAATCCCACGAGGACCACAGCCTTGTCTAACTCAATGAAACTAAGCCATGTCCGTGGGGCAACCCAAGATGGACGGGTCATGGTGGAGAGATCTGACAGAATGTGGTCCACTGGAGAAGGGAATGGCAAACCACTTCAGTATTCTTGCCTTGAGAACCCCATGAACAGTATGAAAAGGCAAAATGATAGGATACTGAAAGAGAAACTCCCCAGGTCAGTAGGTGCCCAATATGCTGCTGGAGATCAGTAGAGAAATAACTCCAGAAAGAATGAAGGGATGGAGCCAAAGCAAAAAGAATACCCAGCTGTAGATGTGACTGGTGATAGAAGCAAGGTCCGATGCTGTAAAGAGCAATATTGCATAGGAACCTGGAATGTCAGGTCCATGAATCAAGGCAAATTGGAAGTGGTCAAACAAGAGATGGCAAGAGTGAATGTCAACATTCTAGGAATCAGTGAACTAAAATGGACTGGAATGGGTGAATTTAACTCAGATGACCATTATATCTACTACTGCGGGCAGGAATCCCTCAGATGAAATGGAGTAGCCATCATGGTCAACAAAAGAGTCTGAAATGCAGTACTTGGATGCAATCTCAAAAACGACAGAATGATCTCTGTTTGTTTCCAAGGCAAACCATTCAATATCACAGTAATCCAAGTCTATGCCCCAACCAGTAATGCTGAAGGAGCTGAAGTTAAATGGTTCTATGAAGACCTACAAGGCCTTTTAGAACTAACACCCAAAAAAGATGTCCTTTTCATTATAGGGGACTGGAATGCAGAAGTAGGAAGTCAAGAAACACCTGGAGTAACAGGCAAATTTGGCCTTGGAATATGGAATGAAGCAAGGCAAAGACTAATAGAGTTTTGCCAAGAAAATGCACTGGTCATAACAAACACCCTCTTTCAACAATGCAAGAGAAGACTCTATACATGGACATCACCAGATGATCAACATCAAAATCAGATTGATTATATTCTTTGCAGCCAAAGATGCAGAAGCTCTATACAGTCAGCAAAAACAAGACCAGGAGCTGACTGTGGCTCAGATCGTAAACTCTTTATTGACAAATTCAGACTTAAGTTGAAGAAAGTAGGGAAAACCACTAGACCATTCAGGTATGACCTAAATCACATCCCTGATGATTATACAGTGGAAGTGAGAAATAGATTTAAGGGCCTAGACCTGATAGATAGAGTGCCTGATGAACTATGGAATGAGGTTCGTGACATTGTATAGGAGACAGGGATCAAGACCATCCCCATGGGAAAGAAATGCAAAAAAGCAAGATGGCTGTCTGGGGAGGCCTTACAAATAGCTGTGAAAAGAAGAGAAGTGAAAAGCAAAGGAGAAAAGGAAAGCTATAAACATCTGAATGCAGAGTTCCAAAGAATAGCAAGAAGAGATAAGAAAGCCTTCTTCACTGATCAATGCAGGGAAATAGAGGAAAACAACAGAATGGGAAAGACTAGAGATCTCTTCAAGAAAATCAGAGATACTAAGGGAACATTTCATGCAAAGATGGGCTGAATAAAGGACAGAAATGGTATGGACCTAACAGAAGCAGAAGATATTAAGAAGAGGTGGAAAGAATACACAGAAGAACTGTACAAAAAAGATCTTCACGACCCAGATAATCATGATGGTGTGATCACTGACCTAGAGCCAGACATCCTGGAATGTGAAGTCAAGTGGGCCTTAGAAAGCATCACTACAAACAAAGCTAGTGGAGGTGATGGAATTCCAGTTGAGCTATTCCAAATCCTGAAAGATGATGCTGTGAAAGTGCTGCACTCAATATGCCAGCAAATTTGGAAAACTCAGCAGTAGCCACAGGACTGGAAAAGGTCAGTTTTCATTCCAATCCCAAAGAAAGGCAATGCCAAAGAATGCTCAAACTACCACACAATTGCACTCAAATCACACGCTAGTAAAGTAATGCTCAAAATTCTCCAAGCCAGGCTTCAGCAATATGTGAACCGTGAACTTCCTGATGTTCAAGCTGGTTTTAGAAAAGGCAGAGGAACCAGAGATCAAATTGCCAACATCTGCTGGATCATGGAAAAAGCAAGAGAGTTCCAGAAAAACATCTATTTCTGCTTTATTGACTATGCCAAAGCCTTTGACCGTGTGGATCACAATAAACTGTGGAAAATTCTGAAAGAGATGGGAATACCAGACCACCTGACCTGCCTCTTGAGAAATTTGTATGCAGGTCAGGAAGCAACAGTTAGAACTGGACATGGAACAACAGACTGATTCCAAATAGGAAAAGGAGTACGTCAAGGCTGGATATTGTCACCCTGTTTATTTAACTTATATGCAGAGTACATCATGAGAAACGCTGGACTGGAAGAAACACAAGCTCCAGCTCAAGATTGCCAGGAGAAATATCAATAAGCTCAGATATGCAGATGACACCACCCTTATGGCAGAAAGTGAAGAGGAACCAAAAAGTCTCTTGATGAAAGTGAAAGTGGAGAGTGAAAAAGTTGGCTTAAAGCTCAACATTCAGAAAACAAAGATCATGGCATCCGGTCCCATCACTTCATGGGAAATAGATGGGGAAACAGTGGAAACAGTGTCAGACTTTATTTTTCTGGGCTCCAAAATCACTGTAGATGCTGACTGCAGCCATGAAATTAAAAGACGCTTACTCCTTGGAAGGAAAGTTATGACCAACCTAGATAGCATATTCAAAAGCAGAGACATTACTTTGCCAACAAAGGTCTGTCTAGTCAAGGCTATGGTTTTTTCCTGTGGTCATGTATGGATGTGAGAGTTGGACTGTGAAGAAGGCTGAATGCCAAAGAATTGATGTTTGAACTGTGGTGTTGGAGAAGACTCTTGAGAGTCCCATGGACTGCAAGGAGATCCAGCCAGTCCATTCTAAAGGAGATCAGCCCTGGGGTTTCTTTGGAAGGAATGATGCTAAAGCTGAAACTCCAGTACTTTGGCCACCTCATGCGAAGAGTTGACTCATTGGAGAAGACTCTGATGCTGGGAGGGATTGGGGACAGGAGGAGAAGGGGACGACAGAGGATGAGATGGCTGGATGGCATCACTGACTCTATTGACGTGAGTCTGAGTGAACTCCAGGAGTTGGTGATGGACAGGGAGGCCTGGCGTGCTGCCAGGGGTCGCCAAGAGTCAGACACGACTGAGCGACTGATCTGATCTGATCTGATTAATATTTGTCATAGAGTCTATCTTGTATATTGTCTGATGTTTATCAGGATCCCTGGTCTCTACTCGTGAGATACCAGCACTGAGTTGTGATAAGCAGAAACTGGTTATTCCAGTGTTCTCAGCCAGACTGATTTTGCCAGTTGTTCCAGAGAGGGCAAAATCAGTCTGGTTGAGAACACTGGAATAAAATAAAATTCTGTGGGTACCAAAATTGATGGTGTATGCTTTCAACGAGATGGGATCATAGAAAAAGCAACATTTTGGGGAGGATAAAACGTCAGGTTATCTTGGAAAGGTTGAGTTGACAGCCTTCAGAACACCCCACATTATCTGAGAGGTAAGTGGTATTGGTTTGGATATCATTAATCTGCATAAGTGATATAAAAAGTTAATTAATCATACAGACAGAAGAAGTTCCTGCTGAGAGATTCAGGAGTTATTAATAGAAATAAAAGCCCATGCTTGAATGAATCCTACACACGATGCTTCAGTTCTCAGTTGTAGAGCCTCATCTGGATATATGATCTCATTTGACCTGTTATAATATCCAATCATCCCCATTCCCATTTCTTTCAAGGGAAATAAAACACTTACAGACCCATACTCCCCTTTGGGTATCGCTCCAAACTTCTAAAGAATTTGGTCAGTATCTGTTACTTCCATTTTCACAACATTCACTCTCTTCTCAACCAACTCATCAGGAGTATTTCTACCTCCATCACAACTGCCTTCCCTAAGGTCTGCAGTGACCTCACATGCCAAATAAGTTGTGTTTTTTTTTCTTTTTTTAAATTTACATTTATTTATTTTAACTGGAGGCCAATCACTTTACAATACTGTATTGGTTTTGCCATACATCAACATGAATCCACCATGGGTATACACGTGTTCCCGATCCTGAGCCCACCTCCCACCTCCCTCCCCATACCATCCCTCTGGGTCATCCCATTGCACCAGCCCCAAGCATCCTGTATCCTGCATCAAACCTAGACTGGCGATTCATTTCTTATATGTTATTATACATGTTTCAATGCCATTCTCCCAAATCATCCCACCCTCTCCCTCTCCCACAGAGTCCAAAAGACTGTTCTATACATCTGTGTCTCTTTTGCTGTCTTGCATACAGGGTTATCATTACTATCTTTCTAAATTCCGTATATATGCATTAGTATACTGTATTGGTGTTTTTCTTTCTGGCTTACTTCACTCTGTATAATAGGCTCCAGTTTCATCCACCTCATTAGAACTGATTCAAATGTATTCTTTTTAATGGCTGAGTAAATACGTTTTAAGGGATATTTCCTTTTGTCAAAACGCTTGATGTCTCAGTAGCAATATCACTAATGGCTGCATTCCCTTTCTTGAAATAGGAAACTTTCTAAAGCATTTTGTTTCTGTTACAATGGGATTCCCAGATTCAAGTCCACTGGGCAACTTGCAGCATTAACGCATCCCTGAGGGAGAAACTTCTAACTTTGAAATCAAATCCTATAAAGGGGAAGAAAGAATTAGGGTAGAATCTTACGGAGCCCTGGGAGACTTCTTCATGAAGAAAGCTTTTTAATCTCCAGGGGAATAATCTGGACTGTAAATGTTTGAGCATAGCCAGATAAATTAAGAATAATTGGAACAAAGAAATTTGCCTCTCTTTACTACGATCTTCAGGGAAACAGCAGTGGCAGAAAGTTTCTTTTCTATTATTCTCCTTCTACCCCAAGGGAGCTTAATTGTTTAAAGAGTAGAGTGACAACAGGCCAATTTATTTAATGAGACAGCCTGAGAATTCAGCTACCGAAGTTTTCGAAACTTTTGAAATAAGCTTTCTGTGTCCCCAAGGCAAAGCATCTTGGGCTTCCCAGACATATGGTGTGAATTCCCTTCTTGGATAATCTCCCTGTACTTTCTGGAAGAAAATGTGTGCTATAGGAAAACAATCAAGACAACTAGGGGTTTCCATGATGTCATCTGAAAGAGGCAGCGTACCAAAGTAAAGGTTGGGGTGGTATAGAGGAGGGAGATGTAAGCAATGGAGGGAAAACTTATTAGACAGCATCCTAGGGACACAAAGAAGAGTAGTGTTTCTCATAGTTTTGTCTCCAGACCAGCAGCATCAACATCACCTGGGAGCTTGTTAGACATGCACGTTTTTCCTTCATCCTAGATCTATTGATGCTAAGTCAGAAACTCCAGAGTCAGCCCTATCTACTTGTGTTTAACAAGCCACCCAAGTGGATCCTATGGGTGACTAAAACTTGAAAACAACTGCCTTAAGGGATTTGTTGAAATGAGTGATGAAGGACCCTCACAAAGCTGCATCTTCAGAGATTTGAAAGATCTTCACCTCCAACATCTGATCAACAAATGATGATACATTTGTTGTCACTTTAAAATGTTTATCTCCCTTTCTTGTTTTCATTTTATGCATTTGTTTGAATTCTCAAAATAATATTAAATACTGTGGTTTATAGCAGTTAATTTTTGCATGTTTGCTAATTGCCATTTCTTAAAGCTTCCACATGGAACCCCACTCCAGTACTCTTGCCTGGAAAATCCCATGGATGGAGGAGCCTGGAAGGCTGCAGTCCATGGGGTCGCTGAGGGTCAGACACGACTGAGCGACTTCACTTTCACTTTTCACTTTCATGCATTGGAGAAGGAAATGGCAACCCACTCCAGTGTTCATGCCTGAAGAATCCCAGGGACAGTGGAGCCTGGTGGGCTGCCGTCTGTGGGGCCACACAGAGTCGGACACGACCGAAGCGACTTAGCAGCAGCAGCAGCAGCAAAGCTTCCACATGCCATGGAATGTTACCTCTCATTTGAAGATCAAAATTTATTATTTTAAAGATATATCTTTATTTTTCTAGCTTGAGATCCTGCAACCTTCCCTTCCACATATTCATGTACACATTGCCCTTTGCAGCAACGGCTGTTAAAAATGAACAAATACATTTTAAAAAACTAATTTTTATTGGAGTATAGTTGCTTGCAATGTGTTAGTTTTCACTATATAGCAAAGTGAATCAGATATAGAATCTGACATATATATATATATATATGTATGTATGTATACATATATCCTCTCTTTTGAATTCCCTTCCCATTTGAAAAAGTGAAAGTGTTAGTCCCTCAGTTGTGTCTGATTCTTTGTGACCTCATGGACTGTAACCTCTGTCCATGCACTTCTTCAGTCAAGAACACTGGCTTAGGTAGCCATTTCCTTCTCCAGGGGATCTTCCTGACCCAGGGATAAAACTTGGGTCTTCTGCATAGGCAGTTTCAGATTCTCTAAATAGGCAGATTCTCTACTGTCTGAGTCACTAGGGAAGCCCTGACTCTAGTTAGATCTCCAGAATTTATTCATCTTCTATCTGGAAGTTTGGATCCTTTGACCAGTATCTCCCCATTTGCCCCACCCTTAGTCCCTGGAGAAACTGCTTGCATGAAATAAAAATTAAATTGGGTAGAGTCAACAGAGATAAGGAAAGAGATTTATACCTGTGCCATTGAATGTAGGAGCATGTGAGAATACATAGCTGGGATCTTTGATTCTTGATTCTAAAAATATTATGGAAAATTGTAATTCTTACTGGCCCTATTTTAAAACTAAGAAACTGACATTTCAATAGACTGAGCATCAAACTCTTTAGAGACAGTAGATATTAATAGTTTCAACTACAATTCATACTTAGAATTACAAGTTGATTCAAGAGAGGGGTTATGGACTTCAGTTTCACGTGTGTTCAGACGCTTTAGTCATGTCTAACTCTTTGTGATCCTATGGACTGTAGCCCACCAGACTCCTCTGTCCATGGAATTCCCCAGGCATGAATACTGGAGTGTGTTACTATTTCCTCCTCCAGGGGATCTTTGACCCAGGGATTGAAGTGAGACCTCCCTCACTGCTGAGCCATGAGGGAGAGGAATATAAAAGAATTTGTAAACCATTTCTTAAAACTGCCACAAATTGTGTCAAATATGGGTTTACTGAAGGAGCTACATGGAGAATAGCAGAGTTCCTGCAAAGCTCTTAAATCAGTAAGACATGGAAAGAGACAGAGAGAAAGAAGGTGATAAACTGTTCACCTCTTTTGCAAGGCACTCACCCAGTTCCACTCTCCTTATTTTCAATCCATGAAGCAGATGGTGTTCCATGTTTCTATGCATTATGGCACTTGAGGCTCCCCTGAACATGCATTCCATCCCTTCCAAGTGTGACTGCAACTGTCTCCAAGACCACAGGGCTTGATTTTATTCTTGTCCCAACTGGCATCAAGTTACTCCAATTGAAGGTCCTGCCATTTTGAAGGCATTGACTTAGAGAAAGATACAATCTCCATGACTCAAAATATTGAGTTCCCTTACGGTTGTCAGGAGGAGGGCATGGCAGTATTCTCGCCTGGAGAATCCTATGGACAGAGGAACCTGGTGGGCTGCTGTCCATAGAGTGGCAAAGAGTCAGACACAACTGAAACCAGTCATGCATGGTTGCCGGAGAAGAAGGGAAGGGATACTTTGGGAGTTTGGTATAGACATGTACACAGTGCTATATTTAAAAGGGTTACCAACAAGGACTTACTGTATAGTACATGGAACTCTGCTCAATGTTATGTGGCATCCTAGGAGAGTTTGGGGGGAGAATGAATACATGTATGTGTATGGCTAAATCCCTTCTCTGTTCACCTTTCAGGATCCCAACATTTGTAATTGGCTACACCCCAGTACTAAATGAAAAAAAAAGGATATTTAGTTACCCCTTCTCTCTACCAAGTCCTAAGAGATTAAACTCTTGGAGAGAGATAGGAAACGGATGGTCCATCAGTCTCATACACTGTCCAACTTAGCCCCTGCTTGGGACCAATTTGTACTTTCCATAGGTTCTGCATGCTGGAAGGAAGGGTGTTCAGGGTTCATTTCAGTTCAATCACTCAGTCATGTCCCACTCTTTGCAACCCCATGGACTGCAGCATGCCAGGTCCCCTTGCCCATCACCAACTCCCGGAGCTTGCTCAAACTCATGTCCATTGAGTTGGTGATGCCATCAAACCATCCTATCCTCTGTCATCCCCTTCTCCTCCTTCCTTCAGTCTTTCCCGGCATCAGGGTCTTTTCCAATGAGTCAGTTCTTTGCATAAGGTGGCCAAAGTACTGGAGCTTCAGCTTCCGCATCAGTTCTTCCAATGAATATTCAGGATAGATTTCCTTTAGGATGAACTGATTTGATCTCCTTGCAGTCCAAGGGACTCTCAAGAGTCTTCACCAACACCACAGTTCAAAAGCATCAATTCTTCAGCACTCAGTTTTCTTTATAGTTCAACTCTCACATTCATACATGACTACTGGAAAAACCATAGCTTTGACTAGACAGTCAACAAAGTAACGTCTCTGTTTTTTAATATGCTGTCTAGGTTGGTCATAGCTTTTCTTCCAAGAAGCAAGTGTTTTTTAATTTCATGACTGCAGTCACCATCTGCAGTGATTTTGGAGCCCCCCCAAAATAAAGTCTGTCACTGTTTCCATTGTTTCCCCATCTACTTGCCATAAAGTGATCAGACTAGATGCCACGATCTTTGTTTCTTGAATGTTGAGTTTTAAGCCAATTTTTTCACTCTCCTCTTTCACTTTCATCAAGAGGCTCTTCAGTTCCTTTTCACTTTCTGCCACAAGGGTGGTGTCATCTGCATATCTGAGATTATGGATATTTCTCCCAGATATATTGATTCCAGCTTGTGCTTCATCCAGTCTGGTGTTTTGCATGATGTACTCTGCATATAAGTTAGATAAGCAGGGTGACAATATACAGCCTTGATGTACTCCTTTTCCTATTTGGAACCAGTCTGTTGTTCCATGTCCAGTTCTAGCTGTTATTCTTAACTTACATACAGATCTCTGAGTAGTCATATAACAGTGTTCAGGGTAGCCATTCTCTTACTGAACCAAACCCGGGTTCTCTTGCCTGCATCCAGAAAAGCCAATCTACTAACTTCAGGTTCAGGTAAAGGAAAGTGCAGGCTCTATTTGCAAGGCCAAACAAAGAGTATAGGCAGCTAATGCTCAAATGGCTCAGACCTCCCTGATGGCTTTCCAGGAAATGTTTCTAAAGACAGGGTGAGGAAGAGGATTGTGGAGTGCATGATCAGCTGGTGCACAATTCTCTGGTTGGTTGGTGATGGAGTAATCGAGGGTCAGTATCATCAACCTTCTGGTTCCAACCAGTCTTCTGGGCTCTTTGTGCTTGTAGTCAGCATGCATTTAAATTCTACCATCTGGTGGGGATTCAAATATGTTCAAAACAACTCAAGCATATGGCTCAGGTTATAGCCAGCATTGGGTTGCCCAGGTGGCTCAGTGGTCAAGAATCTGCCTGCCAACCCAGGAGACTCAGGTACAATCCCTGGGTCAGGAAGATCACCTGAAGAAGGAAATGGCAACCTACTCCAGTATTATTGCCTGGGAAATCCCATGGGCAGAGGAGCCTGATGGGCTACAGTCCATGGGGTTGCAAAAGATTCAGATATGACTTAGCAACTAAACAACAACAATCAGCCCCCATATTACTCTTTGTTCCAGGTTCTTTCTTTGCAGATTTTTTTTCTTGGTTTAGGTTCAGGGTTTGAAGAAGCAGGTTTTGCTGAAAACCTGGCAAACTGTCTGGTAGGCCCCTATTCAGTTAATTTGGATCCATCCTTCCCTTATGTATTCTCTGGGGATTTTCTCTTTGGCATAATGACCATGTTCCTATGCTCATGCAGCTAAAAAGTAAAGCAGTGGGCTGGAACTGCTGGCATTGCTGCTAAATAATGTTGCCCCCACAGCTGCTCAGGCCCCTTGAAATCCTTTTAAAGGTATATTTTCAGGATTCATCAATTCTGTGTATGTATATGCCCCAAAGTATTGAAGGCAGGAATTCAAACAGATTCTTGCACACCAATGTTCAGAGCAGCATTAATCACAGGAGCCAAAAAATAAAACAAGCCATGTGTCCACCAATAATGTAAGAATAAACAAAATGGGATATATACACACAATGGAATATTATTCAATCTTAAAACAGAATGAAATTTTGATAGGTGTTGCAGCATGGTTGAATTTTGAAAACATTTTACTAAGTGAAATGTTTACCATTAAGTATTTTAATGTCAGATATAAAAGGATAAATGTTATATGATTTCATTTACATGATATGTCTAAAATAGGCAAATTCATAAGAGACAAAAGGTAGAAAGGAGGTTTTCAGGGTCTGATCAGAGAGAAGAATGGGGAGTTGCTGTTTAATGGATTTAAAGCTTCTGTTTGGATGATGACAATGTTATGGAAATAAATGGAGGTAATAGTTGCACAACATTGTGAATGTACTCAATGCCACAGAACTTTTATACATAAAAATTATTAAAATGATGAATTTCATTATATATACACATATACAATATAAAATACACAACATGGATATTGTATATATTGTATGTTGTTGTTGTTCAGTTGCTAAGTGGTGTTTGACTGCAACCCCATGAACTGCAGCATTCCAGGCTTCCCTGTCCTTCACTATCTCTCAAGTTTTCCTCAAACTCATATCCATTGAATTTGTGATGCCATCCAACCATCTCATCCTCTGTTGGCCTCTTCTCCTCCTGCTCTCACTCTTTCCCAGCATCAGGGTCTTTTCCAATGAGTTGGCTGTTCCCATCAGGTGGCCAAAGTATTGAAGCTTCAGCATCAGTCCTTCCAGTGAATATTCAGGATTGATTTCTTTTTGGATGGACTGGTTTGATCTCCTTGTTGTCCAACGGACTCTCAAGAGTCTTCTCCAGCACCACAGTTCAAAAGCATCAATTTTTCAGCTCTCAGTCTTCTTTATGGTCCAAATCTCACATCTGTACATGACTACTGGAAAAACCATAGCTTTGACTGTATGGACATTTGCCGGCAAAGTGATGTCTCCTCTATTTAATACACTGTCTAGGTTTGTCATAGCTTTCCTACCAAGAAGCAAGTGTATTTTAATTTTATGTCTGCAGTCACTAGCCACAGTCATTTTGGAGCCCAAGAAAATAAAATCTGCAACTGTTTCCACTTTCCCCCCATCTATTTGCTATAAAGTGATGGGACCAGATGCCATGATCCCAGTTTTTTGAATATTGAGTTTTGAGCCAGCTTTTTTACTCTACTCTTTCACCATCATCAAGAGGCTCTCTAGTTCTTGTTCACTTTCTGCCATAAAAGTCGTATCATCTGCATATCTGAGGTTGTTGATATTTCTCCTGGCAATCTTGATCCAGCTTGTGAGCCTATATGCAATAAACATAAAATAAAGTAAAACTGTTGTTGCTCAGACACTAAATAGTGTTCGACCCTTTGTGACACCATAGACTGCAGCATGCCAGGCTTTTCTTTCCTTCACTATCTCCTGGCGTTTACTCAAACTTATGTCCACTGATTCAGTGATACCATCCAACCATCTCATCCTCTGTCATCCCCTTCTCCTCCTGCCCTCAATCTTTCCCAGCATCAGGATCTTTTCCAATGAGTCAGTTCTTCCCATCAGGTGGCCAAATTATTGGAGCTCCAGCTTCAACATCAGTCCTTCCAGTGAATATTCAGGGTTGATTTCCTTTAGGATTGACTGGTTTGATATCCTTCCTGTCCAAGGGACTCTCAAGAGTCTTATCCAGCACCACAGTTCAAAAACATCAATTCTTTGGCACTCAGCCTTCTTTGCCATTCAACTCTCACATGCATTGTAATTTTCTTTCAAAAGTAACCCCTCAGTTAGGACTTTTCTGGTGATTCAGTGATTAAGAATCCACTTTGCAATTCAGGGAATACAGGATATATCCCTGGAAGGGGAACTATAATGCATGTGTCATGTGGGTGCAACTAAGCCCCCATGCCACAACTGCTGAGCCCTTGAGGTCCGGAGCCCTCTCACTACAACTAGAGCATCTGTGGGCTGCAACGAAGATCCTGTGTGCCACAGCTAAGACTCTATGCAAGCAAATAAGTAAACATTTTTAAAACGTAAATTCTCAAACTCTTCTCCTGGAGATGTTGAATAGGTAAGTCTGGGATAAGATGGGAAGCTATATATTAACAAAAACCTCAGTCAATTGGATTATTTTTCACTGTCAACACTTCATTTCATTTTCTACCAGTCTCTTCTCTATACATACACACTTTTTACACACACACACACACACACACACACACACACACACATATACCCACAATTAGTATAATTTTGTGCCTATGTTTGTGTAAGTTTTCTTCCTTTCCATTAGTTTTATGGTAGTTTGGATAATACTCAAATTATTTGTGTGGATCACAATAAACTGTGGAAAATTCTGAAAGATATGGGAATACCAGACCACCTGATGTGCCTCTTGAGAAATCTGTATGTGGGTCAGGAAGCAACAGTTAGAACTGGACATGGAACAACACACTGGTTCCAAATAGGAAAAAAGGAGTACATCAAGGCTTTATATTGTCACCCTGCTTATTTAACTTCTATGCAGAGTACATCATGAGAAATGCTGGGCTGGATGAAGCACAAGCTGGAATCAAGATTGCCAGGAGAAATATCAATAACCTCAGATACGCAGATGACACCACCCTTATGGCAGAAAGTGAAGAACTAAAGAGCCTCTTGATGAAGGTGAAAGAGGAGAGTGAAAAAGTTGGCTCAAAGCTCAACATTCAGAAAATAAAGATCATGGCATCTGGTCCCATCACTTCATGTCAAATAGATGGGGAAACAGTGGAAACAGTGTCAGACTTTATTTTGTGGGCTCCAAAATCACTGCAGATGGTGATTGCAGCCATGAAATTAAAAGACACTTACTCCTTAGAAGGAAATTTCTGACCAACCTAGCCAACATATTAGAAAGCAGAGATGTGACTTTGCCAACAAAGGTCCATGTAGTCAAGGCTATGGTTTTTCCAGTGATCATGTATGGATGTGAGAGTTGGACTGTGAAGAAGGCTGAGCACTGAAGAATTGATGCTTTTGAACTGTGGTGTTGGAGAAGACTCTTGAGAGTCCCTTGGACTGCAAGGAGATCTAACCAGTCCATCCTAAAGAATATCAGTCCTGGGTGTTCATTGAAAGGACTGATGTTGTAGCTGAAACTCCAATACTTTGGCCACCTGATGTGAAGAGCTGACACTTTTGAAAAGACCCTGATGCTGGGAAAGATTGAGGGTAGGGGGAGAACGGGACGACAGAGGATGATATGGTTCATGGGGTCACAAAGTGTCGGACACGACTGAGCGACTGAACTGAACTGAACCCCAGGACAGTGATTCTCAAAAGATTGTCGTGGGGACTGGCAAAATTTGGAAACTTAAAAAAATCCAAACTATTAGAGCTAAGCCCCAAACATTGTTGTTGTTTAGTCACTAAGTTGTGTCCAACTCTCATGTAACTCCATGGACTTTAGCCCACCAGGCTTCTCTGTCCATGAGATTTCCCAGGAAACAGTACTAGAGTGGATTGGCATTTCCTTCTCCAGTGGATCTTCCTGACCCAGGGACTGAACTCGAGTCCCCTGTGTTGGCAGGTGGATACTTTACCACTAAGTACCACCCAAAAAACTCAACCCCAAATCTACTGAGGCAGAAACTTCGGTTAGGACTGTGCAGTGTGTGGTGTAACACATTCTCAAGATAATTTTGGTGCAGGCTTAAGTTTGAGAACTACCCTAGTGAATCCTGGCACCCTTTGGTACCCTGCAATCTTTCTAATGTGGAAACTACAAATCCAAAATGCTGACACTTGTCTCAAAGAAGAGATTGAAGGGAGACCAGAGTGATTCTTCCCAGAGTAAACAGACCCAAAATACAGGAATCACAGGTAGACCCTCTGTAAGTCTCACAGGGACAAGGAACTGGGCAGGTCAGAGATCCTTCCCTGTGTGCTCCTTGTCCTTAAGGAGTCAAACTGAACAGAGAATTGAAGATCCATTGATCAATTTGTCTAACAAGCTTCAGAAGGCATTCAGTCTCTAGGGGCACAAAAGCTGTAACACATCAACTTATAGTCACCAAGGCCTCCATGTGCGAGACCAAAGACACTCAATGCCTTCTCCAGGTGAAATCAACAGACCCCAAACAGACCATGTTTGGGGTCTATATCTTTGTTTTTAGTGGGACAGACCTTCTTCCTTCATCACCCACACTCCACGAGAGAACAGGATTTAGGGAAGTTGGCCCCTGTGGTGATCCCATGTTGGCAAGCCTGCATATCCCAGTAAGTGTTGTGGGAAGTAGAAAAAACAGATGATTGAGTAGAAAGGGCATTGACTTATTAAGCACAAGGCAAAGAAAACCCTACGATGTCTATAGAGAAATAGCTCTAGAGGATAATTGCTTGGGAAGGTGAATGGCTACACTACTTGTGTGAAGTTGCCACAACAGAGTGAGATTTCACCTCAGTTTTATATATATATATATATATATATATATATATAGTTTATATATATTTATACAGTTTATATATATTTATATACAGTTATATATACAGCCTGCCAGGTTCCTCTGTCCATGGGATTCTCTAGGCAAGAATACTAGAGTGGATTCCATGCCCTCCTCCTGGGGATCTTCCCAACCCAGGGATTGAACCCACATTTCATTGGCATGCAGGTTGTTTACCACTAGCATTACCTGGGAAAGTACTATCCTCTCTGGTGTTCATAAATACTTATAGGAAGAGAAAAATTGCACCAGGATGTTTGTGTATGATCCTGAAAGGATGAGGGTCACCCATGAGGTGATGCTGAGAAGATAGAAAGAGGGGGCATTTGTCTAGTGTCTGCCTACTCCCTGACTCTTTCCTTTCCAGTTTCTTAGGCCCTGTAACCAGAGGTAAAGGAATGAGTGTCTTTATCCTCTTACCTGCCATTGCTCAGATGGCTCAGTGGTCAAGAATCCACCTGTAATGCAGGAAACACAGGAGATGAGGGATCGATCCCTGAGTTGGCAAGATCCCCTGGAGGAGGAAACAGCAAGCCACTTCAGTATTCTTGCTGGGAAAACATCCCATTTGCAGAGAAGCCTGGAAGGCTACAGTCCACGGGGTCACAAACGGTCAAAAGACTAAGCTCGCACACACACCCCATTGTTCTGTCCTGGAAGGAGGTCTTCAAGTGTTTGAGGGGAGAGCACAAAAAGGAAGGATCTCCTCATTCAGAGATTAAAAGTATTTAGCAGAAGTGAAAGAATTTGGAATATAAATGTTGAAGAAATTCCAGAAAGGGAAATCAGAAGATGATGAGTATCTTTACTTATCATCACAGAAAAATAGCTGTGTGATAATTCATCCTTTGTGAAATTTCTTGCAAATGTGGAATTTCCCTATTCAGTCTCTCAGTTACCTTAAGTTTGTACCTTTAGATAATTAGGACAGGAAGTCAGAGACACGTATGATGGTATTTCAGAGAAGGACTAGAAGAGCAATTGCTGATACTTTCCTGGGTAAAGACCCCAGGTGACAGAATGGACAAACCACAAGGTCCTACTGTATAGCACAGAGAACTATATTCAACATCCTGTGATAAACCATAATGGAGAAGGATATAGAAAACAATGCATATGTGTAAATGAATCATTTCACTCTTCAGCAGAGATTACACAACATTTTAAATCAACTCTACTTCAATAAAAAATTAAAACTGAAAAGAAGAAAGATCCCAAGTGAAAGAACAAGTAAATATCATGGCCAGAGGAAATAGGCTAAATTGTTGGAACTAGGGATGGTTCAACATTGGGAGTGAGCATGTGGCCCGTTTAATTTATTTTTGGCTATGTGGGTCTTTGTTGCTGTGCAGGCTTTTTTCTCTGATTGCAAAGAGCAGCGGGTATTCTCTAGTTGTGGTGCCTGGGTTTCTCAATGTGGTGGCTTCTTCTGTTGCGGAACATGAGCTCTAGGTGCTCAGTAGTTGCTATTTCCAGGTTCTACAGTGTGGGCTCTGTAGTTGTGGCGCATGGGCTTAGTTGCTCCACTGCATGTGGAATCTTCCCAGACCAGGGATAGAACTCTTGTCTCTTGCATTGGCAGGCAGATTGATTACAACTGAGCTGCAGGGAAGTCTGGACTTGGTTATTTAATGTGCAGAAAGTTGATATTCCTTTTCTGCCTCTCTTTCTATCTCTCTTCTATTAATATTAACATCTTATTTCTTTTATCTTCTTTCCACATAGTAACTTCCTTGAGGACAAGAGTTGCTGAAGGTTTGGGAGTCATAGACACCCAGAGATTTTGGAGAAATACTGGTTTGTACACTCATCTACTTATTAATTCACTCATTGTAGTCATTTGAAGGGTTTCTGTGTGCCAAGAACTCTGCGATAGATCTGCGATCCCCACCCAGGGATCGAACCCTGGCCTCTTACATATACTGTGTTGGCAGGCAGGTTCTTTATCACCAGTGCCACCTGGGAAGCCCACAACAGGTCAGTAGGAGACAAAATTACTTTCCTCTCTTTCAAGGCAGTTGATCCATTAACTTACACAGCATACTCCAAGGAATACCTAGAATCTCAGGCATTCTCATATACTCTCTACTACTTTGCTGAATAAAGCAAGTTGGAATGCAAGAGAACAATCTACATTTATTAAAAATCATGGGAATCTTTTACAAACTATCATACTTCAAATATGAGTCATGGAAGTTGGACTGCCTTTCAACTGATCAGAAGCCCTTATAGACAATTACAAACTGCCCATCTTCCCCAAAGTCAGATAAAATGAAGATGCTCATGTGTAGTTAAACAATTTGCATATGATATGGTCATTTTTATCTTTCCAAAGACACTATCTGCCTTGAGTTATTTTAAATTATTGACTGACAGTGGACATATAACACGATATTATTTTCAGATGTATACCAAAATGATTCAATATTTGAAGACATTCAATACTCAATACTTCAAAATGATGGCAACAAGCCAGTTAAGACCAAGTCACAAGATCACAAACTCAAGAAAAAGATTACAAAGTTTTTTCTTGTGATGAGAACTTTTAAATTCTACTCTCTTAGCAGCTTTCAAATATGCAAACAGTCCCCATGTTATACAGTAGAACCCCATGGCTTATTTACTTCATAACTGGAGGTTTGCGCATTTGGACCCCCCTTTGCCCATTTGACCCGTCCTTCATCCTCCTAAGGAAACTTAGGGGACTTGGATTTTAATACCGAAGGAGACTGACAGTGATGACAGCCAATGGTAGTCTTTCTCCTTTGTAATTAGGTGCATTACAGAATAGCAAGTGTGCAGAAAGACTTGTAAAAGGCAAACAGAACACTGACAGTCATTGTATTGTTCAGTCGCTGTTGTGTCAGACTCTGTGACCTTATGGACTGCAGGATGCCAGGCTTCCCTGTCCTTCAGTATCAATCATTGTATGATCTTATGTTATCCCTAATTGCTGGCTATAGGATCTATTACTTTGGGTAATAGACCCTCAGGACCAGGGATGGTGAGAATCAGAGGGCAGGTGGACTCTAGATGAGTGTCATCTTCTTAGCTCCATTCTAAGCATCACTGTAATGTGGGTGCCACATACGACTCATCCTTTCAGGTTCATGTGTAAATATCTTGGTGCAATTTCTTTCCTCCCAATATTTAATGAGCACCATACTCCAGTACTCTTGCCTGGGAAATCCCATGGACAGAGGAGCCTGGTAGGCTGCAGTCCATGGGGTCGCTAGGAGTCAGACACGACTGAGTGACTTCACTTTCCCTTTTCACTTTCATGCATTGGAGAAGGAAATGAAAACCCATTCCAGTGTTCTTGCCTGGAGAATCCCAGGGACGGGGGAGCCTGGTGGGCTGCCACCTATGGGGTTTCACAGAGTTGGACACGACTGAAGCGACTTAGCAGCAGCAGCAGCAACAGCATAGAGAACAAAATTTTATTTGTGACCATTCTAGTATCTAATGGTACTGAAATGGTTTAAGACTTGATGGACACATTTTCCTTGGACATTTAAACCAGTCCCTTAACTTCCCAGGTGAAGAGTGTTTCATCACATGACAAATGTCCAGGAAGCACATAGCCCTGTTTCTATGAGATAGTGATAGTCTTGGTATTTGTTGTTGTTTGGGCAATCAGTCATGTCCAGCTCTTTGTGACCCCATGGACTGCAGCATGCCAGGCTTCCTTGTCCTTCACCATCTCCTGGAATTTTCTCAAACTCATGTCCATTGAGTCAATAACGCTATCTAACAATTTCATCCTTTACCGCTCCTTTCTCCTCCTGCCCTCAATGTCCTTGTCATACCAGGCATTAAACATTTGTAGGTGAAACTTGCTCAGTCGTGTCTGACTCTGCAACACCATGGACAATACAGCCCATGGAATTCTCCAGGACAGAAAACTAGAGTGGTAGGTTTTCCCTTCTCCAGAGTGTCTTCCCGACCCAGGGATTGAACCCAGGTCTCCCTCATTGCAGGCAGATTCTTTACCAGCTGAGCCACAATGTAAGCTCAAGAATACTGGAGTGGGTAGCCTATCCATTCTCCAGCAGATCTTTTTGACCTAGGAATTGAATCAGGGTCTCCTGCATCGCAGGCGGATTCTTTACCAACTGAACTATCAGGGAAGCCCCTAAACATTTGTAAATGTGTTTTATTATTTAGTGAAAATATTTTCTTCATTTTTACATAAGAAATAAACTTTAATTCTACTCATCCCACAGTACTCTGTCTAGATAGTTGAGATATTCTCTCAAATTTTCTCACCTCTGAGGCATGGTTAACAAACTCATTTCTGGTCCCAGACAAGGTAAATAATCTAGAACAAGTTACTGTATTTCACTGGGCTTCATGTTCCACTTTTGCTTTAGAGCAAGAATGAACCATTTATCTCTAAGTTTCAAAGTTGCTTTTAACTTTTAATTTTTTTTTTTTTTTTTTTTTAGAAAATGTACTTGTTTGTTTTTCTCTACACTAGGTATTTGGTGCTTCACGGAGCTTTCTTTAGTAACCGTGAGTGGAATTCTCATTGTGGTGGCTTCTCTTGTGGAGCATGAGCTCTAGGGCATGAGGGCTTCAGCAGGTGTGACATATGGGCTTAGTTGTGCTGCAACATGTGGGATCTTCTTGGACCAGAGATCAAGCCCATGTTCCCTGCATTGGCAGGTGAATTCTTATCAACTGGACCACCAGGGAAGTCCTCCACTAACTTTTAGATTTGATGATCCTAAACAAGAGAAGCGAAAAGCAAAGGAGAAAAGGAAAGATATAAGCATCTGAATGCAGAGTTCCAAAGAATAGCAAGGAGAGATAAGAAAGCCTGCCTCAGCAATCAATGCAAAGAAATAGAGGAAAACAATAGAATGGTAAAGACTAGAGATATGTTCAAGAAAATTAGAGATACCAAGGGAACATTTCATGCAAAGATGGGCTGAATAAAGGACAGAAATGGTAGACCTAACAAAAGCAGAAGATATTAAGAAGAGGTGGCAAGAATACACAGAAGAACTGTATAAAAAGATCTTCACGACCAAGATAATCGTGATGGTGTCATCACTGACCTAGCGCCAGACATTCTGGAATGTGAAGTCAAATGGGCTTTAGAAAGCATCACACAAACAAAGCTAGTGGAGGTGATGGAATTCCAGTTGAGCTATTTCAAATCCTGAAAGATGATGCTGTGAAAGTGCTGCACTCAATATGGCAGCAAATCTGGAAAATCAGCAGTGGCCACAGGACTGGAAAAGGTCAGTTTTCATTCCAATCCCAAAGAAAGGCAATGCCAAAGAATGCTCAAACTACCACACAATTGCACTCATCTCACATTCTAGTAAAGTAATGCTCAAAATTGTTCAAGCCAGGCGTCAGCAATACGTGAACCATGAACTTCCAGATGTTCAATCTGGTTTTAGAAAAGGCAGAGGAACCAGAGATCAAATTGCTAACATCCGCTGGATCATGGAAAAAGTGAGAATTCCAGAAAAAACATCTATTTCTACTTTATTGACTATGCTAAAGCCTTTGACTGTGTGGATCACAATAAACTGTGGAAAATTCTGAAAGATATGGGAATACCAGACCACCTGACCTGCCTCTTGAGAAACTTGTATGCAGGTCAAGAAGCAACAGTTAGAACTGGACATGGAACAACAGACTGGTTCCAAATAGGAAAAAAGTATGTCAAGACTGTATATTGTCACCCTGCTTATTTAACTTCTATGCAGAGTACATCATGAGAAATGCTGGACTGGAAGAACCGCAAGCTGGAATCAAGATTGCCAGGAGAAATACCAATATCCTCAGATATGCAGATGACACCACCCTTATGGCAGAAAGTAAAGAGGAACTAAAAAGCCTCTTGATGAAAGTGAAAGAGAAGAGTGAAAAAATTGGGTTAAAGCTCAACATTTAGAAAACTAAGGTCACAGCATCTGGTCCCATCACTTCATGGCAAATAGATGGGGAAACAGTGGAAACAGTCTCAGACTTTTTGGGGGGCTGCAAAATCACTGCAGATGGTGATTGCAGCCATGAAATTAAACGACGCTTACTCCTTGAAAGGAAAGTTATGACCAACCTAAATAGCATATTCAAAAGCAGAGACATTACTTTGCCAACAAAGGTCCATCTAGTCAAGGCTATGGTTTTTCTGGCGGTCATTTATGGATGTGAAAATTGGACTGTGAAGGAAGCTGAGCACCAAAGAATTGATGCTTTTGAACTGTGGTGCTGGAAAAGACTTGAGAGTCCCTTGGACTGCAAGAAGATCCAACCAGTGCATTCTAAAGGAGATCAGTCCTAGCTGTTCTTTGGAAGGAATGATGCTAAAGCTGAAACTCCAATACTTTGGCCAGCTCATGTGAAGAGTTGACTCATTGGAAAAGACTCTGATGCTGGGAGGGATTGGGGGCAGGAGGAAAAGGGGACAACGGAGGATGAGATGGCTGGATGGCATCACCGAATCCTTGGAGATTAGTTTGGGTGAACTCCAGGAGTTGGTGATGGACAGGGAGGCCTGACATGCTGCAGTTCATGGGGTTGCAAAGAGTCAGACATGAATGAGCAACTGAACTGAACTGAACTGAAGCCAGAGATAGAAGCTTCCCTGGTGACTCAGTAGTAAAGAATCTGCCTGCAATGCAGCAGACACGATTTTGATCCCTGCATCAGGAAGAGACTCTGGAGAAGGAAATGGCCACCCATTCCATTATTTTGCCTGGAAAGTCCCATGGACAGAGGAGCCTGGTGGGCTGTAGTCCATGCAGTTGCAAAGAATCAGATACACCTTAGTGACTAACCAACAACAAGCCAGAGTGAAGAGGATGGATGTGTATCCCAAAGGTCAGTGGACAGTGGTTGAAATGCTGTATAGACAAATAGCAATATAGGATTCTGAAGCTTTGTCATGTTAATGCTTTTATACCAAATCATTCACTTTAAGAAATTAAAGAAGTAGAAAGACTCTATGGGCTTCCATGGTGGCTCAGACAGTAAAGTATCTGCTTGAAATGCAGGAAACCTGAGTTCGATCCCTGGGTTAGGAAGATCCCCTGGAGAAGGGATAGACTACCCACTCCAGTATTCTTGCCTGGAGAATTCCATGGACACAGGAGCCTAGTGGGCTCCTCTAACACACACAGAGAGACTCTAGAGTCAGTCCAGTGGTTATTTCATGTTTCTCCCCCCTTTCTTCAATCATCTAGCAGATGCATCAGCAACATGAAAGCAGGAAATCAAACATGTGTTTTAGAATTTTTACTCCTGGGATTTTCCCAAGACTCAGAGCACCAGCACGCCTTATTTGAGCTGTTTCTATCTATGTTTGTGGTCACTGTCCTTGGGAACCTGCTCATCATCCTGGCCATCAGCTCAGACTCCCACCTCCACACCCCCATGTACTTCTTCATCTCCAACCTGGCCTTTACCGATGTCTGTTTCACTTCCACCACAGTTCCAAAGATGCTGGTGAACATCCAGACACAGAGCAAATCTATCAGCTACGCAGGCTGCACCACCCAGATGTATTTTTTCATGGTTTTTGGAGTTATGGACACTTTTCTTCTGACTGTGATGGCCTATGACCGCTTTGTGGCCATCTGTCACCCCCTGCACTACACAGTCATCATGAACCCTTGCCTCTGTGGTCTGCTGGTTCTTGTGTCTTGGTTCATCAGCTTATTATACTCCTTGATCCAGAGTCTGCTGATGTTACGGCTGTCCTTCTGTACCAACTGGGTCATTCCACACTTTTATTGTGAATTTTCTCAGGTCCTCACACTTGCCTGCTCAGACACGCTCATCAGTTACATCCTGCTGTACGTGGTGACTGGCTTTCTTGGCATTGCTCCCTTCTCAGGGATCCTTTTCTCCTACACCTGCATTGTCTCCTCCATTCTGAGAATCCCATCAGCTCATGGGAAATATAAGGCATTTTGTACCTGTGCATCTCACCTGTCTGTGGTTTCTTTGTTCTATGGGACAGGCCTTGGTGTTTATCTCAGTTCTGATTCATTTTCCTGGAGAGGCATGATTGCCTCGGTGATGTACACTGTGGTCACCCCCATGCTGAACCCTTTCATCTACAGCCTGAGGAACAGGGACATCAAGAGGGCTCTACAAAAAGTCCTTGGAAGAACACTCTGTGTTCAGTGATGGGAACACTGATCCAAGGGTTTTGAGCTGACAGTGATAGCAGTAGTTGGCTAAAGAAATCCTGCCTCTTTCTTGTATGTGTGATTTGAATAAACATGTATTTTATTTAAGCAAAGCATATACATTTTAATGCAAATATCTTGCATTCAGCTCATTAAACAATTTCAGAATTGTCTTAGGAACACATTTCATGAACTTAGACTATCAACTATTATTTAATAATTTTACATATGTAGAGAGAGTGTTTTTTAATGACCACTGATTGAATTTTAGAATGTAGACCTATGCTTAATTACTCAACAGGTTGCATTTACTCAGTATACTATATTGGCATTCAAGTGTTTGAAATCCTGCCTCTTTTAAAAAATTTTTATTGAAGTATAGTTGACTTACAATGTTGTGTTAATTTCAGGTGCACAGCAAAGTGAATCAGTTATACATGTACCCAGATCTATTCTTTTTCAGATTCTTTTCCTGTATAGGTTACCACAGAATATTTTTAAAAAATTATTGGAGTATAGTTGATTCACAATGTTGTATTAGTTTCTGCTATATAGTTAAGTGAATCAGTTATATGTATATATCCATACTTTCTCAGATTCTTTTCCCACATAGGTGATTACAGAATATTGAGTAGGGTTCCTAGTGCTATTCAGTAGGTCCTTATTAGTTGTCTATTTTATACATAGTAGTGTATATATGTTCATTCCAATTTCCCAATTTATCACTACCCCCACCCCTCACGCTTCCCTTTGGTAATCATGAGGTTGAATTTGAGGTCTGTGAGTCTTTCTGTTTTGTGAGTTTGTTTGTATCATTTTTTATTGGATTCCACATGTAAGTGATACAATATATTTGTATGACTTACTACACTTAGTTTGATAATCTCTAGGTCCATCTATGTTAATGAAAATGGCATTATTTTGTTCTTTTTCATAACGGAGTAATATTCCATTGTATATATGTACACATCTTCAATCATTCCTCTCTTGATGGACATTTGGGTTGCTTCCTTGTCCCAGTTTTGGTGAATAAACAGTTTTGTTGCAATAAACATTGAAGAGCATGTATCTTTTTGAATTATGGTTTTCTCTGCATGTATGCCAAGGAGTGGGATTGTGGGATCATACATTCTATATGAACTTCTATATTTAGTTTTTTAAGGAATCTCCATAGTGGCTGTACCAATTTACATTCCCACCACCAGTATAGGAGGGTACCCTTTTCTCCACACTCTCTCCAACAAGAAATTTTGCCTTTTAGTCACATCAAGTTTTGTTTCTTATCCATCCTCCACAAGGGATTTTTGTCAAAATTGCCTAGTGAGTACTTTGTCTTCACCTCTTACAGTGTTGTCTCTATTAACCTCAGTTCTATTCTCTGTATCCCTCCTTTTACTAATCCATCACTGTAAATGGATTGGATTTCCAGTCTTGCAGGCTGATATCAGCCACTTCAAGTACAGACTCAGAATAGTTGAATGGGAGTTATGAAATAGTGCCTGTTCTTAATACCATTGCTAGTTCTTGCCAAATTCATTTATTCAACAGTACTTACTGACAAGTTCTCAGTGTGCCAGGCTGATGCAAATATCTGGAACACAGAAGTGAAGGGAGGAAAAAAAGACAAAAATCTTTGCCCTCATAGAGCTTAAATCCTGGATTTCAGCATTTATCAGATCACGTTCTATGTCCAAACAGAAAATACACTGACAAACAAATTATTTATTTGATTTTCAGCATGGTTGAACTTTTCTGCATATACTTAGTATGCTTCCAAAATAAGGTTTGAACATGTATCACTAGGACAGAAAAACTGCAAAACCAAGAAGATTAGAACAGGTCAGGTGCTAATAAATTGTTGGGTCTAGCTGCCTCACTCTAGGTGAATTTACTGAGGTTGAAACACAAGATCCAGATGGTGACCAAATCTGAATGAAAGGGGACATATATTCAGGTATTGTGCCAGGACAGAGTGCTGGATTAGAGTTCAGGAGAGTAAGAATTGAATCACAGAATTGCCACCCTGGAGATATATGATGCTGAGCAGCTTCACGGGGTACAGAATATGTTCAAACTACTAGATGTCTTGATGGATGTTTATTTTCCCATATTCTTCACCATAAAGAAATTGAATGGGACTTTCCTTGGTGGTCCAGTGACTGAGAGTCTACCTGCCAGTTCAGGGCACTGAGGTTTGATCCCTGGCTCAGTAGGATTTCACTTGCCATGGGGCAAGTAAGCCTGCGTGCCACAACTACTGAGCCTGTGCTCTAGAGCCCATAAGCCACAACTACTGAAGCCCATCCATGCTAGAGCCTGTGCTCCACAGCAGGAGAAGTCACCACAAGGAGAAGCCCACACTTATCACTACCCTCACAACTAGAGAGTAGCCCACGCTGCCACAGCTAGAGACACTGCACATGCAATAAGGGAGACCCAGCACAACCAAAAGGAAATATAAATAAATACGTGTTAAAAACCAAAATTGGATGATGTGTTGTCTTTCAATGGTGTGTTTGCCAAGGCACTGCAGGCAGGAAAGGCAAACGCAAACACATAAATATTCAACTTGGTAAAGAAGAATCGCTGCTCACACCAGGACTGGAGTCCAGTGGAATCAACTGGCCACCAAGTTATGTCCTTGAAGAGTGTTACCATTTTGAAGAACAAGAATGGGCTTCCAAAAGGGGGGCTCATCTCCTATTTAATCCGTTTAATTTCTAAGCTTTGAGATTGAAAACAGTCTTGGGTCTGGCAACTGGGAAAAGAATCATGATTTTCTTTTTTTTTTTAATTTTTTATTTATTTTATTTTATTTTTTAACTTTACAATATTGTACTGGCTTTGCCATACGTCAACATGAATCCACTACAGGGATATACGTGTTCCCCATCCTGAACCCTCTTCCCTCCTCCCTCCCCATACCATCCCTCTGGGTCGTCCCAGTGCACCAGCCCCAAGCATCCAGCATCGTGCATTGAACCTGGACTGGTGACTCACTTCATGATTTCCAATTGTGGGAACTGACTATTTTTTAAGAATTTATTTATTTTTAAGTAGAGGATAAATGCTTTACAATGTTGTGTTGGTTTCTGGCATACATCAGCACGAAGCAGCCATAAGTATACATATGTTCCCTCCCTCTCGAGTCTACCTCCCACCACCTACCCCATCTCATCCCTTTAGGCTGTCACAGAGCACCTGGTTGAGCTCTCTGTGTTATACAGCAGCTTCCCACTGGCCATTTGTTTTACATATGGCAATGTGTCTGTTTCTTTCTTTCTTTTTTTTTACTTTATAATATTGTATTGGTTTTGCCATACATCAACATGAATCTGCCACGGGTGTACACGTGTTCCCCATCCTGAACCCCCTTTCCACCTCCCTCCCCGTACCATCCCTCTGGGTCATCCCAGTGCACCAGCCCCAAGCATCCTGTATCCTGCATCAGACCTGGACTGGTGATTCATTTCTTATATGATATTATACATGTTTCAATGCCATTCTCCCAAATCATCCCACCCTCTCCCTCTCCCACAGAGTCCAAAAGACTGTTCTATACATCTGTGTCTCTTTTGCTGTCTCACATACAGGGTTATTGCTACAATCTTTCTAAATTCCATATATATGTGTTAGTATTCTGAAACAGATGGGAATACCAGACCACCTGACCTGCCTCTTGAGAAATCAGTATGCAGGTCAAGAAGCAACAGTTAGAACTGGACACGGAACAAGAGACTGGTTCCAAATAGGAAAAGGAGTACATCAAGGCTGGATATTGTCACCCTGCTTATTTAACTTATATGCAGAGTACATCATGAGAAACGCTGGACTGGAAGAAACACAAGCTGGAATCAAGACTGCTGGGAGAAATATCAATAATCTCAGATATGCAGATGACACCACCCTTATGGCAGAAAGTGAAGAGGAACTAAAAAGCCTCTTGATGAAAGTGAAAGAGGAGAGTGAAAAAGTTGGCTTAAAGCTCAACATTCAGAAAATGAAGATCATGGCATCCGGTCCCATCACTTCATGGGAAATAGATGGAGAAACAGTGGAAACAGTGTCAGACTTTATTTTGGGGGGCTCTAAAATCACTGCAGATGGTGACTGCAGCCATGATATAAAAAGACGCTTACTCCTTGGAAGAAAAGTTATGACCAACCTAGATAGCATATTCAGAAGCAGAAACATTATTGCCAACAAAGGTCCGTCTAGTCAAGGCTATGGTTTCCCAGTGGTCATGTATGGATGTGAGTTGGACTGTGAAGAAGGCTGAGCACTGTAGAATGGATGCTTTTGAACTGTGGTGTTGGAGAAGACTCTTGAGAGTCCCTTGGACTGCAAGGAGATCCAACCAGTCCATTCTGAAGGAGATCAGCCCTGGGATTTCTTTGGAAGGAATGATGCGAAAGCTGAAACTCCAGTACTTTGGCCACCTCATGCAAAGAGTTGACTCATTGGAAAAGAGTCTGATGCTGGGAGGGATTAGAGGCAGGAGGAGAAGGGGACAACAGAGGATGAGATGGCTGGATAGCATCACTGACTCAATGGACGTGAGTCTGAGTGAACTCCGGGAGTTTGTGATGGACAGGGAGGCCAGGCGTGCTGCGATTCATAGGGTCGCAAAGAGTCGGACACGACTGAGCAACTTAACTGAGCTGAACTGAACTGATACTGTATTGGTGTTTTTCTTATGTGTTCAGTTCAGTTCAGTTCAGTAGCTCAGTCTGGCCGACTCTTCGCGACCCCATGAATTGCAGCACGCCAGGCCTCCCTGTCCATCACCAACTCCCGGAGTTCACTCAGACTCACGTCCATCGAGTCAGTGATGCCATCCAGCCATCTCATCCTCTGTTGTCCACTTCTCCTCCTGCACCCAATCCCTCCCAGCATCAGAATCTTTTCCAATGAGTCAACTCTTCGCATGAGGGGGCCAAAGTACTGGAATTTCAGCTTTAGCATCATTCCTTCCAAAGAAATCCCAGGGCTGGTGTCCTTCAGAATGGACTGGTTGGATCTCCTTGCAGTCCAAGGGACTCTCAAGAGTCTTCTCCAACACCACAGTTCAAAAGCATCAATTCTTCAGTGCTCAGCCTTCTTCACAGTCCAACTCTCACATCCATACATGACCACAGGAAAAACCATAGCCTTGACTAGACGGACCTTGTTGGCAATAATTTCTCTGTCTTTGAATATGCTATCTAGGTTGGTCATAACTTTCCTTCCAAGGAGTAACCGTCTTTTAATTTCATGGCTGCAGTCACCATCTGCTGTGATTTTGGAGCCCCAAAAAATGAAGTCTGACACTGTTTCCCCATCTATTTCCCAGGAAGTGATGGGGCCGGATGCCATGATCTTCGTTTTCTGAATGTTGAGCTTTACGCCAACTTTTTCACTCTCCACTTTCACTTTCATCAAGAGGCTTTTTAGTTCCTCTTCACTTTCTGCCATAAGGGTGGTGTCATCTGCAAATCTGAGGTTATTGATATTTCTCCCAGCAGTCTTGATTCCAGCTTGTGCTTCTTCCAGTCCAGCGTTTCTC
Organism: Bos indicus; assembly: GCF_029378745.1. Lineage (NCBI taxonomy): Eukaryota > Metazoa > Chordata > Mammalia > Artiodactyla > Bovidae > Bos > Bos indicus. Next base: position 13,576,948 of record NC_091766.1, on the reverse strand, counting down.
ATGATGTACTCTGCATATAAGATAAATAAGCAGGGTGATAATATACAGCCTTATGTACACCTTTTCCTATTTGGAGCCAGTCTGTTGTTCCTTGTCAAGTTCAAACTGTTGCTTCCTGACCTGCATACAGATATCTCAAGAGGCAGGTCAGGTGGTCTGGTATTCCCATCTCTTTCAGAATTTTCCACAGTTTATTGTGATCCACACGGTCAAAGGTTCGGCATAGTCAATAAAGCATAAATAGATGTTTTTCTGGAACTCTCTTGCTTTTTCCATGATCCAGCAGATGTTGGCAATTTGATCTCTGGTTCCTCTGCCTTTTCTAAAACCAGCTTGAACATCAGAAAGTTCACGGTTCACATATTGCTGAAGCCTGGCTTGGAGAATTTTGAGCATTACTTTACTAGCGTGTGAGATGAGTGCAATTGTGCAGTAGTTTGAGCATTCTTTGGCATTGCCTTTCTTTGGGATTGGAATGAACACTGACCTTTTCTAGTCCTCTGGCCACTGCTGAGTTTTCCAAATTTGCTGGTATATTGAGTGCAGCACTTTCACAGCATCATCTTTCAGGATTTGAAATAGCTCAACTGGAATTCCATCACCTCCACTAGCTTTGTTCTTAGTGATGTTTTCTAAGGCCCGCTTGACTTCACATTCCACGATGTCTGGCTCTAGGTCAGTGATCACACAATCGTGATTATCTGGGTCATGAAGATCTTTTTTGTACAGTTTTTCTGTATTCTTGCCATCTCTTCTTAATATCTTCTGCTTCTGTTAGGTCCTTACTATTTCTGTCCTTTATCGAGCCCATCTTTGCATGAAATGTCCCCTTGGTATCTCTAATTTTCTTGAAGAGATCTCTAGTCTTTCCCATTCTGTTGTTTTCTCTATTTCTTTGCATTGATCACTGAGGAAGGTTTTCTTATCTCCTCTTTCTATTCTTTGGAACTCTGCTTTCAGATGCTTATATCTTTCCTTTTCTCCTTTGCTTTTTGCTTCTGTTCTTTTCACAGCTATTTGTAAGGTCTATTGGTGTTTTTCTTTATGGCTTACTTCACTCTGTATAATAGGCTCCAGTTTCATCCACCTCATTAGAACTGATTCAAATGTATTCTTTTTTGGCTGAGTAATACTCCATTGTGCATATGTATCACAGCTTTCTTATCCATTCATCTGCTGATGGATATCTAGGTTGCTTCCATGTCCTGGCTATTATAAACAGTGCTGTGATGAATATTGGGGTACACGTGTCTCTTTCAATTCTGGTGTCCTCAGTGTGTATGCCCAGCAGTGGGATTGCTGGGTCATAAGGCAGTTCTATTTCCAGTTTTTTGTTTTTTTGTTTTAATTTTATTTTATTTTTAAACTTTACATAATTGTATTAGTTTTGCCAAATATCAAAATGAATCCGCCACAGGTATACATGTGTTCCCCATCCTGAACCCTCCTCCCTCTTCCCTCCCCATACCATCCCTCTGGGTCGTCCCAGTGCACTAGCCCCAAGCATCCAGTATCGTGTATTGAACCTGGACTGGCAACTCGTTTCTTACATGATATTTTACATGTTTCAAAGTCATTCTCCCAGATCTTCCCACCCTCTCCCTCTCCCACAGAGTCCATAAGACTGTTCTATACATCAGTGTCTCTTTTGCTGTCTCGTACACCAGGTTATTGTTACCATCTTTCTAAATCCCATATATATGCGTTAGTATACTGTATTTATGTTTTTCCATCTGGCTTACTTCACTCTGTATAATAGGCTCCAGTTTCATCCACCTCATTAGAACTGATTCAAATGTATTCTTTTTTGGCTGAGTAATACTCCATTGTGCATATGTATCACAGCTTTCTTATCCATTCATCTGCTGATGGACATCTAGGTTGCTTCCATGTCCTGGCTATTATAAACAGTGCTGTGATGAATATTGGGGTACACGTGTCTCTTTCAATTCTGGTGTCCTCAGTGTGTATGCCCAGCAGTGGGATTGCTGGGTCATAAGGCAGTTCTATTTCCAGTTTTTAAAGGAATCTCCACACTGTTCTCCATAGTGGCTGTACTAGTTTGCATTCCCACCAATGGTGTAAGAGGGTTCCGCTTTCTCCACACCCTCTCCAGAATTTATTGCTTGTAGACTTTTGGATAGCAGCTATTCTGACTGGCGTGAAATGCTACCTCATTGTGGTTTTGATTTGCATTTCTCTGATAATGAGTGATGTTGAGCATCTTTTCATGTGTTTGTTAGACATCTGTATGTCTTCTTTGGAGAAATGTCTATTCAGTTCTTTGGCCCAATTTTTGATTGGGTCGTTTATTTTTCTGGAATTGAGCTGTAGGAGTTGCTTGTATATTTTTGAGATTAGTTCTTTGTCGGTTGCTTCATTTGCTATTATTTTCTCCCATTCTGAAGGCTGTCTTTTCACCTTGCTTATACTTTCTTTTGTTGTACAGAAGCTTTTAATTTTAATTAGGTCCCATTCGTTTATTTTTGCTTTTATTTCCAATATTCTGGGAGGGGGTTCGTAGAGGATCCTGCTGTGATATATGTCGAAAAGTGTATTGCCTATGTTCTCCTCTAAGAGTTTTATAGTTTCTGGTCTTCCATTTAGATCTTTAATCCATTTTGAGTTTATTTTTGTGTATGGTGTTAGAAAGTGTTCTAATTTCATTCTTTTACAAGTGGTTGAGCAGTTTTCCCAGCACCACTTGTTAAAGAGATTGTCTTTTCTCCTTTGTATATTCTTGTCTCCTTTGTCAAAGGTAAGGTGTACATAGGTGTGTGGGTTTATCTCTGGGCTTTCTCTTTTGTTCCATTGATCTATATTTCTGTCTTTGTGCCAGTACCATGCTGTCTTGATGACTGTGGCTTTGTAGTAGAGCCTGAAGTCAGGCAGGTTGATTCCTCCAGTCCCATTGCAGCTTCACAGCTGAATTCTATCAAAAATTTAGAGAAGAGCTAATACCTATCCTAGTCAAACTCTTCCAGAAAATTGCAGAGGAAGGTAAACTTCCAAACTCATTCTATGAGGCCACCATCACTCTAATACCAAAACCTGACAAAGATGCCACAAAAAAAGAAAACTACAGGTCAATATCACTGATGAACATAGATGCAAAAATCCTTAACAAAATTCTAGCCATCAGAACCCAGTTCAGTTCAGTTCAGTCGCTCAGTCGTGTCTGACTCTTTGCGACCCCATGAATCACAGCACGCCTGGCCTCCCTGTCCATCACCAACTCCCGGAGTTCACCTAGACTCACGTCCATTGAGTCAGTGATGCCATCCAGCCATCTCATCCTCTGTTGTCCCCTTTTCCTCCTGCCCCCAATCCCTCCCAGCATCCGAGTCTTTTCTAATGAGTCAACTCTTTGCATGAGGGGGCCAATGTACTGGAATTTCAGCTTTTGCATCATTCCTTCCAAAGAAATCCCAGGGCTGATCTCCTTCAGAATGGACTGGTTGGATCTCCTTGCAGTCCAAAGGACTCTCAAGAGTCTTCTCCAACACCACAGTTCAAAAGCATCCATTCTTCAGTGCTCAGCCTTCTTCACAGTCCAACTCTCATATCCATACATGACCACGGGAAAAACCATAGCCTTGACTAGATGAACCTTTGTTGGCAAAGTAATGTCTCTGCTTTTCAATATGCTATCTAGGTTGGTCATAACTTTCCTTCCAAGGAGTAAGCGTCTTTTAATTTCATGGCTGCAGTCACCATCTGCAGTGATTTTGGAGCCCAAAAAGATAAAGTCTGACACTGATTCCACTGTTTCTCCATCTATTTCCCATGCAGTGGTGGGACCGGATGCCATGATCTTCGTTTTCTGAATGTTGAGCATTAAGCCAACTTTTTCACTCTCCTCTTTCACTTTCATCAAGAGGCTTTTTAGTTTCTCTTCACTTTCTGCCCTAAGGGTAGTGTCATCTGCATATCTGAGGTTATTGATATTTCTCCCAGCAGTCTTGATTCCAGCTTGTGTTTCTTCCAGTCCAGCATTTCTCATGATGTGCTCTGCATAGAAGTTAAATAAGCAGGGTGACAATATACAGCCTTGACGTACTCCTTTTCCTATTTGGAACCAGTGTGTTTTTCTGTGTCCAGTTCTAACTGTTGCTTCCTGACCTGCATACAGATATCTCAAGAGGCAGGTCAGGTGGTCTGGTATTCCCATCTCTTTCAGAATTTTCCACAGTTTATTGTGACCCACACGGTCAAAGGCTTTGCATAGTCAGTACAGCAGAAATAGATGTTTTTCTGAAACTCTCTTGCTTTTTCCAGGATCCATATGATGTTGGCAATTTGATCTCTGGTTCCTCTGCCTTTTCTAAAACCAGCTTGAACATCAGGAAATTCACGGTTCACGTATTGTTGATGCCTGGCTTGGAGAATTTTGAGCATTACTTTACTAGCGTGTGAGATGAGTGCAATTGTGCGGTAGTTTGAGCATTCTTTGGCATTGCCTTTCTTTGAGATTGGAATGAACACTGACCTTTTCTAGTCCTCTGGCCACTGCTGAGTTTTCCAAATTTGCTGGCATATTGAGTGCAGCACTTTCACAGCATCATCTTTCAGGATTTGAAATAGCTCAACTGGAATTCCATCACCTCCACTAGCTTTGTTTGTAGTGATGCTTTCTAAGGCCCACTTGACTTCACATTCCAGGATGTCTGGCTCTAGGTCAGTGATCACACCATCGTGAAGATCTTTTTTGTACAGTTCTGTGTATTCTTGCCACCTCTTCTTAATATCTTCTGCGTCTGTTAGGTCCATACCATTTCTGTCCTTTATTGAGCCTATCTTTGCATGAAATATCCCCTTGGTATCTCTAATTTTCTTGAAGAGATCTCTAGTCTTTCCCATTCTGTTGTTTTCCTCTATTTCTTTGCATTGATCGCTGAAGAAGGCTTTCTTATCTCCTCTCGCTATTCTTTCGAACTCTGCTTTTAGATGCTTATATCTTTCCTTTTCTCCTTTGCTTTTCACTTCTCTTCTTTTCACAACTATTTGTAAGGCCTCTCCATACAGCCATTTTGCTTTTTTGCATTTCTTTTCCATGGGGATGGTCTTGATCCCTGTCTCCTGTAAAATGTCACAAACCTCCACCCATAGTTCATCAGGACTCTATCAGATCTAGACCCTTAAATCTATTTCTCACTTCCACTGTATAATCATAAGGGATTTGATTTAAGTCATACCTGAATGGTCTAGTGGTTTTCCCTACTTTCTTCAATTTAAGTCTGAATTTGGCTATAAAGGGTTCATGATCTGAGCCACAGTCAGCTCCTAGTCTTTTTTTTTTTTTTTTTGCTGACTGTATAGAGCTTCTGCATCTTTGGCTGCAAAGAATAGAATCAATCTGATTTCGGTGTTGAACATCTGGTGATGTCCATGGATAGAGTCTTCTCTTGTGTTGTTGAAAGAGGGTGTTTGTTATGACCAGTGCATTTTCTTGGCAAAACTCTATTAGTCTTTGCCCTGCTTCATTCCGTATTCCAAGGCCAATTTTCCTGTTAATCAGAACCCAACAACACATTAATAAGATCATACAGCATGACCAAGTGGGCTTTATCCCAGGGATGCAAGGATTCTTCAATATCCGCAAATGAATCAATGAAATACACCACATTAACAAATTGAAAATTAAAAGCCAGATGATTATTTCAATAGATGCAGAGAAAGCCTTTGACAAATTTCAACATCAATTTATGATAAAAACTCTCCAGAAAGCAGGAATAGAATGAACATACCTCAACATACTAAAAGCTATATATGACAAACCCACAGCAAACATTATCCTCAATGGTGAAAAATTGAAAGCATTTCCCCTAAAGTCAGGAACAAGGCAAGGGTGCCCAATTTCACCACTACTATTCAACATAGTTTTGGAAGTTTTAGCCACAGAAATCAGAGCAGAAAAAGAAATAAAAGGAATCCAAATTGGAAAAGAAGAAGTAAAACTCTCACTGTTTGCAGATGACATGATCCTCTACATAGAAAACCCTAAAGACTCCACCAGAAAATACTAGACCTAATCAATGAATATAGTAAATTTGCAGGATATAAAATCAACACACATAAATCCCTTGCATTCCTATACACTAATAATGAGAAAACAGAAAGAGAAATTAAGGAAACAATTCCATTCACCATTGCAATGGAAAGAATAAAATACTTAGGAATATATCTACCTAAAGAAACTAAAGACCTATATATAGAAAACTATAAAACACTGGTGAAAGAAATCAAAGAGGACACTAATAGATGGAGAAATATACCATGTTCATGGATTGGAAGAATCAATATAGTGAAAATGAGTATACTACCCAAAGCAATTTATAGATTCAATGCAATCCCTATCAAGCTACCAACAGTATTCTTCACAGAGCTAGAAAAAATAATTTCACAATTTGTATGGAAATACAAAAAACCTCGAATAGCCAAAGCGATCTTGAGAAAGAAGAATGGAACTGGAGGAATCAACCTACCTGACTTCAGGCTCTACTACAAAGCCACAGTTATCAAGACAGTATGGTACTGGCACAAAGACAGAAATATTGATCAATGGAATAAAATAGAAAGCCCAGAGATAAATCCACGCACATATGGACACCTTATCTTCGACAAAGGAGGCAAGAATATACAATGGATTAAAGACAATCTCTTTAACAAGTGGTGCTGGGAAATCTGGTCAACCACTTGTAAAAGAATGAAACTGGACCACTTTCTAACACCATACACAAAAATAAACTCAAAATGGATTAAAGATCTAAACGTAAGACCAGAAACTATAAAACTCCTAGAGGAGAACATAGGCAAAACACTCTCCGACATACATCACAGCAGGATCCTCTATGACCCACCTCCCAGAATATTGGAAATAAAAGCAAAAATAAACAAATGGGACCTAATTAACCTTAAAAGCTTCTGCACATCAAAGGAAACTATTAGCAAGGTGAAAAGACAGCCTTCAGAATGGGAGAAAATAATAGCAAATGAAGCAACCGACAAACAACTAATCTCAAAAATATACAAGCAACTCCTACAGCTCAACTCCAGAAAAATAAACGACCCAATCAAAAAATGGGCCAAAGAACTAAATAGACATTTCTCCAAAAAAGACATACAGATGGCTAACAAACACATGAAAAGATGCTCAACATCACTCATTATCAGAGAAATGCAAATCAAAACCACTATGAGGTACCATTTCACACCAGTCAGAATGGCTGCGATCCAAAAGTCTACAAATAATAAATGCTGGAGAGGGTGTGGAGAAAAGGGAACCCTCTTACACTGTTGGTGGGAATGCAAACTAGTCCAGCCACTATGGAGAACAGTGTGGAGATTCCTTAAAAAACTGGAAATAGAACTGCCTTATGATCCAGCAACCCCACTGCTGGGCATACACACTGAGGAAACCAGAAGGGAAAGAGACACGTGTACCCCAATGTTCATCGCAGCACTGTTTATAATAGCCAAGACATGGAAGCAACCTAGATGTCCATCAGCAGATGAATGGATAAGAAAGCTGTGGTACATATACACAATGGAGTATTACTCAGCCATTAAAAAGAATACATTTGAATCAGTTCTAATGAGGTGGATGAAACTGGAGCCTATTATACAGAGTGAAGTAAGCCAGAAGGAAAAACATAAATACAGTATTCTAACGCATATATATGGAATTTAGAAAGATGGTAACAATAACCCTGTATATGAGACAGCAAAAGAGACACTGATGTATAGAACAGTCTTATGGACTCTGTGGGAGAGGGAGAGGGTGGGAAGATTTGGGAGAATGACATTGTAACATGTAAAATATCATGTAAGAAACGAGTTGCCAGTCCAGGTTCGATGCACGATACTGGATGCTTGGGGCTGGTGCACTGGGACAACCCAGAGGGATGGTATGGGGAGGGAGGAGGGAGGAGGGTTCAGGATGGGGAACACATGTATACCTGTGGTGGATTCATTTTGATGTTTGGCAAAACTAATACAATTATGTAAAGTTTAAAAATAAAATAAAATTAAAACCAAAAAAAAAAAAAAAAAAAAATCTGTCTTCGCTCTCTTTTCTTAGAGTACTTACATTAGAAAACTTTTAAATTCCTTTTCTATTCGTTTTCTTTTTGGCCACACCATGGGCATGTGGGAATCTTAGTTCCCTGACCAGGGACTTAACCTGTGCCCCTTGCAGGGGAAGCACAGAGCCTTAACCACTGAACCACCAGGCAAGTCCAGGCTGCTTCTTTTATTAGTAAATGTAGAGAAATCTTCTCCAAGTCTCTCATCCTTTTTACAACCAAAGAATGATTTTCACAAAGCCTTCTCTTTGAAATCTAATCATCAAGAAAATTAGTTCCCCTGTCTCCCTGCTTCTGTGGGAATGTAAGAGCCTAAATTAAAAAAAGCAGCAACCAAAGCAGTAGCATTGACATATATACACTATCATGTGTGAAACAGAAAGCTAGTGGGAAGGTGATATACGACACAGGGAGCCCAGCCTGGCACTGTGTGATGACCTAGAGCTGTAGGATGGGAGGTGGGGAGGGAGGGTCAAGAAGGAGGGGATATATGTACAGCTATGGCTGACTCCCTTTATTGTCCAGCAGAAACCAACACCACATTGTAAAGCAATTATCCTCCAGTTAAAAAGAAAAGCGTGCCTGTGTGCTAAGTTACTTCAGTCATGTCCGACTCTGCGACCCTATTGACTCTAGCCTGCCAGGCTCCTCTGTCCCTGGGGATTCTCATGGGGAATCTCTAGACAAGAAGGGTTGCCATTTCCTTCTCCAGGGGATCTTCCTGACCCAGGGATCAAACCCCTGTCTTCTTTATTGGCAGGTGGTTTCTTTACCACTACCACCACCTGGGAGGTCCCAAAAAGGAAAGCAGCAATTAGCAAACACAAATGGCCTATCCTATCAACCCGCCTTCCTTCCCTAACATCTTCCAGTGCTTTTCCATTAGCTCCCGCCAGCTTGAAAAATCCTCCCATTTTTTGTTTCAGGAGAGATGAGACAGAGAGAAATAAATGCATGATCCAGAGGCTGAAAAGAATGTGGTCTGGTTGATGAACTAGAAGAAAACCAAGATGCCTAAACAACTGTGTTCTCAAGTTTATCAACCCAACATCTGGGGAGGGAAGCTGGAAATGGAGTTCAATCATATGGGCAAAAATTCAACTAATAACATTTATGGAATTGGCTTCAACAAAAATTCTAGAGACTGAAGCTCAGGTGAGCCACCTAGTTCAGTTCAGTTCAGTTCAGTCGCTCAGTCTTGTCCGACTCTTTGCAACCCCATGAAACGCAGCACACCAGGTCTCCCTGTCCATCACCAACTCCTGGAGTTCACTCAAACTCATGTCCATGGAGTCGGTGATGCCATCCACCCAACTCATCCTCTGTCGTCCCCTTCTCCTGTCCCCAAACCCTCCCAGCATCAGAGTCTTTTCCAATGAGTCAACTCTTCACATGAGGTGGCCAAAGTACTGGAGTTTCAGCTTTAGCACCATTCCTTTCAAAGAACACCCAGGGCTGATCTCCTTTAGAATGGACTGCTTGGATCTCCTTGCAGTCCAAGGGACTCTCAAGAGTCTTCTCCAATACCACAGTTCAAAAGCATCAATTCTTTGGCAATCAGCCTTCTTCACAGTCCTATTCTCACATCCATACATGACCACAGGAAAAACCATAGCCTTAACTACACAGACCTTTGTTGGCAAAGTAATGTCTCTGCTTTTCAATATGCTATCTATATTGGTCATAACTTTCCTTCCAAGGAGTAAGCGTCTTTTAATTTCATGGCTGCAGTCACCATCTGCAGTGATTTTGGAGCACCAAAAAATAAAAGTCTGACACTGTTTCCACTGTTTCCCCATCTATTTCCCATGAAGTTATGGGAAATAACTTCATGGGATGCCATGATCTTAGTTTTCTGAATGTTGAGCTTTAAGCCAACTTTTTCACTCTCCTCTTTCACTTTCATCAAGAGGCTTTTGAGTTCCTCTTCACTTTCTGCCATAAGGGTGGTGTCATCTGCATATCTGAGGTTATTGATATTTCTCCCGGCAATCTTGATTCCAGCTTGTGCTTCTTCCAGCCCAGCATTTCTCATGATGTACTCTGCATATAAGTTAAATAAGCAATGTGACAATATACAGCCTTGATATACTCCTTTTCCTATTTGGAACCAGCCTGTTGTTAGCAATATATATATATTAGTATTATTGTCATATGTTGTAGCTAGGAGGAGGTAATGGATCTGGACTCCATGGAAAGAGGAAACCAAGAAGCTTCACCTATAGGACTTTCCAGATCTTGTCTATGTTGTATCTTTCATCTGATTTAATTTGTGTCCTTTACTATTAAAAAAGATATAATCATAGAGTGTTAGTCACTCAGTCGTGTCCAACTGTTTGTGACCCCATGGACTGTAGCCCACCAGCCTCCTCTGTCTATGGACTTCTCCAGGCAAAAATACTGGAGTGGGTTGCCATTCCCTTCTCCAGGAGATCTTCCTTATCTAGAGATTGATCTCAGGTTTCCTACATTGCAGAAAGATTCTATACCATCTGAGCCAAGAACTTTCCTGAGTTCTGTAAGTTTCTGGTGTACTATTAAACCAGCGGGATTCTCCTTAAATTGAGCATTCTAGAAAATTACTGAATATGAGAAAGTCCTCGAATTTGTAGCTGGCTGACCTGAAGTGAGGGTCCCCCTGGGACCCTGGGAACTTGTGCTGGTGTCTGAAATGAGGACAGGCTTGTGAGGACTGTTTTCTCAGACATTGCAGTTTGGCAAACTGTTTGTAGCCAATTTCTTTCTTAAGTTGAAGAAAATAAGGAAAACCACTAGACCATTCAGGTATGACCTAAATCAAATCCCTTATGATTATACAATGGAAGTGAGAAATAGATTTAAGGGACTAGATCTGATAGAGTGCCTGATGGACTATGGATGGAGGTTCGTGACATTGTACAGGAGACAGGAATCGAGACCATCCCCGTGGAAAAGAAATGTAAAAAAGCAAAATGGCTGTCTGAGGAGGCCCTACAAATAGCTGTGAAAAGAAGAGAAGTGAAAAGCAAAGGAGAAAAGGAAAGATATTCCCATTTGAATGCAGAGTTCCAAAGAATAGTAAGGAGAGATAGGAAAGCCTTCCTCAGTGATCAGTGCAAAGAAATAGAGGAAAACAATAGAATGGGAAAGACTAGAGATCTCTTCAAGAAAATTAGAGATACCAAGGGAAGATTTCATGCAAAGATGGGCTCGATAAAAGACAGAAATTGTATGGACCTAACAGAAACAGAAGATATTAAGAAGAGGTGGCAAGAATACACAGAAGAACTATACAAAAAAGATCTTCATGACCCAGATAATCACGATGGTATGATCACTGACCTAGAGCCGGACATCCTGGAATGTGAAGTCAAGTGAGCCTTAGAAAGCATCACTACGAACAAAGCTAGTGGAGGTGATGGATTTCATCCCAATCCCAAAGAAAGGCATTGCCAAAGAATGCTCAAACTACCACACAATTGCACTCATCTCACATGCTAGTAAAATAATGCTCAAAATTCTCCAAGCCAGGCTTCAGCAATACGTGAACTGTGAACTTCCTGATGTTCAAGCTGGTTTTAGAAAAGGCAAAGGAATCAGAGATCATATTGCCAACATCTGCTGGATCATGAAAAAAGGAAGAGAGTTCCAGAAAAACATCTATTTCTGCTTTATTGACTATGCCAAAGCCTTTGACTGTGTGGATCACAATAAACTGTGGAAAATTCTTCAAGAGATGGGAATATCAGACCACCTGACCTGCCTCTTAAGAAATCTGTATGTGGGTCAGGAAGCAACAGTTAGAACTGGACATGGAACAACAGACTGGTTCCAAATAGGAAAAGGAGTACATCAAGGCTGTATATTGTCAACCTGCTTATTTAACTTATATGCAGAGTACATCATGAGAAATGCTGGGCTGGAGGAAGCACAAGCTGGAATCAAGATTGCCAGGAGAAATATCAATAACCTCAGATATGTAGATGACACCACCCTATGGCAGAAAGTGAAGAGGAACTAAAGAGCCTTTTGATGAAAGTAAAAGAGGAAAATGAAAAAGTTGGCTTAAAGCTCAACATTCAGAAAACGAAGATCATGGCATCCAGTCCCATCACTTCATGTCAAATAGATGGGGAAACAGTGGAAACCGTGTCAGACTTTATTTTTTGGTGCTCCAAAATCACACAGATGGTGACTTCAGCCACCAAATTAAAAGACACTTGCTCCTGGGAAGTAAAGTTCTGACCATCCTAGATAGCATATTAAAAAGCAGAGACATTACTTTGTCAACAAAGGCCCGTCTGGTCAAGGCTATGTTTTTTCCAGTAGTCACGTATGGATGTGAGAGTAGGACTGTGAAGAAAGCTGAGTGCCAAAGAATTGATGCTTTTGAACTGTGGTGTTGCAGAAGACTCAAGAGTCCCTTGCTCTGCAAGGAGATCCAACCAGTCCATCCTAAAGGAAGTCAGTCCTGGGCATTCATTGGAAGGACTGATGTTGAAGTTGAAATTCCAATACTTTGGCCACCTCATGTGAAGAGTTGACTCATTGGAAAAGACCCTGATGCTGGGAAGGATTGGTGGCAGGAGGAGAAGGGGATGACAGAGGATGAGATGCCTGGATGGTATCACCGACCATATGGACACGAGTTTGGGTAAATGCTGGAAGTTGGTGATGGACAGGAGACCTGGCATGCAGCAGTTCATGGGGTCATAAAGAGTTGAACACGAGTGAGTGACTGAACTGAACTCAACTTGGAGCCAGAAAAGACATTGGAAAAAATAGTCAAGTTCAAACTCATCACAGGCCTTTGAAAACCCCCAGGGAGCTCTGGAGCTAACCTTAGAGTTGGCTGGAACTGGGGGCAAATGAGATAAATGTTTACACATCCTCATCATATAGTCATCGAATTGGGCTGCCTAGCAATGCTCTGTAGCTGAGGCTGATCCCTCTCGGAGTTGATTGCTGACAGCTGAGTAACACCCAACATTGGAGTAATATGTCTGTCATGCCTGACAGGATAACATAACAACATAAAATTTACCCTCTTAGCCATTTTATCTTTTTTTTTTAATTGAAGAATAATTGCTTTACAGAATTTTGTTGTTTTCTGTCAAACCTCAACATGAATCAGCCACAGGTATACATATATCCCCTCCCTTTTGAACCTTCCTCCCATCTGCCTCCCAACCCACCCCTCTAGGTTGATAGAGTTTGTTTCCTGAGCCATACAGAAAATTCCCATTGACTGTCTATTTTACATATAGTAATGTAAGTTTCCATGTTACTCTTTCCATACATCTTACCCTCTCTTCCCCTCTCCCCATCTCCACAAGTCTATTCTCTATGTCTGTTTCTCCATTGCTTCCTTGTAAATAAATTTCTCAGCACAATTTTTCTAGATTCTGTATATGTGCATTAGAATATGATATGTATCTTTCTCTTTCTGACTTACTTCACACTCTGTATAATAGGTTGTAGGTTCATCCACCTCATCAGAACTGACTCAAATGTGTTTGTTTTTATGGCTGAGTAATATTCCATTGTGTGCCACAACTTCTTTATGCATTCATCTGCTGATGGACATCTAGGTTGCTTCTATGTTATAGCTATTATAAATAGTGCTGCAATGAACAATGGGATACATGTGTCTTTTTCAATTTTGGTTTCCTCAGAGTATATGCCTAGGAGTGGGATTGCTGGGTCATATGGTGGTTTTATCCCTAGTTTTTTAAGGATTCTCCATACCGTCTTCTATAATGGCCGTATCAATTAATATTCCCACCAACAGTGCAAGAGCGTTCCTTTTCCTCCACACCCTCTCCAGAATTTATTGTTTGTAGAAACAATAAATTATGATGGCCATTCTGATTGGTATGAGGTGATATCTCATTGTGGTTGTAATTTGGATTTCTCTAATGAGCAATGTTGAACATCTTTTCATGTATTTGTTAGCCATCTGTATGTCTTCTTTGGAGAAATGTCTGTTTAGGTCTTTTTCCCACTTTTTGATTGGGTTGTTTGTTTTCCTTGTATTGAGTTATATGAGCTGCTTGTATATTTTGGAAATTAATCCTTTGTCAGTTGTTGTATTTGCTATTATTTTCTTACCCTCTTAGACATCTGAAGTGTCCAATTCAGGAACATTTGTAGCTCAGTGGTAAAGAATCTGCTTGTAAGACAGGAGATGCAGGAGAAATGGGTTTGATCCCTGGATCAGGAACATCCCCTGAAGGAGGAAAAGGCAACCCACTCCCATAATCTTGTCCAGGAAATCCCAGGGAGAGAAGTGCCAGGTGGACTACAGTCCATGGGGTTGCAAAGAGTCAGACATGACTGAACAACTGAGCATGCACGCACACACCACTATCCATCTCCAGAACTTTTTATCTTCCCCAAGTGAAACTCTATTTCTGCTAAACTAATTCCCCATTCTTCTTTCCAAAGCCTCTGGTAACTATCATCCTACCCACTGTCTCTATGACTTTGATTACTTTAGGTGTCAAATCATTCAATTTTTGTCTCTTTGTATCTTGCTATTTAATATGATTGGGAAGAAGTTAGATGGAATGGGAAGGAGAATTATCAGCAAGACTGGGAACTGACTTTGCTTTGGTAGGTACCCTCTCATCTACTCCTTGGTAAGCATACACCCCACTTTTCCCAGGAAAAACCCAGTTGATAAGTGTTTATTCAAACTTAGTATTCATAGTGTCCTATTTCAGTTTCAAAATACTCCAGTTTAGAAATCAAATATCCACTCTATTTACTCAAAAATCACTAAGGAGCAAAAATATACTAGGTGTCTTGGTCATTAAGGTAGGGTTTAGATCCACCTAACACATAGGGAATAATCATAGGAAAGTTATAGAAACAATGCAAAACAAGAAAAAGAGAGAGCTGTATTTATTTTGTGATGATAGAAACAAGATTGCTTGTGACCAAGAGTCTTGAGTAATACATAAGGAAAGAGAGACGGCTATACTGATGTTATATGCAAAGTCCCATAAGGGTTATAATTCACATGGGGCATCCAGCTAATCTCCCAATTCCATTAGAGCTATGCTACAAAGAGGAAAAATTGTGTAAACATAAAGTAGAGAGCCAGATAGGTACATTTTCAGTAAGTGACTTCAGATTCAGAATCACTTATTGCAATCACTTATTGTTTGATTTTGTTGTATTTTGTACTCCCATGAACCGAAAAACAGGGGTTGGGATTAGGCTATTCTGCTGATAATCCTCCAGGGGGCACTCTTGATGTCCTTGTTCCTTAGACTGTAGGTGAAAGTGTTCAGCATAGGGGTGACCACAGTGTACATCACTGAGGCCACTGCATTCTTCCTGGGAGATTGTGAGATGGCTGAGCTGAGTTACACCCCAAGGCCTGTTCCATAAAACAAACAAACAACTGACAGGTGAGAACCACAGGTAGATAAGACTTTGTACAGAGGAGACTCTCAGAATGGAGGAAACAATTTGAGAATAAGAGTAAAGGATTCCTGAAAGTGGAATCCCACCGACAATGGTACTGTTGAAATAAATTAATATGATATTGATGGAGTTTTCAGAACAGGCAAGATTGAGGAGTTTAGAAGGGTCACCGAAGAAATGAGGCATTTCCACTTCTGCACAGAGGTAAGCTGTGACATCATCAAGTAGTGAAGCTGGGAGTTCAAAAGTCTGATGGAAAATGACACCAGGACCAAGAAGCCACAGAGGCGGGGATTCATGATGAACAGGTAGTATAGGGGGTGACAGATGGCCACCAACTGGTCATAGGCCATCACTGTCAGGAGGAGACTCTCCAAACATGCAAAAAGAGAAAAGACGGTCACCCCCGCTAGGCAGCCTGCATAGGTGATGGATTTTCTGTGTGTGTGGAGGTTCACTAGCATCTTGGGGACAGTGGTGGTGTTGAAACTGATGTCAGCCAAGGACAGGTTGGAGAGGAAGAAGTAAATGGGTGTGTGGAGGTGGGGGTCAAAGGTGACAGCCAGAATGATGAGTAGCTTCCCAAGCACAGTGACCAAGTACATGGATAGGAAGAGCCCAAAGAGAAGGGGCTTCAGGTCTGGATAACCTGAGAGGCCCAGGAGGAGGAATTCTGAGACACCTGTTAGATTCTGTGGTTCCATGTAGAGGGGACACCTTTGAAAAATAAGAGAGTGTTGAATAAACAGAACAATTGAAGGGGCATACAGATAAGTGTCCATACTTTGGATTTAATAATTCACAAATATTAAAAAAAATTTTATTATGATACAGTTCTGAAAATTCTTGCAATCCTCTGTATATTACACTAGTGAGAATTTCCAAAAGATATATGCATTCAACAGTATTGCTTCCATTTAAAAAATTGAAACATTAAATTTTTCTATAACTATCTCTACAAATTATGCTAATGGAAAAATCAGGCAAAATCAACCACATGGTCTGATTTTCAAGGTATAAAACTAGAAAGATCCTTGAAGGCTGACTAGGAATAGTCTTTTTATGATAGAGTCACATGAAATTTAGCACCTTATATAGGGAATGATAGGAGAAGGCAATGGCACCCCATTCCAGTACTGTTGCCTGGAGAATCCCATGGACGGAGAAGCCTGGTAGGCTGCGTCCATGGGGTCACACAGAGTAGGACACGACTGAAGTGACTTAGCAGCAGCAGCATAGGGAATGATGGGGCTTCCTTGGTGGCTCAGGTGGTAAAGAATCTGCCTGCCAATGCAGGAGATGCAGGAGACTGGGATTTGATTACTGGGTCAGGAAGATCCTCTGGAGGAGGAAATGTCAACCCACTCTAGTATTCTTGCCTGAAAAATTCCATGGACAGAGGAGCCTTGTGGGCTATGGTCCATGGGGTCGTTAAGAGTCCGACAGGACTGAGCAACTGAGCACAAGGAATGATATTATAACTATTATCACTCAGATTTACAAAATGGGCTGGAAAATTCATTACTATCCATAGACAAGCCCATCATCCATAATATTCATACAGTAAAGATCCCTTGCAAGCATTTTGGTCCATTCTGCCTATTTACCTATAAACTCACCACATCTCAAAAGAAGGAATTCATGGTTTTACTTCTATTTGATCATCTGGGACTAACATAGGTTTTAAAAGGAAATAATCTGGTGAGACAGAGCCTTGGGGTGGGAATTAGGAGGCCTTTGTCTGAGTTCCACATGTTTCACCCACTTAATGTGCAGTGTGTGTAAATCTCCCCACTTCTCTGCACTTGTATCCCTCACACTGAACCAGGGCCAATAACACCCATTTGTAGGATGTGTGTGGTGTGGAGGGAGGGGAAATTTCCTCTTCTACCCCTCTAGAGTTCTTGTGGCTGGAATAATAACAAAATTGATGCGAGACAACAGGAGAAAAAGAAACAAATTTGAATTCTTACACACGGAGGTCTTATTAAAATAAGACCTAAGAAGTGGCCAAAGCAGGCAGCTATTATCTCTTTTAGGCAAAGAAACAGTAAGTTAATGAGGAATTGACAGGAGAAAGACATGTAGGCTTTTGGTATTTCATGAATGAAGAATATAAACAGATCTAGGCTTGGGGTGGTAAATAAAAGGAAAAATAAGATTTGTTTACATTGGCTTCCCAAAGAGTCGGACATGACTGAGTGACTGAACTGAACTGAACTGAACTCAGATGACCATTGTATCTACTACTGTGAGCAGGAATCCCTCAGAAGAAATGGAGTGGCGATCATGGTCAACAAAAGAGTCCAAAATGCAGTACTTGGATGCAATCTCAAAAACAACAGAATGATCTCTGTTCGTTTCCAAGGCAAACCATTCAATATCACACTAATCCAAGTCTATGCCCCAACCAGTAACGCTGAAGAAGCTGAAGTTGAACGGTTCTATGAAGACCTACAAGACCTTTTAGAACTAACACCCAAAAAAGATGTCCTTTTCATTATAGGGGACTGGAATGCAGAAGTAGGAAGTCAAGAAACACCTGGAGTAACAGGCAAATTTGGCCTTGGAATACAGAATGAAGCAGGGGAAAGACTAATAGAGTTTTGCCAAGAAAATGCACTGGTCATAACAAACACCCTCTTCCAACAACACAAGAGAAGACTCTATACATGGACATCACCAGATGGTCAACACCGAAATCAGATTGATTATATTCTTTGCAGCCAAAGATGCAGAAGCTCTATACAGTCAGCAAAAACAAGACCGGGAGCTGACTGTGGCTCAGACCATGAACTCCTTATTGCCAAATTCAGACTTAAATTGAAGAAAGTAGGGAAAACCACTAGACCATTCAGGTATGACCTAAATTAAACCCCTTATGATTATACAGTGGAAGTGAGAAATAGATTTAAGGGACTACATCTGATAGATAGAGTGCCTGATGAACTATGGAATGAGGTTCGTGACATTGTACAGGAGACAGGGATCAAGACCATCCCCATGGAAAAGAAATGCAAAAAAGCACAATGGCTATCTGGGGAGGCCTTACAAATAGCTGTGAAAAGAAGAGAAGCAAAAAGCAAAGGAGAAAAGGAAAGCTATAAACATCTGAATGCAGAGTTCCAAAGAATAACAAGAAGAGATAAGAAAGCCTTCCTCAGCGATCAGTGCAAAGAAATAGAGGAAAACAGCAGAATGGGAAAGACTAGAGATCTCTTCAAGAAAATTAGAGATACCAAAGGAACGTTTCATGCAAAGATGGGCTCGATAAAGAACAGAAATGGTATGGACCTAACAGAAGCAGAAGATATTAAGAAGAGACGGCAAGAATACACAGAAGAAATGTACAAAAAAGATCTTCATGACCCAGATAATCACGATGGTGTGATCACTCACCTAGAGCCAGACATCCTGGAATGTGAAGTCAAGTGGGCCTTAGAAAACATCACTATGAACAAAGCTAGTGGAGGTGATAGAATTCCAGTTGAGCTATTCCACATCCTGAAAGATGATGCTGTGAAAGTGCTGCACTCAATATGCCAGCAAATTTGGAAAACTCAGCAGTGGCCACAGGCCTGGAAAAGGTCAGTTTTCATTCCAATCCCAAAGAAAGGCAATGCCAAAGAACGCTCAAACTACCGCACAATTGCACTCATCTCACACGCTAGTAAAGTAATGCTCAAAATTCTCCAAGCCAGGCTTCAGGAATATGTGAACCGTGAACTTCCTGATGTTCAAGCTGGTTTTAGAAAAGGCAGAGGAACCAGAGATCAAATTGCCAACATCCGCTGGATCCTGGAAAAAGCAAGAGAGTTCCAGAAAAACATCTATTTCTGCTTTATTGACTATGCCAAAGCCTTTGACTGTGTGGATCACAATAAACTGTGGAAAATTCTGAAAGAGATGGGAATACCAGACCACCTGATCTGCCTCTTGAAAAATTTGTATGCAGGTCAGGAAGCAACAGTTCGAACTGGACATGGAACAACAGACTGGTTCCAAATAGGAAAAGGAGTACGTCAAGGCTGTATATTGTCACCCCGTTTATTTAACTTATATGCAGAGTACATCATGAGAAACGCTGGACTGGAAGAAACACAAGCTGTAATCAAGATTGCCAGGAGAAATATCAATAACCTCAGATATGCAGATGACACTACCCTTATGGCAGAAAGTGAAGAGGATCTCAAAAGCCTCTTGATGAAAGTGAAAGTGGAGAGTGAAAAAGTTGGCTTAAAGCTCAACATTCAGAGAACAAACATCATGGCATCCGGTCCCACCATATCATGGAAAATAGATGGGGAAACAGTGGAAACAGTGTCAGACTTTATTTTTCTGGGCTCCAAAATCACTGCAGATGGTGACTGCAGCCATGAAATTAAAGACGCTTACTCATTGGAAGGAAAGTTATGACCAACCTAGATAGCATATTCAAAAGCAGAGACATTACTTTGCCAACAAAGGTTCGTCTAGTCAAGGCTATGGTTTTTCCTGTGGTGATGTATGGATGTGAGAGTTGGACTGTGAAGAAGGCTGAGCACTGAAGAATTGATGCTTTTGAACTGTGGTGTTGGAGAAGACTCTTGAGAGTCCCTTGGACTGCAAGGAGATCCAACTAGTCCATTCTGAAGGAGATCAGCTCTAGGATTTCTTTGGAAGGAATGATGCTAAAGCTGAAACTCCAGTATTTTGGCCACCTCATGCAAAGAGTCGACTCATTGGAAAAGACTCTGATGCTGGGAGGGATTGGGGGCAGGAGGAGAAGGGGACGACAGAGGATGAGATGGCTGGATGGCATCACTGACTTGATGGACGTGAGTCTGAGTGAACTCCGGGAGTTGGTGATGGACAGGGAGGCCTGGCGTGCTGCGATTCATGGGGTCGCAAAGAGTCGGACATGACTGAGTGACTGATCTGATCTGATCTGATTGATACCCACTTCTTTTCCCCTAAATATTCTGTACACACCAGTTATTTGGTTGTCCCCCTAACTTTTCTCTGACATGTTTGCACAAATATAATTAACATTTTTCTTCCATGTCCAACTTAATTGAGTATATACTCTACTCATCAACTAACAAGTTAATGAGGAATCAATCTCTTGAGTTTCTCATATATAGACTCTGAACCAGGAAGACAGAAACATAAGGTGTAGCAGGTTGCAACAGACCATCATCTCACATAAGTGTGTGTGAAAGTGTTAGTCACTCAGTCATGTCTGATTATTTGCAACCCCAGAGACTGTACACTGTAGCCCACCAGGCTCCTCTGTCCATGGAATGTAAGCCAAAAGCACATTAATGACATCCAGAATTCAAACACAAAAGTTATTTTAAAAATATACATTTACAGAGGGAACTGTGTCCTCTCCAACTGAGCAGAAATCAAAAGTTTGTTGAACTCAGACACTGAGTGGCTCTACATCAATGGAAGGACTCTATGAATGTAAGAGAAACTAAAGGTATTTCTGACTCTATGACCGGAAACAGCATGATGGGATCTGTAGAAATAGCCACAACAGGGCAAATTCTTCATGTACTAGGTCTTCTACAGGGAAATCGTCTTGAAAAATAACTGACAAAGGATTAATTTCCAAAACATACAAGCAGCTTGTACAACTCAATACCAGAAAAACAAACAACCCAATCAAAATGTGGGGAAAAGACTTAAACAGTCGTTTCTCCAAAGAAGACATACAGATGGCTAACAAACACATGAAAAGATGCTCAACAATGCTCATTATTAGAGAAATGCAAATCAAAACTACAATGAGATATCACCTCACACCAGTCAGAATGTCCTGCATCAAAAAGTCTACAAACAATAAATACTGGAGAGGGTGTGGAGAAAAGGAAACACTCTTGCACTGTTGGTGGGAATGTAAATTGATACAGCCACTATGGAAGATGGTATGGAGATTCCTTATAAAACTAGGAATAAAACTACCATATGACCCAGCAATCCTACTCTTAGGCCTATACCCTGAGGAAACCAAAATTGAAAGATACACATGCATCCCATTGTTCATTGCAGCACTATTTACAATAGCCAGAACTTGGAAGCAACCTAGATGTCCATTGACAGATGAATGGATAAAGTTGTGGTATATATACACAATGGAATATTACTCAGCCATAAAAAGGGATGCATTTGAGTCAGTTCTAATGAGGTGGATGAACCCAGAACCTTTATACAGAGTGAAGTGAATCAGAAAGAGAAAGATAAATATCATATTCTAACACATATATATGGAATCTAAAAAAAAATATGGTACTGAAGAATTTTCTTACAGGGAAACAATGGAGAAACAGACATAGAGAATAGATTTATGGACATGCAGAGAGGAGAGGAGAGGGTGGAATGTATGGAAAGAGTAACATGGAAACTTACATTACCATATGTAAAATAGATAGCCAATGGAAATTTGCTGTATGGCTCAGGAAACTCAAACAGGGGCTCTGTATCAACCTAGAAGGGTGAGATGGGGAGAGAAATGGGAGGGAGTTTCAAAAGGGAGGGGAAATATGCATACCTATGGCTGATTCATGTTGAGTTTTGGCAGAAAACAGCAAAATTCTGTAAAGCAATTATCCTTTAATAAAAAATAAATTAATTTTTAAAAAAGAAGATGTGTTGCTATATAAATGGAATACTCCTCAGCTATGACCAACCTAGATAGCATATTGAAAAGCAGAGACATTACTTTGCCAACAAAGGTCCATCTAGTCAAGGCTATGGTTTTTCCAGTGGTCGTGTATGGATGCGAGAGTTGGACTGTGGAGAAGGCTGAGCACCGAAGAATTGATGCTTTTGAACTGTGGTGTTGGAGAAGACTCTTGAGAGTCCCTTGGACTGCAAGGAGATCCAACCAGACCATTCTGAAGGAGATCAGCTCTGGGATTTCTTTGGAAGAAATGATGCTAAAGCTGAAACTCCAGTACTTTGGCCACCTCATGCGAAGAGCTGACTCATTGGAAAAGACTCTGATGCTAGGAGGGATTGGGGGCAGGAGGAGAAGGGGATGACAGAGGATGAGATGGCTGGATGGCATCACCGACTCGATGGACGTGAGTTCAAGTGAACTCTGGGTGATGGTGATGGACAGGGAGGTCTGGTGTGCTGCGATTCATGGGGTTGCAAAGAGTCGGACATGACTGAGCAACTGATCTGATCTTATGAAAAAGAGTGAAATAATGCCATTTGGAGCTACAAAGATGGACCTAGAGAGCATAATAAGTGAAATAAGTCAGAAAGAGAAAGACAAATTATCATGTGATATCTCTTATGTATGAAAACTAAAAGAATAACACAAAAGAACTTTTTAAAAAACAGAAATAGAGTCACAGATATAAAAAACAAACTGATAGTTACTAAAAGGGAAGGCACACAGAAGGATACATTGAAAGTTTGAGATTAACTTCCATATATACACTACTATATATAAAATAAACAACAAAAATTTACTGAATAGCATAGGGAACTATATTCTATATATACAGACCTATAATACTCTATAATGGAAAATAATATATATTAAAAAAAATATATATATATATATCTGTAAAAGAAGTGCCTGAAGTTTACAATAATGTAAACAACTTGAACTTCAGTGGTAAGGAGTAGAGGTCAGCCTCCTCTTGAGAAGAGGAAAGGTCTAGGTCCTTCCTAATGCAATCACTTTTCTTCTTTTCCTCCTCCATGAAATTAGCACATCCTCAGAGACTGAGAGACCATGGACCAATTCATCTAATTATCTTTTAGGTGCACTGAGGTCTCAAGGTTGTATCATTGTAAATAATTAGTCTATGCTTCCCCACCCTTAAGTTAGTCAGCTCCAGTCCACTGGGTGTCATATCTGTACAGGTCTTTCATCTCCCAGAGCTGTTGTCTGATCCTGGAAGCCATACTTGAGTCTGTTTTCTTATGAGTCCTGCGGACACAGCCTCAACCCTCATCCAACAGCGGGCATGGGAGGGGCAGGCAATCTGCATCTTTCAGTCCTGCTTCAGCAGAGACACAGCCCAACCCAGTGAGTGTCAAATGCAGAGGCACACACTGAATGCAGGAAGGATGGGGAAGCCTTGTTTACTCACCTTTAAGGCAGTGGGACAGTTGGGATAGCTAGTGGGAGGGCACCAAAATACACAGATTCAGCTAAGAGGCCTATGAAGTTTATGTTTTTAGTGGTGGGGATCCAAGAACTCTTATTTAAATTTCTATTTTCCTCTAACATTGTTTCTGTCTTGGAGGGGGTGCATTTTTTTTCTACCTGAGCAAGAAAGAGGTCCCTCTAAATTGTCCCCCAAGTGTTCCAAAATATCATGAAGGTAAAGATGATGAAAATGATGACAGTAACCACAGTGTCACAAAACTTTACCTAAGGATTCCAAGTCCAGGAGCTGAGCTAAGTTTTTGTGTGTAATTGTTATTTTTATATGCTTTACTATCACCTCCAAAGACAGCAATACCATTATTATTATTTTGTAGTTCTGGATAGGGACACAATACTTTAAGGTAATGTTTATAAACCCTGGAGAGATAGAGGGTAAAGTCAGATTTGAATGTAGACAGTGATATTCCATTCATAAGGTACCTAAACAATATTCTCTCCTGCTAACCCAGCCTGCATTCAGGGAAGTGAATTTAGGAGAAATGCAGACTCTGTATAAGGAAATGGTGACTTGAAAAGCTCTCAGGCTGGTGTAAGAAGGCCAACTTAGGGTTTGAGATCTGGCTTTGGTTTAAAATTTCTCAACTGTTCATAAGAAAGGAGATCCTGAATGCAGGAAGGATTGGGGGACATTTGTTTTCTCATCATCAAAGCAGTGAGACAGTTGGGATAGCCAGTGAAAGGGCACCAAAGATGCATAGGTTCAAAGCAGAGACCTATGAAGTTCATGTTATTGTTAATGGTGGGGATTTGAGAACTCTTATTTCAATTTCTATTTTCCTCCCACACTGGTTCTATCTTCCTTGGGCATCTTTTCCAGCAGAGCAGAAAATAGGTCTCCCTAAACTGTCCCTTAAGTTCTCCAGATGGTCATGAAGGTTATGGTGATGAAAATGATGACAGTAAACACATTATCACAAACTTTTACCTGGGATTCCATTTGCCAGGAGCTGAGCTAAGATTTTTCTGAAGCTTATTTTCTTTTATCTGCATTCCCACTCCCAGAACATGTGTTATCATCTCTTACAGTTGAGGATAGGAACACAATATTTTTATGTAATTTTTGTCAGGCCCTCTGTGGAATAGAAGAGAAGGCAATGGCACCCCACTCCAGTACTCTTGCCTGGAGAATCCCATGGACGGAGGAGCCTGGTGAGCTGCAGTCCATGGGGTCGCTAAAAGTCGGACACGACTGAGCGACTTCACTTTGACTTTTCCCTTTCATGCATTGGAGAAGGAAATGGCAACCCATTCCAGTGTTCTTGCCTGGAGAATCCCAGGGACGGGGGAGCCTGGTGGGCTGCTGTCTATGGGGTCACACAGAGTCGGACACGACTGAAGTGACGCAGCAGCAGCAGCATGTGGAATAGAAAAGGGGTAAAGTCAGAGTTGAATGCAGGTAGGGAAAATTCATTCATAGGGTACCTATACAGAATAGGTGGTGGTGGTGGTTTAGTTACTAAGTTGTGTCTGAATCTTGCAACCACATGGATTGTAGCCTGCCAGGCTCCTCTGTCCATGGGATTTCCTAGGCAAGAATATTGGAGTGGGTTGCCATACCCATTTCCAGGGGATCTTCCTGATCCAGGGGTTGAATTGTCATCTGCACTGCAAGTGGATTGTTTACACTTAGCCACCAGGGAAGCCTCTCTAGACAGTATTCTATCCTGCTAACTCAGCCTGAGCATTCAGGGAACTGACCTTAGGAGAAATGCAAAATCTCTATAACGAAATATGGTCTTAAAAATATGGACTTAGAGTAAATAAGCTGGGAAAGGCGAGAGAAGGTGCTGTCTCCATCTTGTTGGCATATGCTACTCCTGCGACATTGTGGAGATGGGGAGCATCTTGGGGCTGTGCTCCATGGCGAGCTGGATACCATGTTTGTGTGGCAGTGCCCTGTGTTTGCTGTGCTGATGCTGTCCTAGTGGAAATAACTCCACTGTAACTAGGTTGATCTATGCACTTTTTTTGCTTGTTGGAATGTGTGTAGCTTGTGTAATGTTGATACCTGGAATGGAAGAACAGCTGAACAAGATTCCTGGATTTTGTGAGAATGAGAAAGGAATGGTCCCTTGTAATATTCTGGTTGGCTGTAAAGCTGTATACCGATTGTGTTTTGGCTTGGCTATGTTCTATCTTCTCACTCTCTTAATGATCAAAGTGAAGAGCAGCAGTGACCCTAGAGCTGCAATACACAATGGATTCTGGTTCTTTAAATTTGCTGCAGCAATTGCAATTATTACTGGGGCCTTCTTCATTCCAGAAGGAACTTTTACAACTGTGTGGTTTTATGTAGGCATGGCAGGTGCCTTTTGCTTCATTCTCATACAGCTAGTCTTACTCATTGATTTTGCCCATTCATGGAATGAATCATGGGTTGTAAAAATGGAAGAGGGGAACTCGAGATGTTGGTATGCAGCTTTGTTATCAGCTACAGCCCTGAATTATCTGCTGTCTTTAGTTGCTATCATCCTGTTTTTTGTTTACTATACTCAACCAGCCAGTTGTGCAGAAAATAAAGCATTCATCAGTGTCAACATGCTCCTCTGCCATGGTGCTTCTATAATGTCCATACTGCCAAAAATCCAAGAATCACAACCAAGATCTGGTTTGTTACAGTCTTCAGTGATTACAGTCTACACAATGTATTTGACATGGTCTGCTATGACCAATGAACCAGAAACAGAATGTAACCCAAGTCTACTGAACATAATTGGATATAATACAACAAGGACTATCTCAAAGGAGGGGCAGTCTGTACAGTGGTGGCATACTCAAGGAATTATTGGACTAATCCTCTTTTTACTGTGTGTATTTCATTCAAGCATCCATACTTCAAACAATGGTCAGGTTAATAAACTGACTCTAACAGTCAGTTTAGTTGATGAATCAACACTAATAGAAGATGGTGGAGCCAGAAATGATGGGTCACTTGAGGATGGTGATGATGTTCACCAAGCCGTAGATAATGAAAGAGATGGTGTCACTTACAGTTACTCCTTCTTTCACTTCATGCTTTTCCTGGATTCGCTTTATATCATGATGACCCTTACCAACTGGTACAGGTATGAGCCTTCTTGTGAGATGAAAAGTCAGTGGACAGCTGTCTGGGTGAAAATCTCTTCTAGTTGGATTGGCATTGTGCTGTATGTTTGGACACTGGTGGCACCACTTGTTCTTACAAATCGTGATTTTGACTGAATGGGACTTGAGGCATGAAGGTCTCACTTTGATCATCATTTATTTGAAATCAGCAGTATTCCCAACTTTTGTGAAGTTGTGTGTGTGTGTGCTTCCCGTGTAACTTCTCCAGTCTTCTGGCATGAATTAGATTTACCGCTTGCCATTTTATTCATTATAGTCTTGCCAAGCGCATCAATATGCGTTTTAGAATAAATCAAGAGTTGTATGAGTATATTGGTGGTAAGTTAAGAGAAGTGGACATTGTTAGGTTTATTCTTTGCTCTGTAACTGTGAAAAGAGTAAAAACAAAACTGCGTGGCAGTTTGATTTTTAAATTGTGTTAGAACATAAGCTGTTTCAGAAAAATATGAAAAATGTATGGCTGCCTTTTGAAATATTTGATGCCTTGTCCTACAGGATACTGCAAAGAACATGGCTGTCCTAATATTGTAAAAATTGTATAAACAAGTCACAAATGTCAGTTTTCTAAAAACTTTTCAGATTTTTCCCTTGATATGAAGGTAAGGAACATATACAGGTATGGAGTATTTGATTGAAAACAGTGTAGGTTACAGTAGAGACAGAGACACAGAATTTTCAGAGATTTGCTAGTGGTGGGTACTGAATTGAATACCCAGGTAGGCTGTAATGTCCCCTGAGTACAGGTCATCTTTCATACTAACATAGTGAACTTTGCTTTGGTCATTATAAACACATGCAGATGCATTAAAATGTGTTCAGTGGAGAAGTGAGGAACTCTGAATGATTTGGACAAAGATTTTGAAAAGGATAATCATAGGTTAGAAGGAGGTTGAAAATCACTTTGAAAGTTTGTTTTGAAAATCAGAGCTGATAAACTGAAGGCTACTAAAGCCTATTTTGCAGTTTCTTCCTGTTCTGTCAAAGTTTAACAGTGAAGAAAGTGAAGCTCAGATAGCTAATCAGTGGCAAAACTGGGAAATCCCACATCTGTCAAACACAAATGGCATTTTTCTGGAATTTAAAAATAATTTCTATTCAAATACATGCATAATAGATTTTTCACCATTGTGAGTGGTAGATCATTTATGTGATGTGAATTGCTGATGTCTATCAGCAATTCTACATTGCTGTGTCTAGTATGCCTTCTACACACAAACTGAGGCCAGGAGAATGATGGACTGCTGTAAAATAAACTCCGCTTAACAGTATACTATTCAGCTCAAAAGATGCTTTTCTATTTGCCACCATCTAATTGAAATATATAGGGTATTAAAAATCTTTCAACTTGAAAATCAAGCAGTATCACTGTTAACTTAGATAGAAACTCTCAGTTGTGTCATTAGTGTCTTAAATCTTAAAATCTACATTTGCTTCTTTTAAGATATTTATTAATGTAAGCAAAATATAACAATTCCTCATCTTTTATTGTATTGGTATTGTATTCCATGATCTCAAATGGCTGTTTTATCTTTAAATAAATGAATTCAGAGGAAAAAAAATATGGACTTAAGCTGGCATAAGAAGGCCGACTTAGTGTTTGCGAGCTGGCTTTGGTCTTAAATTTCTCAAATATTCATAAAAGAGTTGGATTTGATGAGAAATCAACCCCTTGGAAATGTTTAGGCTTGGAGACATATAAGAAGTATTATCTAGCAACTAAAATTAAAAACAGCAAAGAAAAAAAACCAGATATTTTATTGTGTTCCTGCATTTGTGATCTCAAAATGTCCTTCCTTCTCTAATATTCTTTAGTCCCATGTGTAAAATGTCATGGTCCGGGTTTGGGTTGGAAAAGAATTTCCAGACATGAGACAGAATGAGAGGGAAATAAAGTTTATTAGAGTGGGAGATGCTGTTAGAACAGCAGGCCAGCTCAAGGGAGAACAGATGTTAAACAGGGGTCCTTAGTCCACTTTTATAGCCAGCGTACAAGGAGTGGGATAGAGGTCTTTCAGGTCATTTGCTGATTGTGTGAGGCATGTATACTGGGTAGGAGGAAGAGTAGGGCAAACACCTTCTCCCTGTGGGGTAGGAGGGGAGACAGGTTATACTGTTCCATTAATAGTTACAGCATGGAGGAGGGAAGGATGATAAGGGTTTGGTTTTTCTGTTCCTGCATTCCAAGACTCTCCTTGGTTTTGTCTGCTCTTTCATCCTTGGGTCACCACATAAATGGGTGCAAAGAAAGAGGTGACTATTTTGGCCATCAATAAAGACATGCTCACAACTGAGAACTTAGAAATATTCCAGAAGTACTGCGGTGTATATTCAAGTATGAAGACTTTATTTATGGGGTGCTTAAATCCAATGTATGAACACTTATCTGGATGCCTCTACATTTGTTTTGCTTATTTAACACTCTTCTTTTTCAAAAGATGCCCCATCAACATGGAACCACAGAATCTTACATGTGTCTCAGAATTCCTCCTGCTGGGACTCTCAGATGATCCAGAACTTCAGCTCCTCCTCTTTGGACTCTTCCTGTCCATGTACCTGGTGACCATGCTTGGGAACCTGCTCATCATCCTGGCTTTCATCTCTGATTCCCACCTCCACACTCCCATGTACTTCTTTCTCTCCAATCTGTCATTGACTGACATCAGTATCAGCACCACCACTGTCCCCAAGATGCTAGTGAACCTCCAGATGCACAGCAAATCCATCACCTATGCAGGATGCCTAGCTCAGGTGTCCTTCTTTTCTCTTTTTGCATGTTTGGAGAGTCTTCTTCTGACAGTGATGGCCTATGACCGGTTGGTGGCCATTTGTCACCCCCTATACTATCTGGTCATCATGAACCCCCGCACCTGTGGCTTATTGGTCCTGGCATCATTTTTCACCAGCTTTTTGACCTCCCAACTGCACTACTTGATGATGTCACAGCTTACCTTCTGTGCAGATATGGAAATCCCTCATTTCTTTTGTGACCTTTCTCAACTCCTCAAGCTTGCCTGTTCAGACACCTCCATCAATAACATATTAATCCTTTTTATTGGTACCATTTTTGGTGGAGTTCCACTCTCAGGAGTTCTTTACTCTTATTATCGAATTACTTCCTCCATTCTCAGAGTCTCATCATCAGGTGGGAATTACAAAGCCTTTTCCACATGTGGCTCTCACCTGGCAATTGTTTGTTTGTTTTATGGAACAGGTCTTGGTGTATACCTCAGCTCAGCTGTTTCATCTTCCCCCAGGAAGGGTGCCGTGGCCTCAGTGATGTACGCTGTGGTCACCCCTATGCTGAACCCCATCATCTACAGTCTAAGGAACAAGGACATCAAGAGTGCCCTGTGGAGGATTACCCATAGGATTGCCTAATCTTAACACCTGTTTCATTCTTTTCTTTTGGTTCATAAGATTGGAAAAGGTGGTAAAATCAAATATGTGCAACGAGAAGTTCTGAATCTCCAGTTACATAGTGTATATGCATCTCTGCTTTCTGTTTGTTACCAAGTCCAAACTTGCTTTGCTTACTGTATTGGAAGCTAATAAATCAGAAGACAAGGTGTTGAGGCAAGAAATAATTTATTTAGAAAACCAGCAGATGGAAAAGATGGGAGGCTAGTGTCTCAAAATAGCCATCTTATCAGGGCCTGGCTGCCAGATTCTTTTATAGAAAAGGGAAAGGGAGGTGAGGAAGTAAAGTCAAATATCTCCTGAAATGACCAACCTCAGGGGAAGGGAGGTGTTAATTTCATTTTCCTTGCAGCCATTCACAGATGGACAGGGTCAGAGTGCTTCCCTGAACAAAGGCACTTTGGTTTAACATTCAGGCAGAGGATCAGGGTTCCGCAGGCAGGCCATTATGTATAGATAGTATCCTTTTCATGAACAAAAGCAACAGGAAGAAAAGGTTAAAGTAAAAGAAATAGATCCAAGGTGTCGTCAGATTTTTTTTCTTTCTTATATTTTTCCTTTTAGAATAACTCTAATGGTTTGATAAGTTATTTTAGACTCCCCCACTTAAATCATATTCCCACCTGGATTTTGCACAGCACATCAATATACCATTCTCACTTTTTTATGCATGATCCAGGACTCCTGGCCATGGGCAGTCTTGTTTCTATCATTGCAAAATAATCATAGCCCTCTCATTTTTGCTATATTGTTTCTATACTTATGGCAGAAAGTGAAGAGGAACTAAAAAGTCTCTTGATGAAAGTGAAAGAGGAGAGTGCAAAAGTTGGTTTAAAGCTCAACATTCAGAAAACTAAGATCATGGCATCTGGTCCCATCACTTCATGGAAAATAGATGGGGAAACAGTGGAAACAGTGTCAGACTTTGTTTTTCTGGGCTCCAAAATCACTGCAGATGGTGATTGCAGCCATGAAATTAAAAGACGCTTACTCCTTGGAAGGAAAGTTATGACCAACCTAGATAGCATATTCAAAAGCAGAGACATTACTTTGCCAACAAAGGTCCGTCTAGTCAAGGCTATGGTTTTTCCAGTAGTCATGTATGGATGCAAGAGTTGGACTGTGAAGAAGGCTGAGCGCCAAAGAATTGATGCTTTTGAACTGTGGTGTTGGAGAAGACTCTTGAGAGTCCCTTGGACTGCAAGGAGATCCAACCAGTCCATTCTAAAGGAGATCAGTCCTGGGATTTCTTTGGAAGGAATGATGCTAAAGCTGAAACTCCAGTACTTTGGCAACCTCATGTGAAGAGTTGACTCATTGGAAAAGACTCTGATGCTGGGAGGGATTGGGGGCAGGAGGAGAAGGGGACGACAGAGGATGAGATGGCTGGATGGCATCACCAACTCGATGGACTTGAGTTCAAGTGAACTCCGGGAGCTGGTGATGGACAGGGAGGCCTGGCACACTGAAATTCATGGGGTTGCAAAGAGTCAGAAACAACTGAGCAGCTTAACTGAACTGACTGATACTGTTTTCAATGGCTTTCCCCCCACACTTTGATATGAGGGTCAAGACATTTAGTATATTTTTTGTTCATAATGATCTTGGTCTAATTTTTGAGAAAGTCACCAACTCAATGGACATAAGTTTGAGTAAACTCTGAGAGTTGGTGATGGACAGGGAGGCCTGGCGTGCTGCAGCCCATGGAGTCGCAAAGAGTCGGACATGACTGAGTGACTGAACTGAATTGAGGATGATGAATTTCCTATCTTAATCGGGGTGTTTTGAAATTGAAGTGAGAAACTATTAACTGAGTTTTCAACTGGAACTTTCCTTTGAAAACTGAGCATATGCTTCCCAAAGAGTAGGTAAGAGAGTACCTACCAGAGCAAAGTCAATTCCCAATTTTTATGATAATTCTCTTTCCCATTCCATTTAACTTCTCCCCAATAATATTATATAGCCAGATGGAAAGGGGTAAAAATTGAATGATTCCACTGAAACAAGGACCTAAAGTAGTTGAACTGCCCCTAAGAGAGTGTAGAATGGCGGCTGCCAGAGGCTTTGGGAGGAAGAAAGGGGAGTTGGTGTTTAATGGGGACAGATTTTCACTTGGGGAAGATGAAATGGTCCTGAAGGTGAATGGTGGTGATGGTTGGAAAACAATGTGAAGGTACTTAAGGCAACTGAACTGTACAGTTAAAAATACTTTAGATGGTAGGTTTTATGTTATGTTGTGAGATGGAGTATTTCCTGCCATATCAGAAAACAAGGATGTCACAGTCACTAGTGATTCTAGCCCTCCACTGTGAGATGGTGAGCCCTAAGGGCACTCAGGAAGGAGAAGAATACTTGTGATCTAACAGCCATAAGACTGCAGCTACTCTACGGTGAGCCATAGGGAGCTCAGGATATGAAAAACACAGGATACTGGCCTCAGATAGCTGAGATACATATGAAAGGAATGGTTTCAGTAATGAGCCCAGACTCTTGACTCTTCCCATACACAGAAAAGCACTAAATTCCTTAACTTGGGATATCTGGTTTCCTTTAATTCACAAAAATAGTTTCAACATTCAGACTACTTGCCTTTGTGTAGAGAAACTTCTATATAACCCACCTCCTCCCTCAGCCTCCTCAAACCATTTCTTTCAGGGTTACTTGAGATGTCTCCCTGCTTAAGTCCTAAAAGTTCCTGCTGAATAAAGCATAACTCTCAACTCTTAGGTCATGAATATATTTTTAAAATTTAATTTCTATTGAAGGATAATTGCTTAACATTATTGTATTGTTTTCTGCCATATGTCAACATGAATCAGCCATAGGTACACATATGTAAATATATGTCCTCTCCCTCTTGAACCTCCCTCTCACCCCATCCTACCCCTCTAGGTTGTCACAGAGCACCGATTGAGCTCCCTGAATCATACAGCAAATTCCCACTGGCTATCTATTTGTTTCCTTGATATTCTATTTGTCCCACCTTCTCCTTCCCCTGCCTTGTCCACAAGTTTGTTCTCTATGTCTGCATCTCTATTGCTGCCCTGCAAATAGGTTCATCATCACCATCTCTCTAGATTCCATAAATATGCATTAAGATATGATATTTGTTTCTTTTTTTTTTTAAGCAGGCATGTATTTTTATTTGATTTACTTCATCTGTATAATAGACTCTAGGTTTGTCCACCTCATTAGCAATTGACTCAAATTGATATCAAAAGTGATATCTCACTGTAGTTTTGATTTGCATTTATCTTATAATGAATGATGTTGAGCATCTTTTCATGTGTTTATTAGCCATTGGTATGTCTTCTTTGGAGAAATGTCTGTTTAGATGTTTTCCCCACTTTTTGATTGGGTTGTTTGTTTTTCTGGTATTGAGTGCATGAACTGCTTGTGTATTTTGAAAATTAATCCTTTGTCAGTTGTTTCATTTGCTATAATTTTCTCCCATTCTGAGTGTTATCTTTTGACCTTGTTTATAGTTTCCTTTGCTTTGCAAAAGATTTTAAATTTAATTAGGCCCCATTTGTTTCTTTTTTTTTTTTTCCCATTACTTTAGGAGATGGATCAGAGAGGATCTTACTGTGATTTATGTCATAGACTGTTCTGTCTATGTTTTCTTAGGTATGAATATTTTTTAAGTTGACAGTTGTTTTACCACAATAAAAAAATCTCCTGCAGGAATGAAAGATATAGTGCTTAAACATTGGATGTTACTAAGCCATCAGCAATCAACTCCTAGAGGGATCTGCCTCAGCTAGAGGAGCCCCCAAGCAGTCCACTTTTGATGACTGTGTGATGTGGGGGTGTAAGCATTTGGCTCCTTTGCCCCAACTCCAGCCAACTCTAAGGATCACTGTAGCTCCAGAGCTTCCTTGTGGTTTTCAGAGACCTTTGATGGGCTTCAACTTGGCTTGATGTTTTCTACTCCCTTCCTTACTACAAAGAGTTTGTGAATCAGCAGAGTCTAAGGGAACACTCACAAGACTGCCCTCTATCAGACACCAGCACAAGTTCAAGCATCTCCAGGGCCACCCTTGTTATAGGCCAATTTGCTACAAATTTGGGAACTTCCTCACATTCAATAATTCTCAAACATGATTCAAACTGAGAGGACTCCCTCAAGTTCTGTCATTCACTAGGATGCCTCAGATCTCAGAAAAGCACTCTACTCATTATAATAGTTTTATTATAGCAAAAGGATACAAATTAGAACCAGCTAAAGGGAGGTACACATAGAACATAACTCACCTGAAGAGAAAAAAATTGAGCTAGAATGTTAAATTACTTTAAACTTAATATTCCAGTAAAATTAGAACTAGAATTGGGGCTGTCATTCAAAATACTAAAAAACATAAATCTCTAAGTCATAAAATCCTAAACCCAAAACAAGGACTATGGATAAAAAAATAGAAAGTTCTCAGAGACATAAATCTAAACTGAGAAATTAGAAATACAATCAGAATCTTGGTATGGAAGACCTAAATCTCTCTCACTTACATGACCGATTCAATACATTTGCAAATATAAAAGTCATATATTGTTTTCTCTAATTTAAAAAATGTGTTTGAACTTTATGAGGTAAATAACTTGGAAATCAGAGGTGAGGCATAGAGGTCAGCCCCCTCCTGAGAAGAGGACAGGTTTATATCCTTCCTAACATATTCACTTTACTTGTTTTCCTCCACCATGAAATTAGCAAATCCTCAGAGACACAGAGACCATGGACCAAGTTGGCTAATTATCTGCTATGTGCATGAAGGTCTCAAAGCTGTATCACTATAAATAATCAGCCTGGGCTTCCCAGTCCTTTATATAGCCAGCTCCAGCCAATGGGTTCCATATCTGTGTGTCTCATGCTCCTGAAGTTATTGTCTGTACCAGAAGGCACATACATGAATCTGTCTTACTGAAATTCCTGAGGACAAAGCCTCTGTCCTCAAGTAACACCAGGTATGGGAGGGGCATTCCTGCTCCAGCAGAGACATGGCACAGCCCAGTGAGTGCGAAGTGCAGTGGGAGATACTGAATGCAGAAGGAATTGGGGAGACTTGTTTACTTATCATCAGAGTAGTGGGACAGTTGGGACAGCCAGTGGGAGGGCACCAAAATGCATAGTTCGGCTCGGAGGCCTATGAAGTGAATGTTGTTGTTAGTGGTGGGGATCGTATAACTCACTTACATTTCCGTTTTCCTCCCACACTGGTTCTATCTTCTTTGGTCATTTTTTCTACCTGATCAGGAAATAGATCCTTCTAAAACATCTAATAAGTGCTCAAAATGATCGTGAAGGTGATGATGAAAATGATGACAGTACGGGCTTCCTTGGTGGCTCAGGGTTAAGGAATTCACTTGGCCAATGCAGGAGACATGCGTTCAATCCTTGGTCTGGGAAGATCCCACACTCTGAGCAGCAACTAATCCTGTGCTCCACAACTATTAAGGGCATGTGCTCTAGAGTCCTGGAGCTGCTAAATATTGAGCCCATGGATGGCAAATACTGGAGTCCATCTCTGCAACGAGAAGCCTCTGGGATGAGAAACCTGTGCACTGCAATGAAGCATAGCCATCGCCCGCCCCCATCCAGCTGCAACTAGGGAAAACCTGCATAGTAATGAAGATCCACCATAACCAAAAATAAATTTTAAAAATTATTTTTAAAAATCCTTTCATTTAAAAATATTTTTAAAAAAATGATAACAGTAACCACAACATCACAAAACCTTACTCAATGATTCTAAAAGCCAAGTTCTGATCTAAGTTTATTATGCAGCCTGTTTCCTATTATATGCATTTTCACCTCTCAAAGAAAGTCAGATGCATTATCATTATTTTACAGTTAGGATAGAAACAGTTTTCTTTAATGTAATTTTGATCAATCCCTGGGGTATAAAGTATAAAGTCAGATTTGAAAGCAGAAAATGAAATTCCACCCATAGGGTGCCTAGACAGTATTCCTGTCCTGCTAACTCAACCTGCATTCAGGGAGCTGAATTTAGGACAAACACAAACTCTCTGTTGGGCTTTCCTGGTGACTCAGGGGTAAAGAATCCATCTGCCAATGCAGGAGACAGTGGTTCCATCCTTGGGTCGGGAAGATCCCCTGGAGAGGGAATGGCAACCCACTCCAGTATTCTTGCCTAGAGAATCCCATAGACAGAGGAGCCTGGCAGTCTACAATCCATGAGATTGCAGAGTTGGACATGACTGAAACGACTTAGCACACATGCATACGCACTCGCTATAAGGGAGAAATGACTTGAAAGGCTCTAAACCTGACATTAGAAGGGTAACTTAGGGTGTTTGTGTTTGTGTGTGCATGTGTGTGTGTGCTCTCAGTCATGCCCAACTCTTTACGACCCCATGGACTGTAGCTAGCAAGGCTCCTCTGTCCATGAAATTTTCCAGACAAGAATACTGGAGCGGGTTGCCATTTTGTACTCCAAGGGATCTTTCC
Organism: Bos indicus; assembly: GCF_029378745.1. Taxonomy (NCBI): domain Eukaryota; kingdom Metazoa; phylum Chordata; class Mammalia; order Artiodactyla; family Bovidae; genus Bos; species Bos indicus. The sequence continues at coordinate 13,540,293 of NC_091766.1, read as the reverse complement.
CACCCAGGTATCAAACCAACACTGGCAGGCAGATTCTTTATTGGAGCTGGTTGTTGCTGTTGTTCAGTTGCTAAGTTGTGCCTGACTCTTTGTGACCCTATGAACTGTAGCACTCCAGGCTTCCCTGTCCTTCACCATCTCCTGGAGTTTGTTCAAACTCATGTCCATTGAGTCAATGAAGCCATCCAACCATCTCATACTCTGTCATCTGCTTCTCCTTCTGCCTTCAATCATCCCCAGCATCAGGGTCTTTTGGCTATTTGCATCAGGTGGCCAAAGTATTGCAGCTTCAGCTTCAGCATCAATCCTTTCAATGAATATTTAGGGTTCATTTCCTTTAGAATTGACTGGTTTGATCTCCTTGCAGTCCAAGGGACTCTCAAGAATCTTCTCCAGCACCACATTTCTTTTTAATATTTATTTACTTAGTTGCACCTGGTCTTAGTTGTAGCACACAGGATCTTCTTTCTTCCATTATAGCATGTGGGATCTTCAGGTCCAGCACCACAATTTGAAGGCATCAATTCTTCAGCGCTCATTGGAAGTTGAGGGGTAGTTTCATTTTCAGCACCAAACCTGGGGGAACAGCTCCCTGCCTGGCACTCCTGTTAATTCTAGTACACCATTACTTCTTTACCAGTGAGTTACCTGGGAAGCCTCCACATGTCCTACAAATGGATATTACTGATCCTACTTCAGTGTAAGGGATACCAGCATAGAAGTGGAGAGATTTACACACACTCCACCTTTAGAAGGCTGAAAGATGTGGGTCTCACACAAAGGCTTCTTAATTCCAGTCTCAAGTCTCTGTAGCTCCTGAGTGAATTATTTTCTTTTGAAACCTTCTTTAGTCCCAGACGAGCAAATGCAATTAGAACCATGGATTGCTTCTTCTGGGATCTGGTGAGTCTATCCGTGAATTAGTAGAATGGAACAAGTGATTTGCAGGGGGCTTTTATATGAATATTATAGAGATAGGGTTTTCTATGAATAATAATGCATTTTTCAGACAATTTTGTAAATCTGAGCCATGGAAATATCATTCTTTTTGAAAAATGGAAATGTTCATATGACTCTATCATGAAAAGCCTCGCAAGTCAAATTTCAAGAACCTTTCTGATTTTATACCTTGACAATCAGAGTGTACATTTGCTTTTGTCTGATATTTCCATCAGGAAAATAAGTAATTAATAGTAAAGTTGCACAAGTTTCCATCTTCAAAACTAAAACAGTACTCTTGTATGCATATATATTTTGGAAATCCTCACTTGTGTAGGATGGTGGGTGGCATGATAATTCACTTATCTGTGTCATAATAAGAAACTGAAAAATAAATGAAATTTAACCTTCAGGTAATACTGTGCATCATTTTATGTGTTGATATATATATATATATACTTCATATATGTACTTAAGAGATATAGGTACATAGATACATGTCCTTAAGTATATAGATATATATACTTAAAATACAATACTGTGGTAAATGACAACTTTATGTCAGCTGGAATCTAGGCCAATTTGCAAGAAAACTACTTATAAACACAGAAGTCAATAGAAATATTATGGACACACTGAAAGGAAAATACATCTATTGAATTCATGACAATGTTTATCCTGAACAACACTGAAATGCAGGAGAATAGGACCATATAGGGATAGCAAACCCTCTGTGTTTTTTTTTTTCAGTAATAAATATAAGTTCTAATGCAAGTATTGGCTCCCCTGGTAGCTTGGACGGTAAAGCATCTGCCTACAATGCCCGAGAGCCGGCTTCGATCCCTGGGTCAGGAAGATCCCCTGGAGAAGGAAATGGCAACCCACTCCAGTATTCATGCCTGTAAAATCCCATGGACCGAGGAGCACCAGGCTACAGTCCATGGGGTCGCAAAGAATCGGACACGACTGAGCGACATTATTAAATATTTATATTTTAATATGTGAAGTGTATAATAATGATGTTAATAATAGGTAACATGAATGCAATATCAATTGACTGCCTGACGATGGTTCTCTACCCTGGCAATATGTTAATATGCCAAAAGGACCTATGGGTAGAGATTCTGGTTTAATTGCTTCTAGGCTGTACCCAGTCCATAGTTAAATTATAAAAGATCAAAAGGTAATTATAGTATGTGTATGGATGAGTCCCTTTGCTGTTTACCTGAAACTACCAGAACATTTTTTGTTAATCACCATATACACCCATGGCAGATTCATGTCAATGTATCACAAAACCACTACAATAGTGTAAAGCAATCAGCCTCCAATTAAAATAAATAAATTTATATTTTAAAAAAATTTTAATAAAATTTTTTTAAAAAGTGAAAAAAAATCACCTATACACCAATACAAAATAAAAAGTTTTTTAAAAAGGTAATTATATATATGCATTAGTATACTGTATTGGTGTTTTTCCTTCTGGCTTACTTCACTCTGTATAATAGGCTCCAGTTTCATCCACCTCATTAGAACTGATTCAAATGTATTCTTTTTAATGGCTGAATAATACTCCATTGTGTATATGTACCACTGCTTTCTTATCCATTCATCTGCTGATGGACATCTAGGTTGCTTCCATGTCCTGGCTATTATAAACAGTGTTGCGATGAACATTGGGGTACACGTGTCTCTTTCCCTTCTGGTTTCCTCAGTGTGTATGCCCAGCAGTGGGATTGCTGGATCATAAGGCAGTTCTATTTCCAGTTTTTTAAGGAATCTCCACACTGTTCTCCATAGTGGCTGTACTAGTTTGCATTCCCACTAACAGTGTAAGAGGGTTCCCTTTCCTCCACACCCTCTCCAACATTTATTATTTGTAGACTTTTGGATCGCAGCCATTCTGACTGGTGTGAAATGGTACCTCATAGTGGTCTTGATTTGCATTTCTCTGATAATGAGTGATGTTGAGCATCTTTTCATGTGTTTGTTAGCCATCTGTATGTCTTCTTTGGAGAAATGTCTATTTAGTTCTTTGGCCCATTTTTTGATTGGGTCATTTAGGAGGGTTCAGGATGGGGAGCACATGTATACCTGTGATGGATTCATTTTGATATTTGGCAAAACTAATACAATTATGTAAAGTTTAAAAATAAAATAAAATTGAAAAAAAAAGGTAATTATAAAGATGAACTAACACTGACAACCACTGTGTAACCTGGTTAGGTCTGTGAAACTAATATACCCATTTTATAGATGAATAAACTACCCCAGTGTTTGTGATATTAGTCTTTGGTTTTCTCCCTTTTGATTTTTCCCATAGTATATCTTGTTTTGACCTGGCATGAGAAATGAAGACCTGCATTGCCTTCAGGAAGCTCAATGTAGGAGAAACACAATTACTTGGTAAGAAAGAATGACTTGAAAAGGCTTTTAAAAGCTGGCATAAGAAGACCAGCTTAGAGTTTGAGACCTGGCTTTAGTCTGGAATTTCTTGATTGTTTATATGAGAGTTAGATTTGATGAGAAATCAACTCTTCACATATGTTTAGGATTAGAGACTTATTTAAGAAGTGTTACCTAGCCACTGCAAACAAAAACAAGAAAAAGCAAACTCAGCCTCAGATCTTTCTCCAAGAGCGTGTAACACTGATAGAAAAAAACCTGCAAAAAATAGGTACACAGTGTTTATTAATTATTACTGAATCACTGGTGTACCATATATTAATGTTATCTTTAAGATCAGTGATGCCATATGATTTTGCACTTCTAACAATTAGTTATTATCAAAATGTGAAGCCCATCAAGGCTAAATATTTGTGTTGGATGTGTAAGTTAAGAGACATTGATCAGACAATCTGCACATTGGAATGAGCATTTTACTCCAAGAAAGACAGATGTCAAAATTAAATAAAAAGATTTCCCTCATGGTCTAGGGGCTAAGACTCCATGTTCCCAATGCAGGGGGACCGGATTCAATCCCTGGTCAGGGAACTTGATCCCATATGCTGCAACAGAGATACCATGTGCTACAATTAAGACCTCCCACAGACAAATAAATAATAAATATTTTTTAAACCCAAATGAAGAAACATTCTAAAAGATAATTGGTATGTAAAAATGGTATCTGACTATGAATATTTGAGTTTAATTTATGTCCAGTGATTATGGGTTTTAAGTATTTAGGATTACCCTATAAATAAGGGAATTTTTGTACTGTATTTGAATAGGATAAAGTACATTTGAATGCTTTATAAGTGTACTTTAAATTTTTTTTATTAGGATATAGTTGATTCACGGTGTTGTGTTAGTTTCAGGTATACAGCAAAGTGAGTCTTTTATAAATGTCTGTACTTTTACTCTTTTTAAGATTATTTTTCCCATATAGGCCATTACAGAGTATGGAGTAGAGTTCCCTGTACAGTAGGTCCTTATCAGTCATCTGTTTTATATATAGGAGTGTATACCTGTCAATCCCAACCTTCCAATTTATCCTGTCCCCCCCAGTAACCATGAGTCTGTTTTCTACATCTGTAACTTTATTGTTTTGTAAATCAATACATTTGTACCCTTTTTTTAAGATTCCACAAATATAATATCATATGATATTTGTCTTTCTCTGTCTGACTTACTTCACTCAGTATGACAATCTCTAGGTACATGTTGCAAATGAAATTATTTTGTTATTTTTGTGGCTCAGTAATAGTCCACTGTCAGTCAGTTCAGTTCAGTTGCTCACTTGTGTCCAACTCTTTGTGACCCCAAGGACTGCAGCATGCCAGGCTTCCTTGTCCATCACCAGCTCCTGGAGCTTATTAAAACTCATGTCCATCAAGTTGGTGATACCATTCAACCATCTCATCCTCTGTCATCCCCCTTTCCTCCAGCCTTCAATTTTTCCCAGCATCAGGGTCTTTTCCAATGAGTCAGTTCTTCACATCAGGTGGCCAAAGTATTGGAGTTTCAGCTTCAGCATCAGTCCTTCCAAAGAATATTCAGGACTGATTTCCTTTAGGATGGACTGGTTGGATCTCCTTGCAGTTCAAGGGACTTTCAAGAGTCTTCACCAACACCACAGTTCAAAAGCATCAATTTTTCAGCGCTCAGCTTTCTTTATAGTCCAACTCTCATATCCATACATGACTACTGGAAAAGCCATAGCTTTGACTAGATAGACCTTTGTTGGCAAAGTATGTCTCTGCTTTTTAATATGCTGTCTAGTTTGGTCATAGTTTTTCTTCCAATGAGCAAGCATCTTTTAATTTCATGGCTGCAGTCACCATCTGCAGTGATTTGGGGGCCCAGAAAAATAGTCTCTCACTGTTTTCATTGTTTCCCCATCTATTTCCACTGTTCAGTTCAGTTCAGTTTAGTCGCTCAGTTGGGTCCGACTCTTTGCGACCCCATGAACTGCAACACGTCAGGCCTCCTTGTCCATCATCAACTCCCAGAATCCACCCAAACCCATGTCCATTGAGTCAGTGATGCCATCAGTCATTTCCACTGTAATGTACTTTAATTAGAACTATATTTTTAAGAAGGAAAATACATTTTATTCTATATTTTCCCTTCAAAAGTAGGGGGCACATAATTTGCTGTGTGTATGGACTTGTTATTTCACAATCTCCTTACTTCACTCATATTCTTTGGCCCCATGACTCTAAAATGGGTGTATAGACAAGTGAATATTCTTGGCATCAATAAAGAAGAGCTCTTAATTGAGAAACACTGCTGCATGTACTTCCGTGTTTGATACTCAAGTCTGAATACATTATGTGTGAATTGTTTGAATCCAAAGTATGGACATTTATTCAGGTTCCTGTATATTTATTTCCTGTATTAAACACTCTCTTCTTTTTCAAAAGGTGGTCCATCTACATGGAATCACAGAATCTAACAGGTGTCTCAGAATTCCTCCTCCTGGGCCTCTCAGATGATCCAAACCTGCAGCTCCTTCTTTTTGGGCTCTTCCTGTCCCTGTACCTGATGACCTTGTTTGGGAACCTGCTCATCATCCTAGTCATCAGCTCTGATCCCCACCTCCACATCCCAATGTATTTCTTCCTTTCCAGTTTGTCCTTGGCTGACATCAGTATCAGCACCACCACCATCCCCAAGATGCTGGTGAACCTCCAGACATACAACAAATCCATCACCTATAGAGGGTGTCTGACTCAGTTAACCTTTTTTTCTCTTTTTGCATTTTTGGAGAGTCTCCTCCTGACAGTGATGGCCTATGATCGGTTGGTGGCCATTTGTAACCCTCTACACTACCTGGTCATCATGAATCCCCGTACCTGTGGCGTGTTGGTCCTGGCATCATTTTTCATCAGCTTTTTGACCTCCCTGCTGCACTACTTGATGATGTTACAGCTTACCTTCTGCGCAAATGTAAAAATCCCTCATTTCTTTTGTGATCCTCCTCAACTTGTCAACCTTGCCTGTTCCAACACCTCCATCAGTAACCTATTAATCTATTTCATTGGTACATCTTCGGTAGAGTTCCACTCTTAGGAATCCTTTACTCTTATGCTCGAATTATATCCTCCATTCTAAGAGTCTCCTCATCAGATGGGAAGTACAAAGCCTTCTCCACCTGTGGCTCTCACCTGTCAGTTGTTTGCTTATTTTTTGGAACAGGCCTTGGGATGTACGTTAGTTCAACTGTCTTATCTTCCCCCAGGAAGAGTGCAGTGGCCTCGGTGATGTACACTGTAGTCACCCCTATGCTGAACCCCTTCATCTACAGTCTAAGGAACAAGGACATCAAGAGTGCCCTGTGGAGAATTATCATCAGAAAAGCCTAATTTCAATCCTCCTGTGGAGGATTTTCTGCAGAATAATCTAATCTCAACACATGTTCCATATTGTTTTGGGTTCATAAGACTGGAAAAGGCAGTAAAATCACATATATGCAACAAATGATTTGAATCTGCAGCTCCATAGTGTATATATACCTATCTGGCTTTCATCTTTCAGTCCACAAAATTTTTCCTCTTAGAATAGCTGGAAATAGTAGAATTACTTAGAATAGTAATTACTTAGAATAGTAATGGGATTGTAACATCATTTGGACACTCCATGTGAGTCATAGCCCATTCAGGATTTTGCATAGCACATCAGTATACCCTTCTCAATTTTCTTATGTATTATGTCAGACCCTTGGTCATGAGCAGTATTGTTTCTATGATTACAAAATAATAATAGCTTTTTTTGTTGTTATTTTCTGTTTTTATAGGTTTCATATTATTTGCCCCCCCACCACCACCATTTGTTAGGTGGATTTAAACCCTACCTTAAGTATATTTTTGTTTCTTAATAATGTTGTTCAGATTTTTGAGCAAGTAGGTTGACTAATTTCCTGTTTAACCAGGATATTTTGGGACTGAATTTGGACACTATAACACTGAGTTTTCAACTAGTACTTTTGGGAAATAGGATTATGATTTCCCAAGAATGATGAGAGACTACCTTCTAGAGCAAAGACAATTCTCAATTTTTCTAATAATTCTCCTTGCCATTCCATCTAACTTCTTCCTGGTCATATTACATAGTCAGACATAATACGGAAAAATAGAATGGTTCCATTTCTAGAAGGTACCAAAAGTAGTCAAACTCATACAGATAGAGATTAGAATGGTCGTTGCCAGAATCTTTGGGAGGAAGAATGGGGAGTTAGGGTTTAATGGAGACAAATTTCAGTTGGGGAAGATGGAATAGTGTTGGAGATGAATAGTGGTTTATGGCTGCAAAACCAAAAGAGGAGAGAGGGTCTGAGAGGACTCTTGTCTAATACTTGGAAATGCATTGTCCAAGGAGACACACATGCTGACAAAGCAAGAGTGGAAAAGCTTTATTGGAAAAGGGTGCTTGGGCAGAATGAAGCAGAGTAAGGGAATTCAGAACTACTCTGCCACATAGTTCACAGTTTCAGGTTTTATGGTAATGGGGTTAGTTTCTGGGTTGTCTCTGGCCAATCATTCTGACTCAGGGTCCTTCCTGGTGGCATGCATTACTCAACCAAGATAGATTCCAGCGAGAAGGATCCCAGGAGGTCAGTAGGACATATAGACTGCATCCCTACCTACTTTTGACCTTTCCCATATTCTTTCAGTTGGTCGTAGCTTTTTAGTTCTGCATCCCTTAACAGGAACTCCCATTGAAAGATAACCCAAACAAGTGGTTATTCTCATGCTTGGCCAGGGTTGGTGGTTTCAGTCAGTGGTTCCCCTAAAAATCTGCCCCCCAACCCCCTCCTCCATCAGGACTTCATACTGAAGATAACTTCTTGAGAATTGGAGCAGAGATTTTTCTTCTGTAACTGCTTTCTGTTGAGAATGAACATTGTCCTGCCTAGTAGAGTAGAAGTTTCTCTCCACCTGTTCTAAATCGAGGTATCTTATGTCTGAAACTGACATCCACCCTTGTAGTAACAAAAATTTAGCCTGAAACTGTCAGAGATATAAGTACTTGTAACAGACAGGGGCCAAACAAGAGGCCTAACAGGATGTCATCACTGTGTCCAGAAAAGGAAAGAAAAATTGGGAGTGAGGGCTACAGAGTGTATGACTTTCTTCTGATCATTTGGTGTTGAGGTAACAGGGCAGTGCTCCAGGAATCTTGCACTCAGCCTGAAGCTACCATCCTCCTCCTGGATCAGGGATACAGTTCTTCAGAACTCAAAGGTAGTGTTATATATACTCTTTGAGGAGGAACCAGCACCTTGCCCCAAGCCTGCACCACCATTTGACTGCTCCTTCCATGTTTCTGTTGGCTTTCCTTGTGGCCTAGATAGTAAAGAATCTTCCTGCAATGCAGAAGACCTGGATTCAATCCCTGGGTTGGGACGATCCCCTGGAGAAGGGAATGGCTACCCACTCCAATATTCCTGCCTGGAGAATTCCAAGGACAGAGGAACCTGGAGGATTACAGTCCAAGGGGTTGCAATGAGTCTGACATGGGACTGAGTGACTCACACTTTCACTTTCCCATGTTTCTGCATCCCCTCCCTTTCCTGATTAGCAACTGTCTGAATCTGCCCTTTGAAACTCAGGGAAGATCAAAGAGGCTGAATGAGCCTACAAATAAGAAACAGGGGATGCAGAAAGGATTTGTACTCTGGAGTCCCACAGAGTCCTCTTCAGTTTCAATTCAGGAAACTGTGCAACAATGGTTCTGGTCACTTCCTGCTAAAATGGGGCAGTTATTGTTGTTGTTGTTTACTTGCTAAATCGTGTCTGACTCTTTGTGACCCCGTGAACTGCAGCCTGGCAATCTCCTCTGTCCATGGGATTTCCCAATCAAGAGTGGGTAAAATGGGGGCATAGTTCTCCCTCAATTTGGAGAATATACACTTAATTGGAAATATTTCTGAGTTCCAAATCCTGGATCTAAGTCTTGTATGATCTCAATCCCACTTCCTTGGTTCACTATTTTGGTGTAAGATATTCAGTTAGAAGTAGTTGGAGGAGTGAAAACTGGAATTTTAACTGACAAAATAAAGTTCATTCCCTGAGATAAGCCTGAAACCCAATCTGGACCTCTCACCTTGGGGAGAATTGCAGCCAGGTAGCCAGTTGTTTACTTTTATCTAAGGAGGTTTTAACTTCCAGTGTGGTATTAACATACACATATCAGAAACTATTAGCCATTACCTGTCTCCTTTTTCTACTAATATCTGATCTAAAGCAATTTCATTTTCCAGAAAATTCTAGTTGCAAGAGGACACCTTGAACCCATAAGGTTGCAGCTACCAGCTGCCAGCAGACATTGTTTTGAGAATGGCTGGTGACATCCCAAGTCTGCCACAGCTCAGAAAACTGAAGCTCTTAGCTATACAAGGACTTTTCATAAATCATGTTCATAATGCCAACTAGTATTATTACTTTGGATGTCTGAACTACAGCTATTCCATTTTTACTTTCAATTGCATTTATCTCCTTAATGGCCAAAACAGATGTCACCATTAATGACTTCAGTACTTTTTTTCATTATGAGAAGATACAAGAATCTGAGCTCATAAAATCTTTCCTGAAAGAAACTCTCTGAAGGCCTGTTCTGCAGTTCTTCCAGAACATAAAGCACCTCATTCAAGTTCCCCACCTTGGATTCATTTCAAAATGTGTTGAAAGTCAGTGGCTGTAGTAGCCACTGACCTAATCCTAAGAGAGGCAGATGGGAAGTGCCCAGTTTTCAGTTATCAGGGCCCCTTCAGGGTAATGAATTCAACCGTGGTTTGGGGGGCATTTCATGACTCTTTTGTCCCACAACTCTAGGAGTGTTCATTCTCAGATCTGGCAGAGATTTCTCTGATAGGCCACTCAATGTGCTATTACTGGACTAGGCCTTATTAACAGTAGCTGGAAGTCTCTGGACCACCTTCTTCCTAGTCTCTTTTGGTCTAGGAAAATATTCCCTCTTGTTATTTCTTCCCCTATCTAGAATTACACTATGACAATCATCAATCTCATATGAAGTTTTATATCATCATTTTATCAGAGGCTTAGTCACACGTTTGGTAATGAAAGAAACAATTTTGTAAAAATGGGCAATATAAAAATAAGATAGCTAGCAATATTAATGAGGTCATAAGTAAGAATTTTGGTCAAGAATTGTCTTTAGAAGCAGCCCAGTATATTCGAGATCATCTGAATTTACCTGTTCTATACCAATCCTTACCTTTAAGGGAAGCTATATATTGGCATTGCCCATAAGGCATCTAGCCCAATTTCCTACTGTTATTAGACTGATTACCCCCAGCATGGTTTAACTGTCCCCAGCCTAAGGGAGTATTTAAATTTAAATGACCACAGCCTGGGTGTTAATCTCTTGGTTGTAGACCATGGGGCATCTGATCTTCATCCAAGGATACATTATTGGCTTAAGCTTCAGAAATAAACTTAGAGTATTCTTTTAATAATTTACTTAAAGTTTGCACAATGTAACATAACAGAAAGGAATTATCTGAGAAGTGAGTCTTAGTGACTACTGACTTCAATAAAGAATTAGAATTTGATATCCATTGAAACATCTCTGCTTCTCTAAAATTACCTTCATTTTTATCAAATATAATTAAATCAAGATTAACTCATCCACAAGTTAAGTCTGATTCATTGATATTGAGATATTTTCCCCTTCCTTTTTTCCTGTGTCTTTTCTACTTCTGTCTTTCTAATAAGGATATCTGTGACTACATTTAAAGGCTATCCAGATAATCTTGGATAAACTCTTTCACTGAAAAGACTCTTTTTCCAAATAAGTAACATTCACCCTGTTGTCATATAAAGTAAGATTCACAAGATAGGAAGAATAGGAAGTGGACATATTGTTTGGGGAGCTACTATTCAAACTCACTACAGAGATGTTCTGGCAGACTCATAGAAAGATCTATTAAAAACTGGCTCAGGGAAGGAAAGTCAGTTTTCTATCTTTGGGCTTCATGTCCAAGTCTAACATTTTAATTTACTGTCACCATCTTTGTGGAGAACAATCTGAGGATAAGGGCATCTCATGCAGGAGTGGATGAGTACTTAGCTCTTGTTCCTGATGATCTCTGAAGTCTTTGTCATGAAAGATAACTTTCTTTATTGTTTAATATATTAGACAAAAGTTTCCTTTTTCTTATTACAACTGAAGTCTCCTCACTGATAAATTTCAGATATCTCACAATCACCTCAACCACCAAGGATGATGACAATTTTATAGATATTGAAAGTGATTATAGTGGATGCTACTGGTGCCTCAGAAGGATGCTATTCACCAGTGACTGTGATGTGATGTGTGATGTGAACTCATTTCCCTTGCCTCATGGGAGGGATAATTCTAAGGTATGATTGTCATGGCCCTTTCCATAGTCAGACAGAAGCTAGTCTCAATTCAGGACCACAGCTTCCTTCATTCCTCCCTCAACCCCCACCCCAGCCCCCTGCCTCATCCACCTCCTGCAACTTTCCTTTTCTGAGAGTCATCACAAACAAAAGTCACTCAAACTAGAACTCCTGGGTCATACTGCTTCTATAGAACATGAGCAAAGAAATAGAGTATGGAGAATTGAAATGTTGTGACAAACATCCCAGAGCTAGACTAAAAGCAAAGTTGGGCTCTGAGTCCAAGTTGCAATAGTTTAAATATGACTCCATCTAGTCATTTTGGAGGAATTGTACAATGGAAGAATCAAGTATTCTGGTTCATCTAGGGTGCCTATCATTTTGACTTGAGAAAACCAAGCCCGCACCCCCACCCAAAGACAATGTAATCACAGAACAAAAAAAGGCAACATATCAATGAGTTTCCTCAAGGATTCCTTCTTGTCCCTGTTTCTCAGGCTGTAAATAAATGATGTAAATAAATGGGTTCATCATTTAAGGACCACAATGTATCTCAGTGAGACTACTGCAATTTTTCTGGGCAAGCCAGTAACTGCAGAACTAATGTAAACCCCATGAGCTGTTCAACAGAACAAGGAAACAACCAACAGATGAGACCCACAAGTGGAAAAGGCTTTATACTTTCTATTCATTGATGACATTCTCAAAACAGAGGAGACAATTAGAGTATACGAGAAAATGGTCCCAGAGACAGAAACACCCCAAATAAGCTACCCATGAAATGTATTAGAATGTTGTTGATGAGGGTATCAAAACAGGCCAGCTTGATGACCTGAGGAAACTCACAGAATGAGTGAAGAATTTCCAGGTCTCTGCCGAAGGACAGCCTCAGTGCCATTGGACTGTGGAGCAGGGCATTCATAATGCTAAAGAACAGAAGGAATAGAATCAGCAGAACACAGAAAGGAGGGCTCGTGATAACTATGTCCCTTCTGCATGCATGTGTGCTAAGTCACTTCAGTCATGTTTGACTACATGCAACCCCATGGACTATATCCTGCCAGGCTTATCTCTCCATGAAATTCTCCAGGCAAGAATACTGGAGTGGGTTGTCATGCCCTCCTCCAGGGGGTCTTCCTGACTCAAGGGTTGAACTTGAGTCTCTTATGTCCCCTGTATTGGCAGGCAGATGCTTTACTACGGAGCCATGTGGGAAGCCCAGACATGTACCTTAGGGGTTGATAAATGATCACATAGCAATCATAGGCCATAATAGCAAGAAGAAAATTCTCCCAACAGGTCAAAAACAGGAAAAAAGCCATTTGGGTGAGGCAGCTTGCAGAAGTGGTGCTCTCATTCTGTGCTTACTTATTGACAAGCATCTTTGGGATGGTGGTTATGCTTAAACAGATGTCAGCAAAGGAAAGATTTGAAAGAAAGTAATACATGGGTGTGCAGAGGTGGGAATCAGAGATGACAGCCAGGATGCCAAGCAGGTTTCCAAGAACAGTGACCATGTATATGGACAGGAACAGTGAAGAGGATAAGCTGGAGTTCAGGATCTTCTGCCATTTCCAGGAGAAGGAAATCTGAAACTTCTGTTTGATTTCCTGATTCCTTGTTATGAAGAAATCGGATGGAAAATATCAGGTGGAGAAACAATAAAATTTATAATCTATGGGCTAGCTGCAGCATTAAAATTACTTTGGAACTTTTTCAAAATAACCATTCTTGGGCCCTGTTCCTGATTCCCTGATGACAAACACTAGAAATAAGGACTAACAATTAACATTTTTAATAAGGTCTCTAGATGATTCTGCCAAACAATGAATTTTGAAACCCACTTCTCTAGAAAAACACTCATCTATATAATGAACCCAAGAAAATAATTGAATCTTCTCTTCTGCCTATTTCTCCCTCCACTTACTTTATTAGCCAAAATATTTTGTTAAGCACTGATAACCTCACACACTGTGGCAAATGCTGAGAGTAAAATAAAGAAATGTGTTTGTTAGCCATCTGTATGTCTTCTTTGGAGAAATGTCTATTTAGTTCTTTGGCCCAATTTTTGATTGGGTCATTTATTTTTCTGGAATTGAGCTGTAGGAGTTGCTTGTATATTTTTGAGAGTAGTTGTTTGTCAGTTGCTTCATTTGCTATTATTTTCTCCCATTCTGAAGGCTGTCTTTTCACCTTGCTGATAGTTTCCTTTGATGTGCAGAAGCTTTTAAGTTTAATTAGGTCCCATTTGTTTATTTTTGCTTTTATTTCCAATATTCTGGGAGGTGGTTCATAGAGGATCTTGCTGTGATGTATGTCGGAGAGTGTTTTGCCTATGTTCTCCTCTAGGAGTTTTATATTTTCTGGTCTTCCATTTAGATCTTTAATCCACTTTGAGTTTATTTTTGTGTATGGCGTTAGAAAGTGTTCTAGTTTCATTCTTCTACAAGTTGCCCAGCTTTCCCAGCACCACTTGTTAAAGAGATTGTCTTTAATCCATTGTATATTCTTGCCTCCTTTGTCAAAGATAAGGTGTCCATAGGTGCATGGATTTATCTCTGGACTTTCTATTTTGTTCCATTGATCTATATTTCTGTCTTTGTACCAGTACCATACTGTCTGTCTTGATGACTCTGGCTTTGTAGTAGAGCCTGAAGTCAGGCATGTTGATTCCTCCAGTTCCATTCTTCTTTCTCAAGATTGCTTTGGCTATTTGAGGTTTTTTGTGTTTCCATACAAATTGTGAAATTATTTGTTCTAGCTCTGTGAAGAATACTGTTGGTAGCTTGATAGGGATTGCTTTGAATCTATAAATTGCTTTGGGTAGTATACTCATTTTCACTATATTGATTCTTCCAATCCATGAACATGGTATATTTCTCCATCTATTATTGTCCTCATTGATTTCTTTCACCAGTGTTTTATAGTTTTCTATATATAGATCTTTAGTTTCTTTAGGTAGATATATTCCTAAGTATTTTATTCTTTTTGTTGCAATGGTGAATGGAATTGTTTCCTTAATTTCTCTTCCTATTTTCTCATTATTAGTGTATAGGAATGCAAGGGATTTCTGTGTGTTTATTTATATTGTACAACTTTACTATATTCATTGATTAGCTCTAGTAATTTTCTGGTGGAGTCTTTAGGGTTCTCTATGTAGAGGATCATGTCATCTGCAAACAGTGAGAGTTTTACTTCTTCTGGGCCAAAGAACTAAATAGACATTTCTCCAAAGATGACATACAGATGGCTAACAAACACATGAAAAGATGCTCAACATCACTCATTATCAGAGAAATGCAAATCAAAACCACAATGAGGTATCATTTCATGCCAGTCAGAATGGCTGGATCCAAAAGTCTACAGCAATAAATGCTGGAGAGGGTGTGGAAAAAAGGGAACCCTCTTACACTGTTGGTGGGAATGCAAACTAGTACAGCCACTATGGAGAACAGTGTGGAGATTCCTTAAAAAACTGGAAATAGAACTGCCTTATGACCTAGAAATCCCACTGCTTGGCATACACACCAAGGAAACCAGAATTGAAAGAGACACATGTACCCCAATATTCACCACAGCACTGTTTATAATAGCCAGGACATGGAAGCAACCTAGATGTCCATCAGCAGACGAATGGATAAGAAAGCTGTGGTACATATACACAATTGAGTATTACTCAGATATTAAAAAAGAATACATTTGAATCAGTTCTAATGAGGTGGATGAAACTGGAGCCTATTATACAGAGTGAAGTAAGCCAGAAAGAAAAACACCAATACAGTATACTAACACATATATATGGAATTTAGAAAGATGGTAACGATAACCCTGTATGTGAGACAGCAAAAGAGACACAGATGTATAGAACAGTCTTTTGGACTCTGTGGGAGAGGGAGAGGGTGGGATGATTTGGGAGAATAACATTGAAACATGTATAATATCATATATGAAACGAGTTGCCAGTCCAGGTTTGATGCATGATACTGGATGCTTGGGGCTGGTGCACTGAGATGACCCAGAGGGAGGATACAGGGAGGGAGGCGGGAGGGGGGGTTCGGGATGGGGAACATGTGTATACCTGTGGCAGATTCATGTTGATGTATGGCAAAACCAATACAATATTATAAAGTAATTAACCTCCAATTAAAATAAATAAATTTATATTAAAAAAAAAAAGAAATGTGTGTGCTCAGTCATGTCTGATCCCTCGAGACCTCATGAACTGTAGCCCGCCAGGCTCTTCTCTCCATGGAATTCTCCAGGCAAGACTACTGAGTGGGTAGACATTCCCTTCTCCAGGGGATCTTCCCAACCCAGGGATCAAATCCACATTTCCAGCATCTCCTGTGTTGAAAGGCAGATTCTTTATCACTGCACCACCTACAAAGCCCCTAAAATGAAGAAGACATTGCTGCATTTCTTCTTAATTATTATACAACTTCAAACAAAAAGAAATATAAGAATAAAATTACAAATTCTGTTTATTTATTCATAATTATGAATAAAATTATGAAGGAAGTTCATCCCTTAAGCTGGTAACTGGCATATGATTTTTTTTTTTTTAAAGCTGAGTATGAGTGAAAGGAAAAAACTGAATACATAGGCTCCTAAAACATCCAGATGAAAATAGCAATAATTTGCTAGTATTTAGAAGATAACAAGAATACTACAAGATAACACTAAATGTCAAACATCCTAGAAGGAGTGTCCCTGTAAGCAGAGGTTCTCCCTCTCCTAGTTAGTTAGTTATTGTTAGTGGCTTAGTCATGTCTGACTCTTTGTGACCCCATGGACTGTAGCCCTCCAGGCTTCTCAGTCCATGGAGTTCTCCAGGCAAGAATACTGAGTGGATAGCCATATACTTTCTTCAGGGATCTTGAGAGCCCAGGTTCTCCTACACTGCAGGCAGAATCTGAGTCACCAGGGAAGGCCTCTCAGTCTCTGGGGGTGGGGGACCACGGGGGTTGGGGAGGCAGACAAATGTGGTCTTGACAGCCCTTATTGCTTGGAAGAGTACTTAGACTCAGAACTCTGAAATTAGTGGAGTTAATTAATTAATGGAGTTAATTAATGGACTCAGACTCTACTACTTGTTTTATGAAAACAGAAACTTGTCCAACTAAATGAGTAACCTAGTATCCTCATTGAGTAATGGGAATGTTTCCTCTTGAGAAATCTGTATGCAGGTCAAGAAGCAACAGTTAGAACCGGACATGGAACAACGAACTGGTTCCAAATTGGAAAAGGAGTACATCAAGACTGTATATTGTCACCCTGCTTATTTAATTTTCATGCAGAATATATCATGAGAAATGCTGGGCTGGATGAAACACAAGCTGGAATCAAGTTTGCTGGGAGAAGTATCAATAACCTCAGTTATGCAGATGACACCACCCTTATGGCAGGAAGAGAAATGGAACTAAAGAGCCTTTTGATGAAAGTGAAAGAGGAGAGTGAAAAACCTGGCTTAAAACTCAGCATTCAAAAAAGGAAGATCATGGCATCCAGTCCCATAACTTCATGGCAAATAGATGGCGAAATAATGGAAACAGTTCAGTTCACTTCAGTTCAGTCACTCAAATCATGTCCAACTCTGCAACCACATGGACTACAGCACACCAGGCTTCCCTATCCATCACCAACTCCTGGAGACTTCTCAAACTCAAGTCCATTGAGTCAGTGATGCCATCCAACCATCCCATCCTCTGTCATCCCGTTGTTGTCCTGCCTTCAGTCGTTCCCAGCATCAGGGTCTTTTCCAATGAGTCAGTTCTTCACATCAAGTGGCCAAAGCATTGGAGATTCAGCTTCAGCATCAGTCTTTCCAATGAATATTCAGGACTGAATTCCTTTAGGATTGAGTAGTTGGATCTCCTTGCAGTCCAAGGGACTCTCAAGAGTCTTCTCCAACACTACAGTTCAAAAGTGTCAATTATTTGTTGCTCAGCTTTATTTATAATCCAACTCTCACATCCATACATGACTACTGGAAAAACCATAGCTTTGACTAGATGGACCTTTGTTGGCAAAGTAATGTCTCTGTTTTTTTTTTTTTTTTTTTTTAAACTTTACATAATTGTATTAGTTTTGCCAAATATCAAAATGAATCCGCCACAGGTATACATGTGTTCCCCATCCTGAACCCTCCTCCCTCCTCCCTCCCCATACCATCCCTCTGGGTCGTCCCAGTGCACTAGCCCCAAGCATCCAGTATCGCGCATCGAACCTGGACTGGCAACTCGCTGCTATCCAAATGTCTCTGTTTTTTAACATGCTATCTATGTTTGTCATAGCTTTTCTTCCAAAGAGCAAGCATCTTTTAATTTCATGGCTGCAGTCACCATCTGCAGTGATTTGTGAGCCCCCCAAAATAATGTCTCTCACTGTTTCCATTGTTTCCCCATCTATTTGCCATGAAGTGATGGGACAGGATGCCATGATCTTCCTTTTTTGAATGTTGAGTTTTAAGCCAGCTTTTTCACTCTCCTCTTTCACTTTCATCAAGAGACTCTTTAGTTCTTCTTCACTTTCTGCCATCTGCGTGTCTGAGGTTATTGTTATTTCTCCAGGCAATCTTGATTCCAGCTTGTGCTTCAACCAGCCTGGCATTTTGCATGATGTACTCTGCATATAAGTTAAATAAGCAGGGTGACAGTATACAGCCTTGACATACTTCTTGCCCTATTTGCAGCCAGTCTGTTGTTCCATGTCCAGTTTTAACTGTTGCTTCTTGACCTGCATACAGATTTCTCAGAAGGCAGGTAAGGAGGTCTGGTATTCCCATCTCTTTCAGAATTTTCCACAGTTTGTGGTGATTCACACAGTCAAAGGCTTTGGCATAGTCAATAAAGCAGAAGTATATGTTTTTTTCTGGAGCTTTCTTGATTTTTTGATGATACAACAGATGTTGACAATTTGATCTCTGGTTCCACTGCCTTTTCTAAATACAGCTTAAACATCTGGAAGTTCATGGTTCACATACTGTTGAAGACTCACTTGGAGAATTTTGAGCATTACTTTGCTAGTGTGTGAGATGAGTGCAATTGTGAGGTAGTTTGAACATTCTTGGCATTGCCTTTCTTTGGGATTGGAATGAAAACCGGCTTTTTCTAGTCCTGTGACCACTGCTGAGTTTTCCAGATTTGCTGGCATATTGATTGCAGCACTTTAACAGCATCATCTTTCAGGATTTGACATAGCTCAACTGGAATTCCATCACCTCCAGTAGCTTTGTTTGTAGTGATGCTTCCTATGACTTTGCATTCCAGGATGTCTGGCTCTAGATGAGTGATCACACCATTGTGGTTTCTGGGTCATGAAGATCTTTTTTGTATAGTTCTTCTGTGTATTCTTGCCACCTCTTCTTAATAGCTTCTGTTTCTGTTAGTCCCACACTGTTTCTTCCTTTATTGTGCCCATCTTTGCATGAAATGTTCCCTTTGTATCTCTAATTTTCTTGAAGAGATCTCCCATTCTATTGTTTTCCTCTATTTCTTTGCACTGATCATTGAGGAAGTCTTTCTTATCTCTCCTTGCTATTCTTTGGAAATCTGCATTAAAATGGGTATACCTTTCCTTTTCTCCTTTGCCTTTAGCTTCTCTTCTTTTCTCAGCTATTTGTAAGACCTCCTCAGAAACAGTGACAGACTTTATTTTCTTGGGCTCCAAAATCACTGCAAATGGTGACTTCAGCCATGAAATTTAAAGATGTTTACTCCTTGGAAGAAAAGCTATGACCAACCTAGACAGCATATTAAAAAGCAGAGACATTACTCTGCTGACAGAGGTCTGTATAGTCTAAACTATGCTTTTTCCACTAGTCATGTATAGATGTGAGAGTTGTACCATAAAGAAAGCTGAGCACTGAAGAATTGACGCTTTTGAACTGTGGTTTTGGAGAAGACTCTTGAGAGTCCCTTGGACTGCAGGGAGATCAAGCCGGTCAGTTCTAAAGGAAATCAACCCTTAATATTCATTGGAAGGACTGATGCTGAAAATTGAAGCTCCAGTACTTTGGCCACCTGATGCAAAGAATCAATGACTCATTAGAAAAGACCCTGATGCTGGGAAAGGTTGAAGGCAGGACAAGAAGGAGATGACAGAGGATGAGATGGTTGGATGACATCACCAACTCAATGGACATGAGTTTGAGCAAGCTCCAGGAGTTGGTGATGGACAGGGAAGCCTGATGTGCTGCAGTATACAGGGTCGCAAAGAGTCTGACATGAATGACTGAACTGAGCTTTTCTAGCATCAGGGTCTTTTCCAATGAGTTAACTGTTTGTATCAGGTGGCCAAAGTGTTGGAGCTTCAGCACCCATCCTTCCAAGGAGTACTCAGGGTTGATTTCCTTTAGGATACACTGGTTTGATCTCCTTGCAGTCCAAAGGTCTCTCAAGAGTCTTCTCCAGCACCACAAATCAAAAGCTTCAATCTTTCCATACTCAGCCTTCTTTATAATCCAAGTTTCACATCTGTACAAGACTACTGGAAAGACCATAGGTTTGACTATGTGGAATTTTGTCAGCAAAGTGATGTCTTTGCTTTTTATTATGCTGTCTAGGTTTGTCATAGCTTTCCCTCCAAGAAGCAAGTGTATTTTAATTTAATTTCATTCATATACTGATATCCTAATATTTAGAATATGACTGTATTTGAGATAAGATCTTTGAAGAGGTAATTTGGTTAAAATGGAATCATTAAGGTGAACCTTAATTCAACGAGAGATTTGCATACATGCATACAGAGGAAAGACCACATGAAGAGAATATGGCCAGCTACAAGCCAAGAAAAATGGCCTCAAAAGAAACCAGTCTTGCTGACACCTTCATCTAGGCTTCCAATCTCCAGAACTGTGACAATAACTTTGTTATTAAGCCACCCAGTCTGTGCTACTCTGCTATGGCAGCACTAGCTTCCTGGGGGCTCAGATGGTAAAGAATGCCTGGGAGACCTGGGTTCAGTCCCTGGAGTGGGAAGACCCCCTGGAGAAGGGCATGGCAACCCACTCCAGTATTCTTGCCTGGAGAATTCCCATAGACAGAGGAGCCTGGTGGGCTGCAGTCCATGGGGTCACAAAGAGTCAGACATGACTAAGTGACTAAGCACACAGCACAGCAAACTAATACATTGTACAGACCCCTTCACCACCAGCACAAGATTTAAAGTAAACATCTGAACATTTTATAGCACCCATGTTTGTGAGGGGGAGGATTTCTACTCAGGAGAAAAATGGGTCCTGCCATTATAGAGAGAGTGTATGATCCCAGTGGAAAAAGTCCTTGGTGAGAATTCATACAAACATATATGTGAACATGTCAAAAACAGAGTCAGAGTTTGTTGGGGGTCACGAGGGTCTTGGTTTTAATCTTATGTCTCTCCTCACTGCTTCTACTGTAAGAAATTATAGTGTAACAATATTAAAGAGACTTTGTGTTACCTGGCTGACATCACTGAAGTATGGTGCTTGATATATCTCCTGTGGATCTTGAAGGCAGATCTGTCCTTAGAAGGACCAGACAAACTGATTGAGGCAACGGGCTCCAGGTCAAGAAAGATCATCTCTGGAAGGAGGTTCACGTGTCCTGCTTCCTTACTGAGCAAGGACCGTTGAGTGAGGTGGTCACAGGGAGACTCTTGCAATCTCTGCATCCCTGGGGATCAATAACTAAAGCTCCTCATTAGACAAGCTATTTTAGTGTCATGCTGATCCCTGGACCTTCCAGATCAAGACTCTAGAATGGATGAGTTCATGATGGCCAATGTCTGACCCTCTGAGGCAAGGTAGCTGCACACCATCTACTTCTTTCCACTTCTGTTTGGACAGCTTTGTTTCAATCAACATAGGTAGTTAATTCCTTTTCAGAGTTCATATCCACCTTTTCCAATTTTGCCACAATAATTTCATTGTATATTTCCTTTTTCTTAGTTTATTGAGAAATAATTAACACACATCATTGCATAAGTTTGAGGTATACAGCAGATAATTTGATTTACATATATTATGAAGTGATTATCACAACAAGTTCAGCTAACAGTCATAATCAAGAGATACAATAAAAAGACAGAAAAAAGAAGGAAAATACATTTTCTTACTTTAAAGATTAACTACTTTCCTATATATCGTACGTCAGTGTTAACTGTGTCATCATGTTGTACATTGCACCCCTAGTGTTTATTTATCTTTTCTGAGGTGTAAATGATTTACATTATTAGATTAGTTTCAGATGTACAATGTAGTCATTCAAAATTTTTATAAATTAATCTGCATTTAAAGTTATTATATATTTTATGGGGGTATGTGTTGTGTTGGTTTCTGCTGTACAATGAAGTGAATTATCAAATATTGGCTACATTTACAATACAATACATCCCTGTAGCTAATTTATTTTATACATAGTAGTTTGTACCTTTTAAGCCCTTGCCAATTTCTTGCCTCTCCTACCTTCTTCTTCCCACTAGTAACAACTGGGTGGTTCTCAATATCTGTGAGTCTGTTTAATTTTGTTACATCCACTCAGGCATTTTATTTTTTAGATTTCACATGTAAGTGATAGCATACTTTATTTGTCTTTCTCTCTGTGACTAATTTCACTATCATAGTAACCCCCAAGTCCATTCATGCTGTAGCAAATGGCAATATTTCATTCCTGTCTATGGCTGAGTAATATTGTATATATATATATGCAATATATATATATACATATACATATATATATATATACATGCAATATATATACATGAAAGTGTGAAATTGTTAGTCTCTCAGTTGTGTCTGACTCTTTGTGACCCCATGCACTGTAGCTCACAATGTGCCTCTGTTCATGGGATTTCCCAGGCAAGAATACTGGAGTGGGTTGCCATTTCCTTCTCCAGGGGATCTTCCTGACCCAGGGATTGAACCTGGGTCTCCTTTATTGCAGGAGTTTTCTTATATGTATTATTTATATATAACTCATTTATATACATATAGTCAATTACCCATTACATATTCTTGCCTCTTTTGTTGGATATCAATGATCCACATATGATCTATGCTACAGAATGTCCATGCACACTTGAAAAAAATGTATATTCTGCCACTTACAAATGGAATATTCTACATATATCTATTAACTATTATTTTGCCTCGCTCTATAAACACAAGGCCAAGGTAGATGGCACAACCACAGAAAAGAAGATGTCCCATTGATGAGTTTTCTCAAGGCTCCCTTCATGTCCCTGTTTCTCAGGCTGTAGATAAAAGGGTTCATCATCTGAGAAACCACAATGTACATAACTGAAGCCACTGCAGTCTTCCTGGATGAGCCAGTCAGGATAGAACTTATATAAACTCCAAAACCTGTCCCATAGAATAAGGAAACAACTGACAAGTGAGACCCACAGGTGGAAAAAGCTTTCAGCTTTGCACCCGCTGATGGCATTCTCAAAACAGAGGAGACAATTTGAGTATAAGAGAAAATGATGCCAGAGAGGGGAACGACACCAAATATGCTACCCACCAAATATAACAAAAGGTCATTGATGTGGGTATCAGAACATGTTAGCTTGACAACCTGAGCAAGTTCACAGAAAAAGTGAGGGATTTCCAGGTTCTTACAAAAGGACAGCCGCAATGCTGTCAGACTGAGGAGCAGAGCATTCAGAATGCTTAGCAACAGTGAGAATATAATCAGCAGGCCACAGGTTTGTGGGTTCATGATAATTGAGTATCTTAAAGGGTGACAAATGGCCACATAACGGTCATAAGCCATGACAGTAAGGAGAAAATTTTCCAGAAAGGCAAAAACCATGACGAAGCACATCTGGGTGAGGCAGCCTGAATATGTGATGCTCTGATTTCGTGCTTGGATGTTGACCAGCATTTTGGGGATCGTGGCTGTGCTCATGCAGATGTCAGTAAAGGACAGGTTGGAGAGGAAGAAGTACATGGGGGTGTGGATGTGGGGGTCACAGCTGACAGCCAGGATGATGAGCAGGTTTCCCAGGAGAGTGATCAGGTACATGGACAGAAACAGGAAGAAGATGTGGAGCTGTAGTTCTGGATCATCTGTCAATCCCAGGAGATAAAAATTGGAAACATCTGTTTGATTTCTGGTTTCCATATTGTTGATGAATCTGAAGGAAAAATGGAGTGAAAATAAAATAAAATGAAGGGTCCCCAGGTGAGCAGCAGCAGCCCTTGGGAACTGATTAGAACTGCAAATTCTTGGTATCACTGTAGGTTTACTGCTGATAAACTCTAGGGGCAAGGGCCAGAAATTCAAGTTTCAACAAACCCACCAGATGAATTTGATATATGATAAAGTTTGAAAAAACAGTGCTTAAATTTGAACATAAAGAAATAAAATTCTATGTATATTGTAAATCCAAGAGATCATTTAAATATTTCCCTTTGCTAATTTTCCCCTCCATCATCACATTTCACACTTTGTTGACTTTTATTTTTATTGATCACCAACAGCCCTGGGATTTCTTTGGAAGGAATGATGCTAAGGCTGAAACTCCAGTACTTTGGCCACTTCATGCGAAGAGTTGACTCATTGGAAAAGACTCTGATGCTGGGAGGGATTGCGGGAAGGAGGAGAAGGGGATGACAGAGGATGAGATGGCTGGATTGCATCACCGACTCGATGGACGTAAGTCTGAGTGAACTCCAGGAGTTGGTGATGGACAGGGAGGCCTGGTGTGCTGCGATTCATGGGTTCACAAAGAGTCGGACACTACTGAGTGACTGAACTGAACTGAACTGAACTGAACACTTTTTCACACCTTGTGCCAAATGCTGAGGCTGAAATAAAGAATAAAATGTGACATTTCCTTCAGAATCATTTCTTGCCTCAAACACGCAGAAAGATGAGAATGCATATATCTAATCTGTCTTGTGGAGTGTGGTGCCCCGAACTTAACATACCTCAAAATGACTTGAGGGGCTTATCAGATTATAGATGGGTTATCAGATCTAAGTTACATTTATCATATCTGAGTTATAATATATCTCTATTCATCCATGCGAACACTTAGGTAAGATGAGGTTGTATCAAGGTTACGAAATACACAGTGGATAGAAAATATTAAGTCTGAGCTCAGATCTTCTCACCACTGAGTTGACTCTGGATAGTATAGAATTAGCATTCCCAAACCAACACTCAGATTTTATAATTTCCCTTTAACAGTTTAATATTTTCATCTTGAAAACATGCCAGATCTTTTCTCCTGCCTATAATATATGTTCGTCTCTACCCATGAAGTATTGTGTAACAGGTCACGGCATCTATACAGGTATATGCTCTGCACCTGAGCAAAGACTAGAAATGACATATATCCTCACCCATAACAATTTTTTACTTGACCTTTTCATAAAACCAGATCTTTATTTTTGGTAGTTTATAAATGTCAAAAGTAAGATTCATTTACAATAGTAACAAAATAGAATACTTTTAGAAAAGATGTTGATTATGTTTGAGTTTGATGTTTTATTGTGTCAATTTTCACTTTAAAAAAGAAAATGTCATGTAGATTCCTTCATGATATGCAACTCATCTGCATTAGCAATTAATTCTAACAGAAGCTGGACAAATATCACATTCTGTGTTTCATCCTAGGGGGATTTCTTCCCCTAAGATGATAGGTGAGATATCATTAAAAAAAAAAACAGCTAGATGAGAGAGAATTAAATGCATAAGCTTTAAAAAATAGATTAAAATAGCAAAGATTTGGGCTTCCCAGTTGGCTCAGTGGTTAAGAATCTGCCTGCCAAAGCAGGAGCTGTAGGAGACGCAGGTTTGATCTCTGGATTGGGAAGATCCCTTGGAAGAGGAAATGGCAAGCCACTCCAATATTCTTGCCTGGGAAATCCCATGGACAGAGGAGCCTGGTGGGCTACAGTGCATAGGGTCACAAAGAGTCAGACACAACTGAAGAGACAGCATGCCTGCAGAGCAACAATTTTTGGTCCTTAGAAGACAGGAAACTACAAGCTAAGACAGATATATGACACTTCAAAAATATTCAGGCATTGAAACTTCCCTAGTGATCTACCTCCTAATGTAGGCAAGGTGGGTTCCATCCCTGGTCTTGGAACTAAGATACATCATGCCATGCAGCAACTAAGCCTGTGCACCATAACTCCTGAGCCCACCGCCTCTAGAGGCTCCTGTTGCAACAAGCAAAGTTTGTGCACCACAGGGAAAAGCCCACATGCCACAACTAGCAACAAAGAGTCCAGCACTGCAGCAAAGACCCAGTGAAGGCAAAATAAAAATTGTATAGCTGAGCACCAAAGAATTGATGCCTTCAAACTGTGGTGCTGGAGAAGACTCTTAAGAGTCCCCTGGACAGCAGGGAGATCAAACCAGTGAGTCCTAACGAAAATCAACACTAAATATTCATTGGAAGCTCTGATGCTGAAGCTGAAGCTCCAATACTTTGGTCATCTGATGGAGTCAACTGGTTGGAAAAGATCCTGATGCTGGGAAAGATTGAGGGCAAAAGGAGAAGAGGGTGGCAGAGGATGAGATGGTCAGATAGCATCACTGACTCAATGGACATGAGCAAATTCCAGGAGATGGTGAAGGACAGGGAAGCTTGGAGTGCTGCAGTCCATGGGATCACAAAGAGTTGGATACGACTGAGTGACTGAACAACAACATATATATTCAGGCACCCTACAGGATTATAAAACAATAGTCTTCCGCAGTTGGGGGAGACAGATGTGGCTATGTCAGTCCTTATTAGCTGGTATATTATTTAGGCTCAAATACTATGAACTTAATCCAGGACCAGTACTTTCTTTGAGAATTCAAAAATTGTTCAACTGTGTAAGAAACTTCAATGTACTCATTTGTTTAGTGGGAGCTATTATAAAATATTATGGAATATTGAAATGATGAGAAATGAATAAAGAGCCATCAGCATAATACTCAGCATATGAGACCTTTGTACCCACCTATCCTATTTTAAAATTTTCTTCATGAACAAAGGCACCTGTCTCATTACACTCCTAGGAAGGAAGCAGTGATCAGATTAAAAGAATACAATAGAAAGGGGGAATGAATATTGTTCCATGGCAACTGAAAATTTCAGAGATGTGTTATGAGCTTAAACTCTAGTTAGAAATCATTATCACATAGAAAAGATATGAAGGAAATATTGATGATATCCATGTTCATTGGCCATGGACACATGATGAAATAGATAGAAATTAAAATGAAATAAATGATAAAATAAATCAGATACTCAAATTAGTACCAATTATGAAAATGTTAAGATAATTTTTTTAATGACAAAGCCTACAATTTTAGAAAATTTAAAATATATATTGAACACTTACAAGTAATAATCCACAACAAATATAAACCTGGAGGATTATTCAAGCAAAGAAATACAGAAATAAGTACAAGCAGCATTCCCATCTTGTGAAAAGTACCAAATTCCCACACATCACAGTCCTCATTCTAGGTGTTTTATTGCAATAAATAACACAGACGTATATGGAGTCCCCATATCATGTGTTAGAAAATCTTGATGCTTTTCCTTTCTCAAGAGAACCACTAAATGAATTACATTATACATTATTCTTCAACAATTTTTACTGTAAGCAGGTTTATTGTTTTGTGAACAATTGCATTGTACTGCATTTTGAAGTTTTATATAGTTAGGACCACATGCTGCTGCTGCTAAGTCATTTCAGTCGTGTCCAACTCTGTGCGACCCCATAGACGGCAGCCCACCAGGCTCCCCCATCCCTGGGATTCTCCAGGCAAGAACACTGGAGTGGGTTGCCATTGCCTTCTCCAATGCATGAAAGTGAAAAGTGAAAGTGAAGTCACTCAGTCATGTCCGACTCTTAGCGACCCCATGGACTGCAGCCTACCAGGCTCCTCCATCCATGGGGTTTTCCAGGCAAGAGTACTGGAGTGGGCTGCCATTGCCTTCTCCTAGTATATGTCATTTACAATTGGTGTTCTTGTGTAATTTACCTTCTCTTTGTTGTTGATATTTTTAATCGCTTTTCATTAATTTTAATTACCAGAGAGTATTTCACTATGTTGTTGTGTGTGTGCTCAGTCATGCAGTCGTGGCCAACTCTTTGAAACCCCATGGATTGTAGCCCCTCAGGCTCCTGTGTCCATGGGGATTCTCAAAGCAAGAATATTGGAGTGGGTTGCCATTTCCTCCTCCAGGGGATCTTCCCAACCAGTGATCAAAACCAAGTCTCCCACATTGCAGGCAGATTTTAAGACTATATTATTACATCATACTTTATTTCTCTGTTTCCTAACTCATAGGTGTTATGGTTAATACATTTGTCTTACGTATGTTTGTGAACACATGCACAATATAAAACAATGCGAGGGGGAACACTATCACATTCAAGATGATTTTGACTCTCAGGAGGAGGGAATAAGATCTGAAGGGGATACAAAATGGATGCCTTTTGTATGTGTATTATTTTCTTACATTATATTTAAGACCTGAAGTTGGGAACAGAATGTCACCATTTTAAAGTTTCAAAGGAGTTTAAGGATTGTTATATTTTTTAAAAGGTGTTATACTATCTTTGCTGTCCATGTATTACATTCTTGCAAATTTTATAGATACAGGTTTTCTAGGAGGACAGCCAGCTAAGGCTCCATGTGTCTCTACTTATCCCTTGTGTCTTTGCAGCCCAAGTACAGCAATAAAGCAAACGAACTTCTGTGCAGTGGTATTTGAAGAACCAGAAAGGGAAATAAAGGAAAAACTGACCAAATCTCTTCCCCACAACCACCACGGCATTCAAGCAAATGTCAGAAAATTTTGTGAGGCATCAGGTTTGAGAAAGACATATTTCTGCTTAGGAGAATAAAGAGTATATAAAGACTTCTTCCATTTTTAGAGGAAATAGAAGACCAGCAGATTGAGAACTGGGTGAGCATTGGTACAAACTTGTCAACAAAAAGACAGGTTGTCTGGAATCTCATAGGACACTTCATCCTGACCATTACATGCTTGGACTCTGCTCATTGTGTCCCTTAGATAAATTTTTAGTAAAACACCTTTTCCTGTTACCAAAAAAAAAAAAAAAAATCCCCAAATCATTAACTAAGGGACTTTACCTGACTGGCATCAGTGTGTAACAGTGCTTGACATGACATGATGCTCGGATATTGGAGACAGATGAACTGTCCTCAGGAAGGGCAGACAGAGCATGTGAGACCTTGAACTCCTAGTCAAGAAGGATCACCTCTGAAAGCTGGTTCAGGTGTGCCTTTCCTAGGAAGGCAAGGGCTGTTTCATATCACAGGCTGACGGCTAACCATAGCTATACCCCTGGGGATCAATAACCAAATTCCTCATTAGACAAATATTTTTGGTGCCATTCTGATCCCTGGGCTGTACAAATCCTTAAAGACCACAGCAGTACAAGAGAGAATTTCATGATGGATAATCCTTGACTTTCTTAGGCCAAGTGTACGCCATGTATTCTATCCACCCATTCATATACACCTGCATTTCACATATAAACATTCATTTCCTAATTAATTCCAGGCTTCATTCCTATTGTTTGCTGGGGGAGGGGGGGTGGACACGGAATTGTGTTTTATTTATTTATTTTTTCGTGGGAAGGCATTATATTTTAAATATAGCAATGTGAACCTGTTAATTCCAAACTCCCAATCTATTCCTTATTAATGTTACATAAAAGGCATCTCTATTTAATTTATAAAATCAGAAAGCCTGATTCCAATTTTAAGTGTAGAAACCTATTTTACATATTGGCCAAATAATATATTTATAAACAATTAAGATATCAGAGATCAAATTGCCAACATTTGGAGGATCATAGAGAAAGCAAGGGAATTTCAGAAAAACATCTATTCTGTTTCACTATAGCCTTTGACTGTGTGTATCATAACAAACTGTGAAAAGCTCTTAAAGAGATGGGAATACCAGACCATCTTATCTGTCTCCTAAGAAACCTGTATGCAGGTCAAGTAGCAACAGTTATAACCCTGTATGGAACAACTGATTGGTTCAAGATTGAGAAAGGAGTAAGACAGGGCTGTCTGTTGTCACCCTGTTTGTTTAACCTATACACTGAGCACATCATGAGAAATGCCAGGTTGGACGAGTTACAAGCTGGAATCAAGATATGCAGATGATACCACTGTAATGGCAGAAGGTGAAGAGGAACTAAACAGCCTCTTGATGAAGGTGAAGAAGGAGGGTGAAAAAGCTGGTTTAAAGCTAAATATTAAAAATCTAAGATCATGGCATCCAGCTGCATTACTTCATGGCAAATAGAAGAGGAAAAGGTAGAAGTAGTGACAGATTTCCCCTTTCTGGGCTCTAAAATCACTGTGGATGATGGCTGCAGCCATGAAACCAGAAGACAATTGTTTTTTGGCGGGAAAGCTATGACAAATCTAGACAGGGTGTTGAAAAGCAAAGACATTACTCTGTTGACAAAGGTCCGTATAATCAAGGCTATGATCTTCCCAGTGGCCACATATGGTTGTGAGAGCTGGATGGTAAAGAAGGCAGAGCACCAAAGAATTGACGCCTTCAAACTGCGGTGCTGGAGAAGATTCCTGAAAGTCTCTTGGACAGCAAGAAGATCAAACTAGTCAGTCTTAAGAAAAATCAATTCTGAATACTCATTAGAAGAACTGATGCTGGAGATGAAGCTCCCATATTTTGGTCATCTGATGTGAACAGCCGACTCATTGGAAAAGTCCCTGATGCTGGGAAAGATTGAGGGCAGAAGGAGAAGAGGGCATCAGAAGATGAGATGGATGGGTGGCATCACCAATGAAATGGACATGAACTTGGGCAAACTTTGGGAGACGGTGAGGGACAGGGAGGCCTGGTGTGCTGCAGTCCATGGGGTCAAAAAGAGTCAGACATGACTGGGTGACTTAACAACAACAACAAGATGTTGTAACATTCAAACAATTAGAGATATTTCATCTTTAGATACATTGATGTTTTCTTAATTTTTGTTGTCTGTATTTTACCCAGCAAAATCTAATCTATTCTCAGTGATGCATTGTGACTGTGATCAGTATATACAGATTTCATAATCTCTTTTTAGACTTTAATAACCAATCTTTCCAATTTTTACACAATAGAGTCAATGTATTTTCCTTTAATTGAATTGTAGTTCTTCATTTTCAGTTGTATTGTGATAAAAAACAAATCACTGAAAGGCACTAGTGTGCAGTTTTGTCTATTAGTTCA
The DNA here is from genome assembly GCF_029378745.1 of Bos indicus. Lineage (NCBI taxonomy): Eukaryota > Metazoa > Chordata > Mammalia > Artiodactyla > Bovidae > Bos > Bos indicus. Next base: position 13,509,304 of record NC_091766.1, on the reverse strand, counting down.
CATGAGATTTCATCCATTACTTGAGTTGTGAATGGTGCTCCATTCAATATTCACTTAAAAACATTTTTCTTTAGAAACTTCAGTATTTTCCTTTGTTCGTTAATTTATCTTCATTCTAACTCTTTCTATATGAATTTACTTTTTTAATTTTAATTTTATATTTTAAAAGTTTTATTGGAATATAGTCAATTTACAAAGTTGTGTCAGTTTCAGGCGTACAGCTGCTGCTGCTAAGTTGCTTCAGTTGTGTCCGACTCTGTGTGACCCCATAGATGGCAGCCCACCAGGCTGCTCTGTACAGCAAAGTGATTCAATTATATCAGAGCATTGAATTCAGAAGGTTGGGTATGGCACTCAAAAATGTGCCCTTCTAGGGCTTCCCTTGGAGAAGGCAATGGCACCCCACTCCAGTACTCTTGCCTGGAAAATCCCATGGGCGGAGGAGCCTGGTAGGCTGCAGTCCATGGGGTCACTAAGAGTCAGACACGACTGAGCGACTTCACTTTCACTTTTCACTTTCATGCGTTGGAGCAGGAAATGGCAACCCACTCCAGTGTTCTTGCCTGGAGAATCCCAGGGACGGGGGAGCCTGGTAGGCTGCCGTCTATGGGGTCACACAGAGTCAGACACGACTGAAGTGACTTAGCAGCAGCAGCAGGGCTTCCCTGGTGGTCCAGTGGTAAAGAATACGCCTGCCAGTGCAGGAGACACAGGTTTGATCCCTGATCCAGGAAGATTCCACATGCTGTGGAACAACTAAGCCCATGCACTACAACTACTGAGCCTGTGGTATACAGCTTGGAAGCCACAACAATTGAACCCAAGTGCTGCAGCTACTGAAGCCTGTGCGCCATACAGCCTGTGCTCTGCAGCAACAGAAGCCACTGCAATGAGAAGCCTGAGCACCGCAACTAGAGAGTAGCCCCTGTTCACTGCAATCAGAGAAAAGCTGACACACATCAGTAAAGACCCAGCGCAGCCAAAAATAAACAAACAATTTTTTAAAAATGCGCCTGTCTAAAAATGTTCCTACAGTCTTTTGGACTCTGTGGGAGAGGGAGAGGGTGGGATGATTTGGGAGAATGGCATTGAAATATGTATAATATCATATATGAAACGAGTCACCAGTCCAGGTTTGATGCACGATACTGGAAGCTTGGGGCTGGTGCACTGGGACTACCCAGAGGGATGGTATGGGGAGAGAGGAGGGAGGAGGGTTCAGGATGGGGAACACATGTATACCTGTGGCAGATTCATCTTGATATATGGCAAAACCAATACAATATTGTAAAGTTAAATAAAATTTAAAAAAATAATAATAATAAAATAAAAATGTTCCTAAATGTTGATGTTGCTACTTTGATGGTCACACATGAGGACCACTCTTCCAAAGCATTGACCACTATGGAGCATGGATAATTAACTCATCCATTGGTTTGTACATACCCAGTATACTTCCTGAGCAGATGGTGACCCAGATCATCATAGCTCTGCTGGCAGTTCAAATCCATGAGTGAATTAAGCCTCTTCATTGTCAATGGATCCTTAAAAATCTGCTCTTCTAACTTTATTTTCATTTCTATGCCCTACCATTTGAGTTCTTATCACAAAATCTGTGTTCTAAATTTTCTGATTAACAGTAAAATTACTAGAAATCATAATACTGAAATGGGCTTCCCTGGTAGCTCAGCTAGTAAAGAATCCATCTGCAATGCAGGAGACTCTGGTTCAATTCCTGGGTCGGGAAGATACACTGGTGAAGGGATAGGCTACCCACTCAGCATTCTTGGGTTTCCCTGTGGCTCAGCTGGTAAAGAATTCGCCTGCAGTGCAGGAGACCCGGGTTCGATCCCTGGATTCTATCCCTGGGTTGGGAAGATCCCCTGGAGACAGAAAGGCTACCCACTCCAGTATTCTGGCCTGGAGAATTCCATGGACTATCCATGGGGCCACAAAGAATCAGACATGACTGAGTGACTTTCAATTCACTTTCACTTTCATAATACTGAAATAATCATTATTATATTCTACCACCACCACTAATAACAAGAGTTATGGCTATTGTTAGGCAGCTATCTCAGCATCTACTTATGTTAGCTAATTTCATTCTTTCCATACACCTATAAGTTGGGTGCTTTTCTCATGCCCCACTTTACCATAATTTCACTTAAGTATAAGGTAAGTTTATGTTATACATACATGGGTTCATGGTGCTTTTGAAGTGGTGAAGGGATTTGAACTCAGGCTTCCAGACTTTAGAGTTGACCTCATGCCACCATGTAATATGACCTCAGAGTAGAAAAGGATTATGTGACCTGAAGAGTCGATCAGATTCCATCACTTACCTTTTGAAAACTTCCAATTGAGTAAAGTCCCAAATAGTTTTTCTGATTTTCAAGATCTCATTTCTGGCCACAAAGATGTTGAGTTATTGGGCTGAAAGCATCCAAGAGGATTCACACTCAGGACCTGAGGTCAAGATTAGAATATGTTACCTGCAACTCCAAGCTCTTATGACTATGGTCATAATATATGTGAGATAAACCACATGACTTTGTTAATGAGACTATCTTTCCCCCCAATTACTTGAAGATAAGAATATTTTTCTCATGATGTGAAAAAGTAGCACTTTTTTTTTTTCTTTTCAAAACACAGCAATTGGAGAAGGAGCAACATGCATAGGGTTTCGGGGGGAAAACTGAAGGAAAAAAAGCAATAATTTGTTAGTTTCTAATTTCTTAAAATGAGAAAAACTCAATCTGCCAACACAAACATCCAGAAAGGCTGAGCTTTGTTTTTTTTCTTTTCCATTATTGTTTTTTAAGGGATATTGAATATAGTTCCCTGTGCTACACAGTAGGGCCTTGTTTATTCATTATATTTAATATATACACTAGTTTGCATCTGCTGATTCAAATTCCCAGTCCATCCCTCCTCACCCTCCATCACCAGGATTCAGATTTCATCTTTTCAGCCCTCTCTTGACATCTCACCACCTTGCACTGATAGAAGTCAGTTGTCCTGTTGTCAGAAGCCCATTTGATAAGAAACTAAGGGAGTCCTCTGGCCCACAAAGGATTCAATCTTACCAATAGCCATGTAAGGGAGTTGGCATTCAGATACTCTTCCAGTCAAGATTTGACAAGACTATATAGCCCAGGCCCACATTTTGAATGTAGACTCTCTGAGACACCTAGAAGTATTTAAGCAAAATAATAGAATGCATCACAATAAACAGTGTGCAATATAACAACATACACCAACTGAGCAGAAAAAGTAGAGCTAAATTTTAAACTAATTGAATTGAAATATTTTAAATTTCAACAGAATTAGAACTAGAATTGGAACTGTCACTCAAAATAGCAAGAACCATAAATTTCCAAGGCATAAATTCCAAAACCCCATAACAGGACTGTTAAAAAAAAAAAAAAAAAACAGTAGTAAGCTCTCAGAGATATAAATCTTAACTAGGGAAACAGAAATACTATCAGAATTTTGGTATGGAAGACATGCGTATGTGTGGGTGAAGTTGCTTGAATAGTGTCTGACTGTTTGCGACCCCATGGACTGTAGCCTGCCAGGCTCCTCTGTCCATGGCATTCTCCAGGCAAGAATACTGGAGTGTGTTGCTCTGCCCTCCTCCAGGGGATCTTCCCGACCCAGGATTGAACCCACATCTCTTGTGTCTCTTGCATTGGCGGGCTGGTTCTTTACCACTAGCACTTCTTGGGAAGCCCATGGAAGGCATAAATCTCTCTAAATTATATGACTAATCAAATATTTACAGATATAAAATCACATATTGCTTTCTTTCATTGAAGAAATAAGTGTGTGAATTTTATAGTGAAATAAACAACTTGGAACTCAAAGGTAAAAAGTAGAGGTCAACCTCTTCTTGGGAGTCAGAAGGGTCTAGGTCCTTCCTTATACATTCACTTTTCTCCTTTTTTTCTTCCATAAAGTTAGCAAATCCTCAGAGACTGAGAGGCCATGGGCCAATTTGGCTAATTATCTTCTAGCTGCATGGAGGTCTCCAGGCTGCATCACTGTAAATAATCAAACTGTGGTTCCCAGCCCTTCAGTTAGCCAGCTCCAGTCCAGTGGGTTCTATATCTGTGTTTCTCATTCTCCTGGAGATGTTGTCTGCACCAGGAAGCACATACCTGAGACTGTCTTCCTGCATGTTCTGAGGACAAACTCTCAGCCCTTATCCAACACCAGGTAGGGGAGATGTAAGACATCTGCATCCCTTAGTCCTACCCCAGCAGAGACACAGCACAGCCCAATGACTGCCAAGTGCAGTGGGAGACACTGAATGCAGGAGGGATTGGGGGAGCCTTATTTTCTCATCATCAAAGCAGAGGACAGATAGGATAGCCAGTAGAAGGACACTAAAATGGATAGATAAGCTCAGAAGACTAGGAAGTTGATGTTGTTTCTGGTGGGGATGCTAGAACTTTTATTTAAATGTCTATTTTCCTCCCATAATTATTCTGTCTTCCGTAGGCATCTTTTTTATTTTAACTCGAGCAGGTAATCGTTTTCTCTGAAGTACCCTCTGGGCTTCCCCAGTGGCTCAGTGGTAAAGAATCTGCCTGCAAATCAGGAGCCTCAGGAGACACAAGTTTGATCCCTGGGTCAGGAAGATCCCCTGGAGGAGGGCATGACAATCCACTCCAGTATTCTTACAAGCAGAATTCCATGGACAGAGGAGCCCAGCAAAGTGTCCTTCAAGTGCTTCAAATGATCGTGAAGGTGATAGTGATGAAAATCGTGACAATAACCACAAAATATCACAAAGCCTTATGTAGGAATTCATGTGCCAGGCTCTGAACTAATGTTTTTCTGTGACTTGTTTTGTTTTACCTGCATTGCTGCTGCTGCTGCTGCTGCTAAGTCGCTTCAGTCGTGTCCAACTCTGTGCGACCCCATAGATGGAAACCCACCAGGCTCCCCTGTCCCTGGGATTCTCCAGGCAAGAACACTGGAGTGGGTTGCCATTTCCTTCTCCAATGCATGAAAGTGAAAAGTGAAAGGGAAGTCGCTCAGTTCTGTCCGACTCTTAGCGATTATTACCCTCCAAAAGAGAGCAACACGCTTTATTATCATTTTACACTTGAGGATAGGAGCACATCTTAGGATAGATATTTTAATGTAATTTCAATCTTGCCCTGTGGTAGAGAGGAGGTAAAGTCCGATTTGAATACAGACAGCGAAATACCATTTTGTTTGTTATTATTCAGTCACTAAGTCATGTTGAACTCTTTGAGACCCCAAGGACTATAGCCCATCAGGCTCCTCTGTCCATGGGGTTTTTCCTGCTAAGAATACTGAAGTGGGTTGCCATTTTCTCCTCCAGGGAATCTTCCCAACCCAGGGATTGAATCCCATTGCAGGCGGATTCCTTAACTGCTGAGCCACCAATGAAGCCCAAAACTCCCATTTACAAGACACCTAAACAGGTTTCTCTCCTGCCAACCAAAACTGCATTCAGGGAGCTGAATTTAAAAGAAACACAAACTCTCTGTAAGAAAGAATTTATACCTATGGCTGACTCATGTTGAGGTTTGACCGAAAACAGCAAAATTCTGTAAAGCAATTATCCTTCAATAAAAAAATAAATTAATTAAATGAGAAAAAAAAAAAAAAGAATTGGCTTGAAAATCTCTTAAACTGGCATGAGAAGCCCACTTAATGTTGAGAACTTATTTGGTCTTAACTTTTTTGATGGTTCATAAGAGGTTGGATCTGCTGAGAAATCAACCCTTCACAAACCTTTAGGATTAGAGATACATCATAGTTAAGAAGTGTTACCTAGCCACTACAAACAAACAAAAAAACAGCAAACAGTAATCTCAATTTCAGAACTTTCTCTGAGACTATTATAGTACCGATAGAAAAATATTCTGTAATAAGAAAAGCAAATTCAGGGTCTTAATTAGAGTTTATTAATTAATCATTGGTCCATAATATATGAATGCTATCCTCAGGATCAATGATAGTGTATGATTTTATGCTTTAAAATTTTATAAAGCAATTATCATTCAATTAAAAATAAATACATTTTTAAATTTAAAAAAATAAATAAATTTTTAAAAAAGAAAAAAATGTATATCCAGTAAGAATTTGCTGTGTGAGGAATTTGCTGTATGACTCAGGGAACTCAAACTGGGGCTCTGTGACAACCTAGAGGGGTGGGAGGTGGAAGGGAGGCTCAAGAGGGAAGGGACATATGTATACCTATGGCTCATCCATGTTGATGTATGGCAGAAACCAACACAATATTATAATTATCCTTCAATTAAAAATAAATAAATTAAGGAAAAAAGAGATATTAAAAATGCATTTATAGAAATATGAAGTCCATTATGAGCAAATATTTATATTTGAGTTATATGTGTGACCACAACACACATTTGAGTGAACACATATTTCCACGGAAGATAGATGTCATAAAACCAAATAAATATGAAAAATCTCTAGAAGTTAATTTAAAAAACAGAAATTCTATCTGATTAGGAATTTTTTAAAATTTATACCCCAGAGAGTGGTTTTAGCTGTTTAGGACTACATTACAAATCAAGAGAGTTTCTTGTACAGCATTCATATAAGACACAGTATATTTGAGTGTTTTTTAGTGTCCTTTAATTAGAATGACTTTTCTAAGAGAGAAAAAATTTTACTATAGATTTTTCCTTCAAAATTAAGGGGACACATATTACATCATGTTCACGGATTTATTATGTCAAAAAGTCCTTACTTCTCTCGCATTCTTTGGCCGCATGCCTCTAAAATAGGTAAGTAAAGAAGCAAATGAGTAATTAACCTCCAATTAAAATAAATAAATTTTAGAAAAAGAAGCAAATGATATTTGGGGCCTCATTAAAGATGGGCTCACAACTGAGAAATATTGCTAAAGTTGCTAGGCCATGTGGTCATCAAGTGTGAATATTTTATTTGTTAATTGCTTAAATCCAAAGTATGGACACTTCTCTGGGTGCCTCTACATTTGTTTTGTTTATTCAACACTCTTCTTTTCATAAGGTGCCTCATCTACATGGAAAAAAAGAATTTAACAGGTGTCTCTGAATTCCTTCTCTTGGGCCTCTCAGATGATCCAGACCTGCAGCCCCTCCTCTTTGGACTCTTCCTGTCCATGTACCTGGTCACTGTGCTTGGGAACCTACTCATCATCCTGGCTGTCAGCTCTGATTCTCACCTCCACACCCCTATGTACTTCTTCCTCTCCAATTTGTCCTTGACTGATGTCAGTTTCAGCACCACCACCATCCCCAAGATGCTAGTGAACCTCCAGACACACAGCAAATCCATCACCTATGCAGGCTGCCTAACTCAACTGACCTTTTTTTCTCTTTTTGCATTTCTGGAGAGTCTCCTTCTGACAGTGATGGCCTATGACCGGTTGGTGGCCATTTGTCACCCTCTCCACTACCTGGTCATCATGAACCCCCGCTTCTATGGCTTGTTGGTTCTGGTGTCATTTTCCATCAGCCTTTTGACCTCCCTGCTGCACTACTGGATGGTGTCACAGCTTACTTTCTGTGAAGAAGTGGAAGTTCTTCATTTCTTTTGTGATCCTCCTCAACTCTTCAACCTTTCCTGTTCTGACACCTTCATCAATAACATATTAATCTATTTCATTGGAGCCATCTTGGGTGGAGTTCCACTCTCGGGGATCCTTTACTCCTATACTCGAATTATTTCCTCCATTCTAAGAGTCTCATCTTCAGATGGGAAGTACAAAGCCTTCTCCACCTGTGGTTCTCACCTGGCAGTTGTTTGTTTGTTTTATGGAACTGGCCTTGGGGTGTACCTCAGCTCAGCTGTCTCATCTTCCTGTAGGAAGGGTGCAGTGGCCTCAGTAATGTACACTGAGGTCACCCCTATGCTGAACCCCTTCATCTAAAGCCTAAGGAACAAGGACATAAAGAGTGCCCTCTGGAAGATTATTATCAGAAGAACCTAATTTCAATACCTGTGTCATATGTACCTATATGTGTGTGTGTGTGTGTGTATATATATGTTCCTAAGACTGGTAAAGGCAGTAAGTGCACCAAGTGATTCTGAATATTCAGTCTCACACCATATATGTACCTCTCTGTTTACATATTTTTCCTATTAAAATAGCTCTAATGAAATTGGAACATTATTTAGTCACCCAGTGTGAGTCATAACCATTCCAAGATTTTGCATACCACATCACTACACCTTTTCAATTTCCTTATGTATTACACAGAGCCCTTGGTCCCTGGCAGTCTTGTTTCTATAGTTACAAAATAAATGTAGCTCTTTGTTGTTGTTGTTCAGTATCTCCGACGTGTCTGACTCTTGCGACTCCATGGACTATAGCATATCAGGCTCCTCTGTACTCCACTATCTCCTAGAGTTTGCTCAAATTCATGTGCATTGATTTGGTGATGCTATGTAACCATATCATCCTCTGCCACCCACTTTTCCTGCCCTCAGTCTTTCCCATCATCAGGGTATTTTCCAATGAGTCAGCCCTTTGGATCAGGTAGCCAAAGTATTGAAGCTGCAGCTTCAGCATCAGTTTTTCCAATGAATATTCAGGGTTGATTTCCTTTAGAATTGACTGGTTTAATCTCCTTACAGTCCAAGGGATTCTCAAGAGTCTTCTCCAGCGCCACAATTCAAAAGCATCAATTCTCTGGTGCTCAGCCTTCATGGTCCAACTCTCAAATCTGTACATGACTACTAGAAAAACCATAGTTTTAAGGCAGTTCTATTTCCAGTTTTTTAAGGAATCTCCACACTGTTCTCCATAGTGGCTGTACTAGTTTGCATTCCCACCAAGAGTGTAAGAGAGTTCCCTTTTCTCCACACCCTCTCCAGCATTTATTGGTTGTAGACTTTTTGCTAGCAGCCATTCTGACTGGCGTGAAATGGTACCTCATACTGGTTTTGATTTGCATTTCTCTGATAATGAGTGATGTTGAACATCTTTTCATGTGTTTGTTAGCCATCTGTATGTCTTCTTTGGAGAAATGTCTATTTAGTTCTTTGGCCCAGGGAAAGAGACACATGTACCCCAATGTTCATCGCAGCACTGTTTATAATAGCCAGGACATGGAAGCAACCTAGATGCCCATCAGCAGATGAATGGATAAGAAAGCTATGGTACATATACACAATGGAGTATTACTCAGCCATTAAAAAGAATACATTTGAATCAGTTCTAATGAGGTGGATGAAACTGGAACCTATTATACAGAGTGAAGTAAGCCAGAAAGAAAAACACCAATACAGTATACTAACATATATATATGGAATTTAGAAAGATGGTAACAATAACCCTGTGTACGAGACAGCAAAAGAGACACTGATGTATAGATCAGTCTTGTGGACTCTGTGGGAGAGGGAGAGGGTGGGGAGATTTGGGAGAATAGCATTGAAACATGTATAATATCATGTATGAAACGAGTTGCCAGTCCAGGTTCGATGCACGATGCTGGATGCTTGGGGCTGGTGCACTGGGACGACCCAGAGGGAGGGTAGGGGAGGGAGGAGGGTGGAGGGTTCAGGATGGGGAATGTGGGTATACCTGTGGTGGATTCATTTTGATACTTGGCAAACCTAATACAATATTGTAAAGTTTAAAAATAAAATAAAATTAAAAAAAAAGAAAAACCATAGTTTTGATGATATTGACCTTTGTCAGCAAAGTGATGTCTCTTCTTTTTAATAGGCTATCTGTGTTTGTCATAGCTTTCCTTCCAAGGAAGGAAACACTGCTCTATTTCTTGTTATATATTGATTCTATACTTTTCCTTTTATTATTCCCTATTTGTCATATGTATCTATATTCTACCATAACGATCAACACATCCAATATATTATTGCTCGTTAATAATCTTTTTGTGAAAATAAAATTAGAAAAAAAAATAATCTTTTTGTGAAAATAGAATGGGTATTTAATTTCCAAATCAGAGAAATTTGAAATTAAAATAGGGCACTATGAATACTGAGTTTACATAAGCAGTTATCAATTGGGACTTTCCTAGGAAAACTGGGGTATATGCTTCCCAAGGAGTAGAGAAGAGACTACCTACCAGAGAAAAATTGATTCCAAAATTTTCTGATAAATCTCCTTCCCATTCCATCTAACTTCTCCCCAATCATATTACTTAATGAGACATAAAGGGACAAAACACTGAATGATTCCACAGCTAAAGTAGTCAAATTTAAAGAGAATGATGGTTTTGGGATCAGGAAAAGGGGAGTTAGTGTTTAATGGGCACAAAGTGTCCATTAGGGGAAGATGAAATAGTTCTGGAGACGGATAGTGGTGATGGTTGCTAACAATGTGAATGTACTTAATGCTGCTGAATTGTACAATTAAAAATGGGGAGCTAAATGTTATGTTTTTTTTCTTACCACAACAACAAAAAAAATCTCCTGTCAGGAATAAGAGATGAATTGCTCCAAATTTGGGTGTTAACCCTCAGGAATCAACTCCTAGAGGTAGCTGCCTCAGCTTCAGGGAGCCCACATCTGATGACTGCATAATGTGAGGTTATAAGCATTGGGCTCCTTTCCCTCAACTGCAGCCAACTCTAAGGGATCATCTTTATAACACCCTGGTAGTTTTCATAGAACTTTGAGGGTCTTCAGCTTGGCTTGACTTTTCCACTGCCCTTTCATGCTACAGATAGTTTGCCAAACCACAGAGTCTAGGGAACAGTTCTCACAAGATTGTCTCATTTCAGACACCAACACAAGTGCAGTGGTTCCCAGAGTGACTCTCACTCTTGGCATCTTGGCTCCAAATTCAAAAAATATAATAACAAAAAACATAAATCTCCAAGACAGAAAGCCCAGAACTTGAGACCAGGACTATAGAAAGAAAAATATGACAATGCCAGAGACATAAACCTTAACCATGAACATAGAAATACTATCACATTCTTGGAAGAGACCAAAATCTCTCTAGGTTTCATGATTAATTCAGTGAATTTATAGACATAAAATCATGTATTGCTTCCCCTAATTGAAAAAAAATGTATCTGAATTTGATGATGAGAAAATAAACTGGAAGGCAGAGGTGAGGAGTACAAGTCAGCCTCTTCCAGGCTCTACTGGATCCTTCCTAATACATTCACTTTTTTCCTTCTCCTCCTCCATTAAATTAGCAAACCCTCAGGGATTGAGAGACCATGACCAGTTTGGCTAATTATCTGCCCCGTGCATGAAGTTCTCCAGGCTGCATCACTGTAAATAATCAGCCTGTGCTTCCCAGCCCTTCAGTTAGCCAGCTCCAGTCCAATGGGATCAATACCCATATGTCTCATCCTGCCAGAGTTGTTGTCTGCACCAGGAGGCCCACACCTGAGTCTGTCTTACTGCCTGTTCTTAGGACAAAGCTTCAGCCTTCATCCAAAAGCAGGTAGGGGACAGGCAGCTAATCTGCAGTGCTCAGTCCTGGTCGAGCGGAGGGACAGCCCAACCCAGAGAGTGCCAAGTGCAGTGGGAGACACTGAATGCAGGAGGGATATGGGAGACTTGTATGCTCATCATCAAGGCAGTGGGAGTTATGATAGTCAGTGGGAGGCCACCAAAACGCAAAGATCAGCTCAAAGCCTACGAAGTTTATGTTATTGTTAGTGGTGGGAATTGTAGAACACTTATTCAAGTTTTTGTTTTCCTTCCACACTGGTTCTATCTTCCTTGGGCATCTTTTCTACTACCAGGAAACCGGTCCTTCTAAATGTCGCCTAAGTTCTCCAGATGATCTTGAAGGTGATGGTGATGAAATGATGACAACCACAGTATTACAAAGACTTATGTAGGAATTCATACACCAGAGGCTGGAGTAATTTTTAAATATAGTTTGTTACTTTATTTGCATTGAAAGTGTGAATGTTTTAGTCACTAATTCATGTCCAACTCTTTACAACCCCATGGACTGTAGTCTGCCAGGCTCCTCTGTCAATGAAATTCTCCAAGCAAGAATACTGGAGTGGGTTGCCATTCCCTTCTCCAGGGAATCTTCCCAATCCAGGGATCAAACCTGGGTCGCCTGCATTACCGGCACATTCTTTACCATCTGAGCCACCAGGGAAACTGCAAGAATACTGAAGTGGGTAGCCATTCTGTTTTCCAGAGGATCTTCCAAACCCAGGGACTGAACCCAGGTGTCCTCTATCGCAGACAGATTCTTTATTCTTTGAGGCAACAGGGAAGCCCTTTATCTGCATTCCCATCCCCCAAAAGAAAGCAACATGCATTATTATCATTTTCAACCTGAGGATAAGAATTTTAACGTTAATGTAATTTTGTTCAGGCTCTGGTAGAGAGGAGAATAAAGTCAGATTCGAATGCAGACAGTGACACTCCATTTTTCAAGGCACCTTGACAGTATTGTCACTTGTGACACTCCTTTTATAGGGCAAAAGTGACATTCCGTTTACAAGTCACCTTGACAGTATTCTCTCCTGCCAATCCAGCCAACATTTAGGGGGCTGAATTTAGGAGAAACACAAACTCTCTATAAGGAAGAATTGGCGTGAAAAGCTCTCTTAAGCTGGCATAAGGGGGCCAACTTGGTGTTGAGACCTGATTAGGTCTTACATTTTTTGACTGTTCATAAGAGGTGGGATTTGATGAAAAATCAAGCCTTCATATATATTCAGGAACAGAAGGATATTAAAGAAGTTTTACCTGGCCATGACAAACAAATACAGCAAAATGTAAACTCAACCGCCAATCTTTTTCTGAAAGTATTTGATACCGATTGAAAAAAAAATTCTGTGTGTCTCTGGAAACATGTTATGTAGGCCTTCCACCCACTTTTATTGATTTTTTTTTTCTGATATTGAGTTTCACAGGCTGTTTCTATATTTTGGGGATTAATTATTTGTCCATAGCTTCATTTGCAAATATTTTTTCGTATTTTGAGCTTTGTCTTTTCATCTCATTTATGGTTATCTTTCCTGTGCAAAAGCTTTTAATTTTAATTGGGTCCCATTTTTGTTGTTGTCATGTTACATTTTATTTTCATTACCCTAGGTGGTGGGTCGAAAAAGATCTTATTGTGATTTAGATCAAGGAATGTTCTTCCTATATTTTTCTTCTAATACTTTATTTGTGAATTGATTAAATTCAGTTTGGACACTTATCTAGGTGCCTCTACCATTGTTTTGTGTATTCAACAGTCTCTTTTTTTTAAAGGTGCCCCATCAACATGAAACCACAGAATCTAACAGATGTCTCAGAATTCCTCCTCCTGGGCCTCTCAGATGATCCAGATATGCAGCCCCTCCTCTTCGGACTCTTCCTGTCCATGTACCTGGTCACTGTGCTTGGGAACCTCCTCATCATCCTGGCTGTCAGCTCCAATTCCCACCTCCACACCCCCATGTACTTCTTCCTCTCCAATTTGTCCTTGACTGATGTCAGTTTCAGCACCACCACCATCCCCAAGATGCTAGTGAACCTCCAGACACACAGCAAATCCATCACCTATGCAGGCTGCCTAACTCAACTGACCTTTTTTTCTCTTTTTGCTTTTTTGGAGAGTCTCCTTCTGACAGTGATGGCCTATGACCGGTTGGTGGCCATTTGTCACCCTCTCCACTACCTGGTCATCATGAACCCCCGCTTCTATGGCTTGTTGGTCCTGGTGTCATTTTCCATCAGCCTTTTGACCTCCCTGCTGCACTGCTTGATGGTGTCACAGCTTACTTTCTGTGAAGATGTGGAAGTTCCTCATTTCTTTTGTGAACTTTCTCAACTCCTCAACCTTTCCTGTTCTGATACCTTCATCAATAACATATTAATCTATTTCATTGGAGCCATCTTGGGTGGAGTTCCACTCTCAGGGATCATTTACTCTTATACTCAAATTACATCCTCCATTCTAAGAGTCTCATCTTCATATGGGAAGTACAAAGCCTTCTCCACCTGTGGTTCTCATCTGTCAGTTGTTTGCTTATTTTATGGAACTGGCCTTGGGGTGTATCTCAGCTCCACTGTCTCATCTTCCCACAGGAAGAGTGCAGTGGTCTCGGTGATGTACACTGTGGTCACCCCTATGCTGAACCCCTTCATCTACAGCCTAAGGAACAAGGACATCAAGAGTACCCTCTGGAGAATTATCATCAAAAAAGCCTAATTTCAATACTTGTGTAATTTTTCTGTTGTTGTTTGTTAAGACTGCAAAAGACAGTAAAATCAAATATGTACAACAAGTAACTGTGAATCTGCACTTCCATAGCATATACGTAGCAATCTGGGTTTCTGGTTACATTTCTTTTTTTCCTCTTAAATTAGCTCTACTGAAATTGGGACATTATTTGGGGGTCATAACCCTTCCAAGATTTTGCACACCACCTAACTGTACACTTCTCAATTTCCTTATGTATTACCCAAAGCCTTTGGTCACAGGCAGTCTTATTTCTATCACCTCCAAATAAACACAGATCTATTTCTTGTCATATACTGAACCTTTGGGCTTTCCTGCTGGCCTAACAGTAAAGAATCCTCCTGCAGTACAGGAGATGAGAGTTCAGTCCCTGGGTTGGGACGATCCCATGGAGAAGGAAATGATAACTCACCCCAGTATTCTTGCCTCAGAAATGTCATGGACAGAGAAGCCTGGCAGGCTACAGTCCCTGAGGTCCCAAAACATCTTAGTGACTAAACAACAACTGATTCTATGTTTTCCTATTATTATTCCCAATCTGTTATGTGTATTTAAACCCTACCTTAATGACCAAGACATCTAATATATTTTTGCTCCTTAATGAATTTTGACAAATAGGATGGGTATTTCATTTCATTTCCAAACCAAAGTATTCTGATATTAAAATAGGATGCTATGAATACTAAGTTTGAATAAGAAGTTGTTAACTGGGACTTTACTAGGAAAACTGGGATGTGTGCTTCCTGAGGGGTAGATATAGAGTACTCACCAAAGTAAAGTCAATTCCCAATTTTGCTGATAATTCTCCTTCCCATTCCATCTAACTTCTCCCCAATTATATTACATAAGTAAAGTTGCTCAGTTGTGTGTGACTGATCTTCACAATCCCATGGACTGTAGCCTACCAGGCTCCTCCATCTGTCGAATTTTCTAGGCAAGAGTACTGGAGTGGGTTGCCATTTCCTTCTCCAGTGAATCTGCCCAACCCAGGGATTGAACTTAGGTCTCCCTCATTTCAGGCAGACGCTTTACCCTCTGAGCCACCAAGGAAGCCCAATCATGTTACATAATCAGACATAAAGAACAGAAGTTGAGTGATTCCACTGATATGAAGTAGCTAAAGTAGTCAAATTCCTATAGACAGAGGAGAGAATGATGGTTGCCAGAGGCTTTGGGAGGAGGAAAGAAGAGTTAGTGTTTAATGGGCACAGAGTTTCAGTTGGGGAAGACAAAATAGTTCTGGAGATGAATGGTGGTGTTGGTTTCAAAACAGTATGAATATACTTAATGCCACTTAACTGTACACTTAAAAATAGTTAACAGGGTAAAATTTATCTTATGTTGTTTTACCACACACACACACACACACACAATCAGTCAGAAATGAGAGACACTTTCCCCAAATGTTGGATGTTACTCAGCCTTCAAGATTCATGTAGATATATGGCAAAACCATCACAATATTATAAAGTAATTATGGTCCAATTAAAATAAAGAAACTTTTTAAAAAAGAATCAACTTCTAGAGGGATCTCCCTCAGCTACAGAGAGCCCAAGGCAGCCCACATCCGAAGACTGTATGATGTGAGTATGTAAGCATTTGATTCCTTTCCCCTCAACTGCAGCCAACTCTAAGGGATCATCTTTAGAGCACCCTGGTGGTTTTTATAGACCTCTGAGGGGCTTCAACTTGGCTTTATTTTTTCCACTGCCCTTTCATACTGAAGAGAACTGGCCACACCACAAAATCGAGAGAACCATCCTCACGAGACTGCCCTCATATCAGATACCACCACAAGTGCAGTGGTTCCCAGGGTTCCATGCCCAATTTGTGCTGAATGTGCTCAGTACTCAATTGTATCCAACACTTAGCAACCCCATGGACTGTAGCCTACAAGGCTCCTCTGTCCATGGAGTTTTCCAGGCAAGAATATTAGAGCTGGTTGCCATTTCCTATCCCAGAGGACCTTCACAACCCAGGGATAGAACCCACATCTCTTGTATCTCCTGCAGGGCAGGCAGGTTCTTTACCACTGCACCCCCTGGGAAGTCCCTTGTCCAATGTAACTGAATATTCTTATTATCTGATAGGCAGAAAACTAGATAAATATGTGCAGCTTAATTGAGAAAACTGCATATCTAGTTTTCTGTCTATTATTTAATGAAGACTTAATCTCTGAGTTCCTCATACATAGACTATGAGCCAGGAATACTGCAAGGATAAGATGTAGAAGGTCACAACAGACCGCATCTCACATATCCTGCTTTAAAACTAAAAGGACACTGTCTTGATGAACACTAAGTGTTCAAACACAAAGGTTTTAAAGAAAAATATATTTAGAGAGAGATGTGACCTCTTTATTATGTAGAAATAAGCAATGCAGGAGATGCCAGAGACCCGGGTTCGAGTCCTGGGTTGGGAACATCCCCGGGAGGAGAACACGACAATCCACTCCAGTATTCTTGCCTGGAGAATCCCATGGACAGAGGAGCCTGGTGGGCTATAGTCCAAAGGTCATAAAGAGTCAGACACGACTAAGGGATGAACACTGAGATGTTTGTAGAACTCCAGCACTGGAAAGGATGTGGCTTATTCTAACAGTGATGGAAGGACTCTATGGGTCTAAGAGAAACAAGAGATATTTCTGGATGAATGGCTAGGAACAGCAAGGTGGGATCTGCAGAAGTACCCACAACAGGGCAAGTTTTTCATGTTTTAGTTCTTCTCTGGGGAATTTTTCTTGAAAAGATGATGTTTTGGAGCCAAGGCTGGAACACAGAGAAATATCTCCATAGTTTTATTCTTTTTAGAGTCAACTGTACAGAGGGAGAATGAGGCTGGTTAAGTGGGTAGCTTCAAAGATGCTTTCAAAGATCCCCACCACCTCTGTTCATGCCCTTGTACATACGTGTCTCCTTGGACTGAGCACAGTGACTTGTTTCCAGTCAACTGAATTTGGAAAACTATTGGCCTGTCGCTTCCACCATTAATGTGTAAAATAGCTCAACTTTCATCTTGCCAGTCCTCTCCAGTCTACTGACCACCTTGCTCTGATGGAAGTCAGTTGCCGAGTCATAAGAGGTAAGAAACTAAGGGAATCCTCTAGTCTCCAAAGCACTCAGTACTATGAACAGACATGGAAATGAGCTTGGAATCAAATATTCTTCTAGTCAAACCTTGATAAGACTACAACATTGGCCCCCATTTTGTATGTAGATTCTCTGATGCCCCTTGAAGTGTTTAAGCAAGCTAGCAAATTACTAGACAAATATGTTAAAATAAACAGTTGTGTAATGTAACAACATACATCAAATGAAGAGAAAACATAAGAGTTAGAATTTTAAATTAATTCTGTCCTTGGAATTTTCCAGGCAAGAATACTGGAGTGGGTTTCCATTTCCTTCTCCAGGGGATCTTCCCGAACTGGGGATCAAACCCAGGCCTGTTGCATTGCAGGCAGATTCTTTACTGTCTGAGCTACCAGGGAAGCCCTTAAATTAATAGAATTTAGGATTTAAAATTCCAAGCATATTAGAACTAGAAATTGGATTGTCATTCAAAATTCTGGTATGGGGAGGGAGGAGGGAGGAGGGTTCAGGATGTGGAACACATGTATACCTGTGGCAGATTCACTTTGATACATGGGAAAACCAATACAATATTGTAAAGTTAAAAAATAAAATAAAAATTAATAAAATAAAAACCATAACTCTCCAAGGAAGAAAATCTAAAACTCCAGACAAGGACTATAGAAAAAAAATATGACAATGCCAGAGACAGAAATCTTAACCATGAAAATAGAAATACTATCAGAATCTTGGGAGGGAAGACCTAAATCTCTCTAAATTTCATGACTAATTCAGTGGATTTACAGAAATAAAATCATGTATTGCTTCCCCTAATTGAAAAAAAATGTTTCTGAATTTTATGATGAGAAAATAAACTAGAAGGCAGAAGTGAGGAGCAGAAGTCAGCCTCCTCCAGGCTCTACTGGATCCTTCCTAATACATTCACTTTTCTCCTTTCCCTCCTCCATTAAATTAGCAAACCCTCAGGGACTGAGAGACTGTGGACCAGTTTGGCTAATTTGCTACATGCATGAAGGTCTCCAGGCTACATCACTATAAATAAGCAGCCTGTGCTTCCCAGACTTCAGTTAGCCAGCTCCAGTCCAATGGGATCAATACCCGTGTGTCTCATCCCCCCAGAGTTGTTGTCTGCACCAGAGGCCCACACCTGAGTCTGTCTTGCTGCCTGTCCTGAGGACAAAGCCTCAGCCCTCATCCAACAGCAGGTAGGGGCTGCTGCTGCTGCTGCTAAGTCGTTTCAGTCGTGTCTGACTCTGTGCGACCCCAGACACGGCAGCCCACTAGGCTCCCCCATCCCTGGGATTCTCCAGACAAGAACACTGGAGTGGGTTGCCATTGCCTTCTCCAATGCATGAAAGTGAAAAGTGAAAGTGAAGTCGCTCAGTCATGTCCAACTCTTCATGACCCCATGGACTGCAGCCCACCAGGCTCCTCCGTCCATGGGATTTTCCAGGCAAGAGTACTGGAGTGGGGTGCCATTGCCTTCTCCGGCAGGTAGGGGAGGAGCAGCCAATCTACATCCCTCAGTCCTGGTCCAGCAGAGACACAGCCCAGCCCAGAGAGTGCCAAGTGCAGTGGGAGACACTGAGGGCAGGAGGAGTTGGAGGAGCCTTGTTTGCTCACCATCAAAGCAGTGGGAAAGTTGGAATAGTTGGCAGGAGGCCACTAAAAAGTACAGATTCAGCTCAAAGCCTGAGGTTTATGTTATTGTTAGTGGTGGGGATCCCAGAACACTTAAGTTTTTGCTTTCCTTCCACACTGGTTCTATCTTTCTTGAGCATCATTTCTACCTGATTAGGAAACAGGTCCCTCTAAAGTGTCCCCCTAAGTTATCCAGATGTTCTTGAAGGTGACGGTGATGAAATGATGACAGTAACCACAGTATTATGAAGATTTATGTAGGAATTCACACACCAGAGGCTGAAGTGATTTTTTAATGTAGTTTGTTATTTTATTTGCATTGAAAGTGTGAATGTGAAAGTTTTAGTCTCTATGTCATGTCCGACTCTTTTCAACCCTATGGACTGTAGTCCACCAAGGCTCCTCTGTCAGTGGAATTCCCCAGGCAAGAATACTGGAGAAGCCATTCCCTTCTCCAGGGAATCTCCCCAACCCAGGAATCAAACCCTAGTGTCCCACATTGCAGGCAGATTCTTTACTCTTTGAACCAAAGGGAAGCCCTTTATCTGAATTACTATCCCCCACAAAAAGAGAGCAACATTCATTATTATCACTTTACACCTGAATTAATTATTATCACTTTACACCTGAGGGTGGAAATTTTAGTTTTAATGTAATTTTGGTCAGGCCCTGTGGTATAGAAGGGGATAAAGTCAGATTCAAATGCAGACAGTGAAACTCCATTTCAAGGCACCTTGACAGTATTCTGTCCTGCCAATCCAACTGACATTCAGGGAGCTGAATTTAGGAGAAACAGAAACTCACTATAAGGAAGAATTGGCATGAAAAGCTCTTAAGCTGGCATAAGGAGGCTAAAATAGTGTTTAGGACCTGATTAGGTCTTGATTTTTTTGACTGTTCATAAAAGGTAGGATCTGATGAGAAATCAACCCTTCACAAATACTTAGGATTAGAGGCATATTTAAGAAGTTTTACCTAGCCACTACAAACAAACACAGCAAAACATAAACTCACCCTCCAACCTTTCTCTGACAGTGTATGACATTGATAAAGAAAACATTCTCTATGTCTTTGAAGGAGGCCTTCCCTGATGGCTCATGGTAAAGAATCTGCCTGCAATGCAGTAGACACAGGTTTGATCCCTGGGTCAGGAAGATCCCCTGGAGAAGGGAATGGCAACCCACTCCAGTATTCTTGCCTGGAGATTTTCAAGGACAGAGGAGCCTGGCAGGCTACAGTCCATGGGGTCACAAAGAGTTGGACATGACTGAACAACTAACACACTTTAGAGAAATTTCTGCATAGGTCTTCCATCCATTTTTTGATTGAGTTGTTTATTTTTTCTGATATTGAGTTTCATAAGCTGTATATTTTGGAGATTAATACCTTGTCCATTGCTTCATTTGCAAATATTTTCTCCCATCCTGAGGTTTGTCTTTTCATCTCACTTATGGTTGTCTAAAGAGATGGGAATACCAGACCACCTGATCTGCCTCTTGAGAAATTTGTACGCGGGTCAGGAAGCAACAGTTAGAACTGAACATGGAACAACAGACTGGATCCAAATAGGAAAAGGAGTACGTCAAGGCTGTATGTATATTGTCACCCTGCTTATTTAACTTATATGCAGAGTACATCGTGAGAAATGCTGGGCTGGAGGAAGCACAAGCTGGAATCAAGATTGCCGGGAGAAATATCAATAACCTCAGATATGCAGATGACACCACCCTTATGGCAGAAAGTGAAGAGGAACTAAAAAGCCTCTTGATGAAAGTGAGAGAGGAGAGTGAAAAAGTTGGCTTAAATCTCAACATTCAGAAAACGAAGATCATGGCATCCAGTCCCATCACTTCATGGGAAATAGATGGGGAAACAGTGGAAACAGTTTCAGACTTCATTTTTGGGGGGCTCCAAAATCACTGCAGATGGTGACTGCAGCCATGAAATTAAAAGACGCTTACTCCTTGGAAGAAAAGTTATGACCAACCTAGATAGCATATTGAAAAGCATAGACAATACTTTGCCAACAAAGGTCTGTCTAGTCAAGGCTATGGTGTTTCCTGTGGTCATGTATGGATGTGAGAGTTGGACTGTGAAGAAAGTTGAGTGCCGAAGAATTGATGCTTTTGAACAGTGGTGCTGGAGAAGACTCTTGAGAGTCCCTTGGACTGCAAGGAGATCCAACCAGTCCATTCTGAAGGAGATCAGCCCTGGGATTTTTTTGGAAGGACTGATGCTAAAGCTGAAACTCCAGTACTTTGGCCACTTCATGCAAAGAGTTGACTCATTGGAAAAGACTCTGATGCTGGGAGGGATTGGGGGCAGGAGGAGAAGGGGACGACAGAAGATGAGATGGCTGGATGGCATCACTGACTCGATGGACATGAGTCTGAGTGAACTCTGGGAGTTGGTGATGAACAGGGAGGCCTGGCGTGCTGTGATTCATGGGGTCACAGAGTCAGACATGACTGAGCGACTGAACTGACTGACTGACTGACTTGCTGTGCAAAATCTTTTAATTTTAATTAGGTCCCATTTGTATGTTTGCTTTTATTTTCATTATCCTAGGATGTAGGTCCGGAGAAGCCAATGGTACCCGACTCCAGTACTCTTGCCTGGAAAATCCCATGGACGAAGGAGCCTGGTGGGCTGCAGTCCACGGGGTCACCAAAAGTTGGACACGACTGAGCGACTTCACTTTCACTTTTCACTTTCATGCATTGCAGAAGGAAATGGCAACCCTCTCCAGTGTTCTTGCCTGGAGAATCCCAGGGATGGGGGAGCCTGGTGGGCTGCCGTCTATGGGGTCGAAAAGAGTCAGACACAATTGAAACGACTTAGCAGCAGCAGCAGGAGGAGGTAGGTCAAAAAAGATCTTGCTGTGCTCCTTGTCAAGGAGTGTTCTTCCGATGTTTTCCTCTAAGAATTTTAAATTGCCCAGTCTTATATTTAGGTCTTTAATCTATTTTGAGTTTATTTTTGTGTATGGTGTTAGATAGTGGTAGGAATGTAGATTGATACAGCCACTATGGAGAACAGTATGGGAGTTCCTTAACAAATTAAAAATAGAGCTACCATATGATCTAGCAATCACAGTCCTGGGCATACACTGAGAAAACCATAAATCAAAAAGACATATGCATCCAAGGTTCATTGCAGCACTATTCGCAATAACCAGGACATACAAGTAACCTAAACATCCACAAACAGATGAATGGATAAACATGTGGTACATATATGCAATGGAATATTACTCAGCCATAAAAGGAATGACATTGGGTTGTTTGTAGAGACATGGATGGACCTAGAGACAGTCATACAGAGTGAAGTGAGTCAGAAAGATAAAAACAAATGTCTAGAAAAATAATCTATAAAAATAGTACAGATGAACCTATTTTCAGGGTAGGAATAGAAACACAAGACATGGAGAATGGACTGGTGGTCATGGAGCAGGAGAAGGGTGGGATAAATTGGGAGACTAAAATTGACATTTGTGTACTGTATGAAACAGATAGCTAATGGGAAGCTACTGTATAGTACAGACAGCTCAGCTGGGTGCTCTGTGGTGACCTAGGTGGGTGGGAGGGGGAAGCGGGAGTGAGGTCTACAAGGGAGGGGGTATGTGTATACACATACGTGATTCACTTTGTTGTACCGCAGAAACTAACACAACATTGTAAAGCAACTATACTCCAATTTTTAAAAATTTGCAAATACGAAAAACAAGTTCAAATATATATTAAAATTTAATTGTTAATCATTGGTGTATTGTATATTAATACTGTCTTCAAGATCAGTAATGCCAAATGGCTTTGTTCTTTCAGCAAAAACATATTCATCAAAATGTGAAGTTCTAAATGTAAGACCAGAAACTATAGAACTCCTAGAGGAGAACATATGCATGACCCATCTCCCAGAATATTGGAAATAAAAGCAAAAATAAACAAATGGGACCTAATTAAAATTAAAAGCTTCTGCACAACAAAGGAAACTATAAGCAAGGTGAAAAGACAGCCTTCAGAATGGGAGAAAATAATAGCAAATGAAGCAACTGACAAAGAATTAATCTCAAAAATATACAAGCAACTCCTGCAATTCAATTCCAGAAAAATAAACGACCCAATTATGACCCAGAACTGCCATACAACCCAGCAATCCCACTACTGGGCATACACACTGAGGAAACCAGAATTGAAAGAGACACGTGTACCCCAATGTTCATCGCAGTACTGTTTATAATAGCCAGGACATGGAAGCAACCTAGATGCCCATCAGCAGATGAATGGATAAGAAAGCTGTGATACATATACACAATGGAGTATTACTCAGCCATTAAAAAGAATACATTTGAATCAGTTCTAATGAGGTGGATGAAACTGGAGCCTATTATACAGAGTGAAGTAAGCCAGAAAGAAAAACACCAATAGTGTATAGTAACGCATATATATGGAATTTAGAAAGACAGTAATGATAACCCTGTATGCAAGAAAGCAAAAGAGACACAGATGTATAGAACAGTCTTTTGGACTCTGTGGGAGAGGGAGAGGGTAGGATGATTTGGGAGAATGGCATTGAAACATGTATAATATGACATAAGAAACAAATCGCCAGTCCAGTTTCGATGCAGGATACAGGATGCTTGGGGCTGGCGCACTGAGATGACCCAGAGGGATGGTATGCGGAGGGAGGTGGGAGGGGAGTTCAGGATGGGGAGCACATGTACACCCGTGGCGGATTCATGTTGATGTATGGCAAAACCAATACTGCCGAGGTCCAGCCCCGGCTGATCCAGGGTATTCGAAGGGGAGACGGCGTCGGCGACCTATTCAAATGGTAATTAGAGATATAAAGAGTAATAGAATGAGGATAGCTCAGTAGGAAAATTCAGTGGAGAAAAGAGGCTGAGTAGCTTGGTTTACGCGGAAAATCAATATAACCCATGACACCAGGTTAGTTCTGACCACGGAGGCCGCAGGCGCCCTCTCAAATAGCAGAAGGTGCCCCACCTTAGACACCTTCTCGAGTGGGTCTTAGAAGCCCAGGCAAATAAATGGTCGCAGAGGATATTTGCGCTCCAGATGGAGACTTCAGCCGAAAGTTAAAGGGAAGAATGACATGGGGAGACCAAGCGTTAGTGAGCAAGGCCCATAGCTTTATTTTTAACAGGGGTTTATATACCCTAAGTTACACATAGAGGATAATAGGGGATGCAAAGCCAGCAGTCTTTGATCCTTATCAAAAACCAGGGTTTCTTTCCTGCAAATTTATCATCTACAAATGGTTTAGGTGATTTACATCATCTTCTGGCCAGAAGGCCTATTAACATTTTATGACTCTTGACAAGGACTTATCAACAAAGACTTATTTTCTCTAAGAGTAATTATTTTAAGGTTTGGCACCATCTTCCGAAGATAAAATTGCATTCCTATAGGGTGGATGTGTAATGGGTTTACAACAAAGGAAAGAATTTATTACCTTAAGGGTCTAAAGTTACTAACACCAAGGCCACTACTTATTTTTTCTACATACCAACTATATTAATTAATACACATTCAAGGATACAATTCAGGGGACGTGAAAACTTGGCAACAAGCATTGGCTCATCAATGAAATCCTTTACTAGTTTATTCTGACAGTTTCTAACTCTCTGAGAGGCTCTAAGCTATTTGAATATCTTAAGCTTCCCGTGCCTCTCGAGGCTGAGAGACTGTAAACAATCGTATGCATAGCTGTAGGAGTCCGGGTAAACTTGTCAGGCGAGTTAGAGAGCCATCTGAGGGGTTTGGATTTAAACACTCCTAATTGCCCAGGAACTTTATTAATTGGAGCTGTAAGTTAACTCTTTGACAGAGAGAGTGAGATGGTGGTGGGGGACAGTCCCCAGTAAAGTCAGAGGTGAGAGCACAAAGCAATAAAGTAGGCAGACTCTGGTTTTTTGGGGGAAGATGCTTGAGAATATCCAGGGGGACTCCTGAGGCTCGATCCCGCCTTTGCGTATGCCGAGCCTCCTTCCTCATGACCTTTGTCACAAGTGGAATGCCTCACTGGCTCCCGGCACAATACAATATTGTAAAGTAAATAATAATAATAATAAATAAATGATAAGTGGCTTAAAAAATGAAATAAACCAGAGAATCAGTAATAAAGGTGCAAAAGAAAAAAAAAGTTATTTCAAAAGAAAAAAAAAAAAATGGGCCAGAGAACTAAATAGACATTTCTCCAAGGAAGATATACAGATGGCTAACAAACACATGAAAAGATGCTCAACATCACTCATTATCAGAGAAATGCAAATCAAAACCACAGTGAGGTACCATTTCACACCAGTCAGAATGGCTGCTATCCAAAAGTCTACAAGCAATAAATGCTGGAGAGGGTGTGGAGAAGAGGGAACCCTCTTACACTGTTGGTGGGAATGCAAACTAGTACAGCCACTATGGAGAACAGAGTGGAGATTCCTTATAAAACTGGAAATAGAACTGCCATACAACCCAGCAATCCCACTAATGGGCATACACACCAAGGAAACCAGAAATGAAAGAGGCAAGTGAACCCCAATGTTCATCGCAGCACTGTTTATAATAGCCAGGACATGGAAGCAACCTAGATGTACCTCAGCAGGTGAATGGATAAGAAAGCTGTGGTACATACACACAATGTAGTATTACTCAGCCATTAAAAAGAATACATTTGAATCAGTTCTAATGAGGTGGATGAAACTGGAGCCTATTATACAGAGTGAAGTAAGCCAGAAAGAAAAACACCAATACAGTATGCCGCTGCTGCTAAGTCATTTCAGTCGTGTCCAACTCTGTGCGACCCCATAGACGGCAGCCCACCAGGCTCCCCTGTCCCTGGGATTCTCCAGGCAAGAACACTGGAGTGGGTTGCCATTTCCTTCTCCAATGCATGAAAGTGAAAAGTGAAAGTGAAGTCGCTCAGTTGTGTCTGACTCCTATCGACCCCATGGACTGCAGCCCACCAGGCCCCTCCATCCATAGGATTTTCCAGGCAAGAGTATAGAGTATATTAATGCATATATATGGAATTTAGAAAAATGGTAACGATAACCCTGTATGCGAGACAGCAAAAGAGACACAGACGTATAGAACAGTCTTTTGGACTCTGTGGGAGAGGGAGAGGGTGGGATGATTTGAGAGAGTGGCATTTAAACATATGTATTATCATATGCAAAATGAATCGATGCTTGAGGCTGGTGCACTGGGATGACCCAGAGGGGATGGGATGGAGAGGGAGGTGGGAGGGGGGTTCAGGATGGGGAACACATGTACACCCATGGTGGATTCATGTCAATGTATGGCAAAACCAATACAATATTGTAAAGTAATTAGCCTCCAATTAAAATAAATAAATTTATATTTTTTTTAAAAAATGTGAAGTTCACCAAGACCAAGTGTTTATCAGTTACATCTGAAGAGACTGACCAAACCACCCACACATTTGAGTGAGTTTCTATCTCCATGAAAGATGTATTTTATAAAACAAAAAAACGATGAAAACCCCTTAAAGTTAACTAGCAAACACGAATACTATCTGACTGTGAACATTTGATTTTAATTTAGAATCCAGTGAGTAAAGTTTTATCTCTTTAGGACTACATTGCAAGTCAATGAACTTTCTTGTACTGCGTTTAGATAAGATACAATATATTTGAGTGCTTTTTAGTGTCCTCTAAGTATAATTTTTTTTAATCAGAATATTTTTTTCATTTTTATTTTCCCATTAAAAATAGGGAGCAGATATATTATTGGGTTCATAGATTTGTTATCTGAAAATTTCCTTACCTCACTAACATTGTTTGGCCCCATGCCTTTAAAAACAGTGCTAAAGGAACTAACGATGACTTCCCTGGCGGCCCAGTGGTAAAAGAATCTGCCTGCCAATGCAGGAGATGTGGGTTTGATCCCTGGATCAGTAAGACCCCTAGAAGAAGAAATTGGCAAACCACTCCAGTATTCTTGCCTGGGAAATCCCATGGACAGAGGAGCCTGGCAGGCTACAGTCCATGGAATCGCAGAAGAGTTGAACAGAATTTAGCAACTAAATAACAACTGTGGACTTCCCTGGTGGCTCAGACGGTAAAGCGTCTGTCTACAACGCGGGAGACCTGGGTTCCATCCCTGGGTCAGGAAGATCCGCTGGAGAAGGAAATGGCAATCCACTCCAGTACTATTGCCTGGAAAATCCCATGGACAGAGGAGCCTTGTAGGCTACAGTCCATGGGGTCACCGAGTTGGACATGACTGAACAACTTCACTTTCACTTTCAGAAGTTCTTTAAATATTCTGGTATGTTTGCAGCAACAGGGATGGACCTAGAGAGTGTCATACTGAGTGAAATAAGTCAGAGAAGGAGAAACATCATATGACATCCCTTATATGTGGGATCTAAAGAGAAATGATACAAATGAACTTACTTACAAAATACAAAGAGACAGAAAACAAACTATGGTTGCCTGGGGTCGGTGTGGGAGGTGTAGGGAAGGGATAGTTAGGGAATTTCTGAAGGTCATGTACACACAGCCATATTCAAAATGGATAATCAACAAGGACCTATTATATAGCTCATGGAACTATACTCAATGTTATGTGGCAGCCTGGATGGGAGGGGAGAATGGATACATGTATATGTATGGCTGAGTACCTTTGCTGTTCACCTGAAAATTACCACAGCATTGTTAATCAGGTATACCCCAATACAAAATAAAAGGTTTAAAGTTTGGGGAAAAAAATCCTGGGTATGAGACCATGATTTTTTTAGTAGGTTGTGGTAGGTAGAATGTTTCCCTTGCTAAAGATTTCCTGCACTAATCCCCAGGACTGATGTGTATGTCACAGTACGTGGGGACAGGAACTTGGCAGATGTGCTTAAACTAAAAATCTTGAGATGGAGAAATGACCCTGTGATATCCAGGTGGGTCCACTGAATCACATGAGTCCTTCAGAGCAGAGAGGCTTTCCTGGCCACAACCAGAGGGAGATGGACCACGGAAGTAGGGTTGGAGGGGTGTGCCCTTGCTGCTTTGAAGAAGGAGCATCCAGAA
This sequence comes from Bos indicus, assembly GCF_029378745.1. Taxonomy (NCBI): domain Eukaryota; kingdom Metazoa; phylum Chordata; class Mammalia; order Artiodactyla; family Bovidae; genus Bos; species Bos indicus. Next base: position 13,481,328 of record NC_091766.1, on the reverse strand, counting down.
GCTGGAAACAAATTCCTCCTTGGAAACTTGAGAAGGAATCAGCACTGCTGACAACCTGCTTCTAGCCCAGTCATACCTATGCCAGACTTCTAGCCTGTAGAACTATGTGATAACACATTTCCCTTGTGTTTGAAGTCCCTAGGTTGTTGGTAATGAGTTGAGGCAGCAGTAGAAAACTAGTAATCAATGTGTTACCAAGGGGTTCTGTCCCTCTGTGATTTTCCTTTCATTTCCTACAGAGTCTTTTGATAAACAGAAGCTCTGGATTGAAAAAAAGAAGAAGAAGAAAAAGAAACTGGTGAATACTCTGGGCATCAAAAAAGATGTCCTCACAATTGAGAAATATTGCTGAAGGTGCTGGAGTGTGTGGTCTTCAAGAGTGAAAACTATTTGTGAATTATTAAATACAAAGTTTGGACACTTATCTGGGTGCCTCCACAATTGTTTATTCAACGCCCTCTACTTTTTTCTAAAGATACCCCATCAACATGGAACCTCAGAACCTAACAGGTCTCTCAGAATTCCTCCTTCTGGGCCTTTCAGATGGTCCAGACCTGCAGCCCTTCCTGTCCAAAGAGTATATCCTGGTATATCCAGGTATATCCTGGTCACCATGTTTGGGAACCTGCTCATCATTCTGCCTGTCATCTCTGACCCCTACGTTCACATCCTCATGTATTCCTTCCTTTCCAATTTGCCCTTGGCTGACACCAGTTTCAATACCACCACTGTCCCCAGGATGTTAGCGAATCTCCAGACACACAGCAAATCCATCCCCTAGGCAGGGTGTCTAGCTCAGGGGAACTTTTTCTCTCTTTTTGCATGTTTGCAGAGTCTCCTTCAGATGGTGATTTCCTATGACCGGTACGCCTCAGTGACGTACACTGTGGTCACCCCTATGCTGAACCCTTTTATCTATAGCTTGAGAAACAAGGGCATTAAGTGTGCCCTCTGGAGGATTATCAGCAGAATAGTCTAATCTCAGTGCTAGTGTCTTTTTTTTTTTTTTTGGTCTTTTTTGGTTCATAAGACTGGAAAAGGCAGAAAAATCAAATATGTGATACAGGAAACCAGATGCGGTGATAATGTCATGTATATGTATCTATCTAGCTCTTGACTTTCTCTTTACACAATTTGTCCTTGAGAGAGTCAATTTCTAGGCAGGTTGATAAGAAGTCTGGGGGTCCCCAAGGAGAGAGGGTTCTGGAATTCTCAAGGAGGAGGAAAGGACAAACTTTTTTTTCCTCTACATTCCTTAGTCTTAGTCAATTACAACTCAGTTTAAACTCTGTACTAGGGATTATAAAACAACAATGTAGCCTGATTTTATACTTTAATAAAACTCTATTACACAAAAGCTCTGAGCAATCAAGCCTCGTCTCTGGCCCCGGATTGAATTCTTCTCCTCCAAATGGCAAGAATCCCAGTCTTTCATGGTTCAGCAACAACATTTCATCCTCTTGGAATAGCTTTAACAGAATTGGGAAATATTTTGGACTTTCCACTTGAGTCATAATTCTTCTTGGATTTTGCATAGCATATGAGTATACCATGCTCACGTTCCTATGTATTATCCAGGATACATAAAGACAATGTATTGATCACAGACAGTCTTGTTTCTATCACTGCAAAATAATCATAGCTCTCTCTTTCCTGTTATTGATTATTTCTACACTTTGCCTATAATTTTCCCCATTATTTAATAAGAGTATCTAAACACTACCTAAAGAACCAGACATTTAGTATATTTTTGTTTCTTAATGATTGTGGCCAGATTTTTTAACATGTAGGATGAATAAGATCCTGCTCAAATTTTGAAATTCAAGTGGTACACTATTAATATTGGTTTTTCAAATGGAACTTTTCTAGGAAAAGTGTGACAATGCTCCTTCAGGAATAGAATGGAGAGTACCTACCAGAGCAAAATTGATCCCCAATGTTTCTGATAATTCCTCTTCCTAGTCCATCAACCTTCTCCCCAATCATATTAAATAGTCAGACAGAAAGGGACAAATATTAAATGATTCCATGTTTATTATATACCAAATGAAGTCTAATTCATACTAGTGGAGGGCAGAATCATGCATAGAGAAGATTTGAGAGTAGGAATGGGTAGTTAGTGTTTAATACAAACAGTTTCAGTTGGGGGAAGATGAAAAATTCCTGGAGATGGTTGATGGTGATGGTTGCAAAACAATATGAAGGCACTTAATGCCACTGAACTGCACACCTAAAAATGGTTAAGATGGTCTACTGACAGATGAATCAATGAAGATGTGGTATACATACATGATAGAATATCAGAGCCATTAAAAAGAAAGAAATTCCATTTGCAGCAACATGGATGGATCTAGAGATTATCATTCTAAGCCAAGTAAGTCTGAAAGAGAAAGGCAAATATGATACTACTTATATGTGGAATCTGAACTACAACACACATGAACATATCTAGGAGACAGAAGCAGACTCACCAACATAGAGAATAGACTTGTGTTTGCCAAGGGGGAGAAGAGGTGAGGGGAAAGATTAGGAGTTTGTGATTAACAGATGCAAACTATTATATAGAGATGGATACACAACAGGTCCTGCTGTATAGCACAGGGAAATACATTCAATATCCTGTGATAAACCACAATGGAAAAGAATATGAAAAGAATATATACATATATACAACTGAGTCACTTTGCTATACAGCAGAAATTAAACACAACTAAGTAAAACATCTATACTTAAATAAAATTTTTAAAAAATGATTAAGACTAAATTTTATATTATTTTACCACAATAAAAAAAATCTCCTATCAGGGATGAGAAACATACTGCCCCAAAGTTGGGTGTTAGTGCTCAGCAATCTACTTCTAGAGGGATCTGCCACTAGGCAGGCAGCCCACATCCAATTACTATGTGATGTGGAGGTGGACGCATTTATCTTCTTTGCCCCAACTCCAGGATGATCCAAGGGATCATCCTAACTCCAAAGCTCTCTGGAGGTTTTCAGAGGCCTTTGAGGGGCTTCAACTTGGCTTGTTTTTTTCTACTGCCTTTCCTCACTGCAAAGAGTTTGCTAAACCACAAAGCCTGAGGAAACAGTCCTCACAAGCCTGTCCTCATTTCAGATACCAGCACAAGTTCAGGAGTTCCCAGGGCTAGCCTCACTTCAGGTAGCCCACAAGGCTCCTCTGCCCATGGGATTTCCCAGGCAAGAATATTGGAGTGGGTTGCCATTTCCTCCTCCAGGGGATCTTCCTGACCCAGAGATCAAACTTGTGTCTCCTGCATTGGCAGGCAAATTCTTTACCACTGAGTCACCTGGGAACTGTAGACCTGGGGTGCTGAATGACTGTGGCTTATTCGAACATTGATGGAAGGACTCTATGGTGAGCATAGTTGCTCCTCTAGAGCAACTAGAGGATTTTCTGACTATATGGCCAGAAGCAGCATGGTGGGATCTGCAAAAATACCCTGAAGCAGTGCAAATCCTTCCATGTTCCAGTTCTTCTACAGGAAAATTCTCTAGAAAAGATCAAGTTTTAATGGATTGGAGATGAGGCTGGAAAACAAAGGAATATCTATGTAGTCTTATCTTCCTCCAAGTTAATGGTCCTGATAGAGGGTAAGGTCTGTGTGGTGGGTAGCTTCAAAGATGTTCCCAGTGAAACCAGCCACCTGTGTTCACGCTCTTGTACATACCTGTCTCTTTGAGTGAACTGGAAACAGTGACTTGCTTCCAATGAAAAGAATTTGGAAAACTATTGGGCTGTCCCTTCAAACCTTAATGTGTAGAAAGACTCAGCTTTTATCTTGCCAACACTCTCTGACCATCTCACCACCTTGCTCTGGTGAGATGGAAGCCAGTTGCCATATTGTCAGAGGTCCATTTGGTAAGAAGCTAAGAGAATTCTCTGGACCTCAAAGAACTGAATCCCATCAACAGACTTGTAAGTGAGGGAAATCAGATACTTCTCCAGGCAAGCCTTGTAAGTACTGTAGCCCTAACACATTTTGAATGTAGATATCTCTAAGGCCTCTTGAAGAGTTTAAGCAAAGTAGCAAGTAACCAGATAAATACGTCAAATAAAGACTTGTGCAATGTGAAAACGTACTTCAACTGAGCAGTAAAATTAGAGCAAAATTTTTAAATTAATTACAATTAGAAATTTTAAATTCCACCTAAATTAGAACTTGAATTTGAACTGTCATTCAAAATAGCAAAACCCATACATCTCCAAGGCATAAAATCTAAAACTTCAAAGCAAGACTACATAAAAAGTAGGAAGTTTTCAGAGACAGAAATCTTAACTAAAGAATTAGAAATACTGTCAGAATCCTGTTATGGAAGGCCTAAATCTCTCTAGTTTATATGATGAACTCAATAAATATGCAGATATGAAAGTCACATATTCCCTTCTCTTATTAAATAGAATGTGCCTGAATTTCATGAGGAGGTAAACAACCTGGAAGTCAGAGTGAGGAGACGAGATCAGCCTCTGAGAAGAGGCCAGGTCTAGGTCCTTCCTAAAACAGTCACTTTCTCCTCTTCCTCCTCCATTAAATTAGCAAATCCTCAGAGACTGGGAAACCATGGACCAAGTTGGCTAATAATCTGCTATGTACATTAAGGTCTCAAAGCTGCACCACAATAAATAATCAGCCTGTGTTTCCCAGACCTTTAGTTAGCCAGCTCCAGTCCAGTGGGTTCCATAGCTGTGTGTCCCATTGCCCCAGAGTTGTTGTCCACACCAGGAGACCCACACCTGAGTCTGCCTTGCTGCCAGTCCTGAGGACAAAGCCTCAGCCCTCATCCAACAAACGGTGGAAAACGGCAGCCAATCTGTATCCCTCAGTCCTGCCCCAGCAGAGACGCAGCACAACCCAGTGAGTGCCAAGTGCAGCGGGAGACACTGAATGCAGGAGGCATTGGGGGAGCCTTGTTTTCTTATCATCAAAGCAGTGGGACAGTTGGACTAGCCAGTGGGAGGGCACCAAAATATATAGATTCCGTTCAAGACTTTGATGTTGTTGATGTTGTTGTTCCCGGTGGGGATCATAGAACTCTTATTTAAGTGCTTATTTTCCTCCCATCTTTCTTCCTTGGGCATCTTTTCTACCTGAACAAGAAACAGGAACCTCTAACCTATACCCTAAGTACTCCAGATGATCATGAAGGGGATGTTCATGAAAATGAACAGTAACCACAAAATTATAAACTTTTACCTAGGGATTCCACATGCCAGGAGCTGAGTTAAGATTTCATATAGCTTGTTTCCTTTTATCTGCATTATCACCTCCCAAATATGTTTTAGCATCATTTTACAGTTAAGGATAGGAACACAGGACTTTAATGCAATTTTTTACTAGGCTCTGGGGTAGAAAAGGATTAAATTCAGATTTGAATGCAGACAATGAAATTCCATTCATAGGGCATCTAGACAGTGTTCTTTTCTGCTAACTCAACCTGTATTCAGAGAGCTGAATTTAGGAGAAATGCCATCCTCTAAAAGGGAGAATTGGCTTGAAAGTTCTGAAATTGTCATAAAAGGCCAACTTTGGGTTTCAGATGTGGCCTCGGTCCTAAATTTCTCAAGTATTCATAAGAGGAGTGTATTTGATGAGAAATCAATCTTTCACAAATGTTTAGGTTTTGCGACATCTTTAAGAAGTTTTATCAACCCACTACAAAGATAGCAAAAAGCAATCCTTTCATCCTAGGCAGAGATGTCCTGCTCACTGGGCTCTTCCCTGTGGGGGTTCATGGTAGACACAGTGGAAAGCAGCGGTGGTACCTGATGCATCAACTACAGGAAAGAAGGTTGAGTTGATGGTGGGAATCCCACAAAGATTCCATGTAAAATGATTCAAGACAGTTCTCTCTCTTGAGCCAGCTCTTGGATTTTGTTTCTGTATCCACTTGCTCCTTCATTCTTGTAATTTATATCCTCTTGATCTCTAAGGGAGTACAGAGTGAGGGTGTTGAACTTTATTCTTGGGCAAGAAACAAGAAATAGTTTAAAGGTATACCTTAGAATGTTTGGAAGACACCTCTGATCCCCTACTTAAACTCTCTGAAGTGTAGGCAAACAGTGGAGAAGTTCAGTGCACAGGCCTCAGAGACTCACAGTCAATTTTGAGTTGTATCTGCTGTATGTATTTAAATGACACTGAGAAAGATCTTAATATCTTTGAGCCTGAATGTTGTCACCTAAATTGATATCAGTCAATAGAACTGTGGTGCATAAGAATTAAACAGAATGAGTGTTAAGCATGTGACTAAATGTGTGATGGATGCATTATAGCAATACCAGAGTAAACCAGGTATCTTTATCTTCAGCAGCAGCAGCATCAAGGTTAAGTGACATATGCTGTGATCAGAAGTTTTTTTCCCCTAAATCCTGAGAGAACATTTTTTTTTACAATTTATTTATTTATTTATGGCTACACTGGGTCTTCGTGGCTGCATGTGCTTTCTCTCATTGCAGCGAGTAGGGGCTACTCTCTGCGGTACATGGGCTTCTCATTGTGATGACTTCTCTCATTGCAGAACAGGTGCTCTAGGGTGCGTGGGCTTCTGGAGTTGTGGCTTATGGTCTTAACTACCCCAAGGCATGTGGGAGCTTCCTGGACCAGGGATTGAACCTGTGTCCCTGCATTGGTAGGCAGATTCTTAACCACCAGACCTCCAGGGAAGTCTGAACATTTTATTTTTGTTCTTCTGCAGGTAGAGTTAGAGTGCCTGGTGGGACACATCTGAGCTTCCTTCATTTCTTGAATTCTCAGAGCCTCTCCTTGCTTGGCACAGAACAAGATACAAGAACAAAAATTTGTTAAAATATTGAATAGACGTTTCTTTGGTTCTCAAAAAGAGTGTGGGCAACATGACTTCCACACGCTGGGCACTTTCCTGCTTGTTTCAACATTCCTTCCAGTGAAGTCTTATAGGACTAGACAATAGATGAATCAGTGTTTGTAACCCTCTATGTCACTTTCTACAAGAATTATTTTCCATTTAATAGAACTTAAAACATGAGATTATTTTAAAAAAACAAAAACAAAAACAACACTGGGTCCTCAAAGAAATTACCATATGTAAAATAGATAGCCAGTGGAAATTTGCTGTATGGCACAGAGAGCTTAAATCAGATGCTCTGTGATAACCTAGAAGGGTGGGATGGGGTGGGAGGTGGGAGGGATGTTCAAGAGGGAGAGAACATACGTATACTTATGGCTGATTCACATTGATGTGTGGCAGAGGCCAGCACAATGCTGTGAAACAATTATCCTCCAGTTAAAAATTAAAAAGAAAGAAAAATGAGAGAGAGAAAAAAAAAGAAAATAAACAGCCCTTTTCAGAAAAAAAAAGAGAGAGAGAGCCAGAGAGAGAGAGAAAAAAGGTAAATTAATCTGATTGTGTGGTCTGAGACATATTTTAGGATCTCCACTCATTTTATGAATGACTTCCCTGAACCATGATAGGTTTCTGCTATAGGATAGAATCTAAGATCATTAAACCTTTATTAGGATTGTACTTCATCAATACCTAACTACTCCAGGGATGTCTCAAATTCTGATTTAAGAATCAAGATTGAATGTTTATTAAGTGCTGACCTCTGTTAGAGGCCACTATTGGGGATCAGGATGTGCTGTGTGCTAAGTTGCTGCCGTCGTGTCGGACTCTTTCCAACCCCATGGACTGTGTAGCCCACCAGGCTCCTCTGTCTATGGGATTCTCCAAGCAAGAATACTGGAGTGGGTTGCCATGTCCTCCTCCAGGGAATCAGGATGGGTCACCCCAAAACATGCCAAAATGACGTGTTGATTAGTATGAACTGAAGTTGTTTTTGGAGGAGCTGATATAAGAAAGAAACTCTGTCCTTCTCTGTCTCTATGAAAGTAGGAAATGAATATCTCTTATGAAAGGTCTACTCCCTGCATTTGGGGATAGAAGGACCCACTTATCATCAAGAAATGGAGAATTTGGAGCCTAGAAACCTGTATAAACAATACTCTATATCTCTTTAATTTACTACCCCAAGCCCAGACTATTTAGATTCTTCACTAATTAAGCACCCAAATACTAAGATTCTTTGTCCTGCCAATTCCTCACCAATTTATTGTTTCTTCCTCTAAAAAGTATAAAAGTTGCCTGTTCTGGACACTTCATAGGTCCCATTTCTATGAAACCTCCATGTGCAAGAATTCAAATGTGTTTCCTTTTCTCCTATTAATCTGCCTTGTGTCGATGCTATTATTATTCCATGCACAAGAACCCAAGAGGGTAGAAGGGGAAATTTCTCCTTCCTTGATAACCCATATCTCCAAGTGGATGTTATTTGCCCGACTTCAATGTAAGGAGTACCAGTGCCCAGAGGTGGGGAGATTTCCACACACTCCATGTTTCAGTTCAGTTCAGTTCAGTCACTCAGTCGTGTCCGACTCTTTGCGACCCCATGAATCGCAGCACGCCAGGCCTCCCTGTCCATCACCAACTCCCGGAGTTCACTCAGACTCACGTCCATCAAGTCAGTGATGCCATCCAGCCATCTCATCCTCTGTCGCCCCCTTTGTTTAGTGGGTGAAAAATGTGGGACTCAGACAAAGGTCTGCTGATTCCCATCCTAGGGCTCTGTCCCACCAGGGTGCAATGACTGATTACTATTTCCAAACCTGCTTTAATCCCAGATGACCAAATAGAAGTAAACAGGATGATGGATTCCTTCTAGTGTGATTCGGTGGGTCCATCTATGAATTAGCAGAATGCATCAAATGGGGACTTTTTGAATACATATTATGGACCATAAGATTTTCTATGAATGGTAATGCATTTTCCAGTCCATTTTGGAAATTTGACACATGAAAATAACAGCCATATACAAAATGGGAATTTTCATGTGGCTCTATCATGAAAAACTATTGCTAGTCAGATTTCAGGAATCTTTTTGACTTAATTTTTAAAATCAGAACATGTACTTGATCTTGTCTGATTTTTCCAAGAGGAAAACAATTACAGGTAATTAATAGTAAAATTGGACAGGTTTCAATTTTTACAATTGAAACGATAATGTGTGCATATTTGGAAATTCTCATTTGTGTATTATGAAGGATGGTACAAGAATTTCCCTAACTGAAAACTCAGCTTATCCCCCAGGATACTATGCTCATTTTATGTATTGAACAAATGTGGTACTTCAGGTCAGTTCAGCCGCTCAGTCCTGTCTGACTCTTTGTGACCCCATGGACTGCAGCATGCCAGGTTTCCCTGTCCATCACCAACCCCAGGAGCCTGCTGCTACTGCTAAGTCACTTCAGTCGTGTCCGACTCTGTGCGACCCCATAGACGGCAGCCCACAAGGCTCCCCAGTCCCTGGGATTCTCCAGGCAAGAACACTGGAGTGGGTTGCCATTGCCTTCTCCAATGCATGAAAGTGAAAAGTGAAAGTGGAGTCGCTGAGTCTTGTCCAACTCTTAGCGACCCCATGGACTGTGGCCCACCAGGCTCCTCCATCCATGGGATATTCCAGGCAAGAGTACTGGAGTGGGGTGCCATTGCCTTCTCTGCCCCAGGAGCCTACTTAAACTCATATCTATCATGTCAGTGATGCCATCCAATCATATCATCCTCTGTCATCCCCTTCTCCTCCTGCCTTCAATCTTTCCCAGCATCAGGGTCTTTTCCAATAAGATATTTCTTCACATCGGGTGGCCAAAGTACTGGAGCTTCAGCTTCAGCATCAGTCCTTCCAATGAATATTCAGGACTGATCTCCTTGTACTCCAAGGGACTCTCAAGAGTCTTCTCCAACACCACAGTTCAAAAGCATCAATTCTTTGGTGCTCAGCTTTCTTTATAGTCCAACTCTCACATCCATACATGACTACTGGAAAAACCATAGCTTGAACTAGATGGACCTTTGTTGGCAAAGTAATGTCTCTGCATTTTAATATGCTGTCTAGCTTGGTCATAACTTTTCTTCCAGGAGCAAGCATCTTTTAATTTCATGGCTGCAGGCACCATCTGCAGTGATTTTGGAGCCCACAAAATAAAGTCTCTCACTGTTTCCATGGTTTCCTCATCTATTTGCCATAAAGTGATGGGACTGGATGTGATGATCTTCATTTTCTGAAGGTTGAGTTTTAAGCCAACTTTTTTTTTTCCACTCTCCTGTTTCACTTTCATCAAGAGGTTCTTTAGTTCTTCTTCACTTTCTGCCATAAGGGTGGTGTCATCTGCATATCTTAGGTTATTGATATTTCTCCCGGCAATCTTGATTCCAGCTTGTGCTTCATCTAGCCTGGCATTTCACATGATAGACTCTGCATAAAAGTTAAATAAGCAGGGTGACAATATACAACCTTGGCGTACTCCTTTCTCTATTTGGAACCAGTCTGTTGTTCCATGTCCAGTTCTAACTGTTGCTTCTTGACCTGCATACAGATTTCTCAGGAGACAGGTAAGGTGATCTGGTACTCCCATCTCTTTCAGACTTTTCAGGTTTGTTGTGATCAACATAGTCAAAGGCTTTGGTGTAGTCAATAAAGCTAAAGTAGATGTTTTTCTGGAGCTCTCTTGCTTTTTTGATGACCCAATGGATGTTGGCAATTTGATCTCTGGTTCCTCTGCCTTTTCTAAAACCAGCTTGAACATCTGGAAGTTCATGATTCATGTACTGTTGAAGCCTCGCTTGGAGCATTTTGAGCATTACTTTGCTGACGTGTGAGATGAGTGCAATTGTGTGGTAGTTTGAACATTCTTTGGCATTGCCTTTCTTTGGGATTGGAATGAAAACTGACCTTTCCCAATCCTGTGACCACTGCTGAGTTTTCCAAATTTGCTGGCATATTGAGTGCAGCACTTTCACAGCATCATCTTTCAGGATTTGAAATAGCTCAACTGGAATTCCATCACTCCCACTAGCTTTGTTTGTAGTGATGCTTCCTAAGGCCCACTTGACTTCACATTCCAGGATGTCTGGCTCTAGGTCAGCGATCACACCATCGTGGTTATGTGGGCCATGAAGATCTTCTTTGTATAGTTCTTCTGTGTATTCTTGCCACCTCTTCTTAATATCTTCTGCTTCTGTTAGGTCCATACCATTTCTGTTCTTTATCGAGCCCATCTTTGCGTGAAATGTTCCCTTGGTATCTCTAATTTTCCTGAAGAGATCTCTAGTCTTTCCCATTCTATTGTTTTCTTCTATTTCTTTGCATTGATCACTGAGGAAGGCTTTCTTAGCTCTCCTTGCTATTTTTGGAACTCTGCATTCAAATGGATATATCTTTCTTTTTCAAGAGGCTTGAAAGGCAATGTTTTGTATATCAGAATTCAGTTAACAGTATCTTTAGTGTAATAGTATTTAAGTGAGTTTTCAAGAAAGTTTATTGTGAATACAAAAATCAACACCAATATTAAGGAAACATTGAAAGGAAAATGCATATACCAAATTCATGACAATGTTTACCTTTGGGCAATTGAAGTTCAAGGGAATAAGATCATGCAGAAATAGCAAGAAATCCTCAGGTTTTATCAGTAATAAATACGAATTCTAAAGTGAGCATTATTAAATATTTATATTTTTTCATATGGTAATAATGGTAGTATTAATATATAACATTAATGCAACAGTTAATATACAGGTAATAGTTCTCTACCCAGGCAAGATGTGTGTGTCTCTTCAGTTGCTCAGTCATGTCTGACTCTTTGTGGTCCCATGGGCTATCACCCACCAGGTTCCTCTGTCCATGGACTTCTCCAGGAAAGAATACTGAAGTGGTTGTCATTTTCTATTCCATGAGATCTTCTTGACAGGGATTGAACCCACATCTTTTGTGTCTCCTGCATTGGCAGGCAGATTATTTCCCATTAGTGCCTCCTGATAAGTATGCCCAAAGGACTACAGGTAGAGACTCTGATCTAATTGGTTCTAGGCTGTGGTCTATTCATAATTAAATTTGAAAAGATCAAAAGGATCAAAAAGATCAATCAGCTAGCACTGATAACCACTCAGTTCAGTTCATTTGCTCAGTCGTGTCCAACTCTTTGCGACCCCATGAATCGCAGCACGCCAGGCCTCCCTGTCCATCACCAACTCCCGGAGTTCACTCAGACTCACGTCCATCGAGTCAGTGATGCCATCCAGCCATCTCATCCTCTGTCTTCCTCTTCTCCTCCTGCCCCCAATTCTTTTCCAATGAGTCAACTCTTTGCATGAGGTGGCCAAAGTATTGGAGTTTCAGCTTCAGCATCATTTCTTCCAAAGAAATCCCAGAGCTGATCTCCTTCAGAATGGTCTGGTTGGATCTCCTTGCAGTCCAAGGGACTCTCAAGAGTCTTCTCCAACACCACGGTTCAAAAGCATCAACTCTTTGGTGCTCAGCTTTCTTCACAGTCCAACTCTCACATCCATACATGACCACTGGAAAAACCATAGCCTTGACCAGATGGACCTTTGTTGGCAAAGTAATGCCTCTGCTTTTCAATATGCTATCTAGGTTGGTCATAACTTTTCTTCCAAGGAGTAAGCGTCTTTTAATTTCATGGCTGCAGTCACCATCTGCAGTGATTTTGGAGCCCCAAAAGATAAAGTCTGACATTGTTTCCACTGTTTCCCCATCTATTTCCCATGAAGTGATGGGACCAGATGCCATGATCTTCGTTTTCTGAATGTTGAGATTTAAGCCAACTTTTCACTCTCCACTTTCACTTTCATCAAGAGGCTTTTTAGTTCCTCTTCACTTTCTGCCATAAGGGTAGTGTCATCTGCATATCTGAGGTTATTGATATTTCTCCCGGCAATCTTGGTTCCAGCTTGTGTTTCTTCCAGCCCAGCGTTTCTCATGATGTACTTTGCATGTAAGTTAAATAAGCAGGGTGACAATATACAGCCTTGGCATACTCCTTTTCCTATTTGGAGCCAGTATGTTGTTCCATGTCCAGTTCTAACTGTTGCTTCCTGACCTGCATATAGGTTTCTCAAGAGACAGGTCAGGTGGTCTGGTATTCCCATCTCTTGAAGAATTTTCCACAGTTTATTGGGATCCACACAGTCAAAGGCTTTGGCATAGTCAATAAAGCAGAAATAGATGTTTTTCTGGAACTCTCTTGCTTTTTCCATGATCCAGTGGATGTTGGCAATTTGATCTCTGGTTCCTCTGCCTTTTCTAAAACCAGCTTGAACATCTGGAAGTTCACGGTTCACGTATTGCTGAAGCCTGGCTTGGAGAATTTTGAGCATTACTTTGCTAACGTGTGAGATGAGTGCAATTGTGTGGTAGTTTGAACATTCTTTAGCATTGCCTTTTTTGGGGATTGGAATGAGAAGTGCCCTTTTCCAGTCTTGTGGCCACTGTTGAGTTTTCCAAATTTGCTGGCATATTGAATGCAGCACTTTCACAGCATCATCTTTCAGGATTTGAAATACCTCAACTGGAATTCTATCACCTCCACTAGATTTGTTCATAGTGATGCTTTCTAAGGCCCACTTGACTTCACATTCCAGGATGTCTGGCTCTAGGTCAGTGACCACACCATCGTAATTATCTTGGTCTTGAAGATCTTTTTGTACAGTTCTTCTGTGTATTCTTTCCACCTCTTCTTAATATCTTCTGCTTCTGTTAGGTCCATACCATTTCTGTCCTTTATCGAGCCCATCTTTGCGTGAAATATTCCTTTGGTATCTCTAATTTTCTTGAAGACATCTCTAGTCTTTCCCATTCTATTGTTTTCCTCTATTTCTTTGCATTGATCGCTGAGGAAGACATTCTTATCTCTTCTTGCTATTCTTTGGAACTCTGCATTCAGATGCTTTTATCTTTCCTTTTCTCCTTTGCTTAAGTAAAGCAGTGATAACCACTGCCAAAGTACTTTATTTTAATTTAATTTTTACAGCAACCTTGGAAGAAAGTGTAAGTGAGTCATTCAGTTGTGTCCTACTCTTTGCAACCCCATGGACTATACGGTCCATGGAATTCTCTAGTCCAGAATACTGGAGTGGGTAGCCTTTCCCTTATCCAGGAGATCTTCCCAACCCAGGGATCAAACCCAGGTCTCCTGCATTGCAGACAGATTCTTTCCCAGCTGAGCCACAAGCGAAGCCCTAGAATACTGGAGTGGTTAGCCTATCCTTCCTCCAGTGGATCTTCCTGACCCAGGAATTGAACTAGGGTCTCCTGTATTGAAGGTGGATTCTTTACCAACTGAGCTATCAGAGCAGCCCTGAGTCCAGTTCAATTAATATACCCACTTTACATATGTACAAACTACTCATGTATAGTTTTTCTTTTTTTATGAAGTCTTTTATTGGTAAATTTCAAGAGGTACATAGTCTTAATCCCAAGAAACAAGGTTAAATATTTTACCACTCTTTATCAGGGCTCACCAGCTTTCCTGCCCAAGATGGAAAGTATACTCTTTACCCTACTTTTCTGATATTAGTCTTTAGCTTTTCCCCTTTTGATTTTTCCCAAAATACATCATGTTTTGACCTGTCAGGAGAAATGAAGACCTGAGTTGCCTTCGGGATGATGAATGTAGGAGAAATGTCATTTGTCAATAAGGAAGGATGACTTGAAAAGCTGGTATAAGAGGACCAAGGTAGCATTTGAGAACAGGCTTTGGCCTTAAATTTTTCAACTGGTGTAAGAGAGTTGGATTTGATGAGAAATCAACCCTTTACAAATGTATAGGAAGAGATATATTAGAGTTTCCCAGGTGGTGCTAGTGGTAAAGAACCTGCCTGCCAATGCAGGAGACACAAGCTGTGCAGGTTTGATCCCTGAGTCAGGAAGATCCCCTGGTGAAGGAAATGGCAACCCATGCCAGTACTCTTGTCTTTAAAATCCCATGGACAGAGGAATTTGGCAGACTACAATTCATGGTGTCACAAAGACTCAGACTCAACTAAAACAATTTAGAGACACATTTAAGACGCTTTAATTAGCCACTGCAAACAAAAACAGCAAAAGGCAAATTCAACTTCAGACCTTTCTGTGAGACTGTATAGCACTTTAAAAATGAAAAAAACAAGCATTTATTAAAAGTGAATTTTTCTTTAATCATTGGCATATCATATAGTAATAAAGACCAGTGATGCTGTATGATTTTATGCTTTCAACAAAAATATGTTTATCAAAATATGAAGCCCACCAAGGCCAAATATTTGTTTTTGAGTTATATGTGAAGGAACTTTGACCAGACAACCCAGCCTTATCTCCATGGAAGATGGATGACATAAAACCAAGTAAATATGGAAAAACCATTAAAGATAATTTGCATAGAAATGCTATCTCTGAACATTTCATTTTAATTTAGGATCCAATTAACATGATTCTATATCTTTAGGACTAAGATGCACATCAAGGAAACTTCTTGTACTGCATTTGGATTAGATACAGTACATTTGAGTGTTTCTTAGTGTTCTTTAATCAGATTTTTTTTAAAAGAGAGAAAAGAATACTTTCAATTTCATACACTTCCTTCAAAATCAGGGGACAAATATGTTGCTGTGTTCATTAAGTTCTGATCTCAAATTGTCATTACTTCTCTCAAATTCTTTGGCCTCATACTTTTAAAGTAGGTGTACAAAAACACTGGTCAGTACTTTGAGCATCAGTAAAGATGTGTTCCAGCTTTATCATACTATCCATGGAGTTCTCATAGAAAGCATACTGGAATGGGTTTCACTTCCTTCTCCAATGGACCACATTTTCTCAGAACTCTTCATCATGACCCATCCATCTTGGGTGGCCCTGCACGGCATGGCTTATAGTTTCATTGACTTCTGCAAGCCCCTTCACCACAACACAGCTGTGATCCTTCAAAGATTGGATGCTTTTGAATTTTGGTGCTGGAGGAGACTCTTGAGAGTCCCTTGGACTGCAAGGTGATCAAACCAGTCCATCCTAAAGGAAATCAACCCTGAATATCCATTGGAAGGACTGATGTTGAAGCTGAAGCTCCAGTATTTTGGTCTCTTAATGCAAAGAGCTAACTTATTGGAAAAGACCCTGACACTGGGAAAGATTGAGGGCAGCAGGAGAAGCAGGCAGCAGAGGATGAGATGGTTAGATAGCATCATTGACTCAATGGACATGATTTTGAGCAAATTACAGGAGATAGTGGAGGACAGAGGGGCCTGGCATGCTATAGTCCATGGGGAGAGTTGGACATTATTTAGCAACTGAACAACAATAACAAAATATGTGTTCACAGCTAAGAAGTATTTCTGAAGACCATGGGATGTATGGTCTTCAAGCCTAAACATTTTATTTGTGACCCACTTAAATCCAAAGCATAGACATTTATCTGGGTCCCTCTACAATTGATTTGTTTATTGAATATTCTCTTCTTTTTCAAAAGGTGTTTCATCAACATGGAACCACATAATCTAACAAGGGTCTCAGAATTCCTCCTCCTGGGCCTCTCAGATGATCCAGAACTTCAGCTCCTCCTCTTTGGGCTCTTCCTGTCCATGTACCTGGTCACCATCCTTGGGAACCTGCTCATCATCCTGGCTGTCACCTCTGATTCCCACCTCCACTCCCCCATGTACTTCCTTTCTAACCTATCATTGACTGATGTCAGTTTCACCACCACCACCATCCCTAAGATGCTAGTGAATCTCCAGACACACAGCAAATCCATCACCTATGCAGGGTGCCTATCTCAGGTGACCTTCTTTTCTCTTTTTGTATGTTTGGAGAGTCTCCTTCTGACAGTGATGGCCTATGACCGGTTGGTGGCCATTTGTCACCCCCTACACTATCTGGTCATCATGAACCCCCTCCTCTGTGGCTTGTTTGTCCTGGTGTCATTTTCCATCAGCCTTTTGACCTCCCTGTTGCACTATTTGGTAATGTCACAGCTTACCTTCTGTCCAGAAGTGGAAATCCCTCATTTCTTTTGTGACCTTTCTCAACTCCTCAACCTTGCCTGTTCTGACACCTCCACCAATAACATATTAATCTACTTCATTGGTACAATCTTTGGTGGAATTCCACTCTCAGGAATCCTTTACTCATATACTCAAATTATGTCCTCCATTCTGAGAATCTCATCATTAGGTGGGAGGTATAAAGCCTTCTCCACCTGTGGCTCTCACCTGGTAGTTGTTTGCTTATTTTATGGAACAGGTCTTGGTGTGTATCTCAGCTCAGCTGCCTCGTCTTCCCCCAGGAAGGGCGCAGTGGCCTCAGTGATGTACACTGTGGTCACCCCTATGCTGAACCCCTTCATCTACAGCTTGAGGAATAAGGACATCAAAAGTGCCCTCTGGAGGATTATCAGCAGAATAGCCTAAGGTCAACATCCACGTTATCTTCTTTCTATTTATTTTCTTTTTTTCATTTTATTTTATTTTTAAAGTTTACAATATTGTATTAGTTTTGCCAAATATCGAAATGAATCCGCCACAGGTATACCTGTGTTCCCCATCCTGAACCCCCCTCCCTCCTCCCTCCCCATACCCTCCCTCTGGATCGTCCCAGTGCACCAGCCCCAAGCATCCAGTATCGTGCATCGAACCTGGACTGGCGACTCGTTTCATACATGATATTATACATGTTTCAATGTCATTCTCCAAAATCTCCCCACACTCTCCCTCTCCCACAGAGTCCATAAGACTGATCTATACATCAGTGTCTCTTTTGCTGTCTCGTACACAGGGTTATTGTTACCATCTTTCTAAATTCCATATATATGCATTAGTATACTGTATTGGTGTTTTTCTTTCTGGCTTACTTCACTCTATATAATAGGTTCCAGTTTCACCCACCTCATTAGAACTGATTCAAATGTATTCTTTTTAATGGCTGAGTAATACTCCATTGTGTATATGTACCATAGCTTTCTTATCCATTCATCTGCTGATGGGCATCTAGGTTGCTTCCGTGTCCTGGCTATTATAAACAGGGCTGTGATGAACATTGGGGTACACGTGTCTCTTTCCCTTCTGGTTTCCTCAGTGTGTATGCCCAGCAGTGGGATTGCTGGATCATAAGGCAGTTCTATTTATTTCCATTCATAGGACTAGAAAAGGCAGCAAGGTCAATCATGTGCAAGAAGAAATTCTGATCTTCAGTCCCACAGCATATCTATGTCTTTCTGGATCTGCTTCCTGTTTACACATTTTTTTCCTCCAGTTCAGTTCAGAAACTCAGTCATGTCTGACTCTTTGTGACCCATGGATGGCAGAACACTAGGCTTCCCTGTCCATCACCAACTCCTGGAGCTTACTCAAACTCATGTCCATCAAGACGGTGATGCCATCCAACCATCTCATCCTCTGTCATCCCCTTCTCCTCCTGCCTTCAATCTTTCCCAGCGTCAGGGTATTTTCCAATGAGTCAGTTCTTCACATCAGGTGGCCAAAGTATTGGAGTTTTAGCTTCAGCGTCAGTCCTTCCAATGAATATTCAGGACTGATTTCCTTTAGGATGGACTGGTTGGATCTCTTTTCAGTCCAAGGGACGCTCAAGAGTCTCCTCCAACACCACAGTTCAAAAACATCAATTCTTCGGCGCTCAGCTTTCTTTATACTCCAACTCTCACATACATACATGACTACTGGAAAACCATAGATTTGACCAGATGGACATTTTTTGGCAAAGTAATGTCTCTGCTTTTTAATATGCTGTCTAGCTTGGTCATAGCTTTTCTTCCAAGGAGCAAGTGTCTTTTAATTTCATGGCTGCAGTCATCATCTGAAGTGATTTTGGAGCCCCCCCAAATAAAATTTCTCACTGTTTCCATTGTTTCCCCATCTGCTGGCCATGAAGTGATGGGACCAGATGCAATGATCTTCATTTTCTGAATATTGAGTTTTACGCCAACTTTTTCACTCTCCTCTTTCACTTTCATCAAGAGGCTCTTTAGTTCCTCTTGCTCTCTGCCATAAGGGTGGTGTCACTTGCATATCTGAGGTTATGGATATTTCTCCTGGCAATCTTGATTCCAGATTTCTCCTCTTAGAATAAGTTTAATGTAATTGAGAGCTTATTTGGACACCTCTATGAGTCATATCCCTTCCAGGATTTTGCATACACAGCAGTATATTCTTTTCACTTTCATCATGTACTACTCAAGACTCTTCATAATGGGTAGTCTTGTCTCTATCATTGCAAAATAATCATAGCTCCCTCTTTCTTGGGAGGGAGAAGTTTACTACTTATGTACTTTTTCTATGATTTTCCCCTATGTATTAGGTGAATCTAAACTCTAACTTGCTTCCCAAGTGGT
This sequence comes from Bos indicus, assembly GCF_029378745.1. Classification (NCBI taxonomy): domain Eukaryota; kingdom Metazoa; phylum Chordata; class Mammalia; order Artiodactyla; family Bovidae; genus Bos; species Bos indicus. The sequence goes on along the minus strand of NC_091766.1, from coordinate 13,462,104 downwards.
GCTAGTGGTAAAGAACCCACCTGCCAATGCAGGACATAAGAGACATGGGTTCGATCCCTGGTCAGGAAGATCTCCAGAAGGAGGGCATGGCAACCCACTCCAGTATTCTTGCCTGGAGAATCCCCATGGATGGAGGAGCCTGGCGGGCTATAGTTCATAGTGCTGTAAAGAGTCAGACATGACTGAAGCGACTTAGCATACATGCATACAAACCCTAACTTAATGACCAAGGCATTTAATATATTTTTGCTCCTTAAGGATTTTTGAGCAAATGGGATGCCTATTTCACTTCATTTCCAAGCCAGAGTATTTTGACATTGAAACAGGACACAGTTAACATTAAGTTTGAATAAACATTTATCAACTGGAATTTTCCTAGGAAAACAGGGATGCGTGTTTCCCAAGATAGGAGAGAACCTATCAGAGTAAAATTGATTCCCAGTTTTTCTAATAACTCTCCTTCCCATTCCATCTAACTTTGCCCCAGTCATATTATATAACCAGACACAAAGTGACAAAATTTGAATGATTCCACAGATATAATAGTCAAATTCATAGAGAGAGAGTAGAATGGTGGTTGCCAGAGGCTTTGGGAGGAGGAGGGGGAGTTAGTGTTTAATGGGCATAGAGTTCCAGTTGGGGAAGATGAAAACGTTCTGGATTTATAGAAATGGATGGTGGTGATGGTTGCAAAGCAATGTAAATGTACTGATGCCATTGAACTGTATACTGTAAAATGATTTAAAAATAATAATAATAATATGTCCTGTCAGAAATGAGGGACATATGCTCCAATGTTAGATGTACTCAGCCCTCAGTAATCAATGCCTAAAGGAGGCTACCTCTGGACTCCTGACTGTATGGCCAGAAGCAGCATGGTGGGATCTGCAGAAGTACCCACAACAGGGCATACTCTTCCCTGTGCCAGGTCTTCTCCAGCGAACTTTTCTTGAAAAGATGATACTGTGATGGGTTGGAGACAAGGCTACCAAACACAGAAGCATCTCTATAGTTTTAATTTTTCTTAGAGTCAATGCTTCTGAAAAAGTGTGAGGTCTATATGGGGGTAGCTTCAAAGATGCTCATAATGAACCCTTCCTCCTATATTCATGCCCTTGTATATCTGTCTCCTTGAGTATAGACTGGATACAGTGACTTCCTTTCAATGAATTGAATTTGGAAAATATTGGATTGTCCCTTCCAACCTTAATGTGTAGACCAGCTCTGTTTCATCCTGCCAACCTGCTCCCACTAAATGACCACCTTGCTCTAATGGAAGCCAGCTGCCATGCTGTCAGAAGCCTATTTGGTAAAAAGCTAAGGGAGTCCTCTGGCCCTCAAAGGACTCAGTCCTACCAAGAGCCATAAAAGTGAGCTTGGAATCAGATACTATCCTAGTTAAGCCTTGATAAGACTGAAGTCCTCACCTATATTTTGAATGTAGACTCTCTGAGACCCCTTGAAGTGTTCAAGCAAGCTAGCAAGTTTCCAAATAATATGTCAAAATTCACAGTTGTGTAATATGTCACAGTGGCTCAGTGAGTAAAGAATCTGCCTTTAATGCAGGAGCCACAGGAGAACTAGGTCCAATCCCTGGTCAGGAAGATCCCCTGAAGGAGGAAATGGCAACCTACTCCAGTATTCTTGCCTGGGAAATCCCATGGACAGAGGAGCCTGGTGGGCTACAGTCCATGGGGTCATAAAAAACCATACATGACTGAGTATGCATGCAATAACATACAATATACAACAACTGAACAGAAAAATTAGAGCTAGAATATTAAATTAACTAGAACTTAAAATTTAAAATTCTGTAATGTTAGAACTAGAGTTGGAACTCTCATTCAAAATAGAAAAAAGAAAAACCCATAAATCTCCAAATATGATATCCCAAAACCCTAAACCAGAACCATAGAATGAAAAATAAGGTTTCCCAAGACAGGAGTCTTAATTAAGGAAATAGAAAAAAATCATGTTTTAGAAGATGTAAATCTCTCCAAATCACATAACTGATTAAGTGGATCTGCAGATTAAAAAGTCATACTGTTTTCTCTAATTGAAAAAAAAAAAAAAGTTGCCTGAATATTATGATGAGATAAACATTGTGAAAGTCAGAGACTATGAGTAGAAGTCAAACTCCCCCAAGAAGAGGACAAGTCTAAATCTCTCACTTTTCTCCTTTTCTTCCTCCACGAAATTATAAAATCCTCAGAGACTGAGACACCTTGGACAAATCTGGCAAATTATGTGCTACCCGCATTGAGGTCTCAAGGCTGCATCACTGTAAATAAGCCTGTGATTCTCAGCTCTTCAGTTAGCCAGCTCAAGTCCAGTGGGGTTGATACCTGTGTGTCTCACCCTCCTGGAGTTGTTGTCTGCACCAGGAGGCCCATACTTAAGTACATCTTGCCGCCAGCCCGAAGCTTCATTCCTCATCCAAGAGCAGGTAGGGGAGGGGAAAGCAATCTGCATCCTTCATCCCTGCTCCAGCAGAGACACAGCACAGCCCAGTGAGTGCCAATGCAGAGGAAGACACTGAAGGTAGAAGGGATTGGAGGAAACTTGTTTTCTTATCATCAAGGCAGTGGGGCAGTTGAGATAGTCAGTGGGAGGGCACCAAAATGCAAAGATCAGCTCAGAGGCTTATGAAGTTGATGTTGTTGCACCTTTTGGGCATCCTAGAACTCTAATTTAAATTTCTATTTCCCCTGCACACTGGGTCTGTCTTCCATGGGCATCTGGTCTACCTAATCACGACATAGGTCCCTCTAAATCATCTCCTAAGTGCTCCAAATGATCATGAAAGTGATGGTGATGAAAATGATGACTGTAAACATAGAATCACAAAGTCTTATGTAGGAATTGATATACCAATAGCCAATCTGATCACACGGACCACAGCCTTGTCTAACTTAATGAAACTAAGCCACGCCATGTAGGGCCAACCAAGACGGATGGGTCATGGTGGAGAAGTCTGACAGAATGTGGTCCACTGGAGAAGGGAATGGCAAACCACTTCAGTATTCTTGCCTTGAGAACCCCATGAACAGTATGAAAAGGCAAAATGATAGGATACTGAAAGAGGAACTCCCCAGGTCAGTAAGTGCCCAATTAGCTACTGGAGATCAGTGGAGAAATAACTCCAGAAAGAATGAAGGGAATAAGCCAAAGAAAAAATAATACCCCGTTGTGGGTGTGACTGGTGATAGAAGCAAGGTCCAATGCTGTAAAGAGCAATGTTACATAGGAACCTGGAATGTTAGGTCCATGAATCAAGGCAAATTGGAAGTGGCCAAATAGGAGATGGTAAGAGTGAACGACAACATTTTAGGAATCAGCGAACTAAAATGGACTGGAATGGGTGAATTTAACTCAGATGATCATTCTATCTACTACTGTGGGCAGGAATCCCTTAGAAGAAATGGAGTAGCCATCATGGCCTAAAAGAGTCTGAAATGCAGTACTTGGATGCAATCTCAAAAATGACAGAATGATCTCTCTCCGTTTCCAAGGCAAACCATTCAATATCATAGTAATCCAAGTCTATGCCCCAACCAGTAATGCTGAAGAAGCTGAAGTTTAATGGTTCTATGAACACCTACAAGACCTTTTAGAACTAACACCCCAAAAAGATGTCCTTTTCATTATAGGGGACTGGAATGCAAAAGTAGGAAGTCAAGAAACACTTGGAGTAACAGGCAGATTTGGCCTTGGAAGACGGAATGAAGCAGGGCAAAGGCTAATAGAGTTTTGCCAAGAGAATGCACTGGTCATAGCAAATGCACCTCTTCCAATAACACAAGAGAAGACTCTACACATGGACATCACCAGATGGTCAACACTGAAATCAGATTGATTGTATCCTTTGCACCCAAAGATGGAGAAGCTATATACAGTCAGCAAAAACAAGACTGGGAGCTGACTGTAGCTCAGATCATGAACTCCTTATTGCCAAATTCAGACTTAAATTGAAGAAAGTAGGGAAAAACACTAGACCATTCAGGTATGACTTACATCAAATCCCCTATGATTATACAGTGGAAGTGAGAAATAGATTTAAGGGACTAGATCTGATAGACACAGTGCCTGATGAACTATGGACAGAGGTTCATGACATTGTACAGGAAATAGGGATCAAGACCATCCCCATGGAAAAGAAATGCAAAAAAGCAGAATAGCTGTCTGAGGAGGCCTCACAAATAGCTGTGAAAAGAAGAGAAGCAAAAAGCAAAGTAGAAAATGAAAGATATTCCCATTTGAATGCAGAGTTCCAAAGAATAACAAGGAGAGATAAGAAAGCCTTCCTCAGCGATCAATGCAAAGAAATAGAAGAAAACAACAGAATGGGAAAGACTAGAGATCTCTTCAAGAAAATTAGAGATACCAAGGGAACATTTCATGCAAAGATGGGCTTGATAATGAACAGAAATGGTATGGACCTAACAGAAGCAGAAGATATTAAGAAGAGGTGGAAAGAATACACAGAAGAACTGTACAAAAAAGATCTTCACGACCCAGATAATCATGATGGTGTGATCACTGACCTAGAGCCAGACATCCTGGAATGTGAAGTCAAGTGGGCCTTAGAAAGCATCACTACGAACAAAGCTAGTGGAGGTGATGAAATTCCAGTTGAGCTATTTCAAATCCTGAAAGATAATGCTGTGAAAGTGCTGCACTCAATATGCCAGCAAATTTGGAAAACTCAGCAGTGGCCACAGGACTGGAAAAGGTCAGTTTTCATTCCAATCCCAAAGAAAGGCAATGCCAAAGAATGCTCAAATTACTGCACAATTGCACTCATCTCACACACTAGTAAGGTAATGCTCAAAATTCTCCAAGCCAGGCTTCAGCAATACGTGAACCATGAACTTCCAGATGTTCAATCTGGTTTTAGAAAAGGCAGAGGAAACAGAGATCAAATTGCCAACATCCACTGGATCATGGAAAAAGCTAGAGAGTTCCAGAAAGACATCTATTTCTGCTTTACTGACTATGCCAAAGCCTTTGACTGTGTGGATCCCAATAAACTGTGGAAAATTCTTCAAGAGATGGGAATACCAGACCACCTGACCTGTCTCTTGAGAAACCTATATGCAGGTCAGGAAGCAACAGTTAGAACTGGGCATGGAAAAACAGACTGGCTCCAAATAGGAAAAGGAGTACGTCAAGGCTGTATATTGTCACCCTGCTTATTTAACTTCTATGCAGAGTACATCATGAGAAATGCTGGACTGGAAGAAGCACAAGCTGGAATCAAGATTGGTGGGAGAAATATCAATAACCTCAGATATGCAGATGACACCACCCTTATGGCACAAAGTGAAGAGGAACTAAAAAGCCTCTTGATGAAAGTGAAAGAGGAGAGTGAAAAAGTTGGCTTAAATCTCAACATTCAGAAAACGAAGATCATGGCATCTGGTCCCATCACTTCATGGTAAATAGATGGGGAAACAGTGGAAACAGTGTCTGACTTTATTTTTCTGGGCTCCAAAATCACTGCAGATGGTGACTGCAGCCATGAAATTAAAGGACGCTTACTCCTTGGAAAGAAAGTTATGACCAACCTAGATAGCATATTCGAAAGCAGAGACATTACTTTGCCAACAAAGGTCCATCTGGTCAAGGCTATGATTTTTCCAGTGGTCATGTATGGATGTGAGAGTTGGACTGTGAAGAAAGCTGAGCACCAAGGAATTGATGCTTTTGAACCGTGGTGTTGGAGAAGACTCTTGAGAGTCCCTTGGACTGCAAGGAGATCCAACCAGTACATCCTAAAAGACATCAGTCCTGGGTGTTCATTGGAAGGACTGATGCTGAAGCTGAAACTCCAATACTTTGGCCACCTCATGCTAAGAGTTGACTCATTTGAAAAGACCCTGATGCTGGGAGGGATTGAGGGCAGGAGGAGAAGGGGATGACAGAGGATGAGATGGCTGGATGGCATCACTGACTTGATGGACATGAGTTTGAGTAAACTCTGGAAGTTGGTGATGGACAGGGAGGTCTGGTGTGCTGCGATTCATGGGGTCACAAAGAGTTGGACATGACTGAGCAACTGAACTGAACTGAAACTTAGATTTTTTTTGTTTTTTGTTTTTTAGCTTAGTTTTTAAGTAGCTTGTTTCTTTCCTTTTGTATGCATTCAGTTCAGTTCAGTTCAGTTCAGTTTGTCAGTCGTGTCTGACTCTTTGCGACCCCATGAATCGCAGCACGCCAAGCCTCCTGTCCATCACCAGCTCCCGGAGTTCACTCAAACTCACGTCCACCGAGTCAGTGATGCCATCCAGTCATCTCATCCTCTGTCGCATTACCAGCCTCAAAAGACAGCAGTGTGCATTATCATTATTTTACAACTGAGGATAAGATCACAGTATTTTACTGCAATTTTTATCAAGCCCTGGGATAAAAAGGGAGTATAGTCAGATTTTAATGTAAACATTGAATCTCCTTTCATAGGGCACCTAGACCGTATTCTCTCCTGCCAATCCAAACTTCATGCAAGGGTGAATTTGGGGAAAATGTAACACCTACATAAGAGTTTATTGAAAAGTTCATAGTAATTTCTAGTTCCATCGATGTGACTGCAAATGACATTATATCATTCTTTTCTAAAATTGCTGAGTAATATTTCATTGTATATATCTACCAAACCTTCTTTATCCACTCATTTGTCGATGGATATTTAGATTGCTAGAGCTGGAAACTGTCGTACTGAGTGAAGTAAGTCAGACAGAGAAAGACAAATATATGATATCACTTATATGTGGACTTTTTAAAAAACAGTACACACGCATTTATTTACAAAACAGAAATAGAGTCACAGATGTAGAAAAGAAACTTGTGGTTACCAGGGGGTAAGGGTGGGAGGGATAAATCTGGAGATTGAGATTGACATATACACACTGTTATATAAAATAGATGACTAGTAAGGACCTACTGTATAGCACATCTTCTCAATATACTATCATTACAGGGAAAAGAATCTAAAAAAGAGCAGATGTATGTATGTGAATAACTGGTTCACTTGATTGTACACCTGAAACTAACACAACATTGTAAATCAACTATATTCCAATTAAAAAATTTTACATAAGAATTCAAAATTCAAAAAAAAAAAAAAATAAAGCTCTTTAGTTGGCATACAAAGGCCAACTTAGCATTTGAGAACTGCTTTGGTCCTAAATTGTTCAACTGTACATAAGAGGGTTGGATTTGATGATAAATCAACCATTCACAAATGTTTAGGATTTGCGACATATCGAAGAAGTTTTATTAAGCTATAAAAAAGGAAAACACCAAAAAGCAAACTCTCTTCCTTTTCTTCCCAGGCAGAGACCCCCTGGGCTCCCCTGGTGGCTCAATTGATAAAGAATCTGCCTGCAATGCAGGAGACCTGGGTTCAATCCCTGGGTTGGGAAGAAACCCTGGAGGAGGGCATGGCAACCCACTCTAGTATTCTTGCCTGGAGAATCCCTGCGGACAGAGGAGCCTGGTGGGCTACAGTCCATAGGGTCACATAGAGCTGGACATGACTGAGCAACTAAGCACAGCACAGCACACAGAGACCCCCTGATCACTGTACTCTTCCTTTTGGTTGTTCACAGTAGACACAATGGACAGTATGAGTGGCACCTGCTACATCAGTGATAGGAAAGAAGACTGAGTTGAAAGTGAAAGTGAAAAAGTAAAAGCGTTCATCACTCAGTCGCGTCTGACTCTGCAACCCCATGAACGGTAGCCTGCTAGGTTTCTCGGTCCATGGATCTCTCCACGCAAGAATACTTGAGCGGGTAGCCATTCCCTTCTCCAGGGGATCTTCCCAACCCAGGGATCAAACCCATATCTCCTACATTGCAGGCTGATTCTTAACTGTCTGGGGATCCCAGAAAGTATCAGTTTTGACAATTCAAGGCACTTCTCTCTCTTGTCTTTGATCTCAAATTTTGCTTCACTGTCAACCTGCTCCTTCATTCTTATAATTTATAACCTCTGGATCTCTAAGAGAGTATAGTGTTAGGGTGCTGATTAGAAAACAAGAAACAGTATAAAGGTATATGTTAGGAAGTTTGGAAGAGACTTCTCAATCTCTGCTTCAACTCTCTGAAGTGTACGTAAACGGAGTGCATAAGTTCAGTGCATGGGCTTCAGAAACCCACAATTTAACTTTGAATCTTATGCTCTATTTATTATCTGAACCACACTGGACAAGCTCTTAATATCTTTGAGCCTGAAACTGGTCATCAAAATTGATATCCAATTGATACAACTGCCTAAGTAAGAATGAAACAAAAGAAGTAAAAAGCATGTGATTAAATGTTCCCTGGATGCATTTGCATTACAATAATGACAGAGTAAATTTTAGGTATTGCTTTATTATTATTACCCTTGAGTTTAAGTACCAATTACTCAATCAAAATATTCTGTGATCTGAGGTTTGATTTTTCCCAGATCCTGAAAGAACATTTTATACGATAGTTCTTGTCCTTATGCAAATAGATTCTGAATGCCTCCAGGGAAAACTGAGTCTTATTCATCTCCGATTTCTCAGCGCCTCTCTTTGCTTGGCACAGAATAGGCTACAAGAACAAAAATCTCTGTTAAAAAGTTCTCAGAAACACAACGTAGGCAATAAGGCTAAGGCTTCCATATGCTGGGTCATTTCTGTCTGTCCCTTCATTCCTTCCTACAGCTTCCTGTTGTTGTTGTACAGTTGCTAAGTTGTGTCCAACTCTTTGTGACCCCATGGACAGCAGCACAATGTCTTACAGGACTAGACAAAACATAAACCAGTACTTGTATGCTTCTGTGTCACTTTCTAAGGGATCTATCATTTTCCATTTAATAAAATCTACAACACTCAATTATTCTTCTTTAAAAAATCATTTATTTTAAATGAAACAAAGATGAATTAAAATTTTTTTTAATTTATTTATTTTTTAATTGAAGGATAATTGCTTTACAGAATTTTGTTGTTTTTCTGTCAAACATCAACATGAATCAGCCATAGGTATACATATGTCCCCTCCTGTTTGAGCATCTCTCTCATCTCCCTCCCCATCTCACCCCTCTAGGTTGATACAGAGCCCCTGTTTTAGTTCCCTGAGACAAAACACAAATTCCCATTAGCTGTCTATTTTACATATGGTAATAAAGTTTCCATGTTACTCTCCATACATCTCACCCACTCCTCCCCTCTCCCCATGACCATAAGTCTGTCCTCTATGTCTGAAACAAAGATGAATATTTTTAATGGTTAAAGGTACAATTCACAAAGATAGACATCATATACCATTAGATACCTTAACAATAAAGAAACATAAAGCAAAAATCAGAAGAAATATAAGGGAAAGAAAAAATACATAATCATAGTATGATATATTAACATTTCTCTGACAATATTTTATCAAATGCAGAAAAAGTAAGAATAGGGGCATCTTGAGTTATGTCATTAATAATTAAAATATAATAAATTTATATTTAATTAATTTATATTAATCATATCCTACACAAATATATTTAAATTTTGTATCTCATACATTGTTATTAGATGTCCATAGAACATTTAGAAAGCTGGCAAAAAGAAAAACATTCAAAAAGTAGAATTCTTTTTTGTGTACAACACCATTATTTAAACAAGTAGTGAATCATAAAATTTTTTTAACTTTATTATTATTTTTAATTGGAGGGTAATTACTTTTCAATGTTGTGATGGTTTCTGCCATATATCAACATGAGTTGGCCATAGGTATACATGTATCCGCTCCCTTTGGAACCCCCTCCCTCTTCCCTCCCTATCACATCCCTATAGGTTATCACAGAGCACTGGCTGTGACAACATAAAAGTTTTTTTTTTAAAGCAGAATCAGTTAAAGAACAAGGAAAGCTAATTTTATTGGGTGGACTGAGACACATATTAGGATTCCATTCATTCTGTAGATGAATTCCCTGGGACATGACAGGCTTCTCTCTCTCTCTCTCATATAATAGAATGTAAGATCATTAAAACTTTATTAGGATTTCATTTCATCAATAAGATAAATAGCCCAATAATGATTCAACTTCTGATGTAAAAGCCATGACTGGGGACTTCCTTGGTGGCCCAGTGCTTAAGACTTTACCTTCCAATGCATGAGGTTTGGGTTCAATCCCTGGTTGGGGAGCTAAGATTCCACGTTTCATGGCCAAAAAACTAGAGCAGAAACAATACTGTAACAACAAAAGAAAAAACCTTAAAAATGGCCCACATAAAAAAACTTTTAAAAAAATTAAATAACTGTAACTGAATATTTCTTAAGTACTGACCACTCTTATGTGCCACTACTGAGGATTAAGGAAATTGGTCCCAAAATGTGCTGCAATGGTTTATTGATTAGTTTCTACAGAAGTTACTTGAGAATCAGCCAGTGCAAGAGGAAATTCCTTTGTCTCCTGGAAAAGCAGGGAATAAATCTCTGACAAGAAAGGGGCACTCCTGCATCAGAAGTGGGAAGGACCTCCTTATGATCAAAGATAGGGAATTCAGAGCCTAGAAGCCTGCATTTGTTGTTGTTTGATCGCTCAGTTGTGTCTGACTCTTTTTAACCCCAAGGACTGCAGCACACCAGCCTTCTTTGTCCTTGACTATTTCTTGGAGTTTGCTCAAACTCATGTCTATCGAGTCACTGATGTCATCCAACCACCTCAGCCTCTGTCGTCCCCTTCTCCCGCTGCCTTCAATCTTTTCCAGAATCAGGATCTTTCCCAATGAGTCAGTTCTTCGCATCAGGTGGCCAAAGTATTGGAGCTTTGGCTTCAGCATCAGTCCTTCCAGTGAAAATTCAGGGTTAATTTCCTTTAGAACTGACTGGCTTGATCTCCTTGCTGTCCAAGGGACTCTCAAGAGTCTTCTCCAACACCACAGTTCGAATGCATCAAATCTTTGGCGCTCAGCCTTTTTTATGGTCCAACTCTCACATCTATACTTGAAATGGGCACTCCTGCATCAGGAATGGAAAGACCCCCCCTTATGATCAATTATAGGGAATTTGGAGATTAGAAGCCAGTGTTCAATTAAGTTCAGTTCAGTCACTCAGTCATGTCCAACTCTTTGCGAAGCCAATGTAAACAAATCTTATTTTTCCTTTTATTTACCACCCTAAGCCTAAATCTGTTGATATTCTTCATTCATGAAATACCAAAAGCCTACGTGTCTTTCTCCTGTCAATTCCTCATCAACTTACTGTTTCTTTGCCTAAAAGAGATAATAGCTGCCTGCTTTGGCCACTTCTTAGGTCTTATTTTAATAAGACCTCTGTGTGTAAGAATTCAAATTTGTTTCTTTTTCTCCTGTTGTCTTGCATCAATTTTGTTATTATTCCAGCCACAAGAACTCTAGAGGGGTAGAAGAGGAAATTTCCCCTTCCTCCACACCACACACATCCTACAAATGGGTGTTGTTGGCCCTACTTCAGTGTGAGGGATACAAGTGCAGAGAAGTGGGGAGATTTACACACTGCACATTAAGTGGGTGAAACATGTGGAACGCAGACAAAGGCCTCCTAATTCCCACCCCAAGGCTCTGTCTCACCAGATTATTTCCTTTTAAAACCTATGTTAGTCCCAGATGATCAAATAGAAGTAAAACCATGAAGTCCTTCTTTTGAGATGTGGTGAGTTTATAGGTAAATAGGCAGAATGGACCAAACTGCTTGCAAGGGATCTTTACTGTATGAATATTATGGATGATGGGCTTGTCTATGGATAGTAATGAATTTTCCAGCCCATTTTGTAAATCTGAGTGATAATAGTTATAATAATATCATTCCTTGTGCTCAGTTGCTCAGTCCTGTCGGACTCTTAACGACCCCATGGACCATAGCCCACAAGGCTCCTCTGTCCATGGAATTTTTCAGGCAAGAATACTAGAGTGGGTTGCCATTTCCTCCTCCAGAGGATCTTCCTGACCCAGTAATCAAATCCCAGTCTCCTGCATCTCCTGCATTGGCAGGCAGATTCTTTACCACCTGAGCCACCAAGGAAGCCCCATCATTCCCTATGCTGCTGCTGCTAGTCACTTTGGTCGGGTCCTACTCTGTGTGACCCCATGGACGCAGCCCACCAGGCTTCTCCGTCCATGGGATTCTCTAGGCAAGAACACTGGAGTGGGTTGCCATTTCCTTCTCCAATGCATGAAAGTGGAAAGTGAAAGTGAAGTTGCTCAGTTGTGTCCAACTCTTAGCGACCCCATGGACTGCAGCCTACCAGGCTCCTCCATCCATGGGATTTTCCAGGCAACAGTACTGGAGTGGGGTGCCATTGCCTTCTCCATCATTCCCTATATAAGGTGCTAAATTTCATGTGACTCTATCATGAAAAGACTATTCCTAGTCAGCCTTCAAGGATCTTTCTAGTTTTACACCTTGAAAATCAGACCATGTGGTTGATTTTGTCTGATTTTTCCATTAGCATAACTTGTAGAGATAGTTATAGAAAAATTTAATGTTTCAATTTTTTAAATTTTATTTTATTTTTAAACTTTACATAATTGTATTAGTTTTGCCAAATATCAATTTTTTAAATGGAAGCAATACTGTTGAATGCATATATCTTTTGGAAATTCTCACTAGTGTAATATACAGAGGATTGCAAGAATTTTCAGAACTGCATCATAATAAAAATTTTTTTAATATTTGTGAATTATTAAATCCAAAGTATGGACACTTATCTGTATGCCCCTTCAATTGTTCTGTTTATTCAATACTCTCTTATTTTTCAAAGGTGTCCCCTCTACATGGAACCACAGAATCTAACAGATGTCTCAGAATTCCTCCTCCTGGGCCTCTCAGGTTATCCAGACCTGCAGCCCCTTCTCTTTGGGCTCTTCCTGTCCATGTACTTGGTCACTGTGTTTGGGAAGGTACTCATCATTCTGGCTGTCACCTTTGACCCCCACCTCCACACACCCATTTACTTCTTCCTCTCCAACCTGTCCTTGGCTGACATCAGTTTCAACACCACCACTGTCCCCAAGATGCTAGTGAACCTCCAGACACACAGAAAATCCATCACCTATGCAGGCTGCCTAGCTGGGGTGACCGTCTTTTCTCTCTTTGCATGTTTGGAGAGTCTCCTCCTGACAGTGATGGCCTATGACCAGTTGGTGGCCATCTGTCACCCCCTATACTACCTGTTCATCATGAATCCCCGCCTCTGTGGCTTCTTGGTCCTGGTGTCATTTTCCATCAGACTTTTGAACTCCCAGCTTCACTACTTGATGATGTCACAGCTTACCTCTGTGCAGAAGTGGAAATGCCTCATTTCTTCGGTGACCCTTCTAAACTCCTCAATCTTGCCTGTTCTGAAAACTCCATCAATATCATATTAATTTATTTCAACAGTACCATTGTCGGTGGGATTCCACTTTCAGGAATCCTTTACTCTTATTCTCAAATTGTTTCCTCCATTCTGAGAGTCTCCTCTGTACAAAGTCTTATCTACCTGTGGTTCTCACCTGTCAGTTGTTTGTTTGTTTTATGGAACAGGCCTTGGGGTGTAACTCAGCTCAGCCATCTCACAATCTCCCAGGAAGAGTGCAGTGGCCTCAGTGATGTACACTGTGGTCACCCCTATGCTGAACACTTTCACCTACAGTCTAAGGAACAAGGACATCAAGAGTGCCCCCTGGAGGATTATCAGCAGAATAGCCTAATCCCAACCCCTGTTTTTCGGTTCATGGGAGTACAAAATACAACAAAATCAAACAATAAGTGATTGCAATAAGTGATTCTGAATCTGAAGTCACTTACTGAAAATGTACCTTTCTGGCTCTCTACTTTATGTTTACACAATTTTTCCTCTTTGTAGCATAGCTCTAATGGAATTGGGAGATTAGCTGGATGCCCCATGTGAATTTTAACCCTTATGGGACTTTGCATATAACATCAGTATAGCCGTCTCTCTTTCCTTATGTATTACTCAAGACTCTTGGTCACAAGCAATCTTGTTTCTATCATCACAAAATAAATACAGCTCTCTCTTTTTCTTGTTTTGCATTGTTTCTATAACTTTCCTATGATTATTCCCTATGTGTTAGGTGGATCTAAACCCTACCTTAATGACCAAGACACCTAGTATATTTTTGCTCCTTAGTGATTTTTGAGTAAATAGAGTGGATATTTGATTTCTAAACTGGAGTATTTTGAAACTGAAATAGGACACTATGAATACTAAGTTTGAATAAACACTTATCAACTGGGTTTTTCCTGGGAAAAGTGGGGTGTATGCTTCCCAAGGAGTAGATGAGAGGGTACCTACCAAAGCAAAGTCAGTTCCCAGTCTTGCTGATAATTCTCCTTCCCATTCCATCTAACTTCTTCCCAATCATATTAAATAGCAAGACACAAAGAGACAAAAATTGAATGATTTGACACCTAAAGTAATCAAAGTCATAGAGACAATGGGTAGGATGATAGTTACCAGAGGCTTTGGAAAGAAGAATGGGGAATTAGTTTAGCAGAAATAGAGTTTCACTTGGGGAAGATAAAAAGTTCTGGAGATGGATAGTGGTGTGTGCGTGCATGCTCAGTTGTTCAGTCATGTCTGACTCTTTGCAACCCCATGGACTGTAGTCCACCTGGCTCCTCTCTCCCTGGGATTTCCTGGGCAAGATTATGGGAGTGGGTTGCCTTTTCCTCCTTCAGGGGATATTCCTGATCCAGGGATCAAACCCATGTCTCTTGCATCTCCTGTCTTACAAGCAGATTCTTTACCACTGAGCCACAAATGTTCCTGAATTGGACACTTAAGATGTCTAAGAGGGTAAGAAAATAATAGCAAATGCAACAACTGACAAAGGATTAATTTCCAAAATATACAAGCAGTTCATATAACTCAATACAAGGAAAACAAACAACCCAATCAAAAAGTGGGAAAAAGACCTAAACAGACATTTCTCCAAAGAAGACATACAGATGGCTAACAAATACATGAAAAGATGTTCAACATTGCTCATTAGAGAAATGCAAATTACAACCACAATGAGATATCACCTCATACCAATCAGAATGGCCATCATCATTTATTGTTTCTACAAATAATAAATTCTGGAGAGGGTGTGGAGGAAAAGGAATACTCTTGCACTGTTGGTGGGAATATTAATTGATACAGCCATTATAGAAGACAGAATGGAGAATCCTTAAAAAACTAGGGATAAAACCACCATATGACCCAGCAATCCCACTCCTAGGCATATACTCTGAGGAAACCAAAATTGAAAAAGACACATGTATCCCATTGTTCATTGCAGCACTATTTATAATAGCTATAACATAGAAGCAACCTAGATGCCCATCAGCAGATGAATGGATAAAGAAGTTGTGGTACACAATGGAATATTACTCAGCCATAAAAACAAACACATTTGAGTCAGTTCTGATGAGGTGGATGAACCTACAACCTATTCTACAGAGTGTGAAGTAAGTCAGAAAGAGAAAGATACATATCATATTCTAATGCACATATACAGAATCTAGAAAAATTGTGCTGAAAAATTTATTTACAAGGAAGCAATGGAGAAACAGACATAGAGAATAGACTTATGGAGATGGGGAGAGGGGAAGAGAGGGTAAGATGTATGGAAAGAGTAACATGGAAACTTATATTACTATATGTAAAATAGACAGTCAATGGGAATTTACTGTATGGCTCAGGAAACTTAAACTCTGTATCAACCTAGAGGGGTGGGTTGGGAGGCAGATGGGAGGGAGGTTCAAAAGGGAGGGGATATATGTATACCTGTGGCTGATTCATGTTGAGGTTTGACAGAAAACAACAAAATTCTGTAAAGCAATTATTCTTCAATTAAAAAAAAAAAAGATAAAATGGCTAAGAGGGTAAATTTTATGTTGTTATGTTATCCTGTCAGGCATGACAGACATATTACTCCAATGTTGGGTGTTACTCAGCTGTCAGCAATCAACTCCGAGAGGGATCAGCCTCAGCTACAGAGCATCACTAGGCAGCCCAATTCAATGACTATATGATGAGGGTGTGTAAACATTTCTCTCTTTTGCCCCAGTTCCAGCCAACTCTAAGGTTAGCTCCAGAACTCCCTGGGGGTTTTCAAAGGCCTGTGATGAGTTTGAACTTGACTATTTTTTCCAATGTCTTTTCTGGCTACAAGTTGAGTTCAGTTCAGTCACTCACTCGTGTTCAACTCTTTATGACCCCATGAACTGCTGCATGCCAGGTCTCCTGTCCATCACCAACTTCCAGCATTTACCCAAACTCATGTCCATATGGTCGGTGATACCATCCAGGCATCTCATCCTCTGTCATCCCCTTCTCCTCCTGCCACCAATCCTTCCCAGCATCAGGGTCTTTTCCAATGAGTCAACTCTTCACATGAGGTGGCCAAAGTATTGGAGTTTCAACTTCAACATCAGTCCTTCCAATGAACGCCCAGGACTGACTTCCTTTAGGATGGACTGGTTGGATCTCCTTGCAGTCCAAGGGACTCTCAAGAGTCTTCTCCAACACCACAGTTCAAAAGCATCAATTCTTCAGCACTCAGCTTTTTTCACAGTCCTACTCTCACATCCATACGTGACTACTGGAAAAAACATAGCCTTGACCCGACGGGCCTTTGTTGACAAAGTATTGTCTCTGCTTTTTAATATGCTATCTAGGATGGTCAGAACTTTCCTTCCAAGGAGCAAGTGTCTTTTAATTTCATGGCTGCAGTCAACATCTGTGTGATTTTGGAGCCCCCAAAAATAAAGTCAGCCACTGTTTCCCCATCTACTTCCCATGAAGTGATGGGACCGGATGCCATAATCTTCGTTTTCTGAATGTTGAGCTTTAAGCCAACTTTTTCATTTTCCTCTTTTACTTTCATCAAAAGGCTCTTTAGTTCCTCATTACTTTCTGCCATAGGGTGGTGTCATCTGCATATCTGAGGTTATTGATATTTCTCCCAGCAATCTTGATTCCAGCTTGTGCTTCCTCCAGCCCAGCATTTCTCATGATGTACTCTGCATATAAGCTAAATAAGCAGGGTGACAATATACAGCCTTGACGTACTCCTTTTCCTATTTAGGACCAGTCTGTTGTTCCATATCCAGTTCTAACTGTTGCTCCCTGACTTGCATACAAATTTCTTAAGAGGCAGATCAGGTGGTCTGATATTCCCATCTCTTGAAGAATTTTCCACAGTTTATTGTGATCCACACAGTCAAAGGCTTTGGCATAGTCAATAAAGCAGAAATAGATGTTTTTCTGGAACTCTCTTCCTTTTTTCATGATCCAGCAGATGTTGGCAATTTGATCTCTGGTTCCTCTGCCTTTTCTAAAACCAGCTTGAACAACAGGAAGTTCACAGTTCACGTATTGCTGAAGCCTGGCTTGGAGAATTTTGAGCATTATTTTACTAGCATGTGAGATGAGTGCAATTGTGTGGTAGTTTGAGCATTCTTTGGCAATGCCTTTCTTTGGGAATGGGATGAAATCCATCACCTCCACTAGCTTTGTTCGTAGGGATGCTTTCTAAGGCCCACTTGACTTCACATTCCAGGATGTCTGGCTCTAGGTTAGTGATCATACCATTGTGATTATCTGGGTCATGAAGATCTTTTTTGTATAGTTCTTCTGTGTATTCTTGCCACCTCTTCTTAGTATCTACTGCTTCTGTT
This sequence comes from Bos indicus, assembly GCF_029378745.1. Classification (NCBI taxonomy): domain Eukaryota; kingdom Metazoa; phylum Chordata; class Mammalia; order Artiodactyla; family Bovidae; genus Bos; species Bos indicus. The sequence goes on along the minus strand of NC_091766.1, from coordinate 13,444,435 downwards.
AGGTCCATACCATTTCTGTCCTTTATCGAGCCCATCTTTGCATGAAATGTTCCCTTGGTATCTCTAATTTTCTTGAAGAGATCTCTAGTCTTTCCCATTCTATTGTTTTCCTCTATTTCTTTGCACTGATCACTGAGGAAGGCTTTCCTATCTCTCCTTACTATTCTTTGGAACTCTGCATTCAAATGGGAATATCTTTCCTTTTCTCCTTTGCTTTTCACTTCTCTTATTTCCACAGCTATTTGTGAGGCCTCCTCAGACAGCCATTTTGCTTTTTTACATTTCTTTTCCATGGGGATGGTCTCGATTCCTGTCTCCTGTACAATGTCACGAACCTCCATCCATTGTTCATCAGGCACTCTATCTATCAGATCTAGTCCCTTAAATCTATTTCTCACTTCCATTGTATAATCATAAGGGATTTGATTTAGGTCATACCTGAATGGTCTAGTGGTTTTCCTTACTTTCTTCAACTTAAGAAAGAAATTGGCTACAAACAGTTTGCCAAACTGTGATGGCTGAGAAAACAGTCCTCACAAGCCTGTCCTCATTTCAGACACCAGCACAAGTTCCCAGGTTCCCGGGGGACCCACACTTAAGGTCAGCCAGCTACAAATTCGAGGACTTTCTCATATTCAGTAATTTTCTAGAATGTTCAAATTAAGGAGAATCCCTCTGGTTTAATAGTACACGAGAAACTTACAGAACTCAGGAAAGTTATTGGCTCAGATGGTATAGAATCCTTCTGCAATGTAGGAAACCTGAGATCAATCTCTAGATAAGGAAGATCTCCTGGAGAAGGGAATGGCAACCCACTCCAGTATTTTTGCCTGGAGAAGTCCATAGACAGAGGAGGCTGGTGGGCTACAGTCCATGGGGTCACAACCAGTTGGACATGACTGAGTGACTAACACTCTATGATTATATCTTTTTTAATAGTAAAGGACACAAATTAAATCAGATGAAAGATACAACATAGACAAGATCTGGAAAGTCCCATAGGTGAAGTTTCTTGGTTTCCTCTTTCCATGGAGTCCAGATCCATTACCTCCTCCTAGCTACAATATATGACAATAATACTAATATATATATATTGCTAACAACAGGCTGGTTCCAAATAGGAAAAGGAGTATGTCAAGGCTGTATATTGTCACCCTGCTTATTTAACTTCTATGCAGAGTACATCATGAGAAATGCTGGGCTGGAAGAAGCACAAGCTGGAATCAAGATTGCCGGGAGAAATATCAATAACCTCAGATATGCAGATGACACCACCCTTATGGCAGAAAGCGAAGAAGAACTAAAAAGTCTCTTGATGAAAGTGAAAGAGGAGAGTGAAAAAGTTGGCTTAAAGCTCAACATTCAGAAAATGAAGATCATGGCATCCGGTCCCATCACTTCATGTCAAATAGATGGGGAAACAGTGGAAACAGTGTCAGACTTTATTTTTTGGTGCTCCAAAATCACTGCAGATGGTGACTGCAGCCATGAAATTAAAAGACACTTACTCCTTGGAAGGAAAGTTATGACCAATCTAGATAGCATATTCAAAAGCAGAGACATTACTTTGCCAACAAAGGTCTGTGTAGTTAAGACTATGGTTTTTCCCATGGCCATGTATGGATGTGAGAGTAGGACTGTGAAGAAGGCTGAGCGCCAAAGAATTGATGCTTTTGAACTGTGGTGTTGGAGAAGACTCTTGAGAGTCTTTGGACTGCAAGGAGATCTAACCAGTCCATTCTAAAGGAGATCAGCCCTGGGTGTTCTTTGAAAGGAATGATGCTAAAGCTGAAACTCCAGTACTTTGGCCACCTCACGTGAAGAGTTGACTCATTGGAAAAGACTCTGATGCTGGGAGGGATTGGGGGCAGGAGGAGAAGGGGACGACAGAGGATGAGATGGCTGGACGGCATCACTGACTCAATGGACATGAATTTGAGTGAAGTCCAGGAGTTGGTGATGGACAGGGAGGCCTGGTGTGCTGCGATTCATGCGGTTGCAAAGAGTCGGACAAGACTGAGCGACTGAACTGAACTGAACTAAACTAGGTGGCTCACCTGAGCTTCAGTCTCTAGAATTTTTATTGAGGCCAATTCCATAAATGTTACTAGTTGAATTTTTGCCCATATGATTGAACTCCATTTCCAGCTTCCCTCCCCAGATGTTGGGTTGATAAACTTGAGAACACAGTTGTTTAGACATCTTGGTTTTCTTCTAGTTCATCAACCAGACCACATTCTTTTCAGCCTCTGAATCATGCATTTATTTCTCTCTGTCTCATCTCTCCTGAAACAAAAAATGGGAGGATTTTTCAAGCTGGGGCAAGCTAACGGAAAAGCACTGGAAGATGTTAGGGAAGGAAGGTGGGTTGATAGGATAGGCCATTTGTGTTTGCTAATTGCTGCTTTCCTTTTTGGGACCTCCCGGGTGTTGGTAGTGGTGAAGAAGCCACCTGCCAATAAAGAAGACGGGGGCTTGATCCCTGGGTCAGGAAGTTCCCCTGGAGAAGGAAATGGCAACACTTCTTGTCTAGAGATTCCCCATGAGAATCCCCAGGGACAGAGGAGCCTGGCAGGCTAGAGTCCATAGGGTCGCAAAGAGTCAGACATGACTGAAGTGACTTAGCACACATGCACGCTTTTCTTTTTAACTGGAGGATAATTGCTTTACAATGTGGTGTTGGTTTCTGCTGGACAACAAAGGGAGTCAGCCATAGCTGTACATATATCCCCTCCTTCTTGACCCTCCCTCCCCACCTCCCATCCTACAGCTGTAGGTCATCACACAGTGCCAGGCTGGGCTCCCTGCATCGTATATCAGCTTCCCACTAGCTTTCTGTTTCACACATGATAGTGTATATATGTCAATGCTACTGCTTTGGTTGCTGCTTTTTTTAATTTAGGCTCTTACATTCCCACAGAAGCAGGGAGACAGGGGAACTAATTTTCTTGATGATTAGATTTCAAAGAGAAGGCTTTGTGAAAATCATTCTTTGGTTCTAAAAAGGATGAGAGACTTGGAGAAGATTTATCTACATTTACTAATAAAAGAAGCAGAGTGGACTTGCCTGGTGGTTCAGTGGTTAAGGCTCTGTGCTTCCACTGCAAGGGGCACGGGTTCAGTCCCTGGTCAGAGAACTAAGATTCCCACATGCCCATGGTGTGGCCAAAAAGAAAAGGAATAGAAAAAGAATTTAAAAGTTTTCTAATGTAAGTACTCTAAGAAAAGAGAGCGAGGACAGATTGGTAGAAACTCATTTAAGCTGAAGGGGAAACTCAAAGTAGTCTTAGTCAATGAATATCCAACATTTCCATTGTTGTTACAACTTTGCAATTCTTGGGGTTTTGATTGTGGTGTGGGAAGCTAACCTCCACACTGAGCAGGAGTTTTAAATTATGCTTACAAGTAAAATTATAAACTCAAATGTCGGTGTTAACAGTGAGAGGCAAGGCAATAAATCTGGAATGGTACAGTTACAGGTAAGCACACATCAGGAGCATTGTTAGATTTAGCTAACCAAAAAAATTAAGAGCAAGTCAGCAAAAGGCAGAAGGAGATATATGTATACAAAAGCTGATCCACTTCGTTGTTCAGCAGACTAACACAAGAGTGTAAAGCATCTATACTCCAATTAAAAAAACAAAATTGAAAAAGATGCATGTACCCCAATGTTCAATGCAGCACTGTTTATAATAGCTAGGACATGGAAGCAACCTAGATGTCCATTGGCAGATGAATGGATAAAGAAGTTGTGGTACATATATAGAGTGGAATATTACTCAGTCATAAAGATGAACAAATTTCAGTCAGTTGTCATGAGGTAGATGAATCTAAAACTTGTTATACAGAGTGAAGTAAGTCAGAAAGAGAAAAACAAGTTTTGTATTATATATATATATATAGTAGGAAAATGGTACTGATGAACCTATTTTCAGGGGAGGAATCCAGACTCAGACATAGAGAACAGATTTATCGAACCAGAAGGAAAAGGAGAGGGTGGGATGAATTGAGAGCATCATTGAAACAGACACATTCTTCCCTCTCAAGATTGCTTTGGATATTCGAGGTTTTTTGTATTTCCATACAAACTGTGAAATTATTTGCTCTGCTACTGCTAAGTCACTTCAGTCGTGTCCAACTCTGTGCAACCCCATAGACGGCAGCCCACCAGGCTCCCCCATCCCTGGGATTTTCCAGGCAAGAACCCTGGAGTGGGTTGCCATTTCCTTCTCCAATGCATGAAAGTGAAAAGTGAAAGTGAAGTCGCTCAGTTGTATCCGACTCGTAGTGACCCCATGGACTGCAGCCTACCAGGCTCCTCCGTCCATGGGATTTTCCAGGCAGGAGTACTAACTCTGTGAAAAATACCCTTGGTAGCTTGATAGGGATTGCATTGAATCTATAGATTGCTTTGGGTAGTATACTCTTAACTATATTGATTCTTCTGATCCATGAACATGGTATATTTCTCCATCTATTAGTGTCCTCTTTGATTTCTTTCACCAGTGTTTTATAGTTTTCTATATATAGGTCTTTAGTGTCTTTAGGTAGATATATTCCTAAGTATTTTATTCTTTTCATTGCAATGATGAATGGAATTCTTTCCTTAATTTCTCTTTCTATTTTCTCATTATTAGTGTATAGGAATGCAAGGGATTTATGTGTGTTGATTTTATATCCTGAAAATTTACTATATTCATTGATTAGGTCTAGTAATTTTCTGGTGGTGTCTTTAGGGTTTTCTGTGTAGTGGATCATGTCATCTGCAAACAGTGAGAGTTTTACTTCTTCTTTTCCAATTTTGATTCCTTTTATTTCTTTTTCTGCTCTGATTTCTGTGGCTAAAACTTCCAAAACTATGTTGAATAGTAGTGGTGAGAGTGGACACCCTTGTCTTGTTCCTGACTTTAGGGGAAATGCTTTCAATTTTTCTCCATTGAGGATAATGTTTGCTGTGGGTTTGTCATATATAGCTTTTAGTATGTTGAGGTATGTTCATTCTATTCCTGCTTTCTGGTGAGTTTTTATCATAACTGGATGTTGAAATTTGTCAAAGGCTTTCTCTGCATCTATTGAGATAATCATATGGCTTTTAATTTTCAATTTGTTAATGTGGTGTATTTCATTGATTCATTTGCAGATATTGAAGAATCCTTGTATCCCTGGGATAAAGCCCATTTGGTCATGCTGTATGATCATATTAATGTGTTGTTGGGTTCTGATTAACAGGAAAATTGGCCTTGGAATACAGAATGAAGCAAGGCAAAGACTAATAGAGTTTTGCCAACAGAATGCACTGGTCATAACAAACACCCTCTTTCAACAAAACAAGAGAAGACTCTATCCATGGACATCACCAGATGTTCAACACCGAAATCAGATTGATTATATTCTTTGCAGCCAAAGATGGAAAAGCTCTACACAATCAGCAAAAAAAAAAAAAAAAAAAAAAAGACCAGGAGCTGACTGTGGCTCAGATCCTGAACCCTTTATTGCCAAATTCAGACTTAAATTGAAGAAAGTAGGGAAAACGACTAGACCATTCAGGTATGACTTAAATCAAATCCCTTATGACTATACAGTGGAAGTGAGAAATAGATTTAGGGGCCTAGATCTGATAGATAGAGTGCCTGGTGAACAATGGAATGAGGTTCATGACATTGTACAGGAGACAGGAATCAAGACCATCACCATGGAAAAGAAATGCAAAAAAGCAAAATGGCTGTCTGGGGAGGCCTTACAAATAGTTGTGAAAAGAAGAGAAGTGAAAAGCAAAGGAGAAAGGAAAGATATAAGCATATTCAAAAGCAGAGACATTACTTTGCCAACAAAGGTCCAGCTAGTCAAGGCCATGGTTTTTCCTGTGGTCATGTATGCATGTGAGAGTTGGACTGTGAAGAAGGCTGAGCACTGAAGAATTGATGCTTTTGAACTGTGGTGTTGGAGAAGACTCTTGAGAGTCCCTTGGACTGCAAGGAGATTCAATCAGTCCATTCTGAAGGAGATCAGCCCTGGGTGTTCTTTGGAAGGAATGATGCTAAAGCTGAAATTCCAGTACACTGGCCCCCTAACGCAAAGAGTTGACTCATTAGAAAAGACTCTGATGCTGGGAGGGATTGGGGGCAGGAAGAAAAGGGGATGACAGAGGATGAGATGGCTGAATGGCATCACTAACTCGATGGACGTGAGTCTAGGTGAACTCCAGGAGTTGGTGATGGACAGGAAGGCCTGGCGTGCTGTGATTCATGGGGTCGCAAAGAATCAGACACGACTGAGTGACTGAACTGAACTGAACTGGGTTCTGGTTGCTAGAATTTTGTTAAGGATTTTTGCATCTATGTTCATCAGTGATATTGACCTGTAGTTTTCTTTTTTTGTGGCATCTTTGTCAGGTTTTGGTATTAGAGTGATGGTGGCCTCATAGAATGAGTTTGGAAGTTTACCTTCCTCTGCAATTTTCTGGAAGAGTTTGACTAGGATAGGTATTAGCTCTTCTCTAAATTTTTGATAGAATTCAGCTGTGAAGCTGCAATGGAACTGGAGGAATCAACCTGCCTGACTTCAGGCTCTACTACAAAGCCACAGTCATCAAGACAGCATGGTACTGGCACAAAGACAGAAATATAGATCAACGGAACAAAAGAGAAAGCCCAGAGATAAACCCACACACCTATGTACACCTTACCTTTGACAAAGGAGACAAGAATATACAAAGGAGAAAAGACAATCTCTTTAACAAGTGGTGCTGGGAAAACTGCTCAACCATTTGTAAAAGAATGAAATTAGAAAACTTTCTAACACCATACACAAAACTAAACTCAAAATGGATTAAAGATCTAAATGGAAGACCAGAAACTATAAAACTCTTAGAGGAGAACATAGGCAATACACTTTTCGACATATATCACAGCAGGATCCTCTACGACCCCCCTCCCAGAATATTGGAAATAAAAGCAAAAATAAACAAATGGGACCTAATTAAAATTAAAAGCTTCTGTACAACAAAAGAAACTATAAGCAAGGTGAAAAGACAGCCTTCAGAATGGGAGAAAATAATAGCAAATGAAGCAACCGACAAAGAACTAATCTCAAAAATATACAAGCAACTCCTACAGCTCAATTCCAGAAAAATAAACGACCCAATCAAAAATTGGGCCAAAGAACTGAATAGACATTTCTCCAAAGAAAACATACAGATGGCTAACAAACACATGAAAAGATGCTCAACATCACTCATTATCAGAGAAATGCAAATCAAAACCACAATGAGGTACCATTTCATGCCAGTCAGAATGGCTGCTATCCAAAAGTCTACAAGCAATAAATTCTGGAGAGGGTGTGGAGAAAAGGGAACCTTCTTACACCACTGGTGGGAATGCAAACCAGTACAGCCACTATGGAGAACAGTGTGGAGGTTCCTTTAAAAACTGGAAATAGAACTGCCTTATGACCCAGCAATCCCACTGCTGGGCATACACACTGAGGAAACCAGAATTGAAAGAGACACGTGTACCCCAATATTCATCACAGCACTGTTTATAATAGCCAGGACATGGAAGCAACCTAGATGTTCATCAGCAGATGAATGGATAAGAAACCTGTGATACATATGCACAATGAAGTATTACTCAGCCAAAAAAGAATACATTTGAATCAGTTCTAATGAGGTGGATGAAACTGGAGCCTATTATACAGAGTGAGGTAAGCCAGAAAGAAAAACACCAATAGGTCTTACAAATAGCTGTGAAAAGAACAGAAGCAAAAAGCAAAGGAGAAAAGGAAAGATATAAGCATCTGAAAGCAGAGTTCCAAAGAATAGCAAGAAGAGATAAGAAAACCTTCCTCAGTCATCAATGCAAAGAAATAGAGAAAACAACAGAATGTGAAAGAGTAGAGATCTCTTCAAGAAAATTAGAGATACCAAGAGGACATTTCATACAAAGATGGGCTCGATAAAGGACAGAAATGGTAAGGACCTAACAGAAGCAGAAGATATTAAGAAGAGATGGCAAGAATACACAGAAGAACTGTACAAAAAAGATCTTCAAGACCCAGATAATAACGATGGTGTGATCACTGACCTAGAGCCAGACATCCTGGAATGTGAAGTCAAGTGGGCCTTAGAAAACATCACTATGAACAAAGCTAGTGGAGGTGATGGAATTCCAGTTGAGCTATTCCAAATCCTGAAATGTGATACTGTGAAAGTGCTGCACTCAATATGCCAGCAAATTTGGAAAACTCAGCAGTGGCCACAGGACTGGAAAAGGGCAGTTTTCATTCCAATCCCAAAGAAAGGCAATGCCAAAGAATGCTCAAACTACTGCACAATTGCACTCATCTCACACGCTAGTAAAGTAATGCTCAAAATTCTCAAAGCCAAGCTTCAGCAATATGTGAACTGTGAACTTCCTGATGTTCAAGCTGGTTTTAGAAAAGGCAGAGGAACCAGAGAAAAAATTGCCAAGAAAATTGCCATGGAAAAAGCAAGAGAGTTCCAGAAAAACATCTATTTCTGCTTTATTGACTATGCCAAAGCCTTTGACCGTGTGGATCACAATAAACTATGGAAAATTCTGAAAGAGATGGGAATACCAGACCACCTGACCTGCCTCTTGAGATATCTGTATGCAGGTCAGGAAGCAACAGTTTGAACTGGACACGGAACAACAGACTGGCTCCAAATAGGAAAAGGAGTACATAAGGCTGTATATTATCACCCTGCTTATTTAACTTACATGCAGAGTACATCATGAGAAACTCTGGACTGGAAGAAGCACAAGCTGGAATCAAGACTGCTGGGCGAAATATCAATAACCTCAGATATGCAGATGACACCACCCTTATGGCACAAAGTGAAGACGAACTAAAAAGCCTCTTGGTGAAAGTGAAAGAAGAGAGTGAAAAAGTTGGCTTAAAGCTCAACATTCAGAAAATTAAGATCATGGCATCTGGTCCCATCACTTCATGGGAAATAGATGGGGAAACAGTGGAAACAGTCTCAGACTTTTTTGGGGGGCCTCCAAAATCACTGCAGATGGTGACTACAGCCATGAAATTAAAAGACGCTTACTCCTTGGAAGAAAAGTTATGACCAACCTAGATAGCATGTTCAAAGGCAGAGACATTATTGCCAACAAAGGTCCGTCTAGTCAAGGCTATGGTTTTTCCAGTGGTCATGTATGGATGTGAGAGTTGGACTGTGAAGAATGTTGAGCACTGAAGAATTGATGCTTTTGACTGTGGTGTTGGAGAAGACTCTTGAGAGTCCCTTGGACTCCAAGGAGATCTAACCAGTCCATTCTGAAGGAGATCAGCCCTGGGATTTCTTTGGAAGGAATGATGCTGAAGCTGAAACTCCAGTACTTTGGCCACCTCATGCAAAGAGTTGACTCATTGGAAAAGACTCTGATGCTGGGAGGGGTTGGGGGCAGGAGGAGAAGGGGATGACAGAGGATGAGATGGCTGGATGGCATCACTGACTCGATGGACGTGAGTCTGAGTGAACTCCGGGAGTTGGTGATGGACAGGGAGGCCTGGCATGTTGCGATTCATGGGGTCGCGAAGAGTCGGCCAGACTGAGCGACTGAACTGAACTGAACTGAACGCATAAGAAAAACACCAATACAGTATCAGTTCAGTTCAGTCGCTCAAGTCCCAGTCCAGCATTTCTCATGATGTGCTCCGCATATAAGTTAAATAAGCAGGGTGACAATATACAGCCTTGATGTACTCCTTTTCCTATTTGGAACCAGTCTGTTGTTCTGTGTCCAGTTCTAACTGTTGCTTCCTGACCTGCATACAGATTTCTCAAGAGGCAGGTCAGGTGGTCTGGTATTCCCATCTCTTTCAGAATACTAACACATATATATGGAATTTAGAAAGATGGTAGCAATAACCCGGTATGTGAGACAGCAAAAGAGACACAGATGTATAGAACAGTCTTTTGAACTCTGTGGGAGAGGGAGAGGGTGGGATGATTTGGGAGAATGGCATTGAAACATGTATAATATCATATAAGAAATGAATCACCAGTCCAGGTTCGATGCAGAATACAGGATGCTTGGGGCTGGTGCACTGGGATGTCCCAGAGGGATGGTACGGGGAGGGAGGTGGAAGGGGGGTTCAGGATGGGGAACACATGTACACCCGTGGCAGATTCATGTTGATGTATGGCAAAACCAATACAATATTGTAAAGTAAAAAAAAAAGAAAAAGAAAGAAACAGACACATTGCCATATGTAAAACAAATGGCCAGTGGGAAGCTGCTGTATAACACAGAGAGCTCAACCAGGTACTCTGTGACTGCCTAAAGGGATGAGATGGGGTAGGTGGTGGGAGGTAGACTCAAGAGGGAGGGAACATATGTATACTTATGGCTGCTTCGTGCTGATGTATGCCAGAAACCAACACAACATTGTAAAGCATTTATCCTCTACTTAAAAATAAATAAATTCTTAAAAAATAGTCAGTTCCCACAATTGGAAATCATGAAATGAGTCACCAGTCCAGGTTCGATGCACGATGCTGGATGCTTGGGGCTGGTGCACTGGGACGACCCAGAGGGATGGTACGGGGAAGGAGGAGGGAAGAGGGTTCAGGATGGGGAACACATGTATACCTGTAGCGGATTCATGTTGACGTAATGCAAAGCCAGTACAATATTGTAAAGTTAAAAAATAAAATTAAATAAATAAAAAATTAAAAAAAAAGAAAATCATGTTTCTTTTCCCAGTTGCCAGACCCAAGACTGTTTTCAATCTCAAAGCTTAGAAATTAAATGGATTAAATAGGAGATGACCCCCCCTTTTGGAAGCCCATTCTTTTTTTTTTTTTTTTTTCTTTTTTTTAAAATTTTATTTTATTTTTAAACTTTACAAATTGTATTAGTTTTGCCAAATATCAAAATGAATCCGCCACAGGTATACATGTGTTCCCCATGGTAACACTCTTCAAGGACATAACTTGGTGGCCAGTTGATTCCACTGGACTCCAGTCCTGGTGTGAGCAACGATTCTTCTTTACCAAGTTGAATATTTATGTGCTTGCGTTTGCCTTTCCTGCCTGCAGTGCCTTGGCAAACACACCATTGAAAGACAACACATCATCCAATTTTGGTTTTTAACACATATTTATTTATATTTCCTTTTGGTTGTGCTGGGTCTCCCTTATTGCATGTGCAGTGTCTCTAGCTGTGGCAAGCGTGGGCTACTCTCTAGTTGTGAGGGTAGTGATAAGTGTGGGCTTCTCCTTGTGGTGACTTCTCCTGCTGTGGAGCACAGGCTCTAGCATGGATGGGCTTCAGTAGTTGTGGCTTATGGGCTCTAGAGCACAGGCTCAGTAGTTGTGGCACACAGTCTTCCTTGCCCCATGGCAAGTGAAATCCTACTGGGCCAGGGATCAAACCTCAGTGCCCTGAACTGGCAGGTAGACTCTCAGTCACTGGACCACCAAGGAAAGTCCCATTCAATTTCTTTATGGTGAAGAATATGGGAAAATAAACATCCATCAAGACATCTAGTAGTTTGAACATATTCTGTACCCCGTGAAGCTGCTCAGCATCATATATCTCCAGGGTGGCAATTCTGTGATCAATTCTTACTCTCCTGAACTCTAATCCAGCACTCTGTCCTGGCACAATACCTGGATATATGTCCCCTTTCATTCAGATTTGGTCACCATCTGGATCTTGTGTTTCAACCTCAGTAAATTCACCTAGAGTGAGGCAGCTAGACCCAACAATTTATTAGCACCTGACCTGTTCTAATCTTCTTGGCTTTGCAGTTTTTCTGTCCTAGTGATACATGTTCAAACCTTATTTTGGAAGCATACTAAGTATATGCAGAAAAGTTCAACCATGCTGAAAATCAAATAAATAATTTATTTGTCAGTGTATTTTCTGTTTGGACATAGAACGTAATCTGATAAATGCTGAAATCCAGGATTTAAGCTCTATGAGGGCAAAGATTTTTGTCTTTTTTTCCTCCCTTCACTTCTGTGTTCCAGATATTTGCATCAGCCTGGCACACTGAGAACTTCTCAGTAAGTACTGTTGAATAAATGAATTTGGTAAGAACTAGCAATGGTATTAAGAACAGGCACTATTTCATAACTCCCATTCAACTATTCTGAGTCTGTACTTGAAGTGGCTGATATCAGCCTGCAAGACTGGAAATCCAATCCATTTACAGTGATGGATTAGTAAAAGGAGGGATACAGAGAGTAGAACTGAGGTTAATAGAGACAACACTGTAAGAGGTGAAGACAAAGTACTCACTAGGCAATTTTGACAAAAATCCCTTGTGGAGGATGGATAAGAACAAAACTTGATGTGACTAAAAGGCAAAATTTCTTGTTGGAGAGAGTGTGGAGAAAAGGGTACCCTCTTATACTGGTGGTGGGAATGTAAATTGGTACAGCCACTATGGGGATTCCTTAAAAAACTAAATATAGAAGTTCATATAGAATATATGATCCCACAATCCCACTCCTTGGCATATATCCAGAGAAAACCATAATTCAAAAAGATACATGCTCTTCAATGTTTATTGCAACAAAACTGTTTATTCACCAAAACTGGGACAAGGAAGCAACCCAAATGTCCATCAAGAGAGGAATGATTGAAGATGTGTACATATATACAATGGAATATTACTCCGTTATGAAAAAGAACAAACTAATGCCATTTTCAGTAACATAGATGGACCTAGAGATTATCAAACTAAGTGAAGTAAGTCATACAAATATATAGTATCACTTACATGTGCAATCCAATAAAAAATGATACAAACAAACTCACAAAACAGAAAGACTCACAGACCTCAAAATCAACCTCATGATTACCAAAGGGAAGCATGAGGGGTGGGGGTAGTGATAAATTGGGAGATTGGAATGAACATATATACATTACTATGTATAAAATAGACAACTAATAAGGACCTACTGAATAGCACTAGGAACCCTACTCAATATTCTGTAATCACCTATGTGGAAAAAGAATCTGAGAAAGTATGGATATATACATATAACTGATTCACTTAACTATATAGCAGAAACTAACACAACATTGTGAATCAACTATACTCCAATAATTTTTTAAAAATATTCTGTGGTAACCTATACAGGAAAAGAATCTGAAAAAGAATAGATCTGGGTACATGTATAACTGATTCACTTTGCTGTGCACCTGAAATTAACACAACACTGTAAATCAACTATACTTCAATAAAAATTTTTTTAAAGAGGCAGGATTTCAAACACTTGAATGCCAATATAGTATACTGAGTAAATGCAACCTGTTGAGTAATTAAGCATAGGTCTACATTCTAAAATTCAATCAGTGGTCATTAAAAAACACTCTCTCTACATATGTAAAATTATTAAATAATAGTTGATAGTCTAAGTTCATGAAATGTGTTCCTAAGACAATTCTGAAATTGTTTAATGAGCTGAATGCAAGATATTTGCATTAAAATGTATATGCTTTGCTTAAATAAAATACATGTTTATTCAAATCACACATACAAGAAAGAGGCAGGATTTCTTTAGCCAACTACTGCTATCACTGTCAGCTCAAAACCCTTGGATCAGTGTTCCCATCACTGAACACAGAGTGTTCTTCCAAGGACTTTTTGTAGAGCCCTCTTGATGTCCCTGTTCCTCAGGCTGTAGATGAAAGGGTTCAGCATGGGGGTGACCACAGTGTACATCACCGAGGCAATCATGCCTCTCCAGGAAAATGAATCAAAACTGAGATACACACCAAGGCCTGTCCCATAGAACAAAGAAACCACGGACAGGTGAGATGAACAGGTGGGAAATGCCTTATATTTCCCATGAGCTGATGGGATTCTCAGAATGGAGGAGACAATGCGGGTGTAGGAGAAAAGGATCCCTGAGAAGGGAACAATGCCAAGAAAGCCAGTCACCACGTACAGCAGGATGTAACTGATGAGCGTGTCTGAGCAGGCAAGTGTGAGGAACTGAGAAAATTCACAATAAAAGTGTGGAATGACCCAGTTGGCACAGAAGGACAGCCGTAACATCAGCAGACTCTGGGTCAAGGAGTATAACAAGCTGATGAACCAAGACCAAGAACCAGCAGACCACAGAGGCAAGGGTTCATGATGACTGTGTAGTGCAGGGGGTGACAGATGGCCACAAAGCGGTCATAGGCCATCACAGTCAGGAGAAAAGTGTCCATAACTACAAAAACCGTGAAAAAATACATCTGGGTGACGCAGCCTGCGTAGCTGATAGATTTGCTCTGTGTCTGGATGTTCACCAGCATCTTTGGAACTGTGGTGGAAGTGAAACAGACATTGGTAAAGGCCAGGTTGGAGATGAAGAAGTACATGGGGGTGTGGAGGTGGGAGTCTGAGCTGATGGCCAGGATGATGAGCAGGTTCCCAAGGACAGTGACCACAAACATAGATAGAAACAGCTCAAATAAGATGTGCTGGTGCTCTGAGTCTTGGGAAAATCCCAGGAGTAAAAATTCTAAAACACGTGTTTGATTTCCTGCTTTCATGTTGCTGATGCATCTGCTAGATGATTGAAGAAAGGGGGGAGAAACATGAAATAACCACTGGACTGACTCTAGAGTCTCTCTCTGTGTGTTAGAGGAGCCCACTAGGCTCCTGTGTCCATGGAATTCTCCAGGCAAGAATACTGGAGTGGGTAGTCTATCCCTTCTCCAGGGGATCTTCCTAACCCAGGGATCGAACTCAGGTTTCCTGCATTTCAAGCAGATTCTTTACTGTCTGAGCCACCATGGAAGCCCATAGAGTCTTTCTACTCCTTTAATTTCTTAAAGTGATAGATTGGGTATAAAAGCATTAACATGACAAAGCTTCAGAATCCTATATTGCTATTTGTCTATACAGCATTTCAACCACTGTCCACTGACCTTTGGGATACACATCCATCCTCTTCACTCTGGCTTGTTGTTGGGTTAGTCACTAAGGTGTATCTGATTCTTTGCAACTGCATGGACTACAGCCCACCAGGCTCCTCTGTCCATGGGACTTTCCAGGCAAAATAATGGAATGGGTGGCCATTTCCTTCTCCAGAGTCTCTTCCTGATGCAGGGATCAAAAACGTGTCTGCTGCATTGCAGGCAGATTCTTTACTACTGAGTCACCAGGGAAGCTTCTATCTCTGGCTTCAGTTCAGTTCAGTTCAGTTGCTCAGTCGTGTCCGACTCTTTGTGACCCCATGAACTGCAGCATGTCAGGCCTCCCTGTCCATCACCAACTCCCGGAGTTCACCCAAACTAATCTCCAAGGATTCGGTGATGCCATCCAGCCATCTTATCCTCTGTCGTCCCCTTCTCCTCCTGCCCCCAATCCCTCCCAGCATCAGAGTCTTTTCCAATGAGTCAACTCTTCACATAAGCTGGCCAAAGTATTGGAGTTTCAGCTTTAGCATCATTCCTTCCAAAGAACAGCTAGGACTGATCTCCTTTAGAATGCACTGGTTGGATCTTCTTGCTGTCCAAGGGACTCTCAAAAGTCTTTTCCAACACTACAGTTCAAAAGCATCAGTTCTTTGGTGCTCAGCTTCCTTCACAGTCCAATTTTCACATCCATAAATGACTGCCAGAAAAACCATAGGCTTGACTAGATGGACCTTTGTTGGCAAAGTAATGTCTCTGCTTTTGAATATGCTATCTAGGTTGGTCATAACTTTCCTTTCAAGGAGTAAGCGTCATTTAATTTCATGGCTGCAATCACCATCTGCAGTGATTTTGCAGCTCCCAAAAAAGTCTGAGACTGTTTCCACTGTTTCCCCATCTATTTCCCATGAAGTGATGGGACCAGATGCTGTGACCTTAGTTTTCTAAATGTTGAGCTTTAAGCCAACTTTTTCACTCTTCTCTTTCACTTTCATCAAGAGGCTTTTTAGTTCCTCTTCACTTTGTGCCATAAGGGTGGTGTCATCTGCATATCTGAGGTTATTGATATTTCTCCCACCAATCTTGATTCCAGCTCGTGCTTCTTCCAGCCCAGCATTTCTCATGATGTACTCTGCATAGAAGTTAAATAAGCAGGGTGACAATATACAGCCTTGACGTACTCCTTTCCTACTTGGAACCAGTCTGTTGTTCCATGTCCAGTTCTAACTCTTGCTTCCTGACCTGCATATAGGTTTCTCAAGAGGCAGGTCAGGTAGTCTGGTATTCCCATCTCTTTCAGAATTTTCCACAGTTTATTGTGATCCACACAGTCAAAGGCTTTGGCATAGTCAATAAAGCAGAAATAGATGCTTTTCTGGAACTCTCTTGCTTTTTCAATGATCCAGCGGATATTAGCAATTTGATCTCTGGTTCCTCTGCCTTTTCTAAAACCAGCTTGAACATCTGGAAGTTCATGGTTCACGTATTGCTGACGCCTGGCTTGAAGAATTTTGAACATTACTTTACTGGCATGTGAGATGAGTGCAATTGTGTGGTAGTTTGAGCATTCTTTGGCATTGCCTTTCTTTGGGATTGGAATGAAAACTGACCTTTTCCAGTCCTGTGGCCACTGCTGAGTTTTCCAAATTTGCTGCCATATTGAGTGCAGCACTTTCACAGCATCACATTTCAGGATTTGAAATAGCTCAACTGGAATTCCATCACCTCCACTAGCTTTGTTCGTAGTGATGCTTTCTAAAGCCCATTGACTTCACATTCCAGGATGTCTGGCTCTAGGTCAGTGATCACACCATCACGATTATCTGGTCTTGAAGATCTTTTTTGTACAGTTCTTCTGTGTACTCTTGCCACCTCTTTGTAATATCTTCTGGTTTTGTTAGGTCCATACCATTTCTGTTCATTATCAAGCCCATCTTTGCATGAAATATTCCCTTGGTATCTCTAATTTTCTTGAACATATCTCTAGTCTTTACCATTCTATTGTTTTCCTCTATTTCTTTGCATTGATTGCTGAGGCAGGCTTTCTTATCTCTCCTTGCTGTTCTTTGGAACTCTGCATTCAGATGCTTATATCTTTCCTTTTCTCCTTTGCTTTTCGCTTCTCTTGTTTAGGATCATCAAATCTAAAAAGTTAGCGCAGGACTTCCCTGGTGGTCCAGTTGATAAGAATTCACCTGCCAATGCAGGGAACATGGGCTTGATCTCTGGTCCAAGAAGATCCCACATGTTGCAGCACAACTAAGCCCATATGTCACAACTGCTGAAGCCCTCATGCCCTAGAGCTCATGCTCCACAGAGAAGCCACCGCAGTGAGAATTCCACTCACTGCTACTAAAGAAAGCTCCATGAAGCACCAAATACCTAGTGTAGAGAAAAACAAACAAATACACTTTCTAAAAAAAAAAAAAAAATTAAAAGTTAAAAGCAACTTTGAAACTTAGAGATAAATGGTTCATTCTTGCTCTAAAGAAAAAGTGGAACATGAGGCCCAGTGAAATACAGTAACTTGTTCTAGATTGTTTACCTTGTCTGGGACCAGAAATGAGTCAGTTAACCATGCCTCAGAGGTGAGAAAATTTGAGAGAATATCTCAACTATCTAGACAGAGTACTGTGGGATGAGTAGAATTAAGGTTTATTTCCTATGTAAAAATGAAGAAAATATTTTCACTAAATAATAAAACACATTTACAAATGTTTAGGGGCTTCCCTGATAGTTCAGTTGGTAAAGAATCCACCTGCAATGCAGGAGACCCTGATTCAATTCCTAGGTCAAAAAGATCCGCTGGAGAAGGGATAGGCTACCCACTCCAGTATTCTTGAGCTTACATTGTGGCTCAGCTGGTAAAGAATCTGCCTGCAATGAGGGAGACCTGGATTCGATCCCTGGGTTGGGAAGACACTCTGGAGAAGGGAAAACCTACCACTCTAGTTTTCTGTCCTGGAGAATTCCATGGGCTGTATTGTCCATGGTGTTGCAGAGTCAGACACGACTGAGCAAGTTTCACCTACAAATGTTTAATGCCTGGTATGACAAGGACATTGAGGGCAGGAGGAGAAAGGAGCGGTAAAGGATGAAATTGTTAGATAGCATTATTGACTCAATGGACATGAGTTTGAGAAAATTCCAGGAGATGGTGAAGGACAAGGAAGCCTGGCATGCTGCAGTCCATGGGGTCACAAAGAGCTGGACATGACTGATTGTCCAAACAACAACAAATACCAAGACTATCATTATCTCGTAGAAACAGGGCTATATGCTTCCTGGACATTTGTCACATGATGAAACACCCTTCACCTGGGAAGTTAAGGGACTGGTTTAAATGTCCAAGGAAAATGTGTCCATCAAGTCTTAAACCATTTCAGTACCATTAGATACTAGAATGGTCACAAATAAAATTTTGTTCTCTATGCTGCTGATGCTGCTGCTGCTAAGTCGCTTCAGTCATGTCCAACTCTGTGAAACTCCATAGGTGGCAGCCCACCAGGCTCCCCCATCCCTGGGATTCGCCAGGCAAGAACACTGGAATGAGTTGTCATTTCCTTCTCCAATGCATGAAAGTGAAAAGGGAAAGTGAAGTCACTCAGTCATGTCTGACTCCTAGCAACCCCATGGACTGCAGCCTACCAGGCTCCTCTGTCCATGGGATTTGCCAGGCAAGAGTACTGGAGTATGGTGCTCATTAAATATTGGGAGGAAAGAAATTGCACCAAGATATTTACACATGAACCTGAAAGGATGAGTCATATGTGGCACCCACATTACAGTGATGCTTAGAATGGAGCTAAGAAGATGAGGACACTCATCTAGAGTCCACCTGCCCTCTGATTCTCACCACCCCTGGTCCTGAGGGTCTTTTACCCAAAGTAATAGATCCTATAGCCAGCAATTAGGGATAACATAAGATCATACAATGATTGATACTGAAGGACAAGGAAGCCTGGCATTCTGCAGTCCATGTGATCACAAGAGTCTGACACAACAGTGACTGAACAATACAATGACTGTCAGTGTTCTGTTTGCCTTTTACAAGTCTTTCTGCACACTTGCTATTCTGTAATGCACCTAATTACAAAGGAGAAAGACTACCATTGGCTGTCATCACTGTCAGTCTCCTTTGGTATTAAAATCCAAGTCCCCTAAGTTTCCTTAGGAGGATGAAGGATGGGTCAAATGGGTGAAGGGGGGTCCAAATGCGCAAACCTCCAGTTATGAAGTAAATAAGCCATGGGGTTCTACTGTATAACATGGGGACTATTTGCATATTTGAAAGCTGCTAAGAGAGTAGAATTTAAAAGTTCTCATCACAAGAAAAAACTTTGTAATCTTTTTCTTGAATTTGTGATCTTGTGACTTGGTCTTAACTGGCTTGTTGCAACCATTTTGAAATATTGAGTATTGAATGTCTTCAAATATTGAATCATCTGGTATACATCTGAAAATAATAGAGTGTTATATGTCCATTGTCAGTCAATAATTTAAAATAACTCAAGGCAGATAGTGTCTTTGGAAAGATAAAAATGACCATATCATATGCAAATTGTTTAACTGCACATGAGTATCTTCATTCTATCTGACTTTGGGGAAGATGGGCAGTTTGTAATTGTCTATAAGGGCTTCTGATCACTTGAAAGGCAGTCCAATTTCCATGACTCATATTTGAAGTATGATAGTTTGTAAAAGATTCCCATGATTTTTAATAAATGTAGATTGTTCTCTTGCGTTCCAATTTGCTTTATTCAGCAAAGTAGTAGAGGGTATATGAGAATGTCTGAGATTCTAGGTATTCCCTGGAGTGTGCTGTGTAAGTTAATGGATCAACTGCCTTGAAAGAGAGGAAAGTAATTTTGTCTCCTACTGATCTGTTGTGGGCTTCCCAGGTGGCACTGGTGATAAAGAACCTGCCTGCCAACACAGTATATGTAAGAGACCAGGGTTCGATCCCTGGGTGGGGATCGCAGATCTATCGCAGAGTTCTTGGCACACAGAAACCCTTCAAATGACTACAATGAGTGAATTAATAAGTAGATGAGTGTACAAACCAGTATTTCTCCAAAATCTCTGGGTGTCTATGACTCCCAAACCTTCAGCAACTCTTGTCCTCAAGGAAGTTACTATGTGGAAAGAAGATAAAAGAAATAAGATGTTAATATTAATAGAAGAGAGATAGAAAGAGAGGCAGAAAAGGAATATCAACTTTCTGCACATTAAATAACCAAGTCCAGACTTCCCTGCGGCTCAGTTGTAATCAATCTGCCTGCCAATGCAAGAGACAAGAGTTCTATCCCTGGTCTGGGAAGATTCCACATGCAGTGGAGCAACTAAGCCCATGCACCACAACTACAGAGCCCACACTGTAGAACCTGGAAATAGCAACTACTGAGCACCTAGAGCTCATGTTCCGCAACAGAAGAAGCCACCACATTAAGAAACCCAGGCACCACAACTAGAGAATACCCGCTGCTCTTTGCAATCAGAGAAAAAAGCCTGCACAGCAACAAAGACCCACGTAGCTAAAAATAAATTAAACGGGCAACATGCTCACTCCCAATGTTGAACCTTCCCTAGTTCCAACAATTTAGCCTATTTGCTCTGGCCATGATATTTACTAATTCTTTCACTTAGGATCTTTCTTCTTTTCAGTTTTAATTTTTTATTGAAGTAGAGTTGATTTAAAATGTGTAATCTCTGCTGAAGAGTGAAATGATTCATTTACACATATACATTGTTTTCTATATCCTTCTCCATTATGGTTTATCACAGGATGTTGAATATAGTTCTCTGTGCTATACAGTAGGACCTTGTGGTTTGTCCATTCTGTCACCTGGGGTCTTTACCCAGGAAAGTATCAGTAATTGCTCTTCTAGTCCTTCTCTGAAATGCCATCATACGTGTCTCTGACTTCCTGTCCTAATTATCTAAAGGTACAAACTTAAGGTAACTGAGAGACTAAATAGGGAAATTCCACATTTGCAAGAAATTTCACAAAGGATGAATTATCACACAGTTATTTTTCTGTGATGATAAGTAAAGATACTCATCATCTTCTGATTTCCCTTTCTGGAATTTCTTCAACTTCAATTTCTTTCACTTCTGCTAAATACCTTTAATCTCTGAATGAGGACATCCTTCCTTTTTTGTGC
This sequence comes from Bos indicus, assembly GCF_029378745.1. Taxonomy (NCBI): domain Eukaryota; kingdom Metazoa; phylum Chordata; class Mammalia; order Artiodactyla; family Bovidae; genus Bos; species Bos indicus. The sequence continues at coordinate 13,423,374 of NC_091766.1, read as the reverse complement.
TCTCCCCTCAAACACTTGAAGACCTCCTTCCAGGACAGAGCAATGGGGTGTGTGTGCGAGCTTAGTCTTTTGACTATTTGTGACCCCATGGACTGTAGCCTTCCAGGCTTCTCTGCAAATGGGATGTTTTCCCAGCAAGAATACTGAAGTGGCTTGCTGTTTCCTCCTCCAGGGGATCTTGCCAACTCAGGGATCGATCCCTCATCTCCTGTGTTTCCTGCATTACAGGTGGATTCTTGACCACTAAGCCATCTGAGCAATGGCAGGTAAGAGGATAAAGACCCTCATTCCTTTACCTCTGGTTACAGGGCCTAAGAAACTGGAAAGGAAAGAGTCAGGGAGTAGGCAGACACTAGACAAATGCCCCCTCTCTCCATCTTCTCAGCATCACCTCATGGGTGACCCTCATCCTTTCAGGATCATACACAAACATCCTGGTGCAATTTTTCTCTTCTTATAAGTATTTATGAACACCAGGGAGGATAGTACTTTCCCAGGTAATGCTAGTGGTAAACAACCTGCATGCCAATGAAATGTGGGTTCGATCCCTGGGTTGGGAAGATCCCCTGGAGGAGGGCGTGGAATCCACTCTAGTATTCTTGCCTAGAGAATCCCATGGACAGAGGAACCTGGCAGGTTGTATATATAACTGTATATAAATATATATAAACTCCATATATATAAATAACTGAGGTGAAATCTCACTCTGTTGTGGCAACTTCACACAAGTAGTGTAGCCATTCACCTTCCCAAGCAATTATCCTTTAGAGCTTTTTCTCCATAGACATCATAGGGTTTTCTTTGCCTTGTGCTTAATAAGTCGATGCCTTTTTCACTCAATCACCTGTTTTTTCTACTTCCCACAACACTTACTGGGATATGCAGGCTTGCCAATATGGGATCACCACAGGGGCCAGCTTCCCTGAACCCTGTTCTCTCATGGAGTGTGGGTGATGAAGGAAGAAGGTCTGTCCCACCAGAAAACAAGGATATAGGCCCAGACACATGGTTTGGAGTCTGTTGATTTCTCCTGGAGAAGGCACTGAGTGTCTTTGGTCTCGCACATGGAGGCCTTGGTGACTATAAGTTGATGTGTTACAGCTTTTGTGCCCCTAGAGACTGAATGCCTTCTGAAGCTTGTTAGACAAATTGATCAATGGATCTTCAATTCCCTGTTCAGTCTGACTCCTTAAGGACAAAGAGCACACAGGAAAGGATCTCTGACCTGCCCAGTTCCTTGTCCCTGTGAGACTTACAGAGGGTCTACCTGTGATTCCTCTATTTGGGGTCTGTTTACTCTGTGAAGAATCACTCTGGTCTCCCTTCAATCTCCTCTTTGAGACAAGTGTCAGCATTTTGGATTTGTCGTTTCCACATTAGAAAGATTGCAGAGTACCAAAGGGCCCCAGGATTCACTAGGGCAGTTCTCAAACTTAAGCCTGCATCAACATTATCTTGAGAATGTGTTACATCACACACTGCTGAGTCCTACCTGAAATTTCTGCCTCAGTAGATTTGGGGTTGAGTTTTTTGGGTGGTACTTAGTGATAAAGTATCCACCTGCCAACACAGGAGACTCGAGTTCAGTCCCTGGATCAGGAAGAGCCACTGGAGAAGGAAATGCCAATCCACTCCAGTACTGTTTCCTGGGAAATCCCATGGACAGAGAAGCCTGGTGGGCTAAAGTCCATGGAGTTACATGAGAGTTGGACACAACTTAGTGACTAAACAACAACAACGTTTGGGGCTTAGCTCTAGTAGTTTAGATTTTTCTTAAGTTTCCAAATTTTGCCAGTCCCCACGACAATCTTTTGAGAACCACTGTCCTGGGGTTCAGTTCAGTTCAGTCACTCAGTCGTGTCTGACACTTTGTGACCCCATGAACCTCCAGCACGCCAGGCCTCCCTGTCCATCACCAACTCCCGGAGTCCACTCAAACTCATGTCCATTGAGTCGGTGATGCCATCCAACCATATCATCCTCTGTCGTCCCCTTCTCCCCCTACCCTCAATCTTTCCCAGCATCAGAGTCTTTTCCAATGTGTCAGCTCTTCACATCAGTTGGCCAAAGTATTGGAGTTTCAGCTTCAACATCAGTCCTTTCAATGAACACCCAGGACTGATATTCTTTAGGATGGATCTCCTTGCTGTCCAAGGGACTCTCAAGAGTCTTCTCCAACACCACAGTTCAAAAGCATCAATTCTTCAGTGCTCAGCTTTCTTTATAGTCCAACTCTCACATCCATACATGACCACAGGAAAAACCATAGCCTTGACTACATGGACCTTTGTTGGCAAAGTCACATCTCTGCTTTCTAATATGCTGTCTAGGTTAGTCATAATTTTCCATCCAAGGAGTAAGTGTCTTTTAATTTCATGGCTGCAATCACCATCTGCAGTGACTTTGGAGCCCAGAAAAATAAAGTCTGACACTGTTTCCACTGTTTCCCCATGTATTTGCCATGAAGTGATGGGACCAGATGCTATGATCTTCGTTTTCTGAATGTTGAGCTTTACACCAACTTTTTCACTCTCCTCTTTCACCTTCATCAAGAGGCTCTTTAGTTCTTCACTTTCTGCCATAAGGGTGGTGTCATCTGCATATCTGAGGTTATTGATATTTCTCCTGGCAATCTTGATTCCAGCTTATGCTTCATCCAGCCCAGCGTTTCTCATGATGTACTCTGCATATAAGTTAAATAAGCAGGGTGACAATATACAGCCTTGATGTACTCCTTTTCTATTTGGGACCAGTCTGTTGTTCCATATCCAGTTCTAACTGTTGCTTCCTGACCCACATACAGATTTCTCAAGAGGCAGGTCGAGTGGTCTGGTATTTCCATCTCTTTCAGAATTTTCCACAGTTTATTGTGATCCACACAGTCAAATAATTTGAGTATTATCCAAACTACCATAAAACTAATGGAAAAGAAGAAAACTTACACAAACATAGGCACAAAATTATACTAATTGTGGGTATGTTTGTGTGTGTGTGTGTGTGTGTGTGTAAAAAATGTGTATGTATAGAGAAGAGACTGGTAGAAAATGAAATGAAGTGTTGACAGTGAAAAATAATCCAATTGACTGAGGTTTTTGTTAATATATAGCTTCCCATCTTATCCCAGACTTACCTACTCAACATCTCCAGGAGAAGAGTTTGAGAATTTACTTTTTAAAAATGTTTATTTATTTGCTTGCATAGAGTCTTAGCTGTGGCACACAGGATCTTCGTTGCAGCCTACAGATGCTCTAGTTGTAGTGAGAGGGCTCCGGACCTCAAGGGCTCAGCAGTTGTGGCATGGGGGCTTAGTTGCACCCACATGACACATGCATCATAGTTCCCCTTCCAGGGATACATCCTGTATTCCCTGAATTGCAAAGTAGATTCTTAATCATTGAACCACCAGAGAAGTCCTAACTGAGGGGTTACTTTTGAAAGAAAATTACAATACATGTGAGAGTTGAATGGCAAAGAAGGCTGAGTGCCAAAGAATTGATGCTTTTGAACTGTGGTGCTGGATAAGACTCTTGAGAGTCCCTTGGACAGGAAGGATATCAAATCAGTCAATCCTAAAGGAAATCAACCCTGAATATTCCCTGGAAGGACTGATGTTGAAGCTGGAGCTCCAATAATTTGGCCACCTGATGGGAAGAACTGACTCATTGGAAAAGATCCTGATGCTGGGAAAGATTGAGGGCAGGAGGAGAAGAGGATGACAGAGGATGAGATGGTTGGATGGTATCACTGAATCAGTGGACATAAGTTTGAGTAAACGCCAGGAGATAGTGAAGGAAAGGAAAGCCTGGCGTGCTACAGTCTATGGTGTCGCAAAGAGTCAAACACTATTTAGTGACTGAGCAACAACAGTTTTACTTTATTTTATGTTTATTGCATATAGGCTCACAAGCTGGATCAAGATTGCCAGGAGAAATATCAACAACCTCAGATATGCAGATGATACCACTTTTGTGGTAGAAAGTGAACAAGAACTAAAGAGCCTCTTGATGATGGTGAAAGAGAAGAGTAAAAAAGCTGGCTCAAAACTCAATATTCAAAAAACTGGGATCATGGCATCCAGTCCCATCACTTTATGGCAAATAGATGGGGGGAAAGTGGAAACAGTTGCAGATTTTATTTTCTTGGGCTCCAAAATGACTGTGGATAGTGACTGCAGACATGAAATTAAAATACACTTGCTTCTTGGTAGGAAAGCAATGACAAACCTAGACAGTGTATTAAAAAGAGGAGACATCACTTAGCCAGCAAATGTCCATACAGTCAAAGCTATGGTTTTTCCAGTAGTCATGTACAGATGTGAGATTTGGACCATAAAGAAGACTGAGAGCTGAAAAATTGATGCTTTTGAACTGTAGTGCTGGAGTGTGGTGCTGGAGAAGACTCTTGAGAGTCCGTTGGACAACAAGGAGATCAAATCAGTCCATCCAAAAAGAAATCAATCCTGAATATTCACTGGAAGAACTTATGCTGAAGCTTCAATACTTTGGCCACCTGAAGGGAACAGCCAACTCATTGGAAAAGACCCTGATGCTGGGAAAGAGTAAGGGCAGGAGAAGAGGCCAACAGAGGATGAGATGGTTGGATGGCATCACAAATTCAATGGATATGAGTTTGAGGAAACCCTGAGAGATAGTGAAGGATAGGGAAGCCTGGAATGCTGCAGTTCATGGGGTTGCAGTCAGACACCACTTAGTGACTGAACAACAACATACAATATATACAATATTCATGTTGTATATTTTATATTGTATATGTGTATATATAATGAAATTCATCATTTTAACCACTTTTATGTATAAAAGTTTTGTGGCATTGAGTACATTCACAATGTTGTGCAACCATTACCTCCATCTATTTCCATAACATTTTCATCATCCAAACAGAAGCTTTAAATCCATTAAACAGCAACTCCCCATTCTTCTCTCTGATCAGACCCTGAAAACCTCCTTTCTACCTTTTGTCTCTATGAATTTGCCTATTCTAGATATATCATGTAAATGAAATCATATAACATTTATCCTTTTATGTCTGACATTAAAATACTTAATGGTAAACATTTCACTTAGTAAAATGTTTTCGAAATTCAACCATGCTGCAACACCTATCGAAATTTCATTCTGTTTTAAGATTGAATAATATTCCATTGTGTGTATATATCCCATTTTGTTTATTCTTACATTATTGATGGACACATGGCTTGTTTTTATCTTTTGGCTCCTGTGATTAATGCTGCTCTGAACATTGGTGTGCAAGAATCTGTTTGAATTCCTGCCTTCAATACTTTGGGGCATATACATACACAGAATTGATGAATCCTGAAAATATACCTTTAAAAGGATTTCAAGGGGCCTGAGCAGCTGTGGGGGCAACATTATTTAGCAGCAATGCCATCAGTTCCAGCCCACTGCTTTACTTTTTAGCTGCATGAGCATAGGAACATAGTTATTATGCCAAAGAGAAAATCCCCAGAGAATACATAGGGGAAGGATGGATCCAAAGTAACTGAATAGGGGCCTACCAGACAGTTTGCCAGGTTTTCAGCAAAACCTGCTTCTTCAAACCCTGAACCTAAACCAAGAAAAAAAATCTGCAAAGAAAGAACCTGGAACGAAGAGTAATATAGGGGCTGATTGTTGTTGTTTAGTTGCTAAGTCATGTCTGAGTCTTTTGCAACCCCATGGACTGTAGCCCATCAGGCTCCTCTGCCCATGGGATTTCCCAGGCAATAATACTGGAGTAGGTTGCCATTTCCTTCTTCAGGCGATCTTCCTGACCCAGGGATTGAACCTGAGTCTCCTGCATTGGCAGGCAGATTATTGACCACTGAGCCACCTGGGCAACCCAATGCTGGCTATAACCTGAGCCATATGCTTGAGTTGTTTTGAACATATTTGAATCCCCACCAGATGGTAGAATTTAAATGCATGCTGACTACAAGCACAAAGAGCCCAGAAGACTGGTTGGAACCAGAAGGTTGATGATACTGACCCTCGATTACTCCATCACCAACCAATCAGAGAATTGTGCACCAGCTGATCATGCACTCCACAATCCTCTTCCTCACCCTGTCTTTAGAAACATTTCCTGGAAAGCCATCAGGGAGGTCTGAGCCATTTGAGCATTAGCTGCCTATACTCTTTGTTTGGCCTTGCAAATAAAGTCTGCACTTTCCTTTACCTGAACCTGAAGTTAGTAGATTGGCTTTTCTGGATGCAGGCAAGAGAACCCTGGTTTGGTTCAGTAACAGGATGGCTACCCTGAACACTGTTATATCTACTACTGAGAGATCTGTATGTAAGTTAAGAATAACAGCTAGAACTGCACATGGAACAACAGACTGGTTCCAAATAGAAAAAGGAGTACATCAAGGCTGTATATTGTCACCCTGCTTATCTAACTTATGAGACTGATGGGCCATCCATTTCCTATCTCTCTCCAAGAGTTTAATCTCTTAGGACTTGGCAGAGAGAAGGGGTAACTAAATATCTTTTTTTTTTTTTAATTTAGTACTGGGGTGTAGCCAATTACAAATGTTGGGATCCTGAAAGGTGAACAGAGAAGGGATTTAGCCATACACATACATGTATTCATTCTCCCCCCAAACTCTCCTAGGATGCCACATAACATTGAGCAGAGTTCCATGTACTATACAGTAAGTCCTTGTTGGTAACCCTTTTAAATATAGCACTGTGTACATGTCTATACCAAACTCCCAAAGTATCCCTTCCCTTCTTCTCTGGCAACCATGCATGACTGGTTTCAGTTGTGTCTGACTCTTTGCCACTCTATGGACAGCAGTCCACCAGGTTCCTCTGTCCATAGGATTCTCCAGGCAAGAATACTGCCATGCCCTCCTCCTGACAACCATAAGGGAACTGAATATCTTGAGTCATGGAGATTGTATCTTTCTCTAAGTCAATGCCTTCAAAATGGCAGGACCTTCAATTGGAGTAACTTGATGCCAGTTGGGACAAGAATAAAATCAGGCCCCGTGGTCTTGGAGACAGTTGCAGTCACACTTGGAAGGGATGGAATGCATGTTCAGGGGAGCCTCAAGTGCCATAATGCACAGAAACATGGAACACCATCTGCTTCATGGATTGCAAATAAGGAGAGTGGAACTGGGTGAGTGCCTTGCAAAAGAGGTGAACAGTTTACCACCTTCTTTCTCTCTGTCTCTTTCCATGTCTTACTGATTTAAGAGCTTTGCAGGAACTCTGCTATTCTCCATGTAGCTCCTTCAGTAAACCCATATTTGACACAATTTGTGGCAGTTTTAAGACATGGTTTGCAAATTCTTTTATATTCCTCTCCCTGGTGGCTCAGCAGTGAGGGAGGTCTCACTTCAATCCCTGGGTCAAAGATCCCCTGGAGGAGGAAATAGCAACACACTCCAGTATTCATGCCTGGGGAATTCCATGGACAGAGGAGTCTGGTGGGCTACAGTCCATAGGATCACAAAGAGTTGGACATGACTAAAGCGTCTAAGCACACGTGAAAGTGAAGTCCATAACCCTTCTCTTGAATCAACTTGTAATTCTAAGTATGAATTGTAGTTGAAACTATTAATATCTACTGTCTCTAAAGAGTTTGTTGCTCAGTCTATTGAAATGTCAGTTTCTTAGTTTTAAAATAGGGCCAGTAAGAATTACAATTTTCCATAATATTTTTAGAATCAAGAATCAAAGATCCCAGCTATGTATTCTCACATGCTCCTACATTCAATGGCACAGGTATAAATCTCTTTCCTTATCTCTGTTGACTCTACCCAATTTAATTTTTATTTCATGCAAGCAGTTTCTCCAGGGACTAAGGGTGGGGCAAATGGGGAGATACTGGTCAAAGGATCCAAACTTCCAGATAGAAGATGAATAAATTCTGGAGATCTAACTAGAGTCAGGGCTTCCCTAGTGACTCAGACAGTAGAGAATCTGCCTATTTAGAGAATCTGAAACTGCCTATGCAGAAGACCCAAGTTTTATCCCTGGGTCAGGAAGATCCCCTGGAGAAGGAAACGGCTACCTAAGCCAGTGTTCTTGACTGAAGAAGTGCATGGACAGAGGTTACAGTCCATGAGGTCACAAAGAATCAGACACAACTGAGGGACTAACACTTTCACTTTTTCAAATGGGAAGGGAATTAAAAAAAGATGATATATGTATACATATATATATATGTATATATATATGTCAGATTCTATATCTGATTCACTTTGCTATATAGTGAAAACTAACACATTGCAAAGCAACTATACTCCAATAAAAATTAATTTTTAAAAATGTATTTGTTCATTTTTAACAGCCGTTGCTGCAAAGGACAATGTGTACATGAATATGTGGAAGGGAAGGTTGCAGGATCTCAAGCTAGAAAAATAAAGATATATCTTTAAAATAATAAATTTTGATCTTCAAATGAGAGGTAACATTCCATGGCATGTGGAAGCTTTGCTGCTGCTGCTGCTAAGTCGCTTCAGTCGTGTCCGACTCTGTGCAACCCAACAGACGGCAGCCCACCAGGCTCCGCTGTCCCTGGGATTCTTCAGGCATGAACACTGGAGTGGGTTGCCATGTCCTTCTCCAATGCATGAAAGTGAAAAGTGAAAGTGAAGTCGCTCAGTCATGTCTGACCCTCAGCGACCCCATGGACTGCAGCCTTCTAGGCTCCATGGGGTTTTGCCATGGGATTTTCCAGGCAAGAGTACTAGAGTGGGGTGCCATGTGGAAGCTTTAAGAAATGGCAATTAGCAAAAATCAACTGCTATAAACCACAGTATTTAATATTATTTTGAGAATTCAAACAAATGCATAAAATGAAAACAAGAAAGGGAGATAAACATTTTAAAGTGACAACAAATGTATCATCATTTGTTGATCAGATGTTGGAGGTGAAGATCTTTCAAATCTCTGAAGATGCAGCTTTGTGAGGGTCCTTCATCACTCACTTCAACAAATCCCTTAAGGCAGTTGTTTTCAAATTTTAGTCACCCATAGGATCCACTTGGGTGGCCTGTTAAACACAAGTAACTAGGGCTGACTCTGGAGTTTCTGACTTAGCATCAATAGATCTAAGATGAAGGAAAAATGTGCATGTCTAACAAGCTCCCAGGTGATGCTGATGCTGCTGGTCTGGAGACAAAACTATGAGAAACACTACTCTTCTTTGTGTCCCTAGGACTCTGTCTAATAAGTTTTCCCTCCATTGCTTACATCTCCCTCCTCTATACCACCCCCAACCTTTACTTTGGTACGCTGCCTCTTTCAGATGACATCATGGAAACCCCTAGTTGTCTTGATTGTTTTCCTATAGCACACATTTTCTTCCAGAAAGTACAGGGAGATCATCCAAGAAGGGAATTCACACCATATGTCTGGGAAGCCCAAGATGCTTTGCCTTGGGGACACAGAAAGCTTATTTCAAAAGTTTCGAGAACTTTGGTAGCTGAATTCTCAGGCTGTCTCATTAAATAAATTGGCCTGTTGTCACTCTACTCTTTAAACAATTAAGCTCCCTTGGGGTAGAAGGAGAATAATAGAAAAGAAACTTTCTGCCACTGCTGTTTCCCTGAAGATCGTAGTAAAGAGAGGCAAATTTCTTTGTTCCAATTATTCTTAATTTATCTGGCTATGCTCAAACATTTACAGTCCAGATTATTCCCCTGGAGATTAAAAAGCTTTCTTCATGAAGAAGTCTCCCAGGGCTCTGTAAGATTCTGCCCTAATTCTTTCTTCCCCTTTATAGGATTTGATTTCAAAGTTAGAAGTTTCTCCCTCAGGGATGCGTTAATGCTGCAAGTTGCCCAGTGGACTTGAATCTGGGAATCCCATTGTAACAGAAACAAAATGCTTTAGAAAGTTTCCTATTTCAAGAAAGGGAATGCAGCCATTAGTGATATTGCTACTGAGACATCAAGCATTTTGACAAAAGGAAAATATCCCTTAAAACGTATTTACTCAGCCATTAAAAAGAATACATTTGAATCAGTTCTAATGAGATGGATGAAACTGGAGCCTATTATACAGAGTGAAGTAAGCCAAAAAGAAAAACACCAATACAGTATACTAATGCATATATATGGAATTTAGAAAGATAGTAATGATAACCCTGTATGCAAGACAGCAAAAGAGACACAGATGTATAGAACAGTCTTTTGGACTCTGTGGGAGAGGGAGAGGGTGGGATGATTTGGGAGAATAGCATTGAAACATGTATAATATCATATAAGAAATGAATCACCAGTCTAGGTTTGATGCAGGATACCGGATGCTTGGGGCTGGTGTAATGGGATGACCCAGAGGGATGGTATGGGGAGGGAGGTGGGAGGGGGGTTCAGGATTGGGAACACGCATACATCCATGGTGGATTCATGTTGATGTATGGCAAAACCAATACAATATTGTAAAGTGATTGGCCTCCAGTTAAAATAAATAAATTTAAATTAAAAAAAAAAGAAAAAAACAACTTATTTGGCATGTGAGGTCACTGCAGACCTTAGGGAAGGCAGTTGTGATGGAGGTAGAAATACTCCTGATGAGTTGGTTGAGAAGAGAGTGAATGTTATGAAAATGGAAGTAACAGATACTGACCAAATTCTTTAGAAGTTTGGAGCGATACCCAAAGGGGAGTATGGGTCTGTGAGTGTTTTATTTCCCTTGAAAGAAATGGGAATGTGAATGATTGGATGTTATAACGGGTCAAATGAGATCAGATATCCAAATGAGGCTCTACAACTGAGAACTGAAGCATCATGTGTAGGATTCATTCAAGCATGGGCTTCTTTTTCTATTAATAACTCCTGAATCTCTCAGCAGGAACTTCGTCTGTCTGTATGATTAATTAACTTATACTGTCACTTATGCAGATTAATGATATCCAAACCAATACCACTTACCTCTCAGATAATAGTGGGGTGTTCTGAAGGCCATCAACTCAACCTTCCCAAGATAACCTGACATTTTATCCTCCCCAAAATGTTGCTTTTTCTATGATCCCATCTCTTTGAAAGCATACACCATCAATTCTGGTACCCACAGAATTTTATTTTATTCCAGTGTTCTCAACCAGACTGAATTTGCCCTCTCTGGAACAACTGGCAAAATCAGTCTGGTTGAGAACACTGGAATAACCAGTTTCTGCTTATCACAACTCAGTGCTGGTATCTCACGAGTAGAGACCAGGGATCCTGATAAACATCAGACAATATACAAGATAGACTCTATGACAAATATTAATCAGATCAGATCAGATCAGTCGCTCAGTCATGTCCGACTCTTTGCGACCCCATGAATCGCAGCACGCCAGGCCTCCCTCTCCATCACCAACTCCCAGAGTTCACCCAGACTCACGTCCATCGAGTCAGTGATGCCATCCAGCCATCTCATCCTCTGTCTTCCCCTCTCCTCTTGCCCTCAATCCGTCCCAGCATCAGAGTCTTTTCCAATGAGTCAACTCTTTGCACGAGGTGGCCAAAGTACTGGAGTTTCAGCTTTAGCATCATTCCTTCCAAAGAAATTCCAGAGCTGATCTCCTTCAGAATGGACTGGTTGGATCTCCTTGCAGTCCAAGGGACTCTCAAGAGTCTTCTCCAACACCACAGTTCAAAAGCTTCAATTCTTCCGCATTCAGCCTTCTTCACAGTCCAACTCTCACATCCATACATGACCACAGGAAAAACCATAGCCTTGACTAGATGAACCTTTGTTGGCAAAGTAATGTCTCTGCTTTTGAATATGCTATCTAGGTTGGTCAGAACTTTCCTTCCAAGGAGTAAGCGTCATTTAATTTCATGGCTGCAGTCACCATCTGCAGTGATTTTGCAGCCCAACAAAAACAAAGTCTGAGACTGTTTCCACTGTTTCCCCATCTATTTCCCATGAAGTGATGGGACCGGATGCCATGATCTTCGTTTTCTGAATGTTGAGCTTTAAGCCAACTTTTTCACTCTCCACTTTCACTTTCATCAAGAGGCTTTTGAGTTCCTCTTCACTTTCTGCCATAAGGGTGGTCTCATCTGCATATCTGAGGTTATTGATATTTCTCCCAGCAATCTTGATTCCAGCTTGTGTTTCTTCCAGTCCAGCATTTCTCATGATGTACTCTGCATATAAGTTAAATAAGCAGGGTGACAATATACAGCTTTGATGTACCCTTTTCCTATTTGGAACCAGTCTGTTGTTCCATGTCCAGTTCTAACCGTTGCTTCCTGACCTGCATACAAATTTCTCAAGAGGCAGATCAGGTGGTCTGGTATTCCCATCTCTTTCGGAATTTTCCACAGTTTATTGTGATCCACACAGTCAAAGGCTTTGGCATAGTCAATAAAGCAGAAAGAGATGTTTTTCTGGAACTCTCTTGCTTTTTCCATGATCCAGCAGATGTTGGCAATTTGACCTCTGGTTCCTCTGCCTTTTCTAAAACCAGCTTGAACATCAGGAAGTTCACAGTTCACATATTGCTGAAGCCTGGCTTGGAGAATTTTGAGCATTACTTTGGTAGCGTGTGAGATGAGTGCAATTGTGCGGTAGTTTAAGCATTCTTTGGCATTGCCTTTCTTCGGGATTGGAATGAAAACTGCCCTTTTCCAGTCCTGTGGCCACTGCTGAGTTTTCCAAATTTGCTGGCATATTGAGTGCAGCACTTTCACAGCATCATCTTTCAGGATTTGAAATAGCTCAACTGGAATTCCATCACCTCCACTAGCTTTGTTCATAGTGATGCTTTCCAAGGCCCACTTGACTTCACATTCCAGGATGTCTGGCTCTAGGTCAGTGATCACACCATCGTGATTATCTGGCTCGTGAAGATCTTTTTTGTACAGTTCTTCTGTGTATTCTTGCCACCTCTTCTTAATATCTTCTGCTTCTGTTAGGTCCATACCATTTCTGTCCTTTATCGAGCCCATCTTTGCATGAAATGTTCCCTTAGTATCTCTGATTTTCTTGAAGAGATCTCTAGTCTTTCCCATTCTGTTGTTTTCCTCTATTTTCCTGCGTTGATCGCTGAAGAAGGCTTTCTTATCTCTTCTTGCTATTCTTTGGAACTCTGCATTCGGATGTTTATATCTTTCCTTTCCTCACTTCTCTTCTTATCACAGCTATTTGTAAGGCCTCCCCAGACAGCCATCTTGCTTTTTTGCATTTCTTTTCCATGGGGATGGTCTTGATCCCTGTCTCCTGTACAATGTCACGAACCTCATTCCATAGTTCATCAGGCACTCTATCTATCAGATCTAGGCCCTTAAATCTATTTCTCACTTCCACTGTATAATCATAAGGGATTTGATTTAGGTCATACCTGAGTGGTCTAGTGGTTTTCCCTACTTTCTTCAACTTAAGTCTGAATTTGGCAATAAGGAGTTCATGGTCTGAGCCACGGTCAGCTCCTGGTCTTGTTTTTGCTGACTGTATAGAGCTTCTCCATCTTTGGCTGCAAAGAATATAATCAATCTGATTTTGATGTTGACCATCTTGTGATGTCCATGTATAGAGTCTTCTCTTGTGTTGTTGGAAGAGGGTGTTTGTTATGACCAGTGCATTTTCTTGGCAAAACTCTATTAGCCTTTGCCCTGCTTCATTCCATATTCCAAGGCCAAATTTGCCTGTTACTCCAGGTGTTTTTTGACTTCCTACTTCTGCATTCCAGTCCCCTATAATGAAAAGGACATCTTTTTTGGGTGTTAGTTCTAAAAGGTCTTGTAGGTCTTCATAGAACCATTTAACTTCAGCTTCTTCAGTGTTACTGGTTGGGGCATAGACTTGGATTAGTGTGATATTGAATGGTTTGCCTTGGAAATGAACATAGATCATTCTGTCATTTTTGAGATTGCATCCAAGTACTGCATTTCAGACTCTTTTGTTGACCATGATGGCCACTCCATTTCTTCTGAGGGATTCCTGTCCACAGTAGTAGATTTAATGGTCATCTGAGTTAAATTCACCCATTCCAGTCCATTTCATTTTGCTGATTCCTAGAATGTTGACATTCACTGTTGCCATCTCTTGTTTGACCACTTCCAATTTGCCTTGACTCATGGACCTGACATTCCAGGTTCCTATGCAATATTGCTCTTTACAGCATCGGACCTTGCTTCTATCACCAGTCAAATCCACAGCTGGGTATTCTTTTTGCTTTGGCTCCATCCCTTCATTCTTTCTGGAGTTATTTCTCCACTGATCTCCAGCAGCATATTGGGCACCTACTGACCTGGGGAGTTTCTCTTTCAGTATCCTATCATTTTGCCTTTTCATACTGTTCATGGGGTTCTCAAGGCAAGAATACTGAAGTAGTTTGCCATTCCCTTCTCCAGTGGACCACATTCTGTCAGATCTCTCCACCATGACCCGCCCATCTTGGGTTGCCCCACGGGCATGGCTTAGTTTCATTGAGTTAGACAAGGCTGTGATCCTAGTGTGATTAGATTGACTAGTTTTCTGTGAGTATGGTTTCAGTGTGTTTGCCCTCTGATGCCCTCTTGCAACACCTACCGTCTTACTTGGGTTTCTCTTACCTTAGGCGTGGGGTATCTCTTCACGGCTGCTCCAGCAAAGCACAGCCATTGCTCCTTACCTTGGATGAGGGGTATCTCCTCACCGCCACTCTTCCTGACCTTCAATGTGGGATAGCTCCTCTAGGCCCTCCTGCACCCATGCAGCCATGGCTCCTTGGACTTGGGGTTGGTTCTCCTGGGCAAATGTCACTGTTATTGAGGTTGAGAACCCTCGTCTATGTTGTTGAGGAAAAATATTAAAATTTTTATCTTGGAACTTCCCTAATTGTCCAGTGGTTAAGACCACACTTTCACTGCAGGTGGCATAGGTCTGACCTCCAGTTGGGGAACTAAGATCTTGCAAACTGTCTGGTGTGGTCAAAAAATAAATAAAAATAAAATTTTTATCCAAAAAATCCTAACTAAGCTCTATTATTTTATAATGATGTTGAAAATATTATCAGCCTCAATCTTTCTCCATTATTTTGTGCTACTTAATGCTTTTATTGTGATTACATTTACATAACATACATGTAAAAGAATGAAAGTAGAACATTCTTTAACACCATATACAAAAATAAATTCAAAATAGATTAAAGACCTAAATGTAAGATTGAATACTATAAAACTGTTAGAGGGAAACGTAGAAGTGAAGTGAAGTGAAAGTCACTTAGTCATGTCCAACTCTTTGACCCCATGGGCTGTACAATCCATGAAATTCTCCAGGCCAGAGTACTGGAGTGGGTAGCCTTTCCCATCAAACCCAGGTCTCCCATGCTGTAGGCAGATTCTGTACCAGCTAAGCCACAAGGGAAGCCCAAGAATACTGGAGTGATTAGCCTATCCCTTCCCCAGTGGATCTTTCAGACCTAGGAATTGAACCAGGGTCTCCTGGATTGCACGCAGATTCTTTACCAACTAAGCTATCAGGGAAGCCCAGAGGGAAACAAAGGCAGAATACTGTTTGAAATACATCACAGCAATATTTTTTTGGATCCATCTCTCCATCATAATCATTTTTATGTGTACAGTTCTATACACTTGGCATTAAGTATATTCATATTGTTGGACAATAATTGCCATTATCCATCTCCAAATCTTTTTCACCTTTCCCAACTTGAAACTCTGGACCTGGTAAACACTAATCATATTTCCTCCCTTCCTCTATCCCCTGGAAACCACCATTCTATTTTGTCTCTATGAATTTGACTACTCTTCGTACTTCTTATATGTGGACTCATAGAATATATATCCATTTGAAATATCTCACTTTTGAGATGTCTCTGAATCTCTTATATCCTCTTTCGTTCTCAAATTTGCTCCATTCTCACCCTCTATGACTCAATGGATGTGTGCTGTTGTGCTCAGTGGCTCAGTCGTGTCTGACTCTTTGCAGACTGGTCTATAATCATCCCAGCTCCCCCGTTGATGGGATTTGCCAGGCAAGAATACTGGAGTGAGTTGCCACTTCTTCTCCAAGGGATCTTCCTGACACAGGGATCAAACCCTTGTCTCCTGCATTGCAGGTGGATTCTTTATCACTGCGCCACCTGGGAAACCCATCTTAATGAATTCAGTTCTATTTTTTCAGTTGTTCAGGCCCCAATGCTGGAGTCATTCTCGTCTTTTCTCTTTCTCTCACACATGTATCCTTCCTGGAAGTAGATCCTTTTAGTTCTGCCTTCAAAATACAACTCAACTGACTGCTTCCCAATACTTACACTGCTATCCTCCCCTTGGCCTGAGGTACCTATATCTCACCAGGCTTGCCTGCAGGTAGTCCAAACAGGCTACCTTACTTACACCCTACAGCCCATGCTCAACCCAGCAGCCAGAATGATCTTTAAAATCTTGTCAGATCATGTTACATGTCTGCTCAAATCCCTGCAACAACTCCCCATCTCATTCAGAGTAAATGAAAGTGTGAGTCATTCAGCGGCAGAGAAAGGCTCACAGGATCAGCCCTGATACCTGTCCTCCTGTTCTACTGTGCTCCCCCTCACTCACTCTGCTCCAGCTAACCCCCACCCCCACCCCCATGCAATCTCCTACCGCAGGGGCTTTGTATTAACCTTAACCTCAGCCTGGAGCACTCTTTCCCCAGATACCACTGGTCTAAGTCATTTACTATCTTCACCTATATCCCTGCACCAACACTGTACTATTGGGTCTTTTTTTTTTTTCTTCCAGTTATTTTAAAATTTTTATTCATTTATTTTAATTGGATGATAATTACTTTGCAATATTGTGATGGTTTTTGCCAAACATCAACATGAATTGGCCATAAGTATACATGCATTTCCCACCCATTCTAAATCCTGGCTGCTCCCACTCCCTCCTCACCCTATCCCTCTAAGTTGTATCAGACACTGGCTTTGGGTGCCCTGCTTCATGCATCAAACTCACACTGGTCATCTATTTACATGTGCAGCGCTGTGCTTAGTCACTCAGGTGTGTCCAACTCTTTACGACCCCATGTGTTGTAGCCCACTAGGATCCTCTGTCCATGGAGGTTCTCCAGGCAAGAATATTGGAGCGGGTTGCCCTGCCCTCCTTCAGGGGATCTTCCCAACCCAGGGACCAAACCCAGGTCTCCCACATTGCAGGCAGATTCTCTACCATATGAGCCACCAGGGAATCCCCTATTTTACAATGGTAATGTACATGTTGGATGATTTAAGAATTGCACTATTGCTTCTTGACTGTTCCTCTTTTGTCTCTGCATCCCCTCCCTTTCCTAATTAACAACTGTTTGAACCTGCCCTTGGAATCCAGGGAAGATCTTGGAAGCTGAATGCAGCCTATTTCCTGTAATCAGAAAATTGTTGTTGTTGTTGCTTCATCCTAAGTCATATCTCACTCTTTGCAACCCCATGGACTGTAGCCTGCCAGGCTCCTCTGTCCAAGGGATTCCCAAGGCAAGAATACTGGAGTAGGTTGCCATTTCCTTCTCCAAGGGATCTTCCTGACCCAGGGATGGAACCCAAGTCTCCTGCCAATGCAGGCTGATTCTTTACTGTCTGAACCAGCAGGGAAGCCACTTCTTTTGAAAAGTGGGGTGAAAAAGAGAAAATATCTCAAAGAAGTGTCTTCAAGAAGATATAAAGTCACACATGTGAGGAAACAAACACAATCCTGATATGAGAAACTCTTTGTTATATCTATTGTATGATTTCTATCCCAATTCTTTTGGAGATAACAAGCCCACAACCAAATGAATGTGAAGACGACCAGGGTTTGAGAGGCTAATTTGGGGACTACCAGGTCAGCACTTGATAAAGTGCTCTAAATCTGAAGTTAGAAACTGTTAGAATGGCTATAAGAAAGCATGTAAAACCATGAAATTTTATGGACAGCATATAATGAAAATGTCAAAAAAATTTACTGACAACAGTAGAGAAACTAATACAAAAACAGAAGTGGGGACTTCTCTGGCAGCCCAGTGGTAAGACTTGCCCTTCCAGTGCAGGGCGTGCTTCTTTGTTACCTGGTCAGGGAGCTAAGATCCCACATGCCTTGTGGCCAAAAACCCTAAACATAAAAGTAGAAGCAATGTTGTAACAAATTCAATAAAGACTTTAAAAAATGGCCTACATAAAAAAAAAAAAAAAAAAAAAAAAACCCTTAAAAGACAATCCCAAAAAAGTGAAGTCACAGGTGCTTTAGGAATAGAAGAAATGAACATGTCTTTTAAGGGAGAAAAGGAACCAGGAGATTTAAATCTACAACATTTGTCTCTGGGGTTCACAATGTCCACTTAGTTCTGAGGTCAGTGACTCATCACAGACAAGGGGTGCCTAGACTCAGGAGCCTTGCCAGGGCTGCCTTCACATCCTTGTTCCTCAGGCTATAGATGAAGGGGTTCTGCATCAGGGTGATCACAGTGTACCTCACTGAGGCAATGGAGCTTCTCTGGGAAGACTGGGTCACAGCAGAAGTAAGGTAAAGCCCCAGGCCTGTCCCATAGCACAAGGAGACCACAGTGCAGTGAGAACCACAGGGGGGAAATGCTTTGTACTTGCCTTCAGTGGAGGCCATCTTTATTAATGAAGAGACAATCTGAGAGTAAGAAGAGAGGATCCCAATCAGAGGAAACATAAACAGCAGGGCAGTGGCCACATACAAAGAGATGTTATTGAGAGGGTGTCTGAGCATACTGCCTTGAGAGTCTGAGTCAGTTCACAGAAGAAATGTGGAATTTCAGTTCCAATACAGAAAGTCAGCTGCATCATCAGTAGCACATGAAAGAGGGAGCTGAATAAAATGATAAACACATGAGAACCAGGAGACGATAGAAGCGGGGGTTCCTGATGATCATGTAGTGCAGGGGGTGGCAGATGGTCACAAACCAGTCATAGGCCATCACAGTCAGGAGGAAATTGTCCGTTCCAGCAAAAACCATAAAGAAATACACCTGAGTGAAGCAGCCTGTGTAGGAGATGTCTTTTCTCTCTGTCTGAATATTCACTAGCATCCTTGGGACAGTGGTGTAGACAAAACAGATGTCAACAAAGGACAGGTAGGAGAGGAAGAAGTACATGGGAGTGTGAAGTAATTAATTGGAGGTTAATTACTTTACAATACTGTGGTGGGTTTTGCCACACATTGACATGAACCAGCCATGGGTGTACATATGTCCCCCATCCTGAACCCCCCTCCCACCTCCCTTCCCATCCTATCCCTCTGGGTTGTCTCAGTGCACTGGCATAAAAGGGGATTATTAATGGTATTTATTCCATAGGACTGTTGACAGGGTAAACGAGTTTAAAGAAGAGTTCCTGACATGCTGTGGAAACCTAAAGAAATCATGGCTCAATAAACTTTAAAAGTTAGGAAATATAGTTTGCAGAGATGAAGGCAGTAAGGCAAGTACTTAGAATGAGACATCAGATCACTTGGCATGAGAGAATATGGGAAGGAGAAAAAAAAAGGAAAGAGATAGAGATGATGACATTGGTTCTGAGGCTTTCTGGGTTGGAGACCAGCCCTTCAACACTTCTGGTTACCTTCTTGGCCTGCATTCTGTTTAAATATGCATGGATTTTCTGATAATCTTCCCTTTTCTATGGAAGTTGGTTTAACTGTGTTTATAAAACTTGTATTGAAGAGAACATTCACATGTATTTCTATAGGAAATGCACCCTCTTCCTATTGACGTAGCATCCTCATTGGTAGTTATTTTAAAATATTCCTCCAGGGAGACAAGGTTGACACTGCAGTTAAGATGACTGTTTTATGAGGCAGACAGACATAGATTTGAGTTTTTGTAATTTTCCTGTAGCTTATATGGTTAAGAATCTGCTTGCAATGCAGGAGAGCCAGGTTTGATCCCTGAGTCGGGAAGATCCCCTGGAGAAGGAAAAGGCAACTCAGTCCAGTATTCTTGCCTGGAGAATCCCATGGACAGAGGAGCCTGGTAGGCTATGTCCATGGGCTCTCAAGGAGTCGGACACAACTGAGCACATCTATGTCTTCTTAGCTGTGTGACTGAAGGGCTATATGATCCATCTGAGCTCTTAGTTAAGAGGGTTATAACGATGCAATGCCATAATGAATGTAAAAAGACTGGCACGTGGTAAGTGTCCAATAAAAGATATTACTATTATGATTTACCTACTTCTCTAGCAACCCACTCCAGTATTTTTGCCTGGAAAATCCCATGGACAGAGGAGCCTAGTAGGCTACAGCCCATGGGGTCGCAAAGAGTCGGAGAGCGAATTCACTTTCACTTGACTTCACTTTCTAATGACAGAGTTTTTAATTTAGCAGCCCATCTCTCATCTCCAGATTCAGTATTCTTCCCTGATCTCCCTCTTACTTTGAGGAAAACAAAAGGACTAAAGAAAAACACAATTGATCTGATCATTACAGATCAGAAAGGGTACATTACCTCCTTTGTTTTCCCACATAGGGTTTCTGTTAATGAAGCTACTACTGACATATTTCAAACCCAACTAACATTTCAAACCCAACTAACATTATTAATGGACAAGCTCTTCACACAACTACTCACAGTGGCCCAGAAGCTTTGAACCTCCCCCAG
Source organism: Bos indicus (assembly GCF_029378745.1). Classification (NCBI taxonomy): domain Eukaryota; kingdom Metazoa; phylum Chordata; class Mammalia; order Artiodactyla; family Bovidae; genus Bos; species Bos indicus. Next base: position 13,402,831 of record NC_091766.1, on the reverse strand, counting down.
GTTTCTCCACCTTCGTGAACAGAAATAAAATGAGATCTTTGTCAACAGGAAGAGATTCAAAGACTTAGAGAATGAACTTGTGGTTGCTAGGGTGGAAGGCTGAGGGGGAAGAATAGTTAGGGAGTTTGAGATGGACATGTACACACTGCTGTATTTAAAATGGATAGCCAGCAAGGACCTAAGGTAGAGCACATGGAACTCTGCTCAATGTTATGTGGCAACCTGGAGGGGAGGGAGTTTGGGGGAGAATGGATACATGTATATGTATGGCTGAGGCCCTTTCCAAAGAAAGGCAATGCCAAAGAATGTTCAAACTACGGCAGAATTGTACTCATCTCACATGCTAGCAAAGTAATGCTCAAAATTCTCCAAGCCAGGCTTCAGCATGAATTTCCAGATGTTCAAGCTGGATTTAGAAAAGGCAGAGGAACTAGAGATCAAGTTGTCAACATCCGTTGAATTATAGAAAAAGCAAGAGAATTCTAGAAAATCCACTTCTGCTTCATTGACTATGCTAAAGCCTTTGATTGTGTGGATCACAATAAACTGTGGAAAATTCTAAAAGAGATGGGAATACCAGTCTACCTGACCTGCCTCCTGAGGAATCTGTATGCAGATCAAGAAGCAACAGTTAGAACCGGACATGGAACAACAGACTGTTTCCAAATAGGAAAAGGAGTACATCAAGGCAGTGTATTGTCACCCTGCTTATTTAACTTACATGCAGAGTATATCATGCAAAATGCCAAGCTGGATGAAGCACAAGCGGAATCGAGATTGCAGGGAGAAATATCAAATAGGCAAATGACTCCACCCTCATGGCAGAAAGCAAAGAAGAACTAAAGAGTCTCTTGGTGAAAGTAAAAGAGGAGAATGAAAAAAATTGGCGTAAAACTCAACATTCAAAAAACTAAGATTGTCGCATCCGGTCCCATCAGTTCATGGCAAATAGATGGGGAAACAGTGATAGACTTTATTTTGAGAGGGCTCCCAAATCACTGGAGATGGTGACAGCAGCCATGAAATTAAGACGCTTGCTCCTTGGAAGAAAAGCTATGACCAACCCAGACAGCATATTCAAAAGCAGAGACATTACTTTGCCAACAAAGGTCCATCTAGTCAAAGCTATGGCTTTTCCAGTAGTCATGTGTTGATGTGAGAGTTGGACTATAAAGAAGCTGAGCACTGAAGAATTGATGCTTTTGAACTGTGGTGTTGGAGAAGACTCTTGAGAATCCCTTGGACTGCAAGGAGATCAAACCAATCAATCCTAAAGGAAATCAGTCCTGAATATTCATTTGAAGGACTGATGCTGCAGCTGAAGCTCCAATCCTTTGGCCATCTGATGCAAAGAATTGACTCATTGGAAAAGACTCTGATGCTGGGAAAGATTGAAGGCAGGAGGAAAAGGGGATGACAGAGGATGAGACGATTGGATGGCATCACCAACCCGATGGACATCAGTTTGAGCAAGCTCTGGGAGTTGGTGATGGACAGGGAAGCCTGGCGTGCTACAGTCCATGGGGTCACAAATGGTCAGATACAGCTAAGCTACTTAACTGAACTAAACCGAGTCCCTTCACCGTTTATCTGAAATTTTACAAACATTGTTAATTGGCTATGCATATCAAGTTGCTTCAGTCATGTCTGACTCTTTGCAACCCTCTAGACTGTAGCCCACCAGTATCCTCTGTCCATAGGATTTCCCAGGGAAGGGTACTGGCATAGGATGCCATTTCCTACTTCAGGGGATCTTCCTGACCCAGGGATCAAACCTGCATCTCTTTTGTCTCCTGGATTGGCAGGCAGGTTCTTTAGCACTAACGCCACCTGGGAAGCCCAATAGCTCAATATAAAATTAAAAGTTTTGCGACCCCATGGACACCAGGCTCCTCCATCCATGGGATTTTCTAGGCGAGTACTGGAGTGTGTTGCCTTTTCCTTCTCCAGGGAACTTCCCAACCCAGGGATCGAACCCGTGTACACACGTGGCAGATGCATGTTGATGTATGGCAAATCCAATACAATATTGTAAAGTAAATAATAATAATAATATTTTTTAAAAAAGAAAAATGAGAAAAAAATTAAAAGTTTTTTTAAAAAAGAAAAAAATCAGGGGAAAAAAAGAGAGGTTTTGTCAAGACTCTGTGGTATAAAGACAAATAAGAATTAATCTCAAAAATATACAAGCAGCTCCTGCAGCTCAATTCCATAAAAATAAACAACCCAATCAAAAAAATGGGCCAAAGGACTAAACAGACAATTCTCCAAAGAAGACATACAAATGGCTAACAAACACATGAAAGGATGCTCAACATCACTCATTATCAGAGAAATGCAAATCAAAACCACAATGAGGTACCATCTCATGCCAGGCAGAATGGGTGCTATCAAAAAGTCTACAAACAATAAATGCTGGAGAGGGTGCAGAGAAAAAGGAACCCTCTTACACTATTGGTGGGAATGCAAACTAGTACAGCCACTATGGACAACAGTGTAAAGATTCCTCAAAAAGCTGGAAATGGGACTGCCATACGACCCAGCAATCTCACTGCTGGGCATACACACAGAGGAAACCAGAACTGACCTTTTTCCCGGAGCCAGTGGTGGGGCTTGGCGTCTCGCTTCTCTCCTTCCCCTGTTCACCCGGCCTTCCAAGGGGCACCTGCACAGGCGTCTGAAAAATCCTTTTGCAGAGTTCTATGATGGAGACTGAAGGGTATCCAGAGATGCAAAGAGATGGAGAAGTCCAGAATGATGAAATAAGGTCACCACCAAATGAGAGGATGGCTGAGGAGCCAGAAGACATCCTGATAGCACCGCCCCAGGTCCAGGTTCCACCAGAGAGCCTGGATGAAGATGACCTAGAGACCGTGCCCCGAAGGAGTCCTCTCAACCCTGCAGCCTCCAGGCAGAGGTTCCGGGAGTTCCACTATGAAGATGCAGCTGGGCCCAGGGGTATCCTGAGACATCTCCAGCAGCTTTCTGGACAGTGGCTGCGACCTGATATTCACATGAAGGAGAAGCTTGTGGAGATGCTGGTGCAGGAGCAATTCCAGGCCGTCCTCCCTGAGGAGCTCAGACCTTGGGCACTGAGGTGTCAGCCTGGGGTCAGAATCACTGGCTAAAATCTCACTGCTTCTTTTTCAGCCTACATATGAGAAGTGACCAAAGGCTCTCTTTGTTGCAAATCCAACTACAGTCATGAGAAATCTGAACCTTGATTTTCTTTGAGCTTGCCTTTGCTAGCTGTAATAAGAATTGATGAAAAAAAAAATTTTTTTTTTTTGCCTGAATCAGCTCTATTTCCTGGCACTGTGAACTCCAAAATGAGTTTCCGTGCCCTCTTGTAAGGACAATCAGTCTGCTGCTTGTTTTTGCTCTGCTGAATGCCTCCCTTTTTCCACTTTGTGACACGCTTTACTATATAGCTTTTATGTATCCAAAGAGATGATTGCTTCAACTTTAATATTCTCTCTGTGGTGGCTTGAATGGAAGCTTCTGTAACCCCACCAGTAACTCATTTGGGGTGTCCTTGAAATATTAAAGTTTGATTCTTAATTAAAAAAAAAAGGAAACCAGAATTGAAAGAGACACATGTACCCCAAAGTTCATTGCAGCACTGTTTATAATAGCCAGGACATGGAAGAAACCTAGATGTCCACCAGCAGAGGAATTGATAAGAAAGCTGTGGTACATATACACAATGGAATATTACTCAGCTATTAAAAAGAATGCATTTTAATCAGTTCTAATGAGGTGGATGAAACTGGAGCCTATTATACAGAGTGAAGTAAGCCAGAAAGAAAAACACCAATACAGTATACTAACACATATATATGGAATTTAGAAAGATGGTAACAATGACCCTATATCAGTTCAGTCGCTCAGTCGTGTCCAACTCCTTGGGACCCCATGAACCGCAGCACGCCAGGCCTCCCTGTCCATCACCAACTCCCGGAGTTCACCCAAACTCATGTTCATCGAGTCGGTAATGCCATCCAACCATCTCATCCTCTGTCGTCCCCTTCTCCTGCCCTCAATCTTTCCCAGCATTGGGGTCTTTGCAAATAAGTCAGCTCTTCACATCAGGTGGCCAAAGTATTGGAGTTTCAGCTTCAACATCAGTCCCTCCAATGAACACCCAGGACTGATCTTTAGGATGGACTGGTTGGATCTCCTTGAAGTCCAAGGGACTCTAAATATGTATAATATCATGTATGAAACGAGTCGCCAGTCCAGGTTCAATGCACGATACTGGATGCTTGGGGCTGGTGCACTCGGACAATCCAGAGGGATGGTATGGGGAGGGAGGAGGGAGGAGGGAGGAGGGTTCAGGATGGGGAACACATGTATACCTGTGGTGGATTCATTTCGATATTTGGCAAAACTAATACAATATTGTAAAGTTTAAAAAAAAAAAAAAAAAAGTCTCCTCCAACACCACAGTTCAAAAGCATCAATTCTTCGGTGCTCAGCTTTCTTCACAGTCCAACTCTCACATCCATACATGACCATTAGAAAAACCATAGCCTTGACTAGATGGACCTTTGTTGGCAAAGTAATGTCTCTGCTTTTTAATATGCTGTCTAGTTTGGTCGTAACTTTCCTTCCAAGGAGTAAGCATCTTTTAATTTCATGGCTGCAATCACCATTTGCAGTGATTTTGGAGCCCAGAAAAATAAAGTCTGACACTGTTTCCACTGTTTCCCCATCTATTTCCCATGAAGTGATGGGACCAGATGCCATGATCTTCATTTTCTGAATGTTGAGCTTTAAGCCAACTTTTTCACTCTCCTCTTTCACTTTCATCAAGAGGCTCTTTAGTTCTTCTTCACTTTTTGCCATAAGGGTGGTGTCATCTGCATATCTGAGGTTATTGATATTTCTCCCACCAATCTTGATTTCAGCTTGTGCTTTTTCCAGCCTAGCATTTCTCATGATGTACTCTGCATATAAGTTAAATAAGCAGGATGACAATATACAGCCTTGACGTACTCCTTTCCTATTTGGAACCAGTCTGTTTTTCCACGTCTAGTTCTAACTGTTGATTCCTGACCTGCATACAGGTTTCTCAAGAGGCAGGTCAGGTGGTCTGGTATTCCCATCTCTTTCAGATTTTTCCACAGTTTATTGTGATCCACACAGTCCAAGGTTTTGGCATAGTCAATAAAGCAGAAATAGATGTTTTTCTGAAACTCTCTCTTGCTTTTTCGATGATCCAGCAGATGTTGGCAATTTGACCTCTGGTTCCTCTGCCTTTTCTAAAACCATCTCGAACATCTGGAAGTTCACGGTTCATGTATTGTTGAAGCCTGGCTTGGAGAATTTTAAGCATTACTTACTTTCCTAGCGTGTGAGATGAGTGCAATTGTGCAGTAGTTTGAGCATTCTTTGGCACTACCCTATATGCGAGACAGCAAAAGAGACACAGATGTAAAGAACAGACTGTTGGACTCTATGGGAGAAGGCGAGGGTGGGATGATTTGAGAGAATAGCATTGAAACGTGTATATTAACATATGTGAAATAGATCGCCACTCCAGGTTCGATGCATGAGGCAGAGTGCTCTGGGCTGGTGCCTGGGATAACCCAGAGGGGTGGGATGGAGAGGGAGGTGGGAGGGGGGTTCAGGATAGGGAACACATGTACATCCATGGCTGATTCATGTGAATGTATGGCAAAAACCACCACAATATTGTAAAGTAATTAGCCTCCAATTAAAATAAAAAGAAAAAAAAATAGTGGCTAGAAATAGAAAAAAAAAAAGATAAATCACTGTTTTGCCTAATAAGGGCTTCTCTGATAGCCCAATTGGTAAAGAATCTGCCTGCATTGCAGGAGACCCCGGTTCAATTCCTGGGTCAGGAAGATCCACTGGAGAAAGGATAGGCTACCCACTCCAGTATTCTTGGGCTTCCCTTGTGGCTCAGCTGGTAAAAAAATCTGCCTGCAATGCGGGAGACCTGGGTTTGATCCCTGGGTCAGGAAGATCCCCCGGGGAAGAGAAAGGCTACCCACTTCAGTATTCTGGCCTGGAGAATTCCATGGACTTATAGTCCATTGGGTCTAATAAAGATATGAAGAAAGGAAATAAAAGTAGTTCAAAATACTCCATTCTCCATGGGCTAAGACAAGCTTTCAACAGTCATTACTTTCTCATGTAAGAATTGATTCACATGTTTTATCATTTGCTTCATATCACCAGAAGATGCATATCACCATAGTGAAGCCATTTACAGATTTATAACTGCTTCATGCTTTTCCCTCTTTTAGAAAATGGTCCAAGCTTAGAACATTTCTCTTCAGCCAAACCCTCCTCTGTTCAAAAAATGTGTTTCAACAAACTTTCAAATTTTTGTGTGTTCTAGGTGATAAACTGTTCAAATCCAAAGTGATTTCAAGTAGTGAAATGCTTTTATTGTTTTCTCTTCACCTCTTTTTATTAGTTTGCTGTCATTGACCAATATAATATTAAATATTATATGCTATATGGTAAAATCTTTTTTTTTTCCAAATAATACAGAAACTTTAAAGTAAAAGTCAAGGGAATTCCCTGGCAATCCAGTGACTAGGACTCGGTGCTTTAACTGTCATGCAAGCTTGTGCACTAAGTCACTTCAGTCATGTCCAACTCTTTGCAGCCCAGAGGACCCAGCAGGCTCCTCTGTTCATTCATGGGATTCATGGGATTCTCCAGGCAAGAATACTGAAGTGGGTTTCCATTTCCTTCTCCAGGGGATCTTCCAGACCCAGGGATTGAACACACATCTCTTATGTCTTCTGCACTGGGAGGTGGGTTCTTTACCACTAGTGCCACCTGGGAAGCCCATTAACTGCCATGGATCATGTACAGTCCCTGCTTGGGAAACTAAGATCCTGCAAGTCACATTTTTAAAAAAGTCAAGTGTCCACCTCATCTTTTCCTCTCATTTCTATTTGGTAAATAGTGTTAACATTTTGGTGAGTTTATTTCTAGATTATTCTTTCTAACTAGGCATTTCCTGCCATAAGGGATTAGAAACAAACAAACCTGAGTGACATTCATCTGGTGTGGAAAAGCACAGCGTCCCTGTGCACCATAACACTTCCGTATCTTTGGCAGATAGCAGCTGCCTGATGTACACCATGTATTCCCAATGATCCAGAAACTAGAGGATTATTACCTGCAGCCTTCAGATCTTGGGTAAGCCTGTGTCCATGCCGCATTGTTAACTAGTTGAATATCATACCTTCTCTTAGTTTGGCACTTTGCTTTCTTGCACTCCTCAGTGTAAATCCCAAATCACCACCAGCATGTTGAATGCCTCAAAGTCCTGCTTCTCAGGTTCTGCCTTAATAGAGAGTATTTGGCAGGTCTAAGCAGAGTGGTGGCCATAGATCCCAAAAGGAGAAGCACTTTCTCACTGAGTGCTTCTGCCTCCCTCACCACCCTGTGGTGAGTGGAGAGATGGAAGGAAAAGGGAAGCTTGGAGGCTACACTTCCAGGGCCACCTCTATGTGGCCAGGAAACAGCTCCTGAGGCTTCCTCTTGGCTGTATCCCCTCAGGGATGCTGTAAGATGCTTTTTTCCCCTGTTCCAACCCCCTACCACAGTACCCTTGGCATTTCAGCACTTCTGGTCTCTAAATAATGGACAACTTGCTTCTTGACTGACAACAACGATGGCTATTGAATATATAATAGTATCAGGCACTCTTATTCACTTTCCTGATAGTACCTCATTTAAGCCTTACCACAGCTCTAGGCAGCAGGTACCACTTTATCCTCTACTTTAATTGAGGTACAAGGAGGTCAGATGAATTCTCTAAGGTCACACACCTGGTATGATACAGACTGGGGATCTGATGCCCAGCACCCTGGCTTGCACCTCCCATCAGTGGACATTCCAAAGTTCCACAAGTATTAAAACTTGAGCAGTTTTACTAAAAATAATGGTGAATATATGGGCTTCCCAGATGATTCAATGATACAGAATCCACCTGCCAAGCAGGAGATGTGGGTTCTATCACTGGTTTGGGAAGATCCCCTGAGAAGGCAATGGCAACCCACTCCAGTACTCTCGCCTGGAAAATCCCATGGACGGAGGAGCCTGGTAGGCTGCAGTCCATGGGGTCTCTGAGAGTCGGACATGACTGAGTGACTTCACTTTCACTTTTCACTTTCGTGCATTGGAGAAGGAAATGGCAACCCACTCCAGTGTTCTTGCCTGGAGAATCCCAGGGACAGGGGAGCCTGGTGGGCTGCCATCTATGGGGTCGCACAGAGTCGGACATGACTAAAGTGACTTAGCAGCAGCAAGAAATAAGCTGAAGAAATAAGCCAGGAGAAAATTTCCAGCCATAGGTTAAAATACATTCCATTGTTCATAATGTTTCATTTGAAGTGATTTTGTCCTTAGGGATACAACATTAGCTAGAAGAAAGGAAGTCCTGGCCTTTGGAAACAATAACCCTTTTAGGTTATTCAAAACTACCAATGCATTTGATTAAAAGCATTACTTGTCACACTTCTTGGGAGCACCTACCACCACCTGACAGGTGTTTTCTGGCTGGTTATTTCACTCACTAGTAGTGAAGGCCTACACACTCCATGAATGATCTTTTCATGCAATAATGTAACATTATAATGTCTTTACATGAATATAAAGTACAAGTTACAGTGATACCATGTACACTGCAGTTGGTAATTACACTGAAATTATTATTTTAATTATAGTACAATTATTTTTCTAGTTTAGAAAATAAGTATGGGACTTCCCTGGTGGCCCAGTGGTTAAGAATTTGCCTGCTTAAAAAAATAAAAAATAAAATAAAATAATTTTTTAAAGTAAAAAAAAAATTTGCCTGATAATGTGGGTGGTACTAGTTCAATCTCCAGTCCAGGAAGGTCCCACATGCCTTGGGGCAACAAAGCCTGTATGCCACAACCACTGAAGCCCACGTGCCCTAGAGTCCATGTTCTGCAACAAGAGAAGCCACCTCATTGAGAAGCCTGAGCACGACTGAAACTAGAGAGTGGCCTGCTCACCAAAGTAACAAAGACCCAGCAGAACCAAAAACAAAATAAATAAATTTTAAAACAAAACAAAAAAATACAGAGTGATGGCAAAGATATTTTTGAATCTTGCCATAATGGAATTGCTGCTGTCTAAGACTATTTACTGAAAGGAATGAAGAGATTCCCTACACAATATTGACATCTTGCATTTCTAGTTCCAGTGGCTCTTGGGTTATACCATTGAGTTTACATATCTTTGTCAAGTGATATATATTGGGTTGGCCAATACGTTCATTCATGTTCTTCCATTAAAATCTTACAAAATAAAGATCCTAAAACCCAATACATAGTAGAAAACTGATAATTTTATGATGTTATTCTTGGTGATGGGAGGTTACTTTAACCCATGAAACTTGTGATAACACCACATCCTTGATTTCACTGTTCTAGTTCTGTTATCAACTAATTAAAGATGACTGATTACTTAAAACTAAGAATAATTTATAAAATAAATGATTCATTCATTTAGAAATATATCAGATATCATTTTCATTAAATGACACAGTACCAATTTAATTTGCTACAGCCTAGTGAAGCATTTCTTTTGCCATCTAAATATTTTCTCATGTCTGAAATGGAAAAAAAAAAAAAAAAAAACACCATAGAAACAATTGTCTCTTTCTTTCCCTTCACCAACAAAATTCTTGGCAGAATGTTTTAAACTCACAGGGTCAAATTCCTCATTGCCACATCACTCCCAAGCTCTGCAAATAGACCCCTCCCCAGCACTCTACCAAAATTGCTCTTTCCACTGTTTCCATGTCACTAAATCTACAGGCTATCATTCAGCCTTTGTTCCTCGACCTCATAGCATCATTTAACACAGTTGATGACCCTCTCTTGAAACAAGACTCTTGTCTACATAACAAATATCCAGTGTCATGAGGAATTCACTGAGACAGATGTGTCTCTTTTCTTCTGTATTACTTTGTGACCCTAAGTGGTGTATCTGCAGGGAGATGAGTCTTTACATCAGAGACACATTCCTGAGGGGTAACTTCTTTACCTCGAAGCCAAATCAAAAATGATGAAAGCTTTTCCAGGAAGGAAGAGGGTGGTAATGGGAGAGAGATCCATCTAGCCCCAAAGCTGCCTTCCTAGAGCACACACCATTCTGTTCTGCCATTTCCTCTCCACCCAAAGGGAGCTGAATAACTTGAAGAGCAGAGCACCAAAGGAACAATTTATTTAATGATGAGTGGTGAGAATTCTTCCCCCTGGGGCTGGAGAAACTGTAAATACCTCCCTACCAGCCTCACCCTAGTTCAGTGATGCCCGACCAGGAGGAGACCACACGGGTAACTCCCACAGTCATGGCTTTGTGATAGGTTCCATCTCCCTGGGAGAATCTGTCTTCAGCATCCAAGAGACAGAGGTGAAGAGGCTGCACAAGCATTTTGTTGAGCAATCCCAGCCAAGAAGATCTTGCTGTATGAGTGAGTGCTGTGTATAAAAAGGAGAATCAAAACAGTGATGGTTCCCAGAAGGAGGTAACATAATAGATAATAACCCAAGATGGTTTCCTGTTAAATTTCTAGAATTTATTTTCCTAGCTATTTATGTCTTATTTTATTCCATTACAATTGTTTTCTGTCTGCCTCAGCCCCTCTAAAAACTAGTGACTTTCTCAGTATCAAGAATTGCCACTCTCTCAGATGTAATAAGTGTTTTCAATCCACCTGCTAATACCTTTCTTATTCTTCTCTAGTACAGTACCTCTCAGGCTTCCCTGATAGCTCAGTTGGTAAAGAATCTGCCTGCAATGCAGAAGACCCCGGTTTGACCCCTGGGTCGGGAAGATCTGCTGGAGAAGGGATAGGCTACCTATTCCAGTATTCTTGGGCTTCCCTTGTGGCTTAAAGTGAAGTTGCTCAGTCGTGTCTGACTCTTTGCAACCCCATGGACTGTAGCCCACGGCTCCTCCATCCATGGAATTTTCCAGGCAAGAGTACTGGAGTGGGTTGTCATTTCCTTCTCCAGGGCATCTTCCTGACCCCGGGATCAAAGCCAGGTCTCCTGCATTGCAGGCAGACACTTTACCATCTGAGCCACCAGGGAAGCCCTTGTGGCTTAGCTGGTAAAAAATCCACCTACAATGCAGGAGACCTAGGTTCAATCCCTGGGTTCTATCCCTGGGTTACAAAGATCCCCTGGAGAAGGGAAAGGCTACCCACTCCAGAATTCTGGCCTGGAGAATTCCATGACCGTATAGTCCATGGGGTTGTGACTTTCACTCACAGTAGTTCTGAAAGTGGGGCTCCTAGAGGAGCAGAATATCCCCAGGAATATGACAGAAATGCACTCTCAGATCCTGCTCAATCATAACGACAGGAACTCATGGGAAGGGACCCAACAGTCCATTTTAACAAGGCCTCCAGGTGATTCTGATGTAGGCTCTCATTGAAGAATCTCTGCTTCAGCAAATATCTGCTTCTCTACCTCACCCCCATGGTCACTTGCTTTCTACTAGGTTGTGTACACTCTTTAGGGCTTCCCAGGTAGCTCAGTGGTAAAGAATCCCAATGCAGGAGACACAGGAGACCTACATTCACTCTCTGGGTTGGGAAGATCCCCTGGAGAAGGGAATGGTAACCCACTCCAGTATTCTTGCCTGGGAAATTCCATGGGCAGAGGAGCCTGGTGGGTTACTGTCCAAGGGGTCACAAAGAGTCGGACACGACTGAGCGACTAAACAGCAGCAGCAGCATACACTCTTTGGTTCAACAAATATGCATCAAACCCCCTTTCTGTGCCAGGTGTGCCTATATGTCACTGCAATTATGAACAGTCCCTCTTTTTCTCTTATCTTTTGTAATGATTATTTGAAAATCCAAGAAAGCTGATGACACTGATTAGTTCAAATTCTATTTAAATTGACCTTCTTTGGTGTCTCATATCATATCAGCAACTGATAGTGACCAATTTTGTTTTCATTTCCTAATATTAAACCTTGTTTACTTTTTTATGGTGTTTCTTTTGAATTAATAGAAACAATGTTAAATAGTTATAACAGCTGGCACAGTTTCCCCTTTCTGCATTTTATTGGTTGGTTTTGGTTTTTTTAAGTTTTAATGATGACTCTCAGACTTCCATGGTGGCCCAAACAGTAAAGAATCTGCCTGCAATACAAGAGACCCAGTTTCGATCCCTGGGTCAGGAAGATCCTCTGGAGAAGGGATGGCAACTCACTCCAGTATTCCTGCCTGGAGAATTCCAAGGACAGAGGAGCTTGGCTGGCTATGATCCATGGGGTCGCAAAGAGTCAGACGTGACTGAGCGACTAACACTTTCACTTTCTTTCACACTCGGTTAACATAGCTGTACTTTATCATCTGTGGGCAGTACTCTTCTGTTCTTAGGTGACTGAAGTTTTGCTCTGTTCCCTTCCCATCAACGACTTAAATTTTGTTAAATGAAACTTGGTTTGAAACTTATCATTATTTTGTGCATTGATCTATTGACATAAATATGTTGTTATCTGACTTACTAATATTAAATATTTTTTGCACTTGTCAGATTGATATTAATTCATAATGGGCTATGTTGGATTTTTTCAGATTAATTTTTAATGTATTTATTTTAATTGGAGGATAATTACAATATTGTTGTGGTTTTATCAGATAACTTCATACTACTCCTTTTTTTAATTTAAATTTATTTACTTTAACTGGAGACCAATCACTTTACAATATTGTATTTGTTTTGCCATACATCAACATGAATCTGCCACAGGTGTACACATGCTCCCCATCCTGAACCCCCCTCGGACCTCCCTCCCCATACCATCCCTCTGGGCCGTCCCAGTGCACCAGCCCCAAGCAACCAGTATCCTGCATCGAACCTGGACTGGCGATTCATTTCTTATATGATATTATACATGTTTCAATGCCATTCTCCCAAATCATCCCACCCTCTCCCTCTCTCACAGAGTCCAAAAGACTGTTCTATACATCAGTGTCTCTTTTGCTGTCTCCCATACAGGGTTATTGTTACCATCTTTCTAAATTCCATATATATGTGTTAGCATACTGTATTGGTGTTTTTCCTTCTGGCTTACTTCACTCTGTATAATAGGCTCCAGTTTCATCCACCTCATTAGAACTGATTCAAATGTATTCTTTTTAATGGCTGAGTAATACTCCATTGTGTATATGTACCACAGCTTTCTTATCCATTCGTCTGCTGATGGACATCAAGATTGCTTCCATGTCCTGGCTATTATAAACAGTGCTGCGATGAACATTGGGGTACACGTGTCTCTTTCAATTCTGGTTTCTTCAGTGTATGCCCAGAAGTGGGATTGCTGGGTCATATGGCAGTTCTTGGAGAAGGCAATGGCACCCCACTCCAGTACTCTTGCCTGGAAAATCCATGGACAGAGGAGCCTGGTAGACTGCAGTCCATGGGGTCGCTAAGAGTCGGACACGACTGAGCGACTTCACTTTCACTTTTCTCTTTCATATATTGGAGAAGGAAATGGCAACCCATTCCAGTATTCTTGCCTGGAGAATCCCAGGGATGGCAGAGCCTGGTGGGCTGCCGTCTATGGGGTCACACAGAGTCAGACACGACTGAAGTGACTTAGCATTAGCATGGAAGTTCTATTTCCAGTTTTTTAAGGAATCTCCACACTGTTCTCCATAGTGGCTGTACTAGTTTGCATTCCCACCAACAGTGTAAGAGGGTTCCCTTTTCTCCACACCCTCTCCAGCATTTATTGCTTGTAGGCTTTTGGATCACAGCCATTCTGACTGGCATGAAATGGTACCTCATTGTGGTTTTGATTTGCATTTCTCTGATAATGAGTGATGTTGAGCATCTTTTCATGTGTTTGTTAGCCATCTGTATGTCTTCTTTGGAGAAATGTCTAGTTCTTTGGCCCATTTTTTGATTGGGTCATTTATTTTTCTGGAATTGAGCTGTAGGATTTGCTTATATATTTTTGAGATTAGTTGTTTGTCAGTTGCTTCATTTGCTATTATTTTCTCCCATTCTGAAGGCCGTCTTTTCACCTTGCTTATAGTTTCCTTTGTTGTGCAGAAGCTTTTAAGTTTAATTAGGTCCCATTTGTTTATTTTTGCTTTTATTTCCAATATTCTGGGAGGTGGGTCATAGAGGATCCTGCTGTGATGTATGTCGGAGAGTGTTTTGCCTATGTTCTCCTCTAGGAGTTTTATAGTTTCTGGTCTTACGTTGAGATCTTTAATCCATTTTGAGTTTATTTTTGTGTATGGTGTTAGAAAGTGTTCTAGTTTCATTCTTTTATAAGTGGTTGACCAGTTTTCCCAGCACCACTTGTTAAAGAGACTGTCTTTTCTCCATTGCATATTCTTGCCTCCTTTGTCAAAGGTAAGGTGTCCACTACTCCTTTCTTACCTTGGTGCAGCTACAGTCAGTGTGAGGTTAACTTGTAGATTTCCCATTTCTGTTACATTTAATGATATCTGTTTTCAACCTTCATTCAGCTTTCCATATTCTTTGATAACACAGCCCTGGGGATACAGAGGTGAGTAATGTGTTATCTGAACTTGCGTGATTTATGATTCAGTAAGAGGGACAGCTCAATTAATTCCATAAGTAAATGCAAAAACATAACTATGATTTGTTTAGTGGAGAAAAGTAGAAAGGGTTCTAAAGGCATGGATTAGTGAACTGCAGTTGGTGGGCAGGGAGGGTTCATCTTAGAGATGAGGACAGGAGTCACCACAAGATGACCAAAGCAGGGAGGAGGATCTCATCAGAGAGGGCAGCACTTCCACAGGCATGGTTGGGGGAAGAATCCTAGCGTTTTTAGGACTCCTAAAGGCAAACATGTTGGGGGCTTTGAGAGTGAAAGGCTGGTATGATGCTAAATAAGACTGGGAGGTTGGGAGGAGCAACGTGTACAGGAAAACCTGGAAAGAGTGTTAAAAGAAAGAAAAACTGCAGACCTTCTCCCTTCTGGATACTGCAAAACTGTCTCCCTTCTGGACATTGAGGAGAAGATCCTGGGATGAAAGCACCTTCCAGAGATGTGTTTGCTTCTGCTTGGGACCTAGGGTACTGTTCATCGGAGACCATTTTAGACTAAGTTCCTCAGGCTGAGGTTTCTAGGACAGTGTGACTGTGGGCTCCAAAATCTGTGAGTGGTGACCCCAGCTGCAGTGTTCTTTGAAAAGTGAAAGTGTTAGTTGCTCAGTTGTGTCTGACTGTTTTCAACCCCTTGGACTATAGCCTGACAGGCTCCTCTGTCCATGGAATTCTCCAGGCAAGAATACTGGAGTGGGTTGCCATTCCATTCCCTTCTCTAGGGGATCTTCCCCACCCAGAGATTGAAGCCTAGTCTCCTGCATTGCAGGCAGATTCTTTACCATCTGAGCTACCAGGGAATCTAACTCTTTTCTGACAGCATCTCACAAAGGGTTTTCTTCTTGTTTTTCTGCCCTGTACTACTGGGCATAATGTGAAGGGGATACTTTTTAACTTTTGATTTTAACCTCATTTCAGATTTACAGAAAGGTTAAAAGAACAAATAGTTCTTATGTATATCTTCTATTAGATCTCCCCAATTTTAACACTTTAACATCTTTACTTTTTTTAATCCACTTTTCCTTCTTCCTTTTGTAAGTGTGTGTGTGTGTGCCTGTGTCTCTTGGTGAAAATTTTCAGAACCACTTAAGAGAAAATAGAACTGTACATATGGGATCTCTTTATCTCTAAGTCTTCAAAATTCACTAGAAACAAGGGCATTGCCTCACACAGCCATAGTCCAATTATCAAAATAATAAAATTAAAATTTATATACTATTATTAAATTTACAGAACTCATGTCTATGTTGACAGTTATCCTGATAATTCCATCTGCAGCAAAAGAACATCTATGATTACATTCAGCTGACATGTCTTTTTAATCTCCTTTAATCCAGAACAATTGCTAGAATTTATTTGAATTTGTTGGCATTTACATTTTTGAAAGGGGCAGGTCAGGCATGGTGTAAAATGTCCTTCGACTTGAGTTTGTCTGATGTTCCCTAGTCTTTATATTTTTATTTCTGGTTGTGCTGGGTCTTTGCTGTTATGTGCAGGCTTTTCTGTTATGGTGAGCTGGGGCTACTCTCTAGTTGCAGTGCATGGGCTTCTCCTTGCAGTGGCTTCTCTTGTTGCAGAGCATGGGCTCTAGGATACCCAGGTCTCAGTAGTTGCAGCTCCTGGGCTCTAGAGCACAGGCTCAGTAGTTGCGGTGCTGGAGCTTAGTTGCTCTGTGGTATGTGGGATCTTCCCAGACCAGGAATCAAACCCATGTCTCCTGTGTTGGCAGGTGGATTCTTTACCACTGAGCCACAGGGCAGCCCTGATGCTCCCTAGTCTTTAGACTGAAGTCCTGCACTTTTGGCAGGATCCCAAATGTGCAGGATTTCAATCCCACAGAAGCAACATTATTTCCATCATGTTGATTTGTCCCCATTGTGAAGATCCATAACCATCTGACAGGGTTGTTATAAAACAGATCCTTCAGATAAGTGGTCAGGAACGCCAGATTCCATTTTATAGGATTCTATTTTCATTTTGTTGTCATAAAATGGATACTTAATACAAGAAATTAGGATAAGCTATAAGATAAAAACAGGTTTTCACTTTTGAGTGAACAAAGCTCCAATGCTTAGACAAAATGGCAAACTTCATAAACATTAAAACTTGAGTGAAAGGCATGATCAATATTTCTAATATGTGGAGGACGCCGGTTTGCTGCTAATTCCTGCTGCTCTTGTCTCTTCCTTCATAGATATATCAGCTACATGGAAGCAGGAAACAGAACAGGAGTTTCAGAGTTTATTCTCCTTGGGTTCTCTGAGGACCCAGAACTGCAGCCCCTCATATTTGGGCTGTTCCTGTCCATGTACTTGGTCACTGTGCTTGGCAACCTGCTCATCATCTTGGCCATCATTTTTGACTCCCACCTCCACACCCCCATGTACTTCTTCCTCTCAAACCTGTCCTTGGTTGACATCTGTTTCAGCACCAGCATAGTCCCCAAGATGCTACTGAGCATCCATACAGATAACAAAGCCATCTCCTACATGGACTGCCTCACTCAGGTGTATTTTTCCATGCTTTTTCCTATCCTGGACACTCTGCTCCTGACTTCCATGGCCTATGACCGATTTGTGGCCATCTGTCACCCCCTGCAGTACACGGTCATCATGAACCCACACCTCTGTGGTTGGCTGGTTTTTATTACCTGGCTCATTGGTGTCCTGACATCCCTCCTTCACATTTGTCTGATGAAGCACCTGACCTTCTGTAGAGATCCTGAAATTCCACATTTCTTCTGTGAACTGACACATATTCTTGAATTGGCCTGCTCTGATACCTTCCTGAACTGGACTTTGATATATTTTATGACTGGTGTTCTGGGTGTTTTCCCCCTCATTGGGATTCTTTTCTCCTACTCACGAATTGCTGCATCCATAAGGAAGATGTCCTCATCTGGGGGAAAGCAAAAAGCATTTTCCACCTGTGGGTCTCACCTCTCAGTCGTTTCTTTATTTTATGGGACAGGTGTGGGGGTCCATTTCACTTCTGCAGTGACTCACTCCCCCCAGAAAGTCTCAGTGGCCTCCGTGATGTACAGCGTGGTGACCCCCATGTTGAACCCCTTCATCTACAGCCTGAGGAACAAGGATGTGAAGGGAGCCCTCAGAAGGCTCCTCAACAGAACAACCTCTTGTTTGTGATAATTCCAATGGCTTCAGGACTAAGAGGTTCTCTGTGGGTTGTTGTTGTTCAGTCATCAAGTCCTATCTGACTCTGCGACCTCATGAACTGCAGCACACCAGGCTTCCCTGTCCTCCACTATCTCCCAGAGTTTGCTCAAACTCATGTCCATTGAGTCGGTGATGACATTCTCACTCTTGGAACTTCCCTGGTGGACCGGTGGTTAAGAATCCACCTTGCAATGCAGGGGACATGGGTTTAATTTCTGGCCCAGGAACTAAGATCCCACAAGCCATGGGGCAACTCAGCCCATGCATCATTACTACTTTCAAGCCCAGATGCCCTAGAGCCTGTGCTCCAAAACAAAAGAAGCCTGAGCACTGCAACTAGAGAGTAGCCTGCACTTGCTGCAACTAGAGAAAAGCTCACGTGCAGCAAAAAAGACCCAGCACAGCCAACAAAAAAGGAAAGAATTACTCTTGCATGTCTCAAATCATCTTGTTTTTTTCACCCAATCTTGTAAGATCTGTGATTTTTTTTTTTCCTCTCCTAGTTTTTTGTTTTGTTTTGTTTGCTTGTTTGTTTTTTTGCTGTGTCTCATGGCTTGCAGGATCTTAGTTCCCTGACCAGGGATTGAACCTGAGCCATGGCAGTGAAAATGATGAGTCCCAACCACTGGACCACCAGGGAATTCCCTCTTCCAGGTTTTAACCCACATTCAAACAATCTCCCAGTAATTTCTGCCCCATCTGCTATCCAAAAAATTATGTCTTTGGTCTTCTTACTTCCACACTGGTGAGTTCAAAACTTCAATTTGAAATTTACTATAGCTTTGTTATCTCCAATGTTGGCATAGCATGTTTAAACTCCTGATTGTTCACTTTATTTCTATGTGTTTCACTGTGGATTTGTATTGTGTATATGTTTGTACCACCATCAGTGTTTTTTAAATTGGATAAAGTATGATTGAATACATATGAAAATATAATTGATGTTTGAGTGCTTATTTTATGGTAAGCCTATGCTAACTGCTCTCTGTTATCTCATGTAATCTTTCCAATAGGAATGAATCTATTCCCATTTTAAAGGTGAGACAGTTTAGATTCTAACAGCCAACAAAACACACACACACACACACACACACACATAAAACGGGATATACACAAACACCAAACAGTTGTACCAACTAGATGACATGCAAGACACAGACACTACAATACAACCGTTACAATACTATGAAAGTGAAATGGAATCTCAACAAGAAAATAGTTGTGTGTGTGGGTGTGTGTGTGTGTCTTGTTGTTGTTCAGTTACCCAGTCATGTCTGACTTCTTGTGACCCCATGGATTGCAGCATGCCAGGCTTCCCTGTCCTTCACTGTCTCCCAGAATTTGCTCATTGACTCCATTGAGTCAATGATACCATCCAACTATCTCATTCTCTGTCAACCCTTTCTCTTCCTGCCTTCAATCTTTCCCAGAATCAGGGTCTTTTCCAATGAATTGGCTCTTTGCATCTGGTGGCCAAAGTATTGAAGCTTCAGTCCTTCCAATGAATATCCATGGTATGTACATTACACATTTTCTTTGTCCATTCATATGTTTATGGACAGTTGGGTTCTTTCCATCTTTTGGCTACTCTGAATAATGCTGCTATGAACATGGGTTTACCACCTACAGAAGTTTTAAACCTTTTTTAAAACAGATCTACATTTATAACTTTAGTCAGCTATAAAATGACCAGGATTCTTGCACACAAAATAAACAAAAACATCTTCCCATCCATGATAAACTCAATTTTTGTCAACTGAACAACTCTTCCCATGTTCTCTGCCTGTGATCACAGCAATTCCTCTTTAGTTGATGCATCAGGTGCCATCCACTGCTCCCCACTGTGGTCTCCCAGGAACCCCCAAAGGGAAAGCAGAGTGAGCAGGCAATCTCTTCCTGGAGTGTCCAGGAAGTGAAATGTCTAGTTGACAGAGGGAGAATACCATTCAGTTGCCCTGTGTTTGGAGTCAGACGGCCTGATTTAAACTTGGCTTCACACCTTTCTACTTCATGACTTGTACAAATTACATAAAAATTCATAGCTCCTTCTCTTTTCTATAAAATAATAATAAAGCAGAAAAATAGGATCATAATATCACTTATACATGGAATCTTTAAAAAATGAAGTTATTTTCAGAGCAGAGATAAAGTCACAGAACAAACTTATGGATATCAAGGGGAGAAAGGATAAGATGAATTGGGAGACTGGTATTGCTACATATACACTACTGATACTCTGTTTAAAATAGAGAACCTACTGCAAAGCACAGGGAACTCTACTCAGTGCTCTGTGGACCCAAATGAGAAAAAAATCTAAAAGAGTGGATATATGTATATGTATAGTTGAATCACTTTGCTGCACAGCAGAAATCAACACAACATTGTAAATAACTATACTCCAAGAAAAAGTTTAACAATAACAATAACAGAGCATGCACCTAGATTTTGAGGGTGATTATGCAGATGAAATGAAACAAGCTATATAAGCTCTGACTTGGGACATAGGATGCCCTCCACAAAGGTTCATAACACAGTTGCTGTCCTCCTTGTCTTCATTCTAATTATCACATTCACCATCTTTTTGGAACACTTAGAGGACACTTGAGAGGCACCCACTTGCTGCTCATAGCTGAGACACCTATGGGAGCTCAAATAGGTGTGAGAGAAAAGCAGAACTCTGAGGGAGACTCCTTGGACCCCTGTCAAAACAAAGAACACAACTGCAGTTCTCAGAGCAGAAATCTTGCATATTGTTACCATAGCATCTGTCTGTCCCAGCTGTCCTGTTTGTCTTCATGAGGAGGAAATACTGCTCCCAGCTGTCCTTCCCATTCACCCCATGGACCTCCAGACTCACACAAATCCAATGGACCTCTTTAAAGATGCATTGTGGACTTCCCTCATGGTCCAATGGTTAAGAATCCATCTGCCAATGCAGGGGACACGGGTTCAATACTTGTCTGGGAAGATTCCACGTGCCAAGGGCCAACTAAGGCCATGCACCACACTACTCAGCTCACGTGCTGCAGCTACTGAAGCCTGTGTGTCATAGAGCCTGTGATCTACAATAAGAGGATCCCCTGAAATGAGAAGCCCGCACACTGCGACTAGACAGTAGCCTCTGCTCACTGCAACTAGAGACATCCGCACACAGCAACAAAGACACAGTACAGCCAAAAACAAAATAATAATTAAAAAGGTGCATTGTTTCCCACCATGAAAACCTGATATCAGACCTAGAAGGAAGAGAAAGGTTACTATGGGGTGACAGGTTGGTCAGCTGGCACTTCCATCTTTTTCTGTAGGTGGTTGGCATTTTCCTGTGACCTAGGCATTTCATACTGTTCAAGGGGTTCTCTAGGCAAGAACACTGGAGTGGGTTGCCATTTCCTCCTCTGTTACTGAAGGTGAAGCTCCAATACTTTGGCCAGATGATGTGAGGAGTCGACTCATGGGAACAGACCCTGATGCAAAAAATTAAAGGCAAAAGGAGAAGAAGGCAGCAGAGCATGAGATGGTTGGACAGTGTCACTGACTCAATGGACATGAATTTGAGCAAATTCTGATAATGGAGGACAGTGGAGCCTGGCGTGCTACAGTCCCTGGAGTCACAAAAGAATTGGGCCTGACTGAGCAATTAAACAACAACAAGGCATTTCATAATCTTGGAAAATTTTTTGTGCTCCCTTTGAGATGATCAGGTGAGAATTAAACTAACTGAAAATATATAAGACAGATAGACTGATCAGAATAAAAACCTCCTAAAGAGTAATGGTAATTGTTGCCATCGCTCCCCCAGATGGTCTCCATGTCTCTTCATTGGTCTCCCTAATTCCAGTCTGGCCCACCTACAGCCCAATCTCTACACAGCAGCCAGAGAAAATTTAGAAATCAAAAAAGAACATCACATCACATCATTTTTGCTACAAAGCATTGCAGTGTCTTCCTATCTCTCTAAGATTAAAACCCTAACTTCTGAAATGGGTCTATAAAGCTCTGAATGACCACAGCCCTAACATTTGGCCACACCCATCTCATATATTTTCCATGTTGGCTTCTGAAACACTGGCCTGTGACAAAAATATCAAGCCAGTTGCTGTCTCAGGGTTTTTGCACATGTGCTTTCCTCTCCCGAGAGTGCCAAGTATGCTTTTTCCTCCTTGCCTTTTGCCTGGCTCCAGGTCTTTTATGAATATTTCCATCTTAGCTCCAAATGTCACCTCCTCTGAGAAGCCTCAGGCTCACTCTAGCCCATAGCCCTACTTCATTAATATTTTAAATCATATACATCATTATCTATTTATGTAATTACATCATTATCTATATATATTATTTTCTATTTACCTGTTTATTTATCCTTTGTCTCCTTGGATAACCTCAATGGATTGTACAAGCACAAGGAAATCCCATGAGGCTTACTCTGACTTGTTTATCACATTATCAAAAATGGAAGGTGCTCCAGGGAACCCCTCTCAGTGCCATGTGGCAGCCTGCCTAGGAGGGCAGTTTGGAGGAGGATGGATACGTGTTTATCTATGGCTGAATCCCTTCACTGTCCACTTGAAAGTATCACCACATTGTTAATCGGGTATACTCCAATATAAAATAAAAAGTTTTTTAAAAAGGAAGGGGCTTTAAAAGGGTTTATAAGTTGAATGAACAGGGGACATCTGCTAGGCCGACTACAAAGCAGACCACAGGGCTCTGTGAAGGTCCTGACATCCCATCACTCAGTGACCCCTGACTTCTGACTTCACTCTCCAGACACACAGTATCAAGTTGCCTCATGCCTGTTTGGGCCTGGGAATGGTCAAGGTCATTGTCCTGTTACTACAGTGACCCTTGAAAGCTTGTCCTCCTGTCCACTGCTTTTTTTTTTTTACTTTTTGGCTGCACCCAAATAGTTGTGAAAAGAAGAGAAGCGAAAAGCAAAGGAGAAAAGGAAAGATATTCCCATTTGAATGCAGAGTTCCAAAGAATAACAAGGAGAGATAAGAAAGCCTTCCTCGAGGAAAACAACAGAATGGGAAAAACTAGAGATCTCTTCAAGAAAATTAGAGATACCAAGGGAATATTTCACGCAAAGATGGGCTCGATAAAGGACAGAAATGGTATGGACCTAACAGAAGCAGAAGATATTAAGAAGAGGTGGCAAGAATACACAGAAGAACTGTATAAAAAAGATCTTCATGACCCAGATAATCACGAAGGTGTGATCACTGACCTAGAGCCAGACATCCTGGAATGTGAAGTCAAGTGGGCCTTAGAAAGCATCACTATGAACAAAGCTAGTGGAGGTGATGGAATTCCAGTTGAGCTATTCCAAATCCTGAAAGATGATGCTGTGAAAGTGCTGCACTCAATATGCCAGCAAATTTGGAAAACTCAGCAGTGGCCACAGGACTGGAAAAGGGCAGTTTTCATTCCAATCCCAAAGAAAGGCAGTGCCAAAGAATGCTCAAACTACTGCACAATTGCACTCATCTCACATGCTAGTAAGGTAATGCTCAAAATTCTCCAAGCCAGGCTTCAGCAATATGTGAACCATGAGCTTCCAGATATTGAAGCTGGATTTAGAAAAGGCAGAGGAACCGGAGATCAAATTGCCAACATCTGCTGGATCATGGAAAAAGCAAGAGAGTTCCAGAAAAGCATCTATTTCTGCTTTATTGACTATGCCAAAGCCTTTGACTGTGTGCATCACAGTAAACTGTGGAAAATTCTGAAAGAGATGGGAATACCAGGCCACCTGACCTGCCTCTTGAGAAACCTATATACAGGTCAGGAAGCAACAGTTAGAAGTGGACATGGAACAACAGACTGGTTCCAAATAGGAAAAGGAGTACATCAAGGCTGTATATTGTCACCCTGCTTATTTAACTTCTATGCAGAGTACATCATGAGAAACGCTGGGCTGGAGGAAGCACAAGCTGGAATCAAGACTGCTGGGATAAACATCAATAACCTCAGATATGCAGATTACACCACCCTTATGGCAGAAACTGAAGAACTAAAAAGCCTCTTGATGAAAGTGAAAGAGGAGAGTGAAAAAGTTGGCTTAAAGCTCAACTTTCAGAAAAGTAAGATCATGGCATCTGGTCCCATCACTTCATGGGAAATAGATGGGGAAACTGTTGAAACAATGTCAGACTTTATTTTTCTGGGCTCCAAAATCACTGCAGATGGTGATTGCAGCAATGAAATTAAAAGACGCTTACTCCTTGGAAGGGAAATTATGACCAACCTAGACAGCATATTAGAAAGCAGAGATGTGACTTTGCCAACAAATGTCTGAAAGGTCTGTGGTTGAATCACGCGAAGACACCGGGATTCTTGGCCCCCAGAGGAGAAGAATTCAATCCGGGGCCAGAGACGAGGCTTGATTGCTCAGAGCTTTTGTGTAATAGAGTTTTATTTAAGTATAAAGGAGATAGAGAAAGCTTCTGACATAGGCATCAGAAGGGGGTAGAAAGAGTACCCGCTTGCTAGTGTTAACAATGAAGTTATATAATCCAAAGAATATCTGGAGGTTGTAAAGACCTCATCAGACCTACTCCCATAATTTACATTTTAAGATAACACTGTCTTCAGGCAAGATACATCCTTGTAAAGACCAGGTCTATTCCCATAATTAACATTTTAAGATAACGGAAGGTTGAATCCAAAGACTGTCCTTAGGCAGGATACATTATTGTTATATAATCCTAAGGAATGTAGAGAAAGAAAAAAAGTTTGTCCTTTCTTCCTCCTTGAGAATTCCAGACCCCTCTCTCCTTGGGGACCCCTAGACTCCCTATCAACCTGCCTAGGAAATGACTCTCTCAGGTCCATCTAGTCAAGGCTATGGTTTTTCCAGTGGTCATGTATGGATGTGAAAGTTGGACTGTGAAGAAAGCTGAGCACTGAAGAATTGATGCTTTTGAACTGTGGTGTTGGAGAAGACTCTTGAGAGTCCCTTGGACTGCAAGGAGATCCAACTAGTCCATTCTAAAGGAGATCAGTCCTGGGTGTTCTTTGGAAGGACTGATGCTAAAGCTGAAACTCCAGTACTTTGGCCACCTCATAGGAAGAGTTATATCATTAGAAAAGACTCTGATGCTGGGAGGGATTGGGGGCAGGAGGAGAAGGGGATGACAGAGGATGAAATGGCTGGATGGCATCACGGACTCAATGGACATGAGTTTGGGTGAACTCCGGGAGTTGGTGATCAACAGGGAAGCCTGGCATGCTGCAATTCATGGGGTCATAAAGAGTAGGACACGACTGAGCGACTGAACTGAAATGAACTGAACTAAATCTTAGTTGCAGCACATGGGATCTTTGATCTTTGTTGAAGCATGAGGAATCTGTAGCTGCAACATGCAAACTCTCAGTTGCAGCTCATGAGATCTTTTAGTTGGTCATGTGAACTCAGTTTGCAGCATGTGGGCTCTAGCTCCCTGACCAGAGATTGAATCCAGGCACCCCGCATTGGGAGCATGGAGTCTTAGCCATTGGACCACCAGGGAAATCCCTCTACTGGTTTCATATCTGTTCCAAAGCGTGGTCCTCAGGTGTCCCCAGGATCTTGAAGAAGACTTCACCCAAGATGTTTCTTAATCTTTAGACTTGTAATTGAACTGGAGGTGGAGTAAGATGCTCCCTAAGGGAAGCTGGGTACCCTAGAGGCCACACCCGAAGAGAAAAACTGCTTCAGGAAGAAAAGGGGCTAATGAGGGCTGAGGTATGGGGTTGTAGGACTTGGGGATGAGGGGATAGCAGACCCCACATGTGGCTCCAGCTCTGCTCCCAGTGGGTGGATGTGGCAGAGCAGGTCACTGCCCGGACCCTCAAGGGAGGAACTATCCAGAAACAGACCACAAAAGCAGCCACTCATGCAGTAGGAAGTGAGGAGATACAGCCCCACGTAATCCTCCTGTACTCTTCTCTTCTGGCTCACCTATCCCACGGCAGGAAGAAACACCCTGTGCCATGCCAGGTATCAGTCTAGCCCTGAGTCCCAGACTCAGCTCTTTGTCTCTGATCTCTGTCCTTGTTTGTCCTCCACTGAGAGAAGCAAAGATCATAGAGCCCAGACCTTTAGACATTGCACTTATGTTGCTCAAAGACAGCTGTGGTAAAGAGGTAAGAAGGAGCCAAATATTTTCCTTGCACATTTTCCTGGCACACAGGTAGGTATGTACGGGGAAGAGGTGTTAGTCGCTCAGCTGTGTCTCTTTGCGACCCCATGGACTGTAGCCCACCAGCCTCATCTGTCTATGCGATTCTCCAGGCAAGAATACTGGAGTGGGTTGCCATTCCCTTCTCCAGGGGATCTTCCCCACCCAGGGATCAAACCCAGGTCTCCTGCATTGCAGGCAGATTTTTTTTTTCCCCCGACTGAGACACCAGGGGAAGAAAAGCCCACCAAAATCAAGGAAAAGTCCCTGGTGCTGGACAGAGCTCTCCAAGCCCCACTACAATCTGTGTTCTCTTACCTCTATTTCTAGGTCAACTCTAAGTGTCCTTCAGTTTTGGCCCACCCCCTCATAACCCACTCTATGTGTGTATGTGTTAGTCCTTTGCTTGTGTTCAACTCTTTTCAACCCCATGAGTCAACCATAGACTGCCAGGCTCCTCTTTCCATGGAATTCCCCAGGCAAGAATACTGGAGTGGGCAGCCATTCCCTTCTCCAGGGGATCTTCCCAAACCAGGATTGTACCCGGGTCTCTTGCACAGCAGGTTGATTCTTTGCCATCTGAACCACCAGGGAAGCCTACTCTGTACCCACCTGAATAATTTTCCACCATTTTTTCCTTCAAAAGGACATTTTTACATCTACAGAGCTTCTTCTCTATGCCTAACACTGAGCTGGGTACTGCACATAAAGAGGTAACTATAATGTGTTGCTCTCCAGGTAGGATGTAAAAACCCAGAAATGAACACATGGATGCAGTGTGATAGCTTGCTTCAGGTGTGGTCCAGTTTCAACAAGGTACAGAGAAGGTCCAAAGAGAGTATGCCCGTTGCTGCCTGGCAATGCCAATGAAGATTTCAGGACAGAGTATGGAAGGGGGGATACGACTTTTCCAGGTGAGAGGGGACTCCCAATGAGAGGGGTAAAGGTCCAAAGCTATGAAATTGTACAGGATGTTCCTAGAATTATAAAATGTTGAGTAATTGAGTATCTAATATCAAAGCATTATTTTCCAATAAATAAAAGTATGACTCTCATATATAGTGTTGCTCATGCTCACTTGCTCAGTCACGTCAAACTCTTTGTGACCCCATGGACTGCAGCCCACCAGGGTCCTCTGTCCCTGGAATTCTGGGGGCAAGAATACTGGAGTTGATAGCCAGGCTCTTCTCCAGAGGATCTTCCAGGTCCAGGGATCGAACCCAGATCTCCTGCATTGGCAGGCAGATTCTTTAATCACTACCAGGGAAGCCCAATATTATCTATATTACAAACTAAATTCTCACGTTGGCTAATAACTGTTTCATGACTGTCTAGTCTGTCCCACTGATATTTCTGTATTCATGTCATCTCACTGTTTTAAAAGTTGCCTGTCCTCATTCATCTTCTTTCACAAACTTTCTTGGATTTCAACTAAGTTCCTTACATTTGACCAGTTAATACTCCTACTAATCACTTTCTTTGCATGGCTGGATCATCAGAGTCTTAATCAGAATAATGACCTCAGAGGAGTCAAGTTCAGTTCAGTCGCTCAGTCGTGTCCGACTCTTTGCGACCCCATGAATCACAGCATGCCAGGCCTCCCTGTCCATCACCAACTCCCGGAGTTCACTCAGACTCACGTCCATCGAGTCAGTGATGCCATCCAGCCATCTCATCCTCTGTCATCCCCTTCTCCTCCTGCCCCCAATCCCTCCCAGCATCAGAGTCTTTTCCAATGAGTCAACTCTTCGCATGAGGTGGCCAAAGTACTGGAGTTTCAGCTTTAGCATCATTCCTTCCAAAGAACACCCAGGGCTGATCTCCTTTAGAATGGACTGGTTGGATCTCCTTGCAGTCCAAGGGACTCTCAAGAGTCTTCTCCAACACCACAGTTCAAAAGCATCAATTCTTCAGTGCTCGGCTTTCTTCACAGTCCAACTCTCGCATCCATACATGACCACTGGAAAAACCATAGCCTTGACTAGACAGACCTTTGTTGGCAAAGTAATGTCTCTGCTTTTCAATATGCTATCTAGGTTGGTCATAACTTTTCTTCCAAGGCAGTAACATTTCCGTAACACTCAATGCTACAGAATAGCAGAGCCCATGTCTCTTACCTTTCATACTTGGCTCTAATCCAGTGCCTGGCATACAGTAGACACTCGAATAACTGAAATCAATGAAAGATGAGGAGACTTAGAGAATCATTTAAATGTCTGCAAACATCTAAAGTTATCATGGCAAAGAGAAATTATTTTCAGAGAGGGGAATTAAAACCATGTAATTTATAAAGACACATTTCAGCTCAAAGGAAGGAAAGTGAAAGTGAAAGTGAATTCACTCAGTCGTGTCCGACTCTTTGCAGCCCGACTCTTTGCAGCCCCGTGGACTGTAGCCTACCAGGCTCCTCCATCCATGGGATTTTCCAGGCAAGAATACTGGAGTGGGGTGCCATTTCCTTCTCCAGGGGATCTTCCCAACCCAGGGATCGAACCCAGGTCTCCCACATTATAAGCAGACGCTTTACCATCTGAGCCACCAGGGAAGTCTCCTTGGTTCAGGAAGGAACGTTTGCTTAAATGCATATAAAATTGAGGACAATTGTTCTCAGTTTAGAAATTCCCTCCTGTGGCAGAGGTGCAACATTCAAAGAGAAACCAAGGCTTTTTTTTTTTTTTTTTAATTTTAAGGAACACAATAAAAGACAGAAGGCTCTCATTCTCTTTATTTTCAATTGAAAAAAGTTCATGATAAATAGTCTCTTTGTTCTTAGTCAAAAGATTTTATGAGAGGGAATTGCCTCTACTCTACCCTGACAATTTCTGTTATGCATTCAACAAATATTTATAGAGCATCTATTATATCCCAGATGGCCCAGTGGGGAAAGAATCCACCTGCAATGCAGGAGACGCAGACAGAGTTTGACCCTTGGGCTGAAAAGATCCCCTGGAGGAGGGCATGGCAATCCACTCCAATATTCTTGCCTGGAGAATCCCATGGAAGAGGAGCCTGGTGGGCTTCAGTCCATAAGGTCGAAAAGAGTCAGACACGACTGAAGCTACTAAGCACACACACACATTATATACCAAGTACTATACTAAGTGCTTAGGTTGTGAAATGGCAATGGAACAGAAAAGGCATAGTCCTCTCAACCTGAAAAAATGTAAAGAACTAGAACACAAACCTGCTGGGAACAATTATGGTGGGGCTCTGATTTTGCCTTTGGAATTAGGGTGCATTATGCTACATTGATCATTATGACAATAATAGAGGGATCAATTGGGATAGTAATAGAGAAGCTACTATATGATAATGGAGGAATTATCTATAAAGCTTTTTCATGGTATCCTTTTCCAAGTCAAACTTGAGACAGAGAATGGTCTGCTTAAAGATCCTGTTTCAAGCAAACGGCATGAGGATAAGAAAATATCATTTAATTTTGTAACTCCCAATGATCTCCTCTCCACCTTTCCCTGGGACTTGAAGAGACCACAACTGCAAGGCAGGAAAGAGATGGTCACGAGGCTGGTACTTTCACAGGAATTAGGGAGCAAAGGAACAGTCATGAGTCAGGGAAGATGAAAGAAAGCCCTGCATGGTGTACAACATTCATGTTTTTAAATATATATTTATTTATTTATTTATTTATTTATTTATTGGCTGTATTTGGTCTTAGTTGTGGCACACTGGATCTTTTGTTGCAACACCTGGGCTCTTGTGGCACATGGGCTCTATAGTCCATGCTCCATGCCATATGGGACCTTAGTTCCCCGACCTGGGATCAAACCTGCATCCCCCATATTGGAAGGCAGACTCTTAACCACTGGACCACCAGTGAATTCATATAACATTCATTTTTTTTAAATTTATTAATTTATTCTTGGCTACACTGGGTCTTTGCTGCCACATGCAGGCTTTCTGTAGTTGCAGCAGGCTGAGGTTCCTCTCTAGTTGCAGTGTGTAGGTTTCTCCTTGCAGTGACTTCTCTTGTTGCAGAGCAGGGGCTCTAGTGTACATGGGCTTCAGTAGTTGTGGCTCAAGGACCTAGTTGCTCCATGGCATGTGGAATCCTCCTGGACCAGGGATCGAACCCATGTCCCCCTGGATTGGCAGGCAGATTCTAAACCACTGGACCCCCAGGGAAGTCCTGGAATGTTCAATTTTTAAAGAGATGTTCCAAGGAGTAGAGGTCAAAAAAAAGGAAGGTATTATTGAGATCTTGGTTAACTAAAGAAAACTCATAGATAAGACATAAGACTTGAATGAATGAGTTTCAAGTATATGCCACATTCCTGTTTTGTCATTGTTTGAACACTATTCTTGCCTCTTTCCATAAGGCAATTTCCGTAACTTATATGGAAACAGAGAATCAGACAGTTATTTCAAAATTCATCCTTCTGGGGCTCTCGGATGATGCGGACCTTCAGCCCCTCCTCATTGGACTGTTCCTGTCCATGTACCTGGTCTGTGTTACAGGGAACCTGCTCATCATCCTGGCCATCATCTCTGAGTCCAACCTCCACACCCCCATGTACTTCTTCCTCTCCAACCTGTCCTTCACTGACATCTGTTTCACCTCCACCATAGTCCCCAAGATGTTAGTAAATATCCAGAAGCAGAACAAAGGCATCACGTATGAAGGATGCCTTACCCAGATGTATTTTTTCATGACCTTTGCTGGGCTAGATAATTTGCTACTGACAGTGATGGCCTATGACCGGTTCGTGGCCATCTGTCACCCGCTGCACTACACAGTCATCATGAACCCTCGCCTTTGTGGTCTCCTGCTTCTGCTTTCTTGGCTGATCTGCCTGACATATTCTTTGTTGCAAAGTTTGATGGTTTTGAGGGTATCTTTCTGCAAAGAGACAGAAATCCCCCACTTCTTCTGTGAACTTGCTCAAATTCTCAAGCTTGCCTGCTCTGACACCCTTGTCAATGACATTGTGCTGTATTTTGTAACTGGCTTGCTGGGTATTATTCCCCTGACTGGGATCCTTTTCTCTTATTCTAGAATTATCTTCTCCATAATGGGCATGTCATCTTCTGGGGGGAAGTATAAAGCCTTTTCCACCTGTGGGTCTCACCTCTCAGTTGTCTCCTTGTTCTATGGCGCAGGCCTTGGGGTCTACCTCACTTCAGGAACAGCCCACCCCTCCAGAAAGGGTTCAGTAGCCTCGGTGATGTACACAATAGTCACCCCCATGCTGAACCCCTTCATCTACAGTCTGAGGAACAGGGACATGAAGGGGGCTCTAAGGAGACTTTTCACTAGAGGAACATACTCTCAGTGAGATAATGGAAGTTAAGGGCAGGCAACGGAGATCCCAAGTGCTGATAACTGGTGTCCATGAAGGTGTAATCTGAAGACATAGAAAATGAACACTACTGATGATATACTAGAAAATATTTCTGAGCCAAAGACAAAGTTGAAGCAGCACACTAAAATGCTCGCCATCTACCAAGGAAAAAGAATGACCAGTCAATAACTAAACTTCTCATGGAAACAAATCATTCCAAGGATTGATTCCTATAAGCATCAAGGGAGGAAAAAGCAAGCCAAGAAATGCAGATGGGGAGAGGACAAGAATGACCACAAAAACTGACACATTGGCTCACCTTTAAACCCTCTCAGTTATGTTCAAACTTCTAGCACTGTGCCTACTGGACTATGCTTTTCCCTAGTCTAGGTCTGAAAACCATTGTTTGGACTGTCTCATACCAACCTCCCTCACCCTGTAAGATTTTACCCTTATTGAGTCATGCTTTGGTGTTGGCCATTGCCCTATACTCGGGACTTTAATGAGAAACTTCTTTAGGAAACTCAGTGCAGTTTCTACTTTCAGAAAAAGGAAACTCTGGTCTCTGTTGACCCATTTGATCTAAAATAAAGGTCCAAAGCATTCTCCTCACTGTCTTCCTTTGCTGGTCCACACTTCCCTGAATTGTCACATGCTAGGCTTCAAATAGAAACTGTCAGCTCTTCAGAGAGCCCAAACCTGACCACCATCCTACTGTTCATTCATTTCCATAGCACTTACAGTATTTTGAGGTGGGGCAGATCACAGAGGTCAAGAGGGCTCTGGATTAATCTCTCTTCATCATTCACTAAGGGCACAATCTCATGCATGTTACTTAACCTCTTTGTGTCTCTGTGCACCATATTTCCTTCAGAGTTCCAATGGAGATTAAACATTATACATAAGATAATTCAGAACAGTGTCTGGCATTAAGTATCAGAAGATCCATGAGGGCCATCTAGGTCCATGCTCACCATGGTGAAGGTACAAAGGGATCCATTATCACCAGACCAGGTGGAAAAGCTGTAGAGGGTTGATCAGGCTATGGGTTTAGAAGAAGCTGAGTGAATTCTCAGAGCTGACTCACAGCACTGAGGACATCATGTAGGAGCAGCAGCCTGTCCAAGGCTCAGTCATGCTGAAGATCAGATGTGCAGAGTCCAGGAGAGAACTTCCCTGGATCTAGAGACTAAGAATTGGACCAGGACTCCCTGCAACAGTTAACTGGGAAGGCAGAGCATCCTTTATACAGTTCAGCCCCAAGGGGAGATTCTCTTGAAATGAGGGTAAAACATTAAAACCTGCCTTGGGTTGACCTGAGGAATGTTGAACCCTCTTGGTGAATACCTGATTTGGATCCTGGCAGACTCCAATGGTTGAATTATAACTTTCTCACTTACTCTTGGACAGAGGAGCCTGGCAGGCTATACGGTCCATTGGGTCACAAAAGTTGGACATAACTAAAGCAATTTAGTACTGTTTATAAGTAGTCTCAGATTCTTCATTGGTATTAAATAATTGCTAGGGTGATTATAGAAAATTAACATCAAATGCACACATTTGCAAAAAGCAGTGGCTACCATATTTATGAACATGTTTATTTATGCCCCCATCTTGTACCAAAAGAGGTACACCTATTGGCAGGATCCTGGACTCCAGAAAGGTCTGCACAGCTGCATTCTTCTCCAGCAGGGGTCTGAGGCTGAGATACAAACTGATTGCTACTGGTGGGAAAAAAAAAAAAAAAAAAATCACTTTATTCAATAGAACGTTTTAGCTTCCAATCATTCTATGGAACCCCTGGCCCTGGTGACCTGGAGAATTAGAATAAGATGAAGCCAAGATAGGACCATCCTAATAAGCCTGAACAGTATGATTGCCCTCCATCTTTCAATTAGTTACAAGTGCAGAGACATTTACTATATCACAGGGATTTTCAACCTGGCTACTGTTAAAATTTGGGGCCAGATAATTCTTGGGACAGAGGGTGAGGGAGGAGCAGAGGCACCGCCCTATACATTGTAGGGTGCTTAGCAGCATTCGTGGCCTTATACACTAGACACCAGTAGCTTCCCCAACTCTCACATCCCATTCAAAAAAGATTTTAAAAAAATTATCTCCAGACATTGCCAAATATCCCTTAAGAACAAAATCACTCCTGAATGAAAATCAGTGATTTACCATGACTCAGACAACTGATGAAAGGAAAATGAAGAGAAAAAAATAAAGTGACCTAAGATATCTAGATGACACCACCCTTATGGCACAAAGTGAAGAGGAACTCAAAAGCCTCTTGATGAAAGTGAGAGTGAAAAAGTTGGCTTAAAGCTCAACATTCAGAAAACTAAGATCATGACATCTGGTCCCATCACTTCATGGGAAATAGATGGGGAAACAGTGGAAACAGTGCCACACTTTATTTTGGGGGGCTCCAAAATCACTACACATGGTGACTGCATCCATGAAATTAAAAGATGCTTACTCCTTGGAAGAAAAGTTATGACCAACCTAGATAGCATATTCAAAAGCAGAGACATTACTTTGCCAACAAAGGTCTGTCTAGTCAAGGCTATGGTTTTTCCAGTGGTCACGTATGGATGTGAGAGTTGGACTGTGAAGAAAGCTGAGCACCGAAGAATCGATGCTTTTGGACTGTGGTGTTGGAAAAGACTCTTGAGAGTCCCTTGGACTGCAAGGAGATCCAAACAGTCCATTCTAAAAGAGATCAGCCCTGGGATTTCTTTGGAAGGAATGATGCTAAAGCTGAAACTCCAGTACTCTGGCCACCTGATGTGAAGAGTTGACTCATTGGAAAAGACTCTGATGCTGGGAGGGACTGGGGGCAGGAGGAGAAGGGGACTCCAGAGGATGAGATGGCTGGATGGCATCACTGACTCGATGGACGTGAGTCTGAGTGAACTCCAGGAGTTGGTGATGGACAGGGAGGCCTGGCATGCTGCGATTCACGGGGTCGCAGAGTCGGACACAACTGAGCAACTGAACTGAACTCAACTGAACTGAGACCCTGGTTTTCCAAAGGCCCCAAGTAGAACGGACCTAAGATACAAGCCTCTTCTTACAGGAAGAATGGGACCTTAGGTCTGGTACAGAAGTATTAATGGACATTTGTTGAACTGATGAACAAATTATAGTTCCAGAGGACATGAACCTTTTCTGTTCATTGGTTGCCTGGGAAATGATGGGGAAGCATTAAAAGGGACATGAGTAAATATTTGGGGGCATCACCATCTTGACTCTGTGATGGTTTCACAAGTGTATATATAGGTCAAAACTTATCTCAATATATATTTTAAGAATGTGCAGCTTTATACATGTCAATTTTTTAAAGACTTATTTTGGGTGCGCTGGGTCTTCATTGCTCCATGAGGGCTTTCTCTAGTTGCGGAAAGCAGGAGCTACTCTTCATTGTGATGCATGGACTTCTCATGCAGTGGCTTCTCTTTTTGCACAGCACAGGCTCCAGAATGCATGCTCAGTAGTTGTGGTGCATGGGCTTAGTTGCCCAGCAGCATGTGGGATCTTCCCAAACCAGGGATCGAACCCATGTCCCCTGCATTGCAAGGTGGATTCTTAGCCACTCAACCACCACCAGGAAAGCCCCTTCCTTATATGTCAATTACATCTATATAAAGTTATCCTCTCTCATTTGAAATCCTTGCACTATAACACTGGGCTTGTGGTGACTGCAAAAAAGGTACCATTTCTTCCCTTTCCTGTACCCACTTTCCTTCTTTGTAGCTCTGAAGATTCTTCCACCCTGGGCTCACCCACGTGACCAACACTGGGCAATGGGGTGCAGGCAAACATGACACATACAGGCACTTGAAAAGCACCTGCACAGTGGAGCTTGTGCTCTTCTAGAACCCTCCAGCATCATATGTACAAAGCCCCACCTCACAAGGGCCATCTAGACTGTTGGAGGATGAGACCAGAATGAGGAGCAAGGAACCCCCAAGCCAAACAAGCAGTCGACTGCAAGCACCTTAGTAAGCCCAGCTAAGCACAGTCCCAACTGTCAACCAACAGACCTGTAAACAAGTGGTGGTTGTTTTACACCACTGTGTTTCAGGTAGTTTATTATGCAGCAACTATGAACAGGCTCCCTTCAATTCCATTCTACCAAAAAGCATGCACAGGCTACTTTTCTAAACTGAATCTCACCAAATGTCAACATATTTCTATCAACCTCAATTAACATTGAAACTGAGATTCATAAAGTCCTGATGTATGTGTGTGTGTGTCATATAATGTCGCATGTTACACCTCTAGTTTTATCTTCTACTTCCAAGACTGTCCTTTTTTACATGTCAGAGAATGTGATGCATGATTTTCTTTGCTTTTGCACTCATGATTGACATGCTTACTCAAATCTGATCCTGAAAACTATAAATAAGCCTTCTAAGCTTAGCTTGTGTCATCTCTTCAATACAGCTCTCTTTGAACTCCAAAAGTTCAACATACCTCCTCGGGTCCTTGTTAATGGATTAACAGGCCATATTAGCCATCTTATTTATTGTTTACACGGTTCCAAATAGGAAAAGGAGTTCGTCAAGGCTGGATATTGTCACCCTGTTTATTTAACTTATATGCAGAGTACATCATGAGAAATGCTGGACTGGAAGAAATACAAGCTGGAATCAAGATTGCCGGGAGAAATATCAATAACCTCAGATATGCAGATGACACCACCCTTATGGCACAAAGTGAAGAGGAACTCAAAAGCCTCTTGATGAAAGTGAAAGTGGAGAGTGAAAAAGTTGGCTTAAAGCTCAACATTCAGAAAACGAAGATCATGGCATCTGGTCCCATCACTTCATGGCAAATAGATGGGGAAACAGTGGAAACAGTGTCAGACTTTATTTTTCTGGGCTCCAAAATCACTACAGATGGTGACTGCAGCCATGAAATTAAAAGACACTTACTCCTTGGAAGGAAAGTTATGATCAACCTAGATAGCATATTCAAAAGCAGAGACATTACTTTGCCAACAAAGGTCTGTCTAGTCAAGGCTATGGTTTTTCCAGTGGTCATGTATGGATGTGAGAGTTGGACTGTGAAGAAGGCTGAGCGCCGAAGAATTGATGCTTTTGAACTGTGGTGTTGGAAAAGACTCTTGAGAGTCCCTTGGACTGCAAGGAGATCCAACCAGTCCATTCTAAAGGAGATCAGCCCTGGGATTTCTTTGGAAGGAATGATGCTAAAGCTGAAACTCCAGTACTTTAGCCACCTCATGCAAAGAGCTGACTCATTGGAAAAGACTCTGATGCTGGGAGGGATTGGGGGCAAGGAGAAGGGGACGACAGAGGATGAGATGGCTGGATGGCATCACTGACTCGATGGACGTGAGTCTGAGTGAACTCTGGGAGTTGGTGATGGACAGGGAGGCCTGGCATGCCACGATTCATGGGGTCGCAAAGAGTCGGACACGACTGAGAGACTGATCTGATCTGATCTCTCCTCTTAGATCTTTACTCCTTTAGGGACAGCATCATGTCTCTCTTCCCAAAGCCTAATCCAGTATAAGGCCCTTAATCGATATTCACTGGTTCTTTAGAGAGGAAAAAATTCAGAGTGGGTTGGAGTTACCCAGACATCACACAAGATAGAGCTGGTTTTTGTAGGAGAAGTCCCAAGAACTCAGGCCATAATGAGACATGAAGACTGAGTAAGAATATAATTAGAAGTCCCCTCCAGAGAGACTGTGTAAGGTAGCAGGTCTGTCCCAAGAACTGGCAGAAAAGTGCAATGAGATGCAAGAGCTCTGGGGCACTTAGTTGCAGGTGGGAATTCAGTTTCCTTCTGTCCTGTTAACTGACATGATGTTGGAACTGGGCTGATGGAGTAGCTGTGTTGGATTCCCAGGGCTCCTAATTAAAGAAACAGTCTTACATTAGTCAATGCTGAGAAAAAGTACTCTTCTCCCCTTGGGCCTGGCCTCTAGGGTACATTTATTTTTTCCTCCAAATCTAGGCAAGAGCTTGTCAGTAATTGCTATTCCTTCACTAGTGAGCTGAGGAAAACTTTTGATCTGCAAAACACTCAGCACCTTCACTCACCGATGCACAATTACTGACACCAAGCACCCAAAGACCTGCATGGAGCACTGCAAGTAGAAAGGATGCAGGAAAGGAGAAATGACCATCGAATGTGATGGTCATTCGTGATGACCATTGAATCAAAAAATATTTTTAAATCATACGACCACTTACTGACCTCTATGCTAGATGAAATGAGCTATTCCCCAAAAATACAGATTACCAATGCTGACTCCATTCAGGTTAGAAAATTTAACACAGACTAACTTCCATAAAAGAAATAAACTTCCTAAGAAAATATACCACTAAAAAACAATTCACTCAGATGGTTCATAGGGAATTCTACCAAATTTTCCAAAAACCACATAGTCCTAATGCTGTACAAACTATTCCAGAGTACTGAAAAAGAGGAAAAAATTTCTAAGTCCTCTCATGAAGCAGCCATAATACTAAAACCCAAACCAGAAAGACAGTTCTAAGAAACCATGTATCAATTACTCATGAATACCAATGCAAAATTCTCAACAAAATACTAGCAAACAATCCAACAACACATTAAGAAAATAATATACCATGGCCAATGAAATTCATTCTCGGGACACAAAATTTATTGAGTGTTGAAAATTTATTAATATATTAATAAATCAGAGGAAGAGAATCACAATCCTCCTCACAGATGTTCAGAAAAGCTGACAAAATACAGTACACATCTATGATAAAATATTTAAGAACACAGAATACCTTCTCAATATAACAAAATATTGATCCTTGAAAAACATGAGTTTGAATTGCAGGAGTCCACTTACATATGGATTTTTTTTTTTTCAAAAAAATACGTATTACAGTACCACACAATCTGCAACTGAATCCTTGGATGTGGAATCTTGGATATGGAGGACCAAAAAAGTTATACACGGATTTTTTACTATGTGGAGTGTCAGTGTTCCTAACCCCCATGTTGTTCAAGGGTCAATTGTATACTTCATTCTAAAAGACATTTATCTTAATCAATGGAAAAACAGGGTATTACCCCTAGAACAATACAAAAATGCCCTCTATTATCATACTAGAGGTATTAGCCAATGCAACCACACAGGCAAAAAAAAATGAGAGGCTTAAGAACTGACAAACAGGGACTTCCCTGATGGTCCAGTGGGCAAGCCTCCATGTTTCCAATGCAGAGGGCCTGGGTTTGATCCTTGGCTGGGGAACTAGATCTCATATGCATGCTATAACCAAGAGTCTGCATGCTGAAACTAAGAGTTCAAAACCACAACTAAGAGCGCACAGCAAAAATAAATAAGTATTTTTTAAAAGACTGATAAACAAGCAAAGCTCACTCAATCTGTAGATGATACAGTAGTATGCCTGGAATATCCCAGAAAATAAATAATAAAATGAACTCAAAAAAATGAAAGAATTCAGTGAAGCAGCAAATTATAAAATCAAGATACAGTATTAGTAGCTCTCACATACAAAAGCTGTGAAGACATAATGGTTGAGAAATTTTAATTAACAATCTAAGATTAAATACTTAAGGAAAACCTAATGAGACTAGAATACTTGTAAAAGAAAATTTTTAAACGTTCCTGAAAAACACTAGACTTGAACAAATGGGAAAACATCCCTTGTTCTTGGATAAGACAACTTAACATTATAGAGATATTAATTCCCGACCAAGTTAACTTAAAAATTCAAGGCAATGCCAATAAAAATACCAACAAGCTAGTATTATGGAGATGGACAAGTTAACAGATAAGTACACATAACCTCCCCCAAACACACACACACAATACCTAGGAAGAGACTGAAAAAGACAAACCATGAGGAGAAACTAGTCCATCCAGATACCAAGACTCATTATAAAGCTTCTTTTTTATAATTTAAACACTGTGGCATGGTGTGTGAACAAACAGAACAGTAGAATAGAATTAAGCCTAAATTTAGACCCAGCGCCTATGGAATTCAGTATACGACAAAGGTGGAAAATTCCTGGGGTGAAGATATACTTTTAAAATCAATGATGTTGGGTTAATAAGGAAAAAATAAAACAATCCTACTTTATACTCTAACACAAAAAATCAGTTCCAAGATACAGATCTAAATGTATACACAAAAACAATAAAACTTACAGAAAAAAATGTGGAATATCTTCTTGCCCTCAGGGTAGGTAAACGTTTCTTACACAAGAGGAGGATGCCATAAAGATTAGATGACATTAAAATTAAGAACTTCTTTCATCAAAAGATAACAATTAAAACACTGAAGAGACAAGTCAGAATGGGGAAAATTACTTGCAAAACATCCAGCCATAAGGCCCACATCTGGAATATATAAATCAGTACCAAAAAGGCAGGCAAATTTGGTATCATCTGATCCAATTCCATAAAAGAGCCTGTTGAAAAATGTCTACAAACACTTTGGAAAACTGGCATCATTTGTGAAATATGCATCGCATATGACCCAGTGATATTAGTCCAGGATATAAACCCAACAGAAACTCACGCATTTATGCATTATCAGAAATATTAAAATATGCTCATAGCAGCATTATTTACAACAGCCTCAAACTGAGAAGTCAAATGTCCACCAACACAAACTGCTTAAATAAACTGGAATATTCAAACAATGGAACACAATAAAATGTACTACTATCTAGAGGAACTCAAAACAATATGGATCAGTTTCACAAAAATTTTGAGTAAATTAAGATAGATACTAAAGAACGTATACTGTTTGGCTCCATTTGTATAGGGTCCAAAAATAAAAATCCAAGCCATGTTGTCAGAGCCAGAATACCGGTCACTCGTGGGGAGTTAGGCAAGGTTTGTTATTTGGAGAGAAGGAGTTATCAGGAATGCTAAAACATGTAAAACATTTTTCTTGCCTGCTTACACGGATGAGTTCATGTGACAATTTATGGTACATGAGTTAAGGCTTCCCTGGTGGCTCAATGGCAAAAAAGCCTGTCTACCAATGTAGGAAACATGGGCTTGATCACTGGTTTAGAAAGATGCCCCGGAGAAAAAATGGCAACCCACTCCAGTATTCTTGCCTGGGAAATTGAAATCCCATGGGCAGAAGAGCCAGGCGGTTTACAGTCCCTTGGGGTGCAAAGAAGTCGGATATGACTTAGCAAGTAAACAACAAAGTACGAGTTAAACACTTTTCTGAAGTTCACCAATGCCTGTTTTAAATGATACCACACACAAAGCATTACACAGACACTTAGAAACACCTTTGGCATTAAGATAAACTGAACATGCACAGACCTTCAACCTAACAACTTCATACTCCTGGAATAACTCACCAACACTCCAGAAAGCGTGTTATACATTTTCTTAGAACAGCATTGTTCATAATCAGGGAAAGTGGAAACAGTCCAGGAACTGTACATCAGCTGTTGTGAAACAAATTGTGGGATGATAAGGAACCACTTATCCGAAGTGAAAATGAAACTACAGCCATATGCAATGTGACTCTCAAAATACCCTTGCTAGTTAGCCAAAAAGTTCATTTGGCTTTTTCCTGAGATCTTACAGAAAGACCCAAGTGAACTTTTCGGCCAACCCAATACTAATACTGTAATTTTATTTTCAAACTCTATAAACTTTTTATTTTGTATTGGGCTATAGGTGATTAACAACGTTGTGATAATTTCACATAAACAGTGAAGGGATTCAGCCATACATATACATGGATGCATTCTCCCCTGAACTCTCCTCCCATCCAAGCTGCCACATAACATTGAGCAGAGTTCCATGTGCTATACAGTAAGCCCTTGTTAGTTATCCATTTTAAATACAGCAACTGGACATCATTATACTTAACTTGAACTCAGCAATGAACTTCTAACAGATTTCTGTTTTTGTATCCTATCCCTCTACTCAGCCAACCAACCCAGAAGCCAATATGATTCTTTAAAACAGAGATGGAATAGTTGTTACCTCTCTATACAGAACCCTCCACTGACCTTCTACAGAGAATAAAAGGCAAAGTCTTTCCAGTCGACCTACAAGATGCCTCCGTGAAAAGGATCCCAATCCAGCTCTGACCTTACCACCTTCTGTGACTCCTAAGCTTGCCAGATTTCAGCCACACTGGCCCTAGCAAGCAAAATTCTTTTTTCATGACCTCTGAACTGCCTCGGGTGCTCTTGCGCACATTAGAACGTGGCACACACTTGCAGGGAATTTACATCTCTGCTCTATAATGTCCCCTTAAGCAACAGGTTTCCCTATCCATAAAATAGATTTAATGAACCCCCACATCCCTGTCATCATCACCGTGCTTAAATTTGGGGGCACTGAACTGACTGCCGATATACCACATATTTATTCATTTGTTTATCACGTGCCTTCATCCCATGTAGAATGTGATCACCATAAAGGCAAAAATCCTGATTCATCGCTACAGACTCAGGGCACAGAACAGGGCCTGACATAAGAATGAACTTGAAACACGGGCACAGGGACCTCCCTGGTGGTCCAGTGGGTAAGACTTGTGTTCCCAAAGCAGGGGGCCCAGGTTCCATCCCTGGAACTAGAGTCCACATGATGCAACTAAAGATCCTGTATGCCCAACTAAGACCTGGCACAGCCAGATAAATAAATATTTAAAACAAATAAACAACAAAAAAGGCATTACAACTTGTTAATGAGCTGACTTAAAACAAGCAACATTAAACTTCCTTGCCTCAGATTGCCCATATGCAAAAGGGTGTTATTGGCAGTAGCTATTTCTCAGGGCTTTTGTGAAAACCAATTCACTTACTTCAACACAAGTCAAGAAATAATACTTAAGCACATCAGAGACATGAAATACAATTTTATAAAAACAGGGGTACAGGATTTTTGTTATTTAGTCACTAAGTCATGTCTGACTCTTTTGCGATCCCATGGACTGTAGTCTGCCAGGCTCCTCTGTCCATAAGATTTCCCAGGCAAGAATAACGAAGTGGGTTGCCACTTAATCCTTCACGGGATCTTCCCAACCCAGGGATGGAACCCAGGTCTCCTGCATTGCAGGTGGATTCTTTACCACTAAGCCACCGGGGATGCCCTTAAGGATTTTTAAAAACCCAAATCCAACAATTATAAGCAGATTATACCAACATGTATAGCAGCAGCTACCCAACCCCACTAATGACTTGATGCATGGGTTACAGACAACATCCAATCTGGTACAGAAGAACATTCCCACCACCAATAAAACAATTATTAAATAGATTAAACAATGAAATATCCAAAGCAGCTTAAACCAATAACCAGTTTTATTTTTTCTCATGTAATAGTAAGTATGGAAATAACAAATCCAGGGCTAGTGCAGACACTCAAAGAGGCCACCAAGGAAGCCAAGATTATTGCGATTTTTCTGCAGTAAACTGCCCCACCCCTCTTGCTTAGCCTGTGGCTTGCATCCTCATGGTCATAAGATGGATCTTTAACACTAGGTACTGGATCTCTTCTCAAGGTGAGAAGGGAAATAAAGGGGGGGGGGGGGGGGGGGCGGAGCGCACACAGAAAATGTAGAGAGGAATCCAGGTAAGACTTTTTCAAGCGCTTTCTCCAGTCTGTATCATGGCATCTGCTTTTTTTGTCAATGGCCAGGCTGTGGACATGGACTCTACTAGTTGCAGGAAAACTTGGAAGAGATTTTCTAAAATAGCATACCTTACTAATCAGAACTTGGATCTTTCTGATATGAAAGAAAAAGATACTGAAGATGCAACTACAAGTTTAGGTTACCTGTGGCTGGACAGGAGGCCAAAAACATTTCAAAGGACCAATTTGATGATGACATCCTGCTCTGATCACAACTTATTTGAATTAGATATTTGTAACAAACAGGTACTAAAAATACCCACAAGTTACACAGCACATGACACTATTCTAAACAAACAAACAAAAAACCCACTGTTTAAAATAAGTTGTCCAAAAGGAAATAAACACATATCACAAATGAAATTATAGTAGAATTACTATGTACAAACCTTCTGTGATGAGGCATGAGGGTTATTTGCAAGAGCATAACATTAAAATTAAAGACTGAAAAATTAATGAGCTGGGGTCCATTTTCGTGATAGAAGACTGACTGATAAGTGCAATTCCACATGTACTGAGAAATCCTAATGGGGAAAGAATTCTGATACACACACGAGAAGGCTGTGGATGAAACTCCACAGAGGGATTGTCTGCAGTGTGGGTTCTCATGTGATTCCTAAAACAATTACACTGAGTATAGTTTTGAAGCTGTAAATAGGAATTTCTCATAATGTGAGTACCCACGTGTTTCACAAAAATATGAGGAACTGTTGGTTAAAATTTCTCAACCTTAGCAGTACTGACATTCTGGGGCACATACTTTCTCCCTCTTGAGGAAAGCCCCTGTGCATTGTAGGATATTTAGCAGCATCCTTGGTGTCTTCCAAAACATGCCAATGGCAACCCCCCCTCCACTTTTAAAGACCAACTACGTCTCTAGATTTGCCAAATGTCCCCCAGGGAGCAAAATTATCCCCACTGCTGTAGATAAAGAATTGGCTTTTTTTTTTTTTTTTTCT
This sequence comes from Bos indicus, assembly GCF_029378745.1. Lineage (NCBI taxonomy): Eukaryota > Metazoa > Chordata > Mammalia > Artiodactyla > Bovidae > Bos > Bos indicus. The sequence goes on along the minus strand of NC_091766.1, from coordinate 13,358,951 downwards.
GTAAAGGGCCAGAGAGATGAGTATTTTAGGCTTTGTGGGCCAAAAGTGGTCTCCATCACATATTTTTCTTCTTTAAAAACACCACCACTATTCTAAACTTGCCAGCTGCATTAAAACAGACAGCTGGCTATAGCTTGCCAACCTGTTACTGGCTTCCCCGTGGTCCTTATTTCATAGATTTTCCTCTTTAGTGTGATTTCTCTCATAAAGGATACAATCAGACCAGGAAAGGTTTGTCCAGTCATGGAATTTACAGAGATCCTCCAGGATGAGCTTGTTCTTGTGCCCAGAGGTACAAGATGGTACTAAAGTCATTCTGACATTAAATACCAGGTTAGGGGTTCCCTCTCAAAGTTCTCCTGTTTGTTGAGAGCTACATGTACACTGACGGCTTCCTCACACCTCAGATATACGTTTTCTCAACCACCTTGAGTTCTCATAGTTCCAATGTAACATGGTAAAATCCAAGTCTTTCCATAGTTTTTATACAAACTGGATTTCTCCCAAGTTAACAATTTATACCCAGTGAGATGAGTTCCTCAAAGCTTCCTGCCTTTCTGACACCTGTCAGGTTCCCTGCCAATCTGAGTTCTCATGTTTTTCTTTAAAAAAGATGTGTCATTGGAGTCTTTTCCACACCGATGACACAAAGAGCTTCTCACCCCGGTGAGTTTTCACGTGGCTCCTGAGGGATGAATGGTCACTGAAGGCTTTCCCGCAGGCCAGGCACTCATAGGGCTTCTCCCCAGTGTGTATCCTTCTGTGCACATTGAGGTTTGAACCGATGCTGAAGGCCTTCCCACAGTGGTCGCACTCGTAGGGCTTCTCTCCTGTGTGACTTCTCATGTGTGTCTTGAGGGTCGACTGGTTTCTGAAGGCTTTCCCACACTGTCTGCATTCAACACGCTTCTTCACGAGATGAATGCTCATGTGCCTCCTCCGGGATAAATAGTCTCCAAAGACCTTCCCGCAGGCAGCACACTCATAGCGTCTCTCTTGGGTGTGGATCTTCCTATGCGCAGTTAGGTTGGAGCTCGCACTGAAGGCTTTCCCGCAGAGGTCACACCCATATGGCTTCTCTCCAGTATGGGAATTCATGTGCGTCTTGAGGATGGACTGGTTCCTGAATGCCTTCCCACACTGTCTGCACTCAACAGGCTTCTTTACAATATGAATTCTCATGTGTTTCCTCCGGGACAGGAGGTCCCCAAAAGATTTCCCACACTCTTTACACTCGTAGGTTTTCTCCACTGTGTGGTTCTTCTTGTGCAAGTTAAAGTTTGACTTCCACCGGAAGGCTTTTCCACATTGCGTGCACTCATAGGGCTTCTCCCCAGTATGATTCCTGACATGCTCTTTGAGGTGGGAGGGGTGCTGGAAAGCCTTGCCACAATCATGACACTCGTAGGGTCTCTCCCCAGTGTGTGTTCTCCTGTGGGCAATGAGGTGGCAGCTCCGGCCATAAGCCTTCCCACACTCGTCACACTTGTACGGCCGCTCCCCAGTGTGGACTCTCATGTGTATCTTCAGGGAGGAGAGGGTGCGGAAGGCATTCCCACACTGAGTGCAGTCGAAGGGCTTCTCTGTGAGATGAGTTCTTGAGTGACTCCTAAGGGCTGAGGGGTCATTAAAAGCCTTCCCACAGGCATTGCACTCATAGGGCTTCTCCCCAGTATGTATTCTCCTGTGCCGTGTGAGGGAAGCACTTGTGGTGAAGGCTTTCTGGCACTGATGACATTCATGCATCTTCCTCCCATTGTAAATGCTCACATGTTGGGTTACATGGGACCTGTTCCTGAAAGTCACCCCGCAGTCCCGGTGGTGGTACGGTCTCTTGCCAGTGTGCCTTCCCATCTGCTGAGTGAGATGAGCGCCTATGCTGAAGACGTCAAACAGGTTAGTGTACTCCGCAGACTCCTCTCCAAGCTGACTGTTTTCCTGTTGATGGAAAGGGAGCACTAAGGCATTCAGGAAATGACTAAGGCATTTCCCATGTTTGTTACATTCCTAAGACTATCCCCACATAAACTGATATAAGTAGAAGCATACTGTAATTACTAATGATGTCACAATCTGCAAAGCAGAAGTACTGCTCCTGCCCTGTATGGACTCCATCAAAAAAGGAAATAAATGAATGCCATGAATGTAACTTTCACAAAGCTTCTTGCATATATACTTTGTTAACTGTTTAAAACTAAATGAAGCCAACACTCAACATCTGAGATGTAGTTATAGAAATAATTACTCAATAGGACTTTAAGAAAAGTCTGGGGCCAAATTCAGGGTTTTCCCCAAACTGGTAATACTATCTCTATCACTGTTTGCTCTTCAGGGTGGCTGAGGGGTGTAGGGGACCTGCCTGGTTTTGAGAAGCTTTTCTAACTCAGGCTGACCCTGTCCTCTCCCAATATGGAAGAGTCGGAATTATTCCAAGGAAATCTTACCACTGTCACACCATTAGATGTTTCCTTCCCAAAAATATCTTCCATAAGAATTGACCATTTGGTTTTAGATGGCGTTGCCCAATCTGAAACAAATTGGGAAAATATCAACCTGCTGGTGAAGGAAAATGGTGGGATGACGGTGACAAAAACAGAGGTGGCTTTCTTTGCAGATACAAACCATAAAGAAGAGAAGGGAATGTAAGAGGGGAGAACACACATATGTAAAAAGGACTGAGAAATCTGGACGTGTGAGACATTTGGCAATGAAGGGGGTAGAAATGTAAGTTGACTCACTAAGAATTAACTCTTCAAATACTGACATTGATAATGATATTAAGAGTATGACCAGGAATGTTGAATAGGAAAGAATGGGACAAAGAGCCCACATGGCCACCTCAAATTTAAAGATGAAGGGACACGGAAACCAAAAGACTTTTAAGAGGATGGAGGTGCAGTGAAAGAGAAAGCGCATTTTCAACCTGGGTGAGGTTTCCCAATGAAACTCCATTCATCCCCATTGCTGGCAAGGGCAGATTCTCGGCAGCACTTCTGTCTGCCTGGTGCTTACCGGGACAAGGGCCTCGGTGAAGTTCCCGATCCTCTGTCCTCAGTTCCTCTTCTTGCTCCAAGTGGGAGATGAGGCTGGGTTTGCCCACCTGGCACCCTACTCACAGGGAAAGACATATGTTGAGGGCAGATCGTGCAGAGGACCACCCCTTCCAATAGTCTGGGGTCAGTGTTTTGGTCTTCAGTGTTCTGAGGATGGACAAGTCTGACTTAGGAGCAGCAAAACGGCGGTGCCACATTTCTAAGGAACACAGTGAAAGGCTTTCATAAAACACAAAATCCCAAATATTCCCACACTTTGCCCTTCAAAAGAATGAGGATTTCTTAACTCAGAAAACTATGCCCAAGCTCAGACACACATAACCTCCAAGGTCAATGCAGTGGACAGATCTCAATATCCAAAGGGAGATACCACTAGGGCAGGGACCAGGTCAACTTGTTCATAACTGTATTCTAAATCCCCACACAGTTCCTGAGCCACAGCAAGCTCTTGTAACAAGGACATTTGATTCATGAATGAACAAATGAAGAAATGACACCAGCCTTACCCACTGAAGCAAGGTTGCTGTAGTTCTCCAGCATCACATCTTTGTATAGTTTTCTCTGAGTAGAGTCCAGCAAGGGCCACTCCTTCTCAGTGAAGTCCACAGCAACATCCTGGAAAGTCACTGATTCCTGAAACACCACACACATTTGGGGTCAGTGAGAACCCAGCCAGTGAGAACTCATCTAGATGGCTGAGGACAAAGACTACGTGTGAGAGACTCTAAACACAGGATTTTCAATACAGGGCTCTGAGGTCTAAACATTTATTTTAGAAGACAGTCCTTAGATGTCTTCTCTTCCTTATAAGATAATTTCATCCTATCTCATTGCTTCAAATCCAACTCTGACATGGGATCAAACCTCCTTTCACTTCCAGCCTGGCCTGAGAGCTTTGAGCTGTATGATGAAAAAACAACCTGTTACATGTCATTTTCCCTAACATCCCTGATACCAACCTCACAACCTTCTCTGGCTCTGCCTCTTGCACTCTAATCAGGCATCCATCAGCCTAGATGAGACCCTCCCCCACCTTCAGGGGTCTTAAAGAGCTTGGTATACCTGGGATGGTTCAACACTGGTTGATGTATGAGGCTCCAGGCCATTGCATGCAAACAGGTCCACATCCTGGGGACAGGAATGGTCTTTTGAAGAAAGAGGAACTTCTGACTCATGGATATAGGCAGGCTCCTGACTGGGCATAGCTAGAGAAGAGAGAACCCATGAGGATTAAAGCCCACCTGACACTCGCAAATCAGGAAATGATCCCATACTAATTATGTGTGTAGGCAGTGCACATGCCCCAATCACAATCACACACACACACATACACAAGTTGTGTGACAAGCCAGAGCAACCCTGCTCCACTCAAGGATAGGAAAAAGAGTGGTGGGCCTACATAGCCATAAAGAAAATGACACACATCCTCAAAAAATAAAAAAGAAACTAATATACGTTCTCAAAAAAAAAAGAAAATTATATACATTCTCAATTTATGAGTGAAGAAATGAAAGCTCTAAGAGATGGAGCTATTACTTTGCTCAGATTTGTCAAAATAATAAATGGGTTATCAATTACCTGTAGCCTTCTTAACTCACCAACTACAAACACTCCCTGCCTCACCCAAACTCACAAAGACCCTGAATCAGACATAGTTGCCAGGGGAGCTCTCAGGACTTTGCCCCACCCACTTCAGTTCACACATCCTCTACCATTTTTGACCTGGCAGCCCTCCCACCAGCTATGCACATCCTTGCCCTCAGTGAGGTGGCAGGAGCCACAGAAGCTTGATTTCTGAGGGCATTCGACACCCAAAGAATTTACCACATGTGGGAGCCAGGCCGAGAGCTGCCATCTTGCGAGAATGACAGTAAATCTGCCTGAAGAACAGGGCCTTGGACCAGGAAGCTACTTTCTCTCTCATGGGTCTCCTGGAGCGGACATCTGTAGGAAATGAGAGAAAGACTACTAGGTGTAGCCAAAGGTTTTCTGTCTCTCCCACTCACATGACAATTCTGACTTTTGTTTTTCAGCATTTCCTCTTTTGGGCAGCAAGTTCTGTCACATCCTGGGCCTTAACCTTGCTTAGGTAAAACCTCCAGGCAACATGGTGGAGGTCCTGGACCCACCTCAACTAAGACTCAGAGTCAGTCTCTCAAGTAATGTGTCACCAATTGTTATTCAGTCGCTAAGCCATGTCCAACTCTTTGCGACTCCATGGACCATAGCCCACCAGGCTCCTCTGTCTATGAAATTTCCCAGGCAAGAATACTGGAGTGGTTGCTATTTCCTACTCCAGGGGACTGTCCCAACCCAGGGATCAAACCTGCATCTCCTGCTTGGCAAGCAGATTCTTTACCACTGAGCCACATGAGAAGTCCATGTTACCAATTACAATTATACTAAACTCTGTCACTCACTAAACACTTAAGCTCCAGATTTATTCAAGGCTCATCCTGGCTTATGATGGTTCAAGTAACCATGAGGAGGATCCGTCTAGGACCATGTGTTCTGATCTCCAATGCCTTTTGGCCCCATACACAACTGTGAGCTACAGCTCAGGGCTTTTCATCACTAGAATCAGGTTCACCTCACTAACAATGATTCAAAAATTTGCTCTCTGGACAACATCTCCTATGCAATGTACACCGTTAGACAAGAAGTGCCAGGAAGACAAAGATTTTTCACGTCTTTGTTTTGTTCACTGCTGCAGTGTCTTTTCCATGTGGCTCAGTGGGTAAAAGAACCCACCTGCCAATGCAGGAGACATAAGAGATGCAGATTCAATCCCTGAGTCAGGAAGATCCCCTGGAGAAGAAAATGGCAACCCGCTCTCCAGTATTTTGTCTGGAAAATCCAATGGACAGAGGAGCCTGGCGGGCTACAGTCTATGGGGTCACAAAGAGTTGGACGTCACTAAGCAACTGAGTACACAGTGTCTGGAACAGCACCTCAAATAATAAACAGGTTTAAAGTGAGTGAAAGAATGAATGGTGACAAATAAGCTGATCCACGTTTCTCTTCATATTGAGATGACATCCCTGGGCCTTGGGGTCTTGGGAAGATCACAAGGGATGGAACTTGGAGGGGAGGGGGATCCTGTTCAGATCCTATGAGATATATGTTGACACAGCCATGTGGCTTAGGCACGCCTTGGCCCTCACTGTTCACATCTGCAATATGGGGCAAGGTACACAAGTGGTTAAAGCCTGGATGGAGAATGCACTCACATCAATTTCAAATCTGTGGGATATTTTCAAAGTCTCATGGTAATGTAAACTATAGGCCAGAGCAAGGTTCTGGAGTATTTCTCATCTGAGCAATTATACCACTTGTTGAGCTAGAATTGGTGACCCTGGATACAGATCTCAGCATCACACGAGCACAGAGTTAAAGCCATCATGTATTCTACATGCTCACATGCATTTCTACCTCACCCTAATCTTACCACTGCTCCTCACAATTACAAAAGACCTACCTTCATCGTTTTTGAGTCCAAAACACATTCTATCCTTCACAATTGTTCTATTATGATTTCTCCTTTTGTGGCCATAATTCCTCCAATATTTGATTTAAAATCTCCATATTCAATTTTGTAATACAACCCAGAGATATTCAGAATTTGCAGGTGGAACTACTACAGAGAGAATAATCTTTCCGTTACTTTTATTGAGTGGTATTTCTGCCCCTGATAGAATTGCTTCTACCAGTCATTCCTGTAGGCCCAAAGAAACAATAGTTTTGAGAATATTGCAAGCCATTTTTTTTTACTCCAGAAATGTGTTACACTCATAAATTAACATCTCTATACTTCACTATCTGTAAGCTTTCAACTAATCAGATGAAATGTCCCAGGGGATAAAAGGACAGATTAATACTTCTGTTTCCAACAGGCAATCTACATATACTGGTTAAATCTTCCATTCAAAACTATTTTAAGTGCAATTCAAAATAAACACAGGTATTTTTTAAAATCATTCACACACTGGTAATAAATATGCAGAAATTTTAAAATGTGTAATTTCTAAAAGGACAATTACAATTGTTAAAATAAAGGCAAAATATTGAAATAAAGAGTTTCATCAGATTACACAGTCCCCCTCTTAAAAAAAAAAAAAAAAAAAAAAAAAACCATTTTCCAGAGTCTTACACAAAGTGTGGTCCTCAAGCCAGCTGCATAAACATCACCTAGAGAACTTTAATAATTCTACTTCCCAGTTCATATCCAAGCCCAATTAAATGAGAGTTTTGAAGCAGACTGATGAATCTATTTTATTAATAACAAGCATTATAGGTGACTTTTACACAGGCTTAAATTTAAAAACCACTTCTAGAGAATAAACATGAGGGCACACAGATAAAGAGATGATAAGCATAAAGAGCCATGGGAGACAGAGGAAAATGGCTGAACTGATTCTAAACAGAATTCTAAAAGGAGAAGGAAGGAGTCCAGGCAATTATTGCAAAACACAGTAGCTGTGAATTTCTCATTTCAAAAGACAAATATAAAGACACTGAAGATAAAAACAGATCACAGTTATATACAATTAAACTGAATCAGAGAACAAAAATGGCAAAAGAATATCTGAACAGCAGCCCGGGAGGAAAATCCTTTAAGGCAATGGTTCTTAAACTTCAAGTTGCATCTCAATCACCTGGAGAGCTTGTTAAAACTGGAAATGTATTTTAAAAAACTCACATTGCTAGGTCCTGCTGCTGCTGCTGCTAAGTCGCTTCAGTCGTGTCCAACTCTGTGCGACCCCACAGACGGCAGCCCGCCAGCCTGGGATTCTCCAGGCAAGAACACTGGAGTGGGTTGCCATGTCCTTCTCCAAAGCATGAAAGTGAAAAGTGAAAGTGAAGTCGCTCAGTCATGTCTGATTCTTTGCGACCCCATGGACTGCAGCATACCAGGTTCCTCCGTCCATGGGATTTTCCAGGCAAGAGTACTGAAGTGGGGTGCCATCGCCTTCTCCGTTGCTAGGCCCTAGCCCCAGTTTTTGACTCCGAAGATATGGGGTGTGAAATGCAAGAATATGCATTTATAACAAATTCCTGGTGATGATGATGCTGTTGGTCTGAAGAACACACTTTAAGAATCACTGCTTTAAAAAAGTAAAACAATAGGCTGACACATGACTTCTGGCCAGCAATAATGGGAGCCAGAAGATAGTGGAACATCTTCATGGCTCTGGAATATACTTTAAAAATCAAAATGTCCATTAAGATGGCAAAATAACATCATATTTGAATTGCCACTCACAGAAAAGAGAAATTCTAAAACAAATATTTTAGGGAGAAAGGAAAATTCAAGGAAGCAAAGACTGTTAAGAACTTACACCAAAGGGTCCAAGAACCAAAGAAAGAACACAACAAGGAAAATGTGTGGGTATAATGAAACTAAACATGACTATACACGATAATCTCTTTTGAGTTTAAAAAAAAGACAGAATTAGAATGCATAATCAGTGGCATGATCTGATGGTCCAGTGGCTAAAATTCTGCTCACAATGCAGGGGTACCAGGCTCAATCCCTGGTCAGGGAACTTGACCCTGCATGCCACAAAATAAAGATGAAGATTGAAGATCTTGTTTGCCACAACTAAGACCAGGTACAACCAAATAATTAAATAAATATTTTTTAAAAATAATAAAATAAAATGGATGATCACAAAACCGTGTAAACGAGGAGAGTGATAAGGTATCAAAAATCTGAATTTCATGAACAAACAAGGATAAGAATTCTCCAAGACAACTACTAAGATAATACACATAAATTCTATATATATATACACATATATATACACACATGATAAATTCAAAACATGCAGAGAAAAATGTGGAGTGAACAAAATTCTCAAATCAAAAGCTAGAGGACAGGGAAAGAAAAATCTATAAAAAAGCTGACCAAATGCTTCAACTACAGTAGAGAGATTCTCAAAATGGAGTAAAAACAATCCAGTTATATGGTGTTTGCAAGAACGTCTTAAAAATAAGGATATAGCAAGAATGGAAAGGTAAATTGGCTTTCCTTGTGGCTCAGCTGGTAAACAATCTGCATACAATGCAGGTAGACCTGGGTTCAATCCCTGGGTTGGGAAGATCCCCTAGAGAAGAGAAAGGCTACCCACTCCAGTATTCTGGCCTGGAAAATTCCATGGACTGTATAGTCCATGGGGTCACAAAGAGTCGGACATGACTGAATGACTTTCGCTTCACATACAAGGTAAATACTTTTTTAAAAATCTGGTTTAAATCTTTTAATACCAGAATGAATTAAAGCAAAAAGGCTAAGAGTAAAAACTGAGGAACTGCATAATGAAAAAAGGTATAACCCCTGAAAAAGATATATACTGTTTTAGCTATATACTATATATGTTTTAGCCTCAAAAATACAGGCAGAGGGTGGTAGGTCTTTAAGGAGAATGGACAAAGCCACTACCAGAGCTCTCAATAATACGTTCGAGCAGACAACTCAATAACTATATGCAGACTGCACAAGATGAAATAGTATTTCCTAACTATAAAATCCAACCACACATGGGGTACAATGTGTGTCTCAGAAAATGGCATCAAGCTGACTACAGTGTAAGTTAGCAAACAATAACCAAAAGATAACCGGAAAAAAAGTCACAGAAATTGAAACTAAAAGTCCTAAATAACTTTCATGTCAAAGAAGTTATAGAATTTGATAATACTTAGAACTGAAATACAATAGAATACTCACTTCAGTCCTTTACGATGTGCAGGTATCCAATGTAAGAAATTGTAAAGAAACATGCCAAGAAAGTAAAAGAAGAAAATTATGAAGAACACAAAATTATGAAATAGAAAACATGCATATTATAAAGTGGTTCAATCAAGCCAAAAGTTTTAAGAGAAAAACAGAATTGACACAATTCTGACAGGACTTATTTAAAATAAAGGAAAGAACATATAAATATGAGAATGAAAAACTGGTAACATTACATATGTATCAAGCATTAAAAACATAGTAAGAGATGACTTCATGGCAAACAGATGGGGAAACAATGGAAAGTGACAGACTTTATTTTGGGGGGGCTCCCAAATCACTGCAGATGATGACTGCAGTCATGAAATTAAAAGACACTTGCTCCTTGGAAGAAGAGCTACGACCAACCTAGACTGCATATTAAAAAGCAGAGACAAAGGTCTGTCTAGTCAAAGCTATGGTTTTTCCAGTAGTCATGTATGGATGTGAGAGTTGGACTATAAAGAAAGCTGAGCGCCAAAGAATTGATGCTTTTGAACTGTGGTGTTGGAAAAAACTCTTGAGAGTCCCTTGGACTGCAAGGAGATCCAAACAGGCCATCCTAAAGGAAATCAGTCCTGAATATTCATTGGAAGGACTGATGCTAAAGCTGAAACTCCAATCCTTTGGCCACCTGATGTGAAGAACCACTCACTGGAAAAGACCTTAATGCTGCGAAAGACTGAAGACAGGAGGAGAAGGGAACAACAGAGGATGAGATGGTGGGATGGCATCACTGACATGATGGACATGAATTTGAGTAGGCTCCGGGAGTTGGTGATGGACAGGGAAGCCTGGCATGCTGCAGTCCCTGGGGACACAAAGAGTCAGACACGACTGAGCGACTGAACTGAACTCAATTCAAGACCATATTTTAACAACTTTGATTATACAATTTAGCTTTAGATGAATGAATAAGTTCCTAAAGAAATTTTATTTACCACAATTAAATAGAGAACTTGGATGCCCTTTGACTTTTAGAGAACTGAAACAACAGCTTTAGAAAAAAAAAAAATCTCCAGACCCCAGTGGTTTTTCCTGGTACGATTCCCTTGTAAAGAAAAAGTGATTCTACTCTTAGGTAAAATATTCCAGAGTTTAGAAATAAAGAGAGAACACTCCCACCCCATTTTATGAGGCTGGCATAAACCTGAAACAGAAAAGGAAAATTACAAACCAATTTCACTCAAATGTAGATTGGTTTAATTCTGTAATTGGTTTAATACTATTACCAGGTAAATAAGATAATCATATTTTTCACTTATTCATTTAAAGCACAAACAGAACTAGAACCTACAGATGAGGAATAGTTTGAGATGACTGAAGTGCATCAACACATCAAAGTAGATGCTGGAAAAAAAAATCATTTGGTAAGAGTGATTTTCATGACAAAAAACTCTTAAGATTAGGAAAAAGGAGCTTCCTTCATCCAACTCTATTTTTTTAAAAAAAAAGCTTTCAGCTAACACTCAAGTTAATTCCCCTTAAGGTCAGAAAGAAAACAGGACTGCCTCAAGTTGGCTTTTCGACCTCCATTCAGTGCTACTGGAAGTCCAGCAAAGAAAGTAAATAATAAAAATAAATGTGTGATACGAAAGAAAAACATAAATATACATCAGTACTTTCCAAGGAATAAAACTAACAATAACAAAAACCATTATATCTTTCTTGCTGATACTCATAAAACTTGACTGAAAAGCATTATAGAAGATGTAACCAGTTAACTGTAAAACTCAATGGCATAATAATGTCAATGTTCTCAAAATTTATACACACGCACAGGTGTGTGTGTGTGTCTGTGTGTGTATGTATATGTGTGTGTGTGTGTGTGTGTGTGTGTGTATAACACAGTTTGCAAATAAAACCACAGTATATGGAGCTTTGTAGACTAAAATTTAAGTCACTATGTATCTAAAAAAGAATGGTAGGCGCATATCTCTGAAAATACTTGGGTGCATGTAATTCATAGTAAGTAATTATCAAAATTAGGAAATACATTTTTAAGAAAACATATAAGCAGTAAAATCCAGGGAAAAAATCATGGAGAAGGAGGTGGATACAGTTCAGAAGAATACAGGTTTCTGAGTTTTCATAATCTTATTTTTCTTGTCCTAGTTTGAGGAATCACTTCTTCTTTTAATTTTGTGTGTTTTCATACTTTGGGTGGGGGGGACATATATGTCTTATATTCTAATTTTAAAAATTATTCGAAGGGAAAATACAAAGCACCAAATAAAATGGCAAAACTCAATGCAAATATTAGTAATCACATTAAATATTAATGGACTAATTCTCAAGTTAAACAACAATGTCGAAGTGCATTTTTAAATCTAGTCATAGACTATTTTCACGACAGTCAACTAAAGTAAATAACAGAGAAATTTAAGTGTAAAAAAGCATTCAAGACAAATGTTAACTGAAAGAAAACCAGTGTGCTGCTATTAACATTAGACAAAAATGACCACAAAGCAAAAGGTAGGTAGTTTATCCTTGGGTCTCCAATTCCTGACTCACATATCCACCTCAATAACGTCCTGACCTCATCTGGAATGGACTTTTCTGTCCCCACCCCAAGATGTCAATTATTTTGGACCACATCACTGGTGCCTCACCCGGGTCCTAAACTTCGTCACCAGCACTTCATACCGCTTATCACAGTGTCTAAAACACATTCCTGCCTGGCTTCTCGGTCCCAGGTCCCGTCCCCTGTTAACTCCGCCGGCCTTCTGGGCCTCCCGGGTTCTCATGAAGGCCAAGAGTAAAGGGTTAAGTGAGGAAAGCAGGACTTACATCACCGACAGTAGAATCATGGGAAGCAAAGGTCACGGAAGCTGCGGCCGAAGGGATGACAAGTTAATACGGAAAGTCCGATCGGCCGCGGGGACCAAGAGCTTGTAAGACGCTACGGTGGACCACTCCTCTTCCCATGTGTATAGCAGCACTCTCCTCCCAAGAGTAATGGCTTCCGCTTCACTTCCGCCTTCTAAGTGTCGCGGGACTTCAAAACTGGACGCGAACAAGGAAGCACAGAGCGGAAAGGATTCTGGGAAATGTAGTTTTGGAATTAAAGCGGGCCTGAGCGGGTTGCCTAGATGTGATCTCCGAACCAGGCACATTTTCTCCAACTTATAATTGTTCAAGTCCCTCGGTAATCAGTTTTCAGGCCTCTTTTCGTCCTATGTCTATGTTAGCACTGAATCTTACCGTTTTAAGTAAACAGTGCTTTTAATGGATACATTAAAATGCTGCAAATCAAACTCCTGACTCCATCTTACCGATATCAAATAATAGCAACCCCATCTTTCCGTATTTCCATTATAAACTTGACAACAGGCTGGACTCTTCTCCTTCCAACAGGGAATGCTCAGTTCTACCTTGACCATCAGCCATGAATCTTACTGCTTTGCAAGAAATATTTTTCCTCTTTCTGAGTCAAGAAAGGTCACAGCAGCTCTTGAAACCGAGCAGGATCCATCTTATCTTCTGTTGCCCTCTTCTCCTGCCTTTAGTCTTTCCCAGAATCAGGGTCTTTTCCAATGATGGTTCTTCCAATCAGGTGGCCAGAGTTATTGGAGCTTCAGCTTCAGCGTCAGTCCTTCCATTAGTGTTCACGGTTGATTTCCTTTAGGATTGATAGATTTTATCTTCTTGCTGTCCAAGGGACTCAAAAGAGTCTTCTCCAGCACCACAGTTTGAGAGCATCAATTCTTTGGCCCTCAGCACTCACATCTGTGCAGCTTCCATGATGGTTCAGAGGGCAAAGAATCTGCCTGCAATGCAGGAGACCCAGGTTCAATACCCCAGTCAGAAAGACACTCTGGGGAAGGAAATGGGAACCCACTCTGGAACTTGGCTGGAGAAGCACATGGACAGAGGAGTCTGGTGGGCTACAGTCCATGGGGTCACAGAGAGTCAGACAGGACTGAGGAACTAACACTTTCACTCCCATTTTCTCACATCCTTACATGACTAGTGGAAAAACAAATTTGACTATACGGACCTTTGTTGACAAAGTGATGGCTCTACTTTTTAATATGCCCTCTAGGTTGTAGGCAAGAATCCCTTAGAAGAAATTGAGGAGAAACAAGAGTCCAAAATGCAGTACTTGGATGCAATCTCAAAAATGACTGAATGATATCTGTTCGTTTCCAAGGCAAACCATTTAATATCACAGTAATCCAAGTCTATGCCCCCAACCAGTAATACTGAAGAAGCTGAAGTTGAATGATTCTATGAAGACCTACAAGATCTCCTAGAACTAACACCCAAAAGAGATGTCCTTTTCATTATATGGGCCTGGGATGCAAAAGTAAGAAGTCAAGAAACACCTGGAGTAACAGGTAAATTTGGCCTTGGAGTACAGAATGAAACAGGGCAAAGGCTAATAGAGTTTTGCCAAGAGAATGCACTGGTCATAGCAAATACCCTCTTCCAACAACACAAGAGAAGACTCTACACATGGACGTCACCAGATGGTCAATACTGAAATCAAATTGAGTATATTCTTTGCAGTCAAAGATGGAGAAGCTCTATACAGACAGCAAAAACAAGACCAGGAACTGACTGTGGTTCAGATCATGAACTCCTTATTACCAAATTCAGACTGACATTGAAGAGAGTGGGGAAAACCACCAGACCATGCAGGTACGACCTAAATCAAATCCTTTACAATTATACAGTGGAAATAAGAAACAGATTCAAGGGACTAGATCTGATAGACAGTTCAGTTCAGTCACTCAGTCGTGTCCAACTCTTTGTGACCCCATGGAATGCAGCACAGCAGGCCTTCCTGTCCATCACCAACACCCAGAGTTCACCCAAACTCATGTCCATTGAGTCGATGATGCCATCTAACCATCTCATCCTCTATCCACCCCTTTTCTTCCTGCCTTCAATCTTTCCCAACATCAGGGTCTTTTCAAATGAGTCAGCTCTTCACATCAGGTGGCCAAAATGTTGGAGACAGAGTACCTGATAAACTATGGATGGAGGTTCATAACATTGTACAGGAAACAGGGATCAAGACCATCCCCAAGAAAAAGAAATGCAAAAAAGCAAAATGGCTGTCTGAGGAGGCCTTACAAATAGCTGAAAAAAGAAGAGAAGTGAAAAACAAAGGATAAAAGGAAAGATATACCCATTTGAATGCAGAATTCCAAAGAATAGCAAGGAGAGATAAGAAAGCCTACCTCAGTGATCAATGCAAAGAAATAGAGGAAAACAATAGAATGGGAAAGACTAGAGATCTCTTCAAGAAAATTAGAGATACCAAGGGAACATTTCATGCAAAGATGGGCTCAATAAAGGACAGAAATGGTATGGACCTACCAGAAGCAGAAGATATTAAGAAGAGGTGGCAAGAATACACAGAAGAAATATATAAAAAAGATCTTCACAACCCAGATAGTCATGATGGTATGATCACTCACCTAGAACCAGACATTCTGGAGCATGAAGTCAAGTGGGCCTTAGGAAGCATTACTAGGAACAAGGCGATGGAATTCCAATTGAGCTATTTCAAATCTTGAAAGATGATGCTGTGAAAGTGCTTCACTCAATATGCCAGCAAATTTGGAAAACTCAGCAGTGGCCACAGGACTGGAAAAAGTCAGTTTTCATTCCAATCTCAAAGAAAAGCAATGCCACAGAATGCTCAAACTACTGAACAATTGCACTCATCTCACACACTAGCAAAGTAATGCTCAAAATTCTCCAAGTCAGGCTTCACAGCACATGAACCATGAAATTCCAGATCTTCAAGCTGGATTTAGAAAAGGCAGAGGAACTAGAGATCAAATTGCCAACATCTGCTGGATCATCAAAAAAGCAAGAGAATTAAAAAAAAAAGTCTTATTTCACTGACTGCACCAAAGCCTTTGACTGTGTGAATCACAACAACAGACTATGGAAAATTCTTCAAGAGATGGGAACACCAGACCACCTTACCTGCCTCCTGAGAAACCTGTATGCAGGTCAAGAAGCAACAGTTAGAACCAGACATGGAACAACAGACTGGTTACAAATTTGCAAAGGCTATGTATTGTCACCCTGTTTATTTAACTTATATGCAGAGTACATCATGCAAAATGCCAGACTGGATAAAGCACAAGCTGGAATCAAGATATCAGGGAGAAATATCAATAAGTTCAGATATGCAGATGACACCACCCTTATGGCAGAAAGCAAAGAGGAACTAAAGAGCCACTTGATGAAAGTCAAAGAGGAGAGTGAAAAAAGTGGTTTAAAACTCAACATTCAAAAAATGAAGGTCATGGCACCTGGTACCATCACTTCATGGCATATAGATGGGGAAACAATGGAAACAGTGACAGACTTATTTTGGGAGGCTCCAAAATGAAGATTGTGACTGCAGCCATGAAATTAAGACACTTGCTCCTTTAAAGAACAGCTATGACAAGCCTTAGTTCAGTCATTCAGTCATGTCCGATTCTGTGACCCCATGGACTGCAGCACGCCAGGCCTCCTATCCATCACCAACTCCCGGAGCTTACAGAAACTCATGTCTATTGAGTTCGTGATGCCATCCAACCATCTCATCCTCTGTCGTCCCCTTCTCTTCCTGCCCTCAATCTTTCCCAGCATCAGGGTCTTTTCAAATAAGTCAGCTCTTCACCTCAGGTGGCCAAAGTATTGGAGTTTCAGCTTTAGCATCAGTCCTTCCAATGAATATTCAGGATTGATTTCCTTTAGGATTGACTGATTGGATCTCCTTGCAATCCAAGGGACTCTCAAGAGTCTTCTCCAACACCACAGTTCAAAAGCATCAATTCTTTGGTGCTCAGTTTTCTTTATAGTCCAACTCTCACATCCTTCCACACATAACTACTGGAAAAACCATAGCCTTGACTAGACGGACCTTTGTTGGCAAAGTAATGTCTCTGCTTTTGAATATGCTGTCTAGGTTGATCATAACTTTCCTTCCAAGGAGTAAGCGTCATTTAATTTCATGGCTGCAGTCACCATCTGCAGTGATTTTGGAGCCCCCAAAAATAAAGTCTGACACTGTTTCCACTGTTTCCCCATCTATTTCCCATGCAGTGATGGGACCGGATGCCATGATCTTCATTTTCTGAATGTTGAGCTTTATACCAACTTTTTCACTCTTCTGTTTCACTTTCATCAAGAGGCTTTTTAGTTCCTCTTCACTTTCTGCCATAAAGGCAGTGTCACCTGCATATCTGAGGTTATTGATATTTCTCCCGGCAATCTTGATTCCAGCTTGTGCTTCATCCAGCGTTTCTCTAAATGTACTCTGCACATAAGTTAAATAAGCAGGGTGACAATATACAGCCTTGACCGTACTCCTTTTCCTATTTGGAACCAGTCTGTTGTTCCATGTCCAGTTCTAACTGTTGCTTCCTGACAATCCTAGACAGCATATTAAAAAGCAGTGACATTACTTTGCCAAAAAAGGTCCATCTAGTCAAAGCTATGGTTTTTCCAGTAGTCATTTATGGATGTGAGATTTGGAGCTTAAAGGCTGAGCACCAAAGAATTGACGCTTTTTTTTTTTTTTTTTTAACTTTACAATATTGTATTAGTTTTGCCAAATATCGAAATGAATCCGCCACAGGTATACCTGTGGTTTTGCAGAAGATTCTTGAGAGTCCCTTGGATTGCAAGGAATCCAACCAGTCAATCCTAAAAGAAATCAATCCTGAATATTCATTGGAAGGACTGATGCTGAAACTCCAATACTTTGGCCACCTGATGCGAAGAGCTGACTCATTGGAAAAGATCCTGATGCTGGGAAAGATTGAAGGCGGGAAGAGAAGGGGTCGACAGAGGATGACATGTTTGGATGGCATCATCGACTCAATGGACATGAGTTTGAGTAAGGTCCAGGAGTTGATGATAGACAGGGAAGCCTGGCGTGTTGCAGTCAGTGGAGTCACAAAAAGTCGGGCACGACTGAGCGACTGAACTGAACTGGAGACTTTTGTTAAATGGCACAACTGGTTTTGGGTGGAGTGCTACTGGCATCTAGTGGTGTCATCTGGGGGTGCAGCTAAACTTCTCAAAATGCACAGGATAATCTCCCAGAAAAGACTTTATCTGGTGCCAAACGTGAATAGAATGACGATTGGAGGCAGAGTCAGGGTGTGGCAATAGGGTAATGGTAAAATAGCAGCACACCTTTTGAGAATAAGTCTGACTAATTGGTTATACATTGCAAGTTCCCGCAAAGCCATCCTTGATTTGCTCAATTTGCTAGAGTAGCTCGCAGAACTCAAGAAAATAAGTTATTAGATCACTGCTTTATTATAAAGGATACTAAAGAATACGAATGTACTATCAGATAGATATATACACAGGTCAGGGTCCAGAGGGTCTTTAGCACAGGAAATTCTGTTCTCTGAGAGTTTAGGGAGCTCCACTGTCCGAGCACATAGATGAGTTCTTTCGTTCCAACCTGGAAGCTCCCTGAACCCCAACCTATTAGGTTTGAGGCAAGAAATAAATGGACTCCAGTTGGACATTTAAAATTAGCCAGCCTCCTCTTTAACCTCAGATATGCAGATGAAACCACCCTTATGTAAGAAAGCAAAGAGGAACTAAAGAGCCTCTTGATGAAGGTCAAAGAAGAGAGTGAAAAAGCTGGCTTAAAACTCAACGTTCAAAAAATGAAGGTCATGGCATCCAGTCCCAACACTTCATGGCAAATAGATAGGGAAACAATGGAAACAATGACAGACTATTTTGGGGGGCTCCAAAATCACTGCAGATGGTAACTGCAGCCATGAAATTAAAAGACACTTGCTCCTTGGAAAAAAAGGTATGACAAACCCAGACAGCATATTAAAAAGCAGAGACATTACTTTGCCAACAAAGCGCTGTATAGTCACAGCTATGCTTTTTCTAGTAGTCATGTACGGATGTGAGAGTTGGACCATGAAGAAGGCTGAACACTAAAAAATTAATGCTTTTGAACTGTGGTGTTGGAGAAGACTCTTGAGAGTCCCTTGGACTGCAAGGAGATCCAATCAGTCAATCCTAAAAGAAATCAATCCTGAATATTCATTTGAAGGACTGATGCTGAGTAAGTTCCAATACTCTGGCCACCTGATGCAAAGAACTGACTCATTAGAAAAGACCCTAATGCTGAGAAGGATTGGAGGCAGGAGGAGAAGGGAATAACAGAGGACAAGATGGTTGGATGGCTTCACCAACTCAATGGATATGAGTTTGAGCAAGCTCCGGGAGACAGTGAAGGACAGGGAAGCCTGGTGTGCTGCAGTCCATGGGGTTGCAAAGTCGGACAGGACTGAGCAACTGAACAACAAGCCTCCACTTTGCATTTCCTGAGGCAAGAGATAGGTGGGCTCCAGTTGAGGAATTTACAAACAGCCCCCTGATTGATCTAAAAAATGCAAGTAACAATGGAAACAGGGTAAATAGCCATTTTTTTTCTCTCGTAAACACCTCAAGGGAATAACCATGACAAGGACAAAGAGAAGCAAAAACCCTGTCTGAGTAAAGGATAAGGGAGACACTGCTGCTACTGCTAAGTCACTTCAGTCGTGTCTGACTCTGTGCGACCCCATAGACAGAAGCCCCGTCCCTGGGATTCTCCCGCCAAGAACACTGGAGTGGGTTGCCATTTCCTTCTCCAGTATGTGAAAGTGAAAAGTGAAAGTGAAGTCACTCAGTCGTGTCCGACTCTTAGTGACCCCACGGACTGCAGCCTACCAGGCTCCTCTGTCCATGGGATTTTCCAGGCAAGAGTACTGGAGTGGGGTGTCATTGCCTTCTCCCAAGGGAGACACTACACATGGCAAAAAGTCTCCTTGGACTCAAAAGTCAAAGGGTAATTCCAGGCAATAATGAGTCTTGCTCCTCCCAGAAGGCTTCACTTGTGGAATTTCCCTGTTAGTCCCATGGTTAAGACTCTGTGCTTCCAATGCAGAGGGACAAAAGGGTTCCACCCTGGTCAGGGAACTAAGATTCCACGTGGTACAGCATGACAGCATCTTCTCAGCATTTTCCAGCAGCACAGGTAAAATTTGCTATTATCACTCACTTTTATATGTTAATATTTGAGCCATGCATATAAATGCCTAGTTTACTATAAGATACCATTGTGTGTGTGCTCAGTTGCTCAGTCACGTCCAACCCTTTGTGATCCCGTGGACTGTAACCTGCCAGGCTCCTCTGTCCATGGGATTCTCCAGGCAAGAATATTGGAGTGAGTTGCCATTTCTTCCTCCAGGGGATCTTCCCAATCCAGGGATCAAACCTGTGTCTCTATGTCTCCTGCATTGGCAGGCGGTTCTTTACCTCTAAGGCAACCTGGCAAACCCACACGCTACAGGGTGTGGCCAAAACAACAAAAAACAACAAAAGCAAAACTTTATCAACCCCTTCTTAGAGTAATTTATATTTATATGCATTTAATAGTTTAGTATTTTTACACATTTAATAAAATACATAGAATTATAGAGGAAACAAATTATATTAAAATATTAAGGAAAGCAAAAAAATGTATTTTATACTTGAAAGTTGCTAAGAAAGTAAATCATAAATGTTCTTACTACAAAAAAATGTGGTAATTATGTGGTATGGTAGAGATGATGGCTAATACTATGAATGTAACCGTTTTGCAAGATATGAGCATTTTGCAAATTAGTACCTTGTACACATTAAACTTACACAAAAAAAGAAAATGCTGCATGTATACTAGAAGAAAGGGCTCCAGAGTGTGGTGAGTCAGACACTGGTGCTGGTTTCACCCTTGAGGTGGTCTACAAGGGAAGCTGAGGGACCAGTGTGAGCTTTAAGTGCTGCAGGATCAGGGGTGAACAGTGAGGGTAAGGATCTCCTTTTAGGCTAGCACCCCAAAGGAATGTCTCTGGGGAATAGGGAGGAACTGAAAGCAAACCAGTGTGGGCTACAGCCAGGTTGCTCACCACCTGGGAGATGCCAGAAAAACCTTGGGTAACTATGGTGCATTACTATCTCAGATAGTGAAGACTCTGCCTGCAATATAGTAGACCCAGGTTCAAACCCCACGTCAGGAAGATCCCTTGGAGAAGTGAAGTGAAAGTCACTCTGTCGTGTCCGACTCTTTGCAACCCCATGGACTGTAGTCCATGGAATTCTCCAAGCCAGAATACTGGAGTGGGTAGCCTTTTCCTTCTCCAAGAGATCTTCCCAACCCAGGGATTGAATCCAGGTCTCTCGCATTGCAGGCGGATTCTTTACCAGCTGAGCCGCTAGGGAAGCCCAGGAAATGCCAAAGGGAGGAATAATAACATCAACCAGATAAGGAAAAGCAATTGGAGAATCTTGGGGTGGCTGGGGATACGAGGCCTCAAGGAAGCCCATGCCTTCCATGGAAACTGTCCCTAGACCAGCCATGACTTTGATCCATTGTGCATCCATCTATTTTGACCATGTGTGAGTAGGAGTCTTGTTCTCTCCAACCACTGCTAAAGGCATTCATTCTGTTGATTTCACATTTTGACCCTGCCACTGCTTCAACTGCTGGGATTTCAAGTATCAAGCCTGTTCAAAGCAAGAATGTATGAGTCACTTGGAATAAGATGCACTAGAAGAGGAGAGAACTGGTACCTGTTCAAGCACACTACACAGAATACAGGGGCGATAGGCAATGCCTGGACTATGACATGCATGTGTGTGTGCTAAGTCACTTCAGTTGTCTGACTCTTTGTGACCCCATGGACTGTAGCCCATCAGGCTCTTCTGTTCTTATGATTTCCCAGGCAAGAAAACAGGAGTGGGTTGTCATTTCCTTCTCCATATTGTGGAATATTTTGAACACAAAGAGGGCAGGACCCTAATATAATAAACATCCATGTCCCACCTTTCTGGGCTTCCCAGGTGGCGCTAATGGTAAACAGACCAGCTGCTCATGCAGGAGACATAAGAGACCTGAGTTTGATCCTTGGGTTGGGAAGATCCCCTGGAGGAGGACATAGCAACCCACCCCAGTATTCTGGCCTGGAGAATTCACCTTTCTGAATTAACTTCTGGACTGGCAATTAATACTAATACTAATTAATACCAATACTAATTTGTGTAAACTTTTAAATTTATCATTCTTGCTAGAGATTGCTTTATTAGTATTTTTTCAAGAAACCAAATTTCAGTTTTTTTCTCTCTACTACTCCACTTCTTCAAAATTAATTTAATTTGTTCTTTTGTGATCATTGTTTCCTGCTTTATTCTTTGAGTTTGCTACATTTATTCTTACTATGTTTATTAAATAAAATTTCAAGCTTTAACACACTTTTTAAGGCTACAATTTTTTCTCTAAAATTTTTTCTCTTGGAGAAGGGAATGGCAACCCACTCCAAGATTCTTGCCTGGAGAATTCCATGGACAAAAGAGCCTGGTGGTCTATAGTCCATGGGGCTGCAAAGAGTCAGACACTACTGAGCAACTAACTTTCACTTTCACTTTTCACTATCAGACAAAGTAGATTTTAATGCAATAATACACCCAGGGATAACAAAGGCAGCTTCATAAAGATAAAAGACTGAATGCACAGGAAAGATATAACAATTCTGAATTTGTACTCAGTATCTAATGATTGAACTATGAGCAAAAATAATCAAATTCAATGTGTCGGGTGGGTGGGGTGATTTGGTTCAAGAAGGAGGGGATACATGTATACTCATATCTGCCTCTGGGAGATAGTAAAGGACAGGGAATCCTGGGGCACTGCAGTCCATGGGGTTGCAAAGCATCAGACACCACTTAGCAACTGAATAACAACAAATAGCTGATTGACCTAATGGGTGGGCATATACAGAAAATGTACTTGATCACTGCCAAAATGATCTTTAAGCACAAACAGATCATCTACTGCAGATGGTGACTGCAACCATGAAATTAAATGACACTTACTCCTTGGAAGGAAAGTTATGACCAACCTAAATAGCATATTCAAAAGCAGAGACATTACTTTGCCAACAAAGGTTCGTCTAATCAAGGCTATGGTTTTTCCTGTGGTCATGTATGGATGTGAGAGTTGGACTGTGAAGAAAGCTGAGCACCAAAGAATTGATGCTTTTGAACTGTGGTGTTGGAGAAGACTCTTGAGTGTCCCTTGGACTGCAAGGAGATACAACCAGTCCATTCTGAAGGAGATCAGCCCTGGAATTTCTTTGGAAGGAATGATGCTAAAGCTGAAACTCCAGTACTCTGGCCACCTCATGCGAAGAGTTGACTCATTGGAAAAGACTCTGATGCTGGCTGGGATTGGGGGCAGGAGGAGAAGGGGAAGACAGAGGATGAGATGGCTGGATGGCATCATCGACTCAATGGACATGAGTCTGAGTGAACTCCGGGAGTTGGTGATGGACAGGGAGGCCTGGCGTGCTGCGATTCATGGGGTCACAAAGAATTGGACACGACTGAGTGACTGAACTGAACTGAACTGAACTGACTTGATGATTGATACAACAAGGAGACAAAAAAGTCAGATTTCAACATGATTGACCTAATGGGTGGGCATATACAGAAAATGCACTTGATCACTGCTGAAATAATCTTTAAGCACAAACAGATCATCTACTAAGTTTGAGCACAAGTGCTGCATTCCACACTTAAATTTCAAAGAATTTAAATTGTGCAGAGTATGTTCTCTAGCCACAATGCAATGATACTAAAAGCCACTAACAAAGGGATAAAAATAGATCCTCCACATATTTGGAAACGAAGAAACGCATTTCTATATAACTTATGGATGAAAAAAAAACTCTCAATTCACTTTATTCTAATCAATGTATCTGTATAAATGAGGAAAATGAAGATGACTCAAAAGGAAGAGGATGAAATGAGAATTGGCTTATCAATGTATAATGCTAAAGCAAATGCGTGTTCACAAGTATACAAACACATGAACTGCACACCTGATAATAATGATTTTTTTCCTCCAGCTTTATGGAGATTAATTGACTTCTG
Source organism: Bos indicus (assembly GCF_029378745.1). Taxonomy (NCBI): domain Eukaryota; kingdom Metazoa; phylum Chordata; class Mammalia; order Artiodactyla; family Bovidae; genus Bos; species Bos indicus. Next base: position 13,335,176 of record NC_091766.1, on the reverse strand, counting down.
TTGGCACCTGATAATTACACATTTGATTTTACTAGTGCTTAATCTAGATAAATTTCTGTACACATATATTTCCTGTTTCACTATTAAGTATGTAATATTTTGCCTATTTTATAGATATCAAACTGAACTCAGTTAAGTTGCTTGATAAATGACAGGTAGTAAAACACAAGATAGAAGGATTTTTTGGGGAGTGTGCATTTCAGCAAACTGGGAGATCTTAGTTCCCTGATCAGGGATCAAACCCATTCCCCTTGAAGTGGAAGCATGGAGTCCTAACCACTGGACTGCTAGGGAATTCCCAGGATAGTAGGATTTAATGCAAAGATACGTGACTTGAAAACTTTACTAGAATTAAATTTTGAAAGAAACAGAAATTCTGGCATACCCAATATTTCATTCCCTTTGACTCATTCTAGAAGCCCACACCAAAAGTTGATGACAGAATCATGAAAAAGAAAACGTTCTGGAGATGAATTTCCTCAAGGCTACCTTTATGTCTCTGTTCCTTAGGTTGTAGATGAAGGGGTTCATCATTGGAATAATCACAGTGTACATCACACTTCCCTCTTCCTGGGGGAGAGAGAGTAGCTGCAGAACTACGGTAGATCCCAACACAGGTCTCATAATTTAAGAAAATGACAGAGAGGTGAGATCCACAGGTGGAAAAAGCTTTATACCTCCCACCAATGGATGGGATTCCCTGGATGAAGGAGACAATCTGCATGTAAGAGGAAACTACGCCTGAGAGAGGACCAACATGTAACAGCTTAGTCACCAGATACACCAGGATGTCCTTGATAAGAGTATCAGAACAGGCAAGTTTGAGGATCTGAGCAAGTTCATAGAAGTGGGAGATTTTCAAGTCTGTGCAGAAGGACAGCTGCAACACCATCAGACTGTGGATCAGGGCATTCAGAATGCTAACGAACAAAGAGAGAAGCAGCCGCAGACCACAGAGACAGGGGTTCATGATGATCACATAATACAGTGGGTGGCAGATGGCCATGATGGTCAGGAGTAAATTGTCCGTACAAATGAAAACCATGAAAAATACATCTGAGTGAGGCAGCCTGCATAGGTGATGGCTTTGTTCTCTGTCTGGATGCTCGACAGCATCTTGGGGACTATAGTGGAGATGAAAGAGATGTCAGCAAAGGACGTGGGAGAGGAAGAAGTACATGGGAGTGTGGAAGTGGAGGTCAGAGCTGACGGCCAGGATGATGAGCAGATTCCCGAGCATGGTGACCAGGTACATGGACAGGAAGAGCCCACACAGGAGGGGCTGCAGGTCTGCATTATCAGAGAGGCCCAGGAGGAGGAATTCTGAGACGTCTGTCTGGTTTTCTGATTCTATGTTGTTGATAAGTGTACTGGAAAATATAGACATGAGTTACTATGAAGTGGATACACAGACATCATTTGTTTGAGAGAAATTTTCTTCTATGCCTTAAATTCTAAAAATATTTAGGGACTTCCCTGGTGGCCCAGGAATTAAGACTCCATGCTTCCACTGCAAGGGGCACAGGTTCGACCCCTGGTCGGGGAACTAGGAACCTGCATGCCGGGTGAGGCAGCCAAAAAAAATTTTTTTAATGTAAATAATTCTTCACTTCAAGTTCCTCTACTCATTTCCTCCTTCTCCAAGTAATTTTTGAATAACTTCTAAATACTGTACATTTTTTTCCAATACTACAATAAAAAAATGAAAACAAGTGCTATTGTTTTTTTCTAGGAACCATCATGGGCTTCTCAGGTGGTGCTAGTGGTAAAGAACCCGCTTACCAATGCAGGAAATGTCAGAGATGTGGGTGTGATCCCTGGGTCGGGAAGATCCCCTGGAGGAGGGCATGGCAACCTACTCCAGTATTCTTGCCTAGTGAATCTCATAGACTAAGGAGCCTGGCAAGCTACAGTCCATAGGGACACAAAGAGTCGGACACGACTGAAGCAACTTAGCACACATGCATGCATCATGCCTCCAGCACTTTATTTTCTTAGTATTAATTTATTTATTTTATTTATTTGGCTGCACCTGGTCTTAGTTGCAGCACTTGGGATCTTTAGCTGTGACATGCAAACTCTTAGTTGAAGTATGTGGGATCTAGTTGCCAGACTAGGAATCGAACCTGGGCCCCCTGCATTAGGAGCACAGAGTTTTAGTCACTGCACCACCAGGGAAATCCCAAGGCATTTTAAAATCTATGATTAAATTCTAGTCAGTTCTTTATACACATCAAGCCTGGTTAAGAAGTGAAAATGAAAGTGGCTCAGTCATGTCTGACTCTTTGAGACCCCATGGACTATACAGTCCATGGAATTCTCCAGGCCAGAATACTGGAGTGGGTAGCCTATCCCTTCTCCAGAGGATCTTCTTGACCCAGAATTGAACCAGGGTCTCCCCCAGTTCTGCATAGCAGGCAGATTCTTTACCAGCTGAGCTAACAGGGAAGCTCTCAAGCCTAGTTGGATGACTTTATTTTCTCAGAGGATTTTTAACTCTGTGGTTAACCTTATACTGAGCCTGCTCAGATTTGCAAATCTCAGGTATTGCTGGAAATTATAAGCTCAGATTCTCTTCTATCTCAAGGTAAAAAATAATATCATTATCCATTCCTTTAAATATTCTAACACTATTGCACTGTGGGGAACAATCTGCAAGCTATTTTGCTAGGTTAAAAAAACAGTATGATTACTAGTGTGCAGACAAGAGTTGAGGAAGTAACATAGATGTCTATCTGTGCATAAAATTTCTCTTCAAGAATCCATACAAAATTAGTGCAATGTTAGCCTCAAAAAGAGGACTTTACTGCTAAGAAATAGGAATAAAAGGGACATTTTTCACTGTTTTTGGTACCTTTTGAATTTTGAGCCACATAAACGAATCTCTTCAAAAAATTACCTTTCTTTTTGCTTGATTTTCCTTGACCAAGATTTCTCAAAGGCCTAATGATATTTTCTAACTCTTGGTATCATAAATCTGAAACCATTGTGGTTATTCTCTAATATTTGGTAATTTTCCTTTCTTTTAGAGGAAGGTACTATGATTTATCTTTTTCATTATAAAAATGATTTGTACCTCCCCAACAAATGTGATTCCTGGTGGCTCAGCAGTAAAGAATCTGCCTACCAACACAGGAGATCTAAGTTCGATCCCTTGGGTCAGGGAGATCCCTGGGAAAAGGAATGGCAACCCACCCCAGTATTCTTGCCTGGGAAATCCCATAGAGCCTTGTGGGCTACAGTCCATGGGGTCGCAGAGTCAGACGTGACTCAGCAACCAAAGAACAACAACCTAACAAAATGAAAGGTTTCGATTCATAAATTTAAAAAAGAAGAAGGGTAGTTGTCAGGGGATGGGAGGATGGCAGTATGGGGGGGAGGTGTTTAGTGTTTCAAGGGGACCAAGAATCACTTTTTTTTTTTTAATTTATTTTATTTTAACTTTACAATATTGTATTGGTTTTGCCATATATCAAAATGAATCCGCCACAGGTATACATGTGTTTCCCACTTTTGAAAGATGAAAACTGTTCTGGAGATGAACGGTGGTAATGGTTACACAAAAATGGAATTGAAAAAAAAAAAATTAAAAAAAAAATGGAATTGAACTCAATGCCACTGAACTGCATACTTAAAATAGTTAAAAGGGTACATTTTATTTTCTATATTTTGTCACTATTAGAAAATAAATGAATTTATAAGAAGTACTGAAGAAACTCTTTCTGTTTTGCTTACTCATGCGCTTGTCCTCTATGCTTTGAGAAATCAGCCAGCTGCCCCCTCATTTCTTGAACTTCATGGATGTTCTTAGGAACACAGCCCGACCCCCACTTCTGTTTCAGGCTTCTCCCTCAGTCAGGGAATTCTGCAGATCAGGGAATATTTAACACCATTCATGGAGACTCAGATCTTACCTCCTCCTGTTCTTGGTAGAATCACATCAGAGTCAATAGCACAGGTCTCCTCCTTCCCTTCCTGAAATAAAGGGATGCATTGGAGCAATCTGAAATTCTCAGAAAATATTAGGAAGTATTGATTTCCTTCAAATAGCAAATTGGTCCATAAAATTTCAGGGCAAGAGAATGGGCTCAGCAGAGCCAGGAGCAATGGCAAACCTGGTGCCAAGGGACTTGGGAATAGGCCAGAAAAATCGAGAGGCCCATTAGACAGTGACTCTCAGTCTTGACCATGTGTCAGAGTCACCTGGAGGGTTTCTTAAAACAGAGATTGCTGGGTGCCACCCCAGTTTCAGCATCTCTAGGTGAAGTCCAAGAAACTGCATTTCAAAGAATTCCCCAGGTAATGCTGATACAACTGGTAGAACCTGCTACATAATTTTCAGGTCCCAGCGCAAAATGAAAATTTGGAACCCCAAGTTGTGAAAATGTCAAGACAGTGATAGCAGAGCATTCAACCAAGAGCAGGGTCCTCTGTGGCCCTTCTCATTGCACACCCACAAACCCAGCTCTGGCTGCTGGTCACATTATTTAAGGGATACATTATTTTTCTAATATTTATTTATTTCTATGTATTTCTTTGGGATTCCCTGGTGGCTCAGATGTAAAGAATCTGCCTGCAGTGTAAGAGACCTGGGCTCAGACCCTGGGTGGGGAAGATCCCCTGGAGAAGGAAATGGCAACCCACTCCAGTCTTCTTGCCTGGAGAATCCCATGGACAGAGGAGCCTGGTGGGATACAGTCCATAGGTTTGCAAAAGAGTCAGACACAACTGAGCGACTAATACAAACATACACATTTATTTATTTATTTGGCTGCACCAGGTCTTAGTGTGAGATCTTTAATTGGAGCTTGTGGGACCTAGTTCCCTGACCAGGGATTGAACCTGGGCCCCCTGCATTGGGAGCATGAAGTCTTAGCCACTGGATCAGCAGGGAAGTCCCGACACATTTCTTTTTCTTTTTTTATTATTTAATTTTTGGCACAGCATGCAAGATCTTAGCTCCCTGACTAGGGATTGAACCTGAGGCCCCTGAAGTGGAGGCATAGAGTCTTAACTCCTGGACCACCAGGGCAGTCCTAGGGATACATTTTGAGAACCATTGGTTTAGATTTCCTGCTTAATTAACCCAAGACCACATCCAAATGAGAATAATACTGATAATGATAATAATAATAATGTTTTCCCTTTCCTCTAGAAATTACAAGGGTTTCCGTATCTCCAGGATGGCCCTATAGAAGACTACAGGGGGTGAGTTTCTCCCCAGGAGGTAGATGTTGAAGACAAATAGATGTTTGAAAATTTCAAGGAGACAGTCATGTGTGCAGTTTCCAGATAAGACACATTCTCTAAGAAGTAACAAGGTATCTTCCTATCCGGTCTTGTAAGTGTAAGATTGTACTGATATGGGACAGGGGGCAAATTTACAGTTTTGTGTTTTGTTTTGTTTTGTTTTTTCTGGCCCTTGGAGTGTTATCTCCAAAGTTCCTCATTAGCCAAATTGCTCTCTCATCACTTAAGTCCTGCAGCAGGAAGAAGAAAACTACTGGCTTGCTAAGTCTCTGAGTGGGGATAAGCATGTGATCTTTCTTCTACCTCTTTTGGGTATCAAAGTTCACAGCCCAGGTTGGTCCAGATGCCCAACAGCAGAGATAGTCGTGCCCAACAGCAGAGATAGTCGTCCTTTACCAAATATCACTCCCTTATCAAGGAAGCAGTCTCCCAAAATGAGCCATTCCCGTTCATCTTCATGGTTGTTGCTAATACTCCTGTTGACTTGGAAGTGACTCTTAATTGGCTCTTTTGTTAAACTCAGCAAAGTTGTTTTTGTGTGTGTGTGCGCGATGTATTTTGTAAAGTGTGTGTGTGTTCAGTTGCTCAGTCGTGTCCGACTCTTTTTGACCCCACGGGTTGTAGCCCGCCAGGCTTCTCTGTCCATGGGATTTTCCAGGCAAGAACACTGGAGTGGGTTGCCATTTCCTTCTCCAGGGAATCTTCCTGACTCAGGGATCAAACCTGTATGTCCTAGATTTCCTGCATTAGCAGGTGAATTTTTTCACCACTGAGCCACCTGTGAAAGTGAAAGTCACTCAGTCGTGTCCAACTCTTTGTGACCCCATGGACTTTAGTCCATGGAATTCTCCAGGCCAGAATACTGGAGTGGGTAGCCTTTCCCTTCTCCAGGGGATCTTCCCAACTCAAGGATCGAACCCAGGTCTTCTGTATTGCAGGCAGATTCTTTACTAGCTGAGCCACCAGGGAAGCCCAAGAATACTGGAGTGAGTAGCCTATCCCTTCTCTAGCAGATCTTCCTGACCCAAGAGTCAAACTGGGGTCTCCTGCATTGCAGGCGGATTCTTTACCAACTGAGCTATCAAGGAATATTTTATAATATATGTTAAAATATTTGGCTTGGCCAAAAAGTTCATTCAAGGGACTTCCCTGGTGGACTAGTGGCTAAGACTCAGAGCTCCCAATGCAAGGGGTCCAAGTTCCATCCACGGTCAGGAACTAGATCACACATGACATGACTAAGACTCAATGCAGTCAAATAAATTTTAAAAATATATATATACACACACACACACACACACACACACATATTTTAAAGTTCATTTGGGTTTTTCCATAACATCTTACAGAAAAACCCAAATGAACTTTTTGGCCAAGCAAAACATACAGTTTTTAACATACTGTCTGCATCCTGTTTTGGAAACACTAATAAGTACATCTCTACAGTTTCTAGATTTTTGCATCAGGAGTACCTGCTCAGGTGACTTCCTCCAACACCCCTGTCAGGGCCAGGGTTCTTGATTTGGGGTTCTACTCATTGGTGACACTCACCTATGACTGTACTGAGATCCAAGACTCTTGATTATTTTGATGATGAAAGGCCATTTTGCCCTGAAAAATGCAATTACAAGAGAACAATTTTTACTGAGCATAACTTAACACAGTGCCAGACTCTAATAGGAGCTGATAATGTATTACTGATGTGAGTCAAGAAACTGTTCCAACCCATAAATTAGGTGCCATAATGAGAAGGCAATGGCACCCCACTCCAGTACTCTTGCCTGGAAACTCCCATGGATGGAGGAGCCTGGTAGGCTGCAGTCCATGGGGTCACTAAGAGTCGGACACGACTGATCGACTTCACTTTCACTTTTCACTTTCATGCATTGGAGAAGGAAATGGCAACCCACTCCAGTGTTCTTGCCTGGAGAATCCCAGGGACAGAGGAGCCTGGTAGGATGCTCTCTATGGGGTCACACAGAGTCGGACACGACTGAAGCAACTTAGCAGCAGCAGCAGCAGCAATGATTTATAACCACAAAAGAGGTGAGATGGTCTTCCCTGGTGGCTCAGACGGTAAAGAATCTGTCTGCAGTGTAGGAGACCTGGGTTCGATCTCTGGGTTGGGATGATCCCCTGGAGAAGGCAATGGCTACCCACACCAGTATTCTTGCCTCGGAAATCCCATGGACAGAGGAGCCTGGCAGGTTACAGTCCATGGGGTGGCAAAAAGTCGAACACAAGTGAGCGACTAACACTTTCACATACAGCCAGTGATTAGAGGCAATGGTTTGCTGGGAAGTCAGTAAAAGACCTGATTTGTACCACTGATGAATTTCCGGCGCGGACCGGGGGTGGGGGTGGGGGTGGGGGTGGGGGGGCCGGGGGCGGGGTAGGTGGAGGCCATGGTGGAGTATTGGAGCATGTAGTGATCTTAGTTCCCCCACCAGGGATGGAACTCATGCCCTCTGCATTGGGAGCACAGACACCTAACCACTGGACCAGCAGGGAAATCCCAACCTTGGTCAATTTCAAAGGTGTTAATTCTCACAGGATAAATTCGAGCTACCAGTCCCGGAAGGCAGAGTTGGAAAGAGCTATGTGATCCACTCTGAGGGATGGACTTCACTACTGAGGATTCCTTCATCTTCAAACTCCAAGCTTATTCATGCCTCAAGGCTTTTGTATCAGCATTTCTGGTATTTCTCTCTTTTGAAATGTCTTCTCCCAGATCTTCCCACAGGTGGCTTTTGTAATTCAGATTGTCAAGTTAAAAAAAAAGCCACTACTTCAAATGTTAGTGATTACTAAATGCCTTTACTAAAGCAGACAACTGCAACAGGAAGAAATGCTTAGTTAACCTAAAATGTCTCAGGGAAGGAGTGGAGCAACAAAGCTTTAATTTGCAGACGCCTAGGCTTCCCTGCGGAGAGGGCGATGGCAACCCATTGCAGTACTCTTGCCTGGAAAATCCTATGGAGGAGCCTGGTAGGCTGCAGTCCATGGGTCGCTAGGAGTCCAACACGACTGAGCGACTTCACTTTCACTTTTCACTTTCATGCATTGGAGAGGGAAATGGCACCCCACTCCAGTGTTCTTGCCTGGAGAATCCCAGGGACAGAGGAGCCTGGTGGGCTGCGGTCTATGGGGTCACACAGAGTCGGACACGACTGAAGCGACTTAGCAGCAGCAGCAGCAGGCTTCCCTGGCGATGCGGAGAGCTGACTCATTTGAAAAGACCCTGATGCTGGGAAAGATTGAGGGCAGGAGGAGAAGGGGACGACAGAGGATGAGATGGTTGGATGGCATCACCGACTCAATGGGCATGGATTTGGGTGAACTCTGGGAGTTGGTGATGAACAGGGAGGCCTGGCCTGCTGCGGTTGATGGGGTCGCAAAGAGTCGGACATGACCGAGCCACTGAACTGAACTGAATTGAGGCTTCCCTGGTGGCTCAGATGGTAAAGAATCTGCCTGAAATGTAGGAGACCTGGGTTCAATCCCTGGGTCAGGAAGATCTCTTGGAGAAGGTAATGGCAGCCCACTCGAGTATTCTCGCCTGGAGAATCTCTTTACAGAGGAGCCTGGCGGGCTACAATCCATGAGGTTGCAAAGAGTCGAAAATAACAGCAACTAACACACAGGACTGGAGAGGGAAGGAGAGAGGGAGGGGCTCGTTGAAAACTAGTTTGTGGGCGGGGCTGGGTGGGGCTGGGAATGAGGGTAGGGCGGGGAGTGTAAGTGAAAGATGAAGTAGGGGAGTGTCTGGAAACTTAACAAACTGCTTTAAACAATTGCAATATAAATTTAGAAAAAAAGATTGCAATAACAGGAAAAGATGAGGCAGGAAACGTTTGTCATCAGGAACATTGAGGAGGGGTGGGATTGACAGTAGAGCAAACAAGTTACAGTACTGGCCGTGGTGGACTGGTGGTGGTGGTAGTGGGGATTTAGTAGCTAAGTCGCATCCGACTCTTGAGACGCCATAGACTGTAGCTCGCCAGGCTCCTCTGTCTATGGGATTTCCCAGGCAAGAATACTGGGATGGGTTGCCATTTCCTTCTCCAGAGTATCTTCCCCAACTCAGGGACTGAATCCAGGTCTCTCGCATAGTCTGAGTCACCAGCAAAGCCCTTTATCTGCATTATCACCCTCCAACAGAAAACAACTTGCTTTATTATTATTTTACACTTGAGGACAGGAACACATGACTTTAACATAATTTTTATCAGGCCCAGGGCTAGAGAGAGTAAAGTCAGATTTGAATGCATTAAGTGAAACTCCATTCACAAGACACCTAAACCATATTCTTTTCTGCCAAACCAACCTGCATTCAGGGAGCTGAATGTAGGAGAAAGGCAAACTCTCTATATGGGGCTTCCCTTGTAGCTCAGCTGGTAACAAATCTGCCTGCAATGCAGGAGACCTGGGTTCCATCCCTAGGTTGGGAAGATCCCCTGGAGAAGGAACTGCTACCCACTCTAGTATCCTGGTCGACTGGGCGACTTTCACTTTAAACTCTCTGTATGGAAGAATTGAGTGGAATTTCTCATAAATAAAGGTTCTCACTGTCTTAAGTCAATCCAGCCTAGGTTGTGTCAAGGTCTCCCCAGGAACTTCATCTTCCCAGAGTGTCCCTGTTCAACTTCTACGAGTCATTCAGGTATCCCATTACCATTTACTTTTCTTCTAGCATTCACTGTCTACAAAAGCCGTCTTACTTATTTGATTTTCCTGTGTGTATGTCGCGTTTGTTTGTGTTTTTTTTTTCTTTACATTCCTGGTATTCAGAATAGTGCATGGTATATAGTAATATTCAATAAACATTAATTCAATGAATGAAAATTATCCTGTAAAAATACACAATTTATATTTAAAATACGCAACAATTTAGACTTCCGTAGGCTGCGAACCATTCTATAGAATTTACTGAATGCAATCGACCCTGGGATCTGCGGATCCGCAATCGGTCGAATCTGCAGTTGCGGAATCCTCAGAATCAGAGTGGTTGGCGTTTGGTCGAATCTGCAATTGCGGAACCCGCAGTTCCGGAACCGCAGTTGCGGACCCCTGCAGATACGGAACTCGCTGAATCCGAGGGCAGGATGTAAATTACACCGTGTTCCAGGAGGGCCTCGAATATCCCTGGCTTTTGGTATGGGTGGAGTGGTGGTCTTGGAATTAGTCCTCCGCAGATACCCAGGGAAGGCTGAACTTGCATCTTTACTTGACAATTAAAAGGAATATTTAGGGTAAACAGGCTTTCCTTACCTCAGTTGGTAAAGAATCTGCCTGCTAGGCAGGAGGCCCGGGTTTGATTCCTGGGTTGAGAAGATACCCTGGAGAAGGAAATGGCAATCCATTCCAATATTCTTGCCTGGAGAATCCCACGGACAGAGGAGCCTGGTAGGCTACAATCTATGGGGTCGAAAGAGTCGGACTCACGACTTAGCGACTAAACTACCACCATTAGGGTAAACGGGGGCCTACTTTTTGGTTTAACAATAATCCAATATAAAGTTCACTGTGTAAACCTGGTCAAAGAGAACAAGGTGTGTCTTCTAATCCTTTAGCCCTTTTAGCTGTATAATAGATAAAGTTCGGTGACCTTGTGCATTTCTCCAGACAGAAAGCTTGCGGTAACTGAGAAGTACAGCCAGGCCCAAGCCCTTACCTCGCTGACCTGTGGATTTCTGTGTCTTTTGGTGAGTAATGAATAAGAACTTGCAGCACGGGCTCCCCACTACCCTTCACTTTGTAAGATAATTTCTAACCTGCAGAATATTTTTCTCTTGATGGTGGGCATCCGGGTGCGTTTGAGGTTGAGATATCTTGTGAAATGAAATTGTTCAGTTATTTATGTTGCATAAGCATCCGCTGAAAGAAGCGCACAATGTGAGAGTTGTGAGTTTTTAAGTTTTATTTGGGACAAAGTGAGGACTATAGCCTAGGAGACCGCCTCTCAGATATCTCTAAAGAACTACTCCCAAAAGGTAGGGGGGAGGTCAGCGTGATTTTGGTGAAGGGATATACCTGCCATCAAGCAACATTTTGGCAGAGGGTTGCTACTACTCATGAGGAGCAGATGTCTCTGTTAATTATTTTAGTCCTTTTTAGATAAAAAAAAATGCAAGGGGACTTCCCTTCTATTGCAGGGTGTGTGTGTTTGATCACTGGTCAGGGAACTAAGATCCCACATGCCACTGTGGTATGGCCAAAAAAAAAGATAATACAAGATATTGGGCTTATAAAATCTTCTCCTAAAGAATATCTAAAGTCCTGTTCTGCCAGTTTTTCCAGGAGCATGGAGCTCCTCGTTCCTGAACTCTGCTCTGAACTCCTTTCAGGGTGTGTTGAAGGTCAGCCACTGCAGTGACCAGTGACTTCATCCTTACAGAGGCAGATGGTAGTTTTTCAACCACATAGGTTTTGTTCACAGGGTGTCAGAATGGGCAATTTTATTACCTTTTAACCATAAGTTCTCCTGTTAAGGTCAGCTGTATGCTCCCGGGTGGCACAGTGGTAAAGAATCCGCCTGCCAAAAGAACGGAGGAGATGCGGGTTCAATCCCTGAGTCAAATAGTTCCCCTGGAGAAGGAAATGGCAACCCACTCCAGTATTCTTGCCTGGAAAATCCCATCAGAGGAGCCTGAAGGGCTGCAGACAGTCCAGGGGGGTCTCAAAGAGTCAGACACAACTGAGTGAGCATACACATTGTTCTTTTCAAGAGAGCTCAGCTCACATGACAGCCCCCAACACTCGAAAGTCAAGAGGTCCATGAAAAAGTGATGCAGATTTCACTAAGGTTCTACCTGGAATTGGAGTTCAGTTGACTCTATATGGAAGGAGTTTTGACCTAGTGTTGTGTTCATTAAGTATTTGTTATCCCCCAAAGGAGATAAAACATAATAAAGGCAAATTAGGCATCTGCTTTGGCTTTAAATACAAGGGATTTGGTTATAAAATAGCATTGCCTTACAGAATTTCTTTCTTTTTCTTTTTTTGTGACCATGCAGCGTTTGTGTGGAGTCTTAACCACTGGACCACCAGGAAAGCCCCTCTTATAGAATTTGATGCTTCCTTTACTTAAATAGAATTCACATTATTTAAACAACTCACAAGCTTCTTGTTATTATTTATTACATACATTTTAGTAATTCTTATCATTTAGTCACTAAATTTTAGTGTGATTGGAAGATACTTGCTTTGTTGTGTTGGTTTCTGCCACACAACTTGAATCAGTCTTAACTGTATGTATATCTCCTCCCTCTTGGGTCTTCCTCCCATTCCCCTCCCAACCCCACCCCTCTAGGTTATCGCAGAGTGTGAGGCTGGGCTTCCTGCATTTTTTTTTTATTTTAAAAACTTTTTATTATTCTATTACTTCTTTTCGGCTGCACTGGGTGGGTCTTCTTTGCTGCAAGTCGGCTACTCTCTAGTGGTCCATGGGCTTCTTGTTGCAGTGGCTTCTTTTGTGGAGCATGGGCTCTGGATTCAGTAGTTGTGGCCCATGGGTTTAGTTCCTCTGTGGCATGTGGAATCTTCCTGAACTGGGGATCAAACCCATGTCTGCTGCATTAGCAGGCAGATTCTTAACCTCTGAACCACCAGGGAAGTCCCCTGGGTTTGTTTTTAAAATTTTTTATTTGGCTGCACCAAGTCTTAGTTGCAGCATGTGGGGATCTAGATCCCTGACCAAGGATCGAACCTGGACCCCCTGCATTGAGAACAGAGTCTTAGCCACTGGACCACCAGGGAAGCCCCTTCCTAAATGAGAGCCCGTCAGTGGAGGACTCAATCTAAGGGTTCATTAAGCCTCTTGAAAAAAAGTTACTGAAGCCTCAATGCACAATCTAGAAAATGACTAGGATACCAGCAGACAATGGGCTAAGCCTGGGGGTGGGTGGAGGGGGGAGGTGAACATTTTAGCCTGAGGACTCTGCACATGCAAAATCCCTGTAGCAGCTAAAAACTCTGGATTGTACCAAGAAGTGAGCAAGACAGGACATGGCTGAAAAAGAAGCAAGAGGGGAGGAAATCAAATTAGATTGCAGGAGCCCCAGCCACATGACTTGTAGTCTTGAAAGCAAATTCAGGGTTTAATTTAAGACAGGTGGAAAGCCATTATGAGCAGGGGCACAATGATTATAGACTTGTGTTTAGCAGAGCTAGCTGTGTGGTGAGGATGGAGTACAAAAGGGCAAGCTTGACCGTCAGAGAAAAGACGAAGGATTAGTAGTAGATTTTAGGAATGAGTGACAGTAATCTAGACTCTTGATGGTTGCAAAGTAGAAAAAAGTGATGACTTGGGGAAGAGATGAAGGGTGGAATCCATACTCATTAATTTCTTCACACTCAGAATGCTTTGCAATGTGATGAGCTAGTGACTGGATATAGATGGTTTTTTAAATATATGTTTATATTTATTTCTATTTATTATTTGGCTGCACTGCATCTTAGCTATGGCCTTCAGGATCTTCAGTCTTTGTTGTGACATGTGATATCTTTAGCTGAAGCATGCGAACTCTTAGTTGTGGCTTATGAGATCTAGTTCCCTCACCAGGGATCAAACCGAGGCCCCCTGCATTGGGAGCTCAGGGTCTTAGCCACTGTGCCACCAGGGAAGTCCTCAGGTATATGGTTTTAATAAGGCCACTCTCTTGGACATTGGGCTTCCCAGGTAGCAAAGTGGTAAAGAATCCACCTGTCAAGGCAGAAGATACAGGTGATGAAATTCGATCCCTGGGTCAGGAAGATCCCCTGAAGCAGGAAAGGGCAACCCACTCCATTATTCTTGCCTGAGAAGTCCATGGACAGAGAAGCCTGGCGGGCTACAGTCCATGGGGTTGCAAAGATTCAGACTCGACTGAGCATGCCTGCATACACTCTTGGACATTAGATCTAGTGGAAGAGAAAGAATGTAAGCAAGCAAAGAACAAATATATGATTACAAACTGTGCCAAGGGCTACGTTGGAAGAATAGAGAGAGCTCTTAGACAAAAAGAGATTGTCTTTATATTAAATATGGGGCTCATGATAAAGTTGATTCTGAGAAAATGACATTTACATGGACAGAAAAATAACAAAGGAAAAATTACCCATGTGTCAGGAAACAGGGAAGAGTTTAGCAGATGGAATTTTCTCTGGAGGGAGCACCACTAAAGAAATGATTAGATATGGGTGGAGATAGGGTGTGTCTTGGATTAGTCTGTCAATTTCTGCTGTGTGGGAGGGTGGAGAACTCTACAAAGGAATGGTTTTAGATTTCAGGTAATTGCTGCCCTTAGGGGATGGGGTAGAAAGTGCGCCCTAATTTTTAAACTACTTTGGCTATTGTGGACTGAGGGAGAGCAGTCTAGGATTCTGTGTGGTTTTTTAAAATTTTGTTTATTTTATTATTTTTAAAAGTTTATTTATTTGACTGTTCTGGGTCTTAGCTGTGGCATGTAGGATCTTTGGTTGCAGCATGTAGGATCTAGTTCCCTGACCAGGGATTGAACCCTCAACCCCCTGCATTGGGAGCACAGAGTCTTAGCTGCTGGACCACTGGGGAAGTCCCTTTATTATTTTTGACTACACTGGGTCTTTGTTGCTGTGTGTGGGCTTTCTATAGTTGCAGTGCTTGGGCTTCTCATTGAGATGACTTCTCTTGTGGAACACAGGCTCTAGGACACTCGGGCTTCAATAATTGCACCTCCCAGGCTCTAGATCACCAGCTCAATAGTTGCGGCCTATAGGCTTAGTTCAGAGAAGGTAATGGCACCCCACTCCAGTACTCTTGCCTGGAAAATCCCATGGACGGAGGAGCCTGGTAGGTTGCAGTCCATGGGGTCGCTAAGAGTCGGACACGACTGAACGACTTCACTTTGACTTTTCACTTCCATGCATTGGAGAAGGAAATGGCAACCCACTCCAGTGTTCTTGCCTGGAGAATCCCCGGGACGGGGGAGCCTGGTGGGCTGCCGTCTATGTGGTCGCACAGAGTCAGACACGACTGAAGTGACTTAGCAGCTGCAGCAGCATAGGCTTAGTTGCTGTGCTCCACAGCAAGAGGAATCTTACCTGGATCAGGGATTGAACCCGTGTCCCCAGTATTGGCAGGTAGATTCTTAACCACTGGACCACCAGGGAAGCCCTCTGTGGGTTTTGTTATTTTTTCTTCTGTGGGCTTTAATTGAGTTCAGCCCATAGGAAGGGGGAAGGGCTTATCAATTAATCTTTAGTTTCAATTAATTATAGCTGCGGGGTGGGGTAAAGGTATGTGATACCAATGGTACCTTCTTTGTGCTGTGACTACCTCGGGCACTAGTACTCCTTGCTGAGAGTGCAGATGTTTGAAGTAAAAACTCTTTTTGGAAGAGATGATAAATTCAGTCTGATAAATTTCATCAGTGGTACCTACAAAGATTTTAGATGGCCTCATTGAAAAGGCAACAGGATATATGGGTCCTAAAGATCAAATTTGAGTTCTCTAACTGGAGATTTGGGTGTCATGAGCATAGAGATGGAATTTAATTTCAAAGGAATTAAATTAGATGTGGAATGCACAAAATAAGGTGAGAGATGAGGGCCAGGACCGAGCCTTGAGAATAGTCAACAGTGAGAAAGGAGCAGGCCAATGAGTCCAGAGAAATAAGATGCCAACCAGGAGATGTCACAGAGCCTATGAGAGAGGCTGATTTATAGAAGAAAGTAGTGATAGGATTTTTCTTATGGGTCAACTAAGTCATGGAGAAGGAAATGGCAGCCCACTCCAATATTCTTGCCTGGAAACTTCCATGGACAGAGGAACCTGGTGAGCTCTACAGTTCATGGGATCGCAATGAGTTGGACACAACTGAGCTACTGAGCTTGTATGTCAAAAACAGAATGGCATTCACTGGATTGATTCTCTTAAATCCTTGGCAGTCTTGGTAGAACAGTGCCAATGAAGTGATAGTGTAATTGGAGTGTAATTAAGGGAAGTGAGGAAATGGGGAAAATGTGAGGACAGACTATTCTTTTTAAAAAATAGGTATTTGGTTGCTCCAGGTCTTAGCTGCAGCATGTGGGATCACATTTCCTAACCAGGGATCGAACCCTGACCACCTGCACTGGGAGCTCAGGTCTTAGCCAGTGAACCCACAGGGAAGTCCCTGGGGATAGACTCTTCTTTCAAACAATTTGATGGAGAAAAGGAAAAGAGATTGAACAGTAACTGGAGGGCTAAGTGGGTTCTAAGCTATGAATTCGTTTCAAGATGGGAGATCTTTTTTCTTTGAACTGATTAAGAAGCTTTATTTAGAAAGAAGAGATACAAGACAATATGTATTAGAAACACAAGGTAACCTTTAGAAAATGTACAAAAAGTCACTGAACTTTTTTTTTTTTTTGGCCTCACCCAGTGGCATAGGGGATCTTCCCCAACCAGGGATGGAACCCTCACACGCTGCAGTGGAATCACACACTCTTAACCACTGGACCAGGGAAGACCCACAGTCACTTAAGATAACTCTCAAACTTTGCAAAAAATTATAAAGGGAAAAGATTAACCAGGAAAATACCTGTCTCCAAGCCCATGTACTTTCTCATTTTTTAAAAAAAAATTCTTTTCCATTATGGTTTCTCATAGAATATTGAATATAGTTCCCTGTGCTGTACAATAGGATCTTGTTGTAAGATGAGAGATCTTTGATTATATTTCAATGATAAACGTATAAGTACAGGACTTCCCTGGTGGTCCAGTGGTTACGAATCCACCTGCCAATGTAGGGGACATGGGTTCTATCCCTGGTCAGGGAAGATTCCACGTGCCTCAGGGCAACTGAGCCTGAGTACACAACTACTGAGCTGCATGCCCTAGAGCCTGCTCTCTGCAGCAGGAGAAGCCCACCCACCGCAAATAGAGATTAGCATCTGCTCACTGAAACTAGAGATAGCCCATACAGCAGCAAAGACACATCACAGCCAAAAATAAATAAAAATTTTTTAAAACAGTATGAGTTCAGTGGAGTAGAAGTTGATGGTAATGGAAAAGAAAAAGGAATAAGTAATACAGCAAGCTCTCTGAGAAGGTAGGAAGGGATTAGACCAGTGGTTCTTAACCAGGAAATTTTGCCCCCTAAAGGACATTTGCCAATACCCCTTACACAACTTGAGGGGATACCACTGACATCTTCCTGACCTCAGCTGGTAAAGAATCTGCCTGCAATGCAGGAGACCCTGTTTCAATTCCTGGGTCTGGAAGATCTTCTGGAGAAGGGACAGGCTACCCACTCCAGTATTCTTGGGCTTTCCTGGTAGCTCAGCTGGTAAAGAATCTGCCTGCAATGCTGGAGACATGGGTTTGATACCTGGGTTGGGAAGATGTCCTAGAGAAGGGAACAGCTACCCACTCCACTATTCTGGCCTGGAAAATTCCATGGACTATATAGTCCATGGGGTCACAAAGAGTCAGACATAATTGAGTGACTTTCTCTTTCACTTTTGGGCTTCCCTGGTGGCTCAGATGATAAAGAATCAGCCTGCAGTGTTGGAGACCTGGGCTCCATCCCTGGGTTGGGAAGATGTCCTGGAGAAGGAAATGGCATCCCACTCCAGTATTCTTGCCTGAAATCCCATGGACAGAGGAGCCTGGCAGGCTGCAGTCCATGGGGTCACAAAGAGTCGGAAACACGACCGAGCAACTTCACCTGCTACTGACATCTAATGCGTAGACTCCAGGGATGCTGCTAAGCATCCTACAATGCACAGGATAGTACCCTCATAACAATAAAGCCTTTTCTTTCTCAATTGCTTCAGTCATGTCCGACTCTTTGACACCCTATGGACTATAGTCCACCGGGCTCCTCTGTCCGTCAGTTTTCCCAGGCAAGAATACTGGAGTGAGTTGCCATGTCCTCCTACAGGGGATCTTCCTAACCCAGGAATCAAACCTGCATCTCCTTCGTAGGAGATGTTGACTTTAGATAAGAAGGCAGACATATCCTCACCTGCAAAGTGAAAGAAACCGTGATGCTGTGAAACTACTTTTGAACTGGTGGTAACAAGATGAAAAATCCTTCTTATCATCGTTACAGTTGTTCTACAAAGTAAGATGTAATATCATTTGTTTATTTACTTTTGACTGCACTGATTCTTCATTGCTGTGCACATTTCTCTAGTTGCAGCGAGCGGGGGCTATTCTTAGTTGCAGTGCATGAACTTGTCCTTGCTGTGGTTTCTCTTGTTGCAGAGAACAGGCTCTTAGTTCCCCAACCAAGTTCACACCCCCTGCATTGAAAGAGGAGAGTCTTACCCACTAGACCACCAGGCTTCAGTAGTTGAGGCTCATGGGCTCTAAAGCACAGTCTCAGTAGTTCTCACCTGGAACCTTCTCTGATCAGGGATGGAACCTGCCAATGTCCCCTGCATTGGCAGGTAGATTCTATCCACTGTGCCACCAGGGAAGTTCCAAGATCATTTGTTATTGAAGAGACAAAGTTGAGACCATATGAAATTCAAAATCTTGCAGGAATTTTGAAAAGGTCTTTAGATAATTAGGAGATTAAATCTCCTGTGGAGCTTTTCCTTTAGTGTTGAGGACCTATTTAGAGTATGGAACTCAAAATTTTTAGTGATTCTCTGGTATTTTATTGAATGGGAATTACCCAGGCAGAATGCTGCTGCTGCTGCTAAGTCGCTTCAGTCGTGTCCAACTCTGTGCGACCCCATAGACGGCAGCCCACCAGGCTCCCCCGTCCCTGGGATTCTCCAGGCAAGAACACTGGAGTGGGTTGCCATTTCCTTCTCCAATGCATGAAAGTGAAAAGTGAAAGTGAAGTTGCTCAGTTATGTCCAACTCTTAGCGACCCCATGGACTGCAGCCCACCAGGCTCCTCCATCCATGGGATTTTCCAGGCAAGAGTACTGGAATGGGGTGCCATTGCCTTCTCTGAGCCAGGCAGAATAGACAGATGATATTATGATTCCTCAGAGAGAAATTTGGTGTTTTGGAAAATGTATTATTGAAGTGATGGGCCGTGACATTCCCTACACAGTGCAAAGAAAATGAGGATTATAATAGCACTATGGTGGAAGTATGGATGGCTTGGAAGTTTCTATGAGGCCAGAGAGAAGATGCAGTGCAGCCAAAAAAGAGAACAAGTGGAAGTATACCTACTGTGTTTATAAAGTGGGAAGTCTGACTTTTTGCCTTTGTAGAAAGCAAGAATCTCAGGTAACAATAAATTCAAGGTATGTGATTGAGATATGGAAACGATGGATTAGATGTTTGCTAGTTTATGCCCACAAACATGGAATCATCTTGAATTAGAGCAGGGATAAGAGTTAATGTTTTATTCCTTTTTTTAAAAAAAAATTTTAGCCATGCCATATAGCATGTGGGATCTTAGTTCTCCGACCAGGGTTCGAACTCATACCCCCTGCATTGGAAGTGCAGAATCTTAACCACTGGACCACCAGAAGAGTCCAGGGATAGAGTTAAAATGAAGAATGGGTGAGTGAGTCAAGTCTATGTTTGGTACTAATTCAAGGGAGAAGACAGTAAAGTGCCTCAGAGGAGATGGATTTTTTTTTTTTTTTTTTTGATATGGGTAATATGGTTTGGTAATGATAATGTGAAGGATGGGCTTCTCAGGTGGCTCAGTAGTAAAGAATCCTGCCAAGCAGGAGATGCCGGTTCAATTCCTAGGTCAGGAAGATCCCCTGGAGAAGGAAATGGCAACCCACTCCAGTGTTCTTGTCTGGGGAATCCCAGGGATGGAGGAGCCTGGTAGGCTGCCGTCTATGGGGTCGCACAGAGTCGGACACGACTGAAGCAACTTAGCAGTAGCAGCAACCAGTATTCTTGCCTAGAAATCCCATGGACAGGGGAAGCCTGGCGGGCAGCAGTCCATGGGCTCGCAAAGAGTGGGACACAACTTAGTGACTAAACAACAATGTGAAGGATGTATGTTAGGGATGGGAGAGACCAAGAGCAGCCCTCATATTGCTGTGAGGTTATGCATGGCGTGCAGAACAAAGACCCAGGATCAAAGAGGGCTTGAGTCTGACAGGAGCACACACAGAATGCACAATGATCAAATTGTCCTAAGAGCAAAGGAGAAACAGAAAGCTTGTGAATTCTTTTGTTAATATTTCTTTATTCCAGAGCCCTGTCTGGAGTGGATCACAGAAGCAATAAGAGGAGCTTCCAGATTCTCCTGGTTGCTATCTGAGCATACTTACGACTCATAGACTTACAAAATGGCAGCCCCACATCTGTCCACTATATTTGGTAAGTCCCTAGGGTAGAGTCACTTCACCAGGATTGGGTGGGCTCAGCACTCTAGAGCGGGCTCAAAATAAAGAAGTTGAGGAGTCACAGGGAACTGGAAGAAGGGCTGCAATGAAAGGAGGCGGGTATGGAGCTCTTTGAACCCTTGGAGCCCCAGAATTGTTCATGTCAGATTCGGTGCCCTTTGGGATTTTAGAGGAAGGACATATATGCCTGATGGGGAGAGGGAAGAAAATTTAAGGGTGGTACTTCTTTATTTCATCGATTTGTTTTATAAAGCTGGGAAAGATAACAACTCAACCTTTGTGAATTTCAGTTTCCTTGTTAAGAAAATTGAGAAGATAAACCCATTTCTCATGGGTATCAAAGCACCCTATTCTCTTTTTTTAATCAAAGTGCAGTCGATTTACAGTGTTGTATTAGTGTATACCAAAGTGATTCAGTGATACATGATTTCTTTTTCCTATGCTTTTTCATTATGCTGTGCTTTAAAGTAGGACCTTGTTTGTTGTTCATTTACTTTATATATAGTGGTTTGTATCCTTTAATCCTAGACTCCTAATTTATCCCTCCCCAACCCCTTTTCCTCTTTGGTAACCATAAGTTTGTTTTCTATATCTATGAGTCTGCTTTTGTTTCATAAATAAGTTTGTGTCATATTTTAGATTCCACATGTAAATGACATCATATGATATTTGTCTTTTTGTTTCTGACTTACTTAATATGATCTCTAGGCTCATCCATGTTGCTGCAAATGGCATTATTTCATTCTTTTTCACGGCTGAGTAGTATTCCATTGTAGATACTACCACATCTTTATCCATTCGTCTGTCAGTGGACATTTAGGTTGCTTCCATGTCCTGGCTGTTGTGAGTAGAAAGCATCTATTTTCTGACTCTGGTGGAGCTACTGTGTGTGTGTGTGACTCAAGTGATGTCAGACAACTTCTACGCTTGAAAACACTGCGATAATATATATGCCTACATGCTCATGTCATCCTCTCCTCTCATTCTGCCTGTTCTAGACCCTTCCTGTGCCCATGAAAGGATCACAGAGATGGGAAACTTCCCCTCTTGGTTACAGGTGAGTCAAGAATTATTTTCTTTCTCCTAAAATGCAGTCCTGTCCCTTGGGGTGAATGCATCTCCTTCAGTACTCTGGAGCCTCACAACTCAACCTGCATTTTGGAACTTCTGATAGTGGTTCAAGGACTTTTAAAAAAATTATTCTACCCCACTACTTAACAGTTTTTTTTTTTTTTTTTCAGGATTCTCTTCTGCTTAGTGCTGTTAGTAAAAGAAGTAAAAACTAAAAGAAAATAAAAATAAGAAAAAAAAAAAGAAAAAAGAAAAAGTTAGAAAATTTTTCAATAAAAAGAAAAATATAATAGTGTCTTAGTCTCAAAAATGATGCTTTGAAATGTGGCACTGGAAAAGATTCTTGAGAGTCCCTTGGACTGCAAGAAGATCAAACCAGTCAATCCTAAAGGAAATTGCAGGGGTCCAGCCCCGGCTGATCCAGGGTATTCGAAGGAGAGATGGCATAGGCAACCTATTTATTTAAATATTTATCAAAGATATAAAGAGTAATAGGATGAGGATAGCTCAGTGAGGAAATTCAGTGGAGAAAAGCAGCTGAAATAAGGATAGCTCAGTAGGAAAATTCAGTGAAGAAAAGAGGCTGAGTAGCTTGGTTTACGCGGGAGACCAATAAAACTTCAAGACAAAAAGTTTGCACCACTTATGTAGGCCGCAGGCGTCCTTCTGTTCTCCCGAAGGAGAGGAGACACTGAGGCCTCCCTGGTCGGATCTTAGAAGCCCAGGCATAGTTAGCAAGCATGGCGGGTTCCGCGCTCCAGATGGAGACTCAGCCAGAATTTGGGAGAGAGAGCGACATGGGGAGACCAAGTTTGGGTGAACAAGGCCCACACTTTATTTTCCAAAGTAGTTTTTATACCTTAAGTTATGCATAGAGGATAATGGGGGAAGGGGTAGAGTCAGGCAGCAAGCCAGGCTTTCTTCCTGCAAACTTATCATATGCAAAAGCTTAGGTGATTTGCATCATCTTCTGGCCCGGAGGCCTGTTAACATTTTAAGACCTTTTCTTCAGAAAACTTATTTTTCTCTAAAGGTGATTGGTCAGGAGCCACCCTCCAAAAGCATTAGATAAAGTTGCATTTCTACAGAGCAAAGGTGTGGTAGGCTATAACAAGAAAAAGAATTAACTCAAGGGTCCCAGGTTACAAACATTAAAGCTACTACTTACACCAATTATATTAATCAATACACTGCCAGGGACACAGCAGGTAAGGGATATGGAAACTTAGCAGCAAACATTGGCCCAACAAGTGAAAATCCCTTCACCAATACAGTTTCTAATCAATCTTTTAACTACTCAAAAGAATCTGTGTTTAGACAGTTTAGAACATCTCCTGCCTCTCACAGTTGGGAGGCTCTGAACAATCACATGTGGCCTGAAAAACCTATTCAGGCAGGCTAGAGGATTTCCAAAGGAGTTTGTAGGTTAAACACTGTCACACCCAGGAATTATTAACTGGAACTGTAAGCTAACTCTTTTTTCAGAGAGAGGTAGTGGGGGACAGCCCCCCGTAAAGTCAGAGGTGTAGGTGAAAGCACAAAGCAGAAAGTAGGCAGACTCTGGTTTTGGGGCTAGATGCTCGAGAATTTCCAGGGGGACTCCTGAAGCTCGATCCCGCCTTTGCGTATGCCGAGCCTCCTTCCTCATGACCTTTGTCATGGGCGGAGTTCCTCACGCTGGCTCCTGGCAGTGATAGAATTCCAGTTGAGCTATTCCAGATCCTGAAAGATGATGTTGTGGAAAGTGCTGCACTCAATATGCAATATGCAATATGCACTCAATATGCAATATGCCGGCTCCCGGCAGGAAATCAATCCTGAACATTCATTGAAAGTGAAAGTCACTCAGTCGTGTCTGACTCTTTGCAACCCCATGGACTGTACAGTCTATGAAGTTCTCCAGGCCAGAATACTAGACTGGGTAGCCTTTCCCTTCTCCAGGGGATCTTCCCAACCCAGGGATTGAACTCAGGTCTCCTGCATTGCAGGTGGATTCTTTACCAGCTGAGCCACAAGGGAAGCCCCATTCATTGAAGGAACTGATGCTAAAACTGAAGCTCCAATACTTTGGCTACCTGATACAAAGAACCAAGTCATTGGAAAAGACTCTAATGCTGGGAAAGATTGAAGGCAGAAGGAGAAGAGGGCAACAGAGGATGAGATGGTTAGATAGCATCATCAACTCAGTGGACATGAACTTGAGAAAACTCCAGGAGATAGTGAAGGACAGGGAAGCCCGGTGCTACAGCGCATGGGTTTGCAAAGAGTTGGACACAGCTTAGCAACTGAACAACAACAGCGTCAAAAATAATAATAATTTTGAAAAATATTTTTTTTCGTTTAGGAAGTATTTCTTTCATTCTTGCAACGTGTTCAGGTCTCTATTTGACACTGAAGATAGAAGAGAATGATTGTGGAAGTTCTCAGGCTAGGAGTAGAGAGATACATTTCATCATAAATTCTTGAGATTCCTTAAGGAGTGAGCATGAATAGAGAAGCACAGATTCTGAGAACTGAGTTTTGTTTTGTTTTAGCCATGCTGTGCCACATGTGGGACCCTAGTTCCCCAACTAGGTATTGAACCCATGACCCCTGAATTGGGAGTGGGAATTCTTAAACATTAGACCGCCAAGGAAGTCCTTGAATCCTGGATTAAATGAAGAGTCCTCAGAATCTAGACTTATGAAAGTAAAATAAAGACCATGAAGTAAACAGGTCTTTCATCTCCAGTACTGTTAACCAGAACACTGTGGAATTGGTGACTGGTTGACATGAGATGTGTTGTTATTTTAGAACTCAATCACCTTTGAGGATGTGGCCATAAACTTCACCCAGAAGGAGTGGGCATTGCTGAATTCATCTCAGAGAATGCTATACAAAGATGTGATGCTGGAGAACTATAGAAACTTGGCTTCACTGGGTAAGGTTGACACAATCCCTTGATTTATTTTATTGAGTTTGAGCATGGATTTCTTGGGTGATACAGATACAGGCTTTTTAAAAATTCATTCATTCATGTATTTATGGCTGTGCTGGGTCTTCGCTGTGCATGGGCTTTTCTCTAGTTGGAGCAAGCAGGGGCTACTCTTCATTCCCCTAGAGTTGTAGGTGCAAGGGCTCAGTACTTATGGCACTTGGGCTTAGCTGTTCCAAGGTATATGGGGTCTTCCTGAACCAGGGTTGAACCTGTGTTCCCTGCATTGGCAGGTGAATTCCCAGCCACTAGACCACCAAGGAAGTCCCTGTAGGTTTTTATTTTTAAGAAAAATAGCCATATTGAGGTATAATTCATATACTATAATTCATTCATTTAAAGTGTACAAAATTAAGCTTTTTAAAGTGTTTTTTTTTATTTTAGAGTTGTGCAACAATCACCACTGTCTAATTCCAGAACATTTTCATCAACTTGCCTACAGGGCGTTTCATTCCTTTCTGCCTTCAGTCCCTGACAACTCACCTGCTTTCGTTTTCTATAGATTTCCCTATTCAGCATTTCATATTAGTGGAATCATACCATGTGTTGTCTTTTGTGACTTACTTTTTTTCACTTAGCATAATGTTCTCAGGGTTCATCCATGTTGTAGTATATGTCAGTACTTGTAGCCTATTCATTGCTGAATAATATTCTCTTGCATAGATTTACCATATTTTGTTTATCCATCAGTTGATGGACATTTGGATTTTTAACACTTGTTATTACAAATTATGGGCTTCCCAGGTGGCTCAGTAGTAAAGAATCCTCCTGTTAGTGCAGGAGACGCAAGAGATGTGGGTTCAATCCCTGAGTCCAGAAGATCCTTTGGAGAAGGAAAAGCAAACTACTCCAGTATTCTTACCTGAAGAATTCCACGGACAGAGGAGCCTGATGGGCTACAGTCTCAGTCAGACACGACTTAACAACAAAACAACAACCACATTACAAATAATGCTGTTACAAACATTCATATACAGGTTTTTGTGTGGACAGATGTTGTCATTTATCTTGGGTATATGCCCAAGAGTAAAATTGCTGGGTTATTTGATAACCTCATACTTTACATTTTTAGACACTGCCAAACTGTTTTCCAAACTGGCTTTGTCATTTTACATTCTCTGCAGTAATATATGTTGATTCCAAATTCTCCGTATTTTCTTACCGACACTTATTTCCTGGTTTTTGATTATAGTCATCCTAGTAGTTGTGAAATGGAATTTCATTGTGCTTTAGATTTGTATTTCCCCAATGATTAAAATGCTGAGCCCACATCCTCTGCATTGGAAGGTGGATTATTAACCACTGGACCACCAGGGAAATCCCAACTTGCCTAATGCTTTGCTTGATCTCCTAACACTAGGTTATGGTGAAGAAAAATACAGCATTTGTTGCAGGGTGCCAAACAAGAGAGTGGGAGAAAAGCCTCAGATCCACTCCAAATTGGTCTTTGAATTAGGTTTTTTTTTTTTTTTTTTAAGAGAAATAAAAAAGAGAATGGGATTAATTAATCATTATCTTGTGACATTCCTCTGACTTTTCTTAATCATAGTTTTGGGAGTCAGGATGTCTCTGGTTTAAGATTCTGTGGCCAGGTGGTCCATGACTTCAGGATCAGTTAGCTCATCTTGCTCTGGAGGAAAGAAACCTGAGTTTGTACACTAATGATGATATCCATAATAGCAGTTTTAGTACATTAATGATGCTACTAAAAATGGCAATTTTAGTCATCTGACTGATTACTGTTCAGTTAGCATAGGATTGAGGTCAGAGGGGATAAAAGAACAGGAATAAAGTTTTGGATAGCATGATTAATCATAAACTTGGTAAAGGAACTCAGTTTTAAGGAAATTTGGTTTCATTGCTGGCTTTTATTGTTTTCTTGTTGGTGCTTATTTGTTTAGTGACTTTACTAGATGAATTCCACAGATTCTGTATTCCCTGCAGTGTGCAGCCACAGTTTTCTTTTTTTTTTTTAAGTACTTAATTTTTAAAAGCCTGGCTTTTGGGAAGTCACTAGCTGGTCATTATAATTTAGTAGTCCACCAATGATTGGTAAAAAGATTTTCGTAAGTGCCTTGCCTGTATCTTTTTTTTTCATTTGTTTTGTTTTAAAAAGATGTATTAATTTATTGGCTATGGTGGGTCTTTGTTGCTATATGTGGGCTTTCTCTAGTTGTGGTGAGTGGGGCCAATTTTTGTCGTAGTGGATTTCTCAGTATGGTGGCTTCTGTTGTACAGCACAGGCTCTTGAGTGCTCCAGTTTTGGTAGTTGGAGCATGTGGACTCAGTTGATGCTTGCAGCTCGCTGGCTCAGAGCCCTCAGGTTTAGTTATTCTGTGACATGTGGTATCTTCCCAAACCAGGGATTGAACCAGTGTCCCCTGCATTGCAAGGTGGATTCTTAACCACTGGACCACCCTTTATCTGTTCCACGTCTTGCCAGGGGGACCTATGGGAAAAGTCACAGCTTTAAGCTTCAGGCAACTTATAAGACAGGCTTAGCTTTCTCTTCCTGCTTAGACTTGGAGAGGGTCTTAAAGTCCACCAAAGGACTTGGGGCTTAATCTTTCCTAGATATTTCCTGAGCATGTGCATAGCCTTGCTGATGCACACAGCCTTTTAGATCGTCAGGAATTTGTTGGGAGCTTTTCAAAGTTCCCTGTGACTGTCTAGTTCTTACTCTTCTTTAAAACTCCCAGCCCGTCTTCCATTCTCCCCAAGTGAAATCAGAGCCTTAAGCATCTGGGAATGTTACTGCTGCTGCTGCCAAGTCACTTGAGTCGTGTCCACCTCTGTGCGACCCCATAGACGGCAGCCCACCAGGCTTCCCTATTACTAGCAGGTTGCAAGTATTTGAATAATGCCTTGAGGTTAAGGACTTTTTTTTTAGTCTGTTCATCTAGGCTCTGAGTAAATCAAATAGCCACACAACCCTAAGTATGGAGATTTTCTAAGGAGTTGCAAGTTTAGAAAACAAAAATATTGACTCTGTTCTATGGTTCTTTTAACAGAGCTCCCAAAGAGGTCAGACCACCTCTCTGTTGACTGCAGAGCTTCTGGCATTGGCCGCTATGCCACTGAGCTAGGGAGAGTGAAGGAATGAAATAATTCTTTTTTAAGTTTTATTTATTTATTTGGCTGCATTGGGTCTTAGTTGCAGCACGAGGGATCTTTTGTTGCATCTCACAGACTCTGTAGTTGCAGTGTACAGGCTTAGGTACTCTGCAGCATGTGGAATCTTAGTTCCCTGACTAGGGATCTAACTGCATATCCTATATTGCAAGGTGAATTCTTAACCACTGGACCCTCAGGGAAGTCCCCGGTGGGGCTTCTTAAAAGAGCCTTAAAATGTCAAATATCCTGTTCTCTTACCAAGGTTCAATGATTTCTCTAGACAGTTTTCCATTTGTGGAAAGTTGATCTCCCAAATGCTTTACTTTTGCTTTCTCTGTTAGAAGTTTGTCATCATTTTGCTCTCTGTAATGTCACAATAATCAATCTTCAGAACCTCAAAGACCAAGTTCTTGCCACAGTTTGATGATAGTTTTTGTTATACACTGCATGGCCCTCTCATATATATCATCCCCAATTATAGGACATCAACTCTGCAAACCTCTCATCACCCATCTGGAGCAGGAAGATGAAATGAAGATAGTAGAGCGAAGAATTCACCAAAATACCTGTTCATGTGAGCACAAGGCATATATGAATGTCTTGCCTACAAGATCTGTTGGGGGTGAAGGAAAAGGTGCATTATGAAATGTCAATCAGGAGACTTTAAGAAATAACCCCTTTTGTTTAAGGAGAAAGCAGAGACCCTTTGGTGTGAGCTTCCTTATATAGTTTCAGTTCATTTCAGTTGCTCAGTCATGTCCGACTCTTCGTGACCCCATGAACTGCAGCACACCAGGCCTCCCTGTCCATCACCAACTCCTGGAGTTCACCCAAACTCATGTCCATCGAGTCGATGATGCCATCCAGCCATCTCATCCTCTGTCGTCCCCTTCTCCTCCTGCCCCCAATCCCTCCCAGCATCCAAGTCTTTTCCAATGAGTCAACTCTTCGCATGAGGTGGCCAAAGTATTGGAGTTTCAGCTTTAGCATCAGTCTGTAGTTTCAGCTTTCCCTAATCTTTCACTTTTTGCCTTTCATTTCATACTTTCCTGTGCTCTGAAAGATCTGTCTTGATTTTTAATATTTACATTTCGAATCATTGTCTGATTCTTCCCATTTTGCATAGGTAATAATGGCTTGTCAACAACATGGCTTTCAATCAAGACAGAATGATTCATTAGTAAATTATGTGAAATCCTAAACCATGTAAATGTCATTGGTTTCACTGTAAATAGATTTTTCTTTCATATTGTCTCCCTAAGTCTAGGATCAATATTTGAAGAGAAATCCACATGGGGCTTACTATTTTGGTCATCATCCCACAATTTTATTTAATTAATTATTTTTTATTGGTGTAATAGTTAATTTACAGTCCTGTGTTAGTTTCTGCTGTACAGCAAAGTCAGTCATAGATATATCCACTCTTAGATTCTATTTGCATATAAGTCATCAGAGAGTATTGAATAGAGTTCTCTGTTCTATACATTCCACCATTTTATTAGAAACATGAGGTTACGTTTCCCATTTGTTTCAGATTGGGATTGGGCATTACCTGTTTTTGTCAATATATGGTCACCATGTCTTTTCCAAAACTCTTCCCTACTTTGTTCAGATGAGATGATTCTCCTTAAAACCAAACGACCACAGCAAGAACAAGGTATTTTGGAGAAATATACACTCAATGGCAAGAAGGTAAGATTCACATGGAATAATTTCTTGTCCTCACCTTAGAAGTCCAGAATTCTATACGATAGAAAAGAACTAGAGCAGGGTTCTCCAATCCCTGGGCCATGGACTGCTACCAGTCTGCACAGCAGGAGGTATGTGATGGGTGACCCCATTGCTCACATTGCCACCTGAACTCTGCATCCTGTCAGATTAGTGGCAGCATAATAAATATAATTCACTTGAATCATCCCAAAACCATCCCCACCCCCATCCATGGAAAAATTGTCTTTCACGAAAACCAGTCTCTGGTGCCAAAAAGGTTGGGGACTGCTAGATTATAGGGTAATCCAAGTGGTATCACACTTATTTCACCAACAGAAAGCAGAAGCTACTGTTAAATTTTCATTTGAAGGAAACTCATAACTTAGCTCCAAAAATGGTTTCAGAGAATCACTAATGTAAATATTTGCATAATGTAATTAGATATTAAATGTTTAAGATATCATTCACCCTAAGGCAATTTTATCTTAAATCTGTTGAAGAAACTTTAGTGGGATCTATCTGGTATAGCAATCTGCTTATTCAAGCTAATAAATTCAGTCAGAAACTGTGCATATTCACTGAGAAAATATGAAACTCTCATGCTAATAAAGTGCTTGTTAGACATGTCAGAATTTATGCTGGGGGAGAGTCTCAGTCATGAACATGATAAATCTCGTGATCATAATTCGTATTTTAATTATTAGGAACAAACTCTTGGAGGAAATACCATTCAGTGCAGAGAAATTGTTGAAACCTTGAGTGTGAAATCTAGCATTATTCATAATAAGAGAATTTACCCAGGCAAGAAACTCCATCGATACCCTGACTCTGCAGAAGCCCTTGGTGAATCTTCACATCTTAAGTCACATGAGAGAATTCTTCCTCAGAAAAAATCATACAACTGTGAAACAGATGAAAATTCCTTCATCAGGAGCTCTAACTTAGCCAGCCACAAGAGACAACATACAGGAGAGGGACCCTGTGAATGCAGTGACTGTGGGAAAGTCTTAAATTCAATCTCACATCTTAAGAAGCATGAGACAACTCATATTAGAGAGAAACCTTTTGAGTGTAGTCAGTGTGGTAAAGTATTACAGAGCCATGGGTCCATTAAGTTGCACATGAGAACCCACACTGGAGAAAAACCATTCAAGTGTTATCAGTGCGGGAAATCCTTCAGCTCAAGCTCTTACCTTGCGCGTCACAAGAGAATTCATACTGGAGAGAAGCCCTATGAATGCCCTGACTGTGGAAAAACCTTCCGAGATAGCTCACTTCTCAGACAGCATGCAAGGACTCATTCAGGAGAAAAACCCTACAAATGTAATCAATGCAACAAAACCTTCAGTAGAAACGATAGGCTTACCACACACCAGATAACACATACTGGAGAGAAACCCTATAAGTGCAATGATTGTGGAAGAACCTTTAGTGTTCTCCTATACTTCAAACAACATAAGAGAATCCACACTGGAGAGATAGTCACTGAATGTAGCCTCTGTGGTAAAGCCCTAAAGAGTAAGGCATCTCTAAAGACACACATGAGGATACATACTGGAGAGAAACCTTACAAGTGTAATCAATGTGGGAAAGCTTTTAGGATGAGCTCCAACCTTACCACACATAAGAAAATTCATACAGGAGAGAAACCCTGTAAGTGCAATGACTGTGGGAAAGCCTTCAGGGATCGCTCATGCCTTAAAGAACATGTGAGAATTCACACTGGAGAAAAACCCTTTACATGTAATCAGTGTGGAAGAGCCTTCAGAGTGAAATCTTTCCTCATGTTACATAAGAAAATTCACATGAAAATGAAGTATGAATGTAAGGAATGTGGGAAAACCTTCCGTGGTCTCTTATCTCATGGGAGGCATATGAAAATCCATACCAGAGGCAAGAAACCTTTTAAGTGCAGTGAATGTGGAAAAGCTTTTAGCAGGCATGTTTCCCTTACAGTACACATAAGAACTCATACAGGGGAGAAACCCTATGAGTGTAATCAATGTGGAAAATCCTTCAGTGTAAAATGTAATCTCACTGTGCACAAAAGAATACATACTGGAGAAAAACTCTATAATTGCAAGATCTGTGGGCTCAGTTTCAGTAAACCCTTACCCTTTCAGCGTCACGAGAGAACTCATGCTCAATAAGTCCCTTTTGATGACATCCATGTAAAGTAGCTTTCAGGGAACTCTCAATCTTTAAGACATGCAACAGAACGCTAAGTGGAAAGAACTGGTTTTGAATAATGTGAGAAAGCCTCTGAATAATGCATATATGGGAGAAGCCTAAGTTATGCAATGATTGTGAGAATTTTTTTATTCATTCATTATCCCTTAGAGAATATGTAGTAATGCTGAAAGATAATGTTTTAATATCTTCAAGACTTGTTACTTGAGAAAAATAAAAACCTAATGTTTTAAGCCACCATGTTTTCTGTGTATTTGTTCTTTTGTTTTCCGTGCATATGTGTGTGTGGTGGTGATGGTGGTGGTGGTGGTGGTGATGTGTGCTAGGTTACTTCAGTCATGTCCAACTCTTTGCAACCCTATGGACCCTGTGGTGGTGGTAGGGAGTTGTTGTTGTTGTTGTTTTCTCCCAGTTGCTGTAATCACTAACCAATATAGTCCACAGATGGTCAGTTTTTAAAAATAACTTTTACATATGGTAACAAAATTAAAAAACTATTTAGGTTGGGGATATAGGTTTGATAGATATTTGTGTGCATGCTTAGTCACTCAGTCATGTCCAACTCTTTGCAAACCCATGGACTGTAGTCCACCAGATTCCTCTGTCCATGATATTCTCCAGGCAAGAATACTAGAAGAGTAGCCATTCTTTAGGGGATCTTCCCAACCCAGGGATCGAACCTAGGTCTCCAGGATTGCAGGTGGATTCTTTACCTGCAATCACTATTAAGAGGAAGCCCCTTAGTAGATGTTTGCCTATTAGATAAAGCTCTTAAGTTGTGCTTACAAATCACCTGCGTACCTCTACATTTCTTGTCTCCTATCACGTCCTGCACGAGGTCTGTAGTGAGTCTTCCCATGAAGACTGCAGGTGGTTCAATTCTTGGAATTATGAACTTTTCACAACACATTTTGTTTATACATTTAACATATATGAGAACGAACAAATGCATGAATCTTTACAAGGTAAAATACCTCTGGGACAGGGAGGCCTGGCATCCTGGTGTGCTGCAGTCCACGGTGTCACAGAGTCAGACACAACTTAGTGACTGAACAACAGCAGAATACCTCAGTATTAACTATTGCAAGCTCTGATCAAGATAATAGAATATTAAGGGCACTACTAATAACTCTGATTCTTGCCATCGGAATGTAGGTACTCTATGGAATCATGTATTTTTAATTCTTTTTAAAAATTGAAGTACAGTTGATTTACAGTGTTGTTTTGGGTGTTCAGCAAAGTGACTCAGTAATACATATATATGTATGTTGTTGTTCAGTCGCTAAGTCACATCTGACTCTGCGTGTCTGACTGTAGCCCACCAGGCTCCTCTGTCCATGGGCTTTCCCAAGCAAGAATATTGGAGTGGGTTGGCATTTCCTTCTCCAGGGGATCTTCCTGATTGAGGGATCGAACCCGAGTCTCCTGCATTGGCAAGTGGATTCTTCACTACTGAGCCACCAAGGAAGCCCATACATACATATATATATATACACACACACATTCTTTTTCATATTCCTTTCCATTATGGTGTATTAAGTTCAATTCAGTCGCTCAGTCATGTCTGACTCTTTGCCAGGCCTCCCTGTCCATTACCAACTCCCGGAGTCCACCCAAACCCATGTCCATTGAATCAGTGATGCCATACAACCATCTCATCCTCTGTCATCCCCTTCTCCTCCTGCCTTCAGTCTTTCCCAGTCAGGGTCTTTTCCAATGAATTATTACAGGACATTGAATATAGTCCCCTGTACTATACAGTAGGACCTTGTTGTTTATTTTATATATATAGTAGTGTGTATCTGCTAACCCCAGTATACTAATTTATTCCTTCCTCACCCCCTTTTCCCATTCGGTAGCCATGAGTTTGTTTTCTATGTCTGA
This sequence comes from Bos indicus, assembly GCF_029378745.1. Lineage (NCBI taxonomy): Eukaryota > Metazoa > Chordata > Mammalia > Artiodactyla > Bovidae > Bos > Bos indicus. The sequence goes on along the minus strand of NC_091766.1, from coordinate 13,301,701 downwards.
GTCTGTTTATGTTTTCTAAGTAAGTTCATTTGTGTCTTTTTTTTTTTTTTGACCGCACTGTGCAGCTTGCAGGATCTTAGTTCCTTGGCCAGGGATCAAAACCAGGCCCTAAAAAAAGAACAAGAAACCAGGTCCTGGCAGTGAAGCACAGAGTCCTAACCACTGGACGCCCAGGGAATCCCCTAGAAACATGTATTTTAAAAACAACTTTGTTGAGATATAATTCACATACCAAAAAGCTCACCCATTCAAAGTGTACAATTCACTGACTTTAAGTTACATGTACTCTTGTGCCTGATATCACATGTTGTCATTTGTGCCTGGCTTCTGCTCAGCATTACATTTTTGAGATACATTTTTGCTGTTATATCTAGCCAGAGTTTATTTTCATTGTTCTATAGTTTTCCATAGAATGAATTTGTACACTATATTGTTCAACTGTTTTGGACATTTTATCTGTTTATAGCTGGGATATTTTACAAATAGTTCTGCAATGTACATTCTTATACATGTCTTTTGATTCACAACTACATATTTTTGTTGGGTATGTATTAAGGATTAGGTATGGCAAGGAGTCAGACACAATGCGTGACTGAACTAAACTGAACTGATGGTAGTGTTTATTTCACAACTACCATGCAGTTTTCCAAAATAATTGCACCAAATTTCATTCCTGCTCTCTTGCCAATATTTCACGTTGTCTCTTTTATTTGGACCATTTTGATGAGTATGTAGGGCCATATTTTGGTTTTTCTCCGTTTTAAAAACTTTTATATTGAACTACTTTTACACTAGAGAAGGACTTCCCAGATGGTGCAATGGTAAAGAATCCACCTGCCAATGCAGGAGATGCTAGAGACTTGGGTTCAACTCCTGGGTCAGGAAGATCCCCTGGAGAAGGAAATGGCAACCCACTCCAGTATTCTTGCCTGGAGAATCTCATGGACAGAGGAGCCTGGTGGGCTGCCGTCTGTGGGGTCGCACAGAGTCGGACCTGACCGAAGCGACTTAGCAGCAGCAGCCAGTATTTTTGCCTGAAGAATTCCATGGACAGAGGAGCCTCATGGGCTACAGTATGGGTCACAAAGAGACACAACTGAGCAACTAACACACGTATCTCTCAGTTAAGTTCAGTCACTCAGTCATGTCCAACTCTTTGCAACCCCTCCAATGAGCAGTTCTTAGCATCAGGTGGCCAAAGTATTGGAACTTCAGCTGCAGGATCAGTCCTTCTAATGAATATTCAGGACTGATTTCCTTCAGGATTGATTGGTGTGATCTCCTTGCTGTGCAAGGGACCTTCAAGAGTCTTCTCCAGTACCACAGTTCAAAAACATCAATTCTTTGGCGCTCAGCTTTCTTTATAGTCCAGCTCTCACATCCATACATGACTACTGGAAAAACCATAGCTTTGATTAGATGGACCTTTGTTGGCAAAGTAATGTCTCTGCTTTTACTGATGCTGTCTAGGTTGGTCATAGCTCTTCTTGCAAGTAACAAGTGTCTTTTAATTTCTTGGCTTCAGTCACCATCTGCAGTGATTTTAGAGCCCCACAAAATAAAGTCAATTACTGTTTCCATCATTTCCCCATCTGTTTGCCATGAAGTGATGGGATCAGATGCCATGATCTTAGTTTTTTGAGTTTTGAGTTTTAAGTCAACTCTTTCACTCTGCTCTTTGACCTTCATCAAGAGGCTCTTTAGTTCCTCTTTGCTTTCTGCCGTAAGGGTGGTGTCATCTTCATATCAGAGGTTATTGATATTTCTCTCAGCAATCTTGATTCCAACTCATGCTTCATCCAGTTCAGCATTTCGCATGATGTACTCTGCATATAAGTTAAATAAATAGGGTGACAATATACAGCCTTGATGTACTCCTTTCCCAACTTGGAACCAGTCCATTGTTCCAGGTAATGTTCTAACTGTTGCTTCTTGACCTGCATACAGATTTCTCAGCAGGCAGGTTAGGTGGTCTGGTATTCCCATCTTTTGAAGAATTTTCCACAGTTTGTTGTGATCCACACAGTCAAAGGCTTTAGTGTAGTCAATGAAGCAGAAGTAGTTTTTCTAGAATTCTCTTGCTTTTTCTGTGATCCAGTGGATGTTGGCAATTTGATTTCTGGTTCCACTGCTTTTTCTACATCCAGCTTGACCATCTGGAAGTTCTCGGTTCCCGTACTGTTGAAATCTGGCTTGGAGAATTTTGAGCATTACTTTGCTAGCATGTGAGATGAGTGCAATTGTGCAGTAGTTTGAGCATTTTTTGGCATTGCCTTTCTTTAGGATTGGAATGAAAACTGACCTTTTCCAGTCCTGTAGCCAATGCTGAGTTTTCCAAATTTGCTGGCATATTGAGTGCAGCATTTTCACAGCATCGTCTTATCCCTGAGAGTTTCCCAATATTAATGCAGTCAGTTTATTGGTCACTTCTTTCATAATTAGTGCTTTTTCTTATGATTTTTTTTGACCCTTCCTTGTGGCATGTGGGTTCTTAGTTCCCTGAATAGGGATTGAACCCGAGCCTTCTGCATTGGAATCATGGAATGTTAACCACTGGACCACCAGGGAGGAGCCACTGTAATTTTTTTTAAGATTGCTGGCTTATGCCTATTTTTCAGGCAACCTTGAAAAGCTTAAGTAACTATTAAATTTGTTTCCTTGCTACTTTCTTTTGTCTTCATTGCTGTGTGTGGACTTTCTCTAGTTGCAGCAAGCAGGGGCTTCTCTTCATTGCGGAGTGCAGGCTCCTCACTGTGGTGGCTTCTCTTATTGCGGAGCATGGACTCGGCACACAAGCTTCAGTAGTTGCAGCACCTGGGCTCTAGAGTGCAGACTCAGTAGTTTTGGCTCATGGGCTTAGTTGCTCTGTGGCATGTGGAATTTCCCAGACCACGATTGAACCTGTGTCCCCTGCGTTGGCAGGCAGATTCTTAATCATTGGACCACCTGGAAAGTCCCAACCTTGCTACTTCTTTGCTACAATGATACTAACCTCGTACATGCAGACTTTAATTAAAAAAGCAGAAAATTTTCTTGTGACTTTGTAAAGATCCCATGACACATTCTATCCATCACTGAGTCTCTGTCCCCATGGAGACTAAGGCACTCTGGTTCTCTAGTCCTTTAGTGATTTTGGCTCATAGAAGGCTGGGAATTAGTCTGTGGAGAAGCCCATCAGTTCCCTTCAGGTTAGACCCAAGATTCAAGAATGAGAAGCTCTGGAGGTTAGAGGAAATGTGGGGGGGGGGGGGGGGGGGGAGGAATGACATATACCTGTCTGTCCTCTCAGGGTCAGGAAGTCAGCCATGCAGGAGTTCTCCCTTCTAAGATCTGTGCTCCTTAAGGATTTGAACTGCCTAAGGGAAGAAGTGATGGTACACATTTGGCTAATGAGAAGCTTTGAAAATTGAGCACCACCACCCCCCACCCCCACCCACACACACACACACTCCTCTGGGCCACAGAGACTGCAGACGGTTCACCTGTGAACAGCACTACTTAGCTCAGGAAACAGCGCACTTGAGTCTCCTGGGATGATCCCTCTTGTCCTGGAGCCAGTTGCCTTACTTAGGCCATCTACCCTTTGTGGGGGCAGATCTTCTGTCTCCATCCTTCAATATCCAGAAGAAAGGTAGATGAGTACATTGATAGCTCCAAGGTAATCTGAAGTGCCCAATAAATGCAGTGAGAAAATTGAAGAGTTTTTTTTAATAATTTTATTTATTTATTTTTGGCTGTGCTGGGTCAACAACACAAGAGAAGACTCTACACATGGAATCACCAGATGGTCAACACCAAAATCAGATTGATTATATTCTTTGCAGCCAAAGATGGAGAAGCTCTATACAGTCAGCAAAAACAAGACCAGGACCTGACTGTGGCTCAGATCATGAACTCCTTATTACCAAATTCAGACTTAAATTGAAGAAAGAAGGGAAAACCACTAGACCATTCAGGTATGACCTAAATCAAATCCCTGATGATTATACAGTGGAAGTGAGAAATAGATTTAAGGGCCTAGATCTGATTGATAGAGTGCCTGATGAACTATGGACGGAGGTTCGTGACATTGTATAGGAGACAGGGATCAAGACCATCCCCATGGAAAAGAAATGCCAAAAAGCAAAATGGCTGTCTGAGGAGGCCTTACAAATAGCTGTGAAAAGAAGAGAAGTGAAAAGCAAAGGAGAAAAGGAAAGATATAAGCATCTGAATGCAGAGTTCCAAAGAATAGCAAGGAGAGATAAGAAAGCCTTCTTCAGTGATCAATGCAAAGAAATAGAGGAAAACAACAGAATGGGAAAGACTAGAGATCTCTTCAAGAAAATTAGAGATACCAAGGGAACATTTCATGCAAAGATGGGCTCGATAAAGGATAGAAGTGGTGTGGACCTAACAGAAGCAGAAGATACTAAGAAGAGGTGGCAAGAATACACAGAAGAACTGTACAAAAAATATCTTCATGACCAATATAATCACAGTGGTTTGATCACTCACCTAGAGCCAGACATCCTGGAATGTGAAGTCAAGTGGGCTTTAGAAAGGAACAAAGCTAGTGGAGGTGATGGAATTCCAGTTGAGCTATTTCAAATCCTGAAAGATGATGCTGTGAAAGTGCTGCACTCAATATGCCAGCAAATTTGGAAAACTCAGCAGTGGCCACAGGACTGGAAAAGGTCAGTTTTCATTCCAATCCCAAAGAAAGGCAATGCCAAAGAATGCTCAAACTAGCACACAACTGCACTCATCTCACATGCTACCAAAGTAATGCTCAAAATTCTCCAAGCCAGGCTTCAGCAATATGTGAACCGTGAACTTCCAGATGTGCAAGCTGGTTTTAGAAAAGGCCGAGGAACCAGAGATCAAATTGCCAACATCCACTAGATCATGGAAAAAGCAAGAGAATTCCAGAAAAACATCTATTTCTGCTTTATTGACTATGCCAAAGCCTTTGACTGTGTGAATCACAATAAACTGTGGAAAATTCTGGAAGAGATGGGAATACGAGACCATCTGATCTGCCTCTTAAGAAATTTGTATGCAGGTCAGGAAGCAACAGTTAGAACTGGACATGGAACAACAGACTGGTTCCAAATAGGAAAAGGAGTTCGTCAAGGCTGTATATTGTCACCCTGTTTGTTTAACTTATATGCAGAGTACATCACGAGAAATGCTGGACTGGAAGAAACACAAGCTGGAATCAAGATTGCTGGGAGAAATATCAATAACCTCAGATATGCAGATGACACCACCCATATGGCAGAAAGTGAAGAGGAAGTAAAGAGACTCTTGATGAAAGTGAAAGTGTAGAGTGAAAAAGTTGGCTTAAAGCTCAACATTCAGGAAAGTAAGATCATGGCATCCGGTCCCATCACTGCATGGGAAATAGATGGGGAAACAGTGGAAACAGTGTCACACTTTATTTTTCTGGGCTCCAAAATCACTGCAGATGGTGACTGCAGCCATGAAATTAAAAGACACTTACTCCTTGGAAGGAAAGTTATGACCAACCTAGATAGCATATTCAAAAGCAGAGACATTACTTTGCCAACAAAGGTTCATCTAGTCAAGGCTATGGTTTTTCCAGTGGTCATGTACGGATGTGAGAGTTGGACTGTGAAGGAGGCTGAGCGCCGAAGAATTGATGCTTTTGAACTGTGGTGTTGGAGAAGACTCTTGAGTGTCCCTTGGACTGTAAGGAGATCCAACCAGTCCATTCTAAAGGAGATCAGCCCTGGGTGTTCTTTGGAAGGAATGATGCTAAAGCTGAAACTCCAGTACTTTGGCCACCTCATGCGAAGAGTTGACTCATTGGAAAAGACTCTGATGCTGGGAGGGATTGGGGGCAGGAGGAGAAGGGGACGACAGAGGATGAGATGGCTGGATGGCATCACTGACTTGATGGATATGAGTCTGAGTGAACTCCGGGAGTTGATGATGGACAGGGAGGCCTGGAGTGCTGCGATTCATGGGGTCGCAAAGAGTCGGACATAACTGAGCGACTGATCTGATCTGATCTGATCTGACAAGTTTTTGACTTTGGTATATATATCCTCCCACTTTCATCCAGTTTGCCTTCAGCTTTCATCATTTCTGGCTCTGATCTCCTAAATCCCAGGAACCCACCTGAGCATGAATGAGCCCCTTCAGAAATCTGGCACCTGTTCTATAATTCTCTACCAATTTTTTTGGTAGTGAGTGGGCCTGGAGTGGGGTGAGTTCAGCCTTTTTATTTTCCCATTCCTTGTTCCAGATTTCATTCTTAGAGAATTCAAGTCTTGTCCTCATCTCCTACTTGTGAGAACTCTGGGCAAGAAGGTTGAGACCCACTGGTCTACTTTTCTAGTCGTTCTTTGAAAACCTCCAAGCAAAACATTACAAAATATTTTAAACCATGAAAACAGCACAGTGAGCAGTAAAATAAATAGCCATCCAACCACCTTACAGAATTAATGCAAACCTTTTGTCTTATTGGCCTCAGACACCTTTAAAAAAATTGTGTCAAAGGTAGACATCATTACAGAGCATGCTAGATGCTCAGAAGAAAACTGCCCAGACAGAAGCCGGGAGCTACAAGCTTTCAGAGTGAACAGGGTCTCAGTGCAGTTTCAGGAAAACATATGTGTGTTAGAGCATATGGATATATGAACCTACCTTTTCAACTATAAATTGTAGGAAATCTAAATATAGATGAAGTGAATCAGAAGAGAAAAACAAATACCAGACATTAACGCATGGACGGAGGAGCCTGGTAGGAGGAGCTGGTAGGAGGAGCCTGGTAGGAGGAGCCTCCAAGGGGTCACGAATAGTCAGACACAACTAAGCGCCTTCACTTTCACTTTTCACTTTCATGCATTGGAGAAGGAAATGGCAACCCACTCCAGTGTTCTTGCCTGGAGAATCCCAGGGACAGGGGAGCCTGGTGGGCTGCCGTCTATGGGGTCACACAGAGTCGGACACGACTGAAGCAACTTAGCAGCAGCAGCAGCATGGAATCTGGAAAAATACTACCAATGAACCTTGTGCAGGGCAAGAATAAAGCCACAGCTGTAGAGACGGGACTTGTGGACACAGCAGGGGAAGGAAAGGATGGGACAAATTGAGAGAGTAGCATTGAAACATTGTGTGTGAGTGTATGTGTTAGTTGCTCAGTCATGTCTGACTCTTTGTGACCCCACAGACTGTAGCTTGCCAGGCTCCACTGTCCATGGAATTGTACAGGCAATAATACTGGAGTGAATTAAAAAATGGGCCAAAGAACTAAACAGACATTTCTCCAAAGAAGACATACAGATGGCTAACAAACACATGAAGAGATGCTCAACATCACTCATTATCAGAGAAATGCAAATCAAAACCACAATGAGGCACCATCTCACGCCAGTCAGAATGGCTGCTAGCAAAAAGTCTACAAACAATAAATGCTGGAGAGGGTGTGGAGAAAAGAGAACCCTCTTACACTGTTGGTGGGAATGGAAACTAGTACAGCCACTATGGAGAACAGTGTGGAGATTCCTTAAAAAACTGGAAATAGAACTGCCATATGACCTAGCAATCCCACTGCTGGGCATACACACTGAGAAAACCAGAAGGGAAAGAGACACGTGTACCCCAATGTTCATCGCAGCACTGTTTACACTAGCCAGGACATGGAAGCAACCTAGATGTCCATCAGCAGATGAATGGATAAGAAAGCTGTGGTACATATACACAATGGAGTATTACTCAGCTATTAAAAAAGAATACATTTGAAACAGTTCTAATGAGGTGGATGAAACTGTCTATTATACAGAGTGAAGTAAGTCAGAAAGAAAAACACCAATACGGTATATTAAAGCATATGTATGGAATTTATAAAGATAGTAATGATGACCCTATATATGAGACAGCAAAAGAGACACAGATGGATAGAATAGACTTTTGGACTCTGTGGGAGAAGGCAAGGATGGGATGATTTGAGAGAATAGCACTGAAACATGTATATTACCATATGTGAAATAGATCGCCAGTCCAGGTTCAATGCATGAGACAGGGTGCTCAAGGTCAGTGCACTGGGATGACCCTGAGGGATGGGCTGGGGAAGGAGGTGGGAGGGGTTTCAGGATGGGGGACACATGTACACCCATGGCTGATTCATGTCAATTTACAGCAAAAACCAATATTGTAAAGTAACTAGCCTCCAATTAAAATAAATAAATAAATTAAAAAAAAAAAAAAGAATCCTGGAGTGCATTGGCATTTCCTCCTCCAGGGGATCTTCCCAACCCAGGGATTGAACCCAGGTCTCCCCCATTGCAGGTAGATTCTTTACTATCTAAGCCACCAGGGAAGTCCTGAAACATACATTACCATATGTAAAACAGGTAGCCAGAAGGACGCTGCTGTATAACACAGGGAGCTCAGCTCAGTGCTCCGTGATGACTTAGAGGGATGGGATAGGGGTTTGTGTCTAGGAGGCTCAAGAGAGAGGGGATATATGTATATGAATGGCTGATTAAGGTTTCCCAGGTGGCTCAGCAGTAAAGAATCTGCCTTCAATGCAGAAGACACAGGAGACACTGGTTTAATCCCTGGGTTAATCCATGGCAACCCACTCCAGTATTCTTGCCTGGAGAATCCCATGGATAGAGGAGCCTGGTGGGCTACAGTCCATGGAGTCACAAAGAGTCAGACACTACTGAAGCAACTGAGCACGCATCCATGGCTGATTCACTTTGCTGTACAGCAGAATCTAACACAACATTGTAAAGCAATTATTTTCCATAAAAAAATCATTTAAAATATAGGTCAAATATTTCTGATGAAAATCTAGCACCCAAATTGAGATGTGCTCTAACCATAAAACATACACCAGATTTTGAACTCTTTCTATGAAAAAATAATATAAAATAGCTCACTAATAATTTTTATATTGGTTTCATGTTGAGACAACCTTTTGTATATATTGGGTTAAATAAAATTATATTAAAATAGAAAAATTTAAAGATAAGACGTACACATACACAGGAAGTCCTCTTTCTTATTATTTCCCTCCTGCCTTTCCCAGAGAATACTTGGTGGGCATTCACCATGCTTAGTTTAACACTGTTGTTACGTATGGATGTGTCTCCATAAATACTCTAGGAAACAGAATTGGACATACCCAAATACCCATTGACTCAGAGAAGGCAATGGCACCCGACTCCAGTACTCTTGCCTGGAAAATCCCATGGACGGAGGAGCCTGCTAGGCTGCAGTCCATGGGGTCGCTGAGGGTCGGACACGACTGAGTGATTTCACTTTCACTTTTCACTTTCATGCATTGGAGAAGGAAATGGCAACCCACTCCAGTGTTCTTGCCTGGAGAATCCCAGGGACAGGGGAGCCTGGTGGGCTTCCATTTATGGGGTCGCACAGAGTCGGACATGACTGAAGTGACTTAGCAGCAAATACCCATTGATGTTAGATTGATGTATGTTAAAATCAATGGGCCAGGGGTTAAAATGGGCCAGGACTTCCCTAGTGGCCCAATGGGTCACTTCCAGAACATGGGGCTCAGGTTTGATTCCTGGTCAGGGAACTAAATCCCACATGCCTCATGCAAGTTTGCATGCTACAGCTAAAAAGATCCTCCATGCTGTGACTAAGACCCAGTGCAGCCAAATAAATATTTTAAATACTGTAAAAAAAAAAAAATGAAGGAAGTATGAAACAATACTTGAATTTGAATTAGAACATGTTTTCTGGTAGGTTTGGTGGTGATGGTGGTGTGGTTTAGTTGCTAAGTCGTGTCCAACTCTTGAAACCCCATGAACTGTAGTCCACCAGACTCCTCTGTCCATGGGATTTCCCAAGCAAGAATACTGAAGTGGGTTGCCATTTCCTTCTCCAGGGAAACTTCCCTGGAAGTTTCAACCCAGGGATTGAACCCATGTCTCCTATATGGCAGGCGGTCTCCTGCGTTGCAGGCATTCTTTACTGCTGAGCCACCAAGGAAGCTCTGGTAGGTTTAAGCCCTTCATTGTCACTCTCTGTACTTTTCCAGATGCTTGAAATCTGACATTATAAAACATCATAAAAGTAAACAATTGTTCATTTTAAGGGGTATTTGTATATTTTCATAACTGTGACCATACTCTAGCTGTGTATAAATTGCTTTTATCCTTTAATATTTTTTCAGGCTAGCTTTATACATGTAGAACTAACTTAAATATTTTTATTTTGAGCATTAAAAAGTTAATATGATGAACATTCAAAAAATAAAGTAGGATGAAATAACATTAAAATAGTATTGCAATAACATGGCATATCATAGCCATGCCATAACTTATTTAAATGATTTCCTCCCTCTATTTCATTATACTAAGAGGATTCCCAGTGGGAATTTGTGCACATCCTTCCTTTCTCAGCCTTGAGACATTACCCTTGGGATGTTCTCCTTCCTCTGTCCCTCCTTTTTCACTCTGTCTCACTCTCAAGTTCCCTTCTAGGCATTAGGCCAAGGGAGAAAAGCAAAGTGAACACAAGAATCAAGATGTATTCAGCTTTTGTTATAAGAACTCAATTTCTTGAGAAATCAACCTATTTGTTTAGAGGAAGTTTCTCTAATACTTATTGGAAGCAGTTCAGCCAATAATTGAAAAAAGAATTAAAATATCATCATTTAGTAATTCGTCGTGAGTTAAGGGATCCAGGCCAAAAGTGTTATAAGAAGATAAATAGACATATGCTTCCTCATGAAAATATTTAAGGATGTTTGCCAAAAATTGACCTAAATTTAATCAAATTCTAGAGTAGAGGTAGGCACATTTTTTCCAAGAGAGAGCCAAATAGTAAAAGTTTTAGGTTTTGTGGGCCATATGGTCTTTGACATGAGTATTGTCAACTCAGATGTAGCAAGGAACCTGCCAAGGACAGTAAATAAATGAATGACTGTGTTCCAATAAACCTTTATTTACTATTACTAAAATAAATAAAATGAGGCTTCCTGGGTAGCTCAACAGGTAAAGAATCCGCCTGCAATACAGAAGACCCTGGTTCAATCCCTGGGTTGAGAAGATCCCCTGGAAAAGGGAACAGCTACACACTCCACTATTCTGGCCTGGAGAATTCCACGGACTATATTAGTCCACAGGGTCACAAAGAGTCGGACACCACTGAGCAACATTCACTTTCACTTTCAAACAGCAAGCAGAATTTTGTCCACAGACTGTATTTTCCCAAACTGTATTCTAGAGTACAGTCTTTTAAAAAATATTTGTTCATTTATTTGGCTGTGCTGGGTCTTTGTTGGGGCATGTGGGATCTTTGATCTTCGTTGTGGCATGCAGGATCTTTTGTTCTTTAGTGTGGCTTATGAACTCTTACATGCAGCATTCGGGATCTAGTTCCCTGACCAGGAATCCAACCTGGGCCCCCTGTAGTGAGAGCATGGAGTGTTAGCCACTGGACCATGATGGAGGTCCCTAGAATGCAGTCCTAATTTTATACTGGAATGATTTGCTTGGAGGCATCTTAAGGGAGAAAACAACATTCCATGACTGTTCTTCCAAGTAAGTACCCCTACTTGACAAAAAATAGATGGACTATAAAAACTTAGGACATGGGGCAGTGTGGAGGGAAATTTTGAGGAAATGTAAAATGAGAAAAGGAGAGAGGAGGAAGCAGGAAAAAAGACCTGTAACTGATTTGGTTTCAAAACAGACACACAGGGATTCCCTGGTAGTCCAGTGTTTAAGAATCCACTTGGCAATACTGGGGACACGGGTTCGATCCCTACTCTGGGAAGATCCCACATGCCTCGGAGCAACTAAGACCGTGTGCCGCAACTACTAAAGCCCGAGCACCCTAGAGCCTGTACCCCGCAACAAGAGACGCCACTCAGTAAGAAGCCTGCACACCACAGTGAAGGGTAGCCACAGCTCGACACAACTAGACAAAGCCCTCGAGCAGCAATGAGGTCCCAGTTTAGTTTATTTCAGTCGCTCAGTCATGTCCGACTCTTCGCGACCCCATGAATCGCAGCACACCAGGCCTCCCTGTCCATCACCAACTCCCGGAGTTCACACAGACCCACGCCCATCGAGTCAGTGATGCCATCCAGCCATCTCATCCTCTGTCGTCCCCTTCTCCTCCTGCCCCCAAACCCTCCCAGCATCAGAGTCTTTTCCAATGAGTCAACTCTTCGCATGAGGTGGCCAAAGTACTGGAGTTTCAGCTTTAGCATCATTCCTTCCAAAGAAATCCCAGGGCTGATCTCCTTCAGAATGGACTGGTTGGATCTCCTTGCAGTCCAAGGGACTCTCAAGAGTCTTCTCCAACACCACAGTTCAAAAGCATCAATTCTTTGGCTCTCAGCCTTCTTCACAGTCCAACTCTCACATCCATATATGACCACTGGAAAAACCATAGCCTTGACTAGACGGACCTTTGTTGGCAAACTAATGTCTCTGCTTTTCAATGTGCTGTCAAGGTTGGTCATAACTTTCCTTCCAAGGAGTAAGCGTCTTTTAATTTCATGGCTGCAGTCACCATCTGCAGTGATTTTGGAGCCCCAAAAAATAAAGTCTGACACTGTTTCCACTGTGGCCATAGCAAACACCCTCTTCCAACAACACAAGAGAAGACTCGACACATGGACATCACCAGATGGTCAACACTGAAATCAGATTGATTATATTCTTTGCAGCCAAAGATGGGGAGCTGACTGTGGCTCAGATCATGAACTCCTTATTGCCAAATTCAGACTTAAATTGAAGAAAGTAGGGAAAACCACTAGACCATTCAGGTATGACCTAAATCAAATCCCTTATGATTATACAGTGGAAGTGAGAAATAGATTTAAAGGACTAGATCTGATAGAGTGCCTGATGAACTATGGAATGAGGTTCATGACATTGTATAGGAAACAGGGATCAAGACCATCCCCATGGAAAAGAAATGCCAAAAAGCAAAATGGCTGTCTGAGGAGGCCTTACAAATAGCTGTGAAAAGAAAAGAAGCGAAAAGCAAAGGAGAACAGGAAAGATATAAGCATCTGAATGCAGAGTTCCAAAGAATAGCAAGAAGAGATAAGAAAGCCTTCCTCAGTGATCAATGCAAAGAAATAGAGGATAACAACAGAATGGGAAAGACTAGAGATCTCTTCAAGAAAATTAGAGATACCAAGGGAACATTTCATGCAAAGATGGGCTCAATAAAGGACAGAAATGGTATGGACCTAACAGAAGCAGTAGATATTAATAAGAGGTGGCAGGAATACACAGAAGAACTGTACAAATGAGGTCCCAATGCAGCCATAAATACATATATCTTAAAAAAAGGAAAAGGCCCCATAGACACAAAATTAAGGAAGTTTCTCTGAAGTTTTGTTTTCTTGTCTCCATCTTTCCATCAGCTCCACTTGTCATGAAACCTGGAAACCTCTCCAATACCTCAGAATTCCTCCCTCTGGGACTGTCAGGGGATCCAGAATTGCAGCCCCTCCTTTTCTGCCTGTTCCTGTCCATGTACTTGGTCACTGTGCTGGGTAACCTGCTCATCATCCTGGCCATCATCTGTGACCCCCACCTCCACACCCCCATGTACTTCTTCCTCTCCAACCTGTCCTTTGTAGACATCTGCTTCACCTCCACAACCATACCTAAGATGCTGGTGAACATCCAGACCCAGAGCAAATCCATCAGTTACACAGTTACAAATCTGCTTGGTCCAGACATTTGCTGGACTGGAAAATGGAGTGCTGGTGATGATGGCCTATGATCGATTTGTGACCATCTGTCACCCGCTGAGGTACAAGGCCATCATGAATCCCAAGCTCTGTGGGCTGCTGGCTCTGGTCTCTTTCTCTATTAGTGTTCTCAACACCCTGCTCCACACTCTGATGGCCCTGTGGCTATCCTTTTGCACAGACCTGAAAATTCACTTTTTCTGTGAACAGGCTCATATTCTCAAACTCACCTGTTCGACATCCTTGTCAATAACATCCTTGTGTATTTAGTGGGATCAGCCTGTTGGGTATTATTCCTCTCTCTGGGATAATTGTCTCTAATTGTCTCTTATATTCGAATTGTCTCTTCTGTCCTGAAAATCCCATCAACTGGTGGAAAGTATAGGCATTTTTCTATCTGTGAGTCACGATTAATAGTTGTTTCCTTGTTTTACGAGACAGGCTTTGGAGTGTACCTTAGTTCTGTACACTAGAACTTAGGGCTTCCCTGGTGGCTCAGAGGTTAAAGTGTCTGCCTCCAATGCAGGAGACCCAGGATTGATCCCTGGGTTCAATCCCTGGGTTGGGAAGTGCCCCTGGAGAAGGAAATGGCAACCTACTCCAGTATTCTTGCCTGGAAAATCCCATGGTCGGAGGAGCCTGGTAGGCTACAGTCAATGGGGTCGCAAAGAGTCAGACACAACTGAGCGACTTCACTTTCACTTTCTTTAGTTCTGTAGCCACTCATTCCTCCAGAAAGAGTGCAATAGTATCTGTGGTGTACACTATGATCACTCCTATGATGAACCCCTTTGTCTGTAGCCTGAAGAACAAGGACATGATGGGGGCTTTGAAGAAATTCATCTCTAGAATATCATGTTTCCATTGATGTTCAGTTGCTTTGTACTTATATTCCTAGAATATAGAGCTTCCCTGGTGGTTCAGATGGTAGAGAATCTGCCTGCAGTGAAGGAGACCCAGGTTCAATCCCTGGGTCAGGAAGATTCCCCAGAGAAGAAAATGGCAACCCACTTCAGTATTCTTGCCTGGAGAATCCCATGGACAGAGGAGCCAGGTGGACTACAATCCATGGGGCTGCAAAGACTTCAGGGCTGCAAAGAGTTGGACACGACTGACTGTCTTTCACTCCCTAGAATATAAAAGGAAGAGATAAATAATGAGCAGTCCAGAAAGTCTGACCAACTTCTTGAAATACTTAATACCAGAGATCAAATGGCTAAGGATGAGAATTTTTTTTAATTAAAAAACTAGGGTTTCTCTTTTTAAAATTTTATTTTACTTTATTTTTAAATATTTATTTATTTGGCTGCTCCGGATCTTAGTTGCAGCATGTGGGATCTAGTTCCTTGACCAAGGATAGAACCCAGGTCCCCTGCATTGGGAGTGCAGAGTCTTAGCCACTGGACCAGGAAAGTTCTCATTTTTATATTTTTGGGGGGTAAGAATTTTGGAATCAGACCACCTGAATTTGAATCCTACTTCTACTAAACAATAGCTCTGTGACCTTTGACAGTTTACTTGAACTTTCTAAGCTCAGCTTCCTCATCTGCAAAATTGGCATAATGATATTATAATATTTACAATTTTGGAAGATTTTAATTACTTCAGCTCTGTCAGTGAGAATGCCCACTTTCATCAATAATAAGGTAAAAGTCTTGACTCCAACAGGTCAAATGATAAAAACAGTTATCATCTTTTCTAACAGTGACTTCAAAGGTCAGGTAGGTCTAGGCACAAAAGCACAGGACTCCATTTCATTCTTTTTGCCTTCTTAAGGCTGGTCCCCTGATGGTCACCGATGGCTATAGCTGGGCAGAGACATTTCAGACACAACATGTGTGCATGCTCAGTTGCTTGGTCATGTCCATCTTTGTGACCCTGTGGACTGTAACCCACCAGGCTCCTCTGCCCATGGGATTTCCCAGGCAAGAATACTGGAGTGGGTTGTCATTCCCTTCTCCAGGGGATCAAACTCAGGGATCAAACCCACATCTCCTGCATCCATTGTATCTCCTACATTGCAGGCAGATTCTTTACTACTGAGCCACCAGGTAAGCCCTTTCAGATACAGTCAGTTCAGTTCAGTTGCTCAGTCGTGTCCACCTCTGTGATACCATGAACTGCAGCACGCCAGGCCTCCCTGTCCATCACCAACTCCCAGAGTTCACCCAAACGCATGTCCATTGAGTCAATGATGCCATCCAACCATCTATCCTCTGTCGTCCCCTTCTCCTCCCATCTTCAAACTTTCCCAGAATCAGGATCTTTTCCAACGAGTCAGTTCTTCGCATCAAGTGGCCAAAGTACTGGTTTCATCTTCAGCATCAGTTCTTCCAATGAATATTCAGGAATGATTTCCTTTAGGATTGACTGGTTTGATCTCCTTGCAGTCCAAGAGACTACTCTCAAGAGTCTTCTCTAACACCACAGTTCAAAAGCATCAATTCTTCGGCGCTCAGTTTTCTTTATAGTCCAACTCTCACATCCATATATGACTACTGTAAAAAAACATAGCTTTAACTAGACAGACCTTTGTTGGCAAAGTAATGTCTCTGCTTTTTAATAAGCTGTCTAGGTTGGTCATAACTTTTCTTCCAAGGAGTAAGCGTCTTTTAATTTCTTGACTGCAGTCACCATCTGCAGTGATTTTGGACACCCCCCCCCCAAATAAAATTCTGTCACTGTTTCCACAGTTTCCCCATCTATTTGCCATGAAGTGATGGGATCGGATGCCATGATCTTAGTTTTCTGAATGTTGAGTTTTAAGCCTACCTTTTCACTCTCCTCTTTCACTTTGATCAAGAGGCTCTTTAGTTCTTCTTTGCTTTCTGCCATAAGGGTGGTGTCATCTGCATATCTGAGGTTATTGACATTTTCCCCGGCAGTCTTGATTCCAACTTGTGCTTCATCCAGTCCAGCGTTTCTCATGATGTACTCTGCATATAAGTTAAATAAGCAGGGTGACAATATACAGTCTTGACACACTCCTTTCCCGATTTGGAACCAGTCTACTGTTCTATGTCCAGTTCTAACTGTTGCTTCTTGACCTACATACAGATTTAATATTGTCAGACACAGTAACTAGAAATAAAACTCTCTCCCTCTCCTTCGGTCTTTTTGCAATGCAAAAAGAATCTTGCCCAGGAGATGCCCCAAAGACATTGTTTTTATTATCAGCCTGAACTGACACATGTTCTGCATTAGTTTCCTATTGTCACTGTAATGGACTTCCCTGGTGGCTTAGTTGATAAAGAATCTGCCTACAATGCAGAAGATCTGGGTTCAGTCCCTGGGTTGGGAAGATCCCCTGGAGAAGGAAATGGCAACCCACTCTAGGATTCTTGCCTGAAGAATTCTGTGGACAGAAGAGCCTGATGGGCTCCAGTCTATGGGGTCGCAAAGAGTCAGACATAACTGAGCAACTTTCACTTACTCACTGTCATTGTAACACATATCACAAGCTTAGTATCTTAAAACAACACAAATGTTTTCTTTTGCAGTCTTGGAAGTCAAAAGCCTGAAATCAGCTACACTGGGCAAAAGTCAAAGTGTTGGGCTCCTTCTGAAAGTTCTGAGAAAAGAATGAAATGCCGAATTTGCAGGGAGTTTTTGTTGTTTTTGTTTTTTGCCATTCATCACGGCTTGTAGGATCTTAGTTCCTTGACCAGGAATTGAACCCCGGTTAGTGCTGTGAGAATGCCAGGAATTCCCTAATCACTGGAATGCCTGGGAATTTCTCAGAGTTATTATTTAATACATAAAGAATTTCTCTTCAGGGTGATGAAAATGATCAGGAAATGGATAATGTTAGTGGTCACACAACATTGTGGATGTTCTTAATGCCATGGAATTGTACACTTTAAATGGCTGAAATAATATTTTTTTCTCTTTTAAAAGGAGAACCACTTTATTTTGAGTAGTAAACAAAATTCCATTTATAACATAATAAACAAATATTCCATCAGTTTCTTCACAGTCCAAAGAACAAAGCCCCTGACTTAATTAGAATTTACATTTAACCTTAAATATTTTAAAATCCATCCAGATCAACTTTGGAATTTTAATCTTGCCCGATACTATGAAAGAGGGCAAAACTTGATTGACAGTCAGATTCCTACTTTTTTCTGTTAGCCACTTTTGAGATGATAAATTTTATATCTATTCAAAGTGATTAAAATTTTGGAAGGTAATATGCAAAGATATTTTTATGACCTTAGAGAAGTTAAACATTTGAAAGAATAGCACAATCCAAAAGGGAAAGACTGAGAAATTCAAGCACTTTAAAAATAAGCTACTAAAACAAATGATTCAAAAAATGAAAATTTAGAATTGTTCTTTCAGTATAGTGAAGAAAAAAGCAGGGCAAGTAAACTTCCAGTGAAATATCTCCACATGTGACATTGCTCACCACATCAATATCAACGTGCTTTTATTACTCAGTACAGAAATAAACAACTTTTAATATAGTCCAGCTCTCTTAAAAACCAATCCTTCTCCTCTTATCCTCTGCAACCACCATTCTACTTTCTGTCTTTACAAAGTTGCCTATTCTAGATACCTCATAACTTAAATCATATAATATTTGTCCTTTTCGGCTTGGTTTATTTCACATAGCATAAAGCTTTTAAGGTTGTAATGTGTAATGCTGTAATGTGTCAGAATTTCATTCCTTCTTATATGGCTGAAATGAATGAATGAATGAATTTCACATCTACAATTATAAACCATAACCAATTATAACCTGATATTATTGATTACATGGATATGTCATTGGTTGTATCTAAAAAAAGAATACTGTTGTCCAATTAGAGAAAAACGGTGTGTCCACATTTGCACTGGGTGTGAAATACATATGAGCAGAAAAAGGTGGAACAGTGACTGGTGAATACCTGGCCTCATAGCATCAGGGACTCCACCACCCTAAATTCTTCCATTATATCTTCTTGGTCTCTAAGGATTTGCACTGGCCTGGCATCAGCATGATGATGAAATTGTTTGACTAATGAGGAGCTTTGGGTATTGGTCCTCCAAAGGTACAGAGACTAAAAATTGTCGGTGACAGCCTCACTCAACAGCACTTCCTCGATACTATCAGCACACATGTGCCTCCTCCTGGAAATGACCCTCCTCCCCCTCTGCTCAGGAGCCTAGTGCTTCTCTCAGTCCATCTCCTCTTATTAAAACTTCAGCTTTCATTACTCAACATCTAGGAGACACATCATTGCGTCTCGACAAGAGTCTGTCATTACCTAGTAAAGTCATTCAGGTAAACCTTCATTCCTGTTTGGCAATCAAGAGAGGTGTTTTACCACAAGTTTAACCAGGGGAAATTGTGAGAAGAGGACATGCATAAAATTATTAGAACCAAGGCATCCATTTGCCTCTTGCCTGTCTTCTCTTTTCTCGACATGTTCCTTTGTATCTTTCCTGTAATCTTCAAACAGCTCTTATTCTGCCAGTCTCCTACTGTTTCTCCATTCTCAAAGACTATTTGCCTTGTCAGCAGGAATGTGCTTGTTTACAAACATGGTGATTGTTTTCCATGTTTTCCACTTTGCTGGCATTTAACTTCCTTTCTGTAGCGATTCGGGGAAGAGGCTTGGGCAGTTTGACCGTATCTTGTACTTCCGGGTTTTTGACACAGCTTTGTATTATCTCTGTTGCCAGGCTGTGAGGTCTCTGGGGAAGGAGGTGATGATTCAGATAGACTCATCAGCCCTGATTACCTGCTTCTCCTAATAAAGTTACCAAATGTTATTATAAAAATAATCAGAACAACATGGTGTGATTTTATCTTTTAAGATAATTTATAATTTATTTATTTATTTTTGGCTGTGCTGAGTCTTCATTGCTGAGAGGGCTTTTCTCTAGTTGGTGAGCACAGGGGCTATTCTCTAGTTGCAGTGTGCAGGCTTCTCACTGCAGTGACTTCTCTTGTTGCAGAGCACAGGCGCTAGGGCACATGGGCTTCAGTAGTTGCAGTGTGTGGGCTCAGCCATTGCGGCTCCCACGGTCTAGAGCACAAGCTCAGTAGTTGTAGTGCATGGGCTTAGTTGCCTCGGGGCATCTGGGATCTTCCTGGATCAGGGACCGAACCATGTTTCTTAAATTGGCAAATGGATTCTTTACCACTGAGTCACCAGGGAAGCCGGATAGTGTAATTTTTAAAACGGCTATTCTTCAACTCTTTCCATAATTAACAAATGTTGACACACTGCTTTTAGTAATTTCAGGTCTTTATTCAAAATAACGAAATAATGTGTGTTCCTCTATTCCATTACATCCTTTCTCAAATTGGGGTTTGCCTCTGGTGATACACCTGCTGCTGGACTAGGGGCCACGTCTTTCCCATCAGATTTATCAACAATATGGAACCAAGAAACCAAACCGATGTTTCAGAATTCCTTCTCATGAGCCTGACAGAAGACCCAGAACTGAAGATCACCTTCTTCAAACTGTTCCTGTCCATGTACCTGGTTACTGTCCTGGGAAACCTGCTCATCATCCTGGCTGTCATCTCTGACTCCCACCTCCACACCCCCATGTACTACTTCCTCTCCCATCTGTCCTTTACAGACATCTGTTTAAGCACAACCATGATCCCAAAGATCCTAGTGAACATTCAAGCACAGAATCAGAGCATCACTTACACAGGCTGCATCACCCAGATCTGCTTTGTTCTGACTTTTGTTTGTTGGGAAAATTTTCTCCTTTTAGTAATGGCCTATGACCGCTATGTGGCTATTTGTCACCCACTGAGGTACACAGTCATCATGAACCCTCGCCTCTGTCTTCAGCTGATTCTACTCTCCTTGTTCATCAGCATTGCGGACGCTGTGCTCCACAGTCTGATGGTGTTGCGACTGTCCTTCTGCACAGACCTGGAAATCCCCCTCTTCTTCTGTGAAGTTGTTCAGGTCATCAAACTTGCATGTTCTGACACTCTCATCAATAACACCCTGATATATTTTGTGGCTAGCTTATTTGCTGGTGTTCCTCTTTTTGGAATCATTTTCTCTTATATTCAAATTGTTTCCTCCATTTTGAAAATGTCATCATCAGGCAGAAAGTATAAAGCTTTTTCTACCTGTGGGTCTCACCTCTCAGTTGTTACCTTGTTCTATGGGACAGCTTTTGGGGTGTATATTAGTTCTGCAGTTACTGATTCTTCTAGGAAGACTGCAGTGGCTTCGTTGATGTACACTGTGGTCACTCCTGTGATGAACCCCTTCATCTACAGCCTGAGGAACAAAGACATGAAGGGAGCTTTGAGGAAACTCATTGGTAGGGTATCTTCTTTTCTGTGATGTGTCATTGGGTATGGGATGGGTTCACTACAATGAATCAAAGTAAAAGGAATGCTAATGAGATAGAAAGCCTGCCTTTTTCACCACCAGGTTCTTAAATGAATAGATAATATGATAAGCCAAGTGCATTTTAACTTAGGGTTAATACCTGACTTGATTTTTTTTTAATTTTATTTTATTTTTAAACTTTACAATATTGTATTAGTTTTGCCAAATATCGAAATGAATCCGCCACAGATATACCCGCATTCTCCATCCTGAACCCTCCTCCCTCCTCCTTCCCCTCCCCTCCCTCTGGGTCGTCCCAGTGCACCAGCCCCAAGCATCCAGTACCGTGCACGAACCTGGACTGGCAACTCGTTTCATACATGATATTATACATGTTTCAATGCTATTCTCCCAAATCTCCCCACCCTCTCCCTCTCCCACAGAGTCCATAAGACTGAGCTATATATCAGTGTCTCTTTTGCTGTCTCGTACACAGGGTTATTGTTACCATCTTTCTAAATTCCATATATATGCGTTATATACTGTATTGGTGTTTTTCTTTCTGGCTTACTTCACTCTGAATAATAGGTTCCAGTTTCATCCATCTCATTAGAACTGATTCAAATGTATTCTTTTTAATGGCTGAGTAATACTCCATTGTGTATATGTACCACAGCTTTCTTATCCATTCATCTGCTGATGGACATCTAGGTTGCTTCCATGTCCTGGCTATTATAAACAGTGCTGGGATGAACATTGGGGTACACGTGTCTCTTTCAATTCTGGTTTCTTCAGTGTATGCCCAGCAGTGGGATTGCTGGATCATAAGGCAGTTCTATTTCCAGTTTTTTAAGGAATCTCCACACTGTTCTCCATAGTGGCTGTACTAGTTTGCATTCCCACCAACAGTGTAAGAGAGTTCCCTTTTCTCCATGCCCTCTCCAGCATTTATTGCTTGTAGACTTTTGGATAGCAGCCATTCTGACTGGCGTGAAATGGTACCTCATAGTGGTTTTGATTTGCATTTCTCTGATAATGAGTGATGTTGAGCATCTTTTCATGTGTTTGTTAGCCATCTGTATGTCTTCTTTGGAGAAATGTCTATTTAGTTCTTTGGCCCATTTTTTGATTGGGTCATTTATTTTTCTGGAGTTGAGGTGTAGGAGTTGCTTGTATATTTTTGAGATTAGTTGTTTGTCCGTTGCTTCATTTGCTATTATTTTCTCCCATTCTGAAGGCTGCCTCATGCTACTATGAATAAAGGTATGTAAATATATCAGATGTTTTATTAAATTTGTTTTTAGAATTGTTATTATCATTATTTTTGGCTACACTGCTTGGCTTGTAGGATCTTTGTTCCCTGACCAGGGATCAAATCCAGGCCCCCACAGTCAAAGCTCAGAGTCCTAACCACTGGATCATCAGGGAATTCCCTAGAATTGTTATTTTTTAACTACACACTTTCCTGCCTCTCTTTGAAAATGCTATCTATACTCACGATTTAATCTTTCAAAAATTTAGTTTTAAAATGATCATACAGCAAAATGCCCTTCTTGTGTGCAGCTCTCTGTATTTTAAGACATACATTGATTCTTACCACCACCACCACAGTCAATATACAGAGCAGTTACATCATCTGCCAACAAACTGCCCTGGACCAGACTAGGCACTTGGTCCTCCGTGTTTGTGAACCTCTCTGAGCCACTGATCTGCTTTTTAGCCTTACCTTTTCTGTGCTTTTCATGATATCATATAAATGAAATCATACATCACCTCAACCTGTGCATGAATACTTTGAGTTGTTCTACTCAAAATTGCCCAAGACAAAATCAACTCACATGTACTTCCGTGGATATGCATAAGTAAACTGCGGTTAAATCATCATAATAGAAACACACCAGTAAAGAAGAATGAATAACTGAGATAGGCAGCAACTTGAATGATTCTCAGTAGCATTATGCTGAGTGAAAGAAGCCCCATGCAAAAATCAAACCTTTATTTAAAAAATCTTATCCTGGAGCAAATTGATGATCTGATTCTTGGTTTGGTAGGTTAAACATTTTAGGATCATATTATTCCTGGTGTTTAAAATTTGAATTGTAGATTCATTTTACTTGCTAGGTTTTTTCCTCCCTCTCCTTCCATTTTTGTATTCATACATTATCACCTAACAGATTCACAGTTGCCCTTGGCAATTACCAGTCCTCTAGCCTTGAATTCAGACTGATAACTAATCCCTGATACTCAGTGATTTTGAGAACATCACCAAATTCAGCTACCAAACCACTGACTAATTTGATTCAGTTCTGCCCTGGGGGCTTCTTTTGAAACTTTCTGCTGTTCTAAGTCCAAAGTTGTAGTCCTAGAAAGAGTCCCCAACTCTTGTGTTCACTCCCATTTCTCAGTAACAAACCTCCACAAATGCCTTTGGTTTTTTAAATTCGATATTTCTAAGTCTTTTGTATTTTCTATTATTTTATGTGTTCAAAGCAAATGAGATTAAGATAGTAAGGGATGACAGTACAAGGCTCTCCTGTCTCATGTCGGTTCTAAAATATCAAGAAACTTGTATGTTCACAAGTTCATACAATAGCAGTGAACAGTGAAAGGAGTTAATTGACAAATAGATGAAAATATTTTTTTAATTTTTTATTTTGTATTGGGGTGTAGCACATTAACAATATTGTGATAGTTTCGGGTGAACAGTGAAGAAACTCAGCCATACATATACATGCATCCATTCTCCCCCAAACTCCCCTCCTATCCAGGCTGCAGTGTAACACTGAGCAGAGTTCCCTGAGCTATACAGTAGGTCCTTGTTGGTTATCCATTTTAAATATGGCATTAGACACATGCAACTCTTGAATTCCTTAAAGATGAAAATTATTTTAATTGATATTAATGTGGAGTACCATGCCAACCTGTTAGATAATGGATAAAATATAATTAAATGTACTGAGATTATGCTTGACCACTGTTGTCTTGGGATGACATTGTAACCCCTTACAGCTTTATGAAAAGTTAAGAGATGAACATGAGGCAGTACAGATGCAGAAAAGTCCACTTGGTCTCATGGGGTCAGAAAAGCAACCATCTTTAATTTCTCCCACGTAGAGTCTTGATCTTAAGGATTTGCACTTTCCTGGGATCACAGTGACAATGAATCGTCTGGTTAATGAGGAGCTTTGGAAATTGAAATCTCCAGGGTTCAAGACTGTGATCTGCCTGTGACTACCTCAATCAACTATACCTTTTCTAGGAAAGTAGTAGCACACCTGAGACTCTTCCCATAAATGATCCCTCCTGCCCAGGAGCTGGTGACTCACTCAGACCTTCTGTTCTTCCTAAGGACAGCTGTTCTGTGTGGTACATCAGAGATGTCAAGCATCTTTCCACTGTGATACCAGCAAGGTGGCCTAAATTCCTTTAGTGAATATTTGGTGTTTTGGTACAGGTTCATATAGGGGAAGCTGTGAAAACAGTATATACATCAGATGATTAGAACCCAGTCTCTCTGCCTAACATGACATCTTTACCCTTTTTAAATTATATTTTACACCAATATTTGTAAGCATATTTAATTTACTAATATGAAACTCTCTATATGACCTTGTACTTCTTTCTGATTAGAAATCTTCCTGTTCAGATACAGGGTGACTTTTAAAGAATTGTCCAATATTTCTTTGTGCATCTGTCATTGTAGGGGAGGGGAGAAAACTTGATAAGCTTCATCTTATCTTTCCATTTTTGGTTCTTGACATATCTATGTATTATTTCTTTTCCCTGGCCCTGAGGTCACTGGGGATCCAGACAAAATTTTCAGTGGCCTCCCTCATCTGTTTCTCTTTATAAAATTACTAATTTTTTTGATTTGGCTGCACCAGGTCTTAGTTATGGCATATGGGATCTAGTTCCCTGACCAGGGATCAAACCCAGGCTCTCTACATTGGGAACACAGTGTCTTAGCTACTGGACCATCAGGGAAGTCCCCTAATGTTTCAAATAATCAGAACAGTACAGATAGTTTATAAAAGAACCATGTCTTTATCCTTTCTAGCATTAATTGCTCATGCTCTGAAATACCAACTTTGGGTATTTTAAGGACAGAAAAATATGCATGCAGAAGGCATTACTTTTCCCCTCCCTTCATTAATCTCCTTCCCTTTCCAAGATGGTGTGGATCTCTTGTGATACTCCTGATGCTCATCTAGGGACCACAGGTTTCCATGTCTTTTTTAACCACATCTTTTTCATCAGATCATCAACAACATGGAATCCAGAAATCACACAGATGTTTCAGAATTCCTTCTCATGAGACTGACAGAGGACCCAGAACTGAAGACCATTTTCTTCAGCCTGTTCCTGTCCATGTACCTGGTCACTGTCCTGGGAAACCTGCTCATCATCCTGGCTGTCATCTCTGACTCCCACCTCCACACCCCCATGTACTTCTTCCTCTCCAATCTGTCCTTTACTGATATCTGTTTAAGCACAACCATGATCCCAAAGATTCTAGTGAATGTCCAAACACAGAATCAGAGCATCACTTACACAGGCTGTCTCACCCAGATCTGCTCTGCCCTGATTTTTGTTAGTTGTGAAAATTTTCTCCTTGGAGCAATGGCCTATGACCACTATGTGGCCATTTGTCACCCCCTGAGATACACTGTCATAATGACCCCCCACCTGTGTGCTGTGCTGATTCTCATCTCATTATCTGTCAGCATCGTGGATGCCCTGCTCCACAGTCTGTTGGTGTTGCGACTGTCCTTCTGCACCGACTTGGAAATCTCTCTCTTCTTCTGTGAAGCTGTTCAGGTCATCAAGCTTGCCTGCTCTGACACCCTCATTAATAATATTGTCTTGTATTTTGCAGTTAGCATATTAGGTGGCATTCCTCTTTCTGGAATCCTTTTCACTTATACTCAAATTGTTTCCTCTATTTTGAGAATGCCATCATCAAGCAGAAAGTATAAAGCTTTTTCTACCTGTGGGTCTCACCTCTCAGTTGTTTCCTTGTTCTATGGAACAGGTTTTGGACTGTATATTTGTTCTGCCATTTCTGAGTTCTCTGGGAAAACTGCAGTGACTTCATTGATGTACACTGTGGTCACTCCCATGATGAACCCCTTCATCTATAGCCTGAGAAACAGAGACATGAAAGGAGCTTTGAGGAAACTCATTGGTAGTGTAGCTTCTTTTCTGTGATGTGTCATTGAACTTGAGATAAGGCTACTAGAATAAGGCCAAATTAGAAGATTACTGATGAGCTAGAATGCCTGACTCTTTCATCACCAGGTTCTTAAATGAATATATAACATGATGGCTAAGTGCATTTTAACTTAAGATTTAAAACCAACTTATGCTTTGTCTAGCTCTGTGATGTTTGACACAAAATTTCAGTTCTCTAAGATAAGGTTTTTGGTTAGGGCCAAGAGAAGCTGAGTCTGAGGCAGAGGTTTGTGTATAGTAATTTTGCTAGGGAATGTTCTCAGCATAAAGGATATCAGAGAAGGTGAAGGAAAGGATTTAAACAAGTTTGTGGTCATACAAAGATAGAGTCTGCCTGATTCCCTGGATAACACCATATGAACTGAACTCTAGAGTTAAGGCTATTGTGACACATGCTGGCTGATCTTTCACACCCCAGTTCAGGAGTTCCTGGGGTTGTTCACTGGTAAATGGGACATGTGTAAGCGGATATTTGCATCCACAATATTCAGCTTCATCATCTGTAAAGTTGCCATGATTAGCTTATCTCAGTCATTTGAAAAGATTGTGAGGTATTT
The DNA here is from genome assembly GCF_029378745.1 of Bos indicus. Lineage (NCBI taxonomy): Eukaryota > Metazoa > Chordata > Mammalia > Artiodactyla > Bovidae > Bos > Bos indicus. Next base: position 13,274,909 of record NC_091766.1, on the reverse strand, counting down.
GAACTTGATTAGTGAGGAAGACTTTCTAATGGCAGGCTACAGTCCATAGGGTCGCAGAGTTGGACATGACTGAAGTGACTTAGCACACAGCACATACATCCTTGCTCTAATATGTTCAAATGGTAAAGATAGTTATCCTCATTATAGGAATTTCAGAGGCAGAAAATGTGCAGGCACGAGAGAGTAGAGATTCATTCATTCCTCCATGGAGAGGCTTTGTGCTACGGCTGATTCCCCTCATGGATTCATACGGCTGCATCAGATGGAGGCATTATACCTAGAGGGATTCCCAGAAACCAAGACAACTGTCCTTCTCTCGGTCTGTTGTTAACTGAGGGTCTATTTTTAGTCACTATTTCCATGGTGTCATATTACCTTCAGTTGGAAAAGTTGGTACTGAAGTTCTATAAATGAAATAATATGCCTACTGTTTTCTCATTTTGCTTTTTAAAATTGTGGTAAAATGTAAAACATAAGAATTGCAATTGTAATGTGTTTAAGGTGTGCCATTTTGTGTCATATTAACATTCACACTGCCGGGCAGTCATCACCACATTCCGTTTCCACCTATTTTAGTTTTTGGCTGTGCCGGGTCTTTGTTGCTGTGTGGGCTTTCTCTAGTTGCGGTGAGTGGAGGCTACTTTTCCTTGTGCTGATCATGCTTCTCATTGCAGTGGCTTTTCTCTCTCTCTGTCTCTCCCCCCACCCCGCACTGGCATGTTTTATTTATTTATTTATTTTTTAATTGAAGGATGATTGCTCTACAGAATTTTGTTGCTTTCTCTCAAACATCAGCAAGAATCAGCCATAGGTACACCCATGTCCCCCGCTCCTGAGCCTCCTCCCCACCCCCACCCCCCGGCTCCCTCCCCATCCCACCCTTCCAGAGCCCCTGTTTGTGTTCCCTGAGTCATGCAGCCAATTCCCACTAGCTATCTACATTACATATGGTGTTGTAAGTTTCCACGTTACTCTCTCCATACATCTCACCCTCTCCCTCCTCCCCATCCCCGTGTCCATGGGTCTGTTCTCTATGTCTGTTTCTCCACTGTTGACAGTGGCTTCTCTTGTTGCAGAGCACAGGCTCCAGGCACGTGGGCTTCGGTAATTGTGGCATGCAGGCTTAGTTGTTCCACGGCATGTGGGATCTTCCCAGACCAGGAATGGAACCTGTGTCCCCTGCATTGGTAGGCAGATTCCTAACCACTGCACAACCAAAGAAGTCCTCCAACTATTTTTCATCACCTTTGACTCTCCCCATGCTTCAGTCCCTGGCAATCTCTGTTCCTTTTTCTGTCTCTATAAATGTTTCCAATTTGAAAATTCTTATAATATATGTCATACAATTCATACAATACATGTCCTTTTTTCTTTTTCAAGTTTTGACTGTGAAAAACTAAAAATACAGCAAAAATTGAAAGAATGATACAATTAAAAACCATTTATGGACTGCTTATATTCAACAGTTACTATTTCACAATATTTGTTTTATCAGTCTACATATACTAATTTTCTTCTTTCTTGTAGTGTTAAAATACACATTGTATAAAATTATACCATCCTAATTATTTTTAAGTTCACAATTAAAAGTGTTCAGTATAGGAAATTTTTCATCTTATAAATCTGAAATTCAGTTTCCTTTAAGCAGTAACTCTCCTTTACCTCATCTTCCTAGCCCCTGTAACCATTTTACTTTTGTTTTCTATGAATTTCAGTATTTCAGATACTTCTTATAAGTGAAATTTGTCTTTTTCTGACTGGCTTGTTTCACTTAGTATAATGTTCTCAAGCTCCATGCATGTTGTAGCATGTGGCAGGCTTTCCTCCCTTGCTAAGGATGAATAATATTCCATCATATGTATATAACACATTTTGTTTATCAATTCATCCTCTGGTGGACACTTGGGAAGCTCCCACCTCTTGGCTAATATATATATTTCTCTTATGAATAAAGATGTATATATATATATATATATATATATTTCATTTTAATTTCTAATGCACAGGTTCCTTTCTGTCTTTAAGAGTACTATCTGTGTGTGTGTGTATGTTTGTGTGTGTGTGTGTGTGCACACGCATGCATGTGTGTGTGTGTGCTCAGTCATGTCTGACTCTTTGTGACCCCAAGGACTGTAAACTGCCAGGCTCCTCTACCCATGGGATTTTCCAGGCAGGAAGGCTGGAGTGGGTATATATATTCAGTTGCTTATACCCGACTGAATACAGAGTTTCAGAGTTTCCTACTCCAGAGGATCTTCCTGACCCAAGGATCAAACCTGTGTCTCTTGCATCTCCTGCATTCTTTACCACTGCTCCACTATCTACTTAAACTTTACCACTGCTCCACTATCTATACTTATGTTTTAGTCTTTCCAAAATTTATTTTTAAAATATCATACAATTTAATGCATTTTTGTGTACTGTTCTTTGTTTTTTTAATTAATAACTTAATTTTTTATTTAGAAATTTTTCTTTGTGGAAAGCTTTTCACTGTTAGTTGAAGAGATCTTTAAAAAATATTTATTTATTTACTTGGCTGTGTCGGATGTTAGTTGCATCATGTGGAATCTTTTGTTGTGGCACACAGACTTTCCAGTTGTGGTACATGGACTTATGACCTCTGAGGCATTTGGAATCATAGTTTCCCAACCAGGGATCAAGCCTTTGTCCCCTGCATTACAAGGTAGATTCGTCACTACCTAACCACTGGACCACAAGGGAAATGCCTATTTTTAATTTTTATTTTAAAAAATTATTCATTTATTTGGCTGGGCCAGGTCTTAGTTGGGGCACGTGGGATCTAGTTCCCTGACCAGGGATGGAACCTGGGCCCCCTGCATCGGGAGTATGGAGTCTTAGCTACTGGACCACCAGGGACGTGCCTGTACTGCTCTTTATATTTCAACTCATGTATCAATTCTTAGAACCACCACTGCACTCAGGATACAAGGCAGTTACATCATTCATGGATAACTGCCTTGTGTTGCACTGTCATCACACATTGCTTTGTCTTTGTGAATCACTATGAGCCACTGATCTATTCTGCATCCTTACAGCTTTGTACTTCTCATAATACCACATAAATGAAATCACATATCACCACACTGTTCATAAATACAATGGCTATTTTCATAACTGGCCTAAACAAAAACATCCACATGGACTTCTCCGGACAGTGCATAAATAATGTGCTGTATTATAATCGAAAGCAGCAATAAAAAGGAGTTAGGTATTGATACTCTCAATTGATATACTCAACTTGTATAATTCTCAAAGGTATGCTGAGTGAAAGAAGTCCCCTGTAAAAAGCAAACATTTATTTAAAAATTCTTATCCTGTACGGCCCTTATGGAAAACAGTATGGAGATTCCTTTAAAAACTAGGAGTGAATCGACCATATGACTCAGCAATCCCACTACTGGGCATATACCCTGAGAAAACCACAATTCTAAAAGGTACATGTACCCCAATGCTCATTGTAGCAATATTTACAATGGCCAGGACATGGAACCAACCTAGATGTCCATCAACTGATGAATGGATAAAGATGTTGTGGTATATTTACATAGTGGAATAGTACTCAGCCATAAAGCAGAATGAATTTGAGTCAGCTGTAGAAAAGTGGATGAACCTGCTGCTGCTAAGTCGCTTCAGTTGTGTCCGACTCTGTGCGACCCCATAGACGTCAGCCCACCAGGCTCCCCCGTCCCTGGGATTCTCCAGGCAAGAACACTGGAGTGGGTTGCCATTTCCTTCTCCAATGCATGAAAGTGAAAAGTGAAAGTGAAGTCGCTCAGTCGTGTCCGACTCTTAGCGACCCCATGGACTGCAGCCTACCAGGCTCCGCCGTCCATGGGATTTTCCAGGCAAGAGTACTGGAGTGGGGTGCCATTGCCTTCTCCGGTGGATGAACCTAGAACCTGTCAAATAGAGTGAAGTAAGTCAGATAAAGAAATACAAATACCGTATATGAACACATATATACGGAATCTAGAAAAATGGTACTGATGAACCTAGTAGAGAACAAGCTTGTAGACACAGCGGGGGAAGGTGAGGGCGGGATGAATTTAGAAAGTAGCATTGACATATATACACTATCGTGTGCAAAATAGTTAGGAGGAAGCTGCTAAACAACACAGGGAGCCCAGCCTGGCGCTCTGTGATGACCTAGAAGGGTGGGATGAGGGGAGGGGAGGGAGGGTCCAAGGGAAGGGATATATATAATTATGGCTGATTCGCACTGTTGTATGGCAGAAAGCAACACAAAACTGTAAAGCCATTTTTCACCAATTAAAAAATAAAAAATTTAAAATCTCACCCTAGAGTGGATTGATGATCTGATTCTTGGTTTGATAGGTTGAGCTTTTTGGCATCAAGTTATTCCAGGCTATTTTGAAGTTTGAACTGTGGATTCATTTTTTTTTAACTTTTTTTATTTTTAAGCTTTACAATATTGTATTGGTTCTGCCATATATCGAAATGAATCCACCACAGGCATACATGTATTCCCCATCCTGAACCCTCCTCCCTCCTCCCTCCCCATACCATCCCTCTGGGTCGTCCATGTGGATTCATTTTAATTGCTATGTTTTTTCCCTTCCTCCGTTTCTCATGTTTTATCATGCAATAGCTTCACAGCTGCCCTTACCAAAAACTAGCCTTGAATTCACTCTAATAACTAATTTCTGCTGCCCACTGATTTTGAGAGTATAAAAATCCAGCCACCAGACCATCAGGTAGCTCTATTTGGTTTTGCCTTTGAGGCTTCTTTTGAAATTTTCTACTGTTTTAAGTCTAGAGGTAAGGTCCCAGGCAGTGTCCAAGACTTCATGTTCACTCTAATTTCTCAATAACAAACCTCCACTGAGCCCTTGGCTTTTAACTTTTTATACCTCTATGTCTTTTATACTTTTCTATTATTTTATGTGTTTGAAGCAAAAGATGCTAAGATGGTAAGGAGTGACTTTACAATGCCGTCTTGTCTCCTGTTGGTTTTACTATATCATGACAGTTGTAGGTTAACAAAATTCATACAGTAGCAGTGAAAAATAGAGGGAAGAAATGGATAGGCACATGAAAACATTGATCTCTGTAAAGATGAAAAATATTTCAATTAATATTAATGTGGAATACCGTCTCCAATTATTGGGTACAATCTAAATAAATATACTGAGATTAAATCTGCACACTAGCATTTTGCCGTGACATTGGAACCTCTTACAATTCCATGAAAAAATTAAGAGATGGGCGTGAGCCTGCACAGACACAGAAAAGTGAATGGTATCCACTTGGCCTCATAGAGTCAGAAAATCAGCCATCTTGAATTTCTCTCATGTAGTCTTCACCTTAAGATTTTGCACTGTCCTGGGATCACAGTGACAATGAATTGGCTGATTAATGAGGAACTTTGGAAATTGAATCTCCAGGGTTCAAGACAGTAATATGCTTGTGACCACCTCAGTCAGCAGTCTCTCTCAGGAAGGAAGAAGTGCAACTGAGACTCCTCTCGTAAAGGATTCCTCCTGCCCAGGATATGGTGACTCATTCAGATCTTTTGTTCTTCCTAAGAACAGCTCTTCTCTATGGTACCTCAGAGGTGTCAAGCCTCTTCCTATTGTGATCCCAGCTAGGTATCACAGGTGATATCCCTTTGCGAATGTTTGGAAATGAGGGCAAATATTTTGGTACAGGTTTATCCAGGAAAGGCTGTGAAGACAGTACCTACATCAGATAGAACCCAGTCTCTGCCTAACTTATGTCATCTTCACACTTTTTTTTTTTTTTTTGCATTTTGTACCAATACTTGTAAACATCTGTTTTACTAATACCATATTATTTGCTGTGACCTTGAGCTTTCTTCCTGAGTAGAAATCTGCTTGTTCTACAACAGGGTGACTTATTTTAGATGTTTTTAAGCTGAAGTGCAATTTTATTTTGTTATTAATTTTTACTGGAGTATAGTTGTTTTACTATGTTGTGTTAGTTTCTGCCGTTTGGCAAAGCAAATCAGTTATAGATAAACCCATGAAAAAGTGACCCCCTCTTTTTTAGATTTTCTTTCCATTTAGGTCACCACAGAGCATTAAGTAGAGTTCTTTGTGCTATATAATAGGTTCTTAGTAGTTATCTATCTTATACATAGTGGTGTATATATGTCAATCCTTATCTCCAAATTAATCCCATTCCCTTTTCCCCCTCGGTGTCCATAGGTTTATTCCCTATATCAAATAAGGTGACTTTTTTTTTTTTTTTCTGACGTTTCTCTGTATTCCTGTGATGGTATGGATGGGCAGAAAGGTTGGTAAGTTCACCTTATCTTTCCTGTTTCTTGATATATCTTTATATTATTTCTGACGCATGGTGCTGAAGTTGCTGGTTACATAGAATCTTCACTGCCTCCCTAGCCCACTGTTTCTCTTTACAAAGTCACCAAATGTTTTTAATAATCAGAAGAACACAGATAGTATAACTTAAAAATACAACCAAGTCTTAAAACTTTCTAGAATTAATTGTTTGTACTCTGAAATATCCACATCATTTTTTTTAAAGGAACCCAGGAATAAAAATGCATAAAGAAGGCATTCCTTTTTTGTTCTGAAAGGTTGTTGTTGAATCACGCGAATACACCAGGATTCTTGGCCCCCGGAGGAGAAGAATTCAATCCGGGGCCAGAGACGAGGCTTGATCGCTCAGAGCTTTTGTGTAATAAAGTTTTATTGAAGTATAAAGGAGATAGAGAAAGCTTCTGACATAGGCATCAGAAGGGGGCAGAAAGAGTACCCCCCTGCTAGTCTTTAGCTGGATGTTATATAGTCACTAGCAGTCTGTTAATGAAAGAAAGGAATGTCTTAAAATTCAGATGGGCCATAAAATGATTAACTTGAATCTTGAAGAAGGGCAGACCACCATACAAATAGTTTCATTTACATAGATTAGGGGAACAATATCCATACTGGTTTGTCAAGTAGGTTCTGGGCCAAGAGGCGGAACCGACTTGGAGACAGAGTTTGGGGTAAAGGCATAGTACATTAGCATAGCTTAAGACAAACATTTCCATAAGAAAAAGGCATTGGTTATCTCTAGACTCGAGAATAGCTAACTTCAGGCGAAACCGGGTGTCATTATGGCAACACAGTATTTTAAGAGAAACCTCCCTTTAAATTTGTATAGAGAAGGAAAAAATATTGCTAGTTTGTTTCCTCCTGCCGCTTAAGAGAGATAAAAATGTCTGACACTTGCAGGCTATTTCCTCTATTTGGAGACCCCTGGCCTTCCTGCCTGTTACCCTCTCAGTTTCCTCAGTTTGTCTCCTTCCATTCCCCAAGTGGCATTTACCTCTTTCGATACCCCTGCTTCTTCTTCAAGGACTACATATTTCACTGTATCCTTACCACATCTTTTTAAAAGAATATTTATTTGGCTGCACTGGGCCTTAGCTGTGGCACTCAGAATCTTTTAGTTGTGGGATCTAGTTCCCTGACAAGGATTGAACCCAAGCCCCTTGCATTGGGAGTGTGGGGGATTTTAGCCATTGGATCACCAGGGAAGTTTCCTGGTTATCACATCTTTTTAACCAGACTCATCAACAGCATGGAACCCAGAAACCACACAGATGTTTCAGAATTCCATCTTATGAGACTGTCAGAGGACCCAGAATTGAAGACCATCTTCTTCAACCTCTTCCTGTCCATGTACCTGGTCACTGTCCTGGGAAATCTGCTCATCATCCTGGCTGTCATCTCTGACTCCCACCTCCATACCCCCATGTACTACTTCCTCTCCCATCTGTCCTTTACAGACATCTGTTTAAGCACAACCATGATCCCAAAGATCCTAGTGAACATCCAAGCACAGAGTCAGAGCATCACTTACACAGGCTGCATCACCCAGATCTGCTTTGCCCTGACTTTTGTTTTGTGGGAAAATTTTCTCCTTTTAGTAATGGCCTATGACCGCTATGTGGCTATTTGTCACCCACTGAGGTACACAGTCATCATGAACCCTCGCCTCTGTGTTCAGCTGATTCTACTCTCTTTGTTCACCAGCACTGCAGACGCCCTGCTCCATGGTCTGATGGTGTTACGACTGTCCTTTTGCACAGACCTGGAAATCCCCCTCTTCTTCTGTGAAGTTGTTCAGGTCATCAAACTCGCATGTTCTGACACCCTCATCAATAACATCCTGATATATTTAGCAGCTGGTGTATTTGGTGGCATTCCTCTTTTTGGAATCATTTTCTCTTATATTCAAATTGTTTCTTCCATTCTGAGAATGCCATCATCAAGCAGAAAGTATAAAGCTTTTTCCACTTGTGGGTCTCACCTCTCAGTCGTGTCCTTGTTCTATGGGACAGCTTTTGGGGTGTATATTAGTTCTGCAGTTACTGAATCTTCTAGGAAGATTGCAGTGGCTTCCATGATGTACACTGTGGTCACTCCCGTGATGAACCCCTTCATCTACAGCCTGAGGAACAAAGACATGAAGGGAGCCTTGAGGAAGCTCTTTGGAAGAATATCTTTGCTGTGATTGTGTCACCTGATTTTGGCTGGGTACTCTAGAATGAATCAAAATTAAAATAATATGAATGAACTACTCTGCCTGACACTTTCATCACCAAGTTTTTTTTTTTTTTAATTTTATTGAAGTATAGTTGATTTGCAATGTTGTGTTACCAAGTTCTTAAGTGAATAGATAACATGACGGCCAACTACATTTCAACTTAGCATTGAAAACCAACTTGTTTTTCTAGCTCTGTGGTTTCTTTATTTTTTTTTTTTCAATTTAATTATTTGGCTGGGCAATGTCTTAGTTGTGGCATGCAAGGTCTTTAGCTGCAACATGTGAACTCTTAGTTGCAGAATGTGGGATCCAGTTCCCTGACCAGGGATCAAACCGGGTCTTGGGAAACTCCAAGCCTTGGGAGCATGGAGTAACCACTGGACCACCAGGGAAGTCTCTAGATCTGTGATGTTTACCACAAATTACCTTTCTCTAAGGTTTTTTGTTACAGCAAACAGAAGCTGAATCTGAGGCAGATCTTCTCGGTATGATAATTTTGGGTGGAATGTTCTCAGCACAAGAGAAGTGGGAAAAGTTGGATAGGTCAAGGTTTAAAGAAGTCTGTGGTCATACAGAGGTAGAAACATGGATTGCACCAAGTGAACTGCACCCCAGAGTTAAGCCTGCTATGAGACATGGCAGCCGATCTTTCTTACCACAGTTCAGGAATTCTTAAGACTGGTCACTCACTGGTAAATCAGACATATGTGGGGCAACATTGACATTCACAACACTCAGCTTCATCATCTATAAAAAATTGTGATTAGATTATCACCGTGGTTTGAAATGATTGCATGATATTTGAAATTGGTTAATGAGGAATCCTTTCTAATAAGATAAAGATATCCTTCCTCTAATATGCTCAAACAATAAAGATAGTTATCCTCATTACAAGGATTTCAGAGGTACAAAATGCGCGGGAGTGGGAGAGCAGAGATTCATTCATTCCTCTGTGAAGTAGCTTCAACCCAGGACTGACTCCCCTCATGGACTCAGATGGCTGAATCAGATGCAGGCATCATATCTAGACATGAATCCCAGAGGCCAGTACAATCGACTGTCCTTCTCTGGGTCTGTTGTTAATTGAGGGTCTATTGACAATAGATGTTTCCATTGCATCATCCATAAGATATTACCTGCAATTCTATCACTGAGAATAGGATCATATGCCACTGACTTAATCCAGTTCCGGATAAAGAACAAATGATTACTGTGAAAGCCTTATACTTATCATGTGTGTGGGCTCAGTCACTCAGTGGTGTCCAACTCTATAACCTGCCAGACTCCTCTGTCCATGGAATTTTCCAGGCAAGAAAACTGGTGCCAGTTGTTATCTCTTACTCCAGGCGATCTTCCCAACCCAGGGATCTAACCTTGAGTCTCCTGTGTCTCCTGCATTGGCAGGTGGATTCTTTACTACTGAGCCACCTGAGTGCAATTATTGCTGCAAAGTTAATCTCCATATAGGCGATAAATACTTAGACCAATGCCCTAGTAAAATTTAATAGTATTATCATGTTCCACAAATTTCCTCTAACCTTGAGTCTTATAATGTTATTGATCCCATATATTTCTCTACTTGCTTTAACAATTTGATTTGTTTTCTTTTATTGTTATATTTATCAGCCTTTTCCTTCTAGTCTGAGTAATATAATAAAATACATAATAAAAATAAATAATTATTAGTCAGGCAAGGCAAATGTTGGTAATTTTCCTCTGGCATCTTATTTGCTTTGAAACTTTCTTTCTCATTGACTTATTTACAAGAATGTACCTGAATTTTCACTTCTTTCCTTAGTCATCTTATATCATTGTATTTCTTACACATTTCTGGTGAAGTCCACACAGAAACACTGTGAAATAAAATCAATTGTATCATGAACATCTTAGCAATTGGGTGTAATCTTAGGCCTGTAGTGGAAAACTTTAATTTTTTTTTTTTTTTTTTTTGGCTGTGCTGGGTCTTTGTTGAGGGGTGCAGGCTGTTCATTGCCGTGTATGGGCTTTTCTCTAGTTGTGGTGCATGGGGGCTTCTCTAGTTGCAGTGGGGAGGTTTAGTTGCCCAAGACATGTGGAATCTATTTTCCCAACTAGGGATTGAACCTGAGTTCCCTGAATTGGGAGGTAGATTCTTAACCATTGGACTACCAGGGAAGTCCCTCATGAAAAACTTTTTAATGTGTCTTTGTGAAGAAAGCTGTTCTATGGAGAACTGCTTTCATTTGACAGAGAAGTGCTGAGAGTAAGACAAGGAAAAAGGGAAGTGGACAAGATTAGGTGGATCCGTTTCCCCAGAAGCACAAAAATGTATGGTCATCAGTCAGAATCACCTCTGTGGTGAGTTGGTGAAAACAGTGGAGCTGTCAAGGGAGAATCAAGGGTGTGGATGAAGAACCTTCTATTCACTGAGAAGTGAGAGGTGGTTTTATTTTAAGCACCAAATCTAGGGAACAGCTCCCTGGCTGGCACTCCTGTTCACTCTAGTGCAGAGGTTCCTCCATTGTTGTCATTAGAACAGCTGCAGAGATTAATTACCTGAGACCTTTGTTCATACTGAGGTATCCCTGACCTCCAACAAGAACCACTGATTTTGAACTTCAGAGGTGGGGGGTATGTGCATGCCTGCTAAATTGCTTCAGTCGTGTCCAACTCTTTGTTGGACAAATCCTATCCATATGATTCTCCAGGCAAGAATACTGGAGTGGGTTGCCATTCCCTTCTCCAGGGTATCTTCCCCACCCAGGGATTGAACCCGCATCTCCTGTGTCTTCTGCATTGCAAGCAGACTCTTTACCAGCCACCAGGAAAACCCCAGGGGGGCATGTGCTGGTCTGCAAAAGTAGTAACATAATAAAATGCATGTAACTGACCTGAAATTTAAATAAATAGTTTTTCTCATATTGCACTTTGGAGATTTCATTGTGCTTTGGGGTATGACAGTAACTGATTAATTTCCAATATTCTGTATATCTACATTATGTTTGATGACTACAAAATAGATATCCTTTAAGAAACTGATGGAAATTTTGTTTGCTTTTCTTGTTATATTTATCAGCCTTTTTCTTCTGATCTGAATAACATAATAACATAAATAACTATTAGTTTTTGTAGCTAAGTTTCTGCCATTATGAGTAAATCTGAAGGTTTTTTTTTTAATATTTCTTGGTAGAGTGAGAGAGGAGATCCATATCATCATCAACACTTTTCATTTATAGTAACAACTTACTGAGTGTAAAAATTATTTCATCAAGTGGCATACCTCATATTAATATATGGTTCAGAGTCTTTTGATCTTCCTTTCTGTTAAATATCTAATTGTGATATATCTACTGAGTTGTTTATCCTTTTCTCACTCATTCATATGAGTTATTTACATAATCAAAACATTAGTGCTAGTCATACACATTGCAGATTTCTTCAAGTATATCACTTCTATTTGGATATCCTCTCAGTTTTGCTTCAGATGAATACAAGTACTTCGTTTTAATTATGTAGTTGTAATTTGTCAATACTTTCCATAATGGCCTGTACCCAATACGTCTTGTTTATGAAATCCATAGGTCTTGCATTTATGTATTTTAAATGTAAATATGTAATAGTTTGTTTATTTCCAACTGTTACCTCCCTATTATGATATTTCAATTTCAAATCTTCTCTATTCTCTTCATTTATGAAACTCACATTTCTATGAACATCTTAATTAGACCTCAAGTGATATAGATTACTAATCTGATAAAAAAGAAAATTGTTTGAATAGATTAGTACCATGTTCATTTTTCATTTGTTTTGTTTTTTGCTTTATATCTTATTTGTTTTTTGTTGTTTATATATCTTATTGTAATATAGTTGATTTACAATATTGTGTTAGTCTCAGGTGTATAGCAGAATAATTCAAGTTATACATATACATGTATTCATGATTAGATTTTTTTCTCATACAGGTTGCCACAGAGATTTGAGTAGACGTGCCTGTGCTATACAGTAGGTCATTGTTGGTTGTCTATCTTATATATAGCAGTAGTGTGTGTACATCCCTATCTCCTGATTTGTCCTTCACCCCCGTGTTTTCCCTTTGGTAACCATAAATTTGTTTTCAATATTGAAAGTCTGTTTGTAAAACTATTGTTAAGTCTGTTTCTGTTTTGCAAATAAGTTATTTTGTATCTTTTAAAGAATTATATTCCATATATGAGTGATATCATGATATTTGTCTTTGACTTACTTCACTTAGTGTGATAATCTCTAGATCCATCCAGGTTGCTACAAATTGCATTATTTTATTCTTTTTTATGACTGACTAATAGTCCTTTGTATATATGTACCAAGTCTTCTTTTTAAAAACAAATTTTTGGAGTATAGTTGATTTTTAATGTTGCATTGGTTTCAGGTATACAGAAAAGTGTATCAATTATACATATACATATGTTCATCCTTTTTTAATGATTTTTTTCCCATATAGACTGTTACAGAGTATTGAGTAGAGTTCCTTGGGTTATAAAGTAGGCTCTTGTTAGTTATCTATGAACCACATCTTCATCCACTCCTCAGTCAATGGACATTTCGGTTGCTTCCATGTCCTGGCTATTAGAAACAGTGCTGCAGTGAACACTGTGGTGCATGTATCTTCCCAGATTACAGTTTCCTCCAGATATACGCCCAGGAGTGGGATTGCTGAATCATACAATAGTTCTATTTTTGGTTTTTTAAGGAACCTCTATATACAGTGTTTGTACCCATAGGCATTCCTACCAACAGTGTAAGAGGGTTCTCTTTTCTCCATACCCTATCCAGCAGCTATTGCTTGTAGATTTTTTTTGATAATGATGACCATTTTTTTTTTTTGGCTAATAGCTTAAAAATTTTTTTTAATTTAATTTTTATTGGAGTACAGTTGCTTTACAATGTTGTGTTAGTTTCTACTGTACATCAAATGAATCAGCTATACATATACATATATCCCTTCTTTTTTGGATTTCCTTTCCATTTAGGTCATCACAGAGCATGAATAGAGTTCCCTGAGCTATACAGTAGGTTCTCATTAGGTACCTATTCTATACATATTGTCAATAGTGGATATATGTCAATCCCTTCCCCTTTCCCACCCCTCTGTGTCCATATGTTTGTTCTCTATGTCTGTGTCTTATTTCTGTCTTGCAAATAAGATCATCTATATCATTTTTCTAGATTCCGCACATACACATTAATATACAATATTTTTTTTTCTTTCTGACTTACTTCACTCTGTATGATAGTCTGTAGGTGCATCCATATCTCTACAAATGACTCAATTTCATTTCTTTTTATGGTTGAGTAATATTCCAGTATATCCATGTACCACATGTTCTCTAGTCACTCATCTGTCAATGGACACTTAGACGGCTTCCATGTTCTGGCTATTGTAAATAGTGCTGCAATGAACATTGGGATGCACATGTCTTTTTAAAATATTTTTAAATTTTTATTTGTATTTTTAATTGAAGGATAATTGCTTTACAGAATTTTGTTGTTTTCTGTCAAACAGTTTTCACTGGGTATAAGCCCAGTAGTAGGATTTCACGGTCTTATGGTAGTTCTATTTTTAGTTTTTTAAGGAACTTCCATACTGAACTTCATAGTGGCTATATTAATTTACATTCCCACCACAGTGCATGTAGGTTTCCTTTTATCCACACCCTATCCAGCATTTATTGTTTGTAGATTATTTGATGATGGCCATTGAGGTGATATTTCATTGGGGTTTTGATTTGCATTTCCTTTATAATTAGTATTGTTAAGCATCTTTTCATGTGCTTTTTGGCCATTTGCTTGTCTTCCTTGGAGAAATGTCTATTTAGATCTTCTGCCCATTTTTTTTGTGGAGAAGGCAATGAATGGCAACCCACTCCAGTACTCTTGCCTGGAAAATCCCATGGACATAGGAGCCTGGTAGGCTGCAGTTCATGGGGTCACTAAGAGTCGGACACAACTGAGCGACTTCACTTTCACTTTTCACTTCCATGCATTGGAGAAGGAAATGGCAACCCACTCTAGTGTTCTTGCCTGGAGAATCCCAGGGAGGGGGTAACCCCAGTGGGCTGCCATCTATGGGGTCACACAGAGTCGGACATGACTGAAGCGACTTAGAGAATTATTGAATGTGAGGAAGTTCCTGATTTGTATAAGTAAGGGTGGTACTGGAAATCCTTGAACTTTTAGCTGGTGTCTGAAGTGAAGGCAATCTCATGAGGAGTGCTCCCTTAAGCTTTGTGGCTTGGCAAACTCTTTGCAGCAAGGCAGGGGGTGAAAAAAATCAAGCCAAGTTGAAGCCCCTCAAAGGTCTCTGAAAACTACCAGAGAGCTCTGGGGCTAGAATGATCCCTTAGAGTCGGCTGGAGTTGGGACAAAATCATACAGTCATTGGCTGTGGGCTGCCTGCTGGCTCTCTGTAGCTGAGGCAGATTGCTTTAGGAGTTGATTGCAGAGAGCTGAGTAACACCCAACATTGGAGAAATATGTCCCTCATTCCAACAGTAGATTTTTTTTTTTTTTATTGTGGTAAAATAACATAACATAAAATAATATAAAATTTACTGTCTTCATGATTTCCAAGTAAACTTCACATGGTTTTGCAACCATCACCACCATCCATCTGCAGAACTTTTCATCTTCCCCATCTGAAACTCTGTCCCCACTAAACACTAACTCCCCATTTCTCCTCCCAAAGCCTCTGGTAACCAACGTTCTAATCTCCGTCTACATGTGTCTGACTACTTTAGGTACCTTATATAAGTGGAATCTTTCAATTTTTGTTCTTTGTATCTGGATACATAATATACATAATACATAAAATTTTGTTCTTTGTATCTGGATATGGTGGTTGGAATTGGAAGAATTATCAGAAAAGTTGGTAATTGACTTTGGTAGACACTCTTTCATCTGCTCCTTGGGAAACATACATGTGAGGTTTCCTAGGAAAGTTCCAGTTGATAACTCAGTATTAATCATATCTCATTTCAATTTCAAAATACCCTAGTTTGAACAGGAAATTAGTCATCCTATTTGCTCAAAAATATGGCCAAGACCATTAAGAAACAAAAATGCACTAAATATTTTGGTCCTTAAGGTAGAGTCTAGATCCTCAAATCAAGGCGTAGGCAAAAAAATCATAGGAAAAGTTTAGAAACAATAAATAAGAAGAAAGTGAGAGCTATGATTATTTTACAGTGCTAGAAATAAGACTCCCTGTGAACAGAGGTCCTGGATAATGTATAAAGAGAGTGAGAAGGGTATACTGATGTGCTTCACAAAGTCCAGGAGAGCTATGACTTGTGTGGGGAGTCCAAAATAACTTATTGTTTCCATTAAAGCTATTCTAAGAGGAAAAATGGGGCTTCCCTGGTGGCTCAGTGGTAAAGAATCCACCTACCAATGCAGGAGATGCCAGTTTGATCCCTGGGTCAGGAAGAAACCCTGGAGAAGGAAATGGCAACCTATTCCAGCATTCTTGCCTGGGAAATCCCATGGACAGAGGAACCTGGCAGGCTCCAGTCCATAGGGTCACAAAGAGTCAGACATGACTGAGCGACTAAATAACAACAATTTCAACAACAAGAGGAAAAATTGTGTAAACAGAAAGCAGAGTGCCAAATAGGTACAAATCACTATGGGACTGCAGATTCAGAATTTCTTGTTGCACATATTTGAATTTACTGCCTTTCCCAGTATTATGAACCAAAAGAAAAAAAAAAATGTTGACGCAGGTATTAAAATTAGGCTATTCTGATGATAATCCCCCACAGGGCACTCTTGATGTCCTTGTTCCTTAGACTGTAGATGAAGGGGTTCAGCATAGGGGTGACCACAGTGTACATCACCGAGACCACTGCACTCTTCCTGTGGGAAGCTGAGACAGTGGAGCTGAGATACACCCCAAGGGCTGCTCCATAAAATAAGCAAACAACTGACAGATGAGAACCACAGGTAGAGAAGGCTTTGTACTTCCCATCTGATGAGGAGACTCTTAGAATGGAGGATATAATTCGAATATAAGAGTAAAGGATCCCTGAGAGTGGAACTCCAGCCAAGATGGTACCAATGAAATAGATTAATATGTTACTGGTGGAGATGTCTGAACAGGCGAGGTTGAGAAGTTGAGAAAGCTCACAAAAGAAATGAGGGATTTCCACATCTGCACAGAAGGTAAGCTGTGACATCATCAAGTAGTGAAGTTGAGAGTTCAAAAGGCTGATGGAAAATGACACCAGGACCAACAAGCCACAGAGGTGGGGATTCATGATGACCAGGTAATGCAGAGGGTGACAAATGGCCACCAATCGATCATAAGCCATCACCGTCAGAAGGAGACTCTCCAAGCATGCAAAAAGAGAAAAGACAGTCACCTGAGCTAGGCATCCTGCATAAGGGATGGATTTGCTCTGTGTGTGGAGGTTCACTAGCATGTTGGGGACAGTGGTGGTGCTTATACCAATGTCAGCCAAGGACAGATTGGAGAGGAAGAAGTACATGGGGGTGTGGAGGTGAGAATCGGAGCTGACAGCCAGGATGAGGAGCAGGTTCCCAAGCACAGTGGCCAGGTACGTGGACAGGAAGAGTCCAAAGAGGAGGGGCTGCAGGTCTGGATCATCTGAGAGCCTCAGGAGGAAGAATTGTGAGACACGTGTACGATTGTGTGGTTCCATGAAGAAGGGACACCTTTTTAAAGAGAAGAGGATGTTGAATAAACAATACAAATATAGAGGCACAGACATAAGTGTCCAGAGTTTGGATTTGAACAATTCAAAATTCAGAAATAAAGTATGCATGCTTGAGGCCCATACAGCACAATTCATTGAGCAGTATTTTTCAGTGTGAACACATCTTTACTAATGCTGAAGACATTCATTTTTTCCTTCATACATCTATTTTAGAGGCATGGGGCCAAAGAGTATTAGAGAAGAACATTTTGAGATCACAATCCATGAACAAGGTCATATATCTGTCCCCTACCTTTGAGAGAAAAATATAGAATAAAAAGTATTCTTCTTTTTTAAAAGATTATTATAATTAAAGCACAAGAAATAGCAGTCAAAAGTACTATATCTTATTCAAATGCAGTACAAGAAATTCCCTTGATTTGCACTGTAGTCCCAGAAAGCTAAAAAGCACTGTCTCTGGATTCTAAATTAAAATCAAATGTTCACAATCAGATAGCATTTGTATAGGTTAAGTAATTTCAAGGGTTTTTTCATCTTTATTTATGTTTATTTATTTCATCTTTATGATATTCATCTTCCATGGAAGTAACTGCTTATTCAAATATGTGGGTTGTCTGGTCACTGTCTCTTTAAATATAACTCAAATATAAATATTTGACCTTGATGGACTCCACATTTTGATAAGTATATTTTTGTTAAAAGAGTAAAATCATATGGCATCCACGATCCTGAAGATAGCATTAATGTATGATGCAGCAATTATTAAATAATAATTAAATTTTAATACTTTGAAGTTTTTTTCATTTTTGTAGAGTTTTTCTCAGTGCTATATACTCTTGGAGAAAGATTTGAGGTTGAGTTTGCATTTTACTGTTTTTGTTTGTAAGGCTAGGAAAACTTCTTAATTGTGTCTTTACTCCTAAACGTTTGTAAAGTGTTGCTGCTGCTGCTGCTGCTGCTGCTAAGTCGCTTCAGTCATGTCCGACTCTGTGCGACCCCATAGACGGCATCTCACCAGGCACCCCCGTCCCTGGGATTCTCCAGGCAAGAACACTGGAGTGGGTTGCCATTTCCTTCTCCAACTCATGAAAGTGAAAAGTGAAAGTAAAGTCACTCAGTTGGGTCCAACTCTTAGCGAACCCATGGACTGCAGCCCACCAGGCTCCTCCATCCATGGGATTTTCCAGGCAAGAGTACTGGAGTGGGGTGCCATTGCCTTCTCGGTGTAAAGTGTTGACTCCTCATCAAATCCAGTCCTCTTAAGAACAGTTGAAAAATTTAAGAACAAAGCCCAGTCTCAAACCCTAAATTGGTCTTCTTATGCCAGATTAAGAGCTATTCAGGTAGTTCTTTTTTATTGAGGAATCAAGTTTCAATCAACATTGAACTCCCTGAAGGCAACTCAAGTCTTCATTTCTCCTGACAAGTCAAAATATGAATGTAATTGGGAAAAATCAAAATGGGAAAAAAATAGTAATATCACAAACAGTTGGGTAGTTTGTACATCTGTAAAATGGGTACATTAATTGAACTGAACTTACAGGTTTGCTATAAGCAATTAAAGTACTCACACTTACAAGCAACTGGTCACCATAGTCTAGCCTAGTTAACATATAAAATTAGCTTTCACATGCCCTTTTAACTTCCCAACTTCTGTCAGTTATAGTTCGAAGGCTTGTTTTAATATCCAGATAAGTTGAATTTAAAAATTGAAAAACCAAAAACTATGTATGTATCTTAATTTAATTGAACTTACAGTCATTATAATGTTGATGTAGCTATCACAAAAAGGAATCTGTGCCCTATTTGTCTATTAAAAGTCAAAAAAAAAAAAAACTAGAGGGAATTTTGCTCTCCCTGCATGATCTTATTCCCTTGCACTTCAGTGTTTCCCCATGTTAAACACATCATGAGTTGGGTAAGCATGTTTTCTTTCAGTGTTTCCATAACATTTGTATTGATTTATGTATTCATAAGAAGTTTTCTTGAAAACTTTACTAGATACTACCTACCATAGATGAGTCCCTATTTACCACTTTATGAAATACTTCTATTTCAACACATAATATGATGTATGATATTACCTGAGGGATAAATTTTATTTTCCTTTTCAATTTTTTATTATGACACAGCTAAGAAAATTCTTGGGCCCCTATCTATATTACACAAATAAAAGTCCCAAAAGACATATGCATCTAAGACTATTGTTTGAGTTTTAAAAATTGAAGCATGTGCAATTTTCCTATTCCTATCTTCTTGTGTGATAAAAAAGATCACACAAAAGCAAGTGCATGCTCTGATTGTCAAGGTACAAAATTAGAAAGATCTCTGAAATCTCACTGGCAATAGGCTTTTCATGATAAAATCACAGGAAAATTCCTGTCTTGTATAGGGAATGACATTTCTGTAACTCAAATGTTTTAGATGGGCTGGAAAATGCATTCTTATTCACAGAAAACCCTATCATCCATAATAGTCATACAATAAAAGCCCCTGAAAACCACTTAGTCTATTTGTTAATTCACAGATAAATTCACCAAAGCCCCAGCAGAAGAAACCCACAGTTCTACTTCCATTTGATCATCTGGGACTAAAGCAGGTTTCAGAAGAAAACAAGCAATCCACTCTGGTGGGACAGAGTCCTAGGACTGGAATTGGGAGGCCCTTGTCTGAGACCCACACCTTTCATACACTAAATATGGAGTGTGTGTAAATCTCCCTACATCTCTGGGAAGGTATTCCTCACATTGAAGTCAGGCCAATAACACCCATTTGTAGGACATGTAGGGTGTCAGGGAAGGGGAAATTACCCCTTCTACCCTTCTGGAGTTCTTGTGGCTGGATTAATAATAAAATCAACACAGGGCACGTTAACAGGAGAAAAAGGAATCAAATATTAATTTGTGCACTTGAAGGTCACATAAAAATAGAACCTAAGAAGTGGCCAAAGCAGGCAGCTTTTATCCTCTTTAGATAAAGGAACAAAACATTTGTAAGAAATTGACAGGACAAAGAAACTTAGGCTTTGAGTGCTTCATTAGTGAAGAATCTAAACAGTTTGAGCTTGAGGTAGTGTATTGAAGAAATAATGAGTTTTGTTTAAACAGATTTCTGGGCCCTAAATTCCCTATGTCTGAAAATAAGGATGTCCTTCTCCCCCTAGATAAAGCTTCCCAGGTGGGTCAGTGGTAAAGAATCCATCTGCCAAAGCAGAAGATGCAGGAGACATGGGTTTGATCCCTGAGTCGGGAAGACCCCCTGGTGAAAGAAACAGCAACTCACTCCAGTATTCTTGCCTGGGAAATCTCTGATGGGCTACAGTCTGTGGAGTTACAGAGTCAGACACGACTGAACTCACATCTCCCTCTAGATACAGGGAGTGCCCCTTTCATATGAGAGATTTTCCTCCTTCTCAGGGGGACAGAGGAGGATCAGAATTTCCTTCTTGCATTGGCTGCTTCAGAAGCAACTTCATTTCAAACTGATCAATAGATCATTGCAGTATGCTTTATGGCAACCCATCCTGATCCCCAGTAGAGGTATCTGAAGAGGTCAGCACAATAAATATTCTGTCATAGGTTTTGAATCAGAAGTTGAATTATTACTGGAGTAGTTGGATATTGATGAAACAGAATCCTAATAAAATTTAATGATCTTATATTCTATTTTATATAGGAGAGGTAGAAGCCTATTGAAGGAAAGACACGGCTCAAAATAGCCTGGAGTTAAAACTCCCCTACAGGTCCTCCCCACCATTCTATGCAAAACAAAGAACTCGCTCATCTGAAGAAAAATATGGACATTAAGGTTGATTACACCCAGCTCCCAGCTGGTTCAGCCTCTGATCTCCAAAATTCCATGCCCCAGCCGTTTAAGAGATAACTACTCCGAAAAACCTTGGAGAAGAGCAGGCTCCCTTAAGACAGTAACTTTCCACATACATGCCTATATATACTTACTCTTTTCTTGGATAAGGGCCGCAGCTCACTAGTCTGACTGCTGCCCCTTCTCGCCTCATTAAAGGTGATCTGTTCTTGTAGCGTGCCAGTCTCGTTCTTTTTCTGAACCTCACTTTCTCTAACTCCCTTACCCTACATTTTTGGTGCCGAAACCCAGGAGTTTGAAGTTCCTTCTCGTTCTTCACAGCCAGCTCTTCGCAGCGTGGAAGCCTGCCAAGCTCACTTTCCTGCCCGGGCTTTCAAGACCTCCTCAAAAGGACGCCCTGTGCCTTCTTGAGCGGTACAAGTCCTGTGTAAGGGCTTTACTGGTTTTCCACATAACCCGAGGAATATTGGTCTCTCTCTCTCTTTCTCTCTTTTCCTCTTTTCTCTACACTTTCTTTTCCACAAGACCAACCAACTCCAGGACAGAGGCCTTTTGCCATTCTCGACCACACTACATGCAACACTCCACTCAAGCTGGCCCCTAGATTAAGGTAAGATCCGGACGGTGTTCTAGAGGTGCCCTAGAACTCAGTCCTCTCAGGGTCCCAGCGACCCCCGGCCCAGGGCCACTCTGTAGGTGATGGTGGGGGATGCTCCACCTCGACACAGAGCTCTCTTCTCAACTCCTATTGTGACTACAGGTGACGACTCGAGCTCCCAATAAGAGCCTCTGCTTGCCTTTCAATTATGGGGTCTGGCCAATCTGTCCCAAAAAATTCCCCTCTGGCCTATGTTCTCAAAAATCTCAGACCACTCTCACTCACTGAACTCAAAGCTAATCACTTAAAACAACTCTGTATACAGATCTGGCCTCAATACCGATTAGACAACCAAAACCTCTGGTCTGAGTTCGGGACTTTCGATTTCAGTATTTTATCAGATCTCACTAACTTCCTCAAATGGAATGGCAAATGGTCAAAGCTCCCCTATATTCGAGCCTTCTGAGACCTTAGAAGCCGTCCTTCTCTCTGCAAAGACTGTTCTACCTATCAAATTCTCCTCTGCTCTCTCTCCCCCTCCATTACAAAAGAATCCAAATCTAAAGCCTCTAAAAGGCCCCCTAAACCCTCAGCCCCCAATTTTGACCAGAGAGATGAGCCTCCTCCCTACTGCCCTGGAGAAAAAGCTTCCGTAGACGAGACCCCATCCTCTAGCCCTTCCTCCTCCAAAACAGAAGGCAATGACTCCAGAACCCCCAAAGAGATTTCCAGCCCCCTCCATCGGCCAGGACCCGAAGCAAACACATTTCCTCTCAGAGAGGCAGTGGGACCGGAGGGCCCTACATGGGTTCATGTGCCTTTCTCAATTTCTGATATGAGCCAAACTGAAGAAAAATTTGGATCCTTTTCAAAAAATCCTACTAGATACAGAAAAAATTCCTCTGCCTTGCACAAACATATCATTTAACCTAAAATGATCTTTATTACATCCTAAATGCCACTTTAACCCCTGATGAAAAGAAACGGATATGACAGACAGCCCAGACTCATGCTGATCAGCTCCATAACCAAGATAAAACTAATCCGGTGGTTAATGATACAGTCCCTTTAACTGAGCCACGGTGGACATATCAAACAGGCGATGCCAACATTCAGTACCTGCATCATATGATCACCTGTATACTAGAAAAAAAATATGAAAAAGTATTTTATTACTTATTACACATTCATATTAACTATGATAAGATTAGAGAAGTGACTCAAGAAAAAGATAAAAATCCTGCCCTTTTTCTTTCACAGCTTACTAAGGCAGTCCAAAAACACACTAATCTAGATATTTCCACTCCCGCCGGACTTCTGTACCTACATGTCCAGTTCATAAGCCAGTCAGCCCCCAATATTCACTGAAAACTACGCCAGCTAGAAAAGGGCCCTGAGACCCCCCAAAGAGACCTTCTAGAAATAGCCTTCAAGGTGTTCAATAATAGAGAGAAAGAGGCTAAGAGAAAAAACAACTGTGAGAGAAAAGCTAAATATGCCTTTTTGGTGGCAACAATCAAGATCAGCCCAGCCCAAGTCATCCCAGACTGGAACTTAAGACTCCCTCCCAGACCCTGCTTCTGATGCAACCAGTCAGGACACTGAACAAAAACATGCCCGAACCTGTGCCCCCCCACAAAAACATGCCCAACCTGTGGTCAGTGGGGACACTGAGAGGTAGACTGTCCCCAAGGACGCCCTAACACCCCTGGGGAGGTCCACACCTCCCAGACCTGGAGAGTGAAATGTCCATAGGGACGCCCTGGCACCCCTGGAGACATCCCCACTTCTCCCCAAACCCCAGCCCAACCCTATGAGAGTTGTTCCAATGACAGGGCCCTGGTTCCAGCCCCCTGGTCCGTGTCCTGCACACGAGCTCAGATCTTAGGGTAGATGGGGTAGTGGCCAAAAAAAGACCTACTTTATAGTAGACACTAGAGCCACTTTCTCTCTCTTAACTTTCTACTCTGGCCCAACTCAAGACTCAGAACTCACAATCAATGGGGTCTCTGGCCTTAAGGCCAAAAAATCAGCCCTCCATTACTGTCAGTTTAAAAGATCCACCCTCATACACTCATTCCTCATAATGCCTCAGTGCCCAATGACAATCCTAGAGAGAGATTTGTTATCCAAATTGGAAATCTTTATTACCATAGCCCCCCTCAATACAGTCTCTATATTCTGCATGCAGATGACACCTAGACCATTTCTATCCCTCACCCCTGACCTTCCCTTGGATCTATCCAGCTTAGACCCCCAAGTCTGGGACACTGATCACCCATCCATAGCCAAACATCATGCCCCAGTTCACATTACCCTAAAAGCCCCCTTAACTATAATCACCCAACAACAGTAATCTCTCACCCTAGAGGCCCACAAGAGACTTAAGCCTATCATAGACCACCTTCTTCAAGCCTCTATCTTAATTCCTACCCATTCACCACACAACACCCCTATTCTGGTAGTAAAGAAGAGACCAAACTCTTGGAGACTGGTCCAGGATCTGCAAAAAATCAATGAGGCCATCACGCCGACATTCCCAGTAGTCCCTAAGCCTCACACCCCATACCCCCCGACTGCAACCCACTTCACGGTATTAGGTCTCAAAGACGCCTTTTTCACCATCCCCCTCCACCCCCTCTCCCAACCCCTTTTTGCCTTCACCTGGCAAGACCTCAAGACTCATGTTTCCCAACAGTTAACATGAACAGTTCTTCCCCAGGGGTTCAGAGACAGCCCCTACTTTTTTGGACAGGCTTTACAAAAGGACTTACAGACACTCGACCTAGCCCCGAGTCATCTCCTCCAATATGTAGATGACCTCCTCCTTTGTAACCCAACCCCAAAACTCTGCCTCCAACATACTGCCAAACTCCCCAGGGCCCTGGGATCCTGCGGTTATCAGGTGTCCCAATCCAAGGCCCAAGTAGTACAGACAAACGTCACCTACTTGGGGCTCTCCATATCCCACCAACAAAGAACTATTCCCCCAGGAAGAACCCAGGCCTTGATTAACTGTCTGCTTAAAAAAAAAACGAAAAGGGAATTCCTGTTTATCCTCAGTCTCCTAAACTTTTTCCATATCTGGATCCCTAACTTCCCCCTCATTACAAAGCCACTCTGTGAGACAACTAAAGGATGTCTGGGTGAGCCCCTTTTTAACCCTTCCTTGCTGGCTAATCCTGTTTGCCAGTTCACCCAAAGCCTCCTCTGAGTGCCAACTCTCCACCTGCCAGATCACACCATACCATTCTTTCTCTTTGCCCATTCCAACCAAGGACAGGCCCTGAGACTTCTATGTCAGCGGGCCAAAGACACCTGGGCTCCCATAGCCTATCTGTCAAAACAGATTGACATGGTGACCAAGGGGTGGCCTCCCTACATACAGGCCATGGCTGCAATCGCAGCCCTCGTACCCGAAGCAAATGAACTCTCTAGACATGCCCCTTTAACAGTCTGTTCTCCACACACCTTCTGAGACTTACTATCACATTGGGCTTTCCTCTCCCTTCCCCCTTCCAGGGTACAGGTCCTACATGCCTTTCTCCTCGACCCTTGGCTCTCATTCTGCCCCCACTCTCCCCTTAAGCCCACCAGCTTATTACCCACGTTTGCTACAACAGACCCTCTCCTACATAGCTGCAACCACCCTCTTAATACCTGAAGCCCAAAAACTAACCCGAAATGCTCCTCTAAATGTATGCTCACCTCGTTCCTTCGAAGATTTACTCTCTCATCGGGCTTTCCTTTCTCTGCCCCCTGCTCGACTACAAATCCTCCACACACACCTCCTCGGCCCATCCCTTTCTTTTATGCCTTGTAAACCCCTTAATCCTGCTAGCTTACTCCCTGCACCAGATCCAGAAACAAAACACCTATTTCATGACTGTGTTCAGACCTTAGTTATGACACTTAATCCCTTTAAACACATAACTGGTCAACCCCTTACTGACCCCAAAGTCCCATCCTGGTTCACAGATGACACTGCCCAAAAACAAGCCCCATTTGGGGCTCAATACTCCTTGGAAGAAAAGTTATGACCAACCTAGATAGCATATTGAAAAGCAGAGACATTACTTGGCCAACAAAGCTCCATTTAGTCAAGGCTATGGTTTTTCCAGTGGTCATGTATGGATGTGAGAGTTGGACTGTGAAGAAAGCTGAGCGCCGAAGAATTGATGCTTTTGAACTGTGGTGTTGGAGAAGACTCTTGAGAGTCCCTTGGACTGCAAGGAGATCCAACCAGTCCATTCTAAAGGAGATCAGCCCTGGGTGTTCTTTGGAAGGAATGATGCTAAAGCTGAAACTCCAGTACTTCATGTGAAGAGTTGACTCATTGGAAAAGACTCTGAAGCTGGGAGGGATTGCGGGCAGGAGGAAAGGGGGACGACAGAGGATGAGATGGCTGGATGGCATCACTGACTTGATGGACATGAATTTGAGTGAATTCCGGGAGATGGTGATGGACAGGGAGGCCTGGCATGCTGCGATTCATGGGGTCGCAGAGAGTCGGACACGACTGAGCGACTGAACTGAACTGAACTGAACGCTATAGTTCAGGGACAACCCAACAAAGTTATCCCCCTTCACCTCATCAAGTCAGCCACATTTCCAACTCACACATCCTCACAAGAGGCTGAACTGATAACTCTTACACAAGCCTTGACCCTAGCCAAAGACCAAAAGATAAACATTTACACTGACTCCAAATATGTCTATAACATATTACATTCTAACATTGTAATTTAGAGGGAGACGAAATTCCTCACTTAAGAAAACACACATATTCTCAATGATTCTTTTATTTCTAAACTCCTCCATGTGGCTCAACTCCCAAAACAAGCTGCTGTAATACATTGCCAGAGACATCAGCAACACAGTCCTATCTCCTTTTATAACAATATAGCAAATCACGAAACAAAACAACAAGCCACTTCTGTTAGTCCTGTCTTTACTATAGCCCAAATTGATGAGCCTAACATCCACACGTTACTTTCATATTTACATTTGCTTTTCCACCCCTCTGTAAAAGTACTTAAGGCTTTCCTTCAGAACTTTATTAAATTAAGGACAACGTGACTTATTTAAATAATTTGACCCAAACTTGTACCATTTGTCAGCAGACAAATCTTAACATTCACCCCTCTCCTTTCCCCACCCACCAAATTCACAGACATCTTCCTGCTGAAAGATAGATTTCACCCACATGCCACCAGTAAAAAGGGTTAAATTTTGCCTAGTCTTTGTAGATACATTTTCTAGACAGATTGAAACTTTCCTGACTACTAACAAAGGAGCCCCTACTGTGGCTCAGCTTATTCTTAGTGAAATCCTCCCAAGGTTTGGAATGCCTTCCTCCCTCCAGTTTGACAATGGGCCCAAGTTCACATCCCAAATCACCCAAAATATTGCACGAGCCCTTCAAGTTCCTTAGAGATTTCACATTCCTTATCATACCCGGTCTTCCCATAAGGTTGAGAGAGCCAACCGAGTCCTAAAAGAAACAATGACCAAATTAATGATCGAACTTCATCAAGACTGAAGTAAACTCCTCCCTTTAGCCCTCTTAAAGGTCCGGGCCTTACCAAAAAAAAAAAAAAAAACACCTTAAATATCAGTCCATTTGAGGCCATGTATGGGAGGCCCATAATACCTTTAGATCTTCCCCCTCCCAAGACAGTCCCAAACTGCCTTCCCACCTTTTCCTTTACTTGCCCAGATACGAGATGCCCTTTGACAACATATAGATAACTTACTCCCTCGACCACACCCCAATCTTCCATACCCATCCCTTCAAATAGGAGACAAAGTCTATATGACAGTTCAGTCCCACTCAGATCTAACCCCAAAATGGCAAAGACCCTAAACGGTAATTCTGCTGACCCCTACCACTGTAACATTAAAAGAAATCACCCCTTGGATACACATCACCCGGTTTAAAAAGGTTATGCAGCCCAATGATAAAAATGCTTGCCAGACTAATACTTATCAAGTCTCTCACACAGGCCCTACAACTCTAAAGTTCTCACAATTTCCACTGGCCCCACTGGTGATGGATGAGCCTGTCGGTTTCATGGCTACAATTATTCCTGGAACAACTTCTGACAGATATCTAGGTCTTGAGTCCTCAAACATCCACGCTCGAACACATTGAAGATTACACCTCCACCCTGTGACTACAAAAAACCTTCTATAACTTTTAACCCCTTCTCAGACCATTCATTTTTATCATCCTCCTATACCTACCTTTGGGCCTTTTTTGTTTAATCTTTTCCAGAGATTCCTCCAAGACCGAATTCAAGCCATTTCCTGAGACCAAGTCAAGACTGTTCTTTTGCTTGAGACCCTAACAGCTAAAATAAAAAATCAACACTACGAGCCTTAGACTTCCTTCCTCCCAGACCACAAATCCCTGACCCTCATTTATCAGCGCGAAGAAGCCCTAAACATTAACGGCGTCCACCTCTCTTTCTTTTTTCTATATATTCCTTAGGGTCTGGAGTGAAAGAAAGCTACAAGGCTCAAAATAGCCTGGAGTTAAAACTCCCCTCCAGGTCCTCCCCATCATTCTATGCAAAACAAAGAACTCTCTCACCCAAAGAAAAAAATGGACATTAAGGATGATTCCCCCAGCTCCCAGCTGGTCCACCCTTTGTCAGATCTCCAAAATTCCTTGCCCCAGCCATTTAAAAGATAACTACTCCGAAAAACCTTGGAAAAGAACAGGCTCCCTTAAGACAGTAACTTACCACATACATGCCTATATATACTTACTCTTTTCTTGGATAAGTGCAGCAGCTCACTAATCTGACTGCTGCCCCTTCTCACCTCGTTAAAGGTGATCTGTTCCTGTAAAGTGCCAGTCTCATTCTTTTTCTGAACCTCACCTTCTCTAACTCCCTTACCTTATACCTGTTATATCCCAAGAAATTCATTTGCAGAATGAATGGAAATCCAAAAATGTGTCTTAGTCCACATGATAAGATTGACTTCCCTCTTTTCTTTCTTTTTAAATGTTTATTTATTTATTTATTCTTGGCTGTGCTAGGTCTTGGTTGCTGTGGACAGGCTTTCTTCAATTGCGATAGGCAGGGCCTACTGTCTATTGCGGAAGACAATTTCTCATTGTGGTGGCTTCTCTTGTTTCAGAGCATGGCTCTAGGGTACGTGGGACTCAGTGGCTGCAGCACATGGGCTCAGCAGTTGTGTCATGGGCACGTGGGATCCTCCCGGACCAGGGATCAAACGCGTGTCCCCTGCACTGGCAAGCAGACTCTGGTCCACTACATCACCAGGAAAGTCTTCTTTCTTTCTTTCATTCTCTCTCTCTCCCTCTCTCTCTTTTTAATTTTTGTGAGTGACTGTTTTTTTTTTTTTTAATAATTGAGTGTTGTAGATTCTATTTAATGGAAACTGATGAGTCCCTTAGAAAGTGACACAGAGGCATACAAGCACTGTTTCATCTTTTGTCTAGTCCAGCAAAACATTGCTGGAAGGAATGAAAAAACAATCAGGAAAATGCCCAATGCATGGAAGTTTTATTGCCCACACTGCTTCTGAGAACTAAAGAAGGGTCAATCAGTATCCAAGTGAGATTTTTGTTCTTGTAGCCTATTCTGTGTAAGGAAAAAAAGGCTCTGAGGAACGGAAAATAGATAAGTCTCAGTTGTTTTCCTATAGGCAGTCAGAATCCACTAACATAAAAAAAAAAAAAAAGGTAAAACGTTGTCTCTGGCTTCCCTGGTTGCTCACTGGTAAAGAATCTGCCTGCAACACTGGAGACATTTGATCCCTGAGTCGGGAAGATCCCCTGAAGGATGAAATGGCAACCCATTCCAGTATTCTTGCCTGGAGAATTCCATGGACAGTGGAGCCTGGTGGCTACAGTCCATAGGGTTGGAAAAGTCAGACAAGACTGAGCAACTAAATAATAACAAAAGGTTCTCTCAGGATCTAGGGAAAGCTAAACCTCAGATCACCCATTATTTTAGTTAAGTAACTGGTACTTAGCCTTAAGGATAATATTAATAATAAAACTAACTAAAATTTACTTTGCTTTAACTGTAGTGCCTCCATCACACATCTAGGCATGTGTTAGAATACATTTTCTTTCATTCTTTGTCAACACAGTGTATCAACTGGATATCAACTTAGATGGCAACATTGAGGATCAGAGATGTCAAGGACTTGCTCAGTGTCATTCAGATAATAAATAGACAAGATTCAAACTCAGATTGTGGGTCTCTGAGGTGCACGCACTGAGCTTGTTTACTGTTTCCCCACACTTCAGAGAGTTTAAGCAGAGGATCAGAAGTCTCTTCCAAGCTTTCTAAAGTACACATTTCTTGTTTCCTGCCTCAGAATACAAACCAACACCCTGATGCCACACTCCCTTAGAGATCAAGAAGGTATAAATTACAAGAATAAAAGAGCAAGTGGACAGGGAAGCAAAATCCAAGAACAGGGACAAGAGAGAGAACTGCCTTGAATTGCATGAACTCATTCTTCCTGGAATCCCCACCTCCACCTTCCTTCCGGTAGTTAAGCAGGTACCACCACTGCTTTCCACTGTGTCTACCATGAACGCCTAAAGGGAAGAGCCCAGTGAGCAGGACGTCTCTGCCTGGGATGAAAAGGAAGAGAGTTTGCTTTTTGTTCTTTTTGTTTATAGTGGCTAGGAAAAGCATCTTAAAATGTCTCCAATCCTAAAACATTTTAAAAAGTTGATTTCTCATCAAATCCAACCCTCTTAAGAACAACTGATAAATTTAGGACCAAAGTCAAGTATCAAACTCTAAACTGGCCTTCTTATGCCTGTTTAGGAGTTTTTCAAGTCAGCATTTCTTTATAGAGAGTTTGCATTTCTCCTACATTCAGTCCTGGAATCCAGGCTATATTAGCAGAGGAGGATATTTTCTAGGTGCCTTATGTATAGCGTTTCACTGTCCTCATTCAAATCCGACTTAACCCCCTTTTCCGCTCCATGGCCTGATAAAAATTTCATAAAAATATTGTGTTCCTATCCTCAACTGTAAAGTGATGCTCATGCATGTTGTGGGAGAGGTAATGTGGGAGAGGTAATGTGGGAGAGGTAATTTAGCTTGGCTCCTGGCAGTTGGAATCCAAATTAAAGGTTTGTGATAC
The DNA here is from genome assembly GCF_029378745.1 of Bos indicus. Taxonomy (NCBI): domain Eukaryota; kingdom Metazoa; phylum Chordata; class Mammalia; order Artiodactyla; family Bovidae; genus Bos; species Bos indicus. The sequence continues at coordinate 13,244,090 of NC_091766.1, read as the reverse complement.
TATGGTTCCTGATATCATTTTCTTCACTATCATCTGTAAGTCACTTCAGTTGTGTCCGACTCTGTGCGACCCACAGACAGCAGCCCACCAGGCTTCCCATCCCTGGGATTCTCCAGGCAAGAACACTGGAGTGGGTTGCCATTTCCTTCTCCAATGCATGAAAGTGAAAAGTGAAAGTGAAGTCGCTCAGTCTTCACTTAAGCACAGTTTAGAGGGACCTATTTCTTTGTCAGTTAGAAAAGATGGGAATGGAAGGACAGTAAGTGTGGGATGAAATAGAATTTTAAATAAACAATATGGTAGAGCAATTGTCCTTCAATTAAAAAAATAGACACTAAAAAAAAGAATTTTAAACAAGAGTTCTATGATCCCCAACACTCACAACAAATCAACTTCGTAAGCCTTTGACCTTATCTATGTAACGGTTCCCTCTCACTGGCTATCTCAACTGTCCCACTGCCTTGACAGTGATCAAACATGGCTCCCCCATCCTTCCTGCATTCAGTGTCTCCCACTGCACTTGGCACTCTCTGGGCCGTGCTATGTCTCTGCTGGACCAGGACTGAGGATTACAGATTGGCTGCCCCTCTCCTACCTGCTGTTGGATGAGGGCTGAAGCTGTGTCCTCAGGCCTGGCAGCAAGGCAGACTCAAGAATGGAACTTCTGGGGCAGACCACAACTCTGGGAAGCTGAGATACACAGGTATGGGACTCACTGGAATAGAGCTGGCTATTTGAAGGGCTGGGAAGCACAGGCTAATTATTTACAGTGGTGCAGCCTCGAGGTCTCCGTGCACATAACAGGTAATTAGACAAATTGGTCCATGGTCTTTCAAACTCTAAGGATTTGCTAATTTAATGGAAGATGAAAATTTCAAAAGGAAGTATTAGTAAGGATCTAGATCCTTCCTCTTTTCACAAGGAGACTGACTCCTTATCTCTGATGTTCAAGTTGTTTATCAAAAATTTCAACATTTCCCTTTTAAATATATATATAATATTTCAGATTCTTTTTCATAATAGATTTTTATAAGACATTGAATATAGCTCCTATGCTATACAGTAGGTTCTTGTTTATTTTACATACAATGGTGTGTATATGTTAATCCCAAACTTCCAACGTATCTCCCCTTCCTTACCCGTTTAGTAACCATCTCTTTGTTTTCTGTGTCTGTGAGTCTGTTTCGGTTTATTCATTTGCATCATTTTTTTAGATCCTGCATATAAGTGATGCCATATGATACTTGTCTTTCTCTAACTAGCATATTTCACTTAGCATGATAAACTCTAGGTTCATCCATGTTACTGTGAATGGCATTATCGCATCCTTTTCTTTGACTGAGTAATATTCCATTGTACATATGTACCACATGTTCTTTATCCATTCATCTATTGATCAATATTTAGGTTGTTTCCATGTTTTAGCTAATGTAAATAGTGCTGCAGTGAATATTGGAGTGGATGTATCTTTGGAACCATGATTTTCTCTGAATATAGGCCCAGAAGTAGAATAGCTGAATCACACATTAGCTCTATTTTTAGATTTTCTAAAAGAAATTTTTGGACTTCAATTGATTTCTAATACTGTGTTCATTTCTGCTGTACAGCAAAGTGAATCAGTTATACATAGGCATATACCCACTTTTGAAAAGATTTTTACCTATTTCCAAAGCAGGAATAGAGAAGCAAGTGGACACAGAGGGGGAGGGGAGGGAGGGACAAACCGGGAGGTTGGGATTGACATACACACTATCACATGTGAAATAGATAGCGAGTGGGAACCTGCTATAAAGCACAGGAAGCTCAGCTCAGTGTGATGACCTAGATGGGTGTGATGGGGGTGGTTGGGAGGCAGATCCAAGAGGGAGGCAATATATGTGTATATATGTGGCTGATTTACTTCATTGTACAACAGAAACACAACATTGTAAAGCAATTATACCTCAATAAAATAAAATTGATTCCAAAATTTTATTGATATTTTCTTATACCATATTAAAAACAACTTTTAAAAATATTTATTTTGGGCTGTGCTGGATCTTCATTGCTGTGTGGGCTTTTCTCCTGCTGCAGCAAGCGGGAGCTACTCTCTAGTTGTAGTGTGCAGGCTTCCATTTCTGTGGCTTCTCTCACTGCAGAGCACAGGCTCAGCGCACCTGGGCTTCAGTAGTAGTTGCAGTATGTGAGCTCTAGGGTCTGCTAGCTTCAATAATTGTGGCACACAGGTTTAATCATTGTGGTTCATGGCCCCTGGAGCACGCAGGCTTCAGTAGTTGCAGTTTGCAGGCTCTAGTTCATGGGCTCAGTAGTTGTGGCTCATGGGCTTTGTTGTTCTGAGGCACATGGAATCTTCCCAGAGCAGGGATCGAACCTGTGTCCCTTGCATTGGCATGCGGATTCTCATCCACTGTGCCACTAGGGAAGTCCTCTACTTCTGTTTTGTAAGTAAGTTCACTTGTACCCTTTTTTTTTTTTTTTTTTTAGATTCTACATATAAGAGTTATCACATGATATTTGTCTTTCTGTGTCTGACTTACTTCACTCAGTATGACAAACTCTAGATCCATCCATGTGATTGCAAATGGCTTTATATTGTTCTTTTTTATGGCTGAGTAACATTCCAATGTATATGTGTTCCACATCTTTATCCATTCCTCTGTTGATGGACAGTTAGGTTACTTCCATGTCCTGTAAGTTGTGTTTCCCTGGTAGCTCAGTCGGTAAAGAATCTGCCTGCAGTTCAGGAGACCTGGGTTTGATCCCTGGGTTGGGAAGGTCCCCTAGAGAAGGAAATGGCAACCCACTCCAGTATTCTTATCTGGAAAATTCTATAGACAGAGGAGCCTGGTGGGCTACAGTCCATGGGGTCGCAAGAGTCAGACAGAACTTAGCAACTAAACCACCACCACCATATCCTGGCTGTTGTAAATAGTGCTGCAATGAATATTGGGGTGCTTATATCTTTTTGAATTATGGTTTATCAGGGAATATGCCCAGGAGTGAGATTTCTGGGTCTTATGGTAGTTCTATTTTTTTGTGTTTAAAGGACTCTTTATACTCTTCTCCATAGTGGCTGTATCAACTTACATTCCCACAAATAGTGCATGAGGTTTCCTTTACCTCCACACCCTCTATGGCATTTATTGTTCATAGATTTTGTTGATTGCCAGGAGCCGGCATATTGCATATTGAGTGCAGCACTTTTCAGGATCTGGAATAGCTCAACTGGAATTCTATCACTGCCGGTAGCCAGCGTGAGGAACTCCGCCCATGACAAAGGTCATGAGGAAGGAGGCTCGGCATAAGCAAAGGCGGGATCGAGCTTCAGGAGTCCCCCTGGAAATTCTCGAGCATATACCCCCAAAACCAGAGTCTGCCTACTTTCTACTTTGTGCTTTCACCTACACCTCTGACTTTACGGGGGGCTGTCCCCCACTACCTCTCTGAAAAAAGTTAGCTTACAGCTCCAGTTAATAATTCCTGGGTGTGACAGTGTTTAACCTACAAACTCCTTTGGAAATCCTCTAGCCTGCCTGAATAGGTTTTTCCGGCCTCATGTGATTGTTCAGAGCCTCCCAACTGTGAGAGGCAGGAGATGTTCTAAACTGTCTAAACACAGATTCTTTTGAGTAGTTAAAAGATTGATTAGAAATTGTATTGGTGAAGGGATTTTCACTTGTTGGGCCAGTGTTTGCTGCTAAGTTTCCATATCCCTTACCTGCTGTGTCCCTGGCAGTGTATTGGTTAATATAATTGGTGTAAATAGTAGCTTTAATGTTTGTAACCTGGGACCCTTGAGTTAATTCTTTTTCTTGTTGTAGCCCACCACACCTTTGCGCTGTAGGAATGCAACTTTATCTAATGCTTTTGGAGGGTGGCTCCTGACCAATCACCTTTAGAGAAAAATAAGTTTTCTGAAGAAAAGGTCTTAAAATGTTAACAGGCCTCCGGGCCAGAAGATGATGCAAATCACCTAACTTTTGCATATGGTAAGTTTGCAGGAAGAAAGCCTGGTTTGCTGCAAGACTCTACCCCTTCCCCCATTATCCTCTGTGCATAACTTAAGGTATAAAAACTACTTTGAAAAATAAAGTGCGGGCCTTGTTCACCGAAACTTGGTCTCACCATGTCGTTCTTTCTCTTACCTTCTGGCTGAATTATTCAGCCTCTTTTCTCCACTGAATTTCCTCACTGAGCTATCCTTATTTCAGCCTCTTTTCTTCACTGAATTTTACTGAGCTATCCTCATTCTATTACTCTTTATATCCTTAATTAACATTTAATTAAGCAATTGTCTCCTGATCTTCGCCTACGCCGTCTCTCCTTCGAATACCCTGGATCAGCCGGGGCTGGTCCCCGGCAGTTGATGATGGCCATTCTGACCTGTGTGAAGTGATAACTCATTGTAGTTTTGACTTGCTTCCTCTAATAATTAGTGATGATAAGCATCTTTTCATGTGTGTTTCAATCATTGAGCTGTTGTTATATTTTGGAAATTAATCCCTTGTCTGTAGCTTCATTTGCAAATATTTTCTCCCATTCTGAGGGTTGTCTTATTGTTTTGTTTATGACTTCCTTTGATATGAAAAATCTTTTGAATTTAATTAGATCCCACTTATTTACTTTTTTTATTTGCATTACTCCAGGAGGTGGATGAAAAAAGATCTTGCTACAATTTCTGTCAAAGGACGTTCTGCCTATATTTTCCCCTAAAGAATTTTATTCCTGCCTTACATTTAGGTCTTCAATCCGTTTTAGTTTATTCTTGGGTATGATGTTAGGAAGTGTCCTAATTTCATTCTTTTGCACGTAGCTGTCCAGTTTTCCCAGAACCACTCATTGAAGATACTCTCCTCCATTGTATATTCTTGCCTCCTTTGTCATAGATTAGGTGACCACAGAGGGTGCGGGTTTATCTCTGGGCTTTCTATCTTGTTCCCTTGCTTTATAGTTCAATTTTTGTGCCAGTAACATACCGTCTTGATTACTGTAGCTTTATAGTATAGTCTGAAGTCAGAGATCCCAATTCTTCCAGCTCCATTTTTCTTGCAGATTGCTTTAGCTATTTGGGGTCATTTGTGTTTCCATAAAAATTGCAAAATTATTTGTTCTATTTCTATGAAAATACCATTGATAATTTTATAAGAATTGCATTGAAACTATAGATTGCTTTGAGTAGTATAGTCATTTTCACAATATGGATTCAAGCCACACAACACAGCCAAAAAGAAAGAGCAAAAAAAGATGTGGGGAGGGGACACAAACAAACAACACCTAAGATAAACAGCAGACAAAAACAAATAAGCAGCAGCAAAAGAGTTTTAAAAAAGAAAAACAAATGGGCAGGCAAAGCCCAAGACAAATGGTAAAAGCAAAACTAAATAAACAAAAACAAAACCATATGACCCAGCAATGCCACTACTATGCATATACCCTGCTGCTGCTGCTGCTAAATCGCTTCAGTCCTGTCCGACTCTGTGAGACTCCATGGACTGCAGCCTGCCAAGCTCCTCTGCCCATGGGATTTTCCAGGCAAGAGTACTGGAGTGGGTTGCCATTTCCTTCTCCAGCATATACCCTTAGGAAACCAGAATTGAAAAAGACACATACACCCCAGTGTTCACTGCAACACTATTTACAACAGCTAGAACATGGAAGTAACCTAGAAGTCCATCAGCAGGTGAATGAATAAGGAAGTTGTGATACATATACATAATTGAATATTACTCAGCTGTTAAAAAAAGAATGCATTTGAGTCAGTTCTAACGAGGTGGGTGAACCTAGGGCCTATTTTACAGAGTGAAGTAAGTCATAAAGAGAAAGACAAATATTATATATTAACACATATATATGGAATCTAGAAGGATGGTACCAACGATCTTACATGCAAGGGAGCAAAGGAGATACAGACATAAAGAACAAACTTTTGGACTCAGTGGGAGAAAGAGAGAGTAGGATAATTTAAGAGAATAGCATTGAAACATATAAATTGCCATATGTAAAATGGTCAGTGGGAGTCTGGTATATGATGCAGGGCATCCCAAGCTGGTGCTCTGTGACAACCTGGAGGGATGGGGTGGGGAGGGAGGTGAGAGAGAGCTTCAGGATGGAAGGGGCACATGTATGCCTATGGCCAATTCATATTGATGTATAGCAAAAACCATCTCAAAATTGTAAAGTAATTATTCTTCTGTTAAAATAAATAAATTTATTTTAAAAGCAAAGAAGTAAAGAATATATTGATTAATTAATAAAATTAAATAATAAAAACAAAGAAAATGACAAAAAAAAAAACACAAGAGAACAACAAAAGAACCCCAAATGAAAGAAAACAAGGGAAAAAACAACAAAGAAAAGAAAAATAGAAAAAATTAAAAATATTTTTAAATTTTTTACATTAAACAAATAAAAATAAAACAATAAGAGAAACAACAGAACAAAGCAAAATAAGAATATTTTCCTGGCATCTCAGCTGTCAGTGTCTTTGCCCCCACCAGGAGCCACAGCCAACCTCTGCCTCCCCTGGAGACTTTCTAACACCTCTAAGTAGGCCTCTGGACTCACTGTGGGCACTGTGGGGCAGCTCAGACTCTGACCTGGGCCAGCTCCCACATGTACTTGCCCCCAGAGTCCACAGCTGCTACCGCTACACAAGTCTTAGTTTCGAGAACACTCATAGTCTATTCAGACTTTTCAGAGATGATCATAGTATCTAATCTGCAATTGCAAGGAAAGATTTTTGTTCCTCTTCCCTAGTTGCCACACCCCTGGGGCTCAGCTGTGGTTTTAGCCCCACTTCTTTGTATTTTCTCCTGAGGCTGCCCTGGAGCTCAAATCTGCCTATGAGGACAGGGCATGGTGGTGGCAGCAGAGCTGCCCAGGGTTGTAGGATCCCCAGCTACAAGTGCGTGGGGAAGCCGGCAGCCACGGGCATGAAAGATCCAGCCCTAGTGGGAGCCTTTCCTAGCACCTGGTGGCTGGCATGACAGAGTCCCCCAGCCCTGGTCAGAAAATATACCTTTTAATTCAATTTTTAAAAGATCAAGCCTCAGGAAAATTAATCTATAATTTTTTCAAATTTAGACAGAGTAGAGAAATTACCAAGAAAAATCCATGAAATTCTGCTTTAAAAATCAGAATACAAAATTTTTCTTAGGGGAGCAGCAGATCACTATTAAAATAGAATGTGGCAGACACTATTAAAATAGAATATTATTGCATAATAATATTATCCTTAGTAAGTCATAAGAATATTATTCTTATTAAAATAGAATAATGTGTTGGTATTATTATTTTTTCCCAACTAAATTGAGATACAATTGACCAATAATGGGCTTCCCTGGTGGCTCAGATGATAAAGAATCTCCCTGCAATGCAGAAGACCTGGGTTCAATCCCCGGGTTGGGAAGATGCCCCGGAGAAGGAAATTGCAACCCACCCCACTATTCTTGATTCTTGTCTGGAGAATCCCATGGACAGAGGAGCCTGGTGGGCTATAGTCCATGGGGTCGCAAAAAGTGGTACACCACTAACACTTTCACCTACACTTTGACCAGTGACACTGTATAAGTTTAAGGTTCAGAATGTGATGATTTGATACAGTAAGAAACTTTCAGTTATAAAATACAGTACTGTTAACTAAAGTCATAATGCTGTACATTAGATCCCTGGAACTTATCATCTTATAACTGAAAGCTTGTATGCTTTGACCAGCATCTCTCTATTTCTCCAACCCTGTAGCCTCTGGTAGCCACCATTCTACTCTCTGTTTCTGTGAATTAAGTTGTTTAGATTTGTAATTTTTATTATAACTAGTGTTACTGCTCCAAAAATATGTTGTTTTTGAAAGCTTTCAAAATAAAAAACAACATATTTTTGGAGCAGTAACACTAGTTATAATAAAAACTGCTGAAAATTAATGTATATTATGTTCATACAGTGATTACCTTGGGAAGGAAAATAAGATTGTGCCAACACATGATGTGAGTTATTCACATATATCTGCATTATTTTTTGCAATAAAAACACCTTGAATGAGGACCATTAAGTGGGTGAATTTGATACTATTGACTGGGTGGATACCAAGCCCTTCAATCCATTTTTTTTTTTTTGCTCTATAGGTTTATTTTTATTATGGATTATCACTTGTAACAATTTAATATATATATAAATATAAAATTTTCAAATGCCATAGTTTGTCATTCAAATTCTTTTTCTTATAGGTTTCCATTACTTGTATTGATTTATATATGCATAGATCATTCATTGATCATTAATACACTTAATGATCATATATTTCATCATGTGTTCATGGCAAATGAATATTTATATCATGGACATTTCCTTCATTCCTTATCTACATGGTAAATTCCCAGCTTGAGTTTCATCTCATAAACACTTCCCTGAAATTTGCAGCTGTCATGCTAGGGATATTCTCTCTTTCTATTGTTGTCTTTCTTTGACTTGCTCCATCCCACTGCTTCCTTCGGAAGAATGAAACTTGCCAGGTGCCATTGTTTATGACAGAAAAAGAAAACCATAATAAGAAATGTCAGTATGAGAGTCCCATGTGCTGAATACTATGTTGGCTGCTCTTTTTCTGTTCATTTCTATTCTATTCATTGCAATATCCAGATACGGTTTTCTGATAGTTTTCATTGTACAATGAGAACCTGGAAGCTTCTCATACAGTTGAATTACTTTGAGCATTCTCAAAAAAAGTACTGGTCTTGGATTAAATTCAAAGTGTTTGAGTCTAAGTAATACACTAAATAATAAAGGCTGTCTTGGCCACTTCTGTCTCCCCCAGGTAAGGGAAGACCGCTGCTTTACAGAAACAGTCCTGTTTGGATGCCTGATTATTTTGTATCATATTTTGTCTTATCTTCTAATCCTGTCTTTTCAAATGACCAAAAACTGTTGCTACTGGATATTCTCTTAGGTTCAAAATATACATAGAATTACTTCTTTTATTCATGCACTGTTTTTTTATTATTATTTTTTTTAACTTTACAATATTGTATTGGTTTTGCCATATATCAACATGAATCCACCACAGGTATACACGTGTTCCCCATCCTGAACCCTCTTCTCTCCTCCCTCCCCGTACCATCCCTCTGAGTCGTCCCAGTGCACCAGCCCCAAGGATCCAGTATCGTTCATCGAACCTGGACTGGTGACTTGTTTCATATATGATATTATTCATGCTTCAGTGCCATTCTCCCAAATCATCCCACCCTCTCCCTCTCCCACAAAGTCCACAAGACTGTTCTATACATCAGTGTCTCTTTTGCTGTCTCGTATACAGGGTTATTGTTACCATCTTTCTGAATTCCATATATATGCATTAGCATATTGTATTGGTGTTTTTCTTTCTGGCTTACTTCACTCTGTATAATAGGCTCCAGTTTCATCCACCTCATTAGAACTGATTCAAATGTATTCTTTTTAATGGCTGAGTAATACTCCATTGTGTATATGAACCACAGCTTTCTTATCCATTCATCTGCTGATGGACATCTAGGTTGTTTCCATGTCCTGGCTATTATAAACAGTGCTGCGATGAACATTGGGGTACACGTGTCTCTTTCAATTCTGGTTTCCTCAGTGTGTATGCCCAGCAGTGGGTCATAAGGCAGTTCTATTTCCAGTTTTTTAAGGAATCTCCACACTGTTCTCCATAGTGGCTGTACTAGTTTGCATTCCCACCAACAGTGTAAGAGGGTTCCCTTTTCTCTACACCCTCTCCAGCACTGTTTTAAAAATTATGACATCTATCAAATTCATCTGGAGAGTCTGTTAAAACTTAGATTTCTGGATGTTACCTCCAATGTTTATCAGCAGTACATCTGGAGTGACACCTACAGTTAGCATTTCTAACAAGTTCCCAATTGATGCTGGCGCTTCTCATCTGGAGACCATTCATTTTCTTTTCTTTTCATGCCATTTTCCCTTCAGATTCATCAACAACATGGAGCCCAGAAATCAAACAGATATTTCAGAATTTTTTCTCCTGGGACTAACATAATCCAGAACTACAGCCCCTCCTCTTCTGTCTGTTCCTGTCCATGTACCTGATTACTGTCTTGGGAAACCTGCTCATCATCCTGGCGGTCATCTCTGACTCCCACCTCCCCCCCACCATGTACTTCTTTCTTTCCAACTTCTGCTTTATTGATGTCTGTATAAGCACTACCACAATCCCAAAGATGCTGGTCAACATCCAAGCACAGATACAGCACATTACTTATACAGGCTGCCTCACCCAGATTGGTTTTGTTCAGGTTTTTGGTGGTATGGAGAATGTTCTCCTTGCAGCAATGGCCTATGATCGCCATGTGGCCATTTGTTACCCCTTGAGGTACACAGTTATCATGAACCCCCAACTCTGTGTTCTGCTGATTCTACGTTCACTGTTCATTGGCACTATGGTTGGCTTACTCCATTGTCTGATGTTATTGAGACTGTCCTTCTGCAAGGACCTCTCTCTTCTTCTGTGAATTTGCTCAGGTCATCAAGCTGGCTTGTTCTGATACCCTCATCAATAACATCCTGATATATTCTGTAGCTAGCCTGTTTGGTGGTATTCCTCTTTTAGGGATCATTTTCTCTTACACTTAAATTGTCTCCTCTGTTTTGAGAATGCCTTCAGCAGGAGCAAAGCTTAAAGCTTTTTCCACCTGTGTGTTCACCTCTCAGTTGTGTTCTTATTCTATGGGGCAGTTTTGGAGTTCACATTAGTTCTGTGGTTACTGACTCATCTAGGAAGACAGAAGCAGTGGGTTCAGTTATGTACATTGTGGTTCCTCAAATGATGAATCCTTTTACCTACAGCCTGAGAAATAGTGACATGAAGTGAGCCTTAAGAAAACTCATCGGTGATGTACCTTCTTTTTTATGATTGTGCCATATATACTTTGGACTTGTGTTTCTGTGTTGAAGCAGAGGGATAGAAATCTTGGGTGAGCCATAGCACCTGATTCCTTCATCACCAAATTCTTCTGAAATAGCCAGACAACAGAATGGCCAGATTAATTTTAATTTAGGATTGAAACTTTCTGTCTTGCTTATTATATTTGACACATGATTTAAATTCTTTAAATTTAATTTTTTTGCTCAGGTTCTATAGAAGCAGAGCCCAAGACAAGGGTTCTAGTTTTAATGATATTTTGGGGGGAGGTCATTCTCATAAGAAGTCATATTCCAGAAGCTATGTAGGATAAGGGCATATTGAAGCAGGGCTGTGGTCACTTCTGAAGACCAGCTTCCATTTGATCAATGTTACAACCATATCAGTTGTACCCCAGACTCATGATAATTCGGTTCAGTTCAGTTGCTCAGTCATGTCCGACTCTTTGTGACCCTATGAACCGCAACATGCTAGGCCTCCCTGTCCATCACCACCTCCCAGAGTTTACCCAAACCCATGTCCATTGAGTCAGTGATGCCATCTAACCATCTCCTGTCATCCCCTTCTCCTCCTGCCCTCAATCTTTCCCAGTATCAGGGTCTTTTCAAATGAGTCAGCTCTTCGCATCAGGTGGCCAAAGTATTGAAGTTTCAGCTTCAACATCAGTCCCTCCAATGAACACCCAGGTCTGATCTCCTTTAGGATAGACTGGTTGGATCTCCTTGCAGTCCAAGGGATTCTCAAGAGTCTTCTCCAACACCACAGTTCAAAAGCATCAATTCTTCAGTGCTCAGCTTTCTTTATAGTCCAACTCTCACATCCATACATGACTACTGGAAAAACCATAGCCTTGACTAGACGGACGTTTGTTGGCAAAGTAATGTCTCTGTTTTTTTTTAAATTTTTTGTATATTTTTAATTTAAATTTATTTATTTTAATTAGAGGCTAATTACTTCTGCTTTTTAATATGCTGTCTAGGTTGGTCATAACTTTCCTTCCAAGGAGCAAGTGTCTTTCAATTTCATGGCTGCAGTCACCATCCGCAGTGATTTTGGAGCCCAGAAAAATAAAGTCAGCCACTGTTTCCACTGTTTCCCCATCCATTTGCCATGAAGTGATGGGACCAGATGCCATGATCTTAGTTTTCTGAACGTTGAGCTTTAAGCCAACTTTTTCACTCTCCTCTTTCACTTTCATCAGTGCAGTAAGAAATGTGACCTTTAAGTCACTGACTTCATAATGAATTAGATTGGTCACTGGTAAACCATAACTTTCTGAAGACATTAGGTATCTACCACACTCAATTTCATTACCTATGAAATTAGCAAAATTAAAGGATATCAGTAGTTTGAGATGACTGAGAGATATTTGAACTTCATTAGTGAGGAAACCTTCAGTTCCAATAAGGAAAAGAATCTCTAACTCTAATATACCCAAACAATAAAGAGAGTTATCTTTCACTTAAAGGACTTCAGAGGAAAGAGATATATAAAAAGAGGGAGCAGGGATTCATTCAATCATTCACGTTTTGTCTTGTCCTGGGACTAGTTCTCCTCAGTGGTGGCACCAGATGAAGATGTCATATATGGACATGATTTTCAAAGACGGACCCATAACTGTCCTTCTTTGAATCAGATGATTATAACATTTTCCATGAAGCCAACTAGAAGACATTTCTATAACGGATTGAATAGTGATCCTCAAGACAATTTGGTCACATTCTAAATAAAAGCGTGAATGTTGCTAATTTGGAATTAGAATCTTTGTAGAGGAACTATTGTGCCAAATATTGTGGGCAGGTCCTAAATGTAATCACATGAATCCTTATAAGCTAGACAGAAATGGAAATAGCACAGAAAAGAAGGAGGAGGAAATGTAATCATTGCAACAGGAATTGAATTTTTGCAGCCAGTATTTGATTTTCAGTATTTGATAATTTTTCTTCAGCTTTATTGAGATATAACTGTCATGTAAAATTATATAATATTAAGGTGTGTATCATGTTGATTTGATACAGGCTCTTGGTTCTGTTGTTTTGCTCAATGTGTGTTTTTATGCCAGTATAATTCTGGTTTGATTACTTTAACTTTGTAATACAGTTTGAAGTCAGGAAGTGAATGCCTCCCTGAAGCATTGTTCTCTCTCAAGAATGCTTTGGAAATTAACCAAATGAATTATTTTTTCCAAATGAATTCTTTTTAAGTGCAGAGTTTGCTAGCGTTAAGTTCATTCACACTGTTGTATTTTCATCACCACTATCCATCCATAGAACTGTTCATCTCACAAAACTGAAATGTGTACCTATTGACAATAACACACTACCCCTTCTTGTCCCCAGGCCCTGGCAACCTCATTCTAATTTGTGTGACTTTGAATTTGACTTCTCTAGGTACCTCATGTAAGTAGAATCATACATTATTTTTCCTTTTGTGACTGACTTATTTCCCTTGGTATAATGTCCTCAAAATTCATTCATGCTGTAGTATGCATTAGAATTTCCATTCTTTTTAAGACTGAATAATGTCCCTGGTGGTTCAGACAGTAAAGAATCCACCTGCAATGCAAGAGACCTGGGTTCTATTCCTGGGTTGGGAAGATCCCCTGGAGAAGGGCATGGCAATATACTCCAATATTCTTGCCTGGAGAATCCCCATGGACAGAAGAGCCTGGTGGGCTACAGTCCATGGGGTCGCAAAGAGTTGGACACAACTGAGCAGTTAAGCACAACACAGCACAATGTGCTTCTTTGATGTGCTTTCTTGATGATCCATAGCCTGGCTTGGAGAATTTTTAGCATTACTTTACTAGCGTGTGAGATGAGTGCAATTGTGCGGCATTCTTTGGCATTGCCTTTCTTTGGGATTGGAAGGAAAACTGACCTTTTCTGGTCCTGTGGCCACTGCTGAGTTTTCCAAATTTGCTGGCATATTGAGTGCAGCACTTTCACTGCATCATCTTTCAGGATTTGAAACAGCTCAACTGGAATTCCATCACCTCCACTAGCTTTGTTCAGAGTGATGCTTCCTAAGGCCCACCTGACTTCGCATTCCAGGATGTCTGGCTCTAGTCCAGTGATCACACCATTGTTTTTAGCTGGGTCATGAAGATCTTCTTTGTATAGTTCTGTGTATTTTTGCCACCTCTTAATACTTCTGCTTCTGTTAGGTCCATACCATTTCTGTCCTTTATTGTGTTTTCTTTGCATGAAATGTTCCCTTGGTATCTCTAATTTTCTTGAAGAGATCTCTAGTCTTTCCCATTCTACTGTTTTCCTCTATTTCTTTGCTTTGATCACTGAGGAAAGCTTTCTTATCTCTCCTTGCTATTCTTTGGAACTCTGCATTCAGATGCTAATCCTACTTTTAATATTTGACCTAGAGCCAGACATCCTGGAATGTGAAGTCAAGTGGGCCTTAGAAAGCATCTCTATGAACAAAGCTAGTGGAGGTGATGGAATTCCAGTTGAGCTATTCCAAATCCTGAAAGATGATGCTGTGAAAGTGCTGCACTCAATATGCCAGCAAATTTGGAAAACTCAGCAGTGGCCACAGGACTGGAAAAGGTCAGTTTTCCTTCCAATCCCAAAGAAAGGCAATGCCAAAGAATGCCGCACAAATGCACTCATCTCACATGCTAGTAAAGTAATGCTCAAAATTCTCCAAGCCAGGCTTCAGCAACACGTGAACCGTGAACTTCCTCATGTTCAAGCTGGTTTTAGAAAAGGCAGAGGAACCAGAGATCAAATTGCCAACATCCGCTGGATCATGGAAAAAGCAAGAGAGTTCCAGAAAAACATCTATTTCTGCTTTATTGACTATGCCAAAGCCTTTGACTGTGTGGATCACAATAAACTGTGGAAAATTCTGAAAGAGATGGGAATACCAGACCACCTGATCTGCCTCTTGAGAAATCTGTATGCAGGTCAGGAAGCAACAGTTAGAACTGGACATGGAACAATAGACTGGTTCCAAATAGGAAAAGGAGTTCGTCAAGGCTGTATATTGTCACTCTGTTTATTTAACTTATATGCAGAGTACATCATGAGAAACACTGGACTGGAAGAAACACAAGCTGGAATCAAGATTGCTGGGAGAAATACCAATGACCTCAGATATGCAGATGACACCACCCTTATGGCACAAAGTGAAGAGGAACTCAAAAGCCTCTTGATGAAAGTGAAAGTGGAGAGTGAAAAAGTTGGCTTAAAGATCAACATTCAGAAAACGAAGATCATGGCATCCGGTCCCATCACTTCATGGGAAATAGATGGGGAAACAGTGGAAACAGTGTCAGACTTTATTTTGGGGGCCTCCAAAATCACTGCAGATGGTGACTGCAGCCATGAAATTAAAAGGCGCTTACTCCTTGGAAGGAAGTTATGACCAACCTAGGTAGCATATTCAAAAGCAGAGACATTACTTTGCCAACAAAGGTTCATCTAGTCAAGGCTATGGTTTTTCCTGTGGTCATGTATGGATGTGAGAGTTGGACGGTGAAGAAGGCTGAGCACTGAAGAATTGATGCTTTTGAACTGTGGTGTTGGAGAAGACTCTTGAGTGTCCCTTTTACTGCAAGGAGATCCAACCAGTCCATTCTGAAGGAGATCAGCCCTGGGATTTCTTTGGAAGGAATGATGCTAGAGCTGAAACTCCAGTACTTTGGCCACCTCATGCGAAGAGTTGACTCATTGGAAAAGACTCTGATGCTGGGAGGGATTGGGGGCAGGAGGAGAAGGGGACGACAGAGGATGAGATGGCTGGATGGCATCACTGACTCGATGGACGTGAGTCTCAGTGAACTCCGGGAGTTGGTGATGGACAGGGAGGCCTGGCATGCTGCGATTTATGGTGTCGGAAAGAGTTGGACACGACTGAGTGACTGATCTGATCTGATCTGATATGTTTATTTGTCCTCAATAACTCAAACCATGTTTTTTTGAATGAAAGTGGCATTTTTTGGCACCTGTTCTTGATTTTCAAGGGAATGTTTTGGCAGAAATAGATTCAGAGATACAGAGAACAAACTGGTGGTTTTCAGAAAGGAAGGGATATGGGATTGGGCAAAAAAGATGAAAGGGATTAAGCAGTACAAACTTCCAGTTGTAAAATATGTCACAGGGATGTCATATACAGCATGGAGAAAACAGTCAATAATATTGTAGTAACTTGTGACAGATAATAACTAAGACTTATCATGGTGATCATTTCATAAGGTACAAAAATATTGAATCACTAAGTTTTGGAAACTAATGCTGCATTGTATGTCAGTTATAATCAAATAAAACAATAGTAAAGGAAATGTTTTGAATATTTGACCATGAAGTATTTCATTTACTGCTGATTATCTGAAATACCCTTTTTTGAGTTAAGGCCATTTCTTCTATATTTGTTTCACTATTTTTTTATCATCATGGAGGGAAATTTCATTCAAATGCTTTTTCTCCATTTATAGAAAATAATTCTATGTCTTTCTCTTTATAAGTGTGTCAAATCATATTCAAGAATTCTAATACACATATTTTTTCACTTATTCATTCATTCCTTCATCAAATGTTAATTTAGAACACACTGTTGCCAGACCATTTGTCATGCTGATGTAGAACAGGGCACAAACAGGTGGAAGTCCCAGTGCTCAGAAAGTGTTCATCCATGAGGGGAGGTGAAATTAATAAAAGAAAGCCTCACTAAAACATAATCAGGAGTCCAGAAAGGGGAGCTCTCACGCAATACCACTCATGGGCCATTACCCAAAGGTCTGTCAATTACAGACCCTAGCAGAATAATCATCAGCAGTGAAGAATCAGCAATCACTGACCCCCAAAGAAAAGATGTACCTTGGATCTCCCACAAGGAACTGACCACCCCCATCAACTCAGCCAATGAGATGCTTTCATCACCTGGAAATTTTGCTTTTCTCCAGTGGAATTTTCATTCAAGACAACTGCTCCCAATGTCTTCCTTTTTGTCTGTAAAACAAAATTTTGTCCTTTGTTTGTTGGTCTTGGCCTGTTGCTTTTGCTATAATGTACTTGCCATAATTGCAATGCTATGCTATTCACAAACAAACTACTTTTTGCTAGTACATAACTCTTTTAAGCTCAAAAGAGGAAACAGGTGACATACAAGAGATATTGTGGAGGACAATGTGATGTATTGATCTTTTAGGAAGATCAATATCTTCCTATGTATCATCTTTTAGGAAGGAAGTAATCATTGCTCCAGTGGCAGAGTATGCTGCTGGCAAACAGCCCTTCACTGGCAACTCCCTTTGGGGCAAACTTCAGAAGAAAGCCACTGCACCCAAAGTCATTCCCTTTTCCAGGGTTGCATCTAATAACTGACTAGTACAGTTATTAAAGGTGTTTAAAGTCCTTCCTCTCTTGCATCAACTTGGAATAGCTCTGAAGGGACAGTCCAGGCTTAAGCTTCCTTTAGGGTCTCTGGATCCTGACTCTTGGGCTCCATTGCACCTACTCACTTTCTCTGCCCACTCTTATTTTCTTACCTTCTCTTCCACAAGGATATATCTAGGAGCACTCCCTCCAAACTCCTGCATGCTAATCCCTTCTCTGTGTCTACCTCTCAGTAACCTAATTCAACGCCATAAGAAAAATATCAACTGACAGATGGTGAAAGATGCTATGGAGAATAGACACTTGGAAGGAAAGTTATGATAAACCTAGACAGCTTACTAAAAAGTAGAGATATCATTTTGCTGACAAAGGAGCATATAGTCAAAGCTATGGTCTTCCCAGTAGTCTTGTACGGGTGTGAGAATTGGACCATAAAGAAGGTTGAGTGCCAAAGAATTGATGCTTTCAAATTGTGGAGTTGGAGAAGACTCTTGAGAGTCCCTTGGACTGCTAGGAGATCAAACCCATCAATCCTAAAGGAAATCAATGCTAAATATTCATTGGAAGGACTGATGCTGAACCTGAAGCACCAATACTTTGGCCACCTGATCGAAAGAGCCAACTCATTGGAAAAGACCCTGGTGCTGGGAAAGACTAAAGGCAAAAGGAAAAGGGTGGTGGGACAGACGATGAGATGGTTAGATAGCATCACTGACTGGACATGAATGTGAGCAAACTCCAGAAGGTGGTGAAGGACAGGCAAGCCTGGTGTGCTGCAATCCATGGGGTTGCAAAGAGTCGGACACAACTTAGTGACTGCACAACAACGAATAATGGTAAAAAGACAAGAATAAGTAAATGTGTGGAATTTTACACAGAAGGGCAAGAAGACTTGCTGAGAAATTCACATTCTAATACAGGCTTGAAAGAGGCATGGGAGAAAACAACATGTCTTTGTGGAGCAAAAATCAACCTGTGTTCCTGGAGGAAAACCGGATTTTTCAGAATGCACTACCCATTTTTATTCTTTGTTAGATTTAATTTTTAAAAAATCTGTTAGTAATTTTGCAGGAGTAAGAATGCCTTGTGATTTTCCATTCTTCTAAACTTGTGTGCTTCAGGCATCCAGGCTGTTTTGTCCTTATGAAATGAGATAGAGGTTATCCTTTTCTCTATTTTCTAAAATCATACCTTTATTCTAATTTATTTTATTTTTCTGTTGTGTGCAGTCCTTCTCGAGTTGCAGTGAGCAGGGGCTAGTTTTTGTAGCAGTGCATGGGCTGCTCATTGCCGTAGCTTCTCTCATTGCGGAGCGCAAGCTCCAGGTGCACAGGCTTCAGTAGTTGCAGCACGTAGGCTCAGGAGTTGTGGCTCCTGGGCTCAGTTCTCTGTGACACGTGCAATCTTTCCGGACCAGGGATCGAATTCTATGTCCTCTGCATTGGCAAGGGGGATTCTTATCCAATGGACCACCAGGAAAGTCCTTACCTTTATTCTTAATATTACCTCTTCCTTGATTGCTTAGAAGACCTTGCCTCAATTCTGTTTACTTAAGGTTGTATTTCCTCATTAGTTACGCTATTGCACAATTTAATTTGCACAGTGCTTCCTCATAATCAGTTTCCATTTTTATTCTCATAATTGATATGTAGTTTCATATGTGGTTGGAAAAGATGCTTGGTATAGTTTTTACCTCCTTAAATTTGTTGAGACATCTTTTGTGACCTGGCTGGTGATATATACTGGAGAATGTTCTATGTGCCCTTGAAATATAATACACATTATATCACTACGTATAAAATAGACAAACAATATAGACCCATTATATGGCACAGGGAACTAACTCCACACAATATTCTGTAATAACTTGTATGGGGAAAGATGTGATAAAGAATGGATATAAATGTATATGTATAAATAAATCAGTTTGCAATATGTCTGAAACTAACACAATGTAAAACAACTATATCCCAATATAAAATAAAAAAAAATTTTTTAAGAATCTGTATTCTGTTGTTTTTGGATAGAATATCTTATAGATACATGTTGATTACCACTAGTCTAATATGTCATTTAAGGCCACTATTTCCTAATTGATTTTTCTGTGTGGATAATCTGTTTGCTGATGTATGTGAAGTGTTAAAGTCATCTACTATTATTGTTTTATTGTGAAATTCTGCCTTTATCTGTTATAGTTTGCTTTATATATTTAGATTCTTAAGTATTAGGTACATATATGTTAATGAGTATTATATCCTCTTCTTTCTTGATTTTCTGTCTTTATAATGTCCTTATTTGTCTTTTATTATAGACTTACTTTAATCTACTTTGTCTGATGTGAATATTGCTATACTAGCTTTCTTTTCAATTCTATTTTTATGGATATCTTTTCCATTCCCTCACTTTCAGTCTGTGTTCTTTAGCTCTGAAGTGAGTCTCTTGTAAGCAACATATAGGTGGATCTTGTTATTTTATCCAATAAGCCGCCCTATATCTTTTGATTGGTGTATTTAGCTCATTGACATTTAAAGCTATTGGTAGGTATGTTGCTATTGTTTAGTAGCTAAGTCATGTCTGAGTCTTTTATAACCCCATGGATGGTAGCCTCCAGGCTCCTCCATTCAAGGGATTTCTCAGGCAAGAATACTGGAGTGGGTTGCCATTTCTTCTCCAGGGGATGTTCCTAAGCTACTTGGGAACCCCTTTGATAGGTATGTACTTATTGCCATTTTGTTACTTGCTTTCTGGTTGTTTTTGTAGTTCTCTGTTCTTTTCATATTCCCTAAGTTTCTTCCCTTTTGGTGTGATGTTTTCATTTAGTGATATGCTTGTGTTCCTGTCTCTCTATTTTTTGGTATCAATAATCCAGCCACCAAGCCATCACGTAGCTTGGTTCAGTTCTCTCTGGGAGGCTTCTTTTGAAACTTTCTGTTGCTCTAAGCTCATAGTCATGGTTTCAAACACTGTCCATAACTCTTATGTTCACTCTCATTTCTCAATAACAAATCTCCACTTCTGCTTTAGTTTCTAAAATTTTATATCTCTTGTTTTTCTGTTATTTTATGTGTTTGAAGGAAGTGAGGTTAAAGTAGTAAGGGATGAAGTTACAACAATGTCTTGTTTCCTGTTGGTTTTACTATATCCAGAAAATTGTATGTTAACACATTTCATACAGTAGCAGTGAACAATAGAGGAAATAAATTGATGTGTGCATGTTAAGTTGCTTCACTCATGTCTGATTCTGTTTGACCCTATGGACTGTAGTTTGCAGACTCCTCTGTCCATGGGATTCCCCAAGCAAGAATACTGGAATGGGTTGCCATGCCCTCCTCCAGGGGGTCTTTATGACCCAGGGATTGAACCCATGTCTCTTATGTCTCCTGTATTGGCAGGCAGGTTCACAAGCACATGAAAATATTGAATTCTTTAAAGACGAAAGATAGTTTAATTAATATTAATATGGGATACCAACCCCACTTATTAGATAATGGGTAAAATCTAACTAAATGAACTGAGAGTATGCTTTCACACTAGTGTTTTGCCTTGATCCTGTAACCTCTTACATTTCTATGAAAAACTTAGAAATGGACACGAGCAGAAAAGTAGACAGTGTACACTTGGCCTCACAGAGTCAAGAAAGCAGCCATCCTGAATTTTCCCATGTAGAATCTTCTTAAGTATTTGCACTCCCCTGGGATCACAGCAACATTAAATTGCTTGGTTAACAAGGAGCTTTGGAAATTGAATCTCTAGGGTTCAAGACTGCAATCTATCTGCTACCGCTTCTATCCACAGTTCTTTCCTTGGATATAAGCAGCACACAGACTCCTACCATAGATGACCCTTCCTGCCCAGGAGCTGGTGACTCACTCAGACCCTTTTCTTCCTAAGGACAGATCTTTGGTTTGGTATATCACAGATGTCAGACATCATTTCACTGCGATACCAGCCAGGTAACCTAATGATCCTTAGTGAATGTTTGGAAATGAGGACAGGTATTTGGGTACAACTTTATCCTGAAAAAGCTATAAAAAGAGTACATACCCCAGATTTCCCTGGTGGCTCTGACAGTAAAGTGTCTGCTACAATGCCGGAGACCCGGGTTCAATCCCTGGGTTGGTAAGAT
Source organism: Bos indicus (assembly GCF_029378745.1). Lineage (NCBI taxonomy): Eukaryota > Metazoa > Chordata > Mammalia > Artiodactyla > Bovidae > Bos > Bos indicus. The sequence continues at coordinate 13,222,702 of NC_091766.1, read as the reverse complement.
CCCCTGGAGAAGGAAATGGAAGCCCACTCCAGTACTATTGCCTGGAAAACCCCATGGACAGAGGAGCCTGGTAGGCTACAGTCCATGGGGTCACAGAGAGTCGAACATGATAAGCAACTCCATTTTCCACTTTCCACCCCAGATGATTAGAACCAAGTCACTTTTCATAACTTATGTCATCTTCAAACTTCTTTTTTATTTTGCATCAATAATTAAGCATCTCTGATTTATGAATACCAATAAATATTTTTAAAAACCAACCAAGGTGTTGGTAACCTTTTCTAGAACTGTTTATGCTCTGCTGTCATCAGCTTTGGGTATTTTTATTGTTACTCAGTCACTTAGTCATGTCTAACTCTGCAACCCCATGGACTGCATCATGACAGTTTCCTCTGTCCTTCACTGTCTCCTGAAGTTTGCTCAAATTCATGTCCACTGAGTCAGTGGTGCTATCTAACCATCTCATCCTCTGCCACCCTCTTCTCCTTTAGCCTTCAATCTTTCCCAGCATCAGGTTCTTTTCCTACAAGTCAGCTCTTTGCATCATGTGGCCAAAGCATTGGAGCTTCAGCATCAGTCCTTCCAATGAATATTCAGGATTGATTTCCTTTAGGATTTTTTTTTTTACATAACACATAAATATGCATGCAGAAGGCTTTCCCTCCCCTCCCCACTCCTTTAGTTTCTTTCCATTCCCAAGATGGTTTATGCTTCTTGTAACACTACTGCTGCTTCCCTAGTGACTACACATTTTATTGTCTTGTTACCACATCTTATTCATCAGATTCATCAGCATCATGGAACCCAGAAACCAAACAGCTGTTTCTGAATTTCTTCTCATGAGACTGACAGAGAATGAAAAACTGAAGACCATCTTATTCAACCTGTTCCTGTCCATGTACCTGGTCACTGTCCTGGGAAACCTGCTCATCATCCTGGCTGTCATCTTTGACTCCCACCTCCACACCCCCATGTACTTCTTTCTCTCCCATCTGTCCTTTACAGACATTGGTTTAAGCACAACCATCATCCCAAAGATCCTGGTAAACATGCAAGCACAGAGTCAAAGAATCACTTACACGGGTTGCCTCACTCAGATCTGTTTTGTCTTGATTTTGGTTTGTTGGGAAAGTTTTCTCCTTGGAGCAATGGCCTATGACCGCTATGTGGCTATTTGTCACCCACTGAGGTACACAGTCATCGTGAACCCCCACCTCTGTGTTATGCTGACTCTACTCTCCTTGTTCATTAGCATTGGGAATGCCCTGCTCCACACTCTGATGGTGCTGCCACTATCCTTCTGCAAGGAACTGGAAATCTCCCTCTTCTTCTGTGAAGTTGTTCAGGTCATCAAGCTTGCCTGCTCTGATACTCTCATTAATAATGCTCTTCTTTATTTTGCAATTAGCCTATTAGGTGGCATTCCTGTTTTCGGAATCATTTTCTCTTACACTAAAATAATCTCCTCTATTTTGAGACAGTCATCAGTGGGTGGAAAGTATAAAACTTTTTCTACCTGTGGGTCTCACCTTTCAGTTGTGTCCTTATTCTATGGGACAGGTTTTGGAGTGTACATTTGTTCTGCAATTCCTGACTCTCCCAGGAAGACTGCAGTGGCTTCATTGATGTACACCATGGTCACTCCCACGATGAACCCCTTCATCTACAGCCTGAGGAACAAAGACATGAAGGGAGCTTTGAGGAAACTCTTCAGTAGAGTACCTACTATTCTATGATTGTGTCATTTTCTAGGTCTCTGATGTTTGACATAAACTTCCCATTCTCTAATATAAGGTTTTGGTTAGAGCCAGTAGAAGCTGAATCTGAGGCAGAGGTTCATGGTATAGTAATTTTGTGGGGAATGTTCCCAGCACGAGGGAAGTGGGGAAAGGTGTGTAGGTCAAGGAAAGAATTTAAACAAGTCTGTGTACATGAAGAAATAGATTCTGCCTGCTTCCTTGGATGACACCATGTAAATTGTACCCCAGAGTAAAGCATATTTACAAGACATCGTGGTTGATCTTTCACACCTCAGTTCAGGGATCTTTAAGACCAGTCACTGGTAAATTGGACATATGTTAGGCAACATTAGCATCCATAACACTTGACTTCATTATCCATAAAATTTTGTGATTAGATTATCTCAGCAGTTTGAAATGATTGTGGAATATTTGAAGTTGATCAGTGAGGAAAATTTTCTTGCTAATAAAGAAATCCTGACTCTTAATATGCTCAAACAATAAAGATAATTATCTTTCATCACAAGGATTTCAGAGGCAGGAAATGTGCAGGAACAGGAAATTAGAGATTCATTCATTCCTCCATGAAGAGGCTTCATATTAGGTTGATTCCCCTCATGGACTCAGATGGCTGAAATAGATTCAGGCATATCTAGACATGATTACTGGAGACAAACAAAATTGACTGTCCTTCAATGAGTCTGTTGTTAATTGAAGTTCTATTTATAATAGATATTTCCATGGCATCACCCATAAGGTATTACCTTCAATCTTATCACTGAGAAATGGATCATATGCCACCTACTTAATCCAATTCCTGATATTTGAAATTGATTATTCTTGAGCCTTATGCTTGCCATTTGTAGTTTAATTACTGCTGGAAAGTTAATCTCTATAAGAACAATAAACACTTAGGACAATGCCTCAATAAAATTTAAGTAGTGTTATTGTGTTTCTTAAGTTTCCTATACCCTTGAGTCCTTGTATTTTTTCCATTGTTTCAGCAATTTGATTTTTAAAAATTTTTACCTTTTATTGTGGACCACTTTTAAAGTCTTTACTGAATTCATTACAATATTGCTTCTGTTTTATGTTTTGGTTTTTTTGGCCACAATGCATTTGGGATCTTATCCCCCCCAAGCAGTACTGAATCCCCATCACCTGCAAAAGTCTTAACCACTGGGATTCCAGGGAAGTCTTTGATTTGTTTTCTTTTATTCTTATATTTATCAGGTTTTCCCTGATAAATATTTGAGTAATATAATAAAATAAATCATTGTTTTGTAGGCAGGGAAAATGTTTTTAATCTTCCTCTGGCATCTTATTTGCTATGAAATTTTTCATTGGCTTATTCCTAAGAATGTATCTGTTTTCACTTTTCTTTTAGTCATCTTTTTTATTTTTAGTTTTTTATTTTAATTAATTTATTTTTTTAAGTGAAGGATAATTGCTTTATAGAATTTTGTTGTTTTCTGTCAAATATCAATAAGAATCAGTCATAGGTATATATATGTCCCCTCCCTCTCAAACCTCCTTCCCATCTCCCTCCCCATCCCACACCTCTAAATTATTACAGAGCCCCTGTTTGAGTTATTGCTGTGTTTCTTACACATTTTGGTAGAGTCAACACAGAGGAACATCATTGAATAAATTTAACTGTGTCATGGATGTCTTAGTGTATTGCGTTTAGTCTTAGGGCTCTCATGGAAAACTTCTTCATGTGTCTCTATGAGGAAAGTTATTCTGTGAAGAACTACTTTCCTTTGACAAAGAGATGTTGAGAGTAAGACAAGAGAGAAGAAAAGGGAAGTAGAGAAGATCAGTGAGATCACCTTCCCAGAAGGACGAAAATTTGAGGCCATCAGTCAGAACCACATGTGGGTGAGGGGGTAGAAACAGTGGAACTGTCGAGGGAGAGTCCAGGGAGTGGTGAGGAACTTTAAAAAGGTGAAGAACCTTGTTCATTGTAGATTGTGGTTAGTTGCGTCTGATTCTTTGTAACTCTTCAGATTGTAGTGCGCCAGTCTCCTCTGTCTTTGGGATTTTTCATGCAAGAATACTGGAGTGGTCTTACGTTTAGATCTTTAATCCATTTTGAGTTTATTTTTGTGTATGGTGTTAGAAAGTGTTCTAGTTTCATTCTTTTACAAGTGGTTGACCAGTTTTCCCAGCACCACTTGTTAAAGAGATTGTCTTTAATCCACTGTATATTCTTGCCTCCTTTGTCAAAGATAAGGTGTCCATATGTGCGTGGATTTATCTCTGGGCTTTCTATTTTGTTCCATTGATCAATATTTCTGTCTTTGTGCCAGTACCATACTGTCTTGATAACTGTGGCTTTGTAATAGAGCCTGAAGTCAGGTAGGTTGATTCCTCCAGTTCTATTCTTCTTTCTCAAGATAGCTTTGGCTATTCGAGGTTTTTTTGTATTTCCATACAAATTGTGAAATTATTTGTTCTAGCTCTGTGAAGAATACCGTTGGTAGCTTGATAGGGATTGCATTGAATCTATAAATTGCTTTAGGTAGTATACTCATTTTCACTATATTGATTCTTCCAATCCATGAACATGGTATATTTCTCCATCTATTAGTGTCCTCTTTGATTTCTTTCACCAGTGTTTTATAGTTTTCTATATATAAGTCTTTAGTTTCTTTAGGTAGATGAAAAATAAATGACCCAATCAAAAAATGGGCTAAAGAACTAAATAGACATTTCTCCAAAGAAGACATACAGATGGCTAACAAACACATGAAAAGATGCTCAACATCACTCATTATCAGAGAAATGCAAATCAAAACCACTATGAGGTACCATTTCATGCCAGTCAGAATGGCTGCAATCCAAAAGTCTACAAGCAATAAATGCTGGAGAGGGTGTAGAGAAAGGGAACTCTCTTACACTGTTGGTGGGAGTGCAAACTAGTACAGCCACTATGGAGAACAGTGTGGAGATTCCTTAAAAAACTGGAAATAGAACTGCCTTATGACCCAGCAATCCCACTGCTGGGCATACACACTGAGGAAACCAGAAGGGAAAGAGACACGTGTACCCCAATGTTCATCGCAGCACTGTTTATAATAGCCAGGACATGGAAGCAACCTAGATGCCCATCAGCAGATGAATGGACAAGAAAGCTGGGGTACATATACACAATGGAGTATTACTCAGCCATTAAAAAGAATACATTTGAATCAGTTCTAATGAGATGGATGAAACTGGAACCTATTATACAGAGTGAAGTAAGCCAGAAAGAAAAACACCAATACAGTATACTAACACGTATATATGGAATTTAGAAAGATGGTAACAATAACCCTGTGTACGAGACAGCAAAAGAGACATCGATGTATAGGTCAGTCTTTTGGACTCTGTGGGAGAGGGAGAGGGTGGGGAGATTTGGGAGAATAGCATTGAAACATGTATAATATCATGTGTGAAACGAGTTGCCAGTCCAGGTTCGATGCACAGTACTGGATGCTTGGGGCTGGCGCACTGGGACAACCCAGAGGGAGGGTAGGGGAGGGAGGAGGGAGGAGGGTTCAGGATGGGGGACACAGGTATACCTGTGGCGGATTCATTTCGATATTTGGCAAAACTAATACAATATTGTAAAGTTTAAAAATAAAATTAAAAAAAAAAAAAGAATACTGGAGTGGGTTGCCATTCCTCCTCCAGAGGAATCTTCCCGACCCAGGGATCAAGCCTGTGTTTCCTCAATCTCCTGCATTGCAGGAAGATATCTTTACCCACTGAGCCACTGGGGAAGCCAGAGGGGTCGTTTTACTTTCAGCACCACAACTGGGAAACAGCTCCCTGCTTGGCCGTCTTGTTAACTCCAGAGCTTCCTTCATTGAGGTTCACAAAACAGCTGCAGATTTGAATAACGTTAGACCTTAGTTCATACTGAGAGTTCCCTGATCTTTAGCAAGAACTGTGGATTTCGAGCCTCAGGGGAATGGGGCATGTGAAGGATGAGAGAATTTTTAATAAACACTTTGTGAGACTATGATGACCTGAGATGCATAACTTTCATATGAGGACATGGGGAAATATATTATAATTACATTTAGAATTGGAAATACAGAAGGATCTTTCCTCAGTTTTACTCATTAAAGTAGCACATGCAAAGTGGTGCTTAAAGTCCATGTGTAGTTCTGTGAGAATGGTAACATAATAGCCATGTATGTACCTACCCTATCCTGAAATTAAATAAATAAAACAATCCCTTAATTATAGAATGCAATTTTTCTCCCACCTACATCACACTCTCCCCTCCCAGTGACAAACAAAATCTTGACTTTTTAATTCTTTTTCTTTCATTTGATCTTCTGTTAGGTTGACTCCTGTGAATTTGCCATTATTTGATCATGTTTGCACCATAAAACTGACAATAGGATGAAATATCGCTGTCTGATCACCTCTGTATGTATTCCTTTGCAATTTATAACTTGATGACTCATTAAAATTTAATTGTTATGCTTTAACCGTTTATCTTGATTTTTTCCTCATTATTGCACTTGGGAGATTTCAATGTTATCTTGGAGTATATCAGTAAATAATTAATTTGCAATATGCTGTATATTTACATTGTGTTTGGAGACTTCAAAATAGATATTTTTTATCATATTGATGGAAATTTTGTTTGTACCTAATTTTATGCTGTTATGAGTAAATCTGAGTATTCTTTTCTATTTCTCATGGTAGCATGAGGGGATCCATATCATCATCAACACCTTTTCATTTATAGTAACAATGTAAAAATTACTTCATCAACAGACATACCTCTTATTATTACATAACTGAGAGGCTTTTGATGCATTTATTTTCTTTCAAATATCTAATTGTGATAGACCTACTGAGTTGTTCATAATTTTCTCATTAATTCATATGAGCTTTTTTTTTTACATGATCAAGATATTATTGTTAGTTATACAAAATCAACCCTGACTATTCATTGGAAGGACTGATGCTAAAGCTGAAGCTCCAATGCTTTGGCCACCTGATGCAAAGAGCCAACTCACTGGAAAAGATCTCTGATGCTGGTAAAGATTGAAAGCAAAAGGAGAAAAGTGAGGCAGAGGATGAGATTGTTAGATAGCATCACCAACTCAATGGACGTGAATTTGGGCAAACTCCAGGAGATAGTGGAAGACAGAGGAGCCTGGCGTGCTACAGTTCTTGGGGTCACAAAGGGTTGAACACAACTTAGCAGCTGAACAACAAAAACCATACCAACTGCAAAATTATTTCTTAAGTGTATGAGTTCTTTTTGAATATCCTGTACAGTTTTATTTTGTATGAACACAAGTGCATTGTTTTAGTTGCATAGTTAATAGCTGTTAATACTTTACATAATGGCATCACTTAACAGGTCTTATTTATGAAAACAACAGAGTTTCCCTGGTAGTACAGCTGGTAAAGAATCTGCCTGCAATGCAGGAGACCCCTGTTCGATTCATGGGTCAGTAAGATCCCCTGGAGAAGGGATAGGCTACCCATTTCAGTATTCTTAGGCTTCCCTGCTGGCTCAGCTGGTAAAGAATCCACCTGCAATGCAGGAGACCTGGGTTTGAATGAAAACAATAGTACTTCAGTCTGAAGAATTCCCAGTCTTGGCTTTTACATTTGAAATATGAATTTAGTTTTCCCTTTGATGTTAAGCAGGATCCAAATTCATTTTTATGTACCTGTATAAACTTCCCATTTACGTATAGATTTCTTTATGGATTCTATCTTCTGGTCAATAGGTCTTCTATTTATCCCTGAGCCAATATAAAACATTTTAATTATTCTAGCTCACTAGACTAATAAAAATAAATTTATTGTGGTAACAGAGAAGCTTCAGACTCTGTTGATTACAATCACAAGGTACATTGTGTCATAACTTGAGTGCTTCTCTGATAACTTATGATGCAGTGTAAAAACATTGGTAATCAAGGGCCAGAATTTCAATGAATTGCCCATTATAATGAGGTCAGAATATTCAATCTACTACTTTGGGAAAAATGATACTGAAATTCTATAAAGGGAATGGAAAATGCCTATCACATGCTCAGTCTATTTTTAAAATTTTAGTAAAATATATAACATAAAATTTCCAATCTTAATGATTTTTAAGTGTGCAGTTTTGTGGCATAATTGCATTCATCATGTTATGCTGTCATCACCAAGATTTGTTTCCACGTGTTTTTCATCATCTCAAACTCTCCCCCAACCTCAGTCCCTGGCAAACTGTAGTCTAATTTCTGTTTCTATAAATGTTTCTACTCTAGCCATTGCATATTAATGGAATGATACAATAAATGTTTTTTTTTCTTTTTCAATTTCCTCTTGTTAAGAAGCTATTTTTTTTTTCTTTATTGGATTTGTTACAATATTGCTTCTCTTTTTTTAATGTTTTCGTTTTTTGGCTGTGAGGCATGTAGGATCTTAGCTCCTCAACCAGGGATCAAACCCACACCCCCTGTGCTGATGGACAAAGTCATAACCACTGAACTATCAGGGAAGTCTGTCTTTTTCAATTTCTTACTGTGAAGTTTTTCAAACATACAGGAAAGTTGAAAGAATGATATAGTGAACACCCATTTGCCCACCACCTACATTGAATAGTTAACTTTTTGCGATATTTGCTTTATTGATCTATGTACACTAGTTTTTTCTTTTTTGTTGTGTTAAAATACACATAACATAAAATTTACCACCTGAACCATTTCTGAGTTCACAGTTTAGTAGTGTTAATCATAAGAACATTTTAGTCTTGCAAATCAGAAACTCTATTCTCTTAAAATAAGAATTCTCCTTTTCTGCCTCTTCACAGACCTAGATAACTACTGTTCTATTTTCTACTTCTACGAATTTCAGTACTTTAGACGGTTCATATAAATGAAATCTGTCTTTTTGTGACTGACTTGTTCCACTTAGCCTAATGTTCTCAATTCTCATCCATATTGTTGCATATGGCAAAATTTCTTTCCTTTCCAAGATGGAATAATATTCCATTGTCTGTAAATAGCACATTTTGTTTATCCATTCATCCATTGGGTCGCTCCCACTTCCTGATTATTATAAATTGTGCAACTATGAATGCTCGGCTGGTAAAGAATCTGATTGCAATGCGGGAGACTCCGGTTCGATTCCTGGGTTGGAAAAATCCGCTGGAGAATGGACAGGCTATCCATTCCAGTATTCTTGGGCTTCCCTGATGGTTAAGCTGGTATAGCTGGTAAAGCTGCAAAAGAATCTGCCTGCAATGTGGGAGACCTGAGTTCAATCCCTGGGTTGGGAAGATCCCCTGGAGAAGGAAACAGCTACCCATTCCAGTATCCTGGCCTGGAGAATTCCACGGACTGTACAGTACAGGGGGTCGCAAAGAGTTGGACACAACTGAGCCACTTTCACTTTCATGAACAAGTTCAGTTCAGTTCAGTCACTCAGTCCTGTCTGACTCTTTTTGGGTGTATGTGTGAGTTAAGGTTTATTTGGGACAAAATGAGAAGTATAGCCCCAAAGACAGCATTTCAGATAGCTGAGAAACTGCTCCAAAGAGGTAGAGGGGAAGGTCAGTGTTACATATGATTTTAGTGAAGAGGGTACATGCAGTCAAGCACACATTTTGGCAGAGGCTTGCTGCTAGTCTCATGTCCGACTTTACAACCCCAGGGACTGCAGCACGCCAGGCTTCCCTCTCCACCACAAACTGCCAGAGCTTACTCAAACTCATGTACAAAGTTGTGGAAATGTCTCTTAGAATCTTAATTTAAATTTTTTAAAGAATCATTATTTTTTAAGTCTTTATTGAATTTGTTACAGTATTGCTTCTGTTTTATGTTTTGGCTTTTTTTGGCCATGAGGCATGTTGCATCTCCATGAGAGATGGAGACCATGAGGTCTATGGAGGAGATAAGGGTTTGATCCCTGTGGTAAGATCCCTGGTCGGGGAGCAAAGATTTCCACCCCCACCATGCCTCGCAGCCAAAAAAAACAAAAACATAAAAATAGAAGCAATATTGTAGCAATAGCAAATTTCCACCTGGGCCCTTGACAGCTAAAATTTTAAATCTTTATATCATGTGTATTTTCCTGTTATTTTATGTGTTTGGAGCAAATGATGTTAAGAACGTAAGGGATGACATTACTAATGCCATCTTTTCTCTTGTTAGTTTTAATATATCAAGAAAATTGTAGGTTAATATAGGCCATATTGTAGCAGTGATAAATCCATAGATACATGAAAATATTTAATTCCTTAAAGATGAAAAATAGTTTAATCAATATTAATGTGGAGTACCACCTCCACCTATTAGATAATGGATAAATCTATATAAATGTACTCAGATTACACTTGCCCCCTATTGTTTTACCGTGACTTTTTAACTGCTTATGAGTCTATGAAAAACTAAGGAATGGACATGAGCAGGTACAGATGTTGAAAAGTGGGTAGTCTGTACTTAGCCTGAATTTCTGCAGTGTAGAGTCTTTTTATTTACTTGTTTGTTTGCTTATGATTTCACTGTGTCTTCATTGCTGCACACAATCTTTCTCTAGTTGTGGCGAGCAGGAGCTCTTCTTCGTTGCAGTGCACAGGCTTCTCATTGCGGTGGCTTCTCTTGTTGCAGACACAGTCTCTAGGTGCATGGGCTTCAGTAGTTGTGGCTCATGGGCTCTAGAGCACAGGTTCAGTAGTTATGGTACATGGACTTAGTTGCTCAGCGGCATTTGGGACTGTACCAGATCAGAGATCTAACCCGAGTCCCCTGCGTTAGCAGACAGATTATCCATTGTACACCAGGGAAGTCCCAGTGTAGAGTGTTGACCTACAGGTTTGCACTGTCCTGGGATCACAATGACAATAAATTGACTGGTTAATAAGGAGCTTTGGAAATTGAATCTCCAGAGTTCCAGACTGCATGAGTTCCATCTGCCTGTGACCATCTCAATCAACAGTTCTTTCTCAGAAAAGAAACAGCACACCTGAGACTCCTCATAACAGATCCCTCCTGTCCAGGAGCTGGTGACTCACTCAGACCTTCTCTTCTTTCTAAGGACAGCTCTTCCAAACCAGACACGTGAAGCATCATTCCACTGTGATGTCAGCCAGGTAACCTAACCTCCCTCTGTCAATGTTTGGAAATTATAGCAAGTATTTTGCAATAGGTACATCCAGGGGAAGCTGTGAAGAGCGTACATATATTAGATGATCACAGCTAAGTCATCCATGGGTCTCCTGCCAAACTGTTTGTCATCTTCTTCAATATTTCCTTGTACTTTACACCAGTACTCAAAAACCTTTCATTTATTAATATTTTACTGACTCCCTGCTATGACAAGGACTACTTCTTCCTGAGTAGAAAGTTACCCATTCTCAGTGAGGGTGATTTTGAAGAATTGTCTGACATTTCTTTGTGTTTCTTTAATATGGGAGGTGTGCAAAAAAAGTTGATAAATTTCACCTTATCAGCCCATTCCTGGTCCTTGACACACCTAGGAATTATCTCTGTTGTTTGAGTCTGAGGTCACTGGGGATTCAGACAGAGTCTTCAACTGCCTCCCTAGTCTGTTTCTTCTTATAAAATTACCAAATTTTTTAAATAATCAGAGCAGCATAGATATCAATAGAATGTTGTTGCTCAGTTACTCAGAGAAGGCAATGGCAACCCCACTCCAGTACTCTTGCCTGGAAAATTCCATGGGTGGAGGAGCCTGGTAGGCTGCAATCCATGGGGTCGTAAAGAGTCGGACATGACTGAGTAACTTCACTTTCACTTTTCACTTTCATGCATTGGAGAAGGAATGGCAACCCACTCCAGTGTTCTTGCCTGGAGAATCCCAGGGATGGGGGAGCCTGGTGGGCTGCCATCTACAGGGTCTTACAGAGCCCGACACGACCTAAGTGACTTAGCAGCAGCAGCTCAGTTGCTACCTTATGTAACTCTTTTGCAACCCCATGGACTATAGCCCACCAGACTCTTCTGTCCATGTGATTTCCAAGGCAAGAATACTGGAGTGGGTTGCCATTTCCTTCTCCAGGGGATCTTCCCAAAGCAGGGATCGAACTTGTGTCTCCTGCATTGCAGGTGGGTTCTTTACCAGTGAGCCACCACGAAAATCCTATAGATAGACTACTACAAGTTACCCGTGTCAGATTCATGTTGATGTATGGCAAAACTAATACAATATTGCAAAGTAATTAGCCTCTAATTAAAATAAATAAACTTAAATTTAAAAAAAAAAACAGTCACCTCTTAACCATTTCCAGGTTTAATTTTGATTATTGACTGTTATATCAGCTTTAGGTTCTTTTTACAGTAACAGAAAATTATGCACCAGAAGACTTTCCTTTCTCACCACCCTCCATTAGTCCCCTTCCCTTCCCAGGGTGCTTTCTTCCTCTTGTGATAGACCTGCTGCTTGTCTAGGGATGATATATTTTATTTTCTATTTCATCTTTTTCATCAGATTTATCAATAACATGGAGCTCAGAAACAAAACGGGTGTTTCAGGATTTCTTCTCATGGAAGTGACAGAGGATCCAAAGCTGCAGTCCCTTGTCTTCAGCCTGTTCCTGTCCATGTACCTGGTCACTGTGCTGGGAAACCTGCTCATCATCCTGGCCATCAACTATGACCCCCACCTCCACACCCCCATGTACTTCTTCCTCTCCAATCTATCCTTTACTGACATCTGTTTAAGTACAACCACAATCCCAAAGATGCTGATGAACATCCACACACGGAACCAAAGCATCACTTACGCAGGCTGCCTCATGCAGGTCTGCTTTGTCCTGGTGTTTGCAAGTTTGGATAGTTGTATTCTTTCAGCAATGGCCTACGATCGCTATGTGGCCATTTGTCATCCACTGAGGTACACTGTCGTCATGAACTCTCGTCTCTGTTGCTTGTTGATTCTTCTTTCTCTGTTTACTAGCATTGTGGATGCCCTACTCCACAGTCTGATGCTCTTGCAGCTGTCCTTCTGCACAGATCTTGAAATCCCCCTCTTCTTCTGTGAAGTTGTTCAGGTCATCAAGCTTGCATGCTCTGATACCCTCATCAACAAAATCCTGATATATTTTGCATCTAGCATATTAGGTGGTATTCCTGTATGTGGAATCATTTTCTCTTATATTCAGATAGTGTCCTCTGTGTTGAGAATAGCATCAGTAAGTGGAAAGTATAAAGCTTTTTCCACCTGTGTGTCTCACCTCTCAATTGTGTCCTTATTTTATGGGACAGCTTTTGGTGTGTACGTTAGCTCTGCTTTTAGTAATTCCTCCAGAAACACTGCGGTGCTTTCAATGATGTACACTGTGGTCCCTCAAATGATGAACCCCTTCATCTATAGCCTGAGAAACAGGGATGTGAAAGGTGCCTTGAGGAAACTTGTCAGTATCTAGGACATCTTTTCTTCTGGGATATCTCATTTGCTTTGCACTGGGGTTTCTGGAATGAGTCAGAGTGATAGAAAAACTGGGCAAGCCAGAATGTTTGCCTGGTTCTTTCACCACCAAATTCTTTGAAAATAACTATGTAACATAATGAAAAGTTCATTTTAACTTTGGGTTTTGATTGCTATGACAGCCTTAGCTTGACTATATGGAGTATGACTGCTTCTAAGAAGTTTACCCTTATAAGCGCTACTTAGGACAATGCCTGGTGCCTAGTAAGTACACAATAAAGTTAACTAGTATCACCGTGTTCCATACTTGGCTATATTCATCAGTTTTGTAAACTTAATGTTCTCACATATTTTTATCACTTGCCTCAGCAACAAGATTAGTTTTCCTTCATGTTATGTTTATCAGCTGCTTTTTCTAATCTGCATAATGAAATAAAATAAGTTGTGTTCAGGTACTCAGGGTAATTATTGATAATCTTCTAACATCTTATTTGCTTTGAGCTTTCTCATTGGCCTATTTATAAGAATGTGTCTGAGTTTTCAGTTCTCTCCTCAATCATCTTATATTGCTGTACTTCTTAATGTCACTGGTGGAATCTGAAAAAAAAAAAAAAAAAACATTAAAATGGATTGTATCATTGATATCATAGAGGACTGGTTGCAGTCTTGGGGATCTTAATGCAAAACTTTTTTTCTATTTTAATTGTATTTGTTTATTTTTTACTGCACAGGGTCTTCTTTGCTTTGCACAGGCTTGCTCTAGCTGCAGCCAGTGGGGGCTGCTCTTCATTATGATGCTAGGACTTCTCATTGTGGTGGTTTCTTTTGCTGAGGAGCACAGGCTCTAGGCTTCAGGAGTTGCAGCATATGGGCCCAGTAGTTTTGGCTTTCTGGCCCTAGAGCACAGGCTCATTAGTTGTGGTACATGGGCTCAGTAGTTGTGGTACACAGGCTTAGTAGTTCCATGGCACATGGAACCTTCCCAGACCAGAGATCGAACCCATGTCCTCTGCATTGGCAAGAGGACTCTTTTTTTTTTAATTAATTTATTTTTAACTGAAGGATAGTTGCTTTACAGAATTTTGTTGTTTTCTGTCAAACGTCAGCATGAGTCAGCCATAGGTATACATATGTCCCGTCCTCTTGAACCTCCCTCTCATCTCCCTCCCCATCCCACCCCTCTAGGTTGATACAGAGCCCAGCAGGAGGATTCTTATCCGCTGTACCACCAGGGAAGTCCAATGCAAAGCATTTTAATGTGTCTTTATGAGGAAATTTATTCTATGGTGAACTATATTCTTTTGAAATGGAGATGTTGAATTAAAGACAAGAAAGGGAAAAAAGGGGGGATTTGATAAGGACAGTGACATTACTTTTCCTATGAGCATAAAAAAGCAGGGCCATAAGTTAGAATTATCTCTGTGAGGATGCAGGTGAAACAATGGAGATCTCAAAGGAGAGCTGAAGGAGTGACTGCGGAAACTTCTGTTCTCCTCATTGGTGGTTGAAAGGTTGTTTTATTTTCAGCACCAAAACTGGAGAACAGCTCCCTGGCTGCCACACAAGCAGAGCTTCCCCCACAGAACAGATGCAGAAGTAGTTCACCTGGGACTTCCCCGGTGGTCCAACGGTTAAGAATCCACCTGACAATGCAGGAGACATGGGTTCAATCCCAGGAAAACCCCACATGCTTAGAGGTAACTAAGCCGCTGCACCACACTTACTGAGCCCATGCCCTAGAACCCACGCTCCACAACAGAATGCGCTGCAATAAGAAGGCGGTGCACCGCAACTAGAGGGTAGTCCCCGCTCGCTGCAACTCGAAAAAGTCCATGCACAACAACGAAGACCCAGCACAGCCAAAAATAAATGAATGAAAGTGTGAAAATGTTAGTTGCTCAGTCATGTCCAACTCTTTGTGACCCCATGGACTATAGCCCGCCAGGCTCCTCCATCTATGGGATTTTCCAGGCAAGAATACTGAAGTGGGTTGCCATTTCCTTCTCCTGAGCATCTTCCCCACCCAGGGATCGAACCTGGGTCTCCCCATTGCAGGCAGACTGTTTACCATCTTTTAATATAAAAAGAATCAGATCATCTGAGACTTTTGTACTAAGATTTCTCTGACCTCCAGCAAGAACTACTGACTTTGAACCTCTGGGGGAGACTTGTGGAGAACCTGCGTTCATTTTTACACCCATAACTCTGATATTTTTCAAAAAGTATGACCCATTTTTATTTAAAAGTTGAAAGAATTTTTAAAACTTTTACATTGAATGAAAATTTTTAATAGGCACTATGAGATTCTGAAGACCTCTGAAATCTGAGATGCTTGACTTCAATATTAAACAACATGGGAGAATATGTTTAGAATTATGAAGATAGCAGGCCTTTCCCCAACTTCTTAAATATAGTATATGCTAAGTAGTGCATAAGATTTATCTGTAGTTTTGAAAGAATAGATAAGAACATGATATGAACCTATATATAAGGGTTAAAAATACAGCAATGTCATTACCACAGAATCCACCTGAAGTGTTTCACAGTCACAACACTCTCTCCTCTTCCAGTACAAACACTACCCTTAACTAACTTTCTTTGAAATTATTCTTTTGGGTTGAATCCTACGAAATTGCCAATATTTTATCATATTTGTCCTATGAAACTGGCAATAGAATTAAATTTCATTGTATTATCTCCCCAATATATGTTCCTGCCCAATTTATAAATTGACTTCTTTTCAAACTTATTGGAAGTTTAATATAATGTATGAGTTTTTTAATCTCGATTGCTTCTCTCATTATGGCACTTTGAGATTTAATCAAGTTGTTGGGTATATCAGTAACGAATTTATTTCTAATCCTTTGTATTTCAACATTATGTATGGTGACTTTTCAAAGTAAGCATCCTGCCCAATATTGATGAAAATTTTGTTTGTAATTGGTTTTTTTTTTCACTATTAAAAATAAACCTGAGTATTCTTGTATATATTTCTTGGTGGAAATGAGACAAGTTTTATGTTTGCAATGAAATTACTGAGTGTAAGTGGGTATGAATGTTCCTTTGAGTTGTACCAAAGAGTTCTCCTAAGTGACGAAAACAAGTACACACACTTTCTGATGAAGGCTTGGTGATCTGTATCACAACTGATACACTTTCAAGTAAACTGATAACCTAATGTAAAAATCATTTCATTAATTGACATATCTCTTTTTATTATTTGGTTGAGAGTTTTTTCCACATATTAATTTCTCTTTCTTGTAAATATATGTTCGTGATATCTCAAATGAGTTCTCTTTTTTATCTTTTTTTTAATTTTTATTTATTTATTTGGCTGCGCTTGGTCTTAGTTGTGGCATTTGGGATCTTTAGTTGCAGCATTTGGGATCCAGTTCCCTGACCCGGGATCGAACACAGGCCGCCTGCATTGGGAGCTTGGAGTCTTAGCCACTGGACCACCAGAAGTCCTTCTTTTTCTTTTTAATTCACATGAGTTCTTTATATAATTTCAACCCACACTCCCCTAAAATACACCAAAATGTACAGTGAAACTATCATGAAGAGATTAGAAAAGATGGTTGTGAAAGCTAAAAAAAAAAAGGAGTATCAGACTTTTATGTATTGACCACAGACAATTGTCAGGAAATAAATTATTATCTGCTATAGAAATATACACAGTGAAAATTAAGTTTGAGGAGACATTAGTGACTGTTGAAGAGAAAAACTCCTGAGAGTTTCCAATTTTATAATAACATTTAAAGATATACTAATTATATGCACATATATAACTATATTTTCACATATAAACTTGGTATTAGACTTTGTGATGTAACTAATTAGGTAGAGATTCCTTTGCTCATATTGCAAAAAGGAAAACTGGAATCCAATTAGAGAACGATGATGTGCTCATATTTAAAGAATTAGAAAAGGAGGTGAGCAGACTCAGATGGAAAAAACTACAAGGTATACAACTGGTCTCATAGGATCAGGAAAGCAGCTACTCTGATTCCTCCTTTCCAGAGTCTTGGCCTTTACAGATTTGCACTGCCCTGGGATCACAGTGACAATCAAATTGTTTGGCTAATGAGGAGCTTTGGAAATTGAACCTCTAGGGATACAGAGACCGTATACTGCCTGTGACCACCTCATTCAACAATGCTTTCTGTGAAAAGTTACAGCACACCTAAGCCTACTCCCATCCGTGATCCCTCTTGCCCAGGAGCTCTGGTCTCACTCAATCCTTCTGCCATTCCCGAGGACACATCTCCTATGTGGCAAGTCAAAGAAGACATCGAGCATCATTCCACTGTGATGCCAGCCAGGTATCCTAACGTCTCTCGGTGAGTGTTTGGACGTGAAGTCAGGTATTATGCAACAGGCTCATCCAAGGGAAGCTGTGAGGAGAGTACCTACATCAGACAGTTTAGAACTAAGCCACCCGCAGTCCTCCTGTCTGTCAGTCATCTTCTTCATGTGTTTCTTTGTACTTAGCACCAATGCTAAAGCATCTCTCATTTACTCATATTGTACTCACTCTACTATGACCAGGAGCATCTCTTTCTGAGGAGAAATCTGTCTTTTTTAAATCAGGTGGACTGTTATCATTCTCTAACATTCACTTGCAATCTTGTGGTAAGAAAATTGGTAAAGCTCACCTTATCATGCTCTTGCTGGTTCGTGACATACCCGTGTATTACCTCAATTGCCTGCCTCTGAGGTCTCAGGGGATCCAGATAAAATGTTCAAGCAGCCTCTCCCTGTTTCTCGTCATAAAATGGCCAGGTTTTAAATAGCTAAAACAATATACACAGTGTAATTTTTTAATGACACCTGTTAACCCTTTCCAGAATTAACATTTGTTGATGCTGCTATGTCAGCTTAAGGTTTTTTTAACTGAAAAAAAGGTTTTAAAGAAACAGAATAATTCACATACACAAGATGCACTTTTTTTTTTTTTTTTTTTTGCCACACCACACAGCATGGGGGATCTTAGCTCCCTTAACAGGGATGGAACCCATGCCCCCTGCACTGGAAGGGCAGAGTCTCAACCACTGGATTGCCAGAGAAGTCCCAGACACATCTTTTTAATTGCTCTCTTTCAATCTGCTTCCCTTATTCTTTAGATGTTTTTGCTTCTGGTGACAGTCTTCCTTCTAGTCTAGAAAACACATGTTTGATTGTATTATCATTCCACCTTTTCCATCAGATTTATCAACAGTATGGAACAGAGGAATAAAACACATGCTTCAGATTTTCTTCTCATGGAAGTGACAGAGGATCCAAAGCTGCGGTCCTTCCTTTTCAGCCTCTTCTTGTCCATGTATCTGGTCACAGTCCTGGGAAATCTGCTCATCATCCTAGCCGTCAGCTCTGACTCCCACCTCCACACCCCCATGTACTTCTTTCTCTCCAATCTGTCTGTTAACGACATCTGTTTAACCACTACCACAATCCCAAAGATGCTAGTGAACATCCAAACACAGAATCAGAGCATCACATATACAGGCTGCCTCACGCAGATCTGCTTTGTCCTGGTGTTTGCTAGTTTGGAAAGTTCTCTCCTTGCAGTAATGGCCTATGACCGGTATGTGGCCATTTGTCACCCACTGAGATATAGTGTTATCATGAGCCCCCGCCTCTGTGGGCTGGTGATCTTATTCACCCTGTTTATTATTATTATGGATGCCCTGCTCCACACTCTGATGCTGTTACAGCTGACCTTCTGCACAGACCTGGAAATCCCCCTCTTCTTCTGTGAAGTTGTTCAGGTCATCAAGCTTGCATGTTCTGATACCTTCATTAACAATATCCTGATATATTTGGCAACTAGCATATTTGGGGGTATTCCTGTGTGTGGAATCATTTTCTCTTATATTCAGATAGTGTCCTCTGTCTTGAGAATGCCATCAGCAAGTGGAAAGTATAGAGCGTTTTCCACCTGTGGGTCTCACCTCTCAGTTGTGTCCTTATTCTATGGGACAGGTTTGGGGGTGAACATTAGTTTTGCTCTTACTAACTCTTCCAGAAACACTGCCGTGCTTTCAATGATGTACACTGTTGTTCCTCAAATGATGAACCCCTTCATTTATAGCCTGAGGAACAGGGACATGAAAGAAGCCTTGAGGAAACTCATTGTTAAGACTCCTTTTCTGTGATTGTCTCTTCTGCTTTGTACTGGCATTTCTAGAATGAACCAGAGTAACAGAATGTCAGGTGAACCAGAAAGCCTGACTCTTGTCCCACCAACTTATTCTAAAATGACTAGGTAACATAGTGGCTAAGGGAATTTTAACTTGAGGTTGAAACCAACTTCCTGTTTGCTTGGCTCAGTGATGTTTCACAAATGAGTCCCATTTCCTAGTCCTGTTTTCCTCCATGCACTCCTTAAGAAGCTAATGGAGGCAGGAAATATACTGATATCATTGGAACATCAAAAAAAGAAATGTGGAAATTTTGGATATGTCAGGGAGAGGATCTAATAAATTTGTGGACATAAGAACCTTGATTTAGCTCGATCTTATGGTTGGGGCCAAAAAAGGTCCATATAGTGAAAACTATGGTTTTCCAGTAGTCATGTACAGATGTGAGAATTGGACCATAAGGAAAGCTTAATGCCAAAGAATTGATGCTTTCGAACTCTGATGTTGGAGAAGACTCTTGAGAATCTCTTGAATTGCAAGGAGATCTAACCAATCAATCCTAAAGAAATAAACCCTGAATATGCACTGAAAGGGCTGATACTGAAGCTGAAGCTCCAATACTTTGGCCACCTGATGGGAAGAACCGACTTACTGGAGCTATGATGTTGGGAAATATTGAAGGAAAAAGGAGAAAGGGTTGGCAGAGGATGAAATGGTTAGAGAGCATCCCTGACTCAATGGACACAAATTTGAGCAAACTTCAGGAGACAGTAAAGGACAGAGGAGCCTGGCGTGCGTGCTGCCATTCATGGGATCACAAAGAGTCAGACACGACTTAGTGACAAACAACAACAGAACTGCATCCCAGGCTCAAGCCTACTGTGAGACATGTGGAGATTTGTATGCACTGCATATTTCTTTTTACATGTGATATTGCTTTTGAATATCTTTTGTAGTTTGTTTTTTTATGGGGGCAGGGTGTGAACACAAGTGCTTAATTTTAATGCAGTGCATTTGTCAATACTTTCCATAATGATTTGTACTCTCTAGAGTAAAAATACAAATCACCTTGGAAAATTAACTAGTATTGTTGTGTTCCATAATATGCTGATATTCTAATTTGTAAACCTACTGGTCTCGCATATTTTTACCGCTTGCTTCAGCAATTAGGTTAGTTTTGTTTTCTTTCATGTTGTATTTATCAGCTGCCTTTTCTGATGTGTCACATAATAAAATAAATATTATTTATGCAGCAAAAATGAACTCATTTCCAATACTCTGAACTTGTACATGGATGCTGTATCTTTTCCAAAATATATGTTCTTCCTGATGCTGGAAGTTTCATTTCTTTGTAGCTAGTTCTCTGGTGTTATAGATAAATCATTTTGAATAGTGTCTTATATGTTTCTGGTGTTAATGAGAGTGTTTTGTAATTGGGATGGAAATACTGGGTATTAGAGATATCAAGTCTCCTTTGGGTAGTTCCAATAAGCTTTTCTTTGGACAAATAGACATACACTGGAAAGTACTAGTGATCTATTTCATCACAAATGTTTTCAAAAATACTGACAGTCTAATGGGTATAGAAGTGATTTCATTAATTCACGTGTGTCTTATTATTAAATGGTTGATATTATCTTCATATACTTCTTTCATATCTGTTAAATTTCTGCTTGTGGTACTTCTGCTGAGTTCCTTCCCTTTTCATAATTGATCCATGTGACTTTGTATTACCAGGTTATTATTTTCACCTGAATGCACTGCAGTTTTTTTCACATGTGTTTTTGCTTTTGGATATCTTTTTTTTTTTAGGTTTTTTTGGGGGGACAGTGTATGAATGTAAGGGCTTAATTTTAGTGGAGTGCATTTGTCAATACCTTCCATAATGGTTTGTGCTCCCAGATGTTTTCTATAAATCCCAGGGTTACTTCAATCTGAGGGATTCATCGTTTTGGCTTTTATATTTGAAACAAACCCTTCCTGGAATTTAATTTTGCCTTGATGTGAGGCAGAGATCCAAATTCATTTTTCTATCCCTGAATAAACTGTCCATTTATGTGTGGTCTTAGGCTGGACTCTACATTATCATCAGCAAGTCATATTTACTCCTGTACCAATTTTATAGGTCTTAATTATTGTAGCAAACCATTCAGCTAAAGAGCTTCCTTGATGGCTCAGATGTTGAAATCTGCATCTCCCTTTTTTGAACTTTTTATTTTACACTGGAGTAGAGCCGATTAATGGGCTTCCCACGTGGCACAGTTGTAAAGAATCTGCCTGCAATGCAGGAGACCCAAGTTCAATCTCTGGCTCAGGAAGATCCCCTGGAGGAGGAAATGGCAACCCACTCCACTATTCTTGCCTTAATCCCATGGACAGAGGAGCCTGGCAGGCTTCAGTCCATGGGATCACAAAGAGTTGAACATGACTGAGCACACACAGAGACAGAAAGTGAAGAAAACTATTAATACATATTGAAGCTATTTTGATAAATTAGAAAAGATGGCCATGATATACTAATTGATCAGAGATGGTATTGTCACAGAGAATATATTGCAATGAATAAAATTTGTGTGAAAAACACATGGTCAAGATTAAGATTCAGGAAACATGAAACCCTGAAATTTTTGTGGGTTTTTTTTTTTACATGACCCAATCAAAAAATGCGCTAAAGAACTAAATAGACATTTCTCCAAAGAAGGCATACAGATGGCTAACAAACACATGAAAAGATGCTCAACATCACTCATTATCAGAGAAATGCAAATCAAAACCACTATGAGGTACCATTTCATGCCAGTCAGAATGGCTGCGATCCAAAAGTCTACAAATAATAAATGCTGGAGAGGGTGTGGAGAAAAGGGAACCCTCTTACACTGCTGGTGGGAATGCAAACTAGTACAGCCACTATGGAGAACAGTGTGGAGATTCCTTTAAAAACTGGAAATAGAACTGCCTTATGACCCAGCAATCCCAATGATGGGCATACACACTGAGGAAACCAGAAGGGAAAGAGACACGTGTACCCCAATGTTCATCGCAGCACTGTTTATAATAGCCAGGACATGGAAACAACCTAGATGTCCATCAGCAGATGAATGGATAAGAAAGCTGTGGTACATATACACAATGGAGTATTACTCAGCCATTAAAAAGAATACATTTGAATCAGTTCCAATGAGGTGGGTGAAACTGGAGCCTATTATACAGAGTGAAGTAAGCCAGAAAGAAAAACACCAATACAGTATACTAATGCATATATATGGAATTTAGAAAGATGGTAACAATAACCTTCTATACGAGACAGCAAAAGAGACACTGATGTATAGAACAGTTTTTTGGACTCTGTGGGAGAGGGAGAGGGAGAGGTTGGGAAGATTTGGGAGAATGGCATTGAAACATGTATAATATCATATATGAAATGAGTCACCAGTCCAGGTTTGAGCACCATACTGGATGCTTGGGCTGGTGCACTGGAACGACCCAGAGGGATGGTACGGGGAGGGAGGAGGGAGGAGGGTTCAGGATGGGGAACACGTGTATACCTGTGGCGGATTCATGTTGATATATGACAAAACCAATACAATGTTGTAAAGTTAAAAAAAAAAAATATATATATATATAAACAAGTATGTTTTTAAAATGTTACTTGTGTAATACATAGCATATATTTTATAAGTAATTATAATATACAAAACATAATATTATAGCTTATTATATTATAGGATTATATATAGTATAGATTAGTATAATATACTAAGCATTATAGAATTATATCCTTGGTCTTTAAGGATTGGCACAGTACTGGGATCTCAGTGATAATAAAATTGCTTGACTAATGAGGAGCTTTGGAAATTGATCCTCTAGAGAGTACAGAGATTGTGCTCTGCCTGTGACCGCGCCAATCAGCAGTCCTTTCCCTGAAAAGCAGTAACACACCTGAGCCTCCTTCCATAGATGACCCTTCTTGCCTTGGAGCCTGGTGGCTCACTCAGTTCCTCTGCCCCTCCTGAATACAGATCTGTATGGAACATTCAGCAGAAATGTCAACCATCATTCCACTGTGATGCCACTCAGGTAACCTAATGTCCCTCAGTAAGATTTGGAAATGAGGACAGGTGTCTCGCTATACTTATCCAAAGGAAGCTATGAGGAAAGAATATACATCAGATGATTAGAAATAAGCTACTCCAGGCCTCCTGCCTGTCTCTCATTTTCTTCTCAAGTTTCCTTGCACTTTGCACCAGTATTAAAATGCATCTCATTGACTAATGTTGTAGTCACTCTCTACTATAACCAAAACCATTTCCTCTTGAGTTGAAATCTGCACCCCCCTTTTCTGAACTTTGTACTTTATACTGGAGTAGAGCCGGTTAATGGGCTTCCCAGGTGGCACAGTGGTAAAGAATCCACCTGCAACGCAGCAGACGCAAGAGACATGGTTTCCATCTCTGGGTTGGGAAGATATCCAGGAGAACGAAACGGTGACCCACTCCAGTATTCTTGCCTGGAAAATCCCATGGAGAGGGGAGCCTGGCAGGCTAGAGTCCATGGAGTCATAAGAGAGTTGGACCCAACTGAGCATGGCCACACGCACACACACACAATGTAGTCACCGTTTAAGGTGGACGGCAAAGGGACTCAGTCATGTATATACATATATCCATTCTTCCCACAACTCCCTTCCCATCTAGGCTGCCACATAACATTGAGCAGAGCCCCTATGGTACACAGTAGGACCTTATGGTTATTTACAAAACAGAAACAGATTCACAGACTTAGAGAACACACTTATGGTTGCTAAGGCAGAAGAATGAGAGGAAGGGACTGTTAGGGAGTTTGGAATCAATATGTACACACACTCTACTTCAAATCTGCATTTCTTAAAACAGGATCACTTTAAAATTTTTCCAACATTCATTTGCCATCTTGTTGGGGTATGGGGTGGGTGGACAGGAAGTTCAATAAAGTTTATCTTATCTTCTCATTCGATTCTTGACATTTGTAATTATTGTTCAGTCGCTACGTCGTGTCCAACTCTTTGCTACACTATGGACTGCGGCAGGCCAGGCTTCCCTGTCCTTCACTGTCTCCTGAGGTTGGCTCAAATTCATCTCCATTGAGTCAGTGATAGTATCCAACCAACTTATCCTCTGTTGCCCACTTCTCCTCCCGTCCTCAATCTTTCCCAGCATGAGAGTCTTTTCCAAGGAGTCGGCTCTTCACATCAGGTGGCTAAAATGTTGGACCTTCAGCTTCAGCGTCAGTCCTTCCAGTGAATATTCAGGGTTGATTCCCTTTAGGATTGACTGGTTTGATCTCCTTGCTGTCCAAAGGACATCAAGGTTATTGACATACCTATGTATTATTTCAGTTTCCTGGCTCTGAGTTCTCTGGGGAATCTAGACAGAATATAAAACTGCCTCCCTAGTCTCTCTTTAGAAAATTACCAAATGTCTCAAATAATCTAAATAGTATAGTTAGTGTATTATAAAAAGTGACTACCCCTTAAGCCCCTATGGGAATCAACAATGGATCATATCCACTATCAGGTTCAGTTTTTTAAAAAAGTAACGGAATAATATGTGTACAGAAGGAATGTTTCTTACTCTTCTCTGTCTCCATCTCATCCCAAGACAGTGTCTGCCTTTTGTGATTCTCCTGCTAGTGCAGAAAACCCACATTTGATATGTTGTCAGTTTCCATCCTTCTCACCAGATTTTTCCACAACATGGGACCCAGAAACAAAACAGGAATTTTAGAATTCCTTCTTATGGAAGTGACAGAAGATCCGGAACTGCAGCCACTCCACTTCATTCTGTTCCTGTTCATATACCTGGTTACCATTCTGGGAAACCTGCTCATCATCATGGCTGTCATCTCTGACTCCCACCTCCACACCCCCATGTACTTCTTTCTCTACAACTTGTCCTTTACTGACATCTGTTTAAGCACAACCACGATCCCAAAGATGCTAGTGAACATCCAAACACAGAATCAGAGCATCACGTATACAGGCTGCCTCACCCAGCTCTGCTTCATCCTAGTCTTTGTTGGTTTGGAAAATAGTCTTCTCGCAGTAATGGCCTATGACCGGTATGTGGCCATTTGTCACCCACTGAGGTACATGGCCATCATGAACTTCCCCCTCTGTGGCCAGCTGATTCTATTCTCCTTGTTTATTAGCATCGTGGATGCCCTGCTCCACAGCCTGATGGTGTTGCAGCTGACCTTCTGCACCGACCTGGAAATCCCCCTCTTCTTCTGTGAAGTTGTTCAGGTCATCAAGCTTGCATGTTCTGATACCCTCATTAACAATATCCTGATATATTTGGCAACTAGCATATTTGGGGGTATTCCTGTGTATGGAATCATTTTCTCTTATATTCAGATAGTGTCCTCTGTCTTGAGAATGCCATCAGCAAGTGGAAAGTATAAAGCGTTTTCCACCTGTGGGTCTCACCTCTCAGTTGTGTCCTTATTCTATGGGACAGGTTTTGGGGTGTACATTAGTTCTGCTCTTACTAACTCTTCCAGAAACACTGCCGTGCTTTCAATGATGTACACTGTTGTTCCTCAAATGATGAACCCCTTCATTTATAGCCTGAGGAACAGGGACATGAAAAGAGCCTTGAGGAAACTCATCGTTAGGACTTCTTCTTTTCTGTGATTTTCTCTTCTGCTTTGTACTGGCATTTCTAGAATGAACCAGAGTCACAGAATGCCAGGTGAACCAGAAAGCCTGACTCTTGTCCCACCAACTTATTCTAAAATGACTAGGTAACATAATGGCTAAGGGAATTTTAACTTGAGGTTGAAACCAACTTCCTGTTTTCTTGGCTCAGTGATGTTTCACAAATGAGTCCCATTTCCTAGTCTTGTTTTCCTCCATGCACTCCTTAAGAATCTAATGGAGGCAGGAAATATACTGATATCAATGGAACATCAAAAGAAGAAATGTTGAAAATTTGGATATGTCAGGGAGAGGATCTAATAGATTTGTGGACATAAGAACCTTGATTTTGCCTGATCTTGTGGTTGGGGCCAACAAAGGTCCATATAGTGAAAACTATGGTTTTCCAGTAGTCATGTATAGATGTGAGAATTGGACCATAAGGAAGGCTGAATGCCAAAGAATTGATGCTTTCGAACTCTGATGTTGGAGAAGACTCTTGAGAATCTCTTGAATTGCAAGGAGATCTAACCAATCAATCCTAAAGAAATAAACCCTGAATATGCACTGAAAGGGCTGATACTGAAGCTGAAGCTTCAATACTTTGGCCACCTGATGGGAAGAACTGACTTACTGGAGCTAGGATGTTGAGAAATATTGAAGGAAAAAGGAGAAGGGGTTGGCAGAGGATGAAATGGTTAGATAGCATCACTGACTCAATGAACACTAATTTGAGCAAACTTCAGGAGACAGTAAAGGACAGAGGAGCCTGGCGTGTGTGCTGTGATTCATGGGGTTGCAAAGAGTCAGACACGACTTAGTGGCTGAACAACAACAGAACTGCATCCCAGGCTCAAGCCTACTGTGAGACATGTGGAGATTTGTATGCACTGCATATTTCTTTTTACATGTGATATTGCTTTTGAATATCTTTTGTAGTTTTTTTTGGGGGGCGGGGAGAGGGCAGGGTATGAACACAAGTGCTTAATTTTAATACAGTGGATTTGTCAGTACTTTCCATAATGGTTTGTACTCCCTAGAGTAAAAATGCAAATCACCTTGAAAAATTAACAAGTACTGTTGTGTTCCATAATGTACTTATATTCTAATTTATAAATTTACTGGTCTCGCATATTTTTACCACTTGCTTCAGCAATTAGGTTAGTTTTGTTTTCTTTCATGTTGTATTTATCAGCTGGCTTTTCTGATGGGTAACATAATAAAATAAATATTATTTATGCAGCAAAAATGAACTCATTTCCAATACTCTGAACTTGTACATGGATGTTGTATCTTTTCCAAAATATATGTTCTTTCTGATGCTGGAAGATTCATTTCTTTGTAGCTAGTTTTCTGGTGTTATAGATAAATCATTTTGAATAGTGTCTTATATGTGTCTGGTATTAATGAGAGTGTTTTGTAATTGGAATGGAAATATTGGGTATTAGAGATATCAAGTCTCCTTTGGGTAGTTCCAATAAGTTTTTCTTTGAACAAATAGGTATACACTGGAAAGTACTAGTGATCTATTTCATCACCAATGTTTTCAAGAATACTGACAGTCTAATGGGTATAGTGATTATGTGATCACTGACCTGTGATCCAGGCATCCTGGAATGTGA
Organism: Bos indicus; assembly: GCF_029378745.1. NCBI lineage: Eukaryota > Metazoa > Chordata > Mammalia > Artiodactyla > Bovidae > Bos > Bos indicus. Next base: position 13,195,131 of record NC_091766.1, on the reverse strand, counting down.
AGTCAAGTGGGCCTTAGAAAGCATCACTATGAACAAAGCTAGTGGAGGTGATGGAATTCCAGTTGAGCTCTTTCAAATCCTGAAAGATGATGCTGTGAAAGTGCTACACTCAATATGCCAGCAAATTTGGAAAACTCGGCAGTGGACACAGGACTGGAAAAGGGCAGTTTTCATTCCAATCCCAAAGAAAGGCAATGCCAAAGAATGCCCAAACTACCACACAATTGCACTCATCTCACATGCTAGTAAAGTAATGCTCAAAATTCCCCAAGCCAGGCTTCAGCAGTATGTGAACCGTGAACTTCCAGATGTTCAAGCTGGCTTTAGAAAAGGCAGAGGAACCAGAGATCAAACTGCCAAGATCCACTGGATCATCGAAAAAGCAAGAGAGTTCCAGAAAAACATCTATTTCTGCTTTATTGACTATGTCAAAGCCTTTGACTCTGTGGATCACAGTAAACTGTGGAAAATTCTGAAAGAGATGGGAGTACCAGACCACCTGACCTGCCCCTTGAGAAATCTGTATGCAGGTCAGGAAGCAACAGTTAGAACTGGACATGGAACAACAGACTGGTTCCAAACAGGAAAAAGAGTACGTCAAGGCTGTATATTGTCACCCTGCCTATTTAACTTATATGCAGAGTACATCATGAGAAACGCTGGACTGGAAGAAACACAGCTGGAATCAAGATTGCCGGGAGAAATATCAATAACCTCAGATATGCAGATGACACCACCCTTATGGCAGAAAGTGAAGAGGAACTAAAAAGCCTCTTGATGAAAGTGAAACAGAAGAGTGAAAAAGTTGGTATAAAGCTCAACATTCAGAAAATGAAGATCATGGCATCCGGTCCCATCACTGCATGGGAAATAGATGGGGAAACAGTGAAAACAGTGTCAGACTTCATTTTTGGGGGCTCCAAAATCACTGCAGATGGTGACTGCAGCCATGAAATTAAAAGATGCTTACTCCTTGGAAGGAAAGTTATGACCAACCTAGATAGCATATTCAAAAGCAGAGACATTACTTTGCCAACAAAGGTCCATCTAGTCAAGGCTATGGTTTTTCCTATGGTCATGTATGGATGTGGGAGTTGGACTGTGAAGAAGGCTGAGCACCAAAGAATTGATGCTTTTGAACTATGGTTTGGAGAAGACTCTTGACAGTCCTTTGGACTGCAATGAGATCCAACCAGTCCATTCTAAAGGAGATCAGTCCTGGGTGTTCTTTGGAAGGAATGATGCTAAAGCTGAAACTCCAGTACTTTGGCCACCTCATGCGAAGAGTTGACTCATTGGAAAAGACTGATGCTGGGAGGGATTGGGGGCAGGAGGAGAAGGGGACTACACAGGATGAGATGGCTGGATGGCATCACCAACTCGATGGACATGCGTCTGAGTGAACTCTGGGAGTTGGTGATGGACAGGGAGGCCTGGCATGCTGCGATTCATGGGGTCGCAAAGAGTCGGACATGACTGAGCAACTGAACTGAATGAACTGAACTGAATGGGTATAAAAGTGATTTCATTAATTCATGTGTGTCTTATTATTAAATGGTTGATATTATCTTCATATACTTCTTTCCTATCTGTTAAATTTCTGCTTGTGGTACTTCTGCTGAGTTCCTTCCCTTTTCCTAATTGATCCATGTGACTTTGTATCACCAGGTTATTATTTTCACCTGAATGCACTGCAATTTTTTTCACACGTGTTTTTGCTTTTGGATATCTTTTCTGTTTTTTTTAGGTTTTTGGGGGGGAACAGGGTATGAACGCAAGGGCTTAATTTTAGTGGAGTGCATTTGTCAATACCTTCCATAATGGTTTGTGCTCCCAGATGTTTTTTTATAAATCCCAGGGTAACTTCAATCTGAGGGATTCATCATTTTGGCTTTTATATTTGAAACAAACCCTTCCTGGAATTTAGTTTTGCCTTGATATGAGGCAGAGACCCAAATTCATTTTTCTATCCCTGAATAAACTGTCCATTTATGTGTGGTCTTAGGCTGGACTCTACATTATCATCAGCAAGTCATATTTACTCCTGTACCAATTTTATAGGTTTTAATTATTGTAGCAAACCATTCAGCTAAAGAACTTCCTCGATGGCTCAGATGTTGAAATCTGTTCTCCCTTTTTTGAACTTTTTATTTTACACCAGAGTAGAGGCAATTAATGGGCTTCCCAGGTGGCACAATTGTAAAGAATCTGCCTGCAATGCAGGAGACCCAAGTTCAATCTCTGGCTCAGGAAGATCCCCTGGAGGAGGAAATGGCAACCCACTCCACTATTCTTGCCTTAATCCCATGGACAGAGGAGCCTGGCAGGCTACAGTCCATGGGATCACAAAGAGTTGAACATGACTGAGCACACACAGAGACAGAAAGTGAAGAAAACTATTAACACATATTGAAGCTATTTTGATAAATTAGAAAAGATGGCAGTGATATAATAATTGATCAGAGATGGTATTGTCATAGAGAATATATTGCAATGAATAAAATTTGTGTGAAAACCACATGGTCTAGATTAAGATTCAGGAAACATGAAACCCTGAAATTTTTGTGGTTTTTTTTTTTTTACATTAACAGGCATGTTTTTAAAATGTTATTTGTTGGAGAAGGCAATGGCAAGCCACTCCAGTACTCTTGCCTGGAAAATCCCATGGATGGATGAGCCTGGTGGGCTGCTGTCTATGGGGTCACACAGAGTCGGACACGACTGATGCGACTTAGCAGCAGCAGCAGGAGTATTTATACCAGAGAAATCTGCAATTGCTAAAAGGCAGGATTACTTCCAGAGAGCTGCTTTCCCGGAATATTACTGTGTATTTTGAACCTCCCTCTCTACTGTTTGACTTAAAGTTTGAGAAGAGAAATTGACTTCTGTATTCAACACTCAAAAGACCAAGTCCTGAGATCTTTTTATCTAATAAATATCAAATGAAACACTAAAAAAAAAAAAAATGTTATTTGTGTAATACATAGTATTATTTTATAAGTAATTATATGAAATATAATATTATAGCTTATTATGTTAACAGATTATATATAGTATAGATTAGTATAATATACTAAGCATTATAGAATTATATCCCTGGTCTTTAAGGATTGGCACAGTTTTGGGATCACAGTGATAATAAAATTGCTTGACTAATGAGGAGCTTTGGAAATTGAACCTCTAGGGAGTACAGAGATTGTGGTCTGCCTGTGACCGCCCCATTCAACAGTCCTTTCCCTGAAAAGCAGTAACACACCTGAGCCTCCTTCCATAGATGACCCTTCTTGCCTTGGAGCCTTGTGGCTCACTCAGTTCCTCTGCCCCTCCTGAATACAGATCTGTATGGAACACTCGACAGAAATGTTAACCATCATTCCACTGTGATGCCACTCAGGTAACCTAATGTCCCTCAGTAAGATTTGGAAATGAGGACAGATGTCTAGCTATACTTATCCAGAGGAAGCTATGAGGAAAGAATATACATCAGATGACTAGAAATAAGCTACTCCAGGCCTCCTGCCTGTCTCTCATTTTCTTCTCAAGTTTCCTTGCACTTTGCACCAGTACTCAAATGCCTCTCATTGACTAATGTTGTAGTCACTCTATTATGACCAAAACCATTTCCTCTTGAGTTGAAATCTGCACCCCCCTTTTCTGAACTTTGTACTTTATACTGGAGTAGGGCCGGTTAATGGGCTTCCCAGGTGGCACAGTGGTAAAGAATCCACCTGCAACGCAGCAGACGCAAGAGACATGGTTTCCATCTCTGGGTTGGGAAGATATCCGGGAGAACGAAACGGTGACCCACTCCAGTATTCTTGCCTGGAAAATCCCATGGAGAGGGGAGCCTGGCAGGCTAGAGTCCATGGAGTCATAAGAGAGTTGGACCCAACTGAGCATGGCCACACGCACACACACACAATGTAGTCACCGTTTAAGGTGGACGGCAAAGGGACTCAGTCATGTATATACATATATCCATTCTTCCCACAACTCCCTTCCCATCTAGGCTGCCACATAACATTGAGCAGAGCCCCTATGGTACACAGTAGGACCTTATGGTTATTTACAAAACAGAAACAGATTCACAGACTTAGAGAACACACTTATGGTTGCTAAGGCAGAAGAATGAGAGGAAGGGACTGTTAGGGAGTTTGGAATCAATATGTACACACACTCTACTTCAAATCTGCATTTCTTAAAATAGGATAACTATTAAAATGTTTCCAACATTCATTTGTAATCTTGTTGGGGTATGGGGTGGGTGGACAGGAAGTTCAGTAAAGTTTATCTTATCTTCTCATTCGATTCTTGACATTTGTAATTATTGTTCAGTCGCTACGTCGTGTCCAACTCTTTGCTACACTATGGACTGCGGCAGGCCAGGCTTCCCTGTCCTTCACTGTCTCCTGAGGTTGGCTCAAATTCATGTCCATTGAGTCAGTGATCGTATCCAACCAACTTATCCTCTGTTGCCCCCTTCTCCTCCCGTCCTCTATCTTTCCCAGCATGAGAGTCTTTTCCAAGGAGTCGGCTCTTCACATCAGGTGGCTAAAATGTTGGACCTTCAGCTTCAGCATCAGTCCTTCCAGTGAATATTCAGGGTTGATTCCCTTTAGGATTGACTGGTTTGATCTCCTTGCTGTCCAAAGGACATCAAGGTTATTGACATACCTATGTATTATTTCAGTTTCCTGGCTCTGAGTTCTCTGGGGAATCTAGACAGAATATAAAACTGCCTCCCTAGTCTCTCTTTAGAAAATTACCAAATGTCTCAAATAATCTAAATAGTATAGTTGGGGTATTATGAAAAGTGACTACCCCTTAAGCCCCTATGGGAATTAACAATGGATGATATCTGCTGTATCAGGTTCAGTTTTTTAAAAAAGTAACGGAATAATATGTATTCAGAAGGAATGTTTCTTATTCTTCTCTGTCTCCATCTCATCCCAAGATAGTGTTTGCCTTTTTGTGATCCTCCTGCTAGTGCAGAAAACCCACATTTGATATGTTGTCAGTTTCCATCCTTCCCACCAGATTTTTCCACAACATGGGACCCAGAAACAAAACAGGAATTTTAGAATTCCTTCTTATGGAAGTGACAGAAGATCCGGAACTGCAGCCACTCCACTTCATTCTGTTCCTGTTCATATACCTGGTTACCATTCTGGGAAACCTGCTCATCATCATGGCTGTCATCTCTGACTCCCACCTCCACACCCCCATGTACTTCTTTCTCTACAACTTGTCCTTTACTGACATCTGTTTAAGCACAACCACGATCCCAAAGATGCTAGTGAACATCCAAACACAGAATCAGAGCATCACGTATACAGGCTGCCTCACCCAGCTCTGCTTCATCCTAGTCTTTGTTGGTTTGGAAAATAGTCTTCTCGCAGTAATGGCCTATGACCGGTATGTGGCCATTTGTCACCCACTGAGGTACATGGCCATCATGAACTTCCCCCTCTGTGGCCAGCTGATTCTATTCTCCTTGTTTATTAGCATCGTGGTTGCCCTTCTTCACAGTCTGATGGTGTTGCAGCTGACCTTTTGCACAGATCTGGAAATCCCCCTCTTCTTCTGTGAAGTTGTTCAGGTCATTAAGCTTGCATGTTCTGATACCCTCATTAACAATATCCTGATATATTTGGCAACTAGCATATTTGGGGGTATTCCTGTGTGTGGAATCATTTTCTCTTATATTCAGATAGTGTCCTCTGTCTTGAGAATGCCATCAGCAAGTGGAAAGTATAAAGCGTTTTCCACCTGTGGGTCTCACCTCTCAGTTGTGTCCTTATTCTATGGGACAGGTTTTGGGATGTATATTAGTTCTGATCTTACTAACTCTTCCAAAAACACTGCCGTGCTTTCAATGATGTACACTGTTGTTCCTCAAATGATGAACCCCTTCATTTATAGCCTGAGGAACAGGGACATGAAAGGAGCTCTGAGAAAACTCATCGTTAGGACTTCTTTTCTGTGATTGTCTCTTGTGCTTTGTACTGGCATTTCTAGAATGAACCAGAGTAACAGAATGTCAGGTGAACCAGAAAGCCTGACTCTTGTCCCACCAACTTATTCTAAAATGACTAGGTAACATAGTGGCTAAGGGAATTTTAACTTGAGGTTGAAACCCAACTTCCTGTTTCCTTGGCTCAGTGATGTTTCACAAATGAGTCCCATTTCCTAGTCTTGTTTTCCTCCATGCACTCCTTAAGAAGCTAATGGAGACAAGGGATATACTGATATTAATGGAACATCAAAAGAAGAAATGTGGAAAATTTGGATATGTCAGGGAGAGGATCTAATAAATTTGTGGACATAGAGCCTTGATTTTGCCTGATCTCTTGGTTGGTTCTGAGAAAGATCTATATAGTCAAAGCTATGCTTTTTCACCAACTCAGTGGACATGAGTTTGAGCAAACTTTAGGAGATATGAAGGACAGGGAAGCCTGGCATGCTGCAGTCCATGGTGTCTAAAAGAGTCAGACAAGATTTAATGACTGAACGATAACAAATGGTTTTTCCAACAGTCACGTACAGATATGAGACTTGAACCGTACAGAAGGCTGAATACCGAAGAATTGATGCTTTCAAACTGTGGTGTTGGAAAAGACTCTTGAGAGTTCCTTGGACTGCAAGGAGATCAAAGCAGTCAATCCCAAAGGAAATCAACCCTGAATATTCATTGGAAGGACTGATGCTGAAGTTGAAGCTCCAATGCTTTGGCTACCAGATGGGAAGAGCTGACTCACTGGAGTTGGGATGCTGGGAAAGATTGAAGGCAAAAGGAGAAGGGGGTCAGCAGAGGATGAAATGGTTAGATAGGCTCACTGACTCAATGGACACAGATTTGAACAAACTTTTGGAGACAGTAAAGGCCAGAGGAGCCTGGTGTGCTTCAGTTCGTGGGGTCACAAAGAGTCGGACACAACTTAGTGACTGAACAACAACAGAACTGCATCCCATGGTCAAGCCTGCTGTAAAACATGTGGAGAGCTGTTCTTGCAAATTCCAACTCACTCATTCCTGATACCCACCACAGATAAACTGTATGTGTGCATGGCAACACCAACACCCACCACAACTCAGTTTTCTGACCTCTGTAATTGCTATATTGTTGCTGTCTCAGTGGTTAGGGATGATTACAAGACTTTCAATTTTGATCAGTGAGGAAGCTTTCATCTTTACTGAGATAAAGTAACCCTGATTCAAATGTGCCAAAACAATGCTGTCTTATAATACAAAGGCTTCAGAACTGGGGAATGTAGAGAAAAGTCATTTGCTCCTCCAGATGGTGTCTTTAACCTGGGAGCAGTAGTTACCCTTGTGAGCCAAGACGGCTGCAACACATGCAGGCATCATATCACAAAATGTTTACCAGAAACAGAAAACTGACTCAGTCCTATGTGTCTTAATATTTAATAATGCATGGAGTCATCTGCAACATACACCCTTCATTCTCTTCACCATGAATAGGATCAAATGTCCCATCTGAAACTCATCCTCAAGGTGGAGAAAATGCTTATTTTGAGAGCCTAAGCCTGACTATATGCAGTGCAATTCCCCTTTGAATTCCACCCCCACAAGCATTAAAAACACCTCGGACAACTTGACATGTAGTAAAGGACTCAATAAAATTAACTAATATCGTTGGGTTCCATGATGTGCTTTTATTCATAATTTGGAAACTTACTATTCTCACATATTTTTACTACTTTCTTTAGCAATTAGGTTAGTTTTCCTTCGTGTTGTATTATCAGCTTGTTTTTCTAATCTGCGTCATTTAATAAAATAAATAGTATTTACGCAGCAGAAATGAACTCATTTCCAATACTCTGGACTTGTAAGTCATATGTAGTATCTTTTCAAAACACATGTTTTTTCTGATACTGCTGGAAATTTTGTTTCTTTGTAACTAGTTTTCTGGTGTTATAAATAAATCATTTTGAATAGTACTTTATATGTGTCTGGTGTAAATGAGAGTGTTGTGTAATTGGGATGGAAATATTGGGTATTAGAGATACCGAGTCTCCTTTGTGTGGTTACAATAAGTCTTCTTTTGAACAAATTTATACATATATTGGAAATCTGTCAGAGACGACTGAGGCAGACACAACTGAGCAACTGAACTGAACTGAACTGGAAAGTTGCTGTTTAGCCTCCCAGTCATGTCCAACTCTTCATGACCCCAAGGACTGCAGCATGACAGACCTCCCTGTCCCTCATCATCTCCCAGAGTTTGCCCAAGTTCATTATATCAGTGATGCCATCCAGTCATCTCACCTCCACACCATCTTCTCATTCTGCCTTCAGTCTTCCCCAGCATCTGGATCTTTTCCAATGAGTTGGCTGTTTGCATCACGTGACCAAAATATTGGAGCTTCAGCTTCAGCAACAGTCCTTTCAATGAATATTCAGGGTTGGTTTCCTTTAAGATTGACATTGGAAACTACTGATGATCTATATCATCATCAACACATTTTCAAGAACACTGACAGCCTAATGGGTATGAAAATGATTTAATAATTCATGTATATCTTATTATTAAATGATTGATAGAATTTTCAGATATTTATTTCCTTCCTGTTAAGTTTCTGTTTGTGGTGTTTCTCCTGAGTGGCTTATCTTTTTCCAATTGATTCACATGACTTTGTATCACCAGGTTATTATTTTAAGTTGTATGCACTGCAAATTTCTTTTTGCATGTGTTTATTACTTTTGGATTTTTTTTAGGCTTTTGGGGAGTGATGGGATGAACCCAAGTGCTTAGTTTTAATGCAGTGCATTTGTCAATACTTTCCACAATGGTTTGTGCTCCCTAGATATTTTTTAATAAAACCCAAGGTTACTTCAATCTGAGAGACTCACCATTTTAGCTTTTACATTTGAAACAATACTCTTTCTAGAATTTAGTTTTGCCTTGATGGGAGATAAGGATCCAAATTCATTTTTATGTCCCTGAATAAACTGTCCATTTATGTTCTGGTCTTTTTCTGGGCTCAATATTATCATCAACAAGTCTTATATTTACACCTATACCAATTTAATAGGTCTTAATTATTGTAGCACACCATTCAGCTAAAGGCTTCCTCCATAGCTCAGCAGTAAAGATTCCACATGCTATGCAGGAGACATAGGAGATGAGGGTACAGTCTCAGGGTCAGGAAGATCCCCTGGAGGAGGAAATGACAACCCACTCTAGTATTCTTGCCTTGATAATCCCATGGACAGAGGAGCATGGCCAGCTACAGTCCATGGGGTCGCAGAGAGTTGGACATGACTGAGCACACATAGAGACAGAAAGTGAAGAAAACTATTAATATATATTGAAGCCATTTTGATAAATTAGAAAAGGTGGTTGGGATATAGTAATTGATCAGAGACAGGATTGTCACAGAGAATATATTGCAATTCAATTGTGTAAAATACACACAGTTAAGATTATGATCAGAAAACATTTAATGACTCTTGGAGAGATAAACCCTGAAATTTTTGTGTTGTTTTTTACACTAACAACTATGCTTTAAAATATGCTATTTGTGTAATATATAGCATATATTTTATAATTAATTATATAAAATATAATAAAATAACTTATTATAAGATTATATATATAGTATAGTATAGCATCATAGAATTGTATCCTCGGTTTCTAAGGGTTTGGACAGTCCTGGGATCACAGTGATAATAAAACTGCTTGACTAATGAGGAGCTTTGGAAATTGAACCTCTAGGGAGTACAGAGATTGTGCTCTGCCTGTGACCGCCCCATTCAACAGTCCTTTCCCTGAAAAGCAGTAACACACCTGAGCCTCCTTCCATAGATGACCCTTCTTGCCCAGGAGCCTGGTGGCTCACTCAGTTCCTCTGCCCTTCCTGAATACAGATGGAACACTCAGCAGAAATGTCAACCACCATTCCACTGTGATGCCACTCAGGTAACCTAATGTCCCTCAGTAAGGTTTGGAAATGAGGACAGGTGTCTCACTATGGTTTATCTGTGATGAAAGAACATGCATCAGATGATTAGAACAAGGCTATCCAGAAGCTTCCTGCCTGACTGTCCGTCATGTTTGTCTCATGTTTCCTTAGACTTTGCACCAGTATTCAAACACCTTTCATGTACTAGTATTGTATTCATGCTGTCCCATAATCAAGACTGTTTCCTCTTGAGTTGAAGTCCACAACTCTTATTTTACCTTTTTATTTTATATTGGAGTATAGCTGATTAACACTGTTCTGATAGTTTCAGGTGGACAGCAAATGGACTCAACCATACATATACATGTATCCATTCTCCACCCCAAACTCCCCTCCTATCCAGGCTGCCACATAACATTGAACAGAGTTCCCTTTGCTATACTGTAGGACCTCATTCTTGTTCAGTCACTCAGTTATGTCTGACTCTGTGCAACTCCATGCCAGGCTTTCCTGTCCTCCACCATCTCCTGGAGCTTTCTCAAACCCATGTCCATTGAATCGGTGATGCCATCCAACCATCTCATCCTCTGTCATCCCCTCCTCCTCCTGCCTTCAATCTTTCCCAGCATCAGGGTCTTTTCCAATGAGTCACTTCGAATCAGGTGGCCAAAGTATTGGAGTTTCAGCTTCAGCATCAGTTCTTCCAATGAATATTCAGGACTGATTTCCTTTAGGATTGACTGTTTTGATCTCCTTGATGTCCAAGGGACTCTCAAGAGTCTTCTCCAACACCACAGTTCAAAAGCATCAATTCTTCAGTGCTCAGCTTTCTTTATAATCCAGCTCTCATATCCATACATGACTACTGGAAAAACCATAGCTTTCACTAGATGGACCTTTGTTGGCAAAGTAATGTCTCTACTTTTTAATACGCTGTTTAGGTTTGGCATAGCTTTTCTTCCAAGGAGCGTGTCTTTTAATTTCATGGCTGCAATCACCATCTGCAGTAATTTTGGAGCCCAAGAAAATAAAGTCTGTCCTGTTTCCATGGTTTCTCCATCTATTTGCCATGAAGTGATGGAACCGGATGCCATGATCTTCATTTTCTGAATGTTGAGTTTCAAGCCAACTTTTTCATTCTCCTCTTTCACCTTCATCAAGAGGCTCTTTATTTATTTATTTTTTTTTATCAAGAGGCTCTTTAGTTCCTCTTTGCTTTCTGCCATAAAGGTGGTGTCATCTGCATATCTGAGGTTATTGATATTACTCCTGGCAATCTTGATTCCAGCCTGTGCTTCATCCAGCCTGGCATTTCACATGAAGTACTCTGCACATAAGTTAAATAAGCAAGGTAATGATATACAGCCTTGATATATTCCTTTGCCAATTTGGAACCAGTCTGTTGTTCCATGTCTGATTCTAAGTGCAGCTTCTTGACCTGCATACAGGTTTCACAGGAGGCAGATAAAGTGGTCTAGTATTCCCATCTCTTTAAGAATTTTCCACAGTTTGTTGTGTTCCACACGGTCAGAGGCTTTAGCATAGTCAATGAAGCAGAAGTAGATGCTTTTCTGGAATTCTCTTGCTTTTTCTATGATCCAAAAGATATTGGCAATTTGATCTCTGGTTCCTCTGCCTTTTCTAAATCCAGCTTCAACATCTGGAAGTTCTTGCAGTAGTCTGAACATTCTTTAGCAATGCCCTTCTTTGGGATTGGAATGAAAACTGACCTTTTCCAGTCCTGTAGCCACTGCTGAGTTTTCCAAATTTGCTGGCATATTGAGTGCAGCACTTTAACAGCGAGTGATCATGCCATTGAGGTTATCTTGGTAAATTAAGTTTTGGTTTTTTTTTTTTTGCATAGCTCTTCTCTCTATTCTTGCCACCTCTTCTTAATATCTTCAGATGGGTTGCAGTGGAGAGTTCTGACAAAACGTGGTGCCATGGAGAAGGGAATGGCAAACCACTTCAGCATTCTTGCCTTGAGAACCCCATGAACAGTATGAAAAGGATGTTGTTGGTTATTTACAAAACAGAAATAGACTCACAGATTTAGACAACGAACTTCTGGTTGCCAGTGGGGAAGAATGGAAGGAAGAACCCCATTTTGGGATTGATATGTACACATTGCTATATTTGAAATCTGCGTCTCTTAAAACAGGATGACTGTTATAAAATTGTCTGACGTTTGCTTGCGATCTTGTGGTGGTGGGTAGTGGGTGGGCAGGAAGTCTGGTGAAGTTCACCTTATTTTCCCATTCCTGATTCCTGACATGTGTGCTTAGGTGCTCGCCTATGTATTACTCCAGTTGCTTGACTCTGGGGTCTCTGGGGATCGAGACACAATGTTCAGTTGCCTCCTTAGTCTGCTTCTCTCTATAAAATTACCAAGTAGTATAGCATAAATAATGTAGTTGCTTTCTTGGTGCTTCAATGGTAAAGAATCTTTCTGCCTACTCAGGAGACATGGGTTTGATCCCTGATACAGGAAGATCCCACCCACTGTGGAACTACTAAGCTCCATGCACCACAACTATTGAACCTGTGCTCCAGAGCCCTGGAGCTGCAGCTGCTGAGCCCACACACCATAGAGCCCATGCTCTGCAACAAGATAAGCCACGACAGTGAGAAGCCTGTGCACCACAACTGGAGAGTGGACCCCTCCTGCTGCAACTAGAGAAAAACCCACGCAGCAAGGAAGACCCAGCACAGCCAAAAATAAACAGAAATAAAATTATTTCTAAAATACAGTATGAATAGTGACTACCCATTAAGCCCTTATGGGAATTAACAATGGATGACATTCTGCTATATCAGCTGCAGTTTTTTAAGAAAGTATAGAAATAATATGCATACAGAAGACACGTTTCTTAGTCTTCTGTTTATCTCCATCTCATCTCATGATAATGTTTTGCTTCCTGCTGGTGCATAAAACCCACATTTGATTGTGTTGTCTGTTTCCATCTTTCTTACCAGATTTGTCCACAACATGGGACCCAGAAACAAAACAGGAGTTTCAGAATTCCTTCTTATGGAAGTGACAAAGGATCTGGAACTGCAGCCACTCCACTTCATTCTGTTCTTGTCCATTTACCTGGTTACCACTCTGGGAAACCTGCTTATCGTCATGGCTGTCATCTCTGACTCCCACCTCCACACCCCCATGTACTTCTTTCTCTACAACCTGTCCTTTACTGATATCTGTTTAAGCACAACCACGATCCCAAAGATGCTGGTGAACATCCAAACGCAGAATCAGAGCGTCACTTACACAGGCTGCCTCACCCAGCTCTGCTTTGTCCTGGTGTTTGCTAGTTTGGAAAGTTTTCTCCTTGCAATAATGGCCTATGACCGCTATGTGGCCATTTGTCACCCACTGAGGTACATGGCCATCATGAACTTTCGCCTTTGTGGTTGGCTGATTCTATTCTCCTTGTTTATTAGCATCGTGGATGCCCTGCTCCACAGCCTGATGGTGTTGCAGCTGACCTTTTGCACAGACCTGGAAATCCCTCTCTTCTTCTGTGAAGTTGTTCAGGTCATCAAGCTTGCATGTTCTGATACCCTCATTAACAATATCCTGATATATTTGGCAACTAGTATATTTGGTGGTGTTTCTGTGTGTGGAATCATATTCTCCTATACTCAAATTGTCTCCTCAGTTTTGAGAATGCCATCAGTGGGTGGAAAGTATAAAGCTTTTTCCACCTGTGTTTCTCACCTCTCAGTTGTGTCCTTATTCTATGGCACAGGCTTGGGGGTGTACATTAGTTCTGCTCTTGTCAATTCTTCCAGGCAGACTGCAGTGGCTTCAGTGATTTATACAGTTGTCCCTCAAATGATGAACCCCTTCATCTATAGTTTGAGGAACAGGGACATGAAGGAAGCTTTGAGAAAACTCATCAGTAAGATACCATTGCCTTTTCAGGACTGTGTTATTTAATTGCCACACATTTGTGTGTTTTCTAGTTGTTATTCTCTTATATAGGGCTTCCCTGGTGGCTCAGACAGTGAAGAAGCTGCCTTCAATGCAGGAGATAGGGTTCGATCCCTGGGTCAGGAAGATCCCCTGGAGAAGACCATGGCAACACACTCCAGTATTCTTGGCTGGAGAATCCCATGGACAGAGAAGATTGGTGGGCTATAGTCCATGGGGCCTCAAAGAGTTCAATACACCTGAAGCAATTTAGCATGTACACACACATTCTCATTTATTTCTAGATTCACACCACTGTAGTCAGAAATGACACTGTATGATTTCAATATTTTCAAATTTATTGATACTCGCTTTGTGGCCTAAGATGTAAATTATCGAAAGAGTGTTCTACGTGCACTGGAGAAGATTGTTCTTTCTGCTTTTGTTGAGTGTAGTGTTTATATAGGGCTTTCCTGGTGTCTCAGACAGTAAAGAATCTGCCTGTGATGTGGGAGACCTGGGTTCAATCCCTGGGTTGGGAACATCCCCTGGAGAAGGGCGTGGCATCCCACTCCAGTATTCTTGCCTGGAGAATCCCCAAGGACAAAGGAGCCCGGCAGGCTACAGTCCATGTGTTTGCAAAGAGTCGGACACAACTGAGCAACTAAGCACACAGCACAGTGTTTGTGTGTCTCTTGGGTTTTGTTAGTTTATAGTCATTTGTAAGCCCTCTGTGTCTTTTTTTTGTTTATCCAGAGTTACTATCCTTTGCTGAAAATTTGCATTAAAATCTGTAAGTGTTAGTGTAGAAATTTGGATTTCTCACTTCACTTCTGTCAAGTTTGCGGCACATATTTTGAGGCACTATTGTTTGGTGTGTATATGTCTCTAATTGTTCTATAATCTTGATTATTAACCATTTTATCCCTATCTGGCTGCTACCTATTTCTATCTATCTTTCTTTGTCTAGTTTAACAGTTTTGACTTAAAGTCTACATTATTACTATATTAACTCTCTTTTGGTAATGATTTACCTACGTTTTTCCATTCTTCCATTTGCAATCTATTTGTGTTTGTGGATCTACAGTGAGTCTCTTATAAATCACACATATCCACATCAGGTTTCTTTTATCCTTTTCCCAATCTCTGTCCTTCAGATTAGACAATTTAATTCACTTATTTAAAGTATCTACTGACAAGGAGATACTTAATTCTCTACCTAAAATTTATTTTCTGAATAAACCATGTTTTTCTCCAAATATAGACCCAGGAGTGGGACTCCTGGATCATATAGTAATATAATGTGTGTGTGCATGTTTGCTGAGTAACTTCAGTCACGTCTGACTCTTTGAAACCCTATGGACTGTAGCCTGCCAAGTTCCTCTGTCCATGAGGTTCTCGAGGCAAGAATCCTGGAGCTGATTGCCATTTCCTCCTCCAGGAGATCTTCCCCACCCAGGGTTTACACCCGCCCCTCCTGTGCCTCCTGTACTGGCAGGTGAATTCTTACTGCTAGCGCCACCTGGGAAGCCCCAGCTACAGTCCATGGGGTCACGACTTAGCAACTAAACAACAAAACAAAGCCTCAAGGATTCCTTCCATTTTCTTTTTACCTGTGCATAAGAAAATAAAATCACCTTGAAATAAAATAAGCGGGTAAATTATCAGAAGACATAATCATCAAATGAGAATTTCCCTGGAGATCAAAAGGTTAAAAATGGATATGGCGAATGCAGAGGCGAAACAGTTCTCTTCTCAAAGTAACAAAACATTTTGCATAGAGACAATATTCCATTTTTATTTTCCTCCATTCCTGCCCTTCCATTCTGAGGCAACTACAGTCTTAACTTTATTGTGTCTCTTGGCATTGTGTTAAGCTGTTTTAATACACATGTATGAGTATGTGTGTGCATCTGTGGTTATATGCATGTGTATGTATGTGTCCCAATGCAAATGCCCCTTGCTTCTAGAAGAAATAAACTGTGATATTGTGAGACAGGAGAAAAAGTAGGGAAGTGACATTAGTGAATCAGAATGAAATGTACTAAAATTTGTTTCCTCTTTCTGTTTCTATACATATGCAAGATATAGTGGTCATTTCAGAACATGAATTCTTCCCTGAAATTAGAATTTATCATCTCACGATTGCTCTTTACATCTCTCCTCTTCTTGTTCCATCCCTCACTATCCTTCCTAAACTAAACCGTGTTATTTTGTCCAGTCATATTTATGCCATAAACAAATCACTACAAAACTCAGAAGTGGCCACAGGACTGGAAAAGGTCAGTTTTCATTCCAATCCTAAAGAAAGCTGATGCCAGAGAATGCTCAACTACCGCATAATTGCACTCATCTCACACACTAGTAAAGTAATGCTCAAAATTCTCCAAGCCAGGCTTCAGCAATATGTGAACCGTGAACTTCCAAATGTTCAAGCTGGTTTTAGAAAAGGCAGAGGAACCAGAGATCAAATTGCCAACATCCACTGGATCATCAAAAAAGCAAGAGAGTTCTAGAAAAACATCTATTTCTGCTTTATTGACTATGCCAAAGCCTTTGACTGTGTGGATCACAATAAACTGTGGAAAACTCTGAAAGAGGTGGGAATACCAGACCACCTGACCTGCATCTTGAGAAACCTATATGCAGGTCAGGAAGCAACAGTTAGAACTGGACATGGAACAACAGACTGGTTCCAAATAGGAAAAGGAGTACGTGAAGGCTGTATATTGTCACCCGCTTATTTAACTTCTATGCAGAGTACATCATGAGAAACGCTGGGCTGGAAGAAACACAAGCTGGAATCAAGATTGCCGGGAGAAATATTAATAACCTCAGATATGCAGATGACACCACCCTTATGGCAGAAAGTGAAGAGGAACTAAAAAGCCTTTTGATGAAAGTGAAAGAAGAGAGTGAAAAAGTTGGCTTAAAGATCAACATTCAGAAAACGAAGATCATGGCATCCGGTCCCATCACTTCATGGGAAATAGATGGGGAAACGGTGGAAACAGTGTCAGACTTTATGACGCTAAAGCTGAAACTCCAATACTTTGGCCACCTCATGCGAAGAGTTGACTCATTGGAAAAGACTCTGATGCTGGGAGGGATTGGGGGCAGGAGGAGAAGGGGATGACAGAGGATGAGATGGCTGGATGGCATCACTGACCCGATGGACGTGAGTTTGAGTGAACTCTGGGAGTTGGTGATGGACAGGGAGGCCTGGCGTGCTGCGATTCATGGGGTCACAAAGAGTCAGACATGACTGAGCGACTGAACTGAACTGAGCTGATAGCATGAGAAAATTTAAATGAGTGATTTTTATATTTTCCACACATTTTGAAGGTTAAGCACTATTTACAGTTGTTATAAAATGCTGACTATAATCTGCATGTTGCAAAATACATCCCTGTTGTCTATATTATACCCGATAGTTTAGGCCACCAATCCCCCCCACCTCTCTATTGCCCCTCCCTCCCGGCTGGTAACCACTAATTCGTTCTCTATATCTGAGAGTCTGCTTCTTTTTAGTTATATTAACTTGTCTGTTGTATTTTTTCTATTACATACCAGTGATACCATACAGTATCTGTCATTCTCTGCCTGACTTATTTCATTCAGTATGACAATCTCTGGGCTTTCCTAGTGGCTCAGTGGTAAAGAAACTGCCTGCCAATGCAGGAGACCTGCGTTCGATGCCTGGGTTGGGAAGATCCCCTGGAGGAGGGCATGGCAACCCACTCCAGTATTCTTGCCTGGAGAATCCCATGAACAGGGGAGCTTGATGGTCCATGGGGTCCCAAGATTCAGACATGACTTAGTGACTAAGAGCAACAACAATAATGACAATTCTAGGTAATGACCGTCTCTAGGTCCATCCATGTCGCTGTAAATGGCATTATTTCATTTCTCTTTTATTAGTTTTTTTTTTACTTTACAATATTGTGTTGGTTTTGCTATACATCAACATGCATTCTCTTTTAAATTTTATTTTAAATTTTATTATTTTTTCTTTTGTTATATTTATTCATTTTCTAATTGATGGATAATTTTTTACAGAATTGTGTTGGTTTCTGCCAAATATTCACATGAATCAGCCATAGGTATACAATTAGGGAAATTGCTTTACAATGTTGTATTGGTTTTCTGCTGTACAACAGTGCAAATCAGCCATAATTATGCAAATGTCCCCTTCCTCCTAAGCCTCTCTCCCTTCCCACCAAACCACCTCTCTAGGTCATCACAGAGCACCAGTCTGGGCTCCGTGTTATACTGCAACTTCTCACTGGCCATCTGTTTTACACATGGTAGTGTATATATGTTGATGATGCTTTCTCCATTTGTCCCACTCTCTTCTTCCCCGGCTGTGTCCACAAGTATTTATTCATTTATTTGGCTACATCAGGTCTCCGTTGTGGCATGTGGGATCTTCACCATGTCATACTTATTCACACGGCAAGTGCTGCAGCGCAGTTATGCTCAGGGCTGTCTGAGTCAAAGTCTTAGCCCAGAGGATTGATGTTGTTATGGTTACTTGTGCTGACTCCATGTTCATAGTGCAGAATTTCCCATTAATGAAGAAAATATGCCTAAGTCCATTCATCTCTAAACATTAGTATACTAATAAGCTGTTCACACCTTGGAGACTTTCTCAAAACCATTGATTCTCAAGAAAAATGCAAAAATGTATTAAAGCAACTAGAATTTAGGGAATCAACTCTTGCCTGTTCTGGGCAATCAATAAGCACATTCTCATGGGTCTTAACACAGAAAGTGGAAGTGTCATTGAATTGATCCTGGCACATAAACCAGGGACTCCTGCAGGGCCAGTACCCAAGCCACCCAGTCTGTAATGGGGCCCAACAGAAAAAGAGGAAGAAGATCTGACTATCATGATTGATTTTCATATTTATTTTCCTGACATTACGTGCTAATTATACAACTGAGAAAGATGTGTCAAAACATAAAGGTAATAGACAACAGATCAAGTTACTGAGTATCAGGGGATTAATTAATTCTATATATGTCATAAAACCAGAGAAAGAAATGGCAACCCATGCCAGTATTCTTGCCTGGAGAATCCCATGGACAGTAGAGCCTGGCGGGCTATAGTCCATGGGGTCACAGAGAGTTGGGCACAACTAAAGCAACTTAGCATATGTCATAAAAACTTGGAAATGAAGGACAGGATGGGTCCCGTTGGGCTACCTAGCTAGAGAATAAAGGAAAAGAAAAATAAGTCTAGAATTAATAACCTATTTGTGGAGATTAATTACTACTGTTCATATAAAGTCTGAAATAGTATGGTGTCTTTTCTCATTAGCTTTCAAGTAAAAATGTGACCTACAGCTAGACAGGAAAGAGTGTGCATGTATTTATTTCATACACTGTTTTGTGTGTGGTAGGGAAGGTAAGAGATTCTAGATATAAAGTCTCATTTTCTCATCCAGTTGTGAGCATCTTAAATAGCAAGTCCTTTATACCAGGGGCTAAGGTCCCTGCTAAGTAATTAGCACAGGTTAAAATGTTTAAAATCCCACAACTACAAAAGCATTTGAAGTATCCAAGTGAACTTTGCTCAATTTCCTTTTTCCTTCTTAAGGCTGACAATCTTTTCCTCTTTTTAATTTTTTTTTTTTTTTTTGCTGCTCGGGTCTCCTTTGTTGCATGTGGATTTTCTCTAGTTGCAGTGAGCAGGGGCTGCTATCTTTGATAGTCTTTTCCAGTGAGTCAGCTCTTCACATCAGGTGGTCAAAGTATTGAAGCTTCAGCTTCAGCATCAGTCCTGCCAATGAATATTCAGGGTTGATTTCCTATAGGATTGACTGATTTGATCTCCTTGCTGTCCAAGGAACTCTCAAGAGTCTTCTCTAGCACCACAGTTCAAAAATATCAATTCTCTGACACTCAACCTTCATGGTGCAATTCTAGAACTGTTGAATGTTTTCTGTTTCTTAATTTCTCACCTCAGTTTTATAGAGCACAACCTGATTTTCCTCTGTGGTCAATATACACAGACTTCCTACTCCCTTTTTAGACTTTTGTTATCACCTTTTCTCAATTTTCACATAATAGATTCAACATACATTTTCTCCACATTGGAGAACTTTGGATTGAATTATGTCCTTTGGCCACCTCATGCAAAGAGTTGACTCATTGGAAAAGACTCTGATACTGGGAGGGATTGGGGGCAGGAGGAGAAGGGGACGACAGAGGATGAGATGGCTGGATGGCATCACCGACTCGATGGACGTGAGTTTGAGTGAACTCCGGGAGATGGTGATGGACAGGGAGGCCTGGCGTGCTGCGATTCATGGGGTCACAAAGAGTCAGACACGACTGAGCAACTGAACTGAACTGAACTGAGAGTAAAAAAAAAAAAATCTTTAAGAAATAAACAAACAAGGAAGCTACCAGAAACTAAAAGCTTTTGCACAGGAAATGAAACAAACAAAAAAGGACTTTAGTTTGATAAATTCCTTCTTTTTTCCCAAATTCATGTTAACTAATTGTCTCACCCCGAGACGCTAAGAGGACACTATGTTTTCCTCTCCACCTCTTTTTAAAAATACATACTGGGACGTCCCTGGTGGTCCAGTGGTTAAGAATCCACCTTCCAATTCATGGGACACAGGCTCAATTCTTGCTGGGAGAGCCAAGATCCCACAGGTAGTAGGGCAACTGGCTCCATGCTCCACAACCAGAGAAAGCCTATAGGCCGCAACGAAGACCCAGTGCGGCCAAAATAAAATAAGTAAGTAAAAAATATATATTCATTTGAGTTGTTTAACATGACAAGTTAAATTACCCTTATTTTTAATTGAAGTATAATTGCATTACAATATTGGTTTCATTTCTGCCATATATCAATGTTATAATTCCATTAGGTATATATATCAAATTGTCCTGTTAATTTCCACTGGCTATGTAAAACAGATAATCAATGGAAATTAACATGATAATTTGATATATAAGCCTAATGAAATTACTACTGCAGCCAGAATAATGATCATATCCATCCCTTCACATAATTACAATATTTTGTAATCAGTGTCCTCTTTCTATCCCAACCATTCTCCTAAAAACATTCCCCTCAGTATCACTATAGAAAGAATGCCTAATTCAGGTTTTAATTTGATAGAACCTGACCAAAAAGTCATAATCAAAAAGTTCACACACATTTTAAACATCTCAATATTAGAGAAGAGCAAAGTCAGTTTTCAAGCCTAAATTGAAGTGTTTTAGTTATTTTGGAATTTCACCACTGCAGCACTTTGGTGAAGTAAGAGTCAGGCATTTGGTCCAACCTATTATTCTTGTTTGTTGACTCGTACTGGAGCCCAAGTACAAGGTAGGTGACACAGCTACAAAAGATGTTCCTCAGATAAGTTTCCGCAAGGCTTGCTTCATGTCTCTGTTCCTCAGGCTGTAGATGAAGGGGTTCAACATTGGAGGGACCACCGTGTACATCAATGAGGCTATTGCTGTCTCCTTGGAAGAGTGTGTAAGTGCAGAACTAATGTACACTCCAAAAGCTGTCCCATAAAATAAGGAAACCACAGAGAGATGAGATCCACAGGTGGAAAAGGCTTTATATTTCCCACCAGCTGAGGGCATTCTCAGAATGGAGGAGACAATTTGAGTGTAAGAGAAGATAATGCCAAGGAGAGGAACACCACCCAATATGCTAGTCACTAAATATGCCAGGATGTTATTGATGAGGGTATCAGAACATGCCAACTTGATGACCTGATCCAGTTCACAGAAGAAATGGGGGATTTCCAGCTCTGTGCAGAAGGACAGTCGGAATACCATCAGAGTGTGGAGCAGGGCATCTGCACTGCTGATGACCAGGGAGAGTAGAATCAACAGGCCACAGAGGCAGGGGTTCATGATGACAACGTACCTCAGTGGGTGGCAGATGGCCACATAGCGGTCATAGGCCATCGCTGCCAGGAGAAAGTTTTCCAAGCCTGCAAATAAGAGGACAAAACAAACCTGGGTGAGGCAGCCTGTGTAACTGATGGATTTGCTCCGTCTTTCAATGTTCACAAGCATCTTGGGGACTGTGGTGGTGCTGAAACAGAGGTCAGTGAAGGACAGGTGGGAGAGGAAGAAGTACATGGGGGTGTGGAGGTGGGAGTCAGAGCCAATGGCCAGCATGATGAGCAGGTTGCCAAGCGCAGTGACCAGATATATGGTCAGGAATAGACCGAAGAGGAGGGGCTGCTCTTCTGGATCTTCTGAGAGACCAAGGAGGAGAAATTCTGCTATATCTGTTTGGTTTTTGGTTTCCATGTTGTGGCTGAGTCTGATGAGAAAAAAAAACAAAAAAAACAAAAAAACATGTGAAAACAGAAACAGACTCACAGACCTAGAGAACGAATTTATGATTGCTGGGGGGGAAGGGATAGTTAAGGACTTTGGGATGGACAGGTACACACTGCTATATTTGAAATGGATAACCAAGGACCTACTCTATAGCACAAGGAACTCTGCTCAATGCTATGCGGCAGCCTGGATGGGAGGGGAGTGTGGGGGAAAATGGATACATGTGCATGTCTGGCTGAGTATCTTCACTGTTCACCTGAAACTATCACAACATTGTTAATCGGCTATACTCCAATTTAAACTAAAATTTTTTTTAAAAAAGAACAAATACATGTGATAGGACACATAATTGATGTACAAGAACCCATTCTTTTAGAACACTATAACATCTACATTGTAAACTGAACTGAAAATATTTTTCATCTTTTTCTTTACCTTCTGTCCCTCTTTTAGTCTTACTTTCTCAACCTCTTTTCTTTCTGTCCTCTGTACTCCCTCTAAACTAATTTATTCTTTCCCACATTGTACCAACTAATAGAAATAAAATATGGAACAATGTATAGCTTATTCCTTGGGAATCCTCCAAAGCTTCCAACCAGCAAGCAGGGAAAACAAAATCAAGCATAGGGAAAGGGGATGGAGGGATAAATTGGGAGACTGGGACTGACATACACACACTGTTGTTCAGTCGTAAGTCATGTCCAACTCGTTGTGACCCCATGGACTCTCCAGGCTTCTCTGTTCATGAGGTTCTCCAGGCAAGAATACTGGAGTGGGTTGCCATTTCCTTCTCCAGGAATATACACATTATTTTATATAAACTAGTATCTATTTTATAGATAGATAAATGATATATATTTATACATAAAAATAGATAACTAATAAGGATCTACTGTATAGCACAGGAAACTCTACTCAGTACTCTGTAATGACTATATGGGAAAAGAATCCTAAAAAAAAAAAAAGTGGATAGGGACTCCGCTTGATGGTCCAGTGGTGAAGAATCCACCTTCCAATGCATAGGACATGGGTTCAAACCCTTGTTGGGGAACTAAGATCCCATATGTCCCTGGATCACTAAGCCCCCAAGACACAACTACTGAGCCCATGCCCTACGATTACTGAGTCCTCGCGCCCTGGAACCCTCACCACATAACTAAAGCCTGTGTGCTGTAACTAAGGCCTGGTACAGCCAAAAATAAATAAGTAAATAAATATTTTTTAAAAGAATGAATATATGTATAACTAATTTACTTTGCTGTACACCTCCTGAAACTAACACAACATTGTAAATCAGCTATACCCCAATACAATTTGTTTATTTTATTTTGTTTTTAAACTTTACAATATTGTATTAGTTTTGCCAAATATCGAAATGAATCCGCCACAGGTATGCCTGTGTTCCCCATCCTGAACCCTCCTCCCTCCTCCCTCCTCCCTCCTCCCTCCCCATACCCTCCCTCTGGATCATCCCAGTGCACCAGCCCCAAGCATCCAGTATCGTACATCGAACCTGGACTGGCGACTCGTATAGATCAGTCTTGTGGACTCTGTGGGAGAGGGAGAGGGTGGGGAGATTTGGGAGAATGGCATTGAAACATGTATAATATCATGTATGAAACGAGTCCCTAATAAAAATTTTAAAAATAAAATAGTGAAGTGAAAATCACTCAGTCGTGTTCAACTCTTTGGAATCCCTTGGGCTATACAGTCCATGGCATTCTTCAGGCCAGGATACTGGAGTGGGTAGCCTTTCCCTTCTCCAGAAGATCTTCCCAACACAGGGATAGAACCCAGGCCTCCTGCATTGCAGGCAGATTCTTTACCAACTGAGCCACCTGGGAAGCCCAAAAATAAAATAACACACACACACACAAACCATACGCATATTAAACATGGGCTTTAGAGTAGAGTTTTTCCAACTGTTTCTTGCATCAAAATCCACTGGAGCGTCTGTCCAAATCCATATTGCTGGCCCCAGAATATGAAATTCAGAATATGAATTTCAGAAGATTGGGCATGGGACTCAAAATCTGCCTTTCTTTTTTCAAACTGTTTCTTGCATCAAAATCCACTGGAGCGTCTGTCCAAACCCATATTGCTGGCCCCAGAATATGAAATTCAGAATATGAATTTCAGAAGATTGGGCATGGGACTCAAAATCTGCCTTTCTAACAAATTTCTAAATGTTGTTGTTGCTGGATTAGGTTTTACTTTGAAGACCAGTCTTCTGGAGCCCAGATCAATGCGGGACTAGAAAATCAACTCGTTCACGTGCTTGTGCAGACCCAGCACATTTAATGGGGAAAATGATGGCCTGACTCATCTGTGTTCTCTCAGTGCTCTGGGAATTCATGTCCAAAACTCAGTTCAACCACTCCCTTTTCAATGGTCATCAAATTCTATCCTTTCTTCTCCCTTTCCATTTATGCCTCATTGAATTCTTATCACAAAACTGTGCTATAAGCATTGTAGTTAATAATGGCATTAACAGGTATCACTGAAATAAATGTATTATTAACTGCTCACACTACCACCAGCACAGTGTTCTAGTGTGAGGCATATTTTTCAGCACTTTTCTCATTCTCACGAATTCTTTCTGCAACTGTTTGATAAAGAGCTTATATTAAAAAATTTAAAGCACTCTTACAACTGAATAATAAAGACAAGTAACTCAAATTTTTAAAATGGACAATATTCTTAATAGATGTTTCTCAAAAAAAGATACATGAATGGTCAAAAAATTACATAAAAATGTGCTGAATATCAGTCATTAGGAAAATGCAAATGAAGCTTCAGTGAGATGCCACTACGACACCCATTAGATAGACTCTAATAATATTAATTATTATTATTATAATAAAGCAGACACTACTAAGTGGAGAAACTGGAGTTGCTGAGAATACAAAATAGTACAGCCACAAAAAATTTCTTAAAAATTTAAGAACAAATACTATATGACTTAGCAGTCTCATGCCTAGGCATTTACCCAAGAGAAATGCAAACATGTGTTCACATAGACATTTACATATACGAATGCTCATAACATCATTCACCGTAGTGAAAAGTAGAAGGAATCCAAATGCCCATTAACCGAAGAATGGAGGGGGAAAAAAGTATTTCCATACAATGGAATATCATTAACAATGGAATACCATGAAGCAGTTAAAGGGGACAAATTGCTGATACATGTTATGAATGAATGGGAACCTTTCATGCTAAGTGAAAGAAGATAGAGACAAAAAACTACATATTATGTGATTCCATCTATATGAAATGTCCCCATAAGACAAGTTTATAGAGACAGAAAGCAGAAAAGTATTGGTCAAACTGTAAGGGTGGGAGTGAACATTAATTGTGAAAGGCAATGAGGGAGCTTTTTCCAAGTGATGGAAATGTTCTAAAACTGGATTATGCTGATAATCGCACAACTCTATAAATTTACTGAAATCATGGACTCATACGCTTACAGTGGGTGATGTACTATAACTATACTTCAGTACAGTTGGTAAGGGGGCTTCCCAGGTGACACCAGTAGCAAAGAATCCACCTGCCAGTGCAAGAGATGCAAGAGACGTAAGTTCCATCCCTAAGTCGGAAAGATCTCTTAGAATAGGAAATGGCAACCTGCTCCAGTGTTCTTGCCTCAAAAGTTCCATGGACAGAGGAGCCTCGAGGGCTACAGCCCATAGGGTCACAAAGAGTCTGACGTGACTGAGCAACTAAGCACAAAATTGGTAAACATGAAAAAAAAAAATGATACGAATCAATACCAAATCTTGGCAAGGAGGTACTATGGCAAATCTCGTACATTGTCAATATGTCATTCTAACTAATTTTATTCTCTGTTGACCTATGAATCAGGTTCTTCTAACATCCTCCTGTTTATCTATGGCCCCATGGAAAGATAAAGGTAAAGTGAGATGACGGTATGAGGTATGGATGCAAAATACTTGGCACTCCAGCAAGAGCTGGTGAAGTGATTCGCACTCAGGTTTCCAGACTTTAGAATTGAACTTCCGCCACTGGGTGATGCAAGCGTCGGGGAGTACAGATTTATGTATCAGGAAGGGTTGACCAAATTCCATCACTTGCCTTTGAAAACTTCCACCTAATAAATCCTTACCCTGATTTTGAAACTCTTCTAACATCTGACCACAAGGGTGGTATCCAGATGTGACAGCAACAGGAAAGAGTCCACACTCAGAACCTGAGATCAAGATTGGAATATGATACTTGAGGACTTTGGGAGTCCAGTGGTTAAGAACCCACCTGCCAATGCAGGGGACTTGGGTACGATCCCTGGTCTGGGAAGATCCCACATGCTGCAGAGCAACGAAGCCCGTGCACCACAACTACTGAGCCCATGCTCTAGAATCTGTGCCCTGCAACAGGAGAAGCCAACGACAATGAGAAGCCTGTGCACAGCAACAGAGAGTAGCCCCTACTTGCTGCGACTAGAGAAAGGCTGTGTGCAGCAGTGAAGACTCAGTGTACCCAAAAATAAATAAATATTCTTTAAAAAAAAAAGAATACGCTACTTGAAAACATAAGCTATTATGTGAATGAGACTCTCTTTTCTCCCAAGAGTATTTAACATATAATATGACAAGATTACTTATATATTCCAAAAAAGAAGAATTGCAGGAAATAGAAAGTGCATGGCATTTTTTAAATGAAGGCAAAATTAACTAAAAAGCAACAATCTGTTGGCGTGTTAAAGCACAATCCTGGAGTGAGGAAGATAAAATCTCCCAACACAAGTGTCCAGTCTGCTTGACAGAAGAATTGCTACAACAACAGTAGGAAGAGGGAGACAATTGTCAATCAGTCTTAAAATAGAAAAAGCAAAGTGAGAATCCTACATTCAGATACCTGGAAACCTTGATAACTGTGGAACTTAACATTATAATCAGTAAAAATGGCTTATTATATTCTGCATGCATGAGTGCTAAGTCACTTCAGTGGTGTCTGACTCTGCGACCCCATGAACTGTAGCACACCAGGCTCTTCTGTCCTTGGGATTCTCCAGACAAGAATACTGGAGTGGGTGGGTTGCCATGCTCTTCTCCAGGGGATCATCCTGACTCAGGGATCGAACCTGCATCTCTTAATGTCTCCTGTATTGGCAGGTGGGTTCTTTACCATTAGCGCCACCTGGGAAGCCCCAGTATACCCAGAGAAAACCATTATTTAAAAAAAGACACACGTGCCCCAATGTTTAATGCAGCACTATTTACAATAGCCAGGACATGGAAGCAACCTATATGTCCATCAATAGATGAATGGATAAAGAAGTTGTAGTACATATACACAATGAAATATTATTCAGCCATAAAAAGGAATGAATTTGAGTCAGTTATTGTGAGGTGGATGAACTTAGACCTTGTTATACAGAGTGAAGTAAGTCAGAAAGAGAAAAACAAATGTTGTATATTAATGCACATGTATGGAATCTAGAAAAATGGTATACACGAACCTATGTGAAGGACAGGAATAGAAATGCAGATGTAGAGAAAGGACATGTGGACACAGTGGGGGAAGGGGAAGGCGGGAAGAATTGGGAGAGTAGCGCTGGCATTCATACACTGCAATGTGTAAAGTAACTGGCGAGTGGGATCCGGCTGTGTAGCACAGGGAGCTCAGCTCGGTGCTCTGTAATAACCTAGAAGGATGCTATAGGATGGGTGTGGTGGGAGAGGGTCGAGAAGGAGGGGATTTATGTATGCATATAGCTGCTTAGATGGTAAAGAATTTGCCTGCAATGCAGGAGACCCTGGTTCAATCCCTGGGTTGGGAAGATCCCCTGGAGATCTTAAACTAACAAGTTTAAGAGATGTCTGTTATCTCCATTAATGGACAATTGTAAATCTCTTTCTCCTTTTCTTTTTTGTTTTTCCTTCCATTGTAGCCCAGCCAGTGAGATCTGTCCCTGCGTTCATTTCCTTCTTTTTATGGTAGACTATGGGGCTTCCCTGGTGGTTCAGATGGGGTTGAAAAGAGTCAGACAGGACAGAGTGACTAACACTTTCACTTTCATGGAAATAATTGGGCGTCCTGGTGGCTCAGACAGTAAAGAATCTGCCTGCTATGTGGGAGAACCGGGTTTGATCCCTGGATCGGGAAGATGCCCTGGAGTAGGAAATGGCAAGCTACTCCATTATTCTTGCCTGGAACATTCCATGGACAGAGGAGCCTGGCCGGTTAAAGCCCACATGGTCACAAAGAGTCAGACACGACTGAGCATACACACGGAAATAATCAAACTCAGCAATATGATTGGTTCCATATTGCTTTTGTTGAGGGCATATCTGTCTCTGTTGTATAAAAACTGACAATATTAGGAAAAGAAATGTGGAAAATTAGTATGGCACTTCAGAACATCTTTCTTCTATGACTGTAAGTGCCCAATCTATGTCTAGGTCAGGAAGCCTTGCCCACTTGCTCCCAAAACAATCCTTTATATATCAGGATCAACTCAAGAGCATTCCAACTTTCTGTGTTATGGTGAGTTCCTAAGAATATAACCATTGGTTCACCTGAAACATGCAAGAGGTATTTGACTGTGTCCTGGGTGCATCAATGATTATCTCAAATATTCTGGTGAACCAATGTTTTAGAAAAAGTTTATGACAGGAATAGCTCCATTGTTGTAACTAAACTCACTCTGAGTTTAATTGTTGTGTTTAGTCGCTAAGTTGTGTCCAACTCTGTGATTTTGGCTGCCAGGTTCCTCTGTCCATGGGATTTCCCAGGCAAAACACTGGAGTAGGTTGCCATTTCCTTCTACAAGGGATTTTCCTGACCCAGGGATTGAACCCATGTCTCCTGAACTGGCAAGCAGATTCTTTACCGCTGAGCCACCTGGAAAACCTCGAATAGCTCATCAGGATACTGATATTTGGAACTGATTGGCCCTCGGTAAACTCTGCTTCAACAATGACAAAATATGTGCTCTTAACATTAAATTATAAAAGCTAGCAACTGTAACTGGAGAAAGCAATGGCACCCCACTCCAGTACTCTTGCCTGGAAAATCCCATGGACGGAGGAGCCTGGTAGGCTGCAGTCCATGGGGTCACTAAGAGTCGGATACGACTGAGTGACTTCACTTTGATTTTTCACTTTATGCATTGGAGAAGGAAATGACAACCCACTCCAGTATTCTTGCCTGGGGAATCCCAGGGACGGGGGAGCCTGGTGGGCTGCCGTCTATGGGGTCGCACAGAGTCGGACATGACTGAAGCGACTTAGCAGCAGCAGCAGAAGCAGCAGCAACTGTAACAGCATCACTAAAGATTTTGACTCAGTTGCTCCTGAATTTAATTATGTCTCCAGCACTTGCTCTGTAAACGAGGAAATTTTTTCAACTGTGGGAGAAGCCCCAATCCCATTTGGACAATAAGAACCATCATGAAACCTTACGGGAATGCAGGAAGGATGAGCAGACAAAAGTCACAAGTACAGTGTTTTATATACAAGACACTCTTAATATTACTTATTGTGATTTGTTTCTGCAATGGACACAAGTGGCACCACCAGGCATGGTTTATTATAGAAGAAAAGTAATTGGAAGAGTAAGACAAAGGAAGAGAGGAGAAAGGAAGAATATCTTTAGCATGATAACTGTAATTTTCAGGGAAAAATGGATATGCTGAAACTCCTGTTGGGAATCTTGCTTAGATAGAGAAACAGGAATTCTCCAGGTAAAAATCCTGGAGTAGGTTGCCATTTCCTACTCCAGGGAATCTTCTTGACCAAGGGATCAAACCTACATCTCCAAATTGCAGGCAGACCCTTTACCATCTGAGCCACCAGGGAAACCCCGGAGAAAAAGGAGTGCATAATTCAAATGACATCAGTGATTAATGCTCCTTTCTCATGGACACATGATAAAACATGTCACAATTAAAGTGAATAAGTTAGACTTCGATATATCAACCCAAATAAAAAGTTCAGAGAAAGAATTTGCCCCTAAAGACATCTATATCACAATACAATTTAAATGCTTTAAAATAACAAAATATTAAAAGTTCAATTCTTATTATGAAACATTGCAAGCATAAAAAAGTACAGATAACAAAGTCCACCCACTAAGGACCACTAAGTTAAAATATATTGCCATAATTTGAGGTAGATATTTTAAAGAATTTTTTTTTCATATCCTCAATTATTTTTCATTCCCAAAGGGAATCATGATAATGAACTTGGTGTTCACTATTCTCCTCTGATTTTAATATGATGACTAAGTACTCATAAATTATATTCTTGTTCTGCATTTACTCTTTACACATTGTACATGGAATTTTGCATTTTAAAATAGTGTTTAATGTCTTGGTACAGCTTTTTCTGGTTCATTAACTATCTTACCTTGCTTCTATGTCTTCTATAGATATAGAAAACATCACAAAAACATCACTATTTAAATTATCCTTTTTCCTATAGTGGGGCACTATCATTATTGCCTTTTACACCCAAACACACACACGAAATGTGTAAAACAATTTTAAATAACACATGGAGAACAACCAAATTCAAGATTGTGGTTGCCTCTGGGGATGAAAGTGAACGTGGCAGATTCAATTTGATATTTGGCAAAACTAATAAAATTATGTAAAGTTTAAAAATAAAATAAAATTTAAAAAAAGATAGATTCTATTTATTCACATTTTTGTTAATTTAATAAAAGAACTCTGGGGTTTCTCTGGTGGCTCAGTGGTAAAGAATCTTCCTGCCAATGCAGCAGGCAGGAGACACGGGTTCAATCACTGGTCCAGGAAGATGCCACATGCCAAGGAGCAACCAAGCCTGTGTGCCACAACTATCGAGCCTGTGCTCTAGAGCCAGGAACCAGAATTGTTAAAGCCTGTGCACCCTGAAGCCCATTCTCTATAAGAGAAGCCACTGCAATGAGAAGTCCAAGCCCCACAACTAGACAATAGCCCCTGCTTCTGCAACCAGAGAAAAGCCCAAGAAGCAACAAAGACCCAGCACAGCCAAAAATAAAATAGATAAATAAAAGAGCTCTGATGACAAAACAAAAATTTTACTAATCCTGGAAGCATGGATAGATGCTTATGTATTCTATGGCGCTCTGCACTTTAAGATATTTCATACATTGCTAAAGAGAAACCAGTAGACTGGGATCTGCTTCATTGTCCACCTCTTCTTTCTTAGATTATTCATAATCATGAAATATTTTCAATACTAACTTTTCTTCTATAAAGTGGTATCATGAGCCAGCAATGGGAAGGAAAGCAGAAGCTGGGTGCACCCCTCTGCCCCTTGACAAAGTAATAAAGGGCATGTAAGAGAAGTTTAGAACATTCTTCAGGTTGAGCAAGCAGATTAATCTTGAGGATGGAAAAAGTCCCTGGACTTTGGGATCAGAGTAGATCAGCAGAATGAGAGACAGTCACACATAAGTGCAAAGGTACAAGGAAATAGACCAGGGAGATTGATGGGCCACTAGCAGCCCCTCCCAGGTAACCCAGCTCTGCTCATCTTCTTCAGGAACTCACCTCATAGCTGCCCCCAGATCGACTGCTAAACAAATGCCCGTCCCTATTTGCAGAACATGAAATAGAGGACTCCAAAGCGCATGGTGCCAACACTAAGTGATGACATTCAGTTCTTCCCTGGATGTGAAGGAGGAAAAATGGAAGCTCTGGGTCCATTCAAGTAGCACAGAAAACAGTGAAGCACCGGGCTCCTGGGCAAAAATGATGGTCCTTGTGACCAGCGTCAGGTGTGTTTCACATGACCTGGGAGGGTTTTTGAGTGGGGTGGTCAAAGGCAGACTTATTTGCAGTCTCTCTGTCTCTTGGGGGTTCAATATCCAAAGCTTCCCATTAGTCAAATTCTTTTACTCTCATGTGATCACAGGGCAGTTCAGATTCTTGAGGAGCAAGGCTCAGAAGTGAAAAACTTTTTGCTGTGGATAATTCTTTACACTGACCTTCTCCCTGAACATTTCTTGGCTCACATTCATTTCAAGTACCCTACCTCAACATATTTTTTATTGTTATTGTATTATAGTTCTTTTTTTTAAATCTATATTTAAAGGCACTGCTTTACCCCTCTCCTAATTGATACTACATTTAAGCTCAAAAATGTAGTTTCCATATACGGGTAGATATATATTACCTGTATATGTACATGCGGTACTATGGTGAATGTACCCTACAAATGCACACACTAAGGGCTAATTTTATGTATGGCCTATTTAACATTGGTTCTGTTTGTGTATATACTATTAAGGAAATAGTAAAGGTCAGTTTTCATTCCAATCACAAAGAAAGGAAATACCAAAGACTGTTCAAACTACCGCACAATTGCATTCATCTCACACGCTAGTAAAGTAATGCTCAAAATTCTCCAAGCCAGGTTTCAACAGTACATGAACCATGAACTTCCAGGTGTTCAAGCTGGTTTTAGAAAAGGCAAAGGATCCAAAGATCAAATTGCCAACATCTGTTGGATCATCAAAATAGCAAGAGAGTTCCAGAAAAACATCTATTTCTGCTTTATTGACTATGCCAAAGCCTTTGACTATGTGGATCACAACAAACTGGAAAATTCTGAAAGAGATGGGAATACCAGACCACCTGACCTGCCTCTTGAGAAACCTGTATGCAGGTCAGGAAGCAACAGTTAGAACTGGGCATGGAACAACAGACTGATTCCAAATAGGAAAAGGAGTACGTCAAGGCTGTATATTGTCACCCTGCTTATTTAACTTATATGCAGAGTACATCTTGAGAAACACTGGGCTGATTGAAGCACAAGCTGGAATCAAGATTGCCAGAAGAAATATCAATAACCTCAGATATGCAGATGACACCACCCTTATGGCAGAAAGTGAAGAGGAACTAAAGAGCCTCTTGATGAAAGTGAAAGAAGAGAGTGAAAAAGTTGGCTTAAAACTCAACATTCAGAAAATTAAGATTATAGCATCTGGTCCCATCACTTCATGGCAAATAGATAGGGAACCAGTGGAAACAGTGGCAGACTTTATTTTGGGGGGCTCCAAAATCACTGCAGATGGTGACTGCAGCCATAAAATTAAAAGATGCTTTCTCCTCAAAAGAAATGCTATGACCAATCTAGACAGCATATTAAAAAGCAAGATACATTACTTTGCCAACAAAGTCTGTCTAGTCAAAGCTATGGTTTTTCCAGTAGTCATGTATGGATGTGAGAGTTAGCCTATAAAGAAAGCTGAACGTTGAAGAATTGATATTTTTGAACTGTGGTATTGGAGAAGACTCTTGAGAGTCCCTTGGACTCCAAGAAGATCCAACCAGTCCATCTAAAGGAAGTAAGTCCTGACTATTCATTGGAGGGACTAATGCTGAAGCTGAAACTCCAGTACTTTGGCCACTTGATTCAAAGAACTAACTCATTGGAAAAGACCCTGATGCTGGAAAAGATTGAAGGTGGGAGGAGACGGGGACAACAGAGGATGAGATGGTTGGATGGCATCACCGACTCAATGGATATTAGTTTGAGTAAGCTCTAGGAGTTGGTGATGGACAGGGAAGCCTAGTGTGCTGCAGTACATGGGGTCTCAAAGAGTCAGACACAACTGAGCAACTGAACTGACTGAATACACTTGGAATAAAATTATTTAATCTGCCAGAATAATTGTCCTAGCATTCAGGTAACTTTCCCTTTTCAATACTTCCAGAAGAATCATACCCATGGAACCAGACAACCAAACCAACTCCTCTGAGTTTATCCTCCTGGGACTTTCAGAAAAGCCAGAACAGGAGACTCTCCTCTTTGCTCTGTTTCTCTGCATGTATGTGGTCACTGTAGTGGGGAACCTGTTGATCATCCTGGCCATCAGCACAGACTCCCACCTCCACACCCCCATGTATTTCTTCTTGGCCAATCTCTCCTTGGTTGATTTCTGCCTGGCCACTGACACTGTCCCCAAGATGCTGGTGAGCATCCAAATCAAGAGGAAGTCCATCTCTTATTCCTGCTGCCTGACACAAATGTACTTCTTCCATTTCTTTGGCATCATGGACAGTGTCTTAATAGCCGTGATGGCTTATGATAGGTTCATGGCTATATGTCACCCCTTACACTATACCAGTATCATGAGCCCACGCCTCTGTGTCCTGCTGGTTGGAGGCCCGTGGGTATTTTCTGGCTTCATCTCCCTCACCCACATCCTCCTGATGGCCCGTCTGGTTTTCTGTGGCAATACTGGGTTGCCTCACTACTTCTGTGACCTCACCCTGCTCTTCAGACTTTCATGCACTGACACCTCTGTGAACAAGATTTTTGTGCTCATTGTGACAGGGATGGTCATAGCCATGCCTTTCATTTGCATTCTGGCTGCCTACGTTCAAATGATTGTGGCTATCATGAAGTTGCCCTCTGCAGAAGGCAGGAGGAAAACCTTTTCCACCTGTAGCTCCCACCTCTCTGTGGTTGCCCTCCTTTATATGACTACCTTTGGGGTCTATGTCCTTCATATGTCTACACAGCCATGAAGGAGAAAGCCTCTGGTGTGATGTACACTGCCGTCACCCCCATGCTGAAGCCCTTTATCTACAACTTGAGGAACAGAGACCTAAAGAGGGCCTTAAGGAATCTCACGAGAAAAAAAAATCGTCTCATCTTCATGACCACAAGGTCATCTGGGAGCTTCCTAGGGGCAGGACCTCAAAATCTAGGGTCCTGGACAAGTGTATGGAATTACAAGAGTTGGAAGTGCAGCCATTCTGAATTTTGAATTGCAGAAGTTTAAAAGGGAACATCAGGAGGGTCCTATAACTATTTTCTCAAGTGTGTGTGTGTGTGTGTGTGTGTGTGTGTGTGTGTGTGTGAGTGCACGTGCACGCACTCAATGGCATCTGACTCTTTGTGACAACATGGACTGTAGCCCACCAGGCTCCTCCCTCTGTGGGATTTTTCTGTCAAGAATATTGGAGTGGGTTGCCAGTTCCTTCTCCAGGGGATCTTCCCTACCCAGGGATCAAACCTGCATCTCCTGCATCTCCTGCATTGCAGGCAGATTCTTAACCACTGAGCCACCAGGGAAGCCCATTTTCTCCAATACTGAAGCCAAAAAGGGTGTTTTTTAGGTAAACCTCATGCTATCACCCAGAAGATCAGCGTAGCCCTACCAGCTTGGGTTTACCCTGGTTTTGAAACCATTGAACACTCAACAAATATTTATTAAGTACATATTCTGGGCTGGATGTAAATGCTGCTCATGGAAATATGAGCAGGAGAGATAAGATCCCAATAGTCTGGAGTTTACAGCTGAGTGTGGGAGAGGATATTGTACACTTAGTTGTAGTAGAATGGAATATAAACATGAGAGGAAGGATAGAATCCAATAGGAACATACAACAGAGTCTGAGGGAGATTTAGGGGAAGTCTTCCAGGAGAGGTGATCCAAAAACCCAAAGGATGAGAATATGTTGATCAGGCAAAATGAGGAGAAAGAACGTCTCAGAAAGACAAAACAACTTGTGGAAAGGTAAGAAAGCAAGAGAAAGAGTGAAACATGCATTTGTGAAGTTAAAAGTCCAGTTACGCTGGATGATGTGGGAGGTGCCAGGTACTGAGGGTTTTAGGATCAACCTAAAGAACCAGTCCAAAGACCAATCCAAAGAACCAGCCAGTTAACTTGACTTCCAAGGACTAAAGTCGGGGAGCATGGGGATGAGTTGTACAGCCCCCTTCCTCCCACTCCTATCCTGTCTTCATGGGGAGCATGAAGGCTTGTGCTGGATAAAAGTTGTGCAAGACACAAGGGAGAAAGAGATTCAGACCATGCCCTAAGGAAATGAGGAAATACTATTTTTTGGTGTATATCTCATAGACAAAGAGCAAAATACCAGTCAACTGAATCATAAATCTCTAAACCAGAGGGAAGCTTTGGCATGCCTCAATTGCCATATATGCCTGTGGAATGTATCCAAGTGGTAACACTGCTTATACCAGAAATGAGCTGTGCTTTGCTTAGTTGCTCAGTCCCGTCTGACTCTTTGCAACCCCATGGACTGTAACCCGCCAGGTTCCTCTGTCCAGGGAAGGGGATTCTCCAGGCAAAAATACTGGAATGGGTTGCCATGCACTGCTCCAAGGGATCTTCCCAACCCAGGGACTGAACCCAGGTCTCCTGCATTGCAGGCAGATTCTTTACCAGCTGAGTTACCAGAGAAGCCCAAACCAGAAATGAGAGCTACTCATTATGAGTTTATCTTGTGCCTAATACTACGCTTTGTTTCTTTTCTATGTCTCATCTAGTCACTCTAAATCTCCTATGAAAGCATTAAGTCTCACTTTATTAGAGAGTAATCCTATTATGCATATGGAGCGTTACAACTAAAGTAAAGCAGACAGTGACTTTGCAGAGGTCAGAAGTTTTCAAAAGGTGCTAAGAATCTGATGTCATCCTTAGTAGAATGGCTTTAAAGAATCCTACATCTAGTTTGCCTCTGTATTTTCCTTTCATGAAAATTAAATTAGAATGTATCAGTTGAATCAACAGACCTGTTGCAGTCCCATCTTAGTACTCTCTTAGTAAGGGTACATGTGAGAAAAGTGAAAATGCACTTGGTGGGTAATATTCTAATGGATAAAATCCAAAATTTAAAAACGCTAGTTTGCCCATGGGGCACTCATGGATCTTACCATGCCTTTTTATTTATTTTTTTAATATTTATGTATTTATTTGACTGTGCTGGGTCTTAGTTGGGGCATGTGGGATCTAGTTCCCCAAGCAGGGATCAAACCCAGACCCCCTTCAGAGAGAGCATAGAGTCTTTGCTACTGGCCCACCAGAGAAGTCCCTGGCCATGCCCTTTTAGAATAACACACACACAAACACACACAAACAACACAGGTAAAAGTTGAACCACAGCACTCTTTCTTCCTAACTCCCCTCTATTCTCTTGCCACATGAATAGAAATTACCATTCTACCATGTTGGCTGGGAGAGGGTTTGAATTGCCAGTGACTTTGAAAGTGATTACAGGGACTTCCCCAGCAGTCAGATGGTTGGGACTTCGCCTTCTAATGCAGGAGATGTGGGTTCAATCCTTGGTCAGAGAACTGAGATCCCACATGCCTCATGGCCAAAACACCAAAACATAAAACTGAAGCAATATTGTAACAAATTCAATAAAAACATTAAAAAATGGTCCACATTTTTAAAAAAATACCTTTTTTTTAAAAAAAGGAAAAATGATCACAATATGGGGACTCATAGAATCTTTATGAATATTTCTCTCTCTGATACAGATAGATACAACTTGAGGTAAAGCACTGATTTAACCACCCTTTTCTCTATGGAAGGAGATGTTCCATCAGCCAATAAAAACCTAAGATTTCCAGAATATTTTCTGCCTGTTAATAAATAAAAATCAGAGCTCTGGGAGAGATTTGTCTTGTTCATCATTCTGATATCAACTTCAATCATTTGTTGACCCCAATATATGCTTCATTCATTCATTCAACAAACATTTACCAAATATCTATTCCATGATGGCTATTTTTCTTAGCAGTGGGCACAAAGCATTAAACAAGAGAAAGTAAAGGTTTTTCCCCATGTCTACAAAAAGACAGCATGAGAGCTTATCAACTCTTTTCTCCTAATTGTAGGGCAATGACTTTTAGAGGCCAGAAATGTTAAAATAGTACTCTTTCCTTCAATTATCATGAATGTATACATGGGATAAAATTCCAAGCTCTGAACATTAAAAACAAAACACAGTTTACTGACGTTCCTTTAAAAAAATAAAATTAAACAAAACAACCATTACTAGCCCAAACAAGTTTCACAGGTGGCACTAGTGGTAAAGAATCTGCCTGCCGATGTAGGAGAAGAGAGACTTGGATTCGATCCCTGGGACAGAAAGATCCCCTGGAGTAGGAAATGGCAACCCACTCCAGTATTCTTATCTGGAAAATTCCATGGACAGAGGAGCCTGGTGGGCTACAGTAGTCCATGGGTCACAAAAAGTCAGACTTGGCTGAGCACACACAGCAGCAGCAGCAGCAGCAGCAGCAGGGGAAATAACAATTAAAAAAAAATTTAATTAACCAAATACTGATAGTGAGAAGGACATGAAAGCCATAATGCAAGGACAGCGTGCTAGATGAAGGAAGCTAAATATGCAGTCAGAAACAAGTTTGGATTAGGAGTTGTCCGTGTCTTTTTTTTTCTTTTCTTTTTTAGATGTTTTCTTGATGTGGACCATTTTTGAAGTCTTTATTGAATTTGTTTCAATATTGCTTCTGTTTCACATTTTTATTTTTTGGCTGTAAGGCGTGTGGGATCTTAGCTCCCGGACAAGGGATCGAACCCATAAGTCCTACATTGGAAGGCGGATTCTTAACCACTGGGCCACCAGGGAAGTCTCTCTATGTACTTCTCATTTAAGTTTTTCTTTCCTTTCTCAATCTTGGATAAATTCTGCAAGTGTTGTAAGTACACCATGTAGTTCAGCTAAAATAATACACATTTATTATTTCATAATTTCTGTGGACCAAGTATGACTTTGCTTTAAGCTCTCTTATAGACTGTAATTGAGGTGTCATGAGTGGGATTGTTGTTCTTTTTTTCTTTTTTCTTGTAAATTAATTCATTTATTTTAATTGGAGGCTAATTACTTTACAATATTGTAGTGGTTTTTGCCATACATTCACATGAATCAGCCATGGGTGTACATGTGTCCCCAATCCTGACCCCCTCCACCTCCACCCCATCCTTAATGTTCAGTCACTAAGTCATGTCCGACTCTTTGGACTCCGTAGACTGCAGCATGCCAGGCTTCCCTATCCTTCACTATCTCCCTAAGTTTGCTCAAACTCTTGTCCATTGAGACAGTGATGCCATCCAACCATCTCACTTTTTGTTGCCCCTGTCTCCTCCTGCCCTCAGTCTTTCCCAGTATCATGATCTTTTCCAATGAGTTGGGTCTTCACATCAGGTGGCCAAAGTATAGGACCTTCAGCTTCAGCATCAGTCCTGCCATACTCAATGATGAAAGACCAAAAGCTTTTCCTCTAATGTAAGGAAAAAAACAAAAATGCCTGATTTTACTACTTCTTTCACTATAGCACTAGAACTCTTACAAAGAGCAATTAGACAAGAAAAAGAAATGAAAGGCATCCAAATTGGGAAAGAAAAAAGTAAAATGATGTTTGTTCATAGATGACATAATCTTATAGGTGAAAAACCCTGAAGATGCCACACAAAAAAACCTATTAGAACTTACAAATTCAGCAAAACTATACAGTTCATGAAGGATATAAGAGCAGTACATGAAAATCAGTTCCATTTCCATATACTAAGAATAGATTGACCCTGGTGTCAACCTAAATGTCCTTCAACAGAGGACTAAAGAAGTTGTGGTATATATACAATGATATACAATGGAATTTTACTCAGTCATAAAAAAGAATGAAATAATGTCATTTGCGGCAACATGGATGGATGTAGAGATTGCAGTACCTAGTGAAGTCAGTCAGACAAATAAAGACAAATATCGTATGATATGGCTTATATGTGAAATCTTGGGGGGAAAAAAGGTACAAATGAATTTATTCACAAAACAGAAATAAAGTTACAGATATAGAAATCAAACTTATGGTTACCAGGGCATAAGTGGCAGGGAATAAACTGGAAGATTTGGATTGATATATATACACTACTATATATAAAATAGACAGCTAATAAGGACCTATCACACAGGGAACTGTACTCTGTAAGGACCTTCATGGTAAAAGAATGAAAAAAGGAGTGGATATATGCATACATATAAGATTCACTTTGCTGTATACTTGAAACTTACATGATATTGTAAACCAACTATACTCCAATAAAAATTTTTAACAAAATTTAAAGCTTCTGAATGTCAAAGGGCCCTATGAACAAAATAAAAAGACAGCTCATGGAATAGGAGAAGACATTTGTAAACCATAGATCTACTAAGGAATTAATATCTAGAACACATAAAGAATTCCTACATGTCAACAACAATAACAAGCTAAACACTCAATTAAAGATGGGGCAAGGACTTAAATAGACATTTCTCCAAAGAGAATGTACAAATAACCAGTAAGCATGTGAAAAGGCACTCCACATGAAATGCAAATCAACCCCAATGAAATTTCACACCCATTAGGATGGCTGTTATAAAAACAAACAGACGAAAACAACCAAACAGAACACACAAAGAGAAAAAAATAACTTTTATTGGCGGAAATGTAAAATTTCGGGTGCTATGAAAAATAGTAGTGCAGCAGGAAACCCTTGGTGTTCCTCAGCTTGGGGCTATATAAATCCTAAATCTGTTTATCTTCACATGACCCTTCTCTGTGTGTCTGTGTGTCTCAAACCTACCCCTCCTTCCTTGTATAAAGATGACGTCAGTCCAGGTTTGATGCGGGATACAGGATGCTTGGGGCTGGTGCACTGGGATGACCCAGAGGGATGGTACGGGGAGACAGGTGGGAGGGGGGTTCAGGATAGGGAACACATGGATACCCAGGGCACATTCATGTTGAAGAATGGCAAAACCAATACAATATTGTAAAGTAAGTAGCCTCCAATTAAAATAAATAAATTTGTATTTAAAAAACGATGATGTCAATCATTAGATGTAACACACACCCTGGTGGTGTGGTGGTTTAGTTGCTAAGTCATGTCTAACTCTTACGACCCCATAGACCATAGCCCACCAGCCTCCTCTGTCCATGGGATTCTCCAGACAAGACTACTGGAGTAGGTTGCCATTTCCTTCTCCAGGGGATCTTCCCAACCCAGGAATCAAACCCAGGTCTCCCGCCTTGCAGGC
The DNA here is from genome assembly GCF_029378745.1 of Bos indicus. Classification (NCBI taxonomy): domain Eukaryota; kingdom Metazoa; phylum Chordata; class Mammalia; order Artiodactyla; family Bovidae; genus Bos; species Bos indicus. The sequence goes on along the minus strand of NC_091766.1, from coordinate 13,154,129 downwards.
AGATTCTTTACAATGAAAGTCCAGCACAGACCCTAATTCAGGATGAAAAGTAGACCTAACATATAATACATAAATTCCACTTCTGAGAATACATCCAAAGGAAATGAAACCATCTCAAGGAAATTTCAGTATTTTCATGTTTATTGCAGCATTATTTGCAATAGTCAAGGTATGAAAAGAGTGCCCATAGACAGATGAAAAGATAAAGAAAATGTGGTGTATATATGTCCAATTGAACATTATTTAGTCTTGTAAAAGAAGGAAATCCTACCATTTGTGACCCAAAAAAAATGCACCTGGAAGGCATTATGCTAAATGAAATGAGAAAAAAAAAAAACTACTTCATGGTATAATTTACATTTAGAATCTAAGAAAAGGGTGGGGGGATATGTGAGGTGATGGGTATGTTAATTAACTTGGTAGTGGAAATCCTTTCACAATGTGCAGTGCTATGCTGTGCTTAGTCTTCAGTCATGACAGACTCTTTGACCACTCATAGACTGTAGACCACCAGGTTCCTCTGTCCACGGGGACTCTCCAGACAAGAATACTGGAGTGGGTTACCATGCCCTCCTCCAGAGGATGGCATGGAACCCAGGTCTCCTGCATTGCAGGTGGATTCTTTACCAGCCGAGCTACTAGGAAAGCCCTTCACAATGTATGTGCATATAAAATTATTGCTTCCTGTATTTTTTTTAATTCAAACTTTTCATTCTTATTTTACTTGTTTATTTATTTTTGGCCACACTGCATGACATATGGGATCTTAGTTCCCTAAGCAGGAATCGAACCCATGCCCCCTTCATTGGAAGCACGCTGTCTTAACCACTGTGAAGAACCAAAGTGAAGAAGTCTCACTTTGTGTACTTAAACATATTACAATTTTATTAGTCAATTATGTGTCAATAAAGCTGAAAAAAAAAAGTATGTACCTCCTCAGGACACTCCACAACATCACTATAAAGTATCCTTTCCCCAAAAAATGAACCCAGGACTTGATCAAGTATCTAGATCTACACATCAATTTATAATTATAACTTACAAGAAGCATATTTGAAACAATAACACACAAATGCAATCAGCAAAATCCAGACCATTTCTTCATCAAATAAATTCCAAGAATCACATACAAGAGGGGAAACAAAAAAAAAATCCTATAGGTTAGAAAGGACTTTAAGCAGCTATCAACCAATTGGAATATAGGGATATTATTTGGATTCTAATGTGAGAAAATTATTAAAAAATCATGAGGCAATTCGGTTAATTTGAGTATTAATTGGATATTTTATATTTTAATAAAATTATAATTTGATAATATAATTATTATTAATACTTTAAAGTACACTAATGGGATTATGCTTATGCTTTTAAAAAGAACTTGTCTTTTTAGAGTTGTACTGAAATCATCTGATATATAAAATCTGCTCTGAAATAATCCTGGAGAAGAGGTCAAAGTAGATAGAATACAGATGAAACAAGACTCTAATTGGTAATCACTGAACCTGTGTGATGAATACATGGCTTTCATTACATAAAGCCAAGTCATGTTAAAAACTGAGAGTTTTCTTTGTCAAAAATTAGAGTATTGACAATATCATATAACTCAACCTTCAGAGTTCAGGCGCTCTGTCATGTCCGACTCTTGGCAACCCCCTGAACCGCAACACACCAGGCCTCCTTGTCCATCACCAGCTCCCAGAGTTTACCCAAACTCATGTCCATTGAGTTGGTGATGCCATCCAACCGTCTCATCCTCTGTCATCCCCTTGTCTCCCTGCCCTCAATCTTTCCCAGCATTAGGGTCTTTTCAAATGAGTCAGCTCTTCAAATCAGGTGGCCAAAGTATTGGAGTTTCAGCTTCAACTTCAGTCCTTCCAATGAACACCCAGGACTGATTTCCTTTAGGATGGACTACTTGGATCTCCTTGCAGTCCAAGGGACTCTCAAGAGTCTTTTCCAACACCACAGTTCAAAAGCATCAATTCTTCTGCACTCAGCTTTCTTTATAGTCCAACTCTCACATCCATACATGACTACTGGAAAAACCATAGCCTTGACTAGACAGACCTTTGTTGGCAAAATAATGTCTCTGCTTTTTAATATGCTGTCTAGGTTGGTCATAACTTTCCTTCCAAGGAGTAAACGTCTTTTAATTTCATGGCTGCAATCACCATTTGCAGTGATTTTGGAGCCCCAAAAAATAGTCAGCCTCTGTTTCCACTGTTTCCCCATCTATTTGCCATGAAGTGATGGGACTGGATACCATGATCTTAGTTTTCTGAATGTTGAGCTTTAAGCCAACTTTTTCACTCTCCTCTTTCACTTTCATCAAGAAGCTCTTTAGTTCCTCTTCACTTTCTGCCATAAGGGTGGTGTCATCTGCATATATGAGGTTATTGATATTTCTCCCGGAAATCTTGATTCCAGCTTGTGCTTCTTCCAGCCCAGCGTTTCTCATGATGTACTCTGCATAGAAGTTAAATAAGCAGGGTGACAATATACAGCCTTGACGTACTCCTTTTCCTATTTGGAATCAGTCTGTTGTTCCATGTCCAGTTCTAACTGTTGCTTCCTGACCTGCATACAGGTTTCTCAAGAGGCAGGTCAGGTTGTCTGATATTCCCATCTCTTTCAGAATTTTCCACAGTTTATTGTGATCCACACAGTCAAAGGCTTTAGAATAGTCAATAAAGCAGAATTAGATCTTTTTCTGGAACTCTCTTGCTTTTTCCATGATCCAGCGGATGTTGGCAATTTGATCTCTGGTTCCTCTGCCTTTTCTAAAACCAGCTTAAACATCTGGAAGTTCATGGTTCACATACTGCTGAAGCCTGGCTTGGAGAATTTTGAGCATTACTTTACTAGCATGTGAGATGAGTACAATTATGTAGTAGTTTGAGCATTCTTTGGCATTGCCTTTCTTTGGGATTGGAATGAAAACTGACCTTTTCCAGTCCTGTGGCCACTGGTGAGTTTTCCATATTTGCTGACATATTGAGTGTAGCACTTTCACATCATCTTTTAGTGCTATGGTCGCAAAGAGTTGAACACGACTAAGCGACTGAACTGAACTGAACTGAATCTACTTTTGTCTGCAATTGGTTATTTCTATAACAAAAGGCTTTTTTAAACTGGCACTTAATGTACCAGTCAGTTTTATGGATGTTTATTAAGTAGACACAAGACCCAAAAATCTGACAAAGATTTCATGAATCTGAATTCCTAAAAATGCGAAGAGAGAAACACCTACTGATACTATCTTGGGACCAATATTCAGATCGAAGATCTTTCTGCAGACCCATTCAGTCAACTCCTTTCTATGTATGCCCATCAAGTTAAATTCTGCTTCCTCCATTGGCAGAACTGGAAGGGAGAAATGGTGTCTTTACAGAGTTTCCCTCTTGAGGTTAAGCGGTGTTGGAAGCAGCCTTGTATCTGTGTATTACATCACTGCGTGGATATACAGAGACTTTTTGCTTGATTGTTTTAAATAAAATGTTTTTAAGATTTTTTAAAATTTTTATTTAGGTTTAGTCACTCAGTAGTGTCTGACTCTTTGCAACCCCATGAACTGTAGCCTGCCAGGCTCCTCTGTCCATGGGACTCCCCAGGCAGAAATACTGGAGTGCGTTGCCATTTCCTTCTCCAGGGGATCTTCCTGACCCAGGCATCGAACCCAGGTCTCCGGCATTGCAGGCAGATTCTTTACTGACTGAGCTACAGGGAAACTCCTTTATTTAGTGAGCTATTTTCATTTTTGGCTGTGCTGAGTCTTCATTGCTGTGCGGGCTCTTGTCTAGTTGTGGCAAGCAGGGGCTACTCTCTATTGTGGTGTGCAGGCTTCTCATTGCTTCTCTTATTGTGGAGCACAAGCTGTAGGGCATGCAGGCTTCAGTAGCTGCGGCTCCTGGGCTCTAGAGCACAACCTCAATAGTTGTGGCTCACAGGCTTAGTTGCTCCGCGGCATGTGGGATCTTTCCAGACCAGGAAGACCGGTGTCTCCTGCATTGGCAGGTGGATTCTTTACCACTGAGCCACCAGGAAAGCCCTGTTTTTGATTCTTAGAGTGATGAGGAAGACTGACTTCAAAGAAAAATGGAAACTTCCTCTATGAGAAGCCCTGGGCCTTGGGGAGACAGAGTCTGGGAGACTAGGAAAATTTGTTCCCTGAGGACAGGGTGCAGAGCAAGTTGGGAAACACAACTTGCTCCAAGTTGCCTCCTGAAGACCTAGTATACTCAATACAACCTTTTTACTGCCATGTTCCAGCCCCCCAAGGAAGTCAAACTATTCAGGGAACAGAGGTGAATTTGAACAATTTATCTAACAAGGAGCCTTGGGAATTGACTTATTATTGGCCCAGAAACCGTAAATATTCCCTCCGTTCCTACAATTTATCCTCCACTCCAGCTTTCCTTCTTTGGGCCAGGAGGCTGCATACCTTTGCCTTTATGAACATCTTTCTGTTCTGATCTAACTTCATCATTTTGTCCTTTCCTGGAAGCAGAGCCAACATCTTTATTGTCCATCAGCAGGGAGGGAATGGAACCATGTTTGCCTCATGCCCCTGTGATAAGGTCAAGAAGAGGAAAGATAGCCCTGTAAGTGGATCTGGGGACAAAAAAGAGGGAGGGAGGAGGAGAAAGAGAGAGAGAACTTGGAGAGAATGCCAGCAGGTATTAGAGCTGCTATGTTCTCAGAGAACTGGGAGAGTCTACTTGGCTCCATTCAACACACAGTTTCCAGCCCAGAATCCAATAACCACACTTGGCTACCTAGTTCAACTTAGTCCAAATGTGATGCCACCAAGCCCTTTCCAAAGCCCGTGACTTTCAGTACGGTTCTTAGTACCCGAACCAGATATTTCCAAAGCTCGCTTGAGTATCTCAAAGAACAAAGGAGTTCCCACCAAACTTTTGTAGGTGAAGGTTTGAGTTCTTTCCATCACTGAGTCTCTGAAGCCCTTGGAGTTGCATATACTAAGCAGTCTTGCAATTCTCAGGATAATTTGCCCATTTCAGCATAAGTTGATAAATGCTTCTTGAGTTTGTTTCCTTCATTCAACTGTAAATTCACTAATTCACTCTTGATTTTTTAAATTAAAGGGATTAAGAGTACAGGCTCTAGAGACATCCCTGATGGTCCAGTGATAAAGAATCTGCCTTGCAATGCCGGAAGCTTGGGTTTGATCCCTGGTTGATCCCTTGATTCCTGGTCAGTAAGATCCCACATGCCTTGGAGCAACTAAGTCTGAGAGGCAACTAGAGAGTCCACGCACTTCAGCAAAAGATCCCATATGATGCAACAAAAATTCCAAGTACTGCAATTAAGGCTTGAGGCAGCCAAATAAATAAATAAATTTTTTTTAAGAGTACAGGCTCCATATTTAGACTGCGTGGCTTAGTTCGCCACTCACTTTCTGTGAAACCCCACTTGATTTTATTAATCTCCTTGCATCTCCATTTCCTTATGTGTGAAACAGACCTACCAACATTGCGTTGTTCTGAGTAGCTAATTGACAAAGAATGTAGAACAGTGCCTGGTACTGTAGGAGACAATAAAAAAAGAGGATCATTATTTATTTATGCATTGATTGAAGATGGCGTGTATATCTTTTATATCCAGGTAAGACGTTGGCTACAAAAATGAACAAAGAAATCTATTTACAGAGCAGGAATAGAGACACGGGCATAGAGAACAGATCTGTGGACATAGCGGGGAAAGGAGAGGGTGGGACAAACTGAGAGCATAGTGTTGAAACATATACATTACCGTATGTAAAATAGTTAGTGGGAAGCTGCTGTATAGCACAGGGAGCGTGCTCTGTGATGACCTAGAGGGCTGGGATGGTGTGGGGAGTGGGAGGGAGGTCAAGAGGGAAGGAAAATATGTACACTTAATGGCTGATTCAGGCTGTCATATGGCAGAAATCAACATAACATTGTAAATCAATTATCCTCCAATTAAAAATAAATTTTTAAAAAATGAACAAAGGCACACAGTTCCTGCTTTAGAGTGTCTGGAAGACAAGGTTTGTGTCTATTTGTGTCTTTGTCTGCACTACTCACTCCAAATCCTGGCATAATGCAGCCACCAATAATTGTTTATGGGGGAAAAAAAGACAGTGAGTGTGTAAATAAAATAAAAATCTTACTGCTTTGCAAATAGATTCATCTGTAAACCATTTTTCCAGATTCAGCATGTATGTGTTAATATATGATATTTGTTTCTTTCTTTCTGACTTATCAGGAAGATTATTCCGTCAGTGATTTCATGATGGTTTGAAGGAGACAGAAAGGATGCATGAGGACTAATTCAAGACTAATACTCGACAACCAGAACTAAGAAGAGCCTTGATGGGAGGAGGTAGATGGAAAGACGACTGTAAGAATAGACAGTTCAGCTTGTAGATGTAGCAACTCACTGACAGATTGGCTTTGGCAGTGGAAGTAACAAGGGAGGAAAAGTCAAAGTTTCAATCACAGGTGTCTGAAGTGATGATGATTTTATTCACGGAAATAAGGTCACCAGAAAAGAAACAGACTTTGTTATTTGCATGATAAACTTGGTCTGCCAGGAAGAAAGAGAAAGGAAAACCACCGCTTTTATAATTATATTATTCTCTGTCAGATACTGTGTAGAAAATTTTATACCAACATCTCATTTAATCCTCAAAGCAAGCCTATTATCTATACATCATTATTCTCATCCCCTTTTGACCAAGAAAGTGAGATTTTAGTGGTTAGGTAACTCACTTAAGATCGCCTAGCCAAGTGGGAAGCTGCTGTATAGAACAGGGAGCTCGGTTTAGTGCTCTGTGAGGACCTAGAGGGGTGGGAGGGAGGCGGGTAGGAGGGAGACTCAAGAGGGAGGGGATATATGTATACTTATAGCTGATTTACATGGTTGTACAGCAGAAACTAGCACAACACTGTAAAGCAATTATGCTCCAATTTTAAAAAATAAAAATAAATAAAGATCACCTAGCTAGTAAGCGGTGAGCCCATGAATCACACCCAGGTATTTCTCTTTTCACAGCTCTTCCTTAAACCTGAGATGATGCTGCCAAATGTTGGCTGAGATCATACTATATTGTTGGGCACTGTTCCAGTCACCTTCCATGGGCTACATCACTTCAGCTTCTAAGAAAATCCAGGTGGGTATTATTAAGGATAAAGATACAGAAAATGAAGTTTAGAGAGGCTGGGGGCGGGGGGGTGGGGAGGGGGTTAGCATTAGTGGCTCAGTCTTGTTTGACTCTTTGCGACCCTATGGGATTTCCCAGGCAAGCATACTGGAGTGGGTTGCCATTTCCTTCTCCAGGGGATCTTCCCAACCCAGGCTTTGAACACGTGTCTCCTGAACTGGCAGGTAGATTCTTTACCACTGAGCCACCAAGAGAGGTTAATAGTCACTAAGTAATGGAACCAGAATTTGAATCCTGGTCTGTCTGAATCCAATTATCTCAGTGCTTCCATCTTTCTACACTGAGTGAGTGTTAGTTGCTCAGTGGTGTCCAACTCTTTGTGACCCCATGGACTGTAGCCAGCCAGGTTCCTCTGTCCATGGGATTTTCCCAGGCAAGACTATTGGAGTGGGTTGCCATTTCCTTTTCCAGGGTATCTTTCCCACCCAGGGATGGAACCCAGGTCTTCTGCATTGTAGGCAGATTCTTTACCTTCTGAGAAACACTACATTTGTGCAGATTATCCTGGTAGAAAAATTGAGTTGGCAGGCAGAAATTCAAGTCTGGGAGTTAGGAGTCTGGAGTTGTAAGTCTGGAAATCAATTCTGAAAACCATGAGACTTCTACCAAGAAGGTTATTTTTTGTTTTATCAGAGTTGGGGTCCCACCCAAGGATCCAACCCTCATCTTCTGCATTGGCAGGTGGATTCTTTATTGCTGAGCCACCAGGCAAGCCTGTCATATCCCTACTATAATTTTAAAGTTATATATTCTATACCCATTATTTAAGTAGTTACACCTAAACTTTAATCATGCGTATTTTTGTAGAAAGTCCAAAATGTTCACTGTTTCTATTTTCCTGCAACTCAACACAAAAACATTACAACAATTTTAATTCCCCATTTTGTCTCATATTATTTTATGATAAACAAATCCCAGGTCTCATAGTATTTCAATCCCCATTATTTACATGCATGGGCTTTTCCAATGACTCACCTGGTAAAGAATCCACCTGCAATGCAGGAGACGCAAGATATGCAAGTTCGACCCCTGGGTTGGAAAGATCCCCTGGAGGAGAAAATGGCAACCCACTCCAGTATTCTTGCCTGGGAAGTCCATGGACAGAGGAGCCTGGCTGGCTACAATCCATGGGGTCTGAAAGAGTTGGACACAGCTGAGCACAGCACAGGTACAAGCTGTGTGTGCGCTCAGTCTCTCAGTCGTGTCCTATTCTTTGTGACCCCATGGACTGTAGCCAGACAGGCTCCTTTATTTATGGGGATTCTCCAGGCAAGAATACTGGAGTGGGTTGCCACACCCTCCTCCAGGGGATCTTCCTAACCCAGGGATCGAACCCAGGTCTCCAGCATCGCAGAGGATTCTTTACCATCTGAGCCACCAGGAAAGCCTATGAATGCTGGAGTGGGTAGCCTATCCCTTCTCCAGGGGATCCTCCCCATCCAGGAATTGCACTGGGGTCTCATGTATTGCAGATGGATTCTTTACAAGCTGAGCTACCAGGGAAGCCTGTATTATTACTATTTTAAAACAATGCTTTGTTCAGATTTTTTCTACATTACTACCAATTTCTTGGCTGATCATTGCTTCTCAGATAATGCTTTTTTCTGGATTTAGTTTGTTGTGTCATGAAGTAAACCCTTTAGTAGTTTCCCCAGCCAGAGTTCACGCATGGTTTACTGTCAGTCTTTGTATGAGTCAGGGATATTCAAGGGAGCAACCTTGAGCCAAAGCTTGACATAAGAGATGTAAACACTACATCAGTGGTTCAAGTTGACAAAATTAGTCCAGATTGGAAATTTAGGGTGGATCCCTGGAGGAGGAAATGGCAACCCACTCCAGTATTCTTGCCTGGGAAATCTCATGGACAGAGGAACCTGGTGAGGCTTGCAAAGAGTCATACATGACTGAACACACTCATGCATGGAAATTGAAGGTAATCTCTTCGAATCTTTCAGAATCATCTCAATAGTATTCATGTAACTTCACCCTTTCAATAGTTCCAGAGGAATCATATCCATGGAAACAGACAACCAAACCAGCTCCTCTGAGTTTATCCTCCTGGGACTTTCAGAAAAGCCAGAACAGGAGACTCTCCTCTTTGCTCTGTTTCTCTGCATGTATGTGGTCACCGTAGTGGGGAACCTGTTGATCATCCTGGCCATCAGCACAGACTCCCACCTCCACACCCCCATGTATTTCTTCTTGGCCAATCTCTCCTTGGTTGATTTCTGCCTGGCCAGTGACACTGTCCCCAAGATGCTGGTGAGCATCCAAATCAAGAGCAAGTCCATCTCTTATTCCTGCTGCCTGACACAAATTTACTTCTTCCATTTCTTTGGCATCATGGACAGTGTCTTAATAGCCGTGATGGCTTATGATAGGTTTGTGGCTATATGTCACCCCTTACACTATACCAGTATCATGAGCCCACGCCTCTGTGTCCTGCTGGTTGGAGGCCCGTGGGTGTTTTCCGGCTTCATCTCCCTCACCCACATCCTCCTGATGGCCCGTCTGGTTTTCTGTGGCAATATTGAGTTGCCTCCCTACTTCTGTGACCTCACCCCGCTCCTCAGACTTTCGTGCACTGACACCTCTGTGAACAAGACTTTTGTGTTCATTGTGGCAGGGATGATCATAGCCACACCTTTCATCTGCATTCTGGCCTCATATGCTCACATCATTGTGGCCATCGTAAAGGTGCCCTCTGCCGGAGGCAGGAAGAAAACCTTTTCCACCTGCAGCTCCCACCTCTCCGTGGTTGTACTCTTCTACGGGACCACCATTGGGGTCTATCTGTGTCCTTCATCTGTCCGCACAGCCGTGAAGGAGAAAGCCTCTGCTGTGATGTACACTGCCGTCACCCCCATGCTGAACCCCTTTATCTACAGCCTGAGGAACAGAGACCTGAAGGGGGCCCTGATGAAGCTGGTCAACAGAAAAATCACCTCATCCTCCTGACCACCAGGACACCTGGAAGTTTCCACGGAGTTATGATGTAAACAGCTGGGTCCTTGGGCAAAAATCTGGAATTGCATGGGTTGGGAGAGTACCACTGTAAATTTTGAATTGCAGAAGCTCAAGATAACCCTGTAACTATTTTCTCAATTATTGGGACCACCAAGTGTCCTTTGGGGGCATGTCTCATGCTGTATTTCTACAAGGATCAGTCTAGTTCTAGCAGATTGGATTCATTCTGGTTCAGAATCTACTTTGGTGTGTTGTTGCTCAGTAATGTCCAACTCTTTCATGACTCTGTGGACTGTAGCCCGATAGGCTTCTCTGTCAATGGGGTTTCCCAGGCAAGAATACTGGAGTGGATTGCCATTTCCTTCTCCAGGGGACCTTCCAGATTCAGGGATTGAATCTGTGTCTCCTGCATTGCAGGTGGGTTCTTTACCAACTGAGCCACCAGTGAGCACTCAACAAATATTTATTGAGTATGTATCCTGGGTTTGATGTTAGATGCCGAACATAGAGTCATGAACAGGAGCAACAAAAATCCTTATAGTTTGAAGTTTATAGCTGACAGTTGGAGAAGTTCTTTGACAGTTATAGTAAAATGGAATATCAGTTCAGTTCAGTTCAGTCGCTCAGTCGTGTCCAACTCTTTGCAACCCCGTGAATCGCAGCACACCAGGCCTCCCTGTCCATCACCAATTCCCGGAGTTCACTCAGACTCACGTCCATCGAGTCAGTGATGCCATCCAGCCATCTCATCCTCTGTCATCCCCTTCTCCTCCTGTCCCCAATTCCTCCCAGCATCAGAGTCTTTTCCAATGAGTCAGCTCTTCGCATGAGGTGGCCAAAGTATTGGAGTTTCAGCTTTAGCATCATTCCTTCCAAAGAAATCCCAGGGCTGATCTCCTTCAGAATGGACTGCTTGGATCTCCTTGCAGTCCAAGGGCCTCTCAAGAGTCTTCTCCAACACCACAGTTCAAAAGCATCAATTCTTCACCACTCAGCCTTCTTCACAGTCCAACTCTCACATCCATACATGACTGCAGGAAAAACCATAGCCTTGACTAGATGGACCTTTGTTAGCAAAGTAATGTCTCTGCTTTTAAATATGCTATCTAGGTTGGTCATAACTTTCCTTCCAAGGAGTAAGCGTCTTTCAATTTCATGGCTGCAGTCACCATCTTCAGTGATTTTGGAGCCCCAAAAAATAAAGTCTGACACTGTTTCCACTGTTTTCCCATCTATTTCCCATGAAGTCATGGGACCATGAAGATGGTGAAGATGCCATGATCTTCGTCTTCTGAATGTTGAGCTTTAAGCCAACTTTTTCACTCTCCTCTTTCACTTTCATCAAGAGGCTTTTTAGTTCCTCTTCACTTTCTGCCATAAGGGTGGTGTCATCTGAAAGATATAGTAGGAATATCCAACAGAGTATGGAAGGGAGAATCAGGGAAGGTCTCCTGGGAGAGGTGAGCTAGAAACCCAAAGTATAAGATGGTATCATTCAGGCCAAACTGGAGAACGAGTGCCTCAGAAAACCAACAACATGTGAAAAGGTGACAGAGCAAGTGAAAGAGAGAAAAACATGCATTTGTGAAGTGAGAAGTCCACTTATGGTGAATGACTTGGGGAATGCGAGGTCCTGAGGGCTATAGGACCAAGCTAAGAGTATGGCTTTCTCCTGAGAACCAGAGAGTTAATTTGACTTGCAGGGACCAACATCAAGGAGCAACTTTGAATGAGCTGTCCACCCTTCCTGTCACTTAGCCTATCTTCTTGTGCAAGGCCCAAGGGAGAAAGAGATTCAGATCATACACTAAGAAAGTGAAGAACCGTCATTTGTGGCATTTATCTTCATAGACAAAGAGGAGAATATTAGTCAATTCCATGATGAACCTCTAAACCAGAAGAAAGCTGAGGTGTGTCTCCTTCTCAATACATACCTATGTGTGTATTGCATTACTTATTCCATGCATTGCAACAAGTAGTAACACGGCTGATACCAGAAATGAGAGCTATTCATTGCACATTTCTGTCATCTTACCATGCTTCTCTGAGCTCTTTTCATCGTTCTGAAGTTCCTAAAAGGGCGATACATTATATTTATGTCTATCGTGGAGTAGTCTTAATACTCATACGGAGTGTATGTGCATGTGTGTGTGTGCTCAGTCGTGTTTGACCCTTTGTGACCCCATGGACTGTAACCTATCAGGCTCCTCTGTCCATCAGATTTTCCAGGCAAGAATACTGGAGTGGACTGCTGTTTCCACTCCAGAAGATCTTCCTGGCCCAGGGGTTGAACTCGTGTCTCGTGTGTCTCCTACATTGGCAGACAGATTCTTTAGCACTGCACCTCTCATACAGAGATTTACAACTAAAATGGAAAGAGTGGTGACTTTGAATGGGGCCAGAAATTTTCAAATGATGCTAAGCAGCTGACACCATCTTAAGCAGAATGGTTTTGCATAATCATACATCTAACTTGCTTCTGTAGCTTTCCTTTCTTTTTTTTTTTACAATCTCTCAATTATTTAATTAAACCTTTTCTAATAGAAAATTTTAACACACACAATGCTGGCATAATTGTTTAATGAACTCCCAATACACCTCTTTCCTCAGCCACATAACTACCAACCTCTGGCCAAGCCTACCTCACCTACAATTTTATCTCCTTCTCCCACTCTTGTACTCAACAACTTAATGTTTTAATTTTTTTATTGGAGTATAGTTGCTTTACAATGTTGTGTTAGTTTTTCCTGCACAGCAAGTGAATCAGCTATGCATACATACATCCCCTCTTTCTTGGACTTCCTTCCCATTTAGGTCATCACAGAGCATTGAGGGAACAGATGCCATACGGTCTGTTCTCATTAGCTGTCTATTTTATACATAGTATCAATTGTGTATGTGGGTCAATCCTAATCTCTCATTCCACCACCCCCTTTTCCCCCTTGGTGTCCACACATTTGTTCTGCGCATCCATGTCTCTATTTCTGCTGTGCAAATAAATTAATCTATACTATTTTTCTAGATTCCACAAATATTCATTAAGATATATTTGTTTTTCTCTTTCTGATTTACTTCATTCTGTACCACGGTTTCTAGGTCCATCCACCTCTCTGCAAATGACCCAGTTGCATTCCTCTTATGGCTGAGTAATATTCCACTGTATATATGTACCACATTTCTTTATGCATTCTAATATCTTAATTTTTTAAATAAATTACCATTTGAGAAAGGCATATTAGTTTGACACAACCTCATTCAAAGCTGGATTGCTTATATAGGTCACTTGATGGACTTATTTTTTGTTTAAAGAAGGCAGATAGATTGAATGCACAAGTATTATTATTCCTGGGGACATGACTTCACTATTACAAGGACTGAGTCTCACCATAAACAATCTTTAAGGATCATCACTGTTGCTTTCTTCTCAAGAGTATTAAACTTTTTCAGTTGAAACAACAGACCTCCAGACCTGGCCCTGTGGTAGACTGGAAAGACAGTGAAATCCTCCATTTTCTGGTAAATAAAATCTAGAATTTAAGAATATTGGAGTTTGGAGAAGGAGGTGGAACCCATCAGTCTGGTCCTTTTTTGGAAAAACCAAAAATCAAGTGAAAGTTGGTCCACAAGCGCTCCTCGAAATTTCCCTTCATGCCCCTGCCATATGAATGCAAATCATTACAACGCTGGTTGAGAGAGGATTGGAATGACCGGAGACGGGAAAGTATTAGAACTCAGGGGCTCATGAATTTCGTGCAAACCTTTCCCTTTGTATCCTGTTTGAGTTGAAGCACTTGCTTACCTCCCTCCGCCTCCTGTGCAATGAGGAATACCTCATTCATGCCTCAATAAAAATGTCTTAAGATTCTGTCAGCCAAACTATCTCTGTCTTGCTTTTTGTTAAGAAGTTAAGAGCAGACTTTCTTTGAGGCGCAGTGGATGGGAGTCCACCTGCCAACGCAGGGAACACGGGTTCAACCCTAGTTCAGGAAGATTCTGCATGCCACGCCCAGAGCAACTAAGCCAGTGCACCGCAACTACGGAGCCCATGCTCTAGAGCCTGCAGGCCCCGCCTACTGAAGCCACTCACGAGAGCCTGTGCTTTACAACAAGAGAAGCCGCCACGGTGAGAAGCCCGTAAACCGCAACGAAAGGTAGCCCCTGCTCGCTGCAACTAGAGAAGTCCTGCAAAGCAAAGAAGACCTGGCCCAGCCAAAAATAAATACATAAAATTATTTTTAGAAAGCTATAACAAAAAAGAAGTTAAGAGCACAAATCTAAAATATGTATATATATATGTATATATACATACACACAAATGAATTTATTTACAAACAGCAATAGACCCACAACCACAGAATACAAACTTAACCAAAAGGGAAAGTGCAGGGAAGATAAATTAGGAGTTTGGGATTAACATATACACACCATTATACCAACAAGGTTACAATCCTTTGTATACTACAGGGAACTCTATTCAATAGTCTGTAATAACCTGTAAGAGAAAAGAATCTGAAAAGGAATACATGTATATGTGTAACTGAATCACTCTGGTGTACACCTGAAACTCATGCAACTTTGTGAATCAACTACACTCCAGTTAAACATGTAGATGGGGGACTTCCCTCATGGTCCAACTGTTAAGTCTTCGCCTTCCAATGCAGGCGGTGCAGGTTCGATCCCTGGTTGGAGAGCTCAGACCCCACATACCTCACAGCCAAAAAAAACATAAAACAGAAGCAATATTGTAACAAATTCAATAAAGACTTTAGAAGTGGTCCAGATTTTAATAATGTATATAGGACTTCCCTGGTTGTCCAGTGATTAGCAGTCCACCTGCTAATGCAGGGGACACAGTTGGATCCCTGGTTCAGGAGGATCCTACACACCATGAAGCAACTAAGCCCGTGGGCTCCAACTACTGAACGTTCTCATCTAAAGCCTGTACTCCACAACAAGAGAAGCCTGCTTAAGGAGAGAGAGAGAGAAAAGAAATTAAGACCACAACTCCAGGAGAGAGTCATCCTGATAGCCCTCACAATATCAACTTCCCACATTTGTTGGCATTGATATATGTTTTATTCAGTCATTCAACAAATGAGCTCTGACTGTAAAGCAGCAAGCAAGAAAGAGAAAACAAAGCCCTTTCCTATAACTACAGAGGTTTAGTACAAGGAGTTTTGTGGTGGGGGAGGGGAGTGGTGATGGAACTCTGCTGCATCTTGATATCAGAGCAGTGACTCTGAAGGTGCTAAAAAATTTAAGTGGTACTCTACTTCCCAAATCCCACACATCTATACATAGGATAACATACCAAGGATGGCACAACAGAAAAAAAGTTAATTTCACTGAGATTAATTTTAAAAAGAAATTAAACAATAGAAAGCAAAGCAACCATTCCCCATTCAGCAGGGAAAACAACAATAAATAAAGAAATGATCTCTGTGCCAGATAATTACCAAAGGTGAGAAGGACTTCAAAGGCACAAGGAAGGGTACGTGACAGAGACAAATGGGGATGGTATTTTAATCTGGGGACTTCTGAGAGCAATCGGTTTCTATTATAAGGTGACTTCTGAACTGAGTCCTGCTGAATCAGGCAAGAGGGAAGTATTCCTGTGAAGGAGATGGGAACAATGTGCCAAAAGAAGGGAACTGCATGTGCAAAGTCAGACATAAGCCAGTATTTAAATAAGTTGTAAGGAGCTGTCCATGCTTTTTTTTTCGTGTAATTATTTACTTATTTATCTTTGTCTGTGCTGGGTCTTCATTGCTGTGCAGGCTTTTCTCTAGTCATGAGCGGGGGCTACGCTCTAGTTGTAGGGCACTGGCTTCTCTTGTTGAGGAGCATAGGCTCTAGGGCACTGGGGCTTCAGTAATCGCAGCACATGGGCTCAATAGTTGCAGTTTCCAGGCTCTAGAATGAAGGCTCAATAGTTGTGGCTTAGCTGCTCCGTCACACGCAGAATCTTCCTGGACCAAGGATTGAACCCATGTCTCCTGCATTGGCAGGCAGATTCTTTACCACAGATTCTTTACCAGGGAAGACCCCATGCTTTTAAACATATATTTAGATTTGTTCACTTCTTAATCCTGGAATAAAATCCTGCAAGTATTACCAACCCAATATAGAACTCAGCTTAAAACAACCAACAGTCATTATCTTATGGTCTTGTCAGGTCAGAAAACTGGGCGTGGCTTAGCTGGGTGACTGGTTCTGGGTCTTTCATAAGGTTGCAGTCAAGATGCTAGAAAGGGGAATTCCCTAGCGGTCCAGTGGTTAGGACTCCCACTTTTACTCTGAAAGTTGTGGGTTCAATTCCTGGCCAGGGAACTAACCACACAGTGTGGCCAAAACAACAGCAACAAAAATGATGCTAGCAAAGACTGGTCATCTCATACCTTGACTGAGGATAGAGGATCTGTTTTCCAGTCTTACACCGAGCAGATCTCAGTTCTCTGCTGATTGGTAAGAGTGCCTGGACATATAAACCTTTTCATAGTGCAGAGAGAGAAAGAGGGAGAGAGACAGAGACACACAGAGAGAAAGAAAGAGAGTGAGAGAGGGAGGGAAAAAGGAAGGAGAGGGTGGGGGAAGGGATGAGTGAAGATGAGGAGGAGGCAGGTACAACCAGACAATCTTTATAATCCAATATCAGAATGAGTTTTTATCACCTTTGCTGTATTCCATTTGTCTGAAGCAAGTCATATGTCCAGCCCATATTCAAGGCAAGAGAATTATACACGGAGTAAATACCAGGGGACAGGGATTTGGGGCTCATAGCCACCTTAGAGGCTGCCTGATGCCTTGACATCCTCCTAGAGGCGTTTTTTCAGACTAATTGACCCACAATGTAATGGGAGGTTGAGGATTGGCTGTTCTCCAAAGCTGGACTTCGGTGCTGGGCTCGACACTCAATTCATGCAGTTCCACATTGAGACACACCGGGGCAGCAGAAACACATACCTAAGACGTCTCTCTCCCCTCAAGTCCTTGAAACCAAAGTTTCCAAGTTTCCATGTAATGCCTTTTTGGTACCAGGCACAGGCTAGCAAATCCTGGGTCCTTACCCCACCCCCGCCTCAGGTACTTCACCACAGGGGAGCCACAAACTCACAGCTTCCCCAAAGGCTCCCCAAGTTGGGGCACTTTAGGAAAGTAGCCTTAAGTGTTCTGAATTTCTCATCCATTCCACCCACCGTCAGGATTCAAGGAATCTGTGCCCTTTCTTCCGACCACACCCCAGGCCAGCACTGTCTGGGGTCCAAATAGGGAGGATCCACAGGGCCCAGTTCTTTCCCAGGCAGGGAGAGGGAGGCAGGAGGGGAGAGAGGAAGGAATTAGGGAGGGAGAAAGAAGAGAGTCAGAGAGAGAGGCAGTGGGAGAGAGATAAGGGAAGATACAATGAATAATAAAACAAAAATGAGCATGTATAAGTCTAGAGGAGACCCTGGAACAAGACAGGATGTAGGGCCCACTTCATCTGAGGGATGGGGAACAAGACAGAATTTGAAGAAGAAAGTGAAGGTGAAGAGACAAGACTGACACAGCAGTGGATTATGGGGACACTTCCCCTGGTGGCTTAGGGGTAAAGAATCTGCCTGCCAATGTAGAAGACACCATTCGGATCCTTGGACAAGGAAGATCCCCTGGAGGAGGAAATGGCAACGCACCCCAGTATTCTTGCCTGGGAAATCCTATGGACAGAGGAGCCTGGCCAGCTACAGTCCATAGGATTGCAAAGACTCAGACACGGCTGAGCAACTAAACCACACACACACACACACACACACAAAAACATATTTGGGGTATATGTTTTAAGAGACCACATTTTGTATATCCATTCATCAGTTCATGGGCATCTGAGTTGTTTCCACATTTTCCCTGTTGTGTGTAATACCATTGTGAACATTCACGTAGAAGTTTTGTACAAACAAGATTAATTTTTCATTATTATTACCTTTATAGAGGTATAATTGACTTATCAGTTTCAAGGATACAACATGATGATTCATCATTTGTATATATTGCAAAAAGATTGAAATAAGTCTAGTTCACTTCTGTCACCATACATAGTTACGAATTTATTTTTCTTATGATGAGAACTTCTAAGCAACTTGCAAATATGCAATACTGTATTCATACTGTATTAACTTTGACTGTGTGGATCACAACAAACTGTGGAAAATTCTTAAAGAGATGGGAATACCAAACCACCTGACCTGCCTCTTGAGAAATCTGTATGCAAGTCAAGAAGCAACAGTTAGAACTGGACACGGAACAACAGACTGGTTCCAAATAGGGAAAGGAGTATGTCAAGGCTGTATATTGTCACCCTACTTATTTAACTTACATGCAGAGTACATAATGCGAAATGCTGAACTGGATGAAGCAGAAGATTGCCAGGAGAAATATCAATAATCTCAGATACTCAGATGACACCACACTTACGTCAGAAAGGGAAGAACTAAAGAGCCTCTTGATGAAAGTGAAAGAAGGGAGTGAAAAAGTTGGCTTGAAACTCAACATTGAGAAAACTAAGATCATGGCATCTGGTTCCATCACTTCATGGCAAATAGATGGGGAAATAATGGAAACAGTGACAGACTTTATTTTGTGGGGCTCCAAAATCACTGCAGATGGTGACTGCAGCCATGAAATTAAAAGACACTTGCTCCTTGAAAGAAAAACTATGACCAACCTAGACAGCATATTAAAAAGCAGAGACATTACTTTACCAACAAAGGTCCATCTAGTCAAAGCTATGGTTTTTCCAGTAGTCATGTATGGATGTGAGAGCTGGACTATAAAGAAAGCTGAGCACCAAAAAATTGATGCTTTTGAACTGTGGTGTTGGAGAAGACTGTTGAGTCCCTTGGACTGCAAGAAGATCCAACCAGTCAATCCTAAAAGAAATCAGTCCTGAAAATTCATTGGAAGGACTAATGCTGAAGCTGAAACTCCAATACTTTGGCCACCTGATGTGAAGAACTGACTCATTGGAAAAAACTCTGATGCTGGGAAAGATTGAAGGTGGGAGGAGAAGGGGATGACAGAGGATGAGGTGGTTGGAAGGCATCACTGACTCAATGGACATAAGTTTGAGTAGGCTCCGTGGGTTGGTAATGGACAAGGAGGCCTGGCGTGCTGCAGTCCATGGGGTCAAAAAGAGTCAGACACGACTGAGTGACTGAACTGAACTGAACTACGGTCAATACTATATGATTAACTAACATGCTATACATAGGATGGCAGTTTTAAATTGAAGTTAGGAAAGATCTCTCTGAGAAGGTGGCATTTGATTTAAGGACCTTAAAAAGTGAAGGAAGGGGACTTCCCTGGTGGGCCAGTGGTTGAGAGTCCCCCAGCCAATGCAGGGAACACAAGTTCAGGAAGATCCCACATGCCTTGGGGCAACTAAGCCCCAGCACCACAACTACTGAACCCCAATGGCCTAGAGCCCGCGCTCCACAACAAGAGAAGCCCATGCATTGCAACTAGAGAGTAACCCCTGCTCACCACAACTAGAGAAAGCCTGCCTGTGCACCTAGGAAGACCAAGCACAGCCAAAAATTAATTAATAAATTATTATCTTTTAAGTGTCAAATCCCAATCTTCTAATTTATCCCTCCCCCCCCCCCTTCACATTTCCTCCCTGGTAACTATAAATTTGTTTTTACAGCTATGACTCTGTCATGCAAGTGTATGCTCCTTGGTTCTGTCTCGTCCACAACAAAGATTTGGAGTGCCGGACATCAAAGCCCTCGGCGTGTCACAGCTCTCAGGTCTTGGACAGACCGTGTTATAGCTCTCAGGTCTCAAACAGACCATGTTATAGCTCTTAGACAAATCAGTGTTACAGCTCTGTGTTACAGCTCTATTTTATTTAGATAATAACAGGAAAATCCATCTTCCAGGTGTGAGGGCATGTCGACCCAAAGACGCGAAGAGAAGAGTGCCCCAGCACACGCGCGCTCAACAGAGAGAGAAAGAGAGAGCTTTGGCTCCTCTTTTATATGTTTATCTCTCCCTGGACCTGTCCTGCGTAAACTGGGCCAGCCAAGAGTGTTGTTTGTTTTACCTGAGGTCCTCACTCCGGTCCTCGGGCTTTCCTTTGTTCTATTTTCGAGGGCTTTTCTCTTCTTATCTTTTAGCCACCTCCATTCTGGACTCCTTTTCCTTATTCTAACTACCTAACAACTCTATTTCTGTTTGGTAAATAAGTTCAGTTGCACCATTTCTCTAAGATTCCACATGTAAGCAATATTATATGGTATCTATTTTTCTCTGACTTACTTCATCTTAAAATGAAATCTGTAGGTCCATCCATGCTGCCGCAAATGACAGTATTTTGCTCTTTTATGGCTGAGTAATATTTCACTGTATAAAAGTACCACATCTTCTTTATCCATTCCGACATAAAACAGAGAACTAATAAGGACCTACTGTATAGAACGAGGAACTTTGCTCAATACTCTGTAAAAACCTATATGGGGAAGGAATCTTAAAAAGAGTGGATATATGTATATGCATAACTGATTCACTTTGCTGTACAGCAGAAACTAACACAGCGTTGTAAATCAACTATTGTGGTGATTTGCTAAGTGTCTATTTGTGACCCCATGGACATAGCCTGCCGGGCTCCTCTGCCCATGGGATTGTCAAGGCAAGAACACTGGAGTGGGTTGTCATTTCCTTCTCCTTGGAATCTTCTGGACTCAGGAATCAAACCCAGGTCTCTTGCACTGCAGGCAGATTTTTTTACCCACTGAGCTACGAGAGAAGCTTCAATAACATTTTATTTAAAGATTAAATTAATTTTTTTAAAAAGCTGAAGGAAGGGCCACTCCTTTGGGACTGGCCCACTGCCACATCTCGGAGGTGTGCTATCTGCTGTCTGTTTAGTAAAAGATATGTCTGATTGAGCTGTAAAAAAAAAAAAATGAAGTAGGGAACCCTATGGCCAGACACAGAGGCCAACCAGTGCACAAGCCCTGAGGTGAGAGAGCACCCTGGCATGTACAAGGAATCACTCTAAGAATAAATAACGAGCAGCTGGGTTTTGTTTGGTTGGCCACAACATGCAGCATGTGGGATCTTGGTTCCCCAACCAGAGATTGAACCCACGTTCCCTTCAGTGGAAGGACGGGCAGAGTTTTAACCACAGGACCTCCAGGGAAGTCCCAAGGAGCAGGTTTTTAAAGGCAAGGCAATTTGTCCCTGGTGGCTCAGACGGTAAACAATCTGCAACCCACTCCAGTATTCTTGCCTGGAGAACCCCATGGACAGAGAAGCCTGGTCAGCCACAGTCTACAGGGTGGCAAAAGGTCAGACATGACTGAGCAACTAACACACACACACACACACACACACACACACACACACACACACGACAGTTGCAGCACTTCCCAGAAAAAAAAAAAGTGTATGGGAGAGTATGGGGAGCAGAGAGATGCAGAACAATGAAAAGGTGTGGAAGTGGGGAAGGCATGAGTCACCAGCATAGGAGTGTGAATGGCCGGACGGATGGAGATGTTACCCTGGGGTCAGAGCCAGCCAGGTGGGCCCATATCAGCCAAAGGGGCAGACATGGACTTTAGTAACTGACACTGATGCCCCAAAGGCTGCCGTCTATGGGGTCACACAGAGTCGGACACGACTGAAGTGACTTAGCAGCAGTAGCAGTCTTATATGCAGATCTGTGCCTGCTTTTATTATTATTATTATTATTGAGTTACATTTTATATACCATACAATTCACTTGCTTTACTTGCACAATTCAATGATTTTTGGTATATTTACAGAGTTGTATAACTATCACAGAGGGGTTTGAGGTGGGGAGGTTTGGAAAAAGCACACATCAAGTGGGATCTTAGTTCCCCAAATAGGAATCAATCCGTGCCCCCTTCATTGGAAGTGCAGGGTCTTAACCACCATACTACCAGGGAAATCCGAGTTCCATTCATCTTTTTGTTTCCAGTGCCCAGAAAACCTAGAGAACAGTGAGCATTCACTATGGACAGGCTTTCTATTTAGGGCCTTGGGTTCAGTGAAGGAGCTAGGGTATCCTCCAAAGTGTCCAAGGAATAAGTCTGAACTATCAGGTTTTAGCAAATCTAAGGACTGTTCTCCAGGAAAAACCCAAAACAGAGTGAGGGGAGAGAGAAGAAGCATTTCCCTATAGGATAGAGAGAGTGTAAACAGGCAAGACCCTATGGGGTTTTCCCCGGACAGGCCCTTCCCCTATATACTCTGCTTTGAAAATGAAAAAGTGAAGTCGCTCAGTAGTGTCCGACTCTTTGGAACCCCATGGACTGTAGCCTACCAGGCTCCTCTGTCCATGGGATTTTCCAGGCAATAGTACTGGAGTGGATTGCCATTTCCTTCTCCAGGGGATCTTCCTAACCCAGGGATCGAACCCGGGTCTGCCGCATTGTAGACAGACATTTTACCGTCTGAGCCAGCAGGGAAGTCTGCTTTAGCTTCTCTCTAAAGAACCTAGACAACGGTATCTGATGCACATTTCCTGAGTTGTTTCGTTGTTGTTGTTCAGTCGCTCAGTCGTGTCTGATTCTTTGGGACCCCATGGATTGCAGCACGCCAGGCTTCTCTGTTCTCCACTATCTCCTGGAGTTTGCTCAGATTCAAGTCCATTGAGTTGGTGATGCTCATCTCATTCTCTGCTGTCCCTTTCTCTTTTTCCCTTCAATCTTTCTCAGCATCAGGATCTTTTCCAATGAATCAGCTTTTCCCATCAGGTGGCCAAAGTGTTGGAGTTTCATCTCAGCATCAGTCCTTCCAATGAATATCCAGGGTTGGTTTCCTTTAGAATTGACTGGCTTGAAATCCTTGCAGTCCAAGGGATTCTCAAGAGTCACCACAACCTGAAAGCATTGATTCTTTGGTGCTCAACCTTCTTTGTGACCCAGTTTTCCTTGATTAATTTTAATTTTTCTTGTTCAGACTACCTGCAATTTGTTGCAATCTCACTCCTCTCCTCGAATCCTTGGAGCAGTTTCCTCAGTGTTACTTGAAATGCTGTATCTTGGGCTTGAAGTCCTAAAAATTCCCACTGAATGAAACATAACTCTCAACTTTGAGGTTGTGAATACCTTTTAAGTTGACAGGAGACACCAGCACTCACAATCTTGTGCCCATGAGCTCTGAGCATTAGTTTTCTTGTGTGCAAAATGAGCTTTCACTAGGCTCTGAATTCCTTTGGGTGTGATTGAGGGAAGAAAGGAACAGGCCAAGCTGACTCCACCTTGAAAAAGAAGGAAACTCCATCTTGCACTCTCAGTGAGCTTTGGACTATATGCCTGGGGATAACAAACCTACGGCTGAACTGGCCTCCCGGAATGATAAACACCAGATTCCATATCAAGATTTCCCATCGCCAAAAGGAATGTAATAATCCCTATGTAGTCAATCACTTTTGCCATCTTTATGGCACCCATTGGTGTAGGCTACAGTGTATAATCAGCTGACCCTTCTGATTATGAATCATGGCTCTAACCTGATTGTATCTCCCTTTAACATTTTCCAGGCTAGGTTTAAGGAATTTGGGGATGTGGGCTTGAGCAGTACACTTAAGGCATATAAGGTTTCACAAAAGTCGGTCCCTTTAACATTTTCCAGGCTAGGTTTAAGGAATTTGGGGATGTGGGCTTGAGCAGTACACTTAAGGCATATAAGGTTTCACAAAAGTCGGTCAGGGTCCTTGTCTAAGAGGAGACTGCCTTGGGTCCACCAGTATAATAAACTGCACTCCACTATCTGCCTTGTCCTACTGAGTGAGTTTACTTCCCGGAACGAGTGGCTACAACATGATGAGAATCAAATTGTAGTCCCAGGAATAAGGGCAGAAAGGGCAGGTTCAAGTTTCCCACTTAACTTCTTGCATTTATTAAAACTCACTCACAATGTTGCAGGAAGGTGGACCCCTTCCAGGGCCCGAAACTGGGCTCTTGTCTAACACTCGGAAATGAATTGTCCGAGGAGACACATGTGCTGACAAAGCAAGAGATTTTATTGGGAAAGGGCACCTGGGTGGAGAGCAGTAGGGTAAGGGAACCCAGGAGAACTGCTCTGCCCCGTGGCTAGCAGTCTCGGGTTTTATGGTGATGGGATTAGTTTCCGGGTGGTCATTGGCCAATCATTCTAATTCAGAGTCTTTCCTGGTGGCGCACACATCACTCAGCCAAGATGGATGCTACCGAGAGGGATTCTGGGAAGTGGATGGACACGCAGTGTCTCCTTCCAGTTCAATCCTTGGTCAGGGAACTAAGATTCTACATGCCTGACGGCATGGTCAAAGGAAAAAAAAAGGTAATAATAAAAAATTATATATCAGTTCAGTCAGTCCCTCAGTCGTATCCAACTCTTTGTGACCCCATGAATCGCAGCACACCAGGCCTCTCTGTCCATCACCATCTCCCAGAGTTCACTCAAACTCACATCCATTGAGTCGGTGATGCCATCCAGCCATCTCATCCTCTGTCGTCCCCTTTTCCTCCTGCCCCAACCCCTCCCAGCATCAGAGTCTTTTCCAATGAGTCAACTCTTCGCATGAGGTGGCCAAAGTACTGGAGTTTCAGCTTTAGCATCATTCTTTCCAAAGAACACCCAGGGCTGATCTCCTTCAGAATGGACTGGTTGGATCTCCTTGCAGTTTAAGGGACTCTCAAGAGTCTTCTCCAACACCACAGTTCAAAAGCACTTATTGATTTGGCTGTCTCAGATCTTAGTTGCATCATTCAGTGTCCTTTATTGCAGGGCACAGCTTAGTTGCTCTGCAGCATGTGGGATCTTAGTTCCCCCACCAAGGGCAAATCCATGTGTCCTGCCTTGCAAGGCAGATTCTTAACCACTGGACCACCAGGGAAGTCCCAAATAAAATATTTCAAAAAGAAAAACTCACAGAAAGGGCCTACTGTGCATCAGGCAGTCCTAACCACTTTGCACAGTTCCTCTGTGATATGGTTTCTTTATATCTGTTAGGTAGTTAGAATAAGGAAAAGGAGTCCAGAATGGCGGTGGCTAAAAGATAAGGAAGAGAAAAGCCCACGAAAATAGAACAAAGGAAGGTCCAAGGACCGGAGTGAGGACCTCAGGTAAAACAAACAGTCCTGGCTGGCCCAATTTACATAGGACAGGCTCAGGGAGAGATAAACATAAAAAGAGGAGCCAAAACTTTCTCTCTCTCTCTCTCTCTTTCCCACGTGCTGGGAAGCTCTTCTCTTCGCGTCTTTGGGTCGACATGCCCTCATGCCTCCAGGATGGATTTTCCTGTTATTATCTAAATAAAATAGAGCTGTAACACGGAGCTGTAACACTGATTTTCTAAGAGCTATAATACGGTCTGTCCAGGACCTGAGAGCTGTGACACGCCGAGAGCTTTAATGTCCGTCACTCCAAATCTTTGTTGTGATGAGACAGAACCGAGGAGCATACACTCGCCTGACATATCCATTGACAAGTGAAGAGACAGGAGGCCCAGAGAGGTTGAATAACTTGCCCAAAGTCATACGGCTAGGAGGGAGACAGGTCAAAATTTGAACTTTGGCATCAGGCTCCAGAGTCCTCACACTTAACACTGTGCTTATTTGGGGGTTGATGTGTGTGGCAAATACACCTAAACCGGGGGATACAGACCCAGATTCCAGAAATCCATTCTTTTTTAGCCTGTCCCTGGAGTCCTGGTTCTGTTGGACCCAGACTCAGACCCTGTGTTTATATCTTGAGGAGCTGAGCAGCGTCAGGCCCCTGTCTCATCCTCCACATTTTCCTTAGTCACGTGGGAGGAGACAATGGAGCCACCATTCAGGGACAACGGAACAGCTCAATTACTAATTCCATTTCTGGGCAGGGTTTCTGCATTCCCCACAGGGAGAAGGAGTACAATTTCCTGGTGTGCTAAAAGGACTCAGATTCTCTGCCCTCTGGGTCTGCTTTAGCCAAAAAAAAAAAAAAGCATCCCTGTTAAAGAACACTGATCGCTCCTGCCCCTGATGCTGTATTTGAAAAGACGACCCTCTGGGGCTATTTGTAACCCAAAGGAATCAAATGCCTCCTCTGGGTGGCCCTTTCTGATTTCCCCCCCTCATGTCAACTCCATTATTAGCAAATATTTTCATCCATTCATCTTTTCATTCTTCCATCTATCCAATTAGCTGCTCAGTCATATCTGACTCTTTGTGCCAGGGACTGCAGCCCACCAGGCCTTTCGGTCTATGGGATTTGGATTTCCCGGGTAAAAATACTGGAATGAGTTTCCATTTCCTTCTCCATGGGGTCTTCCCAACTCAGGGATCGAACCCAGGTCTCCTGCACTGCAGGCAGAATTATTTACCACCTGAGCCACCAGGGAAGCCCATATAGGTGCTGCAATAGCTAAGACATGGAAACAACCTAAATGTCCATGAACAGATAAATGGATAAAGAAGATGTGGTACATATATACAATGGAATATTACTCAGCCATTAAAAAGAACAAAATAGTGTCAGTTGCAGCAACGTGGATGTAACTAGAGATTATCATACTGAGTGACATAAATTAGAAAGGGAAAGACAAACGCCATATGATGTCACTTACATGTGAAATCTGAAATATGACACAAATCAACCTATCTATGAAACAGAAACAGACTCACAGACATAGAGAACAGACTTGTGGTTGCCGAGATGAAAGGGCAGTGGGGGAGGGAAGGATTGGGAATTGGGGATTAGCAGGTGCAAACTATTATATATAGAAAGGACCCAGTGCAAAATGAAAAGAGGGATTGCTTGTTTGAAAATGATGAAGAATTATAAGACAGTGATAGCAGAGCATTAAATCATGCCACCCCTGCCTTCACAGTCTTATTTGCCAGTTAAAGAAGCAGACTCTGTCCTGGGGTCATGAGAAACCATTAAGAGTTTTTAACTTGGGCAAAGTGACCACATCCAGGGTTGTGTGGGCCTGGATCCAGGAGAAGCAGGGGACCACAGAACCCCCCTCCTGGACCCCTGTTCTACTCTCTCAACCATCACTGTCATCCATCACTCTCCTAGCCTACTCTGTTCCACCCACCTAGTGTCTGTTCTGGTCCCATCACTATGAATCAAATTGTTTCCCTGACTCATGCCAGCAGCCCCTCATTGGTCCCCTTTTGCCCCCAGGACCTCTACTTCCAAATCAAGACCATCAGGGGCTTTTTCTAGAATCTCATCCTTACCCTGAGGTTTCTTCCCTCAGAAGGAACCTTCAAAACAAGGTGCAATTCTTCTGCCTGCAGTGTGGTCCTTCCTGATTAGACTCCAGGCAGGAAGTCTGCAGACCGCAGCTGTCAAGAGACCCTGCAATCAGATCCTGGTGTCCATAAAAGCCCTGACCCTCACTGGTTCTGTGAGCTATGGCAAGCCACTTAATCTCTCTATGCCTCAGTTTGCCTCCTCTGAAAAATGGGAATGCTGCTGCTGCTAAGTCGCTTCAGTCGTGTCCGACTCTGTGCGACCCCATAGACGGCAGCCCACCAGGCTCCCCCGTCCCTGGGATTCTCCAGGCAAGAACACTGGAGTGGGTTGCCATTTCCTTCTCCAATGCATGAAAGTGAAAAGTGAAAGGGAAGTCGCTCAGTCGTGTCCGACCCTCAGCGACCCCATGGACTGCAGCCTACCAGGCTCCTCTGTCCATGGGATTTTCCAGGCAGGAGTCCTGGAGTGGGGTGCCATTGCCTTCTCAGGAAAAGTGGGAATAACTCCTGGCTAATTCAAGTGTCGTCCTTGGTCCAGCGGCATCAGTATCACTAGAGAACTTGTCAGAAATGCAGATTCTTTGGAAGGACTGATGCTGAAGCTCCAATACTTTGGCCACCTGATGCAAAGAGCCTACTCATTAGAAAGACCCTGATGCTGATAAAGATTGAAGGCAGGAGGAGAAGGGCATGGCAGAGGATGAGATGGCTGGATGACATCACTGACTCAATGAAAATGAGTGTCACCAAACTCCAGGAGATGGTGAAGGACAGGGAAGCCTGGCGTGCTGCCACCCATGGGATCGCAAAGAGTCGGACACGACTGAGCAACTGAACAAAAACAACAACAAGTGAATTCTGGTCCCCACGTGACTCATGTGCACAAAAAAGTGTGAGAAGCACTGATCTACATGACGTGGTCTGATAAGGCTTGAAGAAGGAGCATCATACAAAAGACTTTGCCTTGAGTCCAGCACATAGCCAACACTTCATATTTCTCCACACGTATTTCTGAACTATTCATCTGTGTTTTGCTGTTGTTGTTATTGTTTTAATTTATGTGTATATATATATATATATTTTTTTTTTTTTTTTTTTTTGCTGCACCAGATATTCATTGCTGCACTCAGGGTTTTTCCAGTTATGGTGATCAGGGGTTTCTCATTGTGGTGGCTTCTCTTGTTGCAGAGCACGGACTCTAGGCACTCGGGCTTCAGTAGTTGTGGCTTGCAGACTCTAGAGTGCTGGCTCAGTAGCTCTGGCATGCAGACTTAGTTGCCCTGCAACATGAGGGATCTTCCCAGACCAGGGATTAAACTCGTGTCCCCTGCATTGACAAGCAGATTCTTAACCACTGGACCAGCAGGGAAATCCTCATCTCAGGGTTTAAAGAGTACTTTGCCTTAGTGCTTATTAGAGCAGCCTGAGTTATTCTAAAAGTTTTAGAAAGAGCCTCACAGGGGCTCTAAAAGGTAGGTACTATTATTAGCCCCATTTAACTGAGTGAGGAAACCGAGGTTTAAAAATTTTAAGATGCCTGTGAATTCTCTGGCAGTCCAGTGGTGAAGACTATTCACTTTCACTGCCAAGGGCTGAGGTTCAATCCCTGGTCAGGGAACTAAAAATCCCAATAAAAGTTGTGCAGTGTGGTCAAAAAAGGAAAAAAAAAATTAAGATGCCTGAGATCATACAGGATGTCCACACTCTGTTCCAACAGGAAAGTAGCAGCTCAGGACAATGATGAAATACATGGTCTGTGGCACCTGACGGACCTATGTTGAAATTGGCTGTGTGACTTTGGTAACTTACTCAACCTCTCTGTTCTTAAAACCAGTCTTTGCCCAAACAGGTTTGGCAAGTGCTGGATTTAAGGGGTCTGTTCCTTTGTGAGCTGTTAATGTGTGCTCTGAGAATCTTAAGAAGAGGCCATGCTCTTGTCGTTGCTGTTGTTCAGCTGCTAAGCCGTGTCCGAATCTTTGCAACCCCTTGGACTGCAGCACGCCATTTGCCTGTCCCTTACTATTTTCTGGAATGCTCAAATTCAAGTCGATTGACTCGGTGATACCATCCAACCATCTCATCCTCTGTCACCCTTTTCTCTTCCTGCCATCAATCTTCCCCAGCATCAGGGTCTTTTCCAATAAAGAAGCAAAAGTACCTGTGGCTTATGAAAATTGTGACGTGGCCCTGGGTCTGGGGAATATGCCAGGGAGGTACGACTGTCTAGTAGAGTCTTTCCCTGAAACTCATGGCCAAGTCTGGCAGGTGACTTCTCCATGCTCATGGATCCCTGTCTTCTTGAGAATCAGGAGGGCTCAACCAAGGGCCCAGGGAGCCAATCGGGGCCTGGGAACAGGCGAGGCGGACTTTCCCAGCCCTGTCCGGCCTCACAGGATTAGACCAACTGGGTATATTTGATACCTGCCAGATCTCAGCCACCTGGCCTCCTGGCCCTGGAGAGGAGGTGCCAGACACGTTTGTGAGCTCGACTCAGAGGCTGCACCAAGGCCAAGGAGTGGCCCCCCACATCTTCCTGATGCCTTGAATGGCCTTCCCGTGGCAGGGCACCCCTGGAGGCCGGCAGTGGCTCCTGGTGCTGCTGGCTCTGAGATACCTGCTGCCCACAGGTAAGGGCCTTTGCTGGTCTTCTTGGTGGGGGAAGGGATATGGGTGTTTGAGAGCCTAGGGTCCTTCCTGGATGGCTTTGAGGGTCAGCTGCACTGCACTGACCTTTCCAACGTGGTCACCACCCAACTATCACTTCTTCCACGTTTCTAAACATCTCACCCCCAGAGACCACTCTTCCTCCCCTTCTCCTCTTTATTTTCCTTCACTCCACCTGACTTCACTTTCCACTGTTATTGATTCAATTTTTTGTCTATCTCCCCCTCTAGCTCATGAGCCCCTTGAGGACGTGAAATGCTTTGAACTGTTGACAGATTTGTCCTTGGCCATGCCAAGCCCCCTGTAGGCCTTCTGAATAGTTATCTTGTAATCTGGGTCCAGTCTGGCTGGGGGTGGGAAGCACAGCCACTGAAGGCCTGAGTTTGGAGGTTTAATCCCACCTTGCCCAGTCACTGGCTGTGACTCCTGAAGCCACTTGCCTTGGCCTTCTGAGGCTCAGTTTTACCTGTATGCAAAATGGACACAATGATGAGAACAGCACTTAGCTCGAAGGGCACGTTGGGAGGATTTGATGGGGTCATGGAGACAATGGCTGGCACACTTAAAAGGTCAGTAAGCACTGACCATTACTGTTATGAAGTGGGGAGCACACACACAGATGGGCAGAGGGGCGTGGACGGGACCTTCTCTGCCTGGCACCCAGAAGAAACCACATTTTGTACTCAGGCTTGAGGGGAGGCAGCAAGCAGGATTTATGATAACAAGGAGCTTAGATTTACTGGCTTATCTGATGGCCCCATTTTTGTTTTAATTTTTATTGGCATATAATTGATTTACAATGTTGTGTTAGTTTCTGCTGTACAGCAAAATGAATCAGTTGTACATATACATATAGCCACATTTTTTTAGATTCTTTTCCTATATAGGCCATTTCAGAGCATTGAGTAAAGGTCCCTGTGCTTTATTTATAGGAGTGTGTTTATGTCAACTCCAGTCTCCCAATTTACCCTGTGCTGTCCTGCGCTTAGTCGCTCAGTCGTGTCTGACTCTCTGTGACCCCACAGACTGTAGCCCGCCAGGCTCCTCTGTCCACAGGGATTCTCCAGGCAAGAACGCTGATGTGGGTTGCCATGCCCTCCTCTAGGGGATCTCCCAATCTAGGGATCCAACCCAGGTCTCCTGCATTGCAGGTGGATTCGTTACTATCTGAGCCACCAGGGAAGCTCAATTTATCCCTACTCTCCCTTATCCCCTGGTAACCATGAGTTTGTTTTCTACATCTGTGACTCCACTTCTGTTTTGCAAAAAAGTTCATCTGCACCCTTTCTTTAGATTCCACATATAAGCGATATCATGTATATCTTTCTTTGTCTGACTTACTTCAGTCAGCGTGACAATCTCTAGATCCATCTATGTTGCTGCAAATGGCATTATTTCATTCTTTTTATGGCTGAGTAATATTCCATTGTATATATGTACCACATCCTCTTTATCTAGTCTTCTGTTGATGCACATTTAGATTGCTTCCAAGTCTTGACCATTGTAAACAATGCTGCAATGAACACTGGGGTTCATGTATCTTTGAAATATGGTTTTCTCCAGATATTTGCCTAGGAGTGAAATTGCTGGGTCATATGGTAGTTCTATTTTTAGTTTTTTAAGGAACCTCCATACTGTTCTCCATAGTGGCTGTACCAATTTACATTTCCACGAACAGTGTAGGAGGGGTCCTTTTCTCCACACTCTCTCCAGTATTTATTGTTTATAGATTTTTTTTGATGATGGCTTCTGACCAGGGTAAAGTGATATCTCATTACATGCTTGATTTGCATTTCTCTAATAATTAGTGATGTTGAGCATCTTTTCATGTGGTCTTTGGCCATCTCTAAATCTTCTTGGAGAAATGTCTGTTTGGATCTTCCACCCATTTTTAAAGTGGGTTATTTGGTTTTTTTTATATTGAACTGCGTGAGTTGCTTGTAGACTCCATTGTATTGAGGAGAAAACTGAGGTTCAGCGAGAGTCAGGGTTTTCCCAGGGCCATACAGCAGGAGAGGCGGATCCAGTTCCAACACATATACAATGGAATATTACTCCCAGACTCCTGTCCCTTAACTCGGTCCTACGTTCTTTCTGCCTCCCCTGGAAAGGTCCCTCAGTCACTCAAAGGGAGTTTATGTGTTGAGTCCCTGCCACGTATCCTTGCAGGCTCTGATGATGCATCAGGGCTACAGCACTCACAGGGAAAGTAGAAGCACAGTAGGGAGAGATGAGGGGTTTGCATTCATTTCCTGGGGCGAATAGCAAAGTACCACGGACTAGAGGCTTAAGCAACAGAAATGTACAGTCTCAGAGTTCTGGAGGCTGGAAGTCTGAGAGCAAGGTGTCTGCAGGGTTCGTTCCTTCTGAGTGCTGTGAAAGGGAATCTTTTTTAGAAAATATTTTATTTTTTTACTTGGCTGCTTCAGGTCTTACTTGTAGCACACAGGATCGTCGGTGCAACTCACGGATTCTCTGGCTGTGGCTCTCAGGTTTGGTTGACCCATAGCATATAGGATCGTGGAGCTTCCCTGGTGGCTCAGATGGTAAAGAATCTGCCTGCAATACAGGAGACCTGGGTTTGATCCCTGGGTCGGGGAGATCCCCTGGAGAAGGGAACAGCTACCCACTCCAGTATTCTTCCCTGGAGAATCCCAAGGACAGAGGAGCCTGGCTGACTATAGTCCATGGGGTTGCAAAGAATTGAACACAACTGAGCAACTAACACTTTCACTTTTTACTTCATATGGGATCTTAGTTCCTTGACCAGGGAACTAACCTATGTCCCCAGCATTGCAAGGCAGATTGTTAACCACTGGACCACCAGGGAAGTCCCAGGGAATCTTTTCCATGCCTCTCTCCTAGCTTCTGGTGATTTGCTGGCAACTTTGGCATT
This sequence comes from Bos indicus, assembly GCF_029378745.1. NCBI lineage: Eukaryota > Metazoa > Chordata > Mammalia > Artiodactyla > Bovidae > Bos > Bos indicus. The sequence continues at coordinate 13,121,164 of NC_091766.1, read as the reverse complement.
CCCTGGCTTCTGGTAGCCTCACTATGATCTCTGCCTTCATCTTCACATGGTGTTCTGTGTGTGTCTGCCTGTGTCTAAGTTTCTCCTTTCTATAAGGTCGCCAGTCACATTGGATTAGAGACCCACGTTGCCAAAATTCAGCTTCTGTACACTGATATTGGATTAAATCTCGGAGAAAGAGTTTTGGGTGAAGTAGAAGAGAATCTGTCTGCTAATGCATGAAATGTAAGAGATGTGGGTTTGATCCCTGGGTCAGGAAGATCCCTTGGAGAAGGTAATGGCTACCCACTTCGGTATTCTCGCCGGTAGAACCCCATGGACAGAGAAGCCTGGTGGGCCACAGTCCAAGGGGTCACAACATGAGTCAAACATGACTGAGCGTCTGAGGACACAGAAGAGAATAGTTTTATTGCTTTGCTAGGCAAAGGGGCCACAGCAGGCTAATACCCTCAAGACTGTGTGCCCCACCCTGGAGGGAGTAGTGAGGAATCTTAAAGGAGCAGGATGTGATCAGTTCGTAGACATTCTTCTAATTGGTTGGTGATGAGACAATTGGGGGTCAGCACCATCAGCCTTCTGGTTCCAACTGATCTGGGGTCTACATTCACATGGGCAGCAGACAGTTAACTCTCCACCTGGTGGGGATTTCAGTATCTGCAAAACAGCTCAGAGGACATAGTTCAGAATAATGCCTATAGTCTATGAGGAAGAACTTAAGGTCCTTGACTTTGTTCAGTGGCTAAAGCATTATTATTTTGTCTTGCCTGACTGTTTTCCTTTCCTTCTGCATTTTCTCACTTCTCCGGTTAAATTTACTCTTTGACTAAAGTTTTTCTGCAGATAAAAGACAAGCAGAGGACATGGGTAGGGGTCTATTCTGAAAAGGCCTCACAGGTTTCTGCTTGGTTACACCCACCCTACCACAGCATGACTTCATGCATGCATGCCAAGTCACTTCAGTCATGTCCAACTCTTTCTGACCCCATGGACTGTAGCCTGCCAGGCTCCTCTGTCCATGGGATTCTCCAGGCAAGAATACTGGAGTGGGTTGGCATGCCCTCCTCCAGGAGATCTTCCTGACCCAGGGATCGAACCCACATCTCTTACATCTCCTGCATTGGCAGGCGGGTTCTTTACCATTAGCACCACCCGGAAAGCCCATGACCTCATCGTGACTTAACTAATTACATCAGCACCAACCCTATTTCCAAATAATGTCACCATGTGATGTATACTAAGGGTTAGGACTTCACCATAGGAATTTGACATATGTCAAAGGGAGACAATTCACCTTATAACAGAAGGGTCAGGAAATAAGGGTAGCTGAGCTGGGGGTGTGCTGTGGGAAGGGAACTTTCTCCAAGAAGGTAGGGTTACAGATGATCCCTGTTGTCAGAGAGGGTCTTGCATTGACCTGACCTGAGTCAAGGGGTAGGAACCCCAGCCCCAGGTGGTGAGGTTTAAGGCAAAGAATGTCTGAGTGAGGTTGGAGTCTGCCTACTTATGAGCCCCATACCCACATTGCAGAGGGATGTGAAGTGAGATAAAGTAGGAACTTTTACTCCAGTGGTTCTCAGATGGAGGATACCTCAACATCACCTACAGGGCTTATTAAAACACATTTTATGGGGCTTCCCTGGTGGTCCAGTGGTTAAGAATCCACCTTGGAATGCAAGGGACACCAGTTCAATCCCTGGCCCAAGAAGATCCCATGTGCCCAGGAGCGACTGAGACTGCATGCTGCAGCTACTGAGCCCACATGCCGCAACTACTAAAGCCCGTGCTCCCTAGAGCCCGTGCTCCCTAGAGCCTGTGCTCCACCACAAGGGAAGCCACCACAATGAAAAGCCCTCATACCAGAACTAGAGAAAGCCAATGTGCAGCAAATAAGACCCAGCACAGCCAAAAATAGAGTAAATAAATAAATATATATATATATTTTAAAATTTTCTGTAAGTCCATCCATGTCATTTGCAAAGCAGAAATAGACACACAAGACATAGAGAACAAATACATGGGCACAAAGGGGTGGTGCTGATACAACTGGTCAAATTAGTCCAGGAAACCACATTTTGAGGTTCACTGTTTTACAGCCTGGGTCAATGTCTGCTTTATAAACAGAAGCAATCTTAACTCGGCAAACAAAACAGAAAATGAAAACCAATACCTCAATGAATCGATGCCAGCCAGAAAGCCCATAGAGGCCTTCCTCTGAGACATGGTACTGGCAGAAGAATGCCTGGTACTCTATGAGTTTCATAATGAAAGCACCCCCTGAGGATTCTAAGGGTCTTGCCCACATAAAAATCATACCTGTGTGTGAGGGGGTAGAGAGTAGGAAAGAGGTGTTGAAATCCAGATTCTTGGTTCCCACTTACTGAACTCAAATTTCCAGGGAAGAAGGGAGAGATAAACTTGGAGTTTGGGACTGACATATACACAATACTGTATATAAAATACTTCCCTGGTGGCTCAGATGGTAAAGACTCCGTCTGCCAATGCAGGAGACTTGGGTTCGATCCCTGGATTGGGATGACCCCCTGGAGAAGGGAATGGCTATCCACTCCAGTATTCTTGCCTGAAAAACCTCATGGATACAGGAGCCCAGCAGGATACAGCCCATGGGGTTGCAAAGAGTCAGACATGACTGAGAATGTATGCATGCCAACAACGGGCTCTGAAAGGCTGGTAGAACAATGCCTGGTACTCTGTGAATTTAATAATGGAAACATCACCTGGGGATTCTAAGGATCAAGCAGGATCAGAAGATGCAAACTGGGACTTCTCTGGTGGTCCAGTGGTTGGGATTCACTGCCTCCAATGCAGGGGACATGAGTTCAATCCCTGGTTGGGGGAACTGGGATCCCACAGGCCCTGCAGCACAGCCAAAAAAAAAAGTTGCAGCTCTGGGAAGCTATTGGACAAAATTGACTAAGAGTAAAAAGCAGTCTGTGTTGGAAGGACAGGTCAAGCTCAGGAATTGGATGGTGGAATCCATGGCACATGATTCATAATATCCAAAAGGTGGAACCAACTCAAAAGGTGGAACCAACTCATCTGTCTGTTAACAGATGAGATGAATGGATGTGTATAAAATGCATAAAATACAGAGTGAAATATTAGCAGGGCAGCAATGGAGAAATAGACATAGAGAACAGACTTATGGACACGGGGGGAGGAGAGGAGGGAGAGGGTGAGATGTATGGAGAGAGTAACATGAGATGTATGGAGAGAGAAACTTACAACACCATATAAAATAGGTAGCCAATGGGAATTTGCTGTATCACTCAGGGAACTCAAACAGGGGCTCTGTAACAATCTAAAGGGATGAGATGGGAAGGGAGATGGGAGGGAGGTTCAGGAGGAAGGGGACATGGGTGTACCTCTGGCTGATTCTTGTTGATGCTTGACAGAAAACCAGAAAATTCTGCAAAGCAATTATCCTTCAATTAAAAAATTAATTAAAAATAAAATGTACAAAATACAGAATGGAATATTAGTCCTGTAAAAGGAAGAAAATTATGACACAGGCTACAGCATGAGGACATTATGCTGAGTGAAATAATTCAGACATGAAAGGACAAATATTATATAATTCAAATTATAGGAGGTTCATAGAAGAGTCAAATTCACAGAGATTAAAAGGCAGGATGGTGGGTGCCGGGGGCTAGGGGAGGAGGATGGAAAGTTACTGTTTAATGGGGACAGAGTTTCAGTTTGGGGAGATGGCATGCACCTGGAGATGGACGGTGGTAATGGTTGCACAGCTACATGAATGTACTTAATGCCATGAACTGTGTACCTAAAAAAGATCGACAGCAAATTTCATGTTGTATGGATCTTACCACAATTTAAAAATAAATAAATAAAAAGGAATAAACCCAGTGCCTGCGCCCCAGACAAGACAAAATATTAGCTTTTATTGAGAATGTGGACACCATTTGTTATTAACACCTGGGTTTGACATGGTGCTGACTCAATGAGCATGAACTGTCCTGAAAGCATGCTGGTGATTATGTGTGTGTGTTAGTCACTCAGTCATGTCCAATTCTTTGCGACCCCAAGAACTGCAGCCCACCAGGCTCCCTTGTCCATGAGATTCTCCAGTCAAGAACACTGGAGTGGGTAGCCATTCCCTTCTTCAGGGGGTTTTCCCAACCCAGGGACTGAACCTGGGTCTCCTGCATCGCAGGCGGATTACCATCTGAGCCATCAGAGAAGTCCTGATGATTATTATAGACTAAAATCACTTGCTTTGTGCTGGGATTTGTGCTAAGCCTTTGCCCCATAAGTCCTGGTAACAACCCTCTGAAATAAGTGGTGTTATTCGTAGCTCTAATTTACCAAAAGGGAAACTCAGACACACAGATATTGAATGCTTTGTCCAGGCCACACAAGATTCACACCCAGAATTGATAGCATAGTCCCCCGTGTGTGTGCACTCAGTCACTTCAGTCCTGTCCAACTCTGCGCAACCCCACAGACTGTAGCCCCCCAGGCTCCTCTGTCCTTGGAATTCTCCAGGCAAGAATACTGAAATGGGTTGCCATTTCCTCCTCCAGGGGATCTTCCCAACCCAGGGATTGAACCTGTGTCTTCTACACTACAGGTGGATTCTTGAACTGCTGAGCCAGTGGGGAAGCCCAGAAGAGTTTGCTATGTCACTATAAAATTATAACAATAAACTAACGATCTCAGACTTCCTGGAACTCTTAGACTGGCTATGTAAATTATAAAAAAAAAGTAGGATGTGACATGCACATGTTGGGGAAATATAATTAAAAACAATGAAACTACAAGCATTAATATGGTGCACTTCACAGGCAATTTGCTGAGAGATTGCCAGACGGAAAGAAAGTTTACCCTTTTCCACAGCGGAGCTGCTACAACCTATTACACACATATTTACAAGATAAAGGATAATTCATCCTCAAATCAGAGGACTTGACAGCACCATTTATCATAGCCAGGTCATCTGAGATTCACCCTGGGAATTGGAGTGACCATTGGTGTTGGCTAATTGGCTTTGTTCACAACAAAACCAAATTTCTCATCTCTCTGTGATGGAGGTAGTTTTGCAACTTAGAGCAAGGCCCTGGCTAAAGTTAGCCTCCTGCCCTCCCACAGAAACTGGGAGATTGGGAAACTTAAGTCTAATTTTTCTTTTTTATTTGTCCTTTCACAGACAAGCCCTGGATGTAGAGTCAAAGGGAGCAGAGAGAAGAGGTTGGGGTGGGGTTTTTTGTTATTGAGAGGATTACAAAGAATTCACAAGAACTGGATCTTTATTTGCTTGATTATTTAGTTTTGTCTTTGGGCTTTCCTGGTGGCTCAGACCGTAAAGAATTTGCCTGCAGTGAAGGACACCGGGGTTCAATCCTTGGGTCTGGAAGATCCCCTGGAGAAAGGAATGGCTACTCACTCCAGTATTCTTGCCTGGAGAATTCCATGGACAGAGGAGCCAATCTTCGTTGCTGCACGTGGGCTTTCTTGAATTGTGGCAAGCAGAGCTACTCACTAGTTGCCATGTGTAGGCTTCTCATCGCAGCGGCTTCTCTTGTGGCGGAGTACAGACTCTAGAACGCTCAGGCTTCAGTAGCTGTGGCACATGGACTAAGTGGCTCCGAGTCATGTAGAATCTTCCCGGACCCACAAGATTCTATGTGCCTTCTCCTGCATTGACAGGCTGATTCTCATCCGTTGCACCACCAGGGAAGTCCAAGAACTGGGTGTTAATAGGAACAAGAATGATAAGGGCCTGTGGTGAGGGCTATTGAGGCATGAATAAAGACCAAGAGGGATTGAAAGCCCATCTCCCATTCCCCTGCTTATGCTCCCAGACTCCTCTTCTCAGGGTAAAATCCTTACTCCCCATGTGGCCTAAAACCACTGCTTTCTGCCCCTGCCTTTTAGCCCCTTCCTCTAGCTACACTGGCCTCTGCTGTTTCTGAATAAGTTGGGGCCCCAGGGCCTTTGCATTTGCTATTTGCTCTTCCCCGAGTATTCTCTCTGTTGCTGTCCCCAAGGCTGGCTCCTTTTCATCATTCACAGTGTGACCAGCTCCTCTTAGAAAAAGAAATCAGGAAATACTCTGTTTTAGAATCCCCAGAGCATTGAAATTCCTGAAAATACTTTGCTGAATAATTGTTTCCCTGCCTAGACTATATGTTTCATGACAGTGGCACCCATATGGAGCCCCACAGCCTAGATTGGAATTCCAGCTCAGATGTGTGGCATAGTGACTCTCGGAACCTCTGTTTCTTCCTCCATAAGAAGGGGAACATAGGAGAGTTCCATTAAGGGTTAAATAAATAACTCTTAGAACATGAAGGGGACACTGAATAGAGACTATGTGTACAAGTGTTTGCAGGTTTTGGTGTTATTATAGCAATAATAATTTAATCCTTAGGTTCTAGCATAGAATTTAGCCTACACTAGACACAGTACATATTTATTGGATGGATACACAGATGGGCTGCAGGGTTTTGAGCAGAGAAGAAAAGTGACAAGCCTTTTCTGAGCTCTAGATGTGGCTTATAACAAAACAGAGAGCCTGGCTGGGGGCTGGTAGCATAGTTCGCCAGCCTCCAAGCTCCCTACTTCAGAGCTCATTGCGTGCATGTCTGCTCAACAGTGTCTGACTCTCTGGATCCCCATGGACTCTACCTGCCAGGTTCCTCTGGCCATGGGGTTTTCCAGGCAAGAATACTGGAGTGGGTTACAATGCCCTCCTTCAGGGGATCTTCCCAACCCAGGGATCGCACCCACATCTCTTATATCTCCTGCTTTGGCAGGTGGATTCTTTACCACTAGTGCCACTGGGGAAGCCCCTTTCGGAGCTCAAATGTCAGATAAAACAAATGGGAGAGAAATGAGATAAGTAAACGTGGTCATGCCTGTCTTTGAGGAAGTGGAATCATTCAAACCAAGTTTCATTTTAATTTTTAAAAATATTTTTATTTATTTATTTGGCTAGCTGTGGTATGTGGGATTTTGTTTCCAGACCAGGAATGGAACCCGTGCCCCCTGCATTGGAAGCATGGAATCTTAACCACTGGACCACCAGGGAAATCCCTCAAGTAGTCACTTAGTCATGTCTCTTTGCCTGACTATTTTTGATCCAATGGATTGTAGCCCACCAGGTCCCATTCCCTTCTCCAGAGGATCTTCCCAATCCAGGGACCACACCTGGAACTCCTGCATTGCAGGCAGATTCTTTACCATCTGAGCCACAGCGAAGTCCCCCAAGTTTCTTTTTAACTCAGTTCCAAGCAGCCCCAGGAGAGAGCACAGCCCTTGACTCAAAGCCAGAACATTTCTATCTTCAAGTTTCTATTTGTTCCAACTCTTTTTTTTTTTTTGCTCTCTGCAATCTTTGAAAGAAGAATAGAAGTGCAAAGCAGAGGACACCTCCCACCCACCCCATCAATATTGCTTTATTGTTTCTTCCCCCATGGTTGCTTTCGTGTTCTCACAGAAGGAAGTTATCTGGAGGTTTCCTTCTGTGCTGTAAGCCTCATGACTGATCCTGTTTGGTGAGGATTAAAGAATGTCAGAACTGCTCTGCTCAAGTCTCCCCAAGGCTTGCCAGGAAGTCATTCATAGATTCCAGGCCTCCCAGCGGTTTCAGAGCTTAAATGTCAGTGAAAATGAAGAGAGAACAGAAGGGCGTAAATGAGAGCTTATGCTCTTCCCCTTCCTACCTTCTACTCTGGGTGACACATGTGAGGAGCGGAAGATTTAAGAGGAGAGATGAAGCGAGAAAAAGAGAAAGAGAGATGGCAGGCAGGAGGTGGGGAGAGAGAGAGAAAGCTAGGTGCCTGTTTTTCTGCATTTCTGTTCACAGCGGACTTAAGTTTGTTTCTTTGTTGAAAGAATTTGAGGAAAAGCAAGGAGGTTAAGAAAATTAAGTATTTAGGCAAGTATCGGTTCAGAGGGAGAGCGGGCAGACAGGTGAGGAGTTGCTGCCCTGGTTTTCTTGGTGGAGAGGCAGGTATGAGGAGCATACAAATGAAGGGGAAGGAAGAGTGTGGGGGTCGTCTTCCCAGGTTTTCATCCCAGCTCCACTTTCCCACCGGGAGGAGAGATTTTTGCCCTTATTTGGCTTAGATCAGAGGTGTCGTGCCGTCTCACGCTTGTTGGTCTGCAAGGCTAATTTTATTGTTGTTTTAGTCACTAAGTTGTGTCCGACTCTTTGTGACCCCATGGACCATAGCCCACCAGGCTTCTCTGTCCAAGGGATTTCTCAGGCAAGAAGACTGGAGTGGGTTGCTATTCTCTTCTCTAGCGGATCTTCAAACCCGCATCTCCTGCATTGGCAGGCGGATTCTTTACCTCTGAGCCACCCGGGAAACCCAAACAATTGTATTGTAATGAGAGCATAATGAACAAGAGGTTACTTTCAGATGCAGGAGATTCCTGCCTTTCCCCACCTGTCTGTGTCCGCTTCCAGAGCGGAAATGCTAATCACCCAAAATGTGTGGTTTCCAGTCAGTCTGGAGGCTCCTGCTTTCCTTTGTCTGCCTGTGGACCCCACTGTTTCCCGGTGGGATTTCCTGCCACCTGGTCCCTACCCCCTTTCTCTGCCCATCCCTAGCTCCCGGCCTGCTGTAACATTTCTGTCCCATCTATCGAGTGCCTGCTTTGTCACTGTCACTGTTGCAGAAACCAGTACTCGAGAAAGCAAGCACCACACTCGGAGAGTTGCAGAACTCAGGTTTATTACACCGGCGGCCCAGAGGAGTTAACACTCCAAGCTCTGAGCCCAGAACAAAGAGGTTACAGAGTTTTTATAGACAGACTACAGTGGGCAACACTGACTGTTAATAGGCTGGTTTAAACCCAGGGGTTTCCTGCTCAGTCAGGATGGGGAAGGAGATGCCTGACCTTTACATGGACAGGCGTGATTAAGCAGGTTTGCAGGGGCTGGGCAATTGCAAAGAGCAGGACAAGGGCAAGTAAGATAAGCTCCAGTTCTCCACTTTCCGAGACTACATGACCTACGTGACCCAGACTTTGCAAGGGGCAAGCTGAGTTACAGAGGCAGAAGGAGCAGGAAGTTATATAAAAGTTAAACTCTTCCTCTTCATCACAAAACAGAGCACTTGGACATGCAACAGACGTTTATTGCATGAAGGATCAAATCGGCATTTGAAATGAGGCATTCAAATTGAGGGTGCTCAAGCATACTGAATGCCTGGAAACTTTCAAAACAATTCTACGTCACCACTCCACCCCAGATTGGTATTTTTCTTTAAAAAAAAAAAGCTTTCACAGGACTCAGCCCTGTGCTCTGTGAAGACCTAGTTGGGGGGAGGGGGGTGGAGGTAGGAGGGAGGCTCAAGAGGGAGGGAATATATGTATACATATATTGATTCACTTTGTACAGCAGAAATTAACACAGCATTGTAAAGCAATTATACTCCTTTTTTTTTAAGGATAATTTTCACACTGTTAAAAAAAAAAAAAAGAACAAGCTTTCACAGGAGATTTTAATGAATGGCAAAGACGGAGAACAATCGATTGAAATAAAAAGCCACACTGCTTGTGGGATTGAACCCGGACTCTCAGCAGTGAGAGCAGGGAGTCCTAACCACTGAACCACCAGGGAATTAAAACCAAAAGTTTTGAAATGATGGCCTAGGGCTTGACTCAAGCCCAAGGATGACATGTTTGTTTTGCTGCAAAGTGTCTCAAAAATATTTTCATTCCTTGATGTTTCAAAATCCAGTAGTTCATAAAGTTTCCAGGTTTCCAACTTTCTTTTTTAAAGTTTGAAATTTCAGCCATCATAGGGGTACCTCCCAGCAGAAGCAGAGCAACACCTGTTCCTTTAAATGGAGCAGGAGGAGGTTTTCAATTTGCTAGAGTCCCCACCACTTGCAGGAGGAGAAGGGGACAACAGAGGCTGAGATGGTTGGATGGCATCTTCGACTCAATGGACATGAGTTTGGGAGATGGTGAAGGACAGGGAAGCCTGGCATGCTGCAGTCCATGAGGTCGCAAAGAGTCGGACACGATTGAATGACTGGACAACAAGCACTACCGCTTGCTATTGCTTCCAAGATGCTGAGTGGAGGGACCCAATTCTCCTTTTCACAGTGGCACTGCTGGTTCTTATAAAATTTAGCAGAAGGTGATACATTAATCTAAGACTTAGCATCTCCAAATCAAGTGGGAAGTGAGGGTCTCATATTCCCAGGAATATGGGAAGAAGTATTTCTTTACAGAAGTCAAGATTATTCCTCTGCATTTGTTATATAAAGAATGTTTGGGGGCAGCCCTTCCCAACCTTTTCAGCACTAGGGGCTGATTTCATGGAAGACAATTTTCCCATGGGCCAGGGAGGATGGGGAGGATGGTTTCAGGATGATTCAAGCTCATTACCTTTGTTGTGTACTTTGTTTCTAATCTAACGCTGCCACTCATGTAACTGGAAGTACCAGTCTGTGGTCTGGAGGTTGGGGATCCCTGCTTTTGGGAGTTCCCTGGAGGTCCAGTGGTTAGGACTTGGTGCTTTCACTGCCGGGGCCCAAGTTCAATCCCTTATCAGGGAACTAAGATTCCCTGTAAACTGAGCAGCATAGCCAAAAAAAAAAAAAAAAAAATGCTTTTCTTACAGCCAGTTTGTTCAATCACAGACACTATGTCAGGAGGTGAAGTGTGGTAGTTGAGGAAAGGGTCCCAAAGTGTACTTCTCAATATGATAGCCTCTAGTCACATGTCAATGTTTTTATTTGATTTAACAAAAATCCCGGATTTTGGAAGTTCTGTTTAGGGTTTCCCTGATAGTTCAGTTGGTAAAGAATCTGCCTGCAATGCAGGAGACCCGGTTCAATTCCTGGGTTGGGAAGATCCTCTGAAGAAGGGATAGGTTACCCACTCCAGTATTCTTGGGCTTCCCTTGTGGCTCAGCTGGCAAAGAATCCACCTGCAATGCAGGAGACCTGGGTTTGATCCCTGGGTTGGGAAGATCCCCTGGAGAAGGGAAAGGCTACACACTCCAATATTCTGGCCTGGAGAATTCCATGGACTGTATAGTCCATGGGGTCGCAAAGAGTCGGACATGACTGAGGGATTTTCAGTTTTCACTTCAGATAAAAATAACAGTTAAGTGCCTAAGCCATAGTAGCCACTTTTTTTTTAAGATTTTTTTTTATGTGGATCATTTTTAAAGTTTTTATCGAATTTGTTACAATATTGTTTCTGTTTTATGTTTTTATGTTTCGGTTTTTCGGCCTCAAAACATGTGGGATCTTAGCTACCTGATCAGGGATTGAACTGGCACTCCCTGCATTGGAAGGCAAAGTCCCATATTATACAATTATGTATTACTATATAGAATTATATTACAAACTTATTATTATAATTATATGATAACATAACATTAATTAACATCTTTTAAACATTAACATTTTATTTATTGTACTGTGAATTATGTATTGTTATATATTATTTTTAATATATTCTATATAATTATAATTATATAATCTATTATATATATATATAACATTAGCATCCATTATTAACATAAAAATTATTATTTATTTTACTATAATAATTGTTACTAGACCTCCGTAGTCCAGATAAGCTTCCCATCTCCTTTAAATCTTCATTCATAAAGTACCTCATTTGTAAAGTACATGTTATCCACTCTGTACTACATATGAAGAAACTGAAGCTCAGAGAGGTTTTGTCATTTGCTCATTCAACAGGTCAACAACATTCACAGGTATAACTGGGATACAGTCCAAGACTGTTCAATTGCGATAAGCACCAGCCTGAGGATTTGGAGGCTTCCTTTAGGGGGCAATGTAGTTCTTTAAAAAGCATCTAATTTGAGACAGCCTGCCCTTTCGCTTAAACCAGTCAAAATGTGTGTGTGTGTACTCAGTCACATTGTACTCTGCGACCCCATGGACTGTAGCCTGCCTCACTCCACTGTCTAAGGGATTCTTCAGGCAAGAATACTGGAGTGGTTAACCCTTCACCTCTCCAGGGAATCTTCCCAACCCAGGGATGAAACCCTCATCTCTTGTATTAGCAGACAGATTCTTTACCACTGTGCCAGCTGAGAAGCCCCCATGCTAGTCAAAATAGCAGCCCACACCTATGTAGCAAAACCATGTGCTGGAACCATCGCCCATGGTCTTTGTCACAAAGTCCTTATGAGAATGTTTTGAGGAAGATTTTATTATCGTCATTGCCACTTTACAGATGAAGAAACTGTGGCTCAGAGAAGCCCATACAGCTGACTGGTGGTAGAATTGAAATGGCATAGCTGTTATGATTATTGATTATATACATCATTATAATTATTAGCCATATTTATTTTTATTTATTTGGCTGCACCAGGTCTTGGTTGCAACATGCAGGATCTTCACTATTTGCTGCAATATGTGGAAAATCTTTAGTTATGGCATGTAAGATCTAGTTGCCTGACCAGGAATGGAACCCAGACTCCCTGCATTGGGAGCGTGGATTCTGAGCCACTGGACCACCAGGGAAGTCACTGTTAATTGTATTTAGATAAGAATTATTATTGCAATAGTTCATTTCCCCATTTGCTTGATATTTACAGTGTGACTCATTGTGTTGAGAGCTTTACATTAATAATCTCACTTAATACTCTCAACAGCCATATGATAGCAGGATTTCTACCTGTGTGGGTTTGGTAGTTGAGGTAACCGAGGCTCAGAAGGATTAAACAACTTGCCAAGAGACACCTTTTGCCAAGGTGACAAAGGTAGGGTCTGAAGGTCCTGGGGTGGTGAGGCAGGGGTTCCAGATCCACATCCCTCTTCTGCAGGAGATGAAAGATAAGGGAGGACGTTGTGGGATGGCTAAGAGGAGGGGAAGGGCTTCGAAGGTGACTCAGTGGTAAAGAATCCGCCTGCCAATGCAGTAGACATGGGTTTGATCCCTGGATCAGGAAGACTCCCATGGAGAAGGAAGTGACAACCCAATCCAGTATTCTTGCCTAGAAAACCCCATGGACAGAGGAGCCTCGCGGGCTTCAGTCCATGAAGTGGCAAAAGAATCAGACATGACTTAGCGACTATACAACAAGAAGAAAAGGAAGGGAAATATATGTCTGAGGTGAGGGGGAGAGAGAAGACAGGAGAGAAGGATTTGAGAAGAAGGTTTTTCCCATCACTTACTCATGTCACCTACATTCACTGAGCACCTACTGTGTGGTAGGCACCGCACTGGAAATACAGTGATAAGCAAAATGGACCTTGCAGGGGCTGTCCTAGAGCTGAGAAAGGGCTGGGACAAAGAAGCAAGGAAATGTATCACATCTTGTTGTACTAATGCTGTGAGAAGAAAGAGAAGAGATGGTAGGTGATAGGCATTGCGGGGTAAGGGTGGGTCTTGAAGAGGCGACATCTGAAAGGAGGACTCACAGGGGTGAGAATGGAGTCATATATGTCGTGGTCTGTGTGTGGGATGGAAAAGAATTTCCAGGCATGAGACAGAACAAGAGTTAGTTTGTTAGAACAGGAGATGATGTTAGAACAGCAGGCCAGCTCAGGGAGAGTCTACCTCTTTCGTGGGCCAATAGCCAATTTTTATAGCCTTAAGACAAAATTCCTGCTGGGACGGTGGCATTAGGTGATTGGTTAGGATGTTGTAGAGTCGTGTGTGTGTGTGTGTCTGTGTGTGTGTTCAGTTCTATCTGATTGCAGTCTCATGGACTGTAGCCCATCAGGCTCCTCTGTCTATGGAATTTTCCAGGCAAGAATACTGGAGTGGGTTGCCATTTCCTTTTCCAGGGAATTTTCCCGACCCAGGGATCTAATCCACATCTCTTGTGTCTCCTACAATGACAGGTGGATTCTTTACTATTAGTGCCACCTGGGAGGCCCATTTTACAGTGGTTAATATATATGGAGTCAGGGAGCTGGCTGGTTTAGGTTGGGGGGTTCACGGCATTGGTTGCTACGGGACTCCATCAGTTCTGAAGATGACCTTGATACAGGGCTCCACCTGTGACCTTGGTGTGCATGTGTACATGTGTGCATGTGTACTAAGTCACTTCAGCTGCGTCTATGTGACCTTATGGACTATAGCTCACTAGGCTCCTGTGTCCATGGGATTCTCCAGGCAAGAGTACTAGAGTGGGTGGCTGTGCCCTCCTCCAGGGGTTCTTCCAGACCCAGGGATCAAACCCTCATCTCTTATATCTAACTCGCATTGGCAGCCAGTTTCTTTACCACTAGCACCACCTGGGAAGCCCAAGACCTTGATATAGGTCTCCACAATGTGGATATTTGGCAAAAAAAATGATGTTCCAGGCGTTGGGAACAAGTGCAAGGGCCCTGAGGCAGAAGTGAGTCTGGAAAGTGAGAAAGATAACTACAGCTCCCCTTTACTGAGTGCTCATTATGGTTGGGCCGTGCACAGGAAGATATTAATGCATGTAATGCCCTCTCTAGCCCAACAGTGTGGTAGCCATGCTTACCTGCATTTTCCAGATGAGTTAACTGAGTCAGAGCACATAAGAAATGTATCCAAGTTAACAGCCTCTTTCTGGTTTAACGAAACAGACACGATCTTCTTGTTCCTGGAGCTGAAATTCTGGAAGCAGGTACGGACATTAAACAAAGATGCAAGGGCTTCCCTGGTGGTCCAGTAACTAAGACTCCTGTGCCCCCAGTGCGTGGGGCCGGTGTTCGATCCTTGGTCAGGGAACTAGATCCCGCATGCCATAACTGAGAGTTCACACGCTGCAACTAAAGATCACACGGGCCACGACAAAGACCTGGCACAGCCAAATAAATAAATATTTTTAAAAGATGCAAAATATAGAATATCAGGTAGAACTTTTTATCTGAGTAACAGGAAAAAAGTGGAATGAAACCAGCCGGGAATGTATTTGAAGCGGATGGGTTGGAAATAGAATCACAGAGTCACTGGATTTCTGGTATCTCTTGTCTTAAAGTCTTCCGTTGGTGGGTTCAAGCTCCTGCCTGGAGGGAGGAAATGACCGATCTAGTCCTTAGAGTGAAGGCTGTTTTCCACCTGGGTACCTTGATTGAGGTCTCTGAAATTGAAATATCCTTTCTTTCCAGTCCTGAACCAACTTCTCAGCTTGGTGGGAGCAGCTTTCTCTCTCTCTCTCTCTCTCTCTCTCTCCGTCTCTTGACAGCTTGCCTGGCACCCCTGGGCTCCTCTCTGATGCATCTTGTGGTTTTTTGTGGCTGCATCAGCAACGTGGATCTATTTTGCCACAGCGGTGCCGTCCACTAAGGTAGCCGCTAGTTTCCCATGGCTACTGAGCACTTGATATGTAGTTGGTCCAAAATGAACATAAGATGAAGCCTTAGTTTAACAATAAAATAGAATAAGAGAATGCAAGATTTCTCATTACTGTTTTTCAACATTGATTATAAGTCAAAAATGTTGGGTTCAATAAAACACATAGTTAGAACTAATATCATCTGTTTCTCCTTTAAAACTATTTATTTGTTAATTTTTTTGGCTTCTCTGAGTCTTAGTTATGGCATGGAGCAACTTTTAGTTGTGGCTTGTGGTATCTAGCTCCCTGACTGGGCATGGAACCTGGGCCCCCTGCACTGGGAATACAGAGTCTTAGCCACTGGACCACCAGGGAAGTCCCCATTTATACTTTTATTTTAAAGCATAGATGATAGTGATAAAGGTTCTCTCCTTAAGCAAACTTTAGTCAGGCTCTTTTGAGTCTTTTTAATTAATTAATTTATTTGACTGCTCCAGGTCTTAGTTGCAACACGTGGGATCTTTAGTTTCAGCCTTCAAACTCTTAGCTATGGTGTGTGGGATCTAGTTCCCTGATGAGGGCTTGAACTTCAGTCTCCTGCATTGGGAGTGGGGAGTGTTATCTACTGGACCATTAGGGAAGTCCCTAAGTCATCTTTTTTTTTTTTTAAATAATTTATTTATTTTATTTTTGGTTATGCTGGGTCTTCATTGCTGTGCCTGGCTTTCTCTAGTTGTGGAGAGCAGGGCCTACACCCTAGCTGAGATACGTGGGCTTCTCATTGTGGTAACTTCTCTTGTTGCAGAGAACAAGCTCTGAGATGCAGAGGCTTCAGTTCTTGTGGCACGTGGGCTCAGTAGTTGTGGCTCCTGGGCTGTACAGCACAGGCTCAAGAGTTCCGGCACATCTGTGCTAGTTGCCCTCCAGCAAGTGGGATCTTCCCAGCCCAGGAATCAAACCTCTGTCCCCTGCATTGGCAGGGGGATTCTTATCTGAATCTTCTTATTGAGTAGACCTTGAACTTGGCTTTCTGTTTCCATTCTGTCCTTGTTAAGGCTGCCTAGCCCAGTCTTGGCAAAACTCTGACCAAGGTGATTTATCAAGAATCCACTCATCCATATAACTGATCATTCCTGAATATCTGGTCAACTTCCTGATCCCTCACTTTTGTTGTACAAATCTTTGACCTGCTGCTGCTACTGCTGTTAAGTTGCTTCAGTCGTGTCCAACCCTGTGCGACCCCATAGATGGCAGCCCATCAGGCTGCCCCATCCCTGGGATTCTCCAGGCAAGAACACTGGAGTGGGTTGCCATTTCCTTCTCCTATGCATGAAAGTGAAAAGTGAAAGTGAAGTCACTCAGTTGTGTCCGACTCTTAGAGACCTCATGGACTGCAGCCTACCAGGCTCCTCCGTCCATGGGATTTTCCAGGCAAGAGTACTGGAGTGGGGTGCCATTGCCTTCTCCGAATCTTTGACCTACCTTTAGCAAGAATCCTGGTAAGTCAGTTAAACAAGAAACCCCCGACCTTTGACATCTCCTCAGTGATTTTTCATGCATGGACCCCCCTCACCCGTCTCCTTGGGTATAAATCCCCACTTGAAAGAGATGGGAATACCAGACCACCTGACCTGACTCTCAAGAAACCTGTATACAGGTCAGGAAGCAACAGTTAGAACTGGACATGGAACAATAGACTGGTTCCAAATAGGAAAAGGAGTACATTGAGGCTGTATATTGTCACCCTGCTTATTTAACTTATATGCAGAGTACATCACGAGAAACGCTGGGCTGGATGAAGCACAAGCTGAAATCAAGATTGGCAGGAGAAATGTCAATAACCTCAGATATGCAGATGACACCACCCTTATGGCAGAAAGTAAAGAAGAACTAAAAATCCTCTTGATGAAAGTGAAAGAGGAGAGTGAAAAGTTGGCTTAAAGCTTAACATTCAGAAAACTAAGGTCATGGTGTTAGGTAGTTAGAATAGGAAACAGGAATCCAGAATGGTGGTGGCTAAAAGACAAGGAAGGGAAAAGGCCACAAAAATAGAACACAGGAAGGTCCGAGGACCGGAGTGAGGACCTCAGATAGAACAAACAACACTCCTGGCTAGCCCAATTTACATAGGGCAGGCCCAGGGGGAGAAAAAACATATAAAAAAGAGGAGCCAAAGGGCTGGGGGTCTTTCTCTCTCTCTCCCGCATGCTGGGGCGCTCTTCTCTTCGCGTCTTTGGGTTGACATGCCCTCAAGTCTTGAGGATGGATTTTCCTGCTATTATCTAAATAAAATAGAGATGTAACACTGAGCTGTAACACTGATTTGTCTAAGAGCTATAACACGGTCCGTTCGAGACCTGAGAGCTATAACACGGTCTGTCCAAGACCCGAGAGCTGTGACACTCAGGGCTTTAAGGTCCGTCACTCCAAATCTTTGTTGTGATGAGACAGAACAGAGGAGCATACACTCGCCTGACAATGGCATCCAGTCCCATCACTTCATGGAAAATAGATGGGGAAACAGTGGAAACAGTGTCAGACTTTATTTTTCTGGGCTCCAAAATCATTGCGGATGGTGATTGCAGCCATGACATTAAAAGACGCTTGCTCCTTGGAAGGAAAGTAATGAACAACCTAGATAGCACATTAAAAAGCAGAGACATTACTTTGCCAACAAAGGTCCGTCTAGTCAAGGCTATGGTTTTTCCAGTGGTCATGTATGGACGTGAGAGTTGGACTATAAAGAAAGCTGAGCCCCGAAGAGTTGATGCTTTTGAACTGTGGTGTTGGAGAAAACTCTTGAGAGTCCCTTGGACTGCAAGGAGATCCAACCAGCCCATCCTAAAGGAGATCAGTCCTGGGTGTTCCTGATGTTGAAGCTGAAACTCCAATACTTTGGCCACCTGATGCGAAGAACTGACTCATTTGAAAAGACCCTGATGCTGGGAAAGATTGAGGGCAGAAGGAGAAGGGGACGACAGAGGATGAGATGGCTTGATGGCATCACTGACTCAATGGACATGGGTTTGGGTGGACTCCGGGAGTTGATGACGGACAGGGAGGTCTGGTGTGCTGCGGTTCATGGGGTCACAAAGAGTCAGACACGACTGAGCGACTGAACTGACTGACTGGCTTTCCTAATTGTATTCTGAGTTAACACTGACCTCTC
The DNA here is from genome assembly GCF_029378745.1 of Bos indicus. Lineage (NCBI taxonomy): Eukaryota > Metazoa > Chordata > Mammalia > Artiodactyla > Bovidae > Bos > Bos indicus. The sequence continues at coordinate 13,102,754 of NC_091766.1, read as the reverse complement.
TTTTTGTTGTTGTTGTTCAGTCGCTATGTCATGTCCGACTCTTTGAGACCCCATGGACTGCAGCATGCCAGGCTGCCCTGTCCTCCACTCTCTTCTGGAGTTTGCTCAGATTCCTGTTCATGGAGTTGATGATGCCATCTAACCATCTCATCTTGATCTCTGATCTCTCACGTCTATTTTAATTCTTCCATGGCAACAGTTTTAAATAAAGTAGTCCTCATCATTAAAAAAAAAAAAATCTACTCTCAGAATTTCTTTTTCTTTTTTAAAGAAATACTTATTTGCTTATTTGGCTGCCTCCTGTCTTAGTTGTAACACACAGTATCTTCACTGTGCCATGCAGGATCTTTTGCTGCGGTGCACAGACTTTGTAGTTGTGTCGCAAGGGCTCAGAGCACACAGGCTCAGCAGTTGCAGCTGTGAAATTAAAATATCTCCTGCCATATTAATCAACATATTAATCAATCAATGTCACAGCCATTAATGATTTCTGGCCTCCAAAAGTGAATGAGGGCTCCCAAAACTGATCCAGCAGATGCTGCCATCACCCAACGGTGATTGCTGAGGAGCTGGGAGAATGCAAGAAGCAAGGTGAATGAGGAAGCAGATAGCTGAGGTGCATATGAAAGGAATGAATTCAGTGAGTCCAGAGGCTTACATCTTCCCATACATAAAATGCTAAATTCCTTCACTTGATACCGGATCTCTGAGGATCAGACTGTCTTCTCCCTTTGTTGCAAACTGGCCTGACTTTCCCGCCTCCCTCCTTGGAGCAATTTTCTCAGAGCTACAGAGATGCTGTCTCGCAGGCTCAGAGTCCTAAACATTCCCACCAAATAAAATAATTCTCTACTTTCAGTTTGTGACTATATTTTTTAGTCAAGATAGCACACAAGCTTAATTGCTCCACAGACTGTGGGATCCTAGTTCCCTGACCAGGGATCGAACCCTCATCCCCTGCATTGCAAGATGGACTCAACCACTAGACCACCAGGGAAGTCTCACACTTCACCATTTTAACAATTGTTAGAATATTTTTTTCTTTTAACAGTAGGAGATTTTAAATTATCATTGCGGCTTGCATTTGTGGCTCATATTTCTAGAGAACAGCACTGCCTTGAAGGCGGCACAGTATCTTCCCCTCCTACCCTCAGGCAGATTTTCCCAGACCTACTTTCATTGCTGACTATGAGCTTTAGTTTCTCCTTTCCATTCATCAGTATACCTCTCCAGTCTGCTTAGCATCCCTTAGTAATGGTAATGGCTGGCACACCTGTTTTTGAAAGGTTACTCATTCATTCATTTGTTCCTCCCTTCATTTATTCTGGGCTTCCCTGGTGGCTCAGAGGTTAAAGCGTCTGCCTCCAATGCGGGAGACCCAGGTTTGATCCCCAGGTTGGGAAGATCCTCTGGAGAAGGAAATGGTAAACTGCCGGGGTCCAGTCCCGGCTTATCCAGGGTATTCGAAGGGGAGACGGCTTCGGCGAGGATCAGGATACAATAGCTTCAATTAGACATTAATTAGAGATGTAAAGAGTAATAGAATGAGGATAGCTCAGTAGGAAAATTCAGTGGAGAAAAGAGGCTGAGTAGCTTGGTTTACGCGGGAGACCAATAAAACTTCAAGACAAGAATCTTGCACCACTTACGTAGGCCGCAGGCGTCCTTCTGTTCTCCCGAAGGAGAGGAGACACTGAGGCCTCCCCAGTCGGATCTTAGAAGCCCAGGCATAATTAGTAAGCATGGCGGGTTCTGTGCTCCAGATGGAGACTCAGCCAGAGTTTGAGAGAGAGAGAGACATGGGGAGACCAGTATTTCGAGGAACTGATCCCAATTCTTTATTTTCCAGAGTCTGTTTTTATACACTGAGATGTTATACAGGAGTCACGGGGGACAGCAGTCCTGACTTTTATTAAAGTCAGGTGCTTCACACAAATGTATACAGAGTTCTTAGGGGTGTTGCATGATCTTCTGGCCAGGGGGGCCTGCTGACAATTTACAACCCTCTCCTTGTGACAATGGTCAGTCAACCAGAACACTTTTTTCTCCAAGGGTGATTATTCTTAAAACAGATGCCACCCAAATAAAGTTACATTCCTATAGGGTGAGGGTGTAGTGGGTATTAGTTAAGGAAAGAATTTACTTAGCCTAAGGTCTAACGTGATTAATATCAAAGGTTAATACTTATTTCTTCTATATATTCATTAATGTGTGTAAGGGCAGGGGATGTGGAGTCTTAGCAACAAACATCGGCTCAACAAATGAAAAACCCTTCACCAATACAATTTCTTTCTTTTTTTTTTTTAAACTTTACAATATTGTATTAGTTTTGCCAAATATCGAAATGAATCCGCCACAGGTATACATGTGTTCCCCATCCTGAACCCTCCTCCCTCCTCCCTCCCCATACCATTCCTCTGGGTCGTCCCAGTGCACCAGCCCCAAGCATCCAGTATCGTGCATTGAACCTGGACTGGTGACTCGTTTCATACATGATATTATACATGTTTCAATGCCATTCTCCCAAATCTTCCCACCCTCTCCCTCTCCCACAGAGTCCATAAGACTGATCTATACATCAGTGTCTCTTTTGCTGTTTCGTACACAGGGTTATTGTTACCATCTTTCTAAATTCCATATATATGCGTTAGTATACTGTATTGGTGTTTTTCTTTCTGGCTTACTTCACTCTGTATAATAGGCTCCAGTTTCATCCACCTCATTAGAACTGATTCAGATGTATTCTTTTTAATGGCTGAATAATACTCCATTGTGTATATGTACCACAGCTTTCTTATCCATTCATCTGCTGATGGACATCTAGGTTGCTTCCATGTCCTGGCTATTATAAACAGTGCTGCGATGAACATTGGGGTACACGTGTCTCTTTCCCTTCTGGTTTCCTCGGTGTGTATGCCCAGCAATTTCTAATCAGTCCACTATACTTATACTAATGGTTTTCTAACTTTTGTAAGGAACCTGTTTTTAGAAGGTTTAAAGCATCTCGTGCCTCTCACGGTTGGGAGGCTGTGAGCAATCACGTGTGGCCGGACAAGCCTGTCAGGCAGGCTAGAGAACCTTCAGAGGAGTTTGTAGGTTGAAACACTCCTATCACGCCCAGGAATTATTATTAACTGGAGCTCTAAGTTAACTCCTTCTCCGAAAGAGGTGGTGGGGGACAGCCCCCCTTAAAGTCAGAGGTGTAGGGGAGAGCACAAAGTAGCAAAGTAGGCAGGCTCTGGTTATGGGGGTAGATGCTTGAGAATTTCCAGGGGGACTCCTGAGGCTCAATCCCGCCTTTGCGTATGTCGAGCCTCCTTCCTCATGACCTTTGCCATGGGCAGAGTGCCTCACGCCGGGCCCCCAACAGTAAACCACTCCAGTAATTCTTGCCTGGAGAATCCCATGGACGGAGAAGCCTGGTAGGCTACAGTCCATGGGGTCGCAAAGAGTCGGACAAGACTGAGCAACTTCACCTTCACCTTCCCCTTCATTTATTCTGCCAGTGTTTTAAAAAATGCTTAATGACATTATTAAAACATGGTAAGAAAGACTTTATTCAAGGCGAAATATCAGGTATAGGGATCAGTGTGATGGAATTCTCAACTGGAGAAGACAGACTGGGCTTAATTTTGATGCCAAAAGCTTAGCTTCTTTGTACACCAGTACCAAATCAAATCTTGGAGACAGAGCTTAGGATGAAGTAGAAAAGCTTCCCCAGCAAAGGAGCCACAATGGCCTCATGCCCTCAAAACCGTGTCCTCCCCTTGAGGAAGAGAAGTTTTATAATAATTGTTCAAAGAGGGCATGACCAGTTCTTGAACATTCTTCTGGTGGGTTGGTGGTGAGGTAAATGGGAGTGTTGCCAGCTGAAATCTTGGCCTCTGCCCACCAAAGCTGAATGAAAAACACGGAGACAGAGCTTGGAGGAAATCGAAAGGTGGCTTTTATTCTCAGCCCGCGGAGAGTGAAACACAGTAGGCTCATGCCTCAAGAACTGTGACCCCCATCTGTGAGAGCCTAGGGGCTTATATTGGAGAAGGCAATGGCACCCCACTCCAGGACTCTTGCCTGGAAAATCCCATGGACGGAGGAACCTGGTAGGCTGCAGTCCATGGGGTTGCTAAGGGTCGGACATGACTGAGCAAATTCACTTTCACTTTTCACTTTCATGCATTGGAGAAGGAAATGGTAACCCACTCCGGTGTTCTTGCCTGGAGAATCCCAGGGATGGTGGGGCCTGGTGGGCTGCCGTCTATGGGGTCGCACAGAGTCGGACACGACTGAAGTGACTTAGCAGCAGCAGCAGCAGAGGCTTATATAAGGCAAGGCCTTGCAGTCAGGAGTAGGTGATGAGGAACAAAAGTGATAAGATCTTTATTTCTTCCTCTTGCATTGCTTCAAAGACAGTCATAAACTGGCATCAGTAACCCAGTAATTGAGTCTGGCAGTTCTGCGGCTCTGTGGCCTTCCTTCTGATATATAACTACAAGGAGAAGGATGTTATAATTATAAACAGCTGATAGGGGGATGTATTTAGCATAAAGTCAAAGGAAAATAGTTAGCTCCTACAGAGTTAGAGCCAGAGAAGGCAATGGCAACCCACTCCAGTACTCTTGCCTGGAGAATCCCATGGGCCGAGGAGCCTGGTGGGCTGCCGTCTATGGGGTCGCACAGAGTTGGACACAACTGATGTGACTTAGCAGCAGCAGCACAGAGTTAGGGGCAGAGAAGGAAACTTAGTTATAGACATTCAGAGTTAGGAGCAGTTAAAAGTAGAAAAAGCTAGGAATGTTCAGGCCTGCTCACTGTTCTCTTTTTAATTCTTTGTTCTCAGGAAAGGGAAAGAGAAAAATTCATTCTTTTTTCCTTTTCATTGCAACAGGAGTCAGCATCATCAACCTTGAGATCCGACAGGTCTGGGATCTCCATGCTTGTGGGCAACAGACTGTCATTAATCATTAACTTCTCCCACCTGGAGGAGGTTTCAGTATTTTTAAATAGCTCAAAGATATTGTGTGTATCTGTTGATGGGGAAATAGGACCTTGTTCCAAGGCTGCTCTTGACTGCCTCACATCCCCTCCCTTCCCTAATTAACAACAGCTTGAATCTGCCCCCTTGGAACTCAGGGAAACTCATGGAGGCTGAGTGAAGGCTGTTCCTCTAATCAAAGAAATGGGGGACAGAAAGGCCTTGTGCCCAGGGGGCCCACAAGGTCCTGCTTGATATCAATTCCATAAACAACATGGGCAAGTGGGAATCTATAGCTAAAAAGCAGGATTGGGAGGGTGGGAATCAATGAATGAGAAATTACTAAGAAGCATCAAAGATAAGGAGGATTTTGGTGAAACTAACTAGATAATCAGAGAAGGCAATGGCACCCTACTCCAGTACTCTTGCCTGGAAAATCCCAAGGACAGAGAAGCCTGGTAGGCTGCAGTCCATGGGGTCACTAAGAGTCAGACATGACTGAGCGACTTCACTTTCACTTTTCACTTTCATGCACTAGAAAAGGAAATGGCAACCGACTCCAGTGTTCTTGCCTGGAGAATCCCAGGGACGGGGCAGCCTGGTGGGCTGCCATCTATGGGGTCACACAGAGTCGGACACGACTGCAGCGACTTAGCAGCAGCAGCAGCAACTAGATAATGTGTGGGAGGGTAGGAAGGGGGGAGGTGGTGCTCAGTCATTTCCGGCTCTTTGAGACCCCATGAACTGTAGCCCACCTGATTCCTCTGTCCATGAGATTTCCCAGGCAAGAATACTAGAGCAGGTTGCTGTTTCCTCCTCCAGGGGATCTTCCTAACCCTGAGATCAAACCCGTGTTGATCTCAGTGAGGCAGCAGTGAGCGGTGGCATGAAGTGAAATCTTAATTTCCTGCCCAGGAACTGAACATGCATAGCCTGGATGAGAACCAGGAACCCTAGCCAATTTTCCCTGGATTTTTGCCCCCACTGAAAAACACATTTATCAGGGAGGCAGAAACAGTAAATGGAGGTACAAAGTTTATTATTAGAGAAATAGCACAACAACAAGTCGGCCAGCACATAGAGAAACAGTTTCTTTAGTTGAGACAGAAGCAAGGCAGAGACGCACACCCACAGAGAAAAGGTGCTCCTCCCCTAGTGAGGAGGAGCACAGTAAAGAGGCAGATAAGTCATTGACATCGGTCAGTTCTTCTGGGCTGTCTTCCTTCAGATCAATTATCTGGTTTCTTTTTCCACACCTGACCTACCCTGGGATCCTCCCCTGGGGTGTGCATGTACCCCTCAGCCAAGATGGACCTTGAAGTGAAGGCTTCTGGGAGGAGCAAGACTCATTATGGCCTGAAATTATCCCCTGACTTTTGACTCCAAGGAGCCCTTGTGCACATGTATAGTATCTCCGTTATCCTTTACTCAGACAGGGTTTTTGCCTCTCTTTGTCGTTGCTATGATTATTCCCTAGAGATGTTTGTTGTTGTTGCTTTTCAGTCACTCAGTCCTGTCTGACTCTGCAACCCCGTGTACTGCAGCACCCCAGGCTTCCCTGTCCTTCCCCTTCTCTTGGAGCTTGCTCAAACTCATATCCATTGAGTTGGTGATGCCATCCAACCATCATGTCCTCTGTCATCCCCTTCTCCTCCTGCCCTCAATCTTTCCCAGCATCAGGGTCTTTTCTAATGAGTTGGTTCTTCACATCAGGTGGCCAAAGTATTAGAGCTTCAGCTTCAGTGTCAGTCCTTCCAATAAATATTCAGGATTGATTTCCTTTAGGATTTGACTGGAGATGTTTAGAAGAGACAAAGATTGGCTATTTACCCTGTTTCTTCTGTTACTTCCATTTCCAAGACCAAACAGGGGGCCGGTTGTAAATTCCTCAACTGGAGCCCACCTATCTCTTGCCTCAGGAAATGCAGCCAACCTGGAACCCATCTATCGCCCACTGCAATGTCTCTTGAATTTCTTGCATTGGCAGGCAGGTTCTTTACTGCTGCACCACCTGAGAAGCCCAACTGGATAGTTGATATTATTTATTACTATATTAAATATGAGTTATTGAGAGTGATCAGGGTACGGGAGTGTTCTTGCTAAAGTTTAACTTTACCAGGAAGTGCACAGATGCAGCTAGGAGAAGTTTCTGAAATCTGACTAAAGTTTGGTCTAGCTTGGGAATTCCCTAGTGACCAAGTGGTTAGAACTCTGTGCTTTAAAGCCAAGGGCACAGATTCAATTCCTAATCAGGAAACTAAGATCCCCAAAAGTCAGTTGGGGTGGCCAAAAATTTTTTTAGAAAAGTAAAAATAAAGTTTGATCAAGCAAAGAATCTTGGTCACCAGCCAATCACCCCTCTAGCCTTCTGTGATATATAACTTATAATAAGTATATATTTGGTCTTCGCCCAGTTTCTGGCACAGAGCTCCTAAAACCCTTGGTATTTTCTGAATGTCAAGAATGATCAAGTTGTCTTTTGTTACGTTAATGAGGTGAATTTTGGACCTCATCTAAGGATGGGGGCTGGTTGCTAGGAGACCCAACCAATCCTGTCATTAGAAGGGGAAGGAAAAGAGGCTGGAGGTTGAATCAATCGCCAATGGTCAATGATTTAATCAAGCATGCCTATATAATGAAGTCTCCATAAAAACACAAAAGCACAGCGTTTGGAGAGCTTCCAGGTCAATGCATATTTGGAAAGAATGGGAAGTTTGGAGAGGGCATGAAGGTTCGATCCTTTCCCAATGCCTTGCCCTCTATCTCTTCCATCTGGCTGTCCCTGAATTGTATCTTTTTATAATAAACTCATAATCTGGTTGGGCTTCCCAGGTGACTCTATGATAAAGAATCTGCCTACCAACGCAGGAGATAGGGGTTCAATCCCTGGGTTGTGAAGATCCCCTGGAGAAGGAAATGGCAACCCACTCCAGTTTTCTTGCCTGGGAAATCCCAGGGACAGAGGAGCTTGGCAGGCTACAATCCACGGGGTCACAAAAGAATCAGATATGACTTAATGACTAAACAACAACAGTAATCCGATAAGTATAGTTTCTTTGATATCTGTGAGTCATTTCTTCCAAATTAATCAAATACCAAAAGAAAATTGTGGGAACCTCTGATTTATAGCCTGTTGATCAGAAGAACAGATAACAGCTGTGTTTGTGGGGTGAGTGTGGGGCAGTCTTGTAGGACTGAACTCTTAACCTGAGTAACCTGATGCTACCTCTGCAGAGATAGTGTCAGAACTGAGCTGAACCAAGTCGAAACCTGATGCCTGAGAATCTCTTCTTGGAGTGAGGGGACACCACCCCATAGCCCCATCACTCTGGAAATGAGTCTCAGAATGCTAAAAGACCTTCTATCTGCCAGGCTTTACACTGAGATCTGGGATTTCACCACTCCTTGAAAGAAGCACTTGGCTGTGTCCCAGTATGGCTTCATGTGCTCAGGAGAAAATTTTGACTTTGGGGCTGAGAGGAGAGGCAATTTTTAGTGGCAATAGAGAATCTGAATGTCTTCGTTTTCTCAGACTGCCAGAACAAAATGGACTGGGTGGCTTAAACAATTATAATTTATTTTCTCATAACTCAGGAGGTTGGACTTTCCAGGTGGCTCAGACAGTAAAGAATCTGCCAGTAATGTGGGAGACCTGGGTTTGATCCCTGGGTCTGGAAGATCCCCTGGAGAAGGCCATGGCAACCCACTCCAGTATTCTTGCCTGGAGAATTCCATGGACAGAGGAACCTGGTGGGTTGCAGCCCATGGGGTCACAAAGAGTCGGACACAACTGAGCAATTAACAGTACTCCTGGAGGTTGAAGTCCAAAACCAAGGTGCTGACAGTTTGGTGCCTTTCCCTTGGGTTGTAGGTGACTGTCTTCTTGGCTGGCCTCTCACTGAGGTGTCATAAGCCCTTTCCTCTGTGCCTTCATAGAGAAGAGAGAATCTCTGCCTTTAAGGCCCTTAATCCCAGGATGAGGACCCCACTCTCATGACCTAATCTAATCCTAACTGGATCCCAATGGTCTCATCTCAAAATACCATCACACTGAGTGTTAGAGCCTCAATATATTAATTTTAGGGCTTTCTAGGTGGTTCAGCGATAAAGAATCCACCTGCAATGCAAGAGATGCGACTGTAGCCAGCCAGGCTCCTCTGTCCATGGGATTTCCCAGGCAAGAATATTGGAGTGAGTTGCCATTTCCTCCTCCAGGGGATCTTCCTGACCCAAGGATTGAACTGTGTCTCCTGCACTGGAAGGTGGATTCTTTACCACTGAGACATCTGGAAAGCCCATTTCAAGTTTTAATATCATCAAAACAAAAAACAAAAAAACCCACCCTCACAGAAATATCCAGAAATACTCAATATACTATCCAAATATCCAAATAAAGTTGGCCAAATGTGTGGGCATTCCTGGCTTTAAGTCAAATTGACCCATGCGCTTAACTGTCACAGACTCCATTTTTGATTCTGGCTGAATCAGTTATTCCTACGATGGCTGCAAAATGTTGGTTTTCTAGCTCTGCACTTCTACATTTGCTGGTTGCCATTCTACTATGAGGAAATTTTCTCTTTTCCCTCATTTAGATATTATTCATTATTAATTTATGTTGGTATAAACTCTTGATCTTATTGCATTCAATGGAGTATCATTGCTTATTATCATCACTTCTGCTGATGCTCAAATGATCTCAGCTTTGGCCAATGGGAGCTCTTCTAGTCTGCCTCCTTTGTCTTATCAATATGTCCCCATTAATTTTTTTTTCTTGGTTAAGCCACATGACATGGGGCATCTTAGTTCCCTGACAAGAGATTGAACCCGTGCCCCTTGCATTGGAAGCATGGAGTCTTGACCACTGGGCAGCTGGGGAAGTCCCTATCCCCATTAATCTTGGAACCCTTCCTTACTTTCTGGTACAAGATATCCCGGGACATTTTAATTTTGACATCTTCCTAAACAGGAATATTTGCTTTGATTCATTGATCTTTCCTAAATGTTTAAAACAGTGTAAAATCTGTTTTGTTCATTGACCTTTCCTAAATGCTTAAAACAGTGCCTTTCGCACAGGAAGCACTCGATATATGTTTGTTGAATGAATAAGTGAATTAAGTGTCACTGCTAGGGCTTGAGAGGTATCAGAACACTCCCTGCTTGTCTGTCAATGCCCTGGTCTCATATATATTTGTCTCCTCCCTAACCTGTAGATATATCTGTGGGGAATTAAGGGTGTGTGTGGGTATGTCCTTGAGCTGGTATGTGTCAATATACACCCCCTCTGTTTCCTTTGTGGTTAAAGTGTGCTGATGAGTTGGTGAGTGAGTCTACTGTTGGGCTGAACGTCTTTCAACATCTGGGGGTCAGTTCCTGGTGTTGCAGATTTGTGGGTGTACATTCAGGGAGCTCTAGGTGCCTGTGTGGAGAATCTGTTAGAAAAGTGTGTTTGGCTGAGGGGACTGAATGTCTGTAAATATATTTGAGAATAAGAACTTGCTTATTCTGAAAAAAAGTTTTAATTGCAACTTAGTTGACATATAACATTATATTTGTTTCAGGTGTACAACATAATGGTTCAATATTTGTATATATTGCAAAGGATCACCATGAGAAGTTAATGCATAGTTAACACTCGTATGCTGTGCTTAGTCACTCAGTCGTGTCTGACTCTTTGCAACCCTATGAACTGTAGCCCACCAGTCTCCTCTGTCCATGGGATTCTTCAGGCAAGAATACTGGACTGGGTTGCATGTCCTCCTCCAGGGAAACTTCCCAACCCAGATCTCCTGCATTGCAGGCAGACTCTTTATGGTCTGAGCCACTAGGGAAGCCCAGTTAACACCCATAACTATACACAATTACAATTTTTTTCTTGTGATGAGAAGTTCTAGGATCTAGTCTCTTAACAACTTTCAAAATACAATCTAGTGTTATTAACTACAGTCGCTGTGCTGTACGTTACATTCACAGGACTTTTTATAACTGGAAGAGTGTACCTTTTGCCAATTTTGCCCATCTCCTACCCCCTGCCTCTGGCAATTATCAGTTTGTTCTCTATATCTCTGAGTTATTGTGTTTTGTTTTTAAGTTCCACGTATAAGTGAGATCATATGATATTTGTCTTTGTCCGACTTATTGCACTTAGCCTAATGCCCTCAAAATCCATCCATGTTGTTGCAAATGGCAAGATTTTATTCTTCTTATGGCTGAATAATATTCCATTTCTTTCCTGGTGGCTGAGACAGTAAAGTCTTCCTGCAATGTGGGAGACCCAGGTTTGATCCCTGGGTCAGAAAGATCCCCTGGAGAAGGGAATGGCTACCCACTCCAGGATTCTTGCCTGGAGAATTCCATGGACAGAGAAACCTGGTGGGCTACAGTCTATGGTGTCGCAAAGAGTTGGACACCACCAAGCAACTAACACACATAATATTCCATTGTGTACATATATTTTTTCTTGATCCATCATCCATCAATGGACACCTAGGTTTCTTCCACATTTTGGCTATTGTAAATAATGGTATGATTAACATGGGGTGCAGACATCTTGTGGTCAGCAGGGTAGATTTTAAAATTGCGGAGGAGCCCTGCTGGTCTGCTTCTGGTTGTGTTGTTTATTCGCTAAGTCATGTCTGACTCTTTTGCAATCCCATGGACTGTAGTCATGGCTCCTCTGTCCATGGGATTTCCCAGGCAAGAATACTGGAGTAGGTTGCCATCCCCTTCTCCAGAGATCTCCCTGACCCAGGGATCGAACCCATATCTCCTGCCTTGGCAGGTGGATTCTTTACCACTGAGCCACCTGGGAAGACTTTCTGGTTATGTGCTTCTTTGAAAAGAGGCAGTAGTAGAGACAAATAACAGTTAATATGTTTCTAAGAGGATGAAAACCCATCCCTGTAGTGAAAAGCTCATGGAAGGATGTTTCTGTATCTACGTGTCCCTAAGGCAGCATGCCACTGGGGGTGAGGACCTGTGAGCAGCTGTGTCTGGGAAAGTAGTGCAGATTTGGGGTGAGTGAATCTGGGTGTGACTATCTCTGACCGCAGGTCAGTTTGGCTTTAGTGAAAGGTGAGGGTGACTTTAAATAGGGAGACTCCTCAGGTAAAGAGCTGATATTCCTCTTCTCTCATTTTCCTGACAGGCTGAGCCCTGAAGTCCCAGGGAAGGTCTCTTCAGCCTAATCAGCTGAGGACACTTCCGCTGATACAGATGTCCCTGTAGTGGTGGGTGGTGAGTCTATTAGTCACCCATTAGAAGCAGGGTGGTGGCCTCAGCTCTGTCTCTGGGGCCAACTGCACTCAGAGAGAGAGAGAGTTTCATTTACAATCATCCAGAAACACAATTGTGCTTTGTTCCACACCTCACTTTTTCTTCCACTTGTTTGCAAATATTTCCCTCTTGTTATGTGACAGGACTCCACACGAGGAAGCAGAAAATCCGCCCTAGCCATCAATCTGTCAGGGAGAAAAGACAATTTCAAATGTGTTGTTCAACTCTTGGCTTTCTCCAGTTCAGACAATCTTAGTGCAAGGCCTCCCTCCTAGGGTGGGTGGGGTTAGGGGTCTCTGAGCCTCAGATATCCCCTCCCCTTTCCCATAGATTTCCCCCTACTGATGTCTGAGGAATTTGAGGGCCATGAGAGTGTCTAAGTGCACTGGCTTTGGAACCAACTGTTCTTTCCTCTTTTCTTTTTAATTTTTATTGGTGTGTGTGTGCTAAGTTACTTCAGTTGTGTCCGACTCTTTGCAACCATGTGGACTATAGCCCGCCAAGCTTCTCTGTCCATGGAATTCTCCCAGCGAGAATACTAGAATGGATTGCTGTGCCCTCCTCCAGGGGATCTTCCCCACCCAGGGATCGAACCTGCATCTTTTATGTCTTCTGCATTGGCAAGCCAGTGCTTTACCACTAGCGCTACCTGAGTATACTTCATTTGTAATGTTGTGTTAGTTGGTGCTGTGCAGCAAAGCGAATCAGTTATACACATACATAGATCCATCCTGGTGGCGCAGTGGTAAAGAATCCACCTGCCAATGGAGGAGACCCAGGTCCAATCTCTGGGTTGGGAAAATCCGCTTGAGGGGGAAATGGCAACCTACTCCAGTACGTTCTTGCCTGGAAAACCCCATGGACAGAGGAGCTGAATGGGCTACAGTCCATGGGGTCACAAGAGTCAGACATGACTCAGCAACTTAACAGCAGTAGCAGAACAGGCATTAGAATGTGAGGATGCTGAGTGAATGGGTGGTGATTGAGGGCATCCCATGAGCCCTGGGAGAGTGTCTGATGTGACATGATCTTCATCTCAGAGACACAGCAGTGAGCAGGCTTGAAGAGAGACCTTAGTTCCCTGATGGATGAAAACCAGGAATCTTGGCAGCTAATCCACCAGGGGCCAGAGGCTAGAAGCAAAGTTGCCCAGGCTCTTGTCTGGTTTGAAAGCAAGAATGTTTCCAGGAGGCAAAAACTGTTAAAACAGGCACAAGGTTGGTTATTATTATTATCCCAGCGCAACACACAGAGAAGGAGTTGATTTATTTAAGACAGAAGCAAGGCAAGGGTGTGGTGTCCTCCCGTATGAGGAAGAGCACAGTAAAGAGGCAGTTAAATTATTTATATAGGGAAATTCTACTAGGTCTTTGTTTTCCTCTGGCAAATTATCTTGCTTCTTTTTCTATACCTGATCTGTCCTAGGGCCGTCCCCAATTTGTGTGCACAATATTTTTGCCATGATGAATTCCAGTGCAGAGGCTAACAGGAAGTTTGACAACACCTATTACGGGATGACAACCCCTAGCTTTTTGACCCCCAAGAAGCCTTCCTGCCATTTGCAGTCGGGAAATTTTCTTTGACCTCAGCATTGGTAGAAGTGGTCGTCTTATCTCTTTACCCTAGCAGAACTCAGCTCATGCCATTAACTTTGTCCTTGGAGTGTCTAGGGAAAAGGAAGCTCCAATTTACTCCACTTGACAAACCCCAGCTGCTCAGTCCAGAGGCCCGTCTATCTTCTACCTCACTCAGAAAAGATGAGATTAAAATTCTTGCAGTGTTGGTACCAGATAGCAAGAGACTGTTGTGAAATTCTCCATAACCTTGGAAGCAAGTTGATAAACAGCCATTATTTAAAATGATTATAGTTGTTATATTAAAAGTAATCAATACTCAAAACTCATCACTTTATTATTATTTTACAATATCTTCACTTCTCTAAAGTCACACAGGTTAGAAGACCCAGGACTCTCAGATAAGGAGCTTTTTCACTCCATACAAATGGCCAATATAATTCAGAAGAGGAAGAAAAGTTTTCTGGGTCAATCACACAGGCTCATCTGGATTATTTTTCTTCACCTATAGAATATATGTCTATGTTCAACTATACAACACTAAAAGTATTTTAAATTATTCACTCAGCAAACAGGTACTGAATACTGAGTGAACTGATTCATTTATTCATTTAGCAAACAGCACTAGACTCTGATCTATACCTAGGGTATCCTCACCTTCAAGGAGTTTATGGAACTGAAAATTTTAAAGCTAAAAGAAAAAAATAAATTAAAAAAATAAATAAATAAAAGCTAAAAGAAAGGGAAAAAATCATAACCACATTGTAAAAATGCAATTGACTGTTCTTCCCTATTGATATTATTCTTTTGTGGGGATTTATATCTTTGGGTATTTGAGAGTGTCTTATCTTTATAATTTCTTTTTACAAAAACATTTACATACTTGTGATCCTATGATAGAAATAATTTTGTGTTTTTTCTGTTTACATTGACACTTGCATTTACATTTTCCATTTACATGACACAACTTTTCAAATTTCTCATCAGAGATGTAAAGTAAATTTTAGTTCTTTCCAACTAAAAATTAAACAGCCATGGTTGCCAATGGGGAGGGAAGGTGAGGGGAGGATGGAGCAGGAATTTGAAGTTAGCAGATGCAAATTATTGTACATAGAATAAAAAACAAGGTCTTACTGTATAGCACAGGAAACTATATTCAATATCTATGATAAACCATAATGGAGAAGAATATTAAAAAACTATATATATGTACAGCTGAATCTCTCTGCTGTACAGTAGAAATTAACACAATATTGTAAAACAGCTACTTCAATTAAAATATTAATTAGCAGCTTTGGCCTTTTTCCCTGCTCCCCCCAAATAAATGACAGTGAGTCTTCAATTACTCTGATTGCTGATGATCCAGTTCCTCCTGAATGAAGGCAAATTCAATCTATCACGAGCTGGAATAATTGAGCAAATACTGATTTTACTTCCTTTGGCTATGTATCCAAAATGTGGGATTGTTGGATCTTACGGTAGTTATAGTTCTTAATTTTTGAGGAGCTGCCATACTGTTTTCCATAGTGGCTGTATCAATTGATATTCCCACCAACAGTGCAAGAGGGTTCCCTTTTCTCCACATTTTCATTAACACTTGTTATCGCTTGCCTGTTTGAGAATAGCCATCTACCAGGCTTGAAGTCATAACTCATCTTTGGTTTTGATTGGCACTTCCCTGGTGATTAGTGATCCTGAACACCTTTAAATATGCTTGTTGGCCATTTGTATATCTTCTTTGCAAAAATGTCTATTCAGTTCCTCTGTCCATTTTTTCAATTGAAATGTTTGGTTTTCTTACCGTTGAGTTGTGGATTTTTTTTTTTTTTTTTGGCTGTTCCACTCAACGTGCAGCTTTTGGGATCTTAGTTCCCTGACCAGAACTAAAAAAAAAAAAAGTGTGAAGTCCTGACCACAGGCCACCACAAATTCCCTGAGTTGTATAATCTTTAAAAAACAAAACAAAAGCTGAACTCATAGCAACAGAGAATAGATGGGTGGTTACCAGAAACTGGAGATGAGGAAAAGATTTTTTTTTCTAAGTAGCATGAGGGGTACAGGGGGCATGGGGAGTTAGTGTTTAATGGGGACAGTTTCAGTTTTGCAAAATGAAGAGAGTTCTGGAGATGGATGGTGGATATAGTTGTGCAATAATATGGATATGCTTAATACCAATAAACTGTGCACTTAAAAAAGGTTAAGATAGCAAATTCACTATGTATATTTTTAATTACATTTAAATAAAATAAATAAAATGTTGAAAAATAATTAACAAACTATTCTAATATTTTGCTGTATTGAGCAATGACTAGACACCTTGTGAATGATCTCTGTCAATCCCCACAGACACCTCAAATCACAGGGAAATGTCAATATTGGTTTTCAACCACAAGAATGGCAATTTAATGTTTCCACTTTTTATTATCCTCATTTTATCTGTTTTTAATTCTTTTTATATTTTTAAGAGAGCTTGGGAATAGGTACTTTTATTTATTTATTTATTTTTGGCCATGACCCACAGCATGTGGGATCTTAGTTCCCTGACCAGGGGTGGAACTTGTGCCCCCTACATTGGAAGTGTAGAGTCTTAACCCCTGGACTTCTAGGGAAGTCCCCCTCTTTTTAAAGATAAAGAAAGAAAAAGAATAGAAGATAGAAAGTGAGGACTGAACCAAAGTGTTTGTCAGTATGGGATTTCTTTGGAAGGAATGATGCTAAAGCTGAAACTCCAGTACTTTGGCCACCTCATGCGAAGAGTTGACTCATTGGGAAAGACTCTGATGCTGGGAGGGATTAGGGGCAGGAGGAGAAGGGGTCGACAGAGGATGAGATGGCTGGATGGCATCACTGACTTGATGAACGTGAGTCTGAGTGAACTCCGGGAGTTGGTGATGGACAGGGAGGCCTGGCGTGCTGCAATTCATGGCGTCACAAAGAGTCAGACACGACTGAGCGACTGAACTGAACTGAACTGACTGAGGGTAGGCCATTTCCTTCAATGAAGAGAAAGGAGTGGGAAAAAAAATGAAAAAAAAAAAAATAAAGATAAGGAAATTGAGTCTTAGATTTTAGGTGACCTGGTAAAAACTGTAAAATTTCGGCGAGGAGAGAGACCAGGGTTTCAGCTCAAATTTGACTGATTTTAAAGCCCAAATTTGCCTGTCTCCATGGCCTATCTGCCCACAGCTTCTAGGAAGAAAAAGGCAGATTTTCTTCTACAGAAGGGACCATTCTGAGGGCCTCCTAGATAACTCGAGGGGTTTCACTCACTGTCACCTCTAACCCCAGCCTGGGGCTTGCAAGCTGCCCCTGGAGAAAGACTTGGTCAACGCTCGGCTATTTACTCCTCGGAGCATCGTGTGTCTCAGTTTGCTCTAGAGAAAAATACACCCCACCCCCACCCCCCAGGAGTTTCCCATTTCTCAGTTGCACACCTGAGATTTTTTCTTTTCTTTTTCTTTCTTTTTTCCCCTCTAGCTTCTTGAGTTACAGTGGACATATAACACTGCATACATTTAAGGCGTACAGTGTAGTGATTTGATACACTAATATATTGCAAAATGATCACCCTCAGAGTTTAGCTAACACCTCCATCACATCTTATAATTACAATTTCTTTGTGTGTGTGTGTTGAAAACATTTAGCCAAAATGATTCTACTCTAGCCGAAAAAAAAAGAGGAACTGAATAGACATGACCCAAAGAAGACAAATGAATGACTGACAGGTGCTGGACATCATTAATCATTGGGAAAATGCAAATCAAAGCCAAAGTGAGGGATTTCCCTGGTGGTCTAGTGGCTAGGACTCCGTGCTGTCAATGCAGGGAGCCTGGGATCCATCACTGGTCGGGGAACTAGATCCCAACTAGATCCCATGTGCTGCAACTAAGACCCAGAACAGCCATATTAAAAAAAAAAACACAGCAAGATATCCCTTCACACTTTGTTATTTTTAAATAAACTTACTTTCATTTTTATTTATTTATGGCTTCACAGCATTCAGGACCTTAGTTCCCTGACCACAAATCGAACCTGTACCCCCTGCAATGGAAGCACAGAGTCTTAACCATCAGACCACCAGGAAAGTCCTCCTCTTTCACACTTGAGAATGGCTGATCTGAGATCACAAGTATTGGCAAGGATGCTCACTTCAGATCTTATCCTTCAGGGAACATTAGCTGGCCCATCCCTATGACTTTTTCAAGCACCTGGGGCTGTGTGTAGGGGGCATGGTCTTCCTGGAAATGTACTTCCAATGTTTAACTTTTTCAAACTTTCCATTTCACATCAGGCTTCTCAGTGTCTGCTGAGCCCACTACCCTCCCCCTCCCCAGGTATGTGTGTATGACCCCGGTCACGCATCTGAAGACAAAAGTGGTGAGTCAGCCCCACGTCAAAAGGGGCCAAGCCCTCTCAAGATGCTTTGTCCTAGAATAAGTTATTTTATTCCAGCTCTCACACCTGTTGTTTCCTCCCCCTTGGGTGTCATGCCAGAACTTTGTGAGGTCTATGATTACCTGTCTAAAAAAAACATTTTCCTCTGGTGGCAGGGAAATGAGTCGAGCTAACTCTGAGAGATGGACACTGTATCTATTCTTCATATATTCACATATCATCAGTTTGGAGTCATCTTGTTTCCTGGAATGTACCAGACTGATCTGCGATGACCGTACTTTCCTGAGAATATTCAGTTCAGTTCAGTTCAGTTGATCGGTGTGTCCAACTCTTTGCGACCTCATGGACTGCAGCACACCAGGCTTCCCAGTCCATCACCAACTTTCAGAGCCTGCTCAAACTCATGTCCATTGAGTTGGTGATGCCATCCAACCATCTCATCCTCTGCCATCCCCTTCTCCTCCTACTTTCAATCTTTTCCAGCATCAGATTCTTTTCAAATGAGTCAGTTCTTCACATCAGGTGGCCTGAGAATATTACTATGTTACAAACAGCACCCTGCCATTTGCCAGCTCTGTGAACACCGCCCCCCAGCACAACTTCTCCTTGAGCCTCAGTTTTCCTACCTGTAAGGGGCTTCCCTGATGCCTCAGCAGTAAAGAAGTCTCCTGCTAATGCAGGAGATGTGAATTCAATCCCTGGGTTAGGAAGATCCCCTGGAGAAGGAAATGGCAACCTACTATATTATTCTTGCCTGGAGAATTCCACAGACAGAGGAACCTGGTGGGCTACAGTCCATGGAGTCGAAAAGAGTCAGACACGACTGAGCAACTAAACAACGACAAGGTGTCTTAGGGTAACACCCACCTTACTAAACAGCTGTGACAATTATAATAATAAAGTAATAAGAATAATCTTTAGACAGATCCTGCTATGTAGCAGGCAACAGGCAAAAAAGCTTTTCAAATCCATGCTGGCATTTACTAACTAGCCTTTAGAAATTCCTGTATTAAAAAAAAAAAAAAAAAAACTTTTTAGACTGGGCTGAAACTGAGACAGGGCGGGACCTGAAACTTGGAACCTGGGACCCTTTGCTACAGTGCTTGGGCCTGGACAAAGGTGTCCTCCAGCAATGGAATACAAAGAAACTGGTGGTGGTGTTTTAGTCACTAAGTCGTGACCAACTCTTCTGTGACCCCATGGACTGAGGCTGCCAGGTTCTGTCCATGGGATTTCCCAGGCAAG
Source organism: Bos indicus (assembly GCF_029378745.1). NCBI lineage: Eukaryota > Metazoa > Chordata > Mammalia > Artiodactyla > Bovidae > Bos > Bos indicus. Next base: position 13,083,296 of record NC_091766.1, on the reverse strand, counting down.
AATACTGGAGAGGGTTGCCATTTCCTTCTCCAGGGGATCTTCTTGACCCAGGGATCAAACACAGAGAGTCTCCTGCATTGCAGGTGGATTCTTTACCACTGAGCCACCAGGGAATCCCAGACTATAAGGGACTAGAAATAATTGCACCCATGCTCAGCTGGGGCAAGTTATGAACAAAATACAAAAAGACCAAAAAATCTAACTGCCATTCCTGAGGAGCTGGGAGCAAAAGCAGGGTCCTGTGCATGCCCCCTGCATTCAACACCATCAGCAGTGTGGGCAGATCACCCAAGCCACCCCTCTGGCCCAACCTCTGGAACCACCCCCTACCGTCCCTCCATATAAGGGACCAGCTCTCTCTGTCATCAAGGATTGAGCAAGGAAGCCTGTCCCCTAATCTGTAGCATAAGTCCCAGTAAAGTCTTGCCTGAATTTCTTTTTTTAATTTTTTGTTTGTTTTAAAACAGGTACTTTAATTTCCATTTATTTATATTTTTGATTGCGGTGGGTCTTTGTTGCTGTGCGTGGGCTTTCTCTAGCTGTGTGCAGTCTTTCTCTAGTTGCAGCAAGTGGGGGCCACCACTCTCTAGTTGTGGTATGAGCAGGCTTCTCACTGTAGTGGCTTGTTGCACAGCATGGACTCTAGGGCCTGAGGGCTTAGTTGCCCCTCCACACGTGGAATCTTCCTGGAAAGTGAAAGTTGCTCAGTGGTGTCCGACTCTTTGTGAACCCGTGGACTACACAGTCCATGGAATTCTCCAGGCCAGAATACTGGAGTGGGTAGTCTTTCCTTTCTTCACAGGATCTTCCCAACCCAGGGATCGAACCCAGGTTTCCTGCATTGCAGACGGATTCTTTACCAGCTGAGCCACAAGGGAAGCCCAGTATTCAGACGGATCCTTTACCAACTGAGCCAGTCAAGAAATTCTTTACCAGGTGGATATTTTACCAGTCAAGAATTTCTTGACTTTGACCCTATGGACCATAGCCTGGCAGTCTCCTCAGTTCTTGGGATTCTCCCAGCAAGAATCCTGGATTGGGTTGGAGTTTCAGCTTCAGCATCAGTCCTTTCAATGAATATTCAGGACTGATTTCCTTTAGGATGGACTGGTTGGATCTCCTTGCAGTCCAAGGGACTCTTGAGAGTCTCCTCCAACACCACAGTTCAAAACCATAGATTCTTTGGTTCTCAGCTTTCCTTGTAGTCCAACTCTCACTTCCATACTTGACTACTGGAAAAACCACAGCTTTGACTAGACGGATTTTTGTCAGCAAAGTAATGTCTCTGCTTTTTAATATTTAATTTTTATTTTTATTTATTTATTTGGCTGCACTGAGTCTTAGTTACAGCATGCAAGGTCTTTGATCTTCACTGTGGCATGCGGGGCCTTTAGTTTCGGCATTTGAACTCTTAGCGGGATCTAGTTCCCTGACCAGGGGTTGAATGTGGTTCCCCTGCATTGGGAGCTCAGAGTCTTAGCCACTGGACTACCAGAGAAGTCTTGCCTGAATTTCTTGACTGGCCTCATCAGTTTCTATTGATTAGAGAGTCAGTAACAAAACCATTTCAACAAATTCTCTATGGGCTCAATCACAGGGTCCTTAGTGAGCCTATTTGTATTCTGAGGACATTATTGAAGAAAAAGAGAAAGGGAGAGAGAAAAAAAATAGAGGGAAAATATTGACCCTATCTTGGGGAATTCCCTTACGACAATGGAACATATGATCTGGTTACGTTTTCCCCTTTACATCCAATCAGAGTCAGTTATATACCCAGTGTTGACTTAATATAAAGCACTTTATTAACTTAAAAAACAGGCACCAAAGATTTTAGACATTGCTTCATTTTTCCTTTCCCTCCGATCTCCTCACTTAAAACTTAATTTGCTGTGTGTAGCTTTATATTTCTTTCTTCATGGAATGTGGAGGAGTCTAATGCATAGTTAATACTCAGTCACTTCAGTCCTGTCCGACTCTTTGTGACCCTGTGGACCATACCTGCCAGGCTCCTCAGTTCTTGGGATTCTCCAGGCAAGAATCCTGGAGTGGGTTGCCATGATCTTCTCCAGGGGATCTTCCCGACCCAGGGATCGAACCTGGGTCTCCCACATTGCAGGCGATTTCTTAACCAACTGAGCCACCAGAGAAGGTCCCTTCATGCATAAATACTATATTAACGAAAAAATACCTGAAAGATACATTGGCTATCCAATTTTTTTTAATGAGGGTTTTTTAGACTGAAGTCCATTAACTCCTGAGTAGGGCATTAGTAGACTTCAGATGTTCAGTAATCTTCCTGAATATTTAGGAAGTGGGCTTGAGCATCTGTGCATCCCTTCTCAGAGAATTAATAGATTTCATCAGGTTCTCAAATGGATTCATGACCCCTCAAATATTATACACCTCTGTTGTGTTTGCGTTCTTAGTTGCTAAGGTCAGTCCAACTCTGCAGCCCCAAGGACTATAGCCCTCCAGGCTCCTCTGTCCATGGGACTCCCCAGGCAAGAATACTGGAGAGGGTTGCCATTTCCTTCTCTAGAGGATTTTCCTGACCCAGGAGTCAAACCTGAGTCTCCTGGCAGGCAGTTTCTTTACCATTGAGCCACCAGGGAAGCCCTCTGCTGTAGGTAGTATAAATGTAATTCCTGGATCAAGCCAGACCACGAGAAAGGAACTTGTATCTCTCATTGGAGAGGCCCACCATCCATCAGCAAGCTTTAATCCACTGGGGTCAAGCTGGGGTGATTCTGACTCTTAGGGAAAACTGGGTAATGGCTGGAGACATTTCTGCTAGACACACCTGGGGAGAGGGGTGGATGCCATGGCATCTCATAGGGAGAAGCCAGAGATGCTGCTGAGCATCTTATAATGCACAGGACAACCCCTCATAACAAAGAATTATCCAGTATGTTCAAAATATCCATGGTGCAAGGTTGAGAAACCCAGCTTAAATGACATCGTCTGTTGAAACCTGAGTCCTGGCTTGTAGCCAGGGGTGTTACAGGAATTAATAGCTTGAAAGTCGACGTTGCTTTTATAGTACCAATGTCTTTGTGGGCACATGATCCGTTGGGCATCACTCAGCACCCCATTTGACCCAACTGCAATGATCCATCTAAGAAATTTCTTTCAAAATCAACATCAGCCTAAGCTTGGGCTCTTGAATGTGGAAGGTCTGAGTTTGAAACAGAGAAAGGTTTATTGCAGGCCTGAGCAACGAGAACTGGGTTGGGGGCGTGGGGCTGGTCAGGGAGCTCATGTTCTGAAAATCTCCCAGACTCCTGGAAGGGTTTCAGCAAAACATTTTTAAAGGCAAGGTGAGGGAGGGGCGGGATTGGTTGCCGCAAACTTCTTGGCATAGAAATCCTTTGTTTTTGCAGCTGTCCTCATAGATCAGGTCATAATGTTCCGGTAAACCCACAAGACAAATGCTATTCTCTGTTCTGAAACTTTTTATCTCTATATGAATGTGGAAGTGTTTTACCCTTGATGGTCACAGCCTTGAGAATGGTATATCCTACATATTTCAGGCTATAGGCAGCTTTCTTAACTCAGAGCAAAAGCAATGGAATACAAAGGTTAAAGTATAAGAAACAGACAGAAGTATGACTGTAATTTTTAGATACAAGGTATTTGTTCATTCAAAAAGTATTTACTGCTTGCCTGTCTGTTGCCAGCCACTGTTTGGGCTCTGAGGACAAGCAGTAAGTAAAATGGATACAGTCCCCATCTTGAAGCTTTCACTCCAGTAGGAAGACAGACACTAAATGAGCTACATAATGTATAATTAAGAGAGAAAGGGTTACTTGGGCACAGAGAGAATGGTCTGTGCAAAGGTCCTGCGGTAAGAAGGAACGCTGCAGTTTGAAAGATTCATTGGCTACCAGAGTTGTGGGAGCCTTGAGAGTGAGAAGGTAAGCAGTATAAAAAGCTAAGCAGATAGAAGGCAGCCAGATCATATAGCCTGGCTGACTGTGGCAAGATTTTGATCTATTCCTGGAGATGGAAAGTTAAGAAATACCTGTAAGGAGGATGCGTTGTAAAGGGCAAAGCAGATACAGAGAAAAAGGAGACTTGGCAGTTGTTTAGAGCGAATGATTGCCTTGGCATTCATCCATTCATTCATCCAGCAAAGTCACTGAATATCAGTTTTGCCCAAATAGTCATGTTTTAAATCTCTGTAAGGACTGTGGAGCAACAGCAGCATCTGGGGGTTTGTTAGACATGAAGAATCTCAGCAGGACCTACTGTATCAGAATCTGCATCTAAACACGTGATTTCTAAGTGGATTAAATTTCAAAGAGGAGACTGAGAAAGTGCTGCCATTTTAAAAATTTGTATTATTACAGCTTCCAGAATTGGGCTGCAAGTCTGGCTGCTTCTGCTATTTGCAAAATTCATTGGTAATGATGGGTATTTGGTATTCAGGGCATGTCTATAGAGGAATTCCTCTTTTTTAAAAAATGCATTTCTTCCTTAAAATAATTTATATTTATTTATATTTTATATATAATAATATGATTATTAATAATATAATAATTATTATAATTATAACATTATATATTTTAAATATTTAATCTATTTATTTAATTTATATATTTTTTTGCATCACTGTGTTATTTTATTTTTTTTATTTTATAATAACTTTTTTTTTCTTTTTTTAAATTTTATTTTATTTTTAAACTTTACATAATTGTATTAGTTTTGCCAAATATCAAAATGAATCCACCACAGGCATACATATGTTCCCCATCCTAAACCCTCCTCCCTTCTCCCTCCCCACACCATCCCTCTGGGTCATCCCAGTGCATCAGCCCCAAGCATCCAGTATCGTGCATCGAACCTGGACTGGCAACTCGTTTCATACATGATATTTTACATGTTTCAATGCCATTCTCCCAAATCTTCCCACCCTCTCCCTCTCCCACAGAGTCCATAAGACTGTTCTATACATCAGTGTCTCTTTTGCTGTCTCGTACATAGGGTTATTGTTACCATCTTTCTAAATTCCATATATATGTGTTAGTATACTGTATTGGTGTTTTTCTTTCTGGCTTACTTCACTCTGTATAATAAGCTCCAGTTTTATTTTGGCTGTGCTGGGTCTTTGTTGCTGCACAGGCTTTACTCTAGTTGTGGTGAGCAGGGGCTACTCTAATTGTAGTGCACAGGCTTCTCATTGCGGTGGCATCTCTTGTTGCAGAGCACGGCCTCTAGGGCACATGGGCTCAGTAGCTGTGGCTCTCAGGCTCTAGAGCACATCTTAGTAGTTATGGTGCACAGGCCTAGTTGCTTCTTGGCATGTGCGATCTTCCCAGACCAGGGATCAAACCCATGTCTCTGCATTGGCAGGCAGATTCTATACCACTGAGCCACCAGGGAAGCCCAGAATGCCTCTTTTTAAAATTTTTTTTTAAATTGAGGTATAGTTGATTAACAGTGTTGTGCTCATTTCTTCTGTACAGCAAAGGGACTCAGTTATTCACCCATATACATTCTTTTTTTTTTTTTTTTTTTACTCTTTTCCATTATGGTTTATCCCAGGAGATTGGATACAGTTCCCTGTGCTGTACAGTAGGATCTTGCTGTTGATTCATTTTACATGTAAGAGTTAGCATCTACTAGTATCAAACTCCCAGTCCTTCCCTCCCCACTGGCCTCCCTCTTAGCAACCGCAAGTCTCTTCTCTTTGTCTGTGAGTCTGTTTCTGTTTTGTAGACAGATTTCGTGTCATATTTTAGACTCCACATGTAAGTGATATCATATGGTAATTGTCTTTTTCTTTCTGACTTACTTCACTGACTATGATAATCTCTAGGTCCATCATAATAATGCTGCAAATGGCATCATTCTGGGATTTTTTAATGGCTAAGTAGTATCCCATTGTATTTATGTACCACAGCTTCTTTATTCATCTTTCTGTCAATGGACATCTAAGTTGTTTCTATGTCTTGACTATTGTGAATACTCTTGGTATGAGCATAAAGGTGCATGCATCTTTTTGAATCATATTTTGTGCCGGTATATGTCCAGGAGTGGGATTACTGAATCACACGGCAACTCTATTTTTAGTTTTCTGATGACCCTTCATACTTTTCTCCATAGTTGATGCAACAAGTTACATTTCCACCAATGGTGTAAGAGGGTTCCCTTTTCTCCACACCCCCAAGAAATGCCTCTTTTAAAGTGCATTTGTGGTTCAGGATTTTCTAAACTACCCAAGAGGTAACACTTGTCCTCTTTCCTCTCTCTCTTCTCTCCAGGAGGAATTACTCACCTAGGCACCAGAGCACCGCCTAGCCCAGAGGCAACCACGGGGATTCTAGGTGATCACCATGTGCCCACATCTCAGCCTTCTGCAGAGGAACAGTGCCCAGACGTGCCTGTCTCCCTTGGGAGACCTCCAGGGACACGCTCACTGTCCAGAGTCACAAACACGAGTGATTCTTCCGCTGATGACAAGAGACAAACGAACGAGAGAAAGCTGATCAGAAGGGAAGCATCCAGCCCAGTCTCCTTGGGTTCTCTGAGTTCCCAGCAGCCAGGCGCCAGAAACCAAGGATGGGATCCGGGAGGCTCCAAGGTCCCAGTGAATCTAGGGTCCCCTGAACAGCCACACCCTCCTCACTCAGAGCAGAGGCACCAGCCAGCCTCCCACTCACAGATCAGAGATGGTAAGTCCTTTTGCTGTTTTAATCTTCCAAGTTGACATTGGTCATTCAAATGTTTTACCATCTTTAGTTCTGTATTCATTGTTTTCTTTTTTTAAAAAAATACATTTATTTGGCTGTGCCAGGTCTTAGGTGTAGCACTCAGGATCATCAATCTTCATTGCGGCAGGCGGGATCATTTTTTTAGTCATGGCATGTGGACTCTCAGTTGCGGCATGTGGGATCTAGTTCTCTGACCAGGGATCGAACCTGGGACCCCTGCATTGGGAGCTGAGTCTTAGCCACTGGACCCCTAGGGAAGTCCCTGTGTTCATTGGTTTGACAGATGTTGAGGTTGTGCCTAATGTCAAGGGTCAAGGTCACTGCAGCCAGATCCTTCCAGGCATCACACAGCTCAGAGGCAAGCAGTGAAGGTAGACTTCAAATAAGTTGTCCCAATAGAGTGTGATGAGCTCCAGGAGTTGGTGAAGAACAGGGAAGCCTGGCATGCTGTACTCCATGAGATTGCAAAGAGTCGGACACGACTGAGCAACTGAACTGAATAGAGTGCGATGTGCTGGAGGTGAGGAGAAGGACCTGGGATCCTGGCAAGGGGGTCTAACCTGGGTTAGAGAATCTGGGTTCCTTTCATCAGGCACTGAAATTGAACCTGGAGGAGAAGGGGCTCACCTGCAAGGTGAGAGATGGGGAGGAGAGGGAAAGACAAAAAGATCTAACCGATGTCTCTTCTCCTTCCTCCTAGTCTTATTGCAGGAAGGGGGACCCCTTCCAGGGCCCGAAAGTAGGTTCTTGTCTAACTCTCAGAAATGAGTTGTCTGAGGAGACACATGTGCTGACAAAGCAAGAGACTTTATTGGCAAGGGGAGCCCAGGCAGAGAGCAGTAGGATAAGGGAACCCAGGAGAACTGCTCGCAGTCTCGGGTTTTCTGGTAATGGGATTAGTTTCCGCATTGTCTTTGGCCCATGATTCTGACTCAGAGTCCTTCCTGGTGGCGCATGCCTTGTTCAGCCAAGATGGATGCCAGCAAGGAGGATACTGGGATGTGCTAGGACACGTGGTGTCTCCTTTTGACCTTTCCCGAGCTCTTCCAGTTCGTGGTGGCTTATTAGTTCCATGTTCCTTACCAGGACCTCTTGTCTTAACTCATGCAGATGGTTATTATGGTGCCTGGGCAGAGTGGGCGGTTTCAGTCAGTGTGCTTCCCCTAACAGTCTCTTCCTTTCTTCTTATTTATTTATTTATCTTTGGCTGTGCTTGGTCTTTGCTGCTGCTCAGGCTTTTCTCTAGTTGTGGTGAGCAGAAGCTACTCTCTAGTTGCAGTACAAGGGCTTCTCATTTCTACGGCTTCTCTTGTTGCAGAGCATGGGCTTTAGGGTATGTGGGCTTCAGCAGCTACAGCTCACGGGCTCTAAAGCATAGGCTCAGTAGCTGTGGAGCATGGGTTTAGTTGCTCTGCGGCATGTGTGATTTTCCCAGACCAGGATAGAACCCATGTCCCCTGCACTGGCAGGTAGATTCCTAACCCCTGAACTACTAGGGAAGCCCCAAGTCTCTTTCTTTCTTCCCCTTTCCACCTACTCCTTCTCTGCTCACCTCAGTTGCCTTCTCCTCTTTCCCCCTCTTCTTCCTCCTTTGATTATTTCAAAACTGATTACCATTTACGTCTTGAGTCCTTCAGGTCATGGACAAAGACCCTATGGCTCTTCCTTTGTGCAGACCTCAAGCTCAGAATGGTTTTTGCATGCTTAAAGGGCTGGGACAAAACAAACAAAACAACCCTAACCTGCTCCCTCCTCTCCCTGCCAAAATCCAGAACAAATAGGAATATATAACAGAGCCCACAAGAGCACAGCTTATGAAAGCTAAAATACTTACTCGATCCCTTTACAAAGTTTGCCAAGCTCTGGAATATATTATTCATTTTATTTCCACCTGTCTCTTTTTTTTAATATTTCATTTATTTATTTATTTGTGTTGAGTCTTCGTTGCTGTGCTCAAACTTTCTCTGTTTGGGGCAATCCAGGGCTAATCCCTAGTTGGGGTGTGAAGGCTTCTCAATGCAGTGGCTTCTCTTGTTATGGAGACGGGCTCAGTAGTTGCAGCTCCCAGGCTCTAGAGCAGAGGATCAGAAGTTGTGGTGCATGGCCTTAACTGCCCCATGGCATGTGGGATCTTACAGGACTAGGGATCAAACCCAAGCCTCCTGCATTGGTAGGTGGATTTTGTTACCACTGAGCCACTAGGGAAGCCCTGGACACATTTCTTAACCCACTGACCCTCAACATCTTCATCTATTAATGTGGATGTAAGAGCAATGCCTCTCCTCTGGGTGTCTGAGAACATGTAATAACATATGACAAAGGCTTAGCACAGTGTCTGGCTCATGGACATCAACTGCAAGAGGAGAGCTCCTTAAATCCATTGGCCAGGGACCCTCTAAGTCACCACCTCCCTGGGACTGAATGTGTTCTTTGTATATTTCAGGACAGCCAGCGCACTTTAGCCAGGGGTTTCCTGGTCTGGCCCCACTGAACCCTTCCTTACAGCCCTGCCCAGCTGCTTTTGTGGACACTTGTGGTTAGCAACCGTCATGGTTCTACCTGAGCTGGCTGACACCCACAGGTGTGGCCAGGAGACCACAGAGGTCAGTAGGGCATGACGGTCACTAGACCAATTTTGCAACCAAAGCGAGTCCTCTTGGCAGCTGGGAAATGCCACAGCCTCTGCTAATGATGGAGGAAATGCAGGCTGACCCCTGCATGGCCAGCCGGCAAGAGCTGGGCACAAGGTAGTGCTGGACATCTGGGGATGAATTTGGCACCAGTTCCTTCCCCTGCTTTGTTTTCTAGCTCAGAGCATCAAGCCAACGTGTCTCATTGGCATGCTTCATTCGCTCACTGGTTTGGCAAATATTTATTGAGCGCCTGCTTTGTGGCCATTCTGGTGCTGAGCACAAGTGATGCACAGAAAGCAAAATGCTCAAGGCCTCTGTTCTCATGGGCTTCCCAGGTGGCTCAGTGGTAAAAAAATCTTCCTGCCAATGCAGGAGACACGGGAGACACGGGTTTGATCCCTGGGTTGGAAAGATCCCTGGAGGAGGAAATAGCAACCCACTCTGGTATTCCTGCCTGGAAATCCCATGGACAGAAGAGTGTGGTGGGCTACAGTCCTTAGGGTCACAAAGAGTCAGACGTGACTGAGCATAGCCCAGCACACCAGCCTTGTGGCTACGCTGGTGCCAAGCAGAAGCTATGCACAGCAAGCAAAGCAATTAAGGCCCTTGCTCTCATGGAGGCAAAAAATCGAGAAGGGTGTTAAAAAAAAAAAAAAGTGAACATAGAACTGGGTGAACAAGGCATTGGTGGTGACCTCAGACAAAGTGATCAGGGAAAGCCTCTCTGAAGAGGTGACATTTGAGCCAAGTTTCAATGGTAAGAGAGATCCTGCAAAGAGAAAGGCATTTCAGGCAGATGGAGCAGCCTTTGTGAATGCTCTAAGGAGAGAATGTGTCTCAAGGGACTGGGGGGCTTTAAGAGGGCTGGAGTGCCTGGAGTGTTGTGAATAAGAAGAGTTCTGTGAGATGAAGTCAAGAGGGTGGGCAGGCACCAGCTTAGGTGGGGCATTTGTATTAGTCATCTGTTGCTGAGTAACAAATTCCCCCCAAAATGTAAAAATTTAAAACAACATTTGCTATGTCACAGTTTCTGTGGGGAGCCATCTGGGTGGGCTTAACTGGGTCATTTGCCTCAATTTCTGTCACAAGCTGCAGTCAAGGTGACATTTGTGGCTTCAGTCATCTCAAAGCTCAGCTGGGGAAGAACTTGCCTTCCAAGTGCACTGTTGGCAGGATTCAATTCCCAGAGGCTGTTGGATTAAGGACCCCCAGTTTCTTCTGAGTTTCTTTTTTTCTTTTTTTGATGTGGACCATTTTTAATGTCTTTATTGAATTTGTAATGATATTCTTTCTATCTCATGTTTTGGGTTTTTGGCCAAGAAGCATGTGGGATCTTAGCTCCTCCACCAGGGATCGAATCCATAACCCCTGCATTGGAGACTAAGCCTTAACCACTGGACTGCCAGGGAAATCCCTCTTGCTGGCTCTTGACCAGAGACCACCCTCAGTTCTTTGCCACATGATCCTCTCCCACGTGGCTATTTGCTTCGTTAATGCATGCAAGCCTGGAAGGCAACAGACCTCTGACAAGATGAAAGCATCAGTCTTCTGTAACATCTCATGAAGTGACATACCATCCCTTTTGCCATATTCTATTCATTTGAGCTGATTCATTAAGTCCAGCTCATACCTGAGGGGATTCCACAAGGGGGTGACTGTTGGAAAGTAGGGAACATTGAGGACCACCTTTGCTTTTTATTTTTCTTATTGACATATAATTGATTTACAATGTAGTGTCAATTTCTGCTGTACAGCAGAGTGGTTCAGTTATACATGTATATGCATGCATGCATGTGTGCTAAATCACTTCAGTCATGTCTGACTCTTTGTGACCCCATGGACTATAGCCCACCAGGCTCCTCGGTTCATGGGATTCTCCAGGCAAGAATAATGGAGTGGTTTGCCATACCCTCCTCCAGGGGATCGTCCTGACACAGGGATCAAACCCATGTCCCTTTCATCTCCTGCACTGGCAGACAGGTTCTTTACCACTAGTGCCATCTGGGGAGCCCCATTCTTTTTTATATTCTTTTCCATTGTCACAGGATATTGCATGTAGTTCCCTGTGTTGTACACTAGGACCTTGTCATTTATCCATTCTATATATAAAAGCTTACATGTGCTAACCCCAACCTCCCACTCCATTCCTCTCCCAACACCCTCCTCCTTGACAACCTCTGTTCTCTATGGAGGACCAACTTTGAAAGTTGCCTACTGCAACTAGCTCAGTCATCATGTGACGTTGGGCCTTATTATGAATGCAGAGATCTAAGTAGGCATTTACATACATTATTTTGCCCGTCTGCCTCTGACAAGAACCCAAAGGATCTCACACTGGAAGAAAGAAGAAGATATTGGCGCTCTAGAGGTCAGAATTTGGACCAATAGAGGTGTGCCATCGTGATTAATCATGAGACTTTTGATATGTTAATATGATTAATCATAAGAGTTGAGTAAGGTAGTGAGCTCCCCATCACTAGAGGCATGCAAATGAAGGCTGAAAGACTCTGCCTGGGGAATGTTACATCAGGTCCTTATAGGCTGGGCAAGACCCAAGCATGTAATTAAAAATCTGTGACTGTGGCACCATTGTAAAGACCCCTCTTGGGAAGTTCTTCTTTTAAAACTGAATTTTCCTGAATCCCTCAGTGATCTTACGAGAGGTCCCAGCCTCTCCAAAGTGGATCCTTTGCCCCCCATTCCTGCCTGCAGGGCCCAAGAACTCCCCAAAGATTTCTTCCCAGAGATGTCAGTGCCATCATCTCCTTGAGGAGGGTCCCAAGAGAAGGACATCTCAGCTGCAGGGCTGTGAATGGTTTTGTGAATATATTCATCCATCACACACTGCTGTATTTAAAATAGATCAGCAACAAGGACCTACTGTACAGCCCAGGGAACTCTGCTCAATCAGGGTCCTCGCCTTTTGCCATGGAAAGTCCCATTTGCACATGCTGGGGATGAAAGCATGGACATCTTTGGGAGGGCATGATTTTGCCAGCCACATCTGTGTCCACTGTCTTCTGGTCCCACCACTTGTCTCTCCAGGTTCTCTCTGGTTATCATTCCCCAAATTTCTGCCCCAGCTCACTCTAATCTCTGGATTTGGGGCATGCTGTCCCATCTGTCTAAATGCTCCTCTGGTATTACTCACACTTCATGTCTCCATACCACCCTCCCCAACCCCATTTCCCCAACTTCCCAGATTAGATTAAATCCCCACCTTGTAAATCATCTGCAGTCACAGTGGCTGTGGACTATTCCTTACTGCTTGGCTCCTTGTGTGTGTGTGTGTGTGTGTGTGTGTGTGTGTATGCACTCAGTCGTGTCTGACTCTTTTGCAACCCCATGGACTGTCGCCCACCAGGCTCCGCTGTCCATGGAATTTTCCAGATAAGAATACTGGAGTGGGTTGGCGTTTCCTCCTCTAGAATATCTTCCCAACCTTTGGGTCACTCTAAAGCTCCCTCCAGGCAGAGGCTGTGACCCTTGCACACAACTACATCCTCATACCTGGCACAGTACTTGTCATGCAGCAGCCCCTGGAAACACCTGGTCAGCTTGATCTGACTCATTGCCCCTTTATCCTCCTGCCCCAGGGCTGGCTTCCTTGTTACTGGATACAGGTGTATCTGTTTCCTAGGGCTGCTGTAATAGAACATCACAAGCTGAGTGGCTTCGACAACAGAAATGGATTATCTCTGAGTTCTGGAGGATGAAAGTCCATGATCAACGTGTTGTCAGGGTTGGCTTCATTTGATGGCTTTAGCGCAGAGTTTGGTCCATTCCTCTCTCCTAGATCATGGTGGTTTGCTGGAAAGCTTGTTTTTAAATTTATTTATGTTTATTTTTTTTTTTTTTTTGGCTACGCTGGGTCTTCCCTGCTGCCTGGGGTTTTCTCTAGCTGTGACTCTCTAGTTGTGGTACACCGGCTTCTCCTCACTGCGGTGGCTTCTCTTGTTGCAGAGCACGGGCTCTACTTGCAGGCTTCAGTACTTGCAGCACATGGGCTCAGTAGTTGTGGCACACGGGCTTAGTTGCCCCACGGCACGTGGGATATTCCCAGACCAGGGATGGAGCCTGTATCTCCTGCATTAACAGGTGGATTCTTAACCCCTTGACCACCAGAGAAGTCCCTGCTGGTAATTTCTGGCATTGTTTGTCTCACAGATACATCACTCTGACCTCTGCCTTCATCTTCACGTGTCTTCTCCCTGTGCATGTCTACCTGTATCCAAGTTTCCCCCTTTTATAAGGACACAGTCATATTGGATTAGAGATTACCCTTATGATCTCATTTTAACTTGATCATCTGGAAAGATCGTATTCCAAATAAGGTTCCATGCACAGGCACTGGCGGGTGAGGACTTTAATATCTTTTTTTGGGGGGAGGACACAATTTAACCCATAAACATGAGGATTATGCCCTCAGAGTCACCCACACTTGAAACCTCAATCTTCTTTGCCTCCACTTTCACACAATTCAGGAAATATGGGTAGAGGGACTTAGTAAAATAAACCCTTAAGCTGAGGGCTGGAGACTCCATGGCAAGTCCTAGAAGGTGTCTTTTTTTTTTTACCTTATCCCATGACAATCGGGATCTTAGTTCCCTGACTAGGGATGGAACTCATGCCCATTGCAGGGGAAGCATGGAGTCATAACCACTGGACCACCAGGGAAGTCCCTGGAAGGCATCTTAATCCTGCTTTCAAGATCTGCAAGTGAAGAAGAGCAAATGTGCCTTTGGAATCTCTATTTCTCAGGCTGCATCACCAGGGGGAATGAGAATGAATAGATTTTATTATTTATTTATTGTAAATAATTACAAGAAAATATTCCCTTGGCTTTGCCCTTCCCTGCCATCCTCTTCTACTTTTCTAAGGTCTCTCAAGGTCTCCCCCAGGTGGATGGCAGTGAGGTGTCTCACCCACACTCCCAGGTTAGTGTGCTCACTGCCACCTCTTTTGCTGCACACATACCAGGTTTCTCATTCAGCCCCATTGGCAGTGCTGTGAAATACAGAGGTACAGCTATTGCCCAGTGTTTTCCCTCACCCCTTGATTCATTTTTTTTTAATTGACTTATAGTTTTTTTACAATGTTGTCTTGGTTTCAGATGTACATCACAGTGATTCAGTTATATAATTCTTTTTTACATTTTTCCCTTATCAGTCAGTTCAATTCAGTCACTCAGTCGTGTCTGACTCTTGGCGACCCCATGAATCGCAGCACGCCAAGCCTCCGTGTCCATCACTTATAGGTGATTACAAATATAATATCGGTTACTATATTGACTGTAGTTCCCTATGCTATACAGTAGGTCCTTGTTGGTTATCTATTTTACATATGTGTTCATGCTCAGTAGCTCAGTCGTGTCCAACTCTTTGCTGCCCCATGGACTGTAGCCCGCCAGGCTCCTCTGTCCATGGGGATTCTCCAGGCGAGAATACTGGAATGGGTTGCCATTTACTCCTTCCAGGAATCTGCCCAACCCAGGAATCGAACTCAAGTCTCTTACATCTCTTGCATTTGCAGGCAGATTCTTTACCACTGTGCCGCCTAGGAAGCCCATTTTATATATAGTAATGTGTATATGTTAATCCCAACCTCCTATTTTACCCCTCCCCCCTTTCCTCTTAGATAACCATAGCTTGTTTTCTTTTTTTGTAATTTTATTTTATTACTGGAGTATAGCTGCTTTACAAGGTTGTGCTAATTTCAGTTGTACAACATTGTGAAACAGCCGTATGTATACATATATCCCCCCTTCTTGAGCCTCCCTCCCACCCTTCCCATCCCACCCCTTTCGATCATCACAGAACACTAAGCTGAGCCTGCTGTGCTATGCAGAAGCTTCCCACTGTCTGCTTTACATGGCAGCATATATATGTCAGTGCTACTCTCTGTAAGTTTGTTTTCTATGTCTGTGAGTCTCTACCTGTTTTGTAAATAAGCTAATTTGAATCCTTCTTTTTAGATTCTTTATAGATTTAGATATAAGAAAGATCATTTATTTGTCTTTCTCTGGCTTACTTCACTTAGTATGACAACCTCTAACTCCATTCATGTTGCTGCAAATGCCATTGTCCAGTTTGAGATGCACAGAGTGTGAGGCCGTTGTCCAAGGCTACTTACTTTTGATGTGGTAAAGTCCTGATGTGAACCCCATGTGTCTGACTCCAGGGCTTATGCCCGTAACCCTGCCTCAATAAATCACGACCCCTAGTTGGGAGAGAAAGCAGGTTCAGAGGAAGAAAGGGCACAGGTTGGTCAGAGGTGGATCTGAACCTATAGCCATAGAGGCTATTATATTTTCCTTATTTAAGGAATGAAAACTTATGCACAAAATCATACATAGCCCAAGGCACTGTTTTCCAACAGCTTATTTTGGAAAACTTCAAGCATACAGTAAAGTTGAAAGAATCCTGCTTTGAACTCTCATATACCTACCAACTGGTTTCTACTTTCACATTTTGGCATACTTGCTTTATCACACATCTGTCTATCTGTCCATCTATCCATCCATCCATCTATCCAGCATCCATCCATCCATTCATTCCTTCATCCCTCTATCCATCTTATCTAACCATCCTAATTTTGATGCATCCCAAAGAAGTTGAATTATCAGTACCCTCCAAGTAGTTCACCATGTGGAGTATTAACTAAAGCTCAGTATTTGTGTGTAGATTTTTATCTTTTGAGATCTAATTTACATTTAGTGAAATGCATAGATCTCAGGTGTGGTGGCTCAGATGGTAAAGCATCTGCCTACAATGTGGGAGACCGGGGTTCGATCACTGGGTCAGGAAGATCCCCTGGAGAAGGAAATGGCAACCCATTCCAGTACTCTTGCCTGGAAAATCCTATGGGCACAGTCCACAGGGTCGCAAAGAGTCGGACACGACTGAGTGACTTCACTTTCACCTTCTTCAGGTGTAATTTGCCAACTTTGAACAAATACATACATTGGTATAACCCGAATTTCTATTGAGCTATAAAATATCACCAGCCTCATCCCAGAGATACAGCACATTATCCTCTCTTTTATTCTTCTTGCTGCTGCTGCTGCTAAGTTGCTTCAGTCGTGTCCAACTCTGTGCGACCCCATAGATGGCAGCCCACCAGGCTCCCCTTTCCCTGGGATTCTCCAGGCAAGAACAGTGGAGTGGGTTGCCATTTCCTTCTCCAATGCATGAAAGTGAAAAGTGAAAGTGAAAGTGAAGACGCTCAGTTGTGTCTGACTCTTAGCAACCCCATGGACTGCAGCCTTCCAGGCTCCTCTGTCCAAGGGATTTTCCAGGCAAGAGTACTGGAGTGGGGTGCCATTGCCTTCTCCGTTATTCTTCTTATGGCAGTATAATTTATGCTCAGTAAAATCCACAAATCCTAAGTGTATCACTCAGTGAATTTTTATGTGAACTCTAAGCTGTAACCACTGGGCTGGACTTGGAATTACTTTTCTTCCTCATAACTGGATTTTGTCTTCGGACGAGATTCTTTGATATGACTATAAATCAATTAGGTTCTCCATTAGGAGTGATTTTACCCCCTAGGGCTTCCATGGTGGCTCAACTGGTAAAGAATCTGACTGCAATATGGGAGACCTGGGTTTGATCCCTGGATTGGGAAGATCCCTTGGAGAAGGGAAAGGCTATTCACTCCAGTATTCTGGCCTGGAGAATTCCACAGACTCTATAGTCCATGGGGTCACAAAGAGTTGGACACAACTGAGCAACTTTCACTTTCACTTTGCCCCTAGAGCACAGCTGGTGATATCCGGAGCCATTTTGACTGTCAGTACTGGGGAGGGGCTGCTGGCATTTTGTAGGTAAGGATCAAGGATGCTGCTAAACACCCTACAAACCTACAAACACCCTACAAACACCCCCACAGGACAGCCCCCTGCCACAGCAAGGGATTATCTGATTCTAAACATCAATGGGCTTCCCAAGTGGACCTAGTGGTAAAGAAACTGCCTGCCAATGCAGGAGACGTAAGAGACTTCGGTTCAATCCCTGGGTTGGGAAGATCCCCTGGAGGAGGGCAACCCTCTCCAGTGTTCTCGCCTGGAGAATCCCATGTACAGAGGAGCCTGGTGGGCTACAGTCTATGGGGTCGCAAAGAGTGGGACACGACTAAGCAATTCAGCAGGCACGTGGATGGTGGCCCAGTGGTTGATTCCTCCCTTCCACTGTAGGGGGGCGCCTATTCAAAATCTCTGGTTGGGTACCTAAGATCCCTTATGCCAAAAAATAAAATAATAATACTAAATGTCTTTAAAAGGGTGGGGGGAAGGGAACGAAGCACCAGAGAGGTACAGAAAACACAGAGGAGGTGCAGTGGATCTGTTTCATTCATCTCTTTATTTATGTCCAGTGCTTGGTGCCTGGTGATAGGTAAGTAAATGAATGAATCAGTCAGCAAATTCCTTTATTTTATTTTTATTTTTTTGCACACTCTGTGTGTCAGATACCCTTTGTAGTATTCACTGATCTTGGGACTGTCAGAGATACAAACATAGATGTGTGCTCATGGGGTCAAGCTCTTTCAGGGAGGAATCTCTGATAACCAGGAGAGGAGCTAAACATTGAGGAGAGGCGGAGGTGGGGGAGAGGTGGGAGGAGCCCTTCATGAATCACAGGACCTATAAACAAAGCCTTTGAAGGAAAGTATCAGGTGAAAGTGGGGAGGGGAGTCCTGGCAGAGGAACAGTCAGGGCAGAGGCTTGAAGGGGAGCGATCAAGCCAAATGCTGGGGTAGTGGGTGGGTGGATGCTCTGAGCATGACTAAAGCACTGGTTCATGGGGAAACAGTGCTCAAGTGGATGCAGAGGGGCGGAGGGAGGGGAATGGGGTGGTGGGTGTGGGGGGCTGGCCCCAGATCAGAAGTAGCCTTAAGGGCCAGGCTGGAGAGGTTGGACTTGAGGGCAGTGAGAAGCCACTGAAGAATTCAGCCCAGGGGTGGGGCATGGGCCATTTTGCATTTTTGGAAAGTCATTCTGTCGGCTGGGTGGAGGGGAACAGGGTGAGTGGAGCTGGAGGAAGAGCATGAGTAAAGAGGCCAAATTTCAAAAAGTCAGAGATGACGAAGGCTTGAACTCAGGTGGGGCTGGGGGCAGAGAGGCAAGAATGAGGTAGAAGGGGTGGGTGATTCCCTGGCGGTCCAGTGATTAAGACTCTATGCTTCCACTGCGAGGAGTGTAGGTTCGATCCCTTGCTGGGGAACTGAACTAAGAGCCCTTGCATGCTGTGGCAGCACAGCCAAAAAAAATTAAAAAATAATAATAGTAAAAAAAGAATAACATAGAATATTCTGAGGATGGAAGTGAAGGGTGGTCCAGAACTGGGTTCCACGTGGGGCATCCCTAGAAGGCTGATTTCTAGGCTACTAGGCCCTCAAACAGTAAATAGAACAGAGTTTCCTTCTCAAGTCCACTGAGGAAATCCTAGGACTTTATTTTTTTATTCAACGAATATTTGAGGGCTTATTTTGTCCCACCCAGGGTTTAGCGGGGTGGATACAGCCATATCTAAGGTAGACTCAGCCCTGCCCACCAGGAGCAAATGGAGACAATAGACAAGCAAACAAATGGATAATATAGTTTAGAAAATTGGAGTGGGGGTGATGTGATAGTTCTTCAGCCTGTCCCACTCTTTGTGACCCCATGGACTGTAGCCTGCCAGGCTCTTCTGTCCATGAAATACTCCAGGCAAGAATACCAGAATGGGTAGCCATTTCCTCCTCCAGGGGATCTTCCCGACCCAGGGATTGAACCCAGGTCTCCTACATTGCAGGCCGATTCTTTACTGTCTGAGCCCTCAGGGAATCCCGGGAATGGGGCGGGGAGAAAAAAGAGGAGGATGAGATGGCAAGTGATGGATAAGGCAGAACAGTTGGGTGTGGGGGGCAGGGATGGTGACTAGTAAACCTCTCTGGGGAGGTGATATCTCCGTGGGGGCTAAAGGGATGGGCAGGTGCCAGTTATGTAGAGAGTCAGGCAGGTGAAAGAGCATGTGCAAAGGCCCTGAGGTTGCACAGCTTTCACATGTGCAACTCCCAGCAAGGAAACCAGTGTGGTAGATCAGAGAGAGAGAGAGAGAGGGTGGAGAGAAGAGCGGGGCGGAAAAAGGCTTAAGAGATGGTTGAAGTCAGACCTGAGGGCTGTGGAGGTTTGATGAGGAATTTGATGAGGAAGGCAAGCAGGGAGTCGATGAGCAACATGTGACTGCTGTTCAGGTGAAAAACTGTGGGTTGGCCAAAAAGTTTGTTCAGGTATTAATGGAAAAACCAGAACTATCGTTTTGGCCAACCCAATATTATTCAGACAGGCTTTGGTTCAACATTGCCCTCTGCCAATTGCATATAAAATATTTTAAATATTATGTGATATCACTTATATGGGGAATCTAAAAAATAATGATACAAATGAACTTATTTGCTAAGCGGAAACAGACTCAGATTTCAAAAACAAACTTACCAGAGGGGAAAAGTGGGGAGGGATAAATTAGAAATTTGGGTTAATGTATACAGGCTACTATACATAAAATAGATAATCAACAAGACCCTACTGCATAGAACAGGGAACTCCATTATATTCTATAATAACCATATAAGGGAAAAGAATCTGAAAAAGAATAGGTATCCTCAGTTCAGTTCAGTCGCTCTGTCGTGTCTGACTCTTTGAGACCCCATGAACTGCAGCACGCCAGGCCTCCCTGTCCATCACCAACTCCTGGAGTTCATTCAGACTCACGTCCATCGAGTCAGTGATGCCATCCAGCCATCTCATCCTCTGTCGTCCCCTTTTCCTCTTGCCCCCAATCCCTCCCAGCATCAGAGTCTTTTCCAATGAGTCAACTCTTCGCGTGAGGTGGCCAAAGTATTGGAATTTTAGCTTTAGCATCATTCCTTCCAAAGAACACCCAGGGCTGATCTCCTTCAGAATGGACTGGTTGGATCTCCTTGCAGTCTAAGGGACTCTCAAGAGTCTTCTCCAACATCACAGTTCAAAAGCATCAATTCTTCGGTGCTCAGCTTTCTTCACAGTCCAACTCTCACATACATACATGACCACTGGAAAAACCATAGCCTTGATTATACAGACCTTTGTTGGCAAAGTAATGTCTCTGCTTTTGAATATGCTATCTAGGTTGGTCATAACTTTCCTTCCAAGGAGTAAGCGTCTTTTAATTTCATGGCTGCAGTCACCATCTGCAGTGATTTTCGAGCCCCAAAAAATAAAGTCTGACACTGTTTCACTGTTTCCCCATCTATTTCCCATGAAGTGATGGGACCAGATGCCATGATCTTCGTTTTCTGAATGTTGAGCTTTAAGCCAACTTTTTCACTCTCCTCTTTCACTTTCATCAAGAGGCTTTTTAGTTCCTCTTCACTTTCTGCCATAAGGGTGGGGTCATCTGCATATCTGAGGTTATTGATATTTCTCCCGGCCATCTTGATTCCAGCTTGTGTTTCTTCCAGCCCAGCGTGTCTCATGATATACTCTGCATATAAGTTAAATGAGCAGGGTGACAATATACAGCCTTGACATACTCCTTTTCCTATTTGGAACCAGTCTGTTGTTCCATGTCCAGTTCTAACTGTTGCTTCCTGACCTGCATATAGGTTTCTCAAGAGGCAGGGCAGATTATCTGGTATTCCCATCTCTTTCAGAATTTTCCACAGTTTATTGTGATCCACACAGTCAAAGGCTTTGGCATAGTCAATAAAGCAGAAATACATGTTTTTCTGCAACTCTCTTGCTTTTTCCATGATCCAGCAGATGTTGGCAATTTGATCTTTGGTCTCTCTGCCTTTTCTAAAACCAGCTTGAACATCTGGAAGTTCATGGTTCATGTATTGCTGAAGCCTGGCTTGGAGAATTTTGAGCATTACTTTACCAGCATGTGAGATGAGTGCAATTGTGTGGTAGTTTGGGCATTGTTTGGCATTGCCTTTCTTTGGGATTGGAATGAAAACTGACCCTTTTCCAGTCCTGTGGCCACTGCTGAGTTTTCCAAATTTGCTGGCATATTGAGTGCAGCACTTTCACAGCATCATCAGCCTAAATCAAATCCCTTATGATTATACAGTGGAAATGAGAAATAGATTTAAGGGACTAGATCTGATAGATAGAGTGTCTGATGAATTATGGACTGAGGTTTGTGACATTGTACAGGAGACAGGGATCAAGACCATCCCCATGGAAAAGAAATGCAAAAAAGAAAAATGGCTGTCTGGGGAAGCCTTACAAATAGCTGAGTAAAGAAGAGAAGCAAAAAGCAAAGGAGAAAAGGAAAGATATAAGCATCTGAATGCAGAGTTCCAAAGAATAGCAAGAAGAGATATGAAAGCCTTCCTCAGCAATCAATGCAAAGAAATAGAGGAAAACAACAGAATGCGAAAGACTAGAGATACCAAGGGAACATTTCATGCAAAGATGGGCTCGATAAAGGACAGAAATGGTATGGACCTAATAGAAGCAGAAGATATTAAGAAGAGGTGGCAAGAATACACAGAAGAACTGTACAAAAAAAGAGCTTCATGACCAAGATAATCACGATGGTGTGATCACTCACCTAGAGCCAGACATCCTGGAACGTGAAGTCAAGTGGGCCTTAGAAAGCATCACTATGAACAAAGTTAGTGGAGGTGATGGAATTCCAGCTGAGCTATTTCAAATCCTGAAAGAATAGGTATGTGTGTATGTATAACTGAATCACTTTGCTGTACACTTGAAACTAACACAACATTGTCAATCAATTGCGCATGTGTGCTAAATGCCTTCAATCCTGTCCAAATCTTTGCAACCCTATGGACTGTAGCCCACCAGGCTCCTCTGATCCCGGGATTTTCCAGGCAAGAATACTGGAGTGGATTGCCATGCCCTCCTCCAGGGGATCTTCCCAGCCCAGGGATCGAACCCAGGTCTCTTACATCTCCTGCATTGGCAGGTGGGTTCTTTACCACTAGTGCCACCTGGGAAGCCCAGATCAACTGTACTCCAATAGAAAATAAAAATTAAATTTTAAAGTTAAAAAAACTTTTTAAAAAGTCTTTATTGAATTTGTTGCATTATTATTTGTCTTTTTCTTAATATTTTGGGTTTTTTTGCCTTGAGGCATGTGGGCTGTTAGCTCCCCTACCAGGTATCGAACCCACACCCCCCTGAATAAGAAGGCTAAGTGTCAACCACTGAAGCACCAGGGAAGTCCCTAAAAAAGACTTTTTGTTGAGGTATAACAGCTACCCTGTAAAGTGCACAATGCCCTGGTCATAAGTGCATGACTCAATGAGTTTTTACTTACGTATAACCTTCGCCCCGCACAAGGTATAGAACATTCCTTTCTGCAAAGACATGGTTTCTCAGTCTCTACTGCACTGACATTTGGAGCAGGACGTTTCTTTGTTGGGAGGGGCTCTCTTGTGCATTGCAGGGTGTTAACCTTGACCCCAGTCACCACCCACGCATCGCTTCTCACTTGTCCTTTGTTTCTTGGATGTTTGCACCTTTTGACTATGTTCACCCATTTCCTTCACACCGCATTCCCCATCTCTTACAACCACCAATCTATTCTCTATTTTTTTTTTTGCTTGGTTTTATTTCAGTTGTTTGTTGTTGTTGTTGTTTTTGACCACACCACACAGCATGGGGAACTTCCCCGACTAGGGATGGAACCCATGTCCCTTGCAGTGGAAGGGCAGAGTCTTAACCACTGGACCACAAGGGAAGTCCTGTTCTCTGTATTATTGAATATGGTTTGCTTAGATTTCACGTGAGATCATACAGTGCTTGTCTCTCTCTGCCTGACATTTCATTTAACATGATACCCTTCAGGTGCATCCATGGTGTCACAAATGACAAGATTTCCCCTGTTTATGACTGAATGATACTCCACTGTGTGTGTGATGCTTTTTTAAATCCATTCGTCCATTGATGGACACTTCAGTTGTTTCCCTGTCTTGGCTATTGTGAATAATGGTGCAATGAAAGTGGAGGTGTAGATATTTCTCTGAGATAGTGATTTTGTTTCCTTTGGATAAATACCCATAAGTGAGATTGCTGGATTCTATGGTAGTTCTATTTTAAATATTTTAAATTAAGTATTTTTAATATTTTAAATTAAATATTTTAATGCACCAATTTACATTCTCACTGACAGTGCATGAGGATTCCATTTTCTCCACATTCACACTAGCATTTTTTATCTCTTTTCTTTTTTATAGCAGGCGTGCTGCGATTCATGGGGTCGCAAAGAGTCAGACACGACTGAGCGACTGATCTGATCTGATCTGATATATACATATATATGTGTGTGTATGCATGTATATATATATTATATATATGATTATCTTAAGGTGCTAAACTCTTTATCTTTTATCAAAATATAATCATTTTACAATATCATGTTAGTTTCAGTTATACAGAACAGTGATTCATATATATATATTTGTATTCTTTTTCAGATTATTTTCCCTTATGAAAGTTGCTCAGTCGAGTCTGACTCTTTGTGACCCCATGGACTGTAGCCTGCCAGGCTCCTCTGTCCATGGGATTTTCCAGGCAAGAATACTGGAATGGGTTGCCATTTCCTTCTCCAGGGGATCTTCCCCATCCAGGGATCGAACCCCGGTCTCCTGCCTCAGAGATAGATTCTTTACAGTCTGAGCTATCAGGGAAACTATTTTTTCCTTGTAGGTTATTTCCCTTATAGGTTATTACAAAATGCTGAGTATAGTTCCCAGAGCTAAACAGTAGATCTTTGTTAGTTATCTGTGTTATATATAGTAGTGTGTATACATTAATACCAACCTCCTAATTTATCCCTGCCCCTCTTCCTTTCCGCTTTGATAGCCATAAGTTTGTTTTCTGTGAGTCTCTTTCTGTTTTGTGTGTAAGTGCATTTGTAATTTTTTTTAGATTCCACATAAAAAGGATAGCATATAATATTTGTCTTTGTCTAGCTTACTTCACTTAGTATAATCTCTAGGTCTATCCATGTTGTTGCAAATGGCATTATTTCATTCTTTTTTATGGCTCAGTAGTATTCCACTGCATTCATGAACCGCATCTTCTCTATCCGTCCCTCTGTTGATGGTTGTTTAGGTTGTTTCCATGCCTTGGCTACTGTGAACAGCACTGCTATGAACTATCTCTTGTCTTTTCAATAACAGCCATCATAAGAGGTTGAGGTGACATCTCCTTATGGTTTTGATTTGCACTTTCCTGATAATTAGTGATGTTCAGCACCTTTATGTACCTGTTGACCATCTGTATGTCTTCTTTGAGAATGCGTCTTAGTTTGGACAGCCCAGAATGTCCCCCAGACAGTGCCAAATGTCCCCTGGGGGGCATAATTGCCCTAGATTAAGAACTGCTGCTCTAGAAGTTTCCTTCATGCTCCTTTTCCAAACAGTGTCTCCATCCTCAGAACATCGTTGACTTCCATCCCCATCTGTTAGTCTTGCGTGTTCTTAAACATATTATGAATGGAAACTCAAACTGCATCACTGCACAGTCTTGTGTGAGTTATAGAACTTTAAAAAAATTATTTATTTATTTGGCTGTGTTGACTCTTAGTTGCGGCACACAGGATCTTTGTGGCATCGTGTGAGATCTTTTGTTGTGATGCACCAATTTTACTTGTGGCACATGGACTCCAGAGCACCTGGGCTCCACAGTTGCAGTGCGTGCTCACAGAGAGGCAGGCAGACCTGGGAGAGAAGAGCATCCAGAGACCTGCCGTCATCTTTCCCCATTCCCAAGTGGTCCTGCTGACATAGTTAAACATCACCAGGGGCAGAGAGGGGAATATGGATCCCACTCCATCCTTGTCACAAGTGCAGGGACCACTAACTTAGGGGAGACAGTTTAGTGATCCATCAACAGCTGAATGGATCAAGGTGTGGTACATATATACAGTGGAATACTACTCACCCATAAAAAGGATGAAATAATGCAATTTGCAGCAACATGGATTGACCTAGAGATTACCATACTAAGTGAAATAAATCAAAAAGAAAGACAAATACTATGAATCACTTATGGAATCTAAAACATGTGGAATCTAAAATATGACACAAATGAATTTGTCTACAAAACAGAAACAGACACACAGACATAGAAAACAGACTTGTAGTTCTCAAGGGGAAGGGGTGGGGGAGGGGTGCACTGGGAGATTGGGATTAGCAGATACAAACTGTTATATTGTATATAGAATGGATAAACAACAAATTCCTGCTGTATGGCATAGGGAACTATATTCAGTATCTTGGGATAAACCATAATGGAAAGGAACACTAAAAAGAATGTATATCTGAATATACATATATATATATATGTATCTGAATATACATATATATGTATCTGAATATACATTTATATATATATATATGTATATGAATATACACATATATGTGTGTATGTATACCTGGGTTTCCCTTGTGGCTCAGCTTGGTAAAGAATCCACCTGCAGTGTGGGAGACTTCGGTTTGATCCCTGGGTTGGGAAGATCCCCTTAAGAAGGGAACGGCTACCCACTCCAGTATTCTGACCTAGAGAATTCCATGGACCATACCCATACAGTCCTTGTATACCTCTCTATATATGTGTTTACTGCTCTCTATGTATACATATGTGTATCTAACTATCTATATATCTGAATCACTTTACTGTACAGTACATTAACAAGACATTGTAAATCAACTATATTTCAATAAAATAAATTAAAAAAAAGAAAAATGCAAGCATTTGTGCTGTTCCAACCTACTCATAAATTTTCTGATAACTGAACTGAAGATTATTGTTTTTGATTCAGATTGAACAAAATTAAAAACTGAGTTCCTCAGTCACATTAGCCACATTTCAAGTGCTCAGTGGCCACGTGTGGCTCCTGGTGAATGACCCTGTTGTCCAACAAATAGAAAATGAACATTATCCAGAAAGTTCCACTGGACAACAGTGTGGCTTTAGATCAGGCTTTTTTGCTTTCTGCTTTGGTTCTGTTGTTTTTTAATCAGTGTCACTGTTGACATTTGGGGTTGGATAATTTATTGTCCAGTGCACACTATAGGCTATTAACCAACATTTGTGTTTTCCATCCACTAGATGCCAGTAGCAGCGCCTCTTTTCCTCGTGACAACCAAAAACGACTATTTATTGTTGTTCAGTCACTCAGTTGTGTTGGTCTCTTTGCGACCCCTTTGACTGTAGCCCGACAGGCTCCTCTGTCCATAGGATTTCCCAAGCAAGAATCCTGGAGTACGTTGTCATTTTCTTCTCCAGAGGATCTTCCTGACCCAAGGATGGAATCCGCGTCTCCTGCATTGGCAGGCAGTTTCTTTACCACTGAGCTACCTTGAAAGTGGGGAGGAGAGGGGAGGGAGTGGAGGGAGTGGAGAGTGGGGGGAGGGGAATAGCCCTTAGGTGAGGAGCACTGTTCTTCATCAAAACAGAGTTCAAGCCCTAGCTTTGTGGTGTGCTAGATGCATGATTTGGGGCAAATCCCTAAGCCTCAGCATTCTCATCTCTGCAATGGGGCCAATGAGTAGCAACCACTTTCGGGAACTGCTGTGGGAGTGACACCTAGCTTCAGGGTCTCGATGACGACTGGAAGCCATGCCCAGCATGTAGTAGGTATTCAGTAAACAGTAAAGTTGTGATTACCCACCGTGAACCTAAACCTATAAACCCTTGTGCACCCCTTCAAGAGCAGGGCAGCTCCAGGACCCTGAGGACTCCCACATGGTGCTCGGAAGTGCTTGTTGTCGTGTTCTGGAGAGACAGAAGATTTAAATCGTTTGAACAGGACTTCCCTGCAGGTGCAGTGGATGAGAATCCACCTGCTAGTGCACGGGACGTGGGTTTGATTCCTGGTCCAGGAAGAGTCCACATGCCTCAGAGCAACGAAGCCCAGGCACCACAAATACTGAAACCCGAGTGTCTAGAGCCACTGCTCCACAGCAAGAAAAGCCACAGCAATGAGAAGCTGGCACGCTGCAATGAAAAGTAGACCCCACTTGCCGCAACTACAGAAAGCTGGCACAGAGCAATGAAGACCCAGCACAGCCAAAAATAAATAAATAAATAATTTGCTAAATCAGGAAGAGTTTGAAGAATCTCGAGGTCTGGGGTCTGGTCCTCCTCTGTCACAGATCTTGTTGGTCCTGGTGTTTTTCTGGTACCAAATTTTCCCCGCTGTGAGGCAGGGGGAACCGAACCCTGTAATCTCCCACTGGACTCTCTGGCTTGGCCTCTGTTTCTCTGTGATTGTTTTCTTAAGGAAGGGAGGGGGTGCCCAGGCAGACAACCAAGGGAGAGGATTTGGACAAAAGCCGGACTTCACTTCCGGCTTCCTGCTGCCTCCAGTCTTTGCTATTGCTGTGTCTTCTCCCCAGAACACTCCTTTCTCCACTCCCCAACTACCCTGGCCCAGCTGGCTCCAGCTTGAGGACTTGGTGTACATGGCACCTCCTCCAGGAAGCCTTCCTTGATCCTCTGCCCCTTCCCAGTCTGGGACTGATATCTCCAACTGACTTCTCAGTTATTTATTTATTTGACTGTGTCAGGTCTTAGTTGCGGCATGTGGGATCTAGTTCCTTGACCGGAGATCTCTAACTTGGGCCCCCTGCATTGGGAGCTCGGAATCTTAGCCACTGGGCCACTACAGTGCTTCTGTCAGCCCATCTTGATCGCTTGTGCATCTTGGCCAGGCTGCATGCCTGAAGGGTATTCAGGGCTCAGAGTGTGTCTGAGCTGAGAATGGGTGAACTGAGATCATCAGGGCAAGAAGGGAGGAGAACAGGTTAGCAGGAAGTTGCATTGAGCATGAAGGAGCTGGGTGTGGGAGTGTTCTGATAAGCTCGCCTTGGCTACAGATCCATGGAGTTTGGCTCTGGGTACCGGGGCATCTAAATAACAACAGCAACCAGATGCAGGAGAGATGTGAGGTTTTGTGGGGTAGCCCCTGCCTGTCACCTTCACACTAGGTGCCTTCCTATGTCATCCCCTGGATGAGAAGATAAACCCACCTGTCTGGCTGTGAGAGGCTTGAGGGGTGTACCAGGAAGGAGGATGGGGATCTCCTGAGCCTCTGGATGAGGCAGGCACATGGGGGCCACTGAGGATCATGTACCTACAGAGGATCATCCTGGCACAGTCTGTGTTTGGCAGATGGTGGGGGAGAGGCAGTTTTTAAGGGGCAGCTGTTATAACAATCCAGGCTTGGGGTGATAAGTAACCTTCAAGCCCAGCCCCTCCTGGCCTTCTCTGCCCCTGGGGGCTGCTGAATGGCTTAGCTACATCCTCCATGCTGGCCATGTGGGTCCTAGAGGGGTCCAGGGGTGGCAGAGGGCAGTTCTGCAGGTCTCCCCAAGGGTACTCCAAGTCCAGCCCTCCACTCCCCCAGCAGCCAGAGAGTTCTCACATGGGAATGCAATCTCCCGTCCACTCCCGCACATTCCAAAACCATTTGAGCCAGCCGTGCCTCCCCCGGAGAGGGTCCACCCGGCTCAGTCTGGTAGTGCCAGCTCCTGAGCAGGAAGTTGTCAGCCAGGTAAAACCAGGGGCCTTGAAAGATTAGGGCAGATCTATGCCCAGACCTCTGTTTGCCTTTAAGCCCAGCCAGATGGCCACTTCAGGGCATCTCTTGGTCTGGCAGCAGGCTTTTCAGGAGCCAGGTTTCGTCTGGTGTGTGGAGGTCCCATGTGCCCCTCTTCACAGAGGGTATTGATGCCAAAATCTCAGCTTCTCTGTACACTAGTGCTGAATCAAATATCAGAGACGAATTCCAGGTGAAGTAGAAAAGGAAATTTGTATTGCTTTGCCAAGCAAAGGGGGACACAGCAGGCACATGCCCTCAAAACCACGTGTTTTCTCTTGGGAAAGATTGTGCTGTGTGTTAGTCAGTTGTGTCTGACGTTTTGCAACCCCATGGACTATAGCCACCCAGACTCCTCTGTCCATGGAATTCTCCAGGCAAGAATACTGGAGTGGGTTGCCATGCCCTTCTCGAGGGGATCTTCATGACCCAGAGATGGAGCGCGCATCTCCAGCATTGGCTGGTGGATTCTTTATTGCTGAGCCACCAGGAGTGAGAGGTTTTATAGTAATTGTTCAAAGAGGGCATGATCAGCTTGTGGATATTCTTCTGAGGGGTCAGTGGTGAGGTAAGTAGGACTCAGCATCATCAACCTTCAAGTTCAATGGTTTGGGGTCTACATGCTTGTGGGCAGCATACCATTATTAATCATTAACTTCTCCCACCTGGAGAGGCTTTCAGTTTCTGCAAAAGAGCTCAAAGATGTTCTGTGTATCCATTGATGGGGAATCAGGACCTTGCCCCAAGGCTGCTCTTGACTGTTAGTTTCTCCCTGGTCTTACACTCCATCCCTTCGCTAATTAACAACTGCTTGAATCTGCCCCTTGGAACTCAGGGAAGGTCTTAAAGGCTGAATGAAGGTTTGTTTCCTATAATCAAAGAAATGGAGGTGTGGGACACAGAAAGGGCTTGCGCCCAGGAGCCCCACAGGGCCCTGCACAGTATCAGTATCAGTCTGCAGGCATTAGTCATCACCAGGGCTCTGAATAAAGCCAGCTGACCTTTGCCAGCCACAGAACCACTACTTCCCCCTAGGGCAAGCCCTGCCCCTCTTGGGAAGTTCAGCAAGGCGTGTCCTCACCACCCTCCCAGGAGCCCGGCCGGGCTGGGCTGGGTTCAGTCACTGGGGCTCGTTCGGGGTGTGAGGAGCACTGCCCAGGCAGGTGGGCAGGAGGGTGGGCAGGAGCATGGGCAGGAAAGACCCTGCACGCCCAGGGCGCCATCGGCGAGGGCACCTGGTGGCTCTGACCGTGAGCCTCTTCCTCACCTGCTGGCCAGGTAAGCCGGGCTGGGTTGGGGTCAGTGGAGGAGGCAGATACATACCTGGAGGAGAGAGGGACAGATGTGACAGGTGCCTCAGGCTTCCCGAGCCCCCTCGGGGGCAGTCCGGAGGGCTTCTGCTTTCTTTGGCAAAGGCCTCCATCACAGTCAGCCAGGTCGGGCTGGTTTTCCACGCTGACTGGAGGAGACATCACAGAATGGCTACAGTGGGAATAAAATATTGCAGGACTAGAGATGGTCAAGTATTCCTCCTTTCACTGGCTCACTGACACGTTCATTTCCTAGGGCTTTTTTTTTTTTTTTTTTAATTGGAGTATAGTTGATTTATAGGCTTCCCTGGTGGCTCAGATGGCGAAGAATCTGCCTGCAATGTGGGAGACCTGGGTTCAGTCCCTGGATTGGGAAGATCCCCTGGAGGAGGGCATGGCAACCCACTTCAGTATTCTTGCCTGGAGAATCCCCGTGGACAGAGGAGCCTGGTTGGCTGCAGTCCATGGGGTCCCAAAAAGTCAGACACGATTCAATGACTAAGCAGATAGTTGATTTGCAATGTTGTGTTAGTGTCAGGTGTATAGCAAACTGATTCAGTAATTTATGTACATATATTCCTTCTTTTTTTAGATTTTTCTCATAAAGGTTATCACAGAATATAGAGTAGAGTTCCATGTGCTGTACAGTAGGTCCTTATTGGTTATCCATCTGGGTTTTGGTTTCTTTTTTATGATGAGTTTTATTTTATTTTATATTTTCTGACAGAGCCACATAGTGTTTGGGAATCTTAGTTCCCCGATCAGGGATCGAACCCGTGCCCCCTGCATTGGGAACCTGGAGTCTTAAGCACTGGGCAGCCAGGGAAGTTCCAATTTTTTTGTTTTTTTGTTGTTTTATTGACACCTCTGATTTCAGTACCTGTGCTCAGCTCTCAGATAGGAAATGAGCAAGTCACAGCCCCAGGCTTGCAGGAACTCCAGGCTGGTGGGCAAGACAGAGGGGTGCCCAGTCTCTCTTGGTACAAAGTTGAGCAAGAGCTTTGCCACCTTAGGGGTACAGAGAAGGGGCAGTTTCCCCAAAACTGCAGGGCAGTATTGGATTGGCTGGAATTTCTACAGACGAGGTCAGTGGAAGAAGGAAAAGGACACTCCTGGCAGGGAGAACCGAGGGGGCAAAGGCCAGGAGACAGGAAGCTGCAAGGTGTATTTGGGTCCTTTGATGTGATGTGAGCAAATTTGGGCTGCATGATCAGGGGATACTGAGGGGACGGGTGGAAGCAGAAAGGCAGCTTGTGAGGGTTAAGGAAGGTGTGTTCTTGGACCCCAAGGAGGACCTCACAGGTCTATTAGTCATTTCGGAGGTCAGCTTGGGCCTGGCTAACCAGAGAAAGCCCACTGGCCTCAGGAAGAGGTGGGACTCCAGCTTGGTGCTGGGGAGAGGAACCAGGCTCTCTTCTCTACCAAAAGAAGGTCCAAGACTCTCCATGTGTCACTCTAGGGCTTCCAGACCCCCGCACAGTTTTACCCCTTGGGTAGGAAATTAAGGCTCTCCAGCCAAACCACTCTGGTGTCCAAATTCTCCAGGCAAGGATACTGGAGTGGGTTGCCATTCCCTTCTCCAGGGGAACTTCCCAACCCAGGGATTGAACCCAGGTCTCCTGCATTGTAGGCAGATTCTTTATTGTCTGAGCCACCAGGGAAGTCCTCTGGTGTGCAAAATAACCTGAAAACTGCCATCCACACTGTTGTTGTTTGTTAATCACTAAGTCGTGTCTGATTCTTTTATGACCCCATGGACTATAGCCTACCAGGCCCCACTGGTAAATCCATGGGATTTACCAGACAAGAATACCAGAGTGGTTTGCCATTTCCTTCTTCAGGGGATCTTCCCAACCCAGGAATCAAACCCACATCTCCTGCACTGTGCCAGGTGCTTAAATATCTGTTAATTTACTCCTCCCAGGAGAAAGGACTGTCCTTAATGCTTGGCTGCAAAACAGAAGCTTCTAGAGCCTGAAGGGGAGTGAGGGTGAGGGCATCCTTTTTCCCCCATTCTCAGGGGCTCAGGCCACAGACACTAGCAGGCTGGAAGCCACCCAGGGTGGGTGGGCCACCTCCTAGTCCCTCCCCAACTCAAGCCTCACTCTCTGCAGCTCCTGGAACAGGTGGAGAGGGTGCCCCAGCCCCCAGCCCTGAGTCACCCAGGACAGCTCTGGGCCCTGGAAAAGCTTTGCGGTTGGACGCCACTGAAAGGCACCCACACAATGGCCTGAATGGTGGGCGGGTTTGTACCAGACAATTCCACCACCTCTGATGGGGCGTGTCCCCCTGAGCTGTCCCCAGAGCATGTCACCACAAACAGAGGCTGTTTAACTGCTTTTGACCCCGAGGCTTCCTCAGAGTCAGATGCCCAGGGCCGTGTAAATGGAGCGGGCTTTTGCTCCCACCCCAAGGAGGGCTGGTTGCCTGGACTAAGGGTTGACATCCCTCCCCAATTGCCCATCAATTCCACAGTAAACAGGGAGCCTGTCAGGGAGGGTTCCCCTGGCAGGTCAATTCAGACACCTTTCTGGACTCTTCACTTTATTTCTGGAAAAGACTTCCTCGATTCCTGGTCAGAGACTAAAAAAAATGTAAATCCGGTGCTGACAGGCTGTGTGTCCTTGGGCCTGATGCCTAACCTCTCTGAGTTTCTATCTCACTAAAGGGTAATTTTTAAAATTCCAGAGCTGGTGAAGATCCATTCCCCTCTCACCTCTCCCTCCACCCTAGACCCCATGCGGTGAATCTTCTTCTACATCTGCATCCTGTACTTTTCCCCTCTTTGACTGTGTGGCTGAAACCTGACAAGATCCCAGAGGACCACAGTAATCATCATTTTCTATTGTGGACCTACTACGTACCAGAGCTTTCACCCCTGGATTAAGCTTGCATGGGTGAGAGTAGGGGTACATTGCCTCCCATTTTACCAAAGAGAAAACAGGCTCAGAGAGATTGTGCCCTTTGTTTAAAGTCACACAGCAAGCACTCAGGGCTCTGTGGTGACCTAAATTGGAAGGAAATCCAAAAAAAGAGGAGATATATGTATGTGCATGGGCTTCCCAGGCTGCGCTGGTGGTAAAGAAGCCGCCTGCCAATGCAGGAAACCCAGGAGACCTGGGTTTGATCCCTGGGTCCGGAAGATCCCCTGGAGAAGGGAATGGCAACCCACTCCAGTATTCTTCCTGGAGAATCCCCTGGACAGAGGAGGCTGGCAGGCTACAGTCCATGGGGTCGCTAAGAGTCAGACACAACTCAAGCGACTTAGCTTGCACGCGCACATATGTATATGTACAGCTGACTCATTTTGCTGTACAGTGGTAACTAGCATGGTGAGGTAAAGCAACTACTTTGTTGTTCTGTCACTAAGTCGTGCCCAACTCTTTGTGACCCCGTGGACTGCAGCACACCAGGCTTCCCTGTTCTTCGGTCTTCCAGAGTTTGCTCAATTTCATGTCCACTGAGCCGATGATGCTATCCAACCATCTGTTCCCCGCCACTCCCTTCTCCTATTACCCTCAATATTTTCCAGCATCAGGGTCTTTCCAATGAGTTGGCTCTTTGCATCAGGTTAAAAAAAAATTTTAACAAGTGAGGGAAGGGATCCGAACTCCCATTTCTGGATGATTCCTAAGCCCTGTACTTCACCCTCTGCCTGGAAAAGACTGAGGGTTGAGGAGTGTTTCTCCTCTCTTGGCTTTTTCTGGCCCTTGGGTATCCCCATCCCCCAGGGTAGACAGCAACTGCCCTTCATCACCCCTCTGTCAATGTAAAAAATACTCACAACTTAGAAGTTGAGAGTTATGTTTTATTTGGTGGAAATTTTTAGGACTTCAAGCCCAGGAGGCAGCATCTCAAGTAACCCTGAGAGAACTGCTCCGAGGAGGCGAGGGGAGGAGCCAGGTTATATAAAAGTTTTGCAACAAAGGGCAGGTAGTCTGAACATCAAAAGATGATGTTAATTAAAGAAAACCAGGGTCTCTGGTGGTCCAGGGGTTGAGACTCCACACTCCCAGTGTAGGGGGTATGGGTTCCATCCATCCCTGGTCAGGGAAGTAGGATCCCACATGCTGCAAGGGACAGCCAAAAAAAAAGAAAGAAATACAGGAGGAAAACCAGATAGCCCAAGTTAAGGAATTTAGTGCCTTTCTAAGTACGGGAATGGCAATCCACTCCAGTACTATTGCCTGGAAAATCCCATGGACAGAGAAGCCTGGTAGGCTACAGTCCATGGGGTTGCAAAGAGTCGGACACGACTGAGCGATTTCACTTCACTTCACTTCACTTAAGTACAGGAAGATGCAAGAGTCTGGATTCACTGAAATTGTTCCTTTCATATGCACTTCAGCTGTCTAGGGGCTAATATCCTGGCTTCCTGGGTGGCACGATGGTAGAGAATCCACCTGCCAATGCAGGAGATGCAACAGATGTGGGTCCGATACCTAGGTTGGGAAGTTTCCCTGGAGGAGGGCATGGCAACCCACTCCAATATTCTTGCTTGAGAAATCCTATGGACAGAGGAGCCTAGTGGGCTACAGTCCATGGGGTCACAAAGAGTCGGACGCAACTTAGTGACTAAAAAGCAACAACTTTACATCCCACCAGCCCACCTGGATGGAGTTTTCACCCTTCTCTTTCATGTCTGGTTTCTAGGGGTGTCCTCAGTCTCCCCCAGAGAGGGGGGTCTTCATTCTCCTCAGTCGGAGGGGGTCCCCCTTCCCCTCACATTAAGGGTCCCTGTGCATCTTCAGTCTATTGGGGAGGTCCTCACCTCTTTACTCAACACTATTACACAGTGATTCATTCATTCATTCATTTGTTCAGTGACAATTTCTTGAGCACCTACTGTGTGACAGGCACTGTTCTGGTGATGGGGATACTGCTATGAGCAATACAAAGATCCCTGCTGAGCTGACATTCTGGCAGGGGAGACAGATCAAAACCCATATCAACAGTAAATAAATTATGCATTTAAGTATTAAGAGGGGCTTCCCTGATGGCTCAGTGAGTAAGGAATCCGCCTGCAATGCAGGACACACAGGAGATAAGGATTTGATTCCTGGGTCAGGAAGATCCCCTGGAGAAGGAAATGGCAACCCACTCCAGTATTCTTGCCTGGAGAATCCCATGGACTGAAGAGCCTGGAACCCTACAGTCCAAAGGGTGGCAACGAGTTGGACATGACTAAGCAATTAGGCACACGTAAGTACTAAAATGGTGATAAAGAGAAGAGATTTTGGGCAGAGAATCTGGGGTGCTGGAGTGTGTTGGGGTGGATTGCTCTCGTCAGTAGGGCAGGGTGAGGGGAAGCCTCCTGTGAGTCAATGAACTAATGCATCCCAGTAAAACCCTGTGCAACCCAGAGGCAGGTGGGCTCTGATGTTATTTGTGCTTTAAAAATGGGGAAACTGAGGTTCCGTTGAGTGAGCGGGGCAGGACCAGCTTGAAATCCAGGACACCAGGACTTGAGTTCTGGCTGTGTGTGTGCACTTGTGTAAGTGTGCATATGTATGTGGGACAGTGTGTGTGAGACAGGGAGAGAGCAAAACAAGCTCTTTTTTCTTATGAGGGGTACTCTCCTTTTTTTAAAAAAAAAACAAAAACAAAAACAAATTATTTCTTTATTTTTGCCTATGCTGGGTCTTCGTTGCTGCGAGAGCTCTTCTCTGGTTGTGGTGTGCAGACTTCTCACTGCAGTGCCTTCTCTTGTTGTGGAGCACAAGCTGTAGGAGCATGGGCTTTAGTAGTTATGGCTCCTGGGTTCTAGAGCACAGGCTCAGTGGTTGTGGCACCCAGGCTTAGCTGCTCCCCAGCCTGGGGATCTTCCCAGACCAGGGATTGAACCTGTGTCCCTGACATTGGCAGGTGGATTGTTTACCACTAAGCCACCGTGGAAGCCCTGATGGGTCCTCTTCTTTCTCTTCTGACAGCATGTCCTCACTTTTCTCAGGGAGGGAGAGGAGCCCTTAGATCTCTCCTCCCAGGGAAGGTAGGACTTTGGTTGGTGCTGAAACCCCCAAAGGACCCCTACCCAACCAGCAGTCCCTTGGGGGGTGCAGGGTAGGTCAGCAAGGCAGGGTAGGACCAAGGGACTCAGTGCACTACCTGAGTCCCCTCCTGAGGGTAGGGCTGGGCTTGGCATTTCCTCTGCTGTCTGGGCTGGGCTTCACCTCCTTGCGCCCCCACCTTGGGTCCTTGCCTTGGAGGAGACATCCCAGGAGCTGCCCTGGCTGGTGCGGCCCCATACATGCATGGGGCCAGACCTCTCAACAGTCAAGGGAACAGACACTGAAGTTGAGCAGGGCATCCTGCCTGGCTGTCCCCTACCCATCCTGACCAGTCTCATTCATTTCCATTGGACCAGCCAGCCGCTTGCAATGTCTGTTCTGGGACAGCTGTCCTTTGGGCACCCAGTTTTGGGACTCCCCAAGAGAGCTGGGCCATAAAGAAGGCTGAGTGCCAAAGAATGCATGCTTATGAAACGTGGTGCCAGAGAAGACTCTTGAGAGTCCCTTGGACAGCAAGGAGACCAAACCATCCATCCTAAAGGATATCAGTACTGAATATTCATTGAAAAGACTGGTGCTGAAGCTGAAATTCCAATGCTTTGGCCATCTGATGCGAAGAGCCTTTTCATTGGAAAAAACCTGATGCTGGGAAAGATTGAAGGCAGGAGGAAAAGAGGGCGACAGAGGATGAGATGGTTGGATTGCATCACCGACTCAATGGACATAAGTTTGAGCAAGCTCCAGGAGATGGTGAAGGACAGGGAAGCCTGGCGTGCTGCAGTCCATGGGGTCCCAGAGTCAGACATGACTTAGCAACTAAGCAACAAGATACAGTGAATCTGATCCCTGCTCCCCATCACTGATCCTTTTTTTAAATTTTATTATGTATTTTTGGCTGCACTGGGTCTTTGTCGCTGCTCAAGAGCTTTCTCTAGTTGAGGTGCTCGGGCTTCTCATTGCGGTGCCTTCTCTTGTTGCAGAGTACGGGCTCTAGATGTGCGAGCTTCAGTAGTTGTGACACACAGGCTTAGTTGCTCTGAGGCCTGTGGGAACTTCCTCACCTGTGTCCCCTGCATTGGCACCAGGATTCCTAATCACCAGACAACCAGGGAAGCCCCCATCATTGATTCTTATTCTGATTCCCACTTCTCTGGGAATCAGAAGTACTCCCTAACGGTACTCTGATACCATTTACATCCTCCTTCTAACTAATAATCATAATAACAGCAATCAGTGCTATGCTAAAATGAGCCAAGATACAAACAATATTTTTCAATTATTTTTATTATTCTATTTTATTTTATGTTTTTAAATTTTAATTCACATCCAGTCCACTGTCTTTGGTGAATTTTGACAAATTATACTCATACAGCAATCAAAAGCAATATATGCCAGACAATGGGATTTTTTATTTATTTAATAAATGCATTTATTTAAAGCTGGGCACAGTCTTTCTCTGGTTGCAGCAAGCGGGGGCTCCTCTCTAGTTGTGGTGCCTGGGCTTCGTTGCAGTGGCTTCTCTTGTTGTGGAGCACGAGCTCCAGGATGTGTGGGCTCAGTAGTGTGGCACACGGGTTTAGTTGCCCAACGGCATATGGAATCCTCCCCGACCAGGGATCGAACCCGTGTCCCAGGCATTGGCAGGCAGAGTCTTAACCACTGGACCACCAGGGAAGTCCCAGACACTATTTTAAGCCCTTTACATAGATTAATTCATTTAATCCTCTTAGTGGCCTGATGAAGCACTCTTATAACTTCCACGTTGCAGATAAGGAAACTGAAATGGAGGCGCTGTTAGTGTATGTGACTTGCCCAAGCTCATGCCGCTGGTCCGTGGGAGAGCTGGAGCTCTCCTCCAGGCGGCCTGGCTCTGTAAATGCCCAGAGATGCTGACACCAGCTCCCTTCCCAGTGACACCAGTGTGAGAGAAGAGATGGGATGGGGAAGGAAGCCAGGCGAAGCTAGATGGCAGAGGATGAGCTGATGCAGGAACACCTGGCAGAGTTTCTGACTAGGATCCGTAATAAGAAATACATCTGTAGAGATGTGGATGGACCTAGAGTCAGCAGGACAGAGTGAACTGTCAGAGAGAGAAAAACAAATATTGTATATTAATGTGTATATGTGGAATCTTAAAAAAAAATGTGAGGAATCTATTTGCAGGGCAGGAATAGAGAAGCAGACATAGAGATCAGACATATGGACATTTTGTGGGGAAGGGGGGATGAATTGAGAGATTAGAATTGACATATATACACTAGGGCTTCCCAGGTGGCGCTAGTGGTAAAGAACCTGCCTGCCCATGCAGAAGACATGAGACCTGGGTTTGATCCCTGGGTCAGGAAGATCCTCTGGAGGAGGGCATGGCAACGCACTCCAGTAGTTTTGCCTGGAGAATCCCCATGGACAGAGGAGCTTGGCAGGCTACAGTCCATGGGGTCGCAAAGAGTCGGACACTACTGATGCAACTTAGCATGCACACCTGCACCCACATATATACTACCATGTGTAAATAGCTAGCTAGTAGAAAGCTGCTGTATAGCACAGGAGGTTCAGCTCGGTGCTCTGGGATGATCTAGAAAGGTGGATGGGAGGTGGGGTGGGAGGGAAGTCTAAGAGGGAGAGGGTGTGTGTGTGTGTGTGTGTGTGTGTGTGCATGTTGCTCTGTGTGTCCGACTCTTTGCGAATATATGGACTATAGCCCATTAGGCTCCTCTGCCCATGGAATCCTCCAGGCCAGAATACTGGAGTGGGTATCTTTTCCCTTGTCCAGATCTTCCAACCCAGGGATCAAATCCGGGTCTCCCGCATTGCAGGTGGATTCTTTACCGGCTGAACCACAAGGGAAGCCCAAGAATACTGGAGTGGGTAGCCTAATCTCTTCTCCAGTGGATCTTCCCAACCCAGGAATCAAACCGGGGTCTCCTGCATTGCTTCCCTTGTGGCTCAGCTGGTACAGAATCCGCCTGCAATGCGGGAGACCTGGGTTGGATCCCTAGGTAGGGAAGATCCTCTGGAGAAGGGAACGACTACCCACTCCAGTGTTCTGGCCTGGAGAATTCCATGGACTGTATAGTCCAGGGGATTGCAAAGAGCTGGACATGACTGAGAGACTCACTTTAACTCCTGCATTGCAGGCAGATTCTTTACCAACTGAGCTATGAGGGAATGAAAAAGAAATACATTTTACATTGTGACCAGCTCTGTGCTTAGGTGTGTGTGTATCTAAAAATACTTTTGTAAAATCATTTACCCCTGCTGCACCCAGTGTGCCCTGATGCCTTATTCTGTTATCCTCTTACATTTTTGGTGCTGTTGACAACCCACTAAATTGGGTTCCTATCTGCTTTTTCTATGGAACAGCTATAAGCTTAGACCAAGCGCACACAGAGGGCACAGAGGTCAGTATATCTGAGTCTGGATCATTCCTTGTTGTGGGAGCACTGTCCTGTGCATTGGAAGATATTAAGCAGCATCCCTGGTCTCTACCCACAAGATACCAATAGCAACCGACCCTCGAATCATGACAACCAAAAATGCTCCATGAGTATGTGCTCAGTCAGGTCTGATACTTTGTGACTGTAGCCCGCCAGGCTCCTCTGCCCATTGGATTTCCCAGGCAAGAATACTGGTGTGGGTTGACATTACTTTCTCCCAGGGATCTTCCCGACCCAGGGATGGAAGCCAAGTCTCCTGTGTCTCTTGTACTGGCAGGCAGATTCTGTACCACTGAGTTGCTCTGGGAAGTCACCTGGGAATCCCCAAAGTGTCTCCAGACGTTGCCAAATGCAGCCTGTCATAGTACCTGGAAATAGTAGGTATGCAGGAAATATTTGTTGCATGAATAATAAAGGCAAAAAATCTCACTTGATGAGACTTACTGGTCTGCAGCCTCATTCCCTAGTCATGACAGCTGTCCTGATAGCCTAAGGGGATGCTAGTTCGTCTGCTCTGTCCGAAGCAGAACCCAAGCTCAGGTGCTACAGCACTGACAGGAAGACAAGCAAAGCATCTCTCCAACAGTTGCAGTTCCTTTGAGA
Source organism: Bos indicus (assembly GCF_029378745.1). NCBI lineage: Eukaryota > Metazoa > Chordata > Mammalia > Artiodactyla > Bovidae > Bos > Bos indicus. The sequence continues at coordinate 13,042,997 of NC_091766.1, read as the reverse complement.
GCCCCAGGACCAGCTCAGTGCTGAGCTCTCCCCAGGCTCTTACAGAAGCCTTCAGCTTGCCACCTCTCCCTCTGCACCCCTTTCTCTATCGCCGCAGGGCCTTCTGAAGAAGCCTCTGGGTTTGTGTCAAGTGGTACCCACAGATACCTCTTCTTCAGCCAGGGTTCGGTCCCCAGTCCTGTCATGAGTCCTGCTTTGGGACATCCCTGGGGACAATGTTCAACCTATTTTTTTGAGTCTCTGCTTTCTTCACAGTTGTATCTCTGAAAGCATGGCTCATCTGGGACGTGAACTTTGGAAGATGCTTCAGAGACAAAGAACTGTTACTTTAAAAAAATTTTTTTTATTGGAGTATAGTTGATGCATAGTAACCCACTCCAGTATTCTTCCCTGAAAAAGCCCATGGACACAGGAAACTGGCAGGCTCCAGTCCACGGGGTCAAAAAGAGTCGGACACAACTGAGCGACTAAGCACACACGTAGTTGATTTATTGGGTTGCCCTCAAAGTTTGTAAAGATTTTTCCATGAGATGTTACAGAAAAACCAGATGAACTTTTTGGCCAACCCTGTACAATGTTGTGTTAGTCTCAGGTGTACAGCAACATGAATCAGTTAATTGTTGTTCAGTCACAAAGTTGCGTCCATTTGCAAACCCAGCTTCCCTGCCCATCACCATCTCCCCAAGGTTACTCAAACTCATGTCTGTTGAGTCGATGATACCATCCAAACATCTCATCCTCTGTTGCCCCCTTCTCCTTTTGCCCTCTATCTTTCCCAGCATCAAGGTCTTTTCCAATGAGTCCACTCTTCCCATCAGGTGGCCAAAGTATTAGAACTTCAGCTTCAGCATCAGTCCTTTTGCCAACAAAAGTCCATTTAGTCAGAGCTATGGTTTTTCCAGTAGTCATGTATGGATGTGAGTTGGACTATAAAGAAAGCTGAGTGGCGAAGAATAGATGCCTTTGAACTGTGGTGTTGAAGAAGACTCTTGAGAGTCCCTTGGACTGCAAGGAGATCCAATCAATCTATCCTAAAGGAAATCAGTCCTGAATACTCATCAGAAGGACCGATGCTGAAACTGAAACTCCAATACTTTGGCCACCTGATGTGAATATTCAGGGCTGCTTTTCCTTTAGGATTGACTGGTTTGATCTCTTTGCTATCTAGGTTTATCATAGCTTTTCTTCCAAGGAACAAGCATATTTTAATTTCTTGGCTGCAGTCACCATCCACAGTGATTTTGGAGCCCAAGAAAATAAAGTCTGTCACTGTTTCCATTTTTTCCCCATCTATTTGCCATGAAGTGATGGGACCAGATGCCATGATCTTAGTTTTTTGACTGTTGAGTTTTAAGCCAGCTTTTCACTCTCCTCTTTCATCCTCATCAAGAGGCTCTTTCGTTCCTCTTAGTTTTCTTCCATTAGAGTGGTATCATCTACATATCTGAGGTTGTTGATATTTCTCCCAGGAATCTTGATTCTACCTCGTGAGTCATCCAGCCCAGCATTTTGCATGATGTAATCTGCATAAAAGTTAAATCAGTTATAGTACTCTTGTCTGGGAAATCCCATGGACAGAGGAGCCTCATGGGCTACAGTCCATAGGGTCACAAAAGAGTCAAGACACATCAACAATAATAGTGGTTAAGACTCCACACTTCCAACTCCCCTCCATGCAGGGGGCATGGGTTCCATTCCTAGTTGGGGAACTGAGATCCCACAAGCTGCAGGTGAGGCCAATTAAAAAAAGAAAGAAAAAAAGACAGTTCAGTAAAAAGAGAAGAGTGAATACAATAACAGAAGCTGAATTAATGAATAGGTGTTCATTTGTGTAAAGGGCATGGTGATCATTGGAAAGATGAGTGAAGGATTCTGCTGTTGGGCTGGGGAACTGTGAGAACATGGCTGTGGTTTAAAGAAGATGAGAGGATGGATTCTGTGGGATATAAGGACAGAGCAGAGAGTTTCACCCTCAGCGCTATTGATGTTGTTGAGTTTAGTCACTCAGTTGTGTCCAACTCTGTGACCCCCGTGGACTATAGCCCACCAGTCTCCTCTGTCCATGGGATTTTCCAGGCACGAATACTGGAATGGATTGCCAAGCCATTGTCCAGAGTATCTTAACGACCCAGGGCTTGAATCTGTGTCTCCTGCATCTCCTGCATTGGCAGGAGGATTCTTTACCTCTAAGCCACCAGGGACCCACTATTGAGATTAAGGCCTGGTAATTCTTTGCAGGAGGGGCTATGCATTACAGTTGTTAGGAGCATCCCTAGCTTCTGACCACTAGATGGAAGTAGAAGATCACTAGCTTTGACAACTGAAAGTGCATAGATAATACCTGTTCTCTGGAAGAACAATCACAACGGGTTGAGAAGCACCATTTTAGAGACACAAGGGGATGGATCATTAAGGACCATGACACACTAAGGAACTCTATCCTGTAGGCAGTGAGGATCCATTGAAAGATTTCAGAAAGGGAACTGAGAAATGGTTAGCTTTTCATCTTCAAGAACTTCCTGTGGTTGCAACACCCTCCTGTTTCTCCTGCCCAAATTCACTTTTCTTTAAAAATTTTTTATTGCAGTATAGCTGCATTACAATTTATGTTAGTTTCTTCTCTACAGCAAAGTGCATCAGCTATGCACATACATACATACATTTGTTGTTTAGTCGCTCCGTCGTGTCCAACCTTTTCAAGACCCCCATGGACTGTGTAGCCTGCCAGGCTCCTCTGTCCATGGGGATTCTCCCAGGCCAAGAATACTGGAGTGGGTTGCCATTTCCTCCTCCGGCAGGATCTTTCTGACCCGGGAATCAAACCTGTGTTTCCTGCATTGGCAGGTGGGTTCTTTACCACTGCACCAACAGGGAAGCCCAGATCTAACCGTATCATCAGCTATTTTTCACATAACAGCACACAAACCAATCAAAGATAGTCCAGAACAGATTGGAGGCTACAATTCTTGTATATAGTCCCTCTTTTTTGGATTTCTTTCCCATTTAGGTCACCACAGAGCACTGAGTAGGGTTCCCTGGCCTATATGTAGGTTCTTATTAGTCATCTGTTTTATGCATAGTAGTGTATATATGTCAATCTCAACCTCCCAGTTCATTCCACCCAAATTTATGTATTCTTGTTCAGAAGAGTTGCCCATGTTTCGTCCAGCCCCTACTATATAACAGTTCACACAGACCCAGCTTTGTCCAACAGAGCCCAGAGATTCTACCTAAATCTCACACCACAAAATAAAACTGCAGGAGCTCAGTAGTAGGCTTCCCAGATGGCACAGTGGTAAAGAATTCACCTGCAGTGTGGGAGACCTGGGTTCCATCCCTGGGTTGGGAAGATTCGTTGGAGGAGGAAATGGCAACTCATTCCAGTATTCTTGCCTGGAAGGTCCCATGGATAGAGGAGCCTGGAGGGCTACAGTCCATGGAGTCACAAAGAGTCTCATATGACTGAGCACTCATGCAAAGCAAAGCAAAGTAGGTTTGTAGCAGCCAACTCCACTCAGAGGACTACTTTTTTTTCTTTTAAAATTTTATTTATTTTTAAATCTTTATTTATTTATAAAATAAATAAATAAAATTTATTTGGATCTTTGTTGCTGTCCGAGGGCTTCCTCTAGTTGCAGAAAGTGGGGCTACTCTTCTTTGCTGTGCTCAGGCTTCTCACTGTGGAACACGGGTTCTAGAGCACAGGCTCAGTAGTTGTAGCACACAGGCTTAGTTGCCCCTCGGCATGTGGGATCTTTCCAAAACCAAGGATCGAACCCGTGTCCCCTGCATTGGCAGGTGGATTCTTTACCACTGAGCCACCAGGGAAGTTCCAGAGGACTAGTCTTAAACTTGAACACCAAGAGCTAACAATGACCCATCCCTAATTGAACCCACAGGCCCCACTGCATCAACGACATCTACCCAGTCCTTGACAAGACCAGGCAGCAGCACCCACATCACACCGGAGAATTCTAGACCCACAGGGACCACAGATTCAACCAGCATCAGCAAAACCAGTACTTTAACTTCTGGAGAACAAAGGAGTCCTGAGAACATCAACCTTTCCGGCGTTTCAGAAGTGACAATTACATCTCCTTCTACCATCTTTGTCCCAGAGAACACCATCAACTATTCAACAGTGGCTGAAAATGAGACCAAGGGAACTTTGAGTGCCTCTATATCTTCACCTGAGACCTCTGCTACTGAAAAAAGACACAGTTGGGGTACCAGCTCTAACACCTCAGATTTGAGCACTGTTGACAGCCAGCAAGAAAGGTCTACTCAGGTCTCTCCATCACACACAGCAGGGGAGCTCAGAAGTCCTGACACCACTGCTGATGGGTATAGCCCCAGCACAACTGCCCCCGGGAGCTCTGCCATCTCCAGGACACTAGATTCCAGCACCTCATCAGAAGAAATGTGGGCTGGCACAGGTACAAGTGAACCCTCAAGTGAACTCCAGTCCACCTGGGGGACAGAGACAAGTCCTACAGAGGAAACAGTGACCGCTGACACAGACCCTATCCACACGTCTCTTACTACCTGGGTGGTTTCTGTGTCCACTGAGCCAAGCACAAGCTTCCCTGAAACAGCATCACCTGGAGAAACATCTTCAGACACACCCACCCTAGAAGCCACAGCTGGCCCAACGGCTGAGGAGATTACACCTTCCACTGAGATCACATGGACAGGTGACAGTGACACAAGTATCAGTCAGGATACAGCACCCCTACCTACAGGAGCCACAGCTCCATCTGAAACAGCTATAGGTTTGACTTCAGCCTTCGGTTCTGCCCCTGTGTCCATGCTGACAGCAGTGACCATGCTGGATCCTGGCTCAAGTGCTCCAGGAGGGACAACCCCAACATCAAGCAAGACTTCTTCCAAAATGCCTGGGAAGCCAGATTCTAAGGAGGGAAGAAGCCAGGTTCTGACTCTATCCAATGCTGAGCATCACTTCTCCTCTCCTGACACCAGCCCACCAGGAGACCTCATGAGCCCCACCAGCGTTCCTCTGCTCCTGTCCACCTCCATTACTGATCCTACAGGATCACGGTCCAGCCCATCTTCAGACCACATGGGCACCTCCTCCAAGGACACAGAGACCCCTGGGAGCACAGGAAGGACAGAGCCAAACCCAGCTTTTCTTCTTTCCAGAACATCAAGTCATACAGAAACCAGTGCTGAAAGAGTCAGAGGTACTACTTTCCCTCTGGACCACCCATCTCCCTCAGGGGAAGGGACAGCAAGGACTGTCCTCATGCCTAGTACATCCCCTGATGCCACAGACTCACCTCCCATCACAACAGCCAGCACCTTGGTTTCAGAAGTTTCCACTGGTCTGGCCACCCTCGGCATCACCCAGGTTCCAGGAGTGAAAACTACATCCCCTTCCACCACCTCTGTCTCAGAGGTGACCAGTACTCATCCATCTATGACTGAGCAACATACCAGAGAAACTTTGACTGCACCTGTGGCTCCATCTGTGACCTCTGCTCCTGGACGGGAGAATAATTCAGCCACCACTTCAGCCCCCTCCCCAGGCTTCAGTTCTGCGGACGGCAGGGGGACAAGCTCAATTCAGGTCTCAAAATCCCATCCAGGATGGGAGCTCAGAACACCACACACCACTTCTGAAAGACACAGCCCCAGCACAACTGCCCCTGAGAGCTCAGACATCTCCAGGACACTTGATTCCAGCACCCCAGGAGAAGCATCATGGACCAATTCAGGTACAAGTGAACCCTCAACTGAACCCCAGTCCACCTGGGGGACAGAGACAAGTTCTGGAGAGGAAACACTGACCAGTGAGACAGGCCGTATCAACACCTCCAGCACAAGCTTCACTGAAACGGCATCACCTGGAGAAACATCTTCAGACACACCCACCCTAGAAGCCGCAACCAGACAAACCACTGAGGAGTTTATGTCTCCCACTGAGATCTCTCAGACAGGTGACAGCGACACAAGGACCAGCCAGGATATGACCTACCCAACTACCAGAGACACAGCTTCCTCTGAAACTATTACACATTTGACCCCGGCCATCAGCAGTGCCCCAGTGTCTATGGCTACAGCAGTGATCACAGTGGCTCCTGGCTCAAGTGCTCCAGCAGGGACAACCCCAACATCAAGCAAGATTTCTTCCACAATTCCAGAAGTCTTATCTACAGGGAATCCTGGTTCTGGAGAGCCAAGCAGCTGGGGTCTGACTCCATCAACCTCCAGACATCATTTTTTCTCTCCTGAAACCGGCCCTGCAGGAGATATCATGAAAAGCACCAGCCCTCCTCTGCTGATGTCCACTTCAATTCCTGGTGGTACAGCATCAGGGCTCGGCACATCCTCAGATCTTACGTTCACCTCCTCTGTGCACACAGAGACCTCTGAGACCACAGCAAAGACAGAGCCCAGCTCGGCCTCCCCTCTCTCCAGTACACTCAGTAATGCAGAAACAGGTACTGAAAGAGTCAGAGGTATGACTTCCACTCTGTGTGTCTCATCTCTATCAGGCAAAGGGACAAATGTGTCCTCAGGCTTGGCATCTCTCTTGATATCACAGGTTCACCCACCCTCCCCACACTCACCCCCTTGGCTTCAGAGGGGTCAGCTGATCCTCATCCCCTCAACCTTGTCAATATTTCTCGAAAGAAATCCACTTTTCTCTCTTCACCCCTTCCTCCTCAGCAGAGACCAACAGTCACCTATTTATTGTTAACACTGTTGAGTTGCTGAGTCACGTCCGACTCTTTTGTGATCCCATGGACTGTACCCACCAGGCTCCTCTGTCTATGGGATTCTCCAGGAAAGAATACTGGAATGGGTTGCCAGTTCCTTCTTCAAATGATCTTTCTGACCCAGGGATCGAACCTGTGTCTCCTACAATAGCAAGCAGATTCTTTACCACTGAGCCACCTGGGAAGCCCCACCTACTGGAGAGGAAACCAAGGGAAATTTTGAATCTATCCATGTCTCGACCTGAGACCTCTACTTTCAGTTTAATGACCACCTAGGTCATCACCTCTGCCCCCTACCCACAGCTTCCTCACCATGGAAACACACAGCACACATTCAACTCAGATTTCTTCATCCCACCTAGGGAGTTAGCTCAGAGCCACAAGCAGTGTCTCAGTTACAAACTCCACCAGGACAGCCCTTCTCATCTAGGACTTCTGCGTTGCTTCTGCAGTAGTGATATCCAACAACGGCACTTTTATTTATTTCACTGTATGTCTAAACAGAATCTGGCCAGAGACCAGTTTAGTTTTTTATTTAATTATCTTATTTATGTATTTATTTTTGACTGTGCTGGGTCTTCGTTGCTGCAAGGGCACTTCACTAGAGCAGACATTACTCTCCAGTAGCAGTGCCTGCACTTCTCATTGCTGTGGCTTCTCTCTTTGTGGAGCACAGGCTCTAGTGTGTGTGGGTTGCGGTATCTGGCTCAGTATTTGCAGGTTCGATCCCTGAGTTGGGATGATCCACTGGAGAAGAGAATGGCAACCCACTCCAGTATTCTTGCCTGGAGAATTCCATGGACAGAGGAGCCTAGCAGGCTACAGTCCATGGTGTCGCAAAGAGTCAGACATGACTGAGAGACTAACCATTTCATTTCAACAATTTCATTTCAACACTTTCAAGATGATGTTTTGCACCAACCACTATTTCAGCCTCTGCCTTTTCTCTCTTTGCTTCCATGGTGGTTCCTAGACTTACTTCTCCAACAGCAACCTCCATGGAAAGGACTTCTCTTAGACATGACTGAGAGACTAACCATTTCATTTCAACAACTTCATTTCAACACTTTCAAGATGATGTTTTGCACCAACCACTATTTCAGCCTCTGCCTTTTCTCTTTTTGCTTCCATGGTGTTTCCTAGACTTACTTCTCCAATAGCAACCTCCATGGAAAGGACTTCTCTTAGGGAAGCACCCATAGCCACACTCACAGCAGAGACACAAGTGGCCCAGTCACTGTTCATTCTCTAGCTCCCACCAGTGTAAAATCCACAAGGGGCTCTGAGTGTGAAAGAAAGATGGGAACAAGCCACTTGCCCGTGGGAACCACATCTCCCTCTGAGACATCTACAGATTTTTCTTGGCCAAGAGCAGTGTCCCAAACTCAATGTCTCCATTTCAGTCAGTGGGTGCTTCTAGCTCCAGCCCTCAAGCCAATTGGTTGGCACATTTTCTTTTTTTTTAATTTTACTTATTTTTTGAACTTTTTATTTTGTATTGAAAGTGAAAGTCACTCAGTCATGTCCGACTCTTTGTGACCCCATGGAGTAGTCCATGGAATTCTCCACGCCAGAATACTGGAGTGGGTAGCCATTTCTTTCTCCAGGGAATCTTCCCAACCCAGGGATCGAACCCAGGTGGCCCACATTGCAGGCAGATTCTTTACCAGCTGAGTTACCAGGGAAGCCCATTTTGTATTGGTATATAGCCAACTAAAATGTGATAGCTTAAGGTGAACAGTGAAGGGACTCAGCCATACATATACGTGTCCATTCTCTCCTAAACTCCCCTCCCCTCCAGGCTGCCATGTAACATTGAGCAGAGTTCCCTGTGCTGTACAGTAGGTCCTTGTTAGTTATCCATTTTGTTAACTTATTTTTTAATTTTTATTTTTTTAACACCAAAAACATTTTGTATTGGGATATAGCTGGATTAACAAACAATGTTGTAATAGTTTCAGGTGGACAGCAAAGGGACTCAGCCACACATGTACATGCATCCATTGTCCCCCAGACTCCCCTCCCATCCAGGCTGCCACATAACGTTGAGCAGAGTTCCATATGCTGTACAATAGCTCTTTGTTGGTTATCCATTTTAAATATAGCAGTGTGTACATGACTTTCCCAATGTCCTTAACTTCCCTTCCCCCTGGCAACCATAAGTTCATTTTCTAAGTTTGTGAGTCTCTGTTTTGTAAGTTCATTTGAATCATTTCTTTTTAGATTCCACATATGAGGGATGTCATGTGATATTTCAAATGACATTATTTAATTATTTTTAATGACTGAGTAATATTCCATTGTATATATGCACCACCTTTTTCTTTCTTTTCTTTCTTTCCTTTTTTTGCCATGGGTCCGGCTTGTAGGATCTTATTTCCCCAACCAAGGATCCAGCCTCCAATCCCCGGCAGTGAAAGTGAGAATCCTAGCCACTGGACCACCAGGGAATTCCCAGTTGGTACATTTTCTGATGCACTCTATCATTTGACCCCTGGTGGGATTACACTTTCTGGGACTGGAACCAGCCCACCTCTGACTCCACAAACAATTGCAATTCACTCATCTCTTGTCGGAGAAGGCAATGGCACCCAACTCCAGTACTCTTGCCTGGAAAATCCCATGGACAGAAGAGCCTGGTAGGCTACAGTCCACCGGGTCGCTAAGTCAGACACGACTGAGCGACCTCACTTTCACTTTTCACTTTCACGCACTGGAAAAGGAAATGGCAACCCACTCCAGTGTTCTTGCCTGGAGAATCCCAGGGACGGTGGAGCCTGGTGGGCTGCCGTCTATGGGGTCGCACAGAGTCGGACACGACTGAAGCAACTTAGCAGAAGCAGCAGCATCTCCCGCACCTGGCTTTGCTAGAAGCAACCAGTTCCATGTTTTGTCCTCATCTCCTTCTGCTCTCATTTACACAGTCACAGTGACCACATTTTTCAGTAGCATGTTAAGGGATAAAACTGAAACTAGTAAATGGGAACAGCTCAAGTTACCTTTTATGACTTCCTTATCACCAAGGCATATCGCCACAAGTGTTGGTTTATGGAAGCACACCTCTGGTCCTCCTGGGTATTCCACCTCATTCCCTCAATGGAGTTGTCAGAAGAGAGAGTCTCTGCCCCTAGCATCTACCTTATTTTTATTTTATTTATTTATTACTTTGGCTGAGCTCTGTCTTAGTTGAAGCATGCGAACTCCTGGTTACGGCATGCGAACTCTTAGTTGCAGCATGGGGGATCTAGTTCCCTGAGCAGGGACCAAACCCACGCACCCCTGCATTGGGAGCTCTGAGTCTTAGCCACTGGACCACCAGAGAAATCCCCACCCCCAGAACCTCACCTTTAATTAACTAACACATCCAGTTTCAGCCTTCACATACCAGTCTGAGAATGCCAGAAACACCACCTCACCTCCTGCGCCCGGCTCTGCTAGAAGCAACCAGCTCCATGTTTTGTCCCCATCTCCTTCTGCTCTCACTTACAAAGTCTCCGCAGTATCCTTCACCTCCCCTTTCAGTTTCCACTTATCTCATCGGGTCATTCTATTATCTGTATGCAACTAGTGACACTTTTAGCATTCTTGAGCCCAGATTCAGGTCCTTCCAGCCAGAGCCTAGCTTTTCCCTTCCCAGCGGTAGAGTGTGTGTGATAATAATTATAAAAGAATGATAAAAGAAAATGACCAAATGAGTAATCAAGAAATAATTGTATATATTAACTAACCAGATAAAGTAACTCCAGGTATTATTCTGATTTTACTTATGTGGAGTCCAAACGATAGGAGTGAAAAATTAAACAATGGTGAGTTCACACATTATAAGTGATGGAGGGACTTCCCTGATTGTCCAGTAGTTGAGCCAAGGGTGCAGGTTCAATCTCTGGTTGGCAAACTAGGATCCCACATGTGTGGCCATAAATAAATGAATAAAGGAGAATCCAGTGTTTTTATTTTACTTATTCAGTTGTTTATTTGGGGCTGTGCTGGGTCTTCCTTGCTGTGTACTGGCTTTCTCTAGTTGCGGCAAGCAGGGGCCACTCTGTAGTGGCGGTGTATGGGCTTCTCATTGTGCTGGCTTCTCTTGTTGTGAAGCACAGGCTCCAGGCACGCAGGCTTCAGTAGTTGCAGCTCCCAGGCTTTAGAGCACAGGCTCCGTAGTTGTGATGCATGGACTTAATCACTCCATGACATGTGGGAAATTCCCAGACCAGGGATCAGACTTGTGTCCCCTGCGTGTCCCCCGCGTGTCCCCCGCGTGTCCCCCTGTGTCCCCCTTAACCACCGCACCACGAGGGAAGTCCTCAATATATTTTTTTAAGTGATGTAGACATACTATCACCAAATGTTTTTGCTTGAGGCCAATACATTCAGCAATCCCACTATTTTCCACAATTAAGACGCAGGTCATATTGTGGGTTTGATTTCATGCCAATAAGAGAATTATTCCTTCCAGAGTGCCTTCTCAGAGGCAGATGAGGCTCAGATACTGAGCCAGGATCTAGCAAGAGCATTTCCTGTGGATGTGCATCTTAAGGGGATGGGAGACTAACACTTCTGTCCCCTTCTCCCTCAGGGTCAGTGGCAACCACCACCATGGATCTGAAGGAACCTGGAGGCACCACGCAGCCAATGGGTAGCTCCACATCTCTGGAGACCATCAGTCTGGGTATGTATGATCATATTTTGGTACATAATGCTTGAGTCTTTTCTCCTGGTCTTTGGAGTAAGAAGCTTCCCTGGTGGCTGAGCAGTAAAGAATCTGCCTGCCAATGTAGGAGATGCAGGTTTGATCCCTCAGTCAGGAAGATCCTCTGGAGTAGGAAATGGCAACCCACTCCAGTATTCTTGCCTGGAGAATTCCATGGACAGAGGAGCTTAGTGGCTACAGTCCATGGGGTTGCAAAGAGTCAGACGTGCTTGAGTGACTAACAGTTTCACTTTAAAGTAAGATAATTGATTGTCTGTGTTCCAGATTCTAGTAGATAATCACAACTTTCTACTTTTGTACTCAGAGGCCATTGATACTCATTTTTAGGGAGATTTCTAATCTGACTTCTAACATGAATTGCTTCTGTTTGGTAATTTATATCCGCAAGAGCCAACTGCATCCACTTAGGAATAAATATAGTGACTCTACAAGTCAGCGGACAAGTATGAAGGGCTTTCCTAAAACAGGCACTATCACTAAGATAGATCAGTGGTGGCCATGAGCAGGAAACATAAAAGTGAGATGCCATAGGTTTATTTTATAGGACAGTTCATTGCTAAGATGATTATAACAGAAGGTGAAAGAATTCTTGTCCACTGTTACAGCTTTCAATACATGGCTTGTAGTTGAGAGGAGGTATTCACTTAAAATGTTTAGAATGATGCAAAACTTCACTGAGAGTTTGTCTGGGACATTCTTGAAAGTTTATACTTTTATCATTTTTTTTTTATATCTGCTGTATCTTTGCAGTAGCTTAATGTTTGAAATTATTTTGTGGAATTTTTTTAGTAAATATTCAAATGTGGCAATAGTGTCTTTTAAATATCCCCAAGCCCATGAATCTTTGAAAATATTTTTTATATATACAGTAACTTTATGTGTAAATATATAAGTGGTACAAGTTTAAAGGATGTTGATGTTCCATGTTTTTTTCCTGATATGTTGTCCAATTGTTTACAGTTCTAAGGAATTCTAATAAAAGTGTAAATATGTGATAATAATTTGACATGTCCCTCTGTGCTAGAAGATAAAGGGTTTCTGTTCTTTTTTGATGAGAGAAGTGAAAGCATATAAAAATATGTAGGAAGAAGGGGACTTCCTTGGGGGTACAGTGGTTAGAAATCAACCAGCTAAGGCAGGGGACACAAGTTCAATCCCTGGTCTGGGAAAATTTCACACACTGTGGTGCAATTAAGCCTGTGTACCACAACTCCTGAAGCCCACACACTCTAGAGCTCATGTTCCACAAGAGAAGTCACTGCAGTGAGAAGCCCAGGCACCATAACTAGAGAGCAGGCCCTGCTTGCTGCAACTAGAGGATGCTTACATGCAGCAGTGAAGACCCACCATAGCCAAAAAATATTTAAATAAATAAAGAAAAAGAACAGAATAAACTCAAAGTATAAGGAAGGAAATAAAAGTTTAAAAAAGAGGATCAATATCCTCCCTTGTTTCATAGGGAATATTCAGTGAGTCAGCTCAATTCTGATTCTTAAGACAATTGAAATGACTTATTCACATGGCTTGGCTCCATAGGAAGGACCATACTGAACATGTATGCCCTTTTAAGCACATGCCCCACCAGCCTTCAAGACTCTGCAACCAGCTTTGTTATGATCACCAAAGTAACCCCAGGTTGGGCCTTTCCTGGCAGTCCAGTGGTTAAGACTCCACGCTTCCATTGCAAGGGTCATGGGTTTGATTCCTGGTCAGGAAATTAAGGTCCCACATGCTGAGCAGTGTGGCCTAAAAAAAAAAAAAAGTAATCAAAGGTTCAGTGACAGATAAATTTGAACTCAGAACCATGATATGGGTCAGCTCCATAGTCATTCCTTCCATTGCCCTGAGTAAAAAGACAATGACAGCTAAATAGCAGCTATAATACATAGACCTGTGGGTGATGCTTATTCCTCTGCTAGCCCAAGGTCAGAACAGACAGCCGGAAGTGACCTGACACTGAGGGTCTCCTCTGTAGATACAGACATAGCTATTACCACCTCCAGAGCCTACATTATTTCAGCCTTGGATTTCTGGTAGACCAGAAGACTCAACCACTATCAGCTTTATCAGTATTGCAAGAGACTGCTGGCTACCTTCTCTTCAGTGGGGCCAAAGTCTGAGTCCATCACAGGACAGGAGATCATTGAAACTACATCTCCACCTGGGGCCCTTTCTGTGACATCATTTCCTGCACAGCTAACAATCGAGGGTGGGGACCTCACTCAGAAGGTCATCACCTCCAGCCCCAAGGGAGTGAGGTCAGTTTCACCTTTAATACCTACCCTACAGAGGAGGCTTCAAAACCCCACCCAGCACCCAAGCACCAGGGACTTCTCCATGGACTTCCACAGGCACAGCTGGCCACTTATATGATTTTCCTGAAGTCAATAATACAGGAAGAACATCATCGTCCTTAGCAACGGCCACAGCAACAGGATCTACCCATCATTCTTCAATTTTCACTGGAATGATTCTGGGAGCTCTATAGTCCCCTTGTTCAGATAAAAATCACTGACCTCAGCACAAGCCTTAAGTCCAAAGAACATAAGCACATCTGCTCCCACTGCAATTTTTCCTGATGACCAGGAAGTGAGCACTCTGAGATTTCAGGTACAAACTCAACTCCCCAAGGATCTGATATAACAGCCCTCCCTGTTTTCATTACTTCTCTTGAGCTGCCAAACACACAGACTGACATAATGGCTCCCCTCCAGCCTTTATGCCTGATGTCTCCATTTTGGATTTGGCCCCTAGAAGATCTGTGTCTTCAGCGTCTATAATAGGTTCAGTTCATGTTGGAACCACAAGATCTCAAGGAGTCACCTCAGGGTCCAGTGATAACTCATCTGTCTCATTGCTGCCATTCCCTCCAAGGACCATGACAGATGGGGTCACGTTGCCACAGTCAGTCAGTAGCACTGAAGTGTCCATCACCGGAGAGCTTGTGCTCACCAGTGGAGAGCCAGAGCAGAGCTCCGTGCTTTCTCCCATCATGACTTCTATATCTTCGAGACAGAAGTCCACAGTTTCAATGACTCTTCCTGGAGAGATCACATCTCCAGTGAGAACCCAAACCCTCAATTCAAGTGCCCAGGGACAGAGCCTAGGGGCTCCTATATTGGAGATGACAGATCCATCCATCTCTAGAAGTGAAGTACAGACATCTTTGACCACACAACTGACCACAGAAATAGCACCAGTCTCTTCCATCTCCCTGGAGACAATCAAGGAGTTCTCTCACTTTTCTGGACCACTGAAGACCACAGAGCTTGTGGGCACAAGCATGGAATCTGGGATCAAGAAATCTCCAATTCTAATCAGTAGTTCACCGGATAGACTGGCCATTTCCAAGACCACCCCAGACACAGAGGTGAATCATTTGACAGAAGCGGCAGTGACCACTCATCAGGCTATCAGTTCTGGTTCTGAGCCATGTTCCTCTGCCCTTGCACACTCAGGGTCTCACAAGACCATTTCTTCAGTGGTTACGACGTCCACTGTGGAGACCACCAACCTGTCTCAGACTTTTCCCACTTATCCTGTGTCTACCGGGACTCAGGAAGAACCTGTTTCCACTGAAACCTCTGGGCCAATGGAGACCTGCTCAGCCATAGAGAGAAGCACAATCCCTTCTCAGGTGGATGGTGCTGCTGCTACTGATGTCACCAGGACTGAGTTCACATCTCGGGACAGAATGTGTAGCCCAGACCCTGCTCAGTCCTTGGGGATATCCAATATCTTCAAAGGAACCAATGTCAACAGTTCTACCTCCTCTTCCAACAGTTTTACAATGGAATCTTTACATATTACCTTTACAACATCAACGGGTCCCACTAGGATGAAGCCTGGGGATGCAGTTGTTCTGGACAAAACAATCACAGATTTCTGGGAAGGGATACCCTTGGATATGACTAAGATGACTGCTCCTGTGAGCAGAGGTCCAGGGACACTATCATGAAAAGCTTTTTCTCTAAAGAAGAAACCAAATTTCTCTTTTCCCCAGTCTCTTTTCCCAGCTTCATCTTACCTTCCTCCAGTTCCTCTGAAGCACGGGAACCCACAGTCCTCATGTCACTTCCTCCTGCTTCAGAGCTGACACCAGTCACATTATCCACAAACATTCAGTCTCAGAAAACCAACACTTTCCCAGGTACTGGATCCCCAAAAGATTCCTGCTGGGCCCTGAGCACTGCTACAGGAGAGGACAGGACCCCTGGGATGACCACTGTGGACATCACCACTTCAGCGGCTAAGGATGAACCACCAAAGGTCCCCATATCTGGCATAGCTGAGACTACACTTACCAAGGAGAGCTCCTCTGGTGCAGAGTTCAGATCTGCTCCAGTCCTTGACAATTTCACCCCATTTACAAGTAAGAACCCTCAATTCCTTTGCATTGGAATTCTAAGCTTTTGTGGATGTGACTGAATGGGAGAAGATGGCTGTCAGGGATCTCCTTTAATACCTCCTAGGCAGAATCTACCTTAAAAAATTTTTTATGTATTTAGCTGTGTTGGGTCTTAGTAGCAGCATGTGGGATCTTCATTGAGGCATGCGGGATTTTTCATTTCTGTGCACAGACTTGCTATCAAATACCATATAATATCACTTATATGTGGAATCTAAAATACAACACAAATGAGCATACCTATGAAACAGACTTAAAGACATAGAGAACAGACTGTGGTTGCCAAGTGGGCCAGGGGTGGGGAGGGAAGGATTGAGAGTTTGGGATTAGCAGATACAAACTACTATACATAGGATGGATAAACAACACGGTCCTACTGTACAGCACAGGAAACGATATTCAATACCCTGTGATAAAGCATAATGGAAAAGAATGTGAAAAGGAATATATAATATGTATAACTGAATAACTTTGCTGTATAACAGAAATTAATACAACATTGTAAATCAAACATACGTCAATAATTTTTTTTTTAAAGGAAAAAATAATCTTTTTTTGTCAGAAAATTATTTTATTGAAACCAATCAAATGAGAAGTCCCCACAATTAACAAAAAGCTTTTCATCCCTTATGACCATCTTGAGGGTTTGATTTAATATAAGATTTAATGTAAAAGAGACAGTTATTCTTTAAATCCCTTCTGAGAGATAAATGAAGGCATTGCTAATCCAGTTACTAGTGAGAATGGTCCTCACAGATCCATATTCTTAGGCAATCAAAGGTGACACCTCTGTCTTCTACTTCAGGGCCAAATGAGTCTGTGGCCACTATCACCAGGGAGCCAAGTCAAGGAGAACATGGAGGTGTCGCTCGGCCAACCAGTAATCCTGCATCTCTTATGACTACGATCAGTGTGGGTAAGTAGGAGCACCATCTCTACCTCTCTTTTTTATAATTTTATTTATTTATTTTTGGATGTGCTGGGTCTTTGTTGACACATGGGCTTTTCTGGAGTTGTGGCGAGCAGGAGCTACTCTCTACTTGCGATACATGGGCTTCTCACTGAGGTGGCTTCTCCTGTTGCAGAGCATGGGCTCTGGAGTATGAGGGCTTCAGTAGTTGTGGCTCACAGGCTTAGTTACTCCAAGGAGTGTGGGATCTTCCCAGACCAGGGATTGAACCCATGTCTCTTGCCCTGGCAGATGGATTATTATCCACTGAGCCACCAGGGAAGCCCATCATCTCTATTTCCTTCAAGGCTATCCCATGTCTGTCCTTTCCCCTCATCTCTGGGGTCAAAAGTTGCATTGTTTAAGGAAGTAAAATGACAAGGCTTGAAATTGATTTCTTTGACTTTTTGCCCCTCTGAGGATGTTGATTGTTTTTTTCCTAGAGATTGTATTCATGGAACACGTTTATTGCTTCACCTTAGTTATTTGTATTGTTCTTAATAATAGCCAATCAATTCAGCAACAGAAAATGTCACAGGGCCAGTTCTCTGCCCACTTTGTTTCTAAATCAGAGATCATTGCTGGAATCTTGTGTTGATAGGGAGGATACAGACAGACTTAAGGTAATATAGGTTTCTTTTGTTGCAGTAGAAGAAGGGATCATGGTCCTTGGCCATGCCACCATAGTGAGAATAATATGAAAAAGTAGTCCCCAGAAAGAGTGCTCTTAGAAGATTGAGCTTCTCACCCCTGTGGCAGTTACATGTCCTTCTCCTCAAGGATGGGAAAAGGGTTCAGGGAGACAGATGAATTTGAAAGAGGTTGAAGGTAAAGAAAAAGAATTCTGTCGCCTTTCTAGTCTCTTGCTTCTCAAATAGAAATCCTTACATGGCCTTTCAGTGAACTAAGATTTAGGACATCTAGAGGAGGCTGCAAGTTGTAGGTTGAAAGTGGTTCAACAAGAGCAGGCACCAAGGAGGAAAGTAAAAACAGAGTAGGGAAAGTCTCTAGCATGGGCAGAGTCCAGATTCATCACGCCCTTCCTTGTACAGAGTCTTTCTTTTTAGGGTATGCAGTACACTGGGTTCCAGGTAACAATTTCTTCTGAGCAAACAACATGAGTCAAAGCCCTCACCCCACTCACCCTAATCCCAACCCACTCTGATCCAACTTTGGGATGGTCAGTATGTTCCCTGGTGTCCAGACTCTGGAAGTGTGGTAGGAAAGGGTAAATATTTTCTTTTCTGGAGAAGAAGGAAATATTTTGAATTGAAATCACAGGAAGGAACAAATTATATTGTCAACCAGGAGGACACCCTTTCTGTATCGCTTGCATATCACCTACCAACTCGCTTTCTAATCACAGGTATGTCCACAAGAAGCCCAGAAATGGCTACAGCCTTGAAAATCATAAGCTCCCAGGAGCCTAGCATCAGCCCAGAGACCAGGTATACTCTGGAAAATTCTCAGAAGACTTCAACAGCAGCTCTCCCTATGGTGAGCACTGTGGAACCAGGTACCCTTCAGTCCATGGCCACAGGGAGTGGCCGCATCAGCCTCCTGCACTCACCCTCAGGATTCATGACAGCAGCCAAGTCACCAGCAAGAGGAACAACTACAGAATGGGTCTCAGGCTCCCCATCTGAGGACTGGACCAACACTCACCTTGGGACTCCAGAAGGGACCAAGAAGTCACCAGGCACAGTGTCCTCTATCCCCCTAGGGTCAGCTCCTAAAGTCACCACAGGGACTAGTCCACAAAGCAGCCCAACTCAGATTCCAAGGACAACTGGAATGAGGTCAGAGCAGACAGCTGGGAGGGACCTCACTCTTGGTGGATCTCCTGGGACCACAGACATGTTGCCTAAAACCTCCATAGAACCAACCATATTGGCAACTCTGACCTCTGAAAACCAAGCCATGACCAGCCTCACTAATGCCTCAGAAGGAAAAACAACCTCTTCACCATCTGTCACATTCCCCTCAATGGGGTCTAAGATGCTGGCGGCCATTACAAGTGTAGTGACCAGTGATGTTGCCTCTGATCTTGGGCAACTATCACAGACCTCATCTCCTGCAGCAGTGAGCACCACGGATGTAACCACAGCCCTCACTCCAAGTATCACCACCATGGAAACCAACTCGGTCCTGACTACCAAGCCTAAGCCAAAGGAGAGTGTGGGCACCATGGACAGCACCTTGGCCACAGAGACCAGCACATCTGCTCTTGAGTACCCACTCATGTGGCCATCCACAGCTTCACCAGCCTCAACGTTTGGTCCCTGGACCATCCCAAACATGACTTCAAGCTTGGAAGCCACAAGTTCTCCTACAGCAATTTCTGCAATGGGTAAAACTTCATCCTTAGCATCAAGCACTGAGTCAGGCTCTGAGGCTACCCTCCATGACCTTGTGACTGTCGTCAGAACCAGCCTAATCATCCCATCCTCCTATGCTTCAGCTGAAAAGACAGAGGCCAGCACAAGTGTAAGAACATCTAGTCCTTTAGATGAAACTGCATCTGTGCCCATCTCAACTTCTGTTGTTGAGAGGATGAGCACCTCATTTGCTGACATTTTAAGCACCAGTTGGACTCCCAGTAGAAGACAAATGGAAGCCATGCATGTCTCAATGGCTTCCATGGACCATCCAGATACAAAGATTAGCCCCAAGGTCCTCCCATCCACTCCTCTGCCTGATTCTCTGTCCACTCATGACTGGGTCACCAGGAGTTCTGTGTCATCAGCCATAACCACTACCTCAGCTCATCAAGGGGTCACAACTCCTTCCAAACTCCCTTTGGAGAACATGATCAGCACAACTACCTCTCAGCCAGAAACCTCCACAGGGGACATTACAAGTAGGATCATTCTTGCTACAATAGTAAGTAGCCCTAAAGTCACTTTATTGAGGAGGCCAGATCTTGCTAGCAAGGAAGCAGAGAAGAGTTCTACCCAGCTTTCCACCACAGCTGCCGCAGATCCAGGACATTTGTCTATGCCGGAAGGGAACAATACCTTCTCTCCTGTACCCGCAACCTCAGTTCTTACCTCTGACTTGGGAAAAACCACAGAAGTTTTGGGCACAAGCTTGGAACCTGTGACCAGTACACTTGAAAGTGTGAACAACATCTCACAGGAGATACAAACCTCTTCAGAAGCCACCAGTGATACAGAAACAACTCATTCTTCAAGAATCACAGCAGTAACTGATACGGGGATCACTAGTTCAGCCAACACAGAGCCACCCAAAGCCACATCTGCAGTGGTTATCTCTTCTACCATAAGAGACACCAATGTCTCCACATCAACTCCAGACTCTTCCAAAACTGCACAGATTGAGACAGAGCCAACATCCTCCTTGACCGCTGGACTGAGGGATACCAGCACCCATCAGGAGGAAAGCTTAAGTAGAGATCCTTCCAAAAACACAGCAGTAACCAATATGAGGACCACCGATGATGAACACAAATCACGTTCCTTTGTCTCAACTGACTCAGAACCATCCAAAACTGTACTTCCAATGAATACAGCCATCACCATAGGGAAAACCACTGTTTCCATCCCAATGTCTAGCTTCTCTGAGACTCCAAGAATTGAAGCTGAGACAAGTTCCTCCTTGATGTTTGAAATGAGGGAAACCAGCACCTCCAAGGAAACCAGATCATCCACAGAGAAAACGACTATCCTTCCTGATATGAACACTAGTTCTGTTACTGAGGTGACAAAGATGGAAGACAGCACAGGTGCTGAAAAGATGTTTTGGACAAGCCCTGCCTCTGTGGAAGAGACCAGCTCTCCATCTTCCCCAGTGACTTTATCTGCCGTGACATCACCCTCCACTGAGTCTCCCACATTACCAGGGAGGAGCCCCTCCTCTCCTTCCCCTGTGACTTCACGTTTCACCCATGGTGTGGTGAAGACCACAGACATTTTGGGTACTGGCTTGGGACCTGGGACCAGTCCAACTTCAATTCAGATCAGCTCCACCACTGAGATACTGTTCACCTCTGGAGTCTCCACAACTACAGAGGCGATTCAGCCTTCCAAAAACACAGCTGAGACCCATGGGGTCAACACAAGTTCTGGACATGAAGCTCATTCCTCTACCCCAGCTGACTCACAGCCATCCAATGTCACGTCTCCAGTTGTTACTCTTTCCACCTCTAGAGAGACCACTGTTTCCACATCGGTTACTCACTCAACTGAAACAATGATGATTGAGACAGACTCTACATCCTCTCTGAGCCCTGAACTTAGAGAGACAAGCGCCATCCCACAGAACAGTTCAACCACAGAGAAAATCATTCTTCTTTCCAAAGTGCCCACTGATACAACTACTGAGCTCTCTAAGACACAACCCATCTCCTCCACCAGCACATCCAGCCCTGGCCCCACTCAGTCCAGCCTGTCACCAGACACTCCTAAAGGCATCATCACCAGCCTCTCTACCTCCCCTCTGACCACTGAATCTGCAGAAATGACCATCACCAGCCAGACAGGTCTCCCTGAGGCTACATCACAGGGCACACTTACCTTGAACACAGTGACCAAAGCTTCTGGGGCAGGGACTCACCCAGCTGTGACTCAGAGCTTTACACATTCAGAGATGAGCACTCTCATGAACAGGGGTCCCCAGGATGTGTCTTGGACAAGCCCTGCCTCTGTGGAAGAAACCAGCTCTCCATCTTCCCCAGTGACTTTATCTGCCATGACATCACCCTCCCCTGAGTCTCCCACATTACCAGGGAGGAGCCCCTCCTCTCCTCCCCCTGTGACTTCACTTCTTACACATGGTCTGGTGAAGACCACAGACACATTGGGTACTGGCTTGGCATCTGTGACCAGTTCACCTTCAATTGAGATCAGCTCCACCACTGAGACACTGTCCACCTCTGGAGTCTCCACAACTACAGAGGCAATTCAGCCTCCTAAAAGCACAGCCAGGACTCATGGGGTCAACACAAGTTCTGGACATGAAGCTCATTCCTCTACCCCAGCTGACTCAGAGCCATCCAATGTCACATCTCAAATTATTACTCCTTCCAGCTCTAGAGAGAACCCTGTTTCCACACCAGTGCCTCGCTCTACTGAAACTACAATGATTGAGACAGACTCCACATCCTCTCTGAGCCCTGAACTTAGAGAGACCAGCACCATCCAGCAGAACAGTTCAACCACAGAGAAAATCACTCTTCTTTCCAAAGTGCCCACTGATATGACTACTGAGCTCTCTAAGACACAACCCATTTCCTCCACCAGCATCTCCAGCCCTGGCCTCACTCAATCTACAGTGTCCCCAGACACTCCTAAAGGCATCATCACCAGCCTCTCTACCTCCCCTCTGACCACTGAATCTGCAGAAATGACCATCACCAGCCAGACAGGTCCCTCTGAGGCTACATCACAGGGCACACTTACCTTGAACACAGTGACCGAAGCCTCTGGGCCAGGGACTCACCCAGCTGTGACTCAGAGCTTTACACATTCAGAGATGAGCACTCTCATGAGCAGGGGTCCCCAGGATGTGTCTTGGACAAGCCCTGCCTCTGTAGAAGAAACCAGCTCTCCATCTTCCCCAGTGACTTTATCTGCCATGACATCACCCTCCCCTGAGTCTCCCACATTACCAGGGAGGAGCCCCTCCTCTCCTTCCCCTGTGACTTCACTTTTCACCCATGGTCTGGTGAAAGCTACAGATATATTGGGCACTGGCTTGGCATCTGTGACCAGTTCACCTTCAATTGAGATCAGTTCCACCACTGAGACACTGTCCACTTCTGGAATCTCCACAAGTACAGAGATGATTCAGCCTTCAGAAAACACAGCTGAGACCCATGGAGTCAACACAAGTTCTGGACATGAAGCTCATTCGTCTACCCCAGCTGACTCAGAGCCATCCGATGTCACATCTCAAATTGTTACTCCTTCCAGCTCTAGAGAGAACCCTGTTTCCACACCAGTGCCTCGCTCTACTGAAACTACAATGATTGAGACAGACTCCACATCCTCTCTGAGCCCTGAACTTAGAAAGACCAGCACCATCCAGCAGAACAGTTCAACCACAGAGAAAATCACTCTTCTTTCCAAAGTGCCCACTGATATAACTACTGAGCTCTCTAAGACACAACCCATCTCCTCCACCAGCATCTCCAGCCCTGGCACCATTCAATCCACGGTGTCCCCAGACACTCCTAAAGGCATCATCACCAGCCTCTCCACATCCCCTATGACCACAGAATCTGCAGAAATGACCATCACCAGCCAGACAGGTCTCCCTGAGGCTACATCACAGGGCACACTTACCTTGAACACAGTGACTGAAGCCTCTGGGCCAGGGACTCACCCAGCTGTGACTCAGAGCTTTACACATTCAGAGATGAGCACTCTCATGAGCAGGGGTCCCCAGGATGTGTCTTGGACAAGCCCTGCCTCTGTGGAAGAAACCAGCTCTCCATCTTCCCCAGTGACTTTATCTGCCATAACATCACCCTCCCCTGAGTCTCCCACATTACCAGGGAGGAGCCCCTCCTCTCCTCCCCCTGTGACTTCACTTCTTACCCATGGTCTGGTGAAGACCACAGACACATTGGGCACTGGCTTGAGACCTGTGACCAGTTCACCTTCCATTAACATCAGCTCCACCATTGAGATACTGTCCACTTCTGGAGTCTCCACAAGTACAGAGGTGATTCAGCCTTCCAAAAGCACAGCCAGGACCCATGGGGTCAACACAAGTTCTGGACCTGAAGTTCATTCCTCTACCCCAGCTGACTCAGAGCCATCCGATGTCACGTCTCCATTCATTTCTCTTTCCACCTCTAGAGAGACTGCTGTTTCCACAGCAATGCCTCACTCTACTGAAACTATGACAATTGAGACAGACTCCACATCCTCTCTGAGCCCTGAACTTAGAGAGACCAGCACCATCCAGCAGAACAGTTCAACCACAGAGGAAATCACTCTTCTTTCCAAAGTGCCCACTGATACAACTACTGAGCTCTCTAAGACACAACCCATCTCCTCCAGCAGCACATTCATCCCTGGCCCCACTCAATCCACAGTGTCCCCAGACACCCCTGAAGGCATCATCACCAACCTCTCCACATCCCCTATGACCACAGAATCTGCAGAAATGACCATCACCAGCCAGAGAGGTCTCCCTGAGGCTACATCACAGGGCACACTTACCTTGGACACATCAACCAGCTCTCCATCTTCCTCAGTGCATTCATCTGCCATGATGTCACCCTCCCCTCAGTTCTCCATAGTACCAGGGAAGAGCCCCTCCTCTCCCACCCCTGCGACCTCACTTCTCACCAGTGGTCTCATGAATACCACAGAGAAATTGGATGCCATATTCAAACCAGTGACCACTTCATCTCCACCTTTGAGTAGTCCTACCATGGAGACACTTTCCACTTCTGAATTCTCCACAGATACAGTGAAAATTCTTCCTTCCATGCACACCACAATGACCACTGAGGGTTCCAGCAGTTCTGGCCATGAACTTAGTTCCTCTGGCTCAAATTTCCCTGAGTCCTCCAGGATCACATATCCTGCTTCCTCCAGGGATGGGATCACTCTTTCCACATTAAAGCCTTCCTCCTTTGAGACCACAACATTTGAGACCAAGAAACTTTCCCATCTGACGCCTGGACTGAAGGAGACAAGTATGACCCTGCGTTTTGGCTCCAGCACACTCACGAACACACCTGCATTGGCTCTGTCCACTCATGGTTTGAAGAGTCCCAAGATGGATGTTACCTCTTCTGTGACATCATCAGCACCAGTTCAGTCTCTGTCTACACAGGATACTGACGTTCCAGTGAAAACAGTCACGCGCTTTTATGCTTCTCCCTCCGTAATAGGATCTGCTGGCATAACTCTCCCAGAATCCAGTCTTTCTATGCCTGTATCAGCAAGTACTCATCACCTACACACAGATATGGTGTCTTCAGCTGAGACCATTCTTGCTAACACACTGACATCTCCCGCATCAGAGGCCATGGCTTCCTTTGCCACATCTGGAGTTCCAGGTGCCATCTCAGCTACCTCCTCAGATGGTCCATTTTCTAGGACAGAATCAGACCCCAAGGAGGATACCAAGTCTACCACTGCAAATGGTCTATCTTCTTCAGTTTCAACACCATTCCCCTCTTCAACCTTACATACCACTGATCCTTCAATGAGCTCCCTTTCTCATTGGATTACTTCCTCCCCAGCCACCTCAAGCACAGTAGACACCAACCTTGACACAGAGAGCAGAAGAACGAGTGAATCACCCTTGGTTATGACCAGTACTCTGCAGACTTGGACCCAGCCATACAGGACATCTTTGCCACCCACTATGGACACTAGAATGACAGGGAATGTTGGTTTGGGAACAGTGACAAGTTCTTTTCAAGTTATTCCACACTCAACACAGTCAACAAGTAAGGACCCACAGCTCCTACACTCTCATTATTTGGGGCTTGGCTTCTTTCCTGAGAGGTAAAAAAGGAGTTGGGCTTCCCTGGTGGCTCAGATGGTAAGGAATCTGCCTGCAATGTGGGAGACCCAGGTTCAATTCCTGGGTCAGGAAGATCCCCTGGAGAAGGAAATGGCATTAATCAGGAGTCTGATTGTTTGTTGATGTTTAGTTGCTAAATCACATCTAACTTTTTTGTGACCCCATGGACTGTAGCCCACTAGGCTCCTCTGTCCATGGGATTTCCCAGGCAAGAATACTCAAGTGGGTTGCCATTTTCTTTTCCAAGGGATCTTCCTGACCCAGGGATTGAACCCATGCCTCCTGCATTGGCAGGCGGATTCTTTACCATTGAGCCACCAGGGAAGCCCTAGGAGTCTATTACTGCACCAGAAATTCCTTTAGAAAAACTATATGTTGATCTATTTTCATTTCCAGGCACTGAGATGGGCATTGGGGAAACAAAACTAAGTAAGCAAGCAGTTGAGTAATTAGAGTACCATGATGGATATTCTAACATTACTGCTAATTCTAATGACAGCAATAATAATAACAGCAACAAATGTTTATAGAACACTTCTTCTGTGTCAAATGCTATTCTAGTAAGTTGTTTAATTCCCATTGGAACACCGTTTGAGAAGGAATTATTATAAACTCGGTTTACAAATGAGTTATAGAGATATAGAGAGAGGTTGAGTAATTTGTTCAGAGTCATTAAAGCTGGTAAGTAGTAAGAACTCAGACTGTATAAGCAAAAGCATGGCACTAGGAACCATGCTCTTAACCACTTGGCTAGGCGGGAATGGTCAGAGACGTAGAAGAAGCAGGAGATTCCTAGAAGCCAGAAGGGAGAGTTTTAAGAAGTAATGGTTCTGTCAAATGCTGCAGAAGAGCCAAGTGGAAATAAGGTGAGTTCTTTGACAACATGTGGTCCTCAAAGATTCTAGGAGCATCACTGAGTTTTAGAGGACTGAAACGACAGGTAAAGTAATACATAAATAAAAGGAGAGATTCCCCCTTTAAACTGAGCCTGTTTCTATATTGAGAACAGAATCAGCAAGGGAAAGAAAAAGGAGTGAATGAAAACTGAGGGAAAAAGTATCTGTGGATATGGGAGGACCTTAAGACCTAGGAGGAGAAATACCACATTCAAAAGAACAGCAGATGAGGGAGGGAACTTAGGGGGATTTCATTCCATGGTTAAGTTGAATTCAACCACAGATTTTGTCTGGACACAAATCCAGTGAGGCCCTCCAACTACTCCAGCACTTGTTCACTAGGCAATATGTACAGGAGGGTGATTTACTTCTCAAACTAGCTTTAACAATTCACAACCAAATTCAACACACTGAATGGGATTGATGCATCCTTAAAGCATTACTTGGTAGTTGAGTCATGGGTGTTCAGAAAGCAAGTGATGAATAGAATGGTAAAAAGGTAGAACTATGGTTGGGTGGGAGGAAGGAAGAAAGGGAGAATGAAGAGAGAGACGACTGAAGAAAAGATGGGTGTATAGAAGGAAGGGTGAATATATAGTGGGAAGGATGAAAATAAGGAAGATGGGTGGAAGGAAGGATCAAAGGAAATGAAGATTGAAGAAATAGGGATGAAAAGTTGCAAAGAAAGAAGAGAGAAATATGAAAAGAAAGATGCATGGTAGGAGGAAAGGATAAAAGGATGAATGGATGAAAGAATAAATGGGTAGATATAGGGGTAGATGGATGGTTGAGTCTCTGGGTGAATGGATGGATCTATGAATGGGTGTGGCCACTCAAGACATATAGCCCTGGTTCCAGTCCATACAGACGGTTGAGAAGAATTGAGTTGTGTAGTCAAATTAAGTGGATCCATTTAGATCATGTTCTCCTTCTGGAAGAGATGAGTTACCTTAGGTTTCTTCCCTACCTTCTCCTACAGGCACTGATGACATTGTGAAGCATATCACAAAGATACCCAATAAAGCAGCCCATGGAGGCACCACCATCCATATTCCCCAGGCATCCGCATCTGCTAGTCTTACAGGTAGGTTCAACACTTTATTTCCCAATAATATGACTTATGCTTTTATTTCTTGCTTGAGAAGGATGAAATGTTTCTTTTTTAAAAAATTAAATTTTTTCTTTCTGTATGTCTTCTTTGGAGAAATGTCTATTTAGTTCTTTGGCCCATTTTTTGATTGGGTCATTTATTTTTCTGGAGTTGAGCTGTAGGAGTTGCTTGTATATTTTTGAGATTAGTTGTTTGTCTGTTGCTTCATTTGCTATTATTTTCTCCCATTCAAAGGCTGCCTTTTCACCTTGCTAATAGTTTCCTTTGTTGTGCAGAAGCTTTTAAGTTTAATTAGGTCCCATTTGTTTATTTTTGCTTTTATTTCCAATATTCTGGGAGGTGGGTCATAGAGGATCCTGCTGTGATGTATGTCGGAGAGTGTTTTGCCTATGTTCTCCTCTAGGAGTTTTATAGTTTCTGGTCTTACATTTAGATCTTTAATCCATTTTGAGTTTATTTTTGTGTAAGGTGTTAGAAAGTGTTCTAGTTTCATTCTTTTACAAGTGGTTGACCAGTTTTCCCAGCACCACTTGTTAAAGAGATTGTCTTTAATCTATTGTATATTCTTGCCTCCTTTCTTTTAGTCATTTATTTTTGGCTGTGTTGGGTCTTTGTTACTGTGCACGCTTTTCTCTAGTTGCAGAGAGCAGGGGATACTCTCTAGTTGTGGTTCTCGGGCTTCTCATTGCAGTGGCTTCTCTTATAATGGAGTACTGGCTTTAGGGCATGCAGGCTTCAGTAGTTGGGGCATAGAGTCTCAGTAGTTGTGGTTCCCGGGCTCTAGAGCACAGGCTCAGTAGTTGTGGCACAAAGGCTTCATTGCTCCGCAGCATGTGGGATCTTCCCAGATCAGGGATGGAACTTGTGTCTCCTGCACTGACAGGTGGACTCTTCACCACTGGGCCACCAGGGAAGCCCTGTTTCTTTGGACAAAGAATTATATGGAGTTGTAATAGGCTTCCCTGTCCCAATTGGATCTTTGTCAAGTAGTTACCAGGTAGATGCTACTTTTCCTTCCCTCCTAACATGGCTGAGTGAGTTTAGTTCAAGGTTGAATGTGTCAACTTCACATATTCACTTAATTCTAACAATGCCTATTATTAATTTACTGTGTGTTCGAGACTGTGACATAAACTAAGGATACATAGATGAAAATATTTTGGCATTGCATCCGTGGAGCTCTCTCAGTCCAGTAGAGGAGACAGCAAAGGAACAAAATAATGATGATATAACTTTTTACAACTTTTATTGGAGAATAGTTGGTTTACAATGTTGTGTTAGCTTCATACAGCAAAGTGAATGTTTCATGTATCATATACATATATCCACTCTTTAAAAAACTATTTATTTATCTGTGTTGGGTCTTAGTTGCAGCATGCTAACTCTTAGTTGTGGCATTTGGGATCTAGTTCCTGACTAGGGATCAAACCCAGGTCCTCTGCATTGGGAGCATGGAATCTTAGCCATTGGACCACCAGAGAAGTCCCTATCCACTCTTTTTCAGATTCTTTTTCCATATAGGCAATTATATAGTATGGACTAGAATGCCCTCTGCTATACAATAAGTCCTCATTAGGAGTATTTTGGCTGTGCCATGTAGCATGTGGGATCTTAGTTCCCCAAACAGTGATCAAACCTGCATCCCCAGCGTTGGAAGTGCAGCATCTTAACCACAGCTACAGGGCCCAGTCAAAAAAAGAAAAAACAGTGATCTAATTTTCATACCTTTCCTCTCTTCCTTTTTCTGCTTTCACTCATTTTAGATTAGAGATTATTCCAATATGGTCCTGAGTTATTTATACTCTCTGGAATTTGGGCAACATAGCTGCCACCTCTGTCTATATTTAATAAAAAGAGCAATTTGATTTATTTGGCTTACAGAGAGCTCTTTCATCTTATGTGCATGGTTCTTTGTTAAGGAGAGTTTTGCTTCATTATGTTTTTAAATTTTGTTTCTGTTATTTTTCTGATTTCTACCTGAGTGGGGAAAAATAAAAACTTAAGTTGGTTTCCATTTTCAATTTTTCATTGTTCTCTTTTTTATTTTCACACCCTTAATATTTATAATTAACTCAGAAACTGATTTTTTCCCCAGCTGCAGTATTTTATTTATTTTTTTTTATTTATTTTTTAAATTTTATTTTATTTTTAAACTTTACATAATTGTATTAGTTTTGCCAAATATCAAAATGAATCCGCCACAGGTATACATGTGTTCCCCATCCTGAACCCTCCTCCCTCCTCCCTCCCCATACCATCCCTCTGGGTCGTCCCAGTGCACTAGCCCCAAGCATCCAGTATCGTGCATCGAATCTGGACTGGCAACTCGTTTCTTACATGATATTTTACATGTTTCAATGCCATCTCCCAAATCTTCCCACCCTCTCCCTCTCCCACAGAGTCCATAAGACTGTTCTATACATCAGTGTCTCTTTTGCTGTCTCGTACACTGGGTTATTGTTACCATCTTTCTAAATTCCATATATATGCGTTAGTATACTGTATTTATGTTTTTCCTTCTGGCTTACTTCACTCTGTATAATAGGCTCCAGTTTCATCCACCTCATTAGAACTGATTCAAATGTATTCTTTTTAATGGCTGAGTAATACTCCATTGTGTATATGTACCACAGCTTTCTTATCCATTCATCTGCTGATGGACATCTAGGTTGCTTCCATGTCCTGGCTATTATAAACAGTGCTGCGATGAACATTAACTTTACAATATTGTATTAGTTTTGCCAAATATCGAAATGAATCCACCACACGTATACCTGTGTTCCCCATCCTGAACCCTCCTCCCTCCTCCCTCCCCATACCCTCCCTCTGGTCGTCCCAGTGCACCAGCCCCAAGCATCCAGTATCGTGCATCAAACCTGGACTGGCGACTCGTTTCATACATGATATTATACATGTAATACTTTCAAACAAACCCACAACAACATAAAAAAAATTCATGGAGGAGGTGCAGCCCAAGGTGAGTCAGGCAAGGAACATGCATGCTAAGTCGATTCAGTCATGACCGACTCTGCGACCCCATGGACTGAAGCCCACCAGGGTCATCTGTCCAATGGATTCTCCAGGCAAGAATACTGGAGTGGGTTGCCATGCTGTTCTCCAGGGAATCTTCTGGACCCAGGAATCAAACCTGCATCTCTTACATCTCCTGCATTGCCAGCCAGGTTCTTTACCACTAGCACCACCTGGGAAACCCCAGGCAAGGTGAGGGCATTTTCCCATTCCAGAAGGATCTCAGCACATACCAGGCAGAGACATTTCTCTCCCTTTCCTGACATGGAGGCAAAATAAGCAATTGCCAACCCAGTAAAGAGTAATCATGTTGTCCCAATTTTGTGTCCATCCTACACTTCACAGGATTATCAACAAGAGGGACAGAGAGGACAGAGACCACTGCCACAGCTCTGAAGACCACAGTGACAGTGACTACCAGAGTGTCTACTCCCACTTCAGGAATGCTGCCTCTCCTCAGGACATCAGATAAAAAGGCCAGCACAAGCACAATAGGAACGATCATCACAACCCCAGATAGTCCAAAGATGACAGCCTCTTTGACCACCAGACCTGGAGATGAGACCAGCACCACAGTTCCTATGACAACCCCATCTATTTTCAGTAGAGGACCAAAGACTACACCCTCACTGGTCCCTAGTTCTGGGGCAGAAATGAGCACTGTAGTTCCCATGACAACCTCATCTATTTTCAGTAGAGGACCAGAGACTGCAACCTCACTGGTCCCTAGTTCTGGGGCAGAAACCAGCACTGTAGTTCCCATGACAACCTCATCTATTTTCAGTAGAGGACCAGAGACTGCAACCTCACTGGTCCCTAGTTCTGGGGCAGAGACCAGCACTGTAGTTCCCATGACAACCTCATCTATTTTCAGTAGAGGACCAGAGACTGCAACCTCACTGGTCCCTAGTTCTGGGGCAGAGACCAGCACTGTAGTTCCCATGACAACCTCATCTATTTTCAGTAGAGGACCAGAGACTGCAACCTCACTGGTCACTAGTTCTGGGGCAGAGACCAGCACTGTAGTTCCCATGACAACCTCATCTATTTTCAGTAGAGGACCAGAGAC
This sequence comes from Bos indicus, assembly GCF_029378745.1. NCBI lineage: Eukaryota > Metazoa > Chordata > Mammalia > Artiodactyla > Bovidae > Bos > Bos indicus. The sequence goes on along the minus strand of NC_091766.1, from coordinate 13,011,572 downwards.
TGCAACCTCACTGGTCCCTAGTTCTGGGGCAGAAACCAGCACTGTAGTTCCCAGTACAACCAGTGCAGCTGTTCCAACTCTGACTGTTTCCTCAGATGAACCAGAGACCACAACCTCATGGGTCACCCATCCTGCAGAGACCAGTCCAACTGTTTCCAGGGCAATCTTGAATGTTTCTCCTAGAGAATCAGACAGCACATCCCCAACAACTACAAGTTCTGGGAAAGAAGTCAGTACAGCTGTTCCAACTCCAACTGTCTCCCCTGAAGTACTGGGGATGGTGACCTCACTGGTTATTAGTCCTGGGACAGAGACCAGCTCAGCTGATCAAACTCTGGCTGTTTCCCCTGGTAAGCCAGAAACAACAGTCTCCTTGATTACCCATCCTGGGACACGGGCCAATTTAAGTGTTCCAACTCCAACTGTCTCCCCTGATGTATCAAGGGTGGAAATCTCACCAACCACCACTTCTGGGGCAAAGAACAGCACAACTTTTCCAACTACGACTGGTTTCCCACATGAACAAAAGACAACAGCCTCATTGGTCACCAATCATGGGACAGAAGCCATTTCCATTTTTTCAACTTTGACTGTCTCCCCTGATGAACAAGATGCAACAGCCTCATGGCTTCATTCCACAGAGACCAGCACACCTGATTCCAAAACAACTCTGAATTTTTCCCCTAGAGAATTAGACACCACATCTTCAGCAACCACCAGTCCAGGGGCAGAAGCCAGTTCAGCCACTCCGGTGATGACTATCTCACCTAGCAAACCAGTGATGGTGACCTCACTGGTTATTAGTTCTGGGACAGACACCAGTACAACCTTTCCAACTTCGACTGGGTTCCTGCATGAATTAGAGTCAACAGTGTCCTTGGTCACCCAGCCTCCAGAGTCTGACCCAACTGTTCCTAAGACAATGCCTATTTCCCATAATGAATCAGATACCATGCTCTCAGTGGTCACCAGTCTTGGAGCAAAAGTCAGTTCTGTCCCAACTACAACTGTCTCACCTGGCATATCAGGAATGGTGACCTCACCAGTTACCAGTTCCACAGCAGAGACTAGTTCAACTTCTCCAACTCTGACTGGTTCCCTACATGAACCAAAGACCACAGCCTCATGGGTCACTCATTCTGAGACAAAAGTCAGTTCAACTGTTCCAACTATGACTGTTTTCCCTGAGAAGTCAGATACAACAGTCTCTTTGGTTACCCACCCTGAAGAGACCAGCTCAACTGTTCCCAGGAAAACCTCCAGTGTTTCCCATAGTAAATCAAACACCACATTCTCAGTGGCTTCAAGTCCTGGGGAAGAATTCAGTTCAGCTGTCCCAGCTACAACTGTCTCACCTGCTGTATCAGGGATAGTGACTTCACAGGTTACCAATTCTGTGGCACAGACCAGTACAACTTTTACAACTGTGACTGATTCTATGTACAAATCAGAGACAACAGCATCAGGGGTCACCCATACTGAGAAAGATGCAAGTTCAGCAATTCCAACTATGACTATTCTCCCTGGGAAGCCAGATACAACAGTCTCACTGGTTACCCATCTTGAAGAGACCAGCCGAAGTATTCCCAGGACAACCCCCAATGTTTCCCAGAGTGAATTTGACACCACACCTTCAATAGCCACTAGTCCTGGGGCAGAAGGCAGTTCAGCTGTCCCAGCTATGACTATCTCACCTGGTGTACCAGAGATGATGACCTCACTGATTACCAGTTCTGTTGCAGAGGCTAGTACAACTATTCCAACTCTGACTGATTCCACACACAAACCAGAGACAACAGCCTCAGGGATCATCCACTCTGGGACTGAAACAAGTCCAGCTGTTCCAACTATGACTGTTTCACCTGGGAAGCCAAATACAACAGTCTCAGTGGCCACCCATCCTGAAGAGACAAGTCCAACTTTACCCAGGACAACCCCCAGTGTTTCCCATACTGAAACAGACACCACATTCTCAACAGCCACCAGTCCTTGGACAGAATCTAGTTCACCAGTCCCAGCTACAACTGTCTCACCTAGTGTATCCAAGTTGGGGACCTCTCTGGTTACTAGTTCTCGGAAAGAAATTAGTACCACTCTTCCAACACTGACTTCTTCTCCAGGTCAAGTGGAAACCACAGCCTCATGGGTGACTCATTCTGAGCCAAAAGCCAGTCCAGCTAGTCCAACTCCACCTGTTTCCACTAGTGTACCACATATAGTGAACCCACAAGCCACCAGTTCTGAGACAAAAACTAGTATGGTTATTCCAGCTCTGACACTTTCTCCCTTTGAGCCAAAGACCACAGCCTCATTGGTCACTCATCCTGAGATGCAGGCCAGTTCAGCTACTTCAGTTGTCTTCTCTACTATGCCAAGGTTGGTGACCTCACTTTTCACAAGTTCTGGGACAGAGACAAGTACAGCTTTTACAATTCCAACTGATTCTTCACATAAACCAGAGACAGCAGCCTCATGGGTCATGCATTCTATGGAGACCAATACTCCTATTTCTAGAACAACTCCAAGTTTTCCTCATAGTAAATCAGACATCACACCCTCAATGGCTACAAGTTCTGAGGCAAAAGCCAGTTCAGCCATTCCAACTACAACTATCTCCCCTAGTGTGCCAGATGTTATGACTTCTCTGATCACTAGTTCTAGAGCAGAGATCAGTACAACTTTTAGAACTATGACTGATTCTACACACAAACCAGAGGCAACAGCCTTAGCAGTCACCCACTCTGGGACAAAAACAAATTCAGCTATTCTAACTATGACTGTTTCCCCTAAGAAGCCAGAAACAACAGTCTCACTGGTCACCCATTCCAAAGATACCAGCCACACTGTTCCGAGGACAACCTCCAATGTTTTCCAGGGTTTATCAGACACCACACCCTCAATGACTACCAGTCCTGCAGCAGAAGTCAGTTCAGCTGTCCCAGCTAAGACTGTCTCACCCAGTATACCAGGAATGGTGACCTCACTGGTTACCATTTCTGAGGCAGAGACCAGTACCACTTTTCCAACTCTGACTGATTCCTTATATGAATCAAAGACCACAACCTCATGGATCACCCATTCTGAGACAAAAGCCAGTTCAGCTGTTCCAACTTTTCCAACTCTGACTGATTTTACTCACAAACCAGAGACAACAGCCTCAGAGGTCACCCATTCTGGGAAAGAAACAAGCTCAGCTATTTCAACTATGACTGTTTCCGCTGGGAAGCCAGATACAACAGTCTCACTGGTTATTCATCATGAAGAGACCAGTCCAACTGTTCCCAGGACAACCTCCAAAGTTTCCCAGAGTAAATCAGACACCACAACTTCAACAGCGACCAGTCCTGGGACAGAAACAAGTTCAGCTGTCCCAGCTACAACTGTCTCACCTGGTGTATCAGGGCTGGTGACTTCTCTGGTTACCAACTCTGTGACAGAGATCAGTACAACTTCTCCACCTCAGACTAATTCCACACTGAAACCAGAGACTACAACCTCAGGGCTCACCCAGACTGAAACAAGTTCAGCTGTTCCAATTCTGATTGTTTCTCCTGGAAGGCCAGATACAACAGTCTCACTTGTCACCCATCCTGAAGAGACCAGCTCAACTGTTCCCAGGACAACCTCCAAAGTTTCCCAGAGTGAATCAGACACCACAACTTCAACAGCCACCAGTCCTGGGACAGAAACCAGTTCAGCTGTCCCAGCTACAACTGTCTCACCTAGTGTATCAGGGCTGGTGACTTCTCTGGTTACCAATTCCGTGACACAGATCAGTACAACTTCTCCACCTCAGACTAATTCCACACTGAAACCAGAGACTACAGCCTCAGGGGTCACCCAGACTGAAACAAGTTCAGCTGTTCCAATTCTGATTGCTTCTCCTGGAAGGCCAGATACAACAGTCTCACTTGTCACCCATCCTGAAGAGACTAGCCTAACTGTTCCCAAGACAACCCTCAGTGTTTCCCATAGTGAATCAAACACAACACCCTCAACAAACACTAGTCCTGAGGCAGAAACCAGTTCAGCTGTTCCAACTATGGCTGTTTCCCATGGGAAGCCAGATACAACAGTCTCACTGGTTATTCATCATGAAGAGACCAGCTCAACTGTTCCCAGGACAACCTCCAAAGTTTCCCAGAGTAAATCAGACACCACAACTTCAACAGCCACCAGTCCTGGGACAGAAACAAGTTCAGCTGTCCCAGCTACAACTGTCTCACCTGGTGTATCAGGGCTGGTGACTTCTCTGGTTACCAATTCTGTGACACAGATCAGTACAACTTTCCCAACTCAGACTTATTCCACACTGAAACCAGAGACTACAGCCTCAGGGGTCACCCAGACTGAAACAAGTTCAGCTGTTCCAATTCTGATTGCTTCTCTTGGAAGGCCAGATACAACAGTCTCAGTTGTCACCCATCCAGAAGAGACCAGCCCAACTGTTCCCAGGACAACCTCCAAAGTTTCCCAGAGTGAATCAGACACCACAACTTCAACAGCGACCAGTCCTGGGACAGAAACAAGTTCAGCTGTCCCAGCTACAACTGTCTCACCTGGTGTATCAGGGCTGGTGACTTCTCTGGTTACCAATTCCGTGACACAGATCAGTACAACTTCTCCACCTCAGACTAATTCCACACTGAAACCAGAGACTACAGCCTCAGGGGTCACCCAGACTGAAACAAGTTCAGCTGTTCCAATTCTGATTGCTTCTCCTGGAAGGCCAGATACAACAGTCTCACTTGTCACCCATCCAGAAGAGACCAGCTCAACTGTTCCCAGGACAACCTCCAAAGTTTCCCAGAGTGAATCAGACACCACAACTTCAACAGCCACCAGTCCTGGGACAGAAACAAGTTCAGCTGTCCCAGCTACAACTGTCTCACCTGGTGTATCAGGGCTGGTGACTTCTCTGGTTACCAATTCCGTGACACAGATCAGTACAACTTCTCCACCTCAGACTAATTCCACACTGAAACCAGAGACTACAGCCTCAGGGGTCACCCAGACTGAAACAAGTTCAGCTGTTCCAATTCTGATTGCTTCTCCTGGAAGGCCAGATACAACAGTCTCACTTGTCACCCATCCTGAAGAGACCAGCCCAACTGTTCTGAAGACAACCCCCAGTATTTCCCATAGTGAATCTGACACCGCACCCTCAACAGCCACCAGACCTAGGACAGAAACCAGTTCAGCTGTCCCAGCTACAACTGTCTCCCCTAGTTTACCATATACAGTGAACTCTGAGACAGACACCACCATGGTTATTCTACCTCTGACTCTTTCTCCTGGTGAACCAGCAACCACAGCCTTATTAGTCACCTCTTCCAGTGCGAAGACAAGCACAAATTCTCCTGCTTCAACTGTTTTTCCTCATTTACCAGAAACCACAGCCTCACCATCCATCTGGCCTGAGTTGGAGACTAGTACAGCTCTTCCATCTCAGACTGTTTCTCTCAGTCCACCAGAAACATTCTCTCTCTTCACCATACCTGTGACCATGACAGCCAGAGTTGATCTAAATCCAACTGTTTCACTTGGTGTTCCTGCAGAAACAGCCTCAGTCTCCACTGAGGAGACAGAACTCAGCACAGCTATTAGAGTGTCAGCTATTTCCCATGGTTTACCAGAGACCACAGGTTTACTGGCCACCAGTCCTGAAGCCAAGGCCAGTACAAGTCTCCCTGCTCTGACTCTTTCCCCTGGTGGTCTTGGGCCTTCCAGGACCCCTGCAACAACCGTTGAACTTTATACTGTAACTTCTGGGAACACAGAAACCTCACCACCTGCAACCTCAGTTGAACTCTCAGAATTTCCCAAAAATGTGGCAGGGGACACTGTGACCTTGAGACCATCAGAGACCACAATGCAACCAAAAACCAGTCATGTGGAAGAATTAAGTACAACCACTATCCTGAAAACCACCACTGTTGAGACCACTCATTTAGCTGCCACAGGTTCAGGCCCCACTGTGGCCGAGACCACAACCACCTTCAACACACTGGCTGGAAGTCCTTTTGCCCATGTGACCACACCTGGAACATCCACCTTGGCCTCTGTGACTGTGACTTCAGGAACAAGTAAGAATAATGTTTTTATTGTGATAAAAAATATACATATATGAAATAATTGGAGTATTATTACCCACTCCAGTATTCTTGCCTGGAAAATCCCATAGGCAGAGGAGCCTGGCAGACTATAGTCCATAGAGTTACAAAGAATTGGACACGACTAAGCAACTGGGCATATATGAAATAGTATATACATTTACCAATCATATGTAAATGGAGAGTTCAGCAGCATGAATTACATTGACACTGTTGTGCAAACATCTCCACTACCTGTTTTCAAAATTTTTTATCACCCTGAACAGGGTCTGTGAACTCATTAGGCAAAAATTCCCCCTTTCCCACTCCTTCCAGCCCATGGTAACATCTAATCTATTCATGGTCTATATGAATTTGCCTATTATAGGCATTTCATATAAGTGGGATCATACAATGTATGTTTCCTTTTGTGTCTGGCTTGTTTTGTGTAGCATGGTATCTTCAAGGTTCATCCATGTTGTAGTGTTTATCAGAACTTCATTCCTGTTGACTTTTGCTGTTTAGTCACTAAGTCGTGTCAGATTTTTTGAGACCCCATGGACTGTAGCACTCCAGTCTCCTCTGTCCATGGGATTTTCCAGGCAAGAATACTGGAGTGGGTTGCCATTTCCTTCTCCAGGGATCTTCTTGACCCAAGGATTGAACTCGCATCTTCTGCAGAGGCAGGCAGATTCTTTACCACTGAGCCACCAGATGAATAATATTCCGTTTGTACAGATGGACCACATTTTGTCCGGTCACCTGTTGGACACTCAAGCTGTGTCCATCTTCTGGCTATGATGAATAATGCTGCTATGAACTTGGGTGTGCACTGATCTCTCTGAGTCCCTCTTTCCATTCCTTTGGGTATATACCTAGAATAGAAATTGTTAAGTCATTTGGTGAATTACTTGTTAGGCCTGCCTTCACAAAGTACAAAAAACTGAGTGGCTTAAGCAACAGAAATTTGTTGTCTCACAGTTCTGGAGGCTGGAGGGGGACCCTAGGAGAATGCACAGAACATGAACTGTGGAATTAACCTATCTTGGGTGGGGAGGGAGCTAGGATATTTATCTACCAACTCCCAGGAATCACTGCTACAGGGATGGTCCCTGGGCCTAAGTCCCCTAAGACAAAGAGATGCAGGTGCTGGTATGTGCTGAAATGGTAAGAGCAAAGGGGAAGTGGGAACAAGGTGATCGATTCTGCATCCTAAGAACCTACATATTGTTGTTTTTGTAGTCACTAAGTCATGTCTGACTCTTTGCAACCCCATGGACTGGACATAGCCCACCAGTCTCCTCTGTCCATGAGATTTCCCAGGCAAGAATACTGGAGTGGGTTGCCATATCCTCCTCCAGGGAATCTTCCCGCCCCAGGGATTGAACCTGTGTCTCCTGCATTGGCTGGCAGGTTCTTTACCATTGAGCCACCAGGGATGCCCTAAGAATCCATGTAATCCCAAGCAAACTGGGATGGTTGGTCAGCTGATATGGGAGGAGCTTGGACAAGGACTGCTGCATGGGGTGTCCCAGGTGGGACAGCCTATGCCAGACCCCGATGTGGGGAGTGGGATAAAGGTGTGCCCTCAGAGCCTTAGCTCCCACCCTCAGCCCAGGCTTGACTCAGAACTGGCCTCATTTTACTTTCCCAGCCATTGCAGCTGCATATCCTTTCTTGATGCCTTTTACTGTCAACTTCACCATCACCAACTTGCAGTACACAGAAGACCTGGGACACTCGGACTCTAAGATATTCAAAGACACTGAGAAAGACCTGCAGCTGCTGGTGAGAGACCCACACCAACGCCCACCTTGCCTCGGCCTCCCAACAGCCTGCTGTCTTGTCCCTCTCACTCATCTCCCTCTCATTCTTTCCAGCTCAGGCCTTTGTTCAGAAACAGCAGCATTGGTTCCCGGTACGCCGGCTGTAGACTGACCTTGCTCAGGTGAGACGTCTCCCAGGGAACTAAGATCCCACATGCTTCGTGGCATGGCCAAAAGATTAAAAAAGAAGAAGAATGCATGAATAATAGCCATATTTCTCCTACCCCCACCCCCCGCCAAAAGAAAAGCATAATGAGGAAGGGGGTCATCGTTTCTATTTTTCCACAATATTACCATCTGGCTTTAGTGGAAGACACAGCAGACTATATGCTTCTGCATTCCATATTTACAATATTTCACCTTGTGGCCTCTGGAGAAAAAAATCATTGTATACTCTTGAAAGAGTAAAAGTGAAAATAATATCTTAGTATAACTATGAAAATATTTTTCACTTGGTGGATGCCCTGTAAGGTTGAGGAACTCTAGGGGAGTCTGGGCTGCACTTTGAGAACTGCTGTACTATGCTATAGGGACATGTGATGGGAATACTTTGAAGTGCATGGATAATACCAAACAGAATTCCCAGACAAGAGAGGAATGGGATCTTTCTTCCTTCCTGAAAAAGCCACTGCTTTGGGTGAATCACTGAAGGGTCAGCTTAAATTCAAGACAAAGATTTTTTTTCCTTTATTTATTTATTTAAAATATGTTTTCATGGAACTAGTTCTTTTTATATATAACATTTTTTATAGAACATTTTTAAATTGGAGTATAATTGCTTTTGGAGTAGGAAATGGCAACCCACTCCAGTATTCTTGCCTAGAAAATTCCATGGACAGAGGGGCCTGGCAGGTTCTCAAAGAGTCAGACACAACTGAAATGATTTAGCACACACACATGCACGAGCAACTCAACACACAATTGCTTTACAATATTGTGTTAGTTTCTGCTGTACAACAGAGTGAATCAGCTATATGTATACATCTATTCCCTCCTTCTAGAGCCTCCCTCCCACCCCAACCCCCATCCCACCCCTCTAGGTTGTCAAAGAGCACCAAGCTGAGCTCCCTGTGGTATACAGTAGCTTCCCACTAGCTATCTGTTTCACACATGGTAGTGTATACACGTTAGTGCTATGCTCTCCATTCATCCTACCGTCCTCTTTCTCCCCTGTGTCCGCATGTCCTTTCTCTACATCTTCATCTCTATTCCTCCCCTGCAAATAGGTTCATCTGTGGCATTTTTCTAGATTCCATATATATGCATTAATATAACTTGTTTTTCTCTTTCTGACTTACTTCATTCTGTATGACAGACTCTAGGTCCATCCACATGACTACAAATGATCCAATTTTGTTCCTTTTTATGGCTGAGTAATATTTCATTGTTTGTATGTACCACATCTTCATTATCCATTCATCTGTTGATGGACATCTAGGTTGCTTCCACAAGACAAAGATATTTTTGAACCATCTTTCCCTTTATTTCTTCTTAACTCATTTTCTCTGTTTTTCTCCAAACTTGGTTGCCCACCCAACATGTGTTCCCAAAGAGTTGACCTCAGCCTTTGGATTTGCCCATGTGAAAATAAAATCCCCCCCTTTCAGGCTCCATGAAGGTTGTTACACCATGTCACAGCCAGCCATGGGGTGATTCATTCACAGTCTCCAAGGTCTATGATGCTCTTGGGTTTCCCTTCCACATGCTGTTGCTGTTCAGTTGCTAAGTCATGTCCAACTCTTTGGGACCCCATGGACTGCAGCATGCCAGGCTCCTCTGTCCTTCAGTATCTCCTGGAGTTTGCTCAAATTTATGTCCATTGAGTCAGTGATGCTATCTAACCATCTCATCCTCTGTTGCTCCCTTCTCCTCCTGCCTTCAAATTTCCCAGCATCAGGGTCTTTTCCCAATGAGTCTGCTCTTCACATCAGGTGGCCAAAGTATTGGAACTTTGGTATCTGTCCTTCCAATGAATATTCAGGGTTGATTTCCTTTAGAATTAACTGGTTTGATCACCTTGCAGTTCAAGGGACTCTCAGGAGTCTTTTTCAGCACCACAATTCCACATGCTCCCTATCCTAGAAATCTCTGTTGTCCTCCCTAAGATTTTTACATCCCCAACCCCAGGGCCCAAGCAGGACTCTGGTTACTGGAGTGGTCACTATCTGTATTTACCTTCATGAGTAGACAGGGAGTGTATTAAGGGCTGGTAGGTGAAACAATGAGTTTGAATCAATTAATAAAAAGAATGAGGATATTACTGAGCCATAAAAAGGGACAAAATTGGGTCATTTGCAGACATGTGGATGGACCTTGAGAGCATCATACAGAGTGAATAAGTCAGAAAGAGAAAAACAAATATCGTAAATTAACACGTGTGGAATCTAGAAAAATGGTATAGATGATTTTATTTGCAAAACAGAAATAGAGACACAGATGTAAAGAACAAATAAATGGATACCAAGACAGAAGGGGGGATGGAAGGAATTGGAAGATTATGATTGACTTATATACACTACTGATCTGCTATGTATAAAATAGACAACTGATGGGAACATGCTGTATAGCACAGGGAGCTCTACTTAATGCACTCTGGTGACCTGAATGAGAAGGAAGTCCACAAGGGAGGGTGTATATGTAAACATACGGCTAATTCACTTTTCTCTACGGTAGAAACTAACAAACATTGTAAAGCAGCTATACTCCAATAAAAATTAATTTAAAAAATTAAAACTTAAAAAAAAGAATGGGGATGAAAACAAGAAATAGAGCTAAGGAGTAGCCCTGCAGAGTATTGCACTTAGGAGCTGGAGGGATCTGGAGCCCCACATAAGATGGAAAAAGATGTGTTAGAAAAAGCAGGTGAAATCCAGGGAAGAGTGCTGACCCAGGGACTTTTCTGGTGGTCCAGTGGCTAAGACTCCACATTCCCAATGCAGGGGGGCTGGGTTCCACCCCTGGTCAGGGAACTAGAGCCCACACATGTCGCAATGAAGACCTGGCACAGCCAAAACAATAAAATAAAACAAATAAATGGAGTATTACTCAGCCATTAAAAAGAATACATTTGAATCAGTTCTAATGAGGTGGATGAAACTGGAGCCTATTATACAGAGTGAAGTAAGCCAGAAAGAAAAACATAAATACAGTATACTAACTCATATATATGGAATTTAGAAAGATGGTAACAATAACCCTGTGTACGAGACAGCAAAAGAGACACTGATGTATAGAACAGTCTTATGGACTCTGTGGGAGAGGGAGAGGGTGGGAAGATTTGGGAGAATGGCATTGAAACATGTATAATATCATGTATGAAACGAGTTGCCAGTCCAGGTTTGATGCATGATAGTGGATGCTTGGGGCTGGTGCACTGGGACGACCCAGAGGGAGGGTATGGGGAGGGAGGAGGGAGGAAGGTTCAGGATGGGGAACACATGTATATCTGTGGTGGATTCATTTTGATATTTGGCAAAACTAATACAATATTGTAAAGTTTAAAAATAAAATAAAATTAAAAAATAAAAAATAAAAATGAATAAAAAAAAGAAAATTCATAGAAGTAAAAATTGCCAGAAAACAAATAAAATATTAATATATTTCAGCATTACTGAAAAATTAGACAAATAAAAAAACTGCCTTCATTAATAAAAAAAAAAAAAAACAGGGAAGTGATCTTAAAAAGGGTAAAAATAAACATCTACAAAATGCAAATAGAGTTACAGATGTAGAGAACAAACTTATGGTTACCAGCAAGTAAGGTGTAGGGAGGGATAAATTGGAAGACAGGGATTGATATATACACACTACTCTATACAAAACAGATAACTCATTTTTATAAACAACTAAGGACCTATTCTCAGAGAAGGCAATGGCACCCCACTCCAGTACTCTTGCCTGGACAATCCCATGGACGGAGGAGCCTGGTGGGCTGCAGTCCATGGGGTCGCTAAGAGTCGGACACGACTGAAGCGACTTCACTTTCACTTTTCATTTTCATGCATTGGAGAAGGAAACGGCAACCCACTCCAGTGTTCTTGCCTGGAGAATCCCAGGGATGGGGGAGCCTGGTGGGCTGCCGTCTATGGGGTCACACACAGTAGGATACGACTGAAGCGACTTAGCAACTTAGCAAGGGCCTACTCTATACCACATGGAGCTCTGCTCAATACTCTTTAATGGCCTAGGTCTATATGGGAAAAGAATCTTAAAAGAAGTGGATACATGTCTAACTAATTCACTTTGCTGTACAGCAGAAACTAACACAAAATTGTAAGTCAACTATCCTCCAAAAAGAATTTTTAAAAAATAAAACCAAGGAGTACAATTGAAGGGGAAGCAATGTGAAGAGCATCCAACCTTTAAGCGTCCTTCATGTTCCTGTTCCTGTGTCCCTTCTTCCCCAGGGCTGATAAGGATGAAACAGGCACCAGGATGGATGCTGTCTGCACGTACCGCTCAGATCCCACAGGCTTCAGGCTGGACACGGAACGTCTGTATTGGGAACTAAGCCAGCAGACCCAGGGTGTCACTCGGCTGGACCACTACACCCTGGACAGGAACAGTCTCTATGTCAATGGTGAGTAGCTCTGCGCTAGCTGGGGTCTCCTCCCTCTCCCCAGATGGGGCCTCTTTGCAGTGTGATTTCTCTGTACCCACTTTCATGGTTCTGGAACAACCTAGAATTTCCATAGGGACTCAGTTCTCTCCCCTCAGAACAACTTAAAAGGAACTTTTCAGATCTGGAAATAAAGATTCCCTCCAAAGTCTTCTTCATTCCAATGACCTTTCACAGAAGCCCAAATGAAACACGCAGACATCTAGGAAGAAAGCAAGCCCACAGCAGTCACTGGGGTTAACTCTTCCCCGAGAAACAATGAGTTTGCAATGCAGTGACTAATCCTCACGTCTTTATTTTCCCAATAACAGCTTGTGGTCCTTTACTCACTCTCCAAGGCTCTGCTGGAACTAAACCCCACCTAAGAAATAAACAACAAAGCTGTTAGTAATGTTTTTTAGCAACAAATTCCTTTGCAATAATGCTCTTAGCAACAATACCTACAATAACACCTGGACTAAAGGCTAGTATATATTGAAGGACCCATGTTCTAGAGCGTATGTATTATGCCTTGGTAAAACTGCCCAACATGGAGTTTTATGTATATTTGGACTTTTATGTATATTTTGGAGTTTTATGTATATTTTTGGAGTTTTATGTATATTTTACAGAGGAACAAACAAGGCTCAGGAAGAGAAATCCATTTTTCCAAGACCAGACAAACTAATACAATTGGTAGAATTGGGACTCAAACCTAAATTGACTGTAAAATCTAAGCCTGCTTAATTACTAGGCTACACTCCAGACTAACCCAGCTAAATACCAAGCTCAAATATTGGGATGGAAAAGCATATTAAAGGACTTCTAGGGACTTCCCTGGTGATCCAGTGGCTAAGACTCCACACTCCCAATGCAGGGGACCCAGGTTTGATCCCTGGTCAGGGAACTCGATCCCACATGCTGCACTTAAGAGTTCACATGCCACAAGTAAAGACCCCATGTGACACAATTAAGCCCCAACACAGCCAAATAAACAAGTAAATAGAAACAAATATTCAAAAAATAAAGGACCTCTAATATGACAATTTAAACTAATTATGTCCTCATTATATCAACTTGGACAATGTCTTTCTTCTTGGATTAAAATCTGTTTTGTATTTCAGTAGTCCTTAAGAATTACCTAAAAGCAGTAATTAACTACTGTGGGTTTTGGTGAATTACAGGTCTTGCTTCAGTTAAGCCCTGGTCCTGCCTTTTACTTACTCTGTGGCCCTGGGCAAGTCATGACCTCTCTAGACTTTTGTCCATTTTTTAGAGTGAAGTTCTTTTTTAAAGTCATCTAAGATTAGTGTGAGGGTCAAATGAGATAAACCTGAATAATTCAAGTTAACTGGGCACCATGTGGCCCAGTCTCAGAGAGGAGTTTTATTTCAATAAACCCATTCGAACCATCAAATACAAAATAAGTTTCAGTTACATTTCTTTGTTGTTATTATTTATTCTCTAAGTCATTTCCGACTCATTTGCAACTCCATGGACTGTAGCCCACCAGGTTCCTCTGTCCATGGGATTTCCCAGGCAAGAATATTGGAGTGGATTGCCATTTCCTTCTGGGGATCTTTCCTACCCAGGGATCAAACCCATGTCTCCCGCATAGGTAGACAGGTTCTTAACCATTGAGTCACCAATGAGGATCCCAGCCATGATCCAGAACCATACTTATTCAAATCCTCTTTCCCTCATTTTCTCTTATTCTCCAACTTTATACTCTCTGTCTGACCCCCACGTCTCTCTCTTTCTTCCTCTCTCTCACTATCTCAATCCCAACATCACAGAAGTCCAAGAACTATGCTGTCAAAGCTCAAGCTTTGTCTTTGGAGAGTTGGGGAGTGGGAGAAACTCAAAGCACAAGGTCAAAATTGTATATCATGGATGAAGAAACAAAAACAAGGCTGAAAACACTCACAGGAAATTGTTGTCCTTGTTCATTTGATAAAGCTCCAGTGGCTCAGATGGTAAAGAAGATGCCTGTTATGTGGGAGACCCGGGTTCAGCCTCTGGGTCAGGAAGACCCCCTGGAGAAGGGAATGGCAACCCACTCCATTGAGATAGTGACAGAAAGAGAGAGAAAGAGAGACTTGGGGGTCAGCCAGAGAGCATAAAGTTGGAGAATAAGAGAAAATGGGGGAAAGAGGATTTGAATAAGTATGGTTCTAGATCGTGGATAGGGTCCTCTTGGGTGGTTCAGTGGTAAAGAACCCATCTACCTATGCAGGAGACATGGGTTCAATCCTTGGGTTTGGAAGATCTCCTGGAGAAGGGAATGGCAACCCACTCCAGTTTTCTTGCCTAGAAAATTCCATGGACAGGTCCATGAGGTGGCAAAGAATTGGACATGACTGAGAGACTAACACACTCATTTGGTGAGGTTGATAATATTCCAGGCAGCTGGTAAATTCCCAAAAAAACTGAGAGTGGTTTGATCATTGTCTTCTTTGAGGTTAATGGTTATGAGGATGAAATTAATCAGAAGGACCAGAGTAAGAGGCAGTTCACTCACAAAGAGTAACCATCAGGACCTCCCAAGTGGTCAAGTGATTAAGACTCTGCCCTCCCAATGCAGGGGGCACAGGTTCGATCTGTAGTCAGGGACCTAAGATCCCACATGCTGCACTGTGTGGCCAAAAAATTAAAAAAAAAAAAGAAGAACCATCATTATTTATTGGTGAATCTCAAAGAAAATACTCAGTAAGGTCTGTAAGTTTGTGTTTCTAGTTCTACACTTCACTCCTTTCTTAATGTTCTCCCATCATCTTATGCTTTCTTTCTGCCTCTCCTTGCAGGTTACAACCATCGGTACTGGATCCCCACCACCAGCAGTGAGTAATGAGGGCTCAAATGTTTCCATGACCCTGGGACCCTTCCACCCTAAACCTGTTCCCTTTCCCATTCCCCATTCCCCAAATCCTCAGCCCCACAATAGCCTCAGACCAGCAGAAGTCTCATGTTAAGCCAAGGAACAGATATAAGTTTCCATCAACCACTGTTACCTCTCATAGCTTTATGAAAGGCCCCAACAGTTTTATTCTTTCAGCTCCAGTGACCTCCACCTTCTCTCCAGGACCTCCAGCATCTCCAACTTCCATCCCTAGCTCTACAGGTAAGAATCTAATCTTTGGATCTCATGAAACTTCAACTTCCATTCAATGGCTGATGGATTCTTGCATGGTCTGGACCCTGATGCCCACACAGCCTCAGCCCATCCCACTGTCTACCCTGCTCTCTAGTCCAGCCTCATTTCTGTTCCTGCAGGGCCCAAACATCCATCCATCCTTACTGTTCTTGGAACTTACTGTTCTATGAACTCAGCTGTGCTTGGTTCTTCCTTGTTCTCCAGATCTCATCTCAGCATGTTCTTGCTCAGACACCACCTCCTAGAAAATAGCTTTTCCCTAGCTGATCTCTATTCTATTTCTATGAATAGTTCCTTCCTGGAAATTACTGCTATTCTGTTACCAGGAATGTGGAGGAAAGGGAACCCTTGTACACTGTTAATGGGGATGTAAATTGATGTAGCCACTGAGTAAAACAGTATATAGAGGTTTCTCAAAAAACTAGAAGTAGAAGCACTATATGATCCAACAGTTTAACTCGGGTATATATAGCCAAAGAAAACAAAAACACTGATTCGAAAAGACACTGCACTCCCAATGTTCAGAACAGCACTGTTTATAATTGTCAAGTTATGAAGGCAACCTAAGTGTCCATCAACAGATGAATCAATAAAGATCTCACACACACACACAGCATGGAATACTACTCCTCTTAAACAAGAAAGGAATTTTGCCATTTGTTAGCAACCTGGATGGACTTGAAGGGCATTACGCTTAGTAAAATAAATCAGACAGAGAAAGACAAGTACTGTATGATATCACTTATATGTGGAATCTAAAAAAATACAACAAACTAGTTAATATAACAAAAAAGAAGCTGACTCACAGGTATAGAGAAGAAAGTAGTGGTTATCATTGGGAGTTGGGGAAGGGCGATACAGAGGTGGGGAGGGGGAGATACAAACTATTGGGTGTAAGATAGAGTCAAGTATGTATTGTACAGCACAGGGAATGTAGCCAATATTTTGTAATACCTGTAAATGGAAATAGTTGCAAATTTAAAACTGTGTAAAATTTTTCAAATCATTCAAAAAAATTTTAATAAATGTAGACTTGTCCATGAAATATATAAGATGCACTTTTTTTTCAATTTTTATTAGGATATGTTGTGTTAGTTTCAGGTGTACAACAAAGTTCTACATATATCTATATCCACTCTTTTTTTAGATTCTTTTCCCATATAGACCATATAATGACCCATATAGGTCATTACAGAGTGTTGAGTTCCCTGTGATATACAGCAGGTCCTTATTAGTGATCTATTTTATATATAGTAGTGTATATATTGGAGAAGGAAATGGCAACCCACTCCAGCGTCCTTGACTGGAGAATCCCAGGGACGGAGGAGCCTGGTGGGCTTCTGTCTATGGGGTCGCACTGAGTTGGACATGACTGAAGCGACGTAGCAGCAGTGTATATATGTCAATTTCAATCTTCCAGTTTATTCTTCCCTCCCTCCTTCCCCCTCTGGTAACTATAAGTTAGGATTAATAGAATATATAAAATGCACATTTTAAAAAGTTACTGCTATTTTGATTTTCTTGACTTTTTTCAAGTATTTGTGGCCTAAAGCTTGAGCTCAAAAGGTCTTGGTACCTCCTGTTCCTTCCTACAAAACAGCCCACATCATGTCAACCTTTTGGACACTCTGAGATAAGAGAGTTGAGGTTCCCTTTCAAGTTGATGTCACACCTCTAAGACAAAGGTCCCTTCTCCTCCTCTAGCTGACTGAAGAGTGGGGGGGTATCCCAGTGGGCCATCTCAGTCTGACTCACCTACTGAACAGTGATGCCCAGAGAGATGCCACTAGTCCCTCCTACGCCCCTGCCCTGAACAGCTCAGACCTAAGACTGACAGGTCTCCTCTCTCTCTTTCTCCCTCCAGTTGCAGACATGGGCCCAGCCCTGGTGCCGTTCACCCTTAATTTCACCGTCACCAACCTGTTCTATACCCCAGACATGGGGCACCGAGGATCCGAGAAGTTCAACTTCACTGAGAAGGTTCTGAATCACCTGGTAAGAGCCCTTCAGTCCCTGTGCTGGCCTGCCTTGTCCTCACCCCACCCGGCACCTTGGCTCCTCCCACTCATCTCCCTCTCACCTCCCCCTCAGCTTGGTCCTCTGCTCAAGAACACCAGTGTCGGCCCACTCTACTCTAACTGCAGACTGACCCTGCTCAGGTAAGGCAAGGCTCCCCCACCTCCACACACACACACAACCTGAGGGCTGCACTGTTACAGGCCAGCTCACCTGGAGGGGAAGACCTGTGGTTTATGATGTGGCGGGGCAGCTGTTGTTTAGTCGCTCAGTCGTATCAGACTCTTTGAGACCCCATGGATAGTAACCCGCCAGGCCCCTCTGTCCATGGGAGTCTCCAGGCAAGAATACTGGAACGGGTTGCCGTTTCCTCCTCCAGGGGATCTTCCCAACCAAGGGATCGAATCTGCACCTCCTCTGTCTCCTGCATTGGCAGGAGGATTCATTAAGAGAGAGACTGTTACCAACCAGGGTTCTTGTCCTTAATAGAAATTGATCAGATGCCAGACAGGAAATTCAGGCAAGGCTTTATTGGAGTTCCTGCGGAAGCAGTAGGGAGTGAGAGCAAGCAACGGTTCCCTTGTTTGTTTGCTCCCCGAGGGGTGGAGCAAACTGGCCCTTATATGAGCTGAGGATAGGGGTGCTTCCAGGGGGTCAGGCCAGAGCGGTGACCTGGGTGGTCTGCCCACCGATTTGGTGGTGCTGTGTGCAAGGTGCATGCGTAGTATCCTATTTTTGCTCCCAAACCCCTGTTTTTGTTAAGTGACAGTTGGGTTGGGGTTTTTTTTGTTTGTTCTCTTTGTATTTTGTTGTCTATAATTTGCCCCAACAGCTGGGGCAGTGGTAAAGAATCTGCCTGCCAATGTAAGAGATGCAGGGGACATGGGTTCAATCCCTGGGTGGAGAAGATCCCCTGAAGAAGGAAATGACAACCCACTCCAGTATTCTTGCCTGGGAAATCCCATGGACAGAGGTGCCTGGCAGGCTACAATCCATGGGGTCACAAATAGACACAACTGAGCAACTGAGCACAGGCACAAAAACACTCAGTTATTTTTAGCCCATTATATTTTCTTCATACTTTATTACTGGAGGAGACATTTGTCCAAGTGCAAGCCCTGCATCAAAGTCTTACATCCCAGGTCCCAGCCTATTTCAAGATGAACAAAGTATATAACTCACCCACATCTCTGAATGTCCCTATTCCTCTGTTCCTGCCATCCTAGGACTGAAAAGGATGGAGCAGCAACTGGAGTGGATGCCATCTGCACCTACCATCCTGACCCCACACATCCTGGGCTGGACAGAGAAAAGTTGTACTGGGAGCTGAGTCAGCTGACTCATGGTGTCACCAGGATGGGCAAATACACTCTGGACAGTAACAGCCTCTATGTCAATGGTGAGTGTCCGTGTTGCAGCCAGGGTTTCCTACAGTCCCATGTCTCTCTATACCAATAGTTCTCAACCTGGGAAGATTCTGCATCCCAGGGGATATTTGACCATGTCTGGAGACAGTTTTCAAGTCATCACTGGGGGGCTGCTAGTGACATTTAGTGGTTAGAGGCCAGAAGTGCTACTAAACATTTCTTGTTCAGTCGCCAAGTCGTGTCTGACTCTTCGAGACCCAAAGGACTGCCGCAGGCCAGGCTTTCCTGTCCGCCACCATCTTCTGGAGTTTGCCCAAGTTCATGTCCATTGAATCGGTGATACCATCCAACCATCTCATTCTCTGTCGCCCTCTTCTCCTTCTGCCTTCAATCTTTCCCAGCATCAGGGTCTTACTAAACATCCCACAATGCAAAAGGCAGCCTCCCCACCATGAAGAACTCTCTTGACCAGTGGTCCTCAGCCTTTTTGACACCTGGGACTGGTTTTGAGGAAGAAAATTTTCCCACGAACCAGAGTGGAGGTGGAGGGGGGATGGTTTGATTCAAGCACATTACGCTTATTGCACACTTTATTAATTGTGATATGTAATGAAATATATACCTGAGCTTCCCAGGTAGCTCAGTGGTAAAGACACTGCCTGCCCATGGAGGAGATTCAAGTTTGATTCCTGGGTTGGGAAGGTCCCCTGGAGGAGGAAATGGCAACCCACTCCAGTATTCTTGCCTGGAAAATTCCATGGACAGAGGAGCCTGGTGGGCTACAGTCCATGGGGTCGCAAAGAGTAGAACGTGATGGAGCATGCACGCATGCAACGCACCGCAGCAGCAGTGGCCACGGTGCCCCAAGACTAATAACTGCAACCGTAGCTAATTCATACCAAAAGTTTCTTCCGTGCCAGGAATTATGATAAGGACTTTATTTATGTGACCTCATATTAATTTTACCCCAAACTCTGTGACTTATTCCACTCATTTTTACAGACAGCCATCATGCATTCAGGCAGGAAATCATTTGCCCCAGATAACCCATCCATAATGCAAGGGAGAGTCAAGACTCAAATGGAAGGTTAAGTCTAAATTCCAAGTTCTGAACCACAGGGCAACACTGTAGACCATCCAGTGCAAGCCTGTCAGGACAGGAAGAGAGAGGGTTTGATGATCTCTAGCCAGCAATCCAACCTGATGCTTGATTAGTTATTTCCCTTCTATGTCAGCTTGGAAATGTCCTTTCTATATGGTTTGGAATACATATTTTACTGGATTGACAATAACACATCCTGTGTGGTGTCTATAGAAGGTTTAACTCCAGGATTGGGACTAACTGAAAGCATATTAATAGCATGGAGATTGATGAGTGACAGACCTCTGTTTTATGTGACGCTGGACAAGCCATGTGACCTCTCCAGGCTCTAAGGCCCCATCTATAGAATGGACTAAACACACATACCACACAGGATTGTCCTGACAATCAAATGAGATGATCTAGCAACAATCCAAGTAAATCACGGAGCTCCCCTTAGTCCAGCCTTCACTCGCATCTCCCAGAGAGTATCAGAGACATGCATTCCATGATGGAGGGAACATCATAAAAAAATTCTCTTCTCGACTCACAGACTTAGAGAATGAACTTATGGTTGCCAGGGTAGGGTCAGAGGATGGGTGAAAGGGACAGCTAGGGAGTTTGGGATGGACATGTACACACTGCTATATTTAAAATGGATAACCAACAGGGACCTACTGTATAGCACAGGGAACTCTGCTCAATGTTATGTAGCAGGCTAGATGGGAGGGGAGTTTGGGGGAGAATGGATACATGTATATGTATGGCTGAGTCCCTTCACTGTTTGTCTGGAACTATCATAACATTGTTAATCCAATATACACCGATACAAAATAAAAAGTTAAAAAAATAAAATGCATCATCATTGAAAAAAAAAAAGAAATTCTCTTTTCCCCAGTTTCTTTCAGGCTCCAATCTTTCTACCATTCATCTGACTTTTGAGTCTATTCTCTTTCTCACTGCTGCCTCTGCTGCTAAGTCACTTCAGTCGTATCCAACTCTGTGCGACCCCATAGACGGCAGCCTACCAGACTCCCCCATCCCTGGGATTCTCCAGGCAAGAACACTGGAGTGGATTGCTATTTCCTTCTCCAATGCATGAAAGTGAAAAGTGAAAGTGAAGTCGCTCAGTCGTGTCCAACTCTTAGCGACCCCATGGACTGCAGCCTACCAGGCTCCTCCGTCCATGGGATTTTCCAGACAAGAGTACTGGAGTGGGGTGCCATTGCCTTCTCCCTCTTTCTCACTACCCAACCCCAGATCCAGATTTTCTCTATTTTGAACCACATGCATCCCCTTTCTTCCATCTCACTGTACCTTTATCACCACATACCGCTCTCCCCACCTGCCACAATTTTGTCAATTCTACATTACACACACACACACACACACAATCAAAGAAAAAACCAGAAACTAAGCCAGAAAAGACCATACTATCATAAAAATTTTGTAGCGGCAGAGAAGGTGAAAGAGCAAGGACAAAATTGTCTTTAGAGATTGAGAGAGCAGAGGCTTGGAACACACACTCATTCATAAATTTGCCCCATTATCTTTATAGTGTTTAGCATTACTTCTGATGCATTCCCAATAAATAGAGCCAGATATTATTAATGCATTTTAGTTTTGGCAATAATTTCTACTGTACAGCAAAATGAATCAGCCATACATATTCATATATCCCCTCCTTTTTGGACTTCCTTCCCATTCAGGTCACCAAAGCACCTTGAGTAGAGTTCTCTGTGCTATAAAGTAGGTTCTTATTAGTTATCTATTTTATACATAGTATCAATAGTGTATACAGGTCAATCCCCTATCTCCCAATTCCTCCCATTTTGCTTTTCCCCCTTGGTGTTCATACAGTGGTTGGATGGCATTACTGACTTAATGGACATGTGTCTGAGCAAACTCTGGGAGATAGTGAAGGACAGGAAAGCCTAATGTGCTCCAGTCCATGCTGCTGCAGAGAGTCAGACACAACTTAGTGACTGAACAACATCTATACGTTTGTTTTCTGTATCTGTATACAGTCGAAGCTAACACAACATTGTAAAGTGACTATATTCTGATAAAAAATTAATTTAAAACACTTTAGCAATAACAATAGTAAGGATGTTCGTTGTTATTTTCAAAGGACAAGGCACAGGTCACAGAATAAGATGTAACCATTATTGTTCACGCAGATCTCAGGGAATTTGTTAATTTCATTTCTAGGTCTGCCATCCAACTCCTTAACATCATAACAGTCCTTCTGTACTCTTTTCTCCATTTCTGCAGGTTATAACCGTCAGTACTGGATGCCCACCACCAGCAGTGAGTATTTCAAACTGTGTCTCTTCAATGCCCGCTGGACCCTTATTCCCCAGAGCACATCTTTCAAGAGAGAAATTCCCAATGCCTCCTCCCTAAATGCCCAGCCGTAGCCTCAGAGCAGCTCCTAACCTACCCAAGTTATTGTTCTGAGTCGAGATAGAAACACAGGGACTTCCCTCTTGGTCCAGTGGTTAAGACTTCGCCTCCAGTGCAGAGGGTGTGGGTTTGATCCCTGGTCGGGGAGCCTGCATGCTTGCTCAGTTGTGTCCAACTCTTTGTGACCCCATGGACTATAGCCCAACAGACACCTCTGTCCATGGGATTGTCCAGGCAGGGATACTGGAGCGGGTTGCCATGCCCTTCTCTAGAGGATCTTCCCAACCCAAGGACTGAACCTGCATCTCCTGCGTTTCCAGCACTAGCAAGTGGATTCTTTATCACTGAGCCACCTGTAGAAGATCCCATATGCCTCATGACCAAAATACTAAAGCAGAAGCAATATTATAACAAATTCAATAAAGACTTCAAAAATGGTCCACATCAAATAAAAAATTAAGATAGAAATACAAATTCCAATGAAAAATTTCTGCTTCTACAATCTGTTCCAGATGGAATTCAATCATTTTCCCCATTTTTTTTCCTCAGCTCCAGTGACTTCTACATTCTCTCTGGAATCCTCCACATCTCTGTCCCCCATCCTCAGCTCTACAGGTAGGACCTGCTCTCTGGGACCTAGGAAACTTAACTCTGCACTGTCTGGTCCCTAATGGCCACCCAGCCTCATCCTGTCCCACATTTTCTCTCACGCTTTCTAAGCTTTGGCCACATCAGAGGCTTGTCTGTTCTTCTACTGTCCTAACCTCTGTCTTGCCTCTTTAGTAGCCCTTTCTGGAGATGAGGTATGCCTAGGTAGGTTGCTTCAGTCGTGTCCGACTCTGTGCGACCCCATAGACGGCAGCCCACCAGGCTCCCCCGTCCCTGGGATTCTCCAGGCAAGAACACTGGAGTGGGTTGCCATTTCCTTCTCCAATGCATGAAAGTAAAAAGTGAAAGTGAAGTTGTTCAGTCGTGTCTGACTCAGCGACCCCATGGACTGCAGCCCACCAGGCCCCTCCGTCCCTGGGATTTTCCAGGCAAGAGTACTGGAGTGGGGTGCCAGTGCCTTCTCCGTGAGGTATGCCTAGCAACGTATTTAACTTTCACATTTCAGCTTGATCACCACCTTCACTGAAAGACCTTCCAAAATCACTTAAATGATACAGCATTTCTCCTGAATCCATACCTGGCTCACGGGTCTTTCTCTATTATATCACCTTGAGTATTTCTTGCATGGAATTTACCCCAGTTTGCTTTATTCAGTCTTTGTGCATTTGTCACCCTGAAGCTTAACACCTGATCAGCATTCACCTTATGTTTATTGATTGGATGAATATAGCAATCTCAGTATAGGTTCGAATTTGTGGATTGTATTTGAACATCCAGAAAATAGGATCTTAGTCTTGAGTTGATTCTTGCTCCATATTCTCATCTGAGGGCTCCTGAATTTCCAGGTACCTGGTACAGGGACTTGGTTTATACCATAAAACCTGTCTTACCCCAGCCCTTAAGTTTTTGGTTTTGGTTTTTTTTTTTTCACTGCCCTGGATCTTCGTTGCTGCACGCGGGCTTTCTTGTGTTGCAGTGGAATGGCTCCTCATTGCAGTGGCTTCTCTTGTAGCAAAGTAAAAGCTCTAGGTGCATGGGCTCAGTAGTTGTGGCTCACAGGCTTAGTTGCTCCAAGGCATGTGGAATCTTCGCAGACCAGGGATCGAACCTGTGTCCCCTACACTGACAGGTGGATTCTTAAACCAGGAAAGGCCCAAGATTTTTTTTTTTTTAATTTGAGTCTTTGGGTCTTTATCATGCCCAGAGTGAGAATTGTTGTTCAGTCACTAAGTGGTATCTGACTCTTTGCAACCCCATGGACTGCAGCACGCCAGGCTTCCCTGTCCTTTACTATCTCGCAGAGTTTACTCAAACTCATGTCCATTGAATCAGTAATGCCATCCAACCATCTCATCCTCTGTTGCCCGCTTCTCCTCCTGCCTTCAATCTTTCCCAGCATCAAGGTCTTTTCCAAAGAGTCAGCACTTCTCATCAGGTGGCCAAAGTACTGGAGCTTCAGTTTCAGTATCAGTCCTTCCAGTGAATATTCAGGACTGATTTCCTTTAGTATTGACTGTTTTGAGTTTCCGAAAGCATCTCCTTGCTGTCCAAGGGACTCTCAAGAGTCTTATCTAGCACCACAATTTGAAAACATCAATTCTTTGGTGCTCAGCCTTCTTTATGGTCCAACTCTCACATCTATACATGACAAAACCATAGCTTTGACTATACAGGTCATGGTGGAGGGTAAGCATCCTTGAACCTTAATCCCACCATGTGAATCCAGAGTTATGAGATACAAACTATGGTTCGTAATTTGAATTCTGCCTTCAGGAATTCTGTTTTGCAAGTCAAGACACTGCAAACTTTTTACACGTTATAGGCAGGATGCATGCTTTCTTCTTCCTCACTGCTCCACCCTGATCACTTAACTGTTTATATAACATGTCTGAAATGTGACATGTGCTATAAATCAAGTTACCCCATGACTGACACTGTCATTTGTCTCTAGATGTATCCACAATTTGTTCTTCATCTTTGGTGTTCAACGGTTTGATCATGATGAATCTGAGCATGGTTTTCTTTGAGTTTCTCCTCTTTTGGATTTTATAAAATTTCCTGAATCTGAAAATGCATGTTTTAAAGAAGTTTGAGAAAGTCTCAGCCACCATGGCTTCAACTTTTTCACTTTGCTGTACAGCAGAAATTCACACAACATTGTAAATAACTATACTTCAGCTTGAAACTATTTACTAAAAAATAAAATAAAATGCACTCTTCAACAATGGTTATTGACAAAGAAGGAGGGGTCACTTTCATGAGGGGGACAGTCTTGACCACTCAGTAGTTTCACAGTCTCTCCTGATGAAGTCAGAGACTATGGGAGGTCTCTGCCGCTGGAGGTGATCGAGTGACTTTGCTTCTCTTCCTCCCCCAGAAATATCTAATAGCTGTTTATCTTCAAACGTATCAGGCTGAAAAGAGTTGCGGTTCTTTTTCCAGCTAAAATTGTCCTTCCGGTACGGAGGCCCCTCGCCTTCTCTAAGTCTGGCTGGATGCAAGGGTGACACGGGTTGGATATCTCAAGCCTGACTCCCTGGACGCTGAGGCTAAGGTGACAGCTCTGGACCCACCGTTTACAGCCATCCCAGCCAGAGGTCGTAATGAACCCTTCTCTCCCTTCCCACGGCAGGCATGAGCCCGTCTCTGGTGCCTTTCACCCTCAACTTCACCATCACCAACCTGAACTACACAGACAACATGAGTCCCCCAGGATCTGAGCTATTCAACACCATGGAAAGGATCTTGAATCGCCTGGTGAGAACCCCTCCAGTGCCTACCTGAGTCCTGCCCAGACCCTTGAGCATCATATGCTCACTTCCCTTTCTTTCATCCCCAGCTCAAACCCTTGTTCCGGAATAGCAGTATTGAACTCCTGTATTCTGGCTGCCGACTGACCTTGCTCAGGTGAGAATGCCAAAGTAGACCCCCGGGTAATGCGGGGAAGAGGGTGGGGTAATGACCAAGACCTAGAGCCTCACAACTTATACCCACTATCCCAGGGCCAGCTGACCACCAGCTCTCACCCTGCCTCACACTGTGTTTCTGACCAGAAAATGCAAAATCCTTAGATTCTCCTTCCCAGGAAGAGAAGGTAGAACTTTTCAGAAAGACCTTTCTTCTGGAACTCATCAAGGAACCAAATAGTCATGTCAGCTTCACCACTAGAGAGCAGTAGGTTTCAACCAAGAGTGATTTCACTCCCAGGGGATATCTGGCAATATCTAGAGACATTGTAAAAATCATTTTACTTATTTATTTCTTTTTGGCTGTGCTGGGTCTTCGTTGTTCTGTGCAGGCTTTTCTCTAGTTGCGGTGAGTGGGGGCTACTCGCTAATGGTGGTGCAAAGGCTTCTCACTGAAGTGGCTCCTCTTGTTGTGGAGCACAGGCTGTACGTGCAAGGGCTTCAGCAGTTGCAGCACTCAGGCTCAGTAGTTAATGGCTCTTGGGCTCTAGAGCAAGGGCTCAGCAGTTGTAGTCCACAGGTTTAGGTGCCCTGCAATAGGTGAAATCTTTCCAAACCAGGGATCAAACCCTGGGATCTGCATTAGCAGGCAGATTCTTATCCACTGTGCCACCAGGGAAATCCAAGACATTTTTTTGGTTGTCACAATTCAAGAGTGGAGGTTACTGGTGAGGGCATCTAGTGAATGAGGCCAGGGATGCTGCTAAATATCCTACAATACAGAGGACAGTCTCCGAAGGCAAAGAATTGCCTGACCTGAAAAGTTCATGGTGCCAAGGTTAAGAAAGCTTGCTGTAGAGGTTGCATCATTATATCTATGCATGCAATAAATTATTCACAATCTTTTTTAATAATTATATTTATTTATTTTTGGCTATGCTGGATCTTTGTTGCTGTGTATGGGCTTTCTCTGGTTGTAGTAAGTGGGGGCTACTCTCTGGAGCACAGCCTCAGTAGTTGTGGTGCACGGACTTAGATGCTTCACGGCATGTGGAATCTTACTGTATCAGGGATCAAACGAACCTTGTCTCCTGCATTAGCAGGCGGATTCCTTACCCCTGAGCCACCAGGGAAGCCCTACAGTGTTTTATATATTCAAGTACTGAGAGTAAATTCAGCATGTGGAAAACCCCATATGTATACTCAGGGTACCCTACTCCCTTGGGTGACATCTCCCGGTCACTGACCTTTTGTCAGAGAATGGAATGCCCCCAGCTCCAAAGATAGTCACTCTTGCCCTCCAGACATGATTCTAGGTCTTCCCATTTCCACTGATTCCATTGATCCACTGAGATATTTTTGGCTCTGCGATACCGTCCCCCATCTCACCTCTACCCTAGACTGGCAGCTTGACCTCACTATTTCAAAAAACTCAGTCTCTCTCATCACAGGGTCCATTCACCAAGCACACTGGCCCTATTAATATGTAGTAAACTTGGCTGCCTTTATTGAGCTGAGTGCTAAGTACTGTGAGGTCTATACTATTACCTCATTTAATGAATGAAAAAAATTGAGCCACAGAGAGGTTGAGAGACTTAGCCAAAGTCACTCAGCAGTTAAGTGGCAAGGCTGGAATTTAAGGAATTTGACATCACCTTTTTTAACCTTGTCGAACCCTCAGATTCCTTCCTTCCAACCCCTCTGTCCTGCTTTTGTTGTTACGGTGTGTGATGCCTTGTTATAAGTGCCAGCTTAGCACAAATATCAGCATTTCTAGATGCTACATCCTCTGTGTTCAGGGACCTTGGCTGGCATAGTCATTTCCAATTCTCCCTCAACACCAAAACCATTCCAGTTTTCCCTTCTCAGTTCCTTCCCTCAGTGAGGCTTTCCAGTGCCCTTTTCTGGAATTCCCACCTCCCTATGCCTGTGTCCTACCCTACCCAGGCCTGAAAAAAACAGAAGAGCCACTGGAGTTGATGCTGTCTGTACCCACCGACCTAACCCCATGGGCCTTAAACTAGACCGAGAGAGGCTGTACCGGGAACTGAGCCATGAGACTCATGGTGTCACCCAGCTGGGATCCTTCACTTTGGACAAGGACAGCCTCTATGTCAATGGTGAGCGTCTTTTCTTTTTTTTTTTCAGATGACAAACCAATGTAATATTCCATCTAAATAATGTTAACATATTTTAAAGGTTTTTTGTTTTAATGCATATCAGCTATTTCCAACAGTGTTATCTTTCTTAGGTCGTTATTGCTATTTTAGTTGCTAAGTTGTGTCAGACTCTTTGCAACCCCATGGACTGTATGTAGCCTGCCAGGCTCCTTTGTCCATAGGATTTCCCAGGCAAGAATATTGGAGTGGGTTTCCATTTCCTCCTCCAGGGATCTTCCCAACCCAGGGATCGAACCCTCATCTCCTGCACTGGCAGGAAGATTCTTTACCACTGAGCCACCTGGGAAGCCCTTCTTAGGTTTTTATGAATAGTTCTAAGTGGGCTTCCCTGGTAGCTCAGCTGGTAAAGAATCTTCCTGCAAAGCAGGAGACCCTGATTCGATTCCTGGGTCAGGAAGATCAACTGGAGAGGACCCACTCTAGTATTCTTGGACTTCCCTGGTGGTTCAGCTGGTAAAGAATCTGCCTGCAATGTGGGAGACCTGGATTCGATCCCTGGGTTGGGAAGATCCCCTGGAAAAGGGAAAGGCTACCCCTTTCAGTATTCTGGCCTGGAGAATTCCATTGACTGTATAGTCCATGGGATCAAAAAGAGTCTGACACGACTGAGTAGTTCTAAGGTAAAGGATGGTGTGAAAGAAGGAATGGAACTCCACAGATTTGGGATAAATTCAATCTTGTGACTTAGAATAATTTACTTAATCCCTCTAAGCCTCAGTCTCTTTGTCAGTAAAATTGGGATAAAAGTTTCATATAGAGGGATTAAATTTTGCACATAGAAAATTTCCAGTTAAACACTTATGCAAAAAAAGGGGGAGGATGGATAAATTAGAAATCTGGAGTTAACATACACATACTACTATATAAAAAATAGAAAGTCAACAAGGACCCACTGTACAGCCCAGTGAACTCCACTCAATACTCTGTAATGACCCACATGGGAAAAGAATCTAAAAAAGAGTGGATATATATATGTGTGTGTGTGTGTGTGTGTAACTGAATCACCCCCACTACACACCCAAAACCAACACAACGTTGCAAATCAACTACACTCATATGGGTTTCCCTGGTGGCTCAGCTGGTAAAGAATCCGCCTGCAATGTGGGAGACCTGGGTTCGATTCCTGGGTTGGGAAGATCCCCTGGAGAAGGGAAAGGCTATCCACTCCAGTATTCTGGCCTGGAGAATTCCATGGACTGTATAGGGGTCACAAAGAGTCAGACATGACTGAGCGACTTCACATTTTCACACCAATATAAAATAAACATTTTTAAATGCCTTATACATACACATAGATCACTTATGGATTGCCTTTGCATTCTAACTGTATGCCATGAGTCCTGCCATTTAATGATCAAAACTCTAGAAAGAATCATTTTCTCCATCTTAGACATAATAGAGGACAGACATTCATCAAATACTTTCACTGTCAGAGATGGGCAAAATCTGAGTGTCCTTTTTGTAACCACATGTTGAAGCTGATGCTCTGCCCTCCCAGAAGGGATGGGATTCTCCAGTTTGCCACAGGACCCATCCTGTGTATCATTTCCCACTTGAGCAATCTCTCTTGATGACTCAAGAAAGCCCATGGGCTATTCCTGCATTCCAGGACTTTGATTTATAAACTTGTCTGAGGCACAGAGCCTTTCTCCAGAAGATGAAAGAGACTTAGAACTTCCATTCCCAATGCAAGTGTCCCAGGTTTGATCCTTGGTCAGGAAACTTTCCTGGTGGCTCAGATGCTAAAGAAACTGCCTGCAATGCAGGAGACCCAGCTTCCATCTCTGGATTGGGAAGATCCCCCTGGAGAAGGAAATGGCAACCCACTGCAGTATTCTTGCCTGGAGAATCCCATGGACAGCAGAGCCTGGCTGGCTACAGTCCATGGGAATTGCAAAGAGCTGTACACAATAGAGCAACTAACTCTGCTCCTAACAGGGAACTTCATCCCACATGCTACAACTAAGACCTGGTGTAACCAAATAAATAAATTTAAAAAAAAGAAGATGAAAGATACTATCAATCTGCCTGTAGCCAATGGGGACCCAAGAGTCTGGCCATTCATCTTCCCCCTGGCAATATCTCAAAATCTCCTCTAGAAAAGCACAAATTTAGAGCCCACATTCTAGAAATGTCAGTGTATTTATCTTCCCAAATAAATTGCAAGGGCTCCCCTTGTGGCTGAGTGGTAAAGAATCCACCTGCCAAGGCAGGAGACACAGGTTTCATCTCTATCCGGAAGATCCCTTGGAGCAGGAAATGGCAACTCACTCTCATATTCTAGCCTGGGAAATCCCATGGACAGAGGAGCTTGGTGGACTACAGTCCATGGGGTTGCAAAGAGTTGGACAAGACTTAGTGACTAAAAAACAACAGTAAATTGTGAACCCGTGAAGACATATATTGGATCTTTGATTTCTCAGCCTGGTGGTCTATAGCCTTTTAAGAGGTCACACGGGGTCACAAGCCTTTTAAGAACAAGATACGGTTGTTCCTCAATCATAACTGTTGCTTTGCAACTTGAAGTCTCAGTCGAGGGTGGGAGGTGTTGGTCCTTGAGCTCTATCTTGGCCATCTCTTTCCTGCTTGCATCCCAATCCTGTCTCCGTTTCTCATTGCAGGTTACACCCAATGGACCTTAGCCTCCACCACCAGTGGTGAGTACTCAAGACCTTGATAACCCTGTGCTCCAGGCCCCTGGTGGACAAACACTGATCCCCTCCTTCCAGAGCCTCAGGGAGTAGAGATATGGGAGGACCCGGGTGTCTCATCCAATGCCCGCTACGTACAGTGGCTCCAATTGGACTGGAAAGATACATGTGGTGGCATCCATGCACCGCTTGGAATCCCTATTCTCACTCCGGACCATTTCTCCTCAGCTGCTGGGACCTCCCCAACCTTCCCAGGGACCTCCATGGTGCCAACCCACTTCCCTAGCTCCACAGGTAGGTGACTTCTTTCTCCAGATCTTTCTGTTGCTGTGTGTGCTTAGTCACTCAGTATGTCCGACTGTTCTCGACCCCATGGACTGTAGCCCACCAGGCTCCTCTGTCCATGGGATTCTCCAGGCAAGAATTTAGTGGGTGACCATGCCTTCCTCCAGGGATTTTCCCACCCCAAGGATTGAACCCAGGTCTCCTGCATTGCAGGTGAATTCTTTACTGTGTGAGCCACCAGGAAAGCCCCCAGATCCTTCTAGGAAGCCTCAAAGCTAGGACCCTTGGGTTTCAGAGACAAGCTGCCGTGAAACAATGAGAACTACCATGGGCTGCCCCTGCACTGCTCTAAATTCCTTAAGGGCATGAAATATGAATTCTTCATCCATCCAGCTCTGATGACCATGCGTAATTTACTTATCCTCTCAATGCCTCAGTTTCCTCACCCGCCAAGTAAGAATAATAATACTTGGTAGTCGTTGTGAAAGTGAAATAAAAATGTGAGTAAATCAACTATATGCCAATTAAAAAATTAATGTAAAAAGAAAGAAAATGTGCATAAAACACCTACCACAGGGAGTACCAAGGATTTTAGTGTGACAAATATTTATTGGATATGTGTTCTGTGCTAGGCAGAGGGAATAAGATTTTAGTCCCTCCTCCCCTCCACTAAGGGCTTCCCTTGTGATGGACGGTAAAGAATCTGCCTGCAATTCAGGAAACCTGGGTTTGCTCCTGGGGTCAGGAGGATCCCCTGGAGAAGGAAATGGCCACCCACTCTAGTATTCTTGCCTGGAGAATCCCAAGGACAGAGGAGCCTGGAGGACTACAGTCCATGGGGTCTCAGTCAGACATGACAAACAACAATCTTTCCCACTCGAACCCTTGGCAACTACTGATCTGTTTTCCATCTCTATAATTTTGTTATTTCGAGAATGTTATATAAGTACATGTAACCTTTGAGGATTGGCTCCTTTCATTCAGCATAATATCCTTGAAATGTGCAGACTCTTTTAACGGTCACTTAACCTTCATAATTTCTCTACAATGCATAATTCTCCCCATTTTACAGATAAAGAAGTGGAGATAGGCAGACAAGTTAAGTAACGTGCCCCTGGTCACATGACTGGTGAGGGGCTGAGAGAATTTACTATAGAACCAATAGAATTTACTATTTAAAATATTTTTAATTTACCATTTTTAAGTGTTTATTCACAATATTGTACAGTCATCACCACCATCCATTTCCAGAAAATTTGCAGCATCCCAAACAGAAACTCCAAACCCATTAAACATTAAATCCCCTTAACCCCCGTGCCCAGCCCTGGTAACCTCTATTCTCTCTTCTGCCTCTGTGAATTTACTTAATCTAGGTAACTTTATGTGAGGGGAATCATACAGTATTTGTCTTTTCATGTGTGATTTATTTCACTTAGCATAATGTTTTTAAGATTCATCCATGTTGTAGAAGTATAACAAGTTCATTCCTTTTATCAGTTCAGTTCAGTTCAGTCTCTCAGTTGTGTCCGACTCTGCAACTCCATGGACTGTAGCATGCCAGGCCCCCCTGTCCATCACCAACTCCCAGAGCTTGTTCAAACTCATGTCCATCTAGTCGGTGATGCCATCAGCCATCTCATCCTCTGTCATCCCCTTCCCCTCCCACCTTCAATCTTTCCCAGCATCAGGGTATTTTCCAATGAGTCAGTTCTTTGTATCAGATGGCCAAAGTATTGGAGCTTCAGCTTCAGTATCAGTCCTTCCAGTGAATATTCAGGACTGATTTCCTTTAGGATGGACTGATTGGATCTCCTTTCAGTCCAAGGAACTCGCAAGAGTTTTCTCCAACACCACAGCTCAAAAACATCAATTCTTTGGTGCTCAGCTTTCCTTATAGTCCAACTCTCACATCCATACATGACCACTGGAAAAACTATAGCTTTGACTAGACAGACCTTTATTGGCAAAATAATGTCTCTGCTTTTTAATATGCTATCTAGGTTGATCATAGCTTTCCTTCCAAGGAGCAAGTGTCTTTTAATTTCATGGCTGCAGTCACCATCTGCAGTGATTTTGGAGCCCAAAACAATCAAGTCTGTCACTGTTTCCATTGTTTCCCCATTTATTTGCCATGAAGTGATGGGACTGGATGCCATGGTCTTAGCTATCTAAATGTTGAGTTTTAAGCCAGCTTTTTCATTCTCTTCTTTCATTTTCATCAAGAGGCTCTTTAGTTCTTAGCTTTCTTCCATAAGGGTGGTGTCATCTGCATATCTGAGGTTATTGATATTTCTCCCAGCAGTCTTGATTCCAGCTTGTGCTTCATCCAGCCCAGCATTTCACATGATAAATTCTGCATTTAAGTTAAATAAGCAAGGTGACAATATACAGCCTTGATGTACTCCTTTTCCTATTTGGAACCAATCTGTTATTCCATGTCCTGTTCTAACTGTTGCTTCTTGACCTGCATACAGATTTCTCAGAAGGCAGGTAAGGTGGTCTGATACTCCTATCTCTTTAAGAATTTTCCACAATTTGTTGTGATCCACACAGTCAAAGGCTTTGGTATAGTCAATAAAGGAGAAGTAGATGTTTTTCTGAAACTCTCTTGCCTTTTCAACGATCCAACAGATGTTGGCAGTTTGATCTTTGCTTCCTCTGCCTTTTCTAAATCCAGCTTGAATATCTGGAAGTTCACGGTTCACATACTGCTGAAGCCTGACTTGGAGAATTTTGAGCATTACTTTACTAGTGTGTGAGATGAGTGCAATTTTGCGGTAGTTTGAGCATTCTTTGGCATTGCCTTTCTTTGGGATTGGAATGAAAACTGACCTTTTCCAGTCCTGTGACCACTGCTGAGTTTCCCAAATTTGCTGGCACATTGAGTGCAGCACTTTCACAGCATCATCTTTCAGGATTTGAAATAGCTCAACTGGAATTCCATCACTTCCACTAGCTTTGTTCATAATGATTCTTCCTAAGGCCCACTTGCCTTCACATTCCAGGATGTCTGGCTCTAGGTGAGTGATCACACCATCGTGGTTATCTGGGTCATGATGATCTTTTTTGTATAGTTCTTCTATGTATTCTTGCCACCTCTTCTTAATATCTTCTGCTTATTTTAGGTCCATACCATTTCTGTCCTTTATTGTGCCCATCTTTGCATAAATGTTCCCTTGGTATCTCTAAATTTCTTGAAGAGATCTCCAGTGTTTCCCATTCTATTGTTTCCCTCTACCTCTTTGCATTGATCACTGAGGAAGGCTTTCTTATCTCTCTGTGCTATTCTTTGGAACTTTGCATTCAAATGGGTATATCTTTCCTTTTCTCCTTTGCCTTTGACTTCTCTTCTTTCCTCAGCTATTTGTAAGGCCTCCTCAGACAACCATTTTGCCTTTTTGCATTTCTTTTTCTTGGGGATGGTCTTGATCACTGCCTCTTGTACAATGTCATGAACCTCCATCCATAGTTCTTCAGGAACTCTGTCTATCAGATCTAATCCTTTGAATCTATTTGTCACTTCCACTGTATAATCATAAGGGATTTGATTTAGGTTATACTTGAATGGTCTAGTGGTTTTTCCCTACCTTCTTAAATTTAAGTCTGAATTTGGCAATAAAGTGTTCATGATCTGAGCCACATCAGCTCCTGGTCTTGTTTTTGCTGACTAGATAGAGCTTCTCCATCTTTGGCTGCAAAGGATATAATCAATCTGATTTCGGTATTGACCATCTAGTGATGTCCATGTGTAGAATCATCTCTTGTGTTGTTGGAAGAGGGTGTTTGCTATGACCAGTGCATTCTCTTGACAAAGCTCTGTTAGCCTTTGCCCTGCTTCATTTTGTACTTCAAGGCCAAATTTGCCTGTTACTCCAGGTATCTCTTGACTTCCTAAATTCCTTTTATAGCTGAATACTATTCCATTGTATATACCACGTTTTCTTTATCCATTTATCTGTTAATGGATACTTAGGTCTCTTCCACTTTTTGGCTACTGTAAATGCTGCGGCTGTGAACATTTGTTTTCAAGTCTCCAAGTCCCTGTTTTCAGTTCTTTGGGTGTACATACCTAGGAGTGAATTAACTTTATGAGGAACCAGCAAACTGTTCTCTATAGCAACTCCACCAGCTTTTCCACCAACAATGCATGAGGATTCAATTTCTCCATATCCTCACCAACAGTATCTTTTTTTAACACGGCATGGCTTGCCGAACCTTAGTTCCCTAACCAGGAATTGAACCTGGGCCCTCAGCAGTGAAAGACTAGGTGGAGTCCTAACCACTGGACTGCCAGGGAATTCCCAAAATTTCTTTTTCTTTTTCTTTCTTTTTTAAAAAAATAATAGTCATCCTAAGGAATGTGCACCCTACTGCATTTAACAGCATTTTGCTTTGCCCCTTATTTAGCCTTCTGTCTCTGGTCCTACGGTGGCCTGCCAGCTAGGAATCTTTGCTTCCTCAGATCTGGGCCCTCCATTTCTGTCCCTGGAAGTTATCTTAGAGCTCAGCCCAGGTCTGACTCAGGAGTGGTCTTTTTCCTTCCCCTGCTGCAGCAGGAGTCCCTCTTCTGATGCCTTTCACCCTCAACTTCACCATCACCAACCTAACCTTCGAGGAGGACATGCAGCGCCCTGGCTCCTGGAAATTCAACGCCACCAAGTTGATCCTGCAGGGTCTGGTGAGAGCCCTGCCCATCAATGCCAGCCTCACCCACTAACACTAGTCCCACCCACTTTGCCCCAGCTCCGCCCACTAGTGCCAGCCCCACCTACCCAACCTATTAGTCCACCTATATCCCAGCTCCTCCTGGCCTCTCTCAGCGGTTCCTTCTCAACTCCCTTCTCCTTTTTAATAGCTCAAACACATGTTCAAGAATAGCAGCAGTCTGGGATCCTTCTATTCGGGCTGCAGACTAGCCTTGCTCAGGTAAGACCCTCCCCAACAACACAGCCAACAGGTTAATGGGACCATAGTCTACCAGCTCCCTGACTTCACTCACGCTTAGAATGACTACTGTTCATGGATACTAAGTACTAATAACAACAATAACACCAGCAACTAACAAGTGCTAAGACCAAGGCAGTGTGCTGCTACTTTATATTTAATCATCAGTCTTCTCCCTACACTCAGGAAGCAAGAACAAAAGGAGAAACTGAGGCTCAGAGGGATTAAGTCATTTGTGAAGGTCACACAGAACAACCCCAGCATTTCAGGTTTAGAGCCAAGCTCCTAGCCCTTAAACAGCACTGCCTCCACTGCCTGCATTACATCCTTGCAGGGTGTGTGCTCAGTCCCTCAGTCGTGTCTGACCCTCTGTGACCCCATGGACTATAGCCTGCCAGGCTCTCTGTCCATGGGATTTTTCAGGCAAGAATATTGGAGGGGTTGCCACTTTCTACTCCAGGGGATCTTCCCCACCCAGGGATTGAACCTGCACCTCTTATGTCTACTGCACTGGCAGGAGACATAATAAAAAACCTTCTTTATCACTAATGTCACCTGAGAAGCCCGGTATATATTATATTATATACAGTGTAGGTATAGTAATTACATGTGCGTGTGTGTGTGCTAAGTCACTTCAGTTGTCTCTGACTCTTTGCAACCCCATAGACTGTAGCCCACCAGGCTCCTCTGTCCATGGGATTCTCCAGGCAAGAATACTGGAGTGGGTTGACATGCCCTTCTCCAAGGAATAATTACCTATAGGAATGTGATATTAAGATTTATACAGTTTTCACACAACAGTAGGATACAAATTCTATTCAAATTCCCATAGACTATATACTGGGAGACACTGGAACATATCCAGGGACATAAAACAAGGTGCAAAAATTTCATAACCTAAAGGTATTGAAATCATACAGAGTCTGTTCTCTTATCACTGTGGAATTATGTTAGAAATCAATATCCAAAGATATTTGAAAATAACCCAAATATTTTCAAGTGCAATGTGACATTTACCAAGAGAGATCTTTGACTTAGCCATTGAAAGTCTCAGTAAAATTAGAAGACTGAAAAAACACAGAGGGTGATCCCAGCAGCTTTCTTGTTAATTCAGGCTTCTGAGGTTTCTGCCTTAGGGGTGGCAAAGAGAGGGAAGGCAGGATGGACAGATGGAGAGCTAGTTGGACCAACCATATGGAGGTTTTTACACAGGCCTGAGAAGGATGGCGCAGCCACCAGAGTGGACGCCATCTGCATGCATCGCCCTGACCCCAAAGGCCCTGGATTGGACAGAGAGCAGCTGTACTGGGAGTTGAGCCACCTGACCCATGGCGTCACCCTGCTGGGTCCCTACACCCTGGACAGGGACAGTCTCTACGTCAATGGTGAGCCCCTCAGACTTGAGATCACACTCAATGTCTTGCCCTTAGAGGCTTGGCTGTGTGCTCTGGGTGTGTTGATTCAGATCTTGGCTTCATGGTTTCTTCTTTTTTAAAAAGAAAATATGTTTATCTATTGCCTATGCTGGGTCTTTGCTCTGTGGGCTTTCTCAAGTTGAGTTGAGCGGGGGCTACTCTCTAGTTGAGGCTTCTCGTTGCAGTGGCTTCTCTTGTTGGAGAGCACAGGCTCTAGGGCACACGGGCTTCAGTAGTTGCGGCACTTGGGCTCAACAGTAGTGGCTCCCGGGCTTCAGAGCACAGGCTCAATAGCTGTGGCACACAGGTTTAGTTGCTCCAAAACATGTGGGATCTTCCCGGACCTGGGGTCGAACCCATGTCCCCTGCACTGGCAGGTGGATTCTGTATCACTGAGACACCAGGGAAGCCCCTCATGGTTTTTTTAATCTTGAATCCACCCTCAAGACCTTCTCTCCTGATGAGAGGATGCTGATGGGGAATCCTTGATGGCCTCTACCCCCTGAAACCCCTTTTATTGCACCAGAGTATCCTTGACTCATACTGGGTCCCCACATCTCCCTTAACCTTGTTGCACTAACTGCCCCTCCCCACCGTTCACCATACCATGAGCTACACTCAGGACCTCCTCCTGGTTCCTTGCGGGGCTCACTGCAGACCGCGTGCCCTGGGCTCATGGCATACATTTTAGATCACCTGTCCTCCTACCCGGTATGGGGAGGGTTTGAGCTTGTCTCAAACCAGCCTGCACCTTTGGTTTGTTCCCTCGTTCACAGCATTTCTGGAGAAACATTGAGGGATCAGACACTCAGACAGGGTGAGGGGGAGAGATGGCAGAGGGATAAACAACAGATGACCTGATTCAGAGAGTCCCCCCAGGACTGTCCTGCTGATCCAATGGTTAAGACTTCACCTTCTAATGCAGGGGGTGAGGGTTCGGCCCCTGGTCAGGGAGCTAAGATCCTGCATGCCTTGTGGCCAAAAAGCCAAAACATAAGACAGAAACAATATTGTAACAAATTCAATAAAAGACTTTAAAAGTGGTCCACATTTTTTTTTAATCTATTAAAAAATCTCTCTGTTTTCATTGCATTCTCTAAGGTTTGTCTATACGGTCTACACTTTGAGGGTGCCCCATGAACACTACTTAAATAAATCGCTGTTATAGTGACTCGGTCCCTAAGTCATGTCCACCTTTTTTGCAACCCCATGGACTGTAGCCTTCCAGGCTCCTCTGTCCATGGGATTTCCCAAGCAAGAATACTGGAATGGGTTGCCATTTTCTTCTCCAGGGGATCCTCCTGACCCAGGGATTGAACCTGTGTCTCCTGCTTGGCAGGCAGATTCTTTACCAGTGTGGGTATTAAATAAATCTATTAAATAAATAGATTCATAGAAACTCAAATTCTTGCCCCAGATTCTTGCCACTTCCACCCCACCATCCTTATACCTTGATCTTTTGTCTCCTTCTCTTTCTGCAGGCTATACCCATCAGGCCCTGAACTCCACCCCCAGCAGTGAGTAGTAATTTGTGGGCCCTAATGTCCCATTGCTTTGGGGCCCATCCTTCCTCCCTGTTATCCTTAGTCCATGTACCCAGAGGTGGAAGGAACCAAGAAATCTCTGGACTTTCCCTACTTTCACTCTCCAGCTGGGAAAAGACAAGCCCGGTACAGCCCTTAGGCTGAACAGGAAAAGGATCTTAAGGTTCCATGATGGGCCCTCCTTGATTAGAGAAGCCCTCTCTACTGCTATATTTGCCTTGCTGTGTTTTCCTCTCAGTTGCCACAACCTCTACCATCTTCCCAGCGACTTCTATGGCCCCCATCTCAGTATCTACTGGTAGGAGCTTCCTCTCTGCACTTTTTTCCTGCAAAGATCTTGGCCACTTGGTCATTGGAGATCATCATACTCATTCATTCATTCATTCATTTGATAAGTATTTATTTAGCACTTACTATGTAAAAGGCCCCGGTGATACAGCAGCAAAGAGAATAGAAAGGGCTAGTCTTAGATGGCCTTCCAACATGAAAGACAGAGACTAAAGATGTGAATGTGCAAGTAAA
Source organism: Bos indicus (assembly GCF_029378745.1). NCBI lineage: Eukaryota > Metazoa > Chordata > Mammalia > Artiodactyla > Bovidae > Bos > Bos indicus. The sequence goes on along the minus strand of NC_091766.1, from coordinate 12,971,977 downwards.
TATTGAATTATAATTAGCATTATCATGGGTGAGATTTGGTGGTGAGAAGAGTTGGTTCTTTCAGGGAATTTAGTTTTTATTTCCAGAAAAGAAAGGAATAGCATGAGCTACAAGTATAGCTGTCTCACAGGTCCTGGTCAGGGACTTAGGCAGACTCTGGCTTGATCAGAGGCCAGCTTCCCATTCCTGGCCTCCAACTGGCCCAGAGTAGATTTCAATACCACCCATTGACCCGACTGAGAGTCTGAGATATCATTATCTCTGGCTTGCTTGAATCTCTAGATACTCATCAGCTAGGGCATCCGAAGGAGTTCTCACCACTGACCACTCAGGCCAGAATGAGTGGTCACTACAGGTGGTTCTTGCCAGTGGTCCTAAGTGGAGGGGTTAGGAGCACAGATTCCTGGACCACACAGCTGGATTCATTCTATGCTCTGCCATTTATAGATTAAATGGCTTGGGGCAAATTACTTAACCTCCCTTGAGTTTTTACATCTGTAAAATGGGGATAAGAATACTATCTCCCTCCAAAGGTTTTGCCTCAAGAAGTAAATGAGTTAAAATGTAAGGAAGGTACTTACAACAGAGTCTTACCCATAAAAATGCAATGCAAGCATTTCTTCAAACAAAATTTTAAAAACAATAAGTAGATGAATCTCAGAAAAATAATTGTTTCTTTAAAAAAAGCTCAAAAAAAAAAAAAAAAAAACAGGACATCTGTCTGGAATTTTAGTTAACTGAAGAGTCAGATATGCTTGCATCCTGCCTATGGATATATTGGGTTGGCCCCAAAATTGTTTGGGTTCTTCTGTTATAGCACATGGACAGACCCGAAGGAACTTTTGGGCCAACCCAATATTTACTCTTTAGTGCACTTTTCCATAACTATCCCCAGTGCTTCCAGTGGGGGCGATGTCTGGGATCTCCCTGTGGAAACTACCCATGCTGGAGGAAGACCCTCCCCAATTTTGAGGACATGTACATGGGATGACCCATGCCCCAGCTTATTGAGCATAGGGTGAGCTCAGTGGATATCTCTCGCAAACTCCTACTACAGTAGCCAGCCCTGCCCTGGTGCCATTCACCCTCAACTTCACCATCAATAACTTGCTCTATGTGGAAGACATGCATCGCCCTGGTTCCTGGAAGTTCAACAACACGGAGAGAGTCCTGCAGGACCTGGTGAGAGCCCCGCCCACTTCACTCCTGCCCCGCCCACCAAACACAAGCCCCACCTACCTCACCCTTGCTCCCACGGATGCCAACCACGCCCATATCACATCTGCCCGTCTCCCAACCCTCACACTTCCTATTCTCCCTCTCCCTCCTCTATAGCTCAGACTCTTGTTCAAGAACACCCGTGTGGGCCACCTATACTCAGGCTGCAGACTGACAGCACTCAGGTAAGACCTTGGCGTTGGCAGCCAGAGCTGCCTCAAGTGCTCCCAGACCCAAGGAGTTTGACCTTCCTCCTTCCTGTCTTCCCTGTATCCTCAGCTGAGGTGGTACTCAGGAGTCACCGACTTAAGGACCAAGGACTTCCCCCAACAGGCCCCAGATTCTGCAGACTATCAGCAGGATTGAGCCCCTAGCCTGGTCATCCTTCTGAATTCCCCCCCTCTCCTCCCCTTGACCAATGAGGGCATTTCCTTTAGGTTTTCAATTCTATCCTGATGATTTCTCTCAAGAGAAACATGCCTTCTTAACCTGCTTTAATCCCAAATTCCAGCTGTTCACCTATCCAGCTCTTCATCTGTCTCCAGTGTGAGCTCTCTTGTCCCCATCCCAGAAAGAAGCAGGCTTCAGATTTGCAATTTAATTGAAATACTTCCTCCCCCCAACACCAACTCTGCTTAAAGTCCCAGGTTGGCTGGAAGTCTGTGCTCTCAGAAAATCTAAGTCTGACTTCTCACCTCTCTACCAGCCTTCCCATTTCCCCTGGCCCCTTCCTGTCCTATCCCCAGAGATCTCGATACCCTCCCTTACTCCTAGAGTTTCCATTTACTGTCAACCTCCTCTCCTGCTGCTCTTCCCAGGCCTGAAAAGAATGGAGCGGCCACTGGAGTGGATGCTGTCTGCACCCACCGCCCTGATCCAGTGGGCCCTGGGCTGGACAGAGAGCAGCTGTATTGGGAGCTGAGTCAACTGACACACGGTGTCACCCAGCTGGGCCCCTACTCCCTGGACCAGGACAGTCTCTACGTCAATGGTGAGGGTCTGCCATCCTTTTTATTTATTTTGTTTCTGCTGGGTTTTGTTGCCGTGCAATCTCTAGTTGCAGTGAGGAGGCTACTCTCTGTTGTGGGGTGTAGGCTTCTCATTGTGCTGGCTTCTCTTGTTGCGGAGCATGGGTTCTAGAGCATGTGGATTTCAGTAGTTGTGGTGCATGGACTTAGTTGCTCCTCAGCATGTGGAATTTTCCTAGACCAGGGATTGAACCCATGACCCCTGCATTGGCAGGCAAATTCTTAACCACTGGACCACCAGGGAAGACCACCATCATTTTTTTAATGTTTGCATTTCATGAGGCCCCACATTCTCCCTATCCTTTCTTCACTTTGACTCATCTTTCCCCCTCTTCTCCCTTCCTCCCCCTACATGTGTAGGATACAACCACCAAACTCAGCTCACCACGCCTAGCAGTATTAAGAGGCCTCAGAAGTCTCTATAACCCTCTGTCTGAATCCCAGCCCTTGGGAAGAGAAGAGTCCAGGAGCCCATTGCCTCCTCTCCCTACCCCCATTTCCCTCCAACCCTGGGAAAACAGAGACCAATACCCACCAAAGTCCCAGGTGTAGCCCCTTCCTTCCTGGATTCCCCAAGATGATGAGGTCCCCAACCCAAGCACTTGGGATGTTTTCTCCCAGCTTCTGTGATGACAGTGCCTCCATCAGTGGTGAGGGGCTATGTTGGGGGTGGGTCTCTTCATCCCCACTGAGTGGGCTCTGCTGCAGAAGGGTTCTGCACTTCCACTGCGGACTCATGTTTCAAAGTGCTTAGGGCTCACCTTGGTCTTCCCAGGTGGCTCAGTGGTAAAGAATCCATCTGCAATTCAGGAGACTCGGTTTCAATCCCTGGGTCAGGAAGGCCCCCTGGAGGAAGAAATGGCAACCCTCTCCAGTATTCTTGACTGAGAAATCCCACAGACAGAGGAGCCTGGCGGCTACAGTCTATGGGATCACAAAGAGTCCAACATGACTTACCGACTAAACAACAACAGAGCACACCTTTGTCTCTCTGGAGACCGAGGGCAGTAGTAGACTTTGATCCCTTCCCGGTGAGCACGCGGTCTTCCTTTTAACGACTCAGAGCCATATTAGTCCAGCTGCCATCTCTCCAATGGCCAAGCTGTCTCTTCATTAAACGTCTCTCCATCCCCTTTCTCATCGTCTCACCCCTTCTTTACAGGTTACTCCCATCGGACCTCAGCCACCACTGCCAACAGTGAGTATTTCTATGTGCCTATAACCACCTCCCTTCCCCTGAAAAACAGGAGTTGTTTCACCAGCCAACCCTTCCCTCCTGTTACAGCCCTCTGGATGGTAGTGGCCCAGAGGACCTGCATAGCAAACGTGGACTGAATTGCAGGTGGCAAGAGTCACCTCTCCTCCCCTCCCCGATACACACAACTGAGGATGGTGCCCTGACTGCAGGCTACACGGGGCAGAGAAGGACACATTTTTTGTTTCTTTGTTTTTACTTTTTTTACCTTTTTATTTTGTATTGGAGTATAGCCGATTAACAATGTTGTGATAGTTTCAGGTGGACAGCAAAGGGACTCAGCCAGACACATACATGTATCCATTCTCTCCCAAACTCCCTTCCCATCCAGGCTGCCACATAACATTGAGCAGAGTTCCCTGTGCTATACAAGTAGGTCCTTGTGGGTCATCCATTTTAAGTATAGCAGAGTGTACATGGCCATCCCAAACTCCCTGACTATCCCTTCCCCCATCCTTCCCCCTCACCCCTGCAACCATTAAGCTTATCCTCTAAGTCTGTGAGTCTCTTTCTGTTTTGTAAGTTAGTTCATTTGTATCATATCTCTTTAGATTCCACCTGTAATGGATGTCATGATATTTCTCCTTCTCTGTCTGACTTACTTCATTCTGTGTGACAATCTCTAGGCCCATCCATGTTACTGCAAATGGCATTGTTTCATTCTTTTTCATGAATGAGTAATATTCCTGTGTGTGTGTGTGTGTGTGTGTACACACATCTTCTTTATCCACTGCTAAAAGAGGAAGGAAAGTTATGACCAACCTTGACAGCATATTGAAAAGCAGAGACATTACTTTGTCAACAAAGGTCCATCTAGTCAAGGCTATGGTTTTTCCAGTGGTCATGTATGGATGTAAGAGTGGACTGTGAAGAAGGCTGAGCACCAAATAATTGATGCTTTTGAACTGTGGTGTTGGAGAAGACTCTTGAGAGTCCCTTGGACTGCAAGGAGATCCAACCAGTCCATCCTAAAGGAGATCAGTCCTGGGTGTTCATTGGAAGGACTGATGTTGAAGCTGAAACTCCAATACTTTGGCCACCTGATGCGAAGAGCTGACTCATTTGAAAAGACCCTGATGCTGGGAAAGATTGAGGGCAGGAGGAGAAGGAGACAACAGAGGATGAGATGGTTGGATGGCATCACTGACTCCATGGACATGGGTTTGGATGGACTCCAGGAGTTGGTGATGGACAGGGAGGCCTGGCGTGCTGCGGTTCATGGGGTCACAAAGAGTTGGACACAACTGAGTGACTGAACTGAACTGAAAAGAAGCACATTTTAATAACTAGAACCACCACCACTGCCACTATTTCTTTACAGATGTACCACTCTCAATTTCATTTCTGGTGTCTTTTTCCTCTGCTTGGACCTCCACATTCTTCCTAGTGTCTTCTCTGGCTCCATCCTCCAAACCTACAGGTAGAAAGGCTCTTACTGGTACCCAAGGCATTTTTACAAAATCATTCCCACAAGATCACTTCTTCCTTCATTGCTTACTCACCTTCCCTGAGTGAACACATCCATTTCCATGGATCTTAAGGGCCATCTGGCTGCTTAGGGTCCAGTTGTTCAGAATCTAAACCCTGAGTCCAGTCCCAACCACACAGCAGCTCCCAACCCTGGGTTCGCCCAGCTGCCAGACATCACACGGCCTCTTGGTCTCTGACCCTTAACATCATCATCCTCTCCCAAACTTGTTCCTTCTCCCCATCACCAAAGGTAGGGACATGAGTGCCAGCTTAGGCCCTCCCTCTTGCTCACCACCCACATCCGTCCATCACAAAATCATCTCCTTTCGGAATGTCTTGAGAGTCTTTCCTTTCCCTGCATCTGCATTGCTTAATCTTTCTTTGGGCCACCAGCATTTGGATACTGCAGTCATTTCCACACTGGCTTCCTACAGTTTTCCCCCCAGCAGCTGCAGTGTCCCTCCCAATGAGCCTCTGTCCATATAATTCCTGTCTTTTATTATTTATTTTTGGCTGTGCTGGGCCTTCCCTGCCACTTGCAGGCTGGATCTAGTTGCAGCGAGCAGGGGCTCCTCTCTAGTTGCGGTGCACAGGCTTCTCACTGTAGTGGCTTCTGTGGCTGTGGAACACGGACTTCAGGTGCTCGGGCTTCTGTAGTTGCAGCACACAGGCTCAGTATTGAGGTGCATGGGCTTATTTGCTCTGTGGCATGTGAAGTCTTCCTGGGCAAGGGATCAAACTCCTGTCCTCTGAATTGGCAGGTGGACTTTTAACCACTGGACCATCAGGGGAGCCCTAATTCCTCTCTTGTGGACAATCTTTGGATGGCCCCATCTGGTCTACAAATCAAGTCCAGACCCTTGTCCCGCATAACCACTGCCCCAGTTTTCTGGGCTCAGAGGATCCCTCCAGTCTCACACCTACACTCCCCCATGGCCAATGCACTTCATTCTGAGTGTAATTGTTCTGCCGTCCTGCCAGGACTATAGCCACGCTGTTCCCTCTGCTTAACACTGCTCCGTTCCTATTCACCTAACTCTTACTCATAGGTTTGGTTACACTTAAAATAATGCTTCCTCTAAGAATCTTTCCCAGTCATTGGCTGGGTGACCATCCTGGAATTGCACACCATCCCCCACCCCCAGCTTCCCCTGCAGCATAATGACCTGCTCACTCCACTGGCCACAATGAAAGACTTTACCCTACTCATCTTTTTTTAATATTTTATTTATTTGGCTGCATCAAGTTTTAGTTGTAGCATGTGAACTCCCAGTTGTGGCACACCAGATCTAGTTTCCTGACCAGGGATTGAACCCCGTCCCCCTGCATCGGTAGTGTGGAATCTTAACAACTAGACCACTAGGGAAGTCCCATGCCCTATTCATCTTTGGGCACGCAGAGTCCAACACAGAACCTCACACACACTAGGTATTCAATAAGTGCTCACAGAATGAATGAACGAAGGTTCCTCATGTCTTGGCAATTCCAGAATGTTCTCTCCTTCAGCTTGAGAAGCCCACAGCTTTCCTTAATCTGCTTCTGGTGCCTTGAGTAGAGTTCCCTCTGCTGTACAGTTGGTTCTCATTAATTATCTATTTTAATAACACAGTAGTGTATTATGGGCTTTCCAGGTGGCCCTAGTGGTAAAGAACCCGCCTGCCAATGAGGGAGATGTGAGAGATGTGGGTCTGATCTCTAGGTCAGGAAGAACTCCTGGAGGAGGGCATGGCAACCCACTCCAGTATTCTTACGTGGAGAATCCCATGAACAGAGGATTCTGGTGGGCTGCGGCCCATAGGGTCTCAAAGAATTAGATACGACTGAAGCAACTTAGCACACACAGGGTGTATATGTCAGTCCCAGTCTCCCAGGAAACCTTGGCCATGACTGTGGCCCCAACTGGACATCCTTCTCTTCCTCCCCTACTGCAGCCACTGACCTTCACCTGGTGTCCTTCACCCTGAACTTCACCATCACCAACATGCACTACTCGGAGGACATGGGGCGCCCATCTTCTCCGAAGTTCAGCACCACCGAAAGGATCTTACAGCACCGAGTGAGACCCTTGGACGGCCTCTGTTAGGTCCACCTTGCCCCTGTGTATCCTCTCGTCCCTTCGGCTCACCTCCCTCTCTTTCCCCACCAGCTCAGGGTCTTGCTCAATAAGACCAGTGTCGGCCCCCTCTATGCTGGCTGCAGGCTGGAGTTGCTCAGGTGAGACTCCCTCAGATGGAATGATTCATCCGGTCAGTGGACCCTCTTGCACTGGGCGCTGGACTCAGTGGCTAGGCATGTCCCTGGAAGTACTGAGCTCCAGTGCCCACCATAACCCCTCATGCCTTCTTCATGCCCAGATGGTACTATGCTCCATGCTTGGAAACAAGGCATCATTGTTATTTACAGAATCTGTATGATATTTTGTTTCAAATGAAAGCTGTCCTCTGCGAAGAAGTGGGATAATCAGTGCAAATTCCTATCTGCAAATTCCTTTTTTTAAAGAAATCGATTTATTTATTTATGCTTTCATTTATTTTCGGCGTTGCTGGGTCTTCGTTGCTGCGCAGGCTTTCTCTCGTTATGGCTAGCTACTCTCTAGTTGTGGTGCATGGGCTTCTCTCTGTGGTGGCTTCTCTGGCTGTGGAACTCGGGCTCTAGGGTGCGCTGGCTTCAGCAGTCGTGGCACACAGGCTTTGTTGCTCTGCAGCATGTGAGATCTTCCGAGACCATGGATCAAACCCATGTCCCCTGCATTGGCAGGCAGATTCTTAACCACTGGATCACCAGAGAAGTCCCTCTTTTTTTTTTTTTTTTGGTCACATCACATGCATGATTTTAGTTCCTCCACCAGGGATTGAACCCAAGCAGGGCAGTGAAAGTACCAAGTCCTAACCCTGGACCACCAGGGAACACCCCTGCAAATTTCTAATTAAAACATTTTCTGTCCTGAGTTGCTAGGGGCTGGTCTCAGATGAAAGACACTTAGGAGAACCCCTGCAGCCGTCCAAGCTAATGCCTTCAGCATCTCCCTTAGCCTCCTCCCTTTCACACCTAGACGGCCTCCTCCGTAGTACTCCACGTTCCTACATCTTTTCTTCTCTAGGCCCGAAAAGAGGGGAGCAGCCACTGGAGTGAATGTAGTCTGCAGCCTCCGCTCTGACCCCGCAAGACCCGCACTGAACAAACAGCAGCTGTACTGGGAACTGAGCCGTGAGACAGACAGCATCACCCAACTGGGCTCCTTCAGTTTGGACCGAAATAGCCTCTACGTGAATGGTGAGGGACTGTTATAGCCATGGTCTATCAAGAGGAGGGGGACTTGAGTTGCCATTGTTTTCATTCTTCTAAAGGGAGCTCTGATCCGTCTTTTTCTCCTTCTGGTCTGGGTTGTCTTCATTATGATGAAGTAATAACTTGGTTCTGCCCAATCTTGTTGCCTGCTTGCTTCTTCTTGAACATCACTCCACCACCTCTTCTTCTCTGCTTTCCCCACATAGGTCCCTAAATCCACCCTCTTCTTTAATCTTTTTTTTAATGTATAATATTTTTTATTTTATTTTTTGTATGAAAGTGAAAGTGTCTATCATTCAGACATGTCCGATTCTTTGCAACTCCATGGACTGTAGCCTGCCAGGCTCCTCTGTCCATGGAATTCTCCAGGCAAGAATACTGGAGTGGGTTCTTCAGGGGATCTTCCCAACCTAGGGATCGAACCCAGATCTCCTGTATTGCAGGCAGATTCTTTACCATCTGAGCCACTACTTTTGCTTAATTTTATTTTTCTAATAGCAATAATGACATTAATCCATTAAAATGCTTCAAATTCTCAATAACATGTTTTCAATTTTTCCTTGAAATAACTTCCTTCATTTTTTTTTTTTAATTGGGGTTTCCCTGGTGGTTCAGTGATAAAGAATCTGCCTGCCAGTGCAGGAAATACAGGAGAGAGGGTTCGATCCCTGGGTCAGGAAGATTCCCTGGAGAAGGGAATGGCAACCGACTTTAGTATTCTCACCTGTAAAATCCCATAGAGGCCTGGCAAATCCCAGAGGGGCCTGGAAGGCTGTAAAATCCTGGAGGGGCCTGGCAGGCTACAGTCCATGGGGTCACAACGAGTCAGACATAAATGAGCATGCGTGCACATAATTGCTTTACAATGTTGTGTTAGTTTCTGCTGTACAACAGTGTGAATCAACTGTCAGCATACATACCCCTCCTCCTTCCTGAGCCTCCCACCCCGCCCCCATCCCACCCATCTAGGTCATCACAGAGCACTGAGTTGAACTCCCTGTGCTATACAGTAGCTTCCCAGTTCGGTTCAGTTGCTCAGTCATGTCCGACTCTTTGCAACCCCGTGGACTGCAGCATTCCAGGCTTCCCTATCCATCACCAACTCTCGGAGCTTGCTAGCTAGCTATTTCATACATAGCAGAGTATATAAGGGCTTCTCAGGTGGCGCTAGTGGTAAAGAACCTGCCTGCCAATGCAGAAGACATAAGACATGTGGGTTCAATCCCTGAGTCAGGAAGATCTCCTGGAGGAGGGCATGGCATCCCACTCCAGTATTCTTGCCTGGAGAATCCCATGGGCAGAGGAACCTGGCAGGCTACAGCCCATAGGGTCACACAGAGTCAGATGCAATTGAAGCAACTCAGCACACACACACAGTGTATAGACGTCGATGCTAATCTCCCAATTCATCCCACCCTGTCCTTCCCCGCTGTGTCCACGTGTCCTTTCTCTATGTCTCTGTCTCTATTCCTGCCCTGCAAATAGGTTTATCAGGGCCATTTGCTAGACTCCCCATATATGCGTTTATATACAATATTTGTTTTACTCTTTTTGACTTAATTAATTCTATATGACAGTCTGAAAGAGAAGAACAAATACCATATATCCCTTAATCTTTTACGTTCACCCCAATGCTGATTCAGCTTCTCTCATCTTCTGTCTGCAGGTTACACCTATGCAGCCCTGGCCCCCACTACCACCAGTGAGTATGCCTGGCCTGGATTTCCTGGCCCGCCTCCACTTTGGGGTTGGAAAGCAGTTTTTCTCCTTCACCCTCTGTCCTACATGAGGGAAGCTTCTGGAAGGTCCTTACCTTATCCCTTCTCTCTCTCCTGATTCCTGGTGGGAAGTTCCCGCCCAGGAGGTTTTAGACACATTTATGTTCTCCCACCCGGCTTCCCTCATGGCTCAGCAGCAAAGAATCTGCCCACAATGCAGGATTCGTGAAGTCAATCCCTGGGTCAGAAATATCCCCTGGAGAAGGAAATGGCAACCCACTCCAGTGTTTTTTGCTGGAGAATTCCATGGACAGAGGAGCCTGGTGGGTTACAGTCCATGGGGTCACAAAGAGTTGGACATGATTGAGTGACTGAAAAACAAGTGTTATCCCACTATATTCTGACCTTCATATGGCTTGCATTTTAATTCTCCTAACACCATCTCCCTAGTACTCTTTTTTTAATATTTTATTTATTTATTTGACTGCTTCGGGTGCTGGTTATGGCATGCAGGATCTTTAGTTGTAGCATTCAGGACCTTTTTTTAAGGTGCATATGCAGGATCGTTTTTTAGTTGCGGCATGCAGACTCCTAGTTTTGGCATGTGAGATCTTAGTTCCCTGACAAGGGCTCGAACCCAGGTCCCATGCATTGGGAATCTTAGCCACGGGACCACCAGGGAGGTCTCCAGTCACCTTCTGAGGAACTGAGACTGGGACTTCAACATATGAATGGGGGGACAATTCATTAAAGTATATGCACTCTATACCTTAATTCTCCATGCAGTCATGTGATTTTGCTCCATTTTACAGTTGAGGAAACTAGACTCAGAATCCCAAGCTACACAGCAGATAACTAAGAAAACCAAGAGTTCATGCAATTCCAAAACTCATGTTGTCATTTCTTGCTATTTATAGTGAGTTTATCTCAAAAGACATGCTGATTTTTGGTGCACACCTATTATGTTCTAGTTCATGGACCAGACATAATAGGTGTTCACCAAAATGCATTCCCAGCAAATCCTGTAATGAGGACCTTGTAGGTTTTCAAGAATCTACCGCCCTTGTCTGCCCCGTGGACTGTAGCCTGCCAGCCTCCTCTGTCCATGAGACTTTCCAGGCAAGAATATCAGAGTGGATTGTCATTTTCTCCTCCAGGGGATCTTCCCAAGCCAGGGATCAAATCCGTGTATCCTGCATCTCCTGCATGGCAGGCAGATTCTTTACTATTAACACATCAGGGAAACTCACCCTTGCCTTAGGAGTGTGTTATTTCAACACACCCAAACTGTCCTTGGGTCCATCACTGATCAAAGAAGTGATGAGTGGAAGGAGAGAGAGAGAGAAGATGGATGAGCTGATGAAAGGCAGAAAGATGAATGGAAGAAGGGAAAGTGAAGGGGAGGAGGGAGGATGTATAAACAGATGTGAGGAGGGAAATAGGAATGAATGGAATGAAAGGACGGATGGATGGAAGAAAGGAAATGATTGAAGGAGGGGGGAGCAAGGAAAGATGGATGGAAGAAAGCAGGGAATGAAGGAAAGAGGGACAGAAGGATCATAGAAGGAGAGAAGAAGGGGAAGAAGGAAGGGAAAGTGAGGTAGGAAAGAAGGATGGATGAGTGGATGGATGGATAAGTGGATGGATAGAAGAAAGGAAGGATAAAAGGACAGGTGTACGGATAGGTGGGTGGAAAAAAGGAAGAAAGGATAGAAGGAAGAAGAAAGGACAAATGTTTGGGAAGAAACATGGAAGGAAAGGTGAGCAGAAGGAAAGCTGGAAGTAGTCATACATAGAAAGGAGTGGAGGGAAAGGAGGAGAGAGAAGTAAAGTTTTATCCCAGAGAAAAGTTTTCGCTTAATCACTTAGCTCCTGCTGTGCTTATCTAGTCTAGAGTCAAGTCAAGGGGTCTCTCGTCTCACTTGCATCATACATTCCTTTATTCTACTCCTCTTGGGGTGTATACAAGTCACCCCAACTATTGATCCATCTGTTCCAGGCACTGTGCTTAAATGTCTTACAAAAATTAACTTGTTGAAACTTCATAACAACCTTTGAAGCAGGAGTCATTATTATATTATCTTACACATCAGTCCACTGAGATGCTGAAAGGTTGGTTATAGCTGCTAGACTGTTGGGTTTTTTTAACCAATGCATAAAAGATTGGCACACCTGGCTGTAAGGGGAGGAGAAAGAGAAAGAAATATACACACACACACACACATATATATATATGGGAAGATATGTATATTTATTTATATATTACATAATATACAATATATTAACTACATGTTTACATAGTATACATTCACTTATAAATTTATATTTAAATATAAATATATGTGCATAGAGAGAGAGACAGAGACAGAGAGTTGGAAAGCAGAGAGACTATGACAGATGTCTGGGGTCATCAGTGCCCTTTTCTCCTGGGAAAGGACAAAGCCACCAGTGTTTTCACAGAGCCCTCCACGCCTACATAAGGGCGCAAAAAATGAGTCCCCAAATCATTAAGCCAACCCTCACTGGTTGCTGGAGCCATCACATCAGCAAGTGACCTTCAGGTTGATTGGGAAGAAGACACAGGACCCTTGGAAGCCCCACCTGGGTGGACACTGGGACCCAAGCTCCCAGTGAGCCTGGACTCTCTCTCTACCTACTGTAGCTGGGGAGGTCAGCGAGAAGCCCTTCACGCTGAACTTCACCATCGACAACCTGCGCTACTCTGCAGACATGGGTCACCCAGGCTCCCACAAGTTCAACATCACAGATACCCTCATGCAGCACCTGGTGAGATGCCTCCTTTCCCGTTCACCCCATCGTGCCCTTCCTGTGGACCGACACCCACATGTGACCACCAATGGCTCTCTCCTTTCTCTCCAGCTCAGCCCATTGTTCCAGAGGAGCAGCCTGGGTGCCCGGTATGCGGGCTGCAGAGTCATCTCCCTAAGGTGAGAACACCCCCACCATCCCCACCACTGGCACGCCACCTAAGGACGTGGACTCCTGGCTGTGGGAGCTGCTCCCAGAGGCAGCAGGCTATCCTTGGAGGGTCCTATTCTACATCCATTTTTTTCACATTACATTATTAATTTTTAAAAATTGTGATAACATAATTTTGTTTGTTGTTGTTATCATTGTTTTAGTCCCTAAGTCATGTCCAACTCTTTTGTGACCTCATGGGCCATAGCCCTCCAGGCTCCTGTGTCCATGGGATTCTCCAGGCAAGACTACTAGAGTGGGTTGCCATTTCCTTCTCCAGGGGATCCTCCCAACCCAGGGATGGAACCCATGTCTCGTGCTTTGGCAGGCAGGTTCTTTGCCACTGAGCCACCAGGGAAGCCCAATAACATAAATAATACAGATGTAAAATTAGCCTTTTTGGCCATTTTTAAGTGTACAATTCAGTGATATTGATTACATGCACAATGGTGTGCTGACATCATCACTGTCTACTCCCAAAACTTCTCATCACCCTGAGCAGAAACTCCGTGTCCACTGAGCAGTTAATCTCACTTCTCCTGGTCGGTCTGTGACCTGTTGGTATGGGTGAAGTACTTTTCATTCATATTTTCATTCAACTGACACTGATGGTACAGCCTCTGAGGCAGGTGGTACTCTGGGTGGCAGGCAGTAGACCTGCCCACATCTAGTCAATAAAACTGATACCTAGTAGCAGAATAAATATCTAAGTAAGGTGATTTCAAAGGCAGTGAGAGCATAAAGAAATAGAAATGGGAGAGCAGTTTTCCAGGTGGCTCAGTGGTAAAGACTCCTCCTGCCAAGCAGGAGACACAGGCTCAATCCCTGGGTTGGGAAGATCCCCTGGAGCAGGAAATGGCAACCTACTCCAATATCCTTGCCTGGAAAATCCCATGAACAGAGGAGTCCGGCAGGCTGCGATCCATAGGGTCTCAAAGAGTCGGATGCGACTAAAGCGACTTAGCACACACACACACACACACACATGAATTTATACTGTCCTTTTAAGGAAGACGAATGTTTTCTTTCCTTTTTGCCTTTTGTGTGTCATTTTATTTTCATCTTTTCTAGTTTTATTGAGTTGTAATTGATATATAGCACTGTATTATTAATAGTTTAAAGTGTACAACATAATGATTTGATATATTTGTATATTGTAAAATAATTATTACCACAATACATTTAGTTAACACCCATCAAGACATAATTACATTTTTCTTCTTGTCACAAGAACATTTTTTTAGCATGTCTTTCTTTAGCACTAGACACCTAGTTCTCAGCATTTATGGAGGTGTAAATGCCACTGCAGGCATACATTTTTTTTAAGAAGTTGGTTTTTAATTGAAGGATAATTGCTTTACAATATTGCACTGGTTTCTGCCATACATCAGCATGAATCAGCCATACATAGGTATACATATACATATGTATACATACATAGGTATAAGTATACATATGTATATAGGTATACATATGTCCCTTCTAGGTAGTCACAGAGCACTGGTTTGAGCTCCCTGAGTCATGCAGCAAATTTCCACTGGCTATCTGTTTTGCATATTGTAATGTGTATGTTTCCACGCTACTCTTTCCAGTCATCCCACCCTCTCCTTCCCACTCTATGTCTGTTGTCTATGTGTGCATCTCCATTGCTGCCCTGCAAGTAGCTTCATCAGTACCATCTCTCTCGATTCCACGTATACATGCATGCATTTTTGAAGTGCTGGTTTTGCAAGAACCTTTTTTAGGGTCTAGTGTATCACATTTTGTAGGAATGGTCTCATCAAGGATCAAGGGATTCAGGGGCTAAACAACTCTAAACCCTTCTAATCTCTCCCTACCATAGCTGTTGCTGCTAAGTCGCTTAAGTCGTGTCCGACTCTGTGCGACCCCATAGACGGCAGCCCGCCAGGCTCCCCCATCCCTGGGATTCTCCAGGCAAGAACACTGGAGTGGGTTGCCATTTCCTTCTCCAAGTTCCTATTAAATGAATATCTACCATATGTCAAATTGATTTTTTTTAATTGTAAAATACACATCACATGAAACTTACATCTGAACCATTTTTAAGTGTATAGTTCAGTCGTTGTTGTTTAGTTGATAAGTCATGTCCGACTCTTTTGCGACCCCATGGACTGCAGCCCACCAGATTCCTTTGCCCATGGGATTTCCTAGGCAAGAATACTGGAGTGGGTTGCCATTTCCTTCTCCGGGGATCTTCCCAAACCAGGGGTTGAACCTGCATCTCCTGCATTGGCAGGTGGATTCTTAACTCCTCAGCCACCAGGGAAGCCCATATAGCTCAGTGGTGTTACATACATTCATATTGCTGTGCAAACAGGCTCCAGAACTCACAAAACTGAAATTATCCCCATTAAACATTAAACAACAGCTCTTCATTTCCATCTACCCCTGAATGTTGACAACCACCATTCTATTTTGTCTCTATGAACTTGATGACTCTGGGTACCTCATAGAACTGTACATTATACAGTATTTTTGTGTGTGTGACTGGCTTAATTCATTTAACATAATGTTCTCAAGGTCCATCTGTGCTTCAGCGTTTGCCATAATTTCCTTCTTTTTTAAGGCCAGATAACATCCCACTGTATGGATGAACCATATTTGAAAATCCGTTCAGCAGGACTTGTGTTTTCACACAGAGCAGGCAGTGTGCTAGGTACGGGGGGCTCCACAGGACAACAGTGAACTAGACTGTCCTTTCCCTGACCTCATGGAGGTCACCATCCGGAGGTAATAGGGACAAATAACATATGCTCACATAGAAGATAGCCAGGGTTGTGATTCGACAAGCATGGGATATTGTGGGAGCCTGAATGGAAGCTGACCCAGTCTGGGAGACTTCTTGGAGGAGGATGAAGTATGTAAGTGGCAACCTGAAGGATGATCAAGAAATTACATAAGTAAAAAATGAAGGGGAGAAGCTTACAGGCAGAAGGGACTGCATGTGCAAAGATCCTAGGGTGAGAGAGTATGACTAGGTGAAGAAACTAAGAATGGTTCCAAAAGGCTGGAACACAGAAAGTGAGGTATATGTGGTGACCATATAAATAAGTGCCAGGTGGACTGCATCTCCCAAAGGCCAACCTCTCCTTCCGCAGGTCTGTGAACCATGGTGCCAAGACAGGTGTGAACATCCTCTGCACCTACCGGCAGTCCCCCAGCGGCCCCGGTCTGCTGGCCAAGAAGGTGTTCCATGAGCTGAGCAGACAGACCCACGGCATCACCCGGCTGGGTCCCTATTCTCTGGACAAGGACAGTCTCTACCTCAATGGTGAGTGGTTCTCAGCCCACTTCACTGGGTCCACACCCTAACTCCAGAAGAGTCTCTATTAGCTAGTCAGTTCTCCAGGGGAAACCTTGAGACAGACTCTGGTGTGAATCTTGACTCCACACTGAACTCACACAGCCACCCTGCAAACCTGGTCCTTGATCAAACCCATTTTAGAGGCAAAGAAACCGAGGTTCTGAAAGATTATGTAATTTCCAAGTGGGTGTGGCTTGAGAGTGGCAGAGTCAGGGTACAAGACTATTTTCAGGATCCAAAATTGTGCTCCATTCTATACATTTAACTCATAGAAGAATCTTTCTAGGGACTTCCCTGGTGGTCCAGTGGTTAAGGCTCCATGCTTCCAATGCAGGGGTCATGGGTTCCATCCCTGGTCAGGGAACTAAGATCCCACATGCTGAGGGGCATGGCCACAAAAAAAAAAAAATCTTTCTAGGGAAGACTTAGAGAAAGAATAGCTCATATCTGTTTCCTTTCCCCACTTCTCACTTTCTTTTTTAATACACCATGCTTAAATAAGATCAATTCCAGGAATACAAAGATGGTCCAACGTATACGAGTCAATCAATGTAATATAACATACCAACAAAGGAAGGATAAAAATCCCATGATCAATTCATGATCAGAAATGCAGAGAAGGCACTCAACAAAATTCAACGCCCATTCACAACTGAAGACCCCATCAAAGGGTACGGAGGGAACACATCCCAACACAACAAACCCATCTATGACTAACCTATAGCCAACATCACAGTCAATGGTGAAAGGCTGAAAGCCCTTCCCCCAATGCCAGAAACAACGCAAGGATGCCCACCCTCACCACCTGTACCCAACATAGCACTGGAGTTCCTGCCACAGCAATCAGACAAGAAAAAGAAACAAAAGACACACAAACCAGCAAGGAAGAAGCAAAACCATCACTACTCACAAATGACATAGCATCTAATTCTACATTCTACATCAGTTTGGGGTAATTTTTTTTAAGTTATTGACCTCCTTTATTTCTTCCTTTTATTTAGTGATTTAAAACATCATCATTTTATTTAAATGTGCAACTGGAATGATTAAAAATTTTGCTTATTTATACATATATATACATATGTCCACTTTTTAAAAAATTATTTTCCCATATAGACCCATTCCAAAGTATTGAGTAGAGTTTCCTGTGTCCCACTCCTCACTTTTGACCAAGATGGGCCTCTCTCTTGGATGGGGCCTCTAGCCAGGAAGGAAGGCAGGAACTCTGAACATCTAGGAGGTCCAAGCTTCAGACACACTGGGAATGAGCCTCAAATCCAGAAAGAAACAGCATTTGAAAGGGTGACCCTTAAGGGGGTCCCTGATGGTCAGTGCACAGCTGTGATGAAGTTGACTGAAATTATACTCTGGTTCCCTTGTCTGTCCCCGGCCTGGGAATAGAGTTTGACAACTCACACTTTCTTTTCACCATTGCCCCATCAGGTAGGCAGGGAGACATCCTGGTCCTTTATGACGCTCATTTTATTCTTTTCTTTTTGGCCATACTGTGCAATATGTGGGATCTTGGTTCTCCAAACCAGGAATCAAACCAGCACCCCCTGCATTGGAAGCATGGAGTCTTAATCATTGGACCACCAGGGAAGTCCCACAATTAATTTCTAATCCAAAGGTCAGGAAAGCCTTAATTGTGGAGATGACATTTAAGTCTGATCCTAGAAGATGCATGGATACTCACCTGGTACAGAAGGAATGACATCCAGAAAGGAACCCCATGTGGACAAAGGCAGGGATACCCGGGCTTGTTTCTCCACCTCCCCTTAACGTGTGGCTTTTTTGCTTCCAGGTTATAATGAACGTGGTCCAGATGAGCCTCCTACAAGTAGGTATCTTTTCATCCACTGTCCATTTCAGCCTTCAATGGTCTTTAACCTAACTTTTCTTCTCACTGACAAAGGGAGCTTGCCTCAAACTCAGGTTGTGTCTCCTGAGTGCGGACAAAGTGTCAGTGGGAGAAAGGATGATGAGTCCTTGGTCTCTTTTTGGGACCCACAGCCATGGTATTGGCTCTCCAAATTTTCCACACCCTTCTGGGTTGGAGGAAGAAATTGAATGAGCATTCCCTACAGTAATAAGGGTTGAGGTCATATAATGACCTTGTAGTCTCTGCTTCCTAATAACAAAATCTTTTATAGGAGAGGCAGAAGGGGTCATAGTGTCAAGGTGCAAGCTCCAGTGGCTACTCAGCGGTTTGGCCATATCGGTCCATTCACGCTTGTAGTGATCACTTCACCTATCTTTTCACCAATCCTTTCTTCCATCCTCCCAGTTATACCTGCTCTCCAACCTCTTCCTCCCTTCCCCCTTCCCTCCCTTTCTTCCTTCCATCCATCCATCCATCTATCCATTCATCCATCCAAACATCCTTCTGCCTATACACCTGTTTTTCCTTCTTTCCTTCTGCACTTCCATCTGTCTCTCAACTTTTCTTCCTTGTGTTTATCCTTCCTTCCTTCTCTTTGATCCTCCTTTTGTCCATTCTTCTTCTGATCATCCAGGTATCCCATCCATCTGTCCATATTTCTGCCCTTCCATCTGTCTGTCCTCTTTGTTCAGTCTCTCTGTTGTTTACCCACTCTCTTGGGTTCATTTCATTCACAGGTTTGTTCATCCCTCTACTTACCCAATGATTCCTTTGCTCTCACTCATTAATGGTAAACCTATGAATGGTTGTGCTTGGACAACCACTTATACAGCCCAGGTGAGCCTGGGGGGCTTCTCCAAGTCTGGGAGTGGGCTCTGTTCCTCCCTAATACCTCCCCTTTCCACAGCTCCCGCACCAGCTACCACGTTCCTTCCTACTTCACCATCACCTGTGCAACCAGAATCCACCACAGGTATCGGAGGCCCCTTTTCCTGCCCAAGAGAAGCTCTCCAGCCCCACATATCCACCGGCCAATTGTAACATAGGAGCTGGGAGGCCAGGGTGTGCAGTTCTGGCTTTAGGGCAATCATGCTTTTATCTCAAAGATTATACCAACAATTCAGTCTGATGCTGGCCCTCATGGAGCCCCCACTCTTGTGACTAACAGACTATTATAATGTATGTCTTGGGGAAAGGCCCCTGGCACAATAGTCAGGTTTTTATTTAAGAAAATTTCTTCTACTGTTCAGTGTAGAGAACATCCGTTAGTAAGGGCATGCAGTGAGGCTGCTGGGGTGTCAGTTCAGGTCAGAGAAGATAAAACCTGAGCTGTGACAGGAATGGAGAGAGGGGATGTATGCAGGAACTGTTCTGCAAGTACAACTGGTATTTAGAAGGGAAAGGGTTTCTGGAGAAACTTTCATATGACCTGAGTCTTTAAGTAAAAGTAAGAGCCATCCAGGCAAATAGGGAATGAAAAGTTTTTCTGGCTGGTGGGATTCCATGAGCAAAAATGTCAGTGGTCAAAAACAGCATAGCGTATGGGGAGAACTGAGAGGGATTTGGTTTGCATGAAGTTTAAAGCTTAAGCTGGAGTAGATGGATCCCTTAGTTGCTCAGTCACACTGACTCTTTGTGACCCCAGGGACTGTAGCCCACCAGGCTCCTCTGTCCATGGAATTCTCCAGGCAAGAATACTGGAGTGGGTAGCTATCCCTTCTCCAGGGGTTATTCCAGACTCAAGGACTGAACCTGGGTTTCCTGCATTTCAGGCAGATTCTTTACTGTCTGAGCCACCAGGGAAGCCCTGGTGTAGATGAAGTAAATGGACACATTCAGCTAAAAGGTTGGCAAGAACCAGATTAAGAAGGACTTTGAGTGCCAGATCAAAAAAGTTGAACTTCGTGCTGAAGGCCATAGGGAGCCACAAGTGGTCCTAGAACAGTGGTGACAATAGTCAGGTTTTTATTTAAGAAAATTTCTTCTACTGTTCGGTGTAGAGAA
This sequence comes from Bos indicus, assembly GCF_029378745.1. Lineage (NCBI taxonomy): Eukaryota > Metazoa > Chordata > Mammalia > Artiodactyla > Bovidae > Bos > Bos indicus. Next base: position 12,951,810 of record NC_091766.1, on the reverse strand, counting down.
CATCCGTTAGTAAGGGCATGCAGCGAGGCTGCTGGGGTGTCAGTTCAGGTCGGAGAAGATAAAACCTGAGCTGCGACAGGGATGGAGAGAGGGGATGTATGCAGGAACTGTTCTGCAAGTACAACTGGTATTAACTGGAGATGAGGGAGGAGGAGCTGAACAGATAACACTGGTTTTGACTTGGTGGGTGGTAGTGCTACTGGAAGACAACCAATTACAATGAATATGGAACTCTGATGTGGTTCCAGGTCAGCTCTCAGTGGTAACCATCTATCCCCCTCTCTTATCGCAGCTATGGGATACAACCTGAAGGCCCTCACGCTTAACTTCACCATCACCAACCTTCCATACTCATCAGACATGAGCAATGGCTTCGCCATGTTCAACTCCACCAAGATGATCCTGCATCGCCTGGTGAGATGCTGGTCCCAGCAACCACTGGTGGGATCACTCCCATGTATCCTCTGCCCCAGTGCCTGTCCTTTCTGCTCATCATCTTTCTCCTGTCTCCCCAGCTTGGATCCTTGTTCCAGAAGAGCAGCCTGGGCCCCTTCTACTCAAGTTGCAGACTGATCTCCCTCAAGTAATTCCTTTTCCTGAGTATTTGCCAGTAAAGAACACTTTTGGTGTCTACCCCTCTCTGTCTTCCCACTGACCTCTCATTTGCTTCTCCCTCTTCTGGGCCCCACACCCAGAGGTTTCAAGACTTGTCTTTTGAGTTCCCACCTCCCTCTCCCTAGACCTGAGAAGGATAGTGCAGCCACCAGCGTGTATGTCGTCTGCACCTACCACCCTGACCCCATGGGCCACAGGCTGGACATAGAGCAGCTTTACTGGGAGCTGAGCCAACTGACCCATGGTGTCACCCAGCTGGGCTTCTACACTTTGGTCAAGGACAGCCTCTTCATCAATGGTGAGTGTTTATGCTGAATTTGTATTAACAGCGATCACTACTTGTCCCTGTTCTGTTTTATTTCCTCTTGAACAAGTCAGCCCAAGTTCTGTCTGGGGAGCACCTTCCAAACCTCCATGGGATTGGTCTTCCTTGTCAGTTCAGGAAAGTAGCATGACATTCTTTGACCAAATGAATGTCAATGAATTTTCATTCAAAACCAAAATGTCTAACCCATGGGATCTCTTGGGACTGAAGTTCAATGCAAGGTTCTTCCATGGCAGTGGTTCATACCTGGAGGTGATTTCTGCCCCACTGAGAGATACTCAGCAGTGTCTGGAGACATTTTTGATTACCACAGTAGGGGAGGGTGCTCCTGGCATCTAGTGGATAAAGGCCAAGAATGTAACCAATATCCTTCAATGCACAGCAGACCCTCACCACCAAGAATTATATAGCCTCAAATTTCAGTGGTTCTGAGGATGAGAAACCCTGCTGGACATGGTCCCATTGTTCCTAGCTGAGCACCAAACCAACACTTATCACATGCATGCGTGCTCAGTTGCTTCAGTCACGTCTGACTCTTTGCAACCCCATAGACTGCAGCCCACCAAGCTCTTCTGTCCATGGGATTCTCCTGGCAAGAATACTGGAGTGGGTTGCCATGCCCTCCTCCAGGGGATCTTCCCATCTCAGGGATTGAACCCAGGGCTCTTATGCATTGGCAGGCGGGTTCTTTGACTAGCACCACCTAGGAAGCCCAACACTTATCACACTTTGCAGCAATTATTTAATGGTTCAAACTCTACAGAATTAGTGTTTGTTTAACATGGCACTGGATCCTATTCTTAATATGTTGGTACCTTGTAATACCCAATGAATGAGTGAACAAATGCAAGTTGAGTATCTCAGTCCTAATATTTGGGGATCCATTGCAATTCACATTCATTCATTCAACAAACTCATATGCATGACCATTCTGTACCAAGCCATATTCTGGGCATGGAGATAGAATACACAAGTTCTAATCCTGAAAAAGTCATAATCAAGGGAATTAAAGATTACTTAGGGACACAAGTAAGGTAAGTCAGAAAGACAAAGGCAAATACCATATGATATAACTTATATGTGAAATCTAAAATAGGACACAAATGAAAGTATGTATGAAACAGAAACAGACTCGCAGGGGACAGACTTACGGTTGCCAAGGGGAGGGGAATGGGGGAGAGATCCAGTGGGAGTTTGGTTCGCAGATGCAAACTATCATATATCGAATGGGTAAACGACAAGATCCTAGTTTATACCACAGGGAACTATATTCAATATCCTGGGACAAACCATAATAGAAAAGAATGTGAAAGATATATATATAACTGAATTACTGTGCTGTACAGCAGAAATTGGGCTTCCCTGGTGGCTCAGCAGTAAAGAATCTGCCTGCAATGCGGGAGACCTGAGTTCGATCCCTGGGTCAGGATGATCCTCTGGAGGAGGGCATGGCAACTCAGTATTCTTGCCTGGAGAATCCCATGGCCAGAGGAGCCTGGTGGGCTAGAGTTCACAGGGTCGAAAAAAGTCAGACACGACTGAGGCGACTGAGCACGCACGCATGCACAGTAGAAGTTAACACAATATTTTAAATCAACTACATTTCAATAAAATAAACTTAAAAAAAAATACTACTTGGGGACACAGAAAAGGCAGAGACACTATTATTAACAGGGTGCCATGGGAGTGCAGAGGCAGGGCAAGTCAAGGAGTGCTTCCTGGAGGAGGATATTATGTGCCTGAAACTATACTAGGCACTGGACATGACAAGAACAAGACAGATGAGTGCCTGCTCTTATTGAGCTCCATCTCAATGGGCTCCTGAAGTAGGAATAGGAGTTTTCCTGGAAAAGAGGAGGGTGGAAGAGCATTCCAGGAAGCAGGAACTGCATAAGCTCAAGCAGAAAAGCTCAGCTCAGGAGATTTCTTATAAAATTCCAGTTTTCCTCCTCTATGGGGTGACTTTCCATTCAAGAACCCCTACAGTCTCCAACACATGGACCTGATTTTGATTATGGTGGTAGTAGGTAAGGTGTCCCCTGGGCCAACATGTCTCTATGCTAAAAGCTGAGTCTTTGTCGGTCTTTTCTTCCTCTCTGTGGCTCCAGGCTATGCACCCCAGAGTTTATCTATCCAGAGGGAATACCAGCTAAATTTCCACATAATCAACTGGAATCTCAGCAACCAAGACCCCACATCATCAGAGTACATCGCCCTGCTGTGGGACATCAGTGACAAGGTGGGGGTCTTTCTCGCCCCTCCCATCTCTCCTTACCCTGAGTGCCCCTCTCATTCCTCAGTCTGACATGCACCTATTTTTCTAAGCTATTCCCCTTCCATGTTTATTATTATTATATTTTATTTTTTGTTGTGCTAGGTCTTCATCGCTGCACTCGGGCTTTCTCTAGTTGCGGCAGGTGGGGGTTACTCATTGTCATGGTGCACGGGCTTTTCACTGCGGCGGCTTCTCTTGTTGTGGAGCACAGGCTCTTGGTGTACAGGCTTCAGTAGTTGTGGCTCCTGGGCTCCAGAGCACGGGTTCAGTAGTTGTGGCGTAGTCTTAGCTGCTCTGCAGCATGTGGAATTTTCCCTAACTGGGGATCGAATCCATATCCCTTGCATTGGCAGGTGAATTCTTATCCACCAGAGAAGTCCTGCCCTGCATCTATTAAGTAATTGTTTCAACTCTTCCCTTTACCTACATGTTCTAGGTTATTTCAGATTCCAGAGTTGGTACCCTAGCTGCTGCCCCACTTTTCAGATGGGAAAATTGAGGCTCAGAAAAGGGAACATTGTGCCTACGGGCACACAATGGAGTTAAGGGCAGAACCAGGATCAGAACTGAGGCCTCCCTTGCTTCAAGACCTGTGTTTGTTCCTCTCTGGCTCCAGTGGCGCCCTCCAGCCCCAAGAGACCTCCATCTCACCCAGCCTCCCTCCCCTTTATTCTAGGTCACCAAACTCTACAGAAGCAGCCAGCTACAAGGCGTATTCCTCTCCTGCCTGGTCACCAACTTGACGTAAGTTGAGGAGACTGAAAGCATTGGCTGAGATGGCAGCTCAAGGCTCTGAGCACTGGCTGGCACATCCTTGGACTGGAAGTCATTGACATGGTGCCCATTCTTCCCACATGCCTGACAGCTTACCATCTCCTTCCATAGGTCTTTGGGGTACAGGAAAAGGCTTACCCTCATGGACCCACCATCTCCCTGCACCCACCTCCTTCAACTTTCAGCTAATAGTAATCTAATAATATTTACCATGGCCAGGCTGCCTGTTGAGTACTGTCATGCACGATCATCTCATTTCATTTTCTTAACATTCTTGCATGAGAGATGCAATATGTGCATCCCACATGTTCGCATGGGAAAACTGAGGCACAGAAGTTGGGTTTGAATTCACATCTCTGAAGGATGAGTAGAGGCCTAGGACATCTATACTAGAGAGAGGGAGGATCATGGGACATGCTGCTGACTTTGAAAGTTAGTAATTTCAGTTCCTTTGTCTTTAACATGGGGATAATGATAAAAATAGGCTTCCCTGGGGGCTCAGTGGTAAAGAATCCACCTGCTAATGCAGGAGACTTGGGTTCAATCTCTGGGTTAGGAAAAGCCCCTGGAGAAGGACATGGCAACCCACTCCAGTGTTCTTGCTTGGAATATCCCACAGAGGAGCCTATTGAGCTGCAGTTCATGGGGTCACAAAGAGTTGGACAGGACTAAACAACAGATTGTAATTATAGCTTCTACCAGAGTGACCGGGAAGGACTGTGGAAGTCACTTCTTAGAGGTCCACAACAGACATTCATTATTGTTACTGTTATTGCTTCTCTTCCTAACTCCTAGAAGCGTTTCCCTTTTTGGTCAGGGTCTCTTCCCTTGCCTGGAGCAAGAAGGCAGTCAGATACTGCGGTGCTTACCCTTAGGTCTTTGAGTCTACAAAGCAGGAACTCAGGACACACTGCTGGTGTTGGGTGCTGGCTGAGATCCCATGGTCTCTGTTCCCAGGTTGGATCCCATATCGGTCACCATCAAGGCCCAGTTCTCCTCCAGAGTGGACTCCAGCATGGTGAAGCAAGTATTTCTAGACAAGACCCTGAACGCCTCATCCCACTGGCTGGGTGCCACCTACCAGCTGACAGATGTGCATGTGACAGGTGGGACATAGAGGGGGATATGTCATGGCTGGAAAAGGTATTTTTAAAAATTCTTTTGTTGTTGTTCAGTCGCTAAGTCATGTCCAACTGATTCTTTATGACCTCAGGCTTCCCTATCCTTCACCATCTCCCGGAGTTTGCTCAAACTCATGTCCATTGAGTCAGTGATGCCATCCAACCATCTCATCCTCTGTTGCCCCCTTCTCCTCTTGCTCTCAATCTTTCCCAGCATCAGGGTCTCTTCCAATGAGTCAGCTCTTCGCATCAGGTGGCCAAAGTATTGGAGCTTCAGCTTCAGCATCAGTTCTTCCAATGAATATTCAGGGTTGATTTCCTGTAGGGTTGACTGGTTTGATTTCCTTGCTGTCCAGAGGACTCTCAAGAGTCTTCTCCAGCACCACAGTTCGAAAGCATCAATTCTTTGGTGCTCAGTGTTCTTTATGGTCCAATTCTTCCATCCGTACATGACTACTGTATATTCTTAGTCTTTTTAAAAATTTTATTTATTTTTGGCTGCGCTGGGTCTTCATTGCTGAGTGGGCTTTCTCTAGTTGCAGCGAGCGGGGGCTACTCTCTAGTGGCAATGTGCAGGCTTCTCCTTGTGGTGGCTTCTCTCATTGTAAAGCATATGCTCTAGGCACCTGGACTTCAGTAGTTGTAGCTGTCAGGCTCCAGAGCATGGGCTCAGTAGTTGTGATGTGTGCGCAGGCTTAGTTGCCCCACGGCATGTGGGATCTTCCCAGACCAAGGGGTCCCTGCATTGGCAGTCAGAATCTTACCCACTGGACCATGAGGGAAGTCCAAAAGATGGTTTTATGAAGAAGGATAGGGCTTCTGGATATGAGCGACATGGATAGAGGCTACAGAGGAAAAAGGAGAGGCTTTCTGGAAGCCCATGCTGATGACTCATGGCAATGTCATCCAACAGGAGACAGGAAGAGAAAATCCAGCAATTGTAACCAACAGAATGATTATTTCACATGTCAGTTTTTCTAACCCAAAATGGGAAGGATCCTGGGTTTCCTTGTTAGGCTGTTATGAGTCATACATTGGTTGATTCATTCATTTATTCATTAAATGTATATATCATGAAAATAAATAGGCACTGATGATACATTGTAATTGCTGCTATGACAGAGGAATTTTGAAAGTCTGTGGGAATTCCAAAGAAGGATTACACTGCTTTCTCTTGGAAAGTTTTCTAGAGGAAGTGATGAAGAAACAGATCTGAAGGAGAATAGGACTTAGCTGAAGGGAAGAAATAGGGAGTTGAGCCACATGTGTCTGTAACCTAGAAGATAAAGCATGTCATTGAAGGAGGCTATAAGGAGTTTGGTGTGGCTGGAGCATACACCTTGACATAAGATGGGTGACAACTGTGGCTAAAGATGTGGGCAGAGACTTTCCTGGGCACTGGAATGGTTTGGGGAGGAACATGGCACACTCAGCGTTCTACTTTAGAAAGCTTGTCCTCTGGTGATTCTCCTCTACCAGGTCAATGATTGGGGAGGGGGAGAAAGACATATTAGGGACCTAGATCAGCAAAGATGATGGATGCCCACTGGAATGGTCAGCACCTGCCAACTGCTTCAGAGAAATCTCCTCTTCCCCCCAACCTTGTGAACTCTCACAATGCTTAGTGGACAGCTGGACAGGCAGACAGATGAATGGACTCAAGGTGGGCAGATGGTCTTCAGTAGCCAATTTTTAAAAAAATTTCCCTGAAGTGCAGTTGATTTACAATGCTGTGTTACCCTCTTCAATACAGTAAAACGATTCAGTTATATATGGGCTTTCCAGGTGGCTCAGTGATGAAGAATCTGCCTGCCAATGCAGGAGACATGGGTTTGATCCCCAGGTTAGGAAGACCCTGGAGAAGAAAATGAAAACCCACTCCAGTATTCCTGCCTGGGATATCCCATGGACAGAAGAGCCTGGAAAGGCTGCAGTCCATGGTATCGCAAAAGAATCGGACATGACATAGCGATTAAGCAACAAGAACATATACACATATGTATTTTCCTTTTTCATATTCTTTTCCATTAGAGTCTGTCACAGACAATTGAATATATTAATAGTTCCCTGTTATACAGTAGGGCCTGCGGTTTATCCATTTTATATATAATAGCTTGCCTCTGCTAATCCCAAACTCCATTCCCTCCCTCCTCTATCTCCTTCCCCCTTGGCAGCTACTAGTCTGTTTTCTATGTCTGTGAGTCTGATTTTGTTTAATAGATATGTTGATTTATATCATATTTTAGATTCCACATATAAGTAATATCATATGGCATTTGTCTTTCTTTTTTTGACTTACTTCACTTAGTATGATCATCTCTATGCCATCCATGTTGCTGCAAATGGTATTATTTCATTCTTTTTTATTATAGCCTACTCTTTTTGGCGGCGGGGGCGGGGCTGCCCTGGGTCGTCTTCACTGCACACGCAGGCTTTCTCTAGTTGCAGCATACTGGCTTCTCTTTTGCATCAAGTGGGCTTCGTTGCCCCACGGTATGTGAGATCTTATCAGGGGTCAAATCCCCATCCCCTGCATTGCAAGGCAGATCTTTAACCACTCGGGGACCAGAGAAGTTCCTGTAACACACTTTTAAAAACCCAGCTCAGTCCACAGTGCCAGGAATAAGTAGACTGACTCTAATGACTTCTTTGTTGAAAACTTCCCCTAATGGGAACTTTCACTTTCCTTTTATTCTAGAAGCAGAGCCATCAATTCACCTACCCACAGACCAACCAACGACCACTCCCAGTTTCCAGAAAGTCCAGCTAAATTTCACTGTCACCAACCTATTCTATTCTCAAGACATGAAGCAGCCAGACACTCCCAAATACCAGAGAAATAAGAGAAATATTGAGGATGCGGTAAGAATGGGCTTCTGTGCCCAATCTGTTCCTCTGCAGAGACTGACCTATGGACACCGAGGAGTCAGAGGGTGACCTTTTATTTTAGTGTGCACATTTACCTTTATTTTTTTTCAGTTTAGCCTCTGGACATTTCTAAATTTTATTTATTTTTTATTTTATTTTGGTGGTGCTGGGTCTTCATTGTAGCACACAGACGTCTGTAGTTGTGGCTCATGGGCTCCAGAGTGCATGGGCTCAGCGGTTGCAGCCTGTGGGCTTTGTTGCCCTGCAGCATATGGGATCTTAGTTCCCCATCCAGGGATCAAAACTGTATCCCCTGCATTGGAAGGCAGTTCTTAACCACTGGACCACCAGGGGAAGTCCCCTGGACATTTTTTTAATTGAAGTATAGTTGATTTACAATATTGGGTTAGTTCCAGATATACAGCATAGCAATTCATATATATATATATATATATATATATATATATATATATATATATCCTTCTTCAGATTATCTTCAATTGTAGGTTATTATAAAATATTATGTGTATTTCCCTGTGCTATGCAGTAGATCCTTGTTGGTTATCCAGAAGGTGACTTCTTTTTTTAATAGTTCATAAAGATAGGTTCTTATTCGCATTTGACAAATGAAGAGACAGCCATAGACGAGTTCAATTACTAGCCCAAGTAATATCCTGGAACAGAACATGCTTTGGTGTACATACCTGGGCTGGTTTTTCTTTTATTTTTTGTTTTCTTGGTTGCACTGTGCCTCATGCAGGATCTCTGTTCCCTGACCAGGGATTGAACCCGTGCCCTCTGCAGTGGCAGCGGAGATTCTTTACCATTTGACCAAAAGAAAAATAAATAAATGGGGCAGTGTACTCATTGGCTAATTGGCATTCTCCAGTGCCAGAGTCATGGATTCTGACCTAGGAAATTTTGCCCTATCTTTCAGCTCAACCAGCTCTTCCGAAACAGCAGCATCAAGACTCATTTTTCTGACTGTGAAGTTTCAGCATTCAGGTGAGTTCCAGCTCAGGACCTGATCACTTTGGAGACTCGCACTGTCCTTTAGAAGTGTCCCCACTGCTGCAGTCTTTCAGTTCCTACCTGTTATGGAAGAGAGCCCTAGGAACACAGACCTGATACCTAAACACTGGGGCTTCCCTGGTGGCTCAGCGGTCAAGAATCTGCCTAGCAATGCAGGAGCTGTAGGAGACACCCGTTCGATCTCTGGAGGAGGAAATGGCAACCCACTCCAGTATTCTTGCCTGGGAAATCCCATGGGCAGAGGAGCCTGGCAGGCTACAGTCCAAGGTTTTGCAGAGTTGGACACGACTGAGCGACTAATGCTTTCAGTTTTCCGCTGTATAACAATGCAAATCAGTCATAATTATGCCTATATTCATCTCCCTCTTAAGAACACTATTCTAATGAAAGAGATCAGTCACAAAAGACCACACAGCATGTGATTCTCATAAAAATGGAATGCCTATTGTCCAGAAGAGTAAATCCCTAGAGGGAGAACGGAAATTGTTTGCTAGTGGGGGTGAGGGAAGAATGAGGAAGATCCATGCTAATGAGTCAACTGGTTCTAACCTTCCGGCTTTCACAGTTACTGAGTCCCTTGTGAGAGTGGAATGAGAACTGTGCAAGCTATAATGCCATAACATTGACTCTGTTTACCAAGATACATTTTTTTCTTACCTAAATGCTGCTTGGCTTGTTGCCAGCCTTTGGTAAATTTCTAGACTTCTGAAAAAGTTGATTTTGGCCATGTTTACCAGTGTTCTCATTGCTTTTACAGATTTTCGAGAGTCCTTACTCCAGCATTTCAAAATGTTCTCGTTGTGCTTATTTATTTATAAATTAATCCAATTAAATAAAATGAGACATTTAGTTTCTCACTTAACACTAGTCATGTTTCTTTTTGAGGCAAATTTGATTTCTTTCTTTCTGGTTTGCTTTCATAATGTGCAGATTCACCCTTTTTTTTTTTTTTTTTTTTAATTTATTATTTGACTGTCCATGGAATTCTCCATGGGCAAGAATACTGGAGTGGGTTGCCATTCCCTTCTCCAGGGGGTCTTCCAGACCCAGGGGCTAAACCTGGGTCTCCCACATTGCAGGCAGATTCTTCACCATCTGAGCCACTGCCGTGTCTTAATTGCAGCATGCGGAATCTGTTTTAGTTGTCGCATGCAGACTCTGAGTTGTGGCATATGGGATCTGATTCCTTGACCCGGGATTGAACTCAGGCCCCCTGCATTGGGAGCACAGAGTCTTAGCCACTGGACCACCAGGGAAGTCCCACAGTAGCCATATTTTAAGTGCTTGGTAACAAGGGGCAAATAATGACTGGATACTGCAGACACAAATGTTTACATCATTGCAGAAAGTTGTCCTGGACAGGGCCAGCAGAGAACCTAGAACGGGGGTAGAACTCCATATACTGGTGTCCTTCCAGGTCTGTCCCTCCAAGCAACCACACTGGGGTAAACGCTCAGTGTAACTTCGCGTTTTTGGCTCGGAGTCCGTACCAAGTTGTCATCTATGAGGAATTCCTGCGTCTGACCAAGAATGGTACTCAGCTGCAGAATTTCACCCTGGACAGGAACAGTCTCCTTGTGGACGGTAAGACTCCCTGATCATGGGGGCAGGAGTGAGGGCTTCCAACTTCCTCACATAGGGGCTTTCCTGGGAGTCTGGAGACCTGAGGATGAGTCAGCATTGAACTTTCCCAGGCTGGCAGAGGTGGCACAGTCTTCCAAACTTTACCCATCACTGAGGGAGAAGAAGCAATACCCAGTGGGACACAGGAGACACTTGCCATCTCTCCTGGACAGCATAATGCAGTAGAAGTTTCTTAATGATGGAAATGTCCTATACCTGTGCTGCCCAGAGCATACATCACATGAGACTCCTGAGTATATTTGAAGTATGGTTATTGTGACTGAGGACTTCCCTGATGGCTCAGTTGGTAAAGAATCTGCCTGCAATGCAGAAGACCCTGGTTTGATTCCCAGGTCGGGAAGATCTGCTGGAGAAGGGGTAGGGTAGACTACCTACTCCAGTATTCTTGAACTTCCCTGGTGGCTCAGCTGGTAAAGAATCCACCCGCAATTCAGGAGACCTGGGTTCAATCCCTGGGTTGGGAAGATCCCTTGGAGAAGGAAAAGGCTACCCACTCCCGTATTCTGCCCTGGAGAATTCCATGGACTGTATAGGCCATGGAGTCACAGAGTCAGACACAACTGAGCGACTTTCACTTTCACTTATTGTGACTGGCTTTTATGGTTACTGAATTTTAATAGTACAGAGTACCAGATTTTTTTAAACTTTACTTCATTAAAATTAATTTTAATTTAAAATGGCACTTGTCACTGCTTATATCACACAGCACATCTTAAGAATTTGCCTGGGGAGGAGAGATGGGAAGGAAGATCCAAGAGAGAGGGGGCCATATACATATATTTATGGTTGATTCATTTCGTTGTGAGGCAGAAACTAATACAACATTGTAAAGCAATTTTACTCCAATTAAAAAGAATACTTCAATTAAAATCAGAAATAAGTAAAATTAAAAAGAAAAAAGATTTTGGCTAGGGAGAGGTTGTACAGCAAGGGGGGCCTACAACCCTCCCCCAGTCTGTGCCAATCATTTCTCATATAGTTTATGTTACAGTTGGAAATAATAAGAATAGGCAGTTGAAAACAATGAATTATTTGATGTGAACCAATCCACACTTAGGAGTGGTAATCAGAAGGCTTCCTGGAGGAAATTACAGTCTAGGTGAATCTTGGAAAATAAGTATTAAACTCAGTAAAGGGAAAAGGGAGTGAATGTGTTCATAGGCAGAAGGCTTTTGAGCAGGAATTTATAAATTTAGAGAGAGCCCATGGTCTTGTCAACTCCTATGACCCATTCTCCCCTTCACTAGCATAAGATAGTTCTGTCCATCACCAGTCATCCATCCATTCCCAGAGGTATGATTTGAAATATCACACTCTTGTAGTGTGATTGTGGCTTTGTTATTATGTAGTAAAGTATCCTCATTTTCCAGTGATGCAAACTAAAATGGGGTGAAACATTATGTCGACATGACTTTAATATTTCAATGGAATTATGGGATGAAACAAGTGTGGCAAGTGTTAATAAGTTATACATACGTGCGTGCTTATTAAGTCATGTCAGTCATGTCCGACTCTGTGACTCTGTGGATTATAGCCCACCAGGCTCCTCTATCAATGGGATTCTCCATCCAAGAATACTGGAGTGGGTTGTCGTACCCCTCTCCAGGGGATCTTCCTGACGCAGGAATCAAACCCCCATCACTTCCATCTCCTGCATTGGCAGGCAGGTTCTTTACACTAGCGTTTCCTGGGAAGCCAAATAGTTATACACTAGGTATGATATTGTTTGGTAGCTTAGTGGTAAAGAATCTGTCTGCCAATGGAAGAGACACAGGTTCAATCCCTGGGTGGGGAAGATCCCCTGGAGAAGGAAATGGCAACCCACTCCAGTATTCTTGCCTAGAAAATCCCATGGACTGTTGTCCACCAGGCTTCTCTGTCCATAGGAGCCTGGAGGGCTACAGTCCATGGTATCACAAAGAGTCAGACACGACTTAGTGACTAAACAACAAATAATATTGTTTTAACTGTGTGAAATAAATATTGTTACTTCTAGATGATGGATATTTATGACTTGGTTCTGTTTGTCTGTATATTTGAAAAGTTTTATTTAAAAGGGTAAAACACACTCACATGTATTCTCCATTTCATTCACTTTCAGGGTATTCTCCCAACAGAAATGATGTTGTGACTGAGAATTCTGGTAAGCCTCAAAGATGCTGTAGCCCAGGGTGGAGAGGGAATATTCTGGTTCTCTGCCTCATTGAAAACAGCCACATACCCAGGGTATTGGATGATGATGAAAGTTGGTCAACCCAAGACTGGGATTTCTAAGGCACAGTCAGGGTCGGTGGGCCAGGGGAGCGTGGGGGCAGGGGAAGCAGGGCCCTGGAGGAATGATAGATGGTGTCTCACACCAGGACTTGTCTCCCCAGACCTCCCCTTCTGGGCCATCATCCTCATCTGCCTGGCAGGACTCCTGGTGCTCATCATGGGCCTGATCAGCTTTTTCCTGGTAAGCAAGGAGGTGTTGTTCTCTTACTATCAGGTTGTAAGAGTTTTTTATATATTAGAAGGATATGTCCTCTGCGGGGATGTGTTTTGCAGATATTTTCTCTTAGTCTGTGAGGGGTTTGCCTTTTCCTTTTCTTAACAACATTTGTCATTGGGGAAATGTAAATGAAAGTTATAATGAGATACCATTATGCATGAGAAGGGTTAAAAGCAAAATGACGTTAACAAGTGTCAGTGAAGATATGAAGCAGCTGGAACTCTCCTATAGTGCTGGTGGAAGATAGCTTGGCTGCATCTTTAAAAGTTACATTGGGTGCTCTGTGGTGACCTAAATGGGAAAGTGAAAGTGTTAGTTGCTTCAGTCGTGTCCCACTCTTTGTGACCCCATGGACTGTAGCCCCGCCAAGCTCCTCTGTCCATGGAATTCTCCAGGCAAGAATACTGGAGTGGGTTGCCATTCCCTTCTCCACTAAATGGGAAGGAAATCTAAAAAATGTATAAATGTATAAAATATGTATACATGTAGTTGATTCACTTTGCTCATGCCTGAAAGTAACATAGCACTGTAGAGCAATTACAATAAAAATAAGTAAATGTCACATTGGGGTTAGTAGTCACACAGTATTACATATAGAATGGATAAACAACAAAATCCTACTTTTTAACACAAGGAACTATATCCAGTATCCCAGGATAAACCATAATATAAAAAAGAATATTTTTAAAGTATATATGTGTGTATAACTAAGTCACTTTGCTACAGCAGAAACAAACACAACATTGTAAATCAACTATACTTCAATTAAAAATAAATTTTCAAAGTTGCATATGTCTGTGCAACCGTTCCCTCCTAGGAATTTGTCTAAGAGAAATTAAAACACATATCTATACAAAGACTTGTACACAAATGTTCATAATAATATTTGCACTGCTGCTGCTGCTAAGTCACCTCAGTCGTGTCCGACTCTGTGTGACCCCATAGACGGCAGCCCACCAGGCTGCCCCGTCCCTGGGATTCTCCAGGCAAGAACACTGGAGTGGGTTGCCATTTCCTTCTCCAATGCGTGAAAGTGAAGTCGCTCAGTCATGTCCGACCCTTAGCGACCCCATGGACTGCAGCCTACCAGGCTCCTCCGTCCATGGGATTTTCCAGGCAAGAGTACTGGAGTGGGGTGCTAGCCAAAAACTAAAAAACAAACCAAGAAGTCCATCAATAAGTGAATGGGTAAACAAAGTGTGGTATATTCACACAATTCAATACTATTTAGCAATAATACTGGATTATTAACATATACAATGATGAATCTCAAAATAATTTGAATTTGAATATGCTGAATGAAAGAAGTTAGATGAAAAAGAATACTTATTGTAGGATTCCATTTATAAGCAAACTCTGGAAAATACTAATTAATCTCTGAGGATAGAAATCAGATCAGTGGTTGTCTGGGAATAAGAATGTGTTTGTAAATAGCAGGGGAGGAAGAATTACAAAAGAACATGAGGGAAAATGGGGGAATAATGAGCATTCCTAATTTTGATTACAGGGAATGGTTCAATAAGTTTATAATCCAAACTTATCAAATCATTCACTTTAAATGTATGCAGTTTACCTACAAATAGGATCCTTCTCAGGGCCTCCATTATCTTATATATCCCAGTCTAGTAACATTATTTGTTCTCCAAAGGTTTCAAATAGGCATTTTTTCATTCTATCTAAGTTTTCTACCTATCTTTATAAGAAATTTAGTCCAAATTACTCAATGATGTATTACTAGAAGCTGGAGTCTATATGCTAAGTAGCTTCAGTCGTGTCGGACTCTGTACGACCCCATAGACGGCAGCCCACCAGGCTCCCCCGTCCCTGGGATTCTCTAGGCAAGAACACTGGAGTGGGTTGCCATTTCCTTCTCCAGTGCATGACAGTGAAAAGTGAAAGCAGCCCATCAGGCTCCTCCATCCATGGGATTTTCCAGGCAAGAGTACTGGAGTGGGGTGCCATCACCTTCTCTGGAGTCTATACAGTCTTTACAATAATAGAAAATATTGGATAATACAATTTTTCATAATAATGTAAAAGCTTACATGATTTTGTTCAAAAGCTAAAATATTCAGCATTTTTATTTTCTTTAGTAAAGTGAGTTGATTAAAAAAGTAATGCTGCAGGACTTTTCCTGGTCTGGTGGTTAGGAATCCGCCTGCCAATGCAGGGGACATGGGTCCAACCCCTGGTCAGGGAAGATCCCAGATGCCGCAGAGCAACTAAGCCCATGTACCACAACTACTCAGTCTGTGCTCTAGAGCTCAAGAGCTTCAACGATAAGCCACCACAATGAGAAGCCCATGCACTGCAATTAGAGAGCAGCCCTAACTCCCACTCACCGCAACTAGAGAAATCCCATGCACAGTAACAAAGACCACAGTAACAAAGCACAGCCATAAATAAATAATTTTTCAAAGTACTGTCACATATTACTAAATGATCAGAGTGTGAAAAAGGTACAGGAAATTTTTAAAGACAGTATTAATATTACTAAAACTGACTGATAAAATAACTAATATATAGACAACCAGTATTTGTTAACAATTATGGTCCAATAAGGGGCTTCCTTGTAGCTCAGTCAGTAAAGAATCTGCCCACAATGCAGGAGACTGAGGCTCGATCCCTGGGTCAGGAAGATCCCCTGGAGAAGGAAATGGCAACCCACTCCAGTATTCTTGCCTGGAGAATACCACGGACTGAGCAGTCTGGCAGGCTACAGTCCATGGGGTCGCAAGAGTCAGACACGACTTAGCAGCTAGACCACCATGATCCAATAATTTAAAATGTATATATATATATAACTTGGAATATATATTCCTTCTGTTATTTGATTCCAAATTTACAAGCAGATGCTGAAAGCTAATGAACCCACCATGCACATTACTGATCACATTTCAAGTAAATGGCAAAAAAAAAAAACCCACTACATACTCTCATTCTTTGAAAGATGTCTAATTCTAATAAACTTTAAACATTTTTTAAAAATATGTGCAGTTTACTGTATATCAGTTAAGCTGGGGTTAGGGGAAGGAGACAAGATATGAAGAGGATATCAGAAAAAAGAAACAAAAAACCAAATTTTTTTAAAAGATAAAAAAATGAAGGGGCTGTCAGAGAGAAAATGGTAGGAAAAAATGGAGAGTTCAAGGGAAGAAAGAAGAAAAAGAGGTGAAAGAGGGGAAAAGGAGAGGCTGAGAGAAAATTAAGAGAAAACGAGGAGAGAGACACACAGGCACAGCAGGTGTCTGTGGTTGCGGCCGTGTCCTTCACCTGTAGCCTCCCACAGTTGGCTAGATGACTGGTCCATTCTGAGCCCTCTGTTCACCCTCGCAGGTCAGAGCCCACCAGCGGAAGAAGGAGGCAGACTATGAGGTTCAGCAGCTACAGCCCGATAGCATGGGCTACTACCTGCCACACCTGGACCTGAGGAAGCTGCAGTGAGACCTGCGCAAGTCCCCTTTTCCCAGACAGGTTCCAGAGGAGGTTGGCTGGAACAGAAGTAAACCACGTTGGTCGGACACAACCTCCAGGCCTTTCTTGGCTTGGCCCCCACCTGGTTCACAGTGGACTGAGAGAAAAGGTCTCCCCTTCGTTGTGCTGAAGACAACTGCAACTTCTGTCTGATGGGTTCACACCCTCAGGGACACCAGGATTGGTGAAATAGGCACAGATGTGGCTAAAGAACAAAATTGACATCCCACTTAAGTGAGGTTTACCTTCCTAGTCACCCCCTGAACACCTCTCTCCTTGACTCCTGGGCAGCCATCACCCCATCTCTATTCCTCCATGTTCTGCACCCCCTTCCCCGAAGCCCTGGCAGTCTCAAGTTCCGTGTGAACTACTTTATTCTCTGAGGTTCAGATTCACCAGGATGTTCACTGACTCCTTTCCTTCATCACAGGTCCTCTAAGGTAGGAAATAGACTAAGAGGAATGAGTGGGTCAGCCATGATTCTGCAGTCAGCCCTGGGTCTTGGTGTCTGGGAAGACTGAATCCCAGAGTGGCAGCAAACTCTAGAGAGATAGAGTCTACTTCGAATTTAAAGATGAATAAAACTCAGGGGAAAGATCTGAGAGAAAAAATAAAGACAGTCCCTTTTTTCATTTTTTTCTGCACTGAATCTAACTGAATGGTTAAAGCAGAGACTCCCCAACATGCAGCTCAAAGCATCCCAGGCATGATGCTAATACTGTAGATTCTCTGTTACTGTTTAATACCTCACTCTCAGAAACTGTAAATCCCAGGCTTGCCTGGTGGTCCAGTGACTAGGACTACATGCTCTCAGTGCAGAAGGCCCAGGTTCGATCCCTGGTCCAGGAACTAAGATCCTGCATGCTCTATAGCACAGCCAAAAAACAAACAAAAAAACCCCACATGATTTAACCTCTGGGTATTAAGAACAATTAAGAAATTAGCTACATGACCAAAATTAAAACTAAAAAAAAAAAAGAAAAATTTCCTGGCAGAAAAAACACCTGGATTCATATGCACATAATCTTGACTCATAAAATATAGTGAACAAAGGAAGAAAATTAGAAAGTTTACCTGAAAATTGATAATTATAATGGGTCATTTTCATATAACCTCTCAAGAAATTAAAAACACAGTGTTTATTAGCACATGATGGTTTAGAGAATAGTTAATAAAATGTTTCTATGAAACAACTACCAAAGCATTCCTGTGGCAAAAAACCTCACATACTTCTTACATACAAACATAATTTAAAACATAGTGAGAGATTATAGTCAACTACAAGAACAGGACACACCAACACAAGGAAGGAGTTTATTTTCAGAAATAAATAAAAGATCAGGCAAAGGCAGCCAAAACAAACTCCCTTGTTTTTTTACTGCACCACTGTAGATGTCATGGTGAATCAGGAAAACACACTCGCTAGCACCATTAACAGCATAAGGTGTTTGTTAAACACTTTAGACTTTAAATGGATATAGTCTAGAGAAAAGGGGAATCAGACAATACTCCCAAACAGTAAAATCCAAAGTAGCTTCTTGGTGGACACAAGAGGCCGGACAGAAAAATCCCAACTCCGATGGATCTTTGATGTGGATCTCAGGAAGACATCATGGAAACCTACAGCTCTACAAAAATGGAAACCAAACACTGGTGGTGGTTTTGAGGTACTCTTGATTGGAAGGTCAAAGAATCCAAAATGATGGGCTAAAGATAGTATCCTTAAGTGAAAGTCACTCAGTTGTGTCCAACTGTATGTGACCCCATGGATAGTATCCTTAAGTGAAAGTCACTCAGTTGTGTCCAACTGTATGTGACCCCATGGACTATAGAGTCTATGGAATTCTCCAGGCCAGAATACTGGAGTGGGTATCCGTTCCCTTCTCTAAGGGATCTTCCCAACCCAGAGATTGAACCCAGGTCTCCCGCATTGCGGGTGGACTCTTTACCGGCTGAGCCACAAGGGAAGCCCATATATAGGCGTCTCTCTTCATGTATGGTGCCTCCAAACTCTGACTAATGCCTTGTTTGCTTCTGCTTTCCAAATCCCAGGCAAGTAAGGCTATCAGTGAATTCTAACATAGAACCATAAATAGGATGGATGCTAGAAAATTTTGTTTCTAATATTACACAGAGAATCAGATATCTGTCCCATCACAGGTCTCTCTTCTCAAAATCTATTCACCAAATACCAGTCAGAGGAAGGACAACAAGCAAAGGTCCAAATATAAAAACAATTATTCACATGAAAGTCTCAAAAAAGGAGCTTTGTTGTTAAAGATAAAACACAGAAAACAGACTATAAAGACATCCAGAAATTGTCCAGAATCCAGATATCCTGTAGGAATATCCCAACAAATGACCACATTTTCCAGTTGCTTCTTAATACAGAATAAAATTATAAAAAATGAAACCTGACTACACATGCATCAGATATGCATTTCAATTCACCCATGGATCCAATAGACTTTCAGATGGAGAGAGAAAATATTAACTGATTCAAAGGAAAAGCACTACTTTTTAATCTCATGTACTACTATTGGCTGGCTTCCCGGGTGGCCCAGTGGTAAAGAATGCACCTGCCAGTGCAGGAGTCACAGGAGACACAGGTTCGATTGCTGGGTCGGGAAGATCCCCTGGAGCAACACACTCCAGTATTCCTGCCTAGGAAATTCCAAGGACAGAAGAGCCTAGTGGGCTACAGTCGCAAAGAATTGGACATGAATGAGGAACTGAACAACTACTGTTGAAAGATGACTTGCAGAATTATATAACCCCAATACTCATGTATAAAACTAACTAGTAGAAACTCACACTCTAGTGATGTAATTTAAGAAAGAGGCTTGATAAACCCAATATATTTACAGCCTGTTAAAAAAATTCTTTTGTGGTTGAAAGTTTTCTGGAACATTCAGTTCAGTTCAGTTCAGTTGCTCAGTCGTGTCCAACTCTTTGTGACCCCACGAACTGCAGCACACCAGGCCTCCCTGTCCATCACCAACTCCCGGAGTTCACCCAAATCCATGTCCATTGAGTCAGTGATGCCATCCAGCCATCTCATCCTCTGTCATCCCCTTCTCCTCCTGCCCTCAATCTTTCCCAGCATCAGGGCCTTTTCCAATGAGTCAGCTCTTCGCATCAGGTGGCCAAAGTATTGGAGTTTCAGCTTCAACATCAGTCCTTCCAATGAACACCAGGACTGATCTCCTTTAGAATGGACTGGTTGGATCTCCTTGCAGTCCAAGGGACTCCTGAGAGTCTTCTCCAACATCACAGTTCAAAAGCATCGATTCTTTGGCACTCTGGAACATTATACCCAGATTAATTTTCATCAAGCTATGAGTTCTCATGTTACTCACATTTGTAATTATTTATGGTAGGAGTTTTAACATTTAACTATGAAGACCAACTGAAGTCTTTCCCACACTCTTTACAGTCAAAAGGTTTTACCCCATGAGGTGAGTCCTTTCATGCCTTCGGAAGGAAGCGGGATGATTGAAGGTTTTCCCGCATTCTTTGCATTCATAGGGTTTCTCTCCAGTGTGAGTTCTCTCATGTCTTCGAAAACTCTGATGCCACCTGTAAGTTTTTCCACATTCTGTACATGCATAGCGTTTCTCTCCTGTGTGAGTCCTTTCATGGTTTTGTAAGGAACTGTATCCTCTGTAGGCTTTACCTCATAGTTTACATCCATAGGGTTTTTCTCTAGTGTGAGTTCTTTCACATGTTCAAAGATAACTGGGACACCTGAACACTTTATGACATTTTTTATATTCGTAGGGTTTTTCTCCAGTGTGATTGCTCTCATGTCTTTGAAAACTTTGACAACATCCAAGGGCCTTTCCATTGTTTACATTCGTAGAATATGAATTCTTCTGTGCATTTCTAAGGAAGTATAACCTCTGCAGGTTTTTCCACACTGGTTACATTCATAGAGTTTCTCTCCAGTGTGTGTTCTTTCATGTATTCAAAGTGAGGTTGAACAGCTAAAAGCTCCTCCACACTCCCTATATTCATAGGGTTCCTCTCCAGTGTGGGTTTTCATGTTTTTGAAAGGAGGGGTAACACTTGAAGGTTTTGCCACACCGTTTACATTCATAAGTCTCTCTCCAGTGTGACTTCTTTGGTGTATTTGAAATGAACTGGGGGAAATAGATGAAAAGTTGTTGTTGAACAAAAAAAGACACCGGGATTTTTGGCCCCCAGAGAAGAATTTAATCCAGGGCCAGAGATGAGGCTTGATCACTCAGAGCTTTGTGTAATAAAGTTTTATTAAAGTATAAAGGAGATAGAGAAAGCTTCTGACATAGGCATCAGAAGGGGAGTACCCCCCTGTTAGTCTTCAGCTGGATGTTATATAGTCACTAGCAGTCTGTTCGGAGAAGGCAATGCACCCCACTCCAGTACTCTTGCCTGGAAAATCCCCTGGACAGAGGAGCCTGGTAGGCTGCAGTCCATGGGGTTGCTAAGAGTCAGACACAACTGAGCGACTTCACTTTCACTTTTCATTTTCGTACACTGGAGAAGGAAATGGCAACCCACTCCAGTGTTCTTGCCTGGAGAATCCCAGGGATGGGGAAGCCTGGTGGGCTGCTGTCTATGGGGTCGCACAGAGTCGAACATGACTGAAGCGACTTAGCAGCAGCAGCAGCAGCAGCAGCAGCAGCAGCAGCAGTCTGTTAATGAAAGAAAGGAATGTCTTAAAACTCAGAATGGCACCAGGCCCCTCACCCATAAGATGCATTTGGGGATAATCTTGGCACCAAATGGTTCATCCTGAGCCATAAAATGATTAACTTGAATCTTGTAGAAGGACAGATTACCATACAAATAGTTTCACTTACATAGATTAGGGTAACAATATCTGAGTATAGCATACTGGTTTGTCAAGTAGGTTCTGACCCATTAGGCAGGATTGACTTGAAGACAAGAGTTTGGGGTAAATGCATAGCACATTAGCATAGCTTAAGACAAACATTTCCATTAAAAATGCATTGGTTATCTCAAGGTTTGAGAATAGTTAACTTCAGGTGAAACCAGGTGTCATTATGGCAACACAGTATTTTAAGAGAAACCTTTTAAATGTGTATAAAAAAGGGGAAAAAAATCGCTAGTTTGTTTCCTCCTGCCACTTAAGAGGGATAAAAATGTCTGACACTTGCAGGTATTTCCTCCCTTTGGAGACCCCTGGCCTTCTTGCCTGTTACCCTCTCAGTAACACTTCCCACACTGCTTACACTTATAAGGTCCAACTCCAGTGTGAGTGATCAAGTGCGCGTGAAGGCTTGCAACAGCTCTAAAGGCTTTTCCACATTCCTTACATTCATGAGGTTTTTCCCCAGTATGAATTCTTTGATGTTTCCGAAAAGAACTGGGACAACTGAAGGCATTACCACATGTTTTTCATTGGTAGGGTTTTTCTCCATTGTGATTTCTTTTATGTATTTGGAAACTTGTGTTAGAACTGAGTCTTACCACATGACTAACATTCATAGGATTTCTCTCCTGTGTGAACTCTTGTGTTTTGAAGGAGGGGTAATATCTGGAGGTTCTACCACATTGTTTACAGTCATAAGGTTTCTTTCTGGTATGAGTCTTTTCCTGTATTCAGAGTGAACTGAGACAACTGAATGCTTTACTGCATTTTCTACATTCATAGAATTTTTCTCCTGTGTGAGTCCTCTTTTGTGTTCGGAAAGCTTGATAATATCTATAGGCTTTTCCACAATGTTGACATTCATAAGATTTCTCCCCAGTGTGGGTTCTTTCATGTATCTGAAGTGAAGCTGAAGAACTATAAGTTTTCCCACAGCCTTTACACTTATAAGAGGCAAAGTTCTGAGCCATATGAAGGCTTTCCTACATTTCTTACATTTATAGGTTTTTTTCTCCACTGTAACTTATTTTAATGTTTTTCAAAACACTGCAGGTAACTAAAGGCTTTCCCACATACATTGCATTTATTCTCTCCATTTTCCTGATACTCATATGGCTTGTGTCCAATGTGACTTCTGGTGGACCTGTTATGGGAGGAATGATGCATGAGGTCTTTTCCACATACTTTGCGTCCTCGTGGTCTTACTCTGATAAGAGTTTTCTTGTTCGGATTGTGATTTGGAATAAGGTTGACGTTTTCTCCACAGGGACTATCTTCTTTACCTTCACAGATTCTCTCTGCCTTCTGACTTCTGCAAAAAAAAAACAAGAAGGAAGTATTAATGATCTCTTTGTTAATGACTTCATATTTATTTAAAATGCTTCAGCTACACTTTTACAATTTATAGCAAAAGCATAGGTTTTTTCCTATCACGTGTGAATTGTTCGAAATTGAATATACCGAGTACTCTACAAGAGGACTCACCAAAATGGTGATATTTATATATAGGGCTTATTAATATTGTTTCCAAGTGAACTATTTTGCAAACACTGAACATTATATCATATATAAGAAAGTAATTTGGTGAAAATTTTTAGAAGCAATACATTTGAAGCATGGGTTACCTTGTTTCTTTTTAAAATCTGGTACAATAACATAATTCTCATGTGAAATACTGCTTTCTCCTGTGAATGCCACTCACCTTAGTTTTCTCCCCTGATTTCTGTACTGATTTTCAGTGTCATGATCTTCCCATGTTGTTCCTAAAATACACATAAAAATTATTCCAAAGTATTAGAAGTTATAGAAAAATCAGTAGACTCTAGTTCTACAATAAGCTGTGACAACACCTAATTTATTTACCAATGTCCTCCCTTTACACGTTCCACCTCTTAGAAAAATACTGATGGGCAGAAAACTTGTCCTTTGACAAGGTGAAGGTCAGTTGTCATCCTTACCTACTGAGGCCAGGTTCCTAAATGTTTCCCCCATCACATCTCTGTAGAGTTTCTTCTGTGAAAAATCCAGTAAAGCCCACTCTTCCAGGGTGAAGTTCACAGTCACATCCTCAAAGACCACTGAGTCCTAAAACATCCCAAATATGTGTACAATAGGATGAGTGAGACTGACAGCCCTGTACATCCATACTGTACTTATAGGAGGGTTACTTATGACTCTGTTATTTCCCATTTATTTTTTGACTTGTTCATCAGAAACTCTCTGTCCACGCTTGCTTCTTCATAAGTTTAACAGCATCATAAACATGTGAAAACTACTTACATTGTTTTACTGTGATCACATTACAAGTCTGTTTTATTTATTTTTGCCTACACTAAGGCGATGGCACCCCACTCCAGTACTCTTGCCTGGAAAATCCCATGGATGGAGGAGCTTGGAAGGCTGCAGACCATGGGGTCGCGAAGAGTCGGACACGACTGAGCGACTTCACTTTCACTTTTCCCTTTCATGCATTGGAGAAGGAAATGGCAACCCACTCCAGTGTTCTTGCCTGGAGAATCCCAGGGACGGGGGAGCCTGATGGGCCGCCGTCTATGGGGTCACACAGAGTCGGACACAACTGAAGCGACTTAGCAGCAGCAGCAGCAAGTCTTCGTTGCTGTGTGGGCTTTTCTCTAGCTGTGGCAAGTGGGGGCTGCTCTCTAGTTGCAGTGCTCGGGCTTCTCACCGCTGTGGCTTCTCTTGTGGAGCCCCATTTCTAGGGCCATGGGCTTCAGTAGTTGCTGCACACGGGCTCAGCAGTGGTGGCACATGGGCTTATCTGCTCCGAGGCATGTGGGATCTTCCCGCATCAGAGATCAAACTTGTGTCTCCTGCTTTGGCAGCCGGATTCTTTACCGCTGAGCCACCAGGGAAGCCCCGCATTACAAATCTATTGCTATGTAGTGGCAGGGTCCACAGTATGTTGAGAAATGGCAGAAATGCTATACAAATGAAACAAATAATATCAATTCAAGATCACCCACTTCTTGAGAGAAAAACTCCTTCCTCTCCTTCTTTACTACCCACCATTTATACATTCCATGAGAGAGGCTCAAGTCTGCATGAGGGTAAAATGAATAAAAGCATAGCGTTCTATTCCCATCTCCAAATATGAGAGTTCAGGAGGCCTGTGGCATCCAACTTTTAACAAGATCCAGCTGGCCATTTTGTCCTAAAGTATTCCAAGCCCTTAGAAGTAATCAGATGCTGCCAACTTAGAATGAAAATATTCTTGCAGAAAAGCACAGCTTCTACTTTGTGTAATATTTATCACAAACCCAGTTCTTTCTTTTTCTCTCTGTTCAAGTTGACAGGTTAGAAAGTTATTTGTAACTTCAAGCTCAGACATGAGGAAGAAGGCATAAAAACTTAAGATTATAAACTCCCTATGTTTGTGTACATCAAGACTGTTTGCAGCCAATTTTTGGTACACACACACAGAGATAACAACATACCAAAAAAGTGTTTTCCTATAGAACCACAACAATCTCTCCTGGGGCCTGCTGACACTTTTTCAAAAGTCAGTGAGACTCCCCTGGTGGTCCAGTGGTTGAGAGTCTGTCTTCCAATGCAAGGGATGCGGGTTCAATCCCTGGTCAGGGAACTAGGATCCCACATGCTGCAAAGCAACTGGGCTCACACTGTAACTACTGAGCCTGTGTACTCCGGAGCCCAAACACCACAAGAGAGCCCATTCACGGCAACAAAGTGTCCCACATGACTCAACAAGGGCCTCTCATGCTGCATCTGAGACCCGATGCAGCCAAATTTTTTTTTAAGTTAAGAAGCTGAAGATTGCAAGGGAGCTTCTTCTAGTCCATAATGGTCAGATGGTGGATTTGTCTGTGATACATCATATAAAGGTGTCAGCAGTACTTTCCTCCAAAAGAACAAAAAATCATTTTCCATTCAGGAGGAAGTTGTTTCCTGAGTAGCCACTCTAGAGGCTGCCCTCCTACATACAGTTACATCCAAGCTCCCCTAGGGAGTAAAGAAGCATGACAGCTCAATCCCTGGGCTTCCCTGATGGCTCAGTGGTAAAGAATCCACCTGCAATGCAGGAGACATAGGAGACTTGGATTCAAACCCTGGGTCAGGAAAATCCCCTGGAGAAGGAAATGGCAACCCACTCCAGTATTCTTGCCTGGAAATCCCATGGACAGAGGAGGCTGGCAGGCTACAGTCCACCAGGTCACAAAGAGTTGGACACGACTGAGTGACTAAATGCAACACAGCAGCTAAATCCCTGAGCACAGGAATTCCTCAGCTGATGATATCACATGCTCCCAATAGACTATGAAAAGGTTTACTCCTCCAAAACAGGAATCTCCACATACTATGGAGTAACTAAGCCCGTGAGCCACAACTATGGAAGCCCATGCACCTAGATCCCATGCTCTGAAACGAGAGAAGCCACCACAGTGAGAAGCCTGTGCACTGCAATTAGAGAGCTGGTTCTCTGGTTCTCTGGCATGATTAATAAAACTGATAAATATCTTGTGATCATTACTAAGATAAGAGAGAGGACTTCTCAGGTGGTCCAGTAGGTTAAGAATCTGCCTGCCAATGCAAGGGACACAGGTTTGATCCCTGGTCTGGGAAGATTCCACATGCCACAGAGTAACTAAGCCCCTGCACCACAATTTCTGAAGCCTACGCACCCTTGAGCCTGTGCTCCACAACAAGAGAAGGCACTGCAATGAGAAGCCTGACCACTGCAACTAGACAGTAACCCCCATTTGCTACAACCACTTATGCAGCAATGTAGACCCGGTGCAGCCAAAAATAAATACATAAAATTTAAAAAAGAGAGACAGAAATTATAATGTAAGGCATCATGGGTAACCAGGAGGTATATGAGGTAGGTACTGAAGGCCCTGTGGTGTGCCTTTTGTAAGGCAAATTAAACAGTCTAGAGCCTTCTGTAGTAGGGGATTTCAGTTCAAGGTGGCCCAATTTGCAAGTAACAGCATATGCGCTCCAATAAACTTGTAAACAAAGGATTTGTTGCCTCCAAAACACCGAAGAAATCTAGACAGTGTTGTGTGTGCTGAGAGGGACTACTGCTATTTCTTCATGGTATCAGGAAGGAGGAAGCCTTCTGTTTATTTATTTTTTTAATGCATCCATTAAAGGATGTCCAATGGCACCCCACTCCAGTACTCTTGCCTAGAAAATCCCATGGATGGAGGAGCCTGATAGGCTGCAGTCCATGGGGTCACTGAGGGTCGGACACAACTGAGCGACTTCCCTTTCACTTTTCACTTTCATGCATTGGAGAAGGAAATGGCAACCCACACCAGTGTTCTTGCCTGGAGAATCCCAGGGACAGGGGAGCCTGGTGGGCTGCTGTCCATGGGGTCACACAGTTGGACACGACTGAAGCAACTTAGCAGCAGCAGCAGGCCTCATATGTTTGTCTGTTTGTTTTTCTGGAGGAAGGAGCCCATAAATATTACCTATGGTCAGAAACCTGTCTGATTATCTGGCACTGCTGGTTATAAGAAAATAAAAAATGTCAATATAAGTGAAGTTGCTTGAGGAAAGGCCTCATATGTTTGAAGCAATGCCCATCCACTTTTTTAAAACCCTCCTTTTTCAATATCGTATGTCCTAAATGTCAAATGAACTTCCTCAGAAGGGATGTCATTAATGGCACGGCACCCCTCTGCTCATGGCCCAAAGTGGATCCAGCACAGACCCTACCCGCTGAGGCTGCGTGCTGTGGCAATGGTGCTGAGGTTCCCCCAGGGTAACCAAGTAAAGCTATCCATGTCCCTTCAGAGGAGAAGGCCAAATGCAGATGAGGGGCTGCTGAAATAGACACTGAACAGAACAGACTTAGCCAAATCTGTGAAAGCAGAATGTTCAGCAGCTGTTGAGTGGATGGAGTCAGTCATTTCCACAACGTTGGAGACTGGGAATAAGGGGTTTACTTGGTAGGACAACAGCCTCAAGACCATGGCATTCCGCTGTGAGGTGTCTGTAATTCTTTCTAGGCTTAAGAACAGGTCAAATGAGGCTGTTCAAAGTAGAAGCACTGGGGATAATTGCAAATTTATATAATCCCAAAATTAAAGGTTTCTAACAACAGTTTTCAATCCTCAAAGGCCCTTTTTAACTTGTACTGGACCATACCACTAATTTAACTAAGGCATAAGGACCATGGAATTTCATTTTGTGAAGGCAATTTGGAAGTAGCAAGAACTTAATTTGTATGATTTACTGGTTCAGAGCTTTCCTGCTCACTACTGGATATTTTACAACAATGGGCGCTGTGATCATAAGGACAGGCAGAGTTCTAAAGTATACCAATATGTCCTCTATATTATATTCAGCAATTCCTCTAAGATCATGCAGTATAAATTTAAATAGAGCAAATACAAGACTTTGCAGTGAGTAACTGTAGGAAGGTTTGTAAATTCTTTCATTATGGAAGACAGTAACACCGATTCTAAACCTAAGTTGTCGGGACTTGCCTGGTGGTCCAGTGGTTAAGACTGCGATCCCAATGCAGGGGTATGGGTTTGAGCCCTGGTTGGGGAACTAAGATCCTGCAGGCTGCAGCTAAAAAACATAATAAAACCAACCAAAGGAAACAAACAAAAAAAAACCCTACATTCTGAGGTCCAAAAGGCAAGGACTGTCTTTTTTATCTGTTTAGCTATGTAAATTCTTACTTAAAAGAAATCTGTTTGGCTATGCAGGGTCTTTGTTGTGGCATTCAGGATCTAGTTCTCTGACCAGGGGTCAAACCCAGCCCACCCCTCCCCAATACACACACACACACACACACACACACATTGGGAGCGCAGTCTTAACCACTGTGCCACCAGGGAAACTCCTGTAAATTCTTTTAGTGCGTTTTGTATTTCCAATTGGAAAATTCTGGACCTTTTCCAGTATCTTTTTCCTTTTGTTCCTTCTCTCCTGTTCTTCCCTAGATTACAATTTAACACACTATTGACTGGAGAAGTATTAATGCCACAAGTGTTAGTTTCTGTAAGAATACCCTAGTCAATAATGTGTTGTGCTGTGTGTGCGCTGTACTTAGTTGCTCAGTAGTGTCTGACGCTTTTCGACCCAATGGACTACAGCCTGCTGGGCTCGCCTGTCCATGGGGATTCTCCAAGCAAGAATACTAGAGTGGGTTCCCATGCCCTCCTCCAGGGGATCTTCCCAACCCAGGAATCAAACCCAGGTCTCCCGCATTGCAGGCAGATTCTTTACCAGCTGAGGTACCAGGGAAGCCCCAATAATGTGTTAAGTCACAAGATATACTTAGAAAAGAGCGTGTCCTCTCTACCCTGGCATTCATAAATGTTTGCTTCCAGAGAGGTGCACACTAGTGTCACTGGGATCAGAGACCTCCTCCACGATAACTGGTTATTTTATAGAATTTAAGCACCCCAGGCTTAAACAGGTTTGAACTAATGCCTTTGCTGTGTATGTGTTTTGTCCCCCTAACTCAGAGGGTCAGGAGCTTTGTTGCAGTAGAGGCAGGGGCAGCAGCAGAGACACCTAAAGGTCCTAGTGAAGGGCTTTCCCAGTGGCTCACAGATAAAGAATCTGCCTGCAAAGCAGGAGTCACGGGAGATGCAGGTACGATTCCTGGCTCAGGAGGATTCCCTGGAGGAGGAAATGGCAACCCACTCCAGTATTCTTGTCTGGAGAATCTCATGGACAGAGGAGCCTAGCGGGGTACAGTCCATGAGGTCACAAAGAATCGGACAGGAGAGTGACTGTGACTGACTTGACTGACTGAGCCCTCTGCTACTAGGCGTGGGCTCAGCCTGCCACCTAGTGGCCGCTTTTTCCGAATGCTTTTTCTCTGAAATAACTGTTCTTCAAGCAGTGACCATCTGAAGGGCTCACCTCCTTCACAGGGTGTAATCAGGCTTTTCTTCTCCTAAGAGCAGGCAATCCCAGCCTCAATTACATTTTTACTTAAAGACACAGGCAGGTTCCAGCCAACACATCGACTGAGCACTATTTTAACAAAGACCTAATTCCCATACTCCTACTCAGAAAAGATAAGGAATTCCCAAAACTTCCAACTCGGTGTCCTCTGTATATAGAACTCAGGCTTGGTGGGGTCAACCATGCTACACAGGGGCAGCCAGCACAGGGCATAGGAAAAGCTCCCCAGCAAACAGCAGCTCACAAAGCAAGAGCCTCCAGGCTTTCTTATCAGCCTGTCCGGGTAAGAAAGAAAGTGAAGTCGCTCAGTCGTGTCCGACTCTTTGTGACCCCATGGACTGTAGCCTATCAGGCTCCTCCGTCCATGGGATTTTCCAGGCAAGAGTGCTGGAGTGGATTGCCACTTCCTTCTCCAGGGGATCTTCCCGACCCAGGAATCAAACCCGGGTCTCCCGCACTGCAGGCAGACGCTTTACCGTCTGAGCCAGCAGGGAAGCCACTAGGATAAAAGGGAGGGATGAGGCTTAACTTTTAGTACTAGAAAGAAAGAAAGTGAAGTCACTCAGTCGTGTCCGACTCTTTGTGACCCCATGGACTGTAGCCTACCAGGCTCCTCCATCCATTTGATTTTCCAGGCAAGAATACTAGGCAAACATCAAATATGTGAACCCCTGACAGCTCATTATGAGAACAAACCCAGTAAGCATTCGCATTGGTTTGTTTTTATACAAGGAAACACTAACAAAATGAAATCAGGAAGTAATCAAAACTGCTTATTTCAAAGGGTTATTCACTCAGTTGTCTCCAACTCTTTGCGACCCCGTGGACTGTAGCCCATCAGGATCCTCTGTCCATGGAATTCTCCAGGTAAGAATACTGGAGTGGGTTGCCATTTCTTACTCCAGGGTGGCTGAAATACGAGCAAAATAGAGCAGGATATGTAGGTTAGTTTCCTATCTTCAGTTCAGTTCAGTTCAGTCACTGAGTTGTGTCCGACTCTTTGCATCCACATGGACTGCAGCATGCCAGGCCTCCCTGTCCATCACGAACTCCTGGAGTTTACTTATTGCATTGAGTCGGTGATGCCATCCAACCATATCATCCTCTGTCATCCCCTTCTCCTCCCGCCTTCAATCTTTCCCAGCATCAGGCTCTTTTCCAATGAGTCAGTTCTTCGCATCAGGTAGCCAAAGTACTGGAGTTTCAGTTTCAGCATCAGTCCTTCCAATGAATAATCAGGACTGATTTCCTCTAGGATGGACTGGTTGAATCTCCTTGCAGCCCAAGGGACTCTCAAGAGTCTTCTCCAACACCACAAGTTTCCTATATTAGGAATTTTTTTAAAAATTGGTTTTTGATTCAACCTTCCCATGCATTACTTAGTGAAAATAAGAAGAGAAACTTACATATGCTGTATTTTTCTACAATTAATCATTATTTTTAATTAGCTTTTGCTTTTTATTTTAATTTTTTTAATATTTATTTATTTGGCTGCACTGTGTCTTAGTCATGCATGTACGATCTAGTTCCCTGACCTGGGCTCGAACCCAGGCCCCCTACATTGGGAACTCAAAGTCTTAGCCCCTGGATTACTAAGGAAGTCCCTAGTTTTTGCTTTTTGAAATTAAACTTTTCTACATAGGAAATCACTTCAAGATTTAATCCTTTAAATATTTAACAGATATAAAACCACAGACCATAAAAAATTTTACAAATTCCTTTCTAACAAAAACAACAAGGGGAAAACAAACAAACAAAAAAAGGCTTCTATCAACTGCCCCCAACTTATGATGCTTTAACTTATAATTTTTCAACTTTACAATGGTATGAAAGCAATATGAATTAAGTAGAAATCATACTTTGAAGTTTGAATTTTGATCTTTTCCCAGGACAGCGATATGTTTTATGACGTGCACTCAGTTGCTCAGTTGTGTCTGACACTCTGCATGACGTGTATAGCCTGCCAGGCTCCTCTGTCCATAGGATTTCCCAGGCAAGAATATTGCAGTGGGTTTCCTCCTCCGGGGGGTATTTCAAGCCAGGGATCGAACCCGAATCTCCTGCATTGGCAGGTGGATTCTTTACTAGTGTGAAAAGTTGTTGTTGAACCACACAAAGACGCTGGGATTCTTGGCCTCCGGAGGAGAGGAATTCAGTCCGGGGCCAGAGACAAGGCTTGATCACTCAGAGCTTTTGTGTAATAAAGTTTTATTAAAGTATAAAGGAGATAGAGAAAGCTTCTGACATAGGCATCAGAAGGGGGCAGAAACAGTATCCCCTTGCTAGTGTTAGCCATGGAGTTATATACTCTCTAATTAGTCATTACAGTGAATCAAAAGAATGTCTGGAGGTTGTAAAGACCTCACTAGACCTACTCCCTTAATTTACACCTTAAGATAACAGGATTAGCCAGAAGGTTTTTTCTAGAGACTGTCTTCAAGCAGGATACATTATTGTTATATAATCCTAAGGAATGTAGAGGGACAAAAAAGTTTGTCCTTTCTTCCTCCTTGAGAATTCCAGACCCCTCTCTCCTTGGGGACCCTTAGACTTCTTATCAACCTGCCTAGGAAATGACTCTCTCATTCCCCCCTTTTCTTTTAGGAGAATTATGTTGCTAGGGGAAAGGGGTGTCGTTTTCTTTCCATAACTGCTTCCAAGCTGATAAGGGGCATTGTCCCTAAATGGGCAAGGCAACATATTCTCCTAACCGTCATATTGAGGGTCTCTGATCCAGAGGCCCCAAGTAATATTTGGAAGAGGCTGTGGCACTCATAGGAGCTTGGACAACCATTTGTAACTTAAAAGCCTTTATGCGACTAGAAACAAATCCAATTACACAGTTACAGATGCAAGGCAAAATAGTCAATAAAACAAGTTAAAATCAAAATTAAAAATCATGTCCATAGTTACATCAGTCCATCTTAGGATTGTTAGATGTCATCAGTTTAAGAAGAGGAATCACATGCGATTGTCACTGAAGGTATTTGCAGACTTGGAGAAAGTGTTTTCCTTGAAGTGGAGATGTCCACCACAGGAAGCCTTCCACTGATGATGAGGGGAGCACTCCACAGACCCAGCAGTTAGACTGATTGTGGAAT
This sequence comes from Bos indicus, assembly GCF_029378745.1. Lineage (NCBI taxonomy): Eukaryota > Metazoa > Chordata > Mammalia > Artiodactyla > Bovidae > Bos > Bos indicus. The sequence continues at coordinate 12,919,294 of NC_091766.1, read as the reverse complement.
GCAGCATAGGAGTGAGCCCAGGACAGGAAGGCATTGTCTTGAGGATCAAATGGCAGACTCAGGATTTTTGGAGTCAGCAGAAGTAGGCTCACACAGATTATCAGGCCCATCTGAAAAGTATAAAGTCAGAGCATAGAAAGTAAAGATATAAAATGAAGTCACTTAGTTCTGGTCAGGGTGCCACCTCTTAACTCGAGTGTGATGTACCCACGAATCAATTCCTGGCACTTTGACAGCTGTGGGAGAAGAAAGAATAACCTGGTAAGGGCCTTCCCAGAGGGGCTCAAGGGATGGGCCCTCAGACCCCAATGTTTTTATGAGGACCTTGGTTCCTGGCTCAAATAGGGGCTTGCTTGACTCAGAGGCTGGGTCAGGAGTCATCTCCCGGAGTTCTGTTAATGTCTGTTGAAAAGCTGAGAGCTAAATTACATAACTAGTTAATTCCAAGGCTTCAGGGTCTATAACAATGTCTGTGCATAAGAAAAGCCTTCCATAAATACATTCAAAGGGGGACAGTCCCTCCTTTTCGGGGAAGTTCGAGCCCTCATCAAAGCTATGGGTAGGACTATAACCCAGTTGTCCTGCATCTCTTGGGTTAATTTGAGCAGATGTCTTTTGATAATGTCATTAGCTTTTTCAACCTTCCCTGAGGATTGGGGTCTCCAGGAACAGTGTAAGTGATATTCTATTCCTAGAGCCTTAGACACCCCCTGAGTTACAGAAGCTTTAAAGGCGGAGCCATTGTCACTCTGAAGGCTCCATGGCAGCCCAAACCTGGGGGTAATTTCATGGATTAAAATCTTTATAACCCCCTTAGCCTGTTCACTACGACAGGGAAAAGCCTCAATCCATCCAGTAAGAGTGTCCACCCAAACTTGTAAGCAAGAATATCCATTAGCTTTCGGCATATGAGTAATATCAATTTCCCAGTCCTCTCCAGGATACTTCCCACTTCGTTGTAATCCAGACTTTGCTAGCTTTTCAGTCTTTGGGTTATTTTTCTGACAAACCTCACACCTTTTGATAATGTTCTTTAAGGTTTTCATTACATTTTTACCTTCAAACAAATGAGAAGCCATCTGGTAAGTACTCGCTGCACCCAAATGAAAACTCTGGTGTAAACCCTTAAGAATTTTTTATTGAGCATTTTCAGGCATTATTAATCGTCCATTCTCGGACTGTAACCATCCTGATTACTGATAAAGTAATCTTTGCTCCTCTTTTCTCATATCTTTCTAATTCTTCCTCAGTATATTGGCTTGACAGTCAGCCAGCTGACTACTTCAGCTACTTTACTCCCATCTCTGTTGTGTCCTTTGCAATGCATAACAGCTACTTCTTTAGGACAATATATAGCAGTTAAAAGTCTCTCGATCTCTCTGAAATGCTTAATAGGTTCTCCTGTTGCTGTTTTAAACTGTCTTTCTTTCCATATTGCAGCATGAGCATGTAAAGTCAAATAAGCATACTTAGAATCAGTGTAGATATTTACCCGCTGCCCTTTGCTTAACTCTAGAGCTCGGGTCAGAGCCACAAGCTCCGCTAACTGAGTGCTGGTTCCCTGGGGGAGAGGTTTTGCTTCTAAAACCTGTTCAGCAGTCACCACGATGTAACCTGCTTTACGCTCTCCATCCCAAACAAAGAACTGCCATCTGTAAATATTTCCATGTCAGGATTGTCTAATGGGGTATCCATTAGATCTTCCTGAGCTGCATAGTTTAAAGTTAGGAATTGGGAACAATCATGATCAGGTGTTTCATTTTCCTTCTCAGGAAGGAAAGTGGCAGGATTTAAATTTCCACAAACTTTAAGCTTAGTTAGTGGTCCTTCTAACAACAGTGACTGATATTTAAGATGCCTACTGTCTGTCATCCAAATATTAACCTTAGAATTTAAGATTCCACTCACATCATGAGAAGTCAGTACAGTAAGATTTTGTCCATTAATTATTTTTAAAGCTTCAGGTGTTAATAAAGCCGCTGCCCCAATTACTCTTAGGCAGTGGGGCCACTCGCATGAAATTACGTCTAATTCTCTGCTTAGATAAGCAATAGGTTGCTAGCGAGGCCCTCGGGGTTGTGTCAAAACTCCCAAGGCCACACCTTTTCTTTCAGACATTCCAAGTAATGTCTCTGCAAATAAAAGAAGAATGAGATATGACTGCTGCTGCTGCTGCTGCTGCTGCTAAGTCACTTGAGTCGTGTCCGACTCTGTGTGACCCCATAGACGGCAGCTCACCAGGCTCCCCCGTCCCTGGGATTCTCCAGGCAAGAACACTGGAGTGGGTTGCCATTTCCTTCTCCAATGCATGAAAGTGAAAAGTGAAAGTGAAGTCGCTCAGTCGTGTCTGACTCTTAGCGACCCCATGGACTGCAGCCTACCAGGCTCCTCTGTCCATGGGATTTTCCAGGCAAGAGTACTGGAGTGGGGTGCCATTGCCTTCTCCGGAGATATGACTAGATACTTACTATTATGGCTCAAATCAAATCATCAAGAACAAACCCCGAACAGTAGAGAAAATGTGCAGTAACAGGAACCCTCACTCACTATTGGTGGAAATGTAAAATGATATACCTAGTTTCAGCCATGAAATTAAAAGATGCTTACTCCTTGGAAGAAAAGTTATGACCAACCTAGACAGCATATTAAAAAGCAGAGACATTACTTTGCCAACAAAGGTCTGTCTAGTCAAGGCTATGGTTTTTCCAGTGGTCATGTATGGATGTGAGAGTTGGACTATAAAGAAAGCTGAGCACCGAAGAATTGATGCTTTTGAACTGTGGTGTTGGAGAAGACTCTTGAGAGTCCCTTGGACTGCAAGGAGATCCAATTAGTCCATCCTAAAGGAGATCAGTCCTGGGTGTTTGTTGGAGGGACTGATGTTGAAGCTGAAACTTCAATACTTTGGCCACCTGATTCGAAAAGCTGACTCATTTGAAAAGACCCTGATTAGGAAAGATTGAAGGTGGGAGGAGAAGAGGATGACAGAGGATGAGAAGGTTGGATGGCATCACCAACTCAATGGACATGAGTTTGAGTAAACTCTGGGAGTTGGGATGGACAGGGAGGCCTGGCATGCTGCAGTCCATGGGGTTGCAAAGAGTTGGACATGACTGAGTGACTGAACTGATGCCTAGTTTGGAAAACAGGCAGTTCCTTAAAACTAAACCCATTCTTTCCACCCACTCCAGCATGTCCCTTTCTATTTCCCCAAATGAGCTGAAACTTAGGTTCATAAAAGACCTAATTATGAATTTTTATAAGAGTTTTATTCATGATTGCCAAGCCTTACAAGTAACCAAGATATCCTCCAATAAACAATAGAGAAAAGAATCATGAGAACATCCACTCAATGAAATATTGTTCAGTGATAAAAGGATATGATGTATCAAGCTAAAAAGACATGGAGAAACCTTAAAATAAGATTGCTAAGTGATTGTATCTTTCTGGAAATGACAACACTATGAGAAAGTGAAAGATCTTCGGTTGCCAATGATTTGGGGTGGGAGGGAGAAAATAAGAGGTGGAGCACAAGGGATTTTTAGAAGAGCGAAAGTACAAGATACAGAAATGAAAGATATGTTATTTCCTAACATCAAAGCCCAGACCGTTTATTGGGTGGGTCAAAAGTTCATCTGGATTTTTGGTGACATCTTATGGAAAAACCCAAAGGAACTTTTTGGCCAACCCCATAACACACAGAATCAAAGCAATTTTACATGTAGATTTTAATGCATCAATATTAGCTCATTGAATGTAACAAACATACCACAGTCATACAAATTACTAAAAATAGGGCAAACTATCCAGAGGCACAGGGGTTATGTGGGAATTCTGTTTAATTTCTCATCAAGTTTTCTGTAAACGTAAAACTGCCATAAATAAGTCTATTAGAAAAAAAAAGATAAAGACAGATGCACTAATATTCATCTCAGATGATGATTGATAACTGGAAAAGGTCATCTTTCATTCAACTGATTTAAATTTATTTCAATGAGCCATTATGGTGCTCTTATGAGGCCTGAACCCTGAGACTTGGAAGAGAGGTTAAAACTCTACTGAATGCCGTGTTCCACCAGATGTCCTGAGAAGTGAAATGAGTGCCTTGGTTACTATCAGCAGTACCTGGGCCTCTGATGTGGATAAGAGTGTCCTGGCGAGGCCTCAGTATATATACAGACAAGTGTTACCTTGATGTACATCATGGGTATCTGGTAGGGAAGAAATTCCCAGAATTCTTGAAAGGTTGTTGTTGAATCACGCGAATACACCGGGATTCTTGGCCCCCGGAGGAGAAGAATTCAATCCGGGGCCAGAGACGAGGCTTGATCGCTCAGAGCTTTTGTGTAATAAAGTTTTATTAAAGTATAAAGGAGATAGAGAAAGCTTCTGACATAGGCATCAGAAGGGGGCAGAAAGAGTACCCCCCTGCTAGTCTTCAGCTGGATGTTATATAGTCACCAGCAGTCTGTTAATGAAAGAAAGGAATGTCTTAAAATTTAGAATGGCACCAGGCCCCTCACCCATAAGATGCATTTTGGGATAATCTTGGCCCCAAATGGTTTATCCTGGGCCATAAAATGATTAACTTGAATCTTGAAGAAGGGCAGACCACCATACAAATAGTTTCATTTACATAGATTAGGGGAACAATATCTAAGTATAACATACTGGTTTGTCAAGTAGGTTCTGGGCCAAGAGGCGGAACCGACTTGGAGACAGAGTTTGGGGTAAAGGCATAGTACATTAGCATAGCTTAAGACAAACATTTCCATAAGAAAAAGGCATTGGTTATCTCTAGGCTCAAGAATAGCTAACTTCAGGTGAAACCAGGTGTCATTATGGCAACACAGTATTTTAAGAGAAACCTCCCTTTAAATTTGTATAAAGAAGGAAAAAATATTGCTAGTTTGTTTCCTCCTGCCGCTTAAGAGAGATAAAAATGTCTGACACTTGTAGGCTATTTTCTCCATTTGGAGACCCCTGGCCTTCTTGCCTGTTACCCTCTCATTTTCATCGACTCCAGTCCCCAGGTCCTGGTCTACAAAGACTGTGAAAAGTTTGTCCTTTCTTCCTCCTTGAGAATTCCAGACCCCTCTCTCCTTGGGGACCCCTAGATTTCCTATCAACCTGCCTAGGAAATGACTCTCTCATTCTTTTATCATCAACTCTTAGACGATCGATTGCCCATGGGTTTATACACACATGCTGTCCAAGCCAACTGCTGGTCAGGGCTAAGACGACAAGCTGATGTTGGGTCTGTTGTGAACCCTTGAGTCCCCTCCTTCAGCAGAATGTCCCAACTAAGGCGTGAAGAGCTGGATCACATATGAATGTGGAGATAATCATTCTGAAGTCTATGAACTCTCCTTGCTCTTCACTCAGGGAATCCTAAGGAGCCCACAGGGAGCTTAGGGGTCTGGGAAGGGGTGACCTCCTTCGTCACCTGGCACCTGGCTAGGGACCTAGGAGAGGGGAGGCCCCCTCCTCCTGCAAGTAGGTTATGGTGGGGGTCCCACAATCAGCTGTATCTTGTCTCAGGGGGTTCTCCACAGCTGCGCTGAGCTCTTGGAGTGCTGCTTACAGGCTCCAATTCATAACAGGAATCTGAATGAGGGAGTCCTATGTTCAGGGCTATCTGTTTTCAGCACAGCTCTGTCAGGAGGCATAATTGCAGCTCGAGTGGCATACAGTACAGGGCCTGACGGGGGAAAATCCAGAGGCAGGAGCGGAGGTCCCTGAAGCCTCTACTGTGACTCAGGATCTGATGGCACTGAGGGGAGTGCCTGTCATCAGCCTGGGCTTTCGTGAGTTTGTTTTGTACTTTTCTAAGGGATATAAGTAAGGGATATTCCGTAAGATGGTATGGAAAAGCCCAAATGAACGTTTTGGCCAACCCAGTATATTTTTTCCCCCATCCTGTTGAACTGAGTGCCTACCATGTGCCTCCCACTGTGTCAGGCACAACAGTGATTCAACTCAACTGTTCTTTGTGATGAGGTTTATTTATTTATTTTTTAGATGACTCCCTCATTCCCACAGTCATTAGCATCCAAGGAATGGATGTGAGGTGCTCTGCCACATTCCCAACGGGAGATGGCCATCTCCCCCCTGGCCAATGGGAAAGCCATTCTTGGACTCAACTGGTACGATTTTGCCGCTGTCAGGAAGCCTCCAACTTGGGATGCCATTCCTGAAGAGTTAAGTGGGAGATGCCCTGGCATCCTGCCCTACATTTTTTTCTACAGCCCCGGCTTTCCTTGTTCCAACCTGCTCCTTCACAGTGGAAGGGGAAACAGGGAGTTCTGGCCAGGACTCCTGTAGCCCCCAACACAGTGGGAGCTCCCTCCTCTCAAGGGCTGAAGCTAAGTGTCACTGATAGCATGCTACTTATGATGGGGGATGTCCTTCTCCCCAAAGACCTCTCCATCCGACCCCATCCTGAGAAGTGGTCTCCCTGAGTGCAGTATAACAGCCCTTTCCCCAGTCACAGGGGGCCTGGGAAGCCCGAGGGACAAAGGGATCCATCCACACCTGCTGCTCTTTGGGGCTGTGACGTCATCTGACCTGGTTCTCTCCAATGGGCCGCCCCCCTGTCAGCGAGCTCCACTTGCTCCGAGCACCCCCTCCTGGGGAAGAAAGTGAGACGGGGTGAAGATTCTCCCCAAGGCTGTTAAGCCTTAAATCACAAATGCTCTGATCAGTAGAGGTTCTCTACCTCTGCTTAAAACAATTTGAATTAGGAGAAACCGCTTCCAAGTAAACAATTATATTGAAATGATTGATGGGTGCCACAGGAATGCTTAAATGGCAGCTAAAAAAAGAAAAGAAAAAAAAAATTAAAACAATCCACAAAGAACTCCTAAGTAGGCACTTGCTACAAACTTCAATCTTACAAATACATTGGTGGTGTTAGGTAGTCAAAATAGGAAAAAGGAGTCCAGAATGGAGGTGGCTAAAAGACAAGGAAGGGAAAAGCCCACTAAAATAGAACAAAGGAAGGTCGGAAGACCGGAGAGAGAACCTCAGGTAAAACAAATAGCCCTCCATGCTAGACCAATTTACATAGGGCAGGCTCAGGGGGAGGAGAAAAAAACATATAAAAAGGGGAGCCAAAATTGGGCTGGGGGGCCTCTCTTCTCTTTGGGTCTTTTGGGTTGGCATGCCCTCACAACTGGAGGATGTATTTTCCTTTACTTTCTAAACAAAACTGAGTTGTAACATGGAGCTGTAACACTGGTCCTTCTGTTGCATCAAATTTTTGTTGCGACAAGACAGACCCAAGGAAATAACAAACTCCCCCGACACGGGCAAGAGAGTGGGAGGGGTTTATGGAGACAGGAAACTGCATAACAGCTTAGAGGGGCAGAACTCTGTATCTGGACGAATATTCGAGAACAGTTTCTTCATCTGAAAGGATGTGGCAGATCTCTTGGCGTCGGAGTGGTACACACAGTCCATGGCTTAAACTGAATATGAGAGTAATTTAAATATTCCTAAGAAGAGCTGAAGAAATCCATTTCATACTTTTGCATGACTTCAAGTTTACAGTGCCTGCGGTTTCCATCCCAAATTAGCAGACCCCAAAGACATGCATTCTGCGGGGAAGGCACGACTTGAAATGCTATTAAGGAAAATTGCTGCTTTTGAATGGGCCAGGTGACCAGACCCCATTCTACAGCCCATCATCCCTCAGACACAGCAAGCCAATCCAGGAGGGAAGGAGCGGGGGAGGCAGAGGACGGATGAGAGACACCTGATTGCACATTTTCTCACTTGTTGACTCATTCAGGAGATTTTGGAACCTGGGGCAAGACAGGGCTTTCCCAAGGGAGCCTGTAACTGTGCATTCATAGGCAGTTGTTTGTTTGGTTTTTAATTCATTAAAATGTCAGCTTCGTTCTGAAATCTGTAGTTTACTTCAAGATACTATCTTGGAGGAAGAAAGGAGGAAGGGACAACAGTGCATGACACATGTTCTGGTTTCATAATAAAAAGGCATTGGTTTATAAAAGAAGTTCACAACTACACATCAACTACACATAAAGTCTTCCACCAGCAGACGCTTTTCAAATCGTAAGCATCAAAGAGATCATTGATGCTTTCTTCCTCCTTGAGGTTTAGGAGATAGTCCTCTTGGAGCAAGGGAGGCAGTAAGTTCACAAATGGTCCTTCTAGGTTGGAAGGAATTGGGTCCTCAGTCTGCTGTAAAAGGTTGGCGAGGGAGGCCAGAGGAGAAAAGGTTTGTCATAGAAATCAAGCAATCACTATGTCCTGAGTTGGTTGAAGCCAAGTCTTTGGAAGTGGGCTTAGGGATATTCCCTTTGTGGCCTGGCTGTTTGCTTTCATTGGACTGTGTGTTTCAGTCTCTTCTGGACACAAATAAACCTCAATGGGTCCTTGGGTACTTGCCAAATGTATTTATAGGCTCTCTATTGGGTCAGGCACTTCAAGTCATGTTTCTGGAGGGGCTTTCACAACTATTAACAGTTTGGTCTTTAAGGCCACTAATTTTTCGAATATCCTGATAAGTAACATAAGCTAACCTTTGATTCTCTGAATCCTCCGTTAGCCGTTTGAGGTCCAGGGTGCAGCTTTGGATCAGTTCATCTAATTTCTTCTCTTCCTGACTGAGCTCGGTCACTTTTGACAGGCCTTGACACTAGGCCAGTGTGCCCCTGTCCTCAGATAGACTGCAGCCCATCCACTGCACGTCGTTTTCAGACTTCTTAATGAGGTGGATGCCTTCCAGGACTTTGTTGATGTCATAAATCCTTTACTTGCACCTTCAGCACCTCTCCTGCCTTGTTCAGATCTGAGACCCCCATCAGGTGATTGGCTCAGTAGTTAAATGAACTTCTTGGTGAGTAGACCAAGGGATGTATCATACCGTGTTTTTTCTAAGGGAGATTTTGGAATCTGGGGGCTATCTGGACTTCGGAATGCAGCTCTTCCTTTGTCCTTGGGGGTTTTAAAACCACGTGAGAGTACTGCCGACGGCTTTCTCCTAGCTCCAGCCTGCTGCTGCTGTAAGGGAGTTTCCGAAACCAGCCTGGCCCCGGGGTAGGGGGAGAGGCGAGGGTGCCGGCTAGAGAGTGGGCCCGGAGGGCCGAGCGGACCGGCGGTGCCGGGCGAGGGCGTGCGCCCGCGGAGTCAGGCGGGGGTGCTGGGGAGAGGAGACAGAGGGTGGCCGCGCCGGGGGGCGGGTGCGAGTACACCAGGAAGCGGTCCCAGGCCAGGGAGCCGGCGAGCAGGAGGAAGTGGGTGCCCCCTCTCCGCTTCCAGCGCCTCCTCCCGCCGCCGCCCCCTTCCCAGTCACAAGCGCGTCCTCCGCGCACCTGTGCGAAACGTCACCGGCGGGTCCCGGGGAGAGGAACAAACCCAGGAGGCGGGACGGGAACACAGATGCCCCGCCCTCCGTTGCCGGGGGGCGGAGAAGGGGACAGGGCAGGGGAAGGAAGGGACAAGGGGAGAGGCGGGTCAAGGGCAGGCCCAGCCGGCGAGGAAGGCTCAGGCGCTCGGCCATCCAGGCACCGCCGCTGCCACCGCCGGGATGCGCCCAGGCCGGGCCACCAGCCCACGATCCCCTCACCCCTAGACAGCCCACAACCCGGCCGGCTGAAGAAGGCTCTTGAGAGTTCTTTGGACAGCAAAGAGATCAAACCAGTCAATCCTAAAGGAAATCAACCCTGAATATTCATTGGAAGGACTGATGCTGAAGCTAAAGCTCCAATACTTCGGTCACCTGATGCAAAGCGCAGACTCATTGGAAAAGACCCTGACGCTGGGAAAGAGTGAGGGCAAGAGGGGAAGGGGTTGACAAAGGATGAGATGGTTGGAATGCATCACTGACTCAATGAACATGAGTCTGAGTAAACTCCTCCTGGAGATAGTGAAGGACAGGGAAGCCTGGCTGTGCTGCAACCGGTGGATTTGCAAAGAGTCGGACACGACTTAGTAACTGAACAACAACAATATGTAAAATAGATAGCCAGTGGGAATTTGCTGTGTGATACAGGGAGCTCAATCCAGTGTTCTGTGACAACCTAGAGGGGTGAGATGGGGGTGAGAAATGGGAGGAAGGTTCAAGAGGGAGGGCACTTATGTATACCTGTGGCTGATTCATGTTGATGTATGGCAGAAACCAGCACAATATTGTAAAGCAATTATCCTCCAATTAAAATTTTAAAAAACAACAAAAGGCCAGAATAGAGAGGGAGAGGCAATGAGGAAGTAAAGCAAAAAGAACCATCAGTCTCGCAAAACATCTCAGGGAACAGCTAGCCTTTGGAAGCGATGTGTCAATCTCTTCTTTTCACAGGCAACAGAGTCAGATTATCTCCCTGTGATCTGAACAAATGTCCTTTGGCAGGGTCGTCTGAGGCAGGCCATTTAAAGTGAAAGTGTTAGTCACTCAGTGTCCGACTCTTTGGGACCCAATGGACTGCAGCCAACCAGGCTCCTCTGTCCATGGAATTCTCCAGGCAACAATACCCGAGTAGATTGCCATTTCCTTCTCCAGGGGATCCTCCCCACCCAAGGATCGAACCTGGGTCTCTGACATTGCAGGCAGACTCTTCACCAACTGAGCCATCAGGGAAGCTTATGTATCAATTTGAAGAAAGAGCAAGTACAGATAAGAAGATGGCTCAGGCCAGACCTGTCAGGAACAAGGTTTTTGAGTCCTCCAGGGGTCAAGGGCTTGTCATTATATATGACTATAATAACAAAAGCAATGAAAAGCAAGTCAAAGAAACAGTTTTAACATGGAGTCAAAATTGGCTTCTCCTGCAACATTGGCACCAGCAAAGGCTGAGTGATTCAGACCTCCTAACAGAGATCCAAGTGCTCTAGGATTCTTCAACTTAAGTACCTAATGAGTGGAGGTGGTGCAGGGATGGGTAGAAGGCTCAGAGCAGTCAAGGACCAAAGATGAAAATGCACCAGACCCCTTTACTGCAGAGGACAGTTCACATTTAAGTGTCTGCTTTTCTTAAAAGGAAGCACATTCCATGCCTAGCCACACAACCTTACACCAAGCCCTTGACCCCTGGTGGACTCAAAAACCTTGTTCCTGGCAGGTCTGGCCTGGGCCATCCTCTTATCTGTACCTGTTCCTTCTTCAAACTGAATCAGGAATCCCAGTGCAGGAGGAGCTGCAGAAGACACTAAAAGCAATCTTAGCCAGGAAAAAGTCTTCTATCATGGGGTCGCAAACAGTCGGACACGACTGAGTGACTAAGCACAACAACAATAACAACAACGCAGCAAAAGTGACAGGCACGGGGGTCTGGTCTCACCTCACCTCCCGCAAGTTGTCACTTAGGCACAAGGGGCGGGGCTTTGGGATCTGTCCAACCAGGAGGACGCTGAGGCAGATGGGCGGGGCGATGTCCCGCTACGTGGACTTCCTTTCTTTTTCGCATTGCGCAGGTTTCGTGTTCTGTCTGGTTCACTGCCCTGGTCATTCTCCTGCATCTTCTGTCGCTCTGGTGGCTGTCTCTGGGAGGGACTCAGACAGTCCCAGGAGACCTGGAAATGGTGAGTGTGCTGACCAGGGCATCGGACGCCGCTGTAGGACTAGTGGGAAACGGCGGAAACCCGCCATTTTGACCTGGCCCCTCGTGTTCACCCCTGGAGTGTGCAGATACGCGTTGTCTGGGGCTGTGCTCGGATCTCAGTCCCCTCGGGTTCTCAGCGGGGTTGCTGGCCGGCAGCCGGGTCCCCGGGCGTCCAATCTTGTCACTTCCGGAAGAAACTTCCGCCCCGGAGCCTCTGCCTGCTGGCTCTGCGCCTGCAGACCCTCTTCTCCCCTAGATTGTGCGCTGACCACGTGCACGGTCTTCAGGGGACAATCGGGACATGTCCAGGGTTCTGTCGTGGGATTAGCTGTTGTCTGAGGGGTTCCAGACCATCTTTTCTGCAGGAAGGAGAGGGGGAGCGCTGGGTTTCCTCTGAGTTTTCCGAATATTTGGGAAGTGGACTCTTAAAATTGAACACCTTAGCCCTCTAGAGCAGCTTTGTAGGACTGGCAATGAATCATTAAATTTCCAGATCGCTCCCTTCATTCTCAAAGTCGATTTCGCCTCTCCGATTCAAATTACTTATCAGCTGTTTGTCTCTGCGTTGCATTTAAACACAAGCAATGTTCTAACTGTTCATCCTGTTTGCGGAGTCGTGGATGGCACGTTTGCAAGGGGCGGGGCGGGGCGGGGGCCGTCTGTAGATATTTTACCTGAGTGACAAGCCGCGAAAATAACCACTGGGAAGTAGGTTGTATGAAATCCTTTCCGTTCCCGATTTTTTTTTTTTTTTTTTTTTTGATTGAGAACGTATATCCTAGAAGTCCTTTCGTGGAGGATTTTTTTTTTTTTTTTTAATTCATCTATTCATTTTTGGCTGTGCTGGGCCTTTGCCTCTGCGCGGGCCCTTCTCCAGTAGCGGAAAGCGGGGGCCTTTCTTGGCTGCATTGCTCGAGCTTCTCATTGCAGTGGTCACCCGGGCCGCCTCGGAGCAGGGGTCTCAGGGCAGGTGAGCCCAGTAGTTGGCTCCGGTCTCTAGAGCACTTAGTAGCTCCTCCGCATGTGGGATCGTCCCAGAATAGGAATGGAACCGATGTCTCCTGTCTACCTCTGAGCCACCGGGGAGCCCACCTAGAGGATTTTTTGAAAACTTTTCTGGATCTACCCTGTCAGTCACTATGTTAACTCCCGTTCAAAAGATTTAGTCCTTAATTTGAGTTTCTTTTTTTTTTTTCAATAGTGTAAAATGTATTTAATTAATAGAACCTGGTAAGAGCTAAGAGAGGTTAATTTCAAGGGGGAATAAATTCTAGTATTACATTCCATTTGTGAACAATTTTTGTTTGACTATTTTTTATTCCCTGAATGAGTCTGGTGATTTATTTTGGACTGTACTGTTGGTTGATTTCAAATGGCATTATAGGATTTAGACTTGCAGACTAAAAGTATTCAAGTATAATTAATTATGTAGAAAATAAACTTGCCCTGGAAATATTAATTGATAAATATTTTCTGAAAGGCATAGATACTTGGGGTTTTCTGGGTGGAGTAGTAAAAGTGACTTGTAGTTTTCTTCTCTCATTTCTACATAAACATTGGATTTGAGTGATTTTCCTGAATTAGTCAGACAGGGTTTGTATATTTAAAATTTCAGTAGTGGTAGAGAGCCCTTTAAATGGAGAGCAGAGCCTGAGGTCAGTGTTTTCAGGCTAAGGCCCCCTTGGAGCCTTCAAGGGGAAGTACTTGAAGGTACTCATATACTTGGAATCATACCGTTTATAGCTTTGTCAGATTGACTTCTTTCAGTTAGCAATATACTTTTGAGCTTTCCTGGTGTGTTTTCATAGCTTGATTTCTTCCCTGGTGGCTCAGTAGTAAAGAATCCACCTGCCAAAGATTGAAGGCGGGAGGAGAAGGGGATGACTGAAGAGGAGATGGTGAAGGACAGGGAAGCCTGGTGTGCTGCAGTCCATGGGGTCACCAAGAGTCTGACACGACTGAGCAGCTGAACAACAATTTCATCATGTGGATATACTGCTGATTATTTGACTCTTGCAAGATATCTTGCTTACCTTTCAACTCATGACAGTTGTGAATAAAGCTCTACAGGTATTTATGTGCGGGTTCTGTGTGAAAATGAGTCAGCCTTATTTGGACAAATAACAGTGTGATTGTGGGCCTTAATTTACATATTGAGTATATTTTGTTTTGAAAGAAAGCTCCTGTCTTCCATGGTAAGGGTACCAAATTCCATTCCCCCCATGTTAGGGCATCCCTGGTGGCTCAGTGGTAAAGAACCCACCTGCCAATGCAGGGGACCCAGGTTCAATCCCTGGGTTGGGAGGACCCCTTGGAGTAGGAAATATCAGTACACTCCAGTATTCTTGCCTAGAGAATTCCATGGACAGAGGAGCCTGGTGGGCTACAGTCCATAGGTTCACAAAGGGTCAGACTCACTTGAGTGACTACACTTTCACTTTTATAATTGCTTTGCAATGTTACAATTCTGCTGTACAACAACACGAATCAGCTATATGTACACATATATCACCTCCATAGAAGAGACATTTTTTTATTTTAATGGTGTGAAATTTTACATTTTTTTCTTTTACAGACCTTGTGTTTGTTGTTATATTTGAAAATTCATCACCAAACCTACGGTGACCTAGAGTTCATCCTATGATATGTTCCAGAAGTTTGTTACTTTTGAATCTTAAAAAACATTTTCTCATTTATTTACGTATTATTTGGCTGTGCCAGGTCTTAGTTTCGACATGTGGAATCTTGTTCCCTGACCAGGAATTGAATTCGAGCCCCCTGCATTTGGGAACATGAAGTCTTAGCCACTGGACCACCAGGGAAGTCCCACTTATGCATTTTACGTTTAGATCTGTGATACGTTTTCAGGGTTTTTTGGTGAGATGTATAAATCCTGTGTCTACATTTGTTTTGTTTGTGTGTGTGTTTTTGTGAATATCCATTATTTCCAGCCGTGTTTGTTTAAAAGATTTTGTTTGAATTGCCTTTCCTTCGTTGTCCAAGTTCACTGTGGATCTATAGGAGAACAACTGATTTTCTTTCAGTCTCGGGAACTCCAGTTATCTATTGTTGGAGAAACTTTCAGATGTTTCACAGAGATAAGTGAAGTGTAGAAAGTAAGTGTTAGTCACTCAGTCGTGTCCAGCTGTTTGGGACCCCATGGACTGTAGCCTGCCAGGCTCCTTTGTCCATGGGATTCCCCAGGCAAGAATATTGGAGGGTAGCCATTTCCTTTTCCAGGGGAATCTTCCCAAACCCGGGATTGAACCCACATCTCCTGCATTGGCTGGCTGATTTTTTTTACCATGTGAGCCACCTGGGAAGCCTAATTTTGCCCTAGAGAATAAATATTTGCTTTTACCTACAGGATTCATGAATATCTTCTTTCACCAGGAATAGATATTCCCTCTGTTACTTATTTGTGGTTATAAGTGGGTGCTGGATTTTACAAAATCCTTTTAAATTTTCATTTCCCTCTCTGTTCCTTTCTGATACTAATAATTTCTATCTACCCTTGTAGTCTACTGACTAGATGTTTATCAGTGTTATTAATCTCATCAAAGATCTGGCTTAAATTTTTTTCTCCTTCAATTATATTAATTTCCTTTCTGATTTTTATAATTTATTCCACTTTCTTTCTGGTTTTATGCTCTTCTCTTTGTTGTTTCCTAAGATAAATGCTTGCATTATTGTTTACAAATCCTTGTTTTTTCTGAGTGTATTTGATGATGGCATAATTTTCTCTGTAGATACAGCTTTTGCATCATCCCACAGTTTGCTGCTACTGCTGCTAAGTCGCTTCAGTCATGTCCGACTCTGTGCGACCCCATAGACCGCAGCCCGCCAGGCTCCCCCGTCCCTGGGATTCTCCAGGCAAGAACACTGGAGTGGGTTGCCATTTCCTTCTCCAATGCATGAAAGTGAAAAGTGAAAGTGAAGTCACTCAGTCTTGTCCGACTCTTAGCGACCCCATGGACTGCAGCCTACCAGGCTCCTCCGTCCATGGGATTTTCCAGGCAAGAGTACTGGAGCGGGGTGCCATTGCCTTCTCCGATCCCACAGTTTAGCTCTACGTAAATTTTAATTTCTCTTGAGACTTCTTTCATCCCATTTATTGTTTAGAGATATGCTGTTGAACCTCTGTGTGTTAGGGGATTTTCCAACTCTTGCTTGTATTGATTGCTAGAGGAATGCCTTTGAGTTCTAAGAACATAGTTTATATGATTTTTGTTCTTTCAGATTTCTTAAGGTTTTTTTTTTTTCTTTAATACTAGTTATTTATTTTTGGCTGTGCTGGGTCTTCCTTGCAGCACAGGCTTTCTCTGCTTGTGGTGAGCAGGGGCTACTCTCTAGTTGCGGCGTGCAGGCTTCTCATTGCGGTGTCTTCTCTTGTGGAGCTCAGGCTGTAGGTGTGGGCGAGTTTTAGTAGTTGTGGTGGCGCACAGGCTTAGTTGCCCCGTCATCATGTGGGATCTTCCTGGACCAGGGATCAAACCTGCGTCCTCTTCATTGGCAGGTGGTTTCTCAACTACTAGGCCGTCAGGGAAGCCCCTTAAGTTAGTTTTATGTTTCAGAAAGTTTTCTGTCTTGTTGAATGTTCCATGTGTATTTAAAAAGAATGTCAATTTTGCTTTCGTTGCGTTGATCATTTCTTAGATTACAATTAAACTGAGTTGTTTCATGGTGCTGTTCAGTTCAATTTTTTTTTTCTTTAGGTTTTTGTTTTGTACTGGGATATAGCCAATTAACAACATTGTGATAGTTTCAGGTGAACAGGGAAGGGACTGAGTCATACGTATACATGTACCTATTCTCTTCTAAACTCCCCTCCCATCCAGGCTGCTACATAACATCGAGCAAACTTTTATGTGCTATACAGTAGGTCTTTGTTGGTTATCCGTTTTAAATATAACAGTGTGTATATGTCCATCCCTAACTCTGTCTCCTCCCCTCACCCTCAACCATAAACTCATTCTGCGAGTCTGTTTCTGTTCTGTAAGTAAGTTCATTTGTATCATTTCTTTTTAGATTACGCATGTAAGGGATATCATAAGATATTTCTCCTCTGTCTGACTTCACTCAGTATGACACTGTCTGCTGCTGCTAAGTCGGTTCAGTCGTGTCCGACTCTGTGCGACCCCATAGACGGCAGCCCACCAGGCTCCCCCGTCCCTGGGATTCTCCAGGCAAGATGACACTCTCTAGATCCATCCATGTTGCTACAGATGGCATTATTCCATTCTTTTTAATGGCGGAGTAATATTCCATTGAATATATGTACCACATCTTCTTTATCTGTTCCTCTGTCGATGAACATTTCGGTTGCTTCCATGTCTTGGCTATTGTTAAACAGTGCTGCAGTGAACACTGGGGCACATGTATCTTTTCTAAAAATCATGTTTTTTCTCCAGATAATTGCCCAGGAGTCCTCCTTGCATTTTTCATGTCTTGCCTTATATAGTTTGCCGCTTTGTTGCTATGTATGTACATGTGAAAGACACTTTTTTGGAGAATGGACCTTTTTATCATTTTGTCAGGTTCCTTCTAATCTCTGTGTGTGTGTTGGTCTTTAAATACTTCAGTCCACTTGGTTCTTGCTTGTATTTTTTTGTTTTCCTGGAAAGAACTCCAAGTTGATTCTAGTCTTTGTTTCTCTATATCAAAAGTGTATTTCTACCTTCTGGCAGTATAGTCTCTTTGCCTTTGTGTTTTTTTTTTTTTTTTCCTCTATTTGATTATAATACACTTTCATCTCCATTTTAGATGTTTTCATTTTTCGTGTTCAACTGAGATTCATCATTAGTATTAGGAAAATCTTACCGGTTGTTACTTATTTTTGTCTCTCTTCTCCTTCAGTTATTTTCATTGTATGTATCTAAGTCTTCTGTTAAAGAAGGTCATGTGAGGGTCATGGATATTGTATTCTATATTTTTTTTTGTCTTCATGCGAGACTGGTGAAACAGAGTTTTTTGGTAACAGGCTCTAAGAAAAGAATATTTGGGGCATTTTTAAAAAGTCGTTTCTTTTCTCTTTTCCATTTTCAGGACACCAGTTTGCCCTTTGAATCAGTGCCCTCATGACTCTGGGAGGACTTGTTCATTTCAAGTTTCTTATTCTCCTCTTATGACATGGAGAATCATGACTTCCAAATTCACAAATCCCAGACTAGATTGTCATCTGGCAGTGGCTGTAGTGGCTGCTTGGGAAACACTTGTTCCTGAAATTGCAAGATGGAGACTTCATGTCCTTTTGAAGGAAGCCAGTGATGAAAGTCTTACATCTTTTATAATTATGAGAAAATTCACCATCAGAGTATTATGGACATTGGTGAACTCTCTTATAAACTGTAGCTCTTAACCTATTACTTAAGGGCAGTAAGGCTCAGGATGTACTGTTAAGAGTGTGATGAAAAAGAGATTTTCCAGCACATAATTGCCCTATATGTTCTAAAATTTGGCTGGAAGCCACCCTGAGGCACCTGAGTATAGGAATTTTGTGGTCTAGATTTTTTATTTTTTTAACTTACTGGATTTTCGCTCCGTGCACAGATTTTCTCTATGGCTTCTTGTGGTGGTTAGTTCTCTTGTTGCAGAGAGCACGGGGCTCTAGAATACAGGCTCAGTAGTTGTCGCCCACAGGCTTAGTTGCCCTGGGGCATGTGAGATCTTCTCTGACCAAGGACTGGACTTTGGTCTCCTGCTTTGGGAGCTTCCCTGGTGGCTCAGACACTAAAGAGTCTGCCTGCAATGCAGGAGATGAGGATTCAACCCCTGCATCAGGAAGGACCCGGGAGACAGAAGTGGCAACCCACCCCAGTATTCTTGCCTGGAGAATTCCATGGACAGAGGATTGTGGTGGGCTACAGTCCAAGGGATCGCAAAGAGTCAGACACGACTGAGCGAATAGCACTCCTGCATTGGCAGGCAGATTCCTAAATACTGAACCACCAGGATTCATAAACCATGTACTGGAATATCACTTTTTTAAAAAATATATAATTTAGGAACCAGGAATGTCCCGAATGTATTATTGCTTCTTCCCCATAACTGAGGTCTAAGTTTGAAATCGCTTCCTACCTACATCAAGTTTTTTTTATAGAAAAAAAGGGAAAACAGACTCTGTGATAGTTATTACACAACTTAAAGGCAGTGCTTCTGCAGAAGAGTACTTCCATTCAGGCAACTGCATGTGATTTCTTCTAAAAACTTGGAGGACCTTGGGACAGTATGGCCAGCTGGGCTTTGTTAAAAGTTTGAGTTCTGCAGACCACCTGGGCACTGATGTTAGGTGATAGAACTAGAAAACACTATCCAGTTTTTCACTGCATTTTTATTCATTGAAACCTCATGCAGTCTGGATCCTCTGCCCCATGGGGTACTGTAAATTGTAGACCATAAGGAAGAATATGAAAGAATTTTTTCACAAGAACTAAATGATTCCTAAAATGGTATTTATTCCATCTGCGTAGGATTTCTAATGTTTCCCTACATTCTCTGGCTCTGCTATGATCGTGATAGGAGTGACACTGTGACCACAGAAATGAAGTGTAAATGGTTTCATTTCTTGATGATCCTGTCAAACTATTGAGGAAAGGTGGAGAGTAAGTTTTTCATGATCAAGTCATAGAATAACTCTTTATAAACAATAAAATAGTACATCACCCTCCTGTAAATGGAGTGTGGGTATCTAGTGCTGTGTCATGCATCTTACTGTTACATATTTTGGGTGTTTTAGGACTCATTGGCCTTTGAGGATGTGGCTGTAAACTTCACCCTGGATGAGTGGGTTTTACTGGATTCCTCACAGAGGAAACTCTACAGAGATGTGATGCGGGAAAACTTCAGGAATGTAGTCTCAGTAGGTAAGAATGAAGAATTCCTTCGCTTTATCAATTAGAGAGCAAGTGTTTCTTATCCGTCTGTACTGTTCAGAGATGTGGAATGTGGAAAGAGAGGACACTGGTAAAGAAAGTAGGGGGGAAAAAAGAATTCCCTGGGAGTGCAGAGGTTAAGTATCAGCACTTTCACTGCCGTGGCCCTGGTTCAATCCCTGGTCAAGAAACTAAGATCCCACAAGATGTACAGGGAGGTGAAAAGAAAAAAAAAAAGAAACTGGGCAGTGTCAGAGTTCATTATGGACATAACATTCTATAATGTCTAATACTTTGGGATCTTTTTTCTGGGTCTGCATTTCAGAAGCAAAACAGGAAGATCAGGACATTGACGATCAGGACAAAAACCAGGAGAGAAAATTACGGTGAGCCATATGTATAGTACAAAGCATGTCTCATGTGAGAATCTTATGAAAACCTAAAAGGAAGCAAACAAAATAAATAGCTCCATCTTCAAATTTAGTTGTTTTTAGAAAATGTCTGCCTCAAATTTTCTTTAATGTGATATAAATGTTCTGTGTTTGAAATACAGTTTGTGTGCAGTCAGTATTCATAAAGCCTATATTTGAATATCACTTTTTAATAGAAAAAGGAAAGTCCTGTTAACAGCATTCAGTTTATTTGACTTCTACCAAGTCACACAAGATAGAAAACCTCACTATTCCTATAAATCATAATAAAGACAATAAATATAATGTAATTAGGGAAAACAATCATTAATAGTATTCTCATGATTTACAGAAATCCCAAGGCAGAGAGACACTCCGAAAAGAAAGATATTAATTCCTCTGAAGAAAGCTTCAACCTTATTCCAACTCCCAATGTGAAGAGAACTCGTGATATAAAACCATGGGAATGCAGAGCATGTGGGAAA
Source organism: Bos indicus (assembly GCF_029378745.1). Lineage (NCBI taxonomy): Eukaryota > Metazoa > Chordata > Mammalia > Artiodactyla > Bovidae > Bos > Bos indicus. The sequence goes on along the minus strand of NC_091766.1, from coordinate 12,898,967 downwards.
GTCTTCATGTATCATTCATCCCTTACTAGACACATGAAATGTCACATTGAAAATAGATCAGATCGCCGAAAGTACCGTGAAAAGGTATATAAATGTAAAGAATGTGGAATAGCATTCATTTTTCCTAGTGCTCTGAAAACCCATGAAAGGAGTCACACGGGGGAGAAACCCTATGAATGTAAGGAATGTGGCAAAGCCTTCGCGTGGCACACAACTTTTCGAAAACACATGGGAACACACACTGGAGATTTACCTTACAAGTGTCAGAAATGTGAGAAAGCGTTCATTTATCCCAGTCACCTACGAATGCATGAAAGCACTCATAAAGGACATAAGCCCTATAAATGTACAGAATGTGGAAAAACCTTTGAAAGTCCTGAAACTATTGAAATACATGAAAGGATTCACAGGGGAGAAAAACCTTACGAATGTAAGCAGTGTGGTAAAGCTTTCAAACGTTTGAGGTCCTTCCAGGCACACAAAAGACATCACACAGGAGAGACACCGTTTGTATGTAAAACATGCTCCAAAATATTGAATACTGCCTGGTCGCTTCGAAATCATGAAAGAATCCACACTGGAGAAAAACCATATAAGTGTAAGGAATGTGGCAAAGCCTTCTTACTGAATGTAACCCTTCAGAAACACATGATAACACACACTGGGGATGGACCTTATAAATGTAAAGAATGCAAGAGAGTATTCATTCATCCCAGTTCTTTTAAAGTACATGAAAGGAGTCACACTGGAGAGAAACCATATCAATGTGACCAGTGTGGTAAATGGTACCGGTATCCATCGTTTTTAAAAATACATCGAAGGACCCATAGTTGACAGCGGGGACATTTTGAATGTTTGGGAATGGGAAATAAAAGGGAAACCTTCTGTTCCACTTACGTTGACATGCATGAAAGAATTCACACTGGACAGAAACCTATCAATTTGATGGAAATGTCAGAAATCTTCTATTTGTGTATCAGTCATTCAAAGACCCACAAGACTACACACTGGACGGAAATCATATAAAATGTGAAGAATGTGGAAAAGGCTTTTCCAATCGTAGTTTCTGGATCCATAAAAGGATTTACTAGGTAAAACCTTATTTGTAAACAGCCTCAGAAATCCTTAAATTGGCTGATATCATTATATGGAAAAACTCCCATGGAGAAGATGTGTAAATGTAAATAACATGAGATAAATTGATAAAGTAATCCATGCTTAATGTACCAGAAAACCTTCAGCATGAAAGAGTTGTTTTATTTTTATTTATTAGTATTTTCTTTTGACCTCAACTTGGGACATATAGGATCTTAGTTCCCCAACCAGTGTTGGAAGCCATGTCCCTGCTGTGGAGGCTCGTTGTCTTAACCACTGGACTGCTGGGGAAGTCCCAAAGGAATTGTTTTTAAAATTTATAAATGTGTTGTGTTTACTAAAGATCTTTCTTCAAGTTTAACCTTAAATGGTGGATTTCTACTCATTTCAGAAAGGAATATTAATGTCAGTTATTTCTGTAAGTTATCTTTCAACCACAGTACATAAGGTTTAAAGGTAGTAATTTTTCCTTTACTCAGATAGTGATTTTTTTTTTCCTCTTTGGATGTAATAGAAAAGGATAACTTTGTTTCTTTGCCAGGCAAAGGGGGCCACAGCGGGCTAATGCCCTCAAAACCATGTGTTCCCACTTGGGGAAGAGACTGAGAAAGTTTTATAGTAATTGTTCAAAGAGGTTCACTTCATGGACATTCTTCTGACAGGTGGGTGATGAGGCAAGTTGGAATCAGCATCATCAACCTGAGGTCCAACTGGTCTGGGGTCTACCTGTTTGTGGGCAGCATGCCCTCCTTAATCATTAACTTCTCCCACCTGAGGGAGTTTCAGTTTCTGCAAAATAGCTCAAAGATATTGTTGTGTGTGCTCATTGATGGGGAATCAGGACCTTGCCCCAAGGCTGCTCTTGACTCTTTATCCCTGGTCTTGCACCCCCTCCCTTCCCTGATTAACAGCTGCTTGCCTCAGCCCACTGGAACTCAGGGAAGCTCATGGAAGCTGAGTGAAGGCTGTTTCCTGTAATCAAACAGATGGACACAGAAAGGCGTTGTCCCCAGGAGCCCCACAGGGTCCGGCTCAGTATCAGTGTGGCAGTTCCTAGATACATAATCTATTATATATATTGTACCCTTTTTTATGGGCTTCCCTGGTAGCTCAACTTGTAAAGAATCTGCCTGCAATGCAGGAGACCCCTGTTCAATTCCTGGGTCAGGAAGATCCCCTGGAGAAGGGATAGGCTTATCCACTCCAGTATTCTTGGGCTTCCCTGGTGGCTCAGACAGTAAAGAATCTGCCTGCAATGCAGGAGACCTGGATTCGATCCCTGGGTTGGGATGATCCCCTGGAGGAGGGCATGGCAACCCACTCCAGTTGGTGGTGGTGAGATTAGGAGCCTTTTTCCATTTCCATTCTATTAATCACTTGGAATTAATATTATGTATGGCTAGGATGTCAAAGAGTATTGTTGCTAAGTCACTTCACTCGTTTCGACTCTGTGTGACCCCATGGATGGCAGCCCATCAGGCTCCCCTGTCCCTGGGATTCTCCAGGCAAGAACACTGGAGTGGGTTGCCATTTCCTTCTCCAATGCAGGAAAGAGAAAAGTGAAACTGAAGTCGCTCAGTCGTATCCAACTCTTAGCGACCCCATGGACTGCAGCCCACCAGGCTCCTCCGTCCATGGGATTTTCCAGGCAAGAGTACTGGAGTGGGGTGCCATTGCCTTCTTCGAATATTAGAACCTAGACTTTCTAAAATCCATCCTCTTTGTGGTTCCTTGTTAGCATTCACCAGTAGCTCACCTGTGTGTGATTTAAAAGCAAATGTAAGAAAGACATTGTTCAGATATTAGAGCCCCCACCCTGGGAGACAGACAGTTACACAGGAGCTTCAAGGACAGCATCTTCCAGCTTATTTTCCAAACTCCATGAACTTTTAGTGAAGAATATCATCGACACCAGCAACCAGTGTTTGATTTCCATTTTTATAGATGTATAGTTTCCCCCAATGTCTTCATAGCTTCCACATCAAAGATCCAGCCGAGTTTGAATTTTTTCTGTTAGGCTTCCTGTGTCCACAAGGAAAGTATTTTAGAGTTTTCTGGTTGGGAATGTCCTCTGATTCCACCCTTCTCTGGACTGTATTTTTGTTTCTCTCCTACATGTCAGTTTGCTTCTTCAGTGTGTTGTGCAGTGCCATTCTTGACCCATTGTTTCCCTGTGAGAAGAAGCACCTTCCTTCTGTCAGGAAGGCTGTGGGTGTTTCCTGTTACTTGGAGCTGAACATAAACCTTCAATGTGTTTTTTCTTGTATTTCCTGTTTGAATTTTTTTGTGAAACAGGTTTTGTCATTTCAAATATTTTACCGATATTCTGAACTGTTCATTAGCCAACAAGTTTGTTTTTCCTGTCCTCAGAGAATAAAGTACCCATTCAGAAAAACCATGCATTATTCCTCATTTAATCATTGATACAGTCTTGACAGTTTTATCCTATGAGTGAGTACAAGGTCAGCTGCTTTATCTTTGGGGCGTTTTCTTGCTTTCAGTTACAGTTTTCCTCATGAAACTAATTTCTTACTCTTTGGGGGGCTGTGCTGGGCCTTGGTTGTTGCTCCTGGGCCTCCTCTAGTTGCGGCGAGCTGGGGCTACTCTCTAGCTGTGGTGTCGCACATCGCATTGTGGTGGTTTCTCTCGTTGTGGAGCATAGGCTCTAGGGTGCATGGGCTTCAGTATTTGTGACACACGGGCCCAGGTGCCCTGTGGCATGTGGAATCCTACCCGACCAGGGACAGAACCTGTGTCCTCTGCATTGGCAGGCAGATTCCCAACCACTGGACCACCAAGAAAGTCCCTCATTTCTTCTTATCTACAGAAGTTAAAAAGATTGTTTCAGTGCCATCTTGCCAGTGACCTCTAAGATCATAGCTCTAGTCAGATTCTAGGATGAAGTAAATTCTATTAATAATAAATTCTATTAAGAGTAACATGGAAACTTACATTCAGTTCAGTTCAGTCACTCAGTTGCATCTGACTCTTTGCAACCCCATGAATCGCAGCACGCCAGGCCTCCCTGTCCATCACCAGCTCCCGGAGTTCACTCAAACTCATGTCCATTGAGTCGGTGATGCCATCCAGCCATCTCAGCCTCTCATCCCCTTCTCCTCCTGCCCCCAATCCCTCCCAGCATCAGAGTCTTTTCCAATGAGTCAACTCTTCGCATGAGGTGGCCAAAGTATTGGAGTTTCAGCTTCAGCATCAGTCCTTCCAATGAACACCCAGGACTGATCTCTTTTAGAATGGACTGCTTGGATCTCCTTGCAGTCCAAGGGACTCTCAAGAGTCTTCTCCAACACCACAGTTCAGAAGCATCAATTCTTTGGTGCTCAGCTTTCTTCACAGTCCAACTCTCACATACATACATGACCACTGGAAAAACCATAGCCTTGACTAGATGGACCTTTGTTGGCAAAGTAATGTCTCTGCTTTTGAATATGCTATCTAAGTTGGTCATAACTTTCCTTCCAAGAAGTAAGGGTCTTTTAATTTCATGGCTGCAATCACCATCTGCAGTGATTTTGGAGCCCCCAAAAATAAAGTCAGCCACTGTTTCCACTGTTTCCCCATCTATTTCCCATGAAGTGATGGGACCAGATGCCATGATCTTTGTTTTCTGAATGTTGAGCTTTAAGCCAACTTTTTCACTCTCCACTTTCCCTTTCATCAAGAGGCTTTTTAGTTCCTCTTCACTTTCTGCCATAAGGGTGGTGTCATCTGCGTATCTGAGGTTATTGATATTTCTCCCAGCAATCTTGATTCCAGCTTGTGCTTCTTCCAGCCCAGCATTTCTCATGATGTACTCTGCATATAAGTTAAATAAGCAGGGTGACAATATACAGCCTTGACGTACTCCGTTTCCTATTTGGAACCAGTCTGTTGTTCCATGTCCAGTTCTAGCTGTTGCTTCCTGACCTGCATATAGGTTTCTCAAGAGGCAGGTCAGGTGGTGGTATTCCCATCTCTTTCAGAATTTTCCACAGTTTATTGTGATCCACACAGTCAAAGGCTTTGGCATAGTCAATAAAGCAGAAATATATGTTTTTTCTGGAACTCTCTTGCTTTTTCGATGATCCAGCGGATGTTGGCAATTTGATCTCTGATTCCTCTGCCTTTTCTAAAACCAGCTTGAACATCTGGAAGTTCACGGTTCACGTATTGCTGAAGCCTGGCTTGGAGAATTTTGAGCATTACTTTACTAGTGTGTGAGATGAGTGCAGTTGTGCGGTTACCATATGTAAAATAGATAGCCAATAGGAATTGCTGTATGTCTTAGGAAACTCAGACAGGAGGTCTGTATCAACCTGGAGGGGTGGGATGGGGAGGAAGATGAGAGGGAGGTTCAAGAGGGTAGGGATATATGTATACCTATGGCTGATTCATGTTGAGGTTTGACAGAAAACAACAAAATTCTGTAAATCAATTATCCTTCAATTAAATGTTTTTAAAAAGTAGAATTATAGGGTTAAAAAAAAAAAAAAGTGATTACAGGACGTCCCTGGTGGCTCAGTGGTAAAGAAGTCACCTGCCAGTACAGAAGACACGGGTTCAATCCCTGGTCGGGAAAAATCCCACATGCCTTGGAGCAACTGAGCCCATGGGCCACAACTACCAAGCCCGAGTACCCTAGAGCCCCTGCTCAGCAATGAGAGAAGCCACCGCAAGGAGAGCCTGCACACCACAACTAGAGAGTTGCCCCTGCTGCCCACAACTAGAAACAAGCCTGTGCAGCAACAAGGACCCAGCACAGCCAGATATGAATAAATAAATTATATTTAAAAAGATAAGTTAGAGGAAATGCATAAATTCCTTAGAAGAAACAAACTCAATTCAGTCGTTCAGTCTTGTCGGATTCTTTGCAACTGCATGGACTGCAGCATGCCAGGCTTCCCTGTCCATCACCAACTCCCAGAGCTTGCTCATCAAACTCATTGTCTGTCGGGTTGGTGATGCCATCCAACCATCTCATCCTCTATTGTCCCCTTCTGCCTTCAATTTTTCCCAGTATCAGGGTCTTTCTAATGAGTCAGTTCTTCGCATCAGGTGGCCAAAGTATTGGAGTTTCAGCTTCAGCATCAGTCCTGCCAATGAATATTCGGGACTGATTTCCTTTAGGATGGACTGGTTGGATCTTGCTGTCCAAGGGACCCTCAAGAGTCTTCTCCAACACCACAATTCAAAAGCATCAGTTATTTGGTGCTCAGCTTTCTTTATAGCCCAACTTTCACATCCATACATGACTACTGGAAAAACCATAACTTTGATTGGAACTTTGTTGGCAAAGTAATGTCTCTGCTTTTTAGTATTCTGTCTAGGTTGGTATAGCTTTTCTTCCAAGGAGCAAGGACGTTTTAATTTCATGGCTGCAGTCACCATCTGCAGTGGTTTTAAGCGCCCCCAAAAATAAAGTCTGTCACTTTTTCCACTGTTTCCCCATCTATTTGCCATGAAGTGATGGGACTGGATGCTGTTATCTTAGTTTTATGAAGGTTGAGTTTTAAGCCAGCTTTTTCACTCTCCTCTTTCGCTTTCATCAAGAGTCTCTTTAGCTCTTCTTCACTTTCTGCCATAAGGGTGGTGTCATCTTTATATCTGAGGTTATTGATATGTCTGCTGGCTATCTTGATTCCAGCTCGTGCTTCATCCAGCCTGGTATTTCGCATGATATACTCTGCATATAACTTAAATAAGCAAAACGTGGTCCACTGGAGAAGGGAATGGCAAACCACTTAAGTATTTTTGCCTTGAGAACCCCATGAACAGTATGAAAAGGCAAAAAGATACAACACTGAAAGATGAACTCCCCAGGTTGGTAGGTGCCCAGTATACTACTGGAGAAAAGTAGAGAAATAACAAGCGAAAACAATGCCCAGTTGTGGATGTGACTGGTGATGGAAGTAAAGTTCAGTGCTGTAAAGAAACAAACTACTGCAGACCTGCAGAGTCGATCTCAGGCCAGGAAACAATTGCAAAAGTGCCAGGAGAAGGCGATGGCACCTCACTCCAGTACTCTTGCCTGGAAAATCCCGTGGGCAGAGGAGCCTGGTAGGCTGCAGTCCATGGGGTCGCTAAGGGTCGGACACGACTGAGCGACTTCACTTTCACTTTTCACTTTCCTGCATTGGAGAAGGAAATGGCAACCCACTCCAGTGTTCTTGCCTGGAGAATCCCAGGGACGGGGGAGCCTGGTGGGCTGCCGTCTACAGCGTCGCAGAGTCGAACACGACTGAAGCGACTTAGCAGCAGCAGAAGCAAAAGTGCCAAGCAGGGACAAGACATATCCCACCTACCACAGGTTGTCACTCAGGCGCGAGGGGCGGGGCATTGGAATTTGTCCAACCAGGAGTCCTCTGAGGTAGGTGGGCGGGGCAACACCCCCTGGTTTGGACTTCCTTTTTCCCGACTGAGCAGGTCTAGTGTCTTTCCTGATTCCGTAGCCTGGTTACTCTCACGTTCAGTAGCCCTGTGACCTGCACTGGTCGTTGGAGTTCTTGGGCGGGAACTTGAAATGGTGAATGTGCTGACCCAGGTTACGGACGCCGGAGAGGGACTGATCGGAACTAGCGGAAACCTGCCACTTTTTGATCCAGCACTGCGGTCATCCCCGGAGTCTGGGAAACCCAGGGTCTCCGGCGCTGCTAGGACCTCAGTCCCGGCTAGCTCGCAGCAGGGGCGTTGGCCGGGCAGCCGGGACCCCGGGCGTCCGGTCTGGTCACTTCACGCAGGAATCTCCGCCCCAGAACCTCTCCCGGCGGCTCTGCGCCCACAGCCCCTCTTCTCCCCGAGACTGTCCCCTGACCATGTTCACACTTTTCGGTAGACAATCGAGACTTGTTCCAGAGGGTCCAGCAGTGAGATTAGGTGTCGGTTGAGGGGTCCCAGGCTGTCTTTTCTATGCCGCGGGCACCTGGTTTCCTCTTTTCCCAAAGATTTGGGGAAGCGGAATCTCAAATCGAAGACCTTAGCCCCCATTAGTAGCTCTTTGTTGTCGTTGTGTTATAGAAACCGTGGCGGCAGAAGGAGACCAGCGGCACTGGAAGATGCAGAACAACAGGGTTTTATTCAGCACTGGTGCGGGCTCAGCGGAGTCGCCTCCAGAGGCTGAGCGCCCGGACTTTGTTCTGGGTACCTTTTATACAGCACAGACCTCCGGGTCTTCAGGACTTTCTCTTTCAAGCAACTCAGATACCCCCTCCTCAGGCAACTTAGATTCCCGCCGATGCCATGAGCAAGCAAGAGTACAGAAGTGGAGGTGGTGAGCAAAAGCTGTTTAAGCAAGATAACAGAGGCAGAAGGCAGAAAGTTATTCTAAATGAGGGTTGGTATTCTAGTTGGGGGGGTTTCCACCCCAGTTATTTCGTCACTCAGTCGTGTCTGAGTCTTTGCGACGCCATGGACAGCCAGCCAGGCACCTCTGTCCATGGGGTTTCCTAGGCAGGTATACTGGAGTGGGATGCCATTTCCTTCACCAGGGGATATTCCGAGATTGGAATCGAACCCGCAGCGCCTGCATTGCCAAGCGGATTCTTTACCGCTTAGCCACTAAGAAGCCCTTTGTAGGACTGGCCATAAATAATTAAATTTCCAGATCTCTCCCTCATTGCCCTCACTCTCCTCATTTCGCCTCTCTGATTCAAATTATCTATCAACTGTTCATCTCTGCGGTGCTTTTCAAAGAAACTCAATATTTTAATTTTTTATCCTATTTGCACGGAGTCCTGGATGGCATTTTTCCGGGGCGCAGGTTGGGGGTGGGGGGTGGGGGTTGGGGATGGGCAACCGCAGATACCTTACCTGTCCTGAAAGCCGGGAATAACCCCTTGGAAGTACGTTGTATGAAATCGTCTCTCCACTTGATATTTTACTGGGAACAGATATTCCATAGGAAATCTTTTTGTGGAGGTTTTTTTTAAACTTTTCTTGACGATCTACCCTGCCTGTCCCTACGTTAGTCCCCTTCAAAAGATTTACTCACTTATTTAAGTTTATTCAACACTGTAAGATGTATTTAATTACTAGAGCTTGAAACACCGTATACAATATTTGCCAAGAGGTAAGAGAAGTGAGTTTCACAGGGAAAAAAAATATGAAGTATTACATTTTTGCGCTGTGAAGAATTTTTGTTTCACCTTTTTCATTCCCCGAGTAAATATGATGAGTTCTTTTGGACACTTGCTTTGGTACTCCAGGATTTAGACTTGCAGACAAGAAGTATTCGAGTATCATTAATTGTGTAGTAATAAACCTGCCTTGGAAATAATGATTGACATTTTTTCAGAAAGGAATAGATATGAGGGGTTTTCTGGGAAAACTAGTAGAAGCGGCTTATAATTTTCTTCTTTCATTTCCACAGAAACACTGGATTGGAGTGATTTTCCTGAATTGGTCAGACAGGGTTTGTGTGTTTAAAATTTCAGTGATGGCCGAGAGCACCTTCAGTGTCTTCAGGCTAAGGCTGCCTTGGAGCTTAGGGGAAGGGAGGAGAAGTACTTGAAGGCCCTCATGTACTTGAAATCATATGGTTTATAGCTTTGTCAGATTGGTTTCTTTCAGGTAGCAGTACACTTTTATGCTTTCAGTCGTGTGTTTTCATAGCTTGATACCTAATTTCTTTTTACTGTGAACTGTATTTGATCTTATGGATGGACTTAACACTGATTGTTTGAGTCATGATTGTTGCTTACCTGTTAACTTATGCTAGTTGTGAATTAAATCCATACAAGTATGTGTATGAGTTTTTGCGTGACTACAAGAGTTGCCCTCATTTGGACAAATAACACAGAGTGGTATTGCTGGGTCTTAATATACATTTGTTGTTGTTATTCAGTCGCTAAGTCGTGTTCAACTCTTTGTGACCTCTTGGATTGCAGCTTGCCAGACTTCCCTGTCCTTTACTATTTCCCAGAGTAGTCTCAAACTCATATCTGTTGAGTCGGTGATGCCATCCAACCATCTCATCCTCTCTTGCCCCCATTTCCGCCTGCCCTCAATGTTTTGCAACATCAGGGTCTTTTCCAGTGAGTCTGATCTTCCCATCAGGTAGCCAGAGTACTGGAGCTTCAGCTTTAGCATCAATCCATCCAATGATTATTCAGGGTTGATTTCCTTTAGGATTGACTGGTTTGATTTTCTTGCTATCCAAGGGACTCTCAAGAGTTTCTCCAGCAGAATTCAAAAGCATCAGTTCTTTGGTGCTCAGCTTTCTTTATGTCCAGCTCTCACATCCGAACATGACTACTGGAAAAACCACAGCTTTGACTATATGGACCTTTGTCAGCAAAGTAATGTCTCTTCTTTTTAGTATACTGTCTAGGTTTGTCATAACTTTCCTTCCAAGGAGCAAGCATCTTTTAATTTCATGACTGCAGTCACCATCTGCAGTGGTTTTGGAGCCCAAGAAAATAAAGTCTGTTACTGCTTCCACTTTTTCCCCTTATATTTGCCATGAAGGGATGGGACCAGACGCCATGATCTTATTTTTTTGAATGTTGAGTTTTAATCCAGCTTTTTCACCCTCCTCTTTCAGCCTCATCAAGAAGCTCTTTAGTTCCTCTTCACTTTCTGCCATTAGTGTGGTATCATCTGCATATCTGAGGTTGTTGATATAATATTTCTCCCAGCAATCTTGATTCCAGTTTATAATTCATCCAGTCCAACATTTTGCATGATCTGCATATGATTTAAATGAGCAGGTGACAATATACAGCCTTGATGTACTCCTTTCCTAATTTCAAACCAGTCCTTGTTCCATATCCAGTTCTAACTGTTGCTTTTTGAACTGCATACAGGTTTCTCAGGAGATTGGTAGGTGCTCTGGTATTCCCATCTCTTGAAGAATTTTCCACATTTTGTTGTGATCCACACAGTCAAAGGTTCTAGCATAGTCAATGAAGCAGAAGTAGATGTTTTTCTAGAATTGCCTTGCTTTTTCTATGATCCAACAGATGTTGGCAGTTTGATCTTTGGTTACTCTGCTTTTTCTAAATCCAGCTTGAACATCTGAAAGTTCTTGGTTCACCTACTGCTGAAGCCTAGCTTGAAGGATTTTGAACATAAACTTGCTAGCACATGAAATGAGGGCAATCGTATGGTAGTTTCAGCATCCTTTGGCATTGCCTTTCTTTCGGATTGGAATGAAAACTAACCCTTTTCCAGTTCTGTGGTCCCTGCTGAGTTTTCCAAATTTGCTGACCTTTTGATTGCAGCACTTTAACAGCATCATCTTTTAGGATTTGAAATAACTCAACTGGAATTCCATCACCTCCACTAGCTTTGTTCGTAGTGATGCTTCCTAAGGTCCACTTGACTTTACACTCCAGTGTGTCTGGCTCTAAGTGAGTGACCACACCATTGTGGTTATTCCAGTCATTAAGACCTTTTCTGTATAGTTCTGTGTATTATTGCTACCTGTTCTTAATATCTTCAGCTTCTATTAGGTCCATGCCATTTCTGTCCTTTATTGTGCCCATCTTTGCATAAAATGTTTCTTTGGTATCTCCAATATCATTGAAGAAACCTCTAGTCTTTCCCATTCTATTGTTTTCCTCTATTTCTTTGCATTGTTCACTTAAGAAGGCTTTCTTATCTCTCCTTGCTATTCTCTGAAACTCTGCATTCAGTTGGGTACATCTTTCCTTTTCTCCTTTGCCTTTCACTTTTCTTAGCTATTTGTAAGGCCTCCTCAGACGACCATTTTGCCTTCTTGCATTTCTCTTTACTGGGGTTACTTTTGGTCACCACCTCCTGTACACTGTTACGAACCTCTGTCCATAGTTCTTCAGACACTCTGTCTACCATATCTAATCTCTTGAATCTGTTGGTCACCTCCACTAGATGGTGGAATAAACTCTAGGGGTTTTCTCTACTTTCTTGAATTTAAGCCTGAATTTGGCAATGAGGAGTTCATGATCTGAGCCACAGTAAGCTCCAGGTCTTGTTTTTGCTGACTGTATAGAGCTTCTCCATCTTTGGCTGCAAAGAATATAATCAAGCTGATTTCAGTATTGATCACCCAGTGATGTCATGTGTAGAGTCGTCTCTTGTGTTGTTGGAATAGGGTGTTTGCTATGACCAGTGCATTTTCTTGGCAAAACTCTGTTAGCCTTTGCCCTGCTTCACTTTGTACTCCAAGGCCAAACTTGTTCCAGGTATCTCTTGACTTCCTACTTTCATATTCCAGTCCTCTCTGATGAAAGGACATCTTTTTTCGGTGTTAGTTCCAGAAAGTCTTGTAGGTCTTTATAGAACTGCTCAACTTCAGCTTCTTCAGTGTTAGTAGTTAGAGCACAGACTTGAATTACTCTAATGTTGAACATTTTGCCTTGGAAACGAACTGAGATTATTCTGCCATTTTTGAGTCTGCACCCAAGTACTGCATATCAGACTCTTTTGTTGACTATAAGGGCCAATCCATTTCTTCTAAGAGATTCTTGCCCACAGTAGTACATATAATGGTTATCTGAATTAAATGTATCCATTCCCATCCATTTTAGTTCGCTGATTCCTAAAACATCAATGTTGACTCTTGCCATCTCCTACCTGACCTTGTCCAATTTACCTAACAATGCAGGTTCCCAGGCAACATTGTTCTTTACAGCATTGGACTTAACGTTTACCACCAGACACATCCACAGTTGAGCATCATTTCTGCTCTGGCCCAGCCTCTTCATTCTTTCTGGACCTATTTCTCTGCTTTTCCCTAATAGCATATTGGATGGACACCTACTGACCTGGGGGACTATAGCTTGGTGGGCTACAGTCCATGGTGTCACAAAGAATCAGACAGGACCTAGTGACTGAACAACAACAGCAACAGCAGTGAATGAAGATAATCGTCACCTCTATTTGGCGTTCTGAGTGTTTTGCTTTTTAGTCTTTGAATAATTGTGTAGTGTTAGCTCTTTGTTTTCTTTGCAATTTCCCATTGACATTTGATATTCAGCATGTTTTCATATTTCCAGTTTCCCTCTGTATATCGTTTTTGGTCAATGGTTCTTTGAGATCTTTTGCCCGTTGTTAATTGGATTGTCTTCCTACTGTTGGGTTTTAATAGTTCTTGGCTATTTTGAATACCAGTCATTTATTCATATCTTTGTGAATCTGTTTCTGTTTTGAAAATAAGTTTATTTGTGATATATTTGAGATACCACATGTAAGTTAGTGACCATACAGTATTTGTCTTTCTCAGTGTAACTTACCTCACTTAGTATGAATAGTTGTAGGTCTATCTATTTTGCTGCAAATGGCATTATTTCCATTTTTATGGCTGAGTAATATTCCATTGTATATCTGTACCACATCTTCTTTTTCCATTCATTTGTTGATGAACATGTAGATTGTTTCCATGTCTTGGCTCTTGTAAACAGTGCTACTATGAACACTGGGTGTCTGTATCATTTCAAATTAGAGTTCTCTCTGGGTCCATGCCCGGGAGTTAGATTGCTGGGTCATATGGCAAGTCTAGTTGGTTGGGGAATATTCACACTGCTTTCTAAAGCAGACACACCACTTTTCATTCCTACAAAGCTAGTGGAGGTAATGGAATTCCAGCTGAACTATTTCAAATCCTAAAAGATGATGCTGTTAAAGTGCTGTACTCAGTATGCCTGCAAATTTGGAAAACTCAGCAGGGGCCACAGAACTGGAAAAGGTCAGTTTTCATTCCAATCCCAAAGAAAAGCAATGCCAAAGAATGTTCAAACTACTGTATAGTTGCACTCATTTCATATGCTAGCAAGGTCCTGCTCCAAATCCTTCAAGCTAGGCTTCAACAGTACCTGAACCAAGAACTCTTCCAGATGTACAAGCAGGATTTTTGAACCAGAGATCAAACTGATAACATGCATTGGATCATAGAAAAAGCATGGGAAATTAAAAAAAATTATATCTACTTAATTAATTAATTAATGCCTGAAAGCATTTGACTGTGTAGATCATAACAAACTGAAAAATTCTTACAGAGATAGGAATACCAGACCACCTTACCTATCTTGTGAGAAACCCATATGCAGGACAAGAAGCCACAATTAGAACCAGACATGGAGCAACGGACTGGTTCAAAATTGGGAAAGGAGTATGTCAAGGCTGTACTGTCAAGAGAAGTCTGGCGTGCTTCAGTTCATGGGGTTGCAAACAGTTGGACACATCTTGGTGACTGAACAACAAAAATAACAAAAACAGTTGGAGTACAGTTGATTTACAGTGTTATGTCAGTTTCAAGTGTATGAAGCAAAGTGAATAAGTTATACATGTACATTTCTCTTTAGGTTCTTTTCTCATGTAGGTCACTACTTACTGGTGAATTTTTTAACGGGTCTTTCAAAGTTTGTATACTAGTGACAAATTCCTTCCATTTTTGTTTCAGCTGCTACGTCGCTTCAGTCGTGTCCGACTCTGTGTGACCCCATAGATGGCAGAATGACCTTATTTTTTCTTAAGTTTTAAGGATCATTACACTTGCTAATAAAAATTAAGAAAAAATAAGGCCATTCTGAGACAAAAATGGAAGGAATTTATATGCCTGCTATTAGGGCTTCCTTGGTAGCTCAGCTGGTAAAGAATCCTCAAATCCCTGGAGAAGGAATAGGCTACACACTCCAGTATTCTTGGGCTTCCCTGGTGGCTCAGATGGTAAAGAATTTGCCTGCAATGCAGGAGACATGGGTTCAGTCCCTGGGTTGGAAAGATCTCCTTGAGGAGGGCATGGCAACCCACTCCAGTATTCTTTCCTGGAGAATCCCAGGGACAGAGGAGCCTGGTGGGCTGCTGTCTATGGGGTCGCACAGAGTCGGACATGACTGAAGTGACTTAGCAGCAGCAGCAGTCAAGAGTAGCCTCAACACCAGCAACCAATGTTTGATTTCCATTCATAAAGAAGTATAGTTTCCCCTGATGTCTTCACAGCTTCCACATCAAAGATCCAGCAGAGTTTGAATTCCTGTAAGGCCTCTTGTGTCTACTATGACAATATTTCAGTGCTCTATGGTTGGGAATATTCTCTGATACTACTCTTCTCTGGATTATGTCTTTGTTTCTCTCCTGCATATCAATTTGCTTCTCCAGTGCATTGTGCAGTGCCATCCTTGACCCAGTGTTTCCTTGTGAGAAGCACCTTCCTTCTGTCAGGAAGGCTTTGGCTGTTTCTGATTACTTGTAGTTGAACATAATCCTTCAGTGTGTTTTTTAATTGTATTTTATTTTCTGTGACTTAAATTGAATTTTTTCTGAAGCAGTCATTTTTGTACTCATTTTGAATACTTTACCAACTATTTTTTGAAGCATTTGTTAGATAACACATTTTGTTTCTCCTTACCTCAAAGAATAAAGTACCCATTTTGTTTATGAATATTCTGAAATCCATGCAGTTTTCTTCATTTACTTATTATACAATATCAGTCAGTTATATCCTGTAAATAGGATGTCAGCTACATTATCCTTAGACCAATTTCTTAAAAATTTAGTCACAGTTTTTGTTGAAAAAATAATTTCTTACTCATTCTTATCTGCAACAGTTAAATCATAGGTATTATCAGTGCTGTCTTACCAGTGATCCATAAGATCACATCTCTAGTCAACTACTGGGATGAAATCAATTCCATTAAGAATGATTACAGGTAAATAAGGTCCTACCATATAGCACAGGAAACTGTTAAATATCCTGTTATAAATTATAATGGAGAAAATATTTTTAAAGTATGTATACAATGCATAACTGAATCACTGTACAGCAAAATTAATACAATATTATAAATCAACTATATTTCAATAAAAAATTTTTTTAAAGAAAGAGCTTCATTTCTCATTGGGAAACCAAGATCCACCATGCTGCAAGGTGCAGGCAAATAGTTTTTTAAAAATTTGGGGAGAGGGACTTCCCTCATTGTCCAGTGGTTAAGACTCCATGTTCCCAATGCGGGGGGCCTGAGTTCATTCCCTGGTCAATGAACTAGATCCCTTTAAAAAAAAAATGGGGGAGAATCAGCTATACCCCAATACAAAATTAAAAGTTTAAAGTTTGGGGAAAAAGTGAAAAATGAAATGGGGGAGGTGGGCTTTCTTGACTCCTTGGCTAGGACACGTGTATTTGTTTATAGATACTTTAGGCATGGTAGGTAAGGATGTGCTGCAACTACTGAAGTCTGTGTGCCCTCGAGCCTGTGCTCTGCAACCAGAGATGCCACTCCAATGAAGTGCGCTGTAACAAAGAGTAGCCCCTGCTCACTGCAACTAGAGAGAAGTCCGCACAGCAACAAAGACCCAGTACAGCCAAAAATAAATAAATTACTAAAAAACCTATGAAAAAAAGTTCTCTAAGGCCTTCATTCAGGAAAAAAAAATAATAAAAAAGTGGCAACAGACTCAAAGAAATAATTAACAGTATCCAATAGTCCTGCATGATTAAAACACTCAACATACCAAAAGCAGACTGAAATTTTCTAACCTCATATTGAACAGCTATGGAAAACACCAAATACTATGTTTAAAGGTGAAAGAGTGAGTGTTTTCCCAAGTCATAATTAATAAACTATATCTCTTCCTTATATTTGACAGTTTATTGGAGATTTAGGCCAAGAACCCACTCAGCAAGAAAAGGAATAAAACGTATGCAGATTGGTTAGGGAGCTTTAAAACCATCTCTACTTTCAATCCAGTATCTTATATATAGAAAATCTAGGGCCCACTAGAAAAACTAAAGGAACAGATAATTTGAATTCAACAGGTTTGTAAGATACAAGATCAAGACAAAAATAATTGTTTCTATACACTTATAATAAACATTCTGATAATGAAATTAAGAAATGTATTTACAATAGAATAAATGCAAGAAAACAAAGAGAAACATATGTAAGAAAAGAAATATAAACTGAATACTCAGAAAACTATGAACATGTTCAAAAAATTAAGCATGTAAACCAATAAGAAAACATGCCAGTTTCACAGATAGGCACTTATGTTGCTGACATGGTACTACTATACATAATGATCTAAGAGACAATGTAGTATCTACCACAGTCACAACAGTAAGTGTAATACACAATCTTTTTCACAAATTTACCAGGAAATACAAGGAAGGCAGAATGGACAAATCATTCTTAAAGAAAAAAATAAAGTAGTAAGACTAACATAACTTGATTTCAAAACTGTCTTCTAAGAAAAGTTAATTAAGACATTGTGATCCTAACAGAAGGAGAAAGATTTTAGTGAATGATACCTCAAAAAGGGGGATGGGAGAAGGGAGAAGAGTTAATGTGTTTCTTCTACCAGAAAAAAAAAAAGAATCAATTGTCTTATGGACACTATGCATGCATGCTAAGTCACTTCTGTCGTGTCCGACTCTGTGTGACCCTATGGACAGCAGCCCTCCAGGCTTCTCTGTCCACAGGATTCTCCAAGGAAGAATACTGGAGTAGGTTGCCATTTCCTTCTCCCTATGGACACTATAGTCATTTACATTTAAATGTTCAGTAGGATTTGCAGCAGTAACTGACCGAAAATAAATTTCCTTCCTATATGAAATGTACATGGGAGAACTTAATGAAACTTCTCACACCCTGTTGTTAAACTGAGCAGAACCCTTGCACTCAGCTAGGGTTACGGGGTTCAAACTTCTCAGTAGGGCCATCTGTTCTGGGATTATTTACCTTAAGTACCAAATGAGTGGGGGCTAGAAAGGGAGGACGGAAGGCTCAGTGCTGGGAAACATCAAAGTTTGAAATGGATTAGATTAGATTAGACTGAGATTTCCCTGGTGGTTTAGTGTGTAAGAACAAAAGTGAAAGTCGTTCAGTCATGTCTGGCTCTTTGTGACCCCATGGACTGTAGTCCACCAGGCTCCTCTGTCAATGGAATTCTCCAGGCAAGAATACTTGAGTGGGTAGCCAGTCCCTACTCCAGGGGATAATCCTGACCCAGGAATCGAACCTGGGTCTCCTGTAATGCAGGCAGATTCTTTACTGTCTGAGCCACCAGGGGCATGAGTTCTACCCCTGGTCAGGGAAGATCCACGTGCTGCATGGTAATGCCCCCCCCAAAAAAAAATAGGATTCTGGGGTACAAGGGGGTGGGAAGGAGGTTGAAGAGGGAAGCGACATATGTATACCTGTGGCCGATTCATGTTGGTGTATGACAGAAACCAGCACAACATTGCAAAGCAATTATCCTCCTGTTAAATTTAAAAAATTAGGACTCAGATTGTGTTACAGAAGATACAGCAGTCTCAAGTATGGTGTTGGGGCTCTAAAATCTGAGAAATGTATGTTTTCTTTGCATTTTGCTTTTAAATCATGTACAGGTGAGCTATCTGTGAATACTAAAATGGAAGTGGAAAAGGGATAGATTATAGAAAATCTTTCTATTTTCAGACAGGACCTCTCCAACTCTAGATTTTTTTTTTTTTGGTATTATCACATATTTTGTATTATCTCATAGTCTTTTCAACAAATACCAGTCAGAAGGAAAGACAAATCATACTTTATATAACAGTATACACTGCTATCCTTGTCAAACATAAAATGTATTCCAAGTATTTAATAGAATGGAAAATTTTAAAAGGCTTCCATTTGCAACACAAACAAAATGTATCTTTCTCACCGAAAAGGATACAATATGTATAATGGGTTATGACTATCCAGGAACTACCACACAAGGCTACTAGGAAAATCCCATCAAATATCAAACTGCCAAGACTGTCCTGGTGATCCAGTGGCTAAGACTTGGTACTCTCAGTGCAGAGGCCCCTGATTCTATCCTTGGTCAGGGAATTAGATCCCACATGGCACAACTGACAGTTTGCATTCTGCAACAAAAATACTGCCCCCGCCCCCCCAAAAAAGATCAAAGATCCCAAGTGCCACAGCCAAATAAACAGAAATAAATATTTAAATAAAATACCAAACTGTCATTTTTTCAATGGCCCATAAACAGAGAATGAATAGAACATCATAAACATTTAAATCTAATTGCATACTACAAATACAGTTAAATGCACCCCTGGATCCAAAAGGCTTCAAATGGGAAAAAAAAAAAACTCATTATCTGATTAAAGGAAAAAATCACTACCTTTGAAACTTATGAGAGTCCCTTGGACTGCATGGAGATCTATCCTAAAGGAAACCTGTCAATCCTAAAGGAAATCAACCCTGAATATTCATTGGAAGAACTGATACTGAAGCTGAAACTCTAATACTTTGGCCACCTGATGCAAAGAACTGACTCTCTGGGAAAAACCCTGGTGCTGGGAAAGATTGAAAGCAGGACAAGGGGACAACAGAGGATGAGATGGTTGGATGGCATCACCAATGCAATGGATATGAGTTTCAGTAAATTCTGGGAGCTGGTGATGGACAGTGAAGCCTGGCATGCTGCAGTCCATGGGATTGCAAGGAGTCAGACATGACTGAGCAACTGAACTGAACTGAAACCTTATGTACTAGTGTTGAAGGGCTTCCCAGGTGGCAGCAGTAAAGAATCCACCTGCCAATGCAGAAGCTGAAAGAGACATGAGTTCAACTCCTGGGTAGGGAAGATCTCCTGGAGTAGGAAATGGCAACCCACTCCTGTATTCTTGCCTGGGATACCCCATGGACAGAAGAGCCTGGCAGGCTCCAGTCCATGGGGTCACAGAGAGTCAGATACAACTGAGCAACTGAGTGCACAGACACACACAGACACACACACACACACACACACACACACACACACTAGTGTTGAATGACAACTTAGAGCATTAGCTCATATTAGTATTCATTTCCAAAATTAGTAGAATTCCAGCATTCAAGGTTACACTTGAAGAAAGATCTTTAGTAAGCACTACATAATTGTAAACTTTTAAAACAGCTCTTTCATGTTGAAAGTTTTCTGGAATGTTAGGCATGGATTAGAAATGCTCTAGGCATCCCAATATTCATAGCAGCACGATATATACCAGCAAGAAATGGAAACAACCTACATGTTCATAGACAGATAAATGGACAAAAATTGGTGCTTTCAAACCATGGTGCTGGAGAAGACTCTTGCGAGTCCCTTGGACATCAAGGAGATCAGTTCAGTTCAATTCAATTACTCAGTCATGTCTGGCTCTTTGCAATCCCATGGACTCCAGCATTCCAGGCTTCCCTGTTCATCACCAACTCCCGGAGCTTGCTCAAATTCATGTCCATCGAGTCCTTGATACCATCCAACCATCTCATCCTCTGTCATCCCCTTCTCCTACCTTCAATCTTCCCCAGCATCAGGGTCTTTTCCAATGAGTCACTTCCCATCAGGTGGCCAAAGTACTGGAGTTTCACCTTCAGCAACAGTCCTTCCAATGAATATTCAGGACTGATTTCCTTTAGGATAGACTGGTTTGATCTCCTGGCAGTCCAAGGGATGCTCAAGAGTCTTCTCCAACACCACAGTTCAAAAGCATCAATTCTCCAGCACTCAGGTTTCTTTTTGGTCCAACTCTCACATTCATACATGACCGCTGGAAAAACCATAGCTTTGACTAGATGGACGCTTGTTGGCAAAGTAATGTCTCTGCTTTTGAATATGCTGTCTAGGTTGGTCGTAGCTTTTCTTCCAAGGAGCGTCTGTTAATTTCATGGCTGGAATCACCATCTGCAGTGATTTTGGAGCCCAAGAAAATAAAGTCTGTCACTGTTTCTATTGTTTCCCCATCTATTTGCCACAAAGTGATGAGACCAGATGCCATTATCTTAGTTTTCTGAATGTTGAGTTTTAAGCCAGCTTTTTCACTCTCCTTTCACTTTCAACAAGAGGCTCTTTAGTTCCTCTTCACTTTCTACCATAAGGGTGGTGTCATCTGCATATCTGAGGTTATTGATCATTCTCCCGGCAATTTTGACTCCAGTTTGTGCTTCATCCAGCCTGGCATTTCTCATGATGTACCCTGCGTGTAAGTTAAGTAAGCAGGGTGACAATAAACAGCCTTGATGTACTTGTTTCCCAATTTGGAGTCTGTTGTTGTTGACCACGTTTTGTCAGAACTCTCCACTATAACCTGTTGGTCTTGGGTGGCCCTACGTGGCATGGCTCATAGTTTCATTGAGTTAGACAAGACTGTGATCCATGTGATCAGTTTGGTTAGTTTTCTGTGATTGTGGTTTTCATTCTGTCTGCCCTCTGATGGATAAGGATAAGAGGCTTGTGGGAGCATCCTAATGGGAGACTGACTAATGGGGGAATCTGGGTTTTGCTCTGATGGGTGCTCAGTAGGACTTTCCTGGTGGCTCAGACTGTAAAGCGTTCTGCCTACAATGCAGGAGACCCGGGTTCAATCCCTGGGTCAGGCAGATCCTCTGGAAAAGGAAATGGCAACCCACTCCAGTACTCTTGCCTGGAAAATCCCATGGACGGAGGAGCGTAGTTGGCTACAGTCCAAGGGGTTGCAAAGAGTCGGACATGACTGAGTCACTTCACTTTCTTTTCATGCTCATTAATTCTTTAATCCAATTACCTGTTGATGGGCGGGGCTGTCTTCCCTCCCTGTTGTTTGGCCTGAGGCCATACTATGATAGGGGTAATGGCAGTAATGGCAAACTCCTTCAAAAGGACTTATGCCCACACTGTTGTATTCAGTGCCCCTGACCCTATGGCATACCACTGTCAACCCACGCACCCACTGGAGACCCCTAGACACTCACAGGCTAGTCTGACTCAGTCTCTTGTGGGGACACTGCCCCTTTCTCCTGGGTCCTGGTGTGCACAAGGTTTTGCTTGTGCCTGCCAAGAGTCTGTTTCCCCAGTCCTATGGAAGTTCTGTAATCAAATCCCACTGGCCTCCAAAGTCAAATTCCCTGTGGTTCTCTGTCCCCTTGCTGGATCCCCAGATTGAAAAATCTGTTGTGGGTCCTAGAACTTTCTTAACAGTGTTCTGCAGTTTGTGGGTCATCTGCTCGGTAGCTCTATAGTGGAGCTAATGGTGACCTCTTCCAAGAGGGCTTATGCACATACCACATGTCCCAGGTCTGCTGCAGCCAGAGCCCTTGTCCCTGCGGCAGGCCACTAGTGATCGATGCCTCCACAGGAGACACTCAAAACACTCAAAAGGAGGTCCAGCTCAGTCTCTGTGGGGTCTCTTGAGTCCTGGTGCACACAGGTTTTGTTTGAGCCCTCTGAGAGTCTCTGGTGGGTATGGGGTTTGATTCCAAATGCAAATTCCCCCCTCCGACCATCTTGTTGGGGCTTCTCCTTTGCCCTTGGAGGTGGGGTGTCTTTTTTTGGTGGGATCCAACATTCTCCTGTCAATGGTTGTTCAACACCAAGTTGCAATTTTGGAGTTCTCACAGGAGAAAATGAGCACACATCCTTCTACTCTGCCATAACGTATAACAAAGAGATCAGTCTATTCTAAAGGAAATCAACCCTGACTATTCACTGGAAGGACTGATGTTGAAGCTGAAGCTCCAATACTTTGGCCACCTGATGCAAAGAACCGACTCACTGGAAGAGACCGTGATGCTAGGAAAGACTGAGGGCAGGATGAGAAGGGGGCGACAGAGGACAAAATGGTTGGATGGCATTACCAATTCAATGGACATGAGTTTGAGTAAACTCTGGGAGAGAATGAAGAGCAGGGAAGGCTGGAATTCCACAGTACATGGGGTCACAAAGAATTGGACACAACTGAGTGACTGAACATCAACAATTACAGATAAGAGGATGTCTGGGGGACTTCCCTGGCCATTCAGTGGTTAAGATTTGGCCTTCCATTGCAGGGGATCTGGCTTTGATCCCTGGCTAGGGAGCTAAGGTCCCAGTAATACTGTAACAAATGCAATAAAGACTTTAGAAATTGTCCACAGACTCATAAACATAAAGAGGCTGGCTTCGTTTTCATCTTTGGTCCTTGAAAGTTCTGAGCTTTCCACCCATCCGTACACCATCCCCTTAGATACTCATTAGGTATCTTAAGCTTAAGAATCTCAGAGCATATGGCTTGGGCAACAGGCCGGAAATACACAGTGGTTACATTATATCAGCTGGGTAATTTCATAGGGAGTGGAAGCATTTGATTCTTCTTTCATGGGCCATTACCCAATTTTTTGACCTTTTATGGTCAGTCTTGGAAGTGTCATGGTGCTGGTGAGTGTGTCATTCAGATGCTAATATATTATAATAAGCATAAAATGAGGCTCAAATTTCACTAGAAGCCAAATCTTCTATCACCTTGGACCTACTTGGTTCTATTCATGGCTATGCAATTCTTTAAAGATTGTGCCCCTCCCCCTGCCCTCCTGTTTCAATCTGATATTTCACACTGTATTGTACAACTGAAATTTGCTAAGAGAGTGGATCTGTGACCGAGTCCAAGCTCACTCTGTTCGCTGCATGACAGACCAATTAAGCAAGAGACAGGGTGTTGAGGCAAGGAATATGATTTTATTCGGAAAACTGGCAGACTGAGAAGATGTCAGACTGTCAGTGTCCCCATTCAATGTCCATTACACAATCTTGTGGGAAATAGGGTGGTGATCATTCTAACTGCTTCTCACTTGGATCTTCTGGGAGTGTCTACCATCACTGCCAGGATTCCAAATGTTGAGATTTGTCTTCCTTGTTCTTCTTTGGAAAGTGTCTACTTGATACCTGTAGACTTAGAAATATTGACAACCTAAATTTCAAATTAAGGTATGTAGGACTTTTCTCGGAGAAGGCAATGGCACCCCACTCCAGTACTCTTGCCTGGAAAATCCCATGGACGGAGGAGCCTGGTAGGCTGCAGTCCATGGGGTCGCTAAGAGTCGGACACGACTGAGCGACTTCACTTTGACTTTTCACTTTCATGCATTGGAGAAGGAAATGGCAACCCACTCCAGTGTTTTTGCCTGGAGAATCCCAGGGACAGGGGAGCCTGGTGGGCTGTGGTCTCTGGGGTCGCACAGAGTCGGACACGACTGAAGCGACTTAGCAGCAGCAGGACTTTTCTATGTATGGGAAGATGCAACAGTTTGGGCTCACTGAAAAAATTTCCTTGATCTGGAGGCCTGTGTCCCATATCCCGAATTTCCTCATTGCTCACCAACTTGTGTTGAAGGGCTGCAATCACTGATGACTGATATGGCAGCATTTCTCAGATCCTCTGCTCTTGGTCAGGAATTTGACCAATATTTGGGAGACATTTCATAATCAAATTTTATTCCATGACCCTGGGAGGTTCATCCCAGGTCGGTTGAAAATGTTTGATGTGCCACTCCAGGTGTTAAAAATTTTGGATTAGATTCCCATCAATAATTAAAGATTCTCTGGATCGTGGGCCTAACTATGATCCAGGAGACATTTTTCTCTTGTTGCCTCTTCCCATATCTAGAGTCATACTATTGCAATTATTTTGTATTTCCTCAAGATGTTTACCCATGTAAGTTTTTTGTTGGAGACCTGGCTATGTACTAGGTACTGTTAAGAGACTTATGTCTTACATAATGCTGTAAGTCTTATGAGGACTTCCCAGGTAGCCCAGTGGCTAAGATTTCAAGCTCTCAATGCAGAGGGGCCTGGGTTCAATCCCTGGTTGGAGAAATAGATCCCAGAAGCCACAATTAAAAGATTCTGCATGCTGCAACTAAGACCCAGAGCAGCAAAATAAATGTGTTTTTTTTTTTTTTTTAATAAAGAGACAACAATCTTAGAAATTAACCAAGATATAAGTAGTGTAGCTAGTAACATCGAAAAAGACATACGGCAACAAGGAGACACAAAGCACAATTTGAAAATAAACATTAAATGAAAACAATGATTAGTATAACTAGTTGTAATTCAGTTGCAATAACTAGGCAGCCAAAGGGGCCATAAATGATTTAATAAGCTACCTACAGTTACACTGTACCAGCTGTGCACCTCCAGATATGCATAGCTTAATCTTTGAGACAAGCATATGTTACTGGTACAATCAACCAGGTAGACATAAATAAGTACATCTTTCAATTCTTCTTAAAAAGGTTTAATTTACTACATTTCTAAATCATAATTAGGTTAAGGGGAAGATTTTCCTTACCCCTGGGTAACAGATATAAGCCAGTAATTTTTTTAGATAGAAGCCATAAAAATTATAAAATTATTTCCCAGTTCACTTAGCCCTATATAATTAATCCTTTTCATTTAACAGCTTTATGAAGCCATCAGGTTTACCATTAGAATTCTTTGATTACTTACCTAGTTTAACAGTATGGTGTGGAAATCAGAAACTTGTATTTATCCAAAGGTCCTTTTTATAAATCTTCCTGAAGAGGAGACATTTTTGAAAAGTCACCAGAGTGAAACCATAGTTATCTATAATGACAAAAGACTTAAAAAGGCACGTTTAAATCTGATTACAAAGAAAACTGACAAGGTAACTTTCTTACTGCTGTGACATACAATACTTTCAGATAATAACTAGAATTATGACTGATATTTTGCACTCATCTCACACGCTAGTAAAGTAATGCTCAAAATTCTCTAAGCCAGGCTTCAGCAATACGTGAACCGTGAACTTCCAGATGTTCAAGCTGGTTTTAGAAAAGGCAGAGGAATCAGAGATCAAATTGCCAACATCTGCTGGATCATGGAAAAAGCAAGAGAGTTCCAGAAAAACATCTATTTCTGCTTTATTGATTATGCCAAAGCCTTTGACTGTGTGGATCACAATAAACTGTGGAAAATTCTGAAAGAGACGGGAATACCAGACCACCTGATCTGTCTCTTGAGAAATATGTATGCAGGTCAGGAAGCAAGAGTTAGAACTGGACATGGAACAACAGACTGCTTCCAAATAGGAAAAGGAGTACGTCAAGGCTGTATATTGTCACCCTGCTTATTTAACTTATATGCAGAGTACATCATGAGAAACGCTGGACTGGAAGAAACACAAGCTGGAATCAAGATTGCCAGGAGAAATATCAATAACCTCAGATATGCAGATGACACTACCCTTATGGCAGAAAGTGAAGAGGAACTCAAAAGCCTCTTGATGAAGGTGAAAGTGGAGAGTGAAAAAGTTGGCTTAAAGCTCAACATTCAGAAAATGAACATCATGGCATCTGGTCCCACCACTTCATGGGAAATAGATGGGGAAACAGTGGAAACAGTGTCAGACTTTATTTTTCTGGGCTCCAAAATCACTGCAGATGGTGACTGCAGCCATGAAATTAAAAGACACTTACTCCTTGGAAGAAAAATTATGACCAACATAGATAGCATATTGAAAAGCAAAGACATTACTTTGCCAACAAAGGTCCATCTAGTCAAGGCTATGGTTTTTCCAGTGGTCATGTATGGATGTGAGAGTTGGACTTTGAAGAAGGCTGAGCACCGAAGAATTGATGCTTTTGAACTGTGGTGTTGGAGAAGACTCTTGAGAGTCCCTTGGACTGCAAGGAGATCCAACCAGTCCATTCTGAAGGAGATCAGCCCTGGGATTTCTTTGGAAGGAATGATGCTAAAGCTGAAACTCCAGTACTTTGGCCACCTCATGTGAAGAGTTGACTCATTGGAAAAGACTCTGATGCTGGGAGGGATTGGGGGCAAGAGGAGAAGGGGACGACAGAGGATGAGATGGCTGGATGGCATCACTGACTCGATGGACGTGAGTCTGAGTCAACTCCGGGAGTTGGTGATGGACAGGGAGGCCTGGCCTGCTGCGATTCATGGGGTCGAAAAGAATCAGACACGACTGAGCGACTGAACTGAACTGATAATACTTCCCATGTAATTTAACATACCAAATGAACCTTTTAGTTTAGTATCTCTGTCTGAGTTGTTTCAAGGGCCCTTTGAAGTATCCCAAAGTTAGCCAGAGGTCAAAGAAACTTCATTATAATTTGATTTCAAAAATTCAGAAGTGTTTTAAGACACAATAGGATCACAGGTCTCCATAAAAGAATTTATTCACTTAGCCAAAGTAAGAATAAGATTTCAAAGGCAGGGCTTCCCTGCTGGTCCAGTGGTTAAGAATCTGCCTTGCAATACGTGGGACACGAGTTCCAACCCTGATCCAGGAAGATACCACTTGCCACAGAGGAACTAAGCCCATGCACCACAACTACTGAGCCCATGAGCCACAACTACTGAAGCCTGCGTACCTAGAACCAGTGCTCTGCGACAAAACAAGTCACACCAGTGAGAAGCCTACACACCGCAACGAAAAGTAGCCCCTCCTTGCCACAACCAGAAGTTTGAGTGCAGCAACAAAGACCCAGCACAGCCAAAAATAAATAAATCATTTTAAAACAGTTTCAAAGGCAAATACACAAAATTAAAAGGTAAAGAAATTTAAAATCTGTTACCAAAGGCAGTTCAACATACTTAGAAGGCTTGTCTTTAAAAGAGAAAAGCCAAATTAAGGTTTTGCTGGCTTCCTTTTAAAAATTCATTTTACTCAGTTAAACCTATTTAAACTTACTCAATTCTGGCTGATTGTGTACAAAACTATTTGGGTGTATTTTCCACAAATTTTTCCTCACTAATTTTAGTACAATTTTAAGTTTCAAGTTGTTCAATATCCGGAGAGACTCCAAAACTTTTTTTTTTTTCAAAACATAATTATTTCTAAACGTTCACCCAAAGTTCTTTTTTTTTTTTCTTTTTTCTGGGGTGGCGTGTGGCATTTGGGGGTCGGCAGGCAGCGCCCCACCACCTTATACTCTCGAAGCGTCCCTGAGGCCTTCATGGCGCTCTACCCACGACCGCCGCCACCCTCGGAAAGGCCAAAGTTCTTATCTCATTTGCATTTTACAACTTTCATTTTAAAATGAAGGCAGAGGTAAGGATTCAGGAGAAGATTAGTTAGGACATTTGCATCTCAAACATCCTTCCTAGGATGGCTGTTTCCTCTTTAATACTTATAAGCCTCTTAGAACAATAGGGGAAGTTTTGGTAGTGGTAAAAGGAATGGGGGCTTTGGATTATTTTTTTTTTTTGGAGCCACACTTCTGGTCTTATAAAGTCCCCAAAACTTGGGGACTTCCCTGATGGTGCAGCTGCTCACCAAAGCTAGAGAAACCCCATGCACAAGCAACTAAGATTCAGCACTGTGAAAAATAATAGAGTTGGAAGTTTTGGTAATTTCTTCTCTTTTCTTAGGCCTTTTGTTAAGGTGGTCCTCAGCTGGTATGTACGTTGCCTGGAAGCTGTGTCTTTAGGTAAAGGTGTATATGAGGCTGGATTGCCTTGTTTTAGGGGAGTAAAAGGAAACCCTAGTGTCAAAATGGTAAAGAATCACTTGCAAAAGCAGAAGACTCAAGTTTGATCCCTGGGTTGAGAAAATCCCCTGGAGAAGAAAATGGCAACCCACTTCAATATTCTTGCCTGGGAAATCCTATAGACAGAGGATCCTGGCGGGCTACAGTCCATGGGGTCAGAGTCAGACACGACTTAGTGACTGAGCATATATTAGCTGTGGCTTTGTCATGTATGGCCATCATTACATTGATGTTTCCAGTGCACACTTTCGGGGGTTTTTATCATAGATGAATGTCGAAAATGTTTTTAATAGTTTTTAGTTATTTTGGCTATGCTGGGTCTTTGTTGCTACACTTGACTTTCTTTAGTTGCTGAAGTGGGGGCTACTCTAGTTGCCATGCATGGACTTCTCATTCGGTGGGTTTTCTTGTTAAGGAGTCTAAAGCGCAGGCTCAGTATTTTTGGCACATGGGCTTATTAGTTGTTCTGTGGGATGTAGGATCTTCCCAGATCAAGGATGAAACCAGTGTCCCCTATATTGCAAGGTTGACTCTTAACCACTGGACCAGCAGGGAACCCAGATGCTGAAATTTTTCTAAATCTTGTCCTACATCTTTTTCTAAATCATCCTTTTTCTAAATCAGTCCTACATCTATTGATATGTTGTGGTTTTTATTCTTCAATTTGTTAATCAGAGAACTTCTAACCCACGTCCTCACCTTATCAGTTACAGGAATTGTCTATTTACACACCACAGCAAGAGCTTCTTCATCACAAAAGAATGATCCATTATAGGTCACATAGAAAAAAATGTACGGATCTCCTACAATAAATCAACTGCTTCAATATTCATCCAATGAGAGGCTGTCATCACCCTCAACTCTTGAGTTTAAATTTCTTGAGTATAAAGTCTCCAGAGGGGAGTTGTTAGGGGAAGCTGGCCAGGCTCCATAGTAACCATTTCCACCAGTTGTTTTACGACAGGAGGTCCTGGTAAGGAACATGGATCTAATAAGCCACCACCAGCCGGAAGAGTTCGCAAAAGGTTAAAAAGACACCACATGTCTGAACACCTCCCAGAATCCTCACTGGCATCCATCTTTGCTGAAGGAGGTGAGCACAGCCAGGAAGGACACTTGACTTAGAATGAATGGCAACTAACCCATCACTAGAAAAGCCAAGACTGCGAACCATGCAGCAGAGCAGTTCTCCTGGGTTTTCTTACCCTACTACTCTCCGCCCCTGGCGACATTTCCCAATAAAATCTCTTGCTTTGTCAGCACATGTGTCTCCTCAGACAATTCATGTCCCAGTGTCAGATAAGAGCCCAGTTTCAGGCTCTGGAAGGGGTCCCCCTTCCTGCAACAGACAGACAGATGAGATGGGTGACCAGGACCTTCCCGCAGCATGCGTTAAAGCTGTGGCACGCGGGTCTCCCCGGCGGCGGCGGGGCTGGATTGTGGGAGGCCGGGGTGGGGGTCGGGGTGGGCGGTGGGGAGGGGTGGGCAGTCCGACGTCCCAGGCGTCAAGGGACCGCCGTTGTGTGTGTGGCGGTGGGACCCTGCGCTTGTTTTCCTGGTGGCCCGTTCGCATCTCGGTATTTCTGGTCACTGTCCCGGGGCCCTCGCCCTGTGTGGTTGCAGCCCCTCCCCGTCGCTGCTGGCCTTCCCTCCGCCCCACAACCCCGCACCCCCCACCCGGTCCTAGACGGGTGGCTGCCCGCGCCGCTTCCCATGTCTGGGACCGAACCGGCCTCGTCTCAAGTGGGTGGCCTCCTGGGAGGAGTAGTGCGTGAGAGCCGTGGGGCGCGGTACGCGGCGGGAGAGCGTTCTCCCAGGCCGGCTGTGGTTCTGGGTGTTACCGGTGGCGGGCGTGAGCCCCGCCAGGATGGCCCCGCGGGAGCCCGGGAGGCCATTCGGCGTCCTGGGTGCCGCGGGACCGCCCCTGTGCTGGAGGCCTCCGGCCATGAGATCCCGCGGCATGCCCCGGCGGCCGACTTGCTTTCG
Source organism: Bos indicus (assembly GCF_029378745.1). NCBI lineage: Eukaryota > Metazoa > Chordata > Mammalia > Artiodactyla > Bovidae > Bos > Bos indicus. The sequence continues at coordinate 12,868,698 of NC_091766.1, read as the reverse complement.
GGTCTTTTCGAACGGCCCTGGGGACCCTCGCGATGGCGCGAGGCCACCCCACCTCCACGGTCGGTTCTTTGCTGCTGCCACGTCTTCGCAACTTCGGCCAACGTGGCCGCACCCCATCGGTGCCCCTCTCTGTCCGTCCGTCAGCCTCTTCCGTCCTGTCTATTGATCCCCGGGCCGAGCCCTGGTGCGTCTTGCTCCCCTGGCCCGCCGCGGTCCCGCTCCTTTGCCCGTCGCCTCAGTCAGTCTGCCGACGTCCTTCCGTGGTGGATGAGGAGGAGTGCCGGTGCCCACGCCGCGCCCCGCCCGGGTGTGCTCGCCAGAGCGCGGATCCGGTCCCCGGCTGGCGGCCGTTCCCGCGCCGCCCGGCCCTTGGGCGGGAGGATGCGAGGGAGCTTCGGTCGTTCCGGAGGCCCCTGGTCACTTTCCCAGGCCTCGCTCCCGGCCCCTCCTGGAAGGCCGATCTGCCACGGGAGGCACCCTATCATTCTTCCACGCCGCCGCGGCGCTCTGCGTCTCTTGTGGACCGAGCGTGGGCGGGAGACCGTCCTCGCCTGGGGCGGGGCAGGTCGGCCAGAGTCCCCTGGTGATCGCCTTCGCCCTTCCTCGCCTCGTTGGGTTCCACTGCCGCTCGTCGCCCCTGCGCCCCGCGCCCAGCTCCCTGTGCTGGCTTTCTGGGGCTTCCGTGGTAGCTGGGGCTTCCCTCGTGGCTCAGCTGGTAAAGAATCCACCTGCAATGCAGGAGACCCCAGTTCGATTCCTGGGTTGGGAAGATCCGCTGAAGAAGGGATAGACTAAGCACTCCAGTATTCTAATCTGGAGAATTCCATGGACTGTATAGTCCATGGGGTCGCAGATTCAGACATGACTGAGCGACTTTCACAAGTACCAATGCAGGAGAGGCAAGAGATGTAGGTGAGTTGGATCCCTGAGTCAGGAAGATCCCCTGGAGTAGAAAATGACAACCCACTTCGGTATTCTTGCCTAGAAAATTCCACAGACAGAGGTGCCTGGTGGGCTAAAGTCCACAGGGTCTCAAAGAGTTGGATATCACAGAGCCTCTGAGCAAAACTAATAACAAAGGCAATGAAAAAGAAAAGAAGCAGACCTAGCCTAGAGTCTGAATAGGCTCTTCCTTGAGACATGATGTGCCTTACAGGTGGTGCAGAGCCCTGTACCATGGTCACAGGATAAAAATCTCTGGAACTGACCAAGCCCAATAGCAACTGTTGCCATAAGCCTCTGGATAGAAACTGGCCAGTTCCCTGACCTCATATAATGTAAAATACTCATCCTACTATACACCCTATAGCATCCTAACCAATCACCTAATGCCACCATTCCAGTAGGAATTTTCTCTGTCTTGAGCCTATAAAAATTGGCCAAAAGCCTTCAAAAGCCTTTGGCTCCCCCTTGAATCAAGTCGGTCCGCTGTTCTTTTTTTTTTTTTTTTAATAGTTTAATGTATTTTAATAGCAAACTTACAGGCCCCCTGTTCTAATAGCGTCTCCCACTCTAAGAAACTTTATTCTTCTGTCGTTCTGCCTCGTCTGGAAATTCTTTTCCAACCCATGCACAGACCAGGACACGTGGATCAACTTGTTTGCAGGACAGAGGTAGGGTCGGGGATGTGCAGAGCAAACTTGTAATTACCAAGGCATAAGGGAGGAGGGATAAATTGGGACACTGGGATGGAAGTGCACATGCTACTATCTATAGAATAGATGACTGATGGGGTCCTGCTTTGTAGACCAAGGAACTCTATTCTGTACTCTGTAATGGCCTATATGGGAGAAAAATCTAAGAAGAGCTGATATATGTATATGCATGACTGATTCACTATGCTGGACAACTGAAGCTAGCATAGCATTGTGGATCGTTATATTCCAATAAAAATTATAAATTAACAAATAAAATTTCTTCCAGTGTCAAATGTACACCTCAGCATTTAATGTACGTTCCTCACATCCTGTGGCTTGACTGAGACTTGTCCTCGCACGCCCTTAAGCTGACTGATTCACTTCCTACCAGGGCCATGAGTTCCGGGATTCTTTACCTTATGTATCCATTGAATGGGAACAGGGGAGAGATGGGTGGAAGGCTAGCGCTGTCGAAGACCAAAGATGAAAATGGAGCCAGTCCCTTTATTACAGATGGTGAGTTCACCATAAATTCCGCTCACCTTCTTCAGTCAGTCCCGCGGGGCGGAGCATTAGGATCTGTCCAACCAGGAGGCCACTATGGCAGGTGGGCGGGGCGATGCCAAGATTGAACCTGAACTTCCTTACTTTCTTGAACTGCGGAAAAGGTTGCGCATGTTTCCTCTGTGGTTCGCTCTCCTGGTAACTTTCAAGTCTCTTGTTTGGCCCTGTGACCTGCACTGGTCTTTGGCTTCCTTTAGGCGGGATTCGGACAAACCAAGCAACCTGGACATGGTGAGTGTGCTGATCCGGCTGCGGCCACAGCAGAGGCACTCTTTGGGACTGGCTGAACCGACCATGTTTGGTCGACCATGTTTGAACCGTCGTCTCCTGGTCACCGCCAGAGTCTGTTCTCTGAGGCTCTGTGGTACTGATCGGCAGCACCTGGGCGTCCTGAAAGGCAACTCTTGTCTAACACTGGGGAATGAATTGTGCCCAAACAGAGACCATTAGGGTAAGGGAACCCAGGAGAACTGCTCTGCCACATGGCCCGGATTTTATGGTGATGGGATTACTTTCCGGGTTGCTTTGGTCAGTCACTCTGACTCAGGGTTCTTCCTGGTGGCGTACACATTGGTCAGTCAAGATGGATGTCAGTGAGAAGGATTCTGGGCGGTGGTAGGACCCGTGGAATCTCCTTTTCCAAATGTTTGGGATGTGAAATCTCCTTTTCCAAATGTTTGGGACTTGGAATCTCAAAGACCTTTTCCACCCTAGATGGGCTTTATGTAGGGCTGGCAATAAATTCTTAAATTTCTAGAGCACTTTTCTCTTTGCCAAAGTCAGTTTCACCTCTCATTATCTATCAACCATTTATACAGCATGTTTGTATGGGGGAGGGGAGGAGGGTTACACTATCTGTTGGTTCAGTGCTTAAGACTCCACTGAACTTACACTGCAGGGGGCATAGTTGGAATCCTGGTCTGGGAACTAATATTCCCCTATGCTGTGAGGTGCAGCCAAAACTTTTTTTTTTTTTTTTAATGGAGGAGCTGGGCTTTCTCGATTCCTTGGCTAGAACAAGTGTATTTCTTTATAGACACCATTTAGGCATTGTGTGTAATGGACTCTATGAGTGCTCCCTTGGTGCCATATTTATTTACTGATTTTCACAATTTTCACAATCTATTGTAAATGATAGAATGCAGACAATATTCCACACTCCGTTTTTGACACCAGTTTTTCTCTTATACCCAGATGAGAACTACCAAAAAATAAAATAAAATAAAATAACCAAAGAAACACACACCTTTTTCTTTTCTGAATATAGATTCAAAAAAATCTCAACAAATACTAGCAACTGCGAACCAGCATTATGAAAAAAAGTATTATAAAGCATGATCAAGATTGACTTATTTCTTGGGATGAAAGGTTGGGCTAGCATCTCAAAGTCTTTAATGAAATGAATGAGATCAACAGGTTAGAAATCAAAAGTAGCAAGGCCTTCTGAACAGACTCTTTAGGAGGTCTGAGTCTCTCCTAAAGACTCTGAAGACAAACACAAGTCACAGAAGATACTCAAGAACTACTGGGAACCCACAAGTATTAGCAAAACCCACCCACGCAGGATGGCAACTAGAAACTGGCCAGTGGACCTTTCCACTTGCCTTCCTGGCCTCCTGGCTATGTAGATTTCAGTACCCCACCCCTTTGTGCCTGAGTGACAAGCTGCAGGAGGATGGCTGCTCAGTGGAGCCATTTCTGCGGCTGCCCTGGGATGTATCCCTGCCAGGCACTTCTGGTTCTTTAACAGTTTTCCCAGGCCTGGATTGCTTCTGCTGTCCTCTGCAACTCCTCCTACACTGAGCTATCTGAGATGCTCTTCCCAGATTATAATCCTCAAATCTGTCTTGAATAAGTTATTCCAATTATTTCTTAGATTGAGTGATTAATTTTTGAAACCGTCTGTGTACCAACAAAATATTGTAATGTCAACAGTTAAAATATATGTAAGGTAACTGTATTCCTATTTCCCATAATAGAATAAAAACAAGAAATGATACTGTCAATTGGAATACACCTGGAGCCACCCCGCCAGTAGAAGGCACCCATTAATTAATCATTTTTATGCTTTTAATATATTTGGAGATACATACAACAATCTCCACAGTCAAGTTATGCCTGGGAAATCCCATGGACAGGGAAGCCTAGTGAGCTACAGGCCACAGGGTCACAAAAGTTTCATATACAACTTAGTGACCAAACTACAACATATATAAATATGTGACTGACTCACCTGCTATTCTACTGAGGCTCGCACACCATTGTAGATCAGCTACACTGGAATAAAATTAACAAATTAATAACTTAATCAATAAAATTTCATCCTGCATAAAACGTACACCCGAGAAGTTAATGAAGACACCTCACAGGCTGTGGTTTGACTGAGGTTCGTGCTGGCACCCAGGTAAGGCTGAGTGATTCAGACCTCCAACCAGAGCCAAGGGATTCTTGAGTTTCAGGACCTAATGAGTGGGGCTGGGGCAGGGATAGGTGGAAAGCTCAGCCCTCCTTAGGACCAAAGATGAAAATGGAGGCGACCCCTGTATTAGAGACGGTGAGTTCACATTTCAGTGTCTGACTTTCTTAAGAAGCACAGTTCCATGCCTGGCCACACAATTTTACACCAAGCCCTTGACCCCGGGAGGACCTATGACCCCTTTGTTCCAGGCAGGACTGGCCAGGGCCACCATCTTATCTGTACTTGCTCCATCTTGAAACGGAATCGGGTATCATAGACCCCAAAACAATTCTTTATCCAAGCACAAGCAACGGGCCAAGGGAGGTCCAATCCCACCTCCCACAGGTTGTCACTCAGGAGGAAGAGGCGGGACACTGGAATCTGTCCAGCCAGGAGGCCGATGCGGCAGGTGGGCGGGGCAATTCTGCGCCAATGCCGGGACTTCCTTTCTCCCCCTGCGGAGAAAGACCGGTGTCTTTCCGGTTTCACCCTTTTGGTCCCTCTTACGTTCAGAAGCCCTGCGATCTGCGCAAGTCTTTGGAGCTCTTGGGAGGGACTCAAAGTAACTTCCAAGCAACTTGAAATGGTGAGTCCGCTGACTGGGTTACCGACAGCTAGGTGGGACTGGTCGCTACCGTCCGAACCCGGCCACGGTTTGATCCGGCACCTCGGGGTCACCGCCGGAGTCTGTGGATACGCTGGGTCTGGGGTGCCACTCGGATCTCAGTCCCCGCCGGCTTGCAGCGGGGGGATGGATGGCCCGGCAGCCGGGACCTGGGCGTTTGGTCCCGGCACTGCGCGCCGGAACTTCGGCCCTGGAGGCTCTATCGGCGGCTCTTCGCGCGCAGCCCCTCTTCTTCCCAAGATTGTGTTACCACGTGCATGGTCTACAGGGGACAATCGCAACTCGTTCTCCAGGGTCAGGTCGTAGGATTAGATGTTGTCTGAGGGCTACCCACTCCAGTGTTCTTGCCTGGAGAATCCCAGGGACAGGGGAGCCTGGTGGGCTGCCGTCTATGGGGTCGCACAGAGTCGGACACGACTGAAGCGACTTAGCGACAGCAGCAGAGGGCTCCCAGGCTGCCTTTTTACTCTGCAGGCACCCGGTGTCCTCTGATTTTTCCAAAGATTTGGGAAGCGGGATCTCAAAGACCTTAATACCAGTTAGTAGCTCTTTGTTGTTTTTTAGTTTCTCAATCGTGTCCGATGCTTTGGGACCCCATGGACTACTGTTGCCCGCCCTGGCTCCTCTCTCCGTGGAGTTTTCCAGGCAAGAATATTGGACGGGGTTGCTATCCAGGGGATGTTTTACCGCCAGTGATGGAACCTGCGTCTTCTGCGTTGGCCGGCGGTATTTTTGCCAATGAGCCATCAGGGAAGCCCTTTTTATGATTGGCAGTAATCATTAAACTTCCAGGTCGTTCCCCTCATTCCCAAAATTCCGATTGAAATGGTCAACTATTCGTCTCTGCGGTGCATTTCAAACAAACGCAATATTTTAACTTTTTATCCTATTTGCTCAGTCTTGGATGGCATTTTTCCGGGGTGCGGGGGAGACATCCGTAGGTATTTTACCTTAGCGGAAAGCCGAGAGTAACCGCCAGTAAATTCGTTGTCTAATAGCCATTTTTCGCCCAATTTTTTTTAACTGGAAACAGATACTCCATAGGAAATCCTTTCATGAAGATTTTCCTTTCTTTTTTGAAACTTTTATTGATGAACTACCCTTTGAGTCCCCTTCAGAAGATCTACTCATTTATTTGTTTATTTTTTATATACTGTAAGATATATTTAATTAATGGAGCTTAACGAACTGTATACAATATTTCCGAAGACTTAAGATGGGAATGTCTTTGGGAAATAGTCCATTCTTACATTCCATTTGTTTCACTTTGTTTCATTCCCTGAGTGAGTATGGTGAAATCATGGGGGCGGGGGGCACTCTAGTTTTGGCCCATTTCCAAGGCATTCCAGGATTTACAGTTGCAGACAAAAAGTATTCAAGTAGGATTACTTGTGTTGAAAATAATGATTGACATATATTTTTATGAAAGGAAGTTATTTGTGGTTTTCTCGGTGAAGTAGTAGACATGGCTTGTACGTGGTGAATTGGTCAAACAAAATTTGTGTGTTTAACATTTTAGTGGTGGTGTAGAGTACCTGTAGTGGGGAGCAGAGCCTGGGTTCATTGTCTTCAGCCTAAGGGCCCGGCTAAGGCCCCTTGGAGGAGAAGGAAATGGCAACCCACTCCAGTATTCTTGCCTAGAGAATCCTGTGGACAGAGGAGCCTGGTGGGCTGATGTCCATAGAGTTGCACAGAGTTGGCCACAACTGAAGCGACTTAGCATCCATGCATGCATTGGAAAAAGAAATGACAACCCGCTCCAGTGTTCTTGCCTGGAGACTCCCAGGGACACAGGAGCCTGGTGGGCTGCCGTCTATGGGGTCGCACAGAGTTGGACACGACTGAAGTGATGTAGCATCAGCAAGGCCCCTTGTAGCCTGCAAGGGGAAGTACTTGAAGGCCTTCGTATACTCAGAATCATACAGTTTCTAGCTTTTTCAGATTGGCTCCTTTCAGGTTGCAATAAAGTTTTTTTTTGTTTTGTTTTGTTTTGTTTTGTTTTTTGCAATACAGTTTTAATACATGTTTCCTTCATGTGTTTTCATAGTTTGATATTAACACTTCATTCCTTTTCATTAGTGAACAGTATTTGATTGTATGAATGTACCACTGATTATTTGACTCTTGCAGGATTTGTTGCTTATCTGTTAACTTCTGCTCCTTGGGCCCCATACAACTATTTGTGTATGAATTTTGTGTGAATACAAGAGTTGTACTCATTTCAACAAATAACAAGGAGTGGTATCGCTGGGTCTTAAGTACTTAGTATATGTTGTTTTCAAAGAACGCTGCTGTCTTCCTTGATACTGCTGCTACTGCTAAGTCACTTCAGTCGTGTCCAACTCTGTGCGACCCCATACATGGCAGCCCACCAGGCTCCCCCGTCCCTGGGATTCTCCAGGCAAGAACACTGGAGTGGGTTACCATTTCCTTCTCCAATGCATGAAAGTAAAAAGTGAAAGGGAAGTCGCTCAGTCGTATCCGACCCTCAGCGACCCCATGGACTGCAGCCTTCCAGGCTCCTCCATCCATGAAATTTTCCAGGCAAGAGTACTGGAGTGGGGTGCCATTGCCTTCTCCAGTCTTACTTAATAGGGGTATCAAATTCCATTTTCCTCAGCAGTAAATCCCCTTGCCAATTCAGGAGTCTCCAGTTGGATCCCTGCTCTGGGAAGATTCCATGGAGAAGGAAATGGCAAAACACTCTAGTATTCTTGCCTGGAGCACCCCTATGGAGCCTGGAATAGTACAGTCTTTGGGGGTTACAGAGCATGGGACTCACAGTCTCCACCTAGCGACTGAACAGCAACAACAGTGAATGAAATGATCTTCACATCTAATTGGTATTCTGAGTATTTTTCTTGATAGTCATGACTGTGTAGTGACAGTTTATTGTTTTATTTGCAGTTTCCAATTGACATTTGATGTTCAGCTTGTTTTCATATTTCCTATTTCCCTTCTGTATATGCTTTTTGGTCAACTGTTGAGATCATTTGCCCATTGTTAATTGGATTATTTTATCTTCTTACTGTTGAGTTTTCATAGTTGTGAGGTTATTTTGAATACTAGTCATTTATCACATGTGTGGTGCTGTGCTTAGTTGCTCGGTCGTGTCTGACTCTTTGTGACCCTATGGACTGCAGCCCACCAGGCTCCTCTGTCCATGCAGATTCTCCAGGCAAGAATACTGAAATGAGTAGCTATCCTGTCTCCAGGGAATCTTCCTGACCCAGGAATCGAACCAGGGTCTCCTGCATTGCAGGCAGACTCTTTACCAGCTGAGCTACCATGAAGCCCCATTTATCACATAAGTGATTTGCAAATATTTTGTCCTATCCTGTGACTTGGCTTATCATTCTCTTAACACTCTTTTTCTCAGAGGAGGCATTTTCTATTAATGAAGTGAAATTATACTTATTTTCTTTCATAGGCTTTGTGTTTGTTGTTTGAAAATTAATCATCAAAGCCAAGACAACTTAATTTCAATTTCTTTCTGTGAAATTTTGCAGGAGGTTATTATTTGTGTACTGTACATTTAGATCTGTAATGGTTTTGAGGGTTTTTCTGGTAAAATATGTAAGTCCTGTGTCAACATTCATTTTATTCATTTTGTGTGTTTGTGAATATCTATTAATTCTTGCACTATTTGTTAAAACAAGTTTATTTTCATTTGAATTGCCTTTCCTTTTCTTTGTCCAATTTCAATGTGGCTCTCTAGGAAGATACTGACTTTCTTCCAATATTAGGATAAGTCTTACCCTGTTGTTTTTGAAGTTTCAAATTTTTATTTTCCAGATTATTATTATTCTCATCATTTTTATGTTGACTGCTCTGGATCTTTGCTGCAGCTTGCTGACTTTTGTTCTGTATTTTTCTGTAGTTCAGGCACATGAACCTGTCTTGTTATTGAGCAGGGGCTCTAAAGCACGCAGGCTTGGTTGCCCCAGGATGTGCAGGACTTTAATTCCTAGAGCAGCATTCTTACCTGCATCCCTTGCATTGCAAGGCAGATTCTTAAACACTAGGCTACCAGGGAAGACTCTGAATATGTCCCCTTAACCAAGAGTTATCTGTTGTTGGAGTATCTTTCAAATGTTTCACAGACACAGTTATGTGCCACAGAATGACTATTTGAATTTATGTACAGAATTCAGGAACATGCTCTTTCTTAGGAAGTAGAAGTTGCCTCTATTTCTTGTTTGTGATGATAAACGGATGCCTGATTTTACTAAGTCTTTTAAATTTTCATTTTCCCTGTGTGTCTTCCTTATACTAGTCACTTCTATCTTCTCTTTTAGTCATAATGACTACATGTTTATCAACTTGTAGCTGAACAACAACAAGAATGCCACTTTTAGTCCCCCTGCATAATTTATATTCTTTCCAATGAATTTTTTCTTTTGTTTTTGAATTTTTTCTTAAAGATTTATTTATGGCTATCCTGGGTCTTCCTTGCTGCACGCAGGCTTTCTCTAGTTTCAGTAAGAGAGAGCCAGTCTCTAGTTGCGGTGAGCAGTTGTCTATTGATGCTCATAGCATCAATTCTATGGGCAAGAGCTTCAGTAGTAGCCGTATGCTGGCTCGGTAGTTCTGGCTCTAAGGCTCTGGAGATCGGAGTCACTACTTGTGACCCATTGACTTAGTTGCCACTTTGTCTGTGGGCTGTTCCTAAAGCAGGGATCAAACTCGTGTCCACTGCATTGGCAGGTGGATTCTCAACCGCTGACCACCAGCAAATACCCATTTCTAATGAATTTTCAAAGGTATCTTTCAAACTTGTTATATTAATGACTAATTCCATCAACTTTTTTCTCAAAATGGCTTTGTATTCTTAATTTTTCCTAATTTTGCTTGCTAACAAAATTCTAGCAATTTTTAAAAATATGAAATCATTTAATATTTCAGTCAACTTGGTTCTTGCTTTAGTTTATGTTTTGTCCCAGAAGGAAGTGCAATCTGATTCTAGTCTTTTCCTATACATAAAAGTGTGCCTCTGGCTTTTTACATTATTTTCTCTTTGCTTTTGCTTTTTTCTTTATGTTGAATATAACATGCATTGGTCTCCGTTTTAGTTGTTTTCAATTTTTGTTCACTGAGCTGGATCTACAGATGTTGTCTGTCATTAACGTTAGGAAAACCTCAGTGCTTGTGATTTCTGTGTCTCTTTTTCTTTAGTGATTTTCATTAGCTGTACCTGAAATATTCCATTAAAAAATTTCATGCTAGGTTCATGAATATTTTGTTCTGTGTTTTTGGTATTTTTAATCTTTGTGTTAGACTCTAGTGAAACAGGTGTTTTGGGGTACAGGCCTTTAGAGCAAAATATTTGAGGAATGTTTTTTAAATGCCTTTCTTTTCTTTTTCCCAGATTAGGGCTCCAGCTTGACTTTTCAGGTTGTGCTCTTATGGTTCTTTATTTCATGTTTTTTCATTCTCTTCTTGTGAGATGGAGAATCACAACATTTAAATTCACAGACCACAGACTAGATTTATGCCTAGCAGTGGTTATAGTGGTTGCTGACGAAACACTTGTTCTTGAAATTGCAGGATGGAAGCTTTATGTTCTTTTGGAGGAAGCCAATGATGATACCCTCATATTTTATGATCACAGGAAAATTTATCCTCAAAGTATTATGGACGTTGATGTAGCTGTAGCTCTTAACCTGTGCTTAAAGGCAGTAAGGCCCAGGGTATACTGTTAGTGTGTGATGAGAAAGAGTGTTTCTGGTGTGTAATTGCACTGTGTGTTTAAAATTTGGCTGGAAGTGCCCAGAGGCACTTGAGTAGAGTGAATTTTGTGGTCTAACATATTGTTAGTGATTCTTCATCTCTAAGGTCTAAGGTTGAAGTCACTTGCTATCTACATCAAGTTTTATTATGTAGAGAGAAGAGAAAAGCAGATTCTGTGATTATTATCAGCCAACTTAAAGGTAGTGTTTCTTCAGAAGAATATTTATATTCAGGCAGCTGCAGGTGATTTTTTTCTAAAAACCTGGAGGACGTTGGGTCAGTGTGGACACCTGGACTTTGTTCAAAGTCTAAGTTATACTGGTCACCTGGCCTCTGATGTTAGGTCATATGACTAGAAAAGGCTTTCCAGTTTTTTACTGGGTTTTTATTCATTGAAAAACTATGCAGTGTTGATCATCTGCCCCATGTGGTACTGTAGATCATAAGGAAGGAGTAGATCATAAGGAAATTGTAGATCATAAGGAAGAAGATGGAAGAATTTTTTCACAGGAAATCAGTGTTTCTAATATTGTATTTGTTTCATTTGTAAAGGATTTCTGTCATTACCCTCCATTCTCTGGCTTGGCCATGATTGTGATATAAGCAATACTCTGACCACAGAAATGATGTGTAAATAATTTCATTTCTTCATGATGCTATTCCATTATTGAGGAAGTGTGGAGTGTAGGTGTCTCATGATGAAATCATAGAATAACAGAATCATATGTAAGCTGCATAGCATTTATAAATGGAGTAGGAGGGCATGGCAGCTCACTCCAGTGTTCTTGCCTGGAGAATCCCCAAGGACACAGGAGCCTTGTGGATTGCAGTCCATGGGGTCGCAAAGAGTTGGACACGACTGAGTGACTAAGCACATACACACACATAGATGTCTAGCATTTCAGTCTCATGTATCTCACTGTGTGCATATTTTGGGTGTTTTAGGACTCATTGGTCTTTGAGGATGTGGCTGTGAATTTTACCCAGGATGAGTGGGTTTTACTGGATTCCTCACAGAAGAAACTCTACAGAGATGTGATGTTGGAAAACATCAGGAATCTGGCATCAGTAGGTAAGAATGACAAAAGTCCTACAGAACAAGTGTTATCTGTCTGTAGTGTTCAAAGATTTGGAATATGGAAAGAGAATGCATTGGTAAAGAAACTATGAGGGGAAAAAAGGGCAAGTCTCCTGCAGTCCAAAAGTTAGGACTTGACTCTTTCACCACTCTGGCCTGGGTTCAATCCCTGGCTCAGGAAGTAATATCCCACAAGCTACACAACATGGTGGGGGAGAAAAAGAAAGAAACAGAAACTGGGCAGAGTCAGAGTTCATCATGGACCTGAAATCCAATGAATTTTTCTTTAATTTCTAATACTTTGGGACATTTTTCTGTTTCTGCATTTCAGCGGCAAAACAACAAGATCATGACACTGAAGATTTGGAGAAAAACCCTGGGAAAAAATTAAGGTAAGCCATATCCACGATACAAAGCATGTCTCATGTGTGAATTTAGGTCTGTTATGAAGATTTTAAAGGAACCAAAGAAAAGAAATAGCCGCATTTTGAAATTTAATTATTCTTGAAAATGTCTCCCAGAAATATTTTCTTAAATGTAGAAGAAATGTTCCATTTTCCAATGTAATTTGTGTGCAGTTTATATTCATAAACTGTATTTGAATATTAGTTTTTTTAAATAATTTTATTTATTTATGTATTTATTTTTGGCTCTGCTGGGTCTGCATTGGTGCCCAGCTTTTTCTTGACTTATGGAGAGTGGTGGCTATCTCTGTTGCATTAAGGAGACTTCTCATTGCAGTGGCTTGTCTTGTTGCAGAGCTCAAGCTGCAGTACTTTTGGCTCTTGGGCTGCTAGAACACAGACTTAGTACTTGTGCTTCAAACGCTTATTTTCTCCATATCAGGTTAACAGAAAGGTTGGAGATCTGTTGAAGAGCATTCAGTATATTTAACTTGTAACAATTCACACAAGATAGAAAACCCCACTATTCCTGTAAGATGTAATAAATACAAAAATGTAATAGAATAAAGAAAGTAAGAATGTTATTCTCATGATTTGCAGAAGTCCTATGAGAGGGAAACTGCCTGAAAATAAGGACCTTAGTTCCTTTGAAGAAAATCTTATTTCAGCTCTCAAAATGGAGAAAAAGACTCATGATTTAAAACCATGGAAATGCAGTCCATGTGGAAAAACCTTCATGAGTGTTTCATCCCTTACTAGACATATGAAGTGTCATGTTGAAGACAAACCAAGAGAGCATCAAGGGTACCCTGAGAAGTTATATAAGTGTAAAGAATGTGGGAAGGCATTCGTTTCTCCCAGTGCTCTCAGAACACATGAAAGTAGTCACACTGGAAAGAAACCCTATGAATGTTTACAATGTGGAAAAGTTTTTCCATATCAAAAATCTTTCCTACTGCACAAAAGAACTCACACGGGGGAAAAACCCTATGAATGTAGAGAATGTGGGAAAGCCTTCATGTGGAACATAAGTTTTCTAAAACACATGGTAACACACACTGGAGATCTACCTTATAAATGTGAGAAATGTGAGAAAGCATTCATTTTTTTCAGTCATTATCAATATCATTTAAGGAGTCACAATGGAGAGAATCCCTATCAGTGTAAACAATGTGGAAAAACCTTGGAAGCTCCTCGAAGTATAAAAATACATGAAAGAATTCACAGGAGAGAAAAATCCTATGACTGTAACCAATGTGGTAAAACCTTCAATTATTTGTATTCCTTAAAGGCACACAAAACACTTCACACAGAAGAGATGCCATGTATATCTAAAACATATTCTAAAGCATTGACTTTTGCCAGCTCTCTTCAAAAGCATAAGACGATCCACACGCGAGAAAAACCCTATGAGTGTAAGGAGTGTGGGAAAGCCTACAGATTAAATGAAAGGCTCCAAAAACACCTGATAATACACGCTGGAGATGGCCCTTATAAATGTAAGAAATGTGAAAGAGCATTCAATAATTCCAGTTCTCTTGAAATACATGAAAAGAGTCACAGTAGAGAGAAACCCTATGAATGTTTACAATGTGGAAAATGTTTTCCATCTGGAAAATGTTGGCAGCAACACAGAAGAACTCACACTGGGGAGAAACCTTATGAATGTAAAGAATGTGGGAAAGCCTTCTTATGGAAAAGAACTTTTCAAAGACACATGGTAATACACACTGGAGATTCACCTTTTAAATGTCAGAAATGTGAGAAAGGATTCATTACTTTCAGTGATCTTCGAAAGCATGAAAGGCGTCACACTAGAGAGAAACCTTATCTATGTAAACAATGTGGAAGAGAGTTTAAAAGTCCTAAAAGTATTCAAGTTCATGAAAGAATTCACAGAGGAGTGAAACTCTATGAGTGTAACCAATGTGATAAAGCCTACAGTTATTTAAGTTCCTTAACGGAACACAAAAGACAGCACGCAAAAGAGATGCCATATGTATGTAAAACATGTTCTAAAGTATTGATTTCTGCAACTTCTCTTCAAAAGCATGAAAGAATCCACACTGGAGAAAAACCCTATGAGTGTAAGGAATGTGGAAAATCCTACATATTTAACTATTACTTCGAGAAACACATAATAACACATACTGGAGATGGTCATTATAAATGTAAAGAATGTGAGAAAGTATTCATTAATGCCAGTTCTCTTAAAATACATCAGAGAAGTCACATTGGAGAGAAACCATATCAATGTCATCAATGTGGTAAAGGTTATAGATATAAATCACATATAAATAAACATTTAAGAACCCACACTTTACAGACATCCAGTGATTGAAAAATTCAGGAAAACCTTCACTTTCTCTCATGTGCAAGTGTATTAAAATTTCACACTGGACAGAAATCCTGTCAAATGTGAACACTGTGGGAAAGGCATTTTGTTTCCATGTAAGAATAAGCACCTTCTGTCGGGAAGCCTTTGGGTATTTTTTGTTACTCAAATATTTTTTGTGAAACAGTTTTTGTAGTTGTTTCAAATATTTTACTGACTCTTTTGGAAGTGTTTGTTAGCTAAGGAACTTTTTCATTTCCTGAAAGAATTTATTTATGAGTATTCCTTAAAACCTTGCAGTTTTTTTCAGTTAATCATTACACAGTATCCGTTAGTTTTATCCTGTGCATAGCTACTTCATTCTCAGGCCATTTTCTTAGATTTAGTTAGTTTTGAATCAAAAATAATTTCTAATTTTTAACTGTAAAAATTAAATTATGGGACATTTCAGTAACTTTCTGCCAGGGACCCTTAAGGTCACAACTCTCCTGTAGTCAAATATTGTGATGAAATAAATTTTATTAAGAGTGAATACAGATAAACAAGATCCTAATGTATAGCACAGAAAACTGTAGTCAACATCCTGAAATAAAGTGGGCATAGTGGGGCCACCCAAGATGGACAGGTCATGGTGGAGAGGTTGTGGTCCACTGGAGAAGGGAATGGCAAACCACTTCAGTATTCTTGCCGTGAGAACCCCGTGAACAGTATGAAATGGCAAAAAGATAGGATACTGAAAGATTAACTGTCCAGATCAGTAGGTGCCCAATATGCTACTGGAGATCACTGGAGAAATAACTCCAGAAAGAATGATGGGATGGAGCCAAAGAAAAACAACACCCAGTTGTGGATGTGACTGGTAATAGAAGCAAGGTCCATTGCTGTAAAGAGCAATATTGCATAGGAACCTGGACTGTTAGGTCCATGAATCAAGGCAAATTGGAAGTGATCAAACAGGAGATGGCAAGAGTGAACATCGACATTCTAGGAATCAGCAAACTAAGATGGACTGGAATGGGTGAATTTAACTCAAATGACCATTATATCTACTACTGTGGGCAGGAATCTCAGAAGAAATGGAGTAGCCCTCATAGTCAACAGAAGAGTCTGAAATGCAGTACTTGGATGCAGTCTCAAAAACGACAGAATGATCTCTGTTCATTTCCAAGGCAAACCATTCAATATCATGGTAATCCAAGTCTATGCCCTGACCAGTAATGCTGAAGAAGCTGAAGTTGAACAGGTCTATGAAGACCTACAAGACCTTCTAGAACTAACACCCAAAAAAGATGTCCTTTTCATTATAGGGGACAGGAATGCAAAAGTAGGAAGTCAAGAAACACCTGGAGTAACAGGCAAATTTGGCCTTAGAGTACAGAATGAAGCAGGGCAAAGGCTAATAGAGTTCTGCCAAGAGAATACACTGGTCATAGCAAACACCCTCTTCAACAACGCAAGAGAAGACTCTACACATGGACATCACCAGATGGTCGACACTGAAATCAGATTGATTATATTCTTTTCAGCCAAAGATGGAGAAGCTCTATACAGGCAACAAAAACAAGACTGGGAGCTGACTGCGGCTCAGATCATGAACTCCTTATTGCCAAATTCAGACTTATGTGAAGAAAGTGGGGAAAACCACTAGACCATTCAGGTATGACCTAAATCAAATCCCTTATGACTATACAGTGGAAGTGAAAATAGATTTAAGGGACTAGATCTGATAGAGTGCCTGATGAACTATGAACGGAGGTTTGTGACACTGTACAGGAAACAGAAATCAAGACCATCCCCAAAAAAAAGAAATGCAAAAAAGCAAAATGGCTGTCTGGGGAGGCCTTACAAATAGCCGGGAAAAGAAGAGAAGCAAAAAGCAAAGGATAAAAGCAAAGATATACCCATTTGAACGCAGAGTTTCAAAGAATAGCAAGGAGAAATGAGAAAGCCTTCCTCAGTGATCAGTGCAAAGAAATAGAGGGAAACAACAGACTGGGAAAGACTAGAGGTCTCTTCAAGAAAATTAGAGATACCAAGGGAACATTTCATGCAACGATGGGCTTAATGAAGGACAGAAATTGTATGGACCTAAGAGAAGCAGAAGATATTAAGCAGAGGTGGCAAGAATACACAGAACTGTACAAAAAAAATCTTCACGATCCAGATAATCACGATGGTGTGATCACTCACTCACCTAGAGTGAGACATCCTGGAATGTGAAGTCAAGTGAGCCTTAGGAAGCATCACTACGAATAAAGCTAGTGGAGGTGATGGAATTCCAGGTGAGCTATTTCAAATCCCAAAAGATGATCCTGTGAAAGTGCTGCAGTCAATGTCAGCAAATTTGGAAAACTCAGCAGTGGCCACAGGACTGGGAAAGGTCAGTTTTCATTCCAGTCCCAAAGAAAGGCAATGCCAAAGAATGCTCAAACTACCACACGATTGCACTCATCTCACATGCTAGTAAAGTAATGCTCAAAATTCTCCAAGCCAGGCTTCAGCAGTATGTGAACTGTGAAATTCCTGATGTTCAAGCTGGTTTTAGAAAAGGCAGAGGTACCAGAGATCAAATCCACTGGATAACATCCACTGGATCATCGAAAAAGCAAGAGAGTTTCAGAAAAACACCTATTTCTGCTTTATTGACTATGCCAAAGCCTTTGTGTGGATCACAATAAACTGTGGAAAATTCTGAAAGAGATGGGAATACCAGACCACCTGATCTGCCTCTTGAGAAATTTGTGTGCAGGTCAGGAAGCAACAGTTAGGACTGGACATGGAACAACAGACTGGTTCCAAATAGGGAAGGGATTATCACCCTGCTTATTTAATTTATATGCAGAGTACATCATGAGAAACACTGGGCTGGAGGAAGCACAAGCTGAAATCAAGATTGCTGGGAAAATTATCAATGACCTCAGATGTGCAGGTGACACCACCCTTATGGCAGAAAATGAAGAAGAACTAAAAAGCCTCTTGATAAAGGTGAAAGAGGAGAGTGAAAAAATTGGCTTAAAGCTCAACATTCAGAAAATTAAGATCATAGCATCCAGTCCCATCACTTCATGGCAAATAGATGTGGAAACAGTGGCTGACTTTCTTTTTCTGGGCTCCAAAATCACTGCAGATGGCAATTGCAGCATGAAACTAAAAGATTTAATTTCCTTACTCCTTTGAAGGAAAGTTATGACTAACCTAGACAGCATATTAAAAAGCAGAGACATTACTTTGTCAACAAAGGTCTGTCTAGTCAAGGCTATGGTTTTTCCAGTGGTCATGTATGGATGTGAGAGTTGGACTATAAAGAAAGCTGAGTGCCAAAGAACTGATGTCTTTGAACTGTGGTGTTGGAGAAGACTCTTGAGAGTCTCTTGGACTGCAAGGAGATCCAACCAGTCCATCCTAAAGGAGATCAGTCCTGGGTGTTCATTGGAATGACTGATGCTGAAGCTGAAACTGCAGATCTTTGGCCACCTGATGCAAAGAGAGGACTTATTTGAAAAGACCCTGATGCTGGGAAAGATTGAGGGCAAGAGGAGAAGGGGACGACAGAGGATGAGATGGTTGGATGGCATCACTGACTCAATGGACTTGGGTTTGGGTGGACTCCAGGAGTTGGTGATGGACAGGGAGGCCTGGTGTGTTTTGGTTCATGGGGTCACAAAAAGTCGGACACGACTGAACGACTGAACTGAACTGAAAGAACATATATAATGGGATCACTTTGCCTTGCAGCAGAAATTACCCTAATATTGCTAATCAGCTATACTTCAATAAAAATTAAGAAAAGAATGTTACAAACCCTATAAGACTGTGGTATGTTACAGTAAGAGGTCACAAAAAGGCCTTCTATGAGTCACACTTGTGTTAGAGGAGTTGATTGCTATGCAAGGTAGCAAGGTGTTTTTCTTTAGTGAATGATTTCAAATGTTTATTTTGTCATTGATGATTGGAATCATTTTTATCAGAACAAAAATTTTCTCATATAGTTGAAGTTCAATAGTAAGAAGCTTCATTCAATCATATTAGTAAGGAGAGGGAACTATTAGTCAATTTTATGATTTCACATTTTATTTTTTTTTATCAGTGAGACAGTGTTATAAAATACATAAATTCAGTTCTTCCACATGCTAGGTAATATTTTTTAATCTCCTTTATGACATAATTAAGGCCTATAAATTTATGTAAATTGTTTTGCTGAAAGTTTTCACTTTCATCTCAGGTTCAAAGGATTTGTTACCAAAATAAGCCATTCGTTATATACAATAAATAATACAAATATTTATTAGAGAATTGTCTAGCTTACTTTCAATATGCTGACATTAAAAGAAAAGAGAAATTGAAAGAGTATAGAATACCTCACCAAATTGAGGTTTTGATCAACATCCAGACTCAGACAGCATTGGAAAGACCTATGTCACAGCACATCTAGAGTCCCAGATCATCCCTTATGATTATACAGTGGGAGTGACAAATAGATTCAAGGGATTAGATCAAGAGGATTAAAGATGCATAAAAGTAGAAGAGCTGTTAAGGTACTTAGAAGAAAAGCTAGACAGGAGAATTAGGACCAGACATTGGTCCATTATGTTAGTGTTTCTATAGGTATGAGAAAATTCAAGAATTTGGGCTCATAACAAAAAGAAAAAAAAAAAAAACATTACTGAAACATCTGACTATCTGAAGGCCTGTTTTGTTTTGTCCATTTTTTTCCAGAGCACAGATTGAGTGCCTAATTTCTGATATCCACCTTGAATTCCTTTCAGGGGTTATTGAAGTTCAACAACAGTAGTGGCCATGATTTAATCTTTGCAGAGGCAGTCTGCAAGTGCCAGTTTCCAGTCAGCAGGGCCCCTTCATAGCCACAGATTTGACCATGCTTTGAGGGCATTTCATGGCCATTGTGTCCCGTGGTGCTAGAAAGGCTCATTTCCAGGTCTAGCAAAGACTCCATTGACAAGCCACTCAGTGCCTCTTCCCATATCTAGAGTTACATTATTACAATCATTGATCTCATATGGAACTATATATATATATATATATATATATATATATATTTTTTTTTTTTTTTTTTTTTTTTACCAGTGGCTCAGTCACTTACTTGGTAATGTGATGGTGGTGGTGGTTTGGTCTCTAAGTCGTGTTCGACTCTTGTGACCCCATAGACTGTAGCCTGCAAGGCTCCTCTGTCCCTGGGATTCTTCAGGCAAGAATACTGGAGTGGGTTGCCATTTCCTTCTCCAAGGTATCTTCCCAACCCAGGAATCAAGGGTCTCCTGCCTTGTAGGCAGATTCTTTACCAACTGAGCTACAAGGGAAGCCCACTTGGTAATGTAAGAGACAATAATTTTCTGAAACATGCAACATAGAAAATAATATAACTAGCAGTTATTAGTATGGTCACAAGCAAGAATTTAAGTCAAGAGCTTTCATTAGGTGTATCTCAATTTACCCCAGGTCATCTGACTTGGTTAAATGGTTATATTCAGGTGTTAATCTGGTTGTACATCATGGAGCATTTTATCTTTATCTAAAGATTGACTACTGATACAAATTTTAGAAACAAAATTAGAGTGTCCTTTTAACAACTTAATTAAATTTTAAGTAATATAACAAAACAGAACTATCTCAGAAGTGAGTAACAAAACTAGGGTTTAATGTTCAGTGAAACATATTTTTCATTGTGAGGGCATTAACCTTGCAGCCAGGAATGCTTTATCCCATCAAATAAAAATGAGGTTTGTCAGGGAGCTAGGAAAAACCAAGTGGCCATCTTGGATTTCCCATAGCCCTGACTGATTTACAGCTATTGCTTACCCATTTTAAATTCCCCAATTAGAAGTAGACTATTGCCATGTTTTAAGGACATCAGGATATCAGTAGTTTGACAGTGTGGGGTTAATTTTATAGAAGCAGAAGATGCTTTATCTACATGTACCACAATCTTCATAGATGACTATTAAATAATACTTATTTACTTTACCAAAGTAACAAGATTTTAAAAACAAATATGAATCATTTAAAGGCAAAGAAATTCATAATCTTTTATCAAAAGCTGCATTCTAAGAATTAATAGAGAAATTCAAATTCCAGTCTGGTACCAACAGACAAAATTTGTTTATCTGGTTAATCTTAGAAAAGTCTTTTCCATAAATTTTGAAGAAGTAGCAGTATTCTTCCAAAGGCATCAGAGTGAAACCATATAAGGCGTGTTTAAAATCTGATTGTATTACAATTGACAAAGCAACCTGGTCATTGCTATGACATGTAACACTTTAAAATAACTAGAATTATAATTGACAACATTTTATCAGGACATATCAGATCTTTATGAGTTCCACATAATTTTAGGATATCTATATTAGTAACATCAGCCATACAGTATAACCTGAGAAGATTTATCACCCCTTCAGTACTTTCCATATAATTTAACATGTCAAATGAACCCAGGTAAGTTTAATACCTCTCTTTGAGATGTCTCAGGGGCCCTCTGAAGCATCCCAAAGTCAGCTAGAAGTCAAAAGAACTTCATTAGAATTTAACTTTAGGAAATTTTGCCAAAAATATCAACAGATAGGATCATATAAGTCATTGTGAAACAACAGTTATTCACTTAGCCAAAGTTAACAAGATTTCAAGGCTAAACATGGAACAGATCATTTCAGAGGTAAAAAAAACTTAAAATCCATTGTCAAAAGCAGTTCAACATCTTAAGAAAACTTGTATTATATACAAAACTTTTTTGGGGGTCCACTTTCCATAAAACCTCTCTCTCTTTTAAAAATCACTTTATTTAGAAACAGCCACCTGTAAGTCAGATAAACTTTTTTTTTCGTTGCTGCTGCTAAGTCACTTCAGTAGTGTCCAACTCTGTGTGACCCCATAGACGGCAGCCCACCAGGCTCCCCCGTCCCTGCGATTCTTCCTTAATAAACTGCAATTTCATTTCTTATACCTTTTTCTTTTTTTTAACTAAAAACATACATCTTATTTTCCTTAAGCAACCATGAACTGTCCTTATATTAGCATTCTGTAGATTGGCGAACATAAATACCAGTTGTAATTTCTAAAAACATATGCTTTCTTATAGAGAACGTCTCAGGATGGTACCTATTTATTAATAGTCCAAAATCTCTTTAGTTTCTTTGTAAGAGGAAGTTCGTGTTCAGTGATGTTTATTTTATTTAATAAAATCTTATTTTATTTGGAAATGACCTAGCTATTCAATAAATATCCTTCACTTAGTTTACCACACTCTAGAAATTCAAGTTACCTCAAGAGACTATTTCAGACAGCCATTCCAAAAGTATAATTATTCTTAATAGAGTTTATCTAAAAGCTCTTGTCCCATTTATATTTTTCTTTTTTAAAAAATGGTTTCTTCATTCAAGTTACTTTCCTTGTTGACAAATTTAGCTTACATTAAACGTAGGCACAGTAGAAGTATTAAACAGTGTTGATGACTCAAGACATGTCTTAATAAAATAGGCAAACAAGCATTAATACTAGATATTTAATTTGAATATTTCCCAGTTCACGTGAACCTGAAGTTTCATTTAGGTTAATTTCTCCTGTAACTGATTTCTAAGTGCTTACTTTTCTTTAAGCCAATTTAATTAGAACTTATTTACAAATTAACCTCATATTATCCAAAAACAAAGACACAAACTGAGACACAGATAAATCCAGACAGACAGACAGAGATCTCATAGTTTTCCCACTTGAGATTTAAAATGTTCTCTTTGACAATTTTCTCGCTCGCTCGCTCTCTCCCCACCCCACCCCCACCCCTCCACCCCCACCCCCGGCTTGAAATTCTAATTTGCCCAAGGCTGAGGCAAATTGGGCTGTATATTTCAAGGACTTGGCAAATATTGCAAGCTGTGCTAAATCTCTTCAGTCCTCTCCTATTCTTTGTGACCACATGGACTGCAGCCCTTCAAGCTCCTCTGTCCATGGGATCCCCCAAGCAAGAACACTGCAGTGTGCTGCCATGCCCTCCTCCGGGGGATCCTCCCAACCCAGGGATTAAACCTGTGTCTCTTGCATCTCCTGCATTGGCAGACAGATTCTGCCCCACCAGGGCCATCTGGAAAGCCCAGGCAAAGGTTGACATCAAACTTTTTTCTAGGTAGGCCTTTGTAAAAAGCTAGCTGTTTTTAATTTTGTATACAAAAAGAACCAGTATTGAAGTTTCAAAGGAAAAATTTTTCTTCATTTTAACCAGTTTTCTTCAGTGTCTAAAGAATATCATGCCCAGCCTGTGTCAAAAGTCATCTTTCCTTTCTGTAGTTTTCATAGCTAAAATATAGAGCAAATAGTGCTCAAATTGATTCTGATACAGGGGAAGAAAAAAAAAAAAACTTGGTAGAGTGGGGGAAGGAGTTAGGGAAGCCGGGCTTCCCCTCTCCCCACTGAGAGTTAGGGAAAGTTAGAAGGGGATTAGCTGATGGAGAGGGAGACAGAGGCAGATTGAGGGGTGTGATAAGGCAGCAACAGGACAAAGAAAAGAGAAAGAGAGGAGTGGGGGACACTGCTGGAGCTGTGGGCCAACTCTAAGGAGAGCCGACTTAAAAAGCAAAGATTTGATCAACTAATATAATTTTGGCATTGTAACTTCGACAGTCATCCTCACAAATCACATAATTCTTTTTCCAGTTGTAACTTCTCTTTAGACAATTTTTTTTTTTTTCTTCTTCCAATTTTATTTTATTTTTAAACTTTACATAATTGTATTAGTTTTGCCAAATATCAAAATGAATCCTCCACAGGTATACATGTGCTCCCCATCCCGAACCCTCCTCCCTCCTCCCTCCCCATACCATCCCTCTGGGCCGTCCCAGTGCACCAGCCCCAAGCATCCAGCATCATGCATCGAACCTGGACTGGCAACTCGTTTCCTACATGATATTTTATATGTTTCATTGCCATTCTCCCAAATCTTCCCACCCTCTCCCTCTCCCACAGAGTCCATAAGACTGTTCTATACATCAGTGTCTCTTTAGCTGTCTCGTACACCAGGTTATTGTTACCATTCTTTAGACAATTTTAACTTAAATTCATGTACCTTACGGTAGGGAGAGAGGAGGTTCCAGCCTCTCAGCTAGCACGGCACATTCTTCAGTTCAGTTCAGTTGCTCAGTCATGTCTGACTCTTTGAGACCCCGGGGACTGCAGCATGCCAGGCCCCCCTGTCCATCACCAACTGCTGGAGTCTACCCAAACCCATGTCCATTGAGTCGGTGATGCCATCCAACCATCTCATCCTCTGTTGTCCCCTTCTCCTGCCTTCAATCTTTCCCAGCATCAGGGTCTTTTCAAATGAGTCAGCCCTTCGCATCAGGTGGCCAAAGTATCATAGTTTCAGCTTCAGCATCAATCTTATTCAGGACTGATTTCCTTTAGGATGGACTGGTTGGATCTCCTTGGAGCCCAAGGGACTCTCAAGAGTCTTCTCCAACACCACAGTTCAAAAGCATCAATTCCGTGCTCAGCTTTCTTTATAGTCCAACTCTCACATCCATACATGACTACTGGAAAAACCATGGCTTTGACTAGACGAACCTTTGTTGGTAAAGTAATGTCTCTGCTTTTTAAAATGCTGTCTAGGTTGGTCATAACTTTTCTTCCAAGGAGCAAGCAAACCTTTCTCGATTAACACATTCTTAACATTTCTCAACCAGGGCAAGCTGAAAACATTTAATAACTTTTAAAATTTTGGCTAACTTTAAGATTCCATTTCTCACATAATTCAGTGAATATGTCTCATTCATTAGCTAACAAGCAATAAGGTGAATCTTCCCATCCGGGAATAAAATCTCCATCAAATTTAAATCTCTTTTTTTCTTAAAGAGTGGCATTTTGTCTCACAAATCCTGCTCACAGCACTAATTAATGTTTTGCTGAAAGTTTTCACTTTTCATCTCAGGTTCAAAGGATTTGTAAACAAAATAAGCCACTTGTTATATACAAATAAATAATACAGATATTTATTAAAGAAGTATCTAGCTTACTTTCAACATACTAAATTTAAAGGAAAGAGAAATAGAAACAGCAGTGTATAGCGTATACATCACCAAATTGGGTTTTGACCAACATCCAGACTTAAACAGCAATGGGAAGTCCCATGTCACAGCAATTGTGAGACAATAAAAGATGGCTAGAGAGAAAGGACAACAATGCCAGTGAAGCTGTTTTAAAAGAATCTGCTCTTTTTAAAAATTTAATTTTATTGCAGTATGGTTGATTTTACCATGTTGTATTAACTTCTGTGTACAACAAAGTGATTCCATTATATATGACATTGTTTTTTATATTTTACTTTATTACAGTTTATCAGAAGATATTGAATGCAGAACCCTACACTATATTGTAGGACCTTGATGTTGAGCTGTTCAATGTATAATAGTTTGCATAGGCCAGTTCGAAACTCCCATTTCATCACTCCTCCATCATCTCCTCCCCTTGGCAACCAAAAGTCTACTCTTGATGTCTGTGAGTCTATTTCTGATTTTAGTCAAGTTCATTTGTGACACATTTTAGATTCTACATACAACTGATGCCAGCTATATTTCTTTCTAACTTACTTCACTCACCATGGTAATCTCTAGATTCATTCATATTAGGCAAATGGCATTTCATTCTTTTTTGTGGTTGAGTAAGTCCATCCTTACTCATGGACATGGAACAAAAGACTGATTCCAAATAGGAAAACGAGTAGGTCAAGCCTGTATATTGTCACCCTGCTTATTTAACTTATATGCAGAGTACATCATGAGAAACGCTGGGCTGGAAGAAGCACAAGCTGGAATCAAGATTGCCGGGAGAAATATCAATAACCTCAGATATGCAGATGACACCACCCTTATGGCAGAAAGTGAAGAGGAACTCAAAAGCCTCTTGATGAAAGTGAAAGTGGAGAGTGAAAAACTTGGCTTAAAGCTCAACATTCAGAAAACGAAGATCATGGCATCCGGTCCCATCACTTCATGGGAAATAGATGGGGAAACAGTGGAAACAGTGTCAGACTTTATTTTTCTGGGCTCCAAAATCACTACACATGGTGACTGCAGCCATGAAATTAAAAGACGCTTCCTCTTTGGAAGGAAAGTTATGACCAACCTAGATAGCATATTCAAAAGCAGAGACATTACTTTGCCAACAAAGGTCCATCTAGTCAAGGCTATGGTTTTTCCTGTGGTCATGTATGGATGTGAGAGTTGGACTGTGAAGAAGGCTGAGCACCGAAGAATTGATGCTTTTGAACTGTGGTGTTGGAGAAGACTCTTGAGAGGCCCTTGGACTGCAAGGAGATCCAACCAGTCCATTCTGAAGGAGATCAGCCCTGGGATTTCTTTGGAAAGAATGATGCTAAAGCTGAAACTCCAGTACTTTGGCCACCTCATGCGAAGAGTTGACTCATTGGAAAAGAGTCTGATGGTGGGAGGGATTGGGGGCAGGAGGAGAAGGGGACGACAGAGGATGAGATGGCTGGATGGCATCACTGACTCGATGGACGTGAGTCTGAGTGAACTCCGGGAGTTGGTGATGGACAGGGAGGCCTGGCGTGCTGTGATTCAGGGGTCACAAAGAGTCGGGCACGACTGAGCGGCTGAACTGAAATGAACTGAACTGAATACACTGTGACATCCTTGCCAAAGGTAAAATATATCCCAAGTATTTATAGAATGGAAAATGAGAAAAGGCTCCCATACTTATCACAACCAAAGGCTACTAGGAAAATTCCATTAAATACCAAACTGCCCGAACTTCCAGGTGGTCCAGTGGCTAAGACTCAGGGTTCCCAGTGCAGAGGGCTCCTGTTCCATCCTTGGCCAGGGAACTAGAAAATATTAAACTGTAATGTTTTCAATGGCCCATTAACTGAGAATGAATAGAACATTATAAAGATTTCATTTCACTCTAATTTCACTTAACCCCACCCCTGGATCCAACAGGCTTCAAACAGCAAGAGAAAAAACTCATCTGATTAAAGAAAAGAATAACTACCTTTAAATCTTAAGCTTAACGCCTCCTAGTGTTGAAGACCTCCAGGTGGCATTGTTAAAGGATCTGCCTGCCAATGCAGGAGATGCAGGTGACACGGATTCCCTGGCTGGGGAAGATTCTCCGATGTAAGAAATGGCAACCCTCTCCAGTATTTTACCTGGAAAACCCCATGGACAGAGGGGCCTGGCGGGCTACAGTCCATGGGGTCACAAAGACTCAGATAAAAGGGAGCCACTGAACACACGTGTGCAAGTGCCTGCACGCATGCAGGCACACGCGTGCGCACGCACACACACACACACACACACTAGTGTTGAAAGACAGCTTATAGAATTTACTCATTTTAGTATTCATTTCTAAAATTTCTAAAACTAGTAGAATTCCAGCTTTCAAGGATACACTTGAAGAAAGATCCTTAGTAAACACAACATAATTATAAACTTTAAAAACAACTCTTTCATATTGAAGGTTTCCTGGAACATGAGGCTTGATTACTTTCCACCAAATTATCTCATGTTGGGAATTCCCTGTGGGCCAGGGGCTAAGACACTGAGCTCCCAATGCAGAGGACCAATTCCTGTTCAGGGAACTTTATCCCACATTGTGCAACTAAGTGTTCCCATCGGCAACTAAAACACCCCAAATGGGGGAAGGAAGATGCCCTGTGCCACAAGTAAGACCTGACTCAGCCAAATAAATATTTTTTAAACAATTATTTTTGGACATATTTATTTTATTTGGCTATATCTGGTAGTGGTCGTGGCACACTCTCTTGCAGCATAGTAGGATTTGCACCCCATAGGCTTCTCGCTAGTTGTGGGGGGGCTTAGTTCCCCTGGGAGTAGGTGGCATCTTAGTTTGCAGACCAGGAACTGAACCCTAGTCACCTGCTTTGGAGTTATAATGTTCAGTCGCTAAGTCACGCTGGACTCTTTGTGACCCTGTGAACTGCACCACACCAGGCTTCCCTGTCCTGCACTATCTCCCATACTTTGGTCAAAGTCATGTCCATTGAGTCAGTGATGCCATCCCAACTATCTCCTCTTCTGTTGCTACCTTCTCCTGCCCTCAAGCTTCTGCATTGGAACTGGATTCTTAACCTGTGGACCACGAGAGAAGTCCCTAAGTAAATATTTTTGAAAAATTGACTGTGATGATGATTGCATGTACCTACAAATATCCTTAAATTTATAAAAGGTACTCTTCGTGAGAGCCTTCCACATTATGTGTGATACATGTCAATGAAGCTGTTCAAATAAACTAATGTGTTTTTTACAATGGAAAGTGTTTTTTACAATGGAAAAGAGTTTTTCAATGCAGTCTTTGGGGCACTTAAGAGTTTCCAGGTTACTTAATACTCTCTACTCTACTCTACTCTACTTAATACCTCTCTGCTTAAAAGTGAAGTGTTAGTCACTCAGTTGGGTGTCCTACTCTTTGCAACCCCAGGGACTGTAGCTCATCTGGCTCCTCTGTCCATGGAATTTTCAAGGCAAGAATATGGAGTGGTGTGCCATTCCCTTCTCCAGGGGATCTTCCTGACCCAGGTTTCGAACATGGATCTCTTGCATTGCAGGCAGATACTTTACTGTCTGAACCACCAGGGAAGCCCAAAATGACACTGAGGTACCCACCTCACCATGGTCGGAATGGCCATTGTGAAAAGTCTGCAAATAACATACTGGGGAGGGTGTGGAAAAGGAGAACACTTTTACATTGTTAGTGGGCATGTAAATTGGTGTATCCACTTTGGAAAACAGTATGGAGGTTCCCCAACATCTAGAGTTGCCATACAATCCACCAGTCCCGCTCCTGATATATATACAGAAAAAAACTCAAATTCAAAATATTCTAGGCACCCCACTGTTCATAGCAGCACTATCAATACCACCAAGCCATGGAAACAAAAAATATGTTAACTGACAGATAAAGGGATAAAGAAAATGCGGCACTTATATACATTGGAATGTTACTGAGACATAAAACATGAAATAATGCTTTTTGCAACAACAAAGATTTGCCTTCAGATTACCGTATGATATCACTTATATGTGGTATCTAAAATATGACAGGAAACGAGCTGTGGGAGGGGTCAATTGGAAGTTGTACATTAGCAGATACAAACTACTATACATAAAATAAACGACACAGTCCTAGTGTATACCACAGGATAATGTAATCAACATCTTGTAAAAAACCATACTGGAAAATAAAGTGAAAAAGGATATCAGATCAGATCAGTCGCTCAGTCGTGTCCGACTCTTTGCGACCCCATGAATCACAGCACGCCAGGCCTCCCTGTCCATCACCAACTCCCGGAGTTCACTCAGACTCACGTCCATCGAGTCAGTGATGCCATCCAGCCATCTCATCTTCTGTCATCCCTTTCTCCTCCTGCCCCCAATCCCTCCCAGCATCAGAGTCTTTTCCAATGAGTCAACTCTTCGCATGAGGTGGCCAAAGTACTGGAGTTTCAGCTTTAGCATCATTCCTTCCAAAGAAATCCCAGGGCTGATCTCCTTCAGAATGGACTGGTTGGATCTCCTTGTAGTCCAAGGGACTCTCAAGAGTCTTCTCCAACACCACAGTTCAAAAGCATCAATTCTTCGGTGCTCAGCCTTCTTCACAGTCCAAGTCTCACATCCATACATGACCACAGGAAAAACCATAGCCTTGACTAGACGAACCTTTGTTGGCAAAGTAATGTCTCTGCTTTTGAATATGCTATCTAGGTTGGTCATAACTTTCCTTCCAAAGAGGAAGCATCTTTTAATTTCATGGCTGCAGTCACCATCTGTAGTGATTTTGGAGCCCCCAAAAATAAAGTCTGACACTGTTTCCACTGTTTCCCCATCTATTTCCCATGCAGTGGTGGGACCGGATGCCATGATCTTCGTTTTCTGAATGTTGAGCTTTAAGCCAACTTTTTCACTCTCCACTTTCACTTTCATCAAGAGGCTTTCGAGTTCCTCTTCGTGTATTTATAAATACTTATGGGCTTCCCTGGTGGTTCAGATGGTAAAGAATCCGCCAGCAAAGTGGGAGACCTGGGTTCAATCCCTGGGTTGGGAAGACCCCGTGGAGGAGGTCATGGCAACCCATTCCAGTATTCTTCCCTGGTAAATCCCATAGACAGAGGAGCCTGGAGAGCTACAGTCCATAGGGTCACAAAGAGTTGGACACGACTAAGCGATACTTACAGGACTTCCCTGGTGGCTCAGATGGTAAAGCGTCTGTCTACAATCCGGGAGACCTGGGTTCAGTCCCTGGGTTGGGAAGATCCCCTGGAGAAGGAAAAGGCAACTCACTCCGGTACCCTTGCCTGGAAAATCCCATGGATGGAGAAGCTTGGTAGGCTACAGTCCACAGGGTCACAAAGAGTCAGACAGGACTGAGCGACTTCACTTTCACTTTCGATGATAGCTTACGGTGAACGATGTTGGATTCGTAATCCTTGAGGAAGATTTAGCTTCAGGACCAGGGGCCGGGCTTGATCACCAAGAGCTTTTGTGTACCAGTTTTATTAAGTAAGAAAAGGGACAAAGCTTCTGACATAGACATCAGAAGAGAAAGCTTCTGACATAGACATCAGAAGGGGGACAGAGAGTGCCCCCCTTGTTAGTGTTAGCAAGGGAGTTAAACACTTTTTTAGTTACTACAATAAATTAAAAGAATGTCTGAAGTTTTGTGAAAAGTTTACCACACCCACTCCTACAATTTACATTTTAGGATAACAGGATTAGAATTTAACAATAGAAAGATCCTACCAGACCCATTCCCATAATATGCATTCTAAGATATCAGGATTAGTCAGAGGTTTTCAGGAAGAAGAAACTGTCCTCAAGCAGGATACATTGTTGTTATATAACTCCTAGTACAGAGTTTAAACTGAGTTGTGTAATCATCAGTTCCAGGCTTAAAGAAAAAGAAAAAAAGTTTTATGTGACTAAGACTAAGGAATGTAGAGAAAAAAAAGTTTGTCCTTTTCTCCTCCTTGAGAACCCCAGATCCCTCTCCTTTTCAGGGACCCCGGACTTCTTATCAATCTGCCTAGGAATTAACTCTCTCTCTAACACAACATTGTAAAGTAGCTCTCCTTTAATAAAAATAAACAAATAATCCGATTTTACTGTAAAAATTTCTTTCATATATATTGAGACCATCGATGGTTGAGATGGTGATTAATACAGTTGGATTAATAACTACCACAGTTTTACAGTTTCTTTTTGTTACTCTTATTCTTTCATTTGTTTTTTCTCTTTTTTCTTACTTTCTCTGGATTTAAATGAGCATTTTACCTTGTGCATCCTTTTTTCTTTTTTTTTTTTTTGCATCCTTTTTTCTTTTCTTAGCCTATCCATTTTTTGAAAAGTTTTCAAGTGGTTATCCTTGAGAGTTTAGTATACATTTAGAATTAACATTCATCCTCTGCAACGTAACAGAGTACCTCTCCAGCGGTTGGGCACGTACCTCACACCGCACTATTCTCAATTCCCCTCCTCTGTCCCTTTCCAAATGCTGCGCTTAGTTGCTCGTTGTCTCAGACTCTTTGCGACCCCATGGACTATAGCCCCCAGACCCCTCTGTCCTTGGGGATTCTCCAAGCAAGAATACTGAAGTGGGTTGCCATGCCCGCCTCCAGGGGATCTTCCCAACCCAGGGATCGAACCCAGGTCTCCTGCATTGCAGGTGGATTCTCTACCATCTTAGCCACCACATGGCTGTCATTTATTTCACTGAATCACAAAGTTATTATTCCCAACATCGTTGTTGCTAAATTATTATAGACATGT
Source organism: Bos indicus (assembly GCF_029378745.1). Classification (NCBI taxonomy): domain Eukaryota; kingdom Metazoa; phylum Chordata; class Mammalia; order Artiodactyla; family Bovidae; genus Bos; species Bos indicus. The sequence continues at coordinate 12,837,065 of NC_091766.1, read as the reverse complement.
CATCTGTTATAGAAGAAATATAAAAGGTGTTTAGCATTATTCTTCTTTTAATCCTCATCCATAATTTATATTCTTTCTGATGAATCTTAAAGCTTGTCTTTCAAAGTTGGTGTACTAGTGACAAATTCCCTGAAGTTTTGTCTTAAAGTGGCTTTATCTTTCTTAACTTTTAAGAATAATTCTGCTTCCTAACAAAAATCTAGAAAAGTTTTTGTTTTTTTTTTTTAATTTCAGAACTTTAAATATTTCATTCCACTTGGTTCTGGCTCATATATTTATGTATTTATTTTCGTATTCACTGGATCTTTGTTTTACTACAGGGGCTCCCTGTTTCAGGGCACAGCCTCTTATGTCTTCTCTTGTTGCAAAGCACCAGCCCTAGGGAGCTCGAGCTTCTCCAGTTTGACTCATAGGATCTAGAGCACTGGCTCAGCAGTTGTGGCGCACGTGGGCTTAGTTGTCCTGCAGCATGTGACATCTTAGTCCCCAAAGCAGGGATCAAACCCGTGTCTCCTGCATTGCAAGGCAGATTCTTAATCAGTGGACCACCAGGGCAGTCTCAGTTCTTGCTTATTTTTGTTTTCGTTTTTCTTTTTTTTTTTTTTTATGAAAAGAACTCCAATTTCATTCTAGTGTTTGTTTCTCCCTACCTAAACTATACCTCTGGCTTCTTACAATAAATGCTCTTTGCTTTGTTTTTTTTTTTTTCCCTATACTTTGCATATAATATATTTCGGTTTCCATTTTTAGATGTTTTCATTTTTACTCTTTAGGAAGTTTCCTGAATCTGTGAATGTTGTCGGTCAGTAATAATAGGAAAATCTCAGTGGTTGTTCCTTCTATCTGTCTTTTCTCAGTAATTTTCATTATATGTATCTGAAATTTTCTGTTAAAGAAGGTCATGCTATAAGATTTCGGTTGTGGTGTAGTGGTTAAGAATCTGCCTATCAAAGCAGGTGACTCGGGTTTGAACCTTGTCCAGGAAGATTCCACATGCCACGGGGCCACTCCCCCATGTACCACAACTACTAAAGCCCACACATTCTAGATTCAGTGTGCCCTAATTACTGAGCCCATTTGCAGGAAATACTGCAACTCTTGCACCCTAGAGCCTGTGCTCCACATCATGAGAAACCACCACAATCAGAATCCCATGCACTGCAACTAGAGTCACCCCTGCTCCTGCAACTAGAGAAAGCCAGCATGCAGTAACAAAGACACATGTGCTGTGTGCTTAGTCGCTCAGTCATGTCCAGCTCTTTTGGAGCCCGTGGACTGTAGCCTGCCAAGCTCCTCTATCCTTGGCATTCTCCAAGAAAGAATACAGGAGTGCATAGCCATTCTGTTCTCCAGGGGATCATCCCAACCCAGGGATTGAACCCAGGTCTCCTGCCTTAAAGGTAGATTCTTTACCATCTAAACCACCAGGGAAGCCCAACAAAGACTCAAGGCAGCCAAAAAATAAATTTTAAAATGAATAAATAAATAAATAAAGGTCATGCCAGGATTCCAGGACATTGTGTTATACCTCTAATGATGTTTTTTGTCTTTGTGTTAGGTTTAGGTGAAACAATTTCTTGAACACAAGCCTTAAGAACAGAATATTTGGACCATATTTAAGAAACTTCATTCTTTTCTCTTTCCCAGTTTTAGGACACCCAGTAGTTTGCCCTTTGCAGTCAGTGCTCTCATGGCTCTGGGAGGACTTGTTTATTTCAAAGTTTCTTATTCTCCTCTTGTGAAATGGAGAATCACAATGTTTAAATTCACCAAAGACTAGATTTTCACCTGTCAGTGGTTATAGTGCCTGCTTGGGAAACACTTGTTCCTGAAATTACAAGGAGACTTTATGTTCTTTTGAAGGAAGCCAATGATTTAACCCTTACATATTTTATAATCATGGGAAAATTCACCGTTAAACTATTGTGGATGTAGGAGAACTCCCTTGTACACTGTAGCTCTTAACTTTTTCCTTAGGGCAGTAAGGTCTACTGTATACTGTTAAGGTGTGACGAGAAGTTTTTCTGGCCTGTAATGGCACTGTGTTCTAAAATTTGGCGGGAAGCAGTCCTGAGGGAACTGATTACAAGGTGTTTTTGGTCTAAGATGGGTTCCCAGGTGGCGCTAGTGGTAAAGAACCTGCCTGCTAATGTAGGAGATATAAGAGACACAGGTTCGACTCCTGGGTCTGGAAGATCCCCTGGAGGAGGGCATGGCAACCCATTCCACTATTCCTGTCTGGAGCATCCCATGGACAGAGGAGCCTGGTGGGCTACAATCCATGGGGTCACAAAGAGTCGGACATGACTGAGGTGATTAGCACGCACTTTGTCTAGGATATTAAAGTTTTTTTTTCATCCAGGAATTTGACAGAAGTTGACAGAGTCCAAGCTATAGTTGATTGAAATCAGGAGGGTCAAATTTCCTAATTCCATCCTCCACGTGGGTAGAGGCCTTAGTTCCTACATAACTGAAAGATATATTGTTATGTATCTCCCTTAAGGAAGGACTACAACTGAAGCGACGCAGCAGCAGCAGCAGGACTCTACTGTATCATTGCACTAGGCAGTGTTTGACTGCCTTTTCTCTGTTCTTTCATTCCTTGTTCCTTTAAGATCATGGCTCAGACCTGTTCAAGGGCAAGCATCCAGGTCAGGCTTAGATCACAGAATATGTTAACCCAGAAACGTCTTCTTCTTGTCGTGAAAGCCATGTGTGTTTCTCTTTCTCCAGGGATCTCCTACTTTATTTTTATTTTATTTTTTTTAAGTTCTTCGGTCAGTTTAGTCGCTCAGTCGTGTTGGACTCTTTGCCACCCCATGGACTGCAGCACACCAGGCCTCCCTGTCCATCACCAACTCCCGTTGTTTACTCAAACTCACGTCCATTGAGTCGGTGATGCCATCCAACTGTCTCATCCTCTGTCGAACCCTTCTCCTGCTTTCAATCTTTCCCAGCATCAGGGTCTTTACAAATGAGTCAGTTCTTCGCATCAGGTGGCCAAAGTATTGGAGTTTCAGCTTCAGCATCAGTCCTTCCAATTAATATTCAGGACTGATTTCCTTTAGGATGGATGGTTGGATCTCCTTGCAGTCCAAGGGACTCTTAGGGTCTTCTCCAACACCACAGTTCAAAAGCATCAATTCTTCCATGCTCAACTTTCTTTATACTCCAAGTCTCACATCCATACATGACTACTGGAAAAACCATAGCTTTGACTTGACCTTTGTTAGCAAAGTAATGTCTCTGCTATTAGGGAGGGGAGGTGTTACTCTCTTCCGGTGAGGGGCAGGGTTCCCTGAGGCAGTTCTTCAGTAAGATTATAATAACAAAGGTGGCCAAGCGGTAAAGAATCTGCCTAACAATGCAGATGGCAGCCGGTGCCTCCCACCTCCGAGTCCCGGTGGGTCCGGCTGGGCCCGTCTCTTCCCCTGCAGGTTGAGGCCGCGCTTGCGTCACGTGCACGCGGACAGTCCCCGTGGTGAGCCCAGGAGGAGGGGGACTCTCGGTGCAGCGCCTCAGTCCAGCAGCCGTGAGGAGCCTGTCACGCCTGTCCTCCACCTGAGTCTCAACCGGTGTCGGTGTCGGTGTCGGTGTCGGGCACGGGCTGAGCCGTTTCGCTGGAAGTCTCCTCTCCAGGACTTGAGCCTCGGGGTCGGACTGGATGAAGACCGATCTGCTGAGGACAGACGGAGGAGATGGGTGGATGGGGCCCCTCCGCTGCACGCGGTGGGGCTGTGGCACGCCAGCCCGGGTGGTGGGGCCAGGTTGTGGGACGCTGCGGGGGTAGACGGGGCCGTCCGGCGTCTCAGGCGTCTCAGGACTGCCGTCCTGTGTGTGGCGGTGGGACCCCGCGCTTGTTTTCCTAGTGGCCCATCCGTGTCTCGGCCTTTCTGGTCCCTGGACAGTGCATGCGACCCTGTCCCGCGGCCCTCGCTGTGCGTGGTTGCAGCCCCTCCCCACCGCTGCTGGCCTCACCCCCGACCCCGCACCCCCAACCCGGTCCCGGACCGGTGACCGCCTGAGCCCGCTTCCCCTTTCTGGGACCGAACCTGTCTTGTCTCACGTGGGCGGTGTCCCCGGAGGAGTAGTGCGTGAGGGTGAAGGAGGAAACAGACAGAGCTGGACCCCATCTTAGGCCAGGCTACAAACATTAAGCTGCACGCACGGTCACCCTCCCAATGAACACTGAACTTCGTGCCGTGTCTATAGAAAGGGCATACCAATGGAAAACCAGACCCCCGGATAAAAGAGCTTCGGGACTTGGACTCTCCCTTGCCTGAAAGAACATGTTAATTATCTCTGTAACAGAACAAAGTGGTAAATTCCATTATGTTTACCAGGATATGACCACAGGCCTATTGATAAATATCCACTATTTATCCAGTTTTGTGACACATGAATCATGGGTTAACTTTGATTGTCTCTTTTACCTTGTTCAGACTAGTTTCAAGGAAAATTTGGGGAGGTGGGTTTGAGCAAGTACACTTAGGGTATACAAGGTTTTCACAAAAACTGGTCAGGGTCTTTGGCTAAGAGGAGACTCTGCCTTGGGCCCGGCGGGTGTAATAAACTGCACTCCACTATCTCCATTGTCCTTCTGAGTGAGTTTGTTTCCCAGAAGGCGTGGCTACAACAAGGGCCATGGGGCGCGTTACTCGGCGGGAGAACGTTCTCCCAGGCCGGCTGTGGCTTTGGGTGTCAGCGGTGGTGGGCGCGAGCCCAAGGAATGTGGCCTCGCGGGAGCCCGGGAGACCATTCGGCGTCCTGGGTGTCGCGGGACCGCGCCTGTGCTGGAGGTCTCTGGCCGTGAGACCCCGCGGCGTGCCCCAGCGGCCGACTCGCTTCCGGGTCTTTTTGAAAGGCCCTTGGGACCCTCGCAGTGGCGAGCGGCCACCCACCTCCACGGCCGGTTCTTTGCTGCCGCCGCGTCTTTGTGAAGTAGGCCTACGTGGCAGCACCCCGTCGGTGCCCATCTCCGGCCGTCAGTAAGCCTCGTCCGTCCTGTCTATTGATTCCCGGGGCCGCGCCCTGGTGTGTCTCGCTCCCCTGGCCCGCCGCGGTCCCGCTCCGTTGCCCGTCGCCCCCGTCTGTCCGCTGACGTCGTCGCGTGCTGAACCAGGGGCAGCGCTCGTGCCCCGCGCCGCCTTCAGCTTGGGTGTGCTCACCATTGCGCGGATCAGGTCCCCGGCTGGCCGCTGTGGACCCGCCGCGGTGCCCGCGCCTCCCGCCCCTTGGAGCGGAGGACCCGAGGGAGCTTCGGCCTTTCCGAAGCTCCGGGCCAGTGTCTCAGGCCCCGCTCCCGGCGCCGCCTGGAAGGCCGATCAGCCACGAGGCTCGCACCCTGGTTCCTCCACGCCGTCGCGGCGGCGGTCTGCGTCCCTTTTGGACCGAGTGTGGGAGGGAGACCGTCCTCGCCCTGGGCAGAACCGGTCGGCCGGGGTCCCCTGGTGATCACCTTCCCCCTTCCTCGCCTCGTTGGGTTCCACTGCCGCTCGTCGCCCCTGCGCCCCGCGCCCGGCTCCCTGTGCTCGCTTTCTGGGGCTTCCATGGTAGCTGGGGCTTCCCTCGTGGCTCAGCTGGTAAAGAATCCGCCTGCAATGCAGGAGACCCCGGTTCAATTCCTGGGTTGGGAAGATCCGCTGGAGAAGGGATAGGCTAAGCACTCCAGTATTCTAGCCTGGAGAATTCCATGGACTGTATAGTCCATGGGGTTGCAGATTCAGACATGACTGAGCGACTTTCACTTTCACATGTACCAATGCAGGAGAGGCAAGAGATGTAGGTGAGTTGGATCCCTGAGTCAGGAAGATCCCCTGGAGTAGAAAATGACAACCCACTTCGGTATTCTTGCCTAGAAAATTCCACAGACAGAGGTGCCTGGTTGGCTAAAGTCCACAGGGTCTCAAAGAGTTGGATATCACAGAGCCTCTGAGCAAAACTAATAACAAAAGCAATGAAAAAGAAAAGAAGCAGACCTAGCCTAGAGTCTGAATAGGCTCTTCCTTGAGACACGATGTCGCTTACAGGTGGTGCAGAGCCCTATACCAAGGTCACAGGGTAAAAATCTCTGGAACTGACCAGGCCCAATAGCAACTGTTGCCATAAGCCTCTGGATAGAAACTGGCCAGTTCCCTGATCCCATATAAAGTAAAATACTCATCCTACTATACACCCTATAGCATCCTAACCAATCACCTAATGCCACCATTCCAGTAGGAATTTTCTCTGTCTTGAGCCTATAAAAATTGGCCAAAAGCCTTCAATAGCTTTTGGTTACCCCTTGAGTCGAGTCGGCCCTCTGTTCTAATAGTGTCTCCCACTCTAAGAAACTTTATTCTTCTGTCGTTCTGCCTCATGTCTGGAAATTCTTTTCCAACCCATGCACGGACCAGGACACGTGGATCAACTTGTTTGCAGGACAGAGGTAGGGTAGGGGATGTGCAGAGCAAACTTGTAATTACCAAGGCATAAGGGAGGAGGGATAAATTGGGACACTGGGATGGAAGCGTACATGCTACTATCTATATGATGGGGTCCTGCTTTGTAGCCCAAGGAACTTTACTCTGTACTCTGTAATGGCCTATATGAGAGAAAAATCTAAGAAGAGCTGATCCACAATGCTATACTAGCTTCAGTTGTCCAGAATGACTGATTCACTATGCTGGACAACTGAAGCTAGCACAGCATTGTGGATCAGCTATATTCCAATAAAAATTATAACTTAACTAACTAATAAAATTTCTTCCAGTGTTAAATGTACACATAAACACTTAATGTACGTTCCTCACATCCTGTGGCTTGACTGAAACTTGTCCTCGCACGCCCTTAAGCTGACTTCCAGAGCCACTTCCTACCAGAGCCACGAGCTCTGGGATTCTTTAGCTTAAGTCTCCATTGAGTGGCAACAGGGGAGAGATGAGTGGAAGGCTAGCGCTATCGAAGACCAAAGATGAAAATGGAGCCAGTCCCTTTATTACGGATGGTGAGTTCACCATAAGTTCCGCGTTTCGTAACAAGCACAGTTTCATGCCTGGCCACACAGTTTGACACCAAGTCTTTGCCCCTAGAGGACCCAAGAGGCTCAAGTTCCAGGCAGGACTGGCCTGGATCATCCTCCTCTCTATACTTGCGCCATCTTGAAACAGAATTGAAGGAGTCCTCGGGCCTGGAAAAAGGAGATAACGATCTCAAAGGCCCGTGCTGGACCACCTGACTTCGGGGAAAACAAAACAACTTAAAAGTCCCACCCCGATACTCCGGGAGACTTTCAACCCCCTGTCCGGGACCCCGCTGTTGTTCAACCGCAAACTGCCCTCTCAGCTAAAGATTACCCAGAACGCCCCGCCTGACTAAATCTTCCTGTATTACTTCCACAAACCTCGCCTTAAATATGAAACCTCCCTGATCCCGCACGCGCTCAGCCTGGTCTCTAGACCGACAGTCGCCTCTCCTTGCCTGAATAAAGGTAACCTGTCTCTGTTGAGGTCGTCTTCTTTTCTCATTGCCTCGTCTCGAACTATACCTTACAAGAATCAGGAATGTGGAGAAGATAGCAGAGGCAGTCCTAGACTAGGAAAAAGTTCTCTTCAAAAGCAAACAGGCTTGGGGGGACAAGTCCCACCTTACCTTCCGTAGGTCGTCAGTCAGTCCCGCGGGGCGGGGCATTAAGATCTGTCCAACCAGGGGGCCACCCTTGCAGGTGGGCGGGGTGATGCGGCGATTTTACCTAGACTTCTTTACTTTCTTGAACCGCGGAGAAAATTGCCCTTGTTTCCTGTGTGGTTGGTTAACCTACCCGGTAACTTTCAAGTCTTTGTTTGGCCCCCTGATCTGCACTAATCTTTGGCGTCCTTTAGGCGGGACTCCGACACACCAAGGAATCTGGACATGTTGAGTGTGCTGATCCGGCTGCGGCCACGGCAGAGGGACTCTTTGAGACCCGCTGAACCGACCATGTTTGGACCCCGTCTCCTGATCACCGCCAGAGTTTGTGACTGTGCCAGGCTCTGTGTGCTGATTGGACCTCGGTCCCTTAGATTCGCAGGGTTAGTGGGGCTGTTGCCCTGGGTGTCCTGAAAGGGAGCTCTTGTCTAGCACTGGGAAATGAATTGTGTCCAGGCAGAGAGCATTCGGAGAAGGTACTCCAGTACTCTTGCCTGGAGAATCCATGGACGGAGGAGCCTGGTTGGCTGCAGTCCATGGGGTCGCTAAGAGTCGGACACGACTGAGCGACTTCACTTTCACTTTTTACTTTCATGCATTGAAGAAGGAAATGGCAACCCACTCCAGTGTTCTTGCCTGGAGAATCCCAGGGACAGGGAAGCCTGGTGGGCTGCCGTCTATGGGGTCGCACAGAGTCGGACACGACTGAAGCGACTTAGCAGCAGCAGCAGCAGAGAGCATTAAGGTAAGGGAACCCAGGAGAACTGCCCTGCCACATGCCCCGGATTTAATGGTGATGGGATTGGTTTCTGGATTGTCTTTGGCCAGTTACTCTGACTCAGGGTTCTTCCTGGTGGCCTACACATTGGTCAGTCAAGATGGATGTCAGTGAGAAGGATTCTGGGCGATGGTAGGACACGTGGAATCTCCTTTTCCAAATGTTTGGGACTTGGAGTCTCAAATCAAAGACCTTTTCCACCCTAGATGGGCTTTATGTAGGGCTGGCAATAAATTCTTAAATTTCTAGAGCACTCTTCTCTTTGCCAAAGTCAGTTTTGCCTCTCTGATTCAAATTAGCTATCAACCATTCATATAGCCTCTTGGTACAGGGAAGGGACGAGGGTAACACTGACTGACTTGGTTCAGTGCTTAAGACTCCACTGACTTCCACTGCAAGGGGCACAGGTTGGATCCCTAGTCTGGGAACTAATATGATGTGTGAAACTAATATGCTGTGTGGGAACTAACATGCTGTGTGAAAGTGAAAATCTCTTAGTCCTGTCTGACTCTTTGTGACCCCAGGGACTAAACAGTCCATGGAATTCTCCAGGCCAGAATACTGGAGTGCATAGCCTTTCCCTTCTCCATGGGATTTTCCCAACCCAGGGATCGAGCCCAGGCCTCCTGCACTGCAGGCATTTTCTTTACCAGCTGAGCTACAAGGGAAACCTATTTCCATGCTGCGAGGTGCAGCCAAAACCTTTTTTTTTTTTTTTAATGAGGGAGCTGGGCTTTCTTGATTCCTTGGCTAGAACAAGAGTATTTGTTTATCGACACTATTTAGGCATCGTGTATAATGGACTCTGTGACTGCTCCCCTTGGTGCCATATATATTTACTGATTTTCACAATCTACTGTAAATAATAGAATGCAGACAATACTCCACACTCCATTTTTGACACCTGTTTTTCTCTTATACCCACATGAGAACTACCAAAAAAAAAAAAGAAAAAAAAAATAACCAAAGAAACACACACCTTTTTCTTTTCTGAATATAGATTCAAAAAATCTCAACAAATACTAGTAACTGTGAACCAGCATTATGAAAAAAGTATTATAAAGCATGATCAAGATTGACTATTTCTTGGGATGAAAGGTTGGGCTAGCATCTCAAAGTCTTTAATGAAATGAATGAGATCAACAGGTTAGAAATCAAAAGTAGCAAGGCCTTCTGAACAGACTCTTTAGGAGGTCTGAGTCCCTCCTAAAGACTCTGAAGACAAACACAAGTCACAGAAGATACTCAAGAACTACTGGGAACCCACAAGTATTAGCAAAACCCACCCACGCAGGATGGCAACCAGAAACTGGCCAGTGGACCTTTCCACTTGCCTTCCTGGCCTCCTGGCTATGTAGATTTCAGTACCCCACCCCTTTGTGCCTGAGTGACAAGCTGCAGGAGGATGGCTGCTCAGTGGAGCCATTTCTGTGGCTGCCCTGGGATGTATCCCTGCCAGGCACTTCTGGTTCTTTAACAGTTTTTCCAGGCCTGGATTGCTTCTGCTGTCCTCTGCAACTCCTCCTACACTGAGCTATCTGAGATGCTCTTCCCAGATTATAATCCTCAAATCTGTCTTGAATAAGTTATTCCAATTATTTCTTAGATTGAGTGATTAATTTTTGAAACCATCTGTGTACCAACAAAATATTATAATGTCAACAGTTAAAATATATGTAAGGTAACTGTATTCCTATTTCCCATAATAGAATAAAAACAAGAAATGATACTGTCAATTGGAATATACCTGGAGAGTATTACGGGCCACCCCGCCAGTAGAAGGCACCCATTAATTAATCATTTTTATGCTTTTAATATATTTGGAGATACATACAACAATCTCCACAGTCAAGTTATGCCTGGGAAATCCCATGGACAGGGGAGCCTAGTGAGCTACAGGCCATAGGGTCACAAAAGTTTCATATACGACTTAGTGACCAAACTACAACATATATAAATATGTGACTGACTCACCTGCTATTCTACTGAGGCTCGCACACCATTGTAGATCAGCTACACTGGAATAAAATTAACAAATTAATAACTTAGTCAATAAAATTTCACCCAGTGTAAAACATACACCCAAGAAGTTAATGAAGACACTTCACAGGCTGTAGTTTGACTGAGGTTCGTGCTGGCACCCAGGTAAGGCTGAGTGATTCAGGCCTCCAACCAGAGCCAAGGGATTCTTGAGCTTCAGGACCTAATGAGTGGGGCTGGGGCAGGGATGGGTGGAAAGCTCAGCCCTCCTTAGGACCAAAGATGAAAATGGAGGCGACCCCTGTATTAGAGACGGTGAGTTCACATTTCAGTGTCTGCCTTTCTTAAGAAGCACAGTTCCACTCCTCGCCACACAATTTTATGCCAAGCCCTTGACCCCGGGAGGATCTGAGACCCTTTTGTTCCAGGCAGGACTGGCCAGGGCCACCATCTTATCTGTACTTGCTCCATCTTGAAACGGAATCATAGACCCCAAAACTATTATTTTTCCAAGCACAAGTAACAGGCCAGGGGAGGTCCAATCCCACCTCCCACAGGTTGTCATTCTGGAGGAAGAGGCGGGATACTGGAATCTGTCCAGCCAGGAAGCCGCTGCGGCAGGTTGGCGGGGCGATTCTGCGCCAATGCCTGGACTTCCTTTCTCCCCCTGCGGAGAAGGACCGGTGTCTTTCCGGTTTCACCCTTTCGGTCCCTTTTACGTTCAGAAGCCCTGCGATCTGCGCAAGTCTTTGAAGCTCTTGGGAGGGACTCAGAGTAACTTCCAAGCAACTTGAAATGATGAGTCCGCTGACTCGGTTACCGACACCGGAGGTGGAGTGGTTGCTACCGTCCGAAGCCGGCTACGGTTTGATCCGGCACCTCGGGGTCACCGCCGGAGTCCGGATACGCTGGGTCTGGGGCGCCACTCGGACCTCAGTCCCCTCCAGCTCGCAGCGGAGGGGATGGCCCAGCAGCCGGGACCCGGGCGTCTGGCCTGGTCACCGCGCGCCGAAAGTTCGGCTCGCGCAGCCCTTCTTTCCAAGGTTGTGCGTGACCACATGCATGGTCTTCAGAGGACAATCGCGACTCGTTCTCCAGGTCGTAGGATTAGATGTTGTTTGGGGGCTCCCAGGCCTTAGTTTCTCGATCGTGCCCGATGCTTTGGGACCCCGTGGACTACTGTAGCCCTCCTGGCTACACTGTCTGTGGAATTTTCCAGGCAAGAATACTGAAGGGGGTTGCCATTTACTTCTCCAGGGGATTTTTTTGCGGCGGTGGTGAAATCTGCGTCTTCTGCGTTGGCCGGCGGTAATTTTGCCAGTGAGCCATCAGGGAAGCCCTTTTTATGACTGGCTGCTGCTGCTTCTACTAAGTCACTTCAGTCGTGTCCGACTCTGTGTGATCCCATAGCCGCAGTAAACATTAGACTTCCAGGTCTTTCCCCTCGTTCCCAAGATTCCGATTGAAATGATCGATTCGTCTCTGCGGTGCATTTCAAACAAACCCAATATTTTAATTTTTGGTGAAATCTGCGTCTTCTGCGTTGGCCGGCGGTAATTTTGCCAGTGAGCCATCAGGGAAGCCCTTTTTATGACTGGCTGCTGCTGTTTCTACTAAGTCACTTCAGTCGTGTCCGACTCTGTGTGATCCCATAGCCACAGTAAACATTAGACTTCCAGGTCCTTCCCCTCATTCCCAAGATTCCGATTGAAATGATCAATTCGTCTCTGCGGTGCATTTCAAACAAACCCAATATTTTAATTTTTTTTATCCTATTTGCTCAGTCTTGGATGGCATTTTTCCGGGATGTGGGGGAGACATTCGTAGGTATTTTATCTTAGCGGAAAGCCTAGATTAACCGCCTGGAAGTTGGTTGTCTGATAGCCATTCTTAGCCCGATTTTTTACTGGGAACAGATATTCCATAGGAAATCCTTTCATGGAGGTTTTCCTTTTTTTTTTCTTTTTGGAAACTTTATTGACTAACTACCCTGTGAGTCCTCTTCAGAAGATCTACTCATTTAAGTTTCTTTTTTCTATACTGTAAGATATATTTAATTAATGGAGCTTAACGAACCGTATACAATATTTCCGAAGACTTAAGATGGGAATGTCAGTTGGGAAATAGTCCATTCTTACATTCCATTTGTTTCACTTGGTTTCATTCTCCGCGTGAGTATGGTGAAATCATGGGGGCGGGGGGTGCTCTACTTTTGGTCGATTTCCAATGGCATTCCAGGATTTACAGTTGCAGACAAAAAAGTATTCAAGTAGGATTACTTGTGTTGAAAATAATGATTGACATATATTTTTATGAAGGGAAGTTATTTGTGGTTTTCTGGGTGAAGTAGTAGACGTGGCTTGTACATGTCTTCTCTTGTTTTCACATAAACACGATTTGAGTGTTTTTGCTGAATTGGTCAAACAGGATTTGTGTATTTAACTTTTTAGTGGTGGTGTAGAGCACCTGTATGGGGAGCAGAGCCTGGGTTTATTGTCTTCAGGCTAAGGGCCCAGCTAAGGCCCTGTGGAGGGGACGTACTTGAAGGCCTTCATATACTTAGAATCATACAGTCTCTAGCTTTTTCAGATTGTCTCCTTTCAGGTTGCAATACAGTTTTAATACAAGTTTCCTTCATGTGTTTTCATAGTTTGATATTAAAACTTCATTCCTTTTCATTAGTGAACATTATTTGATTGTATGGATGTACCACTGATTATTTGACTCTTGCAGGATTTGTTGCTTACCTGTTAACTTCTGCTCCCTGGGCCCCATACAACTATTTCTGTATGACTTTTGTGTTAATACAAGAGTTGTCCTCATTTCAACAAATAACAAGGAGTGGTATAGCTGGGTCTTAAGATACTTAGTAAGGTAACAGTATATTTTGTTTTCAAAGAATGCTCCTGTCTTCCTTGATAGGGGTATCAAATTCCATTTTCCTCAGCAGTAAATCCCCTTGCCAATTCAGGAGCCTCCAGTTGGATCCCTGCTCTGGGAAGATTCCATGAAGAAGGAAATGGCAAAACACTCTAGTATTCTTGCCTGGAGCACCCCTATTGAGCCTGGAATAGTTAATTATAGTCCCTGGGGATACGGAGAGTGGTACTCACAGTCGCCACCTAGCGACTGAACAGCAATAGCTGAGAATGAGGATGATCACATCTAATTGGTATTCTGAGTATTTTTCTTGATAGTCATGAGTGTGTTGGAGAAGGCAATGGCACCCCACTCCAGTACTCTTGCCTGGAAAATCCCATGGACGGAGGAGCCCGGTGGGCTGCAGTCCATGGGGTCGCTAAGAGTCGGACACAACTGAGCGACTTCACTTTCACTTTTCACTTTCTTGCATTGGAGAAGGAAATGGAGCCCCACTCCAGTGTTCTTGCCTGGAGAATCCCAGGGACGGGGGAGCCTGGTGGGCTGCCGTCTATGGGGTCGCACAGAGTCGGACATGACTGAAGTGAAGCAGCAGCAGCATGAGTGTGTAGTGACAGTTTATTGTTTTATTTGCAGTTTCCAATTGACATTTGATGTTCAACTTGTTTTCATATTTCCTATTTCCCTTCTGTATATGCTTTTTGGTAAACTGTTGAGATCATTTGCCCATTGTTAATTGGATTATTTTATCTTCTTACTATTGAGTTTTCATAGTTGTGGGGCTATTTTGAATACTAGTCATTTATCATATGTGTGGTGCTATGCTTAGTTGCCCAGTCGTGTCTGACTCTTTGTGACCCTATGGACTGCAGTCCACCAGGCTCCTCTGTCCATGGGGATTCTCCAGGCAAGAATACTGGAATGGGTGGCCTATCCCCTCTCCAGGGAATCTTTCCAACCCATGAATCAAACCAGGGTCTCCTGCATTGCAGGTGGACTCTTTTTCAGCTGAGCTACCAGAATGCCCCATTTATCACATAAGTGATTTGCAAATATTTTCTCCTGTCCTGTGACTTAGCTTATCATTCTCTTAACACTCTCTTTCTCAGAGGAGGCATTTTCTATTAATGAAGTGAAATTATACTTATTTTCTTTTATAGGCCTTGTGTTTGTTGTTTGAAAATTAATCATCAAAGCCAAGGTGACTTAATTTCCTTCTGTGAAATTTTGCAGGAGTTTATTACTTTTGTACTGTACATTTAGATCTGTGATGGTTTTGAGGGTTTTTCTGGTAAAATATGTAGTCCTGTGCCAACATTCATTTTATTTGTGTGTTTGTGAATATCTATTAATTCTTGCACTATTTGTTAAAAACCTTCTATTTTCATTTGAATTTCCTTTCCTTTTCTTTGTCCAACTTCCATGTGGCTCTCTAGGAAGATACTGACTTTCTTCCAATATTAGGATAAATCTTGCCCAGTTGTTTTTGAAGTTTCAACTTTTTATTTTCCAGATTATTATTATTATTCTCATTATCTTTACGTTGACTGCTTTGGATCTTTGCTGCAGCTTGCTGACTTATCTGTAGTTCAGGCACCTCAGCCTCTCTTGTTATGGACCAGGGGCTCTAAAGTAGGCAGGCTTGGTTGCCCTGGGATGTGCAGGACTTTAATTCCTGGAGCAGGGTTCTTACCTGCATCCCTTGTGTTGCAAGGCAGATTCTTAAGCACCAGGCTACCGGGGAAGACTCTGAATATGTCTCCTTAACCAAGAGTTATCTGTTGTTGGAGTATCTTCCAAATGTTTCACAGACACAGTTATGTGCCACAGAATGACTATTTGAATTTACCTACAGAATTCAGGAACATGTTCTTTCTTAGGAAGTAGAAGTTGCCTCTATTTCTTGTTTGTGATGATAAATGGGCGCCTGATTTTACTAAGTCCTTTAAATTTTCATTTCTCCTGTATGTCTTCCTCATATTAGTTCTTTCTTTCTTCCCTTGTAGTCATAATGACTACATATTTATCATTGAATCTGAGCAAACTCTAGGAGATAGTGAAGGACAACGGTGCCAGGCGTGCTGCAGTCCATAGGACCACAAAGAGTCAGAAAAGACTGAGCAACTGAACAAGAAGAATGCTACTTTTAGTCAGTCCACCTGCATAATTTATATTCTTTCTGATGAATTTTTTCTTAAAGATTTATTTATTTATTTATTTATTTTTGGCTGCGCTGGGTCTTCCTTGCTGCACGCAGGCTTTCTCTAGTTTCGGTAAGAGAGGGCCAGTCTCTACTTGCGGTGAGCAGTTGTCTCGTTGGGATGCCTTTTCTTGTGGAGCATCGATTCTATGGGCAAGAGCTTCAGTAGTAGCCGTATGCTGGCTCAGTAGTTCTGGCTCTAGGGCTGTAGACCAGAGTCAGTACTTGTGGCCCATTGGCTTAGTTGCCACTTTGTCTGTGGGCTGTTCCTAAAGCAGGGATCAAACTCGTGTCCACTGCATTGGCAGGTGGATTCTCAACCGCTGACCACCAGCAAATACCCATTTCTAATGAATTTTCAAAGGTATCTTTCAAACTTGTTATATTAATGACTAATTCCCTCAATTTTTCCCTCAAAATGGCTTTGTATTCTTAATTTGCCTAATTGTGCTTACTAACAAAATTCTAGGAAGTTTTTTTTTAAACATGATATCATTTAATATTTCAGTCAACTTGATTCTTGTTTTAGGTTATGTTTGTCCTGAAAAGAAGTCCAATCTGATTTTGTAGTCTTTTCCTGTACATAAAAGTTTACTTCTGGCTTTTTATAATATATTCTCTTTGCCTTTGTTTTTTCCTCCTTTTGAATATAACATGCATTGGTCTCCATTTTAGGAGTTTTGATTTTTTGTTCACTGAGCTTCTTGGACAGGTGTTGTCTGTCATTAATGTTAGGAAAACCTCAGTGCTTGTGATTTCTGTCTCTCTTTTCATTTAGTTATTTTCACTAGCTGTACCTGAAATATTCCATTAATAAAATGTCATGTCATGTCAGGTTTCATGAATATTTTGTTCTGTGTTTTTTTATATTTTTAGCCTTTGTGTTAGACTCTAGTGAAACAGGTGTTTTGGGCGTACAGGCCTTTAGAACAAAATATTTGAGGAATTTTTAAAATGTCTTTCTTTTCTTTTCCCAGTATTAGGACTCCAGCTTGACCTTTGAGTCATGCTCTGATGGTTGTGGGATAACTTCTTTATTTCAAGTTTTTCACTCTCTTCTTGTGAGATGGAGAATCACATTTAAATTCACAAACCACAGACTAGATTTACGCCTCTCTGGGGTTATAGTGGCTACTGGCAAAACATTTGTTCTTGAAATTGCAGGATAGAAGCCTTATGTTCTTTTGGAGGAAGCCAATGATGATATCCCCACATGTTTTATGATCACAGGAAAATTCATCCTCAAAGCATTATGTATGTTGATGTAGCTGTAGCTCTTAACATGTACTTAAAGGCAGTAAGGCCCAGGATATACTGTTAGTTTGTGATGACAAAGAGTCTTTCTGGTGTGTAATTGCACTGTGTGTTTAAAGTTTAGCTCAAAGTGCCCAGAGGCACTTGGTTAGAGTAAATTTTGTGGTCTAACATACTGTTAGTGATTCTTCATCTCTCAGGTCTAAGGTTGAAATCATTTGCTATCTGCATCAAGTTTTATGTAGAGAAAAGAGAAAAGCAGGTTCTGTGATTATTATCAACCAACTTAAAGGCAGTGTTTCTTCAGCAGAATATTTATATTCAGGCAGGTACAGGTGATTTTGTTTTCAAAAGACCTGGAGGACATTGGGACAGTGTGGACAGCTGGGCTTTGGTCAAATTTGAGTTATACTGGTCACCTGGCTTCTGATGTTAGGTTGTACAATTAGAAAAGGCTTTCCAGTTTTTTTACTGGGTTTTTATTCATTGAAACCCTATGCAATGTTGATCATCTGCCCCATGGGGTAGTGTAAAATGTAGACCATAAGGAAGAAGATGAAAGAATTTTTCCACAGGAAATCAGTGTTCCTGAAATTGTATTTGTTTCATTTGTAAAGGATTCCTGTCATTTCCCTCCATTCTCTGGCTTGGCCATGATTGTGATATAAGTAATACTGTGACCATAGAAATGATGTATAAATAATTTCATTTCTTCATGATGCTATTCCATTATTGAGGAAGTGTGGAGTGTAAGTTTCTCATGATCAAGTCATAGCATAACTCTTGTCAAAGAACAGAATCATATGTAAGCTGCATAATATTTACAAGTGGAGTATAAATGTCTAGTGTGTCAGTCTCATGCGTCTCACTGTGCACATATTTTGGATGTTTTAGGACTCATTGGCCTTTGAGGATGTGGCTGTGAATTTCACCTGAGAGGAGTGGCTTTTACTGGATTCCTCACAGAAGAAACTCCACAGAGACATGATGTTGGAAAACATCAGGAATCTGGCATCAGTAGGGAAGAATGACAAAATTCCCTATATTGATCTATTAGAGGTGTTTCTTACCTGTCTGTAGTGTTCAAAGATGTGGAGTGTGGAAAGACAATACATTGGTAGAGAAACTATGCGGGAAGAAAGGGCAGTTCTCCTGCAGTCCAAAAGTTAGGACTTGACTGTTTGACCTCTCTGGCCTGGGTTCAATCCCTGGTTCAGGAAGTAATATCCCACAAGCTGCACAACATGGCAGGAAAAAAAAAAGAAAGAAATACAAACTGGGCAGGGTCAGAATTCATCATGGACCTAAAATCCAATGAATTTTTCTTTAATTTCTAGTACTTTGGGTCATATTTTTTTCTGGTTCTGCATTTCAGTGGCTAAACGGCCAGATCATCATGACATTGATGAACAGGAGAAAAACCATGGGAAAAAATTAAGGTGAGCCATATTCATGATACCCAGCATGTCTCATGTCCAAATTTTGGTGTATAATGAAAATTTTATAGGAATCAAAGAAAAGAAATAGCCCCATCTTCAAATTTATTTATTCTTGAAAATGTCTCTCCAACATATTTTCTTAAATATGGAAGAAATGTTCCATGTTTCCAATGTAATTTGTTTATAGTTCATATTCATAAACTCTACATTTGAATATAAGGGTTTTTTTTTAATAATTTTATTATTTATGTATTTCTTATTGTAGAGTGTGGGCTTTGGTACGTTTGGTCTCAGGCCGTAGAGTTTAGGCTAAATAGTTGTGGTACAAGAGCTTAGTTTCTCCACAGCGTATGGAATCTTCCAAGACCCAGGATTGACCCCGTGTCTCCAGCATTGGCAGGTGGATTCTTTACCACTAAGCCACCAGGGAAGCCCTCAATATCACTTTTTAACAGAAAGGTTGAAATTCTGTTGAAAAGCATTTTGTATATTCAACTTGTTACAATTCACACAAGATAGAAAGCCTCACTATTCCTATAAATCATAATAAATACAAAAATGTAAAATAATAAAGGTATTTAGAATGTTGTTCTTATTATTTACAGAAGGCCAATGATAGAGAAACTCTCTGAAAGTAAAGACATTAGTTCCTTTGGAGTAAACTTCAATCTTATTAAAACTCTCAAAATGAGGGGGGAAACTCCTGATTTAAAACCATGGGAATGCAGTGCATATGAAAATACCATCATGAGTGGTTCATCCCTTACTAGATACATGAAATGTCACATTGAAGACAAATCAAGAGAACATCGAAAGTACGCTGAGAAGGTATGTAAATACAAAGAATGTGGGAAGGCATTCTTTTCTCCCAGTGCTCTCATATCACATGAAAGGAGTCACACTGGAGAGAAATGCTATGAATGTTTACAATGTGGAAAAGTTTTCTTATATCAAAACTCTTTGCAACAACACAAAAGAACTCATACAGGGAAGAAACCCTATGAATGTAAGAAATGTGGGAAAGCCTTCTTGTGGAGAATAACTTACCGGAATCACATGTTAACACACACTGGAGATTTACCTTATAAATGTCAGAAGTGTGAGAAAGCATTCCTTACTCCCAGTTGGCTTAGAAGTCATGAAAGGAAACACAATAGAGAGAAACCCAATCAAAGTAAGCACTGTGGAAAAGCCTTTAAAAGTCCTGAGAGTGTTCCAGTACATGAAAGAATTCATAGGGGAGGGAAACCCTATGAATGTAACCAGTGTGGGGAAACCTTCAATAATTTGAGTTCCTTAAAGGCACACAAAAGAGTTAACACAGGAGAGACACAATATGTATGTAAAATACGTTCTTAAGTATTGACTTGTGCCAGTGCTCTTCAAATACATGAAGCAATCCACAGTGGAAAAAACCATATGAGTGCATACAATGTGGGAAAGTCTTCAGATTTAAGGAAAGCCTCCAGAAACACATGATAACACACACTGGAGATGGCCCTTATAAATGTAAGGAGTGTGAGAGAGCATTCATTAATTTCAATTCTCTTAAAATACATGAAACGAGTCACACTGGAGAGAAACCCTATGAATGTTTACAATGTGGAAAAGTTTTTCCATATTGAAACTCTTTCCAAGAACACAAAAGAACTCACACTGGAGAGAAACCTTATGAATGTAAAGAATGTGGGAACGCCTTCATGTGGAAAGTAACTTTTCAAAGACACATGGTAACACACACTGGTGATTTACCTTTCAAATGTCAGAAATGTGAGAAAGGATTCATTTTTTCCTGTGATCTTCAAAAGCATAAATGGAGTCACAATGTAGAGAAACCATATCAATGTAAACAATGTGGAAAAGCCTTTAAAGGTCCTGAAAGTATTAAAAAATGTGAAAGAATTCACAGGGCAGAGAAGCCCTATGAATGTAAGCAGTGTGGTAAAGCCTTCCATTATTTGAGTTCCTTAGAGAAACACAAAAGACGTCACACAGGAGAGACAACATATGTATGTAAAACATGCTCTAAAGTATTCTTTTGGCCCAGCTCTCTTTGAAGGCATTAAAAAATCCACAGTGGAGAAAAACACTATGAGTGTATGGAATATGGGAAAGCCTCCAGAAACACAAAATAACACATGCTGGAGATGGTCCTTATAAATAAGGAATGTGTAAGTAAACATCTAAGAACCCATACTGTAGAAACATCCAATGATTGAAAAATATTCAGGAAAACCTTCACTTTCTCTTATGTGCTGGTGTATGAAAACATTCACATTGGACAGGAATCCTATAAAATATGAACAATGTGGAAAAGACTTTGTTTCCCCATAAGAATAAACACCTTCCTTCTGTCAGGAAGCCTTTGGGTATTTTTTGTTATTTGTACCTCAGTATAATCCCCCAATATGTTTATTGTATATGATTAAAGTTTTTTTTTTTTTTTCCAAACAGTTTTTGTAGTTTCAAATATTTTACTGAGTCTTTTGGAAGCTTTTCTTAGCTAAGAAACTAGTTTTTCATTTCTGGAAAGAAAAAGTTCCCATTTTACTTATGAGTATTCTTTAAAACCTTGCAGTTTTTTCCAGTTAATCATTATATAATAACAGTTAGTTTTATCCGGTGCATAGAAGGTCAGCTACTTCATCCTCAGGCCATTTTCTTAGGTTTAGTTACAGTTTTGTATCAAAAGTAATTTTTAATTTCTAACTGTAAAAGTTAAATCATGGGATGTTTCAATACCTTTGTGCCAGTGACCCTTAAGATCACAACTCTCCTGTAGTCAATTACTGTGATGAAATAAATTCTATTAAGAATGAATACAGATAAACAAGATCCTAATGTATAACAGAGAAAACTGTACTCAACATCCTGTAATAAAGTAGAAATATATATAATGAGGTATATTTGTATATATATAAGATCACTTTGCTTAGCAGAAATTGACATAATATTGCAAATCAACTATACTTCAATAAAAATTAAGAAGAAATGAATGTTACAAGCCCATAAGACTGTGGTATGTAACAGTAAGAGGACACTCAAAGGCCTTCTTCTAGGAGTTGCACTTGTGTTAGAGGATTGGATTGCTATGCAAGGAAGCAAGGTGTTTTTCTTTATTTAATGCTTTCAGATACTTATTTTATCATTGACGACTGGAATCATTTTCTTCAAAGCAAAAATTTTCTCATGCAGTTAAACTTAATTAGTAAGAAGCTTCATTCAATTGTATTAGTAAGGCAAGGGAACTACTGGTTATTTTTATGATTTCATTTTTTTAAATCACTGGGTCAGGGTTATAAAATACATAAATTCAGTTCTTCTGTATCCTAGGTAATATTTTTTAATCTCTCTTATGACAATCAAGGCCTATGCTGCTGCTGCTAAGTCGCTTCAGTCGTGTCCGACTGTGCAACCCCATAGACGGCAGCCCACCAGGCTCCCCTGTCCCTGGGATTCTCCAGGCAAGAACACTGGAGTGGGTTGCCATTTCCTTCTCCAATGCATGAAAGTGAAAAGTGAAAGTGAAGTCACTCAGTCATGTCTGACTCTTCGCGACCCCATGGACTGCAGCCTACCAGGCTTCTTTGTCCATGGGATTTTCCAGGCAAGAGTACTGGAGTGGGATGCCATCGCCTTCTCTGAATCAAGGCCTATAAATTTATGTAAATTGTGAGACAATAAAAGATGGCTCGAGAGAAAGATAGGACCATTCTGCCAGTGAACCTTTTCTGAAAGACTTAACAGTTTTCAAAAAATTAGTTTTATTGAAGTATAGATGATTTACCATGTTGTATTAACTTACGCTATATAGCAAAGTGATTCCATTGTATATGACATTGTTTTTTTATATTTTATTCTATTAGAGTTTTTCACAAGATATAGACCCTATAGTATACTGTAGGACCTTGATGTTGATCTGTTCTATGTATAATAGTTTAATTAGGCCAGTTTGAAACTTCCAGTTCATCCCTCCTGCCATCATCTCTCCCCTATGGCAACAAGAAGTCTATTCTTGATGTCTATGAGTTTGTTTCTGTTTTTTAGACAAATTCATTTGTGACATATTTTAGATTCTACATATAACTGATATCAGCTGTCTGTCTTTCTGATATCAGAAAGGGAGGGAGAACAGTTTCCAGGTGAATCCCAATTTGTGGAAAGATTTACTGTGTTACTTCTACCAGAAAAAAACAGGAATCAATTTCCTTAGGGACACTCTAGTTATTTGCATGTCAGAGTTCACTAGGGTTTGAAGCAAAACCTGACCAAAAATTTCCTTCCAGTATGAAATGTACATAAGAGTGTTTAATGAATTATCTCACATTGTGTTTGAGAAGAACCCTTGCATCCCATCTGGGCTACAGGGTTCAAACTTCTAACCAGGACAAAGTGTTTTCAGATTCTTTACCTTAAGTACCAAATCAGTGGGGATTGGAAAGGCTCAATGCTGGGAAAGATCAAAGATTGAAATGAATTTAGACTGGGATATCCCTGGTGGTCCAGTGTTTAAGAATGCACACTTCCAAATCAGAGGGCACAGTTCTCTCCCTGGTTGGGGAATATCTGCATGCTGCATGGCAATGCAAAAAAAAATAATATATTATGATTAATTATTAAATCATTGCCCAAGTGTGTGATGGGGTAGGAGGTGGGAGGAGGTTCAAGAGCAAAGGGACGTATGTAAACCTATTACTGATTCATGTTGATGTATGGAAGAAACCCACACACTTTGCGATGCAGTTTTCCTCCAATAAAAAATAAATTAAAAAAATTAGGATTCAGACTGTGTTACAGATGATAGAGAGGTCTCAGTATGGTGTTGGTGCTCCAATATCTGAGGAATGTATGTCTTTGAATTTGTTCTTAAATCACACAGGTGAATGTAAAATGGAACCAGAAAGGGAATAGACTCTAGAAAATCTATGTCTAATATTACTCACAGGCAAGATATCTCCAACTATAAATTTATTTTTGTATTATCACAAGTCTCATAGTCTATCAACAAATACCAGTCAGAAGGAAAGACAAATCATACTACCAAACTGCCTGGACTTCCCTGGTGGTCCTGTGGCTAAGACTCTGTGCTCCCCGTGCAGAGGGCCCTTATTCCATCCTTGGTCAGGGAACTAGCTCCCACATGTTGAAACTGAGAGTTTACATGCTGCAACAAAGATCTCAAGTGCCGCAGCCACATAAACAGAAATCAACATTTAAATAAAATATCAAACTCATTTTTTTTCAATGTCCCATCACCTGTGAATGAACAGACCATTATAAACATTTAACTCTAGTTGCATTCTAGAAGTAACACTGAAATTCACCCATGGATTCAACAGGCTTCAAATGGGAAGAGAAAAAACTCAATTATCTGATTAAAGGAAAAATCTCTACCTTTAAACATTACGTACTTGTGTTGAAAGATAATTTACAGAATTAACGTATTAGTATTCATTTCTAAAATTCATGGAAAACCACCATTTAAGGATATACTTGAAGAAAGATGCTTAGTAAACACAACATAATTATAAACTTTAAAACAACTCTTTCAAGATTTCTGGAACATGAGGCATTGATTACTTTTCATCAAATTATCTCATGTTGGGACTTCTCTGATGGTCCATTGTCAAAGATTCCATAGTTCCGGTGCAGGGGACCTAGGTTCCATCCTTGTTCCAAGAACTTCATCTGGCACACCACAACTAATGAAAGGCCTTTGCTGAACCCCGAAAGACTCAGAGCTTTTGTGTAATAGAGTAAAAGTATAAAAGAGATAGAGAAAGCTTCTGACATAGACATCAGAAGGGGGTAGAAACAGTGCCCCCTTGCTAGTGTTAGCAATGGAGTTATATACTTTTTAATTACTTATTACAGTGAATCAAAAGAATGTCTGGAGGTTGTAAAGACCTTACTAGACCCACTCCCATAATTTATAGGATTAGCCAGGTTTTTTCCAGAAACTGTCCTCTAGCAGGATACATTATTATTATATAATCCTAAGGAATGTAGAGGGGGGAAAAAAGTTTGTCCTTTCCTCCTCCTTGAGAATTCCAGACCCCTCTCCTTGAGGACCCCCCAGACTTCTTATCAACCTGCCTAGGATTTGACTCTCTCATTAAAAGTTCTCATTCCACAACTAAAACATCCAGCATACCTTAAGAAAGATCAGAGATCCTCTGTACCACAACTAAGACCTGACTCAGTCATATAAAAAAATAATTTTAAATCATTTACAATTTTTTAAATTCTTTTATTGTAATATTTATTTTATTTGGCTGTGTCTGGCCTTTCGTTGCACCCCATAGACTAAATGTCCAGTTGTGGTGTGAAGGCATAGGTCCATCATGAGCCTGTAGGATCATAAATCCCCGACCAAGAATCAAACTCCCGTCCCCGGCATTGAAAAGTGGATTCTTAACCGTGGACCAACAGGGAAGTCCATAAATACAAAAGGACATTGAAACGACCCAAGTGTCCATCAAAAGAAGAATGGATAAAGAAGATACACTACATATATACAATGGAATGTTTGCCATAAAAAAGAACAAAATAATTTTCTGCCATTTGAAGTCCCATGGATGGACTACGAGATTGTTGAATGGAATGGGTCAGACAAAAGGATGGATGTCATATGTCATCAAGTATATGTGGAGTCTAGAAAGGGGGACAAATGAACTTGTTTGCAGGAAAGAGATAGTCTTTTCTACAGAAAGCAAACATATGGTTACCAGATGGTAAGGAGGGAGAGAGAAGTTAGGAGATTGGGATGAAATGTACACACTACTATAGTTAGAACACATATCTGATGGGGACCTCTTGTGTACCTGAGAACTCTACTCTGTATTCTATAATGGCCTATATGGGAACAGAATTTAAGTAAAGAGTGTATATGTGTGGTTGATAAACTTGCTGTACACTGAGGCTAGCACAGCACTGTAGATCAATTATGCTTCAATAATAATTATAAATTAGTAGATTAACTACATTTCCTTCCAGTGTAAAATGTACACCTAAGAAGTTAATGAACACACCTCACAGCCTGTAGTTTGGCTGATATTTGTCTTCGCAGGCAACTTGTTTTAGTCACAAAGTCCTGTCCAACTCTTTGTGACCCCATGGACTGTGTAGCTCACCTGGCTCCACCTGCTCCTCTGTGGGATTTCCCAGACAAGCACAGTGGAGTGGGTTGCCATTTCCTTCTCCAGGGAATTTTCCCGACTGAGATATTGAACCTGGGTCTCCTTCACAGTAGGATTCGTTACCACTGAGCCACCTGGGAAGCCCTCACACCCAGCTAGGCCCATTGATTCAGACCTCCTACCAGAGCAAAGTGCTCTGGGATTCTTTCACTTAGGTACCAAAAGACTGGTGATAGGGCAGATAAGGTTGGAAGCTGTAGCTATGTCAAGGATCAAAGATGAAAATGGAGCCAGCCCTTTAATTAGAGATGGTTAATTCTCATTTAAGTGTCTGCATTTCTTAACAAGAAGCATGGCTCTATGTGTGGCCACAGAGCCTTGCACCAAACCCTTGACCCCCTGGAGGATATCAGACCATCTTACTGGCAGGTCTGGCCCTGGTCAGCCTCATATCTCTACTTGCACCATCTTGAAGTGAAACAAGAATTCCAATGCAGAAGATGTGGAGGACATCAGAGGCAATCCCAGGGTAGAAAAAAGTTCTATTTGAAACCAAAACCATGCTTGAATAGGTCACATCCCACCTTGGAAAAGACCCTGAATCTGGGAATCACTGAGGCAAAAATGGAGAAGGGGCTGGCGGAGGATGAGATGGTTAGATAGCTTCACTAACTCAATGGACATTAAGGAAACTCTGAGAGAGAACTGAGGATAGAGAAGTCAGAGCTGCTGAAGTCCATGATGTCTCAAACAGTCCCGCGGTCTTAACAATACCTTCATTGGTCCTCATTCAGGCATGAGGTGGGCAGGGCATTACAATCTGTCCAATCAAGAGGCCACTGACTCAGGTGGGTGGGGTGATGCCTCCTGGGTGGGGACTTCTGCCTTTCTCTGTGCAGAGACTACTGTGTCCTGACCCATTCACTCGCCTGGTCTCTCTCATGTACCTTCTGTCGCCCTTTAATCTGCACTGCTCGTTGGAGTTGCTGGAATGGACTCAGACCTAGGAAATTTTGGAATGGTTAGTGTGGTTCCTCCCCACCCCCGGGCTAAGGACTTTGCAGAGGGACTGGTTGGCACTGGCTGAAACTGGTCATTTTTTGACTCAGCACCTCGCGATCAGTAACAGATCTGGGGATACACAGAGTCTGGATTCTTCTGGGTCCTCAGTACCCTCAGCGTCTCAGCAGGAAGGTTGGCCCGGC
Source organism: Bos indicus (assembly GCF_029378745.1). Taxonomy (NCBI): domain Eukaryota; kingdom Metazoa; phylum Chordata; class Mammalia; order Artiodactyla; family Bovidae; genus Bos; species Bos indicus. Next base: position 12,810,525 of record NC_091766.1, on the reverse strand, counting down.
GACACAACTTCCGCAGCCCTTCTTCTCCCTCCGATTGTGTGGTGACATTGTGCGCGGTTTTAGGATGACTACGGGGACTTCGCTCCAGGGTCTGGGCATGGGATTAGCTGTTGTCTGACCTGACCCAGCACCTCCTTTTTGTCCAGGAGGCACCTGTTTTCCTCTGAGTTTTTTAAATGTTTCGGATGCTGAATCTCAACTCAAAGACTAGCTCAACAGAGTGTCTATTTGTAGGGCTGGCAATGAATTATTAAATTTCCAGATCGCGCCCCTCATTTCCAAATTCAATTTTGCCTCTGCTATTCAAATGATATTGATATAAACTATTCTCCTCCATGGTACATTTCATACTAAAAGGGGAAACTGAGACTTAGTTCGCATAGTTGAAAACTGAACTTCATAAACTGGCAAACACTCACACAGGCAAAGTTTATTTTAGAGGGTAGAGATACAAACCTCTCAGCATAGAAACTGAGAGGGGTGCATGAGCCCCCAAAGGCAAGAATAGCAACAGTTTATATATTTACCAGTATTGGTCTGTTCATTTTTGGTTGGCTTGGGGCACCTGCTATATGTAATTTTTGACCAATCAGTTAAAAAAGCTAAAATGTCCAGTTTGTCATTTTTATGACTTTTTGATTCCCCAGTCCTTGGGTTTGCTTTTGGGGTTTTTTTTTTAGGCATTCATTTGGCAGCCTGCAACTCTTTCTCATGACCTCAGGCTATTGTTTAAGGACCAGATGTATATTTAAAACTTAATGATCTAGCTGGTGTATTTTTCCTTGATAATCTGTATGGCAATTACTGATTGTCTTATCATGGGTCTGGATGCTTTATGGCCCTTCAGACCAGGAATGCATTCCTCTGAATGCCTGAAAACTGTAACAAGTATAGCTATAGATTAGTGGAGCAGTACTCTTGCCTGGAAAATCCCATTGACGGAGGAGCCTTGTAGGCTGCAGTCCATGGGGTCGCTAAGAGTCGGACACGACTGAGCGACTTCACTTTCACTTTTTACTTTCTTGCATTGGAGAAGGAAATGGCAACCTACTCCAGTGTTCTTGCCTGGAGAATCCCAGGGACAGAGCAGCCTGGTAGGAGGCCATCTATGGGGTTGCACAGAGTCGGACACGACTGAGCGACTTCACTTTCACTTTTCACTTTCATGCATTGGAGAAGGAACTGGCAACCCACTCCAGTATTCTTACCTGGAGAATCCTGGGGATGGGGGAGCCTGGTGGGCTGCCGTCTGTGGGGTCGCACAGGTCGCACAGAGTTGGACACCACTGAAGCAACTTAGTGGCAGCAGCAGCAGCAGCACATTCTGAGATAGAGGTAAAGTCTGCATGAATTTTTAATGAATGAGTCTTCTGAGGAGAACTGGAAGCTTTTCTTCCTATTCCTATCACCAAATATGGGCACCCAGGAGGCCTGTAGAAATCAAATTTTACCAAAGCCCACCTGGCCACACAGTCCCAAAGTCCTCCAGGCCTTCAGAAGTAATCTAATGTTCCCAACTAAATGTAAATCTTCTTGTGGGGAAGCCCTGCTTTTAAGTTGTCTAATAAAGATCTTAGACTGTGCTCTTCCCTTTCCTCTCTCTCCATAATTTCATGCAGCTGGGAAGTTATTCTAAACTTAGAGCTCAGATCTGAAGAAAAAGGAATAAAACCGAGACCACAAAAGCCCTCTATTGTGTGTCTCAGAGCTTCTTCCAGCCAAACTATAGAGCCCACACTGAGATAATAGCCAGAATAGCTCTTTCTGGTCAAGCCCTGTCCCCTTGAGGAAAGGATAACAAGAGCTACAGATAGCAAGTGTGTTCACTAAAGTCCATATGCACTGATGGTGAATTTGTCCATTTAAAGGTTTCATCAGCGGATGCCTACAAAACAACATAAAGTCTCCATTCTGCAATTGCAGGACCTAGTATTTCTTGAGTAGACGCCCTAGCTGCTGCCTGGCCAACTTCATCTGGAGTTTATGGCATTAGAAGCTGTGATTCCCAATCTCATGAGAAAGAAGTGAAAAAATTTGAAGTAAAATCTTCCTAGATCAATGAGACTGGTGACTTCAAAGGGTAACTGTTGTCTCCAAAACTGGGAAAGAGAAAATAAAGAGGGTTCTCAAATATGGCACAAATATTGTTTTTAAGGCCTGTGCTGGGAAAAAAAAAAAAAAAAGTTGTTTTTCATTACACAAGCAAAATGAAAGAACAATATCCATAAACAGAATAACCTTCTTTAATACAAGATTTAAAATACACATAATGATAGTAAGTGAAGGAAAAGAAAGAAACAGAAGGTATAACTAACAATCACTGAGATTTTCTAAAAATTAATGACAGACAACAATGGTAGACACATGAAGCTCAGTGAATTTTAAATATGAAAACACCTGAAATGGAGACCAAAGTATATCATATTCAGAGCAAGAAAAATCAAAGGCAAAAGAATATATTTTAAGAATCTAGAGTAGGTGGGATGGGAAACATCCCTGGTGGTCCATGGTTAAGAATCTGCCTGCCATTCAGGGGACACAGCTTTGATCCCTGGTCTGGGAAGATCCCACATGCCTCAGGGCAACTAAGCCCTTGCACCCTAGAGCTCATGCTTTGCAACAAGAGAAGCCACTTCAATGAGAAGCCCACGCACCACAGCTACACAGTAATCCCCACAGGACTCAACCAGAGAAAGCTCACATGCAGCAACAAAGACCCAGGGGAGCCAAAAATAAATAAATAAAGCTTTTAAACTGTATAGGATTCTATATCAAGCAATATCATCCTTAAAAAATAAAGAAGAACTTTCTAAGACAAAAATTGAGGGTGTTGGTCATTACATTGAAGTTGATGTTAGTCAACCTGCTTTGAAAGAAATGTTCAAAATTCATAAAAAGAATACAAATGATGAAAGTGGATTAGAAGAAGAAGACAATTTTTATATTATATATAACAAATGTAAAAACTAATTTATGTAAAAAAAATAACAACAATGACATTGCTAATGAAAACCTTGTGGAGTGAAATAAGAGACGGGGGAATTGAGACTAGTCTGGTATGAGGTGCCTGTACAACCACAGCAGAAGTCAAGTGTTACTTGACAGAGGATGTGGGTTAGTTCTAACTGTACACCAAAAACTCAAGGGCAACCACTAAAAACGTTTTTTGGTGTTTTTTTCTTAATGTGTAATTGATAGATAAAAGAGGATAAAATGAAGAATCAGGTAAAATGCCCAATTAAAGTCAGAGAAGGTAGAAAAAAGGGGGAAGGAAACTGAACAAAAGAGCCAGGGCAACAAACAGAAACAGTAGAAGGTATGGTAGATATTAACCCAACTGTATTAATCACCACTTGAAGCACCAATAGTCTCAAAGCAAATGAAAGACAAATAGAGTAATAGATGTTAAAAATTCTAATTTTATGTTGTATACAAAAAACTCATTTTAAATATGGACACACAGGTAGATGAAAGGTAAAGGGATACAGAAAGATGTACCATGCCAAAACTAATCAAAAGAAAGGTGGTACTGGCATATCAATTTCAGACTATGCATATTGCAGACCTAGGAAGCCTGAGATAAAAAGCAGCTTTACATAATGACAGTCAGCTCCATTCTTCAAGAAGGCAAATGAATCCTTCATGTGTACACTCAGAACAACAAAGGGGCAAAATAAAGCAAGGCCTGAAAGAGTGCAAGGAGAAATACATGAAACCATCATTACAGTCATACATCCTCACCCTCTTGTCAAAAGCTATAAATTTCATTAGGCAGAAAATCAGGAAGGACAGAGTTGAACTGAATAAGCACTATAGAACAACTTGATTTAATTGTAATTTATGGAATGCTTTATGCAACAAGGACAGAATACACATTCTCAAGTTTACCCGGAACATTCACCAAGACAGAACACACACTCTGAGATATAAAACATGCCTTAACAAATCTGAAAAAAAAAAAAAAAAATCATATAAACTATGCTCTTCAAAGGCATGTGAAAGTGAAAGTTGCTCAGTCATGCCTGACTCTTTGCGACCCCATAGACTATAGAGTCCATGGAATTCTTCAGGCCAGAATACTGGAGTGGGTAGCCTTTCCCTTCACCAGGGGATCTTCCCAACCCAGGGATTGAACCCAGGTCTTCCACATTGCAGGTGGATTCCTTACCAGCTGAGCCACCAAGGAAGCCCCTCAAAGACATTTATCTAGATATAAATAATAACAACAATAAAAATGAAATAGATGTCAATAACAGCAAGAGAGCTGGAAAACATCAATATGTGGAGATTCAACAAATTTTTAAAAAATACATAAGATCAAAGAAGTCTCAAGAAAAAGGAAATATATTTTCAGCTAAATGAAGTGAAAACACATTTCAAAAGATGTGGGATGCAGCAAAAGCATTGCCTAGAGGGAAATTTATGCCAGGAAACAAATATACTGGGAAAACACCAAGATGCAGAATTTTAAAAATAATAAAAATTAGGGGAAAAATGTAACGTAATTGTGGGATATTGATGGAGAATAAAATTTTAACTCTCAGTTATTTGACAAGATTAGCAACGCTAATAAAGATCTAGTCAAGATAACTAAGAAAGGGGAAACAAAAAGTATGAATATCAGAAAGGAACAGAGAGGGAATTGAAAATGAAAAAGGATTTGATGAAATCCAACATCCATTGATGATTACAAACTACTAACAGAGGTAACTTTCACTTTTTGAGAAGGAACACCCTCATGAGTCCTGTGGCCAAATCTATAACGTGATTATCCCTGTAAAACATCTGAAAGGATCCATATACAATGACAAAGATAGCTTCTGAAATTAATAAGAGGCTGAGATCAATGGTTCATCAATTGCTTTCCTACAGACCCAACTGAACTTGGACCCAAGTACTCAAATGCACTCAACTGTTAACTTGGATGAAGATGGAAAAGCGATTCAAATGAAAAGGAAATCCTTTAAACAGATACCACGGGAAATAATGCATAGTTACATAAAGCACACACAGACACACAACAAATGTAGACACAGGCCTTACACATTGCAAAAAAAATTCAAAACATTTGTTAGATCTAAATGTAAAATGTAAAAGCAATAAACTCCTAGAAAATAATAAAGAAGGAAATGTATGTGACTTTGGGTTCTTTGATGAATTTTCAAATATAACACAAAATGCAAGGTCTGTAAAAGAAAACAAAAAGGTAGAATTTCACTTCATAGAAAGGAAAAAAACACCTTGCTCTGAGGAAGATGGTGTTAAGAAAATGAACAGGTAAGCCAGGGTGCAGGAAAAAAATCTCTGCAAAACTCCTATGTGATAAATGATATGGTATCCAACATATCCAAAGAACTATTAAAGCTCAATAGTAAGAAGAATAAAACCTAGTTTAAAATAGGCAAAATGCCTGAATAAACAGTTTCCCAAAGAAGATATATTGAAAAGATATAGGCTATATGAAAACATACTCAACATCAAATGTCAATAGGAAATGGAAAATAAAACAGTCATGAGGCATCAGGACACAGTTATAAATGGCTCAAATTCAAAACTGTTGAACACAAAATATTGGTGAAGATGTGAATATAATTCTCAGTTACTGCTGAGGGGAAAGGAACTTGGTATCCCAATAATGAAAGATAGAAGATTTCCATCAAGAAAATAGACTCTTACTATGTATAGTAAGATCCAGCAATCATACTCTGTTAGTAGTTTGCTATTTATCCCCATGTTTGCAGAAAACTTGTACACAAAGTTTACTCATGATTCACATGAGTTAAACAAGATATGCTTCAAGAGTCAAATCATCAGTGGTATATTCATATGATGAAATACTCGGTGATAAAAAAGAAAAGAGGCAGCTTCCGGGTGATCCAATGGGTAAGAATCTACCTTGCAATGCAGGGGACACCAGTTTGATCCCCCACATGCTGTGGGGCAACTAAGCCAGCACACCACAACAACTGAGCCTGTGCCCCACATCTACTGAAGCCCCCATGCCCCAAAGCCCATGCTCCAAAACAAGAGAAGTCATTGTAATAAGAAACCTGTGCACTTCAGCAAAAAGTAGCCCCCACTCTCTGCAACCTCACACACACAGCAATGAAGCCCCAGCGCAGCCAAAAATAAATGAGGTTTCAAGCTATGGAAACACGTGGAGGAAGCTTAAAAGTATATTGCTAAGTGAAATAAGCCAATCAAACAAGGCTATCTACTGTATGGCTCCAAGCATATGATGATCTGGCAAAGACAAAAGCATGAGACAGTAAAATGATCTTCGGTTCTGAAGGATTTGGGGGCTAGAAAAAGAGACGAATCAATAGGTGAAGCACAGATATTTTTAGGGACGTGAAAGTACACTGCTGTGCCGTGCCTAGTCTTGTTCGACTCTTTGCGACCCCATGGACTGTCATCCACCAGACTCCTCTGTCCATGGGGATTCTCCAAGAAAATATACTAGAGCAGGTTGCCATGCCCTCCTCCAGGGGATCTTCCCAACCCAGGGATCGAACCCAGGAATCCCGCATTGCAGGTGGATTCTTTACCATCTGAGCCATCAGAGAAGCCCAAGAATACTGGAGGGGGTAGCCTATCCACATTGCAAGAGGATTCTTTACCAGCTGAACTACCGGGGAAACCCCAAAAGTACACAACATGTGCAAAAACAATGGACAGAAGTATTTGCGAAACCCAGACATTAAACATACATTATGCAATACAATACAAAAAACCCATGCTAAAGTAATCTGTGGACTTTGATGCATCAGGTTTGTTTCAACAATTGTCACACATGATTTTTTTAAAGTGAATCCTGAGTTATGTGAGAACTCTATAATTTCTGATCAATTTCTATCTTAACCTGAAAGTGTTCTAAAAAGCTGAGTCTGGAGTTCCCTGGTGTTCCAGTAGTTAGGACTCAGTGCTTTCAATGCCCTGGCCCCAGGTTCAATCACTGGTCAGGGAATTAAGATCCTGCAAGCTGTGTGGTGCAGCCGCAAAAAAAAAAAGAAAGAAACTTAAGTATATTAGGGGGAAAAAATGAAGAAAGATCTGTACAACTCACCCCTGATGACTGCCTGATGTTTAGTTAGATGTGGTGACCACTGGGTTTGGTTCTCCATCAAGGCTGTCCCAATTCAGGGATAAAGGGCAGCAAGTCTCCATTGAGCTCCACCAGGCACCAGGGTGCACTGTCATCCTGAGTCTAGGCACTTCCCTGAGCTGTGCATTCAGTTCATCCCCAGCAACTACCCAGGGAACCAAGGTGTTGGAGGAGGGTGGCTCCTCCAGCACCACAGGATCTTTCAAAGGATCAAAGAAAGAAATGTCCTTTCTCCAAGGGAGACATAAGCCAGACAGACTAGGTTTGGCTCCATCATACCACAAGTAGGTGTGAGCAGCCAAGCTGAGCTGCTGTTTCCAGAACGAGGGCTATAACAGGCACCTCAGTGGAGGGTCATACAATCAGAGCTTATGGGAGGCCTCTATTTTCTAGAGAACCCAGAATATGAGTAACTGAGCAAGATGCTATTGGTCCTCCTGGGAACAAGATACCTGCCTCTTGTCTGCAGAAAAACAGCCTCTGAAGCCTTCTTCATAGTAGAGTAAATTTAATCAGAGACAAGAGAAAATGCAAAAAGAAAGAAAAACAGTCAAGCAAGACAAAGTAATATATGGAATACATTCTATGGAATAATAAATAATAATGGAAGAAGTTAACTTTAGGGGCTTCCGGGTTGGCTCAGTGGTGAAGAATCCACCTACCAATGCAGGAGACACCGGTTCAATCCCTGATCCAGGAAGATCCCACATGCCTCTGAGCAACTAAGCCCATGTGCCACAACTACTGATCCTGTGCTCTAGAGCCCGGAAACTGCAACTACTGAGCCCACATTCATGGGCCCTGCACCCTAGAACCCCTGCTCCAGAACAAGAGAAGCCACCGCAGTAAGACCCCACTCACCACAACTAAAGAAAAGCCTGTGCAGCAACGAAGACCTAGCACAGCCAAAAAAGAAAAGAAAAATAAATAAACAAATAATTTTTTTAAAGAAGTTAACACATGTATAATTTTTTTTAATTAAAATTGAATAAAAAAATTTTTTAAAAAAAAAATAAAAAAAAAAAAAAAGAAGTTAACTCTATGCTGCCCACAATCAGGCAGACCCTAGGCTGGTTGGAACTAGAAGTCTGATGATGTTAACTCCAGATTACCTCACCACCAAACAATCAGAAGAATGTCCACAAGCTGACCACATATCCCACAACCTTCTCCCTCACCCTGTCTTTAAAAACCTCTCTCAGAATCTTCCAGAGAGTTCAGGCCTATGAAGTTCTAGCTATCTGGATGCCTGGCTCGATGCCCTGCAATAAACACTACACTTTCCTTCACCACATCCCAGTGTCACTAGACTGGCTTTGCTGCCCAACAGCATGTGGACCCAAGTTTGGTTCCATAAACCCATAGAGAGAATTACAGCTCTACCAGCATATAACTGTGAGACCCAGGGCTGTGCCTTGCATCAGAAGCCTATGGACAACTTAAGGCCTTACTCCAGAGAGCCTCCCATCATGGCCCAGAGGGTTAGAGGCCTCCACGACACTGATAGCTTTATGGAGCTTAAGAAATCAGAACTTGAGTTGGATTTGAACCAACGCCTTTGCTGCACCAGCTGAGACTGGGTGCTGGTCCACCAGTACCAGAGGGCAAGGGTCTCTGTTGCAATAGATGCAGGGCCGACAGCCCCAAAGTGACTTAAAACTTTTGATGAGTCTTCTGGAATCTCATCACCTCCTGGCTGCCTTTATTCCTGTCTCTTGTCTTTTCGTTTCTCTCTGAAATAACTGCTCTCTATGCGGTATTCTTGCCTGTGAATTCCCATGGACAAAAGGAGCCTGGTGGGACAAAAGATGAGACATGACTTAGTATCTAAACAACAACCAAGTAGTGACTACCTTTTAGGCTCACCTCCTTCACTGGTACACTCATCCTTCTAGCCCCTAGTCCTCCCTCCAGGTCTAATGTCTGGGTAACCCCAACCTCAGTCACACCTTCACTCTAAACACAGGTTCCAGCTAAGACACCAACCTAGGACCACTGGAAGGAGAGCCCCATTCTCATATTCCTGCTCCCAACTCTGTGTCCTGCAACTAGAGAGGAAACTCCTGTTCCCCAACTCAGAAACTGCTAACTCTGAGACCTCCAAACTGACAACTAATGCTTGGTGGAGTCAGCAATGCCACACAGGGCAGCACAGGGCACAGGAAAACCTCCCCAGCAAACACCAGCTCACAGAGGAGGAGCCTCCAGTCTTTCTTATCAGCCTGTCCAAGTAAGATGCCCTAGTGGAAAACAAGGGGTGAGGCTTAACTTTCACTAGTGAAGCATCCAGTATGTAGATCCCAAATAATCATCTCAAGAACAAAAAAGTGCAAGAAAAATAGGCATTTTGCATTGGATTGTTTATAAAGAAACACTAAAAGTAGTTATTAAAACTGGTTACCTGAGCATGGCTGGAGATAAGAGCAGAGAAGTGGGGGAATACATGGAGAAGGGAGTCTGAGATACTTTGCTCCCTTGGGAATTTAAACTACGTAAAAACTGCAAGTTCTGGTCCTTTGATGGGGGCAGGGGTGTGTTGTGTGTTTGTCGCTCGTTGGTGTCCAACTCTTTGCAACCCTATGGTCTGTAGCCTGCCTGGCTCCTCTGTCCATGGGATTCTCCAGGCAAGAATACTGGAGGGGGTTGCCATTTCCTTCTCCAGAAAGAAGGGGTTGTGGGAAGGGATAAATTAGGAGGTTGGGATTAACATACACACACTGCTGCTGCTGCTAAGTCACTTCAGTTGTGTCCGACTCGATGAGACCCTGTAGACGGCAGCCCACGAGGCTCCCCCATCCCTGAGATTCTCCAGGCAAGAACACTGGAGTGGGTTGCCATTTCCTTCTCCAATGTATGAAAGTGAAAAGTGAAAGTGAAGTTGCTCAGATCAGATCAGTCACTCAGTCGTGTCCGACTCTTTGCGACCCCATGAATCGCAGCACGCCAGGCCTCCCTGTCCATCACCAACTCCCGGAGTTCACTCAGACTCACATCCATCGAGTCAGTGATGCCATCCAGCCATCTCATCCTCTGTTGTCCCCTTCTCCTCTTGCCCCCAATCCCTCCCAGCATCAGAGTCTTTTCCAATGAGTCAACTCTTCGCATGAGGTGGCCAAAGTACTGGAGTTTCAGCTTTAGCATCATTCCTTCCAAAGAAATCCCAGGGCTGATCTCCTTCAGAATGGACTGGTTGGATCTCCTTGCAGTCCAAGGGCCTCTCAAGAGTCTTCTCCAACACCACAGTTCAAAAGCATCAATTCTTCAGCGCTCAGCCTTCTTCACAGTCCAACTCTCACATCCATACATGACACTGGAAAAACCATAGCCTTGACTAGACGAACCTTTGTTGGCAAAGTAATGTCTCTGCTTTTGAATATGCTATCTAGGTTGGTCATAACTTTCCTTCCAAGGAGTAACCATCTTTTAATTTCATGGCTGCAGTCACCATCTGCAGTGATTTTGGAGCCCCCAAAAATAAAGTCTGACACTGTTTCCACTGTTTCCCCATCTATTTGCCATGAAGTGATGGGACCGGATGCCATGATCTTCGTTTTCTGAATGTTGAGCTTTAAGCCAACTTTTCCACTCTCCACTTTCACTTTCATCAAGAGGCTTTTGAGTTCCTCTTCACTTTCTGCCATAAGGGTGGTGTCATCTGCATATCTGAGGTTATTGATATTTCTCCCAGCAATCTTGATTCCAGCTTGTGTTTCTTCCAGTCCCGCGTTTCTCATGATGTACTCTGCATATAAGTTAAATAAGCAGGGTGACAATATACAGCCTTGACATACTCCTTTTCCTATTTGGAAGCAGTCTGTTGTTCCATGTCCAGTTCTAACTGTTGCTTCCTGACCTGCATACAGATCTCTCAAGAGGCAGGTCAGGTGGTCTGGTATGCCCATCTCTCTCAGAATTTTCCACAGTTTCTTGTGGTCCACACAGTCAAAGGCTTTGGCATAGTCAATAAAGCCGAAATAGATGTTTTTCTGCAACTCTCTTTCTTTTTTGATGATCCAGTGGATGTTGGCAATTTGATCTCTGGTTCTTCTTCCTTTTCTAAAACCAGCTTGAACATCTGGAAGTTCACGGTTCATGTATTGCTGAAGCCTGGCTTGGAGAATTGTAAGCATTACTTTGCTAGTGTGTGAGATGAGTTCAACTGTGCAGTAGTTTGAGCATTCTTTGGCATTGCCTTTCTTTGGGATTGGAATGAAAACTGACCCTTTTCCAGTCCTGTGGCCACTGCTGAGTTTTCCAAATTTGCTGGCATATTGAGTGCAGCACTTTCACAGCATCATCTTTCAGGATTTGGAATAGCTCAACTGGAATTCTATCACCTGCACTAGCTTTGTTCGTAGTGATGCTTTCTAAGGCCCACTTGACTTCACATTCCAGGATATCTGGCTCTAGGTCACTTAGCAACCCCATGGACTGCAGCCCACCAGGCTCATCGGTCCATGGGATTTTCCAGGCAAGAGTACGGGAGTAGGGTGCCATTGCCTTCTCCAGAAAGAAGGGGTTGTGGGAAGGGATAAATTAGAAGGTTGGGATTAACATACACACACTACTATGCATAAAATGTGTTTCCTAGCTGGCTCGGTGGTAAAGAATCTGCCTGTCAATGCAGGAGACGTGGTTTCCATTCCTGGGTTGGGAAGATCCTCTAGAGAAGGGAATGGCTACCCACTCCAGTATTCCTGCCTGGATAATTCCCAGCAGAGGAACCTGGCAGGCTACAGTTCATGGGGTTGTAAAGAGTCCACCATGACCGAACGACTTTCACATTCATTTTTCAATTAAGAAAAAAAAAAAAAAAAGATAAAGGGACAAAAGCCTCTGAAACCAAAAGATTTGGTGGGCTTGCACATTGGTGAACACATGGTGGTGCTGGGACTGTGGCAGGCCTGGAGAGGACATGGAAGTTCTGTGCCTCTTCTGTGCCAAACCTTGCCTTACACATCTCTTCCATCTGTTCATTTGTATTCTTCAAAATAGCCTTTGCAATAAATCAGCAATAGCAACTTAAAAATCAGATTCTTTAAACAGAAAATGGATATAAAACTGCAACCTATTAAAAAAAAAAAAACTTGCAAACTAAAAAACAAGGGACATTAAGGTTTGTCCCGCTATTATAGTAAACAGAATGGTCCCCTGTGGACAGAATGATGACCCTCCATGTGGTCAAGGGACACTCTGGAAAAGGCACAGGGCTGAGGGTGCAGAGCTGCCCAGAAAGGCTCCAAGTCAGGCCGAAGACACCACCCACAGGGACCTGACCGTGCACTTGGGGTCCTCACTGTCAGCCACACACCAACGCTACCAACCATATGGTACTGAGGTCTGCGCAGCACCGGGAGAGCACTGTAGTCCAGAGACTTCCGAGTTGACCGAGAGGAGGCCAGTTAAGGCTGATCCCGACCAGATCTTTGGCGAGTCCCCGCAAACCCGGGCAGCACACTCCCCATTGTGAAGTGTTCTGAATCTCTCTGTGTCCTTCCCTAGATTCCAACGACCAGTGCATATACGAAGGCAACAAGAAGATAATGAAGGGCTACCATGAACCCCGAAGCGTAGGCTAAACGCCTCCTTCCGAGCATCTAAGGGACAACGAAAGGACAACCACACGGAGAAGGCACATCGTCCCGCCCACCTGCTTCAGCGGCCTCCTGGTTGGGCAGATCCCAGTGCCCCGCCCCTCATGCATGAGAAATGACCTAGGGAAGGTGGGATGAGACCTGCCACCTCCAGGCACCTTTGGATTGTGACAGAAGTATTTCCTCTCCTGAAATTGCCTGTGCTGTCTTCACCTGTTTCTCCTGCCCTGGGATTCCTGATTCTGTTTCAAGGCAGAGCAAGTACAGATTAGAGTATGGCCCACACCAGAGGCCATACTGGCACAAGAGGGTCTTATGGAGGTCCTCCATGGGTCAAGGGTTTGGTGGAAGGCTCTATGGCCACTCATGGAACTGTGGTTCTTCTCAAAAAAAGCAGAGGATGTCCTTGGTGGTCCAGTGGTTAAGAACCAGTCTGCCAACCAGGTAACACAGATTTGATCCTTGGTCCAGGAAGATCGCATATGCCACTGGGCAGTTGAGCCAGTGGGCCACAGCTACTGAGCTCGCACTTGGCAATAAAAGAAGCCCTTGCAATGAGAAGCCCACTTACAGTGACTAGAGCAAGCTTGGGTGCACAGCAAAGAAGACCAAGCATGACCAGAAAGAAAGAAAAGAGAAACAGACACTTAAATATGAATTCACCATCTACAATAAAGCAACTGATTACATTTTCATCTTTGGTCCTTCAGCCTTCCATCCATCCCATCACCATCCCCACTCCTGAGGTACTTATCCTAAAGAATTTCCGATCACTTGGCTCCGGTAGTCCAAAATGCATTACTTGGATGAAATCTCAAAAACGAAAGAATGATCTCTGTTCGTTTCCAAGGCAAACCATTCAATATCATGGAAATCCAAGTCTATGCCCCAACCAGTAATGCTGAAGAAGCTGAAGTTGAACAGTTCTATGAAGACCTAAAGACCTTCTAGAACACCCAGAAAAGATGTTCTTTTCATTATAGGGGACTGGAATACAAAAGTAGGAAGTCAAGAAACACCTGGAGTAACAGGCAAATTTGGCCTTGGAGTACAGAATGAAGCAGGGCAAAGGCTAATAGAGTTCTGCCAAGAGAACGCACTAGTCATAGCAAACACCCTCTTCCAACAATACAAGAGAAGACTCTACACATGGACATCACCAGATGGTCAACACCAAAATCAGATTGATTATATTTTTTGCAGCCAAAGATGGAGAAGCTCTATACAGTCAGCAAAAACAAGATCGGGAGCTGACTGTGGCTAGGATCATGAACTCCTTATTGCCAAATTCAGACTGAAATTGAAGAAAGTGGAGAAAACCACTAGACCATTTAGGTATGACCTAAATCAAATCCCTTATGACTATATAGTGGAAGTGAGAAATAGATTTAAGGGACTAGATCTGATAGACAGAGTGCCTGATGAACTATGGGATGAGGTTCATGACATTGTACAGGAGACAGGAATCAAGACCATCCCGAAGAAAAAGAAATGCAAAAAAGCTAAATGGGTGTATGTGAAAAGAAGGGAAGCAAAAAGCAATGGAGAAAAGGACAGATATACCCATTTGAATGCAGAGTTCCAAAGAATAGCCAGGAGAGATAAGAAAGCCTTCCTCAGCGATCAATGTAAAAAAATAGAGGAAAACAATAGAATGGGAAAGACTAGCGATCTCTTCAAGAAAATTAGAGATACCAAGGAAACATTTCATGCAAAGATGGGCACAATAAAGGACTGAAATGGTAGGGACCTAACAGAAGCAGAAGATATGAAGAAAGGGTGGCAAGAATACACAGAAGAACTGTACAAAAAATATCTTCATGACCCAGATAATCACGATGGTGTGATCACTCACCTAGAGCCAGACATCCTGGAATGTGAAGTCAAGTGGGCCTTAGGAAGCATCACTACAAACAAAGCTAGTGGAAGTGATGGAATTCCAGTTGAGCTATTTCAAATCCTGGAAGATGATGCTGTGAAAGTGCTGCACTCAATATGCCAGCAAATTTGGAAAACTCAGCAGTGGCCACAGGACTGGAAAAGGGTCAGTTTTCATTCCAATCCCAAAGAAAGGCAATGCCAAAGAATGCTCAAACTACCATACAGTTGCACTCGTCTACACGCTAGCAAAGTGATGCTTACAATTCTCCAAGCTAGGCTTCAGCAATACATGAACCGTGAACTTCCAGATGTTCAAGCTGGTTTTAGAAAAGGAAGAAGAACCAGAGATCAAATTGCCAACATCCACTGGATCATCAAAAAAGAAAGAGAGTTGCAGAAAAACATCTATTTCTGCTTTATTGACTATGTCAAAGCCTTTGACTATGTGGACCACAAGAAACTGTGGAAAATTCTGAAAGAGATGGGCATACCAGACCACCTGACCTGCCTCTTGAGAGATCTGTATGCAGGTCAGGAAGCAACAGTTAGAACTGGACATGGAACAACAGACTGCTTCCAAATAGGAAAAGGAGTATGTCAAGGCTGTATATTGTCACCCTGCTTATTTAACTTCTATGCAGAGTACATCATGAGAAACGCAGGACTGGAAGAAACACAAGCTGGAATCAAGATTGCTAGGAGAAATATCAATAACCTCAGATATGCAGATGACACCACCCTTATGGCAGAAAGTGAAGAGGAACTCAAAAGCCTCTTGATGAAAGTGAAAGAGGAGAGTGAAAAAGTTGGCTTAAAGCTCAACATTCAGAAAACGAAGATCATGGCATCTGATCCCATCACTTCATGGCACATAGACGGGGAAACAGTGGCTGGCTTTATGTTTCTGGGCTCCAAAATCACTGCAGATGGTGATTGCAGCCATGAAATTAAAAGACACTTATTCCTTGTAAGGAAAGTTATGACCAACCTAGATAGCATACTCAAAAGTAGAGACATTACTTTGCCAACAAAGGTCCGTCTAGTCAAGGCTGTGGTTTTTCCTGTGGTCATGTATGGATGTGAGAGTTGGACTATAAAGAAAGCTGAGCGCCGAAGAATTGATGCTTTTGAACTGTGGTGTTGGAGAAGACTCTTGAGAGTCCCTTGGACTGCAAGGAGACCCAACCAGTCCATCCTAAAGGAGATCAGTCCTGGGTGTTCATTGGAAGGACTGATGTTGAAGCTGAAACTCCAATACTTTGGCCACCTGATGTGAAGAGCGACTCATTTGAAAAGACCCTGATGCTGGGAATGATTGAAGGCAGGAGGAGAAGGGGATTACAGAGGATCAGATGGTTGGATGGCATCACCAGCTCGATGGATATGGGTTTGGGTGGACTCCAGGTGTTGGTGATGGACAGGGAGGCCTGGTGTGCTACGGTTCATGGGGTTGCAAAGAGTCAGACATGACTGAGTGACTGAACTGAACTCAACTGAATTGGCTCCAGTAGGAGCTCTGAATCACTCAGCCATGTGTGTGTGCTAGGACAAACCTCAGTCACACCACAGGCTGTGAGGTGTATGCTTTAATTTCTCAGATGTATGTTTTACACTAGAAGGCAATTTTATTTATTTATAATTATTATTGGAGCATAGCTGATCTACAATGCTGTGCTAGCTTCAAGTGTACAGCAAGTGAATCAGCCACACAAATATACACACACACTCTTTTCTTAGATTCTCCTCCCATATAGGCCATTACAGAGTACAGGGTAGAATTCCCTTGTCTACATAAGAGGTCCCCATCAGTTATATATTCCACATTTAGTAGTGTGTACATGTCATCCCAGTCTCCTAATTTATCCCTCTGTCTTTATCCACTATTAACCATACATTTGCTCTCCACAGCCCATCTGTCCTGCAAACGAGTTCACTTGCACCCCCTTTTTATACTCTACATATAAGTGACATCACACAACATCCATCCTTCTCTGTCTGACCCACTCCACTCAGCATAATCTCATGGCCCATCCATGTGGCTGCAAATGGCATTATTTTCTTTTTTTTTTAATGGCTGATATTCCATTACGTATGTGTACCATACTTTCTTTATCCATCCCCCTGTTGATGAACATTTGGGTTGTTTACATGTCCTGGCTACTGTAAATACTGCTTCAGTGAACATCGGGATGCAGGTGTGTTTTCAAATTATGATTTTCTCCAGCTATATGCCTAGGAGTGGGTTTTCTGGGTCTTATGATAGCTCTTAATATCTTCTGCTTCTGTTAGGTCCATACCATTTCTGTCCTTTATTGTGCCATCTTTGCATGACATGTTCCCTTGGTATCTCTAATTTTATTGAAGCGATCTCTTGTCTTTCCCATTCTGTTGTTTTCCTCTATTTCTTTGCATTGATCACTGAGGAAGGCTTTCTTATCTCTCCTTGCTATTCTTTGGAACTTTGAATTCAAATGGGTATATATCTTTCCTTTTCTCCTTTGCCTTCAGCTTCTCTACTTTTTGCAGCTATTTGTGAGGCCTCCTCAGACAACTATTTTGCCTTTTTGCACTTCTTTTTCTTGGGGATGGTCTTGATCACTGCCTCCTGTACAATGTCACAAACCTCTGTCCATAGTTCTTCAGGCACTCTGTTTTTAGTTTTTTAAGGACCTTCCATAGTGTTCTCCATAGTGGCTGTACCAATTTACATTCTAAACAACAGTGTAGGAAGGTACCCTTTTCTCCACACCCTCTCTAGCATATATTGTTTGTAAATCTTTTGATGATGGCCATTCTGACCAGTGTGAGGCGCTTTTGAACCTTGTACTTTTGATTTTCATTTCTTTAACAACTAGTAATACTGTGCATCTTTTCTTGTGTTTTTGGCCATCTGTATGTCTTTGTTGTAGAAATCTCTATTTAGATCTTCACATACTTTGATTTTTTTTTTCTGATTTTTTTTTTATATACAGTTGCATTTGCTGTTCATATATTTTGGAGATTAATTCCATGTGGTTGTTTCATTTGCACATATTTTCTCCTATTCTGAGGATGGTTGTTTTGTTTATGGTCTCCTTTGCTGTGCAAAAACTTTTAAGATTAATTAGATCCCATTTTTTGGTTTTATTTTCATTACTTTAGGAGGTGGACCAAAGAATAGATTGCTGTGATTTATGACAAAGAGTATCCTGTCTGTTTTCCTCAAAGAGTTTTATAGTGTCCAGCCTAACTTGAAAGTCTATAATCCATTGTGAGTTTATTTTTGTGTATGGTGTTAAGGAGTGTCCTAATTTCATTGTTTCATGTGTACCTGCTGCTGCATAGTGGCCATGGTGGTTTTACAGAGGGAGCAGAGGATCATCTGGCTTTGAGAGCCTGGCATGTGGGAAATTTTAAATCAATGTTCCCTGTGGCTAGAAAACCTTGCAATATCTATATCTATATCTATATCTATATGACAGTTGTACTCCTATTTCCACTGATAAATAAAAAACAATAAATTGTATGTGAGATAGGAATGCATCTGAAAACTTGTCCCACTCCATGGGCATAGCTTTATTGAGGTATACCTAGTTGATTCATTGGAAAAGTCCCTGATGCTGAGAAGGATTGAAGGCAAAAGGAGAAGGGGGCAGCAGAGGATGAGATTGTTAGATAGCATAACCAATTCAATGGACATGAATATGAGGAAACTCCCACAGACAGTGAAGGTGGCAAGCCTGACATGATGCAGTCCATGGGGTCACAAAGAGTCGGGCATGACTTAGCAACTGAAGAACAACCACTGACTAATAAAACTGCATTTGAAGATTACAGCATGATGATGATCTGATGTACTGTATTGTACAATTGAAATGTCCTAAAAGAGTGGATCTTAAGCATTCGGACCACATACAAAAAATGAAGGCAACTAAGTGACGTATGTATTAAGTAATCTGGAAACTCCTTTTGGTTCCCAAGAGACTTCACTGCAAAACCCTTTTCCATTGTAAAAACACTTCATGCATTGGTTTATTTGAACAGCTTTATTGAGATGTATTACACATATTGTAGAAGGCATCCATTAAGTGTACATTTTATAGATTTCAAATATTTGTAGGTAGATGCAATCATCACAATAGTCAACTTAAAAAAATTACTTTAGGTGCCTCATGGGTTAAGAATCCACAAGCAGGGGACAAGGATACAGTTCCTCATGGGAGAACTAAGCCCTCATACCACGATCTGAGAGAAGCCTAAAGGTCACAATGAAAGATTCTACATGCTGCAAGGAAGTGTGCTGCCACTAAGACCAACCAAATAAAATAAATGAATAAATATTGCAAAGTGTTTAACAAATATTTGTTTGGCTAAGTCAAGTCTTAGTTGTGGCACAGGGCATTTTTGATCTTTGTTGGGGCATGCTGGATGAAGTTTTATTTGTTTTAGTTGCCAAATGGGAACATTTAGTTGAGGGATGTGGGATGAAGTTCCCTAAACAGGGATGGAAACCAGGCCCCCTGGATTGAGAATGTGGAGTTTTAGCCATTTGACCACCAGGGAAATCCCACAATGAGATAAGTTGATAGAAAGTAATCCATGCCTCATGTTCCAGATCTTCAATATGAAAAAGTTTTAAAACTTTATGTTGTTTATGTTGTATTTACTAAGGATCTTTCCTCAAGTGTATCTTGGAATGGTGAACTTCTCCTAATTTTAGAAATGAAAACTGTATAAGTTAATTCTGTAAGGGTGGGGGAACTGAAGCAGGGTCGGATTCCCCACATCAGGGCAATAATTGTTTGGGACAGAGGGGAAGCATCTGAGGCTGTTTAAGAGTGCAGCTGCTGATCTGTGAGGACTGAATGAAGTGAGAACAACACAGACAATCCTGTAATCATTCTTAATGGAATTCATTTCATCACAGTCTTTGACTAGAGGTGTATCTTATGGGTCACTGGTAATATGGCACTGAAAATACCCATGATGAATAACAAATTACTTTTTTGACAAAAATTGTGACTGAAAATAAGAAAATGACCTAAGAATAATGTAGCTGACCTCCTTTTTATGGGATGAAACTGACTGATACTGAACAATGATTAAAGGAAGAAAACTGCAAGATTTTTCAGGATACTCATAAATAAGATGGGCACTTTAACATATTCTTTGAGGAAATGGAAAACAACATGTGTTAGCTAACAAATGCTTCAAAAACGGTTGGTATGTATTTGAAATGAGTACATAAATGACTGTTTCACAAAAAATCAGTTCTAGACATTGAGAATAAAATATGATAAAAACACATTGAAGACTTATGTTCAGTTACAAGTAACAGGAAACACCCACAGCCTTCCTGACAGAAGGAAGGTGCTTCTTCCCACATGGAAACAGTGGGTCAAGGATGGCATTTCACAATGCACTAGAGAAACAAAGATATAACCCAGAGAAGAGTGGAATCAGATATTCCCAACCATAAAACTCTGAAATATTTTTGTAGTGGACACAAGACGCCTCACAGAAAAGATTCAAACTCTGCTGGAGATCTTTGATGTGGAAGCTGTGATGACATCAGGGGAATAAGACATCTATAAAAATGGAAATCAAACATTGGTTGCTGCTATTGAGGTTACTCCTGACTACAAGGACACAGAATCTAGAAAATAAGCTGGAAGATGGTGTTCTTGAAGTTCCTATATTCTGCCTCTCTCCCATTGTCAGACTCCAGTATCTGAGGAATGTCTTATTTGCATCTGCTTTTAAATCACACACAGGTGGGCTATTGGTGAATGCTGATATGAACCACAAATGGGATGGATTCTGAAAAGTCTGGGTCCTAATATTACTCACAAGCAAGATATCTCGAACTCTAGATTTTGTGTATTATTACAAGTCCCACAGTCTATTCAACAAATACTAGTCAGAAGGAAACACAAAAAGCAAATAGGAAAAAAAAGTCATAATTTACATAACAGTATACTCTTTGACATCCTAGTTATTTATTTCAAGTTTTTAATAGAATGGAAAATGACAAAAGACTCCTAAGTGCACAACCAGCAAAAGGCATCTTTCCCAGTAAAATATTTGTAATTACAAATGTCCAAGAATTGCCACATGAAACTACTAGGAAAATCCCTAAAAATACCAAACTGTCATTTTTCAATGACCCATTAACAGAAAATAAACAGAACATTTTAAAAATTGAAGCCTCACTGCATACTAAAAATACTTAAATTCACCGATGACTTCAACAGTTTGCAAATATAAAAGGAAAAAAATCACTTATCTGATTAAAGGAGAAAGCACTACCTTTAAACCTTATGTACTGCTATTGTTGGAAGACAACTTATAGAATTAAATCATGTTAATATTCATTTCTAAACTTAGTAAAAATCCATCATTTAAGGATACACCTGAAGAAAGATTTTCAATAAGCACAGCATATTTTAAAACTTTAATGCAACTCTTTTGGAACTTCTGTGGCAATCCAGTGGTTAAGACTCTGGCTTCACCATTCAAAGATACACTTGAGGAAACATCTTTAGAGTCATAACATTTTTATAAAAATTTTTTTTGGTTGTTCTCTTAGTTGCGGCACAAGGAATCTTCATTGCAGTATGCAGGGTCTCTCTCTCTCTCTCTCTTTTTGTGGCATCTGGGGTCTAGTTTTCTGAACAAGGATCAAACTCTGGCCTCCAGCAATGGGGCCATGGAGTCTTAACCACTAGACTACCAGGGAAGTCCCTGTAAAGTTTTAAAACAACTCTCTTTCAGGACTTTTTTGGCAGACTATTGAAGAGTTTGAGCTTCCACTGCAGGGGGCACAGGTTCAATCCCTGGTCAGGGAACTAAGATCCTACATGCCAATGGCATGGCCAAAAACAATTAATAATAAACAACAATAAAACAACTCTTTCATATTGAACACTTTCTGGAACATGACACCTGGATTGCTTTCCATCAAGTTTCTCATGTTACTTACATGTATATTTCCTCTCTGTTTTTATATGTAATGATATATGCCAATTTAAGTGCTTCCCAGGCTGTTCACAACCAAGGTTTTAACTACTGAATCCTCCTATGTTTTCATACACTAAGATTAGAATAGCCATTCCTACAATTTTTACATTTTATATGATTTCCATCCAGTGTGTAGTCTCATGTGTCTTTGAATGGTTGAGAGACAAATGGAGGATTTCCAACATTCCTGTCAAATTGATAGGGTTTCTGTCCAGTGTCAATTCTTTCATGCACTTGAACCTAAATGGAAGTTAAGGTTTCCCCATGTATTTTACACTCATAGGTATTTTATCTAGTATGGGTTCTTAAATGAACTTACAAAACTTTTTATAACATTGATACGGGTTTCTCTCCAGTGTGTTTCCTTTCATGTGTTTTATGAGAAATGGAATTAATGAATGCTCTCACATTCTTTACATTTATAAGGTCCCTCTCCAGTGTGTGTTTTCATGTGTTTCTGTAGAGTAGGCTTCACTCTGAAGGCTTTCCCACATTCTTTACACTCAGGGCTTTTTTCCAGAATGGATTCTTTCACGTTCTCAAAGAGACCAAGCATTACTCAGTTCTTTAGAACATGTTTTACCTATATACAGTGTCTCTCCTATGTGCAGTCTTTTGTGTGCTTGAAAGAAACAGAAATAACTGAAGGTTTTACCATACTGTTTACATTCATAGGCCTTTGTGAACTCTTTCATGTATTTGAATACTTTCAGGGCTTTAAAAGGTTTTTCCACATTGTTTACCTTCACAGGGTTTCTCTCCATTGTGACTCCTTTCATGTATTCTAAGAAAACTAGGATAAATTAATGCTTTCTCATATTTCTGATATTTATAAGGTAAATCTCCAGTGTGTGTGGTACCATGTGTTTTTGAAAAGTTATTTGCCACATGAAGACTTTCCCACATTGTTTATTTACATTCATAGGGCTTTTCCCCTATGTTACTTCTTTTGCGCTGTCAACGGATTTTTGATATGGAAAGACTTTTCCACACTCATAACATTCGTAGGGTTTCTCTCCAGTGTAACTCCTTTCATGTGTTCTGAGGTCACTGGGAGAAACGAATGTCTTCCCACACTCTTCAGATTTATATACCTTCTCAGGGCACTTTTCAGGCTCTCTTGGTTTATCGTCAATGTGACATTTCTCGTGTCTAGTAAGGGATGAATGATGCTTGTAGGTTTTTCCATATGCAGTGTAATCCAATGGTTTCAAATCAATGTTTTTCTTCAGATTGCATATTGAAATAAGGTTGAAGTCTTCTTTGCATGAACTAATGTCTTTTCTTTCAGAGAGACTCTCTATCATAGTACTTCTGGAAATCACAAGAAGAACATTATTAATTTATTATTTTACATTTATTGTATTTATTATGATTTACAAAAATAGTGAGTTTTTCTATGTTCTATGAATTGTTACAAGTTGAATATACTGAATTTTCTACAATGGAACCTCAACCTTTCTATTAAAAAGTGATGTTGAAATACAGGCTTTATGAATTCTGATGGCACATGAACTGTATTGGAAACACTGACCATTTATATCACATCAAAATATTTTTCATAAAAAAACTAAATTTGAAGACAGGGCTATTTCTTTCTCTGCTTCTTTTAAAATTTTCATCACAGACCACACTTTTCACATGAGACATGTTTTGTGTTTTGAGTATGGCTCACCTAAATTTTCTCCCCTGGTTTTTCTCCTGATCTTCAATGTCAAGATCTTTCTGGCTTGATCCTGAAATGCAGACCTAGAAAAATTTCTCAAAGTATTAGAAATTACAGGAAAATCATGAAATATTAGGTCCATGATGAGCTGTGTGACACAACTCAGTTTCTTTTTTTTCTTTTTCTGTTTTTCACCACACTGTGCAGCTTGAGGGATATTATTAATAGTTCCCTGATAGTGGTTGAACTCGGGCCACACAATTGAAAGTGTTAAGGCCTAATCACAAAACTGCCAGGGAATTTCTCTGTTTTTTTCCTCTACTTTCTTTACCAATGTCCTCCATTTCCACATTCCACATCTTTGAACAATACTGATGTAAAAAACTTGTTCTCTCATTGAAAAAAAAGGAGGAAATTTCTTCATTCTTACATACTGAGATCAATGAGGACAATTGTTAGGTAGTTTGAACATTCTTTGGCATTGCCTTTCTTTGGGATTGGAATGAAAACTGACCTTTTCTAGTCCTGTGGCCACTCCTGAGTTTTCCAAATTTGCCAACATATCAAGTATAGCACTTTAATGGCATCATCTTTTATAGTTTTAAATAGTTCAGCTGGAATTCCATCACCTTCACTAGCTTTGTTTGTAGTAATGCTCTTTAAGGCTCATTTGACTTCACACTCCAAGATGTCTGGTTCTAGGTGAGTGACCACACTATTCTGGTTATTCATGTCATTAAGACCTTTTTTGTATAGTTCTTCTGTATATTCTTGCCACCTCTACTTAATCTCTTCTGCTTCTGTTAGTTCCTTCTGTCCTTTATCATGACCATCTTTGCATGAAATGTTCCCTTGGTATTTCTAATTTTCTTTAAGAGGTTTCTAGTCTTTCCCACTCTATTGTTTTCCTCTACTTCTTTGCATTGTTTATTAAAGAAGGCGTTCTTATCCCTCCTTGCTTTTCTCTGGAACTCTGCATTCAGTTGGGTATATCTTTCCTTTTCTCCCCTCCTTTTTTTTTTTTCATTTCACTTCTTTCCTCAGCTATTTGCAAAGCCTCTTCAGACAAGCATTTTGCCTTCTTCCATTTCTTTTTCCTTGAGATGGTTTTGGTCAATGCCTCCTTTACAACATTATGAACGTTTGTCCATAGTTCTTCAGGCACTCTGTCTATCAGATTTAATCCCTTGAATCTATTTGTCGCTTCCACTGTATAATCATAAGGGATTTGATTTAGATCAAACCTGAATGGTCTAGTTGTTTTCCCTACTATCTTCAATTTAAGTATGAATTTTGCCATAAGGTGTTCATGATCTGAGCTACAGTCAGCTCCCGGTCTTAAGGTGACTATAGGGACTCATTTCCATGGTTAGATGGCAGGATTAGCTGTTTTCTCATCAATCCCAGCCCCTCCTTTCTGCCCAGGGAAAACCTGCTTTCCACTTGAGCATCCAAAATTTTGGGGGTGCAGAATCTGAAATTGAAGACCTTAGCCCCCACATTTTGCAGGGCTAGAAATCATAAAATTTCCAGATTGCTTCCCTCATTTCCAAATTAAACTTTGTGATTCAAATGATCTATAAATTACTTGCCTCCACCATGCATTTCATACACACCCAATATTTTAATTGTTTATCCTATTTGCACTGCCAAGTAGTGGATGGAAATTTTGCAGGACCGGTGGGGGCTGGGGGGAAGGCAGTATGTGAATATGTTAGATGAGCAGAAAGCCAAGAATAATTACTTGCAAAGTAGGTCAAAGAAATCCTTTCTCCTCCCTATTTTCTACTGGGAACAGCTATCCCATAGGAAGTTCTTTGCTGAAAGTTGATTTTGAAACTTCCCAATGATCTTGCCCTGCTGAGTCCTAAGTTTGTTGTTGTTCAGTTGCTCAATTGTGTCCAACTCTTTGCGACCCCATGGACTACAACACACCAGGCTTCCCTATCCTTCACTATATCCCAGAGTTTGCTCAAACTCATGTCCATTGAATTGGTGATGCCATTCAACCATCTCATCCTCTGTCATCACCTTTTCCTCCTGCCTTCAATCATTACCAGCATCAAGGAAGCCTGGCATGCTGCAGTCCATGGGGTCACAAAGAGTCAGACACAACTGAGCGACTGAACAACAACAACAATAATATGCCATGGGATACTACTCAGTCATAAAAAAGAATAATCCCATTTGCACAACATGAATTAACCTATAGATTATGATACTAAGTGAAGTACATTAAGAAGACAAAGCCGAATACCAGATGATATCACTTATATGTGGAATCTAAAATATGTCACAGATAATCTTATCTAGAAAACAGACTTGTGGTTGCCAAGGGGAGAAGGGATGGAGGGAGGGATGAATTGGGAGTTTGAAATTGGAAGATGCAAACTATTATACATAGAACAGATAGACAACAAGGTCCTACTGTATAGCATAGGGTACTGTATTAAATATCCTGTGATTCTGATATTGAATAAAATATAAAAACAATGTATGTATAACTGAATCATTTTGCTATATAGCCAAAAATTAATACAACACTATAAATCACTATAGTTTTATAAAATTAATGTTTTGTAAAAGGAGTGTAGTCTTTCAGAAAGTGTTCACTGGCATAGAAGTCCTTTTTTTTTTCTTGCTAGCTTTTTATTGTCTCACAATTTACTTAGATTTATCAGATCAGATCAGTCACTCAGTCATGTCCGACTCTTTGCAACCCCATTAATCGCAGCACGCCAGGCCTCCCTGTCCATCACCAACTCCCAGAGTTCACTCAGACTCACGTCCATCGAATCAGTGATGCCATCCAGCCATCTCATCCTCTGTCGTCCCCTTCTCCTCCTGCCCCAATCCCTCCCAGCATCAGAGTCTTTTCCAATGAGTCAACTCTTCGCATGAGGTGGCCAAAGTACTGGAGTTTCAGCTTTAGAATCATTCTTTCCAAAGAAACCCCAGGGCTGATCTCCTTCAGAATGGACTGGTTGGATCTCCTTGCAGTCCAAGGGACTCTCAAGAGTCTTCTCCAACACCACAGTTCAAAAGCATCAATTCTTCAGCACTCAGCCTTCTTCACACTCCAACTCTCACATCCATACATGACCACAGGAAAAACCATAGCCTTGACTAGACGGACCTTTGTTGGCAAAGTAATGTCTCTGCTTTTGAATATGCTGTCTAGGTTGGTCATAACTTTCCTTCCAAGGAGTAAGTGTCTTTTAATTTCATGGTTGCAGTCACCACCTGCAGTGATTTTGGAGCCCAGAAAAATAAAGTCTGACACTGTTTCCACTGTTTCCCTGCCGGGGACCAGCCCCGGCTGATCCAGGGTATTCGAAGGAGAGACGGCGTCGGCGAGGATCAGGATACGATAGCTTCAATTAGATATTAATTAGAGATGTAAGGAGTAATAGAATGAGGATAGCTCAGTAGGAAAATTCAGTGGAGAAAAGAGGCTGAGTAGCTTGGTTTACGCGGGGGACCAATAAAACTTCAAGACAAGAAGCTTGCACCACTTACGTAGGCCGCAGGCGTCCTTCTGTTCTCCCGAAGGAGAGGAGACACTGAGGCCTCCCAGGTCGGATCTTAGAAGCCCAGGCATAATTAGTAAGCATGGCGGGTTCCGTGCTCCAGATGGAGACTCAGCCAGAGTTTGAGAGAGAGAGAGAGACATGGGGAGACCAGTATTTCGAGGAACTGATCCCAATTCTTTATTTTCCATGGTCTACTTTTATACACTGAGATGTTATGCAAAAGTCACGCGGGGTCAGCAGTCCTGACTTTTATCAAAGTCAGGTGATTCATACAAATGTATACAGAGGTCTTAGGGGTGTTACATCATCTTCTGGCCAGGGGGGCCTGCTGACAATTTACGACCCTCTCCTTGTGACAGCAGTCAGTCAACCAGGACACTTATTTCTCCAGGGCTGATTATTCTCAAAACAGACACCACCCAAATAAAGTTACATTCCTACAGGGTGAGGGTGTAGTGGGTTTTAGTTAAGGAAAGAATTTACTTAGCCTAAGGTCTAACGTGATTAATATCAAAGGTTAATACTTATTTCTTCTATATATTCATTAATGTGTGTAAGGGCAGGGGATGTGGAGACTTAGCAACAAACATTGGCTCAACAAATGAAAAACCCTTCACCAATACAATTTCTAATCAGCCCATTATACTTATACTAATAGTTTTCTAACTTTTCTAAGGAACCTGTTTTTAGAAGGTTTAAAGCATCTCGTGCCTCTCACGGTTGGGAGGCTGTGAGCAATCACATGTGGCCGGACAAGCCTGTCAGGCAGGCTAGAGAACCTTCAGAGGAGTTTGTAGGTTAAAACACTCTTGTCACACCCAAGAGTTTTTATTGACTGGAGCTCTAGGTTAACTCCTTCTCCGAAAGAGGTGGTGGGGGACAGCCCCCCGTAAAGTCAGAGGTGTAGGTAAGAGCACAAAGTAGTAAAGTAGGCAGGCTCCGATTATGGGGGTAGACGCTCGAGGATTTCCAGGGGGACTCCTGAGGCTCGATCCCGCCTTTGCATGTGCCGAGCCTCCTTCCTCATGACCTTTGTCATGGGCGGAGTTCCTCACTGGCTCCCAGCAGTGATAGAATTCCAGTTGAGCTATTCCAGATCCTGAAAGATGATGCTGTGGAAAGTGCTGCACTCAATATGCAATATGCACTCAATATGCAATATGCACTATGCACTCAATATGCAATATGCCGGCTCCTGGCATTTCCCCATCTATTTGCCATGAAGTGATGGGACCGGATGCCATGATCTTCGTTTTCTGAATGTTGAGCTTTAAGCCAACTTTTTCACTCTCCTCTTTCACTTTCATCAAGAGGCTTTTTAGTTCTTCTTCACTTTCTGCCATAAGGGTGGTGTCATCTGCATATCTGAGGTTATTGATATTTCTCCCGGCAATCTTGATTCCAGCTTGTGTTTCTTCCAGTCCAGCGTTTCTCATGATGTACTCTGCATAGAAGTTAAATAAACAGGGTGACAATATACAGCCTTGACGGACTCCTTTTCCTATTTGGAACCAGTCTGTTGTTCCATGTCCAGTTCTAACTGTTGCTTCCTGACCTGCACACAAATTTCTCAAGAGGCAGATCAGGTGGTCTGGTATTCCCATCTCTTTCAGAATTTTCCACAGTTTATTGTGATCCACACAGTCAAAGGCTTTGGCATAGTCAATAAAGCAGAAAGAGATGTTTTTCTGGAACTCTCTTGCTTTTTCCATGATCCAGCGGATGTTGGCAATTTGATCTCTGGTTCCTCTGCCCTTTCTAAAACCAGCTTGAACATCAGGAAGTTCACGGTTCACATATTGCTGAAGCCTGGTTTGGAGAATTTTGAGCATTACTTTACTAGCGTGTGAGATGAGTGCAATTGTGTGGTAGTTTGAGCATTCTTTGGCATTGCCTTTCTTTGGGATTGGAATGAAAACTGACCTTCTGCAGTCCTGTGGACACTGCTGAGTTTTCCAAATTTGCTGGCATATTAAGTGCAGCACTTTCACAGCATCATCTTTCAGGATTTGGAATAGCTCAACTGGAATTCTATCACCTCCACTGGCTTTGTTCATAGTGATGCTTTCCAGGGCCCACTTGACTTCACATTCCAGGATGTCTGGCTCTAGGTCAGTGATCACATCATCGTGATTATCTGGGTCGTGAAGATCTTTTTTGTACAGTTCTTTTGTGTATTCTTGCCATCTCTTCTTAATATCTTCTGCTTCTGTTAGGTCCATTCCATTTCTGTCCTTTATCGAGCCCATCTTTGCATGAAGTGTTCCTATGGTATCTCTGATTTTCTTGAAGAGATCTCTAGTCTTTCCCATTCTGTTGTTTTCCTCTATTTCTTTGCATTGATCACTGAGGAAGGCTTTCTTATCTCTTCTTGCTATTCTTTGGAACTCTGCATTCAGATGCTTATATCTTTCCTTTTCTCCTTTGCTTTTCACTTCTCTTCTTTACTCAGCTATTTGTAAGGCCTCCCCAGACAGCCATTTTGCTTTTTTGCATTTCTTTTCCATGGGGATGGCTTGATCCCTGTCTCCTGTACAATGTCACGAACCTCATCCCATCGTTCATCAGGCACTCTATCAGATCTAGGCCCTTAAATCTATTTCTCACTTCCACTGTATAATCATAAGGGATTTGATTTAGGTTATAGCTGAATGGTCTAGTGGTTTTCCCTACTTTCTTCAATTTAAGTCTGAATTTGGCAATAAGGAGTTCATGGTCTGAGCCACAGTCAGCTCCTGGTCTTGTTTTTGCTGACTGTATACAGCTTCTCCATCTTTGGCTGCAAAGAATATAATCAATCTGATTTTGGTGTTGACCATCTGGTGATGTCCATGTATAAAGTCTTTTCTTGTGTTGTTGGAAGAGGGTGTTTGTTATGACCGGTGCATTTTCTTCGCAAAACTCTATTAGCCTTTGCCCTGCTTCATTCCGTATTCCAAGGCTAAACTTGCCTGTTACTCTAGGTGTTTCTTGACTTCCTACTTTTGCATTCCAGTCCCCTATAATGAAAAGGACATCTTTTTGGGGTGTTAGTTCTAAAAGGTCTTGTAGGTCTTCATAGAACAGTTCAACTTCAGCTTCTTCAGCGTTACTGGTTGGGGCATAGACTTGGATTACTGTGATATTGAATGGTTTGCCTTGGAAACGAACAGAGATCATTCTGTTGTTTTTGAGATTGCATCCAAGTACTGCATTTCGGACTCTTTTGTTGACCATGATGGCCACTCCATTTCTTCTGAGGGATTCCTGCCTGCAGTAGTAGATACAATGGTCATCTGAGTTAAATTCACCCATTCCAGACCATTTCAGTTCACTGATTACTAGAATGTCGACATTCACTCTTGCCATCTCTTGTTCGACCACTTCCAATTTGCCTTGATTCATGGACCTGACATTCCAGGTTCCTATGCAATATTGCTCTTTACAGCATCGGACCTTGCTTCTATCACCAGTCACAGCGACAGCTGGGTATTCTTTTTGCTTTGGCTCCATCCCTTCATTCTTTCTGGAGTTATTTCTCCACTGATCTCCAGTAGCATATTGGGCACCTACTGACCTGGGGAGTTTCTCTTTCAGTATCCTATCATTTTGCCTTTTCATACTGTTCATGGGGTTCTCAAGGTATGAATACTGAAGTGGTTTGCATTCCCTTCTCCAGTGGGCCACATTTTGTCAGATCTTTCCACCATGACCCGCCCATCTTGGGTTGCCCCACGGGCATGGCTTAGTTTCATTGAGTTAGACAAGGCTGTGGTCCTAGTGTGATTAGATTGACTAGCTTTCTGTGAGTATGGTTTCAGTGTGTCTGCCCTCTGATGCCCTCTTGCAACACCTACTGTCTTACTTGGGTTTCTCTTACCTTGGGCGTGGGGTATCTCTTCACGGCTGCTCAGTTATGTTATAAAGGAGATTATAAAAATAATACCTAGCATACTAAGATGTGAATTTATGTATTTTATAATCCTGGCTCTAATAGTGATAAAAGATAAAATATGAAATCATGGGCTTCCCTGGTGGACCTCTGATTGAGAATCCTACTTGCAATGCAAGGGACAGGTTCCATCTGGGAAGATTCCACATGGCATGCTGGAACTAAACCATTGCACAACAACTACTAAGCTCTGGCTCTAGAGTCTGTGAGCCACAACTACTAACCCTGTGTGCTGAAATTACTGAAGCCTGAGCCCCTAAAACCTGTGTTCCAAACAAGAGAAGCCACCACAATGAGAACGCCTCGCATCACAACCAGAGAGTAGCCCTCACTCTTCCCAACCACAGAAAGCCCCACACAGTACTGAAAGCCCAACATAGCCAGAAATTTTAAATACTAATTAATTAAAATTTAAAAATATAAAATCATAAAGATAACCAATAGTGCCTTCTTTCTAAAAGAATTCAGTGAAACTTCTTAACTGATAACCTTCAGCTCCATGACAATGTTTTTGATATCAACAACATGATTATACTCATCAATGATAAAGTTAACTGCTTAAAAGTATTCAATAAAGAATACCATCTTGCTATCTTGAATAGTAATCAAATCCTCTAACAGAGGTTAAATTCCTGTAAGAATTCCTTTTCAGCACTCTGTTACTATTACACACCACAGTCTTATAAGGTTTGAAATCATTCTTTTTTAAAAATAATTTTATTGAAATATAATTTGTTACAGGATATTGAAAACATGTCCTGGTGGCTCAAAGGGTTTCCCTGGTGCTTCATATGGTAAACAATCTGCCTGCAATGCCAAAGACCCAGGTGTGATCCCTGGGTTGGGAAGATACACTGGAGAAGGGAAAGACTATCCACTCCAGTATTCTTGCCTGGATAATTCCATGGACAGAGGAGCCTGGTGGGCTACAGTCCATGGGGTCACAAAGAGTCAGACACAACTGTCTAACACTTTCACTTTCCTATGCTATACAATAGTACCTTTTTCACCTGTAATCATTCTTAATAGAACTCATTTCATCCAAGTATTTGACCAGAGGCTTGATCTTATGGGTCACTGGCAAGATGTCACTGAAAATACCCATGATGTAACATTTGAGGATAAGAATGAGTAAGAAATCATTTTTGTTAATGAAAACTGTGACTAAAAACAACAAAATGGCTTGAGGATAAAGTAGCTGACTTTCTATTTACAGGATTAAACTGACTAATATTATATAATGACTAAATGAAGAAAAATGCAGTTTTTCAGAATGTTTATGAATAAAATTGGTACTTTAATACATTCTTTGAGGATATGAAAAACAACATATGTTAGCTAAAAATGCTTCACAAAGAGTTGGTATATTTGAAATGAGTACAAAAATAGTTGTTTCACAAAAAAATTCATACTTTTGGGCATAGAAAATAAAATACAATAAAAAAAAAAAAAAACACTGAAGAATTATGTTCAGCTACAAGTAACAGGAAACACCCACAGCCTTCCTGACAGAAGGAAGGTGCTTCTTCTCACGGGGAAACAATGGGTCAAGAATGGCACTGCACAACGCACTGAAGAAGCAAACTGACATGTAGGAGAGAAACAAAAATACAGTCCAGAGAAGGGTGGAATCAGAGAGTATTCCCTACCATAAAACACTGAAATACTGTCATAGTAGACACAAGTTCCCTTACAGAAGAAATTCAACCTCTGCTGGATCTTTGATGTGGAAGGTCTGAAGACATGAGGGGAAACCACACTTCTATATAAATGGAAATCAAATATTGCTTGCTGGTGTTGAGGCTACTGTTGACTACAGGGACACAGATTCTGGAAAATAAGCTGGAAGATGGTGTCCTGAAGCTCTTATGTATTTGTCTCTCTCCCAGTGTGGGAGCTCCAATATCTGAAGAATGTCTTCAATGCATTTGGTTTTAAATCACTCACACAAGCTATTGGTGATTGCCGATATGGAACTACAAATGGAATGGATTCTGGAAAGTTTGGTCCTAATATTACTCACAAGCAAAGCTGAGCGCCGAAGAATTGATGCTTTTGAACTGTGGTGTTGGAGAAGACTCTTGAGAGTCCCTTGGACTGCAAGGAGATCCAACCAGTCCATCCTGAAGGAGATCAGCCCTGGGATTTCTTTGGAAGGAATGATGCTGAAGCTGAAACTCCAATATTTTGGCCACCTCATGCAAAGAGTTGACTCATTGGAAAAGACTCTGATGCTGAGAGGGGTTGGGGCAGGAGGAGAAGGGGACGACAGAGGATGAGATGGCTGGATGGCATCACTGACTCGATGACGTGAGTCTGAGTGAACTCCGGGAGTTGGTGATGGACAGGGAGGCCTGGCGTGCTGCGATTCATGGGGTCGCAAGGAGTCGGACACGACTGAGCGTCTGAACTGAACTGAACTGAAGATTATCTTGAACTATAGATTTTTTGTATTATCACAAGTCCCATAATATTTTCAACAAATACAGTCAGAAGGAAATACAAAAAGTAAATAGGAAAAATAATAATTTATGTAACAGTATACTCTTTGACACCCTAGCCAT
This sequence comes from Bos indicus, assembly GCF_029378745.1. NCBI lineage: Eukaryota > Metazoa > Chordata > Mammalia > Artiodactyla > Bovidae > Bos > Bos indicus. Next base: position 12,777,252 of record NC_091766.1, on the reverse strand, counting down.
ACATAAAATTTATTCCAAGTGATTAATAGAATGGAAAATGACATAAGGCTCCTACATGCACTACCACCAAAAGAGATTTTTTCCTCAATTAAAAGGGTACAATATATGTATTTATAAATATCCAGGAATTGCCACATAAACTACTAGGAAAATCTCTACAAATACCAAACTGCCATTTCTCAGTGCCCCATTAACAGAGAATTAATAGAACATTATAAAAATTTAAGCCTCACTGCATACTAGAAATACACTTAAATTCACCCATGACTCCAACAGGGTTCAAACATGAGAGAAAAAAGTCATTATCTGATTAAAGGAAAAACTACCTCCTTTAAACCTTGTGTACTATTGGTGAAAGACAACTTACAGAATTAACTAACATTAACATCCACTTTTGAAATTAGTCAAAATCTACAATTCAAAGATATGATTGAAGAAAGATCTTTAGAATAACAATATATTACTAAAAATTTTTTGTCACTGAGCTGTGTCTTAGTTGTGGTGCTCACAATCTTCATTTTAGCATGCAGGACCTTTTTTTTTTTTTTTTTTTTTTTTAGTTTTGGCATGTAGTGTCTACTTCCCTGACCAGGGATCAAGTTCAGGCCCTCTGCATTGTGGAGTTTTAACTACTGGACCACCAGGGAAGTTCTTATAAACTTTTTTTTTTATTTGGCTGTGTCAAGCGTTAGTTGCAGCATGTGGGATCTTCCAAGTCGTACAGGGGATCTTTCATTACAGTGCCTGGGCTTCTCTCTAGTTGTGGCCCACTGACTCTAGAGCACACCTGCTCAGCGCAGGGGCTTAGTTGCACCTGGTTCACGTGGGACCTTAGTTCACCAACCTGTATCCCCCATATTGGAGGGCAGATTCTTAACCACTCGTCCACCAGGCAAGTCCTAGTCCCTGTAACCTTTTAAGACAACTCTTTCGGTACTTTTCTGGCAGATCAGTGGTTAAGACTCCAAGCTTCCACTGGAGGGTCACAGCATCAATCCATGATTGGGGAACTAAGATTTCACATGCCACATAGCACAGCCAAAATATATTTATAACAACTCTTTTATATTGAAGGTTTTCTGGAACAGTACACATAGATTTCCATCAAGTTTCTCTTGTTACTTACATTTATACTTCCTTTCCATGGGAGTTTTTACATGTAATGATATCAACCAATTGAAATATTTTTTAATATTTATTTATGTATTTTCACTGGGTCTTTCTTCTTGTGCAAGCTTCTCTCTAGTTGTGGCAAGTGGGGGCTACTCTATAGTTGTGGGTACACAGGCTTCTTATTGCAGTTTGTTGTCTTGTTGCAGAGCACCAGCTGTAGAGCACAACAGGCTCAATAGTTGTGGCTGACAGGCTTAGTTACCCTGCGGCATGTGGGATCTTCCCTCATCAGTGATCAAACCAGTGTCTCCTGAATTGGCAGGCAGATTTTTGACCACTGAGCCACTAGGGAAGCCCTAAAATCAAGGTTTTAACTAGTAAATCCTTAATACCTTCATACCCAACTAAGATCAGAAAAGCCTTCCCCACATTCTTCACATTTGTATAATTTCTGTCCAGTGTGTAGTCTAATTTGTCTTTGAATGTTGAGAGACAAATGAAGGATTTCCCACATTCCTGTCATTGACAGCATTTCTGTCCAGTGTGAATTAATTTATGTGCTTGAACATAACTGGAAGTGAACATTTTCACAAATATTTTACATTTGTAGGGGTCTTCCTCTACTGTGAGTACTTTCATGAACTCTGAAAACATTTTGTGTTCTAAAAGTTTTACCACATTGACACTGATAGGGTCTCTCTCCAGTATGACTACTTTCATGTATTTTAAGAGAACTGGGATTAATGAATACTTTCTCACATTCTTTACATGTATAATAAAGTCCATCTCCAGTATGTGTCATCATGTGTATCCGAAGGGTTATATTCAATGTGAAGGTTTTCCCACATTCCTTACACTTATAGGGTTTTTCTCCAGTGTAGATTCTTTCATGGTTTTGAAGCAAGCAGGTACTACTCAGTACTTTAGAACATGTTTTACATACATATGGTGTCTCTCCTGTGATTGGAAGGCACTGAAATAATTGAAGATTTTACCACACAGGTTACATTCATAGCTTTTCTCACCTCTGTGAATTCTTTCATGTATTTGGATAGTTCTAGGACTTTTAAAGGTTTTGCCACACTGTTTACATTAATAGGGTTTCTCTTCATTGTGACTATTTTCATGCATTCTAAGACAACTGGGAGAAATGAATGCTTTCTCACATTTCTGACATTTATAAAAGAAATCTCCAGGGTGTGTTACCATGTGTTTTTGAAAAGTTGTTTTACACAAAAAGGATTCCCCACATTCCTAGGATTTCTCCCTTCTGTGAGTTCTTTCGTGTATTTGCAATGATTTTTTTTATATGGAAAGACTTTTCCACATTGTTCACATTCATGGGGTTTCTCTACAGTGTGACTCCTTTCATGTATTTGAAGAAAAATGGGATAAAGGAATGCTTTCTCTCCTTTCTGACATTTATAAGGTAAACCTCTAGTATGGGTTACCATGTGTTTTCGAAAAGTTACTTGCCACATGAAGGCTTTCCCACATTCTTTACAGTTGTAAGGTTTCTGTCTTGTGGGAGTTCTTTAGCATAGTTGGAAGGAATTTTGATACTAAAGACTTTTCCACATTGGTAATATTCATAGAGTTTCTTTCCAGTGTGACTCCTTTCATGTGTTCTGAGAGCACTGGGAGAAATGAATGCCTTCCCACATTCTTTACATTTACATACCTTCTCACAGTACTTTACATGCTCTCTTGGTTTGTTTCAGTGTGACATTTCTTGTGTCTAGTCAGGGATGAATGATTCATGAAGGTTTTTCCACATGACTGCATTTCCATGGTTTTAAGCCAGCAGTTTTCTTCTTCAGACTGAGAGTTGGAATAAGGTTGAAGTCTTCTCTGCACAAACTATATTTACTTTCAGAGAGACTCTTCAATGATAGGACTTATATAAATCATGAGAACAACATTAATAACTTATTATTTTACATTTATTTTATTTATTATGACATATAGAAATAGTGAGCTTTTCTACCTTGTGAGTATTATTAAAAATTGAATAAATTGTATGTTTAACAATAGAATGTCAACGTTTCTACTAAAAAGTGATGTGAAATATGGAGTTTATGAATCTAACGAACTACACTGAAAACATTGAATTTATGTCACATTTAAGAAAATATTTTTCATAAATATTTTCAAAGAATAAATTTGCAGACAGGGCTATTTCTTTTGTTTACATCTTTTAAAATTCCACATCTTTGAATAATACAGACAGGTAAGAAACAGCTGTTCTCTAGTTGACCAATGAAGGGAACTTCTTCATTATTAGCTACTGAGACCATGTTCCTGAAGTTTTCTCACATCACATCTCTGTAGAGTTTCCTCTGTGAGAAATCTAGTAAAACCCACTCCTCCAAGGTGAAGTTCACAGCCACATCCCCAAAGGTCAGTAAGTCCTAAAACACCCAAAATATGTGCACAGTAAGAAGCATGAGACTGACAGAACTAGATACCCAGAATCCATTTATAGGAAGGTTACCTACAATTCTGTTGTTTACAAAGTTATTTGATTTGATCATAAGTAAACTTACTTTCCACACTTCCTCAATAATGTAACAGCATCATGAAGAAACAAAAATTATTTACTTACACATCATATCTGTGATCATATTATTAATTATATCACAATCATGGAACTCTCACAATCATGGAATCATGACAGATTCCAGAGAATGTAGGGAAATGACAGAAATGCTTTATAAATATCTAGGGACATCCATTTCTTGTAAAAAAAAAATCATTCATCTTCTTCCTGATGATCCAAAATTTACAGTATCCCATGATGCCAATGATCAAGACTGCATGAGGTTTTAATGATTAAAAACACAATGAATGGGCTTTTGTGGTGGCTCAGTGGCAAAAAATCCACCTGCCAACGTAGAGGAAATGGGTTTGATCCCTGTTTCAGGAAGATTCCACGTGCTGAGGAGTAACTAAGGCCTTTTGCCACAACTACTAAGCCTGTACTCTAGAACCCAGGATTCGCAATTACTGAGCCCATGTGCCACAACTACTGAGGCCCCTGTGCCTAAAGCCCATTCTTCACAACAAGAGAAGCCCCTACAATGAGAAGCCCACACACCACAACTGGAGAAAAGCCCATGCAGCAAGGAAGATCCAGTTGAGCTAAAAATTAAATTTTAAAGGATTGTTAAAAAAGAAAAGAAAAAAACACACAATTAAGAACTGGAAGCATTTTTCTAGCCCTATCACCTACCATCAGAGGTCAAGTGACCTGTAGAACTCAAACAATTAACAAAGCCCAGCTGGCCACACTGTCCCAGTGTCCTCCAGGTCTTTAGAAGAAGTCACATGCACTTGCCTCAAAATAAATATTCTTCTGCAGAAACACTGCCTTTAAGTTGTGTAATAATTATTACATACTCTGATTTTTCTTCTCTATATATAAAACTTGATGCAGGTAGAAAGTGGTTTCAAACTTAGACCTCTTCCCCTTCTTATGGGGAAGAAGCAAACAATGCATTAGGGACCTCCCTGGTGGTCAAGTGGTTAAGAATTCACCTGCCAATGCAATAGACTCAGATGGGTTCAATCCCTGGTCCAGGAAGATCCCACATGCCACAGGACAACCAAGCTCTTTCACCACAATTACTGAGCTTGTGCTCTAGAGGCCATGTTCTGAAGAGAAGCCATCACAGTCAGAAGCCCACTCATCACAACTAGAGAAAACCCACATGCAGCAATGAAGACCTAGCACAGTCAAAAATCAATTTTAAAAGATATCTTAGACCACAAAATCCCTATACTGGGTCTCTTAGGGTCCTTCCAGCCAAATTTTAGAACACACAGGGCAGCTAACTACCAGAAAAAACTCTTTCTCATCACAGCTTAACAGTATACCCTGGGACTTACTGCCCTTAGGAACAGGTTAAGAGCTACAGTTTAGAAGGGAATTCACCAAAGTCCGTGATACTTTGATGATGAACTTTTCTATGATTATAAAATATGTAAGGGTTTCATCATTGGCTTCCTTCAGAACATAAAGTCTCCAGCCTGCAATTTCAGGAACAAGTGTTTCCCAAGCACGCCAGGCCTCCCTGTCCATCACTAACTCCCGGAGTTCACTCAGACTCACATCCATCGAGTCAGTGATGCCATCCAGCCATCTCATCCTCTGTCGTCCCCTTCTCCTCCTGCCCCCAATCCCTCCCAGCATCAGAGTCTTTTCCAATGAGTCAACTCTTCGCGTGAGGAGGCCAAAGTACTGGAGTTTCAGCTTCAGCATCACTCCCTCCAAAGAAATCCCAGGGCTGATCTCCTTCAGAATGGACTGGTTGGATCTCCTTGCAGTCCAAGGGACTCTCAAGAGTCTTCTCCAACACCACAGTTCAAAAGCATCAATTATTTGGCGCTCAGCCTTCTTCACTGTCCAACTCTCACATCCATACATGACCACAGGAAAAACCATAGCCTTGACTAGACGGACCTTTGTTGGCAAAGTAATGTCTCTGCTTTTGAATATGCTATCTAGGTTGGTCATAACTTTCCTTCCAAGGAGTAAGCGTCTTTTAATTTCATGGCTGCAGTCACCATCTGCAGTGATTTTGGAGCCCCAAAAAATAAAGTCTGACACTGTTTCCACTGTTTCCCCATCTATTTGCCATGAAGTGATGGGATCAGATGCCATGATCTTAGTTTTCTGAATGTTGAGCTTTAAGCCAACTTTTTCACTTTCCACTTTCACTTTCATCAAGAGGCTCTTTAGTTCCTCTTCACTTTCTGCCATAAGGGTGGTGTCATCTGCATATCTGAGGTTATTGATATTTCTCCCAGCAATCTTGATTCCAGCTTGTGTTTCTTCCAGTCCAGCATTTCTCATGATGTACTCTGCATAGAAGTTAAATAAGCAGGGTGATAATATACAGCCTTGACAGACTCCTTTTCCTATTTGGAACCAGTCTGTTGTTCCATGTCCAGTTCTAACTGTTGCTTCCTGACTTGCATACAGATTTCTCAAGAGGCAGGTCAGGTGGTCTGGTATTCCCATCTCTTGAAGAATTTTCCACAGTTTATTCTGATCCACACAGTCAAAGGCTTTGGCATAGTCAATAAAGCAGAAAGAAATGTTTTTCTGGAACTCTCTTGGTTTTTCCATGATCCAGTGGATGTTGGCAATTTGGTCTCTGGTTCCTCTGCCTTTTCTAAAACCAGCTTGAACATCAGGAAGTTCACAGTTCATGTATTGCTGAAGCCTGGCTTGGAGAATTTTGAGCATTACTTTACTAGCATGTGAGATGAGTCCAATTGTGCGGTAGTTTGAGCATTCTTTGGCATTGAATTCTTTGGGATTGGAATGAAAACTGACCCTTTTCCAGTCCTGTGGCCACTGCTGAGTTTTCCAAATTTGCTGGCATATTAAGTGCAGCACTTTCACAGCATCATCTTTCAGGATTTGAAATAGCTCAACTGGAATTCCATCACCTCCACTAGCTTTGTTCATAGTGATGCTTTCTAAGGCCCACTTGACTTCACATTCCAGGATGTCTGGCTCTAGGTGAGTGATCACACCGTCATGATTATCTGGGTCGTGAAGATCTTTTTTGTACAGTTCTTCTGTGTATTCTTGCCACCTTTTCTTAATATCTTCTGCTTCTGTTAGGTCCATACCATCTCTGTCCTTTATCGAGCCCATCTTTGCATGAAATGTCCCCTTGGTATCTCTAATTTTCTTGAAGAGATCTCTAGTCTTTCCCATTCTGTTGTTTTCCTCTATTTCTTTGCATTGATCACTGAGGAAGGCTTTCTTATCTCTTCTTGCTATTCTTTGAAACTCTGCATTCAGATGCTTATATCTTTCCTTTTCTCCTTTGCTTTTCACTTCTCTTCTTTTTGCAGCTATTTATAAGGCCTCCTCAGAGGCCATTTTGCTTTTTTGCATTTCTTTTCCATGGGAATGGCTTGATCCCTGTCTCCTGTACAATGTCACAAACCTCATTCCATAGTTCATCAGGCACTCTTATCTATCAGACCTAGGCCCTTAAATCTATTTCTCACTTCCACTGTATAATCATAAGGGATTTGAATTAGGTCATACCTGAATGGTCTAGTGGTTTCCCTGCTTTCTTCAATTTAAGTCTGAATTTGGCAATAAGGTGTTCATGATCTGAGCCACAGTCAGCTCCTGGTCTTGTTTTTGTTGACTGTACAGAGCTTCTCCATCTTTGGCTACAAAGAATATAATCAATCTGATTTCAATGTTGACCATCTGATGATGTCCATGTGTAGAGTCTTCTCTTGTGTTTTTGGAAGAGGGTGTTTGTTATGACCAATGCATTTTCTTGGCAAAACTCTATTAGTCTTTGCCCTGCTTCGTTCCGTATTCCAAGACCAAATTTGCCTTTTACTCCAGGTGTTTCTTGACTTCCTACTTTTGCATTTCAGTCCCCTATAATGAAAAAGACATCTTTTTTGGGTGTTAGTTCTAAACGGTCTTGTAGGTCTTCATAGAACCGTTCAACTTCAGCTTCTTCAGCATTACCGGTTGGGGCATAGGCTTGGATTACTGTGATATTGAATGGTTTGCCTTGGAAACGAACAGAGATCATTCTGTCGTTTTTGAGATTGCATCCAAGTACTGCATTTCAGAGTCTTTTGTTGACCATGATGGCTACTCCATTTCTTCTGAGGGATTCCTGCCCACAGTAGTAGATATAATGGTCATCTGAGTTAAATTCACTCATTCCAGTCCATTTTAGTTCGCTGATTCCTAGAATGTTGACATTCACTCTTGCCATCTCTTGTTTGACCACTTCCAATTTGCCTTGATTCATGGACCTGACATTCCAGGTTCCTATACAATATTTCTATACAGTAGGTATGTATTATTTTACCTGATGAGTTCATATTTAAGGGTCTGCTTTTCTTTTCTTTCTTTCTTACCCTGCTTGGTCTTCATTGCTGCATGCGGGCTTTCTCTAATTGTGTGGTCTGGGCTCCTCATTGCAGTGGCTTCTTTTGTTGCTCAGGGGGCTCAGTAGTTGTGACCCTCCGGCTCAGTGGCCCAGAGGCCTGTGGGATCTTCCTGAGCTTGGGATCAAACGTGTTACCTGCATTGGCAAGACGACTCTTAACCACTGGACCACGAGGGACTGCCTCTGCTTTTTTAAGAAGAAGCACAGTTCCATGAGTTGCCACACAGGCTTACATCAAGCCTTGACCCCTGGAGGACATAAGGCTTCCTTGCTCCAGTCTGCTCTGGTGTGGGCCACTGTCTCATCTGTACTTGCTCCACCTTGAAACAGAATCAAGAATCCCATTGCAGAAGGAACCCCAGAAGACAGCAGAGGCGATCCCAGGCCAGGAAATAGTTCTGTCACAGATCAAAAGTGCCAGAAGGTTGCAGGTCCCATCCCATCTTCCGTAGCTCATCACTTAGGCGTAAGGCGCGGGTATTGGGATCTGTCCAACCAGGAGGCCTCTGAGGCCGGTGGGCGGGGCGATGCGCCTCAAGAGCTAAGACTTCCTTCATCCTTACCTGGGCTCCCCGGTAGTGTGTTCCCTACCCTTCTGTGTTCACGCTAGCCCTTCGGTGTCCGTTGCACTGACCAGCACTGGTCGTTGGAGATGAAGGAAGGACGCAGAAAGGTCCAGAACACGTCACAATGGTGAGAGAGCTCCCTGGGGTTGCGGAGACCCGCCGAAGGCTCTGTTCTCCCGGATTGGCGGGACCGGCCTCCTGGTGGACAACTCGGAAGTCTGTGGAGTTGACTCTAATAAGAAAGCCTGGAGGTTCCAGCTTTTTGAACTACTGTTTGCTGGGGAGATTTTCCTGTGCCATATGTGGTGGTGTCAAACGTCGGTTCTCTATTCGGAGGATCCGAGTTGGCTGTTTCTGAGTTGGGAGCAGGAGTATGAGAACGGAGCTCTCCTTCCAGCGGTCCTGGGTTGATGTCTGAGCTGGAACCTATCTGTGTTTAGGGTGAAGGTGTGACTGAGGTTGGTTTTACCCAGACATTAGAGCTGGAGGGAAGACCGGGGGCTAGGAGGATGAGTGTACCCTGTGAATGAGGTGAGCCCAAAAGGTAGTTACTACCTTGGAGCTTTCAATGGTGGTTCAGGGAGTAAAGAATATGCCTGCAATGCAGCAGACACAGGAGCAACGGATTCAATCCCTGGGTCAGGACGATCCCCTGGAGAAGGTCATGGCAACCCACTCTATTAATCTTGCCTGGAGAATCCCATGGACAGAGGAGCCTGGTGGGCTGCAGTCCATGAGGTCTCAAAGAATCAGACATGACTGAAGCGACTGAAGAAGCAAGCACACACACACCCTGTTTTTGGTTAGAGGCCAAGTTGTGTCTGACTCTTTTGTGACCCAATGGACTGTGGCCTGCCAGGCTGCTTTGTCCATGGGATTTCCCAGGTAAGAATACTGCATAGAGAGCAGTTATTTCTGACAGAAAGGAGAAGAGACAGGAAAAGGTAGCCAGTAGGTGGTGAGATTCCAGAAGACTCACCAAAAGTTCTAAGTAATTCTGGGTTGTTGGCCCTGCATCTATTGCAACAAAGATCCTTGCCCCCTGGCTAATGGTGGACCAACAGCCACAGCAGAGACATCACTTTGCCTACAAAACTCCATATAGTCAAAGCTATGGTTTTTCCAGTAGTTAGGTACAGATGTGCGAGTTGGACCATAAAGAAGGCTGAGTGCCAAAGAAGTGATACTTTTAAATTGTGGTGCTGTAGAAGACTCTTGAGAGTCCCTTGGATTGCAAGGAGATCAAACTAGTCAATCCTAAAGGAAATCAACCCTGAATATTCATTGAAGGACTGATTCTGAAGCTGCAACTTCAATACTTTGCCCAGATACGAAGAGCTGACCCACTGGAAAAGACCCTGATGCTTGGAAAGATTGAAAGCTAAAACAGAAGGAGGTGGCAGAGGATGAGTTGGTTGGATGGCATCATCAACTCAGTGGATGAGTTTGAGCACTATCTCTGGGAGATAGAGAAGAACAGAGAAACCTGGCATGCTGCAGTCCATGGGGTTGCAGAGCTGGACACAACTTAGCATTGAACAACAAAACTGTAATTATCTCTATGTGTTAATGCAACCAAACTTGGGTCCACTTGCCCAGTGGGCAGTAAAGCCAGTCTACTGACACTGATGTGGTGAAGGGAAGTGCAGCGTGTATTGCAGGGCACCAAGCCAGGCATCCATGTAGCTAGTGCTTCATGGGCCCAGATGCTCTGAAAGATTCTGAGAAAGGTTTTTAAAGACAAGGTGAGGGAAGGGGTTGTGGGATATGTGATCAGTTCGTAGACATTCTTCTGATTGGTTGGTGGTGATGTAATCTTGAATTAACATCATCAAACTTCTGTTTCCAACCAGTCTGGGGTCTACCTGTTTGTGGCCAGTATAGAGTTAACTTTTTGGGGGGTAAGGGGAAGGGGGGCTCTTCTCAGTCTTAGTTCCTGCATAGAATTTTCTCTACTTGTAGCAAGCAGGGGGCTGCTCTCTAGTTGTGGTTTGTGGGTTTCTCATTGCTGTGGCTTCTCTTGTGTAGGAGGGGCTCTAGGTCACGAAGGAGTCAGAAGTTGTAACACATGGGCTCAGTAGTTGCAATTCCTGAGCTCTAGAGCATAGGCTCAGTAGTTGTGGCCCACAGGCTTAGTTGCTCTCAGTCATGTAGGATATTCCAGGATCAGGAACTGAACCTGAATCTTCTGCATTTGCTGCTACTGCTAAGTCGCTTCAGTCGTGTCCGACTCTTTGCGACCCCATAGATGGCAGCCCACCAGGCTTCCCCATCCCTGGGATTCTCCAGGCAAGAACACTGGAGTGGGTTGCCATTTCCTTCTCCAATGCATGAAAGTGAAAAGTGAAAGTGAAGTGGCTAAGTCGTGTCCAACTCTAGCGACCCCTTGGACCGCAGCCTACCAGGCTCCTCCGTCCACGGGATTTTCTAGGCAAAAGTACTGGAGTGGGGTGCCATTGGCGAATTCTTTACCACTGAGCCACCAGAAAGCCTCTAGAGTTAACTCCTTCCATTATGATTTATTATTCCATATTACTTTGTCTTACTTAACTGTTTTCCTTTCTTTCTGCATTTGCTCACATCTCTGATTAAATTTGCTCCAAGACACAAAGGGACCAGGAGGCTAAAGTTTTTCTATAGACAAGAGCAGGTAGATGTGGGTGTCTGTTCCCAAAAGGCCCAATAGGGTCTTGCTTGGTTACTCATATTCTGGGTTCTCTAAAAAATAGAGGCCTCCCATAAGCACTGGTTGTATGGCCCTCCACTGAGGTGCCTATTATAGTCCTGGTCCTGGAAATAGCACCCCAGCAACTCTGCTCCCCTACTCACACTGATTTGTGGTATGATGAACCCAAAACTTGGCCCTCTGGCTTATACCTCCCTTGGAGAGAAGACATTTCTTTCTTCGATCCTTTAAAGAATGCTGTGGTGCTAGAGGAGCCACCCTCCTCCAACACTTTGGTTCCCTTGTAGTTGCTTGGGATGAACTGATTGCACAGCTCAGGGAAGTGCCTAGACTAAGGATGACTGCACCCTGGTGCCTGGTGGAGCTCAGTGGAGACTTGCCGGCCTTCATCCTTTAATGGGAACAGCCTTCATGCAGAACCAAACCCAAGGGGTCACCACATCTAACTAAACATCAGGCATCATCAGGATGAGTTGTACAGATCTGTCTTCATCTTTTTTTTTTTTTTTTGCAGCTGCACCACACAGCTTACAGGATCTTAATTCCCTAACCAAGGATTGAAGCTGGGGCTCAGTCATGGAATGCAGTTGATTAACCCTCAATCTCTCTCCTATTAATTCCAGTAGCTATCTCTGTCGTTGTGATTTTTTTCAGATGTTTCACAAGGATAACCAATCGTGTTATACAAACAAATGTTACAGATTTGGCTACAAGTGTCATTAAGATGTTCATTCTCAAGAAATGAAAGTTCCCTCTGTTAGTAGTTTGTATTCATAAATGGATGTTGAATTTTAGCAAATCCTTTTCATTTTCCCCTCTGTTCCTTTCTGATATTTATACTTTTTGTCTTACTTCTTAGTTATCTTGACTAGATCTTTATCAATATTATTAATCTTGTCAAAGAGCCCAAGTTAATTTTTTTTCCTAATTTTTGTTTTTTATAGTCTGCTTACTTTGCATTTTATATGCTCTTTTTTTTTTTTATCATTTCTTAAGGTACATGCCTTTATATTATTGTTTATACATCTTAGCGTTTTCACAGTATATTTGTTTCATGGCATAAATTTCCCTCTAGGCGCTGTTTTTGCTGCATCTCACATTCTTTGAAACATTGTGGTCTCATTTATTTCAAAATAAATTTAATTTTTCTTGAGACTTCTTTGAATCTTATATATTATTTCAAAGCGTGTTGTTGAATCTCCATGTGTTGAGGGGTTTACCAATTCTCTTGCTGCTGTTGATATCTATTACTTTTTTATCGTTATATTGTTTATATCTAGATAAATGTCTTTGTGGTCTTAAGAGCATAGCTTGCATGATTTTTGTGTTTTCAGATTTGTTAAGGTATGTTTTATGTCCCAGAATGTATTCTGTTTTGGTGAATGTTCCATGTAAACTTAGGAATGTGTATTCTGCCCTTGTTGCATAAAGCATTCCATAAATTACAATTAAATCAAATTGTTTTATAGTGTTTCTTCAGTTCAGCTCTGCCCTTCCTGATTTTCTGCCTGATGAAATTTATAGCTTTTGATAAAAGGGTGGTGATGTATGACTGTAATAATGGATTTGTGTATTTCTCCTTGCATTCTTGCAGACCTTGCTTTATTTACTTTGCCCCTTTGTTGTTCTGAGTGCAAACATGAAGGATTCATTTGCCTTCTTGGAGAATGGAGCTTATTGTCATTTTGTAAAGCTGCTTTTTATCTCTGAGGATTCCTTGGTCTGAAATCTACATTGTCTGAAATTCTTAACTAGTTCCACCTTTCTTTTCATTAGTTTTGGCATGGTGCATTTTTCTCTGTCCCTTTAGCTTTCATCTACCTGTGTGTTCCTATTTAAAATTTTTCTTTTTATACAACATACAGTTACAATTTTTAACACCTGATATTACTATGTTTGTCTTTCATTTGTTTTGAGACCATTGATGATAGAAGTGCTGATTAATACAGTTGGGTTAATATCTACCACACCTTCTACTGTTTCTGTTTGTTGTCCTGGCTCTTTCTTTCATCTGCTTCCCCACCCACCCCGCCCCCCAACCCCCCCAAGCCCCGCCACCTTTTTCTACCTTCTCTGGCTTTATTGACCATTTTACCTGGTTCTTCATTTTATCCTCTTTTAGGCTATCGATTACATATTTTTCTTTTTTTAATTACATTTTTTAAAAACTTTTTTAGTGGTTGACCTTGGGCTCTCCATTTAGAACTCACCCACATCCTCTGTCAAGTAACACCTGACTTCTTCAGTGGTTGTACAGGTACCTCATACCAAACTATTCTCAATTCTCCCATCATATTTCACATCCACAAGGTTTTCATTAACAATGTCAATGTTGCTAATACTATTTTACATATTGTCATCTATTATATATGACAATATAAAAATTGTCTCTTTCTCTTCTAATCCACTTTCATCATTTGTATTCTTTCTTATGAATTTTGAACATTGCTTACAAAGCAGGTTGACTAATGACAAATACCCTGAATTTTTGTCTCAGAAAGTTTTTACTTCTTTATTTTTTAAAAGTAATAGTGCTTGATGTAGAATCTTATACAATTTTTTTTAATTTACTTATTTCTGGCTGCCTTGGGTCTTTGTTGCTGTGTGCTGGCTTTTTCTAGTTGAGTCGAGCGGGGACTACTCTCTAGTTGCAGTGCTCAGGCTTCTCATTGAGGTGGCTTCTCTTATGGCAAAGCACAGGCTCTAGGGCACAAGGGCTTAGTTGCCCTGAGGCATGTGGGATCTTCTGGACCAGGGATCAAACTGTGTCCCCTGCATTGGCAGGCAGATTCTTAACCATTGGACCACCAGGGACGTCCCCTCCCCTCTAGATTCTTAAAATATACTCTTTGCCTTTGATTTTTCACTAGTTTGTATATCATATACTTTGGTCTCCATTAAAGGTGTTTTCATGTTTAGTGTTCACTGAGCTTCATGGGTCTACCATTGTTGTCTCTGGCTCATTTTAGGAAAATCTCAGTGATTGTTGGTTATACCTCTGTTTCTTTTGCTTCAGTTACTTTCATTATATGTATTTTAAATCTCGTGTTTAAAAAGGATATGCTAAGGTTTCTGGATATTTTTCTTCTGTTTTTGCATTCGCTGGTGTAACTTTTTTTTCCCCCCCAGCACAGACCTTAACAGAATATTTGTGGCATATTTGAGAAGCATCTCTATTTTCTCTTTCCTAGTTTTGGAGATACTAGTTTGCCCTTTGAAGTCACCAGTCTCATGGTTCTAGGAAGACTTTACTTCAAATTTTTTCATTCTCTTCTCAGGAGATTGGGAATCACCACTTCTAACGTCATAAACTCCAGGCTGGAAGTTGGCCAGGCAGCAGCTAGGGTGTCTACTCAAGAAATACTAGGTCCTGCAATTGCAGAATGGAGACTTTATGTTGTTTTGGAGGCATCCACTGATGAAACCTTTAAATGGACAAATTCACCATCAGTGCACATGGACTTAAGTGAACACGCTTGCTATCTGTAGCTCTTATTATCCTTTCCTCAAGGGGACAGGGTTTGACCAGAAAGAGCTATTCTGGCTATTATCTCAGTGTGGGCTCTATAGTTTGGCTGGAAGAAGCTCTGAGACACACAAATAGAGGGCTTTTGTGGTCTCAGTTGTTATTCCTTTTTCTTCAGGTCTGAGCTCTAAGTTTAGAATAACTTCCCAGCTGCATGAAATTATGGAGAGAGAGGAAAGGGAAGAACACAGTCTGTGATCTTTATTAGACAACTTAAAAGCAAGGCTTCCCCACAAGAAGATTTACATTTAGTCAGGAACATTAGATTACTTCTGAAGGCCTGGAGGACTTTGGGACTGTGTGGCCAGGTGGGCTTTGGTAAAAATTTGATTTCTACAGGCCTCCTGGGTGCCCATGTTTGGTTTACTTCTACAGACATTAAAGAGCCAAGCCAAGGCACCTGAACTAGCTTGCCATATTCTCCTTAGAAAGTACCTTTGAGTAATAAACCTTTTTCTGTTGATGCACCTGACATCAGTGTTGACATCTGATCCCACTGGGTAATAATAAAACAGAAGGTAATGCACAGATAATGTGACATTATCTTCTGTGACAAACAGGTATTCAGCATAGGATATTTTAGAACACGAGGAAAGATATCCAAGTATGATGAGAGAAGAAAAACTCAGAAACCACCAACATGATCACAAGCAGAGGAATGAATAGTGAAAATGATAAACAGTCTTAAAAAGAAGGAAAAAAAAAAAAAAAGAACACAACAACAACTGAGTGGATAGTTTCTGCTCCAATATGTAAAGAGCTCTGGGTGATCATTTGTTATCTTCACAACAATAAAAAAAAGTTGAAAAACCTGAAAAGCAAGACCTGTTCTTAGATTCATGAGAGATTTGAGTACATGGCCAACAATGCTTCCCAAACCAGAGACAGACATAGAATTGTCAATTACCTGGAGGTGAAACAGCTAGGGCCAGTAAACCTCAGGGAACATTTAAATTGGTAACTTGAATTTGTTGGAGATACAGATTGGACCAGCTTGAGATTTAAAACCTTTTGAGAATTCAGTCTCAGGGAACCCCTCAAATTTATGAATTTTTCATTCAGGAGACCAACCAGGGCTGAATGATGGAAAAACATGTCTCTTTGTTCACGCAGGAATCAGGGAAACCATTTTGATAAGCACTCAAAGTATTCTATTTCCTGGTTTTTGTTTTCTATGTGGACCATTTTTTTAAAGTCTTTATTAAATATTTGCAATATTGCTTCTGTTATTTTTTTATGTTCTGGTTTTGGCTGTGAGAGATATGGGATCTTAGTTCCCCAATCTGGAATAGAACCTGCACCCCAGCATTGGAAGTCAAAGTCTTAACCACTGGACCATCAGGGAAGTCTGTTCTGTTCCCTTTAATTCAGGCTTTCTCTTGGAACTAACTTTCCAAAACTTTATTTGAAATGGGACAGAGCAGTCAGACAACTCCCTGACCCTTCAGGTGTCACCCGTGACAAACGGGAAAGAATGAATACAAAGAACCTGTTAGGAGGCTCATAGTCCAGGGATTCTGTCCTGCCAAAATATTACAGGTGTAATCATTAGAGAACATTTTTCTACACCAGTACCATCCTATCGTATAAACAGAGCTCAGTATAAAAAGAGTGGATTAAAGCAGAGTTTTAAGACACAGACTACTAAAGATTGAGTTTCTAGATATACCCAAACACAGCAGATACACAAGGACACTTGGAGACAACATAAGGACTAGTAAAACAGGAACTTATAAACATCTATATTAGGAAAGAGACCAAATTAACAGCCTAAATTTACACCTCAAAGAACTAGAAAAAGAACAAGAAGTATAAAATGAGAGTGTCTTTAAAATTACAAAGCATGGTGAAAAGAAATTAAAACAAGTGTAAATAAACGGGAAAACATCCCAATTTCATGGTTTAGGGAAGTTAATATAGTTGCACTGGCACTATTCCACAAAAGGATATGAAGATTCAATGTAATACCTATCATAATGCCAGCTAACATCTTTGTAAGAAATTGGCAAGTGGCAAGCTGATTCATAGTTTTATATGAGTGGGGAAATGCCACGGGGGGATTAAAGGCTCAAAGCTAGCAAACGCCAACTATTAAAATGGAGCCAGACTATTACAGGTGGTGGAGTCACCTTTAGTGTCTGTGTTTCTAAACAAGGGTCCCAATTTGGACTGATCTGACAGATTTAAGACCCTGACGCCTATAAGGACATAAAACCCTATTATTTCAGGGTCGCCCGATATAGGCCGTCCTCGTGTGCTGTCCTTACTTGATTCATTTGGAAATTCAACCTGTGTTTCCCTGTGCCTCGGAGTTCAGAAAGAACTAGACGAAGACGTGTACTCAGGCAGCTCTCAGCTAGGAAGTTCCGCTTTAATGCAAATATCCGTTGCCGGGTTAGGACGCCGCCCGCCAACAGAGGCTGGTTCAGCAGACACCCAACCTCCTGCCCTGTTGTCACTCAAGCGTGGGGCGTGGCCTCTCAAACAGTCCAATCAAGAGCCCCGCTGGGTAAGGTGGGTTGGGGAGACGTGCCATAGCGGCGCAGAAGTCCCCCCTCACTCCAGATCTTGAGTCGCTGATGACATCTGCTTTGCCGCACTGTTTCTCGCGCTGTGATTTGCAGTGGTCGTGGGAGTCATAGGAGGGACTCGAGAAAACCTAGCAATGGTGAGTGGGCTGCCCCGAGATGTGGAGTCGGGGTGGAGGGTCTGGTCGGAACCGGTCGTGGCGGAACTCGGGTCTGCGGATGCCATGCGTGGATGTCGCCGCTCGGACTTCTGTCCCCTTTATCAATCAGCGTGGATGCGGGGCCGGCAACTGGGCCCCCAGGCGTCGAGTCCTCTCACAGGGCTCACGGGGACTTGGCCCTTGAGCCCGCAGTCCCTCTGAGCAGCTCAGCGCCCGCAGCCCGGCGTCTTCCTCAGATTGTGAGGTTTCCACAAGGGAGGGTCATCAGGGAACAGTCGTGACTGCGTCTGCAGGGATTGTACGCGGGAGGAACAGTGCTCTGTGGAGTTCATCGTCTCTGGCTTCCCCTCTGAGGGCGAGGGACTCGTTTTCTTCAGAGTTTTACAAGTGGTTTTGTTTTTAGAGCGGGGTCTCAAATCCACAGCTCTGCATCACCCCAACTTCCGTCCCCAGCCTAGCTCTGGCAATAAACCCTGAATTTCCAGGTCCTTCCTTTCATTCCCAGAGCCAGCTTCACCTTTCGGATTCACAGCATCATTATAACTCTGCGGTGCATTTCAAAGAGACCCAGTATTTTAACAACGTTTATCCTTTTCCCACAGAGCCATGGATGGCTCTTAAAGACTTTTTTTTTTTTTCATCTGTGGATATTTTATATGAGTAGAAAGCCGAGGAACCACATGGAATCACGTACATTGTATGAAAACCTTTTGCCTCTCCCCGCAAAAGGACACATGCATCCTGTGGGAAGTCTTTAGGGTGGAGTTTATTCCTTGGAAACTTCCACAACATTCTCATCTGTCAACACTGTCTCTCCCGAGGTTTGTCACCTTGAACAGATTTATTAAGTCTGTTTTCCAAGAAAGGAAAAACATATTTAATCAATACAGCTGTAAAGACAGTATAAAATAGTTTAAACAGGCAAGAAAGACGTGACTCTGAGACAAAATAGAATATTTTTGTATTAATTCCATTTGTTAAGAATTTTGCTTTCACTCTTTCTTTCCCTGAACGTGTATAGTAAGTTTCTGAGGCCTGTGCTTACTTCTGGATGTTTTCAAATGAAACTGCAGGGCTTAGACCAAAAGTGTTCAAGTATAATTATTTACAGATGAATTTCTTGCCACAGAAATAGTAATTAACTGACATGTTTTATTCTGGATGGAATAGATATTTGGGGGTTTCTGCTTGAACTACTTGTGTGCCTTACTATTTTCCTTCCTCCTTCACACATAAACACTGGGTTTAGTTCAGTTCAGTTCAGTTGCTCAGTCGTGTCTGACTCTTTGCAACCCCATGAACCACAGCACACCAGGCCTCCCTGTCCATCACCAACTCCCAGAGTCCACCCAAACCCAAGTCCATTTAGTTGGTTATGCCATCCAACCATCTCATCCTCTGTCATCCCCTTCTCCTCCTGCCCTCAATCTTTCCCAGCATCAGGGTCTTTTCCAATGAGTCAGTTCTTTGCATCAGGTGGCCAAAGTATTGGAGTTTCAGCTTCAACATCAGTCCTTCCAATGAACACCCAGGACTGATCTCCTTTAGGATGGACTGGTTGGATTTCCTTGCAGTCCAAGGGACTCTCAAGAGTCTTCTCCAACACCACAGTTCAAAAGCATCAATTCTTTGGTGCTCAGCTTTCTTTATAGTCCAACTCTCACATTCATACATGACCATTGGAAAAACCATAGCCTTGACTAGATGGACCTTTCTTGGTAAAGTAATGTCTCTCCATTTTAATATACTGTCTATGTTGGTCATAACTTTCCTCCCAAGTGGTAGGCGTCTTTTAATTTCATGGCTGCAATCAGCATCTGCAGTGATTTTGGAGCCCAGAAAAATAAAGTCAGCCACTGTTTCCACTGTTTCCCCATCTATCTGCCATGAAGTGATGGGACTGGATGCCATGATCTTAGTTTTCTGAATGTTGAGCTTTAAGCTAACTTTTTCACTCTCTTTAACTTTCATCAAGAGGCTCTTTAGTTCTTCTTTACTTTCTGCCATAAGGGTGGTATCATCTGCATATATGAGGTTATTGATATTTCTCCTGGCAATCTTGATTCCAGCTTGTGCTTCATCCAGCCCAGCGTTTCTCATGATGTACTCTGCATAGAAGTTAAATAAGCAGGGTGACAATATACAGCCTTGACGTACTCCTTTTCCTATTTGGAACCAGTTTGTTGTTCCATGTCCAGTTCTAACTGTTGCTTCCTGACCTGCATACAGATTTCTCAAGAGACAAGTCAGGTGATCTGGTATTCCCATCTCTTTCAGAATTTCCCACAGTTTCTTGTGATCCACAGTCAAAGGCTTTGGCACAGTCAATAAAGCAGAAATAGATGTTTTTCTGCAACTCTCTTTTTCGATGATCCAGCGGATGTTGGCAATTTGATCTCTGGTTCCTCTGCCTTTTCTAAAACCAGCTTGAACATCTGGAAGTTCACGGTTCACATATTGCTGAAGCCTGGCTTGGAGAATTTTGAGCATTACTTTACTAGCATGTGAGATGAGTGCAATTGTGCGGTAGTTTGAGCATTCTTTGGCATTGCTTTTCTCTGGGATTGGAATGAAAACTGACCTTTTCCAGTCCTGTGGCCACTGCTGAGTTTTCCAAATTTGCTGGCATATTAAGTGCAGCACTTTGACAGCACCATCTTTCAGGATTTGAAATAGCTCAACTGGAATTCCATCACCTCCACTAGCTTTGTTCGTAGGGATGCTTTCTAAGGCCCACTTGACTTCACATTCTAGGATGTCTGGCTCTAGGTGAGTGATCACACCATCATGATTATCTTGGTCTTGAAGATCTTTTTTGTATAGTTCTGTATATTCTTGCTACCTCTTCTTAATATCTTCCGCTTCTGTTAGGTCCCTACCATTTCACTCCTTTATTGTGCCCATCTTTGCATGAAATGTTTCCTTGGTATCTCTAATTTTCTTGAAGAGATCTCTAGTCTTTCCCATTCTGTTGTTTTCCTCTATTTCTTTGCACTGATCGCTGAGGAAGGCTTTCTTATCTCTCCTTACTATTCTTTGGAACTCTGCATTCAGATGCTTATATCTTTCCTTTTCTCCTTTGCTTTTTGCTTCCCTTCTTTTCACAGACAGCCATTTTGCTTTTTTGCATTTCTTTTTCTTCGGGATGGTCTTGATTTCCGTCTCCTATACAATGTCACTAACCTACATCCATAGTTCATCAGGCACTCTGTCTATCAGATCTAGGCCCTTAAATCTATTTCTCACTTCCATGTATAGTCATAAGGGATTTGATTTAGGTCATACCTGAATGGTCTAGTGGTTTTCTCCACTTTCTTCAATTTCAGTCTGAATTTGGCAATAAGGAGTTCATGATCCTAGCCGCAGTCAGCTCCCGATCTTGTTTTTGCTGCTGTATAGAGCTTCTCCATCTTTGGCTGCAAAGAATATAATCAATCTGATTTTGGTGTTGACCATCTGGTGATATCCATGTGTAGAGTCTTCTCTTGTATGGTTGGAAGAGGGTGTTTGCTATGACCAGTGTGTTCTCTTGGCAGAACTCTATTAGCCTTTGCCCTGCTTCATTCTGTACTCCAAGGCCAAATTTGCCTGTTATTCCAGGTGTTTCTTGACCTCCTACTTTTGCATTCCAGTCCCCTATAATGAAAAGGACATCTTTTTTGGGTGTTAGTTCTAGAAGGTCTTGTAGGTCTTCATAGACCTGTTCAACTTCAGCTTCTGCAGCATTACTGGTTGGGGCATAGACTTGGATTACCATGATATTGAATGGTTTGCCTTTGCTCAAAAGCTAGCTCGTGTCATTTAAAATCTCAGTGATCCAAAGGAAGTCCAGGGAGAGTAGAGGTCTGCAGTCAGTGAGCCTCTCTAAGGCCCCCATGAGGCTGCAAGGGGAAGTACTCCAAGACCCAGTTACTTCTTCCTGGGAAGCCTCCTCTTACAGGTGTCCTACATACTCACACGCATCACAGAAGGAGCCTTTATAGTAAGAGATGTAGAGCTTTGGAAAGCTGAGGGTGCACCTTTATGTAAGAGTGGGGATGATGACTTTTTTGAGGTTGTTTTGGTTCCATAAGCCTAGACTTTTTTTTTTTTTTTTACTTATTTATTTGGCTGCTCCGGGTCTTAGTTGCTGTAGGCAGATCTTTGATCTCCGTTCCAGCAGGCAGGATCTTTACTTGTAGCATGTGGGATCTAGTTCCCTGACCAGGGATTGAACCCAGGCCCCCTGCAGTACGAGTGTGGAGTCTTAGCCACTGAACCACCAGGAAAGTCCTAGACATTTTTAGACATGGTGTTTGAGTTTTGCATCCACAGAGTAGGTGCAGTTAGTATAATTTGTCCACAACAAATTTGCATGCTTACAGAAGAGGGGAGGGCATGTGGCACTCCCAGAGTTCATCACTATGACTGCTCACATGTACCCTGTCCTTCTTAACCAGGGATGACCCACTATAGGTGTTCCATCTCAACTCAAGAGTGTTTAGACCACAAGTCTGGAATATGTTCAACTTTCTGAAAGTGGATTTTTCTTCTGAATTGTAGGGAAGCAGGCTGCTTCCTGGTTTTTTTTTTTTTGATTTAATTTTTATATTATATTAGAATATAATTGATTTACAATGTTGTGTTAGTTTCAGGTGTACAGCCAAGTGATTCCATTATACATATACATATATCTACTGTTTTCCAGATTATTTTCCCATATTGGTGGTTACAGAATATTGAGTAGAGTTCCCTGTGCTATACAGTAGGTCATTGTTCGTTATCTTGTTTATCTATTTTGATTCCAGTATTTGAGTTTGTTTTCCTTTGGATTCTTTTGTCTTAAATATTGCAACCCTTTAACTAGTTTGCAGTAGCACTTGGGATTTTAAAATGTAAGTTGATTGAGAAAGATGATGTAAGGCAGAAAAATTGTGGAACCAAATAGAATTTTGATTCATTTAGACAAGAGAACCTCAAGATGTAAGATGGGTATATTTAAGTTCTCAGATGTTCTACTTTTAGATCAGTTTATATGTCGGTCTCTAGAGAACTTTGACATTTAAAAGGCTCTACTGTTTCTAAAGTAATGTTCAAAATTCTCCAAGCCAGGCTTCAGCAGTACGTGAACCGTGAACTTCCAGATGTTCAAGCTGGTTTTAGAAAAGGAAGAAGAACCAGAGATCAAATTGCCAGCATCCACTGGATCATTGAAAAAGAAAGAGAATTGCAGAAAAACATCTATTTCTGCTTTATTGACTATGCCAAAGCCTTTGACTGCGTGGATCACAATAAACTGTGGAAAATTCTGAAAGAGATGGGAATACCAGACCGCCTGACCTGCCTCTTGAGAAATATGTATGCAGGTCGGGAAGCAACAGTTAGAACTGGACATGGAACAACAGACGGGTTCCAAATAGGAAAAGGAGTACGTCAAGTCTGTATATTATCACCCTGCTTATTTAACTTCTATGCAGAGTACATCATGAGAAATGCTGGGCTGGAAGAAGCACAAGCTGGAATCAAGATTGCCGGGAGAAGTATCAATCACCTCAGATATGCAGATGACACCACCCTTATGGCAGAAAGTAAAGAAGAACTAAAGAGCCTCTCGATGAAAGTTAAAGAGGAGAGTGAAAAAGTTAGCTTAAAGCTCAACATTCAGAAAACTAAGATCATGGCATCCGGTCCCATCACTTCATGGCAAATAGATGGGGAAACAGTGGAAACAATGACAGACTTTGTTTTGGGGCACTCCAAAATCACTTCAGATGGTGATTGCACCCATGAAATTAAAAGATGCTTACTCCTTGAGAGGAAAGTTATGACCATCCTAGATAGCATATTAAAATGGAGAGACATTACTTTGCCAACAAAGGTCCATCTAGTCAAGGCTATGGTTTTTCCAATGGTCATGTATGAATGTGAGAGTTGGACTATAAAGAAAGCTGAGCACCAAAGAATTGATGCTTTTGAACTGTGGTGTTAGAGACTCTTGAGAGTCCCTTGAACTGCAAGGAGATCCAACCAGTCCATCCTAAAGGAGATCAGTCCTGGGTGTTCATTGGAAGGACTGATGTTGAAGCTGAAACTCCAATACTTTGGCCACCTGATGCAAAGAGCTGACTCATTGGAAAAGACCCTGATGCTGGGAAAGATTGAGGGCAGGAGGAGAAGGGGACGACAGAGAATGAGATGGTTGGATGGCATCACCAACTCAATGGACATGGGTTTAGTGGACTCTGGGAGTTGGTGATGGACAGGGAGGCCTGGTGTGCTGGGGTTCGTGGGGTCACAAAGAGTCGGACATGACTGAGCGACTGAACTGAACTGAACTATTTCTAAGATAAATGGATTCCTAATTTTTTTAAGGAAAAATATCGTATTTATTTAATTTTCGGCTTCACTGAGTCTGTGTTGCTGTGTATGGGCTTTCTCTACTTGTGGAGTGTTGGGGCTAGTCTCTAGTTTTAGTGCACAGGCTTCTCTTGTTGGGAAACACAGACTCTAGGGCATACACTCAGTAGTTGTCCTATATGGGCTTAGTTGCTCTGCAGCTTGTGGAATCTTCCTCAAGCAAGGATCAAACTCATGCCACCTGCATTGGCAGGCAGATTCTTAACCCCTGAACCACCAGAGGAGTCCCCAATATATTTTGAATAGTTTCTGGTTCTTGCTCTTTTAAATAATTACACATTCTTGATCTTCCAATTAGGCTTATCCTCAAAAGGATATTTTTCTTCCCTTTTTTTGTGTATCTTTTAATTATCTTAATTTTAATATATTTGAATTTGTCTCTGGCTTTGGGCTCATTCTTTTGCTTATATGACAATACTCTTTCTATTATCAATAAAATATTTACCTGTAACTTCTAACAGTGGCTTCGTTTTGTCTTCACATTTAAATCTTACAGTGAGCAGCCTATTGTCTATGGAATGGAGGGAAATATGCTGCATTTTTTCCAGTTGGATAACAGTTTGTCTCTTATGTAGGCAAACGTTCATGATATTTGTCACTGCTCTCCTGCTCTCTCCTTAATCAGCTCTCCACATATCTGGCCTATGGAAGACACTTTTCCTTTCCTTCGTTCTGTTTGTTTTTCTTTCTGTTAATACTTGTATCATTTGAATTACCATAGAGGTAGACCATCACATTTTTCCATAGGGGACTGTCCAGTTTTGGATATTGCTTCTTCCTGTTCAGTTTGGAGGAGTAGTCTTTATTAAGTCCCTAAAAACTGTCTCAGGGAGACTTCCCTGGTGGTTCAGTGGTTAAGAATCTGCCTGCTAAGGCAGGGGACACAGGTTCAGTCCCTGATCCAGAAAGATCCCACATGCCACAGGATAACTACTGAGCCTGGGCACCTGGAGCTTGTGCTCTGCAACAACAGAAGCCACCACAATGAGAAGCCCCTGCACCACAATGAAGAGTAGCCCCCCACTTGCCACAGCTAGAGAAAAGCACAAAGACCCTGTGCAGCCATAAATAAATAAAGTTGAAAAAATAACTGTCTTAGGTATTTAACATATTAATATATTTAGCTATTTAATAATTTAATATATCATCTGGGAGAGGTGACATCTGAGCAATGCTGAATTCTTTTTATGAACACGTGCTGTCACTGTACTTATTTCAGTCTACTTGACATCACCCAATAATTTTTTAAAAAATTTTAATGAAAATCACTACATATTTTGTAGTAGTCTTGTTTAGTATTGAATTAAATCTGGTGTGGAGAAAACCAGAAGTAAGCTCTCAAATGTTGTCTCTTGCTGTAATCACATAGAATGGGCTCAGTTCCAAATAAATTGTGAGTATACATGTGTATTGTGGTTTATCCAGTTTCCAGAGTTGTTTGAGGAGATGTGGGGTTGATCAGGTAGGCATCTTCTGATCAGTTTACCATATACCCTGTTTTTCACATAAACACATTAGACTTACAGAGGCATGTTTATCTATAAGGTTGTTGAGCTTACTCCCAAAACCACAGATCCTACTGAAAGACGAAATTTGTGAGCAAGCATTTCTAAGGATAAGCAGTCTTGGGCCTGCTAATGTTCACTGTGTCTTTTGCACACAATGTAGTTGGATTTGTTATGAGCAAGCACTGTTGTTCCAGTGAATAAAGAGTAATCAGGGCTACCTTTAGGCAGCTTCTCTTACTCCCTGGACACACAACAAGAGAGATGTTACTTCATTCATGTTACTCTACTTCAAGCATTGTCATGATAAATGGGAGCCTTTTTTCTGTATCCTCCTCATGGACATCAATGGATAATTGGTCTCTCTTAGAGACCAGCATTTAGGAAACTTTTGCCACTGGGGATTCCTATACATAGGATGGGCCATCAAGCTGCTGTGTCCCATGGGGGAGCTCAGAAATAAGAGAAGGTGGAAGGACAGCCTTGAGAGTGGAATCACTTGCTGCTGAAATTAGGGAAAGGATATTTTATTTTTTGAGGAAAGCACTGTTGAACTTTTTATGTTTTTTATAATTTGTGCAACTTCACTCTGAAACTAGTGTAGATTTTTAATGAAGCCCTTGCAAGCTTCAAGTCTAAACCTGATCCTCAAGGTCATCAAGGCCCAAATTACAGTTTTATGGTTCTGCCAGAAAGAGGTCTTCTGTGATCACACCATCTCAGTATGGGCAACTCTGCGTCCTAAAATTATTTGGAAGCCATTCCGAAGCACATGAATATAGGGATTTTTGTGGAGGTGCAGATTGTCCTGTTTTCCTCCTCACGCCTGGACTCTCACACTGAATAATTTCCTAGCCCCATAAAGTGAGATAGAGAAAGGAAGGCAAAATCCAGCATGTGATAAATATTATACAAATTTTAATTTGTACTCCTCCACAAGAATATTTTCATTCAGCCACCTGGATTGGAGTACTTCCATTAGCATGGAATACTTCAGGACAGTATGTGTAGTTGGATCTTGTTACAAGTTGGATTTCCACAGGACTTTTGGCCTCACATTTGGTGATGGGAATAGAAGAAAAACCTTCCAGTTCACTTGTTATTTGTTAAAACCTCATGCAGATGTGAACCTGTGATTGTACAGTGCTGCACAATATGGTGATTATTAAAGAGGGAGTGGAAAAGTTTTTATCAGAAGGAACTGGTGTACTTAAAATGGAGTTATTTCTTTCATTTGTAGAGCATTTCACTTATTTCTCCAAGGTGCTCTGCTGGGGTCCAGCCCCCGTGGATCCAGGGAATTCGAAGCGGGGATGGTGTCGGCAAACTGGATACAATAGCTTTAATTAAATATTAATTAGAGATATAAAGAATAATAGAATAAGGATAGCTCAGCAAGAAAATTCAGTGGAGAAAAGAGGCTGAATAACTTGGTTTACGTGGAAAGCTAATAAAATTCCAATACAAGGAATTTACGTCACCTACGTAGGCCACAGGCGTCCTCCCATTCTCCCCAAGGAGAGGAGACACTAAGGCCTCCCCGGTCAGATCTTAGAAGCCCAGGCATAATTAGTAGGCTTGACGAGCCTCCACTCTCCAGATGGAAATTCAGCCAGGTGAGAGAAAGAACGACATGGGGAGACCAAACTTCGGTGAACAAGGCCCACACTTTATTTTCCAAAGTAGTTTTTATACCTTAAGTTGTGCATAGAGGATAATGGGGGAAGGGGTAGGGTCAGCAGTAAGCCAGGCTTTCTTCCTGCAAACTTATCATATGCAAAAGTTTAGATGATTTACATCATCTTCTGGCCCGGAGGCCTGTCAACATTTTAAGATCCTTTTTTCAGAAAACTTTTCTCTAAAGGTGATTATTCTAAAGTCAGGCGCCACCCTCCGAAAGCATTAGATAAAGTTGCATTCCTATAGGGCAAAGGTGTGGTGGGCTATAACAAGAAAAAGAATTAACTCAAGGGTCCAAGGTTACAAACATTAAAGCTACTACTTACATTCCTATACACCAATTATATTAATCAATACACTGCCAGGGACACAGTAGGTAAGGGATATGGAAACTTAGCAGCAAACATTGGCCCAAAGAGTGAAAAACCCTTCAGCAATACAATTTCTAATCAATCTTTTAACTGCTCAAAGGAATCTGTATTTAGACAGTTTAGAATATCTCACGCCTCTCACAGTTGGGAGGCTCTGAACAATCACATGTGGCCGGAAGGACCTATTCAGGCAGCCTAGAGGACTTCCAAAGGAGTTTGTAGGTTGAAACACTCTTGTCACGCCCAGGAACTTTATTAACTGGAGCTGTAAGTTAACTCTTTTTCAGAGAGAGAGATGGTGGTGAGGGACAGCCCCCCGTAAAGTCAGAGGTGTAGGTGAGAGCACAAAGCAGTAAAGTAGGCAGACTCTGGTTTGGGGGGTTAGTTCCAGGGGGACTCCTGAGGCTCTATCCCGCCTTTTGCATATGCCGAGCCTCCTTCCTCATGACCTTTGCCACGGGCGGAGTTCCTCACGCTGGCTCCCAGCAGTGCTCTATTTATTTAACTATTTATTTTTGGTTGCACTGGGTCTTCATTCCTGTGTGCGGGCTTTCTCTAGTGGCAGCAAGCAGGGACTATTCTTCGTTGCAGTGCATGGGTTTCTCACTGTGGTGACTTCTCTTGTTGTGGAGCACAGGCTCTAGGCACGTGGGCTTCAGTAGTTACAGCCTGTGGGCCCTAGAGCACTGACTCATTAGTTACGATGCGTAGGCTTAGTTACTCCACAGCATGTGGAATCTTCCCAGACCAGGAATCGAACCCATGTCCCCTGCATTGGCAAATGGGTTCTTATTGACTGTACCATCAGGGAAGTACAAGGTGTTCTGTCTTGACAAAGAGAGCAATAAAGACTTGGAATTGGTCAAAGACCAATGTAACAATAAATTCCTTGTGTTAATGATGCTCTTGAATTCATGAGGGAGTATCACCATAGAGTGAGAGTTCTAATGACAAACTTATAGAACAAACATCTGGAGACCACAGTGTCATATGTGAACTTCCTGTGAACTGAGTATAGATTGCTGGTGCTCTTCATCCTACCCATACTCTCACACACAAACTTGGGATGTTTTAGGATTCCGTGACCTTTGAGGATGTGAGTGTGAAGTTCACCACAGAGGAGTGGGGTCTGTTGGATCTAACCCAGAAGAAACTCTACAGAGATGTGATGCGGGAAACCTTCAAAAACTTGACCTCAGTAGGTAAGGGATGATGACATTCTTAATTACTTAATCCTTTAGATAGCCTATGTTGTTTGCTTATCAACATGTTCAAGAGGTAAAATGTGGAAAGAGACTGCGTTGGTAAATAAAGCAGGCATGGTGGTCTGTCATGTAAAACTTTTCTCTAATATTTTATAATTTATAATGATTTTTTTGTTGGTCTGCATTATTGGAGAAAGACAGGAAGACTTTAATATTGGAAATCAGTAAGAAAATCATGGGACAAATCTGAGGTGAGTTACACTGACAGGAGAAAGCAGTGTCCCATGACAGAATGTTAGTATGCAATGGCATCTTTTAAAATTTATTTTTTATTAAAGTATAGTTGATATACAATGTTGTGTTAGTTTTAGGTAGTCAGCAAAGTAATTCAGTTACACACACACACACACACACACACACATATATATATATATATATATAATATCCATTTTTTTCCTAGTTCTTTTCCATTATAGGTTATTTCGAGATATTGAATATAATTCCCTGTGCTATACAGTGTGTCTTTGTTGTTTATCGGTTTTCTGTCCCCAGTCCTTTCCGCTGTTGTAACCATAAGTTTTTTTCCTATGCCTGTGAGTCTGTTTCTGTTTTGTAGTTAAGTTCATTTGTATCATTTTGGATTCCACATGAAAGTGATACCACATCTTATTTATCCATTCATCTGTCAGTGGAGAGTTAGGTTACTTCTATGTCTTGGCTATTGTAAATAGTGCTTCTGTGAATATTGGGGGACATGTTTCTTTTCAAATTAGAGTTTTTGTCTTTTCTGGATACATGCCCAGGAATGGGATTGCTAGATTATATGGTAATTCTATTTATACTTTTTTGTGGAATCTCCATACTGTTCTCCATAGTGACTATACCAATTTACATTCCTACCAACAGTGTAGGAATGTTCCCTTTTCTCTGCACCCTCTCCAGCATTTATTACTTGTAGGTTTTTTGATGATGGCTATTCTGACCAATGTGAAATGACACCTTATTGTAGTTTTGATTTGCATTTCTCTAACAATTAGTAACGTGGAACATCTTTTCACATACCTGTTGGCCATCTGTATGTCTTCTTTGGAGAAATTTCTATTTCAGTCTTCTGCCCATTTTCTGATTGTGTTCTTTGCTTTTTTGATATTGAGCTGTATGAGCTATTTGTATATTCTGGAAATGAATCCCTTGTCAGCCACATCATTTTCAGATATTCTCTCCCATTCAGTAGATTGTTTATTCATTTTGTTTGTGGTTTCCTTTGCTGTGCAAAAACTTTTAAGTTTAGTTAAGTTCCATTTGTTTATTTTTGCTTTTGTTTCCATTACTCTGGGAGACAGATCCAAAAAAATATTGCTGTGATTTATATCAAAGAGTGTTCTGCCTATGTCTTCCTCCAGGAGTTTTATAGTGTCCAGTCTTACATTTACAGCTTTAATCCATTTTGAGTTTATTTTATATATGGTCTTAAGAGAATGTTCTAATTTCACTCTTACATATGGTTGTCCAGTTTTCCCAACACCATTTACTGAAGAGGCTGTCTTTTCTCCACTGTATATTTTTTCCTTTTTTGTCATAGATTAATTGACCATAAATGCATGAGTTTTTTTCTGGGCTTTCTATCCTATCCCATTCATCTATGTGTCTGTTTTTGTGCCATGACCCTGCTGTTTTGATTACTGTGCTCTTGAGGTATATAGTCTGTAGTCAGGGAGCTTGATTCTTCCAGCTTATTCTTCTTTCTCAAGATGGTCTATGCCATGACATTTTAAAACAAAGAAAATAAATCAGCTCAGCCTTAAAATTAATGAATCTTAGAATTGTTGCATCATTTTTTCCCTCAAATTTATCCTAAATGTTGAGTGTATGAAAAATAGTACACTTGGAATTATATTCAGAATCACCACTTATGAGTGTTACTGTTTTAATAATTGCTGATTATCTTTCAGAGCTTTATTATATTCACTTTCAATTAGAATGTGCAGAAAACCTACACTGTCTTTGTAAATGGTAAAATTTTCATTGTCATAACTATTAATAAATATAATTAATAAGCCATTAATGAATAATATGCTTCTTATTTTTTACAGCTGTCATATGGTAGAGACGCTGTAAAAATAAAGAAGGTAATCAGTATGGGGAAACATTTAGCCAGATTTCAAATCATAATCAAAAAAAAGGAAACTACTGGAATAAAACTATATAAGTTCAGTATATATGGACAGGTCCTCATGCATCATTCATCCTTTAATAGGCACATGACATCTCATACTACACCAAAATCCTGTGAGTATCAGGAATATGAAGAGAAGCCATATAAATGCAAAGAATGTGGGAAGGCTTTTAAGCATCGTCAATCTAGACATACGCATGAGAAGATTCACAGTGGAGAGAAACCCTATGATTGTAAGAAATGTGGGAAGGCCTTCAAGCTTCGCCAATCCATTCAAAGACATGAAAGAATTCACACTGGAGAGAAACCCTATGAATGTAAAAGATGTGGAAAAGCCTTCAGATATTACCACAACTTTCAAAAACATGAACGAACTCATACTGGAGAGAAACCCTATAGATGTAAGCACTGTGATAAAGCCCTCAGTTCTCTCAGATACTGTCGAATTCATGAAATAACACACATTGGAGAGAAACCTTATAAATGTAAGCAATGTGGTAAAGCTTTCAGTTGTCCCAGTTACTTTATAAAACATGAGAGAATTCATAGTGGATTGAAACCATATGAATACAAGCAATGTGGTAAAGCCTTCAGTTGTGCCAGTTACATTCGAAGACATGAAAGGACACATACTGGAGAAAAGCCCTATGAATGTAAAAAATGTGGTAAGGCCTTCAGTTGTTCAAGTTCCTTTCGAAAACATGAGAGAACTCATACTGGAGAGAAACTCTATGAATGTAAGCAATGTGGTAAAGCCTTCAGTAATTCTAGATCCTTTCAAAGTCATGAAAGGAGACACAGTGGAGAAAAGCCCTATACAGGTAAAAATTGTGATAAAGCTTTCGCTTGTCCAAATTCCTGTCAAAAACATGAGAGGACTCATTCTGGACAGAAACCCTATGTATGTAAGGAATATGAGAAAGTCTTCAGTTCTCTTACAAAATTTCAAAGACACATGATGAAGCACATGGGCTATGGACCTTATAAATGTAAAGACTGTGGGAAAGTCTTTGATTGTCCCAATTACTTTCATTGTCATGAAAGGACTCACAGTGGAGAAAAGCCATATAAATGTAAGGAATGTGATAAGGCCTTCAGTTTTCCTTGTTGTCATCAAATATATGAAAGAAGTCATACTGGGGAGAGCCCCTATGAATGTAAGCAGTGTGGTAAAGCCTTCACTTACCTCAGTTCTATTTGAAAACATGAAAGAACTCATACTGGAGAGAAATCCTGTGAATGTAAGGAATGTGGAAAGGCCTTTATTTATTCTTCAGATGTTCAAAGACACATGATCGTGCATACTGGTGATGGACCTTGCAAATGTAAGGACTGTGGGAAAGGCCTTGATTGTCCTAGTTCATTAAGAACACATAAAATCACTCACACTAGAGAGAAACCCTGTTGATGTAGAACTTGTAGTAAAGCCTTCCCAATTCTTGTTGAAACCATGAAAAAAATCCATAATGGAAAATAGTGCCATAAATGTAAAAAAAGTATGAAAGGCTTTATTTGTCCCAGTTCATTCCAAATAGATAAAAGAGCTCACACTAGAGAGGAACCCAATTTTGTAAACAATATGGCAAAGCCTTCAGTTTCAATATGGCAAACCACTCCCAGTTATGTTCAGATACATGGAAGAACTCATACCAGGGAGAAAATGAATGAAAAGAATGTGGAAAAGCCCTCATATATCATGCATCCCTCCCAGGACACATGAGAGTACACACTGGAGAGAAATGTTACGTATGTAAGGAATGTGGGAAAGCCTTTAGTCCCATTTCTTTGGGAAGCCACAGAAGGACTAGAGAGAATTGTATTGAATGTAAACTATGTAGGAAAACCTTTCCCTACAAAAAACCATATAAAAATGTACATGGGATAGAAACCTTATAACTGAAAAACAAGGGAAACTTCCAATTTTAACAAATATTTTCAAAGTCATGTGAAAATTCTACTGGAAAGAAATCATCCATGTAAGTACTATTATGGGTAAGCTGTCAGAAAATTCACAACATGAAATAAATTTTGTGCATATATTTTCTTTATAATTTGACTCATTCTCAAAGTGATTTTCTATTGTATGGATTTGTAATTAGTTTTACAAGTATTCATTGAGGTGAGATAAGTTTGTAGGTACTTATTAAGCAATCAGTTCAGTCGCTCAGTTGTGTCTGACTCTTCACAACCCCGTGGACTGCAGCACACTAGGCTTTTCAGTCCATCACCAACTCCCGGAGCTTACTCAAACTCATATCCATTGCGTCAATGATGCCATCCAACCATCTCATCCTCTGTCGTCCCCTTCTCCTGCCTTCAATCTTTCCAAGCATCAGGGTCTTTTCCAATGAGTCAGTTCTTTGCATCAGGTGGCCAAAGTATTGGAGTTTCATCTTCAGCATCAGTCCTTCCAGTGCACATTAAAGACTGATTTCCTTTAGAATGGACTGGTTGTATCTCCTTGCAGTCCAAGAAACTCTCAAGAGTCTTCTCCAACACCACAGTTCAAAAGCATCAATTCTTCAGCACTCAGCTTTATTTATAGTCCAACTCTCACATCCATACATGACTATTGGAAAAACCATAGCTTTGACTAGACAGACCTTTGTTGGTAAAGTAATGTCTCTGCTTTTTAATATGCTGTCTAGGTTGGTCATAGAATGTTGGTTCCACATTCTTTTCTTCCAAGGAGCAAATGTCTTTTAATTTTATGGCTGCAGTCACCATCTTCAGTGATTTTGGAGCCCCCCAAAATAAAGTCTGTCACTGTTTCCATTGTTTCCCGATCTATTTGCCATTAAAGTGATGGGACCAGATGCCATGATCTTAGTGTTGAGTTTTAAGCCAACTTTTTCACTCTCCTCTTTCACTTTCATCAAGAGGCTCTTTAGCAATACTTCCTAAAAAACTAATAGGTAATTTTTCCTTTAGTTGTCTGGCAATTTTTTGTGAGTCTATTTTGAAGTCTATTGAAACTGCGAATTGAAGTTTATTTCTAATATGCAAGTAGGTTTAATTTTTACCTAATTTTGTAAGTTATGTGTAAGGAAAAGGACATTGAAAAATGATGCTTTGTTTTTTTTTTCCTCACTGGCTTCCTGTGGCAAGTACCAGATATGCCTTATTCATTTTACATGTCATATCTTCTACCTTACTCAGCAGAAACTACCTTTTCATTGCCTGAAGAACCTTATTCTATTTTCCTTGGAATGTACAATAGCCATATATTTATTTATAAGTATACAAAATTTATCACAGTTCAGTCTCTTATGTATTATTATCTTAATCTTTTGTCCTGTACACTTTGTCATTTCTTCTGGTTGATATTTGGACTGTGGGGTTTCCATTAGGAAGAGAGACTTATGAGCGGACAATAAAATTTAGATTTGGCAATAACTCTTCTTGATCCTATTATATTAATGTGAGTAGTATGAACTGTATTTTCTAGAATGTGTTGCCTTATGGTCCTATGTTAGAAGTCACTAAAGCATAACTTATATGAAACTTGGAAAGCAGAAATATGATTTAGTCAGGTTTTGAAATCAACTGTATAGAAGCAGTCAGAAGCACAGGCCTTTACGGACACTTGGGTCCAGCCCATTTTCCACATTCTTTTCCCTGTCAATCAAGTATATCCTTAAAACCTCCACAGACTGCTTGACTTCCACTTGATCTGAACTGTAGGCTTCTACACTTGTCCTCAAATTCAACATTGAAGATCCAGCACAGTTTGGATTTTCCTGAAAACCCTCATGTGTCCACCTGGCAAGAAATTTTGACTGTCATGATTGAGAATATTTTCTGAAGCACTGAGCGCCTTGTTCTCTAGATATTATTAGTCTAAGGTCTAATTTGTGTAGTAAACACCTTGCTTTGTTTAAGATATAATTATCATGCGCAAAGAGTCAAAGTTTATAGTTTGCATCTAAAACAGTAAATAAAAATGTTTTTATAGCAGTTAATGCCTACAGTAACAAAAGAGAGATCTCAAATCAATAATCTAACCTTATACCTTCTTGATCTGAAACAAATAGACCACTGTGTATTTCTCCAGCAAGAAGGATTTATTCAGAATCAGCAGAAAATTGCAACTCATAGTCTGTAATATGGCAGGGCACATTTCAAGTTCTCACACAGCACAGGAATTTGAACACTTTTATAGAGTAGAAAAAGAAGTTGGGAGGGCTCTAATAAAGAAACCATGACTTTTCATTGGCTGAGTCCTTGCCAGGAAAGAAGTATCTTGCTTCTTCCTGATGGGCTCTGTTATCATTACAGGATGTGAGAGCTCCCCCTTCCGGTCTGCCCATCCTATTTGTGGTTTCTGTTTATTAAATTTTTTACATTTTCCTGTTCTGTATAAGATCTTTTTCTGAAAACATCACTTAGCAAGAGTCAGGTTTTCCAGTTTTAGCAGCTTTTTTCCCCTCAATGTTAGGAAGAACCTTTCCTGGGGTTTATTGTCTCATGACAAAGGGAAAGTACCCAGATAAGAAACCTACTAAGGTCACATTTGAGTAACAAGAAGGGCTAAGAGGAAGAACCTTCAGGCACTTTAGCCTGTATGTTATTAAGATCATAGCCATTGGGTATCATCTGAAGAGTTATGTTATCATCAAGGGTTTGGTAACAAACTTCCAGCAGACCTGGTCCAGATATAGAGAGGCTGAAGAGAATTCTTTTGGAGGTCTTTTTTTTTTTACATTAATTAATTTATATATTTGGTCATACCAGGTCTTAGTTGCAACACAAGGATCTTTGATCTTCATTGTGGCATGTGGAATCTTCAGTTGCAGCATGTGAACTTTTAGTTACTGCAGTAGGAGCTAGTTCCCCAATCAGAAATCAAACCCTGGCCCCTGCATTGAAAGTCTGGAGTCTTAGCTACTGGACCAGGGAAGTCCCTAGAAGTGCATTCTTGAATCAACAAAATCTCTAAGTTGCAAGATGTGATCCATAAGGTCTTTGTTTCCCAAGGGTACTGTGAAAAGACTGTTCTACCAAAACATGGTTACTTTTCATAGAAGTAGTTAGGCCTTTGCAATATTGAAGCATCTCCTCTTTTATCAGTTGTAGGTCAAAAGAAGCAGTAGTCCTGCATTGGGCATCTTGTGACTGTCACAAAGGGTGACAGTTTATGAGTTCCAAAAGGTCTGGCTCTGAGATTTAGAACTAATGGCAATACATTTGGTCAGGGTATTTATAGGGCCTCAACAAATTCCGCCGAGTCATAATTATGCCATTAGTGTGTCTGACTAAACCAGAGGATTGAGGGTAGTAATCACAGTGATAATGTAAAACCAGTCATACGGAATAGACTTGTCAAAGCACCTAACCAGTAAAATGAGTTTTTTGATTAATATGAAATTCAAGAGGAGTTCCTCTGGTATGTATACTATTTTCAAGAAGGATTTTAGCCACAGTAGAAATTAGGGTTAGAGTTCCTGCATCTGCAAGGGAAGGCTTTAGTCCAGTGTGAAAACACACAGACCGTGACTATTTATATCCATTAGAGGAAGCTGCATGTAATCCATTTGCCTAGCCTCATTAGGCAGTTTTCAATATTCAGGAACAGTACAAACAGGCTTCACTGGGGAATTCCCTGGCAGTCCAGTAGTTAAGACTCCCGAGTTTCCACTGCTGGGGGCACAGGTTCAATCCCTAGTTGAGGAACTGATATTTGGCAAGAAGTACAGTGGGGTCAAAAAAAAAAAAGCCTCAGAACCTTAACAATAGCTAATGTGGCAGGGGGTAATATTGCATTAGTAATTCCTGAATGTGGAGGCCATTTTTAACTTCCTTTCCACTAGAAGTAAGGGAGGCTTGTTGTCCACAACATTCCAAAATCATGAGTTACCGCAAAAGTATATCTCAGCAGTACAAACACCAGCAGTTTGGTCCTTGGCTAATGTACAGGTCCATGAAAGAGCATGTAATTTCACCTGTCAGGTCAAAGCAGCCATAGGTAAAGATGCTGCCTCAGCAACATCAGTATCAAAAGGATCCATGAGGATAACTCAGTGAAGGTATATCATGACCCTTCAGAGGTGATGGCCAAGTGCAGCCAAGAGGCCGTTGAAATAGGCACTGAACAGAGCAGACTTATCAAATCTATGACAGACTTATCAAATCTATCAAAATACTTATCAGTTACCAGCTTATTAGACAGAGTCAGTGATTTATATAATATTGGGGACTGGATATAGGGTTCTGTTTGGTGGGACCACAACCTCAAGGTTGCCTTAATTCACTGTGAGGTGTCATCCTTTCTTGGTTTAATAGGATAAGTTGGGCTGTTAGAAGGAGGACTGGGAATAACTAACCCTTTACTAACTAGTTTTTGTACATAGTTTTCAGTCCATCAAGGCCCTGTGTAATTTATGTTGGGCCATTAACACTCACCTAAAGCCAGACATCCTGGAATGTGAAGTCAAGTGGATCTTAGGAAGCATCACTATGAACAAAGCTAGTAGAGGTGATGGAATTCCAGTTGAGCTATTCTGAACCCTAAAAGATGATGCTGTGAAAGTGCTTCACTCAATATGCCAGCAAATTTGGAAAACTCAGCAGTGGCCACAGGACTGGAAAAGGTCATTCCAATCCCAAAGAAAGGCGATGCCAAAAAATATTCAAACTACTGCACAATTACACTCATCTCACACACTAGCAAAGTAATGCTCAAAATTCTCCAAGCCAGGCACCACCAGTACGTGAACCGTGAACTTCCAGATTTTCAAGCTGATTTTAGAAAA
Source organism: Bos indicus (assembly GCF_029378745.1). Taxonomy (NCBI): domain Eukaryota; kingdom Metazoa; phylum Chordata; class Mammalia; order Artiodactyla; family Bovidae; genus Bos; species Bos indicus. The sequence continues at coordinate 12,739,640 of NC_091766.1, read as the reverse complement.
GGCAGAGGAACCAGAGATCAAATTGCCAACATCTGTTGGATCATCGAAAAAGCAAGAGAATTCCAGAAAAACATCTATTTCTGCTTTATTGACTACACCAAAAACTTTGTGTGGATTGCAATAAACTGTGGAAAATTCTGAAAGAGATGGGAATACCAGACTACCTGACCTGCCTCTTGAGAAATCTGTATGCAGGTCAGGAAGCAACAATTAGAACTGGATATGAAACAACAGACTGGTTCCAAATAGGAAAAGGAGTACGTCAAGGCTGTATATTGTCACCCTGCTTATTTAACTTATATGCAGAGTACATCATGAAAAACGCTGGGCTGGATGAAGCACAAGCTGGAATCAAGATTGCCGGGAGAAATATCAATAACCTCATATATGCAGATGACACCACCCTTATGGCAGAAAGTGAAGAAGAACTAAAGAGCCTCTTGATGAAAGTGAAAGAGGAGAGTGAAAAAGTTGGCTTAAAGACATGGAAGCAACCTAGATGTCCATTGGGAGATGAATGGATAAGAAAGCAGTGGTACATATACACAATGGAATATTACTCAGCCATTAAAAAGAATGCATTTGAATCAGTTCTAATGAGGTGGCTGAAACTGGAGCCTATTATACAGAGTGAAGTAAGTCAGAAAGAAAAACACCAATACAGTATACTAATGCATATATATGGAATTTAGAAAGATGGTAACGATGATCCTATATGTGAGATAGCAAAAGAGACATAGATGTAAAGAAGTCTTTTGGACTCTGTGGAAGAAGGCGAAGGTGGGATGATTTGAGAGAGTAGCATTGAAACATGTATATTATCATATGTGAAACAGATTGCCAGTCCAGGTTCAATACATGAGACAGGGTGCTCAGGGCTGGTGCACTAGGATGACCCTGAGGGATGGGATGGGGAGGGAGGTGGGAGGGGAGTTCAGGATGGGGAACACATGTACACCCAAGGCTAATTCATGTCAATGTATAGCAAAAACCACTACAATATTGTAATTAGCCTCCAATTAGTTAATTTTTTAAAAAAGAAAAAGTTGGCTCAAAACTCAACATTCAGAAAACTAAGATCATGGCATCCAGTCCCATCACTTTAATGGCAAATAGATGGGGAAACAATGGAAACAGTGACAGACTTTATTTTGGGGGGCTCCAAAATCACTGCAGATGGTGACTGCAGTCATGAAATTAAAAGATGCTTGTTCCTTGGAGGAAAAGTTATGACCAACCTAGACAGCATATTAAAAAGCAGAGATATTACTTTGCCAACAAAGGTCCATCTTGTCAAGGCTATGGTTTTTCCAATAGTCATGTATGGATATGAGAGTTGAATTATAAAGAAAGCTGAGCACCGAAGAATTGATGCTTTTGAACTGTGGTGTTAGAGAAGACTCTTAAGAGTTCCTTTGACTGTAAGGAGATCCAACCAGTCCATTCTAAAGGAAATCAGTCCTGAATGTTCATTGGAAGGACTGATGCTGAAGCTGAAACTCCAATACTTTGGCCACCTGATGCAAAGAACTGACTCATTGGGAAAGACACTGATGCTGGGAAAGATTGAAGTGGGGAGGAGAAGGGGACTTCAGAGGATGAGTTGGTTGGATGACATCACCAACACAATGGACATGAGTCTGAGTAAGCTCCGGGAGTTGGTGATGGACAGGGAAGCCTGGTGTGCTGCAGTCCATGGGATCGCAAAGTCAGACACAACTGAGCAACTGAACTGAACTGATATTAGCTAAGTTATTTGGGGAATAAGGTCTGTAAGGTCCAAACCAAATTTTAAGTAACAGAAACCATAATTTTGATCTATGAGTCATTGGTTCAGAGCTTCCCAGCTCAATATGGGATATTTTAGGACAGTGGGTTTTATGACCATGGAGAATCTAGGCACAACCATGGTTTTGATAGTAAAAGAGAAACACTGTCCTATTTGTCTTCTATGCTATGTTCATTAGTGCCTCTAAGATTATCAGAGGTATCTTGCTTAAATTTGTTGGGATCTCAGGTTAAATTAGGTGGCTCAGTAATGAATCTGCTCGATTACTGTTCGAGCCAGTAATGAATGGCTCGAACCCATGGGTTGGGAAGATCCCCTGGAGAAGGAAATGGCAACCCACTTCCTCATTCTTGCCTGAGAAATCCCATGGACAGAAGAGCCTGGTGGGCTACAGTGCATGGTGTTGCAAAGTTGGACACAACTGAGCAACTAAACAGCAACATTGATTAACTGCTTAAAGGTGACTTAGTACCCTACATCAGACGGCAAAATTAATTCTGAGCCTGTTGTAATTCTGAGCCAGGCAGTGTACTTTCATTTTTTTGTGTGTAAAAAAAATGTTTGTATTTTGGTATTTGAAAAAAAATCTATTTGTCTACACCAGGTCTTAGATGAAGCATGCAGATTCTTTTATTTGTGATATGTGGGATCTAGTTCCCTGACTAGGGGCCCCTGCATTGGGAGAGTAGAGTCTTAGCCACTGGACCACCAGGGAAGTCCTTGTTGTGAAAATTATTCTAGTATATTTTGGATTTCCACTTGGCTAAAAATGTGGACCTTTTTTTAGTATTTTATCTATCTACCTTGTTTTGTTTTCTTCTTCACTGGATATACTTTGGGGAAAGGGTACCTCTCTACCCTGGTTTTTATCATTTTTTTCCTCTTGAGAGCCTCAAAACAGTGCCAATCAAGGAGTCTTCCCCAGGACAACTGGTTGCATTACAGGGTTTAAGGAGCCCAAACTTAAGTCAGATGTGAATTAATCCCTCACCTGTGCCACAAGAATGCCATGGGTGTTGTCCCCTTGTAACTCTAACAAACATAGCTGAGGATATATCGAGAAACTGGAACCCTTGCACAGGGGTGGTGCAAATTTAAAAAAAAAAATGGTTCAGTCACTTAGGAAAACAGTCTAGTCAGTTCCTCAAAAATTAAACCCAGAAATATCATATGATCCATCAATTTCTCTCCTACCTATACACCCAAGTAAAATACAAGCATATGTTCAAACAAAAAGTTGTACATGAAAACATAATAGCCAAAAGTAAAAACATTCCAAATGTATATTAACAGATGAACAGACAGAAGGGTAAAACAGAATAGAAGAGGAACAGGTGGAAGCAGTGACAGATTTCTTCTTGGGCTCTAAAATCACGGCAGATGGTGACTGCAGCCATGAAATTAGAAGATGACTGCTTCTGGGAAGGAAAGCTATGACAAACCTAGACAGTGTATTAAAAGCAAAAACATCACTTTACCAACAGAGATCTGTGCAGTCAAGGCTATCGTCTTTCTAGTAGTCATGTACAGATATGAGAGTTGGACCAAAAAGAAGGCAGAGTGCTGAAGAATTGATGCTTTCAAACTGGTGCTGGAGAAGACTCTTGAGGGTCCCTTGGACAGCAAGGAGATCAAATCAGTCAACCCTAAAGGAGATCAACCCAGAATATTCACTGGAGGGATTGGTGCTGAAGCTGAAGCTCCAATACTTTGGCCACCTGTTCAGTTCAGTTCAGTTCAGTTGCTCAGTCGTGTCCAACTCTTCGCGACCCCATGAATCGCAGCACGCCAGGCCTCCCTGTCCATCACCAACTCTTGGAGTTCACTCAGACTCACACCCATCGAGTCAGTGATGCCATCCAGCCATCTTATCCTCTGTCATCCCCTTCTCCTCCTGCCCCCAATCCCTCCCAGCATCAGAGCCTTTTCCAATGAGTCAACTCTTCACATGAGGTGGCCAAAGTACTGGAGTTTCAGCTTCAGCATCATTCCTTCCAAAGAAATCCCAGGGCTGATCTCCTTCAGAATGGACTGGTTGGATCTCCTTGCAGTCCAAGGGCCTCTCAAGAGTCTTCTCCAACACCACAGTTCAAAAGCATCAATTCTTCAGCGCTCAGCCTACGAACAGCCAACTCATTGGAAAAGACCCTGATGCTGGGAAAGATTGAAGGCAGAAGGAGAAGAGGGTGACAGAGGATAAGATGTTTAGGTGGCATCACCAATTCAACAGACATGAAGTTGGGCGAACTCCAGGAGATAGTGAAGGACAGAGAAGCTTGGCATGCTGCAGTCCATGCGGTCACAAAGAGTCAGACACAACTTGGCAACTGAACAACAATAGATGAACAGATAAATGCAATGGGTTTTGTCCACCCAGCAGAATATTGTTATTCAGTCATTAAGTTGTGTCAAACTCTTTGGGACCCCATGGATGGCAGCATGCCAGGCCTCCCTGTCCTTCACTATCTCCCAGAGTTTGCTCAAGTTCATGTCCATTGAGTTAGTGATGCTATCCAATCATCTCATCCTCCATTGCCCCCTTCTCCTGCCCTCAATCTTTGTCCATAAAAATGAATAAAGTGTTGATACATTCAACGTTGAAGTACCTTGAAAAAAGTAGGCTAAGTGACTGGAGTCAGTTGCAAAGACCATATATTATACAATTCCATTCCTTTGAAAGCCTTGAATAGGTAAATCTATATAGGTAGAAAGATTAGTGGTAGTCTAGGCACAGGGACTAGAAGAAGAAATTGGGAAGATTGGGAGTGATAGCTAAAGAGCAGAGGAGTTTGTGTGTGCGTGTTTATTTTGCTGCACTGGGTCTTAGTTGCGGCACTTGGAATCCTTAGTTGCAGCATTTGGGATCTAGTTCCTCAACCAGGAATCTATCCCAGGCTCCCTGCATTGGGAGCGAGGAGTCTTAGCCACTAGACCACCAGGGAAGTCTTGAAAGGAGTTTCTTTTTGAGGACAGGAAAATATTCTGAAATTGACTCTAGTAGCAGTTACATCTGCCTGTGAATATACTGATGCTATGAGCAAGGGCTCGTGTGCCCACAGCACAGAAAGCTAAGCTCTGACACCAGGTATCTGCAGCAAAGTACGGGTTTGTTTGCAGGGAGCCAAGGAGGGGAGTGGGAGACAAATCTCAGATCCACTCCAACTTAGTCTGTGAGTTAAGGGGTTTTTTTAAAGGGGGAAAAACAAAGAGGCTGGGATTGATCATCATCTTGTGACACTCCTGTGACATTTCTTAGTCATAGTTTCGGGAGTCAGGATGTCCCTGGTTTATGAGTCTCAGCCCAGATGGGCCATGGCCTGGAGGTCTGTTAGCTTATCTTGACCTGGAGAGACAACCTGAGTATGTACATTAATGATGATATCTATAATAACAATTGAAGTACATTAAGAATGTTATCTGGGCTTCCCTGGGGACTCAGTGGTAAAGAATCCACCTGCCAATCCAGGAGACGCAGTTTTGTTCCCCGGGTCAGGAAGATCCCCCAGAAGAGGAAATGATAACCCACTCCAAATATTCTTGCCTGGAGAATCCCATGGACAGAGGAGTCTGACGGGCTACAGTCCATGGGGTTGCAAAGAGTTGGACAGGACTTAACAACTAAACAAGAACAACAATGTTATCTACAACAGCAATTGTAGTCATCTGACTCCAGTTGATTAGTGTTCAGTCAGCATTGAGGTCAGAAGATTGAGATCAAAAGGGATGATAAAAGGAATAAAGTTTTTAATAGAGAGGTTAATCATAAGCTCAGTGAGGGAACTTCATTTCAGAGGAAACTCAGTTTCAGTGAAAACCAGTGAGTTATAGACATTAAAGGGTCCATTATATAGTATGTGTGCTGGATCTCAAAAGTGTCCAGGTAAGTGGATAAATGCATTGAGAGTTTTGCAATGCAGAGTTCAGCAATTCTTGCTCTTAGACATCTAAGAATTTCCAGGTTATTTAAAACATCCATTACCTCAAATTGTTCTTGTGTGTGTGTGTGTGTGTGTGTGTGTGGTGAGAATTCTTAAGATCCCCATCTCAGCAAATTTCACTTATACAATACAGTATCTCAAATCATATTGCCATACTCAACTATAGGCCACTTTGTTAGTAATTTATACCTCAGGAGAGCATTGTCTCTCCTGAGTTTCCAGGGGCATCTCACATTTACATTATGGTTTGTTTTGTTGTTGTTATAATTAGTGAAAATAGGAATTCAGTTGCCTTAGGATCTTATAGCTGTTCAAATTTCAATGTTCTCTAGGGACACAAGCTAACATTGATCTAAAATAAATTACCTTCCTATGTAAACTGAATTTAATGAAACCTAATATTTTAATGACACGTCTCACACCCTCTGCTTAGAGAAGAGTACCCCCAGCTATGCCTGCCTGGCTCAAACTTCCCATCCGGGCCAAGGAAGGGCTCTAGGACTCAAAGTACCAAATGAATGGGAGTGGGGAAGAGATGGGAAGAAAGCTCAAACTTGTCAAATTTCAAAGATTAAAACGGAGCTCGTCTCTTTATTTCAGATGGTGATGTCACACTGAAGCGGCTACATTTCTAAACAAGGGTCACAGTTGCACACAAAGCCCCTTGGTTTCAGTTGCACACAGAGCTGACACAAAGCCCTCTGGTTCCAGTCCTGGTCTGGGCACCCTCTTGTCTATACTTGCTTCATCTTGAAACTGAATCAGGAATTCCCTATGCACACCTGTGACCTCGCATTCTGACCAAGCTGAGGGGAGATTACAGTCAGCCTTAGAAAAGGAAAATGTTCTATTTAAATTCAAACATTCGCGGGGACAAGTTACCGGCAAAGGCCGAAACCGGTTTGCACAAGCCAAGCGTCCTCCCGCCCCGCTGTCACTCAGGCACGAGGGGGCGCGGCCTTGGAAATTGTCCAATCAGGGAGGTAACTGGGGACGGTAGATGGGGCGACGGACTACGGCGAGAAGTAGCCAATCGCTCTGGCTTTGCTCCGGAAACGAGGGTGCTTAATGGTAATTCTCGTCGGCCACGGGCTCTGTTGTTCTGTGAAGTGCAGTGGTCGTGGGAGTCATAGGAAGGGGTTAGGGAGACTGAAGAAACGTAGAAGTGATGAGTGTGAGTCTCCGAGTGCGAAGACGGAGAGGAGGGACTGGCTGGAACTGGCCTGGCCATGGCGGAGACCGGGCTTCCCTGCAGTCAACTTCGGAATCTGCTGGCCCGAGTACCCCTGGGGCATCTCTCGGACCTGTCCGGTCCGGCTCGCAGCGTTGAGGGCAGGGAGCGGCAGTCGGGACCCCGGGCGTCCTGTCCTCTCACGGGACACCTCATGCGGCCACCTCGGCCCCGACCCCGCCGCCTCTCTGGGCAGCTCTTCACCCGCAGCTCGGCGTCTCCCCCAGAATGTGCGATGACCACGAGGAAATTTTTTAGGTTCGGTGTCTGGGCTTTATGCGAGGGAGGAGCTGTGGTGTGTGGGATCCCCAATCCCTCCCCAACGGGATACGATTTCTCTTGAGTTTTTCAAATTTGAGGGAGTAGGGTCTTAAATCCACAACCCAGTTTCACCGGCGTAGCACTTCCTGGAGCTGCCAATACATCCCTAAATTTCCAAATCCCTTCTGCATTTCCAAGGGTTTCCAATGTGGCTCAGCTGGTAAAGAATCGCCTGCAATGCGGGATACGTGGGTTCGATTCCTGGATTGTGAAGTTCGCCTGGAGAAGAGAAAGGCTACCCACTCCAGTTTTCTGGCCTAGAGAATTCCATGGGGTTGCAAAGAGTCGGACAGAACTGAGCGACTTTCACTTCACTTCGCATTTCCAAACACCATCTTCTGATCTCTCTGATTCACAGCATTTTCTACTGTTTGCCTGCCGTGGTGCATTTCATATTTTCTCAGTATTTTGATGTATTCTTTTGTCAGTAGAGCCACAGATGTCTATTTTTAATAATCATTTTATTACTTATTTTTAAAATATGTACTCATTTAACTCTTTGGCTGCACCCAAGTCTTTGTGGTGTGTGGGATCTAGTTCCGTTACCGGGGATCGAACCCTGGGACTCCTGCTTCTGGAGCAGAGTCTTAGCCCTTGGACCGCCAGGGAAGTTCCCAGATGGGTATTTACTAAAACCTCGTTTTTTTGTTTGTATATATATATATTACATGGGAGGAAAACTGAGAATGACCACCTGAAACTATGTTGCATGAAATCTTTGAGCCTCTACTCTCAGGATCTTTCCTGGGCACCGTCATCCTATGGAAATCCTTTGGATGGAGATTCCTTTCTTGAAGCTTTCCTGAGTGATCTGTCCTTGCCTTGCCCCTCCCTGCTTTTGTTGACTTGAGAAGATTTATTGCTATAAATGTCCATTTTTCAGTAAGGGTAAATACATTTTTTATTTATTCAATAGGCTTGAAAGACAGTATAAAACATTTACAAAGAGGCAAGAAAAAGGTTAATTTCAGGGGAAAAAAAGAATTTCATCATTACATTTCATTTAAGATCCTGGTTTCATCCCTTAACCTGGCTGTAGTTAAGTTTCAGAGGGCTGTTCATTACTTTTGGGTGATTTCCAAAGAAATTCCAGAGTTTAGACTTGCAGACCAGAAGTGTTCTAATAGAGTTAATTACAAAACAAGTCTTATCATGGAAATAATAATTAACTAACATCTTATTTGCTGAAAGAAATATACATTGAGGATTTTCTGATTATACAAGTGCATTTCAGTTTTCCTTCTTCCTCTTCACATGAACACTGATTGAATTTGCTGGATTGTTCAGTGTGTTTGTATAATTAAAATGTAATAATAATTGTACCAAGTGACTCCAGTGGGGAGTATGGCCTGTGGTGGGTGAGCCAAACTAAGCCCCACTGTGAGCCTATAAAGACAGTTAGAAGTGAAGGCCCATTGATTCCTCCTAGGAACGGATTCATTGGAAAAGACCCTGATGCTGGGAAAGATTGAAGGCAAAAGGAGAAGGGCAGGGACAGAGAATGAGATGGTTAGATATCATCACCGACTCAAAAGACATAAGTTTGAGCAAACTCTGGGAGATGGTGAAGGACAGGGAAGCCGGGGAAGCCATGCTGCAGTCCATGGGGTTGCAAATAGTTGGACATGACTTAGTGACTGAACAGGGAGATGGAGGAGATTTCATGATTCTCTTTCTGAAGTTGTAATCATGGTTTGCCTAAGTGTTGCATTAATAATGGTGGTGCATTCCGTGTAAAATGTGCACAGGGAAGTCTGTGGAGATTGGTGTTCTGTTTCCTTGACAAAGGGTTTGGGAATTTGGGAGTTCTTTGGGGTTGAAACCTGCTGAGAAATTCCTCACTTGTGAGAATGGAAGAGGGGGTGGCCTTTTTGGGGTCCATACTCTTCTTCCCCAGAGACTGACTCACTTTTAGGGTTCTATGGCAGTTGGGAGTATCTGGACCACAATTTTTAAAATTACTTTATGTATGTATTTTGGCTGTGCCAGGTCTTCGTGGCTGCACTTGGGCTTTCTCTAGTTGCAGCTTCAGGAGTTGTGGCATATGGGCTCAGTTGCCTTGAAGCATGTGGAATCTTCCAGGACCAGGGATTGAACTCATGTCCCCTACATTGGCAGGCAGAATCTTAACCACTAGACCACCAGGGAAGTTTGTAGACCAGATTTTAAGAACGTATTTAACTTTCTGAATGTGGGTTTTCCTTTTCAACTGTAGGGGAGCAGTCTGCTTATCTCAGCTGATTCAAATATTTTCTTTTCTTCCCTTTGGATTCCTTTATCTGTTGAATATGGTGGTTCTGTAATTTTTTTCCTCAGTAGTTCCTATATAACCCTTCTATTTGCACTATTTTTTTAAATTTTGTATTGCTGCATTACATTATAACAATTACTAAGCCAGTATTAATGTATTAAAGTCCACAGTTTTCATTATTGATATCTTTTGGGGTTATAAGATCTATAGGTTTTGGTAAATGTTTAATGACACGTATCCATCATTTCTTTACCCTCAAAATCCCTTATGCTTCACCTTTTCATTCATCTCTTCCTCCAAACCCCAAATCCTTCAGAACCAAAGATATTTTTATGGCTCATAATAATGTCTTTTCCAAAATATCATCTACTTGGAATCTTATGTTGCCTTGTCAGATTGGCGTCTTTCACTTACTGATGTACTTTTGAGGTTCCTTCATGTGTTTTTATGGCTTGATACCTCATTTCATTTTTTCACTGAACAATATTTCATCTTCTTATAGTAGTAATGACACTGATTGTTTATCCATTCGACTCTTGAAGGACATTCTTAACTCTAACTCTTATCAATTATGAGTAAAGCACATACAAACATTCGTGTTAGGCTTTTGTGTGTACTGAAGGTTTCAGCTAATTTATGTCTCTACCAAAGAGCAGAGATTGCTGGATCTTCCTATATGTATGAGTATGTTAAGGATTCATGGGAAGTTCTTATCTTCCAATGTAGGCATACCAAATTTCATTCCCACCACCGAGGAATGAGGATTACCAGCAGCTACTCATCTTCACTAATGTTTGGTGTTTTGAATTTAGTCATTTAAAGTGTGTAGTGACATATTATTGTTGTTTTATTTATATTAATAATTCCCCAAAGACATGTTCAGCATGTTTTCATATTGCTTATTTCCCACCTGTGTATCTTGTTTGGTGTGACATCTGTTCAGATCTTTTTCCCATTTTTAATTGAGTTGTTTATCTCTTTACTGTTGAGTTTTAAGAATCCTTTGTGTATTTGAAATTACTAGTCATTTATCAGATATGTACATTACAGAGACACTCTCCTAGTCTGTGATTTTCATTCTCTTAACACTTTCTCCACCACAGGAGTTTTCCTTTAATGAAGGGACACTTACTGGTTTTTCCTTTCATGGATTGTTTAGTTTTGGTGTTGTATCTAAGCATGATGTTAGCTGCAGGTGTCTTGTTGATTTTTTTCCAAAACAAAGAGTTCCCTCTATTATTAGTTTGTTATCATAAATGGATGTTGAATTGTATCAAATCTTTTTATGTTCATTTCTCCTTCCTTTCATTTCTGATATTATTTCTGTTTTGCCTTTTCTGTTACCTTGTCTAGATGTCAATCAATTTTATTATAATTAATATTTTCTAAGGACCAGCTTTTGGTTTTGAAAAGTAGGAGAGTGTTTTTTTCCTTTCAAAACTTTAAAAATTTCACTCTACTCTCTTCCTGCTTGGTTTCTGAAAAGAAGTCTGATCTAAGTCTAATCTTTTTTTTTTTTTTTCCCCTATAAAAGTAAGGTGGGTTTTCCCATCTGGCTTTTTTCAATATATTCTCTTTCTCTTTGATATTTCCCAAGTTAGAATATGATAGACTTAGTGTGCATTTTTGATGGTTAGTGCTCTCTAAGCTTTTTGGATCTACAGCATGCCATCAATCATTAATTTTAGGAAAATCTCAATGATTATTACTCATTTTTTTTCTGTTCCTTTCTGTGTACCTTTTCTTTTAGATATTCCCATTTTGTGTATTTTAAACCTTCTGTCACTGCTCTACTGCCTTGAGCCTGCACGGGAGTCCCCACCCCATGACAAGGTCATGTGGGAGGGTTCTGGTGGGCAAGGCAAGCCAGAACTCGAGGGGTGCCCCCTGGGCCTGCCTGAGCATCTACCCCAAAACCAGAATCTGTTTTACTATTTTACGACTTTCACCAACTCTTCTGACATTAACGGGGGGCTATCCCTGACCACCTTTCTCTGTAAGAAAATCAACTTAAAACTCTACTTAATAAGTCTCCTGGGCATAACAGGAGTGTTTCAATTCAAACCCCTCTGATGACTTTCTAGCTTGCCGGACAGGTTTGTTCAGATTCACAGCCTCCCAACCACAAGAGGCAGGAGAAGCTTAAGATATTCTAACAATGCAGAGCTTCTCAGAGAAGAGAACTAGTAGAGGATTTCTTTGTTGAGCTAATGCTTGCTGCCAAGTTTCCATACCCTTTACCTACTGTGTCCCTGAGACTATATTGATTAATATAGTTGGTGTATAGAAATGTAAGTAGTAGCTTTAATGTTTGTAACCTTGGACCCTTGAGTTAATTCTTTTCTTGTTATAGCCCACCACACTTTTGCCCTATAGGAATGCAACTTAATCTAATGCTTTCGGAGGGTGGCGCCTGACTTTAGAATAATCACCTTTAGAGAAAAATAAGTTTTCTGAAGAAAGGGTCATAAAATGTTAACAGGCCTCCTGGCCAGAAGATGATGTAAATCACCTAAAACTTTTACATATGATAAGTTTGCAGAAAAAAAGCCTGGCTTCGATAAGGATCAAGGACTGCTGACCTTGCATGACTCTACCCCTTCCCCCATTATCCTCTATGCACAATTTAAGGTATAAACACTACTTTGGAAAATAAAGTGCGGGCCTTGGTCTCCCCATGTCGTTCTTTCTCTTTCCTTTTCCTTTTCAGGCTGATCTCCCTGGAGTGCAGGGGCTCTCTGCGTTCGCTTTCCTGCCTGGGCTTCTGAGACCCACTCGAGAAGGTGCCTAAGGTGGGGCACCTTCCGCTATTTGAGAGGGAGCCTGCGGCCTACATGAACAGAGCAAGTTCCGTGCTGGGGCTTTATTGGCTTTCTGCGTAAACCAAGGAATATCAGCCTCTTTTCTCTCCTCTATTTTCTTAACTGCAAAATTCTTTCCTTATCTCTGTACCTCTTCATCTATTCTTTGTCCTACACTGTCCTCCCGAGGGAATCCCTGGCTCCTGCAGGGGCTGGACCCGGTACTCTACAGTTTATAGATTTTGTGTCCTGTCTTGTTTGGGTTTTGGTTTTGGTGTTTGGGGCTTTCTGTTAGCCTCTGGTGAAATGGATTGTTTTCAGTATGGGCCTTCCTAAGAACAGAATATTTGGTGTTTATTTTTAAATGCCATCTTTATTTCTTCTTTTCCAGTTTTGGAGAGAGTATTTTGCCTGTGAACTCAATTCGCTCATCTAAGTTTTTTCCTTTGAGGCCAAGAATGATGGCTTCTGAGTGCCTTAAATGCTAGCTTCTAACCTGTTAAGTGTCTGTCTTCAATTTTTGATGATTGATTGCTGACTGCTTTAAAAATCCTTACCTGTCCTCTTTTTGCTTTTACCCACATCAATCCAAAGTGATTGGAAAGCCTTAGTCTTCCTTCCATTGTTAGTGGCAAGAGATTCTATCTTCTTAAGATCTTGTTCTTGTATGTGAACCCTCATCCTAACCCAGCCCCTAACTTCAGTTTTTAAAAAGTTCAGATACTTTCCCTTGCTTTGTGAAGCCATTTCATGAAAGTGCTGGAGACGTTTGCCTCACTCTGCTCAGATACATCAATTATTTAGATAATAAGACCTTTTATACACTATTGGCAGCATGTGCTGTCATCATGTAAGGGATTCTTAGACCCAAGGTTCAAACTATCCTTTTTCCGTATACCTTGTGGGCGCTTGTGGCAGGGCAGCCTTTAGAGTGGCTGGTCAGGAAATAACTTCCTCCTGCAATTTGAAAATGGTGATTTTATATTCTTCAGGAGGAAAGTATTTCTGAATCCTTTACGTGTTTTATAAATACTTAGGGCAGATTTACCATCAAACTCTTAGGATTTTTAATGAACACACTTGCAGTTTACAACTCAAAATCTGTTCCTCAGGGTTGAATAGGCACTGGGCACTTGTGTTCTGAATCTGCCATAAAGAGCTTTGTCAGCATATTAGCTCACTCTGTGTGCCTGTGTGTGCCTTTCAGCAGCCCTGAGGTACATGAGCCACATGGCTTTTGTGGTTTGATTTTCAGACTGTCTTCCTAGTGTCTGAACTGTAAGTGCCAATTAACTTTCTATAGGTAGATTTTATTCATTTTGGCTGTGCTGGGTCTTCATTGCTGCACGGGCTTTTTTCTAGTTGCAGTGACTGGGGGCTATTCTCTATCTGCAGTACATGGGCTTCTCATTGCAGTGGCTTCTCTTGTGGAGCATGGACTCTAGGACATGCGGGCTTCAGTAGTTGTGACACATGGTCTCAGTAGTTGCAGCTCCCAGGCTCTTGAGCACAGGCTCAGGAGTTGTGGTGCACAGGCTCAGTTGCTCTGGGCAGCATGTGGGATCTTCCTGGACCAGGGATCAAACTCATGTCTCCTACATTGGCAGGCAGATTCTTTACCACTGAGCCACCTGGAAAGCCTTGACTTTCTAGTGCATCATATGAGAGAAAAAAGTGAGTCTGTAGTAAATATTGTAGAAGTGAAAGGCATATTTCCCCACAAGAATATTTTCTTTCCATCATCAACATCTGACTGCTTCTAAAGGCTTAGAATACTTTAAGGCCAAATTGGCCAGCTGGATCCTATTAAAAGTTTTACAGGTTTGTTGGACTCTCTTGTTTGGTGCTGGGAATAGAAGTAAAAGCTTCCAGTTCAGCACTATGTTATTATTCATAAAACCTTGTGCAGATTTGACCCTCTGCCTCATAAGTGCTATAAATGGTGAGTAAAGTGAAGAATATGGAAGTTTTTCCTGACAAGGTATTGATGGTCTTAAAATTGTAACATTTGCTTCATTTATATAGCATGTCTCTCACTTCTCCGCATATTCTGGACCCTGTTGTTAGTGAGAAATAAGATGTAATGTGATCAGAGTAAATATGTCCATGTTCATTATGCTGCTAAATTTGTGAGGACGTATAGACAGAGTAAATTCCTGATGATCAAGTCATAAAATAAATGTTTGGAGATGACAGAATCATACATAACCTATTCATATAAATGGTGTATAGATAGATGTCTAGTCCCATCAGTGTCACACATCCTGCTATACACATATTTGGGATGTTTTAGGACTTAGTTTTAGGCTATTGAAGATGTGACTATGAATTTCAGCCCAGAGGAGTGGGCTTTACTGAATCCTTTATAGAAAAAACTCTACAGAGATGTGATGTGAGAAACCTTCAGAAACCTGGCCTCAATAGGTGAGGATGACAGCTTTCCTTTACTTTGTCAATTAAAGAACAAATGTTTCTTACTCATTGATGTCTATGTGAAAGGGAGGATGTTGGCAAATAAAGTAGACCTGTTCACAGCCAACAATGAATGTAGAATCTAATGATTTCTGTATAATTTCTAATATTTTGGAATCATTTTTCTTCATCTGCAATTTAGGGGGGAAAGGGAAGAATCATGACATTGAAGATCAGTACAAAAACCAGGGGAGAAAACTAAGGTAAGTCACACCCAGAACAGAAAGTAGTGCCTCATATGTGGCTCCTCGTTTGTGATAAAATTTTACAAGAAGTGGCCTAAACACATGATGCCTGCTTCACATTTATTTATTCTCTGAAAAAATTTTCTCCAGATCCTTTATAATATGGGACATAGATGTCCAGCATTTGGAAAATAGTTCTCTTGAAAACAGTATTTAACAAGCCCTATATGTGAATGTCACTTTTGGTAATTCCAAGAGTGAAATCTTGCAGGGCATTCCTTTTTCAATTTAAAGCCATTCAGACAAGGGAGATAACCTATACTTTTGCTATAAATCCTAACAGTGTAGTTCAAGTATCCTGCTGCTGCTGCTGCTAAGTCACTTCAGTCGTGTCCGACTCTGTGTGACCCCATAGACGACAGCCCACCAGGCTCTTCCGTCCCTGGGATTCTCCAGGCAAGAACACTGGAGTGGGTTGCCATTTCCTTCTCCAATGCATGAAAGTGAAAAGTGAAAGTGAAGTCGCTCAGTCGTATCCAACTGGTAGTGACCCCATGGACTGCAGCCTACCAGGCTCCTCCATCCATGGGATTTTCCAGGCAGGAGTACTGGAGTGGGGTGCCATTGCCTTCTCCGAAGTATCCTGCTAATAAATATTAAATTGTTAGTAAAGAAATCATTACTAGTATGATCCCCATTTTTTATAGGAGTCATGTGATAGATTCTGTGCAAGTAAAGAGGGTAGTCAGCATGCAGGAAACCACAGCCTTATTCCAAAACTCAGTGTGAACAAGAAAACTACTAGAGTGAAACCATCTGAATGCAGTGCATGTGGGAAAGTCTTTATGCATCATCTATTCCTTAATAGGCATATCAGCCGTCATAATGGACACAAACTAGATGAGTACCAGAAATATGAAGAGAAGCCATATAAATGTAAGGAATGTAGTAGACCCTTCAGTTATCTTCAGTGTTTTGAAAAACACAAATGAAATACAATGGACAGGAAAACTATAAATGTAAGAAATGTGGGAAAGCATTTCGTTTTCACACTTCCTTTCAAATCCATAAAAGGATTCATATAGGAGAAAAGCCCTATGTAAAGAATGTGGGAGATCCTTTATGTGGTTCACAACCTTTCAAAGACACATGATAACCCACACAGAAGATACTCCTTATAAATGTAAGGAATGTGGGAAACTCTTTAAGTAGCTTACAACCTTATGAAGCCACATGATAACGCATGCTGGAGATGTGCCTTATAAATGTAAGGAAATGGGAAAATCTTTAGTTTTTTAAGATTTTCACTACAAATACATGAAAAAACCCACATGGGAGAGAAACCCTATTGCCGGGGTCCAGCCCCGGTGGATCCAGGGAATTCGAAGCGGGGACGGCGTCGGCGAGGATCAGGAAACAATTGCTTAATTAAACCTTAATTAAGGATATAAAGAGTAATAGAATGAGGATAGCTCAGTGAGGAAATTCAGTGGAGAAAAGAGGCTGAATAATTCAGCCAGAAGGTAAGAGAAAGAACGACATGGTGAGACCAAGTTTCGGTGAACAAGGTGAACAAGGCCCGCACTTTATTTTCCAAAGTAGTTTTTATACCTTAAGTTATGCATAGAGGATAATGGGGGAAGGGGTAGAGTCATGCAGTAAGCCAGGCTTTCTTCCTGCAAACTTATCATATGCAAAAGTTTAGGTGATTTGCATCATCTTCTGGCCCAGAGGCCTTTTTCTCTAAAGGTGATTATTCTAAAGTCAGGCGCCAGC
This sequence comes from Bos indicus, assembly GCF_029378745.1. Lineage (NCBI taxonomy): Eukaryota > Metazoa > Chordata > Mammalia > Artiodactyla > Bovidae > Bos > Bos indicus. Next base: position 12,722,876 of record NC_091766.1, on the reverse strand, counting down.
CTCCAAAAAGCATTAGATAAAGTTGCATTCCTACAGAGCAAAGGTGTGGTGGGCTATAACAAGAAAAAGAATTAACTCAAGGGTCCCAGATTACAAACATTAAAGCTACTACTTCCACCAATTATATTAATCAATACACTGCCAGGGACACAGCAGGTAAGGGATATGGAGACTTAGCAGCAAATATTGGCCCAACAAGTGAAAATCCCTTCACCAATACAATTTCTAATCAATCTTTTGACTGCTCAAAGGAATCTGTATTTAGACAGTTTAGAACATCTCATGCCTCTCACAGTTTGGAGGCTCTGAGCAATCACATGTGGCCGGAAAAACCTATTCAGGCAGGCTAGAGGACTTCCAAGGGAGTTTGTAGGTTGAAACACTGTCACACCCAGGAATTATTAACTGGAGCTGTAAGCTAACTCTTTTCAGAGAGGTAGTGGGGGACAGCCCCCCGTAAAGTCAGAGGTGTAGGTGAAGGCACAAAGCAGAAAGTAGGCAGACTCTGGTTTGGGGGGTAGATTGCTCGAGAATTTCCAGGGAGACTCCTGAGGCTTGATCCCGCCTTTGCGTATGCCAAGCCTCCTTCCTCATGACCTTTGCCAGGGGCGGAGCTCGCTCCCCACACCCTATCCATGTAAACAATGTGGAAAACCTTTAGATATCTTCAAACTTTTCAAATACATGAAAGGACTCACACAGGAGAGAAACCCTATGAATGTAAGTAATGTGTTAAAGCTTTTGTTTCTCCTGTAGGATTGCAAAACCATGAAAGAAATCACAATGGAGAGAAATTCTACACATGTAAAACATGTAGTAAAGCATTCAGTTATTCCAGTTCTCTTCAAAAACATGAAAGAAATCGTACTGGAGAGAAACCTTACAAATATAAGGAGTGTGGAAAAGGCTTTATTTTTCTCTCAAGCCTTAGAGCAGACATGATAAGACTCTGGAGATGGACCTTATAAATATAAAGAATGTGAGAAAGCATTCGTTACTCCCAGTTCATTTCAAATACATGTAAGGACTCACACAGGAGAGAAGCCTTATAAATGTAAACAATGTGGGAAAACTTTCAATTGGCCTACTTCCATTCACAGACATGAAGAAAGTCATAGTGGAGAGAAACCCTGTACGTGTAAGCAATGTAGTAAAGCCTTCAGTTTTTCCAGATCCTTTCAAAGCCATGAAAGGAGACCAGTGGAGAAGAGCCCTATGGATGTAAAAAATGTGGTAAAGCCTTCAGTAGTCCAAATTCCTGTCAAAAACATGAAAGAAGTCATAGTGGAGAGAAACCTTATGAATATAAGGAATGTGGAAAAGCCTTCAGTTCTCTCACCAAATTTCAAAGACATGTAATGAAGCACACTAGAGACAGACCTTATAAATGTAAGGAGTGTGGGAAAATCTTTGATTGTTCCAGTTACTTTCAAAGTCATGAAAGGATTCACAGTGTAGAAAAACCCTTTGAATGTAAGGAACATTATAAAGCCTCCAGTACTCCTAGGTCCCTTCAAAAACATGAAAGAATTCATACTGGAGAGAAACCTCATATATGTAAGGAGTGTGGTAAAGCCTTTAGTTATCCCAGTTTCCTGTAAAAACACGAAAGGAGTTATACTGGGAAGAAATCCTATCAGTGTAAACAATGTAGTAAAGCCATCATTTATTTCAGTTCCCTTTGAAGTTATGAAAGAACTCATACTGGAGAGAAACCCTATGAATGTAAGGAATGTGGGAAAGCCTTCACTTTTCCCTCAAAATTTCATTTACACATGATAAAGCACACTGGAGTCAGACCTTATTTGTGTAAGAAATATGGGAAAGCCTTCGGTTGTCCCAGTTCATTACAAAACCATGAAAGAACACACACTGGAGAGAAGCCGTTTGAATGTAAGAACTGTAGTAAAGCCTTCAGTCGAGTTCATTCTTTACAAAACCATGAAAGAACTCATATTGGAGAGTAACCCTATGAATGTAAGAAAGTGGGAAAGCCTTTAGTTCTATCACCAAATTTTCAAGATATGTGGTGAGGCACACTGGATAATCTAAGAAATGTAGGAAAGCCCTCAATTTTTTCAGTTCATTATGAAGTCAGAACTCACAGTGGTAAGAAACCACATGAATGTAAAAATTATAGGAAAGCCTTCAGTGGTCCCAGTTCTCTTCAAAACCATGAGACCATTCATAATGGAAAGTAGGCCTATGAATGTAAGAAATATAGGAGAACTTTCAGTTGTCTCAGTTCATTCTAAATACAGAAAGGAATTCACACTGTAGAGAACTACTTTGAATGCAAAAAAAATATGGTAAAGCCTTCAGCAATTCCTGTTATGTTCAAATGCATGAAAGAACTCTTAACAAACTGAACATAAGGAATATTAGAATGCCTTTGTCACATGACATTTTAAGAATGCAAGATGATGCACATCATGTAAATGTGAGAAATTGGGGGATTTTCTCTCATATTCTTGGGAAAGAACTCCCTCTAGAGAGAATTCTGTTAAATGCAAACAGTATGTGGAAACCTTAATTTGCCTTACATTCTTAAAACCATGTAAGAATGTACACTGGATAGATACCATATAACTGAAATGAAAAGTAAAACTATTAATTTGAAACAAATATCTTTATAATCATATGAAAACTGCACTGGAAAAAACTCATGTTAATGTAAGTAATATGGGTAAGCCTCTGCAAATTCATGTAGAATGCTCTCAAAGTTACAATATGGAGGAAATGTTATAAACTTTAAACATACATTTTCCCTACCAGTGGCATACTCTTAAAGTTATTCTCTGAAGTATGGAATTCTACTTATTTTTGCAAGTAAATATTGAGGTAAAATAATTCTGTAGATACTCTTTAGGCTGTCATTCCTAAGTTTAATAAGTAATTTAACCTTTTATCAGTTAAATTTTTTTATTTTTACTGTTAAGACTCTGATCCATGGGTGATTTGAAGTGTATTTCTAATATACAAGTAGGTTTCATTTTTAAATAATTTTGTAATTTTTGTGTAAATAAGGGAACACAAAAAAATGACATTTTGGTACTTGTTTCTTGTGGCAAGTACTCAACATCCCTTTTACATTATATTCAAATTTTTCATTGGCTTAAGAGCTTTGTTCCATTTCCTTCCTAACAGAAATGTAATAAAGAGTTGGGCATGTATTTGTAAGTATGCAGAGTTCCTCATGTAGTCTCATGTGAATTATTCTTTTCATCTTTTGTCCTTTGTTATTCGTCATTCCTTCTGGCTAGGATTTGGGCTCTGGAATATTGAGAGACCTGTGTGATGACAATAAAATCTAGAGTTGGAGATGACTCTTTTTAACTGTTTTGTCAATGTGAGTAATGTGAACTACAGTCTCTAGACTCTGTTGCTTTTATGGTCCCATGTTAGAATTCACCAAACCTGAATAGACAGGTAACTTGAAATGCAAAGTGAAATAGTATTAGGTAGATTTGGAGCCACCTGTATGGAAAGAGACAAGAAGCATAGGGCTTTTACAGGCATTTGCTTCAAGCCTAATTTCCTCATTTTTTGCTCTGCCAGTCAAGAATATCCTGAAAACTGAAGAGTCCAAGATGATAGAGCAGGAAGACCCTGAGCTCACCTTCTCCCATCAGATCAGATCAGTCACTCAGTCGTGTCCGACTCTTTGCGACCCCATTGAATTGCAGCACGCCAGGCCTCCCTGTCCATCACCAAGTCCCGGAGTTCACTGAGACTCACATCCATCGAGTCAGTGATGCCATCCAGCCATCTTATCCTCTGTCATCCCCTTCTCCTCCTGCCCCCAATCCCTCCCAGCATCAGAGTCTTTTCCAATGAGTCAACTCTTCGCATGAGGTGGCCAAAGTACTGGAGTTTCAGCTTTAGCATCATTCCTTCCAAAGAAATCCCAGGGCTGATCTCCTTCAGAATGGACTGGTTGAATGTCCTTGCAGTCCAAGGGACTCTCAAGAGTCTTCTCCAACACCGCAGTTCAAAGGCATCAATTCTTCTGCACTCAGCCTTCTTCACAGTCCAACTCTCACATCCATACATGACCACAGGAAAAACCATAGCCTTGACTAGATGAACCTTTGTTGGCAAAGTAATGTCTCTGCTTTTGAATATGCTATCTAGGTTGGTCATAACTTTCCTTCCAAGGAGTAAGCGTCTTTTAATTTCATGGCTGCAATCACCATCTGTAGTGATTTTGGAGCCCCCCAAAATAAAGTCTGACACTGTTTCCACTGTTTCCCCATCTATTTCCCAGGAAGTGGTGGGACTGGATGCCATGATCTTCGTTTTCTGAATGTTGAGCTTTAAGCCAAGTTTTTCACTCTCCACTTTCACTTTCATCAAGAGGCTTTTGAGTTCCTCTTCACTTTCTGCCATAAGGGTGGTGTCATCTGCATATCTGAGGTTATTGATATTTCTCCCGGCAATCTTGATTCCAGTTTGTGTTTCTTCCAGTCCAGGGTTTCTCATGATGTACTCTGCATATAAGTTAAATAAGCAGGGTGACAATATACAGCCTTGACATAACTCCTTTTCCTATTTGGAACCAGTCTGTTGTTCCATGTCCAGTTCTAACTGTTGCTTCCTGACCTGCATACAAATTTCTCAAGAGGCAGATCAGGTGGTCTGGTATTCCCATCTCTTTCAGAATTTTCCACAGTTTATTGTGATCCACACAGTCAAAGGCTGTGGCATAGTCAATAAAGCAGAAAGAGATATTTTTCTGGAACATTCTTGCTTTTTCCATGATCCAGCGGATGTTGGCAATTTGATCTCTGGTTCCTCTGCCTTTTCTAAAACCAGCTTGAACATCTGGAAGTTCACGGTTCACGTATTGCTGAAGCCTGGCTTGGAGAATTTTGAGCATTACTTTACTAGCGTATGAGATGAGTGCAATTGTGTGGTAGTTTGAGCATTCTTTGGCATTGCCTTTCTTTGGGATTGGAATGAAAACTGACCTTTTCCAGTCCTGTGGCCACTGCTGAGTTTTCCAAATTTGCTGGCATATTGAGTGCAGCACTTTCACATATCATCTTTCAGGATTTGGAATAGCTCCACTGGAATTCCATCACCTCCACTAGCTTTGTTTGTAGTGACGCTTTCTAAGGCCCACTTGACTTCACATTCCAGGATGTCTGGCTCTAGGTCAGTGATGACACCATCGTGATTATCTGGGTCATGAAGATCTTTTTTGTACAGTTCTTCTGTGTATTCTTGCCACCTCTTCTTAATATCTTCTGCTTCTGTTAGGTCCATACCATCTCTGTCCTTTATCGAGCTCTCTTTGCATGAAATGGTCCTTTGGTATCTCTGATTTTCTTGAAGAGCTCTCTAGTCTTTCCCATTCTGTTGTTTTCCTCTATTTCTTTGCATTGATCGCTGAAAAATTACAACTATTTGCCAAACAACTATTGATGAGAAAGACCTGAACACTAGCAGAAAAGATCTACAGGTGAAGAGAGGAAGAAGGACCCACAGTGAGACCAGTAGGAAGGGTAAATAAAAGTTATAGTCAAGACCCATGACCCACAACAGGAGGATAGTCATAATTGCAGAAGTTGTCCCAAGGAGCAAGGGGGTCCAACCCCTGCCCCCATCTTAGTCCCAAGCCTAGTGTCCTGCACTGAGTAGATGAGCCCCCAAAACATTTGGCTTTGAAGACTGCAGGGCTTACTTACAGGAGAGTAAGGGGGCTGTAGGGAAGAATTAAGAGACTCATTCTTAAGGGGTGCACATAAAATCTCACATGCTCAGGGGAAAAGTGGTAATTTGAAAGGGGCATAAGTCTGACCCATCTGCTAATTTTGGAGACTGTTGGAGAAACAGGAGGCAACTGATGCTTATCCTTGGGACACAGACACTGATGACAGCCATTTTGGAAAGCTCGTTCTACCACAAGGACAATGGTGCTGGTCCTTCTAGTTTATTAGTGTGAGAGACCTGTGCTACTCATCAGCCTGTTGGCACCAGTATTGGGATGCCTCAGGCCAGGCAGCTAACCAGGCAAGGTCACAGCCTCATGCACCATATGACCAGCTGCCTGAAGACATTTTGAGCCCCCAATTGTCCTGGGGCCCCTGTAGCACCACAGCCAGTTGTCGGGGCCCAACCCCCATTACCAGTGGGGCAATATCAGCTTTGGGATACCCTCGACCTTTTTGGGCTTCCCCAGTGGCTCAAACAGTAAGAAATTAGCCTGCAATGTGGAAGACCCAGGTTTGATCTTCTGTGTTGGGAAAATACCCTGGAGAAGGGAAGGGCAACCCATTTCAGTGTTTTTGCCTGGAGAATTCCATGGACAGAGGAGCATGGTGGGCTACAGTCCATGGGGTCACAAAGTCAGACACAACTGAGTGACTAACACCCACAGGCCTTGTAGCCATCTGTGACAGAAATAAGCCCTGTTCACCAGTGGGCTGACACCAGCTCTGAGACCCCCAGCTTACAGCAGTGAAAGACCCCAGGATCTGGCTCTACCCACCAGTGATCTAGCATTAACTCCAGGACCCCTTAGACTTCAGCCCTACCCACCAGCTCCAAGACACCTTGGACCCTCCAGCCAACCACCCTGGGGTTTGGCTGTAGTTACCAGCAGGCAGACACTAGACTGAACTGGCATTACCAGACCTGGTGGCCTATTGATCCCCAAAAACCAGCCTCAAACAGGAAGGGCTGGTAAGAAACCTGAAACAGATCCTGTGGTGAACTGGTTCCTTCTCAATCTTGCCCTCCTCCAAAGTTGAGTCTGGCCTGATACCCCTAAGGAGCAAGTTTTGCAATCATCTCTTGCTCCTAACACACTGACACTGGAGACCAGAAAGCACATAATGACTTCAGACTGGCTCTGATGCACACAGATGAACCCTGCTTAGACTTATTTGCCTCTACAGAAAAGGGAGGAGGGGGTGATTGGGGGGTGCAGCATTTCTAGCGAGGAACTGCAGGGTTCTGGTGAGAATGAGGCCTGTGGAGCCAGGCTTCATGCAGGAGCAGCAGAAACCTTCCCACCAGGCCATCCTGGGCTCTGGTCATGAGTCCCTCAGGACACGTGGACAAGCCTGAGAGGAAGGAAGGTGGTGCTGGTTCTTCCTGCACCTGGAGACAAGGAGACCCAAAGGAGAGCAGAAAGGGTCCTCAAAACAGTGTCAGCCTAGAACCTTTTACTGCTTGTTTAGTCAGAAAATTTAGCAGAACCCCACCCCCACCCCCACTATGGCAGATTTGGCCCAAGGCCTGACCCTTAGGGTTGGGGTTTGGGAGAGAGACCTAGACCAGGGCCTTAGAATCAGAAGCTCCCACTTTCCTTCAGGAAATGTTCCTGGCCAGCCCTGGAGCCCTCTTCCCCTACCTGCAAGAAGAAGGATCCTGCAGATACCAGAAAATGACGTTGGGGAAGTAATCACATGGGCTTTGGGACCCTATTCCAATCATGTGACATCAAAGCAAAGGACAAAGTCTCATAACCTTGGGACAAGGACAAGGGTGGCTTCCCGTTGCCAGAGCAAGACACTGGGTGGTCAGGGCACCAAGCTGCTCCTCCACTGCCCGGTCCCAGGGAGCTCCTCAGACTGATCCAGTGTGTGGAAACTAGAAGGATAATGGAGAGGGAGGGAGTCCTGAATGAGCCATGTTATCACACTTGAAGCAACTTACAGATTCTTGATGACACTTACCTACAGGGAAAACGGGTGGGGGACAGGGACTCCTGCCCACCTGAGGGAGGGAGGGGAGGCCATGGTTAAGGCAGAGCTGTTGAGCTGTGTCTTCCTCTGGGGGACCCCTTGTACTCCCAGTTACAGCAGCTCTTTCTTTCCCTGTTGTTTTCCACCCTGGGGAAACTCCGTTTTTGTGGCTATATTTTTTTAAATTATTTTGGCTGTGCCGGGTCGTTGCTGCTGCATGCAGGCTTTCTCTAGTTGCAGCGACCTGGGGGCTACTGTAATTGTGTTGCACCAGCTTCTCATTGCAGTGGCTTCTCTTGTTTCAGAGCATGGGCTTTACGATGCACGGGCTTCAGTAGTTGTGGTTTCCAGGCTCTGGAACACAGGCTCAATAATTGTGGCACATGGGCTTAGTTGCTCTGCAGCATATAGGGTCTTCCTGGACCAGGGATCGAACCCATCGCCTGAATTGGAGGCAGACAGATTCTTTACCACCAAGCCAGCAGAGAAGTACTATCCAAAGCATTCTTATGCCAGAAACTATTCTCAGCTGTTACTGAACACAGTTACTGATGCCACTGCTGGCAACTGACAGTTTATTTGTAATGGAGGACCTTCCACTTCCCAGTGTCTGAGTTGATGATCCCTTAAAGTCAGCTTTCCATTTGGCATTGGGTCATAAATGCAGGATCTCTCAAGCTTTCTAACTAGAGGCCTTCTCTTTGAATATATATTGGTATTTATAGAATAGAGCCAAACACGGTGCTTCTGGTATATCCCACCTAGAGGAGGAAGTGTGTTGACCTCTCCTATGATGGATGCTATCTGTTCTGGAGTAGGTCATTTCTTTTCTAGACACACTGGCGATTTTGGGAGTCACTTGGGATCACACGGCTGACCAGAGTGTTCACATACAGCGTGCTGCCACTGCACCTGATGGGGTCCACTGCAAAGACACTGCATTTTGTCTCTAGAGCAAACAGGCCTTCTGGGATGACAGACGACCCAGGAATCAGATGGATTAGTCAAACTAATCAATCATGCTAGCAGAGAATTTCCTTGCCAAGAATCAAACTCAGGACTTCCCTGGTGGTCCAGTGGTAAGACTCTGTGCTCTCAATGCAGGGGACCCGGGTTTAATCCCTAGTCTAAGAGAGAGATCCCACGTGCCACAACTAATATTCAGCACAGCTAAACAAACACATCAGTCAGTCAGTTCAGTTGCTCAGTCGTGTCCAACTCTTTGTAACCCCATGGACTGCAGAATGCCAGGCTTCCCTGTCCTTTACCATCTCCCAGAGTTTGCTCAAACTCATGTCCATTGAGTCGGTGATGCCATCCAGCCATCTCATCCTCTATCATCCCCTTCACCTGCCTTCAATCTTTCCCAGCATCAAGGTCTTTTCTAACGAGTTGGCTCTTCGCATCAGGTGGCCAAAGCACTGGAGCTTCAGCAACAGTCCTTCCAATGAATATTCAGGACTGATTTCTTTTAGAATTGACTGGTTTGATCTCTTTGCAATCCAAGGGACTCTAAAAAGTCTTCTCCAGCACCACAGTTCAAAAGCATCAATTCCACTGTTAGAGATCCTTTGGCTATTGCCCACAATATACCTGTCTGATTCTACCAATAACAACAACTCTTTATTCAAGGTTTCCTCCTCAGGCATAAAGAACTCTATAAAGTTAACTTGCCTTACAGTATATTAGTTGCTCAGTCATGTTCGACTCTTTGTGACCCCATGGATTGTAGCCCACCAGGCTCCTCTGTCTATAAGGTTTTTCAGGCAAGAATACTGGAATGGGTTACCATCTTCCTCCTCCAGGGCATCTTCTCAACCTAGGGATAAAACCTGTGTCTCCTGCATTGCAGGCAGATTCTTTACCCACTGAGCCATCGAGGAAGCCTGCAATATGCAAGTACAAATCAATGCCACTCTTACTCTTCACATATTAACATCAATCTGCAGAGGCTCATTTCACTGCTGGGGCAACATACCTACTGGACTTTCTGACCACATACTTATGCCTGAGATCTAACGGTATTAAATTTGGCTGTGAGTGCATGTAATCCATAACCACCTAGTGGCTCTAATGTTTTTTATTTATTTATTTTGCCACGCTGTTCACGTACAGAGTCTTAGTTCCCCAAATAGGGATAAAACCTGTGGCCTCAGCAGTGGAAGTGTGGAGCCTAACCATTGGACCCTAACCACTGGACCACCAGGGAATTCCCTCCATAAGATATTTGAGGTTATATGGTAAACCAATTCCCTCCAAACAAAAGAGTTAGCTGACTATAGCAAATCACTGAAAGCAGAAGCTATGGGAGCGAGCAACTTCTAGGAACACACAAAGTATGATAGAAGACTTGCTGGATACACAGTACAGATTAACTTGACATTTAAAAGCTCTACGAGGAGCCAGTCCTCTGGAGCCTCCCCAAATTTATTAATTTTTCCTCCAGGAGCCCAAGCAGGTTCTCACTGTGAAGAGTGAGAACAATGGCCTCCCGCTCCATGCCGGAAATGGTGTGTGGGGGATACATTCTGATATACACACAAAGCATTCCCTTCTCTACAACTTAGGCCTTTCCTCAAGGAAAACTAATTTTCCTGAACCTTATCTGATTGGGGAACGAGCAGTGAGACAACACACTGACCCTTCAGGTTTTTGATCAGACCAAAGGTGAGGAATAAAAGCCACGAACCTCATCTGACTTACATAGTCCAGTGATTCTGTCCCCGCCCCACAAATAAAACAGATTTTTTAAAAAGATTTACTTATTTTTGGCTACGCTGAATCTTCATTGCTGTGCACATGCTTTTGCTTTCTCTTGCTGCAGTGAGCAGGGGCCACTCTCTAGTTGCAGTGCGTGGGTTTCTCACTGCAGTAGTTTCTCTTAGGCTTAGTTGTCCCATAGCATGTGGGTCTTCCCGGACTTTTAGGGGAAGCACACTGACTGAAACCACCCAACCTGGCCAGGTACTGTAGTAACCTGAGTTATGTTATAACGTGAGTTATGTTATGACAGAAGGGCCTGGGAAGGAATATAGATCTAGTAAGAAATTTGTATGTGGGTCAGGAAGCAACAGTTAGAACTGGACATGGAACAACAGACTGATTCCAAATAGGAAAAGGAGTACGTCAAGGCTCTATATTGTCACCCTGCTTATTTAACTTATATGCAGAGTACATCATGAGAAACATTGGGCTGGAAGAAGCACAAGCTGGAATCAAGATTGACGGGAGAAATATCAATAACCTCAGATATGCAGATGATGCCACCCTTATGGCAGAAAGTGAAGAGGAACTAAAAAGCCTCTTGATGAAGGTGAAAGAGGAGAGTAAAAAAGTTGGCTTAAAACTCAACATTCAGAAAACGAAGATCATGGCATCTGGTCCCATTACTTCATGGCAAATAGATGGGGAAACAGTGGAAACAGTGTCAGACTTTATTTTGGGGGGCTCCAAAATCACTACAGATGGTGACTGCAGCCATGAAATTAAAAGACGCTTACTCCTTGGAAGAAAAGTTATGACCAACCTAGATAGCATATTCAAAAGCCAGAGACATTACTTTGCCAACAAAGGTCTGTCTAGTCAAGGCTATGGTTTTTCCAGTGGTCATGTATGAATGTAAGAGTTGGACTGTGAAGAAAGCTGAGCACAGAAGAATTGATGCTTTTGAACCGTGGTGTTGGAGAAGACTCTTGAGAGCCCCTTGGACTGCAAGGAGATCCAACCAGTCCATTCTGAAGGAGATCAGCCCTGGGATTTCTTTGGAAGGAATGATGCTAAAGCTGAAACTCCAGTACTTTGGCCACCTCATGTGAAGAGTTGACTCATTGGAAAAGATTCTGATGCTGGGAGGAATTGTGGGCAGGAGGAGAAGGGGACGACAGAGGATGAGATGGCTGGATGGCATCACTGACTTGATGGATGTGAGTCTGCGTGAACTCCAGGAGTTGGTGATGGACCGGGAGGCTTGGTGTGCTGCGATTCATGGGGTCGCAAAGAGTCAGACACGACTGAGCGACTGAACTGAACTGAACTGAACTGAAGCCACCACCAATCAGAAGAGTTTGGGAAAGGTCAAAAGGAAACACCAAATGTCCTTCCACCTCCCAGAATTATTCTTGCTGACAACCATCTTGGCTAAGCAAGAGTGCGCTGCCAGTAAGGATCCTGAGTCAGAGTGATTGGCCAAACACAACCTGGAAGCTAATTCCATCACCATAAAACCTGAGACTGTGGGCCAGTGGCAGAGCAGTTCTCCTGGGTTCCCTTATCCTGCTGCTCTCCACTTGGGTGCCCCTTCCCAATAAAGTCTCTTGCTTTGTCAGCATGAATGTCTCCATGGACAATTCATTTCCAAGTGTTAGACAAGACCCCACTCTCGGGCCCTGGAAGGGGTTCCCCTGCCTGCAACAGTACCACAGATTAAACCCATGTCCCCTACATTGGCAGGTGGATATTTTTTTTAACCACTGAGCCACCAGGGAAGCCCCCATGAAGAGGAAAAGTTAAAATTTTACATAACCTGCTCGTTCTGCCTCTGTAACTCAGCTTGCCCCTTGCAAAGTCTGGGTCACATAGGTCACGTAGTCTCAGAAAGTGGGGACTTAGGATACTAGAAACTGGAGCTGATCTCACCGTTGTCCTACTCTTTGCAATTGCCCAGCCCCTGCGAACCTGCTTAATCATGCATCCCCCTCCCCATCTTGACTGCTGTTCCCATTCACTCGAAACCCCTTAGTTTAAACCAGCCTATTAGCAGCTAGTGTTGCCCACTATAGTCTGTCTATAAGAACTCTGTAACCTCTTCGTTCAGGGCTCAAAGCTTAGAGTGTTAACTCCTCTGGGCCCTTTGGCATAATAAACCTGAGTTCTCCAACTGTCCGAGTGTGGTGCTTGGTTTCTCAAGTACTGGTTTCTGCAACACCCAGACACTTCTGATCTAAGCTAAATGAGGATGAAAATCCCTTCTCCCCTCGAGACTGTGGAGCTGGGATGAAAATCAAGGAAGATGACCCCCAAACTCCTCCTTCCCCAGTAAATAGTCTGTTGCTGCTGCTGCTGCTTAATAGTCTGTAGGTAGTTAGAATAGGAAACAGGAGTCCAAAATGGCCGTGGCTAAAAGACAAGAAAGGGAAAAGCCCACGAAAATAGAACAAAGGAAGGTCAAAGGAAGGTCCAAGGACTGGAGTAAGGACCTCAGGTAGAACAAACAGCACTCCTGGCTAACCCAATTTACATAGGGCAGGCCCAGGGGGAGGAAAAAACATATAAAAGGAGGAGCCAAAGCCCTTTTCTCTCTCTCCCCACCGCATGTGTGTGCTTTTTACCTTGCTCTCTCTCTTTCACCACCCCCCACCTCCCACCCCCACCCCCCACCTCACTCGTTGGCACACTCCTCCACTCTCTTTGAGTCTTTGGGTTGGCATGCTCTCACGCTTCGAGGGTAGATTCTCCCGCTATCTTCTAAATAAAATAGAGCTGTAACACTGATTTGTCTAAGAGCTATAACATGGTTTGTCCAAGACCTGGGAGCTATGACGCACCAAGGGCTTTAATGTCCGTCACTCCAAATCTTTGTTGTGATGAGACAGAACTGAGGAGCATACACTCGCCTGACATAGTCCATCCCTTCATTTATATGCCTCTCATAACCAGCTTCAAAAGAAACCCAGAACAGCAGCTCCCCACATGCCTACCTGCTCTCCCTCTTGCTTAAATAAAACTTCACTGTACTTAAAGCTCTCTGCTTTGGTGATCAAGAAAATGCCTTAAATTCACCCTTAACACCTTGACCCCTAGAGGACATAATGTTACAGAGTCCAAGCTCGCTCTGTTCGCCACATGACAGGCCAATGAATCTGAGAGACAAGGTGTTCAAGCAAGGAATATGACTTTATTGGGAAAGCTGGCTGACCAAGAAGATAGCAGACTAATGTCTGAAAGTATCTTGTCCAGGGTCTGGATGCCAGGTTCTTTTATAGAGTCAGACAGAGAGAAGCAATGAGGAATTGAAGTCAAAAGGCAGAACAAGAGGGACATGCAATGAGGAAGTAAAGTAAAAAGGGTATTCAGTCTTCAGTAAAACATCTCCAGGAAGGGCCAGCGTTTGGAAGCGTGTGTTAAACTCTTCTTTTTGTTGTAATTATTCACAGGTGTGGAGGGTCAGATTATGTCTCTAAGACATAAAAACTAAGATCCTTTAGTTTAACAGGTAGAGGTGCAGGGTCCTCTGAGGCAGGCTATTCTGTATGGTTGTAATAATAAAAGCAACAAAAAGCACGTCAAAGAAACAGTTCGAACATGGAGTCAGAACTGGCTTCTCTCTGCAACAGTAAGACCCTTTTGTTACAGTGTGGCCCTGTGTTGGGGTGTTGGACTGCACCCTGCAGGTTCAAAAGCTCAGTAATTGCCAAGACCGAAGAAAGAGTCTGGATTCAGCGACAGAGGCATCAATGCTTATCTTACACATCTGAAGCAAAAGGGTCAGATGTCAGGCAGGAAAAGTTATACAGAAAATTGGGTGGGAATAACCAGCTATAGCAGAGAAGGCAATGGCACCCCATTCCAGTACTCTTGCCTGGAAAAATCCCATGGATGGAGGAGCCTGGTAGGCTGCAGTCCATGGGGTCGCTAAGAGTCGGACACGACTGAGCGACTTCACTTTCACTTTTCACTTTCACGCATTGGAGAAGGAAATGGCAACCCACTCCAGTGTTCCTGCCTGGAGTATCCCAGGGACGGTGGAGCCGGATGGGCTGCCATCTATGAGGTCGCACAGAGTCGCACACGACTGAAGAGACTTAGCAGCAGCAGCAACCAGCTATAGAGAAAAATTGACCTCAAATTGGCTCATCAGTTGTCAAGGAAACCAGCAGAGGCATACACCCCTCAACACCCCTTTGATGAAGTATGCAAGTGGAGATACTCTGATCGAAAGAGTAGAACAATCAATAGCCTGGGGCAACTCAGTGTCTGGGCTCTAAGATGTAGAGGGAGGAGCCATCATGTGAGTAGGTGTACTGGTAGGTGTACCAGGTGTCCTGGTAGGGGATGCACAGAGCAAAAGAAGAGCCATGTCAACCTCATGCTCTGTTTTTTGGAAACTCAATGAGAAATTCCCCGCCTTCACGTGTGCACAAAGAGCTGGGCGAATACGAGATAGGCCGCTCCAGGCTTGCAAAAACTTGTTTCCGAGTAACCGCGTCGGGCTGGGTCAGTTCTCTGCTCCACCCACTGCCCTCAGCGCGGGTCTGGGCGCCTCTTGGGGGTTGTCGGAGGAAGCTAGTTCCCTAGAGACACAAGTCCTTCTGTCCAGCTGTCACTCAAGTACTAGGAGGTGCGGCTTTGAGAACTGTCCAATCAGGGATGCCGCTTGGGCAGGTAGGTGGGGCGACGCACCGCTTCGGCTCCGTTTTCACTCCCTCAGGATCGCCTAGTGATCCGGTTTCCCACCTCTCAGAGACGCTGGCGGCACTGCCTCAGAGTCTGTCTTGTTGTGACCTGTTGTGGTAGTCGTAGGAAGGACTCAGGGAGACCCAGGAAACCTAGAAATGGTGAGTGTGCGTTATCCGGGTGCAGAGTTGGAGCGAGAGGGGAGGAGGCGTTGGTTGGAGTGGATCCGAACCAGCTGTGGTGGTGTCGGGCCTCCCCGCTGTCAACCCCAGAGCCTGCGGACCCGAGGGGCGTTGCTCGGACCTCAGTCTCCTCCCTCCGGTCGCGTGGGGGGGCGGGGCCGGCAGCCAGGACCCCGGGCGTCCTATCCAGTCACTGCGCGCCCCGACTTCGGCTTCGACCCCGCAGCCCCGCGTCCTCCTCAGACTGTGTTGTGACCCCTGGGGAGGATTGTCAAGGGACCCTCGTGACTCGGTCTACGTGGTTCGTGCGTGGGAGGAGCTTTGGTGTGTGGGATCCCCAGTCCCTGACTTTTTCCCGGGGGGCACCCATTTTCTCTTGTTTTCCAGTTATTTGAGTACCAACAGTCTCAAGTCTACGCCCCTGTCCGCTCGAGCTTAGCTCTTCCTAGGGCTGACAGTGAGTTCCCTAAATTTTCGGAGTTCACCCAACATCCCCAAGGCCAAATTCCCTCTCAGATTCACAGCATCATTATCAACTATTTGTCCTCCGTGGTGCATTTCAAACAGACGCAGTGTTTTAACTGTTTATCATTTTCCTCCCAGAGCCTTAAATGGCTCTTTTTTCCTTTTTTTTTTTTTTTTTTTTTTTGTCTGTGGATGTTTTCCACTAGAAGAAAGTAAAAAATAACCACTTGAAATTACTTTGTTCAGCAGTTTGGTGCCTCTCCTCCCAGACTCTTTCCTGGGCACAGACATCTAATGTGTGGAAGTTCCTTTTAAAACTTTCTGGGTCATGTGTCCTGTCAGGGTTGCCCCTACTTTTAAGATTTAAAGATTGTCACCTTTAAAAGATTTATTCACATATTTAAATGCCATTTTTTCAATCAGAGTAAAATGCATTTAATCAATACAGCTTAAAAGATAGTATAACATATTTCCCAAGAGGCAAAAAAGGTGAATTTTAGGGGAAAAAAAATTCCAGGATTACATTTCATTTGAAAAGTTTTGTTCTGCTGTTTTTTTTTCTCCCCTGGAGCATGTGTAGTATGTTCCTCAGGACTATTCTTTACTTACAGGTGATTTCAAATGAAATTCTCTGGTTGTGTGGTATCTGCTTAGACGTCCAGACCAAGTGTTCAGGTGTGATTAATTATTTACAAACCTATTTCTCACTGTAGAAATAATCACTGTCTGACATCTTTTTTTTTTTTTTTTCCTGAAAGGAGTAAATATTATTTCAGGTTTTCTGGTTGAACTAGTGAAAATGCCCTACAATTTTCTTTCCTCCTTTCCACATAAATGATAGGTTTAAATTGTGTTGCTGGATTGTTCAAACACTAAGTCTGTGTCCATTAAAACTTCAAGTGTGTTCCAAAGATACCCCAGTGCAGAGCAGAGGCCTATAGTCAGTGATCCATGCCAAGGCTCCTGTAAAGAGAACGACCTGCAGACTCAGTTATTCTTGTTGGGAAGCAACTCCCACTCCCTGCCCCGGCAGGTGTCTTACATGTTCGCACCCACAATGGAAGGAGACTTTATACTGAGAGGTGCTACAGAGCCCTGGAAAGCTGAGGATGCAACTGCACACAGTGGTAGAGACTGATTTCATTTCTGAGGTTGGAGGCCTAAAACTTCCTGTGTGAGTTCAATCCCTGAATTGGGAAGAGCCCCTGGAGAAGGCAATGGCAACCCACTCCAGTATTCTTGTCTGGAGAATCCCATAGACAGAGGAGCCTGGCAGTCTACAGTCCATGGGGTCACAAAAGAGTTGGACACTGGACGCAGAACTCGGAACTTCAGTTTTGCGTTCACAGTGTAGGTACACTCAGTGTAATTTATGCACATTGAAAGAGGCTGTTATGATCATGTCTTCTGTATTGCAGACAAAGGGTTTATGCATTTGTATCAGAATCTTAAACTGAATCAGACATAGAGTTTCCTCACTTGTGAGACTAGAACCTAGTAGAGTCCGTGCTTCCATGTTTTTGGGACACGGGAGAGCATGTAGAGCCAGAATTCATTCTTGTGGCTCAACTGTCCCTACTCTTCTCCAGTGACTAACCTGCTCTAGGAACTATATCTTAGACCCCAAGTATGGGACTTTGGTCATCTTTCTGAAAGTGTATTTTTCTTCTGAACTGTAGCAAGAAGGCTACTTATCTGTTTTGATTCCAATATTTTCTTTTTTTTTTTAATTACTTTTGTGACAATTTTTAATCCAAAAGTGTTGTGTATACCAAATTAAAACACTGTTTTTTTGACTCCATATGAGAGACAGCAAAAGAGACACAGATATAAAGAACAGTCTTTTGAACTCTGTGGGAGAAGGCAAGGGTGGGATGATTTGAGAGGGTAGCATTGAAACATGTATATTATCATATGTGAAGTGGATCGCTGGTCCAGGTTCAATGCATGAGACAGGGTGCTCAGGGCTGGTGCACTGGGATGACCGTGGGAGATGGGATGGGAAGGGAGGTGGGAGGGGGTTTCTGGATGGAGAACACATGTGCACCCATGGCTGATTCATGGCAAAAACCACTACAATATTGTAAAGTAATTAGCCTCCAATTAAAATAAATAAATAAAAATTTTAATTAAAAGTTTTTAAAGGTGATTTATAGCAGAATAAATTATTTTATAAAATTAATATGTCATTTTTTTAATTAATTTTTTTTGGCCACACCACATGGCACGGGGGATCTTAGTTCCTGGACTAGAGATCAAACACATACCCCCTACACTGGAAGTGTCTCCTGATGGATACATATATATGTATGGCTGAGTCCCTTCACTGTTCACCTGAAACTATCACAAATTGTTAATCAGCTTATACCCCAATAGAAAATAAAAAGTTTAAAAACAACTTTACCATTTCTCCTTTTAAAATGAGTTTCCTCCTGCAAGTTCTCCAGGTTTGTTGCATCAGGGAGGTTGTATGTGTGTGTGTGAGAGGTGGTCCTCCTCTGTTCTGCGATTGATCCAAAGCCGGGAACAGTTCCAGTGCTTGACAAACTCTACAGTTCTACCGTAAGGAAGCTTAATAAGCCAATTCAATTTCCAAGCACTTTTCAAAAATTGTTAAATTTTCACATAAATACTGAAATCTTAAAATCAGTCATTTCAAATATATGTTTATTTCTTAGCTAAACGTTGCAGTCCTTTAATTCTAGTTTCCATTAGCTTTGGGGCTTTTAATGTGTAAGTTAATTGAGAGATATGATGTGAGTAAAGCAAGAAAATTCTGGAACCAACTAGAATTTTGTTCCATTAAGGCAAAGAGAGCCTCAGTATGAGATGGGTGTGTTTAAGTGCTCAAATGTTTTTTCCATTAAAAAAAATTTATTACACAATTTTTAAAGGTTATACTCCATTCACAGTTACTACAAAATAGTGCCTATATTCCCTAGATGTACGATATATCCCTGTACCCTGTCTTACAACCAAATTGTTTGTGACTCCCAGTTCCCTACACTTGCATTGCCCCCATCAACCCCATAACCACTAGTTTATTTTCTGTATCTGTGAGTCTGCTTCTTTTTTGTAATATTCATTAGTTTGTTGTGTTTCTTAGATTCCACATGTAAGTGATGTCATCAAGTATTTATCTTTCTCTGTCTGACTTATTTCACTTAGCATAATGCCCTCCTGTCCCTAAACATTTAGAAGGCCATGCTATTCCTAAAGCAAATGAATTCTTGTTTTAATGAATGTGAGGGAAAAGCCATTGAATTAATATTTTTGTTGATATAAAGAAAACACTTTAAAGCTTATATACATCTTTTAAGTCTATTTCTGGGTTTAATTCCAAACCCCTAATATTTTATATTATGCCACTCATTCCTGAAAATATCCCTAGTATGACATATAGTGGAGGGACAAACTATAATGTTCTTGTCCTTTTAATTAGAAGGGGATTTGTAAATCTTTTATGGTGTGCAGTTTTATATCTGTTAGCATTTAAAGGATTAAATCTTAGAGTGGTTTCCTATGTAGAAAAGTTAGGATTAATTTGAAAAAGCAAAATTTAATTTAAAATAATGTTAAGCATAGGAAGATAAGATGTATATCAGTTTCTCTCCTGATTTTAAATAATGCATGTGAAGGTTAAAAATATTTCTAAAATGGGAAACTAGCTTAGGACTCCTAGCCCACATGTCCTCCTCCACTCCTGTGCTCTTACTCCACCCATGCACAAATACCGAGTTATAATTACTTCTTGATCATCCTGTTGATGTTTCTTTATATGGAAACAATCCAGTGCAGATGCATGTTTTTCTTACCTGGGTTTGATTCTTGTAATGAGTAGTCAGGTTCCACATACTTGATGTTTGACTAGTACTGAAAGATAAGCCTCACCGCTCCCATTTCCCCTAGTACGTCTTACCTGGACAGGCTGATAAGAAAGCCTGGGGGCTCCTGCTCTGTGAGCTGCCGGTTGCTTGTGCCCTGTGCTGCCCTGTGTGGCATTATTGACCCCCACCAAACCTGGGTTCTATATACAGAGGACACCAAGATGACAGTGTGTGTTAATGCCGTGTCCTGTGGGAGTAGAATGAGGATGGGACCCTCCTAGTGATCCTTAGTCCATGGCTTGGATGGAACCTGTCTGTGTTTTAGTGCAGGTATGACTGAGGCTGGGTTCACCCAGACCTTGGAGAGGAGGGATCTTCGGGGGTTACTTGGCTGATTAAACCCTGTGAATGAGGTAAACCCCTCAGATGATCACTCTGAAAAGGTTATTTCAGAGAGAAAGAGAAGAGAGAGTAAAGGCAGCCCGTAGGTGGCAGGCTGAGTCCATTCCTAATACCAGAGGGCTCACCAGGACCCTTCAGTACCTCTGCTGTTGCTGCACCTGCTAGAAGCACCTGCAACAAAGATGCTGACCCTCTGCGTTAGGTGGGCGACACCTGTAGCCTCACTGCGGCACAGAAAAGGGGTTAATTTAAACCAATTTAAGCCTGGGGTACTTCATTTCTATAACCTAACCAGTTGTCATGAAGGAAGCCTCTGACCCTGATGGCACTGGTGTGAGGCTCTCTAGAGGAAAAAAATTATCAATGCTAGGGTGGAAAGGACACTCTCTCCCTCAGAGTATATTCAGTGACCTAAAATACACAACAAAGAAAGACTGGAGGGAGAGAACCAGACAAAAAACGTACTGAAAGAAAGGACTACAGTTTCATTCAATTGTAAGTCCAAAATATGCTAGAAGAGTTTCCATAGTAAAAAGACAGAAGGAGCCTGCCTGACTTTTGGTCCTCTGTAATACGAATTTAAATTAATATTAACATCTCCTGTATACCGCACTCTAATTCATGAAACTTCATGTAATTAAACTAGGTTTCAAATTGCAGGTATTCATGGGGATCCCACTATATTTAAGCAGTTTACCTCATCATCTCAGGGGAATGACTGAATAGAGTATAAAGGACAAATAGGTATACTTTGCCTTCAGCAGCAGAACTCTCTTCTTGCCTAAATTTCTCATGGTTGTATCACTCATTGTCCCAAAATATCCCATAGTGAGCAGGGAAGCTCTGAACCCACGATTCATTAAGTAAAATTAAATTGTCTTCTACTTCCAAATTGGCAAGACAAAATAAGATTCCACAAACATTACCCGACAGTTAAATTCATTAATATGGCCTGATTTAAAGTTTTAAACAGGGCCTTGAATGTGATAACCCAAGGACAAAAGAGCAAATAAAACCAAGGAGGGTCTTCGAATGCAGGAACAGAAAAGCCAGTTGCTTGTTGTCCTTCCCTCCTCCGTATTGTAACTATTAACGGATTTCAGGTCCTCCTGAGCAATATAACCTGTTTTCCCTCCTACCTCACAGGGAGAAGGTATTTGCCTTACTCTTACCCCACCCAGAATACATACCTCATCCAGTCAGCAAATGACCCGCAAGACCCCTATCCCACTCCTTGTACCCTGGGTATAAGAGTATACTAAGGACCCCTGTTCAATGTTGGTTCTCCCTTGAGCTGGCCTGCTGTTCTAACAGCACCTCCCACTCTAATAAACTTTATTTCCCTCCCATTCTGCCTCATGTCTGAAAATTCTTTTCCAATCCGCACACGGACCATGACATTGAATTGTATTGAAAAACATTATAAAGAAACATATTAAGGGAGAAGTGATAGCCCCCAATTTTCTCCTTTAATAGCCTATTTGATCTGTTCTTAAACCTGGAAAGAATGAATGATACCTCATAGTGGATTACAACAACCTTGAGCTGTGGTTACATCAAATTAGCCCCTATTCCTAGTCCCTGTCATTGTGGAAATTACTTCATCCACTCAGTAAATATCTTGCTCTCACAGACTTGATAAGTCTGTTATGTCGAGTATCTATTTCAACATTCTCTCTGCTGCAGAGGCCTTCCCCTCTGAAGGGACATCTTTATCTGGTTACCCTCAGAGAACCTCAGTGGTCTTGCCATCCCACAGTCTCTGCAGGAAGATTTGAACTGCATGCACTTTGCTTCAGGAACACAGGTATGACATCACACTAAGGACATCTTCCTCTGAGCACATTCATTTCATTTTCATTCAGAATACACAAATATGGAAAAAAGGATCTCGCAAAAAGTGTATGGGCCATTAACCCACGCAATGTGAGGCCCTTAGTTAAGTTTCTGTATGTTTTTCAGTAATCAACTGCTCCCTCCTTTACAATGTGAAGAAATACTTGTAGTCATTCTCAGCACCCACAAGGCCTACTAGGTTTTTTGGTGTTGGGGAGACAACATATTCCTTATTTAGGAATTTTACTTAAGCCCATTTTTACTATTAGTTGGAAATTGGCCCCCACCTTGAGAGAACCCCTACTACAGAAGGCTCTGGACTGTGTTTAAATGACCATACAACAGGCACTCCTGTTAGTTCCCTTGGAGTCTCCCTCAGTATAGAGGATACAGTGACCTCCTCTTATGCACCTTACAGTGACCCATGATGGCCTTAAGCTGTCTATAGGCTTCTGGTGCAAAGAACTGCCTTAGAAGTGCAACTATCACCATGTACTAGGCTCTCTTGAAAACTAAGACTCTCACAAGTGTAATAGAATGCAGTGAGCACAGCCCTTAGCACACAGCCATTGCTGTGCTTGTCATTACTGCTCACCCTGTTACCAGGCAACAGTTCTGCTCGGCATTTGGTTGGTGCCTCAGTGAGCCTCGCCTACAAGCAACCAATTGTGGATTAGCAGCCATTAGTAGTCCTGCTCAGTTATTGGTCAGCACTGCAGAGGGCCCTGCCCACAAGTAACAAATTGTCAATAAGGGACCACTAGGGAAGGAATTTTGGGGGGCTCCAAAATCACTGCAGATGGTGATTGCAGCCATGAAATTAAAAGACGCTTACTCCTTGGAAGAAAAGTTATGTCCAACCTAGATAGCATATTCAAAAGCAGAGACATTACTTTGCCAACAAAGGTCCATCTAGTCAAGGCTATGGTTTTTCCAGTGGTCATGTATGGATGTGAGAGTTGGGTTGTGAAGAAGGCTGAGCGCCAGAGAATTGATGCTTTTGAACTGTGATGTTGGAGAAGACTTGAGAGTCCCTTGGACTGCAAGGAGATCCAACCAGTCCATTCTGAAGGAGATCAGCCCTGGGGTTTCTTTGGAAAGAATGATGCTAAAGCTGAAACTCCAGTACTTTGGCCACCTCATGTGAAGAGTTGATTCATTGGAAAGACTCTGATGCTGGGAGGGATTGTGGGCAGGAAGAAAAGGGGATGAAAGAGGATGAGATGGCTGGATGGCATCACTGACTCGATGGACGTGAGTTTGAGTGAACTCCACGAGTTGGTGATGGACAGGGAGGCCTGGCGTGCTGCAATTCATGGGGTCACAAAGAGTCAGACACGACTGAGCGACTGAACTGAACTGAGGGAAAGAATTCCCTTATTGACAGTTTGTTACTTGTGGGCAGGGCCCTCTGCAGTGCTGACCAATAACTGAGCAGGAAAATCCCATGAATGGAGGAGCCTGGTAGGCTGCAGTCCATGAGGTCACTAGGAGTCGGACACAACTGAGCGACTTCACTTTGACTTTTCACTTTCATGCATTGGAGAAGGAAATGGCAACCCACTCCAGTGTTCTTGCCTGGAGAATCCCAGGGATGGGGGAGCCTGGTGGGCTGCCATCTATGGGGTCACACAGAGTCAAACATGACTAAAGTGACTTAGCAGCAGCAGGGAAGGAATTCAGGCTTCCCTGGTGACTCAGATGGTAATGAATCTACCTGCAATGCAGGAGACCTAGGTTGGATCCCTGGTGAGGAAGATCCCCTGGAGAAGGGAATGGCTACTCACCCAGTACTCTTACCTGAAGAATTCCATGGACAGAGGAGCCTGGTGGGCTACAGTCCATGGAGTCAAAAAGAGTCGAATGTGACTCGGCAACTAACTTAAAGGGAAGGAATTCAGCCATCGGTCTGTGGTTTGGTGGTCATCAGATAGAGAGTGAGGTAAGAGGTGGATCCTAGCCTTCTCCTGGAAGCCCTTCAGCTCACTGGGCCTTGGGCCAGCAGGTGAGCTGGGGCCCAGGGAACAGGCTGAAGGCTGTGTCCTGTGGGGCTCCAATTGTTGTTCAGTCACTCAGTTGTGTCCAACTGCTTGCAACCCCATGGACTGCAGTATGCCAGGCTTACCAGTCCACCAACAACTCCTGGAGCTTCCTCAAACTCATGTCCATTGAATCAGTGATGCCATCCAACCATCTCATCCTCTGTCATCCACTTCTCCTGCCTTCAATCTTTCCCAGCATCAGGGTCTTTTCTAATGAGTTGGTTCTTCGCATCAGGTGGCCAAAGTATTGGAGTTTCAGCTTCAGCATCAGTCCTTCCAGTGAATATTCAGGACTGATCTCCTTCAGAATGGACTAGTTGGATCTGCTTGCAGTCCAAGGGACTCTCAAGAGTCTTCTCCAACACCACAGTTCAAAAGCATCAATTCTTTGGTGCTCAGCCTTCTTTGTGATCCAACTCTCACATCCATACATGACTACTGGAAAAACCATAGCTTTGACTAGACGGACCTCTGTTGGCAAAGTAATGATTCTGCTTTTTAATACACTGTCTAGATTTGTCATAGCTTTTCTTCCAAGGAACAAGAGTCTTAATTTCATGGCTGAAGTCACCATCTGCATTGATTTTTGAGCCCCCAAAAATAAAGTCTGTCACTGTTTTGATTGTTTACCCATCTATTTGCCATGAAGTGATGGGACTCGATTCCGTGATCGTAGTTTTTTTTAATGTTGAGTTTTAAGCTGGCTTTTTCACTCTTCTCTTTCACCTTCATCAAGAGCCTCTTTAGTTCCTCTTCGCTTCCTACCATAAAGGTGGTGTCATCTGCATATCTGAAGTTATTGATATTTCTCCTGGCAATCTTGATTCCAGCTTGTGCTTCATCTCTCCTGGCATGGTGTACTCTGCATGTAAGTTAAATAAGCAGGGTGACAATATACAGCCTTGATGTATTCCTTTCCCAGTTTTGAACCAGTCCATTTTTCCATGTCTGGTTCTAACTGTTGCTTCTTGACCTGCATACAGGTTTCTCAGGAGGCAGGTAACGTGGTCTGGTATTCCCATCTCCTTAAGAATTTTCCACAGATTGTTGTGATCCACACAGACAAAGGCTTTAGCATAGTCAATGAACCAGATGTTTTTCTGGAATTCTTTTTCTATAATACAACGGATGTTGGCAATTTGATTGCTGATTCCTCTGCCTTTTCTAAATCCAGCTTGAACATCTGAAAGTTCTTACTTCACATACTGTTAAAGCCTAACTAGGAGAATTTTGAGCATTATTTTGCTAGCTTGTGAAATGAGTACAATTGTGTGGTAATTTGAACATTCTTTCACATTGCCTTTCTTTGGGGTTAGAATGAAAACTGACCTTTTCCAGTCCTGTGGCCACTGCTGTGTTCACCAAATTTGCTGGCATATTGAGCGCCACACTTTCACAGCATCACATTTTAGCATTTGAAATAGCTCACCTGGAATTCCATAAATTCCACTAGCTTTATTCATAGTGATGCTTCCTAAAGTCCACTTGGCTTCACACTCCAAGATGTCTGGCTCTAGGTGCGTGATCACACCATCGTGGTTATCCAAGTCATTAAGATCTTTTTTGTATAGTTCTGTGTATTCTTGCCACCTCTTCCTAATATCTTCTGCTTCTGTTAGGTCCATACCGTTTCTGTCCTTTATTGTGCCCATCTTTGCATGAAATGTTCCCTTGTTCTCTAATTTTCTTGAAGAGATCTCTAATCTTTCCCATTATTGTTTTCCTCTGTTTCTTTGCATTGTTAACTTAGAAAGGCTTTCTTATCTCTCTTGTAGATTTGGAAATCTACATTCAGATGGATATACCTTTCTTTTTCTCCTTTGCCTTTTACTTCTCTCTTTTTCTCAGATATTTGTAAGGCCTCCTCCAACAACCATTTTGCCTTCTTGCATTTCTTTTTTTGGCAATGGTTTTGATCACCATCTCTTATACAGTGTTATGAACCTCCATCCGTAGTTCTTCAGGCACTCTGTCTATCAGATCTAATCCCATGAATCTATTTGGTGGGGCTCTAGAGCCCTCACTAAAGCCACTCACTAAAGCTAGTCTTGGCCCAGGCCTTGAGGCAGCAGTGAACCTCTCCCGCCTCCTAGCCTCTGTGACCTAATAGTAGCAGTGGCAGTCTGCCTGGGTCACAGTCTGTGGGACCTTGTCTCCCACTCTTTGGGCACCCTGAGGGCCATTGGGTTCGGTGCCTGGCTCCCTCAGTGATGACATTTGGGCAGTCTGGGAACCTGGCCCCAAGTTGCCAACTGAGATCTACCTCCTCTTAGCCAGGACCAGGACCCCAGAGGGTGAAAGCTTTGCCTTGGGACCTTGCTCTTTCTTGTCAGAAGAAAGAATAACATTCATTTGGTAGAGATTTACAAGAAGATTGTTGCCTGATCGTGACCTAACTTCAGGAACAAAGGATCTGACACCAAGAAGTTTGCAACAACTAATCAGGCCTCTCCCTCACCTTTCTTATAAAAGGGCTTTGCTGAAAGCTTTTAGTAACTTTGGGGTTCTTCAGCCACCCATCTCTTTGCATAGCTCTGTAATAAATTTTTCTCTGTTCCAAATTCCAGTGTTTTAGTATTGTTTGGCCTCACTGTGCATCAGGCACACAGACTTGTGTTTTTCGAGAACATAAGCACTGAGCAGGAGAAGGAAATGGCACCCCACTCCAGTACTCTTGCCTGGAGAATCCCATGGACAAAGAAGCCTGGTAAGCTACAGTCCATGGGGTCACTAAGAGTCGGACATGACTGAGTGACTTCACTTTCACTTTTCACTTTCATGCATTTGAGAAGGAAATGGCAACCCACTCCAGTGTTCTTGCCTGGAGAATCCCAGGGACAGAGGAGCCTGGTGGGCTGCCATCTATGGAGTCGCACAGAATAGGACACGACTGAAGTAACTTAGCAGCAGCAGCAGCAAGCACTGAGCATGTGATCCTCTGCTGAACTGCTCATTATGCCTGTGACCTTGGAAACAGCACCCCATTGGGTCAGCATGCTTACCAACACCTCCATGTGACATGATGGTGTCACATCTGTCCTCGCCTGAGTCTCCTGCAGAAGGAGACCTCTTCTACTCATTCCCTTAAAAGTTGCTGCGGTGTTGGGAAAGGTCTCCATTCTCCCAGATGGAGTCTTAGCTGGGGTTAATTGAAGGCACAGTTCTGGGATGGATGCACAACTGTAAGGAAGACAATATACATTCCTGCAGGACAAGTTCAGAAGACAATTGCTTCCCTTCATCCCTTATTTGCAATATCCCTGATAAAAAAATCCAAACCCCAGGGCCACACAGCTACCCAAACATCAGGCAGTTGTCTTGATACTGGCCCAAAACTGGCCTTATCTACTTGTATTCACAGATTCTTGGACAGTTGTCTCAGAGTTGCCCCCTTTGTAGTAAAAGAACTTTAAGAACCTCTGAACTCGATAGATAACCCAAAATACAAATCAAGGTAATACTTCATATATATATATTTTTTTGGGGGGGGGGCTATATCGGGTCTTAGTTGCAGCACATGGGCTCTTCATTGCATCAGGCGGGATCTTTCTTTGCGATGTGTGGGCTCAGTAGGTGTGTGGGATCTTAGTTCTGTGACCAGAAAGTGAACTCATGCCCCACACATTGTTCGGTGGATGCGTAACCGCTGGACCTCCAGGGAAGTCACAGGGTACCACTCTTCTGTACAGGTACTAGGTCCACTGTTCACGGTCTTGCCAGGACACTTCTCATCCACATTAGAGTTCTAGAGATGTTGATAGTAACTATGGCGCTTCTCAGAATATGCTGTGCAGTTCTGTCCAACAGGGCATCCAGTGGAAGTTTCACCTCTCTTACTGGTCTTAGGCTGATGGAGCACCATGCTGCCTTATTGAATAAATGCAAATCAGTTGGATGAAAGGTATCCTGTTTCAGCCATTGGTCAGTCATCAGGGATAATGAGTTTGTCTTCATCTTTTTTTTTTTTTCTAGTACACTTTTTTAGGGCAGTTTTAAGTGTATAGGAAAATTGATTAGGAAGCATAGAGAAATGTATCAGAAAGTATACATAACCCCTCTGCATCCACAGTCTGCACTATATTGTTTTTTATTTCTTATTTGACTGTGGTACATTTGTTAAACTTGCTCAGCAAATAGCATTGTTTGTTATCATAAATGGATGTTGGTTGGTGTCAAATCCTTTTTCATGCTTATTTCTCCTTTCTTTTATTTCTGATGTTAGTAATTTCTGTTTTCTTTCTTCATTGTCTTGACTGGCTGTTTATAATTTTATTAAATTAATATTTTCAAAGGACTACCTTTGGGGTTTGAAAACTAGAAGAGTTTTTTTTCTTTCAAAACTTGAAATACAAGGAGACCTCAAATTGGGGGTTCTGTTCAGGACCACTGCAATAAAGTAAGTCACACTTATTATTTGGTTTCCCAGTGCATATAAAAGTTATGTTTCTACTATATCATAGCTTATTAAGTATGCAGTAGCATTATATCTAAAAAGCAATTTGTATAGCTCAATTTAAAAACTTGATTGCTAAAAAATGTTAACCATCATCAGCAATGTAGGGTTTCCACAAACTACAGTGAAACACAATAAAATGAAGTATGCCTGTATAGCATTTCAGTCCACTCTCTTCTTCCTTGCATGGTTTCTGAAAACACGTCTGATTTAATTAAAGTCTTTTTTTCTCTGTGCAAATCAAAACTGCAATTAAATACCACCTAATTAGGTGCAGTCAGAATGACCATCATTAAAGAGACTACAAATAAAAAGTTCTAGAGAGAATGTGGAGAACTGGGAACCCTCCTGAGCTGTTGCTAGGAATGTAAATTGGTGCAGCCTCTATGGAAAACAGTATGGAGGTTCCTCAAAAACACTAGCAATAGAGTTGCTATATGAGCAACCAATCCAAATCCTGAGCATATAACCCAACAAAACTATAAATAGAAAAGAAACTGGAACCTAGTATACAGAGTGAAGTAAGCCAGAAAGAAAACACCAATACAGTATACTAACGCATATATATGGAATTTAGAAAGATGGTGACAATAACCCGGTGTACGAGACAGCAAAAGAGACACCGATGTATAGATCAGTCTTATGGACTCTGTAGGAGAGGGAGAGGGTGGGGAGATTTGGGAGAATAGCATTGAAACATGTATAATATCATGTATGAAACGAGTTGCCAGTCCAGGTTCGATCCACGGTACTGGATGTTTGGGGCTGGTGCACTGGGACGACCCAGAGGGAGGGTAGGGGAGGGAGGAGGGAGGACGGTTCAGGATGGGGAACACAGGTGTACCTGTGGCGGATTCATTTTGATGTTTGGCAAAACTAATACAATATTGTAAAGTTTAAAAATAAAATCAAATTAAAAAGAAAAAGAAAAAAAAAAAAAAGAAAAGATACATGCACCCCTATGTTCATAGCAATACTATTCACAATAGCCAAGACATGGAAACAACTTAAATGTCCATACACAGATGAATGGACATTGTGTATATATACACATTTGTGTATACACAATTGTATACACACACACAATGCAATACTAATCAGTCATAAAGAAAAAATAAATAATGCCATTTGCAGCAACATGGATGGACCTAGAGATTATCATACTGAATAAAGTAACTCATCAATGTAAGTTTAGATGGATCATCGAAAAAGGAAGAGAGTTGCAGAAAAACATCTCTTTCTGCCTTATTGACTATGCCAAAGCCTTTGACTGTGTGGATCACAATAAACTATGGAAAATTCTGAAAGAGATGGGAATACCAGACCACCTGACCTGCCTCTTGAGAAACCTGTATGCAGGTCAGGAAGCAACAGTTAGAACTGGACATGGAACAACACACTGGTTCCAAATAGGAAAAGGAGTACGTCAAGGCTGTATAGTGTCACCCTGCTTATTTAACTTATATGCAGAGTACATCATGAGAAACGCTGGGCTGGAAAAAGCACAAGCTGGAATCAAGATTGCCAGGAGAAATATCAATAACCTCAGATATGCAGATGATGCCACCCTTATGGCAGAAAGTGAAGAAGAACTAAAGAGTCTCTTGATGAAAGAGGAGAGTGAAAAAGTTGGCTTAAAGCTCAACATTCAGAAAACTAGATCATGGCATCCAGTCCCATCACTTCATGGCAGATAGATGGGGAAACAGTGGCTGACTTTATTTTTCTGGGCTCTAAAATCACTGCAGAAGGCGATTGCAGCAATGAAATTAAAAGACTCTTACTCCTTGGAAGAAAAGTTATGACCAAGCTAGACAGCATATTAAAAAACAGAGACATTACTTTGCCAACAAAGGTCTGTCTAGTCAAGGCTATGGTTTTTCCAGTGGTCATGTATGGATGTGAGAGTTGGACTATAAAGAAAGCTGAGCACCAAAGAATTGGTGCTTTTGAACTGTGGTGTTGGAGAAGACTCTTGAGAGTCCCTTGGACTGCAAGGAAATCCAGCCAGTCCATCCTAAAGGAGATCAGTCCTGGGTGTTCATTGGAAGGACTGATGTTGAAGCTGAAACTCCAGTACTTTGGCCACGTGATGCGAAGAGCTGACTCATTGGAAAAGACCTTGATGCTGGGAAAGATTGAGGGCAGGAGGAGAAGGGGATGACAGAGGATGAGATGGTTGGATGGCATCATCGACTTGATGGACATGGGTTTGGGTGGGCTCTGGGAGTTGGTGATCGACAGGGAGGCCTGGCATGCTGCGATTCATGGGATCGCAAAGAGTCGGACATGACTGAGCGACTGAACTGAACTGAACTGAAAGTAAGTCAGAAAGAAAAAAGACAAATATCGTATGATATCACTTATATGTGGAATCTAAAATATGACACAAATGAACTTATCTATGAAACAGAAACAGACTTACGGATACAGAGAACAGACTTGTGATGGCCACGGGGGAGAGAAAGTGGAGACAGATGAATTGGGAGTTAGGGATTAGCAGATGCAAGCTATTATATATAGAATGGGCAAACAGCAAGATCCTACTCTATAACACAACGAACTGTATTCAGTATCCTGTAATCAACCATTGTGGCTCATCTGGTAAAGAATCCGCCTGCAATGTGGGGGACCTGGGTTTGGTCCCTGGATTGGGAAGATCCCCTGGAGAGGGGAAAGGCTACCCACTCTAGTATTCTGGCCTAGAGGATTCCATGGACTCTATAGTCCATGACGTTGCAAAGAGTTGGACATGACTGAGCAACTTTCACTTTCCAATCAACCAGAATGGAAAGGAATATACAAAGGAATGTATGTGTATAGCTGATTCACTTTGCTATACAGCAGAAATTAACACAACATTGTAAATCAACTATACTTAAAGTAAATTTTTAAAAATCTGTGTAAACTAAGGTGTTTCTTCTACATCTTTTCAATATATTCTTTCTTCAGTTTCAATACGAAATACTTGGGTGTGCCTTTTCTTTTTTTATAATTTTATTTTTATTTATTTATTTTTGGCTGTGCTGGGTCTTTGTTGCTGTGCAGGCTTTCTCTAGTTGTGGCAAGCAGGGATTTCTCTTGTCACAGAGCACAGACTCCAGAGTGCCCAGACTTTAGTAGTTGTGGCTTGTAGGCTCAGTAGTTGCAGTTCTTGGGCTCTGGTACACAGGTTCAATAGTTGTGGTGCATGGGCTTAGTTGCTACAAGGCATGTGGGATCTTCCCAGATCAGGGATCAAACTGGTGTCTCCTGTACTGGCAGCCAGATTCTTTATAGAGTGTTTTCTGAACATCCTGCATTTGTGGTTTGCCATCAATGACTTTTTAAAAATATTTGTTTGGTTTTGGCTCCATTGGGTCTTAGTTGGGATCCATTGCTTCAGCACACAAGTTCTCCAGGTGTGGCACACAGGCTAATTGTGGCCCTCAAGCTACATAGTGGGCAGGCTTCAGTAGCTGTGGCAAGTGGGCCCTCCAGCTGCTGTGCATGGCTTAGCTGCCCTGAAGCATGTAGGATCCCAACCAGGGATCCAGCTCTTGAACCCCTGCATTGCAAAGTGGATTCCCAACCACTGGACCACCAAGGAAGTCCCCAGGCCTTGTATCTTTATTTTCTCTTTCTCAATTTTGGAAACAGTGGTTTTCCTGTGACATCAATGCTCTGATGGATCTAAGAAGAGTTCTTGATTTCAAATGTTTTCAAGTTTTTTCTATGAGGTTGGGAATGGCATCCAAGTGCTTTAAAATATTTATTTATTTATTTAGGTTACCTCAGATCTTAGTCATGGCACACAGAATCTTTGTTGTGTCATGCAGGATCTTTTGTTGCAGTGCTTGGACTCTCTCTGGTTATGGCGCCTGGGCTCAGTAGTTGTGGCACACAGGCTTAGTTGCTCCAAGACATGTGGGATCTTAGACACTGACCAGTGATCCAGTCTGCGTCCCCTGCACTGCAAAGCGAATTCCTAACCACTGGACCACCAGAGTTCCTTAAATACCAGACCCAAAACCAGAGTTCTCTGACTCCCATTTTTGATGGTTGACTGCTTTTAACTTTAAAGCCTCATTCCCTCCACCCATTTCTCTCTTTTTTTCCATAGGTTTAATGGGTTTAATAAGTTTACCCCTTCAGTACCTATTTGCAGCACCCAGTATTCCTTTGAAACACCAGACAGACCCAGCAGTGGCCAACAGTCAAGCTTAGACCTCCAGAGTTTAAAAGTTCAGGTTCTCTGAGCATTCCGTGTTGCAGTGGCACTTGTCCAAAACTGGTACCTCCCTATTGTTGGGGGAGCTTTAAATGTACCAGTGGAAAAGCTTTTTCCTCTTCATGGGGAAGAAAGAAAATCATTCCTCAAACCCAGCAGATCTAGCTGTGAGGTCTTTCCTCCTGTCCCCTCTCTTGTGTTTTTTTTGTTTTGTTTTGTTTTTTGTCTTTTGTTTTTGTTTTTTTTGCAGTGGAGCAAGAGACCAAAATCTGACTTGAGTTACAAGAAACAAGACAGTGATCGCTGGCTATAAAGGGAGTGACCAGGAGCAGTGGAGTCTCATATACCTCCCACATCTAATATTTGTGCTTCACAGGAAAACAAAAATAACAGGTCCACAAAATACAACAGCTAGAATTACAAAACTCCGTTCATACAAGGGCAGTGGAAGGCAGGAAGTGGAAGTGGGAGGGGAAATGGCACAGGGAGAAAGAGTATTCAAATCATTTCAGGCACGGGGCTGGCAAATGCTAGAAAAAAAGCTGCAGAAAAACCTGTGGTCCTTTCAGACTCACCAGTGTTTAAAATCCATACTGGTGTCAGGAAGATTCTGCCTTACATGCACCAGAGAAAAACTCCAGATTCCTCAGAGAGAAGGGAATGTATGCAGGGCTCTTCCCCTCATTTCTCTTTGACCCACACCTCTACATAGTGATAAGAGTGCCTTGGTGCTCCTTTCTATTGGCAGTAACAAGACGTTAAGCCCTCATAAGATCCTGTTCTTGTGTGTGAACCCAAATCCACCCCCTAATTTTTTATAAAAGCCCAGGCTCCTTTCTCTCTTAAGGCATTTCCTGACTGCTGGAGAAGCAGGTCTTACTTTCCCCAGAGACCTCAATTATGGGAAGTAAACCCTTTCATATGCTATTGGCACTGTGTGCTGTCATCAACGAAGGGATTCTTATGTTCAGTGGTCAAGCCATCATACTTCTGTAGACCAGATAGGAGTGTTTGGGAATTAGAGAACTTGGGAGGACAGCCTCTAGAATGGCTGGTTTTGAAACCACTTCTTCCTGAAGTTTGAAAACAGAGATTTTAGGGTTGTTTGGAGGAAAGCACTGCTGAATCCTTCATTAAATTACCATGAATCCATTGTGATTTTCAATGAACACACTTGCAGTCTTCAGCTCTTAACCTGTTACTCAAGGTCAGCAAAGCACAGGGCACAGTGTTCTGGTTCTGCCCTAAAGACTGCTTCTGGCATATTATCCCACTTTGTGTGACTTTGTGTGCCTTTGAGCAGCCCCAAGGTGCATGAGTATAGGGAATTTGTGGTCTAAGTTGTGACATGTTCTTCCTGGTATCTGAGCTCTAAATACCAAATAACTTTCAAGTCCATAAAATCAGAGAGAGAAAGGGAGAGCTGAGCCTGTGGTAAATATCACACAAGTTAAAAGGGATACATCCTGGCAGTCAGGATATTTTCATTCCACCAGCTACATCACTGTACTATTTCTAAAAGCCTGGAACTTAACGACTAAATAGCCAGTTGGATCTTATTAAAAGCTGGATTTCTACTTGTCCTGGACACTCATGTTTGGTGATAGGGATAGAAGTAAAAGCTTCTAGTTCTTCACTATGTTTTTACTTAGTAAAATATTATGCACATTTCACCCTCTGCCTCATGGAGTGCTGTAAACAGTGGGTGGTAAGGGAGAGGGAAGAGTTTTCCTCACAAGGAATCCATGACCTTAAAATGATAATATTTGTTTCATGTGTGTAGCATTTCTGTCATTTCCCAACATGCATGGACCCTGCGATGAGACAGAAATAATATCTGATGAGATCACAATAAACTGTATAAATAATTTGCATGTTTTCATGATGCTGTTAAATTTATAAGGAATTAAGTGCGGACAGAGAGTAAGCTTCTCATAATCAAGTCAGAGAGGTGACAGACTCATACATAAAATGAGTCTTCATATAAATGGTGTATAGATGTCCAGGGCTGTTAGTCTCACACATCCTCCTATACACACATTTGGGATGCTTTAGGACTCAGTGACCTTTGAGGATGTGGCTGTGAACTTCACCCTGGAAGAATGGGCTTTCCTGGATCCTTCACAGAAGAAGCTCTATAGAGATGTGATGCGGGAAACCTTGAGGAACCTGGTCTCAATAGGTGAGGATGACAACTTGCCTTTATTTTGTTAATTAGTAACAACAGGTGTTTCTTGCTTATTGTTCCAAGATATTAAATGTGGAAATGCAGGATGTTGCTAAATAAAACTAGGCCAGGTCACAGCCAACAATGGATATAGAATCTAGTCATTTTTCTATAACTAATAATATTTTGGAATCATTTTCCTTGATCTGCAATTTAGGAGAAAAATGGGAAGATCATGACATTGAAGATCAGTACAAAAATCAGGGGAGAAAATTAAGGTAAGTCATACCCACAATATAATATAGTAGCTCATGTGAGTATTCTGTTATGTTATACAATTTTAAAAGGAGGAAATAACTAGTGCTCCAAATTTAGTTATTCTTGGAAATTTTTCACCAAAATTACTTATGTGACATAGATGTTCAGTGTTTGCAAAATAGTTCAACACTTTAAATAAATTCTCTTTGTGAATTGTCACTGTTTTGATGATTGCAAGAGCATTTTTTATGTTAAACTTGAAACCATTCAGACACATAAAACCTACACTATTGCTGTAAGTGATAAAAATGTACTTCAAATGTCCTACTAAATATAAAATTGTTAATAAAGAACTCATTAATAATGTACTCCTTGTTTGTTTGTTTGTTTTCCACAGAAGTCATGTAGTAGAAAGACTCTGTGAAAATAAAGAGGGTAGTCAGTGTGGAGAAAACTTCAGCATTATTCCAAACCTCAATATGAACAAGAAAACTAATAGAATGAAACCACGTGAATGCGGTGTATGTGGGAAAGTCTTTACACGTCATTCATCCCTTAAGAGACATATGAGTTATCACACTGAACGTAAACCACCTGAGTATCAGAAATATGGAGAGAAGCCATATAGATGTAAGGAATGTGGTAAAGCCTTTGGCTATCTCCAGTTTTTGGAGACCCATGAGAAAAATCACAATCGAGAGAAAAAATATAAATGTGAGGAATGTGGGAAAGCGTTCCATTCCCGTGCATCCTTTCAAGCACATGAAAGAATCCACACAGGAGAAAAACCCTATGAATGTAAGGAATGTGGGGAGGCCTTCATGTGGAGCACAGGGTTTCGAAGACACATGGTAACACACACTGGAAATGCCTCATATACATGTAAGAAATGTGGGAAAGCTTTTAATTGTTCTTCTTCATTGCGAACACATGAAACAACCCACAGTGAAAAGAAACCCTATCAGTGTAAGCAATGTGGAAAATTCCTTAGATATTATCATACTTTTAGAACACATCAAAGGACCCACACAGGTGAGAAACCCTACAAATGTAAGCAGTGTGGTAAAGCCTTCAGTTGTCCTAGTTCTTTTCGGAAACATGAAAGAATTCATACTGGGGAAAAGCCTTATGAATGTAAGGAGTGTGGAAGAACCTTCAGAGGTCTCTCAAGCCTTCGAGCACACATGATCACTCACACTGGCGATGGACCTTATAAATGTCAGGAATGTGAGAGAGCCTTCATTTCTCCTAGTTCCTTTCGAATACATCAAAGGATCCACACTGGAGAGAAACCCTATAAATGTGAACAATGTGGTAAAGCTTTCAATTACTACAATTCCTTACAGTCACACAGAAGAACTCATACTGGAGAGAAGCCCTATGAATGCAAGGAATGTGGGAAAACCCTCTCCCATCAGCAAACCTTAAAAATACACATGCGGCTGCACACTGGAGAGAAACCCTATGAGTGTAAACAATGTGGTAAAGCCTTCAGATATTACCCTTCCTTTCACAAACACAAACGAAGTCATACTGGAGGGAAACCCTTCGAATGCAAACAGTGTGGTAAAGCCTTCAGTCATTACAATTCCTTACAGTCACATGGAAGAACTCACACTGGAGAGAAACCCTACAAATGCAAGGAATGTGGGAAAGCCCTCTCCCATCACCAAACCTTGAGAGTACACATGAGACTGCACACTGGAGAGAAACCCTATGAATGTTCACAGTGCAGTAGAGCTTTCAGATATTACACTTCCTTCCAAAAGCACAAACGAATTCACACTGAGAAGAAATTTTATGAATAAGGAATACAGAGAAGCCTTTAGTCAACCAACTTCACTTTGAAAATGTTAAAGAAGCCACACTGGAGAGAAAGCCTATCAGTGTAAACAAGGTGGGAAAACCTTAAGATATTTTCAAAGTTTGCAAACACATGAAAGGATTCCCATAGAAGAGAAACCTTGTAAACAATGTGGGAAGTCCTGCAAAAATTATACCTCCTTAGAAATGCATGAAAGAATTCATACTGAAGAGAAACCTGTGACTGTAAGGGATATGGGAAAGCCTTCAGATGTTACCAGAGGTTTTTATTTATTTTTGATGACTTGAAAAAGATCAGAGTGGAGGGAGTATGGTAAAGCCTTCGTTTGTCACAAACCATTTGAAGAGAGTACACACTGGAGAGATACTATATAATGTAAAAAAAAAAAAAAAAGGTCAGAAAACTGTCAGTCATTCCAAGTCCAAAATAATGAAAGGACTCACTGGACAAAAACTCCTGAGTTAAACAGTTTCAGAAAGATTTCAATGAAATCTTTACATGTGAAAATCTTTACAATGTCTTTACATGTGAAAACTCACATTGAAAAGAAATAAATATAAGTAATATGAGAAAGCTTGATGACAATTAATCTATGTGTAATCTTTCAGAAAACAGGAAACAGTTGTTATTAAAGTTGGAAATACATTGTGTTTATCAATTCTCTTTCTTAAAGTGCACTACTGGACAGTGGATTTCTAGTAATTACTCTCAGAAATGAATATGAGGGGAGATGACTCTGTAAGTCATGTTTCCACAGTGGTACATAAAATTAATAGAGCTTTTTCTTTAAATCAGTTTTATTTTATCTTTTCTTTTTGAAGCCAGTTGGATCATAGGTGAATCAAAGTAAATTTCTAATAATGCAATTAGGTTAAAATTGTTTTATAATGTTTGATTTGCTCTGTGTTAAGGGGCCACTGAGAAATGACAGTTTGGTATTTGGATTTTCCTAACAGCTGTGGCAGTTCTCGAATATCTCTAGTCCAGTGTATCTATTTATCTTTCTTACCAAGCTCTTTTGTTGGAGTGAAGAGTACAAGAGCCTTTTAACATTTTCTATACTAATAAACTGTTCAGTAAATATTTGTGTATACCTCACTTATAAATGAATATAGTTTCTATGTGAACAATTATTTTCATATTTATATCTTGCTTTGTATCTTTCCTTCTGACTATAATTTGGTGAATAGACTTGGAATTAAGAAGAGTGGCCTAGGAACTTCCCTGGTGGTCCAGTGGTTAAGAATCTTCCTTGCAATGCACGGGACCTGGATTTGATCCCTTCTCAGGGAACTAAGAACCCACATGCCACGGAGCAACTGAGCCTGTGTGCCTCAATGAAAGATCCCACATAATGCAATGAAGATCCCCTATGCTCCAACTAAGACCCAATACAGCCAAGTAAATAAATAAAAAAGAAGAGAGGCTTATGGTGGGGCAACAAAATCTAAAGCTAGAGCTATCCTCTCTGTAGGTAATGTTAGGGATTAGATTTTCCAGAACTCATCCTCTTTATGGTTCCCTGTTAGAGTCCACCAATAGTGTGACTTGCCAGAGATTTGGAAGGCAGAAACAAGGAAGGTATTAGTCAGATTTCACAGTCACCATATTTAAAGAGAGCCAAATGCATAGGAGCTTCAGGTATACTATCTTCCAGCCCATTTTCTACATTTTTTCCTTCCAGTCAAGTATCCTCAAAACCACTACTAACTGTTTGACATCCATTTTCTGAGATATGTACATG
Source organism: Bos indicus (assembly GCF_029378745.1). NCBI lineage: Eukaryota > Metazoa > Chordata > Mammalia > Artiodactyla > Bovidae > Bos > Bos indicus. Next base: position 12,684,379 of record NC_091766.1, on the reverse strand, counting down.
CTGCAACTAAGACCTGATGCAGCCAAATAAATATTTAAATAAAACTTTTTTTAAAAAAAAGAAAAAAATACTAGAGCTATTTGTGTCCCCTTTCAAAGTGTTGCGTAAATAAGCAAGCAGGTGGATCTGATAAATATGCAGTGCCTGTGGTCTCTGTGGTCAATGGGATATGCCCATGACATAGGTTCTGCTGAATGTTTCTGTCACTCTCTGCCCCTGATGTTACCTCAGGTCAGTTTTTCAGAGTGGAATATGCATTGGTTTCTAAAGATGTTCATAGGCCTGATTTGGGAAACAATGACTTGGAAATGGTTTGTGGATGCCCATGGAGGGAACTGATGGTGATGAACTTGAATGAGGATGTCCCCAGCAAATTCCATTTGAGGTACACCTTTAGGTTTCAGAACCACAGTATGTCCAAAGATCTGTTCGAGGAAGCTGACTTAGACTCAAAGACAGACCTGGGAGCCCTCTCACTTCACTCCTAGTTAGGTGATGAAACGAGGAGAGGTGCAGCCCTAGTGGGTGTTCAGACAGGGTTGCAAAAAAGGCCTGTTGTGGCCTATGTCCTTCTTCCCCAGTCCTTCAGTTCTTCCTAGAAAGAATCTCAGAGTGGTGGGGGACAAAGTTGAACACTTGAAGTTCAGAAGAGTTTAATATTCTCCTAGCATACAAAGGCATTTGTGTTATTTTCTTTCTTCTTATCTATCTATCTATAAATAAATATAAAAGCTTTATATGTATTTACAAAACTTCATAAAAACTCACAGCTATTACTTTTGTCTCCTACTCTTACACAACATATGCTGGAAGTCTAAGCATATGGAAATGAAACCTCGAATAGTAAAACAGGCCAATGAATCACTGATGCATAAGACTTCTAACCACTCCTGCAATAAAAAGACACAAAATTTCTCATTTCTCCTTTTATACTAAATTAGGATATTACCCAAAGTAATACCCTCTCCCTACAGCTCACCTCAGTTATTCCTTGTATGATTGCCTCTAAACATCCACTATTTTTTTTTTATCATGTTTCCACTGGAAAATCACAACAGACTTGAGTAGTCATCACTCTACTCATAGAATAAATTCAGGATGGGTTTGAACAGTGCAGATGAATGTATGTCCCTAAATAGGAGGAACTCCTAATTGGTGTGTTAAGCAGCAAAATGAAAGCACCAAATACTGTAACAATTTTAAAAAGTTAAAGGTAAATTAAAATCCCCTCAAATGAGGTGGTTAAAAATAAAACCACCACAAACAACACGGCCCAAATCACTAGGAAGTTCCAAGAGCCAATATCCAACAATGCCCAAACTCATGAGCACACATTCTATATACAAAATGTTTAACAATTGCAAAAATGAAGAGGAACCATGTCTGTATCTTTCTCTTTACAGGGAATCTTTACTGTTAATTACAAGAATGCAGAATTTCTGTATTGATGCAACCTATTTACTGACACAGTGGTAAAGAATCTGCCTGCCAATTAGGAGATGCAGATTCGATCCCTGGGTCAAGAAGTTCCCCTGGGGAAGGAGATGCAATCCACTCCAGTATTCTTGCCTGAAAAATCCCTTGGACAGAGGAGCCTGGTGGCCTACAGTCCATGGAGTTTTTGGTGACTAAACATTTATCTACACAGCCAAGGAGTTCCTGAAAAAGTTTTAAAGATGTATTACATCATAGAAATTCAGTGATCAATAATGACATCACCATTTCACTGAGGCGCCTACCCTCAGTGAAAAGATATATATACACCCCAGTTTCCCTATTATCTCACATTATTATTTTACATTCCATCAAAGCCTTCATTTCCATCTATAAGCCAAAGCTTTATCATTTCCTAACCATGTGTCTTTTCCCACAAAAATATTATCATCAGGGCTGCAAGAACTTGTTTGTCTTATGCTGCTGTATCCAAGTCCTACAGTTCCTTGATTATTTGTGCTAATGGGGTACCTTGGCTCTAAAGTGCACAACAATGTGTGTGTGTGTGCTTAGTCGCTCAGTCGTGTCCAACTCTTTGCAACCCCATGGACTGTAGCCTACCAGGCTCCTCTGTCCATAGGGATTCTCCAGGCAAGAATACTGGAGTGTGTTGCATGCCCTCCTCCAGGAAATCTTCCCAACCCAGGGATCGAACCCAGGTCTCCCACATTGCAGGCAGATTCTTTACCATCTGAGCCACCAGGGAAGCCAAGGGATGTTGAAACATTAGCATCAAGAGTATGGTCTCTTGACTGGAACAGTGTCTTGTCTTTCTGTCTTGATAGGTCTGTGTTCTCTCATAACTTATTGAAACTTTGCCAAAATAAATGAAGCAAAAGAGAAATGAAGGGAAAAACAAGTAACAGTAATTGGAGATTCCAGTATCTCACTTCAATATTATATACACAAGTAGGCAAAATGTCGACATGAAAATAAAAGACATGTGAAACACTATAATTACACCTCAGGTGACTACAGAACACTGCCCCATGTGTCAAAGAAATCCATAGAGAAGTGCTGCTGCTGCTGCTAAGTCGCTTCAGTCATGTCTGACTCTGTGCAACCCCATAGACGGCAGCCCACGAGGCTCCCCCATTCCTGGGATTCTCCAGGCAAGAACACTGGAGTGGGTTACCATTTCCTTCTCCAATGCATGAAAGTGAAAAGTGAAAGTGAAACTGAAGTCACTCAGTTGTGTCCGACTCTTAGGGACCCCATGGACTACAGCCCACCAGGCCCTCCGACCATGGGATTTTAAAAGATCTCAAATCAATAATCCTACCTTGTACCTTATCACACTTGAAAGGATGGGCAACCAACACCACCACTCCCAAGGAGATGAAGGAAATAAAAAAGATAGAGCAGAAAAGAGAGGATAGAAACAGCATACAGAAAATCAATAAAATCAGAAGTGGATTGATTGAAAAAAAAATCAATAAAATTGACAAACCTTTAGCTAGACTGACAGACAGTGAGAAGACTCAAATTCCTAAAATCAGACACAGACTATTTCACCAACCTTATAGCAATAAAAAGGATTATAAAGAAATTTAGGGGAATTCCAGTGGTTAGGACTCTGTACTTCCACTACAGGGGTCAGGGGCTTGATCCCTGGTCAGGGAACAAGGATCTCAGATGCCTTGCATTGCAGCCAAAAAAACAAAAACATTATAAAGGAATTCAATGAACAACAGTATCACAACAAATTAGATAACTTAGATGAAATGGACAAATCTCTAAAAAATAATACATTCTACAGAAAATAAGAAAAAAAAAAGGATTTTCTAATTGTAACAAGTGACGTGATTGAATTACTAACAAAAAAACTACTCAAAAGGAAAACCCAGACCTAAGTGGCTTCACCATCAGATCAGATCAGATCAGTCGCTCAGTCATGTCCAACTCTTTGCGACCCCATGAATCGCAGCACGCCACGCCTCCCTGTCCATCACCAACTCTCGGAGTTCACCCAGACTCATGTCTATCGAGTCAGTGATGCCATCCAGCCATCTCATCCTGTGTCGTCCCCTTCTCCTCTTGCCCCCAATCCCTCCCAGCATCAGAGTCTTTTCCAATGAGTCAACTCTTCACATGAGGTGGCCAAAGTACTGGAGTTTCAGCTTTAGCATCATTCCTTCCAAAGAAATCCCAGAGCTGATCTCCTTCAGAATGGACTGGTTGAATGTCCTTGCAGTCCAAGGGACTCTCAAGAGTCTTCTCCAACACCACAGTTCAAAAGCATCAATTCTTCGGTGCTCAGCCTTCTTCACAGTCCAACTCTCACATCCGTACATGACCACAGGAAAAACCATAGCCTTGACTAGACGAACCTTTGTTGGCAAAGTAATGTCTCTGCTTTTGAATATGCTATCTAGGTTGGTCATAACTTTCCTTCCAAGGAGTAAGCATCTTTTAATTTCATGGCTGCAGTCACCATCTGTAGTGATTTTGGAGCCCCCCAAAATAAAGTCTGACACTGTTTCCACTGTTTCCCCATCTATTTCCCATGAAGTGATGGGACCAGATGCCATGATCTTAGTTTTCTGAATGTTGAGCTTTAAGCCAACTTTTTCACTTTCCACTTCATCAAGAGGCTTTTTAGTTCCTCTTCACTTTCTGCCATAAGGGTGGTGTCATCTACATATCTGAGGTTATTGATATTTCTCCCGTAAATCTTGATTCCAGCTTGTGTTTCTTCCAGTCCAGCGTTTCTTCCCCAAAACATTCAAAGTTTTAATGATTTTTCAGAAACCCTCCCCCCAGGTAGAATCAACACAGCACTTCAGACTCATTCTATAGGACCAGTATTACTCTGATTCTAAAACCAGACAAAGATATTGCCAAAAAAAATCAAGAAAGCAATTTTCCATGTGAAAATGGATACCACCCAAAAATCAACAATACTGAAAAATACAGTCCAGCATCTTTAACCACACACGATTAAGTTGGATTTACTTCAGGGGTGCTGCTGCCCACCAGGCTCCTCTGTCCACGAAATTCTTCAGGCAAGAATACTGGAGTGGGTTGCCATGTCCTCCTCCAGGGGGCTTTCCCAACCCAGGGATCAAACCTGTGTCTCCTGTATTGGCAGGCAGATTCTCTACCACTGAGCCACCTAAGAAGCCCTTCAGGGATGCTGCCTCGATGCTGCTGCTGCTGCTGCTGCTGCTAAGTCGCTTCAGTCGTGTCTGACTCTGTGCGACCCCATGGACTGCAGCCTACCAGGCTTCTCCGTCCATGGGATTCTCCAGGCAAGAACACTTGAGTGGGTTGCCATTTCCTTCTCCAATGCATGAAAGTGGAAAGTGAAAGTGAAGTCACTCAGTCGTGTCCAACTCTTAGTGACCCCATGGACTGCAGCCTACCAGCCTCCTCCATCCATGGGATTTTTCCGGGCAACAGTACTGGAGTGGGGTGCCATTGCCTTCTCCAAATAAAATGTATTAATACAGTAGAAAGCAAAAATGGCATGATCCTCTCAGTAGACTTATAGAAAGTATAATTCACCCTCAAACAACATGGGTTTGAACTGCACATGTCGACTTGTATGCAGATTTTTTCCAAAGAATATACTGGAAAAAACTTTGGAGATTTACAACAATTTGAAAAAAAAACTTGCAGATAAACCTTGTAGCCCATTAATACTGAAAAAATTTAGGAAAAGCTAGCTATGTTGTGAATGTATTAAAAGTAGATACTAGTCTATTTTGTCATTTGCTTCCATGAAATATACATATATCTGTTATAAAAAGTTAAAATTTATCAAATCTCATATACATGTGGACCATATATGGCACCATTCACAGTTGAGAGAAGTGTAAGCATGTAGTATCAAATCATAACTACATAAAATTAACTATAGTATATACTCTAGTGTTGTAATAAATTTTTTTTGGCTGTGCTGGGTCTTCGTTGGTGCCTGCCAACTTTCTCTAGTTGTGGTGAGCAGAGGCTACTCTCTAGTTGCAGTGCACAGGTTTCTCTTTGTGGTAGCTTCTCTTGTTGCAGAACACAGGCTCTAGAGCACAGGCTTCAGTAGTTGTGGGACCAAGGATCGAATACATGACGCCTGCATTGTCAGGCAGACACTTAACCACTGGACCACCAGGGAAGTCTTACTGTAATAACTTTGTAGCCACTTCCTGTTGTTCTTGTGGTGAGCTCAAGAGGTGCGAGTATCCATAAAATATCATGTGATGCTAATCAGCACTTGAGCAGTTTATGTCTCTCCAGTAAATTTCGTATGGCAGTATAGTGTTCTCTGGTGGTCCTTGAGTCTTTTTCATTGTGCTCAGTGCAATACCCTGTAAACCTTGCTTAATACCACAGGATCCATAGGAAGTGCCACTAGTGATGCTGGAAGTGCTCCCAAGAAGCGGAGAAAAGTCATTGTTGTCAAATGCAAGCTTATACTGCTTGCTGCATGACAGGCCAAGAAATCAAGAGACAAGTTGTTGGAGCAAGGAATAGCAACTTTATTCAGAAAGCCAGATGACTGAGAAGATGGCAGATTAGTGTCCCAAAGAACTATCTTCTCTTACTTAGAATTCAACCTGCTTTTGAATTTTTGAAAGGGTTGGAGTCAAACATTTCCTGGTTCTGATCAGACTCTGAAGGGGATGTGTTAATTTCTTCCTTCCTGCAGCCATTCACAGGTGACCCTGATCAGAATGTTTTCTGTAAACTAAATAGATATTTTAGCTTAACACTCATTACACAACCCAGGGTTCCCAGAGATGAGCCATTACGTATAATTTAAGCTTTATAGGCAACATCCCTTTAGTGATTAACTTGTTCTGATCAGGATGTTTTCTGTAGCTAAACAAAGGTATTTTAGTTTAATGCTCCTTACAGGTGAAGGCAATGGCAAACCACTCCAGTACTCTTGCCTGGAAAATCCCATGGACCGAGGGGCCTGGGGTGCTGCAGTCCATGGGATCGCTAGGAGTCCGACACAACTGAGCGACTTCACTTTCACTTTCACTTCACAGGTGAAGGCAGAGTTCCCAAAGATGGGCCCTTATGTATATATTATATTTGTAGGCAACATCCTTTTAGTGGTTATTGTTATTTAGTCCCTCAGTGGTGTCTGATTCTTTGTGACCCCATGGATTCCAGGATGCATGGCTTCCCTGTCCTTCACTATGTCCCAGAGTTTGCTCAAACTCACATCCTTTGAGTCGGTGATGCCATCCATCTCATCCTCTGTCACCCTCTTATCCTTTTGTTCTCAATCTTTCCCAGCATCGGAGTCTTGCAGGAAATGTGTGTGTATTTTACCTCATAAAACTATTCAGATAAATTCATTAGAAGTTTTGAACCAGTATGTTAAGAATATCAAAAGTTTTCAAGTGTATGGTTCATTTCCAAAACTTTTTATTGTTTCTTGTTATATTGGTGACAATAGTAACAGAAATGCCTTTGGGATATCATAGCCGTTTACATTTCAAAATCTCTAGGCACATACTACGAAACTAAAATTTCCTTCTCACGTAACATGTATACTTGAGAGTATTATTGAACACATCGCACAACTTCTGGTTGATGGGACAAGAGTCCATATTCCCAGGCTAGGGCTGCAGGGTTCAAACTTCCCACCAGACAAGTGCTTGGGAGGCCATGGGATTCTTTAGCTAAAATACCACATGTATGGAGAGGGGGAAAGGGATGTGTGTACGCCTTGACGCTGTCAACAAAGATAAAAATGGAGCCAGAAGGTTTATTACACATGGTGAGGATATTTTTCAGTGTGTTTGAAATCGAGTGTCATAGTTATCATCAGTAGCTCCGCAGTCTGTGCGAACTATTTTCCCGATGGAGGACCCTCAGACCCTGTTTTTCCAGTTGGCCTGCTCTTGCTTTGGACAAGAACGTCGGCTCTTCTGGGATCTGACTCTGGAATTCATTGTGCACACCTGTGTGCACACCTGTTCTGAAGTATCTGAGGAAGTTGCCACTGTCCCTCTAGGACAAGTAACAAGAGTGGTTTAAAAACAAAAGTCCCTGGAGAGGGGTAGGTTTCTACCCACCGGCAGAAGCTGATTCTGCTCAGGCACGTGGCCTCTGGATCCATTATTACTCAGGATAAAGGGGGCGTTGCTTGCGAACTGTCCAATCAGGACCGCAGAAGGGGAAGGTGGGTGGGGCCACGTCCCGCAAACCGTGTGGTCGGCCTCTCCCGGCACGCTCTGCGTGGAGTGTCGCCGTGTTGAAGCAGCTCAGGTTAGTTCGCTGCAGCTTCATTACCGCTATGAGCTGCAGAGGCCGCGTGAGCCTAAGGAATAACGCCGGAGAACCCCGGAAGGCGTGAAGTGGTGAGTGTGCTGGGCCAGGTGTCTCGGTACAGGGAGGCGGGACAGGGATGATGAGAGACAGTCGGCCTCGGCGGGACCGCCTCCCTGTGCGGTCCACTCCAGGGTTTGTTGCCTCGAGTCCACCTGGGGGCGCCTCTCAACCTCCTTCCACTCCGGCTCCCAAAGTGGGGATGGGGCCGGCAGCCGGGACCTCGGGCTTCCAGTCCGGTCCCTGCAGGCGGTAACTTTAAGCCCGGAGCCTTTCTGGGCAGCTTTGCCTGCAAAGCCCCACGTCTCCTCCAGAATGTGTGGTGACCCCGGGGAGGGTCATCAGGGGACCATCGTGATCTGTTCTCCGTGGCTTGTGCGTGGGAGGAGTTTTGGTGTATGGGATTCTCCAGTCCCTTCTTTCTACCCAAGGGGGACCCGTTTTCTCCTGAGTTTTCCAAGTTTGGAGAGCAGGGTTTCAAATCCTGAACTCTATCTCCCCAGATTAACTCTTCCTACGACTGGCAGTAAATCCCTAAATTTCCGAGATCCCTCTCACATTCCTAAAGCCAACTCTCTCTCTTCAGTTCACAGCATCTTTATCAACTATTTGTCCTTCGTGGTGTGTTTCAAACAGACATCATATTTTAATTGTCTATTCTTTCTCTGCAGAGTTGCGGGTGGCTCTCTTTTAAACATTTATATTTGCTGTGTATATTTTCCATGAGAGGAAAGCTGAGGATAACCACCTGGAACCACGTTGTATGAAATCCTTGTGCTTCACTTCCCAGGATCTCTCCTGGGTGCAAACATCCTATGGGAAATCTTTTCGGTGTATTTTCCCCTTTGGAAGTGTTCCTGGGTATTCTTACCTGTCAGCACTACCCCTCCCCTGGTCTGTCACCCTGGAAAGATTTATTCATTTATGTGAGCCTCAGTTATTAAAAAAAATTAAAATTTATGTAACCAGTGGAGATTGAAAGATAGTATAAAATATTTCCAGAGAGGCAAGGAATAGGTGAACTTCAGGGGAAAAAAAAATGTTCTTCTGTTACATTGGTTGTATTAAAAATTCTTGTTTCTCTTTTTCTTCCTCCCGGAACAGGTGTAGTAATTTTCTGAAGTCTGTTTTTGTTTTGGGTTTTTTTTTTTTATCAGTTTTGGGGTTTTTTGAGGGGGTTCCAGTGCAATTCCAGGGCTTAGGCTTGAGGTGTTCAAGTACAATTTTTTATTGAAATGAGTCGAGGGATGAATTGGGAGATTGGGGTTGACATCTTTACACTACTATGTATAAAATAACTGATAAGAGTCTGCTGTATGGCATAGGGAACTCTCCTCAGTACTCTGTGGTACCCTAAATGGGAAGGAAATCTAAAAAAGGATATGTGTATTTGTATAACTGATTCACCTTGCTGTACAGTAGAAACTAACCCAATATTGCAAAGCAGTTATACTCCAATAAAAATTAATAAAAATAAGGTAAAATAAAATGTTCTAGAGAAATTAAACAAATAAGATTATTGAAATATAGTTGATTTACAATGTATTTCAGGTATACAGCAAAGTGATTCTGATATATATATACATGCGTATATGTATATACGCATGTATATATATTATTTTTTAGATCTTTTTCCATTATGGGTAATCAAAATTGAGTATAGTTCCCTATGTTCTACAGTAGGCCCTTGTTGATTATCTGTTTTATATATAGAAGTGTGTATATTTAATCCCAAACTCCTAATTTATCCTTTCCCCAATTACATGTTTATAAAACAATTTCTTGCCGTGGAAATAATAATTCACATTTTCCGAGAGTAGTAGATACTTATGGGTTTCTTGTTGACTTAGAAGAATATAATTTTCTTCCCTCCTTTCTACATAAACACCAGGTTTGTGTGATTTTGCTGGAATCACAGCTCACACCCACAATGGAAGGAGCCCTTAAGCTGAGAGAAACAACAGAGCCCTGGAAAGCTGGGGATACAAGTGCACATGGTGCAAGGGGTTTGTGGGGACAGAGGATGTGGTGACTCCCTTTTGAAGTTGTTAACATGGTCCCCCCAGAGCTGTTTCGAGTCATAGGTTGGAGTTTTGCATTCACAGCGTAGCTGTGCTCAGAGTGTAATTTGTCTACATTGAGAAAGTTTGTGACAGGAGTTCTGAGTCCTGGGTTGGGTTCCTGCATGCGTGCTCAGTAACTCAGTCATGTCTGACTCTTTGCAACCCCATGGACTGTAGCCCGCCAGGCTCCTCTGTCCATGGGATTCTCCTGGCAAGAATACTGGAGTGGGTTGCCATTTTGTCCTCCAGGCGATCTTCCCAACCCAGGGATCGAACCCGAGTCTCCCACATCTTCCTGCATTAGCAGGCACCCTGAGCCACCTGGGAAGCCCCATGTCCTGGGTTAGGGGTCACAAATTTGGGAGTTCATTTGAGTCAGCACCTTAAATTGAATTCTGCTGAGTTTTCTCACTGGGGGGAACAGATGCCTGAGAAAGGGAGTGGTCCCTTTATTCCCTAAGGAGAGTAGGGCATGTGGCGCTCCCAGGGTTCATTCCTGTGGCTGCTCCAGTGCCCCCACCCTCCTTCACCAGGGACTGACCCGGTCAAGCAGTTCTGTCTTAATCAGGAGAACCTGCGTGCATGCTTGCTCAGTCGTTTCAATTGTGTCTGACTCTTTGCAACTCTGTGGCCTGTAGCCCGCCACGCTCCTCTGTCCATGCTCTAGGCAAGAATACTGGAGTGGATTGCCATGCCCTCCTTCAGGAGATCTTCCGGACCCAGGGATTGAACCTGAGTCTCTAATGTCGCCTGCACTGGCAGGCAGCTTCTTTACCACCAGTGCCACGTGGGAAGCCCCCCAGGAGAGCCTGCTGCTGCTGCTAAGTCGCCTCAGTCATGTCCGACGCTTAGCGACCCCATGGACTGCAGCCTACCAGGCTCCTCCGTCCATGGAATTTGCCAGGCAAGAGTACTGGAATGGGTTGCCATTGCCTTCTCCGCCAGGAGAGCCTGGCATGTATTAAATTTTCTGAGTGTGGCTCTGTCTGTCCTGTAGGACTCAGGCTGCTTATCTGTGCTGATTCCAAAGTTTGTGGGTTTTTTCCTTTGGATTCTTCTATCCATTAAACAGTGCAGTCCTTTGGCTCTAACTTCCTTTAACACTTTGTAATTAATTCCCTGTGTGGGAAATAACATTTTTAGTTTCTGGGGCTTTAAAAAATCAGAGATGATGTCATAAGGCAAGACAATTGTGGAACTAAATAGAATCTTTGTTCCTTTTAGGGAAGAGAAGCTCAAGATGTGAGATGAATGTGCTTACATTTTCAGGTATGCGTTTTCTTTTATGTCAGTGTGCACATCTTTAGAGTATATTGCAGGATTTCCTGATGGCTCAGTCAGTAAAGAGTCTGCCTGCAATGCAGGAGACCTGGGTTCAATCCCTGGGTTGGGAAGATCCCCTAGAGAAGGAAATGGCAACCCACTCCAGTATTCTTGGCTGGAGAACTCCATGGACAGAGGAGCCTGGCGGGCTACAGTCTATGGGGTCACAAAGAGTTGGACTCGACTGAGTGACTAATACTTAGAATATATTAAAATTTAAAAGGCTATAGCAGGGGATTCCCTGGTAGTCCAGTGGTTAGGAGATTTCACTGCCCAGGCGGGAGTTCAGTCCCTGCTCAGGGAACTAAGATCCTACAAGCCATGCAGTGTAGCCAAAGGAAAAAAAAAAGCTAAAGCAATGGAATTTCTATCTTCACTGATGTGAGGACAGCTAATCAAAGCTTACGTCAGGGAGAGACGTTAAAGAAGGAGAGGACATTTATATACCTAGGGTTGATTCATGTTGCTGTATGGCAGAAACCAATACAATATAGTAAAGCAATTGTCTTTCACTTAAAAATAAATTTTAAATAAAAGCTTACACCAATCTTTGAAAATTCTACTGTGTTTAAAGAACTAAACCCAAACCCTTGTTGCATTGTAATGTTGTATTTATTCCTGAAAATACTTCTCCCCCTCCTTGATGTGAGATACAGAGAAGGTGCAAACTGGGATGTACCTTAACCTTCTAGTTAGCAAGGATGTGGCAATTTTCATTCTGTATGGTTTATCCTTTTGTAGCCATTAGTGTTTAAAGGAGCGGCTGTGGTTTCCCACGTATTGTTGTTGTTTAGTCCCTAAGTTGTGTCTGACTTTTTCTGACCCCATGTACTGTAGCACACCAGGCTTCCCTCTCCTTCACCATCTCCCGGAGTTTGCTCATGTCTATTGAGTCAGTGAGGCTCTCTCACCATCTCATCCTCTGCTGCCCTCTTCTCCTTTTGCCCTCAGTCTTTCCCAGCATCAGGGTCTTTTCCAGTGAGTCAGCTCTTTGCATCAGGTGGCCAAAGTATCGGAAGTTCAGCTTCAGCAACACTCCTTCCAATGAATATTCAGGGTTGATTTCCTTTAGGATTGACTGGTTTGATACAAAAATTAAAGACAGGTTATGAAATAGTAAAACATGGTATATATCTTTTTCTCTGCTTATTTTCAATAAACCTGCAAGATACAAAGCCTAACTTAAGCAAAGTAACTGCCCACCTGTCCTGGCCCTGTCCATCTCTGTTACTCCAGCCACTGCAGATACACAGTTCTGATCATTTCTTGAGCTTCCTGTTAGTATTTCCTCACATAAAAACAAGGCATTGTGAATGCATATTTTTCATACCCATTTTGTCCTTGTAAGGAGTGGTCAGACTCCATATTTTTAAAATTTTCTTGAAATATAGTTGATTTACAATGTTGTTAATTTCTGCTGTATAGCGAAGTGACTCAGTTATATGTGTGTATATGTGTGTATATATATATATATATATATATTCATTTTCACTATGGTTTATCCCAGGATATTGAATATATTTCCCTGTGTTAATATAGTAGAACTTTATTGTTTAGCCATTCTATATATCAGGGGTCCCCAACCTCTGGGCCTGATGATCTGAGGTGAAGCTGATGTAGTAATAATAGAAAAGTGTCCAATAAGTGTAATGGGTTTGAGTCATCCCAAAACCATCCCCTGACCACCACCCCAGTGCATGGAAAAATTGTCTCCCACAAAATCAGTCTCATGCCAAAAAGGTTGGGAACCACTGCTATGTATAATAGTTTGCATCTGCTAATCCCAGACTCCCAATCCCTCTCTCCCCCACAGCCCCTCCCTCTTGGCAAACACAGGTCTGTTCTCTGTGTCTCTTCAGACTCCACATTTCTTTGAGGTTTGCTGACAGCTTACGCCTTACCCCTCTCTCTTCCTGCTGTGTCCACCCCTGGACAAGCTGATGACAAAGTCTGTAGTCCTCTGGCATTAGCTTCATGCTTCAGCCACACAAGCCCCTGTCTGTATGCAAAACCCTTGTCCTGGCCCCACCCCAAGATTCTTTGCTTGACCAAAGAATATTCTGACCCTGAACCTTACCCTGGGCCTATCTGTGTAGTTCCTTGCGAAATCCAGTTTTAGCTAATAAGTAGTTCCTTAGCAAGTCCAGAAACCCCACTAATAAGTCAGTTAACCCAGAGCTCCCCAATTCCTCATATCTGATCATTTTCTGTGTCCAATTGGGTTCCTGTGCCCCACCGCCACCCCTCAGGTGATGTGTGCTCACCCTGACCTAACTTCAGTAAGAATCCTGTGAGGTCAGTGTATCCAGACCCACTAAGCCCTGTTTTTCCTTCAAGTAAGTTTCTATCCACTGACCCCGAACCTTGCTCTCTGGCCATGATTTCCCACTTCGATATGCTGTGTTCAGAGCTGAGCACAGTCTCATTTCCCATCTGCTGTGAAATCTCAGCCCATCAGTCTCCATACCGGTCCCAACGGTTCTGGATGAAATCCACTTTATCCTGTTTCTGTCATTGAATGATTTTTTCTCTAACACCCCCTAGCCATGATCAAAACCCAGGCCAGGCCCCCTTTCCTTGCTTGCTGAAGCCATTTCAGCGCTACTTGAAAGGCCAGCCCTACCTACCCCCTAAGACCTCAATTATGTGGGTTATAGGCTTTTAAAATTTTATTTATTTTCAGCTACACTGGGTCTTCATTGCTGCATGCAGGCTTTCTCTAGTTGTAGCAAGTGGGGGCTACTCTCTAGTTGCTGTGCACAGGCTTCTCATTGCGGTGGCTTCTCTTGTTGCAGAGCCCAGGCTCTAGGGGTCATGGGCTCAGTAGCTGTGTTCCTGTGGCATATGGAATCTTTCCAAATCAGGGATGGAACCCGTGTCCCCTGCATTGGCAGGAGGATTCTTAACCACTGGACCATCAGGAAAATCCGGCTTTCTTTACATGTGGTGTTTTTTTTTTTTTGGCCTCACCGTGTGGCATGCAGGATCTTAGTTCCCTGACCACGGATCGAACCTGTGCCCCCTGCATTGGGAGCACAGGGTCTTAACCACTGGACCAGCAGGGAAGTCCCAGTCATAGACTTTTTCCTCCTTGAGTGTGTGTGTTTGCATGACACACCAGCATCAGTCTCAACGTGGGAACCAGACCACTGTAGGTGACGATGACAGTTGGCACCGTGAGCAGCATGGCCAGGCATGATGCACCCCTGGAGGTCTGTCTTCTCTTGCTCTGACTTGCTCACCTGCTCTGCGTTTGTTGGCGGCTGGTGCTGAGGGCTGCTCGGTGCTGGTGAGCTTGTGCTGGCTGCTGTGCTGCCCTGTGTTCCGTTGTTGACCCCACCAGGCCTCAGTCTTAGGTTCAGCAGATGAGAGTGGCAGTTTCAATTCCTTGGCTTTGGGGAGCAGTAGTATCGCATTGGGCTTCCCTGGTGGCTGCCAGAACCCACCTGCCCATGCAGGAGACTTGGGTTTGATCCTGGATTGGGAAGCTCCCCTGAAGAAGGAAATGGCAACCAAGTCCAGTATCCTTGCCTGGGAAATCCCATGGAAATGGCAGTTGCAAAAGAGTCGGACATGACTTAGCGACTAAACAACAAAGTATGGAATTGGGCTCTCATCGAATTAGTCCTGGGTCGATATCTTTGCCGGGATCTATCTGTGTGTTAGAGTGAAGCTGTGACAGAGGCAGGGTTGGCTGGCCCTGATATACCCCAGTGGGGGGGTGGGAGAGAGGGACTCTATGCTGTGCAGGAGGTGGTTTCAAGGAGTGTTGCTCCTGAAAGAACAGTCATTTGAAAAGAGAGAGGGACTTCCCAAGTGGTCCAGTGGTTAAGACTCCCAGCTTCCACTGCATCGGGTGCAGGATCAACCCCTGGTTGGGGAACTAAGATCCCACATGCTGTACATGCTACGTTGCTTCAGTCATGTCCAACTCTTTGGGACACTGTGGATTGTAGCCCACCAGGCTCCCCTGTCCATGGGATTCTCCAGGCAAGAATTCTGGAGTGGGTTGCCATGCCCTCCTCCAGGGGATCTTCCCAATCCAGGAATTGAACCCCATCTCCTGCATTGGCAGGGGGGTTCTTTACCACTAGCACCAGTGTGGCCAAAAATTTGAGAGAGAGAGAGAGAGAGAAGAGAGGGGAAAGGCAGCAGACAGTAGTTGGCAGGCTAAAACCGTACTCCCCTAACACAGAGGGCTCACTTGCACCCTAAAGTTCCTCTTAAGTTTCTCTGCCCCCGCCTCTACTGCAGCAAAGCTCCTGATCCTCAGAGGTACAGGGGCAACATGTAGCACAGCCAAGGGGTTAGTTCAGACTGACTTTAAACCTCAAGTTAGTTTAAACTTACTTTAAACCACACAGCAACAGTTGTCATGAATGAGACCCCTATTCCTGCTGGCACATACGTGAGGCCCTCAGTAGGGAAAATCTTATAAATACCACAGTGGAGAGGTCACTATCTCCCCTGGAATATGTTCAGTGACTAAAAAAACAACACAGGGATGGACAGGAGAGAGGAAACAAAGGAAAAATATAGAAACAAGGGTCCACAATTGGACCTAACTGGAAGTCTAAAATACACTAAAAGACTTTAAACAACCCAGATGATAAAGGGGTACTTTTTGGTTTCTGGGCCCCTACAGCAGAGTTTCTGAATTAATTTGGTCATCTGCTGTGTTGCGTTGATTCACAAACCTTCATGCAAATAATCAGTGCTGGGTTTCCAATTATATTAGAATCCCAGTAAACTTAAGCAGGGCTTTCCTTGGTGGCTCAGTGGTAAAGAATCCGCCTGCCAGTGCAGGAGATTGCGGGTTTGGTCCCTGTTGGGAAGATCCCTGGAGAAGGAAATGGCAAGCCACTCTAGTATTCTTGCCTGGAAAATTCCATGGACAGAGGAGCAGGCAGGCTACAGTCCATGGGGTCAAAAAAGAGACACAACTGAGCAACTAAACAACAACAAACTTAAGCAAGGAACTCCCCATAATCTTAGAGGAATTACTGAATAGGCATATCTTTAATGATTGTCAGCCAACTCTTCTCTTGCCCAAATTCTCCCATGGTCAGACAGGAAAGCTCTGGACCAGTGAGTCAAAATTAAAATTAAATACTTTTTGCTAATTGCAAATTGGCTTGACAAAGTAGGACCCCACAGTCTACCCCCCTAGGTAAATTGCATTATTGTGCTCATGCTCAGTTGTATCCGACTCTTTGTGACCCCATGGACTGTAGCCTGCGAGGCTCCTCTGTCCACGGGATTTTTCAGGCAAGAATACTGGAGTGGGTTGCCATTTCTTTTTGCAAGGGATCTTCCCAGCCCAGGGATCAAACCTGAGTCTCCTTTATTCCTACATTGCAGGGAGATTCTTTCCCCGCTGCGCCATCGAGGAAGCCTAAATTACATTATATGGGCCAATGAAAATTAAACAGGGCCTTGAAGGATGGAAGACCATTATAAAAAAAAATTTTTTTTGGCCACACCACATAGCACACAGGATGTTAGTTCCTCGCCCAGGGATCGAACCTGTGCCCCCTGAAGTGGAAATGCAGATTCTTAACCACTGGGCCGCCAGGGAAGTCCCCACAAAAATTATTTAGCAAAGAGGTGATTGCTCCCTGTACTTCTCCTTTTCACAGCTGAGTTTGGCCTGTTCTTAAATCTAAAAAGACTGAATGACCCCTGATAGTGGATTACCGAACACTTGAGGTTGTGGTCACACCAAATGAACCTCTGTACTCAGTCCCCAGCATTGTGGAAATTACCAACTCCATCCCGTCAACAGCTGGCAGGCACCCTGCTCTCACAGATTCGGATAAATTTGTTGTGTTTGGTGCCTATTTCAACAGCTGCTTTGCTGCCCTTGGCCCTCACCTCTGAAGGGACGTGACACACCTTGACCGGGTTAGCTTTGGGAACCTCAGCACCGTTGCCACTGCACACGGGCTCTGCAGGCAGGATGTGAGCTGCATCCTCTTGGCTCCAAGAGCACAGGTATGACATGACATTGATGACATTCTCCTCTGAGGACGTTCATTTGACATTCAGGACATTGCAGATACTGAAAAAAGTTGCTCATGGAAAGTGCATGGGTCATTAGCCCATCCATAAGTAAGGCCCTGACCCCTTGGTTAAATTCCTGAAAATGATGTGGTAAATAAACAAGGGGCTCCTTCCTCCCTGACTATGAAAAAAATAACAATGGTCCCTCTCTGCACCCACAGCAACTCCTAGGTTGTTTTGATGTTTGGAAGGCAACATATTCTTTTTTTTTTCTTAATGAAGTTTGTTTATTTGGGGCTGTGCTGGGTCTTTGTTGCCGGGCAGGCTTTTCTCTAGTTGCAGCGAGCAGGGGCTACTCTCTCTTATGATGCATGGGCTTCTCATTGTGGTGGCTTCTCTTGTTGCAGAGCACAGGCTCTAAAGCGCAGGCTCAGTATTGAGGAGCATGGACTTAGCTGCTCCGTGGCACATGGGATCTTCTAGGACCTGGGATCAAACCCATGTCCCCTGCATTAGCAGGCAGATTCTTCACCACTAAGCCTCCAGGGAAGCCCCTGATAATAAGACCCTCTTGAAATACAATGAAGCCAAACCTGAGCCTCTGGCTCAGCCTTCCTGTAGGAAAGGGCTCCCTCCCCTCCTCCAGTCCCTTTCTAGGTACCATAGTTTTGGAAGAGGTCACTTTTCACCATTCAGTTCAATGTTACTTGTAGGCTTGTCATGTGCGACTTTTATCATGTTGAAGTGTATTCATTCTGTGCCTAATTTATTGAGTTTTTATCATGAAAGGATGTTAAATTTTGTCAAATTCTGTTTCTGCATCTATTGAGGTGATCATATAATGCTTTTCATCTTTTAAAAAAAGATTTGTAATACTTTTTCTTTTGGCTGTGCTAGGTCCCAGTTGTGGTTGGTGGGATCTTTAATTAGCATGTAAGCTCTTTAGTTTCAGCATGCAGGATCTAGTTACCTGACAAGCAATCGAACCAGGGCCCTTGTGTGGGGAGGTCAGAGTTCTTAAGTACTGGACCACCAAGGAAGTCCCAATTGTTATTTCTTTAAATAAGCTTTCTACTATTCTCCCTCTCTTCTCCTTATGGGATTTTCATGATGCGCATATTATGTCTTTTCTTGTGACCTCATGGACTGTAGCCTGCCAGGCTCCTCTGTCCATGGGATTCTCCAGGCAAGAATATTTGAATGGGTTGCCATTTCCTTCTCCAACGGATCTTCCCAACCCAGGAATCGAACTGGGGTCTCCTGAATTGCAGGCAGATTCTTTACCGACTGAGCTACGAGGGAAGCCAGTGTCTTTTGTTGATGTTCCCTGCAGCTGTGAAAGTGCTGCACTCAATATGCCAGCAAATCTGGAAAACTCAGCAGTGGCCACAGGACTGGAAAAGGTCAGTTTTCATTCCAATCCCAAAGAAAAGTAATGCCAAAGAATGCTCAAATCACCGCACAATTGCACTCATCTCACACGCTAGTAAAGTAATGCTCAAAATTCTCCAAGCCAGGCTTCAGCAATATGTGAACTGTGAACTTCCAGATGTGCAAGCTGGTTTTAGAAAAGGCAGAGGAACCAGAGATCAAATTGCCAACATCTGCTGGATCATCGAAAAAGCAAGAGAGTTCCAGAAAAACATCTATTTCTGCTTTATTGACTATGCCAAAGCCTTCGACTGTGTGGATCACAATAAACTGTGGAAAATTGTTCAAGAAATGGGACTACCAGACCACCTGACCTGCCTCCTGAGAAACCTGTA
This sequence comes from Bos indicus, assembly GCF_029378745.1. Taxonomy (NCBI): domain Eukaryota; kingdom Metazoa; phylum Chordata; class Mammalia; order Artiodactyla; family Bovidae; genus Bos; species Bos indicus. Next base: position 12,665,448 of record NC_091766.1, on the reverse strand, counting down.
TGCAGGTCAAAAAACAACAGATAGAACCAGACATGGAACAATGGACTGGTTCCAAATTGGGAAAGGAGTATGTCAAGACTGTATTCAACTTATATACAGAGTACATCACGGGAAATACTGGACTGGATAAAGCACAAGCTGGAATCAAGATTGCCAGGAGAAATATCAATAACCTCAGATATGCAGATAACACCACCCTTATGGCAGAAAGCAAAGAAGAACTAAAGAGCTTCTGGATGAACGTGAAAGAGGAGGGTGAAAAAATTGGCCTAAAACTCAACATTCAAAAAACTGAGATCATGCATTCAGTCCCAGCACTTCATGGAAAATAGATGGGGACACAATGGAAACAGTGACAGACTTTATGTGGGGGGGGGGGGGGGGTCCAAAATCACTGCAGATGGTAACTGCAGCCATGAAATTAAAAGACACTTGTTTCTTGGAAGAAAAGCTATGACCAACCTAGACAGCATATTAAAAAACAGAGACATTACTTTACCGACAAAGGTCTGTATAGTCAAAGCTATGGTTTTTCCAGTAGTCATGTATGGATGTGAGTTGGACCATAAAGAAAGCCAAGTGCTGCAGAATTGATGCTTTTGAACTGTGGTGTTGGAGAAGACTCTTGAGAGTCCCTCGGACTGCAAGGAGAACCAACCTGTCCATCCTAAAGGAGATCAGTCCTGAGTGTTCATCAGAAGGACTGATGCTGAAGCAGAATCTCCAATACTTTGGCCACCTGATGCGAAGAGCTAACTCATTGGAAAAGACCCTGATGCTGGGAAGGGTTGAGAACAGAAGGAGAAGGGCATGACAGAGGATGAGATGGTTGGATGGCATCACTGTCTCAATAGACATGAGTGTGAGCAAGCTCTGAGAGATGGTGAAAGACAGAGAACCCTGGCATGCTGCAGTCCATGGGGTTGCAAAGAGTCGGACACAACTGAGCGACTGAACAAGTCTTGCAAAACATCTCCAGGAAGGTCCAGCCTTTGGAAGGGGTGTGTTAATTTTTTCTTTTTGTTGCAGCCATTCACAGGTGGGCAGAGTGAGATTATATACCTGTTAGCTACACATAAGCACTATAGTTTAACAGTCGGACTTCCTGGTAGCTCAGTTGGTAGAGAATCCTCCTACAATGTGGGAGACCTGGGTTCAGTCTCTGTGTCTGGAAGATCCCCCGGAGGAGGAAATAGCAGTCAACTCCAATATTCTTGCCTGGAGAATCTCATGGACAGAGGATTCTGGTGGGCTACAGTCCACTGGGTCACAAAGCATCAGCCATGACTGAGTGACTAATCCATGCATACAAAGTGTCAGGGTCCTTTGAAGCAGGCCATTATGTATGATTATAGTAACAACAGCAAGGAAAAGCAAGTCCAAGAAACCATTTCCATCATAGAGTCAGAGTTGGCTTTTCCTTGCAACAGCTGAGGATCAGAGTTGTCCCTTTTCACCACTACATGCTGTCTCATTGACTTGTGTTCTTCCTCTAGACGTAAATCACACAATTTGGCCACACAGTTTGTTTGTGAGGTTCCTGAAAGGGAATCTATGGATGAAATATGGTCATCTGTTAACTTCTTATTCTATTTATTCATTTCTACTTTTTAAAAATTTGATTTTTAATTGGAGGATAATTGCTTTACAATGTTGTGTTGGTTTCTGCTAAGCAACATGAATCAGCTATAAGTATACATACATCTCCTCCCTCTTGACCTGCTTCTTTGATTTACAGAAAGAACTGACAAACTAGTCAAGGTTTTGTGTGATTAAATATTGGAAAGATGTGCTTGGGCGGGAGATGAGTAGGGCATGTAGGTGCCTCGTTTAAAAGTTAGTTCCATTATAGCTTTGCTGAAATGACAAGGAAAGGGACATCCTGCTGAGGGCATTTTCCTATAAAGAGACGTCTAAACTATCTCCTGAAGATGTGTTTTTTTAATCTTTTCTTGTGCCTTTGAATTTTTTTGGCCAATACTGGACAGGTTGTACTGTGAAAAGGAACTGAGGTAAATAGGCCTTTAATGTCAGGTTTGATGTTTATTTGCCTAAACTTAAGTTCTGTTGACTATTTGTTGTCACTGTCAGAGGTAAAATATCCTCAGTTGTCCTTGTTTTTGTCTCCCCTGTCTACCTTGGGGGTACTGTGTTAGTCACTCAGTTGGGTCTGACTCTTTGCAACCCCATGACTGTAGCCCACCAGGCTCCTCTGTCCATGGGATTCTCCAGGCAAGAATACTGGAGTGGGTTGCCATGCCCTCCTCCAGGGGATCTTCCCAACCAAGGGATTTAACCCAGGTCTCCTGCATTGCAGCCCTTTGCTATGCTATGCTAAGTCACTTCAGTCATGTCCGACTCTGTGTGACCCCATAGATGGCAGCCCACCAGGCTCCCCCATCCCTGGGATTCTCCAGGCAAGAATACTGGAGTCGGTTGCCATTTCCTTCTCCAAAGCATGAAAGTGAAAAGTGAACATGAAATCACTCAGTTGTGTCCGACTCTTAGCTACCCCATGGATTGCAGCCTACCAGGCTCCTCCGTCCATGGCATTTTCCAAGCAAGAGTACTGGAGTGGGGTGCCACAGCCCTTTAGAGACTTCTAAATAAGTTCTGGAACATACCATTGTTTCTGAGTTCCCTACCGTGATTAAACATATGTCTTCTGATGTAGTGGTTTGTTGTGGCTAAGAGGAAAGTTTTATCATCCCATGATCTGGTCTGAGTATTTTAATGAGCCTGTGACCATGGGCTCTGCCCTTCTCTGGTGTGATAAGAAAAATGTTTGGTCTTTGTCCACAGTCCTTAGCAAAGATTTCCCAAGGCCCTTGGACTCTGAGTGATACCGGTGATGTTGTTTTTAGTCGCTAAGTCGTTTCTGACTCTTTGTGACCCCATGGACTGTAACACACCAGGCTCCAGTCCTCCGCTACCTATGGGAGTTTGCTCAAATCCATATACATTGAGTCAGTGAGGCTATCTAACCATACCTCCTCTATTGATAATAAGAGCATCTTATGTTGTAATAAGGCAACTGTTTCTAGGCCCCTTGATGGCTTCAGGGTAGGGGTTTGGTCACCAGTGACCAGGAAGAACTTTCAGCCCAGTTCCCAGCCTCAAGAGAGGAAGGAGGTGCTGAAGATTGAGTCCTTCTCCAGCGGTCGACATAAGAAAACTCTATGGAAACCCCTAAAGCTCGGGATTCAGAGAGATCTGACTTGGTGAACCCATCAGTGAGCCAGGAAGCTGTCATGTGTGGAGATAACATGGAAGCTCCCTGCCACCCCCACCCCCACCACTTTGCCCTGGGCACCCTTTCCACGTGGCTGTTCCTGATAAAAGAGTCAGAAATGATGGAGCACACACACACACTCAAACGTAAATACCCCAATAGAGGGGCTTCCCAGGTGGCTCCACTGAGAGCCCGCCTGCCAATGCAGGAGACACAGGTCTGATCCCTAGGTCAGGAAGATCCCCTGGAGAAGGAAATGGCAGCCCACTCCAGTATTCTAGCCTGGCAGGCTGCAGTCCATGGGGTCACAAAAGGGTCAGACACGATTTAGTGACTGAACAATAACCCCAATACAAAATAAAAAGTTTTAAAAAATCAAATAAACTGGTAATAATAAGCAGTGCTTGTCTTCATTCTGATAGCTGCTCTAGACAATTAACAAAGATGAGGTGTTGTCCAGGGAACCTCTAAATTTGTGGTGGGTCAGGCAGAAATGTGTTTAGCCCAGCCCCTGCCCACTTTGCAGCTGGCATCTGACAGTGGGTACTGTCATAGGATTCAGCCCATAAACTGTGGAATCTGATGTTAATTCTGGTTAGTTTGTGTCAGACTTGAATTGCACTGCAGGACACCCAGTTGGTGTTGGAGAATTGGAGTTGTTTTGGAAAACATACCATGTGTTTGGTGTTGGAGAATTGGAGTTGTTTTGGAAAACATACCATGTGTTTGCTGAGAGGTCCGCAGAAAGACTAGTGGGGAGTCCAGTTGACTCTTTGCCTCTCACCATAGCACTGCCCTCTGGCACTGGTAGGATCCCAGTTGGTTAGCCTCTAATGAAATAGATTTTTTTTTGGGGGGGGGGATATAACTGATTAACAATGTTGTGATAGTTTTAGGTGAACAGCAAAGGGACTCACCCATACATGTACATGTATCCATTATCACTCAAACTCCCCTCCGATCCAGGCTGCCACATAACACTGAGCAGAGTTCCTTGTGCTATACAGCAGGTCCTTGTTGGTTATCCATTTTAAATATAGAAGTGTGTATATATCCATTCTAAACTCCCTTCTCCCTGTTTTTCCCAAGAACTATAAATTCATTCTCTAAGTTGAAATACATTCTTTTGAGGACAAGACTTATTAAAAAGTGCAGAATATTGTAGGCATATTTCAAAATGGCTATTTTTCAGTCTCTTTCCAATTTTGGAGACAGTACTTCACCCTGTGACCTCAGTCCTTTGATAGATTTAAGAAGAGTCATTGATTTTTAAGTTTCTTTGCTTTTTATAAAAAGTCTGTTTGTTGAGGATGGGACTGTAACCTTTTAAGCTCCTTATCTGCTGATCAGAGGTCTCTAACTCCATTTTTTAATGTTTGACTGCTGATATCTTCTTCCTGAGTGGAGAAAACCCAGTTCTTCCTACCTAGGCATCTCCTTTACTTTTACCCAGAACTCTTCAGTCCTGATACTTCCAATCACCAAATATGTGAAGGTTTTACCCCCACAATAAGTAATTCTCTGTGACACCAGTGGGGTGTCCTACAACTTAACTCAATCCTAACACTATCTGCCCTGGGACAGCATCAGATTCTACAGGTTAAGAGCTAAGTCTCGCAAAACTGTCAGCACTGCCTCCCACACACAATTTCAGATGCCAATCACAAGGAGTAGGTCCCCAGATTACTCACAACTTCTGTCTGACATGGCTACAAATCAGAAGTTCTCACAGGCCCCTCCTTGGGTTCTGTTTGCAAGAGCAGCTCATAGAACTCAGAGACACACTGAAGTTATTAATACATTTACCAGTTTATTAAAGGATATGATAAGTGATACAGGTGAAGTGATACATAGGGTGAAGTCTGAGAGAGTCCCTTGGAGCTGGGGTGCATCACCCTCCCTGTACATGGACCACCAACCTGGAAGCCCTCTGAATCCCCCCTTACCACTGGGATTTTATGGAGGCTTCCTCATGTAGGCATGATTAATTGTTAACTTCATTTTCAGCCCCCTCCCCTTTCTGGAGGATGAGGGAGGGTGTTGGGCTGAAAATTCCAAGTTCATGATCATGACTTGGTCTTTCCAGTGACTGGCCCCTCACCCAGCAGCCACCCAGGAGCCCAACCAGAGTCACTTCAATAGAATGAGAGATGGTCCTAGTGCTCTTATCCCTTAGGAATTTAAAAAAATTATTTATTTGGCTGTACTGGGTCTTAGTTGCAGTATTCAGGATCTAGTTCTCTGACCAGGGATCAAATCAGGCCCCCTGCATTGGGAGTGGGGAGTCTTAGCCACTGGACCACCAGGGAAATCCCTCCCTTAGGAATTTACAAGGGTTTTAGGAGCCCTGTGCCAGGAACGAGGGTCAGAGACTAGGATATATTTTTCCTATTATGTGACTGATGACAACTTTAAAGTCTTACCCCTTCTTCCCTTTGTGCCCCAAATCTGTACAAGGTGATAAGAAAGGCTGCATGTGATCTGCCACCATAGCCTATGCCCCTAAGCGCAGCCTTAAAAAAAAAAAAACAGGCCAGACTCCTCTCCACTATTCAACCAACCCTTAGGTGGAGGTCCACGTTCCACCTTTCTCTGCAGGTTATAGAAAGAGTAACTTGGTATTTATATATACTGCAATATTGTTGTTTAGTCCCTAAGTTGTATCTGACTCTTGCAACCCCATGGGCTATAGCCCACCAGGCTCCTCTGTCATGGAATTCTCCAGGCAAGAATACTGGAGTGGGGTGCCATTTTCTTCTCCAATATATACTTTAATAAACCGTACTTATTTGCTCTATTGATAAATCCTCCAGATCTTTCCATAGCAATACCCTTTGTTTATAAAAACTACATATGATGATGAACTCAGGGAACCCATCCTTTCTTAGTTGACACTTGGCTTCTTACTGATTGTTGTTGCCAAAACCATGAGTGAAAACTCAGATTGCCACTTTATAGGACAAAGTAATATACAAATTTTGTTGCCAACCTTAATTACTGCTTAAAATTTCTATCAGCATGTAAAGCAATTATCCTTCAATTAAAAAAAAAATCAGCATATATATTTAGAAAAGAATATACAAAATGTTTCCTGGCTAGATTTAGTGATAATTGAAACATCCTTGGAATCTTCATGAAAATTCATAAATGACCTGTGGGCGTTGGTGAGAGAGTCCCCAGCCTTCCCATGCCTCATTCATCACCAACCTGCCCCTTACATGATGGCGGTTGTGATTCTCTGTTTATTCTTCCATACCTTCACCATCTTTTATTTTTCACTCTGCAATTTCCTTTCAGTTTTGCCTCCTTTGACCTTTCAACGAGTAAGTATGAAAGAAATTACATTGAAAAGGTCTTCCGTGGTTTCTCGGTCTGTGTTTCACACATGCCCTGAAGCTTCATGGCTGGTCTAGGATTGTGGGGTTCACCCTCCCACTTGAGCCAAGTGCCCCCGAGGATGGGGTAGGATAAGGGGGCTTTTCAGTCTTCCAAACGAGGGAGAGTAGGTAGGGAAGAATGGGTCTCTCTCACAGCAAATAGTCAAAGATCAAAAGTGGGGCGAGACTCATTATTACACATGGTGAGGCCACATCTCAGTGTCCGTTTTGGGGAAGAAGTGTCACAGTTCCGTGAGGGCCTCACGGCCATCGGATTCAATGCAGGGACCATGGAGGGGCCTCCCTGCCAGGTCAAGGTCCAAGCAAAGACGTGACCTCCGGCCTGCTGTCACTCAGGCACGGCAGGGCGGGGCCTTGCGAGCTGTCCAATCAGGGGAGTCGCCGGTTACGTACGTGTGAGCGCCTGTAGGCCACGCTCCAGTGTCGGGCGTGGGTGGCGTGGACTGCGTGCTGGTTCCCATTCGCTCCCGCAGCGCAGCAGATCCCCTTCTCTGTGTCCTTAAAAGGCTCCGGTGGCTCCGCGGCATCCTCTGTCAGTGTGACCTGCGCTTGCCGCGGCAGTCGGGGAGTGGATGACTGGGAAGCCAAGAAACCAAAAAATGGTGAGCTGGGAGAGCCGGGTGTTGGAAGAAGGGGGCTGAGGGACCTGCTGGAACTGGCCGTGGTGGGACCTGGGCCTCCCTGTGGTCAACTTCGGACCCGCGGACCGGAGTCCACCCACCCTGAGCGCGGCACGCAGTGCACGGACTCAGCGGGCAGTTGGGACCCGGGGCGGCCTCTCTGCTCACCGCTGCGGCTGTCTGCTCCAGGTTGTGTGGTGTCCACGGAGAGGGTTGTAACGGGACAATCGTGACTCAGTATTCGGGGTCCCTGCATTAGAGGAGCAGCGGTCTGTGGGGTCCCTCCTTTCTCCCCGGGGCGGGGGAACTCTCATTTCCCCTCACTTTTCAGATGTATGAAGAACAGTGTCACAAATCCACGACCCTGTCTCCCTACTCCAGCTCTTCCCAGGGCAGGAAACAAATGGCTAAATTTCCAGATCTTTCCTGATATTCCCAAACGCCATCTTCCCCTTTTCAGTTCATAGCTTCATTATTAACTATTTGCCCTCTGTGGTGCATTTCAAGCTACGCAGTATTTTAAATTGTTTATTATTAATCCACAAGGGCCATGAATGACTCTTTAAAGTTTAGTTTTTTGTCTGTGTATGTTTTCCATGAGAAGAAACCAGAAATTAACCACCGGGAACTACACTGTATTTAAGTCTTGTGCCGTCCCCTCCTTACTCCACCCCACAAGCTTTCCCAGCTTTCCCAGCCACAGACATCCTATTTTGTTTAAACCCTTTGGGTGGAGGTTCCTCTTGGGAGACTCCTGGGTGGTCGGTCTTTTCATCATAGTTCCAGGTCAGCCTTGTCCCTCCCTGAGTTTGTGACCTTATTCACTTTTAAGCCTTTTTTTAGCTGTATGGGTCCTAGTTGTGGCATGTAGGGTCTAGTTCCACGACCAAGGATTGAACCCTGGTCCCCTGCAGTGAGAGCGCAGTCCTAGCCACTGGACCACCAAGGAAGTCCTAAGTTTCCGTCTTTAGTAACTGTAAATGTATTTAATCAATAGATCTTGAAAGAGAATATAAAATACTTCCAAAGGGGAAGAAAGAGGTGAATTTCAGAAAAAATATTCCATTATACCATTCCATTAGTTACATTTTTTCTTTTTTTTGTCACATAACTGACTGTAAGTAACATTCAAGATCTTTTTTTTTCTTTTCTTCAATTATTATTTACAGTTTCTTGCCATGGAAATGATAATTGACTGACATTTACTTTCTGAAAGGAATAGATATTTGTGTTTTGTTCTTGAAATAGAAAAAAATGCCTTACAGTTTTCCTCCCTTCTTTGTACATAAATACTGGATTGAATGGTTCTGTTGGATTATTCAAACACTGGGTATGTGTCATTTAAAATATCAATGGAGTTCATGATAATGACAGTGGGGAGCCCAGACCTGTGGGCTCTTAGCTCTTAGCTAAGGCTCCCTTGAGCCTACAAAGGGAAGTACTCAGAGGACCAACTGTTCTATCTGGGGAGCCTTCCCCTGCAAGTGTCCTACCTGCTCTCACCAACCATGGAAGGAGCCTTTATAGTGTGAGAAGATACAGCCCTGGAAAGGTGGGGATGCACTTTCGACGGTGGGGGATACAGAGTGACGCCCTGAGACCCTAACTGTTGATTACCAGGTTGAACTTTGTACTGTAACTGTACATACGAATTACTCATGATTTGAGTGTGTTGAGAAAGTCTGTGAAGGTCAGGAATTGTGTCTTCTTGGACAAGAGTTTATGAATTGGCGAGTTCATTTATGTTAGAACTTTACATTGAATCTGGTGAAGAGTTTTCTCACTTGTAAGAATTGAAGTCTGGAAAGGGAGCATTTGTTGGAGCCTCCAGAGTTCATTTCTGTGGCTATTCATGTGGCTGACCCTCACCACTGACACGCTCTCCATTCAGTCGCTCAGTTGTGTCTGACTCTTTGCGACCCCATGAACTGCAGCATGCCAGGTTTCCCTCCTTCACCATCTCCGGGAGTTTGCTCAAACTCATGTCCATCAGATCCGTGATGCCATCTAAGCATCTCATCCTCTGTCATCCCTTTCTCCTCCTGCCTTCAATCTTTCCCAGCATCACAGTCTTTCCTAATGAGTCAGCTCTGACACACTCCAGGGGTTGTATTCCCACAGTGGGAGATCTGAACCTCAAGCCTGGAAATCTCAGTTTCTTCCGAATTATAGGGAAATAGGCTGCTAATCTCACTGATTCAAATATTTACATTTCTTTCCTTGTATACATTTATATATTGAATGTTGCAGGTTTTTTTTAAAGATTTTTTGATGTGGACCATTCTTAAAGACTTCATTGAATTTGACATTGCTTGTTTCATGTTTTGGGTTTTTGGCCCCAAGGCATGTGGGATCTCAGCTCCCAGACCAGGGATTGAACCTCTACCACCTGCATTGGAAGGTGAACCCTGAACCATTGGATCACCAGGGAAGGCCCTGTTGCAATTCTTTAGTTTCCCTTCATAGTCTGTGACATTGTTTTAAGTGTTTATGATTCTCAAGCTTTCAGTGTATGTTGACAGAGAGACATTGGGAATAAGACAAAAAACTCTGGAACTAAAGAGAATATTCTTTCCTTTTAGGCAAGAGATCCTCAAGATATGAGAGGAGTGTATGTGAGTTCTTAGGTGGCTTCTACATTTGTAGGTCAGTTTTTTGTATGTGCTTGTCCTTAGAGAACTTTGAAATTCTAAGTGTTACAGTACTGCTGAAGCAAATGAATTCATGAGGAAAACTATTTAAAATATACATAAAATCACTGAAAATCCTAGTATATTTAATGGATTACATGCAAATTCCTCGTGCATTACGTGTTACTTATTTCTGAAAAAGCTCCCAGAGTGAGCTACAAGAAGCTGTGATGCCCCCTTGTTACTTTTGTTAAAAGGAGATTTGAAACTCTTATTTTTCATGGTTTAAACTTTTATAAGGGTTAGCATTTAAAGGAGTAAATCTTAGAAGGGTTTCCTCTGTAGATAAGTAAAAACTAAACTTAAAAAGTTCAAAGCAAAAATAAGTTAATTAAAATAAAGGCTATTAAATATATAGTATATGCATATTACTCAGTTAATTTTAAATCATCATGGAAGGTTAGCAAAAACCTGTAAGATAAGACTGTCAAAAGTAGACTCATGCCAGGGCGTCCTGGCCTCTCAAGTGGTCTTGCTTCAGCCGCTCCCAAATAACCAGTGTAGATCATTTTAAGGCTTTAGTGAAATTTTTTTTCTTTACAAATTTTAATTTCTGGCCACACCGTGTGGCATGTGGGATCTTAGTTCCCCCACTGATTGAACCCACACCCCTTGCGCTGGAAGGCAGAGTTTTAACCACTGGACCACCAGGGAAGTCCATTTCTTGAGCATCTTGATTTGGTGCTTCTTTATCGAAAAAGAAGCAATTGTAAATGCATATTTTTCTTTCCCACCTTTGTCTTTGTCATGAGTAGTCAGACATTTTTTTTGCTTTTTGTTTCAGTTTAAGCCCCACTGATCTGTTAAATAACAAAAATACAATTGAATAAATTTTAAAGGTTTAATTGGTTTTATTAAGTGATTGAATCAGACAGCATTGCATCTAGGGAGTGGAGAGGTGTCCAAAAGGAAGGCTTAGATGGGTAGAAGGCCAAAGGGGTATGGAAAGAGTGAATTATCTTGCTTTGAGGGATAATAAAAACCTATATGGCTGATTACCTCAGTGGTGCTGGCCAGCAAATTAAAAGCAAAAATAAGCTCAGACTGGTATAAGATGACATTCCTGGGGGAGATTCTTCAGCGCTCAGCCTTCTTTGTGGCCCAATTCTCACATCCATACTACGGGAAAAGCCATAGCTTTTGACTGTATAGACCTTTTTTGGCAAAGTGATGTCTCTGCTTTTTAATACACTGTCTGGGTTTGTCATAGCTTTCCTTTAGGGGTCTACTGTTTCTTTTTAACACCTTCTTTTTTCCTTTGTGCCCTAACCTGATGAGAAGTCTGGGTCCTCCACTCTAGAGATGACAGGAGGTTCCAGCCACACAAGCTCCTGGCTTTGGGCAAGAATTTTTGCCCCAGTCCCAGCCTCCAACTACAATGAACATCCAGACCAGGCTCCTTTCCGCTTGAGAGGAAGGAAGATCTGACCCAGTGAATCATAAATTAAATTTTAATTTAGTTTCTGCCACTGGAAAATTATATTGCTAAATGGAACTCCACTGACCTTTATTGCTAATTACTTAATATGGCCCAATGTAAATAGGGTTTTGAAGGATGGAAACCATTATACAAACCTGTTAAGTGAGGAAGTGATTAACCCCTCCTTTTAATTGGAGAAGGAAATGGCAACCCACTCCAGTACTCTTGCTTCGAAAATTCCATGGACAGAGGAGCCTGGTAGGCTACAGTCCATGGGATCACAAAGAGTCGGACAGGACTGAGCAACTTCACTTCACTTCACTAATTGGCATATTTGGTCTGTTCACAAACCTGGAAAGAATGAATGACATCTCACATTGGATTATGGCAACCTTGAGGCTGTTGTTTCACCAAATAAGCCCCAATTCCCAGCCCCCATCATTTTGGAAATGACTGACTTCATCCACTCAGCAGCTGCTAAATATCCTGCCCTCACAGATTGGGCTAAGTCTTTTCTGTTCAGTGTCTCTTTCAGCAGCCTCTCAGCACACTTGGCCTTCACCTTTACCTGGTGGCCTCAGAGAACCTCAGCGCCATCGCCACTGCACACGGTCTCTGCAGGCAGGTCTGACCCGCACCACCTTGTGCCATGAGCATGAGTGACGTGACATTAATGACATCTCTTCTGAGGACATCAGAACATAAAAAATGTTGAAATATATTTGAGCCCTTTTAAGCTATTACTTGTAAAATGGCCCACCTGGAATAGTTCGCACAAAAAACCAAAAAGGCTGTGGACTCTGGTGAAAATGCCAGATGACAGGCATTCCCCTCTGCGCCGTCAAACCCTGAGTCACAGTAGAGACTTCAGGGACCTCCGCTCCTGCCTCTGGAGTTTCCCATCAGGCCTGAAGCTGTCCACAGGCTTCTAACCAAGGTCCTGCCCTGGCCTTGCACTGTAGGCCACTCGAGCTGCAGTTACATCTCCTGACGGAGCTGTGCTGAAAACAGATAACCCTGAAAATGGGACCTCCCATCCAGATTCCCATTAGGATTTGAAACCCTGTAAACAGCACCCCAAGAGCTCAGCACAGCTGTGGGGACCCCCCTGAGACAAGATAAAGCTGACCCTGGGACCCCCACCATAACCTACCTGCAGGAGGGGTGGAGGCCTTCCCCCTCCTGGGTCCCTTGCCAGATGCTAAAAGTCATCACCCCTTCTCAGACCCCTAGGCTCCCTGTGGGCTCCTTAGGATTCCCTGAGTGACGAGCAAGGGGAGTTCACAGACTTCAGAACGACATCTCCACATTCATACATGATCCAGGTTTTCACCCCTTAGTTGGACATCCTGCTAAAGGAGGGGACTCAGTGGTCCACAACACACTCAACATCAGCCTGTCGTCTTAGCCCTGACCAGCAGTTGCCTTGGAGAGCATGTGTTTACTGACCCCTGGGCAATCGTCTAAGAGTGTGTGATAAAAGAATTCTGGCAATCTCTTGCCTAACAGGTATCCCCAATATACATCAAGGTAACACTTGTCTGTATATATACTGAGGCCTCCCTAGGACACTCTTAACCACATCAGAGCACATCCGTTAGAACACGGCATTCAGTGGGGTTTTAATTCTCTGTTTGCAGGATACAGGCCTTTATAAGAGTGCCATAGTGACTGAAGTAACTTCAAATCAACTGAACAAAGATGGCCTTTTTCAGTCATCTGAGATGAATATTAATGCCTTTTTTACTTCATCTTCTTTTTTTTCCCTGATAGATGTTACCTTTCTCTACAGCAGTTTTAGGTTTATAGAAAGCTTGGTTACAAAGTACAGAAAGGTCATACTTAACCCCTCTGCCATCATAGTTTTGCCCTGTTTTTTATATCCTGTATTATTGTGGTACATTTGTTAAATTCGTTGAACCAATGCTGATACATTACAGTCCACATTTTAGGACAACGTTGACTCTTGTTTAGACAGTCTGTGGGCTTTGGCAACGTAAAATGAGCTTGTTTCTGTCATGTCCATGTCGTATATTCTACTTTCATGCCCTGCAAGTCCCCTGTGCTCCCCCTATTCATTTATTCATTCCTCCCTCCCACCCCCAAATCCCTGCAGACGCAGATTTTCCATTGTCCCGTGGTTTTTTCCCTTTGCAGAACTGTGGTTGGAATAATACAGTATGTAGCCTTATCATGTTGGCTGCTTTCACTTAACAGTGATTTTAAGGTTCTCTCTGTCTTTTTGGTTTGATACCTTGTTTCCTTTTAACAGTGAATAACATTTCATTATATTGATGTTCCAGTGATTATTTTTCCATTCACCTGTTGGAGAATTTCTTGTTTACCTGTAAGTCTTGGCAATCATGAGTAAACCTTTTATAAACAATTCACACACAGGTAGTTTTATGAATGAAGATGTTCTGGGTGGGTTTTTGTTTTTGGCTGTACTGGGGCTTCCTTGCTGCACCAGCTTTTCTCTACTTGTGGAGAGCAGAGGCTACCTCTAGTTGCTGTGTGCAGTCTTCTTGTGGTGGTAGCAGCTCCTGTGGCGTAGCCTGGGCTCTAGGACACAGAGGCTGCGTGTGGTTCCCAGGTCCTAGAGCACAGGCTCAGTAGTTGTGGTGCATGGGACAGCTGCTCTGCGACATGTGGGATCCTCCCACACTGGGGATCAAACCTGTGTCTCCTGCATTGGCAGGCAGATTACCCCTGAGCCACCAGGGAAGCCCCTGTGACAGCAAGTTTTCAACTGATTTGGTAAACTACAAAGGAGCCTGGTTGCTGGATTATACGGTTAAGTATTGTAAGAAACTGCCCGTTTTCCCATGAAGGCGTACTGTTTTCCATTCCCACCAGCAGTGAGTGAGGGTTCCTGTCACTCCGCATCTTCTCCATCCTTTAATGCTTATTCTCAGTTGTTGTTTTTTTAATTTTAGGATTTTGTAACAAGTATCTAGAAATGATATTATTCTTCTTTTATTTGCAATCCTAATGACATAAGACATGAGCATCTTTTCTTATGCTTGCTTACCATCCATGTGGCTTGGTGAGGGGTGTGTTCTGATATTTTGTCCATTTTTAATTGTGTGGTCTGTCTTATTGTTGAGTTTTAAGAGTTGTTTAGATATTTTGGATGCTGGTCTTTTATCAGATAAGTGGTTTGTAGAGATTTTCTCCCAGTCTGTAGCTTGTTTTCAGTCTCTTAACCCTGTCTTTCATAGAGAAAGCTGTCATTTTAATGACATCAGTTTACTGATTTTTTTTTTTCCTTTCATCAATCCTGCTTTTGTTGTGTTGAATCAAAAAACTCATCACCAAACTCAAGGTCACCAAAAAAAACCTCAAGGTCACCTAGATTTTCTCCTGTGGTTTTTTTTTCCCCCCAGTATTTTTTTTTTTTAATTGAAGTATGGAGTAACGGGCAAATTTGGCCTTGGAATACAGAGTGAAGCAGGGCAAAGCCTAATAGAGTTTTGCCAAGAGAATGCACTGGTCATAGCAAACATCCTCTTCCAACAACACAAGAGAAGACTCTACACATGGACATCACCAGATGCTCAACACTGAAATCAGATTGATTATATTCTTTGCAGCCAAAGATGGAGAAGCTCTATACAGTCAGCAAAAACAAGACTGGGAGCTGACTGTGGCTCAGATCATGAACTCCTTATTGCCAAATTCAGACTGAAATTGAAGAAAGTAGGGAAAACCACTAGACCGTTCAGGTATGACCTAAATCAAATCCCTTATGATTATACAGTGGAAGTGAGAAATAGATTTAAGGGACTAGATCTGATAGATAGAGTGCCTGATGAACTATGGATGGAGGTTCATGACATTGTACAGGAGACAGGGATCAAGACCATCCCCATGGAAAAGAAATGCAAAAAAGCAAAATGGATATCTGGGGAGGCCTTACAAGTAGCTGTGAAAAGAAGAGAAGCGAAAAGCAAAGGAGAAAAGGAAAGATATAAGCATCTGAATGCAGAGTTCCAAAGAATAGTAAGAAGAGATAAGAAAGCCTTGCTCAGCGATCATTGCAAAGAAATAGAGGAAAACAACGGAATGAAAAAGACTAGAGATATGTTCAAGAAAATTAGAGATACCAAGGGAACATTTCATCCAAAGATGGGCTCAATAAAGGACAGAAATGGTATGGACCTAACAGAAGCAGAAGATATTAGGAAGAGGTGGCAAGAATACACAGAAGAACTGTCCAAAAAAGATCTTCACAACCCAGATAATCATGATAGTGTGATTACTCACCTAGAGCCAGACATCCTGGAATGTGAAGTCCAGTGGGCCTTAGAAAGCATCACTATGAACAAAGCTAGTGGAGGTGATGGAATTCCAGTTGAGCTATTTCAAATCCTAAAAGATGATGCTGTGAAAGTGCTGCACTCAATATGCCAGCAAATTTGGAAAACTCAGCAGTGGCCACAGGACTGGAAAAGGTCAGTTTTCATTCCAATCCCAAAGAAAGGCAATGCCAAAGAATACTCAAACTACCGCACAATTGCACTCATCTCACATGCTAGTAAAGTAATGCTCAAAATTCTCCAAGCCAGGCTTCAGCAATACATGAACCGCGAACTTCCAGATGTGCAAGCTGGATTTAGAAAAGGCAGAGGAACCAGAGATCAAATTGCCAACATCCGCTGGATCATGGAAAAAGCAAGAGAGTTGCAGAAAAACATCTATTTCTGCTTTATTGACTATGCCAAAGCCTTTGACTGTGTGGATCACAATAAACTGTGGAAAATTCTGAAAGAGATGGGACTACCAGACCACCTGACCTGCCTCTTGAGAAACCTACATGGAGGTCAGGAAGCAACAATTAGAACTGGACATGGAACAACAGAATGGTTCCAAATAGGAAAAGGAGTACGTCAAGGCTGTATATTGTCACCCTGCTTATTTAACTTATATGCAGAGTACATCATGAGAAATGCTAGGGTGGAAGAAGCACAAGCTGGAATCAAGATTGCCAGGAGAAATATCAATAACCTCAGATATGCAGATGACACCACCCTTATGGCAGAAAGTGAAGAGGAACTAAAAAGCCTCTTGATGAAAGTGAAAGAGAAAGTGAGGAGAGTGAAAAAGTTGGCTTAAAGCTCAACATTCAGAAAACTAAGATCATGGCATCTGGTCCCACCACTTAATGGCAAATAGATGGGGAAACAATGGAAACAATGTCAGACTTTATTTTGGAGGGCTCCAAAATCACTGCAGATGGTGATTGCAGCCATGAAATTAAAAGATACTTCCTCCTTGGAAGGAAAGTTATGACCAACCTAGATAGCACATTCAAAAGCAGAGACATTACTTTGCCAACAAAGGTCCATCTAGTCAAGGTTATGGTTTTTCCAGTAGTCATGTATGGATGTGAGAGGTGGACTGTGAAGAAAGCTGAGCGCCAAAGAATTGATGCTTTTGAACTGTGGTGTTGGAGAAAACTCTTGAGAGTCCCTTGGACTGCAAGGAGATCCAGCCAGTCCATTCTGAAGGAGATCAGTCCTGGGTGTTCTTTGGAAGGAATGATGCTAAAGCTGAAACTCCAGTACTTTGGCCACCTCATGCGAAGAACTGACTCATTGGAAAAGACTCTGATGCTGGGAGGGATTGTGGGCAGGAGGAGAAGGGGATGACAGAGGATGAGATGGCTGGATAGCATCACCAACTCGATGGACATGAGTTTGAGTGAACTCTGGGAGTTGGTGATGGACAGGGAGGCCTGGCGTGCTGCTATTCATGGGGTCGCAAAGAGTCGGACACAACTGAGCTACTGAAATGAACTGAACTGAATTGATAGCTGATTTATAATGTTGTAGTTACTCCTGCATAACAAAATGATTCACTTACATATTTTTTAATCTCTTCCATTATGGTTTATCATAGGGATATTGAATATAGTTGCCTGTGCTTTATAGTAGGAGCTGCTTGTTTATCCATTCTGTATATAAAAGCTTACATTCGCTAACCTTAACCTTGTAGCTTATTTATTTTATACATCTGTACCTCTTAACTTCCTACCCTTATCTCCCCTCCCCACTTCCCATCCCCACTGGTAACTGCTGGTTTGTTCTATCTGTGAGGCTGTTTCTGTTTTGTTATTTTCATTTGTTTCCTTTAGATTTCACCTGTAAGTGAAATCATACAGTATCTGTTTTTCTTAGTCTGACTGACTTAGTACCCTCCATCTATCCATGTTGTTGTAAATAGCAGAATTTTATTCTTTTTTACTGCCAAGAAGTATTCCAGTGTATATATGTACCACATCTTTATCCATCAGTGTGTTGATGGATGACATTTGGGTTGCCGCCATATCTTGGCTATTTTAAATAATGCTGCTATGAACACTGGGGAGTGTGTATCTTTTTTAAAGTGCTTTCATTTTCTTCAGACATATACCCAGGCATGGAATTGCTGGATCATATGGTAGTTCTTGGGCTTCCCCGGTGGCTCAGTGGTGAAGAATCCACCTGCCAATGCAGGAGATGCAGGTTCAATCCCTGGGTTGGGAAGATCCCCTGGAGAAGAAAATGGCAACCCATTCCAGTATTCTTGCCTGGGAAATGCCATGGCAGTGGAGCCTGGCAGGCTACAGTCCATGGGGTCACAAAGAGTCGGACATGACTTAGTGACTAAACAACAACAGTTTTATTTTAAGTTTATTGAGAACCCTCAACACTGTTTTCCCTATTAGTTGGCACTAATTTACATTGCTGCCAAGAGTGTACAAGGGTTCCCTTTTCTCCACATCCTCACCAACGCTTGTTATTTTTGGCTTCTTAATGGTATCCATTCGGACAGGTGTGATGGGATTGCTAATTGTCTTGATTTGCATTTCTCTAGTGATTAGTGATGTTGAGTATCTTTTCATATGCCAGTTTACCATCTGTGTGCCTTCTTTGGAAAAATATCTACTCGGGTATTTTGCTCATTTTTAAAAAGGTGGGTTTTTTTGGCTGCACCACACAGCAGATAGGATTTTAGTTCCCCAACTAGGGATTGAACCTGTGCCCCTGTGTTGGAAGTGCACAGTCTTAACCACTGGACCACATGGGAAGTCCCCCTTTTGCTAGTTTTTAATCAGGTTATTTTTTTTTCTGGGAGTTGTATGAGTTGTTTCTGTATTTTGGATATTAACCCCTTATCAGTCATTAACATTTGCAGATATCTTTCTAATTCAATACATTGTCTTTTCATTTTCTCAATGGTTTCTTTGTCAATGGTAAGTTTGATTAGGCCCCATTAGTTAATACTTGCTTTTGTTTCCTTGACCCCACCCCCTCACCCTCTGTTCCACATTTTTCCCTATGCATCTCTTCCAAATTTGGCTGTTCCTGAGTTGTATCCTTTATCATAAACCAACCATAGTAAGTCAAGTGTCCTCCTGAGTTCTCAGAATTATTCCAGTAAATTAGCAAACCTGAGGGAGTGTCAAGGGGATCTATGAATGTACAGGCAGCTGAGTAGAAATGTCAGTAGCCCAGGCACCTTGTTTGTGGCCAGCAGCTTAAATGGGGGCAGTCTTGTGGCAGTGAGTGTTCAATCTGTGAAGTCTAACGCTAACTCCAGGGAGCGTTAGAATTGACCTGAATGGGTGGCCACATATTTTGATGACCTAGAGTTGGAGCAGTAATGTTAAGAGATGCCACACATATTTGATGTATGGAGCGGGGGAGACCTATCACTGTCACGGGCTCTTTTGTCCTCTACTCCGACATTTGGAGAGCAAGAATATCTTGGGCATATTTTTAAATGGCTGTTTTTTTGTCTCGCTGATTTTGGAGACAGCAGTGTCCCCATTACCTAAATTCTCTGATGGTTCTGGGTCTAAGAAGAGTTGTTGGTATTTAGTTAGTTGGTGATTATCTTGTGAGGATGCTAATGCTAGCTTCTAAACTCCATACATGACCAAACAGGAACTGGAAGTCTCTGACCTCAATTTTTTTTTAACTTTGTATTTTATATTGGAGTATAGCTGATTAACAAACACTCTTGTGATAGTTTCAGGTGAACAGCAAAGAGACTCAGCCATACACATATATGTATCTGTTCTCACCCAGACTCCCCTTCCCATCCAGGCTGCCACACACAGAACATCAAGCAGAGTTCCCTGTGCTATACAGCAGGTCCTTGTTGGTTTTCCATTTTAAATATAGCAGAGTGTACATGTCCATCCTCGTCTGCTGACAGCTTTGTACTTTTATTCCTCTTTATTCCACTTTGTGCCCCACATCTGTACAAAATGCTAAGAAAACCTAAGGGTTCCTGCCTTTGGTGCCGGCAAGCAAGTAAGGCCATAGTAGTTTCTTCCCAGGAGTATGCAAACTCTCACCCTAGCCTACCCTCTAATCTCAATTAAAAAAAAAAAAATCCAGGCCAGGCACCTTATCTTACTCTCTGAAGGCGTTTCCCATGCTTGAGAAGCCCACCCTCCCCTCCCCAGACACTTGGATTATGAAAATGAAAAGCGTCATACACTCTTGACATTGAGTGCATGTTGTCATCAGTCTAGACATCTGAGCCAAATCTTAGATGTAGTCCACATGCTTGTGCAGGAGACTGTAAGACTTACAGAAGAGGGAATGTGGCTTTTCTACTGTAACACTACTTAATCATTCTATTGAAAAATCCTTCACATCTTCCTATACCAGTTCATGTCACCTTTTATATATGTTTATTAAATACACAGATAATCTATTTTTGGCTGCGCTGGCTCTTCCTTGCTGCCTGCAGGCGTTCTCTAGTTATGAGAGGGGAACCACTCTTCACCGGCAGCGCACACACCTCTCACTGTAGTGGCTTCTCTTGTGGAGTGTGGGCTCTGGGGCCCGTCGGCTTCAGGAGCTGCAGTGTGTGGGCTCTAGAGCGTAGGCCCAGTAGTCGTGGCCCACAGGCTTAGTCGCTGTGCAGCATGTGGGATCTTCCCAGATCAGGGTCTGTGTCTCCTGCACTAGAGGGCAGACTCTTCACTGAGCCACAGGGAAGCCCCAGCCTTTATTTTTAAAAAATAAGTGCAGGGGTGAGGTTATGTAACCAATTCTTTCAAAATAGACCTCTGTCTTGTTAGCAGTTTTTGCTGCCAGAATCTGAGTTAAAACTCAAGATTGCCCCATCACAGGGCAAACACAGTAAAATTATGTTCTTCTCCAAACTTCATTAATTCCTTTTTTTTAAATCATCACATATTTTCCAAAAAAGAATGTACAAAATGCTTTATTGGAGTGTGTAGCAATAATAAGAGTATACAAAGTAAACATCTTTGTAACCGTGAAGATTCATAAGTGGGCCTTCGGGCGGTTTTTAGAGTCTTTGATGTTCTGCTCCCCAGCTCATCTCCATGCTGCCCATAGAGGATCTCTGTTGATTCTTTAGTCATACCTTTACCATCTGCTCTTTTCACTATTCAGTGTTGTTTTAGTCTTGTCTGCTTTAACCTTTCAATAAGTATTAAATTACATTCAAAATGTTTTTTGGTTGCTTTTAGCAGCAGACATTTGATACACACCTAGTGTCTGAGACTGGGGGCCAGTCAAGGTTCATCCATTGCAGTGGTTATGGGGTTTGGGCTTTTTCCAGTTTACTTATTTATGTATTCTTTTTGGCCATGCTGAGTGGCTTGTGGGATCTTAGTTCCCAGGGCTCTTGGCAGTGAAAGTGTGGAGTCCTAACCACTAGACTACCAGGGAATTCCCCCTAGTTGAATTTTTAATCTCATTGAAAATATATTTTCTATATTCTTGTTATCGGTCTCCAAGTACAAATACATGTAAATTCTCTGGACTCTGGAGGACAACTGATGGCGATCCAGTTCAGATTTACAGGAAATGGCAGTGGGGTGCATCAGTTGATGCTTCCTCTACTCATGCCTAATGTACATATTTGTCATCTGTGGTCATCAACACTTGGGATTATTTAGTTAACTAATTTTTGTCCTTAGAGTGAAATATAATCTGCTTGACATGTTGCCTCATTATTCCCTATTACTAAGCAAATGGACATTTTTTCATGTGTCGTCTCTCATCTTCTGTAAAACAGGTTTGGTTATTTTCCCATTATTTTAAAACTATGGTGTCCATCTTCACATACTAACCTTTTAACATCTGTATTGTCTTCTAATCTTTTGTCTTATAACTCCCTTAGTTTTAATATGTTTGCATTGGTCAGGTTCTTGCTTCAAGGCTGTTTTTTCTTTTTCTTAAATGAGAGAGTTCTCCCTATTTTTGGATCAATGAAGCATTACCTGGGACTTGTAAAAGTGTCCCAGTTTAACTGTTCACATTTACATCTATAATGAATTGGCTATTGTCCATGCAGTACAAGGGGGTGATACAGTGCATTTCCCAGTTAGATAACAGATTGTTTTAGATATATTTCTGTAGTGGGAACATCAAGAACATCTTTCATATTTTCATCTATCTCCTTTAATGTTATCCAACAAAAATAAAATTTTTCCATGAGGATTATTAAATACCTCATTCATTCTTTTTTAATACCTAATTAAATGTGTTCTTAAAGAAGCCAGATGCAAGCTTCTAGATATTCTTTCCTAGTGTAATCACATAGGAGGGGCTCAGTCCTACAAGCAGCAGGTTGTGACAATACATGTAAAATACTAGCTCATTAGAAACAATACCCAAGAGTGATTGGAGGGGGTGGTGCGCAGATCATGTAAGTACTCTCTGCTGAGCATAACAAAATTCAGTCACTGAGAATGAAGAGAGTTTGTGATGTACTATAAACAATTGAGATACACCAAACCATTCTTACCAGTTAGGTTGGTGGAAAATGAAGTGAAAGTATTAGTCGCTCAGTTGTGTCTGACTCTTTGAGACCCCCATGGACTGTAGCCCGTCAGGCTCCTCTGTCCATGGAATTCTCCAGGCAAGAATACTGGAGTGGGTCATCTTTCCCTTCTCCAAGGGATCTTCCCGACTCTGGGATCAAACCCAGGTCTCCTGCATTGCAGGCAGATTCTTTACTGCCTGAGCCACCAAGGAAGCCCTAGATTGGTCGGGTCACTTATAAATCCCGGTTCCCAGATAACCAACTAAAGACAAACACTGTGAGCAGGCATTCCTAAGAATCAGCCCTCCCAGGCCTGCTAGTGTGACTCTCTTCTGCACACTTTATAATAGGACACCATTAGGAGCAAGCACTCGGAGAAGGCAATGGCACCCCACTCCAGTACTCTTGCCTGGAAAATCCCATGGATGGAGGAGCCTGCAAGGCTGCATGCAGTCCATGGGGTTGCTGAGGGTTGGACACGACTGAGCGACTTCACTTTCACTTTTCACTTTCATGCATTGGAGAAAGAAATGGCAACCCACTCCAGTGTTCTTGCCTGGAGAATCCCAGGGACGGAGGATGGGCTGCCATCTATGGGGTCACACAGAGTGCGACATGACTGAAGCAACTTAGCAGCAGCAGGAACAAGCACTGTGGACCCACTATAGAAAGAGTAATTAGAGTTGGCCAAAGCAGGAAGTGGTTACTTCCTCACAGGTTTAACTACAACATGAACATGTGAAAATTATTTCTGCATTTCTTCTGTGATCACTAAAAGTCTTACTGTTCTATAATGGTAGGGTCCAGGGCACCTTGAGAGAAATGCTACACAAATGAAAGAAGTGTTTCCATTTAAGACCATCAGTTCCTGTGAGAGAAACAAGAAATGGGGATTTCTGGTTCTGTGCCATAACTGAATGAAGAAATCCTACCATTGTAATGACTGTGAGGGAACCTTTGCTCTGTCCTGTCCATGTGGATATCAGTAGGTTAGTTAGTGATGACCTTTTACAGAGTCCAGTGTTTAGGGAAATTATGTGGCTGAGGGATTCCTCTGCCCAGAGGCTCAGCTGTTACTTTCCTGTGCCCCACAGAAGGTCATGGAAATGAGAGCAGTGGAGAGGCTGCCTCTTGAGTGAGTGGCTGGTTGAGAATCACTGCCTCCTATAACTGGAGAAGGGAAGCTTTATGTTCTTTTAGAGGAAAGAACTACTGAACCCTTGGTATTTTATAATGAAGGGCACATTCACCATCAGGCCATTGTGGTCTTCAGCAGACTCCCTTGCAAATTGCAGTTCTTACTCAGTTCCTCAAGGTCCAGGGTACACTGTTATGATTTTGCCAGAAAAGGCTCTTCTGGCATCTTATCTTTGCAGTGTATTCACATAGATGTGGTAAAGATGGTGTGAAGCTGCTCTGAGGCACATGAATATAGAGATTTTGTCTAAGTTGCCGTGCCTTCGCTCATGCCTGAGCACTAACTTCAGAATAGCTTCCTAGTCCCATGAAATAGGACTGTGAAATAAAAAGGAATAACTGAATCTCTGTCAAGTAAGTAAAGGTTAATACTTTCCCACAAGATTATTTTCATTCATTATCTGATCACTACTTTTTTTTTTTTTTAATTTAGCTGTGCTGGGTCTTTGTTGTAGCACATGGGATCTTTAGTTGTGGCATGTGGGGTCTGGTTCCTTGACCAGTGACTGAACCCATCCCCTGCATCAGGAGTGTGAAGTCTTAGCCACTGGACCAACGGGGAAGTCCCCTGCATCTGACTGCTTCTGGTAGCCTGGATTCCTTCAGGACAGTATGGTCAGCTGGGCCTAACAATAAGCTGGATTTACATAGGACTCTTGGCCTCTCATGTTTGATGATGGGAGTAGAAGAAAAAACTTTCAGTTCTTCACTGTTTTTTTCCATTAAAACCCCATGCATATGTGACCCTGTGCTTAATGGAGTACTGTGTGATGTGGTGGGTATTAAAGGAGATGAGTTTTTCTCAGTAAGAACTGACAGTCTTAAAATGGAAATATTTCTTTCATTTGGAGTTCATATTGCTCCAGCATGCTCTGGACCCTGCCATTAGAGAATAGCAAGACTTAAGTGATCATAGTAAAAATTAGAAATAATTTTCATGATGCTGTTAAGTTTGTGAGGAGGTGGTAGAGAGTAAGAATTTTGATTATCCCCGGGCGGTGGCGGCGGCGCGGGGGAAGGGGCGGGAGGGGGCCGGCCCTCTCCTCCCACCGCGCTCCCGCCGCACACGCTTCCAGCACCGAGCTGGCGGCGGCCAGGCGGCGGGGCCAGCCCCGCTCCCTTCTCGCCACCGGCGCCGTTCTCGGCCAGGCGAGCGCGCGCCGCGATGGCCCGGGCGGAGCGGGGCTGAGCCCGCCGCAAAAGATTTAAAAAAAAAAGAATTTTGATTATCAGGTCACAGAATAAGTAAGTTTCATAACAGCAGCACATGTAAACTTACGGATGGACTACAGTTCCCAGTACTGTCCATCTCACCCATCTTCCTGTACACATATTTGTGATGTTTTAGGACCCAGTGGCCTTTGAGGATGTGGCTGTGAACTTCACCCTGGAGGAGTGGGCTCTGCTGGGGCCTTCGCAGAAGAAACTCTACAGAGATGTGATGCGGGAAACTTTGAGTAACCTGGCCTTAATAAGTAAGGATGATGACATTCCTTCACTTAGAGAACAAGTGCTTCCTGCCCATCAATGTTGTTCTCAGATTTGGAATGGGGAAAGGGAATTCTTTGGTAAATAAATCATACTTTGAGGTCATCATAGACGTGTGAAGTAATAATTAATTTACTGATCTTTTGGGGTCTGCATTTTAGGGGATAAATGGGAGGACCATAACACTGAAGATCAGTACAAGAACCAGGAAAGAAATCTGAGGTGAGTTGTACTTAAAATGTGAAGCTGTGTCCCACGTGGGAATCTCATGTCATGAAAATTTAAAAACAAGTGGAAACAAAAGGGCACAGTTTCAAATTTATTTGTCAGAAAATTTTAACCAAAAATGTTTTCTTATGTCATGGATGTTGTTTCCCAAATAGTTTACTTTGAAACATATTCAGAGACTGCATATATAAATATCACTATGATAATAGCAATGGTTGAACTTTCTTACAGAGCATTCAATATATTCACTTTTAAAAACTATATAGTGCATAAAACCCTACACTTTCCTTGTAAATGGTAAAAATGTAAAACTACTATTTATTATAAAATCATTAAAAAATCATTAACAGTGTGTTTCTAATTTCTTTTTTAACAGAAGTCATATATTACAGAGACTCTGTGAAAGTAAAGAAGGTAGTCAGTGTGGAGAAAACAGCGGCCTTATTCCAAATCTTAATCTGAACACGAGAAATTCTACTAAACCATGGGAATGCAGTGTGTGTGGAAAGGTCTTCATGAGTCGTTCATCCCTTAATAGGCACCTGAGATCTCACACTGCACCCAAACCATCCAAGTATCATCAGGAATATGGAAGGAAGCCTTATAAATGTAGAGTGTGTGGGAAAGCCTTCAGTTATCTCCAGCCTTTCCAAAAACATGAAAGTAATCATGGTATAGAAAAATCCTATAAATGTAAGGAATGTGGGAAATCCTTTAGATACCGTCAATCTGTTCGAAAACATGAACGAACTCACACTGGAGAGAAACCCTATCAGTGTAAACAGTGTGGAAAAGCCTTTCGATACCATCAAACCTTTCAAACGCATGAAAGAACTCACACAGGAGAGAAACCTTATGAATGTAAGCAATGTGGTAAAGCCCTCAGCTGTCCCAGTTCCTTTCGAAGCCATGAAAGGACTCATACTGGAGAAAAACCCTATGAATGTAAAAAGTGTAGTAAAGCCTTCAGTTGTCCCAGTTCTCTTCGAAAACACGAGAGAACTCATACTGGAGAGAAACCTTATGATTGTAAGGAATGTGGAAAAGCTTTTATTTCTCTTGGAAGTTTTCAAAGACACATGATAACACATACTGGAGTTGGACCTTATAAATGTAAGGACTGTGGGAAAGCATTCAATTGTCCCAGTTCGTACAGAATACACGAAAGATCTCACACTGGAGAAAAACCCTATGAATGTAAACAATGTGGTAGAGCCTTCAGTTGTTCCAGTTCATTTCGAACACATGAAAGAACTCACACTGGAGAGAAACCTTATCAATGTAAGGAATGTGGAAAAGCCTTCCATTGGCTCACCACTTTTCAAGTCCACGTGAGAACTCACACTGGTGAGAAACCATATATATGTAAGCAGTGTGGTAAAGCCCTCAGTTGTCCCACTTCCTTTCGAAGACATGAGCGGACTCACACTGCAGAGAAACCCTATGAATGTAAGCAGTGTGGAAAAACTTTCAGTTCTCCTCTAGGTTTGCAAATACATGAAAGAACTCACACTGGGGAGAAACCCTATAAATGTGAGAAATGTGGGAAAGCATTTGTTTCTCTCACAAGCTTTCGAAGACACATGATGACGCACACTGGAGATGGACCTTATAAATGTACGGAATGTGGGAAAGCATTTAATTGTCCTAGTTCATTTCGAATACATGAAAGAACTCACACAGGAGAGAAACCCTATGATTGTAAAATATGTGGTAAAGCCTTCAGTTGTTCCAGTTATGTTCAAGTACATGAAAGAACTCACACTGGAGAGAAACCCTATGAATGTAAGGAATGTGGGAAGGCATTCATTTACCGCACAACCTTTCGAGGTCACTTGAGAGTGCACACTGGTGAGAAACCATATAAATGTAAAGACTGTGGGAAAGCCTTTAGTCGACCCAGTTCATACAGAAGTCATGAGAGAATTCACACTGGAGAGAAACTTCTTGAATGTAAGCACTGTGGGAAAGCCTTCAATTGGCCCACATCCTTACATAAACATGTCATGAGAATGCACACTAGATGAATTATAACTGATAAATACAGCAGAGTTTTCTAGCTTAACAAACACATTCAAAGTCATGTTAAAACTACTGGAGAGAAATGCTATAAAGTGTAAATAACATGGGAAAGCCTGATGTGGATTAATTAACATATAATAGTACTCCAAAAAATTCACATGAAATAAATGTTTTAAAAGTTAAAAATATATCCTCTTTATTAGTGGCTTATTCTGAAACTCAGCCGTTAGTTATGGATTCTACTTGTTAACTTTGCAAATGAAGACTGAGTTGAAACAATTCTGTAAGAACTCTTCAAGCAATAGTACTTAGCAAGTTTAGTGGGTAGTATTTTTCCTTAAACTAGCTCATAGAATTTTTGTCTTTCCATTTTGAAATTGGCACTGTGGGTGAACTGGAATATAATGTAATGTGCCAACATTATATAGTGTGCCAAAATAAATAATTTTTAAATTGTTCTGTAAGTAAAGGGGTCATGGAATAATGACACTGGTGGTTGTTGGGATTTTCCTATTGGCTTCCTGTGGCAGGTACTGGATATTTCTTACCCACTGTAAATATTCCTCTTTCATTAGAAAAAGTTTTGTCAAAAGAGCCTTTTTCCATTTTCCTTGCTAATAAGTAGTTGGCATAAAGTTGTAAGTATGCAAAGTTTATCACAGAGTATAATCTTATTTGACTTAGTTACACCTTTTCTCTCAACTCTGTCATTCCATCTGACTGTGATTTGGGTAATAGGCTTTACATTAAGAAAAGAGACCCATGTTGACATCACCTTCATACTTAAATGAAGCACCTTTACATTGTGAGTTTGGTTATTTTAGATTTAAATTTATAACTACACCTTTGCACTGTAGTGACATTTTTTCCCCCAAGAGCACATTAAAAATCCTCCTACAGTATTCTGATATCACCATTTAGGGTCTCTTTCAGCCATAATGCAGTTAGAATAACTATAAGATATCTCTGAAGTCAACTAGTAGCATTACCATTCCTCCATTCATATTCAGCACCTACTATGTGCCTGTGCTGTGAACAAACAGTGAACATAACTGATGTGGTTCCTCCTGTCACAGGGCTTCAAGTCTGTGAGATTAAAAAGTAGCTAGAAATGTCATGCTATTAACATTTAAACTTTTATTTATTTTTGTAATAACACTAACAGACCAGTAAGTCTTTATATTTATGAAAAGAAGAGAGACCTGTGACAGGACCATAAAATGTAGATTGGAGATGGTCTCTTGGAGTGTGTTCTGTCAACATGAGTAATACGCAGTGACCTACATTTTCTAGAACCTGTTCTTTTTAGGGTTCTATGTTAGAATTCACTAGCCT
The DNA here is from genome assembly GCF_029378745.1 of Bos indicus. Lineage (NCBI taxonomy): Eukaryota > Metazoa > Chordata > Mammalia > Artiodactyla > Bovidae > Bos > Bos indicus. The sequence goes on along the minus strand of NC_091766.1, from coordinate 12,637,018 downwards.
CCCTTGCATGACTTATATTTATGAAAAGAAGAGAGACCTGTGACAGGACCATAAAATGTAGATTGGAGATGGTCTCTTGGAGTGTGTTCTGTCAACATGAGTAATACGCAGTGACCTACATTTTCTAGAACCTGTTCTTTTTAGGGTTCTATGTTAGAATTCACTAGCCTCCCTTGCATGACATCTGGAAGGCAAAGTAAAAAGGCCTTAGTTTTTGAGCCACATAGTAGTTTCACATATACCTGGTTCCAGCCCGTTTTCCTGATTCTGGCTCAGCCAGTCCAAAGTATCCTGGTTACCCCCACCAAATGACTTCCACTTCCTCAGACCTGTTCCACAACAAAGACCCAGCACAGTTTGGATTCTCCTTTAAGTGCTCATGTGTCCACTGGACAACAAATTTAAGACTGTTGAGGCTGAAAAAGTTTGGTGACGCACTGACTCCCCTCCTCTATATTGTATTTGTATAAGGTCTAATTTGTGTAGTAAACACTTGGTTCTGTTGATCGTGCTAGTGACCAAGTGCTCCTGATTCCACAGCGATAGCTATGATGGTGCCATCAAAGGAACCGCATGATCTGCTGTGTGTTCCTCTGCTGCGCTGTTCAGTGTATCTGTGACCCAGTCCTTCCATGTGAGAATCGGCACCTTCCTCTTACCAGATAAATTGTGGCTATTTCCAATTACTCAGTTAGTTGAACATAATTCCTCAGTACATTTTCAGTTATGTTTAATTGTATGTGACTGAAAACGATGTTCGTTTTTTTAGGTCTAATGCTTCTGTAGATTTTTAAGAAGTGTTTCATTAATTCTTTCAAAAAACTTCTATAGTAACAAATTAGGATATATTGAAACATCCTATTGTAATTGTGGATTTTTATATCAACTTGGTGTTTTTTTCAGGTTAATCATTAAACATTTTGACTCAGTATTACCATGTATATTTTTCTTTAGGCAGATTTTATTTTTCCATAGTATAATTTTTGTCAAAATGGATTTCTCATTTATTCTTAATTAAAATTTTCAATCTTTTTTTGTTAGTGCCTTCTTGCCAAAAACTGCCAGGTTGGAGGGGATATATGTATACCTATAGCTGATTCATTTCACTGTACTGCAGCAGCTAACACAACACTGTAAAGCAACTATACTGCAATAAGAAAATAAAATTTAATTAAAAAAAAAAAAACTACCAGGTTCACACTTGTATTCAAACAGAAGGGCGGAACAAATCACAATAAGGATGGCCACAAACCATAAATGATAATAGGTTGTATCGGTAAAAGATTGTCCAAAAAGTCATCTTACAGGATTTGGACTTGTGTTAGATATTATCTCCTTTTCAAAATTTCAAATCAACTGAGGCTTTATGAGTTTCGATAAGTTGTCAAAAACACAAACCCAACAAGGGATAAAGACAGTTACTAGTCCAAGCAAGGCTTTCCTGCTCAGAAACCATGCTCTTGGTGCTCATTTTTCACCATCACTCTTCTACTAGGCACTATAGGCTCAAAACATACACAATTTAGCAGAGATAGGGTGCTGTGCACTCCAGACATACGGGCATGAAACATGCTGGTACTCATTTCTGGGGGGAAAGAGATGGTTAATAAACAGCACAGTCTGGGTTTATAAATGAAAATTAGGGCTGTGAAGAAAGTAAACAACTCAGACTTACATGGTGGTATAATGGATAAGAACCTGCCTGCCAATGAAGAGGATGTGGGTTCAGTCCCTGGTCTGGGAAGATCCCACACGTCTCAGAGTAACTAACCTGAAACCGGCACGTCTAGAGCCTGTGGCACCACGACGAATGGTAGTCACCACTCGGTGCAACTAGGGAAAGCCTGTGTGCAGCAACAAAGACCCAGCACAACCAAAAAAAAATTTTTTTTAACAATGCTATAGGATAATAAGGACACTGGGAATGTGTGTCTGTGGAGGGCTGGGGCCTCAAAAGTGAGGATGTCATCACAGATCATTTTTTTTTTCCCACCATCTTGTGTCTTAAACACTCTGAAGAACTGCTTGGTTGCAGATGTAAAAAGTGGGGGCAATATTGACAGTCCTGCATTCCTGGGATTAACAGCAATGGTTTCCCATAAAGATAAGAGACATGGTTCATCTCCATTTTTGCCATAGTTAAAATGTTTTTATTGCATACAGTAGTAACCATGAGTCTTTACTGCATGTGACAGTAATCATACTTAACAGAATGAAGAATTGAAGACCTGGAGAGAAAGGACTTAGCCCCCAACAGGCCTTTCTTGCAACCCCACCTTAATTAGGAAGTACCCTCTAAGGCTGCACCTGCCCTCTGCCTACACACGATTGCAGAGAAGTGAGAGGGCTCTCAGGATCTGTCTTTTAAGTCAAGCATATCTGCACCCTTTATTGCATATCATTAGGCCACTGCCAATGGTCTAGCTGTCTGGTCCCACCACCAAGAACAACTTATCCAAGGTCACCCCTTTAGGAATAAAGAAGTCATAACATCTTGCCTCACAATTACCCAAACATAAGTTCAGGTCACAAACATCCATGCACATAATAAAACCTCAAAGCTTCAGAGGCTTATTTCAGTACACAATAAACTGACTTGAGTTTCTGAGACCTATACCTACATCTCAGACCTGATGCTATATATGACCTTGGCCCAAATATGCCAGCAAATCTGGAAAACTCAGCAGTGGCCACAGGACTGGAAAAGATCAGTTTTCATTCCAATCCCAAAGAAAGGCAATGCCAAAGAATGCTCAAACTACCGCACAATTGCACTCATCTCACATGCTAGTAAAGTAATGCTCAAAATCCTTCAAGCCAGGCTTCAACAGTACATGAACCGTGAACTTCCAGATGTTCAAGCTGGTTTTAGAAAAGGCAGAGGAACTAGAGATCAAATTGCCAACATCCGTTGCACTATCAAAAACACAAAAAGAGTTCCAGAAAAACATCTATTTCTGCTTTATTGACTATGCCAAAGCCTTTGTGTGGATCACCACAAACTGTGGAAAATTCTGAAAGAGATGGGAATACCAGACCACCTGACCTGCCTCCTGAGAAATCTGTATGCAAGTCAGGAAGCAACAGTTAGAACAACGTGGAACAACAGACTGGTTCCAAATTGGGAAAGGAGTATGCCAAGGCTGTATATTGTCACCCTGCTTATTTAACTTATAGGCATACATCATGAGAAACACTGGGCTGGATGAAGCACAAGCTGGAATCAAGATTGCCTGGAGAAATATCAATAATCTCAGATATGCAGATGACACCACCCTTACGGCAAACAGCAAAGAAGAACTAAAGAGTCTATTGATGAAAGTGAAAGAGGAGAGTGAAAAAGTTGGCTTAAAGCTCAACATTCAGAAAACTAAGATCATGGCATCCGGTCCCACCACTTCATGGCAAACAGATGTGGAAACAACAGAAACAGTGACAGACTTTATATTTTGGGCTCCAAAATCACTGCAGATGGTGACTGCAGCCATGAAATTAAAAGATACTTGCTCCTTGGAAGAAAAGTTATGTCCAACCTAGACAGCATATTAAAAAGCAGAGACATTACTTTGCCAACAAGGTCCATGTAGTCAAAGCTATAGTTTTTCCAGTGGTCATGTGTGGATGTGAGAGTTGGACTGCGAAGAAAGCTGAGTGCCGAAGAATTGATGCTTTTGAACTGTGGTGTTGGAGAAGACTCTTGAGAGTCCCTTGGACTGCAAGGAGATCCAACCAGGCCATCCTAAAGGAAATCAGTCTTGAATATTCATTGGAAGGACTGATGCTGAAGCTGAAACTCCAATACTTTGGCCACCTGATGCAAAGAACTGATTCATCTGAAAAGACCCTGGTGCTGGGAAGGATTGAAAGTGGGAGGAGAAGGGGATGAGATGGTTGGATGGCATCACTGACTCAATGGACTTGGGTTTGAGTAAACTCCGGGAGTTGGTAATGGACAGGGAAGGAGGCCTGGCGTGCTGCAGTCCATGGGGTCGCAAAGAGACACGACTAAGTGACTGAACTGAACTGAACAGGACATTCATAAAACAGAAAAAACATTGAGAGGCCTCTGCCCTAAGGGCCTAGATAGAATGCTGGGACATCCCCCCCCCCTCCCCCTCTGTGTTGGAATGCACCTTATTCCACATTTGAAAACTCCACTGGCAATAAAATTGATGGGCTTACTTCCCAAACTAGGGGTGGGGGGTTCCTAGAGCTGATGGCAAATAGACTTTATAGGACCCCCTCAAACCTTTTGCAGGAGCTATTCATTATGCTCTGGTCATGGCAGACACTTGTATAGGCATATTACTCATCTGTGCCACCAGATTTCTGAAGCCAAAAGGCAAGAACTCACCAACATACTCCTACTGCCTTCAGTGTTCCAACATTTTTGTTGTGTTCAATAAATTTCTTAAAATATACAACACTGGGCCCTTCTAAAAAGGCATGGGTGGGGTGGTCTGGAAAAGATTACTACTATCTGCACCATTCTGAAAATTAATGGAAACTGCTGCTTCCCCAGGAGGTACCTGCCTCTTAACCAGTTAACCCCTGGAGCCCCTGGTAAGAGAACCACTCACTCCGCAGGGCTTTCTCCTACTGCTCTCCAGCTTTCAACCATGACCCTGATAATCACCCCTTACCTTTAATTATATGCCAGTATCACTCACTGTAACATAAGTTACATGTATTCATCATTTCACACCCCCTGACGGAAGAAAGTTTCACATAATGAGGTATAGTGAAGTCATTAGGGCATACATGATTTAAGTTGAACTTTATGCTAACTAAAATACTCTGTCTTGGACTTCCCTGGTGGTCCAGTGGTTAAGAATCTTTATGCCAATGCAGGGGACACAGGTTCAATCCCTGATCCAGGAAGATCCCACATGCCACAGGACAACTCAGTGCATACACCTCAACTACTGAGCTGACTAGAGCCCGTGCTCTGCAGCAAGCAAAGCCACTGCCACAGAGCAGCCCCTGCTTGCCACAGCTAGAGAGAGCGCACGTGCAGCAACGAAGACCCAGCACAGCCAAAACTAATTTTAAAAACACTCTGTCTTAGAGCCTGTCAAACATACGTTGTACATCTGCTTTAGCTATTATAGAAGCATGTCCCTCATCTTCCAGTCATACAGAGGATTAAGTCACAACCCGCTGCAGGCACCCACTGAAGGGTACTGGGGATGGGGAAAACAGGGTGAACCATTCTATGCTTTGGATAAGGGGCTCCTAGATAGTTAAGATGCATATTTAAGAAAGAATTTCAAGGATCCCAGATTCCTGCATCTCCCCATAGATGAAAAATCACTAAAAGCATTAACTTGAGATGTCTGTACTTTGTGATTAGGAATAATCTTTTACCAAAACATATGCTTATCTACATGTATTTCCCAGCCAAAAAAAAAAAATGTACTGGTCCTCCACTACCTCTTAGTAGCTCTGAGGGGACTGCTCCAGAGAGTTGTTTCCCAGGCTACAGTCCTCAGTTTGCCTTGAATAAAACTCTTTTCTATCCTTATTATAGACTGTTTATTGATTACTTGCATCAACACTTCCAACAGCATAACCTGACCTGCCCATATGCCTAACACTTCACAACTCCACCAAGATAATGTTAGAGACCTCCACATTTCAGATAAATTTTAGCTAATGCTGTACAATGGGGGAGGGAGGCTTCCCAGGCAGTTCAGCGGTAAGGAATCCACCTGCCAATGCAAGGAGACACACGAGATACAGGTTCAATCCCTGGGTCAGAAAGATCCCCTGGAGAAGGAAATGGCAACCCACTCCAGTATGCTTGCCTTGGAGAATCCCATGGACAGAGGAGACTGGCAGGCTGTGATCCATAGGGTTGCAAAGGGTCGGACACGACTAGGCACACATGCACCATCACCCACCATACGATGGGGACCTCAGTTAAGGGCCGGCCTACAGTGACTCCTCGTACTTCTATTAGGGGAAACACACTGACTGATGCCACCCACCCTGGCCAGGTGCCACAGTAACCATTTTCATGAGTTATTTTATGACAGGAGGTCCTGGCAAGGAACATGGAACTAACAAGCCACCACCAGCCGCAAGAGTTCAGGAGAGGTCAAAATGAGATGCCACGTGTCACCACCTCCCAGAATCCTCCTTGCTGGCATCCATCTTGGCTGAGCAATACATACACCACCTGGAAAGACTCTGAGTCAGAATGATTGGCTGGAGACAACCCGGAAACTAATCCCATCACCATAAAACCCGAGACTGTGAGCCATGTGGCAGAGCAGTTCTCCTAGGTTCCCCTTACCCTACTGCTCTCTGCCCAGGCGTCCCTTCCCAGTGAAGTCTCTTACTTTGTCAGCACATGTGTCTCCTTGGATGATTCATTTCCAAGTGTTAGATAAGAGGCGACTCTTAGGCCCTGGAAGGGGCCCCCCATCCTGCAACACTTCTGTTTGTATCTCTCCTTTACACATTGTAAAATACTCTATGCTGTTTAGGGCAACTTATGTCATACTCTCTAATCTCCACCTTTCTATCAACACCTCAAACTTTCTTTAATATGTCAAAACATCAAAGGGCTAATTGTAAGTATTTTTAAATTTTCTGTGTATTATGATATTTTGGTATCTTATAAAACCTTTCTGGCTGGGAAGAAACCATCCCTTCCAGGGCTGGACATTTTTTTTTTTTATTATTTTTAAACTTTACATAATTGTATTAGTTTTGCCAAATATCAAAATGAATCCATCACAGGTATACATGTGCTCCCCATCCTGAACCCTCCTCCCTCCTCCCTCCCCATACCATCCCTCTGGGTCATCCCAGTGCACTAGCCCCAAGCATCCGGTATTGTGCATTGAACCTGGACTGGCATCTCGTTTCATACATGATATTTTACATGTTTCAATGCCATTCTGGACATTTTAAGAGATAGCAAAGAGCCCAGCTAGAAGCATGCCTTTGATGTGCAAACTAACAAATTCAAAGCCAGACCTCCTCCATCTGGCCTGTACTCACCCTCTCCCTCCCTCCCCAGCAATATTTCCCATCTTAATCATCCCAGGGCCAGGGCCACACAGCTAGGGACCACCCCTGTAGTCCAAAGCCCACCAAAATTATTCAAGCTAGCCAATCCTAAACGGCTCGCTCTGCCGTGACTCGCGTCCCAGTAAAGGCTGCCCCCACCCCAGCCCCGAGTCTGTTGCCTCCTGACTGCCCCTGTATCATCCCCACGTGGCCCTGCATGGGATGTTGTGGCGTGTGTGCCTCCTGTCTCTAAGACATGTACAGCGTGAGTGCCCCACTACAAGGTACATTGTTTACTGTAACATAAGCATGTGACTTTAAGCTTTTGACAGCCGAGGCACCCATTTCAAAGACATCAATTTTCATTTGAGCTATTTTTACTTTAGACTTGGGGCCTTAAGGGGCCCTGCTGTATTTTCCTAAGCAAGGACCAAGGTGGTGGTGTGGTCAGGGCAGGAGACATAGGTGGCTAGTTCTCATTAGTTTGGCTTCACTTGAAAAACGGTTTCAAGAAACTGCCAGTGAAATGAAAAACTGAATTACCCAACCGTGAAGAAAAGAAACTTGCTCTTTCTGGCCACAAGGTGTCCTCAGGCATCTGAAAACCTAGTGCAAGTGTCTGGAGGACTGACCCAGAGACATGCTACACAGGCTGATCGCCTAGTGCTCTAAGCACTGTGGTGGTTTTAGACTGTTGGAGGGAGAAATCGAGACATGTAAGAGTTGAGCTGAGTCAAGGGTAACTCCTTGGGGAGTGGGACTAAGAAGCTGAATGCATTTGATTCATCATACTGTCCTCAGAGTTGTTCAGGCGCTGCCCTGGTGATCCAGTGGCTAACCCTCTGCTCTCCCAATGCAGGGAGTCTGGGTTCCATGCCTGGTCTGGGAACTAGGTCCCACACACTACAACTAAGAGTCTGCATGCAACTCAAGAAGGAAATGGCCACACACTCCAGTATTCTTGCCTGGGAAATCCCATGAACAGAGGAGCCTGGTGGGCTACAGTCCATGGGGTTGCAAGAGTCAGACACGACTTAGCAGCTAAACTACCACCAAAGATCCCATGTGCCTCAACTAAGACTTGGCGTGCTCAAAATAGATAGATAGAAATAAATTTTTTTTTTAAGTTGGTTAGATCATATCTAAATTAGGCAGCCAAATCAAGAATGGGAAGTCATGCCTCAAAGGCCCAACAGCTCCTTGACAGATAATCACCTATTGGAACCTTAGCTGTGTTTATATGTAACACTTAAGGATCTGACACTTCCAAGTATTTAAATAAATGGCATGTCTGACTAACGATAACTTCTCCCTGAGATGGCCCAGGTGAAGCACTTTTGACTTACCTAAACTGGTTTATTTGGGCCCTCAATTAGAAAAAGCTAGCTAGGGACTTCCCTGGTGGTCCAGTGGTTAAGAATCTGCCTTGCAGTGCAGGGGACGTGAGTTTGATCCCTGGCTGGGGAACTAAGATCTCACATGCCTCGGAGCAACTAAACTCACTGCAACTACTGAGCCCTCACGCCACAACCAGAGAGTCTGTGCACCACAAGGGAAAATCCCACATTTTGCAATTACAACCTGATGCAGTCAAGTAAATATTTAAGTATTTTTTTAAAAAAGAAAGAAAACAGGTAGGCAAAATCTGTCAGTGCAAACAAAGGTCAAGAGACTATTTTTGATGATTTCAAAAGGTTTGAAAAGACACTGCAAACAACACTCTAGCATGGCTCCAGAGGGTTTTCTGGACCATCAGAAAGACCCAGTGCTGCACTTTTTTTTTTTTTTTTTCTTTAACACTGTTTCTTTTACAGAAGGATTAGATGAAAAATAGGCATGATTGTTTAAAAGATATGAGCTTGATTAGCCTACTCTGCTTTCTAATGTGTTTGTCACTACTGGCGGCCAACTCTCCAAAACCTTACAGAAAGGAGAAAAAGAAAGCTGCCACATTATAAACAACAGTTCAGTGGCCCATGAAAACCACCCAGCCCAAATTTCAGTCGTTTTGAAAAGAATCACATCTCAAAAACATTGAAATCATTCCAAGCATCTTTTCTGACCACAATGCAGTAAGATTAGATCTTAATTACAGGAGAAAAACTATTAAAATTTCCAACATATGGAGGCTGAACAACACGCTGCTGAATAACCAATAAATCACAGAAGAAACCAAAAAAGAAATCAAAATATGCATAGAAATGAATGAAAATGAAAACACAACAACCCAAAACCTATGGGACACTGTAAAAGCAGTGCTAAGGGGAAGGTTCATAGCAATACAGGCACACCTCAAGAAACAAGAAAAAAGTCATATAAATAACCTAACTCTATACCTAAAGCAACTAGAAAAGGAAGAAATGAAGAACCCCAGGGTTAGTAGAAGGAAAGAAATCTTAAAAATTAGGGCAGAAATAAATGCAAAAGAAACAAAAGAGACCATAGCAAAAATCAACAAAGCCAAAAGCTGGTTCTTTGAGAAGATAAATAAAATTGACAAACTATTAGCCAGACTCATCAAGAAACAAAGGGACAAGAATCAAATCAACAAAATTAGAAATGAAAATGGAGAAATCACAACAGACAACACAGAAATACAAAGGATCATGAGAGACTACTATCAGCAACTATATGCAAATAAAATGGACAACGTGGAAGAAATGGACAAATTCTTAGAAAAGTACAACTTTCCAAAACTGGACCAGGAAGAAATAGAAAATCTTAACAGACCCATCACAAGCACAGAAATTGAAACTGTAATCAGAAATCTTCCAGCAAACAAAGCCCAGGTCCAGATGGCTTCACAACTGAATTCTACCAAAAATTTAGAGAAGAGCTAACACCTATCCTGCTCAAACTCTTCCAGAAAATTGCAGAGGAAGGTAAACTTCCAAACTCATTCTATGAGGCCACACTCACCCTAATACCAAAACCAGACAAAGATGCCACACAAAAAAGAAAACTACAGGCCAATATCACTGATGAACATAGATGCAAAAATCCTTAACAAAATTCTAGCAAACAGAATCCAACAACATATTAAAAAGATCATACATCGTGACCAAGTGGGCTCTATCCCAGGGATGCAAAGATTCTTCAATATCCACAAATCAATCAATGTAATACACCACATTAACAAATTAAAAGATAAAAACAATATGATTATCTCAATTGATGCAGAGAAAGCCTTTGACAAAATTTAACATTCATTTATGATTTAAAAAAAAAAAAAAACCCTCCAGAAAGCAGGAATAGAAAGAACATATCTCAACATAATAAAAGCTATGTATCACAAACCCACAGCAAACATTATCCTCAATGGTGAAAAATTGAAAGCATTTCTCCTAAAGTCAGGACTCTCACCACTACTATTCAACATAGTTTTGGAAGTTTTGGCAACAGCAATCAGAGTAGAAAAAGAAATAAAAGGAATCCAGATTGGAAAAGAAGTGAAACTCTCCCTGTTTGCAGATGATATGATCCTCTACATAGAAAACCCTAAAGACTCCACCAGAAAATTATTAGAGCTAATCAATGAATATAGTAAAGTTGCAGGATAGAAAATTAACACACATAAATCCCTTGCATTCCTATACACTAACAATGAGAAAACAGAAAGAGAAATTAAGGAAACAATCCCATATACCATTGAAATGAAAAGAATAAAATACTTAGGAATATATCTACCTAAAGAAACAAAAGACCTATATATAGAAAACTATAAAATACTGATGAAAGAAATCAAAGAGGACACAAATAGATGGAGAAATATACCATGTTCATGGATTGGAAGAATCAATATAGTGAAAATGAATATACTACCCAAAGCAATCTATAGATTCAATGCAACCCCTATCAAGCTACCAATGGTATTTTTCACAGAACTAGAACAAATAATTTCACAATTTGTATGGAAATACAAAAAACCTCAAATAGCCAAAGCAATCTTGAGAAAGAAGAATGGAACTGGAGGAATCAACCTGCCTGACTTCAGGCTCTACTAAAAAGCCACAGTCATCAAGACAGTATGGTACTGGCACAAACACAGAAATATAGATCAATGGAACAAAATAGAAAGCCCAGAGATAAGTCCATGCACCTATGGACACCTTATCTTTGACAAAGGAGGCAAGAATATACAATGGAGAAAAGACAATCTCTTTAACAAGTGGTGCTGGGAAAACTGGTCAACCAGTTGTAAAAGAATAAAACTAGAACACTTTCTAACACCATACACAAAAATAAACTCAAAATGGATTAAAGATCTAAATGTAAGACCAGAAACTATAAAACTCCTAGAGGAGAACATAGGCAAAACACTCTCCGACATAAATCACAGCAGGATCCTCTGTGACCCGCCTCCCAGAGTACTGGAAATAAAAGCAAAAATAAACAAATGGGACCTAATTAAACATAAAAGCTTTTGCACACCAAAGGAAACTATAAGCAAGGTGAAAAGACAGCCTTCAGAATGGGAGAAAATAACAGCAAACAAAGCAACCGACAAAGAATTGATCTCAAAAATATACAAGCAACTCCTGCAGCTCAATTCCAGAATAAACAACCCAATCAAAAAATGGGCCAAAGAACTAAACAGACATTTCTCCAAAGAAGACATACAGATGGCTAACAAACACATGAAAAGATGCTCAACATCATTCATTATCAGAGAAATGCAAATCAAAACCACAATGAAGTACCATTTCACACCAATCAGAATGGCTGCTATCCAAAAGTCTACAAGCAATAAATGCTGGAGAGGGTGTGGAGAAAAGGGAACCCTCTTACACTGTTGGTGGGAATGCATACTAGTACAGCCACTATGGAGAACAGTATGGAGATTCCTTAAAAAACTGGAAATAGAACTGCCATACGACCCAGCAATCCCACTGCTGGGCATACACACTGAGGAAACCAGAATTGAAAGAGACATGTGTACCCCAATGTTCATCGCAGCACTGTTTATAATAGCCAGGACATGGAAGCAACCTAGATGTCCATCAGCAGACAAATGGATAAGAAAGCTGTGGTACATATACATAATGGACTATTACTCAGCCATTAAAAAGAATGCATTTGAATCAGCTCTAATGAGGTGGATGAAACTGGAGCCTATTATAGAGTGAAGTAAGCCAGAAAGAAAAACATCAATACAGTATACTAATGCATATATATGGAATTTAGAAAGATGGTAATGATAACCCTATATGCAAGATAGCAAAAGAGACAGATGTATAGAACAGTCTTTTGGACTCTGTGGGAGAGGGCAAGGGTGGGATGATTTGGGAGAATGGCACCGAAACATGTATATTACCATATGTGAAACGGATTGCCAGTCCAGGTTCAACGCATGAGACAGGGTGCTCAGGGCTGGTGCACTGGGATGACCCAGAGGGATGAGATGGGGAGGGAGATGGGAGGGGGGTTCAGGATGGGCAACACACGTACACTCATGGTGGATCCATGTCAATGTATGGCAAAACCACTACAATATTGTAAAGTAATTAGCCCCCAATTAAAATAAATAAATTTATATTAAAAAAAAAAAGAAAACAAAAGAACCACATCTGTTTTTAATGCAAAAAAACCTGGACATTTTAAAAGAGACTGCCATGTGCAACTTCCCTGGCAGTCCAGTGGTTAAGACTCCAAGCTTCCAATGAAGGAGGCTCAGGGTTCAATTCTTGGTCAGGGAACTAAGATCCCACATACTGTGTGGCAAGGCCAAAAATAAAATTTAAAAAGGCTGCCACAGGTTTAAATTAGACTCAGGACATGATGATTTTAATAAGGAACAGGGGTGCTCCCAGGACTATGAGAAGGTATTCCCTCTCCTCACAAACACCTCAGATGAAACCAAAATAACATTCAGAAGGGCAACTTCTAAATTCTAAGGCCCTTGTAGACATGGAGGCAACCTTATCCATTCTCAGCCCTACCCTCATTCACTGCCCTCTCCCCCAGAGTAAACAGAAAATTCAAATTACAGGTGTTTCTAATTTACCTATGTTAGTTTTAAAATCAGAAACAATAATATTCCAGTTAGAACTATCTCAGGAAGACACGTGTTCCTTTTCGTGAAATGCACTCCAATTCATTTGATAGGATGAGCCCTCTTAGAGGCATGTAATGCCCATACTGCCTGAAGGGTGAAGTGATTTTAGAGTTAGAAAACTTCAATTCAGACCAGAACATAATGACCAAGAAACATGGCTGGGAAAACAAAAGCTCAGACAGATAAGGGGAAACGGATGACTCAGTTACAAGTGCCTGAGGAATTATGGTCATTGTCCTCCTCAGAATTTGGAAAAATCGAGTCAGCCACTTCAATTAGAATAACTACTGATGGCGCTTCCCCAGCGGCCCAGTGGTTAGGGCGCCTCACTTTCACTTCAGGGGGCACGAGTTCGATGCCTGGTGGGGGATCTAAGATCTCACATGCTGCTCAGCAGAGCCAAAAATAAATAAAAAGCAACTGAAAAATAACAACAACAATTATTGACAATCCCAAGCCTCTACCCAGTATTTGGCAATAACTATTTCGTTTTTTTCCTAAATATTTATTTACTTGCCTGTACTGGGTCTTCGTTTAGGCATACAGAAATCTAGTTCCCTGACCAGGGATGGAACCTGGGCCCCTTACACTGTGAGTGCAGGCTTAGCCACCAGGGAAGTCCCGACAAAACCTATTTAGACCAGAGGCATTCCTGTTATTCAGAAATTCCTTGAGAACAAACTTACAATTCCTCATACTAGTCCTTGCAGTACCCCCATTTTGCTGGCAAAAAAGTCAAATGCAACAGGACATGAGAGCTATAAATAACACTGTGATTCCTCACCACCCTGTGGTTCCTAATCCTCACACCTTACTCTCAGGCATTCCAGCAGACACCTGTTATTTTGCAGTAAGAGACCTATGCAGTGTGTTCTTTAGTATTCTGGTGTAAGAGAAAAGCCAACGTCTTTTTGACTTTACATGGGAAGACCATCTGAACACCTAGATGCCACAAGGATACACTGAAAGCCCTACTTATTTTTCTCAAATACTTAAAGCTGATTGGGCTGATGGACACTTTCCTAATGACTGTTTTAACTGAATATGTAGACGATTTGCTTTTGTGGTGTAGAACTGAACAGAGAAACTGTGCATCTGTTACAAGAGTTAGCCTCTAAGGGACATAAGGTGTCCAAAGAAGAACTGTTAACTGACTCTCAAAAAATTAAGGAAATCTTGGCTTTCTTGCTTCCCAGAACAAAGCAGCAGCTAAGAGGGACTTCCCTGGTTGTTCAGTGGTTCAGAATCTGCCTGCCAGTGTAGGGGACACAGGTTTGATTCTTGGTCCCACAGTAAGAGCAACCATTGCAATGAGAAGCCCTAGCGCCAGTACTAGAGAGTAGCCCCCACTAACTGCAACTCGAGAAAGCCTGCACACAGCAGCAAAGACTCAGCATAGCCAAATATAACTTTTTTTTCAATTTAGGGGAAAAAAAAAGAAAAACAGATGAGGCAATTTCCAGGTCTGACTGCATACTGCAGGAACTGGATATCTAATTTGTCCCTCATGCCCCAATTCCTCTATGTGTTACTAAAGTCTAACGGACCAGTTAGACTTGAACCAACATCTAAAGTCTAACGGCTGCACGGTGCTGGGGCGGCGGTGAGGAGATACCACATGTCCAAGGACAAAGGAGAAGTCCCAGCAAGATGGTAGAAGGGGCGAATTCACGTCTAGAATCACACCCCATTCCCACCAGAGATGCTCAGAGGGCTCAAACAAACCTTGTGCACACCAGGACCCAGGGATCCCACAAAGACTGAGACAGAACTGTGTTTGAGCATCTCCTGTGGAGGTACGGGTCAGCAGTGGACTGCCACAGGGACAGGGGCTTTGGGTGCAGCAGACCTGGGTATGGCATAAGCCTCTTGAAGGAGGTCACCATTAACCCCACCAAAGAGCTGCCAGAGGAGAAGGCAAGGGCAACCCACTCCAGCACTCTTGCCTGGAAACTCCCATGGACAGGGGAGCCTGGTAGGCTGCAGTCCATGCAGTTGCTAAGAGTCGGACACGACTGAGCGACTTCACTTTCACTTTTTACTTTCATGCATTGGAGAAGGAAATGGCAACCCACTCCAGTGTTCTTGCCTGGAGAATCCCAGGGACGGGAGAGCCTGGTGGGCTGCCATCCTTGGGGTCGCACAGAGTCGGACACGACTGAAGCGACGCAGCAGCAGCAGCAGCAGAGCTACCAGAACTTACACAGGACTGGGAAATAGACTCTTGGAGGGCACAAACAGAACATTATGTGCACCAGGACCCAGGAGAAAGGAGCAGTGACCCCACAAGAGACTGACCCAGACCTGCCCGGGAGCATCCACATCTCCAGCGGAGGTGTGGGTCGGTGGTGGCCTGCTGCAGGGTTGGGGGAACTGAGTGTAGCAGTACTTGCATGGGATCTTTTGAAGGAAGTCACCATTATCTTCACTACCTCCACCAGTTTGCTGCTGCTACTGCTGCTAAGTCACTTCAGTCATGTCTGACTCTGCGACCCCATAGACGGCAGCCCACCAGGCTCCCCCGTCCCTGGGATTCTCCAGGCAAGAACACTGGAGTGGGTTGCCATTTCCTTCTTCAATGCATGAAACTGAAAAGTGAAAGTGAAGTCGCTCAGTCATGTCCGACCCTCAGCAACCCCATGGACTTTAGCCTTGCAGGCTCCTCCATCCATGGGATTTTCCAGGCAAGAGTACTGGAGTGGGGTGCCATTACCTTCTCCGTCCACCAGTTTGGCCCCAGGTAAATAGCAGGGAGGGAACACATCTCCACCCATCAACAGAAAATTGGATTAAAGATTTACTGATCACGGCCCCGCCCATCAGGAAGCTTCCATAAGCCTCTTATCTTTCTCCATCAGAGGGCAGACAGACTGAAAACCACAATCACAGAAAACTAACTGATCTGATCATATGGACCACAGCCTTGTCTAACTCAGTGAAACTATAAGCCATGCCATGTAGGGCCACCCAAGACAGACGGGTCATGGTGGAGAGGTCTGACAGAATGTGGTTCACTGGAGAAGGGAATGGCAAACCACCTCAGTATTCTTGCCTCGAGAATCCCATGAACAGTATGAAAAGGCAAAAAGATAGGATACTGAAAGATTAACTCCCCAAGTCGGTAGGTGTGCAATATGCTACTGGAGATCAGTGGAGAAATAACTCCAGAAAGAATGAAGAGAGGGAGCCAAAGCAAAAACAACACCCAAGTGTGGATGTGACTGGTGATGGAAGTAAAGTCTGATGCTGTAAAGAGCAATAACGCATAGGAACCTGGAATGTTAGGTCCATGAATCAAGGCAAACTGGAAGGGGTCAAACAGGAGATGGCAAGAGTGAACGTTGACATTTTAGGAATCAGTGAACTAAGATGGACTGGAATGGGTGAATTAAACTCAGATGACCATTATATCTACTATTGTGGGCAAGAATCCCTTACAATAAATGGAGTAGCTAGCCATCATAGTCAACAGAAGAGTCTGAAATGCAGTACTTGGATGCAATCTCAAAAATGACAGAATGATCTCTGTTCGTTTCCAAGGCAAGCCATTCAATATCACGGTAATTCAAGTCTATGCCCCGACCAGTAATGCTGAAGAAGCTGAAGTTGAACAGTTCTATGACAGCCTACAAGACCTTCTAGAACTAACACCCTGAAAAGACATCCTTTTCATTATAGGGAACTGGGATGCAAAAGTAGGAAGTCAAGAAACACCTGGAGTAACAGGCAAATTTGGCCTTGGAATACAGAATGAAGCAGGGCAAAGGCTAATAGAATTTTGCCAAGAGAACACACTGGTCATAGCAAACACACTCTTCCAACAGCACAAGAGAAGACTCTACACATGGACATCACCAGATTGTCAATACTGAAATCAGACTGATTATATTCTTTGCAGCCAAATATGTAGAAGCTCTATACAGTCCACAAAAACAAGACTGGGAGCTGACTGTGGCTCAGATCGTGAACTCCTTATTGCCAAATTCAGACTTAAATTGAAGAAAGTAGGGAAAACCACTAGACAATTCAGGTAGGACCTAAATCAAATCCCTTATGATTATACGGAAGTGAGAAATAGACCCAAGGGATTAGATCTGATAGACAGAATGCCTGATGAACTATGGATGGAGGTTTGTGACACTGTACAGGAGACAAGGATCAAGACCATCCCCAAGAAAAAGAAATGCAAAAAAGCAAAATGGCTATCTGAGGAGGCCTTACAAATAGCCGTGAAAAGAAGAGAAGCAGAAAACAAAGGATAAAAGGAAAGATATACCCATTTGAATGCAGAGTTCCAAAGACTAGCAAGGAGAAATAAGAACGCCTTCCTCAGTGATCAGTGCAAAGAAATAGAGGAAAACAATAGAGTGGGAAAGACCAGAGATCTCTTCAAGAAAATTAGAGATACCAAGGGAACATTTCATGCAAAGATGGGCTCAATAAAGGACAGAAAAGGTATGGACCTAACAGAAGCAGAAATATTAAGAAGAGGTGGCAAGAATACACAGAAGAACTGTACAAAAAAGATCTTCACGACCCAGATGATCACAATTCTATGATCACTCACATAGAGCCAGACATCCTGGAACACGAAGTCAAGTAGGCCTTAGGAAGCATCACTATGAACAAAGCTAGTGGAAGTGATGGCATTCCAATTGAGCTATTTCAAGTCCTAAAAGATGATGCTGTGAAAGTGCTGCACTCAATATGCCAGCAAATTTGGAAAACTCAGCAGTAGCCACAGGACTGGAAAAGGTCAGCTTTCACTCCAATCCCAAAGAAAGGCAATGCCAAAGAATGCTCAAACTACCGCACAATTGCACTCATCTCACACGCTAGTAAAGTAATGCTCAAAATTCTCCAAGCCAGGCTTCAATCGTACCTGAACCCTGAACTTCCAGATGTGCAAGCTGGATTTAGAGAAGGCAGAGGAACCAGAGATCAAATTGCCAACATCCACTGGATCATGAAAAAAGGAAGAGAATTCCAGAAAAACATCAATTTCTGCTTTATTGACTATGCAAAGCCTTTGACTGTGTGGATCACAATAAACTGTGGAAAATTCTGAAGGAGATGGGAATACCAGACCACCTGACCTGCCTCTTGAGAAACCTATACGCAGATCAGGAAGCAACAGTTAGAACTGGACATGGAACTGGTTCCAAGTTGGGAAAGGAGTACGTCAAGGCTGTATATTGTCACCCTGCTTATTTAACTTATATGCAGAGTACATCATAAGAAACGCTGGGCTGGGGGAAGCACAAGCTGGAACCAAGACTGCCTGGAGAAATATCAATAACCTGGAGAAATATAAATAACCTGGAGAAATATCAGATATGCAGATGACACCACCCTTATGACAGAAAGTGAAGAAGAACTAAAAAGCCTCTTGATGAAAGTGAAAGAGGAGAGTAAAAAAGTTGGCTTAAAGCTCAACATTCAGAAAATTAAGATCATGGCATCTGGTCCCACCACTTCATGGCAAATAGATGGGGAAACAATGGAAACAGTGACAGACTGTATTTTTTTGGTCTCCAAAATCACTGTAGATGGCAATGGCAGCCATGAAATTAAAAGACGCTTACTCCTTGGAAGGAAAGTTATGACCAACCTAGACAGCATATTAAGAAGCAGAGACATTACTTTGCCAACAAGGGTCCATCTAGTCAAGGCTACGGTTTTTCCTGTAGTCATGTATGGATGTGAGAGTTGGACTATAAAGAAAGCTGAGGGCCAAAGAATTGATTCTTTTGAACTGTGATATTGGAGAAGACTCTTGAGAGTCTCTTGGACTGCAAGGAAATCCAACCAGTCCATCCTAAAGGAAATCAGTCCTGAATATTCACTGGAAGGACTGATGTTGAATTTTAATTTAAAATTTTCTAATTTTTGTTTGCTTTTATTTTTTGGCTGCACTGGAACTCCAATACTTTGGCAACCTCATGCGAAGAACTGACTCATTTGAAAAGACCCTGATGCTGGGAAAGATTGAAGGTGGGAGGAGAAGGGGACGACAGAGGATGAGATGGTTGGATGGCATCACTGACTCGATGGACTTGAGTTTGAGTAAATCCAGGAGTTGGTGATGGATAGGGAGGCCTGGCGTGCTGCAGTCCACAGAATCACAAAGAGTCAGATATGACTGAGCAACTGAACTGAACTCAACAGGCCAGACCTAATTGAATGCACAACAGAAGAAAAGGCTACGTAGTAAAATCTGCATGGGCTCGAGAATAAGGCCATCCTGGAAGGACTGATGCTGAAGCTGAAACTCCAATACTTTGGCCATCTCATGAGAAGAGTTGACTCATTGGAAAAGACTCTGATGCTGGGAGGGATTAGGGGCAGGAGGAGAAGGGGACGACAGAGGATGAGATGGTTGGATGGCATCACCGACTTGATGGACTTGAGTTTGAGTAAATCCAGGATTTGGTGATGGACAGGGAGGCCTGGCATGCTGTGATTCATGGGGTCACAATGAGTCAGACACGACTGAGCAACTGAACTGAACTGAACTATAAGTTACCATTTTTATCTTTTCTGGGCATGAAGATAAGAGAAACACTCTACGGATGTTAACTCTGACCACAGTGACTAGCATCAACCCACAGGATATTATAGTCAGCAGCTAGCTTCAGTAGTAAAAGGCCTCCCACTCTTTAGGGAAGAGTCATTTCAATGACCGCTCTGTTGTGCAAAGCTAGTGAAGAACTTAGGATGGCGTCTCTTTTGACTATCTCCACTCAGTTGAACCTCTTGAATTCTCATCACACTTGGCATTATTCTGTGAGCCAACTCTCCTCTCACGAGGTATGGTTGCTTTCTTTACCTAATATTATTGTGGCTTGATGTAGTAATCTTGACCATGCAACTTTACTTCCAGCAACCCAGGATGATAATGACCATGACTGTACTATGCTAACTCATTACCTTCTTACAAGATGACTTAACAAGAAATTCCTATTGATACTGCTAACTTAATTTTCTTTAACAGATGGATTTCACTTAAAGGATGTACTGGGACATTACCTAGCTGGATATGCAATAATATCCATGGTGGACATAATTGAAAGCTCTTATTCACCAGGCTCAAAGTTGGCACAACAGGCTGCATTAATTGCTCTATACAGAGCTTGCCAGCTAGCTAAGGATTAAGTAGCAAGTATTTACATTGACAGCTACTCTGCTTTAGGAGTAGCTCTTGATTTTGGAATCCTCTGAAAGAGAAGGGTACTTCTTACTTCCTCAGGCCAACCCATAAAGAATAAGAAGCTAGTGTCAGAATTTTATTAGACTCTATACAATTACCTAAACAACTGGACATTATTAAACTACCTGGACATTTCAAATTTGATTCAATAGAGGCTAAAGGGAATTTACTGACACAGCTGCTAAAGGAGGTGCTTTAAGTTCTATTTCTGTCTAGTTGCAAGAATGTCTGCTGCTCAAACCTGACCCCCAGTGTAGCTGTTAGGAAACTTCTACAGGCTCACAACTCAGTACCGAGGACTTCCCTGGTGGCCCAGTGGTAAAGAATCCACCTGCCAATGCTGGGGACATGGGTTTGATCCCTAATCCCGGAAGATCCCACATGATGTGGGGCAACTAAGCCTGTGCACGTAACTCCTGAGCCCTCACACCAAGAGCCCATGCTCCACAGCTAGAGGAGCCACCACAAGGAGAAGCCTGTGCACTGCAATCAGAGAGTAGCCTCTGCCAGAGCAACTAGAGAAACTCCGAAGGCAGCGATGAAGACCCAGTGCAGCCAGAAAATAAAAGCAAACAAAAATTAGAAAATTTTAAATTAAAAAAACTTAGTACCAGAAGATGAAAAATATAGAAAAAGAAAGGTTGATCCTTTGATCCCACCTCACAAGTATGGCTTAGACCAAGTAAGAGACTTGTAGTGCCTATAGGAGCTCAGTTATCCTTACTCCAGCATGTATCTTCCCCGGCCCATTTGGCTCCTGAAAAAATAATTTCATGGGGGAAACAGGTCGGTTCTCCCTTGAGCTGGCCCGCTGTTCTACAGCATTTCCCACTCTAATAAACTTTATTTCCCTCTCAAAAAAAATAATAATAATTTTATGGGGGAAACAGTGTATGTGGAAGCCCATCCCTATGGTAGCCTGCAGGACACATACTCAATGCACTGGTTGCCCTAAGTATAATCTCAGAAAACCACTCCATGTGTCACAAGGTCACCTTCCCCTTCCTAAAGACCTCTTGAGTTACAGCAATTGGAAGGATACAAATATATTTTGGCAATGATTTGTGTCTTCACACTGATTGAAGCTCTTCCTGAACAAGAGCAACAGATTAAACAGACGATGAACTGCTCTCGGGGGCTTCCCTGGTGGCTCAGCGGTAAAGAATCCACCTGCAATGCAGGAGCTGTGAGTTCTATCCCTGGGCAACCCACTCCAGTATTCTTGCCTTGACAATCCCAAGGACAGAGGAGCCTGGCATGCTACAGTCCACAGGGTCACAAAGAGTTGGACACAACTGAGCAACTGAGCACACACAGAAACTGCTATTGGAAAAGGTATTTCCTGTTTGGGGGATCCCTTCTGAGTTGCATAGTGACTTAAGGACTCACTTCACCTAACAAATAATTAAATCCATTTCTAATATTTGGCCAATGATACAGCATGTTCAGTGTACTTATATTCCCCAAACTTCACGACTGGTGGAAAGAATTAACAATACCATCAAAACTCACTTGTCAAAACTCTCACAGACTTGCATGGCCAAAAGCTCTCCCTTTGGTTCCTCTCAAACTTAGATCCACTCTTTTGGGTAAAACATCACTTGTCTCCTTTTGAAATAATCACTGGGCAACCTATGTGCATAGATGAAGGCATGTATGAATTAGTATTACTTAAAGGTGATACATTACTGTCAAAAGGGCTCATTAAAGCACTTAAAAGAAAATGAAAAACTAGTAACTATTTTCACAGCGAGCACCTGGGAGACAAAGACCTTAAGGACCACAGGCTACTACCTGGAGATTCTGTCTACTGGAAAAGACACAAAATAAAGGACTCTTTGTGCTTCCCTGGCAGCCCAGTGGTAAAGAATTTGCCTGCTGATGCGGGAGACAATGGGTTCGATCCCTGGGTTGGGAAGATAGCCTGAAGAAGGCAATGACAACCCACTCCAGTATTCTTGCCTGGAGACTCCCATGGACAGAGGAGCCTGGCGGGCTACAGTCCCTGGGGTCACGAAAGAGTAAGACACAACTTAAGAGACTAAAACAACAACAAAGAACTCTTTACAGCCACACTGAAAGGGGCGATAACTTATGGTGGTCAGTGTCAAGTTCATGACCTCCAAAGGAGATTTCACTCCAGAACCAAAAATGCACTCAGTCACTCACAGCTTTGTGCAGCAGAGATTGTATTAAAGTGAAAGGACAGAGAAAGCTTCTGACATAGACATCAGAAGGGGGTATAAAGAGTACCCACCATGGTTGACTTAAGTAGAGCATTATATACGTCTTCAACGGGTTACTAGTAATAGATCAAAAGAATATCTCAAGGTCATAAAGGTCTCACCAGACCCTCTCCTGCAACACACATCTTGAGATAACATCAGTACAAGATTAGCCAGAAGGAACAGAGTTCATGTTCTCAAGATAGATACATTGCTGTTATTTAGTCATTAACATGGAGCCTACCTAAGACAAAGAATGTACATTACACCTCCTTCTTAAGGGGGCCTTGGACTCCTTATCAACCTGCCTAATGTTAACTGTATCCAGGGCCATATCAGGTATTACTAACAAATTCTGGTGCTCCAGATCTTAAAGGAGTAAGCTCTTGGATTCATATTTATCACCTTAAAAAGACTTCTCCCAGGACTTCCTGGTGGTCCAGTGGCTAAGAATCTGCCTTGCAATTCAGGTGATATGGGTCCAAACCCTGGTCAGGGAACTAAGATCCCACGTTCTGAGAGCAACTGAGCCCACGCTGCAGCTACTGAAGCCTATGTGCTGCAACAAAAGATCCCACAGGATGCAATGATAGACCTCTTGAGCCACAACCAAGACCTGACGCAGCCAAATAAAATGTTTTTAGTTTAAAAAAAATAAAAAGACCTCTCCTGAATGGATACAATTTAAATGTCCCCTCCTGACACCCAGCTTCTACTCACCAGCTCTAGCAGACCAGAATGAGAAGATGACACCTGAAGTAGACAGTTGACCCAAGATGCTAGACAAGGCCTGTATAATGGTCACCTTGATTTCTTACATTTCTGCTTATGAGCCAAATGTATTTTCCTTGGGTTCAATCAGATGTATGCATCAAAATCAATCCAACTGCTGGGTTTTTGGCCAGTTACTTACATCCAGCACTTCTAAATTACCCTGACGGATCTTACCTCTCTGGGGTTCAGACTGGCTAGTCTTCAGTGATTTTATTACCAGAACCTCTAGTACCAGGCAAGCTACAGCTGGTATTGACAGAGTCAATTCCTAGGAAGATTGATAAGAAGTCCAGGGTCCCGAGCAGGAGAAAGTGGTCCAAGGCTCTCAAGGAAGAGAAAAGGACAAACATTCTTTTTCTACATTGCTTTGTCTTAGTCAGTATAACAAGGTATCTTGCTTGAGAACATATTTCTCCTTAACAAGAACCTTCTGACTAATCCTGTTATCTTAACAGGTATGTGTGGGAGTGGGTCTGGTGAGACCTTTCCATTGTTAGTTCTAATCTTGTTAATTTAAGATGCATGCTGTGGGAGTGAGTCTGGTAAAAGTATCAGATCAGATCGGTCGCTCAGTCCTGTCCAACTCTTTGCGACCCCATGAATCGCAGCACGCCAGACCTCCCTGTCCATCACCAACTCCCAGAGTTCACTCAAACTCATGTCCATCGAGTCAGTGATGCCATACAGCCATCTCATCCTCTGTCGTCCCCTTCTCCTCTTGCCCCCAATCCCTCCCAGCATCAGAGTCTTTTCCAGTGAGTCAACTCTTCACATTAGGTGGCCAAAGTACTGGAGTTTCAGCTTTAGCATCATTCCTTCCAAAGAAATCCCAGGGCTGATCTCCTTCAGAATGGACTGGTTAGATCTCCTTGCAGTCCAAGGGACTCTCAAGAGTCTTCTCCAACACCACAGTTCAAAAGCATCAATTCTTCGGCGCTCAGCCTTCTTCACAGTCCAACTCTCACATCCATACATGACTACAGGAAAAACCATAGCCTTGACTAGATGGACCTTTGCTGGCAAAGTAATGTCTCTGCTTTTGAATGTGCTATCTAGGTTGGTCATAACTTTCCTTCCAAGGAGTAAGCGTCTTTTAATTTCATGGCTGCAGTCAGCATCTGTAGTGATTTTGGAGCCCACAAAAATAAAGTCTGACACTGTTTCCACTGTTTCCCCATCTATTTCCCATGAAGTGATGGGATCAGATGCCATGATCTTCGTTTTCTGAATGTTGAGCTTTAAGCCAACTTTTCCACTCTCCTCTTTCACTTTCATCAAGAGGCTTTTTAGTTCCTCTTCACTTTCTGCCATAAGGGTGGTGTCATCTGCATATCTGAAGTTATTGATATTTCTCCCAGCAATCTTGATTCCAGCTTGTGTTTCTTCCAGTCCAGCGTTTCTCATGATGTACTCTGCATAGAAGTTAAATAAGCAGGGTGACAATATACAGCCTTGACGAACTCCTTTTCCTATTTGGAACCAGTCTGTTGCTCCATGTCCAATTCTAACTGTTGCTTCCTGACCTGCATACAAATTTCTCAAGAGGCAGATCAGGTGGTCTGGTATTCCCATCTCTTTCAGAATTTTCCACAGTTTATTCTGATCCACACAGTCAAAGGCTTTGGCATAGTCAATAAAGCAGAAATAGATGTTTTTCTGCAACTCTCTTGCTTTTTCCATGATCCAGCGGATGTTGGCAATTTGATCTCTGGTTCCTCTGCCTTTTCTAAAACCAGTTTGAACATTAGGAAGTTCACGGTTCACATATTGCTGAAGCCTGGCTTGGAGAATTTTGAGCATTACTTTACTAGCGTGTTGAGATGAGTGCAATTGTGCAGTAGCTTGAGCATTCTTTGGCATTGCCTTTCTTTGGGATTGGAATGAAAACTGACCTTTTCCAGTCCTGTGGCCACTGCTGAGTTTTCCAAATTTGCTGGCATAAGGCATTAATAAGACTAGTGTGTGGGAGTGGGCACTCTCCATCCCCCTTCTGATGTCTGTGTCAGAAGCTTTCTCTGGTGCTTTTATACTTTAATAAAACTCTGTTATACAAAAGCTCTCAAGTGTCGAGTGATCAAGCCTGGTCCCTGGTCCCGAAGCTAAATCTTCCTTGGAGATCATGTAAGCTATCAGTATCACTCGGTAGGGCCCTCTTACGTGGCCAACTAGTGACACCTGTTCTGAAAGTGAAAGTGAAGTCACTCAGTCGTGTCCAACTCTTTGCGACCCCATGGACTGCAGCCTACCAGGCTCCTCCATCCAAGGGATTTTCCACGCAAGAATACTGGAGTGAGTTGCCATTTCCTTCTCCAGAGGATCTTCCCGACCCAGGGATCGAACCCAGGTCTCCTGCATCGTAGTCAGAGGCTTTACAGTCTGAGCCACCAGAGAAGTCACACCTGTTTTGAACCTGACCATAAATATTCCTTTTCACTAGATGTTACTCAGCCCCAGTCAGAACAACATGCTAGAGTTAAACCTAAAAATACAACCCATCTTTTTGGTGGTGTTATTCCCCAGTTAGGGGATGAATTTATTTGGAAATCCCAGGATAAGGCCACCTATATATGAAGGCCTCTCTTTGCTGGGAACAAACCAAGTATACCAAAGACAATCAACCCAACAATATGAATAAAACAGGGTGAATACTGCCTGAAAATTGTCAACATACTATAACTTTAAGAACCAGTGGTTCTAGACTTCCCTGGTGGTCCAGTGGTTAAGACTCTGAGCTTCCAATGTAGGGATACAAGGTTTGATCCCTGGTCCAGGTACTAGATCCCATATGCCACAACTAAGAGCCCACATGCTGCAACTAAGACCCAGCACAGCCAATTAAATTTAAAAACAAAAAACAGTGATTCAAGACTGCCACAGCAGTTCACTAGTTGGGACTCCGTGCTTCCATCACAATGAAGTAAAAGTCACTCAGTCGTGTCCGACTCTTTGCAACCCCATAGACTATACAGTCTATGGAATTCTCCAGGCCAGAATACTGGAGTGGGTAGCCATTCCCTTCTCCAGAGGATCTTCCCAAACCAGGGATCAAACCCAGGTCTCCCATATGGCAGGTGGATTCTTTACCAGCTAAGCCACCAGGGAAGCCCAAGAATACTGGAGTGGGTAGCCTATCTCTTCTCCAGTAGGGATCTGACCCAGGAATCAAACCAGGGTCTCCTGCATTGCAGGTGGATTCTTTACAAGCTGAACTATCAGGGAAGCCCTATAGGCGGGATCTTACCATACCACAGGGGGCATGGTAAGATCCCACATATCATGTAGTGCAGCCAAAAAATTAAAAAAAAAAAATAGTGACTAGAACTGCCTGGTTGGGAGAGCCAGGAATACACTGGGTGGCTCCTAATAAGACCCAATGTATCAGTGGAACAAATTTAAGATCTTGATTTCCCTCAGGTTGGCTAGGAAAATGCATAGTTGACTTCCCTTGGGCCCAGGATCAACTATGGAAACACCTTGGAAATAACCCCTGCCAATCTACCTTTAATTGGGAGCACATTGGGTTCAATCAGTTTTCCATTAGTGTGATCATCTGGCCGAGATATTTGTTCCTTCACTTGGAGAAGGTGATATTACTCACATAAGTGAAAGTTGAAAGTCAAAGTCGCTCAGTCGTGCAGACTCTTTATGACCCCAAGGACTATACAGTCCATAGAATTCTCCAGGCTAGAATACTAGAGCCTTTCTCTTCTCCAGGGGATCTTCTGAACCCAGGGATCAAACCCAGGTCTCCCACATTGCTGCCAGATTCTTTA
Organism: Bos indicus; assembly: GCF_029378745.1. Taxonomy (NCBI): domain Eukaryota; kingdom Metazoa; phylum Chordata; class Mammalia; order Artiodactyla; family Bovidae; genus Bos; species Bos indicus. Next base: position 12,609,961 of record NC_091766.1, on the reverse strand, counting down.
CCAGCTGAGCCACAAGGGAAGCCTTTACTCACATAAAGGCTTTAACAAAATGTACCCAGAAAGCCTTGATTAACAGTAATCAAGCTATTGGTGTGCTCAACTTGGAAGTTTCCATGATGAAAAAAGCAGTCCTACAGAATCGTTCGTCTCCAGATATTCTAACTGCTTTCCAATGGGGAACTTCAACTCTCAAACTATGTTTTGATACCTGATGAGTTTTCTAATATAACCTGTGTCACAACACACATGAAGAATCAGATTTCTGCTCTGAATGATCCTCTTCCCAATTTTAGGGAAACTACTAGGACAGTGGTTTGGTTCAGGAGGATCCTGGTTTAAATCTTTACTGGTGACATTGTTACTCCTACTCATGATTTTGATTATCATTTGTATGTTATAAAGTGGCTGTTTCTTGCCTTCTGTGCTATGTATTTCCTACTCCTACTAAGATAATGACATCTAAACAACGTGAAACTATTGACCGCATGATCGCATCTTTAGTTCTCTATGAAATCATGGACACGCACAATGCACATGAATGGTAAAACTAGCCTAAAAGTCCTGTTGGACAACTTTTCAGGTAACAAAGCCAGGGAGGGGCAGTGCTGACAGGACAGATCAGCCATGAAAGTTTACCAAGACAAACTTCCAACCAAAGGACTTCCCGTAGGAAAGACAACCGGAAAGGCACAAGGATTCCATGTGATGTAGTTCTAGCTGGTTGTTTTCGGCTTTCTCTCATGTAAAAATATCCACAGAGAAGACATAAATCCGTAAAATAAGCATACGTCCTTGGCTCTGTGGGAAAAATGATAATTAAAACCCTGCATCTGGGACTTCCCTGGTGGTCCAGTGGTTCAGTGCTCCCAATGCAGGGGACCGGGGTTCCAGCCCCGGTCAGGGAACTAGATCCCACAAGCCGAAACTAAGAGTTCGCATGAAAAAAAATAACAAAAGTTCGCATGCTACAACTAAAGATTCTGCTTGCACAACAAAGGTGGAAAATTCCACGTGCTGCAATTAAGACCCAACGCGACCAAACAAATAAACATTAAAATAAAGTACTGCGTCCACTTGAGTGCACCCAGAGAACCACTATTGGATGATAATAACATCACGACCGGAGGACGAACGCTTGCGTTTGAAATAGTGGGATGGGTTCTGGACATTCAGGCATTTATTGCCAGCCCTGGGAAGAGGTAGACCCAGGGGCCCCGGGGGTAGGTGGGTAGGGGCATGAATTTGAGCCCTGCTTCTCAAACATTTGGAAAACTCAGGAGAAAACGGGACTGTGGACACCCCCCCCCCAACCCGCCCCAGAGACCACAGCGCCTCCCACGCACGAACCCACGGTGACTGAGTCAAGACTGTCCTTTGTTGACCTTCCCCGTGCTCACCGCACGATACGGGGCAGACAACAGGCAGGCTGCGGGAACAGAGAGGCTCCAGTCCTGGAGGCAATGATGCCGGGGGCCGTGACTGGGCCAGACGCTCGGGGTACCAGCTGCCAGCCCAAGAACCACGCTGTGAATCAGACAGGACTGAGGTCCGAGCGGCGCCCCAGACGATTCGGCTCCGCAAACTCGAAATGAGAGCGGGAAGGGCCGGGTCCAGCCATGGCCAGTTACGTCCAGCTCTTGTCTCCCGTATTCACCATTTTGTGGCTTCCGGTGTCCCTCTAGAGTCGTCACTAGGGCCCCCACGTCCGGCCCCACGACTGGTGTAGGTCACAGCGCGACAAACGTAGCGACAGAGCCACCCGGGGCCCTCGCGGTCGAAGGCAACGCCAATCCACCCCGAGAATGGCGTGAGAGACGGCCGCGCCGCCGTTTACGTTTACGTTAAGGGAGCGTCCGCCCACCCACCTTCCCCAGAGGCGCCCCTAATTGGACATTTCTTAAGGCTCCGCCCCTTTGCGCCTAAGCATTCAGATCAGATCAGATCAGATCAGTCACTCAGTCGTGTCCGACTCTTTGCGACCCCATGAATCGCAGCACGCCAGGCCTCCCTGTCCATCACCAACTCCCGGAGTTCACTCAGACTCATGTCCATCGAGTCAGTGATGCCATCCAGCCATCTCATCCTCTGTCGTCCCCTTCTCCTCTTGCCCCCAATCCCTCCCAGCATCAGAGTCTTTTCCAATGAGTCAACTCTTCACATGAGGTGGCCAAAGTACTGGAGTTTCAGTTTTAGCATCATTCCTTCCAAAGAAATCCCAGGGCTGATCTCCTTCAGAATGGACTGGTTGGATCTCCTTGCAGTCCAAGGGACTCTCAAGAGTCTTCTCCAACACCACAGTTCAAAAGCATCAATTCTTCGGCGCTCAGCCTTCTTCACAGTCCAACTCTCACATCCATACATGTGGGCCCATATGTTCCCGCCAGTGCTGTTTGTAAATAGGTAACCTCACCGCCTGGTCGGTCACTGCAGCAGCTTCTGAAAGCAAGAAACGGGTGTGCACCAGGGAATTTCAGTGTCAATTTTCAGAAGGAGGAACACCCTTGTTCAGAAGGAGGAACACCCAATCCAAGTCAGGTTAGAACAGGACAGCGTGATGTCCTGCAAGAGTCAGGGTCTTGGGATAATGCTTTGAGACCACACGTGGAACTGTGACCCTTGTGAAGACTTGAAATGCGGCAGCTAAAGATAATGCGTGCCGCAAGGAAGATCGAAGAACCTGTGCAACAACTAAGACCAGGCACAGCCAAATAAAATATTTTTTAAAGGACCAAATGTAATATATTCTGGCTCTATTTGCATCTTTGACTGCTGACAGCGCTGAGGCTTCCACCCATTCCTTCCCTGCTCCCACATATTTGTTACTTTAGATAAAGATATCCATGGCCTTGAATGAAATTGGCTCTGGTGGAAAGTCTGAACACAGGCCTAGCCTGAGCATAGGCACTCTTCTAAGACCAACCACAAACTGAGATTTGTTCAATAAAGCTCTCACATTTTACACTGGAAGGACGTTTAGCTCCGTGTTTTAGTGTTTCCCTAGAGAATTTTGAAATGCAAGTATCTATCATATCCCTAAGGCAATTGAATTTCTTATTTTTACTGATATAAAATAAAGGTTATATAAATGTGGGGTGTATCTGAAAACTCGCAATATGTTTAACAGATTGGATCAAAGCTAATGCATTTATTTGTTTGTTTAAACAGCTTTATTGGGGACTTCCATGGTGGTCCAGTAGCTAAGATTCTGAGCTTCCAATCCAGGGGGCCTGGGTTCTATCTCTGGTCAAAGAAGTAGATCCTATATGCCGTAACTAAGACCTGGAGCAGCCAAATGAATATTGTTAATTTTTTTAAAAAAGAACTTTATTGAGATAGTGTATGTATGTATGTATATATATATATATATATATACACACTACACAATAGACTCCTTTAAAGTTTACAATTCAGTGGTTTAGTATATTCACAGATACATGCAGTCATCACCACAGTCAATTTTAGAACAGTTTCAACACCTTTAAGAAAATCTTCTCTTTAGCTATCACTTTCCTAACTTCCCACCTTCCTCCTCTAAGTCCCAGCCTTCAGTTCAATTCAGTTCAGTCGCTCAGTCGTGTCTGACTCTTTGCGACCCCATGAACTGCAGCACGCCAGGCCTCTCTATCCATCACCAACTCCCGGAGTTCACTCAGACTCATGTCCATCGAGTTGGTGATGCCATCCAGCCATCTCATCCTCTGTCGTCCCCTTCTCCTCTTGCCCCCAGTCCCTCCCAGCATCAGACTCTTTTCCAATGAGTCAACTCTTCACATGAGTTGGCCAAAGTACTGGAGTTTCAGCTTTAGCATCATTCCTTCCAAAGAAATCCCAGGGCTGATCTCCTTCAGAATGGACTAGTTGGATCTCCTTGCAGTCCAAGGGCCTCTCAAGAGTCTTCTCCAACACCACAGTTCAAAAGCATCAATTCTTCGGCGCTCAGTCTTCTTCACAGTCCAACTCTCACATCCATACATGACCACAGGAAAAACCATAGCCTTGCTAGACGAACCTTTGTTGGCAAAGTAATGTCTCTACTTTTGAATATGCTATCTGGGTTGGTCATAACTCTCCTTCCGAGGAGTAAGCATCTTTTAATTTCATGGCTGCAGTCACCATCTGCAGTGATTTTGGAGCCCAGAAAAATAAAGTCTGACACTGTTTCCACTGTTTCATCTATTTCCCAGGAAGTGATGGAACCAGATGCCATGATCTTCATTTTCTAAATGTTGAGCTTTAAGCCAACTTTTTCACTCTCCTCTTTCACTTTCATCAAGAGGCTTTTGAGTTCCGCTTCACTTTCTGCCATAAGGGTTGTGTCATCTGCATATCTGAGGTTATTGATATTTCTCCCAGCAATCTTGATTCCAGCTTGTGTTTCTTCCAGTCCAGCGTTTCTCATGATGTACTCTGCGTATAAGTTAAATAAGCGGGGTGACAATATACAGCCTTGACATACTCCTTTTCCTATTTGGAACCAGTCTGTTGCTCCATGTCCAGTTCTAACTGTTGCTTCCTGACCTGCATACAGATTTCTCAAGAGGCAGGTCAGGTGGTCTGGTATTCCCATCTCTTTCAGAATTTTCCACAGTTTATTCTGATCCACACAGTCAAAGGCTTTGGCATAGTCAATAAAGCAGAAAGAGATGTTTTTCTGCAACTCTCTTGCTTTTTCCATGATCCAGCGGATGTTGGCAATTTGATCTCTGGTTCCTCTGCCCTTTCTAAAAGCAGCTGAACATCTGGAAGTTCACAGTTCATGTATTGCTGAAGCCTGGCTTGGAGAATTTTGAGCATTACTTTACTAGCGTGTGAGATGAGTGCAATTGTGTGGTAGTTTGAGCATTCTTTGGCATTGCCTTTCTTTGGGATTGGAATGAAAACTGACCTTTTCCAGTCCTGTGGCCACTGCTGAGTTTTCCAAATTTGCTGGCATATTGAGTGCAGCACTTTCACAGCATCATCTTTAAGGATTTGAAATAGCTCAATTGAAATGCCATCACCTCCACTAGCTTTGTTCGTAGTGATGCTTTCTAAGGCCCACTTGACTTCACATTCCAGGATGTCTGGCTCTAGGTCAGTGATCACACCATCGTAATTATCTGGGTCATGAAGATCTTTTTTGTACAGTTCTTCTGTGTATTCTTGCCACCTCTTTTTAATATCTTCTGCTTCTGTTAGGTCCATACCATTTCTGTCCTTTATTGAGCCCATTTTTGCATGAAATGTTCCTTTGGTATCTCTAATTTTCTTGAAGAGATCTCCAGTCTTTCCCATTCTGTTGTTTTCCTCTATTTCTTTGCATTGATCACTGAGGAAGGCTTTCTTATCTCTTCTTGCTATTCTTTGGAACTCTGCATTCAGATGCTTATATCTTTCCTTTTCTCCTTTGCTTTTCAATTCTCTTCTTTTCACAGCTATTTGTAAGGCCTCCCCAGATAGCCATTTTGCTTTTTTGCATTTCTTTTTCTTGGGGATGGTCTTGATCTCTGTCTCCTGTACAATGTCACAAACCTCACTCAGTCCATAGTTCATCAGGCACTCTATCTATCAGATCTAGTCCCTTAAATCTATTTCTCACTTCCACTGTATAATCATAAGGGATTTTATTTAGGCAATTGCTAATACACTTTCTGTTTCTAAAGACTTCCCTATTCTGGACTTTTATGTGAATGGAATTATATAATGTTGTCTTTGTGATCAACAAGTCACTTAGCATCATATCTTCAGATGCAGTCATGCTGTGGCATGTATCAATAACTGATTCTTTAAAATAATTTTTTTATTGTGGTTAAGTAACATTTCAGTGCTTTTAAGTCTATTTACATTGTTGTAAAACCATCACCACCTATCTATGTACAGAACAGTTCATCTTGCAAAACTGAAATTCTGTATCCATTATAACCAGTAACTGCCCATTTCCCACTTCCTCCGCCTTTGGCAATACCCATTCTACCTTTTATCTGTATGATTCTGACTATTCTAAGTACCTCATGGAAGTGAAATCATACAGGATTTGTCCTTTTGGTACTGGTTTATTTCACTTAGCATAATATCCTCAAGGTTGATCCACTGTGCAGCATGTATCAGAACCCCTTACTCTTTTACTAAGATGGGCCTTACGGTTGTCATTTTGTTATTTGCCTTCTGTATACCGTATAGGTGTCTTGGCCCACATTTACTGCATTACTGTCTTCCTGTGTGTTTAGTTTTTTGTTGTTGTTTGTAGTGAAATGTTTGAGTCCCTCTCTCATTGCCTTTTGTGTATATTCTGTAGTTATTTTTTGTAGTTACCATGGAGATTACATTTAAATCTTTATGTTATGCGGCTAATTTGAATTTACACCAGTTTAGTAACACGCAAAAACTCTTCCTTATATTTCTATCCCTAATTCTTTCAGTTGTCTGTGTCCCCAAATTACATCTTTATATACTTTGTGTTAAAAATTTAAACTAATAATTTTAAAAACTTATTAGTTTTTTAAATCATATAGAAAATACCACCAGGTGTTACAAGCCAAAGCTGCAATAACATTAGCTTCTACACTAACTTTTATTTTTGTTTTTATTTATTTTTTTAATTGCAGGATAATTTCTTTATAGAATTTTGTTGTTTCCTGTCAAACCTACACTAATTTTTAATGTATTAGTCTCATAAATCATGTAGGAAATAAAAAGTGGACTTACAAAGTGTTGTTATAATAATACCAAGCTGGTTTTTTTTCTTTTTTTTTTGCCACACCATAGGACATCTGAGATCTTAGTTCCCCCACCAGGGAAAGAACTCACACTCCCTGGAGGGCAAGTGCAGACTCTTAACCACTGGACTGCCAGAGAAGTCCCGTGGTGACCCCTTCTTGAGGGGAACTTGGAAACATTTTCAAGGGACAAATATGACAACTGAAACTACATGAGCCCATAGCCAGGACAAGAATGGTCTCTCCGGCCTCCAGGGCCAGTCAGAGCTGATCACAGCCTGGGGAGGGGAAATTAGAAATGTTTGGAGGAATGTCCCCTAACTACCAGGCCTGACCTGAGCTGTGGACAAGATCCGGGCACCCTGCTTCAGCAGCTGGAGGACCTCTATGGCTCGAGGACTAGTTACTACAGACAGACTTTGAAAATGTTTCAGGTGGCGGATTCAACCAACAGGAAATACATCACTGTATTTCTGGTGTAGGAAGATGACCCAGCGCCTTCCTGCCCTCAGAAAACATTTTCAAGATGTTTGGGTCTCACTGAGGACAGTTGCCTGCCAGAAACCTGCACCACCCCCACCCCCGTCCCCTCCCCACCCCATTCCTCTGTTGCAGCCCCCTAAAGATTCAGCCTTCTGAGGGAGACTTAAAAACATTGGTGGAACTTCTGAAAGAGTCAATTCTTAGGTAGGTTGATAAGAAGTCTGGGGTTCCCAAGGAGGAGAAAGGGGTCCAGGGCTCTCAAGGAGGAGAAAAGGACAAACTTTTTTTTTTCTACATTGTTTTGTCTTAGTCAATATAAGATGTATCTTGCTGAAGACATGTATCTCCTTAACAAGACCCTTCTGACTAATCTTGTTATCTTAAGATAATAAGATTATCTTGTTGTGGGAGTGGGTCTGGTAAGACCTTTCTATTGTTAGCTCTAATCTTGTTAATTTAAGATGTTTATTGTGGGAGTAGAGCTTCCCTGGTGGCTCAGATGGTAAAGCATCCACCCGCAATGTGGGAGACCTGGGTTCGATCCCTGGGTTGGGAAGATCCCCTGGAGAAGGAAATGGCAACCCACTCCAGTATTCTTGCCTGGAGAATCCCATGGACAGAGGACTGTGATAGGCTACAGTCCATGGGGTCGCAAAGAGTCGGACATGACGGGTGTGGTAAGGGTATATAAGGCCTTGATAAGACTAGCTAGCTAGCAGGGGCACTCTCCTTCCCCTTTCTGATGTCTGTATCAGAAGCTTTCCATCTCTGCCCCTTTTTATACTTTAATAAAACTCTGCTACACAAAAGCTCTTGACTGATCAAGCCTGGTCCCTAGTCCCAAAGCTAAATCTTCTTCTTCAGGGACCACGGATCTGACATTGTTCACCATATGCTATCACTTCCCTGGTGGTTCAGTGGCTAAGACGCTACACTCCCAATGCTGGAGGCTGGGTTCAATCCCTGGTCAGGGAACTAGATCCCATATACCACAACTAAGAGTTTGCATGGCTCAATGAAATATTCTACATGCTACTGCAATAAAAATTAATTTTAAAAACAACATTTTGCATGCCACAACTAAGAAAGATCTGCCTCCCACAACTAAGACCCTGATGTAGCCAAATAAATTAATTATTTTAAAAAGAACGTTTTTGGAAAGCTTACATGGACATGAAGTCCCCAGGGAAAGTTATTGGCATCTCCTTGACCTGCTGCGGGTCAGGGCTACACCCTCACCCCAGGACAAATTGGAAATTATTTCAACTGCTACTTCAGATGATCAAGCATCTCCTGGTGACCCTGTCCATGATACCTTCCCCTGCACCCTACTTACTGGTTGACCTGGAGTGGTCTCTGCTACTGGAAAGAGGCTTGCAAAGGTTTGGGGGAGTGTCCAAGAATAGGCAACCCACTCCAGTATTCTTGCCTGGAAAATCCCATGGACAGAGGACCCTGGCCGGCTGCAGTCCATGAGGTCGACTCCAGTTGGTCACTGGGTGCCCTATCTCCGCCTCCCAGTTCCCTCTTCAAGAGGGAAAATTTTCTGGACGCACATCCAGCAACAGTGCCCTGCGTGATCCTGGCGCCAAGAGGAGGACCTAGAAAATTCTCAGCAGGCGCTCCCAACAATGCAGCACCAGGTGGGAATGCGGCCAAGCCCAGGGCTCCCAAATCCTGGTCACCTGAAACGCCTCAAGTCGGTCCTCGCTGGTGATGGGGACAACCGTGCGCCAGACACCCTGCCCATGCAGTTCCCAGGTGCCCCTCTCCTTTATACTGCAGTGACAGACTCAGAGGAGCCCTAGTTCGGAGGCAGAGAGGGCTCGTATAACCGCGGGTGGCCTCATGGAACTCGCCCTTGGGCTAGGCAGTCATCCCACTTCAACCAAGCTCCCGGGACGATAAAAAAAGTGGCCACCAGGTGGCGCCCGACAACCAGCGCAACCTGGACAAACCTGCACCCCAGATACCACCTCTCCTGGGTCTTACTGGAACAGTGTACTTTAGCTCAGCAGCCCGAGGGTGACCTGGTGGGACTGGGACACCATCCATGGAACTCCCTAGACGGCCGAGACTGATCACCACCAAAGGGGGGTTTAGTAATTTTTGAGGAGGCATCCCTGTATTAAAAAAACTAAGATCATGGCATGTGGTCTCACCACACGGGCAAATACAAAGGAAAAAAGTGAAAGCAGTGACAGATTTTATTTTCCTGGGCTCCAAAATCACTGCGGACAGTGACTGCAGCCATGAAATTCAAAGACGCTTGCCCCTTGGAAGGAAAGCTATGACAAACCTAGACAGCGTAATAGAAAGCAGGGACATCACTTTGCCAACAAAGGTCCATATAGTCAAAGCTATGGTTTTTCCAGTAGTCATATACGGATGTGAAAAAATCTGAACGCTGAAGCTCCAGTACTTTGAGCACCTGATGCAAAGAACCAATTCACTGGAAAAGACCCTGATACTGGGAAAGACGGAAGGCAAACCGAGGAGGCAGCAGAGGATGAAATGGTAGATAGCACCACTGACTCAATGGACATGAATCTGAGCAAACTATTGGGGAGATAGTGAAGGACAGGGGAGCCTGGTGTGCTGCAGTCCATGGGATCACAAAAAGGTGGTCACTAAATGACTGAATAACAACCCATGACCTGGGCCCACGTAGGGCTGTGACTCAGCTTTCTCCAGGGCCACCCAGACCACCTCAGTTCTGTCTCCCCCTTTCAAGAGGGCTTAAAAATATTTAGGGGGGCACCCCTGGTAACCCAACCCCACAGAGGACTTCCCCCAAACCCTGGACACCCACCACGGTGGTCCCTAGGCCTCCTGGTCCCTGCCTATCTCCAGAGGAGGAGTTGGAAACACATGTGATGAACATGGCCCATCAGTGACCTTGGCTAGGCCCAGAATGTCCTCCTGGGGCCTCCCTGGATGGCTAGGATCAGCTGTCTCCTCCAGAGGAAGATTTAGAAAAATGGAGGGGGGCTGTGGAGAGTGCTTCCAGAAACTGAGCCACACAGCTATCTGCAAGTGAAGTGGGAGCCCTCAAAGCCAAAGCCAATGGCCTTCATTCAGGACTTCCCTGGTGGCTCAGACGGTAAAGTGTCTGCCTACAATGCAGGAGACCCGGGTTTAATCCCTGGGTCGGGAAGATCCCCTGGAAAAGGAAATGGCAATCCACTCCAATATTCTTGCCTGGGAAGTCTCATGGACAGAGGAGCCTGGTGGGCTACAGTCCACGGGGTCACAAAAGAGTCAGACATGACTGAGCATGCACACACTCCAGTGACCAGGCCTCAAGTGGGTCCTTAGGTGGACCTGGGGCACCCTCCCTGGTTGGTCCAGGCCCCAGACAGGCCATGGGCATTCCTATACATCTGGGTTGGCCCCAGTCTAGTGAGGAGGACTTAGAGATCTTTTCAAAAGGCAATCTTAAAGGTTGGCACCCACAGAGAACCACCACGGGCTGGTGTGCCCTCACCCAGCCTCTCTGGGTCCGTGCCCTTGCTCAGGATGGAAGGATGCAATGATCAGGGCACAATGGTCCCACTCCACAGAACACACTGGTCATCCAGTCCTGTCTACACCACCAGAGAGGACTAGACACGTTTTGGCTGGGCACCTCTTAAGATCAGGTCCCACACACAACCACTGGCATGCCAAGGCCCCCACCCAGAACTCCCTGACTAGCCTGGAGCCTGTTCACACTAGATCAGGACTTAGAAATGTTGCAGGGGTAGGTTTCTGCCAACAGGGACCCACACTGGACAGCAGCTGGGTTGCTGTGCCCTTGGGCCTCCCTCTCTGGCCCAGGCCAGAGCTCACCTCCACGAAAGGTCACATAAACTTTTCAGGACGTGGTCTCAATGACTGAGACCAAAGAATGACAGCACCTGAGCCCATGACTATGGGCCAGAATGTTCAGCGCAGGCCACTGCCTCTACTTCTTCTTCTTTTTTTTTTTTTTTCATTTCTTTGGCTATGCTGGGTCTTCATTGCCTTGCAGGCTTTTCTCTAGTGTGGCAAGCAGGGGCTACTCTCTAGTTGCAGTGCACAGGCTTCTCCCTGCAGTGGCTTCTCTTGCTGCGGAGCACAGGCACTCGGGCTTCAGTAGTTGCAGCACACGGGCTCAGTAGTTGTGACTGCCCCTCGGCAGGTGGGATCTTCCTAAATCAGGGATCAAACCCATGTCTCCTGAATTGGCAGGCAGGTTTTTTATCACTGACCCACCAGGGAAGCCCAGGTTGTTGCCTCTTTGAATGGGGACATGGATATGTTTTCAGGAGGCACCACCAGGTGCCATGGGTCCAATACCAGGACCCATGCAGAAGAACCACAGCCTGGCCCAGACGTCCATCCTGAGCCTCTCTGGCTAGCCTGTGCCTGTCCCCACCACCAAGGACACCTTGGAGAGGTTTACAGGAATGCATCAGTGATTGGGCTCCAGGCAGGACTGAGGAAGGACCCAGGGTGACCTCCATGGGTCTCCCTGGATCCAGGTCGCCCTGGATTTGGATACATTTTTAGAAGGCATATGGATAATCAGACACGAAATGCTATTCCTAGGGCAAACATCCTGGCCCAGATGGATCCCTGCCTCCAGCAGAATACTTACCAACAGTTTTGGTGGGCGCTTCCTATGATAGGGCCTGATGCAGGACAGCAGACTGCCCTGGGGCACATGCCCCCAGACTGTGCTGGCCAGCTCTTCCTCTCCCGGAAGGAAACTTTAAAAATTCTGAGGATGGCTATTCCCTGGTGGTCCAGTGATTAGGACTTGGCGCTTTCACTGTCATGGCCCTGGATTCAATCCAGGAGAATTCAAAAGTCTGAGAAACATGAACTTCCCTGGTGACCCAATGGCTAGGATTCTGTGCTCCCAACACAGGAGGCCCAGTTTTGATCCTTGGTCAGGGAACTGGATCCCACATACCTCAACTGGGAGTTCACATGCCACAACTAAAGATCCTACACAGACTTCCCTGGTGGCACAGTGGATAAGAATCCACCTGCCAGTACAGAGAACACGAGTTTGATCCCTAGTTCAGGAAGATATCACATGCCACGGGGCAACTAAACACATGTGCCACAACTACTGAGCCCGCTGCTGCAACTACTGCAGCCCACGCACCGTAGAGCCCATGCTCCACAGCGTGAAACACCATCAGAGAAGCCCCTACACTGAAACGAACAGCAGTCCTCATGCCTCAGCTAGAGAAAGCCCACACAAAGCAATGAAGACCCAGCAGAGCCAAAAATAAATAATTTTTAAAATAATAATAATAAAGATCCTGCAAGTGGCAATTAAGACCTGGCAAAGCCAAATTAAAAAAAAAAAAGTCTGGAGAAGGCACATCCATCTGGAGAAGGTACATCCATCTGGAGAAGGTATATCCAGTGATTGGACCGCATGCAGTGTGGCAATTAGACTTGGATGCCCTCCTGGGGCCTCTCTGGTTTCTCTCTCTACAGGGAGACTTAGAAAACTTTTCAAGAAGTGCATCTGGCACCCAGATCCCATCTGTGATCTGCCCAGGGGCTCCAAGCTGGCCCAGGTCCATGCCTGTTACCCACCCAAGGAGGCTGTAGACATACCTTCTGGAGGCACATCTGACAATCAGGGGCCTAAGCATCCAAACAATGGTCTCTACGTGGGCTGCAGGTGGGCGTGGCAATGCCGTCCCAGCCTCCAGACCGCCTTCAAGGGACCCACACAAAACTGTACTTTCTTTCAATTCTAAGCCTCAGGTCTCCTTCCTCTGAGACAGATTCCAGAATATTCCAGAACACCAGAACCAGGGCATGCCAGGCTCTCTGCCTGTCTCCTGGGAGGCCCACATCTCCAGCCCACCTGTCCAAGGCCTAGCTTTGGAACCTGGTTCTGATTCTTCTTTCATACCCCGCCCCCCCAGGACCGCTGAGATTCCCCACCTTCAGGGCGCCAAGGTAGAGTTTGGGAGGCCTGCAGGGTATGTCTGGCTTTCTGGGCCCAGGACAAGCCAATACAAGTCTGTCCTCAGTGGCTTCTCAGAACAGCTGTGCCAGGGATCTCCTTGGCAGTCCAGTGGTTAGGATTCGGCGCTTTCACTGCCATGGCCCTGGGGTTCAATCCCTGATCTGGGAACTAAGACCCCACAAGGCACAAGGGGCAGCAAAAATAAAAAATAAACAAAAACACAGATGTGTCACAGCCCTAGGGGATGGAAGAGTGAAGCAGGAGTGGAGGAGGGAGTGGTGGGTGGGGTGGGATATGAACTGTGTAGACTATGGTCTGAGGATTCAGGCCAGCAAGTGGCCTTCCTGAAAGAACTCGGGTCAAGGGTCAGCTAGGATTTGCTGACCTTGTGTTTTTGTGTTTAGTCACTCAGTCATGACCAAATCTTCGCGACCCCATGGACTGTACCCAGCCGGGATCCTCTGTCCATGGAATTTTCCAGACAAGACTACTAGAGCAGGTTACCATTTCCTACTCCAGGGATCTTCCCAACCCAGGATTGAACCCATGTCTCCTGCATTGGCAGACAGATTCTTACCACTGTGCCACCTGGGAAGCCCCTGCTGACCTTTCTAGGTCATAAATTCCACTGCCCTCAAAAAAAAAAAAGGAAACCCACACTCAGTCACACCTTGACTTGAGTCTCGGTAGTGACATTTTAATGGCTTTCATTGGTGGTAGTAAGAGCAACAAGGGGGAGAGTTGGCTCCGCCCCCGGAGAGAGAACTCAGGCTCGGAGCCAGTAGTCTTGTATCCAGTGGGTCTAGCCGTCCTCTTCCCATTGGACCGAAGCCAAGAAGGTACGGATTTCCATGGGCTGCAGCGTGATGGTGGCGGACACCGGACGGGAAGGAGAAGGATGGGGTGTGGGGCCTGGGGAGGTGGAGGGGAGAAGTGAGGGATGCAGACTTCCTCCGCCTTAACATCCTCTGTGCGCCCTCCCCTGAACACAGACATACCACTTTAAATCTTTCCCCAGGCCCTCACTCCCAGACCCTTCAACTGTTTGCCAGAGCCTAGATACCACCCCCAGATGCTCAAATCTCTCCCCAGTGTCTGGGCACTGTCCTCACACCCACAAGTCCCACCCTCAAGGACTGTCAAGCCACATCACTCCCTTAAACCCCTAACCTAAATCTGAACACCGACTGACTCCGACCCTCCAAGCTCTATACCTGGACCCGGTCAACATTCCCGCACCTCCCACACTGACCCGTTCCCCCCCCCCCCCCCGGACCCCCGGCCGCCACCCCGCTCCGGGCAGGCTCCTACCCGTGTCCGTTGTCCACTGGAGCCTGGAGGCGTAGGCCAGGAGCTGGTTGGCCGCCAGCGTGGTCTCCCGCAGGTTGGTGATGGTGAAGGCGGAAAACAAGTTCTGCGGGCAGTGAAGGGGCCCGGATGCGTTGGGACAAAGCGGGGTTTCCCCTCCCTCCTCTCCCCAGTCTGCTTCCCATCTCTATCCTCACCGTCAAGTCCAGGGTCACCGGGGAGCTCAAGTTCCGGCCCGAGTCCTCCCCTACGGCGAACTGGTGCTCTAAGCGCAGCAGCAGCGTCTCCGGGCCCCAGCGGGCCAATGTGAGCAGACGTACCGAGGGTGGCAGCTCGCGGCGGAGCCCAGAGAACTGAGGGAAAGAGCAGGGCGGGGCTGAGCCGGGAGGGGCGGGGCTGAGCCGGGAGGGGCGGGGCTGAGAGGCTTCAGGAGGCGGAGATTCAGCGCGGAGGGGCGGGCCTTGGCCGTGCTCAGGAGGCGGGGCTCAGCCAGGACTGGGAAGACTGAGCCAATGAGGGGACCCGGCGGTGCCAGGTTAGCGGCAGAACCGTTCTCATCCCCTGACAGAGTTAGGATTGGGATGAAGCCAGGAGAGAGACGCTGTTGGAGAAGTTGAGTGGGCGAGAGGGTTGGACCGAGACTACGCTGAGCTAAGCGAACGGGATTCGCTTACCCCAGGACGAGTAGGAACAGGCGAGGTGGGTCTCAGTTAAACCTAGGAAAACCCGCCCTCAACTCCGCCCCTCCCTCCGCAGGCGTTCTTAGGGTCCTCTTTCTGCCGCGCCTCCTCACCTGCGTGCGTGGGGCTTTCTCGAGGCGATACCGCGCGCCGCCACCTTGAGCCAGCACCACCTGCGGGGCCAGGACCTCCATCTCCGCCTGTAACCGGTGCCTGGCGGCCGCAGTCTCCTTCTTATCCAACAGCACGAGGTGACGTCCTCGCACCCAAAGCCCCGACCCCTCCTTGTTCAGCGGCTCCCCAACTCCGCGTGCATCGTCCTTCAGCAGCCTTCGGTGCACCTGCGGGGAGAGTGGCCAAGAGTGAGGGTTCCTGTAGCCAATTTCTGGGCCGGAAACTGGGTGAAAGTACGTGGGGATTTCAAGGGAAAAAAAAAATATTGGGGGAAACGGGTGACGACGAAGGGAACGTAAGGGATCCCCAGTAAACGTGGGGATCCGACCTAACAACGGGCTAGGGCAGACGGCGGTAAGGATCTAATGCGGGCGTGCATAGGGTAAATCAGGGCCTGGAGCGGAAGTTTGGGTAGGGATTGGATAAAAGCACGGAGTGAATGTCTCACAGAGGAATGGAGGGTTCAGCTTAGCGGGGACCACAAACAAAGGGGTGCACCTAGCAAAAGAAACTGGCTTCAAGGTCCTGTAGAGGGCAGGAAGGGAACTGGTGGAAGGACCCTGACTTAGATGGGGGCTCAGACCACTAACCATGAGTTCCAAGGAGCCATCTCTCAGGCTACTGCCCCCCTGGGACCGGTCAGTGAGCACAGTCAGCTGCATGTTCCCATCCTGAGGGGTAAAGGGTGAGTGAGGGGCTGCACTGCTGGCCAGCCCCGGCTCCCAGGCAGGCCCCACAGGGATGGTGGAGACTGCTGAGGACAGTTGGGAGATGTCAAGAACAGGTGAAGTCCGCTCTGTAAAGGGGTGTCAGGAAAAGGTGGGGAGCAGGGTGGGGGATGGGTACCGTGATGTAAATGCGGCTGTTGACTGGATAGTAATTTCCAGCCACGGGTTCAGTCTGGTTCAGCTTCCAGGTAGGTCTATAATTCCGCCTGGGGTGGGGTTAGGATTTGATCAGGCTTGGAGTCTGGCTCCCTTCTCCCCACTCACCCACTCCTCCTTCATCCTCTCCCTCCCACAGTCATTAGGATCAGCAGATGCCCCCTCACTGCCCTGGGCCCCAGCACACCACAGACCACCCCTCGGTGCCCCCAGTCTCTCCACCTCCTCTCCAGGATCTCCCGGCCATTGCTGTCAGTGTAGAAGAGTCCGCGTGTCGCCAATGCAGTGTCAAAGCGACTGATGACCTCCTTCCCCCAGCCGTCTCTATACCCAATGGGATGGCAAGGTGGTGAGCTTCACTTTAACCTCACTTTGCCCTTCCCCCAGCCCCCAGCCCCGCTCACCCCACAGGTATTGGCCCCACTGTCCACTCTAGCTCCAGGTGCCGTTGTCTGGGATACAGGCGAACCACCTGGGAACACCAGGCTGAGAAGTTCTGGTGTACTTCCTGCACCAAGGACGCCTGTGGGCACACGGGAGTGGGGGCAGGTGTAAGCGTGCACCTGAGCAAAGGTGAGCCCTGCAAATGTCCACCCCAGCTGTGAAGATCACAAAGGCCTACGTCAGGGTCAACCCCACTAATAGCTTCGGAGCCCAGCCCACCTTCCCTACCTGCCTAGGTTTGATGCCTAGTCATCAAACATCAAATGACTTTATACCTCAGTCATTGCCATGTAAGTTTTTTTGAGTGTGGCATACATTCTTGCTGCCCGTGCATGTGTGCTAAGTCGTTTCAGTTGTATATAAACTCTCTGCAACCCTATGGCCTATAGCCCACTAGGCTCCTCTGTCCATGGGATTCTCTAGGCAAGAATACTTGGAGTGGGTAGCCATGCCCTCCTCCGGGGGATCTTCCCAACCCAGGGATCGAACCCACATCTCTTATGTTTCCGGCATTAGCAGGTGGGTTCTTTACCACTAGTGCCACCTGGGAAGCCCACCATTACCTATCTCCCCTCCTTAGAATAGGATTCTAGCTTTGCACATGGCTTCCTGGAATAGACTGTATTTTTCAGTCTTCCCTGAGGCTTGCAGTAGCTGTGTGACCATGTTTGCCTACTGGAAACTGATCAAAGTGTTATGAACAAAGTTCCTTGCCCCTTCTTCTCCTCCACTGGCTCAAATGTAAATGTGATGGTTGGAGCTTGAGCAGCCATCTTGGGCCATGAAGTGGAAGGTGAATGTACAGAAGGCAGAGCAATAAGTTAGAAAGGAGGACTTTGCTGGAAGTTCAGAGGTTAAGACTCTGCACTTCCACTGCAGGGGGCACAGGTTCAATCTCTGGTTGGGGAACTAATATCCCACATGCCATGTGCAACTCAGCCAAAATAATAAAAAATAAGATAGAAGGGACCTAGATGATTATTGGATCATTCCACCTGCCTAAACTTTCTATTAGATGAAAAGAAACTTCCATCTTGTTTTAGGCATGGTTATTTGAGTAACTCTGTTACAACAGGCAAAACTGTATCCTAACACAGTGACCCAGGTATGCAGGTATTCACTCATGTGAGACTTGCCATTACCTGCCCCACTCCCTCCCTAAGAGGAAACATCAGTGAGAGGCCTCAGGAAACCTGCAAGCATGAGCCCCTGATTCCAACCAGATGCACCCTCAGATATCCATTCTAGGTGAGAATCACCCAAACCTTATCCAAGTGTGAACCCTCAAATCACCCTAGATAAAATCCCTTCCTATCGCAGATCCCTAATGAAATTTTCAGGCAGTTACACCTGACTCTGTGCATTCAGGGGCCAAATGGGAACAGCCTACCACCAATTTCAAAGCTAAGTACACTCCTGATCCCCACGACAGATGTGAAATGCCTTTCTATGGGCCTCCATGTGTAACTGTCATACAACCAGCTGTGATTATCAACCCTGTGTGAAAATCCTCAAGTATTCCCCTCTGGTCTTAGCCTTCTTATCTATTGGAGATGTAAATTCTCCCCACCACCCCTCACAAGGCACATCACGCTCCACATGCACCCCAGCCTGCACGCCCTGTCCCCAAGTGCCCACTCTCAGCCCCCTGACCTTCACAAGGTGGGTCTGAGCCCAGTGGCTCACGAACAGTGGTTTGTTCTGGTTGGGTCTGAAGATGTAGGCACCGGAGGCCTGGGAGCTTAGGTTGTTACCTGTACTGGCGTTGTACCTAGGGCCAGGGCAGGTGAGAGTCAGACAAGGGACCTCAGCTCTGTTCACACACCCCACCCCCTGACCTGGTGGTCCTCTCTCACCAGTAGAAGGCTTGGCGAACAGGCAGCAAGAGATTCTGCTCCAGGTTCTCCAACTCCATCAAGAGCCCTGTGTTAGGGTCAAACCTAGCCCGGAGGTACTGGGGAGAAAAGGGTGGACAGACATTAATGACCATCACTTCAACCAATGGCTCTTCCCAGGGCTCAGGAGCAAACACTGGTGTTGGGCAGGAAGGATCGCATGTCTGAAATGCTGAATTAAAGACTGCAAAGTGGGAATTCCCTGGCAGACGGGTGATTTAGACTCACAGCTTGCATGGTAGAAGGAGAGTGTTCAATCCCTGGTGGGGAAAATAAGGTCCACCCACCCTTCCCTCCTCTCTCTCTCTCATTGTGCATCACTGGTAGCAAATCTAACAGCTCCATTTTCTACCTTATCCTCAATCTGACCACTTCTCCCCCACTTCCATGGCCTTTCCTTCTCCATCTGCTTGGGACCCAGGCTGCTTGTGCAACTGAAAGAGGAACCACAAGGCCAGGACCCAAGATTTTTAGGGCCCATAGAAATGTATAAATCTCCATTTCTTTTAGGATCAGAAGAAAACTTGAATGAAGTAATAATGAATACATCAGGTCAAAGTCTGCATGGTTACTATTCATATTCATATCCATACTATCATGAAATATAATTTTTAGCATTTTTCTATGGAAGGAGGGACCCACAAAGGCTAATGCTAGGACCCACAACAGCCTTAATGCAACCGTTTCTCCTGTGATTCCTTCATAGTAAAAGAGTCCTCCCCTCTGCTGGCCCTTAAGGCCCACACGATCTGACTTGTCACCTGCCCCCATCCCCAATACCTGGCTTCCGACACAATGAGTGTTCTCTGAACACCCAACACCCTTCCACCTGAGGGTGCTCCCTGCCTGACTGGATCTCTCTTACCCCAAATGACCACACAGCTACCTCCTCCACGTCTCTGACACACCTCACTGAATTTGCAAACCCATACCTCCATCAGCTCTGACATTTCTATCAAGTGTCACCCAAGGGTGACATAAGAGCCCCAAGAGAGGACACTGAGAACATACAGTGGAGGACTGATGACACAAGACCATAAACTTCACGCCCACTCACCCACAGTCCATGTGGCTTACTGCCACATCTCAAAACTATCACCCAGAAATGGAAGGGGGTCTGAGTAGGGTCTCACCTCATTCTGGATGACCAAGTCACGGGACCAGGACTTCTGGGGTCTTTGGTTAGGCATCTGGGAGACTGAGTAGATGCTGAAGCCCACGGCAGGCACTAAGGCTGAGAAAAGCAGCTCCTGACTGTCTGAACTGGGAATGGTCACCACCTCAGGTAAGGGAGGAAGAAACCAAGTCAAGAAGCTGGGAGGACATGCATGAAGCCACACCACACAAACAGGAAGGGGTCAAACTTGAGGAGGGCAAGGAGTCACACCTGCCAGATGGGGAAAAGAAATTTAGGTGTTGGGCAGAGAGGGTGGGAGTGTCAGAAATGCTGAGTTAAAGATGGCAAAGAGGGAATTCCCTGGCAGTCCAGTGGTTAGACTCCACATCCACTGCAGGGGACACAAGTTTGATCCCTGGTGGGGGAACTAAGATCTTGCCAGCTGCATGGCCAAAAAAAGAGAAACAGATTCCAAGATTCAGAAGGTGGGAAATCTACCAGAAGGGTGGACCTACTGTAGGAAGTGGGAGAAGTGAGGGAGTTAAGCGTGGGAAGAGACTCTTGAGACAGGGGAAGGAGGGAAAAACAGATTCTGGGGGGAGGAAGTGGTTAGGAGGGAGAGGTCCTCAGGATGAGGAGAATATTCATAAACAGGAAATTTTTTCACAGGGAGATATTAACAAGGGGGAGATACTCATAGGCGAGGGGCAGGAATGTTCCCAAGGGGGTATGATTTAAAGGAGCAGAGGGGAAAAGTATTTAGAGGAAGAGACAGTAATGGGCAGATAATATTCATGAAGGAGGAGATATCCAAGAAAGGGAGGGGTCCATGGGAGAAGACATCCGTAGAGGAGATAATCTTAGGGGAAATGTCCATGGGGGTAAAGGAGAAATGCCCATGAGGGGAGGTTTCCAAGGGGGTAGGTATTCATCAAGTGTGCTATACAGGGAGGAATATTTGTGGAAATGGGCTCACATCGCTGGGCACAATTTTGCCACCGGGGTCCTTCACGAGGTAAACGTGTTTGCTGACAGGCAGCCGCACCATCCAGTCCACTTTCCGCCCCAGGGGGTTATAAACGATCACCTGGAACTGGGGTGGGATGGTCAGAGCCGACACAGGTCACAACAGGCCTTCTGCAAACCCACCCACGTATGCAGCAACGTCCCTGGGGTGAGTCAAGCCTCCAAGTGGTGCATTGGTCCCCGTCCTGCCCCAGCTTCACTGAGCCCTCAAATATCTTGCCCCAGAGTGCTCAGTAACCAGCTGAGCCCATCAGCCCCTCCTCCTTTTCACTGGGCCCAGAGGTTTCTCTGGTTCTCGTTCCACCCACCACCCACGGGACCTGCCCCCAGCCCCGCCTCTCCCGCTCCAGGCCGGCTCACTCTCTCTGCTGTCTGGGTGAGTGGACAAATGCTGATGTTGAGCTTGCGACAAAAGGCGAAGTCCTCCTTTAAGCCGCTGAGATGCGCCAGCGCATTGCTCATGAGAACCTGGGGAGGCGTGTAAAGCAAAAGTTCCACTCTGGACTCCCCTGACGGTCTCCTCGCGATCCCGCTCTCAGCCCCGCCCCTGCCTCTCTCCGTCCCTCCTTTCACAAGCCCCGCCCCACGAGCCCTTTTGGCGGCCTGTTTTTCGACCACGCCCCTTCCTAAGTCCGACCCCCCCGACCCCCCCCACCTCCCGGCCCCCGTGTCCAGGTCCAGTCCCTTCCTGTCTCCGCCTCCCCCAGGCCCCACCCTCACACCTCACAAGGCCTCCAGCCTTCTGAAAGTTGGCGGGCATAGTCGTTAGCCACGTGCTGCCGGGAGGTACCACTGACTGCATCATGGTGCTGGAGCACGGCCATCGCCTCATCTGTAGCCAGACGGTGAGCCTAAGTGAGGTCTCCGCAGGACTCTCGGCCCAGACCCCAAGGACATGCGAAAAGTCTGGCAGGCTGGGTTCTTATAGGCTTTAAGAAAGGGACAGTAGAAGTCTGGAGTCCAGCTTCAGTCCCACCCCGCTGTCCCCTCGCCCGCCGACACCTACTGAGGGGTGCACTGTCCCCGGAGCCATAGGGTCCCACGTTGGCTGCCGGACCCGCCAGCGCCTCCAGCTGGTTGCACACCTGTGGAGCAGGTGGTATGTTGGGGCACCAGTCCTGTCAGGACCCCTGGGCCAGCCCCTGGAGCCTGGCGTCCACCTACCTGCAGGAAATTGTAGCTGAGACGCTCGTAGCGTTTGAGGGCAGGCCGGCTGGAAAAGTAACCGGTCCAGAACATGTAGGGGCCATCAGCATAGGGGAAGAAGTCATCCTTTTTCACTGACCTGCAGCAGCAGAGACATTGGGGGCAGGGCCACGACCCACAGGGCATGCCAACCCCCCGAGGCTCCCCAGTCCCCCCAAATACCAGCTGAGGTTGGCCTTGTTCAGCTCCCAGAGGTAACAGGCCGGAGTAGAGTAGAGAACATTGACGCGGATCCCGTTGGCCCGTTGCTGAGGGGAGGTGTGCCTATGTGAGCCCTCGGGAGCCCTTCCCGGGCGGGCCCACAGGTGTGCACATGCACACAAACACAGGCACACACATTCATGCACCCGGTTGGTTCAAAGTTTCTCTCTTTTTTTAAATACACAGTTTAAGTACAAACCAACGGCTAAGTGTGAAAATGAACATTGGCCCAAGCTAATTACCAGCCTGGCCTGGAGAGAAATTGAGGGATGCAAGAATAAACCTGAGATTTTACTAAACTTTCAATATTCCAATTTTATTACTTAAAACTTGCATGGAGAAATGAAATATGACATTCTAGGGCAGGAATAATAATTTCTCAGCACTGTAAGATTATTGCCAAATGACACAACTGTTACAATGAATGAAGGCTCACTTTCAACTGAGGGAGGCAGAGGAACAAGGTGACCTCCATGAATTAAAGGATGTTTGTTCTGCTCAAGTTGTGTCCCCAGTGCCTTGTACCCAGTAGGTGCTCAGTAAACACTTGAATGACCTGGAGAACATTATACTTAGGTAAGTCAGAGAAAGACAGATACCATATGATATCACTTATATGTGGAATCTAAAAAATAATACAAGGGAATCTATGTAGAAAACAGCCTCACAGGTATAGAAAACAAATTTATGTTTACCTAACAGGAAAGGAAAGGGGGAAGGGATAAACTAGGAGTATGGGATTATCAGATACAAACTATACATACAATAGATAAGCAACAATGATTTACTGTATTTAGTGTCTTATAATAACCTATAGTAGAAAATAATCTGAAATAATATATAGATATAACTGAATCATTTTGGTGTATACTTGAAGCTAACACAATATTAATATTGTAAATCAGCTACGTGCTTGCTAAGTCACTTCAGTCATGTCCAACTCTTTCTGATCCTATGGACTGTAGCCCACCAGGCTCCTCTGTCCATGGGATTCTCTGAGCAAGAATACTAGAGTGGGTTGCCATGCTCTCCTCCAAGGGATCTTCCTGACCCAGACATAGAACCTGTGTCCCTTATGTCTGCTGCATTGGCAGGTGGATTCTTTACCACTAGCCTGCCACCTGGGAAGCCCTGTAAATCAACTACACTTCAATTTTAAAAATAAACATTTGAGTGAATGAGGGAAATGCATAGGACTTCATGACTTTATATGCAAACACATTTCTATTAATACATCGCTGAACAAATACTCACATACACATTTACACCCAATGTTCACTCAACAAACAATTCCTTAATATGCTCAGGATTGTGGACACAATCTATAACCAGCGGCCAGCCCTGCCTTCATGGAATTCATAGCCAAGTGCAGAGGAGAGAGATTGGTCAGTTGACTACATTCAGTCTAGATGTAACATCACAGATATTTGTGGGCACTCCTGTGAGCCCAGAGGAAAAAGCAAGCTTTCCACCTAGGGCCTAGTGAAGGCTTCCTGGAGAAAAAGACATCGCAACTGGTGTCTTAAAGAAGAAACAGAAGTTTTTCAGCCCCAAGTAATAATAATAAACAATACTAACATTTTTTATTTACCTGGAGCTGTTCTACTGGTCTATGCAAGCTCATTAAACTTTCATCAATAGGCTTATCATAACTACTATATGTAAAATAGATAACTAATAAGGACCTACTGTATAGCACAGGGAACTCTACTCAATACTCTGTAATGACCTATATGGGAAAAGAATCTAAAACAGAGTGGATATACTGCTACTCCCTCTCTATTATGCCTTTGACTTTAGTTCCTTATTGCTTCTCTCTCTGACTCTATAAAAGAAACTGGCATCCAGCCCTCGACAAGAAGGTTATTTTGAGACATTAGTCTGCCATCTTCTTACTCAGACGGATTTCTGAATAAGGTTGTATTCCTTGCCTCAAAAATAAAAAAATTTTAAAATGTGGATATATGTATATGTAAAACTGATTCACTTTGCTGTACACATGAAATTAACACAACATTATAAATCAACTCTACTGCAATAAAAATTTTTTAAAAGAAAATAGCCCTATCAGGTGGGACCCACCACTGTGCCTATTTCCTAGATAAGAAAATTGAGGCACTGAGTGCTGAAAAACATTCCTCAAGGTCACAGAGTCAGTAAGTGGCAAAGCCAGGCTTTGAACTTCATCTCCAGTAAAATGTAGTGTGTGAACGAGAAAGCAGGAGAAAAACCAAGTATGACAGTATGAATTCCTAGTAGCCCAGGAACATAGGTATTTGCAGGAGGAAGTGGTCACGGTGTTGAAAGGTCCTCAGAGACCAGGGGCTTGGGGACGACTGGGAAATATCATCTGGAAGGCCTTTGGTGACATAGCTGAGAACTGTTTTTGGTGAAACAGCAGTGCAGCAGGTGGTGAAAAGTGAGGACGTTAAAGATGGTGCCAGTAGACAATTCTGGGGATGGAAGTGATGGGAGAGGGGAGATGAGGTTCTGTGCTAATGGCAGAGGGACTGCCTGCTGACACTGCCACAGGCCATTTACAGGGGCCACGACAACACCTCCTTGGTAGGCAGAATAATGGCCACCCAAAGATGTCCATGTCCCGCTCCCCACAACCTGTGACTGTTAGGTTACATGGTAAAAGGGAATTAAAACTGCAGAATTAAGGCTGTTAATCAGCTGACTTTAAAACATTATCCTGGATTATCTAGTGGGCCCAATGTAATCACAAAGTTATCTTCAAGTGGAAGAGGGAGGATAAAGAAGTGAGAGTGAGAAAAAAAGAGATATGATAACAGAGGCAGGGTCAGACAGCTGCTACCTTACTGGCTTTGAAGATGGAGGATGCCATGAACCAAGGAATGTGGACGGCCTCTAGAAGCTGGATGAGGCAAGGAGACTTTCCCCTAGAGCTTCCAGAAGAACACAGCCCTGCTAACATCTTGATTTTAGCCCAGTGAGACCCATGTCAGACTTGTGACCTACAGAACTGTAAGGTAATATCCTTGCTATTGTTTTAAGCCACTAAGTTTGTGGTAGCTTATTAAAGTATAGAAAACTAAGGTAGCACCTATAGATAATGTATGTGACCCAAAGCCCTGGGATACAAATACAAGTGCCCACGGGGCAGGCACACTCACCTGGGCATTGACCAACTGGATGAGCTTGTCAAGATTTTTGAACCACGTGTTGGCATTCTCGTACTGGAAGTCTGAGCCCATGGTCATCACAGTGTGTTTGGTGCGGTAGAGCTTACCCTGCAGGCAAGATGGGGGTTTCCTAAGGCTAGGGTGTCCTGGCCCACCCCTGTGGACAGCTGTGTCTTGGTATATATGTGGTCAAGAATGTGAGTGCACAGGGCTTCCCTGGTGGCTCAGTGGTAAAGACTCTGTCTGCCAATGCAGGAGACATGGGTTCGATCCCTGATCTGGGAAGATCCCACATGCCTCAGAGCAACTAAGCCCTGCACCACGCTCTCGAGCCTGTGCTCTACAGCCTGGGAGGTGCAACTACTGAAGCCCAAGAGCCTTAGAGCCCATGCTCCACAACAAAAGAAGCCACCGTAATGAGAAGCCCAAGTATCACAACTAGAGAGTAGCCCCCACTTGCCCAAACTAGAAAAATGTCCGCATAGCAACAAAGACCCAGTACAGCCAAAAACAAATGAATAAAATTATTTTTTTAAATAAAAAGAATGTGAGTGCACAGAGGCATGGGGGGTAGGGGTGGAAGTGTGTCACATGGGAGCAGAGGGACACACAGAAAAAGAGCCACAAGCGGTTGAGGAATTCTCTTGGGCCTACCACCCAGACATGGGTACTGAGGTCCTGTGCCATGCTGTCTAGCAAACATGGTGGGGATGTGCTCTGGCGAAGGGCTCCACCTTTCTAATCAGAAATGCACACAAATCCAGGAGCAGGGTATGGTGATGGTGAATGGAATTTTACCTTCCCCCAGTGAAGGTGAGGAAGTGCTAGGGATTGTCTGGGCCGATGGAAGGGCCCAGTGCGTGTACACTGGAGGCATAGGTTCTGGACACCCGGTTACCTGGTCAGTGGCCAACTTCAGGAAGTAACGGACCAGCTCCTTTGCGTTGTACTCTGGGCTGCGCGTGTCCTCCACAACCGGCTTGTCGGCACACAGCATGTCCCAGCACAGACCTTCCGGTGGGTTGTACATATTGGGGAGCACACCTGCGGACCACATTAGGTTCAGGGGGTGGTCATGGCCCCTAGACCTGCCAGGCCTCACCGGGGATGGATTTCAGAATTTGCCAGGCCCAGTGCAAACTGCAAATGGTGGGCCCCTGTTCATAAACTACTAGGAATTTCAAGACAATGATAGCAGACCATAAACCAAGCCCAGGGCCCTTCTGAGCACGGGGGCGGCCCTCTTTCCACTCTACCACCTTACTGGTGAAGAGGTCGGCAGTGGGAGGTTTCAGGCTGGTGCTGGCCCGCCACACCTGCTCCATCTGCAGCGTCTTTTTCCGCACCTTCTTGTCTTGATAATCCAGGCGTCCAAAGAAGAAGCCGTCAAAACCCATCTGGAGATGGGGAGGGATGACGAGTGGGATGGGAGAACAAGAGAGGGCAGGATGCATAAGGGACCGGTCCTCTCATCACCAACCACCAACCTCTCACGCACAGGGAGAAAAACCAAGTCAAAGACCAGCGAGGCCCTCCAGTTCATTTCAAAGGCTGAGGAAGGTCAGAAGCCCTGCGGAAGCGCCGGGAGGGAGCAAGTCCAACGCTACAACCCACCTCCACCTTCCCCAGCTCTAGGAGGCCTTCCCCTTTCCGCAGCCTAGCAAGGGAAGGGGGATGGTCATGGCACAGGTAA
Organism: Bos indicus; assembly: GCF_029378745.1. Taxonomy (NCBI): domain Eukaryota; kingdom Metazoa; phylum Chordata; class Mammalia; order Artiodactyla; family Bovidae; genus Bos; species Bos indicus. Next base: position 12,583,044 of record NC_091766.1, on the reverse strand, counting down.
CGAAGCTGGCTGAAAAACCGCAGGCCCTAACCAGCCACCCAGCTTGGCCAAGAGCCAGGATCAGAGCAAACTGGATGGAATCAGGGGAGGGGGAAGACTCAGCTGGACAAGGGAGGCCGGGGTGTATGGGAATAGGTGATGAGGGTCAACCTAGGCTAGGACAGAGCAGAGCCAAGGCCAGAGCAAAAAGAATGGGATTCACAGGTCACCCAAGAGGCAGGGTCTTAAGTGGCGAGAGGGCCAGGGGTAGGGCCTGGTTCGGGTTCGGGTGAACTTGCAGAAAAGGGCGGGGCTTGGATGACAGAGGAGGAGTCAGAAGGAATGAAGGGGCGGGCCCAAGAGATCTGAAAACCTGCGCGAACAGTGAAGCTTGCTCCCGAGAGTGGCCGAATGGGTCGATGTGCCAAGCCACACGGGGGCGCCCGTCGCTGCCGAACGTCTCCTCCAGGAAGCGCAGTCCGAGTGTCATCTGGTCGATGATGGCTCCGTAGTGGGTGGTCGCCTCATCGTTCATCACCCAGCCACCGTTGGCAAACTCTAGGCGTCCTGTGCCGGGAGGGGCAAAGTCCAAGTCAGTTGTCAGGGCCAGGAGTGGCGCCAGGGTTGGTGATGCCAGGGACGAGAAGACCTGCCTAAACGACCAGGCTTGAGAGGAGAAGGGTCAGGGGTCACTCTCAGGCCAGTGTAAGAGAGCTATGGAACACAATCCACTCCAGTGTTCTTGCCTGGAGAATCCCAGGGATGGGGGAGCCTCGTGGGCTGCTGTCTATGGGGTCACACAGAGTCGGACACGATTGAAGCGACTTAGCAGCAGCAGCAACGGCAGCCACATAGAGGCTGCAAATGGCGTGATAAAATCTCAGAAGCCAGGGTGCTAGAGATAGAAGCTGGGCTTGGCTTCCTCTTTTCACTTCCTGAAGGGAGGCTCACCCTGGCGCACCAGTTCCCTCACGATTTTCTGTGTTGCATTTGTCTGCTGGCGCCACCAACGCGAGAAGAAGGCGATTTCCACATAGATGAAGCGGCGGGTGGGATTCGCCAGCAAGGAAGAGATGACGGAGTCTAGGATGTACTGTACACCCGCCGGCTGGATGTTATTGTAGACTGTGGGCACAGGGGTCAGGCAATCAGAAATCAGCAAGCCAAGGGAAACATTCTTAGACACAGGAGCCCAAGCTGGGTGTTGCCCCGACCCTGATTGTCCAGGCCTGAAAAGGAATTTTAAGGGCTCCGCAGGACCATGGGAGTCCCAGGGGTCACTCCCCACCCTCCTCTACTCACTGCCATAGAAGTACTGGTCCACCGTCTTGAGCCAGCCTACATCATCATGTGTGTGAGGCACCAGGTGTACATTCAGCATGTCCGGCTTCACCTTCGGGCATGTCTGCACAGGGACCCCAAACACACACTCACTCTGTCAGTAACCCCAAGGTTAAGAGGCAGGCTGCAGTGGGGGGTTGGGAGGATATAAGGTAAGTCTTGATCTAGAAGCAAGTGACAGGTGGGGATCGGCTCCCCTAAGAAGGACACACATAGTTGTGTCATAGATGTACTCCCCAACTGACAGAACTTCTCAGAGCACCTCTCGTTCATGCCCTCGGAAAACACTAGTAGTAGCTCATGTTTATTAAGCATTTGTTAATACCAAGCAGCCACCCTGGGACCTGAGGGCAACATTATCTCCAGTTTTCAGATGAGAATACAGAGGATCAGAGAAGTGAAGTGACTTGGCCAAGGTCACAAGTGGAGAAGTCAGGTTAAAACTTCAGGCAGCTGACTCCCAACTCTCAACCAGTCCCCACCACACAGCCCGCTCGTGTAAATGCTTGCCAAGTCCAGGTAAGCCAATCCACAGAAGCAAGAGACAGACACAGACAGCCCCATTCTCAGACTAACACAGCCAGTCTTCTCAGTAACACAAAGCATGAACCAGATCACACTGTCATATTAGCAACCATTCACTGGGCACCCACAAAACAGACCCACGCACACACCTCCGACTCTACTGGAGGCTTCACTATGGCTCTTGTACATTTCCGCTAGCGGGCCGCGCTCACCTTGTATCCCGCCGCCCAAGCGCAGGGCGCCGCTAGGAACAACACGAAGAGGGAGGAGAGAGGCGGGAGCGGTGGCCGCAGCGCGCGGGAGCTCGTCCGGGATCCTACCGCGCCCCGGCAGCCGCCAGCGCGAACCCCTGAAGGCCGCGCGTCACCAACCATGGCTCTGCAGCCGCCGCCGCCACCGCCACCGCCACCGCCTCCACCTACCGGGGTTCCCCGGCCAGGCTGAGGCCGAGTAAATGCTCCGCCTCCAGAACACGACTTGGCCAATGGGCACAGGCGGGGGCGTGCCCGAGGCGTGACCACGTCCATCACGAGACCAATGCCGTAGCTCTGGGTACAGCTGGGGGCTCTAGGAGTGAAAGAAGGCACTGGGGCGTCACACCCTCAGGGTGCTGCTTTGGCCAGTGGAGCCTTTAGCGTCTTGTGGCCTCTATGTGACCGGAGTGCCCTATAGTGTGCCCCCCACCACCACCACCACCGGCGCATAAGTCTCAGATTTTCCCGCGGATGCTGTTTGCCTTGGAGGTAGAGTATTGCCTAGGATTCTAGGGTATTCCATCGACCTTCAGGGCTATGGTTTGCAAAGGACCTAGGTTGGCTAGGAGCTGAGGTTAATGGGGGCTCTGTTTTGTCCTATGGATTGAGACGTTAAATAAAGGAATTACCCTTACAGTGCTGGAGACGGGAGACCTCCAGCCTTGTTCAAGAGATATCAGTGTCCTCCTGTGAGCAGTGAGAACCTGACAGGTAGGGGAGAACTTCCTACCTTCCCCAGTCCCTACCAGTCCATCCGATGTGCTGACATTACCCTCACTCTTCTGAGAAAACCAAAGCCCAGATTCCTTAGATCAGCAGAGCTATCTTCTGAGTTGTCAGAGGGCAGAGATCACTGGTTAGCCTCTGGCAGCTGGCTTAAGGCATGAGTCTTGCGAAATAAGCAAATGAACTAACCAAAAGGCTCCAGACTGGGGCCCCACCCCAGACCTGACTGAGTGGGAAGGTGGAGCCCTTCCCTCTATTAGGACAAACAGCCCCCATGCACAGGAGAGAGGGGTCGCAGAGAACAGCCAGAATGCAAAACTTTATTAACGGGTTTCAACAAGAAAATGAGTGGGTACACCTAGAAACATGGATAGCGTCTCTCCTGGGAGCAGGCAGGGCAGGAAAAGGTGGGGGTCGGAGGTTAGGCCCAGGGGATTCCTCTCTCTGCTCCAGCAGCCGTGAGATCCCAGGGTCAGGGCCAGGTTCCCTCTGTCCAGCTGCAGACCCAGAGACTGCCTCGCCGAGGGAAGCCCAGCACCGCAGCTGACGGCAGGAGGCTGAGCAGCCACAGGTGAGGCCTAGGGCAAGGTGGCTAGAGAGGCCCAGGACGTGACCCCTCTAGGCTGACATCACCAGGGGGGCGTCATGGGCTGAGGGTTCTGCAGATATGACATCACCACGGCAGAGATGGACAGCCTGAGATGGGAGAGAGGTGTCAGTCCAGGATGGAGAGGCGGGGGGGCTCCCACCCCTCCCCCAGGAGTCCCTCCCTCCCCAGACCCAGCCTCACATGAAGCTACTCATCATCTGCTTCGTATCCTCAGAGCTCCGGGAGTTGGCAAAGCTGATGAAGGAGCAGTAGACAGCGACCCAAGCACACCACTTCAGCTGGAAGAGGTGGGTGGACAGATGCGTTAGGTCAGTGAGAGGCACCCCAATGAGCCATTCTCCCACCGGTTCCAATCCCAGTTTCACCTGTTGCAGCTCCAGCCTTGATCCCCAGGAGTCCCTCAGTCTCAGCCTCCCAAAGCTAACCTCAGGTACCCAAGTTCTGGTCCTACTCCCTGAACTGCATCTCTGACCCCACCATGTCCCCTCAGGCCTAAGAAGCCTAGCCCTTGACATCCCCCATCACCCTAAGGACCTCACCAAGTTGCCTTAAAGCCTCAGACCAACATCCAATGTGCCCATCCTGACCCGGACCTCTGGCTTCACGACAGCTCTGGCTTTCTCCACTTAGCATCACCCGAGCCCTGCCCACCTTGAGCATGAGGCCGCACATGCTGAAGATCATGCCGAGCAGGTTCATGTAGTCTGGTGTCGGATCATCCAGGGCTGGGTTACACTCGCTCGGTGGGGGCTTGTACCTGCGGCAGGCTCAGGGTCAGGGGCACTCAACTTCTACCCCTAGGGTGGGCAGATGCTTCCCTGGGCCTCCAACCCACAATCTGAGACCCATCCCCATTGTTAAAAATAAAACCACAGGTCCAAAATGGAGTCATTTATGCTAGGCCACGCCACTAAACTGGGGCTTACTACCTAGCCTGAATGGAGCGTCAGCCTCCTCCAGAAATGTAGTCTCTGACATTGTAATCATCCTTTTTTCTGTTTATGACTTCCTTGCCCTACCTTTAAAAACCTTTCCGTTTCTATAGGCCTTTAAGGCTCCCCTCTACTTGTTAGACAAGATGTTGCCAGATTCATGAATCCTTCAATAAAGCCAATTAGACCTTTAGAATTTACTCAGGTGAATTTTGTTTTTCAAGAGATTTGGTAGCAGCAACAGGATCCAAAGTGAACCTCTGACATTCAGGGATAACAAGGAACACAAGGAGGGGTACCATGAATCCCCTTCTGAGTTCACGGTCTTTCTCGCTGGATCTGGAGGCCATGGGTAAGTTCCTCTCAGTTCTGAGCTCTGCTCTCTTTGTGTCATGCTCCCGACCTAACTGGCTTTCCAGCCAGTTCCCCATTTGTCTGGAATCACTAGTTCCATGTTGGGAGCTGCTGGTGGTTCTGACTACAGTTCCTCATTTGGCTGGAAACCCTAGGCCCTTGGTTCTGTTCCCAGATTCCTTGTTGGGATGTGCTGGCGGTTTGGTCTGCAGTTCCCCATTTGTTTGGAATCAGCCCACAGTCCCCATGTAGGATCTACTCCTGGTTCAAGCCTTTCTCCAGCCCCAGGTTCCACGTAGGCAGTCAGTGATGGTGTGCACAGGGCCTTTTTCTTGGCCAGGCCACAGTAACTGGTTATGGCTGCAGTGTTACAGTATTCATGTCTGTCTGTCTTCCTTTGTGTAGATAAAGGCCAGCCAAGAGAGATGGGAGCATCTCTGACCCCACCATGTCCTTTAATGAGTCTACCCATTGGCACACCTGCTTATTTTTATGACCAAGAACTGTAATCTCAGAAGCTGTAAATATCTACAAAAATGGCAAAGTATGACTAAAAACAACCTAGAATTACTATGGCTGTCATGGGGAAGGTTTCCCTGAGACAAGACTGCCCTTGAAAGTGAGGGTTTCAGGACTTCCCTGGCGGTCCAGTGGTTTAAGTCTCCAAGCTTCCACTGCAGGGGTCTCAGGTTCTATCCCTGGTTGGCGAACTAAGAGCCTGCATTCCATGGGGCATAGCCAAAAAAAAAAAAACTCCTCAACCAGACAAAGCTTGCAAAACAGCAACTGTACTTCCCTGATAGGGCAGTGGGTAAGAACCCACCCGTCAATGCAAAGAACACGGGTTCCATCTCTGGTCTGGGAAGATTCCACGTGCTGTGGAGCAACTAACCTGTGCACCACAACCTCTGAGCCCGAACTCTAGAGCCTACGAGCTGCAACTACCAAGCCTGTGTGCTGCAACTGCGGAAGCCCATATGCCTAGAGCCTGTGCTCCGCAACAAGGGAAGCCACTGCAATGAGAAGTCCGCATAGAGCAGCCCCTGCTCGCTGCAACTAGTGAAAGCCTGCACAAAGCAACGAAGACCCAACACAACCATAAATAAATAAAATTTTTAAAAAGCAACAGACCTTTTATAAACCGTTCCTAGAATCTTCCCTACCCCTACTGACTGGTCTGTTATTCAAACATGCAAAACAAAGAAAGGTGAATCCGACCGACTTTAAGACACTTGCTTGGAAGCCCTCCTCCTATGGTGCTTCGGTTCCATGTGATAGTCACCTAACCTGCTCTAGTGGCCCTGTTTGCTCACAGATTATCTCCTGAGATTAGTGGATTGATAAAAATACAGAAGAGAGGATAGGAGACCACCAGGCTGATGGAGCCAATGACCAGAGCTGAGCACTTTGAAATGACCTTAGAGTAAGACTACAAGCAAAAATTCTCCAAGTTGTTGGTCTTACAGTTACAACAGCTCCAAGACCAGAGAGCTAAAATAATGCCCTCCTAGGGGTCCGCCAACAAAACGCTGGCCCAAGGACCAATGTCTCAAATGTAATCAACTTGCCCCCATATCTGTCTCCTCAGTATTCCGAGGGATTCTCTGGTAAGCTGTTATCTGTAATCCCCTTAAACAGCCAAGGGGAAAATAAAATTACATCTAATGGGAAACCTTATCAAATTCTCGATGATACTTATTGTTGTTCAGTTCTGTGACTCTGTCAGACCTTCTCTCTGAATGCACCTGCCTCACACCGCTTGTTCCCTCTTCAGCAGGAATTCTCAAGATTGCAGGCCTTCCTTTGGTCCCTCACAGCCAAGCTATGTGCTGAGACTCTCACGTGTTTTCCTGAGATGTTGTTCAGTCACTAAGTCGTGTCTGACTCCTCGTGATCTCATGGACTACAGCATACCAGGCTCACCTGTCCTTCACTATCACCCAGTTTACTCAAATCCACGTCCATTGAGTGGGTGATGCTATCCAACCATCTCATCCTCTGCCACCCCCTTCTCCTTTTGCCTTCAATCTTTCCCAGCATCAGGGTCTTTTCCAATGAGCTGGCTCTTCGCATCAGGTGGCCAAAGGAATGGAGCTTCAGCAACAGTCCTTCCAATGAATATTCAGGGTTGATTTCCTTTAGGATTGACTGGTTTGATCTCCATGCAGTCTGGAGCTATGTTTTCACCCCATTCCCTTAGGATGACAACTCCCTCAGAGTGAAAAAGAAGTTTCCTAACTGGAAGAATCTAACAAAAGCTCAGAGAGAATTTCTACCTCAACCAGTACAAAGGACTGGCGGACTTCTGACTGAAAAACATTCTTTTTTCACTATGTGACGTAGCCCCAGTCGATCTATTTAGGTAGAGCTCTCCTTTCTAAGTTAAAAGGGCTAAGACATTTTGTTTCCAATGGGGACTTCACCTTAAAATTTCCTGACCAACGTGAACCAGATCTTTTATGTTCTTACAATCTGTCCTTGACGGAGAGGAAGAATTCCAACAAAAGTCCCTGAATTTAATTGAGGTGTCTCAAAATCTCTGGGTACTTTCTTTCTTTCTTTTGGGCTGCACCAAATCTACACTGCTGCGCACGGGCTTTCTCTAGTTGCGGCAAGCTGGGACTACTCTAGTGTCGGTGGCTTCTCTTGTTGCAGACTGCAGGCTCTAGAGCTCCAGCTCGGTAGTTGCAGCGCACGGGTTTAGTTGCCCTGCGGCATTCGGGATCTTCCTGGACCAGGAATCGAAATCCTGGACCACCAGGGAAATCCTCTGTGCGTTATTTCTAATATTGACATTGCAAGAATAAAAAATACAGAGCTTATAAAGATTCAGAGACACATAACTAAACCTCCCCCTCAATTACATCAATATCCTCTGAAGCCTAAAGCCACACAAAGCCGCACACCCACAAGAGAAGACCTAATGTCCCAGGGCTAATTAGGCACGCCCTATAGAAGCCACCACAACATGCAGATCCTGCCAGTCTGGAAACCTAATGGGTGAGGATGGTGACTTGTCCATAACTTAAGAGCCTCCCCCCACTCCAGCCCCAGGGGAAAGTTTCTTTTGTTTTTTAATTTTTATAGGGAGTAGAGTTGATTTACAATGCTGTGTTATTTCAGGTGTCCAGCAAAGTGAATCAGTTATACATGTTCATAGAGCCACTCTTCTTTTTATTCTTTTCCCATATAGGTCTTTACAGAGCACTGAGTAGAATTTCCTGAGCTACACAGTAGGTCCTTCTTAGTTATCTATTTTATATATACCAGCGTGTATGTGTCAGTCCCAATCTCCTGATTTATCCCTTCCCTCAGGAGCTTCTGGTGGCTCAGCAGTAAAGAATTCACCTGCAAAGCAGGAGACACAGGTTCAATCCCTAGGTCAGGGAAGTCCCCTGGAGAAGGCAATGGCACCCCACTCCAGTACTCCTGCCTGGAAAATCCCATGGACGGAGGAGCCTGGTAGGCTGCAGCCCATGGGGTCGCTAAGAGTCGGACATGACTGAGCAACTTCACTTTCACTTTTCACTTTCAAGCATTGGAGAAGGAAATGGCAACCCACTCCAGTGTTCTTGCCTAGAGAATCCCAGGGACAGTGGAGCCTGGTGGGCTGCCGTCTATGGGGTTGCAGAGAGTCAGACATGATTGAAGCGACTTAGCAGCCAGTATGCTTGCCTGGGAAACCCCATGGACAGAGAAATCTAGCAAGCTACAGTCCATGGGGTTACAAAGAGTTGGACCAGACTGAGCAACTAAACAACAAGCAGGACTCAAGGGTTATTAGCAAAGTTATTTCCCCCTTCCCAGTTGTCCCAAACCTGGAACACCATTTTGTCATAGATTCCAGCAGGCTCAAAACACTGTTGTGGATCTTTTTCAGCCTTTTGCAGTATCTCTATAGATTCCAACAGCTGATGTCCATCTGCCTTAACTTGGAACAATTAGCAGTAAGCCTGGACACTCGTGCCTCAAGGGTTCACTGAGGCCCCTTCAGATTTCTCCCAAGTGCTCCGTCAAGATGTAAGGACCCACCAGTCCCCAGGAAATGAGCTCTTTCACAACAGGTGGATGACTGCTTACTGTGCTCAGTAACCAAAGACACATCCATAAAAGATTCCATTTATCTGCTAAAAAGTGATGGAAGAACCTTTCATACTGTGGTATGGAGAAGTCATCCTAGCTAAGACATGACTGGGCTTAAACTTTATGCTCATTAGAACAGACAGTCTTGTGGCCTCTCAGACAGACATCTGCTTTAACCATTAGACCAAAAAAAAAAAAAAGTGCAGTTATCAGACTGTGCAGAATGTCCACTTTGAAGAGGGGATAAATGTTCTTTCACCTTATCCCCACAATACCAATGTACCAATTCCTTTGAATATGAGGTTCCCTTCCCTGACCTAAGGTCATGCTGTCTTGCTGTGTATGTGCTAATCTGTCTCTTGAAACCCTGAAGCAATGTACCCATTGTGTCTGATGTTTGTTCTTTGTTCGGACAAGACAGAACTGTGCTTCAGGCATCCAAATGGAGCCGGGTAGCCATGTTAATGCATCAGTGAGGACTTGAATTTTCTGAACTGTATCAAATTTAACCACACCACCAGCTATTCTTAAGACGGTATCTGCTAGCAGCTGCTAACTGCAACCTTATGGCCTCAACATCTTCAGACCCCAACGAATCCTTGCTTAACAAGCACCCGTATATCTTGCCGACTCTAATCATATTCCCCTTTTTTTTTTTGACCATACCTGCAGGCATGCAGAACTTCCCTGACCAGGGATAGAACCCATGCCCCTTGCAGTGGAAGCACAGTCTTAACCACTGGACCACCAGGGAAGTTCCAATTATAATTCTTGACAAACAAGTTCTGTAACTGCAGTTTTTGCCTGAATAAGCTTCTGCCATACTGTAGTCCGGCAAAACAATTCAAGTGCTTTTGAATCTATGTTTCCTGGGCCATAGGCCTCCGTTTGGCTCAGATAAAATTCTTATTATACGTTGGTTATTATTTCAGTTGACAAGAGGAACATAAACTCTTCAAGGGAAAATTAACAATTATCTGTAGATAATGTTCATTACCTAGTGCTGAAGGAACCCAACAAGGATCAGGCTAATCCAAGAATTTCCTAGGCCTACAACTAAGTGACAGCTGTGTGGATTTCTAGACTTGATTGGCTACTGTAGACTACGGGCTCCTAATTTTTCCCTATTCATTTCCCCACCCAATGACCTTACTCAACTTCTAGTCCCTGAGCCCCTTTCTAGGGAAGATATACATAAGTAGGCTTTTCTGAAGAGTAAAAAAAGTGCTTTAAGAACCACCAGCCCTAGACCTACCTAATTATTCAAGACCTTTCACTTTATTTGTGCATGAAAGAAATAACCAAGCCCTGGGAATGCTCACACAAGAGCATAGCAATAAACACAGCCTCTTTCTTCTCACAGCATTTAACTGGATTCAGTTGCCAGTGCCTATACCAACTGTCTTGGGTTACAGCTGCAACTACAAAGTTAGTAGAAGCTTCAGTAGATCTAATCTGAAGTAACAGCATTTATTTATAGACTCCTCACGCTGTCCAAAATCTTCTTAACTCTTGGGACTTCTCTGGTGGTCCAGTACGACTCTGTGGGCCCACTGCAAGCAGCTTGGGTTCAATCCTTGTGGAAGGAACTAGATCCCACATGCCAAAACTAAAAGATCCTGTATGCTGCAACTAAGACTTGGAATAGCCAAATAAGTAAGTAAGTAAGTAAATAAATAAATATATATATATATATATGCAGAGGGGGCATCTCCTGATCTCCCAAATGTATTAAAAAGGCAAACAAACAAAAAACTGGTCTTCTTAACTCTGAATTGACTCAACATGTCTCTGCCAGCATATTAACCTTCTATGAGATCCTTTTGCTTCCTCCACTTACGCAACATCTTAAATGTTGCAACACCTTTAACTTGCTACATCACTACCCCTACTGACAAAGATAAGCCCCTTAACTGTCAGGTAAGAACATCCTGATATAATCTTGTTTGCTGATGGGCCATACTCTAAAATGAAAATGAAGAAGGGACACCTTGTTCCCAAACTGATTATGCTATTACTAACCATTATGAATTACTTGAAAAGGAAACTTCCCATAAATGAAAGTGGCCCAAAAAGCCCTTACCAGAGGGCTTGTTAATATTTTTACCAAGAATCAGTATGCCTTTAGGATTATCCATGATTTGGAGATGTTATGGAAACAAAGGGGTTTTCTGAAGTCCTCTCCAGCCCCCATCAAAAATGGGCAATAGGGACTTCCCTCATGATCCAGTGGTTAAGAATCCACCTGCCAATGCAGGGGACATGGGTTGGACCCCTGGTCCTGGAAGATCCCACATACTGTGGGGCAACTAAGCCCGTGCACCACAACTCTGAGCCCACGCTCTAGAGCCCATGCTCCGCAACAAGAGAAGCCACCACAGTAAGAACCTGAGCACAGCAACCAGAGAGCAGCCTCTGCTCACCGCAGTAGAGAAAGCCTGCGCGCAGCAAGAAGAGCCAGGGCAGCCAAAAATATAAATTAAAAAAAAAAAAGTTTTTTAAAGGCAACAAGTAAACTACTCTTACTTTCTGAAGGTAAGAAATTACCTGTCATTAAAATTGAGACTCACACTAAAAGGACTGAACCAGAGTTCAGGAAATGCCCTAGTTACATTTCATGCAAAGACAGCAGCAACAGAATCTATAAATATCATGGCATTGAGAATTCCCTGGCGGCCCAGTGGTTAAGACTCGGCACTTTCTCTGTGGTGACCTGGGTTCAATCCCTGGTTGGGGAACTAAGATCTGGTTTACAGAGCAGGAAAAATAAATAAATATTATGATACAGATGGATGAAGACCATTCTGCCTCAGCAAAACATGACCTCTCATTGCCAGACCCTGGCCATCTTGATGCCCTTGTAACATCAGTCTGTTCCTGAACAGAGAAATTAAGATGGGCAAACAATGGTTGTAAATTAGATAAACATTCAAGGCTATGGGAAACCCAAGATGGCCACGTGGTTCTTCCCAGCTCCCTGACAAATCTCATTTTTCAGTTTTTGCATTCCTTCACCCATCACAGTGCATTTTAAGATGACTCAAATGACGAATAGACATGGGTGGGGAGACAAAATCACAAAAGCAGTTTACCACCAATGTTTGACCTGTCAGGCCTGCAATCCTGGAAGAACCATCTGTGTTCCCAGAGGCCTCAGACCTCCCCACCCCGGACCTTCTGAGCACCTATTGCTGGACTTTATCTAACCACCACCCAGTATGGGTTATCAGTACGTTCTTGTTACTCTACACATGCTTTCCTAATGGGCTGAAGTCTTCCCTCGCCACAAGGCTAATGCCCTCACAATGGCAAGGAACCTGTTAGAAGATGTGGTTCCAACTTGGGGTCTACCTTCCATAGTCTTCAGGGACTGAGGCACCCACTTCACTGGGCAAATCGTACAAGCCTTAATGAAAACCTTGCAGACTCCTTGGAATTATCACTCTCCTTTTCACTTATCATCAGGCAAGGTAGAGAGAACTAATGGGATCCTCGAAAACCTCTAGACTGCCTAAACTACTGAACTCCCTTGGCCTAAGGTATTGCCTCTGGCCATGCCAACTGTTGCCAGTACCCTCTATGAAAACATACACTCACTCCACATGGAACAGTCACCAGTAGACCAATGTCCATTGCTCTACAACTTTCTGCTGATCCCTTGCTATCTAACGTTAATAGGACCAGCTACTATAAGTCTTTCACGTCTTATGCTATCATTAACAGGTTTAAGAAGCCCTCCCAGATCCCAACTCAAAGGATCCTGTTGGTCACAGACTGGAGCCTGCTGACTGGGTATTCTGAAAACATCATCAGAGGAAAACAGCCCTCAAGCCCCATGGGAAGGGACCTTACCAAGTGCTCCTGACCACTGACAAAGATGCAAAATGAGAAGGCACTGAGCCGTGGGTACACATCCCACAGCTAAGGAAAGCTCCGTCAGACATCCAGTCCTAAACAGACGCTGGAGACCTCTGAATCAAACTGATGAGGAAGAGAATAGCTGGCGTCAAGGTGGACTGCTTCTGTCCCAGACACCAGATCAAGACCATATGTTAACTAGAATGAAACCCTTCTTCTTTTTCTTTTTTTTACTATGGTTTTCACCTGGAAAGATGATGTTCTTACCCTTATCTCCCAGCCATTGCTGAGGAAAGTAAGCTTTCAGACCGCTGGATTTGTCATTAAATATTCCAATCTGGGGGCTTCCCTGGTAGCTCAGTGGTAAAGAATCTGCCTGCCAACGCAGGGCACACAGGTCCAATCCCTGATCCAGGAAGATCTCCACATGCCGCAGAGCAGCTAAGCCCATGGACCACAATTAATGAGCCTGGGCTCTAGAGTCCAGGAACCCCAACTACTGAAGTCCGCATGCCTAGAGCCTGTGCTCCGCAACAGGAAAAAATCACTGCAATGAAAAGCCCTTGCACTGCAACCAAGAGGAGCCCCAACTTGCGGCAACTAGAGAAAAGCCCACACAGCAACAAAGACCCCCCAGCACAGCCAAAAATAAATAAATAAATAAAAATTCCAATCTGAGACTTCCCTGGCAGTCCAGTGGTTAAGACTCTGTACTACCAATGCAAGGAACAGTGGGTTTGATCCCTGACCAGGGAACTAAGATCTCGCATACCACATTGCACAGTCAAAAACAAAAACAAAAAAATTCCAATCTATTCATGATGCTAGAGACCTCCTGGTCCTCCTTGTGACCAGCTTTTCCTTCTATTCTCAAGGTCACAGGAAACTACAACCAAACCCCCTGAAAGTTTCTTATGCAATTCAACTTTCACAGCCAGAACAACCTATACCTTGTTTTTCCCTTTCTCCCATCATAACCGTACATACTCAATTAGACACAATTAACTGGTAAATCTCACTGCACTTGCACCCCACATTCTCATGATAATCTAGATCAGATCTGCCCCCACTCACTAAGAGACCTCACCAACTGCACCTATCTTGGCAAGGTGTTTGGAGCAACACTTCATATTTCAGGCTGGGAGAATCTATTCCCAAATGTGCTGAAAACCTGACTGACATCTGGCTTGAATGGTAACTGCAGTAATCCCTGTGAATGAATCCATTAACAGTACCCCCCTAATGGAAATGGTCTGTGCCCCGATAGGGTCTGTCTTTGTCCATAATGGTTATCATTCTCCTTTAGCCTCTGAATGCCTAGACAGCCAGTGCACAGAGGGCAATGCCTCTTAGGTTACTAAACTGGGCTCCTAACTTTCCACAAGGGAACTAAGACACCTCATTGGTCAAGTCCCCTGGATTTACATCATGAAGTTAAAAAGAATGATAAGGATTTCATGACTCAGGATTCGTGTCCTTTGGCAAGGCCATCAGCCCAAGAAAGATCCTTAGATTTCTCTGGCCAGTTGTTCTTTTATAACAGAACAGCCCTTAATTAGGGGCTTACCTGGTAGCTCAGGCAGTAAAGAATTTGCCTGCAACGCAAGAGACCCAGTTCAATTCCTGGGTCAGGAAGATCCCCTGGAGAAGAGAATGGCAACCCATTCCAGTATTCTTGCCTCGAGAATTCCATGGACAGACCATGGGGTCGCAAAGAGTCAGGCACGACTGAGCGACTAACACACAGTCTTTGTTTATCTTTTAGCTGAGCAAGGAGTGTCTATGCTGTGGTCAACACCACCTGCTACACTGGATTACTCCTCCTGGGGAAGCTGAAACTCAACTACATAAGGTCACTGAGCAAGCCAGCTGGCGTAAGAAGGTAACTCCTTCAAGGGGAATTTTTTTTTCTTTTTTTTTTCTAAACCAGGGATTAAACCCTTGCTCACTGCACTGGCAGCACCAAGTCCTAACCAGCGCCCCACCAGGGAAGTTCCAGTGGGAACTCTCTTTCATGTATTTGATTTTGCCTGGTTTTAATCCTGGAGAGCATGGCTCCAAAGTGCACTCCAAACATTGCTAATTATCCTGCTTATTATAATCATAATAATCTCCTTAATGCACTGAATTAGGCAGCATATTAAAAAGCAGAGACATTACTTTGCCAACAGAGGTCTGGCAAAGTAATGGTTTGCTGCTGCTGCTGCTGCTAAGTCACTTCAGTCGTGTCGGACTCTGTGCGATCCCATAGATGGAAGCCCACCAGGCTCCCCCGTCCCTGGGATTCTCTAGGCAAGAACACTGGACTTCTAGTCAAATACATCGTTTTTCCAGTAGTCATGTATGGATGTGAGAGTTGGACCATAAAGAAAGCTGAGGGCCAAAGAACTGATGCTTTTGAACTCCGGTGTTGGAGAAGATTCTTGAGAGCCCCTTGGACTGCAAGGAGATCCAACCAGTCCATCCTAAGGGAAATCAGTCCTGAATATTCATTGGAAGGACTGATGCTAAAGCTGAAACTCCAATATTTTGGCCACCTGATGCAGAGAACTGACTCATTGAACAAGACCCTGATGGTGAGAAAGATTGAAGGCAGGAGGAGAAGGGGACGACAGAGGATGAGATAGTTGGATGGCATCACCAACTGGATGGACATGAGTTTGAGCAAGCTCTGGGAGTTGGTGATGGACAGGGAAGCCTGGTGTGTTGCAATCCATGAGCTCACAAAGAGGTGGACACGACTGAGCAACTAAACTGAATGCACTGTATTCTCTCAAAAGCTTTAAATGCATAATCACAGCCACTAATCATCAAGCAAAAGATCTCCCTATGACTAGAACATCCGAAAAATAACAAGAGAATAACCAACTCAGAGACTGTGAACCTGAAGCCAGCAAGGACCTGTGACTATCACAGGGGTTAACTATGAATAGTCTGCAAAAGAACCAAACTGAGAGAACCTCAGAGTAGCAGCTGAGAGTGGCGCTCATGCCTTAAGTTTTGATCACGTCTCTCAGTTAGACAGACTCTGACTGGGAGCGGGGAGGAGGGAAGAGAGAGAAGATTTGTTAAAAAGAATACCACAGATCCAAAAATCTGTACTTGGCCAAGCTACCAAATCGGGGCTTAATATCTAACCTAATAGAAGCTTCAACTTCCTCCAGAAATGCAGTCTTAATCGGTCAGTCACGAATTTTCTGGTCAGCACCAGTGAGGCAGTCTGTCACATGGGCTCTCTCCCCTCTCCATCCTTCAAAAGGAAAATGAGGTAACCCCCACCTAATAAGACCCTTTTCTCCCCAAAAGGAAACTAATATAATCTGAAATCATCCTGTTTATGACTTCCTTGTCCTGCCTTTAAATAACACTTTCCTTTCTATAGCTCTTTAGCGCTCCCCTCTACTTGCTAGATGGGATGTTGTCCAATTTATGATCATTTGGTAAAGCCAATTATATCGTTTAAATTTACAGCTGAACTTTTTTCTTTTTTTAACACCATGACAACTAGGAGCCTCACCTCAGCACTTTGTTGGGCCTCCGTGGGTCCGACATATTGTTCGCGGACATAGCGAGTCAGAAGTCGCGCCTCTTCCGCTGCGGGAATCGCAGCTTCCGGCAACTTCCGGCAGCTTCCGGCAGCTTCCGGCAGCTTCCAGCTTGGAAACACAGGATAGTTTTTAGAGTAACACTCTCAGCCCTCGCGCTTCCGTTCCTATCGACGGTTACCGGAACTCCCCCCAGCCAGGGGACAGAGAATTCGGAGAAGCCAAAAATGCTCCTAGAAGACCGGAAGTGGGGAAGGAAACTAGGAAGCTGGAGACAAGTTTCAGTGTTTCCAACACTATTTCCAAAGAGCCTAAATGTAGAACCCGGAAGTGAGAAGTAGGAAGTAGACTATGGAGGACAATAATAAGGTTACACCCTCCCAGGGCAAGGAATGCTTCCGTGCCGGCGCGGGTAAGGTGGCGAGGAAGGGGAAGCCGAGGGATGGCTTTCCCTGAGCCAAAACCGCGGGGCCCCGAGCTGCCGCAGAAACGGTTGAAGACGTTGGACTGCGGGCAGGGGGCGGTTCGAGCTGTGCGATTTAATGGTGAGCGCCTTGATCTTTCCGAGTCCTCCTCCCGCCTCCTAAGGTCGACGGCCCAGTAACCCCCCCTGGTATTCCCCAGTGGATGGCAATTACTGTCTGACTTGCGGCAGCGACAAGACCCTGAAGCTGTGGAACCCGCTGCGGGGGACGTTACTGCGGACGTACAGCGGCCACGGCTACGAGGTGCTGGATGCGGCTGGGTGAGCCGGGGGGCCAAGGCGGGATCGGGGCGCTGAGGCCAGGAACAGAAGTAGATGCTAAATATTCTGTGCTCTGCCTTCTAGCTCCTTTGATAACAGCAGTCTTTGCTCTGGAGGTGGGGACAAGGCGGTGGTGCTGTGGGATGTGGCGTCAGGGCAAGTCGTGCGGAAATTCCGGGGCCACGCGGGGGTGAGTGCAAGCAAGAAGGGGTCTCATTAAAGCAAATCTGATTAGCATGTGGGTGGTAACAGGGATCCGCTCCGCCCCCCCCCCCCCCCACGCAATTACAGCGCAAGGATCCTTCCCCATGGCCCCCACTTCATCAAGCCCCATCCTTGCAGTTCCCCCCAACTCTTTGATCTCCCTTACCCTTAACCTTTTTCCCTTGCTTTAACTTGCACTGGGAACCCTGCTTTTGTCCTCATCCTCTAAGCGGCAGTTCCTGTTTCACAGAAGGTGAACACAGTGCAGTTTAATGAAGAGGCCACAGTTATCCTGTCTGGTGAGTCCAGGGCCTTGGCAGGTGGGCCCAGGAGACTGCCTCCGCCCTCTAAACCTGATCCACCTTCATGCTGGCCTTACAGGCTCTATCGATTCCACCATCCGCTGCTGGGACTGTCGCTCTCGGAAACCTGAGCCAGTACAGACACTGGACGAAGCCAGAGATGGTATATCCAGCGTGAAGGTGTCAGACCATGAGGTCCTCGCAGGGTGAGTGGGACCAGGACCTTGTCGCTCGCCAGGTGCCACCGAGGTTCACAGTTGTCTCTGTATTTAGATTAAAAAATCTACTCTCCTCATTGTGCTCATAAGGCCCTGCATGGTCTGGTCTCTGTTGTGCTCTCAGCTTTTATGTGGTTGTTGTTCAGACACTAAGTCGTGTCCAACTCTTTTTGACCCCATGCACTGTAGCACTCCAGGCTTCCCTGTCCTTCACTATCTTCTGGAGTTTGCTCAAACTCGTGTCCATTGAGTCAGTGATGCCATCCAACTATCTCATTCTCTGTCGCACCCTTCTCTTGCCCTCAATCTTTCCCAGCATCAGTGTCTTTTCCAATGAGTCGGCTCTTGGCATCAGGTGGCCAAAGGATTGCAGCTAATTTCTGTTAAATATACCACACATGCTTCCACTCTGGGACCGACATGCAATTGCCCTTTCTCCACCTGGACTGTTCTATACTACTTGGAGTGTATCTGAGCACCTCCTACAGGTCCCATTTTTAGTCAGCATACAGCAGTGAACAAGATAGAAAAACAAGGAAAACCCCTGCCTACATAGATTTGACAGTCTAGCTGCAGGAGACAATTAAAAAAAAAAAATTCCCATGCAGGGCTGCCCAAGTGTTCCCACAACCTGAGGGAGTGCTGATCCCACCACTGGGGGTGTTTGGACTGCTTGGCCTGTCAGCCCACCCAGTTCCCACACATCCCCCCCTTGAACTGAACATGGTTGGCTCCTTTCTCAGCCTCAAGCCTCAATTCCAGTGTCACCTCCTGGGAGCTGATGCCCCTCAGTCCACGAGGTTCCACTTTGGCAGCAAGTGCTCCTGGCTTGGTAGCAGCTGTGTTCCAAGTCTCTGTACAGGGTCTGGCCCAGAGAGGGAGCTCAGTGGAAAGCAGAAACAGATGGAATGGGACTTGATTGGCCCTTGGGTCTGTGTCTTAAAGCCATTGCCTCAGAATTCCACTTTTTTTTTTTTTATATTTATTTTTAATTTACTTATTTGGCTGCATCGGGTCTTAGTTGCAGCATGTTGGATGTAGTTCTCTGACCAGGGATTGAACCCAGGCCCCCTGCATGGAGAACTCAGAGTCTTAGCCACTGGACCACCTAGGAAGACCCAGAATTCCACTCTTGAGTTCACGTCAGTGTGTTTTCCGTGGCCGATCCTAAGCATGACGTGGCAGTGAAGGGTACTGGGAAGGATAGGTGCTAGCCTTGCCCTCGGGCCCCTGGCCAGGTGAAGAGGATACAGGGACACCAAAGCTGGCACCCTGGACCTACAGGCCCCTGCAAGTGCTTCAGCTGCAGCCGCCCTGTCTTGCAGTTCCGTAGATGGCCGGGTGAGGCGCTATGACCTGAGGATGGGGCAGCTCTTCTCAGACTACGTGGGCAGTGAGTGTGGCTGGTGCTGGGGGGCAGGCAGGGAAGGTGGGGACAGCCCAGGGGACCCAGCCTGACATGCCTGCCCTCCCCTGCCCCCAGGCCCCATCACCTGCATCTGCTTCAGCCGGGATGGCCAGTGCACCCTGGTGTCCAGCCTAGACTCTACCTTGCGGCTTCTGGACAAGGACACAGGGGAGCTGCTGGGCGAGTGAGTCCTCAGGAGCGTGGGGCCCCTCCCCCACCCCCAGTGAAGCCCGCCCCTAACACCCGCTCTGACTCCACTCACCCCCAGGTACACGGGCCATAAGAACAAGGAGTATAAGCTGGACTGCTGCCTGAGCGAGCGCGATACACATGTGGTCAGCTGTTCTGAGGACGGGAAGGTGTTCTTCTGGGACCTGGTGGAAGTGAGCCTCCCCACCCCCACTCCACGCTGGGGTGCCTGCCTTGTCCTTACCTGAGTCACTCTCAGGCCTGAAGGGGGGGTGGTGTTCTGTTAGAACTGGGGGCTAGAAGGAATGAGAGAATGAAGAAAGAAGGGCAGTCCTGGCAAAGAGCACAGCACATGCCAAAGCTTGGAGGTGTGGCGCCCATGTATCGGTCAGGAAATGGAAGTGCTGTGGATGGCAGTGGTGGCAGCAGGATCCAGGTCAGGTGGGGCCACTGGGACTGACCCTCGGGGAGGGAGGGTGGTGATGGCATCTCACCCCAGGTGAGATGGGGCTGTAGTTGTTCAGGAAATCGGAGCCACGTCTGAGCATCCCTGTGATTTCCCCCCGTGAGCCCTGTGAGCTCTGTCCTGATGTGTCTCAGCCTGGTGGGGACGTCAGAATGGGAACTGACCAGCTAGACTTCATGGGGTCAGGGCTGGGGCTTGGCTACAGAAGCCCCTTAGAGGATGAAGGAACTGGAGGGCCCTGGAGAGTTGAGGAGCCAGCTCTCCCTTTGAGAACTCAGAAGGCACCAAGGTTTTGCCTACGTCTCGAGGGTCCAGTAGACTGGCAGTCATCCTGCAAGGGAGGGCACGTGAAAGGACATTTTGCAGGTGGAGAGAAGAACCCAATATGTTGAGACTTGACTGCAGGGTAATAAAAGGAGGGAGCATTGAGGCTCTCAGGTGGGCTGGTGGAGCCCAGATGGCAATCTCTGGGCACAGTCTAAAGGCAGAGCCAAGAGGATTTACTGACAAAAGGACTTGAGGTGTACGAGGAAGATCCAAGGTGTCTGACCTGAGCACCTGGAAGGACAACTGACTGATGGGCTCAGTTTGGGACTGATTAAGTTTGCAATGTCTGGGAAGCAATTAGAAGCATTATAATGGAAACCAGGGGAGAGGCGGCCAGGAGGAGGGAGACACACTGATGACCACTGCCCACCCCTCACTCCACAGGGTGCCCTGGCGCTGGCCCTGCCTGTAGGTCCTGGTGTGGTGCAATCGCTGACCTACCACCCCACAGAGCCCTGCCTGCTGACTGCCATGGGGGGCAGCATCCAGTGCTGGCGGGAGGAGACCTACGAGGCTGAAGGTGCCCCAGGCTGAAGCCAGGGGACCCACTGCCAAGGACAGAGACACAGCCTAAGGAGGACCGCTGAGATCATTTATTCTAGACATGCTGCTGACCAAGAAGTGGGGAGGGGCTGGGTCTGCAAACTAATAAATAGAGGAGGGGGGTGAGGCCTCCCTGGGGCTGCACCGTCCAGTGTTCAGTCCTCATTCTTCTCGGGCGTGAAGGCATCTACCTTCTGGGCAAAGGTTTCAGCCACAAGCAGCGGGAAGACCAAGGAGGCATCAGCATAGACCTATGGAGGGAACCCAGGTGGGCCAGAGGATCCACAGCTGCAGCCTAGGAGACCCTGTGCTCCAGCTGGCTGGCTGACCCTCACCTTGACAGGCTGTGCATCCATCCGGATCTTGCCCCATGAGACAGCTTCATCTGGCCGGGCGCCTGAGTCAGAGCCATCAAACTCCTGGGCAGTGTTGATGTAGACGGCATAGTCAGCGCCATTCCGCTGTGGGAGGGACAGGATGGGCTGGTCAGCCAGACAGACTCCAGGGCAGGATACTAGCTAAAGGCACAGGGATGTGTCCCAGATAAAGGAAGCCCTTGGTGGCCTTCACTCCAAGGGAAGGGCTCCATGTCAATAACTGGGCCAAGTGGGAGTGTCATGGGATGCTGGGCAGTGGGCGGCTTTGCTCCAGACTCACCTAGGTAGCAAGAGCCCACCCACATCTGCCACCAACTCTAGAGAAGACTTCCACACCTCTTCCCTCTCTATGGTCCCCACCCCAGTCCCACTGTTTGTTCCCCACACAGCAGCCAGAAGGTGCCTATGAGCACCTGAGTGGCCCTCAAGGCCTCGCACTTTGTGGCTGTCACCTCTGGCCTCACCTCCTCTCACTCTCCCCTTCACTGGCCTCCAAGATGTGCCTACATCAGGCACCTCAGAACCTTTGCACTGGCCAGTCCTGCCAGAAACTCATCTCACGCCCACTCCTTAAGTTAACCACATGGTTCATGGGAGCAGCCCCTGAAAAACCTCTGCTCACAGGTCACACTTCCCAGGAAGTGTTCCCTTTTCTGAATAGCATGCCTTTCTCCTGCCCTCTCATCGTCATCCCTGATTCTTCTTTGTAACCAATACTGCCACCTGATGTACATGTCACCTTGTCACTGGTTTGCTGTTCATCTCCCCACTAGAACATCAGTTCCAGGAGGGCAGGTATCTTGGCTTGTCTAGTCCACAATTGTTTCCCAGCACATGGCATGGGCCTAGTACACAGGCCTGTCTGCACAGCAGGCACGAGTACCACCCCCCACTAGGGGCCACACAGTCTGCATCCCTGCTCACCATGAGGTTGGCATTGGCGATGTGGTGCTTGACCATGCCACCACCCAGGATGATCATCCCCGTACGCTTGGCGAAGATGGCCTGTGTGTTGATGAGCTTGAGGTCTGGGGGAGAGGGCTGAGTCAGGCCACCGCAGGCCCAGGCAGCCCTCCTCCCTTGCTCCTCTGCAGCCCCAACATCTTACCCTCAACAATGTCCAGGACCAGACCTGGGTTCTTATAGGAGTGGAAGAAGATCATGTCACCCAGCGAGCCATCTGTGAGTGCCGGGCTCAACACAGGAATATGGTTCTAGGAAAGAGCAAGACAGGAGGGGGGCCGGATCTAAGCCCTGTAGGTGCAGCCTGCAGGTGTTTCCTCTCTGCCTGATTCTGGGCAGGGAGCTTAACTTCACTTGGGCCTGGCACATGAAGAATGGTAGTTCTTGTTTTTCTGATTGCTGGACCCCAGAGCCTCTGAGGAGCATGGGGCCTTCCAAGAGTCCCCATGGGAGCTGCTAAGTATTGCCCAACTGCTTCCCAGCAGTCTAGGAGTAGAGCCAGAATGCCAGATCCACAGTCAATAGCTGTGGGACCTCAGACAAACTGCCTAACTTCTCTGTTTCTGAGGCTCCTTATGTAGGAGCAGGGATGAGGAGACTAGTACCAACTACCCAGGTGGCTGTGAAAATGAAACAACACATGCCAAAGCCTGGCATTTTTGCCCCCGCCGGTCCGTCACCTTCTGGGCCCAGTAATACACGGACTCTGGGTTGTTTATCTCCTTGCCAAGCCGGGCGATCATCTTGGAAGGTGTCCACTTCACACCCTAGGAGGAGACATTGGCTTCAGGCAGCAGCGCCTCCCCTGACGCACCCTCCCCCAGCCCCAGGTTGCTCCAGCCTCACCTCTGTGTTCTGCTCCAGCACCATCTGGTCCAGAATGGGCATCAACCAGTCCTCAAACTTGCAGTAATTGTCATTGGGCACCAGCAAGTTTCCAATCCTGGGGACAGAAGGTGGATGGGCATCAGGGCCCAGGACCCTCAGCCTGCCTCCCTTACTCAGCACCGCTCAGCCCCCACCCACCCACCTGTTGATCCCGTTCTCACGTAGCTCCTTCCCCCTGAGGCTGAACTCGCCCAGGTATGTGGGCGCCAAGCACTTGATGAAATCCTCCTCCACACCCCCAGCTGTGGTCACCAAGACGTCCACCTGCAGCCACAAGGCAGTGAAGTTATCCCAAGCAGAACTCCTAACTCCCAACTCTCATCCATTGACCCCTGTGGGGAGCTCTGCTGCAAAACAAAACTGACCCATATCTTCCTGTCTCACTTAAATGACCAGTAACCTTATTGCCCATTAAGACCCAGAGAGCCCAAGGCCACACCCCCACCAGGTCCCACCATGTTGTGCTGCACGAGGTAACGGATAGTCTCACGGATGCCTGAACTGATGAGGTTGGATGTGTAGCCCAGAAAAATGGTGCAGCCGGTGAGTGGGCGTCGGCTCTGGGTCAAGTCTGCATGTTGGTCTTCATCCTCGGATAGCGGCTCGAGTTTCTTCTCTATCTAGGTAAGGGCAGAGTTGAATTAACCTCTGGCCCCAAATTCCACCCCAAGGACCCGCGGCGGGTTTTGGTGTCAGACTCCCCGCCCAGGCTCTGACCACTCAGGGACAGAGAAACACTTCTACCTGGTACAGGGGAAGGAACACCCCTGTGTAGGCTCCGCCCTGTTCACAGCCCAAGTCTCAGGTCACATGCTTAGGCTTTGCCCCTTTTCAGGAATCCGAGAGCATCACTTTTTCAGGCCCGACCCCTCTCCCCACCGGGAAAAGCAAACCCAAGCTCAGGTCCGGGCGGGTGTAAGGGTCCACCTCCAATTCCTGGCTCAAATGCACTCTCTAGCCCAGGCTCCGCCCCTCCCATAATACTTTCACCTGTTACCTATAACGCCCGCTCCCCGCCCCCGCCCCGCCCCAGAATCAGTCCCAACCACTCCCCAGCACAAAACTCCCGGGCCCCATACTCTCTCCCACTATTGGACGAAGAACACACCTCCCAGAGAAGTCCCGCCCCCAGCCACCGCAGGGTGCTACTGGAGGCCACGCCCCCTCAACCCAGGAAGCCTCACCCAGGCCTCACCATGGCGTTGACTTGCTGTACCGCGCGCCCGAAGTTGGTGGCTTGGAAACCAGTGGTGCTGAAAGCCTCTAGCAGTGCGCGATAGTCCACGCCACGGTTGAAGTCGTAGCCCCGCACCTGCGCGGTCTCGAACGGCAGTGCCGAACTGTGCTTCAGCACGGCGGCCAGTGCCGCCGCGGGCACCTCCCTCTCCTGGGGACCCTCCATTGTCCTGCAGCTGCACTCTCAAGTCAGAGCCGCCCCAGGCCAGCCCTCTGGCAGCCTCGAACTGCTCTAGGCCCCGGCACGCACTTCAGTAGGAGATTCAAGGCCTGGGGAAAACCTGGGGAGGGCCGGAAGATGTTTAATCACATGACCCGCTGCGCCCGGAATCAAGGGTGCGGCCATCTTGTCTTGTACAGTCCGTAATACGGAAGCCGCGGGGAGCCATTATTTATATTCCGTATGTTCCCAGCCGCCGATGAATGATTTTTACTTTTACTGCCGCCTGCTGGAAACCCACCGCGTTGCGTGGAGCGTACCGGTTCGTGTCTACCCTCTCAGAGAGAGAATGGTTTCTCAGACGTTGCCGTTAGACGGAATTCGAATCACCAGGAGGTATCAGACAGTTTCTGCCTCGGAGAGTCTCTCGTCAAATTGGAACAGTGATCGCTGTTCGTGTCTTGCAAGTCTCCTGAGCCTCCATATGCAGCATAACCCCTGGTCTTCTGTCTCTGGCAGCTGAGCTGCCATATCCTCTTTGAAGTCTTCCTTGACTTTCCTCTGGGTCAGGGATCTCCTGTGGGACCCAGGGCTGATATCTCTTTCCCTCTAGCGAGCCTGTGAGATGCTAGAGGGTAGGGGTCTATGATCTTATGGGTCCTCTTAACCATGCATAGGGTTTAGTCCAGTGAGACCCCTGTAATCACTCACTCTACAATTTATGGAGTCTGCACTATATACTGTGTGCTTCCCTGGTGGCTCAGTGGTAAAGAATTCATCTGCCAATGCAGGAGACACGGGTTTGACACCTGGGTCGGAAAGATGCCACATGCCTCCGAGCAACTAAGCCCATGTGCCACAATATTGAGCCTGGGAGCCACAACTACTGAAACCCACGTGCCCTAGAGCCCATGCTTTGCAAGAAGCCACCAAAATGAGAAGCCTCCACACCACAATGAAGAGTACCCAGAGACCGGGTAGCAATGAGGTAGAAATATTCCAGCACTGCCAAAAATAATAAATAATTTTTTAAAGAAAAACCCTCTTATTGTGGCTTCCCAGTAAGAGTAATACTCGGGCTCTTCCCTGTGGCCTAAGAAGGCACTGACTTGCCTACCCTCATCCCCTACCACTTGGCCGCACTCACTTTTCTCCAGCTCCACTAACCTGACTGTTCTAGAGCCCAATAAGCTCTTTGCTGACCAAGGGGCAATGCACTTGCTGCTCTCTCTGCCTGGAACACCTGCTTCCCCAGCTCCTCCTCCTCTGGGCCTCAATCCAAATGTCACCTCCTCCAAGAGGCCTGCCCTGACCACCTGCTCTTGCTCTTACCTTGCTTTTGTTTTTCACAGTGCAGGATATATTCTGTTTGCTGCTGTTCATCCCTCCCTGCCATCCAGCTCTGTGAAGGCAGGATCATGTCTGGTTTCACTGCTATTCTTTTCAGTCTGTGCAGTGCTGGGCACACATTGGGATCTCAGCAAAAATGGATGAAACACACACAAAGACGTCAAGGTGATCCATGAAGAATGAAGGAGGGATTGAAAAGGATTCAGAGAGGACAGTAGGTGCCAGACCAGGCAGGGCCCTGTGGGCTGTAGTAAGGAGGGTGGGTTTTATTCTCAGGGGCTGAGAAACCATAGGAGAGTTTTTAAAATGAAAAACTGATTTATTTTCTCCAATTTATAAAACTGTGGTAGAATACACATAACATGAAATTAACATTGTAACCTTTTTTTTTTTTTTTTTTTTAAGAAAGAAAGCTCTGTAGTCTGTCTCTTCTTTAAAAGATACTTATTTGACTGCACTGGGTCTTGCTTGCAACATGTTGTATCTTTAGTCATGGCAGGAGGGATCTAGTTCCCTGGGATTGAACCCAGGCCCCCTGCATTGGGAATGTGGAGTCTTAGCCACTGGACCACAGGGAAGTCCCCCACTGTAACCATGTTTAAGTCCACAGTTCAGAAGCATTAAGTACCTTTACATTGTTATACAACCATCACCTCCTTCATCTCAAGAACTCTTTCATCTTCCCAAACTGAAACTTTGTACCCATTAAACACAACTCCCCATCCCCCTTTTTCCTCAGCAACTGGCATTCTGCTTTCTGGGATTTGACTACTCCTACCTCACATAAGGGGAATCATGTATTAGCTGTCATTTTGTGACTGGCTTATCTCACTTAGCAGAATGTCCTCAAGTTTCATCCATGTTGTAATGTGATTTAACAGATCCCACTGACTTACTGGAGTAGAATGGGGTCAGGCTGTGCAGGGCAGGGGAGACCAGGCAACTGCACTGGTCCAGGCAAACTGAGATGGGGGGGCAGGACCCCAATGCTACCAACAGAGTGGGGAGAAGTGACCAGTCTGACAACCTAATTTGAAAGTTCATCTATAAACTGCACGGTGAGCTCTGTTCAATACTCTGTAATGACCTATATGGGAAGAGAATATTAAAAAAAAAAAAAAACTGGATATATGTTTATGTATAACTGATTCACTTTGCTGCGCAGAAACTGACCCAGCATTGTAAATCAACTATTCCAATAAAAAATTATTAATTAAAAACAAAGAAAGTTGTTCTGACGGCTCTTGATGAAGGATTAAATGTAGGAATACTGGAAGAAAGGAAGAAAGGAGTTAAAGATTGGAACCAGGGCAGTTGGGTGGATGGTGGTGAATTTGGGGGATGGAGGTTTGGGGTTGGGGGAGAGGATCCAGAGTCCAACTTTGGCCAGGTTAGGTGAGAGACAACTGAGAGGTGGGGGTGATGGACCGAGGAGGGAGGAGGGTCCTCATGCGGGTCAGAGGTCAGGGAAGGGGCTGGGACACAGGGGAAGCCATCAGTATAAGTGAGTGAATTGAGTCATCTGTGGATAAGGGCCCTGGGTCATGAGTATAGACAGACACAGGAGAGGCAGGGCTGCACCTGAACCAGGGTTCACGCTGTGCCTCCTCACGTCAGAGGAGGAGCCAGTTAGCAGGGGATCAAGCAGATCTGTGAGAGCCCGGGGCTCCTACACTCCCCCAGTAAAGGTGACACATGACAGAGCAGCCACTGGGCCTCCTGGGGCAGGGACCCCTTTGGCCTCAGCAGCTGCTGTTGCCGCTGGTGACATTTCACTCCGTGAATGTCCTGGCTTCAAAGTCTCTGCAGGCATTGTGGGGGGTTGGGGGGGTGTTGGAGAGGCTGGGCTGGGGGAGGGCTCCAGAGTGGGGCCGCAGGAGGAGGACCGAACAGCCAGGAGTCAGCCGGAGTCTTCAGTTGAGGTACATGGTCCTGATGGGTTGGGGAGCAGCCACCCCCATGCCTCAGGCACCAGGGACATAGGAGGAGGCAGGAGCTTGGGGTTTGGGGTGCAGCCTGCTGCCTGTGGCTCTGCTCACCCTCCCTCAGATGTCCAGCAAGGTGACCATTGGCAGTGACATTGGGCAAGCCCGCCGGGCCGTGGAGCAGCTGCGGATGGAGGCAGGCATTGACCGCGTGAAGGTGAGGACCAGGGTGAGGCGGGCGCATCTGAGAGAGCAGGGCAGGTGGACGGCCCAGCCCAGGTCGGGCTAACCGGGCTGGTCTGCAGGTATCCAAGGCAGCTACCGACCTGCTGCAGTTCTGCACAGAGCAGGCCAAGAGCGACCCCTTTCTCGTGGGCATCCCAGCCGCCACCAACCCCTTCAAGGAGAAGAAGCCCTGCGCCATCCTGTGAACCCTGCAGCCCGGACCGCCCAGGGGGCCTCAATAAAGATGAAGTGAGTGCTCCTCAGGGCATGGCTTGGCCAAGCTTCCGTGGTGGACTTTGGGTTTGTAGGGACCAGGTGTGGGGTGTGCCTGGCCCAGCCTCCCTCCTCGCCCACGCCAGGGTCACGGCCACAGAAGCACACCCTGGACCCTGAATAGAGGAGCATGCCCCTCCCTCACCTACCCCTTCCCTGACTGCCCCCCTCCCCACGGCCCAGGGGGTAGCATTAGCAGATGCCCGGTCCCTCTGCCCAAACACCCAGGGTTAGAGTCCCGATCTATGTATCAGTGCGTGTCACACACACACACACACACACACACAGAGTTCACACACGCAGGTACCATCATACAGACAAGTGCCACTTCTCAAGTGTCTCCCTCCCCCTCACAGAAAGCACAGGAGACGCAGTCTCGATCCCTGGGTTGGGAAGATCCCCTGAAGAAGGAAATGGCAACCCACTCCAGTATTCTTGCCTGGAAATCCCATAGACAGAGGAGCCCGGAGGGCTACAGTCCATGGGGTCACAAACAGTCGGACACGACTGAGCAACTAAACAACAACAGCAAACCGCATATACAGCCTGACTGGCCTCCCTGGGGACATTCGGGCACACAGGATCCCTGAAATGCACCCGGGCAGGCGCAGGCGCACCCAGAACCTGCCCCCCCGCCCGCCCCCCCCCCCCCCCCCCCCCCCGCCACAAACGCACACACAGCAGTGGCTGTCGTCCAGGCTTTCAGGCCCCATCTCACAGACACACACCCACCCCTGGTACCCTGGCCCCAAGCAGGGAGGGACAGAGCCCTCAGGTGACACCAGGCTCACACTCCAGGCCGGAGCACCAGTACAGCAGGTTTATTTCTTTGCTCTCAAGGCAGAGCCTGCATCCAAATCATAACAAAAACAGGGCCCGAGGGTGGGGACCAGCCCCCTTGGGTGGGCCGGAACACAAAGCTCACCTCCCCTGGCGTGGGGCCCAGCCCAGGGACCCCACATGGCCATGGCCAGGACCCCTTGTGCCATAGGCTTGTGGGGCAGGGCAGAGGCAGCACCAGCATGGGGGAAGGTCCCCGCCCCCGAGAACAGAGGTCATGGCCCCGCCTGCCGGTAGGCAGACCCACATCCACATCCACCTGCTCAGGCCTGCAGCCTCCAGACCTCCAGTGACAGGCCCCCAGAGGCAGCCACCACCAGGTTGCCCTCGGCACAAATCTGTGAGGACAGGGACAGGAGGAGTCAGGGGTGCTCTCGGTGGGCAGGGGCGGCGCGTGGGACAGGGCCTTACCCCATTCAGCACATTGTGATGGCTTCGAGTGCAGATGGTCCTTGGTGGGTCTGTGGGCACGTGTACCTGGTGAGGGGCAGTGGGCAAAGGTCATGGGACGTGTCCCCGACAGTTGAGGGTGGGTAGAGAAGAGGCACTGTCCTGGGCCCTCACCCGGATGGTCTTGTCGGTGGACGTGGTGTACAAGGCCCCCAGGGAGTGCTTGATCCCCGTGATCTGAGACCTGTGGCCCACATCAAAGGACTGGGGGAGGGAGGGACAGGTGACACTCAGGTGTGGCTCTCCCTAGGCCAGTGCCCCACTGCCCCCCAGGGGTTAAGAGGCGGGGAGGCAGCCCAGGGAGAGTCGGGCAGGGGCGAGGGCCTCGGCAGACCCGGACAAGCTGGAAGCAGCCACTGCGGTTGGCAAAGACGTGCAGTAGGCCCTGGTTATCGCCAGCCCAGAGCTGAGGTTCCTGGTAGGACATGCAGAGCAGGTAGGAGTCCAGCTGCAGGAGGGACGGAGATGGAGTGGCTCAGGCCAGTCCAGGCCACTCCACACAGCCCCGGCCCCCTGGGCCCCCGGGGGATGGCCCACCTGCAGCCGCTGCAGGACACTGTTGGCCCGGCGGTCAAACACCACGAGCGTGTGGTCCTCGCTGCCTGAGATGATGTGCCGGTCGTCTGCCAGCAGTGCCAGCACGGCGCTGGAGTGCAGCCGCCGGCTCTTCAGCAGGGCTGGGCCAACTTTGCAGGTGAGGGGCCAGGGAGGGAAGCAACATCAGAGCCCCCTTGGAGGCCCCCCTGGACCCCGGATCTCCATCCTCCGTGGCTTCCTCTGGGGGCCTTCCAGTCCATCACCCCATCCCACGTGGAGACAGGGCTTCCTCTGCCCCTAGTATCCGCACGCAGCAGTCACCCTGTGGCCCCCAGCACAACACAGGCCACTTGGAGTGGCCAGCCTCTGGTTGTGTGATTGTTACCCAAGTCAGACTGTGAGGACCAAGTGTTTCTTTTCCCAAAATGACCCTGGAGACCCCAGGCAGCCCTGCTCTCCCCACCTAGGCCCCAGGGCCCACCTCTGGGATCGTAGACGGTCACCTTCTTGTCATAGGTGCCGGTCACCAGGATATCTGGCCGGTAGGACAGGCACAGAACAGCTGCCTTGCCCCTGGGGACACACAGACCACAGAGCTGGGGAAGGGGCCGGACAGAGCACTGCCCACCCAGGCCCTCCTGCCCAGGTCCCCTCACACTTTATCTCGCCAAACTGCTGCCCGTCAGCCGCCATGTCCCAGAGCTTCACTGTGCTGTCCCAGGAACCGGAGCACACTCGGTGGTCCAGCGCTGCCAGTGACCACACCCAGCCCTGTGGGACCAGACCCATGTCCTGTGATCTTCCCCATTTCACAGAACCCAGAGTGAGTCAGCATGAGGAGAGATTAGAGCTCAGGTCTGCGGGTCTGACTTCAGAACCGAAAGACCTGCACGTTGTTGCTGTGGTTTACTTGCTAAATCATGTCCGACTCTTTGAAATCCCATGGACTGTAGCCTACCGGGCTTCTCTGTCCATGGAATTATCCAGGCAAGAATACTGAATGGATTGCCATTCTTTCTCCAGAGGAACTTCCAGACCCAGGGATCGAACTCATGGCTCCTGCATTGCAGGCAGATTCTTTACTGCTGAGCTACCAGGGAAGCCCAAAACATGTACACCCCCACCTAATAATGTTCCTAAATCAAGTACTGCAGAGCCTTAGCACCAGCACAGGTTGAGGCCACATGACAATGTGATTAAGAATAGGACCTCCACGGAAATTCTGTGGTGGTCCAATGTCTAAGGCTCCAATGCAGGAGGCCTGGGTTTGATCCCAGGTCAGGGAACTAGATTCCACGTATCTGTAAACCCGACATCTGAGCACCTACTCTATATGAGCCTGAGTGAAGCTCTTAATGCATAGTCACCTCATTCAACCTCATCCTAATTGACACTGGACAGAAGCAGTAAGTGAGGCCCAGAGAAGTCATATATGACTTTGACTTTACCCAAAGTCACACAAACAATAGCAGACCAAGATTGAAATCTATGAGGTCTGGAACTTTCCTGGGGGCACAGTGGATAGAAATCCACCTACGAATGCAAGGGACACAGGTTCAATTCCTGGTCTGGGAAGATTCCACATGTCAAGAAGCAACTAAACCCATGCACCACAACTACTGAAGCCCATGCGCCCTAAAGTCTCACACTGCAACTACTGAGCCCATGTGCTGCAATTACTAAATAAACCTGCTCTCACCTAGAGCCTGTGCCTCGCAACAAGAGAAGCCACCGCAGTGAGAAGCCTGAGCACTTCAACAAAGAGTAGCCCCGGCTCGCCACAACTAGAAGAAGCCAGAGTGCAGCAATGGAGACCCAGCATAACCAAAAAAATTAATAAAAATTAAAAAAAAATAAATCAATGAGCTCTGGTGCCAAAACCCATGCCCTCAGCCACAGTAGCCTGCCCAGGCCTCCTAGCTCCTACCTTTGCCTGATCTCCTATCCCCTCACCTTGTGAGTGCTGTTCTTCTGGGTCCCCAGGGTCTTGACCAGAACCCTGCTGGGCTCCACCCCCAGCTGCTGCAGGTCCCACAGGTTGACATTGCGATCTCGGGAGCCAGACAGGCAGAGTGTCCCACCCTGGGAGAGGAGTGAGGTGGTGTGGTAGGGGTCACCCTGGCCCCCCACTGCCAGGCCCTCCACCAACCCCTGTCTCACCTGAAGCAGCAGCACCGAGTCAATGGAAGCAAAGTGCCCATCGGCTAGGCAGAAGTACTCAGCCCTGCGCCCATCATCTGCCCAACGTGACAGGTGCTGCTCCAACTCAATGCAGGCCGTCGGCCAGTCAAAGTCCTCCTCTGTGGGATGCAATACCAGGGTCCCCAGTGGGCAGGAACCCTGCCACCCACTCCAGCTTTCCAAGCTCACCACTGGCTTCTGGGGAGCAGAAGACTTGGAGAGAATCCCACTTGGATCCCTTACCCCACCCAAGGAAGCCCAGGCTCTAGCTTTGGGACCACCAGCCCACCCACCTGCCATGCAGGTCTAAGGCTGCTCCTTACCGTTTCCAGATACTGGGTAACTGAAGCCCCAGGATCACCTTCCCAGGCCTCATTCTCCAACCTCAGGATGTTAAAGTCCTGCCTCACCCCTGGCTGTGGTCCAACCTCAGCTTCACCCTCCCTACCCCTTTGGCTGGGCACAAGAGTTAGGACTACATAACTAACCCTTCTTGTTTTGGCCACCTGAACCACTCATGGAAGTGTTCCCCAAAATCAGTATCCCAAACCTGGGACCCTTGTCAAGGAGCAGAACCCAAGCCCTTGACCCAAACATCTATATTTTAATCAAGCTGTTCAGTAAAGTCCCATCAATTCAAGACCAGCAGGCTGCATTATCCTCTAGGGACCAAAGACTTTGGTGGCAGAAGGAATGACCACCAGCCCTTGTCTGAGATCACAGGTTAGACCCTGAACTTGAGGATCTGTGACTGCTGGTATCAGAGATCCCAACCTCTAAACCATAGCTTAGGTTCAAGGGTTGTAGGCTCTGGACCTGTGTCCATGTCTCACCCTCACCTAGGCCAAGACTCTAGGGGTAAGGGACTTTTACATTACCAGTTGCTGCCTTAGCATCTACACCCAGAACCTGGGGATTCTTGGTCTTACTTTGAGCACCAAGCAGCCTGACAGCCTGAGACTTTAAGTCGCTGTAGCAACCCCCGGCCTGAGAATCATTGGATCTTGAGTTCAGGGACCCCAGTTATCCAGGTAGATTTCTATAGCCTCAGGATCCCAAGTATCTGCCTCATGGTTCACCCAGAGGTCAGGAGCTTTGGTACTACCAGTAACTACCTCAGCCACCCTGAACCAGGACAGCCAGGGAGTTTTCTCCAGTGGGTGTGCTCATGACACCCTAGACCCCTTCCCCCTCGCCCCAGGCCTGACTTGGGCAGGCGACCCCCGGGCGCGCGCACCTTCCACCACTGGGTAGGGAGCCCGTACGCGGCGCTGCGCGCGTAGCCTCCAGGTGACACGGTCACGCACGAGGTCGCGCAGCGCGTGGCAAACGCGTGGCAGGACATGGAGCACGAGGCGCGCGTCGAGGTAGGCGCAGATCTCGAGCAGCAGCTCCGGGGGTAGGCTCAGCAGGCCCGGAACTGCCACAGTCGGGCCCTTGGACGCGGCCCGCGGTTCCAGAGAGCCAAAGGACACCGTGGGCGCGGGCAAAGGAGGGGCGCGCGGGGGTGCCAGCCCGAGTTTTGGAGGACTGAGCACGCGGGCCACGTAAGCCTCGGCCTGCGCGTCGGGGTCAGGCTCCAGCTCCGGGTCCGAGTCATCGTCCCAGGCGTGGGGATCGTCGCGCGGCCCTGGAGGCAGCTCCATGGCGACCGGGTGGGCGCGGCTGGCCCTGCTCTGTCAGACTCAGAGCCCGCGTCCTGTCTCCTAGGCAGCACGAGGGCACTTCCGGCGCTGCCTGATGACGTTAGGCGCCAGCCGGAACCAAGCAACCCGCGTGGAAACTGGCCGCGTGCTGGATGCGGGGTCCTCGGAAAGGTCTAGTTCTTAAGCTGCGTCGACCTTGGACTGGAAAAATCCCGATTTCTGGTTCCTGCGTTTATTAAACTAGAATGTCTGATGTTGCTGATGCAAAGGGCCATTGGACTCTGGTTTGAAAAACACGGCCCTAAAGCACTTCTCACAGACACGGAACCTAAGAAATAAATTTCTTTTCCTGGTTCGAAGTCTAGGCATGCCAGTGATTCCTGTCTTTTCTTAGCGACCCAGAAACACACTGCAGAGCCCTCGGTGAAAGTTAAACAAATTCTAAGCAGCACTAGCCCGTTCCCTCTTCTGATATCCACGTGGCTCTTTGCTCAATCACCTTAGCAGAGTACCCTAAGTACCCAGAGTACTGTAAGACCGGTCATTTTCCAAAACGTACTTTCTCCCCTCCCTCCACTGTATTTTTCTCTATGGGACATACCACTGTTTCACTGGTTAGCTTTATTTTTTCTCACTAAAATGCACACACTTAAATGAAAATTGGTTGTGTCAGCATTTAAAAATTTCTTCCAGGTTGATGCAGGTGATCGTTGGGTTGTACAGAGGTTGCAAGATTTTATCCTGAGGCCTCTGCATACCCAGATAAGAGATTTTTTATTTGCCTTTAACTGTTGTGCATGTTTTCCTGGGTCCCACGGCCTTGACGTTGGGCTGAGCATTATACAAATCCAGAGTTGTGAAACCAGCCCAAGAGTGCTGCAAGGTCTTGCTCTTTGCCACTCAGTTTAGTCTTTAGCCCATGGTGATTTTGAATCTGTGCTGTAGTGAGCTCCCAGACTGCAATTATGTCCCAGAGACGGTGTTGCATGTGCTATATTACCACATTTAATGTTTACTCTTACTTCCCCACTCCTCCAGTTATTTCCTGACCTGATTCCTGTACATCCCATTTCTAAAACTTTCCAGGCCCCCCTCTACATCTCTTCTCTACTGCCAAAACCCAAGGACACAAGAGGCCAGATGGAGACCAAGGGTTTCACAAGAAACTGATCTTTACTCAACAAAGTTCTACACAAGTGGAATCTCACGCCACCTTGGCGCCAGTCCCCAGCACAGCACAGTAACAAATGGACAGACCCTGGAGCCCGCAGGAAGAAAAGGATGAGGGGAAGGGGGGATGTGGGAACGAGAGGGACTGCAGATCGAGGCCAGTCAGGGTCTGCAGCCCTAGGCAAGGGAAAAAGGTTGAGAAGCTGAAACTTCATTGTGCAAAAATCAACCAAAATAAATTAAAAAATTAAATAGTCTTCTTAAAAAAAAAAAAAAAAAGAGAAGAACTAGAACCAGGCCCCCCATCTTGGATGGAGAAGGGGTTACCAATCCCATCAGGCAGCCAATCCACACACCCCAAGACCCAGCAGAGGATTCTCCAAAGCACTGGAATTACCAGAAAATTAAATGATTATTTTTTTTTTCTTTTCTTTTTCTACAAATGGCTTCCAGAGACCTGCTGGAGTTTCACAGCGGGGAACCAGCTGGGTTTATGGAATGTGCACCAGTGCCCCTCTGGCAGGGCCCCAGAGGGATGGATGGAGCAGGCCCCAGGACGCAGGAATCCAGTCAACCCCCACCCCAGCAAATCGCAAATTGCAAAGAGGCCCCCAAAGAAATAGAAAGCAGGGAAAAGAGAAAAGAAAACCCCAGTAAGGGGGCTGCAAGGCTTGGTTTCAGTTTCTAGGCCAAATGGGAAGTAACCACCCCTCCACCTTAGGGGAGTCTCTCCCACTGTGAAGGAATCCCCAAACAATCCCACAAGTTTCACTGTCCTAGTCTGGTGGGGTCTTAGGACTTGCTGGAACTGTGATCAGGAAGTCCCAGGGCCAGAGGTGGGTAAGGGAGTATACCGCCCTTCCCTTCCTCCAAGTTTTCAGTTTCTTTCTGGCTGGCAAAACCTAAACCTTTGTCTTCTGTCACCATCAATTAAATGCCCTAGCCTGGCCCTTGTGTTAAAAGTCAGGCCTGAAAGAGTGCTCTTGGAAGCAGAGAAATGAACTGCCTTTGAAACGGACTTGCTTATAGCAGCTCTGGCTGCTCCCAGCTCTCTTCAGTGGAAAAGGTTCCATCCAGCCCAGCATCTCCGTAAGTCACTGGGGCTCAGGGGAGGGAGAAAAAATGTGACCTCTGGCCAGCCCTGGCCACTTTGGTGGTCCCAACTTTTCTGGCTGGGATGGGAGAAGGAAGGGGGACACACTGGCTGAGGCTGCCACAGAGCTGGCAAGAAGTGTGCAGAGCAGGTCCAAAGCGTGCGCGTGCTGACTGAGTGGCCCCAAGGTGGCCATCCTCTTCCCCTCACCCCCACCCCAGGGTCCCAGTGGAGGTCCCCAACCCACCCAGCCCTCCCTAATCACTGCCAATTCCGGCAAAACAGCAGAAGCTTCTTAAACTCTAGATGCAGGTTACACGGAAGGCCTTACGAGTTAACTCAGGGGTTCACTAATTCTACTGTCTCCATGCAGTCGGGGAAATGGTGGGGCGGCTGGCCCAGCCTGGCTGGCGACAGCACCCGCACATGCGTGTAGCCATGTGTGTACATGTGAGTGTACGTGTCTCTACAAGGACCCCCCTCCCCGCCTGCTTTTCCCTTGCCTCATCCTCAGCCGGATTTGGTCGGCCGTGTTGATGCCTCCCTCCCACGTGGCTGGCCCAAGTAGGCTGCCTGAGGTGACCCCAATTAGAGCAAGGGGTCCTTGCTGCTAAGAAGTCCCACCCCCCTCCCGTTTCTAGGATGAGCGTGGAGGCCCCACCCACCTGCCCACCCTCTGACCAACCTCCGGCCAGCCAAAGCAGGTAGATGGACAGGGAAGGCGTCTGGATTTGGGTCCCGCTAACTCCTCCCTAACCCCCCTCGACCAGGGCACAGCGACTTCTGGACGCAGCACGCTCCCCAGCAACCCCTCTGACAACGACGCAGACAGAAACCTGTGGGGAGAGGAGGGCGTTAGGGCCTGTGCCATCAGGGCTCCTGTGACAGCGCCAGCCCTCTGTGAACACAGGCCCCACACCTGGCAGTCGCGATGCTCGTCTAGACCCCGTAGAAGGCTGCTAGCCTCTCCTTCAGCAGTGGCGGGAACTGCTCCGAGAACTGCTGCCAGTTTTCCTCCCCGACTTGGTCTTTGAAGCCATGGAGGATCTGCAGTGAGGGAGGTGTGGTGAGGGGTGCCCCGGAGCAGGGCAAGAGGAGGGTGATCTCAGTCTCTCCCCACCCGCCACCTCCCAAGACTAGATTAGGGCCCAGCTGGGGGGCCTCACCTTATAAAACATGTCCCGAAGGTCATCCTTCGGGCTCACCCAGGAGGCTACAGCATCGCAGAAGAAAATAAAGTCCTGAAACGTGACGGATCCCGTGTGAGGGTCCGTCCAAGCCCAGTCCCAGCGCCTTCCCTCCGAGCCCAGCTGCCCCAACCTGCACGACGCCCCCAGGATTGACGCCTATCATCATGCAGATCCCACGGAAGGCCGAGTCCTTCTCCTCGTTGTCCCTGATGTTCCTGAGGGACGTGCACCTGGTTTGGTGGAGTGGGGGGGGGGGGGAGGGGGGAGGTAAGCGGTGGGGAATCAGCCCCTGGGGCTGGGGCACCGTGGACATCTATGGGGGACACTGGGGAGCGGCGGCAGGTCAGTGGGTGGTGGGGCTGGGCTGGGGGAAACAGGAGGTCAGGGCTCAGTGGGGCTGGATTGTGTATCCATGGGTGGGCAGGGCAGGGCTGGATGGGTACTGGTGAGGGATGGGGTGGGGCCCCACCCGGGTGGGCACACACCAAGGCCGGATGAACTGCTGCAGCATGGGGGCCACCTCCTGCGGGCACACGTAGCCCAGGCGGCCGATGGTGATGGCTGGAATGGCAGAGGGACTCGTCAGGCGACCTGCAACCCCGAGCGGCCCGGGTACGTGGCGGGGCCTCCAGCACGAGGCGCCAGCCCCACCCCACGGGCCCCAAGGGAACAGCTCCTGCCAGCTGTTTGGGTCCCCAAGCTTGGCCCAGTCAGGGTCTCCTCCCCATCCAACTTGGGTCTCTCCCAGGTCTCCCCTTAGGCCAACATCCTTCCCAGGCCTCCACCCACTGCCCTATTCCCATTACCCTCCCTGGGTCTTTCCCAAGATCTCTTTGTCAGCTACTGACTGGGAAGCCCCACCCCCGGGAGGCTGCCAGTGGCTCAGGCCTGCTGCCCACCTGTGTTTTCCAGCAGTGTCTTGGGTGTGTTGGGCCGGTTGATGATCTCCACCAGATTGTTGAGGACCATCTGCACATAGGGCTGCATCTCTGCCCCTAGGGAACAGAAGAATCAGAGCCCTGCGTGGCCCACAGCACCCACACCGACCCTAGTCGCATCCAGACACTGGCTAACCAGTGAGTGAGCAAAAAGCCATCTCTAGATGTCTGCAGTCCAGGATCCGTGGCCAACCAGAGACAGACCTGCACCCACCCAACACCAGAAGCCTCCCTGGAGTCACTGCTGGACACCAGGGTGAGACTACACCACCCCATCTCCCTATGGGGTAGGCAGGGCCAGGGGAACCTTCAGAGAAAGTCTCCCAACGGATCCCAGTGGGGCTTTCAGTCAGTTGCTTGTAGAGGAAGGAGGTGATGATGAGTCCAATAAGAACAGGCCTCCTGTCCCTGTGCCTCTTTGGAGAAGCCAGTTACACATGGTCTTTCAGCCATCTGTCCCCATCTCAGATGAAAATGTTCAGAGGTGTCCCCTCATCCCTGGCCAATCAGCACCTGCCTCAAGGAGCACCAGGGCCCTCAAGAGCAGTGGTCCCCAGCCTTTTTGGAAACCAGGGACTGGTTTCGTGGAAGATAATTCTTCCACAGACTGGGGTGGGATGGTTTCAGGATGATTCAAGCACGTTACATTTACTGTGCACTTTACTTCTGTTATTATTACAGCAGCTCCACCTCAGGTCATCAGGCATTAGATGCCAGAAGCTGGGGACCCCTGCTCTAGAGGGAACCTGTTGATCAGGGTTCCCTGCCACCAGGCTGGGAACAAGCCAACGGGAAGGGAAAGGGCCTGCCCACCTATGGGCACTTACCCATCTGCATGCAGATCTCACCAATGGCCCAGGTGGCATTGTTGCAGACAGAGATGAACTCGGGGTTCAGGTTGGTGCCCAGGATGGGCATGAACTCAGCTGGTGGGGAGAAAGAGGGGTGCTAAGCAGAGGGGCCAGCCAGGGTGAAGCCTCCGGAAACCCGAGGGGCAGGCCCCATCAGACAGTACGAATACATCCCAGTTCGGTCACAGTACTCCCAGGTTGTCATCTCCATCACTTGAGGCCAGGGCTGGGGTCATAGGGTGGGGACGCAATGGGTGTCGTACCGATACAGGGCTTGACATGGATGAAGCAGGCTTTGGTGAGGTCTCCCAGGAGGGCGAAGGAGCTCTGCCGGACCTCAGGCATCGAGTCCTGGGGGTCAGAGGAGGGTCAGTGTGGCAGGGCTCCCCTTCCCCCAACCAGCTAGCGGCACAGTTCTTAGAGCATGAGCTGATCCTGCCTCTTCCTAGCACCAAGGCTGCAGGCCCATCTGAAGATCCAGGACTCAGGGGCACATGAATGAGTGCCCTGCGCAGGATACCACTTAGAACTGCCGCCCATACTGATATGCTGGGGGTGGGGAAGTGATGTTGGAGAAGCTTCTGCTTTCACATTTCCTATTTTCTACTTTTTAATTTCCTATTCTGTTGACTTTTTCAATGAGATTTTACTCATGTCTCATTTGAATCACTTTCTAAAATAATCACCAGCTCTTTTAACAAGTCCCTTCTCTTTAATATCCTCGGGGCATAACTAAGGCCCTAAGTCCACCCCAGGGAGCCCACAAAGGCTGCTGGGGGTCACCACTGTCCACTGAGAGGCCCGCGAGGGGTCCACCCACCTGCATGCACTGAAACAGCAGTGTCATGATGTTGCTACGGGCGACCAGCTGCTCCACGTGTCCACCCAGGCCCTCAGCCAGGCCACTAAGTAGGTCTAGTGCCACAATCATGAAGTCCTTGTCAGGGGCCTCATACTGCTCAGGGTGCTGGGTGTACATCTGGGCACAGAAGGGGGAGGACAGGGAGAGGGGAGTGAGCTCAGGCTGGGGCAGCAGCAGAGGGATGGATGGAGAGGTGATGGCGGTGGGCTGCTCACCATGGCCTGGGCCAGCGTCTTCTGCACCAGGGTGACGCAGCGCTGGTAGACCGGCTCACAGTAGGGCAGGAAGCCGCTCTGCAGGGCAGTGGCCACTGATGACAGGCACTGGCAGAGAGAAGGGCAGGAGAGG
The DNA here is from genome assembly GCF_029378745.1 of Bos indicus. Taxonomy (NCBI): domain Eukaryota; kingdom Metazoa; phylum Chordata; class Mammalia; order Artiodactyla; family Bovidae; genus Bos; species Bos indicus. The sequence continues at coordinate 12,542,932 of NC_091766.1, read as the reverse complement.
TGAGCTTAGGAGAGTGGAACAGGGCCACGGGAGAGGGCCTGAAGCTGACTCACCTCCAGCAGGGGGAAGAGGTCCTTGTCTTCATCTTTGAGCTCGTTCCACTTCTGAATCAGTGGAGGCATCAGCTTCTGGATGTATTCCTGGAGAGGGAGCAGCAAGTTGGGGATCCCTGGATGCAGGTGGCAGCCTGGGAACCAACATGACTCCCTCTGACTCAAGAGGCGCTCATTGTTTGAACCATGAGGCCTAGGCGCTTTCCTTTGGCTCCTGGGGTCCTTGCCAAGTAGCCAGACCTCCAGGCCCTTCTAGTTCACTCCCTTCTCACCCATCCTGAGCCCCACCCGAGTTGATGCTTCCTGCTTCCCGTGGGCCCCTGAGCTCCCCCCGCCCAGCACTTACCACGCTGTCTCATAACTGTCTGTCTCCCCTACTAGACTGAGAGCAGGGCGAGGGCAGGGGCCGGGTCTGTCTGCCTGCCTGTCGAGGTCATGGCCACGTCCCTGGCGTGCGACAAGGGTCGCCACCAGGTCACTGGATGCCGGGGAGGGGGACAGGGGGGATCAGGAGGAGGGAGCTGCTGTGGGGTCTCACCGGCTGGTTGAGGTGGTGGCCCACAGAGTCAGCCAGGGTGCCGATGGCATCATAGAGGATGAGCAGATTCTTGTGCTGGTACTTGCCGAAGGCGAAGACGAGGGTGTCTAGGATGTAGCTGAGGTAAGGCACCAGCTCCGTGCAGGCCTCCTCCTCCAAGGTGGCAAAGGCACTGGAAGGGGCAGAAGTGTTCAGTGGGCCGCCACCGGTGGGCTCTGGGTGGGGTTCAGGAAGGGGACACTCGGGATCAGCCAGTACGAATACGGTGAGAAATCAGCGCACTGTCAGGAGTCATAAGTATCATCACTTCCCGGAGGGCAGCCAGTGGGGCAGGTGAGGTGAGGTCTGTGGGGCCAGGGGTCGAGGGTCACCTGCAGGCCGCCTCCTGTACCCTCTTGTTGCCATCCAGGATTCGCTTGAGCAGCTCCGTCATCAGAGGCTTCAGGTGCATGTCGGGGGGCTGGCTAACCACCCAGTGGGCATAGCGGCTCAGGGTCCAGCAGGCGATGGAACGGACCAGGGCCTTCTTGTCCGACAGGCACTGGATGAGGTGCGGGATCAGCTCAGGCAGGTAGGGCACCATGCCCTGCATGCAGCCTGAAAGGACCGGGCACAGACGCGAGGCTGAGCCAACTGGGCCAGGCCACATCCACCCTTATGGGCAGAGGAGAAAACTGAGGCATGGAGGTTAATAACTGTCTCAGAGGCACAGAGTCAGTGAAAGGCAAGGTGGGGATGGGAAATGGCATCAGACTTCCCTGGTGGTCCAGTGGATAAGAATCTGCTTGCCAATGCAGAAGATGCAGGTTTGATCCGTGGTCTGACAAGATCCCACATGTCTCGTGGAGCAACTAAGCCCACGTGCCACAACTACTGAAGCCCACGCACCCTAGAGCCTGTTCAGTTCAGTTCAGTCGTTCAGTCGTGTCCAACTCTGCAACCCCATGAATCACAGCACGCCAGGCCTCCCTGTCCATCACCAACTCCCGGAGTTCACTCAGACTCACGTCCATCGAGTTGGTGATGCCATCCAGCCGTCTCATCCTCTGTCGTCCCCTTCTCCTCCTGCCCCCAATCCCTCCCAGCATCAGAGTCTTTTCCAATGAGTCAACTCTTCACGTGAGGTGGCCAAAGTACTGGAGCCCACAACAAAAGAAGCCACCTCAATGAGAGGCCCCTGCTTCAACGAGTAGACTCTGCTTGCAACAACTACAGAAAGCCTTCGCAGCAACAAAGACCCAGCAGCCAAAATACATAAATAAATACTTTCCTTTCCATCAGCTCTACCCCATCCCAGGGCTTGTGCTGTCATCTGGTTACTCTATGTGCTCAGTCGTGTTCAATTCCTAGCGACCCCATGGATTGTAGCCTACCAGGCTCCTCTGTCCATTGGATTCTCTAGGCAAGAATACTGTACTGGGTAGTCATTTCTTCCTTAAGAGGATCTTCCCAACCCAGGGATCAAACCCACGTCTCTTCCATCTCCTGCACTGGCAGGTGGATTCTCTACCACTGGGACACTTGGGAAGCTACCTGGTCACTAGTTCATAGATGGCTGGGCTGCAGAGTTAACTCAGCCTTTATGGGCAGCAGCAACCCAAGTGGACAGAAAGCACCTTTCTTTTGAAACCTTTCTTAGATGTCTGTGACTTTTTCCCCCTACTTTTCATCTTCCCTTTCTAAAAAAAAACTCTGAATGTGTCTGTCTCTTTTTTCACTGCAGATCACAAGTAACAGCATACCCCTTGATCATCCCAGCCCTGAGATCTATTTTTACCAGTTCAGGGTCAATTCCTTGAGATCTTTCCCATTAAAATGAAGAACACTTCACATGTTACAGCAGACCTGGGTGCTGAGGTAGTCGTGTGTGTCTCCTATCACAGATCTGGAAAGCCCTCTGGCAATTCACCCTGTGCACACCATCAGGACAAAGGGAGCCAGAAAAGTGAAGGAAACACCAACTCTGCACACTTCTGATCCTGGCAGGCCAGCCTCGCAGTCAGAGCAGGTTTGAGGCCTAGCTTCATCCCAGGTGACAAGAGAAGTGGTGTAATTCTCTTTGCAGCTGAGTTTCAAGAAACCTACCTCCTCAGGTGGTGCGAAGCCCACAGGACAGGGCTGCCTGTTATTACCGTTGCTGGAATTATGCTTAAGACCTCATGGAACTGCCTTTCTTTGAGAATTAAGGAGAGGACTTGCATTTGGGGGTCCCTTTCAGGCCTTTTGGCTGAGGTGGTTGTTGTTTAGTCACTAAGTCTTGTCCGACTCTTTGCGACCCCATGGACTATAGCCCGCCAGGCTCCTCTGTCCATAGCATTTCCCAGGCAAGAATACTGGAGTGAGTTGCCATTCCCCCCTCCAAGGGATCTTCCCAACCCATGGATCGTGCCTGCGTATCCAGCATTGACAGGTGGATTATTTACCACTGAGCCACCTAGGAAGCCTATTCTTGGGCTGAGGGAAAGATTCAAATCCCTGAGCTGCTTGGAGTGGGGTGAGCAGGCCGCTGGAGAGAACCTGGGGATAGCCTCGCCCCCACCAGCCCTCCCTGAGCCAGCCCCATCTCACACCAGCATGAGGCTCAGAGGTCACACGCAGTCAGGCTGGAGGGTCACTTACCCTCAGCAATGGCACCCAGCACCAGGATGCCTGACTCCTTGACCACCCACTCGGGGTGGAAGAGGAGGTCCTTGAGCAGGGGGAGCAAGTGGGGCAGCAGTTCCTCCCGGAAGACGTTGGCCAGGACATCCAGTGCAGCCGCCGAGCACTTCCCTGGGGCGGGAGAGGAAATCGGGGAGGGGGGTGGGGCTCAGGGAGGCACATGGGGCAGGCCACCAGCCCTCCTTTCTGTAACCCCTGGGATCCGAGGTCGTGATTTGAATCTTTGTGATTTGCTCTGCATAGGCTCCCTCCCTCTGAGAGGGAGCCCAGGGCCTGCTGTCCCCTACTCCCCACTTCATACCACAGGCCAGGCCACTCACTCAGATTCCAGTCGGACAAAGCGTCGTCGTCATCATCGTCCTCCGCGTCCTCTGAGCCATCAGGCCGCTCAGCCTCATGGGGCAGCGTCACCGTGCGAGACTTGTGGAAACGTGGCTTGATGTCCTGTTCACTGTCAGGGACAGCCTCATCCTCCTCAACATCCCCCTGTGGAATCAGGCAGATGGCTGAGACCCCCAGAGGCCCCCAGAACCCCAGCCTTCCTTCACCCTGCCCGTGACTGGTAGTCAGCCCTAGCTAACCTTCAGCAGGATGATGTCGATTTCTGAGTACTTCATCCCTTTTACCAGAATGGGGATCAGCCTGTTGGGAGAGAGGCTGTTAATCAGGATGCAGGGGCCCTAGAGACAGCTTACAGCCTGGGGAAGAGGAAGTGGAGAGGAGTTGCAAGCAGGAGCATCAAGGCGCCGATGGGTAGACCATACATGCTGATTCCATTTGTCCTGCATCCATTAACTTCCCTTAGTGGGCACTATTCCCAACAGAGTCTCAGCCACTGTGACTGAGTCAGAGCTGACACTACTCCTAGCTCCACAGGAATGTTCTTGATCCAGACCCCTGGCCACTCAGTGAATTCCAGGCCCCCACACATGCTGAGAAGCTTGGAATAGGGTCTGACCCCTTGATGTTTAGTTGCTAAATCCTGTCCAACTCTTTTGCAACCCCACAGATTGTAGCCCACCAGGCTCCTCTGTTCATGGGATTCTCCAGGGAAAAACACTAGACTGGGTTGCCATTTCCTTCTCCAGGGAATCTTCCTGACCCAGGGATCACACCTGTGTCTCCTGCATTGGTAGGCTTGTTCTTTACCACTGAGCCACCAGGGAAGCCTGATTCCTAACATGCCATAAAGCAGTGACACACGGCCCTGCCCTGTCACCAGGGACTTCCTGGCATGGGGCCAGGTTGGGGAGCTAACAGGCAGGGCAGCCTCCCCAACTCCACTGGAACCCATGCACCTCAGGATCAGAGATTTTGACTAGAGTCTTCACTGAGCTGGGGACAGACAAGTGATTCAAGTTGATCAAAGAGGATCAGCCCTAGAACTTTTACAGAGACACTGTAAAAGAGTAATGTAAAGAGAGACTGTCTTTACTCTGAGGTTCCCAAGCTAGAAGGCTGCAGAAAGTACTACCATGAGGGCAGGCTGTGCCTGAGAACAAAGTAGACACAGAGGAAGTAGATCTGAGCCCAGACGGGCTGCCGTTCACATCCTTTGAGCACCTGGATCCAGCTATGCCTGAAGCCTCTGTTGCCTTTTTTTCCCCTTTGGCTGTGCCAGGTTTTAGTTGGGGCACACAGGATCTTCACTGTGACATGAGGGGTTTTTAGCTGAGGCATGTGGGATCTAGTTCCCTGACTAGGGACCTAAACGTGGGCCTCCTGCATTGGGAGCAAGGAATTTTAACCACTGGACCACCAGGGAAGTCCCTCTGTTGATTTCATCTTTTCCACCTATAACTTAACATAATTTTTAATCCATTAAAGCTACATACCTACCATTTGCAAAATAAACGCACACAGGAATAAAAGCAAACCAAGACAGTTGATTGGGATGGGCTAGCACAGAAGGGAAGGCAGAGGGGTGGAGTCTGGGGTGGACAGAGGGCAGGAGCAGCACTCACTGGACCAAGTGGGAGGCCAAGACTTCCTTGCAGATGGGCTGCTCGGCCAGCGTCAGCCAGAACTCACAGGCCTCAAGGGCCACGTTCTCATCGTGGTCCTGGGTCCTCTGCAGCATGTACTGGGGTGGGGTAGGAGAAAGACTAAGGCCAGGCCTGGTGAGGGGTGGCTCCCCACGAGCCTCCCACCCCACAGCACTGCCATGGGCTGGCCCTGGCCAGGTGTACCTGGATGATGCTATGCATGTGGGGGATGAGCCTGTCAATCCGCACTTCCAGCAGCATCACTAGTGCACGGCACACATTCTTCCGCACCTCAGGGTCATCGTCCACAGCCAGGGCAAACAAATGCTGCAGGGGATCCGGGGTCAGCTGCCGCTGGGCCCTCAGCCCTCTCCCTACACTCCCCAGCCCATGGCCTACCTCAATGAAGGTGTCAATGTTGTCCATCAGCGCCTGGGCCCGGTCCATGATGAACTGATTCACACAGGCGATGGCATGGGACCTGGCAGGGAGTGGGTCAGCACATGGGTCACCCCCAATCCCACCCATCCTTCCCCCTCCCAACCCCCTGAAGACCCCCACCCACCGGATCTTGGGGCTACAGTGCTTGAAGAACTGGAGGAACTTGGGGATCATGATGTTGAGGGGCCTGTTGAGGGCATCGCTGTCCAGCAGTTCAGACGAGTCCTCACAGATTTTCTGCAGGGCTCCGAAGGCTCCCTGAGTGGAGAGCAGCAGACACATGGGCAGGAGTCCCAGTCGGACCCCAGCTCCCGCTTAGGCAGGCAGGCCGTGGCTGGTCGCCTACCTCACAAGTATTGTAATCCTCCGAGTTGAGAAGGTTGCACAGCTGGGGCAGCAGCTCGGGCCACATCTGCAGCTCACCCTTGGAAGCGATGGTGGTGATGAGAATGCCTGGGGCGGCCGGGAAAGGAGGCTGCCTCAGGCTAGGTGCAGGCCTGCGTGGCACCCCGGCCCTCCCTGCTGTGCTATCATTCCACCAGCACACACGCTGTAAGCCCTGCTGCTGCTGCTGCTGCTGCTGCTAAGTCCTTCAGTCATGTCCGACTCTGTGGGACCCCATAGATGGCAGCCCACCAGGCTTCCCCGTCCCTGGGATTCTCCAGGCAAGAACACTGGAGTGGGTTGCCATTTCCTTCTCCAATGCATGAAAGTGAAAAGTGAAAGTGAAGTCACTCAGTTGTGTCCAACTCTTAGCGACCCCATGGACTGCAGCCTACCAGGCTCCTCCATCCGTGGGATTTTCCAGGCAAAAGTACTGGAGTGGGGTGCCATTGCCTTCTCCGCTGTAAGCCCTACACACACTTTATTCTTTTTTTCTTTTTTTTGGTCACGTGGCACGTAGGATCCTAGTTCCCAGACCAGGAATCAAACCCCTGCCCCCTGCACTGGAAGCACAGAGTCTTAACCACTGGACTGCCAGGGAAGTCCCCTACACACTTTTGAGATTCTCTTTGTCTTTCTGTATGCCAGGCCTGTCTCAGGCCCTGAGACACAGCACAGAACTAAACACAAAATCCCTGCCTTTAGGAGCGGATCTGTCTAGTGAGGGAGGCTGCCTGGGATAAAGATAAATCAGTAAAAGTCCTGGGAGGCGAGATGCCAAGAGCTGAGGGAGGAAATGGAACTGAGAAAATAGTTAGGAAGGACTCAGGGTGAAGGTAACAGTTTTTAATTTGGAGGCTCAAGAAGGCCTTATTGGGTGACACCTTGCTATCTGAGCAGAGACCTGAGGAGGTGGGGGAGAAACTGTCTAGGTCCCTGGGGAAAGAACATCTCAGGCAGAGGGATCAGCAGGTATAAGAAGTCCAGGGACATGCACAGAATTGGTGTGCTCCAAGACGGATGGTAAGGAGCCAGCGGGGCTGAGCAGAGGACGATAGGGAGAGTGGCAAGAGATGAGGGCTGGGACGGGGAGGAGGCACGTCGTGCAGGGCCACAGTGGCTTCAGGGAGGACCACATCCTGCTTATTAGAGACCCAAGTTGTGAAGTGCACGGACTCTGGAGCAGTCTGGCAGCTGAGCTGAATATGGGTGATGTCAGTGCAGAGATAGTATATTTAGAGCCAAGAAGTGGCAGTGTTTCCCAAAGGCGGGGGAAGCTACCATCGCCAACACTCCAGATGACCCTGGTTCACATGTCTGCTGGGAAAGGCATTCCCTGCAGTGGGCAGACTGGCAATGCAGTCCCCAGGCCCATCCCTGTCTGTGTGACCTTGGCCACATTACCTAAGGGCTCTATGACTCAATGGGAATAAGGATCCCCACCCGCCTGGGACTTCCCTGGCAGTCCAGTAGTTAGGATGCCACAATTTCACTGCCTGGGGTTCAACTCCTGGTTGGGGAACTAAGATCCTACAAGCTTAGGGTGATTGGGAGGCTTCAGTGATTTAACTCAAGTACTTAAGAGCAGAAACTGGTGCCGAAAATGAGTTTGCTAAGTCCAGTTCCTCTTGGTGGCCTCAGAGAAGGCTAAGGGTCACTTTGAACAAAGACAACAGGCCCCAAGATCAACACTTCCAGCAGGTCCAGTAGCTAGCTCAAATTTTTAATACCATCTTTTTGTCTTTATTGCATTTATGATTAAGGCTACCTTCCCTTTGAAAGTGAAAATGTCCAAGGCTCAGTCATCTCTGACTCTGTGTAGTTCATGACGCTCCTCTGTCCATGTAATTCTCCAGGAAAGAATACTGGAGTGGGTTGCCATTCCCTTCTCCAGGGGATCTTTCCAACCCAGGAATCAAACCTGCATCTCCCAAAACTATCTGAGCCACCAGGGAAGTCTACCCTGCTGTACAGAGCAAGCAAATCTGTCTCCCCTTCCCACATTTCTTTTGCCATGCTGCATGGTTTGCAGGATCGTAAGGCTCCTGACCAGGGATTGAACTCCAGAACCCTGCAGTAACAATCCTAACCACTGTCTTGTTTTAAATAGTTATATACAATTCCCACTTAAAAGTAATATTTAAAGTTGATATAGAATTAAATTTTAAAATTTTAAGTCAGTTATATGTCAGTTATATCTCAGGGGAATTCCCTGGCTATCCAGTGGTGGTTAGAATCACGTTTTCATTGCTAAGGGCATAGGTTCAATCACTGGTAGGGGAACTTATTAATTAATTAATTAAAATTAATGAATTACTAATGAAATAAAAATTACATCTCAGTAAATCTGAGGGGGGGAAGTAAGTTGGGAACAATAGTAGGGCTGGTGTTTATCAGTAGTGAAAAGGCTGAAGGTAAAATTGCTTGAAAGTTCTTAGTCCTCCTCCTATAACTTCCTCAGGCAGTATTTTGGAGACAGGAAGGTTCCAACACAAACCTAACCCACATTTCTCCTAAGTTATCATTGGTCAGTTAGCAGAGAGCCCTCATATTTTAGTCTGCTATATCCTTGGAGCTAACAGAAAATTCTGGATGCTGAGTGACTGCCTAAGAAGTAAGAACAGCTGTTTTGGGAGGGAGTGGTTCAGAGCATGGACCTCATTTGGTCACTTCTGAGCTCTGTTACTGGCCAGACAAAGCCTCTTCACATCTATGTGCCTCAGTTTTCACATCTGTAAAATGGGAGCAGTAACAGTACCACCAACCGATGGTGCTGGAACATTCAGTGAATCAACATAATTAACATATTGAGAAGGTTCTTGGCCAAGAGTGCCAGCTCAGAGCATCATCAGAGGCCAACTGCCACTGCGCTCTCTCACCTATGGTGGCCCGGATGAGCGAGGAGGCGTCGCCAATGTTGTTGAGACATTCCTGTTTGATGAAGTCGGCCACAGGCGGTGGAAAGCTCTGGTAATGTGCCTTCACGTTGTTCTTGAGGATGAGGCCACTGAGAGAGCGAGTTGGCTCATCTGTGGGAAGAGGGCTGGGGCTCAGGAGACCACAGAGGAGAAAGTGGGGTCCGCCTTGGGTAGAGGGGCGCCAAGGGCATACCTTCCGATTTAAGTCTTGTCAGGACGAATATCAGGTAGTTGTTGAAGTCAGGAAACTGGTTCAGTTGTTTGAGTTTCTGCTAGGTTGTTAAGGGTCTTGGCAGACAGGGACCCCCACTCTTACTGCCATATAACCTCTGACTGCTGGGATTGGGCAGCCAGCTCCTGGGACCCCACATGTCAACCCCCATGCCCAGAGTAAGGAAGCATTTCAGACACATGAGATTCATACAGCAGACAGGGGAAGATGCCTCAGCTTCCCACCACTCCTGAAGATCTGGCCAGAGCAGGAGAGGGTGAACAAACTCTGCTGTATCTGAAAATTAGCAGAGGCTACTCAGCTCTGCTGCTGCTAAGTCGCTTCAGTCGTGTCCGACTCTGTGCGACCCCATAGACGGCAGCCCACGAGGCTCCCCCGTCCCAGGGATTCTCCAGGCTAGAACACTGGAGTGGGTTGCCATTTCCTTCTCCAATGCATGAAAAGTGAAAAGTGAAAGTGAAGTCGCTCAGTCCTGTCCGACTCTTAGCAACCCCGTGGACTGCAGCCCACCAGGCTCCTCCGTCCATGGGATTTTCCAGGCAAGAGTGCTGGAGTGGGGTGCCATTGCCTTCTCCGATACTCAGCTCTGCTCACTAGCAATTCAACACAGCATACTTTTTTTTCTTAAAGGGACCTCACACTTTCAAGTGAAATTTGCTTACAGTATATATAAATAGATTAAAAGTTTAACAGTATTTTAAACGACCAACTGAAAAAAGGAAATTTTACTCACGAACCTAAAGCCAAGCACCAGCAAAAAGTGTCTCCCTCTCTGCTGGGAAAGGGACCCAAGAATTCTAATCCTTAATTCTTTGCCGAAGTCCGCTCCTGCCTCAGCAGAAAGAGTCTGGGAACTTGGGATTCGACCCCTTCCTCTCCGGGAGATGCACTTGTCGGCCCGGTCCCCCCAGACCAAGAAGGAAGTAAGGATACATCCTGCACGATGCGCTGCGTGGCTGTGTTAGGCGACTGCGAGTCTTTGAGCAGCTGAAGGACCTGCTGGAGGCCTTGCTCGTCTGGCTGCCAGTCCATGGCGCAAGGCGAACTGCGGGGGTAGGGGCCGGGATCAGCACCGTACCTCGGAGGCTCTGTGGCAGTCCCAGGCTGAGCCCCTGCTGAGGTGATGGCGGCGGCGGCGGTAGCAGGACTGGAGCGTCCTCGGCGGACGGGCGGAGGCCTCCGATCCACGCCCGCCCAAGTGCGGGGTCCCCGCCAGCTGCGCCATCCACGGCCACGCAGTCGCGGGCTCGGGAGCGCGGGCGGGGGTATGTGGAAGCGGGCCATGCGAGGCGGCGGCGGGACCCGGAGAATCCTCATCCCACCCAACGCCGGGCCTTCGTCCCACCTCGGCCCATGCCGCCGCGCTTGGCTGCGGGCCCTAAGGCTTCCACTTCCCTTGAGGCTGCTCGGCGAGGACCCAGCCACCTCCCCATTCAGGGGCCCTGCCCCAGAACACGACAGCGCCCCAGCCCCCCTGGTCTTTCCCGTGCCGGCAGGCAGTCCAGCGATTCCCCTAATCAGACCCAGAGCAGTCGACAGACAGGTCCCCGATGCCTCTCCAAATGAGAGTCAGCAAAGGCCCGCCTATTCGACAACAGAAGCCCCCTGGACGAGTCCCTGTCGCTTCCCCAATCAGGTCTGGCCAAGCCTCCCCCCACACCGTTCCAACAACCCCACGCCCCAGTCAGCACTAACTCCCACTGATGGATCACTACTGCTTCCCCCAATCAAGTTGGACCAAGCCCCCCACCACCTCTAGCCGGCAAACGTCTTCGTCCGAGCCCTGCAGCTCCCCCGTTAGGCCTGGCCAAATACCCCCGAAGCATTTCCCCCAAATGCACCCAGCTACGCCTCGCAGTCAGAGCCAGCAAAGCCCTCTAGGCCGAAGTCTCACGCCCCTCCCTATCAAGGCCCAAAACCGCCGCCCCCAACTTTTCAACGCGGCCTCCCAGTCAGACCCAACCAAGCCCCGCCGAAACAGACCCACACACACACCCGATCCTCGCGACGTCCCCTAATCAGGCCCTAAGCAGTCCCCATACACTTCCCCAATCAGACCCCCTCCAGCCCGACCCCAGCCGCCCCAGTGGCCCAATTTTCGCGGCACCCGGACCTGGCCCGGCTCCGAGGCCCCACCCCCTAAGCCAGGCTCGGTTCCCCCATCCCCCGCCCCGGCCCATTCTCGCTGCCTCTCCAATTGGGCCCAACTAGGTTCTCGGCCTTTCTTGGTCAGGCGCGGCCCCGACGCCCGGGCCGCGCGCAGCGCAGGCCCGGAGCCCGGCGGGGGTCGACGAAAGCCAGGGCCAAGCCGGTCGGGGTCCGGGTGAGACTCACTTACCCGGCCTCGGGCGGCAGCAGCGAGGCCTTAAGCTGCGGCTTCTCCTGAGACTCGCGCGGAAGGAGGGAGCCAAAGAGAGGGAGTAAAAAAAAAAAAAAAAAAGAAAGAAAGAAAAAGAAAACGCGGCTGTATATGAACCGCGGCGGCTTCCGTACGCCGTTCAAATAGGCCTAAATGACCCAATCGCGGGAAGCAGCGGTCGCACGTGGCCTGGCACCAGGGAGACCTAGGCCCCGCCGAGATCGGGTCACGTGACCAAAGAGCCGGCGGCCCTCTAGGCCTCTCTGGCCAGCTGGTCCTCCCACCGTCTCGTTTTCTCAGCCTCGCTCGCTGGCTTGACAGGAGCTCTTTGCTGGAAACGAGTTTGGTGGCGCGCGGGACTTTTAGGTATAACTCCCCTCAGCCAGAACCATCTTCACTTTGTCACCAACCCCCCTACCCCTCCCCCAGAATTGAACTGTGCCTTCCTCCCCCATTCTGAGAGTACTTAGCAGGAGTACTGTGCGAGCAAAGAGTTGAGGGGACAGAGCCTAGGGTGGACTTTATACCCCATAGACAAAGGAGGGAGAGCCAGACAAAGGGAGTGCCTGAGACTGGCTGGGTTCCTAAAGAAGCCTCTGCCATATTTTGCGTTACCTATTTACAGTGCTGTTTGACAAATATATAAGGCACCCTACGAGGACATAAAATTTTAAACGAAGTGAAATAATAAACACTAGAGCAAAAGACCTAACTCTTTTCTCTACCTGACTCAGAATGAGGTGAAACAATTCAGGAAATTTAAGGACAGGAAGATGAAAAGAAAAAAGACATTCCGTGATTCTTGCACCTTCTGAGGACAAAGTAGGGCACCTCTTTTCCAGGAGCAGGAGAGTCCCGGTTCCTCCTCTCCCAGCCCACCCCCATCCACGTCTCCACCCTGCTGACAAAAAAGGTGGGCGACGTTCTGCCACTCCAACTTTAGTTTCTCCATTTGTCGAACAGATACAAGACTAGTTTGCTGGGTTAGAGATAATCCAAGTTAAGCATTACAAAACCTGAAGTAAATTGTTCCTCAAAAACGTGGTTTCTACTCCCCGAGGTTCAAGGTGGTCCTTTTACTGCATTTGGACCCTTCCTAAACCAACATTTACTGAATCAACTAGGGCTCTAATCCCAAAGGACATCCCAGTCCTGCCCTGAAGGCCGTTTTGGCCTGCGGGGAGGCACAGGTTAACTCTAGCCCCAGACTGGAAGGAGACAGATTTCTCAGTCCACTTGCCCTTGGCAATGTCAGTCCTGGCTCCGTTCATTCATGAAAAATAGATACCTAAGGCCTCTCTTGACGAAAACCGAGGCCGCCAGGATTTGGGGCGAGTCAGTTGAATCCACACTCCACTCTAAGAGTCAGGATCCCAAAGAAGCAGACGAGTCCCACCTCAGCCGGCTCCGCTGAACAGGAACTGGGTTTGAGAGACACGCGCCGAAAGCCGCCTACGCACGCGCAATGCTCTTCCCTCGTGCGACCTGAGGGCTTAGAACTACGAATCCCATCCTGCCTTGCGCAGGCGTCGCCGAGCTTACGAACTCTGGCTGCGACTCAAACCTGAGGGGTCTAGAGACTTTCTGGAGTTGTGTGTTGAGCAGGACGAACGAGGTTGAGGGGCGGTGACTAGATTTGGAGGTTGAGGGAGAGGGTGCAAATCAGTTTTCTGCTCAGCGTTAGGGGTTGCCTCAGAAAGGGTCGGGTAGGGAGCGAGTTGGAGATGCAGGAGAGAATTTGTTAATGCTCACCCCCCCCCCCCCTTTTCTTTACTTTCTTTCCTTTTTTGCCCGCAGAGTGTGACATCCGGGGAGTCTTAGTTCTCTGACCAGGGATTCATTCTGTGCCCCCTGCAGTGGAAGTGCGGAGTGTTAACCACTGGATCTCCAAGAAAATGCCCCTCCCCCTACTTTTGATATGTCAAGTTTCCAGCGGCTCTGCGCAGGCTTTGTGGGGAGGAGTCGGGGAAGAAGAATGTGAGCGCTGCTGCCAGTATGATCCACAGTATCGGCCCTCATATGATCACGGGTCTTTTTCTCTTCCCCAGATGGTGGGTTTCAGTACTGAATCGAAAAATCGGAAAGAAAGAAAGAAAAAAAAAAAAAGCCCGCTGATTTCTTATGCACCTAGTGCCTGTCAGTGTATAAATGGTATTCTCACGACAGCCCTGTACACAGCAAACTTACTTCAACTAGAAGAGCTCAGTGCAAAAAAGAAATTCAAAAAATTGGAGCCAAAACAGGAATCTGAGATAAGAGACAAACACATCTCAGTTTACAACAGCCTCCCTGCCTGAGCACATCACATTGCACCCACATTTCAAGATATTTCTCAAACAAGGTCCCCAGACACAAAGCAACTGCTTCACCTTGAGAAACAACAACAGACCCTTTGAATGTCAGGGTTAATGTTGACTATATGAGCATTGTTCTTACTTTAGAACTTCATTCTAGATGTTTCAGTATTTCATCTATTTTATAGATGAATAACCTGAACCACAGAAAGGCTAAATAACTTACCCAAGATCACACAGCTAAACCGGGACTGTGTGACCCACCAAAACCTGAATTTGATTCTCTGCCCTCTTCTCTTTTCCCAGGTCAGGGCAGGTGAGCTCAGTGAAAAGAAGTGCTGACACTCCAGAATAGAGGCTGAGCTGCTGCAGGGGCGACCTACTTCTCCCACTTGTTTCTTTTTAAAGATCCAGCGGCTGTTGGTGGCTTTGAGGGAAGAGGAGGTAGAGATGGCTCCACTGGCTTCTTATATCCCTTCCCCCATACTACAACTCCAAGGCGAACATCACACCTGGGCCAGCTCAGCATCATCAAAGGAGGGAGACCTTTTGCCTCATGTGGGAAATAAACCAGACAAGCCTTACTGTGTGTTAGCAGGAAGTAAGGAGGAATGTCACCTGTTTCAGTCTATTTGCTCAGTCTTCAAGCTGGGCATGATTCAGCTCAGTCTTTGCACCTGCTGTTGCTCAAGCCTGCAACACTCTTCCAAGGACCATCCTCATTGCCTGTCCCACCTCCTTCAGGACTTGCAACAGATGGTGTGACCATTCTTGACCAGTTTACAGTTCCCCCTCTCATCACAGATCCCCTTTCATACTCCCCTCCCCACCCCCCAATCCCCTATAGAATGTATAATGGTGTTGTGTATTTTGTTTCTTGTTTCCCCCACAACCACAATGTTAGCTCCACTAGGACAGGGAATTTGGACTGTTGATATTTGCAATTCCCCACCCCGCACAGTCTGAATCTTGCAGTGTGAAGCTGTGGCGGGGGGTGGGCGGGGCTCAGTTGTGTCTCTTTGAACCCCATGGACTGTAGCCCACCAGGCTCTTCTATCCATGGGATTTCCCAGGCAAGCATACTGGATCGGGTTGCCATGTTCTCCTCCAAGGAATTTTCCCGACCTAGGGATGGAACCCACGTCTCCTGTGTCTGCCACATTGGCAGGCAGGTTCTTCACCACTGGGCCACCTGTGAGGCCCCATGGACAGGTGCTAACTCAGCCTTCATCGTTCTGCCTCTACAGGTCCCAGGCATGTGGTGACCACCATGGTCTTTGGAATCATGATGCTCCCCTAATAGAAGAGGGACTGGAGCCTGGCCATAGGATGGGCACAAGTGCCAAGAGGCTCAGCATTCATGCCTGGGAAGGCCTGGGAGATGGCCCCACAGCTGGGATGCTTCGATGTTGCTCCATAATAGATTTGAGTTAGGAGGCACAGTCATCTTAACACCTTGGTTGGCTCCACGGAGAGCAGGCAGCCAGGTAGCCTTCAGCTCCAAATAGGATGAGCAGTGGGGCCAGGAAGACACAGAATTACAAGGAACACTAGTAGGGGACGAGGGGCATCAGGCTTCCTTCAGGACATCTTGTCCCCTAGTATAGCAGCTGTCCTGTTCTGCAAGGTGGAAGAAACAAGCCCTTTTGCATTCTTTTTCCTGATCATATAAAAAACCACACCTTCCCTGGAAGGGCTACAAGTCGCTGGCAGGACAGACCAACCCCACTGGAACCCAGATCCTGGTCCTCTTTACTTCCTCCACTGCCAACACCCCATTAGCTCCTCTTGCCTGATCACAGCCTGGTCTCCTCCGTCTCCCAGGTTCTGCCCAGACCCTTTCAGCCAGAGGGATCCTGTTAAGATATAAAACATACCATGCCGCTCCTTACCACAGCCCCCCAAAGGTTTCTTCTTACGAATAAAGTCCCAAATTCTCAGCCTAGCACATGAGACTCTGCATATAACACATCCGGGCTTCTCACTCAGCTAGTTCCACTCACAGTGGCCTCCTCAAAGCTCCCCATGAAGGCCAGGCACCCTCCCTGTCTGTATACTGGCTGTTCACTACCCCACAGACAGGCTTCCTCACCTCCCTCAGGACTCTGATCCGACGTCTCCCTACAGCCTCTCTCCTGTACTTCTTTGCAGTCATCTCCCCAAATGGGTTCCCCTTTTTATCTGTGTCTGTTTCTTTCCACAAAGGCAGGAAGCACACGTGGTCTGTTTTGTTCACTGCAGTGGCCACAGGGCCTAGAAAAACCCAGGCACCCAGTAGGTGCTCCTTGTCTTTGGATCTGAACAGACAGCTTTGGCCCAGCCCAGATGGGACTGTGCAGACACTGAACAAGCACAACAGCAGGGCGTGGGGTGTGTGTCTCAGGCGTGAATCCTGAGGAGAGTTCAACCCCAGGAGGGGCTGCACCCCCGTTATCCCCGACACCCCCACATCACTGGGGCAGACCCAGCCTTTGGTGGGTGTGCAACCAGCCAAGAGGGAAGGGCTTAAGTTGTAGAGAGCAAAGAAGGCAAACCAAGCACACAACTCCGGCACTAAGTCATGTTCTTTACTTCCCAGAAGTGATGGCTAAAGGGTGGGAGGTGGGGGTGAGAAAAGGAAGACAGAAAGAGCCAGTGGGAGGGAGGAGAGGGGACAGTAAAACACTGTTCTATGAAGTCTCAGGAGGCAAGTGCTCAAGGTAAAAAAGAGTCCTGGAGAATCATCCGCAGCTGCGGGAAGCATCTCGGTTTCCTTCTGTGTATAAGTCCTTGGGGGGAAAGGCTGCCGCGCTGCCACTGCATTAAATAGTTATGTACATCGCAGAGAGTCCCAGGCCGTGGGCAGGCAGGGAGGGGGGTCATTTCACCAGGGGCCGCGTTTTATCATCATCACCGCACTGGTGGGCTTTGTACTTTTTCACCTCTGCCATGTACTTGGCCCATGCATCACCTTTACTTGTTAATACCTGTGGGGGGGGGAGGAGGGATACACAGGGGGTTGGGAAGGGGATGCCAGGAACCAGGGTCAGGACTGTCCTGAGACAGCTGACCTACCCACAGCATATTGGGTCTGAGATAAAGATAAGCAGAGGCAAGTTATCTAGGAGCTGGGTTGAAAGCCCTCCTCCCCCACCCAGTACATCCATCCAAGGGCCAGATACTGAAGAGGGAGGGATGGGGCACCTCGGCCAGGCGCTGAGGCTAGAAGGAAAAGGCAACAGAGGCAGTCCCTGCCACAACCGGTCTGCTCACCTCATCCTCCGTCTTCTGCTTCTTGGCTACTATTCCCGTCTTGAGGGCTAGTTTGTTCCCGCCTCTGCGCTTGCCCACCTGGGTGAAGGGACAGAAGACTGCAACGGTTACAGGAGCCGGGGCCCGCCCTTGGCGGCGCTGAGGCCCACTACACCTTCCTAGCCCGGCCCGGTGGCCCGTCCCGACGCCGCGCCCAGCTCCGCCAGCCGGCCGACCTGCGCAGCAATCAGAGAGGAGCACACGCGACTCAGCGCCTGCCCTGGGCCCATGATGCCCAGGCAGTCCTGGGCCCCCCAGCTGTCTTCCCAGGGAGAGAGAAGAATCCCCACAGGAGGGGGATGAGCTCTGTCCTCACTATCCCCTATTACAGACCACACAGGCAGCAACAGCTCCCTTTATTGAGCACTTACTGTATACTAAGCCCTGTGCCAAGTGGCTTTGGATGTATCATCTCCTTCCACTTTCACAGTCACCTTAAGATGAAGGTGACAACCGTCCCCATTGGACAGATGAGGAAACACCTTTGAAAAGGAGAAGGCTGTCCTCTGGATCATGCTGACAGCAGACAGTGGAGCTGGATTCAGGGTCAGGTGTGTTGAGTCCAGGGAGCAGCAGTCTTAGCCACCGCCTAATGCTGTTCCCTGACACCTAACCTGGCCTGGCCTCTTTGAGGGTGCTCCCACAAATGGCCCCTCGATGACCAAATGGAAAAGGCAGTGACAACTACTGCTACTCTCATTCACAGGGGGGCACTCGGCTGCCACCCAGTTCTCACACCAGCCCAGGCCCTGTCACTTCCCATTCTTCAAATCTAAGATTTAGCCTGAACTTTCCTCCCGGTCCTCTATTTTCTCCCACAAACTGAGGGCTTCTTGTGTACCAAGGGCCGTGACAGGCTTTACAGACATCCTGTCCCTAGCCCTCAACCAGGTGTAAAGTGACCTGAGCTGCTGAGACTATTCTCACACTCATTTTTGACAGATGAAGAAACTTGACGCACCCCCACCCAAGTCCATTACTCTTAAGTCAACACTTTTTTTCTCCACACCACAGGAACTTGCTCTCAACACCAGAGACAAAGCCAGCTCAGGGTTGACAATCAATACAGGTGCCCTTTTTTAGCCTAGAGTTTCTCAATCTTAGGCACTAATGACATTTTGAACTGGATCATGTTTGCTGGGGAGGAGGAGGAGAGAGTTGTTCTGTTTCAGGATGTTGAGCAGCAGCCCTGCCCTCTGCTCATGAATGTCCGTTCTGACGACCACGGATGTCCCCAGACTTCGTCAAGTGTGGAGATGGGGTAGGGGGAAATCGTCCCCAGTTGAGAACCACTGGTTTAGTCCTTCCTGTAAGGCTTGCCCAGTGGTAATCACATAAGAAGATGCCCACTTTTGCAAGCAGGGAAAATGAGGTTAGGCCATCTCAGACGCTCCAGGAGAGCAGTGATGCCTGTCATGTTCAGCACAGCATATCCATCACCTAGCACAGTGACCAGCACAAGGTAAGGTGCTCAATAAATGGACACCGGACGAATGAGAATCATGGAACTCAAGCAAATCTCCTAGGTCACACAGTAAGCAGTCTGAGTCTTTCATTCACACAGCTCAGACTCCAGACTTGAATATGACACCCATTCCCATAGTAGAAGATGGTCTCCAAATCCAAAGTTCGGGTGAGTACCACTCAAACAGGAATTCTAGTACCCTGGTCTCCCGATCCTCGGAACGCTGTTTCCAATGGAATCCCCCGCCCCCCCAGCTCCCAGTTCCTGCGGGCAGACTCCTGGGGTCCCCATCTCCGCCCCCAGACCTCTCTTGTCGGGAATCCAGGTTCTGAATCCTCAGCGGGTGACCCGGACGGCCCCCTGATCGGGGTCAGAGGGTGGACCTGGATCCCGATCCCCTTTCTCGGTCCCGATTCCCCAGGCCAAGGAAGACCCTGGCGCCCGCCCCCACCCCCGCGGCTCCTTACGAAGCTGAGCGTGGGGCCCGGACCGCCCTTCCTCTTCGGATCCCCGGGACCCGCGGCGGCAGCGGTGGCTGGCTGATCGGGTCGCTGCGGGCCCGGGGGCGGCTCCTCCTGCCGCTGCCGCTGCTCCTCCTCCATCTTCCGCTTGAACAGCTCCAGGAAGCTGCCGTCGTTGGCGAACAAGTTCACGCCGCCCGACACCGGGCTCGAACCCGCGCCCGACACTTCATCATCCCCGCTCTCGGGCGACGTCCCGGGCCCCGACTCAGCCCATCGGCTTCCGCCGCCGCCGCCGCCACCCGCGGGGCCCGGCGCCTCCCGACCGGGAGGCTCCGCCCGTCTCCCTCGGGCAGCCATTTTGTCACCAGGTGCCGCGCAAAGGACTCCGGGAAGGCCGCTCCCGGCCCCGCGCTTGGCGCCCGACAAGCCTGGTCCCGGGCAATGCATGCCGGGAAGACCCGTCTTGGTGCTTAGGCGACCGCAGTGGGGGCGGGGCATGAGGGGCGGGGCAAATGAGGAATAAGGCCTGACGCGGCGCGCCCTCAAGCAGCTGCCCCGGCCCGCCCCGGCCCGCCCCGCCGGGTCCCGCGGAACATTATAACCCTGCTAGGCTCCTGCTGGCGTTATGCAGAGATGGTCTCTTCCGGAATGAGACTATTGTTTGGTTCTGGGTATTGTAGCTGGCTCTCGGAGTGAGGTTCCCGCTTGGGACTCGGTGGTGTACTGGCTTTTCGGGGCTAGAATCTCCTTCTGACACCCGGGATAATCTCAATGAGGGGAGAGACGTTGCCTGGCTGTGTGCTCAGCTGATACCTCGGAACCTGGGTCCCTAACTAAAACTAGCTAGAGGGCATATCTAGCCTGGTCCCCGAGAACAGAAATGGGGGTATCTCTTGATTAGGTACCTATTTCTGGGATGCAGCTTTCATTTGGAAACGGACGCAGCTCACTCCAAGGAGCTGAGAGGTTCATATCTGCAAATCAGGGTATTACTTTATGTGCTGCTGCTGCTAAGTCGCTTCAGTCGTGTCCGATTCTGTGCGACCCCATAGACGGAAGCCCACCAGGCTCCCCCATCCCTGGGATTCTCCAAGCAAGAACACTGGAGTGGGTTGCCATTTCCTTCTCCAATGCATGAAAGTGAAAAGTGAAAGTGAAGTTCTTTATGTGCTAGAGTACTGAAATGAAGCCGCGGATATTTCTAGGTTGGAGTCTCCAACTAAGGTATTCTAAGTCACTTCAGTCGTGTCCGACTCTGTGCGACCCCATAGACGGCAGCCCACCAGGCTCCCCCATCCCTGGGATTCTCCAGGCAAGAACACTGGAGTGGGTTGCCATTTCCTTCTCCAATGCATGAAAGTGAAAAGTGAAAGTGAAGTCGCTCAGTCGTGTCCGACTCTTAGCGACCCCATGGACTGCAGCCTACCAGGCTCCTCCATCCATGGGATTTTCCAGGCAAGAGTACTGGAGTGGGTCCGCAAAAGGGCCTGGGACCAAGCATATATTCCTGCCCAGGGCAGAGTTTAAAACAGAATTGGCTGAATTGAAGTTTCCCCTCGAACCTGGGGTAAAGTGGAAGCAGGCTTTGGGGAATCGGGTGCCTTCTACGACAAGGATGCAAGCCCGCATAGGAGCTCAGGGCTCACTAGACAAGGATCTGCGGACCTCGCCCACAACTGGAGTAATTCTCTCTCTAACCCACTCGCAGCGCCGAAACTTGTCTCCAGCCAAACTAATCGGTTCGTCTGTGATTGGTTTGCATCCGGAGCCCGATGGCTCCCAGCCAATTGAATGACAGAAGAGACGTACCTGAGGGGTGCTGGGACCCAGTTCGGAGAATAGGGGCGGGAAATGATCGACAAGAAGTTGAGCCTATGGAGTCAGGTCAGGGGGGGACCTCGGAACTAACTTCTTGAAAAGGGCATGGAATGGGTGTTTGGTTGGTTGCTAAGGGGAGGTTGGCGCTACCGGGACGTGAGAGTGTTTGGTGAAAGTAAGAAAAGATGTAGCCAATGAAAGGAGTGCTGCTAGACTTAGAGGCCAATCAGTAAAGGGGGTATCCTGGGATGTACCAATGCATTAATTAGACAGGGGGAGTCTTTGAAGAAAATGTAGACAAGAGGCTGACATGGTGAAGCTTGGAAGGGAAGACATTGGACATATAGCTTCTATTAGCTCCTAGAAGTTAAGCTATGAGGAAATTAGTTCACCCTTCTAGCCCTGATGGGGATATGATAGGAAAGTTCCCCTGCAGGTAATTTGCATGGTGCGCTCCGCTTGATCACGTGGGCCGGTTCCAAGATGGCGGCAGGGGTGGCCGGGTGGGGGGTTGAGGCAGAGGAGTTCGAGGATGCCCCTGATGTGGAGCCGCTGGAGCCCACGCTTAGCAACATCATCGAGCAGCGCAGCCTTAAGTGGATCTTCGTTGGGGGCAAAGGTGGAGTTGGCAAAACAACCTGCAGGTAAAAGGGCTGCGGTGGGGGCCGGGAAAACGGGTGGGATGTACCACAGGGTGAAGGGGAGGCGAAAGACCGGGTCTTACAGCACCCCAGCACCAGCCGGGCAAGAGGGCTGGGGCGGGGTCTTCTGGATTGTACTCTTCAGAAGTTATCTGGAGCAAATGGAAGATATCTCCTGAAAGCCGGCCGGGCACCCCCTGAGTTGGACCATCCCTTTTGGGGCACAAGGGCTGAACCACGTTGAATACAGCGCACGGGGTCCGGGAGAGCATTTAGATGTCCCATCAGGTAGACTGTACCAGAGTGTGCCCAGAGAAGGGGAGGGGCACCTGAGCGAACTATCCTAATCTGGTGAACCTTGGCATTCTCTGCCCACGTGGGGGTGGAAGGCGGGAGGGAGGGCACATGATCAGGCTATCCCAATCAGCTGGGAGGAGAGGGAGGGATCCCCCGAGCAGATTACCCTGGACAAATGGACCGAACCACCGAGTTTAGCAAGAGGTGCAAAGGACCCCTTAGCTTAGCGTTGAGGGAGCGGACACAGGGTCAGGCTATGCTGGCTGGACAGCCAGATCGTGATGCCACTCTGTGCCAGCGAAGAAGCAGGCATCACACCAGACTGACACACTCAGCCGAATCTTACCAGTCTAGTCAGGTGAAAGGTTCAGTAGGTGAGATCTGAGAGGGTCCCACTGCAGAGATTGAGGCCTGATCCCACAGTCCTCCATACTCTTCTCTCAAGGCCCTTACTGATCCAGGTCCCCTGCTCCTGCGACCCTTCATCTCCCCTTGCAGACCTAGGGAGCAGAGCCTGACTCTTCACCACCACCCCCCCCCCACCTTTTGACCTTTCTTTTGCCCAGCTGCAGCCTAGCAGTCCAGCTGTCCAAGGGGCGGGAGAGTGTTCTGATCATCTCCACCGACCCAGCCCACAACATCTCCGATGCATTTGACCAGAAGTTCTCCAAGGTGCCTACCAAGGTCAAAGGCTATGACAACCTCTTTGCCATGGTGAGTGCAATAGGGCTCAGGCCTACGCCACGCCCCACCCCCCAATTCTGTCAAAGGCACCTTCAGGCCTTTCCTGTAAACACCCATCATTAGCTACCATGTCCTGCCGGTTCTCCAGCCTCTTGTCTCTCCACTTTCCCCTCTTCAGCATACCCACAGGGGACTGGGTGAGAGACGTTTGTGGATCAGAAAGGAAACCAGAGTAGCTGGAGATTGTGAGCAAGGGGAGGGGAGGGAGACATCAATAAGAGTCACATGGTATAGGACCTAGCAGGCCACTGGGAGCACTTCAGCTTTGTTTCCAAGTTTATACATATTTTTATATTTATTTTTATTACGTATTTGGTTGCTCTGGACCTTAGTGCCAGGTCTTAGTTGCAGCACACAGAATCTTTAGTTGCAGCATGTGGGATCTAGTTTCCCAACCAGGTGTTGAACCCAGGTCCCCTGCATTGGGAGGGTGGAGTCTTAGGCACTGGACCACTAGGGAAGTCCCTGATTCCAAGTTTAATGGGAAGCTGTTTGTTTTAAGCCGAATAATGTCATGGGCCTCATCGTTTTTCGAAAAGTTCCCTGTAGCTTTCATGAAGAGATTGGACTCTAAAGTCAAGAATGAAAACAAAGAGAACTGGGACAGTGACCAGACTAGAAATGGTGGCAGCCAAAACTTGGTGGGGAGGGAGGTGAGAAGTGGCAAAATTTGGGATTTATTTTCATTTGTTTGGCTGCAGTGGGTCTTCATTGTCATATACAGGGGCTTCTGTTGCAGTATGTGGGTTTAGTTGCCTCATGGCATTGGGATCTTAGTTCCCTGACCGGGTATTGTGTCTGCATCCCCTGCATTGGAAGGCGGATTCTTAACCACTAGACCACCAGGGAAATCCCTGGGATGTATTTTGGAATTAAAGCAGTTTGACTGTTTGGTTATAATGCATGAGGAAAAGAAATGAATTCAGTACATGTCTTAGTTGACTCCCTGGGCAACTGAGATGGAGAAGACTGGGAGAGGAGCAGGTGTAGAAGGCAAAAATGGGGAATTTTATTTGGCTTAGTGAGACCAAGGTGCCCACTGGTCATCCAGATGGAGACATCAGGACAGTGGCTTAGTTATATGAGCCTAGAGGAAGAGGTTGGCATTGAGAGTCATTGTCCCAAGGGTGATATTTATTTAAAGCTGCATGAATAGAGGAAAGAGTGAGAGAATAGAGAGGCCTAGAAACAACTCTGGGGGCATATCAGCATTTAGGGTCCAGCAGAGAAAGAGGAAGAATCAGTGAAAGAGGCCAAGGAGGAGCCCCAGGTGAGGTGGGAGGGAAGCAAGATAGTCCCGGCTCCTAAACTTGAGGAGGACAAAGGGACTTGGGCAGAAAGATTGCTGGCTCTGACAGGCACATCTGTTTTAAGCAGATCACCCTGGGAATGGGCACAACAGCCTGCCTGGAGTGGGTGAACCAAAGTGGAGACAGTGATCACCATGATGGGAGCAGAGAAGTGAGCGTGGCCATCCCTGGAGGGAAATGGGAACGAGCGTTAAGGAAGGCTTTTCTGAGAAAGGAGATGCTAAGAGCACGTGTGTTTGCTGATACAAATGCTTCAGAGAATTCTCTGGCAGTCCAGTGGTTAGAGCTCTGGGCTCTCTCTCTTTACTGAGGACCAGGTTCAACCGCTGGTTCAGGAACTAAGGTCCCAGAAGCTGTTCAGCGTGGCCCAAAAAAAAAAAAAAATGCTTCAGGAGGGAATAAGGATGCTAGCCGAGGAGGGGCCTCAAGTGGGCGTCTGCTTGCTCCAGTGCACAGACCCAGGACTTGGGCTCTGCCAGGACCAGGGGCTTGGAAGGAAGGACTGGGGCATTTTCTAGGGTGAAATGAGAGTGTTGGTGGCCAGTGGCTTCACTTTCTCACTGAGGCACAAGCCCCAGCAGAGACTGCGGGCCACTTGTGAAAGAAAGTGTTTGAGGAAGGAGAAGATGTGGCGTTAATACTCCCACCGGTGCATTGTCTGGCTCGTCAAATGCCCATTGGAGATTAGCGATCAGCAGTGGGGAGCAAGGTGAAGCTATTTGTCAGGCGTGTTCCTCGGATGTTTACCTTGGTGCAGCCATGCCAGCGAGCTGCAAATAATGAGAATGGTGCTTTTGCCAACTGCAGAGGGAAAAGAGAGTGTGTGTATGCAGAAGCATCCTTTGGAGACTCGGCTGGATAAGGGTGCTGGCCAAGAGGAACACCGACAGTGAACAAGGGGGCAGAGGGGTGGGGATGAGGTGGCCCAGAGAGATCTAGAAGTTGAGAGAGCTGGGGTCAAAGAGTGGGCCAGTAGCTAGGACTAACCCATCAAGGGTGTGACTTCCCCCACAGGGAAGTGGTCTCTGAGGCCAGGGAGTTGAGGGATTCACCACAGAAACCATGAACTCAGAAAGAAGAGGTACGGGCTTCCCTGGTGGCTCAGTGGTAAAGAATCCACCTACAATGCTGGAGACACGGGTTTGATCCCCGCGATGCAGGAGGATCCCACGTGCCGAAGAGCAACTAAGCCCATGTGCTGCAACCGTTGAACCTGTGCTCTAGAGCCTGGGTGCTGCAACTACTGAAGCCCGAGAGCCCTAGAGCTTGTGCTCCCCAAAAAGAGAAGCCGCCGCGATGAGAAGCCTGCACACTACAATTAGAGAAAAGCCCTTGCAGCAAAGAAGAACTCAGCATTGCCAAAAATAAATAAAATAATTATTAAAAAAAAAAGAAGAAAAAGAGGTAACGCAGGCAGAGGATAGAGAGGCATTGAGTGCAAGACAGGCCAGGGACCCCAGGCTGGTTATCCTTTCATGGATCCTACATCCAAGTTGAGGAGCTACTCTGTGCCACACACTTCCCAGGTATTGGGGACACCACAGTGAACAAGACAATCCAAACCTCTTCCCTCATGGGGCCGGCACTCTGGTGTGGAGATGGTGATAAATGTGATAAGTAGACACCATGTGCGTGTGTGCTTAGTTGCTAAGTTGTGTCTGACTCCATTATGGTCCCATGGACTGTAGCACACCAGGCTCCTCTCTCCATAGGATTTCCCAGGCAAGAATACTGGAGTGGGTTTCCGTTTCCTTCTCCAGGGGATCTTCAAGAGGCCAGATGTTAAGGAGAAAGGAAAAGAGGGCCGCGGGGGCTAGGGCTGCACTGTTAGGTTGGGCATTTAAGGAAGACTCATGTTACAGGACTGATCTGGAAGAGGTCCTGGGCTGGGTCGGGGAACAGCCAGTGAAAAGTCCCTGCAGGGACTTCCCCAGCAGTCCAGTGGTTAAGACCCCGTGCTTCCACTGCAGGCGGCACGGGTTCGATCCCTTTTCAGGGAACTCAGATCCCACACATTGCGTGATGTGGCCAGATAAAAAGAAAAGGCCTTGAAGTGGGCTCTGGGTTCCATCTGGGCACTGAGGACAGTTGACAATCTTCCATCTGCTTGTTTGACAATCTGTGGTCGCTGAATACCTGAAGTGCCTAAGGGAGGGGTCATGGCACCTCGGGGGTCTCCTCAGCTGTGACCAATGGTGGGCTGTGCTCAGGTGCACCCCAGGCTCCCTCAGGCTCTGTGCCTCGGTGCCAAGGCCCCAGCCACAGCAGCCTGAATCTTGACCCCTTCGGCCCGAAGGAGATTGACCCCAGCCTGGGCGTGGCGGAGCTGCCAGACGAGTTCTTTGAAGAGGACAACATGCTGAGCATGGGCAAAAAGATGATGCAAGAAGCTATGAGCGCATTCCCAGGCATCGACGAGGCCATGAGCTACGCAGAGGTGATGAGGTCAGGCGCGGCCAGGGGTACTGGGTGCTGCCTGGGGCTGGGGGCAGAAGAAAGGGCAGAGCGGGCCTGACCCTCTTCTCCCTGCAGGCTGGTGAAGGGCATGAACTTCTCCGTGGTGGTGTTCGACACTGCGCCCACAGGCCACACGCTGAGGCTGCTCAACTTCCCCACCATCGTCGAGCGGGGGCTTGGCCGCCTCATGCAGATCAAGAACCAGATCAGCCCCTTCATCTCACAGGCAGGCAGGGCCCCCGGGCAGCCAGGAATCCCCTGAGTCAGAGCAGGGCTCCCAGTCACACCGTGACAAAGGCCTTTACCACGTGCCCTCTCACTCAGCGCTTCCCAGTGGGTGGGTTGGGTCTTCACTGTGGAGGAACTGTCCGCCCCCCTCCACAGCCCTCGGTGTCCCTGCCTCCACCTCTTGAGTGCCCCAGACAGAGCTTGAAACCACATACAGTAAGTCCAGTACATATGAACGAGTCCCGTTCTGAGATCAAGTTTGTAAGTCCAGTTTGTCCGTAAGTTCAACACAGAAACCAGGTACCCAAAGAACACAGTTGTCTTTGTAGTTCTCTACTGTACTGTTGTTTAATTGCTCAGTCGCTTCTGACTTTGTTGTGACCCCATGAACTGTAGCCCACCAGGCTCCTCTGTCCATGGGATTTCCCAGGCAAGAATTCGGGAGTTGGTTGTCATTTCCTTCACCAGGGGATCTTCCCAACCCAGGGATCAAACCTGAGTCTCCTGCATCAGCAGGCGGGTTCTTTACTGCTGAGCCCCCAGGGAAGCCCATACCATACTGTAATGGGTTTATAATACTTCTTGCACAAATAATACATAAAAAATACAAAAAATAAAACATTTTTAAGTTCACAGGGCAGTACCTTAGAAAGTGCAGTAGTGCAGTACAACAGTTGGCATACAGATCCGGCAAGAAGAGTTACTGACTGGAGAAGGGAGAGGAGGTCGAAGGTGGTAGAGCTGAAGGATCGTCAGCAATAGGAGACAGAGGGCAAGCTGCAGTTTCAGTCGCGCCTGACATTAATAGCACAAGCTCTGGTTTCTGGCTGAAACCAGATGTATGTTTGTATCTTCAAAAGTTCACGACTTGAAGGTTCCTCTTTAGGGGACTTACCGTATCCAGAGCCAGGTGACCCAGGTTCAGATGCACTGCACTCTGGTGTGATACTGCTCTGTGACCTCAAGTCACGTCCCCTCTCTAGGCCATGTCTGTCAAATGGAGAGCATGCGAATCCCCCCACCATGGGTTATTGTTAGCACAAACATGACAACCCTACTGACCCCACGCTTCTGCACACCACTCCCACCTCCCTGGTTATGGGTGGTCCCCTAGTGGGGACTTGAATCTCAGGTAGTAACTTTTTTTTCTATTGGTGGTTGCTCTGGGTCTCCATTTCTGCGAGGGCTTTTCTCTAGTTACAGCAAGCGGAGATTACTCTCTAGTTGCAGTGCCTGGGCTTCTCACTGCAGTGGCTTCTCTTGTTTCAGAGCACAGTCTCTAGGTGCAGGGGCTTCCGTAGTTGGGGCATACAGGCTTAGTTGCTCCTCAGCATGTGGGATCTTCTGGGATCAGGGATCAAACTCATGTCTCCCGCTTTGGCAGGTGGATTCTTAACCACTGAGCCATCAGGGAAGCCCCCCTCAGATAGTAAAATTTGTGGAGCATTTCCTGTGTGCCAGGCACCCTTCTGAGTGTGTGACAGTGTGTTGTATAGGACAGCAGCTCTACACATGGGGAAACCGAGGCACTAACCTGGCCATGGCCCCACAAAAATGGCAGAGCTGGGGCTGGACCCGTATGATCTGCTCAAGGGCCCACATCTTAAACCACTGGGAGGTGTTGGGATTCGTTTCCTCCCATCTCCCCCCATCCGCCCTGCCCTCCCCAACCAAGTTGTCTAGTGAGCTGGACCCAGGGAGTGTAATGGGCACCAGGTAAACCATGAGCCCTCTCCCATCCCCATAGATGTGCAACATGCTGGGCCTCGGCGACATGAACGCAGACCAGCTGGCCTCCAAGCTAGAGGAGACGCTGCCTGTCATCCGCTCGGTCAGCGAGCAGTTCAAGGACCCTGTGAGTTCAGGTCCAGGTGGGCGGTGAGAGGCTCCGGGAACCACGGGGACAGGGCTGAGACCTGCCCTTCCCTGTCCTCTCTTGCCTCCTGCAGGAGCAAACAACCTTCATCTGTGTGTGCATCGCGGAGTTCCTGTCCCTGTATGAAACCGAACGGCTGATCCAGGAGCTGGCCAAGTGCAAGATTGACACGCACAACATCATCGTCAACCAGCTCGTCTTCCCTGATCCCGAGAAGCCCTGCAAGATGTGTGAGGCCCGCCACAAGATCCAAGCCAAGTACCTGGATCAGGTGTGCACACCCACCCTCCCGCCAGTCTCACACTTTGACCCCAGAAGCTGCGGTCTAGCCCAGCCCAGCCGGCCTAGCTGACCTTTTACTGTGTTCTCTGATCTTTTGCTCCATCTCACTCTCTGTTCATCTGCCTAATCCCCTGCCCTTCATCTCCTGCTTCAGACCTAATTCTGGCCTTTGTAGACTAGCTGGCCTGGGTATCTCTGATCCTGGGGAGTGGGAGGTCCAGGCCTGTGATCTCTGACCTCACTGGCGCCACTCCCACCCATGACCCTGTGAAGTCCTTGCTCATATTCTCTCCCTGACCTGAGACCCCCCAGCCTGACCCTTTACACCGATCACATCCTATCCCTGCCCCGGGGCCCCCTGACTGCTGCCTTCTGCCCCCGCCACAGATGGAGGACCTATATGAAGACTTCCACATTGTGAAGCTGCCGCTGCTGCCCCATGAGGTTCGGGGAGCAGACAAGGTCAACACCTTCTCCGCTCTCCTCCTGGAGCCCTACAAGCCCCCCAGCGCGCAGTAGCACCTCCACCAGCCCCAGCTGCCATTTCACACCCACCCGCCACCCACCGGGGCAGAGTTTGCACAAAGTTCCCCCCCTAATACAGGGGAACCACTTGGGGGATGGGAGGCGGGGAGGGGGTCTTTTCCCCCTGGTGGGGCTGGGGGAGCTATAGCTGCCCCCCACCTCTCCCCACTTCTCCTCCCTCAATAAAATGATCTTAAACTTCTGTGGATATTGATATGAGGTGGGAGCTGGGGCTTAATACCTTCATGTACAGTTGCACAGGTTGTACACTGCACAAAGATGTCACATCCAGAGAGGCATTGTCACAACAGAAATCTAATAGAGATGCATGTTTATTGTGGCAATTTTGGAAGGAGGGTTCTTTGGTAAAGGGGTGCTGTTTTCTTGGTCTTTATGGGTCAGGGTGTCCTTCAGGGCTGTAAAGCCTGGAGTAGAAGAAGTTCCATCTGCCCACGTCCTTCAGGGCTTAGAGCGTGGGAACCAAGAGGCCCCTTGGCCAGCCCCAGGCTGGCGGGGAGCGGATTAGGCCGGCAGCGGGCCCAGCACTGCCTGCTGTTTGGTTTGCGAATTAGTGGGCGCCCTGGGCAGAGGCTGGGCTTGCCAGACTGGGGATTAACAGTCTCCACCCACCTCTCCCCCACAACCAATTCCTGTTCTATGGAATGGCGTGGCATCAGCCTGTCCCAGCACAGGACTGCAACAGGGGGGCAGTTTAGGGGACAAGATGACAAAAAAACTCAGAGGCTAGAGGGGCCCTGAAGTCCCATCCTGCCCCCAGAACAGTCTTAGTGGCCTGTAGCATGTTTCCTGCAGTTTGAGTACCAGTCCCCTGTTCTTAAAATGGAGACAGAAGTGTGGCCATTCATAGGGCCCTGGCACAAATTCACCTGACCTTGGAAGGGTCAGCACACCAGCCTGAAAGACACCTAACAGTCCACCTTCTCCCCTTCACGCTTCCCTCTGCCACTCCCTGGACAGTCATTGTCACACCCTGCTTGAGAGACCCAGGATTGACATGATCTTGGGCATTTGCAAGTTCCAAGCTGGCGCTAAATGTGGGTGGGGGAGGAAGGGGTGCTTGGGGACACACATGAGTCAGGAAGCAGTGTTTAGATAGCACACATCCAGGATCTAGGTGGGCTAGGGTGTGCATATGTAAGGGGAACCCAGCCACGAGCCTAGACGTGTCCCCCCCAAATCCGTCGGGTTGCATACAAGCCAGTATAGGCAGGTCCATGTCAGGGAAGTGCTTATAACCTAACCAAACTGCTCAGGGTTCAAATCCCAGGTGTGTCATGAAAGGGCTGTGTGTCATCTGGGCCTCAGTTTAGCGGGAATAATAGCGGGAATAACAAAGTCACCAAGTTCACATTACCTGCTTGTAAAGACACAATGAGATGAAATAGGTAACGCCTTTACAACAGCCCCAGGCATGTACCTGCCAAGGAGTGTTTGTTAATATTCACTGTTACAATTAGTAAGCATGTGAACTAGCCTGGGCAACCTGCCTCCGCCCCAGCAGGGGTCCAGCAGTCAAAAGTGTGTGGGGATACTGGGAGCTGGAGGATGGGAGATGAGCACGGGGGTGGGGGAGTGAGGGGAGGGCTGGTAGCTGTGTGTAAGGATACATCCAAAGAAATAGGGGCCTCAGGTCGGGTATGAAATGAAGTGAAAGTTGCTCAGTCATGTCTGACTCTGCGATCCCATGGACTATACAGTCCATGGAATTCTCTAGGCCAGAATCCTGGAGTGGGTAGCCTTTCTCTTCTTCAGGGGATCTTCCCAACCCAGAGATTGAACCCAGGTCTCTGCATTGCAGGTGGATTCTTAACCAGCTGAGCTACAAGGGAAGCCAGGATGAGTATGGAGCCCATCAAGCTGAAGCCTGTCCCCTCCCCAGTTGCCTTAGCTACCAGCATCACTCCTCACCCTCTTTTATGAGCTGTCCAGCAGCTGGACAGCGGAGGCATGGGTCCGAGGACAGACAGTCCCGGCTGGTTCCTAATTACCCCGGGTGGGGCAGACACCTGCTGGGTTAGGAACACAGCGTCCTGGCTGGCCAGACCTCAGGGTGGGGTCGAGTGGAGCCATATGCACTTCTGGAGCTAGGGTGGACTGGAGAGTCTGAGGGACACTCCCGGACGCCCCTCTTGGGGCTAGAGCCCTGAGCCTCTGCCCCTCCCACACTGGACTATGCATTCAAAGTTGAGGATGGAGGGTTGTCTGTGCCAGGCTAGAGTGCCCCCTGTGTAGGTGTGCCTCTGAAAGGAGAACATGTGTCCTGTATCCGTGCCAAGTGTGGGGACAAAGTTTTGTGTCCCTAAGCTTGTGTGTTCATGACAATGACGAAAGTGACTGCAACCCAGGGTGTGTGTACGCACCTGCCCGCCACCACCCAAAGTGAGGGGGTGTTGGGGAGGGTGTGTCTTATGGATTGACGTACAAATAAATGCAGGTGAATTTCATGAGGGATTATGGCCTGACTCCTGGATGTGACCCTCTGGGTCTGTGGGACTGTTGGGAGGGGTCAGTGTTGCACAAATACGTCTTTGCAACATGGGCAAATCTAAGGGGCCACCAGACCTGGATCTGATCCCAGGACTGTGGGCTGCTGGGTTGAGGGGTGGTGCTCCTGCATCTAATGTGTGGTCAATTCAGTTCAGTCCCTCAGTCATGCCCGATTCTTTGTGACCCCATGGACTGCCACACGCCAGACTTCCCTGTCCATCACCAACTCCCAGAGCGTGCTCAAACTCATGTGATCACAGGTGTTTTTGTATGGGGGAGATCAGGAATAAATGTAGGCTACTTCCCTCTGTGTGATGGTCGCCTGTGTGATGGTGTTCTGGGGTTGGGCTGTGGTCTGCACTTGGCTGGTTGTGTGACCTTGTGTGTGTCTTTATTACCTAGTACAATTATGAAGGAATTCAGTGCTTGGGTCCCTGCCCTTGTGTTCCTGGATGGCTGTTTGGAGCACTGTGTGGGTGCCTGAGAGCTGAGAACCTGGTGGGTTTGGTTTAGGGTCCATTGGCTTTATATCTGCATGTTAGTGGGGGTGGGGTATGGCTAAGTGTCTCTTGTGTGACTCTGGAAATCTTTGTGACTGTGTAACTTCTTTCTGGGTCACGGTGATTGTGGGAGGCTGTGTTGAGGAAAGTTGAATTTGTGTCTGGATCTATGGTATGTTTCCATGTGCATCTTTATGGTTAATTTACAGGTGAGTTTCGAGTGACCCAGCCTCACTGAGCAGTGTGTGTACAACTGGGTTGGGTAAAGACAGGGTTCCTGCCCCCTCCCCGAGCTCTAGGGCTAAAGTTTCTGGGACCTGCCAGTGACTGACTGACTGGGAGACAGGACAGGGAGGAGCTAGGGAGGTCAGGGTGAATTCTCCACCCTCTGCCCCAGGTAACAAACTGAGGAGACTTCAAACAAAGTTCTTAGGCTGTAACTGTGCAACTGACTGGGGGGAGGGCCAGGGAAGGGCCACCCAAGTCCACTCCCCAGCCCCCTCCCTCACAGAATCTGGCTTAAGCCCCACCCAACACTGAAGCCACCCACCCAGCCCATCCTGTCCTTGTCCCAAGTGTCCCTGAACCAGCCATCAGGTGAGAAGGACCCAGGCCTGGGGGAACCGGGAACCCTGAGGACAAGTCTGTCTTCGAGGGAGAATCCATCTGAATCCTCAGGGTAGGGTGTGGAAGGCGAGCAAGGAACGGACACAGGAAATGTCCAGGTGGATCCAGGGCCAGGGGGAGGGGGCAGAGGCAGGGCGATTAAGTGGGAGGGGGATAGACTGGGGCTGCTGTGCAGCAGAGGGAGCCAGTCTGAGGCCCGGGGAACTGTGGGAAGGGACCTGGGGGCCAGGAGGCTTGGAGGCCAGGCTTTGGAGGACTTCAATAGAAAGCGCAGGGCAGATAATGGGCCCAGACTGGGTTAGGGGAGGAGGAGAGGAAAGGTCGAAGTGGAACTTGAGGAAAGAGAACTGGGGACGAAACTCAGTTGGAGGCCTGGGAACTTAGAAACTAAAGAGTTCAGGACTCAGGGAGCAGAGGAAAGTGTAGATGGCGTCCAGGTAAGGGGTATGGGATCTGAGAGGGATAAAACCTAAGGGTCTTGAGGGTGGGAGATAGACGGAGAGGGCCAGGGAAGGTCTGTACAAGACGCTGGGACCGGGAGTCCAAGGAAGGGAGTGACCTGGAAGAGGGGGCCTTGGAGAGGAGGGCTGGGGGCTAGGGTAGGGCAGAGCAGGTGGGAGGAGAGGGGAACCCGAGCAAGAGCCGGAACCCAGGAGCTGGTAAGGTGGTCGGGCTCGGAACAACGCGCAGAGTCGAGCCGGGTCCGCATCTCTCCACCCCCGCCCATAGCCTGCAGCCCGGCTCCGTCCCGGCCCCCTACTCCTCGGCCCCCAAGCCTAAGTCCGATCCAGCGCCCCCTCTCCTTTGGCGCGACCGGCCCGGGCGCCGCGATGACCGTCACGTACACGGCGCGCGTGGCGAAGGCGCGCTTCGGCGGCTTCTCGAAGCTGCTGCTGCTGTGGCGCGGGAGCATCTATAAACTTCTGTGGCGCGAGCTGCTCTGTTTCCTCGGACTCTTCATGGCGCTGAGTGCCGCCTATCGGTGAGGCGGCCCCGGGGGTGGGTAGGGTGGGGAGGGGATGGAGAATGCCGTGCCTGAGGGAGGTCTCAGGAGGGGCTCCGAGGCGGCCCCGGAGTGGGTGCGGGAAGAGACCGGCTGCTGGGGACAGGGGCTCGCCGGTGACCCGGTGCCCCTCTCCCTCGCAGCTTCGTACTGACCGAAGAGCAGAAACGCTACTTCGAGAAGCTCGTCCTTTACTGCGACCGGTACGCCAGTCTCATCCCGGTCTCCTTCGTGCTGGGTGGGTTCGCGCTCCGGAGTTTCCCATTCTTTTCATCCCGAGACACCCATAGCCATTCCTGCTTTCTGAGACCCTTCCTCAAAGCCATCCCCGCACATCCCCATTTCTGCATCCTTTACGCCAGGTATGGCATCCATTCCCAGGACCTTGGAGGTCACCTAGTCAGTGTATCCCCTGAAGTTCCCCCATGAGAGAGCTCCGTGTCATCCACAGGCTTATCCCTGGTCACCTCAGGGACTCCCATCTGTGTCTGCATGGGCTTACCAGTGCCTCCCCTCACATGTTTTGATCCCCAGTGTGTGTTAGTCACTCAGTCATGTCTGACACTTTGAGACCCCGTGAACTATAGCCTGCCAGGCTTCTCTGACCATGGAATTCTCCAGGCAAGAATACTGGAGTGGGTTGCTATTCTCTTCTCTGAGGGATCTTCCAGACCCAGGGATCAAACCCAGGTCTCTTGCACTTCGGGCAGATTCTTTATCATCCGAGCCATCCCAGGGACCCCCTCCAAAGATCCCATAGAACTCCCTCATTTCAAGTCCATCCTGAGGGGCATCTCTCTGACAAGTCCCCCAGCTCCCTGTCCTCAATGATTTCACATAATATCAGCCTTCCTCCCACCATTCTGGGCCCATAGGGATGCGGTGACCAGCTTGCCCTAGGTTTCCTAACTTAGACCGTGTGCCCAACCCCTTCACACACCCCTGGCTCAGGGGCTCCCTATGGCCTTGGTGACAACTTACCTGTGGGCTCCATGTCTTCACCTCGATGTGTGTGCTCAGTCGTGTCTGACTCTTGAGATCCCTCGGACAGTACCCCACCAGGCTCCTCTGTCCATGGGATTTTCCAGGCGAGAATACTGAAATGGATAGCCATTTCCTACTCCAGATCTTCCCCACCCAGGGATCCAATTGGCGGGAGGATTCTTTACCAGTAACGCCACCTGGGAAGCCCTCCTTCACCTCTTTGAGTGAGTGAAATCGCTCAGTCGTGTGTGACTCTTTGCAATCTCATGGACTGTAGCCTACCAGGCTCCTCCGTCCATGAGATTTTCCAGGCAGGAATACTGGAGTGGGTTGCCATTTCCTTCTCCAGGAGATCTTCCCGACCCGGGGATTGAACCCCGGTCTCCTGCATTGTAGGCAGACGCTTTACCTTCTGAGCCACCAGGGAAGTCCTTCACCTCTATATGGAGATCCTAATCTCCCATCTCAGATGACATCCAAGCAGCCAGGGTGATTCAGCCTGCACCAACCTCTGACCTCAGGGCTAGATCCTAAGGTTCCCAGCCCACGTGGTCCCACATGGTCTGGGTGTCCAGTTACCCCGTGCTCCTGATGCAAGACCCAGGTCGGCTCCTCTTCCCTTGATCTGGGCTCCCAACTCCCTGACCCTAGTTTCCCAACTGAGCCCTCTCCCCCATCCCCGGCTCTCCCGCAGGCTTCTACGTGACGCTGGTAGTGCACCGTTGGTGGAACCAGTACCTATCCATGCCCCTGACCGACGCGCTCATGTGTGTCGTGGTCGGCACAGTGCACGGACACGATGAGCGCGGCCGCCTCTACCGACGCACGCTCATGCGCTACGCAGGGCTCTCCGGGGTGCTTATCCTGCGCTCGGTCAGCACCGCGGTCTTCAAGCGCTTCCCCACCATAGATCATGTGGTGGAAGCAGGTGAGGCTCCGGCCAAAACAGGACGCAGGCGGCGGGGGCAAGGTAGGGGCGGGGTAAATAACTCCCGACCTCGCCCGCGCAGGGTTTATGACCCGCGAGGAGCGCAAGAAGTTCGAGAACCTAAACTCATCCTACAACAAGTACTGGGTGCCTTGCGTCTGGTTCTGCAACCTGGCGGCGCAGGCTCGGCGCGAGGGCCGCATCCGCGACAACGGCGCCTTTAAGCTGCTACTAGAGGTGGGTTATCCGGATGGTCATTCTTAAAAAAAAAAAATGTACCCCACCCACCCTGAGGTGTGTCATATCCTGACTTGCCACGTGCCTTTCACAGGGCGGATTCCAAACACCCTTATCTAGAGCCCCGAGGTGTACACGTATCTCTATGGGACGGTTTCTAGGTGAATAATGCCCCTAGGTATACACACTCACCACTGAAGACTCTCTAGTCCCTGGAAGCACATGCCCGCCTCCCACTAGGTGACCACTCACCTCCATCCCAGGTAACCCCCTACTTAATCCCCATGTGTGAGCTCACATTTCAGCCCCCTCATGACCTGTATCCGCCCCACCAGGAGCTGAATGTGTTTCGGAGCAAATGTGGGATGCTCTTTCACTATGACTGGATTAGCGTGCCCCTTGTCTACACCCAGGTAACCTGGTTCTGCCTTTTTATATCCTGTGTCAGAGGCTTTGGAGCATTGGTCTCAAGGAAAAACTAAGGACTAGCTGAGACCCTGTCACAGTGACTAGTGGTCCTAGCTCTGGTCTCTCCATGACTTTCAAGACCTGACTGGCACCCCGTCCTGTCCCTCCCCCAGGTGGTGACCATTGCTGTGTACAGCTACTTCCTGGCTTGCCTCATTGGCCGCCAGTTCCTGGACCCAGCACAGGGCTACAAAGACCATGACCTGGACCTGTGCGTGCCAATCTTCACCCTGCTGCAGTTCTTCTTCTATGCTGGTTGGCTCAAGGTGGGTGGGGGTCCCAAGGCCAGGACTACAGGGGCGAAGTGGGCAGGGGTTCTCAGGGCTCTGCTTACCTCCCCTCTCCCCACTCAGGTAGCTGAGCAG
Source organism: Bos indicus (assembly GCF_029378745.1). NCBI lineage: Eukaryota > Metazoa > Chordata > Mammalia > Artiodactyla > Bovidae > Bos > Bos indicus. The sequence goes on along the minus strand of NC_091766.1, from coordinate 12,506,049 downwards.
CTCATCAACCCCTTTGGAGAGGACGACGATGACTTTGAGACCAACTTTTTGATCGACCGATGCTTCCAGGTGAGATTCTCTCAGTTGAGACCATCCCTAGGCTCCTAAAGGGACCCTGGCCCCAGCCCTGCCAAGACTCTTCCACACATCATTCCTGAACCATCCTCTCTCTTTGATAGCCACCTTCCTACCCATCCTGAGGGGTCCACCCTGTGGTGCCAGCGCTTTTCCATGCCCCACTCTTCCTTGCATATCCTCTCCCGCAGGTGTCAATGCTGGCTGTGGACGAGATGTATGATGACCTGGCCATGCTGGAGAAGGACCTGTACTGGGACGCGGCTGAGGCTCGAGCTCCCTACACCGCAGCCACTGCCTTCCTGATGCAGCAGCCCTCCTTCCAGGGCTCTACCTTCGACATCACGTGAGCCAGTGGGGGTGGACAGGGCCTCTTGGGTGGGGTCTCATGACTGTGTCGTCATTCAGTCTCTCAGTTGTGTCCAACTCTTAGGGACCCCATGAACTGCAGCACAACAGGCTTCCTTGTCCTTCACCATCTCCTGGAGTTTGCTCAAACTCATTGAGTTGGTGATGCCATCCAACCATCTCATCCTCTGGATGCATGACTGCAGGTTGTGTCTAATTGAAGGGGCAGTGGGTGACCAGAACGGGGCTAAAGGCTACACCCTGGAGATTCGGAGCTAAAAGCTACAGTCAATAGAACTAGGATGAGGTGTCAGGGATCCGGGTCAAGGTCTGGGGCCGGGACACGAAAGGCTACAGTCTATGAGGATTGGGCAGAACAGAAGCAACACGAGGCAGAGCCCCAACTAAGCCTTTTAAGGCCTAAGTTTGCTCATAGCCAGAGCCAGAGGATAAGGCCAGGCTCTGGAAGGGGCAAGCCAAGACTTCTGGGAGAAGTGGAACAATGAGATGGGTGGAGGCAGGAAAAGTACCGTGCCTCGGTCTCAGCTCTGTTGATGAAGACGGGAGAGGCGCAAGTGCTGACCCTCTGTCTCTCCTGCAGGCTGGCCAAGGAGGACATGCAGTTCCAGCGTCAGGACGGCTTGGAGGCGCCGCTGAATGAAGCACACGGCGACTTCCTGCAGCGCCTCCTGCCAGTGGGCACGGGCATGGGCACAGGTGGCCTGCTGGGCCGGCGCGTGCCCTTGCTGCGCCGCAAGAACAGCCACGTGTCGGAGGAATCCATGGCTGCTAGCTGCGCGTGCGCAGGCGCTCCCGACGGCGCGGTCCCGGAGTGTGGCTGCGAAGGCCCGCTGGTCGACTTAGGCCAGCCGGAGCCGGAGTCTGAGCCCATCACCGGCCCCGAGTCGCCTGCCCTCGTCCCCGCTCCCAGGGCGCCCGCTGAGCCCTTAACCGTGGTGCCGTTGTCTGGGACCCGGGGGCCGGCTCCGCCCTGGCTGCCCAGCCCCATTGGCGAGGAGGAGGAGAGTCTAGCCTGAGACCTTTGGACCCTGAATTCCCAAGGACAGGGAAACAAGCCTGCCTGCAGCAGTTTGGGTCTGCATAAGCTGCGTGTGGACTCGGCCAGCCCCCTTCTTACCTGCCTGCGCCCCAACTTTACGTTTGGCACAGAGCGTTGGAGCGCCTCCTGTGGGCCGAGGGCTGCACCAAGGGCGGGGTATCCTTCCAGCTAGCTGGGCCTTACCACCAGCTCTACTTCCTGCCACTGCGTGAGAGGCTTTTATCCCTGTGACCTGCCTTTCTTCTTTCTTTAGACTGGACATATAAGTGAGTGCCCATCTCCTGAGCTGTGTGGATGAAATGAAAGTGGCTTTAAAAAATGTTTGATACATAATAGGTGCTCAATAAAATTGTTTTGTTTTTTTTTTTCTAAAAACCCAACTCCTGCCAGGCGAGTTATGCTAGGTAAGCTTTAAGGATTATTTGATGATGTCCTGTCCACTTCCAAATTCTACTCTCTGAAATGGCCCCATTCAGTGCCCATGGTTTTACGCATTCATCAATATAGGATTCACAGGTCCCAGGACCATGCTTTCTCCCCCCAACCTTTTGTTTATTTTTGGCCACGCCCTGCAGCTTAGTTGCAGGGATCCTAGTTCCCGATCAAGGATTAAATCTGGACCCGTTGCAATGGAGTGAGAAGTCCTAACCACGGAACCGCCAGGGAATTCTCCTGCCAGCCTTGCTTCTGCAAGTGACCCCTCTGCCTCTACAATGCTCTAGGTCTTACATCAATCGTATGTAGATGACTCCTGAATTTAGAAGTCCAGCCAGGGTCCCTTCCCACACTCTAGATGCAGAGAGCCACCTGTCTACTCAACATCTCTATGTATAGATCTCATGGGCACCTTGAACATAACATGCTCCCCCAAACCAGTTCCCTGTTGACTCCCTACTTGTTTATCTTCCATCAGCTTTGTTCTTCCTGAGGACAAAACCTGGGAGTCACCTTCAACTTCTTTTTTTTTTAAGTTCATTTATTTGTTTAAAAAACATTTTATTTATGTGGCTGCATTGGATCTTAGTTGTAGCACACGAGATCTTCGTTGGGTCATGCAGGATCTTTTGGTTTGGTGCAGGCTTAGTTCCTCTACAGCATGTGACATCTTAGTACCCTGACTAGGGATCCAACCTGTGTTTCATGATTGCAAGGTGGATTCTTACCACTGGACCACTAGAGAAGTCCCTTAAAAAAAAATGCATATATATATATATATATATATACACACACATATATATGTGTGTATATATATATATATATATATACACACACACACACATATATGTGTATGTTTTGGCCACGCAGAGCTGCAAGTGGTGTCTTGGTTCCCTGACCAGGGATCAAACGCAGGCCCCCAGTAGTGGAAGCACAGTGTTAACCGCTGGACTGGCAGGGGAGTCCCCAGGTTCTCTCTCTCTCTGTCATCGCTTCTCCTTATCAGTTCAGTTCAGTTCAGTCACTCAGTCGTGTCCGACTATTTGCGACCCCATGAATGGGGTCCCTGTCCATGCCAGGCCTCCCTGTCCATCACCAACTCCCGGAGTTCACTCAGACTCATGTCCATCAAGTCAGTGATGCCATCCAGCCATCTCATCCTCTGTCGTCCCCTTCTCTTCCTGCCCCCAATCCCTCCCAGCATCAGTCTTTTCCAATGAGTCAACTCTGCATGAGGTGGCCAAAGTACTGGAGTTTCAGCTTTAGCATTATTCCTTCCAAAGAAATCCCAGGGCTGATCTCCTTCAGAATGGACTGGTTGGATCTCCTTGCAGTCCAAGGGACTCTCAAGAGTCTTCTCCAACACCACAGTTCAAAAGCATCAATTCTTCAGTGCTCAGCTTTCTTCACAGTCCAACTCTCACATCCATACATGACCACTGGAAAAACCATAGCCTTGACTAGACGAACCTTTGTTGGCAAAGTAATGTCTCTGCTTTTCAATATGCTATCTAGGTTGGTCATAACTTTCCTTCCAAGGAGTAAGTGTCTTTTAATTTCATGGGTGCAGTCACCATCTTCAGTGATTTTGGAGCCCAAAAAAATAAAGTCTGACACTGTTTCCACTGTTTCCCCATTTATTTCCCATGAAGTGATGGGACAGCAAATCCCATCAGCTTAATCTTCCAATTGTATCCAGAATCCAACCATTTCCCATTCCTCTAGGATTCCCACTCTGGCCAGAGCCCTCACTATCATCCAACCACCCATGTGGATAGTGACTTGGTCTCTCAGCTCTGACCCTAACATCTCCACAGTCTGTTCCTCCCACAGGACCAAAAGGAGCCTATGAACACTTGAATCAGGTCACATTCCTCCTTTGCTCAGAACCATCTGTGTTTCCCACTTCACTTAGAATAAAAGCTAAGGGGGACTTCCCTGGTGGTCCAGTGGTTAAGAATCTGCCTTGCAATTCAGGAGACTTGGGTTTGATCCCTGGCTGAGGAACTAAGATCTCATACTTCAGAACAACTAAGCCCCTGGGCCACAACTACTGAGCCCACACACTCTAGAGCCCGTGCTCCACAACAAAAATAGCTCCCACTCGCCACAACTAAAGAAATCCTGCGCCAAAATGAAGACCCAGCTCAGCCAAAAAAAAAAAAAAAAACCAACAAAGAACATAAGCCAGCCTTTTCTTAAAAGCAATGATCCCTTGCCCACCATCTCCCCCTGCCCTCAGTGCCCAGAGTCCAGCCAGGTCAGATTAAAAGTCTTTATTATTTTTCTTCTCAAATATAAAATCACTCTATCCCCTGGCAGCTCACTAACCCCAGGGAGAAAATCAAGAATAAGAATCACATTGCTAAAAAGAGTAGGCCCATTCTTGCCTCCCACCTGCCTCCTACATTCTTGTCCCAGCTGAGAGAGAAAGGGGCAGAGACTGTGACTTCAAGGCTCTCAAGCAACCAGCTGAGGCATAATTCTGGGCCCCCTGTGAGTTGGGGGAATCCAGGGTGGATTAAGCTGGGCAGGTGGCAGGATCCTGCGATCCATCAGTGCTTGTCGGCAGGGCGCATGTTCAGGGTTGCTAGGCGTCCCAGGGGTCCACGGCGAGCGTTGGTGGCCAGCCGCTGCTGTGCCAGGAATGACTGAGCATGGGCAGGGGCCCGCTCCTCCCCAGCTCGATGCTGTAGAGCCATGCCCTGGAGGGAGGGAGGGAGGGGCACAGCTGGAGTCAGATGAGCCTCCAGGACACCAGCACCCTCCATGCTCCCAGTACTTCAGGCAGGTGATGGTGAACTCACCATATTATACCAGGCACTGATGAGCAGCTTTTCTTCCTGCTCCCGCTGACTTCGACTCTTGTCAAAGTCCATCTGCTAAGGAGGGAACAGTCAAGGGACTGGATATACTGGTGGCAGTGAGAAGGGGTTAGGACACCAACCTCCAGGTGCCGAATTCGGACGTCCCGCTCCCGGAGCTGTGTCCTCAGGGCGTGGAGATCTAGGGGAGCCCCGCCAGGTGGCTGCTGCTTGGGTTCCAGGGTCTGTATGACCTAGGGGTGGGGAAAGACACAGTCAAGGTGACCTTGGCCCCACCGGCCATGATGCAGAAGTCTGTGACATGATGCGGCAGGACAGGCATGGGGCCAGGAGGCAGAGAGTTGCCAGGTGGGCAGCAGTGGTCTGGGCAGGAGGCCACTGGGGCACCCAGCATCCTCACCGCACGCGCCCTGTCCACATAGCGGCGGTACCGCTCCTCCACGGCCCGTAAGTCCTCGTCCTTCTTTTGAAGGCTGTGCTGAAGCTCCTCGATACGCCGGGCTGCTGGGGGTCAAGGTGGCCCCTAAGCTCTGTGCTGAGCTTGGGGGCTCCCCCCACCCATCCAGGCCACTGAGCGCCCCCCTCACTGCTGCTGTCGTTGGGGGGCTCCAGTTCCTCGATGTACTCGCGCTTCCGCTGCAGCTCCAGATCTGCTTCATGCAGCTTCTGCCTGCAGGTGGGGAGCCAGAGGCAGTCTCAGTTCCAGGCCCATTTCTCTGCTTCCCAGAAGTGTTCCTGCAGACCTCTCCACCTGACTCCAAGCCTGGGGGCTATGACCCTCCATGACCCTCACCAGGTGGCCCCTGCACCAGCCCTCCCTCCCCCATCTGTCCACTTCTCTCCATTCCACAGCCCACATGCTGGTCCAGGCACCATCATCCCTTGCCAGCCTTCTATTCTCAGCTCTTTAGTTCCATTCCTCACCCAGCAGCCAGGGATCTCTCTAGAATGCAAATCTCTTCTAAAGAAAGGAAATACAAGCTAATAGTTTGCATTCTGCCACCTGGGGCAAAACCCCAAAGTCCCTATAAGTGAGACTAATATCATGTATTATGGACTTGGAACATGGTATAACATCTAATAGTGAACCTTCGGCTATATCTACTAAAATTACAAACCCATATGCCCTGGGAGCCACCCATTCCTTTGTGTGTGTGTGTGATATATTTGCACACAAACAAAATGATACATATATAAGATTTTACTTTGTTGCACACATTGAAATCGCAAATGCCTAGAAAGAATGAATTAAATCAATTACGATATTACCAAAAAAATGCTATATGCCAGCCCTTCTAGACCAGAATTCTACAGAATTAAGCCCTAATGCCTCCAGGTATTCATCCTCTATAAGGAAATAGCTTTCTGTGCTCTAGGTTGGCATTAGGTACATTCCAGTCTTGGCAGAACTGAGAGAATAGTCATGAAAATCATTTTCTGTAAGGTCCAGTTTCCCCATGGAACCCCAGCTGACAAAAACTGCTATATCAAGAAATTAATAATAAGGTCTCCCTTTATTTATTCATACGAAGAAATTTCCCCAGTTAACTGGTTAAGTAGGGAAAGCAAAGTGTACATATTATACTACCTTTTGTGTAAATTAGGAATGAGAGTAAAAAGCTATATTCACATTCATTTGAATTTGCTTTAAAAATTCTAGAAAATTTTCCATAATGAACTAATAGAAATGGGGCTGGAATGGGGCAGAAACTGAGTTAATGAGGGAAGACTGAGATGTTTACCCTTTATTTCTGTATAACTTGGTATACCTTTTGGTTTTTAAATTATAATTGTGATAGCTATCTAAAATAGTTTATTTATTTAAGAAAGTTCTTTTAATAAAGAACTTTATTTTTTGGGAATTCCCTAGCAGTCCAGTGGTTAGGACGTGGAGCTTTCACAGCTGTGGGCCCAGGTTTTATCCCTGGTTGGGGAACTAAGATCCCACAAGCTGAGCTGTGTTTTCAAAAATGAAAAAAAAAAAAAAAAAAGTTGTTTTTTTTTTGCAATGCAAAAAAGTAATAAAAGCTGACTATCACTTTGTCACACAACCTTGCTGAAATTCCCTGAGTGACTCCCAATTGTTCCCCCAAAATACTCCACACACCTTCCTCTGGTCTATAAGACCCCAGGGGAGCTGACACTTTAGTCTGTGTGTCAGCTGACCCCCTGGCCTCATAAACAACTCCCCATGGACACCAGATCCATCCCCTACATCTTTGCCCCAATCTTTCCCCCCACCCGACTCACAGATGTTCCTCCAACTTCTTCTTCAGCAGGATTGACTGGAGGAGAGAAGAGGCGCTGGGTGAGTGTGGGGATGAGGTGTCCAGAGGTCCCAACCTTCTTGGCGGGTGAGGGTCGGGAGTGGTACTCTGAGCCCAAGGTACTTACTATGGACTTCACGGGGCATCAGGCAGCAGTGGGGAGAGAGAAGAGGGTTAGTGGTGGGCACAGGGGAGGGCCAGGCAGGGAGGAGGTGAGCACTCACGTCCTCAGTCTTGCCCCCCTGCTCCTGTAGGGCCTTCTGAAGGTCCTCCACCTGGGCCCTCAGCTCCGACAGCTGCTGCTGGTTCAGCCTGCGGAGGTGGGGGCCCCGCTCAGTGCCTGCGCCCTCCCTCACTCCCCCTCCAAGCTTAAGGGGGAGGCCCTCCTCTGCAGGGTCCTCACCGGTGCTGCGTCTCCAGGCCGTGGCGCGCACGGTTGGCCTCCTCCAGGTGGCGCTGCAGCTCCTCCTGCCGTTCCCTGTCGGCCGCCTCCTGCTGGCACAGGCGCTTGTTCTCCAATTGAAGTCGCAGGAGTGTTTCCCTGGGGATGGGGAAGGAGTGAGCAGGGCTGGGGATGGGTCACCACTCAGGCCTACAGGGCTCCAGGAGGGAAACTGGGTGGACGGGGCCGGGAGAGGGAGAAAGCCCAGGGGAAGGGCCCAGTCAGACCCTAGAGTAGGGTTAGAGTACCTGGGACTGAGCCTAGGAGTGGGTGGGCGGAGCGCTGGTGGGGTGGCACAAAGTGGACGGAGCCATGAGCACTGAGATGGGGCTCCAGGATAGGAAAACACTGCAAAGAGGAAAGCTGGACTGGGAGTTCATGTGGGCAGGATATAGGACACTGATCCCAGTAGGGAATACACTGAGAACAGGGCTGTGTCCTGGGGGCAGAACCTGATGTGGGCGGTGCCCCGCAAAGGATTTTTGCCTGGGCAGTGGAGACAGATAAGTTGGATCTAATTGGTGCACTGAGGGTCGATCCCAAAGAGGTGAGGGGAGCCACCAACAGGGCTAGAGTCCCAGACAGGTAAAAGCAGAATTAGAAGTGGGTGAGCATAAAGGACTCCCCTGGTGGCTCAGATGGTTAAGAATCTGCTTGCAATGTAGGAGACCTGGGTTGGATCCCTGGGTCAGGAAGATTCCCCTGGAGAAGGGAATGGCAACCAATTCCAGTATTCTTGCCTGGAGAATTCCATGGATGGAGAAGCCTGGTGGACTACAGTCCATGCTATGCAATGCTAAGTCACTTCAGTCGTGTCCGACTATGTGTGACCCCATAGACGGCAGCCCACCAGGCTCCCCCGTCCCTGGGATTCTCCAGGCAAGAACACTGGAGTAGGTTGCCATTTCCTTCTCCAATGCATGAAAGTGAAAAGTGAAAGTGAAGTCACTCAGTCGTATCCGACTCCCAGCGACCCCATGGACTGGAGCCTACCAGGCTCCTCCGTCCATGGGATTTTCCAGGCAAGAGTACTGGAGTGGGGTGTCATTGCCTTCTCTGACTACAGTCCATAGGGTGGAGGAAAAAAAGCTCAGCTAGGACTTGGGAACCAAGCTGAGCAGGTCTGGCAAGTGGTAAGTACCTGCTTTGGGGATGGGGTTGAGGGTGGGAACGGGGTTCAGGGTGGGAACTGGCAGGCTCCAGTGGGACCAGAGCTCTGAGTGACTGACCCCTGGATACCTGAGCTCTGCAGGAAGGATCTCAGCTGCTAAGTTTCCCACAGCCGGTGAGGTGGGATCCAGTGAGGGGTCTGGAGAATGTGAGAAAAGTCTTCAGGTGGTGCCACAGTTCTTGTCCCCGTCCCTAGGATCCTTGGATGAAGCATCTTTGGGGACTCAAGTTTGGCCAATGCCTGACTTGACACAAACCCCACACCCAGCTTGAAAGGGAGCCATGATATTTGGCCTGAGTTTGCCTTTGCTCACCCCCTTAGAGCCCCGAAGGACAGCTCTTGCTGCTTTCCATTGGGCCACATCACCTCTTTCCACTTGAGACTCCCTCCAGCATGGCCTCGCTCTGCGACCCCAAACTAGACAAGCCCTGGGCACTGCCTTTTCTGTTTGCCCTAACAGCGCATGTGGCCAGGTAAGGCTCCAGGCCAGCGTTCTCCCAGGCCCTGGGATGAACCTCCAACTCACCGGCCTGGGCCAGCCCCCGAGGCTGCATCTGGGCGCAGCGCAGCTCCTCATTGGCCTCCCGCAGGGAGTCCCGCTCTGCCAACAGCCGCTGGAGGGACAGGGTGCAACAGGCCACTTGAGGCAGGATCGGCCTCCTGGGAAATGGGCTTTGCCTTGATGGGCAGGGTGAGGCTTGGGCAGTAGGACCTCAGTCTCACCTCCTTCTCCTTTGTCACCGACTCATACTTTTCCTCCAGATTGCGGCACTCGAATAGCCATTTCTCAGCCTTCATGGCCTCCTCTTGCCGTTTGCCCTGCAGTTCCTGAACCTGAACAGAGGCGAGGGGAGAAGACTACAGGGTGAGAGGGAGGGACAGGGACTGAGTACAAGGTGAAAGGGCGGGGCCAGAGGGACCAGCAGAAAGAGACTTGGAAGAGGCGGGGCTTAAGTGAAGAGGCGGGGCTTGCAAAGCTACAGCAGAGCTGTCCAGTCTAGAGGGTGTGGCCTCTACGTAAACGAGGGGGCGGGCTCTGGGTGGACTGGCTCAGCACTCTGCTGAGGGTAGGCCAAAGTCAGTAGCCAGCCGAGAGGAGACCCCACCCCAGTCCGGGTCCAGGCTCCCACCCACACCTGTCGCCGCTGCGCCTCTAGCTGGGCACGCAGGGATCCGGCCCTGCGTAGTTCTTCCTCCAGCTGTCGTGTGCGCTCCGCGTGGCTGGCGTTGCACTCCTCCAGCTGCCGCACCTGCCGCCGAAGCTCCCGCAGCTCGCCCAGGCGGCGCCTGCAGCTGTTCAGCGTGGCTTCCAGCTGCCCGGCACGCTCGGAGGACTGCCTGGGGGGCCGGGGCAAGTGGGAAGAGGAGGTGGGGGTCTGCTTGGGTCTGCTAGGGTTCAGCTTGGATGCGAGGCCCTCAGGGCAGGGGAAGGTGTCAGGTCAGCCTTGGGCATTTGGTTCACGAAGGTCAGGGGTCAGCGGGGCCTGGTGATGTTGGGGGATCATTAGGGAGCATAAAGGAAGACCTAAACATAAATGGTTGTGTTCGTGCTCGGTGGCTCAGTCATGTCTGACTCTTTGGGACCCCACGGCTCCTCTGTCCATGCGATTTTTCTAGGCAAGAATACTGGAGTGGGTTGCCATTTCCTTCTCCAGGGGATCTCCCCGACCTAGGGATGGAACCCACATCTCATGTGTCTCCCACACTGGCAGGCAGATTCTTTACCAGTGAGCCACCTGGGAAGCCCCAAACATCAATGGTTACCCCAAGATTAAAATCAGGGGTTTTCTGGAAGACACAAAACGACTGGGGTTACAAGAGGAATGATGGGGCCCAGAGGATCTGAGGAGCCTCCTTGGACACTCTGGGGTCATGAGATGGCTGTGGGGCCAATAAGGGCATTGTGGGTGCAGGGGCCATGGAGGGGTCATGGGAGATCTCTGAGGCACAGCAATATGGGGTTCTTGAAGATATGGTAGGGGCTCACTAGGAACTTTTAACATTACAGAGGTGTCATAGGGATCACAAGGGAGCTCTTTGAGGCTACAGAAGGCACATTGAGGTTCAGGGGTGGGTACTATGGGGGCCCACAATGCACTTTGCGGTTTCAGGGATGCTGTGGCATCATAAGAAGGGATAGTCATGAGATGGGGGGCCAGAGGTGTCACCAAGGGCAAAGTTATTGCATCGTGGGGTCCTGGGGGGCCACCATGGATCCAGGGACTTTGGTGTTCTCCAGAGGACATGATGGGTTCCAGGATAGTGTTGCAGTGTTCAGGGCAGTACTTTAGAGTCTATGGGGCATTGTGAGGGCTCACTAGGAATTTGGGGGTTACAGAGGTACAGTGACGTCAGAGAGGCAATCTGGCAGTGGGGACCTGCCACTCACCGAAGCTCATCCATCTCATCCTTCAGAGCCTGTGCCTCCTGGGCCAGGCTGGTCAGCGCTTGGTTCCGCTGCTGCAGCTCGGCAACCTCCCGCTCCAGCTCCACACAGCGCATGCGCTCGTCCTCCCTGCCACTCTCCAGCCTGGGGGATGGCGGAAGCGTCACATAAAGGGACTGTACCTGCCCCAGGCCCCTGGTCTGCTGGCCCTGTCCCCCGCCTGGCCATACCTGAAGTTCTCTTCCTGCAGCTGCTCCAACTGGGTCTGCAGGAGCAGCAGCTTCTTGGCAGTGAGGCCGCTGGCGCCCTCATCCTCGGGCCTGCCCACCCGCTCCCTTAGAACCGAATTTTCCTGAGCCAGGCTCTGCTTCTCCTCTGACAGGAGAACCAGCTGCGGGCAGGCAGGGCATACAGATAAGCTGGAGCTGGGAGGGGAGGCTGTGCGGGCAACCCTACCCTGGGAGCACCTGAGAACTCCCATCTCGGCCCCACCTGCCGCTCCAGATCCAAACAGCGCTGCCGCAGCTCGTCCCCCTCATCAGCCTCCTCACTCAGGAAGTAGTACCTGCGGGACTGATGAGAGGAGTGGAGGGACGGGGAGAAGAAAAAAATTCAGGGATCCAGGGGAGGAGGATGCAGAAAGGGAGGCTGGGATCTCCAGGGACAGAGCAGAGGGAGCTGACAAACCCTCAGATCTAAGAGAGAGCTTGGACCTGAGGGGACTGGAGGAAAGGCAACTCGGGAGCCCTGGGGACCTGGCAAGAGACTAGGATCCTGGGGGATGGGAGTGGTTTACAGGCTTAAGGTCAAGCCCCTCCTCCTTAGGCAGCCCTGGAAAATCAGTAATAGGGGTGGACTTTAACAAGGTCCCCACCCTTTACCTGGCTATCAAAGTTCCCATATGTTTCTGGTGACAGGGAGTCAGAGGTGTCTTTGGTCATGAGCTGGAGGGAGGGGAGAGGGCAGTGGGAGAACACTGAGATGAGCTGGGGCCTCTGAGGGCAGACTCCAAAATTCCTACAATCCAGCCTAAGAATCCTTGTCCTTCAAAAACAACCCCAGTCCAGAGGCTGCCCCATATGTCCAACAAACAGGGAGTCCTGGTCCTTCCCCCCAGCTCCCAGCTGCACTGTAAAGTATTTGAGATCCTAGATCCAGAGAAGGAACTGAACCCAGGCCATGGCAGTGGAAGCATTCATTCCTAACCACTGGACCATCTGAGAATTCCTGAGGCCTGGCCCTTTTAGCATGGTAGGTTGTGACTTCGAGCTGGGAGAGGCTGGCAGACACATGAGACAGAGAAATCTGGCCAAGTGAGTTCCACACAGAGCCCAGGCCTTACCAGGGCAGAGCCTGTGCCCAGCTGCCTCTGCCCTGGAAATGTCCCCTCCCCTGAAGCTCCTTCCCACAGTGGGCACCCCCACCTACCTCCTGGATGGCTTCCATCACCACATGCTGAACGGATTCCTCTAGTGTCATGATTCTCTGGATGTGTTCTGAGGGTCAAGGTGGGGGAGACTGAGGCGAGGGTCGGAGGGGCAAGGAGGGTTTTCTCGGGTCTTCCCATTAGGGACCACCCCTAACCTCCCATACCCTGCTTTTTCTCGCAACTGATGGCACAACCCAGAACCAGCTGAAGCAGCTTGCCAAGCTCTTCTGGGTCTGAGAACTCGCCAATGAGGCTCACATCTGGAAGGTGCTGCTCCAAAATGGGATGCCCCAGGACCTGAGGATGGGGGGATGAAGGGGTATCAGGGGCTCAAGGATTCCCCCCCGCCCCGCTCCTCCCAACCTAACCCACTAAATCCCTTTACAGTTACTCACATCCTGAGAGTACTCTACTAGGCTCTGTAAGATCGCCTTCAGATTGCTGACCTGGGGAAGGGCAAGGAGTTGTGTCCAGGGTCTGAAAGCCCCCCAGAAGGGGCCAGGCAGACCCCACCCTGAACCTGTCTAGCTCATCCTCTTCTTCTCTGCCTCACCTCCTAATCCCTGGTCGTCTCATCCTGTTTGGTCCCATTCTCTGTCTCAATGTCCGCCCTCCTAGGACTGACCTGTCTGACTGCCGGCTCTTCTTCTCCACCTGCCCATATTATTTACGTGTCCCACAGATCCAGTCACTTCTCACCACCTGCCTCACTACCCTTTGACCCTAACCATCATCTTCTTTCACGTGAATGGTTACAACAGCTTCCAGTCTTGCTGCTTGCCCTCCATTCCTCTACAAACAGCCAGGGGGAGCTTTTCAAAGCCCCAGCCAGGTTTGTGTCTTTCCTCTACTAAAATCCTTTCTTGACTTTACACAGCTTAAAATAGAATCTACCTCCCTGCTCCAGCCTGCCAGGTCCCTGATGACCTCATCTACCATGCCTACACTCCTGCTTTCTGTTCTAACCTCCCTGCCATTCATTTCTCGATCACACCAAGCTTATTCCCAACTGAAGGCCTTTCCAATTTTTCCTGGAGTCTGGAATCCCATTCCTCCAAATCTCACATTGGAAATCAGCCCATCTAGAGTAACCACCCACCCATTCTCAGTTGGCTGTCTCTCACGACCCAGCTTTTATTTCTTCATAGAGCTAACTGCTATTACAAGTCAATGTTAATGCTTGTGTATGCAGTTTTTTGTCTGTGTTACTCCTTGCTGCACACCCAGGCCTGCTTAATACAAGAATGAATGAACAAATACATAGTTAGCTGGTCCCCATACAACTGTCTCTCTTCCTGTCCATCACCCAGGATATATCTAACTGACCGGTCCCTGATCAACTCTTCACCAGTCTGTCCCCCATTCCTGAGTCCACCTGTCACCTTCAGCCTCCGGTTGGGACCTGGGTCCTCTGAAATGCCCTGGAGCCACGCTTCGTTGAACCAGGAAGGGTCTCTGGGGGTGAGAAGGTGGGATGAGCTGCTGGAGGATTCCTTTGGGACCCTCCCCCTCAGCCCCACTCACATCTGGTTCAGCACAAAGGCTACTGCCAGGCCACTGCTCAGGTCCTGGGGGCTGGTACAGGGGGGCGGGACATTGAACGTCTGCAGCTGAGGGAGGAGAGGAAAGTACAACAACCAGAATCAGGGGCCGGGACCAAGGAACCACGCCCCTTTCGCAGACTTATCCTTTCAGCAGGACCTTCACAAGGTTGGGCGGAAGTTGCTGGCCAGTTGCTCCAGCAAGCCAGCTCCGTGGGGGTGTGGCCTCTGCTCACCTGGACCGACCAGAGGGGGCGTGGCCTTACTCTACCGCTGCCGAACAAACTCCGCGCAACCAAGCGAGGGCAGAATCACAAGTCACCTGGTCCCCATAGGCACCACGTGACCAGGCCACCTCACCTGGGCCCTCCCCTTCTACAAGACCCAGCCACAAAGGGGCGTGGCCTCACCTGTGCTTTCCAGCAAAACTGCCACGTGACGGGGCAGGTGCTCAGGCCAGAGTTCAACTACCTAGCAGGCTGACGACCCCCTCCTCCTCCCAGCCCCAGGACGGAGTGAGTGGACAGAGCCAAGTTGGCGTACACCTGTCCCTGGCCCCGCCCCCGACCTACCCAGGTGAGCAGAGACCCGCATAGTTCTTCCTTGTCCATGCTCATGGCTCCCGATCGGATTCGACCCCGGCCGTGCAGCCCCGCCACCGCAGCGGCTTCCAGATCAGCCAACAGCGAGCGCCAGCAGCCCCGACCTCCCGCTCGGCCTAGAGCGCCGCCCCGCCCCCTAGGCGCAGGCCCCGCCCTAGACACGTGATCTCCTCCAGGCTCCAGCTCAGGCCTTCAGACCCGCCATGTTGGATCCGGGAAGCCGTTTGAGCGCCTGTAGTGCCGCTAGGGGTCAGTCTGGGCCAACCTTGCGCATCCCAAGGGTGGCCTCGCCTCTTTTCCTCCCCGAGCTCTTTTTGAGGTAGTGAAGACCTCGCCGTCTTTCCTCAACCGAGGTGGAGTTGCCCCACCCTGTTATACAGGCGCATTCACGTCCTTTCCCTTCAGCTGAAAGAAATTCTGCTGTCTAACCACATTATGATCGGAGCCTTTGCGCGGGAGAAGGGCAGGCCATAACATATTCTATGGACTTAGGGAACACTAAAGTTTCTTCCCAGCGGCAAGAATTTGATAGTCTTGCCCAAGGGTAGACAAGGGGATTCGGGTCCTAAGTCAAGGGCAGGATAGTTAGTCCTGGGTAGTGAACAGACATACTTGCCTACCCTGAATCCGTCCTTCACTAAGCTTTCCCAGCCCTTTCCCCTCTCTGAGCCCTGCGCCTCAGAACCCATTACCGGGCCGGCCTGGTCGCCTCGGCCCACCAGGGGGCGCCCGGACCGCAGGAACGCAGCCTAGAGGGGAAACGACGGGCCTACTCTGAGACCCCTGGGCAGTGAAGAAGGCTTAAAAGGAAAATGCTAACAGTACTACGTAACAATAAACTCGCAGTCACTATTTATAGAGTGCCTACAGAATGCAGCTCTGCGCTAAGCGATTTAACTATATAGTTGGTTGGAATCTCCACGACTGTAGGTAGCAAGGGCTCTCATAATTCCCGGTGCGCAAGAGAGGAAAGAGGTTCTGGGTGGATCCGGCTTGGGGGCCTGGGAGGCGGGTAAAGCCCTGGCCGGCGTCCTCTGACGCCTGAGTTCCCTTGCAGTCCCTCCCCCGCGGGGCGGGCGAGGTAATGAGTAGTAATTAGAGGTTATTAGCTGTACCCAGAGGGAGGGGCGGGCTCTGCTTTGGGGGTGGGTCTAGGTCTGAAAGAAGGAGAGCTGCTCCCTGCAACCTAGAGTCTGGTTCTGGCGACTCCTACCCGCGCCCCCCCCTTACCCCAGCAATTTGGGCAGGATGATAATAGCTCCCCTCTTAACACCCCCTCCCTGCATTCCCTCTTCCCGCAGTATCGCGGGAACACAATCACTCTAGCACAGACTCCAGCTTACAGCCCACTCAAACGTGCGACCGCACACACGCAGGGACCTTGGAGGCTCGTCTACACACCCACATCCCCTTCCCGAGTCGTTTTCAGTCTCCATCCTCTGGGAGCAGAGCCGAGGGAAGGAATAGGGAGGAAGGGGACAAGGGCCGGCAGTGCGGGCTTCCGGACTGGGCTTCTTCCGGCGGGCGTGAGAACAACTGCCATTTATTCGCTACCCGCACCCGTCAAGGGAGAGGGTGCTGCCAATAGGGTGAAACGGGGGGGGGGGGGGAGCTGCCACCTGGCAGAAATGGAAGGTGAGCCGAAACTACGGCTGTGGCAAGGCTGGGAGGCTGGGAATATTTGTGAGAGGATGTAGTCACCCAATGTCGGGGGACGTGCTGGGACCGCCAAATATTGGGAGTGGGGTCCCCAATATTTGCAAGACCCGCAGGGATCTTGATGTTTAGGAGGGATCTAAATATCTGGAGCATGGACTTGAATTGTTTTAACGTTGCCGTGATATTATAGGCGTTATAGATATTCAGGGACCCCAAAGTCCCCAGATTTAAAGGAAGGTCTGGGTACCCTCACTTTGAAGGAGTCACAACCCTCCATTTGGGGTGGCAAGGAATCTTATGTTGGAGGGGAAAGGGAGTTCCCTACTGTGGTGAAGAGCAGCAATCCCTAATAATGGGACACAGGGAACCCCGCTGTTGAAGGCATCCGTGCGCCCTCCAAGGAGACCGGTTACAAACCTTCATTCTGAAGCAGGGATCTTTTATTTGGGGAAAAGATTCAAAGCCCCATTTTGATGGAGAGAGCCCCAAAGTTTGGGGAATGATCTGAAGGCCTCCATTAAGGACAGAGATGCTGGTCTGGGCCAGCAGCCCCCAGCTGGTTTGGGGACCCCACCCCCTCCTTTCCCCTCTGTTTCCAGGAACAGCTGGGCCCAGCCTGGGCTGTACTGCTGGGAAGCGGGTGAGTCAACCCCTCCCTGTGGCCACAGCTGGACCCCCGCCCGCCCCCTCTGGCCTTCACATCTGGGCAGAGACCCAGTCATGAGAGCTGGGATGGGGACCCTTAAATTCACACTGTTGGAGATGGTGCCGCTCCCCTCGGAAAGTGATCACAGCCTCGGGGTGGACACCATGCCCCACCCCATATCATGAGGGACTCTGGCAGGTTTTCTACACTCCAGACACTGACATTCTGCCTGGACTCCCATCCTGACCCCCTCCCCTCCTCGTGTCTGTATATGTATCTCTGAGTCCATGTGAAATGTGTTCACGGCTATGTAGATGAGAAATGGTGGGTCTGTGATTGTGTGTGCACAGGCCTGTGTCTGCATCGACCTGTGTCTTGGTGAGTCTTGAGGCCCTGGGAATTTACACAACAGGCTATGCGTGTGTGATTTGGTGGGGTTTTTTTGGAGGAGGGGTGTGCTGTCAGGGACTAGGGCACGTGTTTTTCTTTATGGGACCTTGGTGCTGGTTTAGTCGCTAAGTCGTGTGGGGCTCTTGGGACCCCCATGGACTGTAGCCTGCCAAGCTCCTCTGTCCATAGGATTTTCCAGGCAAAAACACGAGTGGGTTGCCATTTCCTTCGCTAGGGGATCTTCCTGACCCAAGGATCAAACTGGGGTCTCCTGCACTGCAGGCAGATTCTTTACCGACTGAGCTACCAGGGAAAACCTTTGTGTCTATATCCCTGTGTCATTCTTTGTGTAAGTAGTGAATGACTGATAATCAGTACTTCAGTATGCCTTTGTTTCTGTGACCGTGTCCTACTTTATGTCATGTGTTTTTCTGCGATAGCATGAGGCTGTCATGGGTGGCCTTGGTTTGCCCATGTCCCCGAGACAATCTGGTGTCCCTGTATGCAGCCTTGTGGGTTTGACTTACTTTCTGTGCCCTGTGATGTACGCGGACAGTATGACCATCGAGTCTGTCCCCACAATGTGTCTGTGACTCTACAGTCTCCATGTGAGGGGAGTGGCTGCATGACAACTGGATTCCTGAGGTCCGAGACTTTATCTGTTTGCATCTTTGTGTTGTTGGTGTGGCTTTATAGGAGTGTATATGTCACCTGTGTATGAAGATGGCCCTGTCTGTGTCCCTACCACAAACGGCGTGTGACAATGTGACCCTGCCCGCAGTCGCTGCGGGACTGGCTGGATTAGTGAAGGTTTGTGCCAACGTGTGGCAGGTTTGTATCCGTGTGACACTGTAGATCGAGAGTTTGTGACCTTGTGGGGGGGTGTCAAAGTCACACAAGACAGCGTACTTAGCGGAGGCAGAGGCAGTGACATGCTCCGGGGGTGTCAAAAACCCCCGAGCTCTGCTGCTCTGGGCCCCGCTCCCTGCGCTGCGGGGGCGCGTGCGTCGTGCGTGACGTGAGGCACGACGGGGGTCGCTGCCTGCGTGGAGCCCGACGCGGTCGTGCCTGCGAGCGCGGGGAGAGAGTGGAAATAGGCTAGCTGCGTGCGTGCGTGCGTGTGTGCGTGCGTGCGTGCGTGGGCAGCCGCGGGGGTTGGGCGCGCGGGGGAGCGCTGGGCGCAGCCCCACCCTGCCGGGACAGTTGGGCGCGGGTGAAACCCTGGCGGGGGGGGGTGGGGGGGGTGGGGCGGGACGCAGCGCCGTTAACCCCTTCCTGCCCGACCTGAAACTTGTGGCCCCTCGACAGAGCGCGCGGGGGCTTCCCCAGTGCTCGGGGACCGTCCCTGACGAGGGAGGAACCCCGCCACCGAGCTGACAGACCCCCCCCCCCCAGTTACCATGGGAACCGGAGCTTCCCGCCCGCCTGGGCGCGTGCTTCCTCCCCCGTCCCGGCTCTTCCTTTAACTCCACAGTCCACCGATAATGGGCTTCCCGTTCCTAATCTCCGGGGAAGGGGCTGGGGTCAGCGAGGCCGGGACGTGTGTGACTCAGGCCAGCCTGAGGGTCCCCTGGCCACAGCAGACCTCGCTCCCCCTTCTCCACCCCGTGACTCACCCCTCGCGGCTTTTCCCCGTGGGTGACTCAAGCCCCTGGGGAGGGGGCTGTGGACTCTGAGACCCCCTTCCAGGCAGTGGGGGCTGAGAACCCAGTACTGGGGACCTGGAGCTTGAAGGGTGGGGCTCTCCCTCCAGCGAGGGTCGGTGTGTAGTGTTTTCCCTTAGCCACCTCTCACCAAGGTCACTAGAGGCGTTTTCCCCCACCCCTGAATTGGCAGTATCTACCCCCCCAAAACCCTCCGGGAACCAAGTCCCCAACCCCTCCCCCTCAAGCCCACAGGAAGTTTTGGCAGAGCCCGTTGGCGATGAAACGGTTAAAGCCGTTTTCTTATTCATTTCATCCAGGGGCCCCTTTTGACTCAGAGCGAGCCAGGCGCCCCCTTGAGCCGGGCCTCGTGGGGGCCTGGGTTCGTACTCCCCACACGTACCATTTTTAGAGAGGGGAGGGAAGGCTGTTGGTGAGCTGACTGGGGGACTCTTGGGTGGCATGTACAGAGTTGGGTTCAAATCCTGCCTCTGCCCTCATTGCTCTCTGGTTCTCAAGGTTCCCCATCTGAAAATGGGGGATAATTTTGAGCAGTTTATTGCGGCATTGTGAGATTAGGTGAATAATAGATGGGAAACTTTGTTTCCAGAGCTGGGCACAGGAGCAGAGAAGGGGGCTTGGTCGGTAAAAGGACCCAGGCTCCTCCTGTCTCCCAGGCCTGGGTGCCGGGTGCCCAGCAGAAGTGAGTCCTTGTGGGGCAGTCCATGCCCCACCCAGGCGCTCTGAGGCCATAGGGTTCATCCCGTCCGTCCACCCCCTGCCCGGGGCAGGCACCCAGGAAGTGAGAGGCGGGGCAGGAATGAGGCGGAACCTGTTGGGCCCGTCGCCTCCCCACCCCCCCCACCCTCATTCCGGGGCCCTGACATGCCCCCCCCACATAAGCTGTGGCCCCACCCCCACCGTCCTGGACGCCTGGGTCCTGACCCGAGGGTGGCCCAAGGGAGGGGATGTCGGCGGAGACAGCGTCTCGGGAACATCCTGTGGACTCCTGGCTGGACAGACGGGAGAGTCAGCCCCTCCCCGGGCAGGACAGCAGTCGGCTGGGGGCAGAGTAAACACGGCCCAGAGCAGCCAGACTCGGAGGGGCGGCAAGGAGCATACACATACACAGTCACCCCGAGAGAAAGCCAGTCTACACACACAAAATTCCTGTCACCCTGGCCACAGACAGATTGCCAAACGGGGACACACTGACAGGGTCAGACACAAATCTGGGTAAAGACGGCTGTCAAATGCAGACGCGGTGACAGGGTAGGCCAAAGAGGAAGACCGAAATGCTGCCAAACGAAGATACTGACAGGCCAGAAGCATAAAGGTAACACAGATAAGTGAACTCAGCGTACAGGCAAAATGGACACACTGACAAGCACAAACACAAGGATATTGACATTCAGGTGAGAAGTGCACAGCCTGGCAGACAGTTGCATGTCCTGAGACAAATGTGACAGGCCAGAAACAGGCAGGACGGACACACAGACACAAGTGGGCAATACAGGCATGTGGATAGACTCAGAGATAAGGGATGGTCACTTTCAATGCAAGTGCCCCAAGAGGTGCACAAGAGATGTTCAGACACAGTGTTAGATCCTGACACACCGGAGAAGGCCACAAAGGCATACACACGTGCACACACTAGCAAGATCAATTCAAAAAGACAACTCAGAGGTGAAAGAGACAATCATAAACGTATGGAGAGGACAGGAAGGACACATACAGTCCATGACAGAGAGCCCCAGCCGCCACCCCCCCACAGCACACACACAGTTGCTTGCATCCATACTCAGACAAGCTCTGAGGACACCAGAAATCAGCCTTATAGATACACACTAAGTCCTCACTGATAACACACACGTCAGACCCCCTGACAGACTGGGCATATGAAAGCGGACAGACTGACATATTCACAGACACGGTCTGGCCAGATAGTCACATCCAACCCAGAGAAGCATGGACAGGCCCCAGTCGGATATTCATTAACACGCTGGCACAAGGACACCCTGACAGAACCTGTTGACTAACACATGCACACATACACACCAGCCACAGAGCCCACATGGACACACACACACGGTCACAGACACACACCAGCCACAGACCTCACACACAGACCTCACACAGGCAAGCCATGGACCTCACACACAGACACACATACACGTACAGACCAGACACGAATAGATTAGCAGTAAGAACTCCAGAACACCCTAGACTCCTGTATACAGGCCAGCTACAATACAACATATCATATAGACCATACACACGCACACAGACACACTCACCCGCCTCCCCCCTCTACCCCTGACCCAAAGCAGACAGGCCCTACACACCCCTGCAGGGTTGGGCCAGCACACAGACACATGCCTTGAGAAGACAGGCTTCACACACACTCTCACACGCCCTGACAGGCCAGCCACACACAAACCCATAGCCAGCCAGACACACGCGCGCCCTTGGACCATGATGAGGTACTGTGGGGTTCTGGGCTGGCCAGCCCTTCTCTACCCCCACCCAGAGATCCTGGTGCTTACTCTCTCCAAACACCTCCCCCCACCTCCCTCCCAGACTGCTCTTTGTCACTTCCCCTAGGAGGCCCAGCTCAGCAGCCTAGGTCCCTGGTGGGGTGTGGGCCTGTTTTCTCAGCACATCCGCTATAAATGGGGCACCCGGGATCTCAGCCATGCTCAGGCCCCCCAAGACCTCACCAGCAGTGTGTGTGTGGGGGGGGACCAGAAACAGTCTTGTGGGAAACTCCCCTCATGCCCAGCTTAGTCAGCCTGAGGACAGACTCTCCTTCCTGCTTCCAAGAAAACTGAGCTGCTTCCTCCCCAGGAGAGGGATAGGGACCCCCCAAACCACAGAGGTGAAGGAGGGATACGGCTGACAAGCTAGGGGTTCCTGGGGGAGGGCCTCCGTGATTCTCAGCCTCTTCCTGCCAGCTGCCTGTCCACACCCAGGGGCAGGGACAAGGGAGCCTGGGTGCTATGACTTGCGGGTTCTCGCCCTGGCCTGCCCACTGGCTGACTCACAGGCAGCCCCCAGCCCAGTTTCCTGGTGAGGGCCCTGCTGGCCAGTGGGGCCAGGGTGGAGGGGGGTCACCAGGCTATTTATAAGAAGGAGAAGTCCCTCCTGCCAAGGCCAAAAGCCCCAGAGAGACCCATGGGTGGGGGTGGGTAAACTTCCTCCTTATCCAGTCCCCCAGGTCCTGGGCCCCTGGGCATGAGGAAAGCCTGGGCACAGTCTCCTTAGCCGGATGCTTGTTTGAAACCCATGGCCTGGGCAGTACCCAGCTGCTAGTCCGGGCACTCAGCACAGTCAGAGGAGGGGGCTTTCCTCACACCCTCCTCACGGGGTTGGCCTTGGCGCCAGTGGGGCGGCATGAGGGGGTGGTGCCCAGGCCACAAGGGTGAGACTGGCAGGGGCCTGGAACCGGCTGTACCAGCTCAGCTGGGCCCCTGCCCTCCCTCCTGGCCTAATCCCCACCCCCTGCTCAAACACTCGTGCAGACAGCATGCTGGTCTTGCCCCCAAACACACCAGCACCCCTCTGTCCTGTGCCCAACCCCCATAAAGGAGACCCTTTATGAAAGGACCTGCAGAGCTTAGCATACAGTTGGTACTGCATACATGCCTCTGTGATTGTGATTACACAAAAGTGGCTAACACTCTAGAGCCAGACAGCTCAGGTTTTAGGTCAACCCCAGGGCTTTGAGCTATGGGACACGAGGCAAGTTCCTTACCTTGCTGTGCCTAGTCCCTTAAAGAGGGCTAATAGCAAATAGCATATATTTCGCTGGGTTGTTGGAAGCAGGCAATGAGTTATTCTATGTAAACCACTTAGAAGAGTGCCTGGCCTATGGTAAGAGCCATATGTGTGTGTGTGTTAGTCACTCAGTGGTGTCTAATTCTTTGGGCCAGGCTCCTCTGTCCATGGAATTCTCCAGGCAAGAATACTGCAGTGGGTTGCCATTTCCTTCTCCTGGAAAGAGCCATATAAGTGTTAGCTATTAAAATAATTATTTCTCTGTCTGCTTGTCTTAAGTGTCTCTGAGTCGTGCTGTCTGTCTGCATGACTCCAACCCTGCAGCTCTCCCTACCCTAACCCCCACCCCCATACACCCATTTTTCCTTGCTGGGTGCTTGGCCTCCATCTCTACCCTCATTGGGACAGTCTCACCTCTCTCCAGGACTCCTCTGTCATGGCCAGCCTCAGCACTGGTCAGGGCTGACTCACTGTGGCCTCTTGGCCCGTGGGACCTGCAGGTTGGCTTCCTGAGATGCTGCCCTCTGGTCAGACCTGCCCAGCCCCCCAACGCTGCCCGCTGCACCCCCGCAGGGCCCAGCCAGATGTCAGCTGCAGTTATTAGCATGGGCGGGAGACACAGACCTGGCAGCGTGCCTGCCAGACTCAGCGGCCACTGGAATCTCCCTTGAGCCTAGGGCGGGGGAGGGGAGCAGTTCAAGCAAGGGAGGAGGGGAGGGGGTACCCAGGGGTCACAAGGACCCTCCAAAAATGGGGACACCCCCAGCTTCTCATGGGACCTTCCTCCCCAACGCGCCACTGCTCTGCTGGACTTCCCCAGCCCCCGCAAAGCTCAGTTTCTTTTTGCCTTCTTTCATTTTGCTTCTCTCCTCCACACTTCGTGAATTCTGTGCTTGACCTGTTGGCTAGCTTCTCTCCCCCAGCGTCTCTCTGCCCTAAAGACACTTCCATCTTTCTCCCCAAAGATAGAGGCTTCACTTTCTGAGAGACTTTGGTTCTAGTGGCTGGTATCCTATCTGCTTGGAAGTTCCACTTTAAGTCTAAATCGAAGCCTCGCCATCTAAAGCTTCACTTATTCCTGGGGAAGGGGCTCTGGAGGGGTTCTCTCAGATGAGGGAGACACCTAGGGTGAGGGAATGGATCCCCCTTTAGGTATTCTGGATGGTGAGGAGCCCCCATACTAAAACAGGAGTAGGACCTCTCACCCACATGAGTGAAGGAGGGGGCACCGCAGCCCCTACGGACGTATGTGCCAGACCTCCTGGCAGAAAGTAAGGGCACCCAGCTCGAGGTCAGAGGCGGCCGTGTCAGCCCGCCCAGGCGCCTGGGTCGCCTGGAGGCATTGGCCCGCCCCCTCTTCGCCCGTCGGGCTGGGGGCGAAGTCCGACCCAGGCCCGCGGGCAGGCGGGGACCTGCCAGGCTGGGTCGGGCCAGGCAGGGCCTGGCAGGACGCGGCCTCAGAGCGGCTGGGTGGGGCCGGGCCAGGCGGCCGTGGGGGCCCCGGGGGCGGCGGCCGGGGCTGGTCGGGACTAGCCGTCCGGGGGCCCGGGCGTGCCCTGGGACCTGGCAGATACCGGGGCCCTGGGCCCCGGGACAGCGCTAGACCCACCCCTTCCTGTGCCCTTATATGGGCGTCGGGGCGAGACTCCGGGGGCCGCCCCGCCCCCAGTCCGGCCAGCGGACTCCCGCCTGTTGCCATGGCGACCAGGCCCCGCTCCCCGGTGGGTCCCCCTCCCTCGGGCCAATGGAATCGTCCGGGACTGCCAGCCTCCTCCATTGCCTGCGGGCTCCGAGGACTGAACCATTACTAGGGTGGGGATCGGTGACCTCGGCAGCTGGGCTTATTCAGCGCCCCTGGCTTCCTCGGGGGTCGCCTGCTCAGGTTCCTCTTCCGAGGCCCTGAACCCCGCCGGACACAGGGCGGGGCGCCTGGTCCCGTAGGATTCGAGTGACGGAGGCAGGGCCGGGCTCTGTCCCCCGGGGCTGTTGCCACACTTCCTGCCGCGGCGCTCGTTCCCCAGCCTGTTTCTAAGGAAGGAGTGGGGTTGGGCGACCGCGCCCCAGCCGTCGGGCTGGGTCTAGGCACCAGGAGCCGACACGCTGTCGGTCAACCTCAGGGTCATTAGGGGAGGGCTTTGGGGTGGGGAGTATACAGGCACCCACGAGAGGGGAGCCGATCATGGAAGGTCCCCAGGATCCTCAAAGACCCCTCCTTCTCTCAGGTCTCAACCGGGGACCCTCTCAAATGTTATCTCAATTCTGAAAGGGTGCCTCGACCCTTCTAATTCTCTCCTTCACTGGGGCTTCGCAGATGACCCCAGTGACCCCCAACCTCTGACAGTATCCCAATCTTCTACCCCACGTATTTTCCTTGCCTCAGTGTACCCCAGGACCCTCACTCACTTCATGCATTTCTAGTTTCTCTCAATGCCTTCCCCTTCCCGCTTGTGGGGGACTCTGTCTCTCTCCGGTGGGCTCCAGGACCCTGACTCATTTTTTGCATAGTGGACCCTCCAGCCTCTCCCGGGTACACTTTTGATCTCTCCTCCTTATTTAACCTGGGTTCAGCTCCTCCCGGGAAAATTCCAGTTCCTCAACCCTTCTGTACCCAGGACCCCCACTCAGTTTCTGAGTCAGATGTCTCCTCCCCCGCTTCCCCATCTACCTTGCTTAACCCTCCTGTCTCTCCTTTGCAAGGTCCCTCAGTGTATTCTCAGCTCTTCAGCACCTCTGAAAGACTCCAGATCACTCAGGCCTTTCCGTGTGCATCCCGGGACCACCCCCTACCCCCACCACGCACACACTTGCTCAGTACGAATTCCTCGTATCCCTTATCGCGTACTCCAGGGAAATCATCACCCTCCCCGAAACCTCTCCCGGTGTGCCTCGGATCGCCCCAGCACCCCCTTCCTCACGCACCCTAGGGTCCTATGGCCCCTCCCCCTGCAGGCGCTCCGAGCCACCCAGCCCGTGGCCGCTGTTTACAAGGACACGCGCTTCCTGACAATGACGCGAGCCGCCTCCTCCCCTTCCCCACGCTCCAGAAGGGGGGGCGGGGGCCTGGCTCCGGCGACAGCCAATCAGAGCGCACTTCCGCGGCTGACAACCGCGGTATAAAGGCTTGTGGCTCTGGCGGAGCGGCCGGGACCTTGAGCACGGCCAGGCCAGCACCGGAGCCAGCAGGGAGCGGGGAGCAAGGGGGAAGCGACACCAAGAAAACGAGCGCGCCGGAGAGGGGCAAAGGGGCTCGAGAAGCCGCACAGAGCTTCCTCGCAAAGCCTCCGACCGGCCTCTTCCGACCAGTGCCAGCCCTCAGGAACGTTCGTCCAGACACCCGATACAGGCACAGCCGCGGACTGCGCGCGGCTCGCTGCAGCGAGGCCCGGGGCGGCCCCGCAGGGACCCCCTCAGACCTCCCGGGCCGCCCGGATGTGCACTAAAATGGAACAGCCCTTCTACCACGACGACTCATACGCAGCAGCGGGATACGGCCGGACCCCAGGCGGCCTCTCTCTACACGACTACAAACTCCTGAAACCCAGCCTGGCGCTCAACCTGTCAGACCCCTACCGAAATCTCAAAGCACCCGGTGCGCGGGGTCCCGGCCCAGAGGGCAACGGCGGAGGCAGCTACTTTTCCAGCCAGGGTTCGGACACAGGCGCGTCGCTCAAGCTCGCCTCATCGGAGCTGGAGCGCCTAATCGTCCCCAACAGCAACGGCGTGATCACGACGACGCCCACGCCCCCGGGACAGTACTTTTACCCCCGCGGGGGTGGCAGCGGTGGAGGTGCGGGGGGCGCAGGGGGCGGCGTCACTGAGGAGCAGGAAGGCTTCGCCGACGGCTTTGTAAAAGCGCTGGACGACCTGCACAAGATGAACCACGTGACGCCCCCCAACGTGTCCCTGGGCGCCAGCGGGGGCCCCCCAGCCGGGCCCGGGGGCGTCTACGCCGGCCCGGAGCCGCCTCCAGTCTACACCAACCTCAGCAGCTATTCTCCGGCCTCTGCGCCCTCCGGAGGAGCCGGGGCCGCCGTTGGGACAGGGAGCTCGTACCCGACGGCCACCATCAGCTACCTCCCACACGCGCCGCCCTTCGCCGGCGGCCACCCGGCGCAGCTAGGCCTGGGCCGTGGCGCCTCCGCCTTCAAGGAGGAACCGCAGACCGTGCCTGAGGCGCGCAGCCGCGATGCCACGCCGCCGGTGTCCCCCATCAACATGGAAGACCAGGAGCGCATCAAAGTAGAGCGCAAGCGGCTGCGAAACCGGCTGGCGGCCACCAAGTGCCGGAAGCGGAAGCTGGAGCGCATCGCGCGCCTGGAGGACAAGGTGAAGACACTCAAGGCCGAGAACGCGGGGCTGTCCAGCACTGCCGGCCTCCTCCGGGAGCAGGTGGCCCAGCTCAAACAGAAGGTCATGACCCACGTCAGCAACGGCTGCCAACTGCTGCTTGGGGTCAAGGGACACGCCTTCTGAGCGCCCCCTTATCCCCCGTACGGACATTTCCCCAACCTGGACGGCTGGGCGCACGCCTCCCATGGGGCGAGGGGGCAGGCGGTGGGCACTGGCCCCGGGGCCTGAGGGCGCTACAAACCACACTGGACTCCTGCCCTCCCGCTCTGCGCCCAGTCCTTCCACCTCAACGTTTACAAGCCCCTCTTCCACTATTTTTTTTTTAATTTTTTTTCCTGCAGAACTCAATTCATATTGAATATAATATATTTGTGTATTTAACAGGGAGGGGAGGAGGGGGCGATTGCGGCGGAGCTGGCCCCGCCGACCGGTACTCTAGCCCTCGGGGATACTGGGGAGGGGACCCCCGCCCCCTGCCCTCCCCCCTCTGCACCGTACTGTGGAGAAGAAACACGCAGTCGGTTTCTAAAGGATTTATTTTAATTTGTGTTTATGTGTTAGTTCGTTTATTGTCCTTACTTTTTATTGAATCTATTTAAGTAAAAAAAAAAAAGTTCTTTATTAATTTCTGTTGTCTTTTTTTCAAGCCGGGCGGGCGGAGGGAGGGGAGTACTGGGCAGTCCCCACCCCACGGCTGTTTGTGGCTTGCTCCTGTAACTGTGTCAACCTCGCCAGTTCTGTTCAGGCATCTTGCGCCCTCAGCCCGGGTGTCCAACCCTTCTCGCGTCTCCTGATCTCCCGGATTGGAAGGTCCAGGGCGTGTACACAGTCCAGCCACCCCCCCCCTCCCCCGCCCCCAGCGCCAGGGGACAGGATGCCTGGAGCGAAACGCTCAGCGCGCAGGCGCGGCACCGCCCAGCCGCGCGCGCCGGGGCTTTCCCCGCTGACGCTGCGGAAGCGCTGTCCAAACATGGGCTGATTCTGCCCAGTGACGCGACAGCGGTCTCCGGGCAGATTCCGGGAATCCCCTCCCCCGCTCTGCCCGGCAGGGCTGCGGCGCCGGGAAGGGGGCCGGGATTTTCCCAGGCTGGCGGCTACCGAGGCCCGGAAAGCCCCAGGCCTGGGTCCAGAGCGTCCGCTGTGGGCGGGCCGCGCTCCAGAGCCCCAGGAGCCACCCCAGAGTTTCCCCCATCGGGCTGGCCCCTGGGTCCTGCCCAGCCCACGCCCGCTGCGTTTGACCTGACCCGGGCGGGGGGATGCAGTTGCCTGCGCGTCGTTGCCACCGCGATCCCCTCCCCACCCCCGCCAGGAAGGGCGGTGCCCGCCTGCCAGTTTCCCCTCCCGGGTGCCAGGCCGGGAGCGGGGCGACTGCCAGGTCTGGTCCTGCCGGGGCGGCTGCTCCGACCGCCGGGCGACGCCGCCGCCCTCGCACGGGGCTGCCTCCCCCGCAGCTAGGACGGGTAGGAGGGCGGCTGGCGAGCCCCGATGACGATCTGGCCGGCTTCGGAGCTGGAAGCCCCCAGAACAGCAGAGAAGAACACAGACTGAGAAACCAGGCCACAGGGCCTAGGTGCGGTAGAACAGACGCTTCATTAATTTGTTTATAAAATACTGAACGACCCGGTCCTGGAGTCACTAGCTGGACCAGGGCAGACAGACAATAAACAAGCAAACATGATTTGGAGATGGTTCTTAGTGCCAGGAAGAGAAAAAAAAACTGGTCGTGATGGAGCAGGGGAGGTGAGCTGCTTTGGAGAATGAATTGGGAACACGGAACTTTAATGAGGCGATTTTTCAGCTGACCCCTGAGAAAATCCTGAGTTAACAGAGTTCTGCCAGAAAAAATAGTATATGCATCTGTGGCCAGAACAAGATCAGCCTGTTAAAAGAACACCAAGAAGCCACTGTGCTTCAGTGGAGTGAACCCACGGAGGTGGAGATGAGGTCAGGGAAGACCACGTAGGGCCTTGTGGAGGAGTATAAAATTCCAAGGCCGAGGACTTCCCTTGTGGTCCAGTGGCCAAGAATCCGCCTGGTGGTGCAGGGGACTCGAGTTTGATTCCTGGTTTGGGAAGATTCCACATGCTGTGGAGCAACTAAGCCAGTGAGGTATGCCACAACTACTGAAGCCAGTGCTCTAGGGCCTGCTTCAGAAGAGAAGCCCATGCACTGCAGCTAGGGCAGCCCCCACTCACTGTGACTAGAGAAAGCCAATTCTCAGCAATGAAGGCCTAGTGCAGTCAAAATAATTTTAAAAATTTAAAAACAAAAAAACTCCAAGGCTGAGATGAGTGACTTTGGAGGGCATTAGGCTGGAGTACTACTAATGGTGATTTAGTCACTAAGTTGTGTCTGACTCTTAAGTGACCCCATGGACTGTAGCCTGCCAGGCTCCTCCATCCATGGATTTTCCAGGCCAAGAATACTGGAGTGGGGTGCCATTTCCTCCTCCAGGGGATCTTCTTGACTCAGGGATTGAACCTGCGACTCCTGCATTGTAGGGAAATTCTTTACTAAGCCACTAGGGAAGCTTAATTTAATAATGGGCCTATGGATTAAATGAGCATGTCAGTCCTGTGGAAGGAAATGAGGGCTAAGAATGGAAACACCACTTGACTGAAAAAGTACAGCATCAAACTTTGCACCTTAGAACACTGTGTTGCTCCTAACACCTGCCTTCTTGTCTAACCCTCACCCTTCCATTTCAGGGGCAGGACATAGACTTTCCAAGCTCTGGTGGTACAAAACTTGCAGCAGGAACTATGCATGTACCTCAAGCTCCCACTCTTGGTTCTACTTTCAGGATTGGGTCCCCACCCTCTTCCAGTCCCAGGAACCTGGTCCTATTAACCATTAATAGAGTCCTGATCTTCACATACTTACCTCTTTTAACATGCATTGTCTTCATTCCCACTGGTCGTCTTTATATTCCCGTTTTGCTATTGAAAAGACCCAGGTTAGACCACAGCTCCTAAGCGGCTTTTTAACTCAGGCTGGCTGCTGTTCAGGTGTGGGCGCTGCCCTGCCTGGCCAGGTTTCAGGTAGTAAGGCAGCCTGGGACTCGCTCCCTGCAAGGGGCAACAGCGCCAACCACCTCCCCATTCAGGCCACGGAGAAGCAGTGAGCATGAGGCAAGGCTGCCACCTTGTGGTGGAGATTGGTAACCAGACTGTCAGTTTCCCAGGCCACAGCCTGGAGAATGCGGCCGCGGGTGGTACACCAGGACAAACCACACAAAACACAAGACTTAGATCTGTCCCTAATACTTTATTAGTCACCTATAGGCCTGTTCCCAGTTATGTGGGCTCCAAGGAGGGGGTCACCATTCACCAGCTCGCAGCTGGGAGCTTGAGAAGGACTTGGCCTAACCCTCTGTGGTCATGGACTGTGGAGTCTGAAGGAGCAGGTCTGGCATTTCCTGGGTCAGTACAGGACACATAGGTAGGGGCACAGAGGTGGGCCAAGAGCCCAAGCTTGCCACCATCTGCCAGCCTAGTTGTGTTTGGAGAAATATTCCTTGCTGTCGTCCACATTGGGCTTGATTGTGTCACTGCCTGGTGTCCAGCCGGCGGGGCAGACTGTGGAAAACAGGGATGCACAGGTGAGGCTAGAGTGCATGTTCAAGGGAGAGTGGTAGTGAAGGGACAAAAAGAGGCGCGAGAGCATGAGTCGCAGAAGAAAAAGCCTAGAGCCAAGTGCTCCAGGCCTAAGACCATGCCACATGATGAAAGAAGCCCTCCACGCTCAGCTGCAGGATTGTCTGACATTTGGGCGGGGGGGGGGGCTGTGTCTCAAGGTATGTGGGATCTTAGTTTTCTGACCAGGGATTGAATCTGTATCCCTTGTAGTGGAAGTTTCAACCACTGGACTGCCAGGGAAGTCCCTATTTTATTTTTTGGCCATGCCGTGTGGCTTATGGAATCTTAGTTCCCTGATCAGGGACTGAACTTGGGCCCTTAGCAGTAAAAGTTTGGAAACCAGTGGACAGCCAGCGAATTCCCTGAATGACATTTTAATTTCTTTCCGACTCCTTTAATCACATCTTTCTCTCTTAGCCCCCGTCCCAGTGGACTTCAAGAGCCAGTGGCCTTCACAGAAGATAACTCTCATCCAATTAACATTCAAGCCTGCCTTGGTACAGGCCTTCTCAAATATCTTTTATGGAGTTCTATTACCTCCCCAGTTGTCTGCCCTTATATTGGGGTAGTATCTCCCCCACCGGACTAGAAATTTCTTGCAGACCTTGAGCTGAATCTTCTCTGGGGCCTCACATCCACTCCACACAAGCGATAGAGCAGGCCATGAACATACGTGTGCATGACACAGGGGCTGCGTATGTACCCACGTGTGGACACATGTGACTGGGTGTGTGTGCTCACCTTCCCCGTGCTCATCTGTGTACTGGAAAGCCTGGACCAGCCTCAGAGCCTCATCCACAGAGCGTCCCACAGGCAAGTCATTGATGGTGACCTGGCGAAGGACACCCTTGCCGTCGATGACAAAGAGGCCCCTGAGATATTGGAGTTCACAGTGAGGAGCTGGGGCTCCCACTGTCAGGACCCGGGGAGGGAGCACAGACTCCCTGCTAACCGCAGGGTGAGAGTGGTCCCCTCACCCTGAGGATGGTGGCTTCCCGAGGTTCCCACAGTACCTGTAGGCGATCCCCTCATCTTCCTTCAGCACGCCATAATCACTGGACAACTTTCTGGTTACATCAGCCAGCAGGGGAATGTTCAGCGGGCCCAAGCCTCCCTCTTTCCTGGGAGTGTTGATCCTGGGGGTGGGGGAGAGAAGGTTGGGACCTCAGGATGGCTGGTGCAGCAGGGTCCTTACTCTGTGATAAGGGCCTGGGTGTGATAAGGGCTGGAGAAGGGGGTGCTGGAGGTGAGAGATAAGCGGCCTGAAAGCAAGTCCCAGGGAGCCCCGCCCACCCCACCCTGAAGTGGGTGCAGGGACTGCTTCCCACAGCTGGGAAGACTAAGCTAATACTCTAGCAAAGTGACTTCACGTGTGCAGCAGCAACGGGAGGCAGAGAACCTGCCCTGAAGTCCTCATCCTCCTCTTTCGAACTCTTAAACTGCAGTTTCCACCTGGCTCAAATAGTCCTTGGGAGGCAGACTGCATTGCCCTGAGATAAAACATTTATCAACCCCCTATGCCACAGAAACTACTTTTCAAAGGCTAATTACTGTCATCATCGTGAAGGACTTGGGACTCACTCTCTCCATTATTTTCTTGCTGGGAAAGGGATACGCAGAGGTTGCCCATTGACCAGGAGAACACACAGCTGGGGCCTTAGAGAGGTGTAGGTTTAGCTGTACCCTCCCTCCTTGCTGGTGATCTCCATTCCTACCAAGCCAGGTGGGTGAACTGAGAGTCGACCGAGACGCCCAGCACCTCGCAGTTCAGCTTGTGGAACTCCGCAGCACGGTCGCTGAAAGCTACGATCTCCGTGGGGCACACAAAGGTAAAGTCCAGCGGGTAGAAAAAGAGGACCACGTACTTCCCTGGGGAAAGGGGTGGGAAGAGACGAGGAGTTGAGGCTCGGGCCCTCTAAGGCCTGTGCCCCGCCCCCACCGCGGCCCCCATCTAGGCCCTCACCTTTGTAGTCGGAAAGTTTCACCTCCTTGAAGGCACCATCCACCACCGCGGTGGCCTGGAATTCCGGGGCGGGCTTTCCGACGTGCGCCTTGCAGACGCAGGCCATGACTGAAAGCTGAGAGCCCCCACCCCGCCCCACCCACGCCGGGTCAGTGCGCCCAGGACGACCCTTTGTCTTCACTTCCCAAGGTCAAGCTGCACATCCGGCCGAATTACCGAGTCAGGGCGGCGGAGACACTTGCAGCCCTGCCCCGCACCCTCTCCGGGACCAGGTCGGCGCGGCCGGGAGACTTTTAGGAGATCCACCCACCTGGACAGCCAGTGCGGCCGGGCTGCTGCCGCCGGGTCCCCAGTTAGCGTGTCGGCCGTAGCGCGATCGCGCAAGCCCACCCGCCCAGGAGATGTCAAGAGTTGGGGAGGGGACGCATGGGATGCGGCAGCTACTCCAAGGTTCTGGCCTCGGTTTCCCGCCCCCCCACCCCCACCCCCACCCCCACAAGGACAAAGGCTGCCGCTACGGCGGGCGGAAAACAAAGGCGGCTGGCCCTGAGGTCTGGATTGGGCCTGAGCTGCTCCAAGGGGACCCACCCCGCAGCCCGATGCACTCCCGGTGTCCATACCTGCGTGGGTAAGGGCGAGACGCAGGGACTCTAGGATGCACGGACTTGATTTCGCAGGGCCAAGAGCCCAGGCCAGCGGCGCCTTTTATAGTCGGCCCGAACCATGACGCCTAGGGCGCGGGGAGGTGGGCGGACTTACGGAGCGGTCGGGTCCACTATAAGAAGCGCAGGGGAGGGGAAGCGGAGCCGGCCGCGACCACGCGCCCGCGAGTGGCGGGGGGGGACGCGCAGTCTCCGGCCCAGACCACTGCACCCGACCGCGGGGGGTGATGCGCGGGGCCTCCTCTTTGGAGCGCGCCGGGGTCGGTTGGAGTCCGGCATGGCCCGGAGCCGGGCGGCACTGCTACTGCCGTCTCTGATGCTCCTGCTGCTGGTGACCCCTGCCCAGGTCTCCCCCGACTACCAGTACTTTGGCCAGCAGGGCGAAGGGGACACCTGGGAGCAGCTGCGGTTGCAGCATCAGGAAAAAGGTAACTGCAGGCCGCGGATATGACAGTGCAGAAGGGGGCCTCATTTGCCCCCACCTCACCATCTGGCTGCAGATAGACCCTCTCCAGGGACTTCAAATTTCTGCCTTGCTGAGCCCTGGGGGTACCTCTTGGGCTGGTTACTTTGGCTTAGTTTTCTCATCTGTAAATTAAGATAATGTCTTTAAGCAGTATACATGGGGAGAGGGGAGTGGACAGGCAATAAATACCAACGCAGACGTGTCCATAAATTCATGGATAAGTGCTGAGAAAGGCGGAGATAGAGAAGGCAGGGCGCATGTAAACTTCTAAAGTCAGAGAAGGCCTCCTGGCTGAAAATAGGTAACCAATGCAGCCGGAATAACAAGCAAAAAGCTCCAAATGCGAAGATTTAAGGGGAGGAGCGCGCCAGCGAGTCGGAACAGCAAGTGCCAAGATGGAAAGACAAATGGAAAGAGGCCAGTGTTGTCTGGCAGAGGCTTGATGAGGGCATGAGGTGTCAGGACTTTCTGAGCCCCAGACTTGAGCTAAGACTTGTCAACTAGGGCCGAAGGGAAGTCTGTAAAAGAACAGTTGTAAAGGGCGCGTCTGATAAATGTAGCTGCTTTAAAAGTGGTCAAGATAATTGTTTTTGTATTCCGTGCATAGCCAGGGGCTTTAAGTACCTTCATTATGCTAATTATGTCCTTTAATTTACCACCTGGTAACACCGCTGGTCAGGTGACACTGGACTTGTTGGACCGGCTTGTGATCACACCCTTGTAGAGAGGAGTCACCTTCAGACGGTGGCCACCAAGTGTGTTGTACCACACCCCCAAATGGACAGGCAGGCACAGATGGGAAGTGTCATTTTGCAGCCCCTCTGGGCCACTCACCAGATGTGTGAGCTTGGAAAGGTGGATTGCTCTTCTTAGGTCTCAGTTTCCCCACCTGGGACTAATGGGAAGATTAGAGATCATCTGTGTCGGGATAGGTGGCAGAGAAACACAGCTGAGCATATATACTGTTGTTCAGTCGCTCCGTCGTGTCCGACTCCTTGCGAACCCATGGGCTGCAGTACGCCAGGCTTCCCTGTTCTTCACCATCTCCCAGAGTCTGGAACTGTTATTTGTTAGTATCTTTCTCCTCCACCCTCCTTAGAATGGGGGGATATAGGTTCCCCCTCTACCTGGCCCTCCATCCCTAGAATTGGAAGACTCTGTCCTTGGCCCTTGGGGAAAGTGGCGCTGTTTCTGCGACCTGGGCAAGCAGGAGCGCAGCCGCGAGGTTGTGGGCACGTCTCCGGGCCCGGTGTTCATGGACCGCGAGAATCTGGTGCAGGTGCGACCCTGCCGGCAACGGGATTGTTCATCCTGCGAGCCGAACGACTGCGACTGGAGGCTCTGAGGCCGGGTGAGCAGCGGACGTGGAGGAGGCGCCCCCCTCACCCCCGCACCCCACCCCCTGCGGGCTGGCTTGTCCGGGGCCCTGAGTCCCCAGGGTGGGAGGGGAGAGAGGAAGGGCTGGACGTGGGGACGCGGGTACGAGGCGGGCATCGGGAAAAGGAACACTAAATCTGGGGCTTAAGCAGAGCGTGTGAAAGGAGAGCTGAGTTAGGAGATGTGAGCCCCGCTGATAACCGAGGAGAAAGGAAGATAGACGGTGGGGGTGGGGAGGGGGAAACGGAGATGGAGGAACAGAAACCCACAAGCTGAGGGCGTGAGCCCTGATGAAAGCAGAAAATAGAAAGAGATGCGTTCGTTGGAACAAATCTAGGAGGCGTGCTCCTCGCTAAGACGTGAGAAAAAGAGGGGAAAGAGCAGAGGAGGGGGCGGGGGCTTGAACCCTGAGTTTGGCAGGGGGAGGGAGCCTGCGTGATGGACGAAGACTCCAAGGCGGATTCTGGAGAAGTCTGGGATCTCTGTTCAGGGGTAGAGGAGGCTTAGCCCGAAAGAGAGAATACGAACCGGGCGGGGGTAAGGGGGAGGCGCTTCCGGTGAGCTACGAGGGAGTTGGGGGTTCCAAGTCCAAAGGTTTGAGTCCAGTGGGAGCCAGAATACCTAGTATAGGGGGCTTAGACTGTGGGGCGCTCCAGGGACCTCGAACACAGGAGGGCCTGAAACCAGATGGAGGCTGGGAACTCAGTGATGCAGACACCGAATTCTCGCAGTCTAGTGGTATTTGACCTTCTAGGCTTTGACGGGGCTTCCCAGGTGGCTCAGACGGTAAAGAATCCTCCCGCAATGAGGGAGACCTGGGTTCGATCCCTGGGTTGGGAAGATTCCCTGGAGGAGGGCGTGGCAACCCACTCCAGTATTCTTGCCTGGAGAATCCCATGGACAGAAGAGCCTACAGTCCAAGGGGTCGCAAAGAGTCGGATACGACTGAGAGACTAAGTACAGCACAAGCTTTGATGAGGTCGAGTCCTTCAAGGCTCCCCCTCAATTTCCCCTTGTCTGCCCACTAGCCGCGGCGGGAGGAGCTCCAGAGACACGGGGGCGGAGCTTGGAAAGCGACACCGCCCACTCGGTTCCCCAATTGCGGAGCTCGCTTGTCAGCCTCGGAAACTACAATTCCCAGGAAGCCGCACTGCAGCGGCGTCGGCAAAGGCTGCGCAAACGTCAACAGCGGCTGGCGCGTTGGGGGCGTGTCCTGCGTGCCGATAGGTCGAGAGCTGGCACTGTTGCGGAGCCCGCGGAAAACGCGCGGGGAGACCTTTCCTTGCAGACTTCGCTACTACGGCTGGTGGCGGCGGCCGAGGCGGCATGGATCTCAGCGAGCTGGAAAGAGACAATACGGGCCGCTGTCGCCTGAGTTCGCCTGTGCCTCCTGTGTGCCTCAAAGAGCCCTGCGTCCTGGGCGTCGATGAAGCAGGCCGGGGCCCGGTGCTGGGTGCGCCCCCAGGGCCGGGTGGGGGAGGGGCATGATAAGGGCGATGCAAGTTGCAGTGGAACCGGAGCTGGGGTTGCACCAGACTCGAGGAGGGGGGTGATAGTGGTGATGGGGATGGCATTGGTGATGGCACCGAAAAAAAAAAGGGTGATGATGGAATAGAGGTGGTGGCTTTCAAGGGCTCACTGGACTCCCTCTTCCCCAGGCCCCATGGTCTATGCTATCTGCTATTGTCCCCTGTCCCGCCTGGAGGATCTGGAGGCTCTGAAAGTGGCAGGTGAGCACTGGGGTGCGTCTAGGGAGGGGGTTCCTGGGCATGGGCACGGGTGGGTGCAGACTGGAGGGGGAAAGCAGGAACTGGGGGAACCAGCCCCTCCCCTTCTCTCCCAACCCTCCTCCCAGACTCAAAGACCCTGTCGGAGAGCGAGCGGGACAGGCTCTTTGCGAAAATGGAGGAGGACGGGGACTTTGTGGGCTGGGCACTGGACGTGCTGTCTCCAAACCTCATCTCTACCAGCATGCTTGGGCGGTGAGGGGTCCCGGAGGGTGGGGGAGCGGGTCGGGAGGAGGGGCAACCAGAGTGGGTTGGAAGGGATGGGTGGCTGGAACGAAGTTGACTGGGTTCTGTCCACCACCACAGGGTGAAATACAACCTGAACGCCCTCTCTCATGATACAGCCACTGGGCTAGTGCAGTTTGCGTTGGACCAGGGTGTGAACGTGGCCCAGGTGAGCTAACTTGGATTGCCCCCATCTGATCATCTCAGGATAAAATAGGAGTGTCGAAGTGCAGTGGATGACTCTGCATCAGACATACCTAGAATATCTCAGAAACGTGTGTTACTGCTGCTGATGTTCTACTGTTTTTATTTTATTGTATTGTCTTTTTTTTTGGCCACACTGCATGGCATGTAGGATCTTAGTTCCCCCACCAGGGATTGAACCCACACCCACCCCTGCATTGGAAGCATGGAGTCTTAACCACTGGACTACCAGGGAAGTTCCCCCAACTGTTTCTTCTACCCCAAATGTGTGCTCCACTGAGGACCATTGTGGAGCCCCCAGCCTCACCCCCATCTAATCTGTGTCTCTATCCTAACAGTTCAGTGTCTAGAACGAAACCCACATGTTTGCCTCCATCCTCCCCCAGCCCTCTCCCCTACTGCTTGCTCCCCACACAGCAGACAGTCGTTTATATTTTTGGAATGTAAATCTTGGCATTTAATTTTCTGAGCACCGTTGGAATTAAGAAAACTCACAGGCAAGTGAAGAAATGAGATTAAATCACCAGAGAGAAATAGAAGTTGGCATTGCAGCCAGTGCTCTGAGGCAAAGAACAGACTGTTTTGAGAGAATCAGAAGGGCAAGTACACTTGAGATAGGGAATGTAACAAGAGAGGCCTTGCTGAGGAGGTGGCTCAGGTCCAGGACTCTGTGCAGTGCCTTGGAGACAAACAAGGACCTTTGCCTATGCAAAGAATGTGGAGCTGCCTATGCAGTGCTGAAACAGACAAGGACCCTACCCTCAGGGGTTCATGATCAAGTCAGGGGAGACGGATGGGCAACTGGTAAGCAAATAATAAAGGTGGTTTTGAGAATAATAACAGCTATGGAGATCCCTTGTCCTGTTACTTTTCTGACCCCATTTCTGTTCCAGCCATGTATTCTCTACTGCTGTCCAGAGTTCTTGGCATGGTCCGGCCTCAGGACCTTTGCACTGGCTGTTCCCTCTGCCTAGAACACTCTTTCTCAGATCTCCCCATGGCTCATTCCCTCATTTCCTTCAGACCTTTATTCAGATGTCACCACCTCAGAGTGACTTTTCCTAAAATACCCCCGAACTATTGAAGATTATAACCTCTTCTCAATCTCCCCTATCCTTTATTATTTATCTTCTTTCCTGTCTGTGGTCCTCCAGAGTGTCTACTCTGGCATGTTTGCTGCTGTGTCTCCAACACCTAGAGCAGCCCGTGGCATGCAGGAGGTGCTCAGTAAACGTAGAATGGATATAGTGTGATCAGGGAAAGCCTCTTTGGGAGGTGATGTTTGAGCTGAGACCCCTGAGAGAAGGATGCAGCCTGGGCCTGGTCATGAGCTGAGAGAAGAATATTTCAGGCAGTGGGAGCAGCAAATGCCAGGACCATGAAGCTGGGCCATTGGCACAGTTGTTTTTTCTGGGTGTTTGTTGACTGAGTACATTTCTCTTACCACGGCAGGTGTTTGTGGACACCGTGGGGCTCCCAGAGACATACCAGGAACGATTGCAGCAGCGTTTCCCTGGCATTGAGGTGACAGTCAAGGCCAAGGCAGATGCCCTCTACCCTGTGGTCAGTGCTGCCAGTATCTGTGCCAAGGTTAGGCCCCCACTGGCCATGGCCAGCTCTCAGCATCCCCCTGGGCAAGGAGGCAGGCGTGGCTGCTTCACGGTGCCTGTGGGAGATCCCAAGCGCCTGTTTTGCCCACAGGTGGCCCGAGACCAGGCTGTGAAGAACTGGAAGTTTGTGGAGAAACTGCAGGACCTGGACACTGATTATGGCTCGGGCTACCCTAATGGTGAGCAGATGGCAGCCACAGTAAACTAACAAGGCGGGCTTGGCGTGCTTCTGAGGTTTTCTAAGTTGTTCCTCTCAGCCTGCTCTGCAGCAGAAGAGGCTGAGGTAGCGCTGTATTCCAGCTGGCAGGCCCCTCTTCCCTTCTCCCTCCCTCCCTCCCTCCCTGCTGTCTCTCTGGAGCGCCAATGAAACACAGAGGCTCGTGGTGGACCTAAGGGGCGGAGTGAGGGGTACCAGCTCCTGTCCAGTGATCCCAGCTTGAATTCATTGTTTCTTTTCATTAGGAGGCTCAGTCTCCCTGTTTGTAAGGTGGAAATGACTGTGCCCTTCCCCAGTAAACTCTGCTGAAGACACATAAGGGCAGAGGCGATGATTCAGTGGCTGGGTACCAGGAACCCTTTGGCAGTTGGGTGGGGCAACCTAGCAAGTCTGGGATTGGACTTAGGTGAGGCCAAAGGGAGGAAAATCAAGTCTAGGCCAAACACAGTTTGGGTGGTGTTCATTGCTTACTGGGCACCTCGTATGTGCCTTGCAGAGCCAAGCCCTGGGGATTTAGCCATGAGCAAGACAAGCAGGGACCTCCCTGTGCCCACTGAGTTGGTGGTTGCATGGGAAATGGGTGTTAACCTAGTGGCCCACAAAGGCTGGTTCAGTGCCTGTTGTCTTTGGGGAGGTAAGCGAGATGGCCCAGACGCAGTCTCCCTGCACTTCACCTTGAGCACCTCCTCTCAGGCAGAGGGTCAGTGGGAACAGCCTGTGTGCAAGGGTCCCTAGACAGGAAGATGTCTCAGACAGTGATGGGTTCCTTGGGTACTCAAGAAGAGGCCTGAGATGAGGTGGTGGGCCCTCAGATGCCAAGCTGAGAAGCTGGGACATCACGGCAGGGCTCTCCCACTGTCCACCCTACCCTGCCCCCAGATCCCAAGACGAAAGCCTGGTTGAGGAAGCACGTGGACCCTGTGTTCGGCTTCCCCCAGTTTGTCCGCTTCAGCTGGCGCACAGCCCAGAGCATCCTGGAGAGTGAGGCGGAAGACGTGAAGTGGTAGGTGTCTGGAAGCAAGGGTGAGAGGCCAGGGCGCCGCCCTGCCTGGGAGGACCAATCCCCCAGAAGTTGGAGTCACCACCTCTCTCCCACAGGGAGGACTCAGAGACTGGGGATCCGATGGGACCTGGGAAGATCAAGTCCTACTTCAGTGAAAGCCCCCAAACCTGCCTCCGCCTCCCCCATCGGTACTTCCAGGAGCGGGGCCTGGAGTCAGCCACTGTCCTCTAGGATCCAGCCTGGACCCTGTTTACCTGCTCCCCAACACCCATCCCCCCCCAGTTCGTGATTAAAATTCTTGAAGGAAAGCTAAGTGTGGGGATTCTACTTTGGGATAGAACTGTGTTCCATGTGCATCTGGACCCAGTCACTAACTTCTGGAACCTAAACAGGATGGGTATTGGTTGATTTAATTTGATTTTTTAAATGCCTAGTAGATTTGTTTGATGCAGAATTAGGAACCAGTATGCTGAGCAGCTAAGGGCTTCACAGGTGGCACTAGTGGTAAAGAACCCACCGGCCGATGAAGACGACATAAGAGACATGGATTGATTCCTGGGTTGGGAAGATCCCCTGGAAGAGGGTATGGCAACCCATTCCAGGGTTCTTGCCTGGAGAATCCCGTAGACAGAGGAGCCTGGTGGGCTACAGTCTATAAGGTCACAAGGAGTTGGACACACCTGAAGTGACCGAGGGTCCCACCACATACCACACTGAGAAGCTCCCCTTCCATACTACCCCCCAGCACCCTAGTCGACTTAATGGGGTGTCTCAGTCCTTTGTGGCCTGTTGTAACAAAATACCACAGGCTGGGCGCTCTATAAACAATAGCTACTTATATTTAACAGTTCTGGAGGCCGGAAGTCCAAGATCAGGGTACCAAGCCAGGTGGCTTTGGGGAAGGCCCTCATCCAGATCACAGACTGCCATCTCCCTGGGTTCTCACGTGAAGGGGTGAGGAATCTCTGCAGGGTCCCTTTTATGAGGGCACTAATCCCACCCATGAGAGAGCTCCACCCATGTGACCTTGTCCCCTCCCAAGGTGTAAGGTGTCCTCCTTACACCTAAGACCATCTTTGGGGGTTAGGATTTAAGCCTGAGTTTTTTGGGGGCTGTACAAACATTCGGACCATAGCAGGTGCCTCTTAGGCCCTTCTGGAGATACCCTGGCATGATACAGGTATATACACAGATACATTGTAACTGAGGTTCTGTTTTTTAAACAAATGAAAACAAAGTATACCTTAGATAGTCTGCATAGCTGTTTTTAAAATAAATTGTCTATTATTTATGTTTCGGCTGCAGCTGGGTCTTCCTTACTATGCTTTTCTCTAGTTGGGGCAATCAGAGGGTGCTCTCTAGTTGCGGCGCTTGGGCTTCTCACTGCAGTGACTTCTGCTGTGGAGCGCGGACTCTAGGACACATAGACTTCAGTAGTTGCAGCTCTCGGGCCCAGTTGCCCTGTGGCATGTGGAATCCTCACACACCAGGGATTGACCCATGTCCCCCACATTGGCAGCTGAATCCTTAACCAGTGGACGACCAGGGAAGTTCAGGCATAGCTCTTTTTACCACATATATCTTAGGATAGTTCAAATACGTGTCCAGAAGCCTTCCTTGTTCTGATAACGGCTGCAGATTCCTCTGTGGCGTGACTGTCCTGTTTAACACCTTGACTAGACCTTGAGCTGTGCCCCAGCTTTCTGTTTAATTGTACAGCAGGGAATGACAGGTTTGCCATCATTTTCTCACACTGTTGTGTCTGTAAAAACAAATTTCTAGGGGTAGGTTTCCTGGGTTAAAGGGACTATCTAATTTGAAGAGATATATCCAGATTCCCTCTGTGAAGGTTGTGCTCAGTGGCACTCCCACAAACAATGTAAGTGAGCATTAGTTTCCTTCACAGCCGCGCCAGCGCCAGGACAAGTTTATCTCACTCCATGAGAAATTTGGAAGTCAGGAGCTCAACATTAAATCCTATCTTTGTTTTTTCTGTGTTTTTTTTTTTTTAAATATCTTGTTGCATCAGGTCCTAGTTGTGACACGTGGGCTCTTTCATTGAGGCCCATAGGCTTCTCCCACTGTGGCACAAGGGCTCAGTAGCTGCAGTGTGCAGGCCTAGAGTGCAGTATGTGGGATCCTAGTTCCTGACCAGGAATCGAACCCATGTGCCTTGCATTTGAAGGCAGGTTTCTGACCAGTGGACCACCAGGGAAGTTGCAAAGATATTGTTCTTTTAGTCCGTCTTCTATTTTGCCAATTTAGGCAGGTTTTGCCTCTCATGATCCCAGGATGGCTGCCACAGCTCAAGATACCACATCCCAACCTTCAAAGGCCTCATCTACAAGCAGCCACCTTTTCTCTTCCTGGCTGAAAGTAGGACACGTCTGTGCCTGAGCAATCTGTTGCAAGGGGAATGGAATATCTGGGGTAAAGGATTAAATACTGATACCTTATCTGCCCCTTCCCCCAACTCTTGATCACCAGACACACACCTTGACTCGAACAGTAGGATTTTATTTCATCCTCTTTTTTCTTTTTTAATTTTGCCTTTTTGGGTTTGTTTGGTTTTTTGTTTTTGTTTTTTTTTTTTTTTAGCTGCATGGCTTGTGGGATCTCAGTCCCCTGACCAGCGATTGAACCCAAGCCACAGCAGTGCAGGCACCGAGTCCCAACCACTAGACCACCAGGGAACTCCTGAACAGTGAGATTTTAGCAGAAAAGGAGAGAATATTTGGCTGTGCCAATTCTGTGTTGCAGCGTGTGGGATCTTTTTTTGGGAGGGCTGTGCTGGATCTGACAGCACATGGACTTCTCTAGTTGTGCATGGGCTTAGTTACCCCATGGCCTGTGGAATCTTAGTTCCCCCTGGTCGGGGAACTGAGACCCCACAAGCCATGACCAGGCATCGAACTCACATTCCCTGCATTGGAAGGTGGATTCTTAACCACTAGACCTCCAGGGAAGTCCCAGCATGTGGGATCTTTAGTCCCAGCATGAGAACTCTTGATTGTGACATGTGGGATCTAGTTCCCTGACCAGGGATCATACCCGGACCTCCTGCATTGGGAGTGTGGAGTCTTAGCCAGTGGACCACCAGCCAAGTCCCAGCTCTTCACTTTTTAGTAAATGCTCTAATGGCAAAAAAAAAAAAAAAAAATTCAGGGCATTGTGGGAGTATTATTCATGGAGTGTTTATTATTAGTCAGCCAAGGCTGCCATAGGAAAGTATCTTACACTGGGACACTTAACCAACAGAAATTAATTTTCTCACAGTCCTGGAGGCAGAATCCAGGATGAAAGTATCGGCAGGGTTGATTTCTTCTGAGGTCTCTCTCCTTGAGTTGTAGATGGCCATCTTCTTCCCTGTCATCCCCTCCCTCTGTATGTGTCCTAATCTCTACTTATAAGGATTCCAGTCATATGAGATTAGGGCCCACTCATAGGGCTTCAGTTTACCTTAACTGTCTCTTTTTTTTAAAAAATTTATTGGTTTATTTTATTTTTGGCTGCACTGTGTCTGCCGCTGCACAGGAGAGCTAGTGTGCAGATTCTCTTGGTGCAGAGCGCGGGCTCTGGGACATGCGAGCTTCAGCAGTTGTGGCTCGAGGGTGCTGGAGCACTGGCTCAGTAGTTATGTTGCAGGGGCTTAGTTGCCTCATGGTGTGTGGGATCTTCCCAAAGCAGGGATTGAACCTGTGTCCCCTGCATTGGCAGGTGGACTCTTAACCACTGGACCACCTTAACCACTGGACCCTTCCACTGGCAGGGAAGCCCCTTAACTGCCTCTTTTAAGGTTTATCTATAAACATATTTACATCCTGAGGTACCAAGTCTTAGGGCTTCAGCATGACTTTTGGGGGTAGGTGGGTGCAATTCAGCTCTTCAGAGAACACCCCTGCACTCTGTGAGTCCTGTGCTGGACATGGGGAAGCCAGGGCTGACCAGTCACAGTCAGAAGCCTCCACTGAGGATCTGAGAGCTCCCGGAGTGCACATGGGGAGGCCAGCTCCTGCCTAGAGCCTGAAGACCCAACTGGCTGAGATCTGAAGTGTGAGAGGGATGAAACAGATAACAGAAGGGTAAAAGTGGTTCTGGGCTTCTCTGGTGGCGCAGGTGGTAAAGAATCCACCCGCAATGCAGGAGACCTGGATTCGATCCCTGGGTCGGGAAGATCCCCTGGAGAAGGGAGTGGCAACCCACTCCAGTATTCTTGCCTGGAGAATCCTATAAACAGAGGAGCCTGGTGGGCTACAGTCACGGGGTCGCAAAGAGTCGGACCCAACTGAATGACTAAGCACACATGCGTGCAAAGGTTGTTCAGGGCGGTGGGAATGGCAAGTGCAGAGACCTGAGATGAGAGAACAAGAAGGCCCCAGAGTAGAGGTGATGAGGCCAGACCTTGGGAAGAGCC
Source organism: Bos indicus (assembly GCF_029378745.1). Lineage (NCBI taxonomy): Eukaryota > Metazoa > Chordata > Mammalia > Artiodactyla > Bovidae > Bos > Bos indicus. The sequence continues at coordinate 12,461,437 of NC_091766.1, read as the reverse complement.
GTGACCACCCTGTTTTTCTGCCTAAAGACATCTTTCCATTTACTCCTCTGCCTGTGGCTATCACTATTGTTGCAAAATATAAAACCTGATTCCATTTGTGTGTGTGTGTGTGTTTTAATTCACCTGCAAGGCTTGTGGGATTTTAGTTCCCTGACCAAGGATCAAACCCACACCCTCTGCAGTGGAAGCACAGGATCTTAACCCCTGGACCACCAGGGAAGTCCCAACCTGATTCCATTTGTAATTCTGCCCTTTTCTATGCCATAAATGTTGAGTATCTCAGACTTGCCTCCTTCCCTCTCAGAATTATTAGAAGTACACAGTTCATCTTGAAATCATTGGACCTCTGACGGCTTCCCTGATAGCTCAATTGGTAAAGAATCCGCCTGCAATGCAGGAGCCCACGGTTCAATTCCTGGATCGGGAAGATCCCCTGGAGAAGGGATAGGCTACCCACTCCAGTATTCTTGGGCTTCTCTTGTGGCTCAGCTGGTGAAGAATCCACCTGCAATGAGGGAGACCTGGGTTCGATCCCTGGGTTGGGAAGATCCCCTGGAGAAGGGAATGGCTACCCAACTCCAGTATTCTGGCCTGAAGAATTCCATGGACTCGCAAAGACTTCCCTGGTGGCTCAGATGGTAAAGCATCTGTCTACAATGTGGGAGACCCAGGTTCAATCCCTGGGTCGGGAAGATCCACTGGAGAAGGAAATGACAATCCATTCCAATACTATTGCCTGGAAGATCCCATGGATGGAGGAGCCTGGTAGGCTAGAGTCCATGGGATCACAAAGAGTCGGACACAACTGAGCGACTTCACTTAAGAAGGAGAAACTGTTACCCTTTTTCCTCCCAGCTGGTGACAAGCAGAAACTAGGGGTTACTGTCAAGCTGTAACTCACAAATATTTCTTCTACAAAAGTCTAGTAGGACTTCCCTGGTGATCCAGGGGATAAGACTCCATGCTACCAATGCAGGGAGCTTGGGTTTGATCCCTGGTCACAGGAACTAAGATCCCACATGCTGCAAGTGAGACCCTTGCATCACAACTGAGTCCGTGAGTTCCAGAGCCCATGCACCATAACTTAAGAAGCCTGTGTCCCACGAGGAAGGCCAGCAGCATCAAGTTCACCAGGCAGTTATAAATGTGGAGTCCAGCTGTTTGGAACTGAGGCAACCTTCCTAAGACCATGATAGAGAACCAGGAGAATCACAAAGAAGATGGAATTGGGTGGAAAATAAAGAATAAATATGTGAATGAAAAAAAAAAAAAAAAAAGAAATGTGGAGTTCAGGTTCCCACATCAGACCTGCCTAAGATCCCCAAGGTTTTATTTAAACTGAAGTTGACAACAACATTTGGTTCTTGAAAGTTTCAGATGGTTGCTCCCACACTCCTCAGTACAGCCTTGTGGGTTTTTCCTCTGATTCCCTCTCATTCATCCCCTTCTGCCCATTTTTCAGTTCCTGTCCCAAGGTCCTCCAATCTCACCCTCCCCCTGGCTTGCTTGCTGGTGGCCTGCAAGAGTGTCAGTTGGATGGATCATCCCCCCACACACACACCCCCACTTAAACCTTCTGCGGCTCTCACACCCCTCATTAACTCGTCCAAGTGCCTAGCATTCGGGGCCTTCCATGTTCTGACCCCAATGTCCATGCTCTGTTCCAGACTTTCTGAGCAGCTGGGAGTTCCCAGAACCTGAAACCCTCAGGCCTCCTTGAAATGCTCTTCCCCATGGCCTGGCTGGCATTCCTTCAAAGGTTTACCTCATTCCTCTTCCTTAAATGCCTGTTTCTTTTCTTTGTCACAATAGCATTATATATAAAACATCAGCAACAACAGTGATTATGGATGATGTCTACATTTATTGAGTGTTAATGACATGCCAGGCATTTTCTAAGCATTTTATTTAACATCCCTACCATTAGGAGTGTAGAACACCTCCCTTTTAAATAAGATCTGTCTTTAGTGACTCAGTGAATAGAAAGCAGAGGTGACACTGTGTGACTTTTTTTTTTTTTTGTCACACTGCATGGCTTCTGGGATCTTAGTTCCCTGACCAGGGGTCAAACCCAGGCCCTGGCAGTAAAAGTGCTGAGTCCTAACCACTGGACAGCCAGGGAATTCCAACACTGACTTCTACAACTTGCTAATCAAAAGTGAGACAACTTCCACATTCCACCTGACTCTCTTTCTTGGGACACGTACCTGTAGAACCCAATGGCTTGTTATGAGGAAGCCCAAGCCACTGGGATGGACCATGTGTAGTTATTCTGGCTAACAGCCCCAGCTGAGGTTCAAGGCAAGGGTCAGTACCAACCACCAGATGTGTGAATGTGATTCCAGTCCCATCCACGATCTGAAGTTGAAAAGAAAGCCACCCAGCTGAGCCCAGGGAAAGTCCAGAACCATGAAAGATAATAATGGTTGTTTTACACCACTAAGTTTGGAATTACTTGTTACACAGTATTGCATACCATAACAACTTGTATTAACTCATTCAGTTCTCCCAGTAACCCTATTAGAGGAACAATTATGATCCCCGTTTTACAGATGAAGAAACTGAAGCTCATAAATAATGCTCAATAGCCCAAAGTTACAGAATGAGTAAATGGTAGAACTGAGGTTTGAACCCAGGTGGATATACTACAGAGTCAAGGTCATAGCCACCATTCTTTGTGGTCAATATACTCCCTGACCAGCACTCCTTCCCCTTCTCCTGGTTCCAGCCCATAAATTTCTTTTGAGGGGAGGCAACCCATCCATCAGTTCATGTGGTTCAGATGGAACTCATCTCACCATGGACTTTAGGTACAAACAAAACCTAGGTCAGGCCAGTGAGAGCACAGCATCTCTCCTGACACAATTATTGACTTTAGTGATGGGCTTATGAGGAGATTGGACCAATGAGAGCCAGCCCTGGAAACTTTGTTGGTTTTACAGAGAAATAGGCCCATTTTTTTTTACTAAAATCATGGAGTTGCTTGTCCGTCTTTGCTAATGTGAGGAGATCCTGTCTCAGAGGACAGCCAAGAGAAAAAAAAAACAACAGATTCCTAACATCATTTAAGAACCCAGATACAGCCATTCCTGAAACTTATCACTGTCTTGGCTAAAGGCTTTGATTTTTGTTTTGTTTTTGGCCGTGCCTCAGGATCTTAGTTCCCCAATCGGATCAAACCTGTGCCTTCAATACAGCAGAGGTGCAGAGTCTTAACCACTGGATGGCCAGGGAAGTCCCTAAAGGCACTTTGAACTGAGTTTGTCTCTGGCATCTGAAAGATGCTAATCTGCTACTCTCTCAGTAGGACACTTTGCTTCTTATGCTATTTCATCTTTCTTGAGGGCAAGGAATGGGCCTGATATATCTTAGCACAGGGCCTGGACACACGAGGCATCCACCAATCTGTGCTATTGAACACAAATAAAAGAGATATCCTAAAGGGATATCAATCCTAAAGGAAATCAACCCTGAATATTCATTGGAAGAACTGAAACTGAAGCTCCAATACTTTGTTCACCTGATGCAAAGACTCAGTGGAGAAGACGCTGATAGTGGGAAAGACAAGACAAAAGGAGAAGGGGGCGGCAGAGGATGAGATGGTTACATAGCATCACTCACTCCATGGACATGAATCTGAGCAAACTCTGGGAGATAGAACCGTGGAGCCTGGCAACCTACAGTCCACAGGGTTGAAAAGTGTCGGATCTGAACAGGATCCTGGTGACTGAACAGCAACAAAAGGGATATTGCCCCTATTTTCCAGGTGAGGAAACTCTCTCTCCTGTGGATAACGAGGAGGATTAAAGACTAATGCTTACAACCCAAATCCCGAGTCTTGAGTCCAGTCCTTTGCTTTAGGTCCAGGAATTGCATTTATTTTGGCTGAACCTCGAAGCGTGCAGTTCACGGACCAGGGGTGGAGCCCTGCAATGGAAACTCAAGAGTCTTAACGACTGGACCACCAGAGAAGTCCCCAGGAATGGCATTTGGGAGAAATGGAGGAAGGAAAGAAGACACCTCTTGGGCTTCTTAATCAGAGGTGAATGCCATAAAAGGGTGTCTGGAGCTCTGTACAAATCAAGAAGCTTGGTGGGACTGGTGGCGCCCTGTGGGTGAGCACACCTCTTCTTGTCAGTCCTTCTTCTGGACCCCTCCCCATTTCTGGCATCCGAGATATTCCAAGTTGTGCGATGCTCTAGGGTATAGACCAGCCCTCATTTACATGCTCGCACGAATCAGTCGCTCTAGCTTTAGGACCTGCGGATTCAAGAGACGCTTTCTGGCAACTATCCTTTCCACCCATTTCCCCCAAGAAGCAGCCACATCACGTGCTCTAACTGCAAAGTTTATTTAGGGGGTAGTGGGAAAAAATGAACTATTAATACACGTGGGTTATTTCTCAAATAATCTGGGGAGGGGCGAGTCTTTGGGGACCTAGGGAGGAAGGATGGGACTCCGGAAACTAGAAGGCAGAGAGGGACAAGAATGGGACGCTGGCTGTCTTGAGGGGCGGGGTCGGGGGTGGGGGAGAGGAAGCGTATCTTCCATTTAGGGCCGGGCGCCCCCTAGGGGCCGCTGCCACTTCCACTGCCACTCCCGCTGCTCGCGGAGTCCAGGATCCCGGTGCGAGAGCGGCGGGAGCGCGGGAAAATGGTTCCCCGGGACCTTCGTGCACGTCTGGGACGCGGCAACATCGAGACGGAAATGTTGAGGCAGTGACCAGAGCCGGGATCCGCCACTGGTAGCGCGTCGTCCAGAAGCGAGCGGCAAAGCTCCGCTCCGTCTGCAAAAGTCTGGGGCGAAGGAGTGGACTCAGGACCTGAGTGGGTGGAGTCTAGAGACCCAGGGGGCTGTGGCGAGATCTTAGGGCAGGCTATTTTCACTTCTGGGTCCTCCCGAGAGTCTAGGGGGCAGGACCATAGTGGGGGTGAGGCCATGGGGAGGGCGAGCTCGTAACGGGGGTCTCAGGGGGCTCCGGCGCGGGGAGAACCAGATTAAGACTGAGGCCTTGGGGAAGGAGACTCCGATTTCTGGGCCTTCCCCTGGACTGTGGATGGGCCTAGAACAGAGACCATCCTTTGTGTGTTTGTGTGTGTGTGCGTTAGTCGCTTAGTCGTGTCCGACTCTTTGTGACCCCTCGGACTGTGATCTGCCAGGCTCCTGTATCTCATGGAATACTCCAGGCAAGAATACTAGAGTGGGTTGCCATTCCCTTCTTCAGGGGATCTTCCCAACCCAGGGATCGAACCCAGGTATCCGATACTGACAGGCAGATTCTTTACCATCTGAGCCACAAGATAAGCAGAGGTTAGGGAGAGGGCAAATCTGTACTCAGTGGACCTTAGGAATGCTATAGATATATCCTGCTATGGAGATTGGGCTGTGGAAGGGGAAAGGGTGGGAGTAGGGGGTTTCGGTGTGCCATGCCAGTCCAGACTCTGGGACCTAGACGTGTTAACCCTGGACACAGTAAAGGTAGGTGTCAGTCTCTTCCCTGGTTCCTCTGCCCCATGCTCACCTGCCTGTAAGTAGTGCAGCCAGGCTCGCAGCCCCTCTTTTCTAGGAGTGGGAGCCAAGTCGGGCTGCAGATGACATCACTTTCGCAAGTGGCAAACCTGGGAATGGTGTGTGTAGAGAAGAAGGTGGAGAAAGGCTAGTAGGATTCCTGCTCTCCAAGGCTTTGCCCCATATGTCTCTTACCAGATCCAGGCCCCGCCTCTTAGAACCACGCTCCTACAAAAACCATTCCCTAGATTTCAACCCGCCCCATATTCTCTGCATTAACCCAGAACTCTGTCACTTGAGAACTCATTCTTGCCGGCCTCAGACTATCTGTTCCAGGCCAGTCACCCTTTTAGCTCCTCTTCTCAATCAAGAGACCCTACCCTTAAAAAAAAAAAAAAAAAGCCAGCTCCACGGAAGGCTACTCCTCCGTACTGCCAATCATAGAAGCCAGGGTTTCCACAAGCTCTGCCGCTTTCTACCTAGCCTCAAACACAATGCCTCGTCCTTTAGATTTAGAGGCTTGGGACTCAGGCCACGCCCCTTCAGGTGCCCGAAGGATCAAGGGGCAGATACCTCGTTTGGCCCCGCCCAAACTATAGGCCACGCCCCTCAGACACCGCCTCTCCTACCAGGCATCGCAGAGCTCAGAGCACAGCGGCTGCGTCTGGCGTACCCCCAAGAGCACCAGGTGGAAACGACTGCGAAGGGCAGCCTGGAGGTGTACCAGGAAGGATTCGCACCTGGACATCGAGAGAGACAGGACGGATAGGTCAGGATGCTCAAGGGCTTTGGCCCCTAGTTGGGGCAACTGGAGCAAAGAACCCAGAGACACGCCCGAGGTAGGTGTACTCACCTGGGGCTCAGCTCCCCACAGCGCACTGGGACGAGCCCAGAGTCCGATGCCTCTGGTGGGTTCATCTCTGAGGGAAAAGAGGGCCACAGAGAAAGGGACTCCAGTGAGTTCCAGTCTTGTGTCCTCAGGTAGAGCTGAGGAACCAAGGCTTGGGGTCCCTCTGAACTGGGAAATCCTAACTATGTAAGTCCTCCCAAACATAAAAATTAAAGACACTTCACTTGGGATGTAAATGTAGCTTCAATTAGTAATAACCACAAATCAAAATCAACTTGTCATTTATTACATTCCTGGCAGCGATGTAAGTTCTCATATGGTTACATATACTCCTTTACAGCAGCCCTATGAGGTAGATCTGTTATTTCTCCTCCTTTCCTAATGGTCCATATGAGGCTCAGAAAGGTTGAGTGACTCGCCCAGGGTCACACAGCTATGAAGAGGCAGTTGAGATTTGAATCTAGGCAATTTGTGCTCTTTAATCACCACTAGACCCAGTCACCCTAAATCCCTCTGGTAAGGAAATTCTGGCATTGTTGTGGTTGAGTTGAGGTTTCTAGATGTTAGAGCTTAGGCATAATCTGGAATGCTTACCTTCCAGGTGCAGTTGGTCTGTGCCCAGATTGGTCGCCAGCCTATAGTGTCTCTGTGATCTAGCTGGGAGTGGGTGGCTCCCTCCACAAGCCCCCAACAGCATCCATGCCAGGGTCAGCTGCAGGGCCCAGGCCAAGGCCCTGGGTCGAGTGCGACCCCTGCAGGCCATGTCCTCCTGAGATGAGAGGTAGCTGGGATGCAGGGTGAGGTTCAGTTGTCCCTTTCTGGTAGCTCAGGGTGGCACTGTCCTGATGCATAGCCAGGAGACAATGCCAGGCAGACAAAAGAATGGGCAGCTGATGAGGAAGCAATAGCCAAACACTCTCAATCCCCCCGGGGCCACCAAGGCCTGCCTCTGACCCAGGAGCCCCCCATGGGGGGCTCATGTCCCGTCCATCCCTTCAGGTGCAAATGACCTCACTCCTGTTTGACCATGGTTCCCCATCTCCCTCCCCTGAGACAATCTCCCACAGGACCCCAGGCAACCTCCTCCATCCTCTAAGGGGACCTCCCGGATTTTCCAGTCCCCTCTTCTGTCCAGTAATTCTATCCTGTCCTCTGCCCAGTCTCCTCCCTCCTTCCCGCTTGATCCCTGCTGGCCCCTTTCATGGTCACCTTCTCTCTCTCGGCCTACAATCGGCTTAGGAACTGACACCCAGGGCTAGACCTTTGGAGCCAACCTTGACTGTGGCAGGACTCGGGTCCTGCCCCTAGGATCCAAAGTCCCCAGGGCAGGGGAAACTGGGGGTCTGTGAAGTCAAGGCAATTCTTTCCCCCTCTCTTCTTCCTCTGGCCACTTCTGGCCACCTCTCACCTGTTAGTTGAACTGCAGTCTAGGCGGCTGCTGAGACACCTCAGGCTCAAATCCAGAAACACCGACAGCTGAAAGGGGCGTGGTTTGATGCAGGGGAGTGGTTTTCCCTAGCCCCTCCCTCTGCTCCAGGTGACCAAAGACCAAAGGATCAGGGGCTGGTGTGTATATATCCTTGTGTTTGTCTTTATGTAGAGCTTGTGACTTAAACTCTGTATGTGTGAAGAGTGTGTGTGTTTTGGATGAGGGTGTGTGTGTGTGTGTATGTACTGAGGGTTTATATGTGTTTGTTGTGTGAGGGTATATTTATGCAAATCTCTTGGATTTGTGTGCATATGTGTGTGTGTATGTTCAAAATCTGGGTAAGGAGGTCTGTAAATGTTCCAAGCCTAGTGTGTCCAGTTGAGTAAGAGTCAGATAATAAATGCTGGGGAGAGGGATGTAGGATGAGGGTAGGTATCCTGCAGAAATACTGTGAATAGGTTGGTGGATAAAATTGTTGACTATGAATGTTGACAATGAGTGAATATGGAGGTACCATGTGTGGAGACAGTGTTTGTCTTTCTCTAAAATGTGTGTGTGCATGCCCCCTCTGAAGTTTCTGTGAATTTTTGTCCCCTGCAAACATCCCCTCAATTCATTCAACAAACATTTATTGAGCACTTATGTCATACCAGCTTCTGGGGATGCAATGTTTTGACTAAGACATGAAAATCTCAATCCTCGTAGAGCTGACAGTTTACTGGCAGTGTCCAATAAGTAAAACAGCCCTCCAAAATAAACTAAAACTAAAATAAAGAAAGAAAAACAACCTTCCAGTGAGTGTATGAGTATGTGGATGTGTGTCCATGTTTTGTACTGGGAGGATAATGTGTCTGTATTTTGCATACTGTATTTTGTGTGCAGCTGAGCTTCCCTTGGTTTGGATTATGGTTGTGTGTATGCCTGCATATGCTTGTGTTTGTATGTGTTGTGTGTGCCTGCATTGCTGAGTGTGTGTATGTCTGTGTTTTCTAAGTATGTGTTTGGATGTATGTTTGCAGAATGTCAGTTTGTGTGTATATGTGTTTCTGTGTTTGTTTCGTATGTGTTTGTATGTGTGTGTATTTGCAGAATGTATGTTTTTGTGGAGTGTTTCCAGAATGTGTTAATAGGTGTATGCGAGTCTGTTTGTTGAGCATGTGTTCATATGTTTATGTTCATGTGTAAGTTTGCAGTGTGTGTGTGTGTGTGTGTGTGTGTGTGCCTGTGCTCGTAGAGTGTGCATGTGTTTTCGAGACCAATGACCACTACCACAATCTCTTTCCCTCTCGTCTCAGACTAGTGCAGAGTTATTGTCTGTATCTTTTATGGATGTACTCCCAAAATCCAAACCACTTCTTTGCACACAGTAGGTGCTCAATACCTGTTGAATAAATGAATCAAGAGGCACTGTCTCCTGGCCGCTGCATGGGTACACGCTGTTGGCTTCAGCAACCAGTATCCGGTGGACCTAGCCCTCACCCGCTCCATCTTGGGGTAGTCCAGGGTGTTCGTGGGTCATATCTGTCCATTTTCTAGGCTGTGACTCCCGATAACCCTTCCTTTCCCCTGACCTTCGCCCCCAACCCTGCACTCATATTTCAGCACGACGGACAGAAGTGCTTCAGATCAGCACCACGGAGAGTTCCCTAGGCTGCAGGCTGAATCGGGGGCAAGAGAAATGTCCCGACCTAGGACAGAGAAGTGCGAGGAACAGACTCGACGGGATGGCAACACAAACATGCCGACAGAGACAGAGAGAAACAGATCAAGACAACTCAGGCAAAGGCGCAGAGATGAGTAGAAAAGCGCCTGGGGAACACCAAGAAGTAGACTTCGAAATAGCTCACTTTGACTGTCAGAGGTCGCTCCGGCCCAGTGACCGCGCCCTCCAGGGCCTTCGAGAAAGTTATGGGCTGAGACCCTTGGGAAGCCGCCACCCCGCCATGCCCCCCCAATGTCAACGTTGGGGTGGGGGCTTCCACTCCAACTCTGGGAAGCATTGTTGGCTTGGCCTCAGCAGTAGTAACACTGCGGGGGAGTGGTGAAAATCGCTCCCGCTGCCCCCTCTCCCCATCCACCAGCTAATCGTTCCTATAAATACAGCCCAGCCTAGCTTGGCTTCTTAATCCTAACGATGAGGGAGGGGATCGCTGGGGGAGGGGGTGGCAGGGTTCCCCGTGGAGTCTCTGCTTGGGAAGGGGGTTCATATATGTCTGTAAGTGTTTTTCTGAGGGGGGATCTCCTGTGAGGACGGGTCTCCTCAGTGCAGATACACTCTGTAAGAGACTGTCCTTGGGATATAAAGTCTCGTGGATGGGGGCAATTTCTCATAGAGACTATGGCTTTTATGGGGTCATTCATTGAGGGTACCCTCACCAGGCTCCCCAAGTGAAATAACTTGGCGTGGGTCCTTCTCTATGGAAATGTCTCTTCTTTGGAGGGTGGGCTTTTGAAAGGAAGTGTCACCTCTCAGAGACCATCTGTTTCAGAAATGATTGTCAGGGTGAAAGGAGTTCCTGATTGGAGAGGACCTCCCTGCGGGGACTACCTCCCCGTGGGAATGTCTCTCTGAGGGGATCACTGCAGGGAGGGAGTTGTCTGCATAGGGAATGTATCTTAGTGAGCTTGTCTCCCTTGGGGTGTTTCTTGCTTTGGGCGCCTACCCACGAGCACGTCTCTCCCCTGGCATGTCTTTCCTTACGGGGGTCTCACGGTAGCTTGACTTCACTGGGGGCATCTGGAGGCTCCTCCCCCACGCTTACCCCCTTTCCCCCATCGCGGGCAGCCTCGGCCAAGGCCGGGCTCGGGCGCCCAGACGCAGTGACGGTGCCGGGTCCGCCCCACTTTGCTCCGCCCCCGCCACCTCCCTCCGGTTCTCCCCCCCACCATACCCCCGCCCTCCCCCCCCCCCCCCCGCCCCAGCCGCCGCCGCCGCGGTCCCCGCGGCTTCTCACTCCCTCCCGCCTCCCTCCTCCCGCCGCTGCCGCCGCCTCCCACCTCCCTCCCGGGGGCCGAAGCCGCTGCCGCCGCCGCCATGGACGATTCCGGCCTGATTCGTCGCCGGAGGCTGCAGGTATGCGGCGGCCCCGGGTGGATGGGAAGGGGTCGGCGCCCTGGGGCGGAGCCCGGCAGCAGGCGGGAGAACTTAACGCCGGGGTGGGCCCAGGCACCCCCTCCCACGGCCTCGGGAAGCTACCCGGGGGGAACGCGGTGGCTGCGCGTCCCGCCGCGCTGGGGACCCCGCCCCTCAGGCTCTGCCCGGGAACCCAGGGATCTAACGGAGGGGCATGCAGCCTAGCGCTCCCTCGAGGATAGCCCAGGGGCGCCTGACCCTTCAGAGGAGATAGGGGGCTGGGATTGAGATCTTTGCCCTGGTGCTCGGCCAGGCTCGGGTTGAGGGGGTGCAGGGCAAAGTTATTGCCCCAGGGCTCGCGCCCCCCGGGGCTGCAGGTGCCGCAGCAGCGGTAAACATGTTTGTGTTGCAGCCTCGCCCCTCATTACCCCAGGAGTCCCTTTCTGAGTCATGGGGACCCCCTACGACCTCCACGGACCTGCTTGGCCACCGAGATTCTTCCTACTGCCCTAATTGGACAGGGATCTAGACAGTCTTCCTCCTCACCCTTCATTCCACCCCTCTTCACTACAACACTACCCTACCCCCGCCCCCACTCCGCGATCCTCAAGTCCAGCCCAGCTTGTGGGTGGGCGGGAGCGATTTTTAGCTCCTTGCAGCCTTAGAAGATGTTGGTCTCCAGGCTGCGCAGGCGCAGGAAATGTGGGTCCACTGCACGGAGTGGGATACTGAGGTTTGCTGTGGAGTGCGGGGAACTCCCACCTCCTAGATGGGTGAGGATTCTGAAGTTGAGAAGGGTTCTATTTGGTCCGCAGCATGCACTTTTAAGGGTTAATATGGGGGTTCGGTGTTGCCTCCAAACTAACTCCAGAGCGAAAATTGATCAAAACTTCACCCTAAGGCCTGCCTGGCATCTGGTTCTTCTGAGTCTCCTTGACGCACAGCCCCAAGCTAGGTAATCTGGAGGAATTTATGTAAAGCCTAGAATGCGCCCAGTCTCAGGTTGCATCCCTAGTCTGGAGCTTGAGATGAGGAGAGAATTCAAACCCTCACCCAGGGCCCTCTTCCATTTTTGGAAGGGGTCATTTCAGAGGGTAAGGACTTTTCAGGCGTCTGGATGATGCTGGAACCAGTCCTGGGTTTTAACCACAGCCCAGATGGACTCTTCAGGTCTTCCTCTGATTCCCTTCTTATCCCTGGGTTGGGTTAGGAGAATGGGTTCTAATAAAAGGAAGGGAGATGCCGCGAAGACCGAAGAAGTACTGAAGTAGCCAGATAGGGTCCGCGCCGTCGGGTCCTGGAATAAAGGGGGAAAGGGGAGGAGCCTTCCTAGGGTTTCCCTCCCCCTGGGTCGGCGCCGACTCCCATTGGCTCAGTGCCACGCGGGATTTCGTTCTCCCCGCAAGACCACGCCCCTATCCCAGGATCCTCCCATTCACCCACCTATCCTTCCCAAAGCTTGTCTTGGCCGAGCTACTCTGCCGAGATCCTGCCCCAACCTCCTCCCTTCTGGCACGGTTAACCACTTTGCAGCCTGACTACACTCTCACACATTGGTGCAACCCCTTAGGAGCTGTCCCACAACTGTAGAGCGCCTAAGTTTTCTGCGTGTGAATTCGGATCGTATAGCAATCTAAGTTCAAATGCCCTGTCGGCAGGGCCCTCCTTTAATCCCAAGGAGATGCAGAATCCTCTGGGCAAAGCAGTTTTGTAACTGGCGATGGAAGTGGCCTCTATTCACACTGACACAGAGGTCCAAATCCTCTGCCTCTCCACATTTTCCCTTTCCTCGATGCTAAAATGTTTAGTTATGCTTAGCAGATGGGGCTAGAGTCGAAACTTTTCTGGGTAGCACTTAGAGCACCTAGAGCCCTGGGGCTCAGCCTTATAGGCCACAGTGTCTCTGAGTTTTGAGTACCGGACTCCATGGCCAGAAAATCCAGATCTTGGTTTTGACTGGGCCATTGCAGTCGCCTGGCAAGGCTGGTCCAAGGGGCGGCTCATTCAAGCTAATTCTGCAAAGACAGAAGGAAAATCTGGTACAGATTTTTGGTCACCCCTGGCTCGGGATGGCAGAGCTACTAATCTGGACAGTGTGCCCTTTGACCCCAACCATCCATCTGTCCTCTGTACTTGGGACTGCGAGGTCCCTCTGGCTCATCTTCTGCCATGCAGCATATACATCCACAATGTTCCTATGATCTAATATTTACTGAGCAATTACTATGTGTGCTAGGCAGCATACTAAGGTGCTAGGCACCTGCATCATCTGCAGAATCCTCTAGAAGGCATGAACTATTGGAAGGTCATTTGCCAAGGTTTTAAGTGGTAAAGCTGGGATTCTAACTCAGGACTTTCTAATATCAGAGATCCTAGAAAGATCCTAGAACATTCCTCAATTCTCCCTGGTTGGTGGGCTTCAGTTGCGTCTGACTCTTTGCGACCCTATGGAGACTGCCAGGCTCCTCTGTCCATGGGATTCTCCAGGCAGGAATACTGGAGTGGGTTGCTGTGCCCTTCTCCAGGGGATCTTCCCGACCCAGGGATCGAAACCAGGTCTCCCACACTGTGGGCAGATTCTTTACTGTCTGTGCCACCAGACAGATGACTGGCTGGAGTCCCCACTAAAGAGGTTTTGAAACCCTCATCTGAATCTTTCTACTTGCAGCCCTACCCAGTCCCTTCTATTCACCTTAGCCTGTGGACACAGAACTGGCTGGAAGACGATGTTGCTTCTCCCTTCTGTTCTTCAGTGCTCTCAGAAAAGTGTCCAGATCTCTAATTTCTGGTCCCAGTGGTGGCTTCCTGTGTGCTTGACAAACAGAATGCAAACGTCTTCTAATGTGGACAGAACTAAAACCTACCCATGGTTATCATGTTTATCACTGCCATTACTGAAAAGACTACCCAGCCATCACCCGATTCCCCCCTCCCTTTTTTTGGTCCACCACATGGCATGTAGGATCTTAGTTCCCCAACCAGGGATTAAACCCGCATCCCCTGCAGTGGAAGCCTGGAGCCTTAACCACCTGACCACCAGGGAAGTCCCCCGATTTCCATTTCAGATCTCAGTTTTGAGCCCCGCTAATGACCCCCACCCCAATTCTGTGAATCTGGTTGAGTGTGGAGTAGAGCTACTGAGATGTGGAGGGCTTATTCATTCATTCATCCAGTCATTCAACCTTTCCTGCTTGAGCATGCCAAGTTTATTCCTGCCTCCAGGGCTTTGCAACTGCCTCTACCTGGAATGCTCTCTCCACAGATCCTCCCATGACTGACTTATTTTTCAGCAACCAACTTAAAAGTCACCTCTACAGAGCAGCCCTCTAGCCCTCATGTTCCCCTCCTAGCCATTTCCCATTACGTCACCTTGCTTAACTAAAAAAATAAAATAAAAATTATTTTATTTGGCTGCACCGGGTCTTAGTTGTGGAACATGGGATCTAGTTCTCTCTGGCCCCCTGCTTTGGGAGGGTGGAGTCTTAGCCACTGGAACACCAGGGAAATTCCACCTTGCTTAATTTTATTCATAACATTTATTTCTGTCTAAAATTATTTCATTCACTTCTACATTAATGTTGTCTGCTTCTGTCCTTTAAATACTGGTCTCAAAAGGGCAGAAATTTTTATTTGTCTCATGTACTGCTGTGTCCCCAGTGCCTAGCACCAGGGTCTGCCATACAGTACGTGCTCAAGAAATGCTTTTCAGATAACGACTCCTGTTTCATTTGCAAAAACACACATTGAGACGCCAACTCAGGAGTCCTATATGGGGCTCCTGTGCTGGTCTCTCGGGGTCAGGAGAGGAATCACCCTGGCACTTTTTGCCCAGGATCCCATCCCTCAACCCAAGGCCGAGGCGCTGGTGACAATGCTGATGAAGGACTTGTCCCACCCGACTTCTATCCCTCCAAGGGGCTGACACAGGGCTTTTGGGCAGTGGCTGTCGGTCCTCGCTGACCTCTATCCTTTTGCTCCTTTGCCTTCCAGAAAGATTTGCCCCTGCCCCGGAAAAGCAGCAGGTGAGCCCTGGGGGAGAGATGCGCGGGGCTGATGGCCCTTTCTCCAGCTCGGGTAGGGGCGCCAGGCGCGCGCGCGGGCGGGGCCAGGCGCGCTGGTGCCCAGCAGCGCCCCCTCCTGGCGGGCGGTAGCCGCAGGCCTTTCCCCTCCCCCGCCCTCCCCTGCCCGCTGCGGCTCCAGCCTCCGCCCCGCGCTCTCTCCCCGCGCCGCCGCTGCCGCTGCCGCACCTGCCACCATGTCGCCGCCGCCGGGTCATGTCTGACTCTCTCTGGATCGCGCTTTCCAATTTTTCGATGCCCTCCTTCCCTGGCGGCAGTATGTTCCGCCGGACCAAGAGGTAGACCCCCGATCCCTCAGACCCTGACCCGGCCCTTCCCCCAAAGCCGCCCTCCTGCTGCTGCTGCAGGGCGGGGCCCGGGATGCTGCACCAGGTCCAGCTGCGCCAGAGGTGCCCGCGCTGAGCCTTCCTGCCGGGGTTGGGGCTAAATGGGGGGCAGTGTGGGCCGAGACTCGGGGGGACTGCACGCTAGAAAGGATCGCCGCGGGGGGAGGGGGCTGCGCCTGGTGGGGGATTGCGGCGCCTTTGTCTGCTGGTGCTGCGGGTTCCCGAAGCCGGAGGGCGAAAGTAGGGGAAGAAGGGGAGGGTGGGGGGCTTAGCACCCTCAGAACAATAGCCCCAGCCTGGCCTCCCCTCACCGCCATGCCGCGTGCTCTGGCCGCGCAAATATGCTCAGTCACTGCTCTGGGCGGGGGGTGAAGGGAGTGGAGGGGCTGAAGGGTCCCTCTTTGGAAGCTGGGATTCTGAGGTGCAGAATGAAAGGGGGGGGCTTTTATTATAGCCCAGCCGCCCCTCCCAAAGAACACAGCCTCATATGAAAAATAGTGACACACAGAGTCACGCAGGACATGATGTCACACACACATACACACACAACAGCCCTAGTGTCCCAGATACACCCGGGAGTCGCCGCGAGTTCCCAGCCATACAGTGGCCATAGGTCAGAGGCACGCACAGACACGCAGGGACACTTCCAGAATCACACAGACAAGTAAGTCTGCAGGCACAGTGCAGCGTACACCCAGGAAGATGTCACTTGTGTGGTGATACACACACACACAACTGTGCCATCTGAGATGCACAGAGACACATATGTGGCAATGACATCTGTGCAATGTCACAGTATACAATATCACCTAAGCATGTCACATGCTGTGTCACACAGATGACAGAATGACCCAGAGAGTCAGAGACACACACACAGTACCACAGGTTTTCACACATTTTCATCTGTGTCACACACCGTGGCATGCTCAGATGTGCCCAGTGTCACAGGGTGTTAAACTCACACACATAGAGAGGTGTAGATCATCTATATGCTGTATCACACATATACAGATGCCATACGTGGACACACATGGTGAATATCACACTCGGACACAAGGACAGTGTCTCATACAGACTCCAACTGCTACACAAAAGTATAGACACAGCAGAAATCATGCATGAGGTACACTTTACAGCCCACAGTGGCACATCTAGTCATGGACAAGTGGCTAGACAGACTGTGTCAGACAGACACACAAAGCCACAGGTCACGTCACACAAGATAAACTCAAGGACTGTCACACATGATGTCACACTCGAGTGGTCCCAGTGCTGAACTCACACACCTGGTGCCACGCCTGGATCCACACAGCAAATGTCATGCAAAGACCCAAAGACACATAGACACGAGAATCTCCATTGGTATCACGTGGACATGACTATCACCCCATACATGGTCACATGTGAACCATCCACACCAGGAGGCTTGCACCAACACATCACATATGCATCCTCTCCCATATACAGTCCTCCTCTGAGCAGTCCTTTGGGGGCACATTTGAGCACCCACTCGGTTGGGAGACAGGTAGGAGGGATCTGAGATGGGAAGGTGATGGGTCGAACCCTCAAACTCACTGGGTTACGGCCGGGTCCGGCTCCCTGCCTCGCCTTCCCCGCAGCTGCCGCACCAGTAACCGGAAAAGCCTCATCCTGACCAGCACTTCGCCCACGCTGCCGCGACCCCACTCCCCCCTGCCAGGACACCTGGGTAAGACAGGTGATGGGTTTGCGGGCCAGACTAGTGAAGGCGGGGCCATAGGAAAGGAGTGTGTCCATGCCACAGGAGGGGTGGTCCAGAGTTTGGACACAGAGGACCTGGATTGGACAAGGGGCGGGGCCCTCCTTGTGTGGGCTCGGCGGTTCCGCAAAGGGACGGGCATTTGTGTGCGGAGGCCCAGGAGGAGCTTGTTTGGAAAGGGGATGGGGCAGAAAGGAGGAGCCATCCTTAAGGGGCGGGGCTCCCCAGAAAAAGGCGGGATCGACCCGAGGAGGGGCTGGGCTGACTTGGTAGCCAAAACATGTTTTGGGGAGGGGCCACAGCTAAGGTAAATGGCCCATTCATACACGGGTGAGATTAGACTAAGGAGACAAGCTGCTGTTTGGAACCCGCTTTGAGGATCAGGAGGTCTGATGGGATTGCCTCCCACGCCTGGCCTGAAGATCCCCCTCTTTCTGCCACAGGTAGCAGCCCCCTGGACAGCCCCCGCAACTTCTCCCCCAACACCCCAGCCCATTTCTCCTTTGCCTCTTCCCGAAGGTGAGTCCCTCTCCCCAGGGCCCCCAAACCCTGGCCATACCCTCCCCAGCCACCGTCTGGGCCACCATCTGTTCCCCTCATCACTGCATCTGAGTCAGAGCCTGAGGGACCGGCAGAGTGCCCCCAAAGTCCTGGCGGGAACAGGCGCCCAGCATTAGGGGCGGGACCACAAGAAGGCGAGGCCAGTCGCCTGTTCAGAATGGGGAAGGGGCGGGGCTTCCATTGCCGCGGAGCGAAAGCGCTTGCGCTTTGGTCCCGGGGTCTTCGTCTCCCAAGCCTGGCTCTCCAGGCCAGGCGTTCCCATAGTAACAGGACAGGGTAGCAGGGATGAAGTGCGCAAGCTCAGACTGCTTGCTACCCATCGAAGGACTAGGTCCATGATGTGGGGGAGGGCGCCTAGGGCTATTTCCCCAGAAGACCCAAGAGGAGGAATCTCAGATTTCCCTCCGGAGGTTCTGTGGGTTTCTGGAGTGTCCCTGAGATGAATTTTCTGAGGAGCTTTGGCAAAATCGGGGGAGGAAGAGAGAATCTTTGATTTTGAGGGGGAAACGTCTAGGATTCACCAGGGTGTTTTGCGGATCTCTTTTTCATCGAAATTTATTCATTCTAAAAACGTCTGAACAGCTACTGTGTTCTGAGAACTGGGGTATGGGGTGAACCGCATCCCTTCTGTAACCTTGGAGTTGAGTTTGGGCAAGCAACACAGATCACTGCAAAGGCTGGTGACAGTTTTGGTTGGGGGGAGTCACAGGAGACTGTGGGGACAGAGGATGGCTCCTCTGGGAGGGTGGGGGTTTCCCCTCGACCATGGAATTCAGCTGAGGGCAATGGGGAGTCAGAAAATATTGGACCGGATGTGGTCACCTACATGGAGGGTGAGCTGAGCCAGGACACTGCCTGAGGAGAGGAGTCCAGTGCATGGGAATGTGTGTCCCTGTGAAAGTGCAATCTGTGTGCTGATGTGGATGTGTGTGTGTGTGTGAGGTCATGAATACGTGAGGCAGCCCACGCCTGCACATGGATCCATGGGTGTGAGAGTGAACGTGTGTGACTGTGTGCTGGTAGGGTTGTAAATGTGTGTGTGAATAGCTGAGGAAACATGTACCTCCATGCGTGACTGCATGTGAATGTGTAATTTGTGTGGGAGTGTGAATGGGTGTGTAGCCCTGTGAGAATTTGAATGTGTGACTGAGTGCGAGAGGGTGTCTTCAGTGTGTGTCATGTTAATGTGACAGACTAGAGTGTGTGGGGGAGTGTGTCTGTATATGTCAGAGTGTGAGTACCAGGTCTCTCTGTTTGTGTCTTTGTAAGTGTAGGTCTTATTTTGCATGTGTGATTGTGTGTTAGCCTGGAAACGTGATATTTGGGTCCACAAATGGGACAGTGAGGGGCTGCCCTGGTGGTTCAGATGGTAAAAAATCTGCCTGCGATGCAGGAGACCCAGATTCAATCCCTGGGTCAGGAATATCCCCTGGAGAAGAGAATGGCAACCCACTCCAGTGTTCTTGCTCAGAGAACCCCATGGACAGAGGAGCCTGGCGGGCTACAGCCCATGGGGCTGCAAACAGTTGGACACGACTGAAGCGACTTAGAGCACACACACACACATACACAAGCTAATGAATGCCTGTGAGTATCTATGCTGAAGAGTCACGTGGTGTGAATGTGTCTGACTTTCAGTGTGTGAACTCAACCATACTAGTAACAGGATTGGATATGGCCAGAAGAGTGATTGTGTCTATGGGATCTCGTGTCAGTGTGTACGTGCTTATGAGGAAGGGAAGTTTCTTCTCTGAAAAGACTCAAATGATCTTCCTCTGAGAATTTTCTCAGAGGGAATCCTCTAGGGGTCATCTTTTGGGGTCCCTCTGGGATGACTTCCTTGAGTGGACTTTTTACTCTGGGGGCTTGTTTGGCTTGAGGATGAGGGTCATGGGAAGGAGCAGAGGAGACTGATCTTTGCTCTGGGTCCCGGGTGCCTGGCTGGTAGATTTCTTCTTCACCTCCTTAACCCTGAGGGCCTTCAGGGATCTCAGAGCATAAATGTATCCTCCCACCCCCCAACCCTGGCCATGGTCAGAGGCTTCTCTCACACCTTGAGGAGTGGGGGGACTGATGGGGCCTGGCAGCCTCTGAGAAAGTTGGCTGGTTTCCAGGGCGGATGGACGCCGTTGGTCTCTGGCTTCACTCCCTTCATCTGGCTATGGCACCAACACACCCAGCTCCACTGTCTCGGTGAGTGTGGCAGGCGGGGCCAGTGGGTGGGAGCCGCAGGGGGCCTACTGGACTGGCTTTAGTAAGAGCTTTGGGTTTCTCTAGTTCTCCAAAGGTGTCACCTGTCCATCTCTTCATGTTCCAAGTCTCTTCCAAGGTCCTGTTCTCCACCTTCAATATATCTTTTTGGGGATCCTACTCACTGTGGACTCAGTTTACAGATAAATGACATTAAGGCTCACGTGTTAAGCCACTTGCCCAAGTGTTTGCAGCTGGCCAGGGCCAGGCCACATCCTTCACCTGGAACCATTTGCTCACCCACCGCAATACGCAAAGTCTGTCTCTCCGTCTGCCTCCTTTCAGACCTCTCTGGTTCGCTTGTCCATACATTGGTATGATGCTCAGTAGACATTTATCACGTGACTTTCATGTGGCAGGTGGGGCTCTACAAGCTGGACCAGGGCCCAAGGATTCACAGAGCCCTCATGGGAGGAGTCAGATATGTAAGAAGGCATTTACAACTTGGGGTGCCGGAGTGGTCAGAGCTGTGATGAGGGTAGCATAAGGCAAGGTGATGACAGCAGAGGGGAGGCACCTGACTAAGCTGGAGGGAGGGTCAAGGAAGCTTTCCTGGAAGAGGTGGCATTGAAGCCAAGACAAAGGATCAGCAGGGGGTTGGCAGATGGAAGAAGGGAGGGAAGAGTGTTCCAGGAAGAGGGAACAGCATGTGCAAACTCTTAGCGGCAACAGAGAACTTCACACATTGGGAAAGTTGAAAATAGCCTGTGTGGCTGGAGCTTTGGGTTGGAAGTGGCAGAATGGAGGTGATGCAGGCAGCAACACTCACGCTGTGGCTTCTTGGCCAGGGTGGCAAGGTGGATTTTATTCTAAATGTGGTGGGAAGCCAGAGAAAGGTTTTTTTGTTTTAGATGAAGATTTTAGTCTGAACTATTAATATTTGAAATTATGATTCTGAGTGTCAAATATTGGGCTTCCCCGGTGGCTTGGCAATAAAGAATCTGCCTGCAATGTTGGAGATGCAGGCTCCATCTCTGGGACAGGAAGATCCCCTGGAGGAGGGCACAGCAACCCACTCCAGTATTCTTGCCTGAGAATCCCAAGGACAGAGGAGCCAGGTGGGCTACAGTCCATAGGGTCCCAAAGAGTCAGACATGACTGAAGTGACCTAGCACACAGGCACACATGTCATAGATTATGTACACTGAGGAGATTATTTTAATAGGTAATGACGGGGTGGGGAGTTTTAAGCAGGAAAGTGAGTGATGTCATGTGGAAAAAGATTATTCTGCCAGCAGAATCAGGTGGCTGTCCTTGTGTTTCTCCACTGATGTCTGGGTCTGTCATTGCCCCAACTGCATACCATGCCCGGACCAGGGACTAAGCAGAACCAAGTTCCTGCTCTGGAGGAGCAGAAAGTAATAACAAATAAGTCATAAGATGTACAGTAATAAGCCAGGAGACAAGAAGTCAGCAAGAAGCGAGTTGGGGAAACGAAAGAGAATGATGGGTGTGGTCAGAGGAGGATGCCTAAAATGTGGCTTTAAAGCAAAGACTTGGAGGAGTGATCCATAGTAGATGTGGGAGAAACAGAGGGAACAGTCAGTGAAAAGGCCTGGAAGCAGGACTGTGCCTGGCTTGTTCAAAGACCATCAAGGAGGCCTGTGCAGTTGGAGCAGAGCAGGTTGGGTGTGGGGGCGGGGGGGGGGGGGGGCGAGAGTGGGAGGAGGTGGTGGCAGACAGGGTTAGATCTTGAAAAGACCTTGTGGGCTATGGAGAGGACTTAGGCATTCACCAGGAGTAAGGTGGGAGCCCTGGAGAGTTCTGAACAGAAGAGGCGTCTGTGACTTGACTTGGGTTTTCACAGGCTCTCTCGGGCCACACTCATGTCTGTGTCCCTGCTCCCCTGTCTATCGCCAGGAATCCCAAGCTGGGCCTTGGGATCCAAGGATCATAAGTCAGGTCCAGATTCTGGCCTTGCTCAGTGGCCCGCCAGCCGCGGGAGCCCCAGGCCAGGGTCCCGAGCTGTGGGGGGACCGTGGTGACCTGACCCCGGCCCTGCCCCTCCCCCCAGTCTTCCTGCTCCTCCCAGGAGCGTCTGCACCAGCTGCCCTACCAGCCCACCGTGGATGAGCTCCATTTCCTCTCCAAACACTTCGGCAGCACCGAGAGCATCACAGACGAGGATGGCGGCCGCCGCTCCCCTGCCGTGCGGCCTCGCTCGCGGAGCCTCAGGTGGGTCTGCCTCCCCCTCCATGAACAACCTGGTGGGTCTGGGGGCTGGTGCCTTGCGAGACCCTCGTCTGCAGTTTGGGAGGGAAGGGGCTGGACGCAATGGGCTTCTCTCTCCGCAGTCCCGGGCGATCCCCCTCCTCCTACGACAACGAAATCGTGATGATGAACCATGTCTACAAGGAGAGGTTCCCGAAGGTGAGGCGGGGCCGGGGGCGGCCGCAGGGAAGCGGGGCGGCCGGAGCCCTCGCTCACCTTAGCTCCGCGCGCCCCCTGGTGGCCGGCGTCGCGGCGTGCAGGCTCCTGGCAGAAACAACCTCCGGGCCGAGCCCCGCGCGGGCATCCCCGCCTTGCCTCCCTCCCTCCCGCAGGCCACCGCGCAGATGGAAGAGAAGCTGCGCGACTTCGCCCGCGCCTACGAACCGGACAGCGTGCTGCCGCTGGCCGACGGCGTTCTCAGCTTCATCCACCACCAGATCATCGAGCTGGCTCGAGACTGCTTGACCAAGTCCCGCGACGGCCTCATTACCACCGTCTACTTCTACGAACTGCAGGAAAACCTGGAGAAGCTGCTGCAGGACGTGAGTACCCCGAGGGGCCAACCCCACCTCGGGCTCTGAACCCCCAAAACTGGCCCAATGTCCCTATCCTTTCCTTCACGCCACATCCATTCAGGGGGCGCCTAACATGTGCCAAGTGGCTGGTGTGGAGCCGAAGACTGAAGAGTGGAGGAGAAAGACTAGATCCCAACTCTAGATCTGATGGAGGAAGTAGGAATCATTTTTTTCCCCACAAAATGCACCTTTTGCCTTTATCAAAATCACTATATTGTTATACCAAGATTTTCACAATATTACATGGTGATGCTGACAGTACTATTAATAATTTAAGTTTCTTGAAACTTCTCTGGCGGTCCAGTGGTTAAGACTCCGCTTCCAATGCAGGGGACACAGGTTCGATCCCTGGTCGGGGAATTAAGATCTCACAGGCAGCGTGGCTTGGCCAAAGTTTCTTTCATTTTTTTCCCCACTGTTTTAATTAATGTTTATTGATTTATAGTTGATTTACAATGCTGTGTTAGTTTCAGGTGTACAGCAAGTTGAATCTGTTATACATAGACATATATACACTCTTAGATTCTTTTCCCATATAGGTCATTACAGAGTATTGAGTAGAGTTCCCTGTGCAATACAGTAGGTTCTTATTAGTTATCTGTTTTATATACGGGGTTTCCCTGGTGGCACTGGTGGTAAAGAACCTGCTTGCCAATGCAACAGACATAGAAACTTGAGTTCTGTCCCTGGGTTGGGAGGATCCCGTGGAGAAGGGCATGGCAACCCATTCCAACATTCTTGGTTGGAAAATCCCATGGACAGAGGATCCTGGTGGGCTACAGTTCACAGGGTTGCAGAGAGTTGGACACGACTGAAGTGACTTAGCGTACAGAAAGCACATCAGTACCAGTCTCCCAGTTTATCCCTACCCCACCCCCAGGAAGCAGGAATTTAACTTCGCTCACCTCTGCAGGTCTCTACTCAAATGCTGCCTTCTTGGGTGACATTACGACTGAGAGTAGGATGAAGCAGGTGATTCCCCCCCCCTTTAGAACATTAATGATTGAACAAATTGAAAAGAAAATATGTTAAAACTTAATGTTAATGTATGGCAAAACCAATACAATATTGTAAAGTAATTAGCCTCCAATTAAAATAAATAAATTTATATTTAAAAAAAACTTAATGTTAAGTTAAAATATTTTATAATTAAACCAAAATTTTCTATAATTTTACTTTCCTGGTTTTAATGGAAACAAACTAATCAATAGTATTTTTATTAAAACCATTAATCATTTGAAAAACAAAAACACATAAAGATTGCCCCACTTGTTTTTTTTTTTTTTGCTGTACCACACAGCTTGGGAGATCTTAGTTCCCCAACTAGGGATTGAACCTGGGCCCACCGGGGAAGTCCCTACACTTTTTCTTTTGAATCAGTTTCCAGTAGGGCTTGGCTTAGCCCTCTGGGATCCTGTCCTTATTTAAATTTCACTGAGACTTCCCTGGCAGTCCAGGGGTTAGAACTCGGCGCTTTCAGTGCTAGAACCCAGCTGGTTTCAATCGTTGGTTGTAGTATTGACTTTGATGGGCATGATAGAGAAATTAATATATGGCCTGTTCGATAGAAAACAAGAACATGCGAGCAGAGTAATGGCGATTGAGGGTCTTAGCAGTAGGTAGGGCGCAATTTTGAATTGGAGGGGGTCAGGGCAAGCCTCCATGAGGAGTTGATAGCTGAGCAGAGACTTAAAATAGGAGAAGTAGGGAGCCATGGAGAGATCCGAGGAGAGAGGATGCTAGGCAGAGGGATTTTTAACTTGGCCTGGACTGTAGAATTGCTTTGAAGATAGATTGAATGACTGAACATTTTAGGACCATGTTTGCTATAACAATAATGATGATTTCTACCATGTGGCCTGAGTTTTCTCACCTGTACAATGGGACAGTAGCAGCAGTATTGTCCTTTCCTGTGGGGATGGAAGAGGAGCCTGGCCAGGAAAGGCTCCTGTGAACCCCACTCGCACTGTGCCCACATCCCAGGCCTATGAGCGTTCCGAGAGCTTAGAGGTGGCCTTCGTCACTCAGCTGGTGAAGAAGCTGCTTATTATCATCTCACGTCCAGCCAGGCTGCTGGAATGCCTGGTGAGGGGGCTGGGCATGGGCATGGGAGGAGGTGCTGGAGGTGGGGGGCTGGCTAGTGCCCCTTGGAGGTCACCCCAAACTCACCCTGCCTTGCCTTAGGAATTCAATCCCGAGGAGTTCTACCACTTGCTGGAGGCGGCTGAGGGCCATGCTAAGGAGGGCCACCTTGTCAAGACAGACATCCCCCGATACATCATCCGCCAGCTAGGCCTCACCCGTGACCCCTTTCCAGGTGCTGACTGCTCGGTGCTGGGGACTCTGGGTGGGCTGACTGGGACCCAGGCCTTGACTCACTCCCATTCCCCTCCTAGATGTGGTGCACCTGGAGGAGCAAGACAGTGGCGGCTCTAACACACCCGAGCAGGACGACCTTTCTGAGGTGAGGCCCGGAGGCATGGGCAACGTGCTGGTCCGGCCCTACTGGTCGGGGCTCACCGCCTGGCTCTTGGTCCTCAGGCTGAGCAAATGTCTCGGTCCCCGCTCTGAGCCTCAGTTTCCCCACCTGTAAAATGGGTTAATAATAGCTCTTCCTCCACAGGCAGTTTTCTTTTTATGATTAAATACACAAAACATAAAATTTGTGTTTAATTTTTTTAAACGTACACTTAAACAAGTTTAAAATGAACAATTTGTTGTTATTTACTGCGTTGTGAGGCCATTTCCACCATCTAGCCCCTAAACATTTTCATCATACCAAAAGGAAACCTTGTACCCATGAAGTAGTTTCTCTCCGTCCCCTCCCTCCCCCACAGCCCCTGGCAACCACTGATCTGCTTTCCAGATCTTTCCGTCTCTATGGAGACTGGGTCTGGATATTTGCTGGGTCTGGAGATTTCATATAAATGGAATTATTCACTCTGTGGCCTTTGGTGGCTGGCATAATGTTTTCAAGGCTTCCCCATGCTATGGCATGAATCTGTGCTTCGTTCCTTTTCGTGGCTGAATAGTATATGCCACGTTTTGTTTATCCATTGCTCACTGATGGGCCTTTAGGCTGTTCACATCTTTTAGCTGTTGCGTGAATAGTGCTGCTGTGAGTATTTGTGTACAAGTATCTGTTTGAACAACTGTCTCAGTTCTTTTAGGTATTTACCTGGGAGTGGAACTTCTGGGTCACATGGTAACTCTATATTTAATTTCTTGAAGAAATCTGTATGGACTTTTGAATGGGTTGACTGTCTCTATGTGCTAACAACTCACACAAAAAATTACTTAATTCCACCCACAGGCCAACCACACTTTGGTAGATGTTCCCCATGTCTGGTGGAGGTTACCCACCATAATGGCCATACATGTGTTTTCTCTGAGCTGCCTAGTGTTTTCAAAAGTGTGAAACAAAATATAGAAATCAGAAGATTAAAGGTAAAATCTGGGTTTGTGCCTTTTTAAAAAGAATCAAAAGTTCTAACAAGACTGTGATGGAACCAGCTGGCGTTGAATGCGGGCTGGCCTATGACACGGGGTTACCTACACCCCCGTCACCCGTGACTCTCACCGGTATGCCTGGTCCCTGAAGGCATTTGGGTTTGTGTCCTTTGTTTCAGATTATGTCTATGAATTCACATACACTCACACACACACATCTGTCCTGTATTTTAAAAAATCTCATTATACCATTATATGCCATTTAATTTTTTGAATAGGTAATGGAATGACATCACTCACAAGTCTAAAACTCTAAAAAGGTATTTATCTTTAATTGTTGTTTGTAGATCCGTTGTAATTCCGTTCAATCAAACTTGTTAATTGAGTGATTCAAATCTTCCATCTTCCTATTCATTTTTCTTTTTTTGCCAGATTGATTTGATAGTTTCTGAGAGAGATGTGTTAAGTTTGTCTTGAGTAATTTCTCTTTGTAGTTCTGCCAACGTTTCTGTCAAACTTTTTTGGGCTACGTTCTAAGGAACATAGAAGTTCAATATTTTTAAACCTCATAGATCTTTTTGTGAACTGTTAATGTAATAAATCTCTTGTCCCTATGAAAAATAAAAATTATTTTCAAAAATGGTATACAGCAAAAAATCTTATACCCACTCTTGTCCCCCGTACCCATATTACCTCAAATATAATTATATTTTGTCCCTCTTTTTACATAAAATCATACAGTACACATTGTTCCTTGTTTTTCCCCCCATTTAATAAAGTACTTCAGAGAACTTTCTGAATAAGTGTACAGAAATATTTTTCATTTAAAAAAAAAGAAAAAAAAACAAACAGTGGAAAAGGACTTCCCTGGCAGTCCAGTGGTTAAGACTCTGCTTCCACTGCAGGGAGCATGGGTTCAATCCCTGGTTCAGGAACTAAGATCATGTGTGCCACACGGTATGGCCAAAAACAAACAAACAACAACAACAAAATAGTAACACAATATTCCTTTATATTATATCCCTTCGTATTTTATTTAACCAATTTCCTATGTATGGGTTATTTCCAATCTTGCAATGAGTAAGAAAATATGTGTCTGTCATTTTTTTTTTTTTTTACAAAAGTTTATTCTTAAATGTACAATAGGCTCCAAGACAACACTTCATTCTAGCTATAGGTGGCAATAGATATTATGGCAGGGAATCCAGATGTTTAAACAGGAATGGCGCTAAGGGTCATCGTTGCCTCAGGCACAAGGAACAGCTTACTTTTTGCCAGATTTCTTAGTTCCACCGGTGGCCAGGGGGCGTTTCCTTGTGGCCTTTGCTTTTAGCTCCTCAAGTTTCTTCTGCTCCTCCTTCTGCTTCTGCCTGAATACCTTATCTTCCTCGTCCATCTCCTTGGCTTGCTTCTTGGGCTGCTTTTTC
Organism: Bos indicus; assembly: GCF_029378745.1. NCBI lineage: Eukaryota > Metazoa > Chordata > Mammalia > Artiodactyla > Bovidae > Bos > Bos indicus. The sequence continues at coordinate 12,433,960 of NC_091766.1, read as the reverse complement.
TTGCCAGTTTTGCGGCCTGACATGGCACCTGCCGCCCCTACCCCAGACCCTGCCGCCGGAAGCGGAGCTCCCCGTTCCAGCCCCTGTGCCTCTCTGTGTCATTTTTCACACGTGAAAGCATATCTATAGCATGAATTCAAAAGTGTAAAAAAACTTTTTTAAGGTGAAAATTGCTGGATTAAAGGAAGCATACATTTGTAATTCTGATATACACCAAGTACCTTTAATGAGACTGTACCAATTTATACTCCCAACAGCAAGGTATAGAAGTATCTGTTTCTGCACAGCTTTGCCCACAGAATGTGCCAGGCTTTTGGATTTTTTTTTTTCCTGCCAATCTACTGTGTGAAAAATGGTATCTTAGAGTAGTTTTAGCTTGCCTATCTGTCATTATTTGTGACGTTCAACATTTTTTTCACATGGTTAACAGCTCTAAGTCTAGTTTACATATCTTGTGTATTTTTTCTCTTCAGTTGTTAATGTTATTGTTGATTTCTGGGAGCTTTTTATATATTAGGATGATCAGCCATTTTGTAGGTTTCTTTCCTAATTAAGAGAAGTTTGTTATATGACTTCACTGTCAGCCAGTCTTGGGTTTAAGTTCTGACTTTGTTACTCCCTCACTGTGGCACTTGGATGAAGGACTCATTCACTGACTTTGTGCCTCAACTTCCCCATGTGTTAAGTGGAATACCAAGAGTCTCAGTCTCATGATGATGATGATGATGATGGTGCCGTGGTCTCCATCTTTCCTCCGCAGGGCCGCAGCACCAAGGCTAAGAAACCGCCTGGAGAGAATGACTTTGAGACCATAAAGCTCATAAGCAATGGTGCCTACGGGTGAGCCACCCGGGGCTCTGGCGGGGGGAGGGTGGCGGAGGCCGGGTGTCTCGGAGGTGACGGCCGGTCCTCGCTCTCTCCCCCTGCAGCGCCGTCTACCTGGTGCGGCACCGGGAAACAAGGCAGCGCTTCGCGATGAAGAAGATCAACAAGCAGAACCTGATCCTGCGCAACCAAATCCAGCAGGCCTTCGTGGAGCGCGACATCCTCACGTTTGCCGAGAACCCCTTTGTGGTCGGGATGTTCTGCTCGTTCGAGACCCGGCGCCACCTCTGCATGGTCATGGAATATGTGGAAGGTGTGGGCGCCTGCAGGGCTGTGGGGAAGATGAGGGGATGGCCGCTAGGGGTAGCCTGCCCAAACCCCAGTCACCATGTTGACTATCCACCTGTGTGTTTAGTTTATCCACTCATTTATTCATCCAGCCATTGTTCAAACATTCCATCTGTTTATTTCTACCCAGTCATCTGTTGATTTATGTTTTCTTTTTTTTTAAATTTATTTGTGGCAGGGCTGCTTCTGCATTGCTGAGTGTGGGTTTTCTCTAGTTGTAGCAAGCAGGGGACTACTCTAGTTGCAGTGCATGGGCTTCTCACTGGGGTGGCTTCTCTTGTTGGGGGGTACAGACTCTAGAGCACTTAGGCTCAGTAGTTATGGCACACCAGCTTAGTTGCTCTGCGGCACGTGGGATCTTCCCTGCAGGGATCAAACATGCATCCCCTGCGTTGGCAGGCGAATTTTTAACCACTGGACCTCGAGGGAAGCCTGATTTATCTGTTTTAATTTCTCTCAGTATGGGTACATCCATTCCATTATCCATCCATCTATCCTCCTTCCTTTCATCTGTTCATTTGCTAATCCTTCCACTTCTCTATCCATATATCTACATGCCATCTCTCCATCTATCCATCCGATTACCCATCTATTTGTCCATCCATGTATCTGTTTATCCATTACATCTTTATTTATTTTATTCAAGTGTAGTTGATGTACAATATTATATTACATTTATTTTTAAAGATTTATCTATTTTTTACTGTGCTGGTCTTTGTTGCTATGGGCTTTCTCTGGTTGGGGCAAGTGGGGACTACTCTTCATTGCAGTGCTTTGGCTCTTCATTGCAGGGCCTCTTCTCTGGAGCATGGGCTGTAGGCACTAGGGCTTCAGTACTGGCATTCCGGCTTCAGTAGTTTCAGCTTGAGGTCTCTAGAGTGCTGACTCAGCAGTTGTGGACCACCAGCTTAGTTGCCCCACGGCATGTGGGATTTTCCCAGACCAGGGGTTGAACCCGTGTCCCCTGCATTGGCAGGCAGACTCTTAATCACTGGACTACCAGGGAAGCTCCCACATCTATTAAAAAAAAGTAATAGACTTCCTTTTTTAGAGCAGTTTTAGGTTTATAGAAAAACTGACTGGAAAGCTCAGAGAGTTCCCAGGTATTCACTCCACTCCTGCTCTATTTCCTCTGCTGTTCACATCTTGTGATACCTTGGCTACAATTGATGAACACATACTGTACATTATTATTAACTAAATTATATTAGGGTTCACTGTGTTGTGCATCTGTTTTGCATCCATCCCTCTTTTTCTATATCTAGGCATTCATTCATCCATCTGTTTATTCACCTGCCTATTTAACATCCATCTATCTACCACCATCTATTTACCTATTTATTAATCTGTCATCCATCCATCCCTCTTTCCATCCATCTATTTACTATTCTTATTTGTATTCATTCATCCAAACCTCCACACTAGCAGCTATCTCATTTTATCTAGTTAGCAGTCTAACTCCATCTGCTTATTCACAATTAATCCCTTTACCATCCCTTTACCATCCATCCAAGCATCCAATCACCACTATATATGTTTTTCATCTGTTTATCTAACCATCCCAAATATTAATCCATCCATCTTCCAAACACAGAAGGACTACGATTACACACATGATCTCACAGGGCTACAGCTGTGCCACCTCCAAGTCTTAATTGACCATTAAGTCACTCAACAGATGTCCCTTCATCATCTCCTTCATGTCACATGCTTTGCTGGTGACACAGTGGAGACCTGGACAGATACACCTTTCCCTCACAGAGGGAATAGACCTACAATAAAACATACAATAAAACTGTATACAATAAACAAGGAAAAGAAGCTAAAAAAGAAAAAGGTTGTTTCATATAGTGAGGATGGCAACAAGGGACATAGAGCTCAAGGAGGCCATGGACACTCTGTTTTCTGCATAATGTTTGTAGGGATTATCTGGGGTTATGGCCAGATTCAGATTCCTGGGCCCACCCTGAGAAAGTCTGATTAGTTACTTTCTGACACTGAGATAAATCTAGCTTTAGGGAAAATTAGGAAAGAGAGAAATTTATCAACTTGTGGTTAAAAAAAAGAAAACTTCAGGAATGGCTTTATCTAGGTGCTCAAATTATGTTATTAGTACTCTCTCCATCTCTTGGGTCTATTTTCCCACGTGTGGACGTCCCAGTAAACAGGGCTTGATAGGGAATTCCCTGATCGTCCATGGTTAGGACTCCACACTTCTACTGCAAGCGGCATGGGCTCTGTCCCTGCTGGGGGAACTAAGATCTCACAAGCCACATGGCATGGCCAAAAATAAATAAAATGAAACAGGTCTTGATATAGTGAGGTTACCATCCAACAGATCCCAGCTTACATCCTATGAGCTTAGCAATGTTTGTGAAAAAAGAAGGAAAAGTCATTGACCGAACTTGGGTTACATGCTGACCCAGCAGCTAAACCTGGAAGGAAATCTGACCCTTGTGAGAAAAAGGAGAAATGGAAGCTGAGGGAGACTAAAATATGAATGCTGCTGACAGTAAATCTGGTGGGGCAAAGTAATTTATATTTTAAAACCTCAGACCCTCAAGGTTCAGACTCCAGACCAGGGTCCATTCTCCCAGACTCAGTTCATAAGCGGGCAGCCTCAGTCCCAACCAAACTTTACCTCCACCATCAACTCCCTGCCTGACCCAACCTCTCTCTGAGGTTGGGTGTAAACCAATCCCTTCCTGTGTAAAATCAACTGATTGTGCTGACTTTGGAGCATGGCTAAGAAAACAAGAGAAGCCTGGCAGAGGGCACTCCCAGTGGAAGCTGGGAGAGGAAGGCCCCTCTCTGAGCCTCAGTTTTCCTTAGCTGTAAAATTGGGGCCATGTGAGAAGAGAACTTGGTGCTATGCTGCCTGCTGAATGCTCAGCTCTGGCCCAGGGTTGCCTCCCTCTTCACATGCGTCCATTCCTTCACCCCCAGGGGGGGACTGCGCCACCCTGCTGAAGAACATTGGGGCACTGCCTGTGGAGATGGCCCGCATGTACTTTGCTGAGACAGTGCTGGCGCTGGAGTACTTGCATAACTACGGCATCGTGCACCGCGACCTCAAGCCTGACAAGTGAGCCTTGACCTTCGCCATCATTCCTTCCCTGTCCCTCAGGGGTCGGGGGAGCCCTGGCACAGAAGGGCCAGGAGTGAGAAGGACCGTCCTCACCTCTAAGACCCCAGTTTGCTTCTGCAGCCTCCTTATCACCTCCATGGGGCACATCAAACTCACGGATTTTGGCCTCTCAAAGATGGGGCTCATGAGCCTCACCACCAACCTCTATGAAGGCCACATCGAGAAGGACGCCCGGGAGTTCCTGGACAAACAGGTGTGTGTGCGGGAGTGGGGGTCACCACGGGTGGAGTGACCCGGCAGGACTGTGTGGGCCCTGAGCCTGGCATGGGAGGGGCACTGCTCCCCCAGGAGGCCCCTCCTGTGGCCAGGGCATGGGCTGACCACCTGCCCCCAGGTGTGTGGGACCCCAGAGTACATCGCACCCGAGGTCATCCTGCGTCAGGGATACGGCAAGCCGGTGGACTGGTGGGCCATGGGCATCATTCTCTACGAGTTCCTGGTGGGCTGTGTGCCCTTCTTTGGAGACACTCCCGAAGAGCTCTTTGGACAGGTCATCAGTGGTGCGTGCCTCTGCGGTGGGCAGGCAGGGGGCATGGAAACGAGGGAGGGCCCAAGGCCTCATGGACCTAAAAGCGAATCCCACCCTACACCTTGCTCTGCAGACGACATCCTGTGGCCTGAAGGGGAGGAGGCCCTACCCACGGATGCCCAGCACCTGATATCCAGCCTCCTGCAGACTAATCCCTTGATCCGTCTAGGTGCAGGTAGGGGAGGGTCTGCTGTGCAGAGAACATGATTTGAGGCAGGGGTGGGTGGGTAGTGGTGTCTGTTGTCCGTAGCAGGGCTTCCAGCGCTGTGTCCCTGGGCGGGAAAATGGGTGAGCTGGGCTGCTGGGCTACTGGGCTAGCCTGAAGTGTTAGCTGTGCAGTCGTGTCCGACTCTTTGCGACCCCATGGACTGTAGCCCATAAGGCTCCTCTTCCTCTGTTCATGGAATTCTCCGGGCAAGAATACTGGAGTGGGCAGCCATGCCCTTCTCCAGGAGATCTCGATCCAGGGATTGAACCTGGGTCTCCTGCATTGCAGGCAGATTCTTTACAGTCTGAGTCACCAGTGAAGCCTGGGCTAGCCATAGCTGTCGCTTAAATTCCTTCCCTGATCCAGCCCACTCCTTCCTCCCCAGGCGGTGCCTTTGAGGTGAAGCAGCACAGTTTCTTTCGAGACCTGGATTGGACAGGATTGCTGAGGCAGAAGGCCGAGTTCATCCCCCATCTGGAGTCTGAAGATGATACCAGCTACTTCGACAGTGAGCGGGGACAGCGGGTGGAATCCTTTGAGGGGGCCCTTGGGTATGGCCTGGGCTGGAACCCGGTTGGGTAGGAGACTAGCCCGCTAGAACAGAGAAGTGGGCTGAGGTCGTGCCGGGGGCGTGGCTTGGCAGAGGGGCGGGGCTCAGAGAAGAAAGGAGGTTGGGGTAGGGGTGGAGCCTGGACCGGAGTACATTCTAAAATTGGGAATAAGCCTGGATTGCCGGGCGGTGCTAGGACCCAGAACAGCCAAGGGCCTGGGCTGGCAGAGGCGGAGCCAGGGTGGAGAGCACCATAGGTGGAGCCTAGGGGGTGTGGCTTTATGGAGGCGGGGCTACATGTAGCCTTGGAGAAAGTGGGAGTGGGACTCAGCGTGGGGGCGGGGTCTGAATCAGTTACTAGTAAGGAGAAGGGGCGTGCGTGGCCAGGCTTGTAGGACCTAGACCTGACTTTCGTGGGAGTGTGATTTGAGGAGTGGACGTGCCCGCGGTCACTATCCACACCTCCACCCCAGCCCGCTCAGACAGGTATCACCACGTGAACTCCTACGATGAGGATGACACCACCGAGGAAGAGCCTGTGGAGATCCGTCAGTTCTCCTCCTGCTCCCCGCGCTTCAGCAAGGTGGGCCAAATTGGGGGGTAGGGATGGGATGAGTCCGGGGGAGGGCGGGGCAGGTGTTGAGGGAGGGAATGGAGGTGGGCTTGAAGTGGGCAGGGGCTCAGGAGGCTGTGGGGAGCAGGCACACAGACCTAAGGTCTCAGACTAGAGAATTTACAGAGGGAGTGAGGATCTGCGTGATGAGGCTAGTGGCAGAGGGGGTGGAGTGGGGGGAAGCAGCATAGTCTTGGAAGTGGCCTTTGGCATTAAAGTGAGTGAAGTCGCTCAGTCGTGTCCAACTCTTTGCGACCCCATGGACTCTAGCCTTCCGGGTTCCTCCACCCATGGGATTTTCCAGGCAAGAATACTGGAGTGGGTTCCTTCTCCAGGAGATCTTCCCGATCTCCTGGTCTCCCGCATTGTAGGCAGACGCTTTACTGTCTGAGCTACCAGGGAAGATGCCTTCGGCATTGAGTGGAATCTAATGAGAACCTGAACAGTATGGAAATGACCAACAGGAGGAGCGGCTAATCTGGACCGGGCGGGGTCAGGACCTGGGAATGGAGAGATTGAGCAGTGAGGGCGGAGCTAGGCCGTGGCGAGGCTGGGCACTATTTTATTTTGAGGAACAGCATGTAGCGGGGGTCACAAAGAATCGGACACGACTGAGCACACATACAATGTAGGGGGGTGCACGACCTAGCTTGGGAGAGGGTACGCATAACTGGATGAGACTTGGAGAGGTGAGATTCTTTACGGCTTGGGCAGGGCAGGATCTAGAATATGTCAGAGCCTCATTTCGTGGGGTGGGGCCAGAACTGAAGAATTGTGGGTGGTCGGGCTCGGTCCAGGAATGGGCAGGACCCAGCTTTACTAGGATGGAGCTTAGTTTGGCAGGCTCCAGTAGCGAGGTAGAGAATGAGATGGTTGGTTGGCATCATCGACTCAATGAACATGAGTCTGAGCAAACTCCAGGAGACAGTGAAGGACAGGGAAGCCTAGCGTGCTGCAGTCCATGGGGTCGCAAATACTTGGACACGACTGAGCGACTGAACAACAGTAGCGGGAAGTTTACTGGTTCAGGAGGGAAGGCAGAACCTGGGGGTTGGACTTCCTTCCACTACCACTTGCAGGTGTATAGCAGTATGGAGCAGCTGTCGCAGCACGAGCCCAAGACCCCCGTGGCGGCAGCGGGGACCAGCAAGAGGGAGCCGACCGCCAAGGGCCCAGAGGAGAAGGTGACCAGCAAGCGGGAGGGCCTGGGTGGCCTGACCCTGCGCGAGAAGACCTGGAGAGGGGGCTCCCCGGAGATGTGAGCAAGGGCAGAGCTGGGTTTGGGGGCAGGGCCCAAAGGGGAGTAACTCCTCTGACGACGCCCCCTTTGCGCAGCAAGCGCTTCTCGGCATCTGAGGCCAGCTTCTTGGAGGGAGAGGCCAGTCCCCCGTTGGGCGCCCGCCGCCGTTTCTCTGCGCTGCTGGAGCCCAGCCGCTTCAGCACCCCGCAAGAGGAAGAGGATGAGGCTCGGCTGCGCAGGCCTCCCCGGCCCAGCTCCGACCCCCCAGGCTCACTGGATGCGCGGGCCGCCAAAGAGATACCTCCAGGGGATGGCGCCCCCAGCACTGGGGACTCGGAGGCTAGTAAGTGCCCCCTCCTGCTGCCTTCCCCAATTCCCCAGGGGCCATACATGATTGTTCAATAAGCCTGGTTACTGCTTATGCAAGTTCTCCTGTACTCTTCACACTCCAACCTGGGATTCTCATCAACATGAGAAAGACCCCTATTCCATGCTCAGTCAGTCAACAAATGTGTTTAAGCACTTCTCTGTGTCAGGAGCTGTTCCAGATGTATAGGGTACCTGCTCTTATGAAATTCACAATCCAGAAGGGAGAGAGGTAGGAAGAGCATTGCATGTAGAGGGAATACCATTTAAGAGAACTATGCCCTTGGACTGACCCCCTAACCCACCTGCTCTGTTGCAGCTGACCACCCAGGCGACCTCTGCCCACCCTCTAAGGATGGGGACCCATCAGGCCCCAGAGCCACCAATGACCTGGTTCTGCGCCGAGCGCGGCACCAGCAGCTATCAGGAGATCCCGCGGTAGAGAAGCGGCCTTCTCGAACCGGGGGCAAAGTCATCAAGTCAGCCTCGGCCACTGCCTTGTCTGTCATGATCCCTGCAGGTGATGCTGGGTCCAACCTGGCAGGGGATGGGCTGCCCCCATTGGTGCGTTTTCCCGGTCCACCATGATTTGCTCTGGGATGGGCCAATGAGAGCCCTGGGACTTTCACTTGGGAGGAGGGAGGAGCAGACACAGGGAGAGCTGTGTCTGTCCGCCCTGATCTCTGACCATGGGTCTGTGTCTGCAGTGGACCCACATGGGAGCTCACCTTTGGCTAGCCCCATGTCCCCGCGATCTCTCTCCTCCAACCCATCCTCACGGGACTCCTCACCCAGCCGGGACTACTCTCCGGCTGTCAGTGGACTTCGCTCCCCCATCACCATCCAACGCTCGGGCAAGAAGTATGGCTTCACACTGCGTGCCATCCGCGTCTACATGGGTGACTCAGATGTCTACAGTGTACACCACATTGTCTGGGTGAGCAGTCATGGATGAGCCTGTATTCTAGGTGGGGAGAGAGAGTTCCACACCTCCCCGCCCCGCTCCAAGGGATGAGGGACAGCTCAAACTCTGGAACTAGGCAGCCTGAATGAGACTCCTCTGTGACACCCCCTCACCCCGTCACTTTCCTCTCTGACTCTCAGTTTCTTCATTTGTAAACTGGCAAGAATGACTGTTGTTTCGCTTGGTGTTATGATTAATTACTGTGCCTACAGAGTTAGGTGTCTGGAACAGAAGCTTAGGGAGACTTCCTTGTTACCAATCCTGTTAATCCTGCCCCTGTGGGGTGCCCTGTCCCCAGCACGTGGAGGAGGGGGGCCCAGCCCAGGAGGCAGGACTCTGTGCCGGGGACCTCATCACTCACGTGAACGGGGAGCCGGTGCATGGCATGGTACATCCTGAGGTCGTTGAGCTGATCCTTAAGGTGAGTCTATGGGGAAAAAGCGAACTGTCGGGGGAGTGGAAGGGAGTGAAGGGTGAGGGAGGTCCCGGGGAGCTGGAGTTGCCAGAACAGCCTCCAGCAGAGAACTTTCCCCCTTTCTAACTCCAGAGTGGCAATAAAGTGGCCGTTACCACAACGCCCTTCGAAAATACCTCCATCCGTATCGGCCCTGCACGGCGCAGCAGCTACAAGGCCAAAATGGCTCGGAGGAACAAGAGGCCCTCTGCCAAGGAGGGTCAGGAGAGGTAGGTGGGGCCAAGTGCAGTGGGCGGGGCTATAAACAGCAGGCCCTCTGGAGCATTCCAGTTTTTGAGAAAATGGGCTTTTGTGGGATAGGTATAGGAGAGGACAGGAGAAGGCATATTCACAGGAATGGAAGTTGTGCACAGGAAAGGTGGCCAGGGCCACTGTACGTGTGTGCTAAGTCGCTTCAGTCGTGTCTGATTCTTTGGGACCCTATGGACTGTAGCCCGCCAGGCTCCTCTGTCCATGGGATTCTCTAGGCAAGAATACTGGAGTTGGTTGCCAGGCCCTTCTCCAAGGGATCTTCCCGACCCAGGGATCGGGAAGACATAAGAGAACTCCAGTCTCACGTCTCCTGCATTGGCAGGCGGGTTCTTTACCTGGCTACCCCCCAGGGTGGCCACCTGGGGGCCACCGATTGAAGAGCAATAATGAAAGGACAGAGAAGGAGGGGCTGAGAAAGTGGGAGGAGCTGGGAAAAGAAGATGTACCAAGCTCCAAAACTCTGGGAGTAGAGCAGAGCCAGCGGATACGGACCAAGAGGGCACCATCCAAGAGATGACCCTGCTTTGCTGGATGCATTTAAGAGACTGGGAGGGGCCAGGAGAAGAGACTTCTACCTGGGAGGAGCATACCAGGCCAGTAGAAATAATTTCTTCCCTTACAAATAATGCAGAGTTAGGAGAGGTGGGTGCAGCCAGGAGAGTTTTCTGTTTTGATCAGCGGGATTTGGCCTGGACAAAGAGTGAGTGGGGATTGGAGTGAGATGCCTCAGGCTGAGGCCAGTGAAATTCTTCCTGCCCTGATAGGTGGGTTTAGCTGTAGAGGGAGGGGCTAGAAAGGTGGACGGGGCCAGAATAGGTTGGTTCTGTTTGGAAGAATGTTTCTAGCTTGGACTGTGAGTGGTCAAAAAGCAATGGGTAGGCCAGGTGGGAGGAGCCAAGTGGGACAGAGATAAGAGAAGTTCTCCAGCCTCCAACAGTGTTGTTTTTGAAGAGGGAGGGTCCAGATTGGGTGGGTGGTTCCACGAGGTTCCTTGAGGCCCTGAAGTGGGAAGAGCCGGCAGCTCTAGAGTCTGGTCCAGGGAAACTGGTTCCCTCCTTGTCCTCCAGCAAGAAGCGCAGCTCCCTCTTCCGCAAGATCACGAAGCAGTCGAACCTGCTGCACACTAGTCGCTCGCTGTCATCGTTGAACCGCTCGCTGTCGTCCAGCGACAGCTTGCCCGGCTCTCCCACGCACGGCCTGCCGGCGCGCTCGCCCACCCACAGCTACCGCTCCACGCCCGACTCCGCCTACCTAGGTAGACCCTGCGCCTGCGCGGGGCGGGCGACATGTGCGGGCGGGGCAGTGCCCTGGCGGCGCCCACCCAGTTCTTTGCCCTCTCTCGCCCGCCCGCAGGCGCCTCGTCCCAGAGTAGCTCGCCAGCCTCGAGCACGCCCAACTCGCCGGCGTCGTCAGCGTCGCACCACATCCGGCCCAGCACGCTTCACGGCCTGTCGCCGAAGCTGCACCGCCAGTACCGCTCTGCGCGCTGCAAGTCGGCAGGCAACATCCCGCTGTCGCCGCTGGCGCACACGCCGTCCCCGACACAGGCGTCGCCGCCGCCGCTGCCGGGCCACACGGTGGGCAGCTCGCACACCACGCAGAGCTTCCCGGCCAAGTTGCACTCGTCGCCGCCGGTGGTGCGCCCGCGCCCGAAGAGTGCCGAGCCCCCACGCTCGCCGCTCCTCAAACGGGTGCAGTCGGCGGAGAAGTTGGGAGCCTCGCTGGGCGCCGACAAGAAGGGCGCACTGCGCAAACACAGCCTCGAGGTGGGCCACCCGGATTTCCGCAAGGACTTCCACGGCGAGCTAGCGCTGCATAGCCTCGCAGAGTCGGACGGCGAGACGCCCCCTATCGAGGGTCCCGGCGCGCCCCGGCAGGTCGCCGTCCGCCGCCTGGGCCGCCAGGAGTCGCCCCTGAGCCTGGGCGCGGACCCGCTGCTGCCCGAGGGCGCCCCCAGGCCGCTGGCATCAAGTAAGGAGAAAGAGTCCCCGGGTGGCGCCGAGGCCTGCACCCCGCCCCGCGCGACGACCCCTGGGGGTCGGACCCTGGAGCGGGACGCCAGCGGCGCGAGACACCAGAGCGTGCAGACCGAGGACGGTACGGGCGGGACGGCCAGGGCCGTGGCCAAGTCCGCGCTGAGCCCGGTGCAGGAACACGAGACCGGCCGGCGCAGCAGCTCGGGCGAAGCAGGCACGCCCCCCGTGCCCATTGTCGTAGAGCCCCTACGGCCTGGGGCGAAAGCCGAGGTGTCTCAGCCCCCGAGTGTGCATACCCCGAGTGCGGACTCCAAGGCATTGCCCGAATCTGCACCCCTGGCGCCTCCCCAACCTGATGCCCTCCGGGGCCGGGAGCGCTGGGTGCTGGAGGTGGTGGAGGAGCGGACCACGCTGAGCGGGCCTCGTTCCAAACCTGCCTCTCCCAAGCTCTCCCCAGACCCCCAGACCCCCTCCCAAGCCCCAACAAAAAATGTGCCCAGCAGTGCCGGGCCCCCAGCCCCACCTGCTTCGCTGCCGGGCCCGACCACCAAGCCTGAGGTGGGGCCAACCTCTCGGTGCCCTGCTGAAGCTGTGCCCTCAGTAGGCCCGACCAAAAAAGGGGCGCCCTGCCCCATGCCCCCAGGCCCATAGCAGTGGGAGCCACTGGCCCCGTGCTGTACAGCCGCCTGTATACATATGTACACATATAAATAAAGTGCGCCCCTGCTGTGTGAGCTTTCTGGAGCTCGCCCCTCCTCCCCTAGCAAGGCAGGACATCCTGTTTCCACCCCCTTGCCTGTGTGCTTGTTAAGGGGTGAAACTTCCTCCAGTCCTAGTTACCATAAAGAGGGGAGGTAGGTCTTGGGTGGACCCTTACTTGGGGTCCTATTCTGCGTCCCACCTATGTGGGTCAGCTGCCCCCAGACCCTGAGCAAGCTGCAATGCTGTTCAGAGTCCCAGTGCCCAGCTGAAGAAAGATTAACAGTCTCATTTACCAGTTTCTTTTTATTACTCAGCAATTCTAAGTAAGGTGTTATGATTCCCATTGTACAGATGAGTCAGAGATTAAGGCACATGATTAAGGCCAAACAAATAGGAAGGGACAAAACAGATTCAAATTCAAGTCCACAGTCCTGCTGGGCTTCCTAGAGAGTAGGCCCTGCTCTTCTTTTCACAGGGCTCCCAGGCCTTCACCAGAGGCTTGAAGGCCTTCCAGAGCATCTGGGCACACAGAGTGCCCCCACCCCGGTGCTCCTCTCTTTGGTTCCGATTCATGTCACCCACACAGGCCCAGGGCCCTTTTGGGGTTACACACCACTTGGAATGGTCTTCTGTGGCATTGAAGGCTGGCCCAGCTGGCCCAGGGAAAGCTGTCTGAGTCACGTCAAATACATGCTGGGCCCCAGAGCAGTTGGAGGGCAGGATACCAGAAGATCTTTGCCAGAACTGGACCTGCAGGGTACTGCCAAGGGCTTCCGCCAGCCAGCCAGAGTACAGGTCTGCAGAAGATGGAAAGAGGGCATGGACAGGGTCAGGATCAATCCTAGGGATTCCCTAGGCCACTTCTCCTCTCTGAGCTGTTTCCTCAGTTGTCAATTCCTGGCGATCTGGAGGATTATAACATTAAGAGTAATAGCCCTTACTAAATGCTTTATATGTATCATTTTGCACACAGCAGCCCTTTCAAGCAGATACCATTACTATTCCCATTTTTCAGACAGGTAAGTTGAGACCCTGATTAAATCATGTATCACACAGCCAAAAACCAATACTTAAACACAGGTATGTTGGTTGTTTACCTCTCATGTGGTTATGACTCTGATGTGTCCCAATCCCTACGCATGACCTGCCCATAGCCATGGACACACCAGACAGTCCCTCTGCAGAGAAAGAGTTCTCCAAACATCAACCTCAGGCCTCACCATCTCCAAAGTTTCCAAATTTGGCAAAGCTCTGGAATGTGGCTCCTTTCTTTGATGTGAGTGTTACACTGCTGTTCCACGGTCCCTGGCGAACGTGATGGCCCTTGACTACCTCCTCCAGGTAGGGGAATTTCTGGGCAAAGTCCCCTTCCAGCCTGTGGTCATATACCAGTGGATAGGTATAGGTCAGCTGTTTGCCTGGAGGGCAAGGAGAGAAGAAAATGAGGGACTGTTCTAAGATTCTGATCTAGGAATCAGGGACTCACCCTGTCTCCCTGTCTTTACTCACTGATATCCAGGAACTGGGTGAGAGGAAAAGATACACAGATCAGGGTCTGCCCATATTTTTGGGCACCAGGAGGCCAGCTGTACGCAGCAGAGGAGGCACGTGGAGGGAAGTTCGGAACGCTGTGGATCAACCAGAAGCCCCCTTCTTGGTCCAGGAGCAGCACACCTGAACCAGAAATTGGAGCTGATGGCGGGGAGGGGACTGCTTGAGATGTCGCAACAAGCACATGTGCAACCAGGAACACTCAGTCTGTAGGGGGCCCGGACTGCAGGACCAGCGGGCAGTGGGCAATGAGTGTCAGGACCACTGCTGAGCTCAGCTTCCACAGCCATCAGTTCTTATAGTTCAGAGAAGGACCACGTTGATTTAAGATAGGGAAACAGATATCCAGGGCCTGCCAGAGCAGCTCACCCTCAGCCACAGGCAGGTCAGGAATCAGCTGAAGAAGACGCATAGGGAAACCAGAACCCTCCCCCAGCCCCCAATGTGGCCTCACCCTTCGTGTGCCCACGACTGGAAGAGTCCTTAGACTCGCTGGATTTAGGCGGTTGGTCATTGTAGAGCACAAAGGCGAGCTGGGGAAGATGGACAGGGGCAACGTGAAGGTTCCCTCAGGTCAGGCCCACCCTAGAGTCCCACCCCAGGTTCGGCCGGAGGCGTCATCACCTGGCTGTTGTTGTTTCGGTACAGCGGCAGCAGGCTGCGGCCCACGGCACCGGTGGTGCTATTGATGAACCCCACGCCGTCGCTCCAGTCTTCTGAGTGTTCGTCAAAGTACTTGTACCGCAGGCCGTTCTGCGTCGCATCTCCCGACCCTGTGTGGGCCGGCAGCTTGTAAACGACGAACCTATAGGTTGGGGGACAGACAGAATGGAGGAAGACAGGAAGGAACCTGTTTTCTCCTAGGAGTGCAGCAAGCCCCAGTGCGGCTCTGAGGAACAGTGGGCGCCCGCGCACTCACCAGTCCACAGGCTGCCCCGAGTCCCCGTAGCAGGTCAGGGTTCCTACAGGGACCCAGAGCAGCGCGGTCAACAGCAGCGAGCTCAGCGTGGCCATAGAGCTGGGGTCTAGAAATCTGTGTCAAGAGGGCGAGGCGCGGGGTCACGAGCTGGGACAGGCCCGGCCCCTGGTGACTTTCACTTCCCCAAATCCGCCTGGGAACCCTACCCCAGACATCAAGAGGTTAGAGACCCCGCCCGCGAGGTGAGAAGCAGAGATTTAAAAAGGCAGTCCAGGATCCTCCCAGGGGCTGGACTTTCTTTCCGGCCGTCACACCCATCTGAGTCCGACCCCGCCCCACCTGAGTCCGCCCCGGATCCGGCTAGCCTGGGACCTCCTCCTGCTTCCGGCCGTCTTGTCCCTGATAGGCTCCACCCTCTGGCTCGGCCCAGACGCGCCCTCTCAAGGCTAAGCAGTTTCCAGTGCCCGCCTCCGATTCTGCTCCTGGCCAACCACAGCTCACGTCCTTCTGCTAGGCCCTGCCTCCGTCTCTTTCAAATTCAGGCTGGGTGTGGTTAGTCACTCGGTCGTGTCCGATTGTTTGAGACTCCGTGGACTGTAGTCCGCCAGGCTCCTCTGTCCATGGGGATTCTCCAGGCAAGAATACTGGAGTGGGTTGCCATGTCTTCCTCCAGGGATGGAACCCAAGGATTGAACCCAGGTTTCCCGCATTGCAGGCGAATTCTTTACCATCTGAGCCACCAGGGAAGCCCCATTACCGCCTAATCCCAATGAACACTCTTACTTAACGGTGCTCTTTCCCCGGTTTATCCGTCAGAGGCAATTTTGGACTTTATCCTTTCCTGCCTTACAGGCTGAGGTCCACCTCGTGTGACTTTTGCTCCTTTAGAGGGAGCTTGTGCTGTTGGTCCCCCCCAGCCCCACTCCGCCACCGTACACGAGCTAGCCAAGGGGTCACTTTGGATCATGGTAGGGTGAAGGATGCTGGGGCTCTGGGACCGAGCTGAAGATTCCTTTAAAAAAAATTTTTTTTCTCATTTATTTTGGCCACTCCACATGGCATATAGGATCTTAGCTCCCCAGAGCTCGAACCCGTGCCCCCTGCAGTGGAAGCCCAGAGTCCTAACCACTGGACCACCAGGGAATTCCCTTAGGATTCTTAGTGGAGGAAGAAGATTCTTAAGTAGAAAAGAAGGCCCCTGTGAATGTCCCTGGGCTTCAAGGCAGGAAGCAAGGACAATGTAGCCTGACCTTGGGGTTGGGGAAGGAGGGGCGGCAAGGCAGTCAGTGCCCAAGAAAGGTTGTCGGATTTTAGGAGATGAGTGTGTAAATGTGTGTTGTTCAATCACTAAGTCGTGGGTATGGCTCCCCAATATCAGTTCTGGAGTTATGGCTTCTTCCCAACTACCACAGCCAAAATCCACAAATTCAGGCCAACACAAGTTTTATCTGGGAGGGGCATTTTTACAGGACCCATAACCATTCACAGCAATACCAGCCTCTATGTGGAGTTTCAGGTGTCACAGTGTGAAGCCTTCTAGAATCAGGATCTCTGGGATGCCTCACCCACTCACTGCCTAGGGTCACCTGTGAGCAAGTTTGATGGTCCAGCTCTCTGAGAGTCTGTCTCTTTGTCAGAAGTATCTGAGTATCCATTTGAGTCCGTTTATTTGGAGGTCTGTCTTGCTGGGTCTACATGATCTTGGCTGTCTGTTGCCGAGGACCTGTGGGAACTTATGTTGGAGGCTCTCCCAGGTGCGTCTATGGGCCAGTCCTTGATATTTTGCTGGATCTGTGGGGCCTAGAGTCCAGATGAGGATTCATCCGAGGGAAAACCACCCTGCGTGGATCCGCTCTTGTTCCAACCCCAGTCCCCAGGAAGGTCCAAGTGCCAGAGGCGGGGCTCAAAGATGACGCTTCATGTGCAAGGCCAGATGATCAGAGCGCGAAAATGCACGTGAACAGAGCTGGCAGCGGAAGGGGCGCTGTCCTGTGTGTTTTCGGTAGTGACGGGTCAGCTCATCGGAGCGCGCGAACCGCCAGCCACAGCCGTCCCACGTGCAGGCGTATGGCTTCTCCCCTGCGGAGATGAGGAAGCCTTGAACGCCACTGTCCACCATACTTGGTCCCAAGGTCTTCCCTCCTAGCCTAGGCCGGGACTGCGTGGATGCTAGATCGCTTCAGTTGTTTCGGACTCTTTGCGACCCCATGGAGCCCGCCAGGTTCCTCTGTCCATGGGTTACTCCAGGCAAGAATACTGGAGTGGGTTGCCATGCCCTCCTCCAGGGAATGTTCCCCACCCAGGGACTGAACCCGAGTCTCTTATGTCTCCTGTATTGGCAGGCGAGTTCTTTACCACTAGCGCCTAGTGTGAGGCCAGTGAGGCACCAAGATCGAAATTTAAGGAGGCTTTCAGTCTCGGGGACGGCCTGAATCTACACCCAGAACCGATATCTGCGACCTCTGTACCTCTTCTGTACCTGCTGGCGCCAGGCTCCTTTTTGTTTCCGGGGCAGAAGTCGCGCTGTCTATGCTGCTGGCCCTGCTTCCTGTGTCCTCACGTCCTGCCCCAGCGTACTAATGCCCTCCCAGTTTTTGTCCTTTGGCACTGCTCCCTGTGTTCCAGGCTCTTTACTGTACCAGGGGACCCTCCAGCTGCTGTTCAATCCAGTTGTTGGCCTTGATCCTTGAGCCCCGAAATCCAATTCGTGTTCCACGCCCTGTCCCGGGTGATTACTTTTTCCCTCAGCTAGACTTGGACCCTCCTCCCTACGTTCCTGGACAGGTCTGTACACGTGACCCCATCCCCCTAGGCACAGGTCTCCTTCCTCCTCCTCCTGGGCCTCTAGTCCATGTCCCCGCCCTTCTTTGGCTCCTTGGGTCCCCGCTTTTCCTCCTGTGCCCACCCTCCTCTGTTTCCCAGCTATTTATCTTCAAACTCCAGGAACTGCCTCTGCATCTGGGCCCCTCAAACTAAACCTCCTGAGCTCCAGCACGCCCCCTACAGTCTGGCTAAGCCACTCCCTCTTTATATTCCTGGCTACGGCAATGGCACCCCACTTCAGTACTCTTGCCTGGAAAATCCCATGGACGGAGGAGCCTGGTAGGCTGCAGTCCATGGGGTCGCTAGAGTCGGACACGACTGAAGGACTTCACTTTCACTTTTCACTTTCATGCATTGAAGAAGGAAATGGCAACCCGCTCCAGTGTTCTTGCCTGGAGAATCCCAGGGACGGTGGAGCCTGGTGGGCTGCCGTCATGGGGTCGCACAGAGTCGGACACAACTGAAGCGACTTAGCAGCAGCAGCACGGCCCCTGAATGGCTTCCCAGGTGAAAAGTGAGTTAGTCGCACACTTTCTGTCTTTGCGGTCTCCTGGACTGTAGCTTGCCCAGCTCCTCTGTCCATGGAATTCTCCAGGCAGGAGTATTGGAGTGGGTTGCCATTTCCTTCTCCAGGGGATCTTCCCGAGCCAGGGATCGAATCCGGGTCTCCTGCATTGCAGGCAGATTCTTTACCAACCGAGCCCCAGGTGGCGCAGTGGTAAAGAATCCGCCTGTGGATGGAGGACACGCAGGAAAGGAGAGTTCGATCCCTGGATCCGGGAGACACCCCTCCGTCCCCCCCGCCCCCCCCCCCGCCCCACACAGAGTACAGTCCATGGGGTGGCAAAGAATTGGACAAGTCTGAGCACGGCGGCCCCTGAAGCCCTTACTCCCACTTGCCCCAAACTTGAACCCTGCGTCTTTGGCCCCGCCCTTGGTATTCCGGCTTTCTCTCCAGCGGTCCCTCCTCTAGCCCCGCCCCTACACAGCTTGCCCGGCTCTCTGCTTTTCGGCACTTCCTTGGTCCAGGTCTTTGCCGTTGGTTTCCTGAAATGTTTTCCGGGTTCTCTCTCTGTCCCCACCCGCCTTCCCCTCTGCTCTTTGGCCGACTCCTGATGTTCAAAGCACCCCAGCTCCTTCGGCGTAGCCCTTTGCTCAGAGACTTTGTTTTAGCCCCTCCCTTTGCTCCAGTTTCCAGCTCCTCGACAGCTCCCAGCTCCCAAGGCCCCGCCCAGCCCGCCCAGCCCCTGCACCGGGGCCCGCCCCCTCACCTGTGTGCGTGCGTAGATGCGCCTTCAGGTGTGAGCTCTTGGTGTAGCTCTTGCCGCACCCCGGGTGCGTGCACGTGTGCGCAGCCTGCCTCTTGCGTGCCCACGATCGCCGGCTGCGCTTGGATGGCGCGGCCTCCGTGGTCCCTCCTGGGTCTCCTGTAGTCCCACCGAGTCCTGCACCCGTCGTCCCGGGCCCTAGACAACTCAGGAAGGAGTGGGGCGAGGGGGGGCCGGGGGCCGGCGCCTGGAGCCCGCGGAAGAGCTGGAAATGCCCTTGGTACTGTGGCATCGGGTACAGCGCGGGGTACCCGGACAGCAGCCCGTAGGGGGCGCCCGGCGCTGCAGGCACTGAAAGCCCGGTCCTCGGGAAGTAGCTGCCGGAGGAACCCGACCCCGGTCCCGGGTACAACGGCTGCAACGGCAGCGCTTTGGGCTCTGGGGTCGGGATCAGGGATGGGCCCACGAAGGTATCGGGAGCCGGGGTTCGTGGGGCCGGGCGCGCCCAGCCCAGGTGCTCCTCAGGGCCCAAGAGCCCAGCCACCAGCCCCGGGCCGCCCGCATACGCGCCCAGAGTCTCGGGCGGCGGTGGGAATTGCGCTCCGGAGCCCTCGCTGGGCGCCAGAGCGCAAGCCTGAGGCGCGCAGGTCTGAGGCGCGCAGGTCTGGGGCGCGCCGCCAGGCTCTGGGCATGGGAAGTTGGTGAAAAGGAGATCCAGGTCCCAGGGGGTAGCTGCATCCCTGTCATCATCTTCGTCCTCCCCAGGCGCGTCCTCTAGCTCAGGCCTCACGTGGAGGGGTGGTCCAGTATGGTCGGGGGGGCCCGGGCCCAAGTCCTGCACGTCTTCAGAGCGCCACCACTGGGGGAAGGAGCCGGTAACATGGAGCTTCAGCGGACACCAAGGTATCCTGCCCATAGACGGTGGGGACCGGATGCCCTGATGGGGGCAGGCTGGCCAGGGGCTCAGTAAAGGGGTCTTGTTTGCTTGTCTGTCATGTCAGTCTGTCCCACTCCCTCACACTTGTCCGTCTCCCCCCTCAGCCCCCCCAGCTCCAGAGACGGTCTATCGGGTCAGGCTGGAGACAGGAGATAAGGCTTATATTATCTAGAGTCTCCTGCCACGCTCAGGCATGGGGGAAGGGTTGGCAGAACCAAGAATGGAAGGCTAGGGGAGGCTCAGCCTTGCCTCAGTTTCCCTCAAGAATCTTCCTCCCCTTCCAGGTCCCCTAACAAGATTAATTCCTGGGTGTCACCTAGCCACAGCTGTCATTTCCCTCTTTTATCTGGGGGTGT
Source organism: Bos indicus (assembly GCF_029378745.1). Lineage (NCBI taxonomy): Eukaryota > Metazoa > Chordata > Mammalia > Artiodactyla > Bovidae > Bos > Bos indicus. The sequence goes on along the minus strand of NC_091766.1, from coordinate 12,413,910 downwards.
CTCACTGAGCCTAGATCCCTGTGTTGTTCTGTTCCCAGCCTCAGTCTTTCATGACAGAAATAGGACCTTAGACCAAGTTCAGACCCCTGGCCTGCACTGAGGACTCCCGGTCCTGAGCAGGGCAAGATGTGAATTCCAGGGCAAGATGTAGACCCGGTCCCCCAATTCTGTGGCCAGGGCCCAGAACCCCTGCCGGCCCACCTAGACCCCCACCTGACCCCACCTTGAGGATGTCTTCTTGTGTGTCCGAGAAGGGGCCCAGGGCGGTCAGCGTGCTGATGGAGGGCAAGGCGGTCTCCGCTGCAGCCATGGCTGGCTGGTGCCCACCCTGGGGCTCAGGCCTCCTCTCCCTTGGCGGCCTCGTGGGCTCTGAGGCTCTGATGGCCCCTTGGAGGGCTCCTCTCTGCCCTCAGCTGATTGGCTGCAGCCCCTGATAAGGGCCAGGCGAAGGCGGGGGTCACCGTTTCTGGGGAACAGACTTCACCCAGGCCTGTTCAGGGCTGAGTCTTGAAGACTGACCGTGTATCTGAAGCCAATCAGATGTTCGGGGTCTGAGGGTTCAGGGGATAGGGGTTCAGGAGATGGGGGTTCAGGGGTTGGGCAGAGTGAGGCCATGTGTTTCCAAAGAAGGAGAAACTTGGGGGCCTGTTCTCAGCTACCTTCCTGAAGAAGAGGTGATAGGCACAATGGGAATTCTGGGAAGGAGCTTCAAGACCCCCTTGCCCCTGACCGAGGCCTTGCAGCTCTCCCCTTCCCCATAAACAGCAGCTACCATGCTGATGGCGGGACTTGGCATGAACTCTCTGCCAAGCCAAGCATTATCAGACTCCCCAGACGTTGGAAGCTGCTATCAGGTGGGGGCCCGGAACAGCCAAGGCTCTGTCCCCAGTGAGTGGGAGGGCCGGGGGCTGGGGATTAACTTGGTTTTCAATTTCCTGGGTTGTGAGCTCCCCAGGTCTGAGCCCAGTGGCAGGAGAGGCCCCTGCCAATCGGTGGTCACTGTCTACCATGGACAGCCCCACCCCCCACCCCAGGCGACGTGCAGGGGGTATGGGGAGGCTGAGGCTGGTGCAAATACAACTGCTCTAGATGGGGGGGCCTTGGGATGAGGAGGCCACCTACTCGCCTGGGTGGGATGGGACTGTTGCATCAGGCCATAGGAAGTACTTGATCGGGAGGTGACCCGATTACTGCTTCCCTTGTGGCTCAGCTGGTGAAAAATCTGCCTGCAATGTGGGAGACCTGGGTTTGATCCCTGGGTTGGGAAGATCCCCTGGAGAAGGGAAAGGCTACCCACTGCAGTATTCTGGCCTGGAGAAGTCCATGGACTGTATAGTCCATGGGGTTGCAAAGAGTCAGACTTGACTGAGCAACTTTCACTTTCTACCTCACAGTGGGGAAAGATCTAGGTTCTGCACCAGAGACCTCCACCATGGTGCCCAGGGATTCCAGGTGATGACACAGACATATAGTTCATAGTCACACACAGACATTATGCAATTGTATAATGACACAAATTCCTGGTCTCTAAGTCACACACCCCATATAAGTTCCTACTCAGATAATTGTATGTCTGTGCATCACAGAGACCATGCATAAACATACAATTCCCAGATGCAAAAACAGCCATCTACTACATCATTACACAATGTTATAGTCATACACTGCCTCAGACATAGAATTCATGATCAGGTGCTGACAATGACACACAGTTACTCAGATCACGCACAACCACACCCTCGGTTTTGCTGCAACCAAACAGATCCATGGAGATCACCGGATACACTGTCACAGAACTAGAGAAGATGCTGCCACACAACCCCTTTCAAACACAGATGAAGCCTCAGATGCAAAAGTGTAAAGCACATCTACAAGGGTTTCCCTGGCGGCTCAGCGGTAAAGAATCCATCTGCCAAAGCAGGAGACACAGGTGAGATCCCACATGCTGTGGAGCAGCTAAACCCGTGCGCCACAACTATTGACCTTGTGCTCTAGAGCCCAAGAGCCACAACTACTGATGCCCGAGCACCCTAGAGCCCGTGCACAACAGGAGATGCCATCGCAACGAGAAGCCCGCGCACGGCAACTAGAGAGTAGCCCCTGCTCCCTGCATCTAGAGAAAAGCCCGCACAGCAACAAAGACACACTACAGACTAAATAAATAAAAGTACTAAACCACAACTAGAGAGTCCATACACTGCAACAAAAAATCCCACATTATGCAATGAAGATTCTGTGTGTAGCAACTAAGACGGAACCAGCCAAATAAATAAATAAAAAGATTTTAAAATCCCAAGAGTGGTGGGCAGACATAAAAATAATGTAAGAGCTGGGCAAACCCACTAGGATGGCTATTTAATATTTATTTGTATTTATTTATTTATTTGGCTACACCAGGTCTTCAGTTGCGGCATGCGGGATCTTTAGTTATGGCATGTGGGATCTAGTTCCCCGACCAGATATCCAACTCCAGCCCTCTGCCTTGGGAGTGCAGAGTCTTAGTCACAGGAGCAGTAGGAAAGTCCCTATGGCTATTTTTTAAAAAGGAAAAATAAGTATTGGTGGGGATGCAGGAAAACTGGAACCATTGTATACCGCTGGCGGAAATGCAAAATGATGCAGCTACTGTAGAAAACAGTTTTATGAGTCTTGAAAAAGTTCAACATGTTACCATGCTGCTGCTGCTGAGTCACTCAGTCGTGTCTGACTCTGTGAGACCGCAGTGCATTGCAGCGCGCCAGGCTCCTCTGTTTGTGGGATTCTCCAGGCAAGAATACTTCAGTGGGTTGCCATGCCCTCCTCCAGGAGAGTTACCATATGAGGCAGAAATTTAACTCCAAGGTATACACCTAAAAAAATTGAGAACAGAAAAGAAAAATGAGAACAGGTACTGAAACAAGTATATTGTCACCCTGCTTATTTAACTTATATGCAGAGTACATCATGAGAAACGCTGGACTGGAAGAAGCACAAGCTGGAATCAAGATTGTCGGGAGAAATATCAATAACCTCAGATATGCAGATGACACCACCCTTATGGCAGAAAGTGAAGAGGAACTAAAAAGCCTCTTGATGAAAGTGAAAGAGGAGAGTGAAAAAGTTGGCTTAAAGCTCAACATTCAAAAAACTAAGATCATGGCATCCGGTCCCATCACTTCATAGCAAATAGATGGGGAAACTGTGGAAACAGTGTCAAACTTTATTTTTTGGGGCTCCAAAATCTCTGCAGATGGTGACTGCAGCCATGAAATTAAAAGACGCTTACTCCTTGGAAGGAAAGTTATGACCAACCTAGATAGCATATTCAAAAGCAGAGACATTACTTTGCCAACAAAGGTTCATCTAATCAAGGCTATGATTTTTCCACTGGTCATGTATGGATGTGAGAATTGGACTGTGAAGAAAGCTGAGCGCCGAAGAATTGATGCTTTTGAACTGTGGTGTTGGAGAAGACTCTTGAGAGTCGCTTGGACTGCAAGGAGATCCAACCAGTCCATCCTAAAGGAAATCAGTCCTGGGTGTTCATTGGAAGGACTGATGCTGAAGCTGAAACTCCAATACTTTGGCCACCTCATGTGAAGAGCTGCCTCATTGGAAAAGACCCTGATGCTGGGAGGGATTGGGGGCAGGAGGAGAAGGGGACGACAGAGGATGAGATGGCTGGATGGCATCACCGACTCGATGGACATGAGTTTGAGTGAACTCCAGGAGTTGGTGATGGACAGGGAGGCCTGGCGTGCTGCGATTCATGGGGTCGCAAAGAGTCGGACACGACTGAGCGCCTGAACTGAATTGAACTGAAACAAGTGGGCTTCCCACGTGGTGCTAGTGGATAAGAACTCACCTGCCAATATAGGAGACATAAGAGATGCAGGTTCGATCCCTGAGTTGGGAAGACCCCCTGGAGGACTCCATGGCAACCCATTCCAGTATTCTGGAGAACCCCATGGACAGAGACGCCTTGCAGGTTATAGTTCTCAGGATCACACAGAGTCAGACACGACTGAAGCAACGTCCCACGCATGAACAAATAATTGTAAAGTAGTGTTCACAGTAGCATTAGTTACAACCACCAAAAGGTGGAAACAACCCAAATGTCCATTAATGAGTAGATGGATAAACAGAAAGTGGCCCATCTGTGCGATGGAATATTATTCAGCCAGAAAAGTAATAAAGAGCTAATACATGTTACAAGATGGATAATCCTCAAAATCATGCTATGTTAAATAAGCCAGTTAAGAGAACTCACATTATATGATTCCACTTATATGAAATATCCAGAGAAAGCATATCCATAGAGACAGATTATTGGTTGCCAAGGGCTGCGGGGAGGAGGAAGTGGGGAGTGACTGCTTAATGGGTACAAGGTCTCCTTTTTGGGGTGATGGAAGGGACCTGGAACTATATAAAGGTGGTGGTTGCACAACACAATGAACACACTAAAAGCCACTGAATTGTGCACTTTATTTTGACTGCTCTGGGTCTTCCTTGCTGCACTCAGGCTTTTGCTAGTTTCAGCAAGTGGGGGCTACTCTCTACTTTTGGTGTGTGGGTTTCTCATCGCAGTGGCTTCTCTTGTTGCAGAGCACAGGCTGTAAAGCATGCAGGCTCAGTATTTGCGGTACACGGGCTTAATTGCTCTATGGCATGTAGGATCTTCCCAGACCAGGAATTGAACCCTTGTCCCCTACATTGACAGGTGGCTTCTTAACCACTGGACCACCAGGGAAGTCTGAATTGTATACTTTAAATGGTTCATTTTAGAGAAACTCCCTGGCTCCAGTGGTTAGGACTTGGCACTTTCACTGCTGTGGCCCTGGTTCAATTCCTGGTCAGGGAACAAAGATTCTGCAAGCTATGTGGCACAGGCGCAAAAAAAAAAAAAAAAAAAATTCATTTTATGTTATGTGAATTTCATTTTATTCAAACAAAATGGTTGAAATTAGAGAGGTTTCCTGGAGCAGTTTCCTGGAGAGGAGAGCAATCTCTCTTGAGGAGACATCTCCTTGATTTAGGATAAGGCACTAACAGGCATGTTTGGCTCTGGAAGGTGGGGCAAAAGGCTGAGGGTCCAGGGTGGGAGTTGGGGGGTGTCTGGCTGGGAGGCCAGGCCTCTGGGAGCATGTGGCCAGTACAGTTGACAGACTTCCCAGGGTGACAAGGCCTAAGTGTACATTTGGGCTTCCTACTGTGCATGCTGTCATCACCCTCTACCTCCTCTGTGCGTCAGAGAATTCCTGTGCTCACAATGACTCCAGGGCAGGGAACATTGGTGAAAGGGCAGGATAAAAGGAGGGAGGCCACTGGCTCCAGGTGGAGGGGGGGGTGTCCAAAAGAATAAGAATTATGCAGAATCCCAGACATTTCAGGGTGGTGATTTTCTCTGAGTGGGGAGGAGGGTTCAAATCATGGATATTAGAGGCCAGAAGGGCCCAGATACACCCAAGCCCCTTGGGGATATACAGGCTAGTGATCAGATTCAGACACAGTCTCAGTTACTCCCATCAGAGTCAGAGAAAATGTGTGAGACACAGAATTCTACACACAGACATGTGGGAAGGGGTGTTCCTGGGTGGGCAGGGAAGGGCCTGTCCTGGGAAGCAGGAAGACCGGATCCCGGGCCTGGTCCTTGTTCTGCACCTGGTCCATTTTTTTAAAATATAATTTTATGGAATAGGAAATAGCAACCCACTCCAGTATTCTTGCCTGGAAAATTCCATGGACAGAGGAGCCTGGTGGGCTACCGTCCATAGGGATCACAAAGAGTCAGACACAACTGGGCTCTTCCTTCTCCTCTCTATCCCCCTCTGCCTTTCTTGTCACTGCTGCTTTGAAAATTAAAAGATAAAAGAAAAATATGGTTTTATGTATTTAATTTTGGCTGTGCTGGGTTTTCATTGCCGTGTGGGCTTTTCTCCAGTTGCGGCGAGTGGGGCTCTTCTTTGTTGTGGTGGGTAGGCTTCTCACCGTGGCGGGTTCTAGAGTGTGCTGGCTTCAGCAGTTGCAGCGTACGTGCTTGGTGGTTGTGGTTCCCTGGACTCTAGAGCACAACCTCAATAGTTGCGGAGCGTGTGGGGCCTAGTTGCTCTGCGCCATGTGGGGTCTTCCTGGACCAGAGATGGAACCTGTGTCTCCTGCATTGGCAGGTGGACTCTTTACCAGTAAGCCATCAGGGAAGCCCCTGCACTTGGGCTATTTTTATCTTAAGCAAGACCATTCTGCTTTCCCGACCTCACTTTCCACAGCTGGAAAATGGACAGGTCATAGTAGGTGAGTGGCTTTCAGTCAGAGATGGTCACGCACGATGCATCCAGATGCAAAAGCACACCACATGTATGCTCATAAAAGTGATCTCGGTAAGCATAGCCATTCACTCAGGCAGATACTCACGCTCACAAGCACACACAACACATAGACAAAGTCACACCGACACATATACATATAGACAATCCCACATGCACACACACAAATAGCTAGTCACATTCTCACGAAGATAACAGCCACATTTACAAAGAAAGCCATCAGAACAGTCATGCACATAGTACCACACAGACACGTGATTACACAGAATACTATTACACAAGCTTACAATTAGACAAGAAACCACAAAGACATTCAGCCACACAGAAACAGTCACAGACAGTTAGACACACAACTGCCCATAGTCAACAGCCCCACAATGTCACAGAAACAGTCAGCTCCACTCACATACAGATACATAGTCACATAGGCTCAGTCAACCACACAGAATCACAAAGCATAGGAAATCCCATATAGTAGGGCTTCCCAGGTGGCGCTAGTGGTAAAGAACCAAGCTGCCAATGCAGGAGTCAAAGAGACGCGGATTCGATCCCTGTGTTGAGAAGATTCCCTGGAGGAGGGCATAGCAACCCACTCCAATATTCTTGCCTGGAGAATCCCCATGGACAAAGAAGCCTGGCGGGCTACAGTCCATAGGGTCTTATAGCTATAGTCGGATACAACTGAAGCGACTTAGCACGCACGCACATACAGTAACTTGGTTAGCAAGCTTCCTGGGACAAACTGGCAGACAATTTGGGCTGAGATCTTCCACCTGAACCCACCTCCTCTCACAGAACCCCATTAAAGGAGATCTCGAGATCTGGGCTCGTGATTTCTAGTACTCATTTTCTCGAGCCTCATCTGCCTGTTTTAACTCCAGAATCTCTCTGCACTCGCCCCCTACAACTGACCAACCAAGAGCGGGCCGAGCCCCTCATAGGGCCAATCAGAGCAGAAATACAGCGGGCCAATCGGATTGACCGGCTCGCCTTCAGCACCCCCCCCTTACCGGTGCTTCCGCTCCTTAAAGGGGGTTAAGGTATCTCTGCTAGGCGCGCCGCTTCCACCTGCAAGGCTGCCGTAGCCCCTTTAAAAGGCAGAGCCGTGAAAGAGCGGGGTCCTAGGACGAACCAATGACAAGCCCCATTTAGCCTCTGCCCCGCCCATCCCCACCGGAGGTCAAAAGTCTCGTTCTATGGCGCTGTGGCCTGTGCAGTGAACCCGGGGGCTCCAGGTGAGGATTCGCGAGAGGGGCGAAGGGTGCAAAAGGCCAGGGCACTTGGTGGGAGCCGCTCTGCTCAGACGCCTCCAATTCTCCAGGTCGGCTGTAATTGTTCTGTTTGCCCGCTCGCTGCCCACATGGCCCTGAGAGGCGTCTACGCGCAACTACTGAACCGCGGACCCGGCCTACGAGTCTTTCGTTCATGGAGCTCGGCGACAGCGCAGACCGGTCAGTGCTTGACCTGGGATGGAATGGGGAGGGAGAAACTTGAGGCTTGGAAGCTTTTTCGGGGTAATTTTTCCCGTCCTATGTTTGCAGAGAAAGGCGAGAAGACCCAGAGTCGATCGGCCAAGCGTAAGGACCCCTGGTTGCGCCGTGCGTCTGCGCCCCTCGTCCAACAGTCCCCTCGTCCAACTGTCTGTCTGTCCCCGATGGGTTCTGTCCCAGAATCCGGGGTCTGCCCAGGCGGGGAGGCAGGGCCGTGGCCAGGGCCAGAGGCGCTGAGGCAGTGAGTTTCCCCAGAAAGACCACTTTGCCAGTCCTGTCTGCAGCCGACATTAGTTGAGGGTTGAGGGGTGGGGCTGAGGATTCTGGGGGAGAGGAGGGCGTGGTGGTCGGGTGGACAGGGCTGAGTAGAGTCCCACTTCCTCCAACCCCGCCCAGCTTCGCGGCCTGAGTTTGACTGGAGGGATCCACTGTTGCTGGAGGAGCAGCTGACAGCAGATGAGATCCTCATCAGGGACACCTTCCGCACCTACTGCCAGGAGCGCCTCATGCCCCGCATCCTGCTGGCCAATCGCAACGAAGGTGCTCAGGCAGGCGGTTGGGCACTCTGGAGCTCCCACTGCCACCTGAACCTGCACCCTCCATCATGCACACCAGCTCTGCCTGCTCTGGCTGGGCTTTAGAGCACCTCTGGCTCTGGGCTAGTGCTCCAGAGGGCCAAGGCTGGGCCTGAAGTTGGGGCATCTATCCCTTTGCAGTTTTTCACCGGGAGATCATCTCAGAGATGGGGGAGCTCGGTATGCTGGGCCCCACCATCCAAGGTAAGGACACATTTCTCTCCATACTCTGCAGCCCTCCACTGTGTCTTGAAAAGCCCCTTTCTTTCCCTGAGCCTAGTTTCCCAGTCTGCAAAGAGAGGCTGTTATGTCTCTGAAGCGGCTGTGGGGATGAAATTAATAAACCCTCAAGCTAGAGCCAGCTTGGTGCCCTCTCCTTGGGTGCTCCTATGGGACTCTGTCTCTTGGGCAACAGGAATCACTGGTCTCAAGTGGGCAGGGCTTTGTTCCACATTGTTCTATTTCTCTCCCCTCCCCACCCAACCCTGGCCCATCCCACGGCCCCACCGCCCCCCCACCCCAGGGTATAGTTGTGCTGGAGTCTCATCGGTGGCCTACGGGCTCCTAGCCCGAGAGCTGGAGCGAGTGGACAGCGGCTACAGGTCAGCAATGAGTGTCCAGTCTTCCCTTGTCATGTACCCTATCTATGCGTATGGCAGCGAGGAGCAGAAGCAGAAGTACCTGCCCCGGCTGGGTGAGTAGCCGCCTGGGGAGCCTGGTGGACAGAAGATAGTCCCAGTGATCTGAAACTCAGGACCAGGGCTGTCCCTCAGGCCTGCCTTGTGTTCTCACCTCTAAGGGTATTGCCAATGGCCCCTCAGGCCCCCTGCCAGTCCGTGGACCCCACCCCACATCTGATTCTCCTAGGTCTTTCTTGACTCTGCCCCTTTCTCACCACCATTATATCCCCTGTGATTTGCTTTTCTCTGCTCCCCATTGCAGCCCAAAGTTTAAAGTCTAACTTTAAACTTTAAAAGTTTAGAGTTTAAAAGTTTAAAGTCTTAACTTCCCAACGGGATCCACAAGACCCCATGTGGGCAGACCTCTGCTGACCTTTCCAGCTCATCTCTGACTACTCGCTTGACTGCTCCTTTGCAGTCGGACTCAGCAGCTTGGAATTCTCAGTTGTGCCCCTGGACTTTTGCACATCCTGGTCTCACTGCCAGGACTGCTCTTCTGCATACCTCTTCCTGCTTAACTCCTTTTCAGTGCCCTTCAAGACAGTTTAGCCAACCCCTTCCCGACTCCTGTTTGGACCTCCCCCCATTATGGCATTGTGACTATGACCTGGGTGAAATATCTGTTCCCCCCACCACCTGGGAGTGCCGTGAGGGCAGGGCCAGGTCTGTCTTGGCCTGGCTCAGTGGAAAGGCCCGCAGTTTTCAGTAGAGGGATTGGATGGGTGACCGGCAGCCTCATGATCTCATCTCATGTCTGCAGCCAAGGGGGAGCTGCTGGGCTGCTTTGGGCTCACGGAGCCCAACCACGGGAGTGACCCTAGTGGCATGGAGACCAGAGCCCGCCACAACCCATCCAGCAGGAGCTACATCCTCAATGGGTCCAAGACCTGGTGAGGCGGGAGCCTGGGGTCCTCAGGCAGGTGGGCAGGGGCAGTGGGTGATGGCCAGAGCCCTCACTGCCTGTCCCGCCTCCAGGATCACCAACTCGCCTGTGGCCGACTTGCTGATAGTATGGGCTCGGTGTGAGGATAGCTGCATTCGGGGCTTCCTGCTGGAGAAGGGGATGCGGGGCCTCTCAACCCCCAGGATTGAGGGCAAGTTCTCTCTGCGGGCATCATCCACAGGGATGATTATTATGGATGATGTGGAGGTGCCAGAGGAGAATGTGCTGCCCGGGGTGTCTGGTCTGGCGGTAAGCAGCAGCCACCTTGGGAACTGATAGCAAGTCACCTGCTGCTTCTCTTTTCTTGGGCAGGCCCCTTGCTAGGGACCCAGCTGGGGAAGAGATACCCATGGAGCCAAACAGTAGTGACTTGGAGAGGCTCTGCCTGGCTCACTGATGTGTGCTGAAACTGCCCCCCTCTCCTTTTTAATTTTTATCTGTGCTGGATGTTCCTTGCTGCATGGACTTTTGTCTAATTGCAGTGAGCAGGGGCTACTCTCTAGTTGTGGTGTGTAGGCTTCTGTAGTTGAGGTGCCCAGGTTCTAGAGCACAGGTTCAATAGTTGCGCACTGGCTTGTTGCTCTGTGGCATGTGGGATCTTCCTGGACCAGAGAGCAAACCTGTATCTCCTGCATTGGCAGGTGGATTCTTTACCACTGAGCCACAAGGGAAACCCAAAACCGCCCCATTTTGGTGACCATCTCACTCAAGCTGGCTTGGCCTGGGACACATAGAGGCCTGAACCAACTTAATTCTGCTTGCATGTGCATCTTCCTGTCTCCTTACCTCAGACCCTAGATCTGAGCCTCCCGTCCAGATCTTGGACTGGGGAGAACTGTATGAAAACCAAGAGTGAGTAGGCAAGAAGCAAAACCCTATGTGCATTGTTGGCTCTGATGCCAAAGCCATGTGTGACTTCAACAGTTGTCCTGAGTCTCCCTGGTTTACACTGACTGCATATCAGGGGTGTCTGGGGAGGGGGCACTTAATAGTTCTCTACAGGTTCTCTCATCTCTTGGTGGGGCTGAGGCCCTGTCTCAACCCTACAGGGTCCCTTCGGCTGCCTAAACAATGCCCGCTATGGCATCACATGGGGTGTGCTTGGAGCTGCTGAGTTCTGTTTGCACACGGCCCGGCAGTACACTCTGGACAGGTGTGTGGGGGCTACATGACAACTCCCAGGGGTATGGGGCGGGAGGCTTGGTCTCCATCACTAACCCCTCCACCCTTGGCACCCAGCCACCAGACCTAAGTTCCCTGCTCTGTGAATTGGCTGAGGAAGTCCTTCTGAGCAGTGAGGGGCTCAGTCAGCAGCAGGGCCAGAGTGAGCTGAGTGGGGACACAGCTCACTCTGGGGCAGCCTGGAAAGGCCCTGGGATAGGTCTGGGGAGTGCCCTCCTCTGTAAGATTTGCCTTGACCTTGCCTGCATAGGATCCAGTTTGGTGTCCCACTGGCCAAGAACCAACTGATTCAGAAAAAGCTGGCGGACATGCTCACCGAGATCACGTTGGGCCTCCATGCCTGCCTGCAGCTCGGCCGCTTGAAGGATCAAGACAAGTAGGGGCTCTGTGTGTGGGAAGGGGCAGGCAGCTATGGCAGGAGGACCCGGTGCCCCTTCCAGGCATGGTGGTGGTTGGGCCTTGGAGAGAGGACCTTCCTGCCTGGTGGCCCCTGGGGACCCCGCCCTGCCTACCTCTCTCTCACCGGGAGCCATGTCCGCTGCTGTGATGTAACCCTCCTCCCGGCTGGCTTTGCCTGGGGGTAGGGATGCCTGGGTGCCCAGAGCAGGGTCAGCTCTTTGTAACCCAGTGTTTGTGACGTCTGTGCTGTTTCCAGGGCCGCCCCGGAAATGGTCTCTTTGCTGAAGAGGAATAACTGTGGGAAGGCCCTGGACATTGCTCGCCAGGCCCGAGACATGCTTGGGGGGAATGGGATTTCTGATGAGTATCACGTGATCCGGCATGTCATGAACCTGGAGTCTGTGAACACCTATGAAGGTGGGGGCTGGACTCCTGGGGTGTGTGGGGGGGTTCACAGTGGCCTCACATCTGGGGAAGGGGACAGCAAGGAGGGGCAGGGGCAGCAGGCTCAGCTCCTGCTGTCAGCTGTCTGGCACCAGTTGGCAGCATGATGTGGGCAAGTCCCCCCCTCGGTCCTGCATCTGGAGTGGCCCACAGGGGGACCATGGAAGTCCACACTCCCAGTCCTTTCCCCCGTCATGCTCGAGGAGCGATGTTCCCAAGCCCTCTTACGGCTTCCTCGGGCATCCCCAGATGGGGGCACAACACCCAGTGGGCTGGCGAATTCAAGGAGGTGAGTGTGCAGCTACACACAGGAATCAGCACTCCATTTTACGTGAGAAAAAGAAAAACGGTAAATCACTGGCAGGCTGTGGTGTCTGCACCTGGTAACTGGTTGTGACTCCCGTGGGCCCAGAACCCCTTGCCTCGTAGGAAGACAGACATAGAAAAAGATAATTAAAAAGAAAAAAGGTGCGGGGACTTCCCTGATGGCCCCGTGGTTAGGACTTGGCGCGTCCACTGCAGTGGCCTGAATTTAGTCCTTGGCTGGGGAACAAAGATCCCACAAGCCAAGGTGTGGATGAAAAAAAGAAGAGAGATATGTAATTCTAGTGTGAGCCATGCAGACTAGAGGGAGCTTTAACAGGACTCAGTCTCTGAGGGAGAAAGTGGAACCATAAGAAGCCTTGAGGGAGGTGTAGTTCCCTGGGCAGAGATGGAAGTAGCGTCCAGTGCTGTCTGGGTGGGGCATTCCAGACGGCAAAGGGGAGGGGGCGGCGATTCTACAGGCATGACAGGGACTCTGAGGACAAGCTGAGGGGACCTCCAGGTGGTTTTATGCAGGGGAGGGGCGGGATCAGATTTGCACTTTAGGAAGAAAAGAGAATTATTTTGCTCCATAAAAGGGAGGGCATAATCTCTGGTTTCTGCCTTGGGAAGCTAAGGAAGAACAGATGAGAACAGGAGGGCTGTAGAGTGTTCCCTTTGTGGATGTGGGGTGGGATGTGGGATGTGTGGCTTGGGGCAGTGGCTCCAGGATGAGGGGGGCAGGGATCAGCTGGGACAGGCAATTAATTGTCTGATGTTTGCTTTCCTGTCCCTCCTGCGGGTAAGAAAGGGCCTGATCCATTTCCCGCAGAGCTCATTAGCTCTTTCCACCTCTGCGGGAAGAAAGCATGGCTGGGTTGAAAATCAAACATTTAATCAACTGTGGGGTTGGGGTGGGGTGAATCTGGGAGAGTACCAAAGCTGGGCCCATGGTGGGGGCTGGACTTGCTGTGCTTTGAGGCCTGGCACAAAGAGCATCGGTTGGGTTTTGTTTGCTTGTTTTTGCCAAAGAAGTATTGCAGAACTCTGAAAAACAATTTTCTCAGCATGGCCCAAACGGTGGCCTTCCTTGGTGGCTGTCACTAAGAGTGACTCTCCTGGTAGCTGTCAGCATTCCCTATCTTTGTGAATCTGTTCTTCTTCCAGAGTAGTAGCCTGTGGGGGGACATGAAGATTGACTTTAAAAGCAATTTGTGGGGGATTTCCCTGGTGGGCCAGTGGTTAGGACTCTGCACTTCCACTGCAAGGGACACAGTCAGGGAATTAAGATCCCTGGTTGGGGAACTAAGATCCCACATGCCATGTGGCACATCCAAAATAAATAAGCAAAATTTAAAGAAAAATAAAGGGAAATCGCGAGCTGTTAAGACTGCAAACTGACTCTGCATTTATTTGTCCAGGTACTCATGACATCCATGCTCTGATCCTTGGAAGGGCTATCACAGGGATCCAGGCGTTCGTGGCCGGCAAGTGAACCCACTTCACCTGGGAGCCCAGATGGCACCAAACCCCTCTCCAGGGAGACACAGGGCTTGGAGCTTAGTTGGAGAGGTGGCAGATGGAGCCAGTTCTTCTGGTGGGAAGTGAGAGACACTGATTTTTAAATATCAAAATTTCCCTTTTGAAGTCATTCAAATGTGTTCCTTAAAGAGAAGATGGGACTTTCTGTACTGAGTGTCTCAATCCAGTTTTGACCGTGAACAGGCATGGACTCTACCTGCCTTGGAACAGAGGCTCCTCGACGGGAGCAGGGAGTGGGGAGGAGAGTGACATGGAAGCAACTTGTGAGACCCACCAGTGTCTAAGTGAACTGCTCCATCCACATGGCAACATTCACTCTGCACCCTCTGACCCTCCCATCTGGGGGCAAGTGCCTTATGCTGGACGCTGGAGCAGAATGAGGGGTAAAGAGAGAGAATAATAAAAGAGTGTGCATGTCTGACCCCACCGTGTTGGATCACATTTTCTGGTAACCAGTAACAGGAAAAAGGAACACGTGAAAGGGCTGTGAAGCACGCTGGGACCCAGCAGGGATTTCCCCAGCCCAGAAGTGATCTGGGCCATGTTGAAGTCTTGGGCTTGGCTGTAATAAATAAACCCAGGTGGGCACTGCCAGGGCTCGGGGCTGAGGGCAAAGGGGACTTTGTCCTTTTTGTCACCCACCACAGAGCGGACACACAGTGTAGGAAATAACAGTCCGGCTTCTTAGTTCGGACACACCACATACAGGCGCATGGGGCCATGCGTAGGGTGGCCAGAGCACCGGGGCCTTTGCAGACAGTGGCTCCTGTGGGGTTTAGAGCCTGGTGATGCTAAAATCCTCGCTCTCTGTTGATATTTACTTTAAAAAAAAATGTTTTTTTTTCTGGTCATACCTCATGGCATGTGGGATCTTAGTTCCCCCACCAGGGACTGAACCCGTGCCCCCTGCATTGGGATCATGGAGTCTTAACCATTGGACAGCCAGGGGAAGTCCCTGCTGACATTTACTTTCATCTTAGCCCCTACAACTCTCATACCTCAGGCTGGACACAAAGGTCTTTGTACACAGTCTCCACGGTGTGGCATACTTGTTTGAGCTCTGTTTCCAGGTGACTGATCTTTGCCATCTTTTGGGTGAACTCTTGGAGCTTTTCCTGGATGATCTTGTTGTGGTGATTATAAATCTGATACATCCTCTCCTCGAGCTTCTCTGTCAGGTCTGAAACCTTTGAAGGAATAAGAGGTGCTCTTAGAAAATCAAACAAGAGGCGTCAAGAGACATTTTTTCTGACTGGCTCTTTAAGATTTCTGCAGTTTATCTTATAAAAGTGGTAAAAACAACTCTGGTGACTGGCAGTGAAAAGGCCTATGTTAAATTTTTCTTTTTTTTATGAGAAATAATTTCAACTTGATGCATCTTCAAAGAGTGATTAAAAACATGATTCAAGAGACAGTAAAAGTTTAGGTCAAACAAAGTAGAAGAATGTGACTTTACATATATGTATTATATTATTATATATTACATATATAATTATATAATCTATAATTATATATTTGTGATTATAACTATATAATTATATAATTTATATATAATTATATAGTTATATTACATTATACATATATAATTATGTAATATATAATTATATATTACTTATATATATGTATTAGTGTAACCTTATCCCAGATCATTTTTCTTTTTGAAAAGTGCAAAATTATGTATATAAGCTCAGTCAGGTTAGGAGGAAAGTATCTAGAACAGAGACTAGAGGAAAACATGCAACAAAGTGGCCTCTGGGTTATGGTATCATCTGAATATTTTTATCTTTTTTTTTCTGCTATGTTATATTTTTCTCTAAATTTGCTATGTACCAGGTAGGTAGGAATGTGGCTGAGGGAGGAAGTCAGCCTGTCATTGAGAGATGATGTGTGGAATTCACAAGTTGTCTGACTTATAGGACACATTCTGAAGAAGCATCGGGGACAACTATTAATAACAGACCTGAACATAATATTAGGTTTTGTTAGACATAAGCCCCAGGCATGTTCAGGGACTTTCACTTTCCCAAATCATGTGACTTCGGGAGGACTAGTGGGTGTGATAACTCAGGTTATGCCTCAGTCCCCTCCTGCCACAGCCATTAGCCCAGCATGAAGGTAAGGGGCTAGTCTGTGATACAGGTGTATCTTGGCTTCTCATCCTGGCTCTCTCACTCAGGCAAATCATTTCCAAACCTTACTTTGCCCGTCTGCAATATGGTCCAAGCTCTTCTCTGCAGGATTGCTCTAAGGGTGAAATCAGGTGCCATACGCAGACTGTCTAGAACATGTGGGGAACGTAACAGCAGTTCATTGCCTCCCCCTTTATGTTTCACATAAGGAACACCTCCTGCCTTTCCCTGGGCTTCTGCAGTATGTGGGGGGAATCAGTAACCTTGATCTTGAGGCTGTCTCTGAAGTTGGTCATGAGGGCATGGTCCTTCTGTCTGCTCTCGTTGATGTTTTCGATCAGCTCCTGGGCCCTCTTCTTCAGCATGTCGATGCTCGAGTCCAGAGAGGAAAAGTAGGGTCCTGACTTTCCTTCCAGCATCATCAGCTGGCGGTTGGCACTGGAGGTGGCGACAGAGGGGCTAGAAACCTGACTTCTGAAAGTATAGGAAACTTGAGATCAGCACCAAACTTTCCTGAGAGTGGCTGATCTGAATTAGCTCTGTGGTGGGAGGAGAACCTGTGCCTGGTGTTTTCTGTTGTTGACACTTGTTTATTTCATTCACACCCCTCCCCCACCCTGCCCCTGAGGGGAAGGGACAGCTTACGAGTCAGCCTGCCAATGCAGGGGGGACACGGGTTCAATCCCTGCTCTGAGAGGATTCCACATTCTGTGGAGCGACTAAGTCTGTGCACCACAACTACTGAGCCTGGGCTCTAGAGCTCATGCACACGATGACTGAAGCCCACACACACTAGAGCCTGAGCTCTGCAACAGGAGAAGCTACCATGATAAGAAGTCCTTGAACCACAGCTAGAAAGTAGCCCTCCCTCTCCACAATTAGAGAAAGCCTGTGCACAGCAACCAAGACCCAGTGTAGCCAAAAATAATTTAATAAAAACATTAAAAAAAAAATACCCCCAGAAGAGTTTGTTCCACACTGTGTGTGCTAAGTCACTTCAGTCATGTCTGACTCTTTGCGACCCATGGACTGTAGCCTGCCAGGCTCCTCTGTCAATGGGATTCTCCAGGCAAGAATACTGGGGTGGGTTGCCATGCCCTCCTCTAGAGGATCTCCCTGACCCAGGGATCCAACTCATGTCTCTATGTCTCTTGCATTGGCAGGCGGGTTCTTCACCACTAGTGCCGCTTAGGAAGTAGTACTAGTACTGTACATGTGACTAATATTATGCAATTCGACTAAATGCATAGTTAGTGAAATGGTGAAAAAAAGCTAAATAGAATGAACAAAGGTGAACCTGATAAAATACAACTATTAAATCAAGTGTGGGCAAACAACGATGTATCAGGGCCAAGAGCAGAAAAATTTAGAAGTATTTTGCATACAGACCGCTTTGTCAAGGCCTGTAAGTTTTTGCTCTGCTTTAGAAAAACAAAAGTGGGGGACTTTCCTGGTGGCCCAGTGTTTAAGACTCGGTGCTCCCAATGCGCATTGCTGGGTTTGATACCTGGTCAGGGAACTATTGATAGATCCCACATGCTGCAACGAAAGATCCTGAGAGCCACAACTAAGACCTGGCACAGTTAAAAGAAAAGACGGTAAAAGAAATAAAAACACAAAAGTGGAAATTGTGGGTAATGCATATGAATGAGGTTTATGCAAAAAAAAAAAGTTGTGATCTGATCAACAGATCCATTGGTGTTTTAAATTAAGATAAAATGTTTAAAGGGCTTCCCTGGTGGCCCAGTAATTAAGAATCAGTTTGGCAATGCTGGGGAACACCAGTTTGATTACATATGTTGTCAAACTAAGCCTGAGGGCCACAACTATTGAGCCTGTGCTCTAGAGTCCAAGAGCTGCAACTATGGAGGCCCGTGCACCCTAGAGCCGGTGCTCTGCTACAAAAGAAGCCACTGCAATGGGAAACCCACACACCACAACTAGAGAGTAGCCCCTACTCACTGCAACTAGAGAAAGCCTTCATGCAGCAATGAAGACCCACCACGGCCAAAAAATAAATAAATCTTTTTTTTAAAGAAAGATAAAGGGTTTAAGATGATTTTTTTTTTTTTTGTGGCTATTTTTTTTTTTTTATCTGCCCTGCACCATGCTAAGGTACCCGCTTCATCTTGCTGCACCTTCACAACCACACTCTGGGGTCTGTCCCCATTGTCTTTACCTCATAGCTGAGGACACAGGCTCAGCACGACTGTGTCACTTTCTCAGGATCCCTAGTCTGTGCAGAGCTGGGTGTGGCACCCAGCTGGCCTGACCCCCAGCCTGGGCCATTTCCTCCGAAGTTCTCGTCTTCCTCCTCACCCTGAGGTGCTTCCAGCTCTGAATGGCTGAGACTCGGAGGTGCCAACACAGCAGCTCTTCCACACACCAGTTCACACACAACCATAAAGCCATGACTGCAAGCCAGGCACAGCTACTGAGAAAAACACATCGTCATTTTTGGATGCTTCCTCCACACAAATATTTTTCTTGGCTTTTCTCCAACTGCTTGAGCTCTTTCTTCTGGCTCAGGATACAACCACAGGGAAACTTGAGTGCATGACAGCCAGGGTGGCCAGGCTCTCACTGACACAGAAGTCCTCAGGCCTGAGACTGTGTCCCCTGGCTGTGTCCTGGATCTCATGTTCTCCTTACCAGATGGGCTTTTTGTCCTTGGGCCTTTGCACTTGCTCTCTGACAGTGAGACCTAGCCTAGGCTACTACCTCGTTTGTTTATACAATTTTTTATTTTTGACTGTGCTCTTTGCTGCTGCACGTACTTTCTCTAGTTGCAATGAGCAGGGGCTACTCTCTAGTTGTGGTGTGTGGGTTTCCCATTGTGGTGGCTTCTCTTATTGCAGAACACAAGCTCTAGGCACTCGGGCTTCAACACTTGCGGTATGTGGGCTCAGTAGTTGTGGCACATGGGCTGAGTTGTTCCCTGACATGTGGGATCTTCCTGGACCAGGGATTGAACCCGTGTCCCCTGCACTGGCAGGCAGATTCTTAACCACTGAGGTACCAGGGAAGCCCCTGAGGCCTCTTTTGAAGCGCCGCCTGTGACCCCGTGCCTATCTCTACCACTGTGCGCTTATCTCTGATGCCGCTCTTATCTCCCCATTTATCTCTGCATTCCCAGGATCCAGCACATTTTGAGTCCTCCACTGTTAACAAACGAGTGAATGAAGGACACTGATCTAGTCCTCCCTGTTCTGGCATTACACAGCGCATGCAAGTTCATCTGCCTGCAGAGCCAGACGCTTGTGTTCAGAGCATCTGTCACAGATGCTCTGTGTTCAGGCACACCCGAGAAGGTGTGCCTCTGATCAAGGCAGATATTTTATAGCAAAACCTTATTGATAGAAAACAAAGACCAACTAAAGGCTCCCTGGGCATTCCTGTAAAAAAAGGTTGTGCTGTCCTCTTGACCTGCCTCTCATGGGAAGAACAGTAATAGTGCATCGAATAAATGAATGAGTGATTAGGAAAGGCTTTCATTACCATACACGCTCCCATGTTTCCCAAACTTACCCCCATCCCACGCCTCTCCTCTGAGCTCCCAGTAAGGTACCTGACTACCCCTAGGCCCTCTCCACTTGGCTGTTCCAGAGGCATTTCAAACTTCTCTAAATTTGCACACCAACTCAAAGTTGTCCACCCTCCTCCTGTCATTGAAGAACACCAAAAGTCACCTGGTACCCAAGCCAGAAACTTGGCAGCCACCCTGGAGCCTGGCTTCTCTCTGTCCTTCCAAATCCCCTCACAAAATCAGACTTCTCTGGTGGTCAGATGGTTAAGAATCTGCCAATGCAGGGGACATGAACTCGACCCCTGGTTCTGGAAGATCTCACATGCCGGGGGGGCAACTAAGCTCCTGCGCCTCGACTACTGAAGCCCACATACCCTAGAGCCTGTGATTCACAACAAGAGAAGCCACAGCTCCACACCAACAGTAGCCCTTGCTCACTGCAACTAGAGAAAGCCTGCATGAAGCACCGAAGACCCAGTGCAGCCATAAATAAATACATAAAATTTCTTAAAAATGAAAAAATTAAAAAAAAAACAAACCCAACAGAAACAAATCCCATCACAATATCAGACTAGCCTGGTGCTCCAGTGCCTAGGAATCTGCCTGCCAATGCAGGGGACAAGGGTTTGATCCCTGAAAGATCCCTCCTGCCCTGGGGCAACAAAGCCCCAAGGGCCACAACTACTGAATCCGCTCACCTAAAGCCCAAGCTCCAACACAGGAGAAGGCCAAGCACATGAAGAGTAGCCTCTGCTCTCCACAACTAGAGAAAGCCTGCGTGAAGCAACAAAGACCCAACACAACCTAAAATAAACTAATTTAAAAAGAATCCTGTCACAAAAACCTTTCATTTCATACCTACTGTTCCTACCTGGGCCTTAGGGCCCTTTGAACCACAATCAGAAATCCCACTTCTGCTCCACAGCCTACAAGACACCCCCCGCCCCCCCACACCAGCTGCAGGATCAAGTAAATTCCCTAGTACAGCACACAAGGCTTTCCAGGGCTGTGGAAAGGCCTCCATCTTCTCTTTTCACCCTCCACTCCCAGCAATTTGGAACCTTCCACAATTTCACCAAATCCTTTAGCCTTTGCCTGAAATGACTTTTCTTTTCTGTCAACTTCATGATACAGCATTCAGAGCACCCCTCTCACCATCGCTTACTAATCACAACACTGCCAGTTTGTATGCTCAATTCCCTCCAGGCGCCCTATGCACTCTGGGCAGAGAGTGCATTGTATTCATTCCAGAGGCATCACCACTGTTTCCTGAACACCAAAAGGAAAGAATTACCATCTGAGATGGACGTAACATTCTTGCTCGTAAGGCACTTTGTACCCGCAGTTGCTTTGTTGTCCCCACTGTATAAGGGCTCTGAAATTAAAATCAATGAGAGAACCAGGTGTTTCTTTTTTGTGTCATTGCTCACAACCTGCTTGAGCTGCTAACTGTTCAAAGTCGCTCCTTTCTCAGGCTCAAGGGATGAAGCTGGAACCCGTCTCCGTGGCAGCTACACAAATGGTGAAAAATCACTTGAAATCGGCTCATTCAAATTTCGTGGTGGGACAAAGGCCTGCATCAGATGTCTGCAGAGAGCATCTTGATTTTCCCCAACCTCCCCTTTGGGGTTTTATTCCTTTCCATTTCATCTTTCTTAATACTCAGCAGCTGCATATTAATCAGGACACTAATGAATCATAGGCTTCTCTGGGCCTGCATTCACCAATTAACTTTAATAAACAAAACACACCGTGTCCTCTCCACTGGCTTCCCTGGTTCAGGCCTGCTTCTGTTGCCCAACCCTGGATGGAGGCCAGGGACTGGAAGTGGGCCCAACAGAGCAGGCTGCCTGCGCTCAGGGTGGGGCAGTGGGGGGCAGGGGTGGGGGTTGTGAACACATCCCTACGCTCATCTATGATGGTCTGTCCTAAGGAGTTCCTAATTCAGCTTTGAGGATTAGGACCTAGTTTCCGAGCAGGGCCCACGCTGGCAGGAGGCCCAGGAACGGCGGAGGAAATGGGTCTAAGCAGAGAGACCATCTGTTCGCTCCAGGTAAAGCTGTGATTGGCAGGCGTGAGAGCCAGAGCCCCCCGCTGGTGGGGGCCCTCCCTCCTCGGGCCTCTAACAGATACACAAGTAAACAATTCGCCAGCCACTTACGACCACCGCAGGCGGTGGTCCCAGGAGGGGAGGTGAGCTAATCAAACATTCAAGGAGGAACACAACAGCATCTCTGGCGCCTTGGCAAAATGATGTTTTGCTGAAGTACAGCCAGGAAAGGGGAAGGTTTGATTGAAGCTGCAGAGCCCACTCCTTTCACCCTCTGCTCATCTCTCGTGAAATGTGTTCACATTTTAATCATGTCACTGACAGTCTGCTGAGGGATCTGTTAACTGGCCCTTACATTGGTTCTAATCCATGTTTCTCAACCCAAAGCTCTTTCAGAACTCCTCAAAGTCTCAATGATTTGCAATTGTCTGTGTCTCCTCACCACTTAGATCACCGTCTAAACATACTATTTGCAGGAAGGTGTTATCAAACAAACTACTTTAGTTCTCTTTTTTTCTGGTCTCCAATAAATAGCACACACTTGGAAACCGTTCCACACTGTGCTCTGTTTTACAACTGAGGCCTCTGGGAGGCAAGAGGAAGCTGGCTTTCTGCCTACAGTCCTCAGCGGCCCTGTCCTGAGCCTCATTCTATTCCCAGGTGAGCTCCTTCACGGAAACAGTGACTCCCACAGCGCCATCTCTCTGGCCCCCGGCCCCACCCATCCTGAGTGCTCGGCCAGAAAGTCCAACCCTGTCCTGGACTTATTCATGCGTGTGTCTCTCAGTTCAGTTCAGTCGCTCAGTCGTGTCGGACTCTGTGACCCTACGGACTGCAGCGCACCAGGCCTCCCTGTCCATCACCAACTCCCGGAGCTTGCTCAAACTCATGTCCATCCAGTCGGTGATGCCATCCAACCATCTCATCCTCTGTCGTCCCCTTCTCCTCCCCCTTTCAATCTTTTCCAGCATCAGGGTCTTTTCAAATGAGTCAGTTCTTCGCATCAGGTGGCCAAAGTATTGGAGTTTCAGCTTCAGCATCAGTCTTTCCAATGAATATTCAGGACTGATTTCCTTTAGGATGGACTGGTTGGATCTCCTTGCAGTCCAAGGGACTCTCAAGAATCTTCTCCAACACCACAGTTCAAAAGCATCAATTCTTCTATGCTCAGCTTTCTTTATAGTTCAATTCTCACGTCCACACATGACTACTTGTAAAACCATTAACTTTGACTAGATGGACCTTTGTTGGCAAAGTAATGTCTCTGCTTTTTAATATGCTGTCTAGGTTGGTCATAGCTTTTCTTCCAAGGAGCAGTGTCTTAATTTCATGGCTGTAGTCACCATCAACAATGATCTTGGAGCCCAAAAAGATAAAGTCTCTCACTGTTTCTATTGATTCTCCATCTATTTGTCATGAACTGATGGGACTGGATACCATGACCTTAGTTTTCTGAATGTTGAGTTTTAAACCAACTTTTTGACTCTCCTCTTTCACTTTCATCAAGAGGGTCTTTAGTTCTTCTTTGCCTTCTGCCACAAGGGTGGTATCATCTGCATATCTGAGGTTATTGATATTTCTCCCAGCAATCCTGATTCTAAGATTGTGTATGTCTCTGGCCACCTCAAACTCAGCAAGGGCAGAATGCAACTCATGCCTCTGCCAGTTGGAAACCAAACCACCTCGAGCCAGAAAGCGGGCAGCCCTTTCTGTGCTGGTAAGCATTTAGCAACTGGCTCTCTAGGGAGTAGAGGAGGAAGTGGCAGGGGAAACCTTGATTTGTAGTATTCAACTTTCATGGTGCACAGACTCCCACTATAGCCAATTTCAAGCTACCAACATGAAGTCACTAAATGCCAGGCTGGGAAGAGATGTGTAGAACTGGCTCCTGCTGGTAGGAGCGAGCTCCAGGCTCTAGCACACCGCAGCTGGGAGACCTTGTCAGCTCATCCCTTTTCTCATGCCTCAATAAATGAATCGCCCCCCCCACCCCGCCAATCTTCTCTCCATCTGCCCCGCTAGACATCCTGCAGAAGCCTCCCACCTATCTCCCAGGTCCACTCCCACCCCCTCCCACCCATTCTTCACAGAACAGCTGGTGTCTTTTTATAACAGGAACCTGAGCATGTCACTTCTCTGATTTCAGCCATTCCCCGCCTTGGTATCTACCTAACAGAAACAAAAACTTATACACGGATGTTCACAGCAGCCTTATTCACAAGAACCAAAGAACAGAAACAATCTAAATTTCCAACAGCTGATGAGTGGATAAATAAAATGTGGTACATCCATAGTTTAGAATATTATTCAGCTATATAGAGGAATGAAGTTCTGATACATGTTACAACATGGATGAATCCTGAAGACATTATGCTCGGTGAAAGAAGCCAGTCACAAAGGATCACACAATTGTATGATTTCATTTATATCAAATATCCAGCAGAGGCAAATTGTAGAGACAGAAAGTAGAATTGTTGCCAGGGACTAGGAAGGACATGGGCTTGCCAGGTGGCACTAGTGGTAAAGAACCCGCCTGCCAATACAGGAGACATAAGAGATGCAGGTTCAATCCATGTTTCAGGAAGATCTCTTGGAGGAGAACATGGCAACCCACTCCAGTATAACTGCCTGGAGAATCCCATGGACAGAGGAGCCTGTCTACAGGCTACAGTCCATGGGGTCGCAGAGTCAGACATGACTGAATGAGCACACACATGCATGATTACAGAGGATACGTTTTCCCAGCAACCTGACCTCTTTCGTGTCAGTGCTTGTTCAATAAATGCCTTTTTCATCAGATGGAAGCACTGAGAATGTATGAGCCTGTCTGTCCAATGTAACCAGGGTATCACTACCACCAATCACGAAGCCTGACACACTGGCCTTCCCTGTCCCTACCTCAGAGACTTGCAGCTCCCTCTGCTTGGAATGTATGGGCCTCTGGACACCTCCTGGCTGGCTCCTCCTTATGTGACCTCCTTAGAGATCAACTATTCCAAACTCCCTGTCACTCTAGTTGCTCCTCGGTTTTGTTTCTTTACAGCACTTGCCACCAATTGAAATGACATTAAAAAAAATTATCTTTTAGAAAGTTCAGTTCAGTTGCTCAGTTGTGTCCAACTCTGCAACCTCATGGACTGCAGCATGCCAGGCTTCCCTGTTCATCACCAACTCCCTGAGCTTGCTCAAGCTCATGTTCATTGAGTTGGTGATGCCATCCAACCATCTCATCCTCTGTTATCCCCTTCTCCTCTTGCCTTCAATCTTTCCCAGCATCAGGGTCTTTTCCAATGAGTCAGTTCTTCACATCAGGTGGCCAAAATACTGGAGCTTCAGCTCCAGCATCAGTCCTTCCAATAAATATTCAGGGTTGATTTCCTTTAGGACTGACTAGTTTGATCTCCTTTCCGTCCAAGGGACTCTCAAGAGTCTTCTCCAGCACCACAGTTTGAAAGCATCAATTCTTCGGTGTTCAGCCTTCTTTATGGTCCAACTCTCACATCCATACGTGACTACAGGAAAAACTATAGCTCTGACTACACAGATCTTTGTCAGCAAGGTGATGTCTCTTTTTAATATGCTGTCTAGGTTGGTCATAGTTTTGCTTCTTTTAATATGCTGTCTAGGTTGGTCATGACTTTTAGAAGGTCAGCTTGGCAATAGACCCAACATAGTCAACACAATATTGAAGAAGAATGAAATTGGGAGGACTGATGCTACTTGATGTGATACCAGTGAAAGAATATAAAATAGACCAGTGGAACAGACTAGAGCCCAGAAATAGACCCACACACATGTAGTCAACTTATCTTTGACAAAGGAACAAACAAAATTCAGCAGAGAGAGGAGCATCTTTTCAACAAATGGAGTTGTAACAATTAGACATCCACATGCAAAAAAAGTGAAGTTAGACACAGATCTTGCACCTTTAACAAAAATTTTCTCAAAACAGATATAGCCCTAAATGTAAAACTATGGCAGAAAGTGAAGAAGAACTAAAGAGTCTCTTGATGAAAGTGAAAGAGGAGAGTGAAAAAGTTGACTTAAAACTCAACATTCAGGAAACTAAGATCATGGCATCTGGTCCCATCACTTCATGGCAAATGGGGAAACAATGGAAACAGTGACAGACTTTATTTTCTTGGGGCTCCAAAATCACTGCAGATGGTGATTGCAGCCATGAAATTAAAAGACACTTGCTCCTTGGAAGAAAAGCTATGACCAACCTAGACAGCACATTCAAAAGCAGAGATATTACTTTGCCAACGAAGTTCCATCTAGTCAAAGTTATGGTTTTTCCAGTAGTCATGTATGGATGTGAGAGTTGGGCTATAAAGAAAGCTGAACACAGAAGAATTGATGCTTTTGAACTGTGGTGTTGGAGAAGACTCTTGAGGGTCCCTTGGACTGCAAGGAGATCCAACCAATCCATCCTAAAGGAAATCAGTCCTGAATATTCATTGGAAGGACTGATGTTGAAGCTGAAACTCCAATACTTTGGCCACCTGATGCGAAGAACTGACTCATTTGAAAAGACCCTGATGCTGGGAACGACTGGAGGTGGGAGGAGAAGGGGACGACAGAGGATGAGATGGTTGGATGGCATCACCGACTGGATGGACATGAGTTTGAGCAAGCTCCAGGAGTTGGTGATGGACAGGAAAGCCTGGCATGCTGCAGTCCATGGGGTCACAAAGAGTCAGACACTACTGAGTGACTGAACTGAACTGAAATGTAAAACACAAAACTATAAAACTCCTATAAGACATCATAGGGGAAAATATAAGTGACTTTGGGGTTGGTGGTGACTTCTTAGACACAATATCAAAACAAAGAATTGGTAAATTGGACTTCATTAAAATTTAATACTTCTACTCTGTAAAAGACACCATTAAGAGAATGAAAAGACCCGTCACAGACTGGGGCAAATCTTTAAAGAACACAAACCTGGTGCTTCCCTGGTGGCTCCGTGGTAAAGAATTGCCTGCCAGTGCAGGAGACATAGGTTTGATCTCTGGTCTGGGAAGATTCCACATGCCTTGAGGCAACTAAGCCTGTACACCACAACTACTGAGCCCACATGCTGCAACTACTGAAGTCTGCGTGCCCTCAAGCCATGCTCCACAACAAGAGAAGTCACCGCAATGAGAAGCCTGGGCACCACAACTAGAGAAAAGCCCGCAGAGCAAATATGACCCAGCATAACCTAAATAAATAAATAATTAATAATTTTTTAAAGACAAAACAAAAGACTTAAAAAAAAAAAAAAAACCTGCAAATCTGATAAAGGCCTGACATCCAAAATATTCAAAGAACTCATGAAACTCAGCAATAAACAAATAATCCAAAAAAAAAAAAGAAAAGAAACATCCAATTTAAAAACAGTCAAAGATCTGGACACCATACCAAAAGTTGTGCAGATGTCAAATAAGCATATGGAAAGATGTTTAACTTCATACTTCATAATGAAGTTTCAAATCAACATAACAATGATACCACCATTAGAATGGGGGAAACCTAAAACACCGACAACACCAAATGCTGGTGAGGACCTAGAACAACAGGAACACTCATTCATTGAAAACAGGAATGCAAAATGGTTCAGCCACTTTGGAAGACATTTTGGCAGTTTCTTTCAAAACTAAAAATATTCTTACTGTATGATCTAGCAATTGTGCTCCTTGGTATTTACCCAAAGGAGCTGAAAATTTACATCTACACAAAACCTGCACACAAATGTTTACTGTAACTACATAAACAACTAAATTGATAAAACTTGGAAGCATAATTGCTGAAACTTAAAAGCAACCAAGATGTCGTTCAATAGGTGAAAAGAAGTCAGCTCCAAGAGAGTAGGAATTCTGATTTGTTCACTATTGTATCCTCAGCATCTAAAACAGGGTTTGGGTAAAGGAGACCCTTGATAAATATCTGGTGAATAAATGTGCAAGACAAGAATGTCTTTTTAAAGTAATCTGCAACACTGCTCTTTTTCTTGCTCCAACATCACAATTTCTGTTAGTTTTATCTTCTTAAATCTAGCCAAAATTTGACTACTTCTCATCACCTCCATGGATCTACCCTAGGTCAAGTCACACTCATTTTGCACCTAAATTATTCCAGTTGCCTTATCACTGGCCTCCCTGCTTTCAATCCAGCCTTTGATAATCTATTCTCTACTCAGCAGCCAGAGGAAGCCTTTTAAAACTTTAGTCCAATGGACTATGGTGGTTTAGTCACTATGTCCAACTCTGGTGATCCCATGGACTGTAGCCTGCCAGGCTCCTCTATCCATGGGATTCTCCAAGCAAAAATGGAGTGGGTTGCCATTTCCTTCTCCAGGGATCTTCCTGACCCAGGAATCGAACCCCAGGCCCCAGGTCTCCTGGACTGCAGGCAGATTCTTTACTGATTGAGCTACAAGAGAAGCCCAGTGGACTACACTTCAAAAAAGGGCCAGACAGGAACACTTCCACTTTGCAGGCCATATGGTCTGGGTTGCTTCTGGAGAAGCAGCCCTGTCCTAATAAAACTTTATTAACAATAATCCTGGAACTTCCCTGGTGGTCCAGTGGTTAAGACTCCATGCTTCCATTGTAGGGGGCACAGGTCCCATCCCTGGTCAGGGAACTAAGATCCCACATGCCACAGCCCATTCCCCCTCGCCAAAAAAAAAAACGCCTCACCCTGCAGTAGTCAATTCCTGTCGCTCCTCTAATTCCATGTCTTTTCATGGGTAACTATCACCCAAAGTCCCATCACCTGTTTAACTATCTCTTATTATTTCCCTCTTACCCATGCTTGCTGCAGCACAATCCTCCCTTGGGGCCTTTGCAGCTGCTGTTTCTTGGCCTGGAATGTAGTCCTCCCTACCCTCATGGTTCTCGTATCATCTCCCCATGAAGCCTTCCCTGAGCCTCTAATCTAAACTGGCCATCTGCCACACTCTCCCTATTTTTTCCCCCAGAACACTCAGCATCCCCTGACTGCCATATATTCCTGAGTTTATAGACTTTATCCTAAAATGTCAGCTCAATGCTATTGATAACCTGCATGGCCCTGTGGGGCTCCTGGGCTTAAGACCTTTCTGTGGCCCCTGTTTCTTTGATTACAGGAAACAACATTCACTTAGCCTCCATGCTTCCCTGAGTTCCAATGGGCTGATTCAAACAGTTGTTAGGGAAAGGAAGGGATGGGAGACCTGGGAGAAACAGTCAAAAGTAGCCTTGGGGCAAAGTCCTATTTCCCCACCAGGGGATATACACAATATCTTTGAGCTATTTCTGCAGATACTGACACCCCTTCCAGGTAGAAGAAGCTGATGATTAATGATGGTAGGCTGCCCACAAACTGGTAGACCCCAGACCAGCTGGACTTGAAGGTTGATGCTGACTCTACTTCCCTCACCATCACCCCCTCAGAACAATGCAAGCCTGTCATTACATTGATCCTTATTACCTACCCTGACCATGAACCCTGTCTATAAGACCTTCCCCCAGGAGGGGGCGGGGCAGAGTTCTTGAGGTGCTAATCTACTGTGTTTCCTCTTTGGCAAAGAAATTTCTCCTCCATAACTCTTTGTATTTCTGTTCAGCATCAGTGCACAGAGAGCCAAGATTTTGGCATCACTGTGTCTCCAGTGTTTCCATCCCAGGCGAGTATTGTGGACGAGTATGTGCAACAAATGCACCAAGAGCAGACAATGGTAGGGTCTGGAAGAAGAAAAGGGTAAATGAGGGACTCAAGGGTCTGTTTGGGTCCGATGGATCGGGTTCTTCCTCACCTAGCTGGCCCTTGACAAGCCTCCTCATCGCGGGTGTCCTCACCCTGTTGCTGTTCCTGGTTCTCCCCCAGCAGCTGTGGCTCCTGGTCCTTGAACTCTACGTGGGGCATGTCCACCTGTGAGCACAGCTAGCGCTTGAGAGGTCAAAGGAGGGAGGGAGGGAGGGCAGGAAGTGGTCAGGTCCCCCTCCTCCCTCCCCTTCAACCCTGAGCACCTCTGGGTGCTGCTGCGGCATGCTGTGGACCTGCAGGAGAGATGGGCGGGGCTGGGATGGGCACCACGAGGACGGGGGCGTGGACGGGGGGGGGGAACCCTGTGCCTGGAGCACAGGAGGACTGAGGTGGGGAGACCTGGAGGGGACGGGGTGAGGCCTGGGTCTCCTGCTGGGGTGCTAGGGTGCCTGGGCTCCTAATTGGTGTGTAAGTCGGCTCGAG
The DNA here is from genome assembly GCF_029378745.1 of Bos indicus. Classification (NCBI taxonomy): domain Eukaryota; kingdom Metazoa; phylum Chordata; class Mammalia; order Artiodactyla; family Bovidae; genus Bos; species Bos indicus. The sequence continues at coordinate 12,384,128 of NC_091766.1, read as the reverse complement.
TCCTTCGAGGAGAGAGAAGTAGGAGAAAAAGAAGAGAAACGGGTGCGGTGCGTGGGTGTCTGAGTCTTTCTCTACCCTACTCCTGCCACGCGCCATGGGTGGAAGTAGGTCCTTCTGGCCAGGGCTGTCAGCGAGTCAGTCATACAGTCGGTTAGTCAGAGCCCGGGAGGTCAGTCAGGAAATCGGGGCCCAGCCGGGCGAGGAGCGGCCTGGATGGCAGGAGACAAGCGGCCGGTCTCGGGTTCGTCGGGGAAGCCCAAGATCGCTGCCGTTCCCTGCCTGTCAGCCCGCCGCCCGCGCGAAGGAAACAAGTGCAGCGTACTCCCTGTCGCTCCATTCCGTCTTTTCCCGCCTTCTCGTTCGTGCCCTCTGCGCACACGCTGGCTCCGCCCCCGGAACGCTCCGCCCCCACGCATGCGTAGCGGCGCGAACCTTGGGCCTGCCTCTTTTAGCAAACTTGCGCGCGCAGCGCGGCAGGAGCGGCCGTTGAGTGTCGGTTGGGCTGTCCAGGCGCTGCGCGCGCAGCCCGCATAGCCGGGAGGATCCGGTGGTTTCTGTGCTCGCGTGTGCGCATGTGTGAGGAGGCACCAGGGCACAAGGTGAGCGGCGGAATACCTTGCACCATGTGTTCATTCGTATGTTTCAGTTCATTTTTCATCTGCTCAGGCCAAAGAAATCTTGCCAATAAAAAATTCTGACTTTTGCTGTCATTTGATTACGACCTACTGCCCTTACTGAAAAAAGCTGATGTAATTACCACCTTGAATCAGTTATCTGCGCTCCAAAACCAGAAGCTCCTTGAAATGGCGTCGCTGGCCCTTACAGAGTTGAGCCCATACCCTTCAATGATAGTAATAACAATAATGAATAGTGACAACAGTAGTCATAATTGGCACACGAGGAGAAAATATTTAAGAACTTGTATCCAGTATCTACAAAGACCTCTTGGAACTCAGTAAGGCAGAAAAAATAAAGGGGGCGGCGGGAGGGGGACAGACGATTTGAAACGGTGTGTGCAAAGGCCCGGAGGTCTGAGCAAGCTCAGTGTGTTTGAGGAGCAGTCGGGTCTGGTGGGGAGAGCAGGGATTGGCGGAAGCAGTGGGTGAAGGATGAAGAGTTTGGTAGGGGCTGGGCTGAGTCAAGGTCAAGGTTTGGGACTTTGTCCTGATTGGAGAGATGGGTGTTTCTTATGCTTTGTATCATATATGCTTCACCCTCACTTGTTTTTACTTTTTACATGGCTTCTACCCCTCCCTCCATTTCTGTATTTATGTCACAGTGTCCACGAGGGGAAGACAGCTGGAATCCACCCGCCCCCCCGCCCCCAACTCCCAAACACACACACATACTCAGCCCTTCTGTTCAGGGCTCTGTCCCTGGCCACACACTAGAGCACACCCCCTTTACACCTGTGTTCTGGAAAGCCCTAGGGGTTTGAATCTGGGCTGTCTCTTACCAATAACAGGGGTGATCATTAAACTGCCACTCACTCACAGAACTCATCTTTGTCTATTACCAAGGTGAAAAAATCTAAAACATGAGACTATTTGTAAGGGTTTCAGGGGTAAGCTTCTGGAACACATTCAGAGTTTAATGAACAGTAGCTAACATTAGTATCTTGTAGCAGAGCTACAAGATGTTGTATCTTCCTGCAGCATCAGATTTGAAGATTGCAGGATTATCTAAGGAGAAAAATCTCAGACTTAACTTCTAAACATGCACACACATGTGCACACAAACACAAGGATCAAATCAAGACAAAGGCAACACAGGGACTTCCCTGGTGGTCTGGTGGCTGAGATTCCGAGCTTCCACTTCAGGGGACATGGGTTTGACCCCTGGTTGGGGAACTAACATCCTGCATGCGGCCAAAAGTTAAGAAAACAAAACAAAGGCAACACAGAAGGTGCAGGATGATTTTTATGGTGCAGTTTGTGTAACTTTTTTGAAAACATGCAAAATGAAACCATGTCTTGTTAAAGTAACATGTAAATAGCAAAAGTTTAAAAGCACAAGAGACTGATAAATACCAGATTCAGGAGGGGGCAATCTTAGTGGGGCGGGGGGCAAAAGAAACTAGAACAAGCTCCTAAGGGTCTTCAAAACATTAGTCACAGAGATCTAAGTGAAAGATCCAGTGCAAATATCTGTTCAGATTCAAAAGAACTAGGGGTGGATTCTTGGGTGTTTATTATGCTTTGTATTATAAATGTTTCATCCTCACTAACCTTTACTTTTTACATGGCTTCTACTCTTCCCTCCGTTTCGGTATTTATCTCTTCATCCACAGATAACACAGTGTCAGCTCTTAAAAGGCAGGGACCTGGAACAACTTTACCCACTGCTGGCACTTAAAAGAGATGCACCTTTATTGAATGAAGAAGTATTTTTCTGTATGACTGGATTATTTTCTTTGAAATAAAAGATGTGAGTGAGGAGCCCTTGTAAGATTGGTACCCACAGGCCCTGAGACCAAAAAGAACCCAGCTGACTGCTAACTGCACTGGGCATAAAAGTGACCTCATGGTTACATAAAAGCTGTCCATGTTTCCCAAAGTGCGCTGCTCTGGGGTGGGTGACAAGATTGCTGGGATTTCCAGGCCTAGTGGCACATCGGGTCTTAGTTCCCTAACTAGGGATCTAACCTGCACCCCCTGCACTGGAAGCTTGAAGTCTTAACCACTGCACCACCAGGGAATTCCTGGGGTTTGCTTTGAAATATTTTCACAGAAACAGGTGTGCTCACTAGTCAGTGTGAGCGGTAGGCTCATGGAACTTTATCCTATTCACTCATGTTTCTATTCTGGGCTCATGTGAAATCCTTATGAGATTTTTTTTTTTAAGAGTAGCTTTTTAGGGGGAGGACAAAGGGATGAATTCGTGTAACACAGGGGACTTTTAGGGAAGTGAAATTTATGAAACATTAGGATATCATAATACAGGTCATCATGCGTTTGTGCTCAGTCGCTATCATGTCTGACTGTGACCCTTTGGACTGTAGCCCACAAGGCTCCTCTGGAGGAGATTTCTCCAGGCAAGAATACTGGAGTGGGTTGCCATTTCCTCCTCCAGGGGCTCTTCCTGACCCAAGGATCGAACCTGCATTCCTGCATTGGCAAGAAAATGGATTCTTTACCAATAAGCCACCAGGGAAGCCCACATGTCAGCATACATTTATCCAAAGCCACATACAACATGGGGAGTCAACCGAAATGTAAACTATGGACCGTGGGTGATTACGATGCCATCAACGCAGGGGGTTTGAGAAATCTCTGTACCTGTCACTTAATTTTGCTATGAACCTGAAACTAAACTGCTCTTTAACAACAACAACAAAAAGCAGTTTTAAAGGCTCAGCTTGGGACTTCCCTTGTGGTCTAGTGGTTAAGAACCTGCCTTCCAATGCAGGGGACCTAGGTTCAATCCCTGGTCAGGGATCCTACATGCCCTGGGACAACTAAACCCTCAGGCCACAATAAAGACCCAGCACAGCCAAAAGTAAATAAATAAGGCTATCCACCCCATCCCACCAATGCTTGACTCCCAATCAGTGGGAATCCTGGTTCCCAGGGCCCCACCACCACCCTGGACTCACCCCTTCCACAGGGGTAAGGGTTTCTATCCCCTTCACCTAGAAGAGACCTGGCACCAGGAAGTAAACTGATGAATGCTTGACGGAGCCAGTCTTCCCTGGTGGGGATATGACTCAGGCTGGCCAAGGAGGTCCCCAGGATCCAAGACCTCCAACCCATCATGTCTTACACCCAGGGCTCCAGCACCTTTTACCCCTAAGGAAAGGCACCAGATGAGGGCACATGCCCACTTTATTAGCCAACAGCTGGCCTGCAGGGCTCCCCAAGGCCCACCCTCACGGGTGGACAACAGAATGAACCTGCTACCCGCTCCCCTGTTCCCAGGACCCTGGGGCTGATCAGGAAGAGGAGACACCGGGGCAGGGGGATGGGCCTCACAGAGGCCTCATAAATACAAGGGGGTCACTGGCAGGGATGCAAGGGGGTAGCAGGGCCTTGGGGAAGGTGGCCTATGGGGGCAGCTCATGTCACGCAGCCTCTTGTGTCGAAGGGGGCCCCCGTTCAGAGTCCAGGCGGCACAGGGGACTGTCGTACACCATCTGAAGGTTCACCTTGTGGCCCACCAGCTCCCGGATATTGTTGATGCCATATTTGATCATCGTCGGGCTTGGAGGGGGGAGGGGACAGGGTTTAACACAAGGTCAGGTCATGCTCTCTTCTGATCAGAACCTCTCTTGCTACCTTCCCAGAAGTAAAAGCCCCAGCCTTCCCTGGGGCTCAAAAGGCCCCACACCATCTGCCCTGTCACCTCCCTCACCCCTCTCTTCCCACTCTCCCCCTTCACTCACTCACTCTTCCCACCAGTCACACTGGCCTCCTCAGTGTCCTCCATATACAGCAGGCCTGCTCCAGCCTCAGGGCCTTTGCACTGGCTATTCCCTCTGCCTGGACCACCCTTCCCCAGATATCGTCACAGCTTACCAACTCAGCCACCTTCATTCGTTGCTCAGATGTCACCTCCTCTGAGAAGCCTTCCCTGACATCTCCTTAGCTCTCCCTGCTGTGTTTCTGCTCTAACATTACTTCTGAGGTTGTGGTTGTTTTGGTTGCTCAATCAGGTTCGACCCTTTTGTGACCCCATGGACTGTAGCCTGCCAGGCTCCTCTACCTGTGAGATTTCCCAGGCTAGAATACTGGAGTGGGTTGCCACTTCCTTCTCCAGGGGATCGTCTCAACCCAGGGATTGAATCTGAGTCTCCCATGTCTCTTGCACTGGCAGGCGGATTTTACCACTGAGCCACCAGGGAATCCCCATAACACTGCTTTTGGGTATACTCTAAGCTTTATTTGTTGAATTTACTTAATTCTCATCCTCCTTGGTCCACTAGCACCCCAGCTTCATAGAGCAGAGATGTGTGTTGTAATCACAGCACAGAATGGGCATACAGCAGGTGCTCACTAAGGATTTCTCAAATGAATGAATCAATGGAGGGGGCTGCAAGTCTACAGGCCCCCATGCCTGACAAGTCACCCAAGTGAGGCAGCCAACACCCTGAGTGGTTTGGGTACTCACCGCTCCAAGGAGAGACCCCATGCAATGACTGACACATTCTCAGGGAGCCCCATGGGCAGCAGCATCTCAGGGCGGAAGATCCCAGAGTTTCCAACCTCCACCCACTTCTTTAGACCTGTGGAGGCAGGAACACAATGGGGTGGCTCGCGTGGGTGATACTGGGCATGGCAATGAGCTCAGGAGGTGGGGTCCTCAGGAACAGGAAGCTGGGCTGAGCTGTGGGCAGCCCAAGACCTCCCTCCCTGCCCCAGTACCGGGTTCCAGCCTGACCTTGGTGGTAACTGAATATTTCCATGCTGGGCTCAGTGTAGGGGTTGTAGGCTGGCTTGAAACGCAGCTGGGTGATACCTGGGTGGGGAGGCAGGCAAACAGAGTTGGAGGGACGATCGGGCTGATGACCAAGGTGTCTTCCTGTTACCCACCAACACCACCCACTCTGGCCCGCCTGCTCACCCAGCTTGGTGAAGAACTCCCGCAGGACACCCATGAGGTGGCCCAGCGTGAGGCCGTGGTCAGCCACGACACCCTCGATCTGGTGGAACTCCGCCAGGTGAGTGGCATCCAGGGTCTCATTCCGGAACACTCGATCGATGGAGAAGTATTTGGCCGGAGTGAAGGGCTTCTGGGGGTGACAGGCAGGCCAGGCCCAGGCATGGGTGAGGAGGTCAGTATGACAGCCCAGCCCCTCCCTCCAATGCTGCCAGAGCCCGGCCACACCTTTTGGGCCAGGCGGTAGAGGGCGCGGGCACTGGCTGCCGTGGTGTGTGTGCGCAGCAGGTTTTTCCGAGCCTCGTCCAATTTCCAGGTGTATTTGTACCTTCAGGGGGACATGCAAGGAAGTCTATGATGCAGCTCTCGGTCCCCAGCCTCTTCCCCACCCAAAGTCCTGGTCCTCCCTTACCCCTGTGAGCCATAGCCGCCCTGAGAGTGGGTCCGCTTCACGCGGTGGACATAGTCCATTGGGAGTTGCTGGGCCTGGGCTGGATCTGGGCAGGACAGAGCAACATCTGGTCAGTCAAGGAGCATTTCTTGGGACTTCCTTGGTGGTCCAGTGGTTAAGAGTCCAAGCTCCCAATGCACGAGGGGCCTGGGTTCGATCCCTGGTCAGGGAACTAAATCCCACCTGCTGCAACTAAAAATCCTACATGGTGCAGTTAAGACCTGGCGTAGCCAAATAAATAAATAATGAGCATTACTCAAATAGCCACCACAAGGAAAACAGTGACTTAGGCAGCTCCCTCGCTTGCCCTCTGTAACTGCTGGAGGGCACCTGGGAACACCTGAGGCAGTCACTCATACCCCTCCTCTGCCAGAACCTTCCCTGGTCCTGCCTCCCCTTTTTTTTCCTGGCTATGCTGCAGGGCTTGCAGGACTTAGTTCTCCAACTCGGGTATTGAACCCATGCCCATGGCAGTGAAAGCATGGAGTGCAAACCACTGAACCACCAGAGAATTCCCTCCTCCCACTCCTAACTGATCACTTCTTTGAGCCACAGGGCTTCCCTGCCAATCTGTAAGCACACCAGGCATGTGCCAGCCTCAGGGCCTTTGCATTGGCCATTCCCTTTGCCTGGAACTTTCCTTCCCCAGATGTAGCTCCCTCCCTCACCTTCTCCTATCTTTGCTTAAGCAGCCTTTTAAAAAATTTTTTTGGTCATGCTGTACAGCATGTGAGATCTTAGTTCCTCTACCAGGGATTGAACTCACGCCCCCTGCATAGTGTACAAAGTCTTAACCAATAGACTTCCAAAGAAGTCCAAATCCTAGCAGCCTTTATTTTAAATTGACCGTGTACACCCCCCAACACAATGTCAGTTCCTCCATCTCATTTACTGCCATCTTGCATCGCCACGTTTACAGCTTGTTGTTGTTTAGTCACTAAGTCACGTCTGATTCTTTTCTTGACCCCACAGGCTGTCCATGGGATTTTCCCGGCAAGAATACTGGAGTAGGTTGCCATTTCCTTACTCAGGATTTAAGGCACATCTTGCCCAACGAGGACATGAGGGTCTCAGGGCAAGGACTTCTGTCTCATTTGTGGCTGTGACCCAGAGGTTTAACAGAGAAGTCAATGCACAGGAGCTCAGTGACCCTATGCCACATGAATATGCAAGTTCTTATGATTCCCGTCCTGAAATACAATTTTACTGTACCCAAAAAGCTACACATCCATTCCTAGCTCCACCTCTTACAAGCTGTGACCCTGGGCAAGTGATGTCTCCTCTCTGGGCCCCAGTTTCCTTATCCGCAAAATGGGGCTGACAGTCTACTTCCTGTAGTTGGTAGGAAGACTAGGAGAGTGGCAGCCCAGTAAGTTTTGTTTAGAATACTTTTTCTGGCTGTTGCAACTTCCCTGACCAGGGATCGAACCCACACCCCCTGCAGTGGAAGTCTGGAAAATTTAACCACTGGACCACTATGGATGGCCCTGGTTAAGTTCTGGATGCCGTGATGATGACAATGACATTTTGCTCCTGGCTGGATAACAGGCACACAACAGCCTTGTCTGCTCTCCTGGTGGTGAGGAGACAATGACTATTTTGAAAAGTCAAGCAACTTAAGAGAGCACTGAGGACTGTGGAAAAAAGAAATGGGAACCAAAGTTGAAGACTAGCAGTGAGAAGCTTTTTAGAGCTTGGTTGGAGAGGGGAACTTCCCTGGTGGTCCAGTAGTTAGGACTCCACATGCCTAATGTAGGAGGCCCGGGTTCGATCCCTGGTCAGGGAACTATATCCAGCATGCCATAATGAAGATCCCATGTGCTGCAACTAAGACCTGATACAGGGATTTCCCAGGTGGTCCAGCGGCTAAGACTTTGTGCTTCCAATGCAGGGGGCCTGGGTTCAATCCCAGGTCAGGGAACTAGATCCAACATACTGCAAAAAGACTGAAGATCCCACGCGTCACAACCAAGACCTAGCACAGCCAAATGAATAATGAAAAAAAAAAAAAAGACCTGGTGCAGCCCAAAAAAAGAAAAAAAAAAGGAACCTGGGGGGACAAGGGCATGTCGTCAGGGGCCTCTCTGAGCTGACATGTGAGCAGAGATTTGATTCCAGAGGCGGTCATGAAGACCTGGGAGAAGACACTTCTCGGCAGAACACACAGCAAAGACCCTGAGGTGAGAGGAGGGGAGGCGGAAGATCACAGAAGTTGATGACAGTAGCTCACACAGGCTTTGCTGGCTACCCTGAGAAGGATGGAGTTTATCCTGTAAGATGGTAGGCTGCCCCGAAAGGCTCTGCCCAGGCCCGGCCCCTCGGGTGGCATGGGGCAGCAGGGCGCACCCACCTCGCAGGAAGAAGGTGTCATGCTGGTCACGTGCCGGGTGCTGCTGGGGCTGGAAGAGTGCGTCGAAGTTCCAGAAGGAGCTCTCAATGTAGTTGTCGGTCGGCATCTCGGTGAACCTAGTGGGAGACGCAGCCTGACTGCCCTGCCTGTGCCCCTGGCCTGGGCTGGCCCCGCCCCCGGGCCCGTGCTCACCCCATCTCCAGGAAGATCTGCCGGAACTGGGAGCGGACCTTGAGCAGCGGGTGCAGGTGGCCGCTGTCAGGGAGGACGCCATGGGCCGAGAAATTGTAGGGCTTGAAGGGCCGATCCCGCCAGGAGCCGCTATGGGAGGGGCACGGTGCAGGGTATGTGGGCATGGTGGGGGCTGCCTACCACCCTCCCGCAACCAGTCCCCAACCCTGGGGCCACCCCCTACCTGGAGATCATCTCTGGGCTCAGCTCTGTTTCCTGCTTGGAGATACTGGTGCTGAAGGCACTACCTTTGCTCACCCAGTAGGTCTTCAGGGTCCTGAGGCCAGGGTACATCACTGTTACCTCCTTCAAGTGGTTTCCCTTGACCCCCCAACTGATGCTAACCCCACTTCACCCGCCAAGTAACTCTGCTGCCATTTTCTCCCCGACACTTACTGTCTACTGAAACCCTTATTTAGCCCCACCTACATCCCTATGTTCATGCACGTACTCATTCAACCAACATTTATTGAGAACCTCCTATGTGCTGGGGCCTGTTCAAGGCACTAACCATAGAGCTATGAGAGATAATAACAGGTCAAATTAGCCTATTTATTAATTTTCTGGCCGTACCGTGGGGCATGGGGGATCTTAGTTATCTGATGGGAATGGAATTCATGCCCCCTACAGTGGAAGCATGGATTCTTAAGCAAAGACCACCAGGGAAGGTGAAGTGGCTCAGTCATGTCCGACTCTTTGCAACCCCATGGACTGTACCCTTCCAGGCTCCTCAGTCCATGGGATTTTCCACACAAGAGTACTGGAGTGGGTTGCCATTTCCTTCTCCAGGGGATCTTCCTATAACCCTGGGATCAAACCCAGGTCTCCCACACTGCAGGCAGATTCTTTACCAGCTGAGCCACCAGGGAAGCCCTTTTTAAAAATGAAAAATTAAAACAAAAACTTTTTTGCCTTGCTGCATGGCATCAGAATCCAAGTTCCCTGACCAAGGATCAAACCCATGCCTCCTGCACTGGAAGCTTGGGAATCTTAAGCCTGCACAGTCAGGTATGTCCCCCCATAGGTCAAGTTTAGAGAGCTTATTCTACACTAGGCTCTGTTCTATAAAGTCACCCCATAACTATGTGTGAAAAGGGGCCATTTCACATACGTGTAAACAGAGGCCTGGAAAGATCAGGTAACTCAGTCAAGGTTACACAGCTAACCCACGGCAAAGCTGGGAGGTGAACTGGGCAGCCCTACTCCAGTCTGCATTCTTGTAACTGCTGCATCTGCTCGAGGAGACATCGGCCCCGTGACAGCAGAGCCCTGAGCCCTATCAAGTCCAGACAGTGCTGGCCATCCAGATGGCCTTCCCTGGCCATCCAGTGGTTATGACTCCACTTTTCCAATGCAGGGGGCATGGCTCTGGTTCCTGGTTGGGGAAGTGAGATCCCACATGCCGTGCGGCACAGCCAAAAACCAGTAAATAAGCAAATATTTAATTTAAATTCTAGGCAGTGCTTTGGACTGTAGAGGAAGTAAACAGGGAGGGCAAAAGGGCTGGAGACCAGGAGTGTGGAACTTTTATGGAAGTCGAAGAGAGGAAAGGGTGTTAGGGTGGTGGCCTCGCTAAGCTGACATGTGAACAGAGATATGATGTCAGAACTTGCCTTGAAGAACAGTGAGAGGGTCTTTCTGGGCAGAAGCACAGCACAAGTAAAGGGCCTGTCGGGGCATGAGTGTGGCAAGTGCATTTGACCACCCCAGTGTAAAGCGGGGCGGGGAGGAGCCCGATAGCACACCGGCCCGGTATGGGCAGAACGCCTCCCTGTCCCCTCCCCAACTCCAGGGCCAGGCAAGTGACCCAGGTGTGAGCCTGGGGGTGGCACCCACTCACGCTTCAGTCAGCAGCTTCCGCTTCCGGAGCTCACTCCGCTCCTTTTCTCCCAGCTTCTCAGCCTGCCCACCCCGGACCAGCTGGAGCCGGCGCTGCACCTCATCCTCCACACTGTCCACCTGCCACAGGGGTGGGTGTGAGAGACCCTGAGGGCCAGGGGCCCACCTGCCCGACCACCTGGCCCACCGCCCTCCAGCAGGGACTCACCACTCGGAACACCCGGGGCCCGTCAGCAGCACTCTTGTCCACCCGGATCCACTTGTTGGACATCGCCTTGCTGAAGCCCACCTTGCCACTGGGCAGTCGCTGGGGGAACAAGGCTGCAGTGAGGGGGGCACGGGCACGAGGGCTGCCGTCACCCCAACACACCTCCTGAGGCCCCGGCCCCCTCAGGCTCCTACCATGAGCTCGCTCTGGGGCAGGCCCTCTGGGGGGATGCTGCGAAACACCCGGGCCTCGTGGCTGCCCTCCTGGGCAATCTCCTCACCCTCAGCAGTAAGTTCCCAGCGCTTGGTGGAGCGCAGCTCAGTCTCAATGATCTGTAGAATAACAGGGGGGCACAGCGGGGACAGGGGTCAGATCCAGGTACCCCCTCGCCACAGCACTGGGGGTGCACAGCCTCTGAAGCCAGCTTCGCATCCCAGCTGTACCACTCCAGAGCAAAGTGATCTGCCCTTGCTGAGTCTCGGTTGATCTTTTGTGACATGAGGATAATGACAAAAATCATTCACACCTCTGAGAGGAGGGTAGAGTACTAAGGATTATTACCTGCCTGAAAAAGAACAAATTCCATCACTTACAAAAAAAAAAAGTACTTATTTATTCAACTGTGCTGGGTCTTACTTAGTTGCAGCATGCAGCATTTTCGTGTGTGTGTGCCAACTCTTTGTGACCCCATAGACAGTAACCTGCCAGGCTCCTCTGTCAATGGGATTCTCCAGGCAAGAATACTGGAGTGGGTTGTCATTTCCTCCTCTAGGGGATCTTCCCAACCCAGGGATCAAACCTGCCTCTCCTGCGTCTCCTGCATTGGCAGGTGGGTTCTGTACCACCAGTACCACCTGGGAAGTCCTTCCTTGTGGTATGTGGCATCTTTTAGTTTCAGCATGTGGGACCTAGGTCCTTGACCAGGGATTGAACCCAGGTGCCCTGAATTGGGAGCATGGAGTCTTAGCCACTGGACCACCACTTTTGAACCTTGGAAAGATTTTTAAAGTCTCAGATGAAATGATTTACGTGTTTGCATCTCAGTACTCAGGTGTCGGAGAAAAACCCCAGGGATCCACATTGCACCCAGAAAGCCTAGGCTCCCATGCCATTCTAATTTCTAGGTCTGCTCCTCACCTACTGTGTGACCTTGCTGAAAACGGCTTAACCTCCCTGAGCAAAATTTCTTATGTGTGAGAAAAAGGTGTGGTGGGCTTTAGCTCAGAGAGTTGTTTTGAGGTGTAACTAAACAGAAAAGATGCAGAGGACTTCCCTGGCAGTCCAGTGGTTAAGAGTTTAAGCTCCCAGCGAAGGGGGCACAAGTTCAATCCCTAATCCAGGAACTAAGATCCCGCATGCCGCCCACTGGTGCCAAACAAACAAAAACAAAGAAAGGATGCAGAACACTTAGTATGCATCAAGTGCCGTATAAACCTAACTAGTACTATCGATTAATATCATCATCATTCTTACAATGAACCACATTAAACTGCCACTACTTAACCCTCTGTAGCCTACACAAATGTCAGTTTCACATCAATCAAGGTACTGTCATCCCACACACCATAGCTTCACTCCCTTTTTGCGCTGACAACCTCAGGCTCTGCAGCCTGGGTGCCTAATTTCTAATTCAGGTTTGCCTGTTCCTTCTGGTGACACTGATGATTCTGACCAATGCTTAGAAGCTGTCCCATATCTTCAACCTGGGAATAAATAAGAGTTACATCTTATGTATCGCCTTGTTTGTTCAGTCACTAAACTGTGTCCGACTCTTTTGCGACCACATGGACTTAGCCCGCCAGGCTCCTCTGTCCATGGGATTTCCAGGCAAGAATAGTGGATGGGTTACTATTTCTGTCTCCATATATCCCCTTGCTCTTATGTAAATCTAAGGTTCCGTCAAAGATTGAATGAAAAATAAAGCTGAGGTCAGGGACTTCCCTGGTGGTCCAGTGGTTAAGAATCTGCCTTGCAGTGCAGGGACCACAAATTCAATCCCTGAAATTCAATCCCTGGTCGGAGAACTAAGATCCCATATGTCTCAAAACAAGTAAGCTCAAGGGCTACAACCGGAGAGTCCGGAGGCCACAAGGAAAGATCCCAGCAACTAAGACCCGACTCAGTCAAAAAAAAGCTGAGGCCAGAAAGAGCACATCATATGATTTTGATGAAAAAACAGTCCAGCTATGTTTTCTGAGTCCTAGCTTCATGGATCCAGGCTGCTGGGTGGCCCAGGGGTCCATCAGCATCCTCTCCTTCTGGATCTACCACCCTTCACTTGTCCAAGTTAGAAGGCCGGGCTTCATTCTGGCTCTCCCTACCTTGCCATGAACTCAATTTCATTCCTTCACCCGAACCCGTTCTCCAGTCCAGCTACGCTCTAGTTTGGAGATATGCCAGTTTCTGCCGTTGTCCCTTTGCCTCCTGTCCTGCCCCTGCCAAGATGGATGTAGGCAGTAAGCACGTCTGACAGGTTCCAGCTCCTGCCATGGCCCCCTAGTACCCCTGTGAGATAAAGACCTAGAAGGCCTTGCAAAATCTGGCTCTGCAGTGTCTCTCTCACTACCTGTCCTCCACTCCCACCCCATTGATCGCTGAAGTGCCATGGCTTTTGTACTCAGTGCAGAAACCGGATTCAGGTGTCATCTCCTTTGGGATGCTCTCCCTGATCCTCAAGGCTGTGGCAGTTAACACCTCTGAATTCCCTTTGCTTCCTCCATTACTCCGGTCACTTGAGTACATCCATCACACCGCAACCTGCACGAAGGCAGCGATTGCGTCTTTCTCGTCCCCCATCCTCCTCCCCACCCCCTCAAAATTAATCAATGCCTCAATGGACATTTACTGCACGGGAGCGTCCGCGTGCCTGGGTCTTCACTCTTTCCTGACTCCCCGCCTGCGCACTCTGGGCTGGACACGGATACAATCACCTCTAACCAGGACTGAGAGAATCTGGTCTGGAGGCAGAGCCCTCCTGGCGAAAGAACTGCAGATGCAAAAGCGAGGAAGCCCAGTATCACCCGCCCGGCTCACCTGACCCAGCGCCTGCAGGCTCTTCACGGCGCCCACCACAGTCTGGTGCTCCACGCCCAGCTCGGTCGCCAGTTCCGCGCTGTCCAGGCCGCCATCGGCCGCCTCCAGCCGCCGCAGGAGCACCTCCGCCACCGGACCGTCCGCCATGGTTGCTCCCAGTGCGCTCCGCGTGTCCCTGCCGGCTGCCAGAACCACCGGAACCGGAAACGGCCCCGAGGATTGGGGGGTGGGGCGCGCTTGCGTCGCCATCTTGAATGTGGCGGACAATGTTGCAGGGCTCGGGGTGCCGCCATTTTGAGCGTGTCACAAGCACTTCAGAGGGGTTAGGGACCCCCTAGTGGTGCCTGGAACTCCAGTACTCTTGCCTGGAAAATCCCATGGACGGAGGAGCCTGGAAGGCTGCAGACCATGGGGTCGCGAAGAGTTGGACACGACTGAGCGACTTCACTTTCACTTTTCACTTTCATGCATTGGAGAAGGAGATGCAACCCACTCCAGTGTTCTTGCCTGGAGAATCCCAGGGACGGGGGAGCTTAGTGGGCTGCCATCTGTGGGGTCGCACAGAGTCGGACATGACTGAAGCGACTTAGCAACAGCAGCAGCAGTGGTGCCTGGAAGGTCCCATGGGCGGAGGAGCCTGGTGGGCTGCAGTCCATGGGGTCGCGGAGAGTCGGACACGACTGAGCGACTTGGCTTTCACTTTTCGCTTTCGTGCACTGGAGAGGGAAATGGCAACCCACTCCAGTGTTCTTGCCTGGAGAGTCCCAGGGACGGGGGAGCCTGGTGGGCTGCCGTCTATGGGGTCGCACGGAGTTGTACACGACTGGAGCGACTTGGCAGCAGCAGCAGTGGTGTCTGGTTTACCAGAGAGGTCAAAGTAATGCCCTCAAAAGCAGACTCACAGCATTGTTTTAAACTTCACACAGCTCCACCTGCTGTGGGCTGTGTGACCTTGGACTTCTCTCTCTGGGCCTGAAACAGTCAGCCCTTGGAGGAATTCTTTCTTACCCCACAGGAGGGCTCTGGGTGGTGGACTCCAGACATAGTCAAACCGCTGATGTAAACTACTTTCAAATTTTCAAAGGGAGACTGGGTAGGGACCAGCCCTATAAAAATCAGAAGACTAGCTATTTTCAAAGTAGCTGCTAACTTGCATGGTCATTCTCACTTGTCCCCAGGCCAGTGCTAAGTGCTTCAGGGGTCTTTATTTCACTTTCCTCCAAACTGTGTGCTGTACATACCGATATAATCTACATTTCACTGATGAAAACTGAAGCTGGGTGATATGCTTTGCGCAAGGGTTCTGCAAGGAATTGGTGGAGATAGTGTCAGAAATCATAAACACTCCAGAGCCTGCCGTCCCTCCCCCACACCACTACTCTGAGAAGATCAATGTCAGGGAAATCATTTGTAGTGCATATCAGCAATTCAAGATACTGGGAATTCCCTGGTGGTCCAGTGGTTAGGGGGTCTGACCTGGTGGCTCAGACAGTAAAAAATCTGTCTGCAATGCAGGAAATCTGGGTTCAATTCCTGGATCAGAAAGAGCCCCTGGAGCAGGAAATGACAACCACTCCAGTATTCTTGCCTGGAGAATTCTATGGACAGGAGCCTGGCGGGGTACAGTCCACATGGTCGCAGAGAGTCAGACCCTACTGAGGGAATACTGGAAATTTCACTTTCCAGTGGTTGATGCTGCTGCTGCTGCTAAGTTGCTTCAGTTGTGTCTGAGTCTGTGTAACCCCATAGACGGCAGCCCACCAGGCTCTGCCGTCCTTGGGATTCTCCAGGCAAGAACACTGGAGTGAGTTGCCATTTCCTTCTCCAATGCATGAAAGTGAAAAGTGAAAGTGAAGTCCCTTAGTTGTGTCCAACTCTTAGTGAACCCATGGACTGCAGCCTACAAGGCTTCTCCATCCATGGGATTTTCCAGGCAAGAGGACTGGAGTGGGTTGCCATTGCCTTTTCCTTTCCAGTGGTTAGAACTCCACAATTAAACTGCAGAATGAATGGGTTTGATCCCTGGTTGGCATGCCTCAGGCCTGGCCAAAACAAAGAAATGTAATTTGAGATACAAATATAATTTTACCCTTTCTAATTGTCGATGTTTAAAACAAAAGGGGTCAGGACTTCCCTGGTAGTCCAGTGGTTAGGAATATTCCACATGCTGAAGAGCAGCTAAATCCTTTGCCCTGCAACTACGAAGCTCATGTGCTCTGGAGCCAGTGTACCACAACTCCGGAGCCAGAGAAGCCACTGCAACAAGAAGCCCAGGTGCTGTAACCAGACAGTAGCCCCTGCTCGTTGAAACCAGAGAAAGCCTGTGTGCCACAAGGTAGACCCAGCACAGCCAAAAATAAATAAAAAATTTTAAATACAAAATTAAAGGGGGTGGTATTAATTTGAGGAATTTATAGAACTTGAGCTGTCTAAACTTTCATTTCATTATTTAATATTAGTGAAATATTTTATTCTTTTTTTTTCATACTGTCTTTAAATTCTGATGTATATTTTACACTTACAGCTCATCTCAGTTAACAGCTACATTTCAAAAGGCAATAGCCACACGTGGCTATAGTCAATAGTGGAGACTACATTAGGCAGCACAAGTAGAGTCTAATCCCAGATCTGCCATTTTTGTCACCCAGCAAAATCACTTCATCTTTCTGTGCCTGTTTCCTCCCTTGGATGGAAATGATATGAGCCCAGGTAACTGAGAATTAGGTACAATAGTACTTAATGTAGTATTTGCTGGGACACACATGTATGCAGTATTTGCTGGTATTGAGTATGAACTCTGAGTCAGGTGCTAGTCTAAGCAGCATGCATTTATTCATTTGTTGTTGTTTAGTGGCTCAGTTGTGTCCGACTTTTTGTGACCACCCCCTCTTCCCCGGCCATGGAGCCCACCCGCCTCCTCTATCAATGGAATTTTCCAGGTAAGAATACTGGACTGGGTTGCCATTTCCTTCTGCAGGAGATCTTCCCATCTCCAGCACTGACAGGTGGATTCTTCACCACTGGGCCACCTGGGAAGCCCTATTTACTCATTCAGCCATCACAATCGTTACTTGAGTCTGGAAAATGGGGTTACTAATATCCCCCGATTCTGGACTTATAGTGAGGTCCCGACAAAAATTCAGAATGCATTCCTCAAAGTCTCGTCTTAGTTTTAAAGCACTTCCCCCACGACTTCCCTGATGGTCCAGTGGTTAAGAATTCTCCTGCCAACTCAATACCAGAAAAACAAATGACCCAATCAAAAACTGGGGAAAAGACCTAAATAGACATTTCTCCAAAGAAGACATACTAACAATCACTTGAAAAGATGCTCAATATCGCTCATTATTAGAGAAATGCAAATCAAAACTATCAAAACTACACAATATCACCTCATAACAGTCAGAATGGTCATCATCAAAAACTCTACAATAAATGCTGGAGAGGATGTGGAAAAAAGGGAATGCTCTGTACTGTTGGTGGGAATGTAAGTAAATTGATACAGCCACAATGGAAGACAGTATGGAGATTCCTTAAAAAATTAGAAATAAAACCACCATATGACCCAGCAATCCCATTCCTAAGGCATATAACCTGAAGAAACGAGGGTTGAAAAAGACACATGTATCCCATTGTTCATTGCAGCATTATTTACAATACTTAGAACATGGAAACAACCGAGATGTCCATCGACAGATGAATGGATAAAGAAGTGGTACATATACCCAATGGAATATTACTCAGCCATATAAAGGAATGCATTTGAGTCAGTTGTGATGAGGTAGATGAACCTAGAACCTATTATACAGAGTGAAGTGAGTCAGAAAGAGAAAAATAAATATCGTATTCTAACACACATATACAGAATATAGAAAAATGGTACTGAAGAATTTATTTACAGGGCAGCAATGGAGAAACAGACATAGAGAATAGACTTATGGACATGGGGAGAGGGGAGGAGAGGGTGAGATGCATGGAAAGAGTAACATGGAAACTTACATTACCACCTTTAATAGATAGCCAACAGGAATTTGCTGTATGGCTTAGGAATTTGATAAAGAGGGACTCTGTATCAACCTAGAGGGGTGGGATGGGGAGGGAGATGGGAGGGAGGTTCAAAAGGGAGGGGATATATGTATACCTATGGCTGATTCATGTTGAGGTTTGACAGACAACAAAATTCTGCAAAGCAATTATCCTTCAATAAAAAAAATAAAAAGAATTTAACTGTCAATGTTGAGGGACTAGGGTTCAACTCCTGGTTTGGGAAGATTCCAATACTGCAGAGTAACTAAGCCCTTGCACCCTAGAGCCCCTGCTCTGCAACAAGAGAAGCCAGCACAAGGAGAAGCCTGCCCACCACAACTAGAGAGTAGCCCCTGCTCACAACTTGAGAAGCCTCCCCCAAGCCCCCGCACACATATGGAGACTCTGTACTGCCCCCCAAAAAAGCATTTTCTCCATTTTTGCTTTTTTAATTCTAGCAAGAGTTCTTTGTCCCTTTCTTCTGTCACGTATCAGGTACGTTTTTTTATATATATATCAAGTAGGTTTTAAGCCTGTTCTGTGCCTCGTGCTATAGGGGACATTGTGGAATGGTCAGGTGAACAGGACAGGCACAGATTCTACTGTCCAGAAGGAAGCACCAAGCCCCTGTGTCCATGACACATGGTGGGTGAGAGGGAAGGTGGGAGGAACGTCAGTGCAAAGCCTAGCATGGTCATCCCAGACTTGGTGGGTGTGGGCTTCATCAGCGAGGAACAATTTGGGTTATACGCCGTACTGTTTGGGGGCAGGAGTAGAACCCCAACTTCTTCAAAACTCGTCATACCTCCCTTTCGAGTCCCCACCACTGGAGGGGAAGAGCCCCCTCCCCACTCTTTTGCCAGAATCCCCCCCTCTCTTCGCCAGTTTATTCCTACTTCCCAAGTCCAGAGCCTATTTGCTCAGTTTGGGAAAGTCCCAGTTCTCCTTCCTCCTTCCTGCAGCCTAGGGGTATGGAGCTGGTGTCAGTCACTGTCTGTCCTGTGCCGGCGGCCTCAGAAGAAGGCTCTAGTTTCAGGGGTCCTGCCCACCTCTCTTGGACCTTATCTTCCTCACCATCTGTCTTTTTTTTTCTCCTCCCCAACGGAACCCCCTGCCCGCTCATATTCAGCCGTTTAATTGCAAAAGCAGGCCGTTTGCGGGAGACCACAAGGCGGCGACCCCTTTCATTTACCGGCTGGGGGGCGGGGATGGGAGGGAGGTAAAGGACAGGCTGCAACGAGAGGAACCACAGCCTATCGTCACATCTTTTGAGCCGTCAGGGTCCTTCCCTCTGTTCCAGAAAATCCCTAAAAGCTTGGAAAGCATTTATGCCGGGCAGCAGCTGGCCGGGGTCGCTCCTCCTGGCCTTTCAAGAGATCCTGTGATTTCAAAGAGGTTGAATGACTTGCCCCAGCTCACACAGAAGCGGTCTGACAGGCTGCCAGGTCACTACGGGGACCGTACGGAGAAGAGAACAGGCACTCTTCCCCCAGGCCTGCACAGCTCCGGCGCTGGAAGGAAGTGAAGCCCCAGGGCTCGGTGCCCTCTGGGGGGCGGGGTGGGGGGGGTAGAAGGGGTGGGGAGGGAGGCGGGGGGGAGGGAGGCGGGTGGAGGACGGGAAGAGGAGTGGGAAGGAAGAGAAAGAGAAGATGGGAATGGTGGGGTTCTCCAAACTCAGAATAGAAAGACGCTAGGAAAACCTTGCCCACTCATCCTTGTAGAAGGGTTGAGCGGAGTCTAGAATGGAGCCGGACCCTAGCTTCACGGAACATCACAGCTCGCGCGTGTTCTTTAAACGCCTAGATTCCGAACGCCGCGCGCAGGGGAGGGCGGGGCTGGGCCGAGGTCTGGTCATATGACCTAGCCTGAGGGGCTCGAGGCCCCCCACTTCACCGGTGGGCGTCCCCCACAACGCGTGGTCGACCTTCATTGGCCAGTGGTGCGGCCAATAGAAATCGGCCATCTGGGAACCCAGCGTTCCGAGGCACAGCCTAACCTGCTGAGCCCAGAAGGGTCCAATGGAAAGGCAGGGCTATGGCCACAGACCAATGATAAAGTGAGGGAGGCGGGCCAAGAGGCCGGACCAGGCTGGTTTGAGAGCGGGCGGGGTATAAAAGGGCACGGCCGGCGGCGGCGTCCGTCCCCACTGCAGAGCTGCTGCCGGACGAGCAACTTAAAGGGCCCGCGCGCCACCGCCCCCTCGGCCCGCCATGCTGCTACCCGTGCCGCTGCTGCTCGGCCTTCTCGGCCTGGCCGCCGCTGATCCCACCGTTTACTTTAAGGAGCAGTTTCTGGACGGAGGTAACGACTAGTCCCGCTCGAGATCGTCCTAACGACGCGGCTGGCCCCCCGGCCCATATCTGCGTGTCGCTTGTAATTACTGCTCAGAGGGCCAACACGGTTTCCTTCAGGGACTGGAGCCGAAGGCGAGCCTTCCTTCGGCGTCCCTGGGGAGCGTGGAGGGAGCAGCGGCTTTCCGAGGCGGGAGTTAGGGTTTGCCCGAAGATCTTCAAAGTCACCAGAGATGTCAAACTAGAGGTTGGGGTGGGGACAGTCTGGGGGGAGGGGGGAGTCTCCTTCCTTGCTCCCAGCAGTTTGTGGTTCCTGGTAGATGTTTGGTGGGGGGTTGATCAGCACCGCCGCGCTTACCTGCCTTTTTGGTCCTCTAGACGGGTGGACCGAGCGCTGGATCGAATCCAAGCACAAACCGGATTTTGGCAAATTCGTTCTCAGTTCCGGCAAGTTCTATGGTGACCAAGAGAAAGATAAAGGTAAGAACTTAGGAGTGGGTGCTCAGATCCAGGAGGACAGAGTTTGGGTATCCCTAGGAGTAGGGCAGGTGGAGGAAGGAGGACTGGCCTGTATTTTACATCCTTAGGGTTCCCCGGGGGGTTGCTGCTGAGCCCTGATCTGACTATAGTCTCTCGGTAGGCCTGCAGACTAGCCAGGATGCCCGGTTCTACGCTCTGTCGGCCAGATTTGAGCCCTTCAGCAACAAGGGTCAGACGCTGGTGGTGCAGTTCACAGTGAAACACGAGCAGAACATCGACTGTGGGGGCGGCTATGTGAAGCTGTTTCCAGCTGGTTTGGATCAGACAGACATGCACGGAGACTCCGAATACAACATAATGTTTGGTGAGGGGACCCCACCCTGGTGCTAATTTTTGGTCACTTAGAGGGAGTTTAAAACCCCGGGAGAGCCCATGAACGGTGGTCTTGAGAGCACAGAAAGCACTTAAATGCTTTAGACATATTTTCGATAGGGAAGGTGAGGGAATAGTTAGGAATGACTTACTGCATTTTGATCATCGACCTAAGACTCGTGCAATTTTACTATATAGGCATTTCCTCGTTCCTAGTTGTGCAAGTGAAGATACTGAGTTCTGGAGCACTGATTTTTTTTTTGAAGTGTCCTCCCCCAGTTCCTTAGAGAGAAGGTCTGAAGTGTGTTTTTTCAGCTTGACAGTCCTGAGTTAAAGAACCAAGTTGTCTTTTTTTAATGGGGTGGGCAGGGGCTTGTAATGGTGGACAGACTGTAGTTGTGACCAGATCTGCTTTTCATCAAGGCCCGGACATCTGTGGCCCTGGCACCAAGAAGGTTCATGTCATCTTCAACTACAAGGGCAAGAATGTGCTGATCAACAAGGATATCCGCTGCAAGGTGTGCCTTGAGGGTGGTGACAAATGGCTGTGAGGGGAGGCTTTGAGCCCAGGCTGGTGGGCGGGGCCACTCATCTTCCATTCTCTTTAGGACGATGAATTCACCCACCTGTACACGCTGATTGTGCGGCCTAATAATACCTATGAGGTGAAGATTGACAACAGCCAGGTGGAGTCAGGCTCCTTGGAGGACGATTGGGATTTCTTGCCACCCAAGAAGATAAAGGATCCTGATGCCGCTAAGCCTGAAGACTGGGACGATCGCGCCAAGATCGATGACCCTACAGACTCCAAGCCTGAGGTTGGTGCTTGGGCAGGGGCTCCCCACCATGGAGAGTGTGGAGGACAGCTGGGCCTACTCTGACTTCCTAATGTATCCTCAGGATTGGGACAAGCCTGAGCACATTCCTGACCCTGATGCTAAGAAACCTGAGGACTGGGATGAAGAGATGGACGGAGAGTGGGAACCACCTGTTATTCAGAACCCAGAGTACAAGGTGAGTCTGGCACTCTGAGGAGGGTGGTGCACAATGGGGAAGGCAATGATCATCGCTCACCCATCGGTTTACTTCTGCAGGGGGAGTGGAAACCCAGGCAGATCGACAACCCAGAGTACAAGGGCATTTGGATCCATCCAGAGATTGACAACCCTGAGTATTCCCCTGACAGCAACATCTATGCCTATGAAAACTTCGCTGTTCTAGGCTTGGATCTTTGGCAGGTGAGACATGGAGGGAAAAGGCGGCTCCCTAGGGGACCTCAGGTGCTCAGGGCAACCCAGGAGAAAAGGGGACAAGGGCGGGCAGACTCCAGAATGGTGCCCCCCCTTTTCTTTTAAGAATTTCCTGGTTTGTCATTACGGGGTTCTTACAGCACCTGCTTTGGCTTGTACTTAATATGTTCCAGGTACTACTTCTAAGTATCTCTGTGGGAACTTACTCACTTAATTGCACCCAACAGCCTAGACAGGCAGGTAGATAACCCCATTAGAACTTAGCTTCACAGGGACCGAATTTTTGTCCTGTTTGCCAGCGTACTTTCTGCATCTGGTATGCTGCTTGGCACATAGAATGTACTAGAAAGATAGTTTGAAGAAGAGAATGAGACCCCATTTTATAGATGAAGATACTGAGGTGCAAAGAGATGAAGTCACCAGCTCAAGATCATATATAGTAAATGGCAGAGCTGAGGTTTGAATCCAGGCAGCCTATTTTTCAACTGCAATGTTAGACTGTAGTATTGTGTAGTGGTTATGTGAGCATGGGCAGGAGACCTTTTCAAGGCCAAGGCCAAGGCCAACAGGTATCCCTTCTGACCACCCATTCTGGCCCTATACAGGTCAAGTCTGGCACCATCTTTGACAACTTCCTCATCACCAACGATGAAGCGTATGCTGAGGAGTTTGGCAACGAGACGTGGGGTGTTACAAAGGTGAAACCAAGGTCCAGCCTGGGTTTGGGGGTGGGAAGGGTTGGCAGGGGAGTCCAGGCCTGAGGGATGTGTGTGTGGTTTGTACACAGGCAGCAGAAAAGCAAATGAAAGACAAGCAGGATGAAGAGCAGAGGCTACATGAGGAGGAGGAGGAGAAGAAAGGCAAGGAGGAGGAAGAGGCAGACAAAGATGATGACGAAGACAAGGATGAGGATGAGGAGGATGAAGATGAGAAGGAAGAGGAGGAGGAAGAAGATGCTGCCGCTGGCCAGGCCAAGGATGAGCTGTAGGGGCCACCTCTGCTTCCAGGGCTGGACTGAGGCCTGAGCGCTCCTGCCGCAGAGCCGGCTGCGCCAAATAATGTCTCTATGAGACTGGAGAACTTTGATTTTTTTCCAGGCGGGTTCCAATTTGGGGTGGATTTTGTTTTTGGCTCCCCCCTCCCCCACTTTTTTTAACTTTTTTTTTTTTTTTTTACTGGCATTTTTGTCTCTGATTCTCTTCAGCCCTCACCCCTGGCCTTCATCTGTCTTGATTGACATCTTTGCTTTCTTCTGTCCCCTTCACTCCAGATCCCTAAGTTCCCTTCCAGCTTGGGGACTCAGGGTGGGATGTGGTGTGGAGGAGAAGCCCCAGGCCCAAAATTCCATCTATTCTTCCTGGATCCCAGAGGGTGGGGTAGGAGAAGAGGGTGGCATCCCCAGCCCCCCAGCACTGAGGAAGAATGGGGCTCTTAAGGCCTTAGCTCTGATCCCTTCCCCTTTCTCCCTGCCCCCAGGACTGGGCCACTTCTGAGTTGGGGCAGCGGGTTCTAGCTCAGCTCATGCTGAGAATGTAAGAACTACAAACAAAATTTCTATTAAATTAAGTTTTGTGTCTTCCTCCTGTGTCTTCTGGGAGAGGTAATTGTTCAGTGAGATTTGTTTTTTAGCCACTAGAATTGTTGGCTGAATGTCCCCATAAGGTTACAGGAGCCCTTGTTTATCTCCAGAACCTCAGGTGAATGAGAAAGAGTAACCATTTCCAGTGTCATTACAAATACACTCCATTTATTAGCTCGTGGAGTCCTTTCATCAAACTGGTGAGTTTTCGTTCTAGTATCAGTTGAGTTTGAAACAGATTTAGGAAGAGGTGGGTTTTGAACCCACACCTTAGCCATCAATTCATGTGAACTCTTTCACATTGAACCGCATACACATCTCTTGCTGGTGAAGGAGCAAGACTACACAGATATTAGCTTTAAACACATTTTTTGACTACTAGCCAGTGTTAAAAGCTACTAATTCCTTTTATAGTCAAAGAAATAGATTCAGAGATGTTATCTACCCCAGTAGCCTTAAGTGGCCAAGTCAGGGTTTGAACCTCTTGAAGGGAAAGAGGTGGCCCCAAGGGAGGGAGTGAAAGTGTCAGAAGAGCCTGTGGGCCTGTAGGTTGGCATAGGCCCACTTTGTTGCGCCCCACAAGGCTGCCATTAATGTCCAGTGGGTGGTTGGGAACTGATGTCTCTTAACTGCAGGAGAAGGAAGAAAGAATTCCTCACCCCTGTCTGACCTAGGCTTGTGAAAGCTTACTAGCACAGGATATGCTGTGAAGGGAGAAGCTACAGGACCTGGTAATAGTTGGGTAAGGAGTGAGGTGGCAGGCCACCGCCTGGTGTTTTCTCAGATGTGAATGGTAAGAAGAGCTGGTTAGGTGGCAGATAATGGTCCGTTCAGGATGGGAGTAGGGTGGAAAGTTCACCCACTAAATGGAAGACAAGTACATCACCTCCATCCTGTCTGCCAAAGCACCTTCAGCTTTGGCTAACCAACCCTTCACTCCTTGTTCCATGGGTAGGACTCCTTCCGAGTGTCTTGGGGCCTAGCCCCACCCTTCTGGGAGGCCTCCAGAATTGGCATATCCGGGGAAAGTTAAGGAGAGAATTTTGTGTTCAGTGTAGGGAAATCTTCCTCAAGTACTATGGAGTACTTGATGGAGTCAGATGGAGATAGTTGGGTGAACAAAGTGATCAGGGGAGGGGCAGCAGAGAGGGAGATCCAGAAGCTGTTAAGATTCATTCCAAAAATCCAGCTCTTCCGTTAGGGATTAATGAGGCCACAGAATGGCATTGTGTCCCCACGTCCGTGGTCGATTTCCGTGTTTAACTGTTGGTGACCTTTCAAGTATACTTTATAGTTCTTTCAGGGCTTGATAGGCTTCCTGTCAGGTGGCCAGACCAGAGTAAGGCTCATTTGGAACGAGCAAAAAGACATTAAGATTTTGTGGAAGAAATGAAAATTTAGCAAGTACATTGCTTGTTAAACATCAACAAACTCATAGGCGTGAAACTGGGGGTCTCGGAGCCATTTTGTGGCCTATGACGTCACCGCTAACGGGCATGGCGTCACTCGCAGGAAGCCACTTCATGGTAGAGCAAGAAGTCCCCCTCCCCTCTCACGGAATAGAATTTAGTCTGCGCATGCTTTACTCGAGGCCGCGCTCGTGCGCATGCTCGCGATGGCTAAGGGGGCGCGCTCATGTCACGTGTTGTGGTGGTCGGAGCGCGCACTGCCTGCCCCGGAAGCTGTCGGCGTGCGGCGCGGCTGGGCGCTAAGATGGCGGCGGCGTGAGTTGCATGTCGTGTGAGGATTCCGGGGCCGCTGTGTCGCTCGGGTCCCACCATGGCCGTCACGATCACGCTCAAAACACTGCAGCAGCAGACCTTCAAGATCCGCATGGAGCCTGATGAGACGGTGCGAGCCAGGCCGGAGCTCCGGAGCGGGAGCGACGGGTGCAGCGGGTGGGGTGGGGGCGGGGAGGCCGGGATCCCGACGACAGAGGCGGGGAAGACGGCGCAGGGTCGCGCCCTGCCCATTCTCCCTACGGGCCTGACTTTCCCAGATATCCTGATGGTCCCTGGCTCTGCCCCTGGTGGCTCGGGCGGCGCTCTTGGGTCGATCTCGAGGCGAGGCCCCACCTCCGGGGCGCCCGCCAGGTCCCGGCTCCAATGTCAGCGCCCTCGCGGGGCGCGGGATCCGCAGGCTCAGATTGCCGGCCGGGCAGCTTTCTCTGGAATGGGTCCTCCGAGTTCCCACTTTTGTAGGCTTTGCCTCGGGACCTTGGTGGCCAAATCTGGGAGTAGTGATCAGGAGATGCCGGGTGATGACAGCAACTATGATGATAATAAACGGTCTGAGTTTCAGTGGTCCGTGTTTGTTTTTCACCAGTCGCTGAGCGTTTTCATGATGTTTTACTAACTTTGCAAAGTAGGCTTGTCATCTGGGCACTCTTGCGTGTCCTCACTTAACAGATGTGGAAACTTTGAGCTTGAAGAACTTTGCTATAGTCGCAAATGCATACAGCAAGGCGTGGCGGAGCTGATTTCAATTCGGATTTGCCTCAAGTCTCTAGAGCCCACGGTCTAAAGATGATGCTGTGCTTTTGGCCGGAAAGAGACTTTGGACCTAAAAAACGTATATTTCGCACTTTTTGCACAATTTCCCCCATGAGGGAGATACTGAAGTTCATTTTTTGTAAAAAGGAAACAAACTCAGATTTTTTTGACCAACCCAGCTGTTTGGGAAAGTTAGGTAATGTCTGTGCCTCTATTTTTCTCAAATATAAAAAAAGGATATGGAACTTGCTTCCTGGTGCAGTGGTTGATACTGCACTTTCAGTGCAGGGGGCCTGGGTTCAATCCTTGGTCAGGGAACTAGATCCCATATGCCAAAACTAAGATCCTATGCAGCCAAATAAATAGCTTTTAAAAAATACAAAATGAGGCTCACGGTACCTATTCCACTCAGTTGTTACAAGGCTTTAAAGCTGTGACGTATACATTTATAATAGCACTATCAACTTAGGATTCTCTCAGTAAACACCACTGTCAGCAACCTTAGGTCTCCCCTTTATTTTGAATTGCATTTCATCGTGTTTACATCATTTGAAATACGTATTAGTTTTTTTATTCTCCCATGTGAGTGTTCTCTATGAAAACAGGGACATGTGTTGAGTCTTTGTGCTCTGTCACCTGTACCTAAAACTTCACCTGACACATATTCAGTGTTCAGTAAATATATCGTTGAATGGAAAATGGTCTACTATGCTTGATTATAAAGCTTAGCTATTCAGCCATCAGGGCCTGCAGCCTGCCCCCAAACTACCAGGGAAGAGAGAATCTGGGAAGTTTGCAATGATCATCTACCCCTTCCTCCAGGTGAAGGTGCTAAAGGAGAAAATAGAAGCTGAGAAGGGTCGTGATGCTTTCCCCGTGGCCGGACAGAAACTCATCTATGCTGGCAAGATCCTGAGTGACGATGTCCCCATCAGGGACTATCGCATTGACGAGAAGAACTTCGTGGTTGTCATGGTGACCAAGGTGGGTGATGTCTGCTGGTTGGGAGGGTGGGTGGATTGGCTGGGGAGCTGGCAAACAGCCTGTGCCCAAGAGAGATTAGCCATGAACAGGGTGGGGCGGAGCTGTGGAGGGATGTCGGGGCTAGATAGGGGTACTGATGCCTGCTCCCTTTTTCTGGGTGTCACAGGCCAAAACCAGCCCAGGCACCTCAGTACCCTCAGAGGCCTCACCCACTGCCACCCCGGAGTCTTCCACATCCTTCCCGTCAGCCCCTGCCTCAGGCATGTCCCACCCCCCACCTACTGCCAGAGAAGACAAAAGCCCATCGGAGGAATCTGCCCCCACGACGTCCCCGGAGTCTGTGTCAGGGTAAGGCAAGGAGCCGCAGCCCCAGTTTGGGCCCTGTCTTCCCTGCCCCTTTCAGCGCCCACGGTCATGGTTCCACACACCTGGGGGGAGGGCAAGCCTCCAGAAGCCAGGGTCCGATTTCTCTCTCTTGAATTTGCAGCTCTGTTCCCTCTTCAGGTAGCGGCGGGCGAGAGGAAGACGCAGCCTCCACGCTAGGTGGGTGGGTGGTCCCCCAGTTGAAAATGGCTGGATGCCCCAGGGGCATCCTGTGGGCATGGGAGGGCCGGGAAGCTGCCCTTCCTTCTTGGTGACCCAGCCTTTGTTGCTCCCTCCACAGTGACGGGCTCTGAGTATGAGACAATGCTGACGGAGATCATGTCCATGGGCTACGAGCGAGAGCGAGTTGTGGCTGCCCTGAGAGCCAGCTACAACAACCCCCACCGAGCTGTGGAATATCTACTCACGGTGAGGTGGGGCTGCTGCCTCCCGGGGAGTTCTCAAGGGAGCATGCGGACTTCAGTGCTCTGAAGGGTAGTCAGAATCTGTCCCCCAAAACGTTTGGGTTAGCGTTCTAGCCAGGAAAGAACTCCTGCAGGAGCCGGGAGGAGAGCAGTGGGGTGGGCCTGGGAGGGCAGAGCGGAGGCCTCCTGTGTCTCCCGCCAGGGCTGAGTATGCAGGAGGGGCGGCAGTGGGCAGTCTGTGCTTGGAACTTAAAAGGACGCCTGACAGGGAATTCCTGGGAGCCCCGAGCCAGAACACGGTTCTGTCCAGGAGAGCCAAGTTTCAGAGCAGCCATCCACAGAAGCAGGTAAGTGATTGGGAGGTGTGCGCATGGGGTGCCTGCTGTTGCGGCACCTGACTCATCCCACCCACCCCGTACTTCTGGGAGCCCAGGGTGGTGTCTGACCACACCCCTTCCCCCTGCCAGCAGGAGAGAACCCCTTGGAATTTCTGCGAGACCAGCCTCAGTTCCAGAACATGCGGCAGGTGATTCAGCAGAACCCTGCGCTGCTGCCAGCCCTGCTCCAGCAGCTGGGCCAGGAGAACCCCCAGCTCTTACAGGTACAGGCCTGGGGGCAGAGGGAGTTGTGCAGGCCCCATCTCCCCTACCTGTGGGTACCACAGTCCCCAGAGAGAGAGAGCCCAGCCCAGCATGGTGGGTAGGGGAGTCTCAGCTTGGAAGGCACTACTGACACGATAGTCTCCTGCTGTTCCCTGTGACTTGATGGCCTCCGTGGTTTCACCTGATGCTCCAGCCACCTGTGAGGTGTAGGTGCTGTTGTCACACTCCCGCAGAGGAAGGCGCCAGAGGTTTGGAGCAGCCTGGCAACTGGTGGAGTATGTCTGCCGCCAGCCTCTGGGGCCTGCACTCTGACTTGGCTCCACATTTAGCTGTTGCTTCATAAACACCCCTAGGGTTGTGGGACTGCTGTGCCCTGGTTGGTTCTGAGACCACTGAGCTCAGCAAAGCTCCATCCTGCCCTTGAAGGTTCCGAGGCAGAGGAGCAGTGACCCCTGAGTGTGACAGGGTCCTCTGGGTTCTCTGTGAAGCCTGCCTTTCCTGATTCAGGCATCTGCTGCTTCTACCCCAGACGTTTCAGTCTCCTGTCCTGCCTCCTGCTCCCCTCCTCCAGGTGCTGGAGGGCCCGAGCTGCACATCTTCATTCTTTATCTGCTGTCAATCCTGGGGCCTTTAATTTCTGTGTGTGTGTGTGAGTCACTCAGTTATGTCTGACTTTGCAGTCCTATGGACTGTAGCCCGCCAGCCTCCTCCGTCCATGGAATTCTCAGCAAGAATACTGGAGTGGGTTACCATGCCCTTCTCCAGGGGATCTTCCCGATCCAGGGATTGAACCTGGGTTTCCTGTATTGCAGGCAGATTGTTTACTATCTGAGCCACCAGGGAACCCCCTCCCTGCCTTAAATTTGTATGATCAGCCTGGACCCTCTGGATGCCATGTTCTCCATGACTGACTGGGTGCCTCCCTGAAAATGCTTTCTACATATCCAAGACCAGAGCAGATTCTCCCAGCCTTCCCTAACCCTGCCAGGACCAACCTGGGCTTGCTGGAGCCCCAGGCACCTGGGGGCCTGCTGGGGCTGTTTGCTCTGTCCTGCATAACACTCAGCCCAGCCCTGCACTCCACCTCTGTGGCTGCCACCTCATCTTCTACTGGGTCCCCAGGCGGCCACTATCCAGGCCTCTGCTTCTGCACTTTTCCTGTGGTTATTCTCCACCAGAATCCAGATTCCTGAAAAAGTGCTTTTTCTTTTGATGTGGAAATTGTCAAATGTACATAAAAATAGGGGCATATCAAAACCCCCCAGATGTGCAACACCCAGATGAATTCATCTTTTTAAAAAGTACACAGATGTCTTTTCCTAGTTGATTCTCACCACTGTGGTGTCCCGTTATGCTAGAAGGCACTAGAAGAAAGCGGTTTAGACCTTGCCTCCCTCTCTGATCTCATCTTTTGCTTCCTCCTTTCCTTTCTTGTTTATAGTTTTGCCATATGGATTTTTTTGTTTATGGAGTTTTCCAAATATACTCCCATCCCTGGGCCTTTACACTTGCTGTTGGCTCTATGTGGAAGGAAACTTCTCCATCCTATGGATCACAGGCCCCTCCCTCCTGGCTTAAAGTGTCTTTCCCAGACCAAGGTCTACTCTGATGTATGGCAGGGTCAGTATTTACATTGTAAATAATAGCCAATTTATTTGCGTGTGTAAAGCTTATCTCCCCATCCTGGACATTAGGTCCTCTAGGACAGGGCCCGTGTCCACCACTGTGTGGCTGGCCAGAGTAGGTGCCCTGTAAATGTTTGCTGAGTGAGTGCAAAGGGCTGTGATAGGGACCTGGGGGAGCGGGGACAAAGGCCGTGGGTCACCCTTCCCTCCTCTGTCTCCCACAGCAAATCAGCCGGCATCAGGAGCAGTTCATCCAGATGTTGAATGAGCCCCCCGGGGAGCTGGTGGACATCTCAGACGTGGAGGGCGAGGTGGGCGCCATAGGTGAGGAGGCCCCGCAGATGAACTACATCCAGGTGACACCACAGGAGAAAGAAGCTATAGAGAGGGTAAGAGGCCTGTCCAAGAGGGTTGTGACCTCGTGGGTGGGCAGGGCCCTCACCTCTTGCTTATACCTGCCCGTCTTCCCACAGTTGAAGGCCCTGGGCTTCCCAGAGAGCCTGGTGATCCAGGCCTACTTCGCTTGTGAAAAAAACGAGAACTTGGCTGCCAACTTCCTCCTGAGTCAGAACTTTGATGACGAGTGATGCTGGGAGGCCAGGCTGCCCACCGCCCCCTCCTCCCCACCCTCCCATCCCCTCTCCACAAAAGTTTTATAAAAGAAAAAAATATATATATATATTCATGTTTATTTAAGAAGTGGAAAAAAAAAATCAAAAACTAAAAAAAAGAAACTCCGACCCAACTTCCCACTCTCCTAAAGTGGTCCCTCATTCCCATCTTGGCCTGAAAAGACCTGGGCCAGACAGCTGTCCCCGTCTCCCCATCCCCCACCCCAGCCCAGCCTGCTCTAAGGAGCTGGCAGAACTGGAGGTGACAGATGGGCCCCTCTTGGCCTGTGTCCCAGCTCCCTGCAGCCAGATGGAGAGGCGGCTGCTTGCTTCCCCACCCCCCCAGAGAGCCCCCGAGACCTCCCCCGCCCTCTTCCAGGGTGAGGGGAAGCTGGAGCTCCAAACTTTTGATCCTCCGTTGGAGTGTCTCACATCTTTCCATCTGGGGTGAATGCTCAAGAGGCCCAAGGACTCCTCTGTGGTCTGGCCTAGGCTTCCATCCTGCATCCCTTTGCTGGCGGGGGCAAGGTCTGGTTTGTCCTGCTTGGGGAAGGGGAAACATCAGAGTTGCTCTGGAGTTTGAGGCTAGTCCCCCACCCCAGAAGAGAACTGTTGTCTCTGATAAAGGTTTTGAAGTGAATAAAGTTTTAAAAGCCAGTCCTGTGGTTCATCCCTACTGGGGCTTCCCACTCCAGCTGGTCTGGGTCTAGGGGCTAGTTGGGCACAGGAGATGGGGGAATGCCATGAAAGGGGCAGAGGGGTCTGTCTGCTTCTGCAGATTGTGGCTCCTAGTGTACCCCGCCCCCACCACCAAGCTGTGTTATTCCCAGGCAGTGGGCCCCAGCCTTGGAAGGGCTGCTGCTCTGTCCACCCCCCCATCATCACCACAGTCTGTTTTGGCTACACTTCCCCCCTGGTAATTGGCTAATTACTGGAGATTAATGTTGGTAAACAGAAGCCTTCTTCTCCTCTGCCATCTGCTCCTCCATTATTTCCCCATTGTGCCCCGCCCCCTTTTCCCCCTGAAGCCCGAGTTGGTCAGCATGGTCTTGAGTCCCCTGAGTGAGCAGAGCCAGGGAAGGGTGGGGGATTCCCTGGCTCCAGGTGTTGGAGAAGGAACCAATGTGCCCAGGGAGGGGTGTGATAAGAGAGGACATAGCTCTTCAGGGGTGAGGCAAGTTTTATTGGGAAAGAACCCAGCTCAGGAGTCGGGTGTTTCAGAGTCTGCTGGATCCTGGGCCGAAGTAGCGGCCATCGCAGCAGCTCGTGCCTCCTTCTTCTTTCTTTGTTTCTCCTCCTTGAGGCGCTTGCGATGCTGCTTCTCCAAGTCCTGCAGCAGCTCCTGGAAGCGGGCACTCCTCGGGTCCACGTGGTATCCCAGGCGCTCCTGGGCCTCCGCCTGCAGCCGGGCCCTCCGCTCCTTGTCTGCTTGCGCCTTCTCCCTGCGTGCCTGCTGCTGCCGCCGCCAGTTCTCAATCATCTGTGGCATCTTGGCCATGCACTCTTCAATGAGCTGTTCCCTGCCGGTGAAGGAGGGTGGTTGGTGAGGGCAGCCCCACCCAGCCAGAGCAGTGCCCATCCACCCACCTCCCACCCCCAAGCCTTTGCCCACATCCTGCCTCTTCCAGCTCCCCTATATTTCAAGATGAAAGATTGGGAAGGCTTATGGTGGTCATTAAAACTGTCAAGAAAAGTCCTTGACAAGTGAAGCAAGAGGCAGGAGAGAGGAACTAGTGTGAAAGTGACAGTGTTAGTCACTCAGTTGTGTCTGACTCTCTGAGACTCCATGGACTATAGCTGCCAGCTCCTCTGTCCATGGAATTCTCCAGGCAAGAATGCTGGAGTGAGTAACTATTTTCTTCTCCAGGGGATCTTCCCAACCCAGGGATCAAACCCCGGTCTCCTGCATTGCAGATTCTTTACCATCTGAACCGCCAAGGAAATAAATATGTATTTAACCTTGAGCAAGCCCCAGTCACTCTAGGAGCAGACCCCAAGTCAACCCAGCATTTCCCTGAGCTGTCTCCTGAGCCATCCAAGTGCCACGTGTTATTCCCATAGCACATTCCTTCATCCTACAGACATCAATGAGTACCCACTCTATGCCAGGCCCACTTCTAGATACAGGAGTGGAGGCAAGAAATGAATCGGACCTTTCCCTCCAATAGGTGGTAGGTGTGAGTCACTGTTCCATTTTAAGGATTAGCAACATGAAACTGAAAGCCCCATGGTAGGGTCAGCCAGCTGGGATAACTGGGTTTATTTGACATAGGTTCACATCCCAGCTCTGTTCGTTCACTGGGCGACTGGACACGTGACTTCACCCTCCTTGGCCTCAGTTTCCTATCTCTCAAATAAGGGTGATTCCCTCTTCCTCTTAGAGCTGCTGTGAGGACAAGAACAGTAAACACCAGGAACACACTCGCCTGCCTTCGCTGCCCCCTCTCTTCAGTAAGTGGCACAATCAATATCTTCGCTTTTGCTTCCATTCTTCCCTCTAAGTCCTTCAGACCTGCCTCCCAAGTCCGATCTGTACCCTTGATCCCATGCTCCATTACCTCTCATACCTCCCCAGCCACACTAATGTCCAGGCTGTTTCTTAAAGCACATACCTACCTCAGGGCGTTTGCACCAGCTGTTCCCTTTACCAAGAACATTCTCCCTAAGATCTTTACATAGCTACCGCTGATCATTCATCTCTCTCTTAAGTTGCTCAGTCATGTCCAACTCTTTGTGACTCCATGGACTATACAGTCCATGGAATTCTCCAGGCCTGAATATGGGAGTGGGTAGCCTTTCCCTTCTCCAGGGGATCTTCCCAACCCAGGGACCGAACCTAGGTCTCCCGCATTGCAGGTGGCTTCTTTACCAGCTGAGCCACAAGGGAAGCCCAACAGGTCTCTGCTTAAACATTTTAAATGTCAAGTTTTCGGAGAAGCCTGAGGCCTACCAGGGCGAAGTCACCCTCAGGCCTGCAGGCTCCACCCAATTTTATCTTCCTAATGACTCTGGGTCACCATTTGAAATTCATTTTGTTCCCCACTATGCCCTCAGCACCCGGGACATGGCCTTGCTCAGAGTAGGCGCTATGTAAAGATTTGTTGACCGATGACTAAATGAACTTAGCCAGAAGTCTTTTCGCATCTAGGTGAGCGTGCACGTAAATACTGCATGCAAACCGCCCGATGGAGTAAGCACTGTTGATGAACAGTTCACCGTCGGCCCGCAGTCCCGCTCCCGCCCGACTGCACGCACGCACCTGGCTTGTCGCTTCTGCTCTTCGGCCAGCTGCTGCACCCGCAGCGATTCCTGCATGACCGCCAGGCTCGGGTACCATTCTCGCTCCTCAGCCTCCAGCTCGAGCAGCTGTTCCCGCGACGGCCACAGAGAACCGGGGTCAACACCGGAGGCGGCGCCATGCCGCGCGAACTGCTTAGCTGCGTAGCGCGGCCCCAGCTGCCAGCGCGGGGTCAGTGGGTCATCCGGGTCGGGCCACCAGGGCTCCCGTGAGCGGCGCGGAGGCGGCGGCGCTCGGTAGCCGCGGGAGCCCGGGCCCAGGGTGGTCACCCACCCGAGCAGGCTGCGAGTCTGCCGCACGGGCGCAGCCATCTTGGCCGTGCGAGGTCCTCGCGAGCAGGCCGGGCTGGCCAAGGCGCTGCCTGCGCGTGAGGTCCGCTGGGGGCCGGGAGGAGGCATTCCCTGGCCGCCTCAGTTCTGCGCAGGGAGAAGAGGGGGTAGTCTTATTTTTTACACATCTTCAAGTATAATTATAAAATTTCCTGTAGCAGTTAATTTATTAAAATCGTATTTAAATTTTTCTTAGTTTTTTGTTCATATTTAAAATTTAATTTTATGTTAAAAATAGCATTTATTTTAAATATTAACATTTAAATGTTTTAAATTTAAACGATCATTTAAATATTTATTTAAAACACTGAAATATTTTCGTTTTAAGTTAAATCTACGTATTATTTTATATTTTAACTTTTAAATCTATGCAACATATTTAATTTTTTTGAATCCAGGCAAGAATATTGGAGTGGATTGCCATTTCCCCCTCCAGGGGATGGATCTTCCTGACCAGGGATCGAACCAGTGTCTTCTACGTCTCATGCGTTACAGGAGGATTCTTTACCCGCTGAACCAAGGGGAAAGCAACCCGTGGCTATTTTCTAGGGCCATGGGCTTCTGTAGTTGCCGCACGCTGGCTCGGTACTTGTGGCACAGGGATTCAGTTGCCCTTCAGCGTGTGGAATCTTCGGGACCAGGGAACAAACCGTGTCCCATGTCGGCAGACGATTTCTTAAACACAGCACCACTACTGAAGTCCTAAATATTTAAATTTTATATAAATACTTATTTAAACATTGTTCATGGGAGAAGGCAATGGCACCCCACTCCAGTACTGTTGCCCGGAAAATCCCATGGATGGAGGAGCCTGGTAGGCTGCAGTCCATGGGGTCGCACAGAGTAGGACACGACTGAAGCGACTTGGCAGCAAACATTGTTCATAACATTAACTATTCATATTATGCTTTTTCATTTGATTTTAATATATTTATTTAAATTTTAATTTTGAATAATTACTTAAAACTTTCCTTAACATTTATTTAAATGTTTACATTTTGTGGGCCTTCCCTGGTGGCTCAGATGGTAAACAATCTGCCTGCAATGCAGGAGACCTGGGTTTGATCCCTGGGTGGGGAAGATACCCTGGAGAGGAGAATGGCTACCCATTCTAGTATTATTCTTGCCTGGAGAATTCCATGGACAGAGGAGCCTGGTGGGCTACAGTCTATGGAGTTGCAAAGAGTTGGACATGACTGAGGGGCTAACACTAACAATTCTGTCTATAACACTTGAATTTGAATGTCAATATTATTTATGATATTTATATAGAAATTTTACTTTACATCATATTGTAAATAGTTACTATATGCCTTTTAAGTTTTTGTATGTTAAAATGTTTAAAACATTCAATCCTGGTGTAGAAACTAAATACTATTTTTGAAAAAGGATTTCCACCTTAAAAAGGAAGGAAATTCTGACCCATGGTACAGCATGGATGAAATTGAAAGCCATTATAGTGAGTGAAATAAGGCAGTCAGAAAAGGACATAAGTTATATGATTTCACTTACACGAGGTCCCTAAAGGAGTCAGATTCATAGAGTCAGCAAGTCGGAGCTTGCCTGGGAGGGGCAGGGGACTGGGGAATGGGAGTTACTGCTCAATAGGTACAGTGGATATATATTGTATTGAGTATAGGTGCTCAATAGGTATAGAATTTCTGTTTGGGATGATGAGAAAGTTCTGGAGATGGGTGGTGATGGTGGTTTCACGACGTTGTGAATGTGCTTAATGCCACTGAGCAGTACACTTGAAAATGGTTACAATGTAAATTTTATGTATATTTTAGTATTTTAAAAAATGCCATTTGCCCAGTGAGCCAGGGAGCCTGGACAAGAAAGTTCATAGTTCATATCAGTACTATCTATTTCATACATATTAATCTCAAGCTGAAAACAGTTCGCACCTGAGTCCGTCTGCAGTCGAGTGGATCCCTGAATGTTGATGTTTCAGCCAACAGAATACCACAAGCATTCACAGCTGCTCACTGCCTTGTGGATGATTCTCATCAACATCTTATGCACCAAAGGAAGTGGGACCCAAATGATTCTTTTCCAGAAAGGAATGTTTTTGGTCATGGAAGGGCTTCCCTGGTGGCTCAGTGGTAAAGAATTCACCTGGCAAGGCAGGAGACTCAGGTTCAATCCCTGGGTCAGGAAGCTCCCCGGGAGGAGGAACTGGCAACCCACTCCAGTATTCTTGCCTGGAGAACCCCATGGACAGAGGGGCCTGGCAGGCTACAGTCCAAGGGCTCTTTTAGTCTGACATGACTTAGCAACTCAACAACAGAAACAAAGTTTACACAAATTGTCCTTTTCATATAAAGTTGAAAAATCTTAGTGTTATTATGGATGCAGTCTTTAAGAGGTAAAAGATAAAGAAAAGCCAAACAGTGACCATTCTGGAAGTCAGGATGGTACACCTCTGGTGGGGATAAGGAGGCAGCTGGGTGGTGGTCATGTGGCAGATGTGGGAGGGGTTTGCTTTGTAGCAGATTACTGAGCTGGGCATTCCCATTCTGTTAGCTTTTCTCTAAGTGGACTGTATTCAGTGTTATTTCTTGATCTAGGCTTTAGTGATGCCTGAGTTATAATTATTCTTTCAGTTGGATATAATTGTATATGTGTGGGTTGCACACTTTCCTGTAGCTTTATTATATTTTGCAATTTAGAAAAATGAAAATACACGCAACAAAAAGGATTTCAGCGAGAAGTCCTACTCCCACCTGTCTCTCATCCTCTGCTTCCTTGGAGCCCCTCCTCCATCACTTGTTTTAGTTTCTTATGTATCCTACCGTTGGTTTATACATTCTTTTTTTGAATTTTTATTGAATTTGTTAACAATATTGCTTCTTTCTGTATTTTTGTTTTTTGGCCCCCAAGGCATGTGGGATCTTAACCCCCTGACTGATGAGGGATCAAACCCACAACGCCTGCATTGGAAGGCAAGGTCTTAACCACTGGACCACCAGGGAGGTCCCTATAGTGTCTTATTTACAGTGCTAATGGATTATTTATTTCACAAGGACAGAAGACCACAGTCATTGTGTCATCACCCAGGTTTAACAAATACTCATGCTTTGGCTCCCTTGCTTCAGGGGGTGTGTGTGTGTGTGTTTAATTTCTTTAAATAAAACGAGCCCTATTACAAAAGTTTCTAGTGACAGTAAGGCCTCTGCCTACAGATGCCAGTCTTCCCTCCACCCTTTACCCCCTGCACCCATCACCCTACTCAGGACTAACAGTTACTTTGAAATCAGCTTTTTCTTCCAAGACCAGTCTTTATGCATTCATTACTTATCTAGAGTGTGAGAACAATATTAATGCATTAATATATTTTAAAGTTTGCATAAATGGTATCCTGAATATATTAGTTTGCAACTTTTTTCCCTCAGCCTCTTGGTTTCCAGATATCTCCAAGTGGATTCAGGTAGATTTCTACAGTGTAGCTGTGCTTTTCTGGAGAAGGCAATGGCACCCCACTCCAGTACTCTTCTTGCCTGTAAAAACCCCATGGATGGAGGAGCCTGGTAGGCTGCAGTCCATGGGGTCTCTACGAGTTGGACACGACTGAGCGACTTCACTTACACGCATTGGAGAAGGAAATGGCAACCCACTCCAGTGTTCTTGCCTGGAGAATCCCAGGGATGGGGGAGCCTGGTGGGCTGCCATCTATGGAATCGCACAGAGTTGGACACGACTGAAACGACTTAGCAGCAGCAGCAGCAGCTGTGTTTTTCACAGTGTAGGTCACAGGGCCCATTATTGATTCAGGAAGTCAGGGAACTGGGTTCCAACCAGCATTTATCTCTAGGTTTACAGTTAAGGGAAGAATGATTCATAGAAAACTTCTTTTAATTTTTAAAAATTATTTATTTTTTAAAATGATGTAACACACATAAAACTTACTGTTGTAACTTTTTTTGGCTATGCTGCTTTGCTGCTGCTTGAGGGCTTTCTCTAGTTGTGGCTAGCTGGGGCTGCTCTCTAGCTGTGGTGCTTGGGCTTCTCATTGTGGTGGCTTCTCTTGTTGCAGAGCACCAGTTCTAGGGCACGTGGGCTCAGTAGCTGTAGCACAAGGGCTTGGTTGCCTTACGGCGTGTGGAATCTTCCCAGACTAGGCATTGAACCTGTGTCCCCTGCATTGGCAGGTGGACTCTTAACCATTGGATCATTAAGGAAATTCTCGTAACCATTTTAAGGTCCACTACTATTCAGTGGCATTAAGCACATTCACACTGTTGTACAACCATTACCACCATCCATTTCCAGGAATTTGTCATCTTGTAAAACTGAAACTCTTTCCCCATTAAGCAACTAACTCTCCATTCTCCACTTCCCTCAGCTCCTGGTAATCCCCATTCTAATTTCTGTCTCTGTGAATGTGACTACTCTTGGGACTTCATGTAAGTGGAATCATACGGTATTTGTCCTTTTGTGACTGGCTTATTTCACTGAGCATAATGTCCTCAAGGGTCAGAATTTACTTCTTTTTTAAGGCTGAGTAATATTTCATTGCAGATATTCACCACTGTGTGTTTTTCTGTTTATCCACTGACGGGCATTTGGGCTGCTTCTACCTTTTGGCTATTGTGAATAATGCTCCTGTGGACATGGGTAAAATAGCAGCTATTATTAATGAAAAATACAGAATATTAAAATGTCAGGTTGTATCACATGTACTAACGGTAAGTATTATTTGGTAAAACATTTATTTCTGTCACATATGCATGTATGTATGTATACTGGTGATGCAGTTGTCATCAATGGTAACATACCTTCCCGAAACAACTATTTTGTTATGCTTATTGATTGTGTAGATCAGGAGTTTGCCCGGCCCTAGTGGGGATGGTTGTCTCTGTTCCATGCTGTCTGCAGCCCCCAGTGGGAATAACTGAAAGTTGAGTGACTTAACACTTGGCAGCTAGGATCATCAGACAGCATCTTTATTCATTCATGACTTACAGTGGCTTCTGGCTGGATATTCAGCTAAGGTATTGGCTGGAACAGCCACCAGTGGTCTCTCTGTTGGTCCCACCAGTCACCAACATTATCTAGGTTCAAGGGTAGGGGTCAGAGACCTCTTCACTCAAAGGAGTCTCAGGGTCACATTGTCACAATTGCATACAAAGGATTGTATGTAGAACATGTAGGATAGGATTATATTTTTTCAAGTATTTATTTATTTATAGTATTTGGCTGCATCTGGCCTTCATTGTACCGTGTGGGATATTCATTGTGTCATTCAGCGTTGTCCATTGTGGCACTCAAACTCAGAAGTTGTGGTCCTCAGGCTTAGTTGGTTCATGGCATATGGGATCTTACTGCCCTGATCAGGGATCACATTCCCTGCATTGCAAGGCGGATTCTTAACCACTGGGCTACCAGGGAAGTCCCAGGGCATATTATTGAGGCCTTTTTGGAAACTACAGTCTGCTACCTCTAGTTCATAATATAAAATGTATTTCTTACTGTGTTTAGTGATTTTTTAAAAAATTGGAAAAAAAAAAGTCTGCTCAGGAACTTCCCCGGTGGCCCAGTGATTAGGAAGTCCTATGCTTTCACTGCAGGATGCACAAGTTCAGTCCCTGGCCAGGGAACTAAGAATGCATGCCACAGGGAGAAAATAATCTAAAAAATGAAATAAAGTACCTGTTTGATATTGTCCATAGTATGAATAAACTATCATTATTCTGTCATGCTGTTGTGATGGACATTTGTTTCCAATTTTTCTTGACTGGCGAAATGGTGCTTCAGTAAACTGCCCTTACTGTGTCCCCATGTACACCCCCAAACTTTCTTTGAGGTGCTCAAACAAGTCTGTCCCCAAGGTTTGCTGAGGGACAGATAACCAGCGTGGCTGAAGTCCTGTGAATGAAGTGGATTGAAGGAGGAAGTGAAGTGAATAGTGTTAGGTAGTGGCCAGCCATGCAGGAAATATAAGCCAGGGCAAGAGTTTCTGGTTTTATTCCAAGGACAATGGGGAGCCATGGGAGGTCTCTGAGCAGAGCAGTAATGAATATGACTTATGATTCTCCTCTGGCTTCTGAAGAGAAAAAACATTGATGGAGCAAAATGTAGAGAAGCAGGAAGACCCATTCGGAGGTAGAAGGGGCATTAGGAGGTAGAAGTACCCATTGGGGTACCAGGGTGGCCTCTGACCTGCACTGGCCTCAGGGCATTTGCATTACTTTTCCTGCTGCCAAGCTTAGAACTGTCTCCCAGGATCTATACCTGGTGGACTCTTTTTTTTTTTTTCTTCTGTTTTTCTGGCCATGCCTCGAGGCATGCAGGATCTTAGTTCCCTGATGATTGAACCTGAGTCCCCTGCAGGGGAAGTGTGGTGTCTTAACCACTGGACCACCAGGGAAGTCCCATGGTGTGTGTGTGTTAGTCGCTCAGTCATATCTGACTCTTTGAGACCGCATGGACTGTAGCCCGCCAGCCTCCTTTCTCCATGAAATTCTCCATGCAAGAATACTGGAGTGGGTTGCCATTTCCTTCTCCAGGAAATCTTCCCAACCCAGGGATCAAACCTGGGTCTCCTGCATTGCAGGCAAATACTTTACCATCTGAGCTACTAGGGAAGCCCCCATGGTAGGCTATTCCTTGTCATTCAGGTTTGACTCAGCGGACACCTCCCTGGCTTCTTGGAACTTTGTTCATGCTAAGTCACTTGTATCTGGCTCTCTGACCCCATGGACTGCCTGCCAGGTTCCTGTGTCCATGGAATTTTCCAGGCAAGAATAGTGGAGTGGGTAGCCATTTCCTCCTCCAGGAGATCTTCCCAACCCAAGGATGGAACCCGTGTCTCCTGCATTGGCAGGTGGGTTCTTTACCACTAGCGCTGCCTGGGAAGCCCTTGGAACTTTGAAGACACACAAAATGAAGTCCCTGACCTCAAACACCTTTAAAGAGTCGGTCCCTGACCTCAAACACCTCAGTCTTGTGGGTGAGACATACAAATAATTACAGTGGAGATGAAGCAGGAAGAAAGTACCTGGAATGGGGCTGATAGGCAGACAGATGTGGATTTCTGAGCTGATTTGCTACCAGACTAGGAAATTTGGGGACCAGGGGCTTCCCAGGTGGTGCTAGTGGTAAAGAATCTATCTGCCAATGCAGGAGATGCAAGAGACACGGGAGTTGATCCCTAGTTTGGGAAGATCCCCTGAAGTAGGAAATGGCAACCCACTCCAGTATCCTTGCCTGGAAAATTCCAAGGACAGAGGAGCCTGGCAGGCTACAGTCCATGGGGTCTCAAAGAGTCAGACACGACTGAGCAGACACATGCATGCTGAGTTGTAAGCTGGGAATCCAATGTAGTGATTGATTTGCAGCACAGTCTGGACAAGTGTCTCTAACGTGCAGCCAGGAACTTGAACCATGATAAGGAGCAAACTTGCAGATAGAGTAAGTGCAAAAAGCCAGGTGCAGAAGAACCACTTTTGAGAATATTGTTTGCAAGATGGTTTGTGACGGTTAAA
This sequence comes from Bos indicus, assembly GCF_029378745.1. Classification (NCBI taxonomy): domain Eukaryota; kingdom Metazoa; phylum Chordata; class Mammalia; order Artiodactyla; family Bovidae; genus Bos; species Bos indicus. The sequence goes on along the minus strand of NC_091766.1, from coordinate 12,342,207 downwards.
AAAATGGATAATGGAGAAAAAAATTGGGGAGTAGGTATGTGCAGTGAAATACTCTTAAGCAGTGAAAATGAAGGAACATGAAGGGGAGGACAGATGAAGGTTAAAAGGATACATTAAGATACCATATGTATTGTTTTATACAAAACGATCTTTTGTATCTTTTCTGAATGGACGGGTACATAGTAAAACTGTGACTACCAGTCTCCAGGATTAAAATTGGCAAATTCAAGGTTTAAGGACAAGTATAAAGCCAGTTTCTCTCATATTTGTAACCTTTTATTTCTCAATTGGGGTAATGAGTTGTTGTTCAGTCACTAAGTCACTGTTTGTGACTCCATGAACTGCAGCATGCCAGCTTTCCCTGTCCTTCACTATCTCCTGGAGTTTGCTCAAATTCATGTTCATTGAGTTGGTGATGCCATCCAACCATCTTATCCTCTGTCTCCCCCTTCTCCTCCTGCCTTCAACCTTCCCCAACATCAGGATCTTTTCCAATAAGTGAGCTCTTCAAAACAGGTGGCCAAAGTATTGGAGCTTCAGCTTCAGCATCAGTCCTGAATATTCAGGGTTGATTTCCTTTACGACTGACTGGTTTGATCTGCTTTCTGTCCAAGGGACTCTCAAGAGTCTTCCCCAGCACCACAGTTTGCAAGCATCAATTCTTTGGTGCTCAGTCTTCTTTACGGTCCAGCTCACATCCATCCATGACTACTGGAGAAACCATAGCCCAGACTACACGGATCTTTGTCAGCAAGGTGATGTGTCTGCTTTTTAATATGCTGTCTAGGTTTGTCATAGCTTTTCTTCCAAGAAGCAAGTGTTTTTTAATTTTGTGGCTGTAGTCACCATCTGCAGTGCTTTTGGAGCCCAAGAAAATAAAATCTGTCATTGTTTCCACTTTTCCCCCATCTATTTGCAATGAAGTGATGGGACTGAATGCCATGATCTTAGTTTTTTGAATGTTGAGTTTTAAGCCAGCTTTTTCACTCTTCTCTTTCACCCTCATCAAGAGGCTCTTTAGTTCCTCTTCAGTTTCTGCCACTAGGGTGTCATCTGCATATCTGAGGTTATTGATACTTCTCCCAACAATCTTGATTCCAGGTTGTGAGTCATCCAGCCCAGCATTTTGCATTTTGCATGATGTACTCTGCATATAAGTTAAATAAGCAGGGTGACAATATACAGCCTTGACATATTCCTTTCCCAATTTTGAGCTAGTCAGTTGTTCCGTGTAAGGTTCTGACTGTTGCTTCTTGACCTGCATACAGATTTCTCAGGAGATAGGTAAGGTCGTCTGGTATTCCCATCTCTTTAAGAATTTTCCAGTTTTGTTGTGATCCACACAGTCAAAGGTTAGTGTAGTGAATGAGGCAGAAATAGATTTTTAAAGAAAATTCCCTAGCTTTTTCTATGATCCAACGAATGAGTACAGGGTAATGAGTACAGTGGTGGTGTATTTTTATCTTTCTCTCCCCTCCCCCCATATATAATGTATTTACTTGACTATGCTGGATCTTCCTTGAGGCATGAGGGATTTTTCAGTAGCGGCTGCTGGGATTTAGTTCCCTGATCAGGGATCGAACTCAGCCCCCCTGTACTGGAAACTAGGAGTCTTAGCCACTGGACCACCAATTGTTGTTTTTTAGTCGATAAGTCACGTCTGACTCTTTGTGACCCCATGGACTGTAACCCAGCAAGGCACCTCTGTCCATGGGATTTCCCAGGCAAGAGTACTGGAGTAGGTGGCCATTTCCTTCTCCAGGGGATTTTCCCAACCCAGGGCCTGAGCCGAAGTCTCCTGCATTGACAGGTAGGTTGTTTACCGCGGAGCCACTAGGGAAACCCCTGGACTACCAGGGGCATCCCTATATATTCTATTTGTATATACCTATATTATATGCATATTACCATATATTTATCTATATCTATAATGTGTTTTATCTATTTTTATCTATACTTGTTTGAATGCCCAAAATATCAATACTTCACTTAAAAAACAAGGGGGCAGGACTACCTGGCTGTCCAGTGGTTAAGACTCTGAGCTTCCACTGCAGGGACACGGGGTCAATCCCTGGCTGGGGAGCTGAGATTACTCATGGGGCACTGTGCAACCAGGAAAAAAAAAAGCAAAGCAAAACAAAAACACAGGGGGCAGAACAAAGGTATTCATTGTTTTCGGGTATGTATTTCTCTATCTTTGTCTTTGCATTTTTTTGTATTGAATTTTTAAACTCTAAAATGAAGCCCCCCATCTCATCATGCCTATTTACATGCCCCTCCCCAACAGGAAAATCCTGCTGCTCTTTTCACTGTGCAAATATCTGTAAATTAATGTCCTTCCCCAAAAGGTCAGCACCTTGTGAAATTTTCTTAACTTCATATATTTTTTTTAATGCTCTCTTTCCATGTTGAAACTTTGAAGAGTGTTGCAGCCCTGTATAGCTGTGTGGGATTATGGGATTATGCCTGGTGAGTCTGCTGCTGCTGCTAAATTGCTTCAGTCGTGTCCGACTCTGTGTGACCACATAGACGGCCTCCTACCAGGCTCCTCTGTCCCTGGGATTCTCCAGGCAAGAACACTGGAGTGGGTTGCCATTTCCTTCTCCAATGCATGAAAGTGAAAAGTGAAAGTAAAGTCTCTCAGTCGCGTCCGACTCTTAGCGACCTCATGGACTGCAGCCTACCAGGCTCCTCTGTCCATGGGATTTTCCAGGCAAGAGTTCTGGAGTGGGGTGCCATCGCCTTTTTCTGGCCTGGTGAGTCTAGAGAATAGTAAAGAGGTCCGGAGTGCCGTAAACAATCCACCTGCACTGCAGCAGACTCCAGAGACAAGATTCTGTTCCTAGGTCGGGAAGATCCCCTGGAGGAGGGCATGGCAACCCACTCCAGTATCCTTGCCTGGAGAGTCCCATGGACAAAAGAGCCTGGCAGGTTGCAAAGAGGAGTCCATGGGGTTGCAAAGAGTCAGACATGATTGAGCGACTGAGCACAGCACCGCGTGACTGGAGGCAGTGAGGAAACGGGGGAGAGAGTGTGGAGAGATGAGTGTGGGGGATGGGGTGAGGGTAAGGGATGGGGGGTGGGGAGGGGGGTTGCGGGTGTGTGGGGAGGTGATGGGAGCAGATAGGGCGAGGTCTGGAGGGCTGCAGGGAGAATTCTTTGCTGTTCCTGAGTGAGATGGGATCCCTGAACGAGGAGGAGCAGAGGAAGGGCGTGCCCCGCCTCAAGTCCTCACAGGCACTCTCTGGGGGCTGCACGGGGAACAGATTTTGGGGAGGAAGGAGGCAGGAGCTGGGGTCCCAGGGCGGAGGGGGCTCAAGTTCAGGTGGGAGATGATGGAGACCATGTCCAGGTGCGAGACAGAGGAGGCAGTGAGAAGTGGGCGAATTCTGGACATATTCTGAAGTGGATGGGACCTGCCGTCATACCAAACTGGGGAAGGGGTGGAGTCAGAGAGAGGTTAAAGATGCTCCCAAGTTTGGAGCCTTAGTATCTGGCAGGTTGGAGCTGCCATCAGCTCGGTCTAGAGGACAGCGGAAGGGAAGATCGCAGAGGGGGGCACGTTCAGGGAATCGGATGTAGAAGGGTGAGTGGGAGGTACCCGTGCACCTTCACGTGGGGAGCTATGAGGCTGGTGTCCATTGCACGGACGGCATACAATGCCGAGAGTTACCGCCAGAGGGCAAGCGCACCCCATCACAGTCGCGGGGAGGCGCGGGGAGGACCGGCTCGGCCGCTTCCCATAGCCCCCTGGCTGCAACTCCTCACCTGGGTGCGAGACGGGGACCTCGCAGATGCCAGGGCCAGGCGACCCCGAGGTCCCAAAGACTAACACGACGCGGCCGACCGTTTATCTGCCTCGAGCACTCCAACCACCATTCCCCACTGTGCCGTTCCCACCTAGCGTCTCTGCAAAAATCCACCTCCACAGGGGGACCTTCCCTGGCCACCCTGGGGGCCCCGACCCCTCGAAGGCACATTCCATTTTAGTCTCTTCCTAACAGTTAAGGGTCTTCCCTTGGGGCTCAGCTGGTAAAATCCGCCTGCAATGTGGGAGACCTGGGTTCGATCCCTGGGTTGGGAAGATCCCCTGGAGAAGGGAACAGCTACCCACTCCAGTATTTTGGCCTGGAGAATTCCATGGACTGTTACAGTCATTCAGGACTGAGCAACTTTCACTTTCAACAGTTAAGACTCTGAAATCATCTTATAAATTATCTTATAAATCATTTTATAAATCATCTTATAAATTATCCTGTGTTGCCTGTTTTCTGCAGTTCAATTTAAAGTCTGTGCCAGGAACTTCCCTGGTGGTCCAGTGATTAAGTTTCTGAGCTCCCAGTGCAGAGGGCCTGAGTTTGATCCCTTGTCAGGGAACTAGATCCCAAATGCTGCAACTAGAACCTGGTGCAGCCAAATAAATAAATGTTAAAAAAAAAAAAAAAAAAAAAAGCCTGTGCCAGTGAAGACCCATTTTCTGTGGTGTCCATCTGTAACCCCAGGGCCTAGAATCATTCCTGGCTTCTAATTTGTGCTAAAGGGAAAAAAAAAACAAAACGAACCAACAACGCGTTCATCATAGCTTACTCATAGTGCTACCGTGTACCAACCTCTGCTTGAAGCTCCTTACATAAATTATCTCCTGCCTTCAGAACAAGCCTGCTAAGTAGAGATTGACTTTTTCTTTTGTCTTGTGTTTTGGCCACACCACCCAGCTTGCAGGATCTTAGTTCCCCAAAAAGGATTTGAACCCCCGCCATGGTAGTGAGAACACAAGAGTCCTAACCTCTGGACTTCCAGGGAATTCCCCAGGTAGGGACTGTTGTTATCCCCATATTACAGAAGAGGAAACTGAGGCCCAGAGAGATTCAGGGACTTGAGATTGCACAGTCAGAAGTTTCAATGTCAAGAGTGAAGTCCAAGTTCTTCCTTGGTGGCCCAGTGGTAAAGAATCTGCCGATGTAGGAGACACGGGTTTGGTCCCTGATCTTGGAAGATCCCACATGTCTCAGAGCAACTAAGCCCATGTGCCACCACTACTGAGCCTGTGTTCCAGAGCCCATGCTCCGCAACAAGAGAAGCCACGGCGAAGAGAAGCCTGTGCACCGCAACTAGAGCCACCCCTGCTCCCCACAGCTAGAGAAAAGCCTGCACAGCAACAAAGACCCAGCACAGCCAAAAATAAATTTTTTTTAAGTTAAAAAAACTAAAAAGCTTAAAAAAAACCAACACAGTGGTACTACCAAGAGTGTGTTCCATGGTCTAGCTCAGCACAGGTAGGAGATAGCAAACCACTTTACTGGTCATCCGTCTGCTTAGATTCAGTACATTGTCTCTTTTTTTTTCTTTTTATTTATTAAAAAAAATTTTTTTAACACCAAAAACATTTTGTCTTGGGGTACAGCCAATTAACAATGTTAGGCACGTTGTGTTTGGTACAGTGTTTGATAGAATATCACTGACCAGAAAACATGGATGTCACATCTCTAGAAAGAAAACCTGTAGTTGTTCAGTTCCCAATATGTACCTTAGTTTTTTGTTTGTTTTTATTTTTCGAGTAAAACTAAGAATCTCGACCAACTTTTCACTCGGCTGTTCTGGTTTTAAAGGATGAGCTACAGCTGTGTGTTTTTCTATACCAACATAGCACTTATTAAATGCTTTTGTACCATGAGTAAAATTTGAGGTGTTTTGCAAAAAAAGAAGTGAAGCCCAAGAAGCCCAACTGCAAAGTCTGAGTTTGCTAAAGGATGAATGGGGCCCCAATGGTAAAAGGGCCCCTTAGGGAGTTCAGCATTGTGTCTTGAACCCCTGTTTCTACACCGACCCTTCTTGGTCTGCACAGCCTACACACTCACAGCCCAGTCCCCAGATACCCTGCCAGGCTAGGGGGAGGCGTGAGAACCCAGCAGGTAGGGGTTTTACTCTTCTCCCCATTGTAGGTTTGTAGAGGTGCCTCCTAGGCTGCCCAGCTCAGGGGCAAATTATTCAAAGTGGATCTGGAAGGAGTCTCCTGGTGGTTTGGTGGTTAGGACTTGGTGCTTTCACTGCTGTGCCTGTTTGATCCCTGCAGATCAAACTCAGGTTTGATCACAGATCCTTGCACAGATCCTGCAAGTCTTGAAAAACAGCCAGAAAAAGGAAAAAGTGGATCTGGAGACCCCAGATTCCAATTACCAGACAGCAGGGATGGCTGCCTAAGGCCCTGAACCCGGTCCCAGACTGACCAACAGACAGATAGACCCATGATCCTCAGCCAGCTCAGCGGGGCCTGGCTGCCCATAAGTTTGGGGAAGCCTGGACCCCAAGATCTTCCAGCTCAGTCCAGGGCTGCTGCCAATCAGACCGGGTCTCTGGGTCAAGGGGCCTCAGCCTTCCCAGTGCCCCCCTTTGCCCTTGGCAGCCAGAAGACCTTCTTGGACTGCACCTAACTGGGTAACTAGGGATAGGCAGGCTGCAGCATGGGCAGGATGTGGATGCCACTGTGTCTTCTTCTCCACTGGATCCACGGGAAGTGGCCTCAGAGCTATGCAAGGCTTGGCCCCTCACGCAAGGAAGTATACAGGTAGGAGGAGGAGAGGGCTGGGTCTCAGTCCTGATAGAGCACAGCCTGTGGCACCAGACAGATTAGGGTCAGCCTTGCATGCTTCAGCTGAATGTCTCTAATCTTTAGTTTTCTCTCCCACCCAGGCCAGTGCAATTGCCACCATCTTGGCCCCAGCTTCTGCTTATGGCCAGCCTGTCCCCTGAGTCTGTTTTTCCATCTCGTGGCCAGAGGGCATGAAGGATTTTTTTAGTTGTGGCATGTGGGGTCTAGTTCTCTGACCAGGGATCAATCCCAGGCCCCCCTGCATTGGCAGCATGGAGTCTTAGCCACTGAACCATCACGGAAGTCCTGCCTTAATCACTTCTGTAGCCCGATCCCTGCTGTAGCACAGCAGAGCCAGGCACACAATGTTTGTTGAAGAAATGAGTAAGTAATAGTAGTACTTGCCTTCTAAGGGCTATTGCACAGCCTGAACGAGAGGGGGACAGGGAGCACTGTCATCTGCATTCAGTTGGTGCTCCATAAAGATTCTGGTAATTCCTACCAAGTGTCGTTTATGGTCCAAGCTTTGAAGCTAGGCATACTTCAGCTTAACTTCTGCCTTAGCTGCTGATTTCTGTGTGACCCGGAGCAAGTGGCTTCCCTTTGTGCCTCAATTCCCACCTTTGCAAAAGACAGTTAATGATAATTGAGAACTGAGACTTCTTTGGTGGTCCAGTGGCTAGGACTCTGCACTCCCAGTGCAGAGGGCCCAGGTTTGATCCCTGGTCAGGGAACTAGATCCCACATACCACAACTAAGAGTTTGTGGGCTGCAACTAAAAAAAGATCCTACATTCCGCAGTGAAGATCTGGCCCAGCCAAATAAATAAATATTTAAAAAAAGATAGTTGAGAACTCATGCAAACTGTCTGGAACCATGCCTGGTGGTGGTTTAGTCGTTAAGTGATGCCCAACTCTTGCAACCCTACGGACTGTATGTAGCCTGCCAGGCTTCTGTCTAGGCAATGGGATTTTCCAGGCAAGAATACTGGAGTGGGTTGCCATTTCCTTCTTTAGTTTGGGGGCACCATGCCTACCAGCGTGTCAGTTCCCAAGACCCTTTGGCTTGCTATCCATTCAGCAAAACTTCACTGAATCCAGGCAACTCAGTGGTGATCCCCCAGCTCTGGACCAGCCACCTCCATTGTCCCATCTGGCACCCAGTGGAGGGGACTCTTGGCCTGGGATCCAGCTGTGTACCCTCTTCCAGAGCTGCTGCTCTCCCAAGGGGCACACAAGGATGCTCTAAGGGCTAGCAGGCCCCTCAGCAGCTATGTAGACTCTGGCAAGTAAAGCAGTCCCCTCAGCAGCTGTATAGACTCAGGCAAGCAAGGGACTTCTTTGAGCCTCAGTGTCCTCATCTGTAAACAGGGATAATAATGCTTCCAGCCTCGCAGCATGGTGGGAAGGAGTGAGTTCCTTGAAGGTGAGTAGCATGGGCTGGGCAGAGTGTTAGGGTTTGGTGTTTGATTTTGTTACGATGCACTGCCTGGGGCTATAGATGTAAACAAGAGGGAGAGACTCCCTGTCTTCAGGGAGTAGATATGCTGGGAGAGAGAGGAACATTAGCAATCCCCTAAAGAGACATAACAATAAATCTTTAGGAAAGAGATGAGAGTGCTGAGAGAGAGACCACCAGGAGGGTGAATTTGTCTTGGATGTGCTTCTAAAGGGGGAAGGGTGGGTTGCAATGAGCTCTGGGAGGATGGATGGGAGACAGATCCAGGTGGAGATCGTGGTAGAGGCAATGGTTTGGAGGCAGGCCTAAGTTTGGTGTGGGGTTGCCAGGTGGTGCTTGTAAAGAATCTGCCTGCCAAGATGTAAGAGTCAGGTTTGGTCCCTGGGTTGGGAAGGTCCCCTGGAGGAGGGCATGGCAACCCATTCCAGTATTCTTGCCTGGAGAATCCTATGAACAGAGAAACCCGGTGGGCTGCAGTCCGTAGGGCCACAAAGAGTTGGACATGACTGAAGCAACGTAGCACGCACACATGCACAAGTTAGGTGCACTGAAAGAACAGCAAGGAACAGAACTACCGTGCAATCCAGCGGTCCCACACCTGGGGCTAGACCCAAACCAAACTGTAATTCAAAAAGATAGGTGCACCCCTATGCCCATGGCAGCACCATTCACAATAGCCAAGACCTGGAAACAGCCTAAGTGTCCATCAACAGATAAGCGGATAAAGAAGATGTGGTACATCTATACAATGGAGTATTGCTCAGCTGTAAAAAGGAATGAAATAACGCAATTGGCAGCAACATGGATGCAGCTAGAGATTATCATTCTAAGTGAGTGAAGTCAGAAAGAGAAAGCGTGGAATCTAAAATACAGCACAAATGAACCTACCTACAAAACAGAAACAGAGTCACAGGCACAGAGAACCAAACTGGGCTGCCAGTGGGGAAAGGGGTTGGGGAGGGGCAGAGTGGGAGTTTGGGATTACTAGATGCAAACTATTACATTTAGAATGGATAGACAACAAGGTCCTACTGTAGAGCACAGGGAACTGTATCCAATCTCCTGGGATAAACCATAAAAGAAAAGAACATTAAAAAGAGTGTATATATATGTATAACTGAGTCACTTTGCTGTACAGCAGAAATTAGCACAACACTGTAAATCAACTCTACTTCAATGAGGGGCTTCCCGGGTGGCACCAGTGCTTAAGAACCTGCCTGCAACACAGGAGACAGAGAGACTTGGGTTTGATCTCTGGGTCAGGAAGATCTCCTGGAGGACTGCGTGGCAACCCACTCCAGTATTCTTGCCTGGAGAATCCCATGAACAAAGGAGCCTGGCAGGCTACAGTCTGTGGGGCTGCAAACAGTCAGACACAACTGAAGGGACTGAGCACACACATACACATACTTCAGTTAAAATAACAGAAAAGAGGGGATTCCCTGGTGGTCCAGTGGCTGAGACTCTGTGCTCCCAGTGCAGGGGGCCCAGGTTTGATCCCTGGTCAGGGGACTGCTGCTGCTGCTGCTAAGTCGCTTCAGTCGTGTCCGACTGTGCGACCCCATAGACGGCAGCCCACCAGGCTCCCCCATCCCTGGGATTCTCCAGGCAAGAACACTGGAGTGGGTTGCCGTTTCCTCCTCCAATGCATGAAGGTGAAAAGTGAAAAGTGAAAATGAAGTCCCTCAGTCGTGTCCAACTCTGTGCGACCCCATAGACAGCAGCCCACCAGGCTCCTCCGTCCATGGGATTTTCCAGGCAAGAGTACTGGAGTGGGGTGCCATTGCCTTCTCCAGTCAGGGGACTAGATCCTGTTAATACATGCCTGTTAATACATAACAATGAGATCCACATGCTGCAACTAAGATCTGGTGCAGCCAAATAAATAAATATTAAAAAAAAAAAAAAAAAAGAACAGTGAGGAGGCCAGGGTGGCTGGGGCAGAGAGAGCAGGGAAGGGTTGCAGAAATATAGAGGTGGGCAGAGGGGATGGTGGGGTGCAAGGTTTAAGCAGAGAAGGACCATGTTCTGGAAGCAAGTTCTGGATCCACTCAGTTGGAAGGGCTCACAGGAAGAACTAGCATTTTTTTAGTACGGACTATGTACCAGGCAGTGAGCTAAGGGTTTTCTGTTTAATCCACCCCGCCTACCCAAGGATCCTGGAATACCACCCTTCCCATTGTCCCTCACCCCAGAGGTGGCAGCAGCTTCCTACAAGTGCCAGTCCTCAGGCTACCTCATCGTCTCCTGCTTTCGAAAAGCAGCCCTGGTCTGCGTTAATTCTCTGTTTTGAAAGGCCTAGAGCAGTTTTCTTTTTTTTTTTCCCCTGGTTGAACGTTGATGATTTTGCAGGTGAGGAAACTGCAGCCCAGAGAGGCTGAGTAAGTTGCCCCAACTCACACAGCCAGCAGATGCCAGAGTCAGTATTGAACCCAGGCAAGGTAGGATGGAGTCCCTGGCTCCAGACTCCACTGCTCGCTCTCTCTTAAAATTTTATCTATTTGTTTATTATTTAACTTTGGCTATACTGGGTCTTCATTGCTATGCGAGGGCTTTCTCTAGCTGCAGTGAGTGAAGGCTATTCTCTAGTTGTGGTGCGTGGCTTCTCATCACCATGACTTCTCTTGCTGCAGGGCATGGGCTCTAGGCTGTGGGGTTTTAGTAGTTGCGGCACTCGGGGTCAGTAGTTTTGGCATGTGGGCTTAGTTGCCCCTCAGCCTGTGAGATCTTCCCAGACCAGGGAGCAAAGCTGTGTCCCCTGCATTGGCAGGCAGATCCTTAACCACTGGACCACCAGGGAAGTCCAGACTCCACTGCTCTTGACTCATCTCTCTGCTCCCAGCCCCCGGTGCTCTCTGAGCTGGGCTGCGTGGCTGTCCACCTTCGAAATCACCTCTGTTTGGCTAATGTTGCTCCTTCTACATCTCTGCCTTGGAATCTGCCCTGCTTCTTCTCTCCAACAGCTGTGTGCTGCTCGCAAGCACTTGGCACCTGTGGTTCTCTGGTGTTGAGTCGGTAGCCCATCCTCCAGTCAGCAGGGGTGTTGTGCGTGTGTGCTAAGTTGCATCAGTCGTGTCCAACTCTCTGCAGCTCCATGGACGGTAGTCTGCCAGGCTCCTCTGTCCATGGGATTTCCCAGGCAAGAATACTGCAGTGGGTTGCCATTTCTTCCTCCAGGGGATCTTCCCGACATAGGGATCGAACTCTAGTCTCTTATGTCTCTTGCATTGGCAGGCAGGTTCTTTATTACTAGCGACATCTGGGATGAGAAGTGTCAGTGCAGCCCAAAGGCATGAGCTGAGCATCACAGATAGACACACGGATGCACGCACCTTGGAGAGATGCAGGAAGACAGGCTGAGAGAGGCGCTGACCTGGACCATGCACACTGGGTCCAGCAACCAGGGATGCAGGGACAGCCAGTCGGATGTCCAGAGTCCTCCCTGCTCTTGGGGACGCCAGGCCCAGCCCCAGCTGTGGGGGTCAAAGCACACAATTATTGAGCATTTACTGTTTGCCAGGCCCTGCTCTTAAGTATTTGATAGGCACTAACTCGTGGCTCAGATGATAAAGAATCTGCCTGTAATGCGGGAGACCTGGGTCCGATCCTTGGGTCGGGAAGATCCCCTGGAGAAGGGAATGGCTACTCACTCCAGTATTCTTGCCTGGAGAATTCTATGAACAGAGAAGGCTGGCGGGCTACAGTACATGGAGTCGCAAAGAGTTGGACACGACTGAGCAGCTAACATTTTCACTACTTTCACAACTCATGTCATCCTCAGAGTAGCCCCATGATATAGAGGTCAGTAGCATCCTTTCATTTCTTTTTTTTTACTTTTTGGCTATTCCACTCAGCATGTGGGACATTAGTTCTCTGACCAGGTATTGAACTCACCCTCCCTGCAGTGGAAATGCCGTGTCTTAACTGCTGGACCACCAGAGAAGTCCCAGTAGCATCCCATTTTATGGAAAAGGAAACTGAGGCCCCAAGAGACAAAATCACTTCCTCAGAGTCACACAGCAGTATGTGGCAGAGGCAGCATTCAAACCCAAGGCCTGGTGGTTCCTGTTTTAAACCACTGAGCTGGACCTCCTCTCATAGAATGAGTCAAAGATACTTCCAGCTGCAGGGAGGACAGATGGCCTAGCCCAGACTGGGAGGCACAGTGCTGACCTGGTCCTAGGGTTCCCGAGAAACCAAGGCCAGGAGACAGATGGAGCTGCTGGGGGAAACCTGGGCTTCCTGAGTCAGAGACAGGACCCATCTGCCCCCAGCTGCCCCTCCTGTCATCCCCACCCCCAACCCCGAGTCTCCATGCAGCTTCATGCTCAGTGTGGCATCTACAGGAACTCCATAAAGCTTGATCAAATCTAGTTGTGTGTGTGTATATACATGTGTGGGGGCTTCCCTGGTAGCTTAGTGGTGAAGAATCCGCCTGCCAATGCAGGGAATGCGGGTTTAATCCCTGAGGGGGAAAGATTCCCCTGGAGAAGGAAACGGCAACACACTCTAATATTATTGCCTGGAAAATCCCATGGACAGAGGAGCCTGGTGGGTTACAGTCTATGGGGTTGCAAAAGAGTTGGACGTGACTTAGCAATTAAACACACACATGTGTGTGTGTAGATCTGTGTAAATATTTGTGTGTATAGATGTGTGTAGATGGTGTGTGTACATGTGTGTAGATGTGTGTAGATATTTGTGTGTACATGTGTGTAGTGTGTGTAGATGTATGTGTGTAGATGTATGTTTGTGTGTAGATGGTATGTGTGTGTAGATATGCGTGCATGTGTGTTTGTGTGTATCCCTCCAGTCAGGTTTCCTGGGAATGGGTGGCCCCGGACTAGAGCGTGGGCATCTGGGGTGCCCTTTCCTCAGCTGGGCGCAGGCTCTGCAGTGGATGAGGGCAGCCCGGCTTTGGGCGGCTGGAACCAGGGCCCTAGCAGATGGACCCGTCTGGCACAGACGCAGGGACATGTGGCGCTGTCGGGGTTCCCTCCAAATGCCCCCTGGAGCGCGGGGTGGGGGGCTGGCCAGGCCCCTCTCAGCCCTCTTCCTGCCTCAGGAAGGAAGGCCCCAGGTGAGGGGAGCAGGAGGAGGGGACCTGAGGAAACAGATGGGCCTGCGGGGCGTGGGAGCCTGTGACCTCTGACCCCACAGGCCTGCACAGGGGGGTGGGAACAGGCCAGGCGGGCAGCTCCCAAGGCCCTGCTCCAAGGGCCCTGAGTGGGGGAGGGTCACCCGAGGCCCACAGAGAGGGGCATGCTCTCCCTCCTCCCTCCAGGGTTCTGTGCCAACCCCAAGCAGGGTCCGAGTGGGCAGCTTGGCCCTGGCACTGTGAGCACCCCTCTATCTGGCAGGCACGAGGTGGCTGTTTCCCCCTCCCTGCTCTGCTTCAGCTGTGCCCACCTCCTGCCAGCCGGGGAGCCAGCTGGGAACCTTGGTGCCAGGGGGGGCCCCTGGAGTCCCTGCCCCCTCCTGGGCAATGCCAGCCGGCCCCCACCCCCACCCCCCAGGCCCAGTAATGGGTGGGTAATGAGTGCTGGGGGAGCGGGGAGGGGCGGGGGATGCAGGTGCCACAGGCGCTGGCACGGGGGCCGATAATCAGGTTTGCCAACGCCATCTGTCACCGCGCGAGCATCTGGGGCTCAAGGTGACCCTGTCACCCTCAGTTACAATTATGAGTTTGGCATCTGTATTAAAGCCCGCCAGCCGGCCAGGCAGGGGAGGGCTGGGGTGGGCACAGGGGTGCACGGTGAGCCCTGTCCCGGGGGTCCCGTTCCCAGGGGCTGCATGGCTGCCAAGGCACGGGCTTCTCTGTGCCTGGAAGAGTTCATGTGTGTGTGTGTGTGTGTGCATGCCAGCCTCCACAATTCTGTGAGTGTATCTGTGTGCAGGGCTGGGAGTCCTGGCTTTTTGTGTGTCTCTGGGTGTGGTGGTTGTGTGTCTGAGCTTAGGAGGTTGGCCAGGGCTGGGGGGCAGCACTAAGATCATGTAGGTACACAGATGGGTGTGTGTTCAGGTGCTGGGAGGAGTGTATGGCAGTTCTGGGTGTCTCTGGATGATGGTGTGTGTCAGGGTGAATGTGTGATGTAATGTGTGTGATGGTGTGTGTGATGGTGTATGTGTGTGTGTGTGGTTGTGCATGTGTAGCTGAGGGTGTGTGGCGCTGTACACCTGATGGTCAGAGGCTGTATGTCTGGGCATGTGGGTCTGTGTAGAAGATCCTATTGAAGTGGTGTGTGTGCATGTTTGAAAATGAGCATGGGCGGCAGCTGGGAGAGGCTCTCTGTGTGGCCGGCGCAGGGCTCCTCTCCTGCCCCTTCAGTGTGTTCCTTTCCTCAAAGCCCCTGCTGCCAAAGCTCTAATGTGGGGGATTGAAGAAGTCAGGGAGCTGGCTCCGAGGGACACCCTCTGTTCTTGGATCCGGATTCTGGGTCCTCGATTATTCTTTCTTTTTGTTTGTTTTTGGTGGATTATGTGATTTTAGTTCCCCAACCAGGGATTGAACCCAGGGCTCTGGCAGGGAGATCACCACATCCTAACCACTGGTCTGCCAGGTAATTTCCCACTGGGCCCTTGATTCTAGATTCTGGAGGACAGGATCTAGATTTTTGGATTCTAGATTGTGGACACTTGTGCCTGGACTTTTATTTTTTAATTTTAAAAGTGATTTTATTTATGTATTATTTTTAGCTGTGCTGAGTCTTCGTTGCTGCACAGGCTTTTCTCTAGTTGCGGAGAGTGGAGCTACCCTCTAGCTGCGGTTTGCAGGCTTCTCACAGAAGTGGCTTCTCTTGTTGTGGAGCATGGGCTCGAGGGCATGTGGCCTCAGTAGTTGTAGCTCCTGGGCTCCAGAGCCCAGGCTCAGTAGTTGTGGCACACGCGTGTAGTTGCCCTGTGGTATAGGGGATCTTCCCGGATCAGGGATCAAACCTGTGTCTCCTGCACTGGCAGGCGGATTCTTTACCACTGAGCCACCAGGGAAGTCCCATGGACCTGGACTTTAGATTCTGGGTCCTGAGTTCTTGGATCTGGATTCTAGATCTTGGTATCTGGGAATCTAGATTCAGGTTTGATTCTGAGATCTGGTTTTGAATTCCGGAGTTTGGATTCCACGCTATGAATTCTGGATCTGAGTTCTTGCTTCTGGAGCCTGATTTCCCATCTCTGAGTTCTGTGTGATGAGTCTGGCCTGTCCTCTCTGCCCTTCTATTCGGACAGGGCCAGTGGGCTCCCTTTACTCCACACCACCTCCCACCCCAACCTGATGGGTGCAGAGAATATACATGGCCACCAGGGGACACCCTTGGCTCAGACTTGGGCCAAGCTGACCCAGACAGAGGAGTTAGGGGACCACCCTGGCCCAGATGGACCCAGCCCTTGGGGGTGTACAGGGACAGGCTTCACCTCCTTCCCCACCCCTCTCAATCTCACCTGGTGACTGATGTCTCTCAAGCATGGAGATCTGGACCCAGCATTCCCACTGCTGGCAGTCTGGACCAGGGGACAGGGCACCCAGTCCATGGGTCAGATTGAGAAGAGATGTGTGCCTTGAGAAGGCCTGTGTGTGTCTGTGAAGGCGTCAATGAGTGCATATGTGAGGGTGCACTGTGTGTCTGGTGTGGGCGCACCCCAGACAGTGATCCCGTGGCATGTGAGCCTGTGTGGTGGTGTGTGGTCATGTGTTACTGAGACTGGCAGGGTCCTCATGTGATGTACATTGATGGGGCTACATCTGTAACTCTGAGGGTCACTCTGGCGGTGTGGGGGTACTATCCCCTGTCATATGGGTGTGTCTGGCTGGGACCATGATTGAGTCACTGGGAGTCTGTGTGTATATCTGTGGGTGTCACTGTGCCCATGAGGGTGTCTCGGGGTGTCTGGGGCAGTGTCCCTGACTTGGTCCCTGTGGCAATGATGTCTTCTCAGTTGGAGTGTGAAGACATGTAGAACAGAGGTGTGCCTTCTGAGAGGGTCTGACCAGGGAAGGCCTGTGGTCCAAAGGGGAGTGGAGAGGGGACCCAGGTGGGTGGGACCAGACACACTCAAAGTATTTCCTTCATTCCTTCCCTATCTCTGACCCTCGTCCTCCCTGGATCTCTGTATAGCAGTGTCTCTTCTCACCTCTTAGCATCTCTGACTTTGTCTACGTGTCCTGGTTGCCAGGCAGAATGGGCTTCATGGGTACCAGCTGACTGGTCCTGTCTCCCACTCAAGCCCTTCATCTTCCATCTAGGTCTCCGGCTCTGCCTTCCTTTGGCTCCTTCCCTCTGTCCTTCCTTATTTGTGAGTTTCTCTTGCAGGTCTCTCCCATCTCTTTCTCCCTCTCTGCCTCTGACTCGGCTTCTAAGTGTCTTTCCCCATCTACAGCTCTGTCTGTCTCTCCCCATCTCTGTCTCTCCCCGTCTCTGCCGGCTCGAGTGGGTCCGGGTGGGTCCGGGACAGCCGGGCCTGGGCGCCGGGGCGAACAATGCCCCATTCACGCGGCCCGCCGGCGCCATGGCAACGCGCCCGCCCCGCCCTCCCTGCGCGCGGGCCGCTCGTGCCAAGAGGATGCCATGGTTACGTCAGGCGCGTGCCCGTACCGCGCGCTCGTGAAGGGGCCGGGCCAGCAGGGGGCGCCCGGAGGTAGCCTCTGCCTGGAGTCAGGAGGGGCCATCCTGCTTTAAGGGGACTTCAGCCACTCAGTGCCTCAGTTTCCCCTTCTGTAAAACGTCAGGGGTGGGCAGAGTGAGATCCTGTGTATCTGTGTGTGTGTTTTCATGCCTATGTGTGATGGTGTCTGCGTAGTTTGGGTGTAATAGCAGTCTTGTGACAGTGTGCCCCTGTGTTTGCATGCCTGGAGTGTGTGTGTGTGAGTGTGTGTGGTGGGTGTCTGTGGGTTGGATGTGAATGTGTGCTTGTGAATTCATGTGACAGTGTGTGTCCATGTCTGTATGCCTGGTGTGTGTGTGTGTGGTGCAAGTGTCTGGTGTGGGCGTGATTATGTGTTTGTGCATTCATGTGATAGTCTGTGTGCCTGTGTTTGCATGCCGAGTGTGTGTGTGTGTGTGTGTGCGTGCATGCGTGCACATGTGTGTGTGATGGCGGATGACCCTGTTGTGGGGTGTAGTTGTGAGTTTGTGTGATGCTTGTTTGTGTGTCTAGGGGTCCAGCTTCACAAACATATGTGCTCACGTGTGTAACTGGGTGTGGGTTCCAAGAACCGCTGGGGCTCGACTGAGCCCCCCTCACCTAAGAGCCTCCTGGCATGGAAGGGGGTGCCCAGCTGCCTGGGACCTCCGACTCCTCACAGGTTTCAGGAGAGCCCCAGCTGATGAATATTCATAAGGTGGGGGGCTGGCACCCACCGCCTACAGCTGCGTGTCCATTAGACCCCCTGCTCTCCAGGCTCCAACTGCAATGGGTAGAGGAGAGTAGCTGTAAGAATACCTGTAAGCAATTCCAGAGTGGCCTGTACCTTCTGGTGACCTGCTCTGTGACAATCAGGGTGTGCTGTGGAGTTATTGGAGTAACTGGTTGAGTTCAAACATTGCTCCAGGGGCAGCTGCATGCCACACCCTGGGGCTGAAGTGATCAGATTGGCTTCCCCTTCTTGTGACTGTGTGGCCACGTGGCTAGCACAGCTGCAGGGGCACCGGGACCGAGTATGCAAGTGCGCCCCTGCTGGTCAATGTGATGCTGACACAGGGTGGGGGTCAATGTGTCAGGGTCAGTGTGAGGAGGTGTGAGACGGTGTGGTTGAAGGCATGTGTGACCAGCATCATTGAGGCTGTGACGGTATTTCTGTGGGTGACAGCGTGGGCTGAGGGTGTGACAGGCAGTGTTGCTGGCTGAAGGTGTGACAGTGCAGTGCTGTGTGTGGTTGAAGGTGTGACAGTGTGGTTGTGTGTGCCAGCATGTGCGACGGTGTGGTTGTGTGTGACAGTGTGGCTGACGATGAGACAGTGGCGGCTGTGTGTGGCTGGGTGATAGAAGGTGTGACGGTGACACTCTGTGTGTGATGACATGAGACAAGGGCCTATGATGGCCCCACCCCCACCCCTAGGCAGCACAGGGAGCCCAGTTGCAGTGTCACACACAGAGAGATACGGTCACATCCTGTGGCATCTCACCTTGGTGCCTCAGTGAGTGGCCCTGTGGCATGGGACTGGCAGCTGCCTGGCTTGGGGACATATGTGGACCTGAGGCAGGGGACACTTGGAGATCCAGGGCCAGCTGGGGCCCTGCCTGGTTCCTCTGACTTCCCTCTGCAGGCTGGCTTTGGGAAATGGCCTCTAAATGTGGAGGGGATGAGGGTGAAGAGGGCTCCTCCAGTCTGAAGGACTCCAGCCTGGGCCCTGGCATGGCCCAGGGACTGGGTGGCTGAGTGGCCCCTGACGCTTGGCCAGGGACATGGTGTGGCTGGCCTCACCACCCCCCCGTCCCGGTACCCACACCCTGGTCGGCTGGGCGGTGGCGGCATACAGAGGCCCCATTCAGGAGCCAGGGCCAGGTTTCCAGGACGGGTGGGGTGGGTCTCCAGCCGGCTGCAAATGAAATGTTTCCCCAGCTCTTTCCTTGCCTCCAGATGAGCGCTTGCCACCGGAAGCCCTGCCGCCTGCTTGTCCTCGGCCTGGTAGGGGCTGCACTGCTGGGGCACGTGTGAGTGTGTGTCTACGGGACCTTGTATGCAGCTGAGGGCCAGCCTGAGTGTCCCCATGTGTGATCTGGGGGTGCCTATGTATGTCTCTGGGTGTCAGTGTGTGATCTAACTGTGTGTGACCAGGGCTGCTCTTGTGTATGTGTGTCCCTGTGTATGCCATCTGTATGTCTCTGTGTGACTTTGTGTGTGCCACATCTATGGATGATTTTGAGAGCATCAGTGTATGCTCAAAAGGTCTGTAAGACTGTGTGTCATTGTGTGACTTTGTGTGGCCTTGTGTATGCATAACCAGGCTCAGCAGGTGATGCTGGGAGTTTGTATAACCCTGTCTGATTGTGTCTCTGTGGGTCAGTGTATGTCTGCATCTCTAGGGAGGGTGTCGATGTGAGGGTGAGGGTCTTTGTGTGTGACTGGAGTGTTACTGGTGTCACTCTGTGGGATGGCTCTGGGGAGGTCTGTGTGGGGTTCTCTCTGGGGCTGTGTGTGTGCTTGTGTGTCTGTGGACTAAGGGTGTGCGCCAGCATCTCTGGTGTGATCCTGTGTCTGTGTGATTATAGCATTTATATGACCCCTTCAGAAGAGGAGGAGGGTTGGTATCTTAGTGTGTCTGGGTATGCCTGTATATGTCTTTGTGATTTTGTGCCTGTGGACTGTAGGAATCTGGTGTGTGTGTGTGTGTGTGTGTGTGTGTGTGTGACATGGATGCAGGTGCCTGGCCAGGGGCACCTTGGCAGCAGGACCTGTGATTCTGCAGTCCCCAACAGGGGTTCCCAGCCCACAGAGGGGGCAGCGAGCACAAGGCTGGGACCCCAGGCCTGGGCACAGACCATGCCCTCCAGGCTGGGCAAGGAAGACATAAAGCCCTCTTAAAGAGTGGGGATCCCCAGTCCTGACGGGAGGGCCTAGAGCACCACCCCCGCCCCCCGACCCTAGCAGCATCTGCAGCCTGGCTCTTTACTGATCCTATTGCCAGATGTTCGTCGTCCTCTCTGGAGGGCCTGCCCACCTGCCCACCGAGCCCAGCCACGCCTAAGCCCACCTTTGGTGGCCCAGGACCTGGCTGCTGGAGGCTAGATGTTTCAGCCCCCAGCATCCTGGCCAGGGAGTGCCATAGGCCTAGCGCCTGCTCCTCCCCCCTCCTCCTCTCCCCACACACCTGCATTTCAAGAACACACCTGCTGCCAGCTGCAGCCAGGTGGGCAGCCCCGGCAGGGAGGAATGTGGGGGATTCCAGCTGTGGCATTCCAGCTGTGCCCAGCCCCCTGGCAGCACCCTCCTCCCCTGCGAGTTCTTGAAAGCCAGGTGTGGTCCTAAGACCTGGGCTCTGCAGGGGAGAGGGGTAGGGGGAAGGGAGGCTCCCCCACCACTGTGTCCTTCAGCCTCTCTGCAAAAATCCTCCCAGCTGACAGCTGTGGAGGGGGGAGCAGAGTGGATGTGTGTGTGCACAGAGGGGGGGCGTGTTGTGTGTATGGGAGTAAATGTGTGGAGAGAATTCTGAGCGTGGATCTGTGCATGAATATGGGGACGAATGTTCTGTTTGTGTGAACATGTGTGAGTGTGAAAGGAAGAGTGTGTATGTGTGCTCATGGGAAAGGTGTTGTGCTGTGAGGGGGTGTGTGAATAGAAGAATGGCTGTTGTGTGTGTGTATGGACGTTGTGTGTGTGTACACATGGCATACATGTATGAAGTGGGTATGAGATGCTGGTTGCAGCAGAGCCCAGATGTAGGACCAGGAGGGTGAGGAGGGAGTGGGCACAGCTTTTAGAACAGGGCTGGGAGGATGGGCCGCCAGGTAGGGAGAGGCCTGAGCCAAAGGTGCCTGAACTTCTGAGGGGTTACCGTTTCACGGCTATTTGCAGAGGAGCAAGGAGGGTCCCTGGTGGCTCAGACGGTAAAGAATCTGCTTGCAATATGGGAGACCTGGGTTCCATACCTGGGTAGGGAAGATCCCCTGGAGGAGGGAAAGGCTATACACTCCAGTATCCTTGCCTGGAGAATCCCGTGGACAGAGGAACCTGGCAGGCTACAGCCCATGGGGTGGCAAAGAGTCAGACATGACTGAGTGACTAACACTTTTGCACTACAAGGAGGCCCCCCTAGCTGTGTGTGGGGGGTCTCCCCAAGCTTCGAGTTATATTAAATATCCCAGACACTCCCAAACCCTTCAACCATTTCTCCCCCCCTCCCCAAAACCTTCCCGCCCCCTCCACCAGCCCAGAGGCCCACACTGCTCTGGTGTCCCCTTCACTCAGGCCCTGTTATCCCCAAAATCTATTCTCTGCTCCTCCCCTAAGTCATCTAAGTCCCACCTTGGTCCCCCCAAACCCCTCCTGGACCTACAGATCCCTAGCTCCTTCTCCTAGCCAGTCCCAGCCTCTCTTGGGCCTCCTCAAAGGCCCCCAGACCCGTCCCGCCCCCACCATTTCCTGCTCTCCTCCCCTCCCCCTCTCTCCACCCCTTAGCCTATCCCCCACATCCTTTCCTGAGCCAACCAGGCCCCCGGCCTCCATGATCCCCAAATCCCCTTTCTGCCCCTCCCCTCAGCCTCGCAGAGCCCCCAGGCCCTCCCGCAACTTCTCTTCCATCCCCCATGTGGCCCCGCCCCTTCTCCTTGGCTCCCGACCCCGCCTCCGGTGCCTCCTCCCCCACGCCCTCCTGCTGCAGCGGTGGCGGCGGCGGCGAGGCAGCAGCGGCAGCCCTGAAACTTTAAACGGTGTTAAAAGTTTCTGTTTACGAGAAGCCCTTGAATTTTTAAGGACGTATCGATTCCCTTTGCCGCGGCCTTGCATCGGCTGCGGCTGCGATGCTGAGCGGGAAGGCCGGGTCAGATGGGTGGGACCCTGGGATATAGCCCCCCCAAGAACGGCAGTGACAGACACACGTAACCAGGCACATCCTCAGGCACACAGAGACCTCCCCCGCCCCACGCGTCGCGCGCACACACACCTAGTCATACTCACCAACACAGCCTGATACACACAGCCCCACTCTCTGAAAAGACCCAGAGCCCTGGCTGTGTGACACACACAGGCACCTGTGTACACACACCGGTACACACAGATCTTCATCACGGCCCGAGATCCACAGGGACCCCGCAGAGAGAAACACATTTCTAGGGACACCCATTTATTCTTTCTGCCACACAGCTCCTTATACAGACAGACTAACTGGGTACACAAGCTCTGGGACACACAGAGAGACCCATGTCCATACCACACAGACACAAGCTTGTTACGTTCACTGACACTTTCTGATAGAGGCTCAGAGTTGGTGCACATACTGGGGTCAGCTCAAAACACACACACGGTGGCACCCTCACCACCAGCATTTCCCGTCAAAGAGCAGACCCTCCATATACCTGACTCCAACTAGACTGTCAGCGCACCCAAGGCAGGATCTTTTGTCTTGCTCCTTACTATGTCCCCAGCGCTAGGCACAGAGCCTGGCAGACACTCGCCTCTGACTCATAGACACCCCCAGGACACAGCCAGACCTGCATTGCTACTTCACCACACTGGTCCATTCAGAGACTCCTGGATAGACATACGCTGACCTGCCATCTCCTTTTCCCCCAGAGGACAACCAGACCCACCCAGACTCCTGAGAGGCAACGCTGGCCACCTTGCCTCAATGATGCAATGTGACCGGAAACATATGCCCTCAGGTATATGTTCACCCCACACGGACACACACACACACACACACACACACACACACACACACACCTGGGCATCGACATGCTTCCAGCAGACAATGCATAGCTGAGAATTGCCACAGCTTCTTGGCCCAGGAGGGTGAGAAGGTGCTGGCAGCAGGAGGGAGCTTTGTTTGGGCAGGAGCTGCCTGGGGGCTGCAGGCACTGCCTTCCCACCCACCCTGGGGGTCATTCAAGGGCTCCCCCTGCCCCCATGCCAGGATCCCCAGCACCAACCTTCCCCCCATTCCTTTCTGATCCGGATATGGGGGATCACGGGCCTGCACGAGGGGATGGAGCCTCACTAGGGAGTGTGAGTACTGTACCTGAGGCCTCCATGTCCATTTCTGTCCCTGATGGTTGGGACATGTGACCCTTGGAAGATTTGTGTATGTACATGAGCAGGTTCAAGGACAAGTGTGTGTGTGTGAGGGGAGGGGTCTGGGTGTTTGTGTGTGATACTTGTGTGCATCTGGGCATCAGGGGTGTGGTGTGTGTGCCTGTGTGTCGCTGTGACTGCCGCTGTCACTTTGTAGCAGTGCTTTCCCTGTGTTTGGCATGTATGTCCTGGTGTCTGATGGTGTGTCTTTGTGTGACAATGTGTTAGAATATCTTCATAACTGCCAAGATGGTTTTCTCGTGCAACTTTGTGTGTGTGTGTTGCAGGTGCATTCTGGGTGTCTGTGTATAGCAGTTGTGTGTCTGGAGTGTGTGAAGATGTGGTTGTATGATCATGCCAGTGTCAGTGTACCAGGATGAACCTATATGCATCAACCTGCACTGATGTGTGTCTTGGTGGTATCAGTGTGTGTCCATTGAGGTCGTATTGGAGTGTGTCCACCTGTACTGGGGAGTCTAAACATGATTTGTTGTTGAAATGCATGTGTGTGGGCATCATCGTGTGATGGTGGGCCCGGTGTGCATGTCAGTGCGTGCATCGTAGGTTGCTTTCCTAGTCTTGTGTATGTGTGTGCCTGTGTGTCAGTGCATGTGTGTGGATTGTGTGTCCATGCTGCGTGTGTAGGTGTCTGCGTGTGCTTTGTCGGAATGTGGAACGTGTGGCAATGAGTTCTGTACGTGACATGTATGGAGAGGTCCGAGCCTCACTGCGTGTCAGCGTGTGTCTGCTTTGGAACGCCGGCCAGCACGTGTCGGGGTGGCCGCGTCGGTGTGCGCCCCCGCGCGCGCGTGTCTGCGTGTGTGTGTGTGCATGTGTGCGTGCATGTGTGTGTGTATGTGTGTGCGCGCCGGCCGTCGCTCCCCCGCCCTGCCCGCCCCTCCCCGCGCCCCTCCTCCCGCCCGCGCCGCCCGCCCGCTCCCTCTCCCCGGAGTGCGCCGCTTCCAAACTTTGTCTAAACTTTCACTTTCACAGCGCGGCGGCGGCGGCGGCGGCGGCGGCGGCGGCGGGCGAGGGTGACCGGCCGAGCGGCGGCGGCATGGAGTAGACGCGCGGCGGCGGCGGCGGCGGCGGACGCGAGAGGCAGCGGCGAGCGCGGCGGCGGCGGCGGCCCCGGAGCCGGCGGGGCCGAGCCTGCGAGCGGCGAGCGCGGAGCGGCGCCGGGCCGAGCGCGGGGCCGCGGGCCGGGCGGGCGCAGCGCGGCGGAGGCCGGAGGAGCCGAGCCGGAGCCGGAGCCCGAGCGCGGCCGCCGCCTGCCGGGCCTCCCCTCGCCGCGGCCGGCCGCCGCGCTCCCGCCCGGGCGTCCAGCTATGTACTCCCCGTACTGCCTCACCCAGGTACCGGCCGCCGCCCCCGCGCGACCCGGGAGGGGAGCGGGCGCAGGAGGCCGGCCGGCGGCGCGGGCGGGAGGGCGGAGGGGGAGCTCGGCGGCTGGGGGGAGTGAGCCCGCGGGTGGCCGAGGGGTGCAAGCCGGGCGATGGGGAGTCCGGGCACGCGTCTGGACGCCCCGGTGCGCGTGCGACCCTGGCCCAGGGGCAGACTCCTATTGGGGTTCCGGGGGTGGCTGGCTGCGTGCGTGGCGCTGCCCCTGGAGCGCGGAGCCGGAGTGCGTGTGTGTGAGTGTGTGTGTGTATGTGTGTGTGCGCGCGCGCGCGCTCGACTGGGGTGCAGTGGGCAGCGGGACTCCCGCCGACCTGTGGGCGACTGTGGCGTGCACCCGGACAGCGTGGCCGCTGGCAGTGTTTGCGGGGTGACAGAGTAGCAGGGGGTGGTCCGCAGGGCGCCTTGCGGGGACTGGGGCTGGCGGCGTTCCCTAGGGCGGGCGCAGCGGTTCCGGAGGGTGGCAGCGGCCGGCGTGCGTGGCGATGGCCCCTGCATGCTGCCGGGGTGCCCGGGGCGGGCCAAGCGGCCCGGGCGTCTCCCCAAAGTCTTTGTTCAGGCCTCACATGGGAGCGGGGCTAAGAAAATGGCGGGGCTCCCAAATTTCTGTGGGGCAGGGGAGGGGAGGGAGGGACGGGCCGGCTGCCAGCCCAGGCCGCGCCTCTTCGCCGACCCTGGACGCCGCAGTCGCGCCCCCCCACCCCGAAAAAAAAAAAAAAAAAACTTTCCTTAGCGCAAACTTTCCGGCCCCGGCGACCCCGGCTGGCTGCCGCGCCGCGGACCAGGCGGGTCTGGGGAATCCCGTCCCGCTGCCTGGAGGCGGGAGGGGCGGGAAGGAGTCGCGGACAACTGCCGATCGTGCTGCGGCCACGCCGTCGAGTCAGCCGCCGGCGCTGTGCCGACCTTGGCGCGCTGCGAGAGCGCGTCCCGCCTCCAGCGAAGTTCCCAGCACCGTGCTCGGTGCAGGGCGAAGGAGGCCGGGGGGGATGTCTGCCCTGCCAGCCCACCTTCCCTGGAGGTGGCTTCAGGCTGTGAGAGGGCACAGAAGATACCCAGAGCCCCACAGAGGCCCTGGTAGCACTGTCTCCTGGGCCATGCTAAGGCTGGCAACCCAGACTCCGCAGAGGGACACCTCGGGGCCGCCTAGCTCTGCCTACCAGCAGAGCCTACGTTTGTGGGGAGGGGGCATCTCTAGGCCAAGTCTGGGGTACTAATTGTCCCCTCTGCCGATCTGAACCTTGCCAGCTGTGTGCCAAGTGTGCCCACGCTGGGGAATGGGAGTCCACGTGAATATGGCTGCAATGCGGGTGTGGTTTGTGGCAAGGGGCTAGAGGGTATGTCAGGGGTTTGTGCCGGCCCCCCTCCCAACAAACAGACTGCTTGTATCCACAGATGTGTGTGTGTGTGTGTGTGTGTGTGTGGTATGTAAGTGTCAGTCTCAGGGTCTGCATGTGGCCTTGTGGGTCAGGCATGGGCAGCCCTGCGTGGTATGGACATGTGTGTGGCCAGGAGCGAGGGTTTTCCTGTACAGAAGCAGGTGTGAGTACATGTTAGTGAGGTGCATATGCACACATGTGTGTCATAGTATGTATGCAGGTGTGAGCAAGCACTCTGGCCTTGATGACACTGTGGGGGGCCCCCACACCCACCATCAGTCAGGGTGGCCTCTCTGACTGGCCGGCCACCCCATCTTAGGCCCCCCACACAACGACCCCTATACACCTAGCTGGGTGTGAGCTATGGCTGGCCAGTGTGGCTGGTATTTGGGGCCTAGTGGAATCAAGACCTCATGCTTGAGCGGCCCTTGGCCCACCAGCCCCCTGCTTAGCTCCCAGGCCTGCCCTCCTCCTTGGCCTGGGTGAGAAATTGGCTCCTCAGACATCACAGCACCCTGAGAAAGAAAACACCAGCTGGTCCACTGGTGAAAAGATGAGGGAGGGCTGGGGTAGCCCCCAGACTCAGGGCGATGGCCAGGCCTTGGCTCTCTGACACCCCAGAAAGGAGCAAGGGGTCAGCTCTGTGTGGCAGGCCTGAGTGTGGCAGGGCATCTGGGGAGAGAAAGGGGCATGGGCTTGCTGGATTGCGCTCCTCAGCTCTGGGCAGGCAGCTGCTGTTGACTGGTCAGCGGAGTCCAGCCTGCCCCTCCTGCCAGTCACATTTCTGGGAGCTAGTCTCTGTTTTTATAAATTGTTCTGCTTCCCTAGTTTGCTCTGCCAGTCTCGTCTTTCCCTGTATCTCTGTCTTTCTCTGCCCCTTTTCCGTCTGTCTCGCTGTCCTATATCTGTGACTGTTCCTGTCTTTCCCTGTCCCTCTCTGACTGGCCCCATCTCTGCTCTATCCTCCCCTCGAGTCTCAGACTCTGTCTCTCCCTGGCCTCGTTGTGTGTGTGTGTGTCTTTTTTTTTTTTTTTTCAAACTAGAATTGGCTTCGATTTTAAAGTCAATAAATGATTGAGCAGGAACGAGCTTGGAGCAGCGGGGCCCTGGCGGGGAAAGGCACTGTGGGCGAGGGGGAAGGGCGGGTGTGATGGTGCGGGGGGGAAAAATCTCCTGGTGGAAAAAGCGTCGAAATCCAGGGTGGCTGGGTGGGGTGCTTGCTGGGGCTGTTTGAGCCCACTGCAGCCATGGGCCTGAGTCCTTTGCTGAGGGGAATGGGGTAGATGGTAGGCCCCTCCACTCCTAACAAACAGAGCTGCACACCGGATGTGCACACACAGATACACCGCTGCTGCCGCCAAGATGAGGACACGAACGACGCATTTGTGCTGACGTCCAGACACACGGCCATGGACGGACGAACTTATGGACACAGAAAAAGGTGGACCTGTGTTCTCTCCCCACCAGCACACACACACACATATCAACACACACAGACCCGTTGATATAGGACATGTGTCTCTACATAAACTCACGGAGACACAGCGATACTGGCCAGACACCTTCGGATACAGGCTGACTCAAGTGTGTGTTCACCCCCACACTTGCTTACACAGACCTGATACAAGACACACACCTTGACACAGACATGAGGCTGTTGGCTTACCCGGGTGGGTACACAGACACGCATGTTCACCAATATTGTGTGCCACGCAGCCACAGGAGCAGTGAAATGTTCACATACCCTTATTTCCACACAACCACATACATACTCCCTCAAGAGAGGGTGATGGGCTGGGGCCCTCCTGATGTCCCCCTGCTCTCTCCCTGGGTCTCTGTGGCTACCTCTCTGTCCCTGTGAAGCTTCTCCTCCCCATCCTGATGCCAAAACGAGACCCCCTTGTTATGGCAAATTTTCTCCCTGGCTCTGGCCCTGCCTGCTCAGTGCCCATTGCTGGGGTCGGGGGTGGGGGCGGGAGGCAAGTGTGGCGACTAGCTGGGACAGAGTATACCATGCTTGGGGCTAGGTTGAACTCAGATAGACAGAGTTCAGAGCTGAGGGCTCTGCTGGGTTAACACAGGGGGGACTGGAGCCAGGGGTCCCTGGCCCAGTCCAGAAGGTCTTATGTGAACTCAAGGGCTCCCAGGTGGAGCTGTAGGCGCAGAGGTTGAGTGTGAGACTTCGCCAGAGATAGCTCAGGGTTTGAGCTCAGGCTCTGCATCTTGTAATTCCACGACTGGAAGCACAGGATTTTCTTGGTCTGTGAAATGGGCAGTAAAAAAATAATTAAAAATATTTCAATGGGCAATGATGATATTGACTTCTCATGCTGAGATTAGGCTCAGGGCTGTGTCTGGCATGTACCGTGTGCTCAAGGAAAGGAATGATGGTCGTTTTGGTTATCACTGTTAGGCCAGCTGCAGGCCCTCCTAGCTGAGGGCAGGCCACTCCAGAGTGATGGAGGGCAGGGTCAAGCACCTCCCAATCATAGAAATCCAAGTGGACTGCCTGGAGGAAGGAGGAAGCAAGAGAAGAGCTGGGAAGGAAAGAGGCCAGCTCATGGCCCAGCTGTTTTTCCTCAGATGGGCTACTGGAGGCCAAGTAGGCGGCAGGGGGTGGGAGGTGAGTGGGCAGGGCAGTGGGGGCGCGGGAGGGATGGATGGCAGGAGTTCAAGACAGGGAGAGGTGATAGTGGGGGTGAGGGAGGGGACAGAGAGAGAGCCAAGACCTGGGCTGCCCTGTGGGAACCAGATGGCATTCGTGGGGGGCTTCAGTTGCCCCTGGTCCTTTCCCTGACTTCGACCAAGCTGGCTTTGAGGCCAGGCTCTGAGGCCTTGGGCCAGAGTGTGCAAGGGTGTATACACGTGAGTCTTCAGATGTGAGTGGGTCAAAAAAACCTAGGAATCTGGGTGGGTCCTGGTGTTGACATCCTCGTGGCTCCAGAGTCATTTCTGTGTCTGCATCAGGGCATATCGTCACCTGGGCCCATCGTGGGGATGGGATGCCTGTGCGGGACCCTACGAGGGCACTTGACAGGGTCCAGTGGGCATTGTGGGGATGGGCAGGGGGCGGGCGTGCAGCTGTGGCTGGCAGCAAAGGCTCCCTGGTGGTCAGTGTCGGACCACTGGCTTCCATTTCCAGCCCCCTGGGAGCCTGGCCTTTCTGGTCCCCTTGATTCCTGTCCTCTGCTCTTGAAGTGCAGGCACAGGGGGCGGGGGGGGGGTGTCTCACAATTTCCTCCAGCTGGACTGAGAGGCTGAGGAGGCCTGGACTCCCGTGCTTCCCTCCAGCACAGCGCTGAGGAGGGGGGTCCTGTCCCTCCTAGTGGCGGGGGGAGGGGAGAGAATGTAGTCTGTGCTTTCCTACCCCCAAACCCCTGGATGTAGAGGTGAAGGGACCAGGTAGGGGGACATCCCTGAGCAGCTCCCCAGAGTCTTCCGGATTCGCGTGTGTGTTCATCGGCATGGCGAGCCGCGGAGGACCGTTTCCCAGAAGGTGGCTGTGCGTGTCTGTGTGGCTCCCTTTTCGAGGGTCCCTGTGTCTCCGAGGGTGTGCCAGTGGATGCTGCCTGCTGTCTCTGAGAGTTATCCCCAGCTCCATCTCTGTGTATTGAGGTGACACCGAGGTAGGGGTGTCACCATGGGTGTCAGGATGCCGGATGTGGTCTTTGTGTCATAGTGCCACTACGGTACGTCACTAAACAAATCATCGATCGAAGCCTCCCGTGTCTGGCCATCACAACAAGTGTGTATCAGTGTGTCTTACTGTGTGGGGCGGCCTGTCTGTGTCCACCTGTGTGGGCGTACCCGTTTCCCTGTGTGAGCCGACAGGTATCACCCCCATGGCACTGTGTGTCCTGGGCTTGTCCCGGTGACAATCGATTGGTGTTTCTCCACTGGGACCCTTCTCCGTGGCCTCCCCTGGCCTCTCGGCACCTTGCGAAGGGCCCACTATGGCGACCAAACTAGCGGCTGGGAGTGGGCCGGCCTCTCCAAGGCTTCCCCTGAGGTCTGGCGGCCGTGGTGGCCCTGCTGTGGGCCCCACCCTTGCCCCTGGCCCAGCATGGACAGAAGCCCGTTGTGTGGTGAGGTGCGGGTGTATGTTTGGGCCGCCCACAGGCCTCGCTCTGTCTGCCCGGCGCACATTGATCTTGGCTTCTGCCTGTGTCCGTCTTGGCCTGGCCAGCTGGGGTGTCCGGCTGTCTCCATGGGCCTGAGCCCACTGCCCCCAGGGCCAAGTCGGCCCCGGGTCCCCCGCCCCTGCACCGCCCTGCTGACCCTCGGAGGCTCTGAGAGCATGGTTTGGAAACTGAAGCCCCCTCCCTGATTTCCCCTGCCCCCTCTCTTTCCTCCCTCTCTCGTCCCCTCCTCCCGCTCCCTCTCTCCCTCTCTCTCCTCCTGCCAAACGCATCTTGGCTCTGTCTGAATATCTCTCCTCCTCGATTTTTGGCTCCAGCTCTGGGCGCGTTCACTAAAAGAAGGGCTAGCTCCCCCCTTCCCCGCCCCCCTTCCTTGCCGCCTCCCCCCCACTCCGGAGGAGCCCCTCTGAGGGCGGGAGTGGCCTCGTGCAGGGGTCTGGGCCCCCAAGCGGGCTGGGCCAAAGGGAGCACAGGCCCGGTGGGCGAGGGGGCTGGGTGGACTGGGCCTGGCAGCCTGAGCGAGCAGTGGCTGGGGTGACTTTGCTGCCGGGTTGGGTGGGCGGGCGGGTGGGGAGGGGTCGGGGGCACGGAGCTGGGGTGTCTGGCTTCTGGTGGGGCTGGCAGGCCTCTGCGAGGCGCAGCTGTGCCCAGAACTCCGAGCTGCGTTTGCCATCACTACCGATGTGGCTGCGCCAGCCGGGGAGGGGGAGGCGGGTGGCGGGCACTGCGGCGCTCCATAGCCAATCGGAAGCCGGGGTTGCACTGGGGAGCTCTCCCCCCACTGGGCCCCACCCTGAGCAGAGACTGGGGGTGGTGGCCAGCAGCAGGCAGGGGGCAGTGCCACCACCATTGCCCAGAACCCTGCCCCCTCGGTTGGAAGCTCCGTGCCAGCCTTCCTGGCACATATCAGGCAAAGGCGGGGGTCTGTCCCCACCTGAATCTGCAGGAGCAGAGCTGGAGGAAGGGGCAACTTGGAGGAGCACCCCACCCTTTTGGCCCCAGGAAGCAGCTTTCTGTCCGGGGCAGCCAGGAGCTGGGGGGGTGGGGTGAGGGCCTAATCATCCGAGATGATCCATCCAAATATCGGCTTCAGTTGAATCATCTTGGGGGTTTATTCTGGGTCCGTCTCCCACAAAGTTGCACATGGTCACTGGCATACACAGGCACAAAGAATCACGTCGTCACACAGGCATGGCACACAGGAGCACACACACACTGGGGTTCCCACACAGAGGGGCTCTCTTCACACACAGACACTTAGAGATGCCCCCACCACACCAAACACAGCAACTCGGGCTCCATGCACGGGGTCACGCGCATGGGTGCCGACTCTGGGGCACGCACGGTCACACAATGAGACACCATGAGACACAGGCACCGCCACCACCCAACAGCACACAGCCCCGCAGACGTGGCGAAAAGTGCACGGCACACGCACGCAGTGACACTCTCAGACACACGGTGATACACACACACCTTGCGATGCTTGAAAACATCTGGTCATCACACTTGGAGGAGAGTTTGCCGCTGGCATCTAGTGGGTAGGAGCCAGGGAGGCGCCCAGCACCCGCAGTACACAGAAGTGACCCCAACCGCAAACAATGATCCAGCCCTCATGTCAACCGTTGGGCTGAAGTGGAAAAACTCGGCTCTAGTATATTGTTAGATACACACAGTCACACACACCTGAGCCCGGGTAGCCCCTGACACCCACAGAGCGCGTGCGTGCACACACACAAATACACCCGGACAAGTCTGGCTAGCACAGTGTCTCACACTCTCGCTCACCAGGACCCAGGTGTTGTCAACAAATGCACGCCTCCCCCCACCTCACAGACACACAAGCCTGGGCACAAATGGTGGGGCACGTACACAATCCCGTGTTGCTCCAGCACACAGAGATGAGGGTCACACCCACATACCCATTCGCACCTGGGCCACTTGGCCCTGCTTGGAAATGGAGCCTCAGAGGTGAGACCTGCCCTCCTTGTACCTTCCCTTCTACCTGCCTGCCCTGCTCCCAGCTGTCTTTAAGCGGCAGATCCAACCACCCCTGCCTCTCCTGATGGAACTGAGAGCTCTGAGTCCCAGTGCTGGTTCGTTGACGCCTGGGGGATACTCCTACGAGGCCACATGCCCACCTCTGCCCACAACACCCCTGCCTCTGGGCCCCCGTTTCACAGTCTTGCTTCTGGCAGCCACTGAGACAGTCCAGGATGGAGGCGAGGCTGACCCCTGAGGCTCTGGTTCTCCGTGCGGCTGTCTCATTAATCCTCTGGCCGTTGACTCCTCATTTCTGACTCTGGAGAAAGAGTAGAAGAAAGGTGGCTGATGGAGTCCTACAGGAAGAAAACCTTTCAGAAGATAATAAGTGCATGAGTGTTGGTCCTCAGAATCGCAGCAATGGCCAAAGTGTGCTGAATGCGCGCTGTGTCTTGACCTGAGCTATGTGCCTCCCGAGCTTGTCTCCGTGAATCCTTCCACATGAGGTGGATATGGTGAGGGTTAGCTGTGCCCATGTATGTGTCTGACAGTATGTTAGACCAGGTTGCTCCACTTCGGCACTGTTGGCGTTTGGGACATTTGGACATTATTAGGAGAGTGGGACTTCTGAGCCAATTTCCTGGGTGTGAATCCTGGCTTTGTTACTCAGTAGCTGTGTGACCTTGGGCAAGTCGTTCAACTTCTCTGGGCCTCAGTTTCCTCTCCTAGGGTTGTGGAAAGGATCAGAGGAGTTGGTTTATCCCAAGTGCTTTAAACAGTACTTGATGTGAAAGAAGTGCTTGATTCGATAGATGAAAAACAGATTCAGAGAAGACGTGTCCTGTATCAGGGCCAAGGGCTAGAAGGTGGTAGAGTCTTGCTCTCTTCTCTGATCACCACTATCCTAAATCTTACTGATGGGAGAAAAATCTAGCTAATTTTCTGGCCTTTATGAAATTTCAGAGTGGCTCTCTCGGCCCCCATTCAAAGCGTGTCCTAGCTGTTGGCCCTTGAACCCTCGTTACAGCTCTGACCTTCAGCTCTTCTTCTGTCCCAGGGCTCAGAATGAGAGTGGATGGTCATCCCACCCTCTTTGCACACCCACCGGCCAGGCTTGTCCTCACCTTCCTGGCAGGGCCCAACGCCCTCTCCCACACCTTGCCAGGCACCTTGCCGGGCACCTTGCCGGGCACCTCGCCGGAGCCCGCGTACTGGGGGTGCAGCCGGGGGCCTGTGCATTCCTTCCACAAATATTTGCTAAGCACCTCCTGGGTGCCAGCCCTGTTCTAGGCCCTGGGGGCTCGGCAAGGAGCAAAATCAGTGAAGGTGCCAGCCCCGGTGGGAGGGTAGACTGTGAACCCGATAAACAAGGGAGTGTCCAGTATTGAGACTGCGATAGGTGTTATGGGGGAACGAGAACAGGTAGGGCCCTCGGAAGTGCTGGGCAGCCATGGTTTTTAGTGGAGGTGGTCTGGCGGCCTCGTGGCTCAGTGTTGACTTTCAACTTGGTTGTTCTGCCATGGCTCAAGTGCGGCCTACCAGGTCCTCTGCCCTCTCCACGGGGCGGTGCAGAGGTCAGGGGTACGTGACTTAGCCTGGTTGCCTGCACCATCCGCCTGGAACGCACAGCCTCTTGTTGCTGCTGTCTGAGGTCATCCGTTATCCGTACTTGTGGCTGCCGGCCTAAGACCCGGGGACAAGATGGCCGGGGCCTCTTCTCTATAAAAACCGGGACTCGATGGACACTGGGTGCTCTCAACTGGGCTGCTCTGAGCTGGGGGGTGGGGCTGGGGCAGCTGGTGGCCCGGAGTGGCACTTCCACCTGGGCCCCTCGATTTAGCTCCCTCGGGGCGGGTCCAGTTTATTTTTACCCAGCCTGTCTCCCTGGCAGTGCCAGGCTGCGCCATCTTTGTAGGGTCTTGGGGACCTGCCCATGGCTTGAGGGGACCCAGCTTTGTCTGCTGGACCCCCAATTCCCACCGCTGGACCCCCATTTCCCTCCACCCCCAAAGCTCCAGGTGTGAGGGCTCTGGACCAGAGCTGGTGGGGTCGGCACTGCTGGCTGGCAACCCTTGTGCCCAGCCTGGTGGCATTTGGTTTGGCGTCC
This sequence comes from Bos indicus, assembly GCF_029378745.1. Lineage (NCBI taxonomy): Eukaryota > Metazoa > Chordata > Mammalia > Artiodactyla > Bovidae > Bos > Bos indicus. The sequence continues at coordinate 12,308,435 of NC_091766.1, read as the reverse complement.
TGCCTGTCCGCCACCCCCACCCCATGCCCGGGCAGAGCCGAGCGGCTGCTGCTGCCAGTCTCCATTTCGAAGCTTGAGGTGGGGGTGGGGGAACGCTGGGCACCTCCTGGGCCCCCTGCCCACCGCGTGCCACCTGGGGCTTGTCCCCCATGCCCGCTCCGTGGAAGGGCCCAGCCTGCTTTTTCCGCTGCCCCTTTGCATCCCGGAGCTCAGAGAGGATGCCCGCCTGGCTTCCATCTTCCCTGCTTGCTTCCTCCCTCTCTCGCCTGCTTGCCTGTAATGGCTCACCATTTTTGGCATCTCCTTCCCCTCCCCCTCCCATAGGCGCCAACCTCACTTCCAAACCTGCCATTGCTGGCTCTCTGGCCTCTGCTGCCTGGGGCTGGGGACCTTGGAAGAGAGGGTTTGGGGGGCCGAGCATATGGGCTCAAAGGGGGCTTTCTGGGTGCTTGTGTGTGTGCATCTGGAGGAGGAAACATGCTTCAAGCCAGCTCGTGCAACCAGCCTCGAGGTTGGCAGAGCTGGGCTGCAGAAAGTGGGTGACGGAGAAGTGCAGACACTCCCACTTCTGAACTGACCCTAGGGCCTGGTGTCAGCCTCTGGGCCCCAGGGAGACCAGGCGGGCATTTCTCTCCAAGCCCAGGGTCTGGACAGAAATGGGAAAAGCTAGGCTTCATTTGGAGGGTGCTCCCACCCCTGCTCCGACAAGCCTACCCCCTCCCACCCTGGGCTTGAAGATTTCTGTTCCCCTTCACCAGAGATGGGGTTGGGGGAACCAAGCCCCATGCTAGGCACTTGTGCCCACAGAGGGACAAGGGCCTTAGGAGGAACCGGTTTACTGCCCGCCCCCCCCCCCACCCCAGCCTGGTGCCCGCCTCTCTCGGCACTAAACAAAGTTTGCTAAGTAACTTCAAATGTTATTTGAGGACGGCCTGGCCTCAGCCCAAGGCGGCCCTGTGGAAACTTGTTTTTCGCTGCCGAGGCTGCAAGTATCAAAGACACACTTTCGGGGGGGTGGGGTGGGGGGGTGCTTCGACACTTCTCCCCTCTCTCTGGCAGGGGCTGGTCCTGAACGGACACACAGACACACAGAGGCCTACACTAGCAGAGGGACATACACATCATGCCGTGGCTTGTGACACCAGACACGTGACAGCCGAGGATCATAGCACTCCCCAGAACATACACCCAGCGCACACATAATGACACACCGAGGGGGGCAGGGTGGGGTTTGGAGGGTACTGCCCCCAACCCACAGGCCCTGGGGTTTTTCCAGCTGGTGAGGTTTTTCCACACTGGGGAAGTGCATGACACAAAGCTTGGAGTCCTGATTTCTCAGGTCTCCTGGCCATGAGTGGGTACTCAGATGGGTCCCCTCCCCTTTCTCAGCCTCAGTTTCTCCAAGTGTAGAAGGAGGCGCTTGGCCCCAGGAAGGGGTGTAAGAAGCAGAATCCCACACTGATTAGAAGAGTGACTGGGTTGAAATCAGTGAAGGGAGCAGTGAGTCCCTTAAAAGTGGGGTCTGAGCACAAGGCCTGGGGCACAAGCAATGCTTGTAGGTGTCAGCTGGCATTTCCAAAAACCTGATGGGTGTCCACCCTGACTGGAGGCCCAGACCTCAAGCAACTCTAGGTTCGCCAGTTCCTAGGAAGTCTCTGTTTTTCTCATCTTCTTCCTCCATTTCTCTCTTGGCTTTTCTTGGTCTTTCCCTAAATCCCTCCTTCTCTGGGTCTCCACCAGCCCTCCCCAGGCCTGGAGCTCAGGGAAATTGTGGAAAACAGGCTCAGGGTGTGTGTCCCTCACCAAAGCCAGCCGGGCCTAGGATCCTCCATGCCCTGAGGATCCTGATGACCTTCCTGGGGTGGAGATGGGTATCTGAGCTGACATAGTGCGTCCCCCTGGGGAGGGGTAGGCTCCATCATAGGGTCACCTCCCAAGGTTTGTAAGCAGGTGGGATCCCGCTGCACAATAGAAAGGGCAAGGTGGACAGGACACTGGACTGACCTACCCCCAGGTCCCGAGAATCTCCTCGTCTGTCAGCCAGACCCTCACTGAGGTAGGTTTATGGGGGTCCCCTGGTCCCAGCCCCACACACCACTTCATCTCCACTCACAGTCGGTACGCGCAACACCCCGCCACCCGCAGTCTGTCGCGCAGTGACAGCCTGTCACAGGCACTGCCGCACACCGGCACAATCTGTCGTCCACGCACAGTCTCACACACAACCTGTCACACACACGCACACACACACAGCGGCACAGTCACACACACAGCCAGCCTCACGCGATCACACCAAGCGTCACAGCTTGTCACAGCCATAGACTTCACAATAAAAATAACAGCTAGCAACTCCAGAGCAATTATGCCTGGGCAGCGGGTGGGCGGGTGCACGTGACCTCCTGTAACCTCCCCAGCGGGAGGCAGGTATGAGTAACCTGTTTTACAGATGAGGAAACAGAGGCCAGAAGGTTAAGTGCCAAGGTCATGAGGCTAGAAGTGGGATGGCAGGAAGTACTCAGCAAGGCCCCCAGGGGCAAGCAAGACTGAAACAGATCACCCTGCTTTTCAACCCAGTCCTATGCAACTGACATTCCTCCTTCTGACCCTCCCCATGGGAGTTCCCTTCCCATTCCCCAGATGAGGAAAACTGAGGTCCTAAGCAACCCAGGCAAAAAAACAGGGGAAGGGGCCTCCCGGTTCCTTGCTTAAAAAGGCTCAAACGGTCTGCCCTCCACTGAGGAAACGCGAACCATGCCCTCCAGCCCAAATGTCACTTTGCTGCTGTGGCCCGTGGTGGCTGCAGCCTGCAGAGCCTTTGGCTGGGGCCAGGGTTCTGGAAGGCAGAGAGGTGTCGGCAAAACTAATGTCTCCATCTACAGTGAGGGGTGGGAGTGGCAGCCTTAGGCTTCCAGGCAAGTCCCTCGGCCCCAGCCATGCCCAGGGGACCTGGGCTGCCCTGCACCCTTACTCCCCAGGGATCTCCGCATTCCAGTGCGCTTCCTCCTCCTCCTCTGCAGCCCTCTTTCCCTTGCTTTCCCCTTCTTTGTTCCACCCCCGTCCGCTCCCCGGGGCTTCCCCCATTAGAGCAGCCACGGCCAAAACCAACACCGCTCCAACGACATCCCGCTGAGACCCGCCGGGCGGCGGCGGGCCCTGCCCCCTGGCCCGCTCAGGGGCCAAATCCTGGCTCAGCGTGGCGGCGACGGCGGCCCCGGCGCACGTGGCGGCTCTTAGGGCAAGCACATGCGCACACCCGGCGCAGCGGCCCCGACGGGGCGCCTGGGTGGGCGCACTCCCGGGTCTGCGGACACTCGGGCGCGCGCACGCACGTAAGCAAGCTCTAGCTCAGAGGCTCAGACCCGAGTGGCCAACGTTCCCTAGCCTGGCGCCGGCGACCGGGATCCCAGGCACTGCCTGCTCTGCGCATACGCAGGCCCCACACCCCATTGGGACTGCTGGAAGCACACCTTCCATAAATATATACCCTTGCCCAACATCAGATGGGGGACTGGCACACATACATATACACAGACGCGCGCGCGCACACACACACACACACACACATCACACACTTGCACTCCTGCTTGCATCCTGAACGGTGTTCAGAGCGCGAGTACTGCCCTGCGCCGGCACTGGGGGTCCCGAGCTTAGGTGGGTAGATGAGCCTGCAGGAACTGCCGGTGCCCACGCACATGGCAACAGGCCCACGCGGGCACGCACCTCCCCAGTCTGCACACGCGTGTATTTCACGTGAGCTGCACACCTGCCAGGCCGCCCAGGGCACCTGGCGGCAAAGCCGCATTCAGGCTTGGAGGGGAGGGGACTGGGACCCGGAGGCCTAGTTCCCACCGCTTCCATTTCTCTTGGAACACCCGCCTCCCCAAATGTCCCTGGGGCTCAGGTGAGACGCCCCAGAACGGGTGCCCAGTGGCGCCCCTGCATGTGCTATATTTATATTGGAAATTTGTACCTTTATATATATATTTCTTACAAGTAAGAACCTCCCCCCCATTCCGCTCCACGTTTGTACTTGGGTTTTACCATCCCTATTCGGCTTCTTCCCAAACATGCAAAAAACACACGCGCACACACACATTTCTCCTTGCAGGGGCCGTGGGGCGAGGCGGGAGTTGCCCCCCCCAACTGTGGACGCCCGTCGTTCTTAAAGGCTAGGGACCCCCCTTCCCGCGAAAGGCCGAGCTGCATCACTGAATCCCTCAGCCCTACCCGAAACACAATTGCGGGGGTGGGTGCTGGCGGCGAGACATTGCTTTTTGGTGTGTTTGCTGTTGCTGCTTAAATTAATCCTGAGTGACGGCCCGCAATTCCTCTCCACAAAGAGGCCATTTAACGCCCCCCCACCCCGCCCCGCGCCCGGCATCTCGGGCGAAACTTCCATGTGCCCCCCCCCTGAGTCCAGCTTGGCAGCTCAGGCCGCGCGCTACCAGCCCTCCTGGACTTTCCCTCAGGTGCGCCCGGGGGCTTGGAGGCGGGTTCCCTGTGCGCACTTTGGACCTCAGGAGCGAGTGTGGGTGGGTTTTGGAGGGATGGGAGATGTCTTAAAATAGAAGCGCAGGGCTGAACGGAGGTGGGGGAGGGTGTCCCAGGACTCCTTAGACAGCCCCACTGCTCAACCAAAGCGCTCCGGATGCTCCGGGCCCGGCGGAAGAAAGATCGCCTTCCGTGCCTTCTCCCAAGCGCCCGGAAGAGAGGATCCAGGAGGTCCCTCACGTCGCCCTGAAGCCCCCTAGTCCGCTTGTATATCTGTGGAAACTCCGGCGGAGACGCGCCGCCGGTGCCTGTGTGCTAGCCCCAGGGTATGCCCCTAGCCAGGTTCCTGCCGCCAACAGCTTCTTTCATTGTCGCCTCCCGGGTATTCTTTTCGCGTGTGACAGGTCCCCGACCCGTTTCAAATGGCTCACGCTTGGATAGGGGGAACGTAGGTGGGTGTGGGTGGTGGAGAGGCCTGCCCTGAGCTCAGGCAAGGGGAGGGCTGGGTGTTTTCCATGCACGGAACTTGGGTGCTGACTATCGTCACTTGCGTGGGCCGCACACCATAGGGTAGAGGGGCGCTCACAGCCCTCGATGGTGCGGACGGCCGGGATACTTGGAGGGCCCTGAGCAAAGTCGGGTGTGCGCGTGCGCCGGGCGAAAAGGCGGGAAGCGGGGTCCTAAAGCCCCGGATTCGGAAAGCGCCTGTGGCACAAGATTGGGTCGCTCCCGTGGCGGAACCGCTCGGAACGAGCGCCGAGTGAGGAGTGAGAGGGCCGCTGCCATCGCGGGCAGGCGAGGGGAGCCTGGGAACGGGTGTGAAGGGAAAGTGGCAACAGGCGAGGCTTTGGGCGTTTGCCTCGCAGCCGAAGTCCCAGAATGACGCTGACTAGACTCGGAGGGGGGCTGTGGCATCCTTCGGACCCTGCACTGCGCAGGCGCGACACCCTCTCGCCCGGAGCGCGGCCCAACCTTCCCCGCGGCCCAGCAGAAAGGGACCCGGCGCGGGCGTCGAGGGCCGGCCTGGTTCTCATGCTGGGACTTTAGCCATTTGCAGCACCGGAGGCCTGCGCCAGAGGGGCTCAGATGGCGGCGTTTTGGCCTCGAGGCTGGTTGGGTCCCTTCCCCGGACGCGCGGGGTGGGGCTCGGGGCCGCAGTGGCCTCTGCCCTTCCTCCGGTGGCCTCTCGACATCCAACGGGCGATAATGCGAGATAGGGCTTTGCAAAGAATGCGAAATTCATGATTCCTGCTCTTTGGCCGCTCGAAGGACGTTTAGAGCTTAAGTGCCCCAGAATACGAGGGCAACTTTGGGGCGTCAGTATGGAGAGAATCCCTCGTGCTCGCCTCAGCCGCCAGACCCTAAGCCTCGGGACGAGCCTCCCCATCTCTCCTCAAGTCGCCTCTTTTTGTGTGTGAATAAGGGCGGGGGAAATTTAGCAGGGGAGCATTTTTGTTTGTTTCAAGGGTTGGCTGGGTTTGGGGGCGTTTGGCCTCCGGCGAACACAGGGAAGAAATGTGACTAAGTGGCAGAAAATGCGCTTTCCCTTTCCCTCTTTTCCGCCCTCAGGCCGCGGGAGTTGCGCAGCTTCTAAGAACCTTTACACAAAATTTCCCCTCCAGATCTACTCTGATCGACACCACCTTCCCTGGGCCCTGACTTCTTGAATTTGGGGCGCTAAGGCCTCTCTACCCATTGCTACCAGCCATTTTGCAGCACTTCTGGGCAGGCCAGGGGGGAGAAGAGGAAAAGTGGAAAAAGAACATGTGCGCCGAGTGGGCCCCGACTTAACCTGTTGGAGGGGAGGCTAATGTCTGGTAGGCATCTCCCTAGTGAAAGCCTCCCCCCCGCCTCCTCCACCCCACCCCCACCCCGCCAAGCTCTAGCAGCCCCCGGCATTCAGAGAAAGCGCTCCGATCCGCCTCTCGGAAGCCAGTCATAAACCCGACTTCTCGTCACCCGAATTACTTCAGGGCGCTTTGATGGTGTTAGGTCCTTTTCTTTTTCCACGTGCAGATGACTCAGCCCTCTCCAGCTGCGACTGGGGAGGTGACCCGGGGCAGCGGTTGACACTGTGCTCCGTACTCTTGACCCAGAGGTGCCCCATCCCCGCCGCATCCACTCCCCCCAAGCTTCCAGACCACACTTAGCTCTCCTTTCCTCTCTTTTTATTCTTCGGGTCATATTTCCCCTCTTCTCTAAAAAAATTATTTTCAAAATTGTAAAGGAGTTTTTGTACTTTTTTTTTTTTTTTCTTAACGTGAGACAGAGGCTGGATAATGGAAACGCATTTTAAAAAAAAAAAAAAAAGGGCGGGGGGGATATATATGCCGGCAGTCGGTGGAGCTCAAGCCTCGCCAGGCGACTGAGCTTTTCGGTCGCCGGTTCCCTGGTAGAACCGGCGTGGGGCACCTGGGATATCTGCCGCTGAAAAGGCGCTAGAGAAATGCGAGGAATGATTATGATTTTAATAAAATTGTCTCTCATTTAGGAGCGCGCTTCTGCACTGCCTCTGTCGTCGGAGCCCGGGTTTGCCACGGCAAAGTCTGTAATCAGAGAAAAATACCAGCTTTGTTGAGGGTTAGAATATATCATTGGCTAATGTGTGTGGTTTTTTTTTTTTTAATAATGCTAAGCATTGGAATAATTAAAGAGTGAGAAATAACTCGTCTCTCCTCTCCCCTCAGCATTGTCTTATTTAAAGGGTGGAAGGCGCACTTTTAGGCAAAGCTGGTTAGTTTTAATGCAGGCTTTTTTTTTTTTTTCCTCAACTGCCTTCCCTCCGCTCTGGTCTGATTCGCAAATCCCCAAACTGGCACAAGCCGGGAAACTTGCCTCTGCCGCCGTTCTTCTCCCGGAGTTGGAGCCTCCCTTTCCTTTTTCCCCCCTCTTCAGAGACAACCCTCTCCTCGTCCCTCCCCCGCCTCTGGGCCCTGACCCACTGCCTGGTTTTCGCTAGAGCGATTTAAAAAAGAAGGGAAGAAAGGAGCCGGGCTCTGGTACCCCCGTGCCAGCCGAGGGCGTGTTTCCCTGGCCGCTGGCTGGTGGGAGAGTCAAACCCGGTGGCTGTCGGGTGTAGAGTCTCAGATGCAGAATCTTGCCCTGCAACTCTCCCCGCCGCCCCCCCAAAAAAACAAGTAATCAAATATTTCTAAAGATTGTAGGCTCATAGAGCTCAGATCCCTTGTCATATTTTAAATGAAGCAGAACAGTTCTTTCTTTCCAACCTCATATGCAATAGGAAGAGAAAATTCAGTCCTCGAGAGCTTGCCTTGGCAGCCCTGTGCCCTTAGTAGAGGGGAGAGCTGCCTACTTGGGCTGAGCCTGGCGTCCAGCCCCACCATGGTGCCGCTAACCACAGGGCCTAGATTTGGGGCAGGACTGCAGGGTCCAGGGCAGTGGTGGGAACAGCCTGGGGAGATATGAGAATAGAAAGAAGAAGCTCTTCATAAGGATTGCAGAGGTTTGCTCCAGGCTCCTCAGAGAGGAAGCTGCTGCCTTGGTCATTCCCCCAGGTGTAGGGGGTGGGCGGGCTTGAAAGGAAGAGAGGCTTCTGCCGAGCTCTGGGAAGACACAGCTGCCAGGAGAAAGGAAAGGTGAAAGTGGGCAAGAAATTGGGGGTAAGGGGCTTGTACAGTGGCTTTGAGTTGCAGAGGGAGTTATTTATTTATTTACCTCAGGTGTTTTCAATTAAATGTGTTCCTCTTTTATTTTCCTTGTTATTCGGTGCTTAGACTTTTCAGCAATCCCTTGCATTCTTTTTTTTTTTTTTTACATAAGCAGAAACTTTTTTCCTCCTCGAAGAGATATTGTGGGAGGTATTTTGCCTTCAGTGCTTTCTCTTTCCTGCTTTTTTTAAAATTTAATTTTAAAATTATAAAGTAAATTTAGTGCGAGTGAAAGTGATGGGGGAGCCAGCTGGGGCTGGATTCAGGGAAGGTGGAGGCAGCTGCAGCAGAGCTGGGCCTCCCAGCCCCACCTCAGGACCCCCTCACAATGTAGGCCCCCTTCTGCCGACACCACCCCCTTCCTCTCCCTGGGAGGCTCTTCTGGACAGGGATGAGGAGAGTCTCTCCTGATAGATGCTCATTCACTCTTCAGGAACCCCTGACTCTGCAGAGCCACGTTTCTTTTACAACCCACGCATACCAGGGCCCCCCAGTTCCTGCCTGCTTACTCCCCCTCAGTCACTGTGGCTATTCTGTTGAATTGAGCTTGGTGGGCCCTGTATGTCTCCCACATTTGCCCTGCTAGTCTGCTAACCCCACTGCGCAGTTGGTTGCCCTGTTGAAGGGATCAGAGTAGGGCAGGCACAGAAAGAGACAGACAGAGGTGTAGATACCCCTCTGCAGCAGTGAGGATTCAAGAGGCTTCTTTACACTATGAATTTTTATGGTCACATGAGTAGTGCACTCATCTCTGTAACGCACGTGTATACTTAGGTCCTCAAATTTGAGGCTACCGGTGTGGGCAGGATCTATTTCTAAGACATATGAATTATGAGAACACTGGAGTTGAAAAACTGAAGGCCCCTTGAGTGGTGCTGAAAATGTTCTATTTCTTAATCTGGGTGGGGGTATACAGGTGTGTTCACTTTGTGAAAACATATTGAGTGGAAGCCTTAGAACCATGTGCTTTCTTTCTGTGTGTCACACTTAAGTTTAAAAGTTTGTTGTATTTTTTTAAAGGAAGGCACAGCCTCAAAAGTAAAGGCCGAGGGTTACAAAATAATAATAACTATTATATAAATAACAATGCTCTCCACCCTGTTTTGCTCTGGTCTCCCCACTGAGGAATGGTGGGAGGGCTTGTAAAAGTTAGTGGGCTGATAAAAAAAAACTCGCAGGCATGTGGCCCACGGAGACTTCCTGACCCATCCACGTGTGCACCGCGCCTGGAAACTCTGCAGACTTAGGTTTAGCTGTGGGATTTTAACATCTCAGGACCAAAGGATAAAAAGTGGTAAGGAAGATGTTCCATGCCAATTACATTTTGCTGTCAACATCTGGAAAACAAAATTGCAGCTGTTCTCCCCTCCCCATTACCATCTCGTCTTTTTTTTTTTTTTTTTTTTCTGCACACTTAAAGTTTTTGTTCTTATGCCATCCGTACTTCAGTTTTCTGCACTGTTAAAACATTTTCACGGCTCTGATGAAATCAAGTTGCTGGGTTTGGGCTTTAAAAAATATATATGTATGTGTCTGTGTCTTGCAGTCTGACAGTGTAATTTTTCTTGAGCGATTTATTTGAACAAGCTGGCAATCAGTGGATAATCCCCTCCCCTATCCAACCCTTTCTCGCCTTCCCAGCACCGTTCAGGCCCAGAGCTCGGGGAAGAGCGCTTGGCTACCCTTGCCTCGGCTCCCTTGGGCAGGTACTGACAGCTTCGCCCTCCACGGCCCTTCTGCGGTGTTTTTGTTTTCCCTTCGCCCCCCAAAAATATTTGAACCAAAAAGCCTCTTTTTTTTTTTCCTCCACCCACAGCAAACTGAAAGGGCTAGTGAACCGTGATTCAACAGAGCGAGGGCGCCTCTTTTCTTCCTTAGCATTAATTAACTCAAGTTCGTTAGGACGTCGGGTCTGTCGCCCACAGTTTTCTCTTGTGTGTGCTGAATCGGGTCATAGAGGGAGACTTCCCATGCAAACAGTTTGTGTTGGAGCTGGAGGACACAAGAGGGGGAGAGAGGGTAAGAAAGAAAGGGAGCCAGTGAGGGATGGATTGTGGCCGAGGGGTGGGCACAGTCCTAAGCTCTGAGCACCCTGGTGCCAGCCTCCGAAGGGGCTCCACACCAGGGGAATGAGGATTCTCGGATTTCCTTGGCAGTGATCCTGATAATAAAATAGTTGGGCGGCGGGGGACAATGCATTTTGAGGGATTGAAAAATGTCTTCCTTCCAACTCCTAAAATTGTGCATTTGGGGGAAGCCGCTTCCCTGAACAGGGCCCGCCCAGCTCCCCGAGCCCTCGGAGCAGTGAAAACCTCGGGCTCTTCCCATCCTGGCCACCGGCTCTCTGCCCCAGGCTCTGGGCACTGCCTGTTGCCACAGCAACTGCAAGAAAGAGGTTCTCTCTGGGCCGAGGGGAGTGCAGACCAGGCAGAGGGCACCCGGAGCTCAGAGAAACTCCCCTCTTGCCCTGGCCCTTTTCTCCTGTGGCAGAGGCAATAGACCCGGCAAACAAGGGGGTGTCAGGACAGGAGCCCACCAAGAGGACCTGTGAAGGCCGCAGGAGTTGCCTCCAAAGCGCAGGGGCGAGCGGTGGGGGAAGGGAAAGGACTGTCCTCCCTGGAGGATCCCTAGGCTTTTTCTGGGGTCGGTAGTTGGTGGCCGGGCTTTGGGTTTTCAATATTTTGCTGTTTGTTCTGGCCTCCTCTCTTGCCCTCCAGATATTTTCACAATGAGCTGGGCACAGACCTCATCTTCACGTGCTTGTCTCCCCTTCCCGTGCCTCTTGTCAGTTTTTCAGTTCTCCTTTAGTGAAAGTTGTAAAGTTGGCTTGTGGGGTTCTTCCTTCTTCCCCGGGCCCTTGGTCACCAGGAGTGACACTTTGCAGACCAACGTGGTGGGTGGGTGAGGCTCAGGCTTCGCATTGCCCTCGCCCTGTGAAGCCCTCGGCTGTCATCTGTCCTGGGCGTTCTTATCTTCGGAGGCTCCCATCCCCAAGTAGACCCCTGGATGGACGACTGGGCTCCGACCTGCCCGGCTTTTGCATCTATTTGGTAATACAAGAAAGTTTCAGTCTAGGTAGTGAATTAAAGACGAGGGTTTTGCTTCTTCGACTCTGTAAACAATGAAAGTAAACAATTTCCAGTTGCACTAGAGAGAATAGACTGTCTTCCCCAACACCTCCCTTCCCACCCGATTTTATTCAGGGCCAGGAGGGAGAAGGGAGATGTGCCTGGAGCAGGGTGGTGTTCGGAGCCAGAACGGCGCTGCCTGTTGGCCTGATCCCAGGCCACCGCTCGGGTTTGTAGTCCTGAGGAGAAAAGGAAGGGAAGGAGTGGGGGTCAGTTCATAGGAGAGGAGAGCACAGCCTGATTCTGAGGCAGGCCTGGTCCTAGACTCAGCCCAGGGTGTGGGGCAAGTCCACTCAGCCAGCTGAGGGTGCCAGAAAACCCTGTCCGGGCCCGCCATTCCTGAGCAGAGGGAAACAGGCCCAAGTCAGCCAAAAACCCGCTTTGTCCAAATTCTTCGAGCCTCCTCGCAATGTGCATTTTCTGGTTTCCATGCTTGGCGATTCCAGAGGCTTGGATGACTTTACACTGGCTGCAGAGCCCCTTCCTGCCTGCCCCCCCAGCAAGGGGAGGCCCCACCCACCTCTCAGATAAGCAGTCAGCCCCTTCCTTTTGCTGCCTACGGTGGTTCTCTTTCCATTTCTGTCGGGGAGTCGGGCCACTGCTTTCTTGTACCCCTTCTGTGGAACAAGATGGGAGGGCTCAGAGATATGTAGTTAGCTTCTTTTCAGTTCAGACCCAGGCTGACTTATAAAATCCCAGGAATTAAACTGGCTCATCAGGTCTCTATCTGTGGCCTTTTAAAATTTCTTGCGTCTTTTTTCACTAGGCTGCAGATATACAGTAGTACAATGGATCCTGATATGTCTGGTAAATCCTAAGTAGGTTTTGTGAGTCATTTGCTCTCTTTGCGTATAGTTCTCCAAATTAACACAGACAGATATAAAATTAGTATGTGTCCAGAGTCTGAAAGAATAAATCTGAGCCTTAAAGAAGGCAGGATGTAGACAAAAAGAATTTTTTTTTTTTTTAAGATAAGATGACCTCCAAACAGGGACCCTGTTTTTAAAGATATCAGTTTTTTGCACTTCTAGATGTTTCACTATTGGCAGGTATAAGTCAATTGCAAAACCTGTCTCAGGCTGGGAAAATTATTTTGTTTCCTTGAAGATTTTGAATACTGTCTGTATGAGTGAGATTCTGTACACATGTCCCTGTTTTCCCTCAAATAATCCACAAGGCCTCTTTGGTTCTGTCGATTTTTGGAAAAACCACACATTTAACTTTCTCAAGCTAGCAGCAGTCACTTTAGCTAGTTTTCCTTCTTCCTCATCCTCTTCTTTTTCTCTTTTTTCGCCCCTGTCCTAGAGTCCTTATCTTTTCTCCTTGCTCATTTTTCCTTTTCAGCTGTGTCCTCTTTCCTTCCTTCTCTGTCCTCTCTTTTTGCAGTTTTGGGCCCAGCTTGTTTTTCTCAGGATTGGTCTTCCTTCTCTCTTTCTTTCTCCCTCTCCCTAGTCCTCTTTTTTTTCCCCTCCTGCGGCCTGTTCATTCTTTTTCTTTTGAAGGCACATTTTTCCTAGTGATGGCTAAAACCAGCACGGGTATTTCAGAAATGTTTCCGTGAAAACTGTTGCTTTAAAAAAAAAATCAAATTCTATATACGTGACAGTAATGAGAGAGGCCTTTCTCGAGCAAAGGCAGAAAAATTCCTTTCCACAAACTAAAAGCTCATGTGAATTTTAAAAGTCTAATCTCTGACTTCTCAGATTTTTGTTTTAAATGAGGGAAAATACCTTCCCCTCCAAATTTTGCCTAAGTTTTTTCCTTTGTTGTCTTCAATTTTCTTTTTTTGCTCACTGCTCTCTCACCAACATCACTGGCTTCCTTACCCCTTCGTTGCTTTTTCTCTCATTCCCTTTCTTCCCTCCCCTCTCCTCCTCCAAGGCCTGCCTGTCCCCTTGCTCCCTCCAGCCCCTGAGCCCTTGCATTTGTGGGTGACTCAGCCCTGGAGAAGCCTTGACTCCTCAGAGGGTTTTTTTGGTGTGAGTGTGTCTTGGCTGTCTTCGGGGTGCAGGGTGCAGAGTATCTGAGCTCCCAGCGAGACCTGAGACCAAGGGGAGAAGAGAAGGAGGCTGGGTCTGGGACAGGTAATCTTCTAGAAGGAGCCTCTCTGCTCTTGTAACAAAAGGGGGACAGTCCCCTTTTGTCTGGGGCTTCTGAGGGGCGTGTCCAGGACCCAGAGCTGCCACCAGTGGCATTCAGGAGGAGGGGGCTATAGGGGTGGGGCACACCCCTATAGCAATTCTTCTCAGTGTGCCCCGCAGGAGGGAGAGAGATCTTCTCAACACCCTCCCCTGGCTGCTCACCCAGGAAGGCCTCCCTCTGAAGGAGCAGGGTGAGGGGATAGTGCTGCCTGGGAGTCCCTCAGCCCACCTTCAAGGTTGCTGGCCACCCCACCAGCAGGGCAGGTGAAGAACAAATGGTGATTGTTCTCCTTCCCCGTTCCTCCCCTGGGAAGGGCCACCTTGCTCCTACTGTTAAGGGAGAGTTGAGGGGGCACAGTGGGTCCCCAGGCTCCACTGAGACACTGCACTGGTTGTCCGGGGCCACTTTTCTGTCCAGTCTCTCCACCATTCCATTGACCTTTGACCTCTCCCTTCATCCAAGATCTTGTCCTGTTTCCCTAACTTCCAGTGGAATCCTTCTACCCATCATCTCCCCTGCCACCTGCCCAACTGTACCACTGGGATTCAGAGTTGACCCATGTTGAGCACCTGGCAGGGTGGTCTGTGAGGGGAGCATGATAGAATTTTTCAGGAGGCTCACTCTGGCCATTTTCTGTTCGGTGTCCAGCATTTAGTATGAATCAAAATACCAGAGAAACATACCATGCCAAATATAAACTCACTTGTAGTTTCTACCATCTCATCTTGACTTCATTTACTTATTTTTTGTTTCATCTCATCTTGAGATGGAGAAGCAAGGTTTGGTATCTTATGTTACTCAGTTAACATCTTTGGCTAATTGGACCGAAGGTGGTTATTAACGTGATGTTAGTTATTGAATGCCACCCTAAGAGGCCTGTCTTGCAGTGACACCTGCCTCTTGCTCTCTCCCCTCTTAACTGTTTCTCTCGGGCAGCCCATGACCTCACTCAGGCCAGTCAGGGCCTGGCCTGGGGTACCAGGTGCTGGGTGGCGCCTTCCCCATTGTCTGGGTCCAGCAATGGCTCAGGGCTGCATGTTCTGTTGGGGCACACCCCTGGCCCTCTTCCTCGAATCTTTCCGCTGGGCTTAAAGGCCACTGAGGGTTTCAGATGGGGAAGAAAGGGGCGAGAGTGAGCAGTGACCTTTCTGTTGCCAGCTGAGGGCTGAGCCTCACCTGGGGAGAGGACAGCTGTAGGAACTGGTTTCTGAGTAGGGTCAGCCTCCCTCAGTCGGTGTTAACCTCCTCCTCCGCTCTTCCATTTTTTAAATAACTGTCTCCTCCTTAACTGCTTTACAAAGGCCTAAAGCTTGGCTGCTCCGGAGCCCCTACCAGAAAGGACCCCGCAGAGACTTCCACACTCCTGGCTGCCCTGCCCCACGCTCCCCTTCCCACCGGGGAGGAAGGCCCAGAGCAGGGGCCCCCGGGGAGCGCATTCGGGTGACTCGGTTTCCCCAAGGCTGTCTCACATTTCCTGACAGGGCTCTCTTCTGCCTTGTTTCCTTTCTTAGCTGCCTCCCTTCCGTTAGGTTTCTTATTTTATGCTCTTATACCTTGCTCCGTATGGTTTGGGCCCTTTAATCTGAATTGAACAGGGCATAGGTGAGTGTTCACCCTCCTCCAGCCAAGGAACTCTAAACACAGAGCAAGGGGAGCAGGCAGAGCTGGAGAGCGCAAAGAACTAAGAGTTTAGGAGGCGCTGGTGGTTCGGGGGTGGCGGTGGCGAGGCTCAGGGTCTGGAAGTCGTGTCCACCTTCCTGACTTTGTCACTTCCCCCTGGGGTTGGCTGCTGTGTTTGTGGCTGAGTGTAGTGCTTGTCAGCGGAGTGCTGTGACAGGAGGCTATTTTAATAAACTGTTGCAGTTTCTCCATCGGAGCTGCACTGCGTTGGCATCCCTCTTCACCGCTAATGGAGCGTGTGTGGCTGGGTGTGGGCCGAGGGAGGCACCGAGCTGGATGGGGGCTGGGGAGAGGGAGGCCGGGCAGTGCTGGGGGCCTGCCTCCCAGTCTGGGAGCGCTCCGGGGAGCGCCGCCAGCCTGGGGGAAGGGGTGGCCGCACCCTGGGCGCCGGGTCCCTGCCCTGGAAGTGCTGCTGGCATGGGCACTTTCCAAGCTCTCTTTCTTCTTCTCTTTCTATTCATAGCACGGCAGGCAGGCTCGTGTGTATGGCCGGGGAGGAAAACTTCCACTCGCCCCTGTGCGTCCCATAAATAAAAAAAGAAATAGAACCAGAAAAAGAGTGTGCGGGTCTTAGAGAAAGAGACTGAAACCAAAACACAGAGAGAAGGCGCAGCTGCTTTCCCCAAGGCCTTCTGGGGCTCCCTCCCGCCCGCCAGCCCGCCCGGAGTCAGGCCTTTATTTATTTATTTTTCTGGCTTAAAAAAAAATTCTATGTCTTTCTCAGTCCCAGTCCCCCTCAACCCCCTTCAGATTTGCTGGGTGGCCACTGCCAAATAGACCCGAGTAGGAGCCTGGAATGAAAAATTCATAACTGCTGGACTTTGCTTGTTCATTAGACGTGAACTTGTCGATTGGGCAAATTGTTTTTGGTCTCCAACTGCCGGGGGCTCTCCCCACCCTCTCGGCTCGCCCGGTTCCCTCCTCCCCTTGGACGCAGCCATTGGCTGCTCGAGGATGTCTCTTTGCCAAATAGGTGGATCCTTCTCTGTCTCCCTCCCCCCTTTCTCCCCCCCACCCTTTTTACTGGCTTTGGCACCAGCGAATGGATGGGGATTGAGCATGAAAGGGGAGAGAGAGAGGGAGTTTGAGAGAGAGAAAAGAAGCAAAAAAAAAAAAAACCCAAACCCAACCAGCGCACACACATACACACAAACACGCACACACTCACACAACACACACACACACACACAGCCCCATCCACGTCCTCCCTCTCTCCCTCTCTCTCTCTCCTTCCCTCCCTTCTTCCCTCCCTCGCTCCCTCCCTCTTTTGCACGCTTCTGCCAGCGACGGTCTGCAGCCGGTCCGAACTCGTCCTCTTCCCCGGGAATCTGTGAGCTCCCCCTCTGCCTGCGATCAGGCTCAGAGGCGGAGGGAGGCAGCCCGAAGTTTACACCCCTGTGCCGCTGCCAAAGCCGAAAGCCTTTTTCTTCAGCTGCCGATCCCCCCCACCCCCGTTTTTGTTTTTGTTTTTGTTTTGCACAGGGGTGGGGTAGGGCGTGTTGTGTGTTGGGGGTGGGGTGGGGTGGGAGGTAGGTTTTTGACTTTTAAATTTTGTATATTTTTCTTTTATTTATTTATTTTTTAAAAAAGCTGGAAGCGGATGCACAGGGGGTGAAACTGAAAAAAGAAAAAAATTTTTTGTTGGCTTTTGTTTACCTGGCGTGTGTGGTAATCGACTCGCTCCCTCTCTCTGCTTGCTATCCCTGACCTTTCTTTTTGCTCCTTTAAAAAAAATATTAATTTCCCCCTTCTGTGCAGTGGAGCATGGGGGGGGGGGAGGGGGAAGGGTTTGAGAATCCACCCAAGCCCGGCCCCTAGTCCCCAGAACACCAATAATAACCCCCTTTAAAACATTTACCTTCCTCCCCTGCTCCTCCCCCGCCCCCTCCCCCCACCCGCCCCCAACTCACAACTCTGTTGAGTCCAGAAGCTCAGAATCGGGCGTTGGGCTTTGCCGGGTGCTTCAGATCAATGGTAATTATTTATTTTTTTCCAGTTTTATTTTTGTAAACAGAAATCAATTATTATTTAAACTTCAAACAAGCAAACAAGCAAAAAAGAAAAAGAAAAAAAGGAAAAAAAAAAAAAAAAAACAAAACAAAAAGCGAGAGCCCGGCCCTCTGTCACCTGACTGAGTGGGAAAGAGGGTGAAGGGGTCAGTGGGGACGGGGCACAGGATGCCCCCCGTAGCTTTTAACCCTACTGTGGCTGAGACCACCACCTTATTTGTGCTAACAAGAAGCGTTTTGTTCCTTATGACTGTGGTTAACATTAGTATTGGTGTCGATAACAAAGCTGAAATCACATATTTAGGATTTAGATCTGATTTAAAAAATGCTGGGGTGGATGTTCCAATCGGAGCAGAAGAGAGAATGAAAACAGCCTGGGGAGGGGGAAGCCAAATCCGTTTCCTGGCTCGCTGACTCGTGGATGTCATGTTCGCTCTTCTGGGGGTGGCCAAAAACCTACCGGTGTCGGGGCGTGAAGCGGCCCTCGCCTGCCCCGCGTGTGCGTCCACGGGCATTCGTGCAGACTGGACTTCGTGCCGGGGCGAGCTGACACGAGTTCGAGACTGCATAGAACATGGAGATGTCATGGGCGCGACAGAGCCTGGCGGGGATACCAGCAGCGTGTGTGTGTGTGGACGGCAACGTTGTCTGTGCGCGCGTGTGTGTGAGTGAGTGAGGGAGAGAGAGAGAGAGAATAGGTGTGTGCTCAGGCTCTGGGTGTCTCTGTCTGGCTGCTGAGGCTGAGATGGGAGCGAGCGGCAGGCTAGGCTGGTGGCGGCTCCAGACCACACTTTCCTAGAACAATTGCAAGAGAAAATTGTCGTGGGGTGGGGGGGGGAGGAGGAGGAGGAGAAGGCGATTTTCCTTGTGCCCCCTTTCTAACGCTTCTTTTCTCCTTTTCTCTTTCCCCCCCTCACCCCGTCTTCCCCTCCTCCCGTCTCCCCTCGCCCCGCATGCTCCCGGCTTGCCGCCTGCAGGATGAGTTCCACCCGTTCATCGAGGCGCTGCTGCCTCACGTCCGCGCCTTCTCCTACACCTGGTTCAACCTGCAGGCGCGGAAGCGCAAGTACTTCAAGAAGCACGAGAAGCGGATGTCGAAGGACGAGGAGCGGGCGGTGAAGGACGAGCTGCTGGGCGAGAAGCCCGAGATCAAGCAGAAGTGGGCATCCCGGCTGCTGGCCAAGCTGCGCAAAGACATCCGGCCCGAGTTCCGGGAGGACTTTGTGCTGACCATCACGGGCAAGAAGCCCCCCTGCTGTGTGCTCTCCAACCCCGACCAGAAGGGCAAGATCCGGCGGATTGACTGCCTTCGCCAGGCCGACAAGGTGTGGAGGCTGGACCTGGTCATGGTGATTTTGTTTAAGGGGATCCCCCTGGAAAGTACTGACGGGGAGCGGCTCTACAAGTCGCCCCAGTGCTCGAACCCCGGCCTGTGCGTGCAGCCACATCACATTGGAGTCACAATCAAAGAACTGGATCTTTATCTGGCTTACTTTGTCCACACTCCGGGTAGGTCGCTCTCAATGCCCCCTTCTCCCTCCGCCCCATTTTATTTTACTTGCTGGCATTTGTTCTGTTTATTGTACCTCTTCCTTCCAAGGGATCCTTGCATGTACACACCAGGGGCCTAACTGGTGCACCCGTTCTGCTGAGGCCTGCAGCTCCTTTGATGTTCCCCTTTCCCTTCTGTTTCCCTCCACTTGCTCCATTCTTCCTCTGCTCATTTGCCATGTTACCGATTTGATTTTCGTGCTTGTCCATCTTTGGAGGACTCAAAAGACGCTGCAGGTCCTAGGACTGGGGCCAGGACGCCCGCGATGGTGAGAGTTTGTGAGGAACACCACCACCATCACCAAAAAAAAAAAAAAAAAACACCTCTCCTTGCTCTGATTTTAAATGAGTCAGAAAAAGTATTGGGAGGCAGGTACCGGCTTTCCTGCAGCTTCGCTTCAAGTCCTGGGGAGAAGCCAGATTTGGCACAAGCGGGGTGGGCAGTGGTTCGGTGGAGAGAGGGGCGTGTAAAACCCTGGGATCTGAAACAGAATGAATAGAAAAGAGGAAAGAAGGCAGAGGCGGGCAGATTCTGGGGCCCAGATGCCCAGGGGGGAGCTGTTTTGGCTGACAGAGAGGAGAAAAGTCATTCGATTTCGTAGAGAGTGAAAATGAGCAGAGCTCCCTTGCGTTCTTCCCCTTTACCGCCCCTTCCCCTGCGGGTCTCAGCTGAAGTAGTGAGACCCTCCGGGAGTGGATGCCCCAAGCCCCAACACCTCTGCTGGGGGTTGGGGGAGCAGGTATTGCAGTGGAAGAGGTCTTAAAGAAACAAACAATCAAAACTCTGCAAAATCTCCTTTTCCTTTTGTGTTCTCTCTCCTCTTTGCTTTTCCAATTTCACCCTGCATTTTGGGTTGCGGTGGTTCAGTTCTCCTCTGTTCCTTTTTTTTTTCCCCTCCCTACCCTTTCCCTTTTTATAATTTCTTTCCGCTTTTGTTTTCTTACAAATTGAAACAGAGATGGCTGGTTAATTTTTAGCCTCCACTCAGCTACGCCCAATTTACTGCCGCCTTTGAAACCTAAACGGCGGCACTCTGTGATTAAGCAAGGCAGAAGTGTGTTTACATTATGCCCAACCAACTTGTAATGAGAGGGCTACCAAACCTTTCTCTTTCTGTGTTTTTTTTTTTTTTCCTTTCCACCATTCCAACGTTTCCCCCTCCTTTTCCCCCCTTCTTTCTCTCTTCATGCGAATGTAAGAGAATGTGGCTTAACTTCAACTCTAGTGAATGTTCTTTCCCCGCAAATATGTGTGTGTGTGTGTGTGTGTGTGTATCTTCCTTCCTGTTCATTCACAAAAAAGAAAAGCAACTCACTTTTCTGCTGTGGTTACCCCCTTGCCTGTTTGGGATGTTGGGAGGAGAGAGATGACTTAATCCAAAAAGGAAATTTTGGGGCACTTTCAGTATTGCGTCAGGGTTGAGGACTCGATTCGGATTAGCACTGAGAGTTTATATATTGGGAAACTCAGGAGGAGGAAAAGGTGATATTTTAGGCCTCTCTTCTTGCTCATTCTCTCTTCTGAGAAGTGGCTTTGGTGGTTGGATGGAGGCAGTGAACACCACCCCCCTCCCCCCTCTCCCACTGTATTTCCCTCTGTGGATCTTTCTAGGCCTGTACCTGGCCCTGTATGACTATCATAGCCCCCTCACAAAGAATGACCAACTGCTGGTCCTCTTCCTTGTTCATCTTTTTTCTTTCTGGAAAGGAGACCAAAGCAAAAATTAAAAGTTATTCCCTGCTTCTCTGTCTGTGCAGCAAATCAGAATGGGAGGTAGTGGTATTAGAAGTGGATTGGGGCAGACTTGAAGACTTGAGCTTGCGTCTGTCAGATAGCTCCTCTTAGAGGGGCTGCTGTACCTTCCAATTTTGGACCTAGGGCCCCTAAGGTGAAACCAATACCCATCTTCCTCCTGAGCCAGCTTCCTCTACCTTGCTCTGTAGCTGGATCCTGTAGCTGAGCTGTTTCCCTGACTTCTTTTATTTTAGGTCGTATTTTTTACTGCTGCTAGCAGGGGGCCAAGGTAGGGTGAAGTATGTGTGATGGAGACCGTTTCCTGACCAGCCAGCTGGCTCCTGAACTGACCAGGCAGGTGTAAGGAGAAGGGTGGCACCCCTACTTGCCCGCTAGACATAATGAGAAGACTTTCCCAGGAATATGAGTAAATCCATGCCCATCACATGTAGTCTTGGCCCCCTCTGTCCCAGCTGAGGCTGAGTTCCTTGACAAAAGCTGAGTGGAGAAATGAGGATGTTTTCTTATAATTTGTCAACAGTTCAGGTCCCTGGACTCCAGATAGTTTCCAGGAAGGTAGGAATTTTGTTGCTGAAATTGCTTTAACTCAAGGGCACCTTTCTGAGGGAGTGGGGGTAAGTGGATATGGTGTGGCCTACCCATGGGCCTTGGGTAGATGGCTCGAGATTGCATGGAATGGTGGTCATGGCTTTCTCTCCAAACCACTCCAATTTACCCGCAAATGTCTTCTCCTGGCTGAGCCCCCCAACAGTGCCAGTCCAATAGTAAAACCTTCTTCTTCCATGTCCATGCGAAGATCTACTCAGTAAGGTGCCACTTGTTCCTTCCTTCCAGTATAAACCAGGGTTGGTGGCTGGGGCAGCAAGGGCTCAGACAAGGGTTACTTTAGATTCTAAAAGAAATGCTGTCCTTCCCTTCAAATGGCTGAAGAACCTGATCTGGGCTGAACTGGTGTGCCAGGTTTGATGACAAGCAGACTTGTGATCGTAAGCTTGGGGGTGTGGCCTCCCCTGCAGGCGCCATTGTCATCCGTCATCCCTGGCCCTTGTGGGCCCTTGTTTTGTCTCACATGAAGCTTTAAGAAGTGGCATGGTTGAGAGGGACTAAAGGACGAGTGTATGTGACGTCAAGAGCCCCATTCCCGGAACACAGGGCCCTAAAAGGCCACTCAGAGTGTTTTGCACCCTTCATGAGGGTGGCCTTCCTGCTGGGTACCTTTCCCATTCAGGAGGGTATGTTGAAGCAGAACCGGGTCGGAGAGCACTGCCATGGGAAGGAGGCTGTACATTTTTGACGTTGTCCTTCCATTCAAAGGGGGTGTCCCAGGGCAGTGGCTGGAGACAGAGGAGAACCTGGGGCCAGGCGGAAAGATGCTTGTGTAAGGAAGGGTGGCTGAACTGATCTGGAAGCATGGCTGTACTCTCCCCAAAGCTTCTGCCAGGATCTGAAGGTAAACGGGCATCTTCAGACCATCCTTAATCTAGGCCTCCATCCTAGAAGAGAAAAAAAAAATCTGAAAGTAATAAAATGCTTTACTGAATGAAAACGTCAGCTTCTCCCCGTCAGATCCCTCCAACAGGCCCACAGTGGAGGCCCATTAAGTCCAGGTGTTCAGGGGGTGGCTCTTTTCTTTATCTCTGCTTTTTCACTACAGAGAAATTTACACATAGAAGGAACCCCCATTACCAGTGCCAACTTATGGTTAGTTTCGATCCAGCCACAGCCCCTGATGGCCACCTACTCTGAGTTGTTTAGAAGAAAATCCAGGCCTTATAGCTTCTCCTGTGTTTAATATTTCTGCATGTTTCTAAAGATAAAGATTCTTGAAAAATGGAAACATAGTGTCACTATCACACTGAAAATGGTTTCTTTAGCTGGGCAGTGTTCACATTTCCCTAAGTCTCCGAATTTTGTTTGTGTAGGTCAGGATTCTGATCAAGTTCATGCGCTAAAGTGGCTTGCTCCGTCTTGGAAGTCTCATGATCTCTAGGCGATCCTCCCCTTCTTCCTCCTTCTTCATATTGGTTTCTTTCCTGGAAGTTTTTGGGTTGTTGTTGTGGAAGGGACCTGATGGTTTCTCCTGTAGAGTTTCCCTGTCTGGGCTCAGCAGGCTGTGTTCCCTTGCGTCGGTCAATGTGCTGCTCCAAAAGGAGCTTCTGCCTCCCTCCTTATCTCCAGGTCTGAGGACAGGTGGGCCTTACCTGTCACAGGAAATGGATTAGCACCCAAGGATCTGTCCAAGTGGATTTTCTCAAGTGCAGAGTTGCCCTTCTCAGTATAAGAGCTCCCTGGTTTTCACTGTCTGTTTCAGAGCTTGGGGCTTTTCAGTGAGCGCCGGTTTTCTGGTCCAAGCGAGGGCTTCCTCGGCAGCGGAGGGCATTGGCCCGCCATGTCAGCCCTGCTAAGATGTGGTCGGTGCCAGTGGTGTCCCCCAGGCTTCTGCTGGATGCCTGGCCCCATCTGGTGGCTCTGGTGTGAGTGCATGGGAGTGGCCAAGGGCACACCAGCTGCCCTCTCCAGAGGCCTTGCTCCTCCTGAGGCCCCAGTGCCTCTTCACCCATGCCTCTTGTTTCCAGGCCCAGAAAGGGCGCTGGTCTGTTTTTGAGGCAGCACCATCTGGTGCCAGGGCTGTTGAAGACTGTGGAGCCCAGTTACCAGATTCCTAAAACCAGCAAGATACACCCGTGTAGGGTTAGGTGCCTTTGAGAGTGTCCCAGAAGAGATGTCACTGTGGTTCAAGGATCAGCTTCCGTCATTGTAAAAGTCTGCTGTTCAGCTAATTCAGAACATGGTTAAAGGGACTGAACAGCTAACATGTAAAGGTACTGGCACATAGCAAGCAAGCAGTGGATGACGGCTGCTGCGATTCTGATGTTACAACTCCCTGAGCCCTAGGACATCTCCCTGTCACCTTTACCTATTGGTTTTATTTCTGCCTTAAGGGTCGAACGAGGTGAAAGCTTATTTTTCTGTAACACAGAAGGGTTTCAAGTGCTGGAGACAGGGCTCACAGTTCCTCTCCACCCCTCTTCCCAGGAAGCTGTCGCTTCTCCAGGGCAAACACTGCCAGTCTCTCACGCCTCCCACATTTGACACAGCTCCTTGCGCCCTTGCCATTTGGTCATCACCCCCTTGGAGGCCCTCTTAAACTGGAGCATTCTATACCGGACACGGAAACTCCAAGTTTGAGCAGATCCCAAGGTAGCCACACGATTTGCTAGGCCTTCCAGCTACATATTTTGCAAAATGAAAATGAGGGATTCCTGGTTCGAAATGATTAGGAGCTACAAAGAGACGATAGTTAGATCATTAAACCAAGCACGGGGTCTGCGTGACGGCCTAGGCTGCACACCTGAGAAGCCTGCCCAGGCCGTCTTTACTCTGTTACTGTGACACGGGTCACACACGGGGTGATGTGAAGGGGTAATACAGTTCAGGCTGACTTCTGAGGGGGTGACCCCAAAGAAGAGATCAGAGATGCCCAGACCTCCCAGGCTGGTCTCATTCTAGGACTCCGTTAACCATCTGCTCGTAACCCCTTTGTCCATAGTGTGTCCCTCCAGCCAGTCAGGGGTCCCCGCTGGCTGCAATGTGCAGGCGGTCCTGGTGGAGTGCTCACTGTCATGGCTGAGTTGGAAGCTGTAGCTCAAGGGGGAAAAAAAGAACTACCTTTGTCTGAGTTTGAGCTGGCAGAGTTTGGCCCATGAATAAGCCAGAGGGGACCTGGGAGCCCGAGCATGGTGACCAGCTGTGCTCCACCGCCCACCCAGAGGAAACGGGGCCGCTCTGTAGCAGGAGGGCTGGGGGCCAGACGTGTGGAAGGACTTCCTGAGGCTTCGGCTTACTTTTTGGCACTGCAGGAAGATGGTTGAATTTTCTTTATTCATGAAATACATGCGCACTTGGTGAACCTACTGTGAGCAAGGCCCTTCTAAGAATGAGAGACTCTTGCATGCGGTCTGCAAGCTTTGAGCAAAGGTCCCCTGATAATTTCTAGAAGGCACTGACCTATAGATGTGAACAGTGATCCATGCCAGAGGTGAAGGGAGACCCCTCAGGGCTTCACAGGACAGCTCCAGGTGGGCTGTGAAGGAGGAGGCAGGGCCCATCTCAGCGCCTTCTAGAGTTGCAGGGACCTGGGATGCTGAGGAAGGTAGGCCAAAGGGGTAGAAGGTTGTGCCCTGGTCCCCCTCTGTCCTGGAGTCCTGCAGCCGCTGAGCAGAGAAGGTACAGCTACACAGCCCCCTTTCTGTCCTGGGAAGAAGGTGTCTCCCTCCCCACCCCTCTTTCTCTGTGCCCCGTCAGTCCCACCCCTACCCCACCCCCTGTCTCAGGAGCTGCCACGCTTCAGTTATTTTATCCTTCAGTGTCCGATTCAGAAGTCCTTTCAAAGGCCCCAGCAGTGTCAGCGCGGTGCTCACACAAAAGACCTCTTTGATTTCTTGTTTGTTTTCATTTGCCAGTAGAGGGGGAGGGGGCAGGAGAGAAAGAGCTTCTGGGTTTTAAAATTTTTATTTGGGTTGCTTCATTCTCAGAGGAGTTGGCTCCCAGGAACTCTTTTCTGAGTGAGGGGCTCAGAGGCGGGAGGCAGCCTTCTGGGGAGAAGCCTGGGACGGGGTGTGGGCACTGCCTTCTGAAGCAAGGGGGCTTAGGATACAGTCGCCAATTCACCTTCACATGTTCTGTGTTAGGCCTGAAGGTGGAAAGGATCAGCTAGGAGCCCTGCTGCTTGTGTAAGGAAAGGTCGGAAGTGCCTGGCATGGAAGGACATTCCCCCTGTGAGCCGCATCCCCAGCAGCTGTAGGATTTGAAAGGTCCTGAACCTTGACTTTGCCGTTTTCCCTTTATCATCCCCGATTCTGCCGTGGCCTTCTTGGTTGGATGGATGGGAAGGGGATGGGGGGAGTCCTTTTAACATGTAGACTCCTTGGAAACTCTTAGCACTCTGGAATACAGGCGGGGGCTCCCCACTCTCTATCTGGGAACTGGGGGGCTGAGAGGTCTGCCCTCCAGCCGAGCATCCTGCCGACAATGGTACACAGGCCCAGGAGGAGCCCCTGTCCTCCCAGGCTCACATGTTCACCCCACGCCTCTTGTCTCCACATGACGAGTGGCCTCTGAGATGGTGCGGCATGGGTTCCCCTTCCAGAGGATCCGGCCCACGGCTCACAGAGGGCAGACTGGTTCTGGCTGACGAGAAGGGAGCCGAGACTGAAAGGGGACGGAGGACCACCAGTGCCCATGGTTTGGGGCCACAGACGTGGTGATCAGCACCTATGTGGGTGCATGACCTTAAGCTCATGTGGGCACACCTGATGTACCAGTGAGAAGCCGTGCAGCTTGTTGGTTGCTGTGTCTGTATGGAGCCTGGTTGCCGGGGCTGGGGAAGAGAGAGCCGGAAAGCGAGGCTTGGGCAGGTGGTCACGGGCGTCAGCAACAGGGAAGTGTGCCCACTGGGTGAGGGGGGCTCCGCAGGCCTGCTTGGCAGACGGAAGGAGGAGGCTGGGGGGCTGAGAGATAGATAAATATAGCTGATGGCATTTCTCATGATAGGTTTTTCTTGGCACTGAGGGCACAGTGGCAAACAGTACGACAAACGCCTGGCCCTGCAGGCCGCCGTCGCCATTTTAAGCATGTTTGAGCTGAAGAGTTGTTGGCATTAGAAAAGGGTCCCAGCAGGCAGAGGGGCGGCGGCAGGGGGGTTTGGCTGGACTGGGCTTCACCCCCTTCCCACCCGGGTACCTGGGTTCCTTACATTGTTTGTATGCATGTCTAATATCTGATTTTCTAGGGGTTTAAGAAAATATTCTAGGATTGCCCTTTGTGGGCCTGTCTTCCAAGTGACTTGTGCCCCCAGCAGCCACCGTGGCTGGTTGGCTATCAGTGGTGGGGGGTGTTCTGACTCTTTTCCTCACTTTTGATGTCTTAATGACAACCTGGCATGCCACTGCGCCAGGGTCAGGGCCATCATTTTTTTTTTTTTTTAATTTTTACCGGAGCATAGTTGATTTACAATATTGTGTTAGTTTCAGTTGTATAGTAAAGCATATCAGTTATACTTACATAAATGTCCACTCTTTTTTAGCTTCTTTTCCCATATAGATGAATACAGAGTATTGAGAAGAGATCTCTGTGCATCGCTTGTTATTAATTTGGAGGACACTTGATAACTTAAGGGACACTGCTTTGCTCAGGTGCCCTGTTGGTGGAGGAGAGGGCACACCTGTGGTCTCCATGCTCTGCTTTAATTCCATTTTTCCGCTGAAGGTCCCTTATGGTCGAGGCACCGTGTTGAGTCCTGTTCGCGTGTTAACCACCCAAATTCTTAACATCGATTCTGGTTTTAAGCCCGCATACCCAGCGGTGAGCGTGTGCACTCAGGTGACACACACAGGGGTCTTTGTGTGTAGTGAGGACCTGGGGAACCAGACTCAAGGACCTGGGAGGCTTCCTGGAAGGTGACCTGCTTGAACTTCACCTTGAAAGACAGTGAGGAATTAGCTCGTTTTTGTCAGCTGGCTGAGCCTTTTCAGCTTGTCTGGGGCTGATTGCATCCTCACAATGGTTGAGTGATATAGGCAGGGCAGGTATCATTATCCCCACCGTACAGAGAAGGGAACCCAGTACAGCGATGTCAGGGCGCTTGGGTTGCACAGTTTCCTGCAGAAGGACCCAGGTTTCTGGTCAGCGAGCACCCTGGCTCCCCTCTGTGGGCCTCGCTGCTCCTTGAACGTCATGGGGATTGCTGGCCTTGGTGGGGTCTCAGAGGAGAAAGCTGCACAGGTCCCTATGGTCTCCCTTGCTCTCCAGGAGCTGAGACGGAGGGGCTGGAGCCCAGCCTGTGGCTCAGCTCAAGGGCTCCCCCAGCTGCTGAGCACGTAGGGTGGAAACAGACCGCGGGGACCTGGCCCGTCCTTGACGGTGGCCTCTGCTCCTGCCAGGCAGCCCCCTGCCCCTGAGCTGAGAGGCCGCACGCTAGCGCGGACCAGGCGGGGAGGCCGGCTGCTCACCCCCGTCGGGCTTTGGCCAGCTCGGCTTCTTGGCGCCCCGTCCTGGGGAAGGTAGACTGTGCAGGAGGTCCAGGTGTGCGGCCAGGCAGGCTTGGCTGGATCTTGGGAATCCCTGATCCTTGCTCGGTCACGCCCTTTTTCCTGGGAGTCTTTGGAATTGCAGCTTGAAATAAAAGTGAATATAATTATCCTAATTAACCAGATGATCGCTGGAAGTTTTGCAATAATCTGCTGTCTATTGCCTTTTATGCTGCTGAATTTACGTAGACTCTCCCTCTTACCCTTTTTTGAAAGTTTGAAAACTTCAGGGTTATGTATATAAAAACTCTTCCAACATGCTGAAGGGGGCTGGGTGTGAGAGAGGATAGCTCACTGCTGAAGATTTTCCTGTTTCCCTGGCAAAGAAGATAGAGACTTCACCTCTTAACCATTGAAATCAGGTCCCATAGAACAGGGTTTCCTAATCATGATGCTGTTGACTTTGGGGCTGGATCCTTCTGTGTCATGGAGACAGTCCTGTGCATCATAGGGTGGTTAACAACACCTCTGGCCTTGATCCACTAGATACACCCTTCACCCCTAGGTGCGACAACCAAAATACACGCTTGCCAAGTCGTTTCAGTCGTGTCTGACTCTTTGTGACCTTATGGACCGTAGCCCTCCAGGCTCCTCCGTCCATGGGATTCTCCAGGCAAGAATACTGGAATGGGTTGCCGTACGCTCCTCCAGGAGATCTTCCAGACCCAGGGATTGAACCCACGTCTCTTGCATTGGCAGGCGGGTTCTTTATCACTGGTGCCATCTGGGAAGTCCGACAACTGAAACACTTTCATACGTTTCCAAGTATTCCTGAGGGCAGAGTTGCCCCAGCTGAGATCCTCTGGCCTATAAGAAATGGAGAGATTCGGACAAAACGTTCCCCAGATTCACCTCTTGCCTCTCTTCCAGTTTAGGACCCATTTATGTTTTCTCGAGTGGTGGCAGAACCTCTGAGCCCTGGCTGTTCCCCTCCTGTCTGGTTCCATTTGCCCCTTTCTGGGCAGAAAGACCCTGGACTAAAACCATGCGGGGGCTCCTCTCCCCTTGGGAACCACGAGTACCGCTCTGAGTCTCCTGCTGAACGTCCCTCCTGACGTTTTGCATCGTAGTCTGTCTGGTGCCCGGGCTGCTGTTCTGGGGACAGGAACTGGGATCTATGGCTCAGCTGACCCGGGCCTGTGGGGAGAGCCAGTGCCCACATGAGGCCCACCCCAGAGCCCAGAGAGCGGCATTTTGTTTCTGCAGCATGGGATGCGGAGACTGGAAGTGTCGCCTGCGCCTTGGCACTACTCTTTTTAAAAGATGTATTTGATTTTTCTTATTATGGTAGTAAGACACACTCTTTATTAGAACTTCAAACAACAGGGAAATGTAAGGGACAGGCTCTCCAAACCACCCTCCTGTGCCAGAAAGAAACTTACTTCCCAGATCTGTGTAGGTTCTTCTAGTTTTTCATCAGTTAACTTCTCATCAAACCACTTTTAAATACAGTTATCTATTTTAAGAGTGGATGGTATGTTTAGGCTAATTGAATTGACTCCATCATGTGTTATCGCGGTCTTAAATTTTCCTGTCCCCTGCCCATTCCACCCGTGTCCCCCGTCACCCCAGGTGCAGAGTCCCTGTCCTCTTTTCCCCTGAAATGACAGTTTCTGTTTGCCCTTCCTGGGAGCAGGGTGACCATAGAGCATGTGTTGTCATCCGACCAGCCAGGCTTCTGCTCTGGGGTATTCCTGCCAGTGGTGTAACGCCAGCGGTGATGGCGGCAGTCAGGGCCCCCGGAAAGCCTGGCCCCTGCGGGGTGACTAGGGAAGGAGGAGCCACTGGGAAGTGGCCTGCCTGACCGGGCCTGGCTTGGCCCCAGTCCTTGCCTCTTTCCAGCTCTTTCCTGGAGGGCCAGGGTGCTCCTCTGCATGGGGCCAACCCTCTGCCAACTGGCCTGGCATGCTGGAGGCTTTTCTAGACCCTACAGGCTCCTTCCAGGGGTGACTGCTGCTGGTTTTTTCCTTTCTTGAAATGGAGAGTGAAGTGTCTCTCAGCCTTCTAGGAATTACCCCTTCATAATTCTTTGTGTTGGGCTCAAAGATACAGCAGACAGAAGTGTTCTCTGCAGGCCAGGGGCAGGGACAAGACAGGAAGAAGTAGCCTGGATAGAGCTTTGCGGCTGGGTCTGATGGCCTTGGGGAGGCTGTGGATGACAGCCGGGAGCAGGGTGACACCTGCTGACTCCTGGACGGGGTGGAGCGTGCGGAGAGACCCAGAGATCCCTGGAGGCGGCCTGCAGGAGGCCTACCGAGTGCAGCCTTGGGGAGTGTGTCCTTATTACGCCTGCAGATTATATCCCCATTAGTGTATAATTATTATGTAATGGGTGTTATTGCATAATGGCAGTTATATAACACGTGGCCCAGAATACGGGGGGGGGGGGGCATGTAATAAGTGTATATCCTCTGGCTATAAATAGTCACCAGCCCAGCTCTGAATCTGTGGTCACACCAGAGCCACCTTATAAATACCCAGCGCTGGGCTATAAATTTCTGAGCCGTGATGTAGGCAGGCGTGATACCTAGCTAGGGAGGGGTGGGAGGGACCTGCAGCCCCACCCCCCACATGACATCATTGTTTCTGTAGTAACAGACGGCTCCCTGGGGGACCAAATGAAGAGAGGCCTTTAAAGGGAGGAGGCAAACGGATAGAAAGCTTTGGGGGCGGGGGGAGGGGGGATGCTAATCCTGAGGCCTACCAGGTGGGATCCCCGGCGCAATGGACTCTCAGGTGTTCAACCAGCACCAGGGAGAAAATTCCATGTCCTTTCACGTCCTCTCTAGAGGGTCTCAGGTCCCGTCCCTGTGTCTAGCAGCTCGTGTGAGACTCAGCTGAGTGCTGGGGAGAACAGGAGAGCCAAATGGTCTCTCTCCATCCTCCTGCCTCCTAGGGGGTCTCTCCACAGCTGCGGGCCACTTGCTGAAGGGGAGTTGAAATGTGCGCCCACCAGGGCTCTGCACCCCAGTTCTGTCCTCACCAAGGTGGGGCCGTTGCTCCTAGCGGAGGTTTTAGGTCAATTTCGGCCTTAGTAATATAAAAAATATGTGAGCAATTCGGTGCATGTCTCAGAGAGCCTGTGAAAGTCATGGCCGTGGGAGATGGTGCTCAGAAAGGAAGAGGAGGCAAGGACGATGTTTTGGCCCCAGAAGGATCTGTGGGGTGGGATGTCATTTCTTCAGGTGTATGAGAAGTGGTTTCATACACAGTGATGAAGAGCTGAGGCTTGCATCCCTGAAGATGGAGGAGGAAATGCGTTTTGATGGCAGGTGGAGCGATTGAAGTTAGTTGGGAGGAAGGGTGAGTGACCTACTTGTCCTCATTTGCCCAGGAGTTTCCTGGTTTCAGCGCTGAAAGTCCCTTTTCCCAGGAAAGCCCTTTGTCCCCTGAAAACCAGGATGGTTGGCCATCTGAGAACAGTGGTTTTCCACCAGGGCTGATTTTGCCCCTCAGGAACATTTAGCAACTGCTGTGGACGCTTTTGGTTGTCACAGCCAGGGGGGGGTGCTGTTGGCATCTCGTGAGTCAGGGCGAGTGCACAGGACAGTCTCTCAACAAGGAACCACCTGGCCCCAAACGTCACTGTAGATCTTCCTCAACCGACAGTCGGGCTACATCCTGATAAACCCATCATAAACTGAAAATCCTGTAAGTCAAAAATGCTTTTAATACACTTAACCTACCGAACATCATAGCTGAGCCTAGCCCACCTTAAACGTGCTCAGGACACTTCCACTAGTTTACAACTGGGCAAAATCATCGAACACAAAGCCTATTTTATAATAAACTGATGAATACCTTACATAATTTATGGAATACTATACCATAAAAAAGTGTGAAAAACAGAGGGATTATGTGGGTTGTTATTATTGTTTAGTCGCTAAGTCCTGTCTGACTCTTTGCGACGCCATGGATTATATGTAGCCCACCAGACTCCTCTGTCCATGGGATTTCCCAGGCAAGAATACTGAAGTGGGTTGCCATTTCCTTCTCCAGAGGATCTTCCTGACCCAGGCATCAAAGCCATGTCTCCTTTAACTCCTGCATTGGCTGGCGAGTTCTTTACCACTGAGCCACCTGGGATGCCCGATTACATGGGTACAGAAAGGTTGTAAGTGTAATGGTTGTTTACCCTCCTGACTGGATGACTGGGAGCTGTGGCTCACTGCCACTGCCCAGAATCACAAGAGTACCAGTATATGCCGTATATTATATTATACTGCATATCGCTAGCCCAGGAAATGGCAACCAACTCCAGTACTCTTGCCTGGAAACTCCCATGGACGGAGGAGCCTGGTAGGCTGCAGTCCATGGGGTCGCAAAGAGTCAGACACGACTGAGCGACTTCACTTTCACTTTTCACTTTCATGCATTGGAGAAGGAAATGGCAACCCACTCCAGCATTCTTGCCTGGAGAATCCCAAGGACGGAGGAGGCTGCCGTCTACGAGGTCACACAGAGTCGGACACGACTGAAGCGACTTAGCAGTAGCAGTAGCCCAGGAAAAGATTAAAATAAATTTTAAAACTTCTTATTTTATATTGGAGTATAGCCAGTTAACCATGTTGTGATAATTTCAGGTGGACAGCAAAGGGACTCAGCCATACCTATACATGTAAGATCAAAATTTAAAATTTGAAGTATGATTTCTACTGCGTATTGCTTTGCACCACGTAAAGTCAAAAATCGAGTCAAACCATCAGAAATCATGGACTGTCTGTAGTGGTGAGACAGAGCAGCCCTGCCTTGGAGGTGGGTGAGCAGAGCCTGTGTGTCTCTCCTTACGACAGCCCTCCCTAGCCTGTGTTAGCAGAGACCCCAAACCCTGCTGAGCCTCCCCTCTGAATTTCTTGCAGCTCTGTATTCTGTGTTTTGATTGGTTGTGTGTAGGGTTGTGGAGCTGGGAGACCTTTTAGGGGAATCACGGGGCTTCTAAGAGGGTCTTTCTGCCTTCTCAAGGCTCAGAGTCCCTTTGCAGTCAAGATGGAGATGATGCTGAGAGTAAGCCCCACCTGGCAGTGTGGATCTTTTGCCTGTTATTAAAAAAAAACAATAGTAATGAAAGATTACTTATTGCCTCATTGCCTATCAAAGAGTTTCCAAGAGGCAAGACGTGCTTGCTTCCCACATAGACCTGAACAGGCCACTGCAGCCTCCAGGCCACGGGCCCCACCACGAGTGCACTCGTCCCAGGAAGAGAACTTGTCTCCACAAAAGCCCATTTCCCAGACCCAGCAACCAGGGCCAGCCCGCCACCCAAAGAGACCTCACAAATGGAACAGATGAAGGAGCGTGTGAGGTTTACCGAAATTTGGATTCGAAGCTACCTGATGTCCTTTGGAGCAGATTACATTTTGCATGGCGTACGTGAATTGTACTCACAGGATATAGCAAACTCTTTCTTTCTCACCTGTGTTTAGTGCCAGTTTAGTTTGCTACCTGGCTGCAGTGCACTTGGTCCCCGCTGGCCCTGACCACATGTAAAGCATGGCCAACTAGGTCATCATTTTTGCTGGCCTGGGACAGGGCCCACAGATGGCGGCCAGGATGGCAGTGCAGTGGTCTAGTCTGTACCGGGTTGGAGGGAGCAGGAGGATCAGCTGCCCCTTGTGTGTGTTGAGCCCAGCTTTTGAGTGTGGACTTGGAATTGGGCAGCTAATGAGCACGGGTGGGACAGAAGGGCCCATGGGTTTGCAGGCAAGTCTGGCCTGCTGTGCCAAGGGGAGCTCTGTGGGGAGCAGTGCTGGCTTTGAACACAAAGGCCATTGCTCCACAAGAGTAGTAATTCTCGGGGCACTGCCAGCCCGAGAGGTATGGCCAAATGAGAGGCCCCTGCCCCAAGGATGGTCCAGAGTTCTCTGACTTATTCATGGGCAGAGTTTCAAATACATGCATTAAAAAAACAAAATTTAAACCACACACACACACAGTCTGTTGTAGCCATGCTGCTGCCCAGGAGTGTCCCTGGCCACGTGGGACAGTAACTGAGGATGATGGTCCTGAAGCCACCGTCTAATACTAGATTTTGAAACTTGGAGACTCATTAATATAATTACTCAAATGCCAGCCTGGCTTGGCAGGGCCTCCCGAGTTGTATTTCTCTCCAACCAAGCACTCTGGCTGCAGGGCCGTCCCTGGTGAGCCAAAGCCCTGCTCCCCGGTTTGTGGATGGTGGTTGCAGGCATGTGTTGGCTTCCCCAGTGAACCCTTCCTGGGAGAGGCCGGGCGTTCCCACAGTGCCAAATCCTGCCTTTATGTGTCTTGTCATGAGACAGGCACCTCTGGAGAGTCTTCTGCAGGAGTGAGCAGTCAGCTGGGCGAGGCCTTGTTTGAATGCAAGCTGGACCCAGGTTTGGCGGAGGGCCGGGTAATTTTGCTCCTCTGTGACACTTTGCACTTAATTTTGTAGCTTTCTCTTGCTAGGCTGGAATCTTGTGCTGGGACTATGTTTTATCTGCCTTGGCATCTGGCTTTCACCCAGAGTATAGTTTTATACAACCCCATAAACCCATTTTGAATATTGAATTACCTTCAGATGGGAAGCAGCTGACAGCCCATCCCATCCTTGAGATGATGCAAAGGCATGAAATGGCATAAAAATCAGAGATGGGGCTGATAAAGGACGGGAGTGGGGCCAGGGAGAGTGGTGGTGTGCTTTCTGTGTGGGCATCATGAGGAGAGAATGCAGGCAGGTGAGGAGTGATTGAAGCTTCTGAAAGGCTGGAATGAATGTGGCAGGCAAGTGGGAAGCTGTGGGTTAATGGATTGAAAAGGACTTGGTTTCTCAAAATATGTTTGTTATTTCCCTTTTTGAGAATGAGAATAAGGTGTCAGGAAAATGGGGAAGGAGCTGCCCTCTCCCTGGACCCCTTGTTAGAGGGGCCACTGCTGGGGGGTCATAGGCTCCAGCTTGACCTATCTCACCCTCATCCCGGCCTTCCTGGTGTCTCCGTGGCTAGTCCTGATAGAAGGGGCAAGGCCTGTGTGCCCCCCAGCTCACCACCGCTGCCAACTCCCAGCCCACACGCGAAGGGAACTCCTCCCAGGCCAGGCCCTCCCTACCCGGCCAGCCTGCCTGTCAGGTGCCCTGCAGCACAGGGTGGCAGGGAGCAGCCTCAGGGCATGGGGATTGTTTGCCTTTTGCTCAGGGGTCTCCTCACCCCCGCCCCTCTCCCCGGAAGCCCCAGCCTCCAGGCTTCTTGTGCGGCTGTGGGTGCAGACACAGGGCTGGCTCTTCCTGCCACTCCCTCCTGGGGACCCCTCAGGACCAGGCCTCCTGGGTTGGAGATGGCTGCCGCTCCCCAGCTGGTGCTTTGCTCCCAGCTCTGGTGGCTAGATTTGGTTCTTAACAATGAATTATTAAAGCAACATGAACAGCGCGTGTCTCATGTACTCACACACGCAGAGCCACTTCTCTGGGCCGATTCTGAAGTTGATTCTGCCGTTGCTGCCCCTCCACTGGCTTCAGACCTTAGAGTCAGTTCTGTTGGTTTCCGAGTGAATCCCCAGCTCTCCTCGCTCTGCCTTAAGAATCTCCAGTCTGCTTCCTCCCTGGTTGTAAGCCTCTTTTCCTCTGGCCCCCTGTGACTGTCCTTGACTTTCTCAAAGATTTGCTGTCCCTTCCAAAGGACCCCTTGCCAGTGGAGGGGTGGCCTGGTGCCCCGTTGTCTCAGGAGTGTAGTTTGCAGGTGTGATGGTAGGTTGGGGGTGTCGCCTTCTTTCCTTCTCCGTGTCCTTTGGCCTGGGACACAGGAATGCAAGTTCCTGAGGTGGAGGCCTGCCTGGCTCAAGGAACATGAATGCGGCTGCACCCATAGGGCTGTGGTTTGCTATCACCTCATTGCTGTCTGCTGTGATTTGGGGAGAGAGTCAGGTACATATAGCCTCTCGTACATCTACTGTTTTTGAAAAGGCATTTTTCTGGTTATAAGACTAGTGCGCATTCCATCATTAAAGTACCAAAGAAGCACAAAATCTAAAGGAGTAAATAAAAATTATCAAAATTCTACCTCTCAACCATGAATAGCCTTTTGTTGCATTTTTTATACCTATTCATGCACAACATTGTATTTTTTTAAATTTAGGTTTTAAAATTTTAAAAAGTGATAGAAACACTTTGGCGTGCTACTTATAAAAATTTAATGCCACTGCATATTCCAACATGTCACAATTTTTCAAAAATACTCTGTGGTTGTTTAGCATCTCATTATTAGCTGCACTGTTCCTAATTACCAACATTTCTAGTGACTTCTCTTTTCATTTTGGAAATAGGAAATTACCTTTTATTATAAATGTAACATATGATTATTTTAAAAAATACAGACATGCTTTTTGAGCGACTCATGATGCTTGAGTGTTCCAGAGTTGATGCGGTCCCTCATGTGTGGAGGCCTTTGAGCTGTAAATTCTGCTGGGATGGACATCTGGGCGCACTGAGCACTGTGGCTCTGTTTATGAACTTCAGACAAGGCTTCCCAGTGGTTGAATTACCAGGCATAGGGTAGAGACTCTCGTCTATAAGACTTGTCACATATGTTGTGAAATTGCTGTCTGGAAATTTGATGCCCACAGATGGCATGTGAGGGTCCATCTCACCACATCCCCAGCTGTACCCCGTTCTCACTACAAGAGCCACAGAAAGACACTGCCGTCGTTCGCACACACCACACGCGGACATGCTTCTCACGCACCCACGCTCCCATCCCTGTCACAGGTGTGCGTTGGTTACATCCGCTCACACGTCCCCTGGTGGACGCGTGCTGTCGACCAACGAAAGAACTCCTGGACGTCACCCGACACACTCTCGTCCTCCAACCTGCGTCTCCTTGTGAGTCTGAGGCCCCCTCTTCCAGGCCTCTCTCTGTTGGCACTGCTAGAAGGGGACTGTTCCTGAGGGCCTCAGGCACGGCGGTGCCAGTTCTCTCAGGCTGGGAGTGGGCAGGGGAGCCCGGGGACTGCTTGGCAGTGAGCAGGTGCTGGCCATGGCGCCTTAATGGCAGCAGCCCCCCAGCACCACTGCCGAATCGCAGGCCCGTGGTGGCCGCCAGCACGGGCACCAGGAGTTCTCGAGGAAGCAGCTGTTGCCCATCCCTGAGGCCAGCGCCACGGTCTGCCCCCAGGACCCTGAGACTGTCTGGTGAAGTGTGTGTCCCCCTGTGACTGGAGGGGAGGCTCGGGGATGGTGAGCTCTGCCCTCCAAGCTGTGGACTTGGTCTTCACTCACGTGCGCGCGCACACACACACACACAGTGCCCTAGAGATGGCGTCCCCCAGGGCCACACAGCCGGGACACACACAGACAGCCCCAGGCCAGGGCCATCTCCTCTGCCAGGGTCCCCAGGCATACGCACGCAAGCCTGCCCTGGTCGGGCTCGGTCCCCACTGGCTCTGCTCACAGGCTGTCGTGCCTGCATGCACACACGTGTATTCATTCACTTTGAACCTCTCCACATCACCGTCTACATTTCTTTGGTCCATCAAGCTGGCAGTGTCTTGGCATCTGACACCTACCGCTTCTACCTGATGCCCTGTCTTGCCCAGAACTTAACTATCCTTGGGCCTTGTGAGGTGGGAGCTTCGCTAGGACTCCTGAGGCCTGGTGGGAAGCCCGTGATCTGCAGCAGAGGAGGGGCTGGTGCAGGACAGGGAGGGGCAACAGAAGCCTTTCCCCTCCTCCCTTGTGGCCACGATGCGGGCGTCCAGCTCCCAGAGGGCCCATAGCCATCCCATGGTGGGTGGGGCTCCTGTGTTCGTGAAGCTCAGTTTGTTCCTTAACTCTGCGTGTTTGGCATGTGTGACCCTGTCAAGTGTCTGTGCGTGTGTGGCCGAGTGTCAGGAGGTGGGTATCTGTGTCCTGGTGTGGGTTGGAGTGTGTGAATAAAGGTCAGTGCAAGTCACACCTCAAGGATGTGAGAGTAAATGCTGAGGACTATGAAGTTCAAACTCTTTGTTGCTCCCATGAGGACACTGAAGCCTAGGGAGAGCACCTGCCTCCAGTCACCCAGTGAGTTCCCCGGTCACCCAGGGGCACGACCAACCCAGACTGCAGGCCCCGAGCTCCTCGCGCCTGGAGCGAACGTCTGAGTCAGTGGTGTGCGTCCTTGCTGCGAGGTGTCAGGCCTTTCCAGCCCGCTCGGCAGCTGAGCAGCTCCTGTCTGGGGCTCTTTGTGAACCTGCCTCGCTATTAATCTACCTGTTAGTAAAAGAGATTACAATTGCTGTAATTACAGGGCGCTGTGGCTCCCCCGTCAGGAGCTGGGCTGAGTGAGAGGCGAAGGTTGGGGGAGCCCAGCCCCAGAGGAAGCTGCTATTAAAAGCCCGGTGTCTGGACACAGTGCGGGCATAACAGCCCTGGCCGGGGGTATGGGCAGGTGGGCTGGGGTACCACTAAGGCTCTGGCATGAAACAAGGAGCTCATCAGGGCTGAGGAGGGGGAGGACAGAGGAGCGCCCCCCGCCCGGCACCCAGACCTCACAGGCCACCTAGGGAACGGATGGGCCTCTGCAGGCACAGAATGAAGGGGACATGGTGGCAGTCAGGGTGGGACAGTAGCCCTCTTCTCAGGGGCTCCACAGCCGCCACTTGTCTCCTGGATAGACAAGTACCTGGTCCCTGCTGGCGTGGGTCCAAAGCTGCGTGTGACGCAGTCCTGGGAGAACGGGACAAGGGTGATCATAAAGCGTGGGGGAAGCTCTGCCCCCAGGGAACTGCTGGCGATGTCTGGAGGCCTTTCTGGTTGTCACTGCGTGGTTGTGGTGGGGTCACTACTGGCAGTTAGCAGGTTAGGGCCAGGACTGCTGCTACCTGTCTTACAAGGAATGGGACAGCCCCGCAGCGGAGAGCGGTCCTGCCCCGATGTCCGGGGCGTCACAGTGGGAAAACCCTGACCACAGCAGAGGGAGTGAATGGCAACGGGCAAGTCAGCACAAAAGAGAGCCCCCAGGACTCCCTGGGGCTGCCTCTCGAGACCTCGGCCCAGGGTGCTCAGCAGCTCTGCTCCTGGGGAGGCAGGGGCAAGCAGGGGCCCCAGGCTGACAACCCTAGTGTGCTTCATCCCGTGGTGGGTGTCAGGACCCGAGGCCACGCACTCTTCTATCCACCCCCCTCCCTTTTGTGGCAGGCCTTTCCCTCCTTTTCCAGAAGCAAGCACTGGACCCAGACTGGGGTTCTTGCCCTTGGTTCCCCTCTTTCGTGTCCTCATTGCCCACCGAGGCACCTGGGAGTGAAGGGCTCAGACCCTGCCCCTCAGCTCCAGCCTGTAGGCCTCTCTGAGTGACAGGACTGGAAGAAGGTGTGCAGGGATGGGAAGGGCTTGAGCCCTCAGGGTTCCTCCGACCCTGCCAGGATACCGGCCACACTCTGGCTTCTCCAGAAAGCACCTCCAGCCCAGCTTCTCCTCTGAGGCGTGGAGCTGAGCAGGACTGAGTGACCCCAAGTCTGCTCATTTCTGGATGGGCTTCTCCACCATTCATTCCTGCCACCGAAAGGGCAGTACTGCCCCCTTTGCACTTTTGTTTCCAACTCGGGTCCCTCCCAGGGTGCCCCTGGGGAGAGAGGGCAGGGTGGTGACTAGCAGGCAGAGTGGGGAGTGGCTTGTGGGGCTGGGGGAGGCGACTGTGGGCTCAGTCCTGTATCTCAGGGTAAGTGCACTGCTTACACGCAGGCTGTGTGCGGAGTGGCTGCAAGGCCCTACCAGCCCTTAGGCCGCTGTGTCTCTGTTTTCCACAGACAAAGCACGAAGATTTTCGGCTGTTGTGAATTTCATGTTTCACACCGAGTCCCTAATAGTGGAGTCGCTTTGCCTTTTTCCCCTGTTTTTTTGCCTTGACAGCTCCAACCTTATAATTTTACCTTCTCCCGCCCTGTGCGTTCCTTTTCTTCCCCCTCTCCCCTTCCTGGGGTTTTTGCTGCTCATCGCTGGGAACCCCCTTCAGGAGGCATCGCTCCTGACAAGAGGGGAGGGGCTTCCTGTCAAACATTGGGGGTTGATGTTTTGTTTGGTAAAACGTCTGTAAATAGGCTGCGAGGCGATGATTCTACGTGGACCCCAGCACACGGGAGCGCCTTTTTGTGTCTGTGCACATCTCCGTGTGTGAATGGCAGGATCGGAGAGAAAGGGAAGAGAAGGAGAGGAAGGAGAAGGGAGGAGAGGGGAGACAGATGGCTTCTGGGGGCCCTGGGATGGGTCTCTGCCTTCCAGGACATTGTCTGGTCTAAATCACAGGCCCTTATCAGGAGAGGGCCCAAGACCCAGACTGTTGAGGGGCCAATGGGAACATCGGAAAGGAAGCCACTGTCAGCCTCCGGGCTGGCTGTTCAGAGGGCTGGGGTGGGACAGGGGACCTGCCTTCCCCTTTCAGGCCATAGGTTTGGAACCTGAACTGGACGTCCAGGTATCCAGGACTCAGAGACCCTGAGAGGTGGATACCAGAGGGAACTATTCTCTGCATCACTTTAGATTCTTGGGAGCGGAGCGATGTCAGTCTTCCACCCATGAATCAGAGCCATTCTCCCCTGGACATGAGGCTGTCTCTTAGGTACAGTCTGCAAGGCCACTCTTGTTTTTTTTTTTAGTAAAACTTCTTGTTGCCTTAGATCAGCCCCATCTTAAGCTTCAGGTGTCTTATCTATCCCCAGAGTTGACTTACAGCAAGCTCACTAAAAACCCTGCTTGACTGGACTTTATAAACGTGACCACATCCTTTCCCCCCGTTGGCCTTCAGCCTTGCAGACCACGGAAGGCAGCATTTCAGCTGCTCCTCAGCCGACACCCTCCCTGAATCCATTTTGAGTTGTTCTTCCCCAGCCCAGCTAGAAAATGTCGGCTCCGACTGCAC
The DNA here is from genome assembly GCF_029378745.1 of Bos indicus. Taxonomy (NCBI): domain Eukaryota; kingdom Metazoa; phylum Chordata; class Mammalia; order Artiodactyla; family Bovidae; genus Bos; species Bos indicus. The sequence goes on along the minus strand of NC_091766.1, from coordinate 12,268,083 downwards.
CGTGCTCGCGAACAAAGGTGCAGAACGATTTTGGCTGCTTCGTCCAGGAAATAAATCCCTCTCCGGTGCCAGAAACCATTGAGTGGTGCCATGTGCTGAGCTCCAGGGCCCAGCACCGTGGGCAAGGCTGTCGCGTGGGGTGAGGAGGGTAGAAGCAGGGGATCGGAGGCTTGGGGGACGAGCGGCTTGCTTCCCACACTTCCCACAGGACTTGGTCAAGGACCCCGATCGGTTACCACTCGGCTTCCTCTCCCAGGCCCGGCTTTCCACAGGCAGTTGCCTGTGGTCTAGTTGGTCCCTGGACCCAGGACGATAGGGCCCTCTCTCTGCCCTGAGGCATCCCAGGCCCTTTCTTTCCGTGCGCCTCGCCCAGGCCGGCTTGCTGCGTCTGCCCTGTGGAGGCTGGTCAGGTCTGCTTGCTGCGTCTGCCCTGTGGAGGCTGGTCAGGTCCGCTTGCTGCGTCTGCCCTGTGGAGGCTGGTCAGGTCCACCTGCTGCGTCTGCCCTGTGGAGGCTGGTCAGGCCCGCTTTTGCTGCGTCTTCCCTGTAGAGGCTGGTCAGGTCCGCTTGCTGCGTCTGCCCTGTGGAGGCTGGTCAGGTCCGCCTGCTGCATCTGCCCTGTGGAGGCTGGTTTCCCCTGGGTCTGCTCCTTCTCCTCTTCTCCTCCTGTGCTCTCTCCTGTAATCGCTGATGCTACTGGTCAGCATCACCGAGCCCCATCTAAGTCCACAGTAGTCTGAGGCACTAGGCGCTAATCCTTGGGTTATGCCTGGAAGGCCAGTGTCTGTAAGAACTTTGCTGTCGGCCTTGAACCAGGGAGTGGCAGCTTGGGGCCCATCCCCTCTGGGCACCTCTCCCTGTCACCGCTGCCCACCTCCGGGCCCCTGGTGTCTCTTAGATCTAAACTCTCCGAACTCTTCTTTCCAGCTCCTGGGCCGACATCAGCTGATTCCCCACCCTGTGTCCATCAGTGACCTCACCACACTCCCAGCTCCCCTCTTTTCTCCCTGTCCCACGCCTAGTCCTGGTTGGGGGTGTCACCAGCTCACGAGCCCTCGCAAGCAAACTGTTGTGGCCCTGCAGTGGCTCCAGAGTGTCCCTGCCTCTTCACCACTGTGATTTTCGGAATTCAGCTTCTTCTCCTCTCTTCTGGATTTGTTTTTTATTGGGTTATAATTCACATAATAAAGTTCACTATTTTACAGTATATTAGTTAATGGCATTTCCTGCATTCATAATGGAGTGCAACTATCATCACCATCTAATTTCAGAACAGCTCCATCACAGCTCCAGACAAAAACCCCCATATCTGTTAGCTGCTGCTGCTGCTAAGTCGCTTCAGTCATGTCTGACTCTATGCAACTCCATAGATGGCAGCCCACCAGGCTCCCCCGTCCCTGGGATTCTCCAGGCAAGAGTACTGGAGTGGGTTGCCATTGCCTTCTCCAATGCATGAAAGTGAAAAGTGAAAGTGAAGTCGCTCAGTCGTGTCTGACTCTTAGAGACCTCATGGACTGCAGCCTACCAGGCTCCCCTGTCCCTGGGATTTTCCAGGCAAGAGTACTGGAGTGGGGTGCCATTGCCTTCTCCGTATCTGTTAGCACTCTGTCCCAATTCCTCCTTCCTGCCAGCTCCTGGAGGCTACTAGTCTGAATGTGCGCCTCTATGAATTTGCCCGATCCGGACATTCCGTATCAATGGGATCATGCTGTGTGGTCTTCTGTGATTGGCTTCTCTCACTGAGCAGCGTCACTGCAGCGAGTGTCAGAACTTCGTTTCTTTTCATAGCTAAGTAGTATTCCACAGTATGACTATACCACATTTTATGTATCCATTCTTCTATTGATGGACATGTAGATTATTTCCACTTCGGGTCAATGGTGAATAATGGCACTATACACATTTGTGTATGAGTCTTTGTGTGGACACATATTTTTTATTCTCTTTAGTATATACCTAGCAGGGGAATTGCTGTCTCTTAGCATTTCGTAACCACCTTCAAATGGGTAGCTGGTCACACTCTTTCCCAGCGGTGCTGTCCCCTCAGGCAGGCACCCAGGGTCTCTGACAGGCCTTTACTGACCATTTCAGCGTTGTCTCCCTTCGCTCTCCAGGCACGGTGTGCTCCAGCAAACGGAGCTCTCTGCAGATTCTGCATTTGCCATGCTGTCCTCTTCCCTGGGCTTCTGCTCATGTTCCACTCAGTCTGCCTTTCTCTTTTCCCCTTTGTCCAAACGCCTCTATCTTTCACACCCCAACTCAGCTGTCAGCCCTCTTGGTACAGTTTCCCCCGCGTCGCTTCCTGCCCCCAGAGCTTATCCCCCTGTCCAGGGTGGGGTGGGCTTGTAGCGTGTTCCCTGTGCACCCAGATTCCAACTGCAGGGAGAGTTACTCAAGTCAGCTTCTCCAGCCCCTCATGCAGCAGCATCTAGTAGGTAGTAGATGCTTAACAACCTTGTCAAACTGACCTTAAGGCACTGTACTGCTTCTCCTGCACGTCACAGATCTGCGTGTGGCCCACCCCCGTGCCCTTGCAGACATGCACTCCTAGTTTGCCTCCCACCTCCCCCTGTACCCTGGGGTGTCGGTGTCCTCCCATTCGCCCCTCCACCTCCATGGCCTCACATTGTCCACTCCTCCCACCCAGACCAGCCCCTCCGGAGGTGGCCCTGGGGTGGCCTTTGGGGCCCAGCGTTGCTGGCCATGAGCGGAGGCGGGCTCGGGGCCCTGTGGCCCTCTGGGGGCCTCCGAGGCCGGGGCAGGGGCGAGCAGAGGCATTGGGCAGTGCCTGCTCCAGACTTGGGTGGGGGCCGTGGATCTTGGATCCCGACTCCTGTCACAGAAGGTGGGGCAGAGGCGGTCCCGCCAGGGCCCACGCACCAGCCGCACTCGAGCTCCAAATGAGTCACCCGGCTCAGGCTCCACCAGGTGGCCCAGGGTGGGTGGACGGCTCAGGTGGGCGCAGCGCCACCCCAGCCACCCTACCACAGACTCAGGGGGAGCAGGGTCATGCCCACTCAGGGTACAGAAGGTCATCGGAGGGGAGAGGGGTGCTGTCTGCACCTGAGGGGTCTGCCGCAGGGGGTGGTCAGGTGAGGCCCCCCTTGGTCTCCCATCTCCCCTCGCACGGAGCACCCCCCCACCGTCCCTCCCTGGCTGCAGGTCCAGCTCTGGGCAGCCCGCGGTGTGTCTCTCCTCTGCCTGAATCACGAGTCTGATCTCCTTCCCGCCCCAAGTGCAGGGGGGTTCCCCAGGGCCCCCTCCTGGAGCCCGGCTGCTGCCTTCCTAGGCACAGCTCAGCCCTCCTCCTCCTCCCCCTCGGCCCTCTCCTCTGCCTGGGCCTCTTCCCCACGTGGCTCATTACAACTCCAGTTGTTCAGGTCTTGACCTCAAGAGCCTTCCCTATTGACCCCTGACCAGCGATACTAATCTGTGTCAACAGGCCCCAGGGGTTAAAGAAACACAACCCGCCGCTGCTGTGCTGCCGCCTTAGCAGGTGCCTGGAGGGGGCGGGGTGGCTCCTGGGAGCTCTGGCCGCGGTGGGAAGGCGCATCTACAGTGCCACTGGCTCCCCGCTGTGCGTCTGCCCTCCGCCCCCCTCTTCCTGCTCTTCCTAGGCAGACCCCCTGCTGCCCACTGCCCCCCTCCTCCCAGCCACCCCTCCTTCTGTCTTTCCTCCGCCCTCCACTTTGCCTGGAGGACTTAGGACCCAGTGCCCCCTTGCATTCAGGTGGTGCTGCCTTTGTGCCCCATGCCCCCCCCAACCCCCACTGCCCTCCTTTCCTCCCTTTCTCTCTCTCCTCCCCCCACTTGCCATCCCAGTCAGATCCTCCCCCTCGGCCAGTGATTCTCACCCCAGAGCCTGCATCAGAGTCCCCTGGATGGCGTATTAGCACACAGATTCCTGGGCCTGCCCCAAACAGCATCTGCATTCCCAGCTGGTCTCCTGGTGCCACAGGCCCTCCAGGCAGTCTGAAAGCTGAGAGGCGCACACTGCTGGCCCCCCGGGCAGGGGGCTCAAAGGGGAGCTGTCCTGATGGGGGCGACCCCCCGAGTGACCACTGTATTCTGAGGGCACAGGGCGGGTCACCTGAGGATGGGCGGTCAGGAGGGGCCCACCGTGCATCCCTGGGGTCAGGAAAAGCTTCCTGCCTTCCCCAGCCCTGACCCAGGTGGGGACCATGTCAGGGTGAGGGGGGCACCCTTCTGACGTGATGATCTGGGTCCTCGTAGAGAAAGAGTCGCGTGTCACACGTGCCCCCTTTCTTGGGATGAACCTAGAGTTCTGCTTATAACACGCCCTCCATCCTGCCCTTTGTGTGAACCCCAGACCACCTCAGCACTGCCTCAGCTGCTCTGTGCTGCTGCCCGTCCACACACTCCTCAGAGGAGGGAGACTGCTGGGCCCTGGGGGTCTCTGCCAACTCCCATGTTGCCCTCCTCCTGCTCACAGGGAGTTGGAAACCTAGATAGAAACCCTACCAATAGAAAAGCCCACCCACTTTCTCCTCAGGCCCCCTTTCCAGCTGCTGTTACTGCCTCTAGCTGCCCATCCTAAGATGCCTTCTCCTTTCCTGGGGGTCACAGACACAGCTTGCCCCTCCACCTGGGTGCACACATGTCTGGCAGGGGGTGTCCTGGGGAGGATGCTGAGCAGTGCGCTGGGTGGGACTTCAGCAGGAGGTGGCATCTCAGGCCTGGGGTGCTTGACAGTCTTGTGGGGACCCTTCTTGCCGGCTGTGGAGAGGCTGGTAGGCCAAAGGGTCAGGCCATGCAGGGGCCGGACTGGCTAGTGGGGTCTCCCTGGTCTCCCTGCCTTCCTTGCTTGCTCTGTTTCTCTTGTTGAGTTTCTGTTCTGCCCCCTATTCCCCTTTCCGTTCTTCTTGGCTGTGGCTCCCCAAGGCTGGGGAACCATAGACAAACTCCAGAAAAAAATTTTTTTAAAGTTTCCCAAACTTTTCCAGATGCCAAGAAGAGGTTGGCTGGAGCAGCCCTGCAACTGCAGAGAGGGAAGGAGGAGGGAACATGTTCCGGGGCTTTCCCCCTCTCCCATGGTGGAAAAGAGGGACCGCTGGGGGGCATGGGTTCTCCAGTACTTCACACGGCCACCTGGAGGTCAGAGGCCCCATTTCTTGCCCCGACCCCCTCACCCTCACCCCGAGGATCCTCACTTCTTGCAGCCAGCGCTGGGAGGCCTGGAGGTGGAGCAGAACGTGTGCGGGGCTCCAGGGAACCGCAGCATCACATTGCAGGGGAAGTGACTTCTGGGGCTCAGAGGGTGGATCGGGATAGAGCATGGAGCACCCCTCAAGCCAAGGTGGCGGCTGCTGAGAATGGGGGAACCTGGCCCCAGGGGCTCTCTCCCCTGGAGTCTGCGGCCGGGTAGGAGAACCCAGCCCTGCAGGGGCCAGAAGCAGGGGAGACAGGAGCGGGCGGTGTGTGGGGACAGTGCAGGCATGGCTGCCCTTCCCCAGGCAAACCCCCAAGGGGTGCTGCCCCCACCTCTGCTGTTCTGTCCATCCACTCCCTGGACACCTCCGAAAACAAAGGCCTCTTTGTGGTCCTGGCCCACTGGCCCCTTGCCAGCCGCATTCTTTGCGTGTTTCCTGAGCACGATCCGGCACCAGCTCTGTGGTCAGCTCCTCCCCCACCGGCCCAACTCCTGGGGCTCAGAGCAGTCTTCTCTCTGCTGCCCTGCCTGGGGTCCCCTCACGGCTCCCAGCCCTCCAGTTTACAGATCGGGCCGAGAAGGAGGAGCCCTGGGAGCTCTGCCACCAGACCTGTGGAGATGCCGTCCATCCGGGCTCTGGCTGATCTGGAACTGGACCTTGATATTCTCATCTTTTAAAACTGGGGGAAATAACAGCCACTCCATGGGGTGTCAAACAGATTAAATGTCTCCCAAACACCCAGGTCCTGCCCACCACATAGCGGAGGCACTGTGTAACTTGAGCTCCCCACTTCTGCGTTGCTCCCTCAGGGGCCTGGGGGGCTGTCAGTGACCTCAGTGAATGGCTGAACAGCCTCGAGAACCTCAAGGGCCTTGTTGTTTAGTCGCTAAGTTGCTGTCTGACTCTTTTGCGACCCCATGGACTATAGTCCACCAGACTCCTCTGTCCATGGGATTTCCCAGGCAAGAATACTGGAGTGGGTTGCCATTTCCTTCTCCAGGGGATGTTCCCCACCCAGGGATAGAATCTGGGTCCCCTGCATTGGCAGGTGGATTCCTCACCACTGGGCCACCAGGGAAGCCACCTCAGGAGCCTTGGGTGGGAGCCTCTCACTAGAGTCCTGTGGAGGACCCAGAGCCACCCCTGGGATTTCTCCTTCAGGGATGGAGCTGGATCTTTAGCAAGTGACTGGCCAATCCCAGGCCTGGTTCCACTCCGTGTCCCTTGCCCCTCTTGACAACCACTTGCGGTGTCAGCCTTCTCTGGGTTAGGCGTGGGGCAAGGAGAGTTAGGTCTCTGAAAGTAAGGGGACCGAGGAGGGGGTGGGGCAGGGGGCCCCAGGTCGTGTTGGCTGGGCTTCTGGAGTAGAAATCTTAGACACCCAGCACATATGCATCCGTCACCTTCAGTCACCAGTCAGGCACGGTCACACACGGTCCTAATGAAGTCCTAGATTGCCGCTCTGAGTTTTCTACCCCGTCCCCCCGCCCCGTTGTTAAAAAATGTTCATAATTTGGAAAGAAAAGAAGCTTTTTACAAGCTGGCAGCTCTAGGGAACTTTCCGTCGGTCCTTTCTGGCCTCGTGATGGGTGGGGCTCACTTTTCCCTTCCCGCTCTCCTAATAATCACCCCTCCCCAGCCCTGCCAAGCACACAGGAGACCTCTAGCCCACTGTCACCCCAAGAAAGCCGAAGTCAGGCTGAGAACCTGTGTGTACCCTCCTGGGGCCTGCCGAGCCATGGAACAACTCCGGGGCCTGTCCCCCTGCCCCCAGAGGTTGCCAAGGCCGGCCTAGAGCCCTCGGATAGCAGCAGCTCCTGGAATCTGTGCCCGGCCCCTGCCCGGCAGCCTGCCTGCCCTCCCCCGAGAGCTCGTCCCCTTCTCCTGCTGAGTGAGGGTCCCCGAGTTCTCCTGGAGTCCAGGGGCCCTGCTGGGGAGGGAGCAGGAGGTGCTGAGCTCACCGCCTCGGCATCTGCCTTCCCCTCCCCACTGCTGGTGTGAGGGCCGGCCACACTCCCGCCAGCGCCTCGCTCCCTAATAGCTTTTTAAGTCCAACCACATGTGTCTGCGGAGCGAGAGCGCGGAGCCGCCCCTCACAGGGCCTCGGTCCCCCTCCTTCCTTGCCTGAGACCACCCTTTACTCTGAGCAGTCTTGGGGCTGGGGGAGGGGGTCTGCTTCCCCAGAGCCCATCTGCTCGCCCCCAGCCCCGCTGAGCAAGGGGATGGGCTGGTGAGGTGGCTGAGCAGTCAGGAGTGTGGTGTGAAGCCAGCCTTCAGGCTCTCGGTCCTGGGGGCTGGGATCCTCACTCCTTGCGGTGAGCAAGGAGGGGCCGGCTATCTGTGCGTCTGTGCTGGGGAGCCCTAAACAGGCAGCAGCGGGTGGCCAACTGCCGGGTGGGGAGCCCTGATCTCTCCACTGGCCTCCCCTGCAGGGGTTTTGGGCCAATACTTCTCTCCTGCACCCCCACCGCACTGACCCCACTGTCGTCCCCCTGAGTCATACACATGGGTTCCCTGTGCGTGTGAGTGGTCTGTGGGGAGGCCTGTGGGGTGTGGTTTTGCAGGAGGGGAGTGAGGGCTGAGAACCAACGTGCAGGCAGCCCGGGGTCCTAATGAGAAAATTGCTTCCAGCCAGGGAGCCCTGCTCCGTGGCTGAAATTGCATCCAGCCCCAGCCAGCTCCACTGCCGTAGTCCCTCCCTTCCCTTTGGAAGGAGGTGGGGGAGCAGTGAGGGGGGCAGGGGGAGGAGCGGGGCTTGCACACAACTCCCCAACCCCCAACACCTTGGAGGAGTCTTCTGCCTCTCAGGGAGGAGGGGACAGGAATGAGCTCCAGGCCGGGCTGGGCTCAAGACCTGCTGGCTCCATCGGAGGAGAGGAGGGAGGGGGACAAGGAGCTTCCCATCCCCTGCCTCCACTGAGCCCTGGAGAGGTGGGTCCATTTACAGTCTTCCTGAGAAAGGATGTGCGAAGCATTTTGTTTCCACATAAGTGCCCTGTGCCTGTCTGCCTGCCCACGTGGAGTCACTGGAGATTCAGCCTCTCACAGAGACTCAGGGTTCAGCCCCTTTGGCTTGCCTCTTCACTCAGGGGAGCCCAGCGCCTGCCCCCAACCTGCCCTAGCCCAGGCCAGGGGACCCAGTTGGGGAAAGACCAAGACTGGCTTAGCTTCATTTCTTCTTCCCATTCCTCACTCACTTGGGCCTCTGAGCAGAACCACCTATAGAATCTGTAAGGCCCCGAGCAGAATGAAAACGCACGGCCCCTTGTTCAAAAGTTAAGAATTTCACCATAAGGAAGAGCACTAACCAAGGCCATGGAGCCAGCCCTGCTTCGAGGAAAAGCTGGTACCCACCGCCTAGCATCCAGTTGGCTCAGTGAGCTCTGGCCCCCGAGGCTGACCAGCCTCAGGCCTGACCCCGTTCTGCCTGAGCAGACCAGAAGGTCCCGCCTGGCGGCTACTTGTAAGGGAGACCCATCTGACTTTGGAGATGTCTCCTGCTCACCTCGTTTTGGCCTCTGCTTCTGCTTCCACCAGAGACTCTGGATCGCCCGTTTTTTGGATTTGAGAGATAGTGGTCAGGGAGGAGGCCTGTGGGGGGAGGGAGCAGAGAGAAGGCTACAGCTTACACGCCGAGAGATTCCCGGGGCAAGGCTCCCCTTGTCACCCTCCAGAGACCCTGCCAGTGGAACCGTGTGCCCTCTAAGCTAGTACCTGCCACCTCAGGACCCCGCAGGCAGTGGGTCAGCCTGGACCTTTCTCCCCGCTCCCCACCGCGTGGGGCCTCAGCTCTAGCGAGTTCCAGTGGCTGCTATATAAGAGCAGGGAGAGAGCAGGAGTGCTTGGAGGGAGGGAAGAAGTCAGGAGGAAGGAAACAACCCCATTGTCATCCCCCAAATTACTGGCTGGGATGGCAGGGGAGGAGGCGGAAAGCCGACATTGTTTACTTAATTAAAAGTAAACAACAATTTGCCACTGCCAGCCTCCCATTAGTTGTGTGCCGAGCCCTGTGAGCTCGGGACTCGGCTTTCGCTCCCACCAAGCCAGGCTCCTGTCACCACACCCCAGCCCCCATCCGCAGGGCCCTGACCCTTCCCTGGTTCTGCCCTGCCCAGGCTGAGCAGTGTGTGTTGGGGCCGGGGTTGGGGTGGGGGTGGGGCATAAGCTAGAAGCAGTAGCGTCTTAGAGTCCTGTGGGTTAGGGTAAGAGTGTCAAGAAGCCGTCATTTGGCAGCCCACTGTGGGGTATTTCCAGGTGGCGCTAGTGGTAAAGAACCTGCCTGCCAATGCGGGAGACCTGGGTTTGATCCCTGGGTCAGGAAGGTCCCCTAGAAGAGGGCAGAGCAACCCCCTCCAGTATTCTTGCCTGGAGAATCCCATGGACAGAGGAACCTGGTGGGCCTCAGTTCATAGGGTCGCGCAGAGTTGGACACGGCTGAACCAACTCAGCATGCGTGCGCTCTGGGTGAGAGACTCCTGCTTGTGCATGCTGTTAGGCCTGCCTGGTTGTAGCCCAGCTAGGGGCAGGGGGCGCCATCTCACCAGTTAGAAGGTCATCTGGGCCGCAGGGTTCCTGGGGAGGGTGGCCTCGCACCCTCCCCACCGAGGCCCCATCCACACTACCTGGAAGCCTGGGCCTCTCTGCCCCACCTCCCACTTTTTTCCTTTTTCCCTTTTAGCAGCTTATAAACATCCTTCTTCCATCTTTTTGGCTCTGCTCCCAGAAGGGGGCTGTTCAGGGTTCCTGGAGGGCCAGGGAGAGAGGCAGGGTTCCTGGGCCAGAGGGAAGAAGGGCTGCTGGAACTGGGTCCCCCCACCCCAACCAGGACAGCTACAGGTGACCCCAGGAACAGGGGAGGGGTTTGACCTGGGCTGGGGTTTAGCTAGGGACACCTAAACTCTTGCTTCTCTGGCGCCCCCAAACAGGAGGGTGGTCTGATGGCTAGAGCTGTGCAGGACTTTTGCTGGCCTCTGGGGGCTGAGCAGGGCATCTTCCCAGGGGTCTGCACCCAGGCAAGTCCCCATCTCTCCTGTGGGCTTCACCTCCAGCGATGTAGAACTCAGCCTTCTTTCAGGACCTGGGTATGACCTCTGGCTCCTGACTTTTAAGGAATGAAAGCTCTGAGCTTTCACTTTACCTGTCCATGGGCTCCCCCCACTGCTATACTTCCTAACACCCCAATGCTTTATTAAACCATTGCTGAGCCCGAGTAGCTCTAGACCTCCTCTGGCCAGATAGGTAAGATAGGGAGACTATCTCAGGAGAAAGAACCAGACCCGAGACACTTGGGAAGCCAAGCACTCTGGGACTTAAGCCCCAAGGGAGAGAGGTAAGGCGAAGTCCTGGTAGTAAATACACAGACTGTGGTTATCAACAGATGCCCAAGAACAGTGGGTTCCACCACTGCCCTTGGGGGCGCTTGGCCATGGGGAGGCATTTGGGGCTGTTCCAGCTGAGGGAGCATGATGCTCCTGGCACCTAGGAGGCGGAGGCCAGAGACACCTCCTGCTGTTGCACAGGATGGCTCAACCCAAGAAGGGTCCATGGGGTGGGGGTTGAGAACCCTGGTCTGGAGTTTGGCTCTCTAAAAAGATGTAGGTACTCACTCTTCCTGAGCCGTTCTGCCCCACCCCTGTCCTGCCCCTCACCATTTGCATCCGCTCATCTCCCTCCTCCACCGTCAGGATTCACACATCCACATGTGTGCATACAGGCACACACGCTCGCACTCCCGGGATTCAACACATTCGGCTTTTCACATGCTCTCGAACACGCAGAAAAATCTGGGAAGTCTGTCCCACGCTTAATTGAATTAAAGGACTGGGGTTTGGCAGGACACTGTGTATCTGAGCTGCAGCGTCTTCTAGCCTATTCGGTGCCATACAGGACAGTCCAGGGTCCCTGAGATTCCAGCTGCTGCTGCTCCTCTCCCCTCTCCTTCCCCCACTTCCTCGCCTGGGGAGGGCGAAGTCAGCAACACCTTACTCCTCTTCCCATCTGTCACTGCCTTGCCTTCCACTGCTGTTGGTGGGGGGCTGGGGCCTCCAGTAGAACAGGTACCCCCTCAGCATGAAGCCAGGGCACTGTCTGGAGCACCAGGATCTAGCCAGTCCCTCCTTCCAGGATTTCTGCTGCCGGGGGCCTGGGGTGGGAGCTGGAAAGGGCTGCTGGGTGGAAACTTCTTGGCCAAGTGTAAAGCCGCCAAGTTCTGCCTGAAAAGTCTGAGGCTTGCATCCCTGCTGAGCGGCTTGGAGCCTGCGTGGGCAGGGTCAGGGTGCCCATGGTGGGCACACCCTGAGTGACACACAGGACAGCCACCCCTCAGGTCCCCTGTCCAACTTGGGCTGTTAGAGGGGCTGGGGGCGGCAGGTGTGCTGCGGAGCAAAGAGATGCTCTTTACTTTCTCTCCCTCCCCACCCCTCTGCTGTCTCTCCATTGGCAGCCCCCCTTCATGAGCCCACTCTGGCCCCTCCGTGCGGATCAAATGGAGTGACTTCAGGCGCTGCCTCTCCTCTGAGGGCAACCCCAGCACCAGAGCCCAGCCTTTGCTTTGAGGAAGACCTGCAGGAGCCACCCTTTCCTAGAGCCCAAGGGCATTGGAAAGCGCCCATATCTGGAATGGGCACACAGGACACCCTGGGGCCTCGCTGTGGGCAAGAGGCACCTGGTCAGTCAGCCTGTACCTCCTGGGGCACCATCTTCTAGCACGAATCACCTCCTTTGCTCATCCCTTGGTGGAGGTCCGGCTGTGTGCAGAATCTGTCCCCCGGACCCCACAGTTAAAGAGCAGCCTGGACAAGATGCTAATGTCTGGCATCAGGGTCATCCAGGGGCCCATTGGAGGAGCCCAGCCTTGCCCCACATGTGTGACCCTTGGTGCTTGGGCAAGGCAGAGGGTAGGGAGCAGCTCTTCCCCATCTGCTGGGCTGTTGCGCTGGCTGGGAGGAGGACTGGGGGGACAGGGAAGTAGCTGGGCCCAGTACGGGGGCCCTGAGAAGCGATCTGCGCTGCCCAGGGTCAGGGGGGAGGGGGCGGGCGGGCCTCACCTCGGCTAACCTCCCTGCGGAACAAAGGGGCCTTTCTCCACGCCTGCCCGGGAGGGTGTGCCTGCCCGACTGCTGCCACCGCTGCCGAGAGTGCTGGCCTGTGCTGAGTTTTTTTTTTTTTTTTTTTCTTCCCGACTTTTCTCCATTTCTATCCCTCTTTTTGGTTTCTGATCTCTGACTTCTAGTCTCCATTTTTAACTTCTTGAGAGAGCTGGAAAGAAAAAAAAAAAAGGAAGGAACCTTCCTCTCCAAACGTTTATCAGGCGCAGAGGCAGGTCTGTGTTGCCAAAAGGTGGGGGCGTCGTGGGCGTGTTGGGAACACTCCAGGGGTCACGCAGCCGCAGACTAGCCCACATCCAGGGCAGCCCCACGCTGGGGGAGGCAGGCCGGGGCTCTGAGCGGCGTCGGCGGCTCAGAGGGGGCCTGAGCTCACTGGATTACCCCTCCCGGCCGTGCACCTGGTAGGCCCCCCTCCACCTCCTGCTTCTCCTCACTAGCCCATTCCCCGGCCCCCTTGCATCCGGCCCCCGCACTGCAAGCTGTTCCTAATCAATGAGCACGGGAAGTTCGGCCCTCCTATCTCATCACGGGATGTGCTTGGCAGCGGCCGCAACCAGAGCTGCCTCCTCGGGCCGCACAACACGGGGTCCGAGGGGCCCGAGTGCGGCCGCGTCCTCCTGGTGCCAGCTCGGACCTTGCAGTTGTGCAAGGGGTTCCCCGGCCCCTGCGGCCCGGGGCAGACCGCGCGCAAGTTCGCCGCCGCCTCCGCGCCGGCCGCAGCCTGCAGAGGGCAGCTAGCGTTAACTCGCTGTGCCACCTAGCTGCCGAGTCGGGGAGTGCAGTACACCGCTCTCCGGGGGTGCAGATCGCTGAGCCCCAAAGCCCTGGGAAGTCCCTTTCGGTACTTCAGAGCCTTGTGAGTGGGGAATTTGGCACCTGCCAGGCTTGTAGGAAATGGCAACCCATTCCAGTGTTCTTGGATGGAGAATCCTAGGGATGGTGGAGCCTGGTGGGCTGCCGTCTATGGGGTCGCACAGAGTCGGACACGACTGAAGTGACTTAGTAGCAGCAGCAGCAGGCTTGTAGGATCGGTATCATTTTGTCCCCTTAGCGGCTTGAATTGTCCCAGCCCTGAGTCTGGGGAGCTGCCTCTCACACCAGCCTCCATACTCGGTGCAGAAAATGCCCCTCCGCTGTTCTTTAGTATCCCCGCCGTCCCTAAAATATAGTCCCAGAAGCTGGCCCCTTTACCCCATCAGTAGCTCCCTACGTGTGCTTGGCGCTCTATAGTGCATAAAACCTTCCCGCTTCCTTCACTGTAAAAATTCCTGCCCACGTCTCCCCATGCCCTCTGAGGCAAGCCTGGGATAGTGTTGCACAGAGGAGAGGAGGCCCAGGAGACACACTGGGGGCCTAATAACAGCAGGTCTAGAATTTGGACCCCAGGCTCCTGATTCCAAGCCCAGGGCTCCTTCCAGCAGCCAGAGAGGTCTCAGCCTTCAGGGAGGTCACCCACCTGCCCATCCATTCAACCCTGCCTGGGACCTCAGGGCTCCGAGTTGGAGGTTGGCAAATTCACAAATTCCTCATGTTTTGCCTGGGCAGCTCTGGACGGTGGCTGCCTTTAAAGGCCTCCAGGGTGGGGAGGCCTGTGAGAGCACTCCTCTGCCCTTCCCTTCTCAGGGAAACTCTTGTTCCTTCCTGTGGTCAGTCCAGAACTCGGGCATGGAGGCCAGTGTGTCCAGCCCTGCATCCAGACCCAGTTGGGTTTTACAGGAGTATTAGCTGTTTTAGGTGTTCTCAATCAGTTCCTTGGGTATGTGTGTCGAGGTTTGGGTCTTCAGGAAAGATGTGCTCTCAGGAGAGGCGAGGGGCCAGCTAGTTGTCTCCTGGATGGTCCGTGTGCTCCTCTGTCCATGGGATTCTCCAGGCAAGCATACTGGCGTGGCTGGCCAACCCCTCCTCCAGGGATCTTCCCAACCCAGGGATTGAACCCACGTATCCTGCACTAGCAGGCGGGTTCCTTACGCTGAGCCACCTGGAAAACCCAGACGGTCTATGTAGTTGGAACGATTAGAGGGTTTCTTTGAGTCTTCCACTCAAATTACACTTTCAGGTGTGGGGGAGAGTGTAATGAGCAAAACACTGAGAGACCTTGGACTCGAGGGCCTGATGGTCTGGTGGGGCACTCCTAGTCAGAAATCCCTAACCTGGAAGACCCGGTGGTCAGTTTCTTAGGTCTCTCATGCTGTCCAAAATCAGAGTCCAAGTCTGACTCCCCCACACAAGGCAAGCCCCTGCAAGAGGAGCCTCCTCCAGGGTTGCCAGCCTGGGTACTGGGTGCTCTTAGGAGGCTGAGGAAGCTAGAGAACCTGAGGGTGGGAAACAGGTGGCCTCTGTCTGCTTCTGCTTCCCAGAGGAGAACAGAAGTAGGTGGGCTCTTCTCCAGGCCCCCAAGGTGCCCGGATGGATTCTCCCAATGAAAGGGGCAGTGAGAGGCAGGGCGGGACAGGATTCTGCTCACAGTTAGAGAGAGAGGGAACACGGAGGGCAGGGAGGCCAGGGGCACTGATGCTCCCCGATTTCCACCATCCTCTGGCCTACCCAGCTGCCTCTCCAACACTCGAAAAGGCTCCAAGTGCGGAGGCCTCCCCTGCCCAGGTCTGAAAGTGGGTTTCCTAGTCCTGGGGAGTTGATCTTCCCATTTTCTTTTCCTGGTCAGGTATTCCTTCTCTTCATCTCCTCCTTTACCCAGAACATTGTGAGGGTGGGTGGGTAGGGCTTCTGGGCCTGGAGTCTCCCCAGCCCCTCACTTTGTCCAGCACCCTAAGACAGATGCCGGTAGCTAGTGCAGACCAGGCTGTTGTGTTCATGAAGCCACTCCTGAGTAATTCTAGGAAAATGTTCTCCCCTTTTGTTTTTGTTTTTTAATGTATCATTTCCTCCTTTGCTTCCTCTTTCTCTCTCTGCTTTTCCCTCTTTTCCCTGCCTCTTCTCTAACCTTCTATTTCTCTGATTTTTTTTTGGGAGGGGGCCACATTTCATGCAGAATCTTAGTTCCCCAACCAGGGATTGAACCTGTGCCCCCTGAAGTGGAAGCGCAGAGTCTTAACCACTGGATTGCCAGAGAATCCCCTCTGATTCTTTCTATAGCAGACTTCTTTCTTTGAACTACTTGGCTTTGACTGATATTCTGTCTTGGTCCCTCCCTCTCTGTCTGTTAGTTTTAATTTTGTCTTTTTGTCTGTTTCTTGCTCTTGGCTCCACTGCCTCCTTCCCTTACATTCCTGCTTGTCTCAGAAATGTCCCTCAGGTGACCTCCAGAGCCTTTGCCTCCCCTTTCTCATCCCTAGTTGGCATTAGCAGCCAGAGTACTCTGTCCCTTTACAAATAATTAGACCAAGGGCAAGTGTATTGGGGGGTTGGGGGAGAAGGTGACGCCTGGCCCTGGGAGGTAGGGACACTATTAATAGTCCTAAGAGCAGCTGGGGGTGGGGGTGGCTGTCTGGCCGGGCCGGGCCGGGGCAGCTCGAAGGGCCAGAAAGGGCAGCACTGGAAATAGAGTGGCCGGGGCGGGGGAGCCGCTCTGCGGGCCCCTGACCTGGACACGGCCCCTCTGCCGCGGCCCTGCCTTCTCTTGGTGTGGAGGGCATTCTCCACTATCAGTTTTTATCCATCAGGTTGGCGAGGGAGGAGAAGCCTCAGGGCCGGGGGGCCACTTTTCTGGGCCCCCAGCATCACATGACGCCTGGCCCCAGGCCCTCTCAGAAATGTTGGCTCCTGCTGCCGGCTGAGTCGTGGCACCAGCCTGTGCTGCCAGGAGAGGCACCCGGCCGCTTGTGTGGCCACACCTGTGCCCCGGTGTCCTCAGCTCCCCGTATGCCCAGCGCCCAGCTAGTGTGGGCAGGGCTTTGCGCTCAGCATCCTCAGCATCCTGGGGCACAAGTCTCTCTCTGCCTCCCTGTTAGCCTTGCCGTCTCCTGGCAATCCCTGGCCCTGCCTCTCCCTGACTGTTTCCAATGTGGTATCTGCCCTGGGACTGTGGCCATTGTATTCGGGGAGAGATGTACACGTAGAAGACATTCTGCTCTGCCCTTTATTTCCCAAGAAGGCTCCCTGCCCCTCTTTGCAGAGGGTAATGGGCCAAGTCTTGAGGGAGCTCCTCTGCTCACTGGCCAGTGGTCTCTAGGGTGAGATACCAAGAACCATCATGTCGAGTTCACGCAATGTATCATAAAGAGTACGAACTCCAGTGGGAGGGGAGCTGTGGGTTAGCCACAGCGTCCCCACCGAGTTGGCATTTGAGCTGAGCCCAGACAGAGTAGGGTTTTAGCTGAGGGAGGTGAAGGGAATCGGTGATCGCACTGGAAAGACAGCTGACGTTCAGGGAACACCTACTGTGAGCCAGGCCCCGGACCGAGCACCTTGTACCCATTTTCTCACTTATTCCTCAGGCAGGAAACCCAGGGGGCAGGCGGCATCTCCATTTTACAGATGAGGAGACAGTTCAGAACTTGGCCAGGACCACTGGGCCCGTAGGTTCCAGAGCATGGATGTGAATTCGGGGGAGCCCCGCTCCACCTGGTGGGCTGCCCTCCTCCGCCCTCCATTTCCCCTTGCCCTTGGTGTGCCCCCCTTTCCCCTCTGTCCTGCAGAAGGATACCTCCCTGGATGGGAGTGGGGTGCCCTCAGGGTGGCCTGAGGTGGAGGGCTCAGGGTGGAGGCAGAGGCAGGCCTGGGACCAAGGGCTCCTGCCTGCCTTTGTCTCACCCCAGGTCTCTCCCTTTGCGGTAGGGGCTGTCTCATTTTCATTCCCTCCATCAACCTACTGGGTGCTTCGCTCTGCACTGGGGTGTCCCTCCTCTCTCCTTTGCTGCACATTCTCTGTCATGCCTGGGGGAGGAGCAGCTGGGCACCCAGGCCCCCCATGCTCCAGTGCCCAGGCCCGATCTCTAGCTCTCCCTGGGCTGGGCGCAGAGCTGACAGTTTCCCCTGGCAGGTGCAGGGCAGAGAACGCTGTGCAGCTCACGCCAGGGAGCAGCCTCACAGGCTTGGAGCCGCCTGCCTGAGCCCAGCCTTCAGATCCACTCTGCTACTCCTCTGGGCACCACATAAGCCCCTGGACTTGCCTTCTCCTCCCTTCCCCCAGTTCCCCTGCCAGGCCATGAGCCCTGCTGTAGCCAGACTCAGCCCTTGCTCCCTAGGGGACCCCCGATAGCAGCTGTGGAGGCAGGGTGGGTTGAGGGGGAAAAGCAGTGCCATCGGGGTCAGAGATGAGAGCCGAGTGTCCCGTTTTGAGTCTACTGGTCCCGGCCTGCCAGATCCCTGTGGCCTGACCTGCTGTCCCCACCCCCACCCCCAATGGCCTTCCTTGAACCTAGGCCCCAGGGGCAGCTGGGGCGGATCTAGACCACGTGTGTGTCGAGGCTGTAACTTGGTCTCTTTCTCTTTCTTGTCTCTTGTCTCTTCCTCCCCGCAACAGGTGACCCGAGTCAAAAGCTTGAGCCCCTTTGGCTCCATGAGGGAAGGAGAAATGAGAGAAGAGAGCAGGGTGATGGGGCAGGGGGTAGGAACATGTCTCCCTGCCTTGCCCCTGCCCACACCCCCACCCACAGCTGCAGAGCTGTGCTTCCTGCTCAGGCTTTTTTGTCCAACCATGTGGGGTCTAGGATGACAGAGGAGAGGAAACCTCAGGATGGCCCCAGGTCCTGTGAGCATACACGCTGGCTCATGGAGGTGGTGGAGGGAAATGGGGGGAAGATTGAAAAGCTCCCGGGCCCGGCCTGGTCGAGCCCAGCCTCCTCTGTCCTCTGGCTGCCCTGCATTCCCAAGGACTTCCTCGGTCTCAAGTCTTCTGTTTGCAGAGACAGGGAGAACCCCTCTGTGACCCGTTCCCCTAGCCCCCCATCCATCTGCTTCTCCCCTCCTCAGGGTGTCTCAGATTCTCGGACTTGGGTTTCAGGAGACACAATAGTTACATTCTCCAGCTCTGATTGCTGCAGGCCAGGCCTCGGCTCCCCTTGAGATTGGGTTTCTCCTGCCCTGGATGCTCCTCAGTTGCAAAGAGAGGGGGTGTGTGTGTGTGTGTGTGTGTGTGTGTGTGTGTGTGCAGGAGGGCGGGGGGAGGAGGTGTGCCACACTGGGCAGGGCCAGGGATCAGCTCCAGAATTGGTCCTTGAGATGGCACCCCCAGAACAGAGCATACTCTTGCCTGCTTCTCCAACCTCAGGCCTGGGAAGAGCTGGGGGAGGGGAAGGGCAGGCATGCCCAGAGGGCTGGCCTCTCCCTGCCCACCCTCAAAGGCCAGTGGTCTGGATAAAGCCAAAGGAGGTTCCTCTTAGCAGTGAGCGTCCTGACCACCGCTCTTAATACACCAACTCACCCCATCCCTGCTGGACAGCATCAAGTGGTTGGTGGCATCTCTGGGTGTGTGTGTGTGTGTGTGTCTGGATGTAGAGCAAATGTGCGCCCTAGTACATACATGTGCCTGGGTACGCATGTGTCAGTGCGGTTGTGCCTGCATGCCCCTCTCAGCCCCCCCAAAAAATGCACTCAGTCTGTGATGTGCGTGGGGGCAGCCAACCGGTGAATTACATGTGGCCTGTTTCTCGGAGAGAAGTTGTTTGGGGCGGGCGCCGAGGCGGAGCGTGTGCTGCAGTGAGCAGGAATCCCTCCCTCACCTAGTGGGAGCCATAAATATCTCCCTGTCTATGGCTGGGAGTATATATATTAAAAACATGCTGTCAGTTGGAGTTTATGTGTGATTCTGGGCTCCTTCTGGCTGCTGGAGCTTCCCCTCTTACAGCTCTGATGAAGAGGCAGAGGCCTCTCCGAAGCACACACGTGTGCACACGCACACACTTGTGCAAACAGGCAGGACGGGGAGAGGAAAGGGGCCCAAAGAGAGGGAA
Source organism: Bos indicus (assembly GCF_029378745.1). NCBI lineage: Eukaryota > Metazoa > Chordata > Mammalia > Artiodactyla > Bovidae > Bos > Bos indicus. Next base: position 12,248,956 of record NC_091766.1, on the reverse strand, counting down.
AGCGAAGGAGAAGGAAGGACAGAGAGAGGGGCATGGAGCCAAGACAGAGCAAAATGAGACCAGAAATAGGATTCCAGAGGGAAAGGCGAGGAGCTGAAGAAAGGAAGTCGAGGGCTTTAATAACTAAGCAGAGGTAGAGGATGAACAGAGCTGCGGGTGAGAAGAACGGTATTTCAGGGCTTAGGGCTGTTCCAGGAGACACAGAAGAACCCTGAGGAAGAGAGGGTCCCATGCTGCCAACCTCTGGCTGAGCCTGGCCTAGGTCGGGGTGCTGCACGAGGCCTCCAGGCTACAAGCGCCGACCGGGGGTTGGGGGTGACTGAAGCCGTAAGGGGATGAAGGCAGAGCAGCCTGGGACCTGAGCACCAATCCCATTTCAGAGCCTTGCTCTGCAGAGCCCACTTGGTCCCACACCTAGGAAGAGCCCAGATTCGTCACCTACCCCCACGCAATCCTGCCTTCTGCCCCAGGGTGTGGACTGCATGAGTACCCTGGTCCCTAGGGGAAGACAGGAAGCAGAGCCTGCGCTCACACACATGCAACGTGAGCCAGCCTGAACACACCCCTCGCCACCCTGGTGGCTTCAAGGACAAGCGGCAGCCTCCAAAATTCTCTTCATCCCCTAAGCCTGGACCAGGCAGAGGCCTGACGCCTGCACGCCCAGGCAGCCATCCTCAGACACAGTGGCTGGACTTGGTTTTGAGGAAGCTGTGTGTGATGGTTGAGTGGAAAGAAGCTTAGAGCCCAGGAGGCACTGTCTGGCCCTGGGCACCAGGATGCGGGAACATGTCACCTCAGGACTGAACGGAGCTTGCGGTGCCTCTGGCCCCTCCATCCCCTCTCCAGTCTCTCCAGAAAGTCAAGGCAGCCTTTGTCCCTGAAGAGAGTTGTAGGCCTGGGGGGCTGGGGTTCAGTCAGGGTGGCCCCAAGCTGGGAGTGGGTGGTTAGGGTCCCTACTGCTTCGGTCTACCAGGCTGGAGAGAAAGCCAAGGCCGGAAATGTTGCCAGGGGACGTGGCCCTGGAAGGCTGGGGAAGCCGAGTGACAGCCTCGGGGGCGTGGGCCGGGCGGGAGAGGATAAAGGATGGAGCCGGGCACCTGCCCGCCTGGTGCCAGCCAACATTTTCTCTGCCCGTCCACCGGCCCACAGGCCACCAGCTGGCCCATTGTCCCCAGTGAGAAAGCAGACACTGGAGGGGGGCTCCCGTGTGGCAGGAGCTTACTCATGCACGCCCGCCTCGTAGGGACTGCCAGGGGACAGCCACCACGCGCTGGGTTGGGGCGAGGGGAGAAGGGGGGTGGCCAGGGGAGGCGCCCTCATGGCGCAGCAGTCAGGGCTCCTCCTGTGCTGTTGGCAGGGGGCAGTGCTCGGGGCCTGCGAACAGGAGATAAAGAGTTCAGGCAGAGGGTTTTCTCTCACTAACCGTGGATTTGTGTGTTTGTTCAGCTGGTGGCTCTGATAAGCCCCATTCTGTGAGATAAAAGCCAAGCAACCATGAGGCGGGGCCTGGGGAGGGGTGTCATAAAGGGGCCTGCCTTTCTGTGTCCCAAGGCCTGGGGTTACTCCCTCCCTTCCCCAGGGAGCCTCGACAGGGAAGGGGGTCAGGCACTGGGGTGTCATGCTCCTTGGGGTGCCAGCCTGGGGTCGAGCTCCTGGTCCCTAGGGGCTGTCCAGAGCAGGCCCGAGCCCCAGGGCACAGCTCCCCAGAGTGCCCATGGCTACAGGAAGCTGGCCTGGTGGGCTCTTGCCTCTGGGTTGGGGGGGCATCTCCTCGCCCTCCCCAGGAGCCTGTCCACCACCGGCCCAGTGCCCCCCCCACCCCCGTGTGCCCACGGTGTGCCTCCAAGCTGACTGAGTGGACAAGGGCCTGCCCCCGTCTCTCCCCTTACTGTCCTCGGAGGCCCCTGTCACCTCATGGGGGCAGGGGTCTACGCGGTAAAATAACTGAGGCTCTGGGTCTGGGTCTGGCCTGAGGAGGGGCCTCAGCAACACTGCGTGGCTCACGGGCGGGCCGCAGCCTCGTGCCTCTCGGCCCTTTTCGCTCTGCACGGGCCAGGAGGGGTAAGGGGGCCGCCTGAGCAGGACAGCGGAGCCCCAGCCCCAGCTGCCCCGCTGGCCGGGCCAGCGCCCCTGCCCTCGAGCCCGGGTCCAGGTTTCCAGCGTCTCTGCCTTTTGTCCCGGAGCCGGGCCGCGCTCGCCGGGGGCGGGCGGCAGTGCGGGGCGCCGGCGGGGCCGCCAGCCGTAAGATGGCTGCCAAGGGCTAAGATGGCTGCCAGCAGCGCCCGGAGCACCGCCTGCAGGCGCGTGGCAGCGGGCCTCGCGCGCCGGTCCCCGCTCCTGCCTGCTCCCTTACATGGCGCTAATGGTAATAACAGCAGTAACGTTTCAGGGCAGCGTCCTGGTTCAGAAGGATTTCCTGTCTGTCGCGCTCTCCTGGAGCCCCATTTGTCTCTGCCTCTATCGCTGGCCCACCTCCATCTCTTTGTCGGGTTCTCTCGTCTTTCTGTCCCCGGGCCGGGTGTGCGCATGCGCGTGGCTTTCTGCCTCCACCTGGCCACGTTTGAAGGGCTGAGACCACTCTTAATTGGATGGCCTCCTACCATCCCCCCTACTCCACTGTCCCTGGCCTGGAGGGCTCTGTGCGGACCGAGTTGGTCCTGGGACAAGTAGGGCAAAGCCTTTGCAGCAAAGCCTTGACCGTGTGCCCCTCGCTGGGCTCCACACGCGGGTCTTGCAGCTGTGCTTTCTGAACTGTGAATCTGGGAAAGGACGGCCCTGAAAGACATTACGCTCGGGGCACTGGTCCACGGAGGCCCTAAGGTGGGCCACCTACTGCCTCAGCCCCTTGCCTGCTCCCTCCTGGACCAGCTGGGGCTTGAATCAGACCCAGAGAGTCAGAAACAGGCTGAGAAGAGAGCAACAAGAAAATTCACATGCAGAGAGAGGCTGCCCTTCCCTGGGGCGTGGGAGGAAGTCCCACGGGCTCTCTGCAGAGCAGAGTGCCACCACGACAAAGAAGTGGCCTGGGATGGAATTTGCCATCCCTGAAAACACTGCTAGGGTGGGTGCAAAGGAAGTTGTGGAAGGACACGCCCCAAACACAAGGGGGTGAGGGGTCCTGTTAGCTTATAAACTTCCATTTTCTTGATTTGTGACAGGATTCATTATTATTATCATTTGGAATTTTTAAAAAGTAGAGGCTGGCTAAAAAGGTACTTCCCTGATGGTCCAGTGGTTGAGTCCGCCTTCTAATGCAGGGGATGCGGGTTGGATCCCCGGCTGGGGAACTAAGATCCCACATGATGCCAGGAAACTAACTTCATATGCTGCAACAAAGGTTCCACGTGCCGCAACCAAGACCCAACACAGCAAAATAAATGCATAAAAAAAAAAAAAAATTAAGTGAAACAAGATAAAGGATGGGGGAAATGGGGCCTGAAACCATCCTGGGGGCACCCTGTCTTTTTCCCACTGGCCACATGGATGCAAGAGGCCAGGAACTTGGCTGAGGCATCATAGGGCCTTAGCTCTGAGAAGGCCCCAACACCTGGAGCTCTTCCTTCTTTCCCAAGTGGCTGCAGGATCCCCCCACTTCTATTTCTTGGGCCCACATCACTCTTCAGGAACCTCCTTGCTATTCACTCCCCAATGTGAGCGGTTTGACCGCAAGGTTGGTAGAGGATGGCCTCCGTGGCGAGCGGGCCGGTTGTGGGGTGGCGGGTGAGACCCGGGAGGCAGGGTTGCTCCAAAGAGTGGAGCGAAGCCCTGGCCAATGGGCCCAGTTTTCCGAGGCCACCCCATGTGGTCCCCCCGTGAGCAGCTGATCCTTTGCTGAATGCCTGCCTTTCTCCTGCCCCACAACCTGCCCTGGCCCCCCTCCGCCACCCTCTCGCCAGCTGTCGTGCCCAGGCAAGCATTCTGGAGGTCCCCGTTGTGCCCCTGGCACACAAAGCTTCGAGGACCTGGGGGGCAGGGGCGGGGGGCTTTCCCAAGCTCAGCAAAATATTCACACACACACTCCACCCTGCCCCCAGTCCTCTGTGAGCTCCCACCGCACAATGGGCCCTTGTCTCAGGGCTCCCTCCGAGCAGCTGTGGCACTGGGGCATGAGACAGCCCAGACAGGCTGGCACAGAGCGGGCGACAGCATCAAGGCAGATCTCCCCCCTCCGTGTTGCCAGGCACTGCCTGTATGCATAAAGGTGAGGTGGGGGTGGCGCAGGCAGGCAGCATTGGCTCTAATTAATGAAGGGAGGGAAAGGGCTGCTCCCTCTGGAGCTTGAGTGGGGTAGAAAACGGGGGACCCCTTGGGTCCAACCCAGCTGTGCAAAGGGACAGTCAGGGCTTCTCTCCTGGGCGCGTTCTTGCCCTGACTCTCGGCCAGGGCTGTTCACTCATGGGCTACTCACCCCCAGGGCACTTCAGGCAGTGTTTCGAAACTGGTTTTTGGTTGTCACAACTGGGGTGCTACTGGCATCTAGTGGGAGGGGGCCAGAGATGCTGCCCAGCACCCTGCAGTCTGCAGGGTGGCCTCACCACAGCAGCAGCTATTCTTTTTCTCCTGGCCTCCCTGGGCTGCTCAGGAAGGGAGGGGGAGAGAAGGTGTCCATAGGGCTGGAGGGCAGCTGCTTGCCTGGTGAGCGTAGGGCACTTGGTCTTGACCCATCCCCACCCTTTCTGTCTCCTGCAGAATCCGGACAATCAGATAGTTCAAACCAGCAAGGAGATGCGGACATCAAACCACTGCCCAACGGTCAGTGCCCCCTGCCCTCCTGCCTGAACCCAGCCTCCCTGGCCTGCTGTGTCCACCACATCCCCCAACCTGTACCCTTCTCTGCCCTTCCGGGCCAGGGTGGGCCTGCCCCTGCCAACCCCTTCACTCAGCTGTCCCTTGACTGAACAGAGGCTGCTGTTCCATGGGGGAGGGCACTCATGGGGGCATACTTCACATCCATGGAGATCTGAGGACCCCTGAAGGCCAGCCTGGGGCTGGAACACGGGTCATGGGATGGAACAAGCTGAGGGTGGGGAGGGATCGGGAGAGATAGGCAGACAGCCCCTCCTGGCCGTGCCTCGACTTGCTCACCTGCCCTTTTCCCTCCTCAGGGCATTTAAGTTTCCAGGACTGTTTTGTGACTTCCGGGGTCTGGAATGTGACGGAGCTGGTGAGAGTATCACAGAGTGAGTCCTTCCTTCTTCTGGGCTGGGGTTGGGTCCGCAGGGATGGGGGTGAGGAGGTGGGACTTGGACCCCATGGAGCCCTGCCGTTGATGGGGTCTCAGGTGGGGACGGGCAGGCAGACTTCCTGGGACACTCTTGGCCTCATTGGCACCGGGCTGGGTGGGATGGAGGCATTGGAGAGCCAGAGTGGAGAGCCCCACCTCTGACCTCCACTGCTTTGGAGGAAAAAAAAAAATCATAACCAAGGAATCTTCCCAACAAGCTTCAGCCAGGAGGAGGTTTCCTCAGCAGCCTTCACAGTGAACTCACCCCAGGGCTTCCAGGGAGCTGCTCCCGGCAATGAAACAGCTGCCCATGGTTTCCAGACCTCATCCCACTCTCCCTTCTTACCAGCTCCTGTTGCAACAGCATCAGGGCCCAACTTCTCGCTGGCAGACCTGGAGAGTCCCAGCTACTACAATATCAACCAGGTGGCCCTGGGGCGGCGGTCCATCACCTCCCCTCCCTCCACCAGGTGAGTCCCACGCCCCAGCCTCCCCTCAGCCCCCGAGATGCCTCAGGTGCTCTGGGCAGCATGCTTCAGCACACCACCCCCTGTTGAGGGCATTGGCTCCAGAGCCAGGGCCTGCTCTGCTGCCCACCCCCTGAGCTTTGCACTGGCCTCAGGGACACAAGCTCAAGCGAGGCCATGGCTCTGCCAGGAAGGTGCTCCCTGTGGGGACTGGGGAAGGCCTCTCTCTGGGGGGTGTGACCTTTGAACCCAGACAAAGGGAGGCTGGTACAGGCCTGGGGTGGGCGCTCCAGGCAGAGAGCACCCTCCATCCCAACTGAGGCTGGGCAGGCCGGCAGGACTATCCCACAGTGGGCTTCACAGGTCAGAGGGGTCAAGCAACAGATGCTGGGGATGTGTGTTCTAGAAAGACTTCTAGAAGCAGTGTTCGTGGGCAGGACAGTCAGTTCAAGGCTCTCCCACTCAGGCTGGACAGGTGGGGGATCGGCCTGAGAGGAAGGAGTGGAGTTGAGAGCCATTTGGGAGGTAGGCACAGTGGACCCTGGTCAGGGCCAGTCATGCAGGACAGGGTGCGATCCTGTCCCTTTAAAAAAAAAATGAGCATTTTGGTTCATTGTGAGGTTCAAGTATTCATTTTGATATGTTAGAATATTACATTAAAATGTTATGATATTTCTGTAGTTAATCGTATTTTAATATCAAATAACACAGTATCACAATGACTGAGTTTTGCATCACCCCCTGGTGTTTTGCCCCTGGCCAGCGCCTCACTCACCTCCTCTGGCCGTAGGAGCTGATGGGAAGTAGAAGGCGGCTGAGGAGGCAGCTGAGGGCTTGGCCCGCTTCTTGCGCTTGGGTAGCTGGGTAGATGACGGCGGATGGTCCTGTGGGCTGAGAAGGGGCTGTCAGTCTGACCTGGGTGGAGGGCACACAGCGAGTGCCCTGAGATGCTGCTGACAGCGGGCGCCCACTCACCACACGGAGGCCATCAGTGCAGGCTTCCTGGGTCCGGGTCCCAGTCCGGCCACTCGCCTGAGGCCCACCTGACCCCTGTCCTCCTTCCCCAGCACCACCAAGCGCCCTAAGTCCATCGATGACAGTGAGATGGAGAGCCCTGTCGACGACGTCTTCTATCCTGGCACAGGCCGCTCCCCGGCAGCTGGCAGCAGCCAGTCCAGCGGTTGGCCCAACGATGTGGATGCAGGTATGGGCGCCGCCGCGAGGCCCGACCTGGAGCACAGGCGGCGTGCAGCCTCGTCTCCCCCTCAGTTTCCCTGGCGAGCCTCCCGTGGTGCTTCCTGCTGCCGGTGGCACCGCCTGTCCTCCCCCAGCCTGCTCTTCCAGCGGGCACAGGCCTGGAGAGCAGAGGCGAGCGGGCAGGTTGTCACGCGTGGGCAGTAGGGCCCACCGGTGTTGTGGAAGGAAAGCCCTGGCCCTGAGCCTCTGGTGCCCTGCAAGGCGGGCATGGCTTCCCCTTCAGAGCCTCCTCATCCTCCTCCTCCTCTTGGTTTTTCTTCAGGGAGGTTGCCCCCACTCTACCATCTTCATGGTTTAAGGTAGTTTCTCAGACTGGGCGTTCTTGAACATTCCAGCATTGTCTGTGGTGGGGCCATCTTGTGCCCTGTGGGGTGTTGGAGCGGCAGCCCTGGCCTCTGCCCACTAGATGCCAGTAGCAAACCTCCTTACTAGGTGTGATGGCCAGAAAGGTCTCTGGACATGGCTGTGTCCTGGTGGGGGCAGAATCTTCCTGAGTTGAGAACCCCTGGTCTAAGGAGGGGCCCAGCTTCACAGAGAGGAGCAGAGCCTAGAAGCAAGTGAGCAGAACTGTTGTCAGGCCTCTCGATCCTCTCACCAGCCCCTTCCTGGTGAGAGGAGGGGCTCACCAGGGGGGCTCTCCTGTTTTGACAGGTGGTGTGGGCACGCCTGGAGAGCCCAAGTGGAGTAGAGGGAGAGAGGGAGGGGTATGTGTGTGTTTGTGTGTGTGTGGTGCACAGGCGTGTGTCAGGAGGCTGCCTGCAGAATGCTTCTGCCTGACACGTTGTTGGTGCAGCCTATGTGTAGCTTCCGGGTACAGGGGTCTTGGGGCCAGCTAGCGCAGACCTCTGTATGGGATGTGTCCATTGTGGTTAGGCCTGGGGATGGAGGCCTTGCTGTGTGGTGCAGGAAGATGAGTGCCGACCTGATAGTCTTTTCCTTGGTATCTTCCAGATGTTGCCAGGCCAGGAAGGGCCAAGCAGATGGGCAGGGGCCAGGGCTGGGGGGAAGGCGAGACCGAAGGGCCAGGAGGAGCATCCTCTCCCCTGCTGCCCTGGCTGCAGCCTCTGGCCTTCGCTCTCTGCACCCTGGGAGGAGGAGGCCTCAGCTCCAGGCCCCGGGCTGAGCCCCGCCCCTGCCGACCTTGCTCGGGGGGCCCCTCTCCGGGCGCCCTTGTGGCCAGCAGGGACCTGAGCCGGCAGGGCACAGACGTGGCCCTGGGGGAGCCTCTGGAGGGGCAGAGACAAGGGGTGGAGAGGCCCTGAAGAATCCCCAGCTGAAGTGCAGTCTTTCCTCAGGGACTGGTGTGCCTAGAGGGCCGTGTCCACTGCTGGCTCCTGAGGCGTGGGCCCCCGGGTCGCTCCACCCAGACCTGGCTCCCAGGAGCCTCCCCTCCCCAGCTCCGGCTCCCTCCTTTCCTGGCTGTCTGCCGCCGAGCCTGCCATTTCCGCTCCCGCCAGCAGTCCCTCCACGCATGGCCCCACGTCCTCCTGTGGCACCCCCGGCTCCCTTGCTTTTCCCTCTTTTCTTCCATACTCACCCCCTCCTCCCACCAACACTGCGTTGTTTCCCTGTTCTGGGACAAATCGCCAATTAAGCAGCCCAGCTGCAGGACTGGGAACAGCTGGGGAGGTGCTGTGCGGCCAGGGGGACAGCTGTGCACAGCTGGTGGGGGCGCTCCCCGCCCCCCCCAGCATCGTGCCAGCTATCAGGTGGCACACAGCTGCTGCCAGATAACACCTCTGCTGGCGGCTAGGAGTGCGCCCTTCCCCCGCCTCTTCCCTCTGTGGTTAAGACAGCTCTTATTTCTCTCTTCTGCAGCACCCCCCACCCACCCCCAATACACACACCCCACCCAAACTGATTCGATTCGTGTTCCAAAGATGGCAGCTCTGGACACCTGCCCCGACCACACCTTGTCCTTCCAGGACAGGAGACTGGTTCCCCTGGGGGCCCTGGCCTGGGGGCCCTGCTTTGTCTTAGCGTGTTGGATGTCGAGCCCACTGGGTGCAGACATGATCTTGGTTGGCATCATCAGGCTGTTAGAGGTGAGCTCAAATGGGGCGCTCTCTGTGTCCCTGTCTCTTGGCAAATGCCACCTCCCTCTCCAGTCCTGGGAGTAGAACAAAGCCCAGGAATGACCCACCCTGACAGTCCGACCTCTGGGTGCCTGACCAAGGGCATCCTTTCCTGGCTCCTTCTCCCCCAGCTCCCACCCAGGCCCTCCAGCTTCCTCCCTGCTCCCTTGTCGGATTTCATTTCTCCACAGTGGTCCGAAGGGCCCATGGCTGTGCTTTCCCTTCCAGTAAGGAGTCCTGGCTTCTTCCTGGCAGAATGGGACCTGTAGCTCAGGACCCCATGGAGTAGACCCCAGCCTGCCCCCTCCTCAGGGGCCTCCTCACTCTTTTCTTTTTTTTCCTTTGGCTGAGATCTTAGTTTCCCCAGTGGAAGCACAGAGTCTTAGTCACTGGACCCCCAGGGAAGTTCCTGGTCCCTGACTCTGAAGCTGCTCTCCAGGGCTCCTCCCGCACACCTTCCCTGCCCTCTGGTCCTGCCTCCGCGCTTTGATTCTGTGCATCTTGGAGCTCACAATCTGTTTGTTGTGGGGCAAGATGGCCCCGCTTGCTCACGCCCTGCCCAGCGCACCAAAGGGGCTGATTTCCCTCACCTGTCAGCAGCGGATGGTCTGCACTCAGGGCCTGAGAAACAGGGCCTCGATCAGGCAGAGGAGGCTGGGGAGCCCTGAAGGGAAGGGGGCAGCCAGGAGGGGGCTGAGGAGAGAAGGAGTGAGCTGCTGGCTTCCCGCCTCCCCCGCTCCCTTCCTGGCCCAGCTAAACCTGCCCCGTGTTGCTGATTCCTCCCCTCAGGCCCGGCTTCTCTAAAGAAGTCAGGAAAGCTGGACTTCTGCAGTGCCCTCTCCTCTCAGGGCAGCTCCCCGCGCATGGCTTTCACTCACCACCCGCTGCCTGTGCTTGCTGGAGTCAGACCAGGTGAGAAATGGAGGGCCCGGAGGGGGGCAGTGGGGGTGGCAGAGGAGCCCTGCCTGAGGGGTAGCTGGCCAGGGAACCCTGAGTGACAGCCCAGCTCTCTGAACTGGCCTTGGTGTGGCATTGGGTGGGCGTGGGGACGGGCCCTCCCTCCACAGCAGCAGGCTGGCCTTTGGGCCTTCTCACTGTGTTCCCCCACACTCTCCCACTTGCCTCTCACACCCCATGTGCCAGGGTGCACACCTGCTTGTGCGCTGTGTATGCATGTGAGGATGTGTGTCTGCTTATGTTTGTGTGAGGATGCTATGTGCACACATTCGATGTATATGTGTTCGTGTGTTTGCGTGGACGTGTGCACACGTGTGTGCTGTGCATGTGTGCACGCGTGTGTGCTGTGTGCACGTGTGTGCCATGTGCACACATGTGCCGAGTGTGCACACGTGTGCTGTGCGTGCACACGCGACATGTGCACATGTATGTGCTGTGTGTGCTCACGTGCCATGTGCACATTTGTGTGCTGTGTGGCACAGGCCTGTCCTGAGGCCTTGGGCCCACTCCTCCCAGCTCTCCTTGCCTCCCGCCAGCTGTGGATGGGAGAGCACAGGCTTCTGTGTCTGCCCTCCTTCCAGTTCCTCTCTCTCAGTGCCCCAAAGTGCCCAGGGTCTGTTTTCCCTGGCACCAGCCCAGGTTACTCCAAGGGACCCTCACAAGGGCCCAAGCTCCCTGCTCGAGGCCTCGCGCTCTTTTCCAGAAGTGAAGGACTAGGCCAAGGGGAAAGGAAAGGAGCCGGCGGCTGCCTGCCGGGGGCTGGGGGGGGGGCACTCTCTGCTCCAGTCTGGCAGAGAGAGAGCTTGAGGGGAGGGTGCCGCCCAGTTCTGCAGGGGATGGAACCAGGTGGGGAACTGTGGGAGCCTCTTCCCTCTTAAGAGAGGTCTGGACTCTTTCTGAACACTGCCCTGTGTCTGCCCGCCACCTCCCGGGCCCTTGCGTAGGACACGGAGAACATGGAGGGTTACCCTCCTGGCTTCCTCCTCAGGGCCTCCTGGCTGGGAGCCAGCAGAGGGGCAGGGCGTGGTGGCTGTGGGGTGGGGGTGGGGAGCCCAGGCCCTCCGCACAGGCAGGGGAGGGCGGCAGGCCCCGCTCCACTCAGCTTTTATGAACTCCAGAGAGAAGCCAAGTTTCTTTAGGCCCCTAATGAAACCGAGAGCAAGAGCGAGCTGATTGGAAACAGACAGGATAGGGAGGACTTGGCTGGGGAAGGACTGGGGCCTGCTCCGGGGTGGGAGCCGTGCGTCCGAGGCAGTGTGTACGAGCCATGGGGCCCGAGCACAGAAGAATGTGACCTGGGGACCTGCAGCGAGGTGCACACCCAGCCTCATGCAGGACGTGTGTGTGCCCTGTGGAGCCCCCTCTCGCACTGGCACAGGGCCGGGTGTCTGTCCGGAGCCCCACCAAATGGTCTGCCTGCTCCCCAAGGCTCCCGCCCAGGCCCTGTGCCAGGGAGGGGTGTGTGAGGCACTGACCTTGGTGCAGAATGTCAGGGAGCACCTGAAATTTCAGTCACCGAAGTTTATAAATAATATTAAATGCAATGTTCTAAAAATTAAAACAATTGCAAAAGATACATGATGAGAGAATATCAGTATTTTAAATAAAAGGACTGACCTTGTAATTGCATACCCCTGCCTCACCTCACGGGGCTTCCCAGGTGGCGCTAGCGGTAAAGAACCCACCTGCCAATGCAGGACGTAAGAGATGTGGGTTCAGTCCCTGAGTTGGGAAGATCCTGAGGAGGAGGACTTGGCAACCCACTCCAGTATTCTTGCCTGGAGAATCCCATGGACAGAGGAGCCTGGTGGGTTACAGTCCATGGGGTTGCAAAGATTCAGACACAGCTGAGCGACTCAGCACGCACACACGTCTCACCTCACCCTAACTCTGGCCCTGATTCCAATCAAACTTTATTTATAAAGAGAAGCAGCTGGTCTCTGGGCCATCCCTAGTTTTGCCAATTCAACTTTTTAAAATATCACATGCAAATATTATTTACTTTGATTTTACTGAGTGTTTTTGGCACCATCTTACACAGTTTTACACTAGCAGTCAGCACCTCACTCTCCCTACCCTGGTCCCTGCCCTGCTCCTGCCCCGTTCTCTGGACCCAAAGGGCTCTGACCTGCAGGTCTCCTCGTCTTCAGTGTCCCTCGCCACGGCCTTCTAGGCCCTGACGATGCCCTTTCCTTCCTGCCGCGTGCACGCAGGGAGCCCCCGGGCCACGGCGTCAGCGCTGCACTTCCCCTCCACATCCATCATCCAGCAGTCGAGCCCGTACTTCACGCACCCGACCATCCGCTACCACCACCACCACGGGCAGGACTCGCTGAAGGAGTTTGTGCAGTTTGTGTGCTCGGATGGCTCGGGCCAGGCCACCGGACAGGTGAGTCCAGAGGACCCCACGAGCCCCCCTACAGCTCATCTTTGCGTCTGTCTGTCTGTCTCAGGGCTCACGGGGAGAGGGCCCCAAAGCCGGGAGCCCACCTGGGGCTGGAGCAGCCAAGAGCTGGGACTACCGAACACCTCAGTCTTCTGGATCCGGGAGCAGGGCTCCATGTGTCCGCCTGGGGCCTCTTCATCCCGGTCCAGACAGGACGGGGCAGTGTCTGGGCCCGCCTTGCTTGGGCTCTTTACCCTCCTCTGGTCTTTCCCCGTAGCAGGGGTGAACCAATGATCTGTCCAATCCGGGCCCAGACCCCTTAGCTCCTGACACCCCTCTTAAACCTCAGGGGTGCAAGGATTTGATAGGTTCTAGACCAAGGATTCCCACTGCTGACACCTGGGACTGTTCGTTCTCTGTGGTGTGGGAATGTCCTGTGCGCTCTGGGTGCTCAGCAGCATGCCTGGCCCCCACCCACTTGATGCCAGCGACAGCGCCCTCTGTCCAGCTGTGTTGGTCGTGACGTCTCCAGATTCAGTGTGCTCGGGGGCACCTTCCTCATCCCCAGTGAGAAGCCCTTGGGAGAGGGCAGGCTTCCTTCCACAGGCTGTGTCACGAGACTCCTGTTGGCGGGACTCTTAATGAGGGGCTCTCAGGTCAGTCACAGTTCTGGAATAGTCTTTCTGCTCCTCAGCCTGGGTGAGAGACGGCTCCCCATGGAGCTCTGAGGCCCACTGTCCTTCTCCATCAGCGAGCCCTAGAGCAGAGACACAGATCCACTGAGCAGAGAACTATTCCCGATGGCAATGAGCCAACCGTGACCCTTCAGTGGGACAGTGGTCCTTGTGTAGTTCCTGGGAGACCATTCCAGGTTGGGGCATGGTGATCTCTAGAGCTCCAGGAATGTTCTGGAACTCCAGCAGCATGCTATAAGAAGGCCCAGCTGCTTGCCTCCCAGTTGGTCCAGCCTGGAACTGCACCGTGAGAGGTCAGGTGTGGTGGACACTCAAAGTGCCCTGGCAGGGAAAGGCATCCGGAACCCCGTGCCAGAAGCCGCCCCGGGAGAGGGGCGGCCCTCAGCTGTTCAGCCTGATGCTGCCGCAGGGCGCTTGCGTAGTGCTGGCGGCTCGATGTGGGACAGGGCTGCAGCTTGGCCCCCTTGTTCTTGCTGTCCAGGGCAGAGGCCAGTCTTCTTCCCTCCCTCCTGCTCTTCTCCCCTTTTCTGCTTTTCTCATCTTTTTTTCCCCTCTGCCCTGCGAGGGTTTCTTTTGCTGGCTCTGTAGCTCCTTGGTATATGCAGAGTTTTGCCCACCTCTCTGGACAAGCTCTGTCCACTTGTAGGGGCATTGAGGGAAAAGTGGACACGATTCGCAACAGCTTCTGTGCTTCCTTCAGAGATGCCAGTGGAGTCTATGGGAGCTGCCAGCCTGTATCCCAGCCCCAGGAATCGTGGATTCTGGAATCTGGATCAGAGAGGCTAGGAATCTTGCTGTTCCTGCTTCTCAGCTATGGGGGCATCTGGGGTTTCAATTGAAATATGACCCACCTGGGGAACTGACTTAGCCCAGAGAACCAAAGCTAACCCACAGGACCCTCAAGGGTGTGGGTCAGTCCATCCCTGGGCATCCTGACAGCCCCTTGACTTGAGCACTCAAGATCAAGGGCTCAGGAAGTCCATGGCCATCCAGTGGTTATGACTCCGCGCTTTCATGGCCAAAGGCCTGGGTTCAGTACCTGGTCAAGGAACTAAGATCCTGCAAGCTGTGTGGCATGGCAAACAAAGAAAAGATCAAGGGCTCCTTGGCCTCCAAAGTTCTCTTCTCAAGGCAGGTGCTTGCTCTGAGTAGACCGTTGACAAAAAGCTATTTATTGACAGGGGAGCAAACAGCCCCTCTGATTAAAGAGAAAGTCTAGTTTGGCTGGAGAGCAGTCTCTATAGGTTTCCTCTGTGGCCTGTTGTGCCCGAGAGTTGGGTCTGGGGTGGAAGTCTGCAGTGAGCCTGCTCCTTGAGGTCTGGTTTCTGAGAGGAGACTAGAGATGGCACTGTGGAGTGGAGGAGGAGCCAGAGGCCCTGGGCTCTGCAGCTGACCTGGTGGCAGAGGGTGGGGGTACTGGACTGTGCTTGCACCACAGCCACCCCAGAGAGGTAGTTCTTAGTCACAGAGTGTGTGAGAGTGACTTGGAGATGACACACACGTGGCTGGGCCTCATCTAAGTTTGACTCAGCAGCTCTGGTGTGGGGTGTAGAATCTGCATTTCTCCCCAAGTTCCCAGGTGACGCTGCTGCTTCTGGTCAGGGGACCCACTTCGAGAACCACTGATGTAGAGACTAGAGGAGTAAATTATAACTTCCTGAGAATCTGAAGTTATGAACCATCTTTGCAGAACATTACATGCATACAAAATTTTACAGTGTTCAGAATGGTTCCCAGGTACCTCTGAGACCCCAGTATAAGTCCCTGACTGAGAAAATCAGATCAGTAAAGACCAAGGCCAAGTGGAGATCCACTAGGGCAGGGATCCCCAGCCTCTGGGCTATGAACCAGTACCTCCTGTCAGATCAGCAGTGGCATTAGGTTAGAAATAAAGTGCACAATACATGTAATGCACTTGAATCATCCCGAAACCATCCCCTTCTCCCCCAAGTCCGTGGACAATTTGTCTCCCACGAATCCAATCCTGGTGCCAAAAAGGTTGGGAACTGCTGATTATAAGACACGCCAAGGGCAGAAAGAGGGTGCCCAGTTAGCTGTATTTCTGGCATAGAGAAGAGACCGCCAAGTGAGCACGATAGAGAAGATCCAGGGACTGATGGGAGGCCATGGCTCTGAGAGGCACAAAGCCTGGTTCCAGCTCGGCCTCGCTCTCCAGTTGCAGAGTGGCCAGGCCCGCATCTTCATCTGTCAGATGAAAGGGAGGTGCTATCCCAGCTTCTAGTTTACTTCTAAGCTCTTAACTCACAAGGTCTTAAGGCACCACAAAGTCCCAAGATCTTGAGATTTTTTAAAACTTCAACTCGTACCCCAACCAGAGCGGAGACAGCCTAGCCTGGTTGGGACTTGCTTCTAGAATCTGAATGTTGTAAATCAGCAGCTTTCCATGTCTGGCCGTATCGGGCTAGGATTTGTTTTATCAGATGAGATTAGTGATTCAGATCCTCCTCGGGGGAGACAGGCTCTTGGGGAAGCAGAGGCCACCCTGTGGGAGCAGCAGCTGCCCAGAAAGCTGCCATGTCCCGGCCGCCCCTGGAGCCCAAGCTCAGGACAGCCTGGAGAGGAGTAAGACTGTGATGGGTTGGGGCCATTCTACTTCCTGTCCTGATGGAAGAGCAAGATAGGAACCAGATAGGCTGTGGAAATGAGGGAACGCAGTTGCCACTTCTGTGTCAGCCTCACCCTGCAGAGCTGGTGGCATGCTCTTGCTTGGAACCAACAGCCTGACCGGGGAGACAATGTTTTATGTCAGATGTCATCGTAGCTATGGAAGGTTTTGGGGCACTGGGGTGTCTGAACTCCTTTGGATTTGGGAAGAAGGTTGATAAGTCTCTGGGTCCATGGAATCGGACAGACGTGGCATGAACTTCAGGCCTTTCCCATCGCAGCGTGGCTAGAACGTTTAACCATGAGGAGCCTCAGTTTCCTCTGTTGTGAACGGGGGAGAGTGGCGCTTCCCTTCTCCTAAGGGTTCGGGACCATCAGCCTGTGGACCACTGGGCCTTGGTCCTGGGGGTCCATAGGGTGGGCGTCAGGCAGCATCCTCAGCCTCCACACCCTCAAGTTGTGTCAACCAGAATGTCTCCAGATACCGTCAGTACCCCTGGGGGGCAGGCAGGAACAAGAACCACTACCTTAGAGGTGGTTGGAGGACTGGACAGCCTGGGTGAGGTGCCTGGTTCAGTGACAGGTGCTGAGCTGAAGAGCACTCTCTGCAGAGGGGAGGCCCCTTGGAGTCTCATGTTTATAGTCCAGGAGACATCAATCAGGATCGAAGGATGACAGAGCTGGAGACAGAGTAGGGCTGGATTCTACAGGGTTTGCTAACAGGAGGAAGAGCTTGTGAACTTCCCATGGTCTTAAACCTGGGGGTGCTAGGAGGACAGAGGTTTGAGCCACAGGAGAGAGGCCAGTTTAGGAGGAAGAGTTTTGGCCTGGCCCCCGTGAGCCCAGGCTGCAGGTGGTCATAGTGAGCACTGCCTGGAGCAGCAGGAGGTACAAAGTCCAGGGAAGCCGTGTCTGCCAGGAGCCAGGGACCTCTGCCTCTCTCTGTGGGGCCGTCATGCCCTGAACCCCAGAGGCTGATGAACACAAGGCCACACTTGGGGCCTGGAGGAGGAAACTCAAGTTTAAGGCACAAGAGGGAGTAATGGACAATTTGTGGCTTTGGTAGCTGGTCCCGGCTTCTGGGGGAACTGGGGCTGCCAGCAATGGGATTTCCTCTTGGGCTGCTCTGTAGCAGATAGGCTAGCATCCACTGTCCTCAGGCACATGCCCTGGCTTCCCCCTGAGGCCATGACACGGGGCACGCGCTGGTGGGCCCATGGTCCTTGGTTGGGTCAGCTGATCCTACCCCAGGAGCCCACCCAGGGGAGGCACGTGTGTGTTTTGGGGGAGCACAGGGAGTAAGCTGGTGCATCTTTGCTGCCATAGGAGAAAGTCTTCAGAGTGTGACAGTTCAGAGCGCAGCTGCTTGTATAGTTAAATGGCAAGTTTTGGTACCTGAAACCTGTTCCCTGAGAAATAACAAACCACCCGTCGGACATCCCCCTTCCTCCCTCCCACCACTTCGAAAGAGGACTGCGGAAAAAAAAAAAGAGAAACACTTGAGAGACCAAATAGAGGCCTCATGCCCTCACCAACCTGGCGCCCTGGAGGAGAACCCCACCCCGCATCTTCCGCCGGGAGCGCCACCGGCTCTCAGGAGCGAGCTGGCGTGTCCGCGCAGGGGAGCGTGTGTCTGTGTGTGATGTGCCTTCATGCGTCACTCTATTTATGTTGTTCGCAGCCCAACGGTAGCGGCCAGGGCAAAGTCCCGGGGTCATTTTTGCTACCACCGCCGCCTCCAGTGGCCAGACCTGTGCCCCTTCCTATGCCTGATTCCAAATCCACCAGCACTGCCCCAGACGGCGCCGCCTTGACTCCTCCGTCACCTTGTAAGTGGACGATGAAACCGAAACCACAACGCCCAGCATCCCCGGCCCGTCCAAACAGTCTCCACTGCAAAAAGAAGAGTCCCCTCCCTCACTGCCAAAGCCCCCCAACCCAGAGTGCCTCCCACCCAGATGAGGACAGAGCTGAGCCCCCCGACCTTGGCCTCTGGGGCCTTAGTTGCACCAGCCAGCACCCCACGAGCCCCGCTGCCCGCCCACTGCTCCCAGCTGGGGCCCCTGGCCCAGGCCCCTCCGGGGGGCGGGAGAGGGGGCACAGTGGGGGCACCCAGGCCAGGGGTGCTGGCCAGGGTGGGCGGGGGGAGGGGAGGCACAGCCATGCCATCTTCATGCCTAACTGCTGTTTTTTTTCATTTTTCGTTTTTTCGTTTTTTGATTTTTTGTTGTTTCGTTGTGCCCCTCCCCCCACACCAAGAAAATTGAATGTGACCACAAGGCGACGCCACCATCCCCTTTTTGCCTTGCCCCCTCACCTTCATTCTGGGCCCCTCAGGCCTCTAAAGTTGCAGCAGGCCAGCCCCTGATCCCCTCCCCTCCAGCCTTCAGTCTCACATTTGGTTTCTCGTTGTTCCTCTTTTTTTTTTTACCCTCCCTCCCATCCCTCCCCTTTCCCTCAATTTCTTCCCAGGTTGGATGTTCCAAGAACAAGGAAGGGCTCTGGACCTTGGCTTACTTCATCTCTTTCTCTCTCTCTCTCTTTTTTTTTTTTAAACCGATGACAAATTTTGTCAAAGGGAAGAGAAAAATCTGAGTTGAGAGGCCCCAGCTAGACCCGACGACGCATGAAGGACAGGAGAGGCGGAGGGTGGGCGGTGTGCCGTCTGGGGGACAGTGGGCGGGGGTGGGCAGCGCTCGGGGCTGGCAGGCTGTGGGCCAGGACTCGGGGATGGCGGTGGAAGGGGCGGCCCATCTCACCACTCTTCTCGGCCTCGCGCTCTCTGCCTCACCTTCTTTTTTCATGGTTTGAGTTCTTTTCCCCTCTTCATCCTCTTCACGTCATCTTCTCATCTGCATTTGCCACAAGACACGAAGTCATGGTCATGGTCATTGGAGGTGGGCAGGGTGGGAGGGGGGCCAGGCTGCAGGGTGGCTGGGGGCCGCTTATGGACAGAATCTGGTGAGCACGGGGTCCCTGGGGTGTATCCTGTGCTGGGAGGGATGGGAGGGGGACTCCCAGTTAGCCTGTGACACTCCTCATCCCTTCTGGGGGCTTCCTTCCTCCCAGGGTACAGGGCCGGCTCCTTCCCGTAGGGCTCCAGCCAGACAACCCAGAAGAGCTCCAGAATGTTTGGCCCATTTGCCCCCTCAGGCCTCAGAACAACTGCCTCTGCTGCCCACACCCTGGGGCTTTGCCAGGCCCTCCGGCCTCCTCCTTCTCTGCACGTGGGCCCATCTTGGTCCCTGGGAACCGCAGGACCATAGGAGCTGGCTCATCCATCAGAGGAGGAGAATGCCTGCCAGGCCTGAGCCCTGCCGCCCCTGCGCCTGAGCCAGCAGCCAGCTCCCAGACCCTCTCTGACCTGTCCCACCCAGCTTAGCCCTCTACTGGGACCCTTCAAGTTCCCCAAGCCACGGGCCCAGACCTTGGGCCCAGCCTTACAGGCTGCACCTTGTAAGCGGTGCAGCACCCAACTAGGCGCCCCTGTTGGAGGCGTAGCCCGGCTGAGATGGCCTTCTCCCAGCAGGTTGGGGCCAGTCCCCAGAGCTCCCAGCCTCCTGGGCTCCCTTCTCTCCAAAAGCAAGAGGCCCAGCAGGAAAGCAAGTGTTCTTACTTCAGGGAGGAGGGGACAGAACTGGGTCCACTGAGCCACAGCTAGAGCCTCCAGGGCCACAAAGGAGCTTCCCTGGCTGCAGCAGATGGAGTGCCGGGGCTGGGGGACCGCGAGCTCCTGGTCAGTGAGAGGATAAGGGGGCCCCTCCGGCCTGGCCTTCCCGCCGCCAGCCTCAGCCCAGGCAGCATGGTCTAACCCAGTCTCTCCCTCTCTCAGCAGCCCTGTGGGGCAGTGCCCGGGTGGGCCCCCAGTCCTCACGGGGTCTCTCCCTCTCTCCCCTGCTCCCCACAGCATTCGCAACGACAGGCGCCTCCTCTGCCAACCGGTTTGTCAGCATCGGACCCCGGGACGGCAACTTTCTGAACATCCCACAGCAGTCTCAGGTAGGAGGCCCTGCCCACTGAGTGGACACAGGCAGGGGTGGGGGCCTTCCGGTGTTCTGGAGGAGGCCAGGGTCCTCGGGGCAGTTGGGAGAAGAGGCCGGGGCAGGGCTGGAGGGCTCAGGCTTTGCACGCCCAGCTGAGCCTGCCTCCCCAGGCAGCCCCCAGGCCCCCTGGCTAATCAGCTAATTGGATAATTAGCTCTGACAGCCCTGGCCCTGGGGAAGGCAGCCAAGGACCCAAGGCTAGAGGCGCTCTGGGCCAGGCCTGGTGGAAGCGAAGGTGGAAGTGGGAGGCTCCATCAGGAGGACAAGGTCTGCCCGGTTGCTTTCCTGCCGCTCTGGGGCATGTGCTTGCCCCTGGCCCTCCCCTCTCCTTGGATTTGGGTGGGCCACGTGCCCAGAGACTCTGGCACTGGGGGTGAGGCAGGGCCCAAAGCTGCCCTGGAGGTACCTCCCCCACGTCCTGTGAATCCTGTCAGAGGGGTGGCCAGGCTGTTGGAGCCGCTAGTCCTGCTCCCATCTGCCCCTGGTTCTCACGAGGAAATGTACCCCCAGCCCCGCTGCTGGAGGCCCCTGGACCCGGCTTTGCGCAGGCGTCTTTGCACCCTGGTGCTCGCAGGCCTTCTGCCCTATTCCAGTCCCTGGGAGGCTGGCGCCCACCTGTAGAACCCAGGGCCCTCAGGGCACAGGCGGGACCAGCCCCAGGAGCAGGGCCCAGGCAGCGTTTACAGTGTGGGCTTCTGGGGAGTGGAGGGAGAACAGGCAAAGATCTTTTTCTTTTGCACATTCGACAAAAACATCGCCCTGTGAGCCCAGAGCCTTGGAGGCTTCCTTAGCCCCCGGGCCACCTCCTTCAGCCTCCGCTCTCTCTTTGCTCTGAGGCCCAGGTCCAAAGAAAGTTGGTGGATGGAAGTTTTGTGTGTGTGGTTTAAGGTTTTGTTTTTTTCCCTTTTCCTTTCCCTCCCTAAAAAAAAAAAGCCAAAAACTTTGTCAGACTTCAAACTTCAGAGCTCCCTAGTGGCAAGGAGGGGAGGGGAGGAGAACTTCAGCCCCCTCCAGCTTCCCACCCCCTTTCCCCAGAGTCACGTCTGACCCGTCTGGTTTCCAGGAGCAACCAGACATGATGTAACACCCAGATGAACTTGAACTTGGGGGTGTTGAGAAGAAAAACAATGGCTTCGAGCAGGGGCTGGAGCCAGCCCCCTCCGCTCTGTGCCAGGGAGGCTGCGAGAGCCCTGCTGGTAGAGGGCAGGAGGGGGTGCCAGAGGAAGGGACAGCAGGCGGGCCTCCCCTCCTGGCTCGGGGCTGGCACCAGGCGGCAGGGCTCCAGCGTGCCGGCCTGCCCACCCTCCCTCCTCCTGCTGCCCGCCCTGTAGCTCTGACTGTATAGTATGTTCGTGCTTGCTCACTCTCGGGGACCACAGCCACGAGCCCTCCCTCCCCGTTCACCCCATTTCCGCCTCCTCATGCTCTCCCTGCTTCACTTTCTCTGCTCACTTTGGTTGGATAGTGGGGCCAACTCAGAATCTGAGACAAGTTTGGGAAACATTTTTTCTTCCCCTGGTTCCTACAAGGAGCTTTGGGGCCCAGGGCCTTGAGCAGGCAGGTGTGTCTGGGGATGGGGGTTGGGGGCCAGAGGAGTTGGACAAGCTGATCAGGGAGCCCTTAGGCCTGGGGGCAGGCAGGCTGCTGCAGCGGGTGCAGGGGGTACAGTGGGGGGTGGTTTCCACAGTAACCAGTGACTTTAGCCGATCTCTGGAGCACCAGATGGAGAGAGAACAATAGAATGAGGGAAGAAAAGAGAATTTTAGCAATTTTGTCATTCCCTGGGCAGCGCTTTTTACTTAGTTTTAATCAATTTTGGACCTGGCTCAGGAAACAGGGAGGGGTGAGCAGAAAAAGCCACTCCGGGCTTGGCAGCAGACCTCCCGTTCCCGGGACCCGCGGGGCAGCACCAGGGAGTCCCACTGGAGTTGTTTTTGTCCCTAACTCTAGGCCTGGAACTGGAGCTGGAGTCTTCCTCCACTGAGGGGGCCCCTCAACCTGAGCACTGGTGGTTGTCCCCCCCACCCCCCACTGCCACCGTGCAGCTCAGGAGACCCCCACAGGGGACAGCCTGGGGCCTTGGTCTGGCCTGCCGTGGGCAGAGGGGCCAAACAGGCCCTCCCTGCCCCGTCGTCCCAGCCTCTTCCCGCTCAGGAAGCGGGGAGGGGTGGGCTCACAGCCAGGGAGGTGGTGTAAGGGTGCCAGTGTAGTCCCTCCTTGGCGTCCCAGGGAACACTCAGCACTCGAGCTTGCAGGGCCCAGGGGCTCACCCAGGAAGCTCCCCTCTCCCTCGGGCCAGAAGCCTGCTGCTGCAGCCGCCCTCCCCCAGGCACTCTGGGAAGGCCTCAGCCCTGGCTTCTGCCCACACCTTACCAGGCCCCCCTGCGCCTCCTTCTGGCCTCAAATCAGTTGATGGGGTTGGATTCTGGGTAGGGGCTCCAGGGGCTCCCCCGCAGGAAGGCAGGTCTCTGTGCGTGTTGTCCACACATGGCAGGAAGCGTGGTGTCTTCACCTGCCCAGGAAATGCTAGCAGTGCCCCCAGTCACCATGGCAACCCCAAACCCCCACATGGCCAAGTGCTCCCCCATCTGCACTGTCTAGTGTGGTAGCCACTGGCCACATATGGCTGTTCAAATAACTAGAGAGAAATTGAGACCCTCGGGCACACTAGACGCATTTCAACTGCTTAGAAGCCATGTGTTACTGGTGGTTACTGCGTTGGACGGCACAACTAGAGAATATTTCCATCATCCCAGAAAGTTCTAGATGATCTCCAAGGCCCTTTCTTTCTTCTTTTTTCCAGTTTTACTGAGATATAATTGACAGATGGTTTTGTATAAGTTTAAGGTGTACAACAGAACAATTTGACTCACATACCTCAGGAAGTGACTCCCACAACATGTCTAGCAAACGTCCATTCGCTCATAGAATCAGGGCCCTTTCTAACTCTAAAACTTGAAGTCTCCACCTCACAGTGGACGATGGCCTGCAGTTCCAAACCAGAGCCTGACCAGGAGGCAGAATCTGTGTGACTGAAACACATCTTTTAAATATTGGAAATTTTCACATGAAATTGTCTGGACTTTCAGCTTCTTTTGAAAAATTGGCTGACCTAGCCACCCTAGGCCCTCACCCCAACGTGGCCGCCTTGGCTGCAGCCTTGGCAAAGTGCGGGTGTCCTGGTCACCATAGACCCTGCCTCCCTGGGAACGCGCCACACAGCAGTGAGGAGCATGGACTCGAAGCTGCCCCCTGCATCGAGTCCCTGCTCGGCAGTGTGGGCTGTGTGGCCTTGGGCAGGACAGCTGCCCTCCCTTCACCTGGCTCCTGTGCAGGGTTGGAGTGGGGATGCGTACAGAATGCGTCTGTACCTGTGCGTGCTCTGTAGTTAGCTGTGCTTGGCCTCTGCTGACCTGAGTCTGTGACCCAGTGCCTGGGAGACCCCAGGATGCATTTTGTTCAAGGACTCCTTCAATTTTGTCCCAAGGGTACCACCAGGCACTGTAGACCATAGAGGAGCCCCGCCCCCCACCACCCCATCCTTCTGGCCATGAGGTGGGGCCAGCGCCTTTTGTGCAGGGTACTGCCAGGCAGCCCAGTCCCGGGGGTCCACCCTGGGTGTGTTTTGTGCTTAGCGGCTGCCAGAGCGTTTGTGGGAAGGCGGCGCCCCCTGCTGGCATCCTGAGGGAAGCAGCTGCCCCCTGGAGGAGCCTCAGGTTGTTCCCCAGGGCGTGGTGCCCACTGGGCTACTGATCCCTTCCCCTGGGCCTGGTACTGTGAGGGACAAAAGTCATGTGGTACCCACTCCTCCCCAGCCTTTCAGCCTGTGGGACCTTAGCTGAGGTATACAGATGGGAATTTCTGCTTTTAATCCAAAGAGACAGAAAGAAAACTCAGCAAGAAGCTGGGCTTGCCCCACCCCACTCCCCAAACCCCTCTGGGGACAAAAGCTGTAGCTTGGCATCCTCCCCCCTGCTCCAGGACCCACACAAAAACCTAACAATTGGAAACATGGCCAGATCCCAGGTCTGTGCCCATGCCAGCGCCAGCCATGGGGGTCCCACCCGCTGGGCACTGTGCCCACGGGAAGGCCAGCTGGACTCTAGCACTGCAGGCGGGTCTCTTGGGGGAGTAGGATTCCCATAGGAGGGACCCTTGCCGGAGGTGTTGGTGTCCTTGACTCGACTGGAGCTGGAACCCCCCTGGGGCTTTAAGAACCAATCTGGAGTCCCAGGACCAGGTAGGGGCAAGAAGGCACCGACCCCTGCTCATCTCAATATCACCTCTTTTTTTGTTTGTCCTATTTCAGTCCTGGTTCCTCTGATAAGATCGACAAAAGAAATGACAAAATGAAAAGAAGAGGTTCCTCAAACGGGGGGAGAAGAAATTTTGAGACGTGGAAAAAAATCCCCCAGCCCAGCCCAGCCCCACCGAAAAGCAAAAATTAGACGTCGTCAGCCACTCAGCCCTTCTCTCCTCCAGCCCGGGGACCCCTGCAGGCCCCCAGAAGCAGCTCAGTTCTCAGAGAGCCTCGGAAGAGGTCTCGGTGGAGCTGTGCGCCAGCAGCCAAGCAGAAAGAAACATGCAAAACGGACTCTGTCAAATAGAGGACAGAAAGAAAGGATGCAGAACTGCCTTCCTCCCCCCCACATCCCGTCCCGGCCTTCTGGGGAAGGAGCAAAATCCCCAAACAAAGCAACCAGCACAATTCTGAAGGGGCCTGTCCCCTACCCTCACCCTTCCCAGGGGAACCCCACCCTTGACTCCAGCCGGAGCTTCACTTGGGAGCTCAGAGGACCAGCTTGTAAAGATGATGGGGTGCAGATCCCCAGGGCTCTCCCCTGCAGACTCCACCCCCTCTCTCCCTCCCTCCCCGCCTTGCCTCTGGCTTCTTGGCCTGGACTGGGTGAGGCAGGGTAGCCTTGAGATCCCACTGCCCCTCCTTTGGGCTAGAAGTGTCCCCCCCAACCCTGGCTAGGAAAGGGGCATCTCCTGGAGCTAGTTTCATGCTTCCAGAAAGGAGGGTGTTCTGCCACCCCACCCTGAGCTGCAGGGCCAGTTCCCCAGGCCCCAAACCCCTCTGTACAGTCCATAGGAGAAAAATCGGAATGCTTTTCCAGACGGCCCCTCCCAGCCCGGGACAGGTGCCCTCTCCCCTCTCTCCTGAGGCAGGCCAGGAAGGTCGCTGTCCTGGCCGGCCACGAGTGAGGGGAGCCGGGGCCCCAGGTGGCGCCCACACCCCAGCCCCGCATGCAGGTGCCCATGCTCGGCCCCATCGGTCCCCGCCCCTGCCCCTCCCGCAGACAGCCCTGCCGCGGCGGGGCCGGAGAGTGGAGCAGAAAGGGGACCCCGGAGTCGAGCGAGAGTGAGGCAGCCGCCGCCGCTGCCGTCGGCTAAACCTCCACCTGCGCTAGGTAGGCGTCCTGCTCGCCGACTTTCAGTTCCTTTGGAGGGTGTTGGGTGTCGTCCTTTTTCAAAAAGTGTTTTGGAGCTTTCTCTGCCCTACCCCCCCTTTCCCCACCACACCACCCCCATGGCCACTTCTCTCTGGATTTCAGCTGTAATGTCTTTACTCTTTATTTAGGGGTGGGGCATTCATTGTTTCGGTTTTTGCTGTTGCAATTGGGAACCCCTCCATTTGAGCAACTTGGGAACAATTTGATAACACACCGCAAGAAGTAGCTCTTCCCCCCCCTCCTCCCCACCGCAGCCCCCTCCTCCTCCAAGGGATGGTTGGGGGCATGTCCAGAGGGTCTTCAGAAGCCCCCCGGGAGGGATGGGAGCAAGAGCACGCCCAGCCCCCTCCAGGGTGTGGCTTGGCCCCGCTGGCTTGTCTTTCTGTGCCTTACTCCCTCCTCCCTGCATCTCCCTCCTGCGCCCCTTTCTGGAGTCCTTGTGCCTCTCTCTTTCTCTCTCCTTAACTGTATGAAAACACAAAGCACAGGTCAGGATCCTCTGAAAGTCAAGCAACCCAACATTGCACCACATAGGGGTGGGTTTTGGGCTTTATTTATTGTGAATCTAGTTTGTGAGGCTGTGGCCCCAAGCGAAGGGAGGGAAGGAGGGGAGGGAGGAGGCTGGGGAGGAGCGGAGGGCCCTCACCTAGGGCTAAAGGGGCCGGCGAGCGGTCGCCTCCTCCCCAGCTGGAACCAAGGAGGTGGCTGGCCCCAGGGGTGGCTTTTGTTGGAAGTCGAGCGAAGCCCCTCCCCCATCCGCGTGCAGCCCTCGGGGAGGACCGGGTCTGAGAAGCAGGGGACGGGGGAACCCGCGGGAGCCTGGGGGTCGTGGGGAGTAGGGCGGGGGGTGGTGGGGGGCCGGGTGGGCCGGGCGTGACGCGCGGTCAAAGTGCAATGATTTTTCAGTTTGGTTGGCTAAACAGGGTCAGAGCTGAGAGGGGAGCAGAAGGGACCCCGTCCCCCTGCCCGGCCGCGCGCGCCCCTTCCCTCGAAGACAATCGGGGCGGCGGGCGCGGTGGGCCCTCGGGGGCAGGGGGTCTGCGGGGCGCCCGCCCAGGCGAGGTCGGAAGCTGCAGGCCAGCTGGGCCGGGGCGGGAGCGCGCCCTGTAGGGCTGCCCGGGTGGGCACGGGGGTGGGGGGCCGCTCCTTTCCTAAGTGTCGTTGTGAGGGGCAGACGAGGGCGACAGGAGATGTGGGGACGTGTTAGAAGAGAAAAAAAAAAAAAAAAAACCCACAAAAATATATATGGGGGAAATGAACTTTTTTTTTTTTTTTTCATTGAACCAAGTGCAATGCATCAGAGAGTTTTCCTATCTTTGTATGTTAAGAGATTAAGAAAAAAAATTCTATTTTTGTTGTAATGTCCTCGCGGCTCTGGGGACGCTAAAAGAACCGGGCCTGCCCCGCCCTGTGCGGGGATAACGAAAGCTGAGTGTTTTTTCCTTTTTTTTTTTTCGTTCGTTTTCAGTTTTTTTTTTTTTTTTTTTTTTTAAGTCGTTTTCCTGCGTTGACGAGGATGATCTGGGGTTTTTATTTGCTTCGTCGTTCGTTCTCGGTTTCGGTGGGAGGGCTGAAGGAAACGTTCACATTTTAGAATTAAAAAAAAAACAAAACCTCGACATTAAAAATCAACACAAGATCAAAAAGGAAAAGGACGAGAGAAAATTATTTTAAAGATAATTCAACATAAAAACCCTGGTGCTTCTTACATTATAAAGTACGTTTTAAAAAACCCACAAACTATTATACATAAGTTTATGAATCAATTAAATATCCTGCACTTGTTAGGAACACGCATATCCCTTCTTTGTTGAGTTTAACGGAACGGGACAGCGGCGTGCGCCCGGCGGCGGGCTGCTCTGGCCGCGGGTCTCCCCGGGCGTCCCTTCCCTGGGGCCCAGCGCCCCCTCCTCGCCCGATCCACGGTCCGGGCCCGGGGGCGCGGCGGCGGGTCCCCAGCCCCTCCCCCGCAGAGGTCAATGCCAACGAACAAAGGTCCCCTCCCTCCCTCAGAGGTCCCCAAAGCGTCCTTCTTTGAGCCAGACGCCAACTTGACCCTCACCAGCATTATCAGGAGCGCGCTCGGCAAGTTGGTAGTTTCTTCCCCACCCCACCCTCCCCGTTCCCCGGCGCCCGCGACTCGACATCACTTCTCCCACCCCCGCCCCCCACCACCGTCACCCTCCGGGGAGCACGGGGAAGGCTCGACGCTCCAGGATAGGACCAGCCAAGCTGACAGGTCGATTCGCCCAGGCCCGCGCACGCACGCACGCACGCACACGGCCCCGCACACAGCCCCATCCTACCCACCCTGCAACCAACCCCCGTCGACTGCCTTACACACCCGCCCCCGCGCTGGCCGGCCGACCTAGTGCCTTGTTCTCACCCCCGTGCTGGCGGAGCGGACGCCGCGCTCTGGGTCCCAGAGGGGCCGGGTGGCTCAGACGACCCACCACCTCCCCACCCCGACCGTGCTGAACGGACCCTCCCCCACACACGAGAGAAAATAAAGGAGCAATAAAGTCACGAGAATTTTCGTCCCCCAATCGAGAGCCCGAGGGGCACCCCAGCCCCGCCTCTGCTCCCCCCACCCACCCTTGGGGCGCCCCCCACCCCGTCCCCCCGCCAGCCAGCCTGGGCCAGCCCCGCTTCGGCCCGGGAGATCCGTGCGCCCGACCAGCACCAGCATCGCGGACCGCAAAGGCCGCCCGTCCCGTCAAACAAGTTTCTTCTTAGGCTAAGAAACGCAGTATATACGAGTATCTCTATATATAGTACTAATGGATTTGGTGTGCTTCCCCCTTAGCGTCCCCGTCCCTCCGCTCCTCTTCCTTCAGCCTGGTCTCCCCCTCTCTCTGCCCTCCACCCCCGTCTCTGCACTGAGATACATAAGAAACAAGGGTAGTTTACTGTCTGTTTTGTTTTCTGGGTTTTCAGTGTCCTAGCGGAATGCAAGTAGGCAGCCAGCCCGTACGTTCCCTCTCCGCCCCGCCCCACCCCACCCCACCCCGCCCCCGTCACTGCGCTTCTGTTATACCATCTTTGCCTGACTCTCTCCGGCTTCTCCATTGAATGGCTAATGTGTATGTGAAATAAAGAAATAAAGAAAAACAAAAGCAAGAGCGCCCGAGCCTTCGCTAACGCAATCGTGCGGGGCAGGTTCGGGATCGGTGGGATGGGGTCGCCGCGTGGATTCCGCGCCTCACAGCCTCGAGCCAGGCCAGCCACCGCCACCGTCGAGGAGTGCGGATCTCTCAGTCTCCGGGAGGGGGCGCCAGTGAGAAAGGAGCGTGTTCTCAGGCCCCTGCTTAACTCCCTCGGTGACCCCAGCTCGGAAAAATTAGGCCCCCTTTGGGTCCAATGGCCACTCTGATGTGTTGGTTCCCGGACCTCACCCCGCGGAAGGGGTACGCGGACAAGGCCACTTCCAGCGGGCCGTGGGCGATAAAAGGGTCTTCAAGCCCCTGGGGGAGACGGTCGCCCTTCGGGACCGCCGGGCCCTTTCCCCTGTAGGGGACTCCTCACTGGTCCTTCTTCGGGAGAATTCGGTCCAGATCAGGCCCTGCGAGCACGTCGTCCGCCCCTTCCTACATGGCCCTGGGCTGGCTTTCCAGTGCCCTTCGGCTCAGAGGCGACATCGTGGAGGTCATCGCACCTCTGGGCTCACAGCCGCTTGTTCTGTCTTGATGGGTCGGCCCGTCCCACCGCGGCTGCTGTCGGGGCCGCCGGAAGGCGCGGGCTGGGGGCGCGCCACTACCTCGGCCCTGCGACACGGCCCACGACGGGCCCCGCCGTCGTCCAGGCCTCGGTGCGCCGGCCGCTTGCGGGGCCCCGGAGGGGCGGAGCCTGCTGCCAGAGCCGCCGCCTGGTCGCGCAGCAGCCGCACCAGGAAGCCAATGTATTTCATGGCCAGGCGGAGCACCTCGTTCTTGCTCAGCTTCCGGTCGGGCGGGTGCGTTGGCAGCAGCTTCCTGAGCTCAGCGAAAGCGCCGTTCACGTTCTGCTGCCGCCAGCGCTCCCGACTGTTGGTGAACACGCGCCGGGCCACCTTCTGGGGCTGATGCCCTGAGGATAGGAGTGGCAGGATTGGAGCCATGGCCCAAGAGAGGCAGGCACCCCCACCTACCCTTACTTGAGACTCCCAACACCCTCTTGGGGGACTTCAACACTGGCAGTGGACTGAGGCTTTCTCCATCCAAGGGGTTCACGTGTAGGATCCACGTGTAGCTCAGTTAGCAACCCCCGCACCCCCACCCCCAAGCTGCCTGGTGGTGGTGGTGGTTTAGTCGCTCAGTCGTGTCCGACTCTTGCGACTCCGTGGACTGTAGCCCGCCAGGGTCCTGCGTCCATAGGATTCTTTAGGCAAGAATACTGGAGTGGATCTCCATTTCCTTCTCCAGGGGATCTTCCCGACAGAGGGATCAAACCCGGGTTTCCTGCACTGCAGGCAGATTCTTTACCCACTGAGCTAAGAGGGAAGCCCCCAAGCTGCCTAGACAAGGACTATCACAGGCCCAGGTTGCAGATAACCGAAGCCTCCTGTACCTCTGTCCACTCCTTTATGTCAACAGCTGGGGTTCCCTTCGGAATGTGGCTGGGGAGCTGTCCTTGTGATTCCCATTCTGTGTGGTCCCTCTGTGCGGCTGGGTGTGCTCGTGGGTCTGAGAGTTTCCTTCATCGTGATTGGTCCTATCCTTTCTCAGGTGGTCATGTAAACTCCTGCATATCCACATGGCTGTGGTGTGTGATCACTGCCATGTGGCTGTGGTTGTGTGGCTAATTCCTGTGTGGCTGTGGACCTCAGTGGCTGTGGTTGTGTATCTGCCTCCTGTGTGGTTGTGGTCCTGTGGCTGTCTCTTGAGTGGATGTTGCCCTGTGGCTGTTTCCTGTGTGGCTGTGCATGCGAATGGAGCCCCCATGCTGTGCTGTTTTGCCATGAATCGCTGTGGCTTGTTGGGTGACAGGGGTTGTTGTAGAACTGGCCATGAGTCTGTGGTTTTGCTGCATGAGTGTAACCTGAGTACTGAGCCCCTG
The DNA here is from genome assembly GCF_029378745.1 of Bos indicus. NCBI lineage: Eukaryota > Metazoa > Chordata > Mammalia > Artiodactyla > Bovidae > Bos > Bos indicus. The sequence goes on along the minus strand of NC_091766.1, from coordinate 12,218,737 downwards.
TGTGTGTCTGTGTGCAGGGGCATCACTTTTCCCAGTGTTTTCCCAGTGGAAGGTTGTAGGGCAGACGTGGGCCCCAGGAGAGACAGTTGGGTGGACATAAACCCATACTCACCCTCAGCCAGCTCCAGCTCACAGTGGCTTGGTCTCCGCTTTAGCCGGCTGCTAGGGAAGATGCTGAAAGGTCCTGCTGGCCCAATGTAGAGGCTGTAAGGGGTCGTGGGTCACTAATGCCTTGTGGGTAAGGACCCTGCCCCTGGATTCCCCCCAGGCCCCGGTCCCCCACTGACCTGTTGAGGAACGGGTGAGGGTGGTAATGCAGGGCCAGGGGGGGTGGGGCGGTTCCCAAGGCAGAGAGTTGCAGCAGCGGGGGACGGAGGGTGCTGAGTTCTGTGGTGGCCATGGCTGCCCCTGGGGGCCTGGTGTGGCCCAGGCTGATCACTGGCACGCCAGGGGGCAGCCTGGGTGGCGAGACGGAGCCTCCGTGGCCCACCTCCTCCACCTTTGGGGGCCCAGGCGAGGCAGGCTTTGGGGGCAGGGCAGGCACCGGGCTGGGAGCACACACCATCTTGGCCTTCTCGGTCATGGTGGGGCCCACCTCCGCCTGGGCCTCGGGCGGGCACATGGACCCCGAGGGGGTGCTCACCTGTGGGAGGAATGAAGCCAGTGGGGAGGGAGGAGGCAAATGCCACCCCCTACCCTTAACCCAACAGAGCAAGCCCTCACCTGGAGGGAGACTGGGGTGGGGGTGGGGTGGCAGTCCGACGGGCAAAGGCAGATGGGAAGTGGGGGAAGTGGGCCCAGAAACTCCCAGGACATGGGAGGGGGTCCAACACAAGGACAGGGGGTGCCCACTGAGGTGCAGTGCAGCACTGAGCTCAGCAGTGATGCTTCTGAGCTGTCTGTGACCCATGAGGCCTTAGTTGCGGAGCCCCTGAGCAAATTTCCCTTCTTCCAGAACCCTCTCTGGCCTGGAGCCTGGAGGGAGGGGTAAGGCAGGGAACCATGACAGACCCATTGACCACAGGATACCCCCATAACCCTCAGATCCAAGACCCTTCATTGACACTATGGACCTTGCCAACTCTCCATGGCTGGCTGACCTTCACTTACCACTGCCCCCAGGTTGACCATGGGGTCCTTGGCTCTAACCCTGAGGCTCTTTCATTGTCTCCATGTCAGACCCTGAAAGTCCTCCATAATCACTCCAGTGACCCCCTCCTCCCAAATCTCCCCCTTACAAGCCCCATGACTCCACTGCTGACACTATGACTCCGGATGCTAACCCTATTCCCCGGCACACAGTCATGCACAAGTCCTCTCTCTGGCTCTGGCATCCTCCCACCCACGCTACCCATAAGCAGTAACCACCCCTTTGCACCCTGCTTCCACAGCCCTGCTCACTGCTGGCCTCGCGGCCCGGCGTGTCCCGGCAACATCGGGGATTGCTAGCCCCTCTGCCCTGTCTTCCCTAGCTAGACCCTGGGGAAGCTGCTCGGCCTCTTACTTAGTGGGCCCACCAGATGCATGAAGGCAGAAAAGAATGAATGACTGCAGGTGGGTCTGGGATCCCGTTTTCAGGCCCACTCCACTCTTACCCCAGCACTGCTACGGCTGCCTGCAGATGGCCCTGACTCTGTCCTCCAGGGCTAGGATGCGGTTCCAGGTTCAGGCGAGACACCAGCACCCTGCTCCAGCCTCTGTGCTCCGTGGCCCTGGTAGTTAGTCGACCGCCCCCTCCGGGCTGTGGCGTCGGGCCACCCCTCTTCCTTGGCTCCCAAGGGCCACCGCGGCAGAAGCAGCGGCAGCAACAGGCCAGGTCCCTCCAGGGAAAGTGAGCAGCTCCAGGCCGCCCACCCTCTCCCCGCCCCTGGCGGCCCGGTTTCCTCCCTCTCACCCCTGGCGCAGTGGCTGGAGGATGCTGGGCCAGTGCAGATAAGGGCCTGGCTGCCTGGCCGCGCCTGATAAGGAGCCGGGCTGACCCCGGAGGAAACCCGGCGGGCGGGGATCCCCCGAGCGCGGGCCTCCGGGCCCCGCCCCCCGCCAGTGCAGGCAGGACCGCCTGTCACCCTCAAGGCCTCACCTTCTGTCCCCCAGGCGCTGCAGGATCCCTGCTCCAGCATACACCCTTGAGAGTGAGGTGCCCAGTTGCATGCAGAGGGGAAACTGAGGCGGAAACGCAGCAGTCCCTATGTTACTTGGGCCTGTCCTCCAGCTTTGAATACCCCTTGTCCTGTGCTGATGGGGGTGGAGAGTCCTTTCCGGCTCTGCTGGGGCCTCGTGACCCAGGGGCCCCCTTCTCCTCCTCAGCCTGCCCGGTTCCTCTTTCTACAAGAGTGCCTCCTCGCTCTTCTGCCAACCCCACCCTGCACTGACTGCAGGGCAGTGTTGACAGTTTGGCCCTGGGTGTCCAGGCTGGGCCAGTGTCTTGGGCCCCTGGTGCACCCTCCACACCACCACGCCAGGTCCAGGAGGGTTAAAGAAAAATACCACAGCTGGGGAGGTGCGGCCAGTGCCAGTGGCAGAACCTTCTGATAGGTGTGCCCACCAGGTCCCCGCCATCCGGGGCCTCTCCCCGCAGGCTCACATGGCCCCAGCTCAGAGACCCCCAGCCTTTGTCCCGCTGTGTGGGCCACTTCAGGGTGGACAGTGATAAAGAGGCATTGGGTCAATATCTTGGAATGGTGATGAAGCTCAAGGTATGACCCTGTTCCCACCCCTGGTGTGCTCCCACCTGGGTCAGTCATGCTTTGCCCCGTGTGACTGCAGGAGTGCCCAGGCAGGCCCCTGGGTTCAATCCCTGGGTCAGGAAGATCCTCTGGAGAAGGAAACAGCAACCCCCTCTAGTCTTCTTGCCCCGGAAATCCCATGGACAGAGGAGCCTGGCAGGCTGCAAGTCCATGGGGTGGCAAAGAGTCAGACACGAGTGAGTCACCGAGCAGGCTCACACTCAGGAATCAAGTGAAACCCAGAACCCCACAGACAACCATCCTACTGTCCAGGGAAGCCAGAGTACAGTTCTGAATGTTTGAGTTAACTCTGGGATGCCTACTAGTTGGGCTCTGGAATTAGGTTTAGGGTCATTGTACAGATGATACAATGCCAGTAAGGGCTGCCTCCACGGTCCCATGGCTACCACGTGGCAGGGTGGGGATTCTGCCCCAGTCCTCTCGTTAATGCTGCTACCTTCCCCGGCTCTGGCGGGGAAAGGGTTGCCACAGGCTGCTGGGTGCCTCAGTGTACCAGCCCAAGGGGCCGCAGGGCAGGAAGCACCTGGTCTGGAGCGGATGCAGGAGGCGCCTGGTTCCGGTCCAGTTTCCGCCACTGGGGCCCTCAGGGGCAGCTGGGCCAGAGAAACCAGGCGGCGAGGAGGAGGAGGAGACACTGGGGCGCGAGCCCATATGCGGGCGCAGTGCCTAGAGGACAGGTCTGAGTACTGGGGGTGCGCCCACGCTTGGAGGATGGGAAGAAGGGGAAGAAGGTAAAGGCCCCCGCGGGCGTGAGCGCACGGCTGCCGCCCCGTGGCCACCTTGGGAATCGCAGGCACCAGCAAATGTGTGGCTCAGCGGTAAAGAAGCTGCCTGCGGTGCAGGAGACGCAGGTTCCATCCCTGGGTCAGGAAGATCCCCTAGAGAAGGAAATGGCAACCCACTCCACTATTCTTGCCTGGAGAATCCCATGGACAGAGGAGCCCGGTGGGCTATAGTCCAAGGGGTTGCAGAAGAGTTGGACCCAATTTAGGGACTACACAAACAAAAGCGCCTTGCAGGCAACCGTTAACTCCCTACCTCCCTAATACAGACAGAACACTCCAGTCAGAAACACTTGACAATACCTCATCAGGCAGGGACCAACATACCAGATGCACAGAGCTCACCAAGGGGGTTAAAACAGATGGACAGAGGGACTTCCCTGGTGGTCCAGTGGCTAAGGCTCTGAGCTCCCAGTGCAGGGCGCCCCAGTTTGAGATCCCCGGTCAAGGAACTAGATCTTGCATGCCACAACTAAGACCCAGTGCAGCCAAATAAATAAAACATTTAAACTAAATAAAATCAATAAAACAGATGGGCAGAGAAACAGCCCTCAGACAAGGAGCTAAAGAGACGAACAGAGCCCCTTAGGTAGATGGACAGAGAAACCCCAGGCAGCCTCCCCATTCAGACAAATGACAGTCAGGGGAAAGTGAAAAGGTCTTTATTAGCTCACTCTGTGCCTGGACCAGTAGCAGCCCCAGGCTCAGCGGGGTTCTGACTGGGGGCCTCTGGACAGTCAGTGGGGGTGGCTTCAGCAGTGGCCTTAGGTGAGGGGGGGCTATGCGAGTAGCAGCACTGGTGCCCCTGTTGACAGGTGCCCTGGTAGGAAGACAATGGGTGTGAATGAACCCCGTTCTGGAGCACAGCAGCCTCCTCTGGGTTCCTTCCCTGGATAGGGAGCTCACTCCCACCCACTTGACTGGTCCCACCTCCCCCAGCCCTGCTGGCCCATTGGCCCAGTCCTGTAGCTGGGAGAACCCATGGGTGCTTCAGTTGGGGGGTGGTTCGGTTCACCTCCTTGAACCTCTTGCAGGGAAATGTCTTGAGCCAGGCAGCCCGCTCAGCTGGGTCCTCCACCGGCTCCTTTCGCTTATTTTGGAGCAGCCTACGTCTCTCTTCCACAGTTTCTCCTGCTGCCTTGCCTCTGTGTAGGGAGACGAGGGGAGGCTCCATCGGCCTTTGTGCCCACTCCCCCCAGCTAAGCCCCACCTTCATTCACCCAACTCTCGCTCACCCTGGCCGGGCACGGGGCCGGGGACCCCAGTTGGCCTCAGGGTTGGCCTGGAAGCGCTTGAGTCCTCGCTGGCGGGAGCTGGGGTTGGCATCATCCCGGATGGTGAAGTTGGCCTGCAGCCTGGGGAAATGGGAGTGGGGGTTGAAAGGCATCTGCCAGGCGGCTGGGCACACACCACCTAGGCTGCCTGCCCACGTCCGTGCAGCTCGATGGACCTTGGGAAAACTGTGTCTGCAGGTGCAGGGCTTCTATCATTTATTTAATAAACATTTATTGAGTGCCTACAGTGGGCCTCAAATCTGCTGCCAGTAAAGCTGACATTCTAATGCCTAAGACAGACGAGCAAGGAGGCAAGTCAGAAATCAGACAGCTGGCCTTCCTTGGTGCTCCAGGGGTTAAGAACTCGCCTGCCCATGCAGGGGACAGGGTTCAATCCCTGGTCTGGGAAGATCCCACATGCCATGAAGCAACTAAGCCTGTATGCTGCAACTGCTGAGCCCACACGCTACAAGTACGAAGCCTGTGCGCCTAGAGCCACAACAGGAAAGGCCACCACGAGAAGAAGCCTGAGCAGCGCGACTAGGGAGTAGCCCCCACTCACTCCAACCAGAAAATGCCCATGCACAGCAATGAAGACCCCACACAGCCAAAAATAATAAAGGAAGAAACTAGCAAATTATATTGTGTGAGGACATAAGGGAGCAGGGTAGAGCAACGGGGAGTCTGGGAAGGAGTGCGGTGAGAACAGGGCAACAGGGACACAGGAAGAAAGTTTGGGAAGAGCCGTGGGGGAGCCTAAGGACAGCACTCTAGGCAGAAGGAACTGCCATGCAGAGGTTGCACCTGCCAAGTTTGAGTGAGGAGGCCAGGGTGCAGGAGCGGAGGTAGGAGGGCCAAATGAGAGCAGGGAAGTGATGGGAAGACAGTACAGGGCCTGCAGACAGAACTGTTTCCACTAGGTCAGGTGGGAGCCACAGAGGGTTCTGAGGAGAGGAGGGCCGGGATCTGACTTGTGCTCACAGGTGCCCTCTGGCTGCTGTCCAGGCAACAGCTCATGATGGGGAGGACCTGGGGGACCAGGGGGATGGGGACTGCATTGGTTCAGATGAGCAGAACTGGGGCCAGAAGAGGGAGAGGACAGAAGGGGGTGGGAGAGAGTAGATGGACTCCAGATCTCACTTGAAAAATGAGCATGTGTCTATGAGGGGAAGTGTCCGGGTCGTCTACTCCCCGAGCCCGTAGGCAGCCGTAACCATGCCCGTACCTGGGCTCCACGCTGAGAATGCGGAAGGCCGGGCTGCTCTCTGACAGGCGCTCCCGTTTCACTGGACACTCCTTCTCCTGGGAGGCAAAGGTCAGAGGTCAGGGCACTGGCACTGACCACCCCCTGCCTCCCCTATCCCACCTGGTCAGGCCGGGCCTCACCCAGCACCGCATGATGTCCCAGAGGGTCGAGGAGGGAGCGTCTGTCTTCACAGCATTCTTACAGGCATGGGAGAGGGAGACCCGGAAGCCAGCGTGGAGGAGGGCCGACCTGGGGACCAGGAGGGATGGTGAGGGGGAAGGCTGGACCCCGAAGTCAGTGCTGACCCATGTGTGGGGGTGTGAGCCTAGTTTCATGGACTCGTATGGCTGTATATCTACCGGTGACTGCAATGCCTGCATGATGCCAGCCATCCTAACAGCAAGATCCTAACATCCCCCCTGGCCAGGGCTCATGGCTTCTAAGAACTGGTCTAAGCCCTCGTGCATGAGAAGCCCTAGACCTGCATTATGTTTGATCTCTACTTTCCAGGGGACTCTGGCCCAAGAGGGGCCCAACTCGCCCAAGGGCACCCAGGGGTTCCGGCACAGGCTCCAGCCCAGGCCCAGCCTCACCGCAGCTGCAGGAGGCTGGGTGTGTTGCAGTGGATGGTGCTGCTCAGCTGGTCCAGCGTATAGTAGAGGGGCACGTCCGGGAGCTCCTGTAGCAGGACCATGGGATAGGTGTGGGGCCCATCAAGGATGGATGGCTGCCCCACTTCTGGTCACAGGCCCCGGTCCCCACCTCCGTGATGACACTCAGCACTCCTCGGATCCGCTCTGCGGTGTGGAAGCGGCCAGGGTTGGCGCTCACAGCCTCGAGGACACGGCCCACGAATTCCAGGTCATGGAGGGGCTCTGCCCACATGGGGCCACCAAGCTGCGAACACACAGGGACCAGATGAGCAGGGACCAAGAATGCCAGGCCCTCCGCCTTCAAATGCTCCCCCCAGACCTGCCTCGCCCCACCTGGTGTCGCTGCCCACAGTGCTCGCACTCAGGGGCCACGGGGGGGCCGCAGGCTGCAGAGAACTTGAGCCTGCTCAAAGAGGGGTAAGGTTGGGCGGGGTGGCAACCTTGGCTGGGTTGTCCCCTTCCCCTTCCTCCCCAGCTCACCCTTGCTCACCGGCCACCGGAGGCTGCTGATGCTTTGCCAAGACGCTGCAGGTGGAAGGCCCCGCAGCCCACGCACTGGAACACCAGCGCCTGCTTGCTGTGGGGGACAAGGGCAGCCGCCAGTTCCTAGCATGGTCACCATATCCCAGCTCCTCCTTCAGCCTGACTGGACTCCCTTTGGGACCCCCCCCCCAACATTTCCCCAAGGCAGAACCATGTCCCCCAACTCCTGCCCACCAACCAACCCTGGGAAAGATCCTCTTGCCTCTTTCCATCCATCACCCTTCTTTGCCCCAGACTACCTGGCTGAGGCCTTGACCTTGGCCTGACCAGTGAAGACACGAACAAAAACCCGTACATAGAAGTCAGCGCTGATGCTGAGCAGTGGCACCACAAAGCGCTGGTAGCAGTTGGCACGGAGATCCAGGCTGTGCAGGACAGTCCTCAGGGCCTGGTGTGGGGGATGGGTGCCAGCCATCAGCCCTGCCCCTGCCGCCACCTTCCCTACACGGAGCCACAGCAGGGGCTCACAGGTACAGAGGCAGGACCGGCTTGTCGGGTTCTGAGCCCAGCGCTGAGTGACCCTTGGCAAGGGAGAGCCTCAGCTTCCCCATCTGTAAAATCACACCAGTCTGTCTCTTTCTGGCCCTACTGGGGACACTAAACGATTAAGGAAAGAAAGCGTGTGTACTTGCTAAGTTGCTTCAGTCATTCTTGACTCTTTTTGTTACCCTATGGACTAGCCCACCAGGCTCCTCTGTCCATGGGACTCTCCAGGCAAGAATACTGGAGTGGGTTGCCATGCCTTTCTCTAGGGGATCTTCCGGACCCAGGGATCAAACCCAAGCCTCCTGTGGCTCCTGTATGGCAGGTAGATTCTTTACCACTGAGTCACCAGAGAAGCCCAAGGAAACAAAGCACAGACCGGTTAACCAAATGGCTTCCAGTTAACATTGCATGTATGCCCCATGCTGGGTGATGTGGCCCAAGGCTGCAGTGAGGCTCTGACTCAGCAAGGAGGTAGCACTTCCCTGAGCTGACTAGCAGGGCTCCTAAAGACCAAGGACAAGAGCCCTCCTTTTCCAGCCCCCTGACATAGCCAGCCTTGCCTTCTTGAATCTCCACAGCAACTCCATGGGCTCTGGGCCAACATCACACCCATTTCACAGATGCAAAAATGGAGGCCCGGAAAAGGTGAAGTCACTTGTCCAAACCACCAGCAAAACTAGGACCTGAATTCAGAGCCAAACACAAAACTGGAAAAACTGCCTTTAAAAAAGAACGCTAGACCACTGGAGTTCCCCAGTGGTCTAACGTTTAGGGCTTTCACTGCTGTGGCCGAAGTTTCAATCCCTGGTCTGGGAAACAAGATCCTGCAAGGCACAAGGCATGGCCAAAAAAAAAACAAAACTGCAGTTGTTGAAATAGAGAATACTAGAAAGAATAATGTGGAAGTTTCCTGGTGGTCCAGTGGCTAAGACTCCACACGCCCAATGCAGGGGGACCAGGTTCCATCCCTGGTCAAGGAACTAGATCCCACATGCCGAAACTAAGACCAGTGCAGCCAAATTAATTAAAAAAAAAATTTTTTTTTTTTAAAAGGAGAAAAAGAAGAATGTAATCACCCACTCTTATCCTAGGAAAAACTCCCCCCCCCAACCAATTTGCAGCCATGCATGCTCTCAGGAATTATGCTGGTTAAAAAACATGCATGTCAGGACTTCCCTAGTGTCCTAAAGCTAAGACTAAGGCTAAGACTCCACGTTTCCAGTGCAGGGGGCCTGGGTTCAATCCCTGGTGGGGGAACTAGATCCCACATGCAGCAACTAAGAATTCACATGCTTCAAGTAAGCAACTAAGACCTGGCACAGCTAAATACATAGATAAAAATAATTTTTTTAAAAGATAATAATAAAAGAAATAACGTGCTTGTCGGGATTCCCAGGTGGCTCAGTGGTAAAGGATCCAACTGCCAAGGCAAGAGACATGGATTCCATCCCCAATTCAGGAAGATCCCACATGCCTTGGAGCAAACAAACCTGTGCGCAACAACTAGCGAGCCTGTGCTCTAGAGCCTGGCAGCTACAACTACTGAGCCCACGAGCTCTAGAGCCCATGCTCCGCTGTAAGAGAAGACGGTGCACCGCAACTAGGGAGTAGCTGCCGGCTTGCTGCCACTAGAGAAAAGCCTGTGCAGCAATGAAACCCCAACACAGCCAATAAATAAATAAAAATAAATAAACTTCATATATATAAAAAAAGAACACGTTTGTGGTCAACGTCTGGGGATGGATCTGGCTCTGGCTGCCTGGAGGAAGCTGAGCAGGTCTGGGGGGCGGGGAGGCGAGCCCGGAGGCCTCTCACCATCTCGTGGCAGGCCCGGCTCTTGAGGGCCATGGCCCCGTATTTGCTGTAGCAGGTCTCCCCGCTGTTCCCCGCCAGGACCGCCATATCTGTGCAGGTGACGCACAGCAGCCCTGTGGGGAGGGATGGAGCAGTGAAGACTCGGTAACGCCCCAAGCCCTACTCCGTTTGTTCAGACCCCCCGCAGCAGGGGGGCCTCACCTCCTTCACTCACAGCCTGCACCGCTGCATCCAGGAAAGAGGCGGGGCTGCCGTAAGGGTCGAGGTCGATGACGTCAAACCTCTCCGACGCCTTCTGGTGCTGGTACATCAGCATCCTGGGAGCAAGGAGGCAGATCTTCAGCCCGCTGCCCCAGGGACCCCTCCACAGCCTCACACTCACGCCATGTGATGGTTTGGGCCTGGACTTGGGGGCCAGCTGCCCAGGTTTAGATTCTGGCTCAGCCACTTGCTAACTGTATTAACTTTTCCTCCTTGGATCTGCTACTCATCTAACAATGGCAATAATAATAGCCAATACTGAGACTCCCCTCGTGGTCCAGTGGTTTGGACTCCATGCTTTCACTGCAGGGCCCAAGGGTTTGATGCCTGGTCAGGGAACTGAGATCCCACCTGCGGAATGGTGTGGCCAAAAAAACCCAAAAAAACTAGTCAATACTGATGTAGAACATATATGTGTGTGCATGCTCAGTTGTATCCGACTCCTGGTGACCCCATGGACTGTAGCCCACCAGACTCCTCTGTCCGTGGGATTCTCCAGGCAAGAATACTGGAGTGGGTTGCCATTTCCTCCTCCAGGGGATCTTCCCAACCCAGGGATCACACCCAAGTCTCCTGCATTGGCAGGCAGGTTCTTTACCCCTGAGCCACCTGGGAAGCCTGTAGCACATATATAATTGACACCATTTCAGGCAGTTTATAGATGTATTAATTCAAGAATCTTCCACAGATTTGAAACTATTGTTGTTCTCTGCAGGTGAGAAAATGCAAATCCTACTGACCAAGTTATTTGTAACAGGAACCCTCCCTCCCTTCCTCCACCCTTTATACCCTGGATTTCCCCGCTCCCTCCAGCATTTCTCACTGCTACACAGTTTACTTATTTGTCATCATCTGTGCTTCCTATTAGATTCTAATATGGTCAGAAAACCATGTAGGATCTTAGTTCCCCAACCAAGGATGGAACCTGAGCCCCTGCAGTGGAAGCAAAAAGTCTTAACCACTGGACAGCCCAGGAAGTCCCCAGCAAATATTTTTAATTCATTTATTTTCTGTAAGGGGTCAGGTAGTAAATATTTTAGGACCACATGTGGTCCGTCACATATTCCTCTTTTTCTAAACCTTTAAAAATGGAAGAGACATTCTTAGATAGCAGGCCATTAAGAAAAACACACACACAAAAAAACAGGCTGTGGGCCTGGCAGGCTGTAGTTTGCTGATCCCTGCATTATCAACTCCACAAGGTCAGGGGTTTTATCTGTATTGTTTACCGACGCAGTCCTGACAGTAAGAATGGTGACGAGCACTGGATATACACTGGTTCACTTGACTGAATAAAAGTGCAAGAAGATGGGACTTCCCTGGTGGTCCAGTGGCTAAGACTCCACGCTCACAAACGCAGGGGGCCTGGTTTCCATCCCGATTGATCAGGGAACTAGATTCTACATGCCACAACTAAGAGTTCACATGTCACAACGGAGATGGAGAATCCTGGGTGCCACAACTATGACCCAGGGCAGCCAAACAAATAAATAAAAATAAATAAATAGTTTTTAAAAGTGCAGGAAGTTAAGTCTGAAATGGAGTCCATAATGGTATTTATATCCACCTGTGAGCACAAACTATACAAGTATAATCAATACACCAACCCCTATAAAACTACTGTCCTTGTTTCACAGACAAGGAAACAGGCTCAGAGAGGCTACAGCCACTCTCTCAAGATCACAAAGCAAGAATATGACACAGCCAGGATGTGACCCCAGGTGACTTTGTTCTAGTGGCCAGCACTCTATGCCCAGCACCTACCGGGCATCTGCCTGGCTGGGCTGTACCAGGTGGGCCACTTCGTTGAGCTGCACATTACGGCGCATAAGATCCACAGCTCGGGCAGAGGCGTCATTGGCAACCACGGATCGGAGACCAGGCACCTCTCGAGCAAAGCGAATGGAACGTAAGCCGGAGGCTGCCAGACCTTCCAGCACTCGCAGGCCTTCCTGTTGGAGTAAGCAGAGCCCCATTCACATCCACACCGCCATCCTCTGCTGGATCCCCCACCCCTCAAGGAGCCCCCACCGCCCCCGACCTCCTCTAGCCCGCCCCCTCCAGGATTCTTCCTTCCTTCATCACCCACTAGACTCCAGGGTTGCTGCCTATGTTCAGGCCCCACCTCACAGATCTCCCCCACGGCGGCTGTTCGAGGCTGGTCTTCCAGGGCCAGGTTTGCACCCTCTTTCAGTTCAGCCTTGTCCTCCTTTGGCTCTGACAAGTCCACGACCACCTTTTGCACATCCTTCTCACCTGGCACCTTGACTGCAGCCACCCAGAAGCACAAGTCAGGGGATATCAAAGTGCCCTCTGAGAAACCTCCCCCGACTCTTCAGTATGTGCTTCCCAGGTGGCTCAGCAGCAAAGAATCCACCTGCAATGCAGGAGACGCAAGGGATAAAGGTTCAATCCCTGGGTGGGGAAGATCCCCTGGAGGAGGAAATGGCAACCTACTCCAGTATTCTTGCCTGGGAAATCCCATGGACAGAGGAGCCTGGACAGTCCATGGGGTGGCAAAGAGTTGGACACGACTGAGCAACTGAGCATGCACGAACTCTTCGGTATACAGAAGATGCAGGGAAGAAAATCGTCCCTGGAGACAGGCTAAGGAGCTGAGCCCAGGACCTGCTATATAAGGCTGGAGCCTTTCTGCAAGGTCAGGGACAGAAGGGGCGGGGCACCGAGAGAGCTGTGTGTGATACCCCGGCCCATCAGGAGCCTGGACCTTCACTCACTCTGGATTCCTTTGGCCGCAAGCTGAATACGAGCAAATTCCGTGATCACAGCGCATCTGCGGGAGACGGAGAGTCAGCTCACACCCCTCTATCTCAGACCCATTGCCCTCTGCCAAGCTGACCCCGGATCCCTGCTCACGTTAGGTCCCGGTTGAACTCTTGCACTGGGTTGTAGAAAACTTCGTTGGCGTTGGGAAAGACGATCCTGGCGGCCCCCTCGGTGATCGTCGTCTCCTGGAACCCAGGTGGGCGCTCTTCTCCGTCCGGCTCGGTGCCATTCTCCATGGCTGCTGAATTTGGCGGCCCTTGGGGCTGCCCCTCCATAAACCGGGCTCTATAGAGACTGAGAACGGAGCGGAGAGTCGGGCTTAGCCACAGAACGGTCCTCGCACGGGACATCCGCGCGCGCCTCTGCCCGCCAGTCCTGGTTGGGAGGGTAGAGGAGGGAATAGCCAAAGCATCAGATAGCTGCGTTTCTGGGCCGGGTGGCCTAGACAGCTGTAAAGTAGGGACTAAAGAGACCCCGGGACCTCGGTAAAGTGACACCACCCCCCATCTTTGGAGAATACGCTTGAGAAGCCGGAAGCTCTCGAGCGGGTCCACCCATGGTCCGGATCCCTCCTCGCGTCTCCCAGGCCCTTCTCACCGTCTCTCGAGACACCGAAAATCGAACTGGTCTCGGTGCACGCTTGCCGGATTAGGACCTGGGCGCCGACATGTTGGCACAGAGGGCGGGCAGATCATGTGACAGAATTCAGTCAATCAGTGATGGTTGACTACAGTGGGCGATTGGGATCAAAATGCATGGCGAAAAGCGCTGAAAGTGTTGTGCGGTGGACTTAATCACTGCGGCTTCCCTTGGGGCGGGGGGCGAGGGGAGACACGTCACTAGCCCCATTTCACGGATGAGGAAGGTGAGGCTCAGAAGAGGGGCGGTAAGCGGAGAAACCCAATACCTACTGATCGTCTCCTGTGTGCTGGCTTCTGTAAAACACATCATTTCAGGGGACCCTGCAGAAATCACTCAGGCTCTGAAATCAGATTTACTGCGTTTGAATCCCCGTAGTACCACATGCTCTTGACAAGTTGCTTAAACTCTCTGGGCTTCACCATCTTTACCTGTTAAAAAAGACTCCTAACTTCCAAGACAGAGCAAAGATTAAAGGGCAGAATGCCTTGAAAATGTGCAAAGTAGGCTCTCACATAGTAAACCCTCAGTAAGTTGTTCTTAACTCCCTCTGCTTGTATTTCCTCGTTGGCAAAATGGGCAAATTTTTTTTAAACGTTCGTTTTTGAGTTGTGATGAAAATTAAATGAGTTAAATGCTTAGAATGGAATCTGGCGTCGCATAAGCATCATACACATACTAAGTTTTACTGTTGTTTATTGGGCCTGAGTTTGAATCTAGCACCCGTCTTCACTTCCTTGCTGTGTGATCTTGAGCACGTTTCTTCACCTCTATGTGCCTCTTTTTTTTTTTTTTTCTATAGCGTGTGTGTGTTGATAAAATAATTCCTACCTAAAGATATTACCGTGAAGTTTAAACGAGATAATCCCATAAAGAACCTATAAAACAGTGCCTGGCCCAATAAACAGCAGGCATTACTCTTTGCTTTTTTCCAGGAAACTAAAGTTCCGAAAGATAGAGCCACTTGCTTAAGATCGCGGGACTAAAAAGTGGCGAGATCGGGACTCGAACTCTCCAACATAGCCTAGGTTGCGACCGTGATTCCGAGGGGTAGAGGGAGGAGTCTGAGGAGGGACGAAGGGTCGCACTCGGCGCTCGGCTGGCCTAGCCTCGGGGGCGGGAACCGGGGGCGGTACACGGGCGGGGCCACGGCCGCTTCTCCCCGGCCTGGCTGCCGCGGCGGCGCGCCTAGCGCTCGCTCGGCGCTCGGCTGGGGCGGCCTGGCCCACAATGAATGGCCGCCGCGGCTACCGCTGCTGCTGAGGCGGAGGCCGCGGAGGCCGCGGAGGCGGAGGCCGAGGCCCCGGCGCAGGGGGGCGCGCCCCGGGCCCAGGCCCGGCCTCAGCTGCCGCTGCGGAGCCCGCCGGGAGCCCCCGGAGCGCGGCCACGGCGCAGGTGAGGCGGCCTGCCCCAGGCCCGGTTCCGGCCTCCTTCTAGCCAGGGCGGCCCGAGGGCCTCCGAGGTCCGGCTAAGGGCTGAGAGGGGAGGACATGGGGGCCTCCTCCGACAGGAGAGGAACCTGGCTAGTAATCTACACTGTGGCCGGGCCGGCGAGTGCGGGGAGTCCCGGCCCCCGCCGAGCGGCCTTGAGCGTTCAGCTCCGGGCCGGGCCGCGGAGCTTGGGGGCGTCGGGATCTGGCCCAGAGCTCCTCCTCTCATTCCCCGCGAGAGGGGCGCGAGGCCATGCTGGGGCAGGTGCCGGGGGGGCCCGGGAAGTTGGAGGGAGGCTGGTGGAGGAAAAGTGAGGAGGCGCCGGGGGAGACCGGAGGGGGAGGGGGAGGCGGAGTCAGGCTTCGGGCCGGCGGAATGGGGGAGGAGGAGAGAGCGGCGTGGCCGGAGGGAAACGGCCCTGAGGCGGGGGAGGGGGGCGGGGAGGGGCCCGGGCTTGCAGGTACCGTCGGGGCGCTGGAGGAGGTGGGTCAGGTTACAAGCTTGGGGGCGGCTGAGGAGAAGCCCAGGAAGTGGGGCAGGGTGGGTGTGGGCGGAGTTAGTTCGAGTGGGGGCGGTTAGGAGATCCCTCGGACGTTTGCGGGGGTCACTTGGGGTTAGGATTCGAAGAGAGGGGTTGCAGGTGGCGAGAGCCAGATACAGGGGCGATCAGGTAGGTTGAGGAACTTCGGTAGGAGCTTTGCGAGTGGGAGGGGGAGGCAAGCTTTTGGACTAAGTAGGCTGGAGGGGGTGTGGGAGCAGGTCCGGAGAAACTTGTATGATCAAAAGACACGTGCCAAGGTGCGCCCCCCTCTTTTCTTGGCCAGGTGTTAGCTTGGGGCCAAACCTGAGGGGTTTCTTCTTCCTCACACCTCATCCCTGCCAGGTTCTGGGCCCCTACCTACCCTTTGGGCAAGCCTCTGTGGGCTGCTCCAAGAGGCTTGGTGGCCAGGTGGGTGTTTGTGTGGACAGCTTGGGAAATAGTTTGGAACACCTAGCTCCGGCATCTTGTCTACCACCCTCTGGCCCACCCCCACCCCAGATATATGCAGGGAGGTAGACACACACACACACACACACACACACACACACACACACACCCTGTTACCTGAGTAGTTTAGGGTCCTGAGATTCTATGTGCACTTTTTGTGACCAGACCTTTGAGGCCGAAGCCTAGAGGTTGGGACCTCCCAGCATTTCAGGCACCAGCTCTCTGCAGGTGAGTTACTGGGAGGTGAGCTTATAAAGCTCTGTTCATTGTGTCTTGGAGGCTCTGGTGAGGTGAATGCGGGTCACCAAGAAGGGGCTCAAATCAGGTACCCAGACCTTTGGTGCTACCCGTCCCAGCGCTTGGCCTCTAGGGTGCATCTCCTGGGCCAAGCCCTGTGCTGAGCTTGCTGGTTAGATGAGCTCATTGATGGCTCACCATCACCACCAAATCGGCTTAGATCTTCTCCGTGGTACAGGGTGGGAAACTGAGGCTCCACATGGAGCCCAGCTAGACATCAATGGGCTGGGATTGATTGACCCTCAGCCCCAACCCTCGGTCCCCTGGAGCTGGCCTTTGAGGGGCGTGACGGGACGAGGTCACACTATTTTGGATTCCCTGGTGGTAGTTCCCTGTCCAGGACTTTTCTCTTACCCATCCCGAGGGATGGGTCCGTACCCTTGTGGACCGAGTTTTCCTGGTGTCCCAGGGAACCAGATCAGTGGAAGCTTCTCTCTCAGAGGCTAGGTCATCCCCTACCCCCGTTCTCCTAATGGGAGCCGGAGGTCAGGGATCACAGAGCTGTGGGCTGGCAGAAGGAGGTGGTTATAAGGATGGAGCCTGGCTGGATTGTCTTTTCCTCACTTTGGTCCCCAGTCAGACCACCCCTACTTTTTGTTCCTTCTCTCAGGGAGTCTAACTGCAAGGCTATTACCGATGGGTCCTGGGAACGCTGACTTGAGATCCTCAGCACGTGAGGCAGGAACCACAAACGGCTGGGTTGAGTGGTATCAGGCAGATCTAGGTTTAATGATCACCTCCCTTCCCCCGATCTCCCCAGAGTTCCTAGAACTGCCCCCACCTGGGCTGGGCCCTCCTCCCCGCTTTGGCTGGCCTCCTGGTTCTGGGAGGGGTAGAAACTGGGCCAGCAGCCCCACGTAATGAAGCCTTCTCCCTGCCTGGTTGGGCTGAGGCTGGCTGCAGACTGGGGCCTCAGCAGGGCTCTAGGCTGGGTACTGAAGGGTTGGAGGGGGGGGCTGCCCCCAGTCACAGAGCTAGCTGGAAGCGGGGCAGAGACTGGAAGGAGCAGGCCACGGCGCATGGATGGCCAAGAAGGGAGCAGTGAGTCCGTGTGCCTAGAGCTGGAGAAAGCACTCTTCGTAATTACTTCGCCAGAGGAGAGCCACAATAGCCTGGCGGGTGAGAGCCACAAAGTAAAGGGACCCTGGGGACAGTTTGATGTCGCATGGGTGCCAACTCCCTGCTGGGGCCCAGGGAATGGCTCTCGGCAACTTCTAGTGAAGGTGATCGACCCCAGACAAATGATCAAGAGTGTTTCTGATAGCCCTATGTTCAGGAATATAGTAAAATGGAGTGAAGTGATGGTGTTGGGGTGGGGGGCAAAGCATTAGATTCAGGGGGTCAGTGAAGGCTTTCAGGTGAGCTGAGCTCTGAATAATAAGTCAGCCTGCTGGGGGCAGGGTGGGTGGGGGTTGTGGGGAGCTGGGGCAGGGAGGGGTGGATGTTCTAGGCAGACAGGACAGCACATTGAAAGCCTTCATAAAGCATGTGCCAGGCTCCGGCTCAGAGCCCTAAACATCTTATCTTCATGAGGAAAAGAAGTGAAGGGAGAGCAACCCTGGTGTGGAGGTGGAGACCCTTAGTGCCATTCCCAGAAAAGAAGCACCTGATCTTGGGGTCTCCTGGATCCCCGCCTCACCCCCAGAGGCAAAGTCCAGACCCCTTGGCCTGCATCCAAAGCCTTTTAAAATGTGCCCCAGTGGATTCTTGAGCCGGGCTGTGAGATGAGTTTTGGTCAGTCTGGCAGGCCCTGTCGTGGAGGTCAGCCTGAAGTCACGGGGTTTGGAGAGGCTTTCAGGTTGGTCTAGCAAGGTCTGACCTGGCTCCTCAATGTCACCGCCAGAGCCTTTGTTGGAGGACGGCCTGCCAGGTTCTGGTGGGGCTTGCAACATTTGAGGCGACAGTGAGCTGGCCTCGAAGACAGAGGTGGTGTTTGTACCGGCCTCAGCTCCTTCTCTTAGGTCCTCCCTGCCTCTCATCACTCCCATCCCTTTCCTGGGTGCCAAGCTGCTCTGAGCACTTTTACCCACTTTTAACTCACTTTGGCCTTTGCCTAGCATGAGCATGTGGGCCCGCCTCCCTGCCTCTGCTCCTGGGTCCCCTTGGCCAAGAGTGTCATCCATCTGTCTCCCCAGGAGAGCTCTCAGCCACAGAAGCCGTGAGGTGGGACTGACTGGGTGGCTGTCACTTTGTGTGCAATGTCTGGTGGTGGTCATTGCCCCTGTCTCCTCTGGACAGACAGGGTGCAAAGGTCCCAGCATCCTTAGAGACCCTGAGCGGGGTGTGTGTGCTCATTCGTGTCTGACTTTGCGACCCCATGGACTGTAGCCCGCCATCCCTCTTGCCTGGGATTTCTCAGGCAAGAATACTGGAGTGGGTTGCCCTTTCCTCCTCCAGGGGATCTTCCCAACCCAGGGGTTGAACCTGTGTCTCCTGCATTGGCAGGAAGCAGATTTCTTTACCACTGCACCACCTGTGAGGACTGTGACTGAATTAAGCGGAAGGTGGGTAAAGGTGGGTATACATGCTGTAGTGGAGAGTCAGATTCGACCATTAGCACCACCTTGCTTAGCCCGGAGAGCCTGAGCAAAGGTCGTGACCTCACCTGCCATCTCAGTTTCTGCATCTGATAAGTGGGAACAAGCAGGCATTCCCGCACTGCAGGGGTTCTTAATCAGAGGTGATTCTGCCCTGCCCAGGGGACACTTAGAAGATCGTCTCATGACATTTTTGGTTGTCACAGCTGAGGCTGGGGAGTAGAGACTGGCAGTGCTCCTCATAGAATGTACGGGGCAGCCACCACCACAGACTGATCTGGGCCCCACGGCAGCAGGGCTGGGGGTGGTCTCCTTGCTGCCTGGTTATCATGAGAGTTACATGAGAGGCTACTGTCTGGGATGCGATCTCATGATGCTGGGAAGGCAGTGGGGGAGCCCTCAGTAAATACCCGTGACTGATGAAATGGCCTAAGGTTCTGGGGGCTGGTGAGCAGTAGAAGATGCCTCCTCTGCTGTCAGGGAGTTTGCAGTCCTGTGAGGGGTCACGGGGACAGAAGGGGACATCACTAATAACAGCAGCTGGACACCGGCTGCAAATCTCCCTGCATTACTCTAAGGTGGTTTAAGCCTTAAAACAACCTTATGAGGTGGCTGCTCCTTTTATAGTTGGGAAAGACTGACATGGGGCTAGAGGGAGGGATAATGTTTTCTAGGCGTTAAGAGGAAGGGAAACATAATTCTAAACTGGAAACTTTGTAAGGGATATTTGATCCTAGAAAAACAAGATTCTAATTCTTCTACCCTGCCAAGGCCCTGCAGGGTCTCCAAGCACCTCTCAGCAGCCCCACCCCAGTAACCACCCGAATCCATTGTGCTAGCCGCCCAATGTGACCTCAGGACCTTTGCAGCTGCTGCCCCGCCCGCTGCCCTCCGGGTCTGAAGGCACGCTGGGGAGCGTGAGGTAACTCGTGAGGTAACTCGGAAAGGTGGGCTTGTGGCCCTGGTGGGAGGCGGGTGGGGCCTGGCTGGGTTCTCCTAGGAGCTGCTGCAGGCACGGGGAGGCCAGATTGCCGAGTCCTGCAAGAGGAGAGCGGAGGAGGGAGGCAGGAGAGGCAGCAGGCTAGACTGCTCATTCCCGGAGGTGGCAGTGAGAGGAGGAAGCACAGAAAATAGCTGGGGGAGGCAGGGTGGAGGAAGAAGCCTCCTGAGGGCGAGCGGGAAGCGGCACCCAGAACCCTTGGGTGGGGGCTCCACGTGGGCCACAGACCCCAGCTCTGGAGCTCCCCACTGGGCTTGTCGTCTTGGCTCCAGCTTCTCAGTCTGCCCAGTCAAGAAATGGGTCTAGCTGTGGTGGCCACCTGCCCCCAGGGAGCGGCAGCATCAGGTGGAGGACAGGGAAGCCCAGGCCAGCCTTGAACTGGAGCCACGGGGCCTGGGTGCCATCCTGGGCCTCCCTCTTCCTCTAAATGGCAAGAGGACTCGTTTCTTCCTCAGAAACAGGCGAGAGGAGTAACAGCCTCACCAGGTGCTGGTGCACAGTAGGGGCAATGTCCAGGCCACCTAGGGTTGCTCATCCTGTTCCCTGCTGTGGAGTTAATGGGAGCTTTTCAGGGGAAAAGAATAGGAATTAAATGTGCATGTCCATGAAAAAGGCCTGTGTGGTTGACTGCCTGGTTCTTCACTAGGTGGTGTTTGCCTAAGCTGCCTCTCAGAGGGTCCCCTGGCTTTGGGCCAAGAATGCACCCCCAAGCAGCCCGGGGCTGTGTGGCTTTCCTGCGCCCCACCCCCCCAGCCGTCACTCTGACTTCATGCTGAGCTGAGTGAAGGATTCTGGAGGTTTCCAAGGGGTAGTCAGTCCTTACACTTGGGCTTGGCAGTTTCCCTTAATGGGCTTCCATGTCCACGGGCAGCTCACCGCTTCCCTGGAAGGTCAGCTGAAAGAGACAGTGCCTGGTGAAACAGTCCCAGCCTCTGGGGACTTCAGAGCGCCCTCCTCAAAAAGCTGGCACTTTCCACCCCCAGGAATTGCACTGCCACACAAGCACTTCCATTTCAAGCCTGCATCACCCCAGCGGGATCTGGTGGTGGGGCAGCTGGAGCCATCAGTGGGAATCCCAAGTTTGCTGAGCCCTGGGTGGGACTCTGGCTGCAGGTCAGCTACCTGGCGGGGCTGCCAGAGGACATCACCACCCCCACCCACCCCCGTCGGCCCCAGCGGCCTCCACCGCAGTGTGGGTGGCACCCCTGCCCGGCCTCAGAGACCTTTTCTAGTCCTGCTCTCTTTTAGTCATAACGCAACTAAAAGAGGAGTCTGGTTGAAAGCAGGGCTTCCTAGGTGGCACTGGTGGTAAAGAATCTTTCTGCCAAGGCAGGAGACAGACAGCGGTTAGATCCCTGGGTCAGGAAGATCCCCTGGAGGAGGGCATGGCAACCCACTCCAGTATTCTTGCCTGTATCTCTTGTCCTGGAGAATCCCATGGACAGAGCCTACAGTTCAATGAGGTCGCAAAGAGTCAGACACAACTGAAGTGACTTAGTACGCGTGCCAGTTGGAAGTAACAGAAGTAATTCTTCATTCATTCTATGAGCAACGATCGTGCCCCCGCTGTGTGCTTGCCTGGTTATTGGGGTAGGTGGGCAGATGCCCTGCCCTGGTGGAACTGACACAGAGACAGGAACTTGTCAGAGATGGTGAGAAGCGCCAAGAAGGAAAACTCAAGCAGGAGAAGCGGCCGGAGGAATCGGGGTTGGGAAAGGCTCTGACTTCCGAAATTTGACACAGGTGATCAGGAGAGTTTGAAGGGCCGTGACCATCTTGGGTCCTGCGTTTTAGGTCAGAGTGGGTGAACCTTACCATGCAGGGGCCCCGTACACATCACAGGGGCCCAGGTGGTGAGACTGCTTTTGAAGGAGTCAGGGGTGTGAATCTGGGTTTGTTTTTTTTTTTGGCTGTGCTGGGTCTTTGTGGTTGCACAAGGGCTTTCTCTAGTTGCCGTGTGAGGGCTGCTCATCGTGATGTCTTCCCTTGTTATGGAGCACAGGCTCTAGTGCGCTCGAGCTTAGTAGCCCTGGGGCGTGTGGAATCTTCCCAGACCGGGGATCAAACTCGTGTTCCCTGCACTAGTAGGTGGATTCTTTTTTTTTTTAAAACACTAAGTCTCTTACGACCCCATGGACTGTAGCCCACCAGGCTCCTCTGTCCATGGGATTCTCCAGGCAAGAATACTGGAGTGGGTTGCCATTTCCTTCTTGGAGTAGGTGGGTTCTTAACCACTGGACCCCTAGGGAAGTCCGATTTGGGAGTCTTGACCCAAGCAAGGAGGGCTGGAGCCCACGTACACTGTGACCCAAGCAGGCTTGAGGCGGTGAGAGCTCTACCGAGGACGCATTGTGTTGGCATCTGGGGTACATGTCAGTCTCCTGTCCATGGCGGGAGGTCCAGGCGAGTGGCCCCATGAGGGAGCTCTGGGGTGAATAGATGCTGGTCTGCTTGGACGCCATGACAAGATACCATATAGACAGGCTGACTTGACAGCCATTTATTTTCTCATAGTTATGGAGGCTGGAAGTCTTAAGAGGCCAGCGCAGTCAGGTTCTGGTTGGGATCTATCTAGTGTGTTCACATGGCCCTTCCTCAGTGTGTGCTTGGAGACAGAGAAATCTCTCGACCTCCTCTTCTAAGAACAGAGTTCTGTTGGATGAGGGCCCCAATTTTTTTGACCTCATTTAATCTTAATGACCTTCAAATAGGACCCTGTCTCCAAATACAGCCACACTGGAGATTAGGACTTCAGCTTATGAATTGGGGTGGGGGACATCGGTTCGATCCCTGGGTCGGGTAGATCCCCTGGAGGAGGGCATAGCAACCCATGCCAGTGTTCTTGCCTGGAGAATCCCATAGATGGAGGAGCCTGGCGGGCTACAGTCCATGGGGTCGCAAAGAGGCGGACACGACTGAAACAGCTTAGCATGCATGCACACACAACTTAGTTCACAGCAGAGCCCAGAGTCCACTTTCTGGAAGGATCGTGCCTGCCTCTTCCTCAAGGCTCTGCATGCCTTCCTTGTGCCTTGAGGGCCACCCTCCCAGCCTGCCACTGCCCCATTAGATCATCCCACGTCTACCCCCTGGTGCTTGGCTCTGGGGCTGCATGGGGTTCATGAGGCCTGGAGATGCCAGCCTGAATATCAGGTTGGCTTTTGCCCTCAGGAGCCCCCTCCTTGTGTGTCTGTTCCTGCCCGTTATCTTGAGGATATTCGCACTCCCAAGCTAAGTGCTCCCCACAAAGCCACCTGCACCAGTTCTCACTGCGGGGACAGGCCCTGAAGTCCAGCACCTTGGGACCCATGCAGACCCATGAAGTGGGGCACCGCTCACCTTCACTGCGGGGTGCTCTGAGCACATTGGGACATGCGTGCAGCCTTGTCCAGCACACCGAGTGCAGTTAGGAGTGGAATGCCCTTCGTAGCCCCAAAAGCATCCACATCCATATCTCTACAGCCTCAGCCCTCTACCCTCCTCACCCAAGCTCCCCGCTTTCCCCCGATGCCAGGAGTCGGTCACCTATTCCCTTGGTGCTCTCTCTGCAGTGTTTTTAAAATTTATTTACTTACTAATGATGTGGCTGTGCTGGGTCTTCATTGCTGCATGAGTGTTTTTCTCTAGTTGCACCAGGTGGGGCTACTCTCTACTGTGCACAGGCTACTCATTGCGATGGCTTCTCTTGTTGCAGAGCACAGGCTCTAGGGCACACAGACTTCAGTAGTTGTGATGCACGGGCTTAGTTGCTCCTTGGCATGTGGGATCTTCCCAGACCAGGGATCAAACCCGTGTCTCCTGCATTGCAAGACAGATTCTTAACCGTTGGACCACCAGGGAAGTCCCCTGATGGCCTTTTTGTTTTTCGTGATAGTGACATTGATTTTGATGAGGAAAGGTGAAAAGAGTATGTGCAAGGGCCCTGGGGCAGCAACTAGCCAGCGCCCCATCAGCTGTTCGTCTCTCACTCCCACCTTAGCTCATGCACCTTTCAGGGTTTTGTTCGTTAAGTCTGTCTTAAGCTGCCTCTGGGTTGAGCACTGGGGATGCAGTGCAGACTTGGGCCCTCTCCGGATTCATTGAGAAAGGGCTCCGTGGAGGAAGAGAAGGAGCCATGTGCCCATAGGCTCAGGGCTGTACTTTGGGGCCAGCGTGAGTCCTGGCTCCAGAATTGACTTGCTTCTGGGACCAGGAACTCCGTATCTGTGCTTCTTCATTTGGAAATGAACCCTGATAAGGCCAACCTGATTCTGCACACTCAAACCTGTACACACTGAGCTGCTCCATTTGGGAGACCCTGAGGGTGACACTGGCCCTGCCCTCCCAGCACCCAGGCTACCAGAGCAGTCGACATGTGACTGCATGAGCGCCCTGAATCCTCTTAGCAGCCTATGGGGCTGATTTCACACCCCTAGCTCTTGGCTGGGGAAGCTTAAGACCGTTCCTTCCCCAGGGCCTTTGCACACTTTTCTACTGTTGCTTCTCACCAGCCTGACTCTGCTCAGGCCTCTCTTCTCTCCCCTACTTGCCCTTTCAGGACCACCGCCCTCCACACCAATAGAATGGCAGGGGATTCACCGTTACCAGTGGGGTGGGAGGGGGTCATGATTGCCCCCGGAGTATCAGCTGTGCTGTCCTCGCCTGATCAGTTTTTCCTCCTGGATTGGAACATGCACTGATGGAATAGACTGTGATGCAGAAGTTTATACATTTGAGAGGTGCCAGAGCCCCCCCCCCCCGCCCCCCCTCCGGTGGTACCTTCTGGGTCAGGATTGGGGTGGGCTCCTCGAGCAGGGTCTTATTAGGCAGTTCCTTAAATTCACATTTCTTTCTCCACCCACCCCCTAAAGCCCTTTAGATGTTTGCAGTGTGATTTCATACACTTTATTTTTAAATATTCACTTTGGTAAGTAGTACATACACCAGGTTCAAAATTTAGAAAGGACTGTGCCCACTCCAGTATTCTTGCCTGGAGAATTCCCATGGACAGAGGAGTCTGGCGGGCTACAGTCACATAGAGCTGGACACGACTTAGCGACTAAACAACAAAATAGAGACTGTACATGGCAAGTCTCATCCTCAGTTCTGCACAGGGGACATTAGTCTTAAAATTTCTTTGTTCATTAAACAGCGTCAGATGCACATACCAAGCAGTTGACCCGTTTTTAAAGTGTGCTGGTTCAGAGCTTTTCGGTACCTTCATAGTTGTGCATATGTCACCACAATCACTGGACGTTTCTTGCGAGGACAACAAGAAACCCCGTTCCTGTTTGCTTACGCTTCCCCAGTCCTCAGCCCCTACCCTCACCCACTGCCCAGCCCCAGGCAACCACAACTCTGCTTTCTGTCCCTATGGATTTGCCCATTCTGGACATTTCGTATTTGTGGTGTATGAAATACGTATAACGCGTGGTCTTCTTGTCTGGCTTCCTGCATTTAGCATATTTTGGGGTATCCTAGTTGTAGCGTGTATCAGTTGTTTGCTCCTTTTTATGACTGAGCAGTGTTCCATTGTGGGTGGATCACATTTTGTTTATCTATTTGCCTTTGAGGTTATTGGCTCCACCTTTTGCCTGTTGTGAACAGTGCTGCTCTAAACATTCACATGGGACTTCCCAGGCTCTTTACTTAGCAGTGAAGAACCCACCTGCCAATGCAGGAGACATGGGTTTGATCCCTGGATCAGGAAGATCCCCTGGAGAAGGAAATGGCAACCCACTCCAGTGTTCTTGCCTGGGAAACCCCCTGGATAAAGGAGCCTGGCGGGCTGCAGTCCATGGGGAAGCAAAAGAGTCAGAAGTGACTGAGTGACTAAACAACAACAAACATTCTCTGCCTTAACTGCTGGTGGATGTTATGTTTTCACTTCTCAAGTACACTTCCCAGAGGTGGGATTGCTGTGTCATCCGGTAACTTCAGCTTTAACCATTTGAAGAGCGGTTTTCTACAGCAACTGCATGACTTCACATTCCCAGCAGCAATGTAGGAGGGTCCCGAGTCATTTCTCATCTTCCCTGAGAGTATTTATCTTTTTTATGCTAGCCAGCCTGTGTGTTATTTGCTCAGTTGTGACTGAGTCTTTGCAACCCCATGGACTGTAGCCCACCAGGCTCCTCTGTCCTTGGATTCTCTAGCCAGCCTGGTGGGTGTGAAATGGTGTCTCACGGTGGTTTGGATTTGCATTGCCCTGGTGACTGTTAATGTTCTCGTGCAGTTTCAGGGTTTCTTGAGTGGTCATTCAGTCATTCAACAAATGGTGGTTCTGGGTCACGTGCTCAGCCCTGCAAAGGCAGTGTGAAAAATCAGATGACTCTGCCTTCTTGGTGTTTGTATGCCAGTTACCTGTGTGTGTAGTCCTAGTGCTGGTTAGTGCTCATGGGGTGCTCGCCGTGTTATCTCATTTAATGCTGAAGCACAGATGCGTAAGAATGCCTTTGCCCTCCTTTGTTTGTTTTTTAACACTTATTTGCCTGCACCAGGTCTTAGTTGGGGCATGCAGAATCTTTATTATTAATAATTTTTATTGTAGTAGCATGCAGGATCTTTAGTTGAGGTATGGGGACTCTTAGTTGTGGCATGTCGGATCTAGTTCCCTGACTAGGGGGTCGAAACTGGGTCCCCTGCATTGGGAATATGGAGTCCTAGCCACTGGACCACCCAGGGAGTCCCTGCCCTTCTTTGTGCAGAAAGAAGCCCAGCATGGGCCACCCCAACTTAGCTGACTGGACAGCCTGTCACAAAGGCCAGGCCATGCTGGGACAGGAGTGGGCGGCCCCTGTGATTCTTACAGTCCTGGCAGATTCCACCACGTGGCTGCTGTCCACACTCCTGCCTGTATCCCGGCATCGGGCTGGGTCCACCACCTGACCCCGCCCCCCATCTCTCCCTGTCGCCCGCGCAGCTGCTGCCGCCATGGCCCAGACCCTGCAGATGGAGATCCCGAACTTTGGCAACAGCATCCTGGAGTGCCTCAACGAGCAGCGGCTGCAGGGCCTGTACTGTGACGTCTCGGTAGTGGTCAAGGGCCACGCCTTCAAGGCCCACAGGGCCGTGCTGGCCGCCAGCAGCTCCTACTTCCGGGACCTGTTCAACAGCAGCCGGAGCGCCGTGGTGGAGCTGCCGGCAGCCGTGCAGCCCCAGTCCTTCCAGCAGATCCTCAGCTTCTGCTACACGGGCCGCCTGAGCATGAACATGGGTGACCAGTTCCTGCTCATGTACACGGCCGGCTTTCTGCAGATCCAGGAGATCATGGAGAAGGGGACCGAATTCTTCCTCAAGGTGAGCTCCCCCAGCTGCGACTCCCAGGGCCTGCACTCTGAGGAAGCCCCCTCGTCCGAGCCCCAGAGCCCCGTGGCGCAGACGTCAAGCTGGCCGGCCTGTGGCACTCCGCTGCCCCTGGTGTCGCGCGTCAAGACGGAGCAGCAGGAGTCGGACTCTGTGCAGTGCACGCCCGTGGCCAAGCGGCTGTGGGACAGCGGCCAGAAGGAGGCTGGGGGCGGCGGCGGGAGCAACGGCAGCCGCAAAATGGCCAAGTTCTCCACGCCAGACCTGGCTGTCAACCGGCCGGCCCAGCAGGCCCCCGTGGTGGCGGCGGCACAGCCCACCGGGGTGGCGGCGGGGGCGGGGGCCGGTCCGCCGACTGGGGGTGCAGCGGCGGCGGCGGCAGCAGCAGGCGGTGTGGTGAGTGGGCCCAGCACATCAGAGCGGACCAGCCCCGGCACCTCAAGCGCCTACACCAGCGACAGCCCCGGCTCCTACCACAACGAGGAGGACGAGGAGGAGGACGCGGGCGAGGAGGGCACGGACGAGCAGTACCGGCAGATCTGCAACATGTACACCATGTACAGCATGATGAACGTCGGCCAGACTGGTGAGGTGCCCCCGCAGCCCCCAGCCTGGCCCCACTGCCCTCCCCACCACTTCCACCCCCGACCCCAGCACACCTCTCTCCCCCCCGCACAGCTGAGAAGGTGGAGGCCCTCCCTGAGCAGGTGGCCCCCGAGTCTCGGAATCGCATCCGAGTGCGGCAGGACCTCGCATCTCTCCCCGCCGAGCTCATCAACCAGATTGGCAACCGCTGCCACCCCAAGCTCTACGACGAGGGTGACCCCTCAGAGAAGCTGGAGCTGGTGACAGGTGGGCTGGCCTTACTCCTCCCTGAGCTCCCCCTGCCCCCTCATTTGGGTTGGGTCCTGGGGCCCCTGATGCCCCTTCATAATGATACAAATCAAAGGCTGGCCTGTAGGTTTCCACCCCAGAGGCGGGTATAAGCATTGGCTGGCATTTTCAGCCACATTGGCATAGATCAGTGGTTTCGTGGGGGTGGTTCCAGGGTTGACCAACACAGCGGTTAAGAATTTGGCCCCAGGACTCAAGGTGCCAGGGTTCCATGCTCTCTGCCTGTTCTTCTCTGACACTGGTGGCTGGGTGGGCACCTGGGTGCCCCGTGGATGGTGGTGCCACAGTCTCTCTCCTTTCCTGAGTGTCGAGAAGGCAGCTCTGGGTTGAGTTATCAAGGGGGGTCTTGGTCGGCCCTAGACGAGTAGGGAATGTGGCAGTTTGGGCCCTGGCTATCCTCTCGCCCCCCCCTCCCCCTCCAGGCACCAACGTGTACATCACGAGGGCGCAGCTCATGAACTGCCACGTCAGCGCGGGCACCCGGCACAAGGTCCTGCTGCGGCGCCTCCTGGCCTCCTTCTTTGACCGGTGAGGCCCCCACCAGAGCCCCCAGGGTTGGAGGGCTCACCACCAGCGGGGGCCTGACTCCCCTCCCCTGTGCCCTCACCAGGAACACGCTGGCCAACAGCTGTGGCACCGGCATCCGCTCTTCCAGTAACAACCCCAGCCGCAAACCGCTGGACAGTCGCGTACTCCACGCCGTCAAGTGTGAGTGCCTGCCATTCTGGAGTCAGGGTTGGGGGCCCAGGACAGGCGGGCAGGGGGTCCTTTTCTCTGGTGTTGGCCCTGATGGATCAGTAGGTAGGCTTTGATGTTAAGAAGGATTCTGAAGTTCAGTCTAGGCTTCTTGGGAAGAGGGCTGTGATTGGTTAGAGATTTCTTGATGGGGAGGACACTGAAGGAAAGCCACAGAGCCGACAGGAGAGGGTCTCCAACGTAGGCTGGTCGTGGAGTGATAGATCTCCCCGCAGGCCTCAGCCAGTTGTCAAGAGGGAAGTCTAGTGGAAATCCCAGTTTCTAAATTCTGGCAAATGACGCCTAGTTTTCAAGAGCACCCAGGTGTCCCGCATCAGCTCCACATAGCCCACACACATGGCCCAGCTGGGTCCAGCCTGGGCCACTGATGTAGTGTAGCATGCTGTCTGCAAGGTCTCGGGCTCCCCAAGTGGCTCAGTGGTCAAGAATCTGCCTGGCAAGCAGGAAACGCAGGTTCAATCCCTGGGTTGGGCAGAGCCCTTAGAGAAGGAAATGGCAACCCACTCCAGTATTCTTGCCTGGAGAATCCCAGGGACAGAGGAGCCTGGTGGGCTACAGTCCGTGGCGTCACAAAGAGTCAGACACGACTGAGCAGCTAAACAACAGCAGCAACAATCTGCAAGGCCTCAGTCCCCTCAGCTCTGAGGGGTGGGCAGAGGTGCCCTGAGGTGGGGAGGATGCCAGTTCCGCGGCAGCTGAGGGCCTGTTGGGAGGGGAGCTTACCCAGGGTGGCTCATTCCACCTGCAGACTACTGCCAGAACTTCGCCCCCAACTTCAAGGAGAGCGAGATGAACGCCATTGCGGCCGACATGTGCACCAACGCCCGCCGCGTTGTGCGCAAGAGCTGGATCCCCAAGGTCAAGCCGCTCATGGCCGAGGGCGACGCCTACACCACCTTCATCAGCTACACGGGCAAGATAGAGCCGGACATGATGGGTGTGGAGCACGGCTTCGAGACGGCCAGCCACGATGGCGAGGCCGGCCCCTCGGCCGAGGAGGCCCTCCAGTAACCCCCACCAGACCCTCCCGCGGGGCCGTCACACTCCCCCTCCTGTCACACCCACCCGCCATCTTGGTCACGAGCTACTACTGTCTGTCCCTCCCCAGGACCCGCGGGGGGTGCTGCATGCTCCCGGCTCCTCTGCCTCCCCTGTCCCATCCCCTGACCCCAAGCCGATCGGGGATCCGGGCTGGGAGAGGATGGCAGGTGGTGCGAGGTCTGCGTGGCCTTCTCTAGCACACACTCATGCACAGTCGGGGGGCTCTTGCTCCCCGTCTCCTAACCCCTAGTGACTCTCTCCCCACTCACCAGGCCAGGCACAGGGAGGGGCCAGCCTGGGGGAGCTTGGGAAGACCCCCTTCCCACGCCCTGGGCCACCAAGCGGGAGCATTCCTCAGGCTCCGCCCCCCCACTGCAGCCCCTCAGGACTTGCAGGGGCCCCCGGGTTCTCAGGACCCCTCCCACCACCACCTCCCAGTGCTTCCACGTTTCCAAAAGCGCCTTCCTGTTTCCCTCGTCTGTCCCTGCACCTGGGGGCTGGGGTAGGCGAGGCCATGAGGACTGCCCATTTTACAGCTGAGGAAACTGAGGCTCAGAGAAACTGACCGACCCAAGGTGGTGGGCGGTGGCAGGCCCAGCGCCCTTCTCTTCCCCTCCCTGTGCTCAGCCTCTCTTGCCATCACCAGTGCCCTGGGGCCTGAGAGGGGCAGGTCCTGAGTGAGGGGGGCCTTTGGGGGCAGACCGTGGGTCTCTGAGGACAGGAGGAGAGGTTTCCGGGGCGTGCAGAAGCGTGTGGGTGTGCATGTGTGTGTGTGTGCGCGCGTGCGTGTGTAGAAGTTTTGCTCTTAAACAAATGAAGACATAAGAGGCAGTAGGACCAGGGGTGGAACCCAGGGGAGCCGGCTAGGGGGAGGGGGCTGCTGCCTTTCCCTCCCTTCCTCACCCCTACCCCGCCCCCACGGCAGGGCTCCCAGCCCCCACCCCCTGTACATACTTTTTAAAACATTTTTTTAGCTAATGAAATACTGAAGTATAAGATTCCTTTTATTTTTCAAACCAATGGGACTGGGTCTGATGTGCCCTTTGGTCCCCGGAGCTGTGGAGCTGTGGAAGGCAGGACGGGGTGGGGGCCAGGGGGCAGGCTGAATGTGCTGCGCATGTGTGTGGAGTGTGGGTGCGCGTTTCCAAGGTGGGGCCCCCCCAAGCCCCACTCTGCCTGGGTTCCTTGGGTCCGGCCAGCTCCCACTCACCCCTCAATGCCTCCCCCATGGGGCTCCATTGCAAGGGTGTCCCAGGTTTTTGAGTTCTACATGTAAACTCAGAGGGTTCTTTTTTTTTTTTTCTAACTCTACTCCCCTTCCCCCATACACACACCCACTGGGTGTCATTTCTTTGCAATTTCACATTTTTGTCTCGAGCCCTTGTTCTCATGCCTCTGTCTTCTCCCCAGTCTGACTCGCCCATTGCTCCCAGCAGCCTCTCCCCAAAGGCAAGGGGACTACAGGAGGCGGTGGGCCCACTGGACCCTTGAAACCTGACTTGGAGGCCTGCCCCCCCAACCCCAGGAGCCCCCACCAGCCTGTGGGGCCGGGGTGGGGGGTCCTTCCTGACATCTGCTTGTTGCAGGGGTGGGGGGATCGGTCCAGCTGGGGTCCTGGGACTCTGCTTTCCTGGCCTCAGCTGGCTCAAGTGTGTAGGGGGGTCAACACCCCCAACTAAAGCACAAGCACCTTAGTCACATCTATCCTGCCCCTCCACCCCAATCCTGGTCTCAGCACCCACCCCAGCATAGATCCCAAAGCACAATATCCTGGTCACTTGGCAAGCTGCCGGGCCGACCAAGGCCGAGAGGTGGGCTGGGGCTCCAGCCAGACCCCACAAGGAAGCCGGAGTCCCCAGGCGCTCCCCTCCTTCCAGGCCTTAGTGGGGGCCAGCTCTCTGGGACTGGGGTCTTCTCCCTCCCCACCCCCTTGTCCTGGGCAGGCCTCTGTCCAGCCCCTCCTCGCCTTTATTCTTGAGCCCCTGCAGCACTGGGCTGGGTAGCAGAGCCCTCTTGTTTCAGGGACCCCAGGAGGCGCCCCCCTGGCGGTCTGGGGAGGGGTGGGGAGTGGGGCTGGGCAGGGGTGCAGGGGAGGAAACTCCTCACCAGGAGAGCCAAAGACAGGGTTGTGCCTTACCCCGGGAGCCACCCCTGCGCCCTCCCGCCCTGCTTCCTGCTCCTGGGTGGCCTGCTGCTTTTCCTTCTTGCCTTCCCTGCCCCCTCCACCCGAGCCCACCCTGCCCTGCGCTGCGCTGCATGGACCCCCAAGCCCGGGCAGCCAGAAAGGAACATGGAGAACCACCGACCAACGCAAAAAAGACTGGGGGGGCCACCTCCCTCCCCGCTGCCGGCCGCCCACTCACCCTCGCCTCTTTCACGCAGGACAGTCTGTCTGCGTGGAGTGCCAACGCCCTCCCCGCCCTGGGCCGAGCCCCTCCCCACCCCCGGGCCCGTAAGTGAGATTGCACATTAACTACTGTAAGAAGAGGAGCCGCACTGGGAAATGTGAACCGTGAGAATATCAGTGATACTGATGAGGAGAATAAACTAAACGCCTTTGTAACAGCCCTGCTGCCAGCTGCTCACTGGGGGCATGGGGTGGTGGGTCCCACCCTCCGTCCACACCCCCATACCCCAGGGTGTCACACTGACAAACGCAGTGGGGGTAGGGGGCCCTCAGGATGGCCATGCCAAACATTATGCCTTAACGTCACTTGAGTTTAGTTGCTCAGTTGTGTCCAACCCTGAAACCCCATGAACTGTAACCCTCCAGGCTCCTCCATCCAAGGCATTTACAAATTGGCACTTTCCATGGGTGCTTGCCATCTACCTCTACAAGGCAGGAATACTGGAGTGGGGTGCCATTTCCTTCTTCAGTCAGCTTGAGGGGGACCCCATTTTAGATGGGGAAACAGCTTCAGACTCAGGCAGCCAATAGGTTACCCCAGGTTGTTGCCTCACAGGTGTAAGCCCTAAATCCTGCTCTGGGGTCCCCCAGGATGCCCTCCCATGGTATTTGACACCCCCAGCCCCAGACACAAGTCCTGACCTGCATCCACACCCCTCACCCCATCCTGAACCAGTGCATTCAGAGGAACACTGGGGGACTTGCCTGGTGTCCCGAAGTGAAGACTGCTCCCAGTGCAGAGGGGCATAGGTTCTATGATCCCTGATCAAGGGGAACTAAGATCCCACATGCTGCACTGTGCAGCAAATTATATATATATATATATATATATATATATATATATAAAAGTCAGGATGGCTTTAAAGAGGATATGAATCTTCATATCCTGAGGATATGAACAGAAGAAAATTCTATCAACTGAAACAAAAGACAAAACATACCTTAGGAGCCTGTGGATTCAGAGATGTCTCAAGCAGTGAGGGAGAACTTGACTGATCTTAAGAGAATCCATCAAATCAAGATATCCATGCTGGGGACGTAGACAGAGAGGTTTCATCTCCGCCCAGCCCAGGTCCCACCACCCCATGAGGACTGGAGGGAGCCTCAGACTTCGATAGGGAAGATCACTGAGGGTGACAATTCACAGGGTCACTTGGGCATGTTTCAGTAAGGCCAGCCCCCTCTGGAGTCCTGAAGCCTCGCTTCAGCCAACAGAAAGCAGGGTTTGGGGGAGCCAACAGCGTCACCAACAAAAATCCTGAGGTGATTCTGGTCCAAAGTCACCTCAAGGAACAGAAAGCCCTGTCTGAACATGTAAGCAATCCCAGCAAGGTGGTGTCAGACCCCCAGAAGCACGTCTCTTAAGCCCAGGAAGACTGAGAACCAAGTATAGAATGGATCGAGACAACCTGAACCATAACATCAGTGGTAGTGGTTTTGCACTAAAAACAACAATAAAAAAGGGAAAAACAAATCAACTATACTTCAATAAAATACATATATTAAGAAAAATAAAAATTAAAAAAAAGAGAGGGGGACTTCCCTGTTTCCCTGGTGGTCCAGTGGTTAAGACTCTGCACTTCCACTGCAGGGGGCCTGGGTTTGATCCCTAGTCGGGGAACTAAGATCCTGCAAGCTGCTTGGCACAGCCCCCGCCCCCCCCCAAAAAAGGGAATCTGTATGTATTTGGTTCTTCTTGACAAATCAGCCTTTGGGGCTGAATGGGATGACAGACAGCCTTGTAACACATAACACATAACAATGTGTCAAAGATACAAGGTGGTTCTGATGTCAGATTACATACTGCTCAGGATGGAAACATCCAGGACATTAAGTGAATATTCACTTACAAGTTTACCCAGCTTACAGGGATCATTTCCGACTCGGGTAGGCTCTACAACAAAGTCCTTAAATCTACAAACGCCCCCTTGTAGCGGGCTTCCCAGGTAGCTCAGCAGTAAAGAATCTGCCTGCAATGCAGGAGACACAGGTTTGACCCCTGAGTCGGGAAGATCCCCTGGAGAATGAAATGGCAATGCAACCCACTCCAGTATTCTTGCCTGGGAAATCCCATGGACAGAGGAGCCTGAAGGGCTACAGTCCATGGAGTCGCAAACAGACACGACTGAGCACACGCTCACACCTTATTAGAACACTGCATCACAAAAGGATGGAAGTGACCTGGTGTACAAGAGAGCCTCGTGGTACTGAGAGGCCCCTCAGAAGTCATAGCTGAGCTCCCCAGCTAAAGGGATTCACCTACTGGCGACACAGAACAAGCAAAAGATGTTCAGGCTGAAGTTCAAAAACTCAAGGAAAAATCAGTGGTTGGATTTTTTTGATGGTAATAAAAGAAATCTGAGAAATACACCAGAATAGTCTTTTCTGCACTGAATGTCAACCGTTGAAATCCCTAACACACATGGGCACGCATGCACAGTTGGCCCCAGGGTGTGCAAGCAGGCGTCTTAGAACAGGAGTTCCCATTCAGGGGCAGCCACCAGTTCAGATCACCATATCGTATGATACAAACATATATAATAAAGGCTGGGATTTTATTTCCAAGTTGGCACATGTAGAAGGCACAGGGGCAAAGCAATGGCTTTGGGGAGTAGAGATGGGGAGGGGTGTGTCTGAGGTTCCCTTCCTCCACCACCCCCTAAGTGCACTTAAGACCAGACTGGTGGTAGGGGCTCCAGCCCGGGGCCCTGAGGGTCCTCTCTAGATGAGAGCCTTGGGACAGCTCCCCTGGCATGACCTCCCCATCCTCCCAGGGGGCAGGGCCCTGCCAGCTCCCCGCAGCTGGAGGGGCTGCCCCCTGGGGAGGACCGGAATCAGAGAGAGAAGAAGAGGACGAGGACCAGGAGAAGCACCCCCAGCAGCACCACAATGGCACACCACTGTCGGCGGTCTGGGGGCAAGAGGGTCAGAGTTCACAGAGGGGAGGCAGCACCCCTCCCCACTCTCCCACCCCAGGGGACTCACCACTGGTCATGTGGGATATTTTGGCCATCTTCCTAAGGACCCCATCCATCCGGGACTGGGTGTGGTCCATCTCCTGAGCAAAGGCGTCCAGCATACTGCCAAGACCAGGAAGGCATCAGCCCCCGGAGGCTCTGTGCACACCAGAGCAGCTGGCCATGGGCTCCTGGCCCACCCCCGGGGTCCCAGTCTCACATGCCCTGCTCGTCCAGCTCCTCCCCAACTCGGCCGGACATGTGTTTCAGAACTGAGATGCTCCCAGACACCATTTCCAGCTGTTGATCCTGCTGGTCCAGGATCAGCTGCAGGGTAGAAGGGTGGGAACCGAGGTTGGCAAGGAGCCCTGAGCTGTCCGCAGTCTCCTCCAGCCTGGGGCTGCCAGCTGCCTGCACGCACCTGCTGTGTGGCCTGCTGCTCTTCAATGTAGCGAGAGGTGGTCGAGACCACACTGGCATCCAGCAAGTCACTGGAGGACTTCAGGATGGCCGGCTTGCCTGTCAGCATCTGTAGGGACCCATACAGCAGGCTCAAGGAGGGTCGCCCACTCCCGGCAGAGACTGACAAGGTTTGTGGCAAATCTAGATGGTGCCTACTCAGGAAGGCAGTCTCAGGAGTAGAATGGCCTGGGTCCTCAGGGCCATTATTAACTAGCAAGGTGACCCCAAGGCCATACCACTTGACTTTCCTGTGCCTCAGTTTCCTCATCTGTAAAATGGGGAGGGCTATAAACCCTGTTTTCTGAGGATGGAACAAGGATTTAATAAATTAATCCTGGCATGTTTATAAACCTATAAACACAGGTATTTAAGAATCTGAACTTAAGGGACTTCCCTGGTGGTCCAGTGGTTAAGAATCTGCCTTCCAATGTGGGGGGCATGGGTTCCATCCCTGGTTGGAGAACTAAAATCCCACATGTCAGAGCTTCCTTGATGGCTCAGTGGTAGAGAATCCGCCTGCCAATGCAGGAGACATGAGTTCAATCTCTGGTCTGGGAAGATTCCCACATGCCACGGAGCAAGCAAGCCTATGTGCCACAACTACTGGGCCTGTGCTCTAGAGCCCTTGAACCTCGACTACTGAGCCCACATGTTGCAACTACTGAAGCCCTCAAGGTCTGGGCCCATCACAACCAGAGAGGAGTCACTGCAACTAGAGAAAAGCCTGTGCAGTGACAAAGACACAGCACAGTCAAAAACTAATTAATTAAAAAAGTATCCCACATGCAGTGGGGGAACTAAGACCTGATGCAGCCAAATAAATAAATACAAAGGATTTGAACATTAATCCCCAAAACAGCACACCTGGAAGGCACGTGGATCCTGCCATAGGACCCCAAGCTGCTGCAGGCTTCAGCCCCCCACCCTTCCAGACCCCATGTAGGTGTATTGAGTGAGGCTGCTGTTACACAACATGCAAAGAATGAACATCAACACAGAGGCAGCAGAGAGAATGCGCAGAAAAGGCAGGAGTGGGTACACACACAGGGCAACTACACCCACAAAAGGGAAATAGTGGATCTACCCAAGGCCGACAGGGATCCACTCAGGGGCCAAGTTCAGAGAGGTCAAGTGCCTACACAGATTAAAAAAAAAAAAAAAAGCACAGGGGCTTTCCTGGTGGTCCAGTGGTTAAGGCTCCAAGCTCCCAATGCAGGGGCCACAAGCACAAGGGTTCGACCCCTGGTTGGGCAAACTAAGATCCCAGGTGCTGCTGGGCACAGCCCAAAAAAAGGAGAAAAAAAAAAGGTAAACACATGTCCTGGAAACAATAACAGAGAGCAAGAAAAGGAGACAGGCTGCCACACACACAGAAAACCTGTAGAGTATAGACCCACAGGAGATGGTAGAAGGGATTACACACACAGAGAGAAATCAGTTGGGCTCATCCAGAAAGAGCAGGCAGGTAGAGAGCATGGACACAACTGTGCATGAAGATGAGGACCCAAGCAGAGGGACAGACGCACGGGTCCCCAGGAGACAGGCGAATGCACAGAGGGGCCAGGCGTGCACTCAGAGGACCACACTGAGACACGGGGGGTGAGGGCACTGGGTTGGAATGCCTTACCTCCCTGTTATTCCTCTCCATGAAGGCTATGGCTGCCGGGCTGACCATATGGTCCTTCATTTCCTACAGATAAGGACAGCATCAGAGAGTGAAAGACGCCCTAACCTTCCTCACCCCATCGGAAACTCTCTTCACCTGCACGGATTCCCGCATCCTTTGCACAAACACCTTTCTCTCCTGCAGGTCTCCGGCTGGAAGCTTGAACTTGCCGGGGTTGGCTTCCACTATGCGTATGCGGCGAGTCGAGTCAAGGCCAGAGCCCAACAGAACGTGCGCCCTGCTACGCCTCAAAGTCCTCAACACCTCTTAGGTGTGCAGCCTCCCCCAAATGTTGGCTCTCAGCGCCCCCTGCCCCTGCAATGGACTCTCCCCATGCCACCCCCCTTTTCCCCGCCCCCCCCCCCCCCAGGATATCAATGGTTTCCTCCAGGTCTTCGAGGTCCCACTCGATGCTGCGCAGGCCATTCCGCAGCTCGTTGGTCGTCCAGTCCAGCTCCTCGCGTCCGACCACCGCGCTCTCCTGCAGGAGCTCGCACCACCGTTGGTACAGCCCGCGGGCCGTGTTCACCGCCTTCTGCACCTCGCTGCGGGCAGGGGCACAGCGGGCGCGGCTGGCGGGGGCGGGGAGCAGGCGGTCCTTCCGCCCACCATTACGCCCCCAAACAGGTTGGGAGCTCAGGAGACCCTTATATCCCCCTGCGGACCCCTCCCACATGGCCACGGGGCGATCCCGACGGCGGTGCCCAGAATGCCTGACATGCACCGGCTGGCACGCGGGCACTGGTTGGCAAGGGGACACAATACCCCGTGTCCTCCCGCATCGCTGTCACTCACCCTCGGACTACAAAAAATGGATCTTCGAGAGACATATCACGCCCCCCACCCGCCCGAGGCCGAATCCCCTCCCTTCTCGGCCTCAGAAGCTAATTCCCTCCAAGAGGTGCGGGACGCACCGTCACCCCGCCCCCCCGTCACGTGACCCATGCCACCACCGAGAGCCGGGCCGCCAGGGGAGAAAGAGTGGCCCTCGGCCCGAAGTGCGGAAACATCCGCTCTCTCTTCAGTCATCTTGGTTGTGGGCAGAGACGATTTCCTGTCTGCACGGACCGCCCCTTCGCTCCCGGTCCCCAGCAGTGTCCTAGTTCTATCTAACTGGGTTCGACTCAAGAGCTCCGAATCCATCGGTTCGAGACCCAGCCCCTCGGATTGTTGCTGCGCAACCTCAGTTTTCCCTTCCGAGCAATGTACATAATGTCTCCTTCAAAACAGGCGAGATTATGGCTGGGGAAGGGGCTCATTAATTTGTGGGCCATCGTTATGGACTCCTTGAGCCTGCACCCAGATCCTGTCCTAGGAGATGCGAGATGGTCCCAGGCCAGGGTCGGAGTGGCAGGTTTGGGGGCAGGTGAAGTGCGGGCATTCTATGTGAGGTTCTGGGGGAGACTTCCCCTCCTCTTTTTTCCTGCGGAGGAGGGAAGCCTCGAGGTCGCCCTGGAGCGGGTTGGCCCTGAGTAGGGGCCCTAGAGAAGCTTCAGGGGATGCGGGTGGGGGTCGGGGTGGTGAGGTCTTTCTGGGTGCGACCCTTGGGGTCGCCGGAATGGGTGTGGTGGTGGCTCTGAGAATGGTCTGCGGGGAAGTCCTCTGCGTGTGAGGCGGGACCGGGAAGGTCTGGAGAGGGACTCATAGGATTGCCACCTATGTGACAGAGCCCTTCTGTGTGGCGTCGCCGGGAAAATCAGTTTTTTATAGGAGGGAAGCAGCTGTCCCCTGTGTAGGGTCCGGATTTCTGGAGCGGGACGTCTGAAGAAGTCCTTGGAGGGTTGCCTCTGTTGTGCGTCAGAGAGAGCTTCTGAGCTGGAGATGTCGTTGTGACGTTTCGTGGAGGGAAGGGACAAGAAATGGGGGCGTCCTCAGCAGGTTGCCATAATATGTGGAAGGATCGCTGAATGGAGACAGTTTGGGGAGAAGTCTTCTAGAGGAGAGAATACTTGCTGAGTTTCCCTGTGCCGGGGTTGGGTGTGGAGGATATGAGCATGCTCCAAAGGTGCAGAAGATCAGTGTTTGGTGGAGGTGCAGAAATACATGAATGGGGGTCTGGGAGAGTTTTCATGGGAGGGGTGGCGAGGACAGGAATGTAGTGATCCTTAGGTCCTTAGGGAGTAGCTGCTTGTGTTGGCAAGGTCTTTGTGTAGGTCTCTGGGAGGTGGCTTCAATGCGAGCCCGCCGGCAGGGGGCTTTCCCGGAAAGCTGTCACACCTTTCTGGCCTCCGAAGGGAAGGAAGCGAAACTTTCTTCTTACTCTCCGCCGACCCCGCTGGACGCGGCTCCGGAAGCCGGGGGCTCCAGCCAGCTCGAGCTGCCGGTAGAGGGAGAGCGGGCGGCGGGGGTGGGTGTGGCGGGTGGGTGGCGGGGTGCGGGGCGTGCAGGGAGGCTAAGGCACCACCCCCGCTCATCCGGAAGAGGCCGGCTAAAGTCTTGTACTGCGATCCGGCCCTTGTCCTTATTAGGGCATCCGGAAGCGGCTGGAGCTGGCCCTACGTCACTACTTCCAAATTTAGTTGTGGAAGTACGGCTGATAGAGTGGCGGGAAGGTTCGCGCACCGGTGTGGAGGGGGCGGGGGAGCTTGCCCTTAAAGGGCCCACACCACGAATGAAGAGAGCTGTTCGAACAATTCCGCGGTTTTTGAGCAACTGGAAATAGTATTTCTTGGAATGTTAGTGCGTAGCAGAAGGTGGGGCCGATGTGTTCTGTCTGCTGTATCTCTGCGTTGCTGAGTTTCCAAGTCCTAATCCAACTCCGCCTCCCCGGGAGCAGAGGCGGAGCTCGGCTGCGTCGTGTGGGGGGCCACAGCCACGTGTTCACTCGGCCTGTGTTGCTGCCGGGTCCTCCGCCTTAGGGCATGGACGCCCACGGTGGATTTCGTGCCGAGGGAAACTGAGGGGGATGTTCGATGCGGAACACAGAGACTGTAGCTTGGGCTGCGCTCCTGTCTGCAGATCCACCTCCCTTGGAGTGGCAACTTTGCCCTAGAGCCAGACAGTGTGTCCCGCCTTCTTACCGCCTCCAAACAAGGGGAGTGAGGAGGGTGGGCGGAGGCTGGCAAGACAGGAATGCTGGAGACTCCACTGGTCCCCTTTCACCGCAGTGGCTCAAGTATTCGTTTAGCAAATATTGGACGAGTCACTGTCCCTGGATGTCCCCGCCTAAAGAAATAAGATACAACTACCCTCCACGGATGGAAGTGAGAGATCAATGAGATGTTTATGATAGGAAAGCCTTTAGCGCCTGGCACTTAGCAAGTGCATAATGTTAGCACCATTATTGATTTAAAAAAACCAAAACAGACATTAATTAGGCTCCTGGTAGATGGTAGATACAGTTTCCACCGGGGATCTACCGTTTGGAACTCAAGTTTTCTCGGGTGCGAAGGGAAACGTGCAGCCTACGACCCGCTGGGGTCTCCAGACACAACCGGTGGGTGGGCCCTGAGCACCACCCACGGCCCCCCTCCACCGGGCCTGCGCGCGGGTTCAGTGAGGGGCCCTGAGAAAGCAGACCACCCCGAGAGTTCAGTTTGGATTGGGGGACGCTTCTCTTCACAGGAGTTCGGGTCCCTTTTCTTCTCTCAGTAAATTCCACTCTGTCGCTTTAAGGAGTCTCTCGCCCAGGCGTCGCGGAAAGCCCGGATGCGACTCTCTGATTGGGCGGGGCGTCTCGGTGACTTCACTCCTGGTACAAAAGGGCCCGGGTGGCGGGCGCCCGGGCAGAGCGTCCTGGCAGTGTCTCCGCGTGGCTTGTCCTGCTGAGGGTTGCGTGAAGGAGCGCGTTGTCCGAAGTGCACCTGCCACCTGCCGTGCCCAGCCGGGAGTCTCTGCCGCCCTTGCCGTCCAGCAGCTATGGAAGTGCAGAAGGAGGCGCAACGGATCATGACCCTGTCGGTGTGGAAGATGTACCATTCACGCATGCAGCGCGGTGGCTTGCGGCTGCACCGGAGCCTGCAGCTGTCGCTGGTCATGCGCAGCGCCCGGGAGCTCTACCTCTCAGCCAAGGTGGAAGCCCAGGAACCCGAGGTGCCCTTGCCGCCCGTCCGCTCCCCTGACCCTCGCCTGCACCCGCCTCGGGAAGCCGCAGCCAAGGCAGCGACCGGCAACAGTGAGCAGCCCTCTCCGGAACCCATGGACACGCAGGAGGCACCGAGAGCCGAGGAGACCCCTCCCCGCTGTGTCCAGCGCCCCGCCAAAATCAGCCGCAAGCGGCGGAGCAGCAGCCTTAGCGATGGTGCGGACGCCGCTCTGGTTCCGAGCAAGAAAGCCCGCTTAGAAGAAGAGAAGGAGGAGGAAGGGGCCTCTTCGGAGGTCCTTGATCGCCTGCAACCCCCTCCGGCGCAAGCGGAGGGCGCCTTCCCCAACTTGGCGCGCGTCCTGCAGAGGCGCTTCTCCGGTCTCCTGAACTGCAGTCCTGCTGCCAGCTCTCCGACGGCGTCCCCGGCGTGCGAGGCGAAGCCAGCTTGCCGCCCGGCGGACAACATGCTCAACGTGCTGGTGCGGGCCGTGGTGGCCTTCTGAGGGTTCCTGAGCGGCTATACCGGAGCCCAGATCGCGGGCCGACCCGTCGGCCAGAGTACGCAGACCCGAAGCGAGGCCCACCCCCGGGGGAGCGCTCGCGGAAGCCGTGGAGAGGAGCCGTCTCCCGGGCTGCCCAGAGGCCCCGAGAGGGACTCTGCCGCCGGGGAACCGTCGCTACCTGTGTGCAGCGGCGACGCCGAGGAGCCTGAGCCGGGGGCGCGGGCGCCTTCCCCCCCAGACCTGCTGCTCCCATCGGTGCTGTTTTAACGGACTGGGAGGTGAACCTCACCGACTCCTTCTGGAACTGGGAGAAGGGCTTGGTTCTTGAAACTCCTCAGGGTCGGACTTTTTTTTTTTTTTTTAAACTGGGGGCTATGCTGCCCTTTCAATAAGGTTTTTCAATCGTTGGTGTTTGCGTTTCCAACTTAAGAGAATTCCAGGCACTCCCCTTCCCCCTCCAGTGACATACTTGTGCAAGCGGTCATCGTTGCGTCATGGGGCAGACGTGGGGAGCTTCCTGCTGCCGTGCGTGGGTGGGGGCCGGGAGGAGGACCTGGGGTGTGGACCGCCCTGGGGAATGGGAGGAGGGCGGCCTGAGTCACTGCGCCTTGCTGCGGGTTATTGCCCGAAGCCCCTACGCCTCCGGTGGTAGAGGGCCGATCTAATTTCATTTAAAAATTTTTTCTCATGTGGTGCGTTAGAGGTGGGGATGTTCACCGTCTCAAGCTTGACCCTCAGACCCACAGAAACGATCAACCCGGACGTTCCTGGTCGGAATCACAAAAATGGGGGGAGCAATGTAAGGCTGAGCTGGGATCAGTGGCTGGCGAGACTGGCCAGTATGGGGGAGGCGGGAGATTCTCGCCAGGGCGTTTTGGGGTTCTGTTTGCCTTTACTGGTGGATTCTGGTAACTCCCTCTATCTGGACGTTTTGCTAGAATCGCCAGATAGGAAAATAAAGACCAATTGTATACAAAGTCTGTGCAGCCCGTCTGGTTTTCTTCCCTGGTGGGGGAGGGGCAGGGTTAAAGGGTCAAGAGCTGGCGGCGGCTTGCTGGGGCCCCAGAAACCGGTCTGACCGCTACCACGTGGGCAGAGTGGGCGGGAAGGGGCCGACCCCTTTTTGCCAGAGCACTTTCGTACTGGGCTCCTGGTGCTCCGATCTTTCCTTAAACGTCGCACGTTTGGCGGGATCTTGGACACACACCCCCTCCCTACACCTCTGGGTGAGAAGGCTTTCCGAGTTCAGATGTTTGGGGGATACTGCTGGGAACAGTGCCCCTAGCCGACTTGGGTATCGGGCCTCCTTTGGAGAATGGAAGGATAGCTACCCTCCCCCCACTTGATTAACTGAATCGGCAGGGTTCCCAGGATTGGGGTGGGGCTGGACAGGTGAGCTTTGGAGCGCCCTTTACGCCCAGTTCCAGTCTCAAGCAGTTTAACTGTGTGGCTCAGGCAAGGACCCGAGCTTCCAGCCTCAGTTTCCTCATACGCGAAATGGGCCCCAGCAACTTCCCTTCGAGACTGTTGGTTTAGAAATACCCGCGGGAGCACTCGTTGGCTTTGGCCCCACCCCGTCCCTAGATTCGCCACCTCCAGAGAAAACCCTGACAATTTCCCCAACGCCAGTTCGGGAGAGTGACAGTCGGGGTTGCCCCAGGGGGTGGGCGTGGGGGCTGTGGGGAGGACAAAGGAGCCGCAGGTGCGGGGAGTGAGGGCGGCGGGAGGCGCTGGGAAAGCTCCCGCCCCGCCTCCAGACGGCCGGCCCCGCCACTGCGGGCTTCCCGAGACCCGGGGGACCTGACCCCGAGGCCGGAGGGGAGGAGGAGGAGGGCGCGGTGGAGGGGCGGCCCCGCCCCAGAACGCCCGCCCCTGGCTCCCCTCCAGGCTCGTTCACCCACCGCACCCCCGCCTCCCTGTGTCCCTCAGCCTCCTCCCTCCTAACCCCACCTCCCACCCCTCACCTCAAGGGAACCTCGCCTCCTCCGCAGCCTTCCCCCCCGGGAAATATGAGACTTCAGTTGCCGCCCTCTCGGGGGATCGACCCACAACTCCCCAAAGGGATGTAGTGGGGGGACTGGAACCCCACACTACTGGCGGTAGCTCAGTGCGTCCGCGTGGGAGCAACTCCCTCGCAAACCTGGCCCGGCCCGGGAAGTCCCCGGCGACTGGGGAGGGGGCATCACCGCGCATCCTGTCTCAGGAACCGCCTGGCGCTTCCTTCCGCGGGAAGCTGCTAGGCCGACCCCCGCCCCTGCCCGGGCC
Source organism: Bos indicus (assembly GCF_029378745.1). Classification (NCBI taxonomy): domain Eukaryota; kingdom Metazoa; phylum Chordata; class Mammalia; order Artiodactyla; family Bovidae; genus Bos; species Bos indicus. Next base: position 12,174,992 of record NC_091766.1, on the reverse strand, counting down.
GCCTGGGGGTTTCCGGCGCCCGGTCGCGGGGGCTGAGGGCTGGAGACGCTGCCGTGGGAGATAGGACGAATACCCCCCTACACACATACATACCCTTAATACGTTCCCCTCCCTAAGACCCCATTTCACCCATTTGTTGTTTAGACTAAGTCGTGTCTTTTCGACCCCATGGACTGTAACCCGCCAGGCTCCTCTGTCCATGGGATTTCCCAGGCAAGGATACTGGAGTGGATTGCCATTTCCTCCTCCAAGGGGTCTTCCCCCACCCAGGGATCTGCTGGAACCTAGGTCTCTTGCTTGGCAGGACGATTCGTCACCACTGAACCATCTGGAAAGCCCCCTTTCACCATAAGAATTGTTGTTGTGTCCGATTCCTTGCGACCCCAAGGACTGCAGCCGGCCAGGCCTCCCTGTAAGGAATGTGTATTTATGCCCCATAAGAATAGACAAAGTTGAAAATTTTGTCACAACAATCGACTTTGGTGTCCACGCCATTACATGGCCTTGGGTTATTGGGACAAACCCTCTGGGCAGTGATCGACTGGACCACAGCTGTGAAAATTGAAAGTATCACCGGTCTTATGACCAGCGGATACCCCAGGGAACCTCAGACCTGCAGAAAGAGGCTCAAGAAGAGTATTCACTACAGTGTTGTCCAAAGTGGGCACAAATTGAAAAAACAACCTACGTGCTCATCCGACTGGACTGCTCTGGTAGAATGTGGACTGTCCACCACTCCCTCCCTAAAGGATGAAAGGCCTCAGCCTGAGAGATCTCCTGGGGAGTGAGGGGTGGGGTGGAGATAACTCAGAACCAACATGCTGAGTGACAGAGCCCAGGTGTGGAAGTTGCCGGATGAGGACAGATTCCAGGGCCAGATGACCAGTTGTACTTGCTGTGCAGCTTTGGGCAAGTCACTTAATCTCTCTGGGCCTCAGTTTCCCTGACTTTATTATGGACAATAATAGTCCCTATCTCTTGGGTTTATTCTGACAGTTAAGTGAGATAATATACTTAAAGTGCTTAGTAAAGTGCCTGACATGCAAGGTATGCCACTTTATGATTTATTATTGTTAGAGGCTAATAATTATTATTATTATTGTTTATTGTTAGTACTTTATTATTGTTAGAGGCTGGAATGGCAACAGTTCATTTCAAAGCACATACAAGGGGACTTCCCTGGTGGTCCCGTGATTGAGAGTCTGTCTTCCAATGCAGGAGACGTGGGTTCAATTGCTGGCCGGAGAACCAGGATCCCACGTGCCTCAGACTAACTGAGCTTGCGCTCTTCAACTAGACAAAAGCCTGCGTTCCGCAACTAAGACCCATTGCAGTCATAAATAAATAAAAATTTAAAATAAAAGCACATTAAAGGACTTCCTTGATGGTTCAGTGGTTAAGAATCTGCCTTGCAATGCAGAGGACATGGGTTCCATCCCTTGTTGGGGAACTAAGATCCCACATGCCACAGAGCAACTAAGCCCAAAAGCCACAACTAGAGAGTCCCTGTGCCACAACGAAAGATCACACATGAAGCAGTGAGGATCCGGCATGCCACAGCTAAGACCTGACACAGCCAAATAAATACATAAAATAAATTTTAAAAATAAATAAAAGCACATATGACATATACTACTGTATATAAAATAGAGAAACAAGGACCCACTGTATAGCACAGGAAACTATAATATCTGTAATAACCTATAATGGAAAATAATCTGAAAAATAGTATTTATCTGTATATCTGCATTATTTTGCTGTACACCTGAACTAACGTAACATGGTAAATCAATTATGCTTCAATAAAAAGTTTGTTTTGAAAAAAAAAAGCACGTGCAGCAATACAAGTATGATGTATGGGAGAGTGGGTACAGACGCTGTGCTAAGCCCAGGGAGCTGGAGGAATGGCTCCCTCTGCCAATGTGAATAAGAACTCCCCTCCCAGCTCCAGAGTTTGTTCTAATCCTAATGGTCTGACAGGGTTAATTCTTTCTTCCTCCTAAGCCCCACATTCACACTCCTGGTTTACTCCCCACCTCACCAACAGTTCCCACCTCAGGCCCTGCACTGGTCTCTATTTATAGTCAACCTTAGATAGACTCCTTCAGTCTTTTTTCTTGTTAAAAAATATTCATTTGGTTGTGCTGGGTCTTAATTGTGGTATGCGGGATCTTTCAGTTGTGGCATGTGGGATCTAGGTTCCCTGACCTGGGCAGAACCCTGGCCCCCGGCACTGGAAGCTGGACTCTTAGCCACTGAACCACCAGGGAAGCCTCAGCCTCATTCAGTCTTCAGGCCCTAACTGCCAACTCTGTGTGTGTGTGTGTCTGCGTGTGCGTGTGCATATGTCTGTGTGTGTGTGTGTGTGTGTTAGTCGCTCAGTCGTGTTTGACTCTGCAATCCCATGGACTGTAGCCCACCAGGCTCCTCTGTCCAGGGAATTGTCCAGACAAGAATACTGGAGCCTGACCCATCTAGGGGTTGAACCTGGGTCTCCTACATTGCAGGCGTATTGTTTACCGTCTGAGCCACCAGGGAAGCCCACCTCTATACTGAATCCCATATGTCACTCTCCTTCTTGGACTTCCCCTCCCAGCCTCCAGACTTGTCTGGCCAAACCCTCTCTCTCTGTCTCCCCTTGAGGGCCTAAGGTATTCCAAACCTAGCAGGAACTAAAGAAGATTCTTGCTGCTTACTGCCAGCAGTTCAACTGAGGTGGAATCTTTCTTGACTTCCTTTTTCTCCTTCTTCAGGTGCTGTCAACTAGACTTCCCATCCCACTCCAAGTTTTTCCCAACCCCATGGCTCCCACCCTTCTTGAGCTGGGATCCCACCTCTCACTTGGGATCGGGCAGTTGCTTCCACCCTGCCCTTGACCCCCACAATCTGTTTTATGCAGCAGCTGCACTGACCTTATAAAATGCAAACTGGATCATATGACTCCCCCAGCTTTCCTCTGCTTCAAGTACTCTGACATCCTTTCTGCTTGGAGAACAGGACAGGTGTATTCCAGCCCCAGGGCCTTTGCACTTGCTGTTCCTTATTCCTACAATGCTCTTCTCCCAGATATGCACAAGTCCATCCTCACTTTCTTTAGGTTTCTGCTGGAATGTCACCTCCCTGGGGAAGCCTCCTTTGGCTACTTGATCCAAAATAACAATAACACCCCACTGTGCTACTCTGCTCCTGTATCCCGCTGCTCAGCCTTCCTTAAAGCACTGCTCATCTACTGATGTTTATGTTGGGGTTAGCATCCGTGCCCCCATTCAAATGTCAGTTCCACAAATGCCTAGTCCAGGCCTGAATGAGTGAATATGGTTGTCTGGGGTGCTAAGGGCTTAATACTTTTTATCCCATTACTCACTGGCTTCCCATGGCCCTTATAATTGAATTTCCCAAATTTCAGGGTCAGGGTTTTTGTCACATCTGCTTAACAAATGTATCGTTATTTAAGTAATATGTATTTTTCTAACTTTTAACTCACTTGTTAATCACTCACTAGAGTCAGACATGAGTTAAGGACTGTCGACTTAAAAAAAAAGAAAGCAAAACATGAGAGTTTCAAGTTAAGTTTTATTTGGGGGCAAAATGAGAACTGCAGCCCAGGAGACAGCATCTCAGATAGCTCTGAGAAACAATTCCAAAGATGTAGGTGGAAAGGACAGTATGGATGTGATTTTGGTAAAGGGGGAGTACATGCAATCAAGCAAACAATTTTTTGTAGATTTTTCCTGATCTTCTGAAGCTTCCACTAGTCATCACCATGAAGCATTTTAGTGCTTTTCTCTATATGAGGAGACTCAAGAGTTAGGCTCAGAAAATCAGCTCCTGAGAATATCTAACTGTCTGAAGACCTGTCCTGCCAGCCCCCACCACAACCCCCAGCACAGAATGCCTCATTTCTGCTCTCCACCCTGAACTCCTTCAGGGGGTGTTGGACCTCAGCAGCTGTAGCAGTACACAACTTAATCCTTGTAGAGGTAGATGGCAAGCACCCATGGAAAGTGCCAATTTGTAATTGACGACTAAACAACACCATGATGCATGAAAGGTAACAGTTTAAAAAGTTACAATGAAAATGAAACAATATCACAAGACCCTGCTGAAACAGTAGCTAGTGTGAGGTTCCAGACAGCTTTCTTTGTTACAAAGGAAGATTAAGGTTAAAGACATTGTTGCCAAAGGAAGACTATCCTCAGGCTACTGCTTGGCCGGTGGCAGTGGTAAGAATCCGCCTGTCAATGCAGGAGGTGTAAGAGATGAGAGGTCCGATCTCTGGATCAGGAAGATCCCCTGGAGAAGGAAATGGCAACCCACTCCAGTATTCTTGCCTGGAAAATTCCATGGACAGAAGAGCCTCACAGGCTACAGTCCATGGGGGTTGCAAAGAGTCTGACACAACTGAGCATGCATGCAGGTCCTTAGACTAGCTGAAAAGGGAGAGACTCTGAGGGATTCCTTAAGTTATTTAAATAACATTGAATCACTTTGCCCCCTGTCCCAGAAATAGGAAAATTCTGCTTTGCGAAGAAGGACAAAACTCCTATGACTGAAAGATGCTGCTCGATTTCCGCCCATCCCTGGCTAATCTTGTGTCATTCTCTGGCTACACTGACCTACTTTTTGTTTCTTGTGTTTCCACAACCTTCCCAGCCACAGGACCTTTGTATATGTTGTTATCGCCTAAGATTCTTTTCTCTTCCCTATGGTGGTTTATAGTCACTCAGTTGTGTCTGACTCTTTGCCACCCTGTGGACTGTAGCCTGCCCGCGGGGCTCCTCTGTCCATGGGATTCTCCAGGCAATACTGGAGTGGCTTGCCATTTCCTTGTCCAGAAGAACTTCCCCATGCAGCCATCGAACCCAGGTCTCCTGTATTACAGGCAGTCTCCTGCATTGCAAGCAGATTCTTTACCCACTAAGCCACCAGGCCAACTTCTCCTCCTTGTTCACCTAGTTAACTCATTTTAGCCCAAGAGCAAATCATCACCGAATTTCCCCTTCTGCCCTCCATTTTGGTCTAAGACCCCTATGTTAATTTCCATTCTGATCACGAGCTACTTTGTAGTAGTATTGGTGATGACGGTCGTAGTATTTGTCACAGTTTCAGTGTTACATTTTCTTTTGGTTTTGTCTCCTCTTCTAGCTTGCGGTCTCCATGAGGGCAGAGATGAACCCAGTAGGCGCTTACTAAGTGGTTGTTGTGAATGAATGATGCATTTGCTACTTTGCTTTAAGGCCAGTCCTTTTAATGCCCACTTTTCACATACTGGGAAACTGACGTCCAGAGAGGATTGCCCCGAGGGAGAGCAAGTAGGGGATAGCTCTAGTGGTGCCCCAACCCCCATTTAGAGATTCGCTATCACCCCCACCCACCCCTACTTCCTCCACTGTGTGGGACCCAAGGAACACAAGCCCCAGCTCTGGACTCCGCTGAGCTGGGAAAGGGCCTGTCCACAGGTCAAGACTAGAGCCAGAAGCGGCTCCCAGACCGGTTTAGCCGGTTCCTGGAGCGCGGGCGAGGTCCAGCCGCCTTAGGCGGTTAAGACGCAGACCTTGACCAGATTGCCAGCGGCTCGGGGCGGGCGCTCGATCTACCCTTGGAACTTTGAGTCCTAGGCTGGGCCCTGGGGGTGAGTGGTTTAGCCAAGGTAGAGGGCGGGGTTATCCGGGTGTCGATCACGTACGTGGGCGGAACATGCAAATTAAGCAGCTTTCCATTTCTCTCTGAGCCCCGCCCCTCCGCGCTGCACCGAGCTACTTCCTAGAACTCCCGGAGTCGGTCGGTGGCTCAGGCGGCTCCGCCCCTCCCCCAAGCTCGTCCCTCCCGGATTCCGCCCACATGGTCGGAGCTTAGCCACCCCCTTATCCCAGTGCCCCGCGGATGTAGGGGTGGGGTTTAGGAGCCGAGCGGGAAGGCGGAGGCCGTGCTGTGGGCTCCTGGGGCTGGGGGTCGGCTCGGAATCAGGTAAATGCCACCGAAAGCTGAAGGGGGACGGGATTGCCAGAGTTTGAGGCTCGAGCTACTCGCCCTCGGCGTAGGGGCTACTGAAACCCTCCCCCACCATGTTTGCCTAGAGGAGCCCAGACCCCCACAGTGGTGACCAGGGGAGGCCAGGACACACACACCTCCACCAGTAATGTCTAGTGGAGTTCAGATGCACACACTTGTGTTCAGGGGGGCTCAGGCCTTCCCCATCCGTGTCCGGGGTTACTCACTAGGTCATTTCATATCTGTTTGCTTTGAGGCGCAGCCTAGAGGGGTGTTCGGCCCACCTGTGTTGGGGGAACTTCAGGTCTCCCCAAATTTGTGTTCAGGGGAGTTCAGCCTAGGGACTAAGGCCCTCCACTTGCACGTCCAGGCCTAATAGCATCTCTCGGCCTGCCCCTTTATTGCAGTCCCTCCCAGCAGAAATTCCCCCTGGGTCCCCATTCCGCCTCGCCTCTCTGCCCTTTTCTTTCTCCCTTCCAGCCTCCTGGCCCCACTGGCTTCAGATCATCACCCCCTCCCCAGGACATTGTTGACTCACAGTTAAGAGGCTATCTCAGGCTTCAGTCTGGCCACCCTCCTTTTTATACCTAGGCAGCTCTCCGGAGGCCCCCTGGGGTCCTGTCTTCTCCGCCCACCACCTGACTGGCACCATTTAATTTCCCCCTCAGCCTGTCCACCCACATCTGGTTGTCAGCTGCTGGCCCTCACCCTGCATGCCCCCCAGGGTCTCCTAGGGAATTGCTCACAGCTCTCTGCCTCCTTCTGTGCCCCCAAATCCAGACTGCCCCCCCAAAGCAGAACCTTCCCCTCCTCCCTGGCCCCCCATCCAAATCTGCTAATCAGAAAAAGTCCTAGCCTAGTGCCTGGAAGAGAGATCTGAAATCAGAGAAGGGGTGGGGTGTGAAACTTTCCAACACAGAGATGCTGGGGGTGGGGGAAATGGGTGGAGGGAGACAGGAGCTTAAGTTGTACCTAAAAGCTTGAGATCAAAGCCGTCTGCCTTCCAGATGAGGGCTGTGGGGGAGGGTTGTCCCCCCTGGGGGCGCGGGTAAGCCTGAGCCCCCCCTTCCTCGGAAACCCCCCAAGACTCTGCGGTGACAGCTGTGCCCCAGCCCGCGCCCCGTGGGTTTCCTTTTCCGGTGCTTGCTCTCCCGACAGGCTGGCCTGCAGTCTGGAGACACTGCGCCTGGCCCTTTTGAAGGGGCTCCCTAGAGGGTCTTCCTGGACAAGAGGGAGGGGACCAGCTGGAGAACAATGGTCTTCTGTGGCTCCCGGACGCCAGGCGCTTCCTGTTAAACCCTTCCCTGGAGACCCGGCTGCAGGGGGGAGCGAGGCAAGGGGATTGACAAAGTCAGCAAATGCACTGCATTTTCTCTTGTTCCTCGTCTTGTTTGTGAAAGTATCAGGAAGCGGTGAGGCGAATGCAGACCTTGCCCTCCTCAGTGGAGTCACTCTGGGCGTTTCTTTTCCCCTCTGTGGCTGGGAGTTGTGCCCCCCAGGGGATGGGGCATGGTTAGAAATCCTGAGATCTCTGGGGCTGGACTTGGCCCCGCGGGGGACCCAGGCATCCCAGGTGATCCCGAAGTGCAGCTGTATTTGCCAACCGTGGTTCTAACTGCCTTGTTGGTGAGCTGGAGGTTGCAGCCCCTGAGCCATTCCCGAAGTGGGCTGGGCCTTGATTTCCCTCAGTTTAGGATTTCTCCCAAGCATTGGACCAGAGCACCAGGCGGTCCTGAGGGGCCAGAGTGGCAGTGAGCTAAGCCGAGGGTCTTGGAAACACGCTGCTCTTCCTAGGAGCCCTGGGAAGATATGTTGGGGAATTAGCCACTGTGTTAATTGAGGCTTCCTGCAAAGTCCACTGTGTTTACAGAGCTAACCTGAGATGCATCCTCAGAAGATTCTGTGAGCCTCTGAAGGGCCCCCAGAGACTCTGCATCCAACCCCAGGGGCTTCTGGTTAGAGACCAGATAATATGCCCTGGTTTACGAAGAGACAGTGTATGTTGATACTTAACTGCCAGCCAGGTGCTTTGCTGGGTATACATATTCACTTAGTTAAACTATGCCACCTGAATATTCGTTGGAAGGACTGATGCTGAAGCTTCAATACTTTGGCCACCTGATGTGAAGAGCCGACTCAGTGGAAAAGACTGATGCTGGGAAGGATTGGCGGGAGGAGGAGGGTCCGACAGAGGATGAGATGGTTGGATGGCATCACTGACTCAATGGACAAGAGTTTGGACAAACTCCGGGAGATAGTGAAGGACAGGGAAGTCTGGTATGCTACAGTCCTTGGGTCACAGAGCTGGATGCGAATGAACAACCACAAAACCCTGCCCCAAATTTGGGTCAGAATTAAAGTCGGCACTTTCACTAACCCCATTTTATGGATGAGGGAGTTGAGGCACGGAGCAAACATGTCTAGTAATACAAAGCCATTTGTTCTTTCTCTCCTGGATTTGGGGCTGGAGGATGGAGTGGATGGTTAGGTGGGCTTTTCTTGTATATATCCAGCAACTTATCTCTGGTTCACAGATAAGGAAGAGAGCTCAGGGTGGTGAGATCTGCCGTCCAGGTCTCTCGCCCACCACCAGGCAGTGTTTCCTCTCCTGGCCTCCTGTGCTTGCCGCCCACTGGCTTCACCCACCAGCTTCCTTCTTCAGCTTTTTCACACCCACTTGCTGGGTAATTCTGTACCATCTTTTCTCCTGCTTCTTCTGGTGAAAACATCCCTGGGGGCCAATTTGTGCATGCTTGGCCCAGGGGTTTGATGAGGATGAAGTTGTATTTGGGTGTTTTGTGTGTGTGTGTGTGTGTGTGTTTTTGCTATATTTTGCAGCTTAGAGAATCTTAATTCCCTGACCTGGGTTCAGGCATGGAACCCGTGCCCCCTGCAATGGAAGCATGTAGCCCTAATCACTGGGCCACCAGGGAATTCCCTGGGTTTGAGTTTGGGTGTTTGTTGTTTCATGTTTTCGATGATTATTACTAACTGAGCAAATCCAAACCACTGCTAGACTAGAAAGACTGCTTCGGGCTGGGGGTGGGGGCCCTTGCTGGTGTCTGGGACAGGAAATGGCTCACCGCTTCACCGTTTAGACCCGAGGGTGAGGGCGGACAAGGAGGGGCCATCAAAGGCTGCCAGCCCTGTTAGCTGCGTGTCGGAGGCCACAGGAGATTGGCCCTCAGCCCCAGCATCTCGAACTCCAGCCAGTGCCCCCCACCTCCCCCACCCACCCCCAACCCCCTCCCCCACTCCCACCCCACCCCCCAGCCAACCAGCTTCTACCTGAGCTCCCTTCCCCTCTCTTACCCGCTCCTCTTCCCCTCCTACCCTCCCCCCTCCCCTGCTGTGGCCCGCCCTTCCGGAATGAACCTTGTTCTGGCTTCAGGCCACCAGGAAGGCCAAAACAAGCCTGCAGTTACTCACTGCTGGGACCCTGCTGGCAGCCGCTCCTCTCGGAAGCTCAACGTGGGGCAGGGAGTGGAGCTCTTCCCCCCCAGGGCTGTGTGCAGCTTCCACCTTCAGATAATCCCCTGCTGCCTTCTGGCTCCTCTTTATGAAGTGTTAGTCGCTCAGTCGTGTCTGGCTCTTTACTAGGATTCCATGGACTATATAGCCCACCAGGCTCTTCTGTCCATGAAATTTTCCAGGCAGGAATACTGGAGTAGGTTGCCATTTTCTCCTCCAGGGGATCTTCCTGACCCAGGGATCAAACCTGGATCTGCATTGCAGGCAGATTCTTTTACCTTCTGAGCCACCAGGGAAGCCCCGTGGACATCACCTTATAAACAGATGTTGGATTTTAGAAGTACTCTCCTGTTGTTTGGGACTAGGTGTTACCTTCTGAGAAGGGAGGGGATGAAACCAGTTCTTTTTTTTTTTTTTTTGGTTTCCGGGATTCTAGTTCCCTGACCAGGAAAGGAATCTTTGCCTCCTGCAGTGGGAGCATGGAGCCCTAACCACTGGACTGCCAGGAAAGTCCCTCTGAGGGAGAAACTGAGGTTGTGAGATGGGGCTTGCCCCAAAATCTCCAAAGCCTTACTTTTAGCCAGGGAGGGTACTTCCCCTCCCTTTCTCTGCTATGCATCTCAGGGCTGCTGCTTGGGAGATGGGGCCACGGAGGAGGGAGTGTGCAAGAGGGGGCCCCTGGGGACTCTGCAGTCAGCAGGCACTAACGCATTTGTCTTCAGCCTGAGCGTTCTTCTGTCTCCCCAGCCACCCTCCCTTGTCCCGGTTCTCACGACTCTCTGGACATCTGTGGGTGGGACATACTTGTTGCCCAATCTCCCAGTGGTTATACTGTGACTAAAGCCAGCCCTGTCCCTGGAGGCTGGGAGGCTGGAGCCAGGGTGCACCCGCAGGGCCACATGTCCCAAGCTTGACCTGGGTTTCTGGTCAGACCGGGTGGACAGGCGGGCAGGCTGGGTCTTTTCAACACCCTGAGTTGAGGCTGAGTCTGGGCCCAGCAGGTTACACACACACACACACACACACACACACACACACACACACACACACACACACGGCTCTGTGAAAGTTTCTGCCCACCCTCTGAATGGCCCAGGTTCCCTCTGATTGTCCTGAATTACCCTAGTATCCCTCCTCCTTGCAGCTACCAATACATTCTAGAAAGCTGGGGAAAGATCCTCAGTGAGACCCACCCTCTTGCCAGCCACCCATCATATGGGCCGGGTTCTCAGGCATGCTCCCTGCTTTGTGCTCAAGGCCAGCGCAGTTCTTCCCCCAAACCTTCCCTCCTGTTGGAGCAGAGCCCATCCTGCCCCGTTGCCATGGCATCTGTTGTACCCAGAAGCCAGGTGGTCTTTTGTTCCCTGATGTCCCTTCTAGGCTCAGACACTTCTGAGCTCAGCGAGAGTCACTCGGTCCCCCTGTGTCCCCCACATTCACTGAGGCTGTGTGCCCCAGCAGTTCACCTGTCTCTCCTCCCATGACTCTGAGATGGGCAGTGATAGCACTTATACAAATTTCAGATTTGAACTCGGATCTATGAGAGACTTTGGAGAGTAAGGTTGTTTTTTTTTTAAATAGTCATTTGCCTTTTTTTTAAAAAAAAGTATTTATTTATTTGGCTGCATTGGGTCTTAGTTGCAGCATGGGAGATCTTCATTGCAGCATGTGGGATTGCTCGCTGCAGTGCACAGGTGTCTTTAGTTGTGGCCTGTGGTCTTCTCTTTAGCTGTGCACAGGCTTGGTTGCCCCGATGTATGTGGGGTCTTAGTGCCCTGACCAGGGATCGAACCTGAGTCCCCTGCATTGGAACGTGAATTCTTAACCGCTGAACCACCAGGGAAATCCCAGATCTGTAGGTCTTAAGAACGACAGTCATCACAACAGCTGTTGCTTCCTAGTTTAGGCACTTCACCTCTGGAGTCGTCATCACAAAGATTTATTGCCTTATCCTCATTTCACATTGTGGAAACTGAGGCATAGTGAGTTTGGATAGCTTGCCAGCTAATATGTAGTCTGCTGCTGCTGCTGCTGCTGCTAAGTCACTTCAGTCGTGTCCGAGTCTGTGCAACCCCATAGACGGCAGCCCACCAGGCTCTGCCATCCCTGGGATTCTCCAGGCAAGAACACTGGAGTGGGTTGCCATTTCCTTCTCCAGTGCATGAAAGTGAAAAGTGAAAGTGAAGTCGCTCAGTCATATCCGACTGTTAGCGACCCCATGGACTGCAGCCTGCCAGGCTCCTCTGTCCCTGGGAGTTTCCAGGCAAGAGTACTGGAGTGGGGTGCCATTGCCTTCTCCAATATGTAGTCTACTAGATAGCAAAAAAGTGCCAATTTCTTGACTCTCGACTTTTGAGGCTGGATCGTTCCCTGTTGGGAATGATGGGGGCGCTGCCTGGTGCATCTTAGAATGCTGAGTTGCAGTCCTGGCTTCCATCCACTAGTGTTACCTGGAAACTGGGTTCACTTCTTGGTTGGGTATCAAGCCAGACACCACCAAGGAATTTCCCTGGTGGTCCAGTGGTTAAGAATCTGCCTTCCAATGCAGGAGATTCAGGTTCCATCTCTGAGGGGTGGGGGGGATAAGATCCCACATACCGCAGGACAACTAAGTCTGAATCACAACCCATAACAATCCCCACCCCCACCACCCACCCCCGCTCTGGAGCCCATGCACCACAACTAGAGAGAAGTTGCAACTAGAGAAGTGTACGCAGCAATGAAAGACCTCACATGTGCAGCAAGGGTCCTAAGACGTGAGGCAACCAAATATTTAGAAAAAAGAAAGACACAACCAAGTCAAAGATCAGGGGGAGGAGCGGCTTAATACTTGGCAGCAAGTAAGAACACCAGGCTTTTGAACTATGGTGTTGGAGAAGACTCTTGAGTGTCCCTTGGACTGCAAGGAGATCCAACCAGTCCATCCTAAAAGAGATCAGTCCTGGGTGTTCATTGGAAGGACTGATGTTGAAGCTGAAATTCCAATACTTTGGCCACCTGATGCAGAGAGCTGACTCATTTGAAAAGACTTTGATGCTGGGAAAGATTGAGGGCAGGAGGAGAAGGGACGACAGAGGATGAGATGGTTGGATGGCATCACCAACTCAGTGGACATGAGTTTGGGTAAACTCCAGGAGTTGGTGATGGATAGGGAGGCCTGGCATGCTGAGGTTCATGGGGTCGCAGAGAGTCAGACAGGACTGAGTGACTGAACTGAACTGAAGAACACCAGCGAGCTTTCCCAAAGCCGTGTCTCCAAGACCAGCAAAATTGGGGAAGTTTTAAGCTAAGGATACATGCTTATTCAGGAGCTGGCTTGAGCAGAGGAGAACGCAGCATAGAATTCAGCCAAAGCTTCCCAGATGGCTCAGTTTTAAAGAACCTGCCTGCTAATGCAGGAGAATTGGGTGGGGAAGATCCCTGGAGAAGAAAATGGCACCCCACTCCAGTATTCTTGCCTGAAAACCCCATGGACAGAGGAGCCTGGTGAGCTACATACAATCCATGGGGTGACAAGGAGTCGGACAGGAATGAGGGACTAAACAAAATAGAGTCCAAGCTCTATTTGGTTCAAGTCAGGAGGGTCAACAAAATCATTGTATCCTCCACCTTGGCGGAGGGGGGCTTAGTTCCTGCAGAACTCAAAGACCTGTATCAGATTGTTCAGGAGGAACCAGGACTGCGTTTTATGGCTGAACAATTGTTTCCTGACTGCTTTTCCTAGGTTATTCCATTCCCTCACTTCCCTTGAGATCATTGATTACTGAGACCTGTTCAAGGACAAGCCTTATGGCCAGGCTAAAATCCCCAAATGGCTTAAGCTAAAAATGACTTCACGTTTGTCAAGGAAGTCTGGTTCTCTTTCTTCAGGCTCCCCCCTCCCCCGCCCCCCGCCCCAATCCTATCTGTCTATACTGGGTACCGGAGCACTACCTCCTACAGTCATGGCAACAAATAATGTCCCCAGATGTGGCTTCCTGTTGGTGTGGGGTGGAGGGCAGGCTCACCACCCACTTTTGACTGCCCTGCCTCTTTACATAGATGCCTGCCTGCAAAGTATCACTGTGTGTGTGTGTCTTTTCCCCCAAACAGGTATAGAGTTCTGAGGATGGAGGTGATTGGCAGGTTCTGGCATCTTGGGGAGAGATTGAGTGGGACTGTCATCCTAGGCCATGGGGTGCCGGTTCCCCAGGTCCTGGTGGGTGGAGACAGGCCAGCTTTTCTTCCTTCCTGGTTCCCAGAGGTGGGCGATGGCCCAGACACAGCCCAGGAGCCAGAAGGCGTGGGGAGCCCTGACCTGGCATCAGAATTTACTGGGTGTTGCCCAGGTGTGTGTTCTGAGATCCAAGGGCCCTCGTGGGTGTGGAGAAGAAACCAGAAGCTAAAGTAGGCCTCCCTGCCCGCCTGCCTGCCGCCCTCACATCCCACCCAGCCCTGGCTCCCGGCCAGCAACTGCCAGAGTGGTGACTCAGAGCGGCAGAGCCCAGGAGAGAAACAGGGTGCAGGGTGGGGTGTCCCCCTCATCCAGCTTTCCCAGCACCCCATTAAGACCAGGACCCTTGAGGCTGCATTTCACAGTCCCCTGCACACCACCAACATCTTCCCTCCCTGCTCCCCACCGGTGGGATTTTTTTCTTTTCCTTGGCACTAGGCTATGGCAGGAAAACAGAAATGTGTGTGGGGCATGAGATATCTCTAAGGTTGGAATATATTTAGGCCAGAATGAGAGAGTGTGTGTGGTGGGGCACAGTCTCAGGCCCTGGCCTGGTGGCAGTGAGGAGTGAGCCAGTGTAGACAGCGAGCTCCCTCTTATAGACCTCCCGGGTTTCCCAGGGGCAGAGGCGGGGAGGACGGGGGAGGTCCTAGAAGTGGAGGCATGCCCTGCATAGCACCATGCTGGATCATCTACAGTTGAAAACACAGAGGCCCAGACAGGTTAAGTGGTTTTCCTAAGGCTGCTCAGGAAAGAAGAGAAGGCACCACCAGGGTTTGCCTGTAGTCTGGCTGGCTGCAAAGCAGGAGTGTGCTCTTGCCATATTCATGCACACATGTGTTCATCGATGCAGCTTTCTGTACAGCCTCGTCTGTTCCCAGTCAGACGTGAGATGTGCAGGAAAGCAAGAGGTGAACTAGACCTGAGTCCCCAAACCACAACCCAGCTCAGGGTGGGGAGTGGCAGGGTGGGGGACAGAGGGGGGATGGGGAGAACATCCGCTCCTCTTCTCTGCACAGCCCTCAGGCTCAGAATGGTTTTGACACTTTTTTCTGTTTTTCTTTCTTTTTTATTTTTGGTTGTAGGGCAATGCCTGGGGCATCGTTCGGTCATAGTTCCCCCACCAGGAATCAAATCATTGAGCTCCCTGCAATGGAAGCTCAGAGTCTTAACCACAGGACCACCAAGGAAATCTAGTTTTGATATTTTTTAAGCAGTTGAAAACAAAAGATGATTCCTTGAAACATAAAAATCTTACGAATTATGATTTCAGCCCTTGTAAATTACGTTTATACAGTCATGTCCATTCCTGTCTGGCTGCTTTGCTGCTGTTGTTCAGTCGCTCAGTTGTGTCCCCATGGACTGCGACCCCATGGACTGCAGCATGCCAGGCTTCCCTGTCCTTCACTATCTCCTGGACTTTGTTCAGACTCATGTGCCATTTTTTTTTAAAATTGAGTTAAAATACACATGACAAAAATGTACCATCTTAGCTATTTTTTAAGCATACAGATGAGTGGCATTAAATACATTTATATTGCTCTGCAACCTTTATATCATCTATCCCCACAACTCTTCCCCACCCCCCCACCCCCATTTTTTCCCTACTTTTTGGCTGTTCTGTGCAGTATGCAGGATCTTAGTTCCCTGACCAAGGTTTGAACTACCCCCTCCAGTGGCAGCCCGGAGTCCTAACCACTGGACCACCAGGGAAGTCCCACCCCCACAACTCTTGTAAATCTGAAGCTCTATACCTATTAACTCTCCCGTTCACCTCCCCTCAGCCCCTGGAAACCATCATTCTACTTTCTGTCTCTATGATTTTGACTAATCTAAGTACTTGATATAAGTGCTTATAAGAATTATACAGTACTTGTCTTTTTGTGAGTGGTTTATTTCCCTTAGCAGAATGTCCTCAAGGTTCATCCAAGTTGTAACATGTATCAGAATTTCCTTTCATTTTATGTATCTATTATTACTATTTTTAAATTTTTTTTGCCACACTTTGCCCCATGCAGGATCTTATTAATAATTCCCCGACCAAGGAACCCACTCCCTCTGCAGGAGAAGCGTGGAGTCTTAACCACTGGACTGCCAGGTGAGTCCCTAGACAATAGCTTCTTTTTAATTACTTTTTACATTTTTGGCTGTGCAGGGTCTTCCTTGCTTTGCACAGGCTTTCTTTAGTTGTGGTGAGTGGGGATGACTCTTCATTATGGCGCTCGGGGTTCTCATTGCTGTGGCTTCTCTTGCTGTGGAGAACAGGCTGTGGGGCACACAGGCACAGTGGTTGTGGCGCATGGGCTTAGCTGCTGGAATCTAACGTGGAATCTTCCTGGACCGTGGATCGAATTCGTGTTTGCTGCATTGGCAGGTGAATTCTTATGCAGCGCACCACTAGGGAACTCCTTCCTTCCTTTTATTTATTTATTTAATTTTATCCTTCCTTCCTTTTAAAGGCTGAATAATATTCCACGGTGGGGATATAACACATTTTGGTAATTCCAAGCTTTGGTTTGTTCCTTGTGTTAGCTATTGTGAACGATACTGCTGTGAACATGGATGCACAAATATTTCTTGGAGACCTTGCTTTCAGTTCTTTTGGCTGGAATTGCTAGGTTGTGTGGTAATTCCATTTTTAAGTTTTTGAGAAACCTCCGTAGAGTTTTCCACAGTGGCTATCTCTTCACGTTCCTGTCAACAATGCACAGGAGCTCCAGTTTCTCCATGTCCTCATCAACACTTGTTTCTGTTTTGTTTCCTGATAGCAGTCATCCTCATATCTGCGGCTGCTTTTGTTCTATTGAGACAGGAGGGAAGGGGGCGGGGCACAACCTTTAAAAGTGTGACATAGGATTTCCCTGCTGGTCCAGTTTTTAAGACTGCCTGCCAATGCAAGGGACACAGATTTGATCCCTGGTCTGGGAAGATCCCATGTATCTTGGGGCAGCTAAGTCCACATGCCCCAACTCCCAAGCCTGTGTGCCCTGGAGCCCATACTCTGCAGTGTGTGTGTGGAGGGGCACTGCAGTGAGAAGCCGCGAATAAGAAGCCCGTGCACTGCAACTAGAGAAAGCCTGCATGCAGCGGCCAGAGCATAAATTAATGAATTAAATACAATTATAATATAAATAAAAGAGTGATGTTGTCATTGAGGATACAACATAAACTTTTCAGAAGTGATTAGATATAACATGGTGGAAGATGAGATTTCCAGTGGACCTCGAGCCTCATTACGTGCTCACTGTAATAGATTTGTTGTTCTTGTTCAGTCATTCAGTCATGTCCGACTTTTTGCGGCCCCGTGGGCTGCAGCACGCCAGGCTTCCCTCTCCTTCACCATTTCCCATGAGTTTGCTCAAACTCATGTCCGTTGAGTTGGTGATACCATCCAACCATCATCTCCTTCTGCCTTCAGTCTTTCCCAGCATCAGGGTCTTTTCTGATGAGTTGGCGCTTCACATCAGGTGGCCAAAGCTTCAGCTTCAACTTCAGTCCTTCCAATGAATATTCAGGGTTGATTTCCTTTAGGATTGACTGGTTTGGTCTCCTTATGACAGTGGGGTGGACTTCCTTGGTGGTTTAGTGGCTGAGACTCTGTGCTCCCAGTGCAAGGGCCTGGTTTGATCCCTGGTCAGGGAACTAGATCCCACCTGCCGAAACAAAAATCCCACATGCCTCAATGAAGATTGAAGATCCCGTGTGCTGCAACTAAGACCTAGTACAGCCAAATAAATAAAAATAATATTAAAAAAAGACAGCCAAGGACTTTCCTCATTGTTCAGTGGTCAAGATTTCACCTTCTGGTGCAGGGGATGTGGGTTTGATCCCTGGTAGGGAAGCTAAGACCCCACATGCTTATCAGCAAAACAAAACAAAACAAAATAGAAGCAATATTGTAACAAATTCAAGAAATACTTTGAAAAACGATCCATATATTTTTAAAAAATGGGTTCTAGTCCCGATCTGAGGTGTGTGTTTTCACTACACAGGCAGAGTGAAATTGTTATGACCACCCAGCCCAGAAGAATTGATGCTTTTGAACTGTGGTGTTGGAGAAGACTTTTGAGAGTCCCTTGGGCTGCAAGGAGATCAAACCAGTCCATCCTAAAGAAAATCAGTCCTGAATACTCACTGGAAGGACTGATGCTGAAGTTGAAGCTCCAGTACTTTGACCACCTGATGCAAAGAGCCGACTCATTGGTAAAGACTTTGATGCTGGGAAACATTGAGGGTAGGAGGAGTAGGGGGCAGAAGAAGATGAGATAGCTGGATGGCATCACTGACTCAATAGACATGAGTTTGAGCAAACTCTGGGAGATGGTGAAGAATAGGGAAGCCTGGCGTGCTGCAGTTCATGGGGTAGCAAAGAGTCAGATATGACTGAGCCACTGAACAACAACAACAACCCCAACTGAGACTTATTCCTAACTGATCTCTGGACTGTACAAATGGTTGTCCTTCCATTGAGGAGGTGGGGACAGGCAATATTTGATGCTTAAATACACTAATAAGCTCTGAAAAACATAAACACCTTTAAGAAAATACACTGGGGTTATGAGAGGAGAGAGTGCTGGGGGAAAGCAGAGTGATGGCTAATTGAGAAAGACAGTCAGGGACATGTTTGAATATTCTTCCTAGTGGAGGTGTGGAAGGGAGGTCTGTGTTTGTCACTGGAAAGCCCCTCATCTGGCCTCTGCCAACCTGTTCTTCCTGGGCAGCTGGGGACCCTGGGAGTGCTTAGGAGTTTTCTGTTTTCTGACTGTGGCCGTGATGACGAGACCTGGTATCCCAGGTGTCAAGGCAGTGTCTCAGAGCAGTTGTTTTTTTTTAATTTATTTGGCTGCAGTGGGTCTTAGTTGTGGCACATGGGATCTAGTACCCTGACAAGGAATTGAACCGGGCCCCTGTATTGGGATCTTAGCCAATGGACCACCAGAGAATTGCCAATAATACTAATTTAAAAAAACCCTGGATACTCACAACTGTGGTCTGAATGTTTGTGTCTCCACCCCCTCACTCTGTATTGAAATTCTAACCACCACGGTGATAATATTAGGAGGTACAGCCTTTGGAAGGGAATGAGGTCATGAGGGTGGGTCTCTTGTGAATGGGATTAGTGCCCTTATAAAGATACCCAAGACTCCCTGATATACACTATTATAAGGGGCAAATGTGGGCAAGAGATAGTTTGGAGTTATCCACAGCCTTGGTTGCTAAATGCAGCCTATTGCCTGTTCCTGTACAGCCAGTGAGTTAAGAATGGCCTTTTCATTTTCAAATGGCTGGAAAAAACAATTCACAATTTGAAAATGATCTATAATTCAAATTTCAGTGACCAAGGAGCTGGGGGGGATAGAACAGACTTTGCTGAAGGGTATAAACTTGGACTGAGTAGTAAATAAATCCTAGAATTCCACAGATGCACAGAAGAGTAAATACAGGTTAAAATGTTGTATTATAATCATCAGACTTGCTAAGAGACTAGCAACTTAACTATTTCCACCACTAAAAAGAAATGTTGATTATATAACATCTGGGCTTCCCTGGTGGCTCGGACGTTAAAGAATCTGTCTGCAATGCAGGAAACCCAGGTTTGATCCCTGGATTGGGAAGATCCCCTGAAAAAGGGAATGGCTAGCCACTCCATTATTCTTGCCTGGAGAATTCCAAGGACAGAGGAGCCTAGTGGGCTACAGTCCATGGGATCACAAAGAGTTGGACATGACTGAGAGACCAACATTTTCACAGAGGTGCTAATTATGGATACAATCGCAACCATATTACAATATATGTCAGTTATACTATATAAATGTATCAAATGTTGGACACCTTAAATTTATACAATGTTACATGTCAAATATATTTCAATTAAAAAGTCCATGGGACTTTCTTGGTGGTCCATTTGCTAAGACTCTGTGCTCCCACGGCAGGGGGCCTGAGTTCAATCCCTGGTCAGGGAACTAGGTCCCACATGCCCCAACTAAGAGTTTATATGCTGTAACTAAGAGTTTGGATGTAGCCACTAAAAATACTGCATACCACAACTAAAAGAGCCTTCATGCTGCAATGGAGATGGAAGAGCCCAGGTGCTGCAACTGAGACCTGGCACAGTCAAATAAATAAAAAATAAAACAATTATCTGAAAAGTCAGAGTCCATAAATAAAGTTGTTTTTAAAATTTAATTTATGTTTTGGCTTTGGTAGGCCTTCATTGCTGTGCATGGGCTTTCTCTAGTTGCAGCGAACAGGGGCATTGTGGTGGCTTCTCTCATTATAGAGCACAGGTTCTAGGTACCTCGGCTTCATAGTTGTGGAGCTTGGGCTTAGTCGTTCAGTGGCTCGCGGCAGGGATCGAACTGGCAGAGTCTTAATCACTGGGCCACCACGGAAGTCCCATAAATAAAGTTTTATTGACACACAGTTGTGCTCATTTGTTTACCTATTATCCCGGGCTGCTTTTATGCTACAAAGCAGAACTGAGTCATTGCAACAGAGACAGCCTGGCCCTTGAAGCAGAAAATATTTCCAGTCCAGCCCTTTTCAGATCTTTGTAGACCCCTGCTCTAAAGGAGCCTGAGGTCTGAATGTCAGCTGATGCTGACTTGGGGCTTTTGGGGGTGTCTACTGGTTGGCACAGCAAAGAGGTCGGAAGGAGTCGGTGTTGGAGGGGCATGGGGACACGCAGAAGGTTCTGATGATTAACACTAGGGAGAGGGTGATGGGGATACCCCCCGGGGAGGGGACATTCGTGTCTTCAAGGTGATATGGGGTTGAGCGCTGAGACTGGCAGGCTGATGGAGGCACAGCAGGGTCACAGACAGGAAGCCTAGATCTGCCTCGAGTAATCCCCACCCCTGGCCACCCACCAGAGCTGACAGATGAGACAGAAGCATCCCATGAACCACCACCACCCTGTCATCTAACCAGTCATGGGACCCTACCTCCTGTTTCTCCCTTTCCTCTGCTTTTCCCTGTCCCTCCCTGGTGCCATCATCTGTCACTGTCTGGGTGTGGAGATGTGCCCCAACTTCATGCTTCAGTGTCCCTGACCCCTCATCTCTTTTCTCAGTGTAGCCTGCACACTTAACTTTCCTATCTTTCTTTCTTTTTTCTTCTTTCCTTTTAAAAAAAATGGAGACAAAATATATGAACATAAAGTTAACCATTTTAAAGTGTACAAGGCCCTGGCATTTAGGAGAAACACAAGGTTGGGCAACCGTCACCAACTACCCATCTGCAGGAAGCTTCCGTCACACCAAGAAACCCTGTACCTGTGAGCTGTCACTCCCACCCCCTTCCTTTAGTCTCTGGCAACCAGTAATCTGTTTTCTGTCTCTGTGGGTTTCCCTCTTCTGGACATTTCATATCAATGGAATCGTACACCAGGTAGTCTTTCATTAGCTTGGTGGGGTTTTTGTTTGTTTATTTTGTTTTTGGCCATGCTCATGTCTTGTGGGATCTTAGTTCTATGATCAAGGATCGAACCCAGGCCCTCGGCAATGAACATGTGCAGAGTCCTAACAACTGGAACACCAGGGAATTCCTGTTAGCTTGTTTTTGAAACTCATTCACTTTGTAGCAGGTATCTAAAGCTCAGTCCTTTTCTGAATGAATACTCCATTGCATGGATGTACCACAATTTTTTAAATCCATTCATTTGTGGAGGGGCATGTGGGTTACTTCCACCTTAACTTATGACATAAATATACCTAAATTAAATTTTTCCTTTTTAAACTTTTATAAGTTGTGGTAAGATATGTATAAGATTTATCATTTTTAAACCATTTTTAAGTGAAAGTTCATGGCTTTACATACATTTACACTGTCACCCAACCATCACCATCATCCAGCTCCTAAACTTTTTCATCGTTCCAAACTGAAACTGTCCCTGGGAACTCCCTGGTGGTTAGGACTCTGAGCTTTCTGTGCAGGAGGCATGATCCCGGGTCTAGGAACCGAGATCCCACAAGCCATGCAGCATAGCCAAAACACGATGAAACAACTCTGTCCTCATTAAGCAATGACTGCTCATTCCCCTCACCCCAATCCCTGGTAATCACTGTCCTTTCTGTCTCGAAGTCAGTGAGCTTGCACAAATTGAAGTCTGAGCATGCCGGCTCTCCTGAACCCTCAGTAGGCCCCTACTGTTCTCAGGATAGAGACCAAATAGTCCCAAGGGGGATGCACATGGCATCTTGATCTCAATTTCCTCCTTCTCCAAGCTTATTTAGGGCCTTCCCAGTGGCTCAGTGGTAAAGAATCCACCTGCCAAGCAGGAGACTCAGGTTCAATCCCTGTGTCCACAAGATTCCTTGGAGGAGGAAATGGCAACCCACTCCAGTATTCTTGCCTGGGAAATCCCATGGACAGAGGGGCCTGGTGGGCTACAGCCTATGCGTTGCAAAGAGTCTGACTCGACTTATGGACTAAACAACATCAACAGCAGAGCTTCTTTCCCTGTATAAAAAGTCCCCACTCTTCCCTCTTCTTCTATGGGATCCTTGTGTGCACGTTCCTTTCCCCTCCTGAGGAAGGTCCACCTCTCTACAGTGCTCCCCGATGTTCCCTCATAGGACACATCTCAGCTGTAATTCATTCTTTCCCTGCCTTTTCTTTTTGGTTTGTTAGTGTAGGTTTGTTGATGTGCCCTCTGCTTCCTCCATCTGACTGGGAGTCCATGAGGGTGTGACAGCGCCTGTCTTACTGCTGTGCGTTCCCAGCTCCTGACCTTTGCCTGGCACCCTGCCCTATGTATAGTGGAATGTGTGTGTTAGTCAGTCGTGTCCAACTCTTTGCGACCCCATAGACTGTAGCCCGCCAGGCTCCTCTGTCAATGGGATTCTTTAGGCAAGAATAATGGAGTGGGTTGCATGCCCTCCTCCAGGGGATCTTCCCCACCCAGGTGTTGAACCCAGATCTCCTGCACTGCAGGCAGATTCTTTACCATGTGAGCCACCTGGAAAGCCTGTCTATGTATAGTGAAAGGATCAGCACAAAGTCCTGGCAAGGGAGGGAGAGATGGGCCAAGGTAGGTGGTGGACATCTTGAGCACCTAGTGGTGTGGGGAGCTTAGGCTGCAGCTGGGGTGGGCTGCATGAGCAGAGAGCCCAGGGGTTGGGAGCAGGGGCGGCTGGTTGGGGGCTGCAGTTACCCTGGAGCAAGGGTCTCTGGAAGTTGAGCAGTGGGCATGAAGAGCTGGACCAGGGGGCAGAAGTGAGGACTGGAAGCGTGATTGGGAGGAGGTGGGGCTGAGGGGGCACATAGATGATGCTGTTGACAGGTGGTCATTTCTGAATGCACTGTTCAGAGCCTGGGGAGGCCAGGCTGGGCCCGGCAGCCAGAGGTCCGCAGTGTCGAGGTGCCTCCTCACCCCCACACTGAGAGGTAAGCTCCTGGGGCAGGCTTGACTTGCTTCAACTGGGAGCATCTGCATAAATTACAATGGCCAGTGCCCAGTTCTGGCCCAGGAGAGAGACCTTTATAAAGTCAGACTTGGCTTCCCCCCAACTGGCTGGCCTCCTTATCCCTGATTCCAAATGCTGGCTTGTCACAATGCGTCTGCACACAAGCACGAGCCTGCATCTCTAAGGGTGGTGGTTGGGGAGAGCGGGATGCTTGCTGCACTAGGGGCAGCCTGGGGGTGGTAGCTTTTAGCAAGCTGGTGGCCATTCCCCACCCTTCCATCCGCCCCATGGTTCTTTTTATATCCTGCATTTTCATAAAGCCAAAACATCTGAGGCTGGGTTTTGTGGCAGTGGGCTGTTAGAGGCTGCAAGGGGAGCGAGGAGAAGGCAGAGAGGTGGGGTTATCAGAGCCCAGCCTCTCCAGGCCTGTGGCTGGGCCAGGGGTGGCCTCTGGCTTCCTTCCATCAGCCCACAGTCTCAGATGGTTCAGAGCTCTATTTAAAGGCTGCTTTCTCTGCCTCCACTGTGGGGTTCCCACCAGGATTCATGAGTCAGAGGGAAGGCTGGTGTGGCCCCCAATGCTTGGCTGGGTCCACCCTGAGAAGCTGGGAGCAAACTCTTCAGGAAGTAATTCTGTAGCAGCCCCAGCTGCTTGGCCCCTACTGTTCTGATATCTCCTTGCTCAGGTCTCCCTCCCAACCCCTACCCCAGCTCTGTGCCACGTGAGAAGCCCAATGAATGACCGCCTGATTCAGGGGTACCCACAGGCAGCTGAAGGCCAGTGATGCTCCCTGGGCTTGTTCAGTGGCCTCTGTAGCCAAATAGGGCTTCCCAGGTGGTGCTAGTGGTAAAGAACTCGCCTGCCAGTGCAGGACATATAAGAGACTAGAGTTCAGTCCCTGAGTCGGGAAGATCCCCTGGAGGAAGGCACGGCAACCCACTCCAGTATTCTTGCCTGGAGAATCCCATGGACAGAGGGGCCTGGCGGGCTACAGTCCATGGGGTCACAAAGAGTCAGATATGATTAAGTGACTTAGCATACATGTAGCTGCATAATACCTGCAGAATTCCAGAGGCATCCACATCTTCCTGAGGATGTGCGGTAATCTTTTCTTGCTTTTACAGCATCACCATGTGCTGCCCTGGTTGGGACCATATGCACATGTGGTGCCGGGCAGCTCCCAGGGGCCTGCACACACTGTTCTTACCACACTCCTATTTTATTGATCAGAAGGCTGAGTCCAGGGTGGGAAATGTATCTTTAGGTTGTTATAACAGAATACCATAGACTGAAAGGCTCATAAACACCAGACACTTATTCCTCACATTGTGGAGGCTGGATTGTCCAAGATCAAGGTGCCAGCAGGTCTGGTATCCAGTGAGGGCTGTGTGGCTCACCGAGTCATGGTGTCTTTTCACTGAGTCCTCACATGGGAGAAAAGACAAGCCAGTGCTCTGGTGTTCCTTTTTTTAAAAGGTATGAAAAAAATTATTTATTTAGACACATCTTGAGGCTTGTGGGATCTAAGTTCCTGGACCAGGGATTGAACTTGGGCCCTTGGCAGTGAGATCTCAGAGTCTTAACCACCAGGATTCCTTTTATAAGGGCACTAATACCATTCACAGGGGCTTCCCTTGTGACTCAGTGGTAAAGAATCCGCCTGCCAACGCAGGAGACATGAGTTCGATCCCTGGGTGGAGAAGATTCCCTGGAGGAGGAAATGGCAACCCATTCCAGTATTTTTGCCTGAAGAATCCCATGGATGGAGAAGCCTGGAGGGCTACAGTCTATGGGGTTGCAAAGAGTTGGACACGACTGATCAACTAAACCACAGCAACAATACCATTCACGAGGACTCCACCCTCATGACCTGATCACCCCAAAAGCCTCACCTCCTAATACCATCACACTGAAGGTTATGGCTTCAGCATGTGAATTTTGTGGGGCACAAATGTCCAGATCATAGCAGGATGCATATGTGTGTGTGGCAGAGCAGGGATTGTCCAACCTGACTGGGTAGGTGTCACCCTCTTACCCCAGTGCTGAGGCCCACAGATGAGTGGGGTCTTGCATCTGGACACTAGTGGGCAGTAATAGGGGTGACCCCCAGGGACAACAGAGCTCGAGAATGACGCCAGGTGTGTGAGGTCGACCAGTGCTGTCTAGGACAGTTGTCATGAGCCACACAGGGCTATTGGGTGCTTAAAAGGTGCTGATCTGAATGGAGATGTGATCTGAGTGAAAAGCATCCCCTGGGTTTCAAAAACTCAGTATAAAAAATGATCATGAAAGATTACTATGAGAATCATATCTATCACATGTTGAAATGATTGTATTTTGGCTATGTTGCACTAGGAAATAAATATATCTTTCAAAATAATCTCCCGTTAGGACTTCCCTGGTGTTCCAGTGGTTAAGATTCTGTGCTTCCAATGCAGGGGGCCTGGGTTTGATCCTGGGTCAGGGAACCAGGTCTCCCCTGCTGCAACTAAAGATCCCACATGCCCCAATGAAGATCAAAGATCCCGAATGCTGCAACTGAGACCTAACACAGCCAAACAAACAAATAAATATTAAAAAACTTCCTTTCCTCAAAAAGCTAAACATAGAGTTTTCATAAGACCCAGAAATTCCACCCCTGTATCTATCCCAAAGAATTGAAAACAGGTGTAAAAACAAAAACTTGTATGTGCAAGTGTAGCGTAGCACCATTGACAGTCATCAAAAGGTAGAAACAAGCCACATGTCCAGCAACACAGTGGAATAGTATCCAGCCATGAAAAGGAATGGGGTTGTGACTCATGCTACAACCTGGATGAACCTTGAAAACATGCTGAGTGAAAGAAGATGGGCTAAGTCACCTATTGTGTGATCCCGTTTATATGAAATATCCAGAAGAGGCAAGTCCACAGAAACTGAAAGTAGATTCGTGGTGACCAGGGGCTGAGAGAGGGAGAAATGGAGAATGGCTCTTAGTGGGGATGGGGTTTATCTTGGAGTGATGATAAAATATTTTGAAATTATCTTGAGGTGGTAGTTGCCCAGCCTTCCCAGGTGGTGTTCGTGGTAAAGAACCTGCCTGCCTGCACTGCAGGAGCTGCAGGAGACCTGGGTTTGATCCCTGGGTTGGGAAGATCCCTGGAGGAGGGCATGGCAACCCACTCCAGTATTCTTGCCTGGGAAATCCCATGGACAGAGGAGCCTGGAGGGCTGCAGTCCATGGGGTCACAAAGAGTCGGACACGACTGAAGCGACTAAGCACGCATGCACGGTAGTTGTACGACATTGTGAAGGTACTAAATGAATTGTACACCACAAATGGTTAATTTTATGTTATGTGAATTTCACCACAATTAAAAAAAAATACAACAAAACTAAAAAACACTTGTTCTTTTTTTTTACTTTCTTTAATGTGGCAACTAGAAAACACAAATGTGACTCACTTCAAGTTGCCCTGGGTCGTGGCTGGGCTAGATCACTGTGCCTCCAGGGGAGTCAAATAACACCTGTATCCTCTGCATGGCAGGTGAAAAATCCCTGGACCACTGCTGACCCAGAGCAGGGCAGGAAGGAGCTGCAGCCCTGGGGGCTGAGGAGGAGCGGAGGGGAGCTATGGCTGTCCCTCACTGTCCACCAGGGGAGTTGTGATACATCTTTCAGATAGTGAGGGAACATGAGCTTGCTGGCTGGCCAGAGGATTGGAGATAATACTTCAGTGCAGTACTTTGAACCACCTTGAACTTTTGACCATCTGACGTCCCCAAGACCTGCAGACTGTTCCTGTCGATTGGTGGTTTGCACCCGCAGCAGTCCTGGTGGGTAAGGAGGCGCCATCTAGGAGTGGTTTCGGATGTGTGTGTCTGTGCTCAATTGCTTCAGTCCTATCTGGCTCTTTGCAACTCCATGACCTGTAGGCCTCCAGGCTCCTCCGTCCATGGGATTCTCCAGGCAAGACTACTGGAGTGGGTTGCCATTTCCTTCTCCAGCAGATCTTCCCGACCCAGTGATTGAACCAACATTTCCTGTGTCTCCGGCATTGCAGGTGGATTCTTTACCACTGAGCCACTGGGGAAGCCCGAGTTTAAGATGAGATAAGAGAAGAACCAGAAAAGGGGACACAGCATGGAGGAGATGGTGGGGGGTGGGTTGGGGAGGGAGTAGCTCAGTTCCAGCCAGGAGCGGCATGTCCTTACCCTGCAGAGAGCACCACGGCTGACTGGAGGGAACCCAACTGCATCGGATTCAAGGTCTACCCTTTCTGCCTTCCATGTGAGCTCTGACAATATATCAAAACTTTCTGACTCTTAGTTTTTGATCTGAAGATGCCTCCCGCATCTCTTATCCAGCCCCTCCTCTCACGATGCTCCCCAGAGCCTCTCTGCTGGCCTCCCTCTCCAGTGCGCTCTTCTTCAGAAAAGTGGAGGCAGAAACTTAGAGGCTCTCGAGACCTCCAGCTTCAACCAGCCTCTGCAGGCTTGGATGGTGGGCCTCCCTGGACCATCTGCTCTGTTCTGAGGAGTTGTTAGAAAGTCCTTTCCATACAGCATCCAGGGATTTACTTGCCTGATGTCCCGCTGTCCTGCTTCTGACCTTGGAGAGGGTGGTAGGGGTGGTCTCACGCCCTCTCTTCTGGCTCCACCCCCACGATCCCTGTTGCTGTTGCTCAGTTGCCAAGTCTCGGCTGACTCTTTGTGAACCCAGGGACTGCAGCGTGCCAGGCTTCCCTGTCCTTCACTATTGCCCAAAGTTTGCTCAAACTCATGTTCATGGTCTTCCCTGGTGGCTCAGTCGGTAAAGAGTCTGCCTGCAATGCAGGAGACCTGGGTTCAATCCCTGGGTCGGGAAGATCCCCTGGATAAGGAAATGGCAACCCACTCTAGTATTCTTGCCTGGAACATTCCATGGTCAGAGGAGCCTGGTGAGCTATAGTCCATGGGGTCACAAAGAGTTGGACGTGACTAAGTGACTAACACACACACACACATGTTCATTGAGTCCATGATGCTATCTAACCATCCCATCCTCTCTTGTCCCCTTCTCTTGCCCTTGATCTTTCCCAGAATCAGGGTCTTTTCCAAAGAGCCAGTTCTTAACATCAGGTGGCCAAAGTATTGGAGCTTCAGCTTCAGCATCAGCCCTTCCAATGAATATTCAGAGTTGATTTCCTTTAAGATTGACTGGTTTGATCTCCTTGCTGTCCAAGAAGACTGTCAAAAGTCTTCTCCAGCACCACAGTTCGAAAGCATCAGTTCTTCCGCGCTCAGCCTGGTCCAACTCTCACATCTGTACCTAACTACTGGAAAAACCCAAAGCTTTGACTGAAAGACCCGTTAGGTACACAGCAGTCACGCGCTCGGCCATTCACCATCTGGCCTCTAGGTGGCGCTGCCTGCCTGGTGCACCAGGCCTTGGTTTTGGGGAGACATTGAGTCTCATTTGCTTGTCCATGGGATTGGTTATTATCATGTGGTCCTTGATTGGCCTGGGCGATCTGGAGATCAGACAAAGCCCTTTTTGCATAAGGCATCTGGATGCCGTTAAAAACTGTTTCTGATTACAAAAGTGAGCATGAGTATTTGTGAAATAATTTCAGTACAACACCAAGTCTACACCCCCGTCCATTGAGGGCCTTCCCCACCCTATTCAGAGGTAAACATCACAGGTCCATGGCTAGCTGTACATATCTCCAGATTTTCTATTGAACAAATGGAGTCTTGGAAGATACTGCCTGGATGGTGAAGCCTTTCTCCTGTTTAAGAGCTGCAGCCAGGTGGGTGAGGGCGAAAGTGGTGGGGAGTGGCTGGGTCTGGGTGGAACTGTGGGGGAGGTGGGGAGGAAGGCCCATCTCTGAGCAGCTTGCAGGGTCCTAGGTCCAGGGACTTAATGGGGAATTGCAGAAGGGCACGGGCCACCGTTCTGGGCAGAGACCAGAAGTCCAGTGAAAAGTGGGTGTCATGTTTAGCAGATGGGACTAACAGGGCAGATGGAGAGCAGGGTGGAATGATGCTAGTTCTATGTCCATTCTTTCTGCAGACTCTACTCCAGCCAGCAGCAACGCCCTCTTCTTTTTTTTTTCTTAGACATAAGTTTTTTAAAATATTTATTTTTGGCTGTGCTAGGTTGGCAGTTTTTCTCTAGTTGCAGCGAGTGGAGGCCACTCTCTCGTTGTACTGTGTGGGCTTCTCTTGTTGCTGAGCATGGGCTCTAGAGTGTGCTCGCCTCAGTAGTTGAGGCTTCTGGGCTCTCAAGCACAGGCTCAGTAGTTGTGGCTCATGGGCTTAGTTGCTCCATGGCATGTGGGATCTTCCCGGACCAGGGAGTGAAACAGTATCTCCAGCATTGGCAGGTAGATTTTTTACCAGAGTCACCTGGGAGGTCCAGCCTCTACTTTTTAAAATTAGTTTTTGGAGTATAGTTGATTTATAATGTTGTGTTCATTTCTGTTGTATATAGCAAAGCGAATCAGTTATACACATACATAGATCCACTCGTCTCTAACTGCTATTCCCATATAGGTCATTACAGAGTTCCCTATGCTATACAGTAGATTTTTATTAGTTATCTATTGTAAACTAGGTAGTAATGTATATGTCAACCCCAATCTCAAAATTTATCCCTCTCCCTCTTTCCCCCTTTCCCTTTGTAAACCAGAAGTTTGTTTTCTTTTCTTTGTTTTCTGGCCATGCTGGGTGGCATGCAGGATCTCAGTTCCCTGACCAGGGATTGAGTCCATGCCCCCCTGCAGTGGAAGTGCAGAATCTTAACCCCTGGACTACTGAGGAAATCTAGAACATTTGTTTTGTACATCTGTGACTCAATTTATGTTTTGCAAATAGGTTCATTTATGCCTTTTTTTTTTTTTTAAAGATTCCACATATAAGCAATATCATGTATTTGTCTTTCTCTGTCTGACTTACTTCACTCAGGATGACAATCTCTAGGTTGATTCGATTCCTGGGCAGGGAACTAGAAGCCTGCATGCCGTGCGGCATGGCCGAAAAAACAAAAACCAGCTCTCCTGAGTGTATATATATGACTGATTCACTTTGCTGTACACTTGGAACTAACACAACATTGTTCATCAACTATGTTGTTGTTCAATCGTCCACTCATGTCTGACTCTTTGCGACCCCTTGGACGGCAGCACGCCAGGACTCTCTGTCCCTCACCATCTCCTGAAGTTTGCCCAAGTTCATGTCCATTGCGTTGGTGATGCCATCCAGCCATCTCATTCTCATCCTCTGATGCCCTCTTCTCCTCCTGCCCTCAATCCTTCCCAGCATCAGGGACTTTTCCAATGAATCAACTGTTCTCATCAGATGACCGAAATACTGGAGTTTCAACTTAAGCATCAGTCCTTCCAATGAGTATTCAGGATTGATTTCCCTTACGATTGACTGGTTTGATCTCCTTGCTGTCTGAGGGACTCTAAGGAGTCTTCTCCAGGACCATAGTTTGAAGGCATCGATTCTTTGGCGCTCTGCCTTTTTTATGGTCCAGCTCTCACAACCGTACGTGACCACTGGGAAGACCATAGCCTTGACCATACAGACTTTGTCGGCAGAGTAATGTCTCTGCGTTTCAGCTCACTGTGTAGGTTTGCCATAGCTTTCCTGACAAGAGGCAAACATCTTCTGATTTCATGGCTGCAGTCACCATCTGCAGTGATTTTAGAGCCCAAGGAGAGGAAATCTGTCATTACTTCCACCTTTTCCCTCTCTATTTGCCATCAAGTAATGATGAAAGTGAAAGAGGAGAGTGAAAAAGTTGGCTTAAAGCTCAACATTCAGAAAACTAAGATCATGGCATCTGGTCCCATCACTTCATGGCAAATAGATGGGGAAACAGTGGAAACAGTGTCAGACTTTATTTTTGGGGGCTCCAAAATCACTACAGATGGTGATTGCAGCCATGAAATTAAAAGACGCTTACTCCTTGGGAGGAAAGTTATGATCAACCTAGATAGCATATTCAAAAGCAGAGACATTACTTTGTCAACAAAGGTCCAAATAGTTGAGAGGGTAACAGGCAGGAAGGCCAGGGGTCTCCAAACGGAGGAAATAGCCTGCAAGTGTCAGACATTTTTATCTCTCTTAACTGGCAGGAGGAAGCAAACTAGTGATATTTTTTCCTTCTCTATACAAATTTAAAAAGAGGTTTCTCTTAAAATACTGTGTTGCCATAATGACACCTGGTTTCACCTGAAGTTAACTATTCTCAAACCTAGAGATAACCAATAAGAGAGAAATTAAGCTATGCTAATGTGCTATGCATTTACCCCAGACTCTGTCTTCAAGTTGGTTCCGCCTCTTGGCTCAGAACCTACTTGACAAGCCAGTATGTTATACTCAGATATTGTTTCCCTAATCTCTGTAAATGAAACTATTTGTATGGTGATCTGCCCTTCTTCAAGATTCAAGTTAATCATTTTATGGTCCAAGATGAACCATTTGGTGCCAACATTATCCCAAAATGCATCTTATGGGTGAGGGGCCTGGTGCCATTCTGAGTTTTAAGACATTCCTTTCTTTTATTAACAGACTGCTAGTGACTATATAACATCCAGCTGAAGACTAGCAGGGGGGTACTCTTTCTGCCCCCTTCTGATGCCTATGTCAGAAGCTTTCTCTATCCCCTTTATACTTTAATAAAACTTTATTACACAAAAGCTCTGAGCGATCAAGCCTCGTCTCTGGCCCCAGATTGAATTCTTCTCCTCCAGGGGTCACGAATCCCGGCGTCTTTGCGTGATTCAACAACAACCTTTCATAGTCAAGGCTATGGTTTTTCCAGTGGTCATGTGTGGATGTGAGAGTTGGACTGTGAAGAAAGCTGAGCGCCGAAGAATTGATGCTTTTGAACTGTGGTGTTGGAGAAGACTCTTGAGAGTCCCTTGGACTGCAAGGAGATCCAACCAGTCCATTCTAATGGAGATCAATCCTGGGTGTTCATTGGAAGGATTGATACTAAAGCTGAAACTCCAGTACTTTGGCCACCTCATGCAAAGAGTTGACTCATTGGAAAAGACTCTAATGCTGGGAGGGATTGAGGGCAGGAGGAGAAGGGGATGACAGAGGATGAGATGGCTGGATGGCATCACCGACTCGAGGGACGTAAGTTTGAGTAAACTCTGGAAGTTGGTGATGGACAGGGAGGCCTGGTATACTGCGATTCATGGGGTTGCAAAGAATTGGACACGACTGAGCAACTGAACTGAACTGAATGAGACTGAATGCCACGATCTTAGTATTTTTAATATTGAATTTTAAGCCGACTCTTTCACTCTCCTCCCTCACCCTCATCAAGAGGTTCTTCACTTCCTTTTGCTTTCTGCCATTAGAGCAGTATCAACTATACTTAATAATAATAATTAAAAAAACCCTTTATTTTCTTATTCCTCTGTTCTCTTCTTAGGTGCTATTATTACAGAGGGAGCGCAGCCCACCCTGAGTTAGTAGTCCCTCAGCCTCCTCTACCCGAGGCAGCCTGAAGGCTTGGGGGCTGGAGCAAGACCTCTCGGAACCCTCAGTTGCTATGGTAATAACAGCCATAGTAAAAAATCACTTACTATGGGCCAGGTACCCTTTGTTCTGAGAACAGCAGTTCTCAAAGGGGTTCAGAAACTTGGGGGCCACTGAGACCCTTCCAGGGGGGTCCATCAGACTGAACTGTTTCATCTTTTTAAATAAATATTTGATACTACTTTAAAACATTATTTTTAGCCTGTGGGAATCTTTGTTCCTTGACCAGGGATAGAAGCCATACCCCCTGCATCGGAAGTAGAGCATCTTAACCACTGGACCACTGGGGAAGTCCCTGAACTATTTAAAAATATTTTTTCTTTGAACTATTTTTAATATTAATGTTAAGATGTCCTTTGCCTCTGTCACTTTTTTTCTCTCACATGTGTGTGGTGGAGTTTCCAGGGGAGAGTCCCTGTTGCAACAGGTGGGATGCAGAATCAGATGTGAGAATCCAGTTGTCTTCTGTTCACTGGACATGGAAGAGATGCAAAATTGGAAAACAATGTCTCTCTTTTTATGGAATATTTTTGTTTTGGAAAAGGTGGTTATTTTTCATTAAAAATGTTATTTGTTATCGTGAGTAGATGGATTGTGATTTAAAAACTAACAGTTTTTAAAATTAGTTTTATTTTTTTTGTTTTAATCTACAAATGGCAAATATCAGTAGCTATAACCCATATAAACAGATGTATATATATATATATAGGTGTTTTTTTTGCCATGTTGCACATTATATATAGGTATATATAATTTATTTTTTCTTTTGGTGTTGTGGCATGTGGGATCTTAATTCCCTGAATAAGTTCTATGGCCCCTGCATTGGAAGCTTGGAATCTTAACCACTTGACCACCAGGGAAGTCCCCTCAAGTATATTTTTTAAAGAATGGAAAGAGGTACTGAGACCAAAGTGTTTGAAAACTGGATGTAGAAGAATGGTCCAACCCAGCCCGCTGCCTGTTTTTATAAATAAAGTTTTATTGGAACATAGGCACACCCACTCCTTTACATAAGGCTGCTTTCCTGGTGCAATGACAGAGCCAAAGAGATAGAGAGACCATCTGGGCTACAAAGCTGAAAATACTTACTCTTTGATCCTTTAAGAGAAAGTTTGCTGGACTGATGTAGAATAATGCATTTAATCTTCATGAACAGCTCTATTACTGTTTCCCTTTTGCAGATGGGAAAATAGAGGTACAGAGAGGTAAAGTCATTTTCCTTAGATCACACAGTCAGTGAGGCTGGGGCTGAGCTAAGCCCCTCAGGGTCAAATGACTGACTCCAAAGTTGGGGTGTGGTAGATGTCTTTGGTTAGTGTCCCCCTTCTTGGCCTCTGATTCCCCTTCATATGGTACTCCGTTGTTCCTTGAAGACCATCTACCTCTCCATGATTCTCTGAAGCCCTTTCTTGGGAGAACCAGGAGTTGCATTTTCAGATCAAAGGCCTTTCATGTCAGCCTAAACAAGGGATGTGTGGGTCACTATGTCATTTCCGACTCTTTTGAGACCCTATGGACTACAGCCCACCAGACTCCTCTGTCTATGGGATTTTCTAGGCAAGAATACTGGTGTGGGTTGCCATTTCCACCGCCAGGGGATCTTCCTGACTCAGGGATTGAACCTGCATCTCCTGCCTTGGCAGGTGGATTCTTTACTACTGAATTACCTGGGAAGCCCCTGAACAACAGGTATAACTGGCCTTTTGCTCACCTAAATCAACATAGCTCTCTGACCTCCTGATGTTATTAACAATGGTTTTTGGCTGTTGACTATATTCACAGAAGCATTCACAGAATAGGCAGGGAGGTAAGACCCTGGGGGTGGAAGGTGCTCTACCCCCTTCATCATGCAGCCAGCTTCTAGAAGCCTGGAGTGGGAGGATGCCGGCAGGTGCACTGCGGGCTGATGGGCAGATGGACAGATGGGGCTGGGGGTGGAGGGAGGGCAGGCTGTCAGTCCCTTCTTAAGAACCCCACCCCACCTCTGATATGCTGCCCTCACCTTGAACTGGCCATGACCCTCTTCTGCTACCGACAGGCTGCTCTGAACCTTGACCTCTAGGTTCTAGGACTCTCTGATGGCTGTGGTAATTCAGGGGCATCTTAGGAAAGTCTGTGAAATGGAATACAGCTTGGGATGGAGCCCTTCAGAAGCAGCTTCTTGGGTGCGGGTGAGTGGGGTGGGAGCGCCAGAGGCCTCGGGTAGGGCTCACCTCCCACTGGACTCGGGGGTCCTGAGCTAGGCTTCCAGGTACCTCCTGCAGGGTGTTTCCAATAGGAATTTTGCTAATATTTGAGGCCTCACACATTCTCTTTGGGGCCTCACTGGCCGGATCATGCAGGAATATTATCCAGCAAACTGTGGAGCCGTGGGGAGGTGGTGGTGGGGGGTGGTCTGAGGGTGGAGGCATGGGGCGGTGGTGGTGGGGCTCTATTGCCCTGCTGTCCCCCAACCAGGACAACCAGGTAAAGACCCAGCCAGTGTCTCTGGCTTTAACTTTTTTGCAAAGAGTCCTGGCTGGAGAGCTACCGCTTTCTCATCCTTAACCACTTTCCAAGTGCCTCCTACCAAAGTACCCCCAAAGAGACGTGGGGAGTACTTTGCAGAAGCTATAAAGACCACTCCAACACAGAAGCCCTTTGATTCAACTTTTTTTTATTTTTTTTTTTCTTTTTGAATGTCATGCAATAATTCACAGTCCCAAGCCCACAGTTTTCAAACAAGGTAGGAAAAAGGAAAAAAGAAGCAAAGGAAATCAGTGGTGGTGTTTTTTTTTTCTTTTTTCTTTTGTTATTTCAAGCAGGACCAAATGTCAGAAAAAAATGCTTCTTTTCTCAATCATTAATTTTTTTGTCCTTTTTAAAATTGTTTATTTTTTTTTAAATTGATTTCTGCAGGCAGTAATAGTAGGGTTTGGTATAACCAGCAAGCACTCCTGTGTGTGTCTGAGAACGTGTGTGGGGTATGAGTGTGTCTGGTGGCGGTCTGTGTGGGACGCTGGGTTTCCTCTTCGCTTCCGGCTTCTAGCCACACACACACACACACGGGCCACCAGCAGGCGTTCACCAGGGAAAGGAAAGATTTCAATTGAGATGATAAAACTCATCAATAGAAGCAATTTTTTTTTCTCCCCGTTTTTCTTTTAAAAATGTTTTTTTTTTTTTTTTTTGAAATTTCCATTTTCCCCAAGGTTCTCCAAAAATGGCTGAGTTAATTCGAATCCCTTGGCTGTGTGGTTTGTCTGCCCCCGAGGGCCCCCCGCCGTCGTCGTGGGGGATCGGGGCTGGGTGGGGGGCGCCGTCGCTGCCCAGGAGGGTCTTTCCGGGACACCCTGGTGTGTCCCGGCCCTGGGGACTCCCTCCAGAGTCCGGGGTCGTCCGGCTGGTCCTCTCCTGGGCCCTCCCGGGCCTCCCCGCCCCCGTGTGCTGGGCAGGTGGCAGCGAGGTGGCCCCGCGGCCGGTGCGGCTCCTCCCCGAGGGGGGCGTGTGCGTGGGGTGCGTGGGGGGGCCGGGCGGGCGCCACCTCGCCCGGGCTTAGCACCAGTCATCGTCGTCGGTCTCGCTGTAGGCTTCGTGCAGGCCTTTCCGGGAGCCCGGCCCGCGGGGCCTGGCCAGTCCGTGGGCCGGGTAGTAGCCGTTCGGGAGTCGCCGGCCGTGCCTGGAAGGCGAGGCGCAGGCCGGGCCCGCGGCCCGGGGAGTCCTGGGCGAGCACGCGTGGCGCGCGGGGGGCGGCGCGTCGTAGGCGGCGGCCCGGGGCTCCTCCTCCTCCCCGCCGCCGCCGCCCGGGCCGTCTGGCTCGTCGTAGTCGGAGCCCCGGTAGTAACCGTGGTGGTGCCGGGGGCCCGGGGGGCCCTCGGCCGCGTGCGCGCCGGACGCCGGCCATCGCGCCCCGCCGTGGCGACACGGCGCCCTGGGGGACTCGCTCCGGGCCGGGCCCGGGATCCGCCGCTCCATCGCGGGCGAGCGGCTGCTTCCGTGGCCTCCCGTGGGAGGCCGCTCCCCGGCCAGGGGCTCGGCCACGGGGCCCGGGTACCTCCGCGGGCCGCTGGGGGCCGTTCGGCCCGGCCGCGCCGCGGGCTGCTGCTGCTGCTGGGGACCCGAGCCGCCGGCCTTACGGATCACGGGGGAATAGGACACGTGCGGCCGGGGAGTGGAGGGGGTCTGGGGGAGCTGGCGGCGTCCCCGCCGCGGAGTGCTGGTACCAGATGTTGAGGGGGCTGGGCTTCCACTTACGGAACTACTGCCCTACACGAAAATTGAAACAAAGGAAATCAAAAAAAAAGATACAACAAAATCAACCAGAAGGAGACGGGAGGAGACACAGAGGACGGGAGGGTGGGGAGCGAAGGAAAATTCAGAGGACGGGGGAGGAGGGTGGGCGGGGAGGACACACAGGACGTTCAAATGGAAAAAAAGGAAAAAAGCAACAGCCACAGGTGGGAGGAGGAGGAGGAGGGGACAAGGAGGAGGGGGAGTGAGACAAGGAGGGTCGGGGGAAGTCGAAAACCAACACAACAAAGTGAAAAGAGAAATGAGAAATGGAGTTTTGTAAGTTTCGGGGTTAAAAATAGCAGAAGTTTCAAAAATTACTCACAGGCGTCCAGAGGACAGAAATCATAATTGAAACAAAAAACGGAAGCTGGGTTAAAGGAAAGCAAAAGGCAGAAGGTAGCCAGGGTGGGCGTGAGTCGTAAAGACCACTGCTGGCCCGAAACTCAAACGTGATCCACAACCAAAGAGGAAGCAGCTGCGGGCGGCGGGGAGCGGGGTGGCAGGCGGGCAGGGGGCTGGGGTGCAGAGTGGGGAGCCAGAGTGGCAGGGGCCAGTGTCCACCCCTGCCCGAGCCCAACCCCCTGGCTTGGGGAGCCCCATGGTGGGCAGGTCAGAGATCACGGCAGGAGTGGGGAACCCCGCCCAGAGGGGGCTGTGGGCTGTGGCCCCCCATCCTCTCCCGGAGGGGTCCACAGTGCCTCCTGCCACACCCACCTGACGGTGGGCCATGTGCTCCCGGCCCTCACTGGGTGAGCGGGACCAGCGCTGGTCACGGGCCCGGGGCCGGCCGTGCTCAGGCCGCTCCTGGGTGTAGCGCTCCTTGTCAGGGGGCGGGGGATGGTGGTGGTGGTGGTGGTGGTGGTGTTGCCGATGCTTCCGGTCCTTGGGCCGGCCCCGCTCCTGGTCTCTTTCCTTTGATGGCAGGTCCCCAGACTGGGTGGTCATGCTCAAGTCTGTCCCCAAGCCTAGGGCCGCATGGGGTCAGACAAGACAGATGGCTGTGAGGAAAGGGCAGCATGGGACGTGCATGTGGGCGGCTTCTAAGCAGGACTGCGGGCCCTGCGGGCACCTGCCCTTGGGCCCAGGGTGGCTTGGTGGGTGTGTGTGGGGGAGCTGGTCACCAGGGTCTGAGCAGCAGCTGGCGCATCTCGGTCCCCCTGGGTCCTATCCAGGCCCTTCTGTCTTTCCTTACTCAGTGTTTACCCTGCTCTGCCTTCTCCCCCATCTCCCCTGCTCTGTCCCCTTACACAGCCTCCGGTCCCTGGGCCTTGCAGGGCGACCCACCTGTGTCCACGTCCGTGTAGCGGCCCAAGGAGCGCTCGGAGGTGCGGTGGCCACGGTCTCTGCGCCTCTGGTGGTGCCGCTGGTTCTCCTCGGGCGGCACCCTCTCCAGGGAGTAGTCGTCCAGGCGCCGGGCCTTGGGGCCCAGCACGGAGGCCGAGCGCTTCATGGGGCTGGTGTCTGAGATGGTCTGGGGTGGGGGGGAACAGGCTGGTGGGCTGGGGTCAGTGGCCGGGACGCAGCAGTCCCGGTCTGCCCCATCCGCCATCAGTGATGAGGTGTGACCATCCAGGGGTGGGATCTGGTTGGGGGAGCCCTGAGCCTCAGGCTCCAGGACTCCTCTGTCCCCTCCCCAGCTCCTCCTGGGTTCCTCCAGGAGGCCCCATTCTCTCCACCTCCTGCTGGGACAGGCAGGTTGGCTGAAGGGCAGAGCTTCTCCCATCTGGAGTACAAACCTGGGAGCCCTGGGCAGCCCGGCCTGCTCTCCAAAGCGAGTGAGGAGCCTCAGCCTCTCCTTGCTGCCAGGCCTATCGGCCCAGGGCCAGGCACCCAGCACACACAGTCCTCCTTGGCCAACTGGGACCGGACTTTCCTGCCCACCTGAGTCCAGCTTCTATGGGAAGCCTTTGAGGGACTGGCCTGGCATTTGAGACCCCCGGGGGGACCTGCTCTCCTCATCCTTGGCCTGCAGCTTGGGGGCCTCTGTGTTTGCTGCACCCTTGGGTGGAACTGGGTTCCCTGTGGCTGGGAGAGGAGAGAAAGAAGACAGAGCAGACTTGCCCAGGGCTTGGCCCAGTGGCACTGCCTGAGACTGGAGTCTTAAGGGACTCGGGGCTGAGACCAGAGGTTCATAGGTGGTGTCATGGGAAAGAGCCCCCAAGAAAGAGTGAGCCAGGCAGGGCTACAGGTCAGGCTTCTTGGAACGATGGACGCCCGCCTGCCAGGCCTGGGGGCCTCTGAAGACAGGGTGGGAGGTGGGGGGTCAGGGCGGGGTCACCCCTCCAGGGCACACGTGGGGCACACAGAGAACACAACACATGAGGATGGGGCTCCACGGGGTGGGGGGCAGGGGTGTGGTCTGCGAAGAAAGGGTGGGGTCCGAGGACCCGGAGAGATGACAGAACTCCCACGAGGGGGGGTGGGCGGGAAGAGGGGGCCGGAGCCCAGCTGGGCGGCGCGGGCGGGCGCGGTACATACACTGAGGTTATTCCCACGTGGCCGGCCCCTTCTCCTCTGTCACAGCCCCACGGGATGGTGCACACAGAAAAAACAGAAAGAAGGAAATAAATATAAAAGCCGAGAGGGAGAGGGAGAGGTGTGTGGGAGATGGAGGAGAATGCCAGGGTCGGGGAGAGAGAAGAACCTGAGGTGGGGAGGGAAGGGGGAGGGGGAGAGAGGTTAACGTCCCCGGTGTGTGGGTGACCCCAGGCCCGGCTGGCCTTCCTCCCATGGGGACGGAGCACACAGATGGCAGAGGCACGAGACCGACAGATGGGGCGACGTGGCCGCAGGCGCCTGGCCCTGGACTCTGCCTCATGCAATGCGCCCAGCCCTGGCTCCGCTGACACTCAAAGCTTCGGGGGTGGGGTGGGGTGGCCGTCAGCTGGCTTGTGCCCCCCTTCTCCTGGGGCCCGGAAGCTCGGTCCTGGTTGGGCTTTGGGGGGCCCATCGGGATGGGACTGGACAGTCACATGCAGGCTGGGTGCCTCCCACCCAAATTCCCAGCAGCCAGAGGCCACACCCCTGGGCGACCCTGGCCCAGCCAGGCACAGCACAGCCCAACCCCTGCCACCCCCACCCTGCGCAGATGCCACGGCATAGCACACGGGCAGCCTGCCACAGTCAGACATGCCGCCCTGCCTCTCAGGTTGGGTGGACAGCCCAGCCATGCTTCTGGCCCCTCTGTCCTGGGGGGCCAGGGGCAGTGGGACCCTGCCCCCTGACAACCAAGCCCGCAGCTGGGTAAAGCAGCCACACACAGACACGCGTCAGGCACACACACCTGCTTCTCCCCAGCGGCTCTCACAGAGACCAGACAAACGACTCCCAGGCCCCACCCCAGACATGCTACCAGGTCCTGGGACCTGCCAAGTTCCCCAGAGCATGTATGATGTATGAGCACACCCATCCCTGTGTGCATGCGCCTCTGTGCGCATGCGTGTGTGCGTGCGTGCATGGATATTCTTGATTGCAGCTCTCACCGGGGCCTGACACATCCTCTCCCATCCCCCATCCACATCCCCGATATGTGTCCTCCATATCCTCCGGCCTCAGCATCCCTAAACGGAGCAGAGACAAACCCCGAGGCGGTGGCCATGGTGCCCTGCCCCAGAGGAACCTCGTCCCCTCTCAATCCTCTGTCAGGGAGAAACTAAGAGGATTGGGGCCTCTGAGGGTTCCAGAGGTGTGGACCCTGCCCGCTGCAGCCAAGGGTGCAGAAGTCCCCCCCTGCCCTGGGTCCCTGGGCTGCATAGGGAAGCTGGGACTCCAGAGGCCAAGTCCAGTCCCCAGGGTGGTGGGTGAAAGCTCTCACCTGGTTCTCGGCAGGCAGGCGGGGCATGGAGGCGGCCCGGGCCTGGCCTTCAACGGGGAAGTAGTGCTCACTGTCAGAGTAGCCGTCTCTGCCCATCTCTCGCATCTCCACAGACTGCGGGGCAGATGGCGAGGCTGGGTGAGCCCCGGGGCCGCCTGGCTGGGGGACCCCGGGGTAGAGGGTTGGCTGGGTGTGTGCAGAGCTGCAGGTGAGGGGCCCAGACCCCTCCTTCTTGTCCTGCCCGGGCCGGGGAGCCAAGGGGGCGCTGGGGCCATGGAGGTACCTGAGAGTTGGGTTGGCTATTAGGCATATCAGTGGGGGGGCCCCGCTCTGGGCTCCATGTGCCCGTCTTCTGGAACATCTCCTGGGCCCGCTGGGTCACCCAGGATGGGCTCTCTTTCATGCCACTTTCGTGAGCCATCCTGTGTGGGGTACAGAGGCCAGGGTGATGGTGGGCACTCTGGTGGCTTTTGCACCTGGCACCCCGCACCCCTGTTGCCCTGCCTTCTGGCCAAGAGGGACACTCACAAGCCTCCTCCTGGGTCCAGCTGGGTGGAGGGGAGGGCGTTCTGGCCAGGCCCCCCCTCCTGTGTTGGCGATGGGGGCTCCATGCGCTGGAACATGAGAGGTGTCCGGTTCTGGGGAAGCAGAGAGCAGCGTGTGTACACAAGGTGGCCAGGGGGTGGGGGGAGAGGGGACAGATGGAAGAGGGTATCCCAGGCTGAGGCTTTGGTTTCAAGACTGCAGTGAGGAGGCTATGGAGGGTATGCTTAGCCCACCCATGGGGTGAAATCCTAGAAGCCATTCTTGAAACCCACCCCTACCCTAAAACACACACACACATTCAAGTCTGATCCATCAGCGAGTCCTCTAGACTCTTCCAAATCCATCCATAACCAGATCACTTCTCACCGCTCCATGACCCCCATCCTGGTTTTCATCAGTCTGGCC
This sequence comes from Bos indicus, assembly GCF_029378745.1. Lineage (NCBI taxonomy): Eukaryota > Metazoa > Chordata > Mammalia > Artiodactyla > Bovidae > Bos > Bos indicus. The sequence goes on along the minus strand of NC_091766.1, from coordinate 12,133,351 downwards.
GGGACCACTGCCCCCTCCCAGGCTCCCAGCTCCAGCCCTTACTCTCCATGGCCACCAGAGAGCACCAGTGAGCAGCGGCAAGCGATCACTTCCCACCTCTCCTGAGGCACCCTTGTGGCTCCCACTTCACTCTGAGCAAAAGTCAAAGGCCCACAAATCCTGAATAATCCGTCCTGTCACCTCCCCACTCTCGTCTCCTTCCCCTGCCCCTCTTGCTCACTCTGTTCTGCCATACTGACTTCGCTGCTATTTCTCAAACTCACGGTCCTGCCTCAGGGCCCTTGCACTGGCTATTCCCTCTGCCTGAAACACTCTTCCCCTAGGTATCTGCTTGGCTCTCTCTCCTCTTCCTTCAAGTCTTTCCTCTGATGTCACTTCCTCAGCAATGCCTCCCAAACTACCCCTTTCAAATCACGTTCCCTTGCCCGCCCCCCCTGCTTTTTCTCGTGGCACTTACTTTTTTCTGTAGTGCGATATAATTTCATCATCTATCATTGGTGGCCTTCTGCGAACTGGAAGGTCTGCTCTGCAGGGATTCTGGTCTGTTTTGCTCACAGACACATACCCAGAGCTGAGAAAGGTGCCTGGCACACCATAGGTGCCCCATAATTAATAAAAAAAAAAAAAAGTTTATTTGTTCTGCTTATTGGATTATTTGACTGCACTGGGTCTTAGTTGCAGTATGTGGTATCCAGTTTCCTGAGCAGGGATTGAACCTGGGCCCCTTGCATTGGGAGCGTGGAACCCTAGCCACTGGACCACCAGGGTAGTCCCTGCCCAGTAAGTGTTGGTGGAGCAAATGAGTTACTCCACTTTATGTCTCCTTGGCACTGCCCTCCTCCTTCAGTGACCTGTCCTGGAGCCTGACGTCATCCCACTGTTCTGGTTGGTCCTCACGGTGACAAGGGAGACACTGTCTCCCAGCCTGGGTGTCCACAGAGTGATGGACAAAGGAAGGAGCGGCTGTCAGGGCTGCAGCCATACCTGTTCCTCGCGCATGGCCTGAAGCTTCTTGGCCTTGCTCTGCCGGTAATACTCCATGATCATCATGGCCGCATAGATCTTCCCCACTGTCAGGTCCGTGGCTGGGGGCACAGGATGAGCTCACCGTGGGTGAAGGCCCGGTATGCACCAGCCCCGCCATCCCGAGGCCTCCTCTTCCCTCCCCCATCTCTGTCCCAGGCCGGGCCTGGCTCTTACACTTGTGGGGGGTGACCAGCAGGTCCAGCGTCTTCTGGGACAGATTGGGCCAGATGGCCATCATCTCCTTCCGCAACTCAGCATCCATTTGTTGTTTGTCAGCTCCACCTGCGAGTGGGAACAGAGAGGCATCAGCTGGCCTCTGGGGAAGCTGCAAAGCCATAGGCTCCTTCTGATCCAGGCTCTGGGGTCCTGGTCCCCAGCAGGGCTGGGGCCTTTGAAAGACTGTGTGGGAGACACTCCAGCATCCAGAGGGACTGGCCTGGTTCCCACTTACCAGCTGCGTGACATGGGTGTTAGTCTACTGTGCTGTGCCTCAGTTTGCCCATCTTTGAAATGGGGATGATGGCAATAGTACCTGCCTCAGTGAGTTATCTGAAGATCAGAGTAGTTGATGGGCAGCATTAGAACTATGTCTGCTGTAGGGAGCCTGGGGTACGCCTCAGGGAATAGTCCTGATAGAGGAGGTTTGTCCCTCAACCAAATTTCCCCTTCTATGAATGCTGACCTTGGAACTAGCTGACCCCTGGCCCCTCACCCCAGCCATGGTGATTACTTGTCTTCTCTGCCTGAGTACACGCGAGTGTAGCCCTTCCTGCCTTCCCTGGGATTGGCTGGGGCCATGAGATGAGTTCTTGCCAATGAGGTGTGAGCAGAGTGAGGTGCCACTTTGGGCATTTAACGGCCAGTGCAGAACCCTCCTGAGTTCTCATTCCCTCTGTCACAGCAACTGGTAACACTGGGGACCGTGGTTGCCCACTCAGGCCTGGTCCCTGAGTGACTAACGAACAGAAGACCCTGCCGACCCTGGAAGACGTTCCCACATGATGCAAGTGGGAAGTCAATCTTTGTTGGTTCAAGACCTTCTTTGTTACAGCGGCACATTCTCATTCATCCTGACTGATACATCAGCCTGGACCCTGTTTCGACTCTTGTTTCACAGCCCCCAACATGAGGCACAGGGGTGCTGTCCTAACATTTACCAGCAGTTAGGGACATTGATTGGAGAAGGCAATGGCACCCGACTCCAGTACTCTTGCCTGGCAAATCCCATGGACGGAGGAGCCTGGTGGGCTGCAGTCCACGGGGTCGCGAAGTCGGACATGACTGAGCGACTTCCCTTTCACTTTTCATGCATTGGAGAAGGAAATGGCAACCCACTCCAGTGTTCCTGCCTGGAGAATCCCAGGGACGGGGGAACCTGGTGGGCTGCCGTCTATGGGGTCGCACAGAGTCAGACACGACTGAAGTGACTTAGCAGGGACATTGATGACAGCTAGAGAAAGGGTCTGAGGGCTTTCTGCTGGGCCAAATATTAACCCTGTGGTTGCTGGATTATGGGAGGAGGTCCAGGAGATATGGGGGAAGGGCAGGGGCTGGCTATCAGCCAGTTTAGTAGTATTTCAGTGTTTGAACCACCATCCATGGGGGCCTGCTGGCTGAATAGCTGACCCACCCAGGTAGCCCCAAGAACCCCCTTTGCCTCCACTCCCTGTCCACCTCTTGTCGCCCACCACCTGCTCTCATGGCCCTTCCTTCTCCCACTCCACTTTCCAGATCCAGCCTAGGACAGTCTTTGGACCTCCTGTGCAGTTTCTTCTCAGCAGATGTGGGTCAAAGCACAGACATCTGCCAGGCACTCCGTGCTTTCATTCATCTTCCCTTGTGTGACTCCAGAGACAGGTGTCTATTTTGAGAAAAATTCTTTCAGAAGGGTCTTTTGTCAAGTCAAGCACAGATCCTATTCTACAGTGAGGATCTGGAGGCAGCAGGGAGCTGAACCGCCTGGACCAGTGTAGTGGCCTCTGCGCAAGTCCTCCCACACCCACCAGAGGGCGCTCGTGAACACCTGAGGGCAGTCGCCTCTGCCCAGGTCCACCTCCCATAGCCCTCCCATAGCCACCAGAGGGCGCCCCCGAACACCTGCATCAGTCACTTGTCTCCGGCGCTCAGAGCCCTTCAAGGCTCTCACCTCACCCAGGGTGATCTCCCCAAGTCCACGAGACCCTGAACCATCTGCCCTCATCTCTATTTTCCCGTTTGGTCACTCTTTTCCAGCCACACCAACCTCCTCCATGCTCCGCAACCACGCCAAGCATCGTCCTGCCTCAAGGTCTTTGTATAGGCTGTTTCCTCTGCCAGGACGGTCCTTCCTACAGGTATCGGTGTGGTTCCCTCCCTCATCCGCTTCAGGTCCCTGCCCAGATCCTTTATCAAAGAGGTCTTCTAGCCGCCTCCCAACCTAAAGCAGCCCCCCACTTCTATGCCTTTTTCTGGCTTTATTTCTCCATTCTGTACTTATCGCCTCATGCTGTTGCTCACCGCCTCACTTCTGGTGTCTGTGGGGTCTAAAGGTGCAGAGATCACTGGGGCCAAGCTGTGTGGGGGTGGGGCTGATGGGTGGGCCTGGACTCAGGTTGCGGGAGACCCTTCAAATAATCATCTGTTCTGTAGCTGGCCTTTCAACACCCTTGACACCAACCTATAACAGTTTTTCTTTCCTCTAGGAAAGCAGTTGGAATTAATAGCTACATCTCCCATCCTCTGTAGCTAAGTGAGGTGCCTGGGGCCTCTGGTTCCTTTTCAGAGACATGGGAAGGGAAAGAAGAGAACGTGACATTCCTGTGAAAAGTCACTTTTGCCCAATAGCTTACGTATTTCCTGTCTCGGGTGGAGAAAAGGAAGCCACTTATTGTTATGGATTGAATTGTGTCCTCCCAAAATTCACATTGATGCCTGAATGCCCAATGTAATGGCATTTGGAGATGGGTCCTTCAAGGAAGTGACTAAAGTTATATGAGGCTATAAGGGCGGTCCCTAAGAGAGACAGACAGCAGGCGTGCATACGCACAGAGGAAAGGCCATTGAGGATACAGCAAGAACGCGGCCGTTTGCAAGCCGAGAGGCCTCTCAGGAGGGACCTAACGTGCTGGCACCTTGATCTTGGATGTCCAGTCTCTAGAACTGTGGGAAAGTAAACTTCTGTTGTTTACGTACTGTCTCTGCTATTTTTTTACGGGAGCCTGAGCTCACTAGGATACCTGTTCTTGGTGAATGGTTGAGGCAGGGTCAAGGTTTCTTGCCCTGTCAGACACTGAGGCTGGATCATTCTTGGTTGTGGGGCCGTCCTGTGCGCTGTAGGATTTCAAGCATCCTCGGTCTCTACCCACCAGTTACCAGTAGCGACAACCAAGCCTGTCCCCGACATTGCCAGGTGTCCCCTGGTAGACACAACGCCTCCGGTTGAGAATCACCACCTTAGGCTCCTTCTGCTTCAATTCACATGTTAATCTCTCATTCGGGATTGTTGTTCCCATGGAAATACAGTAAATACCCTGCCTGTGAATCTTTAAGTTGAGAACTTTCAAAGATGCGAACGTGCGTTCCATCAGTGTCAGGCCAGGCATGAGTTAAACTGCAGCTTCCCTCCATGTCCTACTGCTGAGATCCTTCCACTCTGCCATCTTCAGCCTCCTCTCCCTCCGCCGGTCAGTAGCTCTTCTTGCCTGCTCACTCAATTCCAGCCCCTGTATGCCAGCTGTTATGCTATACTCTGTACTTTTTAAGGTACTATACTGTAAGATTGAAAATGTTTTCTGTTTGTTCTTATATATTATTTGTGTGAAAAGCATTATAAACCTATTACAGTACAGTACTGTATAGCTGATTATGTTCATTTGGTACCTAGGCTAGTCTTTTGGACTTAGGAACACATTGGACTTATGAACGCTCTTGGAACAGAACTCATTCATATGTAGGGGACTTACTATGAAGGGAAACTCCTTAGGGGATTTCAAGGCAGCTCTCCCTTGGGGTCATGGGATCCACTCAAGGCTGAATCCCACGTTGACTCCTCCTCCAGGTATGGAGTTGTTAATACTGGGGCTCCCAGGGCGTCCCTGGTGGCTCAAATGGTAAAGAATCTGCCTGCAATGCAGGAGACCTGGGTTCCATCCCTGGGTCGGGAAGATCCCCTGGGGAAGGAAATGGCAACTCACTCCAGTATTCTTGTCTGGAGAATTCCATGGACTGGGGAGCCTCACAGGGTTTCAAAGAGTCTGACATGACTAAGCGACTGACACTTTCACTTTCAAAGACAGAAGGTACCCTTGTATTTGGGCATCAGTCCCCCAGAAACCAGTTGAGTCCCAGCGTCTTCCCCTCCCCTACATCACTCTACACACCCCTGGTGAGCCTTCTCTGTTGCAGGATCTGTCCCAGGCACGTGGCAACATTCAAGAGCTTCTCTTGGGACTTCGCTGGTGGTCCAGTGGTTAAGACTCCATGCTCCCAAAGCAGGGGCCTTGGGTTCAATCCCTGGTTGGGGAACTAACATCTCATATGTCACGTGGCCAATAAATAAATAAACTAAAACATTAAAAAAAAAAAGCCTCCCTGGCATGCCAGGTACCATAAGGGCCAGCCCACTTCCAGTTTCAACAACCAAAACTGTCTTCAGCCTTCCCTGGGGTGAACTGCTGGCACCCAGATAGGAAGAAGGTTTCTTCTCTGTATGGTATTGAAGCCAATGGGCAAAGGAGGTGGTAAAATAAGATGGGAGCACCTGCTGCCATCTCTGTGTTATTTTGGTCTGTTAGAACTGACAACAATTTCTATTAGTTCATCAAAAGCTTCCACTTCTGCCACATGCTCCTTAATATGAAAGTTCTAAAGAATGAATAAATCATCATTTTTCACGCTAAAAAAAAACCAAAACAAAACCAAAGCTGTCTTCAGACATGGCCAATGATCTCTGGAGGCAGAATCATGCCTGGTTGAGAACCCCTGACTTAAGAGTTTAAACCCCTGACCAGGCTCCCCACCCCCGACCCTACTCTTTCTTTCCTTTCCACAACATTTCTGGCCTTTGAACACGTTACATAGTCTACTTATTTATAGTGGCCTACTTTTCTGTTGCCTGTCTCCCCACAGCCCCATGAGGGCTGGAGGTTCGTCTGTCCTTCCCTGCCACGTGCCACTTGCTGAGCACAGGGCTGGGCACACAGCATGTGCCCAATGGGGCTCTCATTCAGTGAGCTGGTAGTAACACAGGCAGGTCAGATTAATGGTGAGCAGGGCCCTGGGGCACTCCCAGGCACCAAGGCCTTTTTCCTCCCCCTTGTCTTCTAGGCAAGACTCCAGCCTCCTTGACCTTGCCTGAATTCCAAAGGGTGGATTCCAACAGTTGCTAATCAAGGGAGCAGCAGCCAGGAAGCCACTTGAGGCAAGATTAAAGGGGCTGGAGAAACTCACCAAGATTAGGAGAGGGCTCCCCTTGTAGCTCAGTTGGTAAAGAATCTGCCTGCAATGCAGGAGACCAGGGTTTGATCCCTGGGTTGGGAAGATCCTCTGGAGAAGGAAATGGCAACCCACTCCAGTATGCCTGCCTGGAGAATCCCATGGACAGGGGAGCCTGGCAGGCTACAGTCCATGGAGTCGCAAGAGTCAGACACGACTTAGCATCTAAGCCCACTTGAGACCCTGCACACACTCTAATGTTGTCAGCAATCCCACCCTTTCAAAACTTTGCAGAACCATTGTTGTTCAGTTGCTAGGCCGTGTCCAATTCTTTGCGATCCCATGAACTGCAGCACGCTAGGCTTTCCTGTCTTTCCATATCTCCCGGAGTTTGCTCAAACTCATGTCCATTGAGTCGGTGATGCCATCCAAACATCTCATCCTCTGTCGCCCCCTTCTTCTCCTGCCCTTAATATTTCCCAGTGTCAGAGTCTTTTCCAATGTGTTGGCTCTTCTCGTCAGGTGGCCAAAGTACTGGAGTTTCAGCATCACTCTTTCCAATGAATATTCAGGGTTGATTTCCTTTAGGATTGACTGGTTTGCTCTCCTAGCAGTCCAAGGGACTCAAGAGTCTTCTCCAGCTCCACAATTCAAAACATCAGTTCTTTGGCACTCAGCCTTCTTTATGGCCCAGCTCTCACATCCATATATGACTACTGGAAAAATCATAGCTTTGACTAGACAGACCTTTGTTGGCAAAGTGGTATCTCTGCTTTTTAATACACTGTCTATGTTTATCATAGCTTTTCTTCCAAGGAGCAAGCATCTTTTAATTTCATGGCTGCAGTCGCCATCCATAGGGAATTTATCCTAGCAATGGGATTTATGGCAGGGGTCTTGAGCCATGTGGTACCAGTGTGACCTCTAGAGGAGCCAGAGGCTCAGCAACTGAGGTCAGCCAGGCTTACATGACTAATTCTCAATAAATATGCTAGACTCAAAGTTCAGGTGGGCTTGGGTGGTTGACAGTACTTCATACGTGTTGTCACACATCACTGCCGGGAGACGTGAGCACTGTGCATGTGACTCCATCGGGAGAGGGTGGAAGCTCCCTCTTGGTCTCTTCCAGACCCTGTCCAGGTGCCTTTTGCCTTTGCAGATTTTAGTCTGTATCTTTTTGCTGTAATAAACCACAACTGTGAGTAAAACAATTCTTTTCAGTTCTGGGTTCTATCAAATCACTGAATCCAAGCCTTTTTTCTTTTTTTGAACCTTCGTTTTGGGCTATCCTGGGACCCCCAGACACAGGTTCTCCAGAGGAAAACAGCAGCTGGGATACAAAGGTATTATGTAGGGGCTTCCCAGGTGGCGCTAGTGGTAAAGAACCTGCCTGCTGATGCAGGAGACATAACAGATGCAGGTTCGATCCCTGGGTGAGGAAGATCCCCTGGAGGAGGGAATGGCAACCCACTCCAGTATTCTTGCTTGGAGAATACCATGGACAGAGGAGCCTGGCGGGTTACAGTCCATAGGGTTGCAAAGAGTCAGACACGACTGAAGTGACTTTGCATGCATGCATGTACCAAGAGCGGGTGCCCTGTTAGACCCGTTTTACAGGTGCGGGAATGGTAGCAGGCAGAATTCTAAAGCTTATCCTTCTCTCCCAGCAAGATTCTGCTTATTCAATCAAATGATAGTCTAGGGACTGCTATAAAAGGACTTTGCAAATGTAATTAAAGTCCCAAGTCAGTTGACTATAAGTTTCAGAGCTGATCTAGGTGGGTCTGATCTAATCAGGTGAGCCCTCTAAAAGCAGAGCATTTTCTTAGCAGCAGAGAAGTCAGAGAGACTTGGAGCACGTAAAGAATTAGATGCCTCCCCAGGAGCTAAGCATAAACTCTGGCGAGAAGCCAGAAATGAAATGGGGACCTCAGTCCTGCAGCCACAGACAACTTAATTTTGCTAACACCCGAATAAGCCCTGGAGTAAATTTTCCCCCAGAGCTTCCAAAGATGAGCCCAGCCTGGCCACCTTGATTTTGGGCTTGTGAGACTGTGGACGGAGAGCATAGTTGAGTCTATCTGGACTTCGACCTACATACCTATATGCTAATAAATAGGTGTGTAATAAGCTGTTAAAGTTGTGGTCATTTGTTACATGGCATTGCTAGCTAATACATGGGCTGAGACTCAGAGCAGGTGAGGTCCTCTGCCAAAGTTTACAATGGAGGACAGGGCAGGTAGGTGGGCAAGGTGAGTCCACTTTTCCACACGATTATAAGAAAGCAGCTGCCCATGATTCTGCTTCCTCACCTCCCTGGGTTGGGACCTGGACCAGTTTCAACCATGTGTGTGGCAACCTGGACCAGTTTCTGTCTCACTGGACCAGTTAGTCACTCAGTCGTGTCTGACTCTTTGCGATCCCACGGACTGTAGCTGGCCCACGTCCTCTGTCCGTGGAATTCTCCAGGCAGGTATACTGGACTGGTTTGCCGTGCCCTTCTCCAGGGAATCTTCCTGACCCAAGGATCAAACCCAGGTCCCCTGCATTGCAGGCAGATTCGGTTTCAACCATGCTGATAAGCAAACAGTCTGGGGCAGGCAGAGCCACAACCCAGACAGGCCCCGGGTCTAGACTAGACGCATGTGCCGGCATGCCTGGCAAGTCCGAACCGCTTGCCTCCTACTTGCTGCATGAGAAAGAAATTAATGTGTGTCAGACAAGGGCCTGAGCCCTGACCCCTCCCCTTCTCCACTTATGCTGTTCCGAGTCTCACCCTCACTCCTGATTCTTTCTCTCGATTTGGGGGCACCCCCTGCTCTCTTTACTTTGATCTGCATGCTTCCTGCTCCAACAATGCCTGTCCTCAATGTGCCCCTCCCCCTCGCCCCACCAGGCACTGTCTCACTGGAAGCTGCTGGTCTCCCTCCCTGAATGTCTTCCTTCCGAGCAACTTCCGGCCTTGGAGCCTCCTTCCCCTCTTCTCCTCAGGGCCCTGGAAAGAACATGCGTCTGCAGTGTGGCCTTCCTTCCTGCTGACCTCTCAGGGGCTTCAGCTGGGTGCAGCCCTGACCTCTCTCTTCAGCCCCACTGAGATTTCCAACCCTCTGCTGGACAATGGACCCAGTCCTCCACTGGCGACTCCCCCAACTTCCTTCTCTTTGGTGATCCATGCGCCTCTGTCCCTGCCCTGCTGTCTCATCAGCTGCCAAGTCACACCCAGTCTACTGTTAGGCCTCTGAAACCCACTCTGGGCAGTCTACTTCAGAGCTGCCCTGGTCAAAGCACAAAACCCATTGATCGCTCATGGTCCTCAATCTTCAGAGCTGCCCTGGTCAAAGTGATTGGCTGTGACCTGGCACAGAATCCATCGGTTAGTCTTGGTTCTCACTCTTGGTCAGTCTTGGTCCTGGGCAGTGCTTAAACACTGGAGATGCCTTTTAGGAGTCAGTGTTGCCCTGCTCTCCACCCACCTCCCTGGCCTCTCCTTTCCACTCCTTCTCAGCCACCTTAGATGCTGGGGTGGCCCCAGGCTCAGTCTTCGGGGGCCTCTTGGTTCTCTTGTCCCCTTGGAGAGCTCCTCCAGTCTCCTGGCTTAACACCTGTCAGCATGTCATGCCTCCTGACTCTACGTCGCCAGCCTAGCCAGGAGGACTCACCATCTCACTTCCTTCAGAACCTTGGGGTGGGGGGAATGCCAGAAATGTAAGTTGGAGAGCCCCTTCTAGCCCCCATGTCCACGTGTCACTGTCAACACCAATCTTTTGCCCTCCCTTGGCCCCAAACCTGCTCCTTCTGTCTCTTCTCTCTCAGGCAACTGGGGCTGGGTCCGTCCTTTAGTTGCTGGGGCCCCACCCCTTGGGGTTGGCCTTTATGCTCTCTTTCTTTATGCTCCACATCCATCCATCAGCAATCTGGTCATCTTGACTCCCAGGAAATATTCAGAATGTGAATACTTCATATGCCCTCCTTCCAAGCCCCTATCCTGTGTTCCCCTGATTTATGTCAGGGCTCCTCCTAGCCCACCGGTCTACCCTGGTGGCTCAGACGGTAAAGAATCTGCCTGCGATGCAGGAGGCCCAGGTTGGATCCTGCGTGGGGATGATCCCCTGGAGAAGGGCATGGCTACCGAATCCAATATTCTTGCCTGGAGAATTATATGGACAGAGGAGCCTGGTGGGCTACAGTCCATAGGGTGGCAAAAAGTTGGACACGACTGAGTGACTGACACTTTACCTCTCCTAGCTTCCACTGTGGCTAGAGGGAGCTGAGCCTGCCTCTGCTCACGAGACAGCGTGGCGCCCCCATGCGGAAAGTGCAAGTCAGTGCAACACAGCTCAGGGTGGGGTTGCGGAAAGGGATCTGCACCGGCTGGTCCCTCTGCCTGCAGTGCTTTCTCCCCAGGTATCCACGTGACTCCCTCACAGCTTCCTTACGGAGGTCTCCCCCCGCTGCTGGAAGTGTCAGTGTCCTCCAGGCTTAGAGTGGTGTCCCGCACACAGATATTTGCTGAAGCAGGTGAATTTGCTGAGTCCTCTGGCAATGGCACCCCACTCCAGTACTCCTGCCTGGAAAATCCCATGGGCGGAGGAGCCTGGTGGGCTGCGGTCCATGGGGTCTCGAAGAGTCGGACACGACCGAGCGACTTGACTTTCACTTTTCACTTTCACGCATTGGAGCAGGAAATGGCAACCCACTCCAGTGTTCTTGCCTGGAGAATCCCAGGGACGCAGGAGCCTGGTCGCGAAGAGTCGGACACGACTGAAGCGACTTAGCAGCAGCAGCAGCAGCTGAGGCCCTGGCTCCATCCACCCTGCCCCACCTCTCAGTTTCCATTCCTGCCCCTACCTTTGGCAATTTTGATGTCCAGGGCCGTGCGGATCAGAGCCATGAGGGTAGAGTTGAAGTGGACGGTGTTGTCATCAGCGACGGGCAGATCCATCCGCAGGAGCCTCTGCAGAAAACCAAAGGCAAAGGCAATCATTCCCAGGGACCCCTCCGCCATCCCGTAAGCCAGACCCACCCTACCCGGGGAGCCCCAGGAAGAACTCTGAAGGCAGCGGCTAGGGTGCCCCCCACCCCTCAGGTTACCTGTCCCAGTGTTCCATTTCCTGACTGCCCCTGGTGACCCATAGGGGGCGCACTGGGGACTCTCCTATGCTGCCCGTTCCTCACCCGCCTACTGGACCCTAGAAGGGACATTTCCAGGGTTGGCCCGTATCCTTGCCCTGCCCCAGAGTTCTTCTGGACAGCTCCGTTCCATTCTGACCCCAAAGAAGAAGAGCACAAGCCAGATCGCAGCAGACATGCAGCAGCCAGGCAGAGGGGTCCATGGCCACAGCCGCTGGGAGGGCCGCCGGCTCCCCACCCCTACCCCCTGGCTCGGCCCAGACCAGACCAGATGGGCACAGACCACATCATTCCTCCGAGAAGCGGCAGGCAGGCGGCTCCCCGACTACAGATGGGGCGGGCCCCTCTCTGACATGCAGTGAGGCCATGACACACAGAACGGCGGACGGGGGCGCATGCAGACGGAATCTCGAGACTCATTCATAGCTCCGTGGAAAGTGTATCTCAGGGGCATGTCCAGGTCTTGGCTTTTTGTGCGATGGCATGGGGAAGGGGTGACAGGGTGTTCCCATGGCCCAGGGAAGAAAAAATTCCCTGTATCCCAGGCAGGGGCTCTGTCCCCCATGCTTGGTGGCATGGGAGAAGATGCTGGGCTGGTGTGCACCAGCCCAGGATGAGGTGGCATGGAGATGAAGATCGATGTCCACCAGAGCAGACACGGGGAAGCACAGAGTTGGAGAAGGGGATGGGAATGGCAAACTCAGAGCAGAAGACAAAAGATGGGTTGGGGCAGGGTGGTGAGGGAGGCGGTAGACAGAGAAACAGACTGGGCCACTGTGCAGAGCTGTACACTGCACAAAGGGCTCCCTATCTCAGAAATCATGGATCTGCGTTTAAATGACACCTTCCCAGCTGACAGTGGAAAAGTATCATGCTGTCCCCACATGGGTGGATTCCAGTATTTTCCCCACAGACAGAGTGTTCTGTGGAAAGGAGGCTTGTTTCAAATTGGCACAAAGGTGCTTATGAACCCATGGTGGCCCTGCACAGAGACCAAGAAGGAAAGGGCACTCGCCCTCTCTCTTGCACACGCTCACACACACACGACACTCAGCCAAGCAGAGATCAAGAGATGGACAAAAGCACAGGCAGAAAAGGGACAGATGCAGGGAGGGGCTGGTGGGGGCACCTCAGGGGTGCCCAGTGGAGGAGGAGGGGTAAGGCTGTGGGGAGGTGGTTACGTGACACAGGAGGCAGTGAGGTACACAGAAGGGGAGGAAGGATTCTCAGACACAGCAGGGGCCAAGGTGGGATGGGAGAATGGAATGAAGGGACCATACTTTTTGGAGGGGTTGACTGTCAAAGTCATCCCCTGGACTTCGTGTGGATGAGTTGTGGGGAACAGAGCATCTGTCCTTGGGTGCCAAGGGAGATTCCGGGACAGGGGTCTAGAGGGGTGGCCCGGCCCAGCCGCCTGGCGGCTCCTTCAGCCAGCATGCACCACCCCCCAGGTCGGCCATGGTGCCTGCCCGCCCCAGGCCCCCGCCAAGGCAGCGTGCATGGCCTGCGTCAGGGTGCCACGGTCCAGGGGTCCAGCTGCGGCCCGCCTGCCCACTCTGGAACAATGGAGAGGCATGTTGGGTTGTCTTGGGGGGAGATGGGTGGCTTAGGGACAGAAGACTGGGGAAGCAACTCCAGCGGGCAAGGAAGAGGGGAGAGGCTCTGGGTGCTCCCCGGAAGGTCTCAGATGCCCCAAGGCCCTAGGTCAGAGATCAGCTTCAGGTTTGTATAGGGGACCATGAGACCTGGGGGCTTGAGATATAAAAGGTGGGGTCCAAGCCCCTCTCTGCAAGGTGCTTGCCCAGGTCTGGGCAATGGGGGCCACTCTGGGCTCAGTGCCAATCCCACCTCTCAAAGTGTTTGTGTCCAATTGGGTTCCCGGGGGACCAGGTGCGAGGGGACTTGGGGGCTCCCCTCCCCCTCCCCACCCCGGCATGTTGGCCATAAGAGAGTCTCAAAACACCAAGACACACTGATCAGAAAGGACGGACACAGTAAATTGCTTAGAATCAAGGGATGGTCATGATCCATTTACTTGAGGAGGAAAGGGGGGGAAAAAAAAGGAAAAAAGAAAAAGGAAAAAAAGAAGAGTAACGCTGGAAAAAGAGACTCGGCTGGCTGTTCCTGGTCAGCACTGAAAAATCCCCAGTGCCTGGACGTCGGTGGTTGGCAAGGGTTAAACTACCTTGTAAGCCACTCTGGCCGGACACTTCTTCCCCAGACCCAGGGGCGGAGACATGTGTCTCAGCATCTGATACATGTCCGGGTAAGGCATGCGGCCCCTGGCAGCACCGAAAACAAAAAACGGAGGTGGGAACGGAGAACCAAAGGAAGGGTGGGTGGAGGGAGGGGAAGAAAAGGACGGGGAAAAACCAAAAGAAAAAAAAAAAAATCACACGAGCCGAAAAAATAGAGAGAGAAAGATGCAGAGAACGATAAAAGAGGTGTTTCAAATAAATAAAAAAGAGGAGAAAAAAATGGGAGAGGTAGTTAAAAAATATTATTTCACTGCTTATGAGCAGGGAGACAGAGTAAAGAGAAAAGTCAGATTCACTTTTGACTCTGAGCTCTAGTTCCGGTGGAATGCGGACAGAATGGGCGGGGGGAGGGCTTCTCACTCAGAAGGGTCTGGAGCAATTCTTTGGTTCGGTGTCATTTAAAGAACTGGGTCAAGTTCTCTGGTTTGGCTGAGGCTGGTCTCTGAGGGGGCCTAGATGGGGAAGAGGGGCCACGACAGTGGGAGAAGGGCTGGGGCTTCGGGAGGCGAAGGGTGGAGAGGGAGAGAGTGGAGGAGATGGTGGCGGTGGGGGGGGGGCAGTCAATGCAAAGTTACGGTCCCCTCGGATGTGTCTGATTTTGGGGTGCCGTTGAGACCCCGGGATGGGCAGCTTCAGCTAAGAGCAAGCAGAAATGGCTGAAGGGAACGGAGAGATAAACGTTCCATGCTTCATCAAGTCTACGTGACTGCATTCTGTTGGCTAAGAGAGTTTTCTAGTTTAATGCAAAAGAGAGAGATGGCTCTGTTTTTTAGATTATATATATATATATATATGAAATATATATATTGAAGAACCCCAAGCCACACTCATTCCATGGATGCTAGCAGGTTTTAGTGGAAATCAAACCTTGCAAGCAACCCTATGAGGACATTTCTTGCCTAAGCCGAGAGGGGGAGATATTACGCGCAATAAACTGTACATATCCTTATAATGAATCCGACCGCTGAAAGGAGAAGAGAGGGGATTAGTGGAGGCACGGGGTCAAGCTGCATCACACTGGCTCCCCGTGCTCATAAGTGAGGTCACGATGTCAGGGCCTGGGAAACCCCTGGCTTGAAGGAGTAAGGGAGACATAGGATGCATAAAGGTCCCTGAGATGGTCCCAGACACTTGCAGACCCTGGGGGTGCGGGGTGGGCAGAAGGTTTTGTGCGGAGTGGGCTGGGAACTCTGGGCTGGGAGAACCTCCCCCAGGGCTTTCTGTATCGCCCTCCTCCACAATCTACATGGCTACACTGGGGGCTGGGGGGGGGGTTCGTGGCATAGAGGACAGGGGGACAGCATCCAACTGCTGTGACCTAAAATCAAAAGAGGAAGAGTTAGGAACCAGCTGAAAGTCAAGCCCCAGCCCCGTGGCTCACCCCAGACTCTTGGTCTCATGGAGGACTTGTCTGGGGCTGTAAGAATGGCAAGGATTGATCCTTCCCTGCTTTCCTCATGAGGCCTCCCCTCCAGTGCTCAGGCTGCTGAGGGCCTCTATTTAACGCTTTCTTAGCCCCCAAGCTCAGCCTGAACTAGAATCTTCAGTCTGTGGTTGCTGGGCTCTGAGCATCAGCGTGGCACATCTGAGTGTCCAGCAAGGGCTTGGTGCTGAGAAGGTACTCAATACACTTGAGCAGGGTGGAGATCTCTCTTGGGAACCATCACCTGCCAACTAGGAGGGGGCACTCCCTTGCTCATGGAGATGGGAGAGCTTACTCCCTTCATGATCACGAACATACAAGGACCACCGAGGCTCTGTGTCCTCTCCCCTGGCCTCGTGTGACCTCATGTTCCAGGGTCCTGGAATCCCAATGGGAGCTAGGTTCTGCCACTCTGATCTTGTAGCTAATTCTGTCTCCCAAGGGAACTAAACCAGCCCTTCTCCCCATACTCCCTGGAGAACTGAGGCTAAGAGGCCTCTGGCTTCCTCCCTGGGGCCTGGTTAACTTGTTCTCACCATCTGGAGGCCTCACAGTCAGGGACAGGAGAGACTCACAGGAGATGAACTCATGGTGGAGTCTCTCCCTCATTTCCCAGAAGGCCTTGGGTATGGGCAGCAGTGGTACCCAAATCATTTAACCCAGGATGTGCAAGGGTACTGATTCTCATCTCTTTTCTGACTGATCCTACTGAAATCCCTGCTAGCTTCCCAGGGAGACAACAGCCTAAGGTCTGGAGCCTGACCTAGACTATGCTCCAGTACCAGAGAAAGGTGGGTGACGTGGTTGGAGGATTTGGGGTGACTGCTTACCACGCTGCAGGGTCATACTCGGCCCAGACACGCACGTACTCATCCAGGTGGTGGGGACCCAGGATGGAGGAATCTCGGGTGAGGTACTCAAAGTTGTCCATGATGACGGCAACAAAAAGATTCAGCATCTGTGGGGACCCCAGGGGCCAAGACGGCGTCGGGGAGAGCAAGACACATCCAAACACATATACACAGAGGCCCAGAGGGAGAGAGGGAGGGAGATAAACATGGGAAAAGGAAGTCAGAGAAAGAGATGGCGGGAGATAGAGGAAAGACACATGCTCACAGAAGGAGCCCAGAAACAGATATGGAGAAATGGAGATGGGGGAGAGACACAGAGACAGAGACCAAGATTGATACAGTTGGAGAGAGAGGTGGAGAGGTTATGTGACATAGGAGCCAACACCAAGGGGACCACCATGACCCCAGATCCTCCCACCCCTGACCCCCAACAAGACCAAAATGCACACTCCATGGACCAGAACCTTATCATGTTTCCATCCCCAGCATAAAGTAATTACTCAGCAAATATTTGTTGGATGGATGGATGGATGCATGCATCTTCCTGCCTTTGTCTACATCTTGTAGCAGCTTGTCACATGCCTTCAGTGTACTAGCCTTTAGTACATGGGGAGCTTGCATCAGTCTTGCCTCCAGACCTCTGTAAATGTTGCTCCCTCAGTGGACATCACTTTTCTCCTTTTGAGTAATAACATCTGGCGAGCCCTCCCCCGCTTTATCCTTATATGCTGTTGTTGGATGTGGTTGGCTTCATAGGTGGTGGTCACATAACCCAGGCTTGTGATTGGTTAGGGAGGGGCACGTGACCCAGAGTAGCAAATGAGAGACTTCCTTGGGATTTTTGCTGGCACTCTGGCAGCCATCTTCCCTCCACAGGAAGAAAGTCTGAGAATAAAGCCAGAGTGGAGGAAAACAGCAGAGGACAGGGCCTGCTATTGCCCGGACCCAGCCTCATCTGGACTTTTCAGCAGTATAAGTTAGTGAACTGTGTATTTCACTTACGTCAGTTTCAGTTGAATTTCTGTTACTTGCAGCCAATTTTAAAGTGTTTTTTTTTTTTTTTTTTTTTTTTATGTAGACCATTTAAAAGTCTTTAGTGAATTTGTTACAATATTGCTTCTGTTTTATGTTTTGGATTTTTGGTTGCAAGGCATGAGGGATTGTAGCTCCCTGACCAGGGATTGAACCTGCATCCCCTGCATTACAGAGGTGAAGTCTTAACCACTGGACTACCGGGAAGTCCCTATATGCAACCAATTTGATCAATATGTGGTCTAAGTCCTGCTCACCGTCCCTGAGTGGCCCTCAGGGGGAGAAATCTTTCTCTCACTCTGTCTTCCCTATCAAACCACATATCAGATTATACCATTACTGTCTGCTGACTTGTCTGCCCAGCACCCCTGCAAACTGAGAGAAACATGTTCTCTCCTTATATCCCTAGTACCTAGCATAAGGCCTGGCGCATAGTAGGTATGAAGCAAATGTGCAGATGTAAACATAGTAGGTGCTTACTATATAAGATGTATTTCTGCTGCTGCTGCTGCTAAGTCGCTTCAGTCGTGTCCGACTCTGTGCGACCCCATAGACAGCAGCCCACCAGGCTCCCCCGTCCCTGGGATTCTCCAGGCAAGAACATGGGAGTGGGTTGCCATTTCCTTCTCCAATGCATGAAAGTGAAAAGTGAAAGTGAAGTCGCTCAGTCGTGTCCAACTCTTGGCGACCCCATGGACTGCAGCCTACCAGGCTCCTCTGTCCATGGGATTTTCCAGGCAAGAGTACTGGAGTGGGGTGCCATTGCCTTCTCCGAGCTCTATTTCTAGGTGTCCCTAACTTCAGTTCATCATTTCATGACACTGATTGAGCACGTACTGTGTGCCAGTCCCTGTCCAGGTGTTGGGGATGCAGCAGTGAACAAAACAAAAGCTCCTGCCTCTTAGGGGCTGATGGTCAAGGGCAGTAGATGTCTTCTAGGGTGCCTGTCCTTCCCAGATGGGCTGTAGTATGAATGTGTCTCCATATGAACCCACAGCTACTAAGACAATGGTGGCTATTTGAGCAGGAGCCAGGATGGCCCATTCAGACTCTCTTTTGGGAATCTGACACTGGGCAATGGTCCCTCTGGGCCCTGGAAGCTCAGTGGTAAAGAAACTGCCTGCCAATGCTGAGACGTGGGTTTGATTCCTGGGTCGGCAAGATCCCTGGGAGAAGGAAACAGCAATCCATTCCAGTATTCTTGTCTGGGAAATTCCATGGACAGAGGAGCCTGGAGGGCTACTGTCCATGGCATTGCAAGAGTTGGACACAACTTGGCAACCAAACAACAGCAATAACAGTGGACTGTCCAGGTCAACGGCTGTTGCCACTGGACTCGGGGTGGGTGGGGGATGCTTTGAGACCTAGCCTGCGGATATCTCAGTGTGAGGCTGCTGGTCTGAAGAGAGTGGATGTGTTGGGCTTTTGCTGAGAGATGCTGGTGTTTGGGCTGGGGTCTGAAAACAATAGCTCCCATACTCCTTGGGCAGCTTATATCCTGCCAGCAGGAGCCACGAGTGGGAGGGAGGCCAACCTGGGGAGGAGAGACTAGGAGGAGAGGAGACTCCTTCTGCTTCCCACATGGCTCTGTGTTGTGGACTGAACTGTGTCCCCATGAGATACATTCAAATCCTGGCCCCCAGTTCCTGCGAATGTGACTTTATTTGGAAAAAATGGTCTTTGTACTCTCATTGTCAGTTTAAGATGAGATCACACTGGATCAAGGTGGGCTAAATTCCATATGACTGCTGTCCTCATAAGAGGGAAGTCTGGACACAGTCACACATGAAGACGACCATGTGAGGACAGAGCCAGTGACTGGGGAGATGCTGCCACAAGTCAAGGGACACCCGTGGCCATCAGAAGCGGCAGGCCAGGAAGGATCCTCCCCTAACTGCTCTGGAGGGATCATGGCTCTGCCAACACCACAGCCAGGCTTCTAGCCTCCAGAACTGTGGCAGGATCAATTTTTGTTGTTTTCAGCCATCAAGTTTGTGGTTCTTTGTGACAGCAGCCACAGAACACTGTCTTCAGTTGTCTGGGGGCAGCATACAGCCAGGGTGCCAGGGCAGGGGTGCCATGGTGGCTGAGTTGGCTGTCAACACCCTCTTTTCCTTTTAATACCCTAGCCCTGGCCTTCCTGCCACGGTTAATCCCTGGTGACGTCAGCGTTATCTGTTTGCCCTTTCAACCCTGTGTAGCCAATCCCTATATTAAATCCCCTCTGCCTGAAATACCTAGATCATTTCAATTCTTCTGACTGTGCTCAAACCATTCCAGGAAGAACGGAAAACAGAAAAGATTTGCTGAGATGAGACCCCAGAGAGAGAGAGAGAAAGACAGAACAGGATGCAGGTTCCTGATATGTATATTTTAATTCCTAGTTCCTTTTTGCAGTCTGACAGTGAATTATATTCTCAGGTCTGAGGAGATTCCTCCTTTTAACAAATTCATCTTTTACTAGTGGAAACCTTTCAGTTTTTTTGCAAAGCCCCACAGCCTCCAGAGAATGTTCACGTGGCTGACTTTTTCCTGCCTCCTGATCATATAGAGGAAGCCACACACCTTTCAGAGGGCAGGTGGGAGTCTCCTACAGCTCAACTAGATGGGAGCTGGGGCAAGCTCTGAGCTCTGTTAGTTTTTCTCTCAGCATACACAGCAGGTCTCAAAAGGGGGGAGATTCTGCTCCCTCCTTTAGGGGATACTTGATAATGTCTGGAGACATCTTTGGTTGTCACAGCTGGGAGAGTGGCGGGGTATGAGCTACTGTCATCTAGCGGACCAAGGCCAGGGATGCGAGCAGGCACAGAACAGCTTTCATCGGAGAATGATCCAGCCCCCAATGTCACGAGTGTCATGGGTGAGAAACCCTGGTTAACCTAATCGAGGGCTGGTCCAGAGAAGTCTTGGAGGTAAAAAGTGTGTGACAGCCACATTCCAGAGAATTCACACCCCTGAGGTCTAGGAAGCTTTCCTACACATGTCCACGGACTCACCAGAAACGAGCAGAGGAAGATGAAGGAAACGAAGTAAAAATAAGCAAATTCATTGCCGCATTCGTGAGTCAGGATGCCAGAGTTCTTATCACAGGGTTTCCCGCTGAGGCAGGAAAGCATGATGTTGTGCCAAGCCTCCCCAGTGGCACTCCTGAGGAAGAGAGGGGGCATCAGTGACCTGGATATGCAGCCCTGGACAACCAACACCTACTCCCAGGGAGGCAGAGCGCTAAGGTTAAATACTTAAGCTCTGGAGCTGGACTGATGTGGGTTTGGGTCCCAGGTAAATCACTTTTTCTCCTCTTTGAGCCTAGAGAGGGGGAGGAATTCTCATCCTTGGCTGTGCCTTAAAGCCCAAGGAGAATGTTTTTTTAAAATGCTGATGCCAATGCCCCCCACTCCCACAGACTTGGTATTAAAGTCAACTGGCTTGGAGATACAGGTATGTTTTAGAAACTTCCCTCTCTCTAGGTGACTGTCATTTCTTATTTCTTTCTCCCTAGATTACTCTGCTCCAGGTGCATTGGGTTCCTTGTCCTCCAACATGACAGCTGTGCTCCTGCCTCAGGACCTTTGCACGTATCATGCCCTCCACCTGAACTGCCCTTCCCCAGATATCCACATGGCTCCCTTCCTCAACTATTTTGCTCAAATATCATCTCCCTCAAGGGAGGCAAGACCTATTATGCCTCCATTTCTTTCTTTTGGTTGTTATTAAATGAGAAAATACTTGTGACAAAATATACATAAATATTATAATCTTAAACATTTAAGTGTATAATTCAATGGTAATAAGCACATTTAGCTGAACGTGGAAGAATTGATGCTTTTGAACTGTGTGGTGTTGGAGAAGACTCTTGAGAGTCCCTTGGACTGAAAGGAGATCAAACCAGTCCATCCTAAAAGAAATCAGTCCCGAATATTCATTGGAAGGACTGATGCTGAAGCTAAGCTCCAATACTATGGCCACTTGATGAGAAGAACTGACTCACTGGAAAAGACCCTGATGATGGGAAAGATTGAAGGCAGGAGGAGAAGGGGGAGAAAGAGGATGAGATGGTTGGATGGCATCACCCACTCGATGGACATGAGTTTGAGCAAGCTCTGGGAGTTGGGGATGGACAGGGAAGCCCGGCATGCTGCAGTCCATGGGGTTGCAAAGAGTGAGACAGGACTGAGTGACTGAATGAACTGAAGCAGATTTAGAATGCTGTGCAACCATTAGCACTATCCATCTCCAGAACCATTTTATCCTCCCAAACTGAAAACTTGTATCCCATTAAACACTAACTACACTGCTCCTCTTCCCCAGCCCCTGACAATATTGATATTGAATAGTTTTTTCCCTAAGAATTTGCCCATTTTGGGTACCTCATATAAGTGCAATCATACATTACTTGTTCTTTCATGCTTCCTTTTCCCCCTTAATCTTATAATATCCTTAATCTTACCATATCCTCTTTCCCTCATAATATCCTTTATAATTCAGTTCAGTTCACTCGCTCAGTCGTGTCTGACCCTTTGTGACCCCATGGACTGTAGCACACCAGGCCTCCCTGTCCATCACCAACTCTCTCTTGAGCTTGCTCAAACTCATGTCCACCGAGTTGGTGATGCCATCCAACCATCTCATCCACTGTCTTCTCCTTCTCCTCCTGCCTTCTATGATTAGATTACTGATTGTCTGCCTCCCCTATGGAAATATAAGCATTCAGAGGGCAGAGAATGTTATCTCTGCTTTGTTCTCAGTATTTACAGCAGTAAATACAACAAGTGCTCAATAAACCTCTGATGAATGAAGGAAGGAACCCTAAGTGCAATCAGAATTAAGAACCAAGCCTCAGCGGTCTATTTAGAGTCTGTAAGAATGTTTTCTCATCTGTTAGGTGCAGTTGCCAAGAATCCCTTGACAGGATCCTCAAGAAGATTCTATGAGCTAATCCCTGAAAAATGCCTTCATGCTTGCATCCCAGGGCTTTCAGCTTCTGCCCTGTTAGGGTCTTTGGGCCGCTCCACACCCACCCCAAAGCTCAGTGGAACAAAAGGTAGAGGGCACGCCTCCACCGGAAGAGAAAGACGAGGACACGCCCACCACTGGAAGAGAAGGATAAAAGCGTGCCCCTGCCTCACCGGAAGAGAAGCATGAGGGCCTGGAAGAAGGTGCGGAAGTTATTGTGCTCAGTGATTTGGAATTCATCTTCATCACTGTCCTCGTCCTCCACATCGATGCCAATGTTGCCAAACACCTGGGGAATTAGATAATGATGACTAGGAGTGGCCATGGGTGCCAGAAGCTTCAGAAAAACTCCACTCAACCTACAGTGATGCCTCTCTGAAACGGGCTCCCCTAACCCACCCCTACCTAAGCGGGGTGGCCCTCCTTGGGAGTGCTCTCGGAACATTAGGGGGCTGGCACTCACCTGCATCCCAATGATGGCGTAGATGAAAAAAAGCATGGCAATCAGTAGACAGACATAGGGCAGGGCCTGGTGGGAAGGAAGGCAATGAAGAATAGTGCTGGGTGCCCCTTACCCATGCTGTTTCCCTCACCGGTCCCAGTGCTCAACCCCCGCAGGTTGGGTGGCCGCATGCTGCCAGTGGTGCCAGGGATGATAGGCATCTTTGGTGGCTCTGGGAGATTCCCTTTGGAGCCCTCAAGACATACCGGGGGCAGGAAGTTAGAAAAGAGTCCTGCATATAACACATTCCCAGTAAGGTATATGATATTAATAAAGGCATTTCCACATTATTTCTAGATTCAACCAGAGCAGGCAGGGGGGTGAGGGTGGGGGAGAGATCCTGATTTTTCTTCTTAGCCTGGCAGGGGCAGGGGCAGGGGCTGGGGCTCACCTTGAAGGACTGCACAAAGGTCCAGAGAAGAATTCGGATGGTGTAACCCTGACGGAGGAGTTTGATGAGCCGGGCAGCTCGGAAGAGGCGGAGGAAGCTCAAGTTGATGAAGTTATTCTGGGGAGATGGAGAAAGAGGGGTGACCATTCACCCACCCCCAGGGGCTCAGAGCTGTCACCACTCACAGAGGCCCCTACATGAAGCCAACCAACAGGAAAAAGCAAGCCAGACCCCAAATAAGGAGGGAGAGGAGAGAAAGCACTATTAATGCAATGGTGCGGAGGAAAAAAACTCAAAAAAATGAAGTAGGGGATGGGGAGGAGAAAGGGTGAGAGGGAGGAAAAGGCATCAACTCAAAAGCATAAACCCTCCCTGCCAGCCCCATCCGCAAAGGGGAAAGGAAAGAAAAAGGAAGGAAGAGAAAGGAATGGGGGTGGGTGGGGTGGGGAAGAAATAACAAAAGAACAAGGAAAGAAAATATATCCGAATCATCCAATCAGGAAAAAAATCGAGATGGTTTTTGTTTCTCCCAACAACCAAATGCACTGAGACGATAGGACACAAGCGGGTCAAGTTGCCGAATCCATCACACGTGTACGATGCACAAACACCAGGGCGGGGTGGGGGCAGCCAGCACGCTCAGGCCTGGTGGACATGTGCGGGTTCCGAGGGCATGTTATGCTCCGGGCCAGAAATGCATCTGTCGTGGGACTCACCGGGCACCCTGCCCTGCCGAGCTGCCCACCCGCTCCTGCCCGCCCTGACCTCACCCCACGGCCAAGAGGAGCAGCGGCTTGAGCCAATCGGAGAAGCGGAAGAGCATCTTTTCTTACCCCCTTGGCGAGCGGGAATGGGGAGGACGGGAGGGAGCTGGGGCTGTTCGGCTGCAGGGCGAGTCCTCGCTGCCCGCTGAGTCGGAGAAGATGCATTTGGGGCCCTTTCCCCCCTCTCAGGGATGGCTTCTCAGCTTCTGGGACTGGGTGGAGTAGCGCGGGACCAGGCCTGCGGGAAGCAGGAAGTGCGCAGCGCCCGTGGGTGGGTGAGCTCGCCATCAGCCCAAGTCCACCGAGGGGCTGGTGCTGGGGGCCGGGAGGTGAGGCTGTCCCTGCCCGCAGGACCTCCCTGGGTGGACCCTGCCTCTGCTCAAAGGCAGTCACTGCCTCTAGTTCCTCCCTCCCGAGCCAGAACCCCGGGTGGGGTGGGGGTGGGGGTGGGGAGACAGGGCTGTTGGGTCTCGGTGACTAGATGGTTGCCACGTGACTGTCCAGGGGCTTGCCTGCTGGGGCTTCAAGGGCGCTGCTGGGGTGCCAGAGACTGGAAGTCACGCATGGACCAAATCTGGCCAAGGAAACGATTTTGTTGGGCCCAAGGAGTTTTCTTTTAGAAATTAAAAATAGTTGCCCATTTAAGTCAGATTTTTGCCCTCAAATCTGCCTTTTGGGCCATCCTGAGGCTGCTTCTGCTGGTAGCAGTTACTTGAGGCTTAGATGTGGCCGCCTGCCTTGAAGCAGGCCACGTGTCCTACAGTTCACCAAGGTTCCTAGAAATGGAACGGGTTTCCTGGCTTCTGGTATCTGCTTGGGGACCAGAGGTATTTGTGGTATGAGGCATTTTAGGCAGGCCCGGAAACCACCACTCATCAGTGGGTTGGAAGCAGAGGGGCCACCAGGGGACTAGGAGAAGCTCTAGATAAGGCCATGTAGCAGCGTCAAAACTGGCCTAGCCCTCACCCCACAAATGGCACAGGGGTGGTCATTCAGGTTGCCCCCTTTTCAGCGACCCTGTTGGCCTCAAAAGTTTGGACAATGAATTATATGGGCAATCTATCTAGTGCTTCTTGGGGGTTTCCCAGACACTGGATCTAGCTAACTCTGGCCTGGGAGATGAGAGGCAGGAATGGGAGGGGTGGTTCAAGGAATTTCTAAAGATGCTAAGAGGCCTCTGGGTTTGCCAGAAAAGTCTGGGATGCTTTCTGGAACATATCAGTTGACCCTTAGGTAGACATTTAGGATGGAGGAGGGGTGTGGGGCTCCTACCCTGACCACACGGGGCCCAACCAGAATGAGAATGTCTTGAGTGCCTTAAATAAACCCTCCCAACCCAGCTTGACTGAAAGTCACCCTCCGTGCCCTGTGGACCTGACTCCCAGCCCTGCTCGGCCACCCATTTGGGACCAGGGCCGACGGCCCAGGTGTCCCCAGTCCCCTCCCACCCACCCCCCAGAGTACGAGCCATCCCTTCATGGAGCGGGGCATAACATGTGGATTCATGCAAAGGCAGACAGGCCCTGGAAGCAGCCTCTGGGGGCTGGGGGCAGAGCAGGGGGTGGGAGCTGCCACCATGCAGGAGAAGCAAGGGGGCTTTGCCGGGAGACGCGTGCAGAGAGCATGCTGCCCTTCTTTGAGCCAGGGAGAGAGGAGACACACAGGGGGCGGGGGAGGGGGTAGAGGTGAAAGAGGTCTGGGTGACAGGACAGGGGAAGTTTCTAGTTTGCCCTCATCCATTCTTCCATCTCCCCCTGGGTCTGCATAGAGTCCTTCAAGTACCTGCAGAACTTCTGACTTCCTTCTTCCTAGTTTCCATCTTTCTGTCCACAGCCGCGAAGGATCAATCCTCTCCTCCAACCCTGCCTAGTGCTTCCTGGTTCTAGGCTGAAGGGGAGGGATGCAGGCCCTGGAAGGCTTGCTGTGTGCAGGGGATGTGAGTGCTTAGAAGGACGTGGGAACCACTGACCTCAGTGCTCCAGAGAAATCCTGCCACTTGAAGACCCCAACTCTAGCCCAGATCTTGCCTGGGAATCCAGCTCCCATAACCACCTGCCTACCTGACTTCTTCCAGGGTGCCTGTCAAGCCTACTGTGCCCACACCTGTGCTCTTCCCATTACCTGACCCTCTCCTGGCATTCCCTAACTTCTGTCTCATGGTTCAAGCCAGACTCAAACCCTTGAGGTGTCTCTGTCTACCCCCAGCCCAGACCCGACCCATCTCCAGGTCCTGGAGAGGCCCCTGCTCAGATGGCCAGTCCTCCAATTGTTCCCTCCCTCTTCTGATGTCATCTCTCACTGGGATTCCTGGTGCTCACTTCCAGCCCAGCCCCCTGCCTTCCTACTCCCTGCTCTGCAGCTGCAGCGTCTGGTGTAACCACACTTCCTACCACACCTCCTCTGCTCCAGATCCTCCCAGACCCCCACAACAAGGCCCAGTCCTGTCTCCTTCTGACCTCTTCACTTTTTCCAGATCAGCCTTCCTCCACTCTTTGCTCTAGCCACATCCTCTCACTTGAAGACTCTGGCCCCTGCATGCTCTGATCTGCCCCAGGACCTTTGCATGTGCTATCCTGGGCCTCCAATGCCCTTTTCTCCCCCTCTCCACCTTGTTAACACTGTTTATACTTCAGCGTGCAACACAGTTAAATTTCAAGTGTGTTTCAGGGCTTATTTGACCAATGCCTACCCTCCCCCCCTCCCCACTACACGACTAGGTGATGCAGTGGGGGAGGGGGCAGTGATGGTGTCTGCCTCTATCCAACCCCCCATCTGGGGCACTGAATTGGGGTTCATTAAGTGTCTAGTGGGTGAGTGCTTATGTATGGCTAACTAGCAGGGGAGAGGAGATCCTGGTGCAAAGATGCCATTGAGGGGCATCCTTCAAAGGCGCTCAGGGGAGGGTGGGGGAGGGGCAGAGGCAGGTGGGATTTCTTCTCTCTCTCTTTAAAATACTTATTTCATTGATTTGTTTGGCTGCACCAGGTCTTAGCTGCAGCCTGTGGGATCTTTCAGTTGTGGCATGTGGGATCTTAGTTCCCTGACCAGGGATTGAACCCAGGCTCCCTGCACTTGGGGCACAGAATCTTAGCCACTGGACTACCGGGGAAGTCCCCAAGTGGGATTGAACAGAGGGAGGAGTGTGCAGTTATGTAAGGAGCCGAATAAGTTAGGCGAGGGAGAGACGGAGACGGGGCATCCGGGGTGGGGTGCGGGTGTGTGCAGGGTGGATGGATATAACAGAAGGGAGGGACTGTGTGTGTGTGTGTGTGTGTGTGTGTGTGTGTGTGTGTTGGGTGGGGGAGGATCAAGACAGGAAGACTGCAAGAGCAAAAAAGAGAAAGGGAAAGAGAGACAGAGACAGCGACAAAGGGAGACAGAGAGAAAGAGAGGAGAGTCAGAGGCTGAACAGGAAAGAGCAGACAGCATGCGTGTATAGGGACTATGTCTGGGTGGGGGGAGGGGGACAGGAGCCCCTGCATCTCAGGGCTCCAGGAGAGGGCGTCAGGTGGCTGGCCCATCTGGAAGCAGCAAGACCTGAGTCCTGGCTTTTTTGTGTCCGCCTCACCTGAGCCTCTTTGCCCACACACTGCAGGGCCCTCAGACCTCCTCCATCAGACTTGAAGATGCACATCACTGGTCCTCAAACCGGAAGAGCTCATGGGCTTGGAATGGGGTAAGGGACTGGTGGAGATTTCCTGGGGCCCCGGGGCTCCATGGAGCTGAACTGGGACAGGAGTGCTGAGAGAGTGGCTGAGGGCTCTGAGTACAGGGCTATGTGTAAGGAATGGGGTGGGAGACGCAGCCAGCCAGCCTGTCCTAGGGGAGGCGCTGCCTGGGGGCAAACCCATCCTTCTCTTTGCAGAAGACACAAACCAACCCCAACAGAAAACCCCAACTCAGAAACCCAATAAAAACCAGAGGAAGAGAGACTGTGGGAATGAGGGGAGGAGGGAAGTCAGGAGGGTTTGGAGAGACTGACAGACAGACCCAGTGGGGATAGGAGGGTGCATCAGGCAATCCAAGTTTAAAAAGCCCAGGGCGTGACATGCAATGCTGATGCGAGAAGATGCGTTCACAGTTAATGTAAGGCATTTAGACTTCAGAAAGAAGTAAGACCAACCGGATTCTAGATGCAGATGTTGAAGATGGAGGGGGAGCGGGCGGGCGGGGGCAGTTGGGGAGGCGTGTTCAGCGTTTTTTAGGTTGATTTGTAACCAGTGCCAAAAAACCAATGGGTTTCGGTTCCCGGGCGGGGAGTGGGGGTGGTGGTGGTGGGTTGGGAGATAGTCATTGGTGTATGAACACACAGACCACGTCATGGATGAACAAATGAATTTCATAGTGCATTTTGATTGGATGAGTTTTTCAGACGGCGTTGTGCCAATATACAGTTTAAAGAGCAGGCATGAAAAGAGACAAGACAAGAAACACAGTCATTATCCATCGCACGCAGGGCAAACCCATGTCACCCCAGCCACTTGGGGGCGCAGCTGAGGCCCAATGGGCCTCACACCCTCTCCCCCTCCCCCAAAACCCTGGGGACTTGCTCTCCCAGTGGTCTGGCTCCCCCTGCCTCGGCCTGGCTGAACTCTGCCTTCAGACCTAGTGGGCTTACCTGGGAGGCAGAAAGGGGCTGCTGAGGGCTCTTTGCTCAGTAGGGTGACCACCCCCCACCCCCACCCCATCCCCACCCTGCCTCCAGGTTGGGAGTTTATCCTCCTAAAAGTAAAAGGGTCCAAATGCCCACCCTCTATCTTTCCCACCAAGTGATTAGAATTCAGGGCTGGGGTGCTGCCTAACAGATCTCAACCCCAAGTTCATTCACAGTAATAACAGCAAGAACAATAATAATAACCACCATTCGTGAACTAATTCCTGGCTGGTTCTGTGCCAAGCACTTTACGTCAAGCAGTCTGATTTGTTCACAGTTGCCCTCTCCTGTCCTAGAGTGTCAGCCCTCCGGGGGCAGGCATTCTTGTCTGTTTTGCTCTGTCCTCGGCACCTCTACCAGTGCCTGGCATACAGCAGGTGCTTAATGTGCACTTCTATGAATGCATGGGTGAACGTGAGGCTTGCAAGGGTCTGATGAGGTTGGTTATGAAGGTTAGTCCCAGATTCAGGACGAGAAGAGGTAATACAAGTTACCCAAGGTCAAACAGCTTGTAGGGAGGGCTGTTTGACTACTACAACAGTCCTGACATCCCTGAATTGGATCCCATGCCCCATCCTTCCTTCCCACATCTTGTAGTCGGGAGAACAAGCCACTGGGGTCCAATCCTACAGATCTCTTACTGGCAACCAGAGCTTCAACCAACTTCCTCTACTTGCCCTACTGGGGTGGTGGGTCACCTCTTCTAAGATCTTGATCCAGAGAGATTTTGGTTCAAGGCTGTCTTATCTTTGGGTGGGTGGCAAGATAATTTTGATTGTCAGGAGGAGCCCAGACCTCTTAAAAACCTCAGACAGACAATGAGGTCTAAGCTCTGGCTCTCTGCCAGGGAGAGGACAGTGGCCAGATGGAGGTACCCCAATGGGGATAGCCCCCAGCTGGGCATGACCTCTCTAGAGGAAGGTGTCAGGGCTGAGACGAGGGAAGGGGGAACTTTGGGTTCACTGGAGCTGAAGGCAAGGAATTGTGGCCAGAATACCACTTGGGTGGGGGTGTTGGCAGATGGGTTAGAGAATGGTCCCTCTTTGGTGGAGCTTCCCAGTTCTAGAGGCTGACAGGGCAGAAAAGGGGCCCAAATGATCCCTTTCTGCCAGGGGCTCAGTTAGGGATGCCCCAGGGAGCACCACTGTGCCCCCAGGAGTCACCAGGCCTGGCTGCAGGCCCTGAGGTGTGTCCCTCATTTTCCTGAGCATCTGCTTCCTCATCTGTGAAATGGGGCAACACCCTCTTCCTTGGGCCTCGCCCCACCCAGGTCTACTCTCTGTTCTCTGCCTGTTCTGAGCATTGCCCTGGCTTTCCGGCCTCCTGGCTCCTTTCTGGCTGGGTTTGGCCAGTGGAAGTGGGTGGCAGGAGATAGAGGGTGGGAGGAGAGAAGGGTAGGGTATTTCCGCTGATGATCTGTGCCTGGTTTGGCCTGCCTTTGGTGGGTGCTCCGTCCCTCTGTGCCCACAGTTTCCACCAGGTAGCCCCTCTCTGACTTCAGCACCTGGGCAGGCAACAGCTCCCCACGGCGACTGGGCTCCTTCCCTTCTGCCCGGTGAGTGGTCTCTGCCTTCAGATCCCTTCAGTTGAACCTACTAACCTGAACCTCCCAATCTGAACCATGAGTTAATCCATAAAACGCTTGGCACAGAGCCTGGCATGCAGTGAGTGCATGATTCTTGTCACCTATTATTTATTTTTGTTGTTATTATGACAAGGTTGATACTACCCCTGGCCCTTGGCTCTGACATTCTTTGCCCTTTTGCTTCCTCTGCGAGGATCTCCTACCCTCCCCCCAGCCTCCCAAGGGCCCTCAAGCCTGGGCTCACTGGCAAACGGCCAAGGAAGGGGTCTGAGACAGCAGCTCTGGGACCCTGAATCTTCCAGACAAGGGGGAAAGACGATGTGGCCCACAGCCCACCACACTTACATCCAGAGACCCCCACACTGGGAACCTGCCAGGCCTGGGGATACAGGAAGACACATGTCCTGGGGACCCTCCTAAAGTCCTGGGAAGGGTGTCCCCCCATTAACCTGAGAGCCGTGGCTCCCTCCTGCCCATGAGCCAGAAGATGGTTAGTTCAAGCAGGATAGACTTGAAGCTGGTTCCCTTTGGACCCTCAACACTGTGTGCTGTTTGGAGGGCAGGGCTCAGCCTTGAGATCCTTTAAGTGTCTCTGTTTTCTCAATGAGCTTATCCACAGTATCTATTCATACATCAGTAGCCAAGATGCAGGGAATTCACACTGCAGCGCTGGGGGCTTTGGACACCCCCGTCTCCCCACATAGCCCCCTGAAGGGCTGCCTTGTTCCCGGGGGCCCCCGCTTACCCCTCTTTGGTCAAGGTCAAGTGCTGGCTTGCCCAGCTGTGGCTGTCGGGACCCTCTGCTCCTCTGGGACCTCCTCCTCACCTCTCCCAGCCCAGCCAGGAACTGCCCGGAGAGAAACTGGCGGGACACTTACCCCAAACTCGGTCACGAGGATGTCGGTGATGCTGCCCAGAACAGTCACAAAGTCGAAGATGTTCCAGGCATCGCGAAAATAATTCTAGAATGGGGACCCACAAGACAGACATGCCAACGCAGGGCTCCAGGGCTAGCCCCCATGTCCAGCCCAGGGGGCCCTTTAGAGGCACAGCTGCAGACCAGACTGAGTGCCCGGAACAGTTACAGTCAATCAAACAGCAGAATGTACCTCGCTGTTCAGATAGCATGTACTCTGAGTGCCCCCTCCCTCCCTGAGACCCCCTCTGCCTTCCCATGGCTTGCTTGATCCCAGAGGGGGGCCCCTCCAGGTGCTGTTTCAGCCTCACTGGTCGAGGGGCGACAGGGCTGCCCTTCTGGGCTGTGCCTTGATTCTCCAGCAGTTCCAAGGCTCCCCTGAGACCTCGGATGCATCATAATTGACGTCATTGGGATCCTTGCAAAGACCGTCAGAGGGAAGGCTTATCACCTGTTTTATACAAGGCAACTGAGGCTCAGAGAGCAAAGTTGCTCACCTCAGGCATCACAGAGGTGAAGAGACAGGATTTGAACCCAAATCTGGGCCAATGCAGGGTCCATGGACAGGACCACGCTGAATCAGGACTGTGCTTATAGCAAACTCGCTAAGACAATGGCCTCTGGGCTCACATCCCAGCTATACTGTCATCCAGCCGTGTGGCTGCGGGCCAATGACTTAACCTCTCTGTGCCTCCGTTTCCTGGTCACCTTGTGGATCTAGTTACACACAAGGCTGTGAGTCCAGTTATAGCCAATGGGTTGTGAACAAGAGGCAGCAGGATTCCCCTCTGGGCAAGCACAGTACTTGCCAGAACTCTCTTCACCCTGGGCCTGGTGACCAGCAGTGTTCCAGGTGGCAGCTGCTCCAGGTGGCAGCTGCTCCATGAGCCTGGATCTCTGAGTAATTGAAGGCAAACAGCTCCCCCACCCCCGCTCCACTCCTGCTGGGTGTCCACAAACCCTTTGTTGACTGGAGCAATTGAAATGTGGGGGCTGTTTGTTACTGCAGCTTAATTTGATCTATCATGACTAATACATCCCTGGGCTGGATTTTGGTGCAACTGGGACACAGGTATAGTATGCTGCTGTTAAAACACTGAAATATTTCACACAGCTTGAGCCCACAATGAGGAAGCACCTCTGCCTGGATCTAAGGGTGTGGCTCAAATAGCTCTTCTCTCAAGGTTCAGTGGGACCCACGCTAAACACAGGCTTTCCCAGCATTCTCACAAAAGCAGAGGGTGGGACAGAGCTTGGACGCCATTCTAAACAGTCAGCTTCTCCCGTAAGCATCTCACACAGCAGCAGCCCCTCTGCCTCACAGAGATGGACCTGGGCTTTGGAGCCGTGCTTCTCAGGATCAAATTCTTCTAGCATGTATGAATCAAATGTCCTCGGAGTTGGACTGCTTTGGCCTCAAGGCCCTCTTATGGAACATAAGGGTATAACAACAGTCTGATAATGCATGTGAGTCACTGAGTGTGGGGTCTGGTATACAGTAGGGCTTCCCAGGTGGTTCAGTGGTAAAAAATCTGCCTGCCAATGCAGGAGACTCAGGAGATGCTGGTTCGATCTCTGGGTTGGGAAGGTCTCCTGGAGGAGGAAATGGCAACCCATGCCAGTATTCTTGCCTGGAAAATCCTATGGACAGAAGAGCCTGGCGGGCTAGTCCATGGGGTTGCAGAGTCAGACATGACTGAGCATGCATGCATGCAGGTTCTCAATAGATGGATGTTGTTTTAGGATTGAGAGGAACTCAGTTTCCACAGGCACTTTTGGGTATTTAGCTGCTGCTAGGGTCCTACCCATATGTAATCATATTTGACTGTGCAACCTCGTCACTCTGCCCAGGGGTGTTCTGTAGCAGCATCCTTGTTGGGGTAATTAACAGCTTCTTTGGGAGCAGCTCTTCATTATGGCTTATGAGCCCTGGGGGATAAATACCCCAGCTCCCTCACCATGGGTGAGATGACCAGAGTATGTGATCTCTGCTGCCTCTCAGAGGTCTTCCATGGAACTGCACTCCAGTTGCCAGCACTGCTAAGCTGCTCAACAAGACACCCTGTGCTGGCAGCCTTCCCTTCTCTGTCTCACTCCCTCTCTCTCTTATGAGGCTTCCTGGGGTCACCTTCCAGATAAATCCCTTGCATTCAATTCTCGTCTCAGGCTCTACTTATGCGGGGCCACAAATACAACTTTCTAGGTGGCTGGCCACATGCTTCAAGCCCCCTGGACTAGAAGCTTCCCTTCTATCATTTAAATTCCACATGGGGAACTTGGGGTTTCATCTAAGACTGAAGGGGAAGGCTCAGTGCAGAACTGTGCAGGATTATCAGGGGTGGAGGAGATGGGGTTCCAGGCCCTGGCAGATTGCATCACTTTACTACCAGAACACTGACTGGGGGAAAAAAAAATCATAAGACACAACTGCGTTGGGCAGTTGGGTCCATGCTCATGATCCCCTCAGCTCTGGCTGGGTGTGTGGTTCTCTCATGTTGTAGATGTAGACACAGAAGCAAAGGGGCTGAATGCTTTGTTTTTGGTCACACGTCTAGAAAGGGGCTGAGTGCTCAAGTATGGGTGCTCCAGGACTTCCCAGGTGGCTCAGTGATAAAGAACCGCCTGCCAATGCAGGAGATGCAGGTTCGATCCCTGGGTCAGGAAGATCCCCTGGAGGAGGGCATGGAAATCTACTCCAGTATTCTTGCCTGGAGAAACCCACGGACAGAGGAGCCTGGCAGGCTACAGTCCATAGGGTTGCAAATGAGTCGGACAGACTGAAGTAACTTAGCACTCACAACATGCCAGGCTTCCCCCTCAGTCTCCAGACTCGCATTACTTGCGTTTGAGGTTTGCAAGAGCTCTTCTGAGGGAGACACAGAGGATGGGCTTTTCTTGTGACGGAGGAGAGAGCGGAGGTGACACAGCCTGAATACAATCAGACTCGAGGTCTGTCTTGTGCCAAAGCTGACACTTTTTACCATCTCAGGAAGCTGAGGTGAGAACCCAGCCTCCGTCTGCTAACACCATAAGCTGCAGGTCATTCTTCTTAGAGAGGTGGGCTAAGCATATTCTCAAGTGCTTGACAGGCGGGCCTCCATATCCTCAGGTCTCACATCTGTGGATTCAACCAACCGCCAATCAAATGGGTTGAGTCCTCGGATGCAGAACCTACAGATACGGAGGGCTGACGTACCTGCAAGCTCTTGGATGCAGTATGAGAACGTGTGATTTGATTCAGTGGCACAGATCATATTGGTAACCCTGGGGGGTCTGCCGTCTACTTTTAAGACAGAAGGAAACTCTAAAGTCCAATTAGCGGCTGGTGAAAAATACAAGTGAATTTTTTCACATCTCATTTCATGGGTCCCCTCACAGAAATCTGTCCCCTATCCACAGATCCCTTTGGGAGTCAACAGACCTCAGGTTAAGGCCACTTGCACTTGTTAGTGGGTCATGAATTACGTTATAAAAAGGAGGGGGCAGTACTTTCCTGGCAGGACAGTGGTTAAGACTCTGTGCTTCCACTGCAGGGGGTGGAGGTTCCATCCCTGGCTGAGGAACTAAGATCCCATATGCTGTGGGACCGGCAAATAAAAAAAGGGGGTGGGGTGCGAACATGGAATCAAGAAAATAGACAACCTCAGAGTATAGGGTATATTCTAACGGGAGAGATGGATTCTGAGAAAATTTCATTTCGGTTGTCTGCACTTCTGTGTGGGCTTCCCAGATGGTGCTAGTGGTAAACAGCCCACCTGCTAATGCAGGAGACATAAGAGATGTGGGTTCCATCCCTGGGTCGGGAAGATCCCCTGGAGGAGGGCATGACAACCCACTCCATTATCCTGCCTGGAGAGTCCCACAGACAGAGGAGCCTGGCAGGCTACTGTCCAGGGGTTGCAAAGAGTTGGGCACGACTAAAGCGACTTAGGATGCATGCATGCATGTACTTCTGTGTATTGGGCTCCATTGCAAAGCGTATTTCTTACTGCAGATTGTGGCTAGAACAGTTTGAATACTATGGACTCGGCTTGTCTGGATCTCCATTTCCTTATCTCCAAAATCATAATTACCCTCTCTCATCACATCATTTAATAAGATGCACAGAGTTTGGTGTTACTTGGGAAGTATGAGAACACCTAAGCATATGGGATCTGTGTGCACTGGAGGGACGCTCAAGTCACCACTGGGGTTGGGGGCAGAGGGGCCAGGTGAGGAGACCACTGCCAGCACCCAGCACTCCTCTGGGCTCTCCCTTAACCCACAGCTCTAGCCCCATGGCCGGACTTACCAGAATCCCAAAAGCCATGACTTTCAGCACACATTCCAGTGAGAAGAGGGAGGTGAAGACGATGTTGAATACTCTCAGAGCATTCTCATAAGCAACAGAGGCCCCGTAGAACTAGATGAGAAAGGAGGGAGAGAGGTGGGGTCAGTGGGCATGGTATTGGGGAACACATGTAGGGGTGCGGGGGTGGCTTCATGGCTGTCTTTTCCTCAGGGCAGGCAGGGCTGGGACACTTGGCTTCCCTCTTGATGTTCTGTGGAGCCAGCCTGAGCTGCAGCCCAGCTCTTCACTGGCTCAGCTCATCTTTTCACATCAAAGCAAAAATTCCTTTCTTGAGGAATTCCTGTCTTACTTAACAGCCAAGATCCTGGGACAGTCCTGGGACAGCCTGGCCGGATGGGGCTCCTTGTGATGCAGGAGGATGTCTACAGCATCTTCTTTGTAATTTTCAAAACTTTTATTTACTTATTTATGGCTACGCTGAGTCTGGCTGCTGCTTGGACTTTCTCTAGTTGTGGCGTGTGGGTTTTTCATTGTGGTGGCTTCTCTTGTTGCAAAACATGGACTCTAGGGCACGTGGGGTCAATGGCTGTGGCTTGAGGGCTTAGCTGCCCTGTGGCATATGGAATCTATGGTGGCTCAGATGGTAAAGAATCTGTGATGCTGGAAACTGGAGTTCGATCCTGGGGTTGGGAAGAGCCCCTGGAGAAGGAAATGGCAACCCACTCCAGTATTCTTGCCTGGAGAATTCCATGGACAGAAGAGCCTGGAGGGCTACAGTCCACAGGGTTTCATGAGTCAGACACGACTGAGCGACTTTCACTTTCATATGGAATCCATAACCTTTACACCTATCTACCAGGTTGCATGTAAAGGCTCCCCTGGTGGCTCAGATGGTGAAGAATCTGCCTGCAATGCAGGAGACCCCGGGTTTGGTCCCTGGGTTGGGAAGATCCGCTGGAGTAGGAATTGGCAACCTGCTCCAGCCTTCTTGCCTGGAGAATTTCATGGACTGAGGAGCCTGGCGGGCTACAGTCCGTGGGGTTGCAAAGAGTTGGACACAACTGAGCGACTAACACTTTCACTTTCTTTTCACTATCACCAGGTTACAGGAAATCCGGAAGATGGAGGAAACCAATGCACCCAGAGGTGAGACAGTTTTCATTTAATTCATCTGGTTTCCTTAGAAACTTAATAATGGGGGGGGGGCATGGAATGGTCGGGGGGTGGAGGGGCAGAAGACAGAAATTTAAAAGACAAAAAAATTGGAGACCATGTGTAGCCACTTAGATCTTGGCTCAACAACTCACTGTAAAAGACATTTTGGGGACAACTCAATATGGATCTTCTGG
Organism: Bos indicus; assembly: GCF_029378745.1. Classification (NCBI taxonomy): domain Eukaryota; kingdom Metazoa; phylum Chordata; class Mammalia; order Artiodactyla; family Bovidae; genus Bos; species Bos indicus. Next base: position 12,096,814 of record NC_091766.1, on the reverse strand, counting down.
TGTTAACACTAATCTTGTCAAGTATAAGAACATGTGGGAAAATGTTCTGATTTTTCAGAAATGCATACCGAAGAATTTAAGGGTGAAATAGCGTGCTATCATTTAAAGTACTTAAAAAAATAGATGAAATATCCAGAATAGGTACATCCATAGAGACAGAAAGCGGATGAGTGGTTGCCAGGGACTGGGGGAAGGGGCATGGGGAATGAGTGCTAACGGGGATGGGCTTCCTTTTGGAGTGATGGAAATGTTCTGGAAATTGGGGTGGTGGTTGCAAACATGATGAATGTAATAAACACAACAGTACACTTTGAAATGGGAATTGTGTTATGTGAATTTCAACTCAATTGAAAAAACGTGAAAAAAAATAGGTGAAGCAAACAGAGCAGTTCTGTATGGGTGCCCCTGAGGATGGAGACTGGGTGTTTACAGGAGCCTGGATAATCAGGATGTGGTCCAGGAACCTGGAGCATCAGCGTCACTGGGATACTGGTTAGAAATGCAGAGTCCCAGGCCCACCCGGCCCTTCTGAAGAGGAATCTGCATTTTAACAAGATGCCCAGATGATCTGGGAGCAGGCTGAGAAGGGCTGTGCTGTTCTATCCTTCTGTCTTTTGTTTGTTTACAAGTGTTTATGATCTTAACAATGGAAAGATAAAAGCACTTGCTTGCAGAGATGAGTTTTCAGGTGACACCAGGCACTGCTTTTTTGCCTATTCAAACAAAATCAATAGTTAGGACTTCCCTGGTGGTGCAGTGGATGGGAGTCCCCCTGCCAATGCTGGGGACATGGGTTCGATCCCTGGTCTGGGAAGATTCCACATGCCGAGAAGCCACTAAGCCCATTAGCTACAACTACTGAACCCACGCACTAGAGTGGGTCTGCTAGCCGCAACTACTGAAGCCCATATGCCTAGAGCCTGTGCTCCCCAATAAGAGAAGCCACTGCAGTGAGAAGCCCACGCGCCGCAGTGAAGAGTAGCCTCCACTTGCTGCCACTAGAGAAAGCCTGTGCGCAGCAATGAAGACCCAGCACAGTCAAAAATAGAAAACATGAGTTTAAAAAAATCAACAGCTAAATTTATAGAGTGTTTTTAAGAATCTAGAAATGTGCTAATGTCTTCGCAGGAATTTTCTCATTCAACCCTAATCCCCACCAGGCGTATGGAAGGTGCTATTTTTTAAATAATTCTCATTTCATTGACAGGGAAACCAGGGGCTTTGGAGATGACCAGTGCGTCTCATGCCACTGGTCACTAGCTCAAGGTTCAGTGGTGAATTAAACGGTAGAGCTGGGCTCAAATTCAGACCTCTGGTCTCCAAAGCACAGGGTCAAAGGTCCTGACATTTCACTCTGAAGAGGCTCCTTGGCTCTAAGGGTTACAAGGTCCTTACCTGCCCTTTCCTCCTCATTTCATTCATCACACATTTATCAGGGGGCTCTTGTTCCCTTGGAGTCAGGGAACCCCTGACTCTCTGAACCCCTGGAATGTAGCGGTGATCAGGACTTGTCTCAGCCCCTTGAGACAGGTGGGTGGCAGATTGTCAGACAACCCAATACTGATATTGTGACATGTGCGGTAACAGATAGGGTGGGACTTCCCTGGCAGTCCAGAGGCTAAGACTCCAAGCTCCCAGAGTAGTGGGTGCCAGGTTCGATCCCTGGTCAGGGAACTAGATCTCACATGCAAAATTAAGAGATACTGTGCTGCAACTAAAGATCCCATATGCTGCAACTAAGATGTGCAACAGCCAAATAAATAAATATTAAAAACAAAAAAATCAAATAGGATGCTTGCTAAGACTTCATATGGTCCTGGGAGACCAGGGAAGGCTTACCAGAGGAAGGGCTCTGCAGGGGCAGCCGGAAGGGGCTGGCCAGATGGAGTGCTGGGAATCGTGTGACAGGCAGAGGGAACAGCAGGAACAAGGGCTTGGTGGTAACAGAGTGCGGTCTGTCTGGGAAACTTCTAGTGGGTTCCATCTTGCTAGGGGAGGACGGGTGTGTGGGGCGGGGAGCAGGGGGCGTGGTTAAGCCACGCGCGGGGAGGAGGGCTCACCTTCATCATGAGCACGATGGTGTTGAGGGCGATCATGGCCATGATGGTGTACTCGAAAGGCGGGGACACCACGAACTGCCACATGCGGTACTGGAAACTCTGCTTGTTCTGCGGCATGTGCCGGGTCAGGGGTTTGGCGCTGATGGCGAAGTCGATGCACGCCCTCTGTGGGAGAGAGCCCGGTGGCGTGAGGGCCGGAGGCAGGACCGAGGTGGCTGGACATCGAGCGCTCCTCAACTCACCCAACACAGCTCTCCCGCACATTTGCCCAGATGTCTGCCTCTCTTACCCTCTCCCGTTTCCCATAAACTCATTACGAATGCTTTCTTTTCCCGACAGCTATGGCTCCTTGGTGGCTCAGACGGCAAAGTGTCTGTCTACAATGTGGGAGACCCAGGTTTGAGCCCTGGGTCGGGAAGATCCCCTGGAGAAGGAAATGGCAACCCACTCCAGTACTATTGCCTGGAAAATCCCATGGACAGAGGAGCCTGGTAGGCTACAGTCTATGGAGTCGCAAAGAGTTGGACATGACTGAGCGACTTCACTTTCACTTTCACGGCTCCTTGAGAAGTTCAGTTCAGTTCAGTGACTCAGTCACGTCCGACTTTGCGACTCCATGAATCACAGCAGGCCAGGCCTCCCTATCCATCACCAACTCCCAGAGTTCACTCAGACTCAACATCCATCGAGTCAGTGATGCCATCCAGTCATCTCATCCTCTGTTGTCCCCTTCTCCTCCTGCCCCCAATCCCTCCCAGCATCAGAGTCTTTTCCAATGAGTCAACTCTTCGCATGAGGTGGCCAAAGTACTGGAGTTTCAGCTTTAGCATCATTCCTTCCAAAGAAATCCCAGGGCTGATCTCCTTCAGAATGGACTGGTTGGATCTCCTTGGCCCATTGAATCCCCTCCGCAAACATGATCAGTGGGTACTGTCAGTAGCCCCCCTTTGCAGATGAGGAAAATAAAGGCTCAGAGAGGTTAAGCCACTTGCCTAGGGTGGCACAGCTACCAAGTGGGTGAATCTCAAATTTCAACCAGAGTCTGAATGGTTAAAAGCCTAACCATTCTTTCTTCTCTTAAAAAATTGTTATTGAAGTATAATTGAGTTACAACATTGTATTCATTTCTGCTGCACAGCAAAGTGACTCAGTTATACATATACATATTTTTTTCATGGGCTTCCTTGGTGGCTCAGTCAGTAAAGAATCTGCCTGCAATTCAGGAGGCCCTGGTTCGATCCCTGAGCCAGGAAGATCCCCTGGAGAAGGAAATGGCAACACACTTTAGTATCCTTGCCTGAGAAATCCCGTGGACAGAAAAGCCTGGCCGGCAACAGTCTCTGGGGTCACAGAGTTAGACACGATTTAGACTCTAAACCACTGCCAACATTCTTTTCATGTTCTTTTCCATTATGGCTTATCACAGGATGTGGAGTATAGTTTCCCGTGCTATATGATAGGACTTTGTTTTTTATCAATTCTATATAGTTTGCTTCTGCTAATTCCAAACTCTCAGTCCTTCCCTCCACTCCCCCACCCCCCACACATGACAAGTCTGTTCTGTCTGTCTGTAGATCTGTTTCTGTTTTGTAGACAGGTTCATTTGTGTTGAGGTTTAGATTTCACTTACAAGTGGTATCATATGGTATTTGTCTTTCTCTTTCTGACTTATTTCGCTTGGTGTGATAATCTCTAGGTCCATCCATGTTGTGAAGCCTAACCACTCCTTCTTACCAAATGTTTAGCTTCTCTTTCTTTTTGAGGGAGGCAGACAGGGAAGAATAATGATTACTTAGTCTTAAGGGCCAAAGAAGCAGAGGAAGAATGCATTCTAGGTCCTCTTCCTAGCTTGGATGATTCTAGAAGGGCAAATAGTCATGATTATACTCCCTGGTGGACTGGATTTTCTTTCGTTCATGTTCTCCACCCCTCTCTGGGAGAGACTGTACTTCTTTGCCCCCACTGAAATCAGATACGGACATGAGACTCGCTCTGGCTGATGAAATGTGAGATGTGACACGTGTTTTGCTGTTCTCTTTTTTAATCTGAAGTTTCTCAGAGGGGAACCAGAACAAAGACGACAGGAAGCCTGGATATGCAGTCCAATCCGTTTGTGCATGTCTGGCACTGAGATTTTCGGGATGCTTGTTACTGCATCACAACCCAGTCCAAACTGACTGATACACACACAACCCCTCTTTCTTCTGGGAACCCCAAGAAGAGCTACCCTTCATGCAGAGTGGCTTCTGCTTGGAGAATGCTGCTGTGCCCTCCCCAGATGCCCCCAGAAGCTGGTTCCTCTGTGTGTGTCTGTGTGTGTGTGAGTGGTGGGATGTCAGCTTTTAAATGGGGATGCAACTGGAACGTGGTACCTCATTTTTCTCCAGGCTGTACTCCTCCATCATCTTGTCCCCCTGCTCCTGGAAGGTGATGATGATCAAGGCCACAAAGATGTTGACAAAGAAGAAGGGGAACACCACAAAGTAGACGACGTAGAAGATGGACATCTCCATGCGGTACCCGGGGCTGGGGCCCTGGTTCTCGAAGGTGGCGTCCACGGAGTGCTTGAGGACCCTGTGAGAACCAGGGTGGGGAGCGGGACAAAGTGAGGCAGGGGAACAGGGATGGAAGACAGTATCAAGAGGAGACAGAAAAGAAAGGAAGAGTAGTCACTGTTTCTGACGGCGGTCACAGTGGTTGCTTTATGAAGCCATAATCTTCCCAACACTTTCTGTCTTTGGGGAGTGTTGACAACAACATCAGTATTGTTGTCACACTGCCCTGTATCGAGGGTTTATTATGTGCCAGAAAAGGTATTCAACCTTTTATTTATTTTTCCAGTAACCCTCTCAGGGAGGTTATTACAGGCTCCATGTTGCACACAAGGAAACTGAGGTTCAGCAATTCAAAGTGACTTGCTGTGTAGATCACCCACTGAGATGGGGTCAGGTTGGGATTTGAAAACGGGTTTGTAGTCATGTATGGGAGTGGGTAGGGGGTCATGGAGGCAGGGGTGTGTGTGTGTGTCTGTGTATTTAAGCACAGGTGGTGGTGGGAACTGAGGAGGTGTGATGAGCTTGCACATGGGAATGAGTGTACCCGTGGCTGCTCCGTACAGTTGCACAGGTCACGCACTGCTCAAGGGCTCTGCATCTAAGTGGCACCGTTCAGCTTCGTGTGTTAACGATGACAATTTTTTTTGCAGGGAGCCCTAAAGTGCCTTCTTTGAGCGAGATCGTTAAGTATTACTGCAATGCTTTTCTGACAGATGGAAGTGATGTCTGTTGAGAAAGGGGCATCTAAAAATTCACTCAAAGGTGTCTAATGGGCAAGCACCGGTCCCAAGTGTGTGGGTACTGTGTGTGGGTGAGTAGAGAGGCACGTGTTGGTTAGGACGTTTGGTGAGCGAGGGAAGCAGGTGAGGATGCTGAAGGCACAGGCTGCAAACTTACCAGACCTTCAACTTGGATTCAGCAGAGACCTCTGGGAGGAGGACCGGGACTAGGGTGGGGAGACCGAGGCATTGCTGAGACACAAATTCAGGGAGTGCCAGACCCCTCAGTAATCGAGGGAAACAGCATTTTACCCAAATGTCTAGTCTTTTCTGCAATTTTTTAAAAAGATTTTTTTTGTTTGATGTGGACCATTTTTAAAGCCTTTATTCAATTTGTTACCATATTGCTTATGTTTTATGTTTTTTCAGTTTTTGGCTTTGAGACATGTGAGATTTTTAGCTCCCCAACCAGGGATCAAACCTGCACCTGTTGCATTGAAAGGCAAAGTCTTAACGATTGACCAGCAGGGAAGTCTGAACTGCCAGGGAAGTCTCATTCCTGCAATATTTTAGAAAGTCAAAAGAAATGCCCCAAAGCCCACGATGAACAAAATATCAAGCATTTAAATCCTGGGGACTTCCCTGGTGGTCCCAGTGGTTAAGATTCCACACTTCCAGTTCAGGGGGTGTGGGTTTGATCCCTGATTGGGGAACTAAGATCCCACATGCTGTGTGCAGCATGGTCAAAAAAAAAAAAAAAACCTAAAAAAAATTAAATCTGGGGCTTCAATTTTAATCTTGGCACGAGTTAGTCTCACCCATATCACCCCAGCCCTAACCCTGTCTGGGATGGATAGGTCCTGACTTGGAGAATGTCGAGTCCACAGCCCCGTCTTGGAGGTTTAAGGGGATGTGACCACCTGTGTATCTACGTGCAGCCTTTCTGCAAATCAGAAACAGTGCCTGTTCTGGGAGCGTGAAGCATACACTCAAGGGTTAGGTGAGCCGAGAGATGGCTGGATCTCCACCCTTCGAAGCCCAACCACACGTGGGGGCTGCCACTCTAGTGCATTTTGTATCTTGCATTGTCCCCACTTCCGGAAGCCAGGAATGAACCTCTCCTTCCCCCAGACCTGTCTCAGCACCGGACTCTCAGACCCTTCTCTCTCTTGCCCCCGGGCCCCCGCCCCTCCGAGCTCCTCCTGGCCCACTCACTGTGGCCAGCCTTCTCCCGTGGACACGGTGAAGAGGGTCAGCAGCGCCCACAGCACATTGTCATAATGGAACTCATACTTCTTCCACTCTCGATCCCTCGCCTTTACCTCATTCTTCTCATAGAGGAGGTACTTGCCGCTGCCACAGAAAATGGGGACCGTTAGTAAGTGGAGGGGTTTCTCCAGTGGCTCAGTGGTAAAGAATCTGCCTACCAATGCAGACCTCAGTTCCTCCCCCGGGTCGTGAAGATCCCCTGGAGGAGGGCAAGGCAACCCACTCCAGTATTCTTGCCTGGGAAATCCCATAGACAGGGGAGCCTGGTGGGCTACAGTCCATGGGGTTGCAAAAGAGTCGGAGATGACTTAGTGACTGAGCAACAACAACAAGTAAACAAAGGGAAACCCATCATTGGCTCCAGAGAGAGAGAGAGAGAGGAGGAGGAGGAGGGGGGTGGGGCCACCAGCCCACACTGCCTCCCACAGCCTGCAAAGCAGCAACACCCCGTTTCTCCCTGGAGTGTGTGCATCCACTGGGAGACACATCCATGAATGCCACAGCCTGAGTCCAGGGGGAGAGGACTCAGATACTCACATCCTTTTCTAACTTGAACACTTCTACTCCCAACGGTGGGAGCGTCAGGCTTGCGGGGTGGTTAAGAGCAAGGAAGGAGAAAGGCACATTTTGCGGTTCATCAGACCAAGGTACGCAGCTGCTGCTCCTTCTCAGGGTAGGATACAAAGGTCAGCCCCAGACTCTTAGCCTAATGCCTGGGATCTTTCCAATTTCAGCCAACAAAAAAACAGCCGGGAGTCCTTTGCCACATAGTAAAACGGGCATCCCTGGTGGCTCAGCGGTAGAGAATCTGCCTGCAAAGCAGGAACTGAAGGAGATGTGGGTTCAGTCCCTGGGTCAGGAAGATCCCTTGGAGGAGGGCATGGCAACCCACTCCTGTATTTTTGCCTGGAGAATCCCATGGACAGAGGAGCCCGCTGGGCTACAGTTCATAGCGTCACAAAGAGTTGGATGTGACTTAGCATGCACGCGTGCACGACCCTTTGTCACCTACTGGTGACAAAAGCTGTACTGACTGGGCATTTGGTTAGTGAGAGGCTCAGCACTTTCCTGGACTGAGTCTAGAACTTCCCATCAGGAAGATAACCCAAAGATGGGGGGATTTCACGTCCACAACCTCTGAGCTACAATTCCAAAATCCAGAAAGCTCTGAAAACCTAACATTTTTTCCCTAATGGCAGCTGGCACATTCCAGCCTGAAGGTCAAATCTAGACTTGTCTCTGGGTTGCCAGTAAGCTAAGCAGTGGTTGTTTACATTTTAAAATGTTTTTTAGTTGCTAAGTCACTAAAATGTTGTTGTTTTTAGTTGCAGACTCTTTTGTGACCCCATGGACTGTAGCCCGCCGGGCTCCTCTATCTACAGGATTCTCCAGGCAAGAATACTGGAGTGGGGTAGTCATACCCTTCTCCAGGGGATCTTCCTGACTCAGGGATCGAACCTGCGTGTCCTGCACTGCAGGTGGATTCTTTATCTGAGTCACCAGGGAAGCCCTGAATGGTTGAGACCAAATCAAAAGAATTCATTCACGACAGATAAAAATGAAAAGAAATTCAGTTTCCAGAAACAAAGTTTGATTGGCACACAGCCATTCTGATTCCTTTACTTATTGTCTGCAGCGGCTTTTGAGTTTCATTTGTTGTCATGGAAGGTGTATGCAAAGTCAAAGATAGCTACTATCTGGCCCTTGACAAAGTCTGCCCATCTCTGATCTAATGCGTTTGGCAACAAAACCTGACCCAGCTGGATGTGAGGCTTTGTTCTTGTTATTTATCCCATTTGGTGCAAATAGTTGCATGTTTCCTAGCAGAAGTATTGCATTGGATCACAAGGCTGTTTTAATCAACTGAAGGTGTGAGGTGCTATGTGGGACATGCGCCTCGCAATTTTTCTAAAAATCTCAACATATTCTGAATTTATCCGCCTGTAAAGGTTTCCTACAAGGAACTAGATGGGTATTGCTATCCCCTACTTGACAAAGGTGGCAACTCATAAGTTGAGCAACCAGCTTAGGGCTCATGGGGCAGGGACTCTTATTCTACAACTGATGTTCTACTTGCAGATCCAAGCTGCAGATCCGGGCCGCCCTCAATACCCAAGCCCTCAGTTTCCAGGTCCAAGATGAAATGCAACAGGACCCTATGGTCGTCCCCCTCCTACCGTATCCTCAGCCTGCCTTTTGTCTGCGGAAAAATTTCAGCCAAAAAATAAGTTTAATCAGAGGGGTGAGAAAATGCAGAAGCAAAGGAAAACAATCAAAGAAGACCACATTAATAACAGTTTAGTCATTAAGCAGAGTCAAGGGCCTTTAGCTCCTTCTCAAGGGCTATAGATAATATCCTGAGCCATATCCTGTGAGCTGTCTTACAGAGACTGAAATCCCCCCCAGGTGGAAGACGTTAACTACACGATGACCAGACTGTAGCCAGACATAAGCTGCCGTGCAGTTCTGAGAATGGGCCTCAAGGAGATGCAAACAAACCGACCCTGGAACTGAAGGTTGACTGTACTTAAAACAATTAAGATGCTGCTGACCAATTAAGTGACCAATTTGAAGATGACCCTCACAGCTGGCTGTGCTGTTTCTGCATGTAGCTCCCTCCTTCCATCTATAAAAGTTCTTACCCCTGATTGTCAGCAGAGAAGGGGTAGTTGGCCTTTGGACAGGACTCACCACCCCCCGGTTGCTGGCATCCAAAATAAAGCAAACTTTCCTAAACCAACTTTGCATTTTTATTGGCTTTTGAGGAGCGAGCAGCCAGATCCCTACTTGTGGTTACAAAGAGACTGGTGCCTCTGATCGCCTCCCACCCACCAGCCCTGATGGGGACGCCTAGAAGAGTCAAGACTCACCGGCAATCTTTCTCAAACTCCTTGGACTCATCCGTGCAGTGGAAAAACTTGCCCTTGAAGAGCTGCACAGCCACCACGGCGAAGATGAACATGAACAGCATGTAGACGATGAGGATGTTGAAGACATTCTTGAGAGAGTTCACCACGCAGTCAAACACGGCCTGGTGGGGCGGGCGGGAGAGTGGGTGTGAGCAGGCTGGGAGCTGGCCCAGCCTCCACCTCCAGCAGCTCATAATATCAAAGTACAGGATTCCCATTTTACAGAGGAGGACATGAGCCACCGCCACGCAGTTCTGAGAAGTAAGTGTGGGGGCTGCATCTAGTTCTGAGTTTTTATGCATCCCAACCCCCCAATTCTAACCCCTGGGGAATGGGGGCCACTTCTCCGAGCTTCTCCAAGGTAAGCTCATGGCTCTTTAGGGCAAGAGCAGAGATCGTCAGTGGAGAGGTCATTTCCAGTTCCTTCTTTGTGTCCCTGCCTCAGGGTCACTCTTCTTTCCCAGCATCTGGAGTTGTGCGATCTCTTCCTTTTTTGCCCACCGATCACTAGGGGGCGCTCTGGATTTGTGAGTTGACTCCACGTGCCCTGAAGATTCTGCCTTGAGTAAGATGAAATCTTTCCATCATCCTGCCAACCCCCACCCTCCACCCCCAGCCCCATTCTGCTATGAATCACAGTGGGTTCTAACTACAAGTTAGCATCAAGGGTCATCGAACCTACTGGAATCGCATGTTAGCTTTATTGGCTTTCCCTGGGGGACAGAGTGCATAGTTCTCATGGGGGTTTCAAAGCAAGCTGTGACCCAGAAAATCGGGAAGAGCCACTGAACCGACTACTGCTGGATTCCACGTATTTCAATGCAAGCCGGTTTTCAAGTCCGGAAGGTAGCCACATTTCCTCTTTGAATAATTCATCAACAAAAAGGGGGCGTCGAATCATTATTTCCCAAACTATGGGGGAGGAGCCCACCATCAGTGATATCAGACAATACGTTTAGGTCCTTACAGGAGCCACAAACCAAGTAACACTGATTGCATGGTTGCAAAGTTATTCTCTAATTCTCTCAATCCTTTTGAGTGAAGGAGAAAGTCTTCCTTAGCTGTTGCTGTGTTAATAACATTTATAATTTTCCTTTTTATGCTTAGGTGTTTGTTTGTTTGTTTTTGGTTTGTGTGTTTTCTTTTGTTTTTGACCCACCAAAACAGGACATGCAGGATCTTAGTTCTCCAACCAGGGACGGAACCTTGTGTCTCCTATGTTGGGAGTGTGGAGTCATCACCACTGGACTACCAGCAAGTCCCTATACTTCTCATTTTTTAAGCAAGAAAGAACAAGCATCCATACTCAAAATCTTTGTCAGGCAACTCTTCTGGGCTAGATTTTGAGAATAGTTATCTTTTTTTTTTTTAACAGATATTTAATTTTACCTTCTATGAACAGTGGATTCTGGTTTTTCCAACTTGAGAAACTTGACAAGCATGTCCTTTTAAAATAAATCCACTTAAGTAAAAAAAAATAAAGTGACTTAAACATTAAGATAATACAGGTGCAACATAAATTGAAACAGGGTGTTTGAATGACTAAGCTTCATATCCTTTCTTCTTTCCTTTTTAAAAATTTGAAATGACAAGTGTTTGGGAAATGCTGCTTCATGCTGTTTTGGAACAGGAGATATTGGAGCCTAGAATAGGCAGGTGAAAAGTTTAAGGTTATGTGGGACCAGAAACCTAGTTTCCTGCTTCCCAGATTCGGGTTATGGCCTGTTTTATCCACATGATGCCTTCATGGGAATTAGGAAAAAGGACCCTCAACTTTGCATGAGACATTTCACCTAATGGAAAATTACCATAATATACAGATTTTGTTCCATTAACTCACTCTACTGCCATCTACTGGAAAGTTGTAGTAATAAGTAAATCCACCACAAAAAGTAGCAGCATCCCTTTCAACGTGGTGTCCTTGAGCAGTGTGCAAACTGCTCAACTGTACATGGCAACCCTGGGAGATCTCCCATATACCCCGATCTCACCTTGAGCTTTGGCAACCGCTTGATGGTTTTAAGAGGTCGTAGCACCCGGAGGACTCGGAGGGATTTAATCGTGTTGATGTCCTTTCCTTTGCTATTGCCACTGTGGAGGGATGTTAGGATGGGGAGAAGGGAAGAGAGGGAGCCAAGGTCAGGCTGGGTGGTGGGTGGCCTGTAGCCGCACGTGACCCCAGCCTCCCAGGTTTAGGAATCTGGGGTAAACCTGGCATAACCTTGCCTTGCTGAAGAGCAGTCAGTTCCCCTGCTACATCTGGGCACAAGGGTTAGTGAGCAGATGGCCTTCTGAGGTTCTTGGGGTTGTTGAGGGCCCTCCACTGCTGGGCTGGGCCTGAGCAACTGCATGGGGGCGGGGGGCCCTCAGATCCAGCATGAAGGAGTTAGGTCCTACCCTAACCTGTGTGCTCTCCTCGGAGCTGGTCTTACTGAGCTTTTAGAAAATGGGATGCCCTCCCCACCCCCCCCCCCCCCCCATTTCCAACAGGATCCATAAAGTCCTTAAAGTGGCATTTAAACAAGAACTCTCCTCCCCCACCCCTCCCCCAATATTCCCTGAACCCATGGGGCGAAAAGAACTGGAACATCAGATGCTGATGTTGAATCACTGCCTCATTCTTTCAGGGTCTCTTAGCTCATTTTTGTCAGATAGCTGCGTAAAAGTCCAGCCCAGGATCTACTGGGCATGAGTCCTAGCACTGTAGATGCCATGACACCCTTAGCCAACCATAATTCAACCCCCCCACCCGACCCTGCAATGAGGAGGGCACTGGGTGTGGTCATCAAAGGCTTGTGATGAATGGAACTCACCACCCACCCAGCTGCCCAAGGCAGAAACCCAATAGTCATGTTCATCCTCATCGCCCTCCTACCATGGCCACCATCCTAGGTCAGACCCCCATGATCCACCTCCCAACTTCCCCCCACTCTAAGTCTCTCTCTTCTTCCACCTTTTCTGCACACAGTGACCAAAACAATCATGCCACTCTCCTGCTCCAAACCCCTCTGGAGCATCTGAATTCCTAGCAGTGCCATCTCTTAACTTGGCATTCAAGGCTCTTCAAAATCTAGTCCAACTTACCTTTCTCTTTGCATCCCCATTGATCATGACACACCCCAAACCCCAGCCACATGCTCTGGCTTCTGTTCCTGCCCTTCCTCCACTGCTCCATTCACAGAACTATGCAGCCTTCAAAGCCCAAGGAAAATGTCCCTTCACAATCTCTGCTGACTGCCTCTGGGTTCTGCCAAACCCCAGTGCTTATTCAGAATCGCTTTTGTTTCTGTCATTGGCTCTGGCTTTAGACAGTGTGTGTGTGTGTGTGTGTGTGTGTGTGTGTGTGTGTGTGTGTGTGTGTGTGTGTGTGTGTGTATGCCCAGCTGCTCAGTTGTGTTCAACTCTTTGTGACCCCACGGACTGTAGCCCACTAGGCTCCTCTGTCCATGGGATTTTCCAGACAAGACTACTGGAGTGGGATTGCCATTTCTTTCTCCAGGGGATCTTCCCAACCCAGGGACGGAATCTGCATCTCCCTCATTGGCAGGCAGATTCTTTCCCACTGAGCCACCTGGGAAGCCCTGGCTTTAGCCAGAAAATGCCCCCAAGGCAGAACTGTGGTTTATCCTTCTACGTGTTCATTTTCCCTTTAATCTGGGTTCTTGTCTCCGCCCCCAGCACGTGCCTGGTGTGTAGTTTCAGGACACATGTGAATGCATCCAGATTGGAGTTCTTTGGGGACCAGTGAGCAAACACCTCCCTACAGTCACCTCTTGGGTCGTGAATAGAGCTGCCTCAGAGACATCCTCCATGCTGTGCCTGTCTATCCAGGTACAAAATCATTTTTAATTTTTTTTTTTTTTTAAGGGTTCCTTTCTCTCCCTTTGCAGAGAAAAAGAGAATTGGACTTTAACCTGTCAGGCACAGCCATGCTCCAGGATTCAGCAGTCTGAGCACGGTTTTTTTCTTTATCTAAACCAAAGTCATCTTTATGATCTCAAAGCTGTGTCCCCAAAGTATGAGACACATCAGGAGAGTTGCTGAGATGCTTTTAGGCAGAACACAGACACAAGTAACAGGATCACACAGGGAAACAGCTATGTTTTCTTCAAGTTATCTTCCAGGCTTTCTGCTTTGGTCAGAGAGGAAATCTCTGGTAAGTGTTCATATGTGTCTAATGCCTCCCTGGCGGTTGGTGGTGGTGTAGTTACTAAGACATGTCCGACTCCTTGCAACCCCATGGACTGTAGCCAGCCAGGCTCCTCTGTCCATGGGATTTTCCAGGCAAGAATACTGCAGTGGGTTGCCATTTCCTACTCCAGGAGACCTTCCTGGCTCAGGGATCAAACCTGAGTCTCCTGCATTGGCACACGGATTCTTTATCTCTGAGCCACCAGGGATTCCCTTAATGTCTCTTTAGCACTCCCTAATCTCCCTTTTAACAAAGAACCTAGCTTGAATGCAACAACTTGCAATGTGACCGTTTCACTTCTGTTGAATTCACTTTTGCAGTTGCCATTCTATCTGAGGTCAACGATACTGGTTGTATGGGGATGACATAAGGTCTTCTAGCAAACTGCAATAGAGCTTAGACTCTATGTTGCTGGGGAAAAAGTCAAGCAAGTGGACATCTAGGTTGTATGCAGAACTGGCTAACATTTTTTTTTCTTTTCTTAAAATTCATTTCTAATTGGAGGATAACTGCTTTACAATGTTGTGTTGGTTTCTGCCGTACATCAGTGTTGAATTTGGCTAAAATCTTGATGCACCAAACTGCTGACATTTGCGAACACGCCTCCTGGGGCACATCTACTCATCTAAAAAGTACTCTATGGCCATTGTGGGGATGTCTCTCTCCCAGGAGGCACATCTCCCTTGAGAGGCTGAAATAATCCTCTGTGTTGAGACACCAAGGAGACTGTTCCTGGCAGTTTGGTTCCTGAGCATGCAGGAATGGCTTGATCAAGGTATTCTCACAGAAAACAACCAGATTTTCAAATCACTTTGTTGAGACTGTTGATGTTCTTGGAGAAGGGGAGTTATTCCTCTCAAAGCACAAGCCCTCACTGTTTGGAATGTCCATGCTTCTCCCACCTGGGAAGTTAGACATTCATTCCCCTGATAACCACCCATCCGGCTTGATCTCAGATCATGGGGAGAGCGCCCTCCACGCCCAAGAACTGGGCTAAACGGTGGGTCATGGTGACAGGCAGTGGCCAAGACGCCTCCAGGCTCAGGCTCCCTGGGGAGTAGGCTGAGGGGCTCTAGTCACTGCAAGCGACAGGATGGTGGCAATGACACGAAGCTACGGAAACAGGCCCAGAGCCAACATGGCTGCGTCAGGGCACAGAGAACAGGACAGAACGAGAGAGAGAGAGAGGGGCACTTTACCGTGTACTGCTCCTGGTGAGGTGGCGTCGGAGGGAGAGACAGGTCGTAAGCGGCCTCAGAAGAAAGAACACAGGACACGCACATACACGCACGCACACCGGAGCGCGCCCTTGCCCGGCCGGGCACCGGGAGGGGCCGCCTCAGGCTGTGGCTCCGGATGGTGTCCATCCTTCCATCTGGAAGACCTCCGTTCCGACCCCTGCCCTTGGCAGGCTCCCGGCACTGCCAAACAGCACCGAGGAA
The DNA here is from genome assembly GCF_029378745.1 of Bos indicus. Lineage (NCBI taxonomy): Eukaryota > Metazoa > Chordata > Mammalia > Artiodactyla > Bovidae > Bos > Bos indicus. The sequence continues at coordinate 12,081,668 of NC_091766.1, read as the reverse complement.
GCCAAATTTTCAAGTCGCAGGATAGCCAGAAAGTTATCAACTACTGAAGGCAAATTTGCCACTAAAGGTCACTGCCAAGAGCTGGCGAAAAAACCCTTTTCTCCAGGGTTTCTGGGACTGGAAGACTTTAGAATGTCTTTTTTTTTATTTTTTTCCTCCCCAGCCACTCTGTGCTGCATGTGGGATCTTAGTTTTCCAATCAGGGACCGAACCTGCAACTCTATAGTTGCATTGGAAGCGCGGAGTCTTAACCATTGGACTGCTAAGAAGTCCTTTAAAATGTCTTGCAGGGGATGAGCTTTGGAGCTGGGGAGACCTGGGTTTGAATCCCAGCACTGCCTTTAATTTTTTGTGTGTTTGTTTTTGAACTAATTTTCTAATAGATTTCTGCTGGGATGAATGGGCGCCTGATGAGTATTGGAATAAAGCAAACAGATAAACAGATAAACAGATAAAGTATCTGTTCACATAGCAAGAGGAAAGAATCCAGCTGCTTTGAGTCGCCCTTAATTCATCCTCATCTCTGAAACAGCCCTTGGGGATGCTGAGGTTTGATACACATTTATGGCCCTGACTTTACCCCCTAAGTTATGAAGATGAGAGAAGGCCGCTAGGAGTTCCAATTTGGGATGAAATTAAGGGGCGACTCTCAAGAGTCTTTTGGGAAAATGTGGGCCTGGGGAAACCTCTCTGCATCTGGCAGTGGCCCCTTGCACAACTCATCTTTGGAATCAGGGCTCAGTCTTATTACGACCCTCCAATCATGACTGGAGATCAAGGTGTGAGAAACTTGACTGCCATTATTAATAGAACAGTGCACCTGCCAAACAGATACTCTTCAGAATTTCCCACCTGCCCCCCCTCTTTTGAAATTAGTGATATTTCTAAAAATATAATGGTTTAATGCCTACAAATATTCCCACTGGATTCTTCCCCCTCCTGCTACCTTATCATGATACCTCAGTGGTTCTCAAAGCTTAATGTATCTAGGAATTAGTGCACAGACAGAATGGTATACATTCTCCTTTTTGGATTATTGAGGAAGGTTTTCTCAAATTTATTTTTTAACTTTTAAAAACATTAATCCATGGCTTGTGGGATTATAGTTCCCATGCCCCCTGCAGTGGAAGCTTGGAGTCTTAACCACTGGACCATCAGGGAAGTCCCTGGAGAAATGTTTCAACAACAGTGATTTCTGCTCAACCTTATGGATGACATAAGGTGTAATACGGGAGTCTTCTGAATGTCACTGCATCTGCTTGTGGGAGGGTGGTACTATTACACCCATTTTCCAGATGAGGCAGCTGAGACTTAGAGAGGGAAAGTGACTTATCCAGGGTCACACAGCCAGCAAGTGACAGACTGAGCTTCAAACCCAGGTTTGTGTATCTTGCACTCTAATCTTCTATTTCTTTCCATTTCATTATACACACACAAAAGAATGCCTTCAAAGGTAGGGCCTGTTTTGAGGAGGATAATAAAAAAAATGGCTTCCTCCTTCGGCTTCCTTGCAGTTGGGCTCCTGAGCGTGCAGGAGTGGCTTGACCCAGGCGCTCTGCCGGCCATGCTGGCCCGCTTTGCGGGAGGACTGGCAGCGCCAGATGGACTCTTGGCAGCGAGGGCAGGACCACGATCCCCCAGCTGCTGAGAAGTGTCAGTTGGCCACCCCGATGCATGGGCACAGAGCGTGATGTCATGTGTGGTGACTCATGAAATGGTGTGTTAATGGTGGTCGCATGGACACGGCACACTGTCAGTGGATGGAGCAGGACACACACACACACACACACACACACACACAGATATTTAGGGGAGGTGCAGGAGGGGTAGAAACCAACACGAGAGCTTCGACACATCCTTTGGAAGACCACAGGGATCATCTTCCCATATCCCAGACGGGGCCACAATCACAGCACTGCAGAATCCTTGCCTCCACCCCAACAGGCCAGAACAGCAAGATTCCTTTCCACAAAGAAGGGAATAGTCTCATGCCCTCTTCCCCTGGACTTCTAGGCCTTGCTGGAGACTCGAGGAACCCAGCCAGGCCAGGCTGTCAGGTCTCATCCTCCTGATTTGTGAAAGCGTCCACATTCAGGGCTGAGAGTTGGGCGGCAACCTTGAATCTGACAGTTGAATTCAACTTTAGTGATCCTGCCTGTGTGCTTAGTCACTCAGTCACGTCCAACTCTTTTCAAACCCACAAACTGTAGCCTGCCAGGCTCCTCTGTCCGTGGGATTCTCCAGGCAAGAATGTTGGAGTGGGTTGCCATCTCCTCCTCCAGGGCATCTTCCCAACCCAGGGATTGAACCTGTGTCTCCTGAGGCTCCTGCACTGCAAGCGGATTCTCAACTACTGGGCCATTAAGCCCTTAGTGATCTTGCTAGACTCATTTCCCGCCACAATCTCTCTGGGCTTGTTTCCTCATGTACTAAAAGGGAATAATAAGAGAAATTCTTATATGGGGCTGTAAAGATTAAGTAAATGGAGGCTGTTACTGTCATTATTATCTGGTCAAGTATCTCAAATTTATGGGGAAACTGAGGCACAGAGAGGTTCAGGGACTTGCACATCTAGAGAGAAACCAAACAGGCTTGCAGGAACCATTTTTTTTTTTTTTAAACAATCAGGTTTATTTCATACTTGCTGGGGACCTCAGCTTTGTCTATGAGGAAACAGGGACACAGGACAGAAAACATGAATTAAAAGAACAGAAAGAAGGAAGCAAAGGACTCTGGGATTGGGCACTCAAGTGGAGGCTGTCAGAGCATCCCTTGCTGCTGCTGCTACTGCTAAGTCGCTTCAGTCGTGTCCAACTCCGTGTGACCCCATAGACGGCAGCCCACTAGGCTTCCCTGTCCCTGGGATTCTCCAGGCAAGAACACTGGAGTGGGTTGCCATTTCCTTCTCCAATGCATGAAAGTGAAAAGTGAAAGTGAAGTTGCTCAGTCGTGTCCGACTCTTAGCGATCCCATGGACTGCAGCCTACCAGGCTCCTCTGTCCATGAGAGTTTCCAGGCAAGAGTACTGGAGTGGGGTGCCAGTGCCTTCTCCGCAGAGCATCCCTTACTCCTGCCAACATGACATCCATCTGGTAACAAGGAAAGGCCTCGTAGGGCAAGAGACCTCAGGTAAGAGAGGCCAGGAACCTGAAGCCAAAGGGAGGACTCTGAAACTTTTCTGGGGAAAAGAATAGCAGCTTGAGGGCTCCTTCTCTGGTGGAATGGCCAGGCATGCACAAGTTGCTAGATCAAGGCACTCCACCAGCTGTGCCTGGCCTGTAGCCCTGCCCTGGAGGGGGAGTGGCAGGACCAGATGGATTCTTGGCAGTGAGGCGGGGAGGGTGTGGCAGGGGTGGGGTCTCAGAGCCTACCTATTCCATCCCTAGGACCATCACATAAAGGTGCTCCCCGGGTTGTCAGCCCTTCTAAGACCCCAAGAACATCCCTAACACTCGTCAGGATCCTACTGGCAAAACTACACACCCCAGTTCCTGCAAGACATATAAGTTCACTGAGACTCACAGGGATGACCTGAAATCCCTTTCCAGACCCTTTCCTCAAATAGGAATTTAAAAAACAATTTGAAACAGGGATTTTCAAGGGCACGGACTGGCTGGCTTTATGCCTGTAGCAACTTCATAAAACCAGTTTCAAAGGTTGACTCTGCAAACATGCTGCCAGATTTCTGTGAGCTGTAGGCTCATTTTGAATGCCCTTGTATAACTTTATATTTAAAGGGAAAACTCAAAAAATTAAAAACACAAAATCAGCTCCCTGTGGCAGATTCTTTTGCAAACACAAAGAATCCTTTTGCTGATTGATTCTGGGTGGAAAAATAATTTTGTTTTTTGCAGATTAGGCTTGCTTCAAATTGAGTCTAATTGTAGCTTCAGGGAAACTAGGCCCATTATGGCAAAAGTTCTATGACTGAGAGGCTTGTTTCCCAAACTGCGAGGTCAAATGGGGGATGGAGGTGGGACAGGGCAATGGTGGGGGCCCCCTCTTTGGCAATGAAACTTGTTGGCTCCCACAGAGGTCTGGAAGGAAAGTTCCAAGGATGAACTGATGGGCAGCAGACACTACTTCTATTGTCCTACACCTAGGGGTGTAAAACAGAGGGCGAAACCCACTACCCAGGCCAGGCCACAGCGGGCAAAGTAGGGGGGCTGTGTGTGGAGATGGACGTGGCCTCTTCCTGAGCCCTGGGGGACTTGGGAGCTGCTGGCCAGATGTCATCCTGGAGGGCTGGAGGAAGTGTGGGAGGGGGTGCCTCCCTGCACTTGCCTTCCCTGGTCCTGGAGACCACGCCAGGTTGGAACATGGTGGGGACTGGGTCTTTGATGCCAGAGTGAATGGTGGAGTGCCCGCCTTCTCCAGGCCATATGGCCCAGGTTAGACAGAAGGTCAAGGCAAGGGAGAGGATGGAAGGGAGAAAAAGAGATGGGAGGAGGAGAGGGAGAGGAAAGAAAGGATGGGGAAGGTTAGGGAGGGGGAGGGGAGGGGAAGAAGGGAGGAGGAGGGGAGGGGAAGAAGGGGGGAGGGGAGGGGAAGAAGGGGGGGAGGGGAGGGGAAGAAGGGGGGAGGGGAGGGGAAGAAGGGGGGGAGGGGAGGGGAAGAAGGAGGGGGAGAGGTAGTGGAGGCAGGGGCTGGAGGGGAAGAGAGAGAGGGCAGGAGAGGGAGTCAGAGAGAGGGCAGGAGAGAGAAAAGGGGCAAAGAGAAAGACAGAGAAAGACAGCAACAGGACCAAGGGAGGGAAGGGGATCCGAGGGGTTCACCCCAGGCTTTTCAGAATTGAAACTTTCTCAGAAGCTAGCATGATTCCTAACTGATTCCTCCTTGTAGGAGTCGCTCAAATAACTGATGGATGGAGGGAGAAGCATATTTAATTACATTCTCATATCCACAGTGTATTGCCTTTTAAAATCTTTTTTGGGGGGAAGAAATTTGTGCTCACTTGATAAGAAACCAATTGTACCTTGAATTTTTTTTTTTTGGTCATTTTTATTAATCAGCATTCTGTGAAACTTCTATGTTAAATCCTGTATTCACTTAACTATTGAGGTTCAGTGTTTCTTCCTGACTTGTAGCTGCTTTTTATATATGAAGGCCATGGATGTCCTGTTTTATTTGTGGCAATCTTTCCCCTCTAATTTGCTGTGCACTTCACTTTGATTATTATTACTATTAAATCTACAGGACATCTTAATAATAATGTAGCCAAATACTCAAATACTTAAAAAAGTGGGAGAGAGAGAAGAAGGGGGAGAGGAGGGAGGGAGGAATAAAAGAGAAAGAAAAGGAGGGTAGAGGGAGAGTGGACCGAAAGAGGAGGAGAAAGTAGATGATAAAGAGAAGGAGGCGGAAAGTCTGGCTGGAGTCAGAACTACATTCCGCCTCCTGACTTTCATGGTACATCTCTACCAGCTCAGAGGTGTTCAGAAACTCTGGAGAGTTCTAGCTCTTCTGACACAACCTGACCTCATTGTGTTCCCAGGAGTGGCCCACTTTAGCCCTTAAATTGGAAATGGGCCACCACGCTGGCCTCCTGACAAACCAAGTCCTCGCTGTGTGGTCGGGGGGCCGTTCAAGGACTCCTCCAGGTCTGCTGAGAGGGGGCCAGGAGGCAGGGGCACAGAGGAAGCCCCTGACTTCTCATTATGTGGGTGAGGTGGGTCTGAGTCCTTCTGAGACTCCTTTTTAGGAATGATCCACTGTGATTGGGCACAGACAAGGTCTGTAAAAAGAATTGTTTCTGGATTAGGAGCTGATTAGTTTTTTTGACCCCAAACATCTACGACTTAAGGAATGTACTGCTAAGTTTGCTACCAGGGCCCTAAGAGCTAATGGCTACTCAGTCCTTAGATGCCATCTTGGAATTGCCACCCAGAATGTGGGCACCATCTTGGAATGGCTACTAAGCCTTTGGGTGCCATCTTGGAATGACTGCCCAGAACTCAACTGCCACTTTGACATGGTTGCCCAGAATCTAGGCACCATCTTGGAATGGCTTCTCAGCCCCTGGGGTGCTATTTTAGAATGGCTGCCCACAACTCGGGTGCCATCTTGGAGTGGCCTGATGAGACATGACCTTTCAGAGTGTCCTAGGACTGCCAGGAGAAGTTCAAGACACATGAGGGGAGTCATCAGGTCTAGAATTACAGGGCCTGCAGGCATAGGGTGGGGGTCCAAATTCTCATGCACATTCATTTCCTAATTGTCTTTTTAGGGGCTCCCCAAAGAGACAGCGGAGCTTGTAGAGCAGAAGGAAAATGAAATGTCCTGGTGGGGCTAGTCTACAGAAAGCAGCACAGCAAGGGGTTGGTGGCATGGCTGTGTGAGGAGGTAGAAGGTGGGGGCCCTTCTCCTTCTTCCTCCATGGTGGCCATCATGCAGAAGCCAATCGAAGCTCTTCCTGGTAGCATGCGGATGCCTCCCGCCACCCCAGAGCCCCCTTTTCCCATCTCTACACCTCGAGAACATGTCCCCTGATCCAGTGGGTTGGGGGTGGAGGGACAAAGTGGTAAGTGAAGTCCTCAGGAGGAGACTTACGTGAAGGCAAAGGCCACCAGGGCCCCACTGACCACTATGAAGTCGAGAATGTTCCAGAGGTCACGGAAGTAGGCACCCTGGTGCAGGACGAGCCCCAGGTCGATCATCTGAGGAGGAAGAGACAGCGTTCTGATCCCTCATCCCCACCCTGGGGAGCAGTATATCTACCCTTTTAGGCTTGGTGGAGGGGCCCCTGGAGGAAGCATGGTAGCCAACAGGACCACCTCATCCTGAGGGGATGGGTCAGAGGCCAGGGGACCTCAGGGAGGAGTGAGAAGCCCCCGCTCAAGGCCGCTTCCCACCTTGGGAAAGGTAGTTCTGACTTGCTGGTTCTTAGGTCAAAACCTCAGGGTCCCCCCGGCTTCTCACCTCACATCAGATCCATCAGCAAACCCCATTGGTTCTACTTTCCAAACGTTCCAAGAATCTGCCCACTTTTTACCACCTTGCCTGCCACCACCCTGACTGGCCCCATCATCTCCTGCCTGGACCAGAGCCATCATCTGCTCCCAGTTCTCTCGGATCCCCTACTCCCCACCTCCCACCCTGCTCCTCTTTCCAAGTCTGACCTCCCACGGAGGCTAGAGGGTGCCTGTGAACATCCGAGTCGTCACGTCCCTCTGCTCGGACCTTTCCATGGCTCCCACCTCACTTGGGATAAAAGCCCCAGACTGTCCCGTGGCCCCCACGTTCCTGCTTGATTCGTCCCAGTCACCTCTGCTCTCATCTCCCTGCTCTGCTTTCCCCACTCTCCTCTCTCACTTTCAGCCACATCAACTTCCTCGCTGCTCCACAAACACACCAAGTATTTCCAATCTCTGGGGTGAGCCTCTTGCACCAAGGTGGGATTCTTGAGAGTGCAGAATCCTGTGGAGCCCTGGCACTCACCTTGATCACCATCTCAAAGGTAAAGACGCCTGTAAAAACGTAGTCAAAATATCGCAGCACCTGCAGGGGATGAAAGCAAGGGGGCAGAGGATCATTGGCTTGCTCCAGCAGAGTCCCGTGAACCTAGCCATGGCCCACTGGGGTATGTGGCCTCTAGCAAGGTCCCCAAGGAACAGAGTCTCCACCCACATGAGAAAATGCTGCAGCCATGTACAGAGGGGCAGGTCCTGCACTGCACAAGGGCCCCTCCCAGCCTGTCTCCGTGCAGATTTGTATGTTGTGAATGAAACTGTCCAGCAGATGGCAGCAAAGTCCTCACAAAATCATTGTTAAGGATGGTTTGCTTACCAATGGGAAGGGTGCCTCTTTTCACTTGCCCAAAGCCCTAAATGGACTAGAGGTGGCCTCAGGGAAGTTCAGGAAAGACTCTTACTTCTTTTGGCAACAAGTCTGATCCCCCAGTGTCTCTGACCTTCTGGTCTCCTGGGTGAACAACTGTTCCCGCATAGAGTTTCCTAAACATGATTAGCCTCCAGGACAGACACTGGGGACCGACCTCACTGCGGCATCCATTTCCTTCCAAGTACGCAGCCATACCCTCATCAGAGTGGGTTGATTCTCCCTCTCCTCGCTAACTTACACAAGACCAAGTACTAGCGGTTTCTGGACAGGCAATGTCTTGCACTCTGGTCTCTTTCCTGGCCATGCCATAGCACATCCCTTGTGTGACCTTGGCGTGAGGATGTTGAGTGGCATGAGGATGCTGGCAAAGTGCCCAGCACGCGGTAACCCCAGCGGCTGACCTCAGATCTGGCTTGTAGTGAGGGCTGTTAATTACTGAGCAGGCCACCAGAGGGCGCCTGTGAGCCCACAAGTCAGATCACTGCCCCCTTCTCTGCTCAAGAACCCTCTATGGCTCCCACCTTACTCAGGGTGAAAGCCAAAGTCCTCTTTGACCTCCAAGGCCCTGGACAATATGTTTGGCCACCTCCCTTCCCTCACCTTGTCCCACTTTCCTCTGGCTCACTCCACTTCTACCACCCTCGATATTCTTACCTCAGGGCCTTTGTACAGGTTTGTTGGCCTGGAATACTCTGTCCCATGTTCCACCTGATATTCTCTCTCTCCTCCTTTATGGCTTGGCTCAAATATCACATTCCTGACTGCCTGTTTAAAATTCCATTTTCCTGAAGCTTGGAATCTTCCTTACCGAGTCTACCCCTTCCCCTACATCCCTCACCCCTGGCACTTATCACTTCCTGGCAAACTATTTGTCATGGTTATTAATAACGTCACTGTCCATCTCCCCCACCTGAACATCAGCCTCACGGGGGCAGGGATGTCTGCCTGTCCCTGTGCTATCTCCAGCTTATAGCTCAGGGCCAGGCATACAGCAGATACTCAAGAAATGCTTGCTGACTGAATGCACGAGGCTGGGGCTGCCCTGGGTCCTGCAGGAGCTGGGCTCTGCGATCTGTGTGGTCACAGCTGACGTTCTCATCATGTGTGGTGCTTGGAGGGCCCTCCGAGACCAGAGTGGCCAGGATAGCTGACTTCCTGGATGGGTGGCAGGTGCAAGGGCTTGGAAGGTTCTGGGAAGGCTGAGGGGGTGGTGGTGGGAGAGCATTTGAGGTGTACCAGGCAGCTGAGACAACATGCATAAAGGTCTGGTGCTCTGCGAGCTCTGGGAGTGCAGGGACGATCGTACAGCCTGTCAATCCTTGCTGTTTAGCTCAGCACCCGGCACGTGGTAGTTGCTTATTAAATAATTACTAAATAAAGCATTGAATGGAAAGAAAGGTAGGCCAGGCGGTCAGGTGAATCAAATTCTGGAGAACTTAATAAATGGAGCAGGAGGAAATCAAAAGGCCAATAAATTAGGTTCAACCATGTCTAATATATAGATCCTTTCGAGTTCTACAAATGGCAATTTTCTGTGACTCAGTGGAATCCAAAATTCTCAGTCTCATTTATCATAGGGAAATACAAATCAAAATCCTGATGAGATTCCAGACCCACCAGGTTGGCTAAATGAAAGAACCCACAGCACAAGTGTTGGCAAGACTGTGGCGCAGTGAAGGCCTTGTTGGATGTTGCTGGTGTGTGTCACTGTATCACTCGGTAAACATTCTGGCTGCAAATTTGGGGCTGACCATATGCAAATTCTATGATCCAGAAACTCAATTTCTGGTTTTATACCCTGGAGAGAGTCAAGCCCAGGGGCCCCATGTCAGGAGTAGGGGGATATGGTGACAGCATTTTAAACTGCAGACAATCCAAATACACGTCAACCAGAAGATGGAAGAACAAATTATGCCACAGAGTGGAATATTACACAGCAATGGAAAAGAATGACTGTCACCACCCAAGAAAATAAGAACTCATCTCAAGGTTGAGTGATGGAAGAGACGCACAGAATTATTCCATCTGTTCAGTGTTAGAAGTAGGAAGAAATAAATTCTAGTGTTTAAAGATGAACGTGTAGCTGGGAAAATGAGAGGAGCTAAGAAATGCTCTTTCCAGAAGTAAGGGTTTGGATACCTCTAGGGTAGGGCTTTTTACTTACTGTTGACAATAGGGGTCAGATTCTTCTCTGTGGTGGGGCTGCCCTGTGTGCTGCAGAGTGATGAACAGTGTCCCTGATCCCTACCCTCTTGTGTTACTAGCAACACCCTTGATGCTCCAACTCATGACACCTGAACATGTCTGCAGACCTTGTTCCTGCTTGTGAACCCAGCTTCACAGGGAAGGATGAATCGAAGAGGTGCCTGTGGTTGAGGTCTGTTTTGTTCTATTAATACTTCTTGCCTTGGGTGGTGCTTACATGGGTGTGTGACTTTAAAATCCTTGATAAATGAATGGATTGTATGTGTTCTGTTCATTTTTCTGAGGCCTGTTCCAGACCAGTTAATGAACAGAACTTGGGGAGGGGTCCCAGGGTGTCAGTTGCCAATAAGAGGCCACCATGCACTTGAAGAGGGAGGGCTTTAAAAATTTTTTTTTGGCTGATGCCACCGGGCATGTGGGATCTTAGTTCTCCAGAGATCAAATCCATACCCCCTGCAATGGAAGTGTGGAATCTTACCCCCTGGACCACCAGGGAATCCCGGAAGAGGGAGGGCTTTGGGGAGAGATGCTTCAACTAGGGGTGATGGGGCAGGGGTGGGGGAGCCAGAACTTTGCAAATGCTCCATGGGGGCTGCTCCTAGCCCTGTCAGGGTTCTCTTCAGCCCCAGGAGCTCAGGGGTATCCCCGGAACCCCCCATGCCCATGCTCTCCTTGCCAGAGATGAAGCCTGCTCCAGTCTCCTAGAGTCGACAGGGGGTTTGCTGACCTCTCTCGGGATGCCCCCTCCCTGAGCCTGGCTCCCTGGGTCCTGGGGGATGGGGGAAGTGGGCAGCAGGAGATAACAGAGTGCAGCCTCAGCCCTGCCCTGGTACCAGGTTCCTCTGGGGGCCTTGTTCTAATTATTTCCTTCCATCTCCCCTATCAGGTCCCTAAGGGGCTTGCCAGGCCAGTGAAGGCAGGGAAAGTGCAAAGTAAGCTGCAGACAGGCTTGATTTATGGGACTTGCCAGCCTCGCCAAGGCTCCTAACCTACTTAGCGAGGGCGGCAGGCCAGGCTCCCAGTGGAAAATGGTTCCCATGTGTTGGGGGTGATGGCGGTAGAGAAAGGAGCTGGGGAAGATGGTACAGCCATCAGTCCAGCCTCTGTCACCTCCTGGCCTGCTGGTGCCTTGGTTTCCCCTCTCAACAACACTCATTTCTGCTCGGCAGGACTCAAGCGGGGACATGCACACAGTAAGTGCTTGATAAATGGTGACAGCTGAGGGAAGCATTGGGAGATCTAGGGTGGGCAGAATTGGAATTCTGCTGTGTGACCCCAGACAGGTCACTTAACCTCTCTGGGCCTCAGTTTCTTCATCTGTCCAACGGGGATACCCCTAGCATCTGGGGCTGCGCCTGAAACTCAGCAAGTGAACAGGGGCTGTTAGCAGACCCTGGGGCCCCAAAAGGAGAGTTTTTTAGCTCTTAGCCCACTAAAATCTCAAAGTTTAGGCTGTGCCTGACTAAAAGTTCAGGTTGTGACTAAGTCAAAAGGCTTCCCTGGTGGCTCAGATGGTAAAGAACCCGCCTGCAATGCAGGAAACCTGGATTCGATCCCTGGTTCAGGAAGATCCCCTGGGGAAGGGACTGGCACCCCACTCCAGTATTCTTGCCTGGAGAATCCCATGAACAGATGAACCTGGCAGGCTACAGTCCGTGGGGTTGCAGAGAGTTGGACACCTCTGAGACTAACACTTCTACTTTTTTTGAGTCAAAACAATCCTTTCTTTCAAAACTCCAAGTCAGAATGAAAAAGTCGGTTTGGTGAGACCTGGCTGCACAGATGATACTGCCGGAGCACCCTCTGCCTTCGGACTCCCCTACATCCCACATAGAGCTTGTGCCCTTCCACAGCCTATGGCCTCCCTCTCCTCACCAGAGATTCCAGCAATTCTCAGCCCCAGCCACTCTTGGGCCATCTCTTCCCCACCAGGCACACAGAACCACTGTCTCAAGGAACATCCTTCATCAAGCCCAGAATCAGAGCCTCCCCTCCCCACCAGTGGCCATGGGGGCTGTGGCCTGGGGTGACCCTAACATTCCTTCGACCCCAGCTATCAGCTTTTCACGAGGCAGGAGAAAGGGACAGAGGAGCTGGGCTGGGAAGGAGCCTGCTGGGGGAGACTCACATTGTTTCGTGGTGCGTTGGGCTGAACAGGATCCTCGGCCGCCAGGGCGATGCTGCTCATGGCGATGACCATGAGAATGCACATCTCAAAGTAGCGCAGGTTCAGGATGTAATGGCACAGGCGGCGAAGGCTGTTGAGGACAGGGAGATGCGCAGACAACAGCTCTTGAGCCCTTTTGTTCTGTCATCTCCTTATATCACTTACCACTATCTGGGATCTCTAACTCCCATGGTCCCACACCCAACAGAGTATCAAGCTCCTACCCCTGGGGGCCCTCTTAGGGCAGGGGAGCCCTCCGCAGGGGAAGGTAATTCCCACCTCTGTTTATAAGTTCCTATCACTTCCAAACCACCCTCCTGGAACATCTTAACTCACAGACTGAGTTGAATACTGTCCTTGAATCTGTAGGAGATGAAAAACCTTTCTATGCATAAAATGTCATATAGTCAAACCAAACTGGGAAATTCTGGGTTAAGTAGATTTCTTTTTTTTTTTAATTAGTTGAGTGACCTTAGGCAAGTTATCGTACCTCAGTGTCCTCATCAGTGAAACGACCATAATAATCACATCTAATAAGAATGTGAGGATCAAAAGAGTTAATATATGCCTGGTATATGGTAGGGGCTCCAAAAAGTTACTTAAATTATTAATTGCAGGCCTTATCAGTACCTTTAATACACTAATGACACAATAATGAGATAATTAAGTGGATTAATAATGATAAAAATATCATGAGATTGTATGAATGGCTGCAGGGCTGGGTGGCTAAGAATAGCAACGTCGGAGTCAGTCTCTCTGGGCTCTCCCACTTGCTTGCTGTTTGACTTTAGGCAGGTGATTTTGCCTCTCTGGACCTCAGTTTCTTCATCTGTCAAATGGGGATAAGCAGAGTACCAACTCCTATAGGGTTATTATGAGAAAATTTTTTTTTTTTTGTAAAGCATTCAGAACCATGTCTGGTGCTGAGTGCCATATAAGAATTTCTTTATTAAAATCGAGAATGGCAACCAAATAAAAAAGTAAACACACAGGCTGAGTCTCCGAGAGGCAGGTTAGAGAAAGCCGTTTCCCCTGCAGCTATTTGACGTGATTCTTCTTGGTGTCAAGAAGCATTTTGAGGGATCAGAGTTTCAAGAAACACTCTTTGGAAAAATGCAATTCCAAAACAACCTTTGAGCCAGCAAGACATAGGTGTGATAAATTTCTCCCCTAAATAATCTGGCCTCCTCAAGGCCCTCCCAAGACAAAGGGCCATGGAACTCAAAAACCGTCTACCCAGAATCCAAACCCTCATGGAGCATAAGTTAGGAGCAGAGCTCAGGAACCAGGGCTGTCATGTACAGTTGTAAACGTTGTGCACTGTACAAAGCAGCTATTTCTACAGGACACCTCTCACAGCACAGACGGTGTAGATTTGGGTATTTATGATCATGATTTTCTAGCTGATGGCAGGAGGGGGTCTTTTCCAACAAACCAGTTGGAATCAGTTTTTTGAAATAAGTACTTTATGATAAGTTTCTATCTTATACAACTTAAGAAAGAGACATCATTCTTTAATTGCTCAAAAGTTCTCTATGGACTAATGGTCTTAGAGGCGACTCTCCCCCATTACACTTTGTCTGGGTCTGCCCTCTGGCCTGACTTTCACTGCCCCAGTGGGAGCCCTGGGCCCCCTGCCCTGGCCATGGGCCATACTCACGGGTTGGTCGTAGAGAGGATAAACATGGAGCTGTAGGGGGGCATGGGCTTGGGGCCGTCTTCCCCGGGGTCGTCTTCCTCCTCCTCTTTCTTCTCTTCCTCCTTTTTTGGCAGTGGGTCTGGGTTGGCGTTTTTGTTCACTGTTGGGATAAGAAGCAACACAGGGCTCCCTCCGTGGTTTCCCACCTCTGATCTCCTGCCTCATTCCCAAAGCAGCAATAAGCAGCTGACGCAAAGCGCCTACTATGTGCCAGGCACCCTATTATGCCATTGAACCTTCACTTGACCCTGTGAGGTTGGTACTTTATGATCCCCACTTTACAGATGAGGAAACTGAGGCACAGAGAGGTGCAGAGACTTGCCTAAGGCCACGTGGCTGGGAAGTGGCAAAGCTGTAATTTGAACCTGGGCAGCCCAGCACCAGAGGGCTTGCTCTTAATCATTCTACAGCCTTGAGTCTGCTGTGACCTTTACCAGATATTAATACAGACCTGTCCTCAGGCCCTGATGACCTTCATACTGTCACTTGGAGGCAGGCAGGGTGAGTCCCCAAAGCCCCACTTTGCAGATGGGAATACTGAGTTCCTCCCGTAGTCAAAATGTAGGATTCCCCCCATTAACACCCTTCTCCTGACTGAGGTGAGGCACCACCCTCCTGAGCACTGATCCCATAGCCTAGTTGCATTATGGGTTTATGGATAGGCTGAGGCTTACTGAGCCTCAGTTTTTTCATCTGTGAAATGGGCACAGTGACAAGATTTACCTTGTACGACTGTGGCAAGGATTTATAGGGTAAACTTATGGACAGCTCTTGCACAGAACTGGGCTACTGCTATCATCTTAAAAATAATAAACCCAGGGGATAATTTCCAAATTTCCAGTTTGGATAATTTCCAAATTTCTTGGATCATGGTGTTACATGTGGGAGGTTTTGGGAAGAGGCAAAAACAGCCAATTCCTCAAGGTGCTAGGCCTGCACTGTCCAGCATTTGAAACACGGCTAGTCCAAACTGCGGTATGCAGTGTGAAACATGCTAGATTTTCAAGACTGAGTAGGAGAAAAAGAATGTAACTATATGTAATAATAATGTAAAATACATTATTGACACATGGAAATGTTAATACTTTGGATATAAATCAATAGCATTTGGGGTTAAATATAATTTATTATTAAAGTTCAGTTCATTTGTTTCTTTTTATTTTTAAAAATTTTTGGTCACACCCTGTGGCATGTGGGACCTCAGTTCCCTGACCAGGGATTGAACCCCTGCCTCCTGTGTTGGAAAGCAGAATCTTAACTACTGGACTGGCAGGGAAGTCCCTCTTTTTTATGTTTTAAATCACTTATGTCTTTCTTCCTTCTTCCTCCTCTGCTTCCTCTTTTCCTCCCTTCTCTTTTTTAACATGGC
The DNA here is from genome assembly GCF_029378745.1 of Bos indicus. Taxonomy (NCBI): domain Eukaryota; kingdom Metazoa; phylum Chordata; class Mammalia; order Artiodactyla; family Bovidae; genus Bos; species Bos indicus. The sequence continues at coordinate 12,066,389 of NC_091766.1, read as the reverse complement.
TACTAGAACATTTAACATTACAGAGGTGAAAAAAAAAATTACACAGGTGGCCTGCATCACATTTCTTTTGGATGGCGCTGGCCTAGAGAATTATCTCACTCCCCCCAAACTTCCATCAGAGGAATCTGCTGACCCCTCAGATATGGGGGCTTCCTGGCTCCCCTGTGGGAATTTGGGAGGCAGGAAAATTTGCTAACCTGTTGTGTACTTGCCAGGCATCATATCCATACTATCTCATTTAATTCTCCTAGCAGCCCCTGTGGGGGCAGGAACTATGTCTGTACCCATTTTCCAGAGGAAGCAATTGAGGCCAGAGAGGTGGAGTCACTGTCCGGAGTCCCTTAGCTGCGCCTCTGGGGAGGAAGCCCAGGAGGCCGGCTCCCCTGCCCAGGGATGTATGAGACTGGGGTTCGTACCTTGGATGATGGTGTGGTTGAGTGGGGGTGGGCAGGCTGGGGGGATGTCCACCGTGGTGTGGTCAGGTTTCCTGGCAGTCTTAGCTGAGTTGGCCTGGGTGCTGCTGGGGTTGGTGACGATAAGGCTGTTCTCAGGGGTCTTGGGGGGGCCGGGGTTGGACGGGTTCCCCGGGTTGTTGGCTGTCCGGCGACTGACGGCGTTCTGAGGGTTGGTGGCCGTGGTGGTGGGGGCCGGCGTGGGGCCAGGGTCCATGCTGTTCCCCATCTTGGCTGGGCTCTGGGGCAGGCCGGCGTGGCTGAGGCTGTCGTGGGGACTGGCTGACTCCGCAGTGGCCAGTTTGTTGTTCTTCATGTTGTCGATATCCTCGGCCAGCGGGGGGTCTTGGCGGCCCAGGTCCTGCTGGATTGGCCGTGTGGTCGACAGGTTGGGGCCTGACACGGGGACCCCGGAGCCCTGGTTCTCTCTGCAGCAGGCAGGCCAACAAAAAAGAACCCGTGAGTGAGTTAGAACATAGAGGGGACATGTCTGGATCCTGCCTAAGATTCCATTGGCCATCGAGGGGCTGTGTTCTGAAATTCTCCTGTGCCTGGTCCATTCTTGTTAGGGATCAAGATGCCATGGGGGGGACTTCCCTGGTGGTCCAGTGGTTAAGGCTCTGTGCTTCCAAAAAAGACCTCATGGGGATGTAAGTGCCCACCCTTGCAGGTTTCAGTGTGGTGTTTCTCCTGCCAGAAGGGCTGCTTCCTAGGAGACGAGGTTACTCCTTCATGGAGAAATCAGAGTGGAAAAGAACTTTCTGCCAGAGCCTCCATCTCTCCAATCCAAACCTTCCTGCTCCTGTCTCTGTGTCTCCCATTAGCTCCTTGGCAGGATAAGGACATACACTGCTTCCAGGGGTGGCTAAAGCAGAGCCATAAATACCACCTCTTTAGTGGTGGAAATGGTGCCTTTTTTTTTTTTTTTTTGGCCCCATCACGTGGCATGTGGGATCTTAGTTCTCTGACCAGGGATCAAACCCTCAACCCTTACGGTGGAAGTGCTGTCTTAACCACTGGACCAGCAGGCAAGTCCCTCCCTCTGACTCTTCTGAAAGGCAACCCCTAATTCTGTACCCCATGCCCTTCATGTCTCCTCCTAAGAGCTCACACTCACGGAGTACTTGCTGTGTGCCAGACATGACATACGTCAGCTCATTTTCAAAAAAAACAGGGAGCGGGTAGTACCGTTATCCCCATTTTAAGATGAGGAAACCAAGGCCCAGAGACAGGGAGGGCCCTGCTTAGTTAGTTAGGTAGTTATGTAGTTAGTTAGTTAGTTATGTAGTTAGGCTACATAGTTGGTAGCAGACAGAGCTTGGACCCAGACCACATGGCTCCAGCACCCACGCTAACCCCCACCTGACCCTGCAGCTCTCTTACTAAGCTATTTGAGATCTCCCAGGGGGTCAGCCCACAGTCGGTGGATGCAGGGAAGTCTTTGACACTTTCTGTAACCACCAATAGAGTGGGCCAGCCTCTCTTCTATTTCAACTCACTAACTTCTGGAGCAATCTTATGAGGTCCAAATGGCTACTGTGTCCATTACAGAGATGAGGAAACTGAGGCCCAAAGAAGCTGAGTCAGGTATACTAGAGAATGGTTTTGTCAGGCTATCTCCATCACACACTCACTCAAGAGACCAGAAACGAGCAAAAGACAGCCCTCAGATTGCATCCATTCATGGAACACCTGGGAGATTAGATGCAATCACAGGAACCAAGGCCCCTGGACAGCATGGGTTTGGTTCTCAAGGCCCAATCTGGAACCCTGAATCTATCTAACACTTAAAAATTTTTAAAAAGTCGGCCTCTGTAAATCAACTATACTTCAATAAAAAATAAAGCAATTATCCTCCGTTTAAAAATTCATAAAAAAAAGCTGACCTCCCCTGGAGGTCCTTCCACTGGCTAAACCACCAGTACCATCTTCCTTGTTTTAATTTTAGATTTTAACTTGCAAAAGTCCATGGTGTTTTTAACCAAGCAGAAGAAAGACGAGGTAATTTGCTTTTGGGTTTGTGTCTCTGAGGCCTCGGAGAAGGCAATGACACCTCACTCCAGTACTCTTGCCTGGAAAATCCCAGAGATGGGGAGCCTGGTGGGCTGCAGTCCATGAGGTCGCTAAGAGTCGGACACAACTGAGCGACTTCACTTTCACTTTTCACTTTCATGCACTGGAGAAGGAAACGGCAACCCACTCCAGTGTTCTTGCCTGGAGAATCCGAGAGACGGGGGAGCCTGGTGGGCTGCCGTCTACGGGGTCGTACAGAGTCGGACACGACTGAAGCGACTTAGCAGCAGCAGCTCTGAGGCCTCACAGGGAGAAGGACAGGCCCAGGCCAATTCGTCACTTGCAGGTGCTAGGCTGACACTTCAGAAGACTGATTTGGCTTTGAGTCTCACCAAGGCCATTTTACTAGCTGTGCGACCCTCTGTAGCTTGAGTAACCTCTCTGAGCCTCAGTTTCCTCATCTTTTTTTATGCTTTGTCTGCGCTGGGCCTTTGTTGCTGTGGGCGGGCTTTCTCTGGCTGCAGCGAGTGGAGGCTACTCTAGTTGTGGTGTGCAGGCTTCTCATCACAGTGGTGGCTTCTCTCGTTGCGGAGCACAGGTATGGAGCATTCGGGCTCAGTAGTCGTGGCACACGGGCTTAGTTGCTCCGCGGCATGTGGGATTTTCCAGGACCATGGATCGAGCCCGTGTCCCCTGCATTGGCAGGCGGATTCTCAACCACTGGGCCACCAGGGAAGTTCCCCGTACCCATCTTTTGGACAAAGGGTCTTTGCAGATGTAATGAAGGATCTTGAGATCATCTGGGATGAGGGTGAACCCTAAATCTAATGGCAAGCGTCCTTAGAAGACAAGGGGAGAAACATACACAGAGGAGAGGGCAGTGTGAAGATGAAGTCAGACTGGAGTGATCCTTCTATCGGCCAAGGGATCGCAAACACCAAGGATTGCCAGCAGCCCTGGGAAACTGACACTGATCCCTGGACACTGAGCATCAGCTCTGATGGTGTGGATTAAATGAAATAAATCTTAAACCAATATTTCCTCAACCTCTTCCACAGCCCACAAAGAGGTTGCTAATGCTAATCCCCTCCCGGTACCTTTTTAGAAGTTGGACATCAGTTAAAAAGCTGGTTGGGGATATTTTCTCATTTTATATATTGTTTTAAGCAGAGCTCTACCCAAAAGCGGGCTCAGTGAAGTTATCATTTCAAAGAGAATCTGAATCCTTTGGTCACCACCCATAGAGACTGTACTAAATAACACAGCAGCTGAGACCACAGTGTGCCTTTTGTTAAAGGGATAGCCTCACGCACGGACCGAGAGCCCCTTGTTCAGATGGAAGGGGATCTGAGGGTCTTTTGTTTTGCCTTGTTTTTGTTTCTTCTGTTGGCTCTGCTTGCCATGGAGTTTTAACAAGCTCAGCCTGCAGAGGCCTATATCAGTCTCCAGGATGTTTTATTTCCAAGTGTCTCCAAGGAGAACTCAAAAGGGGCAGAAACTTTGAAGTCAGGCCCCTTCCCCCTTCCCTCTTGGGGATCTGCCATCATCTGCTTGCAATAGGCAACTGATTGCATAACGCCCGCATCCCGTTGCCAGCTGATCACTTCAGCATCTGGTTGCTAAGGATTACGGACAGCTTGCCCAGGGCATGCTCCAGTCCCTAGGTCCAGAGGATGGGTGGGCCTGCTTCCTTGTGGTCCACCGTCCTTAGGAGTGCACCTATTCACTCATTGAGTCCCCACGACAGCCACTATCTGAGATGCTGCCATTAGGATTAGGCTCATTTTACAGATGAGGAAGATGAAGCCCAGAGAGGTAAAGGCATGGTGTCACCCCGCTGGGAAAAGGCTGAGCTGGACTCTGGTCCTACAGCTCTTAAGCTACAGCACCATTCAGTGAAGACCATGGGGGCAATGGATGACTTGGGGTGCATGGGATCGAGGTGCTGAGGAGACTGGCCAAAGCAAATTGAGGATACTATAAGAATCAGTATTAAAAGACGGAGCCCCTCCTTTCACCCCATCCCATGAAGGATCAACTGTGAGGCTCAGAAGTCCAGTCTCTCTCTTCTTGCTCCTTTTGGGAAGTAGGTTGTCATGGTGATGGGAGCAGGTGGAACTAGTGTGCCAATAGCTGAGATATTAATTCTCGGGTGGTACAGGTCTTGGCAAAACGTCCTCTGGCTCAGCCAAATCAAGCAGGAGGCACTGCCTGGTTATCAGGGAGTGGTGGGTGCCCTGCAATCCACAGATTTTTGCAGCGATTCAGAGAAAGCTCCGTTTTCATTTTGGTGGGCCTGGGGTGACACTGGGCTCAGCTGCCTGGTATGAGGAATCAGGGGCCAGCAACTGTTTAATAATACAAAACAGAATGTGCTCCACTCACTTTCCACTGGGGGAAGCCAGTTAAAGTTTCAGAGGAGGGGGACAGTTAAAGCTGAAGAGGAAGAGATGAAAGTAGAAATGTGGGAGCGGGGGGAAGGCTGGGACTACAGGAAAACAATTACACTAATTGTCAATGCTCTAGAGAATCAAAAACACAGAGCGTGTCTGGGGAAAAACCTAAGGAATGACAAGAGCAGAAATGCATGAGGCAGGACTGTTGGGGTCACTGGCTTTGTCATAATATAGAACTGAAATGTCTTTTTAGTATGCTATGTCCTTGAATAAAATTTTATCTTCACCATTCTTATTTTTTTTGGTTGTGCCATGCAGCATGTGGGATAATATTAGCTAAGATCGTTGAGACCTTATTCTCTACCACGCATTGTTCCAAGTGCTATATGTGGATTTTTTTTTTTGGCTGCACTGCATGGCATGTGGAGTCTGAGTTCCCCTGATCAGGGATGGAACCCGTGTCCCCTGTAGTGGAAGTGTGGAGTCTAAACCACTGGACCACCAGGGAAATCCCTCTTTTTTTTTTTTTCCCAAGCAGACGAATAGCTTTTCTTTTTTTTTTTCTCTTTAAAAGTGTCTGAATCTTTATGAAGTTTTATTTCCAGTGAGCATTAGAACCTTTTTTATCAGCCAAATGAATAATGCCTCTCCTGGCCAGGGCATTTGACACATCTATTAATAAAGGAGTGAGCAGAGCCCTCCTGGTGTGGATTTGGGGGTAGAGGTGGGAAAGTACTTGGAGAGAAGGGGGAGCAAGGGCCACCTGTGGGATTCAGGAAAGCTGGGTTATCACACTTCTACTATCGGCTGGCTCTCCGCTTCAGAAACACCTTTCCCTCTCTGGGCCTGTTTCCCCATCTGTAAAAAGAGGCAGTTTAAGTGAACAATCTAAAGGCTATGGATTTAAAGTTGGTTTTTATGTCAATTGATACAAGCGTCTTAATAGTAACGACGATGTAATAATAGAAAGAGCTAAAACTTATTGAATGCTTATTACTAGTGCTACTACTAAAAACAGTTAACATTTGAGTATCGAATAATCATATTCATACTAATAAGAGCTAATATTTCCTGAACCCTGATTATAAGCCAGGCACTATTTAAAGCATTTTACAAGTATTAACTCATTTGAACTTTATACCTATGCTAGGAGGTAGGTACCATTTTTAAAATATAATTCGTTTACTCCACAAGGCATGTGGAACCTCAGTTCCCTGACCAGAGAACGAACTCTCACCCCATGCAGTGGAAGCACAGAGTCTTAACCACTGGAGCAGCAGGGAAGTCCTGGTAGGTACCGTTCTTATCCCCATTTTACAGATGAGGAAATGGAGGCCCAGAGAGGGGAAGTAACACGCTGAAAGTCACACAGCTAGCAAGCAATGGGGCAGCAGTGTGACCTCTTGGCTCCAGGACCCTTGCCCTTCACCACCAGGCTGTGTTCCCTTTCTATCCTTGTCATTCTGCCTCCTTCAATGATAGGAGGAGGTATAAATATGAGGATGATAACAACAGGAATATTAGTTATATTAACAGCACCAGTGACCCATTGGTTCTTAATTATGGTGTGTGTCTGCTCAGTTGTGCCTGACTCTTTGTGACCTCATGGACTGTAGCCCGCCAGGCTCCTCCGTCCATGGAATTTTCTGGGCAAGAATACTGGCCAGGGTGCCACTTTCTTCTCCAGGTCTTAGTCATGGAGTCCTATGCTAGACTTTATTCCACCTAAATCCCCCTCCAGTGGCCTCCCCTTTCCCGGGAAGGACTCAAGATTCTACTGACCTATTATCGTACCTTCAATTTCTTCCACTCTTTCCTTTCCTTCCAAACTACAAACTCGCCTCCTTCTGTTCTATCTTGGGGATTTTGCATATGTTGTTCTTAGCCTAGAACACTATTCCCTTTTGGGAAACAATGGTTTTTCAGAGGGCTGTTGTGGAGCTGTGGAGAACTAATGCCATAATAACTAGGGGGCACTGTGAGCATTTAGGAAATGGGAGGCAGGTGTATAAACATCCTACCATGTGCAAGGCAGTCTCACTGGGAAAGAATTGTTCTTTTTCCTTCACGACTTTCTAACGTCCCTCACACAGGTGAAAGATCTGCTTGTAATGGTCGGAACCTTTAAGTTTTCTTTATTTACTTGTTTATTTGGCTGCCAGGCCTTAGTTGAGGCACGTGGGATCTTTAGTTGTGGTATGTGAACTCTTAGTCGCAGCAAGTGGGATCGAGTTCCCCAACAAGGGAGCAAACCCAGGCCCCCTGCACTGGGAGCACAGAGTCTTAGCCACTGGACCCTGGACCACCAGGAGGTCCCTGAGCCTTGAGTTTTAACCTAACTCTGTTTTACAGATCAGCATAAAGTATTTTTTTTGGTCACACCGTGTGGCATGGGGGAATCTTAGTTCCCTGACCAGGGCTGGAACCTCTTCCCCCTGCAGTGAAAACTCAGGTTCTCAATCACTGAACTACCAGGGAAGTCCTGCTGCATGTTTTAAATACTCATTGCATCTTCCTGGAATGCAAGTATTAGACAAACTGAAGGAAGAGTAGACTAAGTCACGCGGAACTTCACCATTTTGGAACATCTCAACACTGATGGTAACTCCCTCATGTCATTTGAATTGTTGGCACCCTGAGGCAGCTGGCATTTGCACCTATCGCATTCATGGTGATTCTGTGCATAGGTGCCTGCAACAGAATTGCTTCACTCTGGGGGACTTCCCTGGCAGTCTAGTGGTTAAGAATCCACCTTCTAATGCAGGGATGTGGGTTCCATCTCTGGTTGGGGAACTAAGATCCCACATGCCATGGGGCAACTAAGCCGGTGCGTGGCAACGACTGAACCCGAGCACTTTGGAGCCCGTGTGTCACAAGAGAGAAGCTGGCTAACTGCAACGGAAGATTCCCCCTCCACCATCACCCCTGCCCTGGCCACATAAATAAATAAATAAATAAAAGGTGGTGGTTAAGTCATTAAGTCGAGTCCAGTTGTTTGGGAACCCATGGACTGTAGTCTGTCAGGGTTCTCTGTCCGTGGGATTTCCCAGGCAAGAATACTGGAGTGGGTTGCCATTTCCTTCTCCAGGGGATCTTCCCTATCCAGGGATCAAACCTGGGTCTCCTGCATTATAGGCAGATTCTTTACCAACCAAGCCACCAGGGAAGCCCAAATAAATAAATATTAAAAAAAGAAAAAGAATTGCTTCATTTGGTTCTCTAGAGTCTCATTATTCAAAGTGTGGTCCCCCAACCAGCACTGACTCCTTAGAAATGCAGAATCTCAGGCTGCATCTGAGACCTACTTATTTAGAATCCGTATTTTCACAAGATCCCTGGGGATTCTTGTATACATTTAATTTTGAGAAGTACTAGTTTAGTATATATGGAGTATAACAGAAGCGTTTAAAAACATTATTAAAAACCAATATGGCACTGATGTATGTAAATTAAATCATTATGCTATACTCCTTACACTTGTACCATTAAAGTAAAAGTGTTAGTGAATTCTCCAGGCAAGAATACTGGAGTGGGTTGCCATTCCCTTCTCCAGGGGATCTTCCTGACCCAGGGATCGAACTTGGGTCTCCCACATTGCAGGTGGATTCTTTACCATCTGAGCCACCAGGGAAACCTAACACTTAAACCATGCTGCCTGGCAATTATATCTCAATAAAACCTGAGAAAAAGAATACCTAATGTCAAAAAAAGAAAACACAGAGACTTAGAAAAACTGTTTTTCTTTTTAAAAAAGAAACAACCAAGATGATGTCCTAGTGGCAGGTGATAGAAAAGAAGAGGATGCTAATTAATAAAAGATCATTGGCTGTTTCAGCATTTAAGTTTTTGGGTTCCTCAATATACAAACACTGTAGGATCTTCTAGGTAGTGTTACGGAATATTGTTATAAAAAAGAGGGTGTCATTTCTGATTGGATGAGGTTCTGGCTTGGGAGATGCCTCCAAAAGCCTTGAACCTTGCTCATCCTTCAATTCTGACCCAGAGTGGCTTTTTCAACAACCGTTCCCTGCCCCCCCACCCCCCAGCAAAATAATGTAAGGTGAAAAAATGATTGACTCAGTAACAGCTAAAAGGATCTAAATTTCCCAAGCACTTACGTGTCAGTTGCTTTCAGGCCCTTTCCATCTACTACATCATTTAATTCCCGGAATGACTCAATCCCTAGTGGGATTTTACATTTTTCTCCATTTTACAGATTGAGAAAACTGAGGCCCAGAGACGTGGAGTCCCTTGGCCAAGGCGACCCGCAAGCACATGGAAGAGCCATACCATTCTGGGGGAGAGTTTTTGTAGTTTCCCTGATACAAGGGCGTGACAGTTTGCAGCTTCTGGAGCCAGATGACCTGGGTTCAAGGCTACTTATTAGATGTGTGACTTTGGGCAAGTCAGCTCTGTTTCCCCATCTGTGAAATGGGCTATGGCAATGCCATCTATCTTTGCGGGTTGGTAAGAAGCTGAAATGAGCGGCTCGGGAGAGTACCAGGTAGCTAGCTGATACTCCTTGGGTTTCATCGCTTCCACTTACTTCCTCCTGCGGTGCCTGCGCTCCTTGTCCTCCCTGCGCATGTCCGCGTCGTACGCTGGGGGAGGGCCATGCCGGTGCCGCCGCCTCCGCTCGCCGCCGCCGTCTGGGCCCTCGCTCTCGCCCTCGCCGCCCCGGGCCGGCCGGCTGCCCTCGCGGTGCCGGGACCTCCGATCGGCCTTGTCGTCCGGGGCCTCGTCGCCCGGCCTGCGGTGCGCCCGGTGCCGGCGGGGCTCTCCGTCGGCCCCGGTGCGCGGGGACCCGCTGCGGCTCTCGCGGCTGCCCGCCTGCCGGTGCGCGTGCCTCCGGTGCGGGTCGCCCGCCTTGCCCCGCTCCGCCTCGCCCTCCCAGAACCCCGGTTGCTCCAGGCCGCCCTCCCGGGCGTGGTGGTCCGACTCGCGACCGTAAGGCCCCTCCCGGCTCAGCTCGGCTTCCTGGCTGCCCGCCCAGGGCCTCCGGGTGTCCAGGCCCACGGAGCTGCTGGGGTCCCGGGCCCGGTCGTGGTAGCGGGCCTGTTTCCTGAGGAAGTCCTCGGCTCGCTGCTGCCCGAGGCGCTGGTCCACCGTGGGCTCGGCCGCCCGGCTCTTGTTGGTGTTGTTGTTACGGTTCTCCTGGGGGTCGACCACCAGCGGCCGGTCCAGGTGGGTCTTCATGTCGGGCCGCAGGTGGCGAGCGTAGGAGGCCTTCCAGCGCTCGTCTGGGTCCATCTCGTTGTAGAGTGCCTCCCGACTGGCCAGAAGATTCTGCTTCCTCATCTCGCTTGTCCGCTGCTCCCACACCGACTTGGCGGGCTTCTGGTTCTTCTGTTGCTCCTTCCTGTAAAGAAATCGTGCCGGGGTTATGGAACTGCTGGGCGTCGTGGCCTGCAGGGGCCACTCAGGCCAACAGGTGTGTGGGCCCCGGTGGAGATCTCAGCTCAGTTAGGTATTTCCACCTTGGTGGATGTCTTGCTCCAAGTGGGCATTTTCACCCAGATACCTATCTCAGTGGGCATCTTGACCTAGGTAGGCATTTCTGCTCAGGCAGGTACCTTGGCCCAGACAGACATCTTGACCCAAGTGGGCATCTCTGCCCAGGTGGGTATAACGGCCCAGTGGGCATCTCCACCTGTATCGGTACCTTGGCCCAGAAAGGCATGTTGACCTGGGTAGGGGGAGGTCTCTTGGACCAGGTGGGATATCTTGACTTGGCTGGGTATCTCCACCCAACTAGGTGTTTTAACGTGTGTGGAAAAACTCAACCTGGCTGGTCATCTCAGCCTTACAGGAGTCTCAGCCCAGGTGGGCATCTTGGGTATCCTGGCTTGGCTGGGCATTTCGTCTAATGGGGGGTCTCAGTCAGGTGTATGTTCATCAACTGACCTCTCTATTCCTCTTCAAGTTGTAGTACAGGGCCCCTGGGGGCGGTCCTGATGTTCAGAATACTCTTAATCTCTGAGACAGCCAATCATAATGAACACTGACCTGCAGCAGGTTCTGGAAGCCCTCGCATAGGCACTTGGGAGTCTTGAGACAGTGTCTCTATGGAGATGGTGAAAAACACCAGTGGGATTGTTGCTGGGGGTGCCAACTGAAGCCCTCAAACATTCAGATTTTTCCAGGCATTCTGTGTGTATCTATATTTGTATACAGACCATCACCTCCTATGGGCTTCCATGTCTGAGCATGTATCTCCCTGTGTTCTCCTTTCACAGCCACCTCCTTGCTTTCTGGGAAAGAAAGCCCCCTCTACATTGTCCAGTGATGCACTGCCCCACAGTGTTGCAAAGTCCCGGGACTACCCAACAAAGGCACGATTCAGAATATCGGTGTATCAGTCTTCTTGCCTGGAGAATCCCAGGGATGGGGGAGCCTGTGGGCTGCCATCTATGGGGTCGCACAGAGTCGGACACGACTGAAGTGACTTAGCAGCAGCAGCAGTGTTAATGAATCTTTCTTTAATCAAAACACCTTAACTCTCACCACCTGACCACCTCTGATCCACTAGCAAATTCTGGTTCACTCTTACCTTCACGATCTGTCTACAATTCAGCTATACCCATCACCTGCTCTGGCACCACCCTGGTCCATTCCTTATTATCTCTTTTGCAGGGAACAGTGCAGTCCTTTCCAACCTGGTCTCTTGCCCTTGCTCCCCTGATAGTACCTAGAGGGCACCTGAGTCCCTGTTCCTCCTTAAGAACTGTCCATGTGTCTCCCCTGGCTCAGAACAAAATTCTCTGTCTTCCCCACTGCCCAAAAGGCCCTACAGGATCTGTTCATCACCTGTCTGCCTCTACCTCCTGCCACTTCTCCACCCCCACTCACTCTACTTTAGTTACATGGGCTTCTTTCTGGTACCCTAACCACACTGGCACGTTCCTGCCTCAGGGCCTTTGTACATGCTGTTCCCACTGCCTGAGATGAGCTCCTCCCTCACCTTCTTCAGGCTTTGTCACCTGAGACCACCCCTGACAATTTCACTTAAATCATAACGCTCATCACTCCTAGCCCTCCCTATACACCTCAACCTCTTTTTAATGCTGTATTTTCAGCAACAGTGTCTGGCACAGAGTATGTGTTTATTAACTATTTCTTGACTGAAAGTGGGTGGGAGGGCAGAAGTACTTTTTCCTAAGGCTCAACGCAGTTAGGGACTGCTCCCTGCCCCCAAATCCTTGACTGGGAGGGTGCAGAGGCTGAGGAGCCCAGAGAGCATCTCAGAGTTGGTGGCACTTACACAGCTATGGACATGTTGGCTGCAGACAGAGGACTCACTTCTGCCACCTCTTTGGCTTTCTGGAGGGCGAGTTTCTGGTTGGCAGCCTCTTCTTCTTCTTGTTCATCCTAAAAGGCACATAGGATCCCTGTTCACAAACTATGAACTGGGCCTTGGGGCTGCATCTCTGACCCTACTGTTAACCAGGGGCATCATTTGAGATATTTACAAACAGGTCTGGCTTGGGTATCAACCAATCAGAGCTGAGGCCCCCTAATTGGAATGTATACTCATTGGTTAAGTGTACTGCTATCCCCTTCATGTCCAGGCTTGATATCCAGCTCATTCTGAACCCTATTTTAACACACAGAAGAAAGGAAAAAGACTGCCTTCCTTTCCCACAATGGAGATTTTTCTGTAACTCTGTCTCAGTGAGCTGGAAATTAATGCAAAGATTTTCCTCTCATTCTACTTCCTGGGTCATTTAAGCTCTCTGAACCAAGACTTTAAATAAAACACCAATAAGCCCCCACGTGCAGAAAAATCTGGCACCCACAGCCCATCCCATGCACTGCCAACAGCCTCCAGAAGGGGAATCAGGAGAGGAACTTAGATTCTCAGCCAGTTAGGTTCAGAGAGGAGGAGGATGGGGGAAGATGTTTTATAAAATACATACAGAAAAAGACGTTTTGGGGCTTTAAATCCTTCTTCAGCCTTCATGCAGGGCCTCATTCGTAAAACAGAAAAGCCAACAAAGAAAAAGCAAAGAAAAAGCAACGAGAAAGAAATGGCCAGAGACAAACCCGCCAATAAGCAAGATCATGCGGTGGCAGGGCACCTCTCCCACTGCGCTGGGATCTCTGGGGCAAGAAGCAACCTTACCACCTCGGAAATGGTCAGATCAGGACACTCTGTGTCAGTGACAACACAGGGGTGGGACTCGACTGGCCACCCTGCTCTCCCAAGTCCACCCCTCTTTCTGGCATCACATCCAAGCATTTCTGAGAGCCGAGTCCCTGGACTACTTGCCTCGGATACACTGCAAATGCACAAATGCAGATTCCCAGGCCTGAAGAACCTGGCCCGGGCCCCAGCACCTGCGTTTTCAACAAGCTCCCAGGTGAGTCTGAAACACGCTCGAGTTCAAGCCGTGCAGCATATGGTTAGAAGCACAAATTCTGGATCCGTCTGGATTCAAATAGCAGCTCCTCCACTTTCTGCTTACCTTGGACGAAGTCTTTCTTTGTACCTCACAGTCTTCGTCTAAAATTTCAACTCCTAGACTTCCCTACTTCATATTTCTCCTTAGCACTTATCACTAGCTGACAAGTTTCTTTCTCGTCTATCTCTTCTGCTAGAATATCAATGAAGGCAGAGATCTGTCTGTTTTATTCCTGGCTATTTCCCTGGCCCCTAGACCAGGCCCTGTTCACAGCAGGTGCTCAATAAATGCTTTTCAATGAATAACAAAGTCTGTAAAATGGGGCTCAGAGAATTTGCCTATGAGGTTTTCTGTGAGGGCTAAATGAGATAAAAACCTGTCTAACAACAAGGTCCTATGATGTAGCACAGGGAACTATAGTTAAAACCTTCTAATAAACTATAATAAAAATATGAAAAATAATCTATGTTTGTAACTGAATCACTTTGCTGTACACCAGAAACGAACACATTATAAATCAAATATACCTCAATCAAAAAAAAATTAACCACATCAGGGGCTGAGTGGGGTCCCTGCCACATTTTAAATGCCCAAGAAATGCTTGTGGAATAAACGAAGGGAAGAATGAGGGTCTGGATGACATTTCACAGGCGATGAGCTTTCTCCCTCTCTTTTCCCACCCTCCTGGGGCACCCCCTCCCCGACGACAGCCCTTGAGGATGGGGTCTTGGAACCTAGATGAGCTCATGGTTAAAATCAGCCCCTGGAACAGTGACACCAGTCAGCCCCATGGTGGCCAGGACTGTGGCCGTATGCTAGGGGGTGGCAGAGATTTCCGTCTTTCCTCCAGTCAGGGCTGGGCCTGGGAAACTCTCTCTCCCTCCTGCCATGGCTGGCAGATGGACGGTTGGCAGTCTTCTCAGTTCAGTTCGGTTCCCTGAATATGGCCTGTGTACCTTAAGGCATGGGGGATGGGGTGGTGAAGCTGAGGCAGGCCCCAGGCCTGGCCCTCCTGAATGATTCTGCATATGTTCTCTTAATGTGATAGGGCTGCAGGTGAAAGACTTGGGCTAGACCACGACCACCTCCTAACATGCCTCTGTTCCAGACAGCTTCCCCTCAAACTGCAAAAGGTGCTCGGCTTCCCTTGTGCGGTACAGTACCCGTTCAACCCTTCCTAGCAGCCCTGCTCAGGGGCTATCCAGAGGGCATAAGCTGTGTTCCTGAAAGCAATGTTGCCTTCTTTGTGCCTAGCTGAGGTGGACCTGAATCCCAGGGAGTACAGGGCTGCCCTAAGGGCATTTGGCATAAGATTTTGTCCAAATAATCCAATACCACTGACCATGAATGAAAACTGGGCTGCTTCCTCACATGAACAGTTCATACCCCCACACCCCAAATTCCTTTCTGATTTCATTTACTGTGCTCTGCTCTTTGAGGGATCACACCTCTGCTCTTTCAGTTCCTAGCTGTGTGGCAAGGTCCTGGCCTCTCTCGGCCTCAGTTTTCCCATCTGCAAAATGGGGATAACAGTTACTCCCTATCTCATGCTTTCTGGTGTCTGCCATACGAGAGGGGCCATCACATTTCCTTTGGTGGTTGTTAATTTTTATTTTGATCGTTACCTGCTCAGCTGGGGCTCAAATGAAAGTTGGCAGGGTGTGTGGGTAAAGAACTCAGGCTCTGGAACTTGCCAAGTCTGGGTTTGAATCCTAGCCTTCCCTTTCCCAGCTCTGTAAAATGAAGAGCTGTAGCTCCGGATCTCTGGTCATGCGAAGTGACTTACAGAGGTTCCTGTTATTGATCACTTCCTGTATGCCCCAAATTATGCTGAGCTCCTGACATGTATAGCATGATGCTTTAAATAATAGCAGCTGTCATCATCCCATCTGGGGTCGGTGATTCTGCCTTTCTGAACCTCAGTCCCCTCTTCTGCCAAAGGGAAATGACAGTTACACCTGGAACCATGAGCATCATATAATTCTTTACTGCTGCTGCTCAGTGGTGAAGTCCGGCCAGTTCCCAAGCTCACGGGGACACACACTGAGCCTCAGAACCTTGTCTGGGCTACTCTCCATCTGTCCCCTCCTTCCGGGTTTAGGGTGCTGACAGTGCCTGCTCGCCTGGAGGCTGCCGCATTCCTTGGAAGCCCCTCGACACTGCCCACTCCCTATAAACGGGCACTCTGGTGGAGTTTGCCATCTGCTTCCTGCAGCAACCCTGCTGCCTTAACCACCCCCACCTCCGCCCTCCTTTGCTGAAGAAGCCACTTGATGAGGGACAGTCTATTTTGGGGGTGGGGGAGGAGGTGCCTTTCTCCCTGGCACAGTGAAGCCGGGACAAAGGCTCTGACCCCAGCTCCTGTCCCCCTACCCCACCCTACCCCCTGCCTGGCACGGTCCTGATCTGCCATGAGCAGGTGGTAACTTTGCACAGCAACATTCTCCCACCAACTCCACCTTGGTGAGCTCCTGGGCGTTAGCCAGATTATCCACCGCGATGGCCAAGAACACGTTCAGGAGGGTGTCTGCAAACGCTGGAGTTAGGGAAAGCATTGCCACATGAACCCTGATATCTGGGACTCCTGAACCCCTCCCTTATGCTTCCCCTGCTCTCCCTGAGGCCCCAGGCTCATCCGCCCCCCCAGAGGATACAGTTCCCGAAGAGCGTCAGCACGATGAAGTAGATGGAGAACACCATGCCACCTTGCACGCCCCCCTGAGACTTGATGCCGTCATACATGACCTCGTTCCAGTCTTCGCCCGTCAGGATCTGAAAGGGGAGGGAGAAACACACAGCCAACCCCCCCTCAACCTTGGGCCCCTCAGAGATGCAGCTGTGGAGCCGGAACCTGGCGTGTGGGCCCTTTCTCGGCCCGTGTCTCTGGGTGGGGATGGTCTTGGCCGTTTGCGAGAGGAAAGGGCTGTCCTTGCGTGGAGGAGCTCTCAGCCTGTTCTAGCAAAAAGTGACCCTGGAAGAGGAGTTTCAGATCTTTCTGGTTTTCTCTGATATGATAGGGAGATTTTGCTATAGGCTGAGTCATATATGTTGAGGCTATAAACCCTCATGTGATGTTATTTAGAGATGGGAGGGAATTAGGATTAGCTGAAGACATGATGGTGGGGCCCTCATGAGGGGATTGTGTGCTCAGTCGTGTCCAACTCTTTGTGACCGCCATGGACGGGAGCCTGCCAGGTTCCTCTGTCCATGGGATTTTCCAGGCAAGAATACTGGAGTGGGTTGCCATGCCCTTCTCCAGGGGATCTTCCTGGCTCAGGGACAGAACATAGATCTCCTGCATTGGCAGGCGGGTTCTTTACCACAAGTGCCACAATGAGGGGATTAGTGCCTTTATAAGAAAAGACAGCAGAGAATTTGGTCTCTCTCTGCCTCTCTGTCTCCCTCCCTCCCCCTGCTGTGTGTGAGAGAAGTGACAAGGCGGTTGTCTACAAGCCAGAAGACAGTCCTCACCTGGAATCAACCCTGGATGCACCCTGATCTACCTCCAGCCTTCAGAACTGTGAGACGTAAATTTCTCTTGCTATATATCCACAGGTACTTCTGGACTGCTGTATCTGGGGGTGGGGATGGTGGTGGTACAGGTGATCAGAGGAAGCCTCAGGTAAAGAGACGCAAGTGCTGGCAAACAGGCAAGATGCTGACGTGTATGGGAAGGGCTAAAGGGATGTGTATGCAGGATCTACACGGTTGTTAAAAAAATATCCAGCTTCCCTCCTTTGCATTATTTCCATGAAAGTGAAAAAAAGTGAGAGTGTTAGTTGCTCAGTCAAGTCCAGCGCTCTGTGACCTCATGGACTGTAGCCTGCCAGGTTCCTCTGTCCATGGAATTTTCCAGGCAAGAGTACTGGAGTGGGTTGCCATTCCCTTCTCCAGGGGATCTTCCTAACCCAGGGATCAAACCTGGGTCTCTCCTGCATTGCAGGCAGATTTTTTACCATCTGAGCCACAAGGGAAGCCCCATTATTTTCATGAGGATAAAGTAAATATGAAAGAACTCCAAAGATGTTAATCCATTAGGTAGGGTTTTGCAGTCTTGGCACTGCTGGCATTTGGGAACTTCCTCTTGTCCTGTGCACTGCAGGGTATTAAGCAGCATCCTTGGGCTCTACCCATTAGATGCCAGTAACACCCCCACACCCCACTTGCGACAACCCTAAAATGTTTCCAGATACTTCTAGGTGTCCTTGGGGGACAAATACCTCTTGGGCAACAAGCCCTGTGCTGAAGACATATGGGCGGTGATGACTACTATCGATAATCATTGATGTAAAGGCTCAGAATTTCATGGATGGTTTCCCTTTCCAAGCCCCTGTCTACAGGTCTCATTCAGAAGTTCCCCTTCCCCCAGGAGAAGAGAGGAGTGAAGTCACATTTTCCCATAAACTTTCTGTTCTCTAAAGAGACAGAACCCACATGGAACGGCTCTGGAAGTCCCAGCTTGGCCAGTTCTAAACCTTGGGGCATGTGCCTACATGGGTGCAGAAGTTGGTTTGGCGGGACCACCCACGGTCAATCTGTCTGCTTTGGAATACGGAATTGGGGTGTCTTCCAGTCACGGGGAAGATGGTGTATTATCGATGTCTATTATTTTCTATATTCTGATGCTTTGACATATGGGAGGGGTCTTACTGATCCTGGGGGGAGTCAGGACTAGCTAATTCTTAGAGTTAGTAAACAATTTGCCTGTGGGTGTGGTTTAAAAAATGAAAACCAACCAATTCAGAGCCCACACTCCAAACCATCTCCACTACTGGGCTCTTACACTTAGGCCAATATTCTACTGTTGGAATTAGCCCAGGGTCAGGTTCCATATAACTCAAGACAGCTCCAGGACTTGCCGAAATTATTCAAACTAGCCAATCCTAAGCCTGATTAACCTGCCTTACCCATTTCTTCCTGTGGAACAGCCACAATAAAGGCTCCTGCCCACATTTCCTGTCCCCCTCCTAATGAACCCTGGTGCTTCTCCATGGGGCCCTGCATTCATGGGACTGGGTGAAGGTTGTACCTGAAAAACTGTCATTATTGCTGCTGGAAAAGTGTCGAAGTTGGTAGGAGGAGTCCCTTCATCGAAATTAAACCTGTGGAGAGGGCACAAACATTTCACGTTGGTCCCACCCTAGGCGTGTGAGGGCTTGGCTCAGTATCTTGTTTCCAGGGCAACATCGCCAGCATCTCTGTTTCCCTTAGAAAGACATACTGAGTGGTACCCAGGGCCCTGCCCATCTGGGTGGGTGCACTGGGCATCATCCAGGCCATGAGGAAGGCAGACTGTGTGGTGCAGGTGGGCCTGGGTCTCTGGAGGCAGTGAGCAAGGTAAGGGTGGGAGGCCCTGGGCTGGACCCCAGGGAAGCAGAAGTCAAGAGAAGCTGCTGAGCACTTACTGGCCGCCAAAGAGTTGCATTCCCAGAAGGGCAAAGACGACGATGAATAGGAAAAGGAGGAACAACAGGCTGATGATGGATTTCATGGAGTTGAGAAGAGAGACGACCAGGTTCCTGAGAGATGCCCAGTACCTGCCAAGAGAGGCCAGGGTTGGGGTATGGGGGTCAGGCTGGGGCCAGGGTGGCAGCAGCTGAGCCCATCTTCCCAACATGGGAAGGAGGTGACCCCGCCCCAGCCCCCATCCCCACCTTGGGATGCCAGGGAACCCAAAGACTTACTTTGTGACTTTGAAAATACGCAATAACCTGAGGGCTCGTAACACACTGATTCCAAAGGATGTGCCGGGTTTTATGACAGCCCAGATGACCTCAAAGATACTCCCGATGATGACCTAGAACAGAGGATCCCGGTCTTGTGTCCATGCTCCTTGCAAATGTGCCTGGGTCTGGACCTTGCAGGAACCCAGTCCAACTCCCCCCACTCAAATGAAATCATAGTGAGTGTCTCACACGCCTCTTATCCCTTCTCTTTTTAAACTTATTAACATGAGTGCAAAGAATTCCTGAAACATAATTACAAATTGAATGCCCATGCAACCACCATCTGCGTCGAGAAATAGAGCATGTCAGCACCCTGAAAGCCTCTGGGGAACCCTAGACATAGCCACCACCCTGAATTTTATAATAACTATTTCCTTGCATTAAAAAAATTGAGGTGAAATTCACACAACAGAAAATTAACCAGAATGGTTCATTTAAAATAATGCACGATTCAGTGGCATTTAGCATGTTCACAGTGTATAACCATCACCCTTCTCTACTTTTGAAACATTTCCATCGCTCCCAGAGGAAACCCTGGACCCATGAGCAGTTGCTCTCCAGCCCCCTCCTCCCAGCCCCTGGCAACCTCTAATCTACTTTCTGACTCTGGAGATTTGCCTGTTCTGGATATAAATGGAATTACGTAATACGTGACCTTTTATGTCTGGCTTCTTTGACTTATGTTTTCGAGGTCTTTGCCTTAAAGTGTTCAAGGATCCTCTGAAATCCATATAGCTTGGTCTTGTCCGTCTGAACTTTCATGAGCAGAATCATGCTATATGGACTAGTTCTGCCTCCTGTGCGATACCATGTGGCTGATGGGTGTGGCTACTGTTGGCTGCCTCTCGCTGGTGCAGAGAACTGCATTATTTATATACAACTTATTTATCCACCCTACTGCAAAGGGAGATTTGGGTCATTTGGCTTGGGACTAGTGAAGCCGCTCAAGGCATTGTTGTATATGTCTCTTAGGTGTCCGCATAAGTTTCTCTAGAGTGAATCCCCAGAAGTGGATTTGCCAGGTCATCCTTTACTTTCCAAAATGGGTCCGTAAATTTCCCCTTGCACTGGCAGTGGTTGGGGAGGGTTCTGGGAGCTCTGTATCTTCATCAAAGTTGGGGATTATCCTCTGATTCCTTTTGCACTCAGCAGGATCTGTCATACCCAGGCGTGACCCTACTTCTCTCTCTCCTGTGTCCCCAGGTATCAACCATTCTAAGCACATCAGCTGGGGAATGAACTCCTTAGAAACCAGAGCACTTACCCCACAATCAAAACAGTTGAAGGAAGAGTGGAAGTAAGGCCGCGTCCCAAGCCCGTACATTTTTATAAACATTTCGGACATAAAGAGTCCTAAGAAAATGAATTCTGCATAGTCTAGAAAGGGAGGGGGGAAAACAGAGAGGAGATTAGATTTGTGCTAGGTGGCTCTGACGTTCCTATTAAGTGAAACTTGGCTGGTGGGTTCCTGGGTGCTTACTATGGTTTTTTAAAAATTAATTAAGAAAATTTAAAATTGAAGTATAGTTATTTCAGGTATGGGCTTCCCAGGTCGCTCAGTGGTGAAGAATCTGCCTGCCAGTGTAGGAGATGCAAGTTCGATCCCTGGGTTGGGAAGATCCCCTGGAGAAGGAAATAGCAACCCACTCCAGTATTCTTGCCTGGAGAATCCTATGGACAGAGAAGCCTGGTGGAGTGTAGTCCATGGGGTTGCAAAGAGCTGGACACGACTGAGCAACTGTACACGCACGCTTATTCCAGGTATATATAATTGAATCAGAAAAGTGATACAGTTATACATACATACATATATGTGTGTGTGTGTGTAGATATTCTTTTCCATTATAGGATACTACAAGGCATTGAATATAGTTTCTTATGCTATACAGTAGAGCCTCATTGTTTATTTTATACATTTTCCTATGTTTTTAAAATGAGCAAGCAATTATACTCCAATAAAAATTAATTAAAAAGAAACGAATGAATGAACTAACTGGCTAATAACTAACTCTATAACTAACAAAGTACTATTACTAAGAATTATGTAATAATACATAAGAATTATGACTCAACTGCTTTTATATGCTTGAGCTCCAAAGGACTGATAGAAATATTAATGGAAATCATAACAGTGTCCTATTTGTAATCCTCGTGTTAGGGACTTAGTTGGGAGTGCCAAAGGCAACCAATCTAAGGCATGGCTTTTCTCCCAACTAGGAAAACTCATTGGATATCCCCTAGAAATCCTGTCTTGCTAATGTCTAAAAGTCTTGATGTAAGACAAAGCCTTTTGTTTTTCAATGAGAATGCATAATGGTGAAAATTTTGCCTTGGGAAGAGGTAACTATGAGTATTTGTTTGCTCCAGCAAAGAAACGGTTAATAGCAATTCCTTTTCTAAGAGGGTTTTCTTGGTGGGGTAGGAAGATGAGTGGTCAGGAAGGGCGTGAGCAGTCACCTTTCAAAGGGGAAAGAGAGGTAAGGAGAGATTCTGAGAGGAAGAAAGCATATAGAAATCGAAGACAGAGGCCTCAAACTTCTAAGAATTCCATTCTGGTCACATAGCTAGCTCTGTTTGAAGGTGAAGAGTATTTGTTATATCACGCATATCACTCTCTTTTAAAATGGTATAAGACTTTTTTCTAGTTCTTTGTGATTTTATTCTGGCTGTGCCACGCAGCTTGTGGGACTTTAGTTCCCTGACCAGGGACTGAACCTGGGCCCTCAGCAGTGAAACTGCTGAGTTCTAACCACTGGACCACCGGGGAATTCCGTAGTATATCATTCTTAAATCAATTTTAACAAATTTATTTATTTATTGGGCTGTATTGGGACTTAGTTGTAGCACGTGGGATCTAGGTCCCTGACTGCCTGCACTGGGAGTGCTGAGTCTTAGCCATTGGATCACCAAGGAAGTCTCTATATCCTTCTTTTAAGAGGTGATTTGAACTGACTGTCAAGGTCTTTCCCACTCATTCATGATTACTGAACCTTCCCTTAGTTTTAGGACCCCAGGGAGCTTTCAGTGTCTGAGGGAAACTCTGGGGTCTCCAGAGCCCCCAAGACTGAAACGTCAGTGAGGAAATCTGTCTGTAACATCTGATGCATTCCAAAAGCCCCCAGAAGAAATTCGGGGAGGACGTAAGAATTTCCAAGATGCTTGTTTCCCAGTTACCATGGAATCATGAGAGTTGGTGACACACAAGACCTGAGAGAATTACTGATCTCTAAGCACTGGTGGATCTGGAAGAAG
Source organism: Bos indicus (assembly GCF_029378745.1). Taxonomy (NCBI): domain Eukaryota; kingdom Metazoa; phylum Chordata; class Mammalia; order Artiodactyla; family Bovidae; genus Bos; species Bos indicus. The sequence goes on along the minus strand of NC_091766.1, from coordinate 12,044,148 downwards.
TTTCAGTGTCATCAAATCCAATTTCTCCCAAGTATAGAAGAGAAATGTGAGACCCAGAGAAACGACTACACTTCATTGATTACAACACATATTTTTGTTCATGTTTTGACATCTCCGAAACTGGGGTGTAATTTAAAACCAGCCTGCCCTAGTTTAGATGGCAGCATTGTTTCATTTCTTAGTGGCACATAAAATAAAAATAAAAGAGTGCCATATAATTGACGAGGTGGCTCAGTGGTAAAGAATCTGCCTGCCAAGCAGGAGACCTAAGTTCAATCCCTGGGTTTGGAAGATCTCCTGGAGAAGGAAATGGCAACCCAATCCATTGTTCTTTTTTTAAAAAAATCATTTATTTATTTGGCTGTGCTGGGTCTTAGTTATGATGTGTGGGGGCTTCTCTCTAGTTGTGGAGCATGGGCTTATTTGCCCTGTGGCACGTGGGATCTTAGATCCCTGACCAGTGATGGAACCCGTGTCCCTTGCATTGGAGGCGGATTCTTAACCACTGGACCACCAGGGAAGCCCCCACTGCGTTGTTCTTGCCTGGGAAATCCCATGGACTGAGGTACCTGGCGGGGTACAATCCACGGGGTCGCAAACAGTCGGACACATTTAGCAACTAAACGGCAGCAGCAATAACTGAAGATGTCTTCATTTGATGGATAATGGTAATAATTTGTCCAAGGTCACACGGAGAGTTGGGGGCAGAGCAGGCACTGAGAACCCAGGGTACCTAATGATCACGGCAGGGATGTACCATCAGATATAGCTTGGGTTCAAATCCTGGCTACATCATTAACTAGCTGTGTGACTCTGGGCAAGTTACTTAACCTCTCTGGGTCACAGTTTTCTCAACTGGAAATTGATAATTAAAGGACGTTTATAGACAGAAAGGCCCCAGGCAGGCAGGAAGTCTCAACCCCCTGTTCCCCAACCAGGACAGACAAAGCAAGGTGATTAGTGGGGACAATATGGGAGATTAAAAATAGGCTACCCGAGGAGGTTAAGACAAAAAGTAAATAGTTCTCATTTGTAAGAGACTCCAGGGGGACCAAATGCAATTACTAAGGTTGGAACTAGGTCAGAGCTCTCGGAAGGAGAACTGGCCCCTGGGGAGTGTCCTGGGGGGGTGGTCAGCCAAAGTGACTGGGAACAATAAGGGTTACAAGGGGACAATGACCTGCACCAGACACCCAGGCCTCATGAGGCTGAAGACTTGATTTCTCCAGTGGTTGCGTGGGTTAATCTGAACCAGGTCAGAAGGGCAGAGAATCTACAGACCTAATTCAGACAAGCCAAAAGATGCAGGAGGAGGGCAACCAGCAGGCAAAAAGGTTTTGGGGAGTCCTCACTTGGGGCCCATACGCCAGAGCCAAGGCATCCAATTGCCTTCCTCACTTTCCAGCCACTACCCTTGTTGAATTCTCAGAGCTCTTTACTTTTTAAGCCCTGCTCATAGATCTTCCCTCCTTTCCTGCTTCTCCCCGAACGTGGTCAACAATTTTGATACTGCTGCTGCTGCTGCTAAGTCGCTCCAGTCGTGTCTGACTCTGTGCGACCCCATAGATGGCAGCCCACCAGGCCCCCCACCCCCGGGATTCTCCAGGCAAGAACACTGGAGTGGGTTGCCATTTCCTTCTCCAATGCATGAAGACAAAAAATGAAAGTGAAGTCGCTCAGTCGTGTCCGACTCTTTGAGACCCCATGGACTTCAGCCTACCAGGCTCCTCCGTCCATGGGATTTTCCAGGCAAGAGTACTGGAGTGGGTTGCCATTTTGATACTATCTCATGTTAATTCCTGAAATTTGGGGACAGGCCCAAAAGGGCAAAGTCTTGGAAATCCTGGTTTTCACTGCAGGAGCAAGATGTTCTCACAGTTGTTGGAGGCTATTGTCTAGGAATGAATCCGAGACATAAGGAAGTCAAAAAGAACAAGAGAGGAAAGGGGAAAGAAGCAGAAGATTTGAAAGAAAAGAGACGAAGCAGAGAGAAATGAGAAGAAAAGATGAGTACAACATACAGGTTACTTTTTTGTCTCTAATGCACCTTCATCTCTCAACCATAAATTTGATTCCCAGGGATGCACCTAGAAATCATATGTATGTTTCTGTATCTGGCTGTCTTGCAGTCTGACCCTCTCTGTCTTTATTTCAATGCACCTCTATGTGCCTTTCTTAGAAAGTGATCATGTGTCTGATGGCCCAAATTCCAGCTTCCAGCTCTCAGGCGCCCCCTCCCCCAAATTGGGCTCTGTCATTGAGGCAGCAGGAACTTCAGCCCTATCTCCAGTTATAAACGGGGCCCAAGTAAAAGGGGAAAGAGGGAACACATACTGCCAAAGAAAGAGAACTAGAGAAAGGGTGTGAGGAAGGGATCAGGGAGCCGGTGGGGATGGGGCCAGGCGGTACTCACAGAGGAAGTCGGAGAGCCACTCAGGCTGGTTGTAGTGAACGATAGCGACACACAGCGTGTTGAGGGCTACCAGACTGAGCACAGTCCAGTAGAAGGCCTGAGTTTTGACCATGCGGCGGATGTAGAAACGCATCCTCCTCTCCTTTTTGTGAAAAAAAGTTGAGTTCTCCAGCTTGGCACTTTTAATGCTGGCTCGGGCGAAGGGAGACCCTGCCAGGGAAAGGATGGAGAATGTCAGGGTGTTCCTGCAGAGGAAATTAACCGATGTGTGGCCCAGGCACGGATTTTGGCCAGGGAACCCATTAGCTTCCCAAGCAGGCAAGCCCCTGGGGAACCATTATGACTCAGGGGCTTAGCTTTCCAGAGATGGGACTTATGAGAAGGTAATGTCCCTGAAAATAACAGTGCTAGAAATAACCAGAGTGCTCAGGATGTGGTGGTAGGGGGCTTCCTTGGTCGTTCAGGAGTAAAGAAACTATCTGCAATGAAGGTAGATGTGGGTTCAATCCCCGGGTGGGAAGGGCATGGCAACCCACTCCAGTATTCTTGCCAGGAAAATGCCTTAGACAGAGAAGCCTGGTGGACTAGAACCCATGGGGTTGCAAAGAGTCAGAAATGACTGAAGTGACTGAGCATGGCATGGCATGGCTCAGAATGGGGAGGCTTATGGCTCTCCATTGCTGGAGTCATCGTTCTGTATCTCCCTCTCCTGGCACTGTCTGATCACTCTAGGGGTCATGCTACAGGGTGGGATGAGGCTGGAACCTCTGCTCAGGACTCCCAGTGCAGACGCAGCCGGCAGAGCTGAATACACCGTTCTTGGAAAGCCTCCAGGAGGAGGTATGGCTAGGATCCTAGTTTATCATGGACATTTCACTTTAAAAATAATCACCAAAGAATGAGCCAGCTGTGCCCTCTGCTCACATATATTTTTGCTCTTAAGCATTTATAAGGCACCTACTATGCCAGGCTCTGTCCCAGGTGTTCAGGATACATGTTATCAGAGTCCTGCACTCCTGGGATGGATACTCCAGTGTGGGAGCCAGAGAGCAAACATAATATACTAAGTAGGACTTCTCTGGTCGTCCAGTGGTTAAGAATCCGCCTGCCAGTGCAGGGGACTTGAGTTCAACACCTGGTCCGGGAATATTCCACATGCTGCATAGCAACTAAGCCCGTGTGCCACAACTACCGAAGCCCGTGTACCCTAGAGCCCACCTGCTGCAATTGCTGAAGCCTGTGCTCTGCAACAAGAGATGTCACCACAATGAGAAGCCCCCAAACCAAATGAAGAGTAGCCCCTGCTCGCCATAACTAGAGAAAGCCCACGTGCAACTCAAACATAAATAAATAAAAAATTAATAGTGTGATGGAAGGTGCAAAGTGCTTTGAAAAAAAAGAGAAAGCAGAGCCAAATAAGGGGACCTGGAGCCCTAGGAGGGACCACTGGGCAAGCTGCAGCATTGAACCAAGGCGTTAAGGTGAAGGGGTTGGCCTGAGTCACCTTAGTATCTTAGGCAGAGGAAAGAAACAGCAAGTGGAAAGGCCCTGAGGTGGGAATATGCCTGCCTGACGTATTTGGGGAACAGCATAAAGAAAACAGTATGGCTGGAGTGAAGTGGTTCAGGTGAGAAAGAGGAGGAGGTGAGGGCGGGGGGTGGGGCTTGGCAGGTTCTGAAGGGCCTTGGGGGCTGCAGGGACAAACGGGGCTTTTGTTTTGAGTGAGGCGGGAGGTATGGAGGCAAGAGGAGCGTGACTTGACTTAGGGGTTCAGACGTCCTCTGGCTGCTGTGGCACGGAACAGACCGTGGAAGGCAAGGGAGGAGCCGAGCGGGGATGACTGCTCTAGTCCAGACAGATGATGACCAGGGCTGGACTCCATGGCAGCTGAGGAGGAGGCAGGCTGGGCCGATTTGGGGTGTATTATTATTTTCAATTTTCTCTATTATTGTTTATTTTTGGCTGTGCTGGGTCTTCACTGCCGCTCAGGCTTCCTCTAGCTGCAGTGAGTTGGGGGGTTACTCCTCGTTGTGGTGTGTGGGCTTCTCTTGCCGTGGAGCACAGGCTCATAGCTGTGGCACACAGGCTTTGTTGCTCCAAGGCATGAGGGATCTTCCTGGACCAGGGATCAAACCCATGTTCCCTGCATTGGCAGGTGGGCTCTTTAACCCACTGAGCCACCTGGGAAGCCCTGGGGTATTATTATTTAAGGTATATTTCAACATTTGTTGATGGATCAAGCGTGGGTAGAAGAGAGGGAGAAGCCAAAGTTTTTGGACTGAGAGCCCCAGGAGGGACAAAGCTGTCATCCACTGAGAATGGACAGGTTTGTGGGGGAGGTTCAGGGCTCAGCTTCACATAGATTGATTTTGTGTTCTAAAATATCTCCTCTTGAAAATCTTCCATTGCATTCATTAGTTTATTCTTCTTCATTGGAGGATTCATTCTTTCATTTATTCATCAGTGTGCTCATTCATTCACCCATTTGCTCACTCATGGGTATGCGTGTCACGCATTCATTCATTTATTCTTTTATCATTTATTCATTTATTCATTTCCTTTATCATTATTCATTTATTAGTGCACTCATTCATTTCTGTGTGTTTTTTTTTTTTAATTTATCTATTTATTTTTTAAATTTGCCATACATGTGGAATCTTAGTTCCCTGACCAGGAATCGAACCTGTGGCCTCTGCATTGGAAATGCAGAGTCTTAACCACTGTACCACCAGGGGAAGCTCCCATCCATTCATTTCTTCTTTCATCATTTATTCACACATCCGTCCATCCATCCATTCATTTGTTCATTTGCACATTAATCCATGAAGCACTGTCCATCAACCTCACACCAGCCAAACCCAAAAAACATCTCTCAGAATGCCACTTCCTATTAGCAAAATTCTAAACACAGATTGTGAGTTGGCATCCCAGGGGCCATACTGGTTCATCTGAGACTTGTGAAGGTTGAAAGTATTGGTCTACATTTAAAAACTGGGAGATTTTCCATACAAATATGGATTTCAGCTTCTCATGAATGAAAATAACAGCTGACATTTATCGAACATTTAACAGGCACTGCGGGGGATGCAGTTTACACAGTAAGTGCCTCATCACAACCTTAGGAAGTAGGGACCATCACTAACCTCCTTTTACACCCCAAGGAAACAGAGGCTGAGGGGAGTCCAGTAATTGACTAAGAAGCTTCAGGTCAGTTCAGAGCCTGTTGCACTCTGGCCTGCAGCCACCACACTGCACTCACTCCTGGAACCTGTGGCCGTGAGCAAGCAACCACAGGCCTGCCCAGCAGCAGCTGGTCAGGCTTGGTAGCTGGACTCTCCCTTCATGTCCATCACTTGTCTGATCCCATGGGCATTGGGAACCCCAAGGTGGCTCTTCACAGCTCTTCCCAGTTGAGACACTTCTGGTTCTTTTGGCTCCCAAAGATGTGCACAGACCCACAGGCATCCACAAGGTTTGGCAATCACATGGAGCAGGAGGTCCCTGACCTTCTCCTGGAGCCACGTGAAAGCTCAGCTCCATCACCAACCACAGAGTGACCTCGGGCAGGTGACCCTGGGCAAGTTACCATGCGTCTTGGGACTCCAGTGCCTCCCACCTCACCGGGCCATTGGGAAAGATCAGTGAGTTAATGCACGAAGATGCAGAAGCCCCAAATGCAGGAGCCTGGGTTTGATCCCTGGTCAGGGAACTAGATACCACACGCCACAACTGAGAGTTCACATGCCTCCGCTAAAAGATCCTGCACGGGGCACCTATGACCTGGTGCTGCCAAACGAACAGATAGGTAAATAAATATTTAAAAACTAGCCCCAAGACAACGCTGCACGCATGCTCAGCCGCTAAGTCCTGTCCGACTCTTTGCGATCCCATGAACTATAGCCTGCCGGGCTCCTCTGTCCATGGAATTTCCCGGGCAAGAATACTGGAGTAGGTTGCTATTTTCTTCTCCAGGGGGTCTTTCTGACCCAGGGATTGACCTCACGTCTCCTGCTTGGCAGGAGGATTCTTTACCACTGAGCTACCTGGGAAGCCCCAGCATGATGCTGGCATATGCTTACTGGACATAAAGTCTTTTTCTACAACTGCAAGAGCGAAAATCAAGACTGTTCACATGCCAACTCATGGACGAAGTCTCTCCTCATCACAGGGCCTGGAGACACATCCCATAATAGGCATCCCACGCATCAAGAAAGGAGAGGAAGGTGACTATCAATTGAACCCCTATTCTGTGCCAGGCCGTGTGGCAGCTCTGTGCTGTCTCCTCTATTTGCTGCATTTATACTCCCCCTGATCCATGCTCCCTTTGTCAATACTCCCCACCTTTTTTTTTTCTGGCCGCACCTCGAAGCATGCAGAATCTTGGTTCCCTGACCAGGGATTGAACTTGTGCCCTGAGATGGAAGCATAGAGTCTTAACCACTGGACCACCAGAAAAGTCCCCTTTTCCTGTACACTCTTGTCTCTACTTTTCCTCCATGGTCTGAAAATTTGCAGGAAATCCTTAGTTTTTAAAAATAATTTTAATAAACTATTTTATGAAACACCATATATCTCAGATGTCAATTTCAATGTGGAATCAATAGAGAAATCTATTAAAAAGATATTTTACATTCTTTTTTTTTTGATACCAAGTATTCCAAATCTTTACATTGTTTAGTCACTAAGTCGTGTCTAACTCTTTGCGATCTCATGGACTGCAGCACGCCAGGCTCCTCCGTCCTTAACTGTCTCTTGGAGTTTGCTCAGATTCATGTCCGTTGAGTTCAGTGATGCTATCTAACCATCTTATCCTCTGCCGCTCCCTTTTCTTTTTGCCTTCAATCTTTGCCAGCATCAGGGTCTTTTCCAATGAGTCAGCTCTTTGGATCAGGTGGCCAAAGTATTGGAGCTAAAGTATGTCAAATCTAATGTGTGAGTATGGAATACATTTCATTCAGATCAGCTGCATTCAAAGAGCCAAAAGTCAGAGGTGGCCAGTCTTAGTCTAGAAAGTTTCACAGTGAGGATAGCAGGAGGCCACCACTAAGGCTTAGTTTCAGGATTTTTGGCAATTTATATGCCCTTCAAATTCTTGGTGAATTGAAATAGGTGCTTCCCAAGTTGTGGGTTGAACTGTCCATTGATGAGATGTGTTGATGGCTTCCCTGATAGCTCAGACGGGAAGAATCCACCTGCCAGTGCTGGAGACCCAGGTTTGGTCCTTGGTCTGGGAAGATCCTACATGCTGTGGAGCAACGAAGTCCATGTGGCACAACTGTTGAGCCTGTGCTCTGGAGTCCATGTGCCACGACTACTGAAGCCCTCATGCTCTAGAGCCTGTGCTCCACAATCAGAAGCCACTGCATTGAGAAGCCCTCACACTGCAACTAGAGAGAAGCCCCCATTTGCCACAACAAGAGAATAGCCCTCGCAGCAATGAAGACCCAGCACAGCTAAAAAACAAACGAGAGGGACCGAGTAAGGGTTGAAATCCGAACCCCCGGTAGGGTCTTTGGAGATGCCATCTAATTAAGATGAAGTCAGGTCTGTTTGGAATGGGCCTTAATCCAATGACTGGTATTCTTACAAGAGTAGAAGAGACATGGGGACAAGCAGGAAAGGACCACGTGATGACAGAATCAGAACCTGGAATGAGGTGAGTGAAAGCCAAAGGGAGCCCAGAACTGCCGACAACACCAGAAGCTAAAAGACCAGCATGGGGGCAGATTGTCCCCGAAGTCCTCAGAGGCAGCACAGCCCTTGCCAACATCTCGATCTCCGTTTGGACTTCTGGTCCCCAGAATTGTGAGAGAATACATTTCTGTTGTTTTAGGCCACCCAGCTTGTGATACTTTGTGACAGCTGCCCTAGCAAATGAACACAGCCCACGCGGAACTTCTGTCCTTAAAATCACCTAAAGGGAATCTGATTTTCCTAAAGTACTGGTGGCGTGATGGCCGATTCCATTTGTGGTTCAACTTTTCCTAGTGATGGCACTAGGTCCATATTTCCCGTTAGCTGATGAACTCTACATGAGATCATTTTTTTTTTTTTTTGGCCTGCACTTGGTTTTCATTGTGGCACACAGGCTTCTCTAGTCGCAGCACTCGGGTTAGTTGCCTGGTGGCGTTGGGATCTTAGTTCCCTGATCAGGGATTGAACCCGTGTCCCCTGCGTTGGAATGCAGATTCTTAACCACTGGACCACCAGGGAAGTCCCTTATATGAGACCATTTTGTGATATGTTTATCAACTGACAACATGGTAGAATCATCAATTACAAGAAATAGAGGAAAACAGAAGAATGGGAAAGACTAGAGATCTCGTCAAGAAAATGAGAGATACCAAGGGAATATTTCAAGCAAAGATGGGCACAAGAAAGGACAGAAACGGTATGGACCTAACAAAAGCAGAAGATATTAAGAAGAGGTGGCAAGAGTACACAGAACTATAATTTACGGAGATAAATAAGGTGAAGGTGTCTCCTTGCCAGAACCCTGGAATTTCAGAGGTCTCTTTCAAGATTATTTACGAAGTCTCTGCCAGCATAGGAACCCCTTCCTGTGGGTTTTTGAGCTATATCAGGCAAGGGAGCTGGCTTTAGGTGGGTTTGCCTGTAGCAAACCTTGTCCTGGGAGACCAAGCCACTGGCCTGTGTTTTAAACCTATTGACAAAGTTGAAAGTCAACCTGCTTGCTTTCTTTCTTTTTTAAAAATAATTTATTTATTTTTTGGCCATGCTGGGTCTTCGTTGCTGTGTGGGCTTCTCTCTAGTTGCAGCGAGTGGGGCCTACCCTTCCTGGCAGGGCGTGGGCTTCTCATGGCAGTGGCTTGTCTTGTTGTGGAGCATGGGCTCTGGGGCACCCAAGCTTCAGTAGTAGTGGCATGTGGGCTCAGTAGCTGGGCTCCAGAGCACAGGCTCAATGGTTGTGGCACACAGGCTTAGTTTCTGCATGGCGTGCGGGATCTTCCTGCACCAAGGATTGAACCTGTGTCTCCTGCACTGGCAGGCAGATTCTTTACCACTGAGCCACCAGGGAAGCCCTCACCTGCTTTCTTAACAGAGGTGCCATGGGACAGTGGCGGTCCTTATTCAGTCTGACGGCTTTCTACTTTGGTTTCTTATCTTCCTTTTATCACATGTTCATCGAATGCCAGCCTTGAACATGGGTTCTCCAAGTTTTCTTAGCTCAGCCACAAGACAGACCCTCTGTGAATCCATCGTGGCTTTCAGGGTCATTCTCACTATCCCCCCGTATCACCCCCTAAATTCATAGACTGAAGTTCTAACCACCTCCTGCCCCTCAGGTGTCTCTGAATTGCAACTGTCTTTGGAGATAGGGCTTTTCAAGAAGTAATTAAATTAGGACTTCCCTGACGGTCTAGTGGCAGCGAACAAGGGTTCGATCCCTGGTCTGGGAAGATTCCACATTCCATGGGGCAACTAAGCCCATGAGCTGCAACTACCGAAGCCCGCATGCCTAGAGCCCGTGCAACAAGGGAAGTCATGGCAATGAGAAGCCTGCGCACCGCAACTAGAGAGCAGCCCCCACTCACTGCAACTAGAGAAAGCCCTGGCACAGAAAACTAGAGAAAGACCCAGCACAGCCCCAAATAAATAAGTTCAAAAAGACATAATTCGATTAAAATGAGACCATCAGGGTGGGCCTTAATCCTCTATGACTGGTGTCCTTATAAGAAGAGACAATTAAGACACAACACACATGGAGGAAAGAGTGTGTGAAGACACAGCAAGATGACCATCTGCAAGCAGGAGACAGTCCACCCCAGAAACCAATCCTGAGAACACCCTGATCTTGGACTTCCAGCCTCCAGGACTAGCAGGAAGTTAAGCTTCTGTTTTTAAAGAATTAAATCACCCAGTCTGTGCTATTTTATTATGGTCACCCCAGTGAACTGAAAACACTCTCCCCATTCCATACAAAGCCCAGTTTTAAAAAACGTCTCTTTTCATGAATTTTTCTTTGCTTTCCCACCAGACAAATTCCTCCCTGCCTTGTACAGCCTTTAGACTCTTTATAATTAGACTCTGGGCTTCCCAGGTGGCGCTAGTGGTAAAGAACCTGCCTGCCAATTCAGGAGACTTAAGAGACACAGGTTCGATCCCTGGGTCGGAAAGATCCCCTGGAGGAGGGCATAGCAACTCACTCCAGCATTCTTGCCTGGAGAATCCCATGGACAGAGAAGCCTGGCGAGCTACAGTCCATAGGGTCCCAAAGAGTCAGACAAGGCTGAAGCAACTTAGCACGCATGTACAATTAAGACTCTGTTGCTTTTAAGTAACTTTAAATTTATCTAATAATTTTTTTCTGATTTCAAAAGTAATGCCTGGGGACTTCCCTGGGGCTCCAGTGGTTAAGAATCTGCCTTGCAATGCAGGGGACGGGAGTTTCATCCCTGGTCGGGGAACTAAGATCCCACATGCCGTAGAGCAACTACGCCTGCGTGCCATAACTAGAGAGTCTGTGTGCTGCACCGAAGGATTCTGCATGATGCAATGAAGATCCTGTGTACTGCAACGAAGGCCTGATATAAATAACAATTTAAAAACTAATGCATGTCACTAATCCATTCATTTCAGGAAAACGTCATGAAGAAAGTGAAAATCCTCTGCAGTCCCTTCAGTTTCCACATCTTTAAGTATCTCTCACATTTCTTAATATTGTTTTAAAAATGAGACCACATATTTTACATGGTGTTGCACAACTTGCTATTTTTTCACCAAAAAATACATTTCAGACATATTTCCATGCCATAACAGCTCCATTCTTTTTCCTGGCAGCAGAGTATTCGATGGTATATAAATGTTATATAATTTCTTTAACCATCTCCCTACTTTGGGGCACATGGGTTGTTTCTGGTTTTTACTTTTCTGAATACCAGAAACAGAAGGTTGGTACATAGATCTCTGGCATACATGAAGAAATCTTTGAAGCAGAAATTCTAGGTCAAAGAATATAAACATCAACAATTAAATAACGCCCAACCATACATCAGAAAACACTGCAAACTGCATTCCTGCCAACAGCATAAGGCTATGCCCATTTTTTCACATCTTTGCCAACATTGGGTAGTAACACTTCTTCATCTTTTCCAGAAGGACTGATGACAAATAGTATCTCCCTGTTAATTAAGAACAGGTGAGATGGTTGGATGGCATCACCGACTCCATGGACATGAGTCTGAGCAAACGCCCAGAGATAGTGAAGGACAGGGAAGCCTGGTGCACTGCAGTCTGTGGGGTCGCAGAGTCAGACACGACTTAGTGGCTAAACAACAACTCAGTCTCATCCATAAAGGAGAGTTTGACTTGGGTACCCCACGGTTTCAGTGCCTGGCATTTAATACATGTGGTATAGACAAAAATGTTTGCCTATCAAAATTTAACGTAACAGATTAGAAAATTGGGCAAGTTAAATGGGAGATTTGTGGGACGGACATAACCAATCAAACGCACAGGGCGATGATGAAGCACCCTGATTCTTGAATTTTCTAGAAGGACAGAAACAGATGTATCCACAAGTGGAAGCAGGATTTGTTCATCATTATGAGGAAAAAGAGTGTTTTGGCTAGAAATTAAAAATGCAAATTAAAACAAGCTTTAAGGTATCATTACAAACTGATTTATCCAGAAAGGAAATTAAACACGTAATAGGCAATGGCCAGGGTGGGAGAGTCCATAAACGTCTGCATACTTGGCAGGTTTATAAATGGGTTCAATGTTTTTGAAACTCAGAACAGCTCTGTGAATAATGAGTTGAAAAGCTGTTAATATCTTTGATCCTATAATTATCCCCAAAGAAATCCTCCCAAAGGGTGGGAGGAGTCATTGTACGTAAATGCTCCCAGCAGTGCTCCTCGTAAAGGCAAAAACTGGAAACAACTCAGATACCATATAATAAAGCTAAGGCTGAGCAAGCCACAGTGTGGCCACCCTCTGGAGTGTGGGATGGCATGGAAATCATGTTGAAACTCAGCAGTAAGCTTATAAACTAGGGGGGAGTGAAGCAACCTGAGTATGAAGTAGTGGGTTCCTAGGGATTAGAAACACAAGTACCTTTTGATTTTTATTTTCGGCCGTGCTGTTCAGCTTGCGGGATCTTAGTTCCCCAGCCAGGGCCCAAACCTGTATCCTCTGCAATAGAAGTCTGGAGTCCTAACCACTGGACTGACAGGGAACTCCCCAAAACACGTGTAGATTTTGAATTCCCTCCCCCAGCATTGCCTCTATACTCCAGCCACACGATACCCATTCAGCCTTAATGTCTGCTCCTCTCAGAGTCTCCTGTTATTTTCTCTGCCTGGAAGCTCTCTCATCTACTCTTCATACTTAGACTTTAAAAAAAAAAACCATTTATTTATTTAGGCGTGCTGGGCCTTTGCTGCTGCACCGGCTTTCTCTAGTTGCAGTGAGTGGACTACTCTCGGGTTGCCGGCTCTTCACTGTGGTGGCTTCTCACTGCAGAGCACAGGCTCTAGGCTCACGGACTTCAAAAGTTGTGGTGCACGGGCTTAGCTGCTCCTCAGCATGTGGGATCTTCTTAGACCCGGGATCGAACTCATGTCTCCTGCATTGGCAGGTGGTTTCTTTACCACTGGGCCATGAGGGAGGCCCCATAACTAGAATTTTTATTTTATTTTTTGGCCCCACCATGTGACTTGTCGGATCTTAGTTCCCCAATCGGGGACTGAACTTGCACCCTTGGCAGTGAAAGTGCAGAGTCCTGACCACCGGACCGCCAGGGAATCCCCTTCATAACTGGAATTTTTAGGAACCTATTTCAGGCACTTCCCTGATGGCTCTGCTGCTGCTGCTGCTAAGTTGCTTTAGTCGTGTCTGACTCTGTGCAACCCCAGAGACGGCAGCCCACCAGGCTCCCCCGTCCCTGGGATTCTCAAGGCAAGAACACTGGAGTGGGTTGCCATTTCCTTCTCCAATGCATGAAAGTGAAAAGTGAAAGTGAAGTCGCTCAGTCATGTCCGACTCTTCGCGACCCCATGGACTGCAGCCTACCAGGCTCCTCCGTCCATGGGATTTTCCAGGCAAGACTACTGGAGTGGGGTGCCATTGCCTTCTCCCCTGGTGGCTCAGTGCATAAAAATCTGCCTGTCAATGCAGGGACACAGGTTCGACCCTGGTCTGGGAGGATTCCACAGGCTCTAGAGCAATTAAGCCAGACAACCACAGCTACTAAGCCTGTGCCCTAGAGTCTGCAAGCCGCAACTACAGAGCCCATGCGCTGCAACTACTGAAGGCCAAGCACCCTAGAGCCTGTGCTCCACGAGAGAAGCCGCCACAAGGAGAAGCCCACACACCACAGTGCAGATTAGACCCCTACTTGCTGCAACTAGAGAAAGCCTGAGTGCAGCAATGAAGACTCAGTTTCAAAAAAATAACAGAATCTCCTTAGAGAAGGTCAAAGCAACAGTCTCACCCAAGAGGGGTAAAAAGGAAAGACAAATGTTCCCACCTCAAACTCTGTCCTTGGCAATAACCAATGACAACGGCCTGGGCACAGCCTTCTGCCTGGTTCACTCTGCACCCACTGCTGTGGCAAACTCCTATCTTCCCTTCGGTTCTCAGAACAATGTCACCTCCTCCAAGAAGCCCTCTCTGACTACACTCCACTCTTCCAGAGCAGCTGAGTGAGGAGCATCTCCTCTGCAGTGTCGTTATCATTACAAGCTTATTTCTGTAATTACCTGCTTAATATCTATTTTCTGCACTGGACTGTAAGTTCCACAAGGGTAGGGATTTGATCTCGGTCCTGTTCACAAATGGGCATTCAGTAACAGTAGCCTCCCGAGTAAGCATTAATGAATAATAACATTACTCATGAATAATATTAGCCAATATCATGGGGATCTTCTTTTCTGCCACATGGTGTTCTAAATGCTATATGTGTGTGTTTTTTTTTTTTTTTGGCTGCAGCAAAAGGCATGTGGGATCTTAGTTCCTGACCAGGGATCGAACCTGTGCCCCCTGCAGTGGAAGCACAGAGTCTTAACTACTGGACCACCAGGGAAGTGCAGTCCAGTGGTTATTTAGTTTTACTTGACATAGATCCAGTTACTTCTACGTGTGTTATTTAATTTTACTTCTTGAAACAATACGAGAAGACAGGCGCTGTTGTTATTCCCATAATCATGTCATCTGCCCCAGGAAATACAGTTGAGAACGGGCAGAATTAAAACCCAATCCAGGCAGCTCCAAGCCCTCACCTTCATCTCTCAGGAAATAATAAATGATGGCCAGGCAGCAGCTGGGGGACTTACCCACAGAGGCGATGTCGGCCAGCTGATCCTCAGCCTCCTCGGGGTTGAGCAGGTCTGTCTTGCTCTTCTTTATAGTGGCTCTCCGCAGAGCTCCAACAATGGAAACACGGCAAGAGAAAAAGATGTTACCCTTTTTGCTATAACAATGACATTGACTGCGTGTGTCCCTGGGTGCCAGGCGCTCTATTAGGGACTTTCTCCATGTTGTTGGATTTCACCCACGTAGCAGCCTGGTTTCATGGGAAGTAACAGTATGCCCATTTCACAGATGTGGGGACAGAAGCTTAGGGAGGTTACATGACTTTGCTTATGAGGTTAAGATGAGAACCAAGCTCCTGCTTAATCTAAGTCTGGGCTCTTGGTCAACATTTTCCCTCTAGGAGTCCTGGGATTGGACATGTAGACTCCTATGAAAACAGCCCACCCCCTTAACCTTTAGCGCACTTGCCAGGCTGGCTGGGACTGTGGGAGCCCTTCCTTAATATTTAGGTTCTACACTCCAAGAGCTCTCCAGGGGATAGTGAGTTCAGGCACATACTTCCAATAAAGTGATTTAGACACCCCCATTCCCTGGTAGCTCAGCTGATAAAGAATCCACCTGCAATGCAGGAGACCCTGGTTTGATTCCTGGGTCAGGAAGATCCACTGGAGAAGGGATAGGCTACCCATTCCATTATTCTTGGGCTTCCCTGGTGGCTCAGATGGCAAAGAATCTGCCTGCAATGCAGGAGACCTGGGTTTGACCCCTGGGTTGGGAAGATACCCTGGAGAAGTGAACAGCTACCCATTTCAGTATTCTGGCCTGGAGAATTCCATGAACAAAGGAGCCTGGCACGCTACAATTCATGGGGTTGCAAAGAGTCGGACACGACTGAGTGACTTACACTTTCATTTATGGGTACTGTCTTTCTCTCCTCTCAAAGAGTAAAATCCATGTTACTCTTAGGATGGAGCCCCATCTCCTTTCCTTCCTTCTCACTCCTGGTTTCTTCAATCCACAGTCATTGCTCTGTCTAGTCAAATTTCTAATGTAAGACAACTGTCCTTAATAGTAAGCTGGATTATTGGTGAAATTACTTAATTTTTGGCCATAGTGCATGGCTTGTGGGATCTTAGTTCTTCAACCAGGGATTGAACCTGGGCCACTGCAGTGAAAGTGTTGAGTTCTAACCACTGGACCAACCACCAGGGTACTTCCATTGCTGAAATTACTTAAAAAAAAATTTTGGCTGCATCTTGTGGCATGTGGGATCACAGTCCCCCGACCCAGTATTGAACTTGTGGCCCTTGCATTGGAGACAGGGAGTCTCAACCACTGGACTGACAGGGAAGTCCCTGAAATTACTATTACTTATTTTGCTTATTATTATTTTACTTAGTGAACATAGATGGGGCTGACCCCAAGCCAGACACCGTCCTATGCATTCTATCTGCCATACTTAGTGTGACAGTCATAAACAATCAACTCAGGTAGGTATGGTAATTATCACGCCAATTTGACAGATGAGGAAAACGGAGGCACAAAGCAGAAGCTGGGCACGTGGTCAAAGCAGACAGGGCAGGCAGGAAACAGGAACCCTGTGACAAAGTCCTGAAATTCCTTGAGGAAACAGTCTCACCATTCTCCATATCTTCCTGAGCCCGGCCCAGTCTTGTGTTAGTTCTTGGCATCACTTGGGCCCTGAACATCCATCCCCTGGAGGCCCCTCAAAAAGAAGCAACCCATCCCCCCAGCTCTGGTTCCCCCTGTGTTCCCTGGGACCCATCCCAACCCCCAAGCCAGGTTCAGAGCAGTTACCATCAAAGGGATGTCTCTGCTCCCCATCAGTTTCATCTTCGGCGAGGATCACCTCTTCTGAAGAGCAAGAGCACATAGTTAATTTACGCTCCAGCATCTGGAGGACTCTCCTGGGGATGGGTTCCCTTGGATGGGAAAGGAGAAGAGTCCTCCCAGGCACTCCAGTCTTCCCTTGCTGAGTGACAACTCTATCAGCCAGAGATGTGCTTGCTAACTTGCTTTTGACTCCCAGCCCCACTTAAGCAACATTGTAATGCCAACATCATCCCTATCTGCTTCAAAATCAAAACCAACCTCCTAACCATAACTTACAAGATGTTGCCTGACCTGACCCCTGTCACCTCCCAGTCCTCCTTTCCTCTTGCTCTCCCCTCACTCTGCCCCAGCCCCACTGGCTTCCCTGCTGTGACTCCACTCTGCTCCTACCCCAGGGCCTTTGCACTTGCTGTTCCCTCTGGCGGGAAGGCCCCTCCCCGAGACATCCACAGGGCTTCCTTATTCACTTCCTCCAGGTCTCTGCTCAGAGGTCACCTCCTCAGAGAGACCCTCTCTGATCACCCTGCTGTCTCTCTTTCCTGCCTCCTACCCTGTTTTATTTTTCCTCTCAGCATTTAGCAACACCCAATATTATGTGTATTTGGTTATTTTCTGTCTCTCTCATTAGACTATCAGAGCCCTGCAGGCAGAGACCAAATCTCAGTGTCTAGAACACTGTCTGGCATACAGCAGGTTCCCCATAATTGTCTGAATTACCAAACAAATAAACATGTACAATACCTACAGTATGTTAGGTACTGCTCTCTCTCTCTCTCTTTTTTTTTTTTTGGCTGAGCCACTTGGCATGCAGGATCTTCCTTGACCAGGGATTGAACCCATGCTCCCTGCAGTGGGAGTGTGGAGTCTTAACCACTGGACAGCCAGGGAAGTTCAAGCACTTAGCTTAGATTACCTTAGGGACATCTCAACAGCTTTATGAGGTAGGTACTATCATGATCTCTGTTTAACAGGCTGGGAGACTGAGGCACAGGGCAGTGAGGAGCATTGCTAGGAGGTGGCAGAGTGGGGATCTAAACCAATGTCTGGTTTTAGAGCTCTCGAGTATAATGTTACGTCATGTCCTGGCTTCATCTCTCTGGATTCCTGTTGCTAAACATCGGGACTACCAGTTCAGATCCTCTGTCCCCTCCCCTCATCCATCTCCAAACTGCATGCGTGACTCTCACTGTGCTCCGTGACATGAGATTTCAGTTCTTGGGCCCCAGGATGAAAGGGCCTCACCTGCTTTTGAGATCCACTCCATGTACCCATTGAGCTCTCGTTCAATCTGCTGCTGCCGCCTCAGCTTCAGAAATGCCCGCCGGTTCTCCACCCGCTCCCTTTCTTTGGCAAACTCCCTGAAGAAGCGCAGGAGAGTCAGGTCTGGCTGCTTCAGAAATTTTAGGGAGTGTGCGCGTGTGTGTGTTTGGGGATTCAGAATCCCTGGAGGGCGGTGCATTTAAACAAGAGGAATCAGGTCTTCTGGGAGAAGATTAGAATACTATAGGAGTGGGCATTTCTGCCAGCTTCCCACATTTCCCACCAACTACACCCAGTTAGAGAAAAAAACCCCACAAAACCATAAACCATGTCATGCCAACCACTGCTGGCTGTAAACCCCATTCTCATTCTCTGTATTCTTGGCTAAAGAATAGTTTCATCCCTTTTTTAAGTTATGCCAGTGACACATAAGCTGAAGATTTCTGCAGCAATCTCACTTCCATGATATAGGACCCTTCGGGTTTCCCTTTTTCCTCTTCCTGTTTGGAGTGTGAGATGCCTATCTTGTGAGTATGAAGTAGCCATTTTGAGACCATAAAGAATCCCATGAGATTTAAATAATAAGGATGTCAGCATGGAAAGCTAGAAGAAGCTGGGGTCTATCACGACACCATGGAGCCAGCAAACCAATCCCCAGGCTTGTAGTAAGAAAAATTAAACTCATTTATGATGAAGCCAGATAAACAATCTTGGGGGTAGGGTACAATGTGTGTTATGAAAATGCATGTTTGATTGTAAGCTACAATTTTATATTTGGAAAATAAGGGACGGGGAAAACCCAACCTGTTATTTTTTTTAAATGTAAATTATAGAAATTAAAACTCTATAGAATTTTCTTGTGTTTTGTGTTGTGGGTCTGAAAAATTTGAGAAAACCTTCAAAAAAAAGCACTGAGCTACCTTTTGGAAGTAGCTCAGTGCCAGGGGTGAAACTTAGTGAGTGAAGCCTGGGTTGGATTTCAGTTCCCATGAATCTCTTCACTGGGTGTCCCCAGAAGTACACAATTTGAGCATCTGTACATGGATTGCTGATAATGCACCAATAACCCAAAGCAAGAGAAGAGACCTATTCTGTGCCTGGAGAATGAAAACAAAGTTTTCATGGCATCTTTCTGGGGAAAAGATGGCGTTGGGGAGTGGGATGGGAGGAGCAGCAGAGACTTACCCAGAAAGCACACCCAGCACGAGGTTCAGCATAAAAAAGGAGCCGATGATGATGAGGGGGATGAAGTACAACCAGTTCCAAGTGTTCCCTGAGGCATCGTTGCTCTACGAGGGGTGAGGAAGGAAAGCAGGTGAGTACAGAGTGGGACTTAGGTATGACCTGAAAGGTGGAGGGGTAGCTCTGGTTCTCCAGGGGCTTTGTTCTCAAACGCCCTTGGCTTGTGGAGTCCTAGAGTCCTGGTAGCCCAGAGAGGGGAAGAGAGCACAAGAACAACCAGTGGGGGAAACTACAGAGGTACCACTGGAAGGACAAAGCTCCCTCCGACTCACAGGTTTTCAGGGGACCAGAAACCAGCATGAAACTCAGGAGGACTCCCCACACCAAACTCCAGTAGGAGGAGGGGAAAACCCCACTGAAGTGTAGAAATAAACCCTTAGTTCCCTCCCTCTCTCCCAGTCATACTGTCTCCCTTGAGAGGAGGTGCATGGTGGCAAGGTCTGAGAGTTAGGTTTAATCACCAAGCTAGACAGCAGGACCATGAACCTTTTCCTCAAGTGTCCTCCACTTCTATTGCCTGCAGCATCAATGTCAACCACAGAAAAATTGCCAGAAAAGCCTATCTAGTCAATTCTCAAGGGGGAGGATTGTCCACAAATAGAACATTCCTCTCTGGGAGAACAGGACACTATGCCAAGGAGGAAGTTAGGAGGGGAAGAAAATCAAGACTAAAGAAAGAAAGAAACATAAAATCCAGCACTTAGTACTTTTTTTGTTTGTGCCAGACACCCTTCTAAGCATATTACTGATGCTGGTTTATTTACTCATTTAATCCTCATGATGTCCCTATGTTATTGTCATGAATTGTGGAAAACGAGCCCCATGAAGTCAAAACTGAAGCCTGAGCTTGCAGAGCTAGACAGTGGTGGACACAGGATTTGAACCAGGTGGCCGGACCCCAGAGCCTATGGACTTAACCCCAGTCCTAGTGGGAAGCCTTCTGGTGCTTCATCAGCTCTGTGACATCCGCAGAATGTGGGGCCCCCAAATGTGGCTTTAAAAGCTCACCTTTAAACACACATTCAGTGCTACCGCTGCCCTGCAGAAAGGCTAAAATGCGAACGACTGACAATGCCAGGTGCTGGTGAGTCTGTGAAGGAACTAGAACACTCGCATGCTGTCAGTGGAGGGTAACATGGTGTATGAGTTTCCTGTGGCTGCTGTAACAAAGAACCACCAAATGAGTGGCTTTAAACAATGGAAATTTACTGGTCCTGGAGGCCAGAAACCCAAGATCAGGGTATCAGCATGGTTGGTTCCTTCTAGAGGCTCTGAGGGAGAATGTGTTCCATGCCTTTCCCCTGGTATCTGGGTTGCTACAACCTTTGGTGGTTCCTTGGCTTGTAGATGCATCACCCTGATTTCTGTCTTCATCAACACATGACTTTCTCTCTCTGTGCATGTCTGCCTCTGTGTCCAAATTTCCCCTTTCTATAGGGACACTAGTCACATTGGATTAGGGCCCATCCTAATGGCCTCATCTTTACCAATTATTCCTGCAATGACTCCATTCCCAAATAAAGTCATATTCTGAGGTACTAAGGGTTAGAGCTTCAACATGTGAATTTGGGAGGAGGCACAATTCAATCCATCACACATAGTCCAACCACTTTGAAATGGGATGGGAATTTCTACTAAAATTAATCATGGACCTTCACTATGACCTGAACATGGCAGCCCTGGGATATTATCCAGCAGAAATGTGAACCTGTCTATGCCAAAGATATATGTAAGAATGTTCATAGTGGTGATCTTCATAACAGCCCCACATTGGAAACAATCTGAATCCTTGTCAACAAGAGAGAAAATAAATAAATGGAATACTGTGCAATGAAGACCGCCATTCATCACATGAAACCTTACAGACCTGGCCTCCAGCAAAAGCCAGACAGAAAAGAGCATGTATTAGGTTGGCCGAAAAGCTCATTCGGGTTTTTCCACCTGATGTTACAGAAAACCCAATAGAACTTTTTGGCCAGCCCAATATGTAAGATTCCATTCATGTAAAATACAAAAACAGGCAAACAAGCTGATGATATCTGAGGTCTAGATGGAGTATCCTTTGGAGAGAGTAGTGACTGAGGAGAGAGCAAGAGGAGAAGCTCTCGAGGCTGAGAACGCTCTGTTTCCTGATTCTGGGTGCTGGTTATACCCACGAGTCCAGTTTGTAAAAATTTATCAAGCTCCTTGCTTATGATTTGTGAAGTGTTCTGTATATTGATTTCACTTGAACCTCCCCCAAAGTTTTTTTTTCAAACAAAGTCAATTTTACCTTAAAAAAGCAAGGAGATTCTGACACATGCTGCAGTGTGGATGAATCCTGAGGACACTATACTAAGTGAAGTAAGCCAGACATGAAAGGATAAAAACTATATGATTGTACTCATATGAAGTTCCCACATTTGTCAAATTCAGAGTCAGAAAGTAGAACGGTGGGCAGGGTCTGGGGGAGGGGGACAGAGGGTTAGTGTTTAACGAGGACAGAGTTTCAGTTCTGCAAGGTGAGAAAGTTCTGGAGATGGACAGTGGTGACAATTTATATCAACATGAATGCACTTAATGCCAATGAAGTGGCCACCTAAACGGATTAGATGGTAAATTTTAGGTTATACTTATTTTGTCACAATAATTAAGAAAGAAAACAAACCAAAAAAGCCAACTTTTATCATCATGGACACAGACAGGTTCTGGGGACAATGAATGTGCCAGTCCCAGCTCACACTTGCGTTCTAACAGAGTTCTAATGCTTTGCTTCTGGAAGGTTCTGGAAGAAAGAAAAGGGTCAGCAGAAAGGACTGGACAGAAGGCAGAACTGGCTTTGTGTTTCCCCCTCCAGTGCTGCAGTGGCTGAGGCATTTTGTTCCCATTTCTTGGGGCTAAATATAGCCTAGAAGGGAAAGCCTGCACTGGCCAACAGATGAAAAAAGTCTGGGCTGTCTCAGGAGGCAGATTTGGCGTGGAGACAGAGTGGTGGGGGGTGGGCGGAGGAGGGCAGGCCTGAATGGGGGAGAAGTGGCTGAGGTCCCTTGGTCCCAAGCCAGCCCCTCCATCCTGGGATCTGCCTACACCCCAGCTCCCTGATGCCCTTAAAGCACCTGGCCCCGTGATGCTGCCTGGCATAAAAGACACTCACGGTGCCAGGGCCTCAGCCTACCGGAGCCCATTTGATCCTCTCACAAAATGTGGTGTGTGATCCTTCCCATTTTCCTGGGTGAGGAAACTGAGGCAAATGGAGGTCAGGTCTCATGTCCGAGATCCCTGTTGTGGGCTACATTGTATCCTGTCAAAAGGTATGTTGAAATCCTAACCCCCAGGACCTGTCAATGGGACCCTACTTGGAAACAGGGTCTCTACAGCTGCCATCAAGTTAAGATGAAGTCATGGTCGTGGGCCCTAGTCCAATAGGACTGGTGTCCTCTTAAGAAGAGGAAAACAGGGATTTCCTTGGTGGTCCAGTGGTTAAGAATCCATCTGCCAATGCAGGGGACACAGGTTTGATCCCTGGTCTGGGAAGATTCCCCATGCCACAAGGGAACTAAACCCATGCACTGCAAGTACTGAAGCCTGTGCACCTGGAGCCCATGCTTCACAAGAGAAGCCACTGCTGTGAGAAGCCCACACATCCAACTACAGAAAGTCCATGCACAGCAAGGAAGGCCCAGTGCAGACAAAAATAAAGACATAAAATAAAAATAATATTCAGAAAAGAAGAGGAAAACAGCAGGTGAAGACAGGGACACACAGCCATGTTAACGATGGAGGCAGAGGCTGGAGGGATGCAGCTGTGAGTCAAAGAAGGCTAAGGGTTGATAGTCACCACAAGAAGTTCAGAAGAGGCAAGAAAGAATTCTACCCAGAGTCTCAGAGGTAGTGTAGCTCTGCTGGCATTGGAGAGGCAGGTGGGACAACCTCTCTCACTCTAGTAGAGCTTGTTTGAGCTGACAAAACACCCCTTGATTCCCACAGTCTCCACACCCAGTGGATGGGGGAAACCGAGGCTGTGGAAGATGCTATGATTTGCCTGGCTCACACACAGTGTGGATGGCATGGCTGTGACTAGACCCATCATCCTGGCTTGCATCCGACTGATTTTTTCTCTATCTCACTCATTCACTGCACTTACATAGTATTTTCTGTTTAGAAAAATTGGCCCAAGAGAGTCTTAAAGAAGAGGGAAAATACTGATTCATCTCAGCACTGTTGGTACCTAGCGAGGCGCCTGGTGCTTCGCAAGCACTCGATAAATACTCATCAAACAAATTAATGGCCGAGTCCCAGTAAAATCCTTAAGTGCCTTCTGGTTTATGGCTTATTTTCCTCTAATATTTTGGGCATGGTTCATTTAGAAAAAGTATAGAAGATGCAAAAATAAGCCCCCTCAAAACAACCAAACAACTCTCAGCCCAAAAGAACACCCAACTCCCCAGCATAAAGGAGAAGAATGGGGTGGTTTAGACAACAAATGTATGGTTACCAAGGGGAAAAGAGGGTGTGATGGATTGGGAGACTTGGGTTGACATATACACACTCTGCTGTATTGCTGTGCTCAGTCATATCCGACTGTTTGCCACCTCATGGACTGTAGTCTGCCAGGCTTCTCTGTCCATGGGATTTTCTAGGCAAGAATACTAGAGTGGGGCGCCATTTCCTACTCCAGGGGATCTTCCTGACTCAGGGGTTGAAACCACGTCCCTTGTGTCTCCTGCACTGGCAGGAGGATTCTTTACCCACTGAGCCACCTGTCAAGCCCATATATACACTACTATGTATAAAATGGACAACTAATGAGAACCTGTTGTATATGTTCTGAGCTCAGGGAACTCTGCTCAGTGCTCTGTGGTGACCTAAAGGGGAAGAACATCCAAAATAGAGGGAGTATATGTATACGTATAGCTGATGCACTTTGCTATATAGTAGAAATGAACACAACATTGTAAAGCAACTATATGCCAATAAAGAATAAAGAAGCCACACTTCACATGAAAAGATGCTGGTGGATCAGACAGTAAAGAATATGACTGCAGTGGAGGAGACCCGGGTTTGATTCCTGGGTTGAGAAGATCAACGGGAGAAGGAAACGGTTACCCACTCCAGTATTCCTGCCTGGAGAATTCCATGGACAGAGGAGCCTGGTGGGCTGCAGTCCATGGGATCACAATGAGTCGGTCACTAATTATGAGACAAATGGAAATCAACCCTAAATGTCCATCAACAGAGAAATGGACAAAGATGTGGGACAAAAGAATGGAGTGGATTTGACCATGAAAGACCCAGAGCCCCAAGGTGCCATGAGGGAGGTTCTATTTCTGTCCCAGTTTATGAAAAAGTGTTAGCTTCTCAGTCGTGTCTGACTGAGTGACCCCATGGACTGTAGTCTACTGGGCTCCTCTGTCCATGGGATTCTTCAGGCAAGAGTATCGGAATGGGTAGCCATTCCATTCTCCAGGGGATATTCCCGACCCAAGGATCAAACCCAGGTCTCCTGCATTGCGGGCAGATTCTTTACTGCCTTGGGCCACCAGTGAAACCCCAGTTTATGCCTGTTATTAAATCATGCAATGCCTGCTAATTATTTTTTGAGCCCTCCTTTCCTCCATTCACCCTCAAAACGGTCTTTGTTTGGGTGGTAAATTATGTGGCCTTTCTGTCTCTGAGGTCTCCCATCACCTTTTCTGGCCTCTTCAGCTCCCTTGCTCCCCAATCCTTCACTTCCAGCCACATGGGCCACCTCGCTGCTCTTCACAAATGCCAGAAACACTGCTACCTCAGGGCCTTTGCACTGGCTGTCTTGTCCACCTGGGTCTCTCTTTCCTCACATCCCTGTATGGACCCTCCTCACTTCTTTCAGGTCTTATTGGAAGAGCTTCAACCTCTCACCTTGAGGGTCCACAACACTTCTACTGCTTTATTTGTCTCGGAGTCGGCAAACCGCTGCCCAAGGGCTAGTCACCTGTTTTTGTAAATTAAAGGTTTTTTGGCACACAGTCATGCCCATTCATTATGTATCTTCTCTGTGGCTGCTTTTGTGCTATGAAAGCAGAATGAGTAGTTGTGACAGAGACTGCATGACCCACAAAGCCTAAAATATTTAAGATTCTGCCATATATATAAACATTTCTTAATTATCTTGTTGACAGCTTGCTTCTCCCCCCAAAATGTCAACTCCCCTCCAAAAAGGGATTTTTGTCTCTTCCTCTTGCTGCACAGAAAATTGCCTGTATGCAGTACACATCCAATGAGTGTTTGTTGTGTGAATGTATAATCCAAAGTGCCCCCTCCGCCCCCCTTGCCGAGATCTGATGCTTTGATATTGGCCAAGATGAATATCTATGAATTAACAAGGGCTGAGGTCAAGGATTAGTTTCTACCATTCGTGACTGGCATTTTAACTGTCGACTAAGCACAGCTTTGTCGCTTTCCTAATTGACACTGAGAGAGTAACAGAGAGTAAGAGCCACAAAGAAAAGTACAGAGAAGTGGGACGGAGAGAGAGAAATAAGTGAACAAAGGAAAGGGCGAGAGAGAAAGATGTAGAAAGAGACAGAGACCAAGAGTGAAGACAGACACAGACAGGGAAAAAGAAAAAGAGAAAGGGAGTTTTTAGAGAGACGGAGGGAGTGGCTCAGTGGTAAAGAATATGCCTGCAATGCAGGAGATGAGGGTTTGATCCCTGGGTCAGGAAGATCCCCTGGAGAAGGAAATGGCAACCCACTCTAATATTTTTGCTTGGGGAATCCCATGGACAGAGGAGCCTGGCGGGCTAGAGTCCATGGAGTTCAACAGAGTCAGACATGACTTACTGACTAAACACCACCACCAGGGGAGTGTAGTAGTTAATGCCCAGCGCTGGGTTTGAATCCTGATTACACCACTCTGACTAGGGGATCTTGACAGGTCCTTGCATCACTGTGGGCCTCAGTTTCCTCATCTGGAAGATGGACCTAAAAATATCTCCCCGCATGACTTTTTAAAAATATTCATTTGTTTATTTGACTACACTTGGTCTTAGATGCAGCAGGTGGGATCTAGTTCCCTGACCAGGGATCAAACCCAGGCATCTTGCATTGGCAGCACGGAGTCTTTCCTACTGGACACCAGGGAAGTCCCATGAGGCTGTTTTATGGATCAGTTGATGATAAAAGGAAGATGTAGGGATGGATGCTGTAGGCTCTCAGCAAATGGCAAAATGTTAACTTTAGATGTACTGGGTCTGCCAGGACCCCAGTCTTTTAGCTTCCTGCCCGGGTAGCAACCAAAAGAGGGCAGGTCCCATCACCCACACCGCACTCCCACTCTACTTTGGCCCAGATGATGAGGAACATGTTGGGGATGTCCTCTGCGTAGGGTGGGGTGATTTCTTTTCTTTTTTTTTTTGAGTCATGCAGGCACATATGGTGAGGGGGTCCCTGTGAAATGAGACTGCCTGTCGCTTAAGCAGCACACAATGCTCTAGCAAACGGCCCCAGTGCAGCCCTCCTGGGCTTCCCCCGGCCCACCCCCTTGAGCTCAGAGAGCCAGTCCTCCAGCCTGTTTGCTGTAGGAGGCGGCAAATGGCAGATTCCAAGGCAGCCAGTGCTGAGTCAAAGCTGGATTCCAACCTTAACTCCATATGTGTGGCTCTGGGCCTCAGTTTCCTCATCTGTAAAATGGGGATATTTAAGACTCTACCACAGGAGTCACAGGTGGTGCACAGAGAAACACCTAGAATAATGTGGCATAGATGAAATGGCTGATAATTCACTATTATTCCAGTATGTTGCTCAGATCCAGATTGGTCCCCAGGAAGGTCCAGCAATGAGGCTTGTCCAGTGGGCACTGGAGCCATGTGGGTCCTTCAGAGGCTTCGGGACAAGGGAGCTGGCTATGTTGACTGAGGTTCATTCTCTAGCAGTTAAAAATGACTTGGACTACACTTCTGGCACAGAATTTCAACATATACCTGCCTTTGCAGTCTTTGGGCTTCGATAAGCACATCAGATCAGTCACTCAGTCGTGTCCGACTCTTTGCGACCCCATGAATCGCAGCACGCTAGGCCTCCCTGTCCATCACCAACTCCCGGAGTTCACTCAGACTCACGTCCATCGAGTCAGTGATGCCATCCAGCCATCTCATCCTTTGTCGTCCCCTTCTCCTCCTGCCCCCAATCCCTCCCAGCATCAGAGTCTTTTCCAATGAGTCAATTCTTGGCATGAGGTGGCCAAAGTACTGCAGTTTCAGCTTCAGCATCATTCCTTCCAAAGAAATCCCAGGGCTGATCATCTTCCTACCCTACCACAAAATCCTAATGGAGATAGGTCCACCATGCTCAGGGATGCCCCAGTGGCCCATCTCCAAGGATCCCTGGTCCTCTAGAGCAGGGCTTCTCAACGTCAACACTCTTGACATTTTGGACTTGGTAACTTGTGGTGGGGGCTGAGCCAGACACAGACTGCAAGAACTTGAGTTACTTGCTAAACTATCACCTCCCTGGAGGGTTTTCCTAGCCACCGTAACCACAGAAGTCTCTGTGAGATTCTCTCAGTCTCAACTGGGGTGGGAATCCTTTGGGGTCTGAGAACAGAAACTAGGGAGTCTGAATTTACATTGAAAAAGTTAACCCTTCACTTTCCCAAGTAAAGAATCTGCCTGCAATGCAGGAGACCTGGGTTTGATTCCAGGATTGGGAAGATCCCCTGGAGAAAGGGATGGAATTCTTCTGTAAAGATGTGTCCCTTCTTTACTTATTCTGTTAATTTAATAATAAAGTAATAAGATGACTACTTATTACTGTTATGTGAATCAAGAAGTCATTTATTTATTTTTGTGTGTACTCTCTCTGAACAGGTAATGTAAATAAAAACACCCAGAATACAGTGGGCACCCAGAAAATGCTCTCTCTTGCCCTTTCTTCCCATCTTCTGGTCTATAAGTAACCAAAACATCTCTCTTCCCTCCTAAACACTTAGCAAGACAAATTTAAATATATTCCCTGATTATAAAAGTAAATTGTGAAACTATTATACACACAATTGATCAGCAACAAGGATTTATGGTATAGAACAGGGAATTATATTCAATATCTTATAATAGCCTAAAATAGAATACAATCTGCAAAAAATAATGGAATCACTATGCTGAACATCTGAAACTAATGCAATACTGTAAATCAACTATCCTTCAATAAAAAAGAGGATAAAAATCAATCATGTTCACACTGCTATATTTAAAATGGATAACTAACAAGGATCTACTGTATAGCACATGGAACTCTGCTCAATGTTATGTAGCAGCCTGGATAGGAGGGGAGTTTGGGGGAGAAAAGATACACATATATGTATGGCTGAGCCCCTTCTGTCAACCTGAAACTATTACAACACTGTTAATTGGCTATACTCCAATATAAAATAAAAAAGTTTTAAAAAGTCAGTTGTGCTCATTGTAGACAAATTTGTCAATATAGAGAAGTATCAAGAAAAAGATTCCCAAGTCCCACTACCTAGATGCCATCTTGGTACAGTGGATTCAGTCTTTTTTTCCCTTATATTTTCAAGATTATACACTTGAGATTATAAGGGTCTATGGACTGAACTATGTCACAATTCATAAGTTGAATCCCTGATGTAATGGCAGTTTTTAGATGGTGTCTTTGGGAGGTGACTAGGGTTATAGGAGGTCAGGAGAGTGGGACCCCTATGATGGGATTAGTGTCCTTGTAAAAAGAGATCCCAGAGAGCTTGTTCTCTCTCTCCCCACCCTCACCATGAGAGGGCACAGTGAGAAGGCAGCCATCCGCAAGCAGGAAGAGAGCCCTCGCCAGAACTGGACTATGCTGGCACCCTGATCTCGGACTTCTAGTTTCCAGAACTATGAGAAAGCACACTTTTGTTGTCTAAGCTGCCCTGTCTATGGTATTTTGCAATGTTAGCCTGAGCCCATCTGTCAGCACAGGAGACCTAAGAGACACTGGTTCGATCCCTGGGTCAGGAAGATCCCCTGAAGGAGGGCATGGCAACCTATTCCAGTATTCTTGCCTGGAGAAACCCATGGACAGAGGAGCCTGGTGCGTTACAGTCCATTGGGTCACAAAGAGTTGGACACAACTGAAGTGACTTAGCACAGCATGCACACCTTGGTTCTTTTTAAAAGAATCAGTTCCCCTTACTTGTCATTATATATGGTGAGCATTTCCCTGAATCCTTAAATATTCTCCAAACAGATGATTTTTAATGACGACATGATACTCCATCATATGGAGGGACCATACGGTATTTAACCAGTTGCCTCCAGTTTTGTTCTATTTTTACAGATAATGCTGGGGTGCACATCCTGATATAAATCTTCGACAGTGTTTCTGATTACTTAAGGTTAGGCTTTTTCTAAAAGCACTTTAACTGGGAAATCAAGTGGGAAAGAAAAGAGATAAACTGAAAAACAGAAAAACCTGGACGGGGCCCCAACATACCATGAGGTGAGCTGCTGTTCCCTCAGCCAAGAACGCTCTTCTCTAAAACATCTGCCTGACTCTCTTCTCTGTGGAAACGTCCCCTCCTCTGAGAAGCCCTCCCTGATTGCCTGACCTAAACTGGCCCCTGCACCCCATCGCTTGTCCTCTCATGCTGCTGTGGTCCTCATGGGACAACGGGTCAAGTCACTATGTCCCACATTATACACTTGCTTAAGGTCTATCTTCCACATTCTGAGTAGTTTATTATTTACCAGCGTTTATTGGTCACATCTGTCTCCCCAACAAGGGTGGAGATTTTTGTCTCTCTTCTTCATTGTGCTATCCCTGATCACCTGATCATTTCCCTGGCACACACTGGACATTCAGTAAGTAATTATCGGATTTCTCTAGTGCTCTGTGGTTGAGAATCCCCCTGCCAATGCAGAGGACATGGGTTCAATCCCTGGTCCAGGAAGAGTCCCCATGCCATGAACAGCTAAGCCCGTGAGCCACAGCTACTGAGCCTGCATGCCCTAGAGCCTATGCTCTGCAATGAGAGAAGCCACCGCAATAAGAAACCCAGTTACCACAACTAGAGAAAAGCTGCGTGCAGCAACAGAGACCCAATTTGGCTGAAAATAAAGTAGTTACATTTTAAAAATAATAATTAAAGATAAGTAATTATGGAATAAACAAATGGATTTCAATGTTGAGAAAAGAAAAGAGATGTTTGGCCTCCATGCCTGTGGATTCTAAAATGCTTGAAGCAGGTGCTTCCGGACTCTTCCATGGATGTCACCTGACAATGGCTGGTAAGGCCATGCCCACGGGCTTGGCTCCAGCACAAGATAAAGGACAAAGAGTCCAGACACTGCTCCTGCCTGTGGCTGGATGGAGCTAGGCGTGTCCTAGGGCAGGCCTGGCAGATGGCAGAGCACATGGGCAGGGCTCAGATGAGTCTGGAAAAGCAACAGCTCTGTCTTCACTAAGCAGAAACTCAAAGATCCCACCTTAGCTTCTGCCCTTAGCAATGAGTGATCCTAGTGGTTGTATTTTGGGTTGAGGAGTTGTCTTTTCTTTTTTTTGTTTACAAATTTACTTTCAATTGGAGTAAAATTGCTTTACAATGTTTGTTAGTTTCTGCTGTATGACAACATGAATCAGCTATAAGTATACATATATCCCTTTCTTCTTAAGCCTTCCTCCCATGGGAGGTGGACTGTCTTAATTTAGGAAGTCCCAGACAAGGGTTCTGGAGAAGGCAATGGCACCCCACTCCAGTACTCTTGCCTGGAAAATCCCATGGATGGAGGGGCCTGGTGGGCTGCAGTCCATGGGGTCGCTGAGGGTTGGACACAACTGAGCGACTTCACTTTCACTTTTCACCTTCCTGCACTGGAGAAGGAAATCGCAACCCACTCCAGTGTTCTTGCCTGGAGAATCCCAGGGACGGGGGAAGCCTGGTGGGCTGCCATCTATGGGGTCGCACAGAGTTGGACATGACTGAAGCGATTTAGCAGCAGCAGCAGACAAGGGTTCAAGTGCAAGTAGTTTATTTGGGAGATCTATGAACTGAATTATGCAATTCCCCCTCACCACTGCCCCACCCCCCCACCCCCCAGCCAAGATAAGTTGAAAATCTAACCTCTACGACCTCAGGATGTGACCTTATTTAGAAATAAGGTTGAACTTCCCTGGTGGTCCAGTGGTTAAGAATCCACCTTCCAATGCAGGGAACACAGGCTTGATCCCTGGTCCTGAAAGATTCCATATGCCATGGGGCAACTAGCCCACGCGCCACAATTACTGAAGCCCTCATGCCCTAGAGCCTGTGCTCCAGAACTAGAGAAGCCACTGCAATGAGAAGCCCCTGTGCTGCAACTAGGAAAAGCCTGCTCACGGCGGTGAAGACCCAGTGCAGCCAGCCAAAAAATCACATAAGAAAAAAAAATTTTTTTAAAGAAGAATAGGGTCATTACAGATGTAATTAGTTAAGATGACATTATACTGGAGTAGGGTGGGCCCTAGTCCAACACAGTAAGTGTCCTTATAAGAAGATGGCCCTGTGCAGATGGGATATTCAAGAGGAGGACAGAGAATCAATAAGCCAAAGAATGCCAAGGATTGTTGGCAGCCACTGGAAGATGGGAGAGGCGAGGAAGAATTCTCCCTGAGAGCCTTTGGAGGGTGCCTGGCCCTGCTAACACCTTCTGGCCTCCATACTGTAAGGTAATAAATGTCTGTTGTTTTAAGCCACTCAGTGTGGTACTTTATTACTGCTCTTGGCTCACATCAGGCTCAAATTCCTGCTCGGGTTTCTACCAAAGCATGAAGGTGGGATATAACTGCATGGCAAGTTCTAGATGGCTACTCTGTGGCAGTTACCAGTGGGGTGAGAGCGGGTAACAAAGTGGGACCCAATGGCTCACCTCACTTCCTCAGTTGCTGCCAGAGTTTTCACAATGAAAAATTCATATATTTCTAAAAAGGAGCGCCTGTTGGGGTGGAAAATTTGGCTTATAGAGAGCTTACCTACAGCCATGGTTCTAAATGCTTCACATATATTCACTTTTACTGAGTCCTTGTGCCCTGTAGGTAGGATTGTGCTTTTCATTTTGTACATGTGGAAACGGAGACACAGAGAGTGCAAGCGACTTGCCCAAGGTTGCACAGCATGGAAGTGGTGGGGTCGGGAAGGGAACCCAGGCAGCCTGATGCCTAACTCTGTTCTTTCAACTGTTTCCCCTGAGCTTGCGTCTCTCAAGGTGGTTCAGCTTGAAGCTTCCAGGGTAAGTATCTCCTCAGACAGTGGCTCTTCCGACTATAGAACCCTCTGGAAATTTGTTGTCCTGCTCACATTTCCTCACCCACCACTGAGCGCATTCCCATTGTCTTTCCTCTGAACCTCTTTCTGGATGTCCAACCCCGTGACACAACCTGACCCAAGAAAGCTCCTGACGATCTCCAAGTTGCTGTCTGTTCCTAGAGATGCTATGCTCAGGCCAGGTCTTTAGGCAAACTAGGCCACCATGGCTTTTCCCCACATCCTTTAGATTTGTCTAATGGACATATGGACATAATGGTAGAAATCTATGTGGTCTATAATATGAATGACACTCCCAAGATGCGGTTGTGCAGTGTGTGATGTACGTAACTGTCCAGGGATGGGGGACAGGGAACAGGGTAGAATGGGAGGCAGGGAGGCGTGCACATCCTTTCAGACCTGTCCTTAACATTTTCAAGACTGAGGACAAGAGAACCAACTGAGGCCCACATAATATGTGTGAATATTTAAAAACTACTAAATAAAACATGCTCTATGCTTCTGCACAAACATACCTTCATAAGCACTGGGAAGGTCAGTCTACAATTTAGAGTCTGGATGACTGCACTGGGTTAAGGGGTGGGGACAGGCTTCCCTGCCCCTTGACCATGGCCTCCACCTGAGGGCAGGGGAGGGAGGGCTCCACACACATGCCTGGATGTGCCAATCTGCATGTCCACATTCCAGCCGCATTTGTGCCAACAGCTACCCCAAGGACATTCTTAGACCTCAGAGGATACAAGGGTAAGGTAGTCAGAGAATAGACTCATGGAAGAATCCAAGTTCATGGAATCTAAGCTTGGGCAGGGAATGCTAGGATCTCAGATGACCCAAAATATGATCTAGCAAGTGGAGGGGTGGTGACACCAGTTCCCATCAGCACCATAGGGAGGGGCACAGCTGGAGGAGAGTTAGCAAGAGCTCCAGCACAGAATCCCTTTGGACAGGTGTCCAAGACACGTCTCTGTCTTTCCTCTACGTTGGTTTTTAACTTCACGCCACCTTTACATGTTCAAAAATCTAAAATTATACTTAAAAACTTGTGCAATTAAAAATTATTCAGCATCTGTGTGCCCTCTAGATTCTCACCTCCCAAAGGTCCTTTCCTATTAAGAGTTCTGAGGACAAGACACCCATATCATCAAAGGACGGAGCCTTAGGCTGGCTCTCCTGGGGCCATACTGAGCTGTCCTTCGGCTGCCTCCCTGTTTCAGGGTCCCTCCACTCCAGCCTCAGGAGTTGGCTGGGCCTGGCTCTCCACCACCCCCATCACTTACGTTGTAGAGGAGGTCAGTCCACCCTTCCATGGTGATGCACTGGAAAACAGTCAGCACTGCAAACAGGATGTTGTCGAACTGAGTGATCCCATTGTTGGGCCCTTCCCAGTAGGGCTGACATTTGGTCCCATTGGGGCAGGTGCGGGCAGGTTCCTCTGTCCCACACGGTGCTGGAGACTCACCCTGAATGTCATCTAGGAAACGGAAGAGGAGCAAAGTCAGGGGAAAGGGCCAGCAAAACAGCTCTGGGAAACAGGAGCCAGTGAACATTCAATGCTGTTGAATCTGCAGGAAAATGGCTCTTAGGATGGACTTATCAGTCTTTTTCTAAAAAGTCCAATGCTTGGCTTGGTTGATCTATTCATTGTTTTCTATTTCATTAATTTCTTATCTAAGTTGTGTTCCATTTTTGTTCTTTTCCTAGACTTTTGAGATAGATTAATGTTATTTAAGGCTATAAATTGCCCTTTAAGTGCAGCTTTAACTGCACCTCACAAATTCTGTCATGCATTATTATCATTATTGTTCGAGTAAAATATTCAGCAGTTTCCATTATTATTTATTCTCTGATTTGTGGATAACCAAGAAGCATCAAAAATTTGTCAGATATATACAAAAATAGAGTAATGTAATGAATTCCCATGTAGCCATCACCAATTTCAACATTTATCAACTCAGGGCTAATTTTGTTTCATCCACATCCCCTCCCCACACTAAAATATTTTAAAAGCAAATCTCAGACATCTTAGCATTTCATCAACAAATAAGAAGCATGTCTCTTAATTTCCAAACACTTTTAGTGTTATCTATTTGTTACCAATTTCTAGCCTAATTGCACTGTGGTCAGAAGATATGTTTTGTATCATTCTGTCCTTTGAAATCTGTTGAGATAGACTTTAAGGTCCCTACAACAGTCAACTTTGGTAAATCTGCTGTGTGCATTTTGAAGTGGTTGGGGGCAGTGTTTTCCAGACTTCCATTAGCACAAATTCGTCAACTGTGTTGTATTATTCTTCTATAGCCTGACTGATTTTTTTTTTTTTCTTGAGATGTACTGGGCTCAGGGAGCCGTTCTGGGGGCGAGGGAGGCCAGTACACGCAGTGCTCCACCTTAGGCACAGGAGCTAAGCTTTCTCCCCAGAGAGCAAGAGGCAGATTGTGAAAATGTCACAAGGAAAGAGACACATGTCAATGGGCACCCCTTTTGCTGGAAACCAAAGGCAGCTTCCTGGCAAACTCAGACTGAGTGATCAAGGTTGAGTCTGAATTCTAAGGTGTTGAAGGGGAGGGGGAGGAGATGCCTTCACGAGAACACGGACTCAGGGGAGTACAGAACATCCTGGGTGTGTACAGAGCATCCCATTGGACCAGAGCCACAGATATGACAGGATCCTATTCAGCGAGTGAGACTTTTGAAGATTTTTAGAGAGTGATATTGTCCGATAAGAAATCAAACAGCTGAGTGTGTAAACTCCCCATGAAACAAAAATATATCGATGCACGATACTGGATGCTTGGGGCTAGTACACTGGGACGACCCAGAGGGATGGTGTGGGGAGGGAGGAGGGAGGAGGGTTCAGGATGGGGAACACATGTATACCTGTGGCGGATTCATTTTGATATTTGGCAAAACTAATACAATTATGTAAAGTTTAAAAATAAAATAAAATTAAAAAAAATATATATCTCAATGCACATGCCACATACAGGGTTTACAGACCATTCTTAACCTCCACTTAGCAAGAAACAGGGAGAAATAAGCCAACACAGAATGCATGAATCTTACTGGCCTTTGAGACTCCTGTTAAATAGAAACTCTAGGCCATGCAAAATGACATTTGCCATATCAGAAGGGATGCCTACAACTCAAGAAGCATTGACATCCCAATCGCTAGTTTAAGTTGTGGGAAATACTTTTCCCCTTCATGTCAGACTTGGTACAGGGGCTGATTTCATGAATACAGATTGGAAGGCAAAATCTTTTAAACATAAGACTCGGGGCACAAGGGAAAATTCCATGGGCTCCTATCATGAATGAGAACCACGGTTTGTTGGGAAGGTTGCCTCTGTCCCAAACCTTCTCCATTTTCACCTTCTGTCCAAGTCTGGCTCAATTCCCCTCCACCAACACCCTCCCCTCTCTTGGATTAGGCCAGTCTACTGGTCCCTTCCTGCCCCTCCTCCCCACCTCAGGGCTACAATAGCTTCCAAATGTTCACATTTGGTGAGGAGATAAAAGCAGGCATTAACCTGCACTGCTACAGACTAGTTCCAGATGAGGAATCTTGTTTCCTCAAACTATTTTGGAAGCTCTTGGAAAACAGGAAGCTCTCCCACCTTTCCTTTCTCTGGGTGTTAGCACAGTGCTGGGCACACAGGAAATTGGTTCCTGATTATAAGGAGAACCTGTCTGCAGGAGAAATCTGACCACCTTCAGCAGCTATGCCCAGCGGTGTTCCTGATTATGACCTGCCAGCCCCCTCATCACGAAACACTCTGGGGGCTGCTTCTAGAAAAGCAACCATCCAGAGAGTCTGAGGAATTTGGTTATAAATATATTTTAAAATTAACCTGCTGCCTGGGTGTCTGTATATATCTGTCTCTTACTCACACGTTCTTATATTTTTAATTGTGAGCTTTTCAGTCATCTTCCCTAAATCAAGGCCTCCTACCCTCCAGTTGCCCCACCCACGTCTGTCCCCTTACAACCCTGATTTAGACTCAAGCCAGTCCTCTGTCCCCTTGGCTGGACAGAGAGAGAGAGAGAGAACCAACAAAAACAAAAAACCCAGGATCCAGGAGTCCTGGTTTCTCTGCTCTCGGCTGATGTTTCCAAGGGGCCCTGCCCTGCATCTCTCCCTCCAGCATTTCCGCCCAGGTGTCGAGGCCAGGAGCAGAAATAGCTCTGTCTCAATTAACACCTTCTTCATTGGGGAAAGAAATAATTAGGACATCCCATATTGAGCAAACTTCACAAGCCCAGGAGAGAAGGAGATGGGAGGAGCAAGAAAAAAGGAAGCAAAAAAAAAAAAAAGAGCATCTTGAATAAACCTTCCTTACTGGGTTTTCCTGCCCTCTGGGAGGTCTGGGGAGAGGGTTGGGTTACCTGGGGGTCACCAGGAAGAGAAGGTGGATGGGAAGCCACTCCAGGACAGAATTATCTTCCCAATAAGGCAGGCCTGAAACCTCCTTCCCTTCTCACACAGGCTCCCCTGTCTCCATTCGCAGTTTCCTTGACCCACGACTAACACTGTCATTCAGCCCGTCCACAGCAAGGAGGCCCATGGTCCAAGTACTGAAATACAAGCTTCCCTCTTATTTGATTTCATTTGGTTCTTTGGCTTCAGAGAGCAAGTAGCCAGGTTTGCATAGCAGGAGACGTAGTCAAAGATGAATGCAGAAGCTATTAGGTCCCTGAGTATACGGATAGCTAGGGACACCGACTCGATGGACGTGAGTCTGAGTGAACTCCAGGAGTCAGTGATGGACAGGGAGGCCTGGCGTGCTGCGATTCATGGGGTCGCAAAGAGTCGGACACGACTGAGCGACTGAACTGAACTGAACTAAGGGACACCCAGGCTGTTTCACTGCTGTTTCAGAGACTAAGTCTGTGACTTCCGGTCTTCCTGGTTTTTTTCCTGAGTCATCCTCCCTGATCCTTTCTTGTTTATTGTTTAGTCTCTAGGTCACGTCCGACTCTTGTGATCCCATGAACTGTAGTCTGTCAGCCTCTTCTGTCCATGGGATTTCCCAGGCAAGAACACTGGAGTGGGTTGCCATTTCCTTCTCCAGGGGATCTTACAGAACCAGGGAATCTTACAGGACCAGGGATTAAAACCATGTCTCTGTATTGGCAGGGGTCTTCTTTAACACTTGAGCCACCAGGGAAGCCGCTAAGCTAAGGGGTTGACTGTGGCACAGTGTGGGGAGGGGAGGAGCCAAGATCCTGTTTGTGCTTGATGCTGATTGGCTGGTGCCAGGACTCCCAGTGGGATGTTTTAAGGCATCTTCTTGGGGAGACTAGGACGAGTCACCCTTAACTCTCCCTTCCTTCAGGGTAAGGAGGTTTCAGGCTTCTCTGGTGGCTCAGTGGTAAAGAATCCACCTGCCAATGCAGGAGACGCAGGCTCGATTCCTGGGTCAGGAAGACCCTCTGGATAAAGAAATGGCAACCTACTCCAGTATTCTTGCCTGGTAAATCCCATGGACTGAGGGGCCTGGCAGGCTACAGTCCATGTTATCACCAAGAGTTGGACACGACTTGGTAACTAAACAACAACAAGGAGGTTCAGAACTCAGCACATGCTAGGGTCTCGGGTCGCTGCAGGGTAGCTAGGCAGAGGCTGTAGGCACTGCATTTGTATTCTGCTGTCTTTTGCCC
This sequence comes from Bos indicus, assembly GCF_029378745.1. Lineage (NCBI taxonomy): Eukaryota > Metazoa > Chordata > Mammalia > Artiodactyla > Bovidae > Bos > Bos indicus. Next base: position 12,006,197 of record NC_091766.1, on the reverse strand, counting down.
CTACATGTTCCCACTGAAAATATCTTTGATGCCTTTACCTGCCCAGCGTTTGGGGCAGCCAGCTATGCCAGGGCATTAATGCCCATAAGGGGCTCAATCCCCGCCAATGTCGGACAGAATTTGGTGGATAAATACCCAGCTCCCTTGCCCCTCATGTGGGATGGGTCTAAGGCATGCAACCTACCCTGTTTCCCCTAGGTGCCCGATGGAGCTGAGGTCTGGTGACCTTGCCCAAGATGGTAACCTACTTGATAACGTTCCTAGATGTTACTAGATCCCCCCCGTCTCACTTTCTCACTCACCTGAAGGTGTTTCCTGGGATCACTTCCCCAATAAACCACTTACCCTGGGACAGCTTCTCAGGTACCCCAGTGTAACATCCCAGCAACAACCAACATCTCTGGGGCGGTTTCATCCCCTGCCTGCCTTAGATTTGGGAAGATGTTCTCCCAGCTTCCAGGAGAACGAAGCAAAGCCCTGCAGATCTTGTCCAGGAGCTTGTCCCCAAGGGAGAAAAGAAAGGGGAGGAAGGCTGGGAAAAAAAAAAATCTATGATGCTGCTTGGACCTACCTGTGCCCTCTTCAAAGCAGGTGGTATGAAATTTTCCCATATAAAATTCTAACCCTATGATTGCAAAAATAAGGATTGCAAAAAATAGGAGGAGGCCAATCTGCAGCAGGGGGATCATTGCCTTCATGATCGACTTCAGGACGACTTGTAAACCTGGGGAGACACAGAGAGAGAGAGGCCCCAGAGGCCTGTGAGAAGGTACCCTGAAACGCCACCCCCAAGATGCCTCCTGAGGAAACTCAGAACACGCGGGATGCGGGAGATGGGACGGGGCAATGGTGAGGGAAGATGGACGGAAGACATAGAGGCTGCTCACTTTAATAACAGGAACAATCCTTCCTTATATTTTAAGCACTTTTTTTTTTTTTTTTTGGTTTTCTTTTGGCTGCACCATTTGGTTTGCGGGATCTTAGCTCCCTGGCCAGGGACTGAACCCAGGAACATGGCAGTGAAATCACTGAGTTCCAACCACTGGAAATTCCCCACCTCTATTTTAAAAATATTTTTTAAAGTACTGGGCATAGGCTGTCCTGTTTGATGACTTTTGAGGCAAGTAAGAAGTGGAAATTCATAGCTTTCTGAGCCCTATTCCTGGGTGTTGCACAATTTTCATGCAGATCAGGGTGCCTTTTTCTAACCTTTTTCCACCAAGAGGGGGAGTCTTTTTCCTAATTCATACAATGCCATATGCATCAGTTGCAGCTCTATCTGGGAAAGCAGTCAACATCCTAGTTCCAACCCAAACCCAGATATTATTTCATTGGCTTTTAGCAACAACCCCATGAGGCAGGTACACGTGTAAAATCATCCCCATTTTACAGAGGTGGGAAGCAAAGCTCAGAGGATGTCATGCTTAAAATGAGGATTCAGCCTCAAGGTGTGAGAAATAACGGGGCCAGGATTTGAACCCAGGTTGGACTTGATGTCAAATCCCATGTCTGTAACCAACCTTTAGGAAAGTCTGTGTTAAAATGCTCCCAAGTGGATCAACAGTAAAGAATCTGCCTGCCAATGCAGGAGACACAGGTTTGATCCCTGGTCACAAAAGAGCTGGACATGACTAAACAACAACAAATTATGTGGTTAAAATGAGGATTTCTTGTTTTATGTCCTTGGATACTCTTCAGTGTCTCCCAGTTTATAGTCTATGAGAACTTGAATAGAATTCGTATCCTACTGTTGGGTGAAAACTATATAAATCTTAATTATGTTGAATTGGTTTATAGTACTTTTTGGGTCTACTATATCCTTCTACTTTTCTATATATTCATTCTATTAATCTTTGAGAGTTTAATATTGAAACTCCAACTAAGAATCTTAATTTACCAGGCTCTTCATCTGTAAATGGGGATGAGACTTAGCACCTCCCTCTCAGTTAAATGAGAGGGTTCATACCTAGCAAAGCCCTTGGCATATCATAGATGGTCATTAAACAGAGATTCTTATTAGTATTAGCTTTGGGATGGAACTTGATTTAACATGATGTAGGCATCTCTGGTCTCTTGAAGAAAAGACTCTTGAGAGTCCCTTGCACAGCAAGAAAATCAAGCCAGTCAATCTTAAAGGAAATCAACCCTGAATATTCATTGGAATGACTGATGCTGAAGCTCCAATACTTTGGCCACCTGATGCAAAGAGCCAACACATTGGAAAAGATAATACACAAAAAGCTCTTTCTGCCATGCCTGGTATGCAGTAGGCACTCAATAAATGGTAACCATCATTGCCACCAATATTAATCAGGCTGTGGGGGCAGACTGGCTAACTCCTAACTCTTCCATTCTCAGCCACATGATTTTGTTCAAATTATTCAGCTGCCCTGAGCCTCAGTTTTCTCCTCTGTAAAATGGAGATTTTGGTCCTATCAACTTCACAGGGTTGTGATCAACTTCACAGGGTTGTGATTATAGAATGGGGTCCTGGGTGTGCTTAGCATGGCTCCTAATAGAGAAGTGCTCAGTTAATGGGTGCTGTGGTGATGGGTGAGGCTCCTGGCTGGCTTTTAGGAACTCACCCAGACCTGCAGCCACATTCCTAGGGGTGGAGGTCCCTGAAGGGGCTTCCCCAAAGATAAGGCTGCCCTGACCCAGGCTAGGGAAGCATCTGAGGGCACCTATGAGACCTTCTTGCAGAAGGGAAATGGAGGGCTCCCAGGACCCCTGAGCAGACCCCTTGCCAGGGTTAGAAACTCACGCACTTGGGATTCCAGACACCAGCTTGAGCGGCCGCAGCACTCGAACTGCCCTCAGCGTCCTTAGGTCAAACTCCGTCCCAACTGTTGCCAAGATGCTGGAAGAAAGAAGCCAGAACAGAAGGCAGACGCTGGGTTTCAGGGTCAGAGAGGTGGGTGGAGGGTTCAATGCTGTGGTTTCTTTAAAATTTTTTAATTAGAGGATAATTGCTTTACAGTGTTGTGTTCGTTTCTGCTGTGGAACAATTGAGAATCAGCCATAATTATACATAGACTCAATTATACATATACAATTGATTGATCAAATCAATCAATCCTAAAGGAAATCAGTCCTGAATATTCACTGGAAGGACTGATGCTGAAGCTGAAGCTCCAATACTTTGGCCATCTGATGCAAATAACTTACTCATTGGAAAAGACCCTGATGCTGGGAAAGACGGAAGGCGGGAGGAGAAGGGGATGACAGAGAATGAGATGGTTGGATGGCATCACTGACTCGATGGACATGAGTTTGAGCAAGCTTCAGGAGTTGGTGATGGACAGGGAAGCCTGGCGTGCTGCATTCCATGGGGTTGCAAAGAGTCGCACACGACTGAGCGACTGAACTGACTGACTGATACATATATACATATATATGCATATATCCCCTCCCTCTTGAGCCTCTCTCCCTGCTCCCATTCCACTCCTCTAGGTCGTCACAGAGCGCCAGGTTGGTTTCTTGGCAGGGTGACCACAGGCTGGGTCTCAGTTTTGTCATATGTAAAACAGTGTTAATAGTACCTGCTTCACAGGATAAAAGATGATTTACAAGGACCCCAAATAGGTCTTAATACTCAATAAATGCTTCCCTTGTATGGCTCAGCTGGTAAAGAATCCGCCTGCAATGTGGGAGACCTGGGTTCGATCCCTGGGTTGGGAAGATCCCCGGGAGAAGGGAAAGGCTACCCATTCCAGTATTCTGGCCTGAAGAATTCCATGGACTGTATAGTCCATGAGGTTGCAAAGAGTCAGACACAACTGAGTGACTTTCACTTCCTTTCACTCAATACATGTTGGGCTGAGAAGAGAAATTTTCCCCATGGCACATGGTTGGGTGATACTCGGTGTATTTCACAACCCAAGATCAGGATGGATTGTGGGGAAGCTTGGAGGCACCAGGGGAGTGACAGACCCTTTGGGCTCAGGTCACTTTACCGACCGGCAAGAAAGTAGCTTAGTACTAAGACCTACGCCTGCATGGGTTCAAATTCCAGCTCTACCATTTCCCAGCTGGGTGACTGTGGGTAAGTCACTTTTCCACTTCATGCCTCAGTTCTCCCTTTTGGATAACAAGGATAACAACAGTACTGAACCCTCAAAGGGATGTGAGGATGAAACAAATTAATACATGTGAAGTGGTAGGTGTTGTGCCTGGCACACAGGAAGTGTGTTAAGCTATTGGGAAATAAATGGAAAAAAAAAACACCCCAAAACCTCAAATAATGGGTGTGGCCCTGCTGGGGTGGACTAGCTGGCATCAGCCCCAGAGAGGGCTACAGACCCAAAGCCTCAGGGCAAAAAGTCACTCTTATAAATGCAAGTAAGAGTCATGGCAATAGGTGAGATGAGCCTTCTGCAGAAAGCCCCCTTCCCTCACCCCTTACATAAAGACCCTATCCTAAGACCTCACTTGTAAAAGTGTTTCTGGTGAGACAAGGGAGACCAGGGGTTCCACAGCCCTTCCTCAGCCCAAGGAACCCCCTAGACCTGTTTCCTAAATAAGATACGTAGTAGGGATGACCATGGCACCATGGCACAGAAAAGGTTGTCACTGGAACCTCAGATGATGAGCAAGGAATGTGGAAAAACAGAGGATTCTGTGGTTAAGAACAGGCTTCCCAGGTGGCACAGTGGGAAAGAATCTGCCTGCCAATGCAGGAGACACAGGTTGGATCCCTGGGTCAGGAAGATCCCCTTGAGTAGGAAATCTGCTCTAGTATGCTTGCCTGGAAAATTTCATGGACAGAGGAGCCTGGCAGGCTACAATCCATGGGGTTGTGAACCGTCAGAGGCTACTGAGCATGTACTGTGATTAACAGGATGGAGACCACAGAAGTAATTTGGGGGGTATCTTCATTCTTGTCCAGGAGTCTGAGTCTTACAACTTTGGCCTGTGAATAACCAGTATCTACATCTGTCTTTATTTATTGGCTGCGCATGCAGAAGGTAGGATCTTAGTTCCCTGACTAGGGACTGACCCATGCTCCCTGCAGTGGAAGTGTGGAGTCTTAACCATTGGACCACCAGGGAAGTCCCTCTTTGTCTTTTTTTTTTTAATTTTTATTGTATATTGGAGTATAAATGATTTACAACTCTGTGTCAGTTTCAGGTGGACAGCAAAGTGATTCAGTTATACATACACATACAACCATTCTTTTTCAAATTCTTTTCCTATATAGATTACTTAACAAAATATTGAGAAGAGTTCTCTGTGCTATACGGTAGGTCCTTGTTGATGATTTATTTTATATATAAATATAAATATATTATTTTATATATAGTAATAGTACATCTCTTTGTCTTTGAGACCATCAGTATCTGCATCTATTAACAACCTGTATTGGCACCTGTATTAATAAACTGTATTGGCCCGCTTTTGTCTCAGGACTTTCTCTGAAGCTAAGACAGACCCAGGCAGTGAATTCCCCTGTGAGAGCAGCCCTCCACCAAAGATCGCTGGGAAGAGGTGGATGAATTCCCCAGGTCCCTCGCCCCCTCCTTCCAGATTGCTCTGAGGTGTGAGTTTCATACAGGCTCCCAGAGAGGTTGAGCCCAGCTGCCTCTCCACGGTAACCTGCTCAACTCCTCATTCTTCCCTGTCTCCCCACCCTTGTCCCCCACCCATATTTCCTGGAGTCACTTCCCAGATGAACTACTTGGACCCAAATTCTTGTCTCAGGGTCAATGTGGGGGCACTCCAAACTAAGACAGGAGTATTCCCAGCTCTTTCCCAACTACTCCTAGGACAGAAAGTTAAAGTGCTAGTCGCACAGTTGTGTCAGACACTTTGTGACCCCACGGACTGTAGCCTATCAGGCTCCTCTGCCATGGGATTCTCCAGGCAAGAATACTAGAGTGGGGAGCCACCCGCCATTCCGTTCTCCAGGGGATCTTCCTGACGCAGGAATTGATCTCGGGTCTCCTGCACTAAGAGTAGCTCTTTACCACCAGAGACACCATTCCCAGGACAGAGATGCGTCTATTAGATTGGGCTAACCTCCTCTTCCACCATCATCAAATGTACATCTAAACACATCGTATGTCTTGGGCAAAGCAATACTTGAGGCGCTCCCTGCTTTGTAGGGCTGATGCAGGAGAAAAACAGTTTCATCAAAAAATGCACAGAAAGATTGAATCCATTGGGGGTGTGATGCATTCTTAGAGAGAGCAGGTGAAAAAAACGGCTCTGAGGGTACACAGCAGGTAGTGTTAACTCATCTGGGACCCCGGGAGATTCCCGTTTCAAGCTGAGGATTCACGGATGAGCAGGTGGAATCTGATCAGTGGGGGAAGAACTTTCTAGGCTGAGGAAATGGCTGAGACAGACAGCCTGGGGTGGGAAGGCAAATTCAAGGAAGGAAATGGCGCATGGTGGGGATTTGGGTGATGCCATGAAGCTGAAGTGTAGGTGAGGGCCTTGCCAAGCAACCCCAAGGAAATTTTCATTCATTTAATTATATATTTTTTCTATTCCTCTCCCAATTTTCATTTGGATTTCTCAAACTCCATCCTGTAGATCACCAGTCTATTTTACTTTCTTCTTTCTCAGCAGGTAAAAGCCATTGTTAAGGGTGTGTGTGTGTGTGTGTGTGTGTGTGTGCGTGTGCATGTGTGCTCATTCAGTCGTGTCCTACTCTTCGCGATCCCATGGACTGTAGCTGCCAGGTTCCTCTGTCCATGGGATTTTTCAGGCAAGAATACTAGAGTGGGTTGTTATTTCCTCCTCCAGGGGATCTTCCCCACCCACAGATCAAATCCATGTCTCCTGAGCTGGCAGGCGGATTCTTTACCACGGAGCCACCTGGACAAGCATTCCCTGAGTTTTCATTCACTGACTTCACAAACATTAACTGAGCATCTACAGTGTGCCAGGTCTTGGGGACACGAGTCATAGGAATCCCTATCTGTGTGTGGGAGGCTGAGAATAAACCCCGTAAATGTGCCAGATGTCAGGGCGATGAGTACAAGGAAGAAAAGCGGGGCAGGGAAGAGGGCGTGCTGGCAAAGTGGGGCAGGATGAGGGGAGCGATGACACCATTTCAATTAGTAAAGGCCAACTGCTCTTTCCTGCCTGGCTGGGTAGTAGTTCAGTGTTAAAGGTGTTCAGACCAGCATCGCCCAGTAGAACTTCAAGAAGAGCCGTATGTTGGACATAGCGAACAGACTGGTGGTTGCCAAGGGGGGCGTGTTGGGGGAAGGATGGAGTGGGAGGTTGGGGTTAGCAGATGTAAGCTTTTATATATAGAATGAATAAACACTCTCTACATAGCACAGAGAACTCTTCAATATCCTATGGTAAACCGTAATGAAAAAGCACATAGAAAAGAGAATTATATATATGTATGACTGAATCACTTTGGCGTACAACAGAAATTAACACAACATTGTAAATCAATTATACTTCAATAAGAAAAGAAAAGAGGAAAAAAAAGGAAGAACTATGTGTGAAATTTAAAATTTGCCAACAGCTACATTAAAAGCCCAAAGAAACAGATGACATTAATTTTAATAATATACTTTATTCAACCAGGTATATCTGAAGTATTGGGCTTCCCAGGTGGCTCAGTGGTCAAGATTTGCCTGCCAAGCAGAAGACATGGGTTCAATCCTGGGGTCAGGCAGATCCCCTGGCAAAGGAAATGGCAATCCAATCCAGTATTCTTGCCTGGGAAATCCCATGGACAGAGGAGCCTGGTGGGCTATAGTCCATGGGGTCACAAAGAGTTGGACACGACTTAGTGACTAAATAACAACATCTGAAGTATTATGATTTAAATAGGCAATCATTATGAAAGATTACTCATAAGACATTTTATATATTCTTTCCTTTAGACTGTCTTTGAAATCTGGTTAGCATATTCTACACTTAGGGTACATCTCAACTCAGGTGTATGATGGCTACGCACGGCCAGTGCTGAGTGTACCTTGTAGGTCAGGTCCAGAGAAAGAGTCAGTGGGGAAGAGATGTGACGTGAGTTACAGGAATATGTTAGAGGAAAACTCTAGGCAGAAAGACAGCCAGTGCAAAGGTCCTGAGGCAGGACCATGCCTGGTACACTTGAGGAATGTCAAGGAGGCCACACAGCTGAGTGAACCAGGGTGTCAGCGGGAGGAAATGAGGGCAGGGAGGTGATGGGGCAGTGTGCAGGAGTCTGTGGGCCATGGTGAGGACTTGGACTTTTGTTCTGAGTAAAGCAGGAGCCAAGGAAGGTTCTGAGCATTACAGAGACATGATCTGACTTACATACTAAAATAAGATCCCTCTGGGGGTCCAGACCAGAAACTGGGAGGTTGGAAGTGGGCGGAGATGACCACAGTGGTCCAGGTGAGAGATGATGGGTTTAGATCTAGTTGTGCTGGACACAAGGATAACACTGAGATGAACTCAGCCTTGCCCTTAGATGACCACGCAAGTAAGTGGATGACAGAGTCAAGTACAAGTCCTTCTGGCCTCAGGGCTGTCGGAGGCAGGAAGGAGGAGGAAATGAATACAGACAGGAGGGCGGGGGACAGTGTGATTGTGGAGCCCAAGTCTGAAAATGCAGCAAAGCACAAGATCTTAACAAAACCTTAGACCTGGAGTTAAACCCTGACCCTGCTCCTCTCATTACCTAGCCTTTGTGTTAACTTCTCTGAGCCTCTGAAATGCAGCGAATCTGACTTCCCTCCTGCCCAGTGCTATCCTAGTGGGCACCCAAGATGGACTATCTCCTGTGCCCCTCCCTGGAAGGATGACAGGGAATTAGGAGCAGAATGGGAGGAGGGAGAGGCTTCTCAGACAGAGAATGCCCTATAGAGGCAGAAAACTTCCCTCAGGAAACATGATGGGAGGGGGGTGGGAAATCGGGGTGGGCTGGACCACTGGAGGCTGTGAACTGGAGGCGGAAGAGGTGGGTCCTGCTGTGTGGACAGTGGGAGTCATGTGAGGTTTCGGAGCAGGGAAGGGATGTGATTAGGGCTGGCGTCAGGAAGACAAGCCTGACAGCTGAAAGGACAGATTGGTGGTGATGGAGGCAGGAGTTAGGAGGCAGCCGCAAGAGCAGACCAGCGTAATGAGGACTAGAACTAGGACAAAGGCAGTGGGAGTACAAAGGAGGCCCCAGTTTATATATAGCTGCCACAGATCACTGTGCACCAGGAAACTTGCCTGGGCTCACCAAGTGCTCCCTGCGTCCAAGCCATCATTAGGAGGAGTCCCATTTTACAGACGAGGAAACGGAAGCCCAGAGAAGTTACAAAGGCACAGAGGTCCATGCTGCCAAGAGAGAATGTGAACCCAGGACCCCAGGACTCCAGAACCCCAGTTTTCCACCTCACATGGCTTGTTGGATGGGGCAGGGGCAGTGGTGGGAAAGAAAAGGAAGGGAAGAATGGCTTTCTGGTTATAAATGGACCACCAAGTGATGATCATTCAATTATTCACAAGGCTTTGTGGAGTACCTGCTATGCACCAGCCACTCAGGGAGGAGGACCTCAGGATGCCACCATGAGCAGAGTGACAATGGATCACTTTGGGACAATGGGATGACACATGGCGTGTCGTGCTGCGGAAAACAGTATGGCGGCCACCAGTGCTCCCAATGGAAGGATGGAGTGTGTGGTGGCAAAGAGGAATTAAGACCGGGCCACCTGAAGGATGGAATTATCAACTGAGACGGGGAAGATGCAGGAAGGGGGAGGTTTGAAGGAAGATCAAAAGCTGGGTTGTGACATTGGGACTGACATATACACACTACTCGGTATAAAATAGATAACTATTGAGAAAGTCCTGTATAGCACAGAGAACTCTACTCAAGAGTTCCATGGTGACAAAGTGGGGAGATATATATAGAGAGAGCTGATTCACTTTGCTGTACAGCAGAAATTAACACAACATTGTACAGAAACTAAATTCCAATAAAAAGTGGGGAAAGAGCTGGATGGTGGACACACTGAGTTTGGGAAGCCAGATGTCTGTAATTCCCTCATTAAAATCTTCCAGTGGCTACCATCAGGCTTAGAATAAACCCAGGTTATACCATGACCACAAGACCTTGCCTGACTTGATTTCCCCTGACCACCATTTCTGTACTCCAGCCACTTTGGCTTTCTGTTCTTCCAACAGGAAAATCTCCTTTCTACCATGCAGTCATATGACGGCCATCTCTTTTCCTGCTAACACTTGCCTTCAACTCTCTCCCTCTTTGTCTAGTTGGCCCTCTGCAAATCTTTCAGGCTGCAGTTCAAATTTTTCTTCTCAAAGAGGATTTTCATGTCCCCTTCTAGATAATGAGAACTCTCTGGGATTATATTGCTTATTAAATTGCATTTATTACTTTGGGCTTCCCAGGTAAAGGATCCACCTGCCAAGCAGGAGATGCAGTTTTGATCCCTGGGTCGGGAAGATCCCCTGGAGAGGGAAACAGCAACCCACTCCAGTATTCTTGCCCGGGAAATCCCATGAACAGAGGAGCCTGATGGGCTATAGTCCACGGGGTCGCAAAAGAATTGGACACGACTTAGCACCTAAACAACAACATATAAATGTTTGCTATCATCATCATTTAAATTTTTATTACTTGCCCCTAAGTCATACCAGAATTGACTGATGAAGGAACCAGCATTCATTAAGTTTATTCTCTTTGCCAGGTTATATGCTTGTGGCTTTAAATACTGAGGTCTCATTTTATGCCTCAGTATCTTTACCAGGTGGGTGTTCTGCTGCTGCTGCTGCTAAGTCGCTTCAGTCGTGTCCAACTCTGTGTGACCCGATAGACAGCAGCCCACCAGCCTCCCCTGTCCCTGGGATTCTCCAGGCAAGAACGGTGCAGTGGGTTGCCATTTCCTTCTCCAATGCATGAAAGTGAAAAGTGAAAGTGAAGTCACTCAGTCGTGTCTGACTCTTCACGACCCCATGGATTGCAGCCTACCAGGCTCCTCCGCCCATGGGATTTTCCAGCCAAGAGTACTGGAGTGGGGTGCCATCACCTTCTCGGAGGTGAGTGTTCTACACTTAGTTAATTGACAGGGGAACTGAGACTCTGAGGGGTTAAGTACTTGCCCACAATCACACAGCTAACATGTGGTACCTGTAACCCGAGTCTGGCTTGGCTGCCTCCACTGTGCTGCCCCTGGTTAATTCCCCCACCCCACTTACCCTCTCCCAGGATCTTAGCCAAGTTTATGTCTCTGTCAACCCAAGTATAGGAAGGATCTAGATTTTTCTCTAGCTCCCTGGAAGTCATAATGTCAATAAATATTTGCAGAGGAGCAACTACTTTGTGCCAGGTGGGTGAGGAGGGGAACATGTGCAAAGGCCTTGGGGCTGGAGAGAATGTACGGAGAAGAGCGGGGTTACCAGATGAGGGGCAGGGGCAGAGGACAGGAGAATATGAGAAGAAGATATTAGCGTGGCTAGAAAACAGGGGAGAGGATGGAGGCCTCATTGACCTCACCCACCCGACCTTATTCAGAGGAAGCACCTGCCCACACTATGCACAAGGGCCAAGACATAGAAGCAACCTTATTAAATGTCCATTGGCAGATGTATGGATAAAGGAGATGTGGTCCCTATGTACCGTGGATTATTACTCAGTCATAAAAAAGAATGAAACGATTCCATTTACGGAAACACCGACGAACCTAGAGATTGTCATACTAAGTGAATTAAGCTGGAAAGACAAATATCATGTATTGCTTATATGTGGAATCTAAAAAAATGATGCAAATGAACTTATTTACAAAACAAAAATTGACCCACCAACATAGAAAACAAACATGGTTACCAAAGGGGTCGGGGGGGAGGGATACATTAGGAATTTGAGATTAACATATACACACTACCATACATAGAACAGATAACCAACAAGGGCCTCCTGTACAGCACAAAGGACTACACTCAGTGTTTTATGTGTGTGTGTTAGTGTCAGTCGCTCAGTCGTGCCTGATTCTTTGCGACCCCATGAACTGCAGCCCACCAGGCCCTGATGTCCATGAGATTTTCCAGGCCAAGGATACTGGAGTGGATTGCCATTAACCTCTAAATAAAAAGAATCTGAAAAAGAATATACACACATACATATATATGTATGACTGAATCACCTTGCTGTATACTTGAAACACAACATCATGAATCAATTATACTTTTATAATATTTTTAAAATCTTGACATACAGAACAAACATATGGATATCAAAGAAGGAAGTGAGGGTGGAATGGATTGGGAAATTGGGATTGACATGTATACACTGCTGCTGCTGCTGCTAAGTCGCTTCAGTCGTGTCCGACTCTGTGCGACCCCATAGATGGCAGCCCACCAGGCTCCCCTGTCCCTGGGATTCTCCAGGTAAGAACACTGGAGCGGGTTGCCATTTCCTTCTCCACATGTATACACTACTATGTATAAAATAGATAACTAATGTGAGTGTGTGCTAAGTCACTTCAGTTGTGTCTGACTTTGCAACCCTATGGACTGTGGCCCACCAGGCTCCTCTGTCCATGGGATTCTCCAGGCAAGAATACTGGGGTGGGTTGCCATGCCCTTCTCCAGGGGATTTTCCTGACCCAGGATTGAACCCACCTCTCTTAGGTCTCCCGCATTGGCAGGCGAGTTCTTTACTGCTAGAGCCACCTGGGAAGCCTAACTAATGAGAACCTACTGTATAGCACAGAACTCTACTCAGTGCTATGTGGTGACCTAAATGAAAAGGAAATCCAGGGAAGACGGGAGATATGTATATGTATAGCTGATTCAAGGCTGTGGTTTTTCCAGTGGTCATGTATGGATGTGAGAGTTGGACTATAAAGAAGGCTGAGCGCAGAATTGATGCTTTTGAACTGTGGTGTTGGAGAAGACTTGAGAGTCCCTTGGACTGCAAGGAGATCCAGCCAGTTCATCCTAAAGGAGATCAGTCCTGGGTGTTCATTGGAAGGACTGATGTTGAACCTGAAACTCCAATATTTTGGCCGCCTGATGCGAAGAGCTGACTCATTTGAAAAGACCCTGATGCTGGGAAAGATTGAGGGCAGGAGGAGAAGGGGACTACAGAGGATGAGATGGTTAGATGGCATCACTGACTCAATGGACATGGGTTTGGGTGGACTCCGGGAGTTGGTGATGGACAGGGAGGCCTGGCGTGCTGTGGTTCATGGGGTCACAAAGAGTCAGACACGACTGAGCGACTGAACTGAACTGAATAGCTGATTCACTCTGTTGGACAGCAGAAAATGACATTGCAAAGCAACTATACTCCAGTAAAAAAGAAAAACCCATGCAGATAAAAGAAAATATTAAAATAAACAGACTTCCTTTATGCAAAATAAAGAAGCATCTGCCCTGCAGATCCATTCCAATCCTTCTGAGATAAGTATTCGGAGCATAACTGCTTCCCCTGCGTCTATATTCTTGCTACTGGTAGATTTTGCAAATCTTCTTCAAGTTTATTCTTATATCACCTGGCTTTTAGCTTCTCTTGGAAAAACTATTCCTAAAATTCCTTTTCTAAACCTTCAAATGCAGAGTCAAGATTTGGTCTGTGCAATGCACCTTTCTCGTTCACTTGTTCATTCATTCATCCCTTTCATCCCCACATTTTACTTTCATTCCCCACCCCCCCAGAGAAAACTGATATGTTTAATCTGGTCTAATTGGAGTGCATTCTTGTAAAACATGCGCTTTATTTTGAACGCATGTATTTTAAGTTTACATCAATGGCAACTGTCAGGACTATTCTCTTGTTTTCTCTTTTCACCCAGAACAGCAGACGTGCAGTTTGGGGTTCTCGCTGGGCCTGGGAGCTGCCGAAGTGCACCCGTCACATCCCACCTGCCCGTCCCCCAGGCACAGCCACCAGGTGGTCTTCAGCTCATCCTCCACAGATGGTGCTGGAGCGAAAAACCTCATACCCACTCCTTATAAAACCAATAAAAGTCTCACGGAGATTTATGTACCTGAGAGCATAACTGCCCCTGGGTCTGGACTTAACTGGACCAACCACCGCTGATCATCCTCTGCAGTGGCCGCTCAGGCCACGCCCCCATGAGGGGGAGGAGCTTCCTCTGTCACCACAACAGGCTGACCCTTCCCTTAACCACCTTTCTAATTTTTTCCACTCAAAGAGCCATACAGAGACACTCACTGTTTTAATTTTCATCTTTCTGATTACAAGTGGTTTTGAATTCCATGTCATCTACTGATTAGCTTTTCAGACTTTTATTCCCTAAACTGATCACATTTTTTGCCTGCTTTCCTCTTGGCGTTGCTGTGCTATTTTTGTTTTTCGTTATTATTATTATTTGTATTTTTATTGAAGTTGCGTTGATTCACAATGTTGTCTTAATTTCTGCTGTAGACCAAAGTGATTCAGTTAAACATAAATATATACATTCTTTTTTGTATTCTTTTCCATTTTGGTTTTTTTACAGGATATTAAATATAGTTCCCTGTGCTATACAGTAGGACCTTGTCCTTTACCCACTCTATGTATAATAGTTTGCATCTTCTGGTCCCAAACTCCCAATCCAACCCTCCCCTGACTCCTCCTTAGCAGGCTTAGCAGGGCTGCTGTGTTATTGTGGTTGAAAATTCCCCCCATGGGCTTCCCAGGTGGCTCAGAGGTAAAGAATCTGCCTGCCAATGCAGGAGACTGGGTTGGATTCCTGGGTTGGGAAGATCCCCTGGAAAACAAATGGCAACCCACTCCAGTACTCTTGCCTGGGAAATCCCATGAACAGAGAAGCCTGATGGGCTAGAGTCCGTGGGGTCACAAAAGAGTCAGTCGTAACTTAGCGACTAAACAACATTTCCCTCCTATAGTGTTGATTGACACTGGCCAGTATGGTAGCCACTGGCTGCATGTGGCTATTGAGCTCTTGAAATGTGGCCATTATGACTAAGGAACTGAGTTTTAAATTGTATTTACTTTCAATTCATTTCCATTAAAAATAGTCACATGTCATAGAGAACAGATTTGTGACTGCCTCGTGAAAAAGTTGGCTTAAAGCTCAACATTCAGAAAACGAAGATCATGGCATCCGGTCCCATCACTTCATGGCAAATAGATGGGGAAACAGGGGAAACAGTGTCAGACTTTTTTTGGGCTCCAAAATCACTGTAGATGGTGACTGCAGCCATGAAATTAAAAGACGCTTACTCCTTGGAAGGAAAGTTATGACTAACCTAGATAGCATATACAAAAGCAGAGACATTACTTTGCCAACAAAGGTCTGTTTAGTCAAGGCTATGGTTTTTCCTGTGGTCATGTATGGATGTGAGAGTTGGACTGTGAAGAAGGCTGAGCGCCGAAGAATTGACGCTTTTGAACTGTGGTGTTGGAGAAGACTCTTGATAGTCCCTTGGACTGCAAGGAGATCCAACCAGTCCATTCTGAAGGACATCAGCCCTGGGATTTCTTTGGAAGGAATGATGCTAAAGCTGAAACTCCAGGACTTTGGCCACCTCATGCGAAGAGTTGACTCATTGGAAAAGACTCTGATGCTGGGAGGGATTGGGGGCAGGAGGAGAAGGGGACGACAGAGGATGAGATGGCTGGATGGCATCACTGACTTGATGGATGTGAGTGTGAGTGAACTCCAGGAGTTGGTGATGGACAGGGAGGCCTGGCATGCTGGGATTCATGGGGTTGCAAAGATTCGGACACGACTGAGTGACTGAACTGACTGACTGACTGAGGGCGAGTGGGGATAGGGAGGGATGGATAAGAAGTTTGGGACTAGCAAGTGCAAGCTATTGCATATAGAATGAATAAATGAGGTCCTGCTGTATAGCAAAGGGAACTATATTCACTATCCTGTAATAAACCATAATGGAAAAGAAAAAAATGTTTTAAGTAGTTGCATGTGCCTAGGGACTATCATACCAGACAGCTGTTAGCTATTAATTGCTGATCAGTTTTTTCCTATCATCGTATGCACTATTTACAAACACTACTTTAGTTCTTAACACATGTCAGGTTTTTTTTTTTTTCCCTTGAGGGAGTAAGAGACTCAATTTTATTTTATTATTAAATTCATAAAACAAGCATTACATTTTATCAGATGTTTTCGGGGCAAAGCAGTATAAAATATATCACTGAGATAACCTTTATTCTGTAATCAATTACATGGACTGTTTTCTTAAGTCTTAACTGAACTTATTACAATACTGCTTCTGTTTTATGGCCACAAGGGATGTGGGATCTTAGTTCCCTGACTAGGGATAAAACCCACACCCCCTGCATTGGAAGACTAAATCTCAGCCACTGGACCATCAGGGAAGTCCCTATTCTGTAATTATTTAAAAGTCTACAAAAATACTTTATTTAAATATGGCTCTGACAGAATCATCTTAAAACAACCTAATTTTAAAAAACTGAGCATACACATTTAGGGTCAAAATAATGTTAATTACAATTTATTTGAAACAACCCAATCAAAAAGTGGGCAGGACCTAAACAGACATTTCTCCAAAGAAGAGACATAGATGGCTAGTAAACAGATGAAAAGATGCTCAATATCGCTCATTATTAGAGAAAAGCAAATCAAAACTACAATGAGGGATCATCTCACACGGGTCAGAATGGCCATCATCAAAAATTCTACAAACAATAAATGCTGGAGAGGGTGTGGAGAAAAGGGAACCCTCTTACATTGTTGATGGGAATGCAAACTGATACAACCACTATGGAGAACAGTGTGGAGATTCTTTCTAGGAATAAAACTACCATATGACCCAGCAATCCCACTACTGGGCATATACCCTGAGGAAATCAGAACTGAAAAAGACACATGTATCCCAGTGTTCACTGTAGCAGTATTCACAACAACTAGGACATGGAAGCAACCTAGATGTCCATTGGCAGATGAACAGATAAGGAAGTTGTGGTGCATATATACAATGGAATATTACTCAGCTATAAAAAGGAACACATTTGAATCAGTTCTAATGAGGTGGATGAACCTAGAGCCTATTATACAAAGTGAAGTAGGTCAGACAGAGAAAGACAAACACCATATATTAATGCATATACACAGAACTAGAAAGATGGTACTGATGACCCTACGTGCAGGGAAGCAAGGGAGACACAGACACAAAGAACAGACTTTTGGACACAGTTGGGCTGATTTGAGAGAGGAGCACTGAAACATATACATCACCATATGTAAAGCAGATCGCCAGTGGGAGTTTGATGTGTGTGATTCAGGGAGCCCAAAGCCAGTGCTGTTGACAACCTGGAGGGATGGGGTGGGGAGGGAGGTGGGTTCAGCAGGGAGGGGACACATGTCTGCCTATGGCCAATTCATGCTGATGTATGCTAAAAACCATCACAATATTGTAAAGTGTCAGTCACTCAGTTGTGTCTGACTCTTTGTGACCCCAAGGACTAGCTCGCCAGGCTCATCTGTTCATGGAATTCTCCAGGCAGAAATACTGGAGTGGTTAGCCATTCTCTTCTCCAGGGGATCTTTCCAACTCAGGGATTGAACCTGGGTCTCCTGAATCGCAGGCAGATATTTTACTATCTGATTTATTTATTTATTTACTTTCCCACCAGGGAAGCCACCGTAAAGGAACTATCCTTCAATTAAAATAAATTAATTAATTAGTTAAAAATGTGTTTGATAAACAACAAGGATTTACTGTATAGGACAGGGAACTATACTCAAGATCTTGTAATAAACTGTAGTAGAAACTAACTGAAAAAAAGAATATAGATATATACCATATCAGTTCAGTTCAGTCACTCAGTCGTGTCCGACTCTTTGTAACCAAATCACTATGTTGTACACCCCAAACCAACACAGCACTATAAATGAACTCCACCCCAACAAAAAATGTTTGCATTTATTTGTGACCTAAAGTAACATGTACACTGTCACTTAATCTTAAATGTTTAAGAATCCAAGAAAGAAGAAAACAGCACTGTCATTTCTCATTAATTCACTTAGCATTTAAGAACCTAGCAACATGGTTTACACCATGAGTCAAGAAATCCTTTTGGCAATAAATTAAATTATTACAAAAAGACAGCATACGGTTACTATATTTCAACTACACTTGAGTTCAGGTGTTATTTTAAATGATTGTAAGGGACTTCCCTGGTGATCCAGTGGTTAAGAATCTGCCTTCCAATGCGGGGGACACAGATTGGATCCCTGGCCAGGGAACTAAGATCTCACATGTTGTGGGGCAACTAAGCCCGTGCTCCACAAGACAAGCCCCTGCACCACAATGGAGACCCAGTACAGCCAAAATAAAAATAAAATAAAATTTACATAAAGAAATATGATTATAAACATTAATTTATTTCCGACTCCTAACACCCTGTTAGTTGATGCTATTCTTCCCGTTTTATTGATGAGAAAACTGAGGCACAGAGAGGTGAAGTAACTCGCTCAAGGATTCGCAGGACATGGTACAGCCAGGATCCGGATCTGGGAACCAAACCGCCCCCATCTCAGTTTTCATATAATCAAGTTTTTGTTCGTGGTGGTGGTGGTGGTTTGTTTTTGCCTTAGAGTTTTGGTTTTTAAATTTAAGAAGTCCTTCCCCCTCTCCTGGGGTTGCACAGATATCCTCCTGCCTTTTCTCCCTTCATGTGAAGTTCTTACCACTCATCCAAGGTCCTCTCAAGGGCCTTGACCTTTGCATGGAACAGTTCTTTCTCTTATTTGTCTTCTAAAGTAGAAGACGGCACAAAAGGACACGTTGCTATTTTGGGTGATTCCTGAAGCTGTATTAAAGTGCAGTGTTTTCTTAAATAAAAAGGAGAAGGTGCAGGTGGAAAAAAATCCCAGAAGGTGTGAGGTAAGTGATTTCTAGAAAAGACAAGACCCCTGAGAGGGCCGCATCTGTGGGGAACAAGAGAGGGATGGCCATTGAGTGAAGGTCGGCTTGAGGGGCATTACTGCATTACCTTGCTGATTGCAAGGCTGAAGGAAGCAATGGAAGGGAAATCTGTCCTTGAGAGACTGGGATGAGAAGACGTGGGAAGCTAGTGTGGTGACCACCTGAGGGGGGTGGAGACAGAGTATTCTTCTAAGTAGAGGAGATTTGTCCAAGTTTGCAAGAGAAGGGCATTGTGTCCCTGGAGAAGGAGAGCCTGAAGGTCCGAACGAGACATCTGATGGAGCAAAGCTCTTGAGAAAATGGATAACCACGTTTTCAATTGAATTCCCAGACATTCAGTGGGCACCTCCCACGGGAGAGGCACTCAAGGAGCAAAACAAAAACAAAAGCTAAGCTCTCGCCAGCAGCTTGTGGGAATTGCAACTGGTTCCACCACTTGGGAAAATTGTTAGGTGGTTTCTGCCCAAAGCTAAACAGATTCTGCCCCATGACCCAGAAATTCCACCCAGGAATACCTCCCAGAGAAATGGGAGCTGTGGTCACCAAATGACAAGCAGGAATGTCAACAGCACTTTTCTCTGTCACAGCCTCAAAGTGGAAAGTATCCAAACGCCCTTCACCAGTGCAGTAGACAAACATAGCCATGAGGATGAATGACTTACAACCTTACAACCACAAGTCACAACATGGATGGATCTCACACACACAAACAAGGTCAAGAGAAAGAAACCAATAAGAGCAAGATGCATCACCCTATGTATTTACAACACAAGAATAAGCAAGACTAGGGAATTCCCTGGTGGTCCAGTAGTTAGGATGCTGTGCTTCCACTGCAGGGAGCACGGGTTTTATCCCTGGTCAGAGAGCTAAGATCAAGAGCAAGCCATGTGGCACAGCTAAACCCCAAACGCCCAAGACAACCAACCAACCAACCAAACAAAAAGAATAAGACTAATCTATTCTGTTCCATGTCAGGAAGGGGTTTCTGGCGATTGGAGGTGAACAAGAGCGTTTCTAAAACCACTTGATGGGTGAATTCTGTCTCCTGTTGAGACCTTGACTGATAAATGGTGGGAATGGCTGACCTGAGAAGCCTGGAGTTTCTTTTTTTTTAAATTTTATTTTATTTTTAAACTTTACAATGTTGTATTGGTTTTGCCAAATATCGAAATGAATCCGCCACAGGTATACCCGAGTTCCCCATCCTGAACCCTCCTCCCTCCTCCCTCCCCTACCCTCCCTCTGGGTCGTCCCAGTGCACCAGCCCCAAGCATCCAGTACCGTGCATCGAACCTGGACTGGCGACTCGTTTCATACATGATATTATACATGTTTCAATGCCATTCTCCCAAATCTCCCCACCCTCTCCCTCTCCCACAGAGTCCATAAGACTGATCTATACATCAGTGTCTCTTTTGCTGTCTCGTACACAGGGTTATTGTTACCATCTTTCTAAATGCCATATATATGCGTTAGTATACTGTATTGGTGTTTTTCTTTCTGGCTTACTTCACTCTGTATAATAGGTTCCAGTTTCATCCATCTCATTAGAACTGATTCAAATGTATTCTTTTTAATGGCTGAGTAATACTCCATTGTGTATATGTACCACAGCTTTCTTATCCATTCATCTGCTGATGGGCATCTAGGTTGCTTCCATGTCCTGGCTATTATAAACAGTGCTGCGATGAAGATTGGGGTACACGTGTCTCTTCCCCTTCTGGTTTCCTCAGTGTGTATGCCCAGCAGTGGGATTGCTGGATCATATTGGAAATAAAAGCAAAAATAAACAAATGGGACCTAATTAAACTTAAAAGCTTCTGCACAACAAGGGAAACTATTAGCAAGGTGAAAAGGCAGCCTTCAGAATGGGAGAAAATAATAGCAAATGAAGCAACGGACAAACAACTAATCTCAAAAATATACAAGCAACTCCAAAGCTCAACTCCAGAAAGCCCGGCGTTTCTAAGACCAAGTCTCTGGAGAAACAGGATCCAAGTCTACGTTCCTTTACCCCAGTGGGCAGAAATACTCAGCTGCCTTTTCCAAATAAGACTTCAGATTGGGGGAAAGACATTCTGCAAGGTTTCTGCCTCACCATGTTTAAGGCCAAGAACAATCCCTTACAGGAAGTCCAAGAAACAGAGGAGATTATTTGTATAAATTTTGCATTAGAATACAAAGGTAAATACTTTTAGTGAAAATTTGCAACTTTTTAATGTTTTGACATAGTTTTCTGTTTGTCTTTATCTCAGGCACCAAGATTATAAAATATCTAAGTAATATATTTTTGTTGTTCTTTTAGGGCTCAGGGGTTAATTCACCCTGAGTACATGACTAAAATAATAAAATTACTAGTTCAGGGAATTCAACTTGGTGTTCTGTGATGACTGGGAGGGCTAGGATGGGGGGTGCGTGGGAGGGAGGCTCACGAGGGAGGGGATATAGATACCCTTGTAGCTGATTCATGTTGTTGTAGAGCAGAAATTAACACAATATTGTAAAGCAATTACACTACAATTAAATCAAAATAAATTGAAAAAATGTAAAAAAATAAAAAGATTACTGAAAAAAGAAACAGAGGAAGTTGGGTAGAAAAAGATAAGGGTGTTTCTTAAAGCTGTCCTAAGTAGGACTTGTAAAGAGGTGACATGAATGGAGACGTGGAGCTTGATTGTTGCGAAGACCCAAAGCAGACTGCTTTTTATTTATTTTTTCTTCCCGAGCACTTGGATTACATTTCCTGTCTGCAGATACGGGTGGCCAGGTGGAAGGTGAGCAGAAGTGATGTGGCCTGGCCCAGAAATGTTTCCCAGGTTCCTTCCTCCATATTCTTTTCCCTTCTCTGGCTTCATGCCAAGGAGCCTGCCAAACCTTAGAAGCCTTGGGTTGAAGACAAGGAGCCACAATACAGAAGGAGTCTGGGCTTTTGCCTCTGTACTTGGAACAGAGATGCCCATACCTCAAGACTATTCACTTTGGATACTGTCTGTGCAAGAACTAAACTTTGATTGTGTTTGAGCCCTTACACTTTGGGGGTTTTTTGTTACAGCAATAAAGAGTATCTGGGCTTCTCTGATAGCTCAGTTGGTAAAGAATCCGCCTGCAATGCAAGAGACCCCAGTTCAATTCCTGGGTTGGGAAGTTCCCCTGGAGTAGGGATAGGCTACCCACTCCAGTATTCTTGGGCTTCCCTGGTGGCTCAGACGGTAAAGAATCTGCCTGCAATATAGGAGACCTGGATTCGATCCCTGGGTTGGGAAGATCCCCTGGAGGAGGAAATGGGAACCCACTCCACAATATAGAAGGAGTCTGGGCTTTTGCCTCTGTACTTGGAGTACAGCTACCACCTGTCAGGACTATTCACTTTGAATTTTGTGTGTGCAAGAACAAAACTGTCCTTGTGTTTGAGCCCTTATACTTTGTTTTTTTTGTTGTTGTTGTTGTTACAGCAATAAGGAGTATCTAAGACACCTCCTAGTATATATTTTTTTAGCTGTGCCAGGTGGCTTGTGGGATCTTAGTTCCCCAATCAGGGATCAAACCCAGGCCTATGGGAGTGAAAACGTGGAGTGGTAACCACTGTACCACCAGGAAATTTCCATACACTTCCTAGTATCCTAATACGCAGTGACTGATACACTTGTGCATCTCAAATGTCAGCTGCTAGGACTTCCCTGGCAGCCCAGTGGTTAAGACTTGGAGCTTCCACAGCAGGGGACATGGGTTCGATTCCTGGTCTGAGAAACTAAGATCCCACACGCCTCACGGCAAAAAAAAAAAAAAAAGGTGCATGAAGTTATGCAGACTATCATCTGTCTCTTGTTCACTGATGGACCCCTAGTGCTCAATGCCTAAAACTCAGTGCCCACTGCTCAATGCCCAGTATACGCTGGGCCTCCATAAGTATCTACTGAATGTGCCATAAGCTTCAGTGTTTTCTTCCAGCTGAGTGAAAGGCAGAAAGGTGTAGCAGATGTGAGTTCTGGCTCTCAGATGGGAAGGGGCTGGGTTTATGTCCTGCCCCATTATTTACTAATCTGTCCACACTGGGCAAATTTCCAAGCCTCAGTTTCCTCACGGGGACGGGGGCATGGAGAATTACATAAGAGCTTTTTGTGGACAGTGGGAGGATTAAATGTGACCATTCATGAAAAGTGCTGAGCACACTGCCTAATGCATAGTAAGCCCTCAGGAAGTAGCGGTCACGAGGATCTGAACTCTCATTCTCCGGGCAAACCAAAAGCTCAGACACTGCCCTGGCAATTGACTCTGACAAATTTCAGGCCCCAAGGTATCGGGAGTGAGGGGAGGGGAGAATCAGGGCTTGAGCTGGGATTAGAGCCAAAGACCAACTCAGGAAATGCTGTTACATTCCCATGATCCTTTTGACGTCCCAAGAGGGCTCCACACGCCGTTTCTCAGTTCTGACCTCAGACTAACTCTGCAGGAATTAGCCATGCTGCTTTGGGGCTCAGACCTGCTGTCTGTGAATCAGGAAGGTCCAGTGGGGACCCAGAATTTGGAGAGCCTAGTGGAGTTCTCATGACTAAGAGACAGAACGAGCTATAGTTTAATTAAGGGCATCCCACATTTTTTTGGTTGGAGGCGGGGATTCTTATTAATATATCCAGCCTGGAGGTATGGGTGATTGGACACATGCCTTAGACCTGATCGGGTTTTTCTCCTTCATTAATTAAAATGTGATTCACAGCTGAGTCACTGAAGAAAGAAAACGGTCAATGAACAATTCTGACTTCCTCCCTCCTTCCTTGCTCAGAGAGATGAGTCAGCAGAAGTCTGGATCCAAAAATGAGAAAGGAAAAAAAAAAAAGCAGAAAAGATGCAGGGCTTGGAGAGCAAGCAGCAAAAAACCAAACCTGAGTCATTTTATTCTTTGTCTTAGAAGAATGTCCCCGAATTCCCATCTCAAGACCCATCAACCAAACCCTCTAGTGATTGTGCCTCTGTTTCTCATTTTTACACAGACCCACAGGCACCCCAAGTTCTACACAAGCCCTGACAATCTCCTTTCTTGTTTTCTCCAGGCAATGGGAAGCTCCTCACCATGCCAAGACAGAAAACAGCCCAGAGCAGAGCAGAGATGGGCCGGGAGAGAAGCCACAAGAGATCTCTTTTGTGTCCTTCAGCTCCTTCAGGTCAAAGGAACTAGTGTTGGCTTAGGTGTCGTCCAAGCCCAGCAAAGTATCCAGGCTGCAAAGCACATGAAGCGCTTGAGTGCTTTCCAGAAATGAGCTAATAAATCCCCAAGGATGGGTCACTGACAATGAACATGGCTATCCTAATAGAAATGTGTGGAATTTCGAGAAAACTGGCGAAATGGCAGAGTGAGAGGCCCTTAGTAACAGTGATGATGATGAAATGATGATGAAGAAGATGAGGAGGAGGAGGAGGATAATGGTCTATAACATTTATTTGGCTTCAGGTGGTGCAGTGGTAAAGAATCCACCTGCCAAGCAGGAGATGCCTGTTCGGTCCCTGGGTTGGGAAGATCCCCTGGAATAGGAAATGGCAACCTACTCCAGTATTCTGGCCTGGAAAATCCCATGGACAGAGGAGCTTGGCAGGCTACAGTCCATGGGGTCACAAAGAGTCAGACACGACTGAGTGACTGAGCGTGGCACAAAATTCATCGAACACTTGCAGGGAGCCAGGAGCTGTTCTAAGTACATGGATTTTTTTTCAATGAATTACCTACACAATTCTAGGAAGTAGGACTATTATTATCTCCACTGAAGAGATGAAAGAAACAAATGAGGCTCAGACACGTTCAGGAATCTGCTCCTAGTCACACAGCACACAAGAGGCAGGGTGAGTTTGAACCTAGATGGTGTTCTGGTAACACAGTCTCCTCCTCCTCACAGTTATAATGATGTTCTATATATTTTACAACACCCTGAAGTTGGCTGCTATGGGCCTCACTTCACAGATGAGGATACTGAGGCACAGAGAGGCTGGCTGACTTGCCCAGGGTCACACAGCCATCAGGTGACAGAGTCTAGATTAACCCATGTTGCCTTTCTGTTTCAATGCCCACATCAGCACCACTGGCTGGATGTTCTAGCCTCAAGCCAGGCTTACACGTCCCACATTAGTGGGACAGCTACAGTTCAGGATTTGAGCAGGACAAGAAGCTGGTGCACTTGATACCCACTCCCTGACCTCAGAGTGGAGTTGCTCAGCTTCACTAGAAGCTCCCGTGTCTAGTCTGCTCTTAGATACTGTGCTGGATGGAAGGGAGGGCAAGCATCCTCATACCGAGGCGGGGGGAATCCTTCACGTCCACTTGTATCCTGGCCACGCACTCCAGACAGAGTGATCTTTCTAAATAAAAATCTGATCATATCCACCCCTTTGTCTAAATTTTTACATGGCTCCCTCGTACCTTCAGGATAAATGTCCAAATCCTCAAAACATGGCCTGACCTTCTGCAGATTCCACTTTTTCCACTTTCCTCTCCCAGTACAAAAGCACAAGTGTGCACACACAGACACACACACACACACACCTACGTGCTCACAGACAACGTGCACACATAGTCACACACTAACGCCTGTGTGTGAGCTTTTCTGTGCACACATGTATGCACACGAACATATGCATGCACAGAGCTCCTGTTACACTCTTTTTCCTTTCTGCATAAATCCTGCATCCAGACTGTCTGGTTTGAATCCCAGCTCTGCCACTTGGGCACATTACTTAACGTACCTCATCTTCCTCATCAGTAAAATATTTTGCTCATCCACGTTTTTCTGGAATCTAGGAGCATCTGGCACATAATATGACTTACTAACTGCTATGGACTGAATGTTTTGTGCTCACACTCAGTCACTAAGTTGTGTCCAACTCTTTGTGACCCCATGGACTGTAGCCCACCAGTCTCCTCTTTCCATGGGATTTCCCATGCAAGAATACTGGAGTGGGTTGCTATTTCCTTCTTCAGGGGATCTTCCTGACCCAGGGATTGAACTGCATGCACTGGCAGGTAGATTCTTTACCAATGAGCCACCTGGGAAGCCCTGGACTGAATATTTGTCCCTTCAAAATTTGTATGTTAAATCCTAATGCCCAATGTGATGGTTTTTGGAAGTGGGGGCCTTTGGGAACTGATTAGGTCATGAAGGTGGGGCCCTCACGAATAGAATTAGTGCCCTTATGAGAGACCTCAGACAGCTCAATTGCCCTGTGTGAGGATATAGTGAAAAGACAGTCATCTATGTACCAGGAAATTGGTTCTCACCAGATACTGAATCTTCCCTCACCTTGATCTTGAATTTCCCAGTCTCTGGAACTATGAGAAATAAATGTTTATTGTTTCTAAGCCACCCAGTCTATGCATTTTGCTATAGCCTGAATGGACTAAGGGAATGGCCATTTTCCGTTAGGTTTTGTGGAATATAATATACATACGTGGTATGTGATTCAGAAAACATACAGCATTTTCTGTGAAAAGTAAGTTTTCTCTGGACACCCATTTCCAAGTCTCTCAGGGTCCCTCTACAGAGGCAAACACAATTATTAGTTTCTTATGGAATCTTCCAGAAATAGTCTGTGCATTTACGAGCAAATGGTACTGCTATATGTACAACGAAACTTGCTCTTCTCACTTGACGATATAACTTGGATATGGAAATTCCTGTTTCCTCATCTGTAAAATGGGAACATGCCAGGAACTACCTTACAAGCTTATTATAGGATTCATGAGTTAATAGTCACTTTACAACAATACTTAGAATGGTGCCTTTTATACGGTAGGTGCTTTGTAAGTGCTAAGCTCCTAACAGTACCCAAACATCTGTTTCTTCCTTTTTTAATGCCTTCATAGAATCTGTGAGATGGATGTACCATAAATTATGTAATAGTTCCCTACTGAGTTATTGGGGGCTTCCTAGGTGGCTCAGTGATAAAGACACCTCCTACCCATGCAGGAGACACAAGAGACGCAGGTTTAATCCCTGAGTTGGGAAGATCCCCTGGAGACACAAATGGCAACCCACTCCAGTATTTCCGCCTGGAGAATCCCACAGACAGAGTAGCCTGCTGGGCTATAGTCAGGGGGTCACAAAGAGTCCGACATACCACCTGAGCACACACACTGAGTTATTGGACACTTGAGTTACTTCTAGCTCTTTGCTATAACAATGCTTAATAAATATGGTTGAACAAGGAAAAGAACCAAAGAGTAAAGAGATATATGAAGAAATGCAATTTGAGTAGGACAGAAAGAACTTGGGTGAGTTTCAGAGATTCAAATAGCTCTTCAAAGATATCTTCCTAGGCAATGAATCCTGGGCTTTTACAAATTGCTTCCAAGTGGTACTAAGGGTGTATGTCCAGCACCATCAGTATGATTAGATAATACCACTGTACAGGGGGTATTATGTCAGTTTCTAGATAAGAGAACTGGTATACCCAGTGAGAGAATCCTTGTAGGTGTGAGCTGAGTTGATTCAGTTTCTCAACTGCTCTTGCCCCAAAGAACGTTGTTGCTGTTGTTTAGTCACTAAGTCATGTCTGACTCTTGTGATCCCATGGACTGTGGCCAACCAGGCTCCTCTGTCCATGGCAAGAATAGAAGAGTGTGTTGCCGCTTCCTTCTCCGGGGGATCTTCCCGACTCAGGGATTAAACCTGCATCTCCTGTACTGGCAGCCAGATTCTTTACCACTGAGCCATGAGGGAAGCCCCTAAAGAATGTAGTTAATGTCTTTCCCATCAGCTCATGACTTTTGAGGATACTGCTGTTTCCTAAAGGGAAGATAGTAGATCATCACAGGGGGACTAACTTGGCCCAGGAGAGGAAGTTACGTGGTGAAGGAACAGCCTCCACCTGGGGTGTCCTTGAGGGACTTGAAGGTCTTGAGACCTGACAAGCCTGGGTTGAGCTGTAGGACGAAGGGTGAAGAAGAGGAGGGAGTGGGGAGGAATGAGGTAGATCGTGAGCTTTATTAAAATGTATTTTTGTAACTCTGAGTTGAAAATAGGCACGCCAACTTCACGCTGACTGTTCCATCTCGATGACATATCCCTGCTAGTGGGGGCCTTTCCATTCAGCACATCTCCGTGGCAACAGACCACTTCTCATTCATGCTATCTCCAGGGTTACCTTGCTTGGCTCATTCATGATTGCTGCCATGGAGACAGGCCCATTGATACAATCTTGATTCTTTGGAACTTTGCTTTCCTGAAAGAGAGCGTTGGCCTTGGGGGAATGGATGGGACCATAGCAGGAAGTAGAGTCGAGAGGGTTCTGGGATGTGTTGGGAGAAGGCTAAAAGACTTAAAATCTAGCAAGATGAAGATGAGGTGGCGGGAGACAGGGGAGAGGTATTGACAGTGCTTTCCGATGCTGACACCTGAAATTGCTGGTCCTACACAGTCTCATGTGTGTCTGTCTGGTGTCTTCTACTGGACCGAAAGTAGAAATACAGTAGGCACTTAGTCGTGCCTTTGTGGGCAGCTATACCCCAACTCCCAGCACAGTGCATGATACAGGGTCAACATCCTACAAATAATTACTGAATATAGTTGAATTTGTTGCTCACAAGCCTGTCCTTGATAAAGCATGAGAAAATAAAAGCATTAGAAAAGAAATTCCACAAGCACCCACCACTACATTTACTCCCCAGCTCCCAGCCCATATAGTGCCTGCCCTTATATTTCTATAGATTGCTTGTATATGCTTCTATCTAAAACAAAACCTTCCACTTGTACAAATGTCACCCCTCTCCTGGAAGCTGAGAGATGTCCATCCTGCCAACTCTCTCCTTTTTCTCCGGCATCATCATGTTCTTCCTCCTCCTGGGTTATTCTCATCATCATAAACTCTGCTGTTAGCTCTCTGACCTTAAAGAAGAAATCTTTCAATTCCAATTTCCCCACCAGCTAACACCTTTTCTTTCCCCCTCCACCCTTCACAGCAAAACTCTTTAAAAGAACTAATAAGGATAAGGTCCTACTGTCTAGCACAAGGAGCTATATTTAATATCTTGTAGTAAACCATATGTGTAAGCAAGTGCTAGTCACTCAGTCATGTCCGACTATCTACGATCCCATGGACTGTAGCCCACCAGGCTCCTCTGTCCATGGAAGTTTCTAGTAAAAATACTGGAGAGGGTAGCCATTCCCTTCCTCACCCAGGGATCGAACCTGGGTCTCCCGCATTGGGAACAGATTCTTTACCATTTGAGCCACAGGGAGGAACTCTGGGCATTAAACCATAATGGAAAAGAATATGAAAAATAATTGTATATGTGTAACTGAATCACTTTGCTGTACACCAGACACTAACACAACATGCTAAATCAACTATATTTCAAAAAAGAGAACTGTTAGTAATCCTTCCAATAGCCTTTTGCTTCAACCTCTCTCCAAGCAACTGAGGCCAGGACCACCAAAGACCTCCATGCTGCTAAATCTAACAGTTAATTCTAATTTTTTTGGATAAAAAATTTTAAAACACATTTTTATTACTTATTTATTTATTCAACTGTGTCAGGTCTTTAGTTGCAGCATACGGGATCTAGTTCCCTGAGCAGGGATTGAACCTGGACCCTACATTGGGAGTGTGGAGTCTTAGCCACTGGACCACCCGGGAAGTCCTCATTTCTCTTTTGAGTAACCCACGGGCATCAGTTGACACCATCCATCATTCCCTCCTACAGTATGAAATGTCTATCCACTCAGCCTCTGGACCCACACTCCCCTCACTGGCTCCATCTCAGTCTCCTTTGCTAGATCCTCTTCACCTTCCCCACGTCTGTAATGATGGACAGCCAACCCCAGGCTCAGTCCTTGGTGCCCTTTTCCATCCCCTCCCTTATCCAGTTTCATGGCTATAAATAACCTGTGCAGGCTGATGACTCCCGCATTTGTACTTCCAGTCCTGTCTTTTCTTCTTAACTTCAGGCTCCACATACTCAGTGGCCAATACAACATCTCTACTTGGGCAGGGAAAACTTAGCAAGTCTGAAGCTGAGCTCCTAACCCACCCCCCAATGCCATCTCCTTCCCATCTGGCTGCTGCTGCTGCTAAGTCGCTTCAGTCGTGTCCGACTCTATGCGACCCCATAGACGGCAGCCCACCAGGCTCCCCCATCCCTGGGATTCTCCAGGCAAGAACACTGGAGTGGGTTGCCATTGCCTTCTTCAATGCATGAAAGTGAAAAGTGAAAGTGAAGTCGCTCAGTCGTGTCCGACTCCTAGCGACCCCATGGACTGCAGCCCACCAAGCTCCTCTGTCCATGGGATTTTCGCATCTTAGTCAATGGTAAATTCATCCTTCTAGCCACCTCCCAAATAATGTCTCTGCTTCCACAAACCCTCTAGCCTATTCTTTTTTAATTGAAATATAGTTGACTTACAATGTTGTACTAGTTTCAGGTGTATAAAAAGTGATTCAGCTGTACATACATATATATCTATTCTTTTTCAGATTCTTTTCCCTTATAAGTGATTACAAAATATTGAGTGTAAGTTCCCCCTTCAGTCACTTCAGGCCTGTCTGACTTTTTGTGACCCTATCACTCCTCTGTCCATGGAATTCTCTAGGCAAGGATACTGGACTGGGTTGTCATGCCCTCCTCCAAGCGATCTTCCCGACCCAAGGACTGAACCCACATCTCTTATGTCTCCTGCATTGGTAGGCAGATCCTTTCCACTAGCGCCACCTGAGAAAGCCATACATACATAAATATATCTATTCTTTTTCAGATAGATATGTATATCAGATAGAAATATAGATATATATTTCTCTTATAAGTTACTACAAAATAGTGAGTATATGTTCTGCCTTCAGTCTATTCTTGATACTTAAGCAGGCAGAATAATCCTTCTATTTCCTCAGTCAGGCTTTCCATGACTATCCTGTTTATTTTTTTGGCCATGCCACACAGCCTGTGGGATCTTAGTTTCCCAACCGGGGATCAAACCCGGGCCCTTGGTAGTGAATGCATGGAGTCCTAACCACTGGCCAATTAGGGAATTCCTGTGACCATCCTTTTAAAAATTGCACCTCGACCCCAGCTTCCCTGGTGGCTCAGTCAGTAAAAAAAATCTGCCTACAATTCAGGAGACCCGGGTTCGATCCCTGGGTCAGGAAGAGTCCCTGGAGAAAGAAATGGCTACCCACTATAGTATTCTTGCCTGGAGAATTCCATGGAAAGAGGAGCCTGGTGGGCTACAGTTCATGGGGTCGCGAAGAGTCAGAGGCGACTAAGTGACTCACTTCCCTGACCCCAGCATTCCCTCTGTTCTCTCCTGGCTCTATTTTTCTCTATAGCACTTATCACAAAAATGGACTGTAGCCCACCAGGCTCCTCTGTTCATGGGATTCTCCAGGCAAGAAAACTAGAGTGGGTTGCCATTTCCTTCTCCAGGGGATCTTCCTGACCCAGGGATCGAACCGGGTCTCCTGAATTGCAGGCAGATTCTTTACCACTGAGCCACCAGGGACCCTTATTTACTATATATTTTATTTATTAAGTTTATTGTCTGTGGTCTGCATCCCCTCTTCTAGACTATTGGCTTCATGGGTTTTGGAAATTAATCCGTATCCTGTTCCTGTCACCTAGAAAATCGCCTTGCACATAGTACATGCTCAATAAATGTTTGCTGACTGACTGAATGAAGAGAACAGCGTGAAGGAAGGCTAGCGAGCTGGACAAGGGCCAGAGAAGGTGGCCACAACAAAGAGTTTGTCTTGTGCCCTAAGGTTAGTGAGTTCAAACTGGGTTCCTCAGACGTGTCTCAGGAGTTAACTCATGGGCAAAGGGGAGGCGGGGTGGGGGCCGCCACGTGGAACTTTCTGGAAAGTCTTTTTCTGGTTCAAAGCTTCATTTTGATGGCTTTATACACTGGGATTCAAATAACATTACAGAAGTCTAGTTAATAGTAATGTACTAATATCTATTTCTTAGTTGCTTTATAATGTTGTGTTGCTTCTTCTGTACAGCAAAGTGAATCGGCTTTACGCACACACATATCTCCTCATTTTTGAATTTCATTCTCATTTAGGTCACTGAAGAGCACCGAGTGGTGTTCCCTGTGCCATACTCAGGTTTTTTAAATGTTTTATTCATTTATTTTTGTCTGTGCTGGGTCTTTGTTGCCGCTCAGGCTTTTCTCTAGTTGCAGTGGGCCGGGGCTACTCTCCAGCTGTGGTGCATGGGCTTCTCGTTGGGTTGGCCTCTCTTGTTACGGAGCACAGGCGCCAAGCGCTTGGACTTCAGTGGCTGTGTCTCCCGGGCTCTAGAGCATAGGCTCAGTAGTTATGGTTCATGAGCCTGGTTACTCTATGGCACGTGGAATCTTCCTGATCAACACGGGGTTGATCAAGGATCAAATCTGTCTCCTGTACTTTCAAGTGCATTCTTTGCCACTGAGCCACCCGGGAAGCCCTATACTTAGTTTTGACTAGAGTACTGTGGTTATATAAGCTGGTAACATGAGGGGAAACTGGGAGAGGGGTATGTGGGAACTCTCTCTATTACCCTTGCCACCTTGTTCTAAGTCTAAAATTATTCTCAAATCAAAAAGTTTATTTCAAGATAAGGCTGATTTGGCAGAAAGGGTTCCATTGCTTTCAAACTGTTTGAAGACAACTGTTTAGATGTTTAAAGTGGGATATGATACAATTTGACTTAAATATTAGATTAAATCTTAGAGGATGATTTAGTTAGAACTTTGGAAAGTGGGTTAGAAGGAGTGGATGCTGGAGGTAAAAGCCCAATGTGATGATGACCATAGGATCAGGTGGTCCAGAGGAAGGATGATAAACCCTGAATTGAGGAAAGACAGGGCATAGAGAAAAATACTGGGCTGGCCAAAAACTTCATTCTTACAGGTAAAACTCAAGTGAACTTTTTAGCCAACCCCACAGAAGCATGGCTCCAAGAAACATTCAGGAGGTGGGCTCAACAGATGTAATGACTGTTGGGATAAAAGGAGGGAGGGATAGAAAGAAGGCAATGATGGCTTCCAGGTTCCTGGTTTGGGTGAGTGGGGCAGCCATGGTGTCATTGAGTAGGAGGGGAGGAGAAAAGGCTTGAGTTTTTGGTGATTTGGGCTTGCTTAGATATTTAGCTGCAGAGCTCCTAGAGAAAACTTGGGGGTGAGGGGCTCAGCACAGACTGGGCTTTTTCCAATGTCCATGCTCTTGTCTGACCAGGCACATGGCTAGATTACATTTCCCGGCACCCTTTGCATCAAAACAGGGTCAGGAGACTAAATCCGGCCAATGGGATGGGAGAGGAAACGACATAAGCCACTCCAGGGCCAGGTTCCTAAAACTTCCTGCAAGATCCTCCACGCTCATTCTCTTCTTCTGTCCAGCATCAAAGTGTAATTGGCCCAGTGGAGGACTTGAGGGTGGCAGAGCCACAGGAAGCATGGACCCTGGGTCCCTGCATGACCGTGTGAAACACAGCCCAGCTGCCCCCTTCTAATTAGGCTGTGGCATGAGCAAGGAATAATCCTTCAAGCCACTGAGATTTGCAAGTGGTTTGTTACAGCAATTAGCCTATCCTCATACACCGTCCTCAGCACATAGGTGAGAGTTCGGTTTAGTTCAATTAACTGAGCACCTACTATGTGTCAGTCATTTTTCTCAGTCTCAGAGATACAGATAGAAATGTGACACCATCCCTTTCCTTTCCAGCAATAGCTAACACGATTATACATATCATTTCATTTACTCTTCCAAAGAACTTTATGAGGAAGCTGTTTGTATTTATTTCCATTCTACAGAGGAGGAAACTGAGAGCCAAAGGGGCTTGAAATGTGCCCAAAGGCACACGGGTAGTAAATGGCATAGCTGGGATTTGGACACAGGAAGTATACGGGTGCTTGTTTTAAAACAACGTTTAATTTTGTATTGGGGTATATCTGGGTTACCACTGTGGTTTGGTTTCAGGTGAACAGTGAAGGGACTCAGGCATATGTATCCATGCATCAGAGTATGGGCTCTTAACTTCTGTTCTGTGTATGTATGTTATCACTTGCTTTGGAAGCATGATGGAGGGAGCAGAGTGTAGCTTGGGGGAGTGCAGATGACTCTGAAATAAAGAAGTGGGAAGAGAGATTTAGGGGGCTGGCTCACTATGAGCAAAGGCTTCGAAGTATGAGAAGGCTTGCATGCACAGAGGTTCCAGTGGAGTTGGGATAACACAAGAAGTGAGCACTGGGAGAGCAGGTGAGGGTGGTTCTACGTGTCATGTTAAGGATTTTGAACAGTTGACAGCAATGCAAGGTTTAAAACCCTGGGGCTGTCAGAGATGGCTTGGGAATCATGTGTGGCATGAGAAGGGTACCCTTTCAGTGGGCAGAAGACACTCATGACCCCATCATGGGGACTGGGAAGGAGTAATTAGAAAAGAAGAAATGCAAGCCAAGAAGCATCAAGTTGAGAGGAGACACTGCCAACATGCCTTAGCATGTACAAGAGAGATGAGCTCTGGGATGCTTGAACAGGACAGCCTGATTACGCACTGGGGACTTCTCCCATTCCCAAAGTGATTTTTGGGGAAAGTGGGAATAGAGTCTGCTGAGGTGAGGAGAAAGAAAGTGGGTCACATTCTCAGGAATTTTGAGAGAGTCAGGGCACTGGCTAGAGAAGGAAGCAGGTATAATCCAGCCCTTGCAGGATTGAGGGCTTTGAAAATTCTATCTTTCTTTGAGACGGAGACAGGGTGTGTACATGTGTGCATGCATGCGTGTGTGTGACAGGGCAGAGGTAGCTGGTGCAGACAGGGAAAAGTGCATAGGGAAAGGAGCTAGACACCATCCTTGATGGCCCTTGTGAGCTCACTACAAACCCTCAGCAACATACCAGTCTTTATCATACTCCAAGGAGAAGATGAGAGGTGCCCATATGTCAGAACTGGACAGACAAGATTCTTCTCTTTGTATCCAGAGCTGGGTGAGTGATAAAACACTGGGAACCAGATGCGGCCCCAAAAGTGACTGAAGCCAATCTCCTGATTGTGCCAATGAGGAAGAAGTTTCAGGGGGACTGAGAATGCTGTCTGAGGTCATCTAGCAAGTGAGCAACAGACCTGCAACTAGAAGATGAGTCTCTTATCAGCCTGGCTCATGTCTTTCTTTTTTGCTCTAAGAAATTATTTTATTTTAGTGTGATGAGATGCTTAGCATGAGATACAGCCTCTCACCGCATTTGTAAGTGTACAATTCTTGTCGATTATAGGTAGGATGTTGTATAGCCTATTGAGAGCTTATTCACCTTGAAAAAGATGTTGCGCAATATGCAATAACATGGATGAAACGAGGACATTCTAAGTGAGATATGCTGGATTAAAAAAGGAATATACTGTATGATTCCACTTACATGAGGTCCCTAGAGTAGTAAAATTCACAGACACATAAAGTAGCATGGTGAGTGCCAGGGGCTCAGGAAGGTGACCTGGAGTAGATGTTTAATAGGGACAGAGTTTCAATTTGCGAAGATCAAAAAAGTTCTGGAAATGGATGGTGGTGATGGCTGCATAGTAATATGAATGCATTTAATGCCACTGAATTGTACACTTAAAAATGGTTAAAATGTTATGTCATGCATATTTTACTATAACTTGGAAAATAGCAAAAGAAAATTTTAATCTGCATATGGCTAGCAGAGACTGAATTGAACAAGTACAACCCTAATGTTTCCAAGGATGGCTTTGATGACCACCTCCAAGCTCACAGTCTTTCAGAAGAGACCACCACCCCCTCCTCCAGGAGGCAATCAGGTGCTCCAGGAGGGAACAGTCATGTGTCCAGGTCAGAAAGCAACTGGCAAGAACTTGCTGGACTGGCAGTCAGCCAGTTGCCAATCTGTCAGCTTGCATCCGGAGGGCTGGAGGAGAAGTGTTGCATTAACTGTGCGGCTCTCTGCCGCCGTACACGCTTGGTGTCCAGGTCCCGGGGGGTTTCCACTCCACTGGGCAGGAACAGGGAGAAAAAGCTGTCATGCCTGGGTTTCTGCATGCCCAGCAGCTGCGGCGACAGCAGGAGAGAGTGGCCAGGAGCTGAGAGTGGGAGTGTCTGGCTCCCCGAATGGAATAGTCCACCTGAGCACAATGTGGAGGGAAGAAGGCAGGTTTCAATCAGCCAGCAGCACTGTCTCTGCTCCTGTTCAGCTCTGCATGCAAATGCCTGGCTTTCTTGAGGTGAACTGGTGTGGTTTCTCCGATAAATTCAGCCTAAGAAGTTAAACAAGATCCAGGCCATCCTCGATCAAGGTGCAGAGACCCATCCCCAGGTCTGTCATGGGTTCTCCTGGCCGCCTGTTCTTTTTCTTCCTGGCACTTAGCACAGCGGAAGCTCAAAAAGTATTTGGGACAACACTTATTACATGGTTCAAGTACACATCTATAGTCAGATCACACAGGTTTGAATCTTGGCTTTGCCACTTACTGTGTGTTCTTGGGGGAGTTACTTAACCCCTCTGTGCCTTGATTTCTCTGTTTCTTCCACACAGAGTGAAATCAGTTGATGTATGCAAAATCTGTAGAACAGACTGGCATGTCACAAGTGGAATGAAGCCTCTGGGCTGGGGGGCAGGATGCCCCAGGTATTAAATGCAAGATGACCCTTGGAGGTCTGAAGTTGAATTCTAAAGTGCACTGTAGGTGTGCTGGGCTTAATGGTGATGTCCCACCCCCCAGCCCCCACCACCAAAGGTAAGTCCATAGCCTAATCCTTGGAACCTGTGAATTAACCTTATTTGGAAAAAGGGTCTTTTCAGGTGTAATTAAATTATGGATTTGAGTTGTTGTTTAGTTGCTAAGTTGTGTCATGTCTCACTCTTGCAATCCAAAGGACTGTAGCCCACCAGGCTCCTCTGTCCATAGGATTATCAAGGCAAGAATACTGGAGTGGGCTGCCACTTCCTTCTCCAGGGGAATCTTCCTGACCTAGGGATCGAATCTGCATCTCTTGACTGGCAGGTGGATTCTTTACCACTGAGCCAACTGGGAAGCCCTGATGATTTAAGAGGAAGGGCTTATTAGAAAACTATCTGGGTGGACCCTAAATGCAGTCATACGCATCCTTATAAGAGGTAGGAAGAGGGAGTTCTGAGAGAGAAGAGGAGGAAGACATGTGACCCAGAGACAGAGACTGAACTGATGTGGTCACAAGCCAAGCAATATTTATAGCTACCAGATGCTGGAAGAGACAAGGAATGGATTCTCCCCTAGAGCCTTCAGAGGAAGCACAGCCCTGCCAAAACCTTGGTTTCTCACAGCCTCCAGAACTGTGAGAAGATAAATGTTTGTTGTTTTAGGCCACTGAGTTTGTGGTACTTTGTAATACAGCCCTAAAGTAAAGTGGAGTTGCTCAGTCGTGTCTGACTCTTTGCGACCCCATGGACTGTAGCCCACCACACTCCTCTGTCCATGGGATTTTCCAGGCAAGAGTACTGGAGTGGGTTGCCATTTCCTTCTCCAGGGGATCTTCCTGACCCAGGGGTCAAACCCGGGTCTCCTGCATTGTAGGCAGACGTTTTACTGTCTGAGCCACCAGGGAAGAATACAGCCCTAGGAAACCAATATAAGCAGAGAAAAATGAGGCCATATGCCCTCAATTCTATTCATTTACTTTGAAGTGTCTTCCTATCAGATAGATCCTGTTTGACAATTTGATCCAATAAATAGGGTGTTAACCATCAGATGCCCACCAAAATCCATCCTCCCCCTTGCTATCTTCTACAGTAATGGAATTTTAGCTGGGCCCTTGGCTTCCCAGCAAAACTACATTTCCCAGCATCCTCAGCAGCTAGGTGTGATCACATGACTGTTTCCACCAATAGTGTGTAAGCACAAGTACCATCCTACTTCCTGGTCTAAGATTTAAGAGACCAGGATATCCTCTCTATTCCCTCTTCTGCCTTCATAAGGCCAGTTGGTTTTGATTGTCCAAATGATGCCAACCCCCTTGGCAGCAAGAAGGCGTCCAGGAAACCTGGATCCCTGAATGACTTTTGGAACAGAGCTTCTCTGCCAACATGCAGAGCTCATCTTGAAGCCATTATGGGAGGGAGAAATAAAATTTTTTATTGTTTTCAGGCCCTGATTTTTTTTGAGGTCTCTTATTATAGCAACATAGCTTTACCACATAATATAACAAATATTGATTATACACTTAAGATGTTCCAGGCATTGGAGATGTGACAATGAACTTAACAGGAAAGGTTCTGCTCTCACGGACCTCACGGTCTAGACAGACAGGGGAAAGTAGACTATGAAAATATCAATGTTGATATAACAGAACAAGGGCACTCTCAGAGCACAGGGAAGTTTCTTAATCCAGACTTGGAGTTTCAGCAAAAGATTTTTGGAGGAAATGGTGCCTATTCTGAGATCTGAAGGCCAAGAGAGAAAGAACATTTCAAGAAAAAGGATAACCACTACTGAGCCTGCCCAGTGAGAGAAAGCACAGGTTGCTAGAGGATCTTAAAGAAGGTCAAGGACTTCCCTGGTGGCCCAGTGGTTAAGAATCTGCCTGCTAGGGTAGGGTACTCAAGTTTGATCCCTAGCCTGGGAAGATTCCACGTGCCTTGGAGCAACTAAGCCCAAGTACCACAACTATAGAGCCTATCCACTAGAGCCCGAGAGCCACAACTACTGAAGCCCGTGTGCCTAGAGCCCATGCTCCACAACAAGAGAAGCCACCACAATGGGAAGCCTGAGCACCGCAATGAAGAGTAGCCCCCGCTCACTGAAACTAGAGAAAGCCCGCATGCAGCAACGAAGACCCAGTGCAGCCAAAAAGAAAAAGAAATGTAGTTACAGAGGAGAGATGGCCCAGGTGAGAAGGGCAAAGGCCGGATGACACTAGACCTCAAAGCCCTGCTAAGAACAATGGATCACCTTGGAAGGACTTTACGACGAGAATGACTTGGTTAGATTTCTATTTTGTCAAGTAAAGGGTTAACTCAGCGGGGTTGGGGATGTCTGAACCATGCATATTCCAAAGAAATGACTGCCTCTTGAATGGATCCTGGGAAATAATCTCTGGACCCCTGGAATATCCTGTTGGTAAGAGTATCATTTTATACCTGGGGTCTTGGTATAAATATAAATTTATTTATAAATCATAACAATGTGATTTATGGTGAATGCTTATTCGTGTTCACCTGGATCCTGGGCTATGCCATGTATGATCTCTGGAACTGCTGGCAGCTAAGCAGTTAAAGTCAGTCACATGGGTGCTTCATGTCTATGTGACTGAATCCCAGTAGAACCTCTAGACACCAAGGACAGCACCATGCACTGTCCCTGGTTGGCAATACCTCATGCCTGTTGTCACACATTGATGATGGAAGAACTGAGCACTGTTTCATGATTCCACTGGGAGGGGAAAACTGGAAGCTTGTGTCTGGTCTCTCCTAGCTTCTGCCCTAAGCACCTTTTGCTTTGCAGATTTTCAGCTATAATAGACTTTCCTTTCCCTGTAATAAACTAACCATGAGTATCACAGCTTTTCTGGGTCCTGTGAACCCTTCTAACAAATCATCAAACCTGAAGGTGGTCTTGGGGACCCATCACACATGGTCTTATAATCTTAAAGATGCTTCAGAGCAATGAGATTCCTGTTCTAGTTGCATCTCGCGGGAAAGCAATGCCAGTTGACACATTTTAGAAGTTCTGCCTGTTTGCCTGGCACAGAGCTTTCGTGAATTCTAGAAATAGACCAAACTGGTCCCTGTCTACAAGTAGCTCAGAAGATAGAGGGCAAGATACAAAGGATGTGGAGTTCTTTCATGGCAGAGTATGTAATGGAAGGTGAGTGGGTTTGTTTCTTTTTTTAACTTCTGGCCAGGAATGGGGACAAGGAGCAGCTCTCAGCTCATGGATTAAGTTGATGTGTGTGTGTGTGTGTGTATGTTGTATATCTCAGAGTGAGGAGGAGGTAAAATGGAGCAGCCAATGCTGCATGAGCCAGGATTGAACCCCAGAGAAAATTTTCCTTCAGAAACTTCAACTGGAACAATGCAGCATTTTGCATACTCAAAGCTACTCCAAGAAATAAATGAGGCTCTTGTCCAACGTTGGCTAAAATCGGAAATATCATCCAAGGGGATCTGTATCACACTCTCTGACTCTTCCACCCTACAGCCCCTCTCCTTGCCATCCAGGGAATGCCCCTAACCAAGACCTTACTATTCTTCATTCTTTTTCACACTATCCTCAGTAACAATACAAATAGCCAACACACATTAGGCACTGCACAAGATGCCCTGCTATTTTATATAATCCACATGACAGACCTCTGTTTCAGTAACACAGGAGCCTGGGTAATCGGATTGACCCTCCTGCCAAAAACAACCATGAATTCTGCATAAAATCCTAAGGCCCTCCTATTGAAGCACTCAAGTCTGGACAATTTAGTAGGTAATTACTTAGTAGGTAATTACTTAGTAGGTAATTATCAGTCCCACATTTAGTGAAATCAGAGACCTCCATGAGGTAGGCAGAGCATCAAAGCCACACTTGCTCTGAGGGCATCTGCTTAACTCAGAGAACTGCTGATTGAATTTTCATGGCTTCCTGGTGAACAGGGGAAGAAGGCAAAGCCCAGGACCCACCTAAGACAGCCCTTTGCAGGGCTTTCCAGGTGGCACTACTGGTAAAGAATCCATCTACCAATGCAGGAGACACAGGAGACTCAGGTTCAATCCCTGGGTCAGCAAGATCCTCTGGAGGAGGGCATGGCAAACCACTCTAGTATTCTTGCCTGAGAAATCCCATGGACAAAGGAACTTGGTGGCCTACAACTTGTGGTCTACAGTCTATGAGGCCACAAAGAATTGGAACAACTGAGCGACTGAATACACACAAAAGGAGCACCCCAAAATGAGGACAGGACCCCAAAGTGCTACTGTTTCAGGGTAAGAAATCTGGAGTAAATTTATTGCATCCTCCCATTCCAAAAGCATTTTAGGAAAGTTGCTTTTTCACACTTAGCACAGAAGGAGAATAAAAGTTAAAGGTCTTTTAAAAAAATAACAACCATAAGCTGGCCTTTGCAAACACCAGCATCCTAAATTCTCAACACTTAGGTGGTCCAAAAGGTTAAGGTGACCCTGGAATGGGAGTGCCCCAGGCATCCGGATGAAATAAGTGCAAAATGTCCAGGAAAGATACACCTTCATCTCAGGCCTCAAAGAATTCCCTCCAACAACGTCCCAAAGAAAATGAGCATGTCACAGTCAAGAATAATAAAACACTCGGAAACTTCCCTGGTAGTGCAGTGGATAAGAATCTGCCTGTCAATGCAGGGGACATGGGTTCGATCTCTGGTCTGGGAAGACTGCGCATGCCACAAAGGAGCTAAGCCCATGTGCCACAGCTACTGAGGCCCGCATGCCTAGAGCTTGTGCTCTGCAACAAGGAAGCCATTGCAAAGAGAAGTCCGCACAGCACAATGAAACAAAGCGTAGCCCCCTGCTCTCCACAACTAGACAAAGCCCACACAAAATAAGAAAACCCAGCGCGGCCAAAAATAAATACAATTATGAAAAGAAAAGAATAATAAAACACTCAAGGAAGCAAGAGACAGCAGGAAAAGAGCCCAAAATAATTTAAATACTTAAGTTATCAGTCACTGATGATAAGCTAATTCTTTGCATATTGTGTTTAAGGAAATAGAAGATGTGAGCTTGAAAGTACCTGTAGAGCGATTCTCAGGGGGCAATGAGAATTACCCTTCACGGGACATTTGGCAATATCTGAAGACATTTTTGGTTGTCACTACTGGGCTGGGGGCATCACTAGCATTTATTGGTGGGTAGATGAAAGGATCCCATGGACGGAGGAGCCTGGTGGGCTACAGTCCATGGGGTCGCTAAGAGTCAGACACGACTGAGCGACTTCACTTTCACTTTTCACTTTCATGCATTGGAGAAGGAAATGGCAACCCACTCCAGCGTTCTTGCCTGGAGAATCCCAGGGATGGGGGTGCCTGGTGGGCTGCCGTCTATGGGGTCGCACAGATTCGGACACGACTGAAGCGACTTAGCAGCAGCAGCAGCAGATAAAAGGATGCTGCTCAACACCTACAGCAACAGTCCCCAACCTTTTTGGCACCAGGGACTAGTTCCGTGGAAGGTAACTTTTCCACGGATCGGGGCAGGGAGATGGTTTCGGGATGACTCAAGTGCATTACATTTATTGTGCACTTTATCCTGGAAGTTGGGGACCCTGGGCAGTGCACATGGTGGCCCCTCAGAGTAAAGTACCATCGAGTCCAAAATATCAGTAGTGCCTAGGCTGAGAAACCCTGCCATAGGCAAATAAGTTTACTGTTAATTCAAAAGATGAAGTAGGTTGAAGAGGACCAGATGTAACTCACAGAAATGAACATTTTAATACACGGAATTAAAAGGAAAGGGCACGGTTAAAAGCAGACTAGATCCAGCTAGAGAGGGAATTGGTAAACCGGTGAGGAGCAGGTCCAGTTTTCCTGTTCACGGGACAAATAGGTAAACGGAGACACAAAGGAACCAGCATCTCGCTAGCAGCTGAAAAGTAGCTTCTCCCTAACTTGAGATCCACACTCTTAACTTCTCTGCTGTTTTATTTAAACCCAAGAGAATGGTTTCCTCTCCCTGCTTGTGTCTCTGAATTTCTTCCCTATTTGCTATTTTCTCTGGTAAAATATTTTGAGGCAAATAGAATTTGTCTAAAACGCCCGACAGAAAAAAGACACATTGTGTTGCTTTAGTGTGCCGGCAACAATGCCTAAGGAAAAAAGCACAGCGATTTCCATCTCTAAAGCATTTACCTTCCATTAAATAATTACGTCCCACAGTTTATGGTGAAGGGACTCTGGGTGTTTATCTTTGTACAGAGGCGGAGAAAATGGAATAAACGAACCTAGAAAAGCCTTCCCCCGGGAGCCACAGAA
The DNA here is from genome assembly GCF_029378745.1 of Bos indicus. Taxonomy (NCBI): domain Eukaryota; kingdom Metazoa; phylum Chordata; class Mammalia; order Artiodactyla; family Bovidae; genus Bos; species Bos indicus. Next base: position 11,963,427 of record NC_091766.1, on the reverse strand, counting down.
GCCTCAGATGCAGGGTCTAAGGCACACCTAACTTACAAATCCAGAGTTCTCAGCTGTAAGGTCTCAAGCAAATTACTCAACCTCTCTGTGCTTCGCTTTCCCTCTCTATAAAATGGGAATCCTTGAGAACCAGCTGCACTGGATTGCTGAGAGGGTCTAATGAGATGTGTGTGAAGCACACAGCACACAGCAACAGCTCAATGTGACTGAAGATTAACTCTATCAGAGGGGCAGGAAAATACAGTGGTAAAGAACATGATGCTGCAACCACTCTCCTGGGTGTGGGTCACGAGCAGTGTGACCTTGGGCAAGTTACTTAACCTCTCTGGGCCCCACCTTCCTCACATATAAAATGTGGATAATAACAGCTCTTACTTTACAGAAACGTCGTGAAGATTAAGTGAGTTATTTTTATTTTTATTACTTTTTTTTTTAATAACTGGAGGATAGTTGCTTTACAATGTTGTGTTGGTTTCTGCCATACAACGCAAATCAGCCACAAATATACACATGTCCCCTCTCCCTTGAACCTCCCTCCCACCCCTCTATGTTGTCACAGAGGAAATGAGCTCATGTTGGAAAAGGGCTCAAAACAGTGCTTGGTTCATACTAAGTGCTAGTTGCTATTCTTACCACGATTAAAGAGAATCATTAGGTTGATGAGTGAGTGCAGTGTGGTTAGACTGAAGTTCCCCAGGGCAGGAGCAATGTCTGTCTTACTGACCACTGCATCCTCAGAGCCTGGCACATAGTAGGAACTAAGCGATTTTTGAATTAATAGAGGATTCTTCCTTTACCTGCTAGTATCATTCCCATGACTACCATTTACAGAGAATTTTGCCTGGGGCAGGCTCCCTGCTGGGTGTATTACATTCTCAGAACAACGCTGGGAAACAGGTGGCACCACATTTCACAGAAGAGAATCGAGGGTCAGAGAGATTCCCACAGCCAGTGAGTGGAAGAGCCAGAATTTCCACCACCTCCATCCTAAGTGCTCAGTCACCTCGAATTTTCCCTTCAATCTGACCATCCTTAGAGATTTCATAGCTAATTAGCATGCCGGGAGAGCCTGCTGGCTCGTATGGTTTTGTCTCTCCCTTGACCCTGTACCTCCCCTCCTCCTCTTGGTCCATTCCCTGCTTTTTACGGAGGAAGTTATTTAGTCCAGTGCCTCAGTTTCCCTGATCACAAATTCAAGATAATAATGGTGTCTTTCTCACAGAATGACCATCATTCTTGGTGGTCCGGTGGCTAAGACTCTGTGCTCCCGATGCAGGGGGCCTTGGTTTGATCCCTGGTCAGGGAACTAGATCCCGCATGTCGCAACTAAGACCTAGTGTAACCAAATAAATACATAAATATTAAAAAAAAAAAAATGACCGTGAGGATAATGTGAGTGAAAAGCGCCTCATACGGCAGGTCTCCATAAATGCAATCGCCTCGATTCCACGTGTCCACGAACACCTCCCATCGCCATGATCCTGGGGTTCACACCTTGGGACTTCCTTACCACCCCCGCGTGCTGGGTCTTGGTCCCCTGTCAACTTCCGTTTCCCCAAGCTAACTTCTTCAGCAGCTCCTCCCCCACGAGGCCCCGGACACCGCGCGCGTGCGTGCCGTGTATGCGCGCGCGCGCACACAAGCCTTCTCTTCGCGCAGCCTCTTCAGCCCCTAAAATTAGCTCCATCTCCAGCCCGTGTCCCCAGCGCGTCTGTCCTGGTTTCTCTCTGGGCTCCCAGCCACTTTCGATATTGTGTCTCAGATGCCACACGCTGCCTTCCTGATGCCACCGCCATTTCCTAAAGCAGGGCGGGTATTTTGAGATACTGGAGCGGGTGAGGTGGGAGAGATTTCACAGGTCTTCCTCCTGGTCTATTTTAAAAAAAGCTAACACAAGAGATGCCGCTTCCCCTCCCCCAACACTGTACCCCTCACCCCATTTCTAGTTCCAATAGGTCGGAGGAAAGCTTTAGCTAATGAGACCTCTAGGGCCCCAGGGAGTAAAAAAATCTTGATTTTTTTTTTTTTTTTTAATGGAAGAACAATGATCCAGCAATTTTACTTCTGGGTATATACCGAAAAGAACTGAAAGCAGGGACTTAAATAGATCCTTGCACAAGCAATGTGCATTGCAGCATTCTTTGCAATAGCCAAGAGGGGGAAGCAACCCAAGTGTCCATTAATGGACGACAGGATAAGTAAAATGAGGTCCATCCACACAATGGGATATTATTCTGCCTTAAGAAGGAAAGCCTTTCTGACACACGCTGCAACATGGATGAACCTTGAGGACATTACCCTCAGTGAAATAAGCCAGTCAAAAAAATGGACAAATACTGTGTTATTCCACTCATATGAGGTCCCTAGAGGCATCAAATTCACAAGATAGAAAGTAGAATGGGGGTTGCCAGGGGCTGGGGGGAGGGGAACGGGGAGTTTGTGTTAATGGGGACAGAGCTTCAGTTTCGGAAAATGACAAAGTTCTGGGGATGGATGGTGGTGGTGGCTGCATGACAATGTGCATGTTCTTAATGCCACTGAACTTTAATGTACACTTAAAAATGGTTAAAATGAGATTATCATACTAAGCTTAGTAAGCCAGACAGAGAAAGACAAATACCAAATGATATTGCATATATGAGGAATCTAAAACAGGAAGAGACTCACAGACATGGAAAACAAGCTTACGGTTACTAAAAGGGAAAAGGGGTTGGAAGGAGGTAAATTAGGAGGTTAGTATTAACATATATATAATACTATGTACAAAATAGGTAACCAGTGAGGACCCACTGTATAGCACAGGGAACTCTACTCAATATTTTGTAATAACCTATAAAAAGAACCTGAGAAAAGACTATAGATGTTGTTTAGTCACTACGTCATGTCTGACTCTTTTGAGACCCCATGGACTGTAGCCCACCAGGCTCCACTGTCCATGAGATTTCCAAGGCAAGTCTTCCCTTGTGGCTCAGCTGGTAAAGAATATTGTAGTACATTGCCATTTCCTACTCCAAGGGATCGTCCCGACCCAGGGATCGACCCCAAGTCTCTTGCCTCCTGCACTGGCAGGTGGATTCTTTACCACTACCTAGGAAGCCTACATAGAGAAGGCAATGGCATCCCACTCCAGTACTCTTGCCTGGAAAATCCTATGGATGGAGGAGCCTGGTAGGCTGCAGTCCATGGGGTCGCTGAGAGTCGGACATGACTGAGTGACTTCACTTTCACTTTTCACTTTCATGCATTGGAGAAGGAAATGGCAACCCACTCCAGTGTTCTTGCCTGGAGTATCCCAGGGACGGGTGAGCCTGGTGGGCTGCCGTCTATGGGGTCACACAGAGTCGGACACGACTGAAGTGACTTAGCAGTAGCAGGAAGCCTACACACACACACACACACACACACACACATTCTGAATCCCCATGCTGTACACCTGAGACTAGTAAGATATTGTAAATTACCTATACATCAATAATTTTTTTTAAATGGTTACAATGGTAAATTTTGTTACATACTTTACTGTAATTAAAATTTTTAAAGAAAGGAAGAACAGTGAGGCAAGCTGGTCAGGAGGAGACAGAACAGGGTGTGCAGGAGGAGGAAGGCGAGTGCCTTGGAGTATCCGGCAGGATTGGGCACCTTGCCACCCAATTAGAGCAGTAAAATGGAGACGGCGGAGAGGGGTGGGGTGGCTACAGTGTCATAGGACATTTAAGCAAAGACCCAGAGCAAATGAGGAGTCATGTGGAGACCAGTGAGAGGCAACAGCCCACGCAAAGGCCCTGAGGCTAGATGATGACTGGTGTGTTTAAGGAACAGTGAAGAGGCCGAAGTGGCTGGATCTGGGTGAGTGAGTGAGCACAGCAGGGGGAGGTGAAGCTGGGCAAAGGATGCGGCAGAGGATGCAGATCCCTGTGGGTTATGACAATGACTTGGGCTTTTTCTCTGAGGAAGGTGGGAGCCACAGAGGGTTCTGAGCAGAGGAGGAACATGGACAGACTCAGGAACTCAGAGGCGCCCTCTGGCTTCTATGGTGGGTGGGAGAGGAATAGATCATGGGGGAAAGGGTGATTGGGGACATGAAGAGACCAGGATATGGCGGCACAACCAGAGTGGGGCTGTGAAGATGGTGAGAAGCAGGGGGATTTCTGGGTGGATGCTGAAGCAGAAGCCAACACGATTTGCTAATGGGCTTCCCCAATGGTTCAAATGGTAAAGGATCTGCCTGCCAATGCAGGAGACTCAGGTTCAATCCCTGGGTCAGGAAGATTCCCCTGGAGAAGGGAATGGCAACCCACTCCAGTATTGTTGCCTGGAGAATCCCATGGGCCGTGGAGCCCGGTGGGCTACAGTCCACGGGGTCACAGAGAGTTGGATGTGACTGAGCATGTGTGTCACAGGGGATTGGGAAAAAAGAGACAAGAGAAAGACCCCGAGGTTTGGGGCCCCAGCACCTGGAATGATGAAGCTGTCTTAACCAAGATGGAGAGGATGGCTGGTTTGGGCAACAATGACCAGAATTCTTCTGTCAGAGTCATACTCAGTTCAGTACATCCTGCATCAGCTGAGATGGACTCCTAGAGATGTGGAAACTAGCTTGTACCCAGAGCCTTGGATCGGGGCCTGAGTTGGGCTGAGATCAACCTTGGTCTGATTGAGGGGTGCAGGTCAGATCATTAACCTCATCCCTGGGGTCTCAGGCACAAATAGGGATACTAATGGCCCCAATTTCAGAATCACCACAAGGCACCTATGAGTGGATCTATGTAAAGGGTTTGGACAAGCCCCTGGCATGCAGAAAACACTGTGTATGCTAAGTCGCTTCAGCCGTGTCCAGCTCTTTGCAACCCTGTGGACCACAGCCCGCAAGGCTCCTCTGTCCACGGGATTCTCCAGGCAAGAATACTGGAGCTGGTTGCCGTTTCCTTCTTCAGGTTATGTTCCTGACCCAGAGACTGCATCTGAGTCTTCTATGTCTCCCGCACTGCAGGCAGATTCTTTCCCTGCTGAGCCATCATGGAAGACAATGGGATATTACTCAGTTATCCAAATTCACTACTTGTAGTGGAGTAGATGAACCTAGATTCTCTTATACAGAATGAAGTAAATCAGAAATAGAAAAACAAATAACATATTAACGTATATAATGGCAACCCCCTCCAGTATTCTTGCCTGGAGACTTCCATGGACAGAGGAGCCCAGTGGGCTACAGTCCATGGGTCCCAGAGAGCTGGACATGACTGAGTGACTAACTGATCAATGAAATGGAGAAAAATGGTCCTGATGAGCCCATTTGCAGGACAGGAATAAAGATACAGACACAGAGAATGGCTTGTGGACACAGTAGGGAATGGAGAGGGTGGGACAAATTGAGGAGCACCAACATATATACACTGCCCTGTGTAAAACAGGCAGCTAGAGGGAAGCAGCTCTACAGCACAGGGAGCCTGGTGCAGCGCTCTGTGATGACCTAGAGGGATGGGGTGGGGGTGGTGGCAGGGAGGCTTAAGAGGGAAGGGATACAGACACACTTGCAGCTGATTCATGTTGTACAGTAGAAACCAACAGAACACTGCAAAGCAAGTGTTCTCCAATTAAAAATAAATTTTTTTAAAGGTGTGGTTCTCTCTAACACCAGCTATAAACTCATTCATTCATTTATTCATTCATTCAATCACTTTTGCACTCAACAGGTGTTCACCAAGCTGCATTCTCAGGTTCTGTACTAGGTTCTAGGGTCTAGGGTCTAGGTTCTAGGTTTGTCCTCCAGAGGAAGAAGATAGGCGATTAACCCAGTAAACAACGGTGAGGGTTTTCACACAGATACCACCAGATGCCCGTGAAGAAGAGATCTGAACTGGCCTCATGGTGGCCGTTAGGTGGGGAGGCCAGGAAGGTTTGCTAAAGGAAGAGACAATTTTTTTTTTTGGCGGGGGCTACACAGGTCCTTCGTTGCGGTGTGCGGTCTTTCTCCAATGGTGGTACACGGGGGCTTCTCTAGCTGTGGCACGTGGGCTCTAGAGCACAGGAGCTCAGTAGCTATAGAATGCAGGTTTAGCTGCCCAGTGATATGTGGGATCTTAGTTCCCTGACCAGGGATTGAATCTGTGTCCCCTGGCATTGGAAGGCAGGTTCTAAACCACTGGATCACCAGGGGAAGTCCCAGGAAGAGACCATTTATATCATTAAATATGCACTTCCCTGAGCCCCGTGAGTGCTCCCCAGCATCTCAGCCCCTTTCTAAGTCTCCTGGAGCTTCCCATGATGCAGAAGACAAAAGGCCCACACTTGGCCCAAAAAGGGAGCCTCCCTCCTAACTGGTCAGGGCTCACGCCATCTGGATGTTACACACTTTATTTATTGGAGTATAATTGCTTTACAGTGTTGTGTTAGCCTCTGCTGTACAATGAAGTGAATCAGCTCTATGTATCCACATAGCCCCTTCCTCTTGAATCTCCCATTCTCCCGTCCCCCAAGCCCACCCCTCTAGGCCATCACAGAGCACCGAGCTGAGCTCCCTGTGCTATACAGCAGCTTCCCACTAGCAATCTATTTTAGACACAGTAGTGTATACATATATGTCAATCCCAATCTTCCAATTTGTCCCACCCTCCCCTTTGGAATATCATGTTTGAGTAAGAATTAATCAGACACAGAGAAGACAACATATTCCAGACACAGGCAATAGTGTGTGCGAAGATCCCGGGGTGACTGGGCAGGTACAGCTGGTAGAGGAGGCTGGCATTCCTTTCCTTATCTTCTCCCTCTAACTTGCAACAGTGGACAGCAAGAAGCCTAGCTCTACAATGGGGTGGATCTGCATTCAAAATCCTGGCTCTAGGACCTCCAATCTGTGTTACTTTGGACATGCGACTTTACCTCTCTTGAGTCTAGTTTTCCTCATCTGTGATAATACTTATGGAGTTGGAGGGAGGCTTGAAGGTGATAAGGTATGTAAAAGGCCTGGCACATAGCTGATGCTCAATTAATGCCAATTTCCTTTCTCTGAGTTTGATCTTCCCCACTGGCCTGGCTTCTCATAAAGCTAGAATTGCAAGAGGAAAGAGAGGTGGGGTAGTTACAAAAAAGAAGGCAGAAACCAAAAGAAAGCATTGGGATGGACAAAAAGGTCTCCAAGTAGACGCTCACCAGCCTGGCCTCTGTCCCTCTGAGCTGACAGAGTCAGAATAAGTTTTCCATCCAGCTATAATCAGCAGTGAGTGACATTTAAAAGGAAAAATGAAATCAAAAGCCCCCGTTAACATAGGGAGCTGGGCTGCATGACTGTGAACTATGCCGGGTCAACATGGCAGGCAAGAAATCTTTTATCTTGCTTTAGCCACCCACGAGGGCTCAGAACTCAGATACCAAGTTGAGATTTGATAAAAGCGGAAGGAATCTGAAGAGGCTTGTAATCTTTCCCACCTTTAATTCCCAGGTGATTGTATGACAGGCCCTGGACTCTGGGCACAGCCTTTGCTGGCATATTCTCTCCTTTACACTGCAAAGGAGACTGACATGGTAATAATAGTACATCATCCTCATTTCTCGCTAAGAGTCAGGAATGAAATGAAAGGGGGCAGAAGGCCTCACGGGACAGGAATTGGGGCCACAATGGCCCTAGTAAGTAAATTCTGGGATACATACCCTTTGTGATATTATGTATTATTTCTTCCCCCAACCTCCCTCCGCCCCCTACCCCTTGAATCTGGACTAGACTCGTTTGTTTTGGCCAACAGTGGCCAAATTGAGGGTGTCCATTCCTTAGACTAGCCCTCCAGAGACCCCATGTGCTTCCTCTTTCTCCTAGAACCCTGCTTCTTCCGTGTGAACAAGCTCAAGCTAGCCTGTGGGAGGACCAGACCACGTGGAGCAGAGCACAGTGGTCCCAGGCAAGGTCGCCCTACAGCCAGCCAACACCTAAACAGGAGAGCCACCCAGCTGCCCCACAGTTGACCACAGAGGCTTGAATGAGCTCAACTGAGACCAGGTAAAGCACACAGCTAAGTCTCACCTAAACTGCCAGCCTGCTTCTTCCCTTGTCTTGAATGTGGACGTGATGCTAGGAGCTCTGGCAACCATTCTGCAACCACGAGGTAAAGGCCAGGCATATTAGAGATGCCAACCAGTACCCACCCAGACATTTTGCAAGGTAAGAATGAATATTGTTTGCTTTGTTTAAGCCTCCACGAGTTTTAATTTTCTGTTCCATGTCACTGAATGCACTCCTAACACAGCTTTCAAACGTGGCCCTGTTTCTAGGCCACAAAAGATGCCACTGGCACCTGACTCCAGTACTCCTGCCTGGAAAATCCCATGGACGGAGGAGCCTGGTAGGCTGCAGTCCATGGGGTCGCGAAGAGTCCGACACGACTGAGCGACTTCACTTTCACTTTTCACTTTCATGCATTGGAGAAGGAAATGGCAACCCACTCCAGTGTTCTTGCCTGGAGAACCCTAGGGACGGGGGAGCCTGGTGGGCTGCCGTCTATGGGGTCGCACAGAGTCGGACACGACTGAAGTGACTTAGCAGCAGCAGCAGCAGCAGCAAGATGCCACAATAGGAACAGAGGACCCACACTTCTTCCTTTTTCAGGCATGAAGACACAGGTTGCTGTGCCATCCTTGGTGCAGAGGCTACCCTGCTGATGCAATTCTCACCTCCCAGTGAGAAAAGCCCAGTTTGCTCATTTCTCCCTTCCGGGGACAAATTCTTCTCATTATTGCCAGCCAAAGTCAGTAAAAAACACTGCTAACTCATCCCCAATCCTGGGTCCTGGATCCACCTGAATCCTGTTGGACTCTTCTGCTTTGAATTTCCATGCCTTTAATTCACGCTGGCCTCTGTTCTTCTCTGCACTGAAATCCTGTGACCCAGGCCAGGAAGGAGAGGGAGTGCTCTGTCTCAGGAATATGGATGGAGCCAAAACTCCCCAAAGAACAAGGGTCAGGCTTTCAGCCACCCCTTATTTCTCCCTTCCCTACAGAGCAGCACCTGTTTTCTCACTTTGTATTTGGGGCCAAACGGGTGAGGCTTACGGATGAACTGATTCTCCAACCGTTTCACCAGGAGACATAAGCAGTTGAGCAACAATTCACAGCAGGACGAAGAGAGTGTGGCCAGCAAGGCAGAAACCGTGGCTGCCATGCCTGTGTCCCACACTTCACTGTGAACAGCTACGACTTCCTGGCCACAGAAGCATGCTCAACCCAAGTGCGGAGTAAGCCCGGAGAACTAGAGAGCTCACACCCCAGAAGGCCTCCCACAGTCCAGTTCCCTCACTTCTCTGGTGGGCTGACTCTGTGGGGCATGTTCCACTTGGCCTCACAATGTTCTCCAGAGAGATTAAACAAGAGCTAGTTGCCCACGTGTGCAAGCTAAGTTGCTTCAGTCGTGTCCGACTCAGTGTGACCTTATGGACTGCAGCCCACTAGACTCCTCTGTCCATGGGACTCTCCAGGCAAGAATACTGGAGTGGATTGCCCTGCCCTCCTCCAGGGGATCTTTCTGACCCAGGGATCAAACCCATGTCTCCTGCATCTCCTACACTGCAGGCAGATTCTTCGCCACTGAGCCACTGGGGAAGCACTTTCTCCATTTTCACATTCCTGAGGGAGGAAGCTTGGGACTGGCTGAGGTTAACTCACACGCCTTGACTACCAAGGGATGGAGAGAGGAAGACATCCCCCTGCTTCAACCTTCAGCTTGTGAGTATGAGGCCCAGTGGTTCAGCAGGATGGCCCACAAAGTGGGGGCTTCTCCCCAGATTGGAAGAAGAGATTGGAATTTGGGTCCCCAACTAATAAGAGCAAATGTTCTCTACAGTTAACTTGCTAGTCTATCGAACTGTGCCTGGAGCAGTAGTAATAATTATTATCATCACTATAATTATAGTTATTAGTCTTATAATAGCTAATATTGAGCACTTACTCTCTGCCAGTTTCTAAGTGTTTTACAACTATTATCTCATTGAATCGTACCTGATAGGTAGGTACAATCATTATTCCCATTTCACAGATGAGGAAACTGAGGTCCAAAGAAGCGTCATATCCCTTCCTCTTTCTTCAGACCAACCATTGGTAAATATCATACATACACTCAATGCACAATGTGTCAGACAGTAACACATTAAACCTTTAGAAACAACTCTACATGGGAAGGGAGTATCATTACTCCTGTTTTTCATCTGAAGAAGTTAACATTCAGAGAGATATAGTCACTTGCCCAAGGCTACACAACTTGGATACAATAGGGCTGGGTTTTAAATCTGTTCCAATTCCAAAGCCCGTGGTCTTAGTCACCATGGTATAATATAACCAGAATTTTATTTATGAAGAGATATATAATAATATGGGCTTCCCAGGTGGTGCTAGTGGTAAAGAACCTGCCTGTCAATGCCAGAGACTTAAGAGTGGTGGATTCAGCCCCTGGGTCGGGAAGATCCCCTAAAGGAGGAGGCGGTAATCCACTCCAGTACTCTTGCCTGGAGAATCCCATGGACAGAGGAGCCTGGCGGGCTACCCCATGGGGTCGCAAAGAGTTGGATACGACTGAAGTGACTTAGCACAGCACACAATACATATGTGATGCTCATTTTCTTCATCTTTCTAAACATGCCTATGATCTAACACTTCTGATACAAAATTTTAAGGAGAGGAAAAAGGCCCAGGAAATTGAGCTATTCTCCAATGAGACCACCTAACCCATCATATCTTGGGCAGAGATGGTAGGAATGACCAAATGTTTTCTTTCTTCCTGTCTTTGACAAGCTTCCTGAATGAGTTAGACTTATTGCTTACTTTCCTTTTCAATCAGACATCTGCTGCCAAAATTTCATGCACCCCAAAGTTCCCTATAAACAACCCTCTTTTTCTCTCATATTTAGGCATATATGTGTATGCTCGGTCCCTCAGGCATGTCTGACTCTTTGCGACGCTATGGAATGAGGCCTGTCAGGCACCCCACTCCATGGGATTTCCCAGGCAAGAATACTGGAGTGGGTTGTCAATTCCTTCTCCAGGGGATCTTCCTGACCCAAGGATTGAACCCATGTCTCCTGCATTGGCAGGCAGATTCTTTACTGCTGAGCTATAGAGGAAGCCCCTTTTCAGACATACTTCATTTTATTGTGCTTTGGAGACATTGCATTTTTTACAAATTGGAGGCTTGTAGGAACCCTGCATTGAGCAAATCTATTGCTATTTCTTCCAAAAGCATTTTCTCACGTCATGCCTCTGTGTCATATTTTGATAATTCTTACAGTATTTCAAACTTTTAATTATTAATAATAACACATACAATATTATTAACATAATATATTTGGCATGGGGATCTGTGATCAGGGCTTTTTGATGTTACTACTTGGATGGTCAGCATTTTTTAGCAATAAAATATTTTAAAATTAAGGTATGTACATTTTTAAAATAGAATGCTATTGCACTGACATATATTTACTACCATGTGTAAAATAGCTAGCTAGTGGGAAGTTGCTGTGCAGCACAGGGAACTCAGCTCGGTGCTCTGTGATGACCTAGAGGGGTAGGATGGGGAGAGTGGAGGGAGGCTCAAGGAGGAGGGGATATATGTATCCTTACAGCTGATTCACTTCGTTGTACAGCAGAAACTAACAGTGTAAAGCAATTATATTCCAATAAAGATTTAAAAAACTTAAAAAGCTCTGATACATTCAACAACATGGAAAAAAGATAGAATGCTAATGCACTCTTCATAGACCACCAGTATAGTGCGAAAATAATTTTCACATGTACTGGGAAACCAAAAAAGTCATGTGACTCACTTTACTGCACTATTTACTTTATTGTGGTGGCCTGGAACTGAACCCACAATATCTCCGAGGTATGTCAGTAGAAAGCCCCAAAGCCCGAGGGATTTTCTTGTCTCTTCTGCTGCAATCAACACAGCTGGTCTGTCTTCCTAACTACCTGTCTACCACGTCTGCTTCCTTCTCTGTTCCTCTTTCTCCCTCTGTTCCCTAGCTGTGGGTGCCCCTCTGACCCTGTGTTCCTGTCTGTGACACCATCACGCCTACAGGGCTCAGTCACTTTCAGCTTTAACCAACCTTTTCTGTGGATGACTCTCAAATCTGGACAGGCAGTCAGGCTTTAAACATATCCCCATCTGTCTGCAAAGCAATATTTCTGCTTTGATGTCTTGCAGGGACCTCAACATGACTGAAAGAAGTTCTTCTCACTAGAAGCATCCTGTACTCCTGCAATGGCAGCACCATCATACCAGTCAGAAGTCAGCTGAGGACTTCCCTGGTAGTCCAGCAGTAAAGAATCTGCCTGCCAATTCAGGGGACATGGGTTCCATCCCTGGTCCGGGAAGATCCCACATGCCATGGAGCGATTAAGCCAGTGCACCTCAACTACCGAGCCTGCACTCTAGAGTCCTCGAGCCGTAACTACTGAGCCCACACACCACAACTACTGAAGCCCATGTGCCCTAGAGCCCAAGCTCCACAACGAGAAGCCCCCACAATGAGAAGCCCACGCACTGCAAAGGGTCGCCCCCGCTCACTGCAACTAGAGGAAAGCCCGAGTGAAGGAATGAAGACCTAGCATAGCCCAAAATAAATAAAAATTCAACAGTCACAATACTGTAAATCAGCTATATTTCAACTGAAAAAATAAAAAAATAGTTGATAGTCATGTTCTGGAATGTTCTTTTTCCTGGTGAACTAGACCTTAAGTCCATCTTTTCCTTCCTATTGCCACTAAGTGAGTCCCAAATCATCCCAGACTTAGAATCATCTCAAGGGACTTAGTCCATCACAGTCAGGAACCTCCTCCTCTTCTGCCCTTTTCCCTTCTCTTCCTCCTCCCCCTTCTCCCTCTTCCTCTTGACTGTATTTTATTGAGACTCTATTATGGACTAAGAATTATCCCATCTAATCTTTACCAAGTCATGGACATGAATCTAAGCAAACTCCAGGAGATAGTGGAGGACAGAGGAGCCTGGCGTGCTATCTGTACGTGAGGTTGCAAAGAGCTGGACACAACTAAGCAACTGAACAACAACAAATCTTCACCTCAGCCCAAAGAGGTGTTAAGACGAGCCTCACTTAACAAATAAGTAAAATAAGGACTAAGTGGAATAAGTCATTTCCCAGAGTCACGTATCTTAGTGGCAGAGTCAGGGTTTGAATCCACATCTCCAAACTGATATTTTGTCTTACATGGGAGAGTTATGGTTCTGAAGTCAGTGCAGAAAGGAAAAATTGTATATACTTCAAAAATACATTTGAAAAACTCTTAAATGATCCACAAAGTACAGTTTTGTGTGGTTAAACCTGAGCAGTAATAAGTGTATATAATGTGCGATACAAAAGAATTAGAATAGCATGCCACATCGGACACTGCTGTCACAGCCATTTCCCTCTCCCATCTTTTCTACAGGCAGAGCCAGTCTCCCATAAAATAGCAAAAGTGCTAGGGATTCATGTTTCTGGTCTTTCCTGAAGCTAGAAATGGTCATGTGACCCAGTTATGACCAATAAGATGTAGGGGGAAGCCTGCTGGGAACTTCTGGGGAAGATTTCCTGGATTAAAAAGAGAAAAGCCTCCAATGGAGGTTTTCTCTTTCTACCATTATATTTCTAATTTTGGATGAAGCTGTGAGAGAAGGAGACATGACAGCCACTTTGCAACCTTGAGGCAAGAAAGCCTGAAGTAAAAATACGACACCCTGAGGAAGGTAGAACAACATCACTGGGCCATTCACTAGTCCTGGTCCACTGACTTGTGGATTTCCAAGTCAGGTGACAAAAGCCTCTAATGTGAAAGTTGTCTCTACTGTTACTTACAGAAAAAAAGCATTCCAAACTGATGTACTAGGATCTATGAATGGTTTCAGCTGACTCTTTGGAAAAAGTTCACTAAATGGAATGATTGGGAGAAATGACCTCACTATTCAATTACTATATTCTTCCTTTTTCTTTTTATATATGTGCTAATTACATATTGATGATTTTGTGAAAGTCAAATTTGCATAAGATGTGATTCTGCTACACATTTTGCAGTTTCTTCTTTGAAAACATCCAGGCTACTTCCTATCAGTATAAACTCCTCAGTTTAGTTTATGAAGACCTCCCAGTCTGATCCCTTCTGTCCGTTAAATCTTATTAATATCCTATAATCTCTAGAATACCAACATGAAGCAAAAGAAACAGCACCAGCCACATTTTCATGCCCAGAGCAAGACTTAAGAATCTTGGGTTTCCTTCCTGCCTCTGTCCCTGATGCCAGAGTTTCATGTCCTGAAATTCTGTGGGTGGTCCCCAAATGTGCCCGTGAGCAGTGAAAACAAAACAACCCACAGCCTATGTCCCTTCAATACCACCTAAAAAAACTTGACTTCTGAAATCAAAGCTTCATAAGGCTGAAGGCAGTCTTGGGAGCAAAGTATTCGATACTCGTTAGTCATGATGTCTCCAAAAGAGATTTACACATAGGTGAATTACACACTTAGAAAATGTACTCCTAAAAAAAAATTTTTTTAAATAAAATAAAAAGAAAGAAAATGTACTCCAGGACTTCCCTGGTGGTACAGTGGATAAGAATCCACCTGCCAATGCAGGGGACAGATTCAATCCCTGGTGTAGGAAGATCCCACAGGCTGCGGCGCAACTAAGCCTGAGTGTCACAACTACTAAACCTGTGCTCTGGGGCCCAAGAGCTGCAACTACTGAAGCCTGCGTGCAATCATCAATATGGAATTAGCACATATATAAAAAGAAAAAGGAAGAATATAACACTTGAATAGCGAGGTCAGTTCTTCCTATCGTTCCCTTTACTGGTCTTCTTCTACATTGTAGAGAAGCCACTACAATGAGAAGCCCACACACCACAACGAAAGAGTAGCCCCCACTCACTCAAAAGCCCTCGCACAGCGAAAAAGACCCAGCCCAGCCAAAATAAATAAGAAATTTTTTTAAAAAAGAAAATGTACTCCAGCTGCCTGGTTCTGTGTAAAACCACGCACAGTAAGCCTGAGAACACATCCTTGAGCAGGCTCTCCCCCTTCTGCACAAATCTGTTCATACTTATACCACTTTATTGATGCAAGGTAGCTAGCGAAGCTGATTTCAATGGAGTTTTAGTCCATTCAGAGCTATGACGCAAAAGATATGCCATAACTCCTGGAGTAGGACCACAACCAGGTGTAGGTATATTCCAGCCC
Organism: Bos indicus; assembly: GCF_029378745.1. Classification (NCBI taxonomy): domain Eukaryota; kingdom Metazoa; phylum Chordata; class Mammalia; order Artiodactyla; family Bovidae; genus Bos; species Bos indicus. The sequence continues at coordinate 11,948,225 of NC_091766.1, read as the reverse complement.
CCAGTACATGCAGCAGTTAATTAAGTTGACACTCCTCAGTTCAGTTCAGTCACTCAGTCGTGTCCGAATCTTTGCGACCCCATGAATCACAGCACGCCAGGCCTCACTGTCCATCACCAACTCCCGGAGTTCATTCAGACTCACTGAGTGAGTCTGACTCCATTGAGTCAGTGATGCCATCCAGCCATCTCATCCTCTGTTGTCCCCTTCTCCTCCTGCCCTCAATCCCTCCCAGCATCAGTCTTTTCCAATGAGTCAACTCTTCACATGAGGTGGCCAAAGTACTGGAGTTTCAGCTTTAGCATCATTCCTTCCAAAGAAATCCCAGGGCTCATCTCCTTTAGAATGGACTGGTTGGATCTCCTTGCAGTCCAAGGGACTCTCAAGAGTCTTCTCCAACACCACAGTTCAAAAGCATCACAGTCCAACTCTCACATCCATACATGACCATAGGAAAAACCATAGCCTTGACTAGACGAATCTTTGTTGGCAAAGTAATGTCTCTGCTTTTGAATATGCTATCTAGGTTGGTCATAACTTTCCTTCCAAGGAGTAAGTGTCTTTTAATTTCATGGCTACAGCCCTCCAAAACTGCACCACTTCATCTAGACCAGCCAACATGCATGAGCATTCAGGTAGGGACTTCTCGACCTCTGGATCAGTTTATTTTTCAGTGAAACTTCCCTTAACAGTGGTAGGTCATAAGTACCATTGATTGGTTCATTCATTCAGAAACATTTATTGAACACTTATTGTGCCAGGCACTACTCCAGGCACTGGGGAATACAACCTTGAGCAGAAGAAATGAAATCCCTGCCTCATGGTATTTGACCTAGTGAAGAAGATGGGCAAAAAATAAATAGGTAAAGTGTTCAACTTGTCAGAAAGTGCCACGTATGTGGGAAAAAATCAATAAATGAAAGAGGACAGAAAGCGTTGGGAATGTTAATTGTAAGTAAGGGGTCAGAGAACCCTGGAGTAAAGTCTTGAAGATGAGGGAATGGATAGAGCAGATATTTGGGGAAAGAGCATACCAGGCAGAAGAACTAGAAGTGCAAAAGCCCTGAGTTTTCAAACTTGCCTTAAGTGTTCAAGGAACAGTAAGAACAGGAGCCTGGTGCAACTGAAGCCAAGTGAGTGAGAAGGAGAATAGGGAGTGATGAAGTTGCAAGGTGATGCAGGTAGGTCCTTGTGGGCCAGGCTGAGGGCTTTGGCTTCTCCAATGAGTGAACCACAGGAGGGATGGTTCACTCAGTGGAGAAGCCAAAGTAGAAAAGTGAGCAGAAAACTGATTTGATCTAATTTAGGTGTTAAAAGGATCCTTCTGGCTGCTTGTGTTGATAACAGACTGTGGGGAAGGAGGGCAGAAGCAGAGAGCCCTGGGTAGACACTGCTCTAACAACCCAGGCAAGAGATGATGATGGCCCAGCCCAGGGTGGAGACAGCAGAGGCGGAATAAGTACTGAATGCATGTTAAAGTTGGAACCTATAGAATTGGGGGCTTCCCTGGTGGCTCAGATGGTAAAGAATCTGCCTACGATGGAGGAGACTTGGGTTCGATCCCTGCGTCAGGAAGATGCCCCTACAGAAGGGAAAGGCAACCCATTCCAGTATTCTTACCTGAGAAATCCCATGGACAGAGGAGCATGGTGGGCTCCAGTCCATGGGGTCACAAAGAGTCAAACATTACCGCTATGTCCATGCCAGGAGGCATCAAGATTGTTGGTCAGAGCTCCTGGAAGGACAGAGCTGCTGTTCACTGTCAGGGGAAGAGATGGAGGGACAATATTGGATGATCAGGAGCTTAGTTTTGGATGGTGAACTCCTCCTCCAAAGTGGGATTTTGAGAGAGGTCCAGGTTGGAGATGTAAGTTTGGGAAACAGCAACATAGAAGGAGTATGTATTTATTTATGTTAAAATACTTTAAAATTTTTATTTATTTGGATGTGCCAGATCTTAGTTGCAGCATGTGGGATCTAGTTCCCTGACTAGGGAACACAGAGTCTTAGCCACTGAACCACCAGGGACGTCCCTAGGAGTATTTAAACTCTTCAAGTTGGATGAGATAGCCAAAGGGTTGAATATAACCAGAGAAGTCATGAAAATGGGTTTTTTGTTTTTCTTAAATGACCACCCCCCTCGATTTCTTCTACCCCCTCCCAAGTTCTTAGCTTCATCCTTCTACTACACAACCCCACTGAAGGTGACAGCCTTTTGTCTCTGGATCAGGCCCAGGTTTTTGGAGAGAGGAGAGGCTGTCCAGCTTCTACAAACTCTGTCACAACACAGCATCGTTAGGTCCCATAGTTCCTTCCGGCATAAATCAAAGCACAGTGTCTTTTCAGCTGGCAGCCTCCACCTTGGCCCCAGGCACCCAATTGCTTCCCGTTCCATTGAGATTTCCTCTGCCCGCAGGACAGCTGTCTCCCTGCCTTGGTGAGAAGAGAGCAGTCATCAGCCCTGAAAACTATAGAAGCAGTGACCAGATGCCTCTTCAGAGGCCGGCTGGCATTTGTCACAGCAATTCAAGAGGACAAGACCTCTATCAGCCTCCAAACCTGCAGACAGATAGATGGCAAGGTCTTCTCCAGCCACACAGGGAAAATGGCCAAGAAGCTCAGCACAGAACAACGTCACCTGGCCATCTGGCCTTCTCTCAATCCTGCCCCACCCCAAGTGGGGGCAGAGCGATAAAGGAGGACGCTTTTAGACAAGCAAGTGTGCTGGGCGCTGTCCTGGGTGCTGAAATCTCTAACCCATTGGGTGTCTGGCTATTACTCCTTGCGTTGATTTGAGATTCCCTGAAAGGAGATCCAAGACAAGGACTTTTGGGAGGCCATGGAATTACAAGAGAGTGAAGCAAACAGTTGGTAACATGTGTACCAATGAATAAGTTTCAATGTGAGCAACTGGAATTCAATCCTGCTAAGACTCTTTAAGAGGCTGTAGAACAAACCTCTGAGTTTTCTCACTGAACAATGGGAAAGTGAGGGTATTTATACATCAGCATCCTTGCTCATTGGTTGAGGGCTGCTCCTAGCTGGTGTTCAATGTCTGTCACATGGGCTGAACAAACTCCTATGATTCTGGAAAAGACTCTGCATCAGAGATGCAGAAAGATGAGAGTGCTGGAGGTGCAAAGAGGTGAGCTGCATAGGAACTGCCCATTACAGTTGCTGGTAAACCCAGAGGTGAGATGAACTAATGAAGAGGGACACGTGCAGCAACAACCACACTCCACCAAAAGAATCTGCTTTAACTTTCCCTTCAGTTCACCAACTCCCATTTATGAAGCACTCAAACACCTTCAGGGGCACAGGTCACAGTATCTGACACTTATTTTGCCTTCTCTATTCCCAGGTGACTCAGGGTTAAAGAATCTGCCTGCTAAGCAGGAGGTGCAGGTTCCATTCCTGAGTTGGGAAGGTCCCCTGGAGGAGGAAATGATAACTCTTCCCAGTATTTTCACCTGGGGAAATCCCACGGACAGAGGAACCTGGCAGGCTACAGTCCGTGGAGTCACAAAAGAGTTGGACACAACTTAGTGACTAAACAATTCCCTACCACAGCTCTAAGAGGTAGACGCTCTCATTACTCATATTTTCCAGGTGAGAAAACCAAGGTTCAGAGAGATCAACTCACATTCTCAAGTTCATCAGTGGCAGACAGTCAGCCCCTGACTTTGAGACCCAGGTCTTAGCTATGTAGACTATGCCAATTTCCCATTTTTGGAAACCTACATTGCCCAGTTCTTTCCTGCCACCACAGAGCCCAAGATGAGGGAGAAAATGAAGGACTGCTTGCTGACTTCCCTGAAAAACTTGACTTTAGGGAAAATGGACTCAAGAAAAATGGATTCTAGATCCATATCTGCCTGAGTTCAAATCCTGGATGCACTATTTTGAGGTAGGTGAATTTGGGCAAGTTATTGAAGTCCTTTGAGCCTCAGTTTGTTCATCTGTGAAGTGGGGATAACAGTGGTACTTAACTCAGAGGGTTGTAAGAATTAATTGAGCATATATTAATATATATACAGTATATCATGTTATAACTGCTTTGTAAGTTCTAGAGTGTCGATATTGTCACTGTTCTTAATAACAAGTATTATGTTCATAAGGATACTGGGCTGAATATAGCTCTTTGTCTGAACTTAATTTGACCCAGGGATATCCTAGACTTAGGGATGTGTCCTAGCAGGGCAGCTGAGATCCTAATCTGCCATTTACTAACTGTGGGACCCTTTGTAAGTAGCTTGATCTCTCTGAGCCTCAAATTCACCTCTAAAGAAAGGTCTTGTGAAAGTGAAAAGTGATAACAAACATGAAATTGTTAATATAGTGCTGGCACACAGTAAGTGCTCAATAAATGATGAGAATAAAAATCATGGCAGCCAGCATCTTTATCATCACTGTCGCTCCAAGATGGACAAACAAGCTCCTGCTGCTAGGAAGTGAAGCGATTCTTGATGGAACATGGTTCAGCAAATATCATGACAACCAAATGCTCTGAACACTAAAAAGATCGATGCGCTCCCAACGACAAAACTCTCTGAACGATAAAAAGCATTTGTGCCACAGTGGGGAATCTTTCTGGTACCAGGGGTGACTGACTGATCCTCTGCTGGGGGGTGGGGTGGGGATTAATGCAAAGAGACATTAAAATAAAATGCTGCTGGCATTTATAGGAGCCATTAGTTGGTCCTGTGAGTCAGAATGTTAGTTGTGCTTTATTGTTGTCTGGAATGCTGTTTTCATTTGCAAGCAATGCAGCAGAGGCTGAGGAACAACTACATGTGCTGTTCAATTAATCAAAAAAGCAAGAGAATGTGAGAGGTGTATGACTCTAGCCAAGTCACTTTGACCCTTCTGGTCCTCAGTTTCTTCAACTATTTAAGGAAAAAAATGGGAAACTGGAATTTCTCTCTGAGGCTTCCTATATCTCTAGAAAGGGACCAGACGCTGGGCATTTGGGGAGACGAGGGAAAGAGAAGGCAAAGCTCTGATGGTGGAATCCAAGGAGTGGCATTAGTTATCTACATCACCCCCACTGACCTCCAAACTGGGACACCAAGCCTCCTTGACATGAACATACCTTCTGATTTTGGAAGACTTCTGATTACCCACCATCTCCACGTGACTTTGGGCAAATTACTTCTCCCCTCTGTGTCTTTACTCCCTGTGAGTAAAATAAAGGGGTTGGGCCTGCCAGAGTCCACTGAGTCCTAACATTCAATGATGCTATGAAAACAAAGTCAACATCCTTTCCTGCTGGTCTCCAAGTACTTGAGTCTTTTCCTCACTTCTGTCCTTAACACAAAACTGCCCAAAGCCTGGGGTGGTTCATAGGACCTTTCAAAAAAGGAACTTTTGTTTTTTTATAGTCACAAAATATGAGAGCAGGTAAAGACCTACTCAACTGCCCCTTGTCTGCCTTAGCTGATGTCAGGGTATCTGAACGGGATATCTGGGTATCCGGGTATCTAGACTCCTAGACTGTTCAACTATTTATATCAAAGCAGTGGTCCCCATCTCCTTAAATAGCTTGGTAAATTTCCCAGAGGGCTTCTCAGGTGGCTCAGTGGTAAAGAATCCATCTGCCAATACAGGAGACATGGGTTCAATCCACGGGTCATGAAGATCTCTTGGAGAAGCAAATGGCAACCTACTCCAGTATTCTTGCCTGGGAAACCCAATGGACAGAGGAGCCTGGTGGGGCTCAGTCCATGTGGTCACAAATGAGTTGGACATGACTTAGCAACTAAACAGCAAAAACAGATTTTTCCAGAACACTCTGATTATCAGAAATGTTACCACCTTCCAGCTTGGCAAAACATTTATTTTACTGGTCACCTATTATATGTCAGGTACAGGGCTAAGCTCATGAATTAAAAAAACAATCATCTTTGCTCTTACCCTGGCAGCATTTGCAATCTCTTTTCTTAACATGCACAAGTGTATTATTTGACTTCTTTGATGTATACATATATTTGAACATTACAGTATCTCTGTTATCTCAGAAATATAGCCAAGCTTCTCAAATCTTCCTCTTATACATTTTCAGTTTAATGATTAAATTTCAAATACAAGTGGAGGATGCTATAAATAGGGTTGATCAACTACAAAGTTAAAATGTCTCTGAGGCTTTGAGCTACACAGAGCACACAAAAATTCATGGATAAGATCTTTTTCACCAAATGGCACACCAAAAGATGGCCAAAACATTGGTAATCCATGAGAAGTGAATGGTATTTTAATGCTGCAGATTGCTTTGAAATATGAGAACACAATGCTTTAATCAGAAAGCGCACATTCAAGTCATCTTTGTTTCAATGTCAAATTGATACACTTGAGTCCCCTTCCCCCAAGAACACAAAATTAAGAGTTTATTGCATTTCCCCATCGCTGACATTGCACAGAAGTCTAGGCATGCAGGGACACTAAAGTCTTCTCTGTCAGTTCCTGGCTTATAACCCAAGAGGAGACTCAACAGCCCCTTGGAATTTGAAGTAATAAAATTTGAGCTATGTGCCCGATCTGAAGGAGACAGAACCACCAGACAGTAAGAAAGAAGGGCTGATTACTGGAGAAGTAAGATGAAAGCAAGAGAAAGGAAAAAAGAAGACAAATAAAGAAGGAAAGGAGAGGGGGTTAAGAAATGAATAGAATCCACAGCAGGGGGGCTCCTTGTAGCGTTCAAATCAGGACCCCACTGAGACTCTGATGAAAACTACAGACCAGGAAAATACACACACACACACACACACATACACAATTTTGGCATGAAATTTCAGATGGCTCATGGATCCCATTAATTCCAACTACGAGCTTGCATCCTTAGGATCAATCTGCCCCAGAGGAAGACTCTCTCCTCTAGAGGCTCATCAAATATCAGGAAGCTGAGAAAAAAAGATCACCTTGTTGTAACTGAGTAGTAGATAGAAACATCCAGGCAGCAGACTGACCTATCAAGGCTGCCTTTCAACTTGTGTGTGTGTGCGTATCTTAGTCGCTCAGTCATGTCTGATTCTTGGCAACCCCATGGACTGTAGCCTGCCAGGCTCCTCTGCCCATGGAATTCTCCACACAAGAATACTGGAGCAGGGTGCCATTCCCTTCTCCAGAGGATGTTCCCGACTCAGGGACCAAACCTGGGTCTTCTGCATTGCAGGCAGTTTCCTGACTATGTGAGCCACCAAGGAAGCCCTGCCTTTCAACTTACTAATCACTTATTGAGACTTACTATATGCTCAACAGTATATGAGCTTCCCTAGGTGTTTTAAGAACCATGTCACAGAAAACAGGGGTTTTGAAGGCTTCTTCCTGCCATCAAGGTCAAGCCAGCCTCTGGCAGCAGAAGTCAGCCCCCAGGGAGCATAAGTTAGTACAACCACTTTGCAGAGCAATTTGGCAGGATCTAGTGACGCTGGGAATGCATAGAGCATACAACTCAGCAATTCCACTCCTGGGCATATGCCCTAAAGAAATGCACTCACAAGAACGAGGGGACAGCTTTGTTCAAAATAGCACAAAGCTGGAAACAACCCAAATGTATAAATACGTGGTAGAATGTTCATACCACAGAATACCATGAAGCAGCGAAAACGGATGGATGGGACCATTCTTGTCAAGCAGATTAAGCTCATACTTCTTACATGCTTATCTAATTAACTGTAACATAAGTATCACATATTTCTTATATTCTTATATAAAAGTGTAAATACATAAATGGAAATGATAAGCACAAAATTCAGGAAAGTGCTTTTGGATGGAGAGAAAAGAATGGGGCCAGGAAAGGGAATGCAGGGGCTTACGCCGTATTAAAACGGTTGCATTTTTAAGAAAAAAGTTATTATTGGAGTATAGTTGATTTACAATGCTGTGTTGGTTTCAGGTATAGAGCAAAGTGAATTAGCTTTGCATATACACACATCCACTCTTTTCCCACATGGGTCATTACAGAGTACTGAGTAGAGTTCTCTATGCTATACATAAAGGTTTTGCTTTTTTTGGTCACCAATATGTTTACTTTTATTGGTTGTATATTTTACTGCAACTTCCTGTGCTTTCAAGGACAGTTGAAATATACTGTTTTCTTAGTCAAAAAAGAACCTTCAGTGAAATACGGATAAGACCTTTTTACTAGATCTTCCTAAAGTTACTGATTGAAGGAAAAAAGGAAAAGAAAAAAGAAAATCAAATGATGTATTGTTGAATCTGTGTAAAGGTTAATCTACTTGAACAAGTAGTCTTTAAATGGAATATCAAATTCTTAATCAGGTAAAGGTTTCATTTCGATGGCAGTTTGCCCCATCACCTCCCTGTGCTCACCTCCCCGACTTTTCCCCTCACCCACTCTGCTCCAGGCATGCTGGCCTCGTCACTGTTCATCAAACCCACCAGATGCAGCTCAACCTCCGGCCCTTGGCACTTGCTGCTCTCTCTGCCTGGCACTCTCCTCCTTCGGCTCATGGCTTATTCACTCACTTCCTCCAGGTTTTCATTCAAATACTACCTCCCCAATGCTAGTCTTCCCTGACTTCTAGCCCTCCTGCCCATAATACGACCCATCCCTTCTCTGCTTTATTTTTTCTCTAAAAATATCTCATCAACATCTAAGACACTAGATATTATATTCATTCATGCATCTTGTCTTTCTTCACCACTAGAATGTCAGCATTACAAGAGGAGGGATTTTTGTCTGTTTTGACCACTGCTGTGTTCGAGAGCATATGGTAGTTGCCTAATAAATATTCACTGAATGAATATTGTTCATTCAATATTTGCATTCAATGAATGCAAATATTCATTCATTCATTCAACGAATATTTGTTATATGATTTGCTATATGATTTTCCACTTCTTTTAGAATTTGTTACACAGGCATTTGTTATATGATTCTCTACTTCTTTTAGAATTATTCTATTATACCTTTTTAGAAATGGTTATTTCTATCACATCTTTTTTTATAATACATTTTTAAACAACAACAGCAAAGTCAACCACTGAGCTGTTGCATACACAAGTTTCCTAGTAAGCAAAGAGAAAAGTGCTCAATGCCATGATACATCCAAGGAACCTTCCAAGGTCATGAGGCAAAGGACCGTGGGCACAGCAGAGCCCCTGTCAGAAAACACTACAGCTAGCCCTCATAAAAGACCACTCAAACCTGAAAGCCTCTACCAAAATAGCCCAACTGACACAGCTGCTTCTGTGAGAAGAAACGTTGCTTTGAAACAACAGATACATTTAAAACCTGAATTATGAGAGGCCAGCCAACACAGCATGGTCACTAAGACCCATGGCGTCTGCCAAGAGAGAACGGACCTGGAGCAGCAACAAGGCCCAGAGGAGAAATAGAATCCCATGGAAGAAAACTTGGAGAAGGAAGTGGTAACCCACTCCAGTCTTCTTGCCTGGGAAATCCCATGGACAGAGGAGCCTGGCGGGCTACATTCCATGGGGTCACAAAGAGCTGGACATGACTTAGCGACTAAACAACAGAGAGAACTGTGATTCCCACCCAGAAATGATCCCATCAGTTCAGTTCAGTTCAGTCGCTCAGTCGTGTCCGACTCTTTGCAACCCCATGAACCGCAGCACACCTGGCCTCCCTGTCCATCACCAACTCCCGGAGTTTATCCAAACCCATGTCCACTGTGTCGGTGATGCCATCCAGCCATCTCATCCTCTGTCGTCCCCTTCTCCTCCCACCTTCAATCTTTCCCAGCATCAGGGTCTTTTCAAATGAGTCACCTCTTCACATCAGGTGGCCAAAGTATTGAGAGTTTCAACTTCAACATCAGCCCTTCCAATGAACACTTAGGACTAATCTCCTTTAGGATGAACTGGTTGGATCTCCTTGCAGTCCAAGGGACTCTCAAGAGTCTTCTCCAACACCATGGTTCAAAAGCATCAATTCTTCAGTGCTCAGCTTTCTTTATAGTCCACCTCTCACACCCATACATGACCACTGGAAAAACCATAGCCTTGACTAGATGGACCTTTGTTGACAAAGTAATGTCTCTGCTTTTTAATATGCTGTCTAGGTTGGTCATAACTTTCTTTCCAAGGAGTAAGCATCTTTTAATTTCATGGCTGCAATCACCATCTGCAGTGATTTTGGAGCACCCCCCAAAAATGATCCCATAGAGGATTATAATCCCATAGAGGAAAACTGGGCTCTCATATAGGAGAACTATGAGGAATGTCTCTCAGTGAATAGGGCTCTTGGGAGAGAAGAAAAAGACTTAGCTTGGAGGGGAGGAATAAGTAAGCAAAGGAGTTCAAAATCATCACAAAATGGTAAAGTCTATACTGGGACTGGATAAAGGGCTTTGGGGTCAGCAACGGAGACTGGCTGACCATCCACCAAATCCATTTCCATTTCCTTCTAAGCACAGTGTGCTGTTTCCCAGCTTCCCTGAGCCATGTATGGGCATGTGCCTGAATTCGAGCAGAAGTCTGTATGAGTGAAAGAGGTTATGAGCCAGGTTCCAGTCAGGACTCTACAACCGCCTCCCTGCCCCAAGCATCACCATCCACGTTCATGTCTCTTCCATGATATCCTGTAGACAAGCAGACCCAATCTGTGAGTCAACAATAGGGAACCACAATGTATATTGAGGGCCTGAGTCCCTCAATCACTGTGCAGAGGAGAGAAGCCTGCCAGTGAGAAACAACTGTTTTGATCTTTCAACGAGCAAGAAATAAAACTTCTGTTGTGTTTAAGTCATTACCTAGTTTTGGATTTTGTTGTTGCCGTTATAGTAGCTAGAGTTACCTTATACAAGGTGGACAGAGTATACACCTTCACCTTTTACCTTTTACCTCTGGCTCATTGTATCAGATCTGAAACCTCCTCAGAGGCACTGACTGCACCTTACTTCAGCTGGTTTTCTCCATAATCCCACCACAATCTCTCGCACCCTGAAGTCCTCAAAAAGCATTTACCAATTTAAAATAAAGGCAAGGTATTCGCCCAAGCAAAGCAAAAGGACTATGTGTGCAATAGTTACAAACTCGAGTTCCGGAATGATATCATCTCAGGTTCAAATCCCAGCTCCATCACTTACTAGCTGGGTGATCGCGAGCAAGTTCCTTCTATGCTTCAGATTCTTCAGCGCTCACATGGGAATATTAATGTTTCCTAATTCATTGGATTGTTGTGAGGATTAAATGAGAGAATGCATGTAAAGCACTTTGGAAGCAGTCAATTCTAAAAGCTATTTATTCTAATTGTAACAGAAAGCATCTGCCGTGATCTCCAGCCGAGATGAGGAGGTGAGGGGGGTTGGGTAAGAGGGCAGAAGCACACGGAAGAACATGGGGGCTTAGCATTTCTGAGCCCAGCCCGGATGCCACCAATCCTTATGTTTCCAGAGTTCTCATCATTCAAGATAATTCTAAGAAACACATCACAGACCACTTACCCTGTTAGCACCACCACAAAGTCCATCACATTCCAGCCGTTCCTCAAGTAAGAGCCTTTATGGAAGGCAAATCCAAGGGCGATGATTTTAATTCCAGCCTCGAAACAAAAAATTCCAATGAAGTATGGTTCTGTGTCATCCTGGAAGGGGGAGAAGGTAAGATTAGTGTCTTTGGCTGGACAGAGGGCAGCATGAACAGGGAACTACCCACTCAGAATCTCTACCCACTTCCCCTCACCTCTCCAGACTTTCCAGCCCTCACCGCGCCTCACTGCATTCTGCCTGGAGTAACCTTGTCCAAAGCCTACTGCGAGAAAAACAGAAGCATGGAGAAGACGACTCCTTTCCATTTGGCCAACTTTACACACTACTTAGGCAGCCATGTGTGACTATTTAAATTGAAATGAAGGGATTTCCTGGTGGTTCAGTGGTTGGGAATCTGCCTGCCAATGCAGGGGACACGGGTTCGATCCTTGATTGGGGAAGATCCCCTATGCCATGGGGCAACTAAGCCTGAGTGCCACAACTACGATGCCTATGCACCTGGAGCCTTGCCCTACAACAAGAGAAGTCTCTGCTATGAAAAGCCTGTGCACTGCAATGAAGAGTAGCCCCCCCTCACTGCCACTAGAGAAAGCCCAGGCAGAGCAACGAAGACCCAGCACAGCCAAGAATAATAAATATATAATAAAAAATAAATTTAAGTGAAATAAAACGAAAGACTCAGTTCTGCTGTCACACTAGTCCCATTCCAGGCTAACGTATTGGACGGTGCAGATGTTGGATATTTCCATCACTGTAGAAAGTTCCACAAGAAAGCATTGGTTTAGAATGTTTACTTGTCACATACATCATCCAGGACCCTGGGGTTGGTCCCTGTGCACTGACCTCACCTCCAAGCCCCCAAATCTGACACTTGTGATGATTCTAAGCTGGTGTGCACCAATAGAGCAGTTCAGGTTGAGAAAATATTGGAATGAATACTTCTGCACTGGCTGGTAAATGACTGATGTTCCAGCTCCCAGCTCCCCACCAGGCCTCCGGCCAGGCCTGGCTTCCAGCTGACACTCTATAGTATTAATACTTGGAATTAAGCTATAAGCTTTGTTCCCTCAGAGCCTCTCCATTGCTGTCTCCCTCATCTGTTAATGACAATGCTTCTCAAGCTTCAGTCATTTTCATTCTGCCTCTATGAGCTTTCCCATACCAGCTCACCATCGCTACTACTATTTGCTTACTATTCTTTAAACAAACTCTTTTTACTTAGCCTGATCTTAAGCAAAAACAAACAAAAAAGTTTTAAGTCATTGTTTTTCTGGACTAGTTATCTATTTTTAGGAAACACATTATAATACATAACTGCATGCATGTGTGTTGGGTTGTGTCTGACTCTTTGTGACCCCATGGACTGTAGCCCACCAGGCTCCTCTGTCCATGAGATTTCCCAGGCAAGAATACTGGTGTGGGTTGCCATTTCCTACTCCAGGGGATCTTCCTGACCCAGGAATCAAACCTGCATCTCCTGCACTGGCAGGTAGGCTCTTCTGCAGCACCACCTTGGAAGCCCAATACATAGCTATTAACATGTAAGAGCCTTGAGATCATCAATATTATGTGGATTAGGAAGGAATGACTTCTAAAATCTCTCTCTCCCTACACTTGAGTTTTGAAAGCTGGCTTTGAAATGGTGATGGGAAGGAGCAAGGTCTCCTTCTTGGGGTTGTCAGAATGCCAGGAGGCAAACCAGGGGGATGGGGGATGGCTTGGGATCAAGAGAGAACTTAGTGCTACTTTACAGCTCTGCAGAGTTCCACCAGATCAAACTGGATTTTGACTGGATTTTGACTCCAGAGCTGATATTCATGTGTAGTAAACTTGGGGAAAGAGAAACCAGCTAAATGATACCCTAAGCAAGCAATCCAGAGAAGGCAATGGCAAGCCATTCCAGTACTGCTGCCTAGAAAATCCCATGGATGGAGGAGCCTAGTAGGCTGCAGTCCATGGGGTCACTACGAGTCAGACACGACTGAGCAACCTGACTTTCACTTTTCACTATCACACAATGGAGAAGGCAATGGCAACCCACTCCAGTGTTCTTGTCTGGAGAATCCCAGGGACAGCAGAGCCTGGTGGGCTGCCGTCTATGGGGTCGCACAGAGTCGGACACGAATGAAGCGACTTAGCAGCAGCAGCAGCAGCAAGCAAGCAATCACGCAAAAGTCAGAATGTGGGACCTTCCTTAGGGCAACTGGACTGGTTTCTGCAGAGTCAATGGCAGGAGGGAAGATAACTGCCTTAGATTACAAGACTTAACATCAAATCTAGACCATGTATGGATCTTGGTTCAAACAAAACAACCTGTAAGATGCCATTTCTGATGTAATTGTGGATATTTGATTACTGGCTGTGTTTTTGATGATTCCCAGGAACCACTGGCGTGCTGGATGTCAACATGTCACTGGGGTGATGTAAGAAAGCATCTTTTTTGGCCACTCTATGTGCCTTGCGGGATCTTAGTTCTTCAACCAGGGTTTGAACCCAGGCCATGGCATTGAAAGCACTAAGTACTAACCACTGGACTGCCAGGGAAGTCCCAGAAAGTGCCCATATTTTGAGCAATGCAGACTTAAGTATATGGCAGTGAATTGACGTATTGCCTGGGATTTGCCCTAACATAGTTTGGCCAAGAAAAACAAACCAAGGAAATAAAAAACAAAAGGAAACATGAAGTGAGGCAAAATCTTGATATTTGTTGTCTCTGGATGAGGAGTTCATGAGGGGTTCATGGTACTGTTCTCCATGTATTTATGTATGGTTAATATTTTTCACAAGAATTTTTGTTTGTTTTTCTTTTTTAAAAACTTATTTATTTATTTAAATTCTTTTGGCTGTGCCACCAGACTTGCAGGATCTTAGTTCCCCATCCAGGGACTGAACCTGGGCCCTGATAGTGAAAGCATCAAGTCCTAACCACCCAATTGCCAGAGAATTCCCCAAAATTTTGTTCTGAATGTGACTCCTCATGGACAACGTAACCCCTCCATCCCTCTCCAGATTAACAAAAGGTCTGCTGGGGGGCAAGAGTGGAGGATGGGCAGCGAGGACTTCTTTCTCCCCAGATTATTGGTATTCATGAAATTTAGGTTGCTCAGGGCTTTCATGGTGGCTCAGTGGTAAAGAATCCTCCTGCAATGCAGAAGACACGGGTTTGATCCCTAGGTTGGGAAGACCCCCTGGAGAAGGAAATGGTAACCCACTCCAATATTCTGGCCTGGGAAATTCCATGGACAGAGAAGCCTGGTGGGTTCCAGTTTATGGGGTCACAAAAGAGTTGGACAGGACTTAGCAGCTAAACAACAACAGGCAGGGGGCCCAGGATCTGGTTCTTGGAGACAAGACTAAGAGCCCAGTCTGCTCTCAGATCCCACAGGCACATCAGTTTGCCCCCAAAACAGAGACCCCGGCGGGGAAACATCACTCACCAGTCGTTCAGACATCGGAGTCTTGTCATCATCAGGTAGGTGTTGCTCCAGGGCGAGGACGATGCAGTTTGCTATGATGGTGGCTAAAATCATATATTCAAAGGGAGTATCACAGAGTTAAGGAAAATCTTTTCAGCTTTGTTTAGATTCAAAGCACAACTGAGTGGAAGATACAGGGATTTCCCACATGTCCCCTGCCCCCACATAGGCACAGCTGCCCTGTTATGAACGTCCCCCACTGGAGTGGTGAATTTTGTCACCCGTGATGAACCTACACTGACATATCACTATTATCCAAAGTCCTTAGCTTACACTATGGTTCATGCTTGGTGTCGTACATTCTGTGAGTCTGAGCAAGCGTATGATGACATGGATCTACCAACATAGCTTCATACAGAGGAGTTTCACTGCCATGAAAACCCAGCAGATGACTCCATAAGGAAACTGTAGATGCTCTTCCTCCATCTCACCTCCAACCTTCATTGGACAAATATCAATTTAGCACCTATTGCGTGCCAGGTCCTGGGCACAGGGTCACAGCTGAGAGTAAAACTCACAGAAATTTCTGCCCTTGTAGAAGAGAGGCATACGGTACTGTACGGTGAATGCCACAGAGAGAAAAAGCAGGAGAGGAGGTTGGTGGTCGCAATTTAAAATACAGTGATCAGATCAGATAGCAAAATGTCCATCTTAAATGTCCATCCACAGAAGAATGGATAAAGATGTGGTACATACATACGATGGGCTATTACTGAGCCATAAAAAGGAATGAAATAATGCTATTTGTGGCAACATAGATGCAATTAGAGATTATCATATACAGTAAGTCAGATACATACAAATGCCATATGACATCACTTATATGTAGATTCTAAAGTATGATACAAATGAACTTATTCACAAGATAGAAACAGCCTCACAGACTCAGAAAACAAACTTATGGTTACCAAAGCGGAAAGTGGGGTTGGGAAGGGATAAATTAGGAGTTTGGGATTAACATATACACACTATTATATATAAAATAGATAATCAACAAGGACCTACTCTATAGCACAGAGAACTCTATTCAACATTCTGTAATAACCTATATGGGGAAAGAATCTGAAAAGGAATGAATATATATTCGTGTGTGTGTGTACATAACTGATTCACTTTGCTTACACCTGAAACGAACACAACACTGTAAATCAACTACATCCCAATTTAAAATAAAAATTAAATTAAAAATAAAATACAGTGATCAGGTTTGATATCAAAAGCATGATCAACAAAAGTAAAAATAGACAAATCAGACTTTGCCAAAATTTAGAACATTGGTGCATCAAAGGACATTGTCAAGAAAGTGAAAAAAAAACCAACAGAATGCAAGAAAATGTTTGCAAATCATATATCTGATAAGGGTCTAGTATCAGAATAAAGAACACTTACAACTAGACAATAAGAAGACAACCCAATTAAATAACAGGCAGAGTTTGAAAAGACATTTCTCCAAAGAAGATTAGAAAAATGCAAATCAAACACAATGAGATACCACTTCACATCCAGTAGGATGATAAGAATGAAAAAAACAGAAAACAGTCAAGTGTTGGTGGGCTTCCCTGGCGGCTTAGTGGTAAAGAATCAGCCTGCCAATGCAGGGGACATGGGTTTGATCCCTGGTCCAGGAAGATCCCACACCCTGCAGGACAAGTAAGCCTGGATACCATAGCTGCTGAGCCAATGAGCTGCAACTGGTGAAGCCCATGTCCCTAGAGCCCGTGCCTGGCAACAACGGAGGAGCCCCCACCCTCTGCAACTGGAGAAAGCCCACACACAGCAATAAAGGCCAGTGCAGCTATAAATAAATAAATCTTTAAAAAAAAGAACTGGGTTGATTTATTTAAAAAATAAAGTGTTGGTGAGAATGTGAGAAACTGGAACCACTGTACATTGCTAGTGAGAATGTAAAACAGTACAGCCACTGAGCAAAATAGTTTGATGACTCCTCAAAAAGTTAAGACATAGAATTACCATAAAAGCTAGCAATTCCACTCCTAGGTATACACCAAAAGCACTGGACAACCAGTACTCAGATACATGTTCACAGAAGCAATACTCACAATTAGCCAAAAGGTGGAAACAACCCAAATGTCCATCAGGGAATGAATAGTTAAACAATATATGATATATCCATAGAATGGAATATTATTCTGCCATAAAAATGAAGCACTAACTCACACTGCAGTGTGGAGGGGCCTCAAAAACATCATGCTGAGTCAAAGAAGCCAGATACAAAAGACCATATATTGTATGAATTCCATTGATATGAAATGGTCAAAACAAGCAAGTCCATAGTCTGAAAGCAGACTGGTGGTTGCCAAGGACTGAGGGGGCTGGGAGAGCGGGCAATGGTGAGTGGTTACTTAATGTTTTAGAACTAGATCAAGGTGATAGCTGAACACATTCCAAATGTACTGAATACCAAGGAATTAAAAATGGCTAGTACTGCTATGTGAATTTCACCTCAGTAAAGAACAACATGGTAGTCAAGCCTCCAAGAGTCAGCCCTTTCAAGATCCAAAGGAGGGAAGGTGTAGGTCATATGGCCATTTCTAGAGGCATATTCCCTCTCTCTCTGGGCACAAGCGCCTCCCTGAAACCTGGAACACTGCTCCAGCCACTAGACAGTCCCACTGGAGGGTTTGCCCTTGGGGAGGGTCTGTCCTGCTCACTTCATATCAGGACCTGATCTGCTGATCAGCGGGTGATCCACAATATCCCTGTTTCCCCGGCCAGATCTGCAGAAGCATCCTCAGGCCAACAGCCTTAATAAACAAAATTGGCAATTTCTTTTCTTTTTAATTTAATTTTTAAAATTTTATATTGGAAGAGAACAAAAGAGGAAGAGAAGAGAAAGGACCTAGGAAGACAAATTCAAAACAATTAACAAAATGGCCATAAGAACATACATATCAATAATTACTTTAAATAAAAAAGTCAGTAAAGAATCTGCCCGCAGTGCAGTAGACCCAGGTTCAATCCCTGGGTTGGGAAGATCCCCTGGAGAAGGAAATGGTGACCCACTCCAGTATCCTGGCCTGGAAAATCTCATGGACAGGGGAGCCTGGTGGGCTACAGTCCATGGGGTCGCAAAGAGTCGGGCACGACTGAGCAACTAACACACTAACACAACAAAGCTGGAAATTTCTGAGAAGGAGGCTTAGGTGTGGAGAAATGGATGCCAGAGGGAGAAAGCCTGAGGGAATTGGTTACTCTGGAGCTGGGTCTCCCAACTCCCACACTACTGACATGATGAGGGGCTGACTGTGGGGCTGGAGAAGACTCTTGAGGGTCCCTCGAACAGCAAGGAGATCAAATCAGTCAATCCTAAAGGAAATTAATCCTGAAGATTCACTGCAAAGACTGACGCTGAAGCTCCAATACTTTGGCCATCTGATGCAAAGAGCCAACTCATTGGAAAAGACCTTGATGCTGGGAAAGACGGAAGGCAAAAGGAGAAGGGGGTGGCAGAGGAGAGATGGTTGGATGGTATCACCAACTCAATGGACATGAGTTCGAGCAAACCCCGGGAGATAGTGACGGACAGGGAAGCCTGGCATGAGGCAGTCTATGGGGTCACAGGGAGTCAGGCATGACTTAGCAACCGAACAACAATAACAATTCTCTGTGGGTGGGGTTTCACGGGAGCTGTCCTGCATATTGTAGGGTGTTGACCAGCATCCCTGGCCTCTACCCACTAGATGCCAGTAGCATCCTCCTCTCCAGTTATGAGAATCAAAACTTATAACAACCAAAATTCATCTCCAGATATTGTCCAGTGTCCTCTGGGAACACTGAAATCCACTGTTGTGCAGAAGGATTAAATAGCATATCTTGAACTTGGCCATGTTGATGAACTACTGCCCTCCTCCCAGCTTTCTCTCTTGGAAACTTAACTAGCCTCGGTATCCTGTTTGGCTCTAGAGTTACATTTAGTATCATGGACGTTTCATAAAAACCAAGGGATCTTACAGGCTGGAGGAGGAGGAGTTGGAATATATACCCACTTTCCAGGTGTGAAAATAAAGTCTGAAATAGGCAACCTGGGAATAAGAGTCTAAGAAAGGAAAAGAGGTCTTCTTTGTCACCTGCTTCAGCCTTTGCCTTCAGCTGAAAGCAGTCGAGCCACGCTCCATGCACACTTTGAAAAGCAAATCCAAGACTCAGGGCAATTTGGGGAGTCAACAAAAGCCATTCCTGCTGACGATCATCTCTGATTGGCTTCCTGCCTCCGAGCTGACGGTCATTAGAAGCACAGAGAACAAAGCTGGGCTGTGTTGCACAAATACTCCATTCTGCCTCACCCTGCAGCCCAGAAAATAAGAGACAATATTTGTACACAAAGAAGCAATGCCAAGCCCTTCCCCGGCCTCCCCTTGCCGAGGCTTCTGAAGCCATGATTTGAATCTGATGATTTCGCTTTCCTTCTCTGCCAACTAGCTCCCTGTGTGCTTCTGCACCAAGCTGCTGCCTCACTCTTGGGGCCCCCTGGCCTCCTGCCCCTAAATGGCTGGGATGTGACTTCCTTTGTATCTGATTCGAGCTGAGGTTCCAGGAAGAGTCTCACAAGACCAGCAGCAAGCTGCACTTTCATGGGCTGCATTATCGGGCTTTCAATTGCCGTGGTCACCTGGGTTTCAGACCCAGAGCTCTCCAGTATGACAATGAAGTCTTAGTCAGCATGCAAACCAACAGAAAGAGGCTGCCCATACCCATCTTATTTCTTTTTCTTTTTGGTCAGGTATGGATACACTGGCTTCCCTGATGGCTTAGCAGTAAAGAATCTGTCTGCAATGCAGAAGACATGGGTTCAATCCCTAGGTTGAGAAGATCCCCTAGAGGAGGGCATGGCAACTCATTCCAGTATTCTTGACTGGAGAATGCCATGAACAGAGAAGCCTGGTGGGCTACAGTCCATGGGGTAGCAAAGAGTCAGACATGACTGAAGCCACTTAGCAGGCATGCATGCATAGAAACACTGGCTATCAAATGTCACCTCCCTCTCTCTCTCCATGCACCCTGCCAGTGTCCAAAGACACACCCCAAATGGGAACCTGCAACACTGACCTTACACCCTTGTTACTTAAGGTGTGGTCCACACCCTTGCTACTTAACACGTGGTCCAGGAACCAAACAGCAGAGGCCAACACCCAGCAAAAAAAGCAGAGCATCAGGCCCCATGCTGACCTGCTGAGTCAGAACATACACTTCAGCAAGATCTCTAGGGGCTCTGTGCACACTGAAGTTTGGAAAGTGCTGCCTTAGATCTATTTCAGGGGGGAGGAGGAGCCCCGGTTACTGTGGCTTTGAGTCATCCAGAAAGAAGTGGGGGCTCGCCTTTCTGCTCCAAGCCTTCTCCTCCATGTTCTGACCCCAGAGGAGGAGAATTCAGGAGGCCTGAACCAGTCTTCTGCCTCCACTCAAGGTGAAACCCAAGACCTTCATGGATCAAGAGTGATGTTGGAATGAGATGAAGACGCAGCACAGAAAATTCTGGTTTACTGCACATGGAAACAGTCACAGCCCTCCCATGGCTACTACCTCACTCAGAAGAAAAGTCAAAGCCCTCCCAGCAGTCCTGCACGACCTGCCCCCATCTCCTCCATTCTCCCCCTGGTTCATTTACCTACAACCATACTGGCCTCTCCATCTTTCTCAAACACACAAGGCACCTTTTACTGCCAGGGCCTTTGCACCTGCTATTCTCTCTCCTAGAATGCTCTTTCCCCAGAGACCCACAAGATTCCGTCCCTCTCTTCTAGGTCTTTTCTCTTTTCTCATCCTCAGTGAGGCCCTTTACCCCATCTCCCTACTTAATTTTTTCCTTGGCCCTTGCCCCCAAACACCTGCTGTATTTTTCTCCTTTACCTGGTTTCTCTGTTTCTTTTGCCTAACAGACTATAAGCCCTGTACAAGCAAAACACTTTGTTTTGTTTGATGCTTTGTTCTCAGCACCTAAGAGGGCATCTGTTCCAGAGTAGGTGCTCAGTAAACACCTATGGAAGAAAGGAAGGGTGGGTGGGTCCTGCTGTCCACATCTCTCCCCTCACTTCGTCATGTGCCAAATCTCTGTAGGCACGTTAAGGACACAGATCAACTCCTTGAAATCTGCAGTGATGTGCCTGGTGCACTGTACTGAGTTCTTGGCACAGGAGATTCTTTCCCCAGGTAGAGGTCAAAGGTTGTCCAGGCAGGGGGAGATGAGGCATTTTCAGCCCAACCCTGAGTTGTGCCTGATCCTCCCTATTTAGAAAGCCTGGGTTCTAACTCACAGCTGTGGTGAGCAATGCCTCTGTGAGCTGAGCTGAGCCTTCCTGCTCCCCGATTGGTTCACGGAGAAAACACCTGTGTCAGCGGGATCCAGACTAATCAGCCAGCCGAAGAGGCCAAAAGAAGAGGGAGGGAGATGAGGAGGAGAGACGCACCCCTGGTGGGAGGAAAAGCTGGCTCCTGAAATGGCTCATGGAAGTCAGACTAGCAAACAGCCCTACAGGCGAATACAGATACACAAAACTTCCCCCACAATAAGATAGATCAGGACCCCCAGTGGCCCCAGAGAGGGGCTGTGTGTGACACAGGAAATGACCCAGTGATTTCTTTACAGGGAACAAGGGCCGTGTCTGCGAATAGGAGCTGTTCTTGGGAGCCAGAGCATCAAGGAAAATCAATTTGTAAAGTGGGCATAGCTGATGATCCCAGCCCCTTAGCAAGACCTTACAGAACGTCCAAATGATCCATCCTTCTCTTTGTGGTACCTTGCCCCATTCCCATCTCATTTCCAGCCTTCTGCAGTTAGTGTGAAAAATCAAATCAGGTTTGTTAACCCATCAAAGTCTTGTCTCTACTACAGGGGCTGCCTGATGGATGTGTTCTGAGGAAACAGATACTTCAATGAGTCAATCAGGCAGTTGAGATTGTGGGGAGAAGCCAAGCAAGTCTTATTTTCATGTTACTTCCATGCTTTTCACCATTACCAGGAAAAGAGAAGGGGGTACCAAGGCCTTGGGTATAGGACATATTTCCTGCTCCACTAAACAGATGCCATGGTTTAATTTAGAAATATGATCAACTATTATGAGGCCATTAACAGATACAACAATCATAATTACAGCTGCAATTTATTGAGCACTTTGTTGGGCAGACACCAAGTTAACCACTATATACTCACTGTTTCAGTTAATTCCTTGCAAAAATTCTACAAGGTAGGTTCTATTGCAAGCTCCACTTTCCAGATAAGAAAATTATGGCTCAGAGAGGCTAAACAGATTGCTCAAGGTCATATATATGCTACGGTTCACTTCAAAGTCATGCTGGTGGGGGTCCCCACAGACCACTCAACAGCTTACGCCTACTTGCTAGAAGGTGGATGTTTTGGCCTTTACTTAAAAACTGGAGTTGGGGTATACCTGGGATTTTAACCATGATGAGGCCAACTGGATCAGTCTTCACCTGAGTTCCAGCCACTGACACAATCTAATATAGTAATTATCAACCGTTGCATACTAGTCCACTTCTTCATAAGACCAGCCAGAATGGGTCATAACAATCAATATCAACTTCCAACAATCCAAAGGGTCTTTCTTGAAATCGCAGATATCTCGAACTCTCTCCACCAGCGGATCAGCTTGAGACCGATGGATGTGAAGCACTAACAAGGGCAACTCTGGCGATGCCCAGAATGTTTCAGCACCATGGCCAGTGGCATGAGGCGGGCTTTTAATTACACGGCAAGTCAAGTCTCGGAGACAACTGCAAAGACCTACTTTTAACATACACAGTACAGGCACATACACACAAAAGATCCTTTATGTCAGCAGGAAAATCTCAGAGAAAATTTAAATCCCAACACTAAAAGTTTTGGGGCTTCCCTGGCGGTCCAGTGGTTAAGAATCCTTTGTCATTGCAGGGACACAGGTTCGATCCCTGGTCCAGGAAGACCTCGCATGCCGCAGGGGAACTAAGCTAGGTGCCACAGCTACTGAGCCTGCACTCTAGAGCCTGTGTCTGGCAAGTACGGAGCCTGTGCGCCTAGAGCTAGTGCTCCGCAATAAGAGAAGCCATTGCAACGAGAAGCCTGCACACAGCAACTAGGCAGTAACCCCCACTCGTTGCAACTAGAGAAAGTCTGTGTGCAGCAACGAAGACCCAGAACAGCCAAATAATAAATACAAATTTAAATAGATTTATGTGC
This sequence comes from Bos indicus, assembly GCF_029378745.1. Taxonomy (NCBI): domain Eukaryota; kingdom Metazoa; phylum Chordata; class Mammalia; order Artiodactyla; family Bovidae; genus Bos; species Bos indicus. Next base: position 11,925,084 of record NC_091766.1, on the reverse strand, counting down.
TATTTATTTTTTAAAGTACACAATGATTTCCAATTCTTTGGTTCTGAAAAGAGAAGTCTACCAGGGCAGTTAAATTGTGCTTTTGCTCAGAAAACTGGATATATCTGCATGAGAAATCATAGAGCAGGGCAGTTGAAAGGCTTTCAGGGTCAGACATGGTTTTGGCCTGGGGCAAAGGAGTTTCCTTCTCCAAGCCTTGGTTTCCACACACACATATAATGTGAAATGTAGCACCTACCTCCTAGGGCTGACTGAGAATGTAATGAGTGGATACACTCAATAATACATGCAGAACAGGGCCTGGTACATAGTATTGGGTTGGCCAAAAAGTTCACTCAGGTTTTTCTGTAAGATGTTTCTGAAAACCCGAATGAATTTTTGGCCAACCCAGTATGTATTCAGTAAATCTGAGTATTTTGTTCTTGTTTACTCTGGTTCTTATGATGATCAGAAAACGTTCTATGCTTATGAAAGCATAACACGAGGTTCATCTCATTGTAATCATGCAATCAATGTTTATTGTTTTTATTTCAAATGCCACCACTAGTATTATTAACTTTTTCAATTTCTTTTTTAGTCATGTAGTCTGATTCCCCTCCCTTCACTGAAGAGTATAAACACCTACTCTCATCATGGCTGATCAGGTTGTCTTTCAAATCCGAAGCATTTTCAGGAACAAAACACAGTGAGTCCACTCCCTGAATATCAGGCTTAAAATAAATGTTGCAAAAACACCCATCAGATGTTTCATACAAACGGGATCCTATAATACACAAGCTTTTGTGTCTGGCTTCCTTCACATAGCATAATGTTCTTGGGTTTATCCACACTGTGGCATGTATCCATAATTTGCTTCTTCTTATGGCTGAAAAATATCCCATTGTATGGATACATCACAATTTATTTATCCATTTACCCACTTTGGGGTGGTTTCAATCTTCTGTTTACCTCAAGAATAGCGGGGAGGAAGAGGGGGAATGCATAATGGCTACAGTGTTTCCTTTTGGGGTGATGAAGATATTTGAGAACTAGATCAAGGTGGTGGTGGAGAACTATTAAATGCCACTCAACTGTCATTTTACTTTTTATGTTTTTTAATTAATTTTTATTGGAGTATAGTTGCTTTACAATGTTGTTGTCTCTACTGTACAGCAGAGTGAATCTGCCACGTACATATATCCCTCCTTATGGGACTTCCTTCCCATTCAGGCCACCACCGTGCATTAAGCAGAGTTCCCTGTGCTGTCAACAGTCATGTTCTCATTAGTTATCTATTTTATACATGGTATCAAGAGTGTGTATGTGTCAATCCCAGCCTCTCAATTCCTCCCCTTCTCAATTCTCTCCCCACTTCCCCCCTTGGTATTCATACATTTATTCTCTACTTCTGTGTCTCTACTTCTGCTTTGCAAATAAGATCATCAATACCATTTTTCTAGATTCCACATATATGTGCCAGTATACAATATTCAGTTTTCTCTTTCTGATTTACTTCACTGTGTGATACTCTCTAGGTCCATCCACATCTCTACAAATGACCCCATTTCCCTCCTATTCACGGCTGAGTAATATTCCATCGTATAAGTGCACCAAATTTTCTTTATCCATTCATCTGTTGATGGACATTTAGGTTGTGAAATATAGTTGATTTGCTGAACTGTTCACTTTAGTTATGTGAATCTTAATTAAAAAAAAAAAAACACCCTGTTCTTTATCTTTCTCCTTTCCCCCACCCCTTGATTTTCAGAGTTCCCCTCATACGCTTTTACTCACTGACCTTTGCAGATAACTTTTTCCTCAGACAGCCCTCAAGATCCCTTTTAGAAAACAAATGGTTTTAATTATAATAGGAATATGTGTTTATTGTATGTTTAGTTCTTAAAATGTATAATACGTCACTTGAAAAGTGAAAAGTCCTTACACCACTGCACTTCCCAGAGATAATCAGTGCTAGCAGTTTGGTGTTTCTCTTTCGGATTTTCCTCTACACACATGCTTCACACTGGCTGCTCTCTCTCACCTCCTTCAGGCTGTACTAAAACACCTCCTACACTGTTGGCGGGAGTGGAAACTGGTGCAGCCACTATGGGAAAACAGTATGGAGGCTCCTTAGAAAACAAAAACTAGAGCTACCATGTGATCCAGCAATCCCACTCCCCGGCACACCTCTGGGAAACATGAAAACTCTAATTTGAAAAGATCTATGCACCCCAATATTCATAGCAGCACTATTTAAAACGGCCAAGACATGGAAGCAACCTAAATGTCCATCAACAGAGGAATGGATAAGCAAGATGTGGTGCCTATAAACAATGGAATATTACTCGGCCATAAAAAAGGAAGGAATGCCATTTGCAGCAACACAGATGAACCTACAGATTATCATACTAACTGAAGCAAGTCAGAGAAAGACAAATACATGATATGGTTTATACGTGGGATCTAAAAAAAAAATGATACAAATGAACTTTTTACAAAAGAGAAACAGACTCAACAGATACAGAAAACAAATTTATGGTTACCAAAGGCGAAAGCGGGTGGGGGAATGAATAAATTAGGAGTATGGGATTAACAAATACACACCACAATATATAGACAGACAACAAGAATTTACTGTACAGCATGGGGAACTACATTCGATGTCTTGTAGTAACTAGAATGAAAAAGAATCTGAAAAAGATTATGTGTGTGTATATATATGTCTGAACCACCTTGCTGTACACATGAAACTAACACCTCTGGCCGATTCATGTTGAGGTATGGCAAAAACCATCACAATATTGTAAAGTAATTAATTACTTTAAAAATTATTGTAAACCAACTAGTGTTCAGGTAAAAAAAGTCTTCCCGTAAGGCCTTCCCTGGCTTCCAGGTCTAAAATCGCAACACTGTCAACCTTTCTGCCTCTCTGCTGTTTGTTTTTCACTTGTTAGTTTGTTGCAACTTTCCACATTAACAAATTACATCTTTTTTTTTTTTTAATCTTACTTACAGAGGTCTCCCTCACTGGAAGGTCAGCCCTAACTAAAGGGAGGTGTGGGGGGAGCCCTAAGGATCTGTCTAACTTGTTCTTGATTGTATGTTCAGCAAGGAGGACAATACTGACGCATAGTAGGTGCTCAGCACATACCATTAAATGCATGAAAACAAGCGTATCAAATTGCATTTTCCTTTTACACAACTGGGATCATGACACATAATGTCCCATGATTTGCTGTGCCCCTCACCACACTGGACGCGTTTTCTACATTGAATGTCCCTCTTATAAAAGGCTGCGCAGCATTACCATAAACGGATGCATCATCACTTATTTAATATTCCCCTAAATGACTCCAGTTTGTCGCTATTACAAGCAAAGCTGTGATGAATAATCTGACCATACAACCTTGTGCATTTGTCAGGATTTTTTTTTTCCTGCCAGCTAAATTCCAAGATGTGGAATTGCTGGGTTAGAGGGGGGAGTGCACACCTGTCACAGACACTACCAACTCAACCCTGGAGATTCACAGAGTTCTATTTTACACTGTTTTTAGAAAGTGAGGTGAGTGTGTGCATTCATTCTGAAATTAAATCCCTGATTTAAATGTAAAAGTTCCTCGGTAACGAAAAGTTCAGATGTGGAAGAATTAACACGACTCAGGGAAAACAGCGCAACAACACAACACACACACAACACAATGAAGTTCCCTTGATGAAAAAGAAAAAGGGAAAAAATATCAAGGCACGTCTGGAGCAGGAGGTGGTGGTTATTTTTAACTAGTATTAACTTTGGAGCCTCTTGGAATCTGAGGCTCCAAAGAATGACTGAGGACTTCTCTTTGTTTTTCTCTCTCTCTTTTGTCAGGACAGAAAAGTTCCCTGGAGACACCTGAATGATGTGAGAACTCTGGCTCCTGGTCCAATTTATAGCCGCACTCCCCAGTATGTTCAGGCTACCGAGGGGAGATTTGTTCTCCGATCTCGTTGTACTGTCATTCCTGTGCCGTGGTCAGCGAGATCCTCCATTCCCTTGGCATTTTCTCTATACATTCCATCTACCCTTTGGCTTAAATCCAAACCTGGAAATATCCTGGAAACAATTAACTCCGAGCACAGAGGGCCAGTGGTGGCTTCAAATTAGTTCCCCCAAATAAAAGGAAAATCCAAACCAGGGAGACATCTGCAATGATGACCCTAAGAAGAGCCACAAGAGAGTCAAAGAAGGACCCTCCCAACACAGGTGAGGTGAGAAAGGTATGCAAGAAGCCAGCTGAGGTGAAGAAGGCTCCCTCAAAACCAGGTGCAGCCAATGAGAAGGCCCTGAGAAGGCAGCAAGGCCAAGAGATCCCCTCCCCCAAACCAAACAAGGCCACAAAGGTCCCTCCCAGGGCCACTGGGCTCAGCAGGAAGCCCAAGGTCAAAGCCTCTGCAGCCAGGATGCTGGGGTCCACAGGAAAACAAAAGCTGGGAGCAAATCTGGCTGTTGGTTAGTTGCTAAGTTGTGTCCAACTCTTTTGCGACATCTCTGTCCACGTGATTTCCCAGGCAGGAATACTGAAGCGGGTTGCCACTTCTCCAGGGGATCTTCCTGACCCAGGTATGAAACCTGCGTCTCCTGCATTGGCAGGTGGATCTTTCACTGATGAGCCACCAGGGAAGTCCCAAGACTCTGGGAGAGCCTATAACTATGATCTTCAATTTCCGTGTGGAGAGACCATTGTCAAGCTGATCCCTTCTATCCCTGATCACTGGAGGACATCTTTATCTCCTCCTCAACAACCAATGTCAACTCCAAGCCACTTGAGCCATGCACACCTGCAAGCAACAAAATGCCAAATGCCCCTCCCGTCGTCTTTCTCTTTAACCACTCCTCCTCCCAGCTAACCAACTCGGAAGTCCTGTACCTCGCTGACTCCACCATTTCCCAGCACTCTCTCCTACCTTAATCACCTTCCTTGTCAATCTCATGTAGGTTGGTTATATATCACTCCCAGGAAAAGTACACCTCTGGATGAACCCAACCAGTTGCTTTTCTGATTCTAAACCTTGTATGGCCATTCAAGATTTATAGCATCCTGGAGACTTGCCTGGTGGTCCGGTGGCTAAGACTGCGCTCCCAGTGCAGGGGGCCTGGGTTTGACTCCTGGTCAAGGAACCCGATCCCACATGCTGAAACTAAGAGTTCAAAGGCCAATTAAAGATCCTGCGCACTGCACGGAAAGATCGATGATCCCATGTGCCACAACTAAGTCCCTCTTCAAACTCTTCTAGCGAGGGTCGCCAAATTCCTCTAGATTGCCAAATCCCAGGGCCACATTTCTCCACTCAGGTGACTTGGTCATGCCCCCCTTTGATGTCTTCCTATTAACTTTCTTGTCACTATTTCTCTGTTTTCCCCTCTCACGCCCCCTTTTCTACTAAATCTCTCAATGTTGGTTCTCCTTGGGGCTCAGTTTTCTTCCATTTTTTACCTAGATCCACTTTCTAGGGGGCCTTATACATTTTGATGTGTTTTGTCGCCTCCTTCTGCCCTTTCCTCCCATCTATCTACTCATTGCTTTGCTCTGTGTCCTGGGAAAAGCAGGACTTCCTCTGGTAAATGGCATTATCCAGCCTTCCTCATCTCCTGCCTTCTGGGTGGGTTTGGCCAATGGGAAGCAAGAGACTGGAGGAAAAGATGGGGAGTTGGGGTATTTCTTCATCCTCCATTTCCTCCCTGATCCATAGTGAGGTTCTGGCAATGGTTGTGTCCTGTTGTACCTTCCCAGAGACATCTCAAACTTCATAGGCACATCTATATTCATTTTCTATGGCTCCTGTAATAAATTACCACAGACTGAGTGGCTTAAAACCCACCCATAAAAACCCATAAAAGAAATTTATTCCCTAGCAGTTATCCAGGCTAGGAATCCACAATTCAAGCGTCAGCAAGAAGTTCCCTCCAAAGGTTCTGGGGGAGGATCCTTTCTTGTTTCTCCTAGCTTCTGGTGACTCTGAGTGTTTCTTGGCTTTCGGGAGCATCACTCCAATCTCTGCCTCTGTCTTCACATGACCTTCTCCTGGATCTTCTCTCCTCCTCACCTCTTCTAAGAACACTTGTCACAGAATTCACTCACCATTACATCCTCAGCACCCATCCCAGTGCTGAGCACACAGCAAGACCGCAATAAATGTTGGTCTAACGAGTAAATGAATCCTCATCTATTTCATTTCTCTCTACATCTCAGCAGCGGTCCGTCTGCATCTTTCACGTTCTCTTCCAACTCTCCCAGCTGTTGCATTGGCAACCCAAGTTGAACAGATTTTCTGGAAAGCCCCAAGCCCCAGGTGACACCTCCTTCATTTGCTCCCCTATGCACGTCTTCAAATATCTGGGTCTTCCCGGCCTTTTTCTCTGCTGGCTCTGCCATCCATGAAGATGCTCCTTGAGGCTTTATCATTAAAAAATAAACCAATATATTCCCTGCCTCCAAAAGAAGCTTTTACTTTTGCAAACTCTATTGATTTAATCCTAGAGGCTGCTGGCAGCGGTCCCAGGAGCTTCATCAATATGACAACAGCCAGTGCAGCCGAAACAGCAAGAAGGCTTGGCCAAGATCTTCTGCTTGGGTCTTCAGTGATCCTGACGGATTCTCTCGCAATGATGAAGAAGGATTTACAGTAGCGGACAGGGGATTTGCAGTTGCTCCAGCATCCTGCTTAGGTGAGCAAAAGGAAATGTCTTCAAACTTGAGGTACCTCAGCGCTATTTGTTAATTTGCTACTACAGCTGATTCCCAGGGGGTGCTAAGCAAGCAAGAAATCAAAGATAGTGGAGGAACACTGTGGGTTCTAGAACCCGAGGATAAACTCCCTGGTGGGGTGAGCGGGAGTAGAGCAGGCAAAGGGGAGGTGGGGAAAAGGAAGCTGAAGATGGTAAGAGTTAAAAACTGAATGAGTTAAAACAGAGATTCCTTCACCCCTCCACAGTTACAAGGTGGTTAGGGAAGGAGAGAGAAAGAAGTCATAAGAAAAAGGAGGTTGAGGGTGACTGAATCAATGCCCAGGGGGTTAGAAACCATTCATCTCCCCCAAAGGAAAAGTCAACTCTTTGTCAATGTTTTTTTTCCAGATTGAAAAACAGGGACTTCCCTGGTGGTCCAGTGGTTAAAAATCTGCCTTGCAATGCAGGGGATGTGGGTTCTTCGATCCCTGATCGGGGAACTAAGACCTCACATGCTGCGGAACAACTAAGCCAATGCCACGACTGAGCCTGCACGCCGCAACTAGAGAGTCTGTGCACCCTCGTGCCGCAATTAAGACCCGACACAGCCAAATAATAAATAAATAATTTTTTAAAGACTGAAAAACAGAGACAGGAAGTGCAGCCCTCCCCACAGGAAGAAAGCAGAAGGGAAATAATCTTTGTTAGCTGGAAATTTAAATGTGAGTCTACATACCCCTCATGAGAATATTGGGCTTAGACATTAGCCCCAGTGAACAGATGATGAATATACATTCTGAATATTCTACATCATCCTACAGTAACAAAAACTCCAAACCTTAGTGACTGAAAACATCACAGGTCTATTTTCTTGCTCATGCTACATGTCCACTGCAGCTGGGCTGAGGACTCTGTTCTACACCATTCTCTCTCCAGCATCTAGACTGAGGAAGGCTCCCTCTCTGGGTGTGTCTGATGGTGGAGGCAGGAAAAAGGAAACGCAGTGAATCATATACTGCCTCTTAAAGCTTCTACCTGGAAGAGACACCTGTGATGTTCCTCTCATATTCTATGGGTTAAAGCAAGTTACATGGCCATGCCTGTCTTGAAGGAGGTAGGGGAAAAGACATCCCATTGTGTAATCAGAGAAGAACCAGAGAATCTTAGCTAAGCAAGGTGAATAAATTCCACTTAGGAAGATTAAATGCCTTGCTCAATATCAAAACAACTTCAAAGGTGGCAGAAGTGGGATCAGAGTTCAGGACTCTATGGGGCCTGTTCTTTAAGCTCTACCATCCTGCACAGGACAAGAACTGGCAATAAAGTCTAGATAACAGGGAGGATAAATATCAGTGGAGGTAGGGGGAGAAGGGACAAAGGAGGATAATGCACTGAGTGAGGGAGAGATGGTGGGAGGCAGAAAGCTAAGAACAGAGCCCAAGCAAAGAGGTCTGTTTAGAAAGCACAACACATCACCAATATAAGGAAAGGGATGAAGAGTCTCACGACCTCCGTGGTGGCTCAGCAGTAAAGAATCCACCTGCGATGCAGGGGACTTGGGTTCAGTCCTTGGGTCAGGAAGATTCCCTGGAGAAGGAAATGGCAACTCACTCCAGTATTCTTGTCTGGGGAAATCCCACGAACAGAGGAGCCTAGCAGGCTACAGTCTATGGGGTTGCAAAAGAGTCAGACATGACTTTGTGACTAAACAACAATGACAATAACAAAGAGTCTTACACATCTTTCAGAGATGTCAGCAGCAACAGAGGATGGAGTAGGGATCTGTGTGAAACCATGTAAGGACATGGGGGCACAACCATGATGAGGACGAGTTTGCTTCTTGCTCTTGCGCTGAAAGCCACCATCTTGGTTGGAGAGCCAACAACCACTCGTTGGTATAACAGCAGCCTCAGGAAGCCAAGGCCACGCTTGCCAGAACTCCCATCAGTGGCATTGTCCCTTCCCTGGACATTTTCCTGCACGGTTCTGGGAAATCAGGGCTGGAGTTGGATGGTGTTCCAGAACGAATGGTGCTGGCTTGGCTTTTCTCAGTACTCTTCCCCCACCCCTACCCAAGCCAGACTGGAAGTGCGAGAGATCCTGGCTCTACTGTACACTCAGCCAGCAAGCAAGAATTCTAATTAGATAGGGAGGCCAGTTTAGCATTAGAGCAAAGCTGTAGGAAAGCATTCTCCATCAGCACCATTTCAGTTGAGAGCACCTAGTATGTGCTGCTACTGCTGCTGCTAAGTTGCTTCAGTCGTGTCCGACTCTGTGGGACCCCTGAGATGGCAGCCCACCAGGCTCCCCCGTCCCTGGGATTCTCCAGGCAAGAACACTGGAGTGGGTTGCCATTTCCTTCTCCAATGCATGGAAGTGAAAAGTGAAAGTGAAGTTGCTCAGTCGCCTATGTATTTTCTGCACATTAATTCATTGACCCCTCACCAACCATCCATCCAGAAATCCTACTGGTCAACCTTCAAATCATATCTGGAACTGGTGGTTGCCAGGAACTGGGGAGGAAGGGAAGGAGAATAGGAAGTGACTAGCAACAAGTAGTAGAGAAGAAGTGGCAACCCACTCCAGTATACTTGCCTGGGAAATCCCAGGGACAGAGGAGACTGGTGGGCTATAGTCTGTGGGGTCTCAAAGAGTTGGACACGACTTAGCTAGACTGAGCACATAGTTACGGGTGTAAGGTTTCCTACTGGGGTGATGAAGTGCTGTAAAACTAAAAGAGCTGATGGTTGTACAACATTGTGAATGTACCAAAGCCCACCACATCGTACACCTCAAAATAGTAAATATTATGTTATGTGTGTGTGCATGCTCAGCCTCGTCAGCTGTGTCCGACTCTCTGCAACCCAATGGACTGTGGCCTGCCAGGCTCCTTGGTCGCTGGGATTCTCCAGGCCAGAATACTGGAGTGGGTCGCCATGTCCTCCTCCAGGGCTCGAACCTCTGTTTCCTGTGTCTCCTGCATTGCAAGTGGATTCTGTACCCACTGAGCCACCTGGGAACCCATGTTATATGTATTTTACCACAATGAAACATTTAAAAAAGGTTACCCGAATCCAACCACTCATTATTTCCACAGCTAGTCCCGCCCCCTATTGGCCTGAACCAGTACTGTCGCTTCCTCCCCAATCTCCAGTTTCTACCCTCCCCCTGCCACAATTTGATTCCCCCTCCCCCACAGTCTTCAGAGGAACTTGTGCACCTCTGAATCAGATCACGTCTCTCCTCTGCTCAGAACCCTCCATGGCTCCCACCATTTTTTTTTTTTTTGCTCAGCTGCTAAGTCACATCCGACTCTTTGTGACCCTATGGACTGCAGCACACCAGGCTTCCCTGTCCTTCACCGTCTCCCAGAGTTTCCTCAAACTCCTCTGCTCAGAACCCTCCATGGCTCCCACCATTTTTTTTTTTTTTGCTCAGCTGCTAAGTCACATCCGACTCTTTGTGACCCTATGGACTGCAGCACACCAGCCTTCTCTGTCCTTCACCGTCTCCCAGAGTTTCCTCAAACTCATGTCCATTGAGTCGGTGATATCATCCAACCATCTAATCCTCTGCCTCCCTCTTCTCCTTTTGCCTTCAACCTTTCCCCACATCAAGGTCTTTTCTAATGAGTCAGCTCTCCATATCAGGTGGCCAAAGTACTGGAGCTTCAGCTTCAGCATCAGTCCTTCCAATGAATATTCAGGACTGATTTCCTCTAGAATTGACTGGTTTTATCTCCTGGCAGTCCAAGGGACTCTCAAGAGTCTTCTCCAGCACCACAGTTCAAAAGCATCCATTCTTTGATGCTCAGCCTTTTTTATGGTCCAAATCTCTCATCCATACATGACTACTGGAAAACTATAGATTCGACTATATGGATCCTTGTCAGCAAAGTGATTTCTCTGCTTTTTAATACACTGCCTAGGTCTGTCACAGCTTCTCTTCCAAGGAGCAAGTGTCTTAATTTCATAGCTGCCACAGTGATTCTGGAGCTCAAGAAAATAAAATCTGTCACTGTTTCCATTGCTTACCCATCTCTGATAAGCACTCTGAGGAATGCTAAGGAGAGACCTAATTTAGACTTGAAGGTGGTGGTGACTGGGCCAGGAAAAGGTCTCTAAGGAGGTACCATTTAATGGGAGATTTATAAGCATTTATAAGCCTTCTCCAAGTGAAGAGTTGGGGGAAGGTCAGAGAATTTCACAACGACTCTGTTTATAAGATAAATCAAGAATAAAACCAATGTCCATCAACAGGATAAGCAGACTGTGATACCTCCATAGGATACTACTCAGCAATAAAAATGAATGAAGCTGTAGTACTCACTCATCCAACACATGTTTATTAGCCACCTACTATGAGTGTTCTAGAAGGTTCCAATTCACATTGGTGGACAAAACCAATAAAACCGCCTGCCATTGTGGAGGCCACAGTAGAGTGGGGAGACATATAACTAGAGCATGCCAAAGGGAGAAACAAAGCAGGGACTGAGTGGGAAGTGCTGGGTGGGCAATTTAAAAATTGGGTGGGGACTTCCCTGGCAGTCCAGTGGCTAAGAACTGAACCCCAGGGAATGCAGGTTCAATCCCTTGTCCGGGAAGATCCCACATGCCTCAGAGCAACTGAGCCCCTGTGTCACAGCTACTGACCCAAGCATCACAATGGAAGATCCCACATGGGACGCAGCTAAGACCTGACACAGCCAAATAAATTTTTTTTTTTTTTTTTTTTTTAAATCGGGTGGATGCTGAGAAGGTGGCCTTCTGGTAAAGACCTGGAGGAGATAAGAGAGAAGCCATGAGGTTGCTAGGAGGAAGGGAAGGAGGATCCGGGCAGAGGGAAGAGCCAGTGCTAAGATCCGGAGGTAGGAGCATAGCTGGTGTGTCTGAGGAAGCGACGGAGGCGCTACTCTTGCTCTGAGGAAGAGGAGAGAGGCCAGCATGGCAGGAGTGAGGGCTTTGGGGAGAGGAGCCTAGAAATCCTCCTGGGCTTCTCTGAGGCACAGAAGCCCAGTGACGGTTTAGGGGAACAGTGACTTCTACATTTCAGGAATGGGGGCGGGAAGAGCGGCCTGAGCTGAGTTCCCACCACCCTCAGCCTGCGTGTCTCTATCACACAAGCAAGCCTGGTGTCAGGAGAGCAAGTACATTCCAGTGGCCTGACACGCTTCCTAAAAGACCAGAACAACGGAGAGAAAGGTTGGCCTGGCGAAAAAGGAAGGGAAAAGCAGGATCTAAACAGAGGAACACGGAAAAGAAACTGCTGATACATATTAATACTTACTATATCTGGTCTTGGCAAAGTATGGCCCTTTGTGGTGGGCGTGCCTGTGTGATAAGTCACTTCAGCAGTGTCCAGCTCTTTGTGACCCCATGGAATGTAGCCCACCAGGCTCCCTTGTCCATGGGATTCTCCAGGCAACGATACTGCAGTGGGTTGCCATGCCTCCTCCAGTGGATCTTCCCAACCCAGGGATCAAATCCATGCCTCTTACGTCTCCTGCACTGGCAGGTGGGTTCTTCATACTACTTGTGCCACCTGGAAGCTGATGTTCATGGTGTGCTTTTATAAATAAAGTTTTATTGAAAAACAGCCACACCCATTTCTTCATGTATTATCCATGGGTGCCTCTGCTAGAGCAGTGGAGCTGAGCGGCCCTGACAGAGATTTACAGCCCACAAAGCTTCAGATCTTTACTACCTGGCCCTTTGCAGAAAAAGTTACGCGGCCCCTGTAACCATAACAACAAGGTAGAACTACATATTAAAACGTGAAGTACTTACAGCATATGTTTATATATTAATATATAACTCTACAACATAAAATGAGGTAATTATGATTATAACTCACATCTACTGTAAGTACTCATCAGGTGCTGGGCACCGGATGAAGCTTTTTTTGCCTATGTCATCGCGTTAAATCTGTTCAACAGCTCATTAAATTAGGACGTTATCATTAATACTGTTGTTGATAAAGAACACAGACTCTGGAACCAGGGAGCCTGGGTTCAAACCCCACCGCTGTTGCTCCTGGCAAGCTCAGACAAGCTACTGAACCTCTCCCCATCCTGGTTTTCTCTTTTGTTACATGGGATGATGACAGTGGTGCCCACGCCTTAAGGCATCTAGAGGACGAACTTAATTGATTCAAGTGAGGTGCTTGTCCTATTGTCTCGAACTCCTGAGGTGGTTGCCCTATTGTCCCGAACTCCTGGAGTCATAGGAACTCCTGTTCCTATGACTGTCTTTGTTGACAGATGAGAAAACTGGAGCAGAGGGAAGGGAAGTCACTTGCCCATTGGTCCAGTGGTCCGGTTGAGATATGAACCTGTGCTGCCATTATGGTCAGAAGCAGGGATCCAGCAAAGTTGGGAAGAGGGTGATGAAAATCAGGAACCATGGAGCTCATGAGAGGCAGACCCCACACATCACCCTGGGGAACTTGGGTCTGACCACCTCTCTCCTCATTGTCCTCGATCTTGGAGTTGTTGCGGGGCGGGGGGTGGGAAGGGACCTGGCTGGTTGGCTGCCAGAGGCAATGAGGGGCTGCTCTTCCGCTCACCGCGAGGTGGGAAGAGGCCAGTTAAGCTTGAATGGAGGAAGTCAAGACAGTGCTGCCTTATCAACATGGAGTTTCGAGGGATTCAAAGAAATGGGCAAGGCTGGGAGGGAACAGACCATTGTTTCAGCCACTGGGCTGACCCCGGAGGAGGCTGGAGATGGGGGATCCACTGATAATACAGCTGCACTAGATTGGGGCAGGGAGGGCACGAGCCATTGTTAGCATCTCCGGGCTATAATTTCACCTGTGCACCTACTTCTGGCTGCCAAAGAGGAGGAGGAGCAGATGAGGGGTGTTGGGGAGCTGCTTCCTGCTTCCTGCCTGTAATCCACCTCCCTGGCTCAGCCTGAGGCACCTCCCTTAGGTTTCACCTCCAGCTAGATGATCAGTTTCTTTGGACAGGAAGCTTCCCTCTCTGACTCCATCCACGTACCTTCCTTCCCCCACCACAGCCTGAGATGACGCCAAGAGTCTTGCCAGGGGCACAGATTGCCTGCTGACAGCCAAACTATCATGTGTCTTAAGCAGAGGGCCCCGCACTCAAACCTGGCATAGAACTGAACACCTTTCAAGGACACCCAAAGATTTCCACTAAAAGAGAAAGAACTCTCAGAGCAAGGAAAGAGTGAAGGAGGTATTAGCATGTAGAGCAAAACAATAATCACCACCATCACCACTAATAATAGCAGAAAAGTAGATTTTTTTTTTTTTTGGCCACCTGGGCTTATGTAATAGACAATGTAATATGCTCACCAAGCCTCCACCTCCTAGACAAACGTCCAGTTGTTCAGTTGCTAAGTCGGGTGTGACTTTTCTGCGACTTTGTGGACTGTAGCCCTCCAGGCTCCTCTGTCCATGGGATTTCCCAGGCAAGAATATGGGAGTGGGTATTCTTATACCCTATTAATTACCCTGAAGCACTCTAGTAGGAAATGGCTTGCAAAAGAGTATTTTGTGATCTTATATAAATGGGGTTGGGCCAGAAGTCAAAGTACTGAATTCCAATCCCCAAACCAACATTTTTTGGTGAGATTTCAAGCACGCCCTAATGCAAAATAAAACAGATAAAAACTCTTCCCCCTCTCCCTTACTTATCTCGTTAGCATTAGCTGGGGTGACACAGGATGCAATAGCTAATCAGTGTTTTGAAGAAAGAACTATCCACTCATTGTTCATAAATAACATACTGCTATTAATAGGTGGCCATTGTTGAATTAATTCCAGAAAACCCTGGGGTCCAGGGGCTGTCCAGTGACTCTCTTGGCTAGAATTCCAAAGACCATCTGTGGCAAATATATCCTCCAGAACACATACCTTTGGCAGGAACACAGCTTTTCTCACCCAGAAAACTCAACCAGAAAAGGAACAGCGATCGAGCAGAGAAGGAAAAATCATTGCTGCTGCTGTTTAATCACTCAATAGTGTCCAACTCTCTTGCGACCCCACAGACTGTAGCCCTCCAGGCTCCTCTGTCTATGGGATTTCCTTGGCAAGAATACTAGAGTGGGTCACCATTTCCTTCTCTAGAGGATCGTCCCAACCCAGGGATCAAACCGAGTCTCCTGCATTGCAGGTGGATTCTTTACCACTGAGCCACCTAGGAAGCCCCCAGGAAAAATCATGTTAGCCCAAAATTAACTTTTTTAAAATTTTGCCATATCAAGATTTTTTTGAACCTTTCATATATATATATATATATATATATATAATTTTAATTTAGTTTTTTAACACCAAAAACGTTTTGTATTGGGGTATAGCCAATTAACAATGCTGTGATAGTTTCAGGTGAATAGTCAAGGGACTCATATACATGGATCCATTCTCCCCCAAAACCCCTTCCCAACCAGGCTGGCACATGACTTTGAGTAGAGTTCCATATGCTATACAAAAGGTTTTTGTTGGTTATCCATTTGAAATATTAGCTCAAAATACCTTTTAATCTGACCAATGATTGCCATCTCTGCAGCCATCATGCCAGTCTATGACACACTGTCTCTTCCTTTAAGGACTACAATAATTTCCTCACTGGTCTCAGGGCTTTCTTTCTTGCCCCCATAGAATTTATTCTCCACACAGCAGTTAGTGGGGCTGTTCACAGATATAATCTAATTGCATTGCTGCTCCAGTGACTGGACGGTGCCTTTAGGATAAATATCAAATTTTTAAGCATCTACCACAGGGCCTTTTCACATGCTGTTCCCTCTGGTTAGAACATATTTCCCACCATTCCTGCCATCTCTATATCAAAGTTCCACTAAAGACTCGCTTTATCACACTTCCTTGGGTACAAGCTGTTTTCTCTGTTCCTCTCAGAGCAAGATTTGTCCCTCCTAAGGCCTTATAGCATTTATAATTGTAAATTAAGTGGCCGTAGCTATTTACCTGTCGTCCTTGCCATACTGTAAGCTCCATGGACGCACTGACTGCATCTGCCATGTTCATCATGGTAACCCAGTGCCTTGTACATGCTTGGCACTTAATACATATGTGTGGTTTGACTTTCTGAGCATGAAAATACTCAAGACCAAAAGAGGTAAAAGTTAAACAGTGAGGGAGGTCGCCTTGCAAATCACTGAGGCAAGGATGGGCTTTTTGGAAAATGGTGCAGGGACAACTCTTATGGAATAAAAAGGCAATCGGACCCCTACCTCACACCATACACGAAAATCAATACCACGCTGATCAAAGCCATACAGTGAGCAAAACTGTAAACGTTTTAGAAATAATACGGCCTCAGGGTAGAAAAAATGTTATTAAATAAGATACAACACCCACACACCATAAAGGAGAGGAGTTCCAAATTCAACTATATTAAAATTAAGAACTGCTATTGATCAAAAGATGTCATAAAAAAAAGACGAAAAGACAAGCCAAGAGAAGATATTGCATGGCATATAATGATGAAGGACTAGTTTTCAGAATACATAAGGATCACCTACATATCAATAAAAGAAACCAAGCAACCCCACAAAAAAGACAGTGAACAGGGCATGAGGAGGCATTTCACAAAAGAAACTTGACCAGCCAATAAACGCATTAAAATACATTCACCCCCCTTGTCATCGGGTAGCACAAACGTGGCTCACAAGCAAGAAATTGACACACATCTGCCAGAAAGGCTGCAGTTAAAAAAAGTCACCAAGTGTTGGTGAGGATGTGAAGCAACCTGAACGCTCAGCTCCTGCTGGCAGGAGTGAAAATTAGCACAAACGCTTTGTAAGAATGGTTTAGAGGTATTTAGTCAAATTAAAGACACACGCCTCTTAATATACAGCAATTTTGCAGAGGCATGTACCTCTGAGAGACTCCTGTACGTGTGCAACAAAACCCACAACAACTAGTAACGCCGTTTATCGTTAGCAACAAAAAGAACAAACTAACATGTTCATCACTGGCGAACAAATATGACCATGAAGGAGCCACAGTGACCACAGTAAAAATGGATCTTTCCAATGCAATCAGGAGTCAAAATATAAAACAATTCATATCACAGAATTTTAAATTTATAAAGTTAAAAACCATAAAACGTTTAACTATATCACAAAGCTAGATGGTAAAACCATGAAGAAAAGCAAGCTAAAGGTCCTCATAAAATCCTCAATTGTGGTTCATCCAGGAGGGAAGGAGGGGTTGTGATGGAAGATATGGGAAAATCTGAGGAGATGGTGGTGTCCTGGCTCTTGATCTGGGCAAAAAACCCATGGCTGATTCATGTCAATGTATGGCAAAACCCACTATAATATTGTAAAATAATTAGCCTCCAATTAAAATAAATAAATTAATTTAAAAAATGTTTTAAATTGAAACATAGCTGGGCTTCCCTAGTGGCACAGTGGATAAGAATCCACCTGCCAATGCAGGGGACATGGGTTTGATCCCTAGTCTGAGAAGATTCCACATGCCATAGAGCAAGTAGGCCCATGCACCACAGCTTCTGAGCCTATGTTCTAGAGCCCATGAGCCATCACTACTTAAGCCTATGTGCTCTGGAGCCCATGAGCCACAACTACTGCAGCCTGAGCACCCTAGAGCTGCACACCATGACGCCTGAGACTGAGCGCTAGGGACTGTGCTCTGAAACAAGAGAAGCCACTGCACTCCAATGACAAGCAGCCCCCACTCGCCGCAACTACAGAAAGCCCATGCACAGCAACAAAAACCCAATGTAACAACAACAAAAACTAATTAGTTGATTAAAAAAGGAAATAAAGTTGATTTACAATGTTGTGTTAGTTTTGGATGTACAGAAAAGTGATTCCATTATACGTATAAATATGTATCCATTCTTTTTCAGATTCTTTTCCACTATAGGTTATCGTACAATATGAAACATAGTTCCCTGTGCTATATACTTTGGACCTTGTTGCTTATCTCTTTTATATATAGCAGTGTGTATCTGTTAATCCCAAACTCCTAATTTATCCCTCCCTCCTTTGGTAATCATAAATTTGCTTTCTGTGTCTATAAGCCTTTTTCTGTTTTGTAAATATGTTCATTTATATCATGACATGAGTTTTAAAGGAAATCCGTCCTGACTATTCATTGGAAGGACTGATGCTGAAGCTGAAACTCCAATATTTTGGCCGCCTGATGCAAAGAGCTGACTCATTTGAAAAGACCCTGAGGCTGGGAAAGATTGAAGGCGGGAGGAGATGGGGACAACAGAGGATGAGATGGTTGGATGGCATCACTGACTCAGTGGACATGAGTTTGAGTGAACTCGAGGAGTTGGTGATGAACAGGGAAGCCTGGTGTACTGCAGTCCATGGGGTCGCAAAGAGTCATACACAACTGAGCGACTGAACGGAAGTGAACTGATAGTTTTTAAAGTGCTAATCTATGTTCCAACATTCTCCGCTAAGTTTGTTTTCTCCCCGTCCCTTCCTCTCTCACACACACAGAGAGTCAGCCAAAGACTAAGAAAAAACAAGACACATATGCTGGTTTATGAAGAGAAAGAGAAAAGGGACAAACACTGAGACAGAAAATTAAAAGATAACGGAGACACAGGAAATGAAAAGGGATGAGGGACTGGCAAGAGGCATCAGTAAGGAAATGAAAAGTGGGGAGACAGAGCGAAATAAGGGGGGAAAGGGCTGTCAAGGATAATGAGGAGGGGAAAAGATACATGAAGCGATATTGTCTCTCTTCTTTCTGTTCTTTTTTCTTTGTATGAACTTTCCCTCTATTTCTCTCTTCCTCCATCTTTCTCCCTCTCCATCTCTCTCTGGGTCTCTTTCTCCCACCCCCATCATCGTCTTCCTTGCCTTCCTCCAGATCTTTTTCTTTCCCCTTCTGTCTCTCTCTCTTTCCATTTTTCTTTCTCCCTCCTTTTCCTTCCTTTCTCCACCTCTTCTAGAAACACACACACACATCACATACAATCTCTCTTTGTTGTTCAGTCGCTAAGTCATGTCTGACTCTTTGCAACCCCATGGACTGCAACAATGCCAGGCTCTCCTGTCCTTCATCATCTCCCAGAGTTTGCTCAAACTCATGTCCATTGAGCAGGTGATGCCATCCAACCATCTCCTCCTCTGCCGCTCTCTTCCTTTGCCTTCAATCTTTCCCAGCATCAAGGTCTTTTCCAATGAGTCGGCTGTTCACATCAGGTGGCCAAAGTATTGGAGCTTCAGGTTTGGCATCAGCCCTTCCAATGAATATTCAGGATTGATTACCTTTATGATTGACTGGTTTGATTTCCTTGCAGTCCAAGGGACTCTTCAAGAGTCTTCTCCAGCACCACAGTTCGAAGGCATCAATTCTTTGGCACTCAGCCTTCTTTATGATCCCTCACATGTGTACATGACTATTGGAAAAACCATTGCTTTGAATACACGGACCTTTATCGGCAAAGTAATATCTTTGCTTTTTAAGACACTGTCTCCTTAATACATATTTATTAACACATAATTTATATTTAACACATGATCTCTCTTTAACATATATTTATCACGTAGTTACTCTGTGCCAGACACAGTGCTAGGGAGTCAATAGCCAGGGGAACACAGGATGGCAGGGTCCATCGTGGTGGCCTCGATGTCTGCCCCCAGGGCACTTGTGGCCAGGCTCAGACATGGACGGACCTGTGGGCAGCCTGCGACTCTCTCCTCCTCATTAATTTCACTATCAAACACTCCCAGCATCACAAGTTGTAGGTCTTATTTATTAAATATTTAACTAGGAGGAACCCAGCTGAGATGAAACCTCTCATTTGTGGCAGCCCCAGGAGAAAAGAACACGGGGCCTGCTGCTGGGATTAAGTGCGGCTGACGGGTGAGACCCAGGGTGCCGGAGGGGGCCACAGGCGGGGACATCCCTCATCCGAGGCGGAAAGACCCAGAGATAAAGAGAGCTGGGCCTTTTCCCAGTCTCACACAGGATGCCAAGGGGTGATGGAGCCAGGGACAGGACACTTATAAAAGTCTACAGCCAGAATAGGTAAATTCATAAAGAAAGAATGCAGACTAGCAACCGGGGGAGGAAGTGGGGGTGGGGAGTGACTGCTTAATAGGTGTGGGGTTTCCTTTTGGGGGGATGAAAATGTCCTGGAACGAGACTGGTGTACAACACTGTGAGTGCACTAAATGCCACTGAACTGTACACTTTAAAATGGCTGATGATCTAAATGGAAAAATAATTTGAAAAAGAACAGTTATATGTATTAATAAAACTGAAACACCTTGTTGTACACCTGAAACTTAACACAACACTGTTAATCAACTATGTAATATACAAAATACAGATTAAAAAATAAAAAGGTTGATGGTTAATTATATGTGAATTTTACTACCATCTTTTAAAAAATGGAAAAATTACCCATTATAAAGAGTTCTGTTTCCTCTACTCCAACTATTAGCTCTAAGGCTGATGAACTAATTTCTTAAAAATTAACACATTTATGTACGAAGTGCTCACTACCCACATCCCTGGCCCCCTACTTAGCACAAGGAACCATCATATCATTTATGCTCACGGTCCTGGGAGGGAGATGCCAACAGGTCCTTGGTTTTACAGAGAGGTGAATCCACAGCTCAGAGAGGGTAAGTGCCTTGCCCTAGGTCACACAGCTCCAACTCCAGTCCACCTACTGTCTGAGTGTTCTTAACTACCCAGTGCTCTCTGCCAATCCCAGCTGAACTTTAGAATCACCTGGGGAGTTTTTTTAAATCCCCACGCCTAGGGATAGTCCTGGACCAATCTCATCACCATCTGTGGGGTGAGGCTCAGGGCATCAGCATCTTTAAAACTTTCAGGTAGACTGCAACTAGAGCCAACCTCACCTGGGGGATTTTGCTGAGATACAGTTTGGGATTGAGCAGGTCTGGGGTGAGGGACAGAGATTCTCATTTCCAACAAGCTCCCCTCCAGGAAGGTTCTGCAACAGCACATCCACAGAACTTGCCACGATGACGGAATGCTCTCATCTGTAAGGTCTGATACAATAGTTACTAGCCACACATGGCAACTAAGCACGTGACATTTGGCTGCTGCAACTAAGGGACTGACTTGTTTATTTTGTTTAATTGTAATGAATTTTCTGCAACTAAGGGACTGACTTGTTTATTTTGTTTAATTGTAATGAATTTTTAAGTGGAAATAGCTCTGTGGGGCTAGTGGCTACCTTACTGGGCAGTGTAGGTCTAGACAAATTCCAAGGAAAGAAAGATGCAAGACATCCAACAGGTTAGAAAAAATTATATCCTCGAACTTGAATAAATAACGTAGAGTCTTGAAAATAACCCAGAGCTCATTCTCTTTGCCTGTGTCATTTTTCTTCTTAATTTTTGGCTGCACCACCCAGCATGCCGGATCTTAGTTCCCTGATGAGGAATCGAACCTGCACTCCCTGCAGCAGAAGTTGGGAGTCTTAAACACTAGATGGCTAGGGAAGTCCCTGACTACATCTTTAAGTGACCCAAGACCTGGCACAAAGGATGAGAAGACATCTTCAAGAGCCAAAAAGTTGATTCTTCTCCGTTCTTTTTTTTTTTTTTTTTTTAAAGCATCTCTCACCTGCTCAGAAACCCTCGCCTGTTCCCTTCATCAGCCCTACCTTGGGTCTCCCCAACCCACCCCTTTCACCATCTAGACAGAATCCTCTAGGAAAGAGACCGCCAGCCTCACCACACCTGCTCCTCATCTTTCCTGCTCCCTGCTGCTGCTGCTAAGTCACGTCAGTCGTGTTCGACTCTGTGCGACCCCATAGACGGCAGCTCACCAAGCTCTTCTGTCCCTGGGATTCTCCAGGCAAGAACACTGGAGTGGGTTGCCATTTCCTTCTCCAATGCATGAGAGTGAAAAGTGAAAGTGAAGTCACTCAGTCATGTCCAACTCTTAGCGACCCCATGGACTGCAGCCTATCAGGCTCCTCCGTCCATGGGATTTTCCAGGCAAGAGTACTGGAGTGGGTCGCCAGTGCCTTCTCCGTTCCTGCTCCCTGCTGCTGCTACTGCCAAGTTGCTTCAGTTGTGTCTGACTCTGTGCGACCCCATAGACAGCAGCCCACCAGGCTCCCCCGTCCCTGGGATTCTCCAGGCAAGAACACTGGAGTGGGTTGCCATTTCCTTCTCCAATGCATGAAAGTGAAAAGTGAAAGTGAAGTCACTCAGTCGTGTCCGACTCTTCTCGACCCCATGGACTGCAGCCTACCAGGCTCCTCCGTCCATGGGATTTTCCAGGCAAGAGTACTGGAGTGGGGTGCCATCGCCTTCTCCGTCCTGCTCCCTAGAGCAACCCAAATCAAGCCCACACCTCTCCTCAGATCTCTTCTAGTTCAGGTGTCAGTACCAACACCCTCTGTCTTCACCACCCTGTTTTCTCTCCTGCTTTATTTCTGCACTGTAGCACTTAACCGCACGTCAACTGGAGCCTTTACGTGGTCCTTGGTCTGTCCCCCAGCTAGATGTTAGCCACATCAGGGCAGAGGTTTGGGTCTGTCCGTCTGTGTCTGTGTTCTAGTGCTTGTACTAAGGAGAAAGCAAAGAGCTTCAGCCACCTGTCAAGCATCTACACTGTGCCAAGCATGATATTTTTCACTCATCATATTGATTTCATCCTTAAAACATCCCTGGGCAGAAAATACTATTCCCATTGTGCGGATGAAGAAACTGAGGATCGCTGAAGTTCAGTATCTTTCCTCTCTGACAGTTGGCAACACCAACTGTCAGAGAGGGCCCCAGTCCTGGCTGACCTCAATGTCTCTTAACTATTCCCTTATACTATCTCTTCCTATAGGCATGCCAACCTCTCTGAAGCACACGTTTCCCCAGGCATAACCTGAGCATCTGCCCCATCTGGGCCTTTGTTGCTGCCATGCCATTAGCTGTCCCATGAGGTTTCCCCATTTGTTAGATTTGAGACCTTGGCAGAGCACTGGTGCAAGCCAGGAGTGGAGGAGACCACCTTCCAGAAAAAAAGAGTGGAGTTAAGATGCCCAAAGAAAGTAAAAGTTGTTTCCAGCAAGAACGAGTCCTTGTCCTTCAGAGCCAGGGATCGAGTTTAGTCTCTGAGCCTCAGTGCGAACATATGTTACATGGGGGCAAAAATAAACCCACCAAGCCCGCAGGACTGATGTAAAGATTAAATCAGTCAAAGAGCTTCCCATCCAGCCTGAGGACTCCTAAGCTCTCCATACAGAGACGCTACCAACTAGACTTGAAAAACACTTCCTCTTTATTGGAGCTCCAGTGAAATTCCAGGCACGAACAGGCATAAGGACTGAAGAGACGAAACCCATCATAAATGCGGCAAATGATCCAGTTGCTTTTGGGGGGACAGCAAGGCGCAGATCCTCTTTGGTTAGTTGGAAGAGCTGTGACTAACACTAAATGCTTGGACAGCTTGCTCTAAATCACGTGGTAGCTACCGCACCCTGAAATAAGAGGGTTTTCAGCACCAACATAAGCACACAATAATAAGGGCAAACTCTGATTCCACACCCACCATGTGCCAGGCATTAAGTGCTGTTTAAGCCTTATAACAACCCCACGAGACAGGAACTCATGTTATACCCATTTTACAGATGAGGAAATTGAGGTCCAGAAGGTGAAGTACTTGTCCAGCATTAAGAGGTTGGAAAGAAGCAGAGCTGGGATTTAACCCAGGTAGCCTGGTTCTACAGCCCTCCCTCTTAACCACTACACTGCTTCAAACCAGACGTAGAATCAAAGAACCCCTCAGTGTCTATAGAACCTGGTGCCACTTCCCCAAAAGCTATCTGTGACAGATGTCTCTAGAGAAAATGGAGCTAACGATGCGACCAGGGACATCACAAAGGAAACACAGATAGCCCGTACGGATCTGGAAAATGCTCTGCATCTTTGCAAACTGAAGAAACGTATATTGCATCACAAAGAGAGTCCATTTTTTTCACTTATCTGATTGGTTATGATGTAAAATCAAGGACAGCTAGCTGGGCCACATGATCAGGGAAACAGAACCTCAGAGTTTAAAAAGACACAGTCTAGCTGTTCCTGGCAACCTGGCCCCAAAGCCTGATAGATGACCCAGCCATGCCACCTCCAGCAATCTGTCCTAAGGAAATAGTGAGGTCCTTGTAGTGTGGCTGGTATTGGAGGAAAGACAGCAAAACACTGTGTACACACAAAAGACCCTATTTTCTGTGATGGAAAACAAAAGGTATACACGTGTCAGGTGGAAAACAGGAATGATGCTGCCATTTCCTTTGCAGTAAAATCTTCTCTGTGGTCCACACAATCTACCCTTGTCACCTGCCTCCCTGCACCTCCCCTCCCTTGCCTGACACATAGGAGGTGCTCAGTAAACATTTTTGAATGAATGAAATTTATCATGAACGCACTCTTCTCCCCCTTCACATCTCCAAGCTTATCTGTCTCAGGGGTGTCCTAGACATGCCCAAGGCCAGCCCTGGGTGTGGAGACTAAAGAAACAGAACCACTGTCTCTTCCAGCAGTACTCACCATGCCAGGAGCCCAAAGAAAGTGAGACACGATTTAAAAACTGGGCAACAGAAGGAGAAGGAGAGAGAAAGGAAGGTTGCAGCAGCTTTCATTCCAACATTTTCCAACTCCAGCTGAGACTTCCTTCTATATACTCATCTATATTTACATCAACGAATCTGTCAGTAGCAAGCCTGTTGCTGATAGTGTGGGATCTAAAGTTCAGAGAAAGCTGGCTCAGACACCCAGCTAGCAAGAGAAACTGTAAGTAAAATTTAAGTAACCCCCAAACCCTAAATCCACCCACTCAAGGAATCCGTGACATCTTTTACATCAAGATTTCTCAGTCTCTGCAATATTGACATCTAGGGTTGGATAGTTTTTCATGGATGGGAGCAGGAGTGTGCCGTCCTGTGCATTTTAGGATGCTCAGTACATCCCCAGCTTCTATCTGCTAAGTACCAGTGGCACCCCGCCCTCCACATTCGTGACAACCAAAAATATCTCCAGACATTGCCAAAAGTCCCCTGGAAGGCAAAATCACCCCCAGTTCAAAAGCACTGCTCCACATGCAGCCTAGGAAAAACTCCAAACCAATCAACTGTTCTTTCCATACTCCTCCTCGACTTCCCAAATTTCAAGTCACCTAGTCTCCAAATCTCTTTTCAGATTCAAGGAAAGAGGCGGCAACAGTTTTAAGACTTGAATGCAACCTCTAGACCAGATTATTTTCAGTCTGAAAATATTCAGCACTGTGGACACAGCTTTACGCACAAAGATGTTCATTGTGCTGTTGTTTATAAACAAAACAAATGACTGGGGTTGGTTACAAGAAGTATGGTATATCCATAAAGTGGAATGTCATCAGATATTAGCAACAGTCTTTTCTGGAGTTGATGCCAACCCATACAGCACCACTGTGTGGATTTAAATAAGACGCCCCTTTTGCAAGTTGTTAGGTCCATCTGTCAAAAGATTGTCATAATATCTTCATTTTGCTAGAACAAGATACTTAAGCTTTCATCATCTGAGAAACTAAAATAATAAATGTACAGTTATGATAGGAGATACAATACCCTTGTGCAGTGTGCAGTCTATACAGCTCTACACGGTAGTCCTGATGTTGCTGTCCAGGAATATCTAGTGGCATGCAAATGTGTTCATAAAAGCTTATATCCATAAGCATAGATGGAATGAAATAGATTAAAATGTCACCAGAGATTCACTCTGGATAGGAGAGTATGCATGTATTTCATATTCTTTGTACTTCAGATATTCAACAAATGAAGAGGATAGGCCTCCTGGAGGAGGTTACTTTTGGGCTGAGACTTAAACGAAGAGGAGTCAGCCATTGGGAGACCTGGAGAAACAATGATGCAAGCGGCGGGAAGCGCCAGCACAGATGCCTCCAGATGCAAAAGCCGGATTTGAGCAAAAAGGGTCAGTGGGGCTGGGACAGAGTGGAAGGGGTAGAGAATGGAAGAAATGAGATCAAAGACAAAACAGGGACTTTTTAGATCATGAGGGGCCTTGTAGAACCTAGTACATCTATAATCTGCAATCTCTGACCAGTGAGGAAGCATCTGGGACATTTACCCAACCTACTTGGAAGAGAGATATTCCATTAGCCCACCACTATTAACCAAGGGAGCAAAATCCAAGGAATTCCACTTTTAGTCCCAGTACTGAAATTAAAAAAAAAAAATGGAAGTGCTGTTTCCAGAATTTTAATAATCTTTGTCAAGAACACTCTTAATTTTCCTCATCACTACTCAACAAACACTCGTGCATCATACAATGTGGGAACTGTTGGGGGATGTGAGAAAGGTACATCAGTGTTCCCTGCCCTCAAGGAGCTTTCTAATGAGAGGTAAGACACAAGCATACCATCTTACTGCTTTTCACAAAGCAAGCAAGAGTCACTTAGCATTGAGGGTGGTAAGTGGAAGGATTCAATCTCCAAGCCAATAAGAACATCAAGTATCAGAGACCCAGACACGGACACCCACCCTTCCACACACCCTGAGATCTAACACCACCCATCCACCCACCCATCCATCCATTTCCATCCATCTATTCATCCATCCATTCATCTTTTTACTCTTTAGTCCAGTCACCTGCCATCTATTATCCACTCATATATTTGCCCATTCATCCTTTCTTTCCTTCATCACTCATTCATTCATCCATCTGTCCACCACCCATCTCCTTATCACCCATCAATCTACTTACCCACCCACTTATAACCCATCCATCCAGTATCATTCATCTTTTCTTTGTCTCATCAATCCATCCTGCCCTCCTTCATTCCATCTAACCCATTCACCTATTTGTCCATCTGTCCAACCCTCCACAAATCTATCCAACTATCTACTCATCTGCATAAGATACTTCTCCCCTCTAAATCACAAATATTCATCAATGATCCTAAACTTTAGACTCTGTTGTGATTAGGAACAGGCCAAATTGTTAAAATTCTACATTCTAACAACTCTTCCAAAAAATTTTGACTATTCTAATTTGTGCAAGACCCAAATGCTCCAAGTCCTTATAAGACCTGCACAGAAGCTGGCCTATTCTCACTGGTTTGAAGTCTTTGATGTCTTCAAAGATGGTACACTTAGAAAGCAGGGTATGGTTAGAAGAAGGGGAAGTTGTAAGCAGACTGGAAAGAGCCTGGCAGTGGGGTATAGGGAATGGGAGAGGAAGTTGATCAGGGATATAGACAAGATTGCTGAGATGAGAAAAAATTTGCCTGGGCCTTGGAATCATGGAATTCTAGTATCTACAAATATTGATAACATGACCCCCCTGATTGTTTTCCCCTTGAATTCTACATTGGCGCAATGGTGGTTCAGTTGATAATCCAGGAAGATGGGGTCTCAAGATAGATACCAAAGAATAAGAGAGATCAAGGGGATTAAGAGCCTTGGCAAGCAAAGGCAGAATAATAACTAATACTATGCAGCACATAGGACTTTCCTGGTGGCTCAAGTGGTAACGAATCTGCCTGAAATGCAGGAAACCTAGGTTTGATCCCTGGGTTGGGAAAATCCCTTGGAGAAGAGAATGGCAACCCACTCCGGTATTCTTGCCTAGAGAATTCCATGGACAGAGGAGCCTGCCAGGCTACAGTTGATGGGGTTGCAAAGAGTCAGACACGACTGAGCGACGAACACTTTCACTTTCACATAGCACCTACTATGTGTCATGCACTATTCCAAGCATTGGGTCAGAAAGGCCACTCAAATAAGCCCATCCTTCCTTCTTCCCTCTCATCAATCCATTGTTCCATTCATCCATATATAAACACATATAGCGCTAAGTTCCAGGCACTATTTTCTAAGCGTAACATGTATTAACTAATTTGATCTTCCCAGATAGGTGCTATTAGAACCCCCTTTAGACAAACTGGGAAACTGAGGCATAGAATAACTTAAATGACTTGAGCAAGGTCACACAGCTAGCGACTAGCAAGAGTTAGTATTGGAACCCCATTCCCCTGGCTCCAGAGTCCATGCTCTCAAATCAGCCCTGATACTCCTCTACTAACAGCAATTGCCAATGCCTAAGACACAGGTTGACTTTCAGAAGACAAGGAAGAACAGAGGCTGTCTGGCTGACCCAGCCCTTAGAGAGAAGGATGGGTAGACTGTGAAATGGCTTAGCCAGTGCCTGTCAGATGGCTGGTGTTCCATAAATGCTGATGAATCTCAGCTGATTCTAGCTGAAGCGACATTCCCAAGTACACAGACTAAAATTAACACCTTGAATTCATTCATTCCAAAATTATTTATTCAGTACTGCAGCACTGTTCATAATAGCAAAAAAAAACAAGAAACCTGGAAACATCCCAAATGTCCATCATCCAGGAAGGTGGATAAATTGTTGTATCATCGCAGAATATAATATTATACAGAGAAAAATAAATGACCTCCAGCTACACTCAAATAAGAGAGATGAATCTTAGAAACATACAATTGAGTGAAAAAAGCAAGGGCAAGTTCCAGAAGGCTAAAAAGGCTCAGAAACCACGAAAGTAAAACATTAGAGTTAAGGCATATGTAAATGTGTGATAAAACATCTTTAAAAAGAAAGAAAGGGAATAAGACACACCCAATCCAGGGGCTTCCCTGGTGGCTCAGTGGTAAACAAGCCGCTTGCCAGTGCCAGAGACATGGGTTCGATCCCTGGTCTGGGAAGATTCCACACGTTGTGCAGAGCAACTAAGCCCACGCGTCTAACTACTGAGCTTGTGCTCCAGAGCCTGGGAACCAGAGCTACTGAAGCCCGCGTGCCCTAGAGCCCGAGCTCCAAGGCAAGAGAAGCCACCACAATGAGGAGCCTGCACTCCACAACCAGAGCGCAGCCCCTGCTCCCTGAAACTAGAGAGAGCCCACGCAGTAACGAAGACCCACCACAGCCTAAGTAAATAAATGAATAAATAAATAAAATTACACACCCAATCCAAGAGAGAGTGTTGCCTTTGGGGGAGTGAGTGGGGGAGGGGCGGGAAGCCAAGGCAGGGTCAGAGGCTATAGGTAGAAGTAAATTACTGAGCATGTTCTAGTTCAGAGGGATCCCCAAACCAGCAGGATCAGCAGCTCCCGGGAACTTGCTAGAAATGAAAATTCTCGGGTTCTACCCGAAACCTTTTGAATCGGAAACTCTGGGGGCAAAGCCCAACCACCTGTGCTTCAACAGCCCCCCAGGACATAGTGGTGTGGGCCCAAGGGTAAGCATCTCGGCCCTGCAGCAGGTGCTGTTGACGCTGCAGGCCTGGGGACCACACTTTGGGAGCCACTGTTCTAGTTCTTTACTCAGGTAGTGGATCCATCAGTGTGTTTCCATATGGTATTAAAATAAATAAGGAAAAACAAACGAAAGGAGAGACAATATTCAGAATGTGTTGTGAACCCAGAACAGGATTAAAGCAAGTCACTGTTCAAATAAGGTGCAAGAAAACATCCCAGAGTCACGTATTCAGCTACTGTAGGTGCCAAGCACAGGGCCAGAGTGGTGACCACAACAGACCTAGCCCTGGCAATCATGGATCTACAGTATCCATTCTGATACTCTCCCCCATTCTGATGCTTTTTACAAAATGATCATATCCACCACATGCTTTCATGTATCTTTTAATCCTCTCATGATGTCCTGGTTGTAGGACTACTATGCCCATTTTACAGACGAAGAGACTGAGGCACAGCTACTGGGAGTTGGAGCTAAGATGCACAACCGGAGCCACCTATTCCCAAACCCTTTGCTTCACCTCCACCAGTATCACCTTCCCTCCCAACCTCTTCTCCTTTTAGCCTCCAACCCTGGTGCTTATTACTCAAACAAGCACATCCCTCCATGGACACCACAAACATTTCATAGCAGCAAGTGAGGATCAGCAGAGGTTCCCATGCCCATTATTACTAATAAAGGAAATAATAAAGGTTAATGGAACAAAAAAACACAACAGGTTCTCCAAACTTATGGTTGCTGGCAGGGGGCGGGGGAAGGATGGGGAGAAGGGACAGTTAGCGAGCTTGGGATGGACATGTACACACTGCTATATTTAAAATGGATAACCAACAAGGACCTATTTTATAAGACAGGGAAATATCCCAATACAAAATAAGAAGTCTTTTTAAAACAAACAAACAAACCAAGAGTGCCTCTTCAAATAAAGAAAATCCCCTTGCCAAAAAAAATTTTTGTTAATTAAAATTAAATGGATAACCAACAAGGACCTACTGTACAGCACAGGGCACTCTCTTCAAGGTTATGTGGCAGCCTGGATGGGAGAAGAGTTTAGGGGAGAATGGATACATGTATATGGATGGCTGAGCCCCTTTGCTGTTCTCCTGAAACTACCACAACATTGTTAATCAGCTATACTCCAGGATCAAATAAAAAGTTTAATTTTAAAAAAAAGTTTTAAAAAAGGATATAGCAAGTTCTGGAAGGTCAGAAACTGGGTAACCCCCTCACAGAACAAGTTCTAGGTCTGTACGCAAGTCTCGTTTAAGACGAATCTGTCGGTTTTATTCTTAAGATCAGACTTCGCCCTCCTGCAAACGCTTGTATAAAAATACTTTAAAATTGGTTTAAAATTATATAATACTTTACGCACAGACCTAAAATGAGAACAGAACTTAACAGCATGAATATTATTTACTGGCAGGTGGGCGATGAAATTGCGTTTTCCTTCATTGCTCCATGGAGGGGGCGGGGTGGGCCTCTTAAATAGTGTTGTTGGGGGAAGGGCTGCTAATACCCGAGTTCCAGGTCCAACCTGAGTAAAGAGCACCTTATAGGAAGACCCAAGAATGTTCCCAAGCTGAAAAGAAGATAAAGCCGCCTCTGACCCAAGAGAGACGACAAAACTTGATCCGTATTTAACTCTGGAATTTCGCGCTTCAGAGCTGGGATCTCTCTCGCATTAGCTGCCTTAAATAAGTAGCTTCCAAAAGCACAATTCATTCCAAGATAAAGTCTCAGCTTTTCAGAGGAAAAAAAGTTACTTATCTTCATCTTTCCTGGGCACTGGCACCATCTCTGGCTCCCTACATCCCTGGGGTGTTAAGAATTCACTAGTAGATCGATAGCGAGCCGGAAGCAGCTGAATAGCACAGGGAGCTCAGCTTGGTGCTCTTCGATGACCTAGAGGGCTGGGATGCGAGGGTGGGTGGGAGGCTCAGGAAGGAGGGGATATATGTATACCTATAGCTGATTCACATTGTTGTCCAGCAGAAACCAGCGCAACACTGCAATGCAATTATCCTCCAGTTAAAAAGAAAAACTCAACAGTAGGGCCACCAAAGTCCTTGTTAGCCCCAAACTGCTGGGCTTTTCAAGATGTTAAAACCAGGACAGGGCCAGGCAAACAGGGACATCTGGTCACCCTACCCAGACAAGGACTAACGCCCGGTGGTTTTTGAACACCTGGATTTCTCTCCTGGAATGTTCCTTGTCTTCCTCTATGCTCCCAGGAAGTGAGGGAGAAGGGAGAAAGAAGAAAGACAGAAACTGTTGGGGAAGGGAAGGGGATGTAATCTAACAGCAAAGCTGAGCAGGGGTCTACTGCTCAACTCTCAGGAGTCGCCCAGGACGGCCACAGCAACTGTCCTAGGCCTGCGGTCTCCATCCTGCGTCGGACCCTTTGGCTCAGAAGAAGGAGAAGGGGCGGGGCAGGGAAGCTAATTATACACTTTGAAACTCCCTCACCTTGTCACCCACAAAGGAAGGAACCAAGGGAGAGGAAGACAATTTTACCTCAGACCAAAGAGAATAGAAAAATAGGTCAAGTGGCCATGTATTTCTCCTCCCCGCCCCCAACTTAAAGCTTCCAGAGAGAAAGGAGAACGCAAATGGGCTTCCAAAGGGGAAAGGGGGAGGGGAGGGATAAATTAAGGCTTTGGGATTGAGATAAACAGACCACTATATAAAAAATAGGCAAACAGCAAGGACCTGCTGTACAGCCCAGGGAACTGTATTCAATAGTTTATAATAATCTATAAGGGAAAAGACTCTGAAAAAAAATACATATGCATAACTGAATCTTAAAGCTTTAAGCTGTATATCTGAAACTAACAACATTGTAAATCAACTGTATTTCAATTTAAAAGAAAAGGGTGCACGCTCAGATTAGTAAATCCAAACCAGCCAGTCAACAGAGGGGCCCTTCTCTCCCACTCCTACCCAGAGAGCCTGGTTTCTCGACAACGTTTCCAAAATAGAACGTAAGGAGAAGAAAGTACTCTCCAATGTGATGGTTCATGCATTTTGGAGCTTTCTCTGTAACAGGAAACTGGGCTGAGCATTTCTCATGCCTGATCCCCTGTGACCTCCTCGAGAGTCTGCCCAGGAACATGAACTCAGAAGCAATATCCTCATCAACTGCATGAGGAAACCGAGGCTCTGATGCTCAAGGCCGCTCGTGAGTCATCTGAACCCAGGCCTGGCTGACCTAAAGCTCACAGTGCTCTCCCTCACCTCTGTTATATTTCACGGTACCACCTGCATCCTTTTATGAGCAGCTGAGTTAGCATCCCTGGAAATGTATAAACTGGGGTTTCAGGATGAACGATAGACCCCATATCTCTGGACTGATTCCACCTTCCTAGCGGTGCCTTCCATTGTTGAAGGAGTGCATGTGTGTGCTTGCTACTGGGCGAGCAATGGGGCGGGGTGTCCATAAGCTCCAGGTACCCAACAGATATCAAGCCTGAATATTCACTGGAAAGGGACTGATGCTGAAGTGCCGATACTTTGGCCACCTGAAGTGAAGAGCCAACTCACTGGAAAAGACTCTGATGCTGGGAAAGATTGAGAGCAAGAGGAGAAGGGGGTGGCAGAGGATGAGATGGCTGGACAGCCTCACTGACTGAGTGGACATGAATTCGAGCAAACTCCGGGAGATAGTGCAGGACAGGGAAGTCTGGCGTGCTATACAGTCCATGGGGTCACAAAGAGTCAGACATGACTTAGCTACCGAACAACAACCCAACAGATGTCCCCTCAAAAGCCCCAGGGGAAGACTCCACTCTCAAGGGGCCACTGCTCCCCGATTTCTCTAGCACTAACACTTCAGAGATCTTCTTTGGTCTATTAACTTCATGTATACACATGCCTCCCATCATCCCACCATCCGAACCTAAAACCCACTGAAAACCTAAAACATGGGTACACAGGTGAATCAGATCCCTATAATTTGGAAAATGGGTAAAGAGGGACATTTTTGTCATTCATTGGACAAACATTTATGGAGTACCTACTTTGTGCCAAATGTGCTGGGGTGGCAGTGGGGAAAAGGGTGGTGGGCAAAGGTCTCACAGCCTCAGAGGTCGACTTTTTATTGCCGAGGCACCGAACCAAAGCACCCCTCTCCATCAGAGACCTTCTTCTGCCACACTGGAGATCCCACTCCATTGCTAGACTTCAAACCAGAGCAGGCACATAGCTTCATATGACATCCTCACCCCTTCTAATTTTTCCGACTGGCACTTACTGCTATCACTTCTGCTACTCTCCACACATCCACAACCCTTTATGCTAAACCCTTGAGGCCAGACGCACTTTGGAGCTTAGAACACGCTGCTTTTAAAGGGATCACAGGATGGGAATGCAAAATGGCACAACCACTTTGGAAAACAGTTTGGCATTCTCTTACAAAGCTAAACACATTCTTACCACATAACCCAGCAAACCTACTCCTGGGTATTTATCTGAGAAATAAAATGTACATTCCCAAATGTTCCCACTAAAACCCATCTACCAATGTTTGTAGCAGCTCTATTCATAATCGCCCAAACTGGAAACACCCAAAATGTCCTGGGAAATGGAAGAATGCACTCTGCTCCAACCATCCCATGGAATACGACTCAGCACTCAAAAGAATGAATAAATGATACACACAACAACATGAGTGAATCTCAAAGGCTGCGTCCTGTCTGATTCTATTTATATGACCTCCTAAAAAAGGCAAAACTGTAAGGATATAAAGAGTCTTCTCAGATAGCTCAGTGGTAAAGAATCCGCCTGCCAATGCAGAAGCCTCAATCCCTGGATTGAGAAGATCCTCTGGAGAAGGAAATGGCAACCCACTCCAGTATACTTGCCTAGGAAATCCCATGGACAGAAGAACCTGGTGGTCTACAGTCCATGGGGTCGAAAAGAGTCGGACACAACTTTGTGACTAGACAACAGCAATAAGGATGGAAAAAAGATCAGGGCTTGCATAGTGGGATGCTGACTCAGAGAGGACCAGGGGATATTCTAGGTTGATGAAATTATTCCCTATTTTGATTCTGGTGTTGGCTACATGACTGCATGCATCTGTCAAAACTCAGAACTATATGCTTAAAAGGGTGAATTTCACTGGAAGTAATTTATATTGAATACTTCAATAAACCCGGTTTTTGAGAAAAAGAAAAAAAAAAAAAGGATGCATCTATGATGTGACCTGGATACTCCAACTATAACTTGTGGACAAACAGCATGGTCAATCCCTGGAGGCTTGTTAGAAAAGACCCCACCCCAGTGACTTCATGGTGCAATGGTAGCCTGTCTGACTCCAGCGTGCGTGCTAAGTTGCTACAGTTGTGTCTGACTCTGTGACCCCATGGACTGTAGCCCACCAGGCTCCTCCGTCCATGGGATTCTCCAGGTGAGAATACTGGAGTGGGTTGTCATGCCCTCCTCCAGGGGAATCTTCCTGACCCAGGGATGGAACCCACGTCTCTTATGTCTCCTGTACTGGCAGGTGAGTTCTTCACCATTGAGTCACCTGGGAAGCCCCATCTGACTTCAAACCCCACTCCAAACTTGCTGGACAAAACTCACCATTTTAACAAGGCAATCCTCACACTCGGTTAAGTCTAGAAAGTACTACAATGTATATAAATAACACTTGCAGTGGGATGGCTGGAGCAGCACCCCAGAATCAAGCATACCTACCATTTCTTCAGTAAAATATACCAAAATGCACACCACGCTAAGTCGCTTCAGTCATGTCCAACTCTTTTCAACCCTATGGACTGAAGCCTGCCAGGCTCCTCTGCCCATGGGATTCTCTAGGCAAGAATACTGGAGTGGGTTGCCATATCTTCCTCCAAGGGATCTTCCCAATCCAGGGAGTGAATCTGCACCTCCATGCCTCCTGCATTGGCAGGTGGGTTCTTTACCACTAGCACCATCTGGGAAGCCCAAAATGCACACCAAGTAGGATCAATGAAGACCGTAAATTAAGAGTAGACATTGGGGTCAGCTCCAGGTAGGTTTTTAACTCCTCAATGAGCTGATCTTTTATTTGTCAGCATTTGGGGATTGTGGAGGGGGAAAAAAAAATCCCAAGGGAAAAGTCACACTAATATCTACTCCACAGAGTTTTGCTCTTCTGGAAATATCTGCCACACTGATCTAGGAGAAGAATCAGATAGCCATTCTCCCTTGCCCTTCTAGCACAATCTACTTTTCTGAGTGGGCCAAGGCTCTGATAATATGCTCCAACATCTCCCAGGGCGTCGACGTCTGCTTCCGATACAGAACATTCCTCTTTAGAGAGTTTTTTATTAAAAAAAAAAAAGTGGGCATCTGATGTGAGGGCACTCTGGGTTTCTCACTGAGATTCCCGAAAATAAAGGGTGAAAACCTGGGATCCTGCATGTGCTTCAGGAGAAGGAGCAGGATAAGACAGAGACCAGAGTCTGCGGCTCTTGCCATGGCCCACATTCCTACACAGTGCTCAGGGGATGATCTGCTGGCATCAGCAGGGCTGGAGGAAGATGACATTCACACTGGCGCCGGGAAGAGCGTCAGGAGTGAGTGGCATTAAATGGGGGCTTGAGGAAGGTTGACAGATGCACCTTATTGAGCTGACAGATTTGAGCTCTTTAGAAGTCATCATCAGAG
Source organism: Bos indicus (assembly GCF_029378745.1). Taxonomy (NCBI): domain Eukaryota; kingdom Metazoa; phylum Chordata; class Mammalia; order Artiodactyla; family Bovidae; genus Bos; species Bos indicus. The sequence continues at coordinate 11,889,513 of NC_091766.1, read as the reverse complement.
CCCGTCACAGCCATATTTAAATCAGCCTTCCCATCCACGAGAACACGGAACCCAGGTGTGTGGTCCAGACAGCTCTGCTGACTGGACTCCTTCTAGAGTGAAGGAAACCAATGGAAACCCGAACATCAAAGATTTCCATGTGGGTTTTCTGACTTAGGAAAAGAAAAATGAAATTCCTGAGAATCTCTTTAAATCTGCTGGCTTCAAGCTGAAGCTGCCGAGGACAGTGGGGTGCGGAAATGGAGCTTGGGGCGGGGTGGTGGATCACAGTGGCAAAGTGCCCATGAGCATGGAGAATGCAAGGTTGCACCCTCCGCCAGCGTACCATGCTGGAATTTGCATATGGAGGTAACGCTTAGGCCCTAGGAGCCCACAGCCAAGTTCATGGGATGCGTAATGACTCCTCCTTCACATGACAGTGAGAAATCTGCTTTGCCCACTCACCTGCGACCCTCAGTAAATGCTACTTCTAAGTACACGTCATCCGCTATTAGGTACAAACTCAAAGAGAAACGCCTTCCCCACAAAGTTCCACCAAAGACACACACAAGAATGATCCCAGCACCACAGTCTGGAAATTACTCAAATGGCCCTCAACCATAGAACGGAGAGCTACACTGCAGAGAGTCAACAATAAAGTAGCACACAGTGTTGAGAAGGAAAACCAACAATGACCTGAAGTGACATGGATCCATCTCACAGACAGATTGTTGAGCGGGGAAAAAAAAAAAGCCAGACACAGAGGAACACAGCCTCTGACTCCATTTCCAGGAGGCTTAAACGGAGTCCAAATGAACCCATGGGGTCAGAAGTCGGGGTAGCGGTAACCCTTGTAGGGGGATTAACTGGAAGGGGGCAGGAGGGGACTTTTGGGGAGCTGGTCACTTTCTTTTCCTTGGCCCAGATGCTAATGGCATGAATGTTCACTTACTAAGCTGGACTTGACTTGGGTACTTTCCTCTCTCTATATAAACACAGGGAAATATATACATATATGTAAGTCATTACTTTTAAAGTTCTAAATAAGTACTTAAACACATTTTTGAATGGCAGAAATATTTGGATACTCAAGTCAATGTTCTGCCCCGGTACCCTGACTCCTCATGTTTCCATACATCCCGTCTCTTTGCACTGGCCCAGATTTCCTTACCCAGCCCCCATCTCTCTGTCCCCTCCCCTCTCATCCTCTCTCCTTCCCCCCGCTCCTCCCCAGAAAGCTCAGTCCTGGATGATTCTGCTTGGGGACAGATTAGGGGAGTGGAGAGCTCTCCCCTTTGACCCTTTGAGAGTGGGACTGTATAATGTGTTTGCTGCCTCGGGGAACAGAAACTGACAGCAAACAGCAAAATGCACAAACTCATCACGAAGCTCCTGAGAGCATGAAAGCCAGAGAAAACCTCTCAAGGACCGAATGCTCTCAGGTCACCTGCATCTCTCTTTTAAGATTCCTCCTTCCAAAGGACTGTTGCCATCCCCTCCCCAACAGTCCTCTGATCTGCAGGATTCAAGCTGGACTGGGGTGAGCTAAGGACACATTTGGACTCCCACCTTCTTCCTTTCCTCTTAGAAGACTCTAAATACAGGCTCCGGAAGGCAATCTAAAACCATTTTCAACCCGGAAACCTGTCAGCCCAGTGAATCCTTCCTGGGCACCTCCGACTTATCTGATCCTGCACACACTGACATCTTGCCATTCTCTGTGCCCTCCTACTCCTCCAGGGATTGAGAGGAGACAGGCAGAGTGAATACAAGACGCCGGACCATTTCAACAGATCATCACAAGGTTGAAACTTGGGAGGCAAAGACCTGGCTCCTGCCTGGGGCACCCATCAAAATGACATCATGATTAGTGGTACACCCCTCCCAAAAGACAGCCGCTGAACCTCTGAATTTTCACCACCCTCCAAGTAGACTGTTCACACACACTCCAAAAGCTCAGAGCCCTCTGTTGCAGTTTCGGCGCCCAGAAGCCCAAATCCTGCTCAAAGTGGATCCACCAGCCAACATGTTCCTCCAATAAGCAACCCCAGGACCACCCAGGGCTCAGCCTTGTAGGGTGTATAACAGTCAAAACCATATGCAAAGAGGATGGGGGGGCTCATCAGTGAAGCCCAGGGACCCAGCCAGTCCTGTTCATTTTTACACTGAGGGCAGCCAGTTGGAACCCAGCCGAGGAGCGGCACACTTGGGCACGGCATGGTGTCCGGCCAGCCTGGGGAGCAGGGTGCATTCCCCCGACTTGGAATCTGGGTCATGCTTAGATAACTGCTAGAAAGCCCGACTAATTACCCATCCTTGCCTGCCTACATCTCAACAGATGTTAAGCCCTCCTCAAGGTTTATTTCAAGCAGGCACGAATTTAAAGAAACACGGGGGGATCTGCATTTTAATAGCATCTCCACAGAGGGAAATCTGGACTCCACCTTCTTCCTCTGGAGCTTTAATTTAAAAAAAAAAAAAAAAAGGCATTTACCTGCCCGAGATGTCCACATGGAGGCTGACTCTCCTGGTGTCCCCTCCTGGGTCTCTAGGGTGGAAGAAGCCGATTCCAACCCAAGGCCTGACACGGCACCCCAGGAAGGACCTGGCACCTCATTTTCTCTTGTCCTGTCTTTCTTATGGAAGTGGCCCATCCTGGGTCTTTCAGGTCAGGGCCCCAGATGGGGCAAACTGGGATGTATCCTACACCCCGAAAGATGATGAGATCCCTAATCAGTGGCAGAAGGCAATGGAACCTGCAGACATGGGGGAGAATAAATGCCCCTCATCCCTTCCCAGCCAGCGGCCCACTAGGGAATATTCATTCTGGCCAGTGCTGGCCCCTCCGTATGAAGGCCATATGCTCTCATACTGGCTCTTGGCCCTGGGAGCCCCTAGGTCCCCTCCTTGAGAGGGCGGCCCCCAACCTCGGGGCCAGCAGAGGTGGAGAGGCCTGAGAGCTGAGACTGGGCCCGGCTCTAGAGATAACCGTGGACTCTGGTGAGGGGCGGCTAGGGAAACCCAGCCAAGGCCTTCCCCCGCCCCGGTCCTTCCCCTGCCCCGGCCAGAGCACCCAGGCCCTGGCCGGGTCCATGCTCATTTCGGAGAACTCTGACCCACCCGGAACTGGCTCTAAAGGCCCCTGTACGACCCCCAGGGCCCAGCCCTCCTTCCGAAATCGGTCCTTAGAAGGAATCCACTCCCCCTGGCACCCCCCAACCCCAAGCCTGCACAGTAGCTCAACCCAGATCGGGGTGGAGAGACGCTCCGCACTCCTCCCTGGTGCCCCCTCTCCCACCCCCTGGAAGACCCCCCCCACCACCACCTCCCATCAACCCCCGGGTCTCTCTCCCAGCCTGGAAGAGGGGAAGCGGAGGGAGGGGGAGGCGCAGCTGCCGGGGGTTCGGGGCAAAGGATATGGCCATTCGGTGATCTTTTTGGCGTATTTTCTCACCACGTTGTCCTCGCTGAAGAGGAATAGAGACCGGTTGACCGTGAGGCAGTTCTGTCGGACGGGGATGGGGTTGTAGAGGGCCATGGTCCGCGCTCTCTGCGCCATTGACTGCTTGTACATCCTTTGCGCCCCGGGCTGCCCGCCCTGCCGGCTGCCCCCGGCTCCTCGCCCGCCTCCGGCGCCCACGACCACCCCGGCGGCTGCCCCGGAGCCTCCTCCCCCGTAGCGGGCCGGCATCTCGTCTCCGAAGCGGGCCATTCTGCAAAGAGCAAAGGGCTCCGGGTTACGCTGCGGCGAACGATGCGGAAGGCGCCGCCGCCGCCGCCGATGCTGTGAAGACGGCGGCCGGAGCTGCGACTGCGGAGACGCTCCACGGCCCAGCCCATCGGGCGGCGGCGGCTCGGCGCCTCGGGTCGGGGGCTCACAAGGCGGCTGCCCGGCCCCAGCCGGGGATAGCAGCAGCTCGGGACATCTTCCTGGCTGACCCCGGAGAAGGAGGGGCTGGAGGAGGGTGCGGGGGCGGGGCGCGGGGGCCGGGGAAGGGGGGAGGGGAGAGAGAAGCGAGGCAAAAAATAACCGAGGAAGGAATCCAGGCAATCCCCAATCCACCCACTCCGGAAAAAAAAAAAAGGGAGGGGGGGAAGGCAGTTTAAAAAAAAAAAAACGCACACCCCCTTTAAGACTCGAAGGATTTGCAAAGGACTCCCCCCGGGACGCAGTGGAAGCTTCAAATCCCCTCCGGGGTCCGGGTCAGGCTGGCATCTTGCAAAAGCAGTGCGCTCGGCCCATTAAAACAATTTTTATTTAAAAAAAAAAAAAAAGCAAGTCTTTCCTGGGGGGAAGGGGAAAGGCAGCCCCCAAATTAAAAAAGAAAAAAAAAAAAAAGAAGAAGAAAAAGAAACAACCCTTTCTGTTTTGAGTTCCTAGACCTTAAAAATGCTGAAAGATCTGTAGCCAAAAAATTAAATTAAGAGTATTAAGGGGAAAGGAAAGAAGGGGAAGGGGGAGGGAAACACTCCGAAGAGGTCTTAAGGAGTCTTGAAGCCGCAGGGTCCCGGTGATTTTTTTTCCTTCCTGAATCACCAGCGGCTGCCTCTTCTGCCCAAGGAGGAGTGTGAATGTGCGTGTGCGCGCAGCGTTTCACTCAACCGTGCCTCATCTTGGGGTTAAATTGCAGCAATGAAATCCTGAAAATTCCCAACAAGAGGGGGAAAAAAAAAAAAAAACGAGAGAGAGAGCGCGAGAGGGGGAGAGGGATGCGCGGTTCTCTTAGCCGCTCAATAGCTGCTCCGGATGCTGCAATGCCTAGTGTCCACCACCCCTCTCCCCGCCCCAATGCCTCCTCCTCCTTCTTCTCTAGATTTTGCTAAAATAAGACTGGTGTGGAAGGATGGCGGGGGGAAGAGGAAAGAAGTGGGGGAAACGGGCGCAAAGGTCTGAACCACTGGCCAGCGAAGCTCCAAAGAGGAGCGTTTGATGAGTTTAACCGGAGAAAGACCCACCCCAAGTGGGGGACACATGATGGCCTGCGACCAATCGCGGAGGCGCGAGGGGACCTGGCTCCGCGGAGTTTTGTGGGGGAGAGAGGGGACAGCCGGATGGTCGGGTGGCAAGGGGGAAGTTGGGACGAGAGATTTCTCCTCCATTGGGAGGAAACCTTGTTTTCCAACGGGTTCCATTTCGGTTGCAGACAGCCGGACGCTCCCAGCATCTTGCAAGGAGAAGGAGGGAGGAAGAAACTTACAGACAGAGAAGGATGGAAATGCAAGTCTAGGGTCCTCTACCCAAATTTTGCTCTATTTAGCAATACACCAATTTGAAAAACCGGGAGCATGGTTTGATGATACTTCTGCGAAAGTTTCAAATCACCCAGGCCCTGCAAACTGGAATGAAATATTGACCCCTGTCTTCGGAAAGACCCTCAGGGGTGTCAAATCTGAATGGCCAGGAGCAGATAACTAACCAGGTCCTGCTTGGCTGGATAAAGGTCTGGCTTATGTGTGTCCCATGGTGTTTGCTTCCCTCCAGAGCCACTACAGGGCCTTTTTTATATTGTGAAACTGAAAACACACAGAAAAATACCCAGAGCATAAATACACAGTTTAAGAATTTGCTGTGAAACAAACACACATGAAACCAACACCCAAGTTCAGATGGAAAGGGCACCTTGCTGCCTCTCTGGAAACAGACATATACCCATTCTCCTCAGCAATGTAACCACATCCTGACTGTATGGTATTAATAACTTTGCTATTCTTTATACTTTTACTACTTTACTGTGCATTCCTAAACAATACAGTTCCACTTTGCATCTCCTTAGATTTTCTATGAGTATGTGTGTGTGTGCTACATCATTTCGGTCTTGTCTGACTCTTTTGCAACCCTAAGGACTGTTGCCTGCCAGGCTTCTCTGTCCATGGGATTCCCCAGGCCAGAATACTGGAGTGGGTTGCCATTTCCTTCTCCAGGGGATCTTCCCAATCCAGGGATCGAACCTGAGTCTTTTATGTCTCCTGCATTGGCCTTCAGGTTCTTTACCACTTGTGCTAGCTGGGAAGCCCCTTATATGAATATAATCATCAGTATATGCTCTATGATGTCTGATTTCTTTGGTTCAACATTATGTCTTTGACATAGAGAAGACTGTAGTTGCCAAGGTGGGTAGAGGGTAGGTGGCAAAGGGGAGGACTGTGAGTTTGGGATAAGTGTATGCAAACTATTATATACAGAATGGATGAACAAGATCCTACTGTATAGCACACAGAACTATACAGTTCATAAACCATAATGGAAGAGAATATGAAAAAGAATGTATGTGTTTATATATACACACACACACACACACACATATATATATAAAACTGAATCACTTTGCTGTATGGCAGAAATTAACACAACATTGTAAATCAACTGTAATTCAATGAAATAAGATTTTTTAATTGTCTTTAAGATTCATCTACTTTTGTCACATATAACTGCAACTGATCGCATTTTCACTGCTGTATAGTATTTCAGTGAAAGAATAGCCAGTATCTGTTTACCCATTATCTTCTTGATACATATCTAAGTTGTTTCCAGTTGAGGCTCTTAAACAAATTCCTGCTTTGAGTAATCCTGGTTCCTATAAGTATACATTTCTATAGGAAGAGCCTTAAGCATGGAATTTCTGGGTCCCAAGTAGCATATCTTCAGATTTGTAATATGTCATTAAACTGTCTTCCAAAGTGGTTTCTTTCTACCAAGAAACCACTGAATTTTCACAAAAGCAATATATCAACTGGAAGGCAGGGGTGAGGGAGGAGAAAGGGAAGAGGATGAAGAAGATAAATATTTTTCCAAGCTTCAGCTGGTCGAATCCTAGTTAGTGCTCTCCCATCAGTATCTGTATCAGTATTGTATCAGATACTGTTTCAGTATCTCCAGGAGGAGAAGGGGACAACAGAGGATAAGATGGTTGGATGGCATCTCTGACTCGACGGACATGAGTTTGAGCAAGCTCCAGGAGTTGGTGTTAGACAGGGAAGCCTGGCACCCTGCAGTCCATGGGGTCAGAAAGAGTCAGATAGGACTGAGTGACTGAACTGAACTGAACATCAGTATTTGAGTTCATTCATTTGAAACACACTAGAAAAGGTGACTTTACATAAATTCTCCATTCTGTGCCTGTGGGTAAGACTTTACAGGTTGCTTGTAGCACTTTCGAGATTTTCTGTCTTGTCAAGGTATGGACAAAATGATTAAACCAAGAGTGATCAGAGTTGCAAGGAAATGGGTTGTGTAGGATTCTCAGTAAGCATTGAAGATTTTTCTACTTAATGTTTCAGAATTCAAAGGCAAATAGTTAATATGCACTGAGAAGTAATCTCACATGCACGGATGTAAATAGCCAGTCATATAAGAAGGCTGCACTGCAAAGCGAACTTATGCACATAATTTGTTACGATGGACTTTTCTGAGAAGACAGTTGAGTTTCATAGCATAAGCATTACTACAGGGATTTCTAAAGATCCCAGAGCTTTTCAGAAAAGAGTTAACTCCTCACTGGGAAAGTCCTTACTAAGATGAAGCATCTACAAGTCTTCATAGAAGTCCCACTTTACAGATGGAAATACTGAGGCTAAGAGAGAATTTTAAAATATGCCCAGGTCACTAATGGGTCTGAAACTACTTCTGCCTCTATTGGGTGGAGAGAATTTGATAGAAACACTTTGGAAAACTGGCCATTTTTTCCAATGCTGAACATCTGAATACCCTGTGACCCAGGATTGGCACTCCTGGGTATATACGCAAGAGGAATGAGGATGTACGTGGATGTAAGTCCACTCCCTGGGATGTGAATAGCATCATTTTCATACTAGTTAAAGACTGGAAACTTCCCAAATGTCTACCAATAGCAGAATAGGTCAATGCACTGTGGAGTGTTTGCACAAGGAGCCCTCTGCAGCAATAATGACCAGTTGGCAGCCACACACAAGTGCTTGGATGAGTCTCACACACACCATTTTGTGCCAGAGGAGCCAAGAGTACAATAGAACATGGTGTGGAACCTCTGTTATATAAAGTTCAAAATGGGCACAATGAATCCATGCTGTTAGAAGTCAAAGTAGTAGTCACTCTGGAGGGCTGGGGAGAAACTGGCACAAGGGGTGCCTTCTGGAAGCTTCTTGATCTGAGTGGTAATGATATGGGTGTATTCACTTTGTAAATACTGTGCATTTGGTAAGATTTCATTAAGCTGCACCTATGAGTTGTATGGTTTTCTATGTGTCCTCCAGCTCAATAGAAAATGTTTGGAATGCTTCTGAATGTAGATTTCAGGGAGCACTACTCATTATAGTGATCTGTGATAGTTCTCCTTGTGGACTTGAACTACGAAGTCCTACAACAAACTTTGGCAGCCTTTTCAACCAGAAGACAAAGAGAAATCTTCCTAGATGCCCTGACCCAAGTCTAGACAGGAAACAAGCTGGCTGCTTGTCAGAACTGCCTGCAAAGTGTTGTAAAACTTTTGAGTCCTGGGCCTTCCTTCTGCCCTGACTTTCATTCAGCCAGTCTATAGGGGTACATCTAGGTTTGCTAATCACTGCTCTGGAACATACAAACTTACTATTCCTATCTTGCCATTATCTAGAGTTATCAAAGCAAAGAGGAACTAAAGAGCCTCTTGATGAAAGTGAAAGAGGAGAGTGAAAAAGCTGGCTTAAAACTCACTGTTCAAAAAACTAAGATCATGGTATCCAGTCCTATCACTTCATGGCAAATAGATGGGGAAAAAAGTAGAAACAGTGACAGACTTTATTTTCTTGGACTCCAAAATCACAGCAGATGATGACTGCAGCCATGAAATTAAAAGACACTTGCTCCTTGGAAGACAAGCTATGACAAACCTAGACATCATATTAAAAAGCAGAGACCATCACTTTGCTGACAAAAGTCTATATAGTCAAAGCTATGGTTTTTCCAGTAGTCATGCAGGGATGTGAGAATTGGACCATAAAGAAAGCTGAGCACCAAAGACTTGATGCTTTTGAACTGTGGTGTTGGAGAAGACTCTTGAGAGTCCCTTGGACTGCAAGGAGATCCAACCAGTCCATTCTAAAGGAGATCAGTCCTGGGTGTTCACTGGAAGGACTGATGCTGAAGATGAAACTCCGATACTTTGGTCACCTGATGTGAAGAGCTGACTCACTGGAAAAGACCCTGATGCTGGGAAAGATTGAGAGCAGGAGGAGAAGGGGGTGACCGAGGATGAGATGGTTAGATAGCATTACTGACTGAATGGACATGAATTTGAACAAACTCTGGGAGATGGTGAGTGACAGGAAAGCCTGGTGTGCAGCAGTTCATGGGGTTGCAAAGAGTCAGACATGGCTTAGTGATTGAACAATAAGAATTATCAATGGTGGCAATGCTGGCATTTTTGATGTAACAGTTTTTGGCATTCACGTGTCTGGTACATCCTGGGCTGTTCAGCACCCCTGGCATATGTCCAATGTAGGGTCAGTAGCATCCCAGTCTTGTGAAAAGCAAAAATACCCCCACTCATTTCCAAATCTACCCTCCCCCTGTCAAAGTGGCAGAAGAGTCTATGCTTTCATCTCACCAGATGGTATTCCCAAAGCTTGCTTAACTCTAAAGTTTGACATGGTGGAGTTCCTCTCTCTTTCCTCAGAAACTTCCAAAGTCTCCCAACCCTCTCAATTGCTCTATTTCCCTTTTCTGGAAAGAACTCAACTCACATACGCTAAAGTGTGACAGGGATCTAATGGGTTCACTTTTCAAAGACCAAAAATTTCTATATAGCCAAAGGAATGAATCTCTAATATTGGAATCTTACATACCATCCAGCAAATGGAAGTGAATGGGCAAGAAATCATCATAGACTCCTCAAATTAATGCAGTAGGTAGTTCCTTGTCCTCTTTCCACCATTAATCCAAATTAGTAAACACTGACCCAGTAGAAAGATTTAGAAACTCATTAGCATTGCAGACAGAAGCAGTTTAATAGTGGGCCTCTAAAAATCAGTCTTAGCCACTGGTTCTAATCTTTAACACATTTGCAAGCTGGAGACTTAATTTATCAATCAGCAGCAGCACTACCAGACTGGCTTTGAGAATTATATTCAATTGAACAGTGCAGACATCTCTGAAATAAATGCCCTAAATAAATAACAGCAAATTGCATTCATTTGGCTGCTAAAACAATTATCAACTAATCCAGTCATTTTGAGTTGCAAGAATGGATCAGCCAAAAGACATTTGGTCTCCAACTTCCGGTCTGGATACTCATTGGGAGTGAGTACCAAGACCTTTGGGAGTTGAAGGGTAAAAACACAAAACCCAAATCTGATAATCTAGACATTTCCAGGTCATGATATAGGCAGTCAAGAGTGAATCCAGAGATGAAATATGGCTGTCACTCCAGGCATAACATTGCATAGCAGTATTTCCAAAAACAAATGAGATAGAGTCAAATTCTGGATGCAGACTCAGGTAAAAATCGTAGCTCTAACACTTCCTAGCTGTGAGCTCTTGGAAAAGTGCTTAACCTCTCCGAACCTCAGTTTCTTTGTGTAAAATGGAGACATGACTCCTTGCGCCACAGATTACTGTAAGGATTAATTAAGACCAAGCCAGTAAGCATGCACAATGACTAATATATAATAAGCAATCCAAGAATGATGGTAAATAGATTTTTTTTTTAAATCACCAGAGTCTGGAGAGATTGTCCATGTTCATGGATAGGAAAACTCAACACTAATAAAAGACAGTTATCCAAAATACTAAAAGAATTCTTAAGACTCAACAATAAGAACACAAACCTGATTTTTAAATGGGTCAAAGATCTCAAAGGACACCTTGCCAAAGAAGATATACAAATGGCAGATAAGCATGTGAAAAAATTCCCCACCTGGTATGTCATCATGGAAATGCAACCTAAAGCAACGAGACACTGATACAAACTTATCAGAATGGCTAAAATCCAAAACCCTGATGGCACCAGACACTGGTGAGGATGTGGAGCGACAGGTACTTTCACTCACTGCTGGCAGGAATGCCAGTGGTCCAGCTACTTTGGTTTCTTAGAAAACTAAACTCACTCTTGTCATACAATCCAGCAACAGCCCTACTTGGTATTTACCCAAAGGAGTTGAAAACTATGTCCATACAAAAACCTGCACACAGTTGCTCATATCAGCTTTATTCATAATTGCCAAAACTTGGAAGAACCAAGACATCCATCAGTACATGAGTGGATAAACTGTGGTATATCCAGACAATGGAATGTTGCATGCATGCGTGTGTGGTCAGTCACTTCAGTCATGTCCAACTCTGCAATCCCGTGGACTATAGCCCACCAGACTCCTCCGTCCATGGGATTCTCCAGGCAAGAATACTGGAGTGGAATGCCACGCCCTCCTCCTCCAGGGAATCTTCCTGACCCAGGGATCAAACCCACATCTCCTGCATTGCTGGCGGATTCTTTACCCACTGAGCCACCTGGGAAGCCCCAATGTAATATCATTCAGTGTTAAAAGAAATGAGTTATCCAAGCCATGAAAAGATATGGTTGAAACTTAAATTCATACTACCAAGATAAGAGGCTGTGCATATTGTATGATTCCAACTATACAACATTCCAGAGAAGGCAATGGCACCCCACTCCAGTACTCTTGCCTGGAAAATCCCATGGACGGAGGAGCCTGGTAGGCTGCAGTCCATGGGGTCGCTGAGGGTTGGACACAACTGAGCGACTTCACTTTCACTTTTCACTTTCCTGCATTGGAGAAGGAGATGGCAACCCACTCCAGTGTTCTTGCCTGGAGAATCCCAGGGACGGGGGAGCCTGGTGGGCTGCCGTCTATGGGGTCGCACAGAGTTGGGCACGACTGAAGTGACTTAGCAGCATACAACATTCTGGAAAAGGCAAAGCTGTGGAGACAGTAAAAAGATCAGTGGTTGTCAGGGGTTAGGGTAGAGGGAGGGATGCATAGGTGGATCGCAGAGGAATTTTAAGGCAGTAAATTACTCAGTATGAGACTATAGAGGTCCAAATCCATAAATGTACACACCAGAGTGAACCTTAACTATGGACTTTGGTTACAAAGTGTCCATACATTGTACATACATTTGGTTATACCCTGTCCTACACTGACATGATGTGTTACGATGTGTCAATGTAGGTTCATCAATTGTAACAAATTCACTGCTCTGAAAGGGATGTTGATAATGGGGAGGGTTGCGGCAGGTACATTTGTTAAAACTGAGAAACCAACAGGAGTGCAATTCTATTAACTAAACTGTACACCTTTTTTTTTTTTTTCCTCCCAGATTTCCCTGGTTTTCCCATTAATATCCTTTTCTGTTTCAGGATCTCATCTAGGATACCACATTCTTTTGCATCATCTTTTCTCCATAGTCCCCTTCTGACCTGTGACAGTTTCTTTTCTTGTTTCTCAAAACTTTGATCATTTTTAGGAGTACTAGTCAGGCAGTATTTAAAATGTTTCTCAATTTGGGTTTGCCAGTTGTTTTCTCATGATTAGAATATGATGATGGATTTGGGGGAATAAGTCTAGAGAGATGAAATGATGTCCTCATTGCATCGTATCAGTGAGTCATGATGTCCAGGTGACTTATTACTATGATGTTGACCTTGATCCCTTGGTTAAAATGATCTCTATCAGGTTTCTCCACTGTCGAGTTACTATTTTTCCCTTTACCTAACCTACTCTTTGGGAATGATCACTAACCCCAGCCCACACTGGTTAGGCGTGAAAGTCGCTCAGTTGTGTCTGACTCTTTGTAACCCCATGGAATACGGTCCATGGAATTCTCCAGGCCAGAATACTGGAGTGACTAGCCTTTCCCTTCTCCAGGGGATCTTCCCAACCCAGGGATCGAACCCGGGTGTCCCGTGTTGCAGGCAGATTCTTTACCAGCTGAACCACAAGGGAAGCCCAACTGGTTAGGAGAGGGGAGATTAAGCTCCATCTCCTGGAGGGAAGTGTATTTACATATATTCTTTTTTTTTTTTTTTCAATTGAAGTATAGTTGATTTATATTATTGTGTTGACTCATTGGAAAAGACTCTGATGCTGGGAGGGATTGGGAGCAAGAGGAGAAGGGGACGACAGAGGATGAGATGGCTGGATGGCATCACTGACTCGATGGACGTGAGTCTCAGTGAACTCCGGGAGTTGGTGATGAACAGGGAGGCCTGTCGTGCTGCGATTCATGGGGTCGCAAAGAGTCGGACACGACTGAGCGACTGATCTGATCTGATTGTGTTAGTTTCAGGTGTATGGCACAGCAATTCACTTCTATGTGTATATACATATATAACTGAATATATATACTTTGGGCTTCCCAGGTGACTCAGTGGTAAAGAATCTGCCTGCCAATGCAGCAGCCGCAGGAGACTCAGGTTCAGTTCCTGGGTCAGGAAGATCTCCTGTAGGAGGAAATGGCAACCCACCCCAGTATTCTGCCAGGATAATCCCACGGACTGAGGAGGTTGGCGGGCTACAGTCCGTGGGGTCATAAAAGAGTCAGATGCGACTGAGCAACTGAGCCTGTACGCATGCATATACTTCAGATTCGTTTCCCTTACAGTTCATTACAAAATTTTGAGTATAGTTCCCTATGCTACACAGTAGATCCTTGCTGACTATCTATTTTATACACAGTAGTACGTATATGTTAATCCCAACCTCCTGATTTAACCCTCCTCCCTACCTCCTTTTCCCCTTTCGCAACCATTAGTTTGCTTTCTACGTCTGTGAATCTATTTCTGTTTGGAAATAAATCTATTTGTACCTTTTTTTTTAGATTCAACATGTAAGTGATATCAAATGATATCTGTCTTTCTCTATCTGATTTACTTAGTATGATAATCTCTAGTTTCATCCATGTTGCTGTAAATAGAATTATGTCATTCAATTCTATGGCTGAATAATATTCCATTGTATGTATGTACTACATCTTTATCCATTCATCTGTCAATGAACATTTAGGTGGCTTCCGTGTTTTTGGCTGTTGTAAATAGTGCTGCAATGAACACTGGGGTGCACGTATCTTTTTGAATTATGGTTTTCTTTGGATATATGACCAGGAGTGGGATTTCAGGATCACATGGTAGCTATATTCTTTAGAATTCTTTTGTAAAAAAAAATTTGTCTCTTCTCCCATATTCAGTTACCCACTTATTTAATCTTTTATTTATATCAGTACAGACTCATATATTTATTTTTTCTTTGGATTATCCAAACTATGTTATTTATTTTGTTCCTTGAAATATTCCCGTTGGCCACTGGGAGTTCCTTCAGACTGGTTCCTGTGTTCCTTTGATGTGCTCCCATTTTTTTTTTTAAAGCTTCCTTACTTTCTGGCATCACAAGGCTCCGGGATCATCCCTCACTGCCATGCACTAGAATCAGCCATTTCTCCAAGGATCCCTGGTTCCTTTCATTGAAGAATGATATTTAGTGATCTCAGAGCTGGGTGCAATGCTGCATTTTTAGTTTTTATTTTGGTGGAAATTGTATGTAGAGGCAACTTGGCAATCCCCACAAAACTTACAAGAACTATTATAGATGAAAGTTCAAGGAGTAACAGATTTATACAGTTACTCCCCACAGATGATGGTTCATTTTAATGGTAAAAGTAGTAACTGTATTGCGGAGTGCCTTGGCAGATAAGCAATCGTTCAAAGAGCCACACCAGTGAGGGGGCCAATTGACTTCAAGTGGGTCTTGGTATGATGTATCAAGAAGGCTACAACATGACTTCTGGGGATTTCCTGCCATGAGTGTATCATTTGAATAAACTGAATTCCATCATGTTCAAAATGAGGGGCCTTCTACAAAATAGCTTTTCTGTAGTCTTTGAAACTGTTAATGTCAGGAAGCTCAAATAAAGACTGAGGAACTTCTCCAGACTAAAGGAGGCATGAGGACTGAATCTAACAAGGGAGTCAGGATCTTCTTTTGCTATAAAGGGTATTGTTGGGACAGCTGAAAAAGGTCTGTAGATTAAATAGAGTATCAATGCCAATTTCCTGATTTTGATCATTGTGCTGTGTTACAGAAGCAACTGCCCTTCAGAATACACTGAAGTATATAAGGTTGAAGGGCCATCATACCTATAAATTTTCCTCAATGGCTCAAGAGGAGAGAGAGAAAGAGAGGGAATAAAGTGGAAGTGGTGTATGTCAACATTTGGGGAACCTGGATGAAGAATGTACAGGAATTCTCACTACTGTGCTTGCAACTCTTTGGTGAGTCTGAAATTCTGTCAAAATAAAAAGTCAAAATAAATAAACAAGTGGCTACAAAAAGTTACATGTGTACAAGTTCCATTCATTCCTTCATGCATTTTGTTGAGCACCTGTTATGTGCCAGGTGGTTTTTCCAAGTGCAGAACAAGACAGACAAAAACCCTACCGTTGTGGGACTGGGTGGAAACAGGGGCGGGAAATGGAATAAAGAAGGAAAGTCATAGTTTGTCAGATGGTATTGAGTGCTGAGTAGGGCAGGGACTTTGCTGGTGGTCCAGTGGTTAAAAAATCTGCTCTCCAGTGCGTGGGATGTGGGTTCGATCCTTGGTCAGGGAACTAAGATCCCACTTCCACAGAGCAACTAAGTCTGCATAGCATGATTACTGAGCCTGAGTGCCAGAACAAAGGATCCCGCTTGCTGCAGCCAATAAACACATAAATAAATAAATATTTTTAAAAGGAGAAGAACACAGCAGGAAAGGGGAATAGAGAGTGCAGAAACTGGGAATTAGAATCAAAGAGGTCTTTGGGACACGTTATACAAAGCAGTGCAGACAATATATACTATCTGCTTCCCATAAGAATTTGTCAACTGAATATCACTTAAATTCGGATCTCTCAATGTAGAAGGCAGCTTCTGACAAGGCCTGTGATGATTCTTGCCTTTTGGTGTTCACACTCTTGTGCAACACCCTCCCCTTGAAAGTGGGACCTAGTAACTTTTTAAAAATTCTTTGCCTTTAAATTTTTTTTAAATATTTTTTTATACAAACAGGGCTTCCCTGGTGACTCAGATGGTAAAGAATCTGCCTGCAATTCGGGAGACTGGGTTCGATCCCTGGGTTGGGAAGATCTCCTGGAGCAGGGCATGGCAACCCACTCCAGTATTCTCGCCTGGAAAAATCCCCATAAACAGAGGAACCTGGTGGGCTACACTCCATGGGGTGGCAAAGAGTCAGACATGACTGAGCGACTAAGCACAGCACATACAACTTTTAAAGGTAACTTTCCATTTACAGATATTACAAAATATTGACTATTTCCCCCATTTTTTAAAATCATTTATTTATTTGGCTGCGCTGCGTCTTAACTGCAACACGCAGGGATTGAACCTGGGCCCCCTGCACTGTGAGTGTGGAGTCTTCAGCACTGGATCACCAGGGAAGTCCCTTCCCCTGTGGGGTACAATGCATCCTTGAGCCTGTCAGGGAGTCCCATTCCCCGACTCCTATGTTGCCCCTCCCCTCCCCCACTGATAACCACTAGTTCATTTTCCATATCTGTGAACCTAGTGACTCACTTTTAATGAATAAAAGATGAAAGCGTGATGGGACGGCACTTTTGAGATCAAGTTACAAAGCGACTGTGGTTTGCACATTACATGCCCTCTCTAGCTCTCTCTACTGCTTACTCTGAGGGAAGCCAGGTTCCATGCTGTGAGCTGCCTTATGGAGGGCCCCACATGGCCAAGAACCAAGAGCAGTGTCCAGAAAACATCTAGTGAGGAGCAGAGACCCTCAGTCTTGCAGCCCATGAGAAACTGAATTCTGTCAACTGTAACATGTTCATGCTGGGAAGGGAAGTCTTCCCCAGTTAAGCCTTCGGATGAAGATGAAGCCTCTACTGATACCTTGTTGGCAGCCTCATGAGAGACCCTGAAACAGAGGACCCTGGTTCCTGCCCCACAGAAACTGTAAGGTAATAAACGATTGCTCTTTTACTTTTTGTTTATTTCTGGCTGTGCTGGATCTTCCCTGCTGCAGGTACCTGTTAGTTGCAGTGAGTAGGGGCTACTCTCTAGCTGAAGCCCTTGGGCGTCTAACCGCAGTGGCTTCTCTTGTTGCAGAGCATGGGCTCTCGGGTGCACAGGCTTCAGTAATTCCAGTCCATGAGTTTAGTTGTCCATGGCACGTGGAATCTTCCTGGACTAGGGATCGAACCCATGTCCCCTGCATTGGCAGGTGGATTCTTAACCACCAGACCACCAGGGAAGTCCTAAATGATTGCTCTTTAAAGATGCTAAGTTTTGGATAATTGGTGACATTGCAAGAGAGAACTATCATATTGAAAGTGAAGTGAAAGTGTTAGTCTCTCAGTTGTGTCCAACTCTTTGTGACCCCATAGACTGCAGCCCACCAGGCTCCTCTGTCCATGGGATTTCCCAGGCAAGAATACTGGATCAGGTTGCCGTTTCCTCCTCCAGGGGATCCCAACCCAGGGATGGAACCCGCATCTCCTGCATTGCAGGCAGATTCTTTACCGTCTGAGTCACCAGGGAAGTTTACCTTCTCATCCTAAAATTTAAAAAACTGTGTTTCTTCTTCAGGTTTCCAAAAAAAACTTATCCTCAGGCAGCGGCATTAGAGCTGTTCACCAGCTATATCCCTTTTTCCATATTCCAGCACATGATGAGATGGCATTCCTTGATCCCCTTGTGTTTGCTGAGGCCATGCAACTAGTTCTGGCCGTGAGCTCTTGGTGGGAAGGAAGTGGGTGGCTTCCAAGTTGGAGCATTTAGTGGCCAGTGTAAATCTCTCTGGTGCTGCAGTGACTAGCCTATTTTATGTGACTCTTATAATTAAACAAATGGAAAACCCAGCCCCCAGTTATACAAGCCACATTTCTAGAACTCAAAAACCACATGTGTCTCGTTGCTGTTGTTAAGTTGCTAAATCGTGTCTGATTCCTTGTGACCCCACGGACTGCAGCATGCCAGACTTCCCTGTCCTTCACTGTCTCCCAGAGTTTGCTCAGATTCGTGTCCATTGAGTCCGTGATGCTATCTAACCATCTCCTCCTCTGCCTCTCCCTTCTCCTTGCGCCTTCAAACTTTCCTAGCATCAGGGTCTTTTCCAAGGAGTTGACTCTTCGTACATGTGTCTATCGGCCATCTCATGGGACAGCACAATCGAGAACGTTTCCGGCACCTGTCTACACAGTTGGTGGGAATATAAATTGGTGCAACCACTAAAGAAAACAGTATGGTGGTTCTTTAAAAAAAACTGAAAATAGAGCTACCATATGATCCAGCAATCCCACTCCTGGGCATATATCCAGAAAAGAAGAAAACTCTAATTTGAAACGACACACGCACACCAGTGCTCACAGCAGCAGCACCCGCCAACCCCGGGACTCTGTCTTTCTCCCAAACTGAAATTCTGTGCCCATTACATACTGACTCTCCATTTCCCACTCTCACTTCAGTGCCTGGCAACCACCACTCTACTTTGTCTCTATGAATCTGACCACTCCAGCTCCCTGCCATGGTGGCATCATATAATACTTGTCCTTTTGTAACCGACCTGTTTCCCTTAGCATAAGGTCTCTAACATTCATCCATGTGTCAGAATTTCTTTCCTTTTTAAGGCTGAATAATATTTTATTGTCTAGATGGACCACATTTTGTTTATCCAACCATCCATTAATACACATTTGGGTCGCATCCACCTTTGGACTATTCTGCCCCATGCTGCTATGAACATGGGTATACCAGTAGCTCTTTGAGTCCCTGCTTTCAATTCTTTGAGGTATAGACTCAGAATGGGGACTGGTGGATCAAACGGTAATTTAATACTTCTTTTTTTTAAAAAAAAATTGTTTATTTTGGGGGGCTTCCCAGGTAGCATTAGTGGTAAAGAATCCGCCTGTCAATGCAGGAGAGTCAAGAGATGTGGGTTCTATCCCTGGGTTGGGAAGATTCCCTGGAGGAGGAAATGGCAACCCAGTCCAGCCTTCTTTGCCTGGAGAATCCCATAGACAGAGGAGCCTGGCAGGCTACAGTTCATGGGGTCACAAAGAATCTGAGCAACTGAGCACCTCTTTATTTTTGGCTGCACTGAGTCTTTGTTGGTGCACTTGGGCTTTTTTGAGCTGTGGCAATCCAGGACTACTCTTCATTGTGGTGGGTGAGCTTCGCATCGCAGGGGCTTCTCCTGCTGTGGCATGACGGCTTTAGAGTGTGCAGGCTTCAGCAGTTGAGGGGCATGGGCTTAACTGCCCGGTGGCATGTGGGTTCTTCCCAGACCGGGGCTGGAACCCATGTCCCCTACTTGGGCAGGCAGATTCTTAACCACTGGACCACCAGGGAAGTCCCTATGTTTCATTTTTTGAGGGATCCCAGTACCATTTTCCATAGTAGATGCAGAGTCCTTAGCTTTTAGAAGTACATATCAAAATATTTACAGATGAAATCACATGATGCCTGAGATTTGCTTTAACATGACCCAGGGTTATAGAGAAAATAAAAGGTTTGCTTTGATTTGCAGAGTAAGGTTATGCTAAAGGTTGTGATACAGTAACTAGATACGTCCTAAGCTGATAATTGTTGAAGACAGAAGATAGCACCGTGGAGGGCCATTATTCTATTCTCTCTTCTGTATATATCTGAGCTTTTCCAAAAGGAAAAAAAAGAGTTTCTTTTCATATAAAGTACTTGAAATAATCTTGATTCATATTGCAACAAGAACCTCACAATTATAGAAACAAAAGTACTAAGCTTACTATATTCTCAGGCAATTACAAATTATATTCAGCATCTAGCCCCTCTGGTAAGTCAGAAGCTTGATTAAATGCTTACTTATATATTCCTGTGTATCCTGAGAAGTTAGCAAGGGAAATTTAATCAAATGAACTACATCTGCTTATAGAAATTCCTGTCTCAGTTTTTCTTGAGAACTGAGCTGCTGCTGCTGCCGCTAAGTCGCTTCAGTCGTGTCTGACTGTGCGACCCCATAGTCGGCAGCCCACCAGGCTCCCCCAGCCCTGGGATTCTCCAGGCAAGAACACTGGAGCAGGCTGCCATTTCCTTCTCCAAAGCATGAAAGTGAAAAGTGAAAGTGAAGTGGCTCAGTCGTGTCCAACTTTTCACGACCCCATGGACTGCAGCCCACCAGGCTCCTCCGTCCATGGGATTCTCCAGGCAAGAGTACTGGAGTGGGGTGCATCGCCTTCTCCGTGAGAACTGAGCTAGATCCCCTCAATTTGCAAATTCATAAGTTTACCACACCCAGAGATAAAGTCACAGGTGGCAGAATAGAGCATGTCATTCCACCTGGAACACTTGAGAAAAATAATCAGCTTCATTTGCTCAGTTACTCATCCATTTGACAAATGAGTTTTTAAAAATATCTATTCTTTTTAAAAATTTTTATTGAAGTAGAGTTGATTTACAATGTTGTGTTAGTTTCAGGTGTACAGCAAAATGATTCAGATACATATGTGTGTATGTATGAATATATAGGAAAGTGAAATTGTCAGTCACTCAGTTGTGTCCAACTCTTTGTGATCCCATGAACTGTAGCTCACCAGGCTTGACTCCTCCGTCCATGGAGTTCTCCAAGCATAAATACTGAAGTGGGTTGCCATTTCCTTCTCCATGGGATCTTCCCGACCCAGGGATCAAACCTGGCTCTCCTGCATTGCAGGTGAATTCTTTACCGACTGAGCCACCAGGGAACCCCCGTGTGTGTGTGTGTGTATATATGCATATATGCTTTTTCAGATTCTTTTCCATTATATATTACTAGAAGATTTTGAGTATAGTTCCTTGTACGATACAGTAGGTCCTGTTGTTTATCTATTTTGTATATGATAGTGTGTATATTTCAATCCCCAACTCTTAATTTATCCCTCTCCCCCTTTCCCATTCTATGTCTGTGAGCCTTTGATAAATGTTTATTGAGCGCCTATGCTTACAATGAGGCCTCACCCCCAGGCCCTGAGGATAGACACAGCCATGAATAGAACAAATAAGAAACTCATGTTTTAGGTCAGAGAAACAAGGAATAAGAGAACTTGGATAGCTCTAGCATGTGTCAAGTAGAGATCATTTTTATAAGAAAAATGGGAGCAGGCATGGGTCCAGCTAGAAGGGGAAGGGGAATTATGTGGGAAAGACCTCTCTGTGAAGGTGACACTGAAGCAGCGACTGGAGGAGAGAAAGGGACAAAGATGCAGATACAGGGGGAGGAGTTTGCAGGCCGAGGAAGCGTCAACAGCAAAAGCTTGTGAAGACAGTGACTGGGGTGTTCAAAACAGGAGGCTCACATGGCCAGAGTGAAGAGGTGAGAGGGGATGAGATAAGGGAGGTGGAGGGAGCCCTGTTGGGGCTTTATTGTTTAAAAACGTAGCTGTTATCATGTAGCTTTGTTTACAATGTAGCTCCAATACTTTGGCCACCTGATGCAAACAGTTGACTCATTGGAAAAGGCCCTGATGCTGAAAGAGATGGAAGGCAGAAGGGGAAGAGGGTGACAAAGGATGAGATGGTTGGATGGCATCGCCGATTCAATGGACATGAACTTGGGCAAACTCCAGAGATGGTGAGGGACGGGGAAGACTGGCGTGCTGTGGTCCACGGGGTTTCGAAGAGTCAGACATGACTTGGCGATGGAACAACAAAGTTTATTATTTTTCAGGTATGGTGAAGACTGAGCGACTAAGCACAACGTACAGCATGATGAGGCCAAAAGATCAAGAGTCAACTGCCATTGAGTAAATAGCTTGTTTTACTCCAAGACCCCAAGAGAGGACTGCCCTGGTGGCCCAGTGACTAAGGTTCCATGCTCCCAGTGCAGAGGGACTGCCCTGGAGGTCCGTGCTCCCAGTTCAGGGGGCCTGTCGAGTTCAATTTCTGGTTAGGGAACTAGTTGCATGCCACAACTGGAAAAGAAAAAAAAAAAAGATCTCGCATGCCACAACGAAGATTGAAGGTCTGACATGCCACAACTAATACCTGGGGAAGCTAAATAAATAAATATTAAAAAAAAAATCCCAAAATGGAGGTCGGGGAAGCACCAGGGCCGGTTGGTCAGGAGGCAATGACAGCAGGATGAGAAAGTGGACCAGAGACTTCACTGTAGCTTGGGCAGAAAGGAAAAGGTAAGTCAGGCTACGCAGGCTTAGGATTGGCTGGTGTTAGTAATGTTAGCAGGCTATGGGGCATAGGGGCTCTTCCTAGTTGTCTGGTACTTGCCTTGGGGTGATAAGGGCAGTGGTCTTGAATATGAGAGTCCGATAGAGGAGGTTGTTGGGGTGTAAGCTCTGGACTGGTGTGTTTGTATTTGAAATGCATGCTCATGGCTGAATCCTTTCCTGTCTCAGAGGATAGGCTAACCCTGGAAGAAGCAGTCCCTGCAGAGTTACCCAGATGCCAAAGCACTACATCAGACATGGTTAATACATTTATATTATGACATGTGCCCAGAAGACTTTTCCTCTTGTAAAGTCACTTCATGCCTCCTAAAGTGTTTTAAGTTCTGGAACCCCAAGGTCTTGCCTTTTATATAAAGTCTCCTCCAGTGGTTCAGTGGTAAAGAACCCACCTGCAATGCAGGAGATGTGACAGAAGCCACAGGTTTGATCCCTGGGTTGGGAAGATCCCCTGGAGAAGGAAACAGCAAACCACTCCAGTATTCTTGCCTGGAGAATTCCATGGACAGCCCATGGGGTTGCAAAAGAGTGGGACACGACTTAGCAACTAAACAACAAGGTCTTGCCTAACCTGTTCACTGCTACAGCCTCAGCAACTGAGAAAGGTCAAAATAAAAACACACTATCTTGGGACTTCCCTGGTGGTCCAGTGGCTGGGCTCCACACTCCCCACGTGTGTGTGTGGGGGGGGGGTTAGGTTCCATCCCTGGTTGGGGAACTGGATCCCATATGTCCCAGCTATGGGATTCTGCATGCTGCAGCTAATGATCCCACATGCTCTAGCTAGAAGATTCCGAATGTCACAACTCTTAAAAAAAAGTTCCTGCATGCCAGATAAAGGATCCCGTGCCACAATTAGGACCCCCGTGCAGCCAAATAAACAAATAAATATTAAAACAAGAAAAAGGAACCCAGGCTCCCCTCGTGGCTCAGTGATAAAGAATCTGCCTGCCGATGCAGGAGACACAGTCTGCTGGTCCAGAAAGATCCCACATACCGAGGAGCAACTAAGCCCGTGTGCCGTAACTACTGAGCCTGTGCTCTAGAGCCCAGGAGCTGCAACTGCTGAGCTCACATGCCCTAACTACTGAAGCCCATGTGCTCTAGAGCCTGTGCTCAATGAGATAAGCCACTGCAGCGCAGAGCCTGCACACAGCAACTAGAGAGTAGCCCCGCTCTCCACAACTAGAGAAAAGCCCACACAGCAACGAAGACCCAGCACAGCCAAAAACTAAATAAATAATATTTTAAAAAAGAACCCCACTGTCTTGATCAATGAAAAGGGCAAGTTACAGAGAAGTAAGGAACGTGAGCAATCTTTATGAGATAGACAGAATGCATGAAAATATAAAAAGTGCTTGTTCATATTTTTTTTAAAAAGAAACAAGAGACCAATAAATGACTTCCCAAAAGGGAGAGGAAGGGAATGAAGGCAGAGCTGAGGGGAAGTCTAATCCTGACACCTGCTTAGAATCAAAGCAGAATTATTTCCCCAGAAAATGTGGACTTACTCCTTTTATTTTCTTGTGTTTTCCTCCATGACTAAAAAAGAGCAGGAAACACACACACACACACAACAAAGAAGGTGGTAAGAGTTAAGCTTAGTGACAACATGAATGGGAACACGTACACGTGTTCACGAGGTTACGCGTAAATATATGCATACATCTGTGATGTCCTTCCATAGCCGTTCTGCTTTTCTGTCACTGAGATGACAACAGCTAAATAATTTCATGTCCCATATGGCATCCCGACTGTCACCAAGTTAATGCACAAAGTTAAAGAGAGTTTGTGATGAAAAAGAAAACCTTTTGAATTATGAAAAGGTAGACGTGTTGTGGATGTTGCTGGCACTGTCCAGCTTAGATCTGGCCACCTCCGTGCATACAGGAGAGG
The DNA here is from genome assembly GCF_029378745.1 of Bos indicus. Classification (NCBI taxonomy): domain Eukaryota; kingdom Metazoa; phylum Chordata; class Mammalia; order Artiodactyla; family Bovidae; genus Bos; species Bos indicus. The sequence goes on along the minus strand of NC_091766.1, from coordinate 11,865,475 downwards.
CTTCCCACTACCAGTCCTCAGGGGAATTTCTCTGGGAGCGTCCTGCAACTTGTGATTGATGGAAGCTGGTGGATAAATACCTCAGCTCCCTGGGTCTTTTGTTGTTCAGTCGCTAAGTCAAGTCTGACTCTTTCCGACCCCACAGACTATAGCATGCCTGCCAGACTACCCTGTTCTTCACTATCTCCCTCCCGGAGTTTGTTCAAACTCATGTCCATTGAGTCGATGATGCCATCCAACCATCTGATCCTCTGCCACTCTCTTCTCCTTTTGCCTTCAATTTTTCCCAGCATCAGGGTGTTTTCCAATGAGTCGGCTCTTCAAATCAGGCGGCCAGAGTATTGGAGCTTCAGCAACAGTCCTTCTAATGAATATTCAGAGTTTATTTCCTTTAGGATTGACTGTTTGATCTCTTTGCAGTCCAAGGGATTCTCAAGAATCTTCTCCAGCACCACAATTCAAAAGCATCAATTCTTTGGCATCAGTCCTTGGTCCTAGGATGTGGTAACTCTGAGCAAGGTGCTCTCTGCTGCCCCCCAGGGGTCTCCACCGGTACCGAGTCCCAGTGATTCGCTCAGTTCAGTTCAGTCGCTCAGTCGGTTCCGGCTCTTTGCAACCCCATGGACTGGAGCATGCTAGGCTTCTATGTCCATCACCAACTCCCGGAGCTTGCTGAAACTCATGTCCATCGAATCGGTGATGCCATCCAACCATCTCATCCTCTGTCGTCCCCTTCTCCTCCTGCCTTCAATCTTTCCCAGCATCAGGGTCTTTTCCAATGAGTTGGTTCTTTGCATCAGGTGGCCAAAGTACTGGAGCTTCAGCTTCAGCATCAGTACTTCCAATGAATATTCAGGACTGATCTCCTTAGGATTGACTGGTTGATCTTTTTGCAGTCCAAGGGACTCTCAAGAGTCTTCTTCAACACCACAGTTCAAAAGTATCAGTTCTTCGGTGCTCAGCTTTCTTTATAGTCTATCTCTCACATCCATACATGACTACTGGAAAAAACAGTAGTAACTGGCTACAGTATTCATACAGTATACAGAATACAGTAGTGATTTGCTGCAGTATTAATAACTTGCCTGAGGGCACATCCATTCATTACTCATTGGTTCTTCCCTTCCTGGCTTCTCTGCCAATGTGTCCTGTGACCTCACCACAAAACAAGTGAATCTTTGCTTCCAAAACTGCTTCTGGGGGGAATCCAAACGATGACAATGGAGTTGGACAGAGTCTGTTATTAGTTATTTCAAAATCTTTAGGCAACAGGAAAATCTTCCTTTCCCTTCTTCCTTCCTTTTTCCTTCCTTCCCCTCCTCTTCCTCTTCTCCCTTTCTCTCTCGCTCCCCTCCCCACCCCTGCCACTCTTCCTTCTTCAAAAAAGAGTCTGAAAGCCTTGTAGGATAAAAGTTGAATACAAACGTTTAGTTACCCCTCAATATATGTGCTATTCTGGCCTCACTGTGTCATAGGAAAAAAACACAGAACTACTTGTCAGAAGATTTGGACTCACCGTCTTCAAATGTAGCCACAAGCCTCAGGTGACCACTGAGTACTGGCAATGTGGCTGGTCCAAAATGAGATGTCTTAAAATACACCCCAGAGGGGGACTTCCCTGGCGGTTCATGGACCCCCAGTCGGGGAACTAAGATTCCACGTGCCAAGGAGCAACTAAGCTCACACACCCCAACCACAGTCTTTGTGCCACAGTGAAAGATCCCATGTGACTTTAGGAAGAAGATGCTGCCTGCCACAACGAAAGCCCAAGGCAGTCAAATAAATAAATAATAGAATTCATTTAAAAATAGGTAAAAATAGAATAAAATACACACCAGGGGACTTCCCTAGTGCTCCAGGGGTTAAGACTCTGAGCTTCCAATGCAAGCAGCAAACAGTTCAATTGCTGGTCAGGGAACTAAGCCCTTACACATGTGTAATCCAAAAAAAAAAAAAAACAATAAAGTAAAATACACACCAGATATTGAAAACTTGGTACAAGAAAAATATGTGAAACATTCAATAATTTTTATATTTATTATAGGTGGAAGCAATAGCATTTGCAATATGTTCGGTTATCTGAAATGTATTACTAAAACTAACTTCACCTGTTTCTTTATATATCTTCTAATGTGGCTGCTTGAACATTTAAAATTGCATAGGTGACTATGCTGTATTTCTACAGGACAGCGCTGGTCTGGATGATTACCCAGCTCTGTACTTTGGAGCTCCATGACTTAGGCAAGACATTTAATCCAGGGCTTCCCTGGTGGCTCAGTAGTAAAGAATCCGCCTGCCAACGCAGGCCTCAGGGGTTCCATTCCTGGCCCCAGAAGAGCCCACATGCCTTGCTCGGAGCAATTAAGCCATACGCCACAACTTTTGACCTGGTGCTCTAGCTCCTGCAAGCTACAACTACTGGAGCCTGAGCAGCCTGGAGCCTTTGCTTTGCAACAAGAGAAGCTCTCACACCACAGTGGGAGAATAGTTCCTGCTTGCTACAGCTAGAGAAAAGCCTGCACAGCAATGAAGATCCAGCACAGCTATAAATAAAAAAAAATGAATAAATAAAATTATTTTTAAAGATATTTAATCCCATGAAGAGGGTTTCCTCATTTAGAAACAACACGGCAACAATAACAATGTAATAATACCACCTCTCCACACTAATGTCCAAGCTATGTTCTACTGTGGGCTTGACTCATCACTGAATCTCTCCAAGCCTCAGTCTCCTCATCGCAAAATGGGAATGAGGGCAGTATGCACCCTGTGTGATCAAGAAAGAGATGACACCCTGTATGTGATGGGCCAGGCACAGATTAGCAGAGAATGAATGTTGGCTGTGTTGATGATAGTATTTTCTGTGTGTAGGTGAAATTGCACCTTGGGTCAAAAGGAAGTATTCCCTGAAAGCATCTGATGCCTCAGAAACAAGACAGGCAAAACGCAGGGAAGGACCCACCAAAGTCACAGACAAAATAACAGGGAACAGAGCCCAACAAGTCATCAGAAGACAATAAAAGCTCCATCTAAGAATTACACTCAGAGAGAAACATGACTGTATTTGTGTTCAGGCTTCTGGAATATCTGTTGTCTCATAGAGACACGCTAAAGGGTTGACTTGAAAGTGAAAGTGAAGGTTTCCCAGTCGTGTCCAACTCTTTGCGACTCCATGGACATAGAACTTTCAGGCCAGAATACTGGAGTGCGTAGCCTTTCCCTTCTCCAATGGATCTTCCCAACCCAGGGATCAAGCCCAGGTATCCCACATAGCAGGTGGATTCTTTACCAGCTGAGCCATAAGAGAAGCCCAAGAATACTGGAGTGGGTAGCCTATCCCTGGATTTGCCCAACCCAGGAATTGAACCGGCATCTCCTGCACTGCAGGCAGATTCTTTACCAACTGAGGGTTGACTTGACACAACATTAAACCTCTTTTCTAGGCCTTTTTTATTCCCTTCTCTGGCATCACCCATGTCTTTTGTTGTGGAAAATACTTTTATCCCATGCCAAGATAAATCACTTCACTCTCATGTATCTGAGACACTCACTTAAGGGCTGTGTCTCAAACTTGTCTCAAATCAAGAAAAAAAACCCAAGTCACCCTGTTGGGACCAGAAGCAAGGAAGTTTAACTGGGCTTACAGATTTGTTTCAAGGCAGTGTAATGTGTGATCCAACTGTGTGGCTTTGGACAAGTTGTCCAAATTCTCTGGCTTCAGCATATTCATTTGTAAAACAGGGAAATTACAGTGTTCATTCAGGGAGTTCCTTGATGGTCTAGTGGTTAGGATTTGGCACTTTCACAGTCACAGCCTGGGCTCAATCTCTGATCAGGGAACTGAGATCCCACAAACTGCATGGCCCTCCCACCCGAGAAAACCCTGATAACAGTGTTCACTCAATTGCTGGTTGTGAGAATTAAATGAGATAATCCACAGATCATGCTAGACTCAGAACCTGGGTGTCTAACCGTTAAACTCAGAACCTACTTTTCCTTGCCTCCAACTTGGAGTCTTTTTTGGTTACCAAACAGATTTCCAAATAAGTGTGATGCTTTTTTTTTTTTTTAATTATAATTTGTTTTTAAATAGTTTTCAAAAGTCAAGTATTTTCACATTAAAAAAATTTTAAGCCTCTATCCCCAGACTACCCTTAACACAACAAACACAGTGGGAATTTTACTGCATTTCTGTCTAGTTTCTCTCTCACCCCCTGTGTTTTTATTTTACATATAGAGGTAATTACAGTGAAAAGATATTTTATATATAATAGTTCCTTATCATCTGAGTATTCATTATCTAGATACCCACATAGTTATGAGTTTAGGGAAGCAAACGTTGTCCTAACATAAAAATATTCACAAATAAACTTACAATTTCACAATGATTCATTCTGGACTAACAGAAACACCACTTTGAAGCCCCACCAATCAATGTATTTGCCAGTGTTTACCTCTGATTGTTGATGTTTGTTTGAGATTTTACAATACAATTCAAAATGATGGGAATTGATTGTAATATGAAAATTGGAAGTCTTTGCAAAAGACAGCAGGATTTCTGAAGTCAGTGAAAGTGATGTGGGAGAAACATTTGCAATGCAGAGGACCCCACTGACAAATGAGGAACCTGTAAAGTCCCACCAATGGAAAGTCAGAAAACAAGAGACAACAGTGATGCTCCAGAGAGTGGTAACTGACCAGCAAATGATTTTAAAAGCCCTGTGGGAAAATGGATGAAAATCTCGCTTAAGTGTGCCAAAAATAAATAAATAAAGACCCCCTGTAGGAACACCTGATGCTGGGAAAGATTGAGAGCAGGAGAAGAAGGGGATGACAGAGGATGAGATGGTTGGATGTCATCACCAACTCAATGAACATGAATTTGAGCAAACTCCAGGAGATGATGAAGGACAGGGAAGCCTGGCGTGCTGCAATCCACGGGGTCACAAAGAGTCAAAGAGTCAGACTTTGACTGAAAAACAAAAGGAACACCTCCCAAAAGCCAAAGATGAAATGAGAGATGTTCCACTATCCGCCATACAAGTTTTCAATAGGAAATTATATACATGCAAAAATATCAACTTTTGACTCATTCTTTGTTAATTAATGAATTACAGCGTATTTGTGACTATTCTTTAAATTTTGTTAAACAGGATCTAAAAATAAATTCAGGTTTATGAAGTTTGGATTCCTTGTACAGGACAAAGTCCCAATTGGATTCCTATTTTCACTGGGTTCACTCTAAAGAGATTTTTGTTTTAAAAAACAACAACAAACTTACTTGGCTTTGCCAGGTTTTAGTTGCACACAAGGACCTTTAGTTTCGTCTTGCTAACTCTTAGTTGTGGCATGTGGGATTTAGTTCCCTGACCAGGGGTTCAACCTGGGCCCCTGCACTGGGAGAGAGGAGTCTTAGCCGTTGGACCACCGAGGAAGTCTCCATGAAGCTTTTGCCAGTAGTAAGTATTCTGAAATGGAAGCTTCCTCTATCACTTTCTCACTGAATACCATAGTATAACTATCATTTTAAAGGTTACATTTACTTATTTCCATTTGGCTTTTAATAACGTCTCCAACTGGGTCCTTTTAGCTTCCCTTGTGGCTCAGCTGGTAAAGAATCTGCCTGCAATGCGGGAGACCTGGGTTCGAACCCTGGGTTGGGAAAATCCCCTGGAGAAGGGAAAGGCTAGCCACTCCAGTATTCTGGCCTGGAGAATTCCTTGGGGTCACAAAGAGTCGGACACGACTGAGCAACTTTCACTTTCACTTTCAGGGGCTTTTAAATATAATAGGGCAACAAGTGATGTAGTTTCCTGGTGTTTTGAACACAAAGATATGTCCCTTCTGTGGAACCACTGCATTTGTAAAATCCTTGATACATATTTCCAGTGTTTCTCTAAACAGGCTGCACAGATGTACCTGGCCATCAGAAACATTCGAGATGATTCTGCTTCTTGTATATTAGACATATTTGTTGAGTCCCTACTGTGTGCCAGGAGCTGTTCTAGGCACCTGGGACACAACTCAGAACAACAGAGCCTCAAATCTCTGCCATCATAGAACTGATATTTTAATTGGGGGAAGATAGACAGTAAACATGCTTCCCTGGTGGCTCAGATGGTAAAGAATCTACCTGCAATGCAGGAGACACAAGTGACGTGGGTTCAATTCCTGGGTCGGGAAGTACCCCTGGAGAACGGAATGACAACTCACTACAGTATCCTTGCCTGGAGAATCTCAGGGACAGAGGAGCCTGGCAGGTTTACAGTCCATGGGGTCCCAAAGAGTAGGACACGACTGAGGAACTAACACTTTCACTTTCAGACAATAAATAATCATTTAATATGGCAGATATGGTAGCAAAGCATGAACTAGGGCATGGCAGTAAAGGTAGGGTTGGGTGGAGAGACAATATTCAGAGAGCCTCCTTGGTAAGGTAACATTCTGGAAGAAACTTGAAGGAGGTGAGGAAGGGAGCCTCAAATGGTGTACATTATCTTATTTGCAAAGCAGAAATAGAGACACAGATAGAGAGAACAAATATATGGATGCTAAGGGGAAGGAGGAGTGGGAGGAATTGGGAGATTGGAATTGACACATGCACACTATTGATACAATGTATGAAATAGATAAGAAATGAGAACATGGGGGCTTCCCAGGTAGCTCAGCCGTAGGAGATGCAGCTTCAAGCCCTGGGTCAGGAAGATGCCCCTGGAGAAGGAAATGGCAACCTACTCCAGTATTCTTACCTGGAGAATTCCATGGACAGAGAAGCCAGGCAGGCTACACTCCAAGGGGGGGTCACAAAGAGTCAGACAAGACTTAGTGACTAAATAACGAGAAAGCACCGTAAAGCTCAAAGAACTCTACTTAATGCAGTAAAAGTGAGGGGGTGTATGTACATGCATGGCTGATTCATTTTGCTGTACAGTAGAAACCAATACAACATTGTAAAGCAACTCTACTCCAACACAAATTAATTTTAAAAAAATCTATGGGAAGGCTAAAAGTGAAAGTGTTAGTCGCTCAGTTGTGTCCGACTCTTTGAAACCCCATGGACAGTAGCCCAGCAGGCTCCTCTGTCCATGGGATTCTCCAGGCAAGAATACTGGAGTGGGTAGCCATTCCCTTCTCCAGAGGATCTTCCCGACCCAGGGATCAAACCCAGGTCTTTCACATTGCAGGCAGATTCTTTACTGTCCATGCCACCAGGGAAGACGGTATGGGAAGGCTAAGGGAGCAGCAACTGCAAAGGTCCGGAGGCAGGCACGTGCTTCATGTATACAGATAAGTTGGTGAGGGGGCATTGTTCAGGGTCTTATGGATTGCAGTGAAGTCTTTGGGTTTGGGGAGCTATAGAGGGTTCTGACCAGAGGAGGGACATGCCCTGAATCACGCATTCATGGTCTCCCTCTGACCAGGAGAGCAGAGGGAGAGGAAAGTAAAAACTGAGAGACTAGGGAAGAGGCAGCTGCACTGGTGCAGGTGGGAAATGATTGGAGCTGGAACCAGGTGTGTACCATAGAGAGTTATTTCTGCATTTATTATGAAGGCTAAGCAGACAGGTGTTGCTTATGGATTAGACGTGGGGAGGTGAGTGAAGGAGAGAAGCCAAGGACGCCTCGGGGACTTTAACATGAACAGCCTAAGGACACAGCTGCTATCGGCTAAGATGAAGACGGAGGGAGGGGGAGTGTCGGGAGGGATGAAGCAATTCACACTGACTTGCCACGTCCCCCTTGAATTACAGAATCACCCCACAGCAGCATTCATAAAGAATGAAAGTGCAAACATCTATTAATAATTATTTGCAAATGCTGCATATTAGGTAGTTTAGATAAACCCTTCTCTCTGGGAATTTTGCCAGAAGAATCCCAAACTAAGCTCTACAGCTATCAAAGCCAATAAAGTGCCATCAGGGAGAATATGGAGAAAAGCAGTCTCTGCCTCGTGTGAGAATCTTTTTTAATCTAACATTATCAGGACTTCCCCAGTGGTCCAGTGGTTAAGACTGTGTACTTCCACTGCAGGGGGCGTGAGTTTGATCCCTAGTTGGGAAACTAAGATCCCAAAGGCTGCAAGGTGCAGTGCAGCCAAAAAAAGAAGAAAAAGAAAGAAATCTAATGTTATCATTCCTTCATCTACTCTTCTATAAGACCACAAATGGAGCTGAAGAGAATTAGAAAATATTTTCTGAAGGAAACAAGAAAATAATTGCAGGGATGGATATTTAGCAATTTAAGGACTGAGGAGATAAGGACTTCTCAACCTAGGAGAAAAATGAAAGGAAATACTTCCTCCCACTGGCAGCCGCAATCTATCCCTCTTATCCTCTGCCAACACTGGATTAGAGTCCCCAGTTCTATTGCTATTATTTGTGTAACTATTATATAGTAATGGTCCTGCCATATTCTAGCTTGTTCATTTATTTATGTCTACTATGTTCCAGGCACTGCAATAGACACCAGAAATAAGAGAATCTTATTGACAGCTGGTTGCCCACATTTTATCCACTCTTCTCTAGCTTTCAGTAGCCAGCAATAAAAGAGAACTACATTCCCTAGACTCCTTTGCAGGGAGGTTTAGCCCTGTTAACAATGCTAGTCAATGAAACACACGGGCACTGGTCTCAAGTATTCTTTGCCATTTGACCTCTTTTCTGCCTGGAATGCAGATGTGATGTCTGGGGCTGCAGAAGCCACTCTGAGGCTGATCATGAGAGGAAGGTAAAGAGTACCTCAGCCATGACATTCATGGGCTATTATATTACTTTATGAACAGACAAATACAATTTATGACTGATACACACAGACAGCTGAACAAGCTGTATTTTCACCTGTTCCTCTTCATAAGACTCCTTGAGTCCAGAAACTAATTTTACTTCGCTTTCTGAGCCCTCAAGAAATATCAAATGAAGCGACTTCCCTGGTGCTTCAGTGGTTAAAGCTCTGCCCTTCTGCTGCAGCACAGGCTCAATTCCTGGTCAGGGAACTAAGATCCCATGTGCTGTGTCCAGTGTCACCTAAAAATCATGTTGAATGAATTACTGAGTGAGCAAGGCAACTCTACTTTTACAATTAAAAAACAACGGGACAACTTTTAAATGACAAAATGCCCAGGGAGGCCATCTGAGACCTCCTACCCCGGTGAATTCCTACAGCCTGGGAAAAGCACATCTGTGAAATGAGAATAGCAGCAGTATCTACTGACGGACTTTCTGTGAGGGTCACATTAGTTACCCAAAGATCAAGAATGCTAACAGTTCTATTCTAAGTGCTGCTTAAATGTTGCCCTTGCTCTTATTCTTTCCCAATGTGCATGTATGTGTGTGCTTGTGTGCAGTCGTGTCTGACTCTTTGGGACCCCATGAACCCCCCCAGCCCTAGCAAAAGTAGATCTGACCTCCCACACTGGTACCCCATCATTGCTCTACATCTCAACACCTCGTTAGTTTCCCTCAGAGTCCTTGCAACAACTATTTTCATTTATTCACTTTATAAGCATCTTCACTTGAGAAGGTTGTTCTTCATTTGCCCACCCCACCCATGCCAGACCCATTCTCGGCTCTTTTCTACTCTGAGCATCATCTAATTTCCGGATCCTTTGGGATCTGTTGCTTTCAGCCAGTTGGAGGAACCAGGAGGAACTCAGAGCAGGGGAGGAGAAAGAGATCGCGGTATTTCTTCCCCATTGCCTCCTTGCTTTGGTGTCATGTGTCTGGTCAGTGGCTGGGTCCCTCCACAATGACGGCTCCTATGAAGCAGCTCCTCCTCCATCATTCCAATTCGGTTTTTTTTTTTTTTAATTTTACTTACTTATTTATTTGGCTGCTTCAGGTCTTAGTTGAGGCATGCAGGATCTTTCCCTGCAGCACACAGGCTCTTCACTGTGGCTCACTTGCTCCAGAATGCCAGGGACTGAACATGCATCCCCCAGTATTGGAAAGCAGATGCTTAACCACTGGAACCCCAGGTAAGTCCCTCCATGATTCCAACTCTTAATGGCTCCAGCACTGCCATTTCTGCAATTCAAGGCTCTCTGCTATTGCTAGCAACTGGGTACTCCCCAATCCCTTGTGGGTCCCCTTTAACTCTGTCTACACCTCTTGAAGGGGCTTCCTAGGTGGCGCCAGAGGAAAAGAATCCACCTGCCAATGCAAGAGATGCAAGAGACTCTGGTTCCATCCCTGGATTGGGAAGATCCCCTGGAGAAGGAAATGGCAACCCACTCCATTATTCCTGCCTGGAAAATCCTATGGACAGAGGAGCCTGGTGCACTACAGTCCATGGGATCACAAAGAGTTAGACATGACTGAGTGGTTGAATAAACACACACACACACACACACACACACACACACACACACACACCCCTCTTCAAGGAAACTCCTCCTTAAAGCTTCTTGACTTGAGCTGTGGTGTGAGGTTGGAGATGGGCAGGCAAGTGAATTGTTTCCTCTGTGAACCTTGAGAGAAACTCCTACCAGGCGGTAAATTCCATGAAAGTAGAGAATACACACCTGTTTTACTCACCAATTTCCCCAGTCCCAGAACACGGCCAGGCATGGAGAAGTTTAACAAACATTCGTGGAATAACTAAACTCACTTCCCATCAAACATATCAGAATTAGGAAATAATAAGGAGGGACTTTCCCCCAGCAGTCCAGTGGTTAAGACTCTCACTTCCAATTCAGGGGGCAAGGGTTCAATCCCTGGTTGGAGAACTTAGGTCCCACATGCTGCAGGGTTCAGCCAAAATGTTTTTTTAAAAAAATAATAAAATAAAACGAACCCAGGAATTAAAAAAATGTTTAGAAAGAAAAAATTATAAGGAGATATCTTTTTGTCTATTAAATTACCAAAAATATTTTAAGACATTAATACAGTTGACCCTTGAATAACATGGAAGTGGTTGGGGCGCCAACCCCCAGAAGTCAGAAATCCCTGGGTGACTTTGTAGTCCACACTGTTATTCGAGTTTCCAAGTCCAAGTTCATGGATTCAGCTAACCCTGGGTCCTGTAGTATTGCAGTACCTATTTACTGAAAGAATTCTCATACAAGTGAATCCCTGCCATTCAAACCTGCATTGTTCAGGGGCCAGCTGGGTACCTGAGTGCTGGTCAGTGTACACTTAGATCAGGAGAGTCAGGCATCAATAGTAGATATGTAATTTACAATGGCCTTTAGAGAAACCATTTGGCCATATGTATCAGAAATAATTTAAATAGGTTCTTTATTCTGACCCAGTACGACTGCTCCTAGAAATCTTACACAAAGGAAATAATCCAAAAGAAAGGAAAGGTATGTAGAAATTTTATTGTAGCATTTTTTTATAATGTCAAAGCATGTCCCCAAATAGCAGAATTGTTAGGTAGGTTCTAAGGAAAAGAAACTTATAGAGCCATTACAATGATAGTAGGAAAATTTGGTGCTGTCCCATTTATGGGTTGTTTTTGCCTTCTGTTTTCTGTGCTTTGAACAAAACAAAAATCAATTTCCAATAAATAATAAAAATGTTATCAGGAAAAATAAAATCATTTATGTCAAAAACCCTTCTATTGCTGCCAGATTCGTTTTTTCTCATCCTCAGATTTTCTTTGCTCTCCACGGTAGAGACGTTTCTTCTCCAATCATAATCTGTTCTACTTTACTACTAATAAAAGTTCCTTTACTGGTTTAATCATACATCAAGGGTAATGGAAGAATGGCGTGTGACGGAAGCGAAGTATGTAGAAGGAGGTATAGGAGAGAGGGGCTTCCTAGGTAGCACTAGAAAAGAACCCGCCTGCCTGTGCAGGAGACACAAGAAATACAGGTTCCATCCCCGGGGCGGGAAGATCCCCTGGAGGAGGGTGTGGCAACCCACTCCAGTATTCTGCCTGGAGAATCCCATGGACAGAGGATCCTAGAGGGCTACAGTCCATGGGGTCACAAAGAGTTGGACACGACTGAAGTGACTTAGCATGCATATGTACGCATAGGAGAGGGATGAAGATGGAGAAACAGAGAAATACACAGAGAGAGGCAGAGAGACAGAGACAGAGAGAGGTGTCAACAAGGTGAATTATATTTGGAGCTTTCTGAATGCTCTCTTCCACAGCTGAATAATAACAGTAATAGCCTAGTAATTAGTATACAACTGCTCAGTCTCTCTCTTGCCTGCGGCTGGCAAAGAAAATAATCAATTGTACTGGAGAAACGACCAAGGGCTTAAGGAGACATTTGAAAGGAAAATCAGCCTAGGAGCTAGGCATTGGCCAAAAATATATACATATACTCTGAAGGCCCTGTCAAAATAAAGAGACCCTGAGGTCAGGAAGGAAGGTGGGTATTTAAAAAAGGAGAAGCTATTTCTAAAGTAGTTTCTGATATTCAGTAGGATCTTGGTAGGATGAAAAAGGCTTTTGACCCTAAAGTGCTATCCATCACCAACAAAGACTTGCTATATAGCACAGGGAACTATACTTAATATCCTGTGCATACCCAGTCACCTCCGACTCTTTGCCACCCCACAGACTGTAGCCCACCAGGCTCCTTTGTTTGTGGGATTTTCCAGGAAAGAATACTGGAGCGGGTTGTGATTTCCTCCTCCAGGTGATCTTCCCAACCCAGGGATCGAACACAGGTCTCCTGTGTCTCCTGCAATGGCAGGCAGGTTCTTTACCACTGAGCCACCTGGAGAATCCCTTGATATCTTGTAATAACCTATAATGGAAAAGAATCTGAGAAAAGAATAGATATATTTATATATGTGTAACTGAGTCACTTTACCATTCACCTGAAACAAATACACCATTGTAAATCAACTATATTTCATTTTTTTAAAAATGCTATCTATCTTCACAGTACATGTTCCTGACCCTTCACCACCAAGGGTATACCCTGGGTATGTACTCATTTTCCTCCAAGTTTAGTAAATTGTGGAGATGGATTTTTATTTATTCAACCACTCTCTCTTGCTAGTCTCATTTGTGGCAGAGAAAAAGCTGCACATCTGCCAAATCCTATTTCCTTTTTCTCCTGGGCATACAGCAAGGCTACATGTCCCAACTTTCACTGCAGTTAGTTAGGGCTCTGGAGCTGTGTTCTGGCCAATGATGTTGAAACAGAAGTAACATAAACCTCTTCTAAGCCTGGTCCCTAAGAAATGCCCAGCACAATCCCCCAGATTCTTCTTTCTCTTTACTCATCTGCCAGCCAAATACAAAAGCACCCACCAGGGAGTTCCAAAGCTCTACCGAGGAGAAAGCAGAAGCACAATATGGAGGACTCTGAATCCCTGAGTCACCACCTGGATAAAAGCTTCCCAAGAGAACCATCCACTGTTCCTTTTTTTCACTGGAGGATAATGGCTTTACAGCACTGTGTTGGTTGCTGCCATACACCAACACGAATCAGCCATAGTATACATACGTCTCCTCCTTCCCATTGCCCACCCCATCCCACCCCTCATTTGTCAAAGAGCACTGGACTGAGTGCCCTGTGTCACACAGAAGCTTCCCTCTGGCTATCTGGTTTACATACGAGAACCATCCACCTTGGATGATGGAGTGAGCAAGGACATTTCCACTACATCCAGCCACTGAGCATTCAGGGCTTATTTGTTACAGCAGCTGGCATTACTTATCATGACTGATACACCTTTTCAATAATGGTGCGGGTAGCCAACAGGTTTTGAGGAGAGTTGACATTCTCTTCAATTCTGCCTCTCAACCTTTATTTTCCTCCCCGTGAGGGAGAATCCATCCTCCTTCAAGACCCAGACCATCCTTGGAGCACCTGCACCTCTGTCTGTTAGGTATCCCCATCTCTGTCACAATCCCTCTAACCGGTTTCTCACCTCTGTGTCTTTGCCCCTGCGCGAGTCACCACCTGGAATACAAAAGAATATGGCAGGACCATGCATGTGCTTCCTGGTGGTTCAGACGGTCAAGACTCTGCCTGCGATGTGGGAGACCCAGGTTCAATCCCTAGATCAAAAAGATCCCCTGGATAAGGGAATGGCAACCCACTCCAGTAATCTTTCCTGGAGAATTCTGTGGTCAGAGGAGCCCGGTGGGCTACAGTCCATGGGGTCACAAAGAGTCAGACACAACTGAGGGATTAACAATTTCACTTTGAAGCATGTGCTTCAAATGGGCAGAGATGCTGTCTACTGCTATAGTCCAGATTAAAAGCCAGTTGGAAACAACATATCCATGACTTTGGCCTTGGAGATACTGTTCTCTAGCCACTAAGCAAACCAAGCATGTACGCTTTTAAGATAATTCAGTTACTGAAATGAAGAGCTGGGGGTAAATATTTTTTTTAACTCTTCCCTCTTCCTTATCCCACTCTGTTCAGTCAGTTGCCAAGAGGTATTGATTCTATGTCCAAATATCTCTCAAATCCATCCATTTCTCTCCATCATCGTTTCCATCAAATTCCAGGCCACCATCATCTCTTAGCAAGAATTCCAATTCCATTAATGTGACCCTCTATGATCTGGCCCCTACCCCAGTCCCAGCCTCCTCTCTCTCATATGCTACATTCTATCAATAGCTGCCCTGGACTTCCTTCAATTCTTTAAATGCACCATCACTTTTTCTCATCTTTGTAATACCATCCTCATAGTCAGAAGCATTCTCCCCTACTTTCTCCCTTCCCCAACCAACTTCTGCTCACTCCAGGTTTCAGCTTGGGTGGCGATGGTTTAGTCTCTAGGTCGTGTGCGACCCCATGAGCTGTAACCTGCCAGGCTCCTCTGTCCATGGGATTCTCCAGGCAAGAATACTGGAGTGGGTTGCCAGTTCCTTCTCTAGGCAGTCTTCCCAACCCAGGGATCAAACCCAAGTCTCCAGCACTGCAGGAAGATTCTTTATCAACTGAATCACTGTTCCAAGAAGCCTTTTTTGGAATTATAATTTGACCCTGAAATTATAAACCTTGTCCTTCGTTCAGAGAACTCCAATTACCTGCTTGACTAGGATACTGGCTGGCAGGGACTCTGTCTGTACAGTTAATTATTGTGCTTGCAGGGTCTAGCATGGCACATGGCATTTAGCAGGTTTATTAATATGTTTTAATAAATATAGATGAATGGCTGGATGGATGACTGGAGGGAAAGTTGGATGGATGATTGGATGGATGGACAATTGGATGGAAGGATGTATAGACAGGTAGATGCTTGAATGGATGGATGAATGGATGGATGGATTTCTCCTCAAGATGCTGAGTTTGAACCTGTGAGACCAAAGGAAACCAGGGACAGCTGTCATTTTGACTACTCTAAAACCATGAAGGAGAAGGCAATGGCACTCCACTCCAGTACTCTTGCATGGAAAATCCCATGGACAGAGGAGCCTGTTAGGCTGCAATCCATGGGGTCGCTAAGAGTCGGACACAACTGAGCGACTTCACTTTCACTTTTCACTTTCATGCATTGGAGAAGGAAATGGCAACCCACTCCAGTGTTCTTGCCTGGAGAATCCCAGGGATGGGGGAGCCTGCTGGGCTGCCATCTATGGGGTCGCACAGAGTCGGACACGACTGAAGTGACTTAGCATAGCATAGCACAGCAAAACCATGAAAACTCATCTAAAACCATTTAGATGAGCACAACTCATCTAAAACCATTTTTGAAAACTCTAAAACCACATCCTCCTTCATCTTTGTTTTCATGGGGTTTGCATTCTCTTTGGGGGCGAGCAGATGAGGACGAGGGAGCAAGCAAAGACAATAGAAAACATACAAATGAACTGGGTGGCACCAGAAGATGACACACAAGACGTGTTCTGGGGAGGTGTCGTTTAATCCGAGACTTCAGGCACTTAAGCAGGTGAGAATGCCAATTCCATGCCAAAAACCAAGCCAAATGATAATCAGGGCTGCCACTGTTGACTGGCAGCAGAGGCTGGGATTTAAAAATAGACCAGTCAACCTATTATGCATGTCCTGCCTTTTGCTTTAGTAATCACTTTCCCCAGGTGCCCGAGGAAATACAAATGGCCCCGAAATAGACGACAAGGGGCCCATTTTCACTCATAATAAGACAAAAGCAATTAAAATTGCACTGAAGCCCTCCTTTTGGATAATAAGCCTTATTCTGGAGCTCCAGTTCATCCATCTCCACCAGTGTTAAAGGGCACAGGAAAGATCACCATCTGGAGGAAATAAAGCCAACGAGCAAAAAAAAAAAAAAAAAAAAAAACGCAGCTGAGAGATGTAAAGAATTCATATCAGAATTGTGCATAGGGAAATATTGAAGAAAACAACCACAGTCCAAGGCTTACCCAGGTGGTGACTGGTACAGTGGGGCCAGAGCCCTGGCACAAGCATTTGCCAGAGATCAAGCCCTGAGCCTTTGGAGTGGGAGCATTGACTCCAAGACCCTAGACTACCAGAGAACTAACCCTAGGGAGGATCAAATAGTGAGAACTCACACAAAGGAAACCACTTGAATACAAGACCCGGCATCACCCAACCACCAGTAGCACCCTGTGCAGCACAACTCATCTAAACAACAAACAAAACAAAAATACGAACCAAATCATCAGCAGACAGGATCACCACCTCACTCAATGTTGCACATCAGAGGAAAAACATACAAACATACAAACAAAACTCAGCACAAATCTCACCCTATACAAAGTTTACGCAAACCACTGGACTAACTTTCAAAGTCAAAGTCAAAGTGAAGTCACTCAGTCGTGTCCAACTCTTTGCGACCCCATGGACACCAGTCTCCTCCGTCCATGGGATTTTCTAGGCGAGAGTACTGGAGTGGGTTGCCATTTCCTTCTCCTTAGGAGGGCAGAAACCAAAAGGAAGAAATAATTCAGCCCTGAAGCCTGGGAAAAGAGACCTCAAACACAATAAGTTTAAAAAAATAACAATGAAAAGGCAGAGAAATACTACACAAACAGAGAAATAAGCTAGAAACACCGAAGTCCAAATAAATGAAGAAGAAATAGGCAATCTACCTGAAAAAGAATTCAGAATAATGATAGTAAAGATGATCAAAAACCTTGAAAACAGAATGGAGAAAATGCAAGAATCAATTAACAAAGACCTAGAAGAATTAAAGAATAAACAGAGACAAACAACACAATTACTGAAATTAAAAATACTCTAGAAGGAATCAATAGCAGAATATCTGAAGCAGAAGAATCAATCAGTGAGCTGGAAGATAAAATGGTGGAAATGACTCCTGAAGAGCCGAATAGAGTAAAAAGAATGAAAAGAACTGAGGATAGTCTCTGAGACCTCTGGGACAATATCAAATGCACCAACATTCAAATTATAGGGGTCCCAGAAGAAGAAGAGAAACAAAGGGCATGAGAAAATTTTTGAAGAGATTATAGTTGAAAATTTCCCCAACATGGAAAAGGAAATAGTCAATCTAGTTCAAGAGGGACAAAGAGTCCCATACAGGATAAACCCAAGGAGAAACACACCAAGACACATACTAATCAAACTAACAAAGACTAAACAGAAAGAAAGAATATTAAAAGCAGTAAGGGAAAAGCAACAAGTAACATACAAGGAAAACCCCATATGTTTAACTGCTGATCTTTCAGCAGAAACTCTGCAGGCAAGAAGGAATGGCAGGATATATTTAAAGTACTGAAAAGGAAAAAACTGCAACTAAGATTACTGTACCTGGCAAGGATCTCATTCAAAATTGATGGAGGAATAAAAAGCTTTTCAGACAAGCAGAAGTTAAAAGAATTCAGTACCACCAAACCAGCTTTACAACAAATGTTAAAGGGACTTATGTAGTCAAGAAATACAAGAGAGGAAAAAGATAAACAAAATCAACCCCAAACAAGAAAATGGCAATAGGAACACATACATCAATAACTACTTTAAATATAAATGGGCTAAATGCTCCAACCAAAAGATACAAACTGGCTGAATGGATATGAAAACAAGACCCATATATATGTTGTCTACAAGAAACCCACTTCAGACCTAAAGACACGTATAAACTGAAAGTGAGAGGATGGGAAAATATATTCCATGCAAATGGGAAGCAAAAGAAAGATGGAGTAGCAATCAGACAAAACAGACCTTAAAATAGATTACAAGAGATAAGGAAGGACACTACATAATGATCAAGGGATCAGTCCAAGAGGAAGACATAACAATTGTAAAATCTATGCACCCAACATAGGAGCACCTCAATACGTAAGACAAACACTAACAGACATAAAAGGAGAAACTGACAGTAACACAATAATAATAGGAGACTTTAACACCTGTCACACCAATGGACAGATCATCAAAGCAGAAAATTAATAAGGAAACACAAGTCTTAAACAATACATTAGATGAGATGGATCTCATTGATATCTTCAGGACATTCCATCCAAATGCAGAAGAATATACCTTCTTTTCAAGTGCACATGGACCATTCTCCAGGATAGACCACATCTTGGGCCACAAATCAAACCTCAGTAAATTTAAGAAAATTGAAATCATATCAAGCATCTTCTCTGACCACAACACTATGAGACTAGATATCAATTACAAGAAAAAAACTGCAAGAAACACAAACACATGGAGTTTAAACAACACGTTTCTAAATAACCAACAGGTTACTGAAGAAATCAAAAGGGAAATCAAAATATTTCTAGAAACAAATGACAATGAAATAACAATTCAAAACCTATGGGATGCAGCAAAAGCAGTTCTAAGAGGGAAATTTATAGCAATACAATCCTACCTCAAGAAACAAGAAAAACATCAAATAGACAACCTAACCTTATGCCTAAACAACTGGAAAAAGAAGAAGAACAACAACAACAAAAATCTCCCAAAATTAGTAGAAGGAAAGAAATGATAAAGATCAGAGCAGAAAGAAATGAAAAAGAAATGAAAGAAACAGTAAAGATTAATAAAACTAAAAGCTGATTCTTTAAGATAAACAAAATTGACAAACCGTTAGCCAGATTCATCAAGAAAAAAAGAGAGAAGAATCAAGTTAGCAAAATTAGAAATGAAAAAGGAGAGGTTACAGCAGATAATGTAGAAATACAAAGGATTATAAGGGACTATTATGAACAACTATATGGTAATAAAATGGATAACCTGGAAGAAATGGACAGATTATTAGAAAAATTCAATCTTCCAAGATGGAATCAGGAGAAATAGAAATTATGAATAACCCAATTACAAGCACTGAAATTGAAGCTGTGGTCAAAAATCTCCCAAAAAAAACAAAAGCCCAGGACCATATCGCTTCACAGGAGAATTCTATCAAACATTTTAGAGAAGAGCTAATGCCTATCCTTCTAAAACTCTTTCCAAAAATTTCAGAGGAAGGAGCACTTCCAAACTCATTCTACAAGGCCGCCATCACCCTGATACCAAAATCAGACAAAGACAACACACACAAAATTACAGGCCAATATCACTAATGAACATAGATGCAAAAATCCTCAATACAATTTTAGCAAACAGAATTCAGCAACACATCAAAAAGGTCATATACCACGATCAACTTGGGTTTATTCCAGGGATGTAAGTATTCTTCAATATATGCAAATCAATCAATGTGATACACCATATTGACAAATTGAAAGATAAATACAATATAAGCTCAATAGATGCCGAAAAAGCCTTTGACAAAATTAAGCATCCATTTATGATTGAAACTCTTCAGAAAATGGGCATAGAAGTGAACTACCTCAACTAGTAAAGCCCATATATGATAAGCCTACTGCAAACATTATTCTCAATGGTGAAAAACTGAAAGCATTCCCCCTAAGATCAAGAACAAAACAAGGGTGTCCACTTTCACCACTATTATTCAACATAGTTCTGGAAGTCCCAGCTACAGCAATCAGAGAAGAAAAAGAAATAAAATAACTCCAGATCAGAAAAGAAGAAGTAAAACTCTCCCTGTCTGCAGATGACATGATACTGTACATAGAAAACCCTAAAGATAGTGTCAGAAAATTACTAGAGCTAATCAGTGAATTTAGCAAAGTTACAGGATACAAAATCAATACACAGAAATCGCTTGCATTTCTATATACTAACAATGAAAAATCAGAAAGAGAAATTAAGGAATCAATCCCATTCACCATTGCATCAAAAAGGATTAAACATCTAGGAATAAACTTAGCTCAGGAGACAAAAGAACTGTACACAGAAAATTATAAGACACTAATGAAAGAAATCAAAGATGTCATAAACGGATGGAGAGATATTCCATGCTCCTGGGTAGGAAGAATCAATATTGTGAAAATGACTATACTACCAAATGCAATCTACAGATTCAATGAGACCCCTATCAAATTACCAATGACATTTTTCACAGAACTAGAACAAAAAATTTCACAATTCATATGAAAACACAAAAGACCCCAAATAGCCAAAGCAGTTTTGAGAAAGAAGAATGGAGCTGGAGGAATCAACCTTCCTGACTTCAGGTTATACTACAAAGCTACAGTCATCAGACAGTATGGTACTGGCACAAAAACAGAAATATAGACCAATATAACAAGATAGAAAGCCCAGAAATAAATCCATGCACCCATGGGCACCTTATTTTTGACAAAGAAGACAAGAATATACAATGGGGCAAAGACAGCCTCTTCAATAAATGGTTCTGGGAAAACTGGACAGGTACATGTAAAAGAATGAAATTACAACACTTCCTAACATCAAACACAAAGATAAACTCAAAATGCATTAAAGACCTAAATGTAAGACCAGAAACTATAAAACTCTTAGAAGAAAACATAGGCAGAACTCTTGATGACATGCATCAAAGCAAGATCCTCCATGACCCCCCTCCTAGAGTAACAGAAATAAAAACAAAAGTAAACAAGTGGAACCTGATTAAACTTAAAAGGTTTTGCACAGAAAGGAAACTATAAGCAAGGTGAAAAGACAACCCTTGGAATGGGAGAAAATAATAGCAAATGAAGCAACTGACAAAGGATTAATTTCCAAAATATACAAGCAGCTCATACAACTCAATACCAGAAAAACAAACAACCCAATCAAAAAGTAGGAAAAAGACCTAAACAGACATTTCGCCAAAGAAGACATACAGATGGCTAACAAACACATGAAAAGATGCTCAGCATTGCTCATTATTAGAGAAATGCAAATCAAAACCACAATGAGATATCACCTCACACCAGTCAGAATGGCCATCATCAAAAAGTCTACAAACAATAAATGCTGGAGAGGATGTGGAGAAAAGGGAACGTTCTTGCACTATCGGTAGGAATGTAAATTGATACAGCCACTATGGAAGATGGTAAGGAGATTCCTTAAAAAACAAGGAATAAAACCACCATATGACCCAGCAGTCCCACTCCTAGGCATATACCCTGAGGAAACCAAAATTGAAAAAGACACATCTTTCCCATTGTTCATTGCAGCACCATTTACAATAGCTAGAACATGGAAGCAACCTAGACGTCCATCGACAGATGAATGGATAAAGAAGTTCTTGTATATATACACAAGAGAATATTGCTCAGCAATAAAAAGGAAGGAATGCATTTGAGTCAGTTCTACTAAGGTGGACAAATCTAGAACCTATTATACAGAGTGAAGTAAGTCAGAAAGAGAATGATACACACAGTATTCAAACACATGTATATGGAATCTAGAAAAATGATACTGAAGAACTTATTTACAGGACAGCAATGGAGAAACAGACATAGAGAATAAACTTATGGACATGGGGAGAGCGGAGGAGAATCTGAGATGTATGGGAAGAGTAACATGGAAACTTGCATTACCATATGTAAAACAGATAGCCAATGGGAATTTCCTGTATGGCTCAAGAAACTTAAACAGGGGCTCTGTATCAATCTACAGGGGTGAGATGGGGAGGGAGATGAGAGGGAGGTTCAAAAGGAGGGGATATATGTATACCCATCACTGATTCATGTTGAGGTTTGACAGAAAACAACAAAATTCTGTAAAGGAATTATCCTTCAATTAAAAAAATAAATAAATTTAAAACAAAACAAAAATTGCACTGAGATGCCACTTCCCACCTAGCACATGGGCAGAAATCTGAAGGCATGATAATGGGCCCTGCCAGCTGGGCTGAGGGGCACCAGGGGGGCAGGAGGGAATGGAAATTGGTGTGGGCCTCATGGAAGGTCATTTGGCAGTGTCAGTCAAAATTACCCAGGCTTTTACTCTTTGACCAGCAATCCAATGTCTCCAAACGTATCTTTCCCATTGTCCATGTTACACTTGACATGCTTTTCAAAGCAGCAGAGGCACAGTGTTACTCATTGCAGCATTGGATAGAATGGTACGGTATTGGAAACAACCCCTGTATCCATCGGTGGTTTAATGCATTATGGACCACCACAAAAAATAATAATCATAGTTCAGATTCGTATCACCCACTTCATGCCAGGCACTATTCTAAATGCATTATATGGTCAGAACGGGCATCATCAAAAAGTCCACAAACAGTAAGTGCTGGCGAAGGTGTGGATAACAGGGAACCCTCCGACACTGCTGCTGGAGGTGTGAATGGTGCACTCACTACGCAGAACAGTGCGGAGGCTCCTCAGAAAGCTCAAAATAGAGTCACCGTAGGAACCAGTGATCCCACTCCGGAGCATATATACGGACATAAATTTAATTTGAAAAGACACATGCACCCCTAGGTTCATAACAGCACTATTTACAATAGCCAGCACGTGGAAAGAACCTAAGTGTTCATAGACAGATGAATGGATATATATACACTATACACACACACACACACACACATATAACAGAACATTGCTACTGCTACTGCTAAGTCGCTTCAGTCGTGTCCGACTCTGTGTGACCCCATAGACGGCAGCCCATCAGGCTCCCCCGTCCCGGGGATTCTCCAGGCAAGAACACTGGAGTGGGTTGCCATTTCCTTCTCCAATGCATGAAAGTGAAAAGTGAAAGTGAAGTCGCTCAGTCCTGTCCGACTCTTAGCGACCCCATGGACTGCAGCCCACCAGGCTCCTCCATCCATGGGATTTTCCAGGCAAGAGTCCTGGAGTGGGTGCCATCGCCAAGAATGAGGCAATGTCGTTTGCAGCAACACTGATGGACCTAGGGATTATCATACTAAGTGAAGTAAGGACAAACACACGGTATCACTTATACATGGAATCTTAAAAAATGTTACAAATGAACTTATTTACAAAACAGAAGTAGATTCACAGACACAGCAAACAAAGGTATGGTTACCAAAGGGGAAAGGGGAGGGAGGGATAAATTAGGAGTCTGGGATTAATATATACTTACTACACATAAAATAGACAATCAAAAACAACCTACGTATAGCATGTGGAATTATACTCAATATCTTGCAATAACCTATAAGGCAAAGAATCTTAAAAAGAAAAGATATATCAGTTCAGTTCATTTCAGTTGCTCAGTTGTGTCCTACTCTTTGTGACCCCATGGACTGCAGCATGCCAGGCTTCCCTATCCATCACCAACGCCCAGAGCTTGCTCAAACTCATATCCATTAAGTCAGTGATGCCATCCAACCATCTCATCCTCTGTCGTCCCCTTCTCCTCCTGCCTTCTATCTTTCTCAGCATCAGGGTGAATGAGTCAGTTTTTTGCATCCGGTAGCCAAGGTATCAGGACTGATTTCCTTTAGGATTGGCTGGTTTGATCTCCTTGCTGTCCTAGGGACTCTCCCAACACCACAATTCAAAAGCATCAATTCTTTGGCACTCAACTTTCTTTATGATCCAACTCTCACATCCATACATGACTGGAAAAACTGTAGCTTTGACTACATGGACCTTTGTCAGTAATGTCTCTGCTTTTTCATATGCTATCTAGGTTAGTCATAGCTTTTCTTCCAAGGAGCAAGTATCTTTTAATATCATGGCTGCAGTCACCATCTGCAGTGATTTTGGAGCCCCCCAAATTAAGTCTTTGACTGTTTTCATTGATTCCCCATCTATTTTCCATGAAGTGATGGGACCAGATGCCATGATCTTAGTTTTTTTGTTTTTTTTTTTTAAATTTTATTTTATTTTTAAACTTTACATAATTGTATTAGTTTTGCCAAATATCAAAATGAAATGATCTTAGTTTTTGAATGTTGAGTTTTAAGCCAGTGTTTTCACTTTTCTCTTTCACTTTCATCAAGAGGCTATTTAGTTCCTCTTCGCTTTCTGCCATAAGGGTGGTGTCATCTGCATATCTGAGGTTATTGATATTTCTCCTGGCAATCTTGATTCCAGTTTGTCCTTCATCCAGTCTAGCATTTCTCATGATGCTCTGCATATTAGTTACATAAGCAAGGTGACAATATACAACCTTTAATGTACTCTTTTCCCAATTTGGAACCAGTCTAGTGCTCCATGTCCGGTTCTGTTGCTTCTTGACCTGCATACAGATTTCTCAGGAGGCAGGTAAGATATATACATAGGCATAACTGAAGCAGGATTTCCAGGTGACTCAGTGGTAAAGAATCTGCCTGCCAATGCACAAGACACAGGTTCAATCCCTGGGCTGGGAAGATCCTCTGGAGGAGGAAACAGCAACCCACACCAGTATTCTTGCCCGGACAATTCCATGGACAGAGGAGCCTGGAGGCTACAGAACTTAGGGCTGCAAAGAGTTGAACATGATTGAGTGACTGAGCGTGCTTAACTGAATCACTTTGCTGTACACCTGCAGTTAACACAACTTTGTAAACCAACTATATTTCAATCAAATTGGATGGCATCACTGATTCAATGGACACAAACTTGGGCAAACTCTGGGAGATGGTGAGGGTCAGGGAAATCTGGCATTTCAGTCCATGGGGTCGCAAAGGTCAGACACAATCTGGCGACTGAACAACAACAATGTATTAACTCATTACAGCCATGTAGATATACCCTAACAGCCAACCCATCTCACAGGTGAAAAAACTGAGGTCCGGAGAGGGTCAGTAACTCGCCCAAATTACACAGCTGGGTAGCATTGCACCTGTGTGTGTAGTCAGGTCAGGGAGGAGGGGTGATGATGGGGCACCTGGGAACAGGCACAGTTATGTGTCTATAAAAAAGAGAGATTGGAGCACAGGAAAGACAAGTGATGGTGGGCAGGGGAGCAGGATGCTGTGATCGCCTTTGCATCACACTCAGGCACCGGGGAAGGGATTCATGGGTGAGACGGAGGACGGAACCTCAACTTCTCCCTCTTCCTCAGCCATCCTCAATCATGCCGCTGTAATACTGTCTTTCTGTGCTTGATCTAGGCACCAGTTCACAGGGCATCTGGAAGACAGAGGACCATGCTAAACCAACACTACAAAGGATGCCAGCTGGCGGCTAGTGGTAAAGAAACTGCCTACCAACGCAGGAGACATAGAGATGTGGGTTTGATCCCTGAGTCGGCAAGATCCCCTGGAGGAGGGCACGGCAACCCACTTCAGTATTCTTGCCTGGAGAATCTCATGAACAGAGGAGCCTGGCGGGCTACCGTCCATAGGGTTTCAGAGAGTCGGACACAACTGAAGTGACTTAGCACGCACGCAAATGATACAATCAGCAAGATTCAATGTGTGGAATGGTCTCCAGGACAAACGATCCAGTTCCTTCCATAAATAAATGACAATAAGACAAAAAGGCGGTTGAACAGTTACAGATTTCAAGAGACTTATGAGACGTATCAACCAACGAGGGTGGTGATGATAATAACCGGATATTTGATGATATTAAAGAACTATAGTTGGGGCTTTCCTGGTGGCTCAGTGGTAAAGAATCTGCTGACCGATGCAGGAGACACAGGTTTGATCCCTGGTCCAGGAAGATCCTACATGACCCAGAGAAACTAGGCCTGTGTGCCACACTCGTGAGCCTATGCTGTAGAGCCAGGCAGCTGCAGTCACTGAGCCACGTGCCACAGAGCATGTGCTCTGCAACAAGAGAAGCCACTGCAATGAGAAGCCCATGGACCAAAGCATATCCCCCTCTTACCACAGCTGGAAAAAGCCTGAGCAGCAACAAAGACCCAGCACCGTCAAACAATAAATAGAATTATTTTATAAAACTATTGTCATTTTTGAATTGGTAAAATCTGAATAAAACCTGTGGTTCAGTCAATAGGAATGTACCACTATAACGATCACACTAATGTAAAATGATAACATTAGCAGACACTGGGCAAGGGGCACACAGGAATTCCTCATTATCTTTCCAACTTTTTGTAAATCTGAAATCATTTTTAAATGAAAAGTTTTAGGGAATTCCCTGGCAGTCCAGTGGTGAGGGTGCTGTGCTTTCACAGCAGGGGGCATGGGTTCAATCCCTGGTCAGGGAACTAAGATTCCCACATGTCACGTGGTGAAGCCGAAAATAATAATAATAAAAATTAAAAGTTTATTTTGAAAAAATGGTATTGTGTTTGCAATTAAAAATTGCAATTTTTAATGGACTCTTTTTTAAATCATGTGGGTTTATTTTTATTTATTTTCTTGAGGTATAGTTGATTTACAAGGTTTCAGGTGTGCAGCAAAGTGATTCAATCATATATATCTATAGCTATATAGAGATATAAGGATCTATATCTTTTCAGAATATGTATATATATTCATTTCAGATTCTTTTCCATTATAGGTTATTATAAGATACTGAATATAGTTCCCTGTGTTATATAGTTTCCTGGGCTTCCCAATTGGCTCAGTGGTAAAGAATCTGTCAATTCATGAGAAGGAAATGACAGCCCACTCCTATATTCTTGCCTGGGAAACCCCATGGACAGAGGAGCCTGGCAGTCTACAGTCCATGTGGTCACAGAGTTGGACACGACTTACCAACTGAACAACAGATAGAACTAAAGAGATTCAAGGTCTTCTTTACCATCACTGTTCAAATAATCAACCAGGCACTTGTCGAATGCCCCTCTAGCCCATCTTTTCCTCTTCATCCCCATTACCAGTCAGTTCAGGCCTCCGACATCAATTGCCTGGACCATTGCAGTATCCTATTAATTTCCTTCCATCATCTCTCACACTGCCCCTAGACGACTCTTTCTCACACTTCTGACCGAGGACTCTCTGGTTCAAAATTCTTTGGTGACTCTCTTTTTTGTTAAATTGTGGGAAAACACATATAACATAAAATTTACCATTTTAAGTACATTTGAGTGTATGGTGGTGCTAAAGAATCACCTGTCAATGCAGGAGAACGAAAGAGACTTGGGTTTGATCCCTGGGTCAGGAGGATCCCCTGGAGGAAGAAATGGCAACCCACTTCAGTATTCTCTTCTGGAGGGTTATAGTCCACGAAGTCACAAAGAATTGGACATGATTGAAGCGGGAGCCTGGTGGGCTGCCGTCTATGGGGTCGCACAGAGTCGGACACGACTGAAGCGACTTCAGCAGCAGCAGCAGGAGCAGCACAGCACAGCAGAAATATACAGCTCAGTGGCATTAAGGACAGTCTTACACTTTCTGCCTCTATGACTCTGACTAATTTAGAGATCTCATATAAGCGGAATCATACAGTATTAGTCCTTTTGTATTTATTTCACTCAGTGTAATATCCTCAAGATTCATCCATGTCATGGCATGTGTCAGAATTTCCTTCCCTTTTAAGGCTGAATTAATACTTTACTACATGTATGCATCACATTTTTAAATCCACCCACCCATCGGTAAACACTTAGGCTGCTTCTACCTTTTGATTATTGTGGATAGTGCTGCGAGGAACATGGTATACAAACATCTCTTCAAGACCCAGATTTCAATTCTTATGGGTATATACTCGTAAGCACCAAAGAATTGATGCTTCCAAAGTGTGGTGCTGGAGAAGACTCTTGAGAATCCCTTGGACAGGAAGGAGAACAAACCAGTCAATCCTAAAGGACATCAAACCTGAATATTCATTGGAAGGACTGAAGCTGAAGCTCCAATACTTTGGCCACCTGATGCAAAGAGCTGACTTACTGGAAAAGACCCCAATGCTGGGAAAGATTGAGGGCAGGAGAAGAAGGGGGCGACAGAAGATGAGATGGTTGGATGACATTATCAACTCTATGGACATGAATCAGGCAAACTCCGGAGATGGGGGAACCTGGCATACTGCAGTCCATGGGGTTGCAAAGAGTCGGACATGACTGAGCAACTGAACAACACAGCAACCAATGGTAATTCATTTAATGACTCTTGCTTCTTGGTTAACTCCTTTGCTCTAGGTCTCTATGCCTCTCACTCAGCACCCACAGTTACCAGAGATTGCCCTCTGCCCACTGGATAAAGTCAAAAGCCTTGATTTTATTTCTGTGTACCTGATCATTATCTTGCTGCATCCTTCTTGAACCATAAATTCTAGCCCAGAGATGTTGGTTGCCCATTAGAGTCTCCAGAACCTACCTTCTTAGAGTCTGTTTCGTTAGGTCGGCAGCATGGTCCTGGCATTGGCATTTTATTTTTTAAGATCCCCAGAACTTCAGATGAGCAGGCTTCTTGGAGAAGCATAGGCAGCTGTGCTCAGCCACTTTCCATTCCTCTAGTACTTAAGATCTGGAGAAGAAAACGGCAACCCACTCCAGTAATCTTGCCTGGAAAATCCCAAGGACAGAGAAGCCTGGCAGGGCGACAGTCCATGGGGTTGTAGAGTTGGACACGCTGAGCACAGCACAGCCGCAGCAGTTCCAAAGATGTATCGGACCTCTAGGCCTTTGGGTACCAATTTCCCTTCACCCTGGAAACCCGCTCTCTCCCTGAGTGTCTGATAGGCACCAACCCATATCAAGAATCACACACTGGGACTTCCCTGGTGGTCCAGGGGTTAAGAATCTGCCTGCCAATGCAGGGGACATGGGTTCAGTCCCTGGCCTGGGAAGACTCCATCTGCCATGAAGCAACTAAGGTTGGGTGCCACCGCTCCTGAAGCCCATGCAGCCTAAAGGCTGGGCTCTGCAATAAGAGAAGCTACCACAATGAGAAGCCCTCGAGCCGCAGGGAAGCACAGCCCCCACTGAGCCTAACTAGAGAAGGCCTGTGCACAGCAATGAAGACCCAGCTCAGCCAAAAATTAATGAATGAATGAATTTTAAAAAGAACCCCACACTTTATAAATTCTTTTCTAATAGTTCTCAAAAGAACCAACCAGTCGCCCCTGGAGTCCCTGTGTATCCCTATCTCACCATGGCTGCTTGCTCCATCTAGAACGTAAGACTCCTGAGAGGACAGCTTGCGGCTTATCTTTTGCAGCCCCCTCCATCGAAACAGTTGCAGGCAAACAGGAGCCCCTCAGCCCAAAGTCACCCTATTAGCATACCAAAAGCACCCATCACTCTGAAGATCCCAGGGGTTTTAGAAGCTGTATTCTGGAACTGGGGACAAAGCCCAGATATTTTTTATTAATATGCCATGGGTTGAGGACCTCGTTCCAGCCCCAGAATGCAGCCATTCCTAAAATCCGACCTTATTTCAGTCCCTGGATACAAGCACTGAAGCCTTATTTTAAAGTTATCTGAATCAATAAAATTCACCAGTACCACCACTCTTTTTTTTTAACCTGAGTCAGTTTGCATTGTTTCCACCTCTTACAACTAAAAGAATGATATGCTGTTTAGTCACTCAGCTGTGTTTGACTCTTTGCAGCCCCATGGATTGTAGCCCACGAGAGCCCTCTGTCCATGGGGATTCCCTAAGTAAGAATACTGGAGTGGGTTCCCATGCCCTCCTCCAGGGAATTTTTCCGACCCAGGGATTGAACCCAGGTATCCCACATTGCGGGTGGATTCTTTACCATCTGAGCCACCAGGGATGCCCATGAATACTGGAGTGGGTAGCCTATTCCTTCTCCAGGGGATCTTCCCGACCCAGGAATCGAACCAGGGTCTGCTGCATTGCAGGCAGATTCTTTCCCAGCTGAGGTACCAGGGAAGCCCGAAAAAATGATAACTCTGGGTTTTCCTATCCATCTGGAATGCCCTCCCCAAGACCAACACATTTATCAGCCTAACAAACTTTAGCTGACCACTCAACGTTTCCTCCACTGGGTAAGCTTCCATGATTCCACAGAGCAAAGCTAGGGGGTTCCCACTGCACTCTGCATGTTCCCCACTGCAGCATTTGTCTGACACCGCGATGACTGTTGATCTGTGTTTCAGCCGCACTAGACTGCTCACTCTTGGCAAGAAAATATGAGGGCCTTTTTACGTTTATGTTCACAGTGCTGACCCCAGCGGCACCCAGTAAATAGCTGTTGTGTTGAATGAACAAGTAAATGAATGATTAACTAGTAAAAGTGTCACCTTCCTCTGACAATGGATTTTTTTTTATAAAGGGAAAGAAAAACAAAGGCCGGATGGTGGCTTCAGGGCTCAGGCTTGCATTCTCTCCCCCAATTAAATAGCAGGCAAGGTGTGTGGGAAGGGAACAGAGGGACTTCGGAGACAGGCAGATAAAGGAGTGGGTGGCTCTTGCCAGCAGCCGGCCTTTCTTTCATCTTCTGCTGTGTGTCCAGCCTTGGCCCCCCATGCCCACCTGCCAGGCTCAGCTCCTCTGGATCCCCAGAAACAATGAGAAATAATTTGTCTGAGGAGGGGGCGGGGGAGATCGGATGGAAAAAGGGAGGAAGATGTGTCTATTTCATTCCAGCTGGCTCCAACTCTCCACCACTGCTCCCTGAGCTAGCCAAATGCATCTTCTAATTTAGTTCATTCTTCTCTTCCCAGCCACTGGTAACAGACCCACACAGAATACTGTCGGAATTCAAGCACCCTTCCTCCCTATGAAAAGGAAAAGGGAGAAGGCACGCAAAAGAGAAATGGATGGAGGAAGAAAAGAAGGGAAAAGATAAAGGAGAAATGATCATGCTGCTGCTGCTGCTAAGTCGCTTCAGTCGTGTCCGACTCTGTGTGACCCCATAGACGGCAGCCCACCAGGCTCCCCCGTCCCTGGGATTCTCCAGGCAAGAACACTGGAATGGGTTGCCATTTCCTTCTCCAATGCATGAAAGTGAAAAGTGAAAGTGAAGTCGCTCAGTCGTGTCCGACTCTTAGGGACCCCATGGACTGCAGCCTACCAGGCTCCTCCATTCATGGGATTTTCCAGGCAAGAGTACTGGAGTGGGGTGCCATTGTCAGAGAACTAGATCTCACACTCTGCAACTAAAGAACCCGCATGCTGCAACAAAGACCCAGTACGGCCATATAAATAAAAATAGCTTTTTTAAAAAAGAATTGATATAAGCAAGGCACTCAGACCAGTGTCCAGTATACAGTAAGAACAACGAAAACACTTGCTATTATTGTCATAAGTCAATCAAATACAGGAAAGTTTCATAAAAATGTTTTTAGTTACAATTATAGCTGGGAAAATGACAATTGTCTATGGCAAAGAGTAAGAACACAGTGGGGGTTTCCATGTATTGAAGTTCAAAGATAGGTCAACTTAACCAATAGTAATAGAATAGAATAATGGGGGGCGCTGGGAAGGGGCATTGAGGAGGCTTGCAGGGGCAGGGTTGTTCTACATCTGGATCGGAGTATGTTGGCATTGTTATACACCTTGGTAAAGATTAGAAATATCATATATTAAGGCACATATATGGAATCTACAAAAACGGTCCTGATGAACCTTGCAGGGCAGGAAGAGAGACAGACACAGAAGACAGACTTGTGGACACAACGGGGGAAGGAGAGGGTGGGACAAACGGAAAGAGTGGCGTTGGCATGTATACACTACCATGCGTGAAACAGCTCATGGGACGCTGCACAACGCAGGGGACTCAGCTCGGTACCCTGCGATGGCCAGAAGGGGTGGGATGGGGGGAGAGTGGGCGGGGGGCCCAAGACGGAGGCACGTATGTGTACATATGGCTGATTCACATTGTTATATGGCAGATAGTAACAACACTGTAAAGCAACCATCCTCCAACTAAAAATAAAAAAGAATTCAAGAAGCTATGAAGTTAAAGTATATATGCTTTGCACATTTCATTTTTTAAAAGACTTGTTCAATGCAATGACTAACTAAACAAACAAGTAAGTAAATAATAAGTAAGGGTGACGCTCAAGCTGGTTGCGGGCTGCTACTGGGAATTATGAGGGGCTAAAGCCCTAGGTTCAACCATGGCCCCAGGTTGCTAGTCCCGAGGAGGAATGAGTTAGTGCATCTTTGTCAGCTCCTTTTGCCATGGCAACAGGATGGCAGAGCACTGAGAGACACTGGCCTCAGCACTTTTTAATCTGAGAGCTTTGAAGAAAGGCTCTGAGTCGGGGGAGGAAAAGGAGAGCATGGAAGAACTGGCTGGCAAGATGCTGGGGTGGTGGAAAAAAATGCTTCCAAGGCAAAAAGGATGAAGAACCAGCTTTTCTGGGCTCTGGATGCATTGCCTGGCAGGCTGGAGACATTCCCACCCATACCTGCTTCCTCTAGAGAAAAGAGTCAGGATGTTTAAGCTTCACCAGCAACTTCCCCTTCCCCCCACAGAAAATGATAATAGAGCTCACTTTAAAAAATATTTTTAAGCCCTCTAAAGAATATTTAGCCAGAAAGTGTTCCCAAGAAAACTGGGTACAAATACTAGGTCAACCTAACTAAAAAAATGCATGCGTATTTTGGGGCTCTGTGACTGTCTGGTTGGCAGCCTTGTATCAGGGCAGGTAATTTAGGGTCCAGACATCTAATCCTTAGATGTATCATATAATCAGAAAAAAAAAAAAAAAAAGGCAGATTTCTCTACATTTCACTTTTCAGGTGCTGTTATACTAAGATTTCAGGCAGGTAACTTGTTTTGCTCTTGGAAATGAGTCAAAAAGAAAACTTTAGGTTAAGTTAGGGAGGAAGACGTGATTATGAACACGATGCTATCCACCAGCGAACTGTGCACTTTACAAAAAAAGGTTGTCACGTTTTCATTCTCCATCAGTCACCTTTGCAGAAGAGATTAGTCATATTCACCAATCTCCTAGCATGAAGATGGACTACATTTCCCAGCTACCCTTGTGATTCAGTGTGGTCAAATGACCAGTGAAATGCATTCTGGACCTTAAGGAAAAGGACATCTCTTCCCATTTAGCTGCCACCTTTGGTGAGCCAGCAAATGACAATACCTAGAGGATGATGCTATCTAGGCTTGGGTTCCCCAAAAGGAGACCCTGAGACAAGGTTTCAAATGTAAATATTTATTTGTGAAGTGATCCCAGAAAAAAATACAGCAAGGGAGTGGGAAAGTAAGGCAGAGTAGGGGAAGCAGCCAGTTATCACCATGGGTGCCTGAGATTCAATCCTGCTAGAGTGCTAGAAGGCAGAAGAGAACACACACTTCAAAGCCATCCCATGCAAGGGGGAGGGAGTTGTATTTATCCACCAAGCCTCAGTGGTCATTGGTGGGAGTTGCTCCCTGGAGAGGGGAAGTTCTCCAGCACTTTAAGCTTACCTTACTTGTATACCCAGTGAGCTCCAATTACCAGGAAAAGCTCTCAGACAAAGAGGTGCAGGTGCTGTCTGTTGAGAATGGTAATTGCAGGTGCAAAAGTGCCGGGGAGTTATGGGTGAAGCATCAGTTGCATCTACTCAATGGCAGAACCAGAGAACAGAAGGAACCTGGCCCCTGAATGATTGCCTGGAGCAGAGCCACACCACCAATCCAGTCTACAACAAAAGAGAGGATTAAACTCCTACCCTCTTTAAGTCACTGAATTAGTACTAGCAGCCTCACCTAACCTTATATTTGCCTTCTTTACATTGAGCTTGGGAGCTAAGAGATAAGATAAGAGCTTCAGAGATAAGAGCACCCAACGCTGAGGACCTGTGGTTTTCAGCAAATTTTAAAATTGTTTCAAAATTTTTGTTTGAAATTGTTTCAAAATTTTTGCATTGTTTCAGCAAATTTTCATAAGAACCCCAAGCCAGCTGCTATTGGACGTCCCACCCATGACATCACCCCTGGTGAGTTTTAAAAGAGGGAAGACAGACAGAAGTGCTGGGTGGCTAACATCCTGAGAAGTAATTAATGTCCTCAATCAACACCAGATGGGAACTGGTAGATAAATATGCTAGCTCTATCTCTACTTAAGCGGGATGAATCTGAAGAGCATGCTGTCTGCTGCCTCATGGAGGTCACTGTTGGAACAGAGCCCCAGTTCCCACAGTGGTAACTGGTTTGATAACACCACCCACCAGCTAGTTCCTCTCCCTGTTTCCCTCCCCCTTTCTCTCCTAGTGTTTCCTGGGATCACCTTCCACATAAGTATGTGCACTTAATTTTTTGCGATCTTTTTTTTAACCGACAAAGGTCCAGATAGTTAAAGCCATGGTTTTTCCAGTAGTCACTTATGGATGTGAGAGTTGGACCATAAAGAAGGCTGAGCACCACACAATTGATGCTTTCGAACTGTGGCATTAAAGAGGCTCTTGAGAGTCCCTGGGACTGCAAGGAGATCCAACCAGTCCATCCTAAAGGAAATCAACTCTGAATATTCATTGGAAGGACTGATGCTGAAGCTGAAGCTCTAATACTTTGGCCACCTGATGCGAAGAGCCAGCTCATTGGAAAAGACCCTGATGCTGGGAAAGATTGAAGGCAGGAGGAGAAGGGGACAACACAGGATGAGATGGTTGGATGGCATCACCGACTCAATGGACATGAGTTTGAGCAAACTCCGGGAGGTGGTGAAGGACAGGGAAGCCTGGCACGCTGTAGTCCATGGGGTGGCAGAGTCAGACACAACTGAGCAACTGACCGACAACATGCAACATGTGGAAACTTGTTTCCCCCACCAAGGATCGAACCTGCATCCCTTGCATTGGAAGCATGGAGTCTTAACCACTGGACCACCAGAGAAGTCCTGCACTTGAATTCTTATCTCGGGATCTGCCTCCGGAGACCCCAAACTCAGCCAGAGGAGGAATTATTATCACCTCCAACTTGCAGACCTGGAAACATAAAAAGCTCAAGGCCATTCCAGGTGACAAAGTAAGGAGGTAACATGGATGAGCGCAAGATTCCACCTTTTAACCACATCACTGTCCAACAAGCTGCACCCCTCCAAAAGGGAGTACTCTTCTTGCAAGCTCATCGTGGGGGAAACCAGGCTCACCATCTTTTCCCCCCCACAAACTTGGTTACTTTCCAGGCTTTAAATTTCAATTGGACAAACGTTTGTTGAGCACTCACAAAATGGCCATGTATGCACCGAAGCCACTGATAACTGATTTGTGGATCGCTGCTCTTAAATAGCTCAAGGTCTAATTGGGAAGTTAGTGTTTAAAAGAAGAAATCTCCAACTGGGAGGATATAATCGCAATTGTTGTTCACCCTTTGGGCTGTTACAACTGTGAAATACTTTTATTCCAGTTGATATATAACTACTATTTCTAGTCTCCCTGAGGGCCTACCATCTGCTGTCTGGGAGCTTCCTCCAAGCCATCCTGGACCTCCCCTTACACCAGCATTTAAAGGGGTGATTTCGGTACTTAAAGGAGACCCAGGGCCCTACACTAGGGTTATGAACTCTGACTGACTGACCCCAGTGCCCAATCTGATTATCACAGAGATGAGTCCTTGGTGGGGAAACTCACGTGTCATCAGCTTTATGTGAGCTGGTCAGGTAAGACCTGAGCTAAGTCATTTTGGTTTTATGTTGAACCCAGAAGACAATAGCCTAGAATGCATATGGGATTCTTAGGGAGATGATGAAAATGTTCTGGAATTAGATGTTAGTGATGGTTGAACAACCTTATGAATATTCTAAAAAGGCACTGAATTAAACACTTTAAAGGGGTGGATTTTATGGATGTGAATTCAAGAAAGTTGTTATTTAAACTCAGACTGAGAAAAACAAATACTGTAGGATATCACTTGTATATGAAATCTAAAAAAATAATACAAATGAATGTATATGCAAAGCAGAAACAGACTCACAGATATAGAAAACAACTTGTGTTTACCAAAGGGGAGAGGTAAGAGGGAAAGGCAAAAGAGGTGCATGGGATTAACAGATACAAACTATTATGTATAAATATATACATAAACATATATGATGTAGACATACATGTCTATAAACATATGATATATCTATATAAACAAATAGATAAACAACAAGGATATATTGCATAGCACAGGAATTAATAGCCATTATCTTGTCATAACTTATAATGGAATACAATCTGCAAAAATACTGAAACACTCTGCTGTACACCTGAAACTAATATAATATTGTAAATCACATTTTAAAAGCTGTTATTTAAAAGAAAGAAGGAGGGAGGAAGTTAGAAGGGAAGGGAGAGAATGAAGGAGGGAGGAAAGAAAGAAGTTAAGTGTTAGTCACTCAGTCACATCCAACTCTTTGTGACCCTATGGACTGTAGCCAGCTAAGCTCATCTGTCTGTGGAATTCTCCAGGCAAGAATAATGGAGTGGATTGCCATTCCCTTCTCTGGGGGATCTTCCCAACTCAGGGATCGAACCTGGGTCTCCTGCATTGCAGGCAGATTCTTGACTGTCTGAGCCACCAGGGCAGCCCTAAAAGGAAAAGTTGTTGTTGTTCAGTTGCTCAGTTGTGTCCAACTCTTTGCAAACCCATGGACACCCTGGCAACGCGCCAGGCCTCCCTGTCCCTCGTCGTCTCCCAGAGTTTGCCCAGGTTCATGTCCATTGCACTGGTGATGCCATCCAGCCATCTCATCCTCTGACACCCTCTTCTCCTTTTTCCGTCAATCTTTCCCAGCATCAGGGTCTTTTCCAGTGAGTCAATTGTTTGCATCAGATGACCAAAATGCTGGAACTTCAGCTTCAGCGTCAGTCCTTCCAATGAATATTCAGGGTTGATTTCCCTTAAGATTGATTGGTTTGGTCTCCTTTCTGTCCAAGGGACTCTCAGGAGTCTTCTCCAGCACCACAGTTCAAAGGCATCAATTCTTCAGTGCTCTGCCTTCTTTACGGTCCAGCTCTCACAACCATATGTGACCAGTGGGAAAACCAAAGCCTTGACAATACAGACTTTCGTCAGCAGAGTAATGTCTCTGCTTTTTAACATGTTATCTAGGTTTGTCATAGCTTCCCTGCCAAGAAGCAATCGTCTTCTGATTTCACGGCTGCAGTCACCATCCACAGTGATTTTAGAGCCCAAGAAGAGGAAATCTGCCACTACTTCCACCTTTTCCCCTTCTATTTGCCATGAAGTAATGGGGCCAGATGCCATGATGTTCATTTTTTTAATATTTAGTTTTAAGCCAGCTCTTTCATTCTCCTCCTTCACCCTCATCAAGAGGCTCTTTAGTTCCTCTTGGCTTTCTGCCTTTGGAGTGGTATTATCTGCTTATCTGAGGTTGTTGATGGCTCCCCTGGTGGCTCAGAGGATAAAGCATCTGCCTGCAATGCAGGAGGCCTGGGTTCGATCCCTGGGTTGGGAAGATCCCCTGGAGAAGGAAAATGGAAACCCACTCCAGTATTCTTGCCTGGAGAATCCCATGGACAGAGGAGCCTGGTGGGCTACAGTCCATGGGGTCGCAAAGAGTTGGACATGACTGAGCGACTTCACTTCACTTCACTTCACCTTGATTCCAGCTTGTAACTCATCCAGCCCGGCATTTCTTGTGATGTGCTCAGCGCATAGGTTAAATTAACAGGGTGACAGCAGACACATGCCCTAGAGCCTGTGCTCTTCAACAAGAGAAGCCACCGCAACGAGAAGCCTGTACACCGCAACTACGCTACCTGCCGCAACTAGAGAAAAAAAGCCCATGAAGCAATGAAGACACAGTGACCAAAAACAAAATAAAACTTTAAAAAAACACTAAAAAAAAAATAAAATGGTGGTATTTTGTTCATGAAGGATTTTTGCATTGATTTTTATGTTTTCAAATATTGCATTAAAATATATATCTTGAAGACTGAGTTTTTGGGGTGTCTCTTAAATTCTGCCTGCAAACCAAATGTCTCACTTGCCTCCCCTTGATCCAGGCAATCATTGTCTGGCATTTTCCATGATTTAAAGTTTGTGGCCAGTGGGTCCTCACCCACCTCTGCATATTCCTTCTCTGCCTTCCAAAGAGACATGTTCAGGCTGAGGAAGCTTAAAGAAACTGGTCTCTTTCTTATCTGCCCCTGCTGCCATCCTGGGGCTTCACCTCTCCCTTCCTCAAGGCTATTCTTTCTGCATCCCTCATTCCCCCTCAAAGATGTTTTGAGAGAGAAGCAAAATGATTAGACAGTGCAAATCAGAACTACAATGAAGTACCACCTCACGCCAGTCAGAATGGCCATCATTAAAAGTCTACAAATAAATGTTGGAGAGGGCGTGGAGAAAAGGGAACCCTCCTACACTGTTGGCAGGAATGTAAAGGGATGCAGCCGCTATGGAGAACAGTATGGAGGTTCCTCAAAAAAATAAAAATAGAGCTACCATATGATCCAGCAATTCCATTCTTGGGCCTATATCCAGACAAAACTCTATTTCAAAAGGATACATGCATCCCTTGTCCGCTGCAGCAGTATTCACAATACCCAAGACATGGAAGCAACCTAAATGTCTATTAATAGCTGAATAGATAAAGATGTGGTGCATGTACACAATGGAATATTACTTGGCCATGAAAAAGAATGAAACAATGCCATCTGCAGCACCATGGATGGACCTAGAGATTATCATACCAGGTGAAGGAAGTCAGATACAGAAAGACAAATAGCATATGATATCACTTGCATGTGAGATCTAAAATACACACAAATATACACAAACGAACTTACCTTCAAAACAGACTCCCAGACACAGAGAACAGACTTGGTTGTCAAGGGGGAGGGGGTAGGAGAGAGATGGATTGGGAGTTTGAGGTTAGCAGATGCAAACTATCATATATAGGATGGATAAACAAGAGGGTCCTTACTGTGTAGCACAGGGAACTGAATTCAATATCTTCTGATAAACCATAAAAAAAGAAAGCAAGTGGCAAGACTGATGCTGTCTCTGTCATCTCTCAAGTTGACCCCCTTGGCAATTTCAGCTCTGCCTTGTTCATCTACTTCTTATGTTTGCTTCTGAGGTGTGAAAGCCACTCTGAAGAAAGCCTTTATCCTTGGTCATTAGTATGTGGGAACCATGGTACTGGCCGTCTTGAGATGCAATGCTTTGGTGACACTTCGACCATTTCAAGACACACCAAAATCCTCCTGGCACATCAACCGTGTGAATGCAAGCCTGCTGAAGGCTGCCTGGGCTGGATCTCTCTGACCTTTCCACTGACCTTCAGCATCTTCCTAAGAACTGGGAGTCCCTGGTGGCTCTGATGATAAAGACTCCACCTGTGATGCAGGAGACCTGGGTCCAATTCCTGGGTCAGGAAGATCCCCTGGAGAAGGAAATGGCAACCCTCTCCAGTATCCTTGCCTGGAGAACTCCACGGAAAGAGGAGACTGGTGGGCTACAGTCCATGGAGTCGCAAAGAGTCAGACACAACTGAGTGACTAACACATACGCAAGAACTGGGGGAAGGGACAGAAGTGCTGGAGAGGAAGAGAAGAGGGAAGCCACTCAGGGGTGTAGGCACCATCCAAAGAGGTTATTTTGGAAAGAGCTATTTTATTACCCATTTTTCTACACAAAGAAGAAATCTCAAATTACAGGGAAGGTTCAAACTTGACAGATCTAATAGTAGTGACAAGAATAGGAATATGAATAATTAGGGGGCTTCCCTGGTGGTTCAGAGGTAAAGAATCCACCTGCCAATGCAGGAGACATGGGTTCGATCTCTGGTCCGGGAAGATCCCACATGCAGTGGAGCAATTAAGCCCATGCACCACAACTATTGAGCCTGTGCTCCAGAGCCCAGGAATCGCAATCACTGAAGCCTGCGTGCC
Organism: Bos indicus; assembly: GCF_029378745.1. Taxonomy (NCBI): domain Eukaryota; kingdom Metazoa; phylum Chordata; class Mammalia; order Artiodactyla; family Bovidae; genus Bos; species Bos indicus. The sequence continues at coordinate 11,825,694 of NC_091766.1, read as the reverse complement.
CTAGAGCCTGTGCTCCACAAAAAGAGAAGGCACCGCAGTGAGAAGTCCATGTACTGCAACTAGAGAGCAGCCCCTGCTTGCTGCAGCTACAGAAAAGCCTGCACAGCAATGAAGACCCAGCACAGCCAAAAATAAATCAATAAATAAAAATGTTTTAAAAGATTAAATAGGAAGTACTTTCCTAGTGTTACCTACATACCAGGCACTTTACACATATTAACTCACCTTAACAAGGCAGATGTGATCACCATCCCACCCTACAGATAAGGAAACCCAGGCCCAGAGAGGTGAAGTGACTTGCCCAAAGTCACACAGCTTGTAAGTGGCAGAAGCAGGACTCGAACCCAGACCATTTGGGCCAACTGTCCAGTCTCTGAACTGCTATGTTACAGCTGCCCCCTGACTATTGTGGCTATAACAGTCTTAATGATTACTCTAATGATAATAACATTAATCATCAGGAATATTCATTACTAATAATTATTAGTTGATTCTAATAGCAATGTAATGCTGCCTCATTTGGAGAGAGTTTATTTACTGCACACAAGACACCCAAGCCAGAGTCTTCCCTAGGGTTCTTCTAACAAAACTGGGAGAGAGACTCTCTTGTCCCCATTCTTCAGATGTGGCAATGGGTTCACAGAGGCCAGGGACCTTGCTCAAGACACACAGCCAACCGTCCACCCTGCAGCTGGGCTTGGAGCCACAAAACCCTTGGACCACATCACAATTGCCCATGAAACAAGAAAGATCACACACTATTTTTAATTCTCTGCTCTTCCACTGCACACAGCAGCCTCCCTCTCAGGACAGCTGACATTTCCCCTCCGATGGATGTAGCAGCTCTCATTAGAGTCTTCGCCTTGGTAAGGCACTGAATGAGCCAAGCTGACTCCTTTGGCCATATTTTTAGGCTTTCTTCCACTTGAAAATTCAGAATTTCTGGATCCCTTCAGGGTGGAATCCAGTGCACATTAATGAACTATCTGGGTCACTCAATCAAAACACCAGTCAGAGAGGCAACAAATGAGCACCTGCTGTATGCCAAATGTTGTTCTAGTCTGAGGATACAGCTGTGAACAAAATAAATATCCCTGCCCTCAATGAGCTGATGTTCTAATAAAGAGATAAGGGTTATTGATCAGGCCACAAGTGTGTAAAGATAACTTCAGATATATGTATACATTTATGGGACTTCCCTGGTAGTCCAGTGGTGAGGACTCCATGCTTCCAATTCAGGGTGTTTCAGGTTCGATCCCAGGTCTGGGAACTAAGATCCCACATAGGCACGGGGTGTGGCAAAAAAAAAAAAAAAACACTTTTAAACTGGGATCTGAAGGAGATAGAGTGATTACAATTACCATGCCTCAGTTTCCTTATCTGTAAAATGGGACTGACAAGGCACAGTTGTGGGAAACATTGGTGATGGAGCGATGCAAAAGGTTTGGCCCAGTGACCAAAGGTATGACTACAATCCATGTTAAGGTCCTGGGAGCTCTACCCACTTCCTGCCCCAACACCGACTGGGCTCCAAGGCACTGGGATGCACTGGCTGCCTTTTTATTATTATCATTATTACTGGAGTACAATTGCTTTACAATGTTGTGTTAGTTTCTGCTACAACAAAGTGAATCAGCTATTTGTTGTTGTTCAGTTGCCAAGTCATGTCTGACTCTTTGCGACCTCACCGACTGCAGTATGCTAGGCTTCCCTGCCCTCACCACCTCCTGAAGATTGCCCAAGTTCATGTCCATTGAATTGATGATGCCATCCAACCATGTCATCCTCTGTCACCTTCTTCTCCTTCTGCCTTCAATCTTTCCCAGCACATATCCTCTCCCTCTTGAACCTCCCTCCCACCCCTTCATCCCACCCCTTTAGGTCATCACAGAGCACCGAGCTATCTTATGTGGTACTGCCTAGGTAGTCCCTCCTCCAGGCTCCTGCCCTGGCTCACCAGCTTTTTGGTTAGTTAAATTTAGCTCGGGTTACTCTGTGCTGAGTAAATTGCCTCACTGCAAAAAAAGTGGAAGACGACTAAACCTGTTTACAGTGTTTGAAACCCACTCAGTAAAATATTTGCAACCATCACAATAATGACTTGGATTTCCATCTTGGTTGTCTCTTGGGAGCTCAGGTTGGTGCAAACCGTCTGTGATACCTGGTACAGGGGTTAAGAGGCTGCACGCTTGCGTCAAGCAGACATGAGTTCGATCCCAGCTCCTGTAACTGACCTGCCCAGCACTAGGGCATTCTGTTTCAGTGCACCTGTAAATGGTACTGATGATTTGTGCCTCAATGATGAAATGCTGGGGGCTGAGCACAACGGCTGGCAGTACTGATGACCAAGGGGCTGCCCAAGTGGCTCAGTGGTAAAGAATCCGCCTGGAGACAGATGCAGGACATGCAGGAGACCCGGGTTCAACCCCTGGGTCAAGAAGATCCCCTGAAGGAGGGAATGGTAACCCACTGCAGTATTCTTGCCTGGGAAATCCCATGGACAGAGGAGCCTGGTGAGTTATACTCCATAGGGTCACAGAGTCGGACACGACTCGGAAACTGAGCACACATGCATAACTGGAGACCAACAGCTCAGTGGTTACAAGGAACAAGAACTGGAGGCAGGCTGCTTGGACTCAAGCGTCACATGAGCCCTGTGTGATCCAGGGCAAGTGACCTTACCTCTCTTTGCCTCAGAGTCCCCATGTGCAAAACGGGGCCAATGATACTACCTAACTCATGGAGTTGTCGTAAGATTTCTTTTTAAAGAAAACATCATTTATTTATTTTTGGCTGTGCTAGGTCTTCATAGCTGTGCGTAGGCTTCCTCTGCTTGCGGCAAGCGGGGGCTACTCTTTGTTGTGTGAAGGCTTCTCACTGCAGCGGCTTCTCCATAGGCTCTGGGCTCGGGGGCTCAGTAGTTGTGGCATGCGAATTCTAGGGTGCGTGCAATTCAGTAGTTGCGACACACAGACACACAGCTCACAGGCTCTAGAGCTCGGGCTCAGTAGCTGGGGCACAGGGCTTAGTTGCTCTGAGGCATGTGAAATCTTCCCAGACCAGAGATCAAACCTGTGTCCCCTGAATTGGCAGGCGGATTCTTGTCTGCTGCACCACCAGGGAAGTCCTAAGATCCTTAAAGTTAATCCTTAGAAAACCTTTTGGAAATTGGCCATGCTTTACAATTCCAGGGGGCACCACTGTGTATTTAGCTTGTGTAAAGGGTGATCCAGGACTTGTGCAAAGCAGCAGCACACAGCTGCTATTGCTAACGCCTTTATCTGCTAGGATGTTGGTTGTGGGAAAAACTGTCAGTGACTACACTGGGTGTTTTGTATCTGTCACTCACTTTATCCTCCTAGGAACTCTATGAACAGGTGTCATTATTGATCTCCATTTCACAGATTAGGAAACTGAAGCTCAGAGAGGTTGAGTCATCGGTGAATAATCACACAGCTAAGAGTTGATGGATTAGGAATGCACACTCATGCTCATTTCAGGCAGTGGGTCAGAGCCCAGCCATCTAACTAGCTAATTTAGGTGGATTATGCAGTGGTTTAGTTGCTAAGTCATGTCCGACTCTTGAGACCCCATGGACTGTAGCCTGCAGGCTCCTCTGCCCAAGGGATTCTCCAGGCAAGAATACTGGAGTGGGTTGTCATTTCCTTCTCCAGGAGATCTTCCCAACCCAGGAATTCAATCAGGGTCTCCTTCACTGCAGTCAGATTCTTTACCGACTGAGCTATGAGCAAAGCCCTTAGGTGGATTATGGTCAACCATAATTTAAAAAGCTAAGATCATGGCATCCAGTCCCATCATTTCATGGCAAATAGAAGGGGGAAAAGTGGAAGCAATGACAGATTTTATTTTCTTAGGCTCCAAAATCTCTGCAGACGGTGACTGCAGCCATGAAATTAAAAGATGCTTGTTTTGCCAACAAAGGTCCGTATAGTCAAAGTCTGTATATGATTTTTCCAGTAGTCATATACTACTGGAAAGTACATGAGAGCCAGACCATAAAGAAGGCTGAGCACCAAAATATGATGCTTTCAAACTGTGCTGGAGAAGACTCTTGAGAGTCCCTTGGACTGCAAAGACATCAAACCAGTCAGTCCTAAAGGAAATCAACCCTATTCATTGGAAGAATTGATGCTGAAGCTGAAACTACAGTATCTTGGCCACCTAATGTGAAGAGCTGACTCACTGGAAAAGACCTGATGCTGGGAAAGATTGAGGGCAAAAGGAGAAAAGGGCGGCAGAGGATGAGATGCTTAGATAGCATCACTGACTCAATGGACATGAGTTTGAACAAACTCTGGGAGATAATGGAGGACAGAGAAACCTGGCATGCTATAGTCCATGGGGCTGCAAAGCATTGGACACAACTTAGTGACTGAATGACAACAACAATGGTCAACCATTGTTAGCAATTGGTTCATGGATGGGTGGCAGGGGACAGCAAGGATCAAAATGATCCAAGGAAAGATTTACAGCACAGGAGGAGGCTCTGGTAAGGAAGCTTCTTGTTCTAAAGAGAGCATCCCAGGAAGCCAGTCTTTCCTTCTTCCTAGATGTAAGCAAGGGCCTTGTTACCTGGGATAACAACCATTGTGCAAACCTGAGAGTAGCCAGCCTGGAAACAAAACCAGCTCTCAGGGAAGGTGAATGCTGAAAGAATAGCAGACAGATAAAAACTGGATCCTTGATCAAACTCTGCCTGAAGCCCACATCCCACTAGACCTGTGGCTATGAGAATCAACAAAAGACAATAATAAATACGGGGTTTCCTTCTAGGGTGATGAAAATGTCTTGTGATCATTGCACAGCATTGTGAATGTACCAAATGCCACTGAATTGCATATTTTTAAATGACTAGTGGTTCATTTTATATTATATGAATTATACTTCAATTTAAAAAAATGTGAGTTTTCTGTTACTCACAGCCAAAACTTCATAACCATGACCCCAAAACTGAGTTTTCCACTCTCCTACCCTGAATCCTATGGACATGATTTCCTGTGTCCATATTTCTCAGACTTGTTTGCATTACCAACCTTCAGACTCTGTCTTCCTTATGCTAGCCCATATTCATCTTGTCTTTTTTTTTTATCTTGTCTTTTATTAGCAAGTCTCTACCTAAAATTCCAGATAGAATTTTTTTTAATTTAAATTTATTTATTTTAATTGGAGGCTAATTACTTTACAATATTGTATTGGTTTTGCCATACATCAACATGAATCTGCCACGGGTGTACCCGTGTTCCCCATCCTAAACCCCCCTCCCACCTCCCTCCCTGTACCATCCCTCTGGGTCATCCCAGTGCACCAGCCCCAAGCATCCTGTATCCTGCCTCGAACCTGGACTGGCGATTCGTTTCTTATATGATATTATACATGTTTCAATGCCATTCTCCCAAATCATCCCACCCTCTCCCTCTCCCACAGAGTCCAAAAGACTGTTCTATACATCTGTGTCTCTTTTGCTGTCTCACATACAGGGTTATCGTTACCATCTTTCTAAATTCCATATATATGCGTTAGTATACTGTATTGGTGTTTTTCTTTCTGGCTTACTTCAATCTTCAGAAAAATTTAAGGAGAAGGTAGGATGAACTGAGAGAGTAGCATTGATATATATACACTACCATGCGTGAAATAGACAGGTTGTGTGAACCTGCTGTGTAGCCCAGGGAGCTCAGCTGGATGCTCTCCGACAACCTAGAAGGGTGCAGTGTGGGAGGGAGACACAGAGGATGGGGGATGTATGTACACATATAGCTGATTCATGTTGTTGCATAGCAGAAACTAACCAACATCGTAAAGCAATTACGTGCTGTGCGCTGTGCTTAGTCGCTCAGTCATGTCTGACTCTTTGTGACCCCATGGACTACGGCCTGTCAGGCTCCCCTGTCCATGGGAATTCTCCAGGCAAGAATACTGGATTGAGTTGCCATGCCCTCCTCCAAAGGATCTTCCCAACCCAGGGATCAAACCCAGGTCTCCTGCATTGCAAGCAGATTCTTTACCATCTGAGCCAATTATACTCCAAATTAAAGAAAAAAAATTTAAGACCTACATTCCTGGGAAGAAGCTGTGATTTCACTCATTCAATCAGCCTGCTTTTATTATGCAACTACTATATACTTTGCACTGCCAAGGCAATATGAGGGATTCAAAAGAAGTTCCACAAAAGTTCTCATTCTTTATTCATCGATCTGCTCATTCATTCAGAGATAGTGCTGAATACCTACTGACTCCTGGCACGGTTCTAGATGCTGAGAGACAGCAAACAGATAAAAGTCCTACCTAGGGAGGGCCGATGTTCTGGAATGTAAGTGGAGAGAAATGAACAATAAGCAGGATAAATAAGTAAAGTGTATAATAGATTGGGCAAACTGTTCGAGATTTGGGGGACTTCCCTAGTGGTCCACTCCAGTACTGTTGCCTGGAAAATCCCATGGATGGAGGAGCCTGGTAGGCTGCAGTCCATGGGGTTGCTAAGAGTCAGACACGACTGAGTGACTTCACTTTCACTTTCCACTTTCATGCATTGGAGAAGGAAATGGCAACCCACTCCAGTGTTCTTGCCTGGAGAATCCCATGGACGGAGAAGCCTGGTAGGCTGCAGTCCATGCGGTCGCACAGAGTCGGACACGACTGAAGCGACTTAGCAGCAGCAGCGGCAGCTAGTGGTCCAGTGGCTAAGACTCTGTGTTCCCAAAGCCGAGGGCCCCAGATCAAACCCTGGTCAGAGAACTAGATCCCACGCCACATCTAAAGATTCCTCACACCGCAGCTAGAAGACGCCCCAAAGACGGTTGAAGATCCTGTGTGCCACAATTAAGAACCGGGGCAGCCAAATGAATAAATAAATTAATAAAAATAAATATTTTTAAAAAAGAACTCTTCTACCTAAAAAAAGAGAGAGAGGAAAGAAAAGATATTCAAAGGAATGGGGAATAGGGAAAGTGCGTGGGCTCCTATTACAGACAGAGTAGCCAGAAAGGCCTCACTAGAAAGGTGACATCTGAAGAAAGCCTTGAAGGTGAGGGAGGAGCCATGAGAATATCTAGGGGAAAAGCATTTCAAGAAGAGGGAATAGAAACTTCCAAGTCCCAACATTCAAGAAGTTCTTGGTCTCCATGGTAAATGTCTTTTAGAGCCACCATAACGGAGCGCCACAGACCGGGCAACTTACACAGCAGAACTGTATTTCCTTACGGCTCAGGAGGCTGGAAGCCTGAGATCAGTATGTCTGAGGCCTTTCTCCTTGGTTGGCTGCTGGCATCGTCTCCCTGTGTCTTCATGATCACCTTGCCTCGGGGCATGTCTGTCCTAGGCCCCTCTTCTTAAAAGGATCCCAGTCACGCTGGGGGAGGACCCACCCTAATGACTTCATTTTACATTAATTGCCTCTTTCAAGGCCCCATCTCCAAATTCAGCCACACTCTTAAGTTCTATGGGTTAGAAGTTCAGCATGTAAATTTGGGCAGGTGGGGGGGTGGGGAACATGATTCAGCCCCTAATAGTGAAATAAGACTAACCTATGAAACTGGCCAAAACTCCGCAGCAAACAACCAGCTGTTAAATAGTGATGGAGGGACTGTAAACATTATGAGCATGAAAAGGAGGCTTCACCCAACCTAAATGTCCGTTGACAGAGGAATGGATAAAGAAGATGTGGTACATATATGCAATGGAATATTACTCAGCCATAAAAAAGAATGAAATGATGCCATCCGAAGAAACATGGATGGATCTAGAGATGATCATATCAAACGAAGTAAGTCAGACAGGGAAAGACAAATACCATACGATATCACTTGTATGTGGAATCTAAAATCCGATACAAATGAGTTTATCTATGAAACAGAAACAGACGTAGAGAACAGAGTTATGTTTGTGGGGGCAGGGGGAGGGATAAACAGCAGATACACACTCCTGTATGTAAAACAGATAAACAGCAAGGTCCTACTGTATAGCACAGAGAACTACATTCAATGAAAGGGAAAGAAAAGTGAGTCACTCAGTCGTGTCTGACTCTTTGTGACCCCATGGAGTATACAGTCCATGGAATTCTCCAGCCCGGAATACTGGAGTGGGTAGCTGTTCCTTTCTCCAGTGGATCTTCCTGACCCAGGAATTGAACTGGGATCTCCTGCATTACAGGTGAATTCTTTACCAGCTGAGCTACCAGTTCAGTTCAGTTCACTTCACTTCAGTCGCTCAGTCGTGTCCAACTCTTCTCGACTCTATGGACTGCAGCACACCAGGCTTCCCTGTCCATCACCAACTCCTGGAGTTTACTCAAACTCATGTCCATTGAGTAGGTGATGCCATCCAACCATCTCATCCTCTGTTATACCCTTCTCCTCCCGCCTTCAATCTTTCCCAGCATCAGGGTCTTTTCAAATGAGTCAGCTCTTTGCATCAGGTGGCCAAAGTATTGGAAGTTCAGCTTCAATATTCCAATGAATATTTAGGACTGATCTCCTTTAGGACGGACTGGTTGGATCTCCTTGCAGTCCAAGGGACTCTCAAGAGTCTTCTCCAACACCACAGTTCAAAAGCATCAATTCTTCAGTGCTCGGCTTTCTCTGTAGTCCAACTCTCACATCCATACATGACCACTGGAAAAACCATAGCCTTGACAAGATAGACCTTTGTTTGGAAAGTAATGTCTCTGCTTTTCAATATGATATCTAGGTTGGTCATAACTTTCCTTTCAAGGAGTAAGCGTCTTTTAATTTCATGGCTGCAGTCACCATCTGCAGTGATTTTGGAGCCCAAAAAAATAGTTTGACACTGTTTCCACTGTTTCCCCACCTATGTGCCATCAAGTGATGGGACCAGATGCCATGATCTTAGTTTTCTGAATGCTGAGCTTTAAGCCAACTTTTTCACTCTCCTCTTTCACTTTCATCAAGAGGCTCTTCACTTTCTGCCGTAAGGGTGGTGTCATCTGCATATCTGAGGTTATTGATATCTCTCCTGGCAATCTTGATTCCAGCTTGTGCTTCATCCAGCCCAGCGTTTCTCATGATGCACTCTGCATAGAAGTTAATAAGCAGGGTGACAATATACAGCCTTAACGTACTCTTTTCCCTATTTGGAACCAGTCTGTTGTTCCTTGTCCAGTTCTAACTGTTGCTTACTGACCTGCATACAGATTTCTCAAGAGGCAGGTCAGGTGGTCTGGTATTCCCATCAGGGAAACCCTATATACAATATCCTGTAATAAACCATAGTAGAAAAGAATATGAAAAAGAATATACATATATATATTTATAACTGAATCACTTTGCTGTATCAGAAACCAACACAACATTGTGAATCAACTATACTTCAATTTTCAAGAAAGAAGGCTTCACTGAAACTTTTTTAAACAGTGATAGGAAGGAAATGGCAACCCACTCCAGTGTTCTTGCCTGGAGAATCCCAGGGACAGAGGAGCCTAGTGGGCTACCGTCTATGGGGTCGCACAGAGTCGGACACGACTGAAGCGACTTAGCAGCAGCAGCAGGATTTGGAAAGGAATCAGAAGTGAAGGGAAGGGAAGGTCCGGTGGTAAAGATTTCACCTTCCAATGCAGGGAGTGGGGGTTCAATCCCTGGTCTGGAAGCTAAGATCCCACAGGCCTCCTGGCCAAAATACCAGAACATAAACAACAAAAGGAATATCACAACAGATTCAATAAAGACTTGAAAAATGATCCACATAAAACAAAAATCTTAAGAAGAAAAAGAAACAAAAGGAAGAATGTGGTCATAATAGTAAAGGAGAAACCAGCATGCAATATCTAGGTGATTCACAAATGCTATGACCAAAGGATTGCCCAATTTCACCACTATAACAAAGAATTCCAAGTCCCAGGGACTTAACAAAACAAATGTTTCATTTTTCCCCTGCTTCATTCCCAACAGAGGAGACAGGAGGTTATAACTTGGATCCAGGATGACAGAAGTTCCATCTCATCACGGCAGGAAAAAGGGAATGTGGCATGTCACACGCTGGCTTTTAAAACTCCCACCTAGAAATGACTCAAGTCACTTTCACTTACATCTTACTAACCAGAGCAAGTCATGTGGTCATATCTATCCTCCACATAGAAGAATCAGAGGATCAGAAATAGCACCAAGGATAATATTCAGTGAATATCACTAGTGATAAATATCACCAATAACTAGGTTCATCATCACTTCCCTAATTGCTCTTCCCATCAGACTGTAGACTGCTCATGAGTAAGAACCTCATTCAAGCTGACTTTGCAAAGTTAGGTGCTCAATAAATGGTAACAATGGCTATACTGAACCCCCATCCCAATGTCTGGAACAACATAGGAGCAGAGTAAATGTCTGATGATAAATCAAATGCGAAGGTTTGGCAGCAAATGAAAGTGCAGCACACTGAAAAAGTACAAATGATACATGGATGGAGGAGGCAGAAGTTTGAGAAAATAGTGAAGAGGTTGGTCCATTCACTGGCACAGAAGTTATGAAGAACAGAACTTGGTGTTGGAAGTGGGGTTCTTCAATACCCACCAAGGGTGGATGAGCAAGACATTTCAAAGCAAGAATGGAAAGTGCTCGATGACACACTGATTACCAAAACTGAAAGGAAGAGATGAGTCAAAACCTGACTCCTACATCCTGATGCTCAGTGATTAGGAAAAGAATGTACAGCTCACCCAAGTCCCTCTCCAGTCCCATGAGTCAACCATCTGGTTTTCAGCCATTGCTAACCTGGAAATCCCCCACGTGGCCAATACCTGACTCCTTCCCAGTCTCTCTACTTGTCTCTTTGTTGGATCTGACCCTGAGGACCGCATTCTCCTCAAAACAATACCTTCCCTTGCTTTTTGTGATCTGATTGTGATCTCTTTAGCTGGTTCTTCTAGGTAGCATCTATGATCTTTCTTGTTCTGTTCTGGAGTTGATTTCCTGATTTGGGTCTTGATTGTGGAGTCCTTGAGAAAGCTGTGACTAAAGAAGATGGGGTACCTATATACAATGAAATATTATTTAGCCATAAAAAAGGAAATGATGCCATTTGCAGCAATACTAGACCTCAAGATTATCATCCTGAGTGAAGTAAGTCAGAGAAACAAATACCATATGATATTGCTTATATGTGGAATCTTAAAAAAAAAAAAGGGAAAAATGAGCTTATTTACAAAACATAAACAGAGTCACAGACATTGAAAACAATCTTATAGTTACTAGGGGTGAGGGGGAAGGATAAACTTGGGGATTGGGACTGACATATACACACTACAAAAAGAATAGGTAAATAATAAGGATCTATTGTATAGCACAGATAACTCTACTCAATACTCTGTAATGACCTATATGGAAAAAAATCTAAAAAAGAGTAGATATAGGTATATGTATAATGCATTCATCTTGCTGTACACCTGAAACTCACATAACATTGTAAATCAACTATACTCCTACAAAATTTTTTTAATAAAAATAAATTTAAAAAGCTGTGACTAATTTCTCGATTATACCTCTCTGAAAGCATTTACTTCACTGGAACAGTCACACAGTGTGTGACATAGCCAAAAAAAGAAAAAAGAATGCTTAAAAAAAAAGATCCTGTCCTGATCACATTTCACCCATCACCCTGTTTTATTGTCACTTATCACTTTCTAAAATTATTCCATTATCTATTTACTTACATATCATCTGTCTCCCCTTAGGGAATTTAAACCCCATCAAAGTAGGATCTTTGTCTGGTTTGTCCTCTATCTCAAAGTATCCAATGAATACGCGTTGAATGAGTGATTAATGAATAAACATCCACTTCCGTTCTTTTTAATAATAATGGCTATGTCTATAGAGTGCTTACTGGGGACTTCCCTAGTGGCTCAGTAGTAAAGAATACACCTGCCAATACAGGAGACACAGGAGATGCAAGTTTTATCCCTGGGTTGGGAAGATCCCGTGGAGGAAAAAATGGCAACCCACTCCAATATTCTTGCCTGAAGAATCCCATTGACAGAGGAGCCTGCTGGGCTACAGTCCACGGCATCACAAAAAGTCAGACACGACTGAGTGACTAAGCATGCATGTACAGTACTTATTATGTGCCAAGAATTTACAGTACTTGTTTGCCAAATGCTTTGCATGTATGAATTCACTCATTTGACGCTGTACTACCTCTAGAAGGTAGGTGGTACAATTATCACCCCATGTTACAGTTGGGTAAACTGAGGCACAAGAGGTTGAGCCAGTAGTGCATATACAAGCCCGTGGAGTCTAGATTTGGTACCAGAAGTGGAGTGCTGTTGAACACACTATGATTATAAAGCTGATAAGAAATTGGATCAGGATTTGAACCCAGGCACTCAGGCTCCCAAGCCCATGGGTTTAACCACTATGCTCTCTCCTGTAATTTCTGACAGGTTGCTGGGTAACTCCACCATGATCTTCCCCAGAGTTCCCTCTGAACCTACCTCTTCCTTCACTTCCAAGACGAAGTGGTACTGAACTTGTTTTTAATTCGAGGAGTCTGTGACTTTGGTTGGGGAAAAAAAAAGTCACATCTTAATTTTCACTACCTCTAGCAGAAACTATGAATGGGGTAACAAATCACAGTCGTATTAACAGTGTTAGCAGCACCTGTGACTTTGTCATAGACAGAAAGTGTCTGTTTATGTTGCATTACAATCACTGTAGGTGTCTTAAAGTATCATGGCTTCTCATCACTACTTGAAATTGTCGGGCCTGTCATCAGGTCTTATTTCTCATGGGTTATTAAAGAAGCACATTAGTTACGTATGCAAATCCACCACTTAAAGATATTTTGATAATGAATTTTCAATATAATTGGTCTTATTTGTGTTTGATTTTATGCATTTAAACACAATTCTGGGGACTTCCCTGATGGTCCAGTGGTTAAGACTCTGCGCTTCCAAATGCATGGGGTCATGGGATTGATCCCTGATTGGGGAACCAAGATCCTGGATGCTGCATGGCATGGCCAAAAAAAAAAAAAAAAAAAAACCGCAAATTCTGGGAAAGGGTTCCTGGACTTCGTTGGACTCCAAAGGGCTCCATCGTGTCCGACTCTTTGCGACCCCTTGGACTATACAGTCCATGGAACTCTCCAGGCCAGAATACTGGAGTGGGTAGCCTTTCCCTTCTCCAGGGGATTTTCCCAACCCGGGGATAGAACCCAGGTCTCCCACATTGCAGGTGGATTCTTTACCAGCTGATCCACAAGGGAAGCCCCCATAGGGCTCCATGACTCAGCAAATGTGAAGGATCTCTGCCCTAGTCAATGACACTGATCCTCCATCTGAAATGTTTCTGGGTCTTTCCAACCTTTGCTCTCCACACTACTGTCCCAGTACAGATCCACCTTATCTTCACTGTCACAAGGCATCTCCTCCTTCTAGGTCTCCCTCTGGCTCACCTTGCCTTCCAGTTTTACGAACCCTTGGGAAATTAATAACTAGTATCTAGAGTACTAGGTTTTATGGCAGATGCTAAAGAGAGCTCACAAAAACATCCTTGGTCTACCTACATCTTAAGATATAAATACAAGGACAATCAGGAGATTACACATAAAGATGGAATTTTTGCCTCTTCTCATAAAATCAGTAGGTTTAGCCACACTGAGCCATATCCCCATCTGGCATCAACCAGCTTCTATCAAATGACGACCGTATCCTTGGGGAGGGGGAGAGGGGGCAGGGCTGGAGCTTTCCAACTGGCCACAGGCCTCACCATTCCCTGTTGTCTGGGATGGAAGCTGAGAATTCACTGAAACGTCTCACCTTAAATCAAGCCTGCTCCAATCCTTTGTTACTTGACAACTAAGTCTGGCAATGCTGGTTTACAAAATGTTCTACAAATACTTCCTTATTTGATCCTTATAAAAGCCCCACAGGGCTTCCCAAGTGGTGCTAGTGGTAAAGAACCTGCCTGTCAATGTAGAAGATGTTGAAATGCAGGTTCAGTCCCTGAGTCGGGAAGATCCCCTGGAGGACAAAATGGCAACCCACTCCAGTATTCTGGCCTGGAAAATTCCATGAACAGAGGAACCTGGCAGGCTACAGTCTATGGGGCCACAAAGAGTTGGACACGACTGAACACATTACATTAAAATCCCCACAGGATGGAGAGAGTAGCATGGAAACATATACACTTAACATATGTAAGATAGATGGCCAGTGGAAATTCGCTGTATGACTCTCTTCCAACACGGAACATCTTTCTGTTACAGAAAGCTGTGGTCTCCTGCCTCAGAAGAGACAAAAAAGCTTTGAAGTCAACACCTTCCTTGTCTCTTAGGAAATCCTGAACTCACTGAGGAACTTACATTAGCTGTGCCCAAAGGTCCCCAGATGCCTTGAAGGGTCAGCAAGTAGAAGACCTGGAGGTTGGGGGATTCCCCATGAGCAAAATGTTCCCAAAGAGCAGAAGGATGCATGGAGTATCCAGGGTGGCTAGGCCCTCATGAAAAGTTCTAGGCAACCCCAAAGATTCCTAGGTCCCCAACTTGTCTCAGAAGCCAATGAATCTCCAACTTGAAGGAGTCCTGCATTCTGGGACGTGGGAAGGTCTCAAAGGTAACCAGTGAGGACTGATGATTCAAGGGGCTTCTGGATGCTTTGATACTGCCCCAAGATACCCATGCCCCAAGAGGGAAAAATGATGACTGAGGTTACAGTGTGTGTGTGTGTGTGTGTGTGTGTGTGTGTGTGTGTGTTGCTCAGTTGTGTCTGACTCTTTGTGACCCCATGAACTGTAGGCTGTCAGGCTCCTCTGTCCATGAAATTCTCCAGGCAAGAATACTGGAGTGGGTTGCCATTCCCTTCTCCAGCAGATGTTCCTGACCCAGGGACTGAATCTGAATCTCCTTCATTGTAGGCAGATTCTTTACCATCTGAGCCACCAAGGAAGGCCAAGGTTATATTACCTATATCCAAAAATGAAAAAAAAAAATACTGCAGAAGGCAGCTTCTAAGACAGCACCAATGGACTCCACCTGCTTGTTCTCACGGCTCTGCAGAGTTCTCTTTCCTGAAGAGGTTGTTTCTGACCAATGGAATATCTCAGCATTGAGACGATGTCACTTTACTGAAGTTGAGCTGATTTACATTATTGTGCCATCTGCTGTACAGCAAAGTGACTCAGTTTTACACGTGTAGACTGAGCGACTAACACACACTTTATACATTCTTTAATATTCTCTTCCATTATGCTTTATCCCAGGAGACTGGATATAATTCCCTGTACTATACAGCAGGACTTTGTCGTTTATCCATGCTCAATGTAATAGCTTGCATCTACCAACCCCAATTCTAAAGCTGAAACTCCAGTACTTTGGCCACCTCATGCAAAGAGTTGACTCATTGGAAAAGACCCTAACGCTGGGAGGGATTGGGGGCAGGAGGAGAAGGGGACGATAGAGGATGAGATGGCTGGATGGCATCACCGACTCGGTGGACGTGAGTTTGAGTGAACTCCGGGAGTTGGTGATGGACAGGGAGGCCTGGCGTGCTGCGATTCATGGAGCTGCAAAGAGTTGGACACGACTGAGTGACCAAACTGAACTGAACTGAACTGAACCAACCCCAAATTCCCAGTCCATCCTTCTCCCTACCCCATCCCCTTGGCAACCACACATCTGACCTCTACGTCTGTGAGTCTGTTTCTGCTTTGTAGATAAGTTCATTTCTGCCATATTTTAGATTCCACATATAAGTGATATCATATGGTATTTGTCTTTCTCTGTCTGACTTACTTCACTTAGTATGATAATATCTAATTGCATCTGTGTTCCTGCAAATGGCATTATTTTGGTTTTTTTTGTGGCTGAGCAGTATTCCATTGTGTGCTTCCCTAGTGGTTCAGACAGTAAAGAATCTGTCTGCAATGAGGAGACCTGGGTTCAATCCCTGGGTCAGGAAGATCCTCTGGAGAAGGAAATGGCAACCCACTCCAGTATCCCCTGCCTGGAGAATTCCATGGACAGAGGAGCCTAGCAGGCTCCAGTCCATGGGATCTCAAAGAGTCTGAGACAACTGGAGTGATAAACACAAGACAACAACAGTATTCCATTGTATCCATGTATCAAAAAGATGTTACTTTTGTAATTAGGCTGCAAAACATTCCAGCTTGTCTTGCTAGCAGACTCTCTATATTGACTTTGACAAAGCAAGCTGCCATATTGGGGATGAGCTGAGGGTGGCCTCTGTCCAACAATTAGGAACTGAGGCCTTTAGTTCAACAGTTTGCAAGGACTGAACATTGCCAACAACCAGGTGTGGCTTGAAGGCAGATCCTTCCCCAGTTGAGCCTTTGAATGAGACCCAACTCTGTCCAACACTCTGATTATAGCCTTGTGAGTGATCCAAAAGCAGAGGGTCCAGTGAGGTAACATGGAGATCCCTGATCCATAAGAACTGTGAGATAATAAACATGTGTTATTTAAAGCCACTAAAGGGACTTTCCTGGTGGTCCAATGGTTAAGACTCTGCACTTCCAGGGCACAGGGCACAGGTTCGATCTCTGGTCAGGGAACTAAGATCCTGCATGCCACATGGCGTGGCCACACACACACACACACAAAAAGGTCACTAAGTTTGTGAGAATTTGTTACATGGTTTATGACCATTTGTTACCCAGCACTAGATAACTAATACAAACACAAGCACTTCAGTTCAGTTCAGTTCAGTCGCTCAGTCACGTCCGACTCTGCGACCCCATGAATCGCAGCACGCCAGGCCTCCCTGTCCATCACCAACTCCCGGAGTTCACTCAAACTCATGTCCATTGAGTCAGTGATGCCATCCAGCCATCTCATCCTCTATCGTCCCCTTCTCCTCCTGCCCCCAATCCCTCCCAGCATCAGAGTCTTTTCCAATGAGTCAACTCTTCGCATGAGGTAGCCAAAGTATTGGAGTTTCAGCTTCAGCATCAGTCCTTCCAATGAACGCCCAGGACTGATCTCCTTTAAGATGGACTGGTTGGATCTCCTTGCAGTCCAAGGGACTCTCAAGAGTCTTCTCCAACACCACAGTTCAAAAGCATCAATTCTTTGGCACTCAGCTTTCTTCACAGTCCAACTCTTACATCCATACATGACCACTGGAAAAACCATAGCCTTGACTAGACGGACCTTTGTTGGCAAAGCAATGTCTCTGCTTTTCAATATGCTATCTAGGTTGGTCATAACTTCCTTCCAAGGAGTAAGCGTCTTTTAATTTCATGGCTGCAATCACCATCTGCAGTGATTTTGGAGCCCCCAAAAATAAAGTCTGACACTGTTTCCACTGTTTCCCCATCTATTTGCCATGAAGTGATGGGACCGGATGCCATGATCTTAGTTTTCTGAATGTTGAGCTTTAAGCCAACTCTTTCACTCTCCTCTTTCACTTTCATCAAGAGGCTCTTTAGTTCCTCTTCACTTTCTGCCATAAGGGTGGTGTCATCTGCATATCTGAGGTTATTGATATTTCTCCCGGCAATCTTGATTCTAGCTTGTGCTTCTTCCAGCCCAGCATTTCTCATGATGTACTCTGCATATAAGTTAAATAAGCAGGGTGACAATATACAGCCTTGACGTACTCCTTTCCCTATTTGGAACCAGTCTGTTGTTCCATGTCCAGTTCTAACTGTTGTTTCCTGACCTGCATATAGGTTTCACAAGAGGCAGGTCAGGTGGTCTGGTATTCCCATCTCTTTCCGAATTTTCCACAGTTAATTGTGATCCACACAGTTAAAGGCTTTGGCATAATCAATAAAGCAGAAATAGCTAGCACTTAAATGATGATAACTACAGAGCAGGTCCCATTCTAAGACCTGTCCATGCATTAATTCATTTGAGCTTCACCCAAACCATAGAGGGAAACTGAAGCACAGAGAGGTTAGAGGACTTCCCCAGCAGGTCAAGATCACAGCCAGGACTGGAATCAGCACCACCCCCTCTCCAAACATAAAGGCACTTTCATGCATTCCTGAGTTTGCAAACCCACCTTCTACCTATTCCAGATACCCCTTTGCTCAGACAAAAAAAAAAAAAAAACAGCTAAAAATATAGAGATGGGCAAACAGGTCAAATGCACTGTGTAGAAATTCAGAATACTTAATGACCAGCAAGAGGTATCACCCTTGGAATGTAGGTTACCAGGAGGCATAGGAGAACCCAGGAAGGGACGTGACTGGAGGTGGAACTGACTCGGGGGCTCCAGACAATAGCTACTAACCAGTATGGTTTTTCCAGTGGTCATGTATGGATGTGAGAATTAGACTATGAAGAAAGCTGAGTGCCGAAAAATTGATGCTTTTGAAGTGTGGTGTTGGAGAAGACTCTTGAGAGTCCCTTGGACTGCAAGGAGATCCAACCAGTCCATTCTAGAGGAGATCGGTCCTGGGTGTTCTTTGGAAGGACTGATGCTGAAGCTGAAACTCCAGTACTTTGGCCACCTCATGCAAAGAGTTGACTCATTGGAAAAGACCCTGATGCTGGGAGGGATTGAGGGCAGGAGGAAAAGGGGACGATAGAGGATGAGATGGCTGGATGGCATCACCGACTTGATGGACGTGAGTTTGAGTGAACTCCGGGAGTTGGTGATGGACAGGGAGCCCTGGTGTGCTGCAATTCACAGGGTCGCAAAGAGTCGGACACGACTGAGCGACTGACTGAACTGAACCAGTATGGAACTATGCTAGTATTTGAACACTCAGCTATACCGATGTTTCCCAGCTGAACATCTCTACTGAATACACAAAGAGGAGATCACTGAAGCCAAAAGAGTAAGAATCCAAGCCACGAATCAGAGGAGAATAATTCCACATTGAGGAATGGATTAGTACACCAGGATTTTTTTTTTTAATCCCCCCAGCAGATATTTAATTTGCTAGTTGTGTGTAAACCTGGGAGCTTCCTGTGAGTGTATCATGAGCAAAGTGAAGAGTGACGACCCACCCTTTGGTTCTCAAGCGTAATAGCCAATGAGAATCATCTGGAAACTTTCAAAGTGCCCATGCTTGGACTCCACCCCAGAGAGAGATTTAATGGGGGTACCCCTGGGTGTTGAGAATTTTTAAAAACATTTCAGGTAACCTTTTTTAAAAGATATTTTTTTATTTAGGGCTTCCCAAGGGGATTTCCCAACTGGCTCAGTGGTGAAAAATTTGCCTGCCAAGTCAGGAGACATGGGTTCTATCACTGGTTCGGATAGATTCCCTTGGAGAAGGGAAAGGAAACCCACTCCAGCATTCTTGCCACGGACAGAGGAGCCCGGTGGGCTACAGTACATGGGGTTGTAAAGAGTCAGACACGACTTAGTGACTGAATGACAACAACAACATTCATTTATTTATTTGACTGTGCCGGACCCTGCTTACAGCACACAAGATCTTTTTTAAATTTTTTTTTTAGTTGCAGTATGCAATCTCTTAGTTGTGGCATGTGGGATCTAGTTCCCTCACCAGGGATTGAACCCCTGCATTGGGAGTGTGGAGTCTTAGCTGCTGGACACCAGGCAAGTCCCTTCCCGGGTGATCTTCATGTGCATTTAAGTTGGAAACTACTTAATGAAATACATGCTTCTCAAAATGTGCTCCCTGGACCAGCAGTAGCATCACCTGGAAACTTGTAAGAAGTACAGATGCTCAGGCCCCCGAACTGCTGAATCAAAACCTCCAAGTGGGCCCTGCAATACCTGTGGTCTGTTTGTTTGTTTTAATTTATTTATTTGGCTGTGCTGGGTCTTTGTTGCTGTGCATAGGCTTTCTCTGGTTGTGGCGTGCAGGGACTACTCTAGCTGTGATGTGAGGGCTTTTCCTTGCAGTGGCTTCTCCTCTTGCAGAGCATGAGCTGTAGGCCTGAAGGCTCAGTACTTGTGAAACGCACGAGCTTAGTTGCTCCATGGCATGTGGGATCTTCTCGGACCAGGGATGGAACCTGTGTCCCCTGCATTTGCAGGCAGATTCTTAACCACTGGACCACCGGGGAAGCCCCATACCTGAGTTTTTTTCACAGTCCCTCTAAAGGGTATGGATGTGAGAGTTGTACCATAAAGAAGGCTAAGTGCTGAAGAATTGATGCTTTCGAATGCTGGTGCTGGAGGAAACTCTTGAGAGTCCCTTGGACAGCAAGGAGATCAAACCAGTCAATCCTAAAGGAAAGAAACCCTGAATATTCATTGGAGGAACTGATGCTGAGGCTGAAGCTCCAATACTTTGGCCATCTAATGCAAAGAGTCGACTCATTGGAAAAGACCCTGATGCTGGGAAAGATTGAAGGCAGGACGAGAAGGGGATGACAGAGGACGAGATGGTTGGATGGCATCACCGACTCAATGGACATGAGTTTGAGCAGACTCCGGGAGATGGTGAAGGACAGCGAAGCCTGGCATGCTGCAGTCCATGGGGTCGAAAAGAGTTGGACACGACTTACTGACTGAACAACAACAAAAGGGTGCTTAGAGCTGTGAAGGCTGCCAGAATTAAAACATTTCTACTGATTATCCTGCAGGACAGCCAAAGCCACACGGATGCACTGTCACCAAAAACTCTTTTCCACCACAAAGAAATCCAAGACTTGCCATGCTGCTAACCTGCTGAGATCAGCTGGAGTCCAGTACACATACCCAACTGAGGACCGGAGATTTCAGACACAGATCTAAAGAGTTGGCAGCACTTACAGGAACTAATTCATGGCTAAGAAACCAAATCAGCTCTCCAGTATGGCCTCATTTGATGAAACCTCTTTTAAATGGGGACTTCTTATTCAGAAGCAAGAACTGAAGAGTTCCAGAATGTTCCAATAGGCCGATCAATAGGCCCAACGCACAGGCAGGCTCCACATCAATTTGTAAGGAATTTCAACCATACAGCTGCAGAAAAACTCAACACATTCAGGGACTTCCCTGGTGGTGTAGTGCCTGAGACTCCGTGCTCCCAACGCTCAGAGAGGTGGGGTCACTTGTCCAAGGTCACACAGCAAATAGGAGAACCAGAGCATAAATCCAGCCAGGCTAACTCCAGAACCCCTAAGCTGTGTGGGTCTCTTATTCAGCACCCCTTGAGCCAAGATGCAAATTGGAGGAGCTACATGGTGGTCCACAGACTAGAAAGGGGGAAAGACGAGAGTAAATTTTCCTCCAAAACCCTGTGATCTGAGCCCTGCCTCATCAATGCACTCCCGAGACCAGGAACTTTTGTAACCTCCCCCAGCACTCAGAGAGGCTGTGGCATTTGCTCAGGATCACCCAACTCTAATGGGATGGTCTCAGATTGGAAGGCAGCTCCTTTTGCTTTCCAATCTCTTCTTTGTCCCACATTTGGGGCCCTCCAGAAAAGCAGTGCTATTATTGCTCTCATTTTTGGCCAAGGCTCACTAGACACTTTGCTGTTCTTGGAATTTGCACGTGCTTGCTCACCCCAGGACCTTTGCACTGGCTCTTCCCAGACCTGCAGTGATTTTGTCATGGCTGGCCTAAACTTGCCGTCCAATCTCAGCACAGATGTTACCTCATACAGAGCACACACCCACACCCACTGCCCCAAGGATCATATCTCTCTGGTTATTATCTACAGGTAGGTATTTTCTCCTATGTTAAGACTGCCAGCAACTTGAAGACAGGATTTCTTTTGGTCTTTCTTGTCCACTACTGTGTCCCCAGTGCTATGCCCAGTGCATAGAAGGCAACAATGTTTGTTGTGCTCAGTCGCTCAGTTGTGTCCAACTCTTTGTGACCCCATTAACTGTAGCCCGCCATGGTCCTCTATCCATGGGATTTTCCAGGCAAGAATACTGGAGTGGGTTGCCATTTCCGTCTCCAGGGAATGTTCGTTGAGTGAATAACTAGGCAATCCCAGGGAACCTGAATATCTGTACTGATGCTCTTTCTATGTCTCTGGCTTAGAGAGCTGACCTGAAAATCGCTTAAGATAAGTGAACTCCATTTGCTCTTTAGTTCTCTGCCCAGGGCATTCTCTGGTTCCAAGTCCTGTGTGATTTACTTCAGAGGGTCTGCCTGGATGAGTCCAGAAAACCTTTAAACAGGCAAGAATAGCCTTCTTGGAAGCCCACAGAACACATTGGCTTTGCAAAGTGGCATTTCAAGGAGATGGTGGAATTATTTTTGAACAGCACTGTTGTTGATCTGCTCTGTGGCTCTGGGCTCATCTGAGGGTTATAAGGCCTTCCCCTATCCAAAGGAGCTTTGAAACATTGGAAATGTTAGAAGGTAAGACGTTATATCATTTTATCTCAATTTGGCCTTCATCAGGCTCATTCTAGTGGCCAGGATTTAGAGAATGAGTCATGCCTTCAGGATTTTATAGATTTCATTCTGAAACCATCTCAGACTTGACACAATCAAGTTCAACAGATATTGTGTGCCTTCTACCCACAAGCTCTGTGCCAACAATTCCAAAGATTCAAGGATCAATAGAGAAAGGCTTTGCCTCTGTGGATTTGAATACCTAAAATGCAGGGGGAAACCTAATGATTACACTTCATTCATGCATTCCACTGTGTGCCAAGTGTTTCCAAATTCATGATCATGTAAGGAGAGAAATCAAGAACCTGGGTTCTGGACTTGAACAGATCTGGTTCCAAGGTTGGTTCTGCCCTACTGGATTCATTATTTTTCTTTCTGTGCCTCAGTTGCCTCCTCTGTGAAATGGGTGCTGGGGGAAGGACGTCTTGAGCCCATACCTTAAGCCCCTCAGCCCAAGGCTGGGCTTTTGGCAGTTGTGGGATAGAGACTGTGGGCAATCATAGTCTGCTTGTCTGTCTCCTCTTCCAGGCAGACCCCCTTGAGTAGAGCATGCAGAACTTGGAACCAGAGGATGCCCCAGGCAGAGAACTAAAAAAAGAAAATTGGGTTCACTTGTTTTAAGGGGCTTTCGGGTCTCTAAGCCAGAGACATAGAAAGATCATCAATACAGATGTTCAAGTTCCCAAGGATTGATTGGCTATTCACTCAACAAATACCTAATGCAAAGAGCCGACTCATTGGAAAAGACCCTGATGCTGGGAAAGATTGAGGGCAGGAGGAGGAGAAGCGGGTAACAGAGGATGAGATGGTTGGATGGCATCACCAAATCAATGGACAAGAGTTTGAGCAAGCTCCAGGAGATAGTGAAGGACAAGGAAGCCTGATGTGCTGCAGTCCATGGGGTCTCAAAGAGTCAGACATGACTTAGCGACTGAGCAACAACAAATACTGGCCCCTTCTATGCTCTGGGCACTTTCCCAAGCCCTGGGGACACAGTAGTGGACAAGAAAGATCAAAAGAAAACCTGCCCTCAAGTTGCTGGCAGTCTAATAATGTAAGAGAAAATACCTAACGGTAATGAACAGAGTGATGTGATCCCTGGGAGGGGGAGGGGGCAGCTTTACGTGAGGTGACATCTGTGCTGAGATTGGAAGGCAAGCTGGAGCCAGCCATGGCAAAAGCACTGCAGGTCAGGGAAGAGCCAGTGCAAAGGTCCTGAGGTGAGCAGCACTTGCAAACACAGAGAACAGCAAAGTGTCTAGTGAGCCCTGGCCAAAAGTGAGAATAATAATAGTAAAAGCGTAGGCAGAGATGAAGCCGATAGAGCCCCCTGGGTGGAAGCAGTTGCGAGAGCCTGGAGCGAAAGTGCACAGACACCATCAAAAGAGCCTTGCAGGGTTTTAAGGACAGACTTTCGGAGTGATGGCGGCAGAATAAAAGATGGCGGCAGCGGTAAGCAGGATGGTGACTCTGGGAGGATCGCACCAGCTGCTTGGGTTCCAAAGACCCACGTGGAAAATCTGATAGATCAAAAAGGACGCCATCTCTGGGGGGCAGGGTGGCTTCCCCAGGCCCTCCACCGCTAGCTGCAGCCAAAGCTGCTAATTCAAAGGACAAAAGGAGGGTCTTTCTGCACTAAAACCAGACAGCAGCACTGAAAAAGAAGCTCCCTGGGACCAGACCTATTTTTTTTTTAATATCAACTAGGCTAGAATTGTCCAACTGCCTCCCTGAAAAGAGAAGGAAAAAAAAAAAAAGGTGCTCTGATTCTCAAGCAGGTCTTCTTTAAAGGCCAGGTTTCAGTTTTGATGTCTTCACAACCTGCTATTCTTTCTTCTTTGTAACTGTGTGTTAACTTAGGCTTCCAGAAGCTTAAAGGTCTACCCTTCTCCAGACCATAGCAAATGGTTATCAAGGCTTACTATACACCTGCACTGTTCTAAACGCTTGCTATCTAATAATGCATTGAATTTCATCTTTGTCAGGAGCCCAAAAGCGGGTGTTACCGTTATCCCCATTTTACAGATGAGGAAACTGAGGCAAAGCAGAGAATAATCCCAGAGTCAGGGAGAGCCAGAGCTGCAATTTGAACCCCTGCTATCTGGCTCCTTGGAGAAGGCAATGGCAACCCACTCCAGTACTCTTGCCTGGCAAATCCCATGGACGGAGGAGCCTGGTAGGCTGCGGTCCAAGGGGTCGCTAGGAGTCGGACACGACTGAGCGACTTCACTTTCACTTTTCACTTTCATGCATTGGAGAAGGAAATGGAAACCCACTCCAGTGTTCTTGCCTGGAGAATTCCAGGGACGGGGGAGCCTGGTGGGCTGCCGTCTATGGGATCGCACAGAGTCGGACACGACTGAAGTGACTTAGCAGTATCTGGCTCCTAGTCCAGGAATTCAACCACACCCCCGAACAAAGACAGCTGGGCCCCACACTTGACCCCAGGATCCACCTGAAACCTTTTAGCGCTTCTGGAAGCTAATCAAGCCCTGAGTCCTCTCACTGCGTCTTTACCAAGCACTTTGTGTATGGAAAAGAAATCGCCATATATGGAACGATTGAGTACTAGCTGATGAAAACTGGATTCTTGATTTGGGGCTGTCTTCTCTATGGGGTCGCACAGAGTCGGACACGACTGAAGCGACTTAGCAGCAGCAGCAGTCCATTTCTCAGACCACCGAGAGCAGGAAGGATGAAGCCAGGAAATAGGTACTGTGGAAGGTTCGCGGACCGCTTCCAGCACCTCGCTTCTGTTCTGTGCTCTCCAGACGCGGAAGCCACAGCGCCACCTGGTGGCAGCCGCAAGTGAAAAGGGGTGAACCCAGGGGAGAGTAGGGTCCCCCGGCCTCCTTCTCCCCACGCAATGACCAAAGCTGGTTGCTTACAGAACACTTACTCTGTGCCAGGCGCTGTTCCAGCCCAGTCGTGTTCAATTCTTTGCGACCCCCACGGACTCCTGCCAGGCTCCTCTGTCCATGGGACTATCTAGGCAAGAATACTGGAGTGGGTTATCATTCCCTTCTCCAGGGCATCTTTCTGACCCTGGGGATAAAACTGGGCCTCCTGCATTGCAGAAGGATTCTTTATCATCTGAGCCACCAGGGAAGCCCCACAACGAAGATCAAAGAACAGCCAAAATAATAATAATAAATTCACAATAAAAAAATAATAACAGCAAAAATGCCTGCCCTGGCTGCTTCATGAGACTGTTATGTGCTTGCAGTCAGATATGAAACTTAGAAATGCTTAGGAAAACAATAGCATGCTGCCCAATCTTATTTATAACAATGGGGATGAGGACTAAATGAGTTAATATAAAGGGCTCGGAACTGTGCCCTGCAGATATTAAGTCCTCCACAAATATTTGTTATCATCGTTATCATCACAGCACGAGTATTATTCACGATACTCTTTGCAGTTTGCTTAGCTCTTCTCTCCCTGCCCTCCATTCTCCCACCCACATCCTCTGTTTGATGATAATGATAATGATGGCTCAGAATTGGCTACTCAGACTACTGTCCACAGTCAACAGCACTGATTCCAGCTGGGAGACTCTTAGAAAGAAACACAGAGTCTCAGGCCCTGGCCCAGATCTGCTGAGTCAGAATCTGCATTTAACAAGACCCTCCAGTTCAGTTCAGTTCAGTTCAGTCGCTCAGTCGTGTCCGACTCTTTGCAACCCCATGAATCGCAGCATGCCAGGCCTCCCTGTCCATCACCAACTCCCGGAGTTCACCCAGACTCACGTCCATCGAGTCAGTGATGCCATCCAGCCATCTCATCCTCTGTCGTCCCCTTCTCCTCCTGCCCCCAATCCCTCCCAGCATCAGAGTCTTTTCCAATGAGTCAACTCTTTGCATGAGGTAGCCAAAGTACTGGAGTTTCAGCTTTAGCATCATTCCTTCCAAAAAAATCCCTCTATAGAGGTTCAAAAGTATAGTCAAGTGTGAGAGGAACTAGCCTGGAAATTTCTTCCTGGGGACACTCCCCAGGCTCCCCCCAGACTCTTATACAGCCCCTTTCTGGGCACTCTTACTGCTTGTCACCATTTGCTTCATGCTGGATTTTCCTGCTGACTGCAGAGTGTCATTCTGGAAAGAGCTGACTGTTGACTGATGCATCCCCAAAGCCCCTCACTGAGCTGAGCATGGTGGTATCCTAAATACTGGTGGAGGGAGAGAGGGGAGGAAGGCAGGGAGAGGTGAAGGGGTGAGGAAAGGAGATGGGGTGAGTGGAGGGGAGAAGGGAGGAGGGAGGAGGGGAGAGAAGGGAGGAGGGCTGGGATGGAGAGGAGAGGGGAGGAGGGAAGGGTGGAGAGAAGGGAGGAGGGAGGGTGTGGAGAGGAGAAGGGAGGAGGGGATGGATAGGAGGGAGGCAGAGAGAGGGTGCTGTAGTAAAGAAGGACGAAGAGATGTGGGGCTGAGAAAAAGAGATGGAGTGGTAGAGGGAAGAAGGGAGGGAGGAGCCAGCGAGACGAAAGGAGGGAGCAATGAAGGAGAGAAGGGAAAACACAGAGGGAGAGGAGGAGGGGGAGTGAGCCTCTTTGCAATTAACTCTGGGTCTAAGAACCTCCAGAGTGGATCAGGGCCACCCCAGAGAGGACATCTGTGAACATGTAGAACCAAATATTCAAACTTCCATGTCTGCTATTGTTTCATCTGAAACAAAGCATTGCACTTTCTTAATCCTGCATGTATGGTGGACCAAATCCACATGTCTGAGCTCAACCCCCGCTCACTCATTCTTATCTGGTGCTTTCATTCAACAGATATTTCCTGAGCACCTGTGAGTGCCAGCCTCAGTCTCAGGTACTGAGGACCCAGCCTCAGTCTCAGGTACTGAGGACCCAGACAACCATCCCTTCCGTGGACATTCTATTGCGCAAGACAAACTAGAAACAAGATAAATAACCGTGTTGTGGCGATACACTTCATTTTCCTTCGTGCTCTTGTGCTCAAAGAGCCATGTCTGACTCTTTGTGACCCTATGGACTGTAGCCTGCCAGGCTCCTCTGTCCATGGGATTTTTCAGGCAAGAGTACTAGAGTGCGTTGCTGTGCCTTCCTCCAGGGGACCTTCCTGACCCAGTGATAGAACCCACGTCTCTTACGTCTCCTGCATTGACAAGCAGGTTCTTTACCACTAGCGCCCCCTGGGAAGCCCATAGAATTATATCATCCAGCAATTCCCATTCTGTGTACAACAGACCCAGAGGAGCTGAAAGTAGAGTCTCAAAGATACAAATATAGGGGACTTCCCTGGTGGCCCAGTGGTTAAGAATCCACCTTAGAGTGCAGGGGACTCGGATTTGATTCCTGGTCAAGAAACTGGCATTCTACATGCCTCAGGGCAGCTGGGCCTGTGTGCTGCAGTTAGGGAAGCCCATATGCCACAACACATGCCTCAACTAAGCCAGATGCAGTCAAATAAATAAACGTTTGAAAAAAAAGTCTATAGCATTACCATGAGTGTGTGCTCAGTCACTCAGTTGTGTCTGACTCTTCTGAGACCCCATGGACTGTAACCCACCAGGTTCCTCTGTTCATCGGAACTTTCCAGGCAAGAATACTGGAGTCAGGTGCCATTTTCTTTTCCAGGGAATCTTCCCACCTCAGGGATCAAACCTGCCTCTCCTGTAGCTCCTGCACTGGCCGGCATTCTTTACCACTGAGCCACCTAGGAAGCCCATATGATTCAGAATTACCATATGATCCAGCAATTCCCATTCTGTGTACCAGACCCAGTGGAGCTGAAAGCAGGGTCTCAAAGATAGATATAGATATATACGTATTTTCACAGCAGCATTGTTCATAATCACCAAAAGGCAGAAAGAACCCAAGTGTCCATCAGTGGACGAATGGATAAACAAAATGCAGTTCATTCACACAGTGGAATAGTATTCAGCCTCAAAAAAGAACTAAGTTCTGACACGTGTGACATGGATGAACCTTGAGGACATTATGCTAAAAGGCAAATGCTGTATGATTCCACATATGAGGTCCCCAGAACAGCCACATTCATAGAGACAGAAAGTAGAATGGTGGTTGCCGAAAGAAGGGGGAGAGGGATGGGAGCTAGTACTTAATGGGGACAGAGTTTCAGTTTTGCAAAATGAAAAGAGTTCTAGAGATGAACGGCGGTGGTGGCTGCATAAAAATATGAATGTACTGAACGTCACCATTTCAGAGTGGTGAAAATGGCAAATTTTATGTCTATTTCACTACAATTTGTAAAAAGAGATATGACTACCAAATGTAAGAGACAGACTTTCTCAATTCAAAGAAACTGACAAGCAGGAAAATCCGAATGTGGACTGTAAATTAGATGACATTTAAAAATCATTGTTAATTTTGTCAGTGTGATAGCAGTAAGAAAATACGTGTGTGCTTTTAAGAGATGTAGACGGAAGATTGTAAAATCATATGAGGTCTGGAATTTGCTTTAAAGTAGCTCAAAAATAAAGAGAAAAATGGACTTATAAGTCTAAATGCTGATAATTATATTTGGGTAATGGGTATGTGGGTTTCTCTCTACTCTTAGTGTATTTGAATATTTTCAGAATAAGCTCGTGCATGTGTGCTCAGTCGTGCCCGACTCTTTTCCACCCCGTGGACTGCAGCATTCCAGGCTCCTTTGTCCATGGGATTCTCTAGACAAGAACACTGGAGTGGCATGCCATTTCCTCCTCTCAGAGATTGAGCTCCATGTTCTGTGTCTCCCGCATTGTTAGGCAGATTCTTTACCACTGTGACACCTGGGAAGCCCTTAAAAGCTCTTACAAAACACAGGATAACTTTCAAAAATTAAAGCCACTTAAAAATGTTTATCTCTTTTAACATTTTGATTTTTGTAGATTTTATAGTGCATATAATAATTTTAGTGGAATATTTATATAAACACATAAATAAAAATATGTTAATGGAAAGATGTTCAAAATCAGTAATTGTTAGTGAAATACAAATCAAAACTACAATGAAGTATCACCCCACACTGGTCAGAAATGACCATTATTAAAAAGTCTACAAATAAGAAGTGCCGTAGAGGGTGTGGAGAAAGGGGAACCCTCCCACACTGTTGATGGGAATGTGAGGAAGAGCCACTATGGAGAACCATACGGAGGTTCCTCAGTGAACCAGAAACAGAGTTGCCATGTGCTCCAGCAGTGCCACTCCTGGGCGTTTATCTGGGCAAAACCAATTTGAAAATATACACGCACCCCACGGTTCACAGCAGCACTATCCACCACAGCCGGAAAGCGGGACCACCCTCAAACGTCCATCAACAGGGGACTAGATAAAGAAGACATGGTGCACAAATACAGCGGAAGGGCACTCAGCTAGAAAAAGAAAAAGACACTGCCATTTGCAGCAACACTGGTAAACCCAGAGATTGTCATACTGAGTGAAGTAAGTCAAACAAAGACAAATCTAAGATATTGCTTATATGTGGAATCTAAGAAAGGGTACAGATGAACTTATCTACAAAGCAAACAGAGTTACAGATGTAGAGAACAAACTCATGGTTACCAGGGGTAAGGGGGCAAATGATAAATTGGGAGATAGGGATTGACATATATACAATACTATATACATATATATATTAAATAGATAACTAATAAATATCCACTGTATAGCATAAGGAACTCTACTCAACACGCTGTAATGGCCTATACAGGAAAAGAATCTAAAAAAGAGTGGATATATGTATATGCATAACTGATTCACTTTGCCTTACAGCAGAAACTAACACAACACTGCAACTCAACTATACTCCAAGAAAGCTGTGGTACATATACACAATGGAGTATTACTCAGCCATTAAAAAGAATACATTTGAATCAATTCTAATGAGGTGGATGAAACTGGAGCCTATTATACAGAGTGAAGTAAGCCAGAAAGAAAAACACCAATACAGTATACTAACGCATATATATGGAATTTAGAAAGATGGTAACAATAACCCTGTGTACGAGACAGCAAAAGAGACACTGATGTATAGATCAGTCTTATGGACTCTGTGGGAGAGGGAGAGGGTGGGAAGATTTGGGAGAATGGCATTGAAACATGTATAATACCATGTATGAAACTAGTCGCCAGTCCAGGTTCGATGCACGATACTGGATGCTTGGGGCTGGTGCACTGGGATGACCCAGAGGGATGGTATGGGGAGGGAGGAGGGAGGAGGGTTCAGGATGGGGAACACAGGTATACCTGTGGCAGATTCATTTCGATATTTGGCAAAACTAATACAATATTGTAAAGTTTAAAAATAAAATAAAATTAAAAAAAAATTTTTTTTAATAAAAAAATCCTATAGTTTAAAAAGAAAAGATATATGCACCCCTATGTTTATATCAGCACTATTTACGATGGCCAGGACATGGAGACAACCTACACGTCCATTGACCACTGAATGAATAAACATGTACACATATACAATGGAATATTACTCAGTCGTGAAAAGTGAAATAATGCCAGCACTTGCAGCCACATGAATAGACCTAGAGATGATCACACTAAGTGAATCAACTCAGAAAGAGAAAGACAAATACAATATGATATCACTTACACGTGGGATCTAAAAAAAGACACAAATGAACTTACAAAACAGAAACACACTCAAAGACATAAAGAACAGACCTATGGTTGCCGAGCTGGAGGGGAGGTGAAGAGGGAAGGACTGGGAGTTTGGGATTAGCAGAAGCAAGCTACTGTACACAGAACAGATAAACGACATGGTTCTACTACATAGCACAGGGAACTATGTTCAATATCCTATAATAAACCATAATGGAAAAGAAAAATAGGCAATAAACAACAAAAATAAAGCTGAAAAAATATGTACACGTGCTGAAAATGTGTTGGCTTTGCTGGCAGAGGTAGGCGTTCAGAAGTTTGGAGATTATGGCTAGAAAGATTCTCCAGGACTATTTTATGGTCCCAGAAAGAGACTGGGGGAAAGCGATGGCAAGCTAAGGCAGAAGTTAACCATCCAGTGAGGCTGTGGTAGACGAGACACCTAATCCCATGGTTCTTCTGTCTTTCTCCCTGATGTGATTGACTTTCTTTGTTTTCTGAGTTAGCGGAAAGCAAATCTTTGCCACTTACTATTTGGCAAGTAAAAACTCTTTGGCCAAATGATAAAGAGCTTGAGTTTCAGAGTCTGACAGGCCGGAGTTCGAATCTCAGTTCTGCCACTTTCTAGCAAGTTACTTTGCCTATCCCACCCTCTCTGGTTTCATCTGTAATGTACAGATAATGCAGAATCTACAGCGGACAGAGGTATGACAAGAAGTATCAAGCAGGGCTTCCCTGGTAGCTCAGTGGCAAAGAATCTGCCTGCCAATGCAGGAGACACGGGTTCAATCCTTGATCCAGGGAGATCCCACGGCCGCAGAGCAACTAAGCCTACGCGCCACCACTATTGAGCCTGTGCTCTGGCGCCTGGGCACCACAATGACTCAAGCCCATGCACCCTAGAGCCTGTGCTCTGCAACAAGAAAGCCACAGGAATGAGAAGCCCAAGCACCACGACTCAAGAGTAGCCCTCGCTCACCACAACTAGAGAAAAGCCCACGCAGCAACGAAGACCCAGCACAGCCATAAATAAACATTTTTTTAAAAAGTGTCTGGCATACAGTAGGTGGCCAATAAACATTAGCTGTCATTATTGTTAGAAATTATAGTTATCATTTCCCTTGAGCAACGGGTTTTTTAATTCTTTAATTCACTGACACTTTTCCTTATCCCCAAAATCTCTTTTCTGCAGGTCATCTGATATAACTCATTCTAACCCCTTAAAGAAGCTTTGCTGTTTCTTTGAGAGTTAATCAAATTTCTTTTTCAATAAAAAATAAAACAAGAGGAGAATGGAAATAAATGGGAAAAGAGAGGAGAGAGCAGGTGAATCCTAGAGAGGGGATAATGAAAGTGAAAAAGTGAAAGTTGCTCAGTCATGTCTGACTCTTTGCAAACCCATGGACTATACAGTCCATGAAATTCTCTGGGCCAGAATATTGGAGTGGGTAGCTGTTCCCTTCTCCAGGGCATCTTCCCAACCCAGGGATCGAACCCAGGTCTCTGGCATTGCAATCAAATTCTTCATCATCTGAGCCACCAGGGAAGCCCAGAGAGGGGATAATAGAGGAGCGGTATTTAGCGTTGCAGCTGCATTTATTAGATGCACCATTTCCTTGCTGGATCAGACAGTAAAGAATCTGCTTGCAATGCAGGAGACGTGGGTTCAATCCCTGGGTCAGGAAGATCCCCTGGAGAAAGGAATGGCTACCCACTCCAGTATTCTTGCCTGGAGAATTCCTTGGGCAGAGGAACCTGGTGGGCTACAGTGCATGGGATTGCAAAGAGTCAGAAACAACTGAGCAACAAACACTTTAGGGCTTCCCTGGTGGCTCAGTAGGTAAAGAATCCACCTGCAATGCAGATGTGGGTTCAGTGCCTGAGTCAGGAAGATTCCCTGGAGAAGGAAATGGCAACCCACTCCAGTATGTTTGCCTGGGAAATCCCATGGACAGAAGAGCCTGGTGGGCTATACAGTCCATGGGGTCGCAAGAGTCAGACAGGACTTAGCGACTAAAACACCGGTTATTTATGAAATATGAAATGATAGGTGGGTGGATGGATGGATGAATATATTGAGGAATAGAAGGATGGGTAGAGAGATGGAAGACTAGACAGAGATATAGATCAGTGGGTATATGAATGGCATACGGATGGATGGGTGAACAAATGGAAGATGGATGGGTGGGTGGGAGGTTGGATGAATAGAAACAGGGAAGGCCAATGGATGAATGAATGGATGGGAGGAAAGACAGGGAGATGATGAATTGATAGACGCATAAAAAAGATGGGTGAGTAAATGGATGGATGGATGGATAGAAATATGTGTAGGTAAAGGGAGGGAGGGGTGGGGAGATGGATGAATGAATAGATGGATAGGAAGATTGCTGAGTGGATGGATGGATGGGTGGATGGATGAACAGATGATGGACGGTCCAGTAGGAAGGTGGGTGGGCGGGTGGCTAGATGTATGGATGGAGAGGAGCGAATGTCAAAAGGAAGACAGCATGGGCAAAAAAAAATAGTTTGGTTACACCATTTCCTATTATATGTGATGCCCAAACATGCCACCAGATGTCAGTCTAACCTCAGGAAACCATGTCAGAGTCTACATTGGAGTTTTCACTTTACCTGAAGCCCTCTGATTCAAAACAAACACTGGCTCATTTTAATAATAATCAAACCAGTCAATCCTAAAGAAAATCAACCCTGAATACTCAATGGAAGGACTGATGCTTCAGCTAAAGCTCCATAACTTTGGCCACATGATGAGAAGATCCGACTCACTGGAAAAGACCCTGATGTTGGGAAAGACTGAAGGCAGGAGGAGAAGGAGACGACAGAGAATGAGATGGTTGGATGGCATCACTGATTCAATGGATGGGAGTTTGAGCAAGCTCCGGGAGATAGTGAAGGACAGGGAAGCCTGGTGTGCTGCAGTGCACGGGGTCGAAAAGAGTCGGACACAACTGAGCGACTGAACATTTTGATAATACAGTTTTCATTGCATTCTGTAATTATACTTCCCTCATCACTACAGCCAGAACCCAACTGGCATTATAACCCAGTTCCCTCTTCAAGCAGACAGAAAATGGGGATGAGGGGCATGAGGTGGGGGAGGCCGGAGCCTAAGCCTAGTGATGAAGTTGCTAGTTTCCAAGAGGTCAGACCTGGCAGATGTGAGGTGGGTGGGAGACGGGATTTCTGGGGCTACAAGAGTGATTAGCAACCCTGACAGCCTCAGCTCCAATAGCCTTGAATTCGTATTCACATCCCACTTGCCTGCTGTCTGCCCAAGAATCCCCCCAGCTCTAAGCCTTGGCCAAAGCAGCTCTTGAGAAAAAGAGAAAGAAAAAAAGCACCGGCTCTCCCTCCATATGGGGGACTGAACCTTCTCCACACAAACCGCTTTTAATCTTCAAACAGCCTGGAAAGATTTCACTGTGGAGAGCGAGCCCCCGGAGCCATTTCTAACCCCACTCGTCCATCCAACGATGGCTCCCAGGAGAAGACCCACTTTCAGGGTCACTGGCCAAGAGAAAGGGAACCCGGGATCAGAATCACCACATCCTCCCAAACCCCCACCCCCACTCCCACACCACTTTTCAGGTTTAGACTGAAGCCTTGAGGTAACAGTGTGATTTCCTCTTTCCACCCCTCACCTGCCCACCCCATCCCCCCACCCCACCCCCACCCCCACCCCCGAGAAAGGAGCATTTCTCAGCCTGGTTCGGGAATGTCCATCCCATGGGAAATATTTGCCGACCCCTCTGAGTGGACACTCACAGAGCAGGATCCTGAGCACGCCCTGCCACACCCACAATTAACCCCTTTGCTGCTGCACCGTGTGTGCCCCGGGGGTTCACCGAAGGGACTCAAGGCAAAGGCTATGCGATCAACTGGTAGGAAAGGAATTGGAGACTTCAGCAACCAGCCATACGAATGGCCCCCCCTCCCCCGCCCCAGAAGCTTGTCAGAAATAGGCGTTTCCTGACCCCAAGAGACCCCGGTTTACTGCTGCTCCCCATCCCGGGATGCTGGGGGTCGGTCGCCCACCCCGTGCATACTCACTCCCATTCTTTCCTTCTGGCCTGCGGGGTGCTGTGGATTTTGTGCGCCTGGTGGGCCAAGATGACATCGCGGTGGTCGACCACGCCGCCCCGTCGCTTCAGAGGGGGCCCCTCGCAGCTGCCGCCGCTCATCAGGTGGGACCGCGCGTCCGGCGGGACGCGGGCTCTGCCCGCGGGGGCGCCGTCCGGACCTGAGGGGCCCAAGCCGCGGTCGTACAGGGCATCATAGTAACTGCGGGGCGAGAACATGGGGTCCAGGACCCGGGAGGACTTCGACATCCATGGGCCTCACTCAGAAATCCCAGGGTCTTCTGCCTCCAGCCCGGGAGGAAACTAGAGGAGGAGACAGGAGAGAGCAAGAAAGAGGAAAGGTGAGGGAGATGCAGAGAGAAGGGCGCTCAGGGGACCAGGACCGCACAGGCGACCAGCCTCCTTCACAGGAAGTCAAAAAACACCCCAGGACCGGCCCAACGGGAATTAGTATTTCCTTGGCAACTCAGGCCTGGGAAGCCAGTTCTTAGGAGCTGCCCGGCAACCAAGGCAGCACCGTGGCGCAAAAGACCGCGGAGGCTGTGTCGCAGGACACTCGCTCCACTTCCCAGGTGCCGGCCACCGAGGGCGGTTCTGGTGATTTCTCAGCATCTCAGCGTTCTCTGCAAAATGGGCCGCCAGGAGCCTACTTGTTCACTCTCCTCTGGTCCCTGGATCCTCTGAGCTCCAGAGAGTCACTTAGAAAACTAAAAGGGGGAGTTTATGGGTTGGCTTTAAAACCCACACAGGATATGGCCATCTGTGAGTGAGCCCTGCCCTTTGCCACCTTGGCTGGTTTTTTAAAAAGAGAAAATGGGGACTTCCCTGGGGTGGACACTTCCACTGCAGGGGATGTGGGTTCGATCCCTGGTCTGGGGACTCAGATCCCACATGCTGTGAGGCATAGCCAAAAAAATAAATTTAAAAACTTTTAATAAAAGAGAAAAGGGACAGAGTTCTTGTCCTTTATGAATGCATCAGGTGGTTAAACCCCAGAGGGTCTGAGAGCCGGGAAAAAGCTTTGTCTCCATGTCATTCACTTATTCACTCAACAAACGCCGAGTGAGCAGCCGCTGCATGCAGGTCTTGCGCTGGCTGCCGGGGACACAGTGTGGATGAGACAAACAAATGTCACCCTTATGCTGGAATGGAGGTTCTAGAGGGGGAGGCAGCCTGTGGAGAAAATAAATACCTCATGTGGAGCCTGGGAGTTGAAAAGTGCTGTGGAGGGACTTCCCTGGTGGCCCAGCGGATATGAATCTGCCCTTGAATGTGGGGGGACACCTGTTCGATCCCTGGTCTGGGAAGACTCCACATGCAGCGGAGCCACTAAGCCCATGTGCCACAACTACTGAACCTGTGCTCTAGAGCCCGGGAGCCGCAAATACCGAGCCCAGTGTCTGCAGCTATGGAGACCCACACACCCAGAGCTCAAGCTCCAAAGCAAGAGAAGCCTCAAACAGCGTGAAGCCCAAGCGCCACAACTAAAGAGTAGCCCCCTGCTTGCCGCAACCAGAGAAAAGCCCAAGCAGCAACGGAGACCCAGCACAGCCATATGAATAAATAAAAATTGTTCAAAGTGCCATGGAGGGCAATTCAGCAGGAGAGGTATATTCATTTGCTGGAGTTGCCGTAACAAAGTACCACATGCAGGGTGCCTTAAACAACAGCAATCTATTTCCTCCCAGTTCTGAAGGCTACAGTTGGAGATCAAGGGGTCAGCAAGGCTGGTTTCTTCGGAGGCCTCTCTCCTTGGCTCGTAGACTGCCGTCTTCTCCCTGTGTCTTCTCATGGTCTCCCCTCGGGGTATGTGTGTGTCTTAATGTCCTTCTAATTTTACTTTGTATGCATGCCTGCTAAACTGCTTCAGTCGTGCCCGACTTCTTGCAACCCTATGGACTGTAGCCCACCAGGCTGCTCTGTCCATGGGATCCCCCAAGCAATACTGGAGTGGGTTGTCATGCGCTCCTCCAGGGAATCTTCCCAACCCAGGGGTCAAACCCGAGTCTCTTACATTTCCTGTATTGGCAGCCGGGTTCTTTACCACTAGCATCACCTGGGAAGCCCCTAATTGCCTCTTTTTTCTTCTCTCATTTTTTTTCTTTTTTCTTTCCCACTCCAAATGATACGAGAACTTAATTTTAATTTAAAAAAAAATCCTCTTTTTAACCTGGTCCTTTGCCCCACCACTAGAAAGCAGGTTTATTGCTAAAAACAATTCATTTATTTGAGCATATTCTTTTTAGGCAATTTTTACTTTTTCCACCGTCGTAGCACCACTCGGTATTTCTGTCAGTCTTCTCTTCAAACACTTTTTTTTTTCCAGGAGAATCTGCATCACCATCTCTATTTCTGCTTATTTATCCTCTCCCATTAGAAGAGCCAGTGTATCTCCCACTTTCAACCTTCTTCTCGTCTTCCATAATTTTTCCCCTATTCAGCCTGAGTCCACCTTTGGAGCGTTCACTTATTTCTTCCACTATCTGGGTCTGGCTTCAGGATAACATCCTATGGAAAAGACTACACCACTTTCACCTAATAAAGATTGTCTCTGACCACCCTGGGTTTGTCCTCGGGCTTCTCTTCTTGCTCACTCATCTCATTTATGGTCACACTCTTCATCAGAGTCCCCTTCATCTTCTGATTTTTTTCATCATCTTTTTAGTAGATTTCTTAGAGTTTATATGACTTTTGAGTCTTTCGGAAAGTGGGAATATAGATTCTGAAGATATTAAAAGCCTTGGGGGAACTTCCCTGGTGGTCTAGTGGTTAAGACTGTCTTCCAAGGTAGGAGGTGTGGGTTCAATCCCTAGTCAGTGAGTTAAGATCCCACATGTTTCGCAACCAAAAATTAAAATAAAATAGTACAGAAGCAATACTGTAACAAATTCAATAAAGACTTTTAAAAAAACATGGTCCACATCAAAAAAAAATTCTTAAAAAAACTAAAAAAAAAAGTGAACATAAAAGCCCTGGAGATCTCAGTGAGATGATGTTATAAAAGAGTATTTTATGGGAATTCCCTGGTGGTCCAGTGGTTAGGAATCCACACTTCCTGTACTTCCACTGCAGGAGGCCTGGTTTCCATCCCTGGTTGGGGAACCAAGATCCTGCAAGCTTTGACATGTGGCAAAAAAGAAAAAAAAAGTTTTATAATATTATGCATTTAACTTGATGCTAGAAAAATAGAAGTATCAGTTACAGGAAAGCACAGTGTCTGTGTGAAGGTGTCTGCAGTCTCCAATCCAGGCATCTGGCTTTCTTAAAATACTGCTGGGCAATCTGACACTAGTCATACCCGTGGTGCATATGACCTTCCCAGGTCCTCAAAGTCAAGAGAAACTGAACACCAGCATCCTTGGGCTTTTGACCTGGATCTCCAGCCAGCAGGAGCAGCCAGGCAGTCCAGGGGGCAGACAGCCTCAGCCCACCAGGTTCCTACGGCCCTACAGCACCCACCTCCAGGGTCTACAGGGCATCCCAAGCTGATCAGGCCAAGGCAGGACACGAGGGATTCATGTGGAGGCCTAGCAGGAATGCAGCCAGGGGAGAGGAGCCTTAATTATGTCTGTAAAGGCTCTATCTCCAAATATGGTCCCATGCTGGGACTTCCCTGGCAGTCTTACTGGTTAAGACTTTGCCTTCCAACGCAGGGCGGGGCGGGTTCCATCCCTGGTCAGGGAGCTAAGATCCCACATACCGTGGGGCCAAAAAACCAAAACATAAAACAGAAACAATATTGTAACAAATTCAATAAAGACTTTAAAAATGGCCCATGTCAAAAGAAAAAAAAAATCTTTAAGAAAAAATACAGTCACATGCTACTGTGGGTTAGAACTGTACCACATGAATTTGGGGGCAGGAGACACAATTCTGCTCACCACAGGATGACAGGAAGTGGTGGGTGGGCTATTGTATTAAATAAGGGTCGGAGATGGCCTCTCTGAGGAAGTGACATCTGAACCTTGAAGCAGTAGCCATGCTGGGTATGAGAGAAGAGCATTCCAGGCAGAGAACAGCATGTGCAAAGGTCCTGAGGCAGGGCTGTGTGTGATTTGCTCAAGGAACAATGAGGAGGCCTGAGTGGCTGTGAGAGTAGAAGCGTAATAGGGTTGAGGGTGGGGAGGTAATGGAGCAGATCACACAGGACCTTGTGAGCCACGGGAAGAAAATTTTTCTTGTTCCTTCTAGGAGTGAGATGGCCCATGGTGTTCAGATCCACAGCTTACCCAACAACATATTTTCAACCCAAACTGAGTTTTTCCACCTAACAGCCCCCCATCACTAGCCTCCCAGTGTCTGTCCAAGAAAAGGAAATCCACAGGAAGGCCAGCCTGAATGACACAGAATTAGGAGCCTAAATCCCATGCATAAACATTGCAAGAGTCACCTCAACACCCAGAGGTGTAAGAAGATGGTGCAAAGAAACAGGAGTGGGAGTGGAGGCTTATCTCCCTGCTGACTATTTCTTCTTGCTCTGCTTGAAGGCTTCCAAGAAGTAAGAACGTTCCCTCTCCTAAGTAAGCCTCTCCTAAGTAGATCAACTCAATATCAGTTTAATGAACGCTGTTTCCCTCCGGGGAGGTTTCTTTTTTCAAATCTTGTAACTAATGGAGTTTAATAGGCCTATCTTCATGACGCCTTTAAGGTTCAATTTACTCCCATGAAAACTTACTCTTAATCGCCTACAATCGTGAATTTATAAAGCCTTTTGTGTTTTTCTAAATACATTCCCTTCGCATTGAAAAAAAAAAAAAAAAGCCTTTTATTCCTTTTATAAGCACTTATGCCTCAAAGGCATTTTCCTTCCCATTTTATAGAAATAAAACTGAAGACTGGGACTTCCCAGGTGGTCCAGTGGCTAAGACTCCCCGCTCCCAATTGCAAGGGGCCTGGGTTTGATCCCTGGTCAGGGAACTAGATCCCACATGCCAGATCTGAAAAAGAAGAGTTTGCATGCTGCAACTAAAAAAGATCCTGCATGTTTCAACTAAGACCTGGTGCAGCCAAAATAAATATATGTGTGTGTACACACACACACACACACATACACACACTTTTAAAAAACTAAGGATAAAAGGAAGGTTCAAGTGTCTTGCTACCTGTTCCATTTCTACTTCCTGGAGTCGCCCCTCCCATTCCCCAAAATGTGCTTACTGTGTCAATATTAAAGAAAGAATTCACCACAGGGAACTATATTCACTATTTTTGTGATAACCTATAAGAGAAAAGAATCTGGAAAGGAATAGATATAGACACAGATTATAAAACTGAATCACTGGGCTGTATACCTGAAACTGAGGTAGAAATTGCTAGGCAGTCAGTGTGAGACTGAGACCTGTCTTTTTTTCAGTAAACATCTCACTCTACTAACCTAAAGCTATATCCTTTGTTCCAGTTTCCTGACTTTCAGAGGAATGCATCCTTGGTCTGGTAGATCATCAACACTCAGATGCAGGACAGGACAACCATTAACTCCTGGCCCTCTTATCTAAAAGAAAAGCAACAGGTAGACCATCAACTTTTGGCCCATATCTGATCCTCTGTGAAATGGCCAGGGCTCGTAAGATAGGGTCACACGATGGTGACTGAAAGTGTGAGACTTAGAAACTGGGGATCAAAAGAAGCCATAAAGATGCCAAGTTAAACACTGTAACCTTTAAACTGATTGGCTAGAAATGACATACGTTAAGGACAAGAGCCAACCAAAAAAGTACAGATCGATACTAGAAAGGATATAATGCTGTTAAGTGCTGTAAGCATTTTAATTATAAATGCTGTAAGTCCCACATTTGGGGGCACTTCAGTGTCTCTCAGTGTCTATGCTGAGAGCTTTGTTCTTTTCGTCTCTTTAAAATAAATCCTATGTGTTTGCTACTGTGATTGATTGCATGTTTGTTAAGTTCATTCTTCAGCTCTGTGAACATGAATTCAGATTCCTGTTTCAATACTAACACAACATTGAAAATCAATCATACTTTAAAATTTTTGAAAAATGAAAAGAACCTACAACTTGGATGTTCCGTGTAGTATCCCCAATGCAACTAAAACCCCAGAGCCAAGGCGTGATGGAAAAAGCTTCAGGCACCTAGAGAAGGGAGGTTTGTACCTGGGAAGATGGGAGACGGAGTGGGAAAGACAAAACCTAAGGCACAGGCCCAAGTGCCATCTTTTGAGACATCCACCTGCTGGTCCCACAGGCTCAAGACAGAAACCTCCCTTCCCTGCTCCTTCTCTACAGCCCTTTGCTCCCAATATCCCCCATCTCATCACAGGCCTCCCAATTTAACTTGGTGCCCAAATCACATGGTTCTCCCTTTCCCTTCACTCTCTGATTGAAAGCCATCAGCTGGTGCCATCCATTCACCTCCAAAATAGATCCCATATGCAATCACTTTCCTCCATGGCAAAGCCTCCCTCGCTGCTGGCCTGGACTTGGGCAGTTGCCTCTCCTGGGCCAGCTGGCTTTCTCACTCCCCACGTCCAGCCTGCATTCTGCTCTGCAGTCAGTGGGGAAGCTTCTGAAAAGAGCCAGTCACTCTTTTGCTCTTAGAGAAATAAAAGCCACTCCCTACAGGCTGCCCCAACCCCTCCCCTTCCCCCTCTTGCCTCTAAGCTCCAGAGTCACTGGCCTGGCCACTCCTGGTCTCTGCCAAGCTCATTCCATCTTTGCAATTGCTGTTCCCTCTTCCTAGTGGAGCAGCGCTAAACAATTTGCCTGCCAGTGCAGAAGACACAAGAGCTGCAAGAGACACGGGTTCGAACCCTGGGTCTGGAAGACCCCCTGGAGTAGGAAACGGCAACCCACTCTAGTATATCTTGTGTGGAAAATCCCACGGACAGAGGAGACTGGTGGGCTAGAGTCCATGGGGTCACAAAGAGTCGGACATGACTGAGCAAGCATGCAGACAGGCCACTTCCTAGAATGCTCTTCCCCTCGTCTGTGACGGGTCGGCTCCCTCTCATTATTCAGGCTGCGGTCGGATGTAGGCACTCCTCATCACATCCTCCAATGAGGTCTTCCTCGTGGCCTTTTGGTGTCCCCTGTAGGATGTCAGTGTTATGCATACAAGGATCTTGATCTATGTTGCTTGCCACTGGGTCCCTGACAACTTGGGCTTCCCAGGTGGCTCGATGGTAAAGGATGTATGTGCCAACTTGGGTGATGCTGGTTCCATTCCTAGGTCGGGAAGATCTGTAGCCCACCAGTCCATAAGGTTGCAAAGAGTCAGACACAACTGAGTGACTGAGCCTGCGTGCATTCTGAATGGATGAATGATCTTAAGGATGAGTCTACCCAAGAAAACATCACCAAACACATAGAACACTGCTCCCTGGGGTCTAGGGCAGGGAAGGGATAAATTGTGATGGGAAAGATTTATTCCAGAGCCAGGCCCGTCAGACTCCAGCACACAATCAACTAGCTGTGTGTTCCCCAACATTATTTAATCCTCTGAGTCTCTTTCTCCTGCACAAGGTGGGGATAAGGATAAGTAGTACAGGGAGCCATAGTGAAGGGTCAGTGGGCGCCTGTCAGAGCTCTGATCACAGCGCCAGGCCATGGAAAGCACTTGGTCAACACTGGCTCTCAGGTTGACATTGTGGCAGGTGGGTGGAGCCTGGAAGCTGGATGGGTTGGGGCAGGGTAGGGGGCGATGGGGACGGCTGCTCAAGCAACACCACGGAGCTCACTCTGCAGAGCCATCACGCGCGCTTCCAACAACAGAGCCCCAGCTGCCCCGTGTGTACACACAAGAAGCAAACACATCCCCAGCCAACGGGCGCTTCCAGCCGGGGGTCCATTCCTGGCGCCTGCGGGGCCTTGTGACCAGGTGTGCTGCTCCCTCTCTGTTTGCTCAACCACAGCACA
This sequence comes from Bos indicus, assembly GCF_029378745.1. Taxonomy (NCBI): domain Eukaryota; kingdom Metazoa; phylum Chordata; class Mammalia; order Artiodactyla; family Bovidae; genus Bos; species Bos indicus. The sequence goes on along the minus strand of NC_091766.1, from coordinate 11,782,897 downwards.
GAGGAAATGGCAAAGCACGTGGGGTTTGCATCCCTTAGAAAGCGGCCAGGTTTCACGAACAGACGGTGCAAAGAGATGACAATGGAGGTAAAGCAAATAGAAGAAAAGAAGCGGCATTAAGCCTGAGACCACAAAAAAATCTTACTGTTAATGTAATCAGAACAGGACTTCCTCAAAGCACCAGGTATTGTGTGTATCTATTTCTCTGAATCCAAATTGGAACTGCAGCCGAGATGGGGGTTGACCCCCACTGCCAAGCCTGGACCAGCCTGAGTTGCCATAGCAACCAGATGGCACCTGGAGATGCTCCTGATGAATATAGCTGGTTGAGGAGCTATGGGAGGGGGAGCAGGGAGGCAGGGACTGCAAGGCAGTCTGCGTGGCTTCTGTGCACCACCCCCACTTGGACAGGGACAGTTACATGGCTGTGCTGGGCACCAGGATTCACCATCCATGGGTTAAACAAGTACCAATAACTCCTGAAGCAGCCTTCTCTCTCCTAAAAATCAGTAAAAGATATGGCCCCTAAAATTAGAGGACTTAAGGCTGCCAAAGGGGAAACGTAGAGGGGAGGGGAGGGATAAATTAGGAGTTTGAGAGTAACATACAACACCAGATAAGCAACAGGAACCTACTGTATAGAACAGGGATCTATACTCAGTATTTTGTAATAACCTATACAGGAAAAGAATCTGAAAAGGTATTTGGCCACCATACAAAGAGCCGATTCACTGAAAATAGAGCCTGAAGCTGGGAAAGATTGAGGGCAGGAGGAGAAGGGGGGCGACAGAGGACAGATGGTTGGATAGCATCACTGACTCAATAGACGTGAGTTTGAACAAACTCCGGGACATGGTGAAGGACAGAGAAGCCCAGAGTACCACAGGGTCTAAAGAGTCAGACATAGCTTAGTGACTGAAGGACATGTTCCTGAATCACTGTGAAACTGTATCACTTTTCCGCATACCTGAAACTAACATAACATTGTAAATCAATTATACTTCAATTACAAAATTGAAAATAAAATTAAAAGTAGAGAAAAAACATTCTCTAAAGCTTCACGGGCTCCTTAGACCCATTAGAGAAGATGGAAACTCAAAATGCTCACAAGGTCCTTCATTCAGGAAATAAAAATAAGACCAGCCTGGGGGCTGGAATGTAACCTACAAGACTTCAATTTATTCACTGGTGTGGGAGGATGTCTTTTTCTCCCATCTGGGAGGAAAATTTTTAAACTAAAAATGGCCAGTAGTTTCGCTCCTAAGTGCATCTAGCCACTGAAAGTCAGGTTCACAAAGCTCTATTTTTAGTAGGTTAAAACTAGAAGCAACCCAAAGGTCTATTAACAAGAAAATAGGAAGATTGTGGTGTATCCGTATAGTGGAACACTACACATCAATGAAAAAGAAAGCATTACAGGCACCAGCGTGGATGAATCTCACAGAACAACACAGAGGAGGACCCACTGTGTGATTCTACTGATAGGAAGTTCAAAATCTATTCACTGTTTATCTGAAATTCAAATTTAACTACGTGTTCTCTATATTTTTTAATTTGTTTAAACTGACAGCCCACTGAGGGTTAGAAATTCCTTAACTCTTTACGTGGTTCCTGGTAGGAACATAGTATATCAGATCAGATCAGATCAGTCGCTCAGTCATGTCCGACTCTTTGCGACCCCATGAATCGCAGCACGCCAGGCCTCCCTGTCCATCACCAACTCACAGAGTTCACTCAGACTCACGTCCATCGAGTCGATGATGCCATCCAGCCATCTCATCCTCTGTCGTCCCCTTCTCCTCCTGCCCCCAATCCCTCCCAGCATCAGAGTCTTTTCCAATGAGTCAACTCTTCACATGAGGTGGCCAAAGTACTGGAGTTTCAGCTTTAGCATCATTCCTTCCAAAGAAATCCCAGGGCTGATCTCCTTCAGAATGGACTGGTTTGATCTCCTTGCAGTCCAAGGGACTCTCAAGAGTCTTCTCCAACACCACAGTTCAAAAGCATCAATTCTTCGGCACTCAGCCTTCTTCACAGTCCAACTCTCACATCCATACATGACCACAGGAAAAACCATAGCCTTGACTAGACGAACCTTTGTTGGCAAAGTAATGTCTCTGCTTTTGAATATGCTATCCAGGTTGGTCATAACTTTCTTTCCAAGGAGTAAGCGTCTTTTAATTTCATGGCTGCAGTCACCATCTGTAGTGATTTTGGAGCCCAGAAAAATAAAGTCTGACACTCTGTGTAAAAATTCATTTGTGCATTTTTCGGCATGTTTGTTGAAATTAAAAGACGCTTGCTCCTTGGAAGAAAAGCTATGACAAACCTAGACGGTGTATTAAAAAGCAGAGGTATCCGTGTAGTTAGAGCTATGGTTTTTCCAGTAGTCGTGTACGGATGTGAGAGTTGGACCATAAAGAAGACTGCTGCTAAGTCACGTCAGTGTGTCCGACTCTGTGCGACCCCATAGACGGCAGCCCACCAGGCTGCCCCGTCCCTGGGATTCTCCAGGCAAGAACACTGGAGTGGGTTGATGCGAAGAGCCAACTCATTGGAAAAGACCCTGATGCTGGGAAAGATTGAGGGCAGGAGGAAAAGGGGCAAAAGAGAATAAGATGATTTGATGGCATCACTGAATCAATGGACATGAGTTTAAGCAAACTCCGGGAGATAGTGAAGGACAGGGAAGCCTGGTGTGCAGCAGTCCATAGGGGTCACAAAGAGTCAGACAGGAAGTGACTGAACAACAATACCAACAAATATTTTTAAAGGCAAAATAATCATATTAAATTCACTAAGAGCAAGTAGATATGCCCTTCCTCCCTACAATTAAGCTTTGATTTGGGCAGAAAAAGGGATATTAGCCAAATCTCCCCACCCAAACACAAGCCCCAGAGGAAGTGGGAAATCTACTCCCTTGTGTTATAGATAAGACTGAGGTTCAGAGGTGCAACCATTCACCAAAGGTCCCACGGCATGGAACAAACAGGCCAGGGATACAAATCTAGGTTTCTCGGGGTTCCTAACACCTCTCTCTGAGGTCCAACCCAGAGTCTGACACTAAGCCTTTTTCTTACCAAGAACACTTCTCCCGAAACATAATCTGTAGTAGGCAAGAGTGTGTCCCCCATGATCTTGGCACCTGAGTATGTTATATTACATGGTGCAAGAAACTGGTCCTAGGTTACACACTTTAAAATAGGGAGGATATCCTGGGTTATTCCCGTGGGCCCAAGCTCATCACACAGGTCTTTAAAAGAAGAGGCAGGACGTCCCTGGTGGCCTAGGGGTTAAGAATCCACCTGCCAATGCAGGGGACACAGGTTTGTTCCCTGGTCCAGGAAGATTCAGCATACCGAGGGGGAACTGAGCCTGTGAGCCATAACTACTGAGGCTGCACTCTAGAGCCCACGCTCCCCAACAGGAGAAACCGCCACAGTGAGAAGCCCAAGCATTGCAACCAGAGAGTAGCCCCCCACTCACCACAACTCAAACAAAAGCAGTAATGAAGATCCAGCTGAAAATAAATTAAATTTTTTTAAAAAGTAAAAGAGGTCAGAGTTTCAGAAGTAGCAGAGAAGCTCCCTCGCTGCGATGTATTGAAAGTCAGCCCTCAACACCAGGCTGAAAATAAACCAAAAAAAAAAATAAAATAAAAGAGAGAGAGACAGAGAAAAGGGAAAAAAAAGAAAAGAAAAAAAGTAAGAGGGAGGCAGAAGAATAGGTCAGCAATGCAACAGAAGATGAGGCAGGAGAGATTTGAAGCATGGGAGAGAGAGGGACTTGACCCTGGGTCATTACTTCTGAGATGAAGGAGCCACAGGCCAAGGAATGCTGGTACCCTCAAGAAGCTAAGAACAACGTCCAGCTGCCAGCCAGCAAGGAAACAGAACCCCAGGTCAGTTGCAAGAGCTTGAAGCCAACTTCTGCCAACAGCCTGAATGAACAAGGAAATAGACTCTCCCTAGTGTCCAGAAAAGCACGCAGCCCACCAACACCTTGACTGCAACCCAGTCAAGCCTATCAGACCTCCAACCCATGGAAACGGCATGCTGTTGGTAAGCCACTCAATTTGTGGTAATTAGATATGGCAGCATAGAAAAAATACTACACAATCCCATATGTGTACAAAAAGAACTGTACAAGCATTTGTTAAAAAAAAAAAAAAGTGAGATTTTAAAAAAAAGGAAATTCCCTGCCAGTCCACTGGTTAGGACTCCATGCTTCCACTGCAGGGGCCAAGGTTCAATCCCTGGTCAGGGAACTAAGATCCCCCATGCCACGTGGCTTAGCCCAAAAAAAGTGAAATTATACATATATATATACACATATATGGGTGCTCCCCAGGTGGTACAATGGTAAAGAATCCACCTGCCAATGCAGAAGACATAGAGACTCTGGTTCAATCACTGAGACAGGAAGATCCCCTGGAGGAGGGCATGCCAACCCACTCCAGTGTTCTTGCCTGGAGAATGCCATGGATGGAGGAGCCCGGTGGGTCAGCTACAGTCCATGGGGTCACAAAGAGTCAGGCCCAACTGACCACACATATACATATATATACATATATTCACATATACACATAGTTGTCTATATAGACACATACATATATGTTTTATGTGTGTGTATATACATAAAAGTCTGAATTTTTTTGCACTTAATATTATATCTTAAACAACATTCTACACCAGTTCCTATAGTTTTCCACGAACCCATAGAATTTATCTAGTGTGGACATCTGAATCTTTTCATTTTTTCTATTCCTCAAAATGTTGTAGCCATCATTTTATATATAAATCCCCATGAAGCTGCTGCAAGTATTTCTTTTATTAACTTCTTTACTTTTCTTATTTGTTTTTATTTCTTGGCCATGTCATGCAGCATGCAGGACCCAGTTCCCTGACCAGGGATTGAACCCGTGCCCCCTGCATTGGAAGTGCAGAGTCTTAACCATTGGACCATCAGGGAAGTCCATGCTACAAGTATTTCTGTAGAATGAATTCTAGAAGAAGCATTGCTGTTTCAAAGATTGTGTGCATTTTAAATTTTGACAGAAGGGCTTCCCTGGTGGTTCAGTGATAAAGAATTTGCCTGCCAATACAGGAGACGCAGGTTCCATCCCTGATCCAGGAAGATCCCTCGTGGTACAGAGCAACTAAGCCCGTGCACGACAGCTATTGTGCCTGTGCCCCAGAGTCCATGAGCCACAGCTACTGAAGCCTGGGAGACCCAAGCTTGTGTTCTGCAGAAAAGAAGCCACTGCAGTGAGAAGCCCGTGTACCTCAACTAGAGAGTAGCCACCACTTGCCACAACCGGAGAGCCAGCATGCACCAATGAAGACCCAGTGCAGCCAAAAATCAATCAACCAATCAAATGGTAAAAGAAAAGAAAATTTGACAGATATTGCAACCAAAATCGAGGCACCACCCTGGGGAATAAACAGTGGCCAAGGACTACGTTCCCAGCTCCTCTTGAATTGGTGTGGCCATGTGACTCATCTTCACCCATGGAATGTGAGCAGCAGTGAAAAGTGTCACCCTGGGTCAAAGCTTTAAGGAGCAGGCAAGCCCTCAACAAGTTCCTTTTCTCCTCTGCTGGCTAGACATGGGAGACAGTAAGGGCCCTGTGCGTGCTGGAGCCATGAAAAGGTGGGGACCTGGGTCCTTGAGTCACCATGTGGAGGAGGAGAGTCATCCACTGACCAGAAACAGCCTTCCAGGGTAATCAGGTGAGTTAGAAACAAACTTCTTCCTTTAACTTTTCACCCAATTGGGGGCCTATTTGTTACTGTAGGATTCCTGTCTTAGCTTGGCTGCTATAATAAAATACCGTAGACTGAGTGGCTTAAATAACAAACGTTTATTTTCTCGCAGTTTGGGAAGTTGGAAGTCCAAGACCAGGTCAGTTCCTGAGGAGGGTTTTCTTCCTGGTGTATAGATGACCACCTTCTCTCTGTGTCCTTACATGGAGGAGAAAGAAAGAGACTGTGTTCTCTGGTGTCTCTTCTTATAAGGGCAGTAATTCCAGGAGAAGGAAATGGCAACCTACTCAAGTACTCTTGCGGGGAAGATCCCATGGACAGAGGAGCCTGGTTGGCGACAGTCCATGGGGTCACAGAGTCAGACACGACTTAGCAACTGAACAGCAACAATCCCATCACGAGGGCCCCAACCTCCTGATCTCACTTAAACTTCATGACCTCCCATCTCCAAATAGCATCCCGTTGGAAGTTAGAGACTTCAAGATATGAATTTAGGGGGACATCAGCCAGTACATAGCATTTCCCTAATGCTAAAGAATCTGCCTGCAACACAGGAGACCTGGGTCAAGAAGATCCCCTGGAGAAGGAAATGGCAACCCACTCCAATATTCTTACCCGGAGAATTCCATGGACAGAAGAGCCTGGTAGGCTACAGTCAATGGGGTCACAAAGAGCCAGACACGACTGAGTGACTAACACACACAACTGATACACTACTTCATAGAAGCAACACTGGTTTCATTCAATGAATGTTTTTCTCATGCCTTGAAAGCTTTGCATTCAAGGAGAATCCACACAGGTGTGGATCCTGTTGAGAACACCAAAGTGTTCATTAAAAAGACAGCTAAAGATAGCATCTCTGCACAAAACCATTTGCTCTCACCTCTTCCCTCTTGTCCTCTCTCTCAGCCTTCATTCTCTCTTCCACTTGCTGTTTGAGCTGTCTTAGGTAGTTTCATGCCTTCCTGTATTGCTCTGTGTGCTAAGATCTCTGTTAATAAGGCATCTTAACTAGCCCCAGGCTAAACAAGTGTTGCTAAGACCTATGGAAAAAATGGTATCTCTTCTTGAGTTCTAGGCTGAAGAGTATGAAAGTCAACAGACCGTGGATTCTAATAGCCAGGACGAAGCTAATTCAAATGTCATTTTCAACCGCCCTTCAAATGCATTCATCGCTTTCTAGATGTTTTATTTGATAGTAAAAGTGATTTCTCGGAGAAGGCAATGGCACCCCACTCCAGTACTCTTGCCTGGAAAATCCCATGGACGGAGGAGCCTGGTAGGCTGCAGTCCATGGGGTTGCTAAGAGTCGGACACGACTGAGCAACTTCACTTTCACTTTTCACTTTCATGCATTGGAGAAGGAAATGGCAACCCACTCCAGTGTTCTTGCCTGGAGAATCCCAGGGACGGGGGAGCCTGATGGACTGTCGTCTATGGGGTCGCACAGAGTCGGACACGACTGAAGCGACTTAGCAGTAGCAAAAGTGATTTCTGGATCCTAAACAATCTCCGGAACAGGTAAGGGACAAGTGCAGGGTTCTACCCAGAAGTAAAAACTTATAACAAAAAAAAAGGACTTCCCTGGCAGTCCAGTGGTTAAGACTTCACACTTCCAATGCAGAGGGCATGGGTTTGAAGCCTGGTTAGGAAAGATCCCACATGCCACGAGGTGAGGCCAAAAAAAAAAAAAAGATGAAGGAGGTTCAAGGGGTAGGGGACATATGTATACCTAGGGCTGATTCATGTTGATATATGGCACAAACCAACACAATATTGTAAAGCAATTATCCTTCAATTAAAACTTTTTTAAAATGGGAAGAAAAAAAGACTTAAAAATAATTCTTCAAATTAAAAAAAATAGGGAGTAACAAAAACAAAAATCGATAAGTGGGACTGCATCAAACTAAAAAGATTTTGTACAGCAAAAGGACCATCATCAAAACAAAAGGGCAGTCTACAGAACGGGAGCAGATCTTGCAAGTTATGCATCGGATGTGAGTGCTAAGTCGCTTCAGTTGTGTCCAACTCGGCGCAACCCTAAGGACTGTAGCCCACCAGGTGCCTCTGTCCACCGGATTCTCCAGGCAAGAATACTGGAGTGAGTTGCCATTTCCTTTTCCAGGGGCTCGTCTGGACCCAGGGATGGAACCTGGGTCTCTAAAATCTACCTGCATTGGTAGGTGGATTTTTTACCACCAGCACCACTTGGGGGAAGCCCCATATATCAGATACAGGGTTGGTATCCAAAATCTGTAAAGAACTCATACAACTCAGTAGCTTAAAAAAAACTGATTGTCTGGCTGAGTCCCTTTGCTGTCTACCTGAAACTCTCACAACACTGTTCATCAGCCATACTCCAATACAAAATAAAAATTTTAATTAAAAAACTTGGCAGAGGGGATTTCTCTGGTGGTCCAGTGATTAAGACTTCAACATTCCACTGCAGGGGGCATGGGTTTGATCCCTGGTTAGGGAATGAAGATGCCCCATGCTTTGCAGTGCAGTCAAAACATAGTTTAAAAAAAAAATAAATGGAGGCACTAAATAGACATTTTTCTAAAAGAGACATCCAAATGGCCAATAGTCAAATGAAAATGTGCTCAACCTCACCAATTCTCAGGGAGATGCAAATCAAAACCACAATGAGATACTGTTTCACGCTGTTTAGAATCACTACCATCAAAAAGACAAGAGGGCTTCCCAGGCAGCTCAGTGGTAAAGAATCCTTCTACCAACGCAGGAGACATGGGTGGGACCCTTGATACAGGACGATACTGCCTGCCGACAGGCAACTAACCCCATATGCCACAACTACTGAGCCTGTGCTGCAGAGCCCGGGACTCGCACCTACTAAGCCCATGTGCCTCTGCTACTGAAACTCTCCCGCCCTTGAGCCCATGCTCCACAATGAAAAGCCACCACAAGGAGAAGTCTGCACCACTAGGGAATAGCCCCAGCTTGCCCCAACTAGAGAAAAGCCTGAGCAGCCACGAAGACCCAGCACAACCAGTAAATAAATAAATAAAATTATTTTAAAAGGATAAAAGATGACAAGTGATGGCAAGGATACAGAGAAAAGCGAACCTTCGTGCATGTTGGTGGAAGAGCTGAAAGGTAACAGGGAAATAATCCAAATGTCCATCGATAGATGAAGACAAACGAAATATCCAATGGCATGTTTTTTGGCTTTGAGAAGGAAGGAAATCCAGTCACATGCTACAATATGAATGCACCTTGAGAGTATTATGCTCAATGAAAGAGACTAGTTACAAGAGGACAGTGCTGTATGATTCCACTTCAGTTCAGTTCAGTTCAGTTGCTCAGTCGTGTCCGACTCTTTGCGACCCCATGAATCGCAGCACGCCAGGCCTCCCTGTCCATCACCAACTCCCAGAGTTCACCCAACTCACGTCCATCGAATCAGTGATGTCATCAAGCCATCTCACCCTCTGTCATCCCCTTCTCCTGCCCCCAATCACTCCCAGCATCAGAGTCTTTTCCAATGAGTCAACCCTTTGTATGAGGTGGCCAAAGTATTGGAGTTTCAGCCTCAGCATCAATCCTTCCAATGGACACCCAGGACTGGTCTCCTTTAGGATGGACTGGTTAGATCTCCTTGCAGTCCAAGGGACTCTCAAGAGTCTTCTCCAACACCACAGTTCAAAAGCATCAATTCTTCAGCGCTCAGCTTTCTTCACAGTCCAACTCTCACATCCATACATGACCACTGGAAAAACCATAGCCTTGACTAGATGGACCTTTGTTGGCAAAGTAATGTCTCTGCTTTTTAATATGCTATCTAGATTGGTCATAACTTTCCTTCCAAGGAGTAAGGGTCTTTTAATTTCATGGCTGCAGTCACCATCTGCAGTGATTTTGGAGCCCCCAAAAATAAAGTCTGACACTGTTTCCACTGTTTCCCCATCTATTTCCCATGAAGTGATGGGGTCAGATGTCATGATCTTCGTTTTCTGAATGTTGAGCTTTAAGCCAACTTTTTCACTCTCCACTTTCACTTTCATGGAGACTTTTGAGTTCCTCTTCACTTTCTGCCATAAGGGTGGTGTCATCTGCATATCTGAGGTTATTGATATTTCTCCCAGCTATCTTGATTCCAGCTTGTGCTTCTTCCAGCCCAGCGTTTCTCATGATGTACTCTGCATATAAGTTAAATAAGCAGGGTGACAATATACAGCCGTGATGTACTCCTTTTCCTATTTGGAACCAGTCTGTTGTTCCATGTCCTGTTCTAACTGTTGCTTCCTGACCTGCATATAGGTTTCTCAAGAGGCAGGTCAGGTGGTCTGGTATTCCCATCTCTTTCAGAATTTTCCACAGTTTATTGTGATTCCACTTATATGAGGCCAAATTATAGAGACAGAAAGTAGAATGGTGGGTTGCCAGGGGCTGGGAGGAGGACAAATGGGATTTAATGTTTAATGGGGACAGAGTTTCCACTTGAGAAGATGAAGAAGAGTCCTGGAGATGAATAGCGATGATGCAAAATATTATGAATGCACATAATTCCCTGATAGCTCAGTTGGTAAAAAATCCACCTGCAATGCAGTAGACCCTGGTTCGATTCCTGGGTAGGGAAGATCTGCTGGAGAAGGCATAGGCTACCCACTCCAGTATTCCTGGGCTTCCCTTGTGGCTCAGCTGATAAAGAATCTGCCTGCAATGCGGGATACCTGGGTTCAATCCTTGGGCTGGGAAGATCCCCTGGAGAAGGGAAAGGGTACCCACTCCAGTACTCTGGCCTGGAGAATTCCATGGACTGTATAGTCTATGGGGTGGCAAAGAGCTGGACATGACTGAGTGACTTTCACTTTCACATAAGACCACCGAAAAATTGTTAAACTGGTAAATGATATGTTATGTCTATCTTACCCCCAAAAAAACGTATAGGAAAAAACTCTTTAACAGGTGATCAAAAAACATCCACTCATCTTCTTGGAGGTACTTAACTATTCACAGTTGCCCCAGCATTTCAGCCTTCTTGTCTTGTCAAATGGCCACTTATGGGACTTACCTGTGGTCCAGTGGTTAAGAATCTGGCTGCTGGTGCAGGGGACCCGGGTTCAAACCCTGGTCCAGGAGGATCCCACATGTGCCACAACTATTGAGCCAGCACTCTAGAGCCCTTGAGTTGCAACCGCTGAGTCCGCATGCTGCAATTACTGAAGCCAGCCTGCCTAGAGCCAGTGCTCCGAAACAAGAGAAGCAACCACAGAGAGAAGCCGCCCATCGCTGCAACTGGAGAAAGTCTGAGCACAGCAACAAAGACCCAGCACAATCAAAAATAAATAAATTTTTAAAAATACCCTGTTTTTTAAACTTTTTCTTTTATATTGGAGTATAGCTGATTAACAATGTGTTGGTTTCAGGTGTACAGCAAAGTCATTCAGTTATACATATACATATGTCTCTTCTTTTTCAAACTCTTTCCTCATTTAGGTTGTTACATAGTAAGGAGCGGAGTGAGCTGAGTTCCCTGTGTTGTACAGTAGGTACTTGCTGGTTATCCATTTTAAATATGGCAGTGCAGACATCCACTTATTGAGGGCACCAATAAGTAGATCTAGACATAGATCAGAGCTTTCATGCTAATTCAGACAACCCAAAGCCACTCTGTCTAAGGCAGAGTGAATTCACCCCATACCCCACCTACGCCAAGAGAAGCTAAGAGACAGGTGAAATGAAAAAAACCAGGGCCAATAAGAGCTCTTGTCACTTGGGGCCAAACTCCAGAATTGCCCCACATACACGAGAACAGAGCTACAGAAAATGCCAAGCCAGATGGCAAAGGCTGAAGGCTAGGCTGAGACCAGCACGCCAGCATAGCCCTGAGTACAGCTGCAAAGGTCCCTCCCCTGGTGAGAAGAAACTATGTCGCAGCTGGGCTTGGTTTTCACCTGCTTGCTCAGTTGCCTATCACAGTGCAGGGAGACACACACTCCCTCCCACCAGGATGAACAGATTCCCTGGGATTGCTGGATGATTTTTCACAGCAGCCTCTGGACACTGATTGGGCTTCAGGAAGGAGAAAGGAGGGGAAACCCTTGCGCTGCAGGCTTCTGGGCAACATCCAGGTGAACCACTGATATTTATTTATTTATGGCTGCATCAGGTCGTACTTTCAGGGCATGGGCTTCCCTCCAGTTGTGGTGCTCGGACTCCAGAGTGCACAGCCTCCGTAGTTGCAGCAAGCAGCCTCTCTAGCTGAGGCTGGCAGGCTTAGCTGCCCCACAGCATGTGGGATCTTAATTCCCCAATCAGGGATCGAACCCACATCCCCTGCAATGGGAGGTGGATTCTTAACCACTTGACCACCAGGGAAATACCGCAAGCTGAATTCTTCCTCCCAATTATAGTTTCATGGCTCCATTATCCTTTCCATCATTCATTCATTCATCTAGCCAGTGATATTTATTGAGCACCTACTATGTGTCTATCGTAGGGGACCCAGCAGTAATCAAAGGAGAATGTGTAAACAAAAGGGAGTATGGATTCCCTGCCCTCATGGAACTGACATTCTAGTAAGCGAGACAGACAAGAAGCAAGATAAACAAGTAAAAGTATGCAGACAGAGGAAAGAAAACAGAAGAGGAGGAAAAGGAAGGGGAAGCGGAATGTCATTTACAGAAGGTAGGATTTCCCGGGTGGTCCGGCGGTTAAGAATCCGCTTTCCAATGCAGGGGAAGCGGGTTCCATCTATGGTTGGGGAACTAAGATCCCACATTGCTGTGGGGCAACTCAGTCTGCCTGTCGCAATTATTGAGCCAGAGACCATGCTCCACAATTAGAGAAGCCCACATGTAGCAAAAAAAGACCTTGCACAGCCAAAATAAAAAAAATAATAATAATTTAAAAAAGAAGAAGAAGGTAGTCAGAAAGGACCCTTGTGGGAAAGATCCATTTGAGCAAAGATCTCAAGGAGGTAAGGGAGGAGCCATGAGGGTGGGGGGAGGAGAGGGAGAGAGAGGTCCAGGCAGAGGGAACAGCCCGTGCAAAGGCCCCATGGCTGGAGTGTGCCTGATGAGTTCAAGGAACAACAAGGAGGCCCGTGTGGCTGGAGTAGAGTGAGCGAGTGAGCTGAGAGAGGACGGTGACAGAGATAGATGGTAGAGAGCCTTCTGGATTACAGAGAGGACATAGGATTTTGCTGTTGTTGTTTTTGTTGTTTTTTATGAAAAGGAAAGAGGAGAGTGAAAAAGTTGGCTTAAAACTCAACATTCAAAGAACTAAGATCATGGCATTCAGTCCCATCACTTCATGTCAAATAGTAGGGAAACAATGGAAACAGTGAGAGACTTTATTTGGGGGAGTTCCAAAATCACTGCAGATGGTGACTGTAGCCATGAAATTAAAAGATGCTTACTCCTTGGAAGAAAAGTTATGACCAACTTAGACAGCATATTAAAAAGCAGAGACATTACTTTGCCAACAAAGGTCCGTCTAGTCAAGGCTATGGTTTTTCCAGTAGTCATGTATGAATGTGAGAGTTGGACTATAAAGAAAGCTGAGCACCGAAGAATTGATGCTTTTGAACTGTTGAAGAAGACTCTTGAGAGTCCCCTTGGACTGCAAGGAGATCCAACCAGTCCATCCTAAAGGAAATCAGTCCTGAATATTCACTGGAAGGACTGATGGTGAAGCTGAAACTCCAACACTTTGGCCAGCTGATGTAAAGAACTGACTCATTGGAAAAGACCCTGATGCTGGGAAAGATTGAAGGTGGGAAGAGAAAGGGATGACAGAGGATGAGATGGTTGGATGGCATCACCAATTCAAAGGACATGAGTTTGAGTAAACTCCAGGAGTGGGTGATGGACAGAGGCCTGGTGTGCTGCAGTCCATGGGGTCACAAAGAGTTGGACACGATTGAGCGACTGAACTGATTTGACTGAAGATGAGAGCCATGGAAGATTCTAAGCAGAGGAGGGACATGACCTGACTCAGGTGTTCTCAGGCGTTCCCTGGAGGTCAGATTTGTAAGAAACCCAAAAAGTCGTAGAAGTGATCACCCAACCATTGTGGGGCTCCCTCTCTCCCTGCTTCACCCCACATTCTACTCATCATCAGGGCTACTAACTCTGCCTCATACTTCACTTTCACTTGCCAAGGTTCAGACCCTCATTCGATCCATGCTGAGGGACTGTAATCTTTTCCTCTGTGTTCTGAGCCCTAACTCTCCCTTCAATTCATCATAGCCTATCAGGTTATCTGTTGGCCAATCCCCAAAAGACTTCCCACTGCCAGTCCTGAACACATCCTAACTTCCACACCTCTTTGCCTCCATCCTGAATATCCTTCTATCTCCCCACCTCCAAAGTCCAGCTCAAAAGATGTTTCTGCGGATCTTTCCTGGCAGTCCAGTGGTAAGACTACACGCTTCCAGTGCTAGAGGACATAGGTTTGATCCCTGGTCAAGGAACTAAGATCTTCCCTGCCCCTGGGCACAGCCAAAATAAATAAATAAAAGGGGAATTGTAGTTGTTTTTTTTTTTTTTTTAAGATGTTTCTGGGGCTTCCCTGGTGGTCTAGTGGTTAATGAGTGGCAATTGAGGGCAGGAGGAGAAGAGGCCAACAAAGGATGAAATGGTTGCATGGCATCATCAACTCAATGGACATGAGTTGAGCAAACTCCAGGGGATAGTGAAGGACAGGGAAGCCTGGCGTGCTGCAGTCCATGGGGTTGCAGAGTCAGACACAACTGAACAACAATGACAAATTGTGGTTAAGAAAACACCAGCCCATGCAGGGGACACACATTTGATCCCTGGTCCGGGAGAATCCCACATGCCTCAGAGAGACAAAGCCTTTGGGCCACAACCACTGAAGCCTGCAAACTGAGAACCTGTGCTCTGCAACAGGAGAAACCACTGCAGTGAGAAGCCCGAGCATCGCAACAAAGTGTAGCCCCTGATTACCACAACTCAAGAAAGCCTTCAGGCAGAAATGAAGACCCAGAACAGCCAAAAATAAATGAATCTTAAAAAAAAAAAAAAAGATTATTCTGCTATGAAGCCTCCAAGAGAATTTACCAGTGCCCAAATCCTTCACCTGCTCACGTGTCCATGGCTCTCTACCTCCAGCATCTGCCACTCCCTGCATGGGGCTAGCTCTGGCTGCAGGATCGAAGGACAGGCCAGAGGTTCTGCGAAGTTAATACCCTTGGAATATTCCTCAACAAATGATTGATGAGAGTTGGTGGAGAAATACCCCCAGCTTTGCAACCAGCCTGCTTGGTTCCTGAATCAGTCCCTTCCTGCTGTGTGACCTTGGGCAAGCCATTTCACTTCTCTGAGCTAGTTTCCCCATCTGTAGAATGAGGATGATGACAGCACAGACTTCATCAAGCTTTTGTGAAGATGAAATCATTTCATTCTATGTAATGTGCTTGCAACAGTGACCCGCACATGGTAATTTCCTACATGTGAGGAGTGCACGCATGCTCAGTTGTGTCTGGACTGTAGTCCGCCAGGCTCCTCTGTCCGTGGGATTTCCCAGCCAAGAATACTGGAGTGGGTTGCCATTTCCTTTTCCAGGGGATATTCTCAACCCAAGATTCGAACCTGGGTCTCCTGCATTGTAGGCAGGTTCTTTACCGTCTGAGCCACCAGGGAAACCCAAGATCCCACAAGTTGTGTGGCAAAAAAAACAAGGCAGATCCTCTTGTGCAGAGCAATATCACAACTGGAGTCATGCTCCAGACGACTGACTCCACTTGTCATCCTTTATTGTCGCTTTCTCTCTTAAACTTACTTGAATCCATTGGAACCGGAAGGTTAAATGGAAAAAAAAATAGACTGCCAGGAAAAAATAAAATAGAACTCCTCCCAGGAGAGAATGAGGCTCTAATGTTGTTCCCTTAAACTAAACATTTAAGGGACATTTGCTGTCCTCTGTGTTCTCAGGGTTAGGGGCACAGTTTTGCCTACAAACTGCATCTTTGGAATCCTTTGCCTTCAATACATGGGTTTTATTCATTTATTTGCTTGCACGGGGGCTTAGCTGCAGCACACAGAATGTTTAGTTGCAGCATTCAAACTCTTAGTTGCAGCATGCAGGATTTAGTTCCCTGACCAGGGATGGAACCCAGGCCCCCTGTATTAGGAGCACGGAGTCTTAGCCACTGGAGCTCCAGGGAAGCCCCCAGTACATGTGTTTTTGACTTGGCATTTAGCATTAATAGGAACTTCATGATCTCCCTCATTCATTCTGCCCCTTTGACCAGCCAGCGGCTGTGGATGGTTATCAACATATTACTACGTGAAGACATGAATCCATTATGACAGTAATCGTCAGTGCTGACATACATCGTTTGTTCAGCAAATATTTACTGAGTACCAACTCTGTGGCACTGTGACTCAATTATTCCACACCTTGAGAGCTTAAAACTCTCAAGATATCATCTAGAAACAGCCTCCCCATTGGAGCCGAAAGAAATTGTAGTGATGGTTTTGGCTGGAGGGAAAGAGCTGGATACCAAAATCGGAATCACTTTTAGAAAAAGAAAAAGTGAGTTGTCTGGGTGTCCAGTCCTGAAAAAAGAATATTTGAAGACTGAGCCTCCCTACATTGTTCTTGCTCACTAAGAATGAACGTGGGACTGTTGGTGGGAATGTAAATTGGTGCATCCACTATGGAGAACAGGACGGAGGTTCTTTAAGGAAACCAAAACTAGAACTACTATATGACCCTGCAATCTCACTCCAGGGCATATATCCAGAGAAAAACATGATCCGAAGGGATATGTGCACTCCAACGTTCTTTCAGAACTATTTACAACAGCCAAGGCATGGAAGCAACCTAAATGTCCATTGAGAGAGGAATAGATGAAGAAGATGTGGATACACGATGGAATATCATTCAGCCATTAAAAGAATGAAATAATGCCATTCATGGCAACACGGATGTACCTAGAGAGTGTCATATTGAGTGAAGCAATTCAGACAGAGAATAAGAAATAGCGTATGATATCTATTATTTGTGGAATCTAAAAGGAAATGATACAAATGAACTTACTTACAAAATAGAAAGAGACTCACAGACTTAGAAAACAGACTTACGGTTGCTGGGGCAGGGGAGGAAGGGATAGAGAGTTTGAGACAGTCATGTACACACTGTTGTATTTAAAATGGATAATCAACAAGAACTTATTGTATAGCACAGGGAACTCTGCTCAATGTGGTGTGGCAGCCTGGATGGGAAGGGATTTGGGAAGAATGGATACATGTATGTGTATGGCTGAGTCCCTTCATTGCTCACCGGAGACTATCACAACATTAATCGGCTCTATGCCAATTTTTAAAAAAAGTTCAAAATAAAAAAGAATGAATGTGTGAAATAATAGGGTTTAGGATATGTTTCCAATACTCATCTGACCTGCATGCTCTAAGGGAGGGGTGGGTGGGACACGTGAAACAAAGGGAAAGTTGAAGTCTGAGCTACAAAAGAAATCAGAAGTGAAAAGAAGCCAGACACATTTCTATGAAGTACGGAGAAGAGGGAAATCCATAAAGAGAGAAAGCCGGTAGGTGGTTGCCAGGTGCCAGGGGATTGAGGAATGAGAGCAACTGTTTCATGGTAGAGAGTTTCCCTTTGAAATGAACAGAAAATTCTGGAACTATTAATAAATAGAGTTAATGGTGGCACAACATTACAAATATACTAATATTGCTTAACGGTGAAATTAAAATGGTAAAAACAGTAAACTTTATGTTGGGTGTATTTTAAATTAGAAAAGAAACTGGATACACATCCTTGCTCTGGAGAGAAATTTAAAAGTAGCCAAAATTAGCACAGAGAACTGTGATCAATATCTTGTAATAACCTATAGTGGAAAAGAATCTGAGAAAGAAAATATATACATACATATGCTGTGCTGTGTTTAGTCACTCAGTCGTGTCTGACTCTTTGAGACCCCCTGGACTATAACCTACCCGGCTCCTCTGTCCATGGGGATTCTCCAGGCAAGAATACTAGAATGGGATGCCATGACCTCCTCCAGGGATCTTCCCAACTCAGGGATCAAACCCAGGTCTCCCACATTGAAGGTGGATAATTACCAGCTGAGCCATTAGGGAAGCCCGAGAATACTGGAGTGGGTAGCCTATCACTTCTCCAGGGAATCTTCCCGACCCCAGAATTCAAACCAGGGTCTCCTGCATTGTGTGTGTGTATATATAAATTACTTTGCTGTACGCCTAAAACTAACACAACATTAAATTAACAACACTGTAAAATAACTATACTTCAATTTTTTAATGATTAGAAAGGTAATAAATAAGTTTGTGCTAAGTCATTCATTCTGGCTCTGAGTGAGAGACTACATCCTTGTGTTATCTGGGTCATTAAGATCTTTTTTGTACAGCCAGACATTCTGGAGTGTGAAGTCAAGCGGGCCTTAGGAAGCACTGCTGCCAATAAAGCTATTGGAGGTGCCGGAATTCCAGCAGAGCTATTTAAAATCCTAAAAGATGATGCTATTAAAGTGCTGCACTCAATATGTCTGCAAATTGGAAAACCCAGCAGTGGCCATAGGACTGGAAAAGGTCAGACCGCATCCCAGTTCCCAAGAAGGGCAGTATCAAAGAATGTTCACACCATCGGACAATTGTACTCATCTCCCATGCTAGAAAGGTCATGCTCAGTATCCTGCATGCTACACTTCAGCATTATGTGCACCAAGAGCGTCCATATGTCCAAGCTGGGTTTAGAAAAGACACAGGAACCAGAGATCAAATTGCCAACATTTGCTGGATCATAGAGAAACCAGGGGAATTCTAGAAAAACATCGACTTCTGTTTCATTGACTACACTAAAGCCTTTGATTGTGTGGATCATAACAAACTGTGGAAAATTCTTAAAGAGACGGGAATACCAGACCATATTACCTGTCTTCCTAGAAACCTGTATGCGGGCCAAGAAGCAACAGTTAGAATTCTATACGGAACTGACTGGTTCAGGATTGAGAAAGGAGTACGACAAGGCTGTTTATTGTCACCCTGTTTATTTAACTTATATGCAGAGAACATCATGGGAAATGCCGAGCTGGATGAGTTACAAGCTGGAATCAAGACTGCCAGGAGAAATGTCAACAACCTCAGATACATGGATTATACCACTCTAATGGCAGAAAATGAAGAGGAACTAAAGAGCCTCTTGATAAGGGTGAAGGAGGAGAGTGAAAAATCCGGCTTACAACTCCATATTAAACTAAGATCATGGCATCCAGTCCCATCACTTCATGGGGAAAAGGTGTAAGCAATGATAGATTTCCTGTTCTTGAGTTCTAAAATCACTGTGGATGGTGCATACGGCCATGAAATTAGAAGACGGTTGCTTATTGGCAGGAAAGCTATCACAAACCTAGACAGTGTGCTCAAAAGCAAAGACATCACTTTGCTGACAAATGTCCACATAGTCAAGGCTATGGTCTTTTCACAGTCTTGTACGGATGTGAGAGCTGGACAATAAAGAAGGTAGAGCATTGAAGAACCGATGCCTTTGAACTGTGGTGCTAGAGAAGACTCTTGAGAGTCCCTTGAAAAGCAAGGATATCAAACCAGTCAATCCAAAAGGAAGTCAACCCTGAATACTCTTTGGAAGGATTAATGCTGAAGCTGCAATACTTTGGCTACCTGAGGAGAACAGCTAACTCACTGGAAAAGACCCTGATGCTGGGTAGATTGAAGGCAGAAGGAGAAGAGGGTGACAGACGATGAGATGGTTGGATGGCATCACCAATTCAATGGACATGAACTTGGGCAAACTTTGGGAGACAGTGAGGGACAGGGAAGCCTGGGGTGCTGCAGTCCATGGGGTAGTGAAGAATCGAACACAACTTCGCAACTGAACAACAAGTCGGTCATTCAGTAGTGTCCAACTCTTTGTGACTCCATGGACTGTAGCCCACCGGGCTCTTCAGTCCATGGGATTTCCCAGGCAAGAATATTGGAGTGGGTTGCCATTTCCTCCTCCAGGGGATCTTCCTGATCCACAGATTGAAACTGCATCTCCTACATCTCCTGCATTGGCAGACAGATTCTTTCACTGAGCCACCTAGGAAGCCCATAATAAATGAAACTTTACAAAACCACATTACATTCATTAATCAGTTCTTGCAAGAATATCAACAACAAACAAGTAGCCAAGATTTAGTGAGCACTTACTGTGTGCCCAGCACTGAGCATCACCTGGCCTGGTCTCCCAGGACCTCTACTATTGGGATGCCACAATTGGCCTGTCAACTAGGAACACTGATGAACAGACTTATGCCCCCAGTTTCTAAGAAACTGATTCTGCCCTGGAAACCAGCTGAAATGCAGATTCTAACTCAATAGGCCTGGGTGGGGCCTGAGACTCTGCATTCGCAGAGTATGCTGTCAGTCCAGGGTCTGCACTTTGAGATGAAGGTCTGAGGATTCTGACCAGCTCCCCTCCCCTCCTCCGCTCAGTTAAGTCAGTCTCGCTGACCGCCATCAGACAGGCTTGGCCTTGCCGGGAGGGGGTTAGGAGAGCATGCCAAGAGCCCTTGCCTGTCACTGTGAAGACAGTTGGCTTGAAAGATCCTGGAATAAGATTTTCTCTCACTTGCCCTCGGCCACTAAGGGCCCTCTTGTCCTGGGGGCTAGCATTTTGAAAAGAATAAGAAAACAAGTAAGTCAAACCTTCTACTGGTGCTATGATGTTCAAGAGCTGCACTTGGCATTACTTTGCAGGTCATTTACCCAGTAATTTGTTCAATGTCAAATCCACCCTTGGGGGACTTCCCTGGTGGTCCAGTGGTTAAGACTCTACACGTCCATTGCAGGGGGCATGGGTTTGATCCCTGCTGGGAGAACTAAGATCCCATATGCCAGTGCTGCCCACCTCCCCCGACTCCACCCCACCCCAAAAAACACACGTTAAGAAAAAAAATCTGCCCTTTGCCTCCAAAACCTTAGTTCTGATCTTTCCACTTACTTTGGGGGAGCAAGAGGGGCAGCACTGAAGTAACCTAGTCTTATCTAGAGGGATGATGGCATTTGCCTCAATATCTTTATGTGCTCAATGACTTGGTCATTTCTGACTCTTTGCAACCCCAAGGACTATATAGCCCGCCAGGCTTCTCTGTCCATGGAATTCTCCAGTCAAGAATACTGGAGTGGGTTTCCATTTCCTTCTACAAAAAGCAGAGTTAGGCACCATACATTGGGTGGAATACCTTTATGCGTGCCTGTATATCCCAGTGTTTTAGAGGAAAACACCAATGGGATAGTCAGCTACTAAGACCTCTGGAGCTGGGAGCTTTCCTGCAACCCCGGGCTTGGGTTTCGAAAGTCTAGAAGCCAAGTTGGGGGTGAAGGGCCAGAGTCAGCCATAGACACAGGAGACTGCCTTTCTCCCCACCTCCCCACCGCCCCCGCATCCCTCCTCCATCCCCCAGAGACCTAAGACTGTCCCTGAAAGACCCCGCAGGGGAAATGGCAGGTCAGACTCTGAACAGGAAACTCAGGATGGAGCCGGAATACCTAGTGGAGATCCCTACCCCACTCCCACCCCCGCACCTAGGAGCTAAGGAATGAGGCGGCGGCCCAGGGAAGAGCGCCCCCTCTTGTCTGTTCACCACGGCGGAGGCCACTGCCTCTTGGAAGCTATTTGGTCCTCCTGTTTACATTTCCTTTTGATTCCTTCTTCCAGCTCAGTCCCTCAGGAACCCTCAAAGCCCGAGCCCCGGGAAAAGGCAGAGAAGCCCAGCCCGCGGGGTGCTTCCCCCTCCCGCCCCCACCAGCCACGTGTTCTCAGAAGCTGTCAGCGGGCGAGAGCCAGAAAGGAGAGTGATTTCTCTCATTTCTTGAGAAATAAAAGCCACCCGGAGAGTCAGCTCTGTCCAAACATTTCCTAAAGGGAGGGGTTGGTCTAGAGGGGTGCCAAGCACTGTCTCTGCTTTTCATTTGGAGCAAGGGAGGGCAGAATATTAAATATTAAACAGAACAAGAGGTTGCCTAAGACGGCGTAATTATCCTCAACAGCCATCTGCCATCTCCCTTTTTCCAAACGCATTCACGCTGCTTAGAGCACAGCAAACAAGGACCGGCGACACGGGCGATGTGAACTTTTGTTTCCGGGACCACCACCCCGTCCCCCCACCCCACAACAAAGTCGTAGGCGATGGGGGAGGGGAAGGCGCGCAAGATTCTAAGCTTGTCACTTAGTCCAGCCTGCCTGGATCTTAAAGCAAAAAGAGACTAATTTAGACTTGAGTGATGGCCGGGGGCGGGGTGGAGGACAGGAGACGGGGTTGGGGGAGACATTAAAAAAAAAGTAGAATTAGACTTAGCTTAGAAACTATCAATATTGGGGAAATGTCACAGGCCCAGAGCAGGTGGCAGAGACATCAAGTACTACACGAGGGCTAAGGGCAGTCGAGAGAAAATGAATATTTCAGCAAGAAGTAAAAGCTGGAAATCAGGGTGTCTGCCCCCAGCAAGAGAAACTGCGGAGAGAAATAAACTGCCCACCCCCAAAGAAAAGCTATTCAGAGGAAAGAGGGAGTCATTGGGTTCTTACCTTTGCCTATACAGGTAAGGTTGCAAAAAGGAAATAAAGATTAGACTCCCTGCAAAACTCTGCCCCCCAGATTTTATCACTCACTCACCTGTGTGGCATGGGCTCTGGCGCTCAGGCTGTTTGGTTAGTAGGCAGCGCAGCGAGTCCTCTGGCTGTCCCGAGGGTCCCACCTTGTCAGCGCCCAGGGGTCCAAGCCAGCAGATGCCCACGCATCCATTGCCTGCCCAATGGAAAGGAAAAGGGGGCCCTGGAGAAAGGAGAGAGAAAGGGGATGCCAAGAGCAGCCAAGCTCGGAGCTGAGGGCTCCCCACAAAGGCAGGTGCCAAATGGGGCTTCTGTGCCAGCTGACAGGGGGGAAAGGGAGAAGGAAGAGGAGGAGGTTTCCCTAATGTTGGGAGGAGACAGGGGAGGACTAACGTGTCATCAGCCCCTGATCATCTCCAGCAAAGTACTTAGTCGGGAACCCAGCACAAGGAGACTATCCAGCCTCCCATCCACAGTGCTCCTCAGGGGAAAATAAAAGGGAATTCTTACTCTCCTCTCTCTGCCCCTTAACACTGGACCGCGACCTCCCAGCACGGGGCAGGACTCTCTGGAAGGATGCTGAGTATCACCCCTCTACCTTCTTCCAGAGCAGCTTCTTTTAAGGAGCCAGAAAAGGCTCTGTCTCTCCTACTTAGTGGGTTTGCGGAAGGGGCGTGTGTAGCAGGCGGGAAGCAGCATGGATGTGGAATCACACTTATAATTTAACCATCTCCCCTCCGCCAGATTACCTAAATTATTGATGCCCTTACAAAAACACTAATTAGAGGACAGCTGCTAACCCCACCCCACCCCCAGCCTCTTCTGTTCTCCGGCGAAATAGCTTTTCTTTGAGCTCCCTCCCACCCCCTTAAGGCAAAGGCAGTTGTATGATTTGAATACAAAGGCAGCAAGAAGAAAATTTGAGTCTTTGAATGCAAAAAGGCAATTGATGGCAAGCTTCACAGGTTTGTTTGCTGCATGCGTAGACTTAGGTTTCCAAAACTGGGGTGACCCCCTTTCTCCTTTTAAAGGAAGCTCCTTTTAAAGATGAGCTGTATGTCTTATAAGAGGCATCTAGGGCAGAGAGAAGCCTCATGTTTTTCGTAAGGTGGAATCAAAATGGGAGGATTTACCTCGCTGGGGAAAGAAGCATTGTTTAGACAGGAGCAATTAAACCTGGGCTGGGTGTTAAGGAATATTAAAGCATTAGTGTTCTTTTTATAAAGTTTCTTAGTAGTATTTTGATTGTGCTCAGTCCTGTCTGACTCTTTGCTGCCCCATGGACTGTAGCCCGCCAGGCTCATCTGACCATGGGATTTTCCAGGCAAGAATACTGTACTGGGTTGCCACTTCCTACTCCAGGGGATCTTCCCTACCCAGGGATCAAACTCATATCCCTTGTGTCTCCTGCATTGGCAGGTGGATTCTTTACCACTCTTACCACCTGGGAATCCCAGTATTTTGATTATGTTGTTTTTTAAAGTCTTTATGTATTAGGGATGCATATTGAAGTATTTATGCTTAAGGTGATAGGTCGTTTCCAGGAGTAATGAATGCATAAACAAAATTTCAGATCCTCTGTAACAGGGGAGAAGAAATGTGACTCCATATTGAATCTTTTACTTTAACCTTTGTAGTCTATTGCTTTTGCTACA
Source organism: Bos indicus (assembly GCF_029378745.1). Lineage (NCBI taxonomy): Eukaryota > Metazoa > Chordata > Mammalia > Artiodactyla > Bovidae > Bos > Bos indicus. Next base: position 11,758,890 of record NC_091766.1, on the reverse strand, counting down.
ATAATGTTGCCTATAGCCTGAAATATACTGGATAGCCCATTTTCAAGCCTCTGACCTTTAAAGGTATAACACTTTACCATTCACATAGAAATAACAAGTTGCAGAATGTGGAGAAGGAAATGGCAACCCTCTCCAGCATTGTTGCCTGGGAAGTTCCATTCATAGAGGAGCCTGGTGGGCTACAGCCCATAGGGTTGCAAAGAGTAGAACACGGCTTAGTGACTAAACAACAATTGCAACAAGATGGGTTGACGTTGCTGATGGGAATCACAGGATGTGCAGATTTGGCTTCTTGAAAATGCTGATTCCTCCTGCCTTCCTACAATTTCCTCTTTTTGTGGGGGGAGAGCAAATTAGCCAAGATGGCGTGGTCAGGCTCTCTTGCCCCACAGCCTCTCGCTCTTGCCCCCTGTTTTATAAATGATTATGTAACAGCTGTTTCAGAGGGCAGCTGGCACATTCTGCTGAATATGTGCTTGGGTTCCTCCGACTGAACTTGCTTGGTTTGGATACACATACCAGCTCGCCCTGACCGGAGTCAGTACTGGGTACGCTTCTAGCCATTGGTTCTCATGCTCTGCTGGAAAGACCCCCTGTTGAGTGCCTGCCCCAAACAGTGTACTCTGGCCAAACGTCCATGGATTTCCCCCCTTGTAGCCACAGATGTACTGTGTTTACCAATGTTTGCTGTTTAAATGTTTTTTTCTAATTCCACGTGTTTTCCAATCTCTTTTTATAAGCCCTAGACTACAATAACGGAGAAGGCCATGGCACCCCACTCCAGTACTCCTGCCTGGAAAATCCCATGGATGGAGGAGCCTGGTAGGCTGAAGTCCATGGGGTCGCTAAGGGTCAGGCATGACTGAGCGACTTCACTTTCACTTTTCACTTTCATGCATTGGAGAAGGAAATGGCAACCCACTCCAGTGTTCTTGCCTGGAGAATCCCAGGGCTGGGGGAGCCTGGTGGGCTGCCGTCTATGGGGTCACACAGAGTCGGACACGACTGAAGTGACTTAGCAGCAGACTACAATAAACACAGTTTGCACCCCCCGAAAAGTTGCAGAACAGAGAATGACATTTGTCTTGCTGGAGGTTTACTTGAACATGGTGACCTGACCTACCCAGAAAGCTGCACGAACAAAGGATTCTTGACATCAAGAAGTTTGCAGCAACCAACCACACCTCCTCCCCTTTCAGTATCAAAGAAGCCTGAATTCTAACTCAGGGAAGATGGTTCTTTGGAATATTAGCCCACCATCTTCTCAGTTTGCTGGCTTTCCAAATAAAGTCGATATTGCTTACCCCACAACTTGTTTCTTGATTTATTGGCCTGTTGTGCAGCAAGCAGTAGGAGCTTGGATTCAGTAACACCTCTGTACAGTGGAATATTGTTCAGTCATTAAAAATAATGGTTCCCTGATTGGTGATGGACAGGGAGGCCTGGCGTGCTGCGATTCATGGGGTAGCAAAGAGTTGGACACGACTGAGCGACTGATCTGACTTGATCTGATCTGATGGCTCAGACTGTAAAAAATCTGCTTGAAATGTGGGAGAATCAGGTTCAATCCCTGGTCAGAAAGATCTGATGGAGAAGGGAATGGCAACCCACTCCAGTATCCTTGCCTGGGGAATTCCATGGACAGAGGAGCCTAGAGGGGTACAGTCCATGGGATGTCAAAGAGTCAGACATGACTGAATGATTAACGCACACACATTAAAGGTAAAGAAGCACTGAGACATACTACAACATGGCTGAACCTCGAAAACATGATGCTGAGTGAAAGAAGCCAGACACAAAATGTCATGTAGTGTATGATTCCCTTTATATGAAATATCCAAAATAGGCAAATCCACAGAGACAGAAAGTAGATTGGCAGTTGCCAGGAGCAGGGGGATGGGGAGATAGAGGGTGCCTGCTAGTGGGTATAGGGTTGCATTTTGAGGTGATGGAAATGTTCTAAAACGAGATAGAAAAGTGGCATGATACTGTGAATGTACTAAATGCTCTGAATTGTTCTCTTTGAAAGGGTTAGAGACTTCCCTGGTGGTCCAGTGGTTAAAACTTTGCCTTCCAGGGCAGGAGGTTCAAACCAGCCAGGTTCAATCCCTGGCTGGTCAAGGAGCCAAAAAACAAACAAAAACCCCCATAAAACAGAAGCAATATTGTAACAAACTCAATAAAGACTTTAAAAATGATCCACATCAAAAAAATCTTTAGGAACTTCCCTGGTGGGCCAGCGGCTAAGGCTCCAGAGTCCCAGTGGAGAGGGCCTCAAGTTCAATCCCTGGTCAGGGAATTGGATCCCACATGCCACAACTAAGACCTGGCACAGCCAGAAAAAAAAAAAATTGTAAATAAATAAAAAGGTTAATTTCATGTGAAAGGAATTTCCCACCAATTTTTTTTTAATGCAGTGCAAAAGGGAGCGGAAAATAAACATGACCAACACAACATTGCTCACTGAAGAAGCTGGCTTCTGGGGACAAGGGAGTCCACTGTTATTTTCATTGTGTTCTCTTTGCTTTGTGCTTAAAATGTTCTTTTTTTAAAGAGATGGAGGTAAACATTAATTAGGAAAAATGCAGCCCTTGAAGGTGGGTTTGGACCAACAGAAGTGGGGTAGAGGGGGATTCTCTGTGGGAGACTGGAACCTCAGTTCAGCAACTAGGTGAACCCCCAGGCTTCAAAGTAACTCAAAGAAAAGCCAGAGTGTGGAGGACAGAGCTGAACTGTGGCAAGCTGTGTGACCCTGAGCAAGTCACTTAAGCCTCCATCACCTCCTGTTCAAAACTAGGATAATAACACTTGAGGAGGACTGTTTTGGGTATAAAATGAGACATATGATATGAAAAGGCATTGTGTGCTGTAAAATGCTCTGCAATGTAAGATGTTATTATTGTTATGCCAGAAGCCAGAAGTCTATGCAATTAGCATTGAATTTTCCTATTTTTAAATCACATGACTTGTATGAGTCACTTGATGATGAACATAAATAGCCATCCTGGTTTCTTTAAAAGTCCTTTGAAAATGTCAAAAAGTTCTGCTTTTTCCTTTATGCAAATGAGGCCATCCTGAGTCAACCAACTTTTAAACTCTTGTGCCTTTTGCAAGAGTTGGTGAATAATAGGTTGGCCTCAATTATTCACTCCTTCCTGTATCCCTCTTCGTCACAGCTTATTGTGAGTGTCATGTATTTCCTCAACCCTTGACTTTGGACTTGCTTTGATCAACAGCATGTGGGCGGAAGTGGCAATAAGCCAGTTCCAAGCCTGGGTCTAAAGAGACCTCCCATGCCCCACCTGCCCTCTTGCTTCTCAAAAGAGTTGTCAGCATGAGCACAACTATCCCAGAATAAAGATAAAAGACCAATGGAGCTGAGTCAACCAGTCGAGCCCTATCCAGATTGGCCAACCCAGCAGACTCAGAGGTGCAGGGGATATATGTCTATTGCTTTAAGCCACTGAGCTTTAGGCTTCCCTGGTGGCTCAGATGGTAAAGAATCCACTGGCAATGTGGGAGACCCAGATTCAATCCCTGGGTCAGGAAGATCCCCTGGAGAAGAGAATGACTACTACTCTAGTATTCTTGCCTGGAGAATCCCCTGGACAGAGTCACCTGGCAGGCTACATTCCATGCGGTCAAAGAGTCGGACATGGCTGAGCAACAAACACTTCACTTCTCTTCACTTCACTTCACTGAGCTTTGGGGTAGTTTGTAATGCAGCACAATTGCAACAATCTCTTGAGAGTCCCATGGACTGCAAGATCAAACCAGTCAATCCTAAAGGAAATTAACCCTGAATAGTCACTGGGAGGACTGCTGCTGAAGCTGAAGCTCCAATACTTTGGCCACCTGATACAAAGAGCTGACTCACTGAAAAAGACCCTGATGCTGGGAAAGATGGAGGGCAGGAGGAGAAGGGGCGACAGAGGATGAGATGGTTGGCATTGAGTTGGCAACACCAACTCAATGGACATGAGTTTAAGGAACTCCAGGAGAAGGTGTAGGACAGGGAAGCCTGGCATGCTGCAGTCCATAGGGTCGCAAAGAGTCAGGCATGACTGAGCAACTGAACAACAACATCTGATCCACTGGCCCAGAGAAGAAGCCCAAAGCCTGTGAAATTCAAGCACAATGAGACTGAATTAAAAATACTTCTGGTGCCCCACTTCTGCATTGTCCCTTCTAATGCTCTGTAGAACTCGCTTTTGTCCCAAATCCCTTGTAAAGAGGGCTGTGCTGCTTGTTATCCCAATCCATGGATTGTTGTCTCTTTAATGAAGGATGTAAAAGCAATGACTATATTTTTGGCAACAAAGTGAGACCCACAGAAAGTTGCTGAATCCTGTGAAGACAGCTCCTAGACATAGGATCTGTGGGTAAAAGAATTTAATGAAGATAGACTTTCACTGTATTTCAGCTTTAGCCTTTCAGATTTGCTCCTCCCTCTGAATCTTATAGGCTTCCTGGTGACTCAGACAGTAAAGCATCTGCCTGCAGTGCGGGGGACCCGGGTTCCATCCCTGGGTTGGGAAGATCCCCTGGAGAAGGAAATGGCAACCCACTCCAGTGCTCTTGCCTGGAAAATTCCATGGACTGAGAGGCTATTCAGAGCCTGGTAGGCTACAGCCCATGGGGTCGCAAAGAGTTGGACACAACTGAGTGACTTCACTTCACTTCACTGAGTCTTAAGACCAGAGATCAAGCCTTGAGCCTTTTGAGTGGGAGCACTGACTCCAAGACCCTAGACTACCAGAGAACTAACCCTAGGGAGGATCAAATAGTGAGAACTCATACAAACGAAACCACTTGAATACAAGACCCGGCATCACCCAACTACCAGTAGCACCCTGTGCAGCACACCTCATCTAAACAACAAACAAAACAAAAATACAAACCAAATCATCAGCAGACAGGATCACCACCTCACTCAATGCCGCACATCAGAGGAAAACAAACAAACAAACAAACAAAACCTCAGCACAAATCTCACCCTATATAAAACTTACACAAACCACAGGACCAAGCTTCAGTTCAGTTCAGTCGCTCAGTCGTGTCCGACTCTTTGCGACCCCATGAATCGCAGCACGCCAGGCCTCCCTGTCCATCACCAACTCCCAGAGTTCACTCAGACTCACGTCCATCAAGTCAGTGATGCCATCCAGCCATCTCATCCTCTGTCGTCCCCTTCTCCTCCTGCCCCCAATCCCTCCCAGTATCAGAGTCTTTTCCAGTGAGTCAACTCTTCGCATGAGGTGGCCAAAGTATTGGAGTTTCAGCTTTAGCATCATTCCTTCCAAAGAAATCCTGGGGCTGATCTCCTTCAGAATGGACTGGTTGGATCTCCTTGCAGTTCAAGGGACTCTCAAGAGTCTTCTCCAACACCACTGTTCAAAAGCATCAATTCTTCGGCACTCAGCTTTCTTCACAGTCCAACTCTCACATCCATACATGACCACAGGAAAAACCATAGCCTTGACTAGACAGACCTTTGTTGGCAAAGTAATGTCTCTGCTTTTGAATATGCTATCTAGGTTGGACATAACTTTCCTTCCAAGGAGTAAGCGTCTTTTAATTTCATGGCTGTAGTCACCATCTGTAGTGATTTTGGAGCCCCCAAAAATAAAGTCTGACACTGTTTCCACTGTTTCCCCATCTATTTCCCATGAAGTGATGGGACCGGATGCCATGATCTTAGTTTTCTGAATGTTGAGCTTTAAGCCAACTTTTTCACTCTCCACTTTCACTTTCATCAAGAAGCTTTTGAGTTCCTCTTCACTTTCTGCCATAAGGGTGGTGTCATCTGCATATCTGAGGTTATTGATATTTCTCCTGGCAATCTTGATTCCAGGAAAATTGTGTTTCTTCCAGCCCAGCGTTTCTCATGATGTACTCTGCATATAAGTTAAATAAGCAGGGTGACAATATACAGCCTTGGCGTACTCCTTTTCCTATTTGGAGCCAGTCTGTTGTTCCATGTCGAAGCTTAGGAGGGCAGAAACCAAAAGGAATAAAGAATTCAAATTTGAAGCCTGGGAAAAGGAGACTGCAAACACAGTAAGTTTAAAAAAATAACAATGAAAAGGAACAAACTAGAAACACATAAGTCCAAATAAATGAAGAGTAAATAGGCAAACTACCTGAAAAAGAATTCAGAATAATGATAGTAAAGATGATCAAAAACCTTGAAAACAGAATGGAGAAGAAGCAAGAATCAATTAACAAAGACCTAGAAGAATTAAAGAATAAACATATAGAGACAAACAACACAATTACTGAAATTAAAAATACTCTAGAAGGAATCAATAACAGAATATCTGAAGCAGAAGAATGAGTCAGTGGGCTGGAAGATAAAATGCTGGAAATAACTTCTGAAGAGCAGAATAGAGTAGAAAGAATAAAAAGAACTGAGGATAGTCTCCAAGACCTCTGGGATATTATCAAATGCACCAACATTTGAATTATAGAAGTTTCAGAAAAAGAAGAGAAAAATAAAGGGTATAGGAAAAATTTTAAGAGATTATAGTTGAAAATTTCCCCAACATGGAAATGGAAATAGTCAATCAAGTCCAAGAGGAACAGAGTCCCATACAGGATAAACTCAAGGAGAAACACACCAAGACACTAATCAAACTAATAAAGACTAAACACAAAGAAAGAATATTAAAAGTAGCAAGGGAAAAGCAACAAGTAACATACAAGAGAAACCCCAAAGATTTAACAGCTGATCCTTCAGCAGAAATTCTGCAGGCCAGAAGGGAATGGCAGGATATATTTAAAGTACTGAAAGGGAAAAACCTACAACTAAGATTACTGTACCCGGGAAGGATCTCATTCAAAATTGATGGAGGAATAAAAAGCTTTTCAGACAAGCAGAAGTTAAGAGAATTCAGTATCACCAAACCAGCTTTACAACAAATGTTAAATGGGCTTATATAGACAAGAAATACAAGAGAAGAAAAAAGTTCTACAAAATCAATCTCAAACAATTAAAAAAATGGCAATAGGAATATACATATCAATAATTACTTTAAATATAAATGGATTAAATGTTCCAACCAAAGGACACTGACTGGCTGAATGGTTACAAAAACAAGACCCATGTATATGCTGTCTACAAGAAACCCACTTCAGGCTTAAAGACACATATAGACTGAAAGTGAGAGGATGGGAAAATATATTCCATGCAAATGGGAAGCAAAAGAAAGCTGGAGAAGAATACCTCATATCAGACAAAATAGACCTTAAAATAAAGAAGATTACAAGAGATAAGGAAGGACACTACATAATGATCAAAGGATCAATCCAAGAGGAAGACATAACAATTGTAAATATCTATGCACCCAACATAGGAGCACCTCAATACATAAGACAAACACTAACAGACATATAAGGAGAAACTGACAGTAACACAATAATAGTAGGAGACTTTAACACCTGTCACACCAATGGACAGATCATCAAAACAGAAAATTAATAAGGAAACACAAGTCTTAAATGATACACAAGTCTTAGATGAGATGGATTCTCATTGATATCTTCAGGACATTCCATCCAAATGCAGAAGAATACACCTTCTTCTCAAGTGCACGTGGAACGTTTTCCAGAATAGACCACATCTTAGGTCACAAACCAAACCTCAGTAAATTAAAGAAAATTGAAATCACATCAAGCATCTTCTCCAACCACAATGCTATGAGACTAGATATCAATTACAAGAAAAAATTGTAAGAAACACAAACACATGGAGATTAAACAATACATTTCTAAATAACGAATAGGTTACTGGAGAAATCAAAGGGAAGTAAAAAAATTTCTAGAAACAAATGACAATGAAAACATGACAACTCAAAAACCTATGCTGCTGCTGCTGCTGCTGCTAAGTCACTTCAGTCATGTCCGACTCTGTGCACCCCCAGAGACAGCAGCCCACCAGGCTTCCCCGTCCCTGGGATTCTCCAGGCAAGAACACTGGAGTGGGTTGCCATTTCCTTCTCCAATGCATGAAAGTGAAAAGTGAAAGTGAAGTCGCTCAGTTGTGTCCGACTCTTCACGACCCCATGGACTGCAGCCTACCAGGCTCTTCCATCCATGGGATTTTCCAGGCAAGAGTACTAGAGTGGGGTGCCACATTCCAAGAGGGAAGTTTATAGTAATACAATCCTACCTCAAGAAACAAGAAAAACATCGAATAGACAACCTAACTTTATACCTAAAACAACTGGAAAAAGAACCAAACACACACCCACACACCAAAATTAGTAGAAGGAAAGAAATAATACAGATCAGAGCAGAAATAAATGAAAAAGAAATGAAAGAAACAATAGTAAACATTAATAAAATTGAAAGCTGGTTCTTTGAGAAAATAAACAAAATTGACAAACCTTTAGCCAGACACATCAAGAAAAAAAGAGAGAAGAATCAAATCAACAAAATTAGAAATGAAAAAGGAGAGATTAAAACAGACAATGAAGAAATACAAAGGATTATAGAGACTATTATGAACAACTATATGGCAATAAAATGGATAAACTGAAAAAAGTGGACAGATTCTTAGAAAAATTCAATCTTCCAAGACTGAACCAGGAAGAAATAGAAGTTATGGACAACCCAATTATAAGTACTAAAATTGAAGCTGTGATCAAAATTCTCCCAAAAAACAAAAGCCCAGGACCAGATGGCTTCAAGGGAGAATTCTATCAAACATTTAGAGAAGAGCCAATGCCTATCCTTCTAAAATTCTTTCAAAAAATTGCAGAGGAAGGAGCACTTCCAAACTCATTCTACAAGGCCACCATTCATCCTGATATCAAAACCAGACAGAGACAACACACAAAAAAGAAAACTACAGGCCAACATCACTGATGAGCATAGATGCAAAAATCCTCAACACAATTTTTGCAAACAGAATTCAGCAACACATGAAAAAGCTCATACACCATGATCAACTTGGATTTGTTCCAGGGATGCAAGGATTCCTAAATGTATGCAAGTCAATCAATGTGATACACCATATTAATAAATTGAAAGATAAAAATCATATGATAATCTCAATAGATGCAGAAGAAGCCTTTGACAAAATTAAGCACCCATTTATGGTTGAAACTCTTCAAAAAATGGGCATAAAAGGAACCTACCTCAACATAGTAAAACCCATATATGATAAGCCTACAGCAAACATTATTCTCAATGGTGAAAAACTGAAAGCATTCCCCCTAAGATCAGGAACAAGACAAGGGTGTCCACTTTCTCCACTATTATTCAATATAATTCTGGAAGTCCCAGCTACAGCAATCAGAGAAGAAAAAAAATAAAAGGATTCCAGATCAGAAAAGAAGAAGTAAGCCTCTCTCTCTTTGCAGATGACATGATACTGTATATAGAAAACCCTAAAGATAGTGTCAGAAAATTACTAGAGCTAATCAGTGAATTTAGCAAAGTTACAGGATACAAAATCAATACACAGAAATCACTTGCATTTCTATATACTAACAATGAAAAATCAGAAAGAGAAATTGAGGAATCATTCCCATTCACCATTGCAACAAAAAGAATTAAATATCTAGAATAAACTTACCTCAGGAGACAAAAGAACTGTACACAGAAAATTATAAGACACTAATGAAAGAAATCAAAGATGACACAAACAGATGGAGAGATATTCCATGCTCCTGGGTAGGAAGAATCAATATTGTGAAAATGACTATACTACCAAATGCAATCTACAGATTCAATGAGATACCTATCAAATTACCAATGACATTTTTCACAGAACTAGAACAAAAAATTTCACAATTCACATGGAAACACAAATGATCCCGAACAGCCAAAGCGATCTGGAAAAAGAAGAATGGAGCTGGAGGAATCAACCTTCCTGACTTCAGATTATACTATAAAGCTACAGTCAACGAGACAGTATGGTGCTGTCACAAAAACAGAAATATTGACCAACAGAACAAGATAGAAAGCCCAGAAATAAATCCACGCACCTATGAGTATCTTTTTTTTTTTAACTTTTAAGGACAAACTTTATTTAAATCTTGTGTCATATTAGTATACTTCTAAATTCAGAGTATTAGTCAAACTGGAACAGCAAAGCTTCAGAAACAAAACAAAAATTTTGTAGGAGTTACTGCTAACAAAGCCATCCCCCCAAGTAGTATCATATAATATGCTTGTCAGAAACCTATAATTTTCTATCTTAAACACTATTATTCAGAAGAAACCAAAATACCCTTTTTTTTTTTTTGCAATGTGAGTAATGTGTTAGCAAACTGTTTAGCAAAATAAATCCTCCCAACTGATTAGAAAGACGACATATTTAAAGGGAGAGGAAACATCTCACCTCCACATATACAGAAACAGCACTATGAATACACCACACAGGCAGTCTAAGATCTGTTTTGTTTTCAACACAAAGTTTTCAAAAATGACAATTTCTCGTGTCTACACCTCTCAATTTTCTCAAATATTTTTGTTGGTCTGGTAAAGATGGCACTTATTGCAGAGCAGCTTTGGACTGACTGATCACACGTACAGATCCACAGTTAAATCTCTGTCATCTCCAGGCCTCTTTTCTCAGATGGACTCTTATCCAATTTGGGTGTACCGTTCCAGACATCTCAGTGTTCACCACCTCCTCTATGCCATTTGAAAGGTCCAAAACCTTTGTGCCCTCTTCAGTTATTTCCAAAATCTCACATTTAGACCACATGTTTCTGAGACTTGACCACACAACACATTTGGATCTGACAGTAAATCCATTCAGAGTGTACATGTTCTCTGGTTGAGCCATCCGCGCTAACTGGTAAGACCTGTCGGCTGGGCCAACCACTCAGGGTTGCTCCACTGTGCAGGCATTTGCAGCGCAAGGTGCCCTCATGGGTACCTTATTGTTGACAAAGGAGACAAGTGTACGCAATGGGGCAAAGACAGCCTCTTCAATAAACGGTGCTAGGAACTGGACAGCTACATGTAAAAGAAAGAAATTACAACACTTCCTAACATCAAACACAAAGATAAACTCAAAATGCATTAAAGACCTAAATGTAAGACCCAAAACTATAAAACTCTCAGAGGAAAACACAGGCAGAACACTCGATGACATGAATCAAAGCAAGATCCTCCATGACCCCCCTCCTAGAGTAACGGAAATAAAAACAAAAGTAAACAAGTGGGACATGATTAAACTTAAAAGCTTTTGCACAGCAAGGGAAACTACAAGCAAGGTGAAAAGACAACCCTCGGAATGGGAGAAAATAATAGCAAATGAAACAGCTGACAAAGGATTAATTTCCAAAATATACAAGCAGCTCATACAACTCAATACCAGAAAAACAAACAACCCAATCAAAAAGTAGGAAAAAGACCTAAACAGACATTTTGCCAAAGAAGACATACAGATGGCTAACAAACACATGAAAAGATACTCAACATCACTCATTATTAGAGAAATGCAAATCAAAACCACAATGAGATATCACCTCACACCAGTCAGAATGGCCATCATCAAAACGTTTACAAACAATAAATGCCGGAGAGGGTGTGGAGAAAAGGGAAAGCTCTTGCACTGTCAGTGGGAATGTAAATTGATACAGCCACTATGGGAGATGGTATGGAGAGTCCTTAAAAAAATAGGAATAAAACCACCATATGACCCAGCAGTCCCACTCCTAGGCATATACTCTGAGGGAACCAAAATTGAAAAAGACACATGTATCCCATTGTTCATTGCAGCACTATTTACAATAGCTAGAACATGGAAGCAACCTAGATGTCCATCAACAGGTGAATGGATAAAGAAGTTGTGGTACATATACACAATGGAAAATTACTCAGCCATAAAAAGGAATGCATTTGAGTCAGTTCTGAAGAGGTGGATGGACCTGGAACCTATTATACAGAGTGAAGTAAGTCAGAAAGAGAAAGATAAATATCGTATTCTAATGCATATATATAGAATCTATAAAAATGGTACTGAAGAATTTATTTACAGGGCAGCAGTGGAGAAACAGACATAGAGAACAGACTTATGGACATGGGGAGAGGGGTGGAGAGGGTGAGATGTATGGGAAGAGTAACATGGAAACTCATAGTAGCATGTGTAAAATATATAGCCAACAGGAATTTGCTGTATAGCTCAGGAAACTCAAACAGGGCTTCTGTATCAGTCTAGAGAGGTGGGATGGGGAGGGACATGGGAGGGAGGTTCAAAAAGGAGGGGATATATGTGTACCTATGGCTGATTCATGTTGTTGTATGGCAGAAACCCACACAAAATTGTAAAAATTTTACAAACAAAAAAATAATTAATTAAAGAAATTTACTTCTTCAGAAAAAAAATTACTTTTAATTTTCTTTTTACTGCTTACAAGTAAAAAGAAAGATGCTTCCCATTGATTTGTTGTGACAGTTTCTCCATGCTATGAGCAGTTATATGCATGGGGTAAAACAATGTACATTGAGAAGGAGTAACCATTTCATCTCTTTCGCATGGTCTAGATATTGCTTCCATGTCTAAACATTCTATATAAGCAGCGTATAATCAAGGCACCTAGAGTGAATTTTTACGTGGACTTATTAAAGTATTGATGAGTCAGTTGAACTGAGGTGGATTAACCTAGAGCCTGTTATACAGAGTGAAGTAAGTTATAAAGAGAAAAACAAATATCGTATATTAATGCACACACATACACATATATATACAGAATCTAGAAAAATGGTGCTGATGAAACTATCTGCAGGGCAGGAATAGAGATGCAGATGCAGAAAATGGACTTGAGAACACAGCAGGGAAAGGAGAAAGTGGGACTAATTGAGGCAGTAGCATTGACATATATACACTACTATGTGTAAAATAGGGCTTCCCTAGTGGCTCAGACGGTAAAGCACCTGTCTGCAATGCAGGAGACCTGGGTTTGATCCCTGGGTTAGGAAGATCCCCTGGAGAAGGAAATGGCAGCCCACTCCAGTATTCTTGCCTGGAAAATCCCATAGACCGAGGAGCCTGGTAGGCTACCGTCCATGGGGTCGCAAAGATTCGGACACGACTGAGCGACTTCACTCACTCATGTGTAAAATAGATAAGTAGTGGGAAGCTGCTATATAACACAGGGAGCCCAGTCTGGCACTCTGTGACCACCTAGAGGGGTAGGGTGGGGGTGGGGTGGGAGGGATTCGAGAGGGAGGGGATATATATTCTTATGGCTGATTCACATTGTTGTACAGCAGAAACCAACACAACACTGTAAAACAATTATCCTCCAATTAAAAAGTTTAAAACAGAATTTCAAAGGAATAAAGATGAAAGTCACTCAGTTTTATCCAACTCTTTGCGACCCCATCGACTATACAGGCCAGGGAATTCTCCAGGCCAGAATATTGGAGTGGGTAGCCATTCCCTTCTCCAGCAGATATTCCCAATCCAGTAATTGAACTGGGTCTCCTGCATTGGAGGCAGATTCTTTACCAACTGAGCTATCAAGGAAGCCCAAAGAAAGATGAAGTTGGCCCAACAGATAAAGTCTGGGTACCTTCTCAACAATTTCCACTGCTTTTCCAATTCTGCCCACAAAAATGATGACCGAAGACGTTTTAGAAGGCAGTGTAATGTGCTGAGCCAATCAGAAGACTGGGAGGATAATGGTCAGCCAGTTCAGACATATCCAGGATGGTACTTCATTTAATTCCCACTTAAATCAGCTGCACCCACTGCAAGAAAGGCTGGAGAATGTATTCTAGCTGCATCCCTGAGGAGAAGAGGGGGTGGATTTTGGTAAATGTTCAGCAGTCATTGCTGGAATGATTTAATGTGTGGTGAGATCACTTAATAAACTTTCTGCGAGATGCTAAGGTGTTCAATAAACGTGTTCTCCCCACTGAACATTTAGCCAAAAAACTAGGCCTCAGGGGCTTCATACCAGCTGTTCCCTCTGCCTAAAATTCCCTTGTCTCAGGGAACCCACAAGCTCACCCCATCACTTGTTCAGGTCTCTGATATAATACTGTAATGGAGTGGGACCCTATGGTCCTTCCCACCATGTCCTCCACCTGCCTTTTGTGAAAAAACTTTACCCACAGAGTAAGTTTAATCAGAGAAGCAAGAAAATGCAGAAACAAAGACAAGCAGTCAAACAAGACTACACAACAATAGTTTAGTCAGTAACCAAAGTCCAGGCCCTTTAGTTCCTTCCCAAGGGCTACAGATAATATTCTGAGCCACATTCTGTGAGCTGTCTGGTAGATACTGAAACCCCCACCAGGTGGAAGAAGTTAACGACATGATGACCAAACTTTAGCCGTGACATAAGCTTCCACAGTTCCAAGAACTGGCCTCAAGGAAATGGGGACAAACTGACCCTGGAACTGAAGATTAACTCGACTAAAAACAATCAAGATGGGGGAATTCCTTAGCGGTCCAGTGGTTAGGATGCTGCGCTTTCTCTCCTGGGGTCCCAAGTTCAATCACTGGGCAGGGAACTAAGATCCCACAAGCTGTGAGGCAGGGCCAAAAAAAAAATCAAGATGACATTTGTCAGACTGCATGAGCAATTTCAAGATGATTGTCAGAGCTGACTGTGCTTTTTCTGCATGTATTCCCCTCCCTCCATCTATAAAAGCTCTTGCCCGCTGATTGTCAGTGGCCTTCCCAGGGCGGGGACCGTGTGAGAGGGGAAAAGCGGGGCTCAGGTGGAAAGTGGTGGAGTGCAGAAGGGGGAGGTCAGCCTTTGGACCCACCTCCCCGACCCACTTCAGTTGCCAACATCCCAGATAAAGTAAACTTTCCCTTCCACCGACTTTGCCCCTTTATGCACTTGTGAGCAGTGAGCAGCTGGACCCCCACTTTCATTAACAATATCACTCACTCAGAGAGGTCATTTCTGTACCTAACCTGAAAACCAGCGTCTTTTAATTTAATGGCTACAGTCACCATCCACAGTGATTTTGGAGCCCAAGAAAATAAAATCTGTCACTGTTTCCACTTTTTCCCCTTCTATTTGCCATGAAGTGATGGGACTGGATGCCATGATCTTAGTTTTTCAAACATTGACTTTTAAGCCAGCTTTTTCACTCTCCTGTTTTACCCTCGTCAAGAGGCTCTTTAATCAAGCCATGGTTTTTCCAGTAGTCATGTATGGACTATAAAGAAGGCTCAGTGCCGAAGAATTGATGCTTTCAAACTGTGGTGCTGGAGAAGACTCCAGAGTCCCTTGGACTGCAAGGAGATCAAACCCGTCAAAGGAAATCAGTCCTGAATATTCATTGGAAGGACTGATGCTGCAGCTAAAGCTCCAATACTTTGACCACCTGATGTGAAGAGCCAACTCAACTGGAAAAGATCCTGATGCTGGGGAAAACTGGGGGCAAGAGGAGAAGGGGGTGACAGAGGATGAGATGGTTGGATGGCATCACGGACTCAATGGACATGAGTTTGAGCAAACTCCAGGAGATAGTGAAGGACAGGAAAGCCTGGCATGCTGCAGTCCATGGGGTTGCAAAGAATCGGACATGGCTTAGCGACTGAACAACAACCACATTGGTTGTTACTCAGGAGAACACTCACCAGTACGCCAGAAGACAATAAAACCCAGTGATGTCATTCTTACTGGTTAGCCTCCAATGGCACAGAACAAGGTGGAAAACAGGAGAGAGTAGAACCGGATGGCAAATGGAGTTTTAACGAGTTTTTTGTTGCCAGAGCACCATCAGTTACTTTCTGAATCCCTGTGATTCAGGTCATTTTTCTCAGCAGTGTGCTTGACCTGATTTTTTTTTTTCTTCACTGGCTACCAAAGGGAACAGATACAAAAGGGAAAATACATTCTCCAAGGAATCCCCAGTAAATCATTTTTATTGGCATGTAGTTGCTCTGCAAT
Source organism: Bos indicus (assembly GCF_029378745.1). Taxonomy (NCBI): domain Eukaryota; kingdom Metazoa; phylum Chordata; class Mammalia; order Artiodactyla; family Bovidae; genus Bos; species Bos indicus. The sequence goes on along the minus strand of NC_091766.1, from coordinate 11,743,012 downwards.
GTTGTGTTCGTTTCCGTTACACAGCAAAGTGAAGCCACAAGTGTCTATATATATCCCCTCTTCCTTGGATTTCCTTCCCATTTAGGTCCCCACAGAGCACTGAGTAGAGTTCCCTGTGCTATACAGTAGGTTCCATTAATTATCTATTTTATATATAGCAGTGTATATATATCAATCCCAATCTCCTAATCCATCCCACTCACCCCCAATAAATCTTAAGAACTGTTCCACATACACATTTACATCTATAGTGATCTCTCTCGTTAAGCCAGCTCTCCCAAAGGAAGAGGGTCATTATTTATGTTCTCCCAATCATGTTTCCTTTGGCCGAAAGAGCAGGCAGCTGGCCAAACATATCATGCCCTCCAGCATGGTGGAGGTCACTCTCTGAGTCCCATGGCTGAAACTGCACACACGGAGCTGCTGGGAAATACGACACTCTGACACCATCCACCGCCCACACGGCGAATGTCTTTGCCAGCCACCCAGGCTGGAGAATTGCTGCTTATAAATCCTGAGCAAAGTCCAATCTCTCTGTAAAGTGAGGGGGAGGCAATCAGGAGAGAGGAAAGCAAGAGATCAAAATGCTAGATGAAATGCCCCCGTCCCTTACTCGTGTGAGCCAATCATTTAACCAAGAAAGGACACAGTGAAAGCGATCAAACTCTGGAATTGAATCTGTGGTCAGACCCCCAGCTTTGGCACACATATATATATACATGTATATATATACATGTACATATGTGTGTGTGAGTATGTATGTGGTATAATTAATTTTATTGGATATAGTTGATTTACAATGATGTGTTGGTTTCTGCTGTATAACAAAGTGAACCCTAAGTTGCTGTTTTAGTTTTCTAGGTCAGCCAGGATGAACTACAATTGGCCCTCGGCATATGTGGGTTCTAGAGATTCCAGGGATTCAACCAATCCTCAGATCTGGGGACCCATGAATTCATAAATCCAACTGTAAGGGATTTGAACATCCCTGAGTTTTGGTACCTGTGGGGGTGCTGAAAAGAATGCCCCACAGATACTGAAGGAAGACTGGGACATTTAAACAATCAAACTGTTCACTCATGGTGCTGGAGACTAAAAGTCCAAACTCAAGCCGGCAACGGCACTGGTCCTTTCTGAGAGCTGTGAGGGAAGAGTCCGCTCCCGCCTCTCTCCTTGGCTTCTAGATGGCTGTCTTCATGCTCACATGGCATTCTCCCTATAGGCATGGCTGTGACTGTGCTTCCCATTTTTTACAAGGACATCAGTCATATTGGATTAGAGTCCACTCTAATGACCTCATTTTAACCAGTTACATCTGCAATGACCCTATTTCCAAATACGGTCAGGTTCCCATGTTCTGGGAGATAGGGCTTCAAGGTAAGACTTTCAAGTATGCTATGGACTGAATGTATTCCTCCAAAAGTCATATGTTGAAATCCTAACCCCAGTGTGATGGAATTGTCGGTAGGGGATCTTTGGGTGGCAATCAGGCTATCAGGGTGGAGCCTTCTAGAGTGGGATTCAGATTCATGTCCTTTTTTGTTGTAGATTTATTTATTTATTGGCTGTGTTGGGTGTTCATTGCTACATGTTAGCTTTCTTCAGTTCAGCAAGCAAGGGCACTATTCATAGCCACGTGCAGCCTTCTCACTGCAACGGCTTCTCTTGTTGTGCAGCGTGAGCTCTAGGGTGCGCAGGCTTCAGTAGCTGTAGTACATGGGCTCAGTGGTTGCAGCTTCCAAGCTCTAGAGTGCTGGCTCAGTAGCTGTGGCACATGGGCTTAGTTGCTCTGCAACATGTGGGATCTTAGTTCCTGGGCCAGAGGTTGAACCAGTGTCCCTTGCATTGCAAGGTGGATTCTTAACCACTGGACCACCAGGGAAGTCCTGATTCATGTCCTTTTAAGAAGAGACCCTAGAGGGCTCCCTCATCCCTTCTGCCACCTGAGAACACAAGGAGAAGTTGGCCATCTAGGAAGCAGGCCCTCGACAGGTACTGAATCTATAAGTGCCTTGATCTTGAACTTCCCAACCTCCACAACTGGGAGAAATAAATTCTGTTGTTTTTAAGCCATCCAGACTATCATATTCTGTTATAGCAGCCTGAAGGGTCTAAGACTGTGGGGAAAAATTATTCAATCCATAACAGCTACTATGAAGCCTTATAAAATTAAAAATCTTGAATGGATAATCATGATGAAGGGATTATTAAATAAGAAAGCACTTTATGGGGCTTGCCTGGTGGCTCAGTGATAAAGAATTTTCCTGCCAATGCAGGAGACACAGGTTCCATCCCTGATCCGGGAAGATCCCACATGCTGCAGAGCAACTAAGCCTGTTGGCCACACCTATCTAGCCTGTGCTCGAGAACCCAGAAATCGCAACTATTGAAGCCCACACACCTAGAGCCCATATTCTGCAACAAGAGTTGTCACTGCGATGAGAAGCCTGCACATCACAACCAGAGAGCAACCCCACATCACAACCAGAGAGCAACCCCAGCTGGCCTCAACTAGAAAGTCCATGCGCAGCAATGAAGACCCAGCACAGCCAAAAATAAATAAATAAATACAATTATTTTTAAAAAGACATCATTTTACTGTCCCCCACAAAGTGGGTCCTTAAAAACGGTTGGTCTGGCAAAAGATATGCTGAAGACCTCCAGGTGGAGTCTGATGGAGAAAACCCTGACAATATATTGAGTCCTTACCAGATAACCCAGAACACACTGTAATCAATGTTATGGAGATAGAAATTGCCTACAATACAATGCATCCATCTGATGTATACAGTTTGATGCGTTTTTACTAGCGCACACCACCTGTAATCACCACCAACACCATCAACATTCAGAACATTTCCATCACCCCAAAAGTTCCCTCTTGCCCCTTTATTATCAACACCCTATCCTTGCCTCCAAGTCACTACCAATCTGTTCTCTGTCACTGTAGAGTAAACTCATCTATTCTATAATTTTACACAAATGAACTCCTCTTTTGTGTCCGGCTCCTTTCACGAAACAATGCTTTTGAGATTCATCCACATTGGTCTGTGTACCAGTTTCTGTTCCTTTGTATTATATGCCATTGTATGGCTGGACCACGGTTTGTCTGCTCACCTGTTGATAGACATTTGGCTTGCTGCTAATGTTTGCCTATTACAAACAGAGCTGCTGTGAACGATCACATACAAGCTCTGGTGTGGACATGTGTTTTCATTTATCCTGGGTAAGTACTCAGCTTCGGAAATACCATCTGGTGAGCATACATTTAACTCCATAAAAAAGCTTTTACCATACTGCTTTCCATCGGCAGTGAGCACGATACTCCCCAGCCTTGCCAGCAATTGGCATCATCCATCCTTTGGATGATAGTCATTCTGGTGAGTGTGTAGTCAAATCTTGCTGGGGTTCTCATTTGCATTTCCCTAATGTTCAATGATGCCATACAAATAGACACGTGTGTGTCTCTGCATTCGTGTTCAGTCATATCTGACTCTGTGACCCTATGGACTATAGCCCACCATGCTCCTCTGTCCGTGGAATTATCCAGGCAAGAATACTGGAGTGGATTGTCATTTCCTCCTCTAGGGGATCTTCCCGACCCAGGGATTGAACCAGAGTCTCCTGTGGCTCCTGCATTGGCAGGCAGATTCTTTACCACTGAGCCACCTGGGAAGCCCCATACACGCACAAGTGAGCTTTAAAGTAATAAAAGAGACATCCCTGGTGGTCCAGCGGTTGAGAATTCACCTGCCAGTACAGGAGACATGGGTTCGATTCCTGGTCTGGGAAGATCCCACATGCCAAGGGGCAACTAAATCCATGTGCCACAGCTACTGAAGCCTGCATGCTCTAGAGGCCATGCTCCACCACGAGAGAAGCTGCCATGATGAGAAGCCCTCGCACCGTGACTAGAGAGTAACCCACCTCGCCGCAACTAGAGAAAGCCCTTTCACAGCAACAGAGGCCCGGTGCAGCCAAAAATAAACAATAAACAAAACTTTTAAAAGAAATAAAAGGTTTCCCAGAAGTCAGAAAAGAGACAGCTGAGAGTCAGGAGGTAAGCATGCAACATGGCACCAAGAAAGCTTGTAGAGCATAATATAGAGGAAGTATTAGGGGCTTTACTGACTCTGCAAGGCAAGAGATGGGGCCTCATGTCCTGAGTGAACAGATAAATAGCAATTGACATTTTCCACATAGAGCTGGAACTCCGGTGGGACTAGGTAGTACCCTAGGGAATGGGTACCAGGAGAACTTTATCTACCAGCCCGGAGAAAATAAAAGGAAGCTTGTCTCTTCCCTGTACATTAAAAAAAAAAAAACTGAAGGACTTCCCTGGTGGTCCAGTGGCTAAGACTCCACGCTCCCAATGCAGGGGGCCCAGGGTTAGATCCCTGGTCAGGGAACTAAGATCCTGGACACTGCAACTAAAGATATTGCATGCTGCAACTGAGACCTAGCACAGTCAAATTAATAAATAAATATTTTTTAAACAAAAAGTAAATTAAAAATTTTTTAAATTGGTAATATCTAGTGTGGGCTGGGATGTGGAAAGACAGACATTAATTTATGCTGTTGTGGGAGTAAACATTGTTATAAACTGTTGGGAGGGCAAGGTTATATTAATATTATTTATTACATTTATATTACAGAAATATTATTTAAAACCTAAATATGCATCTTATGTTTATTTATTTTTTAGAAGTTCTTAGCATAAGCTAAATAAAGGTAGCTTAAGCAAAATTATGATTATGCTGATAATGATGTTAAAAGGGAAGGACATGCCTTACCGCATATAATGCAGAACAAATTTTCTTCTCACAGGAACTAGGACCTGTCCTAAAAAATCATCACAAGGTAGTAGGTCTTCAATACCTGCACGTTAGCTTCAGTCTTCTCACTCTGCACCATCCCTATTGCTGTTGCTCAGTCGCTAAGTCATGTCCAACTCTTTGTGACCCCAGGGACTACAGCACACCAGGCTCCCCTGTTCTTCACTATTTCCCAAAGTTGGCTCAAACTCACGTGCATTGAGTTGGTGATGAAGTGTGGTCCACTGGAGAAGGGAATGGCAAACCACTCCAGTATTCTTGCCTCAGGAACCCCATGAACAGTATGAAAAGGCAAAAAAGATACGACACCGGAAGATGAGCCCCCCAGGTGGGTAGATGTCCATGTGCCACTGGGGAAGAGCGGAGAAATAGCTCCAGAAAGAGTGAAGAGGCTGGGCAAAAACAGAAACAATGCCCAGTTGTGGATGTGTCTGGTGGTGAAAGTAAAGTCTGATGCTGTAAATAACAATACTGCATGGGAACCTGGAATATTAGGTCCATGAATCAAAGTAAACTGGATGTGATCAGGCAAGAGATGGCAAGAGTGAATACTGATATTTTAGGAATCAGTTGAACTAAAATGGACAGAAAGGAAAAATTTAATTCAGATGACCATTATACCTACTATTGTGGTCAAGAATCCCTCAGAAGAAATGGAGTAGCCCACATGGTCAACAAAAGAATTCGAAATGCAGTACTTGGGTGCAACCTCACAAACGACAGAATGATCTTGGTTTGTTTCCAAGGCAAACCATTCAGCATCATAGTAATCCAAGTCTATGCCCCAATCACTAATGCCAAAGAAGCTGAAGTTGAACAATTCTGTACAGACCTACAGGACCTGCTAGAATTAACACCAAAAAAGATTCCATCCCTTCATTCATGTTCAAATGTTTATTGACCACCTGCCACGTGCTGGCAGAATACACGGCACTGTGGTTGGCTATGTGAAAGGCAGATCTGTCTCTGCTTCTTTCTGACACGTGCTCTTGGGCAAAGTATTTAATCTAAGTCTCAGTTTTCTCATCTGTAAATTGGGAATGACCTTGGGACTTGAATAATAGGGCTAGTGTGAGAAAATTAGATAATAAACGCAGAATGACTGGAACCCAGTAATCACTCCCTGTGGCTGGTGATTCTTTTCTTACATGCAGTATGTTGGGAATGAAATAAAAATAATCCCCTTTCCATGGTGCTTTCCAATCAATGGACAAGAGTACATTAAACCAAAAAATCTTTTAGTCCGAATTACAAAGGAGAGTTAAGGCTTTAAAACAGTTTGGGTGAGATACACTTCCAAATCTAATCAACTGTGTCTGGAATTTAGGAGGAAAGAGCAATCACATTGCACCAACATGGCTTCCTGAACCATTCCTTTGGATGGGAGAATGATTCCCAGAGAGAGGGGGTGGAGGTTAGAGGATTGTGGACAAGTAGATACTCCAAAAGGTATCCACTATGATATCCAATTTCTTAACATTTCACTTCTGACATTAACCCTAACCCAGAGAGATAATTGTAAAAATGTTCAGAACAACCTTGTATCAGTTACCTAATTCTATGATAATATTGTGTAACAAATAAACAAAATATCAGTGGCATCAGTTCAGTCGTTCAGTCCTGTGCGACTCTGCAACCCCATGGACTGCAGCACGCCAGGCTTCCCTGTCCATCACCAACTCCTGGAGCTTGCTCAAACTCATGTCCATAGAGTCAGTGATGCCATCCAACCATTTCATCCTCTGTCATCCCCTTCTCCTCATGCCTTCAATCTTTCCCAGCATCAGGGTCTTTTCCAGTGAGTCAGTTCTTCACATCAGCTGGCCAAAGTATTGAAGCTTCACCTTCAACATTAGTCCTTCCAATGAATATTCAAGACTGATTTCCTTTAGGATTGACTGGTTTGCTCTCCTTGCAGTCTAAGGGACTCTCAAGAGTCTTCTCCAACACCACAGTTCAATTCTTTGGTGCTCAGCTTTCTTTATGGTCCAACTTTCACATCCATTTATGACTACTGGAAAAACCATAGCTTTGACTAGATGGACCTTTGTTGGCAAAGTAACATCTCTGCTTTTTAATATCCTGTCTAGGTTTGTCATAGCTTTTCTTCCAAGGAACAAGTTCCTTTTAATTTCAAGGCTGCAATCACCATCTGTAGTGATTTTGGAGTCCAAGGAAATAAAGTCTGTCACTGTTTCCATTGTTTCCCCATCTATTTGCCATGAAGTGATGGTGCCATATGCCATGACCTTTGATTTTTTGAATGTTGAGTTCATATATATATATATATTTGGCTGCATCAGGTCCTAGGTGCAGCATATGCGATCTAGTTCCCTGACCAGGGATCAAACCCAGGCCCCCTGCACTGGGAGCTTGGAGTCTTCACCACTGGACCATCAGGGAAGTCCCTGAATGTTGAGTTTTAAGCCAGCTTTTTCACTCTTCTCTTTCACTTTCATCAAGAGGCTCTTTATTACTCTTGGCTTTCTCCTATAAGGGTGGTATCATCTGCATATCTGAGGTTATTGATATTTCTCCCAGCAATCTTGATTTCAGCTTTGCTTCATCCAGCCTGGCATTTCGCATGATGTACTCTGCATATAAGTTAAAAAAGCAGGGTGGCAGTATACAGCCTTGATGTATTCCTTTCCTCCATGTCCGATTCTTTTTTTTTTTTTTTTTTCCCATGTCCGATTCTAACTGTTGCTTCTTGACCTGCATACAGATTTCTCAGGAGGCAGGTAAGGTGGTCTGGTATTCCCATCTCTTGCAGAATTTTCCACTGTTTGTTGTGATCCACGCAGTGAAGGCTTTGGCATAGTCAGTGAAGCAAAAGCAGATGTTTTTCTCGAACTCTTGCTTTTCTATGATCCAATGGATGTAGGCGATTTGATCTCTGGTTCCTCTGCCTTTTCTAAATCGAGCTTGAACATCTGGAAGTTCAAGGTATACATACTGTTGAAAACTCACTTGGAGAATTTTGAGCATTACTTTGCTAGTGTGTGAGATGAGTGCAATTGTGCAGTAGTTTGAGCATTCTTTGGCATTGCCCTTCTTTGGGACTGGAATGAAAACTGACATTTTCCAATCCTGTGACCACTGCTGAGTTTTCCAAATTTGCTGACATATTGAGTGCAGCATTTTAACAGCATCATCTTTTAGGATTTGAAATAGCTCATCTGGAATTCCATCACTCCACTAGTTTTGTTTGTAGTGATGCTTCCTAAGGCCCACTTGACTTCACACTCCAGGATGTCTGGCTCTAGGTGAATGATCACATTATTGTGGTTATCTTGGTCATTAAGATCTTTTTTGTATAGTTTTTATGTGTATTCTTTCCACCTTTTCTTAATATCTTCTGCTTCTGTTAGTCCATACCATTTCTGTCCTTTATTGTGCCCATCTTTGCATGAAATGTTCCCTTGGTATCTCTAATTTTCTTGAAGAGTCTTTCCCATTCTATTGTTTTCCTCTATTTCTTTTCATTGATCACTTAGGAAGGTTTTCTCATCTCTCCTTGCTATTCTTTGGAACTCTGCATTCAGATGGGTATATCTTTCCTTTTCTCCTTTGCCTCTTCCAACAACACAAGAGATGACTCTACACATGGACATCACAAGATGGTCAATACAGAAATCAGGTTGATTATAATCTTTGCAGCCGAAGATGGAGAAGCTCTATACAGTCAGCAAAAACAAGACCTGGTGCAGACTGTGGCTCTGATCATGAACTCCTTATTGCAAAAGTCAGAATTAAATTGAAGAAAGCAGGGAAAACTACTAGACCATTCAGGTTTGACCTAAATCAAATCCCTTACAATTATACAGCGGAAGTGACAAATAGATTCAAGGGATTAGGTCTGATGGAGTGCCTGAAGAACTCTGGACAGAAGTTTGTGACATTGTACAGGAGGCAGTGATCAAGATCATCCCCAAGAAAAAGAAATGCAAAAGGCAAAATGGTTGTCTGAGGAGGCCTTACAAAATAGCTGAGAAAAGAAGAGAAGCTAAAGGCAAAGGAGGAAAGGAAAGGTTTACCTATCTGAATGCAGAGTTCCTAAGAATAGCAAGGAGAGATAAGAAAGTCTGCGTCGTGATCAATGGCATACGACAGTAAATTTGTTGCACATATGTCTGGGGTCAGTGGAGGATCAAATGGCTTTGCTGATCTTAGCTCTTTTTGCTCACATGACTGATGGTTAGCTGGCTGACCGTGGAGTGACAAGAGCAACTTGGCTTTGTGCCGCACGTCTCTCTCTCCTGAAGGCTATCCCCAGTGTGTCCTCGTGGTGATGTCAGTGGTGCAAGAGTTAGCCTAGTCACATAGGGACCTTTCAAGCATGTTCCTACCAACATGCCATTGACCCAAAGCAAGTCACAGTAAACCCACAGTAAAAGCAGTAGGATGCTAGGACTTGCCTGGTAGTCTAGTGATTGAGAATCCACCTGCCAAAGCAGGGAAAACAGGTTTGATCCCTGGTCTGGGAACTTTCCACGTGCCTCAGAGCAACTGAGACCATGTGCCACAACTACTGAGCCCAAGCTCTAAAGCCAGCAAACCACTGAGCAGCTCACATTCCCAGGGCTTTCCCCAACAAGAGAAGCCGCTGCGATGGGAAGCTCCTGAACCACAACAGAGAGCAGCCCCCACTCACCACAACTAGAGAAAGCCCTTGTGCAGCAATGAAGAGTCAGTGCAACGGAAAATAAATTAATAAATAAATTTTAATTAAAATTCAAAAATAATAAAATGCTACAAAGTGACTGGCAAAAGAGAAGCGTGAAGAATTGATACCATTTTGGCAATCTACCATGTGCATCATTTGTAATTGCCAAAGAAACACAAACAAACAAACACGGGCTGATTCGTGTTGAGGTTTGACAGAAAACAGCAAAATTCTGTAAAACAATTATCCTTCTAAACAAACAAACCACAAAATAAAATAACCTTTTTTAAGTAACCTAAATGACATCAGTAGGAAATTGGTTAGATAAATTAAGCCACATCATGGAACAGCATCTGTATTAGTTTCTTCTCACTGCTCTAACAAACATGCATTAACTCAGTTGCTTAAAATAGCACAACTGTATTGTCTGAAATGGGTTCCACTGTTGTTGCTGTTCAGTTGCTCAGTCGTGTCTGACTCTTTGCGACCCCACGCACTGCATCACCCCGAGCTTGCCTGTCCTTCACTATCTCCCAGAGTATGCTCAAACTCATGTCCATTGAGTTGATCCTACCATCCAACCATCCTCTGCCCGCCCCTTCTCCTCCTGCCCTCCATCTTTCCCAGCATCAGGGTCTTTTGCACAGAGTCACTCTTTGCATCAGGTGGCCAAAGTAATGGAGCTTCAGCTTCAGCACCAGTACTTCCAATGAACATTCAGGGTTGATTTCCTTTAGGATTGGCTAACTTGATCTCCTTGCTGTCCAAAGAACTTTCAAGAGTATTTTCCCACACCATAGTTTAAAAGCATTAATTCTTCAGTGCTCATTCTTCTTTATGGTCCAGCTCTCACATCCATACATGACCAGTGGAAAATCCATAGCTTTGACTACATGGACCTTTGTTGGTAAAGTGATGTCTCTGCTTTTTAATATGCTGTCTAGGTTCATCATAATTTTTCTTCCAAGGAGCAAGCATCTTTTAACTTCACAGCTGGGTTCCACTGACCTGAAACCAAAGTGTTGGTAGGCCTGTGCTTGATGTCTCTGGAAGCTCTAGAAGAGAACATACTTCCTCGACTTTTCCAGGTTCTAGAGATGCATTTCTTGTATCCCTTGATTCGTCCCCTTCCTCCATCTTCAAAGGCAGCAGTGTAGTATCTTCAGGTACCTTTCTCCCCCATCTTCCATCATCACATTGCCTCTGATCTCCTGCCCCTTGTTAATATAAAGACACCTGTGATTACATTGGACTTCCCTAGTGACTCAGCAATAAAGAATCTGCCTGCAATGCAGGAGACCCAGATTTGATCCCTGGATTGGGAAGATCCCCTGGAGGAGGGCATGACACCCACTCCAGTATTGCCTGGAGAATCCCATGGACAGAGGAGCCTGGTGCGCTACAGTTCACGGGATTGCAAAGAGTTGGACACGACTAAAGCAATGGAGCATGCACGTGATTACATTTGGAACCACGTGGATAATCCAGGATGTCTCTTTGTGGTGGCGGGTAGGGCAGGGCTGTCTTGTTCTCTGTAAGATGTTTCCATCTAATAGCATATTCAGCCTCCACCCCCAAGATACCATGGACACGACCACCCTCAAATGTTATAACCAAATGTTCCCTGGGGGACAACTCTCCCCCATTGAGAAACACTGACCAGAGGCAAAAATTAAAAGACATCCTGTCTCTGGACTTCCCTGGTGGTGCAGTGGATAAGAATCCACCTGTCAGTGCAGAGGACACAGGTTTGATCCCTGGTCTGGGAGGATTGCGCATGCCAAGAAGCAGCTGGGCCCTTGAGCACCACAGCTCCTGAGCTTGCTCTCTAGAGCCCATGAGCCGCAACTACTGAGCCCACAAGCTGTAACTACTGAAACCTGCACACCTAGAGCCTGTTTCCTCAACAAGAGAAGCCACTGCAATGAGAAGCCCATGCACCGCAACAAAGAGTAGCCCCTGCTCCCAACTACTAGAGAAAGCCCACGTGCAACGAGAATCCAGAGCAACCAAAAATATGCAATTAATTAATCAATTACCAAATCACTAGACAGCCAATATATCTTATCAAGTAAATAAATCAGATAGAACAGAATGTACAACATGTTCTGACTTTGAAAATTGGCATTTTTAATAAATGTTTGAGAGGATTAATTGCAAATCACTAATATGGTTTTTCCAGTAGTCATGAACAGATGTGAGAGTTGGACCATAAAGAAGGCTGAGCGCTGAAGAATTGATGCTTTCTAATTGTAGTGCTGGAGAAGACTCTTGACAGTCCCATGGACAGCAAGGAGATCAAGCCAGTCAATCCTAAAGGGAATCAACCCTGAATATTCACAGGAAGAACTGGTGCTGTGGAGAAGGCAATGGCACCCCACTCCAGTACTCTTGCCTGGAAAATCCCACGGACGGAGGAGCCTGGTAGGCTGCAGTCCATGCTAAGGGTTGGACACGACTGAGCGACTTTACTTTCACTTTTCACTTTCATGCATTGGAGAAGGAAATGGCAACCCACTCCAGTACTCTTGCCTGGAGAATCCCAGGGACGGGGGAGACTGGTGGGCTGCCGTCTATGGGGTCGCATAGAGTAGGACACGACTGAAGCGACTTAGCAGCAGCAGCAACAGCAGAACTGGTGCTGAAGCTGAAGCTTCAATACTTTGGCCACCTGATGCAAAGAACTGACTCATTGGAAAAGACTCTGACACTGGGAAAGATTGAAGGCAAAAGGAGAAGGGGGTGGCAGAGGATGAGATGGTTGGATGGTATCACCAACTCAATGGACATGGGTTTGAGCAAACCCTGGGAGATAGTGACAGACAGGGGACACTGTCGTGCTGTAGTACATGGGGTTACAAAGAGTCGGACGTGACTTAGCCACTGAACAACAGCTACAAATATGGGTGAGCTCTCGATGAGAGATTAATGGAGGTCATCAGTTTCCAGTTTTTGCATTTTTGAAGTGTATAGCTTTTACAGCTATACAAATTCAAAAGAAGATGAAATAGTGCTCTTTTAATCTGCTTTATTCAGGACAGTGTTGTCTTTAGCCAGTTGAGGTCAAGATTATGAACCTTTGCTATTCTCAACAAGACAGGAGATAACAAGTATTGGCAATGATGTAGAGAAACGCAACACTTGTGCACTGTTGGAGGAAATACAAATTGGTGCAGCCATCACAGAAAACAGTATGGAGGTTTCTCAAGAAATTAAAAATAGAACTACCCTGTGAGACAGCAATCCCACTTCAGGGTGTATATCCAAAGAAAAAGAAATCTGGGTCTTGATGAGATATCTGAGGCTCACATGTTCATTGCAGTATTATTCACAATGACCAAGATATGAAAACAAGCTAAATGTCCATCAATAAATAAACAGATAAAGAAAATGTGAAGTGAAGTAAGTGGCCCGAAACCTAGTGACAGCAGCCCTGAGCTGTGAGTCAAAGCTTCCCTGATTTAATGTCTTTTTGGAGACTGCAAAATCAACTGACGAAAATTACACTGGAAATCCAGGTACGCAGGAAGGAAGGGGATAAGATGCAAACCAGATTTGGCAGTCATGAGTATCTAAGAGCTATCTGGTGCCAAAAGGCTGGATGTGCTCCCCTAGGGAGGTGGGGAGGAGAGGAAAAGCAGGTGAATGGGGAGGGATGGGGTAAAGAAGAAACTGAGGACAGTCAAAGGCAGAGCAGGAAAGAGCAGCATCGAGAAAGCTGCAGGCTGGAGGAGACAGAGCTGTGGTGTGAGCATCTGGGATGCCAAGTGGGAAAGAAAGAATGAAAGACAGTAAGAGAGAGAGAGGGAGGGAAAGAGAGAATGAAAGAGAGAGAAAAAGAAAGAAGGAGGGACTTCCCTGGTGGTCCAATGCCTAAAACTCCCTGATCCCAATACAGGAGGACTGGGCTTGACCCTCGGGCAGGGAACAAGATCCCACATGCCGCAACTAAGAGTCTGTGTGCCCCAACAAAAGATTCTGTGTGCTGCGGCTAAAATACCTCACCTGCTGTAACTAGGACCCAGTGTAGCCAAATAAATAAATAAATAACCTTGACCCTGAGGGATGGGATGGGGAAGGAGGTGGGAAGGAGGGTCAGGATGGGGAACACATGTACACCCATGGCTGATTCATGTGAATGTATGGCAACAATCACCACAATATTGTAATTAGCCTCCAATTAAAATTTTTAAAAAACATTTTAAAAAATTGAGATTGTTTCTTGAAAAAAATTTAAAAAGAAAGGAAAGAAGGGGAGGGAGGGAGGAGCGAAAGGAAGGAAGAAAGGAAGAAAGAAAAAAGGTCAAGGAAGTGAGAGCTGAAAATTAACCACGGGCTTGAGCAAATATGCGGTCACTAATGACCTCGACAAGAACAATTTGAGAGGACTGGTGGGCTAGAAAGCAATCAGTAGCAGGTTTAGAAGGACGCGGCATTGCAAAGTGCAGATAGGCTCAAAACAGTTGGCTGAAAAAATGAATAATCATGCCTGATTGTTGCCGGGTTGTCATGACAACCAGCTAAGACAATGATGATGAACGCTCTTTCTTTAAGTGACCTTTTCTATTGAGGCTTAATTTACATCCAGCCAAATTCACCCTTGATTAGTGTACAGTCCTATGAGTTTTGAAAAATGCACGCAGCTGTGGAACCATCTCCAAAATCAAGATATAGAACAGTTTCATCAACCCCAAGCAGTTCCCTCAAGACCCTTTGTAATTAACTCCTCCCGGCATCTTCAGCCCATAGCAATCTGTCCCTACAGTTTTGTCATTACCGGGAGATCATATAATGGAAGTACAGTGTACGTCCCCTTCATGGATTACAGCCTTGTCGTGGCGAAGGGGCTTGTGGAACTCAATGAAGCTACGAGCCATGCTGTGCAGGGCCACCCAAGATGGGCGGGTCATGGTGGAGAGCTCTAACAAAATATAGTCCACTGGAGGAGGGAATGGCAAACCCCTCTAGTATTCTTGCCGCAAGAACCCAATGAACAGCATAAAAAAGCAAAAAGTCGCCAGTCCAGGTTCAATGCACGGTACTGGATGCTTGGGGCTGGTGCACTGGGACGACCCAGAGGGAGGGTAGGGGAGGGAGGAGGGAGGAGGGTTCAGGATGGGGAACGCGGGTATACCTGTGGCGGATTCATTTCGATATTTGGCAAAACTAATACAATATTGTAAAGTTTAAAAATAAAATAAAAGTTAAAAAAAAAAAAGCAAAAAGATATGACACCGAAAAGTGAGCCCCCCGTGTTGGAAAATGTCCAATATGCTACCAGCGAAGAGTGGAGGGCAATTACTAATAGCCCCAGAAAGAATGAAGCGGATGGGCCAAAGTGGAAATGACAGTTGTGGATGTATCTGGTGATGAAAGTAAAGTCCAATGCTGTGAAGAAGAATATCGCGTAGGTACCTGGAATGTTAGGTCCATAAATCAAGGTAAATTGAATGTGATCAAGCAGGAGATGGCAAGAGTGAACACTGACATCTTAGGAATCAGTGAACTAAAATGAATGGGAATGGGTGAATTTAATTCAGACGACCGTTATATCTACTGCTGTGGGCAAGGATCCCTTAGAAGAAAGGGAGTAGCCCTCAAAGTCAACAAAAGAGTCCAAAGTGCAAGTAAATGCAAGTTTTGCATTTACTTGCAAAACCCAATGCATGGTACTTGGGTGCAATCTCCAAAACAACAGAATGATCTTGGTTTGTTTCCAAGGCAAACCATTCAATATCACAGTACTCCAAATCTATGCCCCAACCACTGATGCCAAAGAAGCTGAAGCTGGCCAGTTCTATGAAGACCTACAAGATCTTCCAGAACTAACACACACACAAAAAAGATGTCCTTTTCATCATAGGGCACTGGAATGCAAAAGCAAGAAGTCAAGAGACACTTGGCTACTACTGCTAAGTTGCTTCAGTCGTGTTCAACTCTGTGCGATCCCATAGATGGCAGCCCACCAGGCTCCCCCATCCATGGGATTTTCCAGGCAAGAGTACTGGAGTGGGTTGCCATTGCCTTCTCCAATGCGTGAAAGTGAAAAGTGAAAGTGAAGTTGCTCAGTCGTGTCCGACTCCTAGCGACCCCATGGACTGCAGCCCACCAGGCCCCTCCGTCCATGGGATTTTCCAGGCAAGAGTACTGAAGTGGGTTGCCATTGCCTTCTCTGAGAGACACTTGGAGTAACAGGAAAATTTGGCCTTGGTGTACAAAATGAAGCAGAGCAAAAGCTAATAGAATTTTGCCAACAGAACACACTGGTCATAGCAAACACCCTTTTCCAACAACACAAGAGATGGCTCTACACATGAGCATCACCAAACGGTCAATATCGAAATCAGATTGATCATGTTTTTGCAGCTGAAGATGGAGAAGCTCTAAGTTGTTTTGTGGTCATCAAAAACAACACTGGAAGCTGACTGTGGTTCAGATCATCAGCTCCTTATTGCAAAATTCAGGTTTAAATTGAAGAAAGTAGGGAAAACCAGTAGGCCATTCAGGAGTGACCTGAATCAAATCCCTATGATTATACAGTGGAAGTGACAAATAGATTCAAAAATATGATAGAGTGCCTGAAGAACTATGGATGGAGGATCGTAACATTGTAAAGGAGGCAGTGACCAAAACCATCCCCACAAAAAAGAAATGCAAGAGGGCAAAGTGATTGTCTGGTAAGGCTTTACTAATAGCCAAGGAAAGAAGAGAAGTGAAAAGCAAGAGAGAATGGGAAAGATACACCCATCTGAATGCAGAGTTCCAGAAAATAGCAAGGAGCGAGAAGAAAGCCTTCTTAAGTGAACAGTCCAAAGAAATAGAGGAAAACAACAGAATTGGAAAGACTAGAGATCTCTTCAAGAAAATTAGAGATACCAAGGGAACATTTCATGCAAGGATGAAGCAAGCACAATAAAGAACAAAAATGGTAAGGACCTAAAAGAAGCAGAAGAAATTAAAAGGAAAAGGTGGTGGCAAGAATACACAGAACTGTACAAAAAAAGATCTTAATGACCAGGATGCTCATGACAGTCTAATCACTCACCTAGAGCCAGACATCCTGGAGTGTGAAGTCGTTTGCCTTAGGAAGCACTACTACAAACAAAGCTAGTGGAGGGGATGGAATCCAGCTGAGCTATTTCAAATCCTAAAAGATGATGTTGTTCAAGTGCTTCACTCAATGTCAGCAAATTTGGAAAACTCAGCAGTGGCCACCAGACTGGAAAAGGTCAGTTTTCATTTCAATGCCAACCACTTTAAAAGTGGTTCCAGGCAACCTTGACGGCTTTCCCCATTGGCTCAGCAGGTAAAGAATCTGATTCCAATGCAGGAGACACAAGAGATGCAGGTTCAATCCCTGGGTCAGGAAGATCCCCTGGAGAAGGAAATGGCACCCCACTCCAGTATTCTTGCCTGGAAAATCCCACGGGCAGAGGAACTTGGCTGGCTACAGTCCATGGGGCCCCAAAGAGTCAGACACGACTGAGTGACTGAGCACAGCTCAGCAGAGCTGGCCTTTGGAAGTTGGGCCAGGGTGTAATGACTGACAGTGAGAAGGAAAAAACTGGGCATTGACAGCACCTACAACAGAGAGATCAACAGTCAGATCCTGAACTATCTTCTCTTAATTTTCATCTCTTTCTTGAGCTGTAAATATCAAATATTTTTATAGCAACCCAAGATGCTTTGCATGAAGACCTTCTAAATCATCTTTACATTCTCTAATTGGGCTTGTCACTCACAGCTAATATTGCTCTATTTATAATTACTCTCCCCATTTAGGGTCTGAAGGTTTATTTTTGTATTTCTGAGACAGGCATGCATATCCCAAGTATGCATGCTCCTATCACTATTTATCTATTTCTTTAGAAAAACAGGGTTATCATTTCTCTCTTTTTTCCTCACCTTGCTGTGCCTACCTCTGACCCTTGGTCTGGCAGCCTTCTTGTTTATTTTATTTGCTTATTTTTCTGACCCAAACACGAAGCACGCAGGATCCCAGTTCCAGACTAGGGATTGGACGCACAGCCCCTGCATTGGAAGCATAAATTCTTAACCACTGGACTGCCAGGGAAGTCCTCCAACCTTCTTGTTAATTTTAATTAATATCTTCCATGAACTTTATATTATTCCAAATATTCACAAATTTATTGTTTCACTTAATCTCCGTGGTGGATGATGACAAGGACCTCCTGCTTTTAAACATTCTGCAGATGAGAAAACTGAGGCTCAGACTTACTAAAAATCACTTAAGTTTCCACTGCATTGTTTAGGATACTTCTGGTTGTGACTAAAATCTCAAACTGAATTGGACATAGCATTAACTGCCATGGACCAAATTGCATCCTTTTAAAATTCATATGCTAAAGCCCTAACCCCCAACTTGACTGTATTTGGATTAGGGCTTTTAGGAGGCAATTATGGTAAAGAATATGCCTGCAAAGGAAGAGGCCTGATTTCGATCTCTAGGTTGGGAACATCCCCTAGAGAAAGCGAATGACTATCTAGTCCAGTATTCTTCTGTTCCATGTATTCTATGCATAGAATTCTAAGTATTCTATGACTTCTAGTCCAATATTGGACTCTCTATTCCAGAATTCTGGAGAATTCCATGGACAGAGGAGCCTGATGGGCTGCAAGTTTGTGGGTGGCAAAGAGTTGGATGTGACTGAATGACTAACATTTTTCACTTCCAAGGCTAAATAAGGCCATAAAGGTGGGGCCTAATTCAGTAAAGCTGCAGTCCTGATACAAAGAGAGGGACTTCTCTGGTGGTCTAGTGATTAAGAATCTGCCTGCCAATGCAGTGCAGGGGACAAAGATTCAATCCCTGGTCCAGGAAGATCCCACTTGCCATACAGCAACTAAGCCTGTATGCTGCAATTCTGGAACCCGTGTTCCCTAGAGCCCACGCTCCACAGTGAGAGAAGCCACCACAATAAGAAGCCCACACACCTCAGCTAGGGAGTAGCCCCCACTCACCACAACCAAAGAAAGCCTGTGCAGCAATGAAGACCCAGCACAGACAAAAATAATAAATAAATAAAACATTTTTAAAAGAGGAAGAGAGAGAAATCACACTGTCCCTATGTTCTTGAAAAGACCCTGATGCTGGGAAAGATTGAAGGCAGGAGGAGAAGAGGGCAATAGAAAATGAGATGGTTGGATGGCATCATTGACTCAATGGATCTGAGTGTGAGCAAACTCCGGGAGATGGTGAAGGATAGGGAAGCCTGTCATGCTGCAGTCTATAGAGTTGCAAAGAGTGGGACATGACAGAGTGACCGAACAACCATGTTCCTGAACCAAGGAAAGGCCATGTGCGGATATAACAAGAAGGAGGCCATCGGAAAATCAAAAACAGAGCTCTCACTAGAAACCTGATTGACTGAAACACTGATGGTTTCTTAGCCTCCAGAACTGTAAGAATTAAATGTCTGTTATTTAAGTCACCCAGTGGATGATACACCCAAGCAGACATCATAAATGAAAAAGTAAGATGTGTTTTTAAGAATGACTTGGTATTCTGGCTCAGTGATGTGATCAATAATTTAGTTTCTTCCCGTCTCTCTGCTGTGCCCTTCACGATGTTGGCTTCAAACTATGGTTGGCCAACCCTATGGTCAAAAGCTCTCTGCCAGTAGCCCTGAAGCTTCAAACTTCAGGGAAGGAGATAGAAATTCTTTGTTCTGAGATGCACTCTGATTGGTCCAGCCTTTATCACATGACCACCTCTGAGCAAATCACAATAGACAGATAGTAGATACCTTAAGGCCCGCAGTTGGTTGAGTGTTTAAGAGTTGAATTGGCCAGTTTTCCATGAACTATAATTTGTTGGAAAAAACTGACAGTCTATGAGGTTTCAACTTGGGTTCTGGCAGAAATTTTCTCAAAAATGAATGAAATGAACTTGCTGGTTCAAGGAAAACAACTGACAGTGTTTGTTGCCAGTGGTAAAATTTGAGCTTCAAGGGAAAATTTTAATTTTGGAAGACACGTGTTTGTCACCATGTTTGACAATGTTCCAACGCTGAAAGACTTTTCTGAGATTGGTGGTGATATTAACAAATGGAGTTTTTAAAATATTATGTAATGAAATGCGTCAATGTTTGGAAGATCTGTATGACTTAGTGAAGTAATATTATTCAAAAGACCAATGAACGAGTCATAAAAAGTGCAAGGTAGGACTTGTCCTTTCAGTCTAGTGATTAAGACACTGTGCTTCCAATGCAGGGGGCATGGATTTGATCCCTGGTCAGGGAATTAAGATCCCACATGTCTGTGATATTGAGGAAAAAAAGAAATACATGAAAAGTGCAAGGTAGACAAATGGATTTTAATAAAATAGAACTCACTGAAATGGAGAGTCCCCACTACAACTAACCTTGACTAAATTACCAGTTTTTCAAGTTTTAGTATAGCATTAAAGAAGAATTCAGCCATGAAATTAAAAGACGCTTACTCCTTGGAAGGAAAGTTATGACCAACCTAGATAGTATATTCAAAAGCAGAGACATTACTTTGCCAACAAAGGTTCATCTAGTCAAGGCTATGGTTTTTCCTGTGGTCATGTATGGATGTGAGAGTTGGACTGTGAAGAAGGCTGAGCGCCGAAGAATTGATGCTTTTGAACTGTGGTGTTGGAGAAGACTCTTGAGAGTCCCTTGGACTGAAAGAAGATCCAACCAGTCCATTCTGAAGGACATCAGTCCTGGGATTTCTTTGGAAGGAATGATGCTGAAGCTGAAACTCCAGTACTTTGGCCACCTCATGCCAAGAGTTGACTCATTGGAAAAGACTCTGATGCTGGGAGGGATTGGGGGCAGGAGGAGAAGGGGACGACAGAGGATGAGATGGCTGGATGGCATCACTGACTCGATGGACATGAGTCTGAGTGAACTCTGGGCGTTGGTGATGGACAGGGAGGCCTGGCGTGCTGCGATTCATGGGGTTGCAAAGAGTCGGACACGACTGAGCGACTGATCTGATCTGATCTGAAAGAATTCTTGAGTTCCTGAGAAGTCTACTGAAATACTTTTTTCAGCTAGATGCTCGTAGGTTTTCTTCATAGACTTGGACTAAAATGACATTTCACAACAGAGTAATAAGGTAGTCTCACAAATGAGAATACAACTGTCTTCTAGGAGATTTGCAAATATGTAAAGCAATGCTATTCTTCTAACTAAATTTTTTGGTTTGGAAAATATAATAAAATATGTTGTTCATGTTACCATTCAATGGGTTTTATTGTTATTTTAAGTAAATTTTAAATGCACATTGTAAATTTTCTCAATTTTAATGTTTAAACAGTAAGTATTGATAGCTACAACTTACATTTAAGAAAGCTGTGTAGGGTCCTCAGTAACTTTAAGAGTGAAGAGGGGGGCCTGAGACCAAAAAGTTTAAGAATTAGTGCTCTAATAATAATGTTTTTTTCTTTTCTTTAGTTGAAGTATAGTTGACTTACAATATCATTTTAGTTTAAGGTGTACAGCACAGTGATTCAGTCACATATATATTGGAGTAAGAAATGGAAACCCACTCCAGGTCTTGCCTGGAAAATTCCATGGACAGAGGAACCTGGCAGGCTCCAGTCCATGGGGTCACAAAGAGTCGGGCATGGCTGAGCGCACATGGCAGATACATACATATATATATATATATATATATATATATATCAGTAATCTGATAAAAGAACACACACACACATATATGTATGTATGCTTGTGTGTGTGTGTGCGTGTGTGTGTGTTTTCAGCTGCTCATTCACGTCCGACTCTTTGCGACTCCATGGACTGTAGGCTGCCAGACTTCTCTGTCCATGGGATTTTCCCGGGCAGAAATACTGGAGTGGGGTGCCATTTCCTACTCCAGGGGATCCTCCCAACCTAAGGATTGAACCCACGTCTCCTGCATCTCCTTCACTGGCAGGTGGATTCTTTACCACTGCACCACTTGGGAAGCCCCATATATAAGTGATATCATATGGCTTTTGTTTTTCTTTCTGGCTTCACTTCAGCTAGCCATTCTGAACATTAAATTTCTTCCTGATGCCCTTCACTCTCTCCTAACCCTATGAGGACAGCTTTCTCCTAACTCTAGGAACTGATCATCTCTTCTGCCTGAAGTGCTCCCATGACAACCACAGAGTATCTCTCAGAATCCCACGGCTGAGTGTCTTTCCAGTGGCAGAACATCACAGAATTTCAGCATCACATGTACTAAGAAATTGAACAGCCTTAGACACTAGTGATCAGCCCAGGCACACATGGTACCTCTGAAAGTGAAAGTCACTCCGTTGTGTCCAACTCTTTGAGACCGCATGGACTGTAGCCTGCCAGCCTCCTCTGTCCATGGAATTCTCCAGGCCAGAATACTGGAATGGGTAGCTGTTCCCTTCTCCAAGGCATCTTCCCAACCCAGGAATCGAACCCAGGTCTCCCACATTGCAGGTGGATTCTTTACCATCTGAGCCACCAGAGATGCCAATCCAAACATCTAGTGTCAATTTAGGAAGCCAGTTGGCTACAGCTGGGAACTTTTGCTCCCATCTGGATCATGGGATTTTCCAAGTGACACATTGCCCGCAAGGACATAGACCTGAAGGATACATAAGCAAGGTGGAGTTCTTTTTTTAATAGTAATTCTTCCATTATAGAAACTGTCTTAGTCTGTTTGGGCTGCTATAACAGAATATCTCAGATTGGCTGACTCTTTAAAAAATTTTATTGTGGCAGTATATGCTGTATAGTAAAAGTGATTCAGTTACACACATATTTCTGTTATGGTTTATCACAGAATATCGAATATTGTTCCCTGTGCTATAGTGTTATTTGCTCGGTCAGGTCTGACTCTTTGTGGCCCTGTGGAGTACAGCCCACCAGGGCTGTAGCCCTCCAGGCTCTTCTGCCCATGGAATTCTCCAGGCAAGAATACTGGAGTGGGTAGCCATTCCCTTCTCCGGGGTGTCTTCCCAGCCCAGGGATCGAACCCAGGTTTCCCACATTGCAGGTGGATTCTTCACCATCTGAGCCCCCAGGGCAGCCTGTCATCTTGGGGCTAATTAGTTTTAATCAGTTTTTGTTGTATCCTCAGTGATTACATCATTCTTTTAAAGGCTGTGTCTGCCCCCTTCCCTCCTGTCTCATTTCCACTAGATGTTAAGGCAGATTTTAAGCACTGAAGCACATTGCTTCAGGGAAATATTTTTGAGAATTTATTATGGAGCAACAGAAAAGAAAGGTAGAAATGTTTCCCTCAGGGGCATTATTCAAAATCTGTGTTGTACACATATCAGTATAAGGCGTTTGGTGTTTTGTTTTTCTCATGTCCTGGACAATTAAACTGCCAATGAAGTGACATGAAATCAGAGAGAACTTTAACCTCGCTGCCATGGAGACCACGTTTCTCACTCATGGGGGGAAAGAGAGTTTACACAAGGATTTCCTAAGGTGATAAGGCAGCTGGCCATCGACAATTCCAGATACTTTATGGACAGGCAGAAAATCATGGGAATTTCCTGGGATTGACAAGTCAAGAAAGGGAAGCTTGAGATCTGTGATATTGTGATTTATAATAAGAAATACATTTATTTGCGACTTCCCTGATGGTCCAGTGGTTAAGAATCTGCCTGCCAATGCAGGGGACATGGGCTCAATCCCTGGTCCAGGAAGATCCACATGGTTTGGAGCAACTAAGCCCATGTGCCACAGCTACTGAGCCCACTCTCTAGGGCCCTGCTCCGCAACAAGAGAAGTCACCACAGTGAGAAGCCCGCACACTGCAACCAGAGAGTAGCCCCCACTCTCCGCAACTAGAGAAAGCCCAAGCACAGCAACGAAGACCCAGCACATCAAAACTAAAATAAAGAAATAAAAAGAAATATATATA
Source organism: Bos indicus (assembly GCF_029378745.1). Taxonomy (NCBI): domain Eukaryota; kingdom Metazoa; phylum Chordata; class Mammalia; order Artiodactyla; family Bovidae; genus Bos; species Bos indicus. The sequence continues at coordinate 11,719,621 of NC_091766.1, read as the reverse complement.
TTTGGTCTTCATCCTTGTTTCTATCATATAGCTCTTAAAACCTTGGAATTTCTGTGATAAGAGTGATGAACGTGTCTTGTTCTGCTAGGGAAAGCACACAGAGATGTGGGTGGGTTGCCATTGGAACCAGCTTTGTCATTAGAGGGTTGAAAATTTCACTCCCACTTCCCAACCTCTGGGGTGATTGAGTTCAATCACCAGTGATCAAGGACTTAATCAATCATGTCTATGTAATGAAGCTTCCATAAAAACTCAAAGATTGGGGTCCAGAGAACTTCTAGGTTGGTGAACCAGAACACTTTCAGAAGTTCCTTTGTTCAGGATCTTGCCTGTGTATCTCTCTGCATCTGGCTGTTGAGTCTCACTGTAATAAACAAATGATCTAGTGAGTAAACTCTAGTATTCTGAGTTCAGTGAGCCACTGTAGGAAATTAATCAAACCCAAGAAGGGGGTCACGGTGATCTCAGGTGGCCTCGTCCTGCAGTGCCTTGAAGCAGGGTTTCAGTTCCCCGCCAGAGATTGGGATTGGGTCATAACGGTGAGAGCACCAAATCCTAGCTGCTAGACCAGAGGCCAGTGACAAGACCCTGGCTCTTCAACTTTGCAGAAAAAGAATTCCCACAAAGACAGAAGTAGTGAAACAAGTGGGGCTTCCCTGGTGGCTCAGCAGGTAAAGAATTCACCCACGATGCAGGAGACCCGAGTTCCATCCCTGGGTCAGGAAGATGCCCTGAAGAAGCGTATGGCAACCCACTCCAGTATTCTTGCCTGGAGGATTCCACGGACAGAGGAGCCTGGCGGACTACAGTCTATGGGGTTACAAAGAGCCAGACATGACTGAAGCAACTTAGCACAGCACACAGCGAAACAAGTGTTTACTAGGAGGAAGAAAAGAGTATAGTACATGTGGATAGTCTCGTGGGCAGACTCAGAGAGAGAGTCACCCCTTTCTGGTAGTCAATTACTTTTAAGGGGCATTCGTTCCGGGGTTTCCTTTGGCCAATCATTTTGATTCACCTGCTTCTGAGTCTATATGTGGTATATCTCAGGATCCCCTATGTGTGCATGAACATCTCTCAGTCAAGATATATTCCACCGAAGAGGCCAAGAGGGTGTGTGACACCCCCTCCATTTTTTTACCTCCAAGGAGCTTTCTAATCAAGAGAGTTTCCTTGACTTCGAGAATGGGAAATATGTGGTGCTTTTATCTTCGATCTGGGCAGGGCTTAGCCTCCTCCCTCGACTGTCCTACTATTTTCTTCTTAGAGAATCGGTCCACAGAGAACCAACTCTAACTGTTTCCTCCGGGGGCTCATCCATCTCCTGACTCAATGGGAACCTCTGATTTATACCCAGTTGGTCAGAAACACAGGTAACAACCTGGAACTGTGCTTGGCATCTGCAGTGGGGGCAGTCATATGGCACCGAGTCCTTAACCTGTGGACCCTGATGCTATCTGCAGGTTGTATCAAAATTGAGTGGAAATGCAGGACACCCAGTACGTTGGAAAATTGCTTGGTGGTATAGGGGGGAGAAGGGGAAGCCACACATTGGAATTAGTATCAGAATAATCAGAATCAAAATTCCTCTTTGGAAAGAGGCTTACTTTATCTCCTCATTCTAAACCAGGTCCTCTGATTCTATTCCATCATTGCTCTATTTTTTTTTTTTTGGCTGCACCTCACAACATGTAAGACCTTAGTTCCCCTGCCAGGGATTGAACTCATGTCCCCTGCAGTGGAAACTTGGGAGTCCTAACCACTGGACTGATAGGGAATTCCCAGAAATATAATTAATTTACAATGTTGTGTTAGTTTCAAGTGTATAGCAAACTGATATGTATGGGTTTGAACTAATCTTTCTAACTGAGGGGTCTCCGTGTGGATTCTGGGAGGAGTTTGGCTTCATTTGTTGGGGGGAAAGAGAAAGAGTCCTTTATAAGGAATGGATGAAAATTTAGGTGGTGTCCATTCCCTGGGACAGTGATCTGCTGACTTTCCTTAAAGGGCCAAGTGGTCAGTATCATTAGTTTGGGGGCCAGACCGTCTCCGTCTTGAACTCTGTCTTTTTTGCGTCTTTTTTTTTCTTTTCTTTTCTTTTTTTTTTTCTAGTCAGCAGAACGAGGAGTTCGATCTGTAACTGACTGTGAACAATCAATTGAGATAACTCACTACCTTCGGACCAGCCTTGAACTCTGTCTTGTACTCTGTCTTGGTAGCTTGAAAGGGGCCATAGACAAAATGGAAACAAATGGGAGTAGCTGTGGTTCAGAAAAACTTTGTAGACACTGAAATTTCAGATTTATATCATTCTCACCATGGACTATTCTTCACTTAACTTTTTAAAATGATTTTAAAAGGTAAAAATCATTCTTAGTTCACAGGCTATATAAAGAGGCAGGGAGCCATACTTGGGAAGCCCCACCCCGCATCGGGCGTAGTTTTTCAACCCTTACCTAGATGTATTTGTCCAGGCAAGTCTGTCTTTAAAAAGCTACACAAGGCAATCTAGAAAAACGGTACAGATGAACTTATTTGCAAAGCTGAAATAGAGTCACAGATTTAGAGGACAAACTGAGGGTTACCATGGGGGAAGAGGAGATGGGATGAATTGGGAGATTGGGATCGACATATATATACCACTATGTATAAAATAGATAATAAATGAAAACTTACCGTATAGCACAGGGAACTCTACTCAGTGCTCTGTGGTGACCTAAATGGGAAGGAATTCTTAAAAAACAGAGTGGGTACGCGTATGCGTATAACTGATTCACTTTGTTGCACAGCAGAAACTAAGACAGCACTGTAAAGCAACTGTACTCCAATCAAAATTAATAAAACCAAAAGGTCTCCACAAGAAAAGAGGCACTGATACCTGGTACAGTGTCGATGAGCCTCAAAAACATTTTGCTGAGTGAAAGTAGCCGCTCAGAAAAGGTCACATATTGAGTGATTCCATGTATTGAAACATTCAGGATAAATCCATAGGGACAGAAAGCTGATGAGTGGTTGACAGGGATGGGGGGAGGGAAGGACTGGGGAGGGAGTGCTAAATCGTATGGAGCTTCCTCTTGGGGTGATGAAAATGTTTTGGAACTAGATGGAGGTGAGAGCTGCAGAACACCATGAAACTAGTAAATGCCACTGCATTGTATGCACTTTAAAATGGTATATGACACGTAGTTGACTACAACTTAATGTGTTTAATTTAAAAAAATATGTGAGCCTTTTGCCTCATTGCAGTCAAGAAAGCAACGTGGGTCACCAGCAGCTCTACTGGAGCCGTTTGAGAAAATTCAGCGAAGGTTCTCGCTCTTGCCGGGTCTGCTCAAACAGGCACGGTCTGATCCGGAAACACTGCCTCAATATGGGCCACCAGTACATGAAGGACGTTGGCTTTGTTAAATCAGACTAACTGAAGTTCCTTGAATAGATCATTCAGCACATCTACCTTATGTGGAAACAATATTAGCTCTTTGCATAGAAAATGAAAGTTTAAAAACTACCCCCCCCCCAAAAAAAAATCCATGAGTGGTTTGGATGCACAGACAAGAGAGGACTTCCTGTCACCTGAGGTTATATTCCTGGCTGTTTGAGGGGCATTCCTGAATGAGCCAAGGTCCTTGGGGAGAGGATCCTCCTACCCATTTGGGGAGACATACAGTGACATTTGAGGGCTTCCCTGGTGGCTCAGCTGGTAAAGAATCAGCCTGCAGTGCAGGAGACCTGGGTTCGATCCCTGGGTTGGGAAGATCCCCTGGAGGAGGGCTAGGCAACCCACTCCAGTATTCTTGACTGAAGAATCCCCATCCACAGAGGAACCTAGTGGCTACAGTCCATGCGGTTGCAAAGAGTCAGACACAACAGAGCAACTAACCCCACTGATGAAAGCAGGACAAGGCTTTTCAGGGAGGTAAACATGGGAGGCTGGAGAAACCAATGGGTGAGAGAGTCCAGCTCTATAAAACCCCTCAAATGTGTCCCTGAGAGCACAGCTATACTGAAGACTTTATAAAATGAGATGGAGAATTATAAATGAGAATTCTGGGTTGAATTGTGTCCCCCTGCCAAAAAAAAAAAAAAAAAAGGCAAATTATCAGACTTCCATTTTGGTCCATTGGTTAAAACTGTGCTCCCAATGCAGGAAACCTGGGTTTGGTCCCTGATCAGGGAATTAGATCCTTCGTGCCGCAACTAAAGAGACTGCAAGCTGCAAGGAAGACTCCCCACGTGGCAATGAAGACCCTGAGTGCTGTAACTTAAGACTTGGAGCATCCAAATAAAAAATAAACGAACTTTTTAAATTAAAAAAAAAAAAAAGATATGCTGGAGTCCTAACCCCCAATACTTCAGAATAGGAACTTGTTTGGAAATAGGGTCACAGCAGATTTGATTAAAGTCCTACTGGACTAGTGTGTTAATCGCTCAGTCGTGTCCAACTCTTTGCGTCCCCATGGACTGTGGTCCGCCAGACTCCTCTGTTCATGGGATTCTCCAGGCAAGAATACTGGAGTGGGTTGCCATTTCCTGCTCCAGGGCATCTTCCTGACCCAGGGATCGAAGCCGTGTCACTTTCACCTCCTGCACTGCAAGCAGATTCTTTACTGTTTGAGCCACCAGGGAAGCCCCCATACTGAACTAGGGTGGGCTCCTAATCCAATATGACCGGTGTCCTTAGAAAAGGGAGAAATTTGGACAGACACACACACCCATACAGACACACTCAAGAGGAACACCATTATGAAGATAAAGGCAGAGATTGGGGAGATGCTTCTACAAGTCAAGGAACACCAAAGATTGCTAGCCAGTCACTAAAAGTAGGGCGAGAGACATGAGACAGATTCTCCTTCATGACCTGCAGGAAGAATCAGCGCTGGGCTTGCCAGGTTGGCTCAGTAGTAAAGAATCCGCCTGTCAATGCAGAAGACACCCGTTCCATCCCTGGCCCAGGAAGATCCCATATGCCTGGGAGTAACTAATTCTGCGCCACAACTACTGAGCCTGTGCTCTAGAGCCTGGGAACCGCAACTCCTGAAGCCCATGAGCCCTAGAGCCACCACAAAGAGAAGCCCCTGCCACGAGAGAGTAACCCCACTTGCTGCAACTAGAGAAAAAAAAGTGCCCAGAAATGAAGACCCACCACAGCCAAAACTAAAGAAATAAAATTATTAGAAAGAAAAAAGAACCCGCTGACACCTTGATCCCAGATTTCAGCCTCCAGAACTATGAGACTACAAATCCCTGCTGTTAAGCCCCTGAGCTTATGGCACTTTGTTACGGCAATCCTAGCAAACAAACACAACCACACAGGAAATTTGAAGCACATGTTTGCCAAGCCTTGTCTAACATCTGTAATGAACATTTTGGAACAACTGGAAAAATAACTGTCAAGTGACCTCTCAAAACACAGTCACTCCACTCTCATCTTCTCTCTCCATTTCTCTTTTTCTCTGGGTGATTTGCTTTCATCATTTATTATCATATCCTGAAGCCTAAAGTTTTGAGCTCATATCACATCAGAGAACCGGCTTACAGGAGGAGGTATGCTTATTTTTCCCTCATAATCTCTGGGAAGAAGAAATGCTCTTGAATTTCACTCAGCAACCAATAGCAAACATTAAAACAAAAAAATCCCACCTGGGGTTTATTTTTCCAACACATATCCTCAGTTATAAAATGTGACTTAGGGACCTCCCTGGTGGTCCAGTGGTTAGGACTTTAAGCTCCCAATGTGGGGGCCCGGGGCCCACAACTAAGCCCATGTGCCACAACCAAAGATTCCATATGCCGCAACTATGACTCCGCATGGCCACATAAATTTAAAAAAATAAAATATGACTTTATTGGCATTGCTGCCGAAACTTGGCCTCTGTTCACAGGTGCCGAACAGAAACACACAGAGGGAGTTTGGGGTGAAGTAGCAAACAGCAGCTTTTATTCCTTTGCCAGGCACAGGGGGCCACAGTGGGCTGCTGCTGCTGCTGCTAAGTCGCTTCAGTCGTGTCCGACTCTGTGCGACCCCACAGACGGCAGGCCACCAGGCTCCCCCGTCCCTGGGATTCTCCAGGCAAGAACACTGGAGTGGGTTGCCATTTCCTTCTCCAATGCATGAAAGTGAAAAGTGAAAGTGAAGTCGCTCAGTAGTGTCCGACTCTTCACGACCCCATGGACTGCAGCCCACCAGGCTCCACCGTCCATGGGATTTTCTAGGCAAGAGTACTGGAGTGAGGTGCCATCGCCTTCTCCACAGTGGGCCAATGCCCTCAAGATCATGTGACCCACCTTGGAGGGGGTAGCAAGGAGTTTTATAGTGTTCAAGGAGCAGGGGCATGATCAGCTCATGGACAGTTCTTGGATTGGTTGGCATCAAGGTGAAGTTTCAAGCCTCATCAACCTTCTGGTTTCATCCAGTCTGGGGTCTGTGTTCTTGTGGTAAGCAGTTTTCATCTGGTCTGCTTCCTGTAAAAACAACTTAGGACTGTGTGCCAGGCCTTTATCTGTATCTTTCAGGGAACTGGGAATTCAGTGATTCTGCTATGCAGCGGAATTATTGTCTAAATTGTTACCAGTTCCCTAGCCCAACAGTTATTCTTTGTTTCTACACCTTCACATTTCCCACTCATTTGCTCTTGAGTCAGCATTTTACTTCAAAAGACAAAGACACATGGGCTTGTACAAGGTTTCAGCATGTGCAGGTTAGAATTTCTTTCAGAGTATGGTCTTGCGACACCTGTGCTATGCTGTGCTTAGTTGCTCAGTCATGTCCGACTCTTCCGTGGGGATGCTCCAGGCAAGAGTACTGGAGTGGATTGCCCTGCAATCCACTGCAAGGGATCTTCCCAACCCAGGGATTGAACCTAGGTCTCCCATATTGCAGGAGGATTCTTCACCAGCTGAGCTACCAGGGAAGCCCCTTGAGACACCTCAGTCAGTTCAGTTCAGTCACTCAGTCATGTCCGACTCTTTGTGACCCCATGAATAGCAGCACGCCAGGCCTCCCTGTCCATCACCAACTCCCGGAGTTCACTCAGACTCAACACCCATCGAGTCAGTGATGCCATCCAGTCATCTCATCCTCTGTCGTCCCCTTCTCCTCCTGCCCCCAATCCCTCCCAGCATCAGAGTCTTTTCCAATGAGTCAACTCTTGGCATGAGGTGGCCAAAGTACTGGAGTTTCAGCTTTAGCATCATTCCTTCCAAAAGTACAAATCCCTTGATTCTTAAGGGAGACTTCACCTAAGGCTTCAGGCTTGGCTGGATGCATGTGTTCAAACAGTGTCAGGAATCTGTTTGTCCATTCCCAGCCCTGCTTCCCTTTCTGTTGTCTCCATTAGCTGTCTGGTTCTCCCTGCTGTAGGCAGTTTCATTCTCCAAGCTTAGCAACTATGGCAGAAATCCTGGAAGCAAGTCTCATCACCTTGAGATATGTGCTCATGGCTGAACTATGAGCAAAGAGATGTCATACACTGAATGGCCAGTCTTGGTTCTAGGCCCAGTTCTAAAGCTGGCCCTTCTCAAGTCACATGGATAAGAATGGGACAATGGGGACTTCCCTGGTGGCCCAGTGGTTAAGACTCCACACTCACAATGCAGAGGAGCCTGGGTTCGACCCCTGGTCAGGGAACTAAGATCCCACATGCTGCAATTAAGAGCCTGCATGCCACAACAGAAGATCCTCATGGCGAAGCAAAGATCCTGCATGTGCCAACAAAGATTCCCTGTGCCACAGCTAAGACCCGGTGCAGCCAAATAAATTAAAAAAAAAAAAATAGAATGAGACAATGATTCCCCAAAAGAAAATCAGAAGAAACATATTAACAGAAGAAAGAGAAATGTATGTTGGACAGGCAAACCCAACAGATATCCATTATGCCTATATATGCTAAGTGAGTCATTGAGGTTTACTAAAACATAGTGTTCATAAATTTAAAATAGCAAGTCACTACAGCTAACTGAGCATTTTTATTTGGTATTCCACCTAGAAGTCTGGCTGCCAAGTAATAACCCACAGTATCACACACACATGTATACACCAATAGTAGGAATTTCCATAATTCCCTGAAGGAACATTTTGCCTTTGTATTCTCTTGAGTTGGCCATGGTTTTTGAATGCTGTTCTTTTTGCTTAGCTAATGATAAATTACTGTGGGCTTAGCTTGTTATTATCAGTTTAATTTGTCGTGGGTTGTTTGGCAAATCCTACAGTATTTAATAACACTCATTTGCATCAGTAGTACTTTTGGCCTATAATTTTTCAATAAGTAGACTTTAAGTCATATATGTATGGAATGAAAAGAGGAGCTCTGCTCTTACTGCTAAAGCATATGTACACACTATTACCCAAGTTTTAGGATGTGTTCAGGATGACGTGTCTTCTTAACCATCCAACTGTCATCCACTGGATGGTGGGAAGAGGTGGGGTCTTGATTCTCTCCTGGGGGACAAAAATTTTTTAGAGATAATTGATTTAAAGGGCTTTATGCTTCCTGCCAAGTCGCTTCAGTCATGTCTGACTCTGTGCGACCCTATGGACTGCAGCCTACCAGGCTTCTCTGTCCATGGGATTCTCCAGGCAAGAACACTGGAGTGGGTTGCCATTTCCCTCTCCAATGCATGAAAGTGGAAAGTGAAAGTGAAGTCACTCAGTCATGTCTGACTCTTCTCAACCCCATGGACTGCAGCCCACCAGGCTCCTCCACCCATGGGATTTTCCAGGCAACAGTACTGGAGTGGGGTGCCATTGCCTTCTCCAAAGGGCTTTATGGATATCATTTATTTTTAATTTTTCAGTTGAAGCATAGTTGATTTAAATGTCTTAATTTATGATATACAGCAAAGTGATTGAGTTATACATACATATATTCCTTTTTAATATCCATTATGGTTTATCACCAGCTTCCCTGGTGGCTCAGATGTTAAAAAAATCTGCCTGCAATGCAGGAGACCCAGGTTCGATCCCTGAGTTGAGAAGATCCCCTGGGGAAGGGAATGGCTCCCCACTCCAGTGTTCTTGTTGCTGTTGTTGTTCAGTCACTCAGTCGTGTCCGACTCTTTGTGACCCCATGCACTGCAGCACGGAGAAGGAAATGGCAACCCACTCCAGTGTTCTTTCCTGGAGAATCCCAGGGATGGGCTGCCGTCTATGGGGTCGCACAGAGTCGGACAAGACTGAAGCGACTTAGCAGCAGCAGCAGCAGCACTGCAGCACACCAGGCTTCCCTCTCCTTCACCATCTCCCGGAGCTAGCTCAAACTCATGTCCATTGAGTCAGTGATGCTGTCCAACCATCTTGTCCTCTGTTATCCCCTTCTCCTCCTGTCTTCAATCTTTCCCAGCATCAGGTTCTTTTCTAATGACAATGATTCCCCAAAAAGAAAATCAGAAGAACTATATTAACAGAAGAAAGAGAAATGTATGTTGGACAGGCTCCTTACGTCAGGTGGACAAAGTATTGGAGCTTCAGCTTCAGCATCGGTCCTTTTAATAAATATTCAGGATTGATTTCTTTTAGGGTTGACTGGTTTGATCTCCTTGCAGTTCAAGGGACTCTCAAGAGTCTTCTCCAACACCACAGTTCAAAAGCATCAAGTCTTCAGCACTCAGCAACAGTTAGAACTGGACACAGAACACACCTCCATGGGGTGGCAGAGTCAGACATAACTGGCTAACACAAGGCCTTCTTACCATTTATCGCAGCATATTGAATACGGTTCCCTGTGCTATATAGTAGGACCTTGTTGTTTATCCATTCTGTGTATAATAGTTTGCATCGGTTAACCCCAAACTCCCAGTGCTCCTTCCTCCACCCTCTTCTCCCTGGCAACCACAAATCTGATCTCTGTATCTGTGGGGCTGTTTCTGTTTCAAAGATAAATCCATTTGTGTCATATTTTAGATTCCATTACTTATGGAATGGATATCTAAAATACGATATATAAGTGTGATATCACTTACATAGTGATATCACATGATATTTGTCTTTCTCCCTCTGACTTACTTCGCTTAGTATGATAATCTCTAGTCCCATCTGTGTTGCTGACAATGACACTATTTTATTCTTTTCTATAGCTGAGTAGTATTCTGTCATATACATGCTCCACATCTTCTCTATCCAGTCACCTGTCAGTGGACATTGAGGTTGCTTCCATGTCTTGCCACTTGTGAATAGTGCTGCTCTGAACATAGGAAGTACCTATGTTGCAGATACTAGTTTTAATATATTGGAAAGTTTAGGTGGAAGAGTACTGGAGTATATGTTTGAAAAACTGGTCTTAAATTGTAGAGGATCTGAAAGCTTGATCCAGACTGGGGTTGGCAAACTCCTGTAAAGGACCAGATGATAAATATTCTGGGCTTTGCAGATTGTACAGTCTCTATCGAGGTGACTTAAATCTAACTTTTTAGCATTAAAAACAGCCATAGGTAACTTCCCTGGTGACCCAGTGGTTAAGAATCCACCTGCCAATACAGGGGACATGGGTTCGATCCATGGTCCAGGAAGATCCCACATGACTTGGGGAAACTAATCCCCTGTGTCACTGCTTAACCTGTGCTCTAGAGCCCACACGCTGCCACTACTGAAGTCCACACACCCCAGAGCCCATGCTGTGCAGCCAGAGAAGCCACCACAATAAGAAGCCTGCACACCGCAACTAGGGAAAGCCCACGCGCAGCAACAAAGACGCAACACAGCCATAAATAAATAAATGTTAACTGTTATTTTAAAAAACAGCCATAAACAGTAGGTATATGAATGGGTGTGGCTGTGTGTCAGTAAAACTTTATTTACGAAAATAGGTAGCCGGCAAATTTGGCTGGTGAGCCGTAGTTTGCCAACACCTGATCTGGGAGTTTGTTAACACTTCCTTCTGTTGAACCCTTGAGGATGTTGCTTATGTCAATTTCAGTGCCCAATTTACATACCTGAGAGATGTTAATTGTTTTTTGGTAACAATTTGGTGGCTCAGATGGTAAAGAATGTGTTCAATCCCTGGGTCAGGAAGATCCCCTGGAGAAGGGAATGGCAGTCAATTCCAGTATTCTTGCCTGAAAAATCTCATGGACAGAGGAGCCTATGGGTTACAGACCATGGAGTCACAACACACGACTAAGCAACTAGCACTTTTACTTTCATGACTAGTTCCAACCCTTATTCTGTGCAATGGGAAACTTCATCTCAGACAATTTAGGGTTCTCTTCTGCTTGGTGGGGTGCTTTTTCTTGGTGCCATAATGCTGCATCTTAATTTTTTGGGCCTCACATGGTGCCTAGGATGGGCATGAGGCACAGAGAAAGGAAGGATAAGTTGCCAAGTCACTGTCTCTCTGTGATGGCCACATTGAAAGGTGCCTTATCATTTTCGTTCTTGATTCCTGGCTGCTATGGATTGAATTGTGATCCTCAACAACAACAACAAAATGTTTAAGTCTTAAACTGTTGGGAGCCACGTTAGGCATTACTGACAAAATGGAGGCATGGCCCCAGCCCCCTCTCCTCATTCCGCAGGCACGGACCCGGGACGAAGGAGTTAGGCCTTGTAATTCTGACTTGTTTTTTCCTCTCCTCGTCTGAGTTGACTGAAAAGGAATATTAAGGTGCTTATTGCTCTTGAGAGGAGCATGAGAAGGCACAAAGCCTATTCTTCTGCAGCTGTGCTCAGAGAATAATTCATAAAGTTAATCACTGATATTTGTTTAAGGACTTTTACAAAAGAGTGTTCCAGGATGAGCACATAGGCCTCAGCTTGAGGCCATGGGAGGGATTGCTATCTGAAGCCTATTTGTGAGGAAAATGTTTATGGCAAAGGAGTTTACTGAATTTAGGGGTTGCTGCTGCTGCTAAGTCACTTCAGTCATGTCTGACTCTGTGCGACCCCATAGACAGCAGCCCACCAGGCTCCCCCGTCCCTGGGATTCTCCAGGCAAGAACACTGGAGTGGGTTGCCATTTCCTTCTCCAATCCATGAAAGTGAAATGTGAAAGTGAAGTCGCTCAGTCAAGTCTGACTCTTGGCGACCCTGTGGACTGCAGCCCACCAGCCTCCTCCATCCATGGGACTTGCCAGGCAAGAGTACTGGAGTGGGGTGCCATTGCCTTCTCCGGAATTTAGGGGTTAAAAATAATTAAAATAGAAGTTAAAGATTTAAGGAATGTTGTAAAGTTAGCATATTTTACTATAGCTTATAGAAATTAGGAATTTTTAGAAACACTATAGCTAGAAGCCTTTTTAAGAGATAGTGAGCTCAGGATGTTAGGGGCAAACAGGATTTAGGAAGATAAGTAGTAAACTGAGGAATGTAGCATGAGTTACAAAGTAACCACAAGTTAACTATAGGACACATTAGAGGAAGTAGGTAATAGACGTTAAGGCTGATCCTGAGAGAATCACTGAAGCAGGAACTCTGTTTGAAGAGCAACAGTGATTTATGGACATAATAAATCTGGATGAGGGGGAACTGAAAATGTCAAACCTCTGACCTAATGCTTTTGTAAAAGTATAAAAGAGAATCTTAAAGTTGAAATAAATAGGCAGTCCAAGAAAACTGAGAGGCTGTCTCATCGCTGACACCGTTCATCTCTTCAGGTTGAATCCCTGGCTGCTGGAGCTGAACTCCGGCACTAAACCTCAGTACCTCAAATTATGACCTTATTAGGATCATTGTAGATATGACTCTTGCCCATTTTTAAAGATTTTTTTTAATGTGGACCATTGTTTAAGTCTTTATTGAATCTGTTACAATATTGCTTCTGTTTTATGTTTTGTTTTTTTGTCCTCTAGGCATGTGGGATCTTAGTTCCGCAACCAGGGATTGAAACCATACTCCCTGCCTTGGAAGGCAAAGTCTTGACCACAGGACCACCAGGGAAGTCCCTGGTGTCCTTCTAAAAAGAGAAGAGGATGGGGCTCCCCTGGTAAAGAATCCGCCTGCCAATGCAAGAGACTCAGATTTGATCCCTGGTCTGGGAAGATTCCACATGCCACTGAGCAGTTAAGCCTGAGCACTACAAGTATTTAGCCAATGCTCTAGAGCCTGGGAAGCACAACTACTGGGCCCTTATGCAACAGCTGCTCAAGCCTGCATGCCCTAGAGCTTGTGCCCCACAACAAGAGGAGCCACCACAGTGAGAAGCCCACACACTGAAGCCCACACACACACACAAAAACAAAACATAAAACAGAAGCAATATTGTAACAGATTCAATAAAGACTTTAACAATGGTCCACATTAAAAAAAAATCTTAAAAAATGGGAGAGTAGCCATTAGAGAGTAGCCCCTGCTCTCCCCAGCTAGAGAAAAGCCCAAGCAGCAGTGAACACTCAGCTCAGGCAAAACATAAATAAATGTAACCATATGAAAAAGAATAGGATTGCCAAGTGTTTACAAAAAATAAATAAAAAGAGGAGAGAGAAGACACTGAGACACAAGAACATCACATAGCAAGGAGGCAGAGATTGAAGTGGTATAGCTGCAAGTCAAGGAATGCCAAGGTTTATTGCAGACAAACCACTGAAAGCTGGGAAAAGACAGTTTCTCCCCTACAAGTTTTAGAGGGATTGTGGCCCCACCAACATCTTAATTTTAGACTTCTAGCCACCAGAACTAGGAGGAAATACATTTTATTGTTTTAAGTGACCCAATTTGTGGCAAGCCTTGGAAATTAATACATTGGCCAGTGCCAGTCACTGCCAGAGACAGCTCTACCAGCCCACTTGTTTTCTGAACCCCATCCTTTGTCCCAAATCCTCTTCTTCCAAAGCAACAGAATGGTAGCCAGGGACTTCCCAGGTGGCTCAGTGGATGGGAATCTGCCTGCCAATGCAGGGGACATGGGTTCCATCCCAGGTCCCAGAAGATTCCATGCCACAGAGCAGCTAAGCCAGTTGGCCACAATTACTGAGCCTGTGCTCTACAGCCTGGGAGCCATGACTACTAAGCCCACATGCCGCGAGTCTGTGCTCCACAACTAGAGAAGCCACCATAATGAGAAGCCCAAGCATGGCAACGAAGAGTGGCCCCCCACTCACTGCAACTAGAGAAAGCCTGTGCAAAGCAGCAAAGACCCAGGACAGCCAAAAAATAAATAAATAAAATTATTTTTAAAAAATAAATAAAGAATGGTAGCCAGGAACATAACTGCCCAGTTAGACATTTCCCAGCCTCCCTTGCAGCTAGGTGAGGCCATGTGACTGAGTTCCCACCAATGGGGCATGAGAGGAAGTGACATATTTCACTCCCTGGCTTGAATCTTATGGATAACACACACATTTGCTGTGTGCTTTCTTTCTCCTTCCTACTGGCTGGAACTGAGATGTAATGGTGACCTGGTGTTGATCAGAGGAATACACCAGTGCTACAGGACAGTGGGTCATAAACACGGCTATACATTAAATCTCCTGAGGAGCTTTAAAAAAAACCTATGCCCAGATCCCACTGCAGACCAACTAATTCAGATCTCTAATGGCAGGGTCAGGGATCCATATATTTTTATACCTAACCCTAAGCTTAACCCTAACTGTGAACATCAAAGACTGAGGGAAGATCTTGAAAGCAGCCAGAGAAAAAGTACCTTCCAGGTGATTTCAGTGTGTGGTCAGGATGGGAACTAATGCCTTAAGGAGGATGAAGCAAGAAGAGGAACCTGGGAACCTGAGTGATCACTGGGAACTGCCTTGCCAACCTGAACCATTCCATTGGGTGAGGGACTCTGATTTCTGCATGAAACATCACTCATATGGCATTGATATCATTCACCTTCGAAACCAGAGTAATTTTGATAAATCTAAAGACTTCATGTTAGTTTACGAGTAACTGAGACAGGGGAGCTATCTGATGTAGCAGGGCTTTATTTCAGGGCACTGGAAGAGCTCTCACTCCTTTCCCCAACCATCCTTTCCTCTTGCATTTCCCAGTTTCTCTGTCCTGCTACCTCTGTTCCATTTTCAAACATGTAACCCAATTTTCACTCCTTTGAATAATATCATTGCATTCTTAGCATAATAGATTTAATCCTCAGTGATATGAACATCATTATCCCTACATTTACAGATGGGGAAACTTAAGCCCAGAGGTGCAATGCTGCCAAGTTCCATTTGGGGCATAGACTGTGCCTTTAGTTATATTATCCTTTATTCCTTGTGAATTTTATTAACAAATTTTGTTAGTAAAATGTCACACTTACATGCTCATATGCCTGCAGAAATATTACAAGCCATACATATTAAATATGGAAACCAATGAATTTTAAACTTGAAAGGACTGTACAGCCAATTTGTTTAACTTAACTCCTTTATTTTAAGGTGAGAAAACCAAGACTGCATTCATCCACTTATCATTCATTCAATAAATGAGTATTGGTATAAACAAAGTGTCACCCTAATGAGGACTAAGTATGTGTCAGGCACTGTTGTAAACCCTTTGCAGTTATCAACTCATGAAACTCAGAAACACCCTTATGAGATACCCCTACTCACCCCATTTTTGGATAGGGAGCCGAGACACAGAAAAGTAGCATTCACAATGCTAGCAGGTGGCAAAGAAATGATTCAGTCCCAGGAGTCTTATACACAGGCACAGCACTAGATGAGTAATTTTAAATTCATACTTTTAATTTCAAAATTTTAAAAAGTCCAAAGCCATGAGAAACCGCTCTGCCCAAAAGATTGGAGAAATAATCAGCAACAGACTTGAACCCCTTTCCAAGACCCTCAGATACTGGAATTGTCAGGTACAAAGGCAACAACAGGTGAAATAGTAAAAATAAAATTAAGGATGCAGTAACAAAGATCAAACAACAAGAAAGTTGAGGGGGAAATGGAGTTTTTTAAATAAAATCTGTAAAAATAAAAAAATATAAAACTCAACTAATTAAAAGCAGCTTAAACACAACCCAAGAGAAAATGAGTGAACTGGGAGAATAGCTGAGGAAATAAACTGGACTGTAACACACACAAAAAGATAAGATATAGAATAAGAATAAGAGAAACGAAGAATAAAATGATTAAACCCAAGGCACATCTAATCAAAGACCCAGGAGGGTCAAAAACAGAAAATGGAGGAAAGGCAACACTTAATGAGATCAAGAACTACAAATTTTCTAAAACGTATAAAAAATTAATCCTCTGATTCAAGAAGCATAACATAGCCCAAACAGAATAAATAAAAAGAAATATATAGCTAAGCTTATCTTGGTGAAACTGGAGACACCAAAGACAGTGCCTGCCATGGAAGGAAGGGGATGAGAGCATGCTGGGATTTACTTACATTTGTCTTTACTAACAGTAATAATATAGCTAATATTTACATATGCTATGCCAGGCACCATTCTGAGTATTGGGTTGGCCAAAAAATTCTTTTGAGTTTCCACAAGATGTTATGGGAAAATCCAAACTAACTTTTTGACCAACCCAATATTTTATTTGTATTAATTCATTTAATCTTCAACTCTATGAAGTAGTTACTATTGTTAATCTCATTTTATAAACAAAAAAATAAAGGTCTAGAAAGACTAAGTGATGGGACCAGTGACCCACAGCCGGTAAGTAGCATAGCTGAAGTTTTAAAACTCTAGCTGAAAATCTTAAGAAAATCCATTTCCAAACATTACTTTGTGTTTATCTGCAAAGTAATTCTTTGGGGGACTAGTAAGGACATTCCTAAGACTGTGAACAAGAAAGCTAGCAAAGCAACGAGTTGCAGTTTAGTACTAAGAAGCCAAACTCTTATTGAATATAGAGGGGGAAAAAAATTTCCCTGGTTCATCTCTAGAGGCAAATGCTTTGAGAGAACATAATCCATTTGCCGCTGGGATGAAGTCAGAGCAGTTTCAATCTCAGGGTTTAATCTTTTCACCAAATGTGGGCTCTATTACAAATTTCCTTGGATAGAAATTTTCAGGATCCGGAGAACACGCCTTCCTGGTCCCTAACATACAGATGCGGAGAGCAAATATTTGTCTCCTGGGAACCTTGGCAGGGAAAAATCCAGAGAACAGCTTTTCTGCCACCAAGCCACTTGGGGAATTAAGATCATTAAACGCTAATAGCAGCTGTTAGGTACTTGGCAAATATAGCTAATCAGCCACCCACACATGGGGAAGTATCCTAAATCCACCAAGGCTGCTAAATCCCCTGGTGACTTCAGGACTATTCATCTCCCTTCTGACCAGGTAATTAGAAAGAACTGGATAATTGCCTCCTCCAAATAGCAGAGGCAGTGATATATCACAACCTGTGATGTTACCACAGTCGTGTGGCAGGATCAAAGGTCCAAAGTGCTTCTCAGCTCAGAAACATCACAGTAAAAAAAAATAATGCAACAGCAGAGGCTGAAATTCATCCAGCTAGACTCTGTGGGAAGACTCTGATGCAGGTGCTGTGGAGGTGTCTAGAGAGGGCTCAGGGGTGCTCAGATTGAAGACTACATTTCTCTGCCTCCCCTGGAGCTGGGTGTGGCCATATGAGTAAGATCTTGCCAATGAAATGTGAGCCAAAGTGATGAGTGGCTTGTCCAAGAATTGGAATGTAGATGCGCCTATAATCCAGTCTGAATCTATCCGATGAAGACAATGCCATAAGGAATGGCAGAGCAACAAGAAGGGGAAGAAGCAGGATCCTGGAAATGATGGTGTGTGGAACAGGTCTGCCCTGACAAGACGGCTCATGAAAGACTGCCATGGGAAAGACAAACCCTGGTCTGTGCTCTCTTAAGCTACTGTACTGGGGGATCCTTGTTGTTATAGCATCTTAACCTTTACCGTAATCCAATAGGCTAGTTCATTTAATCCTCACAACCATCCAGTGAGTTGGCTACTTTTATCAGTCCCATGTTGCAGATAAAGAAAATGACACTCAGGACTTCCACTGGTCCAGTGGTTAAGAATCTGCCTGCCCATGGACCTCGCAGTTTGCTGTAAAAGGAACAGGCTTTGGTATCATCAAGCAAACACAGATTCACATCCCAGTTTTGTCTGTTACTGGCTATGTGACTTTGGGCTAGCTATTTGATTCTCTGTGTACTTTGGTTTATTCATCTGTAAAATGGGAATAATAATAATAATAATGTGAGAATTAAGGATTTAAAAAAGAAGAAGAAGAAGAAGAATCTGCCTGCCAGTGCAGAGGACATGTGTTCAATGCATGGTCCGGGAACTAAGATTCAGCATGCCACAGGGCAACTAAGCCCATGTGCCACAACTACTGAGCCCACGCTCTAGAGACCATGCTGTAAAACAAGAGAAGCCACCGCAAGGAGAAGCCCACTCACTGCAACTAGAGAAAGCCCTTGAGCTGCAACAAAGACCCAGGCCAGCCAAAATTAATTTTTTTAATAATAATAACTAAATATATAATTTGCCCCAACTCCTGAGATCAATAAGTGGTGCAAACAGAATTGGAAGCCAGGATTATCATGCTCCGAAAGCCCATGCAGAAGGTTCTGATTTCGTAAGTCCGGGGCAAAGGTGGAGTTTTCAAGTTTCTAGAAAGTTACCAGGTGGTACTGATGCTGCTAAGCCATGAATCACAATTTGTGGAGCAAGGATTTCAACCACTCCACTCCTCTGCCTCCCCTAGGATTTAGGAGCTAAACTTCCAGATCCCAGAATTCTAGTCTCAGATCTCCAAATGATAATGAAGAGCATCCTAAAAAAAATGTTTCCCTTTCTGTGCTGTTCTCCACTCCTGGATATTAGTTGGATTCATCAATTCAGGTTGTTTTAATAGGCAAATTTTCTTTCGAGCATCAGATTTCTCGTAGGAAGTTGTCATGCTTCACAGAGCACGCGTGCATGGTAAGTCACTTTGGTCACGTCCAACTCTTTGCGACCCCATGGACTATAGCCTGCCAGGCTCCTCTGTCCGTGGTATTCTCCAGGCGAGCATACTGGAGTGGGTTGCCATGCCTTCTTTCAGGGCACTGTGAAGTGAAATATGATGCCACTTTCTGGAGATCTTGTGACAGCTGTCTTACCTTCTGTCTTTTCTTACTTTAGCTCTCTAACTCAAAATAACATTCATCGGGGCTGTTGGAAAAGGTGGCACAAGTCGTTATGTGCTCATTTCCCCAGGAAACATCGACTACATGAAGGTAGAAACACCCTCAGCCTGGAGGGATGTTATAATCAACAGCAAAAACCATTTCAACACCCAAAACACTTGGGAACTGTCTCCCTATGCAAATCCAGCTCCAGCTTGAAAAATCAGCACATTGCCAAAGTAAGCTAAATTCAGTTCACCAAAGAGAAATATAAATGGCCACTCCTTGTGTGGAGACATTCAATACTACTGGTAAATAAATGAAGTTTAAACCAGGTATACCATTCTTCACTGGAAAATTGGAAAAAACTAAAAAGAAATATTAACACCCAGTGCTGTTGTTGTTGTCTAGGTGGGCTTCCCAGGAGGCACTAGTGATAAAGAACCCACCTGCCAATGAAGGAGACATAAGAGATGCAGGTTCGGTCCCTGGGTCTGGAAGATCCCCTGGTGGAGGGCTCCACTCCAGTATTCTTGCCTAGAGAATCCCACGGACAGAGAAGCCTGGGGGGCTGGAGTCCATAGGTCACAGAGAATCAGACACTAGTGAAGCCACTTAGCATGCATGCTGTAGTTGGTAAGAAGAAATGAGCACTCTAATTTACTGTAAAGAGAGTACCTACCTACTGGGAATCATGTGGTTGCAGGTGACAAGATCCTGATTCAAAACTGTTTAATCGGGGACTTCCCTGGTGGTCCAATGGTTAAGACTTCACCTTTCTATGCAGAGGGTGCAGGTTCGATTCCTGATCAGAGAACTAAAAGCCCCACATGCCTCACAGCTAAAAAAAAAAAAACAAAACACAAGAGTCAGTATTGTAACCAATTTCATAAAGATTTTTAAAATGGTCCATATCAAAAAAATCTTTTTTAAAAATCATTTAATCAAAATGGGAATTGGGAGTCCAGGATTTCTCGCATCCCCACAGGTCCCTCATGCAGGAAAGAGGTGTTTGCTGTCTCTGGGGTTCACCCCAAGCGTGGTGGACCTACACCACCTCAGCCAGGGTCAAGGGTGAGGGGTGAGGTCAGGACCCACTTGCCAAGAAGCAACACCAGGACACTGCAGACTCCGGAGGAAGCTGCCTGCGTGGAGCTCATGCCTGGCCTATCACCAGGCTCCCTCTCTAGCCACTCACGATACCGATGGGAAAACCCCCAGCAAAGGACGGCAGGACTCAGACAGGACGACGCACCACAGTCAGGAGCACGTGCTGAGGAGGATGGCCACTCCCACAGCCTGGTGCTGTACAGACCAAAGCCCTTGTTTTAGGGGAACTAGGTCCTGGGGCATAGAAGCAGCCTGCAGGGTTGTGTGCAAACACACATCTGCGACCAAGGGGAAGGAAAAGTGAGTTGGAGCGTCTGCAAAACAAGGTCAGAATCAGGAGTCAGTCGAGGCCATGAGGGCTGCTGGCCAGAGGGGAGCCAGAGGGAGCTTTACTGGAATACAATATTCCACCATCACGTGGTTACTTCATCCACTATTTGCTTGCTAACCAAGAGCCATCCAGTCTGGAAGGAAAAAAATCTTCTTCTTTTCTGCTTCTGTTTTTGGCCTCTGGTCAGATAGCAGTCCACATTCCTGTTTGTTTTCCCCAGAGCATCTGAATAAAAGGATTCCATAAAACCTGAAAGAATTCCCTACCTCAATGTGTGACTCACTGTCTAATCTGGATGATAACAGCTAGTCTTCATGTACGTGAGTTATAGCTTCTTTACCAAATAAATGGCGAGATATTCTTTCAGGATGTTAAGATATAGAATTATTGGGTTTTCTTTCCTTTTAAATAAATTGTACTTCTTGATCACCCTTTAAAAAAGGGTGGTGGGGGGGTGGGGGAAGTGCAGAATTTTCTGGCAGTCTAGTAGTTAGGACTCCGGCTCTCACTGCTGAAAATCTGAGTTCAGACCCTGGACAGGGAACTAAGATCCCACAAGTCGCGTGGCATGGCCAAAAAATAGGGAAGGGGGGAAGTGGCAGGGATGGTTATTTATTGGTGACTCTGGGAAGTCCAAAGACGTATCAGGCTCCCAGCATGACTAGGACCAGCATTGTCAAAGTTGTCATCAGAACTCACTTTTTCTCTCAAATCTGCTGCCCACTGGAGAAGTACCACCCTCCCTCCCTCCCATAATCTAACCACGACAGCTCTGGGTAGGTGTGATGAATTTCTAGAAATGCAACGCATCTAGACCCTTTGCATGTAAAAATGCAACGTCCTGCCTCATAGGTAGAATGTATTTCCCTATTACATTGATATTGGGCTTGACCATATGACCTGCTTTGGCCAATGGAATGTTAGCAGATGTGAACAAAGGATTTAAATGTGTCTGCGTGATTTAGTGTAGCTCTTGTTATTTTGTTAGGGGAATAGCATGCACCAGAAGTTGCTTCCCTTTTCTCCTGGGTCACAGATTGTGTGTGTGTGTGTGCGTAGCAAAGTTTTATTAAAGTATAAAACTTTAGAGTGTAAAAAGTTTTATTAAAGTATAAAAGAGATAGTGAAAGCTTCTGACATAGACATCAGAAGGAGACAGAAAGAGTGCCCCTTGCTAGTTTTTAGCAAGGAGTCATTTACCTATAAGCAAGCTGCTAACTGGAGAAGGAAATGACAACCCACTCCGGTATTCTTGCCTGGAGAATCTAGGCAAGAGGAGTCTGGTGGGCTACTGTTCATAGCATCACAAAGAGTTGGACATGACTAAGTGACTAACCACAAGCTGCTAATTAGAGAAAGGAAATGCCTCAAAACTGAGAGAGTTGCACCAGGCCCCTCACCCACAACACACATTTTGAGATAGCATTGTGGACCACAGATTTGACAAATGCGGATCAGAGTAAAGGCAACCCTCCCCATCTGAGCCCAACCAATCCACAACTTGAAGCAAGGTCAGCCAGCCACGCCTTGAACAGATCAATTCTGAACCAATCTTTACATGCAGACACATAAGCATAAGAATAAAAGTTTGTTTCAGAGAATGAAATAATGCCATTTGCAGAACATGCATGAACTTAGAGATTGTCATACTAAGTGAAATCAAGAGAAAGATATCATATGATATCACTTATATGTGGAATATAAAATTTGACACAAATGAAGTTATACACAAAACTGAAACAGACTTATGGATGCAGTGGGGGAGGAATAGACTGGGAGTTTGGGATTAGCAGATGCAAATTTATATGCAGAATGGATAAACAACGAAGTCTTACTATTTAGCACAGGGAACTATATTCAATATCCTATGATAGATTACAATGGAAAAGAATATGAAAAAAAATACATGTATATTTAGGTATATCTGAACCACTGAGCTATATAGCAGTGTATGTGTGTTAGTCACTCGGTCATGTCCAACTCTATGTGACCCCACGGAATGTAGGCCAACAGGCTCCTCTGTTCATGGGATTCTCCAGGCAAGAATACCAGAGTGGGTAGCCATTCCCATCTACAGGGGATCTTCCTGACTCAGGGATCAAACCTGGATCTCCTGCATTGCCAGGCAGATTCTTTACCATCTGAGTCACCAGGGAAGCTCGCTATACAGCAGAAATTAACACAATGGTGTCCATCAACTATACTTCAGTAAAAGACATTCTTTAAAAAAATAATGAACACTTACTTGGAATAAGCCACTAAGTTTTGGGCAGCTTGTTATATTGCATCATGGTACTAATAGCTGATTGATACAAAAAGTATGGCTTCAGCATCCAGGAGCCACATGGCAAGTGAGTCATTATCCACAACCACCTACCTTTCAATTGCAAGAGTATTATTCATCATCTGCACCCACAGCTGATACCAGCAAAAGAAACAAAACCTCATTTTTAAATGCACCAAAAGAGAAAGTAAAAAGTATATGGCTACACTCATCAACAGTACCCCAGAGTTCACTTTGCAAATTTATCTAGGAACTAATTCATTGTTGCAGCCTACTGCCTGTAATTCAGTGGTTTATAATTTCTGGAGTCACAGTTCCTTTGGAAATCTGAGAGCTATGATTCCTTCCTTTCAAAAGGTACATCTTTTCACATAAACATTCTTTATTTTAATGCAATGGAAACTAATTTCCTTCATGGTATAGAAAAAGAACAGTATAAAGCCATAAGTCTTTCTCATCTACTTTTACAGGCAAATATTTTTTATTAAAGAATAGTTTATTTACAATGTTGTGCTACTCTCCAATGTACAGCAAAGTGATTCAGTTATACACATATATATTCTTTTAAAGATTATTTTCCATTATAGGTTATTACAAGATACTAAATATAGTTCCCTGTGCTAATATAGTAGGACCTGTTGGTTATCTATTTTATATAAAGTAATGTGTATCTGTTAATCCCAAACTCCTAATTTTTCCTCCCCACCCCCCACTTTCTCCTTTGGTAACCATAAATTTATTTTCTGTGTCTGTGTTTACAGGCAAGTATTAATGAATGCTTCCTAAAATGTTTTGAAATTAATTCCAAACTGAGCAGTACAGTGACTATATAACCACTAAAGAATTACTTTTTCACACAGAACCTCACTATCTTTATCCATAAAATGCCAATTGTTAATAGCACCTACCTTGCAGGTTTGTCGTGAGTGATAAATGAATTAATAACAAGTAAAGTGCTTATCGCAGTACCAGGACATATGTTCTTTATTGCAACTCTTTTGAGTCAGAATTTTCAGTACTCATTACTCTCAAATTAAAAGTTGGAATGGAACAATGGATAACCAACAAGGACCTACTGTATAGCACTGGGAACTCTACTCAATATTCTGTGATGAACTTAATGAGAAAAGAATCCAAAAAAGAATGGAGATATGTATATATCTATAGATAGATAGACAGATAGATAGATATGTATATGCATAACTGAATCATTTTGCTTTTCACCTGAAACTAACACAACATTGTAAAGCAAATATACTCCAAAAAATATATTTTAAAAAACATAAAAATAAATAAAATTGGAGTGGGGACTTCCCTGGTGGTCCAGTGATTAAGAATCTGCCTCGCATTTCAGGGGAGACAGGTTCGATCCCTTGTCAGAGAACTAAGGTCCCGCTTGCTACAGAACAACTAAGCCTGCACACCCTGGAGCTCATGTGCCACAATTACCGGAGCCCACAGGCTCTGGAGTCTGCTTCTCTGTCCCTGGGATTTTCCAGGCAAGAATACTGGAGTGGGTTGCCATTTCCTCCTCCAGGGGATCTTTCCAACCCATGAATCAAACCCACATCTCCTGTATCTCCTGCATTGCAAGAGGATCCTTTACCCTCTGAGCCATCAGGGAAGCCCAAAGACCAGGAATCAAACCCAGATCCCTGCAGTGACAGCCCAGAGTGCCAACCAATGGACCACCAGGGAATTCCCCAAGTTTCACTCTCTTAATAGGGTCTTTTGATGAAGAGAATTTCTTAATCTTAATGAAGTCTAATTTGTCAGTATTTTCTTTGATGTTTAGTGTCTTTGGGGTCTAATTCAGCTTTTTATTCAAACCAAATAATAAACCTTCTCATTGAAATTTACAAAAACACATTCAAATTTTAATTTTATTAGCGAAATTTCAGAAGCTTCAGAAGCATTTATTGACTTTTGCCTGAAATGTGAGGGAGACATTTTCTGTCATTAATTATTTCTCTGTAATGAAAATAAGAATCTGCAACTCATGTTGATGACACCTTCCTAAAAGATTTTCAAAGGCAATTTGGGTCATATGTGATGTTTAATTTTTTTACTGCCTTCAGAACCTGTGCTGTGCTCAGTCACTCGTCATGTCCAGCACTTTTCGATCTTATGGACTGTAGCCAACTGTAGGCTCCTCTGTCCAGGGAATTTTACAGGCAAGAATACTGGAGTGGCCGTTCCCTACTCCAGGGGATATTCCTGACCAAGGGATCAAAACTGTGCTTCTCATGTCTCTTGCATTGACAGGCAGATTTTTTTTTAATACCAGTGCCACCTGAGAAGCCCTTCAGAACCTAAGCCCTGTATAAGGTGCAACTCCACGGTAAGAACAAACTGTGGTTCCCCACATATCCCATGTGCTTTTCTACATTTCCCAACATCCCTTGCAGTTTGACTAGGGTCATGTGACTAGTTTTGGCCAATGGACTGTGAGCAGAAATGATGCAAGTCATTTTCAGACTGAAGCAGTTAAGAACTGGTGTTTCTCCTCTGACAGCCTTGGAAGCCATATGTTCCATTGGAAGCCATTTGGTGCAGCTACAAGATGGAAGAGAGTTGCTTAACGTACTTCAACAGCACAAAAGTGAGAAATAAACATTTACTGTGTTAAGCCACGGAGACTTCAGGGCTTGCCTATTGTAGCAGCTGCATTGCTTAATCTAACTAATACCTAAGGAGAATTAGAATTCCCATTAATAGAAACTACCAAAGCTCTGCAAGTTTGTCCCAGCAGTTTCTGTGTCATCAACTCAGAATTGGGCTTCCCTTTGGCAAAGTTCTGCATCACTGATTTCTTAGGTCAGATTTTCCCAGAAGCAAAACCTGAAACAAAGATTCAGGTTGGGTCTTCTCCAGCAGTTAAGACTCTGCACTCCCAATGCAGGGGGCCTGGGTTCAGTCCCTGGTCAGGGAACTAGATCCCGTATCTGTAACTAAGCCTTGATGCAGCCAAATTACCCAATAAATAAACATTCAGGTGCAAGTGACTTATTACAAATCACTCACAGGATAACCATTAAGGGAGTATGAGAAGTAAAACAGTGGAAGGAAGAAGCCACCTGAGTTTGATGTCAGGTGAAGTCCCAAATTCAGACTTGTCAAGCAGGGAGTTCTAGGACATAAATTATACTCCCAGGCAAAGGAGCCTGGGTTTGGGGTTTTGTTGTTAATTTTTGTTTATTTATTTTTTGGCTGTGCTGGGTCTTCGTTGTTGTGCAAGGGTTTTCTCTAGTTGTGGCAAGTGGGTGGGGGCTACTCTCTAGGTGTGCAGTGCACGGCCTCTCATTGCAATGGCTTCCCTTGTACAGCAGAGGCTCTAGGGTGCTCAGGCTTCAGCAGTTGCAGCTTACAGATGCCAAAGCTCGGGCTCAGTAGTTGTGGCACATGGGCTTAGTTATTCCTCAGCATATGGAATACTCGTGGACCAGGGATTGAGCCTGCATCCCCTGCATTGGCAGATGGATTCTTAACCACTGGACCACCAGAGAAGTCCAGGAGCCTGTTTTTTCAACCCTTTAGTACCACAGACTGAGTGGCTTAAACAAAAGAAATTTCTTTCTCACAATTTTGGAGGCGGGAAGTCCAAGATCAAGGTGCCAAGAGTTGTCCAGTTGCTCATCTGTGTCCAACTCTTTGTGACCCCATGAACTGCAGCACACCAGGCTTCCCTGTCCTTCACTGTCTCCCTGAATTTGCTCAAATTCATGTCCACTGAGTCGGTTATGCCATCCAACCATCTCATTCTCTTTCACTCCCTTCACCTCCAGCCCTTGATCTTTTCCAGCATCAGAGTCTTTTTCCAATGAGCCGGCTCTTTGTATCAGGTGGCCAAAGTATTAGCGCTTTAGCTTCAGCATCAGTCCTTCCAATGAATAGTTAGGGTCGATTTCCTTTAGGATTGACTGGTTTGATGTCCTTGCTGTCCAAGGGACTCACAAGAATCCTCTCCAAAGCCACAATTTGAAAGCATCAATTCTTCAGCCCTCAGCCCTCCTTTATGGTCAACCCTAACTTCTGTACTTGACTACTGAAAAAAACCATAGCTTTGACTATATGGACCTTTGTCAGCAAAGTGATGCCTCTGCTTTTTAAGATGCTGTCTAGGTTTGTCATTGCTTTTCTTCAAAGGAACAAGTGTCTTTTAGTTTCATGACTGCAGTCACCGTCTGCAGTGATTTTTGAGCCCAAGAATATAAAGGGTGTCACTGTTTCCATTTTTCCCCATCTATTTGCCATGAAGTGATGGAACTGGATGCCATGATCTTCGTCTTTTGAATGTTGAGTTTTAAGCCCGCTTTTTCACTCTCCTCTTTCACCCTCAGTGGATGTCACAGAATGGTTGCAAATAGCCACCTTCTCACTGTGTACTCATGTGGCCTTTCCTCAGTGCATGTGTGAAGAGCAAGCTATCTGATACCACCTCCTCTTCTTTTTAAAAAGTATTTATTTATTTGTTTGCACTGGGTCTTAGTTGGGGCATTTGGTATTTTTAGTTTTAGTATGTGCGATCTAGTTCCCTGACCAGAGATAGAACCTGGGCCCCCTGCATTGGAAGCATGGAGTCTTAGCCACTGACCACCAAGGAAGACCCTCCTCCTCTTCCTATAATGACGCAAATCCTATCTGATCAGGGCCCCACCATTAATACTACATTTAACCTTAATTTCCTCATAAGGTCTCCATCTCCAAATGTATTCATATTGGGGGTTACGGCTTCAATATATAAATTCAGGGATGGAGAGGGTACAAACTTTTGGTCCCACAACAGACTCCTAAACCATCAGTAGCTGGACACCAGGATGGGGAAGTGAGATAAACTCTCAGGCACTTATGGTCCTCCAGTATGATCAGGGTGGCTCCAGAGCTAACAAGCAACCCTCTGAAGGCCACAGGTGTGAGCAAGTAGCAGGTAAGCTTGAAGAAGCTGGGTGATGTGTACACAGAGCTGGAGTCTGGGTCTGGTTGTCAAAAACACTTCAAGATACTCCACTGCTGTATCAGTAAGAGATGACGTGCATCTGTTTTAATGGAGGAATTGAATTATAATTGTATATCTGCAGATTTCTGACCCTGCACACCAGGCTGAAGAAGTCTTCTGCTAGACTTGGAAATTTCCACAGAGTTAGCCTCCAATCTCCTCTCACAGCCTGGCAGTTTGATCAAAAGACTTCCTGGGTTTTTCACAAAATCCATAATGGTAAACACAGGGCTTTGATTTCCTCCTTGTTCAGATGATTCCAAACTATTGCTGAGCCCTGGTTGATTTCCCTGTCAGTGAGATCACTGATCTGACAGTGAGAAGAAAAAAAACAGAAACTTCCATCCAGAGCCCAATCAAGCATCTGTCTTAAAAGCATTTGCCTTGAAATCCAGCCAACTTTAGTGCAGTAAAAAAAGAATCCATTTTCTGCTTCTATTTCTTGACCAACTCCTAGCAGAGGCAGTGACTCAAGTCCTGGGCTCTGTGGACGTCAGTGGTTGGCACGGGAGCAATGATGTGCTTATCAGCGGGTTGGCAGTGCCTACAGAGAGGCTGTGAATCAGGAGGGCACGAGCCACTCCATAATCTCCAAAGCAGCCAAGCCAGGTGTGCTGTCAAGCATCACAGATGCTCCTGAGCTAGAAGACTGAGAGATTGCTTCCAGTCGGAGTTTATGTTTGTTAGGAAAATTGTTCAACCTTTCACAGATATCGAAGGCCTTGTCAATTCCAAAGTGGGGTCAGAAAATGGAAATTCTTCTTGGATGGGGTCCATGAGCACATATCTGTGCATTTTCTCTTTGCACTCAGAAATGTCTGTGGTTCCATCCAGTTGCACACAGAAGAGAGATGGGAAGCTGTCCGCTCCTCCATAACCTACTTCAAAAACATTAAAAGAATGATTAGCAGTCCTGGGCTGATGGCAAACACAATTCTTTGGTTTTCTTCCCCTGCGTCAAATCACAAAGCAATTCAGCTCTTTCTAGGAGGCATGGCTTTACTGGAGTCCTGGTCCATGTGCCATAGGAGATGTCAAGACAATGTCTTTATTGGGGCAATGCCAACTCCTTGTAAAGTTTTGTTTTTCAAAATTGTGCTTTTGGGACTTCCTTGTTGGTTCAGGGGTTAAGAATCTGCCTTGCAGGCCAGGGAACAAAGGTTCGATCCCTGGTCGGGGAAGATCCTACATGTTGCAGAGCAACTAAGCCTGCACACCACAACTACTGAGCCCGCAGGCCACAACAAGGGAGTCCTCACACCACAGCCAAAGATCCCGCAAGAAGCAACGAATATCCTTTGTGCCACAATTAATACTGAGGCATCCAAATTAATTAATTAATTTAAAAATGCTAAAAAATAAAATGTGCTTTCTACACACACACACACACAAGTGCAAGTTGGATAGACTTAATATATTCAATCTACTTGGAAAGCATCTTAATTTTAATTGCCCCAGAAGCTGAGACAAAGATTTGAGAATAAATCCACTGTTTAGAAAGTAGTTCCAGAAAGTATCAGTAGATTATAGAGATGAAAGACAAGATTGACAGTAAATGATGTATTGGTGAGAGAGTTACTGCCGTGAGTTACTAGAGCTTAATCCCTCTGGAAGTCTGGCAGCCAGGGTAGAATTGAAGGGTGAAAGAGCTGTGGTATTGACCCACCAACTCCTGTCAGTCATTTGTAGAAGGCTGCTCTCAGTGGGGACTTTGCTAAGCACTTCTGGCTGCCACTGTGAAGACAAAACGGACTCTGTTTGCAAGAGAAAGCTGCTGATCAAAGAGATACCAGTCCTGGTAGCTGGAAATGGGGTCAATGTTCACCAGAGTGTCAAGGGAGAGGGGAAACCCTCAAGCTTCAGGGGTGAGAGGAAATGGAGACAGTGTTCACTAGAGTGTCAGGGAAGGGGGGAAACCCTCAAGCTTCAGGGGGTGAGAATCTAGCCACATAAGCAACACTAAGCTTTTGTGACCCATCACTTGAAAGATGAATAGAAAGCCAAAATGGGCCCAGCGTGGTTAACTTATAGGAGGAGAAAAAAGCCCTTCTTTTTTCAGTTGTGGTTCAAAATGCATAACATAAGAATTACCATCATAACCATTTTTAGGTGAGCATCTTAGTGGGCTGCCCTGGTGGCTCAGACAGGAAAGAATCTGCCTGCAATGCAGGAGACCTGGGTTCCATCCCTGGGTCAGGAAGATCCCCCAGAGAAGGGAAAGGCTGCCCACTCCAGTATTCTGGCCTGGAGAATTCCATGGACAAAGGAGTCTGGTGGGCTACAGTCCATGGAGTCACAAAGAGTCAAACACAATTTAGAGACTAACACTCTCAGTGCATTAAATACATTCAGACTTTGTGTAACCACCATCCATCCCCAGAATACTTTTCATCTTGTAAAACTGAAACTCTATACCCATTAAACACTGACTTCTCAGCCTCTGGCATCCAGCATTCTATTTTATGTCTCTGTGAATTTGACTTCTCTAGGGACCTCAAGTAAGTGGAATGATATGGTACTTATCCTTTTGTGACTGGCTCACTTGAAGTATAATGTCCTCAAGAGTCATCCATGCTGTAGCACACCTTTCAAGACTTCATTTCTTCTTAAGGCTGAATAATATCCCATCGTATGGACAATACTGGACTTCTCAGGTGACGCTAGTGGTAAAGCATCTGCCTGCCAATGCAGGAGATGTAAGAGACTGGATTCGATTCCTGGATCAGAAAAATGCCCTGGAGAAGGAAATGGCAACCCACTCCAGTATTTTCGCCTGAGAAATTCCATGGACAGAGGAGTCTAGCAGGCTACAGTCCACGGGGCTGCAAAGAGTCGGACACGACTGAGCATCTGAGCTCATGGATATGCTACATATTGTTTACTCATTCCTCCGATGAGGGACACTTGGGCTGCTTCCACCTCATGGCAATTGTGAAGAATCCTGCTATGAATATCTAGCACACGTTTTGTGGAGGAAGAACACCAGCAGGATTCTGAAATCCAGCACTACATCGATGCTGAGGCCATACTTCCCACAGGCTGCCCCCACCAGGGACTGAGCAGGGCAAGGACACTGAGGCAGGCCATGTCCCGGGGGACTAGAACTCCTTTGGAATAAGCAAATGAGCCCAGTGACCAGGTCAGATCCCTCAGAGCTACCCTGCAGTCTAATCCGATTCCATATCGGGACTTCCCTGGTGGTCCAGTCGTTAAGACTCGGCTCTTGCACTGCAAGGGGTGTGAGTTTGATTCCTGGTGAAGAAACTAAGATCCCATATGCTGCATGTTGGTCAGTCGATCGACTCTTTGCAACCCCGAGGACGCAGTACGCCAGGCCTCCCTGTCCCTCACCATCTCTTGGAGTTTGCCCAAGTTCATGTGCTTTGCATTGGTGATGCCATCCAGCCACCTCATCCTCTGATGCCCTCTTTTACTGCTCCCAGTCTCTCCCAGTATCAGGGTCTTTTCCAATGAGTCAGCTCTTCACATCAGAGGACCAAAATACTGGAGCTTCAGCTTCAGCATCAGTCCTTCCAGTGAATATTCAGGGTGGATCTCCCTTAAGATTGACTGGTTTGATCTCCTTGCAATCCAAGGGACTTTCAAGAGTCTTCTCCAGCATCACAGTTTGAAGGCATTAATTCTTTGGCAGTCAACCTTGTTAACAGTCCAACTCTCACAACCATATGTGACCACTGGGAAGACCATAGCTTTGACTGTACCAACCATTGTCAGCAGAGTAATGCCTCTGTTTTCAACACACTGTCTGGGTTTGTCATACTATATGGTACAGCCTAAAATAATTTTTAAAAAAAAGAAAGAAGATAACCCAGAGAGACACATATAGAGAAGAAGACCACACGATAATAGAAGATTGGAATGATGCAGCTAAAGGCCAAGAAATGCCAAGGACTGCTGGAAACTGCCGGAATCTGGGAGAGGCAAGATGTGGATTCTCCCTCAGAGCCTCCAGAAGAAACCAGCGCCACCGATACCTTGATTTTGGACCCCTGGCCTCCAGAACTTACAGCTTTCTGGTTTTGAAGCCCCTATGGTCACTTGTTGGGCTGCCCTGGTGGCTCAGACTGTAAAGAATCTGCCTGAAGTGCAGGAGACCCAGCTTTGACCCCTAGGTCAGAAAGATCCCCTGGAGAAGAAATGGCAACCCCCTCCAATATTCTTGCCTAGAGAATACCAAGGACAGAGAAGCCTGGTGGGGTACAGTCCATGGGGTCACAAAAGAGTCAGACATGACTGAGCAAAGGAGCATACACGGTCAATTGTTATGGCCGCCTTAGGGAACCAAAACAGTCAGAGTTGAAGGCAGTGGTTGGTATAAAAGGGAACTGATTCCAAGTGACCTTCAAGGCAGTAGGCGCACCATCAGCATCTGCTATGGTAGAATCTTTTTATCTCTGGAAATGTCTTGCAAATGCAACCAAGAAATTATGAGGGTTGGGACTTTCCTGGTGGCTCAGTGGTTAAGAATCCACCTGCCAATGAAGGGGATGCAGGTTCGATCCCTAGTCTGAGAAGAATCCACATGCCTCAGAGCAACAAAGCCTGTGCACCACAAATGTCAGTGCCCATGTGCTCTAGAGCCCGAGCTCCACAGCAGAAGCCAGCACAACGAGAAGCCCAAGCTCTGCAACTAAGAGTAGCCCCTCCTCGCCGCCAATAGAGAAAGCCCACGCACAGCAAGGAAGACCCAGTGCAGCCCAAAATTAAATAAATAAATAATTTTTTTAAAAAAAGAAAAAAATTAGGAAGGCGACAGCACCTCCTTCCCTTGGGGAGCTGACGTTGGCTATACTCTGGCTACCTCTCATTTAACCTGCCATCTTCCTATGATCATCTTGCTCTCCCTTTCAGGGGGAAGTTCCCCACTGAGAATAGTCTTAACATAAGGACTGTTCCAACACTAGCCTCCCCATCCGGGACAGGCATGGGAGCGGAGCCATGCTTGGCCAACCTAAGTCTCATTGTTTTGACTTCTGAGTGAATGGTCCAGGGTGATTTGAAGTGTCTGAGGACAGGGCAGGGGTAGTACATGGCCAGAGCTGCCCACCAGCTCTGTGACCTTGGCTCTGAATCCTCTTGCCGGCCCCTAAGAAGGAAGGCTCATCTAAGACAGATATGCTGAGGGTGAACTTCCCTGTGAACTTTCTCTTCAGCATGAAAGTTCACAGATGTCCTGTAATAACACAAGAGTGATCAGGAGAAGGAATGTCCTGAGCCCCACCAGGATTTCTCCTCTCCCCACAACATGAAAGTATTAGCTGGGTGTGTGCGTGCTAAGTTACTTCAGTCATGTCTGACTCTTCGACACCCTACGGACTGTAGCCCACCAGCCTCCTCTGTCCATGGGATTCTCCAGGCAAATAGTGGAGTGAGTTGCCATGCCCTCCTCCGGGGGATCTTCCTGACCCAGATATTAAACTCACATCTCATGTCTCCTGCATTGGCAGGCGGGTTCTTTACCACTGGGAAGCGCTACTTGGGAAGGCCATTAGCTGGTTAGAAAGAAGAAATCTGGATAGAGCTGTGCTCGCAGAGCTGGGCAAAGCTGCTGCACACTGTCTCTGGGGCCACAGTCTCCAGGTGACTGGGAGATTCTAAGGAAACTTCAAGATACCAATATTAGCATTTCTCAGCCCTTCACTCTCCACCTGGGTTCTAAATTCCTTCTGCCATGGAAAGTAATTGTCTTTGCTCAGGCTCCCCCAGAAGCACATACTGACCCCAAGTCTCCTGCATGAGTCATTTGTTTGGGAGGTGACCCCAGGAAACACCAGTAGGGGTTTAGGGATGTGATAAAGACAAGGGAGGGTGCCCCATACTGGTGCTACAGATAACCAGGTTTTCCTCTATGGCCCCAAATGGCTAGGGAACTCTAGGAGACTGCATAGGACATGCCCCTCAGAGTCGTCCCACCTGAGGGCAGGGGAGCTGGGGTATTGATCCACTAGTTCCCATCAGTTGTTGGCTAATTGCTGCTGGTCGTGGCAGGGGTGGGGATATAGCTGTTCGATGTCCATTCCCAGGCACTTCTAACCTACTGTGCAGGCTTTGGCAACTTTAGAGAAGCCTGTTGAGCAAAAAGATGCAAACAGCAGCAGCTGGGAGTATCTACCAAAGGTTACAGTCGTGCAACATTAGCATTAGCAATTCACAACCCTCATGGTGCCCACTAGACCCCCCAGAGGTCCCTCAGTTTCTCCCCTTTCTCCAAGAATATTTCTACAACTTTCAGTCCATTCTCTGAGCCTCTGATACTATTTCCACAAAACTCATCTTTTAAATGTGTTAACAATATGAACAGAATCTGTTTCTTTTGCATGCGTGCAGACAAAAACCCTGACTGAGGGACTTCCCTGGTGGTCCAGTGGCTAAGAGTCTGTGCTCCCAATGCAGGGGCCCTGAGTTCAATTCCTGGTCAGGGAAATAGAGCCCACATGTCATAACTAAGAGTTCTCATGCTGTAACTAAAGATATCGCATGCTGCAACAAAGATGGAAGATCCCACATGCCACAATTAAGACCCAGTGCAACCAATAAATAAAATTTTAAAAAAAATTTCAGCTGTGACTGTTCCCCTTTACTACATTGTTTTTCTCCATATCAATTAACAAAACTGGAGTAGTTTATGGATTTGCCTGGTGCTTTCCTCATTAAGACTCCACCCTTCAAATGCAAGAGATATAGTTTCAATCCCTGGTCGGGGAACTAAGATCCCATATGCCATATGGTGTGGCCAAAAAAATATTGTAAAAACTATATAGTTTCCTTTTTTACTTTATTGACTGACTCCCAGACGAGGTCTAGTCCCATGAAGGCAGGAACTTTGATCGATTTCAGTAGTTGCTGCTGTAACACCAGTACCTAGCACAGCACCTGCTACAGAATTGAATGAATGAACTGATTCGTATGTTTCATGAATTATGGAATATTTACTCTTCAGCAGTTGATAGTGAAAGCCTAGAGCCTATGCAGAGTCTTAAAGGTTTCTCTGATTTGACCCTGAAGCGCTGCATTTCTTTGCATCCCCAGCAGAGTGAGAAATCTGCCTAGCATTCACCATCCAGTATTGGGGAAAACCGTATCTCGTGACCCTCTACTTCTCAGATTTGAAACATTCACAGGACTGAACATCTCCAGGCAGGGGTCACACCCCTAGTTTTGAGCCACCAGAAAGGAATGCTCCTCCCTGGAGGTGACTCTTGGTCACATTTTTCCTTCACCCTCTCCTCTGTCCTAAAAATAATCAAGATGCTGGAAGCTGTTGAGTCTGCATTGAGCTATTTTTAACCTTGGGATCTAGGCTGTGACCAGGCTAGACTTAGCTGCAGTGAAAACATATCAATGGGTATGTCTCACCTCAGAAATGATTTTGAACATCTTTATAATGTGCAAGTAATAATGCCTGACTTAGCAGAGGTTATAAACTGAGAGTTATTGAGGAAACAGCAGAAGAATGAGTAAAATGCAAGAATTCATTCATTCAGCGCCAGGTTCTTTTCTGGGTAATGGGGATACAGAAAGGAACAAAGCAGACAATCTGTGCCTTGGATATAAACAAGGTGAGCTTAGACTATCTACTTGGGTCAGAAAGCAAGGAAGGGGCATTTAAAGACAAAGTTTTGTCAAAAAATACACAAACTAGCTTGAAGGACCTCCCACTGGTCAAAACTGGGATAAGATCTTACTCTGTCAGCCACAAATCCCATGTTATAAAAACCTTGCTTACAGACGTTCAGTGCAATTTCTTACAGCTCTGACCAGAGCAATTAAATAAACAGACTGTCTGGAGGTTTCACACAACGAGAATAAATAGCCAAGCACCAAGGATTTTTGAAAAGCAATATGGTACATTATTTCCTCTAAGATAGTCACATTGAGCCACAGATTAATCAAACACAGAGCATAGTACCCTAAAAAGTATTCTGCTGTCAGGAAGTGTCACTTCTGATTGACTTTTCCTACTTTGGAATAGTAAGTAGGGACTGTCCATTTCTAGATCCTTTCTGAGTCACTGTTCTGTGTGCTTCAGGTCCATTATTTCACAGGATCCCAGCCAGTACCCAACAAGTCAGGTTCTGATTACCAGTGTTTCCTAGAAGAGGCAACTGGACATCCAGGCCCTTTGTAGCACATTTTAGTAAAAGAGGAGGAGAAGGAGGAAGTCAGTAGTAAACTTTTTCCCTTTCAGTATGTGAATAAGTCCATCTATCAGTTAGAATTCAATTCTGCTGCACAGACCAGAAAATTGAAATAATAGTGGGTTAAACAAGAAAAAGATATTTTTTTTCTCTCATGTAGGTGTACAAAGGTAGGAATTCACAGTTTTAGGGCAGTTGCTCAGTTATCAGGGACCTAAGGGTCTTTTAACTTTTTGCTTTTTCATCCTTGGCTTCCAACCTCATGGCCACAAAATGGGTGCTACATCTCCAGCCATCATATCCATACTCCATGCAATGTTAAGAGGCAAAGGGCTGGGGAATATGTGCCAAATGAGTCATCATCGTTTAAGAGTTTACTAGAAGCTCTCCCCTCAATAACCTTCATTTGTATTTCATGAAGTCACTGCTACCTGCATTAAAGGTGAGGAAATGTGTTTTTAGCTGAGCACATTGTCATTCTCTATGAAAATGGGGAGCTCTGTTAGAACAAAGAATAGAGGATTTTTACTGAGGATGTAACAAGCAAGCAATCTCTGCCACAATAAGCAGGCTCCATTTCCCTTCTGATTTCTATTTCTTACACAGGATTTCTGGCCCATGCCCTCTTGCCTTTACCCTTCAGTGCATAGTAGCCTATCTTCCAACTGCCAGAATATGGAGGCTTTTGTTTGTTGCTGAATCTTGTTTTGCCATGCACAAACCGCAGAATTAATACCCTGGGGAGCAGCCCTCAACCAGTACCTGACAGGAGTTGGTGGGTAAATACCTCTGCTCTCTCACCCTTCAGTGGGACACTTCTGAAAGGCTCATGCCTTCAGCTATCTCCCAGAGGTCCCCAGCAGAATTAAACTCCAGTTGCTGCAGCAGGAAAATACATGAAACACACCCTTCACTGTCTTCCTTACCGTCCTCTCCCCTCCACTGATGTTTCTGGGGGTCACCTCCCCAAAACTATTTGACCTCAAATCGTTGTCTCAGGATCTGCTTTGAGAGAAACTCAAACTAGAAAAAAAAAAAAAAAGACAGGAAGGAAGGAAGGAAGGGAAAGGGAAGGTGGGGGAGGGAAGGAAGAAGGAAGGGGGAAAGGAAGAAAGAAGATGAAATGAAAGAAAAGAAAAGAAATGGGGAAAGACTAATATCCTTAATCCCATCACACTAATATTACAACTCCTTTTGGGCAGACTTCCTAGCAGATGGCTGTGCTTGGTTTGCGGCATTCTTCCATGTGCTTCGTTTGTGTGTTTGCTTGTTTCCCTGGTGGTGGTAAAGATGAGGATCTTGTGATTAAATCCTTGCAGAAGAGGACAAGCTCTAAAACCCAGTTGTGTTTAATCTTTTGATGTTGAAATAATTCTAGATGGCCAGGAAGTTGTAAAGAAATGTACAAGGAGTTTCCACACACTCTTCACTCTCCTCCCATAAGGCTAATATCTTGCATACCTATAACGCAATATCAAAATAAGAAATTGATGATGGTACAAGTCACAGAGCTTATTCAGATTTCATCAGTGACCTGTGCATTCATGAATATGTGTGTGCGTGTGTCTGTCTTTGTACGTGTGTAGCTGTATGTAAAACTACCATGCATAGCTTTGTGTAACCACCAGCCACAGCTAAGAAAGTCTACTGTACCATCAC
Source organism: Bos indicus (assembly GCF_029378745.1). NCBI lineage: Eukaryota > Metazoa > Chordata > Mammalia > Artiodactyla > Bovidae > Bos > Bos indicus. The sequence continues at coordinate 11,682,106 of NC_091766.1, read as the reverse complement.
CACAAGACTCTCTTTCTGCCCTTTTACAGCCACTAATCTGTTCTCCATATCTGTAATTACGCTATTTCATTAATGTTATATTAATGGAATCACACAAAATGTATCCTCTGAAGCTGACTTTTTTCATTCACATAATTTCCTTGGAGTTCATCCGAGTTGCCGCATGCACCAATAGTTCATATTTTTTATTGTCGAGTAGTATTTCATAGTATGAGTGTCCCGTAATTTGTTTATCCATTCACCCACCAAAAGACCTCTGGGTAGTTTTTGGTCTTTGATTATTACAAATAAAGATGCTGTGAACATTCATGTGCAAGTTTCTGCATGAAAGTTAAGTTTTCGTTTCTCTTAGGTATATGCCCACAAGCATAATTGCTGGGCTATATGCTAAGTCTACTTTTAGTTTTAAAAGGAACTGCCAAACCTTCTCCAGAGTTGTCTTATCATTTTATGTTCCCTCCAGAGATGAATGAGAGATTCCATTCCTCCAGCCTCTGACCACCTACATTTGACTCTTAGATCTGCAATTTCAGCTTATAGGTGGAATCTAAAAAATAAAGCTAACTAGTTCAGTTCAGGTCAGTCGCTCAGTTGTGCCCGACTCTTTGCGATCCCATGAATCGCAGCACGCCAGGCCTCCCTGTCCAGCACCAACTCCCGGAGTTCACTCAAACTCACGTCCATCAAGTCGGTGATGCCATCCAGCCACCTCATCCTCTGTCATCCCCTTCTCCTCCTGCCCCCAATCCCTCCCAGCATCAGAGTCTTTTCCAATGAGTCAACTCTTCGCATGAGGTGGCCAAAATACTGGAGTTTCAGCTTTAGCATCATTCCTTCCAAAGAACACCCAGGGCTGATCTCCTTCAGAATGGACTGGTTGGATCTCCTTGCAGTCCAAGGGACTCTCAAGAGTCTTCTCCAACAGCACAGTTCAAAAGCATCAATTCTTCGGTGCTCAGCTTTCTTCACATCCAGGGGCTACCACAAAAAAGAAACAGTCTCACAGCTATAGAAAGCAAACTAGCTGTTACCAGTGGGAAGAGGAAAGTAGTGATAGGGAAGACAGGAAGTAGGGAATAAAGAGGGACACACTATTATGTATGAAATACATAAGCTACAAGGATATAAAATGCAACACAGAGAACATAGCCAATACTTAATAATAAGTATAAATAAACTACAACTTATAAAAGTTGGGAATCACTATACTGTACACCTGAAACATATAATATTATACATCAACTATACAGACAGTAACGGAGAAGGCAGTGGCATCCCACTCCAGTACTCTTGCGTGGAAAATCCCATGGATGGAGGAGCCTGGTAGGCTGCAGTCCATGGGGTCGCTACGAGTCAGACATGACTGAGAGACTTCACTTTCACTTTTAACTTTCATGCTTTGGAGAAGGAAATGGCGACCCACTCCAGTGTTCTTGCCTGGAGGATCCCAGGGATGGGGGAGCCTGGTGGGCTGCCATCTATGGGGTCGCACAGAGTCGGACACGACTGAAGTGACTTAGCAGCATACAGACAGTAAAGCATATCTGCCTGCAGTGCGAGAGACCTGGGTTCAATCCCTGGGTCGATCCCCTGGAGAAGGAATGGCAACCCACTCCAGTACTCTTGCCTGGAAAATTCCATGGATGGAGGAGCCTGGTAGACTATAGTCCATGGGGTTGCAAAGAGTCGGACACGACTGAGCAACTTCACTTTCACATACTGCAATTATTAATGTTTTCCATTGTGTATCTTTTCGATATTTATTTATTTGGCAGTACCAGGTCTTAGTTGCTGCACCCAGGATCTTCAGTTGCAGCATGTGAACTCTTAGTGGCAGCGTGTGGAATCTCGTTCCCTGATGAGAAATCAAACCCAGCCTCCTGTAATGGGAGCGCAGAGTCTTAGCCACTGGACCACCACCAGGTCCCTCTACTGCAGTTTTAAAACTGAAATTAAAAGATCAGCGGCATGTCTACCTGTCTGCTTCAAAAGGGAAAAGTGTTTTGGCTCCTTTTATTACTCTGGTAGTATCCAAACAATTCTGTTGCCATATTCAAGATACTGAAAGGCAAGTCTGTCTCTTTTCTCTAACGGAAATAATCAGCAGTGTAGGGTGTTCACCCAGATGTTGTCCTACATTTCCCAGACTCCCTCACAGTTAGAGCAGACCCGTGCGATTCATTCTAGCCAATGGATTATCACTACCTGGCGGAGGCAGTTAAGAGCTGGTACAGCCACCTCATGCGAAGAGTTGACTCACTGGAAAAGACTCCGATGCTGGGAGGGATTGGGGGCAGGAGGAGAAGGGGACGACAGAGGATGGGATGTCTGGATGGCATCACCAACTCGATGGATGTGAGTCTGAGTGAACTCCGGGAGTTGGTGACAGACAGAGAGGCCTGGCATGCTGCGATTCATGGGGTCACAAAGAGTCGGACACAACTGAGCGACTGAACTGAACTGAACTGAACACTCCCTCTATCCTTCTCTTCTCCTCCCAGGGTAGCTTTGGAAGCCATGTGAGAGATGGTGCTCCTGCTCAATGGAGGAAGGTTGGGTCTCTGAGTCACTGCTTGGACGAGAGCCCTGCTAGCCAGCTTCACGGGAACAAGAAACAAATTTGAGTGGGGTGCAGCCATTAAAGTTTCCGGTTTCTTTGTTATCACCACTGAACAGAGCCTTATACTGACCAACAAGCCTGCTTGCTGGACAAAGGGAGAATTCTCAGGAAAGTTTTGCAGACATTACATGTCATTTTTCCCCAACTACAATTTGCATAATTCGTTTTCTAAATTATTATTTCACAAAACTTAGTGAAGAATTAAGATCAGTATGCAGCAGTTCGCTGATGACCTTTGTTTTCATGAGAGAGGAGAAATCATTTATTACATAATGAATGCCACCAAGTCTCTTTAAAGGGACTATAGCCAAGAGCCTCTCCTAGAAGGAGTGCACGTCACTTCGCCAATATGGCCCTCAGTTTCCCCATTTGGAAGGACAGCTAGGAAAGTCTCTGCAATCCATTCTTTCATTTAAAAATGTCCTTGATTTTAGGGCTTCCCTGGTGGTCTAGTGGTTAAGAGTTCCTCCTGCCAATTTAGGGAACTCTAGTTCAATCCCTGATCCGGGAAGATCCCGCATGCATTGAAGCAGCTAAGCCGAGGTACCACAACTACTGAGTCTGAGCTCCAGAGCCAGGGAGCCACAACTACTGAGCCCGTGTGCTGCAACTGTTGAAGCCTACACGCCTCGAGCCCATGTTCCACGAGAGAAACCACCACGATGAGAAGCCTGAGCACCACAACCAAGAGCAATACCTGCTCAACAGAACTAGAGAAAGCCCGCTTGCAGCAGTGAAGACCCAGCGCAGCCAAAAATAAAATAAGTAAAAATTCTTTTAATGTCTGTCTGAGTAACCCAGGGAAGGGGAGAAGAGAGGAAAAGAGGAAATTTGGAAATAATTCCCCTCCATGTAGCAACCCCCTGAAGATCACCAAAAAAAATTTAAAAAAAGGTTATAGTCAAAATTGGAGCAAGAATTCTAAAACTTCTCTACTCCTGAGGAACCTGCTGTCCTAAATTTAAACTTGGCAGAGACTTCGGCAACACCCTCAAGCCTCTTTCTGCCAAGAAACTCACTGAAATTAACAAATGGCTTGTTTGCTTATGTTTGGTCTGCCTCAGTGCCGTAACAGTTTTCCACGCATGTAACTGATTGCACCCAAATTTACTTCCAGTTTTTCCTCTCCTTTCTGCTGTTATGTTGTGTCCTCAGCTTCAAAGGTCACGTTCATCAAATTAGAATATGACAGGTTGGCACGCAGACATTTCATGTAAATGCCTGAATGCCTGAGGCAGGATCAGGCAGAAGAAAACTTTTGCAGAAGAAAAATAATTATAATAACAGCTTGGGCACAGTCCTCGAGTTGTACATATATTAAATTTAGCAACACTGGACTTTTTTAACCACCTGAGCTCCTTTGCAGTACATACTTTCTTTTGCCCAGACCATTCCAATAAATTTGTAACACGTAATAAGGCAGCTATCATACAAAAATGCAAAAGGTGAAAAATAATGATCTAAAATAACACAAATTGGGACTTACCTGGTGGTCCAGTGGTTACGATTTCACACTTCCACTGCTGGGGGTGTGGGTTTGAGCCCTGGTTGGGGAACTAGGATCCCACATGCCATGGGCACAGCCTTAAAAATTAAAAAAAAATAAAATAACACAAATCGTTAACACCCTAGTCTGAGCCTCCATCATTTTCTTTTTTTTTTAATTAATTTTATTTTATTTTTAAACTTTACATAATTGTATTCGTTTTGCCAAATATCAAAATGAATCCGCCACAGGTATACATGTGTTCCCCATCCTGAACCCTCCTCCCTCCTCCCTCCCCATACCATCCCTCTGGGTCATCCCAGTGCACCAGCCCCAAGCATCCAGTATCGTGCATCGAACCTGGACTGGCATCTCGTTTCATACATGATATTTTACACATTTCAATGCCATTCTCCCAAATCTTCCCACCCTCTCCCTCTCCCACAGAGTCCATAAGACTGATCTATACATCAGTGTCTCTTTTGCTGTCTCGTACACAGGGTTATTGTTACCATCTTTCTAAATTCCATATATATGCGTTAGTATACTGTATTGGTGTTTTTCCTTCTGGCTTACTTCACTCTGTATAATAGGCTCCAGTTTCATCCACCTCATTAGAATTGATTCAAATGTATTCTTTTTAATGGCTGAGTAATACTCCATTGTGTATATGTACCATAGCTTTCTTATCCATTCATCTGCTGATGGACATCTAGGTTGCTTCCATGTCCTGGCTATTATAAACAGTGCTGCGATGAACATTGGGGTATACATGTCTCTTTCCCTTCTGGTTTCCTCAGTGTGTATGCCCAGCAGTGGGATTGCTGGATCATAAGGCAGGTCTATTTCCAGTTTTTTAAGGAATCTCCACACTGTTCTCCATAGCGGCTGTACTAGTTTGCATTCCCACCAACATTGTAAGAGGGTTCCCTTTTCTCCACACCCTCTCCAGCATTTATTATTTGTAGAGTTTTGGATCGCAGCCATTCTGTCTGGTGTGAAATGGTACCTCATAGTGGTTTTGATTTGCATTTCTCTGATAATGAGTGATGTTGAGCATCTTTTCATGTGTTTGTTAGCCATCTGTATGTCTTCTTTGGAGAAATGTCTATTTAGATCTTTGGCCCATTGTTTGATTGGGTCATTTATTTTTCTGGAGTTGAGCTGTAGGAGTTGCTTGTATATTTTTGAGATTAGTTGTTTGTCAGTTGCTTCATTTGCTATTATTTTCTCCCATTCTGAAGGCTGTCTTTTCACCTTGCTAATAGTTTCCTTTGATGTGCAGAAGCTTTTAGGTTAATTAGGTCCCATTTGTTTATTTTTGCTTTTATTTCCAATATTCTGGGAGGTGGGTCATAGAGGATCCTGCTGTGATGAATGTCAGAGAGTGTTTTGCCTATGTTCTCCTCTAGGAGTTTTATAGTTCTGGTCTTACATTGAGATCTTTAATCCATTTTGAGTTTATTTTTGTGTATGGTGTTAGAAAGTGTTCTAGTTTCATTCTTTTACAAGTGGTTGACCAGATTTCCCAGCACCACTTGTTAAAGAGATTGTCTTTAATCCATTGTATATTCTTGCCTCCTTTGTCAAAGATAAGGTGTCCATATGTGCGTGGATTTATCTCTGGGCTTTCTATTTTGTTCCATTGATCTATATTTCTGTCTTTGTGCCAGTACCATACTGTCCTGATGACTGTGGCTTTGTAGTAGAGCCTGAAGTCAGGTAGGTTGATTCCTCCAGTTCCATTCTTCTTTCTCAAGATCGCTTTGGCTATTCGAGGTTTTTTGTATTTCCATACAGACTGTGAAATTATTTGTTCTAGCTCTGTGAAGAATACCGTTGGTAGCTTGATAGGGATTGCATTGAATCTATAAATTGCTTTGGGTAGTATACTCATTTTCACTATATTGATTCTTCCAATCCATGAACATGGTATATTTCTCCATCTATTAGTGTCCTCTTTGATTTCTTTCACCAGTGTTTTATAGTTTTCTATATATAGGTCTTTAGTTTCTTTAGGTAGATATATTCCTAAGTATTTTATTCTTTCCGTTGCAATGGTGAATGGAATTGTTTCCTTAATTTCTCTTTCTGTTTTCTCATTATTAGTGTACAGGAATGCAAGGGATTTCTGTGTGTTGATTTTATATCCTGCAACTTTACTATAATCGTTGATTAGTTCTAGTAATTTTCTGGTGGAGTCTTTAGGGTTTTCTATGTAGAGGATCATGTCATCTGCAAATAGTGAGAGTTTTACTTCTTATTTTCCAATTTGGATTCCTTTTATTTCTTTTTCTGCTCTGATTGCTGTGGCCAAAACTTCCAAAACTATGTTGAATAGTAATGGTGAAAGTGGGCACCCTTGTCTTGTTCCTGACTTTAGAGGAAATGCTTTCAATTTTTCACCATTGAGGATAATGTTTGCTGTGGGTTTGTCATATATAGCTTTTATTATGTTGAGGTATGTTCCTTCTATTCCTGCTTTCTGGAGAGTTTTTATCATAAATGGGTGTTGAATTTTGTCAAAGGCTTTCTCTGCATCTATTGAGATAATCATATGGTTTTTATTTTTCAATTTGTTAATGTGGTGTATTACATTGATTGATTTGCGGATATTGAAGAATCCTTGCATGCCTGGGATAAAGCCCACTTGGTCATGGTGTATGATCTTTTTAATGTGTTGTTGGATTCTGATTGCTAGAATTTTGTTTAGGATTTTTGCATCTATGTTCATCAGTGATATTGGCCCGTAGTTTTCTTTTCTTGTGGGATCTTTGTCAGGTTTTGGTATTAGGGTGATGGTGGCCTCATAGAATGAGTTTGGAAGTTTACCTTCCTCTGCAATTTTCTGGAAGAGTTTGAGCAGGATCGGTGTTAGCTCTTCTCTAAATTTTTGGTAGAATTCAGCTGTGAAGCCGTCTGGACCTGGGCTTTTGTTTGCTGGAAGATTTTTGATTACAGTTTCAATTTCCGTGCTTGTGATGGGTCTGTTAAGGTTTTCTATTTCTTCCTGGTCCAGTTTTGGAAAGTTGTACTTTTCTAAGAATTTGTCCATTTCTTCCTCGTTGTCCATTTTATTGGCATATAATTGTTGATAGTAGTCTCTTATGATCCTTTGTATTTCTGTGTTGTCTGTTGTGATCTCTCCATTTTCGTTTCTAATTTTATTGATTTGATTTTTCTCCCTTTGTTTCTTGATGAGTCTGGCTAATGGTTTGTCAATTTTATTTATCCTTTCAAAGAACCAGCTTTTGGCTTTGTTGATTTTTGCTATGGTCTCTTTTGTTTCTTTTGCATTTATTTCTGCTCTAATTTTTAAGATTTCTTTCCTTCTACTAACCCTGGGGTTCTTCATTTCTTCCTTTTCTAGTTGCTTTAGGTGTAGAGTTAGGTTATTTATTTGACTTTTTTCTTGTTTCTTGAGGTGTGCCTGTATTGCTATGAACTTTTCCCTTAGGACTGCTTTTACCGTGTCCCACAGGTTTTGGGTTGTTGTGTTTTCATTTTCATTCATTTCTATGCAAATTTTGATTTCTTTTTTGATTTCTTCTGTGATTTGTTGGTTATTCAGCAGCGTGTTGTTCAGCCTCCATATGTTGGAATTTTTAATCGTTTTTCTCCTGTAATTGAGATCTAATCTTACTGCATTGTGGTCAGAAAAGATGCTTGGAATGATTTCTATTTTTTTGAATTTACCAAGGCTAGCTTTATGGCCCAGGATGTGATCTATCCTGGAGAAGGTTCCGTGTGCGCTTGAGAAAAAGGTGAAATTCATTGTTTTGGGATGAAATGTCCTATAGATATCAATTAGGTCTAACTGGTCTATTGTATCATTTAAAGTTTGTGTTTCCTTGTTAATTTTCTGTTTAGTTGATCTATCCATAGGTGTGAGTGGGGTATTAAAGTCTCCCACTATTATTGTGTTATTGTTAATGTCTCCTTTCATACTTGTTAGCATTTGTCTTACATACTGCGGTGCTCCTGTGTTGGGTGCATATATATTTATAATTGTTATATCTTCTTCTTGGATTGATCCTTTGATCATTATGTAGTGACCTTCTTTGTCTCTCTTCACAGCCTTTGTTTTAAAGTCTATTTTATCTGATATGAGTATTGCTACTCCTGCTTTCTTTTGGTCCCTATTTGCATGGAAAATCTTTTTCCAGCCCTTCACTTTCAGTCTGTATGTGTCCCCTGTTTTGAGGTGGGTCTCCTGTAGACAACATATGTAGCGGTCTTGTTTTTGTATCCATTCAGCCAGTCTTTGTCTTTTGGTTAGGGCATTCAACCCATTTACGTTTAAGGTAATTACTGATAAGTATGATCCCGTTGCCATTTACTTTATTGTTTTGGGTTCGAATTTATACACCATTTTTGTGTTTCCTGTCTAGAGAATATCCTTTAGTATTTGTTGGAGAGCTGGTTTGGTGGTGCAGAATTCTCTCAACTTTTGCTTGTCTGAGAAAGTTTTGATTTCTCCTTCATACTTGAATGAAATCCTTGCTGGGTACAATAATCTGGGCTGTAGGTTATTTTCTTTCATCATTTTAAGTATGTCTTGCCATTCCTTTCTGGCTTGAAGAGTTTCTATTAAAAGATCAGCTGTTATCCTTATGGGAATTCCCTTGTGTGTTATTTGTTGTTTTTCCCTTGCTGCTTTTAATATTTGTTCTTTGTGTTTGATCTTTGTTAATTTGATTAATATGTGTCTTGGGGTGTTTCGCCTTGGGTTTATCCTGTTTGGGACTCTCTGGGTTTCTTGGACTTGGGTGATTATTTCCTTACCCAGTTTAGGGAAGTTTTCAACTATTATCTCCTCAAGTATTTTCTCATGGTCTTTCTTTTTGTCTTCTTCTTCTGGAACCCCTATGATTTGAATGTTGTAGCATTTAATATTGTCCTGGAGGTCTCTGAGATTGTTCTCATTTCTTTTAATTTGTTTTTCTTTTATTCTCTCTGATTCATTTATTTCTACCATTCTATCTTCTAATTCACTAATCCTATCTTCTGCCTCTGTTATTCTACTATTTGTTGCCTCCAGAGTGTTTTTAATTTCATTTATTGCATTATTCACTATATATTGACTCTTTTTTATTTCTTTTAGGTCCTTGTTAAACCTTTCTTGCATCTTCTCAATCCTTGTCTCCAGGCTATTTATCTGTGATTCCATTTTAATTTCAAGATTTTGGATCAATTTCACTATCATTATTCGGAATTCTTTATCAGGTAGATTCCCTATCTCTTCCTCTTTTGTTTGGTTTGGTGGGCATTTATCCTGTTCCTTTATCTGCTGGGTATTCCTCTGTCTCTTCATCTTGTTTAAATTGCTGAGTTTGGGGTGTCCTTTCTGTATTCTGGCAGTTTGTGGAGTTCTCTTTATTGTGGCTTTTCCTCGCTGTGTGTGGGTTTGTACAGGTGGCTTGTCAAGGTTTCCTGGTTAGGGAAGCTTGTGTCGGTGTTCTGATGGGTGGAGCTGTATTTCTTCTCTCTCCTTTCGAAGAGTTGGGTTGCTTTTCTGGGTGCCTGATGTCCTCTGCCGGCATTCAGAAGTTGTTTTGTGGAATTTACTCGACATTTAAATGCTCTTTTGATGAATTTGTGGGGGAGAAAGTGTTCTCCCCGTCCTACTCCTCCGCCATCTTGGCTCCTCCTCGCCTCCGTCATTTTCTACCTGGACCAGTGCTATTGTTTCTGCCCAGGTCTCCCAGCTCCAGCCCTCGCACATGATGGTCTGTTCCCTTTGCAACAGCCAGAGGGCACCAGTGAGCACCTGAGTCGGGTCATGCCTCCCCTGCTCAGAACTTTGCACAGCTCCCCTTTCACTGGGGTTAAAGACAAAGTCCTTCCCACTCCCCCCAAGGCCTCGCACAATCTGTCCCCAACACCTGCCTGCCTCACCTCCTCCACTCTCCCCCGCAGTCATTCTCTCCAATAACAGTGGCTTCCTTGCTGTTGCTCAGACCGCACTAGGCAAAATCCCACATCGGGGCCTTTGCACTTGCTGTTCCCGTGACCGAGAAAGCCCCTCCTCCCAGCTTCCTCCTTCGCCTGCATCAAGTTTACTCAGTTCTCACATTCTTGATGAAGCTGGCTTCTGACTACTAGAAACTGCAACTCACTTCCTAGCACCCCCAATCCACGTACCTTATTCTATATTTTTTCCCATAGTATTTACTACCTTTTAACATACTTTAACTGTGGAAAATTCTGAAAGAGATGGGAATACTGGACCACCTGACCTGCCTCTTGAGAAACCTATATGCAGGTCAGGAAGCAACAGTTAGAACTGGACGTGGAACAGCAGACTGGTTCCAAATAGGAAAAGGAATACATCAAGTTTGTATATTGTCACCCTGCTTATTTAACTTCTATGCAGAGTACATCATGAGAAATGCTGGGCTGGAGGAAGCACAAGCTGGAATCAAGATTGCCGGGAGAAATATCAATAACCTCAGATATGCAAGTGACACCACCCTTACAGCAGAAAGTGAAGAGGAACTCTAAAGCCTCTTGATGAAAGTGAAAGAGGAGAGTGAAAAAGTTGGCTTAAAGCTCAACATTCAGAAAACTAAGATCATGGCATCTGGTCCCATCACTTCATGGGAAATAGATGGGGAAACAGTGGAAACAGTGGCTGATTTTTGGGGAGGGGGCCCCAAAATCACTGAAGATGTTGATTGCAGCCATGAAATTAAGATGCTTACTCTTTGGAAGGAAAGTTATGACCAACCTAGATAGCATATTAAAAAGCAGAGACATTACTTTGCCAACAAAGGTCCGTCTAGTCAAGGTTTTTCTTTTCCAGTGGTCATGTATGGATGTGAGAGTTGGACTGTGAAGAAAGCTGAGCACCAAAGAATTGATGCTTTTGAATTGTGGTGTTGGAGAAGACTCTTGAGAGTCCCTTGCACTGCAAGGAGATCCAACCAGTTCTTCCTAAAGGAGATCAGTCCTGGGTATACATTGGAAGGACTGATGCTGAGGCTGAAACTCCAATACTTTGGCCACCTCATGCGATGAGTTGACTCATTGGAAAAGACTCTGATGCTGGGAGGGATTGGGGGCAGGAGGAGAAGGGGATGACAGAGGATGAGATGGCTGGATGGCATCACCGACTTGATGGACATGAGTTTGGGTCAACTCTGGGAGTTGGTGATAGACAGGAAGGCCTGGCGTGCTGCAATTCATGGGGTCGCAAAGAGTCGGACACAACTGAGTGACTGAACTGAACTGAACTGAACTGAACATACTTTATTGGAGAAGGCAATGGCAACCCACTCCAGTACTCTTGCCTGGAGAATCCCATGGACGGAGGAGCCTGGTGGGCTGCAGTCCATGGGGTCGCTAAGAGTCAGACACAGCTGATCGACTTCACTTTCACTTTTCACTTTTCACTTTCATGCACTGGAGAAGGAAACGGCAACCCACTCCAGTGTTCTTGCCTGGAGAATCCCAGGGACCGGGGAGCCTGGTGGGCTGCGGTCTATGGGGTCTCACAGAGTCAGACACAACTGAAGCAACATAGCAGCAGCAGCAACACACTTTATGGGCTTCCCAGGTGGCGCTAGTGGTAAAGAACCCGCCTGCCAATGCAGGAGATATAAGGGATGCAGTTTCGATCCCTAGGTCAGGAAGTCCCCCTGGAGGACAGCCAGCAACCGACTCCAATATTCTTGCCTGGAGAATCCCACGGATTGAGAAGCCTGGCAGGCTGTAGTCCATAGGGTCACACAGAGTCAGACACAACTAAAGTGACTTAGCATTCATGCAACATACTTTATGTCTCATATTTATTATCTACCACCACCCCCTACTTGAATTGAAGTCCCATGAAGATAGCTTTGTTTAGTCACTCCTGTAGCTCAGACATCTAGAAAGTACTTCACCCATAGTACATACACAACACACATTGTTGAAGGAATGGATGGATGGATAAATGAATGACTTGCTATACAATATCTGGCTTATGGAATTTTTAGAATATCTAACTTTGGAATATCTCAGTGTTGACTTTTTAATAGGTTTTCATTTCCTCCCTATAGTATCCTGTTTGAGTTCAGATCCCATCCTTGGTCCCCTAGAATTCTCTCCATCCGCAGACATCACAGTGCCTGAAGTGCAGGAGACCAGGTTTGATCCCTGGGTCAGGAAGATCCCCTGGAGAAGGGAATGGCTACCCACTCTAATGTTCTCGCCTGGAGAATTCCATGGACAGAGGAACCTGGCGGGCTACAGTCCACGGGGTCGCCGAGTCCAACACAACTGAGCAACGATAACATTTTCAACACAGATATACAACCCAACATTCCCACAAAAATGACTCTTTTAGTTAAAAACAACAGTACTCGTCTAGGTGGGAGATGATGGAGGCTCAGACCAGGGTGTTAACAATTTGTGCAATTTTTCACTTCTAAGGCTATGCCTCACGGCATTAATAAGGAGGAAACACCAGACAAACCCAAACTGAGGGGCATTCTACAAAGTACTCAGCCTGCACTGTTCAAAAGAATCAAGGTCATGGAAGAAAAGGAATGAGTAGGAGGCTGTCCCAGCTTGAAAGAGACTGTAGGGATCCAGTGACTAAATGCAACAATTGATGACCCTGAACGGGACCCTTTTGACCTAAAGCAGCATCCCCAACATTTTTGGCGATAGGGATGGGTTTCGTGGAAGACAGTTTTTCCATGGACAAGGGTGAGGGGATGGTTTCAGGATGATTCTCACAAGGAGCATGAAACCTAGATCCCTCGCATGTTCAGTTCAGAGTAGGGTTCACGCTCCCATGAAAATCTAATGCCACTAACGATCTGACAGGAAGTGGAGCTCGAGGCTATAAATACAGATGAAGTTCTGCTTGTGCGCCTGCTTGCCGGCCGCGCACCTCCTGCTATGCGACCTGGTCTCTAGCAGGGGCTTAGGGACCCCTGCCCTAAAGGACATTGTTGGGGCCGATGGTACACTAGTACTATTAGTGGGACTAGTACACAGAACATGGACAGGCCAGAGGGCATTGTGCTAAGTGGAGTAAGTCAGACAGAGAAAGACGAAGACTGTATGATTTCATTTATATGTGGAATCTAAAAAAAAAGAGAGAGAGAGACCATAGACACAGAGAACGGATTGATGGCTGCTAGAGGCAGGAAGAGGGATGGGTGAAAGGATGGAGGTGATCGAAAGTTATACAGTTCCATTTGTAATAAGTTCTGGGGATGTTATGTACCACATGGTGATTAAAGCACTGTATCATATATTTGAAAGTAAGAGCTAAGGGAGTAAATCTTAAAAGTTCTCTTCAAAAGAAAAAGATTTCAAAATATATGAGATGATGGATGTTAGCTAAACTTACTCTGGTAATCATTTCACAACATATATCAACCAACAGGGGTCTACTATCTACAGAGGGAATTGTACTAGATATTTTGTAGTAACCTATAAAGGAAACGGAGAAGGCAATGGCACCCCACTCCAGTACTCTTGCCTGGAAAATCCATGGACAGAGGAGCCGGGTAGGCTGCAGTCCATGGGGTAGCTAAGAGTCGGACACGACTGAGCGACTTCACTTTCACTTTTCTCTTTCATGCATTGGAGGAGGAAATGGCAACCCACTCCATTGTTCTTGCCTGGAGAATCCCAGGGATGGGGGAGCCTGGTGGGCTGCCGTCTATGGGGTCGCACAGAGTCGGACACGACTGAAGTGACTTAGCAGCAGCAGCAGCAGCATAAAGGAAAAGAATCTGAAAAGAATTTATATATATGTGTGTGTGTATATATATATATATACACACATATATATGATTGCATGTGTGCTAAGTCACTTCAGTTGTGTGTGATTCTTTTGAGACCCTGTAGACTGTGGCCTGCCAGACTCCCCTGTCCATGGGATTCTCCAAGCAAGAATACTGGAGTGGGTTGCCATGCCGTCCTCCAGGGGATCTTCCCAACCCAGGATAGAACCACATTGCCTGTTCTTTACCACTAGCACCACCTAGGAAGCCCCATATATATGATTTATATTATATATATATATATATATATATATATATATATATATATACACACATACATATACATATATATACACCTATATAACTATATTATGTGCTTTGCTTAGTCACTCTGTCATGTCCAACTCTTTGCAACCCCATGGACTATATAGCCCGCCAGGCTCCTCTGTCCATGGGATTCTCCATGCAAGGATACTGGAGTGGGTTCCCTTCTCCAGGGATTGAACTTGTATCTCTTGCATTGGCAGGCAGATTCTTTACCACTGAGCCATCAGGGAAGTCCTTATATATATATATATATATATATATATATATATATATATATATATATAATTTTTTTGTACACCTGAAACTTATACAGTGTTATATGTCAATGAAACTGTAAAAAATAAGTGTGTCCTGAGGAAATCAGAATTGAAAGAGACACATGTACCCCAATGTTCATTGCAGCACTGTTTACAATAGCTAGGACATGGAAGCAACCTAGATGTACACTGGCAGATTAATGGATAAGAAAGTCATGGTACATATACACAATGGAATATTCAGTACAGTTCAGTTCAGTCACTCAGTCCTGTCCAACTCTTTGAGACCCCATGAATTGCAGCACACCAGGCCTCCCTGTCCATCACCAACTCCCGGAGTTCATTCAGACTCATGTCCATCGAGTCGGTGATGCCATCCAGCCATCTCATCCTGTCATCCCCTTCTCCTCCTGACCCCAATCCCTCCCAGCATCAGAATCTTTTCCAATGAGTCAACTCTTCACATGAGGTGGCCAAAGTATTGGAGTTTCAGCCTCAGCATCAGTCCTTCCAAAGAACACCCAGGACTGATCTCCTTTAGGAAGAACTGGTTGGATCTCGTTGCAGCCCAAGGGACTCTCAAGAGTCTTCTCCCACACCACAGTTCAAAATCATCAATTCTTCGGTGCTCAGCTTTCTTTACAGTCCAACTCTCACATCCATACATGACCACTGGAAAAACCATAGCCTTGACTAGACAGACCTTTGTTGGCAAAGTAATGTCTCTGCTTTTTAATATGCTATCTAGGTTGGTCATAATTTTTCTTCCAAGGAGTAAGCGCCTTTTAATTTCATGGCTGCAATCACCATCTGCAGTGATTTTGGAGCCCCAAAAAATAAAATCTGACACTGTTTCCACTGTTTCCCCATCTATTTCCCATGAAGTGATGGGACCAGATGCCATGATCTTCGTTTTCTGAACGTTGAGCTTTAAGCCAACTTTTTCACTCTCCTCTTTTACTTTCATCAAGAGGCTTTTTCAGCTACAAAAAAGAACACATCTGAGTCAGTTCTAATGAGGTGGATGAAACTGGGGCCTATTATACAGAGTGAAGTCAGTCAGAAAGAAAAACACCAATACAGTATCTTAACGCATATATGACACATGTACACCCGTGGCTGATTCATGTCAATGTATGGCAAAAACGACCACAATTTTGTAAAGTAATTAGCCTCCAATTAAAATAAATTAATTAATTTACAACAAACAAACTCATAGAAAAAAACAAGTGTGTGTACATGTATATACATACACATACATAGAAAGACACAGAGGTACAGACGAAAGCAGTACAGAAATGGCGATAACTAGGGGGTATGGGTGAAGGGTTTGTGGATGTCCATTGTACCGTTCTTATAATTTTTCTGTATTTGAAAATTTGTGAACATTTCAAACAAAAGGTCTGAACGTTTTCAAAATAAAATGTTGGGAAAACAAGTCACCTAATCTATTGCCAGAGTTTTAAATTTTTATTTACTTGTTTATTTTTGGCTGCGCTGGGTCCTTGTTGCTGCGTGTGGGCTTTTCTAGTTGCAGCGAGTGGGGGCTACTCTCTAGCGGTGCTGTGCAGGCTTCTCACTGTGATGGCTTCTCTTGTTGTCGATCACAGGCTCTAGGGCGCATGGACTCGGTAGTTGTGGCTCACAGGTTTTAGAGTGTGGGTTCTGTATGGTGGCACGTAGGCTTAGTTGCCTAGTAGCATGTGGAATCTTCCCAAACCTGGGATTGAACTCATGTCCTCTTCATTGGCAGGTGGATTTTCAACCACTGGACCACCGGGGAAGCCCTATTGCCAGAATTTTAACTAATTCAAGTAAGGGATTTATGTTTCAAAATGCTCCCTTAATTAGAGCTTTATAAAGTAAACAGAGGAAGGACATTGGAGATTTTCAGAAAATATTTGGTTATTGCTACACATTTGCCATGGATAATCTACATTTTTCCATCTATATCTACAAGCATTTATTCAACAATATTGTGTGGTCCCATTTAGAGAGCCATTTTCCTCCTCTGAAAGTCAGAATGCCTTCAAGATTTACATAATCCATTTCATGGCCAGGGAACAGTAGGATAGATGCGAATCTTGGAGTGTGGGTTGTTAGACTATTTTGAAGCTGGTGAGAAAAACACACACACACAAAATATCTGCAAGACAAAATAGGTATCTGCAACGCCCGGTCAACAGACTGCACAAGAAGAAATGTCTCTGCCCTGGTGGGAACAGATTGAGTGGAGGGAGTTGATGGGTGGGAAGGCAACGCTGTCAAAATCCTGAAATAAAGATGTTCAAAACGCCCTTTCACAGCATCTCAGGCAAATGTCACATGGGGACCTCGACAGCCCAGAGTGATTGAATGTCAAGCGGAGATTTTGAGAAAATGAGAGAGGGTGGAAATGATGCATGAAAACATACCCTTTTTCTCTCTTTTCAAATCTGGCTCAAAAAGCCCAGCTGTGAAACCAGGACACTTTCTCAGCTGTCTAAGGAGCAATATTACCTTGTCCAAGACTAACAGGGTACCAGAATAGTCAGGCTTCCTATGATTAATTGATTTGTTTGATTTGCATTTATGTTCTAGGTGCTATGCTAAGCTTTGGAAAACAGAGGATTCTGCCAGTTCCTGCCCCTGAAGGCTTGTAGTCCAATGAGAGCAAGGGAAGTAGTAACAAGTGTGGTGGATTGAACTACTGGTCTCATTCCTTTGTTCTTTCTCTCTCTCTTTCCTTGTATGACTACTCCGGGTCTTAGCTGTGGCATGCGCAGTCTCCCATCTTCAATCTTTGTTGCAGCACACAGGATCTTTAGTTACAGCATGCAAAATCTTAGTTGCAGCCTGTAGGATCTAGTTCCCTGACCAGGGATCGAACCCAGGCCCCCTGCATTGGGAGTGGGGAGTCTTAGTGAGAAGGTGTTAGTTGCTCAGTCATGTCTGACTCTGTGCTCCCATGGACTGCAGCCCACCAGACTCCTCTGTCCATGGGACTTTCCAGGCAAGAATACTGGAGGGGGTAGCTATTGCCTCCTCCAGGGGATCTTCCCAACTCAGAGATCAAACCCAGATCTCCTGCATTCCAGGCAGATTCTTTATCATCTGAGCCACTGGACCACCAGGGAAATGCCCTGGTCTCATTTATTCACTCCTCCCCAACCCATACCCTGCACCATGGAACTTTACTGTCAAACTCACTAGAGGCAGAGTTTTTGCCCCTTGAGTTTTAAAATATAGTGTGTTGCAGAAAGCTTGGCATATAGTAAGGCCGACAGATCTAAAAGTGATTTCCATTGACAGAATAGCTTATCTCCCAAAGTTCCCAGGAGGAAGGGGTTCACGCCAAGCCATGCTTCCTTTGGAGGAAGCAAGTGAAGCAGAGTAAACAGACTTCAGATTGACTGCTGCTAAGTCACTTCAGTCGTGTTCAACTCTGTGCGACCTCATAGACGGCAGCCCACCAGGCTCCCCCGTCCCTGGGATTCTCCAGGCAAGAACAATGGAGTGGGTTGCCATTTCCTTCTCCAATGCATGAAAGTAAAAAGTGAAAGTGAAGTCGCTCAGTCGTGTCTGACCCTCAGCGACCCCATGGACTGCAGCCTACCAGGCTCCTCCGTCCATGGGATTTTCCAGGCAAGAGTACTGGAGTGGGGTGCCATTGCCTTAGCTGGAGTAATTTCAGCAGTCTCTGGGCATAAGTGCTGCCCCTAGCTGTCCAATACCTACACCTAGGTTGACTACGACAGATGGATAGTGGCCCTGAGTGCTAGAGCCCAATAAAAGAGGCGGTTGGACTTCCCTCGTGGTCTAATGGTTAAGAGTCCGTCTGCCAACGCAGGGGACATGGGTTCAATCCCTGGTCTGGGAAGACACCACATGCTGTGGGACAGTTAAACCCATATACCACAGCTACTGAAGCCCACGTGGCCTAGAGCTTGGACACACCACAAGAGAATCTAGCTCAATGAGAAGGCCTCGAACCACGACTAGGGAGTAGCCCCTGCTCCTTGCAACTAGAGAAAAGCCCGAACACAGCAACAGAGGTGCAGAGCAGCCAAATAAATAATTTGTTTAAAAAAGAAGTAAAGGGGAAGTAAAAGACCTGTTTTTAAAATGTATTAATTTGTTTTCTTTTTGGCTTCGTTAGGCCTTTGTTGTTGCACAGGGGCTATTCTTTGTTGATGTGCACAGGCTTCTCATCGCAGTGGCTTCTGCTGTTGCAGAGCACGGGCTCTAGGCAGGTGGGCTCAGTAGTTATCACTGGCTGGCTCTAGAGCGCAGGCTCCGTAGTCATGGCGCACAGGCTTAGTTGCTCCACAGCATGTCGTATCTTCCCAAATCAGGGATTGAACCTGTGTCCCATGCGTTGGCAGTCGGATTCCATTTTTCTTTTTCTCCAAACTTATTTATAGGAACATTGCTTCGCCATTTGGCCTAGTCAGCCATACATATACATGTGTCCACTCCCTTTTTAACCTCCCTCCCACTCCTTCCCACCCCCCTAGGTTATTACAAAGCTCCGGTTGAGTTCCTTGAGTGATATAGCAAATTCCCACTGGCTATCTATTTCACACATGGTAGTGTATATGCTTCCGTGTTACTCTCTCCATTCATCCCACCCACCCTCTCCTTCCCCCGCCACCTCCAAGCTGGCCTGTGTCCATAAGTCTTCTCTCTATGTCTAAATCTCTACTGTTGGCAGGAGGATTCTCAACCGCTGGACAACCAAGGAATTTCAAAAACTCTTTCTAAGACTACGTCTAGTATCTGGGTGTAGTGACAGATTTGCTGCGCCTTCCTGTGGGTGTGCTGCACCACAGTAGCAATGCAGTTCAAAGATGAACTGCACAGGGGCTCTGTGTTTCCCACACGGGGAACATCCAAGCGTCTGCTGTTGGAATACCAGGCAGCGGTGAGGCGGGCGAGCTGGAAAGACACAGCAGGAGAGAGCAAATGAAAAGCTGCATGAAGCCACTCAGAACACAGTGCCCTTTACACCAAAGATGTGAGCCTCTTAGAGGCTGGAAATGTCCTATCTCTGGGTCCTGGTAGTGGTTACTTTGTTGTTGTTTAGTAGCTCAGTTGTGTCTGACTTTTTGCGACCCCCATGGACTGTAGCCCACCAGGCTCCCCTGTCCATGGAATTCTCCAGGCAAGAATACTGGAGTGGGTTGCCATTTCCTTCTCCAGTGCATGAAAGTGAAAAGTGAAACTGAAGTCAGTCGCTCAGTCGTGTCCGACTCTTTGTGACCCCATGGACTGTAGCCTACAAGGCTCCTCTGTCCATGGGATTTCCTAGGCAAGAGTACTGGAGTGGGTTGCCATTACCTTCTCCAAGTGGTTACTTAGGTGCATATAAATGTAAAAATTCATCAAGCTGTATGCTTAAGATTTATTCATTTATGGACCTAAGTCTTATCACCAGCAAGCCTCTTATTTTTAACAGAATTCTTTTCTTAAGTTATTTATTTGGCTGCACCAGGTCTTAACTGAGGCACATGGGAATCCTCTATCTTCATTGCAGCTTTCGAGATCTTTAGTGGCAGCATTGTTCCTTGTGGCATGTGGGATCTCATTCCCAGACCGGGAATTGAACCTGCGTCCCCTCTATCGCAAGCATGGAGTCTTTGCCACTGGACCACCAGAGAAGTCCCACCAGCAAGCCTTTTTTTTAACCCCTGCAACTCTTCTCACCCCCAACTAACTGCCCTTCCTCAGTTTCCAAGGCTCTCTATCCACATTTTAAATCTGCCTTAATTATATATACCAAGGGTTGGCAAACCCAAAGGACCAGAAAGTAAATATTTTTAGCTTTTCAGGTCAGATGGTCTCTTTCTAAATGACTCAGCTCTGCCCTTGTAGCATGAAAGTAACCACAGAAAATCAGTAAACAAATGGGTGTCTGTGTTCCAATAAAACTTTATTTACAAATGCAGGTGGTGGGCCAGATTTGGCCTTGGGGCCATAGTCTGCCAGCCTCTGATATTTACCGCGTTTGAATTGCTTCATCTCCTCTATCAAGTACAACTACCTTGAGGCAAGGGCAAGTTTTTCCATCCCTGTAGTTTCACCATCTGGTCCAGCACCTGACGCAAAATAAATGATTGTCCTCAAACAAATCAATGAGTGATTTAGTTAATTGTCTACTCAGCTCACACCTAAATGAGAAGAGGAAGAAAAGCAAAGCTGAGTAATACAAGGGTATGACAAAGGAGGCAGCCCACCCACGAGGCATAAAAAAACCTTCCAAGTAGCCCCCACACTGTGGAAGTTCTGGCCATTGCATTCAATTTTGCGTACAGAGTTTCCTTTTGGGTGATGAAAACGTTCTGGAATTAGATAGAGGTGATGGTTGTGCAACCCCAAAACTGGGTGCCTCTTGGTGGGTGTTGAGTCAAAGGACACAATCAAGTCAAAGACTGGAAGAAGGAACCTTGGATGTATTTTCTGCAGCAAGTAAAGAGAACACTGGGATCTTTCCCAAAGAACAAAACTGAGGAAGTTTTAAGCTAAGGGTACATGCATATTCATGAAGTGACTTGAGCAGAGAAGAACTCAACATGGAATTGGAGCAAAGGTCAACAAAGTTCAAGCCTTGTGATTGAAGTCACGAGGGTCAATGTCATCACGCCATCCTCTACCTGGAGGGGGCCGCTTAGTTCCTACTGAACTCAAAGACATGTATCAGACTGTTATGTATAATATATCCCTACAGGTGGAACTAGGACTCTGTTTTGTTGCTAACCTATTATTTCTTGACTGCTTTGCCTGTGTTCCTGCATTCTCTCACTCATAACTGAGACCTGGTCAAAGTAAGCATTGCGACCAAGCTTAGATCCCCAAATGGCTTAGGCTAGAAAAGGCTTCACTTATGTCAAGAAAGCCATTCCCGGGGACTCCCCTAGTGATCCAGTGGTTAAGAATCCTCCTTGCAATCCCTGGTAGGGGAACTAAGATCCCTCATGCCACAGGGCAACTATGGAGCCACTGGGCTCTCGAGCCCTCATGCCGCAACTAAGATCCAAAAAGATCAAATAAATAAATTTGAAAGAAAGAAGGATGTCTGGTCCTTTTTCTCCAGGGACTCCCTACCCTATCTGCTTGCAATTACACAACCCTGTGAATGTACTAAATGCCACTGAATTGTTCATTTTTACATGGTTGACTTTATGTTTTGTGAATTTCAATCTTTAAAAGCAAAAAAAAAAAAAAAAAAAAGATATACAAATGTGAGACTTGGCTAAAAAGGAAAAACAAAGGCTCCCTCTGGCTGCTGAGTAGAGAATAGACTTACTACAAGGCTGGAGCAGAAGTTGAAGTTACCTAAGTTCTTCAGCTTTAGTCATTTTACTTTCATTGGTTCTATTATTTCAGAAATATTTCTTGAGGGACACAAAACGTTTGGTCTCAGTGCTATTAAAACTATTTAACTTCTTCTCGGTCTTAGGAAATGCCAAGAAATAAAGATGCTGGGACTTCCCTGGTGGCCCAGTGGGTAAGACTCTGTGCTCCCTATGCAAGGGGCTCAGGTTCAATCCCTAGTCAGGGAATGAGATCCCACATGCCACAACAAAGATCCAGGACAGCCAAATAAATTTTAAAAATAAAAAGAAAGGAAGATGTTGCCCCTGAGCAAACTGGTGGGGTCCATAGTTTGATGGTCTCAGACAGATACTGCCCCAGTGTTAGCGTCTTGGAGCAGTAGCTAACACCCTTGGAGATCTTGCTATGTACAACGTACAATATTAATCTCTTTACTTTTGAGTATATGCTTGTGAGCTGATGCGCTGTTTTATCACCCTTTCTGCAATAAATCCGTGAGTGCTGCACATTCCTTTCCTTCAGCCTTTATGCTTTTAGCCTCCGGAGGCTGCAAGCTTCAAGTCACCTTCTGCTGACTGTGTCCCATCTCAAGACTATACCACACATCATTTCACTTTCTGCAGCCTTCTCCAACCCTGCAGGTTGGAGAAGAGTGTGGAGTTAAAGATCACTGGGGTGCAGTTGGTCATGATTAACATCGACACATCATATCACACGTTCCCTAGCAGGATATACTTAAAAGGGCTGCTGTAAACTGAAAGTTTGTGTCCTTCCAAATTTCATGTGTTAAGACTCTAAGCCCCTGTTAATCAGCTATACCCCAATATAAAATAAAAAGTTTAAAAATTTCTTTTTGAAACGAATATATACAATGAAATATTTTGTCGGTGTTAAAAAAAAACAATAAATCAGATATTTTTAAAACAAAACAAAAAAAACAAACAAAAAATCTAAGCCCCATAGAGAACAAGTGTATGGACACCAAGGGTAGAAGGGGGAAGAGAGTGGGATGGATTGGGAGATTGGGATTGACATATATACACTATTACGTATAAAATAGATAACTAATGCGAACCTACTGTATAGCACAGGGAACTCCGCTCAGTGCTCTGTGATGACAAAGAGGGGAAACGTGTATACCTAAAGCCGATTTACGTTGCACTGCAGCAGAAACTGACACACCACAGTAAAGCAACTAAGCTCCAATTTAAGAAAAAAAGTTAACCCACAACATGATGATATTGGGAGGTGGGGCCTTTGGGAAGTGATTAGGTCATGAGGGTGGAGCTTTCATGAATAGAATTAGTGCCCTTACATTCAGGGAAGCTGGGTTAAGTGTGTAAGAACTCTCTGTACTATTTTTGTAACTTTCCTATACATCTAAAATCATTTCAAAATACAACTAAAAAGCTTAAAAAGAAAGATTTCAGGTTTTGACCTTCAACTGATGGAAAACATGATCCAGCAGATAAATGTTCCTACCTCTAGCTTTCAGACAGACATTGTTGGGAGAAATCTTTATTCTATGGCCCACAGCAGTGACCACAACAACTCACCTCATCTTGGCTTTTCCCCCTTCTCCATTGTGTTCTCCCAGCTCTTTCACTCCTCATCCCTGGGGTCACCTCTGACAAGGACCCCTCTTTTTGACCAAACTTTACTCAGGCTCCTCTGAACTCTCTTGTCCTTGTCCTACTGAATCCAGTTGACACATAACCCAGTTCATAACTTAGTAACTGATTCCCTCACCACACCCATTGGCTATAAACTACCAGCTCTCCTCGCTGTATTAGGAGTTGAGGTCAATCTCTCTCCTCTGTTGCCGTAGTCTTGAATAAAGTCTTCCTTGCCTGTTTAACACTGTCTGGTGCAATTTTTCTTTGACATCTTCCAGATAAACAACTTGAGCCCGAGTCCTTGTCTCAAGGGGTCCTGAACTAAGATAATCCCACTAACAGATGAGGAAAATTAGGCACATTGAAGTTAAGGTGTAATCTCAAGGTTTAACAGCCAGGAAATGGTAGAGATAAGATGTAACAGACAGGCCAACATCAGAGTCTGTCCTCTTGATGACCACACTATACTGCCTCTAAGAATTAAAGGATTTTCTGGGACATTCCTGATGGTCCGGTGGCTAAGACTCCATGCCCTCAATGAAGGAGGCCTGGGTTCAATCCCTGCTGGTCAGGAAACTAGATTCCGCATGCTGCAACTAAAGATCCTGCATGCTGAAACTAAGACCTGGGGCAGCCAAATAAGTAAATTAATTTTAAAAAAGAATTAAAGACTTTCTGTTTAAAACTTCACTAATTTAAACCCAGGTTTGTGTCCCCATGATTCCCCAACACAAACCCAAATGCTGTTCTTCTGCCAACTTATTCCAATAATGTGTGTAAGGCAGAGAAATGTGACAGCTTGAAACTACTCTAATTTTACTTACAAATAATTGGGTTGATTCATGCTGTTTTCTCCAAAACCTACCCCCCAAAAACTGGTAATCTGATTGGTGTTACAGAGTGCCAAATTTGTCACATACATCTCTTACAACTTTTATAATTCTCCTTCAAAGGCAACACGCAAAAGCAGTCAGTCACAAAACTAGAGTAGTAAACAAGAGATATTCCAAGATGGGAGAAAGTTAGTTTTTCAAAAGAGGTGAAATGAGAAGAAAAAAAGGCAAGAGGGAGGAAAATCAAAGAGCAGCTTCTGGAAGAAAGAAACCTCAGTGTTCCATGATGTAAAGATCATTAATACGGGTGGGATAGGGTGGGAGGTGGGAGGGAGACTCAAGAGAAATTGTGTCAGTCGCTCAATCATGACTCTTTGTGACCCCATGGACTGTAGCCCACCAGTCTTCTCTGTCCATGGGATTCTCCAGGTAAGAATACTGGAATGGATAGCCATTCCCTTCTCCAGTGGATCTGCCCAACCCAGGGATTGAACCCAGGTCTCCTGCATTGCAGGTGGATTCTTTACTGTCTGAGCCACAAGGGAAGCCCTGTAAAGATCATTAATAGGGTAAAAAAAAAATTTAAATTGCTATAACAGGTACTCAAAAATGTACCAGTTAAAAGAATGTAGAAGTATGGATCTTACTCAGGTAAGTGTCCTCAGATAAGTGGTCCAGCTGTACATGCAGATGCTCTCTATTTGATCACTAGGGACACAGGTAATTTCCACTTCCTTTCTCTGTTATTGCATTAGTTACCTGCTTGTGTGCTCAGGTGCTCAGTCATGTCGGAGTCTTTGCAACCCCATGGACTATATAGCCCACCAGGCTCCTCTGCCGATGGGATTTTCCAGGCAAGAATACTGGAGTGGGTTGCCATTTCCTCCACAGGATCTTCCCAGGGATCAAACCCCATGTCGCCTGTGTCTCCTTCATTAGCAGACAGATTCTTTACCACTGAGCTACCTGGGAAGCCCCATTAATTTTCCAGGTCTTCTTTAACAAAGTGCCACAAATTGGGTGGCTTAAAACATCGTTTACTCTCTGGTGGCCAAGAGTCCAAAATCAAGGTGTTGGCAGGGCCATACTTCCTCGGTCTGTGGTGAAGTCAAGTGAAGTATTATTCATGTCTGACTCTGCAACCCCATGGACTGTGGCCTGCCAGGCTCCTCTGTCCATGGGATTTTCCAGGCAAGAATACTGAAGTGGGTTGCCATTTTCTTCTCCAAGGGATCTTCCTGATCCAGTGATCAAACCCAAGTCTCCCATATTGCAGGCAGGTTCTTTACTGTCTGAGCCACCAGGACCTGTGATAGTGTAGCCAAAAGTGGGGTCCGGTTGCTCACTGCTCAAAAGCCATTAAAGAGGCCAAGTCAGTGGAAAGGCAAGTTTGCCTTATTTTGGATGCCAGCAACTGGGGCAGAGGGTGGAGCCCAAAGGCTGACTCCCCCACCCTGAAAATCAGGAAGCAAGAGCTTTCATAGATGAAAGGAAGGGGCTACAATGCAGAAACTCTGCATTCAACTCTGCATACAACGCAGTCAGCTCGAAATTGGTCTTTGGCATCTGACCAGGGTCATCTTAATTGTTTTAGGTACAGAAAACCATTCCATGGTCTGTTTGTTCTCATTTCCTTGAGGCCAGTTCTCAGAATTGTGGCAACTTATGTCATGGCTACCCTGGAAAAGGAAATGGCAACCCACTCCAGTATTGTTGCCTGCAGAATCCCAAGGACAGAGGAGCCTGGTGGGCTACAGTCCATGGGGTCCCAAAGAGTTGGCCATGACCAAGCATACACACACATGTCATGGTTATAGTCAGGTCATCATACAGGTAACTTCTTCCACCTCATGGGGGTTTCAAAACCTGTAAAACAGTTCACAGGATATGGCTCAGAATATTATCTATAGCCCTTGAGAAGGAGCTAAAGGTCCTTGACTATGCTTAATGACTAAATGACTAAAATTTGGTCTTCTCTGACTGTTTTTCTTTGTTTCTGCATTTTCTCACTTCTCTGATTAAGTTTATTCTTAAGATTTTTCCATAGACAAAAGGTTGGCAGAGGGCAAGGGACAAGGGACAGAGGGCAAAGGGACAAGAATCATAGGGTCTTGTTCTATTTCAATAGCATCACTTCAGTCTCTGCCCCTGTCTTCACAGAGTCTTCTTCCATCAATTTCTGTCTGTAGTATCCTCTTCTCATAAGAACACCAGTCATTAGAATAGACCCCCCCTTAATGATCTCTTCTTAATGCAAAGACCGTATTTCCAAATAAGGTCACTACTGAGATGTTTTTACTCACACTTTTGACACCAAATGCCTGCATTTTTTCCACATCAATAACCTATTTTCCAATTGGGACCTCAATTGGGTGTCCAAAAATTCAATTCAATAATGATGCTAACTACCCAAAGTTCATGCCAGACCTCAAAGGTTAAGGGCTCAATTCTACAAGACTCTCCACCACTTCATATGCCAATTACAAATCCTGGGCGTCCTGTACTTATGACCAACTATCTATAAAGGGCTACCATGATCACCTCCCTGGGTTCAGTAATTTGCTAAATCAGTTCACATAAGAAAGAAAAGTGAAAGTGAAGTCACTCAGTCATGTCCGACCCTTTGCGACTCCATGGACTGTGGCCCACCAGGCTCCTCCGTCCATGGGATTTTCCAGGCAAGAGTACTGGAGTGGGTTGCCATTGCCTTCTCCAGGGGATCTTCCCACCCCAAGGATTGAACCTGGGTCTCCAACTCAAGTAAAATAGTTTAGTTACTAGTTGTTGTTTAGTCACTAAGTCCTGTTTGACTCTTTTGCTTCCCTATGGACTGCAGCCCACCAGGCTCCTCTGTCCATGGGATTTCCCAGGCAAGAATACTGGAGTGGGTTGCCATTTTCTCCTTCAGGGGATCTTCCTGACCCAGGGATCAAACCCAGGTCTCCTGCATTAGCAGGTGGATTCTTTACCACTGAGCCACCAGAAAAGCCTCTAGTTACTATTACTGGTTTATTACAGAGGATATTATAAAGGATACTTTATATACTTAGAATAACTGAGGTTAGATGATGATATAATTTGGTCAGGATCATACAGTCAGCAAATGGCACAGGGAAGATTGGAACCCCTATTTCTCCCCTATGCAATGCTGTTGATCAAATATAACAGTACCCTTTCTCATCAACCAAAAATAAAACACCATATGTCTGCTTGTTTATTCAAAACACTTGATGAGCTAGTCCTTACCCTCAAGAGGTTTACAACTTATTAAAAAAAAAAAAAAACAGAATCTACTCCACTCTCTATTACTTTCAGTTCAGTTCAGTCGCTCAGTCATGTCTGACTCTTTGCAACCCCATGGACTGCAGCACACCAGGCTTCCCTGTCCATCACCAACTCCTGGAGTTTATTCAAACTCATGGCCATTGAGTCGGTGATGCCATCCAACCATCTCATCCTGGGTCATCCCCTTCTCCTCACGCTTTCAACCTTTCCCAGCATCAAGGTCTTTTCAAATGAGTCAGTTCTTCGCATCAGACAGCCAAAGTATTGGAGTTTCAACTTCAACATCAGTCTTTCCAATGAATATTCGGGACTGATTTCCTTTAGGATGGACTGGTTGGATCTCCTTGCAGCCCAAGAGACTCTCAAGAGTCCTCTCCAGCACATTTCAAAAGCATCAATTCTTTGGCGCTCAGCTTTCTTTATACTCCAACTCTCGCATCCATACATTACTACTGGAAAAACCATAGCTTTGACTAGATGGAACTTTGTCAGCAAAGTAATGTCTCTGCTTTTTAACATGCTGTATAGGTTGGTGATAACTTTTCTTCCAAGGAGCAAGTGTCTTTTAATTTCATGGCTGCAGTCACCATCTGCAGTGATTTTGGAGCCCCAAAAAATAAAGTCTGACACTGTTTCCATTGTTTCCCCATCTCTTTGCCATGAAGTGATGGGACCGGATGCCATGATCTTAGTTTTCTGAATGTTGAGCTTTAAGCCAACTTTTTCACTCTCCTCTTTCACTTTCATCAAGAGGCTCTTTAGTTTTTCTTTGCTTTCCGCCATAAGGGTGGTGTCATCTGCATATCTGAGGTTATTGATATTTCTCTCAGCAATCTTGATTCCATCTTGTGCTTCATCCAGCCCAGCATTTTGCATGATGTACTCTGCATAGAAGTTAAATAAGCAGGGTGACAATATACAATTTTGACGTACTCCTTTCCCTATTTGGAACCAGTCTGTTGTTCCATGTCCAGTTATAACTGCTGCTTCTTGACCTGCATACAAATTTCTCAGGAGGCAGGTCAAGATGATATTCCCATCTCTTTAAGAATTTTCCAGTTTGCTGTGATCCACGCAGTCAAAGGCTTTGGCATAGTCAATAAAGCAGAAGTCGATGTTTTTCCTTTAAGTAATAAAATCTCCTGAATTGGAGGGGGGGGGGGTCACATGACCCCCACCTAGAAACTACATTTCCCAGAAGAACTTGCTGCCAGGTGTGGCCATGTGACTATGTTGAATCCCAGTGGGATTTAAGCAGTCCTCAAAGCAATTTGGGAATCATCTCTTTAAAAACAAAACTACTCACCTAGACCTCCTCCTCCTTCTGCTGGGAACTAGGCTATAGAGGCAAACCAGCTCCTACTGTGTATCTGAGGACAGACCCTAGGAGATGGAGAAGAAACAAGACAGAAGGAATCTGGGTTCCTGGATGACCTAAGGGAGCACAGAAAAGAATTAATATCCAACCCTATGTGACCTTATTTGCCCATGCTTAATTTTAATCAAAGACTTGAGTCCACACAGAGTATATAGCAAGAATGAAACAGAATGACTTACTATAAAAGCTTGTTATAAACATTCCATAAGGCTCAAAGCCATGCAACTAATTACAGTGAAATTATATGTGCATGAAGATTGTTGTCGTTTAGTCACTAAATGGCATCCAACTCTGCTACCCCATGGACTATAGCCCACCAGGCTCCTCTGTCCACAGGATTTCCCAGACAAGAATAATGGAGTGGGTTGCCATTTCCTTCTTCAGGGGATCTTTCTGACCCAGGGATCAAACCCTCATCTCCTGCATTGGCACGTGGATTCTTTACCACTGAGCCAACTGCAGGAAGGTAACTGGCACATATGGAAACTTCAGGCAAATAGAAAAAGACATCTACTCTAATAGAATTAGAATAGGGTCCAGGATCCTTCAACTTGGGGAACACAGTCTAGGCAGGATTTCAGCCCCCTTTCCAGCCTCTCAGCCAGTCACAGCATGAACATACACAGCAGTTCATATTTTCTGCATATCTATATGCAGAAAAACGAGGTGGGATCTTGTATCTAAATGAATTTTCTATAAAGTGAATCGTTTTCAGTGCACTGGGGAAGTTTTCTATTTAAAGAAATCCTCCTGCGAATTCTTTGACAGAGAACGCTTTCCTAATGGAGTTAGTCACCAGTGAGTCATCTCTACAAAATTCAGATTCGTGATTTGGTCTTAGCCGGATTTGGCCAGAGACGTCAGATAAATTATAGATGGCGTTAATGAATTATAGAGTATTCAAAAGCAAAAGAGGAAAGAGAACGTGGCACGTGAATGTGAACCTATGGACACCAGGAGGTAGATCTTTAAAGTGGTCCCCGTGCGTGCTTGCTTAGTTGCTCAGTCTTGCCCCCTTCTTTGCTACACTTTGGACTGTAGCCCACCAGGCTCTTCTGTCCATGGGAGTCTCCAGGCAATAATACTGTAGTGGTTGCCTTGTCCTCCTCTTCCCGACCCGGGGATCGAACCCGCATCTCTTGCATTGCGGGTTCTTTACTACTAGCGCCACCCAGCACCTAATCCTAGCCAAGATCCTACGCTATCCATAATTTTTTAATTAACAAATGGTCCTGGGGACAGAAAAATCAGCTTCTGTCCAATTGGAAAGTGAACGAAGGGAAAAGAAAGAGCAACTGGGAAAAGAGTCACCAAAATGAGGTAAAAAGCTGTGGACGAACAAAAGAAGCCACCGCAAATTCTTGCAGCCCCCCACCCTCCCGGGCCCGGTTGCCATGACAACCGAGCGGGCGTCAAGGTAGAGCCTGGAGCACTCCGCAGGCGTCCCGCAGGCCCCGGCGCTGGTTGACGCTCGCGCAGACGCCCCAGAACCAAAGTCGCGCCGCGGAGGTTGCACCTTTTGAGCCCTATGCTTGACCTCTGCTCCTCGCTGGATCCTTGCCGCCCGGGGAAGCAGGATCGCAGGGACCCAGGAAGAATAAGCAGCTCGTCTGGATGCCCCTTTAGTGCTGAGAGCCCTCTGGAGGACTCTGGAGAAGATCCCCGCCTTCCAAGTCGGCACCTTCCTTCAACGCTATGTGAGACTGCGCTTCGGGTCCGTGTGTCTAGCCTCAGTCTCCCCATCTGTAGTGTGCGGGTTCACAGCTCCTACCCTGGAGGCCAAAGAATATTCATAAAACTGCAGACAGGGCGGGCTCCGTTGGGGGAGTGATGGGGTTAAGGCAGCTCTTCAGCGGCCTGAGGAGGTGGGCATATTATTCTCATTTTACAGAGAAAGAAACTGAACCCAGAAAAGTAAAGTGAGACCCACTCATGAGGCTCAGCTAGTGCCTGGCAGGAGGAAGAGGGGAAGGTGTCCACCCTGGGGTAAACCCCACTGGAGGATCGGGGGACGCAATGAACCTTGTGCCTTGGCAGGAGTGACAGTGAAAGTGACGTCGCTCAGTCACGTCCAACTCTTTGCAACCCAATGGACTATACAGTCCACAGAATTCTCCAGGCGAGAATACTGGAGTGGGTAGTGGGTCCCTTCTCCAGGGGATCTTCCCAACCCAGGGATGGAACCCAGGTCTCCCGCATTGCAGAACCCAGCTCTTCTGATTTCCACGGCCAGACGAGGTGGGCATATTATTCACATTTTACAGAGAAAGAAACAGCCCAGAAAAGTAGTGAGCCACCAGGGAGGAATGAGAGGGTTGTGTTTCAATGTTGGGGGTGGGGAGATGGAGTGAAGGCAAGAAATAACAACCCAGAGTGCCCCAAACACCATCCAGACTGTAAACAGGATGGGAAAAGTGTTGAATTTAGGAGCCCATAAATGCTTACCTTTTGAAACAGTACCTTTGTTGGCAAATTCTTAGCCCACTTGGCATCTCCACCAGGGTCCAAATTCTAATCTGAGTTCGCATTTTGGTTCCTGTGCCTCTGGGTTTCTCAACATCAGCAATTCTGACATTTGGGACTGGGTCATACTTTGGGAGGTGGGCTGTCCTGTTCGCTGTAAGATGTTTCATCTTGCAGCATACCCAGCCCCTACCCTCTAGTTGCCATGAATATGACTACCTCCAAATGTCACAACCAAATGTCGTCTGGGGGACAACTCTCCCCCATTGAGAACCACTGACCAGAGCCAAAACTTAAGACATTCTGTCTCTGGACTTCCCTGATGGCACAGTGGATAAGAATCCACCTGCCAATGCAGGGGACACAGGTTCCATCCCTAGTCCAGGAAGATTCCACATGCTGCAGGGCAGCTAAGCCCAGTACACTGCAACTGCTGAACCCAGTGGGCCTAGAGCCTGTGCTCCACAACAAAAGAAGCCACAGCAATTAGAAGCCCATGCACCACTACGAAGAATAGCCCCCACTCACCATAACGAGAAAGCCCACACAAGACAATGAAGATCCAGTGCAGTCAAAAATAAATAAATAAATACTTTTTAAAAGACAGGTAAATCTACTCATTGTCACTAAATAAATGTTTAAATTCTTGGATCATGCTCTATGCCCCAAAGTGGTGGTGGTGGTGTTGCTGTTCAGTTGCCAAGTCGTGTCTGACTCTTTGCAACAGGGTGGACTGTAGCATGCCGGCTCTGTCCTCCACTACCTCCCGTAGTTTGCTCAAATTCTTGTCCATTGAGTCGGTGATGCTATCTAACCATCTCATCCTCTGCTGTCCCCCTCGCCTTTGGCCTTCAGTCTTTCCCAGCATCATTCATTCCAGTGAGTCAACTCTTCACATCATCAAGTGGCCAAAGTATTGGAGCTTCAGTTTCAGCAACAGTCCTTCTAATGAATATTCAGGGTTGATTTCCTGCCCCAAACTATGTATCATATTAATTCTCTCTCTCTCTCTCTCGAGATCCTTAAAATAGCCTAACTTTCTGGAAACTGGTTATCACAGTTGGATTATATGGAACACAATGGATGATTGTAATGGATAGGTCAACTGTGGAGTAAGCACTGGCTAAGAATCAGGAGAGCTGGGTTCTGTGCCAAGCTCTGCCATTACAAACTCTGTGGCCTTGTTACTTAGGCTCTCTGGACTGATTTTCCCATCTGTCAAATGAGGATAGTGAGATGATTTCTAAGGACTTGGAAACGCTCAGATTCTAACAAGATAACTCTCCCCACCTTGAAGTTATTTAAGCCACCCAGCCCCCATCCCAGCGCCCTCTTCACCCCCAAATGTCTTTCATTTAACATTTTTCAGCCTCCTGGCCTGTCCCTTTAAATATATCTTACAGAGTCAGTTCTTCCAGGCTCCTGTTACCACTCAGACAAACTCATTATTTTTCCTGATTCTAACAAGTAAATTATGGTGGCGTTTAACACAGCAGTGGCAGGGGCTTGTTTGTAGGAAATTACGGTGTTTAAGCACAAACACACCCTGATATTTGCATGAGGAAAAATAAAACTAAAAGTGGTCTTTTAAAATGCCCCCATGATGTGCTGCTTAAATTACAGGAATGTCTCAAGCATCCACATAAACTATGCTGACCTGTTTGGTCTTCACACAAAAAGCCGTGTTGTTGTTTAGTCACTCAGTCAGTTGCTCAGACTCTTTGCGACCCCACGAGCTGTAGCCTGCCAGGCTCCTCTGTCCATGGGATTTTCCAGGCAAGAATACTGGAATGGGTTGTCATTTCCTTCTCCAGGGGATCTTCCCAATCCAGGAATTGAACCCATGTTTCCTGCTTTGGTAGGCAGGTTCTTTGCCCCTAAGACACCTGGGAAACCCACAGAAAGCCATAGATCATCCATGTAATTAATTCTCTTCAGCACCCACCTGCCTTTCCACATACTCTGCTGTTGCCAGATTGGGGTAATGGGTCAGAAGATTCTACGTCCTGTCTTCAAAGAGCAGGAACTCGAAGTAAGGAATGAGGTGTTCTGCTCACAGAGAACAGTCTGCCCAGGATAATCCAACCTGAACCCACCAGAATGTAAGCTCAGGAGGGCAAAGATTATCCATTTTATTTATCGCTGCATCTCCCATGCTTGGAAAAATTCTAGACACCTAGTTGTCCGTGCATGCTTAGTGGTGTCCAACTCTTTGCAACCTGATGGACTGCAGCCCACCAGGCTCCTCTGTCCATGGGATTTCCCAGGCAAGAATACTGGAGTGGGTTGCCATTTCCCCCTCCAGGGGATCTTCCTGACCCAGGGATTGAACCCGCATCTCCTGTGTCTCTTGCATTGGTAGGTGGAGTCTTTACCACTGAGCCTCGTGGGAAGCCCCAGACACCTAGAAGTACTCAATAAATGAGTCAAATGAATGACTGGACAAGATATAGTTTGGTAAGTCATAAATAAAGTCAATCTAAATATTTTGCCTGAGGTTTAAGGTTGTGTTGCAACCCCCCAGGAAGTTTTGGCGTAGTAGACAACATTTCCGTCTTTTCCCTCCTTCCTTTTTTCTGTTACCCTCATCAGTTCTCTCACTGACAAAGCATCTCCTCCCTCATCTGGGTCAGTTCTGTAGTCAGCACCCTTTTGGAGGGCAGCGTTCAGGTGCATTCCTTGTCACAGGAGGAGAAAGAATTTATTACCTAGGATGCATGCTGGGAGGAAGAGGCAGGCACTTCTGTGTTCCCCAAGGATGATCCCTATGCCCCTGGTGTTATCCCCAAAGCTGGTTCCATACGCTTCTGGTTTGCTGTTTGAAAATGTCATCTTTAGGCAGATGAATCAGATGGTGAATGCCACCTCCCTGGTGGTCCAGTGGTTAAGAATCCACCTTCCAGTGCAGGGGACATGGGTTGTATCCCTGGTCAAGGAACTAACATCCCACATGCTGTAGCTAAGAGTCTGCATGCCGAAGCTAAAGATCCTGCATGCCACAACTAAGACCCAGCACAGCCAAATTAAAAAAAAAAAAAATTGTTTAAGAATATTTAAAAAAAGAGAGAGAACAG
Organism: Bos indicus; assembly: GCF_029378745.1. NCBI lineage: Eukaryota > Metazoa > Chordata > Mammalia > Artiodactyla > Bovidae > Bos > Bos indicus. Next base: position 11,647,728 of record NC_091766.1, on the reverse strand, counting down.
GAAATGCCTTCTTGTTGGTACCATTAATCATTCCTGGCCTCTTCCTTGCAGCCATACACCAAAATGCACCGAGTTATTCCTTCAAAGGCTTTTAGAAAGCCAGAAATGCTGGGAGTGTCTCCATTTCTCTGGTTCTTTGCTCTCTTCCTAAATTTCAAGAACAATCGGTTCCAAGAGATTGTCAAACCCTTCCTATGGCACACCAGGCTGACTAAAATAGCAAGCAGCAGAGCCAAGAATAGAATCCAAGAATCCAGTTTTCCTAAACCCATAAAAGGCCCAGGCCTCCTTTAAAAGTCCTTTGAACTTGGTGCAATAAAAGCAGCACCTCAATCAAGCATGTTATTCTTCTTGTGGAGGTAATTCACAGATGGCATTGAGCTCGTCAAGGTCCAGACCTCCTTCTTATACTCTCTTGCAGATTAAAGAGCCACAATGCATGATGCGCCCTCGTGGCTTCAAGGTGCCCTTCCACCACTGGGAAGGGAGGCTCCCTGTCTCATTTAATCCAGTCCTACCTTCTTCCTTTTTAGAGACACAGTTCAGTTAAAGAGCTCTCTTTACCCTGAAAAGCCCCTTGCATCGCTACACTCCTCTTGCCACACACAAAACATTTCTATGGCTCAGTGGTAAAAGAATCCAACTGCCAATACAGGAGATGCAGGAGACACAGGTTCGATCCCTGGATCAGGAAGATCCCCTGGGGAAGAAAATGACAACCCATTCTAGTATTCTTGCCCGAGAAATCTCATGGACAGAGGAGCATGGCAGGCTACAGTTCATGGGGTCGCAAAGAATTGGACACAACTGAGCATGCACACATAGTTGATTTGCAATGCTGTGTTAATTTGCTGCTGTCAGCAAAGTGATTCAATTACACACATATATACATCCTGTTTTAGATTCATTTCCATTATGGTTTATCCCACAATGTTGAATACAGTTCCCTGTGCTAGACAGTAGGACCTTGCTGTTTATCCATCAGATGTTCTTTTTCAAGATTTTTGTTTTCCCCAAAGACTTTAGCCTCAGGGACTTACCTGAAAGCTCAGTGGTTAAGAACTTACCTGCCAGTGCAGGGGACTTGGGTTTGAACCATGGTCAGGGAACTAGGATCCCACATGCTGCGGAGCAGCTCAGCCTACACACCACATTGAGCCCACATGGTCCAGAGCCATGTGCTGCAACTAGAGAGCCCATGCGCTGCAGCTACTGAGCCTGTGCACCTCAAAGAAAGATCCCAAAGGGTGCAACAGAGATCGCGGTGCCACAACTAAGACCCGACACAGCCAAATAAATAGATAATTTTAAAAAGTATGTCATCTCTGAATAAGAACAGTTGTTCTTTCTTTAAAAAAAAAAAAAAAAAAGACTTTAGCTGCAGAATAAAGCAGGTGCAGCAGCTAACCAGTGGAGGTATGGCACTGAACTTTCTAGCTCTAGAGGTCCTCTCTTGCCCCCTCCTCTGGAGTTCATGGCGAGAGCATGAAGGCTCCCTGGGTGCCCCGTGTGCTCAGAGCCTGGCCACTGGAGGAGTGACTCATGCCAGAGCTGGTCCTGTCCTTTCTGCCTTCCACCAGGAAGAGGATTTTCTAGAATCCGATGAGACACTTGAATGTTGTCCTGATCACACCAGGATCTTACAGAGGCGAATGTATAGGCATTGAGGTTTCTGTTTTGTCTAAAGTTGATTTGAAAACATGTCCAGCTGCATTTTCTGGAGTTCTTGATTCGACCTTTCATTTTCTCTCTGGACTCAGACCTCAACCACCAAATCATGAGCTCTGATACTGCTGGAAAATGGGTTAAGTAACCAGGAAGGACAACTTCACATTGAGAGATCCCTCATCCATTCTTTTCAAATCCCGTTACCTTGTTTTCCATAATCAGAGAGCTTGCACCATTGGCCAGCTTCAGTGCTCACCTGCAAAAGATGATTAACTTGGTTTTTCTGGTTTGCACTTTATTTTTACTGTTCTGTAGTTATTTCATATTTTGCAGTTCTACCTATAAAGTGAATTGTTTAAGGCTCCCCAGTCTTGGGGTTGGTCCTCACAGAAAATGAAGTGAATCTGAAGTTTGTAAATTCCGTGTGTAAATTTCATGTCTTAGGCACTTACACAGTTACAGTACTTTTGCTTGCAAGAAAGAGAAACTTGTTCAAATTAGCTTAGACAAAGAGGAGAGTTTGTTACAGGGATAAAATACAGGGATATATCAAGGCACTTAAGAACTGAAAGGTCTCCAAAGATAAGGAAAGTTTCTCTGTCTCTTTCTATCTCCTGCTGTTTTTCAAATTTTATATTTTTTATTTTTGGCTGTGGCAGGTCTTCATTGATGTGCACAGGCTTTCTCTAGTGGTGGTGCCCAGTGTATCACTGCAGTGGCTTCTCTTGTTGTAAAGCATGGGTTCTAGGGCACACGGGCTTCAGTAGTTGGGGCGCATGGGCATGGACTTAGTTGTTCCGAGGTACATGGAATCTTCCTGGACCAGGGATTGAACCCGTGTCCCCTGCAATGGCAGTGGATTCCGAACCACTGGACTACTACGGAAGTCCTCCCCGCCCCCCGCCCCTTTCTCTCTCTCTCTTTCTCACCACATGATTGCTTATCTCTGCTCCTCTCTCCTCATGGCTAAAGATGGCTTCCCACGAAGTCCTAAAGTTCTATGTCCTCAGATCTAGCCACCAGCAGATTTCTGAGCCTCGCTGGATCCCAAGTCTAAATTCCCGGGAGCAAATCCCATTGGCCCCGCTTGAGTTAAATCCATACCCCTGATCCAATCAGCTGTGGCGAAGGATGGGCCATAAATGTTAGAAATGCTGCAGCGCCCTCTGGAGGTTGGATGTTCTCACACAGGGAGAGGTGGGGGCCGCGCAGGCACCCCAACTAAGCAACTAAGCCCCTGTGCCACAACTGCTGAGCCCAGGCACCTACAGCCTGTGGTCCCCAACAAGATAAGCCACTGCAATGAGACACCCGTGCACTGCAACAAAGAGTGGCCCCTGCTCACTGCAACTAGAGAAAGCCCACGCGTAGCAACAAAGACCCAATGCGGCCAAAAAGAAAGAAATTTTTTAAAATAAATACATAAAATGTCTAATCTATTGGGCCTGCTTTCTGAGCTGGGCTGGGCTGGGCTGAGCTGAGCTGTGACTGGGGGTGAAGACAGGTAGGCTCCAACCACAGACTCTTAGAAGTGGGAAGGGGCTGGAGGACTGGCATGTGGAAGACAGGTCAGTCCTCTGCGACCCTCGAAGGCAGGAATAGAGCCACATAGTCGGTGCCAATAGCAGGAAAGTTTGATGTAAAGAACTTCCTGGTGCTTAGAGGTCTCCTTCTCATTCTGCTCCAGTCCCCCAAAGCCACACCAAGAGGAATGCCCTCCTCAGCCCACTGATTTCTTTCTTCCTATTCAAACTGTTTTACAGTTACATTTGTAGACATCTATTGCGTTTGTTCCCATGGGCAGGCTGAGCTGTCCCACTTTACAGATGAGTAAACAGAGATGAGGTGACTTGGTCAGGGTCCCCCTCCAGAGCTAGAATTCAGGTCCCTTCCTGTCACCCTGCCCAGCCTGGCTAACTGTCTTCATCTCCCTGAATGGGTTCCCTAGCCCCACAGGAACTGGCCTGCCCTTGGCATCTTTAGAGACAGTCTCTTGATATCTCAGGCTGATGTTTGCTTCTATCACCTGCCCTGTGTGGAAGTAATGAGTGAGGATCTACATGTCCCTTGAAAGCCAATGGTTCCCACACTCCTCTTTCCCAAGAGTACTCACAAGGGGGTTTTTTGTGACTTTTTAGTCTTCTTTCAGGTGCAAGACAAGGATTTAAACAAAATCCAGAGGTAATAATAAGCAAGATTACTGAGGTTGAGAGAGGCTCCATCTTGTTCCTCAGGATCTGGGAGCCTCCCTCTGCCCTGCCTACCCTCACAACTCGATTTTGTTTTGTTGTTGGTTTGGGGTGGCATGGTTTGGCCGCACCATGCAATATGCATGATCTTAGTTCCTTGACCAAGGATCAAACCTGGACCTCCAGCAAAAGAAGTGCAGAGTCTTAACCACGGGACTGCCAGGGAACTCCTTGCCTTGCTCCTCTTTATCTGGCTCAGGTGTTAGCCCTCACAGGGGTCTCGCTGATCCTCACTCATGCCCACTCCCAAACACCTTACCCTTGTTAAAGGTTCCTGCTGGTTCCCACAGCCCTTATGTTTAATGCATACAAACCAAGGCAGTATAACTGAGGTTAAGGGAACAAAGTTTAGCTCAACAGATGGAGGTCACATCTTCCACTCCTCACTAGCTGTGCAACCTTGGGGTAGTTACTTGACCTCTCTGGGCCTGTCTCCTCATTCATAAAATGAAAATGGCAGAGTATCCATCTCCTGGAATCAGCATTCCCAGGTGATATATGTGACAAGTGAGCACTGGTGAATGATGTCTGGTGAGTAGTGAGCACTCCCTTTACAGCACTATGATTATAGGAGATCTGACTTATGAGGGCTTTAGAACAGGGCCTGGCACCAAATAACAGTGTAATAATAGCAATCATAGTAGTAGTGTGCTTAGTTGCTCAGTCATGTCCAACTCTTTGGACTGTAGCCTGCCAGGCTCCTCTGTCTATGCCATTCTCCAGGCAAGAATACTGGAGTAGGTAGCCATTCCCTTCTCCAGGGGATCTTCCAGACCCAAGGATCAAACCTGGGTCTTCTGAATCGCAGGTGGATTCTTTACTGTCTGAGCCACCATTACAGGAGATTTGACTTATGAGAGCTTTAGAACAGAGCCTGGCACCAAATAACACAGTCATAGTAGCAATTGTAGTAGTAGCGTCATTTTTCACACTGTCCTTGATAAATTGTCAGTTGGCATGTTTGCATCAGTGAGAAATAGGTGTGTCCTTTGCTTTCAAATTCCCATGGCCTGACAAACAGCACCTAATAAACAGCTATTGAATGAACAAATGAACAGATTCTGTTAGGCTCTACAAGGCACAAAAGTACATTCAAAAGTCATTGTCCCATACAGAAGGCAAAATTAAGCTGGTCCGAAGGCTCTGAGACAAGGGCCAGATAGTACATTTTCAGGTTCCATGGGCCACAGGAGTTCTGTGGCAACCATTCAACTCTGCCGTTGTCATGCGAAAGCAGCTACAGACAACAGGTAAATGAATAGGCATAGCTGTACTCCAATAAAGTTTTATATATGGACACTAAAATTTGAACTTCATGAGGTCATAAGGTGTTATCCTTTTGATTTCTCTCCACCCCCCCGCCCCCCGCCATCAACTACTTAAAAAAATGGAAAAACAATTCTTATCTCGCTAGGCATTAAAAAATAAGGGGCTGTGGAGAAGGAAATGGCAACCCACTCCAGTATTCTTGCCTGGAAAAGTCCATGGACAGAGGAGCCTAGCGGGTTGCAGTCCATGGGGTTACATGACTGAGCACTCGTGCATGAGGGTGGAGGTAGATGGGTTGGTAGCAATAAACTGGTAAAACTTAAATATATATATATATTTATATATATATTTATATATATATATTTATATATATATTTATATATATATATATTTATATATATATTTATATATATATTTATATATATATATATAAAATGGGCTAGTTCGATTCGGCCCGGGATATGGCAACCCACTCCAGTACTCTTGCCTGGAAAATCCCATGGACGGAGGACCCTGGTAGGCTACAGTCCATGGGATCGCAAAGAGTCGGACACGACTGAGCGACTTCACTTTATGAAGAGGCCCACCTTCGCCCCACCGATTAGGCGAGCTGGATCTGGCTCTGGGGAGCGCGCGATCAGAAAGGCGGGATTTGGAATGGGTCAGGCAAATGGGCAGGGCGAGGGTGGGGCATCGTGTCGTGCGTGCAGTTGGGAAGGGCAGGCCCGATTGGTCTACTCCTGCGGCGGAGAGACAGAGGCTTGTTCGACATCCAGCCCAACAGCGCGGCGCTGCCGCCTCGCCCCGCCTCGCGCAGGCGTCTCAGTCTTGCGGAGAGTGCGCCACGCCCCCTTGCGCGCCCGGAAGGGACTTCCGGGAAGAGCTCGCCGTGACGTCAGGAGGGCAGGTAAGTGCGGGAGGGCAGAGGGGCGGGCAGGCCGGGTTTGGCAAGGGGTCTGTCCACTTCCTCACCAGGCCTGTGAGCCGCCCGAAGGGGGACAAAGTGCCGGGTCCGCGGAGCTCTGCGGACGTGGGCCTGGTGCTCAAAGCCGCTCGCGACCCAGCCTTAACCCCCGACCCCAAACCCCGGACCCCGGCCCATATCCGATACCTCTTCAGGTTTTCCTTAGGGACAGTAAGCCCCTACCTCGCTGCGTCGTCGTGAAGATTTTGTAAAATGACTTTTGTAAAATGGTTTGTCGTGAGAAATAATCAAAACGATCATCGTTTAACTTGACATCAGGCGCTGTTCTAGATCCTTATTTAACTCAACGAGTCTTGATAGCAGCCTTATCAGGTTGATACTTTTATAAACCCCATTTTACAAGTAAGAAAACTGAGGCCCAGAGAAAGAAGGAATTTGCTTATACTGCTAGAAAGCAGCAGAGTCGGGATCCAAGCCCCAGCATTAGCCCTGAGCCAATGGGATTTATCATTGTTCTTGACACCAAAAACCAGAGATTTCTATACATCCCCCCTATGGTCCAACCTGTGCCACTCACTGGGGTGATAAAACCACTGAAAGACCCCAATTCTTGTAAATGGAGTGCTTACTCTGTGCAGGCATTACCCAGCATGTTATTTCATTTACAGCAACCACAGAAAGTCTTCTTGCTGTCATCCACTCTTTACAGATGAGGAACTGTACGCTCAGGGAGGCTCAGACATTGGCCAAGGTTCCCCAGCTAGTGAGGAATGGAGCTGGAGTTCCAGCCCAGGGAACTGTGTGTCCCTAAAACTTGGGTCTTGAGAGTCCCTTAGACTGCAAGGAGATCAACCAGTCCATCCTAAAGGAAATCAGTCCTGAATATTCATTGGAAGGACTGATGCTGAAGCTGAAACCAGTACTTTGGCCACCTGATGCGAAGAACTGACTCACTGGAAAAGACCCTGATGCTGGGAAAGATTGAAGGCGGGAGTTGAAGGGGACAACAGTGCATGAGATGGTTGGATGGCATCACCAACTTGATGGGCATGAGTTTGACTCAGCTCTGGGAGTTGGTGATGGACAGGGAAGCCAGGCATGCGGCAGTCCAGAGGGTCGCAAAGAGTCGGACACGACTGAGTGACTGAACTGAACTGAAAGCTTGGGTGGGCACTTGCTGTTTTGTTAGTATTTTTAGTTTGGAGGTGACTTTAGGAGACTCTGGTCCAGGGGTATGCATTACAGATGGAGGATCTGAGGTGTAGAGGAGCTCAGGATGGGATGGTGGAAGACTCTCTATCTGGGGCTTTTCACCCTGGCTCTGCCTTCTCGGCGGCTTCTGAGCTCGGGCAAGTTATTTAAGCTCCCACGTGCTCGTTTGTCAGCTGGAAATAGTAATAACATCAGTGGAGCGTGTGACACACAGTAACTATCAGCACACAGCTAAGTTGGCGGAATATTCGAGACTTTCTGACTCCAGCACCGGGAGCCAGCAAACTCCACTCACAGGCCAAAATCAGACCACCACCTGATTTCGTATAGCCCACCGGCACAAAGTGGTTTTAGCTTCTTAAATGGTTGGGGGAAAAAACAAAAGAAGAATAATATTTTGTGACAGGTGACAGTCCTGCGAAATTGAAATTTCAGCGTCCATAAATAAAGTTTTGCTAGGATGCAGCTACACCCATACGTTAACATGCTATCGGCTACTTTCTGGCTGAGGTGGCTCAGTTGATGAGTCTTTGGGACAGAAATGATTGCCCTCAATGGAGGAAATTTGCCAGTCCCCATTCTGGACTACACTTTAGTCCCTCATAATGTCTATTCTCTCTCTCTTTTTTTAAATTTCTTTTAGTTTTTTTTTAACTTAAATACAGTTGATTATAATGTTGTGTTAATTTCTGCTGTACAACAATGTGATTCAGTTATACATTATATATATATACACATTCTTCTTTAAATATTCTTTCCTGTTGCGGTTTATCATAGAATACTGAATAGAGTTCCCTGTGCTATACAGTGGGACCTTGTTGTCCATCCAATCTATAATAGTTTGCTTCTGCTAACGCATTCCCATAGCATTTCTCTTTAGCATCAAGTTGAACTTCCTTCTGTTTGACTGGAAAGTCTCGCCTCTGAACAAGCAGGGGGAGGGAAGTCTCCCCATCCCACGTTAAAGGAGCCCGGCATTTAACACCTGTGTCATTGACACTGGTTCTTCAGTTCAGTTTAGTCACTCAGTCATGTCCGACTCTTTGCGACCCCACGAATTGCAGCACGCCAGGCCTCCCTGTCCATCACCATCTCCCGGAGTTCACTCAGACTCACGTCCATCGAGTCGGTGATGCCATCCATCCTCTGTCGTCCCCTTCTCCTCCTGCCCCCACTCCCTCCCAGCATCAGGGTCTTTTCCAAGGTTCTTATGGAACCTCAATCAATTATCAGAGGTTCACACAGTCAGCATTTATCAGGACCTGTCCTGGGTGCCAGAGACGTAGCACAGTGTGACCTGGCAGAGGAGACAGACTGTAAACGAGCAAACAGACACAGGGTGACACGATAGAAAGTCCAGGGAGGAAGTGACTTGAGATCATGTCGTCAGGTGAGGCCTCTCACAGAGGTGATGTCTGAGCTGAGATCCGTGACAAAGGAAGGACTGCTGGTAGAAGAGCACCTGAGGCAGTGGGCCTGCACCCACTGAGCCTCCTAAGGCAGGAAGCCAGTGTGACTGGAACAGAGAGAGAGGGCTTGGGGAGGCAAGCAGGGGCCCCGCAGGCCATGGAAAGGGACTCGAGTTGATTCTCAAAGCCATGGGAATCCCTGGAGGGTTGGGTTGGTTTGTTTGTTTTTTATTGTGCTGGGTCTTTGTTGCTGCATGAGGTTTTCTCTGGTTACGGTGAGTGGGGGCTACTTTAGTTGCAGTACGCCAGCTTCTTATTGCAGTGGCTTCTCTTGTTGCAGAGTACAAGTTCTAGGGCACTCAGGCTTCAGTAGTTGTGGCCCGTGGGCTCAATAGTTGCCGCTCCTGGGCTCCAGAGAGCAGGCTCAATAGTTGTGGCACAGGGGCCTAATTGCTCTGTGGCCCATGGGATCTTCCCAGACCAGGGATCGAACCCAAGTCTCCTGTATTGGCAGGTGAATTCTTTACCCCTGAGCCACCAGGGAAGGGTTTTAAGCCCCCTGGAGGCTTTTAAGCAGGAGAGCTGTAGTTTAGATTTATATTTGAAGAGATCCTTCTGGCCCTTATGAGGAGAACAGACTGTGAGAGTCAAGGCCAGAGCCAGGAGCTTAGCGAGATGACGGTACTCCTCCAGGTGAGCGATGATGGGGGCCATGGTGGGGTGAGAAGTGTCAGCTGGGAAACAGATGTTGGATGGAGAGTGGACAGGACACTCCCTTTCCAAACAGCCAAACCACTCCTCGGATGCCTCCTACACCTAGGGGGAGGACTACCACACACAGCCCCCGCATCTTCACAGGGAATCTGGACTGCTGAGCTGTCCAGAAGGGCAGCACTGGGCAGTGCGTCCACAAAGCAGTGTCTCATTGTCTTTTCAGATTGGCCACGTGGAGGGCGAGGACCTGTAGGCAGCTACCAAGATGGTAAGTAGACGGGCTGTGCTCACTGGGTTTCCCTTGTGGTCTTTGATACGGGGAAGGGGCCCCCTAAGTAGCCTCCTCTCCCTGCTAAAAGTCTCCTTCCCCATCCCTACCCCTGACCCAAAGCTCTAAGGTATTTTTAAACTCTGCATCATGGTCTTCTCAGTGGAGTGGTTTTCAAACTTTGTGCATGCGTGCATGCTAAGTCGCTTCAATCATGTCTGACTCTGCGTGACCCTCTGGACTGTAGCCTGCCAGGTCTGTCCATGGGGATTCTCCAGGCAAGAATACTGGAGTAGGTTGTCATGCCCTCCTCCAGGGCATCTTCCCACCGCAGGGATCGAACCCACCACATCTCTTATGTCTCCTGCATTGGCAGGCAGGTTCTTTACCACCAGAGCCCACCTGGGAAGCCCAGACTTTTGTGCGTGCTAAAATCACCCCAGGAGCTTTTGCTTTTTTTTCCTTTTTTTAAAAAATGAGGTGAAATTCACATAACATAACATGAACATTTTAAAGCTGTGATTCAGCAGCATTTAGTATATTCACAATATTTTGCAACAACCACCTCTCTCTAGTTCCAAAACATTTCCATCACCCGCAGAAGGAAACATTATACCCAATGGCAGTCACTCTCATCCCATCCACCCACACTCCCAGTCCCTGGCACCCGAATTCGGCTTCCTGTCTCTGTGGATTTGTCTCTTCAGGACCTTCCATGTCAATGGAATTGTGTACTATGTGTTCTTTTGTATCCAGTTTCTTTCACTTAGCAGGATGTTTTCAAGGTTTATCTGTTAAAACATTGTAGCAGGTATTAGAGCTTCCTTCCTTTTTATGGCTCAGTAATATCCCATCACATGGTTGGACTACAGTTTGTTTATCCATTCATCCATTAATGGACACCTGGGTTGCTTCCACCATTTGGTTATTGCAAACAAACATGTATGCACAAGGATGTGTAGAAACATGTTTTCCAGGTTGCTTTTGAAAAGCCCTGTGTCCTGTGACTTCCCTGGTCAGGGAACAAGATCCTAAGTGCTGCCTCTTAAGACCCAGTACAGCAAATAAATAAATAAAAAATTTTTTTTTCAAATGGGCTTCCCTGATGACTCAGTGGTAAAAAATTCTCCTGCCAATGCAGGAGAGGCAAGTTCAATCCCTGGGTCGGGAAGATCCCCTGGAGAAGAAAATGACAACCCACTCTAGTATTTTCCCCTGGAGAATCCCATGAACAGAGGAGCCTGGTGGGCTACAGCCCGTGGGGCCGCAAAGAGTCGGACATGACTTAGTGACTAAACAACAACCACCACCACACCAAAAAACAAAGAGAAAGGAAAAGCCCCGTCTCCGGGCGCCAGAGCAGGTGCTATGTCAGGTATCCGTGGTTTAGAAACTCCTCGGGACTTCCCTGGTGGTCCCATGGCTAAGATATTCCGCTTCCAATGCAGGAGGCCCAGGTTCGATCCCTGGTCAGGGAACTAGATCCCCCCTGCTGCAAATAAGACCTGGCACAGCCAAATAAATATTAAAAAATATATAAATGTATGGTTATAACGTGCAGCCAGGTTTGAGACCCACTGCTTTGGTAGATCAGTCAATTCAGCAGGTGGCTGCTAGCAGTTAAAAGAGAGACTGTCACAGCTGGATGAACATTCTTTCCTGAAACCCGTGCTTCGACTGTATTACGTGTGTTTGTGGTGTTAAATATGTCTTATTTTAAGTCACAGTCCCAAAATAACCGTGAAAGCCATTGTTCTAGGAGAGAGTGACCCTCGTGGAATTTTCCACAGCAATGGCGGTGGAGCATGTTTTGTTTTGTTTTGTTCTTTTGGCGGAGCCGTGGAGCTTACGGGATCTTAGTTCCCTGACCAGGGATTGAACCTGGGCCGCGGCAGTGAAAGCGCCAAGTCCTAAACACTGGACTGCCAGGGAAGTCCTGACAGTGGGGTTTTTTCTCGCTAAGTCTCCAGTTCTCAGCCACACATCTTCCAGGAAGTCCCTGTCTCCCAGCTACACAGGTAGGTCTCCTGCAGGACCCACCCTAAGTCATGTCTCTCTTCTGCTTTCCAGGGTGAAAGGAAAGGCGTAAACAAGTACTACCCTCCGGATTTCAACCCTGAGAAGGTAAGGGGCAACTTTCCTTCTCCGTGTCCATGATAGAAAGCAACCCCTGGGCAGGAGCCCACACACATCGTCCCCTCCTGGAGTCAGACATCGTGGCCTCCTGGAGTCAGAACCACGGCTGCAGAAGCCCAGGCAGCCTGAGAAGTCTCCCTGCCTTAGGCTCATCACCTGGGTCTCAGGGCAGCCTTCCCTCCTGGGTGGTCAGTGTGGTCCTCAGCGGACCCAGCATTGGGTGTGGCATGTTTCCAGAGGAGCCAGGATGAGATCCCTTCGCCCTTCCGGCTCCAGCTCCTCAGGCCTCCTCGTTGTTCCCTCTGCCGGGAACCTCTGCCTTATTTTGACCCACAAGGCTGCTTTCCTTCCTTTAGGTCTCTCCTCACAGAGGGCCTCCCTGACCACCGCCTCGTGTTCTGTCTCATGACTGAGTGCTTTATTTCTCTCATAGCTCTCACAACTCCCTGACACATAGTTTATTTCTCTGCATGTTGTCCATCTCTCCACCTGGAATGTCTGCTGCTCAAGGCCAGGGACACGCATCTGTCTCGTTCAGGCTGTGTCCCCATGCTGGGTGCTTAGTATGGGCCTTTGAATGAATCAGAGCATCCTGGCTGCTGGTCCCTGCTGACTCGGCTTTTCTATGCCACAGTCTCCCTGTACGTAGGTCCAAAGGGGAAGCAAAATGACCTGGGCTCCTAGAAACATGGAGGGATTAAAATGAGACGAGGCACATAAAGTGCCTGGCAGCCGTTTGCCGATCTTGTCGCCTATCCCAGTCCTCCCCACGACACCCGAGGTGTGTTATGATCCTTGTTGCCAGTTGATTTGGAAAACCAGGCTCAGAAAGGCAAAAAGATGAGGTCACTGCCCAGGGTTGCACAGCTTATTTAGCTCTGCCTGCTTCACCAAAGCCTCTGTGCCTCCTGTTTGCTGTTAACGCTCCCAGCAGAGCATAAGAATGAGGCCTCTCTCAGCCTGTGGGAGAGGGCCTGAGCTCCCCCTACTCAGCAGTGCTAATCCGCTCCCTCTTCCTTACCACACAGCATGGCTCGCTCAACAGATACCACAACAGCCACCCCCTTCGGGAGCGGGCTCGGAAGCTGTCCCAGGGCATCCTCATCATCAGGTAAGGCCCTGATTGTCACCACGCCCTTTGCAGCATAACTGCAGCCAGAGTCTCAGGCATGGAGACCCAGGGAGAACCCATGCGGACAAGGACAAATGAGCTGTTCTCTGTTTGTGTAGGTTTGAGATGCCCTATAACATCTGGTGTGACGGCTGCAAGAACCACATCGGCATGGGTGAGCTGCCTGCTCCCCACCCCGCCCCCAACTATTCAGCCCCACCGCCAGCGAGCCCCGTAACTTGCTAAGCGCTGTGAGAGAGCATCTCACTGATGCCCCAGTCAAGAGTCAAGGAGAAGATAGACCCCCCCTCTTCACTGCCCCCAATAATTGGTGGGCTGTGGCCACTTGATGGCAGAGCAGTTAGGAGGCTCTGGGTTCAGATCCCGTCCCTGCCACTCCCTAAGCTGGGTAACCCTTAGCAGGCAACAGAGCTTCCATGCACCTCGGTTTACCCATCTCTGAATTCACATGATATGAGTGCCCGCCTGCATGGCATACAAAGTGCTTAGTGCAGAGAAAGAAAGAAAGAAGCGTGGGCTTTTATTATTTTTCTAGAGAATATCCAGGTTTGGGGGGGGTTTCTTTTTCACTAATTAGATGATATATTCTGGGCTCTGATCTTGCTTACTAAGTGAAAAATGCTTAAACTACAAAAACAGAACTTGGGGTGGTGGATAGTGTGGCCCTGGGAGGCTGGGGGCTGCTCTGGTTCATGGCCTCGAGGGTCAAGCTGAGCCCTGCTCTTGGTGCCCTGAGAGCCTCTTGGCCTTTGGAGCAGGTGTCCCTGGCTGGGTCTGATCAGGGGGATGCGTTAGAGGGGTCAGTCAGCCTCAGCAGTGGGGTGACCTGGCCCCTCCTTCTTGCTCTCGTCCCTCCCTCTGAAAGCCACCAGCTCCTGTTTATAGAGCAGGCTCTCCCCTGGGCTGGGTGCTATGGGATGGGCTGGGGATGTCTGCACTGCAGAGAAGGAAACGCAAGCCAGGAAGGCCGAGTCACCCACCGCAGGCCTCAGACCCCTGTCTCTGCATCCATCTGCGCCTGTGGGCACAGTCGGGTTCGAATGCTAAAGGCAACAGTAAGGGCAGGGGCGGCGGCAGGTCAAGCCTACAAGCCCTCACGTGCGCCACGTGTTGTCCACTAAGCACTGTATTCATTTATTTATTTTTGGCCACACTGTGTGGCTTGAGGGGTCTTAGTTCCCCCACCAGGGATTTGAATCCACACCCCCTGCAGTGGAATCGAGGAGTCCCAACCACTGGACTGCCAGGGAAGTCCCCAAAACCAGCCCTTTTGGCATGATCACTGGCACCCAGCCCTGTGTTAAGTGCTCCATGTGTGTTAACTAGCTTCTGCAGCTTGCACAGCAGCCCTGTGTGGTGGCCGTCAAAGTCATCTCTGTCCAGTCCGGGCAGCTGGACTAAGGTCTTGCAGCTGGTAGGGCAGAGCCAGGATTTGAACCCAGGCCCTCTGGCCACAACCCACCACCCTCTGTGGCTTGAGCACCCATCCCGAAGCCCCGACGGCTCTTTTCCGCTTGAATCTCTGGAGGTGTCTCCCCTGCAGGCCCGTGGAATGCCACCACTCCTGTCTGCCCCCTACCACCCCAGGAAACAACGCTGAGGGTGCGCCCTAGCCTCATTCTCTCCCTCTCCTCCCAGGTGTTCGTTACAATGCAGAGAAGAAGAAGGTTGGCAATTACTACACAACCCCGATCTACAGGTAGAGGCAATCTGGTGGGCAGAGGGGTGAGGGGCTACACAGAACTCGGAGTGGGAGGGAGGCTTGTACCGTCTGCCTGAGGGTCACCCCCTGCTGGTCTCTCCTGGAAACCAGCATGGTCTGTCAGTCTGGGTGCATCCTGCCTAGACCCCTCCATGGCTCCCTCCTTCCTCGGACTAAAATTCTCAGGTCTCCCCATGGCCCACAGAGACCCCTCCCTGCCTTCACTTCCTCCCACCCTCCCCGTCACTCACTCTCCTCCAACCACACAGCCTCCTCGCTGCCCCTCATAAAAACTCTCTCTGGTGCCCTCTGCCTGGAACGTCTTCCCCAGACATCTGCAAGGCCCCCTTTTCCTCCTTGGATTTCTGCTCCAAAGTCGCCTTTCAGAGAGGCCTTTTCTAAAGCAGTGCTCTTCTCCCAGCGCTGTGGTTGTTTGAGCATTCCCTGCCCACTCAGCTGCCACTAGAACATCAGCCCCGCTGAGAGCAAGTTGGCTTCCTTCACCGCTGTGTCCCCAGCAGCTGGCACCAAGCCTGCCCCAGAGCAGCCTGGCTTTGGAGGGTTTGTTGAATGAATGAGTGAACAGATGAACAAACGAATGAATGCAGGGATGAATACATAAACTCCAGACAGATGGTCAGTACCAGGGTGATGGACCCCTGCGTGTCACCCATGGCTGTGCCTCAGACACGGAGAGCAGCATGCAGCAGGTTCTCTGCAAATGCTAGTTGATGACGTAACGCACACAGATGGAGGGAAGCAGGCAGGGGTCGCAGGGTGTCCCAGGGCGGCCACAGTATCCAGATTCCCGCCTGCCACCCTCCACCCGCCCAGGTTCAGGATGAAATGCCACCTCTGTGTCAACTACATCGAGATGCAAACGGACCCCGCCAACTGTGACTACGTGATTGTGAGCGGCGCCCAGCGCAAGGAGGAGCGCTGGGACATGGAGGACAATGAACAGGTGCTGACCACAGGTGAGCGCTGTGGGTGGGTTTGGACCCCAACCCTGATCCTGAGCTGGGGCCCCGAAAGTCCAACCCCATTCTCACCCTTGCAGAGCATGAGAAGAAGCAGAAGCTGGAGATGGACGCCATGTTCCGCCTGGAGCATGGCGAGGCTGACCGGAGCACGCTCAAGAAGGCCCTCCCCACCCTGAGCCACATCCAGGAGGCCCAGAGTGCCTGGAAGGACGACTTCGCCCTCAACAGCATGCTTCGGAAAAGGTTCCGGGTGAGTGGGGCTCCCAGCCCAGGGTCGGGTCCACAGGCGGTGAGGCATCAGCAACAGTGGAGCAAAGAAAATGAAAGTTAGTCACTCAGTCATGTCTTACTCTTTGTGACCCCATGGACTGTAGCCCACCAGGCTCCTCTGTCCATGGAATTCTCCAGGCAAGAATACTAGAGTGGGTAGCCAATTGCCTTCTCCAGGGGATCTGCCTGACCCAGGGATTGAACCTGGGTCTCCTGCACTGCAAGCAGATTCTTTACCGTCTGAGCCACCAAGGGGGTCCTAACAGTGGGGCAGGGAGAACGAAAAGTGGGCCGAGACCCAGGTCCAGCCTGCGCCCCATCACTTCCTGACTATAGGCGGTCCTTTTACCCTCAGTTTCCCATCCGCCACGCGGGGACCACCTCCCTACATCGCAGCGCCTGGGGGAGGCAGCTGGCCCAGCAGCTTTTTTTTTTTTAATAATCTTTCTTTCTGTCTGTGCTGGGTCTTCATTGCTGTGCCGGCTTTTCTCTGGTTGCAGTGTGCAAGCTTCTCATTGCTGTGGCTTCTCCTGTTGCAGAGCACAGGCTCCAGGCACTCGGGCTTCAGTAGTTGGAGCACACAGGCTCAGTAGTGGTGGCACACTGGCTTAGTTGCTCTGTGGCTTGTGGGATCTCTTCCCAGACCAGAGATCAAACCCACGTCCCCTGCATTGGCAGGCTCTTAACCACTGGAGCATCACAGAAGCCCAAGGGTTTTCTTACTAATTATTTGTTACTAAAAGTGTGTCCCTCTGGCCAGGCCTATAGCCTGAGTTGTGTGTCCCCTGCCTTCTGGGCATCCCTGAGTGGCGTCTGAGGGCCCCCAAACATAAAATGCCAGGGAAACCCCATCAGTCCCTAACTTGGCCTGCCTGCATCCTCCCTTTCTCAGTAATAGAAGCATCTTTGTTCTTCCAGGCACTCAGCCTTGCTCCTGTTGTTATAACCACCATTATTTCCCCACCTCTGCATCCATCAGCAAATTCTGGCAGGCTCTGACAACATCCTCAGCCTCCATCGTCTCCTGCCTGGACTAGCACAATCTCTCCACGCTGGTCCCCAGTGGCTCCTAGCTTCGTGTCCCAGAGCCTGTTCCCCTCACAGCCATCAGAGGGCACCCGTGAGCACCTGAGCCGGATCACATCCCTACTATGCTCAGAGCCCTCCATGGTTCCCACTTCCTTTATGCAGAAACCAAAGTCCTCCCCATGGCCCACCAGGCCCAAACAATCTGCCCTTTACCCTTCTACCCCCATCTCCACCTTCCCCTTGCTCATTCTGCTCCAGCCATACTGGCCACCTCACTGGCACGTGCAGTTCTGCCTCAGGGCCTTTGCACAGGCTGTTCCCTCCCCTTTGGAACACTTTTCCACCTAATATCCACATGACTCCCTCACTTAGACATCTTTTCTTGAACATGATCTTCTCAGGGAGACTGCCCCTGCCCCTCCGCTCCACCGCGTGCCATATGTAAAGTTGAACCCCCTGCCAACCCTCACCCCCTTCCCAGCATTCTTTTTCTCCTCATCATTTTGTCTCACTCACCCACTAGTACGTCAGCTTCACCAGGGCAAGGGTTTTTTTCTGCTCATGGCTGTGTCCCTAGTGTCTAGAACAAGGCCTGACTCCAGAAAGATATTCTGCAAATATTTGTGGAAAGAATGAATGACTGGGAACTTCCTTGGCAGTCTAGTTGTTAGGACTCCATACTTCCACTGCAGGAGGCGAGGGTTTGACCCCTGGTCAGAGAGCTAAAATCCTGCCTACTTTGAGTCGCAGCCAAAAAAAAAAAAAATGAGTGAAGGACCCAATGGCACGCACAGTAATAACAGTCATGTCTCCTGCTTGTTGAACAAGTTCTGTGTCCCAAGCACTGCATGAGGCCCTTTCCTCACATAAACTTAAAGAGGAGGAAATGGGAGGAGAGCTAGAGGGGATGCCCATGCCAGCTCCCAGCTCAGAGGGCATGGAAGAGGCATGACTCTGGCACCCACCATCCCTCCCCATGGCTGCTCTAGAGAGCTCAGTGGTAAAGAATCTGCCTGCCAGTGCAGGATACACAGGAAACCAGAGTTCGATCCCTGGGCTGGGAAGCTCCCCTGGAGGAGGAAATGTCAACTCACTCCAGTATCCTTGCCTGCCTGGTGGGCTACAGTCAATAGGGTCGCAAAGACTCGGACACAACTGAGTGGCTGAGCGCTGTCCCTCTCCACCCACTTCCACCCCAACACAGGAAAAGAAAAAAGCCATGCAGGAGGAGGAGGAGAGGGACCAGGCATTGCAGGCCAAGGCCAGCCTGGCCATCCCACTGGTGCCGGAGACAGAGGATGACCGCAGACTGGCCGCCCTGCTGAAGTTCCACACCCTAGACTGTGCGTGGGGGCCAGTGAGCGTGGGGAGTCGGGTGGGGGGAGACGGGGGGTAGGCGCTCAGGCAGAGGGCGGCTCTGGACCTCCTTCTCCCCCCCAGCATACGAGGACAAGCAGAAGCTCAAGCGGACAGAGATCATCAGCCGCTCCTGGTTCCCCTCCACTCCGGGAGCCAGCGCCAGCAGCAGCAGCAGCAGCAAAACCAACAGTGTCCTGAAGAAACTGGCCCAGAACCGCAGAGCCACTCCCACCAGCTCCCCTGTCACCATGGGGCACCTGGGCATCGTGCGACGGCGGTCCCGGGAGGTCCCAGAGAGCCCCCAGCACGTGGCCGAAACCTTCAAGTCTGGGGAGCCACAGTTGCCAGAGGGGACCAACCAGAACAGGCCCGTGTCCCCCCAAGACTGCTCTCTGGAGACAGCCGAGACCCCCAAGAACAGCAGCCCACTGGGGCAGGAGGAGAGCTGTCAGGACAGGCCCCAGCCCCCGCCAGACACCTCCCCTGAGGCACCCAACCCCCAGGACACACCACAGCCCTGCAGCCTCGGCTCCTCCCTCGTGGCTGACTACTCCGGTTCCGAGAGTGAGTGATTCCATGGTCCAGATTCACTCCAGAGGCCAAGACTCACCCAGGAGGCCCCTCCCAGGCTGCAGCCCCGCTGGCCCACCAGCTCTTGGAGAGCTCAGTCCCCACCCTTGTGCACACCTCACTTTCTCGCGGTGATGGAGTTATTTATTTGTTCCTGGAGAGGGTGTCTGTGCCTTGTGCGACCCAAGACCTCCCAACATTAAAGCCCTGCTTCTTTGCCCCTGCCTCAGATTACTAAATGGGCCCAGGAGCTCTACCCCCACCCACCCAATGAAGGTTGCCCAGCATCTCATCACCCAGTGCAGATCTCCTGCTCACAGCCTTGGTCCCCACCCAGCTTGATGAGGGTTTAAATGTAGTAGCCCAGGCTGGCCTGAAATCAGGGCTGACTTCCTGGAGGTGGTGGAACAACAGGCTGAGTTTGTGAGGGATGGAAAGGGGACTGGACAACAGGGCAGGCACATAGGGTGCTCAGCATCCTGGCCCAAAGCAGCAAAGGATGGAGCGCACAGGTGAGGGCTGTTCATTAATCCCCTGCCCATGGGGACACCTTGGAAGGGTATACTTCTTTTGAAGGAAACTAGTAAAATGAGTAGAAAACAGCCTCCAAACAGCAGAGCACCCACAAGGAGGCTCATGGCCCACCGCCTTCCCCTAAACTCTGGAGAAGGATCATTGCTCAAACATTGACGGAGCCCTTGCAGTGCACCAGGCACCATCCAAGCCGTTGGAGATAACAGCGTGCACAAATCAGACACCTCTCAGAACTGAGGTTCCGACTTAATCTCTCGGAACTTGTAACGTGCCGGTCCGGAGAGGTGGTAGCCCCCAGCCCACTGGACTTTCCTCCCCGCGGGGATGGGACGGTCTCAGGGCAGCAGTAAGGATCGTTCAATCTTGGGACCCCCAACTGGGGCCTTGCTCTACATAAGACCACAGGCAGTACGCGCTCCTGAGGGTGCCCACCAGGAACTTGGGGGTCGTGCTATATGGCTTGAGGTCGTTGCTCCCAAAATAGTGGCAGGGGGCACTAACAGTGGAGGGGGCTGCTAACTGGGCTCGGCTGGGAAGGTGGGGCAGGATCCGACGTAAGGACGGCGACTTCCGGGAACCTGCGGGGTTACTGTGCGCATGCGCCTCCTTCCGGTGAGGCCCCGCCCCCTCCGCGTATTCCGGCTCCGCCCCCGGTGCGAGCGGGCCCCCGGAGCCCGGAGAAAAGCGGTGAGCGCGACTGTTGACAGCATGACTTTGGAGGCGATCCGCTACTCGCGGGGCTCACTACAGATCCTCGACCAGCTGCTGCTGCCCCAGCAGAGCCGCTATGAAGCGGTGGGCTCGGTGCGCCAGGCCTGGGAAGCCATCCGTGCTATGAAGGTGGAGCCGCGTGGTGGAGCTCAGGTTAGGGTGGGAGTGGTTGCCCTGACTGCTGTCCCTGACGCCCCCAACTCCCCCTCCAGGTGCGTGGCGCCCCAGCCATTGCCCTCGTGGGCTGTCTTAGCCTCGCCGTGGAGCTGCAGGCGGGCGCCGGGGGACCTGGCCTTGCCGCACTCGTGGCCTTCGTCCAGGACGCGCTGAGCTTCCTTGTTACCGCCCGGCCCACCGCCGTCAACATGGCCCGCGCCGCACGGGACCTGGCAGAACTCGCGGCCCAAGAGGCGGAGCGGGAGGGCGCAACGGAGGAGGCGGTCCGAGAGAGGTAGAGGAGCCACGTGCCCGGCACTGTTCAAACCCGAGGCTGTTCATTCGTTCACTGGTGGTGGTGGTGCTGGTGCTGGTGCTGGTGGTGCACAGCTGCCAGTTTTACAGATGGGGAAACTGAGGCAGGGTGCGCTTAATCCAGGGCGACACAGGCAGGCCTGGGACTCAACACCGAGCCGCCTGGCCCCCAGGTCCTTGAACTTAATCCCCTGACTGTCTTCCCTGAACGTCCCCAGCCCTATCTGCCCTTAGAGGTCCTTTTAAGTGCCACCTGGTTTACCTGGTTTTTGCTTTTGAGAAATTTTGTTTCCAGCCCTGGTCCTCGCCCTGCTCTCTTCCAACTCTTTCCCTCCACATCTGCTACACAGATATTCTCCATTAACCCCACCAGACTTGCTCCTGCCTCAGGGCCTTTGCACACTCAGTGTTTGCAAGCCAGATAAGCCTAGCTAATCTCCTCCCCCTCAGGTCTCAGGTTTCTGCCTTCCCCATCCCCCATATAATACAATTCATCCCCTACCCTCTGTCTCCTGACTGCTGCCTTTTCCCTCCCTTTATAGTCTGCTAATCATTTGCCTACCCAACCCCAGTGTCAACTCCCTAGAAGAGGAGATATTGTCTTATTCACTGCTTTGTCTCCCAGTGCCTGACACACAGGAGATGCCTGGTACAATGTTTTGCGAGAGCGAGTGGAGTTACAGATAGGTGGTTGTAGAAGGGACCAGACCCACGCTGAGAGAGGCTTTCAGCAAGAGAATGCTAGTAGGGCAGTGTTGGGCTGTGAGGAGGGCCTGGGGTGGGCCCTGAAGCCTGGCGGCTGTTGCTCAGAGCCCTTTGTTGGCCTTAGAGTGATCTGCTGGGCCGAGGACATGCTGGACAAAGACCTCCGGGACAATCGGAGCATTGGGGACCTGGGAGCCCACCATCTCCTAAAGCGGGCAGCACCCCAGGGTGGCAAGGTGACCGTGCTGACCCACTGCAACACTGGTGCGCTGGCCACCGCTGGCTATGGCACAGCCCTAGGTGAGTGGGCATCCACAGGAATGGGGGAGGTCCCTTTTTGGATGAAAGAGAAAGAAACCCAAACCACTTATTGCATCCCCCAGAAAGGTGACTTTATTAGTTGTTGCACAGAAACACACTCAAGGGGTTGGCTTCAGGTATGGCTGGATCTGGGGACTCAGTAGCATCAGGATCTTTCTATGCCCATCCCTAAGGTCTGCCCTCCTCCAGAGTGGCATCATCCTCTCACTCGACTGGTTGGCCAGGATTCAGATCTTGAGGAAAAGAGCCAAGAATCTCTATTTCGACAGTGTCAAAAAAGTCATGTATCTTGGAGGCCATGATGGAGTCACCTACCTACCCATCTAGGATCAATCACTTAATAGGCCTCATCTGAGCCATGTGCCTAGAAAGTGGGTGGAATCTGGGCTCTAAGAGGACTGAAAGGAAGGGCATAGCCCCCTAAAGAAAAATTAGAGTAGCTGTGACCAGGACTTGGGGGCTGGGTCCTGGCACTCAAGGCAACAGAGTCCACCTGATTCTTAATTCTCCTGGATGTTTCTCTGCCTGCCTCAGTCCCACCTTTGTGCCTGGATACTGAGGCAATGAATTCATTCATTTACTCGTGCTTAGGGATTTCCCTGGTGGTTCAGTGGCTAAGACTCGACGCTTCCGATGCAGGGGGCCCAGGTTCCATCCTTGTTCAGGGAGCTAGATCCCACATGCCACAACTAAGAGTTCAGATGCTACAACTAAAGATTCTACATGCCTCAACTAAGACCTGACGCAACCAAGTAAATATTTTAAAAAATAATACTTATACTTAATAAATGCTTATCTACTGTGTTCCTCATTATTCATCCATGCATCCATTCCTTCAATCACTCAACATTTATTGAGCACCTACTGTGTGTGCCATCATTCACACGTGTGTGCATTCCTTCATTCATTCGACAAACATTTATTAAGCACCTACTATTTGCCAAGCACCATTCTAGCAGTTAGGGACCCAGCAGTGGAGAAAATAGAAGGAATAGACAAAGGCAAGTCAACAGATACCTATGATTCATTTCAAGGTGGTACATACTAAAGAGAAAGAGCAGGGGATGGCAGTGTGGGGGTTGCTATGTAAGATGGAGTAATCCTGGAAGGCCTCACAGAGAAGGCTTTCTCTAAGCACATGTATACCAGGCAGAAGGGAACAGCCACTGCAAGGGCCTGGGGGCAGACTGCATGTTTTGGAGTTCCATGCTGCTAGCCAAAGGGTCACCGTGCCCATCTATCCCTTGCTGTCTTACCCTCGCCTCTTCTTGTGGGCTGGGCCCCACAGGTGTGATCCGCTCACTGCATAACCTGGGCCGCCTCAAGCACGCCTTCTGCACAGAGACCCGGCCCTACAACCAGGGAGCCCGGCTGACAGCCTTTGAGCTGGTCTACGAGCAGATCCCCGCCACCCTCATCGCCGACAGCATGGCGGCAGCCGCCATGGCCCACCAAGGCGTGTCAGGTCAGCAGGCAGGGGCACCAGTGGGCAGGGCTCCAGCATCCAGGGCCGGGTGGATCCTGACTCCCAGCGTCTCATTCCCCAGCTGTTGTCGTGGGAGCGGACCGCGTGGTTGCCAATGGCGACACAGCCAACAAGGTGGGCACCTACCAGCTAGCCATCGCAGCCAAGCACCATGGCATCCCCTTCTATGTGGCTGCCCCTAGCTCCTCGTGTGACCTCCGCCTGGAGACAGGCCGGGAGATCGTCATTGAGGAGCGTCCCGAGCAGGAGCTGACCGACGTCAATGGGGTCAGGATAGCGGCACCAGGTAAGCCTTCCACTCAGAGAGGGGTGCACCACAGTGCCTGGGAACCTCTGTGTAGGAACCCTGACTGTCAAGCGGCAGGTGGCATCTGGGTTATCATCAGCCTTCTAAGACAAGCAGTTCCTTCAAGCCATGTTATTAGAGCAGACATGTCTTGGAGGTCAGATGCACTGGTGTGCGTGTGTGCTCAGTAGTATCTGACTCTTGGCAACCCCATGGACTGTAGCCTGCCAGGCTCCTCTGTGGGATTCTCCAGGCAAGAAGACCGGAGTGGGTAGCCATTCCCTTCTCCAGGGGATCTTTACCACTGTGCCACCTGGGAAGCCCCCTTCCATGGTCAGAAGGTAGAGTAATAAGTCAGGAGACTTTGAGCGAATTGTCTTCTTATCCACCTCTGTTTTCTCACTTGGATAAGAAGAATACCACCTAGTCAAGTGCTTTTGAAGAGACAGATATTTCTCAGCCTCCCCACAATTCCTGACTGTAGCCAGGTGCCTAAAATTCATCCATAAGGGCCCTATAAGGTATTGTTATGACCTACCTCATACACCCAGGATGTTCAACAAGTTAACCCAGGTGACATCGAGAACAGTGCCTGGCCCTTAGTTAGTGCTCATTAAATAGAAACAGGTTATGATTGAAAACTTTTATTAAAAAAAGGACCAGTTAGGGATAGTTAGGGAGTTTGGGATTGACATGTACACAGTGGTATACTTATTTATTTTTATATCTATATCCATTCCCAATGGCCTGCAGGTAAAGAACCCACCTGCAATGCAGGAGACGTGAGTTCCATTCCCTAGGTCGGGAAGATCCCCTGGAGGAGATGGCAACCCACTTCTGTCTTCTTGCCTAGAAAATTCCACGGACAGAGGAGCCGGGTGGACTACAGTCCATGGGGCCGCAAAGAGTCAGACATCATAGAACACATGATGGATGGGTGTCAAGTTATTCGATTTAACTCACGTTTCAGTTCAAAGATTTATGTACACTGCTATATTTAAAATGGATAACCAACAAGGACCTACCGTATAGCACAGGGAACGCTGCTCAATATTATGTAAAAACCTAAACGGAAAAAGAATTAAAAAAAGACCAGTTAAAACTCCTAAGCACTGAAAATACAAGGAGGCCAGCGTCCCTTACTCCAAATATGGAATGAGTGTAAAACAATACAGCTAAGCGGAGGGAAGTCCTAATATTCTATTGTTTTCTGCTGCGATTCCTTATAGCTTTCTAAAAATAGGACACATTAGCAAACTATTATATATACAATGGGTTAACAACAACTATATTCAACACCCTGTGATAAACCATAATGGAAAAGACTATGAAAAGTAAATGAAAATAGATACATTAATTCTGAAAAAATTTTTCTCAGTGCTTTTTGATGTCCCTGCCTTCCTAGGGGCTTAATTATTTAGCACTGGTCAAAATCCACAAGACCATGGAAAGCGGAACTGACAACCCAGCCTGCTTTTCCCTCCAGGAAAGCCGGGTAACACAGACTAGGTGCAATCCAGCGACCCCAGTCTCTGCTGTCACAGGAATGTAGGCCCCAGGGTAATCGGTCTGATTTTTCCAAGAGAAGCCTTAACATTTGTTATAGGGATAAAATCTCCCACATTTTGAAAACTGAAAGTGTTAGTTGCTCAGTCATAGCCAACTCTTCGACGTCATGAACTGTAGCCCACCAGGCTCCTCTGGCCATGATTTTCCAGGCAAGAATACTGGAGTGGGTAGCCAGTCCCTTCTCCAGGGGATTTTTTGAAAGCTGACTGCTAATTCAGTGGTCTTAAAAAAATAACTGAGCCAGAGAAACCAGTTTGCAGCCTCTTGTGTAAGAGGTTGTTATTCATTCACCAGATAAATTTTTAAGTACCTGATCAATGCCAGCTGCCATGCTAGGGGCCAGGGATACAGGAGTGAAAAAAGTTAAAAGTGGGACTTCCCTGGCAGTCCAGTGGCTAAGACACGATGCTTCCGTAGCAGAGGGCTTGGGTTTGATCCCCGGTCTGGGAACTGAGATCCCTCATGCCTCTTGGCACAACGGAGGAAAGAAAAAGACAAGTCCCTACTCTCGTGGGGCTGACAGTCCAGTGGGGGGACAAACGACAGACGAGACAAAGAGTAAAATTCCAATGTGTTTTCAGAAGGGGATAAATGAACGAGGTACAGAAGGATACAGGAAGTGTCTCTTCAGGGAGTGGGTTACAGGATGATTAGCAAAGTTCTCACTGAGAAGGTGACTTTTGAGCAAAGACCTGAAAGGAAATGAAACATTAAATCATATGCATATCTGAGGGAAAGCATCCAGGCAGAGGGCACAGTCCATGCAAAGGCCCCGGGGTAAACTCTTGGAGGTTCCTAAAGAGATTTTTTGGAGAAGGCAATGGCACCCCACTCCAGTACTCTTGCCTGGAAAATCCCATGGATGGAGGAGCCTGGTAGGCTGCAGTCCATGGGGTCGCTAAGAGTCGGGCACCACTGAGCAACTTCACTTTCACTTTTTACTTTCATGCATTGGAGAAGGAAATGGCAACCCACTCCAGTATTCTTGCCTGGAGAATCCCAGGGACAGAGGAGCCTGGTGGGCTGCCGTCTGTGGGGTCGCACAGAGTCGGACATGTCTGAAGAGATTCTTGGAGCAGGCACAAGTTGGGTAGACGTGTATAAGTCTTTGAAGCCTTCTTAGCAACAATCCGGGAATGTCAGGGTGTCTAAACTTGTTACTGGGTGTCAAAACCCATGCATTTGTGTATTTTGGGGGTGAGGATCCCCAGATTCTCAAGGATTCCGCAACCCCAAGAACCACCATGAGGGAGACGTGACAATAGCTTAAGTACATCCACTGACCAAATACCTGCCTTGTTGCTTCTCCTCCCTGCAGGAATTGGGGTTTGGAATCCTGCCTTTGATGTCACCCCCCACGACCTCATCACTGGCGGCATCATCACAGAGCTGGGTGTCTTTGCCCCCGAGGAGCTCCAGGCAGCCCTTAGTGCCACCATCTCCTGAGTGGAACACCCTAGATGGACCCCAGAAGTAACCAACCTAGCTCTCCATAGCTTCCATATGCCCTCCATATCCCCATTATTTTTATAATAAACTTATTGAATGTTCTGCACAACCGCTGACCTTCTTCCCATAACCACAGTACTTCCCAGAGCAGGGACATCAGGCAGAATACGGGAAGAGCCTGTGTGTGGCTTGAGAGGCCAGTATCTGGAGCCCAGCTGCCTGAGTTCATATCCCAGCTCCACCTCTTTTTCTGCAGTGTGATCTTGGCCACATCACTTCATCTCTCCCATACTTTCTTTTCCTCATTTATAAAATGCAGATAATACTGGTACCTCCCTCTTAAATTGCTCTCAGGGCTGAAATGAAGGTGACACCTCAGGTGCAGAATTTTAAAGGATGTCATAAGAAGCTCAGTAATCAAGATAAATGGGCTTCCCTGATAGCTCAGTTGGTAAAGAATCCACCTGCAATGCAGGAGACCCCAGTTCAATTCTTGGGTCAGGAGATCCCGTGGAGAAGGGATAGGCTACCCACTCCAGTTTTCTTGGGCTTCCCTTGTGGCTCAGCTGGTAAAGAATCTGCCCGAAATGCAGGAGACCTGGGTTCAATCCCTGGGTTGGGAAGATACCCAGGAGAAGGGAAAGGCTACCCATTCCTGTATTCTGGCCTAGAGAATTCCATGGACTGTATAGTTCATGGGGTCACAAAGAGTCAGACACAACTGAGTGACTTTCACTTTCAATCAAGATAAATAACAGCTTCCTGCATGTTTTTTTTTTGAAAAATCAAAATTAATGCAGGGAATTTCCTGGTGGTCCAGTGGTTAGAACTCTGCACTTCTGCTGCAGCAGGCATAGCTGGGGAACTAAGATCGGGCATCCCAGTGGCACAAACAAAAAAAAATGGGACTTCCCACTCGTGGCTCAGTGGTTAGGATTCTG
Source organism: Bos indicus (assembly GCF_029378745.1). Lineage (NCBI taxonomy): Eukaryota > Metazoa > Chordata > Mammalia > Artiodactyla > Bovidae > Bos > Bos indicus. The sequence continues at coordinate 11,620,360 of NC_091766.1, read as the reverse complement.
CCCTTCCAATACAGAGGACACAGGTTCTGTCCCTGGTCAGGGAACTAAAATCCCATGTGCCTCATAGTGTGCCCCCTCCCCCAAAAAAAGAACAGAAAAGAAAGAAAAATTAATGCAAAAAAAAAAAGACCTCCACGATGAACAAAATATCAAGATATTCAATAGAATGAAACCCTGACCTTGCCTATCCTGACTTTCCCTAAGTTTTGATAACCAGCGCTCATACCAGTAACATTTAATCAGACAGCCAGTCCACAGGCTGTAGTGGGCAATTTGATTTTTTTAATATTAAAATATTATTTTTGAATGTTGAAAATATTTTTATCTTGGTTACTGAAGTTTGGTGTGCTTAGTCACTCAGTCGTGTCTGACTCTTTGCCATCCCATGGACTAGCCCACCAGGCTCCTCTGTCCATGGGATTCTCCAGACAAGAATACTGGAGTGGGTTGCCATTCCCTTCTCCAGGGGATCTTCCCAACTCAGGGATCGAACCCAGGTCTCCCACATTGTAGGTGGATTCTTTATCCTGTGAGCCATCAGGGAAGCCCACTGAAGTGTGGGGCACCATTATTTTTTTTTTTTTTTTTGAGGTAAACTGAATTTTACTAACAAAAAGCATAAGACAATGTAAGTTTTACAAAACAAGTGGCCAATAAATGTTAGGCTATCATTATAACCCTTACTTCGAAATTTTTGCCAAACGCTGGCTATGATCAACTACCATTGTGAGTAGCTCGTCCCTTTAACTTTGCCACGTTGTATCCCGTGAGTCATTGCGCCCTTCAGCCCCACTGTATCCCATCGTGCCCTGCGCCTTCCTTCTGCGACTTTCCCCTCTTCCGATGCGTGGCTGACAATGGCGCAGGGGCAGCGCAAGTTCCAGGCGCAGAAGCCAGCGAAGAGCAAGGCGGCGGCGGCGGCGGCCTCGGCTCGGAACCGGGGCCCGAGGAAGGGCGGTGAGAAGCGGGCCGGGGGCTCGAGGGTGAGGTGGGCCCAATGTTCTCCAGCCTCACGAGAGCACGTTTCTCCCCAGGTCGCGTTATCGCACCCAAGAAGGCACGCATCGTGCAGCAGCAGCAGCTCAAGAAGGTGAGTGCGGGCGTGCAGCAGGTCGGGGATGGAGAAGTCCCAGTGCTGTGAGCCTCAGTTTCCTCCTTTGTGCGGTGGGTACGGAAACATTATCTAGCAACCCACGGGTCTCCTAAAGCAGGGATTGGCGCGCAGTAAAGTGTTCACATTGTTAGCTGCTTTCGCGAAATTGTCCTCGTTAAATCAGTCAGTTCAGTTCAATTCAGTCGCTCAGTCGTGTCCGACTCTGCGACCCCATGAATCGCAGCACGCCAGGCCTCCCTGTCTATCACCAACTCCCCGAGTTCACTCAAACTCTTGTCCATCGAGTCGGTGATGCCATCCAACCATCTCACCCTCTGTCGTCCCCTTCTCCTGCCCCCAATCCCTCCCAGCATCAGGGTCTTTTCCAATGAGTCAGCTCTTCGCATGAGGTGCCCAGAGTATTGCAGTTTCAGCTTCAACATCAGTCCTTCCAATGAACACTCAGGACTGATCTCCTTTAGGATGGACTGGTTGGATCTCCTTGCAGTCCAAGGGACTCTCAAGAGTCTTCTCCAACACCACAGTTCAAAAGCATCGATTCTATGGCACTCAGCTTTCTTCACAGTCCAACTTTCACATCCATTGATGACCGCTGGAAAAACCATAGCCTTGACTAGACGGACCTTTGTTGGCAAAGTAATATTTCTGCTTTTCAATATGCTATCTAGGTTGTCATAACTTCCAAGGAGTAAGCGTCTTTTAATTTCATGGCTGCAGTCACCATCTGCAGTGATTTTGGAGCCCCCAAAAATAAAGTCGGACACTGTTTCCACTGTTTCCCCATCTATTTCCCATGAAGTGATGGGACCAGATGCCATGATCTTCGTTTTCTGAATGTTGAGCTTTAAGCCAACTTTTTCACTCTCCTTTTTCACTTTCATCAAGAGGCTTTTTAGTTCCTCTTCACTTTTTGCCATAGGGTGGTGTCATCTGCATATCAGGTTATTGGTATTTCTCCCAGCAGTCTTGAATCCAGCTTGTGCTTCTTCCAGCCCAGCGTTTCTCATGATGTACTCTGCATAGAAGTTAAATAAGCAGGGTGACAATATACAGCCTTGATGTACTCCTTTTCCTATTTGGAACCAATCTGTTGTTCCATGTCCAGTTCTAACTGTTGCTTCCTGACCTGCACATAGATTTCTCAAGAGGCAGGTCAGGTGATCTGGTGTTCCCATCTCTTGAAGAATTTTCCACAGTTTATTGTGATCCACACAGTCAAAGGCTTTGGCGTAGTCAATAAAGCAGAAGTAGATGTTTTTCTGGAACTCTTGCTTTTTCGATGATCCAGTGGATGTTGGCAATTTGATCTCTGGTTCCTCTGCCTTTTCTAAAACCAGCTTGAACATGTGGAATTTCACAGTTCACGTACTGCTGAAGCCTGGCTTGGAGAATTTTGAGCATTACTTTACTAGCATGTGAGATGAGTGCAATTGTGCGGTAGTTTGAGCATTCTTTGGCATTGCCTTTCTTTAGAATTGCAATGAAAACTGACCTTTTCCAGTCCTGTGGCCACTGCTGAGTTTTCCAAATTTGCTGGCATATTGAGTGCAGCACTTTCACAGCATATCTTTCAGGATTTGAAATAGCTCAACTGGAATTCCATCACCTCCACTAGCTTTGTTCGTAGTGATGCTTTCTAAGCCCCACTTGACTTCACATTCCAGGATGTCTGGCTCTAGGTGGGTGATCACACCATCGTGATTATCTGGGTCGTGAAGCTCTTTTTTGTACAGTTCTTCTGTGTATTCTTGCAACCTCTTTTTAATATCTTCTGCTTCTGTTAGGTCCATACCATTTCTGTCCTTTATTGAGCCCATCTTTGCATGAAATGTTCCCTTGGTATCTCTAATTTTCTTGAAGAGATCTCTAGTCTTTCCCATTCTGTTGTCCTCGTTAATAGACATCAAAAAAACAGGCAGCCTGGGAAAGGAGTTAAAAACCCCAGCCTTGCAAGAAGGATGTGCTGGATGCAAAACGCAGTCCTGTTGACAGCTAGGTCTTAACTGAAATGGTCCTAATGATAGCACTTCTGTCCTAGAAATGTCAGGATTCAGGGCCATAGGAGTGCTTGTAGGGGAACAGGGTTAAATTTATAAAGAAGTTGCGGAAAGACTTATTAAGATTGCAGAGAAGTTTCAGAGAGATCTTGTGGAGTCAGATCTGAATTTGAATTGCACTCTGCACAGTAACTCGGCCTTTGTTGTTGTTCAGTCGCTAAGTTATGTCAGACTCTCTGTGACCCTGTGGACTGCAGCACGCCAGGCTTTCCTGTCCTTCACTATCTCCCAGAGTTGCTCAAACTCATGTCCATTGAGTCGGTGATGCCATCCAACCATCTCTTCACCTGTCGCTCCTTCTCCTGCCTTCAGTCTTTCCCAGCATCCAGGTCTTTTCCAGTGAGTCAGTTCCTCGCATCAGGAAGCCAAAGTATTGGAGCTTCAACTTCAGTGTCAGTCCTTCCAATGAATATTCAGGGTTGATCTCCTTTAGGATTGACAGGTTTGATCTCTTTGCAGTCCAAGGGACTCTCAAGAGTCTTTTCCAACACCACAGTTCAAAAGCATCGATTGTTCAGTCCTTCGCCCTACAATCTTGAGCATATTGTTCAGAGCCTCAGTTTTTTGTCTTTTTGTTTTGGCTACAGCATGCAGCTTGCATGCTGCAGCTTGCAGGATCTAGGTGCCCCAAACAAGGGATTGAACCCTTGCCCTCTGCAGTGGAAGCACAGTCTTAACTCCAGGATGTGAGAGCCTCAGTTTTCTTAGCCTTGGGTACCGTGCTTACCTCCACCTGGCAGCTGGAGGAGGGAAGTGTCTCTTGGGCAGCTCAAGCTCAGTATATCCAAAACCAGGCTCTCCCACTCTGCTCCATCAGCCTACCATGATCCTACCAGTCTCTCCTTCCAGATATTCAGGATTCCCCCTTTCTCTCTCATCCAGGTTGGATCTCATCCTTTTTGCCTTCAGGATTTTTTTTTTTTTTTTAATATTTATTGGGCTGTGCTGGGTCTCAGTTGTGGCAGATGGACTGTTAGTTGTGGCATGTGGGATCTAAATTCCCTGACCAGGGATCAAACCTGAGCCCCCGGCATTGGGAGAGCAGAGTCTTAGCCACTGGACCACCAGGGAAGTCCCTGCCTTCAGGATTAATCTAGAATGCACTCACTTTTCACCTCCTTGATCCCCCTCCCACCTGGCCCCATCCCATCATCTAAAAACACCTGAACTAGAGCAGTCACATCTTCCCAGATCTCCTTCCCCTGCCCCTCCAGTAATAGCCACGGGGCGCCGTTGAGCATCTGAGAGCTCCTGAACCAGGGAAGCTCTGCTCAGAACCCTGCATGACTCCACCTTGCTCAGGAAAAGCCTAAGTTCTCCCCATGGGGCCTGGCACTTTTTAGCCCTGTCTTTGCCCTGCCCTCACCCGCTCCCTCTCTTTCCTCCTGGCTCACTCCCTCTAGCCTAACTGGCCCCTTAACTGCCCCTTGACCCACCTGGGAACGTTGGCACTACTTGTTTCCTCCACCTGGATTCTTTCCCAGAAGTCCACACTGCTTCCTTCCTCCAGGTCAAGGCTGGCAGCCAGCGTTGCTTCTGAGCAGCCATCCCTGATGGTAACCTCACCACCACACCTCTCGCTCATTATCCTTTCTCTTTTCTCCACAACAGCACTTATTATCCGCCATCATTCAACAGTTTACCAGAGTGTCATTGAAGGTTACACACACACACACACACACACACATGTGCGTGCGCGGTCTCTCTCTCTCTCTCTGAATGTCAGCTCCGTGAAGGCAGAAGGTTTTCTGTGTCTTTGCTATTGTGTCCCCTGCGCCCAGGTGTGTGGTGACACCCTTGGTACCATGGTCATTGGAACTCATAGAGCAAGGAAGCAGTTTAGGTCATAGGATTAAACTGTCAGTTTTGGACCCAAACACTTGGGCTCTGATTGCTATGCCTTTATTTGTTCCACCTCATATCTCTCAGAGCCCCAGTTCACCATTTGCCAAGCAGAGATGATGGGACAAGAAGGGGCTGGAGTTTTAAGCCAGAGAGTCTGGGCGGGCTGGGTTCCAGTTTCCCATCGCTCAGATAGTTTGGGAGCCCTGGCCAAGTGCCTCCTCCCTGCAGGTGCCTCTGTTTCTCCATCCATAAAATGGGAATGAGCAGAAGTTTAGAAGCTGAGGTCCAGAGATGAGAAGGGATGTTCTGTGTGTGTACAGTGTTCTCAGAGGGTGGGAGCGCCAGCCACCAGACTCTAAGGTGCTTTTTCAGCGAGAGGGTTGCTGATCTAGCCCCTGGTGAGCTCACAGAACAAAAGGCAGCAGGCCAGGCCCTCCCTCCCACCTCAGGTCCCAGTCTGATTGCTCCATACTTGCTCCCCCCAGAACCTGGAGGTTGGGATCCGGAAGAAGATTGAGCATGATGTGGTGATGAAAGCCAGCACCAGCCTGCCCAAAAAGCTGGCGCTTTTGAAGGCCAGCACCAAGAAGAAGGAGGCCTCCTCCTCCACCAAGATGCCTGCCTAAGGATGCGCCCCAGCAGTGATCACCACTGCAGCCCCCTCCTCTGTGCTCAGACCTGTGCAGGTAACCCCATGGGAAAGAGGAACTGTGCTCTCCAAAGACTTGAATTGCACCTCGAACTTGACTGGGCCCTGGCCCATGAGCCAGTGAGTAGCAGGTCAGAAGCACACTGACGGACTGGCTTTGCAGGTGCCGAGGTCTCCGCATAGGCCAAGGCCAGGGGGATCTTTTCACCGACTTCCTGTGTCCCCACTACCCCCTCCCACATCCTGTCTGGATAACTTGGAGCAAGACACCTGACTTTGTCATTCCTCCCATGGTCACATGCTCCTGTGAGGAGGCTGTGCTGGGGCCTCGGGCCAGGTGCCTGGACCGCCCGGCCAGCCCCAGTTTACACACGAGCCACATGTCCAGGGAAGGGTGGACAAGCTTCCGCACCTCCAGCCTGGGGGCTGGGGGAGAGTCTTTTCTTTCTTCCTACCTTGGGTGACTCACCTGCTTGCCCTCTACAAATATCCCTGTGTCTTCCTGTCTGCCAGGGACAGGCCAGACAGCCTAGGGAGCCACTTTCCCATTCTCGGGGCAGACACTGATACCACCTTGTAGAGTCAAAGTGATGATTAAACCAGCAGCGTTTTTGAACTTCTCTGTGCCATCTTTATCGTTATAAAAAGTCATAACAGTGATCTAGCCGTGCCTGTGGCCCAGACGCGGTTCAGGTGCTTCCCACACGTCTCATCTCAATCCTCACGATGCCCAGGTCAGGTCACGTCATTCATGGTCCCGAGCAAGGACTTGAACCCGCCACTGGCAGAATCGCAGTGCACTCTCTCAGCTGCCAAACCACTGCCTCCCTTCACAGACCCACGTTTCTGACCTGTTCCATCCTGGGCTCCCCTCCTCTAAATCTGCCGTCTTGAAGACCAACCACTTATGGTTTTGAGATTAATGTGGCCAATTCTGATGAAACTGGTAGAAAATCCTACTTAAAGAGTGGTGTTGTCATATCCTAGTGGCTTGCCCAGTGGCTCGGTGGGTAAAGAATCCGCCTGCAATGCACGAGACACTGGGATGCAGGTTTGATCAAGGACCTGGGGAGCAGGGACCAGGGCAGGCTATAGTCTGGGGGATGCTAAGCTGCTGTCTTTGGAGGGAGGTGGGCATGTGGTGGCTGATCGTCCCAGGCGAGTGACTAATTCCCTGGTGGCCCAGCCTTTCCCAGCCAGTCTCACCCACCCCACATGGGTTTCCTTTGTCCCACATAGTAGTGGTCAACATTTTTTGAACACCCAACATTTTTCTAAAAAGAGGGAACAGGGACTTCCCTGGCAATCCAGTGGTTAAAACTCCACACTCCCAGTGCAGGGGGCACGGGCAGTCCCTGGTCTGGACGATGTCACATGGCTCAGCCAAGTAACAAAAAGCAGGGAACAACCACTGTGGAAAACAGTCCGGTGGCTCCTCACTAAGTTTAGCCCGGAGTTGCCACCACGTGACCCGGCCCTTCTCCCAGGCACACACCTTAAGGGACTGAACTCAGACAGCATCTCACACACTACATTCACAGCAGCACTGGTCACAGTCACCCAAAGGTGGCAGCAACCAAATGCCCAGCAGATAACTGGATAAACAAAATGTAGATTATCCACACAATGGAGTATTTATTATTTGGCCATATAAAACAATGGCCTCTGGTGGCTCATTGGTAAAGAATCCGCCTATAATGCAGGAGACTGGGGTTTGATCCCTGGGGTCAGGAAGATCCCCTGGAGGAGGAAATGGCAACTCTGTCCAGTATTCTTGCCTGGAGAGTCCCCATGGACAGAGGAGCCTGCTGGGCTACAGTCCATGGGGTTGCAGAGCCGGACAGGACTAAGTGACTAAGCTATCAGTCACCATAAGACAGAACGATACAGGCTACACCATGGGTGAACCTCAAAAACATTCTGAAAGCAGACAGACACAAAAGGCCACGTAATACGTGATTCCGTATATGTGAAATGTCCAGAAGAGGCAAATCCACAGAGACTGGGGTGCACTATGGGGTGCCAGGAAATGGGGAGTGTCAGCTAATGGGTATGGCTTCAGCTTTGGAAGGCAGTGATAAGATTTTGCAGCTTGATAGAGGTTGCAAACATTGTGGAGGTGCTAAATGCCACTGAATTATACCCTTCTAAATGATAAATGTTCCTTGTGGGTTTTAACCACTGGAAAAAAAAGGCAGGAAGGGAAATTTCACACCCCCTCCCCCCAAAAAATCCTAATTTACATCTCAAAAAAACGAGTTGTGGCAGCAGAGCCCTAATTTGATAGAGACTTCACAGTTGGGAGTTACCTGGAGTCCAGGGCTCAGGATTTCTGTTGGGGAGGATGGAGCTGGTGAATGGCTCACAGACCCTTAACTAGAGGGCAGGACCGCTGCTGGGCTCTGTGACACCCCCAGGGCACACCCTTCTTTTGAACCCCACCTAGGGGCCTGGACCTCCTGCCATCTGCCCACCTCACAGCAGTTTTCTACCCTAAGCAGGTAGCAAGTGACTTGTGCCCTTGAAATGGGATTGCTTTGAAATCCCATTGGATTTTTCCTCAATGGGGATTTTTCCTCAAATTATTCATTTATGGCTGTGTTGAGTCTTTGTTACTGTGCTCAGGCTTTCTCTAGTTGCAGCAAGCAGGGGCCTACTGTTTATTACAGTGTGCGGGCTTCTCATTGCGGTGACTTCACAGGCTCTAGGGCAAACGGGCTCAGTAGTTGCGGCACACTGGCTCTGTTGCTCTGAGCTTGTGGGATCTTCCCTGATCTGGGATCAAATCTGTGTCTCCTGCATTGGCAAGTGGATTCTTAACCAGTGGACTGCCAGCGAAGTCCATGATGGGCATTCATTGTGCGCCTACTGCATACCAACCTCTGCGCTAAGGGAGAACTGAGAGCTGACATTTTAGTGGGGAGAACAGGAAACAGGAAGTCCCAGGCCACCCCCTCCAGACCCCACCCTCCTCCCTGAGCTGCCTCTTGGCCTTTTTCAGCCCCTATTGCTCCTCCGCTCCCAGGTGTCCCCGCAGAGAGCCTCCTCTGTCCCCCGCCCCAGGAGGTGGTCCCTGTGCCACTCTCCTCCGTTTTCTGTTCTGCATCTTTGTTATGTCTTGAGCACATGGAACAATGGACAGCAGTTGCTCCACGAACAAGCGTTTGTTGAATGAAGGAAGGAAGGAACATTTTGCGTCTCAGTGAATCTTTCTGACCATTCAAAGCACCGTCTCCATACAACACGTGCTTGCCTTCCAGGTTAGCTGATTCATAACAGCCTCTTCGAACTTCACAGCTCCGTGAATTGTCAGCAACTGATAGCAATTCAAAACCACTGTTACCTGCTCCTTCCGGCTCATCCAGCCGAGGTCCCATTGACAAGCCTCCTCCCCTGTGGAAAAACCAATTGGCCTCCATTCGGACATGTATTTACTCGAATAGTCTGAATAGTCTGATCTGTCCTTAAGAGTGCCTGTTTTTCTGGACTCTTGAACCTCGTGGAACATCTGCCTGGTTCCCATAGGAGTTCAATAGAAAAAAAAAATCTTAATACGTGTCCTTTATTTGTCAGTGAGAGCCATGATTACACCCGCTTTTGAAAATTATCTTTTAAACTTTCTATGTGGAATCTCAAAAGGGCGAGGGCTGGGACTCTCTGGGCTCTGGGTGCCATCTGGCGCGTCCCTCAGCCACAAGGGGGCGCCTCAGACCCTGGGCCAAGCCCATGACGCAGGGCAGGCGGAGGACTCTTGTAAACTGGCTCCCTTTGTCCCTCTGATGCCAGCCCCTTGGAGGGGGACCCCAGGGGTGAGGAAGGGCATTCAGGTGTGACAGATATGGAATCTGGACTGTCAACCCATCTGTTTTGTCTTCCCCGACCCTCCACCCTGTCACTGTCCCGAGTGACTCCTCTCCTTCCTAGCACGTGGGTCCTGCCCGCAAATCCCCTTTTAGTGTCGCAGCCGAGAGCCCCAAACTTGGGCAAATCCCCATACCTCCTGTTCTTTTCAGTCCCTCTCTGAGCCTCAGTTTCCGCACCTGTTAAATGGAGACCCTAACACCTCGTCCTGAGTGTGGAGAATTCGCTGAACCTTAAGGCTGTGACAGCTGCCTTTGTGTCCTGGGTGGGGTGGGAAGCCCAGTTCCAGCCACTCAGCCTGTCTTCTTTCCCTGCTTCCCCCACCCTCGCCACTCTGCCCACCCCCTACCCCTCCCCGCAGTCATTAAATGTAGCTTTTTCAGACAATTATTCCTGCAGGAGCCTTTTCCTCTCTTGCCTCCACCTTCCCCCTCTGCCTGGAATGCCCATTTTTCCTGGCAGGGCCCTGACTCTCTGCCCATGAGTTTGTGTTCCAAAAGGGAAGAAAAGAAATGTAAGAAGCAGATCTTGCCAGCTGGGCAGGCCAGAGGGGCTGTGTCCAGACCAGGAAGCGAAACTGCCCTGGCTGGTTTCCTGCCTGAGTCTTCAGGAGCCTTGGAGTGCCTGGGTGGGTGGGTAGGTGGGGGCCATGTGGGGGTGTGCTGGCAGAGGGAGGGACCCTTGGAAAGTTAGAATGGGGTGGCCAGAGTTGTGGGGCGCAGCCCCCCTCATGTGAGACTGCAGGGTTGCCCCGTTTCTCATGGGTCTCAAGGACATGTGGGTTTGGGGTCTGGAGTTGTGGATGCCTAGACAGTGAGCTCACAGCAGGGCGGGCAGGATAAATGTGCTTCCATTCCCTGAAGCCCAAACTCACTGTCTACCCTGAGAGGACTTGCCCGTGGCTGGAACCCAACCCCCCAATCTTCTTTTCTAAAAGTGTTGCTGGGTTTGAAATAGGCTTGGAGACGGCATCCCGGAGGTGTGACACATTTCCTAGGTGTCTTTCTGATTTCTCACATTCTGGGGTTGCTATGTGGCCTTGGACAACTTTCTTACCCTTTCTGGGCCTCATTCCCCTCATCAGGGATCAGAATGGAATGCTAGTGTGTCCCAAACGGTGCATTTGATCCCCATCCAATGTGATAAGACCAGCCCACTCGTCAAGGTAGGGCTTGAATGCTGGCCCTACCCTTTCCTGCTGTGGATCTTGATTAAGTCACCTGACCTGTCTGTGCCTCAGTTTTCTCATCCAGGAGATGGGGATGGTGGCACTATTAGTATCTCTTATTAATAAGAGAATAAAATAAACCTCCTCACCTTTTGATGCCCCGTTCTCTGTTCCTCTACACATCCTGTTCCATGGGCTTGGAGTGCCTTCTCTGGTTCAGCATCTTGGGGCACCCACTGAAGCATCGTCAGAAGGACCAGCCACATACTAGATGCTGAAGGGAGCCGCTTGGAACAGCCGGACCGTGGGTCCTGTTTGCCAGGGGAGCAGCTGAAAGACTTGTTTTGGTGAAGTTCTGCCTGCTTCTCTCCTCACCCATTACCCCTTCCCCATACATCTGTCTCTGCCTCAAATCCTTGCAAGAAAGACACGCTTTACTAAGTCTAGGGCTTCCCAGGCAGGCAAAGACCACCCCTCTAAGCCTCAGTTTCCCCATCTGAGCAATGGAGATAACATCCCCATTTTGCAGCACTGTCAGAAAGCTTAAACTTGATCATGTGTCTGAACAGCTACAGTACACCATAAACAATCAGTACAGTATTATTATTATTGTTTCTTTTGTTGTCATCGTGGTCAGCTGTGGTTTCTCAAGACCCACAGAAATTACAATGGAGTGCTGTCCCATAGAAACGACCACGCAAGTTGCATACATAACTTGACATGCCCTGAGACCCCATAGAATAAAATGAATACACAATGAAACCGGTGGAGTTAATTTTAATAATGTATTTTACTTAACACAAACTTATCTAAGATAGCATCATTTCAACATGTAATCAATATAAAAAAGTTCTTAAGTTATTTTGCCTTTTTTCTTACTAAGTCTCTGAAATCCAGTGTGCTTACATTGACATGCTTAGTCACTCGGTCATGTTCAACTCTTTGTAGCCCCATGGACTGTAGCCCACCAGGCTCCTCTGCCCATGGGATTCTCCAGGCAAGAATACTGGAGTGAGTAGCCATTCTCTTCTCCAGGGGATCTTCTTGACCCAACAATCAAAACTATGTCTCCTGCATTGTAGGCAGATTCTTTACTGTCTGAGCCACGAGGTAAGTCCACAGCACAGGCTAATTCAGGCTGACCCCATTTCAAGGACTCAAAAGCCCACTTGTGGCCAGTGGTGACCATATTGGACAGTGCAGGTCAGAGAGAGTTTGCTGAATGGTGGGTTGGGGACTGGCCAGAACGTGCAGCTGTGAAACTGGAAATTCCTGGAAGGAAAAAGCCAGAGTTTCCATATGAGGAGGGGCAGGGGGCAGCCATTAGACCAATTAAGAGCCAGCTTGAGTTTTTCCTGCTCTGTACATCATTTCAGTGGAATGGGAACAGGCATGAGTTGGTTTAGTCAACAAGTTATATATAGATTGAGCCACTGCTGTATGTCCTGAGGTGTTCAGGTGCTGGCCTTAAAGCAGTGCATCAGCTGGACAAACTACTGCCTCTTGGAGCTCGCCATGGAGCAGGGAGAGACAGAAGGTAAACAACTGCTGAAATGATAAAGAAACGTAATGCTGACGGAGAGAAGTGTGGCAAAGGGGAAATGCAGGGTTCTCTGAGGACATGGAGCTGGCAGGGGCCACGGTGGGCAGAAGCCGGGGGTGTGGGTTGGGCTGGGGAACTGCAATGAGCACCACCGACAGCTTCAAGGTCAGAGATGTGGCCCAGATAAGTTGAATCAGAAAAAATAATTCAGAAGTGGTCAGATTTAACATCTATTACATTGAACTTTATGAGACTGTCATTTAGTGTATCAAAAATGATTGAAAATCAATAATTTCATATGACTCAACATAATATATGGAGAAGGAAATGACAACCCACTCCAGTATTCCTGTCTGAGAAATCCCATGGACAGAGGAGCCTGGCGGGCTACAGTCCATGGGGTCACAAAGAGTCGGACACTACTTAGTAACTAAAAGACAACAACAATATATGAGGCATAGAATGGATTGGGGGTACTTATCTTGGGGCTCAAGGATGGATTTGAATTTGGCTCTATTTCTAGAGAGGGTGCCCGCAGCCCCCATAAGCTCTACCAAGCGACCTGTGATCCCTCCATTCCGCAAAGCATCAAAACTTGACCTGGAGCCCAGAGAGGCTGTTTCTCACGCCCCACAGCCCAGAGGGAGGATGGGCTGAGAGGTTGCCCGGGGATCCCGCCGCTCTGTCTCGCTCCCGGGCCGAGCAGTGTTGATTGTCCCCTCGCGGCGCCCGGAAGCGACCCTCAGTAAACAAAGCTGTGTGTGGGCACAGCCCCAGCAGCCCTGGGAGCGCTGTCCAGCCCGAGGGGGGCGGGGGAGGAATGTTGTGAATGAACCCAAGACCCGCCCCGAAACTCCGCTTAAGGCCGGCGCTGCGGGGTCTCCTCCCACTGTGATTGGTCTTCGGCTCTTCGTGATTGACAGCCCAGCTCGCTGAGCGTCCTGATTGAGTAGTCCCGAAAAGACGGGCAGTGCACGTAACGAATGAACAGCGTCGACTTGGATACGGATCTGGTGGTGCAGCCAACGGCGGAGGAGGGCCTCGGAGGCCGAAGGGGGGGCCAATAGGGATGGGCGGCGGGGGCGGGACAACGGTGTAGGATAAAGCGGCGGCCGAGGCAGCTTCATTGTTGTGAAGCGTCTTAAAGGGGCCGCATCACCGTGGTGGCCCAGGGGTGGGTGCGGCGCGAGTCCCGGGGCGACCGAGCACAGACCAAGGTCAGGAAGGTGGGCAGGAGTCGTGGGAGCCGGCGAGGGGGAGCGGGCTTCGGGCAGAACCCCCTCAACAGGCCCCGCCCCGGCCCCGGCTCCGGCCGGGCCGGATGGACCCCCCCGCGGCCAAGCGGAGCCGGGGCTGCCCGGCAGGACCGGAGGAGCGCAACGCCGGGGCCGGGGCCGTGCGCGGCCGGGGCCGGCCCGAAGCTCTGCTGGACCTCAGCGCCAAGCGAGTAGCCGAGAACTGGGCCTTTGAGCAGGTGAGCGAGAGGCGGGGTGGGGAGGAACCCACTCCTAGCCTCTTCCTAGACGTATCTTTTCCTCTCCCTGCCCAGACCCCAGCCTCCGGACCTGTCCCCATCGAAGACACCTCCAGAGATCTCCAAAATCCTTAATTCTACCCAAGACATCCCCTCATCCTCCCATTTCACTCCTTCCACCCCCATCCCTTCCTGGGACAACTCTGCTCTTCAGCCCACAAGACCCAGGAATACCTGAGTGCCCCAGATCCAACTCGGGACCCATTTTCTCCTCCTGACCCGTGGTCCTCTTAGGACACCGCATACCTCTCTTGTCCCACCTTATCCTCATCCCCAGTTAGGGCACCCCATTCAATCCTCAGTCCTCTCTCCAACTCTTACGACCGCCCCAACTTGGGAACAGAGCAGATCTCAGGACCTAGAGACCCAACATTTCTGACCTACACCCCTTTAGAGGACTCTCCCATATATATAGATCCCAGGCCCAAGACACGCCTTTCTGTCTCCGATCCCTGCCTCCAGCCTCCACAACCCACTTATCCCATGGGGACATCTTCTCTTGGGAATCCTTCACTCAGGCCCTAATACACAACCCCCTGTCATTCTGGGACCACCTCCCACCTGGGGCTGCCCCTCCTGACTGGCTGCAAAGATTACTCCATTGTCAGAGTCCTCCCTCCCCATTACCTCATGCCTACCCTCCCCTTTTCCCCACCCCACACCCTCAACCATCCCAGTCTTTCCAGAGTTTGGCAGCAAGTGCGGGGCCAGGGTCTTGCTACCTGGACAGGTGCACCTGGAACCCTGCCCCTATGGTTTCTGGGGGCCCTGCCAGGATGGCCCCAGGGCGGAAGCTATTAGAGTCAACTTTCCCAGCCTCAGTGGAGTTGTGGCTAGGACCTGACCAAGCCTTCCTCAGCCCTCACAGGCTCTGTCCTCTCTTTGGCTTTGGGTGGCTTTCTTTGCTCCCTGGCCTCAAAAGAATTAGGGAGTCTGCCTCGACCAATGGGTCTGGGCCAAGTGTGGATGGGGCGGGCTCTGATTCATGGCCTGGAAAATCCCTCCTTAGTCATCTGCCAACTGTCCCCGAGGCCCCGGGCGAATCACTGGTCCTCCCACTTCCCTTTGAAATCCAGGACTGGGGACTCTGAAGGGTTCCTGCTCCTTTACTGTGTGTGAGACCCCCAGGACAATCTTAAAACCTTCTCCAAGGCTCCCATGTACCTGCCTCAGGCAGGTCTGGCCCTAGTAAAGGTCTTACCACGCAGAAGCAGCTCTTTGGAAGTTGGTCTCCTTACTTTGAAGAAACAAGGGCACAGAGAGGTTGAGAAACTTGCCCAAGGACACCCAGCCAGTGAGTAGCAAGCCTGGACTGGAATGTAGGCTCAACCAGCTCAGTTCATTGCCCAGAGCCCCCAGGGGTGGGCAGGACGTTCGTCCCTTCCTGGGGACCCTTAGAAGCTGGAACAGAGAGCCTGTCTTGGAACCTGGAGCTCATCAGCTGTGGGATCCTGAACAAATGAATTCACCTTATTTCTGAGTTTAGAATCCCCAGGCTGCCAAAATATTGGATTGTTGCTGGTAGAATTAAGGGTATTTAATATACATAAAACATTTAGCACAATGTGGGCTAAGACTGTGTAGGCCTGATCACTCGTCTTCTGATCACTTTTGTCTTCTTTCCTCCTGCCCCACCCCAACCCCACAAGCCTGAGGGGTGAGACTACCTTCCATTAGGATCCTGGGACCTGACATTCAAGAGGGAAGTGACAGAAAGTTCTAGAATACTAACAATGGGCCAGGTGTTATTATAAGTGCTATACATATTAATGCATATGTAATACTCATGACACCCAAAAGGCGGGTGCTCTTAACATCTTCTTCTTACACTTGAGAAAAACTGAAGCTCAAAGAGGCAAAGTGACTTGTCCAAGGTCATGCTACTTGTTTTATTTGGTTATTTTGGTAGGTCTTAGCTGTGGCAGGTAGGATCTTCACTGTGGCATCTTTTGTTGTGGTGGGTGGGTTTAGTTGCCCCACAGCGTGTGGGGTCCTAGTTCCTGGACCAGGGCCTGAACCCACATCCCCTGCACTGGAAGGCAGATTCCCAGCCACTGGGCTGCGGAGGAAGTCCCCAGGGTCATGGTACTTGTAAGCAGCAAAGTCAGGGTTCCAGCACCCGGGTCTCTAACACAGCAGCTCTTTCCACAGGTTGAGGAGCGGTTCTCCCGTGTGCCGGAGCCAGTCCAGAAGCGCATTGTGTTCTGGTCATTTCCACGCAGCGAGCGGGAGATATGTATGTACTCATCACTGGGGTACCAGCCCCCAGAGGGCGAGCACGACGCCCGGGTGCCCTTCACCCGTGGGCTGCACCTGCTGCAGAGTGGGGCCGTAGATCGTGTGCTACAAGTAGGTGAGTGCCTGTCCCTCCAGCCCTGCCAGTGAGGCCAAGGGTCCAGAGCATGTGTGGAGGAGCAGGGAGCTGGAAGATTCCAAAAGGCAGGCTTTGATGCCCACAGAGGGTTGTACAAAATATTCTGAGCTCAGGATAAGGGATCTGCCTCGACTTGAGTCAGCTTAGTTGGGGGTGAAGGTAGAAGTGTGAGACAGGGAGGAGGCAGTGGTTTTGAGGAGCGATTATAAACCGGAAGTGAGGGGAGGTTCCAGACCTCAGGCACTGGGGCCCAGGAGTCCTCTGGGCCCAGGGTTTAGAGCCAGAGGTAAGAATGATCCTAGACTTCAGGCAGCAGGGTCCTTGGTAAGAGTTGGAGGCAAAGTTTTTTTGTTTATTTTTTTAATATTTATCTTTTGTTGGGGCGTGTGGACTTCTCTCTGGTTGTGGCACATGAGCTTAGCTGCCCACACGAGGCTGGTGGGATCTTAGTTCCCCGACACCAGAGATCGAACCCATGTCCCATACACTGACTGGAAGGAGGATTCGTAACCACTGGACCAGGGAAGTGGCGCAGTTTTAGAGCCAGTGGTGAGAGACAGACTTAGACCTCAGGCAGAGAGATTCAGGTGGAGGTGGGGTTCATAGGTTTAGGGATGGTCTTGGACCTAAGGCAACGAGGATTTGGTGGGGTCTGGGGTGAAAGTTCACCAGCTCAGGGAGATGGTGAAGGATAGGGAAGCCTGGTGTGCTGCTGTCCATGGGATTGCAAAGAGTCAGACACGACTGAGCAACTGAACAAAGGGTGAAAGCTGAGGATCATCAGTAAGGAGTGCTCTTAAAGCGAAGACAGCAGGGTCCAGGTGAAGGGAGCGGGTGGAAGTGTAGCTGGAGATGAAGGATGAATCTCGACCTCAGGAAGCAGGGCTCAGATGGGAACCAGTGGAGACTGAGCCAGAAGGCAGATGAGCCTTGGAATACCACACTTCACATGGTGGCAGGTCACGTCATCTCCCAGCTGGAGGCAGGGACTCAGCCAAGATGACCGTCTCTGAACCATGTCAGCCTGGGGGCCCCCTTGCCTGGACATGACCCAGCCAGCCACAGGCTCGGCCACCTCCAACTGGTATGAGGAAGCTGCTGTGTCCCTGCATGACACAGACAGGGCCGGCTGGAGCCTGAGCTGCCCAACCAGTCGGATGAGCCTGGCATCTGGGCTCCCCAGGGGCCAGGGAGGGGCAGGGGGTTGATGGGGTGACCTGGCCCCTAGCTGGCCCCCAAGATTCAACCCTTCGCCCCCAAGATTCTTTGGTATCTTCCCAGGAAATTCCAGGGTGCCTGGAGCCTGGGCAGTATCCATAATGATTCAAGGGCTTATGGTAATATTATTCAGAATTAGAATAAGAACAAGCATTTATTTAGCACTTACTGTCTGCAAACAGTGTTCTACATTAACCCATTTCATCCTCTTTACAAACGCATGAGGAGGATGCTACCTCCACATTTATTCATTAATATTCCCATTTCACAGATGCAGACACTGAGACCCAGCAAGGTTAGGTTACTAGTGCTAAGTTACTCAGCTGGAATTTGCACCTGGTCTTGCTGTGCGTCGTTGTCAAGCACAACCCATCTCTGGGGTGATGCAGCAGTGACAGCTTGGTTTTGGTCTTAGGGTTCCACCTGAGTGGAAACGTCCGGGAGCCAGGGGGCCCCGGAGAGCCCGAGCGGCTTTACCACGTCTCCATCAGCTTTGACCGCTGCAAGATCACATCTGTGACCTGCGGCTGTGACAACCGCGATCTCTTCTACTGTGCCCACGTGGTGGCCCTGTCGCTGCACCGCATTCGGCACGCCCACCAGGTGGAGTTGAGACTGCCCATCTCTGAGACACTCTCCCAGATGAACCGGGACCAGCTGCAGAAGTTTGTGCAGTACCTCATCAGCGCCCACCACACCGAGGTGCTGCCCACCGCCCAGCGCTTGGCAGACGAGATCCTCCTCCTGGGCTCTGAGATCAACCTGGTGCATGGTAAGGGTGCCCCAAGGTCTAATGGGAGAGGTGAAGCCCCAGCTCAAAGCCACCTTGCTTGCTATGTGGCAGGCATGTGTCACAGCATCCAAAGATAGCCTTGATCTAGGAATGAGGGTGGAGCACCACCACCTGAGGCCAAGGTCACACACCTAGGAAGTGGCAGAACCTGGATTTGATCTGGCCCTGGGTAGACGAATGGTCAGAAATCAGCCAATGGGAAGATCCAGCCCCAGGGTAGGGGTGTCCCAAGATCGCAGGAGCAGGCCTGGGATCATGGATGGGTGGAGGTCAGGAGGAGTATGTGTGGACCTTAGTGGGTATGAGAGGTGGGATATGGTTAGGAGATACACCGGGAGGTGTTATGAATTCTGGGGTGGTTTGGAGCTACAAGTGTTGCTTAACTATAATGGTGGGAGGATGGAGTAAGATGGAGAGTGAATAGATGGATGAGTAGCAGGTGGAGGCATGAATGGATGTTTGAGAGTAGTGATGGGTGGCCAGAAATTGTTCATGACGGAGTGTTGGGGTGAACTGATGGTGTGGGAAAATGAATGGAATGAGTGGATGGGTGATTTACTGGGACAGTAGGTGAATGGGGAGTTGGTGGTACTCGGCAGTGGAGTTGGATGGCATGTGCTTTGCTTGCGGAATTTGAGGTAGTGGACAGATGGGGTTGGTGGAAGATTGGAAGGACCAAGGGGTACATGGATTGAGGGTGAGTTGATGGGTGCATGAATGTTGTTATATATAGACTGACATAGTGGATGGATCAAGGATATGGGATGGATGGATGGACTAATGGATTGGTGGGTGTTTGGAGAGATACAAATGAATGGATGGTTGGTGGGGAAAAAATAGATGGAGAGTTTGGGTAACTGGATGCATGGATAGCATGGTTGTGTGGGTCAGTGGATGAATAGGTCAGTAGTGTTTTGAGTGTTTGGTACAGATGAGTTGGAAAGACAAATAGGGTTAGGTAGGTGGATGGATGGATGGATGGACTGATGGGATAGGTGTGTAGATCAGTGAACAGATAGGAGTTATGGGTAGGGTGGATGATGGACTAATGCGGTAGGTAGGTGTGCTAAGGGTTATGATGTGTGGATGGAAAGATGCATGGCATGACATGGGGGTGTGGATAGACCGGTGAGTGGTTTGAATGGATGGGTAGGTGATGCTTTGGGTAGGATGAGGATGGATAGGTGGGTGAGTGGGTTTTCAGGTGGGATGGATGGAATTTGGGGATGGATTGGGTGATTTGGAGGACTGGTTGACATATTCCTTTCCCCAGCGCACACTTGTTTTCCCTCCCTCCCCACAGGTGCCCCAGACCCCACAGCAGGCGCAGGCATCGAGGATGCCAACTGCTGGCACCTGGACGAGGAGCAGATCCAGGAGCAGGTGAAACAGCTGCTGTCCAATGGCGGCTACTACGGCGCCAGCCAGCAGCTGCGCTCCATGTTCTGCAAGGTGCTGCGTGGGCAAGCACGGGGGGCGGGGCTAGGCTCCGGAGTCAGAGCCCCGCCCCTTCTCACCACCAGGTCTTGGCACAGGTGCGAGAGATGCTGCGGATGCGTGACTCCAATGGGGCGCGCATGCTGATCCTCATGACTGAGCAGTTCCTGCAGGACCCGCGCCTGGCCCTGTGGCGGCAGCAGGGCGCTGGCATGACGGACAAGTGCCGCCAGCTGTGGGACGAGCTGGGTGAGTCCCAGACCCCAAAAGCGGAAGCACGGCAAGCTCCTGGGCTCGACCACCTTGAATCCGTCCTCATTCAGTAGCACCGCCAATATACAAGGGCTGTACTGAGCGCTGGGGCTACCACAGGCAACAAAAGAGATTAAATACCTGCCCTCAGGGCTTCCCTGATAGCTCAGTTGGTAAAGAATCCGCCTGCAATGCAGGAGACCCCGGTCTGATTCCTGGGTCTGCAAGATCCGCTAGAGAAAGAATAGGCTACCCACACCAGTATTCTGGCCTGGAGAATTCCGTGGACTGTATAGTCCATGAGGTCACAAAGAGTCAGACTCTGAACGACTGAGCGACTTTGATTTCTTCTTCTCAGAGACCTGACACCTAGTAGGGCAGACAGAGAGGAGAAAATCCCACAAGCCCATTAGGCCAGGGGTCAACACACATTTTCCATAGGGCCAGACAGTTAATAGTTTTTGCTTTTCAGGCTATTTGGGTTTTGTCCCAACTATTCAATTTTATCTGTTGTAGCAAAAAAGCAACCACAAACACATAACAAAGTAGGCATGGTAGCATTCCAATAAACTGTATTTATGGGCACTATTTATTTATTTGAATTTCATATCATTTTCACAAATCACAAAATATTTTTATTTATTCTTCACCCCCTCCACCATTTAAAAATGTAAAAATGACTCTTAGCTCAAAGGCCATTCAAAAACAGGTGGTGGGGGACTTTCCTGGTGGTCCAGTGCTTCCAAGGCAGGGGTGCAGGTTTGATCTCTGGTTGGGGAACTAAGATCCCACATGCAGTGCAGCTTCCAAACAACAACAAAAAAAAGGCAGGTTTTATTTTCTCCACAGGTGGTAGTTCGCTGACCCCTGTGATTGATAGTGATAAGTGGTATAGAGAAAAAAAAAATTGCAAGAGGAGTCTGGTAGCCAGGGTTTGAGTCCTGACTTCTGTCTTCCCAGCTGTGTGACTTTGAGCAAGTGACTTTACCTCTCTGAGCCATAAAGTGAAGAGAGGATGAATTGCAGCCTCAGAGGCCCAAGGTGAGAGTTAAGCAGTGCCCAGCACACAGCAGGCACTCCATAAGTGTGTGCTGCCCCTGCTGGCATGAGTACTGAGCCTCCTCCATGCCCACATTGGCTACCCTCCCTCCCCAGGGGCCCTGTGGGTGTGCGTCATCTTGAGTCCCCACTGCAGACCAGAGGAGCGGACGAGCTGGCTCCAGCTGCTTAGCAAGTGGGACAAGCTGGACGTGTGCCCACTGGAGGAGGGCAATTACTCTTTTGATGGGCCCAGCCTGCAGCCCACTGCAGCCCTCATCCCAGGTAGGAGAGGGGTCCCTGCCATTCCCCGCAACAACCCATCCCTATTGCCTGTGGCCTAGTCTCCCCATCATGGTGCTCTGGGGGAAAATGGAGGCAGGGCGGAGGGGACGAGCCCTTACCTGCCTCCTAGCCAGGAGACAGTGAGTGTCCAGGGCAGGGGCAGCAGGCAGCCTGAGGGACAGTGATGTGAAATATTTAAGATACCTGTAGTTCTGGGCTGACTCAGTCTCCTCCTGGCCATGGAGGCAGAAATCGGGTGGGGGGAAGGGGAAACAGAAAGAAAAGGAAACAGGTATTAAGAAGAGAAAGACAAGTAAAGACAGGCAGAGAGGAAAGGAGAGAAATAGAGGAGGAGAGAGAAAGAAATTGAGTATGGAGGGAGAAAGATGGACAGAACCAGTTGTTCATTTGTGGTGGCTCAGACAGTAAAGAATCCACCGCAAAGCAGAGACCTAGGTTCAATCCCTGAGTCAGAAAGATCCCCTGGAGAAGGGAATGGCTACCCACTCCAGTATTCCTGCCTGGAGAATTCCATGGACAGAGGAGCCTGGCGGGCTATAGTCCATGGGGTCACAAAGAATCAGACACGACTTTTTCATGTCGGACACTTTCACTTTCATGAAGGACTATGATAGCTCCCCTGACACACACACAACTTTAAGTCTTCTGAAAAAATTGGGGGCAATGATGGCACACTCATCACTGTATCCAGAGTCTAGGCCCAAGCTGGCATTTGGTGGGATAGAACTGTCCATTGCCTAACTGCTAGGGCCCCCCTCATGAAGCCACATTTGGGCACCTCTCCCACAGGCCCAGAGGAGGAGGTGATGGCGATGGCTGCAGGTTCCCGCCACACCGTGTTTGGCCGCGCCCTGCAGGCTGGGTCACTGCATTGGAGTGATGACCATCTGCAGAGGATCCTGGCCAGTGACTCCTACAGCCCCAACCTCACAGGCAACGGGGGCAGTGACAAACCAACCTTCGACCCCCAGGGCCACCCGCTCTGGCTGGGCGAGCCCTTCCCCACTACCTGTGCTCGTGTGGACACCCTGAGGGCCCATGGATACCCCCGCCAGGCCCTGCGGCTGGCAAGTGCCATAGTCAACACCCTCCGGCTGCAGCAGCGACATCAGCTACAGATTTACAAGCAGCAGAAAAAAGGTGGGCACCAACCTTATCATCGTGTCCTGGGGCTGAAGACACAAATGCCAACTGCTGGGGGCTGTGGCAACCTGGAGGGTCTGTGGGTACAACAGGAAAACAGACCACTCAAGGTGTGTTGAGCAGAAAGGACTTTAATACAGGGGATTGAGGGCTCACAGAACCAGTGAAAGGGATGCCATATTGAAAGGCAGGGAAGCCACTGCCTGGGTTCACAAACTTGAACTCCAGAAGCACAGAGAGTTCAGCTGGCTGTAGCCCTCACTGGGGAGTGGGGGCAGTTCCCAAGAGGACAACCCAGAACCTGCTGGCAAATCTTACATCTGTGCCCCAGACAGCCACACACACACCTACTCACAGCTGCTGCAGAAGAGTAATGGGCTCATTTTCTCCCACCTTTCACACCTCACACAAAGGGGTCTGGGAAATGTAGTTTCTATGCATCCATCCACTTG
Source organism: Bos indicus (assembly GCF_029378745.1). Lineage (NCBI taxonomy): Eukaryota > Metazoa > Chordata > Mammalia > Artiodactyla > Bovidae > Bos > Bos indicus. The sequence continues at coordinate 11,597,576 of NC_091766.1, read as the reverse complement.
CCTTTCAAGAACATGGACCCAGCATGCCAGATCAGATTTTTCCAAGAGAGGTCAGAAATCTGGATTCTTTGATGTGTAATTTCCTGTTTTGTTTTTTTTTTCCCCCAATATGGGCAACAAATTCAAAATTGTATTCCATATTGTATGACCCAAAAAAGAACATGTTTATAGACTAGATATGGGGAGCAGGAGGGAGCCACCAGTTGCATACTCTGGGTGATGAGGCTGGGTTGATAGGTTAGTTACCAGGAAATGGAACACAGGGTTTAATGAGGGAAGATGGGGGCTTTGGTATCTGAGCAGAACTCTAAACTAGCCTGGAAGCATAGGGAAAGCTCCTACCCTTCCCCAGGACCAGAGGAGGTGAGAGCTAAGCTTGGATCCTAAGGATGTACATGAGGTTCCCAGGAAAAAGAGAGGGAGCAACTATATTCCAGGTAGAAGAAACAGCGTGGGCTGGAGCCCAGAGGCAAGGGAGAGCTCAGCTTGTGTGAGAAGATGAGAGGATGTGCTTCCAGATGGGGTGGGTGCGTGACAGTCATGGGGAAGCGTTCAGATCCGTCCTTGAGAGTGCTGAAAGCTGGTTGAGCCTGAGAGAAGTGAGAAGGATTAAGGGTTCTATGGAGAGGAATGAGACTGGTTGGATGTTTTAAAAGCACCCAGTTTAGCCACGCCTGAGCCTGGGTGTGGGATAGGAGGCCAGGGAGGTGAGAGCTACTGCAGAGCTCAAGGGGGCAGAGATGAAGGTGCTGGATGGGCATCTGGAGGCTGGGCTCGGGGTTTGGGAAGAGGAAGCCCTCCTGGAGGGTTGGTAGAGGGGTGGGCCTTGAGCCTTTTTTTCTACCTTCAGAGCTACTGCAGAAAGGTTCCACCTGCATCACTAACATGGAAGGATGGGTGGGCCATCCCCTGGACCCCATTGGCTGCCTCTGCAGGGCACTCTTGGAGGCCTGTCGTCTAGAGGAGGAGACCCTCGCCATTTACCCAGGTATCCACACTGGGGACCCCTGGAGGAGGTGGGAGAATCACCACCCCTTGGCCATACTCCTTTGCCTAGTATTCGTATTACTTGGCCACGCCCCTACACTTGGCCTGCCCTTTGGCCAGTACCAGGTGCCAAGAGGCTTAGCTTCTGAAAGTGAGGCCACTATAGGCCTACCTGCTGTTGGAAGGTGGGCGCTACCTCCTGGTGTGTGCAGAAACAGCTGGCTCTCCATAAATCTCCCCCACCCCTACAGTATCCATGTTTAAGGTCAGGGACCACTGGAGTCCCAGGAAAATGGGTTCCTCCCCGGTAGCCTTGGTGCCCTTCTCCCACAGACTCGGGCCCTGAGAAGCGGAAGGTGGCCTACCAGCACGTCCCCGTGCCGGGGAGCCCTGGGGAGTCCTATTTGGCAATGGCGCTAGAGGTGGCCCTGCTGGGCCTGGGACAGCAGCGGGCCCTGCCCGAGGGGCTGTATGCCCAGGACAAGGTGGTACGCAATGAGGAGCAGCTGCTGGCCCTGCTGGAGGAAGTGGAGCTGGACGAGCGGTTGGTGCAGGTGCTGCGCAAGCAGGCAGGACAGCTGCTGGAAGGTAAGGCCACACTTCTAAGCCGGGTTGTTCCTGAAACGTAGGGTCGAGTCCACTGCAGTGCTCTGGTTGCTGCTGGGTTGGGAGACCCAGCCTCTACCTTCCGGTACTTATTGTCTTACATACCTTATTGGTCAGTCGCAAAGTCGTGTCCTACTCTTTGTGACCTCATAACTGCAGCACGCCAGGCTTCCTGGTTCTTCACTATCTCCCTGAGTTTGCTCAAACTCATGTCCACTGAGTCAGTGATAACCATCCCATCATTACATACCTTGGCAGTTCCCTAAAGGGGAGGTCCAAATTTTGGCCCCGCCCCCAGAAAGCCTGCCAGCCAATAACGGCTGCTATTGATGAGGCCTCCCCCCTCTCAACCCTATCCTTGTGAGGCCCCGTCCCTACCACTTAGGGAAGCTGGTTTGGCCGCGCCCCCAGAACAAGTGCAGCCCTGCCTTCACTCTGGCAACAGCCTGCGTTTGAGTCCTACCCCTACCCAGAGGTCCCAAGGGTCTCTTTCCTTTGGATTTTCCAGTACGTGTCTTAGTTTCAGCCCTGCTTCCCCACCCCTGGGACCTCTCTAGCCCCAACCACTCTATCTTGGGGCGGCCCATACCCCACTGGAATGTGGGGACCCCTGGGGAGAGGCGATACACACCCATACCTGGGGGTTGAGCTTGGGTTGCCCCCGCAGGGGGTCCTTTCAGTGGCTTCGGAGAAGTGCTGTTCCGGGAGAGCGTACCCATGCACACCTGTGCCCGCTACCTGTTTACCGCACTGCTGCCTCACGACCCAGACCTGGCCTACCGCCTCGCACTGCGAGCCATGAGGTGAGAAAATGCAGCGGGGGACTCCCCCCGGGGCGGGAAGGATTAGAGGATGGGAGGCTACTGGGAGCCCCATCCTTCCGCCTGCTCTCGCAACTTAGTTCCTGCAGTCTCCTTCATGCTGGCATTCCAGGCCGCTCGGTGCTCTTGCTGACTAAACATAAATATGTCATATTATTTTGAATTTGAGAAATCTCCACATGACACAGAATTCAGAGTCCTTTTCTAGGTTTACCCCAACCTACCTAAAGCTCTGGAGGCAAGCAGTGTTACCACTTTCATACCTACACTATAAGAGTCCGGATTTCTGCAAACTCGTAATCTGAAAATTAAAACTTGGTTCTCCTTTACGCCCATGATACATCCTGTTGTTGTTTAGTCGCTAAGTCACGTCTGACTCTTTTTGTGACCCCATGAACTGTAGCCTACCAGGCTCCTCTGTCCATGGGATTTCCCAGGCAAGAATACTGGAGTGGGTTGCCATTTCCTTCTCCAGGGGATCCTCCTGACCCAGGGATCAAACCTCAGTCTCATGCACTGGCAGGCAGATTCTTTACCACTGAGCCACCAGGGAAGCCCCATACCTCTGGTACCTATTCTTTTTTTTTTTTTTTAATAACCTAATGGTTTCTTATGATGGTAAATCTTTTTAAATATTTATTTGTTTAGCTGCACGCAATCTTAGTTGTCATACTCAGTTTCTTTAGTTGAGGCACGAGGAATCCTTAATTGCGACACGCAGGATCTTTTAGCTGTGGCATGTGGGATCTAGTTCCCTGACTAGGGATGGAACCCAGGCCCCCTGCATTGGGAGCACAAAGTCTTAGCCACTGGACCACCAAAGAAGTCTCCTGTACCTATTCTTTGCACCTTGTTTTCACTGAACTTTTGCATCTTAAAGGCTCTGTCCTGTCACATAACAGGTGAACCACTGTAGGGTGGTACCATGAAAAACCCAGTGTGAAACTGATAGACATTTAGATGTTGCAGTGAATGACCAGGTTACCATTTCCCATGGGCACCAGCAGATCACAGAATCAGAATAGTAAAAGGCCCCGTCCATAGTAAACCATGCCCAACCAATTAAGTGAAATCCACCTCCCACCCTCTGATCCTATCATCCAGCTGCTGCTGCTGCTAAGTCACTTCAGTCGTGTCCCACTCTGTGCGACCCCATAGACAGCAGCCCACCAGGCTCCCCCGTCCCTGGGATTCTCCAGGCAAGAACACTGGAGTGGGTTGCCATTGCCTTCTCCAATGCAGGAAAGTGAAAAGTAAAAGTGAAGTCGCTCAGTCGTGTCCGACTCTTAGCAACCCCATGGACTGCAGCCCACCAGGCTCCTCCGTCCATGGGATTTTCCAGGCAAGAGTACTGGAGTGGGGTGCCATTGCCTTCTCCATATCCTCCAGAGATACCTATTAACAATTTGAGAGCTTCCCTGGCTGTCCAGTGGTTAAGACTCTGCTTCCAATACAGGGAGATCGGGTTCAATCCCTGCTTGGGGAACTAGGATCCCACATGCCACATGGCCTGGCAAAAAAAAAAAAAAGTTTGAGGTGCATTTTCCGGAATATTTGAAAAGAATAATCTGTTAAGAGCCATGATTTAGAGAACACTCTTTTATGTGTCGGACTTTTTTCCTAAACCAGAGCTAGCAAATTACAACCCATGGGCCAACTTTGCCCAGCTGCCTGCTTTTGTGCAGCCCCTGAGATAAGAATGGTTTGTATATTTTTAGATGGTTGGGAAGAAAAAAAAAAAATTCTGTGACACATGAAAAACACATGAAACTCAAATCTCAGTTTCTAGAAATTAAGTTTTATTGGCCCAGAGCACCACTCACTCGCTTGTGTATTGTCTGTGTCTGCTTTTACACAACAATGATGGTTGTGACACAGACCAAATGGCCTACAAAGCTGAAAATACTGGCTGTCCAACCAGTGCAGAAGAAAAGGTGCCAACTTCTGATCTAAATCTGACTCACATTATCCCATATAATCTTCTAAACACCCCAGCGAAATAAGTATATTTACACCCATTTTACACAAAGACACGCTGAAGCTGTGTCCCAAGTCACGTAGCAAAGTCATTTATTTATTCTTTAAATTTTTATTTATTTATTTTTGGCGGTGTTAGGTGTTCATTGCTGCCCGCAGGCTTTCTCTAGTTGCAGAGAGTGGGGCCTACTCTTCGTGGCTCTGCTCAGACTTCGCACTGTGGTGACTTCTTTTTCACGGAGCAGGGGCTCTCTAGTGCTCAGGCTTCGGTAGCTGTGGGCTTAGCTACTTGGTGGGGCATGTGGGATCTTCACAGGCCAGGGATTGAACCCGTGTCTCCTGCATTGGCAGGTGGAGTATTAACCACTAGACCACCAGGGAAGTCCAGCAAAGTCATTTTAGATATTTGGAACCAGAATAGTCTTGACTCCTTTTGCATGCTCTGATTACATTTAACAGCTTTGTAGAACTTTCTTAACACAAAATGTATGGAAACAGTGAGCTGAGTATCAAAATATCTTACGGGGGCCCCTCATTGAGTCATTCAGGAAACACGTGTTGTTTACCTGTTGTATGGCAGGCATTGTTCTGGTGCTGGAGATGCAATGGTGACCGCAACAGTCAAAAATTCCTGCCCTCATGGAGCTGACATTGTAGTGAGGGAGTGACAGGATGCACATTTATAGGTAAACTATGTTGTATGGCAGATGGTGACATGCGAGAGACGGGTAGAAGGGGTTGGGAGGGGAAGTTGCACTTGCCCATGTGTAGGGCATGTCAGCAAAGAGCTCACTGAAAACACTTTTTAAATCATTTTATTGATTGATTTATTTTTGGCTGTGCTGGGTCTTCACTGCTGCACGGGCTTTTCTCTAGTTGCTATATGTGGGCCTCTCGTTGCAGCAGCTTGTCTTGTTGTAGAGCACAGGCTCTAGGCAAGCTGGCTTCAGTAGTGGTGGCACGAAAGCTGAGTAGTTGCAGCTCACAGACCCCAGAGCACAGGCGCAGTAGTGACGAGCAACTAAGCACGCGAGCTTAGTTGCTCTACACCATGTGGAATCTTCCTTGACCAGAAATCGAACCCGTGTTCCCTTCGTTGGCAGGTGGATTCTTACCCACTGCGCCACCAGGGAAACCCTGATGAGAGTTTTAACAGTGGGTCAAAAATATGGTCTCTGACTAGATCAGGATATGAGCAGGGGTCACAGATCCTTCATCTCAGGTGGTCGGGTCTTCTAATCTTGGTGAGTTTCTCCAGCCCCTTTAATCTTGCTTCAGGTGGTATCTTGGCTGTTCCTCCCTTGATTAGCAACTGTTGGAGTCCATCCATTGGAATGCAGGGAAGTTCTGGAGACTGGAGTCCTTACTTCAAGAAATGCCAGACAGAAAGGCCTCTGTGCCTGGGATTCCCACAAGGCCCTGATCAGTTTCAACTGCAGTGAACATCTTTGTCTTTTTAATTTTTACTGCAGTATAGTTGATTTACAATGTTGTGTTACTTTCAGGTGTACACCAAAGTGAATTAATTATACGTATACCTATGTGTGGGGCTTCCCTGGTGCCACTAGTGGTGAAGACCCGCCTGCCAATGCAGGAGACATAAGAGACATGTTTCGATCCCTGGGTCGGGAAAATCCCCTGGAGGAGAGCATGGCAAGCCACTCCAGTATTCCTGCCTGGAGAATCCTACAGACCAGAGGAGCCTGGCGGGCTACAGTCATTGGGGTTGCAAAGAGGTGAAGATAACTGAAGGGACTCAGCAGCAACAGCAGCATCCCTCTGTGCCTGTGTGTTAAGTCACTTCAGTCGTGTCTGACTCTGTGACCCCATGGACTGCAGCCCACCAGGCTCCTCTGTGCATGGGATTTCCCAGGCAAGAGTACTGGAGTGGGTGGCCATGCCCCCCTCCAGGGGATCTTCCCGACCCAGTGATTGAACCCACATCTCTTCTGTCTCCCACATTAACAAGCAGGTTCTTTACCACTGGTGCCACCTGGGAAGGCCCACATATACATATACCCACTCTTTTTGAGATTCTTTCCCCATATAGGTCATTGCAGAGTACTGAGTAGAGTTCCCTGTGCTATACTGTATGTATTTTATGCATGCGTGCATGCTGAGTTGCTTCAGTCATGTCCATCTCTATGCAGCCCTATGGACTATAGCCCGCCAGGCTCCTCTGTCCATGGGATTCTCCAGGCAAGAATACTGGAGTGGGTTGCCATGCCTTCCTCCAAGGGATCTTCCCGACCCAGGGATTGAACTCGGGTCTCATGTCTCCTGCATTGGCAGGCAGGTTCTTTATCACTAGCCCCACCTAGGAAGCCCCATGTATTTTATACATGCAGTAAACATCTTCAGCCACATCTTCCTTGTTCCTGGGTGCCCAGGGCTTTCTGACTCTGGAAGGTAGGTTCTGGCTGAGGTAGGAGGCATCTCCTGGAGAGGATGGAGAGTCTAGGCTTGTCTCACAGCAGGCTTGCTTCTCTTCTCACCCCAGGCTGCCCGTCCTAGAGACAGCGTTTCCAGCTGGAGAACCTCCCAGCAACCCGCTGGACTCCATCATGAGCAACCGCTTCCCCCGCTGGTTCATCCTCGGCCACCTGGAGACCCGCCAGTGTGAGCTGGCCTCTGCCATGCTGACTGCTGCCAAGGGTGAGGACCGTGGCTGCCCCCCACCCCATCCCCCTGCCCTTTACATTACTCCTCTCCCTCCTTACCCTAATTCCATTCCCCCCATTTACTTTTACTTATCCCACAGTTTTCCTTGGGGCTTCCCAGATGGTGCTAGTGATAAAGAACCTGTCTACCAATGCAAGAGACATAAGAGATGTGGGTTCTACCCTTGGGTCGGGAAGATCCCCTGGAGGAGAGCATGGCAACCCACTCTAGTATTCTTGCCTGGAGAATCCCACGGACAGAGCAGCCTGGGGATTTACAGTCCATGGGGTTACAAAGAGTTGAAAGCAACTTAGCGTGCACCTATGCAGTTTTCCTTGAGCACATTCTTTTTTTCTTTTGACCTTCGGGATCTTAGTTCCCCAACCAGGGATCAAACCCACACCCCCTGCAGAGGAAGTGTGGATTCTTAATCACTGGACCACCAGGGAAGTCCCTTCTTGAGCACTTTCTGTATATACCAGGCACAGTCCCAGATGCTGAGCCCCAGTAGCAAACAAAACTGTCCCAAATCCCAGGCTCTGTGGTGTTATTCCTAGGGAGGGCAGACAGACAATAAATAAGGGAAAGAAGATAGTTATGCAGTGAGAGGTAATAAGTGCTATGAAGAGGCATACAGCAAGTTGACATTTAAGCCACAACATGAAGGCAAAGGTGGAGTAATGCCAGTATCTGGTGTCTTAGCTCAGCTGCCGTAACAAACTACCATCGATGCGGTGGTTTAAACAACAGAAAGTTATTTTCTTACAGTTCTGGAGGCTGGAAGTTCAAGATCCGGGAGCCAGGACAGTCAGCTCCTGGTGCGGGCTCTCTTCCTGGCTTACAGACGACTGCCTTCTCACCGTCTCCTCACATGACAGAGAAACAGAGATCTCTGGTTTCCCCCTGTCCATATAAGGACTCTGATCTCATCCTGGGGCACTAGCCTCATGACTTCATCTAAACCAAATTACCTCCCAAAGGTCTGCCTCTAAAGACAGTCACTCTAGAGAGTTAGGGCTTCAGTGTATGAATTTTGGGAGGCACAGTTCAGTTCCCAGCATATGGGAAGAGTATTCCAGGCAGAAGGAACAGCCAGCACAGAGTGCCTGGTTATATTTAAGAAGCAGAGAGGAAGCTGGTGTGGCTGGAGCTGAGTAACAGAATTCTAGGATCTAGGTGAACAATAATAACAGTAATAAAAGTTCACATATGTGCATGTGTTTGCATGCTCAGTGGATCAATCATGTCAGGCTCTTTGTGACCTCATGGACTACCTCGCCAGGCTCCTCTGTCCATGGGATTATCCCAGCAACAATACTGGAGTGGGTTGCCATTTCCTCCTCCAAGGGATTTTCCTGACCCATGGATTGAACCCATGTCCCCTGCAGCTCCAGCATGGGCGTGTGGATTCTTTACCACTGAGCCACCTGGAAGCCACTCACATATATAGGTCTTGCCATATTAAGGCCTTTACAAGTATGGGCTCACCGCAGCCCTGTGTGACATGTACCGTGGCATTAGTATTATCCATTGTACAAATGGGGCAGCCAAGGCACGGAGAGGTGAAGTGACTTGCTCAAGATCACACAGCTTGTGTGATTTGAACCCTGGCATCTGGCATCTGCTGGGTCCAGAATTGGTGCCCTTGACAGGGGTCCAGTGGCTTCCTCCCACAGAAAGGAAAGGGGCAGAGGAGAGATAAAGGGGAGTGCCAAGAGTGGTCTAGGTCTTCATGGAACCATCGCCAGGTGATCACCATCCACATTCACACATTTGCACATGTGTGGAAGAAACTGTGTGAGCAGGTCCGGCAGCATCCAGCTGGTGCAGGGTATGCCCGTGATATCCTCTGTCCCTCCCCCAACTCTAGGAGACCCCAAGTGGCTGCACGCAGTACTGGGCTCCATCCAGCAGAACATCCACTCTCCAGCCTTGCTTTTCAAGCTGGCTCAGGATGCCTGCAAGACTGCCACCCCGGCCAGCGCCCCACCGGACACCACGCTGCTGGGCATTGCGCTGGAGCTGGGCCTTCAGGTGCGAGCCACGGGAGCGAGCATGAGGGCAGGCCGGGTGGGCATGAGGGTGGGGCAAGGGCCCATTTGGGGGCGGGGCCTGAGTTCAAGGTCTTTCTGGAGGAGGGACCTAAGGGTAAACCTCGCATCCTTTAGGGGCGGGGCCTGGATGTGAATGGCATCTCTGGGCGGGGCTACAGAGGAACAAGGTCAGGGAGAGGAGTCCTGAGAGAGAGGGCCTGAAGTCACCAGTGAGGGTGGGACCTATGAATGAGTGACTCAGTTGCAGAACCTGAAGGTGAGAATCTACTTCTGGAGGTGTGGCTGAGGACACGGAAGGGGATCACGGAGCATGCAGGTGGCCACAAGAGGGAGCAGAACCTGCGTGTGTTGGCCTGGGGTTGATGTGCCATAAGGAGCATGAGTGGGCGGGGCTGAAACTGAAGAGCCTGCCTGCTGCTGCTGCTGCTGCTGCTAAGTCGCTTCAGTCGTGTCCGACTCTGTGCGACCCCATAGACGGCAGCCCACCAGGCTCCGCCGTCCCTGGGATTCTCCAGGCAAGAACACTGGAGTGGGTTGCCATTTCCTCCTCCAATGCATGAAAGTGAAAAGTGAAAGTGAAGTCGCTCAGTCGTGTCCGACTCTGTGCGACCCCATGGACTGCGGCCTACCAGGCTCCTCCGTCCATGGGATTTTCCAGGCAAGAGTACTGGAGTGGGGTGCCATTGCCTTATCCAGAGCCTGCCTACTAGGAGCTTTCTTGGGGAAAGGGCCTGCAGGAGACTGCCGTGAGAAGGAGGCGTCTCTACTGAGGGGCGGGGCTTAGGGAGGGTCCTGTGAGTGAAGAGCCACCTCTGGGGGTGGGGTCTGTGGTTGAAAGTCGTGGAGGTAGAAGACCTGCAGGTGAGTGTCCAGGTCCTCCTCAGGGACCCGGACGAGGGACAGTGCTGTAAGGGCAGGGCAGAGGCATGGGCGCAGCTTGAGGGCATAGACAGGTATGGGGCTCATGGGGGCAGGGTCTCAGTGGCAAAAGTAAAATTAGAGAATAAGGTACAGATTCAGGTGACATCTTCCCAGTGTAGAACTGGCCAGCAAAGGGCACACAAGTGGCAGAATTGGCCTCTGAACAACGCCATGAAGAGGGCGGAGCTATTGTGGGGGAATACGGGGGTTGGGATAAAGGCGGTGCTTTGGGGGGTTTTTTGGCTGTGTCAGGTCCTAGTCATAGCACACAGGATCTTCGATCTTTGTTGCTCCATGCAGGACCTATAGTTGCAGCATGCAGGATTTTTTTTTTTTTAATTAAAGCATGTGGGATCTAGTTCCCTGACCAGGAATCGAACCTGGGCCCCGTGCACTGGGAGCATGGAGTCTTGGGGACCATCAGGGAAGTCCCCAAGGGTGGTGCTGTAGGGTGGTGACCCCACTATTTAGGAGCTTCTAGGTAGGACCTGGGGTTGGAGCCTCAGGAGAAAGGCCAGCAAGGATGGTGCTTATTGGGGGTGGGACCTGTAATGGCAGGTGCTTGTGTGGGGCCTCAGGAGGAAATCTGACAGGAAGCACAGAACTTTCCAGAGAAAAGTGACAGGTTGGTTAGTTGTCCCAGATAGAATCCATGGGACCTTAGAATAACACCAACAGTAATGGCTGGGCACATTAAAGCGGTAGGCACTGTACAAAAAGCCTTACTTACTGCACACTCTCGCTTGATTCTCACAACTGGGTGAGGTAGATACTATTTTTATCTCCATTTTACAGATGAGGAAGCTGAGGTCCAGACAGGTGAAACCCCTTGCCCACACTGTACGGCTTTGATTCAGTCCTTAGCTTCTGAGTTTCCTGGGGTCCCTCAGAGTCTTCCGCCCCCTTCCGTAGGCCTCCCTTGGGTGACCCCCTTCTCTCCCTGTGTCCCGGCTGCAGGTGATGCGGATGACCCTGAACACCATGACCTGGCGTCGGAGGGAGATGGTGCGCTGGCTGGTCAGCTGTGCCACAGAAATCGGTGAGAGCCCCAAAGGGGACTCACGGCTCACTTCCATGCAGAACCAGGCAGGCAGGAGGGAGAAGCAGAGCCACTTCCCGGACCCCAGCCCATGGTCTGGGCTGGGCCAGGAGGGAATGATGGGCATGGGGGAGGGCAGGGTGTGTCCAGCTGAGCCTGGAGGCTGGCCAAGCTAAAGAGGCTTGGAGAACGGACAATCCTTCCAGTGCTTAGCACCCACCTTCCCAGTTCCTACCCAGCCCAGCTGCCCTCTGCTCCCTTAGAAAAGTAAAGTTTCTATCAAGCCTAGAGTGGAGGTAGAGGGGATACAGCTTTATTCTTGCCTGGTGGGAACTCTAGGTCAGGGTAAACTTATACACATAGGTACACCCATGCACAGGTGAATCCCTGCCCCGTGCCCAGCCAGTGTCACCCTCTCGTTTCCCGCAGGCCCGCAAGCCCTGATGAACATCATGCAGAACTGGTACTCCTTATTCACCCCGGTGGAGGCGGCCACCATCGTGGCAGTAACAGGCACCACCCATGCCACGCTGTTGCGGCTGCAGCTGGATGCAGCCCGGCGGGAGGAGCTCTGGGCCTGCGCCCGCACCCTGGCCTTGCAGTGCGCCATGAAAGACCCGCAGAACTGCGCCCTGCCTGCCCTCACCCTGTGCGAGAAGAACCAGGCGGCCTTCGAGGCGGCCTACCAGATCGTGCTGGATGCGGCCGCTGGCGGCCTGGGCCACGCCCACCTCTTCACCGTGGCGCGCTACATGGAGCACCGCGGCCTGCCACTGCGGGCCTACAAGCTGGCGACGCTGGCCCTGGCGCAGCTCAGCATCGCCTTCAACCAGGACAGCCACCCGGCAGTCAATGACGTTCTCTGGGCCTGCTCGCTCAGCCACTCCCTGGGCCGGCACGAGCTCTCGGCCATCGTCCCCCTTATCATCCGCAGCATCCACTGCGCCCCCATGCTCTCCGACATCCTGCGCCGCTGGACCCTCTCGGCACCCGGCCTGGGGCCCCTTGGGGCTCGCCGGGCTGCCAAGCCTCTGGGCGCCGACCGGGCACCGCTTTGCCAGCTGCTGGACGCGGCTGTGGCAGCCTACATCACCACCAGCCACTCGCGCCTGACGCACATCAGCCCGCGTCACTACAGCGACTTCATCGAGTTCTTGGGCAAAGCTCGCGAGACTTTCCTGCTGGCGCCCGATGGGCACCTGCAGTTCGCCCAGTTTCTGGAGAACCTCAAACAGACCTACAAGGGCAAGAAGAAGCTCATGCTCCTGGTGCGGGAGCGTTTTGGCTGAGGGGCAAGAGGCAGACGGTGGGGGCATCCTCCCTTCGCCCCTGCCCCTGTGGCACCCGCTCTCCATCAGGGGCCTCGACGCTGAAGGCCCGTGTGGCGTTTCAGTATTAAGTCAGGGAAGGAGCCCGGCTGAAGCTGGGTGGTCTTGCCTGCCATCCCCCACCCCCCAAGCCCAAAAGGAGGTGGGAGGCAGGAGGTGGCATCCTGCCACGTGCGTGCCTAGGAGCGTGCAAGCGAGTGTGCGAGACGCGAGGATCAGAAGCCATACCAGCACCCAGAGGCCTGGAAGGGGGTGTGTGCTTGTGCAGCTGGTATGACCCCATTGTGAGCACCCCAGAAGCAATAGTCAAGCTCTCTGGTGCTGAGGGGGCAGCGGGGAGTGCTGGGAAGCAGGACTCTCCAGACACTGGTTTTCGAAGTCAAAGTAGCAGACAGACCCTCCCTGTGCCCAACTGTGGGTGGGTGGAGGGCTTGTGTTAGGGCATCTAAACTCCTTTTGTAATACCCCCTCACCCCCACCCCCGCCTCAGGGGCCCCACGGGCAGCCCCTACACCCTCCAGGCTGCCAAACGGGAATCAATGGTTCACCCCCACTGAAGGATTTGAAGAGGCTTCAGGCCTCGGCCACATACCTCACCCTCTCATCCTGCCAGGATTCCGTTGGGTGCCAGGGTCCCAGGGCAGGCTGGGGGGGTCATTATTGCCCCTCCCCCTACCTACTAGTCACTGGACATACAACTCAGGAACCGAGCCAGACTCACACTGTCCTCCGAACCTGGTGTGGGGGGAGACAAGCCCAGGCAAGCCAGAGACCCCCCCCCCAAACCCCCCAATCTAGAAAGGAAAGGAGCTAACATCTTCGCATTTTTTGGCTGGCTGTGTGTCTCTCCTTTTCTCCTCCTCTGCCTCCCGGCTCTGTCCTTCATCTTATTCCCTCTTCCCATATTTCCATCTAGCCTTTCTATTTGCATTCCCAGCTGTTGTCTCTCTGGCCTCCCTCTCCCCACCTTGGCCTAGGGAGAAGAAGAAAGAGTCCCGCTCCCAATCATCCACCTCTGTCTTTTCTCCTCTTGTAATTAAGGACAAAGATCACCGAATTTTGTAACTTTTTTTTCTATTTATTGAGCCACATATTGTATTTACTTTTTTTTTTTTTTTTTTTTTAAGATTGAACACAGCTTGTTCTTTTAAATTTTAGTTTGAGACTAAAGTGTGTTCTCCTCCCCCAGTGTGGCCCCTGCCAGGGCCCCCTTTCCCCCCCGTAGAAAATCTCCAGCCTCTTCTCTGGGAATAGTTTCAAGCGACGGGTGCAATGGGAGCCACTGTTGGTTACATCCAGTGGGAAGAGTATGGATGACAGTGGACAGGATGGAGAGCTCACTGTGAGCAAGCCTAGTGTTTATATCTGTGCTTTACACCTGTCATCTGTTACGACACCTGTCTGAGGAGAAAGCTGAGGCTCCAAAGTTTAAGGAAAGGGCATGGAATTTTAGAAAGTGATAGCTCTAGATTTAGTTCCTTGCTGGGCTGGGGACACTGCTCACCCCAAGCTGCTTGGTCCATGCAGTGATGGGAGTGGCCACTAGAGGGTGCCCTGGCTCCAGACACTCACTATTGAAGTTCCCTGTGTGCGTTCTCGGTTGCTCAGTCCTGTCTGACTCTGCGACCCCATGGACTAGCCGTCAGGGCTCCTCTGTCCATGGGATTTCCTGGCAAGAATACTGGATTGGGTTGCCAATTCTTACTCTAGAGGACTTTCCTCAACTAGGATCGAACCCAAGTCTCCTGCATTGGCAGGTGGATTTTTTATCACCTGGGAAGCCTCGCTATTGGGGTGATTTGCAGACACGACTGAGCGACTGAACTGAACTGAAGCACGTGGCAGGGGTGGGAGGGTGCCTGTCAGGTGCTGGGTGCAGCTGGGTGGGGAAGACACAGCCCCCAAAAGTGGAACGCGGTTTAGATTAGGCCTTGGTGGGCGAGGTTCTTGCCGAGATGACGTGGGCATGGTCAATGCCGGGCGCGCCTAGGGCGTGTCTGGGCTCCTACCCCGCGGATGAGGGACCTGGGTGATGGCGAGAAGGCCTTTAGTTGCCTTTACTGGTTTCCTGCCTTTAGAGACTGACGGACAGAGGGACTCACTGACTGGGTCAGCGTCAGGGCCGGGGCAGGCGAGGACAGGCTTCCCGGAGAGGCGGGGTTCAGAGCGAGGCTGGGCGGGGCCAGCAGCTGGAGGACACCAAGGGCCTGCGCGCAGGCGTGGGCGGGCCTTCCCTGGCGCTGGGCAAGGCGATTGGCTCTTGGCACCGCCCTGCGCTGGAGGGAACCAGTTGGAGATGACCCCACCTTCTGCCCCGCCTCACACATTCCTGCAGGTATGTGAGGGGAGACCCCAGCGGACCCACAAGCTCCTTAGCGCCGCCTGGAGGCCTGGCAGGGTAGAGGCGGCAGTCCTGAGGGCCCTATCTCAGCTTTGGCCCTTGGGGTTCCCGGCTGCCTTCAAATGTTCTCAGACTTTGGGGCACCCCTTACTGTGCCCCTCGGCTCTCCAAATCATCTGCAGATATCCCCACACACCTAGGGTGCCACTCAGGTCCCAGTCACAGCCAAATGTCCCCCTTGGGCCCACACACATAATTTCCCCACCACGGTTCTCAGATACCAGACATCTCAAATCTTAACCCCAATCCAAGTTGTCCCTTATGTCTAAGTCACCCGTAAATGTCATTAGATCAACACCTTCCGGTACCTTCAAATGTCCAGTGTTTTCTTCCGGGTCACCCTCAACCACCAGCTTAGATTGGGTCCCATTCCCTTCCACCTCACCCCTGGACATGGGGCATTCCTTATCATCCTCCCGTCTAGGTTCCAGTTCTTGTTACCACACCAACCCTGAATGTCTGTCCCTCTAACCCACCCCTGAACCCCAGGGCACACTCTTCAAGTTCACCTTTCCATGATAAGGGCACCCTTTATGACTAAAGGGCACCCAAATGACTAAATTTTCATCGTCTCCAGAGTGGGCAGGGTAGGGCTCGGGATCCTGTGAGGTCAGGAGCCCAGGAGGCCAGGAAAATAAATTCAGACCCATCAACCCTCCCCAGACAAAAAGCCAGGACTCCAGGGTTGCAGACTAGAATAGAATACATCACAACCAGCAGACCAGGCATAAGGCAGGGGGAAGCTTTTATTTAACTGGACAGCAGGCTCAAGACACAGCAGAGACTTCCCCAAGCTGATGTCTGCTGCTGCTTCGATGGAGGAGGGGTACACTGAGCCAACTCTTGACAGCTTGGGGGGCTTCACTCTACATACCTAGTTTCACGCCTAGAAGAGCCCTATTCCATCTGATGATGGATACAGTCTTAACTCTTCCATGCCCTGGACCCACCCAAGAACTGAGCAGGCCTGCTTGCGTCCTCTGGGCCCACAGGGACCTCATTCCCCACCCCATGTGCCAGGAGGGTGCCATGGCCCCTCCCCCCAAGTTAGGAAGCCACAGGGCTCAGGGAGAAGGGGCCAGGCAGGTTCAGGTCAGGCCAGCCTGGTTCCGGAAGCCCGGAGTTGGCATTTAACGGTCTGGGGGGCCCAAGGCAGCTTCCTCTTTGGTAACTGGCTGCTGGGAAGATGCAGGCCAGCCAAGCCCCCACCAAGCTTGGACGAGGAGGGGCCGAGGGTCGGCCAGGCAAGGACACATCTGGCTTCCTTTCTTCATGGAAAGGCCAGCCAGCCAGCCACCTGCCTGTCTGCTCATCCTCCCTGGGAGCACAGCCCAGTCTTGAGTTGGGACTGGGGGGCGCGGGGGCAGTCCCCAAGTGCAGAAATTGGAGGAGGGGGCCTGCAGCAAACAGCTGGGTTCACCCACCCCATTCCAGGCTCCACCCATCCCCAGGTTCCTCCTCCGGACCCAGGTCCCAGGCCAGCAGGGTCCTCATTTCTTCCCCCGGGCAGCGACTGGCCCACCCAAGGAGGGCAGGGGCCACAGCAGACTCCAAGGGGGCTTGACTCCTGTTCCTGCTGAACTGAGCCAGTGTGCACAAATCAACTGTGTTTCAGCTCAGTAGGCACGGGAGGCAGAGCCCAGGGAGGCCCCGAGGTTGGCCAGGCAGCAGAGGGGGAGAGGTGGCAGGGCCAGAGGCAGCGGCAGGGCCCTTGGGGGGGCGGAACTTAGCCACTGTGAACACGATTTGATGTGGACCTGCTCACAAGCAGCTAAGCCCTGCTCCCCAGGCCAGATGTGAGCAGTGGGGGCCTCGCTGCCACCCCATCCCCATCCCCAGGGTCAGCGTCCTCAGCAGTGGCAGTGACAATGGCGGCCCCGGAGACAGGGCTCAGGGTCGGTTGGAAATCCCTGGCAATGTGATTTGTGACAGGCAGCAAATCCCATCCCCAGGAACCCCAGCCGGCCATGGCACCAGGGTCAAGGGGCAGGGCGCCGGGCAGGGCCAGCAGCTGGCACCTAGGAGAGACGAAAGGAGGTCGTGAGATTTGAGGACACCTGCCCTCCATGTCCCCCCTTGCCGCCATCCTTTGAGGTCTAGCAGAGAAGCCATTTTCCCCACGTGCGTCTATGCTGTCGCTTCAGTGGTGCCTGACTCTTGTGACCCCATGGACTGTAGTCCGTCAGGCTCCCCTGTTCTTGGGATTCTCCAGGCAAGAATACTGTAGTGGGTTGCCATGCCCTCCTCCAGGGGATCTTCGCCACCCAGGGATCGAACCCTCGTTCTCTTGTCTCCTGCATTGGCAGGCGGGTTCTTTACCACTAGCGCCACCTGGGAAGCCCTTCTGCAAGTGCTGCTGCTGCTAAGTCGCTTCAGTCGTGTCCGACTCTGTGCGACCCCATAGACGGCAGCCCACCGGGCTCCCTCGTCCCTGGGTGCGGCAGCAGCTAAAGATACCACCAGGCTGGACACCCCCAGCCATGCTTCCCAGACCCAGAGAGGTAGAGATACCCAGAGGGTCACTTTCGGCCAAGGAGGCTGTAGGAACTCCCAGAGCGAGCCTCCCCTCCTTTCCTTGGCCGAGCCCCCACCCCCCCACCCCCGCCCGCAACACGGAGCCCTGGGCAGGCTAAATGGGGCCATGGGGAGAGGAAGCTGAGGGGGTGGCGGGCAGGCGGCTGAGGAAGTGATCTCACCCCAGCTGGCGCCACTTCCTAGAAGCCTGAAGGGCAGGAGGAAACCACTAGGGCCTCCCCCCATGGCCCTGTCTCCTCAGCGGCCAGGCCTCAGCCTGCGCCCCACCAGAGCGGATGCCGACAGCGGGCGCCCCGCTCTTCCCCCAGGCACGCACCCACCCAGAGCACCAGACCCAGGCTCCAGGTGCAAATCCCAGCTCCATGGTTTCCAAGATACCATCCAAGCCTCAGTCTCTCCATCTGTACAGTGGCACCAAGAGCCTCTACCACGTAACACAGTGAGGTTTCACCAACAGTATGTAGCAACTACCCAGCACCAGGACTCCCTACAGAATTTATGGGACTCAGTGCAAAATGAATACTCAGGTGGGGAAAAAAAAAATGAAATCTCGGGGTCCTTCTCAGTGGGGAAACACCCTGTGAACCGCACAGGTCACCAGCCGGTGAAGCCAGCCCTGTGTTCAGTAAACAGAGACCTCCCGGAGGATGAGAGCCCTGTGGCTAGGAGCCCTGAACTCTGGAGCCAGTCCAGTTGCATTTGAACCCTGGCTTTGCAGCGCACCAGCTGGGCGACACTGGGCAGGGAACTCAACCTCTCTGGGCCTCCGTTTCCCCATTGGCAAAGCAGGGGCAATGCTGTGGTGAGGAACTCGTTGAGTGCTGTGTATAATTGGGACGGGGCTACGCTGTCATCATTCCCCAGGCAGAAACAGGAAGGAGGATGGCATTCAGGAACTGCACATGGGTAGGACCTCGGCACCCAGATATGATAGGGGGTGGCCACCCCCGGGAGACAGGTGGAGGGAGGTGTCCTGTTCTGCGCCGACCCCGCCATACACACATTACATACGCTGGCCACCCACTTTACGGCGGGGCCCCAGCCCAGCCCTGACTCCTCAAGGTCTAGGGGCACCAACTGGGAGCAGACGAGGCCCCGCAGGGCGGCCAGCCTCCCTGGGCCGCCTCCGGAAGTGAGACAGCACATTCGTGTCCCAGGGACGAAACGGGAAGGGCGGCCATTTGGCCAGGCCCGTTTCCTGTGGGGTTTCCCCTGCACAGAGCCCCAGGCCGGGGCCAAGGCCACTCCCCAATCCCTGCAGGCACAAAAGGTCTGGGTCTCCAGTGGAGGGGGCACTACCAGGCAGGTGCCCAGGAGCAGGATGACCCCCATTACCGTAGGCGTGCCCCTCAGGCTCAGGGGAGACAGTGTCCAGGGAGGACAAGCTCCTGGCAGCTGGAGGCATCTGCGGGGGGCTTGGGGGGGGGGGGCGGGCGGAGGGCCCTTGGGCCAGGGGAGTAGGGCAGGCCCCAGGTCACACCATGGACGGATGGATAGATGGGTGTCTAAGTCTGCTCTGCAGACAGGGCGTGGACTTGAGAGACATGCTCCGCAAGCCTACCCACCCCCCCCAAACCCCATGCTCCAAGAATGAATCAGGGGCAGCTTCCGCCGGGGGCGCCACCACCACCGCCGCCGCCGCCCCCAAGCCTGGTCCCCAAATACTTTCCACCCTCTCAGAGCAGCTGGGATCGGAAAATACCAAGGGCCGCTGGCCCCGCCCTCCCAGCCTGTCACTAACGCTTTGCCTAATGGGCCCAGACTCTCCGCAGAGGCTCCCTGGGCCAGGCCCTGAGCCAGCCGCTAACCTGGGCCTTCCAGCCAAGTGCCGCCTGACCACCAGGGCCACCCGCCCCCTCACCCGTCACCCCCATCCCAACGAGGCCACCATCACCACCAGCCCAACTGACAGGGCAGCCCTCGGAGGTCGGCACCCAGCTGAAGGAAGGCAGGCCACTGGCAAGTGGGTGGGCCCCCACTGCCCATCCAGGGCTGAGGGAGTGGGGCAGGCTCAGGAAGGGGTGAGTAAGTGAGGAGTGAATCACTTGTTATAAATAGGGGAACCGTGCAAGTCACATCTCAGCCCCCATGGTGCCCAGCCACACCACGCTCCAGCCCCTGCCTTCAACTCTGATGACCCTCAGACCGATCACAGAATTCCCAGGGGACCCCTAACGTCCACACGGTGAGCCCTTCACTGAGGGGTACATGCTAGACCACATTCACTTCTGCCTTATCCCCAAACAGGTCCCTGTCCCAGCCATCTGGCCTGCATTTTGGGGGCCGCTGGCCTCGAGGATAGTCGCTGGCTTCCAGGCCCTGTCCCCCTCCTACGGCACCCTGACAATTCCCAGGCCCAAAGCTCTAGGTTCCTGGGCTCCCCAAACCATTCCCAAGGTGTGGGTGACCACGGTCCTGGACGCTGACACCAGACCAAGGACAGGAGGAGGCTGAGGGGCTTAGCATCGCCCAAGTCGGTTCCCTGGCCCAACCCAGGACCCCAACCCAGACCACCCAGGCCTGCTCTGCCCAGGGCCACAGCTTGGTGACCACACCCAGGGTGGCGCCAGCTCCAGCACCCTGGGGCAAGGCGCCGCTAGAGCATGACTCAGCCGTGCCCAGTATGGCGGCGTCCTTCTCTGCCCAAGGATTCTCACACGCCCACACCCATTGGCTTCCGAGTACGTCCTTCCCAGGGGACCAGTCTTCCCCAGACACACCTCCATGATCACCCAGGACACCGGATGGCAGGAGGGAAGGTGGTCAGAGGGCCGCCCCCTAAAGGGATCTGAAGGCGAGGGCCTTGGACAGGGAGGGGAAGCGGACATATCTCTCCGCTCGCTTTCCCAATGCTTCCCATATACAGATGGAGAAGCTGAGACCCAGAGGATTCAGAGCCAGGCCCAAGGTCCTGCGAGAAGTCTAAGGAAAAGCCAAGGCCTGATCCTGGCTTCAAGTGCATGCAGAGCGGGAAAGGGCTGGCCAGCCAGCCCAGAGAGGGGCCGGAAGGAATTTTCTCCGGACCGCCCAGGGTTCCTGGCAGCGTCCTTCGCTTCGAACTGACTCCCCCACCCAGCTTCCCAAGGTAAAGGGCAAACGCTGAAAAATCTTACGGTATATCAAAGAATCACCTAGGCCCTTGGTGAGCAGATCCTCCCACTGTACTCTTTGGGCCAGTGTTCCTCAGACTTCCAGGGGGCCAGGGGTCTTCCCCGCAGCTGCGGCCCGCATACATCTGGCCTTCACTTGCAACAGGTAGGGGTTGGTGGGGGGGTCCCGCGGAGGACCCTTGGAGCATCCGTCCCTGTTGTTTCTTTCCACTGAGCAAGGGTCTGCGGAGAGTCAGAGGCCGGGCCGGCACAGACAGGCCCGACCCCCCTGGACACGCCCTGTCACGCATGTGCTCCGCGTGCCAACCCAGAGCCAGGTCAGCAGCTACGTTAGGGGCCCCCTCCAGATCCACAGAGACAAGACTTGCCCACTGGGGTCTTGAGGGAGCTCCCAGAGGACATCCTGCAAGGACAGAGGGCAGTGGGTGCCCCTGGGGCGCTAGAAGAGAGCTGGCACGGAGCCCTAGGGCCCGTGCCTTCCCAGGACGGCGGCATGTGAACACATGCGCATGGGCTGGCCCAGGCACAGTGCGTGGGTGAGCGGACAGGGTGTGCCCTCCATCACCTCGCCTCTAAGCTCGGGCACCTGTTGGGGACTGCCCTCCGGCTCGGGCTGGCATCAGCAGGGCTGCCAGAGGACACCCTTATGCCAAGGGTCCCAGCTTCCCCCTCAAAGACCACCCATCAGGAGCAGGCAGTTGGTTGGGGCTGGGGCAGAAAGGATAGGTGACACAGCCAACCGCACCTCCAAGACATTCAGGAAGCCACTGGGTCTGGGCCTGGCTGGCTTGCACCCGACAGGCAGTGTAGGGCTGAGGGGCTTTGGTAGCCGTGGAGCCCAGCACTGGGGGCAGAGGTCAGTCTGGCGCTAGGATGAAGGGGGTCCAGGTTCAGTCTGAGCCCTTTCACCCTCTTTTTGCACCCCAAGGGCACGGGAACCCCAAGCTACACAGGGCAGAGGAGTCAGCCCTCCAGGAATCTCCCAGATGTGGGCCCCCTTTCTATGAATGAGTCTTCTTAGTTGGGCCAGAAGGAGTGAGAAGGGAGGAGAGGGGTCCCCCTAGTCCTCTTTTAAACCCAGGTTGGACTGCTGGGTCCCCACTTCTCTCCTCTGGAGGGCCTCCCCACCCCCACACTGGCTGACATGTCAAGAACTTGAAGCACTGTCCTCCACCCGCATCCACAGAACTCTGGGAGATCCTCACTTACACAGTCCAGACAGGCACCTACCTTCCCACTCCCGGGGCCAAGACACCATGTCCATTCCCTCCACCCCGAGGGGGGCGCATACTCTCCCACCCTGCGCCCAACTCCGACCCACCTTGACCTGCCCCGATTCGCGTTGGGACCCGCCCTCCCCAGCACGCTCTCACGAATCTCCTGGGTCGGGGGAGTGGCTGGGGAGGCCGCGGAGGGCCCTTGGGGACGGGGTAGAGGTGGGCCGCCCTTTCCCAGCTCCGCAGGGGGCGCCGCGGGACTCCGCGGCCGCCACCATCAGACCGGCCCCGCCGTCCCCTCAACCACCGGCGGCGGGGCGGCGCCCTCCCCCTCGCCCAGGGGTGGGGGACCCGCCAGGCGCACCCCCCACTCCGCCCACGAGTCCAGCGCGGAAAAGTTGTCGCCGCCACCACGGCGCCGCAGTCTCCCTCCCGGTTGCTTCCCCGACTCACCCGCGGGGGAGGGGAGCCGGCACTCGGGGCTCCGGCCGCCGCCCCGGCCCGGCCGGCCGACACCCGGCCGGGCAGGCGGGCGGCGGGCCCGAGAGGGCCGGGGGCGGTCGCCGGCCGCGCTCCATCCCACTCACTGGCCGGCCCGCCGCGGGGCCGAATCGCTTTTAAAACCTCCTCGTCTCCTCCCCTCCCGGGCCGGGCAGGGGGCGGGGGCGGGCGCGGGGCGGGGCGGGCGCCGCCGTCATGTGCCCCCGGAGCCGGTCCGCCCCCACTTTCTCTCTCAGGTCCCCCAACTCGGTCCCGTCCCCAACTCAGCCCTAACTTTTCCCTCCCTTGTCCCAACTCTTCCTGAGCCTGAGACTTAGCTCAACTTCCCCCTCTGGGTCCTGGGCTCGGGGATCCAGCCCCAGTTCTTCAACGAACGCCCTTCCTGCTGAGATGTTGGCGGGGCGCGGGGGGGGGTGGGGGGGGGGGGGGCGGCGGTGGTTCCTAATCCATATCGCACCCGAAACCCCTCTTGGCCTAAGTTCTGCTCCCCTGCGCCCGGAGAGAAACCCAGGAGGCCATGGACAAGGACAGGGTAGATGGCGGGGGCACAGTGCCACACTGCCACTGTAGACCCCTCCCTGCCCTGGGGGGCATGGGCCCGGGGAATTCTGGGGTTCGGCCAATTACGAATCCCCACTCTATGCATTTACACGTGCGTTCTTTAGCCTCAGGAAGTCCCTCCTTTTATCCCACCCAACCCTCTCCTGCTGCCATTGAAGACCTGCTGACCCCAGTCCAGGTGGTCCCTGGTCTAGGTCCCCTCCCCCCGCCCCTCCCCGCCAGGCTTCCCGGCATCCCCACCCCCCATCTACCCAGGGCCTCTGGGAAACTCCCAGCTCCTGGAGTATCCCTGAGAGAGAGCCCCTCCCTGCATCCCTCCCGCCTTCCCTGCGAGCCTGTCTGTCCCACCTCATCCTCCGCGGACCTCCCCTCAACCGGGAGGAGGAACACGGAGGCATTGTTCACCAGTACGGGGCCCTGCCTTGGGGCCTGGCCCCGTGCCCAGGTGGGGGGCCGGGAACAAAACTCAGCGAAGGAGGGGCGGGGTGCCCTGTGCCGCCAAGCCAGCCTCCTTGGGCAGGCCCGGATGCCACTTTGCCCTCTCCAAGATGGGATGGGAGTCAGTGGCCCGCAGACCACCATCACCACCACCATGATGCCGCAGCAAGGTTCTATGGCTTGAGGACCCTTCCCAGACCTGTGTGGGCACTGCTTTGGGAGACAGGTTTCCTCCCATCCACCTCCAATATTTCCAAAGTCATATAATTGGGGCTTGGTGGGGGGAGGGGGTGCTCAGATTCTTCATAACCCACCTCCTGGGCAGTAAGACTAAAGCTGGGATAGAAGGGTACCCAGCAGGAGGGCCCAGGCAGAAGACTGGAAGGGCTGGTTGGATGCCTTGTGGGTCACCTCGCTCCCCCAGAATTCTTCCAGGCTCCCTCATTTCCCCCGTTCAGCTCAACAGGTTCCCCACTTTGGATCTCAGTGGGATTGGGGAGAGAGGGGCAGAAGCCACACCTAGCTACTATCCCATGGGGCCCAGCCCTGGGGGCTCCCGGGTCTGTCTTCTCTGTGGGGCCCAAGGGGCAGGCTGGCCCAGGCTGCAGGATCTGGCAGGTTGGGGCAGGAGGGGGCAGAGCTGCCTGTGGGGCCCCAGGGGAAGATTTGGGGTGGCACAGAATTCCCCAACTCAGGGCGGGGCCCTGAGGGGGTGGGGCACTCACCACAGGACCTCCTGAGCAGCTACAAACAGGGGAATGGAGTTCCCAGGGTCCAGGGTCTTACTGTGGACACATTCGTGCATGTGCGTGCTTGCACACACACACACACAACCCATTCTAGAAGTATAAAGTGACCAAATTACAATAGGGCACCTCCTCCACACCACCTCTCCAGAACACTCCCTTTATGCCCTGGGACAAGGTCTCCATCGAGAACCATCCTCCTATTCTTATTAATCCAATCAGGCATACATGTGGGGGAAATGCCTGCTCCAGGCTGGCCTCCAGGGATAACTATGCCAACTGTGCCTTCTGCCATTACCCTGCATGTACTTTGGGCCACAGCAGCTCAGCATCCCTCAGCCCAAACTTGGGAGGGTCTTCCCAGTGTCCTCAGCCCTCCATCTGGATTCTGAACATTTGCCCCCACCAACCCCCTCCACCCTGGTCCTAAGCTGGCCAATTTACCCAGGGACAGCAGCCAAGAGGGATCAGAGCTCTCCAAACCGGCCAACTGATTCTTTGTAATGACGGGGACGGGTGAGAGGACAGGGCCAGGGTGAGACCAGGCCAAGCGGTCAAGTGGCACAGGGCACACACACACCCATTTGTTCATTCTTCAAACATTCATTGAGTGCCTGCTGGGTGCCAGGTGCTGTTCTGGGCACTGGGGACATAGCAGAGAACAAGCCACAAAAAAAACCCTGCCCTCATGGAGTCCACATCAATGGGGGAAATACAGGCAGTAAACAGACAGGTATAAAGATATAGAATGTGTTGGGTGGTATTTATTAGGGGAGACTAGAAGGAGGCTAAGAAGATGAGGGGAAGGGGCTTCCCAGGTGCACTAATAGTAAAGAACCTGCCTGCCAATGCAGGAGATATAAGAGACGCAGGTTGGATCCGTGGGTTGCAAAGATCCCCTGGAGGAGAAAATGGCAACCCATTCCAGTATTCTTGCCTGGAGAACCCCATGAACAGAGGAGGCTGGTAGGCTACAGTCCATAGGTCGCAGAGTCTGACACAATTGAAACGACTTAGTATGCAGTGAGATGAGGAGTGAGGGGTTGGGGGCCAGATCAAGAAAGGCTACCCTGAGAAGGAGGAGGTGACAATTGAACAAAGATTATAAGAGGTGGGGAGAAGCCACGCAGACAGCTAGAGGAACAGAGTTTCGGTAGAGAGGGAACAGCCAGTACAAAGGCCCTGAGGCAGGAAGTTCCTGGTGTATTTGAGAAACAGCAAGGAACCAGTGTGGTAGAGTGGGGAGGGGAGCAGAGTGGCAGAACTGAGTTTCCAATTCTTGCTCCCCAATTCCTAGCTGAATAACTTTTGCTAAGTGATCACACCTCTCTGAGCTTCAGTTTCTTCATTCGTGGAATGGACCTGAAAATGTAATTTTTAGGGTTGTTAAGAGACTCTGAGATGAGCTGCACTTTGTCCCAGCCCAGGGCTTGAGGCAGGGTAAAAGCTGGACAAGCATTAAGGACATAGGTATACCACTTTACGTAGCCATTCAGACCTGGGATGGGGAGGATGGGTCAAGGGACCCTGACAGACTCAGTGGCCCTGTAGGTCACCCTGGCTCATATGCAGGGCCGCCTGCCGGGCCCCATGGCAACGCAGCACACAGAGACATCAAACAAGCCCTGCCGAGGAAGTCCCACGTCACTGTGGTTAGAGTGGCTCCTCCCAGCCCAGCCTCCGGCTGGCGCTGCGCTCCTCCTTGCCAGTCAGGGCCCCTGCCTCCTGTCACCCTGGTGACAGGCTGTGTTATGGACTGAGCTGGGATCCCACCACCTGCCCCCTCACTAGGGCACTAGTCACTCCCCACATCCGGAGGACATTATGCAGTGGACCCAGTTCCCTGCCACTAACCCTTTCATTCAACTGCCCCAAATTGGCATTGGGAGCAGCAGGAAAGCTCTGGTCTATCCACCAGTTCAGAGGGCCAGAGAGGCCCCCGGGACCTATGGGGTCCCCCAGCCGGGGGCCTGAAATCCCCAGGGCAGGGTCCATCAGGATACCTGCCAGCTCCTGGGGCAGGGGAGGGGTGAGTCAGATAGGAATAGCCCCCCAGGCCTAGCCCAGCCCCCACCCGGGAACTGATTCACCACCTACCCAGCACCAGATGACATCAGGGTCTGGCGGGCCACCCTGTCTTGGCACCGGGCCAGAATGGGGGTGCCCCAGAAGTGTCACAGAAGGCTGCCTTCTCCCCTCTGACTGGGGCCCGGCAGGCGCAGGGTTAAGGAGGGGCCCTCCTGGGGGTCTCCCCCCATCCCACCCCCCCCCTTTTTCCCGGGGATTTCGGGCCCCAGCCCCTCTGACGTCACTGGGGGTTGCTATGGCAACTGCCCGAAGTTCCCAAATAAAATTACCGCGGGCGGGTTAAGTTTCCTAGGAGGCAGCAGACGGGTAAACAATGGCGGTGGCAGGCGGGGCCGGAGAGGGGCTGTCTCCCCCTCCCACTCCTCATTCTGCTGGGACCAGGGGGGGGTCCCCAGGGCGAGGAGGAGGGTCCCCTCCCCGACCGGGTCCCGAGAGCCCACGAGCACCCGGGGCACTGGTGCACAGACGAGGGACAGCGGGGTCACCGCCGAGATGAGGAGGGGGGACCTCAGAAGGGAGGCTGGGGCGGCGGGGGAACAAAGGAGGGACCTGAGGCCTGCGCTCCGCCCTCTGCACACCCTGCCTCCCGCCCCACCAACCCCCAGCCGGCGGCCAGTCCAGCTGTGGCTGCTCCCAGCTGCCTGGCTCCCCACATCTGGCGGGCTGCGCGCTCACTTCCTGTCGCCCTGGCTGCCTGGAGGGAGGTAAAAATAACCCTCCCCCTCCTCCTGCCGGCGGGCACAGACGGCGGATCCTCCTGGCTTGGAGGAGGCCGAGGCCCAGCCGCAGCGGGGGAGAGGAGCCCCCCTGAGGCCGACTCCCGTCCCTCCCACTGCCTCGGTGTCCTGGGAGGAGGGGCGCAAAGGAGGTGGCACAGATCCCAGGATGCAAGAGGGCTTAGGAGTCTATTGCCTTAAGAAGGCCCTCACCTGGGCCACCAAGAAACAGAAGAAACTCTGGCCTGAGTCCCATCCCCTACCCCATTACAGGTCACCACTATTCCGCCGCAGAACTGTAAGCAACATCTTAGGTTCCAACTGGGGGTCACCCACTTATTAACTGTATAGATATGTTCAGTTCAGTTCAGTCCAGTTGCTCAGTCGTGTCCGACTCTTTGCAACCCCATGAACTGCAGCACACCAGGCTTCCCTGTCCATCACCAACTCCAGGAGTTTACTCAAACTCATGTCAGTGATGTTACCCAACCATACAGGGAGAGGGGAAAAAAAACAAAAAACCAAAAACCTCTGGGCCTCGGTTTACCTGTCTGTAGAGCAGGGATGATAGTAGTACCTACTTCAAAGGGTATTTGCTCCATCTTTGTTATATTATTTCCCCATGCCCAGAGTCCCCTAAGACCCTCAAGTACTCTTGCCAGATAAAATACAGGACACCCAATTAAATCTGATTTTATTTAAATCATTTCATATCAGTATGTCCTATGCAATAGTTAGTTGGGCCATCTTTCTATTAAAAAAAATTTTTTTTACTTGCTCTATAACTGAAAATCAAATCCAACTGGATCTCCTGTATTTTTATTTGCTAAATCTGGCAATTGTATTTCTGAGCCATCATCATCTCTGGCATGAAACCACTCCAACTCTGGTCTCCCTTGTCTCCTTGCTTCCAGCCTTACTTACTCCATCCATTCTCCAGAGAGAGCCAATTAAATCCAATCACATTTCCCTACCATCCACTGCAAAAGTTCCTCTGTGGTCCCCCTTGTCACCTACAAGACCTTGCTTGTCAGGTTCCCACCTTCTTTCCAACCTGCCTTTCACACCCACCTGTCAACTGCCAACTTGTTTAGATCCTAGGCCACCACCTCCTCCAGGAACCCTTCCTCACCTCCTGCCATGACCCTCTGACTTTATACTCTGACTCTAAACACTTCTGTCTCCCCACTCAACCATTTGAATGATATAGTCAAGAAAATAAAGGTAACTGGGGTTGGGGGTGGGGGATGTACCTGTCCACCTGGCCTCAGTGTTGTTACCTACTCTCTTCCCCACCCCATGGGATCCAGGCCCTAGGAAACCCCTCAAGCAGCCCCCTTAGGGGTCCTGTGGGCAGCTGGATGGCGGCTAGTATGGGTCCTGGGCGCCTAGAGTTAAGTGATGCTGGCTCTTGGGGGACTCTCTCCTGCCCTCAAGTAGCCTGGAAGCCTGGGAGGGCACCTGGCACAGCCTTGCATCAACAGCCCCAAGGAGCCTACCTGGCCCATCTAAGCTCCAATGTGGATTCATAGCCTTGCTGGAAACTCCCACAGATACGACCGCCCCCAAGAGGAGGCATGCACCCCCCTGAGAGGAGCGTAGGAGGCCAAGTCACCCTGCCTGGTTTCAAGTTTGGTGTCCTGCCTCCTCTGGCGAAGGATTGTGCCTCTCTGTGACTCAGTTTCCCCGTGTGTCAAATGGGAATACCAGTGGACTGTCAGAGGGCCATTGTGAACATTAGGTAATGTCCATAGTGGTAAAGAACCTACCTGCCAATGCAGGAGATGCAAGAGACACCAGTTCCATCCCTGGGTCAGGAAGATACCCTGGAGGAAGAAATGGCAATCTACTCCAGTATCCTTGCTTGGAAAATTCCATGGACAGAGGAGCCTGGAGGGCTATAGTCCATGGAATCACAAAAAGTCAGACACCACTGAACGACTGAGCACGCGAGTAGAACACAGCTTGGAACATAGAACGTGCTCACTGTTAGCTACTCGGTGGGGGGCGGGGGGCGGATGGTGAAAAGTCAGAAGCCATGATCACAGCCCTCCTGACCCCCCACACCCAGATCGGCTCCCCAAATCCCTATAGGAAAATGGCTTCGACCTCTTGACAGTAGCTCTAACCTAACTTCTCAGGGTTCGTCTCACCCCACAGAGAGTCCCTAGTGCCATCCCCTGGCTCTGGTATCGGCCTCCTGAGAACCAGAGACAGGTCTGTTTGAGGACCCTCTGTTCTCCCCCATCCCCAATCCCGCTGCCAGTGAACCACCAACTCCTTCGCCCTCATCTCTGTGTCAACCAGGACTGTAGACCTGATCTGAATCCCTAGTCTGAATAAAGCCACCGGGTCCCGGAGCCTCTCACAGCTCCCACCCGGCTAGAGGCTCGAACCCGTGTCCTCGAGCGCAGACCCGGGGCGGAACCGGCGGCAGTTGCCGGGTAACGCGCTGTTTGTTGGCGCGGGGGGCGGGGCCGGCGCGCGGGGTGACTCACAGCGGCGTGATGCTGGCGGGCGCGGCGCCCGGCAGCCTGGCGGGCGGCCCGGCCCAGGCTGGCCCCGGCGGCTGGAGGGGCCGGGCGGCGGGGGCGCCCCAGCCTCCAAGTGGGTGCTCAAGGCCGGCTGGGAAGTGGCAGAACAAGCCCCGGCTGCCGACATCGGTTCGAATTTCTGCCCAGCCTCTCACTCTCGGGTGTGACTTAGGCACTCCTTGCCTCAGTTTGGTCATCAGTAAAATGGACGCCACATTACAGGCTGCAGTAACCCATTACTGGGCTACAAAGCAGCTGGGGTCATTACATATTTACACTGTCGGGCATCACTTTGTGCTCTGACTCGGTTTGATCTTGTATCTTTGAGCAAACTTCATAATCTCACCGAGACTCAGTTTCCCCATCTGTTAAAGTAGCAAGGACGTCTCACCTCTCAGGTGGTTTGGAGATTCCACGAATCAGTAGTGAGACAATAGCTGGCGTATCTTAGTACCAGGGGTCTGCCCTCCGCCCCACCAAGGACCAGAGGGACTGTGGGAAGTTTTCTTCGTGGTCCGAACCATGTAGAGAGGGGAGGGTAGGCGCCCCTGGAAATAAATGAGTGTGAATCACAGGCCCAGGGTAGGGTGCCATGAACCTGGCTGCTGGGGCCCCAATCCTGAAGTTGGCGCTGGCAGCACCTGCTGCAAGGGGGCAGGAGGGAGGCCTGAGCGTGAGTCACTGCCCAGCAATGAGGAGTGACTCACGCAGGGCGTGGTCCCCCGGCAGCCCCCCCACCCCAGCGTCCCAGCCGCTCCCACAAAGGCCCTTTGAGAAAGTTCCCCACCCCCCTCCCCCAGACTCTGGGCCCTCTGGGGGAGACTGTGCTGTGGGGCCAAGGCCCTAGTGGGCTGCCCCCAGGACCCCCGCCTAGGCCGGGGAGGCGCCAGCTTGCTTCTGCAATGTCTGTGAAGAGTCACCGTGGGCAGCAGAGCGTTCCCAGAGAGGGGGCTTTTAGGTTGCCTGAGTCACTAGGGGGACAGTGGAGGGTCACACGCATACAGTGGGTAAAGTTGAGTCAGGCTGTCTGGTTGGGCGTGTAGGCCAGGGCCCTTGGAATCAGGCTTTGAAGGCATCATTCTTCCCACCCCGGGAGAGCCTGCAACTCAGGAAGCCCATGACTTTGGTAGGAAACAAGGGTACTGGCGAAACGTCTCAGCATATCTCCCTGACTTTGCTAGCCCTCCACCTAGGCATCCTCTCCTTGCAGTCCCTCTGTGTTTTTTTTTGGGGGGGGGGGTGTGGTAGGGGGGTGGGAGGGTGGGGTTTGGCCACATAGTGTAGCATCCAGGGTCTTAGTTTCCAGACCAGGGATTGAACCTGCCCCTCCTGCAGAGCAAGTGCAAAGTCTTAACCACTGAATGGCCAGGGAAGTCCCAGTTGTCCTTCTTAAGCTTGGTGTGGGAAGGACAGCAGGGCCTGGACTAGGCTGAGAGCAGAGATCCACTGAGGGCAAAATTTATGGGGACACCAAAACTTTACTCAGTGTGTGGGTGCTCAGTTGCTCAGTCGTGTCCGACTCTTTGCCACCCCTTGGACTGTAGTCTGGCAGGCTCCTCTGTCCATGGAGATTCTCCAGGCAAGAATACTGGAGTGGGTTGCTGTGCCCTCCTCCAGAGGATCTTCCCAACCCAGGGACTGAACACACATCTCTTATGTCTCCTGCACTGGCAAGCAGGTTCTTTACCAGTAATGCCACCTACTTACTAAAACATCAAGATTAAATATTTTTTATAACAACTTTATTGATATAAAATTCATGTATCATAAATTAACCTTTTTTATGTACAATTTTTATTATTTTTTTGGCCACAATGTTTGGTTTGCAGGATCTTTGTTCCCCAATCAGAGATTGAACCCACACCCCCTGCAGTGGAAGCATGGAGTCTCAAACCACTGATCTGCCAGAGCAGTCCCCAACGAACCTATTTAAAGTAAATAATTCAATGTTTTTAGTATATTCATAGAATTGTGTAACTTTCACATTTTCATTAACCCCCCAAAGAAACTCAGTACCCATACGCGATCACTCCCCAGATGCCCCCATCTCCCCCACCCACTGTACCCCTACACTCCTTTCTGTCTCTATATACGAATGGACTCATACAATGTGACTTAATGACTAGCTTCATTCACTTTTCAAGATGTGCTCAAGTTGTGGCATGTATCGCAACTTCATTCCTATTGATTGCTAAATCATATGTGGTATAGATACACCACATTTTTTAAAATCCATTCATCAGTTAATGGACATTTGGGTGTTTTTCACTTTTTAGCAAACAAGAATAATGTTGCTATGAACATTCATGTACACACTTTTGTGTGGGAAATCAAATAATAGACAGGGTTTGATAGGGTGGGGATTAGGGAAATGTGAGTGAGGTGAGTCATCAGAGGGCAAAATTGAGTCCTGTCTAGATTTGTGCTTTACCAGTGAGGTTGCCACTTGTCACTTGGCTACTGGGCAGCTGAAACCTGGCTATTCCAGACTGAGATATGTTGTAAATATAAAGCTTGTTTTCAAGAATGTGAAATATCTCAAGAATTTTTTTAAAAAATCTTGATTACATGTTGAAACCATGCTATTTTGCATATGTCAGGTTAAATTGCATATATTATCAACATTCATTTCACCTGTTTCTTTTACTTTTTGTAATGAGGCTACTAGGGGACTTTTCTGGTGGTCTAGCAGCTAAGATTCTGAGCTTCCACTGCAGGGGATACTGGTTCGATACCAGGATGGGGAACTAAGATGCCACATGCCACTCACTGTGGCCATAAGGAACCCCCCCCAAACAAAAACAAGCAAACCGGTAATGGGGCTACTAAAAACTGTTTTATTACACACGTGGCAGGTCACATTTGTGGCTCTGTTGTTATTGTTTAGTGGCTCAGTCGTGTCTGACTCCTTTGCAACCCCATAGACAGTAGCCCACCAGGCTCTTCTGTCATTGGGATTTCCCAGGCTCAAGAGTACTGGAGTGGGTTGCCATTTCCTCCTCCAGGGGATCTTCCCAAGGATCTTCCCAAGGTCTGACCCAGGGATCAAACCCAAATCTCCTGCATTGGCAGGTGGCTTCTTTATTGCTGAACCACCAGGGAAGCCCATTCGTGGCTTTAAAAGTATACAGCACTTTTCTTGGAGAGTGGTGGGCTTGTTGCCTGTTTCTTTCTCTTCCTTACTTCTCAAGGGGGTGCCTGATCACACTAAGTGGTGAGTCAGGCCAATGCTCCCAGTCACCTCTGTCCTCGACCTCTGTACAGAATCTGTCAACTTTGGGGAGCTCCCTTGCAGTTCAGGGGTCAGGACTCCATGCTTCCACCGCAGGGGGCAAGGGTTGGATCCCTGGTCAGAGCACTAATATCCCACATGACGCACGGTGTGGCAAAAAAACCCACAAAAGGATCTGTTACCTTTGCCTACTTCCTCCTTGGCCGCAGGACACTACATTCTCCTGGTGGCCTTTCTCCTCCTCCTGCTCCTCCTCAGTCTTTTGAAATGCCTCTCAAACGCTCTCCTCCCCAGGCAGAGCTTTGGTCACTACGTGTTGATGACCTTCCTCTCCAATCATCTCCTCGAGGGGGCCCTCAGGTGTCTCCGACTCTGTCTGCTCATCCTTCCTCCGTGGTTCCTTGGCCCCCACACTTGGTCCACCCCTGAGACCCGTCTGCCTCCTGAAGCTGCCTGTTTCCACCTGTTCCCCGGGGCCTCCGTCCTAATTCAAGCTGGTGGACAGCCAGCCACATGGGTCTCCTCGTTGGCCCTCTGCTTCCGCTCATGTCCTGGTTGCTGTGTGCTTGCCCTGGTGGACCTGCTGATCACCTCCCACTAAATCTGCTACATCGTGATTTCAGACAATGGTTACACAACTTGTATCATATGTCAAAACTCAAAGAACCATGTAAAGGCAGAATTTTACTCTGTGTAAATAATAACTCAATATATTTAACTAAAAATAGAAACCCAGGCTTCCCTGGTGATTCAAAGATAAAGAATCTGCCTGCAAATGCAGGGGACACGAGTTCAGTCCCTGATCGGGGAGTAAGTATTCCACATGCTGCAGGGCAACTAAGCCCATGTGCCGAAACCACTGAAGACCACGTGTCCTAGAGCCTGGGCTCTGTAACAAGAGAAGCCACTGAGATGAGAAGCTCGAGCACTGCAACTGGGGAGTAGCCCCCACTCACCACAGCTGCAGAAAGTCCATGCACAGCAATGAAGACCCAGCACAGCCATAAAAAACTAAATTAAAACAAATAAAACTTTCCAAATCTTCCCACCCTATACTTATATCCAAACCCCTCATTGACCACCAAGGCCCTGCATGACCTCACCCACTCCAGAAGCCTTCCCTGATTGCACCTCATCCTCCAGACTGGCCCCACGCCTCCCCAGTACTCCCTTATGCTTCTGGCTTTCAGCTCTGGAAACTCTTGGCTAGCTACGTGACTGCCTCACCTGCCAGTGGCAGGCAGGCAGGTGCCACGTCATTTTGTTCTTCAACACGTCAGAAATGTAGTGATCATCAATACGTCCAGACAACAGTCTGAGACTCTGCTCTCGGTGCTCCAACATATAATGTTCAAAGGTGATAGGGTGGACTTCCCTGGTAGTACAGTGGCTAAGAATCCGCCTTGCAATGCAAGAGACATGGCTTTGATCCTGGGAAGATGCCACATGCTATGCGGCAACTAAGCCCATGTGCCACAACTAATGAGCCTGAGCTCCAGTAGCCCTTGAGACCACGTGCTGCAACTACCGGAGCCTGTGCTTTGCAACAAGAGAAGCCACTGCAATGAGAGGCCTGCACACCACCCACCACAAAGAGTAGCCCCTGCTTGCCGCATCTAGTGAAAGCCTGCGCATAGCAAAGAAGACACAGCGCAACCAAAAAATAAAAAAAAATAGAGTTATGAAAAAAAGAACAAGCTAAAGCAAGGGGGTGGGATTTTAACGAGGGGCATCTGGGAAGGTCTCACTGAGGACATGATATTTAAGTAGAGACTTGAAGGAAGTGAGGGAGGCAGCCTTGTGGGTACCTGGGGGAAGAGAGTCCTGAGCAGAGGGAATGGCCAGTGCAAAGGTCCTGAGGCCGGACAATACCCTGTGTGTTTGTGGAACAGTGAGGAGGCCCATGTGGCTGGCGCAGAGGGAATGAGGGAAGGAGGAAAGGAGGTGAGGCAGGGAGGGGACAAGATAGATATAGTGTGCAGGGCTGTGGGGAGGACTTGGGCTTTTGGTATGAATGAAATGGGAACCATGGAAAGTTTTGAGCAGGGAAGGGACTAAGGCATTCACTGGTGCTGTTGGGCCATGGTAGAACAGACTGTGTGAGGTTGGAGCACAGGGAGAAGGAGGTGGCAACTGCGTAGGTCCAGGGGAGAGATTACGGTGGGGTGGCCCTGGGTGGGAACTCTGGAGAGGGGAGGATGCCTTTAGAAGAGACAGTAACTGAACTTGTTAATGGATTGCATTTGTTAAGAAGGGTTTTGGCTGAAGCAGCTGGAAGAATGGAGCTGCCATTTCCGGAGACAGGGAACATGGCTGGAGAAGCTGGTTTGTGGTTGAGTGAACTAGCTCCCAGCCCAGGCCTCACATGGACTTGGAGAGTCGCTGCCCGGACTCCAGTGGGATGTGGAGGAAGGTGTGTTCACAGCCTGAGCCTTGCCTAGGCACACATTTGGGCACATACGGACACCGCCCAAGACCCCCACAGCCTGGCACACCCAGTCATGGCCACAACCTTGCAGGGGGGTCCTTGGGGACTGGGGCTCGGGGACTGATGGGAGTTGAGAAGACCCTTCTGGTTGACACACCCACGAGGGCTACATCTGGGTCCCTAAGGCGACCCCCCCAGGGGACAGGAGGTGATATGGGGTGGAAAATCTCTCAGGGAGAGGTTCAGGAAGGACTGCTGGCTGAGTCACAGCCGTGGGTCCCCTATGAGTCAGCACTGGCAGGGGCCCCAGAACTAGGGTCTGGGGTGGGGCAGGCAGTTCCCACGCCAGAAGGAACCAGGCAGCTTGGGCACTGGGGCTTCCCTCTCTGCCCCTCCCATCCTGCAATGGGCTCCGAGGGATATTCAGAGGACTTTGGGGTAGGGGGTGGGACTAACCACTGGGCCAGGATCCAGGAGTCCTCTCTCCTGATCTGACCCAGCTCAGGAATGCTGAGGCTGCCCACCCAGCTTGTGTTGCAGCAAGAAGGAGCAGAGCTAGACCTTAAGAGGGACCACGTGTGGCGGGGCGGGGGGGCGGCGGGGGGGGGGAGGTTGTCTATGCAGAGTCCTCAGCGGCTAGGAGGAAGAGGGAATTGAGAGCCAGCGCACTCCGGCAGCCCGAGGGCTCTGGAGTCTGCTGCCCCCTGCTGCTGGCTGTGGGAAGTTTAGCGGGCCTGAGTGCTTCTTCAAAAGGATCCTGGGAGATGGGGAAAGACCTTGCACAGAATCCCAGCTCTGCAGCCTACGGCTGTGCCTCACTGGGCAAACAGCAGTCCCTTTCTGGTCCTCAGTTGCCTGTATGTAAAAATCACAATATGCGCTTCATTGGCTTGCTGGGAAGAGTCTGCGATAGCTGGGATTGAATGAAGACATCATTTCAATGCAATCTTTTTCAGTTAGAATGGGGAGGGTGCATAAGGGACATCCACAAAGCTGTCTCCAACTGCTGAGGCCCAATTACTGTTTACTCACATCCTCTTCCTTCTCCTCCAAGGAATTAGCCCCTATTTGCAGGGAAGTCAGGTACAGAGTAGGGCTGAACCCCAAAGGCCTCTGGGGGACTCCCAAGGGAATATCCACCCTCCTGGGCCTGCTGGAGCTTGGCTTTCTGGGCTGAGACCTGAGGAAAGAAGGAAGGTGTGGGAAAAGGAGACTTATCAAGGAGAAACTGAGGCAGGACATTGAGGGGGATGAAGGGGAGGGCTGTTGCCTGGTGGAGCAGGGCCCTGATCCCAAAAGGGTTAAGGCCTGGGTTTTGGGGAGGTGAGGGGCTCGAAGGTTTCCTTTACCCCGGCTTAGACTGGAGCAGGGAAGAAATACACAAAATGAGAAATTGGTCAGCTCAGTCCTGGGCCATGAAGTTCAGCTGGCACCACAGACTGCCCTGAGGTGACTTCTTTCTGCCAGTCGAGGTGGCCACGGCAGGCCAGCATTGTGTGTATTGACGGGAAGTATAAGGGGGGACCTGTGCAAATTCCTGGAGGAATCCTCCAGCGGTGTACTGTTGCTGCTGTGTGTGCCACGTACCTGGTGTGTGTGTGTGTGACCACGGGGGCTCCATGTAAGCATCTCGGGGGGATCAGGGGAGCCCCACCCCATGCACAACTTCTGAGTCCATCTCCTGTATGTGATCTCTGTACCTGGCCTGTCTGTGTATTTACACTGGATGGTCCCAGGTACACATGGCCCCAAGCATCCCTGTATCTTGTGTGTCTTTATGGACCCTTTGGGCTTCCCGGGTGGCACTAGTGGTAAAGAACTCGCCTGCCAACGCAGAGATAAAAGAGCTGCAGGTGTGATCCCATGGTTGGGAAGATCCTCTGGAGGAGAGCATGGCAACCCACTCCAGTATTCTTGCCTGGAGAATCCCAAGGACGGTGGAGACTGGCAGGCTATGGTCCATAGGGTCACGCTTCAGTCACACACGACTGAAGCGACTTAGCACGCACACGTGGACCCTGTAACCCTAGGACCTGCCGGGGGAAGGAGGGATTTTGTGTGTCTGTGTGTACCCCTGAGATTGTGTACCTGACATGTCTTATGCGTGTATTTCTGTTCTGTGTATATAACCGCGTGCTGTGTCTGTGTATCCATCCACGTGTGCTGAACTGTTGTGTGTCAGGGTGTTCCCATGGCTGTGCACTTGATGAGTGGGGAGGTGTGCTGGTTCTATGTTTACACCGGTATGTCTGTGTACCTTGTGTGAGACCCTGGGCGTGTGTGTACGTGTTTTGGGGCCATTCCTGCGAGTCTGTCTGTTTCTGTGCCAGGATTTTCTGTGTATGCCCCTGGGATGCTCTGTGTACTCTGTTTCAGTTCTGAAGACATTCTTCTTGTCGCTGGATGTGGTGCGTGTCTGTATCTTGCATGTGTCTGTGTGGCCCCAGGTGCCCCTACGTGTGTAGTGGGTTTTATGAACAAGGTTGTGTGGCGGGTGCCCCGTGTCCTACCATTCCCTCGGCTGGGTTTGTGTCTGGAAGTCCCTCGCACACCCTTCCCTGTGTTTGTGGTCCGCGTGCCTTTGTGCGCGTCTGCTCCCCGTGCGCCTTTGAGGTCTGCGTGCATCTGGGCTCCAGCGTGTGCCCGCTCGCGCCCCCGTGTCCCCGTGTCCCCTGCGCGGAGGCCGGGAGCTGCGTCCTGGAGTCCCGTGGGCATCCCCGCTTGCATCCTGGTGCGCCTGGCGGGAGGCCTCGGGGCACACACGGCCGCGGCTGGACCCACCGCCCGGCAGGAGCCGGGAGGTGGGAGGGGGCGGTGGCGGCGGGGAGCGCGGGCACGTCACCGAGACAGACAGGCGGGCGGGCGGGTGGGAGGCGGCGGCCGCGGGTTCGAGCCGGCGCCGGAGCCCCGCGGTCCCCTCCCCCTGCCCGCGGCCTGGGGAGCCCCCGCCCAGCCCCGGAGCCGCCAAAATGCAATTTCCCGTGCCGGCGCCTCGCGGCTCGGGGGGCTTTTCCGGGCGGGTTTTGGACAGAAGAGGGGGAAACAAGGCGGCGGCCCCAAAACGAGGTGAGCGCGGGCGCCGGGCGGGCCCGGGGCGCGAGCGGGGCGGGGGCCGCCCGCGGGGAGGGGGCGCGGCGGGGCGGGGCGGCAGCGGGACCCGCCGCAGCCCCCTCGCGCACCTGCTCGCGGCCGGGGGGCGGGCGCCCCGGCCTCTGCAGCCCGGCCCTCCATTGTTGCGGCGGCTGGGGAAGGGGGGCGGGGAGGCCCTGGCGGCTTCTCTGTGTCTCGCTTTCCCCGAGAGGGGCCCCCGGAGGACCAGACCCCCACTCCAGAGGGGACAGACCCAGAAGTCCCAGGCCAGCTGGGGGCCGCCGGGGGGAGGGCGGGCCGAGATGCCCCTGTGGGGAGGGGACGCAGGCTGAGGGTCGGAGGGGCATGGGTGCCGGGCCTCCTGACACCTGACCGTAGGAGGCCCTGGAGCCGGGCGGCGGCCAGCTTTGTTCTTGGGGGAGCAGGGCGGATGGGGGCCTCGGATATCCCGGACCGGGAGAGGCTCTGAGCCGGCGCGCGCGTTCGAGTAGGCGCTCCCGGCCAAGTTCACGGGCGTGCAGGCCTGTGCGGGCCCTGCGGAGACGGATCCCGGCGGGGGCTTCCCGCTCGGGCCTGGCTGCGGCGGCGGGCCAGGGGCGACAGCGGCGCCGCCTGCCGGAGCCCCGGGGCCCTCCGCAGCCAGCCCCCCGCCGCTGCCCCCGCTTGTCATTACCGCCGGATGCAGAGTATTTACCCGGGCCAAGGTTTGCTAACAGGAACACGCCCTCAAAAAGAGGCCGTAAAAAGGAAAAATTGGCCGGGAATCCCACTACTGGGGAACCCTTTTAAAGCGACAAGGCGCCTTTCACAGGGACTTCGCCCTGGAGGACATGCATTGGGGGCGGGGGGAGGGGACGGAGAAGACCCCTCATTGGCTGATGGGATCTGAGATACACCCTGCATCCCACTACATTTCAGTTCCCCCATCTCCTTTCCCACCGATTCTCCACCTCCCTGGACTGCTCACAGATACACTTACAGAGTCACAATTAGATGAAGACCCCAAATCTACACTCTATACTCCCGCATAAATCATCCCCATTGTTACTCACATCACCTGCCAGAACGCTGATGTACACACACAGTCACCCATCATAACACTGCCACGTGGGCACACATCACCCACAATGACAAGAACACCCAGGGCTGACACCTGGGAAAACATTGCCACAGAGAAACGAAGCTGCCACCAACCGTGGTAGACATATCCTTGCACATAACACTGACACACACACATAGTTTTCTGTTGCACACACAGACACTTCTATGCTCACTGTCCCATGGGCACCCACAGGCTGTCATCAGAGTAATCTGACAACCGAAGCTAGGTAAATGTCCCAACACAGGGACACATGGACACCATTATTCTCAAGAACTTGGACATGCACACATAGATCTCTGTGTGCCTGCCCAGGCAAGGACACACCCAGTCACCCAGGCAAACTGACACACACACACACAGACGGTAAAGGCCTGCACAGATGACTGAGATTTTGACATCAGGTTATAGTAATCTTAATCTACACATATACAGTTAAACTGACCCTCCTAGACAACCATTACATCACTGTCACCCACAGACAGATATGAACAGTCCAATAGTACCAACACCCATAGTCACCCACCCTGACACTTGATTATACCCTTAGACACCCCTGGGACTTCCCTGGTGCTCCCTCGGCTAAGAATCCATGCTCCCAATGCAGGGGGACCTGGGTTCAATCCCTGGTCAGGGAAATAGATCCCACACGCTAAAATGAAAGATCCCGCATGCTGCAACAAAGACTGAAAATCCCACATGTCACAACTAAGATCCAGTGCAGCAAAAAAACAAAACACTGATCTACAGACACAGTAACACATTTGCAGTGAAAATGACATACAGGAAAAGGACATAGAGACATGTAGAAATCCATAGTCACCTGAATGCCCACAAATCCAGCCCTTGTTTATTGAGCATCTGTTAGGTACCAGGGACTGTTCTCTACTGGGGTTATAAGAGATGAAGATCCCTATCCTCCTGGAGCTGAATTTTTAGTGAGGAGGGGTCAGGGGGGCACCATCATCAGATGACAGACCACAGTCACCCACAGTGACATTGACAGACGCCAGACACCCATGTACACCGGCTCACACATGGACCTGCAATTACCCACAATTAGCCTGACACATACCCACAGTCACACTGACATCCACACACAAACAGAAGCCCATGGGAGTGCCAACACAGACAACTGGCGTAGAGACAGCCAGCCACCCATTATGGCACATGCCTACCTTAACTAACGGACACCCACAGACCCCCTAAAATAGCCCACCAAAGTAGCTTTTGGACCCTCAAGCCCATCACAGCCTCCAAGTAACAGGCCCATAGGCAGTTGCTGCCTACATTTTTGCAGATGGGGCCCATCCTGACCCAGACCTAGGGTCACTCTGCGCTACAAGCCTTGGTAGAAGTGTCTGAATTTCTCATCAGCCTCTCCCAGGCCCCTCCACGGCCCCCAACCCCAACTCCAGGGAGGCTTCTCGCCTCCCCCAGCCCTGGCCCCACATCTGGTGGGCTTGAGAAGGAAACTCAGGTTCCTGGCTGAACTGGCTGCCCTCAGGGTCCTGAGCAGGACAGACAAGCCCCTTGTCTGAGGACGTGGAGTCAAAAGCCTGAGCAGCCAGCAAGTGGAGAGGAAGCCTGGGGAGGGCGGGGTGGCAACCTGAGAGGCCATGTAGGTATCATGGAAATGAGGGGCCTGCTGCCTGCCAGTCTAGACAGCCTGGGCCATCAACGAGACCCCACATGGGGACTCCTGTGTACACTGCCACTGCACATTCCATAATGGGCTCTTTGTCTGCCAGGCCCTGAGTACCTCCTCCTCCGCGTGTTCCCCGCCCCCAGGTCCTGTGCACACACACACAAGGGCACAGACACAGGGACATATGCACATTGGGACACAGGAGGGGCACACAAGCCAATAGATACCCCGGAAGCCCTGCATCTCGAACCTCGTGCTCCTCCCCGCTCCCACCTCCACACCAGCACCTTGTTCTTCAACTTGACAGCAGAGCTGCCTCCACCCATTGCCTGCCCATCTGGCTCCACTGGAACCTCTCACCTCTGACCCCTGACCCCCAGACCCCATGCCAGCTGCTCTGCCTTCCTGAGCTTAGGATGAGGGTGGGGGTGGGGATAGGCTCTGGGTCAGCCTGGCTGCGGAAAGGCTGCCCCCCACCCAGTCATTCCCAGCCCAGACAGGCCCTCCCAGCTGTAGTGTGGGGTCCCAGGGATAAGGAGGAGAAAGAGGCAGGGCCCCAGATTGGGGGTGGGAGGAGACGGCTCCCTGCCTCCCACCCTGCTGGGCTTCAAAGTCGGACTGGAGGCCCCTTCATCCCCGGAGAAGGCCTCAGGACACTTGGCGGGAGAAACACTCAGCCACCTGCTGAAGGGCCCCAGGTGCAGACAGAGAGAAGGGAGACAGATCCAAGGCCGCCTTTCATCAAAGGGCAGCTCCAGACATGGAGGGAACAGGCGGACGGATATAGGGGAGATCAGGTGGCAAGGGCCAGACACGGATGACCCCAGACAGCCAGGGAGGGGCGCACACAGCAAGGCTGGGGACCCAGACTGATACCAGCCTTTGAGGGGCACAGTCAGACCCAGACAGGAGGACCCAAACACACAGCAGGGTGGGAAGCCTATACCCACCACGACAGACAAAGGGAGCGAGTCAGACCCCAGGTTATGTCCGGACAGCCCTTCCCCCATAGGGGGGTGCTGGGGGCTGCGGGCCTGGGGCACCTCTCTTTGATCCCAAGGCCCATCCTTTGGCCCCAGCCCTGCCTTCCTGAGTTGGGGAGACCCCTTACTAGGACCTACCTGAGGTAGGTCAAAGTCAAAGCCCTCGGGGAAAGGAGCAGTGGTCCCCGGAAGACCCCTCTCCCACCCCCAGCGCACTGTGGCCACGGTGCCTCTCCATGACCTGGCATTCTAACCTCTTGGTTGTTAAGAACCGCTGAGAGAGTTCTGGTCCAAACTCTCAGAACCTCACCTTCCTCATTGATAAAACCTCACCTTCCTCAGTGTATCCTAATAACAGGGTGATTATGTAAAGCATCATTATTAGAATTACTGTCATTGTTGTTAATACCCCTGCCCTCCTAACCTACCCTCCTCTCCCAGCATTCTGCTTGTTAGGACCGCTGTCCTCCCTGCAGGTGATCGCCTCTCCCAACACGCGCCCTAAGAAAGGCCTGGATACACTGTGCCTGAATGGGGGAGGGCTCTGCAGGGCGGGTGGATGGTCCTTGGGAGAGGAGTCTCCGCGCGGAGCTCCAGACAGGGGTGGGAACCGGACTGGTCCCGGGTGGGCGAGAGGGCGGGCTCTGGGGAACGCAATCCGGGGAGGGAGGGGCGGGTCTTACGGGAGTCGGGCTCCGAGGGGGTCCCCGGCGGACCTTCGCGGAGTTGAGATCCCTGGGAACGACCTTGGGGACGCGTAGGGACGAGGTCTCTGGGGGTCTGGGCAGGAGGATTTGAGAGGCCCTAGCGGGGGCTCCCGGAGACAGCTGTAGATGGGAGGCCAGCGGAGGTGAGCTCAGAGAGCGAGGCCCCGGGGCGGGCCTTAGAGGAGCTGGGTGGGCTCTTGGAGGACCGGCTTAGAAGGCGTGTTTTATGGAGATTGAGTTTGGGGGCGGGCTACATGGGAGTCTATCTGGGCGGGCTCTAGAGGGAGGGTCCTAGGGATGTGCAATTTGTGGGTGGGCTTCGAGGGGGCGGGCCTTGAGGGGTCGGACTGGAGTCGGTGGCTTGCGAGGGGCAGGTCTCTGGAGGCTGGCTCTAGGTGGGGATTTCGAGGGTGGGGCTCCGAGCGCCGTGCTTCCTCTGGCCGCCTCCGCGGAAGGTCATTTTTGGGTTCACTCAAGCTCAGCACACCTGGGGGATCTGATTTGCCTTAAGTGTTACGGCAAGCGGTTTATCCTTTGGGGCTCGATATTGCCCTCAGTGAAATGGAAGGGGACTGGAAATTTGAAGTCTAGGCCATTCTCTTGGGGGGAGGGGGTCCCAGACCTCCCAGACCCAAGGAGGTGGGGAGCAGCCTTCTCTGAGACTGTGCGTGGGGGCACCCGAGGGGGAGGGCGGCTAACTCTACAGCCGCCCCTGGAGGGAGGGACTGGGGACCGGGTTTGAGGGTGAAGAAATGGG
This sequence comes from Bos indicus, assembly GCF_029378745.1. Classification (NCBI taxonomy): domain Eukaryota; kingdom Metazoa; phylum Chordata; class Mammalia; order Artiodactyla; family Bovidae; genus Bos; species Bos indicus. The sequence continues at coordinate 11,554,391 of NC_091766.1, read as the reverse complement.
GAAGAGCATTAACGGGGTAAGCCTCGTGTAGTTATGCGCTTGGGCCCCCGTCTGATCCGACAAGGGCCCGAGTTTGGAAGCCCGGGACCCTCTGCGATCCTCTAGCTTCGCCCTTGTCCAACCGGCAGGTGGACCCACAAGGCGGGCTAGGCAGCGGCCCCACCTCGGGGCTCGAATTTGCAAAGTGCAGACTCAGACAACCCTCCCCCCAACCACCTTGGGTTGTTGTGATTCATAAACCATTGTGTCCGGAACACGGTGAAGCTCACTTAGGTATTACATTGTATTAAAATGACTTGTTTATCTCTCCGTTGCATCCATGCCCCCGGGGCCAGAACCACATGGCCTCCAGACCTCTTGGGGCCTCTCGGAATCCCTCCTCTGCCTCTGCCTCTAGCTAAGGGTGCCCTCTGTTCTGGCCTGTCTCCCAAACTGATAATTGGAAGAAATATGCACCGTTGAGGGCCCTTTTGAGAATGCTTTGACTAAATGGGTTAGAAGCCCAGCGCCCGCTGCTGCTATATTTGCATAGCAAAGGTGACAGAAGTATCTGCTGATATTATTACTTAGATTTATCTCCTTTTTCCCTGTCCTGGAGCAGAGTTGGCTCCTTCCTGCTATCTGTTCCCTGACTTAATAGATTCTCTAAGTCTCTCATTCCCTTCCCCTCCCTCACCCTACCCGGTTCCTTGACCCACCCCGCCCCCCAGCCTCCACTCCCTGCCCCCCAAGGAGTTGCCAAGGGTTTGGGGGAACATTCAACCTGTCGGTGAGTTTGGGCAGCTCAGGCAAACCATCGACCGTTGAGTGGACCCCGAGGCCTGGAACTGCCGTCCACCCACCCACCCATCACGACCCCCAACTTTCAGATCTGGGGCAGGGGCAGGGGATCCCGAACACATCCCCTCCCTTAGGCCACAGCGAAGGTCACAATCAACATTCATTGTTGTCGGTGGGTTGTGACAGAGACCAGACCCACCGAGGGATGAATGTCACTGTGGCTGGGCCAGACACAATCCTGGACTCCCCCCCTCCCGCCCCCCAAAACTGCTCAGCCAGAACCTGACCCTGACCCTGGCCTTTCACCCCTCGAGGAGGGCTGGTGTCTGGGGTACTTAAAGACACAGGCTAGATTTGGGGGCATCAATCCTGGAGGGCTGTGGACAGGAATTACAAGTTTAGGACTGGGCAGCTGAAAAACCTTTCTGAAAGGGATTAGGGGGCCCTGCTTCCAGAAGGCTCAGTGAAGCTTTCTTGAATGAATGAATGAATGAGGTGTGTAGGCGGCACGTCACCTCTTCTCTGAGTTCCAGTCTTGGGCCCTGCTTTCTCACCCTTCTTACCTGGTACCTGCAGACCCCTCCTTTACCTTCAGTTGCCCACCTAGCACCTGATGCCCGTTGATCACCTGCCAGTCTGTGTCCCACCTGGGTGACTCGGGGGCACACCGCATCCTCCTGAGATGGAGCGCAGGTCTCATTTGAGAGGGCAATCAAGGTCCTGGCCAATCTAGGGGTCTCCCCTCTGCCCCGTTAGCCCCACCTGTGCCTGTGCTCTCTTCCCCATAATCCTCAGTCTCAAACCCTTTTCCACCCCAGGACCTGGAGAGACTGACTCCACAACACCTAAGGCTCCTGTAACTGGTGGGGGAGGCAGGCTTTGTTGCCTTCGTGAATAACCCCAGGGCAGGTGACTTCAAACCCGTTTGTTCATCAGCTAAAAGGAGGTTCCACTGACAAGGGGTGTGAAAGCTCCCTGAGGGTGACCAGAGGTAGGGGCCTTGGTCCTTGTCCCCCCCCACCATAAGACAGGCCCTTCCTCCTTCCAAAGTCAGCTGGAAGGTCAGTGGCTCCCCCTCCCCCCTCCCCCAGTCCTGGAGAAGGAAGAAAGAAGTTACTAAGTTACTGACTACAGCACTGCTAGTCTTTGGGGTGGGGCTTCCAATGCCCCCACCTGCATCACTCTGGTTCTCCTGGAGGAGTAGACAAGGGCAGCCCTCTCAGTGCCCTCTGGGTGGGGTGTGTGGCTGCTTATTGCTGGTACCCCCTGCAGCCTGTGTCTTGTCACGCCCCCTCACCCTTAGCCTACCCAGAGGCCATGCAGCCCCGTGGCAGGTGCATTTCTGGGGGGAGCTGCAGCAAGCCCCCTGTGGCAATAGGGAACCTCCTACAGCCTGCTCCTCCCTCTTCACACCCCCTTGGAGTATAAGGAGGGAACTGACAGCCCAGACTCCTCGGCTCCAGAGAGGGGAAGGGAAGGGAGATTAGGCAGAAGTAGAGAGACCAGCTTGGGGGCGGCTGCGTTTCTCCTGTCTTCTGCCCCTCCACCTGGCACACGGGGCCCAGCCATGGGGACCTTCAACCTGTGGACAGACTACTTGGGTTTGGCACGCCTGGTTGGGGCTCAGCGTGAAGAAGAGGAGCCGGAGACCAGGCTGGATCGCCAGCCAGAAGCAGTGCCCGAACCGGGGGGTCAGCGACCCAGCCCTGAATCCTCACCAGCTCCCGAGCGCCTGTGTTCTTTCTGCAAACACAACGGCGAGTCCCGGGCCATCTACCAGTCCCACGTGCTCAAGGATGAAGCGGGCCGGGTGCTGTGCCCCATCCTCCGCGACTACGTGTGCCCCCAGTGCGGGGCCACCCGCGAGCGCGCCCACACCCGCCGCTTCTGCCCGCTCACCGGCCAGGGCTACACCTCCGTCTACAGCTACACCACCCGGAACTCGGCCGGCAAGAAGCTGGTCCGCTCGGACAAGGCGAGGACGCAGGACCCTGGACACGGACCGCGCCGAGGAGGAGGTGCCTGTGCAGGTGGCTGGGGGGACTCGCTGCAGAGGGGGGTCTGCCCTGGGCTGACTTAGAGCCTCTGAGAAGTGGGTTAACCCCTGGGCTGACCCACTTCAGAGGGTTGGGTGGGGGAGAGAATCCATACACAATAGAAGGCTTAGAACCATGTTCTAGAACTGTTGCCCTAGTGGGTAAGCTGGGGCTGGGGTTCCCTGTGTGACCTTGGGCAAGACACTCTCCTTCTCTGGGCCCATAGAGGGAATATTGTTTTCAGGCGCAGGGTGAGCTAGCAGGGAGGCCGTGGGGACTAGTGATGGGGTCTGGCAACAGGTACAGCAGGGGCTGCAATCTTGTGCGGAATGCAGGTGCCACGTGACCAGAGGGAAACAGCCTCACTTGTCCACTCATTCGCCAGGTGGTTTGTGAGGCTTGTCCTGTGCCAAGCACTGGGCTGGGCTTGGCCTTCAGTGGTAGATGGGACAGTGACAGTTATAACAGAAACGGGGGAGTCTAAAGGGAGCACTCAAGCTAGACAAAGAGGTCCAGGAGGGCTTCCTGGAGGAAGTGACTCCTGGAAACCTCATTCAGTTTGGTGAAATGCTGAAGGGGGTCTGGGCACTGGGGCTCACTAGGGAACTTGGTTAAATTCCGTGCGTCTGGGATGGGAGTATGCGTGCATGAAGGATGGAGGGGAAGGTGTCAGAAATTTCGGGGAAGGGCTGCTTGCTGATCGCCTTGAAGAGTTTGGACTTGAGTACTAGGGAGCTGAGAAGGGGACACGAGTAGGTCTGTGTATTAAGGGTGTGTTAGACTGTGCGTGTGTTAGACCGTGGCTAATGGGTTGGGCTGTGGGGGTGGATTTGAGGGGGTTGGAAGAAGTTGGTCCTCCAGGCAGGTGTTGGAGTTGGCATCAGTTTGGAGGGAAAGAACCATGAGTTTGCTGTGTGTGGGTCACCCCCCGGGAGGGTGGCTGGAGGCTCCCTAAGGTCTGCACAGCCACAGAGGGTTCCCTCCATCTTGCTCATCAAATTCGGAGTCCAGTTTTGCAGGCCTGAGTGAGGCCAGAGCATCTGTACTTCTAACTAGATCCCCTTGACCTCCGTAGCCGGCAGGCTTCGAGTAGCTAGGCTTACGTATCAGCAGTTACTATTACAGACTCGAAACACCTCCGCTTCTGCAGGTTTATAAGAGAAATCCGTTTTAGCAACTTTGGGGAAGTCAGCCAACAGAGGGACCGGTTTGACGGGGCGGTACCCCATTACTGCCTCTCTCAGACTGGGGGCCCCTCGGGAAGTCACCAGAAGGGAGGACCCCTTCCCATCCCGGCGGCTGTGCGGAGAACACGTTAGAAGGGTTGTGAGACTGCCTGCGGGAGAGGATAGTATTCCTGTGAGGTCTGACAAGGTCCAACTGGGAGAGGGAGGAAGCGGAAGCGACACAGAGACGATGGTCTCAGAATCTTCTTTTTTCCCCGAGGGAACAGGAAAACTTGACTCAGGGGTGGGGTGGGGTCGGGGAGCCCTCACTACGATATTGGCACGGAAAGGCTGCCTGAGGCTGTCCTCCCAGGGAACTTTCTGAGTGTAACAAATCCGGGGTTCCCGGAGCCCTGCGGCCGCGAGGGGGCAGTACGGCAGGACAGAGTTGGGAGTTTCCGTTGCTTTGTGTCTGGCTCTGGGTCCCACCTGGGACTGCCCGGGGCTGCGAATAGCACAGGGGTGCTAGTCCGGAAGGAGCCTGCAGGTGGAGCCAGAGCCCCGGCAGCTCTGCAGGTTGAGTCGGAACTTCCGGATCATCGAATCATCCTTATTACTAAATGCTTTTCCCCTCCCCCCAACTCTGCTTTTAAAATCTAGGTTCCAAAGGTGCCAGGAAGTCTTCTGGAACTCCTCCCTCTTCCTGCTGCCCCTCAACTTCTGCCTAAGGAGACTGGCGTGGGCAGGATGACGCCTTCACCTGGGGATGGGGACCCAGGCTCAGTGGAGGCTGGGTTTCAGGGAAGACCCACCCTCCGAGGATCCGCCCCCTAGACGGTGCCTCCAGCCTGGGGGCTTGGCAAAGGAGCCCGGTCTGGGACCACCGCCCAAAGCGCGCCCGCCCCTGTCACTGAAGGGGGTGGTCCTCAGGCACCCCTGCCCTTCTTCCCCAACGCTGAGCAACCAGTCAGCGCTCAATAAATGTTTATGAATGGATCAGCGTCATACGAAGCCCGGTCTTGGGACAAGGTATCGTGAACTGCGCCGCTGGGGCTGTCGCGTCCCTCAGCCTCCATATGTTACTCTGATCTCCGGTTTCCTCAACTGCTATTTGGATTTCTTTTCGCCCTGGGGCGCTGGGGTGAGGTGCTTTGGGCCGAGAAATGGCAGCTGGGGGGTCGCCCCAGCCCGGCACTTCTGAGCAGACATTTGCAGTGGAGTTAGTGCCATGAATCTTGTTTCTGTGACTTTTGTGTTTGCAGACTTTTCTGGCCACCTCTTGCATATTGACACGTCAGATGGGTAGATCCAGCACACTGGAGGCGGGGGCCTGATTTGAGGGGGCAATGGAGAAACAATTAGAGGTTCCCCCATCGTTGTCCTCACCTCAGAAGCCCTCAGTGAATGTTTAGGTTACCATCGATGCCCCAGAAACTGGGGGCCAGAGTCACATGCCAGGCCCTTCAGAACAAGGGAAGGACTTCTGGGTTGGGGCAGGGTGAGGGTTGGGGGCCATAAGGAATGGGAATATGTCCTGGTCAGTTGTGCCAGACAACAGCTTGGGCAAGGGGCACTGTGGAGGCTGTACTTCTTCAGGAGTGGGAGGGGACAGAGGTCCATCCCCACCCTGGTAGTGTGATCTGGTTCTCCTGGGGGGCTTGGCTTGGGGGGATCCCCACCCCATGTCTCCACCCCCAGATCTTGTTCCACCAGCCTTGAGGGGGCAGCAGGTAAGAAGTGCCAGTCCACATTCCTTCTCCAGTCCGAGGGCTGGCCTGAGCCTGGTCTCCACCCCCAGCCTACAAGGTCTCCTGGGGTTGAGTCAGGGCAGAATTTGGGCTTCCCAGAATTTGCCCTTGGCTTTGCCATTTGATCTGGGACCTGAGGCCACCTGAGGAGGGCTGCGGTGAGCCAGGGATCAGAAACGGCCCTTGAAGACAGCCTACTGCCCAGGCTTGGAGAGAAAAGGGAAGGAGGAGAAAGAAGACATGAGGGAGGCCTCCTCAGCAGTGCCAAGGGTTTCACATGGAGTCAGGGGACACAGTACCCCAGCCACTCTCAGCTACGTACAAATGCTAATTATATAAGCCAGAGCCACTGGGGCTTGAGACCCAGGGAACAGGGTGACTGGGCACATTCTGGTGGGTTCAAGGAAGGGGCTGTACATTCTGCAGGGTAAAAAGGCTGGGGGACTCTGAGCCACCTGAATGGGATGTCCCAGGTATAAGAAGGTGGTGGCAGGAGGGCCCTCCCTGCCTTGGCCCTAGGAGTTAGGGTGCAGGGGCGACAGGCAGAGCAACAAATTAGTCTTGGGTCTGGTCCACCTAGTGGTGACCTATTTAACAGAAGCAATGTCTTCTGCAAAACGGGTTTGACAGCAGCACTTGGGACTGCTAGTGACCATGTGACCTCACTGGGGCTGTGGTGAGGCTTGGTGGGGCAGGGTGTGCGCACGCTTGCCCTCGGCACCCTCCAGGCATTAGCTGTGTCTGCATCAGTTATAATTCCCACCCAGGGTTGCCTCCTAGACCAGGGCTTCTCGGCAGCTTGTCCCACAGAGGAGAGGCAAGGCCAACTCAGCACTGAACTCCAGCTTGGACAGTCAAGATGTCTCAGTGGGCTGATTGGTCCACAGATACTTGTGTGCTGGAATTTGTACACATGCACATCTCTGCACATACCCACCTGCTCCAGGAGAGTCTGACACTTGCTAAAGCATGGGGACCCCTAGACTCCATCTGGGAGTGGGGGCCCCCGGCAGTACACCAACTTGTCTTCACAAAGAGCATGAGAAACAGAAGGAGAACGAGGTGGTATTAGGGAGGTTTGTGGGCAGGCCATCAAGGAACTGAAAACACCTCCAACCGCAAACAGGTCGGTCACACGGTCTGAGGTCTGGCTAAGGCATCATTTATTAATGGGCTTCCCAGAAGAAATGGAAATCCAGTGAAAAACAAGGGTATGACCAACAAAGCAAGCCCTTTTCTCCTCCAGGAAAGAAACAAATTCTGAACCTTCAGTAACCTCAGCTAAGGAGCTGAAATTTGCAAACTCAGATAACCATCTGGGTGGCCCCGCGCCCCTGGCTCAGAAGCAGCTGGCTTCCTGGGGCCCCAGAAGGCCTGCCACAGGGAGGAGCAGGTTCCCGCCCCACGCAGCTCCCAGGGGAGGCCAATGACAGAGGCAGGGCCTCTCGTGTTTCCCGTGGGAAGCTGACTTCCCCGTCAGTTGAGGGACGGTTTCTGGGGCCCCCAGGACCGGCACGTGAGAAGGTCAAGATAGCAGGGTGGGGGGAGCGAGCACACAGGGTCTGCAGAGGGATTGTTCCCCACTGTTGGGCAGGACATTTCTGGGAGCCAGTGAGCTTGCAGGAACACACACCACAACCCCAGGCAGTTTGGAACCAGCTACAGATCCCTCCAGGACTGCTCCCCTCGGGGGAGGGTTCCGGCCCCCTTTGCGGTGTAGGGTGTGGGGGCCTTCCCGGCCGGCTTTGCTTTCCGGTAGTAGTTGAGGCGCTTGAAGGTCTCCAGGTCCCGGTGGGTGCTCATAATCAGCCGGCTGGGTGGAAACAGGCCTGGGCTGTGCCCCACCTCACACTCGGGCACACTGGGCTGCTCACATCGGCTCACTCGCTCATGGGTACTCGGGTCACACCCGCATAAGCACAGGCGTGTGCACAGTCCGCATCAGCCTGCTGCAGGCAGGCTGTGACCCTTCTAGCCCCTCCTTAGAGCCTGACAACTCTGAAGGAGAAGCTTCCCAGAGGCCCCTCACGGGGGGGCTGGGCCCAGCCTGGCTCCCCCAGATCACTGGTACACTGGGGCCTCCATCACCCACCCCCGGCTCCATTCCCTCTGCCTGTCCCAGGGACTGTGGGTCCACGGTGCCAGCCCAGCCCTTACTTCAGGTTGGAGAGCTCCATGACCAGGCCCCTCACGGTGTCCGTCGCGTCCTCTATGCTGGCGGCCTCGTAAGTCTTGATCCCCACTCGTGTCCTGGCGGGAAGGGAGGCAGGAGGAGAGCTCACTGGAGAGCCCCACCAGCCTCCACTGGGGGCGCTCTGCTGAGCCTTGAGCCATCTCTCCAGAGATGAACACCTTTGACAGCCATGACGCCCCCTCCCACCAGGCAGGGTCCTGATGGCCAGCCCCATGGCTCTACCGCTGAAAATACACCCAGAATCTAGCCCCTTCCCCCACCAGGTGGCTCCTGTGGGGCAGTTGCCACACCCTCCTCGGCCCCCACCTCCTGCCCTTATATCCTGTCCCCTCAAGTGGCTTGGTGGGGGGGGCTGTGGAAATGGAAACCCAGCCCAAATCTCTCCCCGCAGCCCTACACCATCCGCCGTGCCTCCAGACCCACCCACTCCCTCTTGTCCCTCTTCCCCCTGTTGCAGCCACACTGAATTCCTGGCCATTCCCGTAGCACTTCTTAGGGCTCTGAAATGTTCTTTCCAGAATGTCTCCTCCGTGGGGGTGGGGGAGGGAGAAGCTGGGAGGGGGACCCTCCCTCTCCCTCCCCATCCACCACAGGTTAAAATCTTAACCCCTTCCCTGCTATCTTTTTCTCCCCACCACTCTGCCATCTGACCAGCTAATAATTTGTCTGTTGCTCACCACCGCCCCCCAAGCTCCCACCCAACTAGGGAGAAGCTGTGTTTCTCCCCAGTGCCCAGAGCAGGTCCTGGAAGACCTGGCATTGGAGGGCATCAGTGCCTATAGAAGGGGTAGACAGGCGGGGCACCACCGTATCTAATAGGTATAGCCTGTGGGGAGGGAGCAGAGGGTCATACAGCTTAGCAGATTCCTGGGCTGTCACTAGAGGAACTGTGGTTCTGCTCCCCCTGCTTTAGTCACCCTGAGATGACTGGTCAGCCTGGGCCTCAGTTTCTTGCCTTTTCTCTCTTGGCCAAGGGCCATAGAAGCAGACCCCAGGACCCACCTGGGGGCTTCCAGCCATCCACGTGGGGTTGCATTGAGGCCGTCAAGAGATTCACACGCGAATCTCCCTCCTTTTTGCTTAAGCAATAGTAGGGGCCTTCTCTGGTGGTTCAGAGGCTAAGAGTCCGCCTGCCAGTGCAGGGGACATGGGTTTGATCCCTGGTCTGGGAAGATTCGACATGCTGCGGAGCCACTAAGCCCATGCTTTAGAGCCTATGCTCTGCAGTCAGAGAAGCCGCCACAGTGAGAAGCCTGTGCACTGCAACAAAGAGGAGCCCGTGCTCTCTGCAGCTGGAGAAAATCTGTGAGCAGCAACAAGGACCCAGCACAACAAAAATAAATGTTAAAAAAAACAACAGTGGGGCCACGTTGATTAAACTGCCTCTGGTCCCCAGGCAGGGAGCGGGTGTGTGTGTCTGTCAGGGGAAGCAACATGTGGTACCACAGGTACTATACACAGATGTGTGCAAGGGCAGGGGGTGGGAGGCCCCCCTCTTCCCTGAGGAGGAGGAGCAGGAGGAAGAGAAAGGAGACAAATTCCGCCAAGGGTTGCATGCCTCATCTCTCCTCCACACCTGCCAGAGAGAAACAGAAACTTGGCCATAAATAATCAATCGGCCACCGCTCTGCAGTTTAAGTACAAGGTAACAGGAGAGGACTGTCGCCCTGTGCTGGTGGTCAGCAAGGCTGGGAGAAAGGACATGAACAGAGGTGATGGACTGGGAGAGGGAAGCTCTGGGGTGGGGGGAGAGGACCCTCCCAACACACACCTCCATGGGCTGGAGGAGCACACCGGGTGCCTATAGGAGGGAGAGAAGGTGGCTGCCTTGGGGAACAGAACCAAGCAGGAAAGAAGACGGGACAGACTGGGGACTCTGGAAGGCCCGAGGGTGCCAGAGCAGGGGTGGCCCCGAGGTCACGCAGGCCAGTGGCTCCGAGCTCTGACTGGGTCCCTACTCCCTCCATGGAGATTCAAGGAAAGCTCTGGGCTGTCTCTCCAATAAAACGCACAACATGCATTCAAACCACCACAGAGCTGGGGGCACCATCCCAAGGGACCTAGGGAGAGATGCCAGCTTGGGTGCAGGGTGCTGACTGGGAGTTCTCCACTCCCAGGGAGCAGGGGGCATGGGAAGTTTGCAAGTGGGAGTGGGAACCTTCCTGGTGGTCCAGTGATTAAGACTGCATTGCAACGCAGGGGACCTGGTTTCAAACCCTGGTGGGGACTAGGATCCCATGCCAAGTGGCATGGCCGAAAAGCGAAAATGAAAAAATCTGGGGACTTCCCTAGTGGCCCAATGGTTAAGACTCTGTGCTCCCAGTGCAGGGGGCCTGGATTTGATCCCTGCTCAGGGAACTAGATCCAGCATGTTGCAACTACAACCCCGCGCAGCCACATAAGTAAGAAATTCAGGGCTTAGCAACCTTATTAGACAGAGAAAAGTGAGGCCCCTCGAGGGAGAGCCAGGGTCACCTCCATCACCCTCATTCACAAAGTGGGAGCTCAAAAGGCAGGGGTGGGGGAGAGGTGGGGGCTGGAGCCCCAGCAAAGCAGCCACGCTCCCCCTTCGAGAGACAAGAGGAGGACTCCGGCCAAGGCAAGGTCCCACGGTGCCTCCCACTCTGCCTACCTCGGCTGGGCCTCAGCACGGGGGCCTCTGTCTGCACACGGGCCGGTGCCAGGCTGGCAGGGGTCCAGCTCGCCTCCTGCAGGAAACAACTGGAAAAGGAGAGTGCGCACACATGTGAGTGACCCGGCTGGGAGAAGGAGAGGAGCCACGCAGGTCTGGCTTCTCCTCCACCACACTCGGAAGGCTGAGGCGTGCTTTCCTCCTGCAGAGGAGGAAAAGTGGTGTGGGGGACAGATGCCGTGACAGCCAGACCTGCAGGCCACCAGTCCGGCTGCTCTCACCCTCCCTCCTCGATACTAGGCCTGACCCTTGCGTCCTCTCCTGGGCCCCAGTCTTCGGACAAGCTGATCTGAGCCACCGGCGGGTGGTTCCATCCCATATTCTCTGTCCCTGACCCCTGAGGCCTGGTGTGGTCTCAGGCCTGTCCTGCGGTATCTAGGAGGGGTCAGAGAGGACCCCGGGGGTGCTGACTGTGGTGAGGCGGGCGGCTGGCATGGAGGGGCAGAGTCGGCCAGATAAGCCCCGAGTTTCATGTCAAGGAAAAGATTTTGCAAATATATTTTGAAGGGAACATTCATAATTAACGGGGGCGAGAGAGCCAGATAACCCTGAGAAGCTTAAATTTCTAAAGGTCAACGGTGGTTTAATTTTCATGGAAAATGTCAGGCTCAGTGGCTCAGTGGCGCAGGTGACGGCTCTTTGCCTCTTTGGAGCCGCTGGCCCAGGGCTGTCTGTTCTTCTGAGGAGACACAAGTCCTAGGTGGGGGATGCCGTGAAGGGTTTGAGCACAACCTGCCAAGGGTCCTGGGATACAAAGGAATGGACATGAAGAACTGTCTGCAGTCCAGCAGCTTTCACTCAGGGATGACTCCAGCCCCAAGACACATCATAGTGTCTGCAAACATTTTGGGTTGTCACGCCTTTGCAAGAAGGTGCTCCTCGTGTTCAGAGGGTGGGGGCTGGAGGCCAGGGATGCTGTTCAACCCCCTTCCATGTACAGGATGGCGGCCAGGCCCCCAACGCCAGCAGTGCCAAGGTTGGCACGACTGTTCTAGGCAGTGGTTTCTCCCATGCACACAGCCGACTCTCACGGAGGCAACTCTGTGACTTAAAGTACAATTCAGGGACTTCCCTCGTGGTCCAGAGGTTAAGACTCTTCGCTCCCAATGCAGGGGGTCCCGGGTCCGATCCCTGATCAGGGAACTAGATTCTGCATGGCGCAACTAAGACCCAGCACAGCCAAATTAAAAAAAAAAACTCGATGCCATGGATTCACTTAAGTTTGGTCATAAGAAATGTTCTCCTTCCCAACAGGGACCACGGCTCCTACAAGGGCTGTGTAGGAGTTTGTCATGACAAAGGTAGTGCTTGTCCTGAAGGGACAGTAGTGCACCGTCCCCCTTCGGAGGCCACCCACGGGGGCCATGAGAGGGACGTGGGAGTCAGGGTTTTAAATGAGGCCCTCCTTACAAGTAGAGGGGGCTCCACTGGCCCTGGGGTGAGCATCATGTCCCCAGGGAGCCACGATAAGAGGGCAGCTGGGTGTGCAGCCAGCCTGTCACTGCTGCGAGTCCCCAGGGCCCCCCCTCAGCAGTGGAGCTCACAGCTGAGCACGCTGAGGTCGCAGGCCGAGACGCCACCCACCGGCACTCTGTTCCCACAGGGCCTTCCTGCCAGGGAGGGTTCCTGCCTTCTGGAACCTCCCCACGGGAACCTGTGCTCGGGTTGCCCCAACTTGTTCAGGAAGGCCCGACGTCAAAACAGAGCGTGCCTGGGCATCTGCGGCCCTGCCAGGGCAGTGCCTCCTGCAGCGGGCCCGTCCACCCTGGGCGCTGCTGGGTTCCTGGTGCTCCCGGCTCGGTGGTGATTTGAGCGTGCTCGCTGGCGGCACATTCAGCAGGGCTCTCCTTGGCCTGCTAGACGCGCCCAAGGTTCCAGCTGCTTCCCCAGCCCTCTCCCTCAGCCACGGCCCAAGAGGGCAGAGACTGGGAATGACCAAGCTCTTCTTTCCAAGAGAGGGGTGTGCATTTTTCAAGGGCTGGGGCTTTAATTACAACGTTTCAGCTCTGTCCAGAACCTGAGTGCCTACTTCTCCCGGGCGTCTGTGTTTAAAGGCTACGATCTAGCCACACTGTGACTCGCCTTCTGTAATCTTGATTGTCTGGTGATCACAGCAACGTGCGATGCACAGTACAAAGAATTGGAGCCAGGGCAGGGAGGCCCGTGTCACAAACGACCCCTGGCCATCCCTTGGGAAGGCAGCACCTGAGACCCACATTTCCTCGACCCAGACATGGTTTCCCTCCACGGCTGGAACAGCTGGCTTCCTCCAGCTGGGCACCAGATGACGTCCTTTGCTTGTTTGGGGGCTGCATCTTAGGAAGAGACTTTTTAAGGGCAGAAATGACAGGGTACAAAATGCTCACTCTGGGAGAGGCAGATGGAATGGCGCTACTGAAAACCTCATGGGGGCAGAGACCATCCAGATCTGTTCACTCCTGCCACAGAGCAGGCTCTCAAACCTCAAAAACATTTTCAAACAGGGGACTTGCCTGGCGGTCTGGCGGATAAGACTCCACGCTTCCAATGCAGGGGGCCCAGGTTCGATCCCTGGTCGGGGAACTAAGATCCCACATGCTGCAACTAAGCCTGAGCACCCCAACTAGAGAGCCCGCATGCCACAACAAAGACCCAGAGCAACCAAAATAAAGAATAAATTAATAAAAGTTGAAAAAAAATTTTTTTCAAACACCCCAAAAATAAAGTTTTAAAACAAGGATGGCCAGAGATGGAGGCCACGTTTGTGAAGTGACATGGGCTCTGTGTTGGTTCCAGGTCAGAACGGTTGAGGCACAGCCGTAGAATCAGGCCACCTGGGCGTGATTCCCTCCCGGCTGCCTCATGGCGGGCAGGTGCCCCACCTTCCTCAGCCTTTCAGCCGCACCCCGTGTGTGGAAAGAGAACCGCCCACCTCTGAGTGTGAGGCCACAAAACACTGAGGCTCAGGTGGGCAGATCCCCGAAGGGAAGCCCTTGCAAATGCCAGCAGACAGGACCTCCCTGGTAGATAAGAATCTGCCTGCCAATGCAGGGAACATGGGTTCAATCCCTGGTCCAGGAAGACCCCACATGCCCGGGGGCAGCTGAGGCCCTGCTCCACAACTACTGAAGCCCTCAAGCCCTAGAGCCCATGCTCCGCAACAAGAGAAGTTACCGCAGTGAGAAGCCCTCACACTGCAACAGCGAAAGAGTAGCCCCCACTCACTGAGAAGGAGAGAAAGGCCGTGCAAAAGCAGCGAAAACCCAGCACAGCAAAATATATAAATAAATAAAAAGATGCTAACCATCATCTGACAGCAGAGTTGCCCCAAATCTTCAATTTGTAAAATAAAAAACAAAAAACAAACTGCAAAGCACAGTAAGTGAAAAACAAACAAAAACTCCAGCAGACAAACGAAAGTCCATGTGTATGTTTGAAAAAGAATGGTATCAGGCGACCCTAAAGATGGACAGAGGTTCTTCCCAGCAGGGGGGTGAGGTCCCCTCCCATGGGCCCAGTTCTGAGGTCCCTCGCTTCTTCAGGTAGCCCCTTGTGGTCTGGCGCCCTCTAGACACCCAAGGAATCTCCATGCAGAGCCGGGCACTGAGGTGTGCAGGACGCAGGTACACCGGGGGCGCTGCCTGGGCCGACAAAACGTGTGTGTATCACGCCCTGGGGCTCCTCAGCTCCCAGACGGACAGGCCCCTCAGAGAAAGGCAGGTTAACCTTCCCAGGACGTCACTGGCTCCACACCCACTGAAGCTGTGACTCAGACCCCAGGACTCATCTGCTGTATAAACAGGTCACCACGTGCCCCTTTTCCCCCAACTATTGGACGCTTTGGGAGGGCTCGTGGCCGTCTGGCGCCTGCCCTGGGGCATGTGGCTGTAAATCAGGGAAGTTCTTACCTGCTCCGGTGGGGCTTCAAAGCCAGGGGCTTCCAGGGCATCCTGTATTTCACTGTCTGGCAGGAAGTCGAGTTCCAAGGCTGGTGACCCCTCCCAGATGGCCTGCTTGGAAGAGTCAGCGGGGCGCCAGGGCTGGCCTACAGGGCCTGTGGGGGTGTCTGGGCTGCTCTGGCCTGCCCCAGCATCCTGGGGAGGGCCGCCCACTGCTTCTTGGTATATCAGTATAGCAGAGGCTCTGAGGGACAAACCGAGCCCCTGGAGGTCTTGTTTGCGGCTCGGGCTCCCTAGCTCAGCTGCCTTTTCAGCTGCAGGTTGTGACAGCCCAGGCTGCGAGCACACACCTCCCAACCCTTCCTGATCCGGGCCTGGCACCTGGGTCTGACCAACATCTGGGCCCGTTTCTAAGGCTGAAGGGCTGGGATCCCCAGCTCCTAGTGTGGGTTCTTGGGTCTCATGAGGCAGAGGCAGGGAGGCTGCAAAGCACCCCAGGATGTCACCAGGGGGCTCGTCTTCCCACTGTGCCTCCCCTCTGCTTCCACTGGTCACCCCAGTGAGAGGCGTGCAGCTGAGCAGTGCCCCGCTGCAGCCTGCGTTGGGAGCCTTCCCACTGGGAGAGGTGGGCACCCTGGTGCTGACCTCCCTGTCTGGCCCAGCCACCCTCAGAGCCCTGTGTTCTGGCTCAGCGGGGTCTGTGTTCACATCTGCGATAACAATGGCCCCAAGTGGTGGGCACCGAGGGCCGCTCCAGCTCCATTCTGCTTCCCTGCCAAGGGTTTGCAGGGGGAGAGGAGGGCCCAGGGCTGCAGATGGGGGCTCTGGGCCCAGGAGGCTACCTCCTTCTTCCCGGAGCCCCTCAAGTTGGTCAGCACCTGCTAGTCCTTGGGCACCTCCCTGCTGGGGGGCTCCTCGCTCTGGCCCCATCTCTCCAGAGTCACTGCCTGGCAGGGGCCCTTTCTGGCCCTGATTGCCTGGAGCCCAACCCTCCTCCGTGCTTCCACTCTTGGGCACATTGGTCCCAGGCTCTGACAGGTAGTCCTGGCCAGCTCTCTCTGAGGCCGAGGGCACCGTCCCCGACTCTGGGGAGGCGTTGGTGGAGAAGGAGGGCTGAGGATCTGCATCACTGGGCCCAGGGGTCATGGGGCTTAGGCCACTGGGCTCGGTGCAGGTGCCATCTGCCTGGGTCTGGTGTCCTGGGTCCCTGGCCTCCTGGAGGGCAAGTCCTGGGGACTCTTTCTGAGGCTGGCTACTGGTCTGCTGTGCACTGGGTTCTGGCAGTGTTCCCTGTAGAGAGAGAAAGACTCAGCCTTGGGCCTTTAATAATCAACTGCTCTGAAGACTTTTCTAGCCATCACTGCCCCTGTATGAAGCCTCAGATGCCACGAGGCTGACAGTGCCCCCAAACAGGGATCTGTGTGGATCCTGGGTGGGTTTCCCTGGTGGCTCAGTGGTAGAGAATCTGCCTGCCAACGCAGGAGACCTGAGTTCAAGGTGAATAATACTGCAGTGAACATGGATACACAAATATCTGTTCTGTTTATGGATGTTACCCATGTTTTGTTTAATTCATTCATCCATCAACAGACACTTGTGGCCATATGGTTTTTACACCTTCCTCTGAGTCTACTTAATGCCCTGGAAATCCATCCAAGTGGTTATGTGTATCACACTAGTTTGCTCCTTTTTTTGGAAATTGTGTTCTGTGGTGTCAATGAAGCACGATTTGTTCAACCATTCACCCGCTGAAAGATACGTGGAGTGTTTCTGGTCTGGGGAAATTACAAACACAGCTGCTGGGAACGCCTACCAATCACTTTTTAGGGGAGTGTGTTCCAGAGACAGCGAACGTGACCCCTGGAGCTCACAGGGGTAAGGACAAGACAGCATGCTGTAAAAGCCCCCTCGGCTCATGCAAAAGCTTCTGAGAGGCAAAGGGGTTTAGGGACAGAAATTCAGGCTGCCTTTCTTAATTCATTTTTAATTGGAGGATAATTACTTTATAATATTGTGTTGGTTTCTGCCATACAACAATGTGAATCAGCTGTAATTTTATCTATATACATATATAAAATCCCTTCCCTCCTACCTCGTCCCCCACCCCAGCCCTCTAGGTCATCACAGAACCCTGAGGTGAGCTCCCTGTGCTATGCCCGGGCTGCCTTTCTGAGTTTCGCTACTTTCACCCAATTTGGGGCACAGAGCTCTGGCCTCCACAGTTTCAGTGCAGGCACGCTGCCCCGAGCGCCTCTCACAGGCCTGCAGGCTGCTGACACAGCCCCTGCTGTCCACAGATGCCTTTAGTGCTAAATATGATGGTGGTGGGGCTGTGGAGAGGTGCAGGGCTGTGTGCATGCTCAATCGTGTCTGATTCTTTGCGACCCCATGGACTGTAGCCCGCCGGGCTCCTCCATCCGTAGGATTTCCCAGGCAAGAATACTGGAGTGGGTTGCCATTTCCTTCTCCAGGAGATCTTCCTGACCCAGGAATCAAACACGTGTCTCCTGCATCTCCTGCACTGGCAGGCAGGTTCTTTACCACTGAGCCACCTGGGAAGCCTAGTCATTGTCAAAGGAAACCAAGGTTGAACTTGGCTGCTGAGGTGGGGCCAAGAGGTGGTACACCTACAGAGCTCAGCCTGGCTGATGGTAGGACCTTACCGAGCTGAACACCCCCATCCTGAGGCCCTCTTCCCTCCTCTCTGCTTGTCTCGTCACTGTCTTCCTGGGTTTTGCAAACTGGGGGACAAACTTCCCCACTGAGTTCTGTGAAGCAGATAACAACAAGAACAAAACAGCAGTAAAGATAAAGGAGGAATGAGGTCTTGGAAATCAAGCGCGAAAATCCCCAAACCGGTTTCTGTCTTGCAGTCTGTGCCTTCCAGCCCCAGTGCACACTCCCACCAGCAGCTGCTGCTGCTGGACACAGACCAGCTCCCCAGCATCTTCTGTGCCTATGTGAGGCTACAGAGCAGGCTCACCTGGGAAGGAGGAAGGGGAACTGGCTCCCTTTCTGGCTGCCCAAGGAGCCCGGAGGGAGCGTCTGCTTCATTATCAGGAGAGCTGGAAGGAGAAAGACAAAACAGGGGAGGTTCTCAAGTCCTCCTACCCCGCCGTTAACTTGTGTAGCGAGACAAACAATGGAATCCAAAGGCAGAGGAGTGCTCAGAGTCTCCAAAGAGGGCGGCCCTGGAGCACCTGCTGAGAAAGGGCGGGGTGGAGAAGGGACGCATGACTGCCAAGAAGCCGTTCAGAGTCCCATGCCTAGAAGCCAAGCTGCCTTCTCTGGCAGCACTTTACTCTTCTAATCCCAGTAACTGGCTCCTGGAATAAGAACAGGGATTCTCATTTGGACTGACATCCCAGCCCCCAATTCTACAAATGCTAAAAAGTTGCAGATACAAAAAAAAAAAAAAAAACAAAAAAAAAAAACACAGTGTCTAAAAACACGGGTGTATTCATAATTGCCAAAATGTGGAAGCAATTGAGAGGCCCTCAGCGGGTGACTGGATAACTAAACTGTGGTAGGCCTTTCCTGATGGTCCAGTGGTAAAGAATCTGCCTGCCAGTGCAGGGGACACTGGTTCAAGTTCTGGTCTGGGAAGATCCCACATACCGAAGGGGACAAGAAGCCCATGTGCCATAGCTACTGAGCCCCTGATTTAAAGCCTGATTACTGAGCCCACGTGTTGCAAGTACTGAAGCCCATGGGTCCTAGAGCCTGTGATCCGCAACATGAGAAGCCACAGCAATGAGAAGCCCACACCACAACCAGAGAGGAGGCCCTGCTCTCCACAACCAGAGAAAGCCTACACACAGTAACAAAGACCCAATCCAGCATGGCCAAAGATAGATAAATAAATAAAATAATTTTCAAAATAAATAAACTCTGGTACATGAAGTGGGACAGCATGCAGTGCTAAGAAGAAACAAGCTCTCCTCTACTCAGTGCTCTGTAATGGCCTATATGGGAAAAGAACCTAAAAAAGAGTACACGTGTGTACAACTGATTCACTTTGCTGTACACCTGAAACTAACACAACACTGTAAATCAATTAGACTCCAATAAAAAAATTTGAATTAATTTTTGACCACAACCCAAGGAATGCAGAACTTCCTAAACTAAGGATCGAACTGGTATTCCCTGCACTGGAAGGGTGGAGTCTTAACCACTGGATCACCAGATAAGTCCAAACTTTTTAAAAATAAACAAACAAAATTATGCTATCTGCTTTTTAAAATAAAATTTAAAAAAATAAACGAGCTCTCAAGCCATGAAGACACGTGGAGATACCTTAAATGCATGTTACCATGTGAAAGAAGCTGATCTGAAAAGGCTATGTATCGTATGATCCCAATTATACGATATTCTGGAAAGGGCAAACTATGAAGACAATGAAAAAGACCAGTGGTTACCCAGGGTGTGGTGAAGGGAAGATGAGTAGACTAGGATTTTTATGGCTGTGAAAGAACTATGCATGACGTTGTACTGATACATGTTATTATTCCTCTAGTCAAACCCACAGAGTGTGCAACACACGGAACGTAAACTTTGGGGCTTCTCTGCTGGTCCAATGGATAAGAATCCACTTGCCAATGCAGGAGACCCGGGATCAGGCCCTGGTCCAGGAAGATCCCACACGCTGCGTGGCAACTTAGTGTGAGTGCCGCAGCTTCTGAGCCTGTGCTCTAGAGCCGGGGAGCTGCAACTACAGAAGCCCTCATGCCTTAGAGAACACGCTCTGCAACAAGAGAAGCCACTGCAATGAGAAGCCCATGCACCGCAACTACAGAGGAGCCTCTACTTGCCACAACTAGCAAAAAGCCAGTGCAGCAACAAAGACCCAGCACAACCAAAATTAAACAATAAAAAAAAAAAATCTGAAGTAAACAATGGACTGTGGGTGATTAACATGTGTCAGTGTAGGTTCAGTTCAGTCATTCAGTCGTGTCTAACTCTTTGCGACCCCGTGGACTGCAACACGCCAGGCTTCCCTGTCCACATGCTACAAGCCACATTACTGTGGCTTCATCCTTGGTAAAAAAAATGTACCATTCTGGTGAGTGATGGCGGTCACGAGGGATGTGGGAGGGCAGAGGGTATATCAGAAATCACTGTATCTTCCTCTCAATTTTATTGTAAACCTAAAACTGCTCTAAAAAAATAAAGTCTTTTTTAAAAACTGGTGAGACTTACGGTTATATCCAAACAAATGTGGATATATATATTGTAAAAAAAAAAAATCAGAATCTGGAACTGAAACTTCATGATTTCAACTTTAGAAGTAGAGCAGGATAAAGCACGAAGCTACGCTAATGGGCTTGGATCGTGCCAAGGGAGGTTATGGAGACAGAATAAGTCTAGATACTGAGAGCAACCGTCTGCTCAAAATTTTTTAATTGGGATGGGTTGTTTGGGCGGCTTCTGGGGTACTGGCAAGGTTTCATTTCTCAACATAAATGTGCTAGGCTGATTGATTCATGTTGCTTTTTTTCTGCTACATTTCCGCACAGGCGGTATTTCTTAATAAAACATTAAAAAAACAGAAACAAAAGGATTGGAACCCACTTCTGCAGGTTCTGATTATTCTTTTGGACTCAGACAGCAGGGTGGGCAGCAGCCATGACCCCATCAGACCTGATGGCCTCTCTGGGGTGAGGGACATGGTGACACCAGCGTGTGTGTCTGGGAGAGTGGCTTAGCTGTGACATGTGGCCCCTCTCTTCCTATCACACATGCAGCTTTAGCCCTAAGACTGCCAAGTCCTGAGATCAGACATGCACCCCAGAAAATGGTCCTGTCAGCCTGACCGCATGCCTTACTTTTTCATGCAGAAAACGTGCTATACCAATCCACAGTGCTTTCTCTGAAGACTTCGGAAAGCAGGAACTTTCCTTCTCCCAACTCCTAATAACCCTTTCTACTTTGCTGCAGTTACATATGGCTTACCCCCATGGAGACTAAATGGTTCGCCAGAGATTTCCTTTCTTCCCACCGTGTTTAATTACATATTTCTTGAAAATATATGGGAACTGGGAAGCCATAGTAGTGAAGGCACAGGAACCAGACGAAGCCAGAACCGCAGCCCACCCTGTATGAGCTTAGTGGCCCTGGGTAAGTCATTTGATTGCTTGAACCCTCAGAGTCTTCATCAGTCAAATGGAGTTAAAAACCTGTGTCACAGTGCCATGAGGATTAAATAAATGGATGTGTGTAAAGTATTTATTATTAGCACACTTCCTGGAACATAAAGATGCTTAATCCTCTCCTATAGGTTATTATTTCACAGACCCACAACTCCTTCAGTCCCATTAAGAAGGAATATGGGAGGACTTCCCTGGTGGCACACTGGATAAGAATTTGCCTGCCAATGCAGGGGACACAGGTTCAACCTTTGGTCCAGGAAGATTTCACCTGCCATGGGGCAACTAAGCTTGTGCACCACGACTACTGAGCCTGTGTGCTACAACTACTTATGCCCACATGCCTAGAGCCTGTGCTCCACAACAAAAGGCGCTGCAATGAAAAGCCTATGTACTGCAACGAAGGGTAGCTTCCGCTGTCCGCAACTGGAGAAAGCCCATACGCAGCAACAAAGACTCAATTCAGCCAAAAATAAATAAGTAAACAAGAAATAAATAAAATTTAATTAAAAAAAAATATATATATATACTTTTCTCACTAGAGAGGAGTCTCTAAAGCAAAACTTCAAGAACCTCAATCCAAGGGCCCTGACCCCTGTCGGGGAGGCATAGCACTGGCTGGGTCATCTTGGCTGGTTCCCCGTCCTTTGCATCCTGTCCACTAGGTCACTGTGCTGTGCCCACCATCAGCGGAGAGGCTTGCTGGATGTTCTGAGCCACCTACCTGGAGGCTGCCTGTCCTGGTTCCTCCCTACTCTGCTCTGCAGAAGGAGTGAGTCCTGATCCACCTTCTGATTCTTCAGGGTGACGCCAAGAGTCTAACAGGGAACTCTGGCTGGTGGCCCCATCAGAGTCTTCTATCCTTGGGTTCTTTGGAAGTTTCAGAAGATGGAGTCCTTCCCTTCCTGGTTTGGAGACAAAAGAAGATTAAGGAGGCTTCCCTTCATGGTGGTCCAGTGGTTAAGAATCTGCCTGCTAATGAGGGGGGACACAGGTTCAATCCCTGCTTTGGGAAGATCCTACGTGTCACGTGGCCACTACTGACACAATTAGGATAAATTACAGGAAAGTCAGTGTTGTCTAGTGGAACCCAACAAGAGAAGCCACCACAATGACAAGCCTGTGCCCCGCGATGAAGAGCAGACACTGCTCGCTGCAACTAGACCAAAGCCCTCACTCAGCAGTGAAGCCCCAGCACAGCCAAAAATAAACAAATGAAAAGAAAAAAAAAAAAGAATTGAAGGGGTGGGGGACAGTGGGAGCACACACTGCCATGACCAACAACCAAACACATCTGGGTCGCTGATGCAACATGAGCAGGCTTGTGCAAAGGGCAGGAAATTCCTGCTCTGATGCTTGCTTGGAGAGTGAGAGATGGGATGGACTGTCATCCAGGTGGGACCCACGAACTTATGGGGCCATGAGATTCAAAGGCTTTTAACTTGTGGTCTAGTCATGACAGATGCTGAATCCTGAGGTGACCTGGCCTGGCTCAGAATCACAAGACAACCTGTCCAGCTGACTGTTTCTCTGGGGAAGTGGTGAGAGGTGTGTGCTGGTTCCCTTGGATCTCAGCTCAAATCGTCCCTACAGAGGGGCCATTTTTTTTTTTTTGGTGAGAGGGCACGTGGGATCTTAGTTCCCCAACCAGGGCTCAAACCTGTGCCCCCTGTGGAAACACAAGAGTCTTAACTACTGGACCACCAGAGACATCCCTGGAGGAGCCATTCTTACCCTTTCTATAGAGCAACTCCTCTAGAACCCATGCTCTGTCATATTCACTTTACATCTTTTCTGCAAGCGTCCGAGGTACTAGGTCATTTACTGTCTCCTCCACTACAACATGTCCATGCAAAGAGGGGCCTCATTTATTAGTGGCTAGATGAGCACCTAATAAACTGTTGGTGCTCAATAAGTGGGGCTTCCCTGACAGATCAGTTGGTAAAGAATCCGCCTGCAATACAGGAGACCCTGGTTTCATTCCTGGGTCGAGAACCGCTCAATAAATACTTGGAAGATGACTGAGTAAACGCATGAGAAAATCCAGATCACCTCCCAGAAAATGCGGATGACATTAAATTTTATGTACCACTCTGGTTTTCCATGACACTTGCAGAATATCCAACCTGGGAAAACTGGGACCCAGAGTCATCGAGCGGTAAGGAGCTGACTTCTCAGCTCGGTTGCCTCTTGGTCCCTGCTACATTCCTAAAGATACCTTTCCCATCACTGAAAGCAATTCAGAGCCTAAAGGTGCTTATTAACTTCTATTTGTTTAATGAAGGGAATTCCCTTATATAGAAATTGCCAGTAGTGGCTGACTTGGCAGAATGCTCCAAAATCTGGCCCCAAATGAACCATTTATTCAATGAACAAATAATAAGGGTTGACTCTAGTTCAGTTCCATGCCAGACACTGTCCTGAGGAGTCAGGTATGTTATGATAAAACTTCGAGGTAGAGTCTTCATGTTATGCCCATGTTACGGATGAGCAAGCTGAGGCCTGGAGAGATCAAAGACTCTGAAATGGGATTCACACAGTCCAGCTCCAGAGCCTTCACACTTAAGTGTACCCAAACACTTACTGAACACTTACTATATACTGCATCTCCTCTGACCAGGCAGTGAGAACAAAAAGATAAACCAAACTCAGGTCTGATTTTTCTGGAGGTTGTCACAAAGACCTTTCCAAACTCAGCTCCTTATATTGTTGTTCAGTTGTGTCCGACTCTTTGTGACCCCCATGGCCTGGAGCATGCCAGGTTTCCTTGTCCTTCACCATCTCCTGGAGCTTGCTCAAACCCATGTCCATTGAGTCAGTCACGCCATCCAACCATCTCGTCCTCTGTTGTCCCCTTATCCTCCTTATATATCTTGAAGTAAACCCACTGAGAGTTTCCCAGGTAGCTCAGTGGTAAAGAATCCGCCTGCCAATGCAGGAGACCCTGGTTTGATCTCTGGGTCAGGAAGATCGCCTAGAGAAGGAAATGGCAACCCACTCAAGTACTTCTTGCCTGGGAAATCTCATGGACAGAAGCGCCTGGAGGGCTATAGTCCATGAGGTTGCAGAGTCAGACACAAGTAAAACAACAAATCCATTGAATGAGCTCCTTTCCTCCAACACTGAATGCTAGGGGCCTCCTCAGCATCCATTTGGCTTTTTGGGTTCCACTAGACCACAGTGACTTTCCTGTAATTTCTCCTAATTCTGTCCGTTACAGTTCACACAGGCCAGTTTAGAACTCTACCCCACTGCTGTGTATTTGATTAGCTCCCTTGGTCAGAAGCATTTTTCCTTTACCCTTGACTAGACTTTGAAGGTATCAACTGCAGGATCTAAATCTCATCTTGATCTCATCTTCACCGTGCTTCCCACCCCTGCCCACCTTATGGACCCACCCTGGCACTGCACCCAGAGCAAAGCTCCAATGAATGCTTCTTATACAAACACATTTCCATTTTGTGGTCTGCCAGGAAATGCAAAAATATAGCCGCTTCATTTGTTTAGTTTCTTAAGAAGTCCAAACACTAGCTTGCTTTGCTCATCCAATGGACATTTATTAGTACCAAATAAAAAGCAAAAATACCAACAGGAGTGAAGAGGCTCCCATTTTCTTCCTGTGATCCATCCCCACAGGATTAATTTAAGAAAAACGAAAGCAGAACCTTGTGTTCAACACTAAAGGCCAAAGACATCAGGAGGGAAAGGGTTTTTTCACCACCTGCCAGAATCGTTTTTCTTTTTCCCCACCCATCCAGGACACACAGAAAGAACTTTCCTGGGCCAGCCCAGGGTCCGCTGAGCTGAGGAGTCCACTGCCAAGAGAGGCCGCAAATGACCTGCTGTGGGTGGGCCTGGCTGGCCCCAGCTTCCTCCTCCAGTGTCACAGAAATTCCTGTGCCTCCAAGCAGCTTGTTACATCTCTGCACAAACATCTTTTTTTTTTTTTTTTAATAATTCTATTTATTTATTTTTGGCTGTGCTGGGTCTTTGTCCCAGCTCAAGCTTTTTTCTAGCTGTGGTATGAAAGCTTCTCACTGCAGTGGCTTCCCTTTTTGCGAAGCACAAGCTCTAGGGCACACAGGCTTCAGTAGTTTGGGCTCCGAGGCTCTAGAGTGCAGGCTCAGTAGTTCTGGTGCAGGGGCTTACTTGCTCCATGGCATGTGGGATCTTCCCAGACCAGGGCTCGAACCCCTGTCTCTTGCACTGACAGGTGGATTCTTTACCACTGAGCCACCAGGGAAGCCCTTACACCAAACATCTTTGATCTGTTGATTTCTTTCCTGCCCTACATCCTACTCTTGAAGTTCATTAGCCACTAGGTGAAGGGATCATTCTTAAATTTTTAAGAAATTTAAATTCCTTAGCCAATGACAGCGGAATGGAGCTATACCACATAATACTGGATGTTTTCCTTCTGAACGAGGCAATTCTCTATGTGTACTGAGAGGTAAAGATGATCTTCAAAACCCATGAAGCTGAAAATCAGAGGTTGCAGATCAGTATGTTGATGATTATATTCACCCAGTAAAAACACTGTATTTGTGTATATAAAGAAAAATCTGGAAGAAGTAGGGTACTGAGATTTATTTCCTGTTTTTTATGCTACACGATGTGGTTGATCCAGGCTTCCTTAGTGGCTCAGTGGTAAAGAATCCGAGTGCCAATGCACAAGACACAGGTTTGATCCCTGGGTCAGGAAGATACCCTGGAAAAGGAAATGGCAACCCACTCCAGCATTCTTGCCTGAGAAATCCCATGGACAGAAGAGCCTGGGGGGGCTACAGTCCATGGGGTCGCAAAAGAGTTGGACACAACTGAGTGACTAAACAACAACGTGGTTGACCATCATCCTATGGTTATGGGCGGCTTTAACATTAGCGGAAGGTGAGGAAAGGGTAGACTGAACTCTGAAATATTTTTACAACCTTTCTGTAAGCTCAAAATTGTTTCAAAATGAAAAAAATAATAATCTGAAAGGACAATCGTAACAGCAGCATATATTTGTGTCCCGCCATGCATCTACTTTCAGTGCTTTACAAATACTAATCCACATGTGAGCTCTAGGGCAAAGTTCTCAGCTTTGGTACTATTGACATTTGGGGTACTACTGGCATTTGGGGCCAGGTCATTCTGGGCTGGGGGGGCTGTCCTCTGCATGCTATGATTTTGAGCAGCATCTCTGCTCTCGACCCATGAAATGCCAGTACCTCTCACCCACCCAAACACACACACCAGTTGTAAAACCCCACAGTGTCTCTAGGGACTTCCTTGGTGGTCCAGTGGTTAAGACTCCTGCTCCCAATGCAGGGGGTTCAATCTCTGGTCAGAGAACTAGATCCCACCGGCCACAACTGAAAGATTCCACATGCCACAATTAGGACTTGGCATAGCCAAATAAATGAATCAATACTTTAAAAAAAATGTCTCTAGATATTGCCAAATGTCCTCTGGAATCAAACTGCTCCCCACAACAGGATGAGAATCACTGTTCTAAAGGACAAGGTAGGGAGGTGGGAGGGAGGTTCTAGAGGGAGGGGACATACTTATACTTATGGCTGACTCATGTTGATATGTGGCAGAAACTAACACAATATTGTAAAGCAATTATCCTCCAATTAAAGATAAATTTTAAAATATTTTAAAAAGAAAATGGTATGTGCTCTTTATTATCCCCTACTTACAGGAGGAAAGTGAGACAAAGAGTAAGTTATCTGCCATCACACAGGGAGATGAATCTAGGTTTTTTGCTCAAGCCACATACCAGCACATCAAGCTCTATTCACAGGTCATCTCTGAGAGTGGACCTGTATAGAAGCTGTACCCCTCCCTGAAGCCTGCAGGCCTCCCCTAGGCTGTGGGATCCCACTACAAGCTGGAGGAAGCTCCATAAAGCTTTCACTTTTTACTATAAGCACTTCTCCAAAACTTACACTTGCACTAAGTCATCATGTGTATTAAATCATTGTTGTTATTTTAAGGAGCTTGGTGTCGTCACCTTAGCATTTCTGCAATAAGCCCACATTCCTCCTAACAGCAGAAGCAGCAATAAAAATGTGTCAATTTGATCATCCAAATACCTGAGGTCCGAAGCTTCTTCCTCTTACTCATTTTCTCTCTCCCTAGAGAAATCTGAAAACAAGGAGCAAATCTCATCATTACAAGCAGTTCCTATCTCTGGGTTACAGGACCCAGTGGCCTTGGCTGAGGCCACCTCTCCTCCACCTAGACCTATCTGGCTGCCCCAGGGGTCAACAGAGCCCCAGTAGGGCAGAGGATGGGAATCATAGCTACCTTAGGCTATCTCGGAGTGAGAATTTAAACTTCTCCACGCTGCAGAGAGGGAACTGCCTATTTTCTGCCCAGGATCTGAGAGCACCTGGGCCGGGGTACGGCCCCTCTAGTCTCTAAGATGGGGCAGCCTATGTGAAGCTCCCTTCCTCCAGGCTGGGGTACTTGGGACCCTTCCAGGGACACCCCAGGATTTTCGAGGTGACACATGGGGCCTGCAAAGTAATCTGAGGGCTTTAGAGGGGGACCTGGGGACCTTTCAAGGGATGGGAAGGCCCTTTGGAGGATGCCTGGGGCCTTGGGGGAGGCCGGAGTCACCACCACAGGTCCATTCCTTCCAGCCTAGAAGCCAGACAAGCCCAAACTGACCTGGGCCAGAGAAGGTGTTGAGGTCCCTCTGTCGTTACCAGGAACTGGGAAGGTCTACCTGGACCTGCTGGGGGATAATTCGGTTATTTCTGTAAGGTTTTGTTTTGTTTTGTTTTGTTTTTTTTTAAACAATTAAAGGCAAAGTTGTCCCTCACGGAGGCCGGGCACCTCGAGGTCTGAGGCCCGAGTGCTGCGGACCTGGCTTCTGGTGACCAGGCCCATCCTAACCCTACCCTGGGCGCCGAAAGTGAGGACTGCCTAAACCAGGAAAGACCAGAGCTCGCAGGTGAACCGGCCACACCGTGAACCCAGAGGCCGCCACCACCCCTCACACCTGCAATCGCTCCGCCTCTTTCCCGCGCACTACGAGGCCCTGCCGCGCACGCGCTATGGCGGAACCTCTCTTCTCCACTTGCGCACGCTCCGCCTCTTTCCCGCGCAACCTGCCGGCACCGCCCATCGCCGGCAACGCGCCTGCGCACTCGCGCACTGCCTGCCGGGAATTGTAGTTTCTGTGTTGTGGGCCCGGCAAGTCCAGGGGCTGAGCTCCGGTACCGCGGCGCCCGAGGGCCAAGGCGGAAGTGGGGCAGCCACCTGGGGGCCGAGGGCGTGGGGTCGGCGGTCTCCGGGCGCCGACAAGGGGCTTGGGACTCAGGAAGGGCGCGTGCGCTGCCATAGGCCCCGGGGGAGGAGGCAGGGCAAGGCCAGGCCAGGGGTCCAGTGGTCCGAGTAGCCAGCCTGGAAGATGCACAAGAAGAAGGGACCCCCGGGACCCCCGGGTCGAGGCGCCGCCACCGCCCGCCAGGTGAGTCTGTATCCCATGGCCCCGCCGAGGTATCCCATCCCACCCTTGTCACACGTTCGAGGGAGGGCCCCACCCCCCCGGGGGGACCGGCTCTCCACTCCCAGGTGAGCCCACGTCCCCGCCCCCTAGGTTAGGTTCGACCCCCACAGTAAGGCCTGTTGGCCCGGGCTCCCCAGCTCCTGGCGCCCCGCCCAGGGCTCAAGGCCACCTGTTGCAGTAGCAGCTCCAGTCCGGGAGGAGAAGGCCTCGAACCTGGGGTAAGAAAGACAGTTATGGCTTTCCTGGACTGAGCACTCGTGGAACCCTGGCGTCAGCTTGGCCAGGTCATACTTTTTTATCCCCATTGTACAGATGAGGACACTGAGGCCCAGAGAGGCGAAGACACCTGTCCAAGGTCATAGGGATCAACTGCTTGGCCAGAGCTAAGGGCAAATCCAGACTGCCTGCCGTGAGCCCACAGAATTGTGGTTGGGCCCCGTCTCCCTCCCTCATTACCTTTTTCCTAGGCACTGGGAGAGTTTGATTTTTCTTTGATGGAAGGAGCTCAGGCCAAAACTTAGTGCCCAGGTATTAGTCTGGCTGACCTGAAGTTCCCTCCGGGCTTCTGCATATTGGATACTTGGCTTCACACCTCTAAGCCTCAGTCTTCTCACCTCTAAGCCTCAGTCTTCTCATCTGTACAATGGAGACCTTAAGAGTGTATGTCACAGGATAGTTGTGAAAATTCACAACACTCTTAATTCACAACTATCTGTGATAGTTTACAGAGGGTGCTATAACATAGCGCTCAATAAATGGTGTCATCATCATTACCATTAGATGGAGCGCGTATGATTGCTGATACTTGGCCATTTTTGACCCAAAGAAAGGGGGGTAATTTGTGTACTTCAGCCTAATATTATCACATCATGGTTGGTCATTAATAAGGATAGGATAAGAAGACAGGTATTTCACACAGCCAAGACCTTACTTCCAACTTCAGCGCTGTCTGTGCTTCCTTTTACTCTTGACACCTCCAGTCTTCCTGCACAGCTCCCTCTGCTGAAGATGCTGGAATGGAAAAACCCAGTTGTGCAGAGTGACTTTGCTTTGGGGCAGGGTGTAGGGCCTTATTTCACCACTGAACTTGGCTAGCAACACATCACGGGTGTGGGCTCAGAGCAGGCAGTTGGGTCTCTCTCTACCTGCCCTTTGCCCCATGTTGATCTGTGCCAGAGGAGTGACTTGGCCCATCTTGGGACACCTGTTGTGTCTGGGGCCTGTTCCAGCTGACTGGCTTTCCCCAGGAGCCCTGGGTTCCTCCCCAGGGGATTCCAGGTCCATCATAGCTGCCTCCAGCTAGCCAGGGTGCATCCCATGGTATGACTGAACCCCCATTGTTCCCACAGCTGGGCCTGCTAGTTGACCTCTCCCCAGATGGCCTGATGATCCCCGAAGATGGAGTTAACGATGAGGAACTGGAGGCTGAGTTCTTGGCCTTGGTGGGAGGCCAGCCCCAAGCCTTGGAGAAGCTTAAAGGCAAAGGTGAGACTCTCAGTACACCCCTGAACATTTTCTGAGTTCCTGTTTGAAGCTGGGCACTGAGGTGATGAGAATATGGAGACAGAGAAGGTCCCTGTCCGCCTGGCAGCCTAATTCTGGGGAAGAGTTAAGCGATCGGCTCTGGCCCCAAATGAAGATTCAAGTCCCACTTCTTCAACTGACTGGCTGTGTGACTTGCTGAGTTTCAGCAACTATATGGGGCTCAGTTTCCCTGTCTGTAAAATGGCAATAATCACCAATAATGGATGTGGCATGTCTTCCAACCCATGGTTCTGTGATCAGGGCTGGGATTAGGGAAGACCTGTGAACTGGACTGGGATTCCAGGAGGAGGCACCTGCAATGGGGAGGGCCAGGTGAAGAGTGGGGGAGGGGGTGAATCACAGTTTGTGCACAGGCCCTGGAAGAGGTGGCAGGGGACTCAAGTGGGGCTGGAGCTCGGGCACATGGAACCTTTACACTTTATAGCTAATGCAGTTGATCCTTGTTAGCTACAGAGTCCAAATTTGTAAATTCATCTATTGGTTTAAATTTATTTGTAACCTCCAAATCAGTTGCTTGTCGCGCTTTTGCAGTCATTCACAGACATGCATGGAGCTGCCAAAAGTTTGAGTCACCCAGTGTGCCTGTTCCCTGCCGAGGCGACACTCTGCCTTCTTGTCTCAGCGCACAAATAGTGACTTTTCTTGGTCTGTTGAATGTCACGCTTTTCTCATGTTTGTGCTTTTTGTTGATTTTGCGGATCCACACGGTCCCCAAGCGTAGTGCCAGAGTGCTGTCTCCTATTCCTTAGCATGAGAAGACTAGGATGTACCTTGTAGATAAGCTTCATTCAGGCATCAGTTATAGTGCTGTTGGCCTCGAGTTCCGTGTTAATGAATCAACAATATATATTAAAGAAGGTGTCTTTAAGTAGAAACACACATAAAACAAGGATATATATTGCCTGTTTGACAATAGTGTTGTGCCCAGAGGCTCATGGGAACCTAATGCTGTATTTCCTTCAGGGCCAGTTGGTTCATTATTCACTAATTCCAACTTTATAGAACATGGGTGCCGTGAATAACAAGAGTTACATGAACAACAAAATGCTGACAGTGTGCTGTTCTAAGAGCTGCATTTACCTTTAGTCCCTGCAGTCTATGGTGAGGGAGAAACTGTTATTGTCCCCATCTAACAGATGGGAAGACTAAGGCCCAGGGAGGTGAAGCGACTTGCTCAAGGTCCCACAGTGAGAAAGTTGCAGATCTGGGGTTCCAACTCAGGCTTGTCGAGGAAGAGATGAGGCCAGGGAGATCGACAGGGAGTAGGATCGTGCCTGCTGGCCCAAGGACACTGGGGTGCCATGGAAGACCCAGGAGAGGGAGACATACTGACCACTGCCTGCTACCCTAATTTTCACGGCCATGGGTGAATGGGACAAGAGGCTGGGGACTCTTGAAGGATCCTGGTTCAACTGGGGCCTTCCGTTGCCTCCAGGTCCCCTGCCCATGGAAGCCATTGAGAAGATGGCCAGCTTATGCATGAGAGACCCGGATGAGGATGAAGAGGAGGGAACAGATGAGGAGGACGTGGAGGCTGATGATGACCTGCTGGTGAGCACCCGGGGCGGAGCAGGAGACTTCCCTCCCATTGGTGTCCACCCAGCAGGCCCTCACGACTGGCCCCCGGCCTTGTGTCCCTGCAGGCGGAACTGAATGAGGTCCTTGGGGAGGAGCAGAAGGCTTCAGAGTCCCACCCTCCTGTGGCCCAGGTATACCCCTGACAACACTGGTCTGTGCAGCCCAGGGTTCAAGGGCTCCCTCCTCCCCTCTCAACCACAGAACCTCGCACAGGTGGTGGGGTGCCTCTGATCCCTAGTTCTCCACCCTGGGAGATGGGTGATGATTTCTGCCCCTTTGGGGTTAGAGGGGGCAACACACCTGGTATACAGTAGGTACTCAACCCAGGAAGAGAGGGGTCACCACCCAGACTGTGCACCTGGCCCCTCCCGCAGCCAAAGGCCACAACCCCCAGCCCAGGGCTGGAGGCCACCTTGCAGGAGAGGCTGGCCCTCTACCAGACCGCGATCGAAAGCGCTAGGCAAGCCGGAGACAGTGCCAAGATGCGGCGCTACGACCGGGGGCTTAAGGTGAGTGGGCAGACAAGAGGGTGACCAGGTCCTCACCACCGCCCCCTGCACCCAGCTCCAGGCTCCTTCCAAACCTACGTTCACACCTTCTCCCAGACACTTGAAAACCTGCTGGCCTCGGTCCGGAAGGGCAAAGCCATCGACGAAGGGGACATCCCGCCGCCTGTGGCTGTGGGGAAGGGTCCAGTGGCCACACCCAGCCACACACCTGCCCCCACCCAGCCAGCCCTTCTGAACCCACTGGCCCCAGATCCCCGTGTCATCGTGGAGAGTCCTCCTTCCGCTGCTCCATCCTCGTCCCTGGCCTCAGCTAAGCCCCAGCTGCCCCCAGGTAGGCCACAGGCAGGGCTGGCTGATGTGGGCTGATGAGGGGGTATTCATTTAGTGGCTGCCCCTTTGGTGGGGGGGTACAGGGCCTGCCCTGATTTTTAGATATTTGTTAACACCTTTCCCTCCCCAGATCCTACTTTCCAAGGGAAACACAGGCTCACAGGAGAGGTTTTCTGTCTGTAGTAGCTGTAAAATATATTTAACAAAACATTCGCCATTTAACTATTTTTCAACATGCAATTGAGTGATATTTGTCACTCTCACAATATTGTGCAACACCACCTCTATCAGTTTCCAAAAGTTTTTCATCTCCCCTATTCAGCATTAACTCCCCATTCTCCATTGCCCAGTCCCTAGGAACCTCTGTTCTATTTTCTGTCTCTGGATTTGCCTCTTATAGATATTTTACCGGAATAGAATCATCCAGTGTTTGTCCTCCTGTGTCTGGCTTCCTTCACTTAGCAAAATGCTGCAGCATGTGTCAGAACGCCATTCCTTTTTAGAACTGAACAGCATTATGGTTTTTTGGTTTTGTTTTGGTTTGGGTGTGCCAGGTGGCTTGCAGAATCTTAGTTTCCTGACCAGAGACTGAACCCAGGTCCCGGCAGTGAAAGTGCAAAGTCCTAACCACTGGACCACCAGGGAATTCCCCATAGAGTTTTTTCTTTTTTTAAGATTTGTTTATTTTTATTCATTTATGGCTGTGTTGGGTCTTCATTGCTGCTTGCGGGCTTTCTCTAGTTGCGTCGAGGGCTACTCTTCATTGTGGTGCACAGACTTCTTATTGTGGTGGCTTCTTTTGTTGCAGAGGATGGGCTCTGAGTGCACAGGCTCAGTAGTTGCGCCTCGAGGACTCTAAAACACAGGCTCCATATTTGTGGCTCACAGGCGTAGTTGCTCCATGGCATGTGGGATCTTCCCGAGACCAGGGATCGACCCCATGTCTCCTGCACTGGCAGGCAGATTCTTGACCACCGGACGACCAGGGAAGGCCCCCACCCATAGAGTGTTAAGTGAGTAGTTCCCAAGCCATCAGCTTGTCCATCGTTCCTAAAACTCACTTGCTGGAGAACACACCTCCCAAGAAGTTTTCTTTCCCCTAACCTCCCCTTCCCCGCCTTAAGAAAAGAAAATGGGGCAAACCAAAGGAGATACTCCAAATGCTGCCCTGAGGTTCAGAAAGTGAACCCCTAGTCTCTGAGTGCTTCAGCCAAGCTGGTTTCTAAGCTTTTGTTTTTAATAAAGCTCAAGGATGACTATTGGAAGTCGTAACCTGAGATTCTCAGCTGAAATCACCAACAGTTTTTCATAATGGGGTTTTTTGTATATAGCTGTGCAGGGACCCTGAGAATCATGTGACATCTGTAAGACTCTGTCTCTTCTCATCTATTTGATGATGTGAAGCAGGTTTCTTTGCACATTAAAGACAAAAAAGGAAAGTAGGAAAAGAATGAACAAGGAAACAGGAGCTACGTGCTAGTGGGTGGACCCGGCCCCCACCTTGTCAACAAGAGCTGCCTCGCCAGTACAGTTTTACTCTTACTATATCAAAATTATTTATCAAAAAAGCTCAATATAGTTAAGCTTTGCTCAGTTTTGTGCAAAAAATAATTCCAACAGTAATTCTGCCCCAAAATAAAAAAATTTTAACACTAAGAGGGACTTTCAGTGGCAGGAGATAAAGCCAATGAAATGTCAGGGTGTTACAGGACTTCCCTGGTGGTCCAGTGGTTAAGACTTTGCCTTCCAATGCAGGGGGTGCAGGTTCAATCTCAGCTTGGGGATCTAAGATCCCACATACCTCGGGACCAAAAAAGTAGAACGTAGAACAGAAGCAATATTGTAACAAGTTCAATAAAGACTTTAAAAATGGTCCACATTAAGAAATGTCAAGATATTGGGCTGCTGCTGCTGCTGCTAAGTCGCTTCAGTCGTGTCCGACTCTGTGCCACCCCATAGACGGCAGTCCACCAGGCTTCCCCGTCCCTGGGATTCTCCAGGCAAGAACACTGGAGTGGGTTGCCATTTCCTTCTCCAATGCATAAAAGTGAAAAGTGAAAGTGAAGTCGCTCAGTCGTGTCCGACTCTTAGCGACCCCATGGACTGCAGCCCACCAGGCTCCTCCGTCCATGGGATTTTCCAGGCAAGAGTACTGGAGTGGGGTGCCATTGCCTTCTCCGATATTGGGCAGGGGGAGATAAATTAGGAGTTTGGGATTAACAGATACACCTTATTATATTTTAAATAGTTCCAGAAAAACCAAGTATCTACTGTATAGCCCAGGGAACTTATGCTATAGAGTAGATATATACATTATATATATAGTTCCAAAAAAACCAAGGATCTACAGTATAGCCCAGGGAACTTATGCTATACAGTGGATTTATATATTTTACATATATATAATGGAAAAGAACCTGAGAAAGAACACTTAGTTATATATTGAGAAAGAACACTTATTTATATATATACATAAATGAATCAGGTTTCTGTACACCTGAAATTAACACATTGTAAATTAATTATACCTCAATTAAAAAAAAAATGTCAAGTTGTTTTGCTTCAAGTTGCACACCTTCTCAGGCAAGTCCACCAAAACAAAGCAGTGAGTCCAGTTATCAGTCTGAAAAAGTACAACAGGTACTTTGTACTGTTTTCCAGGTGTTTCTAGGATGTATATCTGGGTGGTGGGTGGTGTATCTATTGTATTTTATTTTTAATACCAACAATTGTACTTATTGATTTCAATTTAAGAACACTTCTCCTAAGAACATATTAGGTATATTATTTGAATCTGTATCTAATATAGTGTTTTAAAAGCCATTTAATCCTGTTTCCCAACTTTGCTGATACACCGCAGAAAGGTACATTTAAATGTACAGTAAGGTGTTAAAGACTCTCGAGTACCCAAATGCATCATGTTACGATACAATTCTGCCGGAAACGTGTATGTAAATAAGGGAAGATCTGAAGTTCCCAATTGCTCGCTGTGAACCCTGGCATATATTTAAAAAGTAGGACTTCATGGTCCTGTGGTTGGAAATCCGTTGGCCAATGCAGAGGACACGTGTTCAATCCCTGGTCGATCCCAGAAGCTTCCACGTGTCCAGTTTCTGTTGACAGATAAAGCACACCTGGATTTCTTCAGCTTTGCTTTATTGCAATTCACAGATTACTGTGATTTTTTTTTTTTTTTTTTACAAATCAGTTTGTGATAACTGTACTCTGAGCAAGTCTGTTGGCACCATTTTTCCAATAGCATTTGCTCACTTTGTGTCTGTCTGTCACATTTTGGCAATTCTCGAAGGATTCCAAGGGTTTTCATTATTGCTATACTTGTTATGGGGATCTGTGATCCGTGATTCTCGGTTTTACTGCTAGTTTGCTGAAGGCTCAGGTGGTAGTTAGCGTTTTTTAACAATACATTTTTTTAAATCCAATGAGTTGTTTATCTTTGGCTGCCTTCGCTGCTACACGCGGGCTTTCCCTAGTTGCGGTGAGCAGGCTTCTCGTTGCGGTGAGCAGGTTTCTCGTCGCAGTGGCGACTCTTGTTGCAGAGCACGGGCTGTAGGGTGTTCAGGCTCCGTAGTTGCAGTTCGTGGGCTTAGTTACCCTGTGGAACAATGACATTTTCTTACGTTAAAGTATGTACATTGTTTTAGTCATAATGGTATTGCATGCTTCACAGACTACAGTATAGTATAGTAACTTTTGTATGTACCGGGACACCAAAAAACTGAGTGACTCACTTCATTACAATGTTTGCTTTATTGAGGTGATCTGGAACCAGACCTACACTGTCTAATTTATGCCTGTAAATGGATAAACAAATGTGGTCCATCCATATAATGGAATATTATTCACCCTGAAAAGGGAAGGAAATTCTGACACATGCTACAGCACGGATGAACCTTGAAGACATTATGCTGCGTGAAATAAGCCAGTCACAAAAGGAGAAATACTGTATGATTTCACTTATAGGGGGTCCCTAGGGGAGGCAGATTCCCAGAGACAAAAAGTAGACCAGTGGGTGCCAGGGGCTGGGGGAGGGGGATGGGGAGTTAGTGTTTAATGAGGACAGAGTTTCAGTTGGGAAAGATGGAAAGAGTGCTGGAGTTGGATGGTGGTGATGGTTGTACAACAATGTGAATGTTCTTAATGCCATTGAACTGTATTCTTAAAAAGGGTTAAGATGGTAAATTTTATCTTGTGTGTATTTTACCACAATCTGAAAAAATAAAAGGGAAATATTGGTGAGTTTCAGATCACCATGGTAGTTAGGATACATTTGATTTAAAAGAGTAGTGTGATGATTTTCTTTATCAAATGTCAGTGTTTGAAGACACTAGGGACAACAGCCATTGCCACTGTCTCAACTCAAAATGAAGTTTTAGATGTCGACTTAAAAATGTGTTAGAGTACAGAAAGTTTTCCAGAATTCTCTTGGGGGCAAAATAGCATTGGCTGTAAAGACTGACAGTCATAGGGTTGAGTCCTCACTATGCCTTCAGGCTGTGTGGTTTGGGGAAACAGCATCCCCTCTTTGAGCCTCAGTTCTCAAATCTCTAAGGTGGGCCTTTGTTGTGAGAATTAAGTAGAAATAGTTTGTGCACCATTCCCTCTCGCAGGTCCTTGCAGCCCTGGCCCCCTGGCTCAGTTGCAGAGCCGCCAGCGTGAATACAAGCTGGCTGCCCTCCACGCCAAGCAGCAGGGAGACACCGCCGCTGCTGCCAAGCACTTTCGTGTGGCCAAGGTGCGTCCAGAGGGGTCAGGGTTGGAGGTAGAGGACAGGATGCTTCTAACATTGTGTGATAGCAAAGAACAGGGGCTCTGGAGTTAAGACAGACCCAGATTTGAATCCTGGTCACTCCGTGACTATAGTTTCCTGCACCTCCTGAAGCCTCAGTTTACCCTCTCTGTGAAATGGGCATAAATGTTTGGAGGAGGCTTGAGCAAAATACTGCAAAGGGACTTCCATGGTGGTCCAGAGACTGACCACCAGGTCAGTCTGCACTTCCACTGCAAGGGGAGCAGGTTCAATCCCTGGTCACAGAACAGCCAAAAATAAAAATTTTAAAAAGATGCTTGCTGCAAAGGAAGGGACACAGTGGGGAGTCATCTGCCATGTGGCAGGTCGTGGAGGCTCCCCATGGGGTCCTAGCCTCCAGCTGCAGCCTCCTCCCCTGATCTTCCTTCTCCCAGAGCTTTGATGCTGTCTTGGAGGCCCTGAGTCGGGGGGAGCCTGTGGACCTGTCGCGCCTGCCTCCTCCACCTGGTGAGGACCCACCCTGCCCATCCTCCAGGACTGCTGGAGGTCTCCAGGACGTTCTTGCTGATGCTGCCACCCCTTTGGTCAGGCGGACCCCAGGGACCCCAGCCTCAGGCCAGACTAGCCTGGTCGGGGGAAGGGCAGCCGCAAGTAAGCCCCACACTGGACTGGACCTCTCTGCCCATAGACCAGCTGCCCCAGGGCCCACCATCACCACCTGTGCAGCCTCCAACTCCTGCTGTGGTGCCCTCCACACCAGGTAGGCTCCTGGGACCCTGTGGGGTGGGCCGGCCAGAGCAAGACAATCTCCCCTCACCAAGACCCTTAACTCTACCGTCTGGTCTGGCCCAGAGGCTCCTCCACCCCCAAAGACTCTCCTGGAGGCACTAGAGCAGCGGATGGAGCGGTACCACGTGGCTGCGGCTCAAGCCAAGACCAAGGGGGACCAGCGGAAGGCTCGCATGCATGAGCGCATCGTCAAGGTGCGTGGAGACCCAAGTAGGCGGGTCGGCCACCCCTAGAGACCTTGCCCAGGAAGCCCTGACACCTGTGTTCCCTGCAGCAATACCAAGATGCCATTCGAGCCCACAAGGCTGGCCGAGCGGTGGACGTGGCGGAGCTGCCTGTGCCTCCAGGTAGGCCCTGCCCCCAGCCCCACTCCACCAGTGGGCTCCACTCAGAGGCTCCACCTCTGAGCCTTCACAGGTGCTGTTCCCTCCAGCTCTCCAGTCCCAGGGAGCTGATGGCTGCACCTTCAGAAATTCTGTAAGCTTGTTAGACAATGGGTACCCTAAAATCATTTACCACGGGAATGTTTACACCACAGAAATTGGCAAACACTAAAAATTAGGAGGTTTTTATCTGAAGATTCTGTTCACCATCCCACCACTGTCTGGTCATTTATTTATTTTAAAACATTATATGTTTATTTTTGAGTGTGCTGGGTCTTTATTGCTGCATAGGCTTTTCTCTAGTTGCAGCAAGCAGGGGCTACCCTCTAGTTGTGGTACACAGGCCTCATTGCGGTCACTTCTCCTGTTGCAGAGCACATACTCTAAGGCACGTGGGCTTCAGTAGTGCAGCTTGAACTCTAGAACCCAGGCTCAGACGCTGTGGCTCTGGGGCTGAGTTTCTTCGCAGCATGTGGCATCTTCCTGGATCAGGGATCAAACCCATGTCTTTTCCTTTGGCAGACGGATTCTTTACCACTGAGTCACCA
The DNA here is from genome assembly GCF_029378745.1 of Bos indicus. NCBI lineage: Eukaryota > Metazoa > Chordata > Mammalia > Artiodactyla > Bovidae > Bos > Bos indicus. The sequence continues at coordinate 11,515,797 of NC_091766.1, read as the reverse complement.
GGGAAGCCCCTGGTCATTTCTTCTTTGACTCACTCCTTCCTAGTCATCAGCTCTCAGTTTTACAGAGATCTTCCCAGCCTCCCATCACCCCTGCCAATGGGTTGGAGGTGTCTTCTGGGATCTCAGAGTCGCCTGTCTGTCCACCACGAGAGCAATTACAGTTCTGCACGTTGGTCCCCTGGGAGTCCCTCCAGGCCCAGGGCCACCTCTTATGCCCAGCACGCCACCTCACATGGTGCTTGCTTGATGGAGTCTGGCCAAGACCCAGCCAGGGTCAGGCAAGAGGAGCCAAGAGCAAAGAGGGAGGTTAGAATGGTCTGACGTCTCCACCAAACCAGCGGCAGCTCCTTCCTTGCATTCAAAATAGATTCAGGGACTTCCCTGGCAGTCCAGTGGTTAAGGCTCCGTGCTTCCACTACAGGGGGCGTGGGTTTGATCCCTGGTTGGGGAAGTAAGATCCCACATGCCTTGCGGTGCAGCCCACCCTGCCCTTCTACAAAAAAAAGAAAGAACCAAGAAAACGCAAAGTATTGTGTTGGCCAAAAAGTTTGTTCAGGGTTTAAAAATCAGAACAGACTTTTTGGCCAACCCACATAGATTCAAAGGCCTGAAGCTCCTTAGCAGGGGAAGACCCTGTGTCTCAACCATTATAGTGTGGGCCTCACCCTCCTGACCGGGTCCCAATTGGCCACCTAGGCTTCCCCCCGATCCAGGGCCTGGAGGCCACCGAGCCCACCCAGCAGAGCCTGGTGGGGGTCCTGGAGACCGCCATGAAGCTGGCCAATCAGGATGAAGGCCCTGAGGACGAAGAGGACGAGGAGCCTAAAAAGGTGTGAAGGGCCAGGGCCTTGGGGTGAGGCAGGGGAGTGGCAGGGCAGCAAAGCAAAGCCCCAGTAGTCCTGGCCGTGAGCCAGGAAAAACCGGCTGCACGTCCGGGCCTGCTACTTCCTGGCCATGAGGCCATGGGCAAGTCATCTTGCCCTCTGAACTTCGGGCTCCTCTGTACAGTGAGCACAGTACTAGTCCCTACCTCCAGGGGCTGTTGCCAAGGGTTAGTGTGAACAAGATCACATGTGTTCAGTGCTGAGGAAATAGAAACTGAGATGGTCAGTGTTGTCGCTGTCAGGCCTCGACCCTGTGGGCAGCAGACTCATCACAGGTGCTGGGAAAGCTCTGACTTGCTCTCCATCCTTCTGCAGCTTAGCAGCCCTGCAGCCCCCACAGCCCAGCCCAAAGCCCCACCTTCAAAGGCACCCCCATCAGGATCCGCCCCCATAGCCAAAGCAGCCCCCAAAGGCACATCCACCAGAGGTAGGTACAGCCCTCCCCACCTGGGCAGCCAATTGCCTGGCTGTGGGTGGGGCAGCACCCGCAGACACCCCTGTACCCACAGCCCAGCAGCAGCTGGCCTTCCTGGAGGGCCGCAAGAAGCAGCTCCTGCAGGCTGCACTGCGAGCCAAGCAGAAGAATGACGTGGAGGGCGCCAAGATGCACCTGCGCCAGGCCAAGGGGCTGGAGCCCATGCTGGAGGCCTCACGCAACGGGCTACCTGTGGACATCACCAAGGTGAACCCTCTAGGCCTTCTGGACCTTCCCAGGCACTCACCCTTCAGACCTCTGCCACTTAGCAGTCACATGACTTAGAATGCATTCATCAGGGTCCAGGTTAAACTGCTGTAACAAACTCCTCTTCCCGGCCCAAGACAGTGGCTGAAATAAGACAGACATTTATGTTTCCTGTATGTAACACTTAGGGCATTCTGGTCTCTAAAAGAGACCTCTAAAAAAGCCCTTCAGGGCCCAGATTCTTTCCATCTTGCTACTCTGTGACACCTTAGGAGGTCATTCTTGTCCTTGTGGTCAAAGTGGATTGACCTTTGACCAGATAAGTGATGCCTTATCTTCATCCGGGCTATGGGGCAGTGATGTGGAGTTACCATCACTTCTACTTGCCTCCCATTGGCCAGAATTGAGTCATGTGGCCACACTTAGCTGCAGGGGAGGCTGGGACATGTAGTCTCTTGCTGGGCTGCTGTGTGTCCAGCCAGAACTCCATTACTAGAGAAGAGGAGTTGGAGATCAGGGTAACAAATTGTGCCATGTGGGACAGACCATCCACTTCTCTTTGAGGATTACTTTTCTCCTTGGGAAAGAAGAACAGGGCCTGCGGATGAAGCTGTAGTCAGGGAAGGCCTCTTGAAGGAGGTGTGATGTTTCCACAGAGCCCTGGGAGGGTCTGCTCATGGTTGTCCAGCAGGCCCCTCCCTCACAAGCCTTGTCCTCCCCAGGTGCCGCCTGCCCCCGTCAACAAGGATGATTTTGCCCTGGTCCAGCGTCCTGGCCCGGGTCTGTCTCAGGAGTCTGCCCGACGCTATGGCGAACTCACCAAACTCATAAGGCAGCAGCACGAGGTGAAGGGGGCTTCCCTGCCCAGGTCATCACCAGGCACACGGTGCCCCTCCAACCCTCCCCTCACTCTCTTCTGCTCCCCCAGATGTGCCTGAACCACTCTAACCAGTTTACTCAGCTAGGCAACATCGCTGAAACCAGCAAGTAAGAAGCCCAGCCCCCATGCCCCACTAACTTCTGCACCCCGCAGCCTGCCCCTGGGACCAGGGACCTGAGCAGGGCCCTCTCGCTGGCAGATTTGAGAAGCTGGCGGAGGACTGTAAGCGGAGCATGGAGATTCTGAAGCAGGCCTTTGCCCGGGGTCTCCCCACACCCACTGCTCGCTTTGAACAGAGAACCTTCAGCGTCATCAAGTAAGGCCCCCTATACCCTGCCACTGGCCCTTTTGGAGAGAGGGGTTCACACTCCCCAGAAGCCAGCAGAGGACTTGCTTCTGGAGGAGAGTTTGGGTGGTCTGGTGGGAGCAGAGCATGTGCAAGTGTCCTGAGGCAGACGTGCCATGTAAGTAAAGGATGGCAATGGAGTGTTGACAGTGACACGTTTGGAAATGGGGACAGTCTAGTGAATGCAAAGGCCTGGGCAAGCTCATGGAGTGGTGAGGTGGGTCCTGCTCCTGTTGCATCATCTCACACTCCAGGGAGTTGGGATCATTTTTCCCACTTGTACACGAGGTTAGGGGTGGCCACTGGGGTAACCTAACATCACCACTTAGGATAACCTGCACCCCTCACCCTGGCTCCCCGACATCTCCAGAGCCTGGCTCCCTGTCACCCCCTCATCTCCTCTCACTGACCCCACTTCTCTCACCCCCAGCCACACAGACTTCTTTTTGGTCAATCAGACACATCAGCCGTGTTCCCACTCAGGACCTTTGCATCGGCTGTCTCCTCTGCTTAGACCCTCTTAAGCAGATTACCATGTAGCAGCCTCTTCTTTTTCTTTTTTAAAAGTTTTTTTTTGCTGCACTGCATGGCCTGTAGGATCCTAATTCCGTGACCAGGGATCAAGCCCATGCCCCCTGCAGTGGAAACTCGAAGTCTTAACCACTGGACTGTTAGGGGAAGTCCCTGTAGCAGCCTCTTCTTGACACTGAGTCACCTATGATGTTACTTCTCCTGAGAAGCCCTCCTTGATGGCTCTGTCTAGAGCAGCACCTCCCAAGCACACTCCCATGTTTTAATCCTCTGCAGAGTTGTTTTTGTTTTGTTTGTTTATATATTCAGGGGTCATCTGTTCACTCAGCTAGCCAGGGCTCCCTGAACACAGGCATGGTCTGCCTCATTTACCTCTGTATTTTCAGCAGTGAGGACACTGGCTGGCATATAGTAGATGCTCAAAAAACCTTGTCAGAGAAAGAGAAGGTCCCACAGCAGCTAGGGCACTTGGTGAATTCTAGAAGATTCCAGAAAATTCTAGAAGGTTCCAGAAATCTTATTCAAGGGAAGAGGTCCCACAGACGTGAGGCCACTGACTGGTGCAGAGCTGGTTCCAAATAAATATGTGCATATTTATGAAAGGACTAAACAAGTAGCCAGTGGCAGACCTCAATAGAGAATTGTAGTCTGTCTGGTTCTAAAACTCAAGCCTAGGACCTGAGACACCCTCAAGAGACTGGGGGGAGGGCCGAGAAGGCGGGCAGGGCGGTGGCACTGAGGTGCCTGTCTCCCGCCCTCCCTCCCGGAAGGATCTTCCCTGACCTCAGCAGCAACGACATGCTCCTATTCATCGTGAAGGGCATCAGCTTGCCCACACCGCCAGGTGAGGGGGCACCAGGCAAGGGGCAGGGCTGTGGGGTCCACCCGTCTGCCCAACTCTGACCCTTGTCTTCCCACAGGGCTGTCTCCTGGTGACCTGGATGTCTTTGTTCGGTTCGACTTCCCCTATCCCAACGTGGTACATGGGGAGCTGAGGGGGGATGGGCTCCAGCCCCCTCAGGCCTGGAGGGTGTGGTTCCGGCAGGGGTTCAAGGGCAGGCCCCAGCCCTGAGCTTTTTCACCTCCTGTCTGGTCACAGGAAGAAGCTCAGAAAGACAAGACCAGCGTGATCAAAAACACAGACTCCCCTGGTGAGCCCTGGCAGGAAGCAGTCCCCCGCCTCCCCTCCCCGCAGAAAGCCCATGAGACCATAAGCTGACCCTGCGCCTCCTCTCTCCCTCCTTCCCCTGGCAGAGTTCAAGGAGCAGTTCAAGCTTTGCATCAACCGCAGCCACCGTGGCTTCCGAAGGGCCATCCAGACCAAAGGCATCAAGTTCGAAGTGGTCCACAAGGGGTGAGCTGGGGCCACAGGTGCTGTCTGGGCCTCCAGAGGAGGGGGAGCTGCCCAGGGCCAACCGTCCTGTCCCCTCTCACACACACAGGGGGCTCTTTAAGACCGACCGGGTCCTGGGCACAGCCCAGCTGAAACTGGATGCCCTGGAGACGGCATGTGAGGTCCGAGAGGTCCTTGAGGTGAGAGGTGGACATTGGTCTGAACACTTGGGTATAGCCATGCCACTCACGAACATCAACCAGATGCTCCCTACCCTGAGCCTCCCAAAGGTCCTCTCTGCTGGCACAGCCCCTCCCTGGAAATACCAGGCTTCCCCACTACCCAGCCCTAAGTACCCTCTGCACCCTGCTCCATTAAGAGCAGCTGGTGTCTCAGCCATACCCAGGGGCTCATATTTTGGAAATTTCCCTGGTTGTCCCGGAGCCCAGCCCTGAGCCTCCAGCCACAGCCTGCTGCTGCTTTTATTTATTTCTTTATTTTGGTAATTTTATTTATTTTGGCTGTGCTGGGTCTTCGTTGCTGCAGAGGCTTTCCTCGAGTTGTGGCAAACGGGGGCCACTCTCTAGTTGTGGTACGCAGGTTTCCCATTGCGGAGCTTCTTTTGTTGTGAGCACGGGCTCTAGGGTCCACAGGCTTCGGTGGTTTCGGCACGGGGGCTCAGCACTTGCAGCTCCCGGGCTCTAGAGCACAGGCTCTATAGTTGTGGCACGTGGGCTCAGTTGCTCAGCAGCATGTGGGATCTTCCCACACCAGGGATCGAACCCACGTCTCCTGCATTGGCAGGTGGATTCTTTACCACTGAGCCACCAGGGAATCCCCACTGCCTGCTTCTTAACAGCCTCCCCTCACTCCCCCCAGGTCCTGGATGGTCGCAGGCCCACAGGGGGGCGGCTGGAGGTGATGGTTCGGATTCGCGAGCCACTGACGGCCCAGCAGCTGGAGACCACGACTGAGAGGTGGCTGGTCATCGACCCCGTGCCAGCATCCGTGCCCACAGTGAGACCCCTGCCTGCCAGCAGCCCCGGGGGGAAGGTGGGGCTTGTGTCAAGGTGGCCGAGACTCACAAGACTAGTTCTGTTCTCTGAAGCAGGTTGTTGGGCCCAAAGGGAAGGCTCCTCCCATACCTGCTCCTACGAGGGAGCCAGGGAACAGGTAGGTGACTGGGCCCAGCCGTGCTGGAGAGAATGCCCCTCTTATCTCAGCCTCTCCTGGACGACTTATCATCAAGCACAAATTAAAGCATGTCTCTCACCTGCTTCAAAACCTTTCCTGGCTCCTCTTCTCCTAGAGCATCTGGTTTAAACTCCTCAGCTTGATCTTTAAGACCTTTTGTGATCAAACCACTGTCAATAATCCAGCCTTTTTTTCCCTACTTCTTCCTGTTGGTTCATGGCTACATTTAGTTTTTACGAGCCTCTTGGCTACTCTGTGTTATAATACCCTGAGCACCCCTATCGCCACACTTGCTCCTTGCTCCTCTGCCCAACTCTGACTCCTTTGATTCCCAGCTTGGCCGTCACCTCCTCCAGGAAGCCCTCCCTGACACCTGGCATCACAGTTGCCTGGGTGTACACCCCTTGTCCCTGTCAGGTTGTGGATTCAGCAATACAGGGGTGGGCCTGGCTTGATTCCCACTGTTCCCCGGGGCCCAGTATGTTTGTTGAATTAACAGGGTTGGGAATGGGAGTTCCCTGCAGCCCCTCACCCCTCCCCAACCCCATAGATCAGCACGGCCCCTGCATAGTCTCAGTGTGCTGGCCTTCGACCAAGAGCGTCTGGAGCGGAAGGTGGGTACTGCCCTGCGAGGCTCAGTGGGGCAGGACTGGGGGGTCCGCAGGTCCCTCACAGCTCCCTCTGCATCCTCTCCCCCCACCTCAGATCCTGGGCCTCAGGCAGGCGCGGCGGCCAGTGCCCCCCGAGGTGGCGCAGCAGTACCAGGACATCATGCAGCGCAGCCAGTGGCAGCGGGCGCAGCTGGAGCAGGGAGGCCCGGGCATGCGGCGGGGTAGGAGCTCAGGGATGGGTGTCGGGGGAGGGGTGGGGGCTGCAGGCCCCATCCTGATGCCCCTCGCCACCTCCATCCCTCAGAGTACATGGCCCAGCTGGAGCGCCAGCTACAGTTCTACACGGAGGCCGCCCGGCGTCTGGGCAATGATGGCAGCAGGGTGAGCCGGGCGGGCGTGGGGGCATGGCCAGGGCCACCAGGGGCTGCCTGCTGACTCCTTCTTCACCCCCTAGGAGGCCGCCAAGGAGGCACTGTATAGACGGAACCTGGTCGAGAGTGAGGTGAGCAGCTTAGGCATTGAGAGCCAGGTGGGCAAGTGTGGTCGTGTCCCCCATCCTGACCCAGGCCGTTTCTCCCCGCAGCTGCAGCGGCTCCGCCGGTGAGGGGCAAAGGGACAGGCGGCCCCCGGAGAGCTGGGAGCGGGCCTGCGGCCCCAATACTACCACAACCTCAGACCAGACAAGCAGACAATCAGTGGACAGTCAACTCTGGACGGACACATCCCCCACTGGGCCCACCTGGCCCGGCTGGAGCCTCCCCTGGCAGGGGGCGTCGGCAGGGCCTGCCAGCCTGTGTGTGCCCCTCACCCAGGCGCAGCTGGGTGGGCCCCAGAAAGTCCGTTTGCACAGCCCAGGGGTGCACAGCCCCTTGCCGGCCTCCAAAGCGGGAGGGTGGCTGGGACCAAGCCCCCAGGGCCCTTGCAAGCACTTTACTTCCTGTCCCTCCCCAGCCTTAACCCTGATGCCCACCCACACCCCAAAGAAGCCGCTGAGGCGAGCCAGGGTCAGCCAGGCTCCCCAGAGGGTTGCTCTGGCCCAGCTGGGCCCCCAGGGCAGACATGGAATAAACAGCCAGGGCCGCACCTGGCTCACTCTGTCCTGCCCTTGTTTCTTGTTCCTGCCCCCCGTGCCTGGGCTGGGCTGCCCCACCCCAGGGGGCTGATGAAGAGGTGCCTGCGAGAGGAGCAGGCTGGCAGGGAGCGTGCCCGTGAAGGACATGGTCTGTGCACACACTCTTTGCAGGGATGTGTGTGAAGGCCCGTGCGTGTGTCCTTGGGGTCTGCAGTGCACCTGAGGGCATCTGCGTGCGTCTCTCCAGCTGGTGGCCTTGGGCGTATCTGGGTTTACACACAAGGTCAGGTCATACGTGGTGGTGCTTGGTGACCCATGTGCGTCTCAGGGCCTTGCAAGGCAGCCCTGCCGCTCGGGGGCCCCAGGACCTGGACTAGACTGCCGGACGCACTTAGCGTCCCAGAGCTTCAGCTTCCGCTGCTGGATACGATACAATGAGAGCCCCTGCCACAAGCGGAAGGGCACCTGGTCTGCAGTGAGCACTTGAAAGGGCTAGGGGTGTTTTTCTTTTTGTTTTTTGGTCACGCTGCAAGGCATGCAGGATCTTAGTTCCCCAACCAAGCATTGAACCCACACCTCCTGCAGTGGAAGTGTGGAATCTTGACCACTGGACCACCAGGGAAGGCCGGGTCTAGGCTTTATTGTTGTCTCCATCTGCACAGGCAGTTGGGGAGCATCCAGCAGGGCCCGGGTTGCCTGTACGCCCAGTGTGCGCTTGGCTGCTCCAGTCTCCTGGGCTCCCTGGGTGTCTGGGTAGTGGCCCGTCCCAGTATCCCCGCCAGCACAGGATGGGCAGGCCCAGCCCTCCAGGCCCAGGAGAGTCAGGTCAAGACCCCAGGTGGGCACTGTCTCCTTAGTCCATAGCTCTACCGGGCTCCTCTGGGCTCAGGGGCCTGCCGCCCGTGGCTGACGTGGGGCTGTGGGCGGCAGGCGGACCAAGACTGGCTCGGGGTTCCCCGTCGTGTCCACTACGCGTAGGTGCAGGAGGCCCAGGAAGGCCTCAGGTGCAATGCTGGTCATGTGAAGCCTGTTGGCCCTGGACCAGAAGATGGGTGTGAGGGCATGTTCCAGGGGACAGGCCCACCTAGGCCCTCTCACAGCCCACAGCCCTGCCCTGTCTACCTGGAGTTGCCTAACCCGGCCACCTGCAGGGTACCTGAGGAAGAGGGCACGCAGGCGTGGTGTGCTGAGAAAGGCTTCAGGGCCCACGTGGCCGATGCGGTTGCCCTGCAGGTGCAGCTCCTCCAGGGCCTCGGGTAGGTCAGGGGGCACGAAGGACAGCTCATTGTGGCTAAGGTCCAGCACCTGGGCAGGCAAGCAGAGATGGCGCCGTGGTGGCCCCAGGCCCTGGGCCACCTGTTCAGCCAAGCCCCAACCTGCTCCCCTCCCAGGCCCTCCTGTATACCCAACCTGGTTCTTCTGCCCCCTCCCCCCACCTACTTCATGGCTGCCAAGTCCTGCCCTCCACAGAGGTAAACTGAGTCCCTTCTGGGGCAGGCCTCATTCTAGGTGATGGGGGCCCAGATAGGGTCCCTGCCATGGGAGCCACTGATGCAGCTGATCACTCACAAAGACAGTATTGGGTTGACCCAAGAGTTCTTTCAGGTTTTGCTGTAACATCTTACAGAAAAGCCTAATGAACTTTGGGGCCAACCCCATTCTTCCCTGGTGGCTCTGATGGTAAGAATCTGCCTGCAGTGCAGGAGACCCGGGTTCCATCCCTGGGTCAGAGATCTCCTGGAGGAGGGCGTGGCATCCCAGGGCTAGCCTACATACAGTGGGGGCTCTCTAGCATTTCAAGGCTTTCCAGGGGAGGAGCTGGGCAAGCAGACAGAGGGGTGAAGGAGCTGCCCTGTGGATAGTATGGCCAACTAGCCTGCCCCTGACCTGCAGGGCTTGCAGCTCATGCCAGGTGCCAGGCCCAATGCCACCCACACGCAGTCGGTTATGTGCCAGACTGAGCTCCTGAAGCTGGTGCAGGCCAGCCAGCAGCTCCGGCTCGAGGGTCCGCAGCTGGTTGCGCTGTAGCCGAAGGGTGTGCAGGCCAGCGGGCAGGCCAGAGGGCAGCTGGGTCAGCTGGTTGCCAGCCAGGTCGAGGCTGCGCAGGGCCCGCAGCCGGCGGAAGGCCCGGAGGTGCACGCGGGCGCTGGCCAGGCAGTTGTAGGCCAGGTTGAGCTCGGCCAGTCGGGGCGTGGAGGTCAGGTCACGGGCGCCCAGCGCGGCCACACGGTTGTGGGGCAGCACCAGGGCCCGCAGGCGGCGGGGCAGCGCCTGGGGCACTCGGTCCAGCCTGTTGCCGTAGAGGTGCAGCGTGTGTAGGCCCCGCAGTGGCCGCAGTGCTCCGGCTGGCAGCCCCGTGGCCCCCAGTTGGTTGTGCTGCAGTAGCAGGTAGCGCAGGCCCCGCAGGCCGCCCAGCCGGGCTGCCTCCACCCAGCGGATGCGATTGCGGCCCAAATGCAGCACAGCCAGGGTGCGAGGCAGGCCAGCGGGCACCGCAGCCAGCTGGTTGTGGGACAGGTCCAGGTACTCCAGGCGGTGCAACTTGCTGACAGGAGAGAGAGAGGTGGCGTCGGGCTGGGCATCCAGAGTGGAGGCCCCTGATGGATACTGCAGGGCAGGTTGGGGTGGGACAGTTGAGGAGCTGTCCTGAGAAATGTCTGGGCTTTCCAGGGAGCTCAGTGATCAAGAACCTGCCTGCCAGGGGAGGAGGAGATGGAGGTTCAATCTCTGGATCAGGAAGATCCCCTGGAGAAGGAAATGGCAACCTACTCTAGTATTCTTGTCTGGGAGATCCCATGGACAGAGGAGCCTGGTGAGCTATAGTCCACAGGGTTGCAAAGAATCAGACATGACCGAGCATGCAAGCACACACCTGAGAAATGTAAGGTGGAGATTTCAATTTAGGGGTGACGAGCTGAGAGATCTGGGCAGGAAGTAAGTCTGGGGTGACTAGGTCAGAGTTCTGGGTCTGAGATCTTCATGTGGCATCTTGATGTTGGGTAATAAGACCAAGGCACCAGCTGGTTGGAGGCCAGGTGCTTGGCCACGCCTGGTACACGACAGGCACACACCAAATGAGGCTTTGAATTGGCCATAAAGGGGGGTGGTGAAATGGAAGGCTGGGGCTCCCAGATTCTAAGTCCTCAGACCCTACTGCCAGCATGAGCCTACACCCCACCAAAGCCCTGTTCCAGGCCCCACCTGAACGTGGTAGCATCCAGGCCACTGTCTGTCAGCTGGTTGTGCTGAAGGTAAAGCTCACGGAGGTGGGTCTGGCGGCTCAGGGCTCCTCGGGGCACCTTGGAGATGAGGTTGTTCTGGGAAGGGAGGAGAGAATGAGACTGCAGGTCCAGGGCAGAGGGCAATAGGGAGCCACAGGGGACTCCTGAGTAAGGGACAAGGTGTTCTTTTGAGCAAGGCTGCTCAGAGAGAGCCTGTGAGCTACCCATGCCGGAGGAAAGGACCCAAAGACACTTTTGACTGCTGGGATGACAAGGGGTCCCCCAGGACCGAGGTGCAGGGCCCTGAGGGGAGTGGGGACGTGGGGGTGGTCGGGCGGAGAGGGGCACCTGTAGGTGGAGCCGCTCCAGCGAAGGCGGCAGGCTGGGGGGCACGTAGCTGAGTTGGTTGCTGGAGAGACTGAGGGTGGCCACTGCCTCAGAGCCGCGGAAGGCATCAGGGGGCAGGCCGGCGTTGCTCAGCTGGTTGTTGTGGAGGTACACGGACCTGAGGGGAGCCAGGCTCCTGCCACCAGCCCGGCCCCAGCCTCCCCGCCACCCCATGCCCGAGCTCAGGGCAGGCTTCAGAGTGTGTGTGTGTGTGTGTGTGTGTGTGTGTGTGTGTGTGCATGTCAGAGTGTGTGTGGGAGTGGTGTGGGTGTGATTTGTATGGGTGGGTGGGTGTGGCTGTGAGTGTGTGTTGAGTGTGTGTGTGAGTTTGAGTGTGAGTATGTGAATGTGTGAGTGTGTTGAGTGTATGGTGTGTGTGAGTGGGTGGGTGGGTTGAGTGAACGTGTGTGAATGAGTGTGTGAATGCCTGTGCGAATGTGTGGGTGTATGTATGTGAGTGTGTATGTGTGTGGAGTGTATGTGTGAGTGTGTGCACCCTCCTCCAGTCTGAAATTCTCCAGACAGAGCATCCGGGGCCCTGTCTCCCCCGCCACCCAGAGCTTCCCAGGGTTGGCTCATGACCCCGGTCAGAACCCAGGGTGCAGAGTGACCCCAGGCCTACACAAGACCCAGCGGGGCCTGGGCTGGGCCAGGGGCTATACCTGAGCGCTGGCTTCTCTCCAAACGTGAGCGGGAAGATCTCAGTCACTTCGTTGGCAGCCAGATCAGCCACCCGGAGGGAGCGGGGCAGAAACTGGGGGGCCACAGAGAGCTGCGGGAGCACAGCCGCAGTGGTCCCGGTGGCACACCCATCCTGCCCCTCCCGCCTGCCGCCCACCTCCACTCAGCGCTGTGTGACCCCAGCTGGCTGCACCCTTGCTGAGCCCGGCCTGGGGCGGGGGTGGGGGCACGGTGGGGTGCTCACCTTGTTGTGGGCCACATAGATGTGCTGCAGCTGTGTGAGCGACTCGAAGGCCTCGTCGGGCAGGCCTGTGCATGAGGTGGGCAGTGAGGGGATCCTCCTGGCGGGTGGCGAGGGCAGGGGGCAGCCTGTGTTCCCATCCAGCCTGGAGGCTGGCAGAGGCTCCTCCAGGCCCCGCCCCCGCTGTGTCCTCAAAAGCCACAGCCCCCGCCCCCCATCCCCTGAGTTTCCATCCTGCTCAGCAAAGGGCAGTTCTGGGAACTGCCACAGAGCTGCCCACAGACCCAGCTGGGGAGGGAGAGGGCAGCGGGGACCGGGCTGTGGACGGGCCTCCTCCTGTTGTCCCCCCAACTCACCCTCAGAGGAGATGAGGTTGTTGTGGAGGTTGAGGGTCCGCAGCCCGCTGAGACGTGACAGCTCGTTGTAGGGGAGCTCCTGGAGCTGGTTGTTCTGCAGGGCAGGCCGGGGTGGGGGCCGACATTCACACCCTGACCCCCGCGGCCCTGGGCCCTCAACAGATGGCCCCAAGCCCTGCTTCTCAGCTTCCTGTCAGCCTAAGCAGGAAGCCCCGACACCCTTTCACCCTGTTGTTTGTTGTTGAGTCGCTCAGTCATATCCGACTTTTTTCTGACCCCATGGGCTGTAGCCCACCACGTTTCTCTGTCCATGGGCTTCTCCAGGCAAGAATACTGAAGTGGGTTGCCATGCCCTCCTCCAGGGGATCTTCCTGACCCAGGGATTGAACTCCCGTCTCCTGCTTGGCAGGAGGGTTCTTTACCACTGAACCTTCACCCTGTACTTGATCCCAAAGGCATTACTTTGTAACAAACCTGTAACAAAAAGACACTGACCCCCAACGCTCCATCCACCCCCACAATTGACCCCGGATGCCTCGTTACACTTGACCTCAAGCAACCCCGTAATCAGCAGACATTGACCCCTCCAACACCCCTTAGCCCCTCCCACTTTCAGCATCTGTGCCCCCCACCTCCTCTCACCTGAGTCCTGCACAGACCCCTGTGTGCTCATCAAGACCAACACGACCCACACGCTCAGCTCCTCACCCCTGCACGGGGACCCTGCACCCCCAACCCCGGCACTCTGCAGGCTCCCCCGTCCACCCTGGGAGCCTCCCTGCACCCAGACGCCGGCCCCACCTGCAGGGAGAGGTGCTGAGCAGCCCTGGTGATGTTGTCCGGGAACACCCGGAGGTCCAGGCCGTCGCAGTCCACCGTGTCGGGCCGGGGGCAGGAGCAGCGTGGGGGGCAGGCCCGGGGTGGGGGCTGGGAGCTCTCCCCCAGGTGGGGGAAGGAAGCGTCATCCTCCATGCCAAGGGCGGGTTGGGGGCCAGGCAGCAGCAGGAGCAGCAGCAATAGGCTCAGTCGCTGGGAGTTGAGGGACAGGTCAGGGTGTCCCCAGACTGGGCACCGGGTCACCATGGCAACGGAAGCATCCCCGCCTGGTGGGGGGTGTGCAGCAGGCGGGCAGGCCCCACCCTCAGACCCACCCCTGCCCCACCTTACCATAGCCAGCCGTGCTCTGCCGTCTCGCCCGAACTGCTGACCAGAGTTCCTTAATGGAAACCAGGCGGTCACCTCTGGAGGTTGTGCTGTGGCCGCCACCGCCCCCCATCTCACACAAACCTCCCTCCTCCCCCCCCCAGCCCGTTCCCCCAGGGGCTCAGGGGAGCTGGCCCACCCTTTCCCCGCCCTGCGGAGGGCGGGCAGGCGCCGGATGGGGTGGTGAGGACCGGCCAGCCCATCCCCTTGGTCCCACCCGCCTCCCCCAACCACCCCAGCTCCGCTTGCGTAACCTCGGCCAGCCTGGGCCGGGCCACAGGAGCGAGGAATGCTTGGGGGAAAGCTGAGATTCGCCCTGTCTGGTATTTGGGCCGACCGCAGGAGTAGGGGTGGGGGCAGAAGAGTGGAGGACACTTCAGGGCACAGGAGGGTCCCCAAGGAGCCGGGGCTGGGAGCAAGTGCCAGGGCAGGCTCAGACTCAGCCTGCCGGTCCAGACACCAGCCTGGGGCGCTCCCAGTCAGGCCTGCCATCTGGGCCCCTCCTCCCCTCTGCCAGCTGGACTCACTGGCAGCTAGACTCCCCCTGTACCCAAATGGCCACGGCCGCCTCAGCCAAGAGGAAATTACAAGTATTGAGGCACCAGCCATGTGGTTAAGGATGTGTGCTCAGGGGCAGCCTGCCTGGGCTTGAACCTGGGCTCTGCCACCTCTCCTGGCCTTGGTTTCCCACTCTGCAAAGTGGGGGAGTGATTGTCTTGCCCTCCTGAGTGGGGTAAGGATTAAATGAGATAATGCATAAGAAGGACGTGAGAGAGGTGACTTCCCTGGTGGTCCAGCGGCTAAGACTCTGTGCTGTCAACGCAGGGAGCGGGCTGGATTACCGGTCAGGGAACTGGATCCCATGTGCCGCAACTGAGACCCAGCTCAGCCAAACAAATGCTTGAATGTGTTCGCGTGCTTGGTCGCTCGGGCATGTCCGACTCTTTGTGACTCTACGAACTGGAGCCCGCCAGGCTCCTCTGTCCATGGGGTTCTCCAGGCAAGAATACTGGGGATCTTCCCAACCCAGGGATCGAACCTGCATCTCCTGCATTGGCAGGCGGGTTCTTTGCCACTGAGCCACCAGGGAAATCCAAATGCATGAATTTAAAAAAAAAAAAAGACAAAGGTAAGATAGCATCTAGCACATACCAGGCCATCAACAGCAGAGTGGCAGTGTGTGCCGAGGGGTGAGGAAGCCCATCTCTGCCCCAGGTCCCATCCCCCGAGACGTGCCACTTAACGGCAAGACTTCAGACAAGTCATTTCCCTGCCCAAACCTCTGCTTTCCCACACATAACATGAAGATGACAGAAGATCCTTTTTCAAAAGACTGTCACCAGACAGGGACTTCCCTAGCGGTCCAGCGTCTGAGACTCTGAGCTCCCAATGCGCAGGGCCCACATTTGCTTCCTGATCGGGAAACGGTCCCATGTGCCGCAACCGAGAGTTCACACGCCACAACTAAGACCTGGAGCAGCCACATAAATTAAATTTATTTATTTATTTATTTTTAAGAAAAGAGGCTGTCACAAGACGAAAACCAGATAGTGGGAAGAAAAAAACTAAGCAACTGCCCCAAAAGTGCTCAGCTTGGGTGGGAGTGGCTGATGGGCCGCTTAAAGGGCATGATGGAGGTTGGGGTCTCTCCAAAACAGACGGAGATGAAGATTTAGTGCCATTGCCTCAGAGATAGCAGCTGTAGGGGAGCAGGGATGTGGCAGAAGGAAGGAAGGGAGCAGTCAGTAATTGATGAGATATCACTGGAGTAAGCAACTTGCCCTGGAACTTGTCAACTTTAGCTCTCAAAATCCTGCATCCCAGGAACACTCAGTCCTGGGCACACTGGGATGGTTGGTCATTCCCATAATCAAGCAAATTTTCACTGCAGGCAGCTGGAGCTCAGTCCTGCAACGGAGCCCTGGGAGATCAGAGTCATCCCACACCAGGGGTGAGAGAGCTGAGGTATTGATCCTCCAACTCCCTCCATTGGTCACTGGTTGAGGGCTACCCCCAAGGGACCTGAATTCCCTGGCGGTTTGGGTAGAGCATGTTCCACTCCTAAAGATATATTAGGGACTTCCCTAATATCTGATCTGGTGGTTAAGAATCCGCCTTGCAATGCAGGGGACACAGGTTCGATCCCTGGTCAGGGTACTAAGATCCCACATGCCACGGGGCAGCAAAGCCAATGAGCCAGAACTACTGAGCACAAGCACTCTAGGGCCATGAGGAGAGATCCCACATGACACAGTGAAACTCCCTTGTGGGGCAACAAGATCCAGAGCAGCCAAATATAAATAAATAAATAAATAAATAAACATTTTTTAAAATAAAGAGATATGAGATGTTTGCTGGTGTGGCCCGAGGAGGGCATGGTAAGCCCCAGACAGAACCAACTACGGAGGGTTTGGGGGGAGGGGTCGTCAAGCCATGGGGTGATGGAAGTGAAGTGCATCAGGTCAGTGGGAAGAAAGGACCACGATGTGGAAGAATGATGGATAGAGAGAGGGTGTCTGTATGTATTAATCCCTCTTTTACAGAAGAAGAAACTTGGACCCAAAGAGGTAGTCATTTAACCATGTTTCCTAGAACTGTGTGACCTCCGGAAATGGGACGCTCAGGGCTAGAAGACAGGACTTAGCTTCGACCAGAAGAGAACAACAGGCCTCCAAGTTCTCCATGTGGGACTGACAAGCACTAGCTTGGACATTGTGTAGCAGCTTCTTAGTCTCTGTAACAGAGTAATTAGAGAGTAATAGAGTAAATAAAGCCCCAGGGAGTTGAAGAACTACTGAACTGATCCTAGCCACAAGGACGTGACAATGAGGCCCAAACTATTAATATGTGAGCTTCTGGCAAGAAACTTAAAAGATGCAAAGGAGTAAGAGAATCAAGCCAAACTGACGAATACAAACCAGGGTATTTATTAGCTCATGAACAGAAATGTTGAAGGGGTGTCCTTCAGGCATAGCTGGGTCCAGGTGTTAGGGGTAGCACACTGATTGAAACCGCCCACCCTGGCCAGGCACCATAGTAACCATTTGCTTGAGTTGTTTTATGACAGGAGATCCTGATAAGGGATAGGGAACTAATAAGCCACCACCAACCAGAAGAGTTCGGGAAAGGTCAAAAGGAGACACCGCATGTCTGTCCACTTCCCAGAATCCCTCTCACTAGCATCCATGTTGGCTGAGCGATGCGTGGGCCACCAGGAAAGACCCTGAATTAGAATGATTGGCCAAAGACCACCCAGAAACTAATCCCATCACCATAAAACCCAAGACTGCGAGCCACGTGGCAGAGCTGTTCTCCTGGGTTCCCTTACCCTAGTGCTCTCCACCCGGGTGCCCTTTCCAATAAAATCTCTTGCTTTGTCAGCACGTGTCTCCTCGGACAATTCTTTTCCAAGTGTTAGACAAGAGCCCACTCTTGGGACCCTGTAAGGGGGTGGGGGCCTCCCCCTTTCTACAACAACTGGCAACCACGAAGGGACACCCCCATTTTTACTGGGGTTGACATCCAGACCACTCGGGGTACCCCAGGACCAGCTCGCCTGCCGACGGATCTGACCCAGCAGCCACAATTGGGACTCGTTTGTCCCTGGTCTCCTCCTGACGTGGACAACTGGCCAGGGTGCCCTGACCAGGTAAGGAACAACAGATTTTGTTGACCCCTTTTATCTCACCTCTCCTTTCAACCTATCCTATCCCATCCTATTTTTCCTGTCCCCCGGTCCTGGATGCAAGAATCTGGTCAAAGGGCCTCAGCCTGAGCTGAGGATTGGAGACTGATCACCTCCTCTTGGCAGAGAACTCGAATTTTGGTTCTGGTAGGGCCAAGTTCCAGTCCTCCCTTCTCTGGAGGCCCAGGGAAAAGTCCCATAATGCCTGGGTATCTGCAGGTGGCAGGAGACGTCTGTAAGTCCACCCCTTTTTTTTCTTCTTTCTCTCCCTGACTCTTCGACATTTTGTCTCTTCCCACTCCTTCTCTCTCAACCTGGCCTCTTTTCCTCTCTTTGAAGACCCAAGTTATTTCCATTTACTCTGTCAATGCTTGGACCTGAAGTTCTGGGTCTTTGCAAGAGACTTTCTGAGAGGCTATGCTCTCTGCTCCCCATCAATTGTGCTTTCTGTTCTTGGGGAGACAATCTGGCATTAGAAGCCCTCCATCAGGTGCTGTTTCTCTAAATTCAGCCATTTAATTGAGCATTTGGCTGAGTGCGTCTACGTGGAATTGATTGATGGGGTTCAGTATAGTCGCACCTGGTTTTGGGTGAAAATTAACACCCTAGACACATCCTTAGGGGTTAATTCTTTGGGCCCAGTCCTACAGCCCCTTGATTGTGCTTACTACTGAACATTTCCTTTGGCGCATATACAATCAGCCAATTTGAGACCAGGAGAGAGCTTACAATCTCTCTAGGGTTAGATATAGGGGCATCCACCCCAATACTGGTCCCCTGGGAACGAGATATAAACTATACCATCGCTAAAATGGGAAATAAGCCTAGCTTCCCTTTAGACACCCCGCTGGGTTATCTTTTGGCCCACTGGGAGGGATACCAACTGGAAGGGCTAAAAAAGAAAAAACTTATCAAATACTGTACTAAATACGGGCCTAATTACTCCCTGGGAGGAGGGGGAAAATGGCCCCAGTCGGGATCACTTGGATACAACACGATTCAGTCTATACCGCAAACGCGAGGGTAAATACAAGGAGGTTCCCTACGTCCAGGCCTTTATGGCCCTCTACCAGGATTCCGAAAAAAAAGGAAAATATAAGCTTGAGGACTTTGATAAATGCTCTTCCAAAATCCTTTTAGCAAAATCTGAAACAAATCTCCTTGACCATCTCTTAACCTCCTCTGCTTCAGCAGAGAGGTCACGGGAAAGGAGGGTCAGACACGCCCGGAAGTCTCGAGCCTGGACCCGGAAGTAAGGAGGTTAGACCCAGAAGTCACGAGGCTGGGCCCGGAAGTTATGAGATCTGAAGGGAAGTCACTCACAATCGCCTCGGCTCCTCCTCCATATACCCCCTCCCCCATGGGGTTACAATCAGGAAGTAAGCTTTGTCCTCCACAGAAGGAAAGGTCATCCTCAGACAAAATCTGCCCTCTAAGAGAGACATCGGATGGGGAGGGGGGAACCATGCACGTTCATGTTCCGTTCTCTATGCAAGACATTACTCAGTGCAAGGAACAATTGGGCTCATATTCTGAGAACCCCCCAAAATTTAAGGATTAATTTGAGCGTCTTAGTCTTAACTTCTCCCTCATCTGGAGGGATATAATGGTCATCCTCACCTGGTGTTGTAATGATGAGGAAAAAGCTCGAATCCTAGATTAGGCTAGAAAAGTGGCTGATGAAAGACAGCGGGTAGATGTCAGTTTGGCCTCTGCCAAAGAGGCAATCCCCTCTACAGAGCCAGACTGGGATCCTAATACAAGGGCAGGAAAGGAATCCTTAAGACACCTCATTACTTGCCTACTACAGGGAATGACCCAGGGTGTCCAAAAGGTTGTTAATTATAATAAGATAAAAGAGGTTACACAGGAAGAAAATGAAAATCCAGCTCTTTTTTTGGGCAGACTCACAGAAGCCTTTAAAAACTTTACCAAGACAGATCTAAAAAGTATGGAAGGAAGAGTCCTGTTGGCCCATTCCTTCATAACCCAGGCAGCCCCAGACAGGAGAAAATTACAAAAACTAGGAAAAGGACCAGAGACCCCAGTTTCCGATTTGGTGGAGGAGGAAAATAGGGTGTTTTTGAACAGGGACTGGGAGGAGGAAGCAAAAAGGGAGCAAAAGGAAGCCCGAAAAGATAGGAGAATAGAGAGGCAGACCCAGGCCTTGGCCCAACAACAACAGGCTAAAATCCTGGCCTTGATTCATCCTGCCACTGTGCGAAAGTTCCGGGAAGAGCAAAGAAAAAAGGATCTTAACAATCCACTGCGGCTGAGACGCACCCAATGTACCTAGTGCAAAGAGGGTGGGCATTGGAAAAGGGAGTGCCCACATTGCCCTAAGTGAAGGCGTATGGAGACCCCTACACTTGCTCCCTCTGTGTTAGTCCTGGGCGACCGGGACTGATGGTGCCCAACGGCTCGAGAAACCCCCGCAAATGGTGAGGTCCAGATCACTCCTCTCGACCGCTGGGTGACTGTACAAACAGAAGGTAAGGATGTGAACTTTCTTTTAGACACGGAGGCTGCCTTCTCTGTTCTTCCTTCCCAGTTAGGACCTTTAGACTCCCAGGCTAAAACGGTGATGGGGTAGATGGAAAACCCCAAAGCTGAAATTTTACTAAGCCCCTCCATTGTAAGGTGGGCAATTGGCAAGGAACCCAGCCCTTCTTATACATCCCTGGTTGCCCTGCTCCCCTACTGGGGAGAGACCTTCTTTGCCCCCTCCAGACCAGAGTGACTTGGGGAAAGCTAGAAGTAGATAATTTCCTTTGCCTAGTGTCTGAATGTTTACAGTCAGATGTAGAAAAGGAGGAGTCTGTCCCTTTCTTAGATGATGTCAATTCCCAGGTGTGGGATGTCTTCAGCCCTGGTCTCGCCATAAATGTTCCACCGGTAAAGATTCTTCTGAGGCCAAATGCTCCTACTCCTGGAAAAGACAATATCCCTTAAAACCAGAAGCTCTTTGAGGGTCTTAGACCATTAATTAACAAATACCGAGATACTGGAATTCCAATTACCTGTGAGTCTCCCTGCAATACTCCAATCTTGCCTGTTAAAAAAACAGATGGATCTTATCAATTCGTCCAGGATCTAAGAGCTGTTCTCCTGGGTTCCCTTACCCTACTGCTCTCCACCCGGGTGCCCTTTCCAATAAAATCTCTTGCTTTGTCAGGACGTGTCTCCTCGGACAATTCTTTTCCGAGTGTTAGACAAGAGCCCACTCTTGGGGCCCTGTAGGGGGGCCTCCCCCTTCCCACAACACAGGGGCTCAAATGACATCTTCAGTATGGAAACTCTCTCTACCTCTCAGCTCTACCAGCAGGCTTCTCTGTGTGGTGCCAAGATATCCCCAGCTTTAGTCCAGCTGAAAGCCCCAAGGTTACACGTCATTGGCCTAGCATTGGTCACATGTCCATCTGGAATCAGTCCCTGTGGCTAGACAGATGGAATGTGATGATTGGTGGGGAACATAACCACCACTCTTGTAAATGACCTACAGGCCTTATCTTCCTGCAACAAACCCCCTTCTCTGCACTGTGCTATGCCCAGCCCGGTTCAGCCCATCCCAGCTCTGCCCTGCCCAAGAGGAAGTTCTACAGGGGTGGTAAAGAAGTATGGTCTACCAATGTGGAGCCTGGCAGAATCAAAATGCATGTAGGATTGTGTCTGTATGTGTGGGGATGTTTGCATGAGGAGGGGGTGTTGGTGTCTCTTGGTTTTCCTGGGGCTGTGATCTCAGAGTAAGAAGGACTGTGGAATCAGGGGGACAAAAGATAGCTACAGGAACACCATGGGAGCTAGGGCAGCAATCTGATCTCATTTTGTTTTTCAACATTTTTTTTAATTAAAAAATTATTTATTTATTATTTGGCTGTGCCAGGTCTCAGGGGCAGTACTCAAGATCTCTAGCTGCAGCATACAGGATCCTTTAGTCGTGGCATGTGGGATTGAGTTCCCCAGCCAGGGATTGAACCCTGGCCCCCTGCCCTGGGAGCATAGAATCTTAGGCACTGGACCACCAGGAAAGTCTTGATCTGGTGTCATTTTGGGTTGGGGGGAAGAAGGGGCAGGGTTGATGTGGGAGGGAGAAAGAAACTGAGGGAAAATGTAGTTCCCAATGAGAAGAGAAAAAGGAGGGGTCTTAACTCAGTACCAGTTAATGATCCCAAGGCATACCTTGGGCCTGCCCCTCCTCATCCTCTAATGGCATCCAGTCTTAACTCACAGGCTAAGCCCAAACTCCTCAATCAGCCTTCATCTGATTGATAAGCCCCTCAGGATCTGGACCCAATCCATAAAACGAACTGGTACTTAACCAGGCCTTATGGCTGCCTGGAATAAAATACTACATTTCCCAGGCTCCCTTGCAGGTAGACAAGGCCTTGCTGTCGTACTGTACTCAGTCGCGTCTGACTTTGCGACCCCATGGACTGCAGTCAGCCAGGCTCCTCTGCCCATGGGATTTTCCAGGCAAGAATACTGGAGTGGGTTGCCATTTCCTCCTCCACGGGATCTTCCCAACCAGGGATCGAACCCGTGTCTCTTGCATCTCCTGCATTGGCAAGTGGATTATTAACCACTGCCACCTGGAAAGCCCTAGATATGGCCATATGACTATGTAAGCAGAAGTGATATGTATAACTTTGAGGAAAGGAGGGTGCCTTATTTTCTGATGGAACATAGACGTGATGGCTGGAATGCCATCAGCTATCTTGGGCCATGACACTGCCTTGGGACTAGAAGCCTCGAATGGTGGAGCAACAAGATATTGTAGAAGGAAACTGAATCTCACATACCATGGAAGACTGTGCTGTCCATGAATTGACCAATGTTTTAATCCCCTCCTATTGGCCCTGTTGCAGAAAGAGGGATCACATGCCCTAAATAGTGCAAAGACATGAGAGCCCAACACATGATACCCAACAGGATAGATGAGGTCATCCTCAGTTAATTGGTCACACGCACTCACGGGCCAGAAGTGGAGGAAGACACTGAGCCACCAGGTGGGAGTGCTCTCAGGAGCAGAGTCAAGAAGCAGGGGCTGCAAGGAGGCAACCTCGGTAGTGACAGAAGAGTGGGCTAACCTCTGGTTCTCTTTCGAGGGTGTGATTGGCTTGTCTGAATAATTTCTGACTTCCGGAGAGGTAAAACGCCTTAGGTCAAGGACCAGATGGGGGACGGCTGCTCTGGCTGATAGAGAAACGAGTCAGGTGGTTGGGGTGGGGGTGCATATCTGACAAAAGTGGAGAAATTTACACTGAAGTCTTAGAGGGGGCCCTGTGAGGGTCAAGGAGGTCAAAACAGCCCATGGAATTTCAGGCCTTTCCACATAAGCAACACCAGTTATCTTGACCAGGAGAGAAAAATAGATATCGCTCTTGGTTAGCCATTTTTATTTTGGATTTTAAATTTTCTTTATATTTCTAATTTTTATTTTTTCTCCCTCCCAACCCCCCACCCCTTTTGGCAGGGAGGAAGGGATGCAACCTGCGATTTGCAGCATCTTAGGTCTCCGACCAGGGATGGAGTCTGTGCTACCTGCGGTGGAAGTGCAGAGTCCTAACCACTGGACCACCAGGGTCTAACATTTCCTCTGAGGTTCTACGTTGGTTGCATTTCACAAGTTGTTGTTTTTTTTTTTTTTTCCTACAATATATTATTTTATTTTTTATTTTTATTTTTTTTCTTTTTTTATTTTATTTTTAAACTTTATATAATTGTATTAGTTTTGCCAAATATCAAAATGAATCCGCCACAGGTATACATGTGTTCCCCATCCTGAACCCTCCTCCCTCCTCCCTCCCCATACCATCCCTCTGGGTCGTCCCAGTGCACTAGCCCCAAGCATCCAGTATCGTGCATCGAACCTGGACTGGCATCTCGTTTCTTACATGATATTTTACGTGTTTCAATGTCATTCTCCCAAATCTTCCCACCCTCTCCCTCTCCCACAGAGTCCATAAGACTGTTCTATACATCAGTGTCTCTTTTGCTGTCTCGTACACCGGGCTATTGTTACCATCTTTCTAAATTCCATATATATGCATTAGTATACTGTATTGATGTTTTTCCTTCTGGCTTACTTCACTCTGTATAATAGGCTCCAGTTTCATCCACCTCATTAGAACTGATTCAAATGTATTCTTTTTTAATGGCTGAGTAATACTCCATTGTGTATATGTACCACAGCTTTCTTATCCATTCATCTGCTGATGGGCATCTAGGTTGCTTCCATGTCCTGGCTATTATAAACAGTGCTGCGATGAACATTGGGGGTACACATGTCTCTTTCCCTTCTGGTTTCCTCAGTGTGTATGCCCAGCAGTGGGATTGCTGGATCATAAGGCAGTTCTATTTCCAGTTTTTTAAGGAATCTCCACACTGTTCTCCATAGTGGCTGTACTAGTTTGCATTCCCACCAACAGTGTAAGAGGGTTCCCTTTTCTCCACACCCTCTCCAGCATTTATTACTTGTAGACTTTTGGATCGCAGCCATTCTGACTGGTGTGAAATGGTACCTCATAGTGGTTTTGATTTGCATTTCTCTGATAATGAGTGATGTTGAGCATCTTTTCATGTGTTTGTTAGCCATCTGTATGTCTTCTTTGGAGAAATGTCTATTTAGTTCTTTGGCCCATTTTTTTGATTGGGTCATTTATTTTTCTGGAGTTGAGCTCACAAGTTTTTATATGTAATGTTTTTATCATCATTTAGCTTTGTGTTCTTGAAATTCCATATATATATGTGTGTGTATATATATATATATATATATATATATATGTTTGTTTGTTTGTTTCACAGGTGACTTAGAATTGTGTCCCCTACCCACATACCCATCCTTTTTTTAAAAAAAAATATTTATTTATTTGGCTGAACGGCATGTGGAACCTTAATTCCCAACCGGGACTTGAACTTGCACCCCTGCATTGGAAGTACAGCATCTTAACCACTGGACTGCCAGGGAAGTCCCCCCACCCACACTTTTACTAACTGAACCGAATCCTAGTGGACACAGGAGATATCCACAGAGGTGAGAATTGGAGACATAGCATGGATGCTGTTCGCCAAGAACACATAGAAAGAGAAGAGAAGGGAGTCAAAGGGAGGACCTTGAAGGATGCTTAGGTTTGAGGTGTGGGTGAAAGAGAAGCCCTCGACGGCCATAGAGAAGGAGGGTCAGAAAGGAACCTGAAAGTACCTGGTAAAACGGAAGATGTTGGACTTCCCTGATGGTCCAGTGATAAAAGAATCTGCCTGCCAATGCAGGGGACATGGGTTCGATCCCTGGTCCAGGAAGATCCCACTTGCTGTGGGGTAATTAAGCCTGTGCTCTAGAGCCCGAGAGCCACAATTACTGCACCGACGTGCCACAACTACTGAAGCCTGTGCGCCCTAAAGCCCATGCTCTCCAACAAGAGGAGCCCCCACAGTGAGAAGCCCATGAAATGTAACTAGAGAAAGCCTGAGTGCAGCAATGAAGACCCAGCACAAAGATAAATAATGTAATTAATAATAAAAAAAAAAAAACCTGAAGATGTTCCTGCTGTGTACTGGTTGGTGATGGTTCATTGTATGTGTCAAATATAAAATCACATGATAACATTTTATTGGGTCACGGGACACCCAGATTAAATATTCTTCCTGTGCACATCTGTGAGGGTGTTTCCAGAGGAGATTAGTGTTGGAATCAGTGGACTCAGTAAACCTGATGACCCTCCTCACTGTGCCTGGGCATCATTCAATCTACAGCATCCCTGAGCAGAACAAAAGATGGAGGAAGGAGACAATCACGCCTTTTCTCTCATCCTGCCTGCTTGAGCTAGGACATTGGTCTTCTCTTGCCCCAGGACTGGGAGGTGCGCAATCAGCTTCCCTAGTCCTCAGGACTCAAGCTGGAATAACGCCACCAGCTTTCCTGGGTCCTCAGCTTCCGGACCACAGCCTGGGGGCTTCTCATCCTCCATAATCACATAAGTCAACTCCTCATGCTAAATCTCCTCTTATTTATATAGATTTTACATACAGAAAATGATATGCATATAGGTATATATGAAAATATATATATAGTAACTGTATTATATATACACAAGTACTATATATATACATATGAACACATACAATATTTTATATACACAAAATATTATATATACACATTATATATAATATATATATACACATATACATATATATGGGCTTCCCTGGTAGCTCAGCTGGTGAAGAATCTACCTGCAATGCAGGAGACCCCAGTTCAATTCCTGGGTTGGGAAGATCCCCTGGAGAAGGGATAGGCTACCCACTCCAGTATTGTTGGGCTTCCCTGGTGGCTCAGTTCGTAAAGAATCCATCTGCAGTGCGGGAGACCTGGGTTCAATCCCTGGGTTGGGAAGATCCCCTGGAGAAGGGCATGGCAACCCACTCCAGTACTCTTGCCTGGACAATCCCCATGAACCGAGGAGCTTGGTGGGCTGCAGTCCAGGGGGTCGCAAAGGGTTAGACATGACTAAGCAACTGAGCACAATGCACAATACATACATTATATGTGTCTGCGTGCTGTGCTTAGTCCCTCAGGCATGTCCAACTCTTTGTGACCCCATGGACTGCAGCACGCCAGGCTTCCTTGTCCTTCACCATCTCCCAGAGCTTGCTCAAACTGATGTCCATTGAGTTGGTGATGCCATCCAACCATCTCATCCTCTGTCACCCTCTTCTCCCCCTGCCTTCAATCTTTCCCAGCATCAGGGTCTTTTCCAGTGAGTCCACTGTTCACATCAGGTGGCCAAAGTATTGGAGATTCAGCTTCAGCATCAGTCCTTCCAATGAATCGTGTCCAACTCTTTGCAACCCCATGGACTATACAGTCCATGGAATTCTCCAGGCCAGAATACTGGAGTGGGCAGCCTATCCCTTCTCCAGCGGATCTTCCCAACTCAGGAATTGAACCGGGATCTCCTGCACTGCAGGTGGGTTCTTTATCAACCGAGCTATCAGGGAAACCCTTCCAATGAATATTCAGGACTGATTTCCTTTAGTATTGACTGGTTTGATCTCCTTGCAGTCCAAGAGACTTTCAGTCTTCTCCAACACCACAGTTTGAAAGCATCAGTTCTTTGGCACTCAGCCTTCTTTATGGTCCAGCTCTCACATCCACACGTGACTACTGGAAAAAACATAGCTTTTACAGACCTTTGTTGGCAAAGTAATGTCTTTGCTTTTTAATACACTGTCTAGGTTTATCATAACTTTTCTTCCAAAGAGCAAGCGTCTTTTAATTTCATGGCTGCAGTCACCATCAGTAGTGATTTGGGAGCCCAAGAAAATAGTCTGTTATTGTTTCCATTGTTTCCCCATCTATTTGCCATGAAGTAATGGGACTGGATGACATGATCTTTGTTTTTTTTAATATTGAGTTTTAAGCCAGTTTTTTTCACTCTCTTGTTTCCCTTTCATCAAGAGGCTCTTTAGTTCTTCTTCACTTTCTGCCATAAGGGTGGTGTCCTCTGAATATCTGAGGTTATGGATATTTCTCCAGGCAATCTTGATTCCAGCTTGTACTTCCTCCAGTTCAGCATTTTGCATGATGTACTCTGCATATAAGTTAAACTGGGTGACGGTATACAGCCTTGATGTACTCCTTTCCCAATTTGGAACCGACTCTAACTGTTGCTTCTTGACCTGCATACAGGTTTCTTTACATATATACACACACACATTATATATATTATGTGTGTTTATGTAAAATATGGAGAAGGCAATGGCACCCCCACTCCAGTACTCTTGCCTGGAAAATCCCATGGACCGAGGAGCCTGGTAGGCTGCAGTCCATGGGGTCGATAGGAGTCGGACATAACTGAGCGACTTCACTTTCACTTTCATGCATTGGAGAAGGAAATGGCAACCCACTCCAGTGTTCTTGCCTGGAGAATCCCAGGGACGGGGGAGCCTGTTGGGCTGCCGTCTTTGGGGTCGCACAGAGTCGGACACGACTGAAGTGACTTAGCATAGCATAGCATAGCATGTAAAATATGGAGAAGGCAATGGCAACCCACTCCAGTACTCTTGCCTGGAAAATCCCATGGATGGAGGAGTCTGGTAGGCTTCAGTCCATGGGGTCGCTGAGTCGGACATGACTGAGCGACTTCACTTTCACTTTTCACTTTCATGCACTGGAGAAGGAAATGGCAACCCACTCCAGTGTTCTTGCCTGGAGAATTCCAGGGACAGCGGACCCTGGTAGGCTGCCGTCTATGGGGTCGCACAGAGTCGGACACGACTGATGTGACTTAGCAGCAGCAGCAGCATGTAAAATATTGTGTGTGTGTGTGTGTATATATATATATATATATTTATACATACATACACACACATGTATTTCCTTGAACATGGCTCCACTTATATGTGGATTTTTTTTCACTGAATTTCTTCAACAGTGTCACACCATGATGGGCTAAATCTGCAGATCCAGAACCTCAAATTTGAAGGGTCAACTGTAAACTTACACACGGATTTTTGACTCTGTAGAGGTATGGCCTCCAACCCCCACAGTATTCAAGGGTCATATATATATAGAGAGAGAGAGGGGCGGGGGTGGGGGCAGGCAAGACCATTCTACATAACAAATGACTGCAAAGATCAATGACTAAACCCCAGTCTCAACAGATCAGCAGCAGGGTGTCAGAGCCATAGTCATGCTGGGATCCAGTCCAACAGAGGCTGCACAGACCTGAACAGCAGTCTGTGCACGGCTGGAACAGTTGAAGAGAGAGACTCCCTATCACTTTTTCAGTGCCTTCACTCAGAAGGACCATCTACCCTCCCGCTCCTGTCTCACTGGTGAGGATTCATTACCTGGTCTTGCCTGAATGCAAGGAAGGGAGAAATGGGGTGAGGAGGTGGGGGTGGGTGGGTAATCAGGTGGAGGGAGAGGAGCAAGTGGAATATTTGCAGTATTATCCTCTCCGTGACACATAAGGACCAGCCATCTCTTCTTCTTACACAGCCCCCAACATGTCCGCACAAAGACTGTTGTCTGCAGAGTCATTAAACAGAGGAAAAACTCTCTGTCGCCCTTCATCCCACAAAGCTAGCAATTTCACATCACTTCCTCAGAGAACCCCCTCACCAAATCCCCTGATGAGAGCAGGTTTGCTTTTTTTTCTTCCACTGTTTCTTCTTCCTTGCCTCATTTTTCTTCCTGGCATTTCTCACATCCTGATTTATATATTTGCCCACTGTCCATCTCCCCCACCTGAGTATCAGCTCTACGGAGGTGGGCACTTGGCCATAGTCACTGCTGTGTCCCCAGACCGAGAACAGGGCCTCTCACATACCAGGTGATGAGTGAGAAAAATCTGGCTAAGAGGGAAATAGTAGGACTTTCTTGCGGTCCAGTAGTTGAGAGTCTGCCTGCCAATGCAGGGTACATAAGTTCCAGAGGACTTCACATGCCTAAGGGCAACTAAGTCGGTGAGCCACAAACGCTGAGACCCAGCTCTAGAGCCTGCGCTCCGCAACAAGAGTATGTGTGTGCTCAGTCACTCAGCTGTGTCCGGCGCTTTGCGACCCCATGGACTGTAGCCTCTCAGGCTCTTTTGTCCATGAGATTTCCCAGGCAAAACTACTGGAGTGGGTTGCCATTTCCTTCTCCAGGGGGTCTTCCTGACCCAGGAATCAAACCTGTGTCTCCAGTGTCTCCTGTATCAGTAGGCGGATTCTTTACCATGGCACCATGTGAAGCCCGAACACCACATCTAGAGAGTAGTGCCCCTGCTTGCCACAACCAGAGACAGCATCAAAGACCCAGCACAGCCATAAATGAATAAATAGAAAAGAAGAGGGGAGTAGATAAATAGACCAAAAAAAAATGTGTCCTGTTGAAATAATAGGCAAACAGATCTTGGATCCACCGCGGACTTTATCTACACATACTTTATTCATTTCTCCCTAGGGCTGTTGTAACCAAGGATCACAAACTGGATGGCTTTAAACAGCAGCAATGGATTCATTTCAGAAGTCCAAATTATTTATTTGGACTTGTGGAGGCTAGAAGTCTGAAGTCAAGGTGTTGGCAGGCTTGGTTCGTTTTCGAAATTACTTGTTTGTTTCTCTCCCAGTTTCTAGTGGTTTCTGGCAATCTTTGCCATTGCCGGTGTTTCTAGCTCTGTCTCCCAAGTCCCTGCCTTGGTTTCCACGTGGCCTTTTCCTCTCTATTTGTGTGTGTCTGTCTATGCTTCTCCTCTTCTGTCGCTTTTAAGGACACTGGTCACTGGATTTAGAGCTAATCCAGGATAATCTCAAGATCCTTAATTTAATTACATCTCTCTTTCTCTCTCTCTTTTTTTTTTTTTCCAGAATAAAGTCATGATCACATGTTCTGGGGTTAGGATGTCAGCACATCTGTTTGTGGATCACCATTCAAACCACTACATGGATTAGAGTGAGGAGAGTTAACATGAAGACAAAAAAGTTGCAGAGTGAGGCTAACAATCACAATCATTTTCATAAACTAAAATTTTCATGAGTTGGTTGTCTCAGAGGGGAGAACTGGGTGGCTGGGGCTGAGAGGAGACGTGGGCCTTGCCACGTTACATACTCGTGTATCTGTTGAATAAAAAATTTGACTGAAGGCTTCCCTGGTGGCTCAGTGATAAAGAATCTGCCTTCCAATGCAGGAGACATGGGTTCAACCCCTGGTCCAGGAAGATCCCACATGCTGCTGAGCAACTAAGCCCTGCACAACTACTGAGCCGGTGCTCTAGAGCCCAGGAGCTGCAACTATTGAAGCCCATGAGCCTAGAGCCTGTGCCAACAAGAAGAGAAGCCACAGCAATGAGAAGCCCATGCACGGCACCTAGAGAGTAGCTCTGCTTGCCACAACTAGAAAAAAGCCCATGCAGCAATGAAGACCCAGCGCAGCCAAAAGTAAATAATAAAGTCATGCTAAGTCTCTTCAGTTGTATCTGACTCTTTGCGAATCCATGGACTGTAGTCCGCCAGGCTCCTCTGACCATAGGATTCTCCAAGCAAGAATACTGGAGTATTTTCTTCTCCAAATAAAGTCAATACATCTTAAAATTTTGATTGAGGTATGTGTGGCAAATAATAAAAATGAAAATATGGAAAACATATGAATCAGAACTCATTTCTGAAACTGGAGATTATTATACTAAGTGAAATAAGTCAGAAAGAAAAAGACAAATACCATAGGATATCACCTAAATGTGGAGTCTAAAATATGACGCAAATAAACTAAAATATGACGCAAATAAACCTATTTATGAAACAGAATGTCTATGTGACCATTTAATATCACAGTAATCCAAGTCTATGCCCCCAACCAGTAATGCTGGAGAAGACTGGAAAAGCTTAACGTGAACGGTTCTGTAAAGACCTACAAGACCTTCTAGAACTAACACCCAAAAAAGATGTCCTTCTCATGATAGGGGACTGGAATGCAAACGTAGGAGGTCAAGAGATACCTGGAGTAACAAACAAATTTGGCCTTGGAGTACAAAATGAGGCAGGGCAAAGGCTAACAGAATTTTGCCAAGAGAACACACTGGTCATCGCAAACACCCTCTTCCAACAACACAAGACTCTACACATGGAAATCACCAGATGGTCAATACAGAAATCAGATTGATTATCTTTGCAGCCAAAGATGGAGAAGCTCTATACAGTCAGCAAAAACAAGACCAGGAGCTGACTGTGGCTCAGATCATGAACTCCTTATTGCCAAATTCAGACTTAAATTGAAGAAAGTAGGGAAAACCACTAGATCATTCAGCTGTGACCTAAATCAAATCCCTTACAATTATACAGTGGAAGTGACAAGTAGATTCAAGGGATTAGATCTGAGAGAGTGCCTGAAGAACTAGATGGAGGGTCGTGACATTGTACAGGAGACAGGGATCAAGATCATCCCCAAGAAAAAGAAATGCAAAAAGGCAAAATGGTTGTCTGAGGATGTCTTACAAATAGCTGAGAAAGAAGAGAAGCTAAAGGCAAAGGAGAAAAGGAAAGATATACACATTTGAATGCAGAATTCCAAAGAATAGCAAGGAGAGATAAGAAAGCCTTCCTCAGTGATCAGTGCAAAGAAATAGAGGAAAACAATAGAATGGGAAAGACTAGAGATCTCTTCAAGAAAATCAGAAATACCAAGGGAACATTTCATGCAAAGATGGGCACAATAAAGGATGGAAATGTATGGACCTAACAGAAGCAGGCCTTAGGAATTATCACTACAAACAAAGCTAGTGGAGATGATAGAATTCCAGTTAAGCTATTTCAAATCCTAAAAGATGATGCTGTGCAAGTACTGCACTCAATATGCCAGCAAATTTGGAAAACTCAGCAGTGGCCACAGGACTGGAAAATGTCAGTTTTCATTCCAATCCCTAAGAAAGGCAATGCCAAAGAATGATCAAACTACTGCACAATTGCCCTCATCTCACACACTAGTAAAGTAATGCTCAAAATTCTCCAAGCCAGGCTTCAGCAATACGTGAACCGTGAACTTCCAGATGTTCAAGCTGGTTTTAGAAAAGGCAGAGGAACCAAAGATCAAATTGCCAACATCTGCTGGATCATTGAAAAAGCAAGAGAGTTCCAGAAAAACATCTATTTCTGCTTTATGGACTATGCCAAAGCCTTTGACTGTGTGGATCATGATAAACTGTGGAAAATTCTGAAAGAGATGGGAATACCAGACCACCTGACCTGCCTCTTGAGAAATTTGTATGAAGGTCAGGAAGCAACAGTTAGAACTGGACATGGAACAACAGACTGGTTCCAAATAGGAAAAGGAGTACGTCAAGACTGTATATCATCACCCTGCTTATTTAACTTAAATGAAGAGTACATCATGAAAAATGCTGGGCTGGAAGAAGCACAAGCTGGAATCAAGATTGCTGGGAGAAACATCAGTAACCTCAGATATGCAGATG
Source organism: Bos indicus (assembly GCF_029378745.1). NCBI lineage: Eukaryota > Metazoa > Chordata > Mammalia > Artiodactyla > Bovidae > Bos > Bos indicus. The sequence continues at coordinate 11,483,542 of NC_091766.1, read as the reverse complement.
ACACCACCCTTATGGCAGAAAGTGAAGAAGAACTAAAGAGCCTCTTGATGAAAGTGAAAGAGGAGAGTGAAAAAGTTGGCTTAAAGCTCAACATTCAAAAAACTAAGATCATGGAATCCAGTCCCATCACTTCATGGCAAATAGATGTGGAAACAGTGAGAGACTTTATTTTTTTGGGCTCCCAAACCACTGCAGATGCTGATTGCAGCCATGAAATTAAAAGACGCTTACTCCTTGGAAGGAAAGTTATGACCAACCTAGACAGAATATTAAAAAGCAGAGACATTACTTTGCCAACAAAGGTCTGTCTCATCAAGGCTATGGTTTTTCCCGTGGTCATGTATGGATGTGAGAGTTGGACCATAAAGAAAGCTGAGCACTGAAGAACCGATGCTTTTGAACTGTGGTGTTGGAGAAGACTCTTGAGAGTTTCTTGGACTGCAAGGAGATCCAACCAGTCCATCCTAAAGGAGATCAATCCTGAGTGTTCATTGGAAGGACTGATGTTGAAGCTGAAACTCCAGTACTTTGGCCACCTGATGCAAAGAGCTGACTCATCTGAAAAGACCCTGATGCTGGGCAAGATTGAGGGCAGGAGGAGAAGGGGATGACAGAGGAGGAGATGGTTGGATGGCACCATCAACTCAAGGGAAATGAGTTTGAGTAAACTCTGGGAGTTGGTGATGGACAGGGAGACCTGGCGTGCTGTGGTCCATGGTGTCGTGAAGAGTTGGACACAACTGAGTGACTGAACTGAACTGTATAGCATATGCACACAAATTGTTCATATTTATTAAAAATAAACTATATTAGTTTATATACAGGTTTGGTCAGAGTAAATTATAGTGACTTCTTTCAAGGTGGGAGGCTGCACTGGGTCTTCACTGTGGCACACAGGCTTTCTCTAGTTGCAGTGTGAGGGGGCTTCTCTGGCTGTGCAGCACGGGCTCTAGAGTGAGCACACTCAGCAGTCGTAGCATGTGGGCTTAGCTGCTCAGTGGCATGTGGACTCTTAGTTCCCTGATCAGGAGTTGAACCCGAGTCCCCTGTATTAGAAGGTGGTTCTTAACCACTGGACCACCAGGGAATTCCCAACAGTGGCTTCTTAAGGTCATCTTGTATCCTTTCAATCCCATGCTGTCTCTTGCCCCAACAGATGGACCCCTACTCAGAACCTACCACATCTTTCTGTGGGTCTACATATACAGTAGAATCTACATATCTTAAACGTGTGTCAACCACAAGTCCTTGGAAGCTGTAACACTGCCGTGTTGGGAGAAGGAGACCCAGAGAGGGCACCAAACTTTGGGCAGGAGGCTTCCCAGGGAAGGTTGCATCTTTTTTTTTTTTTAACTAGAATATGGATACCTTTCTTGACTGGGGTGCTCCCAGCAGGGATGAATGACACCAGACTGCTGTGTTATTACCTGGTAAAGGACACATGTGAAGCAGTCTGACAATGTCAAGTGTTGCTAAGGACGTGGAGCAACTGGAATGCTCACACATTGTTGTTACGGGTGTAGATGAATACAACCACTTTGGAAAAACAATTTGACACATACCAGCAATTCCACTCCAACGTATGACCTCAGAGAAACTCTTGCACAGGTCCTCTGGGAGATATGTACAAGAGGGCTCAGAGAAGCACTCATCATGCTCTGATGATCAAGCATTGATCATTGATGATGTTTCCTCAAACTGGAAACAGCTGCACTTTCTACGGACAGGACAGTAGAGAATTATGGTGCATTCACGATATGGTAGTGAAAATAAGGGCTTCCCAAGCGGCTGGTGCTAATGGTGAAGAACCCGCCTGCCAACGCAGGAGACATAAGCGACAAAGGTTTGATCCCTGGGTTGGGAAGATCCTCTGGAGAAGGAAATGGCACCCCACTCCAGTATTCTTGCCTGGAGACTCCCATAGACAGAGAAGCCCGGTGGGCTATAGTCTATGGGGTCACAAAGAGTCAGACATGACTGAAGCAACTTAGCACAGTGAAAACAAACACACCCCCAACTACACAAAATATGGATGAATCATAGAAGCATATCGTTGAGTGAAAAAAGCAAATCATAAGGGAGTCCCACCATTATGAATTCATTTGTATAAAAGTGCAAAGCAGGCAAAATAAACACTATGTTCTTTAGGAATATAAAACATAATGAGAATGGTAGGACAAAATCCTGCTGCTGCTGCTGCTGCTGCTAAGTCGCTTCAGTCATGTCCGACTCTGTGCGACCCCATAGACGGAAGCCCACCAGGCTCCGTCATCCCTGGGATTATCCAGGCAAGAATACTGGAGTGGGTTGCCATTTCCTTCTCCAATGCATGAAAGAGAAAAGTGAAAGTGAAGTCGCTCAGTCATGTCGGACTCTTAGCGACCCCATGGACTGCAGCCCACCAGGCTCCTCCGTCCATGGATTTTCCAGGCAAGAGTACTGAAGTGGGGTGCCATTGCCTTCTCCGAGGACAAAATCCTAGGATGTTGTTACCTTGACAGGAAATAAAGATAAGGGGATCGTCAATGATACTGACAATGTTTTTATTCTTATACAAAGCATATGTGTGTGCTAAGTCCACATGTATGTGCTAAGTTGACTCCAACCTTAGCACATCATCTGAATGGAATGCATGAAAGAATTCAAGTGAGAACTGCCCAGCTGAATCCAGCCAACTCTTAGGATTCTAAGAGATAGTAATACTAAATGACTAGGACTTCCCTGGTGGTCTAGTAGCTAAGACTCTGCCATGTAATGCAGGAGACACGGGTTCCATCCCTGGCCTGGGAGGATCCCATGGGCCTTGGAGCCACCAAGCTTGTGCACCACAATTATTGAGTCAGTGCTCTAGATCCCAAGAACTGCAACTACTAAGCTCTCACGCTGCAACTACTGAAGCCCTCTCACCTTAGAACCTGTGCTCAACAACAAGAGAAGCCACCGTGATGAGAAGCCCGTGCACTGCAACTAGAGAGTAGCTCCCACTTGCCACAACTACAGAAAGCCAGCACATGAACAGAGAGATGTATATATGAGTCCACCTTGCAATGCGAGGGACGCGAGTTCAATGCCTGGTTAGGGAACTAAGATCCCACATGCTGTGGAGCAACTAAGGCTGCGTGCCACAACTACTGAAGCCCACGTGCTCTGGAGCTCACATGCCACAACTAGAGTCCGTATGCTGCCAAGAAAGACCCTGCATGATGTAGCGATGAAAAGGCTGAAAGCTACAACTAAGACCTGACCCAGTCAAATAAATGCATAAATATATAAAAAATGATTAAACAATTATTGTAATTTTACACCACTGGGTTTGGTGTTGTTTATTATACAGCAATGGATAACTGATACAGATCTCTTCCACTGGGGTAGGTGGGGCTCTGGAAAGGGGATGAGGGGGACTCTTGTATGGTTTCCTTCATCCTGCTGAAGGAGGTCACTGTCTTCCTTTCTTGCCTCCATCCCAATACCCAAGCCATGAGCATCACCCATCACCTTTGCATATGATCACTTTTCTCTTTCTACTGCTATTATCTGAATTCCAGGCACCATCACCTCCCTCTCTAGCCTCTCTGAGGCCATTCTTGCACTTAATCCCCTAAACTATCCTCTACACAGCAACCATAATGACTTGCCCCCCAATTCTTTAAAAACTTTTTATTTTGGAATACTTTTTGATTTACAGACGACTTGTCCTACAGGCTGTGCTTGGGTCCCCCTGAAATTCAAAGGTTGAAGCCCTAAACCCAAGTTTGATGGTATTAGGAGAGGGGGGTCTTTGGGAAATAATTAGGTCAGGCAGGTGGAACCTTTATGAATGGGATTAGTGCCCTTATATGTAAAGAACCTGCTTGACAATACAGGAGATGTAAGAGATATGAGTTTGATCCCTGGTTCAGGAAAATTCTCTGGAGGAGGGCATGGCAACCACCTCCAGTATTCTTCCCTGGAGAATGCCACGGACAGAGGGGCCTGGCGGACTAGAGTCCGTAGGGTAGCAAAGAGTCGCACACAAGTGAAGCAACTTAGTACTGCACGGCACATAGTGCCCTTATAAGGGAACTTTTGCGCTCTGTGCCTCTCTCTCTTCCTCCCTCCTTCCCTATCTCTGTTTCTATCTCTGTGTCTCTCTCTCTGCCATATGAAGGTACAGCAAGGAGATGCTGTCCACAATAAAGGACTGTGAGAAATAAATGTTTGTTGCAAACCCACTCAGTCTGTAGCATTTTTGCTATAGCAGCTTGACCAGACTATAATTTGCAAAGGTGGTTGGTACAAAGAATTCTTGTCTACCCTCTGCCCAACTGCCCCGAATGTTAATATATTGCCTAACCGGGCATATTTGTCACAACTAAGAGATTAACTAATGTTGATATAACACTATTTACTAAACTACAGACATAATGTCAGTTTCCCCAGGTTTTACTCTGATGTCCTTTTGTGGTTCAGGATCACATCTAACATTTCATTTGGTTATCATGTCATCTTCTTAGATTCCTTTAAACTGTGCCAGTTTCTTGGTCATGCTTTCTCATGACCTTGACACTTTTGAAGTATACCGGTTAGGACTTTTGTAGAAAGTCCTGTCCCTTCGTTTGGGACAATCACCTGATGTTTTCTCATTAGATGGAGGTTATGGGTTTTGGAGAGAATACCAGACAAGTGCAAGTGTCCTCACGTCACATCAAGTGCCCATGACATGCACACTACTTATCACTATAATGATAAACTTGATCACTTGATTGAGGTGTTATCTGCCAAGTTTCTTCACTGCCAGACTACATTTTCCCTTTCCATTCTTTTTTCTAAAAATGAGTCACTAGGGACTTCCTTGGTGGTCCAGAGGTTAAGAATCTGCCTTGCAATGCAGGGGACACTGGTTTGATCTCTGGTGGGGGAACTAAGATCCCACATGCCATGAGGCATCTAAGCCCACCAGTGGCAACTACTGAGCCCGTGCACTCCGGAGTTTACGCACCACAACTAGAGAGTCTGTGTGCTGCAATCAACAAAAGATCTCCCATGATGGAACTAAGACCTGAAACAGCCACATAAATAAATAAGCCCTGTCTTATTCACTGAACATAGTAGGTGCTCAGTAAGTATTTATTGAATAAATGAAGACAGAGGTTGGAAGAATATGAAAGCCAGATCCATTCTGTTCTTCTCTAATTATGGTCACAACACTCATGCATCTGAGGTGTATATATATACATGTGCCACGTGTTCAGGAGCAGTACACTGTAAGCCTCAGTTTCACCACGTTTAAAAATGAAGATAATTAAAGGATCCATCTGGAAAACGGCTTTGAAAGTTAAATAAGCTAAAGCACAGGAAGATGATACTCATATCTGACATTAAACAACTGTTATTACTCTTATCTATAAAATGGGCATAACAGTGATCTACTACATAGGATTCTAAGTGCAGAACTGTTTCTTGTAAGTATAAAGTACTATATAAGTGATTAATGTTGTTGTTATTACCATCATCATGATCTGGTCAGGCCACCGGCCAGTCCATCTGAATTTTTTTTTTTCTCACGCCCCTCTGCACCGTGTGATCTTAGTCCCTGGACTAGGGATGGAACCCATACCTCCTGCAGTTGAAGCCATGAGGAAGTCCTGAAACCTCTGGACTGCCAGGGAAGTCCTGAAAGATGTTTTAATCAATTTCATCTTTTTATTTTGTAAATCCCTTTCCTCAGCCCGGCCGGTGGCCCCAGTATGTTTGCCAGGCCTTCGCTGTACCCAGACTGGGCGCGGATATCCTTGTGCTGGGGATTATGACCCTTCTGGACCACAGGCGCTCATCGCCCCGCCCACAGGCCAGGACCGCCTGCATCTCCATGGAAACCCACCAGCCACAAGGGGGCGTGACGCCCTGGAGACGGATAGGCTCCTCTGCCTATTGGGTCAAAGTCATCTCCGCGAGGGGCACAAATGGGGCCTCTGACGGGTGCGTCCTTGCGGGAAGGCGGGAATACGGCGACGGGCAGCCGGGACTGTACAGTCTCTACCAATCAAGGGTCGAGGTGGCAGTGATGGACAGGCGTAGCGGGAAAAAGCCCAGAGTGCGGGCTTTCGCCCAACCGGCGGGCCGCAGTGTCGAGCAACGGCCAATGAAGAGGCGGCGGGGGTGGGGCGAAGAGGCCGGTTGCTCCGGAAGTGGAGGGAGGGGGTGAAAATGGCGCCCAGCTCGAAATCGGAGCGGAACAGCGGGGCCGGGAGCGGCGGCGGCGGCCCCGGGGGCGCCGGAGGAAAGCGGGCAGCGGGGCGGCGGCGGGAGCACGTCCTCAAGCAGCTGGAGCGGGTCAAGGTGAGGCCTGGAGTCTCGGAGGAGCGCGTCGGAGGGAAGGGAGGAGGGACGAGGGAGGCGGCGGGGAGGGAGGGCGTTCGCGGGGTGAGGGGTTGGGGGCGGAGCCCCGGGGGAGGGGGCTTGGAGGAGGGGGTTGGGCGGGGCCCCAGGAAGAGAGCTTAGATTGGGGGTGCTGCGGCGGGAGTTTGGATGGAGGGAGTTGGGGGCGGGGTCCCTGAGAGGGGGCTTGGATGGAGGGGCTGGGGGCGGGGTCCCGAGGACGGGCTTGGATGAAGGGGGCCTTAGAGGCCGCTGGAGGAGTGAAGAGAAAGGGGGCGACGCAGGGTCAGACTCGTTTTTCAAAACCCTGCTCCCCTGGCCCTTCCGTTATGGAGCCTTACCGCCCCCTTGGCACAGACTCTGCTACCGGCTTTGGGATTCCTCCGCCTGGAGTTCCTCTCTCTGTCCAGCTCTGACCACAGGAGAGCTGGGAGTTCCTGTAACTGCCTCCCACATTGAATGGGAGGGAGCTCCCTGGAGAGGGCCTGATCTTCAGCTACCTGAGCAAGGCTCTGTCTCCCCATGAAACTAAACTCTCAGCGTGCTGGAATCTTTTTCCCCATCGGGTTGCCAGCTCTGGGAGGGCAAGCGTGTAAATCTGCTGTCAGGTCAGCAGCAAGTGGGGCAGGTCTGTGTCTCCGTGGATCAGGAGTCGTGCGGTCTTCTCCATCAGTCTGGGAACTCTGTGAGGGCAGGGCTGTGTCTTCTCCTTTTGACTAGAACTCCTGGAGCAGAGACAGTCCCCACCCTCAGCCTGATTTGCTCCCTGGGTTGGGCTGTGGCTCCGCCCTTAGCTTGGAAGCTCCATGGCGGGGGACTGTGTCTCCCAGTCAGCCTGGGCCTCGCTGACAGGGTTATTCCACTCTGGGATCTCCTCGAGGGCTGGGCTGCATCTCCCCCATTAGACTAGGTAGCAGGATCCGAGGTGCTCTGATTCCTCAATGCTCAACTTGGGCCTGCTCCCCACCCAAAACCTTCCTTGAAGTTTTGGGATGCGGGAGTCAGTTGGAGGGCAGCTGTTAATTGAGAAGGGGGAGTTGGGCAGGAGTTGGACAGTCACTAGTCAGGTTTACCCTTCTGTCTGCCTCAACAGACAGCCCCCCAGGGACCTAAGCGCCCTGTGTATAGGCTGGTGGGTTGGGAACAGGTGAATGGAGTTGGTCAAGCCCCCATCTCAGCCTCCTTAGTGATCCTCGATGTCAACAGCTTACTGTGCCTTCAGGTAGCCTTCAGGAAGACAGACAGGTGGCCCAGTGTGGGCCAGGGATGACTGGGGGAAGCAATGCCAGTGATAGTCCTCATAGCCTTGGAAGAGGAACGTGTGAAAATGTCAGTCACTGAGTCGTGTCCAACTCTTTGTGACTGCATGGACTATAGCCTGCCAGCCTCCTCTGTCCATGGAATTCTCCAGGCAAGAATACTGGAATGGGTTGCCGTTCCTTTCTCCAGGGGATCTTCCCGACCCAGGGATCGAACCATGTCTCTTACGTCTCCTGCATTTGCAGGCAGGTTCTTTATCATCTGAGCCACCAGGGAAACCTCAGGCAAGAGGAACCCTTAGGCTGTGGAGTTGGGAGGGTGGCATGGGGCCCTGGTGGAGAGACAGGCGCAAGCCATTCACACCTTCCAGAGCTTGGACCACCCTGGACCGTTATGGTTGGTAGGAAGTAGGCCTGTGTGGCTGGGCTGGACCCCAAAGGTGGTGTTCTGCCTTGTGTGAGGGGAATGGGGGGGCTTCAGGCCGCTTCTTCCACGTGGTGTCTCAAGAGCCCTGGCTGCCCCTTCCCCAGATCAGTGGGCAGCTCTCTCCTCGCCTTTTCCGGAAGCTGCCACCCAGGGTCTGCGTCTCTCTCAAGAACATTGTGGATGAAGACTTCCTCTACGCAGGGTGAGGCAGGGGCCAGGCAGGGGTTGGCGGGGTGGGATGGCCGGCCAGCCCTGACGTGGCCATTGGCCCCTCCCTGCCATCCCCACAGACACATCTTCCTGGGCTTTTCCAAGTGCGGCCGTTACGTTCTCTCCTACACGAGCAGCAGTGGGGACGACGACTTCTCTTTCTACATCTACCACCTGTACTGGTGGGAGTTCAATGTGCACAGCAAGCTCAAGCTGGTAGGGCCAGGCCACCTCCCTTTCTGACCGCATGACCCCACTCTGAGCCTCAAGTTCCATGGCCACAAATGGAAGATAGTGTATTCTCAGGGCCGTTGTCAGGACTCCAAGTGTTAGGTCGAACTGTAGGAAATTGCCATCTTCAGAGCCGAAAGTGGGTAAATGGCAGGATTTCCTATGGTCTGACAGCTCAAGGCAGGAGGGACCCATTAGGTCTGTTAGAACCAAGCAGGCTGCCATGCCTGATTTAGCCCTGACCTTGACTCTTCAAATGTCCCACCCTGGGAGGTGAGTGCCGTTACCCCAGTTTCCACGTGAGTTCAGAGAGGTGAACCGGTCTTAGGGTGGGTTGGGTTTGGAACCGATGGGTCTGGCTGCGTCCTATCCTAGGCCTGGCCTCCCTGTGTCCCCGACCTGTGGGGAAATTCTTATGAGCCTCCTCAGCGTGTTCTCAGGATGGCCGAGCGGGGTGTGGGGTGAAGGCTGCTTGGGGCTCCCTGGCCTGAGACTTCCGGCAGGTGCAGCCTCAGGTTGGCCCCGGCCCGCTTGGACCCCACCCCCATGAGAACCTGCTGCTCAGGTCCGCCAGGTGCGGCTCTTCCAGGACGAGGAGATCTACAGTGACCTATACCTGACCGTGTGCGAGTGGCCCAGTGACGCCTCCAAGGTCATTGTCTTCGGCTTCAAGTGAGACTTGGGATAGGGTGGTGGGGAGTGGGTGGGGGCGGGCGCCCAGGCCAGGCTCTGAGGCTCCGCCGGCCCCCAGCACCCGCTCAGCCAACGGCATGCTCATGAACATGATGGTGATGAGCGACGAGAACCACCGGGACATCTACATCAGCACCGTGGCCGTGCCGCCGCCGGGCCGCTGCGCCGCCTGCCGGGATGCCAGCCGCGCCCACCCAGGTGAGGGGCTGGGGGCCTGGGGCGCTGGGCGGCCTGCTTCCCTGCCCCACGGCCACAGCTGAGCCCGCGTGGCCTGTGTCGCTGCAGGTGACCCGAGTGCGCAGTGCCTGCGGCATGGCTTCATGCTGCACACCAAGTACCAGGTGGTCTACCCCTTCCCCACTTTCCAGCCCGCCTTCCAGCTCAAGAAGGACCAGGTGGTGCTGCTCAACACCAGCTACTCTCTAGTGGCCTGCGCCGTCTCGGTGCACTCGGCAGGTAGGCTCCTGGGTCTGCTGACGGGCCCTGCGTGCGTGCTCCCAGCCGTGGGGCCCTGTGACCCGATGACTTGGCCGAGCAGCCCCTTGACGTCGGTGCCATCCCTACCCCGCATCACAGATGAGGTGACTGAGACCCTGGAGAGGTGAAGTCGCTTGTTCAGGAAGTGGCAATGTGGGTTCCAAACCCAGTCACCCTGCCCCCCCACCCCCGCCCCAGCATTGCCTACTGGAACTTTCCATGGGGCTAAGAGGGTCCATGTTTGGGGTATCTGCTACAGCTGCCACCAGTAGCCACTTGACAGTGGCTCATGTGACCAAGGAACTGAGTTGTTAAATTTAATTTTAGTGATGTCAAGTTCAAATAGTCCCATGTCCACCATGCAGTGCGTCCTTCTATTCAAAAAGAGAAAGATTGATTAAAAACTTAAGGGAGTGGTTAGTGGATAGAGGGCTGTCTCATGGTTTTGGCTGTTGCTGACATGGGGCTGGGGGCAGGGGGCTCCTGCTCTCCCAGGGCCTTATGGCAACAGAGGATGCTTGTGGCCCAGCAGCAGCCCTGCGCCCAAGTGTGTCCGAGGCTTTAGTGGCAGAAGCTGGGGCCCGCCTGGCATTTGGGAAAGTAGGACTGGGTGGTTACCTCCCCCGGATCAGCAGGGAGTGCCCCAGCATACCTGTCTGTGGAGAGTGTGCGTTAAAGACATGTTCATGTGCAAAAGAAACACAAGGAGATCTGTAACCTGTTACTGATGCCGTTTATATATGAGTTTAGAATGTGTTCCAGTTATGCCAGAATCCAGTCCAATAAAGATGACCACTGGGACTTCCCCAGGGGTCCAGTGGTTAGGAGTCCACATTTTCAGTGCGAGGGCCCAGGTTCAGTCCCTGGTTGGGGAGGACCTAAGATCCTGCAGACTGAGTAGCATGGCCAAAAAAAGATATCAACTACCTGCGTTTAAAACGATTGCCCCTTGGGGAGGGAGGGGAATGGACATGAGAAGAGGATCCTATATATACGCTTGTGTGTGTGCCTAGTTGCTTCAGTCACGTACAACTATGACCCCATGGACTGTAGCCTGCCAGGCTCCTCTCTCCATGGGGATTCTCCAGGCAAGGATACTGGAGTGGGTTGCCATTTCCTCCTCGAGGGGATCTTCCCAACCCAGGGATTGAACCTGGGTCTCCTGCATTGGCAGGTGGATTCTTTGCCTCTGAGTCACTGGGGAAGCCATGGATGTGTTATATATGTATATATAACTGAGCCCACAGACCAGCAAGGGGCAGTGTGCCTTGTCCTCGAGCTCTTCCAGGGGCCTCCCACCCCTGCCCTGGCCACCTGTACCAGTGTGGGAAAGGCTGTGCTTCTCGCCAAACCGTGATCCCCCAACAAGCTATGCCTGGATGGGGCGGCTGCCCCCACCCTGCTAGCAATGGCTGCACAGGACAGGATGCGGCCGTGTGCTCGGCCCAGGCGGGGGGCACTGTCGGCGGTGTCGACACTCCTCTCACCCTGTTGCTGCTGCTGCTGCTGCTAAGTTGCGTCAGTCGTGTCCGACTCTTTGCGACCCCATAGACGGCAGCCCACCAGGCTCCCCCGTCCCTGGGATTCTCCAGGCAAGAACACTGGAGTGGGTTGCCATTTCCTTCTCCAATACATGAAAGTGAAAATGAAGTCGCTCAGTCGTGTCTGACTCCTAGCTACCCCATGGACTGCAGCCCACCAGGCTCTTCTGTCTATGGGATTTTCCAGGCAAGAGTACTGGAGTGGGGTGCCATTGCCTTCTCCCCTCTCACCCTAGGAGGGTATTTACACAGAGGTGGGGTTTAACGCAAACATTTTCCACTTGTCTGCCTCCTCTCCGGAAGAAGTGCCACTGCCCTGGCAGACATGAGTGTGTTGGCATACTTGTATTATCTCTCAGTGTGAGCTTGGACAAGTTTCTCTGAGCCTTGGCCCCGAGTCTCTGAACTGAGAGGACAGCTCCCCTCTACAAGGGCTGCTTACAGGGGGGGCCCAGTGCCTGGTGGTGGTGCTGCTTGGCGGATGCGTTGGGTTCTTCACACTGAGATTCTCCACAGGGAGATCTGGCCCCCAGTCAGGTTAGGGTTAGGTGGAGCCACAGAGAGGCCTGGGATCCAGCCAGGCTGTGCCTGTGCTGGTCTGTCTCAAGTTGAAAAGGACAGAAGACAGTGTGGTAAACCGTCAGGCCTCTGTGGCTTATTTATTTGACTGTGCTGGGTCTCACTGCTATGCAGGCTTCTCTCTAGTTGCAGAGAGCGGGCACTGCTCTCTAGTTGTGGTGCGTGGGCTTCTCATTGGGTGGCTTCTCTTGTTGTAGAGCAGAGCCTCCAGTTGTGCGGGCTTCAGCAGTTGTGGCTCAAGAGCACAGATTCAGTCGTGGCGCGCAGCCTTAGTCACTCCTGGGCATGTGGGATCGTCTCAGATCAGAGATCGAACCCATGTCTCCTGCATTGGCAGGCGGATTCTTTACCACTAAGCCACCACGGGAGCCCTTATGTAGCTTTTATCTTCTGTCATCATAACTCAGCTCCCCGATTCAGTTCAGTTCAGTTGTTCAATCATGTCTTACTCTTTGTGACTCCATGGACTGCAGCACACCAGGCTTCCCTGTCCATCACCACCTCCCAGAGTTTGCTCAAACTCATGTCTGTTGAGTCGGTGATGCCGTCCAACCATCTCATTCTCTGTCATTCTCTTCTTTTTCTGCCTTCAGTCTTTCCCAGCATCAGGGTCTTTTCTAATGAGTCAGTTTTTCGAATCAGGTGGCCACAGTATTGGAGTTTCAGCTTCAGCGTCAGTCCTTCCAATGAATATTCAGGACTGATTTCCTTTAGGATTGACTGGTTTGATCTCCTTGCAGTCCAAGGGACTCTTAAGAGTCTTCTCTAGCACCACAGATCAAAATCTTCAATTTTTCGGCGTTTAGCTTTCTTTATGGTCCAACTCTCACATCCATACATGACTGCTGTTATCCATACATGTCAGCTCCCAAGGGCAGGGAATTTTGTCTTCTTCACTCCTATGTCCTCAGTATGGGGCATACAGCAGATGCTTAAGAGGAAGGTTTGAATGAACATGTGTGTGTGTGAGGCCTTTTTCTGTTTTGGTTGGTTTGGACTGATCTCAGCATATGTAAGTCTTCTAGGAGGGCCTCCTCTTGGATTTCTAAGATCCACACCACCGCCCCTCCCACCACCCAGGGTAATGAGGGAGGTCAGGAAAGCGTTGACTTAAACTCACCTATTGACCTCTTCTATCTCCTTCACTTTTTATTTGTGTGTTCCAGGAGATAGCAGCTTCTGCCAGATCCTGTATGACCACACCACCTACCCCCCAGCCCCTCCCAGCCCCCCTGGACCCCAGAGCCCAGAGCTGCCCCCTGTTCTCCCCAGCCTCTGCCCTGAAGCGGCCCCAGCCTGGCCCTCTGGGCCCCCCGATCCCTCGCCTGCCATTGCCAAAGCCAAGGAGTTTGTGGCTGACATCTTCCGCCGGGCCAAAGAGGCCAAGGGTGGGACCTCGGAGGAAGTCCGGCCACCTCCCTGCCCAGGGCCCTCAGGCAGCCGCTGCCGCCTGCCCTCTGAGCCTCTTGGCCCAGGTGGGGAGGCGGTGCCCCGGGACAGCCCCCCTGCAGCAGAGGCGCCCGCCCCAGAGCCTGGATACGTCAACTACACCAAGCTCTATTACGTGCTGGGGTCCGGTGAGGGGACGGAGCCAGAGGATGGTGAGTGGGGAGCCCCTCTGTTGGGCAGGGCCCCAAGCATGGGAGGCTGGCCTTGAGAGCCTCCAGGCCTCCCACCGCCATCCCTACCACCTTGTCCTGCCCCCTTAGAGTTCGAGGATGACAAGATCTCCCTGCCCTTCGTGGTGACCGATCTCCGCGGTCGCAACCTGCGGCCCATGCGGGAGCAGGCCGTTGTCCAGGTGGGTGTGGGTGGTGGGGAGGCCAAGGGGCAGCTCCTGGGGCACCTCCTGGGATGGCGGTGGGCACAGTTCTCCCCCTGCCCTTGTCCACAGGGTCAGTACCTGACAGTTGAGCAGCTTACACTGGACTTCGAGTATGTCATCAACGAGGTGATCCGCCACGACGCCACTTGGGGTCACCAGTTCTGTTCCTTTAGCGACTATGACATTGTCATCCTGGAGGTGGGTCCAGGTGTCAGGCAGGGCGGTCCAGGGCCTCCCTGGTCTTGGTGGCACTCTAAGTAGCTGTCACTGTCCACCCTCCGCCCCCCAGGTCTGCCCAGAGACCAACCAGGTCCTCATCAACATTGGCTTGCTGCTCCTGGCGTTCCCATCCCCCACCGAGGAAGGCCAGCTCCGGTGAGTGGGCAAGGACCCACCTTCACCCTTGCCCAGCAGGGCTTGCGCTCATGATAGCTCAGTGTGGGCAGGTAGCATATGATAAAACTCCCCTTGGCTCCCCAAAGCTTGCATAGGCTATTCCATTATTGCTCCAAAGATAAAAGCGCCTTGGGGTAGCCTGGGTTCCAGCTCAGGCACCCTGTAGTCCCCCACTTTCTCTTGTGCTCACCAGCTTTTCCTCCCATAGACCAAAGACCTACCACACCAGTCTCAAGGTGGCATGGGACCTCAACACGGGCATCTTTGTGACAGTCAGCGTGGGCGACCTCACTGAGGTCAAAGGGCAGACCAGGTGAGGCAGGATCGAGGCGGGGCAGGGCTGGGTTGGGCCCAGGGCTGGGAGTTGCTCATACCCTCTTCCCTCAGCGGCAGCGTCTGGAGCTCATATCGCAAGAGCTGTGTGGACATGGTTATGAAGTGGTTGGTGCCTGAGAGCAGCGGCCGATATGTCAACAGGATGACCAACGAGGCTCTGCACAAAGGTGGGGCACTGACCTGACGACAGTTCGGGACTGGGGTCCTGATCCTGGGGCTGGGCGGAGCCTGGAGCGGGCGCTAATTGCTAAATGTTGCTGAATGAAGGAGCTCGTTGGCTGAGCAGTGGCATGTGGGGTGAAGGTGAGGACAGCCCAGGCCAGAGCCAGGGGGCCAGCTCAGATGTGGCACCTGACGGCCCCCCAACCATTCATTCATTCAGCAGACATTAATTGAATGGCTGCAGGCCCGAGGCAGAGATAACTTGCACCTGCCTTGCTAGAGCCTTCTGGGCCGCCATCAGGTCAGGTAAAGAGAGAAGCCTCTCCTGCAGACTGGGCCGGCTAGAGGTTCCAAGGCCTTGTCCCCACATTCCACTGCAGGGTGCTCACTGAAAGTTCTGGCAGACAGCGAGCGATACACGTGGATTGTGCTGTGAGAGCCCGGCCGCCCTGGACACTGACTCCAACTACCTCCGCGGCCTGGGAGCTGGCTGCCTTCCTGGTAGCCGCCGGCCGGCCGGCCGACCGACCAACCGACCAACCGATGACCGGCACTAGTGTTAGGCTCCGGGAAGGGGGCTGGGCCGGGCAGCCCCTGGTGGCCTGAGAGTCTGGACGCTTCTTATTTATGCCTATTTAAGTGGGGAGGGGCAGAGGGAAGAGAGCCCCCTGCCCCACCTGCCTTGAGCACCCGCCTTCACCCTAAGCTGGGCGCGGGCCCTCGTTCCTCGAGAGTTCGCCCCTTTCCTCAGCTACAGGTGTGGACAAGGCCCCCCACACAGCCCAGGGAGGCCAGATGGATCCCAGACCCCTGCCCCGACCACCCTCTGTTGCCCCTACCTGAGGTGGAGAACCTAGTGGCCGTCACACCGCCCCCTTCCGGCCCTGTTGTTCCTCTTCACATAATAAATGTTTTATTTCTGAACCTCACCAGTTCCCTTCACTGCTTGCTACTCATGAGCTTGGGGCCCAGCTGGCCCCCCTCCAGCCCCCAGGCTCCCACCAAAGCCCGGCAAGTCAGCAGTAGCCAAATATGACAGTGGAATTTATTGTGTTTTAAGAAAGACTACAAAAAGATAGAAAACAGCTCGGCACACTAGACTACCACACGCGTGGACACTTTCACCGCCAGGAGAAGGGAGGCCCAGAGGAGTGGGAGAGGGAGTGGGCAAACCACTCCCAAAAGCTGTAGCACGCGGAGCACACAAAATAGTGATTTTTATACAATAGGTCAGGTTCTTTTTTTTTTTTCTTTTTTCGCTTTTTGCCATAAACATCTATCTCACAGGTTGAAAACACTGAGAAAACCGGAACAGATAAGGCCATGATGGTTGGAAAAAAACCCAACAAGTTACCGACTCCGCTCACAAATCGCACAATAGTCATGTGGGGGTTGGGAGGGGGCAGAGGTCCCACACACGGAGGAGAAGCACGGTCTCCAGGAGCGGAGGTGGGGGTCGAGTAGGAGCGTGGAGATTCCATTACAAACCAGCGGCAAGGGTGCCTGGGGGCTTGGGTACGAGCAAGCGGAGCACCCAGCCCCGGCTGGGGCAGGCGTGGCACTTGCGGGCCCGCTGCCTGCAGCAGGCCCCTCCGGGCTCATCGCCCGGCCCAGCCTGCTGCTCTTTGGAAGCCAGAGATGGTGCCCCTTCTGCCCTCCCCCTCTGTCCAGGCTGGGCAGTGCCCCCCTCTGGGGCTGTGGGGCACGGGAGGGTCCAGCACTGGAGAAGATGCGACACCCACGGCTTTAATTGCACTTATACCAAGGAGGGGGAAGCAGTGGGGTTACTGAGGGAGGGGTCCCGGGGCTGCTGCTGCCGACAGTGGTGGGTCCCCAGGTGATGCCCACCTGCGCCCACCCGGGGCTCAGGGCTGGGCCCAGGACAGGCTGTGCAAAGCCAGCGAGCTGAATAAGTTAACAGTTCTGCAAGGTAGGGGGCCTGCCTGCCTGCCCCCTGGGGTGGTGGGGGTGGGGCTGGGGGAGGGAGGGAGATGATGCAGCCTTTGGGGCCAAGGGGCCAAGCTGGCTGCCCCAGGGGGCACCTGGGCACTGCGGCGGGTTCCTTAAGGCACGTCTTTTGTGTCAGAGTTTGCAGCTGCGGCTCCGCCCGGCCCTGTGATTGTGCGGGCCCCATGGGGGGGTGGGTACCCCCTAGCCTTCCCTGTCTTGGAGGCCCCTCCTGGCCCTGGCCAAAGCTGGAGCGGTGACAGCGAAGCCACAGAAGCTGTGAGGGACCCTGGCGAGGAGGGGCAGCGGGGGAGGGCGGGTGGGGCGGGGAAGGCCGCGGGCTTAGCTGGAGGGCAGTGCCTGCACGAAGAGGCCGCGCGCGTCTGTCCGCGCCAGCTTGGCCGGTGGCTCCAGAGCCTCGGGGCCCAGCGCAGGCGACTCGCCACCGGCCGCGAGCGAGATGTCCTGCGGCAGCTCATCCTCGCTGTCCTCTTCTTCCTCCTCCTCCTCGTCTGGAGCACACGGACCGGGGCCTGGCTCAGCGCGGGGCGGCCGCGCCACCAGGCCCCTACGCGGTGCCCCAACTGGCGCCTCCTCCATCCCAGCCCCCCTGTACCGACCTCCAAACTCAGGTCCTGGCTTTACCTACCTTTGTCCGGGTCCAGGGGGTTCAGAGAGGTGGCCAGATTGGCGAACTGGAAGGTGGGGAGAGAAAAGGGGTGAGGGTCCTGCCCAGGGGCGCCCCGCCCTGTGCCCTCAGCGTCCCGCTGCGCGCACCTCGCCCATGACGGCGATGGGGGTCTCGCCCTTAGCCTGGGCCACACGATGTTCGATCAGGTAGTACATGTACTCATCGTAGAGCAGCCTGATGAGATGGAAGGAGCCGAAGCTGGCGGCACTGCGCAGGGTCAGGTCCCGGATCACCATGGAGCTGGAGGCGGCGACAGAGAGGAGACCCTCAGGCCTAGACCCACCTCTCGCCCCACTTCCCTGCCATGAGAACCAGGCTTGAGCAAACGCAGCTACCACCACCCAGCCCCGTACAAGTTTCCCCGGGGTGTCCATCAGAGAGGGGCAGGGCCCTAGACCCATCCACCACCAGCAGAGTCCTGCTACTGCTAAGTCACTTCAGTCGTGTTCGACCCTGTGCGACCCCATAGACGGCAACCCACCAGGCTCCCCCGTCCCTGGGATTCTCCAGGCAAGAACACTGGAGTGGGTTGCCATTTCCTTCTCCAATGCATGAAAGTGAAAGGTGAAAGTGAAGTCGCTCAGTCGTGTCCGACTCTTAGCGACCCCATGGACTGCAGCCTACCAGGCTCCTCCGTCCATGGGATTCTCCAGGCAAGAGTACTGGAGTGGGGTGCCATTCCCTTCTCCTGGCCTTCTTAAAAGGTATCCAGTCCCTCAGGGAGGCGGGACTTTCTCTGGCCGCACTCTGAAGGAGATGGTCCTCGTCTAGCCCCACCCTCCTCGAAGAGGCGGGGCCTTTTCTTGCCCCCTTTTGCCCTGCTGCAAAGCGAGCGCTTCCCGCCCAGCTGGGGCGCACCTGTAGAACGACCACTTGAGGAGGAAGAGCTTGGCGGCTTTGGGGAAGCCGGTGCTGCCCTGGTAGGGCTTGAGCACCTGGCTCACGACGCCATCCAGCCAGGCCGCCCACTGCTCCAGTGAGTTCTGCTGCTGCAGCGTCACTTTGAAGTCCTGCTCCAGCCGCTGCACCACGCGGTCCTCACAGCGGCACACCCACGAGGCCTGCTCCTAGGACAGAGCAGGAAGGCGGGCGCCCGCGACTCAGCTGCCGCACCGGGGGCCCGCCCCGCCGGGCTACCCCAAGTTCGTCACCTGCCCTACCGGCGCTCACCTGCACGTTGGCGAAGTCCACGCGGTTGAGATCGCTCAACATCTGGTTGATCTGCGCAGTGTTCTGCAGCACAGCGCGTGCCGCCTGTGCCAAGTGGTTGAGCGATGTGTAGCGACGCAGGGTCTGCGCGAAGGCGCCGGCCGCTGCCACCTGTGGGGCCCCGGGCTTGTGGCTTTCTTGGAATTCACCCTTGCCCCCGCCCACTCAGGTCCCTTCCCCCACCCACTGTGACCTCTCTGAGCCTTTTTCTTTCTCCGAAAAGGGAGAAAAAACCTTGTTGCTTTTGTTGGGAGATTAAAGGGTCAGGATTTGTAAACTTTGGGTCATCAGCCACACAAATAATGTGTCCAAAAAAAAAAAATTAATGTATCCGAACACTATTATTTTTAATCAAAGCATATAAGAAGATCTGGGAGGGCACAGCCCAGAAAGGGCACCGCTTCCATAACCTTCTGCTTCATTCTGTTTGATTATTCCCTTGAATGTCAACTCCGGGAGGGCTGGAGTTTTGTCCATCTTGGTCACTGCTGTGCTCCCAGAACTTAGAACCAGGCCGAGCACACAGCAGGTGCTCAATAAATGTGTGTATAATAAATGAATGAATACATAAGTCTTGCCAGTTCCGAAGGACTCCCCCTGGATCCAGTTTCTAGTTTCTCCACAGACCAAGCCCAGCTCTCTGGTCCAGCAGACCCCGGGGGTCATTCTTCTGACATCCAGTCTTGTGAGCATTTTCAGGACTTTAACAACTTTTTTTTCTTTCTTTTTTCCTTTTGCTCAAGAGCAAGCCCATTCCATCTATTTCCAAATATCTTGGTAGTTAGTGGATGTGTGGCACTGATGGAGAGGGCCATTATTCTGTTTCCTTATAGGTATCTTTTTTTTTTAACATTTTATCTCTTTCTGAACATCTAAAGCACTTTCTGCTGAAGCTCTCTGAAGAGAACTACCTCAAGTTTGCGTTTGGTTTTTATTTTAAGATGATGTGTTACATACAGAAATACCACAAGTGGGTTGTGTCAGAAGTGGGCACCTGAGGAAGCTGGCTTGTGAAGAGAACACCCACAGCTCACTCTGAGGGGACAAACACAGGGACGCATGTTATTGCCTTGGACAGGCAGAGGAGGCCGAGGCGCCCAGCGCCCCCAACCAGGAGGGAGGACCCAAAGCTGTGGGCCCGAGCTGGCCCCTCCGCCCCCACCTCACACCCTCACCTTCACCCGCAGCATCTCCTCGGGGATGTTCACCATGGCGTGGGTGAGCCAGCTCTCCAGGCTCTTGGCAAAGTTCCGGATCGCTTGGGTCAAGGCACCTGGGGGCGGCAGGGGGCTGGTGGGGACTCGGCGGGGGAGTGGGGCACGGGGAGTGGGGGCGGGGCGGGGCGGGCACTCACTGGGGATGGGCCGCAGCACGTCGGGGATGAGGATTTCCACCAGGCCCTGGTACAGCACGTTGTCACAGTGCTTGGTCCACTGCAGCACGGGCTCAAACTTGGAGAGGAGCACCAGGCTGGCCTTAGGCAGCCGCTTCTCAGCCTCATCGTGCCTGTGGGCACCCACCCGGCCCGAGGCGTTACGAGGCTGTTCCACAGTCCTGCACCCAGGGTCAGAAGGGCACAGCACCCTCACCCCACCCTGGGCTCGGGCAGGTACCCTCTGCCTCCTGAAGACCCCTGGGGTCAGGCTGATACAGGCCTCACTGCCCCCAGGGTCAGAGAGGGATCTCAACATCTTGTACATGGGGACCCAGGCACCTAGCCACTGCAGGGAGGAAATGGCTCGGTGGGGCCCGCCATCCCACACACAGAGCATCAGATTGGTCCCCAGGCACACTCTGGAGGTGGGTTCAGAAGGCCACAGGGGCCCCACAAACTGTGGGGATCAGAGAGGAGCCCCCCGCCCCTGCATGGTCTGGCCACCCCAGCCTTGAGGTCAGACTCGCAGGTGCACAACTTCCTCCCTTCCTCCCCCCGGGGCACTCACACAGCCAGCGGAGGCGCCTCGCTGGGCTGGCTCAGGTTGTACCTCCAGAAGGTTTTCCAGAGCGTTTCCACCAGTGTGAACTGCAGGTTCACCATGACATCGACGATGGCCTGTTGGGGAGGCCAGATGCTCGAGGGGGTCGGGGGGCAGCATGGTGCCCCTCACCCCTGCCCACTGCCCAGGTGCCCTACCTCACAGTGTTCCCGGTATAGGACCTGGAAGGCCTTGATGTCCCCAGGTCCGATGCCCTCGGGCAGCACTTTGCCCTGGAGATCCAGCTCTGAGAAGTCAGGGAGGCTTCTTGAGGCATCTGGAGGGCAGAGAAGAAACCGTGAGCCCCTTCCAGTCCCACCTACCCACCCCTTTCAGCCTCATCCTGGGATCCTGTTAAGTTGGCACCACTTGGCTACCAAGCTCCCCCATGACCAGTTGGGGTGATGAGGTTCAGGGAGGGCAAGTGAACCATCTGCTGGCTCTCTGGGGGCTGCACAGCCTGCCCTGGGCCCCACCCCAGTCCAGGGAGCCCTCACCCAGAAACTGCTGGTACTGCTGGACCTGGGCGCTGATGTCCGAGAGCCCAGTGGCCTGCTGTGGCCCCACGGCCACGCCGTTGGTCATGCCCTCCATTTTCTGGATGGGTTTCAGCCTGGAGAAGGGATGGGTGGGCAATGGGATGGGGAGTTAGGCCGCCACGTCCTTCCCTGCCTGCCAGCACCCACCCAGCCCCGCCTTCCTACCTCTGTTTTTGGGAGAAGGGTTGGCCCCGCATGGCCATGTGCTGCTGGTCCTCCATCAGCCGCAGCAGGGGCGAGCTGGCCTTGATGCGCAGGCCATAGTAGTGGTACTTGGAGTTGCCCCTGGGAGGGAGGCAGAGGGTGAGGGCTGGGCTGGGGGTAGCCCCTGATTATCCACTGGCAACTTTACATCGCACCCACCTCCTCTCTGCTAGGGGGCCAAACAGAGCCCCGGGGGTAAGACCCATGTTCCACAGAGCTGGGGGTGCTGGGCTGGGGAAGCCATGGGGACTATGGGGGCCAGGAGAGGCCCCCACCCGCAGACTGAGCTCTGTGAAGATAGGACCAAAGTCGGGGGCAGGCACTTAGCAAGTCTTTGCTGACTACTAGTCATAACAATTTGCCAGGCACTGTTCTGAGCACTGAGCACATGCGAAGGCACGTGTTTCTCATCTCTACCCTATGAAGGGTACTCCTAGCATCCTAGCCTGATAGCTGAGGAAACAGAGGCACAGAGAGACGAGGGACTCTGCCCAAGATTCTACATGCATGCCTGCCTGAATGAGGTGACACTCAGGCCTGAACTGGGAGCTGGAACCAAGAGAAGAGCAGGGCTTAGCCCAGAAAGGTGTGGGGGATCACAAAGGAGAGGCAGAGAAGGGTGGGCTCACGGGAGGGCTCCTTGCTCCTTCCTCTGTGAATTCACTGACTCACAGGCCGTGATTAAGCAATGACTGTGTGCAGCCCCCACACTCTCAAGGGGTGTGCATTTCAGCATCAGAAGACAGATCAGAAATGAGAAGTAACATGAAAGGCATCCTGGATGGGTGCTCAGGAGAAAAACTAGGTGAGATGGATGCCAAGGAGGTAGGGGAAAGCTGAAGTTTTAGTTAGGAGGGCCAGGGGATATTTGAGTCAGCAGACGGAGAAAGGCACAGAGTGCAAAGGCACATGCTCCTGGGGCAGGAGCATGTGAGCGTCAGAGGAACTGAGACGAGGCCATTGGGGCTGGAGAGGAGTGAAGGGACAAGGGGAGCAGAGGACCTTGAAACTTAGGGTGAGGGCGGGCCTTACAGCCACTGGGGGCTGTCAGGGGCAGGTGGCCCCACCTGGTGCCCAGCCTGCGGGTACGCAGGCCCATGAAGACAGAGCGGATGAGCTTGCCGAAGGACGCGGCGTTGACGGGCTCCAGCTTCTGTTCCTGGCAGTGCAGCAGGTAGTGGCAGTACAGGGTGCTCCGCGGCAGGCTCACGCCCTCGGCCGTCTCATAGTTTTCCAGGAGCCACTGGACCTGGGGCCCGAGGGCCACGGAAGAATCAGAAGAATGCTAAGAATGGCTTCCATTTCTCAAGTGCTCGTCGCTAAGTGCTCTATTTATTTCCCATTGTGATCTTGACAACCATGCTGGCGAGGGTGTCATGTCACCCTTGCCCATGGGAACTAAATCCAGCAGAACTCTCTAGAACTGCGCTGTCCCAGGCCATCACCACTAGCTGCGGAGAGCTGTTAAATGAATGTAGGCGGAATGGAAAATGCCAGTGTCAAAAGGTCACGTCAAGTATGAGTCCATCCACAGAACATTCT
Organism: Bos indicus; assembly: GCF_029378745.1. NCBI lineage: Eukaryota > Metazoa > Chordata > Mammalia > Artiodactyla > Bovidae > Bos > Bos indicus. Next base: position 11,460,941 of record NC_091766.1, on the reverse strand, counting down.
CGAAATGACAGTGTTAGAGAAATGGGGAACAGATTCATGATGGCCAGGGGTCAGGAACGCTGGAAGGGAGGAGGGTAAGGGAGACTTTAAAAGGGTAGCACCAGGGAGATCTTTGCGGGGACAGGACAGTTCTGCATTCTGAGTTTGATGGTGGTTTCCCAAATCTACCCATGTTATAAAAAGACACAGAAGTAGATACCCCCATATAAGACCAATTGTCAGTTTCCGAGTTAGATACTGTACTACAGATACATAAATTGTAACGAGTGGGGTAACTTAGGTGGGGGGTCCACAGGGATCTCTGCAGCTTCTGTGACCATAATTCTTTCAAGATCATTTTTTCTAAAAAACAACTCAGCGACTTCCCTGGAGTCCAATGGTTAAGGATCCACCTGCCAATGCAGGGGACACGGGTCCGATCCCTGTTCTGGGAAGATCCCATGTGCCATGAGGCAACCAAGCCCGTGCACCACAACTACTGAAGCCCGCACGCTCTAGAGTTCATGCTCCGCAACAAGAGAAGCCAGCAAGGTCAGAAGTCTGTGCCCCGCAACGACACAGACTGGGCACAAGTCCAAGCACAGTAACGAAGACCCAGTACAGCCAAAAGTAAATCATTTTTTAAAATTCTAAAATAAAAAAATAACAACAATTCTGTTTCTAGGACTATGAAACTCACATTTCCAGCACTCAATAGCCTCATGTGTCCCGAGGCCTGTACACTACGCAGCAAGCAAAGAACATATCCATCACTGGAGGATGTTCTATCAGACAGCATGGGTCTAGGGGAACACATTTTCAGAACCCACTCGGGAGTCATGAAGTCAGTTATGGGGGTCATGACCAGCATTAAAAAATTCAGACTAGAAGCCAGGCTTCCTGGGTGCATGAGGGATGTCCTGTCTTCTGAGAAAGCTTCGGTCTTGGTAATGATGTCCACAATGGGTGGCCGTGGGAGAGGGCGGGAGTTAAACATGACGGGAAGCCATCGCTCAGACCTCAAGCTCCTGGAGGACAAGGACCATGCCGGGACACCCCACCACAGTCACAGAGCTGATGACAAGCCCCATCAGGATTAGGCCCTAGGGCTGTTCCACAGAGCTGCTCTGGGCACAGGAAGGTTATCTCACTGCCTTTCTGGACAGACACAGATCCTTGCTTCGGGTAGCTCCTGGCATGGTGGTGCCTGCATTTCTCACCCCATGCTATCTATCTGCCATCGCCAGACTATCAGATTCGATGACACTTCCTTGGGTAATAGCTCCAAGAGCTTCAGGCGTATTAGCTGAGGCCCAGAGAGGCTGAGGAGGTTCCCTGAGGCCACAGAGTGAGGAGTCAACCCCAGGACCTCTTCACCTGAGTGCCCTGGCACCAGGCTACCCAGACTCCTGGGGACGGTGGCTGGCACCCATCGCCTGCTGCCCCTGCCCAGAGCCCCCCCCCAACCCCTGTCTCCTTTGGGGCTGGGTGGGCACTTACGGTGGCTGGTGAGGCACGGGTGGTGTGCGAGTAGGACTGACTGGCACCGCCCAGCATGTAGCCGCCTTGGATCACGTAGGTGCCTGCTCCGCCGCCGCTGCCGCCGCCGCCGCCACCACCCCCACCCCCACCACCCCCGCCGCTGCTGCTGCTGCCGCTGCCGCTGCCGCTGCTGCTGCTGGCTCCACTCCCACTGCTGGTGGAGCTGGCGACAACCTGGCTTCCAGACACGTACATGGGCACGGAGCCGCTGCTGGCCACCGCCTGGGAAGTGGCCGGGGTGCTGACCTGGGCAGCCGTGCCCGCGGCCTCGTAGTAGCTGGTGCCTGCCGTCTGCGGGTACAGTGGCGTCTCAGAGTAGGAGTAGGTGCTGGAGCGGCTACAAAAGAAGTAGAGGGCAGGAGACAGGGGATAAGAGCTGGGTGGCCCAGGGGCATAATGAGGGGGGCCCTGCAGTGGAGGGGGGAAGGGGGAGCAGGGCAGCAACAGCCCCATGCACTGCACACCCCGCAGTGCCTGATGGGCAATTCTTCACTGAATCCTCAAAACAGTCCTGTGACTTGGGAGTCCCCGCTTCAGCCGTGAGGAACTGAGACTGGAAGAGCTGAGTAACTTGCAACGGGCTAAACACTTCAGTCACTCAGAAAACAAACTATTGAGAGAATTCCCTGGCAGTCTAGGGGTTAGGACTCCTCGCTCCCACTGCTGGGGGGCCTGGTCGGGGAACTCAAATTGCTCAAGCCTGGTGGTGCAGCCAAAAAAAAAGACCAACAACTACTGAAGGCCTGCTTGGGCAGTGTTCTAGGTACGCTGGACCCAACAGTGGACACGAGAGAAAAGGCCCCACCCTGGGGTCTGGGGGAGGTTAACGTCCTAGCAAGGGAGCCAGAGGAGAAGCCAAGTGCAAAGGTAAATTGAGGGCACTTTGGAAGGTGGCACATGTCAAGGGACACGAGGTGCAGGAAGTGGGTGGGGAAAAGTGAGAGCTCTACTTCTAAATCCATTGGCTGCCACCATGAGGGGCTGGTCAGCGACGACTATTAAGGCGCATATATGTTTCGCTTTGACCCAGCGACCCATCCCGCCCTGGAGAGGTCTCCAACTATTCGGTCACATGAACTCAAGGCTGCAAATCGTAGCAAGAATAACATGGATGGTTGGGGGTGGGGGGTGGGGTCTATCTTTACTGGGATGTCAAGTTAAAAGCTGATGATTTCCTATGTGGGGGTGAGAGAGGAGGAGGAAGGTCTTGAGGTCCCACCAAAGAACAAGGTCCAGTATGTTCCATTAGGTGAACAAAAGAGGCAGGGAGGGGTATGGATGATACTTCGGGAAGAAGGGAGAGATCGCATGGCATTTCATTATCTGTATCTGCTATTCGTTGGGGTGAAGGGTGTGTGGACAGGGGCAGCCACTTCACTAAACATGGTTGGATACAGGTTTGATTTTTGAGCCCTCTCAATCCCCTGGAGAAGGAAATGGTAACCCACTCCAGCATTTTTGCCTGGAGAATCCCATAGACAGAGGAGCCTGGTGAGCTACAGTCTGCGAGGTCGCAATAAGACAGATACAACTGAAGCAACTTGGCTCACACGCACAATGTATTAGGCGTTTGAAAACATAAGCTGGGCTTCCCTGGTGGCTCAGTGTGTCAAGAATCTGCCTGCCAATACAGCAGACATGGGTTTGATGCCTGGTCTGGGAAGATCCCACACGCTGTGGAGCAACTAAGCCCATGTTCCACAACTACTGAGCCTGTGCCCTGGAGCTCAGGAGCTCCAACTACTGAAGGCTGGGAGCTCTAAAGTCCGTGCTCCACAACGAGAGAAGCCACTGCAATGAGAAGCCTGTGCATCGCAACTAGAGTAGCCCCCGCGTGGCACAGCTAGAGTAAGCCCACGCAGCACTGAAGACCCAGCGCAACCAAAAATAAAGAAATAAAATAAAAGTAATTATAAAAAACATAAGCTAAAATGTTAAAATCCAGAAAGGAGGGAGGCCCGTCAGGAGTGTCCTTGGCCCAGAAGGTGCTGAAGGATGCCGGGGAGCGGAGTCCTACGGGCCTCCCAGAGCAGCAAGGAGAGCAACTGGGGTGGTGGTGGGAGTGTGGTCACTCCTGGTGTACAGCATCATCCATCAGACCCCAGGATGCAGCTCTTGTTCACTGTGTCCTGGTTCACACACCTACATAGTCCACATCATGGCACGAGTGACTCCAGAAGTGTGTGACCTGAGCCAGTACTGCTAAGTGCCCCTGCCACCCGCTTTGGCAGGAACCAAAACCAGCCCAGCACCCTACCTGCAACACTGTGCTCTCAGAAAATGTTGCTATGGCAACTGTTTGCCAAATGACTACCAGAATGAATGTGTGTATCTAACCTCGACCACCTGATACAAAGAGCCAACTCACTGGAAAAAAAACCCTGATGCTGGGAAAGATTGAGGGCAGGAGGATAAGGGGATAACAGAGATTAAGATGGTCAGATAGCATCACTGACTCAGTGGACATGAGTTTGAGCAAACTCTGTAAGACAGTGAAGGACAGGGAAGCCTGATGTGCTGCAGTTCATGGGTTCACAAAGAGTCAGACACGACTTAGCGACTGAACGACAACAACTGGACACAGGCTAATCAGGGCCATGGATAGAAGCCCAGGGGGTGTGGCTTTAGTCAGAGCAGGAATCCAGACCAGCAAAGGGCTGGAAAGGTGGAAATGACCCACTGTGAGGGAGAGACAGAAGATATGGTGCCCTCAAGAAAGTCATACAGCAGAAGAATCTGATGGTAACAGCGGAGTTACTGTGTGATCACTCACACACTATAGTCACGGAGGGAAGAATTGAAACAGAAGCCAATGACAGACCAGGGAGAGGCAGAAGAGCCCTTGGGGGCCCTCGGGAGCTAGGCTCCTCTCTGGAATGTCCTCGGTGGCCCCCGCCAGCACTGGTCACCTGCACAGATGAGAGCCAGGCAGTGCGGGAAATAAATCAACAGAACCATGAGGTCGCTGGATGCTGTAGACCATGACTCAGGGGCCAGGGCCCCACACCCACAGGATCAGGACCCAGGGATCAAGTCATTCCATGAGCTAATCCACCCCCAGTGTCATGCCCACAGGGACAGGTGGTTGGGACGTGAGAAAGACATCAGGCAAATGCAAAGAAAGTCAGTGAAACTTCTCAAAACTCAAATAATTCATGTGTCCATGGGATTCTCCAGGCAAGAATACTGGAGTGGATTGTCATGCCCTTCTCCAGCAGATCTTCCCAACCCGGGGATCAAACCCGCGTCTCCTGCCTTCGCAGGCAGGTTCTTTAGCACTAGCGCCCCCTGGGAAGCTGAACGGACAACTAGAATAACTCTAAGTCCTGGAATTATTACTGTGAAGAAGGGGAGACAGAAGGTGGTGGTGTGTGGAGGATCCCCAGCAAGGAGCCAGAGCCGAGGTTAGGGCAGGCCTGGGGCTGACATATGCCTGATATGGCAGGTACTGAGGCAGAGCCATGTACAGCAGCAGAGAGTGGAAGTCGTCTACGTGCTAGCTGGGGGTGACTGGCCATATGACATTCATGCTGTGACTGAGCAGTGGAGTTACACACGGTGATTAAAGAGGATAACTGAGACCCACATGGAGAGCTCCAAGCTATGTGGCAGGGGAAGAAACAGGGGACAGAACACACTGCCTCTATTTCTCAACACACAAAGCAGGTAATTTCTATTCTCAGAGTTTCTCAGGGAGGAAACAAAGAAATGGGGCGCAGCATCTCCTCTGGGGCAGGCTTGGGGATCAGGAGTAAAGATTTCTTCTTCACTGTTTAACGTTCCCTACTCATTAAAAATTTTATCTTGTAAAATTAAACTTCTTTTCCTTTTTTGCAATTTCTTTTCGGGCCATGTCTTGTGACGTGTCAGATCTTAGTTCCCTGATCAGAGATCGAACCTGCGCCCCTGGCATCGGAAGCGCAGTCTCAACCACTGGACTGCCAGGGAAGTCCATGTTTTTTTGTTTTTTTGCAAAGAACCAGAGCCCCCTCCCTGACTCCAAAGCCTGACGCAATGCTGGAACGCCTTTCCCAACATGCCAGGGTCCCCTCTTCTTCACTGTTATCACCTGTTTTCACCTTGAAGGCTAGCTGGTCTGCTGGAGACTGGGGCTTCAAGTTCTGGGAAGGGATCCTGAGCAGACCCATGCTCCTCCTCCTGTCCCTTCCCCCACCCCCGCCCCACTCACATGGCACTCGCCGTGTAGCTGGCATCGCCACCCTCCACGTACTGCACTTGGCTGGGGTACACGTGTGAGACCGGCACCTGCTGGAGCTGCTGCACCTGGCATGGGAGGAAGGGGACACAGAGGGTCAGGGGTGGGCTGGCTCCCCACCTCCCTGCTTCTCAAAGTCTGGCAGCTGGCCAAGCTCACGGGGACTCCCAGATCCCCGGCTGGGAGGCTGCACTTAGGGGCGGGCTCTCTGAACACCCTGGACAGGGCCAGGGCTGGGAATGAGGCACAGCGGCGTCAGGAAAAGCCAGGCCTCTCTGCTTGAACTGGGGACAGCAAGGGTAGGGTTGAGATGAGGTGGGTGGAGGGGACCCCAGACAGGGTCCTACTGCGGGCATGAAAGCTGAACCCCAGCGGCAGAGCCAAGTTCTGGTACAAGCCTGACGGTTAAGCCGGCCGGAGCCGGGAACTAGCCATGGCTGTAGGAGAGGCGCCTGCATCAGGGAGGGACCCCTGCCTATGGGGGCGGGGCCTAGGTGCACAGGATGCGACGGGCGGAGCCGGGACCAGGGCTGGGGCCCCACTGGTGGGCCAGAATCTGGAACTACTGACAAAGCGGGGCGGGGGCGGGGCCTGAGTTCCCCACCCATCCCCCATCCCAGTCTGTAGGGGCAGAGCCTGGGACTAGGAGCCCGCTTTGGTAGGGCGGGGAGTGGGGGGTGGGGGGGTAATCAGAGATGGGTCCCCAGGCTGTTTGGGTGGAGGTGGGGGTCTAAAGGGCCTGCGGGGCCGGGCGCGGGCCGGGGCCGGCGGATCCCGCCCCCGCCCGCCCCTCGCACCCCCGCCCGTGCGTCCGCCACCTACTTTGAGGGCCGTGGCGGCCGTGCCGAACACTAGCACCTGGGGGACTCTCTGGATCCTGACCCTCTGGTCGGGGCTGGCTCGGGCCGGCAGCCCGGGTAGTGGCTCGAGGACCACTTTCTGCTGCGGCAGGAGCAGGTGCGGGGGCAGGAAGCCCACCAGCTCCACCCACTGCTCGGCGCCCGGCTCGTAATGGGGCGGCAGCAGCTCGGGGCTGCCTAGCTGCGCGGCCTCCCCGCGGCAAGCTGGCGGTTCCGGGGCCAGCGCACCCGGCCCGGGCCCAGGCGTGGGCGGCCGGGGCGGCGGCGGCTCCGGTGGCGGCGTGGGCCAGGGCTCTTGCTGCTCTGCCTTCCTAGCGGGAAACTGACTGCCTGAGCTCTGGAGGACAAACAGAGATACTGAGGGGTCACCGGGGCCGGCAGCGGGCGGCTGTCCAGGCCTCCACCGCCCACCGGGCTGCTGACACTAGGCAGCAACCCGACCAGAAGACCCCACCCGGTGTCAGGGAAGGGGCAATCCAGAGCTCTCTCTTAGCAAAGCCTGGACCCTGAACTGCCCGGTGCTGGCAAAGAGGAAGGCTTGAGGCCCATGGTTGGAATTGGGAGTCCAGGGTGGGGCTGGGTTTCTCAAAGTTCCAGCTGCCACCCTCCACCCAGACCCCCCCAGGGGGGCTGCATTCCCTCCCTGCGGCCTGAGGGGCCTGCACCTTCCCCGCCCCCGCTCCGCCCCCCCCCCACCTCCGGGACTGAGCCCCAGTTTGCCCAGAGGCATGTGGGTGAGACACACACCTCTTGAGCCACATGGACCGGCTGGAGTCCTTGCACGGTGAGCTGCTGCACGGGGCCAGCTTTGGGCACCTGTGGAGTGGCCTGAACCACCGACCTCTGCGGGGAGGGAAAGGCAAGTCAGACTGCGATAGCCATGGCCAGGATGGCTGCCCGCCTGTCCTCAAGCGCCACCCCTGTCCCCAGCACTGGCAGCCTTTCTCCAGCTTTTCACTACTGGCCCCACATCATGTGGCTTCCAGGTTCCTTAGCAGGTTGACTCTGGGTGCCATGGTGAACCCGGGCTCTACCAGGTGAGGCTAACAGGAAGTAGGACTGAGAGCTGAACTTGGAGCTGACCGAGGAGGGGTCCCTGCTCCCCACCCCAACTGCCTACATGGTCATCCCGCACCTCGGCATCCAGCAAGTCCTCACTTCCATGCTATGGCGGGGACGCCGGCATTACCCTCAGAACAGAGTGAGGGACAGAGGCTGGGAGGCGGGGAGCAGCTGAGTGATGAACTCAGGGCTAGATTCCGAGGGGCTGTGGTGTCTGGCTGGAGAATATCTGTTGAGTCCTTCAGGGTGGAGTTTCTGCTTTCCTCCAGGGAGAGCATCTATGGCTTTCATCTGGTTTTCTGAGGGGGTGGAAACCACCCCCCAACCTGACTGGTAATGACCAAATGACAGACAACCCTTGCCTTATAACCTGCTCTGGCCACGGTGGCTGGCAGCTCAGAGTGAGGCCTCCTCTGGAAGATGGGGCATGGACTTAACAGGCTGAGGCCTCTCCCTGAGCCCCTTGGGGGCGAGCCAGGACTTGGCTCCAGGCAAATGGGCCTGGAGATGCCAAGGTTGCTTCTCGAAGCTGTTCCCAGTGCCTATTCAGTCTGAGGTGCTTTCCACAGCAGCCCCAACCACCTAGCTCCCTGGCCCTCAGTATTTAGATGAGAACGTAGAGTCTGGAGAGAAGCCGAGCTGCTTGCCGCAGGCCCCGGTGGCTGGCTGGGGCTGGACCCCCACCGGCTTCCCCACCACCACCCCGACAAACAGCTTTAGGAGGATGCAGAGGCCACTGGGCTGGCACCCCTTGCCCCTGCCACCGCCCGCCTTGGCCTGGCACCTCTTGGGTGACGGGGACACTCTGCTGGACGCCATGGACTTGCAGCTGCTGTGGCACCGTGCCCGTGGGGGCCCCGGCCGTCTTGCCGGAGGAGCTGTTGGCCTGCACCGGTGACCGCTGCAAGGGAAGGAGGCGCAGAGAGTGTGTGGGGCAGCCGGGCCCTGACAAACCCTGTCCCAAGAGTTATTCGGGGAGGACAACGGCTGGGGGGGACGTCTCCCAGCCACCTAAGCTGATAACTGTCCCGGGCGTCCAGACGCCTGGTCCCTCCCGCAGCCCCAGGGATCCCAGGGCAAGGCTCAGAGTTCAGCCCAGAGATGCTGGGGAGGCCCGTCTTCCCCAGTGAGGAGGATGAGGACTTTGGCCTCCACTCAGCGGCCCCCAGCTGCCTCCATCAGCAGCTGGACTGCAGCCCTGAGGTGAGAAAGGCTAAGTCTGGGGGTCCCCACTTTCCAGATGAGTTGTGAAGGCGCAGATGGGAAGGGATGTGTGCAGGGCCACACAGCTGTGAGTGGTGGCACCAAGTGCTGACCTTGGGTGGGCTGGCTGCAGAGCCCCCATCAGCTCTGTGTCATGGGAAGTAGATGAGGGGTGGGTATCATTACTTGTTTCATGCCTCGAAAACTCTAGGCTCAGAAGGCTCTGAGGGCCTGTCCAGAGACCCCCAGAACTGAATGTCTCAGCCTGGGACCTCAAAGTCTGACTGCTGACACCCATCCTCCCAGCCATCCACAGCTCGCCTGCCTCCACATCCTCATGGGAATTAGGGGTCCTCAGTATTCACACTATGGTTGGAAGACGGCCACTTTTGCTTCCTGGGATGCAGGGCCCAGAGCTGGAACTTTGAGATTCATCCTGGCCCAGGAGAGAAGGTGCCTCCTCCTGGAGCCAAACTCAGCTCAGAGCCAGCAGAGCAGAGCCAGCAGAGCAGAATCCAGCGGCCGAGCCTCCCACACCCAGGCTCAACAGGGACTTCAAAGGACGGAGTCCTCACTCCTTTGGGGAGAGGGGCGGGGAGGATGGCTGAAGGGGCCACCACCTACCTCGGGGGGTGAGTGCACTTGCTGGGTGCCATGCACCGTCAGGGAGACCTGGCCGCCCTTGCCGCCCGGGGCTGTGCTCTGCACTACCAGACGCTGCGTGGGAAGAGCCTGGAGCGAGAAGGGAGAAGGACCATAGTTCACTGACAATGACCTGTGTGCGTGTAGGTTTTTCTTTTTTGCCCTCCTCAAGGCATGTGGGATCTCAGTTCCCGGACCAGGGATCGAGTTCCCTGCATTAGAAGTGCAGAGTCTTAACCACTGGACCACCAAGGAAATCCCCTGGCCCGTGTGTTTTTAATGTGCACCTGTGCTGTGCCAGGGGCTTCCCTGGTGGCTCAGTGGTAAAGAACCCACCTGCCAATGCAGGAGATGTGGGTTCGTTCAATCCCTGGGTTGGGAAGATCCCCTGAAGAAGGAAATGGCAACTCACTACACTATTCTTGCCTGGGAAATCCCATGGACAGAGGAGCCTAGTGGGCTACAGTCCATGGGGTCGCAAAAGAGGGGGACACGACTGAGTGACTCAACAGCAATGTGCTGAGCCAGGTGCTATCTTAGCGCTTCCTGCCTGCGGGCTCCCGGAATTGCCCACACAGTCCCGATGCGTGGTGGCTCCTGAATTTCAGAGGGTGACAGCGAGGCTTAGGGCAGCAGAAGCAATTGCCCAAGGTCCTGGAGCCCATACTCAGCAGAGCTGAAGTTTTTTCCCAGGGCACCTGGCTCCATGGGCCTCAAAATGTGCTCCCACCCTGAAAACTGGGCAGGACTTTGTCCCAGTTCATGCCAGACCCCAGCGGCCGCTGTGCAGCCTTGCAGCCCACAGATCACTGTGCACTTGCTCCCGGTGCTGGGCTCTTGGTTCCTAACAGGCTTTGGGTTCTCTGCTCTGGAATATCAGGGTTGGACAGGAACACCAGGGTTGGACAGGAACACCAGCCGTGTTCCTGTCAATCCTCAGGTCTCTCTGTTAAGATGACTCCTGCAGCTCCTTCTTGCCTGATGGGCCCTGCCTGACACGGCCTCACTGGCCACCCCAGGGTAGGCCCCACATCCTCGAGGCTGGTGCGGGCAGATCCGAGCAGGCTCCAGGGGTTGGTTGTACACCCTGGGAGGGCTCTGAGAGTGGGGTGTGGGGGCCAGAGGCGGGGCGCTTACCTGCTGGGACACCGGGATGTTGGTGAGCTGGAGGGGTGACACGTGGCCCGGCTTGGCCTGCACACTTGTCTGGACCAGTAGCCGCTGTGGGGAAAGGAAGAAGGGCCTGAACCGGGCTGGTTTCCCCAGGGAGGCCTGGCCAGGGTGGGGGAAAGGCGGGGTGGAGGGGTAGGGATTTTTTTTTTAGCAGTGAGCATCTTGATAAGAACAGGTGAGCAGATGGCTCCAGCAGCAGGACTGGGGGTGGGGGAAGCAAGGTCACTATAGCCATAGCCCCACTGCCCGCGCGGCGTGCTCTCTGTCCACCCTGGGGGCGGGGCGTGTCCTACCTGCTGGGTGCCCTGCACCTGCTGAACCACCTGAGTGGGGACTCCGGTCTGGCTAGCCGTGGAGCCCGGGCTGGCCTCTGACACAGTCTCGCTGGCCCGCATGGCACCCTCTGTGGGGAAAGGTCACCAGGTCAGCTCTGCCTGCTGCCTCCACCCCCACCCTGAGCCTGAGGCCGTCTAGATAGATGCTGCTGCCTGAAGCCAGCTCTAGATGAGGCTAGGCCTCTCCAGGAATCCTGTCTGGCCCCTGTCCAGCCGCAAGACTGCCCATTGGAGTGGGCTAGGGGCCACAAGGACCTATAATCCTTAACACCCATTAGCAGCCACCCCCGCCCCCTCGACCTCATTGTCCTGAAGTCAGTGTCCAGAAGGGTTGACTGACAAGCCAAGATGCAGTGGAGGCTTGGGGAGATGAACTCCTTTGCCCAGCAGGCAGGACTGTGGACCGTGACCGACCCCATCAACCCCACCTCCCAGGGGTCCCGCAGCCCTGGAAAGCATCAGGACCACCTGCCTTGAGGTGACCCCTGGCTTCCCAGGATCGGAAGCTGGTCAGAGGAGTGACCCCAGAAAGTTTCACCAGCCTGCTGTCAAACACCCCCTCCTCCCTTGCCACTGTCAGAGCCTCCCTGTCCTCGGTGGGGGTGGGGGGCAGGAGCTGGGCAGGTGGGTACTCACGCTGATAGGCAGCCGAGAAGAGGCAGTCATAGAACATGGTGCCCCCCTTCCGCCCCAGTCCCTGCCCATCAGTCCCCAGGAGCCTGCCCGGCACTCCTTGGTCCTTGCCCACCTCTCCAGAACAGCAGGGTGCGCGGGCGGCTTTATACCTGCAACCTTGGGGAGCTAATCCCCCCAGCGCTCCTGGCAGTCCTCTTGGGATAAACATACTTCCCTCCCAGCCCGAGCGGGGCCTTTGAAGGGCTGGGGCTACACTCTGGGGTCAAGAGGGAGGCTGGTACCCAGAGATGCTTTCAGGAAGGTGCAGGTCAGGTTTCATGCACATCTTGCTAAGTGATTAGCAGGACAGCTGAGAGGGAGGAGCATGGGGCGAGTGTCCCCAGAGGCACTGGTTGGGAGACCCTCATCCCAGCTGGGACACCAGCCACCCCACCCCCTTTATCTCCTGGTTACTCCCAGCAGTTTCAGAGGTGGGGTGGGGCTGGGACCAGAGTCACAGGCCAGGCCTAGGCTGAGGCCCCAAAGGCAGGGAGATGCAGACTCAGGCATGTGGGTAAGGAGGCATGTGTCTGAGCCGAGGGCCTGTGGGGGACACAAAAGGCTCGGAGCGTCCTTTTGGGTCTCAGCCTCTAAAGTGGGGAGCTAGGCCTTGGCTGTTGCAGGGAGACATGGAGAAGGGACTGGCTAGAACAGAAAGGTGGCCGCATGCAGGTAGAAGCAAAGACCTCAGGGGCCAAGTCTGAAGCACAGCACATGACTGTGTATGCTAGGTGTGGGCCAGACGTGGGGGAGGCCCTGGGACAACTCTGCAGCTCGTTCGAGGAGACACTGATTCCTCTGTTTTGCTAGAATCACCCCTTGCAACCACTCAGGCTTCCCTGTCATCATCAAAGAGGAGGCCCTCACTGAGCCGGCCCGCGGGGAGAAACCCGAGAAAGCACCCAGTCCCGTGAGGGCCCCGGCACACCTGGGTGTCCATGGCTCAAGGGACAGTGCCTGACCCAGGAGGCCCGTGGCAGGTTCAGCCTGGCTCAGGGTGGGCAGCGAGTTGGGGGCTTCTCCCATCCCCTCCAACACCCTGGTACTCTGATGAAAAGGGCAAGGTTGGTCCTTGAGTGGGGACCCGGAGCAGCTGGAGGCCTGGGGACTTGCTGGGATCCAGCATCACCTGGGATAAGGAAGATCCAGGAGACAGTCTTGCCCATCTCCTGCTTCAGGGGTGGCCCTTAAGGCTGGAACCCCCATCCTGGCCAGGCTGCATCCCGAGGATGAGCAGGTGAGATTCTATAGTCTACTCTTTAGACGAGGGGCTTCCTGTGGCCAAGGTAGGACTCCTGCCACAGTGTCTCGCCCTGGCTCTGCGTGTGCACATGTCTGCGTGAGGGACCCTGAGTCCGTGAGCATCAGCATCTGTCTGCAAGCTCCACTTTGCACATGCGCACAGGCCAGAGAGGGCCCCGCCGTCTCAAATCTCTAGCCAGGAAGCGGCAGCTGATTTCCTGTCCCTCGATCTGATGAGCTTCTCTTCCTCCCTGGCCCCTGCACTTACTTTCTCACTGAGACCTACTCTGGCCTCACAGGCCACTTTGAGCTACTTGGGAGAGGACAGAGGGAAGCCTGAGAGGCTGGACTCCAAGACGGGACCCAGGTCACCACAGACCACACATGGGGCCGTCTGTTCCTCTTCCTCCTGATCCTTCGCTCCCGTCCTGCCAATGATTTCAGTCAACAGCTCATTGGGAGGGGAGCCTGTGGATTCCTGATGCCCCCAGGGCCCTGGGTCCCTTGTCTGTCCTGACCTCAGTTTCCCCATCTATGCTTGGGGACACTGATAAACACCTTCCGGGTCCCTCATCTTGACACAAGTCTTGGACTTCCAGGGGCTCCAAGTGAGACAGAAGCAGGGAAGAGAGGCTGGACATGATCCCTTCTTCAGTCCAGCCCTATCCCCTTCCACCGGCTTGGTCTCATCTTTCTAGGGATGGCCGGCAGGACTCACAAGGTCTTCCTTCCACTTGGGTTTTGGGTGATAGCCTGGTGGCCTCTGAGGACGGGGTATTATGGATCTAGAGGAGTGTTCCTAAGCTGGAAATTTGAGCTTCCTTCCCATCACCTCCAAAGTCACCTTAGGGCAGAGCTCCTGAGGACTGGGCGAGAGGAGCTGCTTCTACGGCAGCGCTCCTGGCTGGCTTCCAGTCTGGGCTCCATGTCTGGCTCCTGGGCCCCGCCCTGCCTCCTGCCTGCAACTCCCTGGGTCCCTGCTCAGCTCACATTGCTTCTGGCTCCGGAGGAGCCCCAGGCACCTTGCTGCAGCCTTTGCTGGTGTTAGTTACACCCCCACCTCCACCTCCAGGACCGGCTCACGTGGCCCAGAGGCCACCCTTAGATAAAAGGGACACTAAGGGTTACAAAGGAACCCTCAGAAATCACTGCCAGGGGTGGGGGAGGGGTCAACGAAGCCACAGGAGTCCTCATAGAACAAATCAAGGAAGCAGTGTCTGGTAACCATTCCGGGGACAGGCCTGCTGCTGGCAGAACCAGGAGCAGAAGGGACAGGCAGTTCCCCAGGACCACTGTGAAAGATAATGAGGCCACTGACCAAAGAAAGGAGGCTGAGATTCACATCCACAACCGGTCACATCAACACCGCAACCCACCCACACTGAGTGCCCCACAGCATGATGGGGGCCAGGAGAGGGGGGTACCGAAGGCTTTGACCAGTAGGTACCAGGGCCTCCCTGAGGGTGGAGGAGGAGGGTGGTGGGAGGAGCTGGAGAAGACAAGGGAAGAGAGGAGACGGGCTGGGACTTGGGGGATGCTGGGGTCTACAGTCGTGCGTCCATTCCAGACCCTTGTTCTGGGGACCCCAGACACAGCAAGCAACAAAAGCCAGCACTCAGGAGGTCCAGGGCCAATAAGTGGAGGCTATGAGAAGTCCTCTAGCAGCGACAGGCAAGCCCTCCTGCCTGCTCTCCGCTGCCCAGAGGCCCCGAGATGGGATGGGAGCGCTGAGCTGGGTCAGGTCAGCATTCATGAGGGATAAGCCACCAGAGGGTCTGGGATGGGAGAGCTCCAGGCAGAGGGCAACGAGAGTGCCAAGGCCCAGAGACGAATTGAGCCTGGAAGGTTTGCGGAGCCACAGGAAAGCCAGTGGGGCTGAAGCAGGAATGTAGGCGGGAAGGTTGATACCAGATGGGGCTGGGTGGCCAGCAGGCCTGGATGGCCAGAGTCAGGAGGTTGGACTTTTGTCAGTAGCGGCGCAGGGAGTGTGGAGCTGGTCCCTATCACAGGGATCCAGATCTCCTAGAGGCAAGAAAGGCCAGGCCAGGCTTTCTCAGAGAGTGCCCCCAGGGCCACCTGCTTTGGAATAATCCGGGTTGAGCTGGGACATAATGGAATCGAATCAACAGTTATCAAGAGGCTCCCTCTGGTTGCTGTTGGGGAGGACTGTGAAGGGTCTGAACAGAGGCTGGACCAGGGTAGGGGACAGGGAGGTGGGAGAGGTGGTGGGTTCTGGTTGGATTTAGGACATGGAGCCCAGACAGCTTGCTTGCTCAAGGATGGGTAAGACAGGGGACCTCCCTGGTGGTCCAGTGGTTACGACTCTGTACTCCCACTGCAGGGGCGGCATGGTTTCGATTCCTGGTTGGGGAACTAGCATTCTGCATGCCACGCCATGCAGCCAGGAAAAAAAAAAAGGATGGGTAAGACAGGAGTCAAGGCTGACCCTGGCCTGGGGTGGGGGGGGAGAGAGGATGATATTTACTAGGACAAGGAAGTCTCAAAGGAGGCCAGATTTGAAGAAGGAAAGAAATTCCAGATTGCCATCAGGCCATGCTGGTTTGAGAGGTCTGTGGAACCACGTGGATGGGTCACAGGTGGCGAGGACTCAGGGCCGACAACGTGGGCATTGTCGTACAGAGGTGGCATCAGAGGCTAAGGGACAGGACAAGGCCCTGGAGCAGAGAGGAGGCCTCAGCTGATGAGGTCATGGTGCACAAGGTAAGGGACATGAGGAGGAAGGAGCAAGGGGGAACCGAGATGGGGAGGCAGGGAGGTGGGCAGAGACCAGAGCGGGAGGGCATCTCTGGGGGGATGGGGGGAGGGGAGAAACTGTCATGTGCTGCCCAGAGGCCAGGGGAGAGGAGAATAGAGGGTGACCAGTGGGTTGACAAGATGGGGGCCATGGGTGATCCTGCCTGGGACTCTGGGATTGAGGAGACAGAGCTCTGAGTGAAGGGGCAGAGACTAAGGAAGGGAGGATGAATCCTTTGAGGAATTCTGACTTAAAGGGAGGGCTTCCCAGGTGGCTCAGTGGTAAAGAATCCGCCTGCCAATGCAGGAGATGCAGAAGACATGAGTTCCATCCCTGGGTTGGGAAGATCCCTTGGAAAAGGAAATGGCAACCCATTTCCGTTTTCTTCCCTGGAGAATGCCATGGACAGAGGAGCCTGGTGGGCTACAGTCCATGGGGCCGTAAAGAATCAGACATGAATTAGTAACTAAATAACAACTAAGGGAAGAAAACGGGACGACTGCGGTAGCGGGTGCAGGGCCTGGGGGCCCTGGTTAAAATGGGAGCTGCTGTATTTTTACAAGCAGGTAGAAAAGATCTACCAGAGAGGGACTAAGTAATGAGGCTGGGACGGCAGAAGTCCTGGAGGGGGCAGCCTGGAACTGCCATGGGGCCACTTCACCCTTCCAGCAACAGGAAAGCAGAGCTGGTGGGTGCAGATGGACCCTGGGTGCTGGGAGGCTGGGTGGGTGGGAGATGGGGCCCTTCTTGTCACATGACAATGCCTTGTCCACAGTGAGGTCAGGAGCAGGGTGCGGGGTTAAGGACACAGAATGAGAGGGAGGTGCTGGAGGTGAGGGGGCAGCCGGGGGCCTGGGTTTTTCAGAGAGCAGGGAGGATGCTGGTGAGGATACTGGGCTAAGAACGCCCTGGAGATGTGGCCTGGTGACCCCGGCCACATCCTGCGCCTGGCCTCGCTCTGTACTCAGCTGACTCTCCCATGCCAGCTGAGACCCTCCTCCACACCAGTCTGTGTCGCAAAGAGTCATTGTCCCGAGCCCCTGCGTGCCCCTGCCCTCCCTGGCGACCCTGACACTGCGGGAGCCTCCTTGACACTACCGGGGCCCAACTGCTTCCTTTGTGGTCCCACGGGGCCGTGTCAGTTGCCACCAGTTTTGACTCTTCATTGTCCTAGGGTCAAGTTAATTGACCTGCACTTTCCACAGCCTCCCAAGATGCCCTTAGGATCCCCACCACTTCCTTTTCCATTGCGGAAAGACTGGGGCCAGCCTCCCCTCTACACAGGGAACACCAGAAACCATTAAAGATGCCCAGTCCTGTCCTGAGCGCCACCTGTTTTTTTTTGGCCGCACCATGCAGCGTGTGGGATGTTAGGATCTTAGTTCCTCAGCTAAGGATGGAAGCTATGTTCCCTGTAGTAGAAGCGCAGAGTCCTAACCACTGGACCGCCAGGGAAGTTCATCTGAGCTCCACCATCTCCCTCCGGGGAATGACCACCTATCCTGACTCTCTGCTTCCACTTCCCTCTGCTCAGCCCGTCCCCATTCTAGAGGAAGCGGGCATAGGGAAGATGCTCTGAGGCAGGAACCATGGGTGCCACGGCCCAAGCCTCCTGGTCATTTGCTCCACAGCCTCAGGGGGGCGGCTGCAGTGACAAACAGGATCCCCTGGCCACATCACACACTCACGAACTCATCCAACCAAGAGCCCTGCTTGGCCCAAGTCTTGTCAAAAATGAAACAGAAGGGAGGGGGAGCAACCCCTCCAGACCTCCCAGTGGACCTCCCTGAACTGCAGCTGGGAGCACCTCACAGGCAGCCCCTGAGCTCAAAACTGTTACTTTTTGTTTTTAAAAATTTTGACTGGGTTGGGTCTTGGTTGTACCAGCTGGGCAGGCTCCAGAGCGCTCAGGCTTAGCTGCCCTGCCACCTGTGGGATCTCAGTTCCCCAACCAGGGCTCGAACCTGGGTTCCCTGCATTGGAAGGTGGATTCTTAACCACTGGACCACCAGGGAAGTCACTTGAAGTTGTTACAGTCCCTTTATGGATGATGGCCGAATGCTTCCCCTCCAGTTCTGGCAGGCGTTTGCAAATTAACTCTACTGCCCAAGCCTTTCATTGAGTGACATCTTACTTGAGGACAGAGACAGAACCAGCTCAAAGAGCTGCCCTGGCGGGGAGGATTCTGGGGGGCACAGAGTCCTCCCTGCTTGGTCTGACTACTTCTTCCCCAGAAAGTGAAAAAAGTCAAAGTGTTAGTCGCTTAGTCGTGTCCGACTCTTTTGCGACCCCATGGACTGTAGCCCGCCAGGCTCCCCCGTCCCTGGGATTCTCATGGCAAGAGGACTGGAGTGGGTGGCCATGCCCTCCTCCAGGTCTTCCGACCCAGGGATCAAACCCAGGTCTCCCACACTGCAGGTAGATCGTTTACTGTCTTAAGCCACCAGGGAAGCCTTCCCCAGAGATGTACCGCAAATCCCACCTGTGGACCTGAGACAGTTAAAAAGCTGCCCTCCGGGTGATAGGCACAATAAGTGATGACGGGAGGGCTCTGGGATGCCCCCACATCCATAAGGCTAGGCTCCCCCAAACTCTTGCTGGAGTTGTTCACAGGGTGCCCTGGCTCCGAGCACGCGTCCACTTACCGGAGACGGTGACCACGATGTACTGCTGGGACGCCGGGGACGGGGTGGGTGCGCCGGCCGGCTGCGAGGGCGTGGGGGCAGCCGGGAGCTCTGTCACATACGGCTTCTGGCTGCCCGGTGGCTGTGCCTGGGGCTGCGGATTCTGCAGCTCGGTGACATACTGGGGCTGGGGGGTGGCGGCGGTGGCGGGGGGCTGGGGGGGCTGGGGTGCCGCAGAGGGCGGCGGTGGCGGCTGGGCTTGCGGCGGAGCCTGTGGTGGCTGGGATGGTTGCGGGGCCGCCTGTAACTCAGTAACGTACGCCTGTGTTGCCATGCCAACAGTGGGGAAAATGATAATAAATAAGGCTTTTTTTTTTTTTTTTGCTTGCTTGGGAAGAAGGAGGGAGGGGGGAGAGAGAAGAGGAAGGAGAAAAAGAAGGAAAAACAAGAATTAATCTACAGGCAGAGGAAACCAGGGACAGCTCCTGGCTCCCCAGAGACACGTTTGGGTTCATCAGCAACTTAATTACATTCCGAGGCTGGTGGCAAGATCTAACCAACCCGCTGCTGCACAGCAACTGAGGATGGACCAGGGCTGGTCTGCACCTCTTCCACTCACCCTGACCCAGGATTCCTGCCGTCTTCCTTCGCAGGCTCCAGCGCCTGGGGGACCCCTGGGCTGGGAGACCTCCGACTTTTGCCCAGAAACAAATTATACAGTTCTCCTGAGAGTGCCTGCAGGCACTGTCCTGCGTACTTTCTTTACAATTAACTTTAATTTTTTAATTTTTTGGCCATGCTGGATGACATGTGAGATCTTAGTTCCCCGGCCAGGGATCAAACCCCTACTCCAGGCAGTGGAAGCACACAGAATCTAGTCTCTGCTGCTGCTGCTGCTAAGTCGCTTCAGTCATGTTTGACTCTGTGCGACCCCATAGACGGCAGTCCACCAGGCTCCTCCGTCCCTGGGATTCTCCAGGCAAGAACACTGGAGTGGGTTGCCATTTTCTTCTCCAATGCATGAAAGTGAAAAGTGAAAGTGAAGTTGCTCAGTCGTGTCCGACTCCTAGCGACCCCATGGACTGCAGCCTACCAGGCTCCTCCGTCCATGGGATTTTCCAGGCAAGAGTACTGGAGTGGGGTGCCATTGCCTTCTCCGAGTCTCTACATTACTTTATTTAAAACTCTGCAACAATTGCATCCATGCTTGAGACTCAGAGAGGTTAAGGAGCTTGCCCCAGGTCACACAGCAGGGAAGAGGTGGGACTGAGTCTGAACCCTGGGCACTCTGAGCACTGGACTACTGGGCTAACTGCTGGGAAGGAAGGTCATGGGGAAAGCTGTCCCCCAGCCAGCCTCTTCCAGTCCCCTCCTTGCCTGCCATCTGGGCTTGGATTCTTGGCTGAGTGTCATTCCCTGAGGCGGGGGTGGTGGGGGGGGGTGCGGAATGCCAGACACGGGGAAGGTGTTTTGAGTCCAAAAAGCCCCCTGAGCTGCTTGCGGCCATAGAAATGAGAGCATTTGTAGGTGGCGACGCCAGATGTGAGCTCCTCCCTGAACAGTGGCCTTCTAGGGCCTGGGGCGACTGGGCTGGGAGCAGGCCCTGGCCACAGAGCAGGCCTGGTAGGCCCTGCTGACTTCAGAATGGGGCCCACCTGACCATGCAGAGGCAGCTTTTCTGGCTGCTAACTGTCTGTGGTGCCTCTCTCAGGCGCTCGGTGTGAGGCAAGTACTGTGAGTGAGGCAAATCGTCAGTATAAGCCCTGCCCCTCGCTGAGCCCCGCCTCAGCAGGGAGTGGGCCACCGGTTTCCTGACTCCTTCACTAAGGAGCTTCTAGGGACAGTGGAACAAATGCAGGAGTGGTTAAGAGAAGCTCCACCCCTCACAGTTACGTGGTCCCTGATGGCCCTAGACGTATCTCAGTGTTAGAGCTTTGCCTGCGGGGTCGCGGTGACCTGTGGCCTTCAGCAGCGTGACACTGCAGGGCTGAACCAGAGGCTCTTCTGCAATAATCCTCGAGCACCTGTGTGCCATGGCCAGCCAGCTGCAGGGGGACTAAAAAAGATCTTCAAGGGAAAGAGAAAAATAACTGCTACTTGGTGATCAGAAACCCCAGGTAATCACTGTGATTACCTCCTCACAGCAGGCTGGCAAGGGAGGAGCCACTGTGCCCATTTCACACATGAACAAAACAAGGCTCAGGAGTGACCTGCACACAGGCCTGCGGCGGCAACCAGCAAGAAAAAGGATTTGAAGCCAGGTCTCTCTGACCCCCAGATATGTGCTGTTAGCCCACAGCCCTACTCAGGGAGCCAGGCCCAGGGCTCATAGTCGGTAGATGGCATCTTTCCTGTTTTTCAGATGGAGACACCTAAGGCCCACCCACAGAGGTAATGCCACCTACCCAAGGCCTGGTTGGAGCAGCAGAACTCAGGGGCGGGGAGCCCACCAGAGCAGCCCAAGGGAGACAGCAGGCCAGCCAGCACCGTGGTGCCTGTGTTCTTCGCACCTCCCTGTATCTCGCTCTCTGGGGATCTGGACTCTGCTCTTGGATGCCAAACCCAAGACGAATCCAGGTCAGCAGGGGGCAAGGCAGGTGAGTCACAAACCCTGGATGGGCCTGTGCACGACTTGAAATTGACTACCTCCCCGCTGTGTGACTTGCGAGGAGGGTGTCCACTCCCTGGGCCTCAACTGCCCCATCTGTGCAATGGGAGGGTAGCAGACCTACGGTGCAAGGCTGCTGCAGAGCTCCGTCTGATGGTGTGGGCAGTGTTTGGCCAAGCTCCTGGTGCAGCCTGAGCACTTAAGAAATGGCTCTGGTTCCCCTCATTGCCCGGGGCCCTTGAACAAGGCTCTAGGCAAGACTACAAGCCTCCAGGCCCTGCCTCCCTGCTTTGGGCTGCTAAGTACAAAGGAAACAAGGGCTGCTGTCTGCACTCGGGTGGGCTTGGTAGGCTTGGGTATGCCAGGCTCCGATGGCTGGTGTGAACAGAGCTGGCAGAGCCCTGAGGCCACCCTCCCTGCCAAGCCTGGTCATTACAGAGAGAGGGACAGTGACAAGGGCCCTGGTCCAGGTCTGAGGGAGTGGTTCTGGGCTTGCCCACTGTGCAGGATGGAAAGGTGGCCTGCCAGGGACTCAGGTAGCAGGGAGAACTTGCTCACCTGGAGAGGGAGAGGCTACTGCCTGCCAAGCACACAGGGAAAACATCTCCCACCAGCCCCTGCCCTCCCCAAACTCTTTCCTGCCAGTATTAGAGGGGCCCACCTCCTCAGACCTCCTCGCAGTACTGGGTTCAAACCCTGGTCCAGATCGGATGCTCAAGTCACTGCTGCTGATCAGCGCCTGTCTACCAGTATCAGACTCACTTCCACTTGAACCCTGGCCTGTCTCTTAATTCATGTCTCTTAAAACATGTAACTGATTGTCCTCTGGGCCTCAGTTTCCCCATCTTTCGTGTGGGGATGATAACACCTGATTCATAGGGCTGTTGCAAAGATCCAATGTGATCAGCAGAGCACCAAATAAGCACTGAGAAGTAGAAGTTGCTATTATCATTATTCACTCAACAAGCATCCATGGGGTTGGAGGGGAAAGGAGAGAGACGCAATCCTCAAGCTCTTAGAAACAGGCACCAAGCAGAGATTCTGACTCTGGTGTTCATCAGCCTCACCTGGGGAGTCAGTTAAATGCAGACTCCTAGGCCCACTGACAGAGTCTGGGATGACCCTGGAGTCTGCCGTTTGAGCTAGTCGCCAGGATAATTCTGGGGCAGGTTGTACAGGGCACTGAGAAGCCCTGGCCTGGACTTTCCCAGCCTTAGGAAGGTGGCCCCTTGTGGCCCCTCCCACCATAAAAGGGCTTTAAAACCTCCCCACTTGCCGGTGCTTTCTCCCCTTCAAGGTGCAAACCCTGTAGGCCTCCTTGTCTCCACTCGAGGACAGGGGGAGGTGGCATGGACACAACTGAGCTCAAAATGGGGAAGGGGAGATGGGTAAAACAGCTAAGCCAGCTTCTCTACTGGAGACCTTCTCAGCATTGTCATTGTTAGTCTCCAGGAAGAACGATACAGAATGCCAAATTTCCCATAATTATTTCACCGGGGAACCTCCCTTTTTATTTTTTCCAATTGTGGAAGGCTAGGTTGAGCAGAGTTCAGTAGGGTGTTCCCTGGAGAGGAATAAGTCACAAATATCTATACAGGATGAGGTGTGTTCTCCATCTATTTGAGCATGACTCAGCAAATCTGTTCCTTAGCAATGAAACTGCCAAAAAATGCACCAGTGGCTGCACCTATCTTCAAAGCCAACACCTGTTTTTTGGAGAATGTTTGAATCCATTCTTTAGGACGGGGCTGGCATATTTCTGTGAAGGGCCAGCCAGAAGTCAAGATTTTTGACTCCAAGGACAGACAAGTCTATTCCAGTGACTCAGCTCTGCCACTGGACTGTGAAAACAGCCGTGACAATATGTAAACAAGCAGTTGCGTGGCTGTGTGCCAATAAAAGTTTATTTCTAGACACTGAGATTTGAATTTTACATAATTTTCACATATCACAATATATTATTCATGTCACAAAATGTCCTTAAAAATGTAAAAACATTCTCAGATCACAGACCGTAAAAAACAGGTGAAGGTTTAGCTGTAATGGTTTACATCTGGGACAAGGCCCTCCCAAGGAAATGAAAAGAAAACCTCACTTTACTCACCTGTAGACTGGCTTCAAAAACGAACTTTTGGGGGAATGGGGAAATTAAATATAACAGTGTGAGTTTCCCTCATCCTCTATATCCAGTTTGGGTTGTTTTTTTTTTTTGGTGTGGGGGGGTGTTTTTATTTGTTTGTTTGCCACACCACATGGCTTGCAGGATCTTAGTTCCCCAGCCAGGTGTTGAACCTGGGCCCCAGCAGTGAAAGCACAGAGTCCTAACCACCAGACATTCATTTATTTATTTGGCTGTGCGGGTCTTAGTTGCAGCACACAGGATTGGCAGCATGTGGGACCTAGTTCCCTGACCAGGGATCAAATCTGGGCCCCCTGCATTGGGAGCACAGAGTCTTGGCCACTTGACCACCAAAGTCCCACCAGTTAGTTTTTAAGACTTATCAATTTTGGGGGGCTCCGAAATCACTGCAGATGGTGATTGCAGCCATGAAATTAAAAGACGATTACTCCTTGGAAGAAAAGTTATGACCAACCTAGATAGCATATTGAAAAGCAGAGACATTACTTTGCCAACAAAGGTCCGTTTAGTCAAGGCTATGGTTTTCCCAGTGGTCATGTATGGATGTGAGAGTTGGACTGTGAAGAAAGCTGAGTGCCGAAGAATTGATGCTTTTGAACTGTGGTGTTGGAGAAGACTCTTGAGAGTCCCTTGGACTGCAAGGAGATCCAACCAGTCCATCCTAAAGGAGATCACTCCTGGGTGTTCAGTGGAAGGACTGATGTTGAAGCTGAAACTCCAATACTTTGGCCACCTCATGCGAAGAGTTGACTCATTGGAAAAGACTCTGATGCTGGGAGGGATTGGGGGCAGGAGGAGAAGGGGATGACAGAGGATGACATGGCTGGATGGCATCACGGACTCGAAGGACGTGAGTCTGAGTGAACTCCGGGAGTTGGTGATGGACAGGGAGGCCTGGAGTGCTGCAATTCATGGGGTCACAAAGTGTTGGACACGACTGAGCGACTGAACTGAACTGAACTGACTGAATAATTCCTCCAGAACAGATCCTAAGGCTGGGCTTTCCCTCCATCTTTACCAATACCATGCTAGTATTGATGGTTACCGTCATCTCTTGCCTGGACCCACTCATCACTGGCTCCTGGCTTCACTCTTGCCTTTATAAGAGTCTTTGAAACGCAAACCCTATTGTGTCGCTCCTCTGTTGAAAAGGTTCCAATGTTTTCCATAACAGAGAATAAATAAAAACCAGAGCCCCTCCCATGACCTACAGGGCCTCATGGGATCTGGCCCCTTCCAGGCCCCTTTCTCACTCTGAATGTTCTAGCCACAATCTCTCTCCTTCCCAAATGCTCCAGGCCTCCCCCTGCCTCAGGACTTTTGCCCCAGCTCTTCCATCTACTGGCATGCTCTCCTCACCTCCGCCTGTTGGCTCCTTATCACTCACATCTCAGCTCATAGGTCACCTTGTCAGGTCTCAAGCTCCCCCTTTACAAGCCCTCTGGAGCACATACTCCTGTTTCATTTTTTCCCCTGGCCCTGTATCCTGTTTGGTTATTTTCTTCTTCCCTCCACAAGGTAAGGGCACCCATCACTCTATTCCCAGCTACGAGAACACTTTCAAGCACACAGCTGGGACTCCGCTCCACTTTCACTGCCAAATAAGTGTCCACAATGCTGGGAACAACACACTGCTAGTGAATGTCAAAGACGGTTGAAATCTACCAACTGGTGAGAGAGGCTTGCAGAAAAGTTACTGCCTCCTGCAGCTGTGCTACAGGGGCAGGTGATGCCTCCAAATCCAGAACAGACGCCTTAGGCCAGGAAGACTGTGCACCAAGCAGTTGCTCTCTGGAGGTGGTATCCCTGGCAGGTGGAGGAGTGGGGAAGAGTCCTGTCTAGCCCAACCCTTGTTTTCAGCCCCAAGATGCTGGAGCGTGTGGCAGGAGGGGAGGGTGAGCCGCTTAGCCCCAGGGACACCTTTCTCAGATCCCCACTTTTCCCATGACACCCAGTGCCCCAGCTTATCCAGCTGCTTCCCAGAAGGCTGCGTCTGAGTCTGGGCCCAGGGACAAACTTTCTCTCTGGGTCCTCTCCTAAGGCTGGAGAAGGGCCTTAGGAGAGTGACACCTTCCCACTAAAAACTGGAGTCCTAGGACCCGGCTTCCCAGGATCCCTGTCATCGGCCCACACGGACCAGCAAGTGAGTCAAGCTTTAAACCCACTAGGCTGTCACCCGATTTGAGATGATAAAAATAAATGTGAGTGGTATAATTCCAAGGGCTGAGCAGGAAGTGATAATCGTCATAATAACAGTAGCAGTCAACATAGTCTGAGCAGTTACTATGTATCTGATGCTCAACATGTATTCTTTTATGGGATCCACAGTACCCTAACATGAGATTAAAATCGTGACCGATGATCACTGCCCCTAGTTTAGATGAGAGGAAACTAAGGCCCAGAGAAGTTAACTTACTTGCCCAGGACCACACAGCTAGAGAGCAGTTGATTGTTTCAAAGGCAAGCAACCAAAGCCAGTATTCCCTTCTGGAGTCTAATAACTGCTCTGGGCTTGGGCCTTTCAAACGCCTAAGATATGGGGGGTGGGGTGGGGAAGGGGGGTCACAGAGAGTGGAAGAAGCAGTCAATGAGACTAGATCATCAGTAACACTGCTTTCTGCATCAGAATTCGCCTAACAGGTGCTGATGATCTGACAACCTGGTTATTTCTAGATTTTTACTGAAAAATTAGATCTCTCCTTTTCTTAAATTTCAAGAGGTTCTACCACCCCTGACCTGGGAAAAGTCCCTGGAGAAGTGACATCCCTTCTCCCAGCCTTATCTCAAACTTCTGGGGGAAAGCTTTAGGAGAACCTGGAACATTTGTTCTCCTTGAAGTTTATTGATTGATTTTAAAAGAAAACGGCTGCAGTCTGCCCTCAGCCCTGCCGATGCCAAGCTCCAAAGCAAAACGGAGAATAAGCACAGTGGACTTGGCTTGGCTGGCTATTTAAAAAAATCTTCCCCAAGCTGGCAGATCTTGTTGCCCAGCAAAGCAGTCACTCAGATTCTCCTCTAACAAAGTAGAGCACTTCCCCTTGTCTCTGACCTCAGTGTCCCCGCTCCCTCCCCACGTGGCTCCGGAGGCTGGTACCTCTTCAGTGACATGTGATCCAGCTGACACCAACTTGATTGACACAAAAACATGTGTCTGACCAAGAGAAGCCGCTTCAGAAACTTCCTCAGGAGCCATTTACTCCCCATGCCCAGAGAGGAAACCCAGGATAGGCTGAAAAGCTAGGAACGGCCCCATCTCCAGGAATAAGCCTCCTGCCCAGGGACAACAGGAAGGAGATCTTAGAGCTGCCCACAGAGAAGCAATCAAGTTTCGGTTCCTCTAACTCAGCCACCCAAGATCATGTCTCTCAGCCAAGGCCTTCGCTCTCTGCAAACCAAATCATCCAGACTAAAGTCATTACC
Source organism: Bos indicus (assembly GCF_029378745.1). Taxonomy (NCBI): domain Eukaryota; kingdom Metazoa; phylum Chordata; class Mammalia; order Artiodactyla; family Bovidae; genus Bos; species Bos indicus. The sequence continues at coordinate 11,434,465 of NC_091766.1, read as the reverse complement.
CATAGCCTGCAGCTTCAAAAAACTCTCCACCCTCACCTCCTCTCAAAGAGAAGGTAGATTTAGGAGGGAACAGCAACGTTGACATCAAGACCAACAGTTAAGACCAACAGTTAATCTATAAAACACTTTCAGAAACAGTAGATAGGAGTAAAAAATTCAAGGATGAGCCCTAGAGAAATGTCTGAAAGGAATTAGGAGGCCTGAAATGCAAAAAATGAGGAGAGATGGCAATGACTGAACCCACTTTACAGGATGGAAAACTGAGGCCTAGATGTGGCAGGCACTGAGTACTGGCAGGTTCTAAAATGACGAGGCACAGGTGGCCTCCAATGCTTCAGGGAGCAGGAAGGCCTAGGCGGCAGCTGCCCCACCCGGTTCCTGGGGCACCGGCCGGCCCCCAACCACACCTTACGGCCTGGCCCCGCCCACCCACCTAGATCCCGCCTCGCCCCTCCCTCACTCCCATTGGCCCAACCCTCCAAGTCCCGCCCCCTTGTACCTCCCGACATATAAAAGCCCCCCGCCCGGGCCGGCCGACCTCCACTCGCCGCCGGCTTGCGAACTCCCGCCCCTCGCGGGGGCCGGGCCGCTGGGCCCGGGGGCGGGTGGTGTCGCCCCAGCCGGGACCCAGCCCCCTCCCCCACGGCCCCGACGGTCGCCGCCGCCATTTTGACCGCCCGCCCCTTCCCCCAAGACTCCGACCACAGAGACACCCGCCGCCCGGGCCCCGCCGCCCTCCCCGGCCCGGCCTGCCACCCTGGGGCCGCCCGGGTTACCTCGGCTTCTTCCCACTTCTTTCTGCGGAAGGGCTTTCCAGAGGTCTCGGAGGCGATGTTGGGAGGGGGACAGAACGTGCCGGGGTCCCCGGGCCGGGCCGGGGGGGTGGGGGTGGGGGTCGGCCGGGCGGTTGTTGTTGTTGACTCGCGTTGCCGGGTTGCTTGGTCGCCACGACTACCGTGGCTATGGCGCCTCCGTTTCCCTCACCGGGGCAACTGTTGCTACCCACCCTACTTACGTCACGCTCGGGGGGCGGGGTCCAGGGTGATTGGCGACACCGGGAAAAGTGATTGGACGGCGCCAGGCCCTGCCGCTAACCTATTGGCCCCAAGGCACGCTTTTCAACACCCTCTCGACTTCCCGGCGCTCTGATTCACCGGTGTTAATGTCCATCAAAGGAAACTGAGCCCTCAAAGGCAGTGGAGCCCGTCACTCCCCCAAGGAAGCGTCGGGCTAAGAATAAAGGGGTGGGGTCTGTGAGGTCGGGATTGGTTTGCTGCCTTAAAGCCTGTCTTCTGGTTAGACTAAAGGGATGTCAATCTAACCCAAAGGTTTGCCGCGCTCTCTAGCTGGCGCCTATACGCATGCGCGCCACGCAAAGCCCCCCTGGGAGTGGTAGTCCGTTCCTGCGTACTTTAAACGCCTTACCAAATGCAAAGAGCGAGAAAGGAAAGATCTCTTCCTTCAGACTTCTCCCTTTCCCTGTGGGCCAGTTCTTGGTCTCGCGCGCTGACGTCAGGGAAGGAATACGGTGACGCAGCGCTGTTTGTCTGTGACGTTGGTGGCGGAGGCCGGGCTCCGGGTTCGATGACGTCACCAGGCGCTGTTTTCCTCCCCCCACGCGGTTGCCCTACGGCGGTGGGATGCAGGTGGGGATGCGAGACCAGGGTTCGATCCCGGGGCCCAGCCCCACAGCGACACCCGCCACCACTTCCGCTTAGGCTCGTCCGGCTCTCTCCCGCCTCCCCGCCGCCTCGGGCCGGGAAAGGTCACGGCTGCCGGGGCGACCGCGGCTATCTCGGCCCCGCAGGAGGTGCGGGCCGCCCTGCGAAAGGTCTCCCACAGGCGGGGGACTTAATTAGCTGCTTCCACCGTGAGCGATAAGCAAAGGTCAGCGTCCAGCCCTTCCCGGGGCAGCTCGGATTGCTCAACCAGGCTCCACACGGCTCTCCCATCCCTCCCCCGTTCCTGCCCCACTCCCGCCCTCCTACGTGCCTCAGTTTTTCTAGGGGAGGAGAAGAGACAGAAGCGGGATCTGTATTAGACTGAGCGTCTTTGGTACAAAAATTCGACCATCAAGATGGATACTATTCTAATGCAATATTGCAGTATGTTTAAGATATCAAATTTAATGGGGGGGGAATAAATCCATAGTGAACAAAATAGCAAAATTTTAAACACAGAATCCGTCAGGACTGGGATTAGGGAGAAGTGAAATCATGCAAGTATAGGGTAGAATCTTACCTTTTACTCTTTTTTTTCTGGCGTGAGTTTTGACCTTCAAAAATATCCTGATGACAGTTTTTTAACACTTTAAATTTTGTGCTCCAACTCCCACCAGAGACCAAGGAGAAAGGAAAAAGAAAGCAGAGACTCAGAACTTGACGTTCTAATTCAGATTCTGCTGTGTGACACTGAGAAAGTGGCTTCACCTCTCTGAGCTGCTGTTTCCTAGTTCTGCCAACATTACACTTTGTTCTGCAAGGCCCTGGTAGTAAAAGTGAAAAAAGAAGACAAATCCCTAGAGTCTGTGGTCTACCACAAATAAGGGACTTAATAAGAGAATTAGCTGGTGGTCCAGTGGTTAGGACTCTGAACTCCCACTGCCTGGGGCCTATCTCTGCAAAGGGCACTAAAATAACTTCCTGCAGGGTGTGGAGTGCAGTCCCCCTTCCCTACTAAATGACACAGTAAGCAGTGACATTAACACTTAAGAGTCTAGGATGGGACTTCCCTGGTGTTCCAATGGATAGGTCTTTGCCTTCCAATGCAGGGGGTGCAGACTCCATCCCTGGTCAAGATCCCACATGCCTCTGGCAAAAAACCCAAAACACAAGATAGAAACGATATTGTAACCAATTCAATAAAGACTTTAAAAATGGTCCGCATTAAAAAAAATCTTAAAAAAAGGTTCATAAGAGCTGTGAGGTGCTACTAACCATAAAATAGATAATCAGCAAGGACTGATTATCTAACACAGGAACTATATTCAACATTTTGTAGTAACCTATAAGGGGAAATAATCTGAGAAAGAATATGTAGGTGGCTGAGTAGTAGTGAATCTGCCTGCTAATGCAGGAGACACAAGTTCAATCCCTCGGTCAGGAAAATCTACTGAACGAGGAACTGGCAACCCACTCTGATATTCTTGCCTGGAAAAATCCCACGGACAGAGAAGCCTGGCAGGCTACAGTCCATGGGGTCGCAAAGAGTCACACATGACTGAGCAACTGGGCGTGCATACACACACATAAATTATATATATAGAGAGAGAGATCTAAAATATATATAGATATATCTGAATCACTCTGTTGTACACCTGAAACTAATACAACATTGTCAATCAACTATACTTTAAAAAACAGCAACAGAGACTCTTAAGAAAAAATGAAAAGCTGTGAGAGCAACATTAGACTGTGTGTGATAAAAGTGATGCTGGAACCCATGTAACCTGAGGAGTTACATGGGTTACATTTGAACCGAGCCTGAGTGGTAAGAAGAAGCAAGCAAGCCCCCAAAAAACAGAGATGAAGGGAACTGCAGGACAGGATCACACATCTGGCTGGAGTGGGATGAGCAGAGAGGAAAGCGCCTGGAGGTGAGTTCAGAAACGTAAAGGTAGTTAGATTCTGTGGAAATCCTCCCAAGAACCCAGCAAAGTGGAATATTCCCCCCACTTGCCAGGTGAGCAAACAAAGGCTCAGGAGGGAAAGGAGAATCCTCTGGGGTCATGTAACGGAAGGCAGCAGCACCCAGACAGGCTGTCTCCTTTTCTGGGACTTCCCAGCGTGCTTTGCTGCCCCTGGGTGTGACCCTAGATGGAAGACAAGAAGCAGCAGTCTGCTTGGAAATGCTCACTGAGCCCCAAGAATTAATGAGACTTCCAGGAAGGAGTGCCCAGAATAAGTCCTGGTTGGCAATGCAAGTCACTCAACCCGTTCAGCTAATTCTGTGAGACAGTTTTGGGTGTCGAGCCAGCCATGTTGAGTGGTGGGGTGCAAGAAGCCCTATTTTTACTTCCCACCTGTTTCCCCATCTTCCTGAAGTCCTTGAACCCCAAGTTGGGTCCAACCAAACCTGGAAATCATTTCTTCAATCAAAACTACTCTATATAACTGAATGGGAGTGGGCAGGGGTTGGGGTAGGGGGGCTTCCCTGTGGCTCAGTGGTAAAGAATCCACCTCCTGGTGCAGGAGACATGGGTTCAGTCCTTGATCCAGGAAGATCTCACATGCGAGGGAGCGACTAAGCCTGTGCGTCACAACTACTGAGCCCACGTGCTACAACTACTGAAGCCCATGCACCTAGAGCCTGTGCTCCACAAGTAGTGGAGCCACCACAAGAAGCATGCACATTGCAACTAGAGTAGCCGCTACTTGCTGCAACGACAGAAAGGCTGCTCACAGCAGCGAAGACCCAGCACAACAACGAGAAAAAAAAATTGGCAAATATCCTTCAATTAAAAAAAAAAACTGGCAAGAAAGGCAGTGTGGGATTAGAAATGCTCTATATTTTTATCTGGTGGCAGTTGCACAGGTATATAGATGTCAAAATTCCCTGAGCTCTCTATTTAAGATCTGTGCACTTTGGGGATTCCCTGGCAGTCCAGTGGTTAGGACTCAACACTTTCACCGCCAGGCTGAGTTCAATCCCCGGTCAGGAAACTAAGATCCTGCTGCTGGGCCAAAAAAAGAAAAAAGTCTGAGCACTTCACTTTGGAAGTTAAAACAGACACACATTAACCCTTTGGAAGTAGCTCTTAACTAACTCCTTTCTGGAAACGTTACTTATGAAAAGTAAGGAATTAGCATGATCGGGCCTTCCCAGTAGTAGCTTTCCTTGATCACCAAAGAGCCCAAGAATGCCAGCTAAAAAATGTGGAAGGAAGGAGAGAATTGGAGAAAAAAAAAAATCACCATTTTTCAAAAGCCAATGCAGTAATTAATTTAGAGGGTAATCATCAATGGGTATTACCAAATATCAGGTGAGGACTTTCCTGGTGGCACAGTGGATTACAATCTGCCTACCTGGTGCAGGGAACAAGGGTTTGATCCCTGGTCCAGGAAGATCCACATGCCCTTGGAGCAGCTGAGACTGCACATCAAAACTACTGAGCTCATGCTCTAGGGACCTATGAGCCGCAACTACTGAGCCCACATGCTGCAGCTACTGGAGCCCATGAACCTTAGAGCCTGTGCTCCGCGCAAGAGAAGTCACTGCAATGAGAAGCCCGCTCACTGCAAGGAAGAGTAGAAAGTGGAGAAAGCACCACCCCGCCCTCCATCGCAACACACATACACACAAGCAGTGAAGACCCAGGCACAGGCAAAAGAAAAAATTAATTTTAAAAAGCCTCAGGTGAGAAGATGATGGAGCGAGAGATATGCACAGGGTTTCAGAAGGTTCACTAGGTGTGTGGGTGCAGACTTCATCACGGAGGCCAGACTATCAACAGCATTAGCTGCAGTAAAGCTCACAGGAGAGGGACCCTCAGGCCTCCTGGGCCTCCTGATTCGATACCAAAGGAAGTTTATAGCTTCTCCCAGGACACCCCTTGTCAAAACATTAAACTTGACTCTGATCAAATCTCTCCACCCAACATCCAGTTTGCAGGAAATAGGAAGCATAGAGGAACAAGCTAAACGACATTAGGAAACAGCTGAGTGGAGTGTGCTGCAGGACAACCGTCTCAGTCTCTTCCACGTGTCAGTCATGACAAAACGGAGTGGGGACTATTCTAGGGCGGGTGACGTCATTTATATTTGAAGCCAAATTGTTCTTTGTCCCCCGGAGTACATTCTGTGCACTGTGGAGAACTGAGCAGCATTCCTGGCCACCACTCACTACTGCCAGTAGTACACGACCCTTCTCCAGGTGTGACAACCAAAGATAGACGTCTCCGGGTGTGCGTGCATGCGTTCATGCATGCTAAGTCACTTCAGTTGTGTCCAACTGTTTTCGACCCTTTGGATCATAGCCCACTAGGCGCCTCTGTCCATGGGATTCTCCAGGCAAGAATACTGGAGTGGGTTGCCATTTCCTTCTCCAGGGGATCCTCCCGATCCAGGGATTGCACCCATGTCTCTTACATCTCCTGCACTGGCAGACAGGGTCTTTACCACTAGTGCCACCTGGGAAGCCCCAAAGGTGTCTCCAGACACAGGCAAGTGTCCTTGAAGAGACAGCCCTAGAGGATGGTGGAGCAACTGACCAAAGGACCCAGGATGGCTAGACTGTCTGCCAGCAGAGACAAACAGTCTCTCGTTTAAACTAGCTGTTGTATCCCCGTTAAACTGAGAGAACTACAACTTGGCTAATTCTGTTCCAAGTTTTATTTTATTTTATTTTTGGCTCTGCAGGGTTTTTCTCTAGTTGCGGTGAGCGGGGGCTACTCTCTTGTTGCAGAGCACAGGCTCTAGGGCACGTGGGTTTCAGAAGTTGCTGCACAGGGGCTTAGCAGTTGTGACTCCTGGGCTCTAGAGCACAGGCTCAGTAGTTGTGGTGCACAGGCTTAGTTGCTTTCCCAATGTGGGATCTTCCTGGACCAGGGATTGAACCCATGTCTCCTGAATTGGCAGGCGGGTTCTTTACCACTGAGCCACCAGGAAAGCTCAGTGGTAAAGAAACTGTTCCAAGTTTTTATATTCACTGAGTTTTGCACCAGAAAAGAATGCACATAGAAATAGGAAGTTGGAAGCAATGAAGGTGTCTGTCCCTAGGGGACCAGAAAGATGAAATAAGAACTGCAAGATACAGAATACTAAGCCAACACTGAAAGCAATGAAGTAGCTCTCTAAAATTGTGGTGCTGATGGGGTGAAACTCAGACACTACAGCATTTTAAAATAAAGCAACACCTGACCCACGTGGCAAGAGTGAGACGTCTCCATCGAATTTTGCTAAAAAAGAGATAGAGGAAAAAAAAATAAAGAGCCAGCCACTAAAGTGCCAACAATAATGAAATAAGAATCTGCCACTTGGTACATTGAAATACAAACAAGGTGTCCTTCTGTTACACTGGAAATTCATCTCAAAAAGCATGTGCATTTCTGCTTGTTAAACATGAGGTGTAGTGAATGATTAGCAAGCTGGTTCTTCTAATTTTTCAAACTATGTACACAATAGGTATGTGTATATATATATAGGAGAAGGCGATGGCACCCCACTCCAGTACTCTTGCCTGGAAAATCCCAGGGACGGCGGAGCCTGGTGGGCTGCCGTCTATGGGGTCGCACAGAGTCGGACACTACTGAAGCGACTTAGCAGCAGCATGCATATATATATATATATATATATATATATATATATATATATATTTGATATGTAAACACTGTGCAGACATGTGCATGAATACAATGGAGTCTAATGTCAGGAACAGTGAACAGTGAAAGTTGCTCAGTCGTGTCCGACTCTTTTCGATCCCATAGACTATTAGCCTGTCAGGCTCCTCAATCCATGGAATTCTCCAGGCAAGAATACTGGAGTAGGTTGCCGTTTCCTTCTCCAGGGGATCTTCCCAACCTGGGATCAAACCCAGGTCTCCCGCATTGCAGGCAGATTCTTGACTGTCTGAGTCACCAGGGAAGCCCAATGTCAGGAACATGCACTTAATCAGGTTTGGGGAAACATATTGGAAGCAGGATTTTGATACACGAAGACAATCTTGTGACTCTACTCCTGGAGGCACTAAAAGGAAGGAAGACCTGTGAAATGGACTGAGATTTGAAAATAAGAAGTTAGATCTAAGAGACGATGCCCTAAATCTGCATGAGCCAGTGTCAACCTATCCCCACCCCTCCGCACTCCCACTCCCAGCAGAAATACATCTTCTTGTGGGGAGGAAGCTGAAGGAAAGAAGTTAATAAAAAATGCTTTCTATGTGCTTTAAAAAAAAGAGAGACAAAATAAACAAAAAAATACCACAGTGGAAAAAAAAAAAAAACCACAGTGTATCACTGAAAAAGATACAGATGGAGATCTAGGACACAGCTTCACTGTGCAAATTACAACACACTTGTATAAACATGCAAAATAAACTGTAGAAACATACAAACTGATACATCCTATTAATTTAAGAATATTTACCAGTTCAGGAACATGTAGCAAATGCCTTAGAGATGCTGGCAATGGTTTGGAAAGGACAAGGAACTGGGGATCTGGGGTGGAAGTGAAAGTTGCTCAGTCGTGTCAGACTCTTTGCAACCATGGACTGTACAGTCCATGGGATTCTCCAGGCCAGAATACTGGAGTGGGTAGCCTTTCCCTTCTCCAGGGGATCTTCCCAACCCAGCGATCGAACCCAGATCTCCCTCATTGCAGACAGAGTCTTTACCAGCTGAGCCACAGGGGAAGCCCTCTGGGATGGAGGAGGCAGAAATAAAACTAGTCAGAGCTTTGCGTGATGAAGGTATGACAGAGTTTAGGAAGAGGCAGAGACGGCTGAGACCTGGGTTCAGTGACATTTGTAGGGGCGGGGGCACAGCTGTCACACTGCAAAATGCTGAGGGCTAAATGGGAGGGGAGGAATGGAGACAGTGCATACAGCTGAGATATATTTGGGTGAGGAAGTCAGATTCTAAACCTGCATCATCTCACATGGTAGTTGCTAGTCCTATGTGGCTATTTTTACAGGGAGGGAATGCCTATTATTTCTTTTTTCCTGCTTAATTGCTCTGGCTAGGGCTTTCAGTGCTATATTGAATAAAAGCAGTAAGAGTGGGCCCCCTTGTCTTGCTCCTAATCTTAGAGGAAAAGTTTTCAGTGTTGAATATATTATCTGTGGGTTGGTCACATATGGCCTTTGTTACCTCAAGTGCATTTCCTCTAAGTAGCAGTTTGTTGAGAGTTTTTTTTTTTTTCATCATGAAAGGATGTTGAAATTTGTCAGACGTTTTTTTCTGCATCTGTTGATCTTTTATTCCGGGTTTCAGTGTTTTAATCAAAGTTAGCAAGGTTTTGGGGTGGGGTGGGATTACAAAAACAAAGTCAGCATTTTCTGTAGACCATCAAGGGCAGGGTTTCAAGGTTCTTGATTTTTCATCATGATTGGAAGATTGTTTTGATATGATTTTTGTCCATCATTTTATTAATGTGGTATATCAAATTGATTAACTCACAGATGTTGAACTTGCTTGCATCCTTAGACTAAATCCCACTTGATCACGGTGTGTGATCCTTTTAACTCCTTGTTGAGTTTGATTTGCTAATTTTTTTTTGACTGTGCCACAGTGCATGTAGGATCTTAGTTCCCCAGGCAGGGATCAAACCCAAGCCGCCTGCAGTGGAAAGGCAGAGTCTTAACCACAAAGTCCCTGATTTGTAATATTTTGTTTACATTTCACATTTAACTTCATCTGGGATATTGGCCTGTAATTTTCCAAGTAGCTATTAAAACTTAAAGAAACTAAAATAAAATACAATGAAGAATTCTGTTCCTCAGTCTCACCGGACACATTTTTTTTTTTTTTTTGGCTGTGCTGGGTCTTCGTTGCTGTGCATGGGCGTTCACTCGTTGCAGAGAGCAGGGGCTACTCTGTAGTTGTGTGAGGGCTTCTTGTTGCAGTGGCTTCTCCGGTTGCGGAGCGTGCTGTATGGCATGTGGGCTTCAGCAGTTGTGACATGTAGGCTCAGGGGCTTAGTTGCCCGCAGCATGTGGGATCTTCCCAGACCCAGGGTTGAATCAGCGTTCGCTGCCTTGCAAGGCAGATTCTTAACCACTGGACCACCAGGGAAGCCCTCACTGGACACATTTAAAGCACTCAACAGCCAAATGTATTAATAACTAGAGGCTACTGTGTTGCAAAACACATTCTTATCAGAGAAAGTTCAATTGGCCATCATTGCTCTAAAGTATCTCTAAAAAGACATTTCAGAGACTTGGGGAAATCTTGATATTTGCTCTGGTGTTAGATGATACTGACAAATGATCGAATATTTTGCTAGGTGTGAAAATTTTCAGAACTTTGTGTTGTAGTATTTAGAGATGAAAAACAGTGGTAGTAAGATTGAAAAGAGATGATGTGAGGACTCACGTGGTGGTCCCGAGGCTAGGACTTTACACTCCCAATGCAGGGGGCCTGGGTTCAAACTCTGGTCAGGGAACTAGCTCCCACGTGCCATGAATAAGACCTGATGCGGCCAAATGAATAAATATTTTTTAAAAAGGAAAGAAAAAAAGGGAGATAGTGTCTTTAAAGTATGTAAGACAAAACCAGACTTACAGCAAATCCTCAATAAATGTTAGTGGTCAGTAATTTAAAAGTTTGGAGGAAGGACAAACTGGGAAAAAATATTTACTACACATTTCATAACCATATGGTAAGCTTCCTTAGTATATAAAGAGCTCCTAGGGGAGTTCCCAGATGGTCCAGTGGTTAGTGTTGAGTCCTGCCCCCAAGGCCACAGGTACAAGGCCTTGCGCCAAGGCCGTAGAAACGGAGCCCAGAACAGAGGTCACCTTTGAAGCTGATTGAGCCACTTTGTAACCATTGCCAAAAGCCCCCCGATATCACTAACAAGCTGATACCAGTTAGGCAAAGATGCCCACTGCAGTTAACACCCTATAGCACCCTGGACAGTCATCTAACGCCACCCTTCCAGCAGGAATTTTCTTTGCCTTGAGTCTATTAACTCATGAAAGCTGTCAACTCTCCCTGGTCTGTCAGGAGGTTGGCCCCCTGTGCTCGCAGTGCCCACGTTTTCTCTGCTCTTTGTTCTTAATAAAAGCTCACTCCCTTCTGAAATGCTCTGTGTCTGGAAATTCTTTTCCAACCCGCGCTCGGACTGCCTCAACAGTTGGGATTCTGAGCCTTCACTGTCACGGCTCCGGTTCAGTCCCTGAGAAGGGACTCAGATCCTGCAAGCCATGTGGAGCAGCCAAAAATACATTTTTAAATGAACAGCACAACAACAATTAAAAAAAAAAAACAAACCCTCCTAGAAATCAGGAAGGAAAAGATCAACAAAGAATAACGGGCGAGGAAGGTGACCAGAATGGCAAAAGAAAACTATAAATAGCTCTTAACTACATGGAACTATGGAAATATGTTCTGCCTGGCTTGTGGTAAGGGAAATGCAAATTTTCTCTGTTCTGAGATAACATTTTTCGCTGGTCCTATTGGCAAACATCCAAGGTTTGATGATACTTTCTTGGTAAAGCTGAAGGGAAACAGGACTCTTACCTGTGGCTGGAGGGAGTATGAGTTAACCTAACCCTCAAAGGGGGAAATTTGGTAATATCTGTGAAAATTACAAATGCACATAATCTTCGAGCCAGAAATCTCGCTTGGCGGAATTTATCTACAGCTACACTCGCGTGTGTGTGAAATGATGTTTGTATAAGAGTCTTCCCTTTCAGTGTTAACCTCAGAACAAACGGATGAAAATATGTTTGTCTCCAGCCGTGAAATTAACTATGGGCCATCTAAGTGGCAGAATACTTTGTGGTTACAGAAAATGACGAGTGCATCAGGACAGCTTTGGAAAGGAGAGATGGCCAGCATTTGTTGTTAAGTGTGTGGGGAGGTGGGGCAGGAAGAACCTGTCGAAGAATATGTAAAACCTGCTACCTTCAACTGAAATTCTGACACATTCTACCACATGGATGAACCTTGAACTATTATGCTAAATGCAGGAAGCTACACACAAAAGGGCAAATACTGTTTGGTTTTAATTTGTAAAGTACGTAGAATAAGTAAATTCACAGAGACAAAAAGTAGAATGGTGGTGACCAGAAACCGGGAGATGGGGGGCAGGGAATCGCTGTTTAATTGGGTACAGAGGGTCTGCTGGGGAAAGTGAAAAAGTTCTGGAGTTGGATGATGGTGATAGTTACACGACAATGTAAACGTGCTTAATGTCGCTGAACTGTACACTTAAAAATGGCTAAAATGGTAAATTTTTATGTTTTATATGTATCAGATAGATCAGATCAGTCACTCAGTCATGTCCGACTCTTTGCGACCCCATGAACCACAGCACGCCAGGCCTCCCTGTCCATCACCAACTCCCAGAGTTCACTCAGACTCACGTCCATCGAGTCAGTGATGCCATCCAGCCATCTCATCCTCTGTCGGCCCCTTCTCCTCCTGCCCCCAATCCCTCCCAGCATCAGAGTCTTTTCCAATGAGTCAACTCTTTGCGTGAGGGGGCCAAAGTACTGGAGTTTCAGCTTCAGCATCATTCCTTCCAAAGAAATCCCAGGGCGGATCTCCTTCAGAATGGACTGGTTGGATCTCCTATATATATGTGTGTGTATGTATATAACCACAATAAAAAGAAACTTTTTAATGCTACCTTTAACATAAAAGCAGATGTGTGGGAGGGCCTTCCCTGGTGGTCCTGTGGCTAAGACTCTGCGTTTCCAATGCAAAGGGCCTGGGTTCCATTCCTGGTCGAGGAACTAGATTCTACATGCCTGCTGCAACTAAAGACCCCACTTTGCAACAAAGATCAAAGATTCTGAGTGCCTCTACTAAGACCTGGAGCAACCAAATAAATAAATAAAAGCAGGTGTGTGTGAGTGGGTGGGGGGATAAGGACTCAAATTTGGATTTCTTTTTATATGTGCCCAGAAATTCTGGAAAGATACTCAGGAAATCAAGAGCAGTGAGTTACCTGTGGGGGAAGGGAGGGTAACTAAGGCTTATCCTGCAACATAACCTTACACTCTTTGCTTGTTGAAGCATGAGAATGTGTTTACTGTTCAAAAATAAAATTAGTTTACAAATCTGGAGAATGGTTCTATTTAGGATTGGTAAGATTTTGTTTTATTTTTAAAAAGTTTTGAATTTGTTATAATAGTTTTCTTTTTTTTTAAATTTTTTTGGCTACGAGGCATGTGGGGTCTTAGCTCCCTGTTGTTGTTCAGTGACTCAGTTGTGTGCGACTCTGCGACCCCTGGCCAGCAGCACACCAGGCTTTCGTGTCCTTCACTATCTCCCTGTTCAGGTATCCACTGCTTTGGAAGGCTAAATCTTATCCAGTGGACCGCCAGGGCACTCCCTGTTTTACTTTATTAATTTGTTTTTTACTTCACATCCTCATGGCATGTGAGATCTTAGTATTCTGACCAGGGATTGAACCCTTGACCCCTGCATTGGAAGTGTGGAGTCTTAGCCACCAGACCACTAGGGAAGGCCCCAGGATTGGAAAGATTTGAGTGCATTTTTATGCTGACCATGATAATGATGATGGTGATAACAATAATGATATTGGTGTATGCATGCTCAGTCTCTCAGTCGTGTCCAACTCTTTTGCGACCCCATGCACCATAGCCCAGCAGCCTCCTCTGTCCTTGGGATTTTCCAGGCAAGAATCCTGGAGCGGGTTGCCCTTTCCTACTCCAGGGGATCTTCCCAACCCAGGGATCAAACCCACATCTCCTGGGTCTCCCACATTGCAGGCAGATTCTTTACTGTTGAGCCACCAGGGAAGCCCACAGTGAGATTGCTAGCAGATTACCTTTTGAAATTCTTCTATAGTTTCCTATGGCTGCTGTAACTGTTCATCATAATTGGATGCCTCCAATGATGCAGATTTATTCCCTCACAGCTCTGGAGGCCAGAAGTCCAACATCAGCAAGGTGTCAGCAGAGCCGTGGCTCCCTCCAAAGCCTCTTTCGTTGGCCGTTTTAGTCACTGAGTTGTGTCTGACTCTTTCCGGGATTTCGAAAGCAAGAATACTGGAGTGGGTTGCCATGTCCTTCTCCAGGGGATCTTCCCGACTCACAGGTCGACCCTGGGTTTCCTGCACTGGTAGGTGAGTTCTTTACCGATAAGCCACCAGGGAAGCCCAAAGGGCCTAGGGAGGACCTTTCCTTGTCTCTTCCAGCTTCTGTGGCTCCTGGCATGACTTGGGCCTCTTTTGACTACATCACTCCAATCTCTGCCTCTAGCTCCACTTGGCCTAATCTCTTCTGTCTGTGTCTTTAACACTTGGCATCAGATTTAGGGCCCACACAGATAATTCAGGATGATGTCATTTCAAAGTCCTTTACATCTGTAAAGACCCTTTTTTTCCTGGGACATCCCCCAGTGGCTAAGACTCTGAGCTCCCAGTGCAGGGAGCACCAATTCCATCCCTGATCAGGGAACCAGATTCCACAAGCCACAGCTAAGAGTACAAATGCTGCAACTGAAGATCCTGAGTGCTGCAAGATGACTGAAGGTCTTGTGTAACGCAACTGAGCTTCCCAGGTGGCGATAGTGGTAAAGAACCCGCCTGCCAATTCAGGAGACATAAAACTGTGAGAAACCTAGACAGCGTGTTAAAAAGCAGAGACATCCCTTTGCCAACAAAGGTCGGTGTAGTCAAAGCTATGGTTTTTCCCGTAGTCATGTATGGATGTGAGAGTTGGACCATAAAGAAGGCTGAGTGCCGAAGAATTGATGCTTTCGAACTGTGGTGTTGAAGAGGAGATCAAACCAGTCAATCCTAAAGGAAATCAGTCCTGAATATTCATTGGAGGACTGGTGCTAAAACTGAAGCTCCAATACTTTGGCCACCTGATGGAAGGAGCTGACTCATGGGTAAAGACCCTGATGCTCAGAAAGATCGAAGGCAAGAAGAGAAGGGGCAGCAAAGGATGAGTTGGTTGGATGGCATCACTGACTCATGGGCAGGAGTGTGAGCAAATTCTGGGAGACAGTGAAGGACTGGGAAGCCTGGTGTGCTGCAGTTTGTGGTGTCACAGAGTTAGACACAACTGACTGATTGAACAACATCGATCCCTGGGTCAGGAAGATCCCCTGGAGGAGGGCATGGCAGCCCATTCCAGTATTCCTGCCTGGAGAATTCTATGGACAGAGAAGCCTGGCACGCTACGACTGACTTAGCATGCACGCACGTACTGCAACCTGGTACAGCCAAATAAATAATACTTTTTAAAAGACCCCTTTTTCCCCAGATAAGACCACGTTCCAAGTCCTGGGGGTTAGGACGTGGATATATCTTTCTGCAGTTCAGCATTCAACCTGCTTCCCTTACTGGTTGCTATGCCCAGTGGTAAGCATTTTACATCACTTCACCCAAGTCCTCAAACAGCCCCATAAAGTAACATACGCTTATTATCTCCATCTTCCCAATGAACTCAGAGAGGCGCCGTACCTTGCTCATGGGATATGGGATTTGAACCCAGGAAAAGGAGTACGTCAAGGCTGTATATTGTCACCCTGCTTATTTAACTTATATGCAGAGTACATCATGAGAAACACTGGGCTGGAAGAAGCACAAGCTGGAATCAAGATTGCCGGGAGAAATATCAATAACCTCAGATATGCAGATGACACCACCCTTATGGCAGAAAGTGAAGAGGAACTAAAAAGCCTCTTGATGAAAGTGAAAGTGGAGAGTGAAAAAGTTGGCTTAAAGCTCAACATTCAGAAAACGAAGATCATGGCATCTGGTCCCATCACTTCATGGGAAATAGATGGGGAAACAGTGGAAACAGTGTCAGACTTTATTTTGGGGGGCTCCAAAATCACTACAGATGGTGACTGCAGCCATGAAATTAAAAGACGCTTACTCCTTGGAAGAAAAGTTATGACCAACCTAGATAGCATATTGAAAAGCAGAGACATTACTTTGCCAACAAAGGTCCGTCTAGTCAAGGCTATGGTTTTTCCTGTGGTCATGTATGGATGTGAGAGTTGGACTATGAAGAAAGCTGAGCGCTGAAGAATTGATGCTTTTGAACTGTGGTGTTTGAGAAGACTCTTGAGAGTCCCTTGGTCTGCAAAGAGATCCAACCAGTCCATTCTGAAGGAGATCAGTCCTGAGATTTCTTTGGAAGGAATGATGCTAAAGCTGAAACTCCAGTACTTTGGCCACCTCATGTGAAGAGTTGACTCATTGGAAAAGACTCTGATGCTGGGAGGGATTGGGGGCAGGAGGAGAAGGGGCCGACAGAGGATGAGATGGCTGGATGGCATCACTGACTCGATGGACGTGAGTCTGAGTGAACTCTGGGAGTTGGTGATGGACAGGGAGGCCTGGCGTGCTGCGATTCATGGGGTCGCAAAGAGTTGGACACGACTGAGCAACTGAACTGAACTGTTGGGCTCAAAACTCTGATTCTGTGTGAGGCACAGAAAGAGACTTCTGGTCTTGGGACAGTCCATTAAAGGCAAACAGTCAGAGAGCAAATATTTTCTGGTGTGTTTGTTCATCAGCAACCCCTGGGCCAAGATCAAGGATATGGAGAAAAGGGCAGAAGGGTGTGGCCGTGGAGAGTAGCCAGGAAAAGAAGAGGCAGAGGAGGGGTGAGGATTATTCATCAGGCCTTTGGAAGCAGTACCATCAGCTCTGACTCCTGCCTTCTGGAGTGTTGCCCTTGGCTTTGGGGGCAACTGAGGCCAGGAGTTTGTCATGAAGAAAGGACAAAGGAATAAAGTTAGAATCCAAAGGGGATGTGTCAAGTAGAAATAACATTTAATTAAGCAGCACTTACTGTGTGCCACAGACTTTTTCAAGAATCTGACGCACTCACTGAATCCTCCTCGTTTTGCCGATGAGGAAACTGAGGCCCAGAGAGGTTAAGTGACTTGTCAAAGGTCACACAGCAGGACCTAGGCAGAGATGGGATTCGAACTTAGCTCTGCCCATCACCAGAGCCCCTATGGATGATTTTTTTTAAGTAGAGGTGAAATTAAAAATAAATAAATTGAGGTGAAACTGCCATAATATAAAATTAACAGTGTTAAAGGGAACAATTCAGTGGTGTTTAGTAGAATCCTAATGTTGTGAAACCATCACCTCTGTCTAGTTCCAAAATGGTTTCATCATCCTAGGATATACCTGGTAACAGTTACTCTCGATTCCTGCCTCCTCCCAACCTTCGGCAACCACAGTCTGCCTTCTGCCTCTGTGGGTGTGCCTCTTCTGGACATTTTCTATCCATGGACGCATACACGATGTGACCTCTGATATCTGTCTTCTTTCACGCAGCATTATGTTCTCAAGGTTCAGCCACATCGTAGTGTGTGTCATTGCTTCATTCCTTGTTATGACTCTGTGATATTCCATTGCTTGGGATGGACCACATTTTGTTTATCCATTCATCTTGTGATGGGAATCTGGGTTGTTTTCACTCTTTGGCTGTTGTGACTAGTGAGACTCTGAACATGTGTGTACATGTGACACTAAAATGGTCAATGTGGGGCCTTCCTTAGTGGTCCAGTGGCTAAGACTCCATACTCCCACTTCAGGGGGCCTGGGTTCAATCCCTGGTCAGGGAACTAGACACCACGTGTGGCAACTAAAGACCCCAGATGCCGTGACAAAGATCAAAGATCTCAAATGCTCCAACTAAGACTCAGTGCAGCCAAATAAATATTTTTTGTGAAAGGTGGTCCATTTTATTTCATAGGAATTGTACCTCAATGCCTATTTATTTTTGGCTATGCTGGGTCCTCACTGCTGTGTGGGCTTTGTCCCTTTGTGAGGAGTGGGGGCTACTTTCTAGTTTCTGTGTGTGGGCTTCTCTCATTGCGGGCTCTAGGGCATGTGGGCTTCAGTAGTTACAGCTCCCGGGCTCTAGAGCACAGGCTCAGTACTTGTGGCACACGGATTTAGTTGTCCCATGGCATGTGCAATCTTCCAGGACCAAGGATTAAATCTGTGGCCCCTGACTGGCAGGTGAATTCTTAACCACTAGACCACCTAGGAAGTCCAATATTTCCTTTTTTTTTTTTAAGTAATGCTATCAGCTGAGAGGGCCCAGAAGCAGCAATGTCAACCTCTAGCCCCCAGTAGCCACAAGCAGACTCAATATCCCGATCTTGACTTCTCAGTCTTGCCACCACTCTCCAGTAAAGGAAACTCAGGAAAGGAATTCCCAAATCTTCGGGAAAATGGCTGATTCTGGGACTGGGGCAGGGAAAATGTAAGATGAGCCTGGAACATCGTGTGATGCCAGAAAGTAAGGAAGTACTCAAAAAGAAATATGGAGTCATGTCAAAAGACCAGGGCCTGAGAGAAAATGCTCAGAGCAGGGGCCAACTGAAAGAGCTCCCGGCCAAAGCTGGAACAATTTGGGTGGAGAAATAAACAATAATAGTACTTGATTTTCACCCAAAGAATAAAAAGACTCTTCGAGAGTCCTTATTGGTATAAATAAATGATGGCGCAAGTAAATAAATGGAGATGAATCAGCTCTTCCTTACAGAAGAATTCCAAAGAATAAATAATAACAAATGCAGAAGGAGAGAGGTAAATGGAAACTTACTAGTAAACAAATAGCACAGTAATAATTTCTGCACACACAATCCACCAACGAAGGCTAAACTCAGTGGATGGAATGGGAAACAGGATCTTTGCATCACCTCAGAGCGTCTCACTCAAAATATTTATTGGCCAGTATGGTTTTGACATTGTAGATGTTCAGTCACTAAGTCATGTCCGACTCCTTGTGACCCCATGGACTGTAGCACGCCAGGCTCTGCTGTCCATCCTCTCCCAAAGTTTGCTCGAATTCATGTCCATTGAGTCAGTGATGCTATCTAAGCATTAACATATGTCCACAAATTCTACCATACTCCTCCTCGAGACAGTGGAGCTTAAGTCCCCCACTCTGGGTGAAGACTGGGAATGTTCTGTTTCTGGACCTGAGTAATGGATGCAGAAGTATGTTCTGTTTGTGAAAATCCTTCCGATATCCACTGATGGTCTGGACACTTTTCTGTATGCATGTCATACTTTGATAGAAAGTGCAACTTGCTTGAATGGAGGGGGAAAAAAAGGGAAAAAAAAAGAAACAGTTTCAGTTTTGATTCAGAGATTCAGTTATCTTTTTCAGAGATGCCCTATTGGTATAAAAACTAATGAAAACCAGGACTTCCCTGTGGTCCAGGGGTTAAAAATCCTCCTGCCAATGTAGGGGACACAGGTTAGATCCCTCGTCCTGGAGGATTCTACATGCTGAGGGCAACTAAGCCCATGGGCTACAACCACTGAGCCCCTGTTCTGCAACAAGAAAAGCTACCACAATGAGAAGCCGTGCACTGCAACTAGAGAGTGGCCCCCACTTGCTGCAACTAGAGAAAGCCCAAGAGCAGCAACGGTGACTCAGCATGGCCAAAAATAAAAAAATAAACTAATGAAAAGCAGGGAATTCCCTGGCAGGCCAGTGGTTAGTACTCTCACTGCCAGGGGTCTGGGTTCAGTCCCTGGTCGGGGATTGAAAATTCCACAAGCCAGCAGCCAGGGGAAAACAAAACAAATGGAAAGCAGAGAAATGATGACAGCTGAAGCCAGGATGATGGTTACCTGGGCATGGAAGAAGGACTTGTGATGGGGGGTGGGGGGGGACATCAGTGGTGCTGGCACTGTTCTCCTGATCTGGGTAATGACGACATGAGTGTTAAAAAATTATTACTTAAAATAATATATTCATTTATTTGGTTGTGCAAGGTCTTAGTCACAGCATGCGGAATCTTTCAGTTTCAGCATGCGACCTCTTAGTTGCAACAGCTGGGATCTCTTTCCCTGACCGGGGATCGAACCCAGGCCCTCTGCATCCGGAGCCTGGAGTCCTAGCCACTGGACCACCAGGAAAGTCTCTGAATCATTATTATTTTTTTAATTGCACAAATTGAGATTTCTTTTTCATATTTTGGTGGTGTCCTAGAGCCGGTTTATACTGCCATGAGAACTGATTAATAACTTCTCAGGAAATTGGCTATATCACTCTAATATCATACTGGTAGCTTGAAACTGGCCAGAAACCTGTAACTGCTACAAATCAGGACCTTTTTGTTTCTGGAGAGTCCCTTGAGTTGTTTTTTCCTTTTTTTTTTTTTTTGCCTTGTTTTTTCATATTTTAAAAATTGAACTATAATTGATGTACAGTGTTGTGTTCGTTTCAGGGGTACAGACATATATATACACATATGCGTACACATATGTGTGCTGTTCTTAGTCGCTCAGTCATGGGTTGCCGTGCCCTCTTCCAGGGAATCTGCCTGACCCAGGGATCGAACCCAGATCGCCAGCATTGGAAGTGGATTCTTTACCATCTAAGCCACCAGGGAAGCCCATATATATATACATTCTTTTTCAGATTCTTTTCCCTTGTAGGTTATTACAAAATTTTTTTTTTGGTTATTAGAAAATATTGAGCATAATTCCCTATATATAGTAGGTCCTTGGTTGGTTATCTATTTTACGTACAGTGCATTGGAGAAGGAAATGGCAACCCACTCCAGTGTTCTTGCCTGGAGAATCCCATGGATGGAGAAGCCTGGTAGGCTGCAGTCCACGGGGTCGCACAGAGTTGGACACGACTGAAGTGACTTAGCAACAGCAGCGCAGCAGTGTATATATGTTCCCCTGGAAGAGGGCATGGCAACCCTCTCCAGTATTCCTGCCTAGAGAATCCCATGGACCGAGGAGCCTGGTGGGCCACAGTCCATGGGGTCGAAAAGAGTCGGACATGACTGAAGTGACTTAGCATGCATGCATTCAGGCTGTATACATTAATCCCAACCTCCTAATTTATCTCTCCCCTACTCCTTGGATTACCATAAGTTTGTCTTCTATTTCTGTGTGTCTATTTCCATTTTGTAAATAAGTTCCTTTGTATCTGGAGAGCCCACTGCTAAACATTGCCCCACACATGACAGTTCGTCTCTGAATGGAGTGGGTAGTCTTTCCCTTCTCCAGGGTATCTTCCTGACCCATGGTTCAAATCTGGGTCTCCTGTGTTGCAGGCAGATTCTTTACCATCTGAGCCCCGAGGGAAGCCCATATATGATATTAGTTAAACATATAAAAATTGTTTTTTAAATGGGGTCACGAAGAGTCAGACACAACTAAGTGACTTCACTTTCACTTTTCACTTCCATGCATTGGAGAAGGAAATGGCAACCCACTCCAGTGTTCTTGCCTGGAGAATCCCAGGGACAGCGGAGCCTGGTGGGCTGCTGTCTATGGGGTCGCACAGAGTCAGACACGACTGAAGTGACTTAGCAGCAACCTACACATAACATGAAATGTATCATAGTAACCATTTTAAGTGTCCAGTTCAATGAACAGTTCATTCACATAGCTGTGTAAGCATCACCACCATCCATCTTCAGAACTCTTCATCCTGTGAAACTGAAACTCTGTCCCCACTATTTTTTAAAAATTCTTTAAAAATTTTCCTTGGAGGGAGAGATAAACTAGGAGGTTGGGATTGACATAAACACACTACCCTAAATAAAAGAGATAACTAATAAGAACCTGCTGTATTAGTATAGCACAGGGAACTCTACTCAATGCTCTGTAGTGACCTATATGAGGAAAGAATCCCAAAAAAGCAGTGGATATATACGTGTGTATAACCGAGTCACTTTGCTGTACATCTGAAACTAAAAAACCATTGTAAATCAACTACACTCCAAGAAAGACTTTTTTTTTTTCCAAGAAAGACTTTTTTTTTTTTAATTGTATTAGTTTTGCCAAATATCAAAATGAATCCACCACAGGTATACATGTGTTCCCCATTCTGAACCCTCCTCCCTCCTCCCTCCCCATACCATCCCTCTGGGTCGTCCCAGTGCACTAGCCCCAAGCATCCAGTATCGTGCATTGAACCTGGACTGGTGACTCGTTTCATACATGATATTTTACATGTTTCAATGCCATTCTCCCAAATCTTCCCACCCTCTCCCTCTCCCTCTTTTCCTTTTGGAGAGCATGGGCTCTGGAGCCAAAGGCTCTGTTTAAACTTCAATCTCCACTTTCACCTACTAGCTAACCTTGGACACCTTATGTCACTGTTGTTTCCTCATCTGTAACATAATCTTAGTCCTGATCTCATAGGCCAGTGGTTCTCTGAGGTGTGGTTTCTGGAGACTTCCCTGGTGATCCAGGGGATAAAACTCCACACTCACAAGGCAGGGGTCCCAGGTTCAATCCCTGGTCAGGGAACTAGACCCCATATTCACAACTAAGAGTTCAGAGGCCACAACTATTAGTAAAAAGATCCCTCATGCTGCAGCTAAGACCCAGGGCAGCCATATAAATAAACTTTTTAAAATAGTGTGCTTTCTGGACCAGCAGCATCTGCATGGCCTAGAAATGTGTTGCCAATACAGATTTTCAATGGGGCTTCCCAAGTGGCTCAGTGGTAAATAACCCATCTGCCAGTGCAGGACAGGCAGGACACGTGAGTTCGATTCCTTGGTTTGGGAAGATCCCCTGGAGGAGGAGGTGGCAACCCACTCTGAAGGAAAGCTACACGACTCAAAATAGCCTGGAGTTAAAACTTCCCTCCAGGTCCCCCCCACCATTCTATACAGAATAAAGAACTTTCTCCCCCAAAGAAAGGAATAGACATTAATATTGATTACGTTCAGCTCCCAGCTGATCCCAGTCTCCGGCCTGTCTCAGGAATTCCTTTCCCCAGTTGTTTAAAGCTAACTAATCAAAAATAATCATGAGGAAAAACAGACCCCCTCAAAATGATGCATCTCCGCATATATATGTTTTCTATATATATATATCTATTCTCTTCTCCACTTAGTGCAGTTCAGTTCAGTTGCTCAGTCGTGTCCAACTCTTTGCGACCCCATGAACCGCAGCATGCCAGGCCTCCCTGTCCATCACCAACTCCTGGAGTTCACTCAAACTCATGTGCATCGAGGTGGTGATGCCATCCAGCCATGTCATCCTCTGTCATCCCCTTCTCCTCCTGCCCCCAATCCCTCCCAGCATCAGTCTTTTCCAATGAGTCAACTCTTCACATGAGGTGGCCAAAGTATTGGAGTTTCAGCTTTAGCATCAGTTCTTCCAAAGAACACCCAGGACTGATCTCCTTCAGAATGGACTGGTTGGATCTCCTTGCAGTTCAAGGGACTCTCAAGAGTCTTCTCCAACACCACAGTTCAAAAGCATCAGTTCTTCGGTGCTCAGCTTTCTTCACAGTCCAACTCTCACATCCATACATGACCACTGGAAAAACCATAGCCTAGACTAGACGGACCTTTGTTGGCAAAGTAATGTTCCTGCTTTTTAATATGCTATCTAGGTTGGTCATAACTTTCCTTCCAAGGAGTAATCGTCTTTTAATTTCATGGCTGCAATCACCATCTGCAGTGATTTTGGAGCCCACTTATTCCAGGAGCCCACTAATCTGACTGCTGCCCCTTCTCGCCTCATTAAAGGTGATCTGTTCCTGTAAAGTGCGGTCTTGTTTTTTTTTTTCTCGAACCTCACCTTCTCTAACTCCCTTTCCTTACACACTCCAGTATTCTTGCCTGGAGAATCCCATGGACAGAGAAACCTGGCCGGCTACAGTCCATGGGGTCGCACAAGAGTCAGACACAACTGAGCACGCGTTCACACACAGATTCTCAGATGCTCTGCAAGTGGTGCCCAGCGATCTGTATTTTAACAAGCCCTCCAGATTCTGAGGCTGGCTCAGATTTTGAGAACCATTATCATAGGTTATGGAGAGGATTAAATTGATTAAACAATATCTGAAATATTTAGAGCAGTGCCTGGCCCCATAGCCCACACAGTGTAAGCGCTCACTATTGTTATTACAGAAGAGGCCCAGGACCCTAGCAGTAGGGTGGTAATGAGGGGCTGGTCGTGCCCTCCCTCCCAGTCTGGTGGGGGTCTGGGTTCCTGCTGATAGCTTACAGTGAACGGTGTCGGATTCATGATCTCCGAAGAAGATTTAGCTTCAGGACCAGGTACCAGCTTGATCACTAACAGCTGTTGCATAGCAGAGTTTTATTAAAGTGAAAAAGAGAAAGCTTCTGACATAGACATTAGGAGGGGGACAGAGAGTGCCCCACTTGCTAGTCTTAGCAAGGAGCTATATACTTTTTAGTTGGTTATTAACAATAAATCAAAAGAACGTCTCAAGGTTGTAAAGATCTTATCAGACCCACTCCCACAATATACATTTTATAAAGTGATAGGATTAGTCAGAAGGTTCTCAGGAAGGAGAAACATGTCCTCAAGCAGGATACATTGTTGTTATATAGTCGGTGGTACAGAATTTAAGGAAAAACATATCCTTGAGCAAGATGAGTTGTTTTGCTGTGTAATCATGAGCTCAGGAAATGGCAACCCACTCCAGTATTCTTGCCTGGAGAATCCCGTGGACAGAGGAGCCTGGTGGGCTACTGTCTATGGAGTTGCACAGAGTCAAACATGACTGAAGCGACTTAGCATGCATGCATGCATTGGAGAAGGAAATGGCAACCCACTCCAGTATTCTTGCCTGGAGAATACCAGGGCCAGAGGAGCCTGGTTGGCTGCCTTCTATGGGGTCGCACAGAGTCGGACACAACTGAAGCGACTTAGCAGCAGCAACAACAGCAGCTCAGGGCTTAAAGAAAAAAAGTTTGTCTTTTTCTCCTCCTTGAGAACTCCAGACCCCTATCTCACCCTTAAGAACTCCTAGACCCCTTTCTCCTCCTTAGGGACCCCGGACTTCTTATCAACCTACCTAAGAATTGACTCCCTCACTGGTCTCTGCTGAGCGGAGGCCTTCTCACCTCTCTCTGTTGAAGATGACAGCTGGTGATGACAGCTGGGCCACGTCACCCTATTCCTTCGAAAGGTTATCACTTGGTCCAGGAAACGGGAAAGGTCAGGGTTGGGGGGTGGGCATGCCCACCTCCCCTCTGCTGATGGAGATAAAGGAGGTCACTCAGCTCCTACAGGACAGGAGGGGGAAGCTAGGATGTATAAATGAGGGGCCAGGAGGCAGTAGAGGCACCAATCACCAGGAAGCTGCCTTGCCGTGCCCATTCTCGCCTCTCAGGCAGCCCCGTCCAGCATGGTCAGACACCTGGTCCTGCTGCTGCTGGCCCTGGGGGTGCTGACTGGGGAGCTCTTGCCAAGGACCGAGGCCCGGGCAACAGCCTATGGAGTGAAACTCTGCGGCCGTGAGTTCATCCGAGCGGTCATCTTCACCTGTGGGGGCTCCCGGTGGAGACGTGCCCACGACGCTGTGGGTAAGGCTGAGGAGGTAGTATGTGTGGCCGCGGGATTGATGGGCATGAGGTGGGTCCCAGAAACCAGAGACAGAAGTGAGATGAGGGGCTGGGGCAGGAAGGTCCTCCCTTCACCACATGCAGCTGGGGAGATGGGCCAGACCCTTGAAGCTGTGCCAAGGCTGAGGGAGCCGGTTGGCAGAGCTGCAGAGCTGAGATGGGGGTGGCGGGGGGGTGAGCGGCAAACCATTTGAACCAGCTAGAAGTCTGGGACACTTGCTATGTGTGAGCCCTGTGTTACGCAAGGCTGCTGTTTGCCCAACCCTGGTCAGTGCCATTCAGAAGCCAAAACTAAAGTGTTTTCCAAGCCTCAGGGAAGGGAATAAGAGGAGTGTGGTGAGGACAAGGCTAGATTTACCACCTAATAGGTGAGTCTCCTACCAAGTTGCTTTTCTTCCCTGATCAGCTTTATCTGCAAATAGGAGGCACAGTTCCTGTATCTTGCACGTTTGTTAAGTGGCAAAATTGAGTCTAAACTGATTAGGACAAAACTGAGTGCTTACCCTATATCAGATGCTATTTAAAGTTGTTTTTTTTTTTCTTAATGCATATTAGTTAAGTCATCTACTCTGTATAAAACTCTACAAAGTAGAAGCTTTTAAAAATTTTTTGATGTGGACCATTTTTAAAGTCTTTATTGAATTTGTTACAATACTGCTTCTGTTTCAAGAAGCATGTGGGATCTTAGCTTTCCAACCAGGGATCAAACCTGGATTCCCCGCATTGGAAGGCAACGCCTTACCACTGGACCTCTAGGGAAGTCCCAGGAGTTATTATCCCCACTTTGCAGGCAAGGGAGCTGAAGCTCAAGGATGATAACTGGACTAGGGCTCAGTCAGTTCAGCTCCCAGACATGTGTTTTTCACCATCAGGTCCTCAATAACTAAGTAGGAGGGGAAAAGCTGGGCTTCCCAAGGTGGCGCTAGTGGTATCCAAACCTGCCTGACAAGATGCAGGTTTGATCCCTGGGTTCCATCCTTGGGTCGTGAATGTCCTCTGGAGGAGGGCATGGTAACCCACTCCAGTATTCTTGCCTGAGGAATTCCATGGACTGAGGAGCCTGGTGGGCTATGGTCCATAAGTTTGAAAAGAGTCGGACACAACTGAAATGACTTGGCACGCAGGGCAAAACCTATGACAGAAGAGGAAAGCCAAGCTCAGTGGGGTTAAGTTGCTCATCAAAGAAGGAACCCACGTCTGAGCAGAATCAAAGTCTATACTCACGAGGCTTATTCACACTCAAGAACAGAGAAGTAGCTGGGCCAGCCCAGAGCTGGGACTCTGGGTGTGACACAGTCCCGAGCACTAACTCTTCTCATCTTTTGCAGAAGATACCTTCCCAGAGGTGGACACTGACTCGGAGAGTGAGCTGGATGAGGCAGTGGCCTCCAGCGAGTGGCTGGCCCTGACCAAGTCCCCTCAGGCCTTCTATGGGGGCCGACAGGACTGGCAGGGAACCCCAGGGTCTCTGAGGGGCAGACGCGACGTCCTGGCTGGCCTGTCGAGCAGCTGCTGCAAGCGGGGCTGCAGCAAGAGCGAAATCGGCAGACTCTGCTAGAAGCGAAACTGGGCGGCGGGGGGTGGGGGGGGCACCGGGGTCAATACCCCAGCCCTGCCATCCACCTGACCGGTGTCCGGCTGGGCACTTGTTTCGGGTCCCTCACGCGTTCATTCATCAGCAAGTCACAGAGGTCCGGCACTCTGGGCTCAGACTGCCCCCACCCAACCCTGATCTTTGAGCAGTCCATCCCACCCCTGAGCAAGCTATGCCGCAACCTGGCCAGATGCGGACCCTGACGTCTCAGCAGCCCATACGATGCCTTTCCTGGTCTGTTCTGTCTCCTTCTGTTTCTATTTACCCAAACTGGCCACACTCAGACTTTGCCCAAGCTGCGACTCTCCCCTGTCCCAACTGTGACTCTCTCCTGTCCCACCTGTGGCCATTCGCCAGCCCAAATTATGCCCCCATCCCATTCCAGCCTTCCTGCCTGCCAGCCCCTCTGCCTATCAGCCCCTCTCCCTCCAACCCCGCCCGCTGTGGGGGGAGGTTCTAAAGCTGTAGACCCCAGGGTTGGTGGAAGGACTCCTGGGTTTTCTTCGTATCCTGGGGTGGGAAGCTCAGTGTGTGTGTGGTGGGAACGGATCAGAACCTTCTCCAGCCCCTCAAAATAAAAAGTTGCAAAAGACTTGGCAGTGTGTGATGTCTGGGAAGGGAAGGGGCAGGTGTCAAGGGAGCTTCGGCCACGCCCTCAGCGCAGCCCCCACCCCCTCCCAAGTCTCCCCCCCCCCCCACCGCCCCCCCAGCCCCTGCGAGTTCTGCCGGGAACTTTCCGGTGCAGATAAGGGGCGGGGACCCACAGCGCAAGGTGCGGAGGCGGCCGGGAGGGGTGGCTCTGCTTCCCGTCGCCGCTCAGGCGTTGGTCCCCGAGAGCGAGGCGGGCGGCGCGGCCGCGCTGGGCCAGGCAAGGCCGGGCCGGACTGGGGGGCCGCGGGAGTGCCATGCGGGGGACCCCGGCCGCCCCCTTCCCACCGCGGCCGAAGCCGATGCTGCTGCTGCTGCTGCTTCTATTGTTGCTGTTCAGCCGGACTCGGCCCCAGGGTGAGTTCTGGAGCGAGCTCGTGTCTCATGCTCGCGAACGCGCCCATCACCCTCCAGGGTGACCCTCAAGTTTGCGGAATGAATGGCAGAGGTCCAGAAGCCACTTTGCTCTCCCCGGCCCGGTGGCAGGGGCCGGGCGATGCGAGGGTTTGGGGAATGGGCGGTAGCGAGGTGGGAACTTGAGGCCGGGGTTGGGGGGGCGGCGGTAGGGTAAGGGCTTTTGTCGGGGAGTGGGGGGGTAGTTAACAGGATGTGGCTGGTGGGAGGGGAGGAGTTATGCCCAAAGCCTGGGGAGCGGTGGCCAGCGCCCCCTTCCTGCTGCTCGCTTCAGTAAGGGACCCTGGATCGCCCTCCACAGTTGTCAGAAGTTCTGGGGTGTGCCCGAGGCTGGGGGAACTGACCCCCTTCCTTGGAACCCTCCTGCCTCCCTCTCCAGGCAGCCCGGGGCCACTGCAGTGCTATGGAGTTGGACCCTTGGGGGACCTGAACTGCTCCTGGGAGCCTCATGGGGACCTGGGAGCCCCCTCCATGCTGTATGTCCAAAGCCAGAAATAGTGAGTACAGTGGGGTAATTTGGGGACACTGAAGCCACTCAGGTTCTAGCCTTCTCAGAGGACCCATTCGCCCTGCCCACCCTCACCTCCCAGCCCGACCCCACTCTCTAGCCCTTCAGTTCCACATTCCCTCATTTCCTTGCTGTGTTACCATGAACCAGTCACTTTCCCTCTCTGAACCTCTGTTTCTTCCTCTATCAAATGCTGATAATAATGGAACCTGGTTCCCAGCATTGGTTCTGAGAATTCAGTGAGTTTAGGCACTTGGGAAAGAGAAAATGCTTAATGATTAGAAGTTGTTTTTTATTGCTGTGTGACCTTAGGCAAGTAGCTTAACCTCTCTGAGAACAGGAAAAGATCATTTGATCTGGTGCTGGGGATGCAACAGTGAAAGAGACACAGAAAGCCTCATGGAGCCCACAGTCTGAGGGGGTGACTGATATTGCTTCATGATGAATCACACTTGGAAACTCAACTTCATTTCAAATTTGGCTGTGAGAGGAGAGGAAAAGGAGCATTTGAAGATGGGAACTGGCATGGAAGGTTGGTTTGTTTTTTTTTTAATGGTGGTAAAGTACACATAAAATTTACCCCTTTTTTCCTCAATCTTTTTCTTTTGGCTGTGCTGGATTTTCTTCGCAGCTCCAACTCTCTAGTTGCGGCTTGAAGGATTCTCACTAGTTACGGTGCATGGGCTTAGTTGCCTCTAGGGCATGTGGGATCCCAGTTCCTTGACCAGGAATCCATCCCGCATCCCCTGCTCTGACAGGCAGATTCTTAACCACTGGACCACCAGGGAAGTCCCCTCAATCTTTTTAAAGTGTCCAGTTCAGTGGCATTAAGTACAGTCACACTGTTATGCAGCCATCACCGCCATCCATGTCCAGAAGGGTTTTAATTTGTAGAGAACGAGAAAGTAAGAGGGCTTCCCAGGTGGCACTGATGGTAAAGAACCCACATGCCAATGCAGGAGATGTAAGAGACATGGGTTCCATCCCTGGGTTGGGGTGATCCCATGGAGGAGGGCACAGCAACCCACTCCAGTATTCTTTCATTCCTGTATTCTTGCCTGGAGGGTCCCAGGAACAGAATTGCCTGGCGGGCTGCAGTACAGAGGGCTGCAAATCAACTTAGCATGCATGCTTGCACGAGGGAATAAAAGAAAGTCTTTTTTTTGTTTGTTTTGTTTTTGAAGAATAAACAGTCAATTTTATTGGGCTCAGACTAGGAATCCATGAGTCTTGAGGACCTCTGTGAATTTGTCAGTTTTCTTCTCGATGTTCTTTTCTGCGTGCTTTGGTAGCCTCATAAGCAGCTGCTTTTTCCAATAGTGGATCTGGGCTTTCTCCTTTCTCTTCTCGTCCAGGGTGGCGGTTACTGCCTGGTCCATCCAGCCAATCTCATGAGCCAGGCGCCCTAGGTAGGCAAACTTGCGAGTAGGCTTCAGACGCACAACCTTGAGGGCAGCGGGCACCACCATTCGCTTTCTCTTGTTATAGGTTGGTGGGATCCCATCAAACACCTCGAGGTGCTCCAGAGCAGCCTGACCTCACTTGGTCTTGTGGGGCAACATGTCTCACCCTGTCCGCCAGAAGATGCCGCTGGGGGCTCGGAGGTGGTAGGGGTCACGGGAGGGGTTGGTGTTCATCCGCTTGCAGAAAAAGGCCAGGTACTTCAACGTATTTCTGTAGAAATTGCCAGAAATGTTGATGCCCTCACAGCGCACGACCACACCCTTCCGGCCCAGAAGCATCTGCTTGGCCATGATGGCCTCCAGGCGGCCCAGGAGATGGCCTTGGCCGTCAAGCACCAGGACCTGCCCCTCGGAAAGCTTTTTTTTTTTTTTTAATGAGGTGAAATTCACATAAGGTGAAATTAACCATTTGCAAGTGAACAGTTCAGTAGCTGTTAGTACTTCACACTGTTGTCCAACCAGTGCCTCTATTTCATTCCAGAACATGCCCATTACCCCCAAAAGGAAGTTTCATCCCTAACAGCAGTCAATCCCTGTCTCCTGACAACTACTGATCTACTTTCCATCCCTTGGATTTGCCTGTCCTGGGCCTTTCTCATAAGTGGAATCATACCTTATGTGGTCTTCGATATCTATATACATTCACTTAGCATGTTTTCCAGGTTCATTATGTTGTAGCATGAACCGGAACTTCATTCCGTTTTTTGTAGCTGAACAGTATTCTACTGTAACGGATATACTGCGTTCATCTACTTATCTGTTTCCACCGTTGAGCAATTGCCGTGGGTGGTTGTGACTAGCGCTACTGAAAATTGAGTCCTTCTTTTCAGTTCTTTGGGGGTATATGCCTAGGAGTGAAACTTCTGGGTCATACGGCAATTCTGTTTAACTTTTTGAGGAACCAACTGTTTTCTGCAACAGCTGCACCGTTTTATGTTCCTACCAGCAATGTAAGAGGGCCCCAGTTTCTCCACATCTTTGCCAGCATATGTGTTTTTGTCTTTGTTTTAATGAAGGCCTTGATTTGAACCTTTGAAATCCAGTCCTTTGGGACATCCTCGACTCCTCTCTCTCTAACCCACATTTGATCCATCAGCAGGCCTTGCCAACATTATCTAGAATCTGGCACTCCTTACTTCCTGAGCACCCCCTCCATGATCCTGTCCCCATTATCGCTGGCCTGGACCCCACAGTCACCTCCTCCCAGGACTCAGGTTTCCATCCTCAGCCCCACAGTCTCTTCTCTACCATGGCATCCAGTGGGCGCCTGTGAACTTCTGCATCAGAGCACTTCCCTCCCCTGTGCACAGCACTGCAGGGCTCCCTGCTCACTCAGGGTAAAAGCCAGAATCCTTCCTGCTGTCATGTGAACAATCTGCTGTGGCCTCCCTGTCCTCGCCTCCTCCCACCTCCACCTTACTCACTCTATTCCAGGGTGCAAGCCTCCTCCTCACTGTTTCTCAGAAAACACCAGGCACAGGGGCTTCCCTGGGGTCGTTGTTCAGTCGCTAAGTCGTGTCCAGCTCTTTGTGACCCCATGGACTGCAGCACGCCAGGCTTCCCTGTCCTTCGCTATCTCCCAGAGTTTGCTCAAACTTATGTCCATTGAGTCAGGAGTGGGTGATGTTATCTAACCATCTCTTCCCTGGTGGCTCAGTGCTAAAGAATCCACCTGCCAGTGCAGGAGACTCGGGTTCGATCCCTGGTCTGGGAAGATCCCACATGCCACAAAGCTGCTAGGCCTGTGTGCCACAACTATTGAGCCTGTGCTCGCGTGTGCTAAGTTGCTTCAGTCGTGTCCGACTCTTTGCGACCGCATGGACGGTAGCCCGCCAGGCTCCTCTGTCCTTGGGATTCTCCAGGCAAGAATACTGGAGTGGGTTGCCATGCCCTTCTCCAGAGGATCTGCTCAACCCAGGGATCAAACCTGCATCTCTTATGTCTCCTGCATTAGCAGGCAGGTTCTTTACCATTAGCGCCACCTGGGAAGCCCCACTGAGCCTGTGCTCTGGAGCAACTACTGAGCCCACATACCACAGCTACTGAAGCCAGCGCCCCTAGAGCTCATGCTCCACAAGAGGAGCCACGAGAATGAGAAACCCGCACACCGCAACTCGAGAGCAGCCCCCACTTGCTGCAATTGGAGAAGAGCCCGTGTGCAGCAACAAAGACCCAGCACAGCCAAAAATAAATAAATAAAATGATAAAAGAAAAAAAAGAAAAAGCACCAGGCACAGTTTGGCCTCGGGACCCTTGCCTTGGCTGCTGTTCCTTCTTAAAGTGCTCTTCATTTAAGAAGATCCTTCACAAACTGTGCACCCGCCTCCTTCAGGCTGTTATTCACATGTCTCACCAGAGAGCTTTCCTGACCACGTTTACTAAAATACCACTGTCACTCTTCATCTCAGCATGCCTCATCTTCCTCATCCTGCTTGATCTTTTTTTAAAATAATTATTTCTGTATTTTGGGCCTCACTGGGAGGCTTGTGGGATCTTAGTTCCCCTATCAGGGATTGAACCCCGTGCCCCCTGCAATGGAAATATGGAGTCCTAACCGCTGGACAGCCAGGAACTCCCTTGATTGTTCTTTATATTGCTTTTACCACCATCAATTATATATTTATGTGTTTCATCTGCCTCCTCCACTGAAATACCAGCTCTGGAGAGGGGATCCTTGCCTGCTTTGGTCACAGTCCTATTCTCAGCTTCTACAGCAGGGCCTGGCCCACAATATGTATTAGCTGACCAAATAGTTGTTTTTATTGTTGTTCAGTCACTAAGATGTGTTCGAATCTTGTTGACCCCATGGACGCCAGGCTCCTCTGTCTTCCACTACCTCCTGGAGTTTGCTCAGATTCATGTCTATTGAGTAGGTGATGCTATCTAACCATCTCATCCTCTGCTGCCTTCTTCTTCTCTTGCCCTCAGTTTTTCCCAGCACCAGGGTCTTTTCCAATGAGTTGTCTCTTTGCATCAGGTGGCCAGAATATTGTGGCTTCAGCTTCAGCACCAGTCCTTCCAATGGGTATTTAGGGTTGATTTCCTTTAGGATTGACTGGTTTGATCTCCTTGCTGTCCAGAGGACTCTGAAGAGTCTTCTTCACCACCACAATTTGAAAGGATCAGTTCTTGGGCACTCCGTCATCTTTATGGTCCAACACTCACAGCTGCACATGTTAATACTGGAAAAACTGTAGCTTTGACTGTAGGAACCTTTGTTGGCAAAGTGATGTCTGCTTTTTAAACACTGTCTAGGTTTATCATAGCTATCATTCTTTCCTTCCGAAAAGCAAGCATCTTTTAATTTCACAGCTGCAGTCACTGCAGTGATTTTGGAGCCCAAGAAAATATAGAAGTAAATGTGGATATATATAATAGGTGCTCAATAAATAAAATAACCAATGCTTTCATATCATGTATATGCTCCTGATGCTTGCTATTATTTTCTTTAATGTTTTAATTTGGTTGCACGGACTCTCTAGTTGTGGCACGAGAGCTCAGTAGTTGCTGCACTCAGGCTGAGTTGCTCCACAGCACTTGGGATCTTAGTTCCCCATCCAGGGATGGAGCCTACATCCCTTGCATTGCAAGGTGGATTTTTAATCACTGGACCAGAAGAAAGGCTTCCCAGGTGGCTCAGTGGTAAAGAATTCACCTGCCAGTGCAGAAGACGCAGGAGACTCAGGTTTGATCCCTGGGTCGGGAAGTTCCTCTGGAGGAAGAAATGGCAAGCCACTCCTGTCTTCTTGCTCAGAAAATCCCATGGACAGAGCAGCCTGGCAGGCTACAGTCCACGGGGTCGCAGAGTCAGACAGGACTGAGTGACTGAGCACGCGTGCATGGACCATCGGGGAAGTGCTGCTGGCTGTTCTAAATGCATTTCATATCTCATCGCATTGATTCCCCTCACTATTCACCCCTTTTCGCAGGTGCTTTTATCACCCTCATTTTGTAGGTCAAGAAACTGAGGCGCAGAGAAGTGAAGTTGCTTGCTCAAGGTCACACAGCTCTTAAGCAGAACTAGGACTTGAACCCAGGCAGAACAGATGTTATCATTACGACTCGGGGCCCGGCCTGTTGTCTATCGCCTCTTATTTCCCCATCTCGCCTCACAGCCATTCCAACAAAACCTGGACCGTGGCGGTGCCCACTGGACAGAACTGGGTGACCATCCCACGGGAACAGCTCACCACGTCTGACGAACTCCTTGTCTGGGCGGCCAAGGCCGGCCAGCTTCTCTGGTCCCCAGTCTTTGTGAACCTCGAAACCCGAAGTAATGGGCGGGAGTGTTGGGGATGCGCTGTGTGTGGGGTGGGTGGTCCTGGAGGCCCCTGCTCAATGCATTTCTCCTTCTTCAGTGAAGCCGGATGCCCCCCACCTATACCCTGACGTGGACTTCTCAGATGACCACCCCCTGGAGGCCGTTGTCCAGTGGGCCCCTCCTACGTGGCCACCCCATAAGGTCTTGGTCTGCCGGTTTTACTATCGAAGGTGCCGGATGCCCTGGGTGATGGTGAGTGTCAGGGAACCTTTCCCCCCACCCTACTCTGGTGGGGTCTGAGACATCATTCCCAAATCAGCAACCTAGCCCAGAACTCGTTCCTCACCTGCCCCTGGAGTCTGTCCACATCCCTCACGAAAGGTCTGTACGTGCATTTTGTTCAGCTAAAAAATGTACCCCCACCAAGATAATCTACAAATTCCATACAGTCCCACTTGGAATTTTTTTTTTTCTTGTTTGGCCATGCCATGCATGTTGCAGGATCTTAGTTCCCTGAACAGGGATTGAACCCCGGCTGTCAGCAGTGAAGGCATGGAGTCCTAACCATTGGACAGCTGGGGAATTAATTCCCTTTACTTGGAATTCTTGAGAAATTCAGTAAACTTCCTCAAACACTTTCATTTAATGAATTGTTGTTGTTCAATCACTGAGTTGTATCCAACGCTTTTCGACTCCATGGACTGCAGCGCCCCAGGTTTCCCTGTCCTTCACTATCTCCCAGAGTTTGCTCAAACTCATATCCATTGACTTGATGATGCCAACCAACAATCTCATCCTCTGTCATTCCCTTCTCCTCCTGCCTTCAATCTTTCCCAGCATCAGGGTCTTTTCCAGTGAGTTGGCTCTTCACATCAGGTGGCCCAAGTACTGGAGCTTCAGCTTCAGCATCAGTCCTTCCAGTGGGTATTCAGGGTTGATTTCCTTGAGGATTGACTGGTTTGATCTCCTTGCTGTCTCCTCAGATAACTTACATGAACCTTAAAGGAAGAGGTTAACAGCAGGGGACTTCCTTGGTGGTCCAATGGCTAAGATTCCATGCTTCCGATGCAGTGTTCAATCTCTGGGCGGGGAATTAGATCCCACATGTTGCAACTAAGACACAGTGCAGCCAAATAAATAAATGAACACTAAAAAAAAAAAAAAAAAAAAATGGTTTATAGCAGATACTACTTAGCACCTGCTGTGTGCCACACACTGTTGGAGGCTCTTTATCAAATCCTTACAAGAACTCTTTGAGGTAGATGTGTTTTGTGCCTACCCATTTTACAGATGAGGAACAGAGCCTGGTTTTCAATAAACACTTAAAAGTGTTAATAATAAAAGAAGCTCATATTTCCAAGCACCAGCCATGCATCAGGTACCAAGCTAAGCAATCTGTATGGATGATCTCAATGAGGACTGTACTCCTGACTTCCCTAATATAGGTTATTTTATGATCTCTGTTTCGTAGTTGGGGAAACTGAATCTCAGAGAGGTTAAGCAACTTTCCCAAGCTCACACACAGTGAAAAAAAAGGACGAAAGCTCCAGAGCAATGGGACCCCAGGAGTTGGGGAGCCTGCCCAAACACTTTAAGAGCACAGCCGCAAAGTTGCATGTATCTTTCATCTCATATCTCATTGGTCAAAATGTAGTCACATGGTCTCACCTGATTGCAAGGGAGACTGGGAAATGTGGTCTTTGTTCTTGATACACATGGTCCTGACAGATACTCAGGGTTTCCAAAAGAAGCAGCCGAGAATGGGTACTGGAGATAACCAACGATCTCAGTCACAGCTTGGGGTGCCAAGCACCACAAAGTAGGGTAGACTTGTTTTCACTGGGAATATTCATGCAGTTCAGAACAGTGCTAAGATACAGACGTTGAAATCCTACTGCCTGGGAATGAATCTCAGCTGTAGTACTCACCAGCTCTGTGACCTTGGGTATGTCACTTTCCCTCACATGACCTTAGTTTTCCTCATCTGTAAAATGAGAACAATAATAGAATTTCCCACCTACTGCTATACCTGGCACAGAGGATAATCAAATTGTCTCTTTTTGCCAGGGATTGTCCCAATTTGAAAACTGAAAGCCCTGTGTCTTGGGAACCCACTCTGTCTCCCAGGCAAAGCAAGATAGTACTGGTCATCCTGTTGGCAGCTAAGGGCTTCCCAGCTGGCTCAGTGGTAAAGAATGTGCATGTAATGCAGGAGATGCAAGAGACATGGGTTCTATCCCTAGGTCAGGAAGATTCCCTGGAGAAGGGCATGGCAATCCACTCCAGTATTCTTGCCAGAAAAATCACATGGACAGAGGAACCTGGTGGGCTACAGTCCAGGGGATCCCAAAGAGTTGGACTGGACTAAAGTGACTGAGCACACACATCGACATATAAAAGGTCAACTTTCAATTCAGCCTTCAGCTTCATCACTCACATGTCACTCCCCCAGCTGGAACCGGAAGTGAAGTCTATACCTCTGATGCCCATTGAGATCCAGGACCTGGAACTGGCCACTGGCTACGAGATGTTCGGCCGCTGCCAAGTGGACAAAGAGGAGGATCTGTGGGGCGAGTGGAGCCCCATTCTGCCCTTCCAGACACCACCCTCTGGTGAGGATCTCTGGGCTTCCCATCTTTTCCTCTCCTGGAAGTCAGGCCATCATGCCATTCCCATTTGTCTCTTCTTTTTCCATCCTCACCAGCTCCAAAAGATGTGTGGATCATGGGGAACATCTGTGGGGCACCAGGTGGACAGGAACCCCTGCTTCTGTGGAAGGTGAGTTGTGAAAACCCATTTCTCTGCCCATGTCAGGAAACCCTGGATAACAATGATGCAGGGACTTACTTGGTGGTCCAGCGGTTAGGACTCCGAGCTTTCACTCCCAAGGTCGTGGGTTCAATCCCTGGTCAGGGAACTAAGAGCCTACAAGCTGCCCACTGCTGCAAAATCAAAAACACCCCCAAACCAAAAACCAATGACATAAACAAAACAGAGGCTACTCTGCTGCCCTCTTGAGGCTGCTTCAGGGTTTCAAGGAGGGGGATCATCAGGGAGATCCTGGCATGGCGCTGGGCTCAGAGCAAGACTCCACCAGTGTTGACTGAAAGTAGGGATCTGAGCTGAGACTTGAAGATGGGTACGAGTGTTCCAGGCAGTGGGGGGGACGTTGGGTGCAAAGATTTAGAAGCAATACAAGGCTCAGCTCCACAAAGTATAGCCGGGTATGCTAAGGGCTTTGATGTTAGTATCAAAAGGGCATTGTTTTGGGACTTCTCTCATGATCCAGTGGCTAAGAATCTATCTGTCAATGCAGGGGACACGAGTTCAGTCCCTGGGCTGGGAAGGTCCCACATACCCTGGGGCAGCTAAGCCCAGGTGTCACAACTACTGAAGCCCTCATGCCCTTGATCCCATTCTCTGCAATAAGAGAAGCCACCACAGTGAGGAACCCGAGCACCACAACTAGAGTAGTCCCCACTCGCAGCAACTAGAAAAAGCCAGAGTCCAGGAACAAAGATCCAGAACAGCCAAGAATAAAATAAATAAATAAATAATTTTAAAAGGTCGGGGGAGGGGGCATTGTAGGGATTTCCTGGTGGTCTAGTGGCTAAGACTCTGAGTTCCCAATGCAAGGCACCTGGGTTCGATCCTTGGTCAGGGAACTAGATTCTGTATGCTAAAAGACCCCACTTACTGCAATGAAAATTGAAGATTCCGTGTGCCTCAACTAAGACCTGGTGCAGCCAAATAAATAAATAAATATTTAAAAAAACAAAACAAAACAAAAACAGGGCTTGTGAGATGACAGACAAGAATGAAACAGTTCTCACTGACCCAAGTCTGTTAAGCACCTAGTCGGTTCCATGCATTGCAAGGCCCTGACTCACAGTAAACATGGCGAGAAACCAAATAACAGGGCTCTCACTTTCTTGGGCCACACGATCTAATAACATCACTGACTTTAACCATGCGTAATATTTCTAGAGTTCTCACTGTGTGCCCGGTCCTCACCTACACACTTATTTATATTGACAAACTTTACAGATGAGAAAATGAGACGCAGAGAGGTTACCCCAAACCACACAACTGGTACACGGCAGAGCTGATGTTTATTGGCTTTCAAAGCATAATTCACAGTTTCGCTACCTTTATTTTATTTATTTAAATTTTTTTTTTTCACTTTTTTTGGCCATGCTCCAGGGCCTGTGGGGTCTTAGTTCCCTGACCAAGGATCAACCCTGTGCTTCCTTGCATTGGAAACATGGAGTCAATCACTGGACTACCAGCGAAGGCCCTCAGTGCCTCTGTTTGATGACACATACCTTGTAAGGCCCCTTTACTATACTGAAATGAAGTACATAGCTCAGGGCTTCCCTGGTGGCTCAGTGGTAAAGAATCTGCCTGCCAGTGCAGGAGAAAGGGATTCAGTCTCCCATCCGGGAAGATCCCACATGCAACTGAGCAATTAAGCCTGTGGGCCACAACCGTTTAGCCTGTACTCGAGAGCTCGGGAGCCACAACTGAGCCCATGTGCCGCAGGTACTGAAGCCCGTGTGTCTAGAGCCTGTGCTCCACAAGAGAAGCCACCGCAGTGAGAAGCCCAAGTACCACAACTGGTAGCCCCCACTCTCTGCGACTGGAGAAAAGCCCGTGAAGCAATGAAGCTCCATTACAGCCCCAAATAGATAATACATAAGTAAAATTATAAAAAAGAAATATAGTTCTTATAACCCATATATATATATATATTTTAAAACGTATAAATACAGTGTATTGTGTTGTAACATACAGTGTACAGTATATTGTAACATTCAACAGAAAATAAATGGGAAATAAGGCTACTGCATAATGGCAAGGTATTCAGTTCACCAGTGTGACATGAGTACTAAATCTGTACCTCCCTGACAGGGTTGTGTTAGTCTCTTAGTGGTATCCGACTCTTGGTGGGCCCATGGACTGTAGCCCACCAGGCTTCTCTGTCCATGGTATTCTCCAGGCAAGAATACTGAAACGGGTTGCCATGCCCTCCTCTGGGGAATCTTCTCACCCAAGGATAGAATCCGGGTCTCCTGCATTGCAGGCAGATTCTTTACCATCTGAGCCACCAGGGAAGCTCCATGTACCTCATAACATAGCTTTAAAATACATAAAGTAAAAGTTGGCAGAACTACAAGGAGAACTCTATGAATTCATAACCATTGTGGGAGATTTTTAACATGCTCCTCTAAGTAATTCCATAACAAGCAGATGGAAAACAAGTCAAGATCTAGAAGATCTGAACATGTGAGTAGCAGACACCCAAGTGGACTCACATAGGAAACATCTGAACATGCATTCTTTCCATACCAAACAGGACATTTACCAGAGTCGTCCACATGCCAGGCTATTGAGCCAGTTTCCCAGGACTTCAAAGGGATGAGACAATGCAAGACATGTTGAGAAATTCTCTGATCAGAACACAGATCGTGCTGGAAATCGATGATCACAACTGCCTGGAAAGTCCCTATATGTTCAGAATATTTTAACATTCAGTGAATATTAAAACCAGGTCCCCAAAGGTTTTGTATTTATACAGCAAATGGTGTTTGGTCTTAGGATCAGCTAAAATTGCTAGATTTTTTTTATCTACAGAAGTTTCCAGTTGGGATGACAGTCTAAAGTCACAACGGAGGTGGGACAACTTTTTGTTTCTAGGAGAGGGTAGTGTCCCTGGCTCTTGAGCATCAAATACCAATCATTGAGGCAACCAGATATTCTCACAAGTTTCCCCAAAGAACTCTGGAAGGTACCATCCTCTTTGCTACACATAACCACTCCTCTGTACAACAGTGGGAGTTTTGCAGTCCGTAAGAACCACACAGGACAGAATGGGGTAAGCTGAGTGAAGCAGGGTTATATAAGTGCGTGGCCAGATTTTGTCTTTACTTAAAATATTTTTTTAGAAATCACTTTATTTCCTCTTGTTTTTTAAAAATTTATTTTTGGCTGCACTGGGTCTTCATTGCTGCATGTGGGCTTTGTCTAGATGCAGAGAGCAAGGGCTGCCCTCTAGTTGCGGTGCATGAGCATCTCACTGCAGTGGCTTCTCTTCTGGTGGTGCACAGGCTATAGACAGCTTGAGTAGCTGCAGCTCGTGAGCTCAGCAGCTGGCAGCTTGCTGGCTCTAGGGTGAGCAGGCTTCAGTAGTTTTGGCCCATGGGTTTAGTTGCTTCGCAGCATGTGGAATTATCCCAGACTAGGAATCGAATCCATGTTCCCCCTATTGGCAGGCGGATTCTTATTCACTCCACCACCAGGGAAGTCCCTTAAAATCTTGATAATTTGTTTGTCATGGTTTTTTTGTTTTTGGTTTTTTTGCATTAGTTTTGATTGATTAAAATACTATATTACAACAAGGTCCTACTGTAGAACAGAGAACTATATTCAATATCCCGTGATAAACCATTATGAAAAAGAGTATGAAAAAGAATGTGTGTATATATATATATATATATATATGTATATATATGTATGTATGGGGGGTCACTTTGCTTACAGCAGCAATTAACACAGCTTCATAAATCAACTATACTTCAGTAAAAATAAATTTTAAAAATATTGCATTAAAATAATTTATCTTGATTGGATTTTGGGTATGCTTTCTTGCTTTACACCCTAGTTCTGGCTCACTAGCTGTATTCTAATCTCACTTCTGCTGTTGAGCCCCTCTGAGGCTTGGTTTCCTCACCTGTACCGTGAAACCAGGGCTTCCCTGGTGACTTAGCAGTAAAGAATCCACCTGCCAGTGCAGGAGATGCAGGTTCAATCCCTGGGTCAGGAGGATTGGCCTGGAGAAGCAAATGGCAACCCACTCCAGTATTCTTGCCTGGAAAAATCCCATGGACAGAGGAACCTGGCGGGCTACACTCCATGGGGTCACAAAAGAATTGGACACGACTTCGGGACTAAACAACAGTGAAACCAACAAAAATGTTTCACTGATGCGTTTATCCAGTGACCTCACTGAGATGCACAGTATGTGCCTGATAAGGAGAGAGATTCACCCCTCCTTCCCCTCATCCTTTAGGCTTCAGGGCTCTGCATGCAGGTGACCTACAGAGTCTGGATCCAGGTTAAGGATCAGGAGGTGATCCAGGAGGAGACCCCCTACTGCAACTTCTCCATCCCCACCCAAGCAGAGTGGGTGGGGGTGTCTGCTGTGAATGCCACAAGCTGGGAGCTTCCTACCAACCTCTCTTTGACCTGCTTGGGTAAGAGGCTGTGAACTTCCTTTGTGAGATTCCTTGGAGGTGCAAGTGGAGACTTCCCAAGTTTACAGCTGAGATTTCTCCTCCCCATCCTCTAGGTCCAGACTTTGCCCCCCATGGCGTGGTGGTCAGGAGCATCTCTGGAAACACAGAGCTGCTGGTGACTTGGCAACAGGAGCCTGGGGAGCTGCAGGAGCATGTGGTGGACTGGATTCGAGACGGCGACCCCGTGGAGGACCTCAACTGGGTCCGGCTTCCTCCTGGGAACCTCAGTGCAGTGTTGCCAGGTGAGGCCGAAGAGCACCAGGGTTCCCATTTCAGCTGTTGGAGAACAGAGGAGAGGCTGGATTTGCAGAGGAGCGGTCAAGTATTATTAATTCATGCAAGAAATATTCGTTGACTACCCACTGTGTGCCAAGCCCTGTTCTAGAGACTGGTACACAATGATGGGCTTCCCCG
This sequence comes from Bos indicus, assembly GCF_029378745.1. Lineage (NCBI taxonomy): Eukaryota > Metazoa > Chordata > Mammalia > Artiodactyla > Bovidae > Bos > Bos indicus. Next base: position 11,392,880 of record NC_091766.1, on the reverse strand, counting down.
GTGGCTCAGCAGTAAAGAATCCGCCTGCAGTGCAGGAGAGGCAGTGCAATGCAGTGCAATGGCTACCCACTCCAATATTCATGCCTGGGAAATCCCCTGGACAGAGGAGCCTGGAGAGCTTCAGTCCGTGGGGTCACAAGAGTTGGACACGACTTAGCAACTAAACAACAAACACGGTGATGGCAGCTAATGTGTACTGGCCTTTCCATCAGCGTGAAACCATTCAATCTTCCTTATAAAGCAGGTTTCTGCTATTATCATGAAGATAAAGCAAAAGGCTCAGAGAGGTTAAGCAACTCCCCTGAGGCCATACAGCAAGTATGTGGTGGAACCAAGATTTGAACCACTTAGGTTCTTTGGAGAAGGAAATGGCAACCCACTCCAGTGTTCTTGCCTGGAGAATCCCATGGCCGGGGGAGCCTTGTGGGCTGCCGTCTATGGGGTCGCACAGAGTCGGACACAACTGAAGCGACTTAGCAGCAGCAGCAGCAGCAGCAGTCAAGTTCCTAAAGCCAAACCCTGAACTATCACTACTCTCCTCTCAACAGCATCCCTACCCTCATCCCCACCAACATCTCCATCCTCATCTTGTAGGGCCAGCAACCAGTGGAACAAAAACCAAATACCTCTGTGATGCAATTTATTGTTTAGTTGCTAAGTTGTGTCCGACTATGCCAGGCTCCTCTGTCGACAGGATTTTCCAGGCCAGAATACTGGCGTGGGTGCCATTTCCTTCTCTAGGGGATCTTCCTGATGCAGGGATCAAACTTGCGTCTCCTGCATTGCAGAAGGGTTCTTTATCGCTGAGCCACCAGGGAAACCCCTGTAATGTAATTGGGGCAAAGTAAAGGGGGAGGAGGGAAGATATTTATTTTAGGGAAAAAAGAGAAAAAGTCTCTCTGGGAAAGTGGCATTTAAACTAAGACCTGAAGGATCCATGGTCTAAGGGAAAAACAAGAGGAGACAACCAGTGCAAAGGCTCTGAGGCAGAAATGTGCCTTATGTGTTAGAGTGACAGCGGGGAGGCCGGTGTGGCTGGAATAGAATGAGCAAAGGGGAAAGTGGGAGGAGGTAAGGGCAGGGAGAGGACGGGGCAGAATGTGCAAAGCCTCGTGGCTCATGGAGAAGACTTGGATTTTTTCTGCCCCTGAGGCGGGAGCCACCCAGGGTTCTAAGCAGAGGAAGGGTGTGTCCTGACTCAGTTGCTCACAGGTGCCCCCTGTCTGCAGTGGGAGGAACAGACTGGGAGGGTGAGGGCTGAAATTGAGAAACCCAGGACTGTGGGCTTCCCTAGTGGCTTAGACAGTGAAGAATCTGCCTGCAGTGCAGGAGACCTGGCTTTAGTCTCTGGGTCTGGAAGATTCCCTGGAGAAGGGAATGCCGACCCACTCCAGTATTCTACCCTGGAGAAGTCCATGGACAGAGAAGCCTGGTGGGTTACAGTCCATGGGGTTGCAAAGAGTCGGACACGACTGAGGGAGTAACACTTTCTCTCTCAGAAAGGACTGTGTTTGCTCCTTCTGGGAGGGAACAAAGGAAGGGAGAGAAGCAAGCAGGTTCTTGTTGGGGAGTCTTACAGCAGAATTTGGGGGACCTATTTGGATTTGTTGTACCTGACATGCTCCTCCAAGTGGGATTGTCCATGGGACTGTCAGATACTCAAGTCTCAAATCTAGCAATACGTTCTAGGCTGAGATTTAACACTGGGGAGTCTGTCCTTGGTATAAAGAATTTGGGATAGCCTGAGAAGGTGTCAAGTGAGAGATTTAGGATAAAGTCCCAACACCATAAGTATATATGGACAGAAGAAGAGGAGCCCCAGTTTTAGGAAGTTCCCGGTTGAGGAAGGCTATATGGCACCACAGGTTTTGAGAAGGGATTTCAGGAGCTTTATTTACTATGATGGATGATGTCAGGGCCCCACTCAGAGCCCGGAGTTTATCTCCCAGTCTCTGGCACCTGCATTCCTGGCCTGAGGGCTTTCTCTGGCCTGAAGCATCTTGCCTGCCTAGACAGCCGAAGTGCCTGGGAATCAAGGCCCCTCAGATGCAGCCCTTCACCAATGACTGATAATGGTCGATGGATAAATACCCCAACTCCCTCCCTCCTTGGGTGGGATGGAGTTCAGGATTGTCAGCTCTTCTGCCACCCAGAGGGCACCGGTGGGACTAAGCCTTGGTTGGTCATATTGGGAACTTGTTCTCTAATGCACAGTTGCCTGGGTTTCTTTCCTTCCCCGCTTCATTTCCCCACTGCCCTGTTGGTGTTTTCTATGGTTACCTCCCAGATAAATTACTTTCCCTCAAAACCCTTGTAGCAGAGTGTCCCTCTGGAGACACAAATGAAGATTCCTTACAAAATAAGAAACGCGTTGGGGAGGGGAGCCAGCTCTAACTGGTCTTTGTTCCTGCCCTACTCAGTGGATTTCAAGGAAGGGGTCCCCTACCGAATCACGGTGACCGCGATCTCTCCGTGGGGCTTGGCCCCGGCCCCCTCCGTCTGGAAGTTCAGAGAGGAGCTAGGTAAGTGGTGGGCTTGGAGGATGGAGGGTTCTGAAACCGTGGCAGAACTTGACCCGCTGACTTTCTCTTGCCAGTACCGTTATCGGGGCCAGTGGTTTGGCGAATCCAGGATGCCCCCTCAGGGACCCCTGCTGTAGCATGGGGAGAGGTCCCAAGGCAGCAACTCCGGGGCCATCTCACCCACTACACCCTGTGTACACAGAGTGGAACCAGGCCTTCTGTCTGCAAGAACGGTGAGCTCCACTGCCTCTGCCCCAGCCCCTATCAGTCCACCCCTCCTCTTGCCCCCAAGGAACCTTTTGGCTCCCTCTCAGCCCCTACGAGAAAACCTGATATCCTGGGTTCCCTAGTGGGTAATAACCCTGGTGGCTATCAGTGTAATAGACTGTCATGTGGCCATTTAAAATGAAGAGTCCGATCTATATTTATTGACATTGAAAGATGCCTGTCATATTTTATTAAGTGAAAAAAGATAAAAGGATTATAAAACTTTGCGGGATGGTTCCACTTTTATACAATAAACCCAGCACTGAGCAAAGCAGAGACACAACTATGAAAAGAAATTCCTCCACAGCATCAATAGGGATTTTAGAATTACATATGATTTTTATTTCTTTTTTTATACCTTTGGATATAGACTAAATTTTTACTCTGAGCACAAATTCCTTTTAAAAGTACCTTTCTTATTTTTGGCTACGCTGGGTCTCCGTCGCTGCTTGCTAGCTTTCTCTAGTTGCGGCAGTTCACGGGCTTCTCATCACAGTGGCTCCTTTTGTTGTGAAGCACGGGCTGTAAGGTGCTCAGGCTTCAGTTGTTATGGTGCATGGACTTAGTCGCTCTGCAGCATGTGGCATCTTCCTGGACCAGGGATCAAACCTGTGTCCCCTGCTTTGGCAGACAGATTCTTAACCACTGGACCACCAGGGAAGTCCCTAAATTGTCTTTATTACCCTTTCCCCCACAGTCATGTTAAGATATAATTGACAAGCACACTGTGTATGTTTAAGGTGTACATTGTAATGGTTTGACTTACAAATATTGTGAAATAATTCCCCATATAAATTTCGTTAACATCCATCATCTCACATACATACCACGCTGCTGCTGCTAAGTCACTTCAGTCGTGTCTGACTCTGTGTGACCCCATAGAGGGCAGCCCACCAGGCTCCCCCTCCCTGGGATTCTCCAGGCAAGAACACTGGAGTGGCTTGCCATTTCCTTCTCCAGTGCATGAAAGTGAAAAGTGAAAGTGAAGTCGCTCAGTCGTGTCCGACTCTTTGCAACCCCATGGACTGCAGCCTACCAGGCTCCTCCGTCCATGGGATTTTCCAGACAAGAGTACTGGAGTGGGGTGCCATTGCCTTCTCCAATACATACCATAAAAAGTTTAAAAAGTAATAAAAATTCAAAATATTCTTTTCTTCTGATTACAAAAGTTATCTGTTCTTGTTTTAAAAACTGACACACTGGGGCTTCCCTAGTGGCTCAGTGGTGAAGAATCCACCTGCCAGTGCAGGAGGCAAGGGTTTGGTCCCTGATCCGGGAAGATCCCACATGCCTCGGGGCATCGCAGTCTGCGTGCCACAACTATGAGCCTGTCCTCTAAAACCAGAGAACCTCAGCTACTGAGCCCACGTACTGCAACTACTGAAGCCCAATTACCTCCGCAACAAGAGAAGCCACCACAATGAGAAGTCTGTGCCCCATAACTAGAGAGTAGCCCCTGCTCGCCACAACTAGAGAAAACCCGCTCAGCAACAAAGACTCAGCACAGCCAAAAATAAAAAAATGAAAGTATTTTAAAAACCGACACATTAAAGTTCAGTTCAGTTCAGTTGCTCAGTCGCGTCCGACTCTTTGCGACCCCGTGAACCGCAGCACACCAGGCCTCCCTGTCCATCACCAACTCCCAGAGTTCACTCAGACTCACGTCCATTGAGTCAGTGATGCCATCCAGCCATCTCATCCTCTGTCGTCCCCTTCTCCTCCTGCCCCCAATCCCTCCCAGCATCAGACTCTTTTCCAATGAGTCAACTCTTTGCATGAGGTGGCCAAAGTACTGGAGTTTCAGCTTTAGCATCATTCCTTCCAAAGAAATCCCAGGGCTGGTCTCCTTCAGAATGGACTGGTAATATATCAGCGTTCTCATCACTTCAGTGATACTGATCATGCAGCTTCCATATTTTGCCCTGTGTACATTAACACAAAGATGGGAGTTGTGTTTTTTTGTGTTGTTTTTGAGTTGTGGTGTTTGAAAATTTTAAACATTTTTACTATAGACAATTTCAAGTGAAAGTAGGAAAAACTGTAGCAAACCCTTGTGTATCCACCATCCGGTTTCAATAGTTAACTGCATTTAATCATTCTTGTTCAGTGTATCCCCCATGCTTTTTACCTAGTGTGTCTTTGGTGTCATTTCACCCTTAAATAATTTGGTATTTCTGCCTTTGTCTCTAACTGATAAAGCCTATTTTTTTTTAAACATAGTTACTTTGCCATAACTGCACTTTGCATGAGTACATAGATATCACTGGGTTAAAAATCATATATATTTATGTGTTGTTCAGTTACTAAATGGAGAAGGCAATGGCACCCCACTCCAGTACTCTTGCCTGGAAAATCCCATGGACGGAGGAGCCTGGTGGGCTGCAGTCCATGGAGTCTCTGGGAGTCGGACACGACTGAGCAACTTCCCTTTCACTTTTCACTTTCATGCATTGGAGAAGAAAATGGCAACCCACTCCAGTGTTCTTGCCTGGAGAATCCCAGGGACGGGGAAGCCTGGTGGGCTGCCGTCTATGGGGTCGCTCAGAGTCGGACACGACTGAAGCAACTTAGCAGCAGCAGCAGTTGCTAAATTATGTCTGATTCTTTGCGACCCCATGGACTGCAGCATGCCAGGCTCCCCTGTCCTTCACATTTCCCGGAGTTTGTGCAGATTCATGTCTGTTGAGTGGGTGATGCCATCTAACCGTCTCATCCTCTGCTCCCCTTTCTCCTTTTATGAGTACATGTACCTATTATTATTATTAAAAGAGAACCATGTTATAGGCCCCTAAAGCTTATGACTGATGTTTTGCAGCTCTCTTTTCTACTCGATGTTTTAGCTTAGATAGCTTTATGTGGCATATTCAGTTAAAAACACACACCACGAGGGAATTCCCTGGCGGTCCAGTGGAAGGGACTTTAGAGAAGAATTTGGGGGACCCATTTGGATTTGTTGCATGTGACATGGTCAGGTACTCAAGTTTCAGATCTAGCAATAAATTCCAGGGTGAGATTTAACACTGCAGTCTGTCTTGGTGTAAAGAGCTTGAGACAGCCTGAGAAGGGCATCGAGTGAGAGATTAAGGATGGAGTCCCAAGACCATAAGTACATATAGACAAAAGGAGAGGAGCCCCAATTCTGGAAAATTCACAGTTGGGGAAGGCTATATGGCACCACAGATTTTGAGAAAGGATTTCAGGAGCCTTATTTTCTGTGATGGGTGGCATCAGGGCCCCACTCAGAGCCCAGAATTTATTTCCCAGTCTCTGGCACCTGCATTCCTGGCCTGAGGGCTTTTTCTGGTCTGAAACATTTTGCCTGCCTCAACAGCTAGAAGTGCTGGGGAATCAAGGCCCTTCAGTTGCAGCCCTTTATCAATAACTGATAATAGTTGATGGACAGGTGGTTAGGACTCTTACAGCTGAAGGTCTGGGTTCAATCCCTGGTAGGGGAACGAAAATCCCACAACTGTAAGGCACGGTCAAAGAAGTAAACAAAAACAGTTCTGGGAGGTGCAGATGTCTTCCCCTGGTCTGAAGCAAATTTCCCTTCACTGGATCCTGTGCATCCTGAGGGATATGATATTCATGCATTCTTTTATTTGTTCCAATACACACTTGACCCTTGAACAACATAGTTTTGAACTGTGCAGGTCTAGTTATACATGACTTTTTTCCATAGTAAATTTTAACAGTACTATCTATGGTTGGTTGAATCTGCTGATGTGGAACTAGGAATTACAGTGTGTGTGTTAGTTGCTCAGTTGCGTCTGACTCTTTGCGACCCTGGACTGTAGCCCACCAGGCTTCTCTGTCCATGGAATTCTCCAGGGAAGAATACTGGAGTGGGTAGCTATTCCCTTCTCTAGGGGATCTTCCCCACCCAGAGACCAAATCCAGGTCTCCTGCATTGCAAGCAGATTCTTTACCATCTGAGCCACCAGGGAAGCCCCTATTGAGCAACCACAGATAAGGAGGGCATCCCTGGTGACTCAGTGGTAAAGAACCTGCCTGTCAGTGCAAGGGATGCAGGAGGTTCAAGTTCAATCTGTGGGTCGGGAAGATCCCCTGGAGGAGGAAATGGCTACCCACTCCAGTATTCTTGCCTGGAGAATTCCATGGACAGAGGAACCAGGTGGACTACAGTCCATGGGGTCGCAAAGATTCAGACTTGACTCAGCAGCAGCAGTAGCACAGATAAGGAGGGCAGACTATAAATTATACTGTACTTGGATTTTTAACAGAGTTAAGAGTCAACACCCCTAACCCCTGCCTTGTTCAAAGGTCAACTGTATATCATTTTTTAGTGCTTTCTATGTGCCAGGCACTGACTAAAGTTGGACACGACTCTAGGAATATGGCCCTCGTGGCCCTAACTTCTCATGGGGGACATGCAGGCATAGGTAAAGTAAATACTATCTATGCAGTGTGTCAGATGATGGTAAGTGCTGGGTAGAGGAATAAAGCAAGGAAGATGAATGGAGAAGCCAGTGCTGTTTTAATTGGTTGGGGTTGGGGGGGCAGTCAGGACAGTTCTCACTGAATAGGTGACCTGTGAGCAAAGAGCTGAAGGAGGGGAGGAGGGAACCATGGGGATATCTGGGAGAGAGTGTTGCAGACAGCATGGCATGTGCAAAGGTCCTGAGGCAGGACTTGACTGCCTCCCTCACCTCTCTGGGTATGTCCTTCAGTGACTGGCAGCACCCGAACCATCACCCTGCCTGACCTTCACTGGGGTCCCTGCAAGCTGTGGATGACTGCCTCCACCATCGCAGGACAGGGCCCACCTGGTCCAAGCCTCCAGTTTCACCTACCAGGTAGAGGTCTGGGGTGGGACTGCTATGTGAAGGGGCCCTGTTCCACTGGAAGGGGTTACATAATCCTTACTGAACTTCATTGGGTAGACAACCTTTTGACTTGGGGATGTCGATGATGAACTTCATTGGGTAGACAACCTTTTGACTTGGGGATGTCGATGATGCATTTTGATGCTGCTAAATACTGCTGTGGATTAACAGGCAATGCGTGTCTTTGACCCTTTCACCCATCCCTGACCTTGACCTTCTCACAAGTCCCACTCCCACTCTGAGACTCCCCCTACCGATTCATGTGTGCATGCTCAGTCGCTGAGTCATGTCTGACTCTTCGTGACCCCATGGACTGTAGCCCACCAGGCTCCTCTGTCCGTGGGATTCTCCAACAAGAATACTGGAGTGGGTTGTCATTTCCTTCTCCAGGGGATCTTCTCAATCCAGGGATTGAAACCGAGTCTTCTGCATCTCCTGCATTGGCAGGCAGATTCTTTACTACTGGGCCACTTGAGAAGCCCTCACCCATTCATGAGCCCTGCCCATTTATCCGCTTCCTTACCTGTGCCCTGCCCCACCCATGAGCCTTCCCTGAGCCCTCCCGGCCTTCTTGGTGTCCAAATGCTCTTCTGCCCCTCCCCCTTGCCCTCCAGATAACACCCTGAATTGGAAAGTTCTGTCAGTTGTCTTTCTGCTGTGGGGTTTGCTCCTGACCGGCTGTGGTGTGAGCCTGGCCACCTGCGGAAGGTGAGGCTGTCAGACACACAGGTCTCTGCCCAGGTGGGGAGGGCAGCTGGGCATCGCTGAGCTTGGCTTGGCAGGGGGGCAGGGGCTTTGGGGATAAGGGGATGATGCTTCAGAGCTCTGTGACATCCTGGACCTTGCCATCTGGGCATGGGTATCTCGCCACCTGGCTTCCCTGCCCTGACTCTTAACCTGCTTGCCAGGTGTGTCCACCTGCAGCACAAGGTACTGCCCCACTGGGTCTGGGAGAAGATTCCTGACCCTGCCAATAGCAACTTCAGCCTGCCACACATGAAGGTGAGTGAAAAGCCTGGCTTCTTGGGGCCCTCTAGGGGGTTGGGGAAAGCTGGACAGTGGGGGATAGTTGAGAATTAGGGTGGGGGTATGAGGGGAAGGGGCTTCCCAGGATTTAGTGGTAAAGAATCCATCTGCCAATGCAGGAGACGTGGGTTTGATCCCTGGGTTGGGAAGATCCCTGGAGGAGGGCATGGCAACCCACTCCAGTATTCTTGCCTGGAGAATCCCATGGACAGAGGAGCCTGGCGGTCCATAGGGTTGCAGAGTTGGACACGACTGAAGCAACTTAGCACGCACACTCACAGGTACAAGGGGAACAATCTCGGTCTCTTCTCTCCCCAGGAGGTGCCCCAGGCCCAGCCCCCTGGTGACTCACCCATCCTGGAAGTGGAGGAAATAGAGCAGGTTCCAGTTAAGGAGCCCCCCCAGCCCTTGGCACCACTGGACTCTGGGTATGAGAAACACTTCCTGCCCACGCCTGAGGAGCTGGGCCTTCTGAGCCCCACTGCAGGCTCCAGGCTACGGCCTGAACTGACCTCAGGAGGGGAGAGGGGAGCTCCTTTGACAGATGAAGACATAGAGGCTCAGAGCTGAGTCACTTGCCTGAGGACACCCAGCCAAGGAAGAGCTGAGACTAAAGGACCCCTACAGAGAAGGGCCTGGCCCTGCAGGGAAAATGTGGATGGATGAGGGAGCAAAGAAAAAATACGTGATATCCAGAGTGGCAGCTACTCCCCATATCTGTCCTGCTGCTATAATAGAACTGTAGTCGGATGCACTCCCAGCCTCCCTTGCAGCTAGGTGTAACCATGGACTGAGTTCTCACTGGTGAAACATAAGCAGAGGTGACATGTGCCAACGCTGGGCCTGGGTGGGGGCTCTTCCACATTCCCTTCCCTTTCCCATGAGCTGGAGCATTGGTATGCCCTGTGATGCAGCTTTGACCACACCCAAGGTGAAGGCAGCGCAAGAAACAGAAAGAAAACAAGAGTTTCCAAGTGATCCCATAGAAGTGTCCAAAGAAATAAAATTTTTTCTTTTGATAGCTACTCTAGCTTGAGATCTTTTTGTTACAGCAGCCACATCTATTTAACTCTCACTGACTCAATCTGCTTCTAGCAGAGTCAAGCCCTCCACTTCCCACCAGCAGACAGTGAGGTGGTTGTGGGCCGGCAACACACACATTCACACTGTCCGAATGCTTAACTTTTATTTTCAAGTATAAAAGGCTTTGTCACAGAAGAGGGCCAGGGTCACAGGCAGCGGGTGAGGGGTCCAGAAGCCCAGGTGGAGGTGGACGTGTAGACCAACTGGCTCCCAGGTGCCATGGTCAGTCCCTTGGTGCCCCGTCTGCGCCTGGGACTGCCTGCTGGATGCCAAGAGGCCGAGGTAGCTGTGAGAGGAGCTGGGAGTTGGGTGGAGGGCACGGGCTCACATAACCGCACAACACTGGCACGTCTTCTGCTTAGGGCCGCTTGCCTCTTCACCTTCTGGAGGGGCAGATGGCTCCGGCTGCCGGGCAGGCGCATAGGTGGGCATGGGGCGGGCACTGGGGTTGGCCCTGGGCCCCTCCATCTGCAGCAGTGGCTGGCACTCAGCGGGCTGATCCTGAGCTGACATCTCTGCCAGGAGTGGGGTGGCATCTCCAGTGGGGTCCTGGCCCTCAGCAGGAGTTTGGGGCTTCACTGCTTCTGCTTCTGGGGAGCCTTCCTGCTTCTCCTGGGGCTGCTGTCCTTCATCTTCTGGCCTTGGCGCCTCCTTGGCTTCTGGGGGAGCCCCTGCCTCACTCACGTCCTCTGCCTGACATTCCTTTTCTTCTTCTGACTCTCTCTGCTCTTCCTCGACCCTGCGAGTCTTCTCTGTCTGCAATGGCTCTTCACCTCCCATTCTCTCTACCTTCAGTGAGTCCTCGTCTTCATTTTTCTCTACCTCTGATGGCTCCTCACCTCCGGTTCTCTCTACCTTCTGTGGTTTCTCATCTCTTGTCTTCTCTGCCTCCAGTAGCTCTTCACCTCCTGTTCCCTCTACCTTCTGTGGTTTCTCGTCTCCTGTTTTCTCTGCCTCCAAGGGCTCCTCATCTCCCATTCTCTCTACCCTCTGTGATTTATCATCTCCTTTTTCCTTTTCCTCCAATGGCTTCTCACTTCCTATTCTCTCTGCCGCCAGTGACTCCTCCCCTTCTTCTCTCTCTGCTGCCAATGGTTCTTGGATTGCTTCTAGCTTTTCCTCACCTCCTTTCTGCTCTACTCCCAATGGCTTTTCATCTCTTCCCCTCTCTGCCCCTAGAGGTCCCTCAACTTCTTTTCTTTCGGCTGACAACGGTTCGTTACCTCCTGCCATCTCTGTTTCCACGCGTTCCTCACCTCTTCTCTCTGGCTCCATGGAGTCTGGGCTTCCTTTCTTCTCAAGCGCCAGTGATGTCTCTGCTCCTTCTGGCTCCGTGCCTGCCTTCCCCTCACTGCCTCTCTTCTCTGCACCTTCAGGTCCCTCCACCCGCCTCCTCTCCGCCTCCCACGTTTCCTCCTCGCCTCTGCCCTCCGCCCCCAATGGACTCTCATCCTCTTCCTCCCTTCCCAGTGCCTTTGGCCCTTCCAACCCCTCCACCTCCAGCTCCTCCCATTCCTCACTGAGGGTCACTCTTTCCACCCAGATGAAGGACCCCTCCTCTCCAAAGACCCCCTGCCCATCACCATCAGGGCTGCTCCTGGGGGCACCTTGTCCAGGAGCTGTTCCCCCTGATCCCTCCCGGAGCCCCAGGGAGCTGGTCTGCACGGCCTCTGGGCCCCTGCCTGCCTCCGCCATGGCCTCCAAGTCACTGCCCTCTGTGCCCCCCATCCCCTCCCAGACCACCTCCGTGATGGCCCTGTCCTCCTTGACCCATGAGGGGAGCTCTGGACGGCTGGCTTCCTGTCTGTCCCCGATGGCCTCCAGCACCATCTCCTCCACCTTAGCCTCCAGCTCCAGGCCTGTGGCCCCGATGGCACAGTCCTCTGTGGGCCTCAGCCCCTCCCACACCACCTTCACCATGCCTCCTCCTTTGGCCTCATTCACTGCCCCCTCAGGTGTTAGCACCCCCTGACTCGGCTTCTGCTCCAGAGGGGGGCTGGATCCAGGGCAGGGGCCATTGGCTTCTGAGGAGGTCCCTGCTGCCCCAGGGACCCGCCTCGGGGCTGCTGGAACCCCGGCAGCCTCAGTTCTGGGCTCGGAGGGGGACTCCGGGTATGCGCCCACCGGTCCGGCTGGTAAGGAGGCTCTCTTGTTTAGATCGGTCTGGCCTGGGGGAGTCAGGGAAGAGGAGAGATGGGGCAACAGAGTAAGATTCAGGCCCTTCCTCTTGCAATCCCCAGACCTCAAAACACCCACCTGCAGGACCTGACTCCACGTTGGGCTGGGAGAGAGGACGGTGACCCTGCAGGGATGGCAGAAACAAGGTCAGGGCAGCCCACATCTCACTTCCAGCCTCCAGCATGCCAGCACCCCTACTCTGCTCAAACTCCCCTGATGGCTCCCCATTACTTCCGGACCAAACCATCAGTCTTCCTCACCTGTCTTATCTCCCTCTGCTGCACTGCCTTGCACATCGTATGTACCCAGTCAATCCTGTGTCCATGCAGCCACTCCCTCTATTGGGGATCTACTCTGCTAGCTACTGAGGTTACTTAAGGGACATGCATGCGTGCTCAGTCATGTCTGACTCTTTGTGACCCCGTGAACTGCAGCCTGCCAGGCTCCTCTGCCCGTGGAATTTTCGAGGCAAGAATATGAGATCGGGTTGCCATTTCCTACTCCAGGGGATCTTCCCAACCCAGGGATCAAACACATCTCCTGCACCAGCAGGTGGATTCTTTACAACTGGGTCACCTAGGAAATCCCACTTAAGGGATACTTAAGACTTTTGCTATTAGAACTTAAATTCCAGTGGAAGGAAGCAGGTAATAAACATAAAATACAAATCTGTAATTCAGGAAGTGAGAAGGGCTGTAATAGCAGGGGGAAAAGGCTAAGAAATGCCTGGGAGGTGATGGGGTGCCTCCTGTAGGTATAAAATGCAGGAGGGGGACTTCCCTGGTGGTCCAGTGGCTAAGACTCCATGCTCCCAACGCAGGGGCACCGGTTCGACCCCTGGTCAGGGAACTAGATCCCACATGCTGCAACTAAGATCTGATGCAGCCAAATAAGTATTAAAAAAAAAAAAAAATTGATGCAGGAGGGCCTCTTGGAGGTGGTGACACTGAACCCAAAAGGCCTGAAAGGTGAGAAGAGCCAGCCTTGAGTCAAGAGGTGGGAAAGGGCATTCCAGGAAGAGGGGAAAGGCGAGTGCAAAGCCCTGAGGCTATAATGAATTAGGCAAGTTCAAGGGATACAAAAGGGTCAAGGGTGGCTGGAGTGGAGTGAGGAAGGGATGGAGGGAAAGATGAGCTCAGGGAGGGGAGCTGGGGACCTGGCCATGCAACCACCTTAACCAAACCCCACAGATCTCCTCATAGGTCTCAATCCTACCCTCCTCTGTCCAAAGGTCTCCTCTCCCCTTCTGTCCTGAGACAGGCACCTGGGAGCCAAAGTAAGGCATCAAGGAGAGATGGGGGCTGTGGAAAACCCACAGCTTACTGTGGCCAGGTGCATCAGTTACTGGATCTATGGATACTGGATAATGTTCCTGGATCTATGGTATGGACTTCAAGGACAACCCAGAGAGCCAGATTTTAAGTAAAGTCATCTTAGTTTTCAAAGACCCATATGTTGTACAGCATGTGGATTATATCTTAATAGAGGCATTACCAAAACAAAATCCCAAACCCCTCAAATCATGGAGATGCCTCAAATTATTAGACCATCTCATGGGGATCCTTTTCCCATTTTTGGGGCTGAATTCTGAGAACACATCCCCACATTTTCTTATCTTTTTTTATTTTTGGCCAAACTGTGCGGCTTGTGGGATCATTTTAGTAATCCCAACCAGGGATTGAACCCAGACCACTATAGTGAAAGCACCAAGTCCTAACCGCCAGGGAACTCCCAGCCCCCCAGCCCCAACCCTGCCCCACAACATTTTCTGACTACTTTCCTCATTTAGGTCATATTGGCAATCAAATATCAAAATAGGGCTTCCCTAGTGCTCAGATGATAAAAAATCTGCCTGCAATGCAGGAGACCCCAGTTCAATCCCTGGATCAGGAAGATCCCCTGGAGAAGGAAATAGCAACTCTAGTATTCTTGCCTGGAGAATTCCATGAACAGAGGAGCTTGGCAGGCTACAGTCCATGGGGTCGAAAAGAGTTGAACACGACTGATCGATTAACACAACACGACAACATATCAAAACATTCCATTGTGCCTGCTTCCGGTACCAAGCTATGATCTCATTGACCTTCTCTCACGCCTCTTCTAGCGGTGTGCTATTGTTATATATCCCCATTTTAGAGATGGGGAAACTGAGGCTTAGGCATGGAAAGCAATTTGCCCAAGACCACAAGAGGACCCAGGATCTAAACTGTGCTTGGGTACTTCTCTGGTGGTCCAGTGGTTAAGTACCCGCATTTCCACTGCAGGAAGCACAGGTTTGATCCCTGGTCAGGGAATTAAGACAGTCACATGGCAGGGTCACAAAAAAACACAACAACTGTGCTTGGAGAGGTACTGCTTTGAGCTCTGCTGGTCACATCCCCTAGTTCCTCACCTGTCGTCGCCAGGTGGGCCTGCCTGAGGGCTTGTGCTGGGCACCTGTGGACGCACTCTGCAGCAGCTGCAGCTGGGATTGGAGTCTGGGGAAGAGAAGGGGCTGCTGGGAGCCTGGACCCCAGGCTCAATGGGCTACCCCCAACCGGAAGTCTCAGCGAAGTAGGCAGAGGAGACTGGCCTAGTCAGAGAGGCAAAGCCACCAGGCAGGGGGCCCTACTCACGTGAACAAGCTGTCTTCCAGGTTCCGGATGCGGGCCTGAGCTTGGTCTTCAGGCGACTGGGGGTCCTGTGAGGTGGGATCCTGGGGCCGCTCTGGCTCCTCAGCTGCCCCGTCCATTAGCCAGCGTTCCCGGAGAGACTTCCTCTGGCCATGAGAAGGGGCATGTGGATGGACAGACATTACTGCCTCAGGCCGGGATACGTGCCCTAATAATGCCAGGTGGGAAGCCACCCCGTTCCCAGCCGACAGCTTTCCCACGCTGGAAGAAACACCCATCAATCTCCCCAACTTTTCCAGAATGGGACAGACACCCCCAAAGGGGAAATAAACGTCCCTCTTAGCCCCTCTCTACCCCAAAGCGGAACAAACACGTTCCCAAGATCTTCCCAAAGGTGGAACAAACGTCCCCCATCACCACCAACCACTCTTTCCAAGCTGGGGAAGACGCCCATCCCCGAAGCTGGAACCAACTCCCCCAACCCCATGTCTAAAGAGAGGCTCCTTTGGTTCCCAGAACTGACTCTCATAGACACCCCCACTTCATTGCCCGGGCTAAGCAGGCGCCCCCGCCCGCCCCCAACCTTGAGCCGCTCCACGCGGAGTTTCTCTTCCTCCAGCTCGCGGCGCGCCGCGCGTATCTCCTCTTGTAGCCGCCGCTTCTCCTGCGCACAGAGGACCCTGAGCTGCCCGCTGGCCGGGTGGGGCCGGGCGGGGCCGCCGCCTCCCTTTCCACCCTCCCTCCTCCGCCGGGTTAGCCGGGGCTCCCGGGGGCTCCCGGGACTCCCAGGGCTGCAAGTCGCACCGTGTAGCGGAACACACGTCGGGGCCCCAGGCGGGAAAAAGGTTGGGGGGCGGAGGCGCTGAGTCAGCAGCGGGTAGGGGCGGGGCCGGCCGCGCCCCAGATGCTGCGGAGGTCTCGCCCCGGCGGAAGGGGGGCGGGGTCTGTGGATGGGGAGGGCCCCGGGAATGGGAATCCAGAGGGGGAGGGGTCTGAGATAAGTGATTAAGAGGGATGCGATTCAGAGAGATGGGGGTCCAGATATGAGGATCCAATGGAGGGGGCTAGTGAGGTGGGGAGTCGGAAATGGAGGTGCAGTCGTGAGGATCCAGCGAGACTAGGATGTAGAGATGGTCCAGAGAGATGAAGATTAGTGAGATGGGGATTCAGAGATGGAGGTTCAGAGAGATGAGGTCCAGATATGGGGGTCTGAGAGAGGGGGCTTCAGACATGGTGTGTTTGGGAGACAGGGTTCAAGAATGGAACAGATGCTGCCGATTTGAGAGTGCGGAGTCCGCAGAGCTCCATTCTGGGGATGTTGATGATCATACAGAAGAACTGAGGAGCAGAGGGGCCTGAGGATTTTGGTGGGGCGCTCCAGGCACGGCTGGAGCTGAGGGTGCTCCCCCCACGTTCAGAGCGCTAGGCCTGCTCCCTGTGATAGGAAAGAGGTGAGGAAGAGGCCTGGTTATGGCGAGGGGTGCCCAGGGCTCAGGGCGCAGCGCACTGGTAGGGCGTCACTTACCGCGATGACCTCTAGTCGCTGCCGATAGAGGGAGCTCTCCGCCATGGGCCTGCAGGAAGACGGCGGGGGTTGAGGCGGAGCGGGGTTGAGGGGCGGCCGGCTTGGGCTGCGAAAGGAGCCTCCCGGGGGCCCAACCCTCAGCAGACCCATCTCTTGAACACCCATCTTTGAGCCAAGATCCCTGAACTGCTTGGAAATCAACCAAACCCAGTACTTTCCTCTATTTCTCCTTTGCACCTGGGAGGAGTCGGGGCAGAGGACAGGGGTCCTGTGAGGGGGAGAGAGCCCAGGCTGTGACAGGCTGAGCTAAATCCCTTCTGAGGCTTGACATCACCCCTCTGAGCCTCAGTTTCCCCATCTGTAAAATGGACCAGAATAGCTTGACCCTTCCTCACCTTGCAGAGAGAGATTCCCTTGCAGGGAAATATCTATCCATGCAGGAAAAACCTTAGGACATCGTGCCCCCAAAACAGTAGCATGGTTTATATTAATAATAATTTTAGGGAATTCCCTGATGGTCCAGTGGTTAGGACTGGGCTCTTACTGCTGAGGGCAGAGACTCAATCCCTGATCGGGAAACTAAGATCTCACAAGTCAAAAAGAAAAATAATGATAATTTAAATAATTCCCATGACTAATAATGTTTTAAATTAATTATAATAACCATTCCCAGAAGCTCAGATCCCACCAGGCCAGAACATGCTCTGTATTTTTTCCCAAACCCACACCCTCTCTGGACCTTGGCTGTTACCCAGCATCCCTTATGTACGGGTTGAGAGAGGGGGTGAGAGTCTGGGAGAGAAGTGTCCATCTCGCTGTGGACACATGCCATTGCCATGGTAACTCCAGAGCTGCCTATTCCACTTGCAAACCACCCTCCCAGGGGGCAAGGATCACCAGGTCACACTGCCTAGTGCTGGACTCCGAAATGGGGGGAGGGGGACTTGCCGTTTAAGGTTTAACCTGCAATTCTCCCAACGTTGTCCTCCTCAAAGCACCCTAGGATCCCCAATTCTCAGCCTCCGGGGCACCCCTAGTCCATTTGGGCTGTCCCTGGAAGCTGGAGACTGGTTGGTACTGCAGTGCACGTCGGGGACAGTCATCGTCACAACAACTTACCATCACAGAGATGCACTGAGTGCCAGCTACATGGAGGTGCTTCCAATATCTAAAAGGATATATCTATCTGCCTGTTGGCCCTGATACGTAGCCCAGGGTGGGCACAGAGCAAGCCCTCAAACATTTATTAATTTGAGCACTATCCTATCAGATGAGCTTAAACCTCATTGCCCAGACTCTGGTGGGGCCTCTCGGATCTTCTCTGGCTTCACCATGAAGGCATAATAGTGAGCTCGCATTTAGCACTTACTATATATAGCTCTCTAAGTGCTCTTCGGGGCTTCCGCTAGGCTCGCGCAGCCATCTCTGCCTCCTCCTCCCTGCCCTAATCTTGAGACACTGTAGTCAACTTTTTGCTGAGTTGACATTCCAACTGAGAAGAAAATCAGCCAACCATTAGCCAGTGCACACCATGTGCTGGGCACTGTTAAATGCTTTACTCCTAGTAACTCATTTGGGGCTTCCCTGATGGCTCAGATGGTAAAGAATCCACCTGCAGCGCGGGAGATCTGGGTTCGATACCTGGGTTGGGAAGATCCGCTGGAGAAGACAACAGTTACCCACTCCAGGATTCTTGCCTGGAAAATTCCATGGAGAGAGGAGCCTGGCAGGCTATATAGTCCATAGGGTCGCAAAGAGTCAGACATGACTGAGCACCTTTCACTTTCAAAAAACTTTAGTAACATTTAACCCTCTCGACCATCCTAAAAGGTAAGTAGTACTACTGTCCCCATTTTACAGAAAAAGAAACTGAGGCTCTGAGAAGTGGCAGAAGACTTGTCTAAGGTGATTGAGTCAGGATTGGAACTCAAGGCTCTTAGAGCCCAAATACTGGGAACACTGTGGAGAAATGGAAGTTCAGGCATCTTCATCTTGTCAGCCAGGGGACCAGAGATCAGCCTGGGGAGGTGGGTCTTAGTTCCAATTAGGGCAGGATGCTGAAGTTCATGCTTTACAGGGTGTCCCAAAGGAAGCTCAGACCCCCTGCTAATAGGTTTGCCCTGGGGGAGGCTAAAGTACCCCCTCAGTTCTCCCAGGCCCAAGATGTAATCACCCTGCCTCTTCCTTGCTGGGGGGGTGGGGGGAGATCAGATTCCCATTGCTAGGCAACCAGGTTTGTAGTTGGTGAATAATGCAACGGGGAACCCAAAAGAGTGAGGGACCCAACTGGGGTCCCTGGAGGGAGCCCCTTTTCCAGAAGTCTCTACAAACCTCTGGAACCCCCTCCATCCTCTGACTTTCAAAGGCCTTCACATCTCAAATATTAAACAATCTGCACACTTTGTTCAATGTTGCTTGTTTCTAAATCTTCAGCTTTTTGCCCTGCCAGGGACAGTTGGTGGTCATTTCATTAAGCAGGTAATCATTTCCCTGTTGAAATCCTCTTTTCCAGTTTGGGAACTGTTAACCTTTTTTCCTTTTGGATCTCAAGCATTTCTTCTCACCACAGACACCAAAGGATGAATTTAGAGGCAAAATATGAGATTGAGAGACCCTGACATTCCCCATCCCCCATTCAAGTCATAGCCCCACCCCGCCTCTGGCTGGACTTTGGGCTTGAAGCCTGCCAGTGGAAAATCCCAAAAAAACAAGGGGGTGAGAATTCACATCTCCCACCTGACTTTCTGGGGAGGGGGACGTTGAAGAGGCTGCAGGGTTGGCTGCCAGCCGCCCTTCACTCTTCCTGGCCCCCTTAGGAGAGGCTAGCTGGAGCTCTAACCAGCGACAACCCCCACCCCGCCGTCCCCCCATAGGAAGGCCAGCGTCTTCCATGAGCCCCTCCCAGGCCCTGCCCACTGGCCCCCCTGACCCCCGACACTTACATGGGTGTGGCCAGAGACCACACATGGCTCTGCAGGGCCATCTTTGCCCAGAAGCCCACGTTCTGATTTCCAAATTCCAGACCTGCCACCCCGGGTGCTTGCCGAAAGGTGCCCCGGAGGCTGTGACTTGGCTGTCGGGAGTTGGGGGTGGGGGGCAGCAAGCGGGCACTGGGAGAGCTGGTCCAGCTGGTTTGGGCCAGGAGGCGGGAGACGCCTGGGCCGGGCTGAGGGGGGCTGGGGGCTGGCGGGCAGTTCTGGGGAGGTACTATCAGCTGTCCTGATCAATTATTTACCAGCCACTGGCCTCCTTGCTGCACTCGGCTGCCTCCCGGCAAACGCACTTTCACATGCCTGGTCAAGCCTGTGGACTAGGGCTGGGACTCCCTAACCCCCTCAGACAAGGGCACCTTTACTTGGCACCCTAGACATTTCAAGTCCGGCTGCCCACCAAGGGTAACCTGCCTTCGAATACTGCTGCTTTTACATACTACTGCCCTCCCTTCTTGGACCCTGATCTCTGGGGTGAGGAGGAAGGGCTGATTCCACCAGAAGATTCTGGAGACCAGAGCCAGTGCCTCATGAGAACCAGAAGGCTTGAGCTCTGGACAACTCAGGGCAACTTCCCTTTCTGGACCTCAGTTTCCCCTTTCGGAAAATGAGAGATTTCGATCAAATAGCCTCCAGGACACTGGACGCCCCTTAGATGTGATAATTATTGGGGGAGTGTGGTGATGAGAAATGTCTAGAGAACTTCTTACCCAAGTCTTGAAGGTCCCTATTCAATCCTCCCACCATCCCTTTCTTAAAGGAGCAGCGCCCTTTTTCTCAGCTGATCATGTGTTTTATCCAACCATCCTCGTGGGGAAATCATCTCCTACTCTCCAGGCTGGTCTGCTGCAGCCCCCAGCACTCTTGTGGTCAAGCTGTACAGCATGCAGGGTCTTAGTTCACCCCACCCGACCTGGGATCGCACCCATGGCCCCTGCAGCCTTAACCACTGGACCGCCAGGGAAGTCCCCTAGGCCCCTTCCTTGCTTCAGAGGGTCTGTTCCCCATGGAACAAAGGGAATGTGCCCAACTAAATCCTTCCTCCCTGCTCTAGATCCTACTCAGGATGGCCAAAAAGTGGCCGAGGAGCGAGGAAAGAGCTTGGGTACATGGGACAGGGTCCCTAGGTACATGTACAGGGCCCCTTGTTGTGTAGGACAGACTTGGGGTGGGAAACAAACGGGGCCAGACTGAGGCCTGGGGTTTTCCTATGCCAAGTACAAAGCTCCTAGGGATTCAAAATATTTTCAGTTGAACCTGGTCTTCTATTGGGCTGGTCAAAATGTTCCTTTGCGACTTTATTTTTTCATAACAACAACCAGAAGATGGTATGGCAAAACCCAAGTGAACTTTTTGGTGAACCCAATAGATCCTCCTAAAAGCATATCTGGGGGACTTCCATGGTGGTTCAGTGGTTAAGAACCCCCTGCATTGCCATGACGGGGACATGAGTTTGATTCCTGGCCTGGAAACTAAGATTTCACATGCTGTGGGGCAACTAAGCCCACACGCCACAACGAAAGATTCCACGTGAGGCACGAAGATCTCTTGTGCCACAACTAAGACCCAAGTCAGCCAAATTTTTTTTTTTTTAATAAAAGCTTATTTGCCATAATAGACATTAGAGAACACATTTTTAAAAATTAGCTTTTAGTTGTAGTAAAATACACAAAACAAAATTTACCATTGGTAGCATTTAGTACATTCACAATGTTGTACAACTGGCCACTGTCTAGGTCCAGAACCTTTTCATTACCCCAAGAGGAAATTCTATACCCATTAAACAGACACGCCTTCCCTAAGACCCTGGCAACCACTGATCTGCATCTGTCTCTATAGATTTACCTATTCTGGACATTTTTTTAAATCAGTGAAATAATACAATAAATAATACAATATGTGGCCTGTTCTGTCTGGCTTCTTTCACTGAGCATAATTTTTTCAAAAGAGAAAGTGTGAGTTGCTGAGTAGGGTCTGACTCTTCGTGACCCTATGTACTGTAGCCCACTAGGCTCCTCTGTACATGGGGTTTCCCAGGCAAGAATACTGGGTGGGTTTTCTTCTCCATAACGTTTTCAAGGTTCATCCATATGTTAGCCTGAATCAGTGCTTCATTCCTTTTTCATGGCTGAATAATATTCCATTGTATGAATGGATCACATTTTGCTTATCTATTCATTTGTTGATGGACATTTGGGTTGTTCCCAGAAGGAAATGGCAACCCACTCCACTATTCTTGCCTGGAGAATCCCAGGGACAGAGGAGCCTAGTGAGCTGCCGTCTATGGGGTCGCACAGAGTCGGACACGACTGAAGCGACTTAGCAGCAGCAGCACCTTTTGGAGGAGAGTTTGTATTTTACTTCATTGCTTGTAGCTTGATTTTATAACTGTTAGCTATTTACTACTACTACTACTAAGTCGCTTCAGTCGTGTCCGACTCTGTGCGACCCCATAGACAGGAGCCCACCAGGCTCCCCCGTCCCTGGGATTCTCCAGGTAAGAACACTGGAGTGGGTTGCCATTGCCTTCTCCAATGCATGAAAGTGAAAAGTGAAAGTGAAGTCGCTCAGTCGTGTCTGACCCTCAGTGACCCCATGGACTTCAGCCTACCAGGCTCCTCCGTCCATGGGATTTTCCAGGCAAGAGTACTGGAGTGGGGTGCCATTGCCTTCTCCGGTTAGCTATTTAGATCAACACTTATATAGGCTTCTCTTTATACTCTTGTCCTGGGTTCCACCTTGAGGCAAGATTGTTCTGTTTATAATTGTGTCTGTCTCCTAAACTCAATGGCAACTTCCAAGTCTATTTCTTTGTTCCCAATTTTGGGAACATTCTTTGGTAAGTGTTATGTGTTAGGCACTGTTCTAGGCGTGAGAGAGCTGGGTGAACACGACAGACAGAAAATGCTGTTAATACAACTCACTCTCCAGCTGAGGTCGGGGGCAGGCAGAGATAGATAATATACAAATAAAGAAACAAAGGTAATTGATGATAACTAGAGTATTGTGAAAGTGTTAGTCGCTCAGTCGTGTCCAACTCTTTGTGATCCCATGGACTGTAGCACACCAGGCCCCTTTGTCCATGGCATTCTCCAGGCAAGAATACTGGAGTAGGTAGCCATTCCCTTTTCCCGAGGATCTTCCCAACTCATGGATCAAACCTGGTTCTCCTGCATTGTAGGCAGATTCTCTACCATCTGAGCCACAAGGGAAGCCCAACTGTAGTACTGGGTGAATTACAAAAAATAAAAAAGGCAGGGATAGAGTTACAGAGAAGAGCTGTGTTTGAGGTAGGCTGGGTGATCAGAGACCACTTCTCTGAAGCAGTGACATCTGAATCAAGTGACATCTGAATAGCAGAACCCAGCCATATGCTGAGTCATTCCAAGCAGACAGAAAGGCCAGTACAAAGGCCCTGGGGTGGGAATGCAATCGCAGAGTTTGAGGAAAGCATAAAGGTTCAAATGGAGGAGGGATCAAGGGAGAGGGTGTCAGGAGATGAGATCTGAGAAGTGGGAAGGGGTTTTGAGCCAGGGTAGGAAATTTGGATTTTTCTCCTAAGTTTGGTGGAGAGATATCGGAGGGCAATGAATGGCTGGGAACAGGGTGGAGAGAAGTGGATGACTTCAGAATATGTGTTGGAGGCAGAGCAAACAGCAATCCAATATATGAATGAACTGGGGTTGGGTAGGGAAAAAAAAGAAATTGAGGCTGAGTTCTACATTTTGGGACATAAAAAACAGAATGTGTGAGTTGCTGTATGTAGTAAAGAGAAGTAGAGTTGGTGGGGAGACCAAGAATTCAGTTTTGAAAGTGTTCAGTTTGACCTATATATTAGACTGGGGACAGTTGGATATGAGTTAAAACTCAGAGGAGAAATTAGAGCTAGAGATATACATTTGGGAGACATCTGCATAGAGATGGTGTTTAAAGTGTGAAATTGGAGTTTGTCAAGGTCTGAGTGTTGGCAGGAAAGAGATTGTATACTTAAACTGAGTAATTGATCAGAACTCAATAGAAGGAAATAAACAAGGCATAGTGCACTTGCTTGGTTAGCATCAGCTGGGAGCTCTTACCACCCCATAGCCCTGGAGAGAGAGCTGTTTGGAGCTGCTGCCGGCAGTGGAGGGACACAGCCAACAAAGCTTGGAGGAAGAACATATGGGTTAAACATCCTGATCTCTCATTCTCCTCTCTCCCATCAGCCAAACCCAATGGAAGCCAGAGGGGAAAGAACCCCACTGATGCAGGTGAACCAGAAGTCTGAAAAGAGGCACCTGGGAGGTTAGAGGATAAACCATAAGTGGGTACCATTCTCCAAGACTAAGGAGCTAGTGGTAAGGAACTCAGGGAAAAGCCAGTGACCAGGTCTGGTAAATGGAGGTCAAGGAGGTCCTTGGACAGAGAAGGGTCAGTGGTGTGGTGGAACCAAGAGCACAGTATGCTTGGCTAGGAGAGAGATGCACATACTCATGTGAAGTCGTTTTTGACTCTGTGACTCTTTGGACGCTATCCCGCCAGGCTCCTCTGTCCATGGGTATTTTTCAGGCAAGAATACTGGAGTGGGTTGCTATTTGCTCCTCCAGGAGATCTTCCTGACCCAAGGGTTGAACCCGTGTCTCCTGCATTGCAGGCGGATTCTTTACCACTGAGCCATCAGGGAAGAAGAGGAACAGGAGGTGATGAGTGGAGAGTCCACTGTAGAGACAACTCATTCCAGAGGTAGAGTTTTCATCATCATCACCTCCCAAAGGGGTAAGTACTGCCATCCCCATTTTACAGATAAAGAAACTGAGTCTTGGAGAAGGCTGACACTTAGCTCAGGTTCTCAGTGGGATGGAACCCAGGTGGGCCCAATTCTAATTGGGCCAATAGAGTCAGAGGGAGGAGGGTAGCTGCTTGAGATTGGGATCCAGGAGAGAGTGGAGTGAGAGGGTGGATGGAAAAGGGAGTCACCAGAGTAGGCAGAGAGTTGGGGGATTATTGGCACTCCTGAGACTGTGTAGCCGCCCCCTCCTTTCTTCAGGTAACTATCTTTTTCACTGGTCATCCCAAAATGGAGGGGGAGGGGTGGAGGCAGGTTTTGGCGAAAGCCAGTGGAAGAGAGTGGAAAATGATGTCCCTGGGAGTAGGTCGCCTGTTCCTGGCATCAGTCCTGGCCAAGAACACCACAATCTGGCCCCAGCTGGAGGGAGCTACTTCCCCCACAAGCCTGGATACTTCTCTGGGTCTCCCAGTCGCCTGGTCCCAAGGTGACCGCCTTTCCAACCTCAGCCGCACTTCTGGGTCCTGGGCGCGCTGTGTGTGCCTGCCTGCCTCGTCCCTCGGTCTGGGAGTGCGCTTGGCAGCGGCCGGCTCGCGAACTTTTCCGGGTGGGGTGAGGGGAAGCGCCCTATGGGCCTGGCGCTCGGCTCGGAAGTGTGAGCCGAGGCATTGGGAGACAGACTGGGGCGGGCGGAGAGGCGGTTCCTGGCGCCCCCTCCAGCCCGAACTGTGCGCTGCAGGGGTGGAACTTCAAAGGACAGCCGGAGCCCTTTGGTGTGGCTGCCAGCCGGCTGACACAGGATTGGCGGGCCAGGCCAGGCCCCGGAAAGATGGTTTCGGAGGACACCCCACCAGAAGACAGTGGTTCAGAGGTTCAGCCAGGCGTGCAGCTGGGTGGGAACCAAGCCCCCTGGTAATGCCGGGGACGTGAGCCCGAAAAGGTGCCAAGGTGGCGCCCACTGAGTGAACACTGCATCTAGACTGGCGCCCCCAGGTAGCAGGCTAGGTCTAGGGAAGCTCTCTTCTAAAACATCCAATGCCCCGAGCTGACAGGCGCGTCAGTGGACCAAACCCAGTGCCCAGCTGAGGCGCCCCCCTCTCGGGGGCGGGGCTAGGGCGGGGCCCCGAGTCCGGCCGGCAGGTGCAGGGGGCGGGGCCCGGCCCTGCCCCCGAGGGCAGTTCTTGGAGGCCAGGGGCGGGTCAGAGAAGTGGCCCGTGCGGGCGACGCCTTGGAACCCGGGACGGCAATTGCAACCACAGGTGCTGCGCAGGGCAGGGTGTCCCAGCTCTGGGCATCAAAACTCCAGCGCTGGGAGCTAAGGCTCCCGAGCTGCTCCCAACCCTGGACACCTAGGCCCCTGGGCGGCAGAACGGAGCCCTGGGGTCGTCCGAAGCGCGTGGGCCTGAACCCCCCGGCTTAGATAGCGAAATTCCCAAGCCCGCCGCAGAGCTGAATACCGACGTCCCCGTGCCCTCCCCAGACCAGGGAGCGGAGACCCCCGAGCAAGAGAAGGAAGTCCTCGGACCATCAGCGAGGCAGGTTGCAGAACGTCCTGGGCCGGACCGTAGCTGGGGGCTTTGAGAGTCCTGGGCAAGGAAGCGACGACCCTGAACCGTCTGAAGCGCCAGGCACGGGGCTCCTGGAGCAGTGTCTCTCTCAAGGTCCGGAAACCTTCTTTGAGTCGAACTCGGAAGCCCTCCAGTTGCGTTCGGAGACCCCACAACATCCCTTAGAGGAGCCACTCATGGAGACGCCCATCGAGCGCGAAATTCGCCGCAGCTGCGAACGCGAGGAAAGCTTGCGCCGGAGCCGGGGCCTGAGCCCAGGTCGCGCGGGCAGTGAACTCGTCGAACTGCGCGTGCGGCCGGTGCTCAGCCTGCCGGGCCCTAGCCCCGCGCTCCCGCGCGCTTTGGAGCGCGCTCGGGCGGGCGCTCAGATGCAGCGAGACATCGAGCGGGAGGCCTATCGGCAGGCGGCGCTGGCGCGCCCCGAGGTCCCGAAGCAGAGAACCCGGCCGCCGCCGCAGCCGCTGGGCGAGCTCAAGCGCTTCTTCGAGGCTGCTGGCGGGTGCTCCTCCTCACCCGCGGCGGAGGGCAGCGCAGACGCGCAGCGGCTGCCCGAGCCCGGAGGCCGGCCGCATTCAGTCGTACAGGGCCGGTGTCCGGTGCTGCCTCGCGCCCCGCCGCCCATCGCACAGTCGCTGCTGGAGCAGGAGGTGCGCGAGGTGAATGAGCGCGAGCGGGAGCTGCAGCGCCAGCGGCTGAGCCTCTACGGCACCGCCGAGTTCAAGGAGCCCGCGCCCAGCCTAACGGGTAAGCCACCGGCGTCCCAGCGCTGGGGATTCCCAGGGCTCCAGCCACTTTCACCGACTCCCCAACTCCAATGGTCCTCTAATCCTCAGGGTCCCCCTTCCTGGCTCCCAAACTCCCCGGACACCCCTCTCGACTCTCCTCTCTCTGCCCACCCTTTCTGGACTGACCTTCCCCTATGCTCCACCCCCACCCTCGTCGGAGTCCCAGACACACCCCACCTAGGCTTGTGGTGGGGGAAGGGAGGAGGATCTTAGATGTCTTTGTCGGGTTCCCAGGGACCCTCCCTGCGTTCTGGCACACCTGGATCTCCCCCTCTGAATTTTCTGATTCCTCCCTCCTCACTCTGAGTTTGTTCGCCTTCCCCATCCCTGGGGTTCCTCCCTCCTCCCTCGGGACGGAGGCCTCCGTGGGGAGGAGGGGAGTGAACGCCTGTGTGTGTTTAAGGGGCGCGGCCGCTCTCCTTCGTCCTGACTGCCTCCTGCTGCTAAGGCGTGGAGGGGGGGCAATCCCAGCTGAGCGCCCCTTCTTCCGCAGTGAGCAGGGGCGATGGAAAGCTGGCGGTGATCTGGCCTCCTCGCAGAAAGGCTTCGGAGAATGGTCTGGAACAGGTGGGAACTCCTTTCCCCTCCTGCCCTTACCCCAGCCCTCTGCATGGGAGAAAACTGGGCTAGCGAAAGGGCTCCCGGGGAAGTCATCGGGCTAGGACCCAAAGTCCCGGGAGTGGCCCGCGGGTGAGAAGGAGGCGGTGGTCGTGGGGCCCATACTGCCCCATCCGGCGCCTGGGTGTCCCCATTTGCGGTGCGTGCGCCGCTAAGATTTGCCTTTGGTCTGGCCCTTCCCCCTGGCAGGAGGAGCCTTGAGGTTCCGGCCCTTTGGGGTCCCCAGAGGAAAGTAACATGCCCGGCAGACCCTCAGGCCCGGGCGCCCAGGAGTGCCCTCCGGATCCGCGGAAGGCCTGGAGAAGGGCCACAGGTCTGTGCCGGGGAAGACGCAATCGATCAGCATCCTTGAACATGACTTTGTGAAACTGACCAGAATCTTCTATAAAACTGTTAGTCCCCATTGGGAAACACCGCCGCCACCACCCTGCTAGTAAAACTGCCCAGCCCTTCTGCGCCTAACTGCAAACGCCACTTAGCCTCTCCTTCTGGCCTTGTCTGTTAGAGGACAGGGATCCTCGGCTGGGCCTACTCCCCAATAAAGCCCTTTCTTTCTGGACAGTGCAGGCTGTTTTCTTCTGGGTTCTCTTCTCCTGGGGTGGGGCAGGAGCGCGGCGAGACGAGGAAGGCCTGAGACACACGGGAGACGCCAGCCGGAATGCAGAATGTCCCCTTGTCGCCGGGTTCCGTGGCCTCTGGTCTCCCCCGGCCCTGCCGGGGTCCTAGTGCCCCCTAGCGATGCGGGTGCGAACTGCGGCTTTGGGACAAACGAACTCATGCCCTCCCTTTCTAGATTTCGTCAACTTTTATTGGTGCCAAACAACGTGCCCCGCGCATGGTGCTGGCTAGACAGAAGTGATAAGAGGTGGTTCCCGTCCTGGGCATATAAACAATAGCTATCAAAAAAAAAAAAGTGGTGTTGGTAGTTCAAGATCCTTAGCAGGGCATGTAAGGCCATTTATAATCTGCCTAGCAACTGTAAACCTCACACGCTTACAGACCCCAGCGTGTGTGTGTTAGCTGCTCAGTCGTTTCTGACTCTTTGAGATCCCATGAACTGTAGCTCGCCAGGCTCCTCAGTCCATGTAATTCTCCAGGCAAGAATACTGAGTCAGTTGCCTCCCAACCCAGGGACGGAACCCAGGTCTCCAAAATTGCACGCAGATTCTTTACTGTCTTAGCCACCAGGGAAGCCCTTACAGACCCCAGACAGATATTAAAAGAGAGAAGGTGTGCTGTAAAACAAAGACCTTGTTTCAGCAGGAAGGAGGTAGGGGTTCCTCTGTATCACCAATGCTTTGAGTGAGTGAGCTCAAAGTGTGAGTGGTGTCAAGTCTCTGGTTTCCAAAAGCAACTGGAGGGAATTCCCTGGCAGTCCTTGGTTAGGACTTCATGATTTCACTGCGGAAGGAAGGCCCTCATTCAATCCCAGGTTTGGGAACTAAGATCCCACAACCCCTGTGGTGCAGCCAAAAAATCTAAAAACAATACAAAACAAAACAAAAAAACCCAAAAAGCCCCAAAGTAACTGGAAATCATCTTTAAAAGAGAAATCTACTGAACTTTAAATAATTGTGACTATTTAGAAAACTTTAATTGGTGGGAGGTAGGAGCAGACACAGAGAAGGCAATGGCACCCCACTCCAGTACTCTTGCCTGGAAAATCCCATGGACAGAAGAGCCTGGTAGGCTGCAGTCCATGGGGTCTCTAGGAGTTGGACACGACTGAGCGACTTCACTTTCACTTTTCACTTTCATGCATTGGAGAAGGAAATGGCAACCCACTCCAGTGTTCTTGCCTGGAGAATCCCAGGGGTGGGGGAGCCTGGTGGGCTGCCGTCTATGGGGTCGCACAGAGTCGGACACGACTGAAGCGACTTAGCAGCAGCAGCAGGAGCAGACAGCAAACAATACCTGTTGCAATAGGATGTGTGGCTCAGTTGGCAAGCCCTCCTTAACTTCCCTTGGTCCTAAGACAAGGGGTCCAAGGCCCCCCTGATTGGGTTCAAGATAAGCTGTAAAGCTGCATCAGTGCAGTATATTCTGCAGTTTTAATGTATCAAATTCTTAGAGGTGCGCTGAAATCCAGAAAAGACTGTTTTAGAATCATTGTTTAAACTCCTGGATTTATGCCTGGGTCTAGCTCACACAGCATTGCACCCCAACAGTAGCTCAGCCCAAAGACCCACCCCCGACCCCATCATCAGCACACTGACCACATGCTTGACCATGACTCTGGGAGGAATGGAGAGAAAGGCAAGAAGGAGCCAGCATTTGTTGTTCAGTTGCTCAATCATCTCTGACTCTTTGCAACCCCATGGACTGCAGCACACCAGGCTTCCCTGTCCTTCACCATCTCCTTGAGCTTGCTCAAACTCATGTCCATTGAGTTGGTGATGCCATCCAATCATCTCGTCCTCTCTTGTCCCCTTCTCCTGCCTTCAATCTTTCCCAGCATCGGAATCTTTTCTAATGAGGCAGCTCTTTGCATCAGGGGGCTAAGGATTGGAGCATCAGTCCTTCCAATGAATATTCAGGATTGATTTCCTTTAGGATTGACTAGTTTGATCTCCTTGCAGTTCGAGGAACTCTCAAGCCTTCCACACCACAGTTCAGAGCCAGCACTGCCAAGGTGGAAAATGGAAACACCAAGAACCTGTTCTTAATCCCCTGCAGAGGAGCTAAGAGCTAAGTATGTCGAGTTGACAGAACTTAAGTATAGACCTGGATTCATGAACTTTTTTGCATATTAAAGTTACCTGAGGCATGCTTATGTCAAATAAATCAGATTCTGATAGAGGCTTTGCCATCAATAAAGCTCCTCAGGTGTTTCTAACATGGAGCCCAGTTTGAGAGCCACCAGGTCAATGTAGGCTTGATATAGGTTGAAACAGGCTCAAAGTGTGGTGTCTGGACAAGCAACATCAGCATCACTTGGGATCTTGTAAGAAAAAAGTTCCATCCCAGACTTAGTGATCAAACCCTCCAGTGATTCTAAAGTTAGAGAATCATGGGTGTAGACAGTTCCTGAGCAACTACTGGTTGCTTAGTCGCTAAGTTGTGCCCGACTTTTTTACAACCCTATGGACTATACATCCCACCAGGCTCATCTGTCCATGGGATTTTCTCAGGCAAGACTACTGGAGTGGGTTGCCATTTCCTTTTCCAGAAGATATTCCCCACTCAGGGATGGAAACCCCACCCCCCCATTTCCTGCACTGGCAGGCAGGTTCTTTATCACTGAGCCACCAGGGCTTCCCTCCTCACCAATAGGACCCAGGAAATCAAACCTGTTTCCTTCTCCCAGTACTGCCACCACCCACCAGAAATCTAGTTTTAAGTGGCCTGTGGATTTGTCTTAAGGGAAGACAAATTAAAGCTGCATGTGGCTAGTCCAAATTGAGATGTGTTATAAGTGCAAAATATACAGATTTCAAAAACCTAGTGCAAAAAAAGGGGGATACCTCAATTTCTTACATTGATATTGCAAAAATATTTTCGATATCTGGGGTTAAATAAAAATATCCCTAAAAGTCTGACCTCTTTATTCTTTTAATATAGCTCTTAAAAATTTGCAATTACATAGGTGACTCGCATCTGTGGCTCAAATTTCTATTGGACTGGACTAGTCTAAACAGTTTTCCAGTAGTCACGTATGGATGTGAGAGTTGGACTATAAAGAAAGCTGAGCGCCGAAGAATTGATGCTTTTGAACTGTGGTGTTGGAGAAGACTCTTGAGAGTCCCTTGGACTGCAAGGAGATCCAACCAGTCCATCCTAAAGGAGATCACTCCTGGGTGTTCATTGGAAGGACTGATGTTGAAGCTGAAACTCCAATACTTTGGCCACCTGATGCGAAGAGCTGACTCATTTGAAAAGACCCTGATCCTGGGAAAGATTGAGGGCAGGAGAAGGGGATGACAGAGGATGAGATGGTTGGATGGCATCACCGACTCAATGGACATGAGTTTGGGTAGGCTACATGAGTTGGTGATGGACAGGGAGGCCTGCTGCTGCTGCATCGATTCAGTCGTGTCCGACTCTGTGCGACCCCACGGACTGCAGCCCACCAGGCTCCCCTGTCCATGGGACTCTCCAGGCAAGAACACTGGAGTGGGTTGCCATTTCCTTCTCCAATGCATGAAAGTGGAAGGTGAAAGTGAGGTCGCTCAGTCGTGTCTGACTCTTAGCGACCCCATGGACTGCAGCCTACCAGGCTCCTCCGTCCATGGGATTTTCCGGGCAACAGTACTGGAGTGGGGTGCCATTGCCTTCTCCAACAGGGAGGCCTGGCGTGCTGCAATTCATGGGGTTGCAAAGAGTTGGACATGACTGAGTGACTGAACTGAACGGAGTCTAAACAGTGGTGGTGGTGAACTCAGAAGGGCCTTGACTCAGTATTAGGGAACTTCAGAACCCGTTTGAGCTCATTCAAACTCCTGGGTTGTGGACTAAAAAATCCTTGGTGCAGTCAGAAATTGTCACCAGAAGCCTCTACTCCCACTCCAAAAAGACAAGGGTTTTGGTTAATCATGATTCACTTCACGTTTCTATTTTTATAATTTGTAAACTGGGATAATCATAACACATGATAATACTATGTGTCAGGGACTATTAGGTAAGCAGGGCTCCAAGTCTGTTCTCCAACTCTGAAAATGCTAGAGGGAATCAAAAGGTGTCCGGTAGCTTAAGGGGAGAGGGGTGGGTAACTCGCAGCTGAGTGACAGCCGAAAGAAATACACTCCTCCCCTGGCCAGTGACCAGTTGCTATCAGGTCCAGGTTCCACCACTTGGTCTCTGAAGCTCTAGGTAGGCGGGTTCACCTCTCAACCCGTTTTCCTTTTCAGTCCAAGGCTAAGGTGAAGCTTAGAGTTCCCAAGTTGGAGTGCCTCACTGCTCTCCCACCAGCCCGCGCCCTGGACACCTCAGGAGGGTACAGCGACCTGCCCAAGCCGTGACCCAAAAGCTGGAAGAGAAAGATATAACCTCGGCGCTTAGGAAACTGATCGCTGGCCCTTTCCTGGGGCACGTCGGGAAATATAGTCTTTTTTGGTACAGGGAAATAATTTCCGGGTCAAAACATGAGAGTGGGCGTAGCCCTGCGTTCCTTCTCACAGTGGGCGTTGAATTTCCTCGCTACCCAAAACTTGCGGTTATCTGGGTTCCGGTTGTTGACAGGAGCCGCTACTTCCCTTTTTGCTTCGTACCAGCCCCCTACGCATGCTCTGAGCTCCCGTTGGCCAGTCGGCGGACCACAGTTTTG
This sequence comes from Bos indicus, assembly GCF_029378745.1. Classification (NCBI taxonomy): domain Eukaryota; kingdom Metazoa; phylum Chordata; class Mammalia; order Artiodactyla; family Bovidae; genus Bos; species Bos indicus. The sequence goes on along the minus strand of NC_091766.1, from coordinate 11,360,831 downwards.
TTTCCATAAGACTACATTACCCAGAAGGCCACAGCGAGTGGGCGGGGCCTCCTCTCCCCGGGAGGGAGGGGAGCGGCGCACCGAGCGGACGCTGAGCCTGTGACCTCTTTCTTTCTTTTATTTAACACAAAACTGGTGTGTTCATAAGCAGGGCTCCGCGGCCGGGCCGGATCCAGTGCGGACGGGCCAGCTCGGCCTGGCCCCTTGGAAGGCAGGCCGAGCCGCACTAGAAGAACGAGTGAGCCCCTCCCCTACCCCCTCTTCTGGAGTTTGGAACTGTCAAGCTCCAGCTCCCACCCTCTCTCCAGGTTCAAGACTCCTGCGCGGCCCATGCCGCGGGCCCGGCGGCGCTCGGGGGCCGAGACACGCCCGCCTGGCCCGTGAGGATCTGCACCAGCAGGTCGGTGGCCAGCATGTGCGACGGCTCCTCGAAGCCGATGGTCAGCAGCTGCTGGTAGTCCCCGGGCGGCTGCGGGCACAAAATCCTGGGGGCCAGGGACAGACAGGCCAGGACGTGAGCGTCCCCTGCCACTCGGGAGCCCCTCCCCTTGAGCGAAAGGCTGTGGCTGAAAGAGGCTTTGTTTCAGCTGGGGGTGGGAAAGTGGTTTCCTTGTTGATGAGAAACCTAGAGGGTAAGGCTCTGGGAGGCTGAGCAGTTTTATCCCTGACCTGGCTGACTGCTCAACGAGCTGTGTGTCCTTCGGCAGGTAACTTAACCTCTCTGAACACCTGTTTCCTTTGTAAAATGGGGCTAGTAGTATAGACCTCAGTGGGTTGTTACATGAGTCTGCATAAACGCTTTTCAGGGCACAATAAAATTAATTATTATCAATGGTAACAGTGTTGAGGAAGGCAGATGGTCTCTGGTTGGTTTCTGTCCCTCCCTCCGATCCCACCCACCTTACCATTGCCCTTGCTCCTACCATGAATAAAGGTCATCCTCGGCTGGTCCTAGGGGCATCCATCGGCCGATGGACCACAGCTTCTGAATCTGGGGGCAGGAATTGGCGGGACTCTTGCCTGTGTCTTCCCATGTATCTCTATAGCATAGGAAGTAGCTGGGAGGGGAAGGGGCAGCAATGAAAAGTGAGCAGTGAGTAGTTTCTTGTTCTTCTGTTTGAGGGCTTTAATTTTAGAGGTAAAGTGGAAACTCATTAAAAGGTGCCTTCAGGTTCTCAGGTAGGCATGTGACAATACTGAGGCCTTTTCTCCCTGTCAGCCTACTTTTTTAAGATAAGTACTTCTATTTTGATGGGGGCATCTATATATGTATGTATATTTAAGGTGAGGATGACCTTGCAAAGATTCTTGAATTCCTGCTTGGCTTTCCACTTTGGTGGTGGTTCAGTGGCCCAAACTGGCATTCTCCCATAGCGAGGGGGAGGACTTGGATTCTGATAAGGGGACTCACTAATCCACGTGGGAATCTTGCTCCCGGCTGCTGGGCTCTGGGGTGGTTTCCAGGTTCCAGCGCATCTTCTTATAGAGGTATCGGGGGAAGCGGCTGGCGGTGTAGGCGGCAGGGGCACAGTATCTGAAGATGGACACCTCGTGGGAAGGACTGATGGTGAACCTCCCGCAGAAGAAACAAGAGATGCTGGCAGGAGATTCAAGAGTAGGGAATGAGGCTATGCTCTGGGCTCCTCCACCCCTGACCCCAAGCCAAATCTCTTATGCTTTTACCTTAGGGGGTCAGTCTCCTCCAAGTTCACGAACCCAAATGAGGCATACATTAGGACCAGCTGTTCCAGGCGAAGAGTGAGTTGTTGGGAGATCTCCAGCAGCTGTATGGAAGAGGGGGCATAATGAGATTAGTTGGCCTTCCAGGAGCATCCTCCCCATCCCCCAGGCCTGAGGGATGTGAAAGGGACATCAGGGTCTGGGAAATCTGCTCCACACACACCCCCTTTCGGATCAGCTCCTGCAGGGCTCCATAGACGGGGGGCACGCTCCGAGCAGCTGCCTCCAGGTACAGGAAGTAGGGCTCACACATCTGCAAGAAGGTGGGCATGGCCTTTGCCAACTGTTCCTTCTGCACTCGGTCCCTGCTGAAGGGAGAAGCGGGCCTTTGCCTGAGTCCTTGGCTCCCCCACCAATTTCTCCTATTCTACTCACCCCTCCCACCTGTATCCCTGGCCTGGATTCCCACTACGAACAAACTCCTGCAGTGTCAGGCCTTTCTCAGAGGACCTTTCAGGACCACCATCATCAAAGACATGTGAAACACTTGTTAAAATGCAGACACCTGAGTCCCACGTCTGACTTTGACCTACTCCTGTTCCCTGGGTGAAGCTCAGAAATCTAGGATTTAAACATCCTCCCAGGGGATTCCAATGGACATTGATCCGTGAGCATCACAGTCCCCCTTCCCTTGGTCTGGGAATCATATTATCCTCTGAGGTCTCAAACTGGTAGCCAGCAGGCCAAATCTGGCCCAGATAGGTTTTGTTTAGCCTGCCCAAGGTTCGAAACTTAAGCCAACAGTTAAAAAATGGGAGAAAAGTTCTAGCAGTTTGGCAACCTCAAGAGCCCACATAATAGTCCGCCCTCCCTAACCCCAAATTTCTACACAGTTCTCATAACTCTGAACTTCGGTTGCTAATCAGCTAGTGTCATTTACTTCGTTTAGCTCCCAATGCAAACCTAGTGTATTTCGCCCATTTTGTTAAACCCTCCTCTTTCTCATCCATGGTAGAATCTAGGATTCCGTCGAGCATCACCTGTAGAGCAAGTAGCTCTGGAAATCATCTGCCTTCTTAAGCAGGTAGCAGAGCTGTTCGGTGATGGGGCTGAACATGGTGTCCAACGGCAGGCGAGGAGGGGTGGGCCGGGGGCCTGGGGCCAGACGCTCCGGTGAAGGCGTAGAGGTGGAGACCTCGGGCAGCTGTCCCTGAACACCGTTCTCGGGCTCCGCCTCGGGTGGGTTCCCAGGTCCGCCAGGGGGAGGCGACCACGAGGGGTCTTCGCAGGGCTGTGCCCCAGATTCCAAGTCGCCCAGGGGCGGCGTTTCCCCAGAGCCCGCGGGGAGCGGCCCCACGAACCACTGTTCTGTTGCCATCGTGCGGCAAGAGGCGGGGACCACCGGAGCTCTTTAAGCCTCCGCTGCTCACATTGGCCGCGGGTTCGACCCCGCCCAGGGTACCTCAGACCTGCCTGGCCTGGGAGCGCGTCCCTCCTCCAGTTCAGCCCAGCCTCGACCTCCCTGCCGGCGCCGCGTGGAAGGAGTTCGCCTCATTTGAATTTCAACACGCCGGAGGGGCGCGCCGCTCTTGCCCGCGCTGCGCGGCAGCGGCGCCCCGCGCACACGCGCGCTCCCGGAACCTGACCGTGGGGTGCGCCTCCGGGGGAGGTGACCTGGGCTGCTGCTGGCGCGGCGGTATCCTGGGGGCGCGGCCTGGGGCCAGCGCATTTCACTCTCGGAGGTGGTTTCCTAGGGAGGAGGGATCTTCACCGCGCGTCAAACCCCCGGGGTTGCAAGTATAGAAATCAAGGAAGGCCCCGCCCCGCTCGCTGACTCTGACCCCCAGGCCCTGGAATCTGTATTAACAACAAAACCTCATGGAATTGAGAAACTGCATTAAAATTTACTAGGCTCTTGTGATGTAGTAGTTGTCACTATTACTAACAATAAAAATCTTCACTTGGAAAAGATTTTCCCATCTCATGATCTCATCTGATGGCCCAGTCCCTCCTGTCCCTTTTATGAAAAAGACCTTGAGGACTGGAGACCCTACCATGGGCCCAGAACAGGCTTCTGCCCCGCAAGTTGTAGGCTGGATTCTTTGTTAACATGCAAAGGTTATCAGATACAGAGGTCTGAAGCCAAATACATTAATTATACTTAAAGACGCTGGGTAAAGAATGACAGGTGTCCGACCCCACCCTGTGTGACACTGAGCCAGCATCTTTGCAGTGATGAGCCAGTTGCCAGGTCTATAAAGTGGTTTTTTTTTTTTTAATAAGCTTTGTCTCATGGGGCTCTGGTGAGAACCAAGAGAATGCTCATAAAACCTAGAGTTAACTGCTAGTCACTTAACAAATATTTGAGCACCTACTGTGTGCCCAGGGACTATTCTGGGAAAGGAAAGATGGCAGAAGAAACAAATAATCCTGTTCTCCTGGAACAGTTACTGTCAAAATTACAGCCAGCTCTGAGGCAGCACCACTCACTACCTAGTCTCCCTCCTCATACACCTTTGTCCTAAACCAAAGACTCCTAGGGGGCCGGGGTGGCTCTTCTCCTCCCCAGACTACTTTCATGAAATGGACTCCATGCCATTTTCTTCTTCTCTCTTTTTTTAAAATTTTATTTAAAAAACCTTCGGTGCAATATTAAAAAGCAATACGGCCAGCTGGAGCGACAATGAACAGAAAGAAAAGGGGAGGACGGATAGGGAAGATCCAGGGACCCCTTTCCCAGCTGCTACCAGGGGCTGGAGGCCAGGGCCAGACTGGGGAGGGGCCTGGGTGGTGGGGGAGAGAGGAAAGGCCACCCACCAAAATGAACAGGCAGAATAAAACACTGATATAGGAAATATCTGGCTGAACTGAAGAGGATCTAGGGAAGATGGGAAGCCCCCATTTTCTTCCCCCAAAATGTCCTAGACTGGGTTGGCCGGGGCAGGGAGGGGTTGGCCTCCTGGGGTGAAAGGAATAAGCCCTGTTCCACCCCATACTCCTTTGTCAGGGAGTACAGGATGTGCCCGGGGGGCCAGAGGCGTGTATATTGGGGGAAAGGTGAGTAGGAATGCCCCCTCATTAGAATCTGTTACGAGGCCTGAGGGCGTTCCTGGTCCAGCTCCCAGACTCTTGGGGGTCTTGGGTGAGATGGAGACTGGAGTGGGTCGGGGCAGGGGTGTGAGGCTGGGCGCTCAGCCTAGAAAGCCGTCGGGATCGTCCTCCTCAAAGTGGCCTTGCTGCAGCACCTTGATGTGGTGCTCGTAGATTTTCAGGGCTGGGCCGAGGCGGATGGACAGGCCTGTCAGCACGTCTGTGCGTTGCATGAGCAGCAAAGACTTGCCATCGATTTCCTGGGTGGGACAGAGGAGAAAGGTAGAGAGAGAGCAGGGTCAGAATACACCCCCACTGAGACCCTGAAACCCTGGGGCTAAGTTGAGGGGGCGAAACCCACCTGTTCTTGGAAAGCTGTGGCCTGCTCTGGGAAGCCAGCCTCGGTGAAGTACTCTACCACATCTGTCACCGTCCACTCCACAGGATCAGCCGGCTTCTCCTTGCGCCCGGAACTGCGTTGGAACAGAGGAAACCAGTTGAGTATTGACGCTCCCGTGGCTCTGTCACACATACCTGGGCAGCACCCCCACCCCCCACCCCGCGTCTCAAACATTGTAACTTACGGACAGCCAAAGGGGGTCCCATCAGCCCCAGGCAGGGCTGGTTTTCCTGGGGGCAAAGGCACGGGGGATGGGGAGTCTGGCCCAGTGGCAGCAGAGGCTGGGAAATAAAAAACAGATGCCTGTGGTTTTGTCTTGGGGCTCGGTTCGTTCCCACCAGCCACTCCCCACCCCCAGAGGGGTCCTTACCTGATCCCCCTTCCTTATTCATGGCGGCCATGGAGAACACTTGACGGGTGCCACTGCCTGGCGCTGGCCCGCGTCCTTCATCCTGGCCCTGGTGGGGTCCACAGGGCGTCCACTCCTTGACCCTCTCCTTGGCACTCTGAGGGCCGCGCTCGCCATTAAGCTGGTGGTGTTGGGGACCTGCAGGACGGTCTCCCTCGGGCACCTCGGAGCCCTCAGACACTTCATCTTCATCATCTTCATCTTCGTCATCTTCATCCTCCTCTTCCTTCTCAAGCACTCGCTCTTCTCCACCCCTCTGGTGCAAGAGAAGGAGGCCCGTAAGGGCAGTAGCTGTTCTAGCCCTGGGCCCGACCCGGGGATCCAGGACCAAGCGGACTGCCTCACCACCACCTTTAATACCAACACGGACTAACTTTTACACATCCACTCCGTGCCAGGCTCTGTGTTAATAAAGCTCTCAGTAGCCAAATCTCACTAAACTCGCTCAACAACCCCAAGAGGTCGCTACTGTTATTAAGTCGCGTTTTACAGCGGAGGAAACTGAGGCTGGCGAAGATCAAGTCACTTGCCAAGGTCACCACCCGCCGAGCCCGCAGGGAAGAAGCGCAAAGCCCCGGCCGCCCGCGGCCCGCTTCCTCCTGGGACTCTCGCCCCGCCACCAACTTCGCCAGCACCTGCCCATCGCACGGCGCCCCCCTCCGTGGCGCGCTCACCTTGCTCCGCGACGCGCGGGCGCTGGCGGCCGGGGGCACCCGCCCGGGCCTGTCCCCGCGGGGCAGCGCGAGCGCTCCGAGACGAGTGCGCTCCAGGCGGCCCCGAGCCGCCGCCTCCTCTTCTAGCAAACCCTGCACGCGGCCGCGGGTCAGGCGGCCGCCGGCGCCGCCGCTACCCCCGAGGTAGCGCACGACTTCCCGCAGGCTCACGGGCCGAGCCGGGCCGCCGGCCCGCGCCGCGCCCCCCTCCGGCGGCTGCTGTGGCTGCGGCGGCGGCGGCGGCGGCTGCTGCTGTGGCTGTGGCGCCGGCGGCAGCGGCGGCTCCCGGGCGGCGACGGCGGGCGGGGGGGCGCGGCGCGGGCCGGCCGGGGGCGCCACTGCCGGAGGAGCGGCAGGCGCGGGCGGCGGCGCGGCCAGGGGCGCGGCCCGCTGCGCGCGGGGGCCCGGTTGCGCGGGGCCGGGCGAGGGGGGGCGCTGTGGCGGCAGCAGCGGCGGCCGCGCGGGGCGCCCGGGCCGGGGCGGCGGCGGCGGCGACGGGCGCGGGCGGTGGCGGCGGGGCGGGCGTGGGCGGCGGCGCGGCGGCGGCAGCGGGGCCCCCGCGGGGGGCGCGCGGCGGGGCCGGCGGGGTGGCTCCGCGCCGGGGCGGCTGGACGCGCGCCGCGTTGCGGTACGAGATGCTCCCCTTGTAGCTGACCCGGAGCACGGCGCGTTGCTGGATCAGTTTCTCTAGCTCGGCGCGCGTGCGCTCCGGCTCCGGGCCGTGCCGCCGCCGCACCATCCGGCAGATGCGCTCCAGGTCCGGCCGCGCCTTGCGCGAGCGCAGCGAGTCGATGGTGTCCAGGATCCACTCTTGGTAGTGCGGGGAAGCGGCGGACGACGAGGCAGCGGCCGCCGTGGTGGCGGCCGCCGCCGTCTCCGGCGGGGGTAGGGCCGGGGGCCCCGCCATGCCTCCCGCCCGGCCCGGCTGCACCGTGCGCGCTGCCTCCCTCCCAGCGCGGCGCCCCCCTCCCCGGCACCCCTCCCTCCGCCGCTGCCCGCCTCCTCCGCCTCCCCCCCCGGGGGGCGCAGCGCCTCAGCGGAGCGGCGGCGGCGCTGCTGTTTCTTTGCAAAAAAAAAAAAAAAAAAAGAACGAGAGAGAGAGAGGGAGCGAGAGAGAGAGAGAAAAAACAGTGAGAGAGAAAGAAAAGAGAGAAAAAATATGCACACACTCACTCACTCGCACGCACGCACACACAGACCCGCTTCTGCTGGGCGCGCGCGGGGCCGGGGATGCGAGGAGGGAGGAGGGGAGCGCGGCGCGGCCGGCCCCTCCCCGCCGCCGCCGCCGCCGCCGCACGCGCGCCCTGCGCCCGGGACACTCCGGCCCCCCTTCCTTCCCTCCCTCCCTCCTCCCCGCCGCCCGCCTTCCTCCCTCCCACCCCCACGCGCCCGCTTTTAAGGTGGAGCCCGGGCCCCCCGCCCGCCCCCTTTACCCTGCGCTCTCGCTCACTCCGGCTCGCCCCGGCCCCCCCTTACAACTCCCGCGCGCTTTTTAAGGAGGCGCCGCGGAGTTGGCGCCGGGGCGGGGGCGGGGGAAAGCGGCGGGCGGGGGAGGGGGAGGGGAGCGCCGGGGGGAGGGGAGAGGGGGCGGGCGGGGCGGGCGGGCGGTGCTCGGCCGCCCTCCAGCCATTGGGCGCGGGACCCAGACGTCCCCGGCGCCCAGCCCCCCTCTCCACGCCTCCCCGGCGCGCTCCGCTCTCGGGACCGCACTTACCGGGAACTCGCCGCCCGCGGGCCGGGCCACTGCACTAACCCGGCGCCGCAGGGACCTTCGGACCACCGCCGCCTCCGCGCCCCTTGGGCGTGCTTGGCCCTGCGCGGGGAGGGGGGCGCGCACGGTCTCCACCACCCCATACCCCCCCTGCCAGGGCCGCCCCCGCCGCCGCTCGGCTTCCCGGCGCGCCGGCCCCAGCGTCTCCCTAGAGCTCCCGCCCTTTCGGCCTCTCGTTGGACGCAGAGGGGGTGCGCCTCAGAATGTGGGGACCCCTAATCTTGGGTCAGAGGGCAGTTTGGCGCCCCCTTCTCCAGCAGGGCGGAGGGGAGTGGCGGAATTCCAGCTAAACCCAGCTTTACAAGGACTCCAGGCCAGGTGCTGATCAGCTTGGACGCTGGGGTCCGAAATTCTCTTTCCAACCCCCTGGGGGTGCGTGGGTGGGTGACCGAAGTCAGGAACACTAGCGACACTTTTTTTTAAACAAAACTTTATTGATAATAGTTTTCAAATATGTTTACAACAGCACACTGTTCAAGAGGAAGTTGCGTCCTTCGCAGCACACAGGTTGAATCACCCCCGCGCCCACCCGGGGTCCCACCCCAGGCCTGAGAGCTCCTCCTAGGATGGGGAGAAATGATGAGTGGAACAAATGTGGGGATGAATGGGGTGACTCCCGACTTTTCTATTCAGAGAGAAAAAACCACAAATGGGTGGTGGCAGTGGTGGGGGGGGGGGGAGAACCGGTGATTGACAGCTGACAGCTAAGCAGAGGAGGAGCGCCCAAGATGGGGGGTGGAGGGCGGAGGCTGCTGGGTGAATAAAATAAGCAGTCCCTCGCAGGAACCCTGGCCTTGAACCCGGGGGAGGGGGCGCTCTACCTCCTTCTGCGGTGATTGCCTTCCCAAATGACAGGAAGCTGGACATTAAAATCTAGCTGAGAATAAAATCAAGGAGTTTGGGGAGAGTGTTACTGGGAGGGACGACCCTCGGCTCGGGGCTTCCCCTCTTGTCTTTTCAGGGGACGACTCCTCTTTGGCAGGGAGAGGGGCAGCTGCTTTGTCTGGGTCCCGAAGCCCAAGAGTGAAGACAGGTCTGTTGGGAGCAGAACAGAGTAGGGGCTTCCTAAAGGGGCTGAGACCCTTCCAGGCTTGGCAGGGGATCCTGGGGAAGGGATGGGGGGAGGAGGCAGGAGAGATTAGCAGCTTGGGGGAGAGGTTCGAACCCCAGCTCCTTCCTTTACAGTCAGTCTGCTTCCCAGTTTTTGTTAAAAAAAAAAAAAAAAGATTTGAAGAGGAGGGGCATGGGAAAGGGTGGGAGAGGAAGGACGGAGGGCGGCATTGGTGGAACTTAAATAAGATTGTAAATTGTATTTTTAAAAAAAATTATACCAAGTGGCCCACTGAACATGTCACTAAAATCTCTCCTTCCCTGGCAGGATTATTCTGAAGGCAAGGTTGGCTTTTCATTCATTCGCCATTACAGAGTGGTGCCTGTCGGGTTTTTTTGGGGGGGAGGGGGAGGGGTGGCTGTAGTTAAGTTTGGGCCCCTCTTGCCACACCCTGTCCCTGAAACCAGGGAGACCTGGTCTGACCTGAAGAAGGGAAGAACTGAGAAACTCATTTAAAACAGGCAGAAGTGGGCTGGGGTGGGGGGCTGTGGAAGGAAGGCAAAAGCAGTGGGTGGGGAGGCAGGAGGGCAAAGGGGGTGAGGGGGAGCAGCTGGTGTTTTGACCCAAATACCTGGACTTCCTGCTCCCCCTACCGTGGAGGGTGGGGCTGGGCGGGTTAAATTAGATGCAAGGAACTCTGGGGCCCTCTGGCTGTTCAATCCAACCCTCCCACCCCCCCACCAAAAAAAAAAAAGGAAAGAAAGAAAACCCATGGGGGCACAGGCACACCCCTAGAACTCAGAAAACTCCTTGCCACACTTCTCATTGATAGAGACTCGGATCTCTTCCTCCTCATAGTCGTCAAAGTTACTTGTGTCCCCAGGGCCTTTAAACTTTGGTATGAAGGGAGCTTCCACCTGGAGAGGGGTCAAGAACCACTCAGACCTCAGCAGTCAACATAATCATCATTACAACAATAAATGTGAATGGGTTAACACTCATAACATAACTTACTTTGACCCAGGCCTGAGCTTAGCATTAGTGTGGACTCATCTTAAAAATCTTATAGAGACTTCCCTAGTGGTCCCGTGGCTACAACTCTGTGCTCCCAAGGCAAGGGGTCCAGGTTTGATCCCTAGTCGAGGAACTAGAGCCCACATGCTGCAACTAACAGTTCACATGCTGCAACTAAAGGCCCAGTGCAGATGAATAAATTAAAAAAAATAATTTTATAGCCAACACATTGATGGGCAAATTATTAATACTTTCCAGAGAGAGTAGTCTCCTGCCCAAGGTCACAGAGTGGCCAAATGACTCTGCAACTCTGTTTCTAGACCCCAACTGCTCTAAGTTGCCACATCTAGATTCACCCAGAGCCTGAAGGCTATTTTTAGATTCCCCTTCCCTGTTCATCTCTCCATTGGTAATACTCCTCCCTTCTCCCCAACCCCCCAGAGCACCTGAGGAAGGAAGGGGGTGCCCTACCTTCCTCTGGTAGATGGCAATCCAGTCAGTTGTGGCAAACCACTTGTGGTTCTTGATATCATTGACCCCATTCTTGAGGTTCCCAAAGCGCTTGGTGAGGTCCACTTGTAGGAGGTTGCGCAGCAGATCCTTCAAGTCAGAGCTGAAGTGGGATGGAAACCGCACCTGGAGAGTGGATAACACAGAAAGACTGAGAAACTCCTCTGGAGTTTGGGGAGCCCAGCACACTGCCTTCCTCACCCAACAGTCTTATTGGGTGGAAGACCCCAAACTGGATTGTGTGTTGGAATCCCATTTAAAACAGCTTGTTGGGCCCACTGGAGTTTCTGATTCAGGAGATCTGGGTAGGGCCTGAGAGCTTATATTTCTAGCCAGTGCCTGGGCTATGCTGATGCTGCTGGAAAGGGGACCACTTTGAGAACTGCTGCAGCAAGGTAAGAGCTATGATGTTCCCATTTGATTTTTTATTTTTCTGGCCTCACTGTGAGGCTTGTGGGATCTTAGTTCCCTGACCAGGGACTGAACCTGGATCCTTGGCAGTGAAAGCAGAGACTACCTACTGGACTGCTAGGGAATTCCCGAGGTTCCCATTTTACAGAAGAGGAAACTGAGGCTTGGCAGGGTTAAACAGCTTCCCTAAGGTCACACTGAGGAGCAGGACAGGTTGGTTCCATATGTGGGGTCTGATGGACTCCAAAATGTGCATCCTTAGCCACAGCTTCTTAAGGCAGCTCTGCTGGGGTTGGGGTACTTCAGAAATATTCATGTTTCAGAGAGAAATAATTGTTTTTCTATTTCTCTCTCTCTGCATAGCTAAGGCTCTTCCATTCTTTAAGGCTCAGTGTAACTCTTCCAGAAACTTCCCCCAAATGCTTTGAGGCTACAGCCTTGTATATAAGTAGTCAGTGGATTTACAGCTGCAAGAACTGACTTCAGCACCGCTCTGCTTCTTACATGCTGTGTGACCTTGGCCACCACCTTAACCTCTCTGGGCCTGTGCCTGCCTCTCTGGCACGGGGCAGATATCCCAAGGCTGCATGAGGGAGATAATCCCACTGCGGGTGCGTGGGAACTGTAAAATGCTACAAAGAAGGGAGTCAAGCTCAGCTTCTCCTCTCCCCCTCAGAAACTTCTTTGACTTTTTTTCTCCCCACTCTGGGCCATTTTCTTGGCAACCTCTATTCTGCCTTGTGGCAGACACCTCATCTTTCCCTTTTTTAACGACTCCACTTTGTAGTTGGTGACTCTCTTAAACCTCCCTGAGAGCCAAGTGGCTTGATTCCCCAGTTCTGAGATGGATGAGACTCAGAGAAGCACAGATATTGGCTTGAGGTTTCAAAGTTGATGGATGGCAGAGCTGGGACTTAGAACCAGGTCTGCCCACCGAGGCTGAGCTGGGAGCCACTTCCACCACTTTCTGAGCCAGGTGGAGGGATGGCTGGTCCTCCAGGGGAGGTGGGTGAACCGAAGGCAGACTTGGGGTTCCCAGCCTCTTTCGGGACAACGGTGCTGTGTAATCCTGAACCAGACATGTCCAATCTCTGGGCCTCAGCTTCCTTCTCCCTCACAGTGCTGTACGACTCAGGGGGTGCACGGGGCAGTAGGTACTTAATGCACTCTAGGGCTCTAACAGTTCAGCCACCCCTTACCCACATCCTCCAACCTAGAAAGTCTGCATTTGGGAAACGAGGTGGGGCTATATGTCCTGGGTGACTCCCTGTAGGGCTCTAGGGTAGTGCTTGGGAACTAAACACCCTTGCTTTTCTGATGTCAAACTTATGGAAACTCAGGCTAAGAGGGTCACACAGAGGTGAGATGAGCCTCATGTCAGGCAGGGCAGGAGTTTGAGTGAAGCCTGGGGTTTTGGAAACCCGTGGAGTTTCGGCACTGAAGGTCCAAAGATGAGTGAGGCTGTGTGAAGTGGTGGCCTCAGTGTGGTGGGTGTGTCTGGTATCACCACCTGGCCCGACTTCATCAACTTCTAGATTGTTCTTTTGGTTTTTCTTTGGTTGCCCCTTGAGGTATGCGGGACTTAGTTCCCCAACCCAGGGATCAAACCCAAGCCCCCTGCAGTGGAAGCAAGCGCGGAGTCCTAAACGCTGGGCCATCAAGGAATTCCCGAGATTGTTCTGACAGTGATGAGCAGGGCTCCACAGTGGGCAGGATGGTCTTAGGGCTGAGTCCCCTACATCCGGGCCTCACCTTCCCAGAGACAATCTTCTCGTAGATCTGGATGGGCTGGTCGGCAAAGAAGGGCGGGTAGCCTGCGGCCATTTCGTAGATGAGGACCCCCAGGGCCCACCAGTCCACAGCTTTGTTGTAGCCCTGGAGGGAGAAGGGTGAGGTGCAGGTGTGAGGAGGAGGGTTAGGAGGGGCGCGGGCGGAACAGGCCTCCGGGTGGTGGGAGGGCTTGGGAGGTGCCTACTTTACTCAGGATGATCTCGGGGGCCAAGTACTCGGGGGTCCCACACAAGGTCCAGGTGCGGCCTTTCACACGCTTGGCGAAACCAAAGTCTGTCACCTGCGGGCACAGGACGGGCGGTTGGCTGGGAGGGCGGGAGGGTTCAGGCCGGGGCCGTCTGGGGCTGCCCCCTCGCCCGGCCCAGTGGGCACCTGAATGTAGCCCTGCTGGTCGATGAGGAGGTTCTCTGGCTTCAGGTCCCGGTAGATGAGATCAAGCGAGTGCAGGTACTCAAAGGTCAGGACAATCTGGGCGGCGTAGAAGCGTGCGTGGGGCTCACTGATGGAGATAACAGAGGAGGGGATGGGTGAGTGGGAGTGGCCATACCCGCGGCACCTGCCCACCCTAGAGCAGTCCAGCAGGTGGGCCTGTGGAGCTGCCTCCAGCCTAGGTGATCATGATGCATCAGCAGATGGAGAAGGGGAATGACAACACACTCCAATATTCTTGCCTGGGAAATCCCATGGACAGAGGAGCCTGGCAGGGCTACAGTCCATGGGGTTGCAAAGAGTCAGACACGACCGAAGCGACTAAACAACAAGGAGGTGGATTTGTCAGTTTCTCTTGTGTGAGTACTCTAAGAAGCTAAATAATGAAAAGCCTTATTTTGTGATTAAAAAAAAAAAAGCACCCACAGAGCAACCTTCTTCATCTACAGCCCCAGACTGGAGACAGCCCATGTGTCCATCAGCAGAGGAATGGAATCACAGGTTGCAACAGATTCATACAATGGGATCGGACCCAACACCACCACCAGGACAAATGAGGAATATACCCAACAATGTGGCTGGGTCTCAAAATGATTATGTGAAGCAAGAGAAGAAAGGGACAAAAGAATATGAACGGTGTGAGTCCATTTATATCAAGTCCAGACCCAGACCAAACGCACTTATGGTGTTTGAAAGCCAGAAACGACGTTGGCCTTTGTTGGGCCGGTGATTTGCCTGGAAAGGAATTCGAGGGAATTTTCCAGGATGATGGCTACACACATATGTGCAGCTGTCAAAACTCATGGAACCGGGTTTTGAAAACCTGTGCATTTTATTGTACATAAAATGTATTGCTAAATAAATAAGTAAAATAAAACGAGAGCATAAATTTAAAGGACATAACATCACCCACTCACGGGGTGACACCTAAGTTACTGTGTTTGTTTTGTTTCATGGTAGTTGAGATACTGTAGATTCAGATTCCTCAGCTCAGGGGGAACGAGAACCCACCGGAACCCCGAGAGACCACTTCCAAGGATGATGCCCATGGACAGCCCCAAGGTGGTGGGGTGGGGCGTCGGGCTCACCTGAACCTCCCGATCCGTCGCAGGTGTGAGAACATCTCCCCACCGGGCACGTACTCCATGACCATGTATAAATTTGAGTTGTCCTGCGGGAAGCAGCAAGTGATCAGGGCTCTGCTCCCCAAGCTCCGGGCCCCATCTGCAGGCCTAGTGCCCTGGCCCGGCAGGTGTTCAGAAAGTGACAACCACCATCCTGGCTCCCAGGCGGAGCGCGTCCCACGTGCCAGGCGCTGTGCTCACCAGTTACCTGTCTCATTTCCTTCTGCCTGAGAGAAACTAGGGGCAGCTGTCATCCTGCTCACGGGGGCCCAAAGTGAGGGCCGGTTAGGGGTACATGAGGGAACTGGCCGGCATCGGGGCTGCAGTCAGAACTCCATGGTGGCTCATGTCTGTGACTGTCCTGAGCAAGGCTCTTGGGGCCACGGTTTTATCATCTGTCAACTGGGACCAGGATGGGCTACAGAATTTGTGGGGCCCCCCAAATAAAAGTGTGAGGCCCCTTGTTAAAAAACTTGATTACAAATTTCAAGAAGGTGGCAGCAGAGGCTTCAACTAAGTGCAGGGCCCTTGTGACTGCAGGGGTCACAGACCCTGAGTGGCCTTTCCCAGCTCTCGCAGTCAAGGCTTAGGATGATGCCCAAAACAGCTCACACAGGGCGCTCATGCTGTGCTTTGAATTGTTATGGCAGCCCCAAGTGGGGACTGCCACGATACCCATTATACAGATGAAGAAACCAAGGCTCAGGGGAGTAAAGTCCCTGGCCAGGGTCACACAGCCAGGAAGAACAGGGCTGGCACTGGAACCCAGGCTGAGTGGCATGGCTTGTGGCCATGTGTCAGGTTCTTGCTATAAACGGAGTGATGATTTTGAGGGACGTTATCCAGACTGAGGGACTAGCCCCAGGTTATCAAGCTAGAGGCTGGCAGGCCCAGTTGAACTTGGGGCTATCAGAGCCCCAGGCTGATTTTCACGCCCCCGCCCCATCAGTGGACAGCCACTGGTGGTGATCAGCCTGGCTCCGGCTCTGGGAACCCAGAGGCTGCACTGCCTGGCAGCGGCCCCGGTCTGCCGCCACTGGAACCCCACCTTGAAGGAGAACTCGAGTTTGACAAGGAACGGAAAGTTGACCGCCTGCAGGATGCGCTTCTCATTCAGGGTGTGCTCAATCTGTTTCAGCTTCACCACCTGCAGGAGTGGGAGGGGAGAGTGGAGAAGACGGGGTGTGAGCGAGTCCTTTCCCTCCTGACCACCCAAAAAAAAGGAGAGGTGCCAGGGCCGGGCCAGGTCCTTCATCTAGAATTGTATGAGTGGGGACTTCCCTGGTGCTCAAGTGGTGAAGAATCCGCCTGCCAATGCAGGGGACACGGGTTTGATCCCTGGTCTGGGACAATGCCACATGCCATGGGGCAGCTAAACCCATGCATCACAACAAGTGAGCCTGTGAGTCCCAACTACTGAAGCTCACATGCCCTAGAGCCCATGCTCCGCAACAAGAGAAGCCATGGCAATGAGAAGCCCGTACACCACATAGCAACTAGAGAGAACTCCCACTCGCCGCAACTGGAGAAAGCCTGTGTGCACTGCACAACAAAGACCCAGTGCAGTCATAAATAAATAAATAAGCTTTGACCTAAAACACACACACACACACACACACACACACACACACACACACACACACACACACACGCTGTTTTAGTGCCTGGGGACTGTCAAGCCCTGGGCCAGGTGCCTGTCCCCACATGGCATGCAGTCATGCAATTCAGGGCAAGAACACATGAGTCACCAGGCCACAGGGGTCAGAGCCGTGGTGGGGGAAGCTGGGGGCCTGTGGATGCCCAGATAAGGCACCCGGTGAAGTCTGAGGAGTCAGAGAAGACTTCTTGGAGGAAGGGGCAGCTGAGCTGAAACAGAACATACAAGCAGAAGGGGCACCCAAGGGGTGGGGGGTTTAGAAATACCTTCCTTGCAACTAGAGCGCACCCCTCCCCACAATCCACCTGAACCCAGGGCTAATTCCTCCTCCGCCCTCAGCCATCCCCAGCAGCCGCCTCACACACTGACAGGAATCCTGAGGAGGATGCACTGGGAACATGCATGTCTGGAAGTCCAGATGCAGAGAAGGGAAGTGTGGTGCCCAAGGTCACATGCAGCTAGTCAACCTCAGACCAGCTTGTCACACGCACGCAATCTGGCCCCTCGGTCAGCTCTGAGCCCCACTGCAATGGGGCTTCTTCTGCTTTGTTCACGACATCCTCTGGGTCTATACCTGCACTGTCCAGGACAGTCCACGCTAGCCACGTATGACTGCTGAGTACTTGAAACCTGGCTGGTTGACTGACAGATGGAGTTTAAAATGCAAAGTATCTTGGGGCTTCCCTGGTGGCTCAGTGGTAAAGAATATGCCTGCCAATGTCGGAGATGTAGGTTTGATCCCTGATCCGGGAAGATCTCACCTGCCTCAGAGCAACTAAGCTCACGTGCCACAACTACTGAGCCTGTGCTCCACAACGAGAGAAGCCCCTGCAATGAGAAGCCTGTGCACCACAACTGGAGTAGCCCCCGCTTGCGACAACCAGAGAAAAGCTTGAGCAGCCACAGAGACTCAGCAGAGCCCAAAAAAGATGTTTTAAACAATAAAAGTCAAAGTATTTAAAATGAAAATTTAAAAACTGATACTCAGTGCAGTTACTGGGCAACTTTCAAGCCTGCTTGGAACAACTTGGGCTATGTGAACCTGCTTTTTCAACTTGTCTTTTTCTTTTCTTTCTAGTGAAAATGAACCTCCAAACGAAGATGTGTTCTAAGTGTAAAGTACACTCTGGATTTCTAAGACTTAGTATGGAAAAAAAGAATGTAAAGTGTCTCATTAATGATATTTATACACTGGATACATATGTTGAAATGATAATATTGGAGATATACTGACTTAATTACAACACATTGTTAAAATGAATTCCATTTGTATTTTTTTAAAGCTCTTAAAATGAGGGTTCTAGGGAATTCCCTAGTGGTCCAGTGGTTAAGACTCCATGCTCTTACGGCTGAGGGTCTGGGTTCGATCCCTGGTCAGGGAACTAAAATCCCACAAGCCACTTGGGCAAATAAATAAAAATAAAACGAGGAGTCTAGAAAATGTACAACCATTTGTGATATATTTCCTGGACAGTGCTGCTGTAGAGCATTTTGTCTGGCAAAAATATTTACAGAAAGGAGGTCTGTGTAGACATCACTCCCCTCATGCTGGAAAATGCTTGGCTTTCTCGAGACAGGCTAGGTGTCTGATGCCGCATCCATGCTGGGATTGACACTGGTGGCTCCCGGGGAGGGGAAGCTTTCTGAAGGCAGCATGGTACCCTTCCTGCCCCCAGGTCTGGCACGTTATGGAGGTGCTCCAGGCGATGACCACTGCCCAGGCAGAGCCCTGGTAGCCGGGACCCGGGCCGTGTCGCAGGGCCAGACTCACCTTCTGTTTGTCGAGGATCTTCATGGCGTAGTGGTTCCCGGTCTCCATGTGCTTCACCAGCATCACCCGCCCGAAGGAGCCCGTACCCAGGGTCTTGATTCGTTCAAACTGATCCAAGTGGGCTGTGTTCTGCAGGCAGAGGGCTCTGGAGGGTCAGGGACCACCCCAACCCCTGCAGCTTGCGCGGCCCAAGTTTGGAGTGTCCCCTCTGCCACCAGCAGAGGGGGCCATGGGCACCGGGTGGAGCAAAGCCGGTAAGGACGGGGGCGGAAAAACAAGATGGCAGAGGGCGCATTCCTTAAGGCTGGTGGCAGGGTCCGGATCCAGCCCTGGCCAGGGGCCCAGGAGCTGCTGGCAGCTGCCTGGGGGGGCAGGGGCCACCCGTTGGAAGGGGGTGGTGGGGTGGAGGAGCCTGGCAATGTGTGATCCGGTGCCCCCATGAGCATCGATGGGGTTAATGAGGGCAGGTGAGGTGCCTCTACAGGGCCCCAAAATCCTAGCCATGTCACCTGGATGTGGTTGGGGGTGAGGGGGCCGTCAGTCACACCTCCCGGGACTCTGTACCCAGGGGGCTTACCTGAGCAGGATTTTCCCATTTTTTAAGAAAATCTTCTTTGGCTTTGGCTAAGAACTCTTTCACTGAAACAAAGAGAGGAAGACAGTGAGGTGAAGACCCCATGTTGCTGGCATGGGCCCAGGCTATTCCTGGGGAGATGCTGATTTGTGCTAAGTGGGGTGCAGTCGCCTTAACCTAGAGCCTGACCTTCTCCCTGTGCCTTTGGGTGTCCTGGCTGAGTCTGAGGGTAATCCTGGGTGGGTGGCGGGGCCTGATCTGGGCTGGGGTATGGGGCCTCTTTACTACAGACAGCTGGGGTCCAGTCTCAACTCTGTCTACAATGGGGGACAGGGCGACTTGGGGGGTTACTCTTGGTGGGGGGACAGAGAACAGTGCCCGGGCCAGCCCACCCCCACTCGCCCCAGTTTTGACCGACATTCCAGGGCCAGGGACGACGCCAGCCGAGGTATTTATAGCCTCTGGATTTGGCGGCTCCTCTGGTCCCTTCTCTGGGGAGGCCGGCCCGGGTGGAGGCCTCTGGGGCTCGGGTAGCAGGCGCCCTTGGGGGGTTCAGCTGTTGCCTTGGCCCCCAGCTGGCTCCATTCCCGCCTTTGCCAATGGAGGGCCCCTGGCTCCTGAGCCGCTTCAGAGAAAGCCTCGCCTGATGCCTGCCCGCTACAGGCCCCTCAGCAGCCCCAGGTGAACGCTACCATCCAGCTAGCATTGAAGATTTCCCTGTGGACCCTGGGCTTGCTACTTTGTGTCCACTCTCTCCTTTGGTTCACTTGCCCCCCACATTCCTTTTATGGGTTCTTCCCATTCACCACCCCCCTGAACTGAAGCCTGAAAACAGGCATTCCCACCAGTGTGGAGCAGCACCCCGGCAAAGTAGGTAGGGGCCAGGACTCTGGGATAAGATCAAGTTCAGCTCCTGACCTGGTCCCTAAGGAGCTGTGTGACTGACCTCTGGGCCTCAGTTTTCCTTATCCGTAAACTGGGGATAATAATCGTAATGCCCCAGTAGGGTAGTTGTAGGGACTAAAGGAGTTAATCTTGGCAAAGGGGGTTTGGATGGTGGCTGGCACAGGGTGTAAGTGCTATGTAAATGTCAGCTATTAATCTTGCTGTGAAGTATTTTTTAAGTTTTTGGGGCCTCATGGCGTGGCAGGCAGAACTTCCCTGATGAAGGATGGGACTCGCGCCCCCTACCTGCAGTGGAAGCGTGGAGTCTTCAGGGAGGTTCAAGTGTATTTTAAAATAGAGGTATAAAATACAGGTAGAGCACTGAATGCTCAGATCTTGAATGCATGGCCTGATGGACTCTAGCAGTATGGACCTGTCCTTGCAACGGCCCACCTGGGGCCAGCCGTGCTGCTGTTCGGGACCCTCTCTGTGTGTCAGCTCTGTGACACACTCAATGCTTTCCACGCTTAACTCCTACACTGATGGCTCAGAGCTGCTATTACTCTTATTGGACAGATGAGAAGACTGGCCTCTGACCACTTTCCAGACAGTCCCTCACACCCACGAGATTAAGTGCTTTGTTTCTGACGGGTCCCAGGGCACCAGGGTGGCCCACGGACAGAGCTATCCTCAACCCTGATGTCCCTGGGACGGTTGCCACCCTGAGAGGGTCCTGCACACTTGTACTTTGGCTTTGCCTGTTATTTGCCTATCTCACCCGTAGGCAGTGCCAGGAATGCCCACAGCCTTGTGGGTAGCCACACCCCTCCCCCCATCAATCCTAAGACTCTCCCTCAGTGTTCCAAGAGAAGAGCCTTCTGTGGGGGGCCACAAGAGTGGCAGATGGAGGACAGATAGTTGGCTAGGAAAGCCCTATGAAGAATGACTGGGCAGAGAGGGGGCAGTCAGGAATGGCCGAGGGTCCTCGCTTGGTATGCCTGGCTGAGCCACCAACTTGTCTGAGAACTCTCCGAGCCTGGGGGCTGCACGGCTTGCAAGGGTTTCACTAGCGGAATCTTTCTTGACATACGACACCTTCCTTGGAAACCTCCAAACGTACACGCTGAATGCTGGATGAAGGTGGGCAGGGGGGCAAGGGGGTGAAGTACCCTCTTGGGACTCTACCGTCATCCACCCAAGAAGGCAGAGAGGAGTGCATTTGAGAGGACTCCAGGAGAAAAGCAGGTCCTGCTTCTTCTTTTCCTCTCAGTTGTCCCTGAGAAATGCCACATCCTGTTTTTTCCCAACGTGGTGGGTCAGCGTCTCTGTCTGTTGGTACCCCACTAAGAGGCTCCACAAGGACACCTTGATCCTGACACAGCCTTGCTCCGACCTTTCCAAAGTGCGGGAGGGACCAGGCTATGTGCGCTCTCGTCAGCTTGCCAGATTTGGGGGTGAGGGACAGGGTGTGGCAGTGGCAGGAAGAGAGGGCAGATAAAGAGGAATAATGATGGGGGGAAAACCCAGCCAGGAGTCCCCATACTCACCTCTGCTTCCTGCCTCTTCCAGCAGAGGGTACAAGGGCGGGGAGTGGAGTGGGATGGGGTGATCAGGGGCCCGTCTGCCCGTGGCCAGGGAGGCTCAAGGTGCTGGTTGCGGCTTAGGTGCCCAGAGGGTATGGCGCAGGTAGCCCAGGAGGCGGACAATCAGATGGCCCCAGAGAAGCAGCTGCAGCCACAGCTGGAAGGTGGTCTCTGAGTCCCCATCCCAGCCTCTGCCTGACCCCGGATCCATCCCAGGCCGCCCTGACTCTCCCAGGAACAGGGAAACCAGGAATACAGCAGAGTCTCTGAGCTGAGTTCCTTGGGAGGGCCTGGGGGTGGGGGTGGACAGGGGAGGAGGAGCTGGTTGCTAGGGAAGCGTTTAAAGGTACCTGCTCCCAGCTGGCCAAGGTTGGTAAAGGCCCTCCTTGGCAGCAGGTGGTGGGAAGAGTCTCCTGAGGGTGTCCCTCCTGGCTAGCCTGCCTGCCCTGGGGGCGGGGTGCTAAAGCTAACTTCCTGTTCCAAGGACTTCACTGCTCCCTGCTGCCAGGCCCTGCCTTTCTCAGTGGGTGCTAGACTGCCCAGAGGATGGCATCCAATGTGCCCAGGGCAGTGCCCACTGGGGAGCGGAAGGAGTTAAGGCTCAGGCCCAGGCAGCAGCCGGGGCCTCCCTGGGGGTCAAGGAGGCCCCAGAACTCCATTAATTAGCTGAAAGAGCAGCTGGAGAGAAAGGCGGAGGTGGGGGGGGGGGGGGCAGTTACAAACACCCTATCTCCTCCCGCAAGTGCTCTTTGAAGCTAGAGCCCTCAAATTTGGCTACTTTGAGAGAGAAATGGGTAACACTAACTCAGCCCTGCTCCTGTGCAGGGGCGGAGAGGGGCATGGCATCCCGGGATGTCCTTGGCCTCTGTCAAACCTTGCCCTGTGCTTGGCTCTGCTCTCAGCCCAGAAAGTCCAAACCGGAAACGAAACGCTAAACCCAGGGGTGGGGGAGGGGGAGGCAGCTTTGACTATCTTCCTCCTTCTTTCCAGATCCCCAAAAGAAGTGCAGGGTCAGTGGCAGCTACTTATTCCCGGGAGTGCCCGGCAACCTCGGCCCCTGCTGACAACAGGAAGTGCCAGAGAAGGGAAACCCAGCTAGCTGCTGTCTTTGGAGACTGTAGGCCTGGCCTGCTCCTGTTTCCCACAGGAGGGGTACCAGCTTCCACCCTGGTCTGGATTCCATTTGGGCTCACAGGGAAAACAGCCCTCAAAAAGCCAGGGCCCCAGCAGGAGGCAGGATCCCAGCCTCAGATCTCCTCCCCCCTCCAAAAAAAAATCTCAGGACCCTCTTTTCCTTGAAACCTGCTCGTCCTGGAGAGTCTGCGGCAGGAAAGCCAAGCCGTAGGCTAGGCCACCCCCTTGTCTGAGTTGGACCTCAACACTGGACTGGACCACTGCCTAGTACCACCTGGACTCCATCACTGAGCTGGACCAACCCCTACTCTGAGCTGAACCCTATCACTGAGCTGGTCTAACCCACGGCCTGGTCTGGGTCAGATCCCCACTCTGGGTGGATCATCCACCCCACCCCCCACCCCCTTGTCTGAACTAAACCACCCATCTCCACTCAGGGTTGTTTGGAAGGGTTTCCAGGGCCAGTCAGGGGTCCACAGCCTTTTCCTCTCCACTTGCTCCCTAAACTCTACTGTAATCCCTCCTTGATTTGAGGGTCAGAGAGTGCCTGGGAAGTTGCTATAGCAACAGGGCTCAGCCTCACCATCGTTAGGGTTGGAAGCCATCACTCAGTCTTCCTCTCAAAGCACCGGGACTACGGTGGCTGGGAAGGCTCATGAGACCTGCTGCACCAGCTTAGCTACTCATCACCAGAACCCTGCCTATAGAGGGAGCCAGGGAGTAGTGGGGTGGTGGCAGGAAGAGAAACCCAACCTGGGAGCCAGCGGGTGCAGGGGAGGGGCAGAGAGGACCCTCAAGCTTCTTTAAGCCCAGGTGGACGTAAAGGAAACGTGTCTTGGCAGGACCCTCTTGGGCACCTGTACAACTGCCAACACACAGACGGTGTTTGGCCCTCTCAGGCTTCTGTAGTATGTTACGAGGGCCACAAGTCTTCCCATCTATGGACCTCTTGGGGGCAATTCTCATTCTCAGCACGTGAATATTCTGGTCTCTGGGAGCTGGGGTAGGGGTTGGGGGAGGTCTGGAGGGCTTCCTTTTACCAGTCCTGTACCTTCTTCCATGGACTAGCTCTTAGGGGTACCTTTTTGGGCAGGGCAGCCAAGGCTGGAGCCCCAGTTGGCACCCGTCCCCAGGGCCTCTTGGGACTAGTGCCCTCTCTCAATTCCTCTAGCTTGTTCAGAGCCCTGAGCTTGATCTTGTTTTTCCTCTGCCCTCTTAGCATCTTACCCAGGCCACCACCAGTGGCTTTGGCATCTTTGGGTACAGATTTCCCCCTTCCTTGGTGGCGCAGACGATAAAGAATCTGCCTGCAATGCAGGAGACCCGGGTTTGATCCCTGGGTCGGGAAGATCCCCTGGAGAAGGGAATGGCTACCCACTCCGGTATTCTTGCCTGGAGAATCCCATGGACAGAGGAACCTGGCGGGCTACAGTCCATGGGGTGGCAGAGTCTGACATGAGTGACTAACACTTTCCCCCACCCCATTCCCGGGCTGGTTCTGAATCCCTGCTTTCTTGAGAGGAGGCCAAGGCTGTCCTGCCCCAGCATGGAGACAGCAGCACAGGGGGCTGCAGGATGCCAAATGGTGCCTACTAAGGTTTGGCACGTTCCTTACTCTAGTTGAGCTGATGTCTGGCAGATAAAAGTCAGGTGCCCCCTGAAGGCTGGCCTGGCTACTTATCCCCACTCCCACCCCATCCTAGTTGTGGGAGAGGGCAAATTTTGTCTAACTCCAACCTCTCAGAATCAGAGCTTTGAAGCAAAGAGGGGCTTCTTTCCTCATCCTCTTCTTCTCCAAGAGCCCCTGCAAATCGCTGGAAGGAAGTACAGCTTAGGGTGTTTCCCAAAGTGTGACCAGGTCCCACTGGCTGGGGACGAACTGATGTTAAGGATATTTTGCCTTTCTAGTTACATTGTATTTTAAGGTGTACCAGAGAGAATATAACTGGTATAGCAATCCCATGATTTCATTTATATTTCTCAGGACGGATCGAAACTTACATCTGAACAAAAGTGAGTCAAAATTTTTATTTCAGTTAACAAAATAGAAGTGAATATAGTGAAAAATCAGGGGGCAGCTTGGAAATGTTTGAGTTGGGAAATTCTGGGGTCCAGGAATTTGGCTGGTAGATGGAAATGGATGTGAATCCTGCTTCTGTGGCATCATCTATGTCAAACTCAGAGAGCTCATTTGTAAAATTCAGGTAACAGCCTGTTATGAAAAATCACTCGAGCAGATAGATCTATGGAGACCATTTAGCCTGGCACATCCTAGCTGCCCAGTAAATAGTGGCTCTATTTTATCCTGATAGTCCCTTCCTGGGTGTCCAGCCTGTACTCTGAATTACCGGTTCCTTCCAGAGCTTCTGATCTTTTTCTTGGGAATCCTTTTCCCTGTGTGGCTTTGCCACCCCACCTCTCTCCACTGCATGTGTTTGATACGCCTTGAAAGTTTTCCAGGACTATGTCATCTCCCCAACTTTCAACTGAGTCACTGAAATATACAACTGCCTGCCTCTACCTTCCACCTCCGGGCCGGCCTCACCTGCTGGGGGCCCGGCCCCTCCCCCTCTGTCTAGTCCCCTCCAAGCTCATGCCCAGACCATTTTTGGTCACTACCCACCTGCTCCTCTGTCATCAAGCGCTCAGCTACAGGCACTTGCCTCCCTGTCCCCCGCCCATCGGTGACATGTCAGGCTTCTCCATGGCTGCTCAGCAGCTATAAGTTCTGCTATTTGAATCTGGGTGGAAATAAAGTTCCCTGGCTTCCATGCTTGGGTCTTTCTGGGAGGGAGCATTCAGGGAACTCAGACACTGGGATCTGAGACAAATAACTGGGAAAGGCATATTTGGATGTGGCCATTCCTTTTCAACTCTATTTCTGGGTAACTGGAAGGGGATCCTAGTTGAGGCCCAACTTTAGGGCTGGAGTGATGACAATTTGAGAGCCAGATGACTTGAGGAAGGAACTCAAGACCATTTCTGAAGGCATTTCCAGATACAGAATCTCTTTCCCTGGCTGGCTGGAAAAGGCCAATATGATTTGGGGGCTGAGGGTGCAAACAGGGCCCCCTCTGGGTGAACCTTGGGGATGATCACAATCTGTCTCTTGGCAAAGCAAGTCATTAGATGTCACCCACTACTCTTCCCAACTGTCATCCCTTGAGTCCTCTTTCTCACCATCCCAGCTCTAGCTGAATGAGCCCTGGTAAACTCACTCTTAATCCCCCACTTTTCATCCCAAGCAGGTAAAGAAGCCTGAGGGACTGGGTGAATGATCAAGCCTCAGTTGTGACACAACCATTTATTGAGGGGCCCGCCAAAGAGCCTAGAGCTCACTGCACAGCAGGAGATGGGAAGGGGCTCTCTGCTGAAACCCCTCACCCCCAAAGCCAAGGAAGAGGACGCACGGAATTCCAGCACGATTGGCTCAAACCTGGCTTTGCAAGCACAGAAGCAGTTCTCTAGGTTCACAAACAGTGTGAGACCCCAGCCGGGGACAGACGCTTGCTTGGAGAAGGAAGCACAAGCAGAGAAGCAGTGACTGACAGGATGAGAGAGGGGCAGAGGGACCCAGAAAGATCCTGTCCCCCATGCCAAGTGACACAGAAGGGAAAAACAATGCTGGAGGTGGCTCTGGGAAATGCTCAAGGGTGGGTTTGAAGGGGGGCTGTGATAAGGTGAAGAGGGGAAGGGCAGGAGAAAGATGGCGGGGGCTGGAGGGGGGAGGGGTGTGGTCACCAAGTGGCCAAGGTGCCTGTCGGGTGGAGGCAGACCCCAGAGCACTCCCAGGCCGGCAGAAGCCTGGGTCGGGGTTCGGCAGTGGGTCTCATCTGTGGAAGAGGTGAGTGAGGAAGTGGGGGATTAGAATCTGCGGAGAGGGACCAGGAAAGTAGGGAGTTGGGTGGTGATAGGGCCCCATGTGGGGGCCCAGCGGTCATACGTGCCATGGGGTGGCAGTGACAGCTGAGGGGGGAGCACAGTCTTTGCAGTGGAGGGGAGGTCTTTGGCAACGGGGTTCCTACGAGGTTTTCTGCGGGCCCTGGGCCCCAACCTTGGACAGGCACGGGGAAGGGGCGCCTGGGGGTAAGCAGAGAGAAATAGGGGGGCGTGGGGGGAGGGGCCAAGCAGTGATGGACAGGGAGGAGGCTGGCAGCGCGAGGCCGGGATCGGGGTCACGGCCCGGGCACTCACCGCTTTCTTGCTCGCTGCCCTTCTTGGCGGCGGCGGCGTTGCCCATCGCGGCGGCGGCGGCGGCCGGGGCCGGTCCCGGAGCTGCGGCGCGGCGGGTGCTGGAGGCGGCCCGCGGCCCCAGAGCACGCTGGGCGGCGGCAGCGGCGGCCCCTCGGGTTGGCTGCGCTGGTTGAGGCGCCGCGACCCCCGCCCAGCCCCTGCTTCCCGCGTCTCTCCGCGCCCTCCCGCCCGGGAACCTCAGCCCAAGTCCGCTGCTGCTGTCCGTGACGCCCCCGCAGCTCGCAGCTCATTGGCCTAGGCCGCCCTGACTGACGGCGCTACGCTGCCATTCATTGGCCCTTCGCGACCCTCCCGCGCTGCCATAGGCTCTCGGCCTCATGACGCGCTCCTAGGACGCTTGGCCACTCGAGCGCTTGCGAGACCCTAACCGGGCGGGCCAACACGTCTGATTGGTGGAGGCTTCCGACAGGGCCCGGGGTCCGCCCAGCGAGGCTGCCAATTCGTGGAGGCGCGCTGTCCCGCAAGCCCCGGCAGAACGTTCAGTGTCAATCCCTGGGTGAGAGGGCGGGGCGGAGGCGCAGTCTGCTGCCCCGGCGCGCCGGCGGACGCTGGCTGGCGGCCGCGCAGCGCTCTGAGGCCCAGGAGGCGGTCCAGGCAGGCGTTCGCCCGGCCCCGTGCGCGCCGCAGTCCCCCGCCCCCGTTCAGTGCGGCAGCGGCTGCGGGCCAGCCAAGGTTGGCGCCTCGGCCCCCCCCCCCAACCCCAACCCCGGCGCAGCCGCTGTCCACCTGCCAAGCGGGGGAGGGGCGCGGCAGGCGCCGCGGGTCATAGGTCGCCGGGCCGCCGGCCGTCGTCATTCATAAGGCCTGGCGCAGGATAGCAGCACCAGGGTCGGGTCCAGGATGGGACCCTGCTAGAGGAGCTTCAGGAGGATGCTGGGCTCTGGGAGTGGGGCACTCAGTAGACACCTCTTTGCTGGGTGCCTACCCTGGCCTCATACCAGTAAGAGCTGGCACTTGTTAAATACATTACTTTGCACCACACTCCTTTCAAGTGGGTACTATTATCATCACTCCCATTTTACAGATGAGCAATCTGGGGCACAGCCAGATTGAGGATTCCCTCTGGGCAATGCAAAAGGAACCTCATCTCCTGGAACAGAGTAGCAAGATGCCCCTTCCTTCAGCGTGCGTGTGTGCATGATTAGTCGTGTCCAACTTTGTGACCCCATGGAATGTAGCCCACCAGGCTCCTCTGTTCATGGGATTATCCAGTTAAGAATACTGGAGTGGGTTGCCATTTCCTCTGCCAGGGGAATCTTCCCAACCCAGGGATTGAACCTGCGTCTTTTGTGTGTCCTCCAGAGGTAGGCAGATCCTTTACCACCTGGAAAGCCCCTCTTCCTTCAGGGTCCCCTTTAAATACAGACAGCGTGAGGACGGTCAGTTTCCCACCGCCACGTTTGTGACATTCGGGTCTGGCTCAGTCTATGCTGGGCTGGGGGTGGGGCGCTGCCTTGTACATTGTAGTGTTCAGCAGTATCCGCCCCCCCCATGCCAGTAGAGCCTCATTTTCCTCTGCTACCTGTGACAGCTAAAACCATCTCTGCCATCCTGAGTCGCTTCAGTCGTGTCCAACTCTGTGCAACCCCATCGACTGGAGCCCTTCAGGCTCCTCTGTCCATGGGATCCTCCAGGCAAGAATATTGGAGTGGGTTGCCATCTCCTTCTCCAGGGGATCTTCCAAAGGGAGAGATTGAACCCTCATCTCTTAAGTCTCCTGCATCGGCAGGCGGGTTCTTTTACCACTAGTGCCACCTGCCACCAAAACCATCTCTAGACATTGTTAAATTGCCCTGGTTGGGGGCAAAACTGCTGCCCAGTTGAAACCACTGAGGTAGAGGAAAGCCCAAACAGGAGGTGATGCCAGGGGCAGGGGACTGGATGAGCTAGCCACCCCCTCAGTGTGGGGAGGCTGACTGGTCTCAGGTCTACAAGCCAACTGGCTGCTCTGAGCCTGGACTGGTATGACCTGTACACTCCACCCAGCAGCCATCTAGACCCATGTTCCTAAGTTCACCATAGTTTCAGGGAGAGAAGTCTGGGTTTTCCTGTGAATTATGGGGAAATGGCTCACCACTTCACCTGGGGATATGGAGTTACAAAGTTTAAGTAAAATTTAATACAAGTATTGATATGTGGGTCCTCAGAGAGCAACGATAATTTCTTCTGGTGGGTCAAGGTCATGACAAGTCTGAAAAATCACTGGTTATGCTCTATCTCAGAGAAGGCAATGGCACCCCACTCCAGTACTCTTGCCTGGAAAATCCCATGGGCAGAGGAGCCTGGTAGGCTGCAGTCCATGGGGTCGTGAAGAGTCGGACACGACTGAGCAACTTCACTTTCACTTTTCACTTTCATGCATTGGAGAAGGAAATGGCAACCCACTCCAGTGTTCTTGCCTGGAGAATCCCAGGGATGGGGGAGCCTGGTTGGCTGCTGTCTATGGGGTTGCACAGAGTCAGACACGACTGAAGCAACTTAGTATGCTCTATCTACAGAACAGCTGGGTTGCCTACGTTTTGACAAAAGAATCTTCCTGGACCTCAGTCTGGAATACAACTATGACAAGACAATAAAAAGAAGTGAGTAAGGGAGAAAGGGTCAGTCAACCTACTGTTGAGGCAAGAGGGCCCCCCCCCACCCACTGCCCCCATCATGAGAAGAAAGAGACAAAACTGCCTCAGCCTAGTGGAGACAAAAGCAGAAAGAGTCTAGATGAAGTGCTTTTTATTTTCAGACCAACCAAATATTTAATATAAAAACCCTTTAATACACAAACTGCAATCACAACAGCATCCACGTAGCAGCAAGGGAACAGGGGTGAAGGTGAGGAGTATGGCAGGGGAAGGAAGGTTTTCAGGGTCTCTACTGCTTCCCTGGTCTGCACTGTGGCCTGAGAACATGAGGTCTTGGCAGAGTGCAGATCAAGGTAGCCAGAAGCAGAGGGGTCCTGACACCAGTATTGAGACAGACTGAGAACAGCAGACCCCTCCAACATGCCATTGTCTCCAAGGGGCAGCCTCCAGGGAAAGCCAGATTCAGTTGGAAGGCAAGAGGAAGGTGGCTGTGACCCAAAGGAGAGTCAACCATCTTACCTCAGCATCCTGCTGGTCACCTTTTTGGGAACAGAGTTTTCCAGAGGGCTGTTGAATTGAAAAGTCTTAAAAAAATCATCCTTGCAAAAGGACAGAAACTGTGTCCGAGTCTATCTTCTACCAAGACTCCTGGCCTGGGACTCCAGGCAGCTGGGTGGCTCTGCTTAGATGGTTGCGAAGGGAAATGAATGGCAGAACCTTTGGCCCAACAGGGTTGGAGCCTTGCCAGGCACTGACCAAGAAAGCCTCAAGGCAGGCCAGGGAGGTCTGTGGGAAAAGTTGTGGGTCAGTGGCACTCCTTGGACGACAGTGGCACAATGGCCCGCAGGTGGAGTATATAGTATGTGTAGAAGAGAGAAAGGACACAAGACAGAAAGAATTAAGAACTGAAGTACCAGGTTCTTTCAGGCCTGGGCAGTAGAGGGGAGATGACCCTCTGGGCCAGGGCTAGGAAAGACCAGAAGCCCCTTCCTTCCTGGGGGCTGAGTTTGACTGGCCTGGATATAGCTGATGGCCCCAAAGTCCTCCATGTGGCCTTCCCGACATTCTCCAGGAGACCTGGCCGCCCCTTCCAGATGTGTCAGGAGAGACTGGCCGTGGTCCCAGCTGGGCCCAAGTAGGGCCTGGAGTCCCACAGTTAAATGCAGTCCATGGAGTTCTCAGGGAGGAGGCCCGGGATGCAGCTGGGGAGACCCAAGCCCTTGATGGGGGTGCAGCTGAGGGGGAGACCGCAGCCCAGGGAGGAGTCCTGGTTCTCTATGGCCTCCAGCCTGTCCATGTTGTTGTCCCAGTTGATGTGGAAGCGGGTCACCCGGGGGTTTGAGGCCAAGATGTTCCGCTGGAGCTGGGGCAGAAAAAGCAACACCAACCCTCGTTAGCATGCCCTCGTGTTCCTCCCACAGAACAGTGCACTCTCAAACCCCCTCCCGAAGCCCAGGAAGAGCCGACTTTGCTTATTCCATTACCATCAACATGTGTACAATTCCAGGGAAGGCCTGTGTGCCATGACTTAGGGCTGGGGCCTATCTAATTTTATCATTATTATTTTTTTATTAATATATATATTTTATTGAAGTATAGTTGACTTACAATGTTTCAGGTGCACAGCAAGGTGATTGTTACACACATATTAGTTTTCAGATTATTTTCCATTATAGGTTATTGTAAGATATTGATTATAGTTCCCTGTGCTATATATTCAGTAAACCTTTGTTGTTTGTAGCATATCTATTTTTCCACTAAATTGGAAATCTAGTATCCTATTCATACTAAGTCAAACAAGTGGAATCAAAATGTCATAAATTTTTTAGTTAGGCAAAAATTCATAAGTTTTCTAAAATATACACATTACATATATTATACAGAGAAGGCAATGGCACCCCACTCCAGTACTCTTGCCTGGAAAATCCCATGGGCGGAGGAGCTGGTAGGCTGCAGTCTGTAGGATCGCGAAGAGTCAGACACGACCAAGTGACCTGACTTTCACGCATTGGGGAAGGAAATGGCAACCCACTCCAGTGTTCTTGCCTGGAGAATCCCAGGGACAGGGGAGCCTGTTGGGCTGCCGTCTATGGGGTCGCACAGAGTTGGACATGACTGAAGTGACTTAGCAGCAGTAGCAGCATATATTATATACAAAAAAAGCTTTTGTGTGTGTATATACACACAAAAGCTTTTCTACTACATTTGATAACGGCTTGAGAAAGAATATATTATTGTTTTTATTTTGGCCATACTGCGTGGCTTGCAGGATCTTAGCTCCCCAACTAGGGATCAAACCCATGGCCCCTGCATTGGAAGTACAGAGTCTTAACCACCGGTTGGACCATCAGGGAAGTCCTGGGGCCTATCTAATCTTGATTCTGTGAGGCAAAGTTCTGAGAAACAAAGACCTTTCTCTCTCTTGTTCCAGCCCGGTGCTGTGAGAGCTGAGCACCACTTGAAAACCTTAATAAATAACTTTGGCTCCTAATTCCAGGGACTCAGCTACCCCCAGGGGCAAAGGAGCCAGCCTGTCTGAAGCAGAAGTGTGGAGAAGAGCCCCACCTGAGAGAAGTCTGGTTTCAGGGGCGGGTTCTCGCGCAGCTCGGGGCTGAGGTACTCATTGTTGACATAGTAGCCGACTCGGATGAACTCCTGTCCATGGTAGGTGCAGGTGATGAGGACCACGGTCACTCCCACGGCATCGGTCTCCGGGATGAGGGATGGGTTGGGGGCATCCGCCTGGGGAAACACATGCTGGGCTTGAATACTGACAGTCTCATCTTACCCAGTAATATGATTCTCAAGCAATGTGTATTTACAGATTCAAAAGGGTGGTCCCTGTTCTGAGGAGTTTTCAGTTGAGGGAGGAAGACAGAATCCATCATACCCATGCCCGCAAAGTGCCGAATGGGGCAGATGCCACCAAGGAGACGTACATGGCACCGAGGAGGAACGTAATAAGCAAGAGGGTGGTTGTTGTTTAGGTACTTAGTTGTGTCCGACTCTTCTGCGCCCCCCTGGCTCCTCTGTCCATGGGATTTCCCAGGCAAGAATGCTGGAGTGGAATGCTGTTTCCTTCTCCAGGGGATCTTCCCAACCCAAGGATCAAACTCGAGTCTCCTGCATTGGTAGAGGGATTCTTTACCACTGAGCCACCTGAGAAGCAAGGTGGAGAGCGGGATCAAATGAGGCTGAAGAGGTGAGCAAGGAGGTATCAGTGAGTTAAAGGCTTGGGAAAGGTTGAGGATGTTTAGCAGGAGATAGGTGTGGCATTGCTCATTCCATCTGAAAATTCAACTCCGGAGGTCAGTGCAGCTGCAATAGGAAAAGAGCTAAGTGGGAGTCGGGAGACCAGGCAGGGGGCTACAGAAGTCATCCTGGAGAGAGGGCAGTGGCTTAGAACAGGCCTTAGAGAAGGACAGAAGTGGACAGATTTCGGGGGGTGTTGCTAAGGACAGGACCGCTATACAACTGGTGCAAAAGGAGACTAACACAACATCAAACCGTGGGGCCTCGGGTTCAAAAATTAGTTACGTTTCAGCCAGTGATGGCAGAACATTATAGCAAGTGTGGGGCCCTGTGTGACTGTATGGGTTGCATGCCCCTGTTGTGGGGTAGAGTAGATGGGACTGGCCAGTGGATGGGGTAGAGGTAGGCAAGGAGTTTGGTGATGGGATGAGGTTGCTGAGATTGGGGCAGGAATGGCCAGGATTAGGTAAATGAATGGATTTGAGCCCTGGCTTTTAAACTTTACTGTGTCTAAGAATGGAGAAAGCAATGGCACCCCACTCCAGTACTCTTGCCTGGAAAATCCCATGGGCGGAGGAGCCTGGTAGGCTGCCGTCCATGGGGTCTCGAAGAGTCGGACACGACTGAGCGACTTCACTTTCACTTTTCACTTTCATGCATTGGAGAAGGAAATGGCAACCCACTCCAGTGTTCTTGCCTGGAGAATCCCAGGGACAGGGGAGCCTGTTGGGCTGCCGTCTATGGGGTCGCACAGAGTTGGACACGACTGAAGTGACTTAGCAGCAGCATTGTCTAAGAATCACAGGAAATCTCCATTTCTGACAACCCCTGTGATGCTGGATTGTTGTTTAGTTTCTAAGTTGTATCTGACTCTTTTGTGACCCCACGGACTGTAGCCTGCCAGGCTGCTCTGTCCATGGGATTTCCCAGGCAGGATTACTGAGTGGGCTGCTGTTTCCTGCTTCAGGGGATCTTTCCCACCAGAGATCTTTCCCAGGGATCAAACCTGCGTCTCCTGCACTGCAGGTGGGTTCTTTACCCCTGAGCCACCAGGGAAGCCCGTGATGCTGGAGTGGAGCCACTTACAAGCTACACTGGATCCTCATTATTCACACACTGCATATATTTGAAAATTCGACTATTTGCTCAAATTTATTTGCAACCCCCAAATCAACATCTGGGGGCTTTCACAGTCATTGAAGGACATGGACAGACAGAGCACAGGTGGGATCTGAGTAGCTCAGTGTGCATGTTCCTACTTGAGGCAGAACGAGGCAATCTCAGACTAAACGTGTCTTTTTTTTGCCATCTCTAGACCACAGTTTCTGCGTTTTTGTTGGTAATTTTGCTGTTTAAAAGGGCCCTAAACGTGGTGCTGAGTGAGGGCTGCCGTGTTCCTAAAAGCAAGAAGGGATGTATCTTGTAGAGAAAACACATATGTTAGGTAAGCTCTGCTCAGGCATGAGTTATAGTCCTGTGGGCACTGTGAATAAATCGAAAATAAGGTGTCTTCAAACAGAAAAACACATAAAACAAGATTATGCATTGACCGGTTGACAAAAATGTTGACTTGCAGAAACTTAACACTGTATTTCCTCTAGGGCAGGGATTCCCACCCTCCCGGATCTGATGCCTGATGGTATCTGAGGTGGAGCTGATAATAGAAATAAAGGGCGCAATAAATGTAACGTGCTTGAATCATCCTGAAACCATCCCCCCACCCCTCTGGGTCCGTGGAAAAATCGTCTTCCCGGAAATCAGTGCCTGGTGCCAAAAAGGTTGGCGACAGCTGCTCTAGGGGCAATGGTTTGGGATTCATTAATTCAGTGTCCACAGCAACTTTACAGAACTCCCATAACAAGAATCAGCTGTAAATTGGTGGCTCATGGTAACAGCTATGATGTAATAGAGATGGGAGATGTCTGAACTACCTTTGAGAGGTCAGACAGTGCTTGAGAGTGGAGCCAGGATCTGAACCTGAACTCTGACCAATGAACCATCTGTGTGCTTTTGGGTCAGAGAGGATGTTTCTAGGTGTCAAGGACCAAGGCCGAGTCTTTCTTACCTGGAAGACGAACATGTGTCTTCCTGCTGGGACAGGGCCAACCAGTACTGAGTCTAGGATTTGATCAAACTCCTCGCTCTCAGCTGAGCCAACGTAAATGATCTTCCACTCCAGGTCTGCAAGGATACGGGTGTTAGGAACAGAAATAATTTAACAGCAAGAAAGCTGGGAAAGGGCCTTCTCGTGGTAGTTTTGCATCAGTCCTTAATACATTGGTAGATTTTAATTCTCAAGGACATCTGACATCTACTGCAGGTAACCTGCCAAGGTCTGAATCCCCGCTTCTGTCCTGTGACCTTGAGAAATTCTTTAACCTCGCCATGCCTCAATTTCTGCATCTGTAAAATGGGGAAAACCTGGGAGGGTTGCTGTGAATAATAAAATCTATTAAAATTTTTTTTTTAATTTTAATAAAGAACACCCGACATCCACTGGGCACCCAGGGCCAGGCACTGTGTTGCTGGTCACCAGGGCAGGCACGAAGCTCTATTTCCAGTGGGGAAAGTTCTCCTGTGGGCCTAACTTGGCCAGGTGACCTTGACTATGCACCTCCAGGGCAACTCAGGCCCCTCAGAGCCTGAGGGTGAACCGTATGGCAGAGGCTGAATTAATGGCCACGTGACGGAGGCTCAGAGACTTGCTGAGGAGGGAAGAGCAGGGAGCTGGGACAGGAGGCAGCATCCTCTTTCACACACAGGGACTGGTGCCACTGAACTGAGTAGATCCCTCGACAACTGGGGCAGGACGGCGGGTTGCAATCTGGTCGGAGAGCCAGCCGGCAGGAGGGGGAGATGAGGTCGCTGGGGGAGCTGGCCAGTCCCCGGGTCCTCCAGATCCAACACCAAGTCACACCTGCTCTCGGACCTTCGGGTGACAGCGACTCAGTCCACAAACGTGGCACCCTAAGGCCATCCTGAACCCCAACTCTCTGGCATCCCCTCCAGTTGGGAGACCCCCATTCCTGGCTCTCTTCTGGCCAGATAAAAGGAAAAGTGCTCCGTGAGACCCCGCCTATCAAACACAGGAAATTCCCAGTGACTGAGGGCTCTGGCAGGAGGGCCAAGTATATCAGGGGCAAGGTCACGCTAGTACAGGGAAATCTGGCCAGAGACCTGAAACTTATTTTAGGTTCTTTGAAATTACACAACCTACGGGCTGCAGGAGCCGGGGCAGAAGTTTCCCAAGCTGTGATTTTCACAGGAAGCACACTGTCTTATACATTGCCCTGCTCCTTGGTCTAGTGTCCCACAAGAGCACCCAACTTTGGTGCCTTTTTAAGAAAATATTTATTTGGCTGTACCGGGTCTTAGTTGTGGCCTGTGAACTCTTTGTTGTGGCATGTGGGATCTAGTTCCCTCACCAGGGATCGAACCTGGGCCCCCTGCATTGGGAGCTCGGAGTCTTAGCCACTGGACCACCAGGGAAGTCCTTCTAAAATCACCTGGCCCTTCAGGCAGTATGGACATCACATGCCTCTAAGAGGGCTCATCCTAGGAAATGAATTGGAGTACATGTTGCCAAAGGAACATATGTCTTCCTGAGACAGTTCCTGACTGAAACATTACTGTTTCTGCTTTTAAAATGCACAGAGGTGAATTAGAAACACCTGTCATTTGAATTGACCATTTACTCTGAGGCAGAGGGCAGTGAATGAGGGTAGGGCTGAGAATGGATAAGGTCACCCCCATGTCCATAAGTGGTGCTACTGGTAAAGAATCTGTCTGCCAGTGCAGGAGACCCAAGAGACCTGGGTCAGGAATATCCCCTGGAGAAGGAAATGACACCCCACTCCAGGATTCTTGCCTGAAAATTCCATGGGCAGAGAAGCCTGGAGGGCTACAGTCTGTGGGGCTGCAAAGAGTCGGACATGACTGAGCGATTGAGCACATGTCTAGAAGGGCCTGAGAAGTCTCCCCCTGACTGTTATTTCAATATTCCCTGAAGTGTTTGTGAGGACCGGGGGGAATGGCCTCTCATAATCCTTAGACCCCTGTTCCTTATTAATCTTAGCATGTCCTAAATCTAATTAAAACCTGTGGCAGTTTCTTTTTTTAACTTTTATTTTATTTTTGGCTTTGCCACACAGCACATGGGATCTTAGTTCCCCAACCAAGGATTGAACCCTGAGCCCCCCGCATTGGAAGCTTGGCATCTTAGCCACTGGACCACCAGGGAAGTCCCAGAGCACCCAACTTCGGAAGCACAGCAATGCTGGGCCATGACTATGGAGGTCTGAAACCTGAGCTCCACGCCCTTCCTTGATACACTGGTTTCCTGTCCCGTCACAGCTGACACCCGGCCTTCTACTCAGGGACCCTAGCAGGCCTACAGGATGTGGGTGGCCATTGGACTGAACTGGGCTTCAGTCAAACCCCATTCTCTTATTTGCAGGAAGGAGTTAAGCTTACTGATTTATTTTTGCTACAAGTAGTGACACAACCGGAAATAACATGTTTTTGGATGAACAGAAAACAAGCTAGCCTTGTTCTCACCTTTCTGACACAGTTCTATCATTTGGTATCTTTCCTTCTGGCTGCCTTCCCCATCATCAGTGGAGTCACATACGTGTTGCATATGTGCTCAGTGGCTAAGCTGTGTCCGACTCTTGTGACCCCATGGACTGTAGCCCTCCAGGCTCCTCTGTCCATGGAATTCTCCAGGCAAGAATATTGGAGTGGGTTGTCATTTCCTCTTCCGGGAGATCTTCCCAACCAAGGATCAAACCCGAGTCTCCTGCATTGGCAGGCAGATTCTTTACCACTGAGCCACCTGGGAAACCTAACTAATGTGCTGAAGGTGGATACAAAAGAGAGATTTTAATAGAATAGGACCTGATGTATACCACACCACTCAGCTTTCAACGTTGTTGGCAATGGAGTTCCCTGGTTGCCTGGTGGTTAGGATTCCCGTCTTCCACTGCTGTGGCCTGTTTGTCAGGGAACTGAGATCCCAAATTTGGCATGGAATGGCCAAAACCCAAAAACACCTGTCGGCAAAACCTAAACAAGCCTGTGTGGGTGCAGACTGGAAGAGAGAAACGCAGGTGGTCAGGTGAATGGGTTGAAGTGGCTCCCAGTAGTCAGGTCAGAAAGAAACCAGAGAATTAACCAAGGACGACAATACTCACTCAGGAATTAAGGAGCTGAGGGACTTCCCTGGTGGTCCAGTGGCTAAGACTCCGAGCTCCCAATGCAGCTAGGCCCAGGTTCAATCCCTGCTTGGGGAACTAGATCCCACATGCTGCTAATAAGAGTTTGCATGTCACAACTGAAGAGATTCCGCATGCTGTGACTAAGACCCAGGGCAGTCAAATAAATAAATAAATATTAAAAAATAATAAGAGTTAAAGAGTTTATAAAATCATCTATGGAAGACAGAAGATGATTGAAACAAGGACCTACAAATTGGAATTGACTCTTAAGCAGAGGCATCCTGAAGTGACTTCACTTTTTTGAATGAGATGTGGGGACGTCAGTCACAAACAGCACAAATTCATTCCTACTGAATATGAGCTAAGGTCGCACACGTGTAACATATGCCTAGCCTAAGTAATTCCAAGAGTAAATGGATTCCATTGTTTTGTCTTTATGCCGTGACTTCATCATCTAACCACTGCACAAAATGCTCCTCCACTATGTATGAAATCAAAATCCAGACCAACGATATGATGAAAAACATAAAAAATTACGGTAGTTGAACTTGCTGGAGAATCTGTTTCCTGCCCCCAAAAAATCACAACAGGACTACCCTGGTGGCACAGTAGATAAGAATCCACCTGCAATGCAGGAGACACAGGTTCCATCCCCGGTCCAGGATGATCCCAACAGGTCTCAGAGTAACTAACTCCATGCGTCGCAACTACCGAGCCCATGTGCCACAGCTACTGAAGTCTGCTCATCCCAGGGCCCAGGCTCCACAACAAGAGAAGCCTCCCGCAATGAGACACCCAAGCACCACAATGAAGAGCAGCTCCTGAGAAAGCCCAAGTGCAGCAATGAAGACCCATTGTAGCCAAACACAAACACACACACACACACAAACCCCCAATCAAAAAAACCCCAAACAACCCCAACCCCAACAACTTATCTAGTAGGCCTTTTTCTGTTTATCACTTTCCCTTTGTTCATAATACAGCTGAACCTTGGCCTGACCAGAGCGTGTTAGGTGTGGGTCAGAAAATCTGGCTCTAAGGCTTGTTCAGGCAGTATCTCATGAATCTCTCCACTAAACTGGGGGAAAACACACCCAATGTATTGAATATAGACCCAGGCCTTGGATGCATCTGTTTCCACATGCTGCTGAGGAGAGAGAGAGAGTAAAAGAGGTTCAGAGCCCTTGAGAAATGGCTTAGACTGGGGGCTGGGTGTTCAGATCTTCAGTTGCCAGGTAATAAGGCTGACTGAGACTTTCTCCAGAATCTAAGAGACTTCTAAAGCCAGGCCTAGTCCGTTTGTTTGGGAGGCAGGAGACAAATCCTCTCTGCTCTGTGGGAAGAGGCAGAAAGCAAGTTGACAGGTCAGAGTGAAGCACAGCCCTAGAGGTACAACCAGAGAGTCTAGACTTCCAGTCCAGAGTTGGCTTTCCAACTAGAATTCTTCTGAGCAAAAGCTTTATTGTCCAGGTATAATTAATAATAGGACCCTGTTGCCCTCTTCTGTCCTGTTTATGTCCCACTTCTAAAATAGTGGGTGCACTCTTTTCCAGTTTATAGCAAAGATAAAGAACCCTGACTCAGAACTCAGAGACAAGACCTAGTGTTAATAATTCTACACACCAGCTGTGTGACCTTGGAGAAATCATTTTGTTTCCATTAAAAAAATAATGACCTTGGGGAAAAAAAGAACTGTCTTTAGGGATTTCCCTGGTGGTCCAGTGGTTAAGAATCCACCTGCCAAAGCAGGGGACATGGGTTTGATCCCAGGTCCGGGAAGATCTTACATGCTGTGGAGCAACTACTCCCGAGTGCTACAACTACTGAAGCCTGCTCACCTAGCGCCTGTGCCCCTCAACCAGAGAAGCCACCGCAGCAAGAAGTCCAATGCACCACAACGAAGAGTAGTCACTGCTCACCCCAACTAGAGAAAGCCTGAGCAAAGCACCGAAGATCCAGCTCAGCCAAAAATAAATAAATCTTAAATAAAATAGAACACAAATAAAAAACAATGACCAGCAGGTTGACTTTAGGTTCTCCTGATTCTATGAACAGATTAGTGAAGTAACAGGGCAGTAGCTTTGCAGGAATGAAAGTACTAGATAATGACCATGCAACCATTTTTAAATGCCAGGAGCTCAAACAGGCTGATTGAAACCCGATCTCCTGCCATCTGGGAACTATGAATCCCTTGAACTATTAGCTCCTTACATCTCCTGGCTTTAAAATTAAGTCTTATTCCACAAGGTCATTCTACACTTTATTTATTTATTTACACCCTGCCTTGTTCCAGAAAGGATTTAACTGGGCATATTCTATAGTTAGTTATAAGTAGAATGACTCCTTGATTTAAAAAGGAGAGAAAGCAGGGAGTGATCCAATGGCCCCACCCAAGCACACAGACATCAAAACTCTTCAACCCCATGCTAGTTGGAGAAGCCCATTTGCAGGCAAACGACCCACCGACCACTGAAAAGTGCTAGTTTAGCACACCCTGGCCTTCCAGATCTCTACCTCCTTAGAGGCTGCCTCTTCTCTTTTAACCACCAAGTGGAGAAGAGGTCTAATGGAAGTACTTGCTCCTGAAAGTGGTGCCAAGACTCGCTGAACGACCTTAGCTTTTCTGGTTTTTATAGACCTTTAACTTGAAAGGTCTTTTACTCTCTGTCTCCTGCCTTCTCATCTGTGAGATGAGAGCCATGTCCGCCTTTTGTCACAGGGATGAATAAGCACATCTGTGAAAGCACATTGGAAAAGATGCACAAAAGGCTGTGACCTCCCAGACTGAAGCCAAACATCACCATGGCTCGTCCTGGCACACCCAACCCACACCGCACAAGTCGAGGTCAGGCCATCAAAAGTGTTGCGAGCTTTGCTGCAGTGGGTCAGCAGGAATCCAGCAGGCCAACGGTAGGAACCAGCTAACGTGTGCCTGGCCATGCCACTCCTCAGATCTGAGTGTGTTCATTGAAGCCCACAGTCAGGGAGGAGGAAGGAAGAGGAGCTGGGGAGACCAGATCATCCTCAAACACTGGAGCAGGAAGCCAGGTCATGCCTCTCTTGAGGAAGTAGAGGGTTGGGGCCAGACTAAGGAGGGAAGCCAGGTTCTAGGGTATGTGCTTTGAGATAGAAAACAAGCAGAAGGGGGGTGGGGTGGGGTTAAGTATCAGCAGGTAGGGGATATTATGGGGAGACAAATGGGGAGATAAAGATGTGTGAGGTCTTGCCAGAGGGGTAAGATCTTCACAGGGACAATGGGGGAGGAGGCTGCGGTTGTTATATGGGACATGGGAGGGGGCTAGAGCTTAGATCTCTAGCTCTAAGAGATCTTAGATCTCTTAAGCTCTCACAGGAAAAGAGTGAGGTAGAAGTGTCTCACCACAGGGGAGAGGGGATTGGTAGCGGAGAGGGGATTGGTGGGGGAGGCTGGGTGGCTGGAATGGTAGTCTGCCCATACAGAAATAGAAGATGGGGGGTTTCTTAAGGAAGATGGGGAGGCTGAGGGTCTCTGCAAGTTAAAGAACTGAGGCTGAGGTCTCTACACAGAAAACAGGTGCTCAGGAGGAACGGCCCAGGAGAAAGATGGGGATGAAGTGGTCTCCATTAGGGAAAAAGAGGAATAACCATGGGGGTGGGGTGGGATGGGGGTAGTCTCCAAGGGGGGGGGGGGGTTGGGGCTGGCGGGCGGGCTTTGGTTCAAGGGAGATCGCGGTTGGGGGAGGGGGAGAGGGAGTGTTTTTGGCAGGGTTGGCCTCGGGGTTGTCTGCAAAGGGAGGTCGAGGTTAGCTCAGGGGAGTGGGGTCTCCACAAGGGCCCAATCTCACCGTCTGCAAGGGCCTCATTGCACTCAAAGCTGATCTCGAACCGGAAAGGGCTGTGGAAAGGGCTCGGATTCTCCAGCACCGCCACGTTCAATACTGACACTTTAGCCATCGCCTCGTCGGGTCGCGGCTGAGGCCAGAGCTGGGGCCGAGCCCGCGGCTGGGTCCTGTCGGGTCAGCGGAGAAGCTCTGCCCAAATCCGCTCCCGCCTCCTCTGACCGCGATCTGAAGTGCGTATCTAGTCCGCGCGCCTCCTTCAAATAGCCGGCTCTCACCCTACGGCCAATCACCGTCAACGCTCCACGACTGCGCAAGCGCTTCCTCAGCCAATCCTGGAGCGCCGGTCGGCGCGCGCCGAGACACCCGGGACCAATCCCTGGAGCTCCATCTTAGGGGATGAGCAAGGGAGGCGGGACCGTCTCTAGGCTTCTTTGGTGTCCGCAGGGAACCAATCCCCAGAGCCTCCGACTCAGTTGTCCAGGAAGGGGTGGGCGGGGTCAGAGCGCCGGGCTCTTCTTGGCCAATCCCGAGGGTCCCCGCACCAGCGAGGTCCGCGATTAGCCCCGCCTTTCCGGGAGAGACTTCCAGCTGAGGGCCGCGCAGTCAACCGCCGAGTGGTGGCGCACAGCGCTCGCTTAAGCGGGAAGGAAGGGAGGTGCTGGACTTGCAGTGATTGGCAGGCAGAAATGGGGCGTAGATAAAGCAGGTTTTCTGAGAGATGATTGGCTGAATTGGCTCGGGGGCGGGAGAAGAGAAGACTCGGCCGGGGATTCGTGGAAGTAGAGCGGAAGTCGGCAGCTGACGCGGTTGAGCCGAGTGTGAAGAGAAGGGAGCAGCGTTTGCGGCATCGGCGTCTGTCAGCAGGTGAGCGTTGCCGGAAGTTTCTCTAAGGGGCTCCTGGCCCCGCAGGCCCAGCAGCCTGGGAGTCCGTTGTGAACGTTGTGAACGTTTAACTCACCCTTGAGCGGAGACGGTGCCGCGGTAACGCGGCGCTCTGGAGCCCGGGACCCAGTAGTCGGGCCTGGTTCGAATCAGGTTCTTACTTGAGAGCCTCTGGGGAGGTTTCAGGTGGACGGCGCTGAATGGGATTTCGAATCCGGCCTCTGCCACGCACCACCCGAGGCCTCATTTCCCGGCTCGTTGAAAGGGGGCATGAAAATTTACTGGCCTGATTTATGACTACATAATACATCTAGAAATTTCTTTCCACTCCCAGGCGTAGGCGGGACCACCGTCGCCCCCTGTCTGGAAGACTCGAGGGGCCTCCGCACTCCCGTCAGTCCAGCGGCAACAAACCTAATCTTACACTGTTCTATAGAAACCACTTTAAATATATATATATTAAATGTAATGTACTATAGCCACAATATCATTTCAACATGTGATCGGTATTAAAAAAAACACGAACCTGAGGTATCTTTTGTTACCTAGTACTAACGGTTTGAAAACCTGTGTGTTTTACACGTTACACCACATCTGTAATCCGGACGCTAGGTTTTCACCGGAAATAGTTGAGGTTTCACAAAAATTTACAGTTGAAATGGAGATTCACATGCCCAAATGTTTCCCAACATACGTTAAAATTTCCCATGAACTCAATCTCATGTCGGTGATAAATGGAAATATTAATTGATGAAAGTTAAGCGACGTGGAATGTTCTGTTTCACAGTGGCACTAGCCACATTCAGGTGCTTGTCATCCCCTGTGGCTTCCGATATTGGATAGCCAATACCAACTTCAGCCAAACTGACCTTTTTTTTTTTTTTTTCCATAAAATCCGACGTGACAGCCCCAACCTCTTTTCTGGTGCCTCCTTGTTGTTCAAGTCTTTTCTCAGATGTCTTCTTCGGAAAATCCAAGAGCCCCCCGAACAACATTCAAATTCGTAGAACATAAGCCTGAACGGTATATTTCAAGCCACTGGCCTTTCTTATCGGAGAAGGCAATGGCACCCCACTCCAGTACTCTTGCCTGGAAAATCCCATGGATGAGGGGAGCCTGGTAGGCTGCAGTCCATGGGGTCGCTAAGAGTTGGACACAACTGAGCGTCTTCACTTTCGCTTTTCAGTTTCATGCATTGGAGAAGGAAATGGCAACCCACTCCAGTGTTCTTGCCTGGAGAATCCCAGGGACGGGGGAGCCTGGTGGGCTGCGGTTTATGGGGTCGCACAGAGTCGGACACGACTGAAGCGACGCAGCAGCAGCAGCCTTTCTTAAACATCCTCCTCTTTGGCCTCGTGATGCTCAGAATATTTTCTCTCTCTCTTTTTTTTTTTGTATCTCCATCTCAAATAAAGTAGGATTGAAAGGCTTTTTCCCCTCATTGAAACGATTTGGCTGCAAGAAAATTCCCATTATGATTGGCTCTGGGTTCTTGGCAGTCATTGGGCATCCTTAGGAATTTCTGTGATTTGAGAAGGTCAAATTTTCAAATTATTTCCAAATGTAATTCAATTGCTTATGCATATGAACTTTGATGAAGTTGTTATGTTTTGTTTTCTAGATATTAAACATTTTATTCATTACAACTTTGTAGTTTTCTTTCTGCATTGTGGAACTTTTTTTCCTTTATTCTCAGCCCCAGCCTTTTCATAGCCCCTGAAAAGTTCATCAGTCAGAAGTATTATGTCTCTGTCTATAATGCCTTCTCCCTACAGCTGGCTGAATAATCTTCAGTTGTAAACCAGTTCATATCATTACTCTGGTTAAAACCTTCAAAGGCTTATCATACTTAGGATGAAACTTAAGATCTTCACTGTGGCTTAGGAGGCCCTGCACAGTGGCCTCAACTGACCTCATCTGCCAGTCTCCCTCTTGTCACCACTCCCAAGCCCTGCTGGCTTTATTTCCTGTCTTTCAACACACCAAACTTTATTCCTGCTGCATGGCTTTGCACTTGCTGTTCCCTCTGCCTGGAATGTGCTTCCTTTAGATAATTGCTGGGCTGTCTCATTCTCATTTATGGTTCACCTCAGATGTCTCTCTAGAAGAAGTCTTCTTGGACCACCCTAGTTAAAGTAGACCTTCATTAATCACAAAAGCCTGCTTATTAGGAGCACTTATCAGAATCTGTAGATTTTTTTTTTTTTTTTTTTGGCTCCACTGCATGGCTTGCGGGATCTCAGTTCCCTGACTGGGGATTGAACCTGGGCCACAGCAGTGAAAGCCCCAAATGCTAACTGCTAGACCACCAGGGAACTCTTGTCCCTCAGTAGACTGAAAGCTGGTTGAGGACAGTGATTCCACCTGTCTCATACAGACCTCTCAGTGTATTTCCAGAGCTTAGCACAGGACCTCACATGTAGAAAGTTTTCAGTAGATTGTTTTTAAAAAATAATAAATCCATATAAAGGGCTTACATGGTACCTGGAATGTGAAAACTACTTCATAAATAAGAAACATTAGCAGTTCATAGTCATCATTTAACTTACGTAGTATTTCAGGTGTACTCACTCAAAAGAGAAGAAGAAATGCTATAACAAAGTACATTTTTACTCCTTACCCAGCTTAAGAAGTAAAACATTAGTGATGCAATTGAAAGGCCTTATATATCCCTGCCTCAGACCTATTCCTCCCCTTTTTACAGATGTAACTACAATCTTGGATTTAGTGTTTATCTTTCTGTACATGCTTGTACATCTTTAATAGGTGTCTTCAAACTATATATAGTATTGTATGTCACAACC
The DNA here is from genome assembly GCF_029378745.1 of Bos indicus. Lineage (NCBI taxonomy): Eukaryota > Metazoa > Chordata > Mammalia > Artiodactyla > Bovidae > Bos > Bos indicus. The sequence continues at coordinate 11,316,029 of NC_091766.1, read as the reverse complement.
TTATGGAAATGATACTGCTGCAAAGTCTGGAGAAAACCAGGCACAAGCTTCCACAAGTCCTTTCCTGGTGAAGTCACAAAGGACTCCCTGAGTTCCTACAGCAGAGTTGTGACAACACGTGTGAAATATCTACCAGGAAAGCTCAGTACCCAGGGTAGTTGGGGCAGGAGGGGGCTGATCAAGTTTCAAACTTCCAGACTCCAGAAGGAAAGCAGGTGTTGAACCCAAACCACATTGTTCGTACAGTTTAGGCACCACTAGCCTACTTGTATCATTTAGGGAATGGTGGGAACTCCATTCACTTCAGTCACCTCAATCGTGTCCGACTCTTTGCGACCCTATGGACTGTAGCCCGCCAGGCTCCTCTGTCCACGGGATTCCCAGGCAAGAATATTAGAGTGGGTTGCCGTGCCTGCCTCCAAGGGATCTTCCTGACCCAGGGATCAAACCTGCGTCTCCTGCATTGGCAGGCAGGGTTCTTTACCACTAGCACCACCTGGGAAGCCCTGCAGAAGTGATAGCTGTGCACAAAAGAGTTAACTGTATTTAGAAAGCCCTATTTGCAAGGTTGGCCCTGGCTGGTGTATAGGAACTTGGATTTCAGGAGAGTTCCCACCATTCCCTAAATGATACAAGTGGCTGGTGGGGCCTAAACTATACAAACAATGTGATTTCGGTCCAACACCTGCTTTCCTTCTGGAGTCTGGAAGTTTGAAACTGGATCAGCCCCCTCCTGCCCCAGGTACCCTGGGTACTGAACTTTCCTGGTAGACATTTCACACGTGTTGTTGCAATTCTGCTGTAGGAACTCAGGAAGTCCCATGTGACTTCACCAGGAAAGAACTTGTGGAAGCTTGTGCCTGGTTTTCTCCAGACCTTGCCCCATGCACCTTTTCTCTTGGCTGATTTTGCTTTGTGTCCTTTGACAGTAAGAAATCATACCCTGGGAAATTCTGGCAGTCCAGTCGTTAGGACTCCATGGTTCCATGGCAGAGGGCATGGTTTCAGTTCCTGGTGAGGGAACAAAGATCCCACATGCTTCATGGTGCAGCCAAAAGCAAAAACCCAAACAAAATCATACCTTGAGTAAGCTAGATGCTAAATTCTATGAATCCTCCTCATGAATCATAGAAGCTAGTGTTCTTGCCTGGAGAATCCCAGGGACGGGGGAGCCTGGTGGGCTGCCGTCTCTGGGATCGCACAGAGTCGGACACGACTGAAGCAACTTAGGAGCAGCAGCAGCAGGGGTTATCTTGGACCCCCAACGCAGTGTCATACCAGACATACCCCATCAGGGCTGGCATTAAGGAGAGACATACCCTCCAAGTCACACAAGTGCCAACCTGTACTTGTATGACTCTGAAGGCAAGTGCCTCCTACAATTTTGTCTAGACACCTAGCTTGCCTCTGGTGCCAGCCCTACCTTCTGAAACTTGCATTTTTTTGGTCAAGTGTAATACTTTTAAAATGTATTTGTGACACATGTATAGCTGTAGTCATTTATTTTCCCTGCTGTATAGCTGTGCTGTATGATGCAGTAGCCATTAGCCACGTGTGGCTATTTTTTTTTCCAGTTAATCCAAATTAAATGAAAAATTTAACTCCCTGGTTACTTAGCCACACTTCATATGTTTAATAGACACCATGGCTTGTGGCTGTCACATTAGACAACTCCAATAAAGAATGCTTGCGTGATCACAGCAAGTTTTGTTGGACAGAATTTACTTATCCATCCACCTCTTGCTTGTTATTTGTTTCCACTTTTCTATTTTTTCCCTAAATTAAAAAAATTTACTTATGTTTGGCTGTGCTGGGTCACATTGCTGTGCTGGCTTTTTTCTAGCTGTGACAAGCAGGGGCTACCCTCTAGTTTCGATGCATGGGCTTTTTACCACAGTGGCTTCTCTTATTGCAGAACACAGGCTCTAGGGTTCACAGACTTCAGTAGTTTTGGCTCCTGGGCTCTAAAGCACAGGCTCAATATTTGTGGCACACGGACTTAGTTGGTCCTCATCATGTGGGATCTTCCCGGACCAGGGATCTAACCCATGTCTCCTACATTGGCAGGTGGATTCTTTACCATAGAGCCACCAGGGAAGCCCAGTTTCCAGTCTTCTACTCTTAGAAACAGCACTGTAGTGTTCATTGTTGTGCATGGCTCTTGGTGTACACGTGCAGGAGTTTCCCTGGGATGCATACTTAGGTGATGATTTGCTGAGGTTTGGGAATATTTACCTTGACTAGATATTGCTAGTGTGTTCTTCAAAATGATGGATCCAGTTCTCACTCCTGCCAACAAAGTTGCTGTTGCTGTGTCCTTATTACACTTGCTGTTGTCAGACTTCTACATACTTGTCCTTATGATGGGTGTGAATTACTGGTTTCAGTTTGCATTACCCTGATTAACAAGGGAAATTGAACTTTTTTCATGTTTGTTTGACCATTTGCTTTTGTGAATTGCCTGTTCATATCTTTGTCCATTTTCCTGCTGGATTGTCCTCATTTTACTGAGTGCAGGACTTATAAGTGAGGTGTGCCTTTTTGTTTGTATGGTGTCTTTTTCATTTTTTAAAAAAATGTTTATTTGGCTGCACTGGATCTTAGTTCTCTCTAGTTGTGGCGTGTAGGCTTAGTTGCTCTGAGGCATGTGGAATATTAGTTCCCCAGTAGTGAGTGAAGTCTCTCAGTTGTGTCCGACTCTTTGTGACCCCATGGACTGTAGCCTACCAGGCTCCTCAGTCCATGGGATTTTCCAGGCAAGAGTACTGTAGTGGGTTGCCATTTCCTTCTCCAATTAGTTCCCCAACTGGGGATCAAACCCAAATCCCCTGCATTGCAAGGCAGATTCTTAACCCCTGGACTGCCAGAGAAGTTGCACTGTGATGTCTACTGATGTTCAGAATTTATTATTATTACTGTCACCATCATCATTATTTTAATGTCATCGGAATTATAAATCTACTTAGGGTTTGTGTTTTTTGTGTCTTGCTTAAGAAATCTTACACTGAAGTCAATAAGATATCTTACTGTATTTCTTCTGGAAGTTCTATTTTTCATATTTAGCTTAAAAAAATCAAACTGGAATTTATTTTTGTTTATGATGTGAGGTAGGTTTAATTTTTTTCAGATGGATAACCAGTTGTTCCAGCTTCAGCTCCATTTATTGAGCAGTCCAGTGGTTCTCAAAATATAGTCCCTTGGGGATCCCTAAGAACCTTTTAGGGAATCCATGAGATAAACTGTTTTCATAATTTTCTAAAGCATTATTTGCCTTTTTCATTTGTGCTCTGTTGTCTGTGTACTGTTGGTACAAAAGCAACAGTTAGTAAAACTGCTGGTCACTTCCAGCAATCAGTGCAGTGTCACTGTATTATGTAGTGGTCGTCGTGTATTCCTCACCACCTCACACACTCAGTGTTGAAACAGTGTCACTGAAGAATGTCCTTGAAGGAGCAGTGAAAGTAGTAATTGTGTTAAAGCTTAGCCCTGCAGCAGGTCTTCCTAATGTTCTGGGTGGTGAAATGGGACCTTTGCATAGAGCACTTGTGTTGCATGCTGGAGAATGACGGTAAGGAGGTAATGCACCTGTCCAGTTTGAGTGGAGGTGGAACAGCCTACTTTTTTCATGAACACCATTTTTACTGAATAATCGCTAATTATTAATTATTCAGATTAGGATATTGGCCATGTATTTTCTCAGAAATGAATGAAGTGAGTTGTCACTAGGAGGAAGATTGACAGTGTGTTGTCAGTGATAATATTTGAGCTTTTAAGCAAAACAGACATTTGGGAAGCTTTTATTCATCACCATGAGCCTGATAACATATATATATATGGCTGCTCCGGCTCTTAGTTAGTTGGGGCACATGGGATATTCAGTCTTCATTGTGGCATGTAGGATCTTCAGTTGCGGCATGTGGGATCTAGTTCCCTGACCAGAGATTGAACCCAAGCTCTCTATTTGGAGCACCAGGGAAGTCCCCAACTTTTCAATATTTGAAGGCTTTCCTGATGAGATCAGTGGTGATACAATTACCATATATTTTTAAAAATACTATATAGTGAAATATAATAACTCAGCATATTAATGTTTTCTAAAGACCAATGCATGATGTTACAAAATCAGTCATAAAAGATAAAAATTTGTAAAATAGACCAATGAGTTCCAGTGTAACTATGAAAAGTTTATTGATAGAGTTTCATACTCTACATTGTAACTAACTTAATACACTACCACTTGTTGAGTTTTGGTATAGTAACCAAGTAAAATATCCCAAATTAATTGAAAAGTCTATAACACTCCTCCCTTTTCCAACTATATGTCTTTGTTAGTCTGGCTTTTCTTCATATACTTCAACCAAAACAGCATACTGCAATGGATTGATTGTAGAAACCTATGTCAGAATCCAGCTCTTCGATTACGCTAGAGGGTAGGAGCTTTACAAAAATGTAAAACAATGCCATTCTTCTCACTACCTGTTTTTGAAAAATACACAGTTATTTTTAATAGGTTATTTTAACATTTAAAAGATTTATTACCTAATTTAAATATTTTAAAATTTTCTCAGTTTTAATTTCCAATTTAGTAAATATAAATAGATATAATCTCTAGTCCCATAAAGAACAGCTCATTAGGGTCCTCATTAATTTTTTTAAAATTAATTTTTTAGAGCAGTTTTAGGTTCATGACAGATTTCTCACATCCCCTTCTGCCTCCCACTTGCATAGTATCCCCCACTGTTAACATCCACCACCGAAGTGCTGAATTTGTGATGAACCTATACTGACACATCATTATCACCTAAAATCCGCAACTTACAGAAAGGTTCACCCTTGGTGTACATTCTATAGACTTCAACAAATGTGTGACATATATTCATCATTATAGTATCATACAGAGTATCTTTACTGCCCTAAAAATCCGCTGTGCTCCTCCCAGACAGCCCCTTCCCTACCATTATTTTTAAAATAAGTTTTTAAAAGAGTGAAGGGAGCTCAAGACCAGAAAATATCAGATCCTCTGGATTAACCCATCCTTTTCCTGCTGCTGCTGCTGCTGCTAAGTCGCTTCAGTCGTGTCCCACTCTGTGCGACCCCATAGACGGCAGCCCACCAGGCTCCCCCATCCCTGGGATTCTCCAGGCAGGAGTACTGGAGTGGGTTGCCATTGCCTTCTCCAATGCATGAAAGTGAAAAGCGAAAGTGAAGTCGCTCAGTCGTGTCCCACACGTCACGACCCCATGGACTGCAGCCCACCAGGCTCCTCCATCCATGGGATCTTCCAGGCAAGAGTACTGGAGTGGGGTGCCATTGCCTTCTTCGATCCTTTTCCTAGTGATTTGTAATCTCTGCCTAGAGCAAGTTCCCATCTAGCCACAGGTCTCTTCCCTCAGACTTTTCATCTCTTCCCCTGCCAACACCCCATTGTGTGAAATATTAACACACTATAACCAGTCTTGGTAAGGCTAATTCCCCACCTTGTTCTTTCTTCTTCCATTTGTGTTGGTTATCCTTGGCCTTTTGTTCCTCCATAGAAAGTAGGACACACAAATACTTTTTCCTGTTGCAAAAGTAAAAATGTGTAATGCAAACAATTTTTAAAATACAGAGTTTCAAGAAAGTTAATGTTACCCCTGTTAATATTCTGATGTTTAGCTTTATATTCTGCATATATTTTATATTTATACACACACATACAGTTTCATGTTTGTATATACACACTTTTTGTATATACATGCCATCACAACAAAAGTAAAGTCATACTTTACCTTGTTTTTATATATAGGTTTTTACCCTTAGGATTATTATGAATATATTTTCACATTATTTAGTGTTCTTCTACATTGTCATTTTGAGTGGCTGCATATGGGTGTGCATTATTCACATAACAGTTCTCTGTGCTGAAATTTTAGATTAGTGTTTCACTCTTAGAAGCCTTGTTACAGTGAACCTTCTTGTTGCAGTCTTCATGCACATGGGTGTTTCCTTAGGATCAATTCCCAGGAGAGGACTGGTTGGCTTAAAATGAGGGCTTCACTTGTGAGAAGATGGGATCACTTGGACAGAGGCAAAGGGTGGTGGAAAACAGTGGCCAGGACAGATAGCAGAGTCGTGGTTACAAGGGTTTTCATCAAGGAGAGGCCCAGTGACGTAGGAAGGGATGCAGGTGGGAGCGGGTCTTGTCATCGCAGCTTGTTGCCATGACTGAGATGTTTGAAAAGGTGAGAGGAGCAGAATAAGCCTGAGGAGGGACTTCTCTGGTGACCCTGCTGTTAAGAACCCACCTGCCAATGAACAGGACACAGGTTTAGTATCCGGTCCGGGAAGATCCCACATGCCACAGGGCAGCTAAGCCCAGGCATTGCAACTACTGAAGCCCATGTGCTCTAGAGCCCATGCTCCACAATAGGAGAAGCCACAAGAAATCCTGTGTACCGCAGCTTGAGCACAGCCCCCACTCACCGCAACTAGAGAAGGCCCATGTGCAGTAACCCATGTCCAGTACAGCCAAAAATAAGAAAGAATACTGTATCTCAGGGAACTCAAACAGGGGCTCTGTATCAACCTAGAGGGGGAAGATGGGAGGGAGGTTCAAGAGGGAGGGGACATATGTATACCTATGGCTGATTCCCTATAGCTCAAATAGTAAAGAATGGCTGCAATGCAGGAGACCAGGATTCGATCCCTGGGTCTGGGAGATCCTCTGGAGAAGGGAACGGCAATCCACTCCAGTATTCTTGCCTAGAGAATCTCATGGACAGAGAAGCCTGCAGGCTACAGTCTATGGGGTTGCAAAGAGTCAGACACGGCTGAGCGACTAACACACACATAGCTGATTCATGTTGAGGTTTGACAGAAAACAACAAAATTCTGTAAAGTGTTTAGCCTTCAATTGCCAAATAAATTTAAAAAAAAAAAGGATATTGTGGGGATAAAGGGGTAGCCTCAACCTAGCACCTCTAGACCTTCCCAAGAGTTCATGGGAGAGAGGAGGTTTTCTCAACAGCAGAGGCTCCAGTGTTTTCAGCCCTTTGGGTATCTGAGAGAATCCACCATTGCTCTGCATCAGGGCTTTCCCTCTAGCTTAACTCACATGAGTCCACTCTGGATAGTCCTCTAACATACTAGCTACGTGGGGACCATCAGGGTGTGGCACAGTTTGTGGGCATCTCTGATGTGGGGAGCCCATATAGTCAGCCCCCCTTAGTGTGATCTGATAGATAGAGTGCCTGATGAGCTATGGAATGAGGTTCGTGACATTGTACAGGAGACAGGGATCAAGACCATCCCCATGGAAAAGAAATGCAAAAAAGCAAAATGGCTGTCTGGGGAGGCCTTACAAATAGCTGTGAAAAGAAGAGAAGCGAAAAGCAAAGGAGAAAAGGAAAGATAAACATCTGAATGCAGAGTTCCAAAGAATAGCAAGAAGAGATAAGAAAGCCTTCTTCAGCGATCAATGCAAAGAAATAGAGGAAAACAACAGAATGGGAAAGACTAGAGATCTCTTCAAGAAAATCAGAGATACCAGAGGAACATTTCATGCAAAGATGGGCTCGATAAAGGACAGAAATGGTATGGACCTAATAGAAGCAGAAGATATTAAGAAGAGATAGCAAGAATACACAGAAGAACTGTACAAAAAAGATCTTCACGACCCAGATAATCACGATGGTGTGATCACTGACCTAGAGCCAGACATCCTGGAATGTGAAGTCAAGTGGGCCTTAGAAAGCATCACTACGAACAAAGCTAGTGGAGGTGATAGAATTCCAGTTGAGCTATTCCAAATCCTGAAAGATGATGCTGTGAAAGTGCTGCACTCAATATGCCAGCAAATTTGGAAAACTCAGCAGTGGCCACAGGACTGGAAAAGGTCAGTTTTCATTCCAATCCCAAAGAAAGGCAATGCCAAAGAATGCTCAAACTACCTCACAATTGCACTCATCTCACACGCTAGTAAAGTAATGCTTAAAATTCTCCAAGCCAGGCTTCAGCAATATGTGAACCGTGAACTTCCTGATGTCCAAGCTGGTTTTAGAAAAGGCAGAGGAACCAGAGATCTAATTGCCAACATCCGCTGGATCATGGAAAAAGCAAGAGAGTTCCAGAAAAACATCTATTTCTGCTTTATTGACTATGCCAAAGCCTTTGACTGTGTGGATCACAATAAACTGTGAAAAATTCTTCAAGAGATGGGAATACCAGACCACCTGATCTGCCTCTTGAGAAATTTGTATGCAGGTCAGAAAGCAACAGTTAGAACTGGACATGGGATAACAGACTGGTTCCAGATAGGAAAAGGAGTACGTCAAGGCTGTATATTGTCACCCTGTTTATTTAACTTCTATGCAGAGTACATCATGAGAAACGCTGGACTGGAAGAAACACAAGCTGGAATCAAGATTGCCGGGAGAAATATCAATAACCTCAGATATGCAGATGACACCACCCTTATGGCAGAAAGTGAAGAGGAACTCAAAAGCCTCTTGATGAAAGTGAAAGAGGAGAGTGAAAAAGTTGGCTTAAAGCTCAACATTCAGAAAACGAAGATCATGGCATCTGGTCCCATCACTTCATGGGAAATAGATGGGGAAACAGTGGAAACAGTGTCAGACTTTATTTTGGGGGGCTCCAAAATCACTACAGATGGTGACTGCAGCCATGAAATTAAAAGACGCTTACTCCTTGGAAGAAAAGTTATGACCAACCTAGATAGCATATTGAAAAGCAGCGACATTACTTTGCCAACAAAGGTTCGTCTAGTCAAGGCTATGGTTTTTCCTGTGGTCATGTATGGATGTGAGAGTTGGACTGTGAAGAAGGCAGAGCGCTGAAGAATTGAAGCTTTTGAACTGTGGTGTTGGAGAAGACTCTTGAGAGTCCCTTGGACTGCAAGGAGATCCAACCAGTCCGTTCTAAAGGAGATCAGCCCTGGGATTTCTTTGGAAGGAATGATGCTAAAGCTGAAAGTCCAGTACTTTGGCCACCTCATGCGAAGAGTTGACTCATTGGAAAAGACTCTGATGCTGGGAGCAGTTGGGGGCAAGAGGAGAAGGGGATGACAGAGGATGAGATGGCTGGACGGCGTCACTGACTCGATGGACGTGAGTCTGAGTGAACTCCGGGAGTTGGTGATGGACAGGGAGGCCTGGCGTGCTGCAATTCATGGGGTCGCAAAGAGTCGGACACGACTGAGCGACTGATCTGATCTGATCTGATCTGAGTGGGCTTGGCAGGAAGGGGGATGGTGCTGGGAAACCACAGCTGAGTGCAGACAACCCTAGATGCAGCCCCTGGGGTCAGAAGACCAAGATGGAGGCCTGGTCCAACTTTCTCTTTTTAGCCAGGTGAACGTCGGTGTGTTTCAGCTTCTGCACGTGTAAAATGGAACTAAGTAAAACCTGTCTCATTGGGTGGTTGGAAGGATTAAATTGGACAGTATACGTAAGGTATCTACAGGGTGTGGGCACTTTGAACTGCTTAGTAATCTTACTTGAGTAAGTCATTTAATTATTCTTAACTTCAGTTTCCTCATCTGATATGGGGATAATAATATATATCTTATGATAATTAAGATGAAATGTAGCAAAGAGCTTTGAAAGGAGTCTCAACTTAAGTGTTACTGTTCCTGGGCACGTGCATATGGTTGCCCCCAGTGTGGACAGGTGCCCCAGTAACAAGCCCTGAGGGTCACAGGTTGTCAGGCACAGCAGGTTTCACTGTATGTGCGGAGGAAGGAGTCGTGTGTACAGTGCTGGGCAAAAAGGTGGAAGAACTGGCCTTGTTGTAGAATTTCATCTTACGCCAGGATTAAATTTCAAAGAGCATGAGGTCAGAATCATATACAATTAAGTTTAACTATGCTTAGATCTCCCAAATTTGCTCACAGAGCATCTCTCAGTAAGTCCAGTAGAACTAGTTCCTCATCAGCATAGGATATCGTTGGGCATTAGCTAAACTGTTGAACTTAGGTTTCAGGACCTTGCTGAGCTAACATCAGCATCATACAAAACAGTGTGTGGGAGCTGAGAGCTGCTGAGGGAAGGGTTTTAACTCATCTCAGGCATCCTCTGGGTCTGATGCTCAGTTCAGCTTTATGTCTTTTAACAAATATTCACTGATCACCTACAGTGTGTCAGACACTGTGCTAAACAGTAGGAAACAGCAGTGAAAAGAAAAAGACCCTTATGCATTATATTCTTGGGCTTATCTTGTGGCTCAGTTGGTAAAGAATCCGCCTGCAATCTTCCCTGGGTTGGGAAGATCCCTGGAGAAGGGAAAGGCTACCAAGTCCAGTATTCTGGCCTGGAGAATTCCATGGACTGTATAGTCCTTGGGGTCACAAAGAGTTGGACGTGACTTGTGCATTATATTCTAGTTTGGGAGGCAGACAATAAACAAGCAAAAAAGATAGTTTGTGAGATGGGAGACAAAGCAAGACAGGGGTTGGGAAATTCTGGAGCAGCAATTGCCGTTTAAATGGAGTAGCCTGGTAAGGCCTGCTGGGAAGCTCTGATTTTCATATGCCCTGCAAGGAGAATAGGTGAACCCTAGGAACAGCCAGTGCAAAGGTCCTGAGGCAGACAGGAGAGTGCCTGCATGTTTGTGGATGGTGAGGACCCCAGTGTGACTGGAGTGGAGGGAAGGAGGAGAGCCATGGGGATGAGATCTGATGCTGGAGAGCCTTGTGGGCCATTTTGTTGTCCTGGCCCTTTTGTCTGGGCCAGGAGGAGGCCTTCTGGGCTTTAAGCCGAGGAGGGACGAAAGTATGCTTATTGAGATCACTTTGGTTTCTGTGTTGAGAAAAGCCTGAAGAGGAACAAGGGCGCTAGTTCATGGACTGTTACCATGGTCCTGGTAAGAGACAGTGGGGGCTTGAACCAAGGTAGTAAGAACTAGTTAATTGGGTATTTTAAAGTTAGAGCCACCATTGCCTCTGCTTCAGATTAGATGTGGGGTATGAAACAGCGAGTGAGTTCAAGGGAGGCTCCAAGGGTCTTATCTTGAATCTCAGGATGGACTTGCTGTTAATCAAGGTGAAGCCGGTAGGAGGAACTGGAGCAGGTGTGTGTGTGTGTATCTGTGTGTATAGCTGGGTTCAGGACACATTACATTAGGAGGAACTGGAGCAGGTGTGTGTAGCTGGGTTCAGGACACATTACATTTGAGATCTTACCAGACACCCAGGGGAAGATGTGGAGTGGTTCATCAGATGTAAATGAATCTAGAGCTCGAGATAGAAGTTCAGGCTGGAGCTCTACATTTGGAAGTCATCAGTAGAATAGATGGTACAGCTGACCTTGAGCAATGCAGGAGTTTGGGATGCTGACCCTTGGCAATCAAAAATCCATGTGTAACTTTTTTTTTTCTGACTGCACTACACAGCATGTTCCCCAACCAGGGGTTGAACCCGTGTCCCCTGCAGTGGAAACACAGAGTCTTAACCACTGGACTGCTGGGGAAGTCCCTCCATGTATAACTTTTGTCTCCCCCAGAACTTAACTACTAATAGCCTACTGTTGACTGGAAGCCTTACCAATAACATAAAGTAAATTAAAACATATTTGTATGTTATATGTATTATATCCTGTATTCTTACAGTAAAATAAGCTATAGAAAAGAAACTATTAAGAAAATCATAAGGAAGAGAAAATACATTTAAGTTTACCTTCTCTGTCTACAAGATGAATTGTCTCTCAGTATCTACATCAATGTTTTCTTATATGATACAAAAAACACTGTAGATGTTACACATATTCCTAACAGTGGACATCAAAACTGAAATTAGATAACTGAAAAAGAAATTCATTTTTATTTACAGGTATAATGTTTCACACATTGGTAATGAAGAAGCACCAATGATTGCTTTATGGGAGCCTTGTGTGGTCAGTGGCGCCATGTATGGTCTGTAAGTCCAAAAGCTTTGATAAGTTTTGACTTCAGCTTTTTATAATCGATATGTATATATTTTATGATTGTTGTTTAGTCACTAAATCATGTCCGGCTCTTTTGTGACCCCACAACTGTAGCCCGCCAGGCTCCTCTGTCCAGGCAATTTCCCAGGCAAGAACACTCGAGTGGGTTACCATTTCCTCTTCCAGGGGATCTTCCCAACCCAGGGATCGACCCAGGGTCTCCTGCATTGGCAGATGGTTTCTTTACTACTGAGCCACCTGGAAAACCCACATTTTATAGTAGTAAATGATAAAATAGTATCTATATATATTTTATGCATTCATGACATACCTTTCTTAATTTTTTTTAGTATTTCTAGTCTATACCTGAGTTTTTACCAATTGTTGCAAATCTCCAAAAATGATTCCAATATACTTATTGAAAAAAAAATCCTCATCTGAGTGGACCTGTGTGGTGGTGTGTTGCTCAAGGGTCAACTTTATTTAAAACCATGAAATGGGATGAGATCTTCCAGGGAGTGAGTGTAGGTAAAGGTCCAAGGCTGAACCCTTGGGCCTGTCAACATTAAGAGGTCAGGAGATGAGAGGGAACCAGCATGGAGACTGGGAAGGAGTAGCTGGGGAGAGGAATGGCGGAGGGTGGTACCCCAGATGCCTGTGTTGAGGGCAGACGGGCATGGAGAGAGGTTCTTGCACTGTTTGGTCATTCCTCTCTCTCTCTGAACACTGGCTGCTATATTTGAGAAAGTGAAATACACATGATGCCATTCCACTGTGCTGTCACGATCAAAAATGCACCACTCCAATAACATGTGGGAGTCCAGGAATGGCAGTTGGAATCATACAAGGTGCAGCGTATGGTCCCTGGGCTTAGCTCTCAACATAGCCTGTGGACAGCTGTCTGGGCCAAGAAGGGCTTGGCTGAGACACTATGTGGCACAGTGGCCTAGCCCAGAGACTGGGATGTGCATCCAGGTGCTACAGGCCTGTTTCCCCACTTGTCAAATGGAGCGCAAGCACCCTCCACCCAAAGCATTCATGAGGCTTGAGAGAAATTGCACCTGAATTGTCCAGCTAGGCCCTTGAGCCCACCAAGTGTTGTGAACACTGGCTGACTCACCAGACCTCTGCCATGGGTTCTGAACGGCAGTGCAGGCTCCTGTGTCACAGCCTCACAGGAATGCTCTGCAAAGAGCCGCTCACTCACCACACACCCCCAACCGCACCCCCCACCTCAATGAGTCATGCCACTCTTGTCATTCCAAGAAATCTTAATTTCTTTATTGATTTTTGACTCAACAATTTTTTTTAACTTTTTGTTTTTTTCTGAAACGTTCTTGTTGTTATGAGCCTTTTGTTTTGTTCTCGTTAAATGCACTCGACCCAAAATTGGTTTGGCATATCGAAAAGGAGACCAAGGAGGGACTGGGGTCATGGGAGAAGAGGGGAGGAGGCCCGAATGGACAGAGAGAAACTGAGGGTGAGAGAAGAGGAACACAGAGACTGAGACACAGGGGAAGAGGTGGAGACACTGAGAAAGGAAGGCAAGGAAAACCAAACCCCCCCCCCCAAAAAAAAAACAAAAACCAAAAACACCAAACCCAGAGAAAAACAACAAGATTTCAAAGCAAATGAATTCAGGAGCCCAAGGAAGGGAGTAGGAGAGGAAACCAAGACCCTTCCTTCTCTACACTGTCCCAGCTGGGGTGGGGGCGTCAAGGCACCAGGTCTGGCGGGGGTGGGGGGACACCTGGGCGCTCAGGGTAGCCTCGTGCTGGACTGCGGCATGTCCAGACCTACCGACCAGGGGGCCCTGCCACACAGCTCTGAGGCCTGGGAGCCCACCTTGGGGATTCTGGCTGGAGTGGGAGCCCCGGGACCCACTGCACCCTCTCTCTCCCCTTGATTGTCGGAGACTGGAGAGAGAAAAGGACTGGGCAGGGAAGAGGAAGCGGGGCGCCTTGCTTGCCTCCAGTCCTCCGGACCTCTCCCCCCACTGCCCCCAGCTCTTCCAGACCTCTCTGCTGGTGCCAGAGGCGGCCTGACTCTATGGCCTGGCTGATGCCTGGGCCAGGCCCACCGTTCCACCTACCCTTGTCTCCCAGCAGCTCTCTAGTCCCCAGAGAGGAGTTCTGGCCTAATGAAGTCGAGGAAAGCAGTGGAGCTGCCCCATACCTTCCTCACGGAGCCACCTGGGAGAGACCATTCCCATCCTTCCTTCCCCTCCCCGCTCAGACCTGCCCATGATCTGGTGAAAGGGGTTAACCCTCCCTTCCAGAAAACAGATGGAACCCAGCCTTACCTTCTCCCCACTCCTGTCCCCCGGCATGGGACAAACCAGCTTCTTTGGTCTGGCCCCTTCTCCCCTAACTGATGGGGACCAGCCAGCCCCAGCTCCTCAGGAGAAGGGAGGGGCTTTCTAGCAGCAAAAAGGGTCCCTCCAGCCACCCCTCTGCCCCTTTCCCCAGTTCCTCCCTAGAGTCCCTCCCCCTGAACCCGAAGAAGTTCATGGCAGCAGCAGGCTGAGACCCGAAGATGTTTGAAAACTCATGGCACTTGTGAGAAAAGAGGGACAAAAGAGATGAGGGGTCAGAGCAAAGGTGGAGGGCTACCCCTGGGGAAATGGCAATGACAGGGCTGGGCTATGGCAATGGGACTACACTACCCCCGAAGAGGTGAGGGGGGAGGGTTGCTGGGAAGGCCAGGGAGACAGACTGGAGAGGGGGCAGGGAGAGGTCCTCAGGAGACACCCCAACCAGGCCCTACCAGGTACTACCTGGCTTTGACTCTCCTGCGGGAGGGTGGAGGGGAGGCAAGGCGACCTCTCAGCTTCGGCCTCCCCACCCGGTGTAAGACCATCTCACCACTCCCATTCCTTCCTTCCCAGTCCTACCTGCCTCCAGCAAACACCGCTGCCCTCATTTTCCTTCCCAACAACGTCTCTAGGCAGGAAATCAGCCCCTTCTTCCCAGGCCCTGAGTCCCAGAAGCAATATACAAGAAGCAGGAACTCAAAGGGACAGCGCAGCCATCTCGGCAGAAGCATCTTTGGGCGTGAGGGTGCCTCCCCGGGCCACGGGGAGGGGCAGGGGAGACAGGCCGAGCCCTGGGGCAGACAGTGAGGTACACGCCCCAGGAGGGCTGACTGATGCCAGGGAGAGGCGAACCAGGAGGGTCGGGGGGGGGCGACAGAACCAGGTGCTGGGGGAAGGAAACGGTTCTTTGTTTCGATGTTGCTTCTAGATTTTGTTGTCTCTGGATTGTAAAAAGCTGCTCTGGTGGCCCGCCCACCCCGGCTGGGGGATGCACACATACATGGAGAAGTCCTGGCTGCCAGGGCCCAGCGGCGCAGCTCTGCTCCGGAAAAATCCCGGGCTGGCCGGGCCGCAGGCTCCCGGTGGCTTCAAGTGATGAGATTTTCTTTCTTTTTTTTTGTCTTTTTTTTTCTTTTCCATTTCATTGAAATATTTACAGCAATGGGGGAAGAGGAGGAGGAGAAAGAGAGAGGAGGGGGTAAGAGGGCCCCCTAGGGAAAGATCCAAGCCCAGGACCCACTCCCCAGGGAGCTCCAGACCCAAAATCTGCTCCCCAGATAGCCGAGCCCACAGGACTGGGAACTGCTCAAATACGGCCACCCCTGTGGGCTGGGGGCCCTGCGGGGAGTTGTGCTTCATCAGGAGTCGCCCCAAGGGAGGGGGTCATTGGGTGCACTCAGGGAGGGCTGAGGGGGCAGGCTTGCCGGGGAAAGCAGGGACGAAGAGCAGAGAGAAGGAGCTTCAGAGAAAGTTCCACCTGTAAACCACCAGCCACAACCGCCCGTTCCTCTCACCCTGGGGCTTTCTCCCCCCGAGGGCGCTCTCCCAGGCCAGTGGCCCCAGTCTCCGAGGAGGAGCAGGGAACTGGAGTG
This sequence comes from Bos indicus, assembly GCF_029378745.1. Classification (NCBI taxonomy): domain Eukaryota; kingdom Metazoa; phylum Chordata; class Mammalia; order Artiodactyla; family Bovidae; genus Bos; species Bos indicus. The sequence goes on along the minus strand of NC_091766.1, from coordinate 11,300,208 downwards.
CAGAGGAACCTGTCCATCTGTCCTGCGCCCACTGCTCCATCTGGGTGCAGCCGGGAGCACTTCCGGCTGCAAAGAGAGGAGCAGCTGACAGGCTTCATCCAGCAGGGCCTTTGGCCCAGGGCAAGCAGAACCCTCATTTCCCTCCAGGGAGCAGGAAGGGTAGGGGGGCGGGGGAAGTCAAGGGTGGGCTGCACCCTTCCAATGTCTCCTTCCTCACTCCCCTGGGGGCCTCTTGGCTCCTCACTGCACTTCCCCCGAATTGAGCTGGTGCACATGGCTGGTGGGAAACCCTGTCTGTGAACCCTGCACCTCGGGCCCCCACAGCGCAGCCCCCAAGGGGCCTGGAGGGCCCACGGCCAAGGGGCGCCTGGAGAGAGTGGCCCATCGGCCACGGTCTCCATCCGTCTCCCTCTCCCACGAGCCCCGCCCAGGGGCCCCTCCCTGGCCCGGGCCACCAGCCCCCGGTCCGTGAGGTCCCTCAGAGACTGGTAACCAGTTGCATCTGCCCATCCCCGTCGGGCCCTGGCCCTTCAAGGCCCGGGGCCGCCAGGTAGCCCTCGTGGCTGGGCCGCCGGACCTGGTAGTAGCCCTGCAGGGGGTTCCGGGCCACCAGGGCTGGCGGGCGCGAGGTGTAGTAGATTTCGGGGGGGCCAGGGGGTGCGGGTGGGGGTGGGGGCAGGGCCTCACTGGGCCCCTCGGGGCTGCTGTCCGGGTAGGAGGGCGAGTCCCGCAGGTTGGCCCCGCTGGCGTAGAGGGAGTCCCGGCCTGGAGGCGAGGAGAGGGGCCGGCTGGTGGCTCCATCCTCCGCCGTGCAGCTCTCCGACTCGTCCAGATCGCTCTGGTACAGCACCGACTGGGCCCGGGGCAGCAGCAGTGGCTCCTCCAGGGCCTTGTAGAGAAGTTCGATCTCTGCCCGGTCAGCCCCGGGCCCGCCAGCCTCTTCCTCCCCGCTGCCCCCTGGCACTGGCGGCACAGGGGGCTCCGGCGGTGGAGGACCCTTGGCTCCGCTGCTGCCCCCGCGCAGGTTGTTGTGCACCAGCTCCGAGATGATCATCTTCTCGAAGGCAGCGGCGTCGGCCAGGTTCCGGCCTCGAGGGGGCTCAGGGGCCCCGTCCCCAGGAGGGAAATCCCCGCTTCGCAAGGAGTAGCTGTTGTTGAAGTTGCCGTTGAGGGGTAGCGTGTCCATGCCGCAGGCTTCCCGGCCTCCCAAGGGGTGCTCTGCAGGCAGAAGGGAGCAGCTCAGGAGGAGAGCTGGGCAGTGGAAGGGATGTGGGCCACATGGGAGGTGGGTGTCTGCCTTCACCTGGCTTTCCCTGGGTTCACCTTGTCCCTGGGGTCTGGGGTCTTCTATTCCCTCTCTTCCTCACTGGCAGTGGGGAACCAGCTCAGCAGACGGTTAGTGGGGGTGGGGACCAATTTCCCCAGGGTCCCCTCCCATCTGGGGGCTTGGAGTCTCAGCAGTATGAGGAGCCTGGGTGGCCAGGTCCCTTTCCCGTGATCTCCATCACCATGACTCCCCACCTAATGCAACATCATCCAGCCGGCTGCCAAGCCAGAGACTCCTGTCTGTGTGTGGGGGGCACCCCAGTTCTCTCTAAGGTGTGGTCACCTGAGGGGGCCGCTGTCGCATTCCCCTCTTGTCCCCACCCTTGGAAACATCAACAGGAAACAGTCACACTTACTGGGTTCCCGGTAGCTCCCTGCAGGTGCCGGCCAGGAGGGAAGAGAGAGAAGGTGAGAGCAGGCTCAGAATGCTGGGTCTAGGCTCCGACCAGTTCAGGAGGCACGAGGGTGCCCCCCGTAGAGACCCTCCCCACCCCGAGACCTGGCACCCTCTCTGGCACCAGCGTGCCCTCACCTGGGGAGTTGAAGACTGGGGGCGAGGAGGGGTTGAAGCCCACTGACTCAGCAATGAGGGTGTTGTAGGGGCTGGTGCCCCCACGGGGCTGCAGCACAGGGTTGGTCAGCAGGTGGTTCCCCATGGTACCTGCCCAGGAGGGAGGATGTCACGAGGCAGCTGGGAGAACCTCAAAGGGAGCGCAGGCGGGGCTCAGGAGTGCCCCCTCACCTCGGTTCAGGGTAGGGGTGCTGTTGATGTCGCCCGCCATGAAGGAGGATTCCGTCTGCTTCCTCACGGTGTCGTTCCACATCCTCCGGATTCGGCTCTGGGGACGTAACCCAGACATGAGGGCTCTCGGGCCGCCCATTCTCCCCATGCCCGATGGGTACCACCAGGGACTGGGCGGAGAAGTGCCCTGCGCCTGGGGCGCTGGGTCCGGCCCTCAGCCCGGGGCGCGGATCCTGCCTGTACCTGGGTCCCTGTGTAGTAGCGGGCATTGCTCCGCATGGCTGAGGTCTTGAGTGAGCCGTGCGCACCCCCGGGTGGGGAGCGGATGCAGCAGTAGGAGTGCCGCAGGCACTTGCTGTACTCCTTATGCACCTGCGGGTGGGCAAGGAGGGCAGGCAGTTGGCAGACCCGAGACCAAGCTGCTGGTGGGCACCAGAAACCCTGCCATCCCCTCCTGCCTCCAGCGGTCAGCCCAGCAGGCTCTCTTCTCACTCAGGCCCATCTTCCTTTCTCCACCTTCACCATTAAGTTCTCATCTGTTCATTTGCTCAGCAGACCTTCAGGGAGCATCTTCTATGTGCCAAGTGTGGTTTAGGCCCCAAGGACAGATGCAAATCAGAAACAGAGCCCTCCTTCTCAGAGCTGGTATCTTCCAGCAGACAGAGACTGAACACATCTACAGCAGCAGTGCGTTATGTGGGCTGTCTGCCCAGAGAACCATGGCCGGGGGTTAGGCAGGGCTGGTGGCGGGAGTGGGTGGTGATTTCCAATAGACGGGGGAGCGGGGGGACTCACTAAGGAGACGTTTGGCAAAGACTTGAAAGCAACAAGGCAGTGGGCCCCGCAGAGATCTGGGGAGGGGTAGGGGACAAGCCCCGAGGAAGGCCCATGCCTGAGTGTCTGCAGACAGAAGACAGAGCGTGGCTGGAGGAACGGGGAGAAAAGGGGGGCCCAGGGCGGACCCCGCGGGCCGGTGGGGGAGCCCTGTAAGGATGCCACTGTCACTGTGCGTCCAGTGTGGACCTGTCATCAGAACGGGAACACAGCTGACCTTGCAGCCAAGACCAGTGACCCCTGCCTTCTTCACTCCCTGTGCAGCCATCACCCACCTTACTGTCCTCTGAGACCAACAACGGCCTGACTGGGGCTCCCCACTGCCTTCAAGACGAAGTCTAACACTCCTTGGCTCCGTTTCCCTGGCTTCCGTCTTGAGTCTACAGCCTGTACACTCTTCTCTACATTCCTCTGCTTCTGTTACCTCTTTATTTTTAAGATTCAGACTTTAACACCCTTTATTTAAAAAGGAAACTTCCTGTCACCACAAAACTCATGGTTTACCCCGCGACTATTAAAGTAGGAAATGTTCTGTCTGGGTGGCACCCGGAGCTGTATTCCTCCACACGCTTGATCTACACCCCAAGCCATGTCCCTGCCCTGAGCTCTTCCCACTCCCCACATCTGTCTTGCTTTCTCATTCCTCTGGGCTCCTGTGTCTTGCTCTCTTCCAGAACCCTCCTCACCACGGGCTAGAATCTGCCTGAGCCTGTGCTTCCCTCCAGGCAGACACAGGTCCCGCTGCAGAAGACAGGCCCCTGGCCCTCTTCCCCAGAACTCACCTTCTTCTGTAAGGCGCAGTGAAAGACAAAGATGAAGACCCCCTGGAAGGCGTTGAAGGTGGTGAAGAGATAGGCCATGACCACGGACTCCTTGTTGATAAAGAGGAGGCCGAAAGCCCACGTGAGGCCCAGCAGGAAGAGCAGCGCAATGGCTCCCAGGGCCCAGGATCTGGGGGGGTGGTGGGGAGGAGACAGGACGTCAGAGTCCCCGCCGTCAGGGACACCACCCCCAGGGCCCTGCTGCATGTCCCTATTTCAGCAAGTCTGGGCAGTGCCCTGGGGTGAGCGGGCCTGCCCAGCGACACTCATCAGCCCAGCTAGGCCTGGGGGGCATGTGGAGGTCGGGGGGTCAGGGTTCTCTGAATAGCCAGTCATTCTCCTGTATCCTTCATCCTCTTGGCTACACTTCCAAACCTTTAATCTATCTTTTGCTGCCTATGTGTCTTTAAGTTACCCTAAAATGGACTCGCGTATTTTTTTCGGCCACCTTGCACAGCTTGCGGGATCTTTAGTTCCTCAGCCAGGGACTGAACCCACACCCTTGGCAGTGAAAGCACCGAATCCTGACCACCAGACCTCCAGGGGACTCGCTGTGCTTGCTTTGTGAACTCTCTCACCCTAAGCGGTGATGTGCTTGAAACCTTCATTGGATGTGCTAACACCGTGTTGTCTAATACTCGTTAAACAGACACACAAAGAACATAGTAAAACACCACCTTCGTCCTTAAAAAGCAACACAAGAGGTGAGAACACCACCTTTCGGGAAAGCCTGGGAGAGGCTGGGCTCAGCTCAGAGGTGCCAGGGCAGAGGTGCAGGGAGGGGTGCTCACTTAATGTTGTCGAGGCGACTGGAGTCAGGCTTGAGCACGGATGAGCTCCGGACCATCTTGTGCAGAGTCACCATGAGGAACACCAGGTTCACCTGCGGGCGGGTGAGGGGAGGGCTGGCCCGAGGCCCCTCTGCCTCCAGGCAGCGGCTTCTGACCAAATCCCAGCTGCCACCCCCGCCTCAGGGTCCCCTCTGCTGGTATGTGTGCTCGGCCGCGTCCAACTTTTTTGCAGCCCCATGGACTATACCCCCCGGGCTCCTCTATCCATGGGATTTCCCAAGAAAGAATACTGTAGTGGGTTGCCATTTCCTGCCCCTAGGTGCCTGTTAATGTGGCTCTCGGGGCTGGGGGGACAGGGCTCGGGGGCCTGACATAGAGCAGGAGCTCACACCACAGCTCCTAGACAGACCGACCTCAGTGCTGGAGCTTTACAGACACAAGCTGCTCTTTTTTGCCTCAGTTGGCTGCTCAGTTTTCAAGGGCTTGGGGAAAATGGGGGTCTGGGGGTCAGAGCTGGTCTGGATGAAGGACAGACTCAATGCTAGGGATACTGCCTTCCAACTCACCACAATAACAAAGGAGACGGGCCCAATGAAGCTCCAGATGAAGTAATTGTCCACTCGGAGCCAACACCTGTAAAGGAAGCAGGGCCGGGAAGAGAGGTGTGGCGGTGCAGGGGAAGAGAAGTGAGGGGGGCAGGGGAGAGGGGGTGCGCTCTTCCCTCCCTCTGACCCCCAGGGCCCAGGGACTCTAATGGCTCAGGCCCCAGAGCTCAGGAGAAGGGAGGCCAGTGCCCTGAGGGTCCTGGCTCAAGGGAAGCTGCTGAGCAGGGAACCACAAGGAGGAGAGACTAGGTGGAGGGGGCACTCACGCCTTCTCGGTGCCATAGCTGCGGTAGTCGATGGCGGCCGCAATGCCCACCACCAGGGCAGGGAAGCAGTACCCGCCCAGGTAGTAGTACTTGGTGCGGGAGTACTCGCTCTCAAACACCTCCACCAGCAGCAGGTAGAGATGCACACCCTCCAGGCACAGCCAGGAGAAGGCGGCCAGGAAGAAATAGTGCAGCAAGCCCGCGAAGATGGGGCAGGCGATCTGGGGACAGGGGTGGGGAAGCAACGCAGGTAAGGAGCTGCCCTGGCCGCCGACCTGCCAGTGGGCATCACAATCTCCTCCCTGCCCCTTCCGCTCCTGCCCCAGAGTCCCGCCCACCTCATACTGAGTCTTGTCTATCCCGACAAGGAAGAGCAGCTCCGCCAAGAAGAGGTTGATGCAGAGGTTCTTGTGGATGGTGTTCCGGTCGGTCTGTAGCCCCCGCAGGAAGCAGAAGGTGGAGATACAGATGGCCAGGCAGACCAGGGAGATGACGATGCCCACCCAAGTGATGACCGACAGCAGCAGCTCATTGATGCGGCCCTGGTACTGGGGAAGGAGCAGGGGGCATGCTGAGCCTTGCACACACACATGGGCCAGGCCCGGGGCCACGAGCTGCAGCCCACTGGGCCTTCTGCCACCTACCTGGCCTTCTGCCCCACCCCAGTCTACTAGCCAGGCCCCCACCCCTCTACAGGTGGCACGCTCACTTCCCATGCTCTGGCAGGCTTGTGGAGACATGACAAAGGTTGACACCAACTTGCTTCTCCAGCGGGCCTTGGGAAAAGGTGGAACTCGGACTAGGGAGAGCCAGACATGTGGCCTCCTGCCCTGGGCAAGACTCAGGGCCCCCCATGCCCATGAAGGTGGCCTTCCCTGGCACCACCCAAGAGGCCATGCAAGGCTGAGCCAGGAAGCAGGCCCGCCAGGAGGGGCGGGGCGCCGGTCAGCTTACGATCTCGCGATGCGCCATGAGCACAGCAAAGTTGGTGAGGTGGCTGCAGGCACATGTGGTATGGGTCTTATTGGACTCCACCAGGCGGCAGCCCTGGGTTGACCAGTAGCCCAGCATGGAGCGCTCTGAGTAGTTCCAGAAGGAGCAGTTAGCGTTGAAGTGGTTCTTGGCCTGTTGTGGGGTGGAGGCCAGGGAGTCAGAGCTGGGAGTCCAGCCCCAGCCCCAACACCCCACCATGGGGACAAGCAGGAGACATGCCTGGGGCTTCCAGCTCCAGGTCACAGCCTGAGATCTCCGGGGACAGATGGCCCGAGATGCTAAGGTGGGGGCTGGGAGGCTGCTTCTCCAGGGAGGGGTTGTAACTTGCTCTCGGGGTGGGTGAACACACAGTGCGGGGTATGGATCTGCAGCCTGGGAAAGCGGAGGGTGCTGGGACACTCACGGAAGGAGTGGACATCTCAGCTCACCTCCAGGTGGGCCACAGTGAAGATGACAGGGTCCATCAGGAAGACTCGGCTGGACTCCTTGTTGATGGACGCTGCGATGACCTGCGAGTTCACCACCAGGGAGGCGCCCCCTGGGCCCCCCGAGCCTGCTTCACCCGCCAGCTTCACCGTGGCGTTCTCGGTGGACAGGAAGAGGCCCAGGTTGTTGTAGAGAATGAAGACAACCTTGACCACTCCTAGGTAGGACAGGCCCAGCAGGCGTGTGTCAGCCCCTGGCTGGTGCCGCCCTCCAGTTACACTGGCTGCTGGGATCTTTGAAGTCAGGCTGCCGCCCAGGCAAGGGGGCTCTAGGAGCCCTTCCGTGGGACCGCTGCTCAGTTGCAGGCAGTTCCCAATGGCAGGGTAGTGATCCAGGACACACCTCACCCACCTCTCACTTTCTGTGTGACCTTGAGCAATTCCCTAACCTCTCCGGGCCTTAAATCTCAAATGGCACAACCTGCCCTAAACTCTGAGGATCATGCTGCTATCGCACAGGAGTGAGCCCTCCAAACTGTCTGAGGTTCTGTGGGGCTTTCTGGGGTCCCCCTGAATCCCTTGAAAAGTTACACTAGCTTGCATGAAGGACACCTCTGTGTGTTGCTATGGGCTCCAACCTCTCATCAGAGTCTTCAGCCTGATCAGAGTTAAGAACTTCCCCATGAGAAGAGCTGGGGTACCGGCTCAGGGTTCAGACACTGACCGTTGCGGCTGTTCTGCTTGATGGTGTTGGCAGACAGCTGGATTGAGTTCTCGCTCGGGTACTCCTGGGGGAACACCAGCTCCTGCACTTGGCCCTCAGTGTTCAGGACTGTGACCTCGAGGACTGTGGGGACGGGGTGGCAGGGCACACAAGGTTGGGGTCTGTCCACAGTCCAGAGGCTCAGGCAAGGTTGAGGGCCAGGGTAGCCCTGGGTTGTCCAGGAGGAACAGGGACCCCCCCACCCTGTTCAAGTTCTGCACCCCGACTTGCCCCCCGACCTGACAGCAGCACTCACCCACGTTCTGCTTGGCGGCCAGGAAGCGGGCCGGCTCCCTGACATTGTCTGCCAGTAGGAAGGCGCCCTCTTCCAGGACGTCTAGCAGCATGGTGGCCGTGTGCGCCTGCTCGGTGGCGTTCATGTCTTTCCAGGACTCGAGGGCCTCCGGCCGCAGCAGGTTGTCCACTGTCTCCACCACAGCCTGCAAGTGTGGCGGGGCAACGCTGCGACTCCCGCTCTGTCCCTCAGTCCCTCCAGCTGGGCTCCGCACCCCCTTCTCGGAACCTCTATCCCCCGGTGCCTCCTGGGGCCAGCCCCACTCACTCAGGAGACAGGAGCTCCTGGGCCTCACCTTGATGTAGTCCTTGCAAGTTCTCTCCCGCTTGTGCATCTGGGGAAAGAAGGAGGTGGGGTGAAGGCTGGTCTCCCAGCCCCTCTCCTTGAACCCTGACACTCACGTCTGGGCACCAGAGAGATTCCTCTTCTGTCTCTGCCACTGACCTGGGGCTAGCCCACGAGCAAGAGCCATTGCTAAGGGAGCCCCCACACCCCCAGGACCATCCAGGAGGGAGTCCCTGCCGGCCTGGGCTCTGTCTCGCCTTCTCCTCTCCTGGCCGTGGATGGCCGCCTGGCTTTGCAGTGCCAGGCTGGGTGTCTCCCAAGTTCCTAGGGCGGTGCCCCTGCCCCACGGCCCCCGCCGCCGGGCCCACCTTGTTGTAGTTCTTGCCGGCCGACTCGCGCTCAATGGGCCGCAGCGCCTGCAGCTGGGCATCCAGAATGTCCAGCAATTGCTCCATCAGCTTCACAGAGGAGGACACATCACCCGCATAGATGGAGCCCCGGGTGTGGCGGGCCAGCTCGCTGGCAATGTTGGCCGCGTTCTCCCCACTCTTGATCTGCAGGAGGGAGGAGGGGGAGCCCCCGGTCTCGTCAGGGACCATCCTGCTTCTCTCTCCACACACCCAGCCTGCTCAGCCCCTCTCATCCCTCTCTGCGGTCCCTTCTCCCTGCCTGCCCTGGCCCTCCCCATCTGTCTGTCCCCTCTGGAGACTAGGGGTGGACCCCAGCCTGTCTCCCCAGGAGTTCCGCCGCCCCCCGCTGTGCCCTGTGCCTGGGCACCCAGGGCCAGCAGGGTAAGCATGTGTGCCTATCTGGGGGTGGGGTGGCTGCTGGTACCTTCTGGGCCACCTGGTTGACCCAGGGGGAGGTGCAGTTGCTGAGGTCAGGGCCCCGGGGATTCCAGAGCCCCAGGGCTGGTAGACACTGGAAGGAGGCAATTCCTGTAGGGACAGACACACAGGAACAGAGAAGGGAGCCACGGGGAGGGAGAGGGGAATGGGCCAGAGCAGGAAAAAGGAGATGGCAGAGAGAGGGGGACGAGCAGGTGAGGGAAGAGGTGAGGGGGCACGGAAGACCAGACATGAAACAGGCCAGACAGTCAAAGAGAGGTGTCACTCTGAAATGACATGAACCGCCCACTTCCCCTAAACCCTCCCTCTCGGCTCCTCTTCCAGCTTGGCCTACCACAGTCAGAGCCTTCCGGTCAAGCCTACCTTGGAAGCCCCACCACGCCTCTCGCAAAGCCTCTCTGACCCTTCCCTCGGATCCCTGGAGCCTGTGGTCCCGGCCCTGCCTTCTCTGGTGCGTCAGCTGCTGTGTCCTGACCCCCAGCTGCTCCTGGGCCTGTGTCCATTTCGGTCCGAGGCCAGGACTCAGGTTAACTCCCAGGGGCTCCCTGCAGGGTCCATCCAGGGCTTTGCATGGCAGGTGCTTAGAATTGCAGGAGGGGACAGGGGTGGAGCAAGGGGCACTAACTGAGCTGTGACTGTGCCCTGGGGACACAGCTGCAGACATGAAGCATGACCCTTGCATACAGCCCACTTTGGCAGGGAAGGTGGACAGGTAAGTGCATCCAAGCTGAGTTAGGGGCATGTCCCCTGTCCCTTTCCTGGCCAGGCCAGCAGTGGTCATTCCCCAAGCCAGCTGCAGCAAAGGTCACCTAGGCTTGGCACTCACCTCGAGTCCCCTTGGGGCAGGGCCTCTCCACCAGCATGCCCTGCTGGGTGGCCGGCCATTGGACCCGCCGCACCTCTCGAGGTTCACAAAAGAGTTCTGGGGACACGTGCAGATTGGGGGCAGGGGGCCGCCGGGTGCTGGGGGCCGGGGCAGTGGCTGGAGGTAGGTCAGGTCCCAGCTGGTTGATGGCACCCACGGGGTGCGTGGTGAGGGGTGCTCGGCGGAGCGGGGTGGTGGCTGCTGGCGAGGCTGTGCTCGTCAGGGGTGTGGGCCGGGCTGTGGTGGTTGTGCTGAGGGGTGGGGAAGTGGCTGGGCCTGAAAGGGAGAGGGGACACAAGATGCGGTTACCCCCAGGGTTGGTCTCCCACTAGGTCTGAGAGATCTCCCCTAGCCCCTCTCTGCCCAGAGGCCCCACGCACCCCTGGGACTATACAGCGTCAGAAGGTGGCAGAAATCCACTCATTTGTCCTCTGAGGTCTGAGAGCAACTGCAGAGGACAAGCCAGGAAGGCAGTGTTGCAGGCTCCCACCCTCATGCTCCTCTTACTCTGGGCTCTCTGGCCTGGCCACGTCCCTTCCCTCTGGGGACCTCAGTTCCCCCTTTTTTATTCGAGGGGACTCTTCTTGAGCTGTGGGGCTGCACAGAGCTGGTTTAGGGTGGCTGAGGGGTTAGAATGAGACTGCCGAGAGGTTCCCAATCCTAGTCAATATCAGCAGTTCAGCTTTGCTGTTTTACTGGTACTCCCACCCAAGACTGGGGTTGAAGGGGTTCCAGGGCTCAAAACGGCCTTAGGAGAGTGCAGCTTGGCTAAAAGCCCAGAGTCCTTGGTCTAGTTTCTCAAATAAGCAAGCTAGCTAATCTCACATCCACCCAGTGCTTGTGTATATGAAAATCGCTCAGTTGTGTCCAGCTCTCTGAGACCCCCATGGACTGTAGCCTGCCAGGCTCCTCTGTTCATGGAATTCTCCAGGCCAGGATATTGGAGTGGGTAACCATTCCCTTCTCCAGGGGACCTTCCTGACCCAGGGATCGAACCCAGGTCTCCCACATTGCAGGCGGATTCTTTACCATCTGAGCCAGCAGGGAAGCCCACCCAGTGCTTGGGTTTCCTCATCTGTAAATGAGGCAACAGTAAGCCCTGGCTCTCAGACTGCAAGGATCAGAGGAGTTAATTGGAAAGTGCTGAAAACAGCCTGTCCCGTTGCTACCTCTGTGACCTCCAGGGTTCCCTTGAACGCACCTCCAGGTCCTCTAGGAGCTCAGAGTGCACCCCCCTCCGCTTGAGACCCAGGGGCAGGGGCTGTTGGGGAGTGAACTCGAGCTGTCCTCACCCGCACTAGGGTCGGGCGGCCCAAACTCCAGGCTATAGCGCACCACAAAGTAGTTGTTCCAGACATAGAGCTGGTTGTCGCGAGGGTTATAGTCGACAGAGGAGACGAACTGGTAGGGGTTGGGAAAGGCCAGGCTCACAGGCTCCTCACGGTTGGCGTTGGTGTTGAAGGCGTAGTCCACGCGGTTGCCGGCTGCCTCGCTGTCGTCGTCCACGTACACGGAGCGCAGCACGTACAGGACGCCGCACACCATGAAGGCGTTGGACGCGGAGCGCTTGTCGTAGCCGGTCTCCCACGTGCCCTCGAAGCGCAGCGTGTAGGGGTTGAGTTGGCTCACCACCAGCCGCCCGTTGTTGCCCTCAGTAGCGTAGATGACCCACAGCCCGTTCTCATCCACTGCCAGGTCGATGTCGGTCTTGCCCCCCCAGCGGTAGGGCGAGGTGTCGTGGTAATTGGCTGTGTTGATGACCGTCTCCCCGCTCTTGATGCGCGTGCGCAAGTCGTACTTGACGATGTTGCGCGTGCGCTCCTTGTTGTAGAAGACAGCGCCGTCGTAGACCACGAAGCCCGTGCCGTCTACGCGGTTGGGCAGGCGATAGGTGGTGGTGTGGCGCGCTGCCACGTAGTCCTCCCACGAGGCGTACTCGGTCAGCGTGTCCGTGCGGTAGGGGATCCACGGCATGACGTAGATGCGGTCACCTGCCTGCAGCGGGTCCTTGCACCATGCACCAGACTGGTGCTCCGACTCGTGGGTTGAGGTGGGCTCCAGCACCTTCTGCAGGGTCCCTGGGCACACGAAGACTGGGTCGGGCGGGGAGGGGCAGGGAGGACACAGGGAGAGGAGGAGGAGCGGGGGGCGGGGTGGGGGGGACGGGGGTGGCAAGGGAGAGGGAGAGAGAGAGGCGAGTTGGTCACATGGCCAGCGGGGGGAGCCAGGCTGTCCCCTCCTGCTGCTGCAGTCACGGTTGCTTGGTAGGGCTGGTGATGGGAAGGGGGTTTCTGGGCTGGGACCCCTGCCCTGCCCAGCTGCCCCTCTCCCTGGAGATGTCAACCCTGGAGGCCATTAAGAGCAGGGTTAGTGGTGGGGGAGTAGGGAGGAGGTGCCCCTCTTTCCTTCCCTGGCTGCTAGAGACCCCACAGGCTGGGGATAAGGGGTTTGGCAAGAGCCATCCGAGAGTCAGTCTCATGTGCCTTTAGTGGGGGATGGAGAGATTTCCTCATTGGAGCCACTGGTGGCTTTGAGGTGCCAGGGACTCAGGGCCCTGTCCCTTTGCCATCATTTGCGCCCCTATGGAAGAGCTAGGGTCAAGGGTCCCATCTTTCACCAACCACACCAGGACACAGATATATATATATATATATATATATATATATACGTTTTTTTAAAAAAACTCCATTTTCTTCCTCCTGCAAAAACTGCAAGGTAGAGTGATGTTTCCGTACCCACTGTGGGTGGGTGTCAGGAGCGCACTCCTATTCCAGGGTGAGAGAGGCACCCAAGGTTCCTGACGCAGCCTGTGACAACCCCCCACCCAGCACCCAGGAAATCAGGAGCTGGGGAAGAGTTTTCGGAAAAGTCCAGCCCCTCCTGAGGGGTGCCCAGCCCTGCCCCCAGCCGGCAGGGTCTCTCATGGGGTTTATCGAGCAGCAGACACTGATACTGGTGCACAGGGGTGGTGGGGCGAGGGCAGAGAGGGAGGGGACTCCCGGGAGAGTTGGGTAGTGGGGAGGAGAGCTGTGTGGAGGGAAGAGAGACAAGTGGTGGTGTGGGGGCGCTCGGCGAGGTCCTGGCTCCAAGGGAGGCACGCCGGAGAGCACCTGGGAAGAAAGAGTTAGTGCTGGCGAGGAGAGAGGGGGGTGAGCAGAGAATTCACTCCAAGGCCCAGGCCCGACTGAGGGTCCCTTGGGGGGGCAGTCCCAGGTCCAGCTCAGAGGGGGCCAGGGAGGGAACCAGGTGCTAGGATAAAGACCCAGCCCGCCCCCGACAGGCCCCCCACCTCCCCTTCCCCGACCCGATTTACCTGCAACCATCCCCGGCTCGGGAGGAGGGACCAAGGCAGCGCTGATGTCAGAAAGGTGGGGGGCCCCGCCCCACCCCCCCATTCCCTGAAAAGGAGGAAAACCTCAACTGCATCTCGTTGGCCACCAACGGCCTGCCCACCCTTGCCCAGTCACGACCCAGCGCCACCGACTCCTGGACTCCCCCTACTGGCCCGGTGGCAGTCTGGGCTTGCACAAACAGTGTGGCCAGGCTCCCCTCCTTCTCCCACAGTGGCGAGGTCCCTCCAACCAGGATGGCTGGGGGCCTCCCTCTCGGCGCCGCCCGACTAGCAGAACCTGAGGACCGGCCGGGGTGAGAGTTTGTAGTGAATTCTCTGCTCCTGCTTGGCCTGTCACCAAAGCAGCCGGCCCGAGGGGACAAGAGAGGGCTGGGACTTGGTGCTGGCTTGGGGAGGGGCGTGGCCCCAGTGGCTAGAGGGCCTTGGCCAGGAACCATTCCTCATTCCAATTCCAGCCCCATTCTTCAGCAGGGTTAGGTGGGTGGCTGGGGATTCCAGCCCGCCCGCCACAGTGTCAGGGACTTTCTGATCCAGGGGTCTTGGGTCACAAAGCAGCCAGGTGCATGCCCTGCTTTAGGAAGGGGAGGGAAGCCTGGGGCTCTAGCGCTGTGTTCCCAGTGCCCTGAGGGGTTAGCCTGCACCTTCTGTCCAGCCCACTGGCCTCTGCCCTTTTCTCCTGTGCCTGGGTCTTCCCTCTCCCCAAGCCAGGCCCCCCAGCCACCTTTGTGACGCCTGACAGATGTGTTTGTATGTGTGTGTGTGTGTGTGTGTAGGGGGGGTGGGCAGTGGGAGGTCTCAGAGCCCGGCCTGGTGGGCAGGGCATGGAGAAGGAAAACGTGGTTAGAGGTTACCCTGGGGGAAGGGGGAGAAGATGAGGAAGGGCCTGCTCGGGGCCTTTGCCAGCAAGGACCCTGCCCCAGCGCCAAGCTCCCAAAGCCTTCTCTGCCCTCCAGCCTCCTCCCACCCGTCCCTTGAAGAGAAAAGATCCCAGGCTGCGTGTCCGACCACCACCGGGCCTGCAAGAAGAGTGTCTGGTGCTGGGCGGAGAGACTCCAGGAAAGAGAGAGGGAGAGAGTGGTGGGGTGCAGTGAGGGGCAGGGCGGTGGGCTGGTGGCCCAGGCCTCTATGAGATGGGGGGAGGGACAAGGGGGAGGGGAGCAGCTCGGAGGGACCCCGCCCTGCCTCCCTCAAAGGGGACGCTCCACTGACCACCGTAATTTCAAGGCCAATGTGATCCCAAAAGGTCATCTCTCCCATCCCCGCCTCAGCGCTGTCCATTTCCCACGACTTCCAGGGGAGGCGGTGGCCCTCCACGACAGCCAAGTCCAGCCCAGCCGCCCTCCCTACCGCCGTGGAAATTACGGTGCTCATGGAAGCCCCCAGACCCAGCCTGTGCCTCCCCCGCCCCCCTCTCTCTGGTCCTCTAACCACAACAGCCCAGAAGAAACCCTGACTGCAGCTTCGCAAGTATTTCAGAACCAAAAAAAAAAAAAACAAACAAACGCTCCCCCGCCCCTCGCTCCCCCAACCGTGAGGCCCACCCCCGCCCCCTCGGGCCCCCCAGTGATCTGGCAGGCGCCCTCCCCGGGCTGGGGGCAACTCACACCCCTCTCCCCAGGGGCTGCCCCCCACCACCCCCCGCTGGTGGAGGATGGGGTGGGGGTGGGGAAAACTGGTGCTCCGTGCTCCGAAACAGCTCTGGGCCTTGGAAACGCCAAACCAGAAGGAACTTAAACCACCAGGAGCCAGAGAGAGAGAGAGAGAGAGAGAGAGAGAGAAATAGAGAGAGAGGAGGAGGAGAAGGAGGAGGTAATCTGCTCCCCAAAAGGAAAACAAAGGTGTGCCCTCCCTCCCGCCTCCCCTGAACCAGACACAAAAGTTGGGGCAGGAAGAAAAGAGAAGACAGCCGGCTCCCCGGTGCCCTCCGCCCCTAGTCGGGAGCCAGGGAAGAGGGTCCCTCTCTCCCCACCCACCCTGGATGCTTATAGACTTCTCCTGAAGGAGGCAAAAGAAGTATGAGAGAAGGTCAGGTTCCCCCCCCACCCCTGCAGGGGCCAGGGACTAGAAAGGAGGGACAGGGAGAGACAGACAGAGTAAGAGGAGAGACAGACAGAGGTAGAGAGAGCAGAAGGTCCTGCCCGAGCTCAGAGAAGCTCCCTTGGGTGTCTGGAGGGTGGAGTTGCCTGGTCGCACCAGGGCTGGCCCCACCAGTGGGGGGACACCGGGGTGGGGTGGGGAGCGACTGGACCAAGTTGGGGGGTGGGGGGGTAGAAGAAGGGGCTGGAGGGGAGGGCAGGTCACATAAGTGTGGTACAGGTAAAACAAAGTCTGAGTTAGGGGTTAGCATTGGTAACAGTGCGTTTACCTTTCTGCTCCACTTCTACTTTAAGCATCGGAAGAGAGAGAGAAAACAAATTGAAAAAAAAAATGTGCAAGAAAAAAAGAGAAAAAAAAAAGATTAAATTGCTTTCGTTTCTTTTCTGGCAACACGCCCCCTTTTCCTTTCTTTTCCTCACTCCTGGTTCCCCAACCCCGAAGGTAGAGCAGCCCCCGCCCCCATGTCCTTTCCTCCTAGGGAGGATGTCGGGAAGACAGTCACAGGGAGGAGGGAGACACACGGGAGGACAGAGACCGAGAGAGACACGGGTTGGGGGCAGGGAGAGGGGGCATACAGGTAGGCAGACGGACAGAGCCCTCAGCCCGGAGGGGGCACCCCCAGTGCAGCAAGGCTGGGGAGGGGAAGCCCCAGCCGGTAGGCAGCTCCGCTCCAGGGGCCACCAGGAAGGGATGGTGGGGGTGGAGGAACCCCTTGGTCCCCTCCAGCCCTGCCTGCTGCCCTTGTGCTAGAACCGGGGGCCCAGGAGGGGATTCAGTGCCACCCTCAGCCTGGGAGCACCACAGAGAAGACACGCAGGATGCCCTCCTCTTCTGTGCTGGCCTTAAAAAGAGTCCAGCTGCGTTTCCCCAAACCCTCGGAACCCCACCCCCACCCGGAAGCCAACACAGAGAGAGGGTGGCAGGTCGGACACAGAACGATGGAGAGGCAGACAGGCGGAGCCCGGGGCCTCCAAGAGCCCCATCGGGGAGACGAGGCAGAGAGGGAAGAGGCTGGGCTGGGGGCGACATCACAGACGGGCAGGACAGCAGGAGGGGCCACAGACACGCTCCCCCGCTCCCCCGGGGGCAAGCCCGAGGCTCAGTCTCTCTGCCCAGCTCCCCCCTGGGGGCCCAGGAGCTGGGAGCTCCCCAGCCCACAGCTGGGATGGGCAGGCGGGCAGCACCTGGGGAGGAAGGGGGCACGGGTTAAACTGTGCTCAGCTGCAAGGCAAATCCAGCGTTAGTCGGGCCTGTCAGGTCCGTGTGCCAGGGGAGGTGGGGGGTGCCCCACACACCCACTGCTCCATTCCCATGGTAGCCCCGCACCCACCCCCGACCAGCACTGGGGTCACCCCAGCCTCTGAAGCCCATGGCAAGAGGGGCTGCCCAGGCTGTGCCCCCTCCAGGCTCTGGGCCCCCTGGCCCCTTAGGAACCTCTGACCTGGGCCTCGCTCTCCTGCCACCTGTCTGCCGGGAAGGGCAGTGTCTGACTCCCTTCCCAGCGCCTCTCCCAGAGCCTGGTACACAGGAGGTGCTCAGAGTCTGGGGCTAAGTGAGTGCCAGGCCTCCCTGTTTGGTGGCCTGGCTTCCATCACCCTTGGAATGCCAGCCCTCTTCTTCTGGGACCAGGAGTTAGCCCAGCCCCCCAGATACATCCTCCGTGTCAGTGAGTGTGAGAATGTGTGTGTGTGCATGCGCACCCAAGCGCGTGTGCCACTGCCTCTCCCAGGGCTCAAGGTAGCTCTCTCCCATCAGACTGGGGGCTGCCCATTCCCTGAGCCCTCCTGGTCTCTGTGGGTCATGCCCTCCCACCCACACTCGGAGGTTCAGCTCTAGGAAGTCTCTACACCTCTTCCCTACTTCTGTACCTGCATAGTATCCACTCATTTGTTTTTGTTTTTTTTTCCCACTTGCTTTTGCACGCCACTTGGACCAAGAGATTTTTCCCCCCCCTGCTTTTTATCTGCCTGGTCTCAGGAGAAACTGGGCTTGTCAGCTGGTGTTAGTTTTATTTTTGATTACCAATAGCAATAATAATTGGTAAAAGTCATGGTGAGTGGTCAAAAGAAAAGCAACGACTACTAAGTGCTCAGCGCTTATTAGGCGCCAGGAAGCGAGCTAAGCACCCCTCTGGCAGCGTTTCGAGAATCCTGTCTATAAATGAGGAAACAGGTTCAATGAAGTGAAGCAACACGACTTCAATGAAGTGAAGTAAACAGAACGGGTGCAGTTTCCTTCACATCTCCCGCTGGGGGTGCACAGAGAGCTCTTTACCCACGTTCTCCGGAGTCCCGGCAGCATCTCAGAGGTGTTTGATCCCCTCCCAGCGTCACAGAGGGAGGTGTAGGCTCAGCTGGATTGAAAGGGCACCCAAACCATTACTGAGCACATCCCGAACCAGGCTTGGGTCTGGGCGCTGGGGAGGGGGTTGAAGATGAGGTCTCTGCCCTGTGGGGGGAGTTTACATCCAGCACTTTGCCACCACGACTGGGCTCTGTGGCGGGCCCTGGGCTGGGCGCCTTGCACACATGACCTCCCAGACTCTTGCCTTCTTCTGCAGCGGCCCAGAGAAATTTAAGTCATTTGCTCCAGTTTCCGAGCCAGAAAACCCAAGGGCCGGGGCTGAACCTCGAACCCAGTCTAGATTTTTCCACTGTGCTGTGCTCCCCAACTCCTGTCCCCCTTCCCCTGCTGCCCCAGCCCACAGGGGGTGGGCAGTGTCCCCAGTGCTGTGGGGAGGCTTCAAGGATCAGATGGGCGTCCCCCTCAGGCGGTGACTGGAGGCCTCGGTCGCTGAAAGGAAAGGGTAAGGAGTAAAAGAAGAAAGCTATGGAAGCACATGAGGCTCTTATCTCCCCCAGCACATCTGCGGTCACCTGCGAGGAGAAATCAAAGGTTGGGGGGAAGGCTGGGGTGGGAGGGGAGAGGAGAGAGAGTCACAGGGCCTCCTGCTCCCCCGCCCCTGCCCCCCACACTCAAGACACCCTGGTGGCCCTGCCTCCTCCCCCTTCTGCCCAGAGGGCCCTACCTTCAGGTTGGCTACATGAAGCTGGGGGTGGAGAGGAGGGAATGGATGATGAGGAAGGGTTGGGGGAGCATGAGGGCTGGAAAGAAGGGCCATGTTAAGGGTGGGGTGCTGAGGAGGAGAGACCCTGTTGATGGTTTGCTTCCTTTAGTTGGGTGCAAGAATGGAAGGCCCCTGGCTCCCCAGATCACCTTCCTCAGGATGCCTGGGTACCACCCTCAGTCCAACATGGCAGCACTTCCTGTGCAGAAAGGAAGTACTGGCATGCTAACAGGCAAACCAACCAAGAGTTAAGAATCTGTGGAAGCTGCCCCTAGCCCTTCACATGAGATCTGCTGCCAGGCCTCAGAGGATGACCTGCTTGTCTATGGGTAGCTTCCAGGATTGGGAAGGGGCAAGAGTGGGGGCCTGTGAGGAGTGAGAAGGATAAGAAAAAGGAGAGGGAGCTGAGAGGAAGTGGGGTTAGAGGGAAGAGCATGTGTGTAAGAGGTGGTCAGGAAGGGAAGGGATGTGGGAAGAGCAGGGGAGGAGGAATTAGACGGCAGTGAGGTCAAGGTCCGGGGAGAGGAGAGATAATAAGTGTGCCAAGTGGAGTATTTGGGTGCGGCCTTGAAGTGTATAAATAAGCCAAGGGCAGGTGAAGAAGCAGGGTGAGCAGGCCAGAGTAACAGGAGCTGGAGAAGGTGCCCAGTGGATGGGGACAGAGTCAAGGGTGGGGGTGGGGGTGGGGCAGACAGCGGTGTGGACAAGGGAGTCAGAGCAAAGAGAATCTGTGAGGGGGGGAGCGGGTCCAGCCATCCCTGTGTTCCTGGCCCAGCTGGGCCTTGTGTGTGTGTGTGTGTGTGTGTGTGTGTGAGTGTGTGTGTGTGTGTGTGTTCAAGGTGTCTCCTCCTCACTTGCTTCTGGGAGGGGGAAGGGCCCATGTCGCGTGAGGAACAAGATGACTCACTGTAGGGGACACAGTCGTACTGCACCTCCAGGTACTTGTAGGTCCCAGGGCAGGGGTCCGGAAAGGCGTCGGAGCCAGCGACCACCACACACTGGGTGCGGTTGTTACACCTGTGGAGGAGAGATGGGGGGTTGGGAAAAGACGAGCCTGGAACTGGGCGGGGGAGGCCCAGGCTCAGGAGAGGAAGGGACATCTCCACTTGGGGAAGGAACCACGGTGACCATGCCAGGGGCCGTATGTGGATGTTGTTTTCTGCCTCCTGTCTGCTCTCTCCTTCCAGATAGGAGTCTTCTATTCTCAGGCCTGGCACAGCAGGAAGCTCAAGGCTATGCCAGAGGGTCACTCCATAAAATGTTTTTCCAGTCACCCTTCATCACTTTCCTCCTGAGTGTCACCTGTGCCATTACGTCTCTTTTTTTCCCATAAATTGACCATAAAACCTGTCCTTTGTTCAATAAGATGTGAAGCCATACATACAAGGTGGTATCTTTGTGAACACTGATGAAATGCTCAGTGCTTGCCACCTCATACCACGTCTTGACATGTCCCACCTTTTGGACAGAGCTGCCGCAAGGCTCTGCAGCCAGAGAGGGGCAGAGTCGTCCCTTCATGCTGAAACCATCCTCGGTTCCCCATGCGGAACTCCCCCAAGTCCCTGTCAACTTCTCAGGAGTCTGGCTACCACGCGATGGGAAGTCTACTTAGCAACAACAAAAAGATGTTTCTTCTCTGCTGTCTATACCCACGGTCAAGGTCTCTGTTTCCTGGAGCAGCTGAGTCTTGGCTGCGCAGGACAGCACCTTGACTGTAGGTGTGAAAGAAGTGGTTTGGTTGTGGGGGGGCTTCCTGACAGGTATGAGGCAGAGGGGGCTCCTGCGTCTTCACTTCAATCCTGCTCTTAACCAATGAGTGCTTAACTCATGAGCATCTGCCCATACCCACACTCCTCACCTCCCCTTTTCAAAAATATAACACTGATGGGAGGTGGGAGGGAGGTTCAAGAGGGAGAGGACATATGTATACGTATGGCTGATGCATGTCGATGTATGGCAGAACCAACACAATATTGTAAAGCAATTATCCTTCAATTAAAAATATATAAATTTAAAAATATATATAACACTGAGCTCAGATGGTTAAACAGAGACTTTGTTACCTATGACCCAAAGAACTGAAAGCAGGTCCGTTCATCTCCTGCAACACTGAAGGTGTATTTGTGTACAACTGCTTGTATATGAATGTTCACAGCAGCATCATTCACACAATCACCAAAAGGTAGAGACAACCCACGGGCGAATGAGTGGATAAATGGAGCACAGCTTACCCACACAGTGGAGCATTATTCGGCCATAAAAAGGAAGGAAGCGCTAATACTACACCATGGATGAGCCCTGAAAACATCATGCTCAGTGAGAGAAGCCAGCCTGAGGCCACGTGTTTCACAGTTCTATTTATATGAAATGTCCAAAACAGGCAAATCCAGAGACAGAAAGTAGATTAGTGGTTGCCAGGGACTCAGGGGAGGGGAGGGGGGTGGGGAGTGACTGCTCAGGGTGATGGAGTTTCCTTTTGAGGTGATGAAAATGTTCTGGAACTTGACAGAGGCAGAGATTGCACAATATCGTGAATGTAATTAATGCCACTGAACTGTTCACTTTAAAATGGTGCATCTTTTGTTATGTGGATTTCGCCTCTATGAAAACAAAAAGAAAAACACAGAAATGCTGGCCTTCCTGGAAAAACCACATGTCCAGCCTCCCCTGCTGGGAAGTGCCTGTGACTTGAGTTCTAACCCAGAAGGTGAGAGTGGGTATGATGTAGCCTTTAAGGGAGTGGCCCTGGGGTGGAAGTAGGGGGCGGGGTTTCAGTACTCAGATAGAAGCAGGTGCTGAAGGTCTTTTCAGTTCTGATCCTGTTTGTGAGCTAAGTCCCTTTAGTTGTGTTTGACTGTTTACAATCCTATGGACTGTAACCCACCAGGCTCCCCTGTCCATGGGACTCTCCAGGCAAGAATACGGGAGTGGGTAGCCATGCCCTCCTCCAGGGGGTTTTCCCAACCCAGGGACAGACCCTGTCTCTCTTACATCTCCTGCATTGGCAGGCAGGTTCATTACCACTAGCCTCACCTAGGAAGCTGATCCTGTTTAGGCCACTGTACTTACCCTGGGGTGTCTCTGTCAGAGTCACAGAGCTGGACCCTGAACTAACGTAGAGTCTCCACATGTGACGACAGTGGGGGCAGTGGCCTCATCACGTTCGCTCGGCCCCAGTGACCGCACTACTGTGTCCCCCACCCCTCTGCCCCAGAATTGAGACCCCATGGGCGTCGGAAACTAGGCGAGTTTCTGTGCAAGCAACTTGGGGAGATGGCGAAAACCACCATAGACCCTGAGGCTGGTCCGAGTAAAGTGGGCAGGGAGGATCTGGAGAGGCAGTGGGTAGGAGAAAAGGGAGGCTGGACTGGGATGGTCCATGCAGGGGTGTTGGGAGATGGAAATTAGGGAAGAGGGAGAAGATTGCTTCAGGGAAATAGTTTTTTGTTTTCTGTGTGTTTTGCCACACCACTGGACCTTATTTCTCTGTGCTAAGTTGCTTCGGTTGTGTCTTACTCTATGTGACCCTATGGACTATAACCCACCAGGCTCCTCTGTCCATGGGGATTCTCCAGGCAATAATACTGGAGTGGGTTGCCATTCCCCTCTCCAGGGATCTTCCCGACCCAGAGACTGAACCCAGGTCTCCTGCATTGCAGGCAGATTCTTTACCGTCTGAGCTACCAGGGAAGTCCCCAAAGAATACTGGAGTGGGTTGCCGTGCCCTCCTCCAGGGGATCTTCCCAACCCAGGGATCGAACCCATGTCTCTTATGTCTCCTGCATTGGCTGGTGGGTTCTTTACCACTAGCACCACCTGGGAAGCCCCTGACCAGGCATCAAACCCATGCCCACTGCAGTGGAAGCTCAGAGCCTTAACCACTGGACCACCAGGGAAGTCCTGAGAGTAGATGTTTGAGAAAGAAATGGTGGAAGTGAGAGGGTGATGTGGTTCCAGCCCGGCCCACCTACCTGAGCCACTTGACCATGCCCATTCCCTGCCCCAAGCTCTCAGAAGGCTTCTGGAAGCCCCATCCAGTGAGGGATTCTAGAATCCCTGAGGAGCTGTGGAGCTGGCCCCAGGCCTCCCCTTTTCCAGTTTTCTGCTCAGGGTCCTGGAGTGAACCCTGCTCTCTCTCAGGCATTTGGCAAAAATTCAGTGAGCGCCTGTGGGGTAGCTGGCTGCGGACATGGTGGAGACAGACAGCACTCTGTGGGGCTGACAGCCCAGGGAGGGAAGACGTAAAAGAGACATGATAAAGAGGCAATACAGCCAATGAACTGTGGGCAGAAGTCAAGACTAGGAGAGAGAGAGACAGAGAAGGGGCTGGGAAGTGGGGCGGGGGCACTGTGATTTTAGAGTGTGGTCAGGTAGACCTCATTAAGAGGCTAGTCAGGCAAAAAAAAAAAAATCCCTGAATGGGGGACTTCTCTGGCAGTCCAGTGGTTAAGACTCTGTGCTTTTAATGCAGTGCGGGGGGCGTGGGTTCAATTCCTGGTCAAGGAAATAAGATCCCACGTCCTAGTAGCGGGGTGCAGCAAAAAACCATAATTCAAATGAAAGAACCTGAGTAAGGGGAGGGAGGAGTCACGTGGGTTTCGGGGAAGAGGATTCCAGACAGGGGGAACAGCCAGCACAAAGGTCCTGAGGGAGCCCCTAGCAGGAGGTGGGTGATGAGTCTAAGGAGTGGCCAGGTAACTGAAATCCAGTGAGGAGGAGCATGGAGAAGGTGAGGACTAGAGAGGACGCTGCAGAGTGTCCAGGGCCTTGTGGACCTGAGGAGGACTTAGGCCTTTTGCTCTGAGTGAGGTGGGCACCAAGGAGGGATCTGATAGGAGGGCAGAACCTGACTCAAGTGCTCACAAGCGCTCTCTGGCTGCTATGGCGGGAACAGACTATAGCAGGCAGGCAAGAGAAGGCAAGGAGAGGGGGCAGAGCATGCTGTAAGCAGCCGTGGGGGGTTTGGCGTGGAAACAGCAGCAATCAATCTGGGTTAAAAAAAATTTTTTTTTTTAATCTGGCTGCACTGGGTCTTCACTGCTGTGTGCTAGCTTTCTCTAGTTGCGGCGACAGTGCTACTCTCTAGCTGTGGGGCTCGGGCTTCTCACTGCGGTGGCTTCTCTTGTTCCAGAGCACCGGCTCTAGGTGCACGGGCTTCAGTAGTTGTGGCACATGGGTTCAGCAGTTGTAGCACATGGGCTCAGCAGTTGTGGCACACAGCATCAGTTGCCCTGTGGCATGTAGGATCTTCCCGGACCAGGGATTGAACCCATGTCCCCTGCATTGGCAGGCGTACTCTTAACCACTGGACCACCAGGGAAGTCCTAAATCTGGGTAAAATCTGAAGGAAGGGCTGACGAGCTGTAGGTGGTCTGGCTTGAGTGTGTAGCTTTGTACACCTCCCACCCCCCACTCAAACACACACTTACAGAAAGGAACAGTCTTCACACTCCCTCACTCCCTCACATTCTCACACACCTCTCTCTGACACAAGCACATAACCTTCTGCCGTCCATGTTTAATGTCACCTCCTCAGGGAAGCCCTCTGGGCTGTCCCTCAGCTCTTCTGACACAGCCCCCTGTCCTGCCCTGGCCCTTACCCTGCAAGCCCCCGCTAATCTTAGGATGAGCGTCTGGAGGCAACGGGCTTTTGGCGAAGGGTACGGCTTGGGGAGGTGACAGGCTGGCAGGGGGTGGGCTGGGTCTTACTGGCTGTTTGCGTGGCACCTAGCCCCTAGTAGCTGCTCAGGAAATATGTGTCGAATGCCCACAAGGAAGGGTGAAGGGGAACAGGGTGTGCTGGCCATGGGGCGCGCAGAGGACAGGCACCTTATTTGGGGCCCCTCGGGACTGCTGTCACCCCTTCCTCCTGGAGCCCCTCACCTCTGGGACATGATCTTGAAGGCATCCGGCAGGTAGCACTGCACGTTCTCCATCTGGAAAGGGTCGGCGTCGCAGATCTTGTCATCTGTGCGCCCATAGTTGGCATTCTCCACCATGATGACGTCGCTGCCCGGGCACCGCAGCTCGATGGGGTAGCCTTCACATGCCAGCTCCCGGCGCATCAGCCCAAATGGGAGCCCAGCCCGGCTCAGGCCTGCAGGGAGAAGAGGGAGGGAGTCGGTCACCACCAGGCCCAGGAGGGGTGGGACAGAACCCCACTGAAGAGGCTCCACCTCCAGCTTGACTGTATCGGCCTGCAGGCTGTATGAACCTCAGTTTACTCATCTGTGAAATGGGCTTCTCGGTGTGCCCACTTGTGTAGTAAGGCCATTAGCCCAGCCCAAGAAGAGTCTGGCTCCTGGGACGTGTCCTATGAGCCCTTCTAGTGTCCTTTGTGAGAAGAGTGTCTTTACTTGGGGGCCTGGAGCCATGCCAGGATAGCCTGTGTGAACTGTTAATGGGTTAAATCAGGTCTTCCCCCCTCCACCAATTCAGATGCTGAAATCAAGCCCTAAGCCCCAGTATCTTAGAACAGCGGTCCCCAACCTTTTTGGTACCAGGGACTGGTTTCATGGAAGACAATTTTTTCCATGGACGGGGTATGGGGACGATTGTTTTCGGATGTTTCTCATAAGCAGCGCGCAATCTAGACCCCTTGAATGCACAGTTCACAGTAGCGTTCACGCTCCTATGAGAATATTAATGCCACCGCTGATCTGATAGGAGGTGGAGCTCAGGCGGTAATGCAAATGATGCAGAGCAGCTGTAAATACAGATAAAGCTTCATTTGCTGGCCCACCACTCACCTCCTGCTCTGCAGCCTGATTCCGAATAGACCATGGATCACTACTGGTCTGCAGCCCAGGAAAGGGACCCCTGCCTTAGAATACGAGCAGATTTAGAGATAGCATCTTTACCGAGGTACTCAAGTTAAAATGAGGCCACTAAGGTGGGCCCTAATCCAATATGAGTGCCGAGGAATTGAAGCTTTCAAACTGGTGTTGGAGAAGACTCTCGTGAGTTCCTGGGACAGCAAGGAGATCAAACCAGTCAATCCTAAAGGAAATCAACCCTGAATGCTCATTGGAAGGACTGAGGTTGAAGCTGCAGCTCCAATACTTTGGCCACCTGATGCGAAGAACTGACTCACTGGAAAAGACCCTGACACTGGGAAAGATTGAAGGCAGGAGGAGAAGGGGTTGACAGAGGATGCCATGGTTGGATGGCATCACCAACTCGATGGACATGAGTTTGAGCAAACTCCGGGAGATGGTGAAGGATAGGGAAGCCCGGTGTGCTTCAATCCATAGGGTTGCAAATAGTCGGATGTGACTGAACGACTGAACAACAACAACAAATCCAATATGAATGGTGTTCTTATAAAAAGAGGAAATTTGGACCCAGAGGCACACAAAGAAGGAAGATGATGTGGAGATGCAGGGAGGAAGATGATGACCACCTATGAGCCAAGGAGAAGGGCCTGGAATAGACTCTTCCCCAGTGGCCTTCAGAAGGAACCAATCTTGCTGACACCTTGATCTTGGACGTCTGGCCTCTAGAACTGGGAGGGAATACCTTTCTGTGGCTTCAGCCCCTCAGTCTGTGGCACTTGGTCAGGACGGTCCTAGCAAACTATTAAATATAGTTCACTAACAATGCGGTTTCAGGTAGGCGTTTTGGGTGATGTATCAGCTGACCTCTTGAGGGGCTGGAGATTGAGGCCAGCCATGTCTATGTGACTGAGCCTCAGTAAAGACTCTGGACACCAAAGCTCAGAAGAGCTTCCCTGGTTAGCAGTATAACATGCGTGGTGTGGCTCATCGTTGCCTAGAGAGTTCCCGCTGTCTGAGACTGCACTGGGAGGGAACCACCTGCACAGAACCTTCCCGAAGTTGCCCCATGCCCCTCCTCTCCTGGCTGATTTTCATCTGTATCAGTTCACTGTAGTCAACGATGTTGTTGTTTAGTCACTACGTCATGTCTAAATCTTTTGTGACCCCATGGACTGTAGCCTGCCAAACTCCTGTTTGTGGGATTTCCCAGCCAAGAATCCTGGAGTGGGCTGCCATTTCCTTCTGCAGGGGATCTTCCCAACCACGGAATCGAACCTGGGTCTCCTGCATTGGCAGGAGGAATCTTTACCATCTGAGCCACCAGTAATCAACTATAACCGCAAGGGATGGTCTTCCCTTGTGGCTCAGCGGCAAAGTCTGGTGGGCTACAGTCCATGGGGTCCCCAAAGAGCCAGACACGACTGATCGAGTAAACAACAATAATGGTGCTTGTGAATTTCATGAATCCTTCAGGCAAATCATCAAAGCTGAGAGTGGCCTGGGGCACTTCTCTAACTTCACACCACCCCCACGCACAGAGCAGGGAGGGTGTATTAGGGAATGTCCTCACGTTCTGGAAGAAACCACAGAGCCTGACTTTGCTACTTCCCAGCTGACAGGCCAGGTGGGTCCTTTGGGCCAGGGTTCCTCCCAGTGTGGCCCTGGGCATATCCACACTGTGTTCAGAGTGCAGATTCTGAGTGCCCCTAGACCCAGGCCTGCTGATCCCGAATCTCGGGGGTGAAACCAGGAGCCCCCGAATGGGTACACCCACCCGTGATTCCCATGCACACTCTCGTCTGGACAGCTGCTGCTGGTGCCTCACCAGGCCTGTTTCTGGATCTGTAAAATGGGCAAACCACAGCCCAGGGATGTACTGGGAGGCTTCTGTGCTAGAAGATGTTCTGGAAGGAGGTGCTGTGGACAGCGAGGGCATCCCAGGGAGGGGGCCCTGGCTTTCACTTGGGAAACTTCCTAGGGTTGCCATGACAATGGAAGAACTTGCCATGGGAGTGCCTGGCTCTTGGAGGGGCTACATTGTCACATGTCAGCTCCCTTCCTGTGCCTTTCAGGGACTGCAAGCTGGGACTCAGGAGCCCAGTGGTTAGGGTTTAAATCCCAGTGCAGCCACTCCCTGGCTGGTGGCTTCACGTAGTCACTGACCACCCCAGTGCCCTTACTTCCTATTCTAGGGAGCCAACAACACCTACCTCACGGGCCTCTGCTGAGGGGTGCAGAACTGGTCCGCAGTGAGCAGACAGGCCCCTGATTACTACTGTCAGGAGGATGATTAAGGCAGCTCGTCTCTGGGGGACAGAGCGGGCTCAGCACCATCCACGCCTGCCGGGGCAGCCACCTTCTTGCACACTGGTCCCAGCCAGGCCTATGCCAGGGGTCCGAGGGAAGCAGGGATACACAGCAGGGTCCCAAGCCACCAACATGGAGACTGTCACTGGTGGATGGAGAGAAAGTCCCAGTGTGCGTTGGCAGCAGAGACAGACGGACCCCCTGTGTTGCGATCTAGTCCCTCTGATGCCAGCTGGGGGCCCAACAGGGTTGGCAGCCAGGCCCTCGGGGTTTTTTGGGGTGAGTTGAGTCCCACTTGGGGAAAAGTTTTACATGTGTTCCTCCAGCGCCATCTGCTCCCACATCTAATTTTAGTCCTTCCTGGGTCTGGGAAGGAGGCTGGGGGTGGAGGGCTGGCTCAGATGGGTCTGGGGGTGGAAGCAGCCCCACCCGGCCCCACTGGGGCTGTAGGGCAGGACCTGGACGGGCAGAGAACACGGGTGCTGTGGGATTGGAGGGTGCCAGCTGGCCGGAGCAGTGCCAAGGCCTGGTGGCATGGCTGAATGACGCCCCCTCTACCTTTGAGGCTCTCTGTGAGAGGGAGCGCTGGTGAGCAGGGCTCACCACCAGCAGCCTCCAGACAGGGCTGGGAAGAGTGGGGCAGGGGGCACCCCCAGGGCGAGGGTGAGGCCGGCAGGCCTCCTCTCTCTGCTTCTCATCCCGCACTGCCCTTGCCCCCGCCTGGGCCCACCGTAGGGACAGTAATTGAGTAATCGGGCGAGGGTGGGCGGGTAGGCTCCGGGCACTAATTGTGGCGTGTGCGGGATCCAGGGCCGGCATAGGGCCGAGCCGGATAATTAGTTGTTTTTAAATAAACGTCAGCGGGCATGCTTTAATTAAGCCTTCTTCCCAGCGAGAGCCTCGGAGATGTAATCACAGAGAGACACACACACACAGGAGACAGAAGAGCCTCACCAGGAAGGCCTGTCCTGGTCCTGGAGGCCACAGCCCAAATCCCAGGCCCTAGGACCCCTGGCGGGACAAGCCCTGGAGCTCTGGGTTGGGGGTGAGGGGCTGATTTGGGGACCCCTTGAATCAGGGTATCTGATCACCAAGTCTTTCTCTGCTCCGGGTCTGCCAGACTTAGGCTGGGTGGGGGCCTGATTCTCTTAACAAGGGATCAGGAGATTGTGGTGGTTGAGTCACTAAGTCATGTCCGACTCTTTTGCGACCCTCCGGACCGTAGCCTACCAGGCTCCTCTGTCTATGGGATTCTCCAGGCAAAAAGTGGGTTCCCATGCCCTCCTCCAGGGGAATCTTCCCAATCCGGGGATTGAACCCAGGTCTCCTGCACTGGCAGGCAGGTTCTTTACCGCTGAGCCACCAGGGGAGCCCTGGTCGGGGGTATTTTGGGGTTTCATCCCCTCTACCCTGCCTCGGCCCCCTCAACACCTACCTTGGGTGGCTGAGGTGACGAGGATGGCTGTGACGCAGAGACTCCAGAGCGCGGCGGCCAGGCGGGCCATGGCGGCGGCCAGGGGTGCGTTCTCAGCTCAGTGGGCTGTGCAGGGGGCCTCGCCCTGCATCACCAGGTGGGCACCACGGCCTGGTCCACCAGCCTGTGGAGGACAGGGAGAGTGAGGCGGGGGGCAGGGCGGGCTGAGGAGGAGGGCAGATTCCCTCTCTTTCTGCAGGTGCCCGAGGGCCTCTAGCCCGCTGCCCCGAGAGGGGTGGACCAAGCCGGCCGTATCTGACAGAAGCGGCACCCCTGGGCGAGGCTGACCCCTCCAAGGCCTCTGGCTCACATTGCAACCCCCCCACCCCAACAGGTGGACCCACCCATTTGGGCACCTTGAATCTCCCAGAAGCACCTCCTGGGGTCTGCCAGTGCCCCCTTCCCCAGGTGGCTGGGGTAATTCTTCAGGCAGTATCAGTTAAGGAGGGCCCACCTGCACCCAGGCAGGCCCCAGACCCTCCATCCCAGAGGAGAACCCTCTGGAAGCCTCTTGAAATTGAGACCCTGCCAGTTCGTCTCCCCTACCCCAGCTTCCTCATCCAGCACGGCGTCCAGGGTGGGGGACCCAGGCGTCTTGGCCCCGGCCTGCAGCCTCGCGGGCTTGGGCAGGAGTCCAGGGCCCCACCCCCAGCCCCTTAGCTTCCTGTCTCTCTGGCTCTGGAAGCTAATTAGAATCCAGCTGGCTGGCGCCACAGATCAGGGACCAGGGACAACTAAGTCCCCTCTTTCCTCTCGGGGGGACCCTCAGGGTGAGCTGGAGATGGGCAGGCGGGGTGAGGGGTGGGTGCAGCCCCTAGAGGGGCTGGGGAGGCTGGAGGAGGGGTGGGAGCTGTATGCCCTCCCAGGCTAGCCCCCTCTTCCCCAGTCTGTCCTTCCCGGGCACAGCGGCTTTGAGGGCACAGAGCCGGGTTCTGACCACTTTTTCTCCCTCCTAGCCTCTCCTCTTCTCACTGCTTCTGTCTCCCCTGCGATACTCCTAAGATGGGACACCCAGATCTCCACCCTTGGTCTTTTGCTCCATCTACACCCCGGTTCTTCAAGTATGACCCTGGCCCAGGGGCACCAGCCTGGACAGCAACTTGCTAGAAATGTACCTTCTCTGAGGAGGGTCAGCACCCATGTTTCTTTTTTAAAAAACAGTTTCTCTTTTACTTATTTGGCTGAGTTCTTAGTCGTGGTTCACCAGCTCAGTAGTTGTGTGGCATGGGTGTAGTTGCTTTGTGGCATGCGGGATCTTAGTTCCCTGGCCAGGGATCGAATCTGCACCCCCTGAATTGCAAGGCTGATTATTAATCACTAGACCACCAGGCAAGTTCCAGCACCCCATGTTTTATCTGGCTCTCATTCCCTGATAGCTCAGTTGGTAAAGAATCCGCCTACAATGTGGGAGACCTAGGTTTGATCCCTGGGTTGGGAAGATCCGCTGGAGAAGGGAAAGACTACCCACTCCAGTATTCTGGCCTGGAGAATTCCATGGACTGCAGAGTCCATGGGGTCGCAAAGAGTGGGACACAACTGAGTGACTCTCACTTCACTTCTAGTGTGCAAACCCTTGGTCTGTCCTCTACTCGCATCCCCCACGTCTGTCCTATGGTCTCAACACCAGGGACAAGCTCATACTTTCCAAGCCTCTTATTTACAGTTTGGAATCTCACAAAAGAGCCCTGACGACTGGTTGTTTTTCCCCCCACAGTTGAAAGCCTATCAACCAGCCCGGTAAGCTCCCTGACCCCACTCTTGCCTCTTGCTCTTCTTCAAGCAGCCCAGACCCTGCCCCAGGGCCTCGGCACTTGTCACTTCCTCTGGGTGAATCTTCTGCCTGCCAGTTATTCACACGGCCTCTTCCTCTGCTCCCTGGCCTCCTTCAAACCTTGGTTCAAATGTGACTATTTCTCTTTTTTAACGGATGTGCCCCTCCACAGGCAGGGATCATTGCATTGTTTTGGTCCTGCTTCCACAACAGGCCTGAATGTTTGTTGAACAGCTGTTGTTCAGTTGCTCAGTCACGTCCAACTCCTTTGCGACCCCATGGACTTCAGCCTGCCAGGCTCCTCTGTCCATGGGATTTCCCAGGCAAGAATACTGGAGTAGATTGCCATTTCCTTCTCCACGCTGAATCAGTCTCAGAACCCGAACCTAGAAATCCTCCTCAATTACCAACTTCTCTGCTCCCCTCTCCTTCATAAGCTCCTCCAGCAAGTCCCATGGGCTCTGCCTCCCTCCAAAGTACCCTGTCAATCTGCCCACTCCCCAGGGCCACCACCAGGCCCAAGCCGCCACCCTGCTGCCCCCAGAGGCTTGTCCTGGTCTCCTCCTCTTCCTAGCCTCGCTGCCTCCACTCAGTGCTAAGGCCAGCATTCAGTGATGTAAATTTGAGCGTTAACCTCCCCCTCTGCTCTCCCCTGGGGTCTCCGTTCCTCACCAGGACCCAGAGGCTGCTGGTTGGGCTGGTGTCACCACGTTCTCCAATGCAACCCTCCTCGCAGTCCTTGGAGCTCCAGCTTCCTTCCGGCCTGAGCCCTTGCCTGGGCTGCCCCTCTGCTGAACAGCCTCCCAGTACCCCCATTGCCTGCTGCAGCTTCTCAGCACTCAGGGCTCAACCCCAAGGTCACCCCAGCAGAGCAACCTGCCCTGACCACCCCCAGCACTCCTGTATCCTCGCTCGCCATCCTTTAGCCCTGTTTTTATTTTATTTTAACTTATTTTGGTCACACTGTGCAGCTTGTGGGATCTTAGTTCCTTGACCAGGGGCCGAACAGTGGAAGCGCACAGTCTTAACCACTGAACCGCCAGGGGAGTCCCCAGCCCCATGTTTAATTCACAGCACCTGAAATCACCTTCTTTTTTCTTTTAAACATTTTGCCTTTTTAAAGAAATTATTTATCTGGCTGCACTAACTCTTAGTTTCAGCATGTGGAATCTAGTTCCCTCACCAGGGATAGAACCTGGGCCCCCTGCATTGGGAGCCCAGAGTCTTAACCACTGGACCACCAGGGAAGGCCCTGAAATCACCTTCTTGTATAAGCAGGTCTATTGTCAGCCTTCCCCACTAGATCATGAGCCAGTTGAGGGCAGGGACTCAGCACAGCTTCTCAGGGAATAAAGATTTGGGCTGCTCACTCATGGGGCAGGACGTCCCTCCAGGGCTGTCTCCTCTCATGAGAAATAGAAAGTAATTTCCCGGCACAGCTCCCCCACCCCGACCCCCAGGACCTTCCCCAGCTCCCAGCCTTCAGCAAACTCTCCCCTCTACTTCCTCAGCCCACAACCATCTCTCTCATCCCACAACCCTGTCCAGATGCGGCCTTGGATGGTTTCCTTTCATTCTGAAGCATTCTACAATTTTACATGGTCTGGGGCGGGGTGCGGTGGGGGGCATCACCTCATTCCCACCTGCATCTACTTTCCAGACTCGAGGTGGAGCGGGGAACTGGCGCTAGGCTGCTGGATGCTCCCCTCCCTGGCTCTTCCCTAGGGAGTGTAGCTGGTTAGCATTCTCCCTCTGGCTCCCTTAGGGAGTTAAACCGGTTAGCACCTGGTTAATGCTGAAGAGGCTGCCAGATGCCAGGCTCTGGGTGTGGCCGGCCAACGTGGGTCTGGGGTCCAACTCGGTCATTTCATGCCCCAAGGCCCTGAGTGGGTCCCCCCACCCCCAGTTCCCTTGACACCTTGTTTCTGCAGGGTTCTCATAAGGACCGCAGCCTACATGCACAGTAAGCCAGCACAGGATGCTGTCCCAGAGTAAGGAGGGTCAGGACCCAGGAAGCATCCATGAAGGAGCTAGCTCTTCTCCTCTGGGCTGGCCCTGCTCCCCGGAACCCCAGGACCCCAGCCCTCTTCCTGTCCACACCCCACTCAGGGATTCCACCGGCCTCATGGCTTTAGACACCATCTGTACCCGTGACAGCTGCCGCCTCTGAGTCCCAGCCCCGTTTCTGTCCTCACATCTACACTTCTGTCTGGATCTCCAAAGCACCTTGACCCTGACCAGACCTGACCAAACTCCCGGTTTCAGGGCATGGTCCCCCCTGGCACCATCCTCCCAGGACCTTGGGTCAGAATTCAAGGAGTCAAAATCTGGGATTTCCCTCTTCCCTCACCCCCACAGCCAGTTCAGGATTAAGTCCGGGGTCTGCACCTCCAGAACAGCCCAGCGTCTCTCTGTCCATTCTCAGCATCTGTCCTCCAGACCTGGGCATTCCCATCTTCACCAAAGAGCTCTGATCCCTTCCCCGCTGCCCTCCAGCACCTCCACTCCTACATCCCAGGCTTCCCCTGGCGGCCAGAGGGGCTTTTTAAAAGGTTGTGGTATCACACACACACACACACACACACCGTTGTTTAGTTGCTAAGTTGTGTCCAACTCTTTGCGACTCCATGGATAGTAGCCCACCAGGCTCCTCCATCCATGGGATTCTCCAGGCAAGAATACTGGAGTGAGTTGCCATTCCCTTCTCCAGGGGATCTTCCCCACCCAGGGATCAAACTTGCATCTCCTGCCTTGGCAAGCGGGTTCTTTACCAGGGAAGCCCTATATATATATGTGTGTGTGTGTATATATATACATATATGATGTAAAACTTGTGATTTTAATCATTTTTAAGTATACAATTCAGTGGCATTAATTACATTCTCAATGCTGTGCCACCAGCACCTCTATTTCCAAAACTTTTCTATCGCCCCGAAGAGAAACTTGTGTGTGTGTTAGTCGCTCAGTTGTATCCGACTCTCTTTGTGACCTCACAGACTATAGTCCACCAGGCTCCTCCGTCCATGGGATTCTCCAGGCAACAATACTAGAGTGAGTTGCCATTCCCTTCTCCAGGGGATCTTCCTGACCCAGGGATTGAACCTGGGTCTCCTGCACTGCAGGCAGATTCTTTCCCATCTGAGCCACCAGAAACTTGGTACCTGCTGATCAAGAACTCTTGTCTCCCCGCTCCCCTCAGGTCCTGGCAACCACTCATCTGCTTTCTGTGTCAATGGATCTGCCTGTTTCTAGCATCGCACACACGTGGAATCAGATAATCAGTGGCCTTTTGCGTCTGGTTTGTTTCACTCAGCAAGATGTTTCTGAGGTTCACCCATGTGGAAGAGTGTGTCAGTTGGGTTCCTCTTCCTGGCTGAGTAATATTCATTGTACGAATGAACCACATTTCTTCATCCATTTGGATAAAAAAATTTAATTGGAATATAGATGATTTACAAGGTTATGTTAGTTTTGGGTATACAGCAAAGTGAATCCATTATACATATACATATATCCACTTTCTAAAAAGATTATTTTCATGTATACACCGCTACAGAGTACTGATAGAGTTTCCTGTGCTATATAGTAGGTCCTTATTAGTTATGTATTTTAACAGAGTAGTCTGTATGTGTTAATTTATTTTTGTTTGTTTTTGGCCATGCCATGTGCCTCGCAGCATCTTAGTTCTCTGACCAGGGACTGAACCCGCTCCCTAGGCAGTGAATGGAGAAGGGACTGGCAACCCACTGCAGTATTCTTGCCTGGGAAATCCCATGAACAGAGGACCCTGGTGGGTTACAGCCCATAGGATGGCAAACAGTTGGACAAGACTGAGCAGCTAATAACACCTAGGCAGTGAAAATGTGAAGTCCTAACCACTGGATGACCAGGGAATTTCCTATCCATTCATCACTGACGGATACTTAGGCTGTTTCCACAGAGAGGACCTTTTCTTTCAATTTATTTATTTTTAATTGAAAAGTAATTGCTTTATAATACTGTGTTGGTTTCTGCCAGACATCAACACGGATCAGCCATAGGTATACATACATCCCCTCCCACTTCAGCCTCCCTCCCACCTCTCGCGCCATCCCACCCCTCTAGGTTGTCGCGGAGCGCCGACCTGAGCCCCGAGTCATGTAGCGAATCCCCACTGGCTGTCTAGTTTACATACAGCAGTGTATATGTTTCTATGCTCCTGTCTTCATTCATCCCACCCTCTCCTTCCACCCCTCCCGCCCCCACGTCTGTAAGTCTCTTCCACAGAGGGGACTTTCTAAAGACAATCTTGGGACCTCCCTGGCGGTCCAGTGGTTAGGGCTTGGTGCTGTCACTGCCGTGACCCGGGTTCAACCCCTGGTTGGGGAACCAGGCCTCACAAGATATGTGGCAGAGCCAAAAAAAAAAAAAGAATCTGAACACACTGCGCCCCTGCTTAAATCCCTGCCAGAGCTCCCACTTCACATCCTGTGAGACCACACACGTCCGGCTCCTGCCCCTTCCCCGCTCCTCCGGCCACGCAGTCCTGGCCGGTGCCCCTTAGATCTCCGCTCATGTCCCCCCCTCAGAGATGCGGTGGGCCTCCACCACCCTGCACCATAGCCGCTGGCAGCCAGTGCCCGCCTGGCCCATTCCCACCGTCCCGTAACCTCCCACGGCTGTTTTTCTCTCAGTAAAATGGGGCTGCTGCTTAGGGTAGCTGCACAGCATGATGAATTCACACCCAGGGAACATACAGGGCCCTGCCTGGTGTGCAGTGAGTTCAAGGTGTCCCCTGCTGCGCTGTCATCCCTGCACCCACCGGTCACGCCACTGCCACGTGACTTGACTTGTCCACTGGTGGATTTCCTTCGTACTCCTCCCCCGCCCCCAAGAAGGGAAGTTCCCGAGGCTGTCCCCTGGCACTTAGATGTGCAGTACTAGCTGTCGTTCAGTTGCTCAGTTGTGCACGATTCTTTTCGACCCCATGGACTGCAGCCTGCCAGGCTCCTCTGTCCATGGGATTCTCCAGGCAAGAATTCTGGAGCGGGTTGCCATTTCCTTCTCCAGGGGATCTTCCTGGACCAGGGATCGAACCTGAATCTCCTGCACTGGTAGGCGGAGTCTTTACCACTGAACTATCAGGGAAGCCCAGATGTATAATAGGTTCACAAACAAATATTTACCAAATGAACACACGAATGGTGGTGGGGATGGCTGGGCGGGGCATCTGCCCTGTGACCTAGGGGCCAAGCCTGACCCACACAGGCTGGGCACCATTGCCTCAGGGGCACAGAAAGTGTTCCCAATGGGCTGCTGCTGCTCCCGGAAGCCCCATCCCTGGAGCAGCTCCCCCACGAAGCCCCAGGCATCCCCAGGGCTGTCCCCACCTCGGGGTTGGAGTGGGGGGAGCTGGGCACAGCAGCTCTGTCCCCTCTCTTCCTGGCCTGACTGCACACCCACTAGGCCCTGGGGAGTTTCTCCTGGCACCTGGTGCTCACTGAAGTGAGGAGGTGAGGTCAGACGTGGTGAGGTGGGAACCAACTGGGAGATCCAGGCCTGACCAGCCCTGAGGCCTTGGGGTGGATGGAACTATATTCCCCCCAGAAAAGATACGATGGCGCCCTATCCCCCGGCACTTCAGAATGGGACCTTATTTGGAGATAAAGATGTAATTAAGTTAAAATGAGTGAGGTCATCAGGGTGGGGTGTGTGTGTGTTTGTGTGTCTGCGCGCACTCAGTCATGTCTGACTCTTTGCGACCCCATGGGCTGCAGCACGCCAGGTTCCTCTGTCCATGGAACTTCCCAGGCAAGAATACTGGAGTGGGTTGTCATTTCCTTCTCCAGGGGATCTTTCCAGACCAGGGCTCAAACTCTCATCTCTTGCTTTTCCTGCTGTGGCAGGTGGATTCTTTACCACTGAGCCACCTAGGAAGCCCCAGTACGGTGGACCCTGATCCAATCAGACTGCTGTCCTTATAAAAAGGACACGGACCCAGACCCACACACCCCCAAGGAGAACACCCCATGAAGACGAGGCAGAGATTGGTGTGACGCGCCTTCAAGCTAGGGATTGCTGGCCAACCTCCAGAAGCTGGGGCAGAGGTTCCTTCTCTGTGCCCCTGGAAGGAACCAACCCAATGCTTCCATCTTGGGCTTCTGGTGTCTATAACTGGGAGACAATACATTTCTGTTAAAGCCACCCAGCCTGGCTTTAACAGCAGCCCCAGTGAACTCACACAGGGGGTCAGGGCAGACAGGGCAGGAGGGGTGGTGGTATATAGGCAGAGATGGGAGATGGGCCTTGAGCCTCACAACTTCAGGAAAACCTTTCTGCTCCAGGGGTGTGGGGGGTCAGCTGGGACCTCCCATTTGCCAGAACCACCCACGATGGCCAGGGGCAGCAGCTGACAGCGCTGTGCCCCATTCCGAGCACTGTACGCCTGTATCTCAGGTAATCCTCATAAGGACTTAGTAAGGATGGGGGGTGCATACCCACATTTTATAGGAGAGGAAAGTGAGATCCCAAGGGCACCCAAGTGGCAAGGGGGCCTGGAACCCCAGGCTGATCACGGCAAGCTGGGGAGACCTGGGGGCCCTCAAGAGGCCGCTCTTCTGGGCCCAGACTGCTTCTGTAAGCCTGAGTGGCCTCCAAAGTGGGCATGCCCACAGGGGTCAGGTGAGCGCACACCTGTGTCTGTCCCCACTTTGAGCCTCAGGGAACTGGAGTGTTTGGGAAACTTGTTTCCCAATTTAACCCATGGGAAACAGGGCTCGCCACCCTCACGTTGAGAAGGGAGACTGGGCCCCAGGTGTGTTAGACCCCCAGGTCATGCAGGCTGCCCACTGACCCCACACCTGCCTCTGTTTTTGCCTGAGCCCCACCTCAGTCTCAAGTCAAGGGGCAAAAGCATGTCCTGGGGGCGGGTGATGCAGCCCAAGCTCTGTCCTCAGGTGCCCTGGGATGGGGCAGAGGAGGGCGACAGGAGGAAAACCGGCTGCTGGCGGAGAGGGGGAGCCGCGAGCTTGCCCTAGAGTGTGGTTGCCGTGGCAACCCTCTGTGCTCGAGTGGGTGGGAGTCTGAATATCTGGAGGTGGGGGACACCACCAGCAGGATTCCGGGCCCCTGAGAACAAGTCTCCTTCCTCTTGCTCCCTCCTCAGCAGCCTGAGTCCTCCCCAAACCCAGCAGCCAGAGAGCCCAGCTCCATGGGCCCGCCTCCTCCAGGGAACCCTCAGGCGTGGCCGAATGGGTAAGCGGCAGGCCTGGGCTAAGGCCAGGGACTTGGCTCCTGGGTCTGAACCTGCTGTGTGCTATTTGCTCTCAGGCCAGACTCCTGGCCTCTCTGAGCCCATCTCCCCATCCCAACTCTAGGACTGACAGACTGCCGTCACGGAGGTGGAGCAAGTGCCAGAGAGTGTCCAGCACATAACCTCCTTCAGGAAGGGGGCTGTGGGCTCTGGGGGTGGGGTCAGGCCAGGGTCCCCACTGAACCCTTAGCTCCACCCCTTCATCTTCCAACATCTCAGCAGAAAGCAGCCCGAGTCCTCCGAGGTGCTCAAGAACCTCTCCTCCTCCCATCCCCGCAGCGGCTCCTTCGTCTCCTCCTTCGGCATCTGCTCACTGTCTCCTCAGGCCTTGGTCCCCTCCCTGGTCCAGCCCTGCCGCCTCCTCCCTTTTCTCCGGCTCTCCACCCTCGCAGCCCAGCCTATTCCCCCTACAGCTGCCAGAGGGCGCCGGTGAGCACCTGAGTCCCCACACTGTCCCTTTCTGGCTCAGAACCCTCCACGGCTCCCACCACACTAGGAGCAAAGGTCAAAGCCCTTCTTCGGCCCACAAGGCCCTGTGCACTCAGCCCCATCCCGTCCTTACCCTCACCTCCTTCCACCTTTTCCTCCTCACTCACTAACACCAGGCAAGTATCCTCTCAGGGCCTTTGCACAGGCTGTTCCCTCCTCCCCAGACCTGCAAAGCTCCTCCCTTGCCTTCTTCAAGTCTTTACACAGATGCTGCCAGCTCTGGGAGGTCCTGCTAGCCCCAACATTCTTGCATCCTGCTTTCCCCGGCACTCATCCCTATCATGCCTGCCATGCTGCTGCTGCTGCTGCTAAGTCGCTTCAGTCGTGTCCGACTCTATGCGACCCCACAGACTGGACTATGCAGCCCACCAGGCTCCCCCGTCCCTGAGATTCTCCAGGCAAGAACACTGGAGTGGGTTGCCATTTCCTTCTCCAATACATCAAAGTGAAAAGTGAAAGTGAAGTTGCTCAGTCGTGTCCAACTCTTAACGACCCCATGGACTGCAGCGCACCAGGCTCCTCCGTCCATGAGATTTTCCAGGCAAGAGTACTGGAGTGGGGTGCCATTGCCTTCTCCATGCGTTTTACTTATTTGCTTATTATCTCTCTCCCACTAGATGTCGGCGCCACAGGGTGGGGTTTGTCTGCCTATAAATTTTAAAAGGTCACTCTGGCAGCCGAGTGGCAGGGGTGGGACCATTCAAAGCCTCCCCTTCTCCACGGATGCCTCCTCCCTGGTCTCCTCCACATCTATCTGCCACTCCCACCCCTTCTGATCTCTATCCTGCACCCAGAGTGCTCTTGGCAAAATGAAAACTCCACATCACTGCCTGCCTACAACCCTCCATGGCTCCCTATTGCCTCAGAGGCTGCGACTTGGTATTTCAGGCCTGGATTTCCTGCTTTTTTCATCACCTTCTCTGCTCTGGCCTATTCTTTCCTCACCCCCCACATCTCTCACCCACATACCCAGAAGACTCCTGCCCTCTGTGCCCTCTTCCTCCAAAAGGCTCTGTCCCCCAGGACTGCATTGGAACCCACACTAGCAGTACACTGGGCCTCCACATTTTGCTCCCCTCACTGGACTTGGGCTCTGCGGTTGAAAGTCTATCTATCCCATCAGGGAACATTCCATCGTGGGTTGGCCTGGTTCTCTGTTGCATGCCCAGTTCTGGTGAGGAGAGCGTTCTCGTTAATTCGTTTAATGAACAAAGATGAAACAGACCCTTGGAAGAGGTCGTCCATTCAGGGGGTAGTTACCTAGTTCCCACCTGGTCACAAGTACTTTGGAGGAAAATAGACTCGAGGCAGAGAAAGAATGGGGGTGGGGTGGGGAATATGTGTCAATGCAAACATAGATGGGGTGGTCAGGGAACGCCTGGCTAAGTAGGTAACAATTTAGCAAAGGTCACAAGGAGGTGAGCCACCAAGGTACTGGAGAAAGAGTATCCAGGCCATGGGAAGAACACACACAAAAGCCCTGAGGTAGGTAGGAATGTGCTAGAGCGTGGCTCTGGTTCAGAGAGAAAGGGGAGAGTGGGAAGGGGTGAGGGCAGGTGTAGAGGGCAGAGCGAGCAGGGCCTGCGGGAGCGAGCCGGGAGCAGTGGAGCTTCTTTTTTTTAATATTTATTTATTTGGCTAGGCCAGGTCTTAGTTGCGGCACGTGGGATCTTTAGTTGAGGATATGAACGTTGAGTTGTGGCATATGGGGTCTAGTTCCCTGATGAGGGATTCAACCCAGGCCTCCAGCATTGGGAGTGTAGAGTTCTAGCCACTGGACCACCAGGGAAGGCCCACCCTGAGACTGAGTGGGGACAAGATGTGCCCTGACTCGGGCGAGGGGAGATGAGACTCTACGTGTGGGGGGTGATGATGAGAGCGGAAGGTGCTCCCTGGCCCCACCCTCTTCGTTTCTCTAGGTCCACCCTGCTGTCTGAACCAGAAGCCTGCAGTTTCCCCGTCCCCCTCCTTTCCTTCTGCCTTCCAATTGGTCACCCACTGAATCATGTCAACTCTGTCTCGAAAGCCCCGCACGGGTCCCTCTCTAAGGTCTCAAGGCCCCCGCCCAAGCCTTCATGTTGACAGCTGTGGTGGCCTCCGACCCACACTGGCCTCGCCCCCACCTCCCCCCTGGCCTGGGCTCCCTTCCCGCCTGCCCTCCACAGTTCCCGCCTATGAAGCAGCCAGAAGGAGCGCATACTAAACATTCTAACCCTGTTTCATGGCCTTGACCCCTTCCCAGGCCTCCTCAGCCCTGTGCACAAGTAGAAACACAAATCCAAAGCAGTCCTTCGGGCCCCAGGACCCGCGTCCTGTCTCCCTGCCTGGCCAGGGAATGTCTCTCCTTTCCCGTCTGAGCTGCCCACTTCTTTCTGACCTCAGGGCGGGTCCCTTCCTTTCACTAACTCTCCCTGACTCCCCTCCACTTTACCCCTCCTTCCCTTCCAGGCCTCGGCTGGGAAGCCCTCTCCGCCAGGAAGCTCTCCCTTACAGGCCATCCGGCCACCTCTTCGATGCTCCTCTCCACAGCAGGTTGGAACCACAGGCAGCCCGAGACCCATTTCCACCCCAAGGTGCTCCCTGACCGATCACACGCCTCACATACACTCCAGGTCCTGTAGCTGCTATCTAGTCACTCAGCTGTGCCTAAGTCTTTGCAACCCCATGGACTGTAGCCCGCCAGGCTCCTCTGTTCCTGGAATTCTTCAGGCCAGAATCCTGGACTGGGTTGTCATGCCCTCCTGCAGGGCATCTTCCCAGCCTGGGGATCAAACCCTGGTCCCCTGCATTGCAGGCGGATTCTTCACTGCTGAGCCACCTGGGAACCCCCCAGGTACTGCAGAGCAGTGCTGAAAATGGTCACGGGAGCCAGGGCCTCTGGCAGAAGACATGGAAGAAAGCTCTGGGGCCCTCTGCTACCACCAAGCTGGCAGTAAAGGGGCAGAGACCAGAGGGTGGGGGAGATGGTGCTCAGCGGGGCAACAGGGAAGAGGCCCCAGGTCTCAGGGTCCTAGGTTTAAATCCCAGCTGTGCCCACTTTAGGCTGTGTGACGATGCAACTCCCCCTGCCCCCACCACGGTCCCTCCTCTGCCTTCTGTCTCTTCCCTGGGGAAATGGGACGAAAGTCTCACAATGGTGGTTGTGGGGCTTAGAAATAATATTCAGCGATTCTACATGACTCTTTATCTTATTTATTTGCCACACCTGCATAGCCTGTGAGACCGTAGTTTCCCCGACCAGGGATCGAATCTGGGAACAAGGCAGTGGAAGCCTGAATCTTAACCACTGGACCACAAGGGAAGTACCCACACGTCTCTTTTAGGGCACCAACTGTGTGTGAGGCACTGACCGAGGTGTGGAGAGACAGCTGTGAATGAGCCAGACATAAAGAACACTAAAAAAAAGTCAGTCCTGTGATGTACTAGTGGTTGGTATGTGTGTGTGTGTGTGTGTGTGTTGGGCAATGTTAAATACAGTGATGGAGAAAGGCCAGACATGTCATAAAGCTCTGGGAAGGTGAGGAAGAAGCCACAGAGGTGCCCAGGGAGGAGAAGAGCATTCCAGGGAGCAAGCACAGCTTGTGCAAAGGCCCTGGGGCTGTTCGGCGGAGGCAGGGGCTGTGTGTTTGACAACCAGTGAGAGAGTGGGCACAGGGGAACAGCAGGGGGTGTGGGCAGGGAGGTGAAAGGGACAAACACCACCAGACTTGCCCCTCTGCTGATGAGGGTGCATTCAAGGGCACCCTGACCTCATCACCAGGGGCAAAAAAGGGTGGGTGGGTCTGCCAGGGTGGGAGTTGACTACCTATGGACTGGGCACTGCCCCCAGCCAATAAGCTTGGCCGCTTTCAAAGGATTAAGAAGAAGAGGCGGAGGAAGTTTATGCAACAGAGCTGCTAAGCCCGCCAATGTCTCCAACACTTGTTGTCTGGGTCTTCACAGAGGGAATCTGCAGACCCTCGATCTAGAGCAGTGGTACTCACCTGGGAGGGCCCATGATTTTGCCCCACCTGCCCCAGGCTGTTTGGCAAAATCTGGAGGCCTTTTTAGGTGTCATAACTCAGGGGTGGGGGGATTGCTCCTGGTATCTAGAGCATGGAGGCAAAGGATGCTGAAAAGTTCAGGCCTCCTCCCAAAGAATGAACAACACAGCCCCAGTGTCAGGAACGCCATGGCTGGGAGACCCTGCCCTGGGCCCATTGCCTGTCTGTCTCACCTCCCTGACACCAGATAGGAGCACCCACCTGGCTTCCTGGTCTGCCTGGTATTTTTAGCCTCGGAGGGAAGAGCCCTGGCTATTTTTAGTTTTGGGGAGAGGGGGAACAAGGGTATTTTTAGCCTGAGCATCTAATTATTGCAATTTTTATCTTCCTCAAATTTTGGATTTGGGGGAGGATGGTGTGGGAGGGGGTGGTGCAGTAGTAAAGAACCTGGCTGCCTGTGCAGGAGACGCAAGAGACGTGGGTTCGATTCCTGGGTCGGGAAGATCCCCTGGAGGAGGGCCTGACAACCCTCTCCAGTATCCCTGCCTGGAAAATCCCATGGACAGAGGAGCCTGGCGGGCTACAGTCCATGGTCGCAAAGAGTCAGATGTGACTGAGCGCTGAGCTGAGCTGAGGTGGGGGGCGGGGGAGCTTTTGCTTGGCTGATTTCCTAGGATCTGAAACAAGGGTAGAGTGGGGTCCCATCATCCTATGAGAGTCTGAGTCAGTGTCCCCCTGGATCAAAGCTGCTCAGGCCTTGACCATGACATTCCTATCCCCAGCAAAGGCGGGGGCCCCCACGTGACCCTCTGGGCTCTAAACCCTATATGCACACTACCCCACGCCTGCCCACAGGGACACCCTCACACACTGGAGCACCCATGAGGCCCTCTCAGGGAGCTGCCTCACAAGAGTGTGCATGGGACAGGTGCCGAGCTGGCCTGGTCTGGCCCCTGGT
This sequence comes from Bos indicus, assembly GCF_029378745.1. NCBI lineage: Eukaryota > Metazoa > Chordata > Mammalia > Artiodactyla > Bovidae > Bos > Bos indicus. Next base: position 11,256,784 of record NC_091766.1, on the reverse strand, counting down.
GGGTAGCCCTGGCTCCCCTAAGAGGACCAGGGTCCACAGGGACCCCTCAATGTGCAAAGCCAGGGAGAGGGAGTCCCTTGGGGTCTCCGTCCTTTGAGAGGCTCCCCCCGCCTCCATTCACTCAGCTAAGAGTTCTCAAGCGCCTACTGTGGGCCCGGCCTGAGTCTAGGCACCTGGCGTCCAAAAGCAAACCAGGGAACAAATTCCCCAAGAGCTCGGGTCCTGATCGGGGAAGACATACAATAAACAAACAAGCACCATAAATCAGTAAATTACAGAATGTGCGCAAAGTCATCCTTGCTAGGGAAAGTCAGAAGGCAGGTGGGAGGCTGAAATTTTAAACAGGCTACATGGGGTAGATAAAGGTTACTGAGGAGGGGACAACCCTCATCCCTGGGTGAGGGAGCAAAAGCTTTGCACGTGTCAGGGGGAGGGGCCCGGGCGAAGGAGCCGCCAGTGCAAAGGGCCTGTGGTCGAACTGCGTGCTTAGGAGCAGTGAGGAGAGAGGGGGCGAGGTGGAAGGGGTGACAGGGAAGATCATGAAGGTCTGGACTCTGGGACACCCCATGCTTGGGGTGCCAAGATGAAGGGGCTGCCCCACCCCAGCTGGAGCTCTGGCTGCTCTGGAGGGGAGATATATGCCTTCTTCCCAACTCCTATGATAGGAGCCCCTTGACTGAAATTGCTCGCGTCACTAGACTGTGAGCTCCCTGAGGACAGGACTGGGGTACTGTCCCCCTGGCATCCCCAGCACAGCGCTGAGTGGAAAAGACACTTGGCAAATATTCACAGGTTTCATGAAGAGGTCTGCTCAGCCTTGCTCCCAGGAGCCACACGTGCACACACAGCAGGTGCACACAAGACGCAGACAGCTCCTGACACGTGGAAACACACACACATCCCCTCTGCAAAACTCACAGACACTAGCACCCAGGAGAACCTTATGAACACAGGACCAGCCTGTCGGACACGTGGCCACACACAGGCTCGTCCAGGTTACCATCCTAATCACAGCACACGTACCCACAGGTCACAGCAGCCTGGATTCTCAGGGCGGTGGGACCCGCTCCCAGGCCTCTGTTCTGCAGCCCCCCTGCCACCTGGGACCCCGCTTCCTCTTTCATCAGGGTGGCTGAGCCCAGGGCTGGGAGGGGCACTGGTGCAGTCAGGTACCTGGGGAACCCCCATCTCAGGAGCATCACCCCCCTCCTCACCTCCCTGGAGGGTCTGGAAGAGGGGAACTGTCTGGCGTCTGGAAATTGAATCCTCGAGAGGAGCCCACACAGAAACCAGAGCCTTCTGTGTGTCCTTGGTCACACGTCTGGGTCTGGCTGGAGAGGTAGGAGGGGGCAGTGACTGACAACTTCAGCTCCCTGTGGCCAGCAGGGGCTGGGACGGGGACAGCAGGCAGGGGGAACTGCTCCTCCTGTTCTCCATCGGGGCATCCCCTCTGGGGCCAGGCAGCACAGCCTCCTGGGGTTGGCACCCCCACCCCCTGATGCCCAGGCTGGGGCTGAAGCACCATGCTCTCTCCTGTCAGCCCCCCACATGGCGGTGGTGCCCAAGCCAGGACCAGACTGCTTGAATGCAGACAGACTCCAGAGGGGCCAGGGCCCCCAGAGCTCCTCCCCTATGGCCCGCCTCCCAGGAGAAGGGGCTCCCCAGGGCAGGCTGGGAATAGAAACCAGGCTGCGAGTCTCCTGCCTTCCACCTCCTCCCTGCAGGCCTCACGGCACCCAGGTGCGGCTGGTCCCCAGCTCCCTGCCCTCCCTCAACCCTGGGCATCCTCTCCACGCCCAAGGGCAGCAATCAGCATGGATCAGCCAGCTCCCCAGGAGAGGGGGTTGGGGTGGGCACCCCATGCAGAGCAGGAGTGACAAACGTGGGGTGAGTTGAGGCCCCAAGGGAGTTCCCTGAGGGAGAGGAGGAAGAAGGTGGCAATGCCAGTGGGAAGGCCAGGCACTCACATGTGAGCACACACATATGTGGCTTGGTGCATGGGGGCCCTTGCTGCCAGCCAGGGATCGAATTAGTTCCCTTTTCCGCTTTCCAGATGATTTTTCATCTCTGTAATTAATGGGCAAGTCAGTTCTGAACAGCATGGCAGGCAAATTACTAGTTAGGAAAATCACGGATAATTTTCTCGATATGATAATGAAGGTTGTATTCCTTCTCTTATTCTCCCTGTTTTCATCCTACTTTTAAGTAATAAAATCGGCATTAGAATTTGGGGGTGGGGGAATGGGGAGGAAGGAGAAGTCACCTGCCCCCACAGCTGGGGCCTGACCCATCAGCGGGGAGTGCTCAGTCCCTGGCCATCAGGCAGATGGAGAGAATGAGAGACAGGGACCCTCAGTGGGACACCCTGATGACCCATTCAGGGTGCCAGGCCTAGGAGACCAGGTGGAGGGCGGGCAGCTCCCAGGCTGTTAGGCCCGGGGGTGAAGGAGTTGGGGTCTGGGGTCAGGTTACAGGTTCCCGCCCGGCCTTTGGGTGCTTGGAGAGGGGAGCAGGGATCACCCGCCTCTCCCCAAGCAGAATTGAGATCCACCAGCCCTGAGCAGACATCTACTCTCATGTGTCCCCCATATCTGTCCCTCAGACTGTCCAAACCCCTCTCATCGGTGACTCCTGTAGCAGCGAAGAGAACAGGGCAAGCCGAGAGAGGGAGAGAGAAGCAGAGAAAGAGAGAGAGGCGGAAAGGCAACCAGCCATCTTGGCAGCCATCTTGAACCCCTCCCCCTGCTCCCCCAGCTCTCCACATGTTTGGATGTGGGCAGAGGAACCCAGGCCCCGGGTACTGCAGGAACCAGGAGGAAAGGGGGCCCTGTCTCAAGGCTGCCATGGAGGGACACCCACTCAGCTGCCATGACTGTGTGCGCGCGGGGGGCGGGGGAGGGGGGGGGTGGAGAGGCAGGGGAGGGAGGAGCGGAGCGCGAGGAAGGTCCAGTGAGGGGCCGGGCAGCGATGGGGCTGGGTGCTGACCGAGCCTGGAAGGTTAGGGCCAGGGATGTGTATGAGGGCTGTGTGCAGGCGGGGGGCGGTGTGCCTGTGGGGCCACTTTGGCCACGGCGGGAGCACACACACAGCGCTGCCCAGGCTCTTCTGGCACGGACTCCCGTCCCAGGCAGATGGAAAGATGACAATTGAAACCCCAAGCTCTACTCGGCGAACACCTGGGAGAGTGGGAGGGCTGGACCTCAAAGCCCGAATCCGGATGGATGAAACCCAACAGCTTCCCAGGCTTAACGCGGTACCGCGGAGGGAAGATGCTGTCGACAGCTACAGCCGACCAGACACCCAGACAGACCCCTCCCCATCCCCCGCGCCTCTGCCTCCCAGAGAAAAACAACCCCCAGCCCGGCTTCGTGGGGTGCCAGCCCCCGACACGGCTCCTCCGGGGGCTGGGGCCGGCGCGCGGCGCGCACACGCACCCTCTCCGCTCACACCCAGACACCTACACAAACAGGGCGCCAAGCACCCGCGCGCACACGCACCGGGGACACGCAGGCACTGCCGCGCCGCTTCCCCACAAAGGCTGGCGCGCGCGCGGGCACACGCAGCCACGCGCGGGCACACTCGCGGTCCCCTCCCCCCACGGGCACCCCGCGGCCGCGCATCCGCACCCCCGACAGTCTACGGGGGCTGCCCCTCCCGGCCCCCTCACCGGTGGGGTGAGGTGCAGGCCGCCCTCCATCCCCCTCGCGCTCAGGTGCTGTGACCCGCGGTTCCAGCATCCCCTCCCCCTTCCTGGCCCGGACAGGCCCGGGCTCCCATCCTCCCTACCTCGGCCCCCACACCTGGCCCAGGTACGGCGTCTCCCTCGCCCGGGGTCCTCAGACACTCACCTGTCCAGCGCCGCTCCGGGGTCGGCCTTGCGCGTCTCTCCTGCGGCTCCGCGAACCCAGGACCCCTGCCCGGCACATCTCCCGGAACCGGGACAGGGGGGAAATCGGGCGAGGGGTGGCGGGGCCCAGAACCGCTGTCACCAACCAAAAATTAAAAAAAAAAAAAGAAGAAGAAGAAGAAGCGGATTACACAGCTCCAAAGGCGGCCCCCTCGCGGCGGCAGAGACTCGGGGCTAGGGGCGAGCGTCCGCGCCCCTCCCGGGGAGGGAGGCGGCGGAGGCGGCGGGGCGGGGGCGGTGTCAGAGCTCCGGGGGCTGGGGCGAGGCGGAGCCCCCCGAGGCGGCGCCAACAGCTGCCCGCATCTTCCCCGCAGCTCCGCGGCCCCGACGGAGGCGGCACGTGTGCGCCCAGGCGACTTCCCAGCCCCCTCCGACGGCGGCAGCCGAGGGGTTAACCGAGCAGCTAGGGAGCCCCTGCAGCCCCCCGCCGCCCGGCGGCGCCGCTCCGGGGCCCACGCGGCCCCATTCGCCGGGGCCTCCTCAGCAGACGGCGGGGCGGGGGCGCCGCAGAGCCGACAACTCCCGCGCCGACGGGTCGGGCTCCCCGCAGTGGCCACGGGGGGCTCGGGTAGGGGGCGGGCGGCGCGGAGCTTGTTGGGGGGGGGTCGCGGTTGTAGGCGGGCGCGGCGGCGTCGCGCCCCCGGGGTGGCCGGATGGGGGGGGCGCCGGGCCGGGCCCGTGGGCACCGCAGGACGCGCGGACCGAGCGGGCGCCGGGCACCAGCAATGACAAGCCGCCTGCTCGCCCCTCTCCCCGGCGCACCCGCTCCGGGAGGGGGGCGGCGGGCACGCGCAAAACCCGGCCCGGAGCCGCCGCCCGGGACCGGCCGCCGCAACCTGCCCAAGCGCACCGGAGGCCGGTCCGAAAACCCGGAATGGACTTTCCTCCCCTTCGCCCCGCTCTTGTCCCTATGGAAAAACCGGGAGAGGGAAGGAGTTGTGCTGGATCCCGGCTTTGGAACGGGAAGTGGGGGAGGGGAGACAGGCTCGAGGAAGACCCGGAACGGATTTTGCAGGTAGTGGAGTAAAGGCGCTTTGCCCGGTGAGGGGAGAAATGGGAGCGATCTGGAAGGGGTCTGCAAAACCCGGGTTGGATTAGACAGAGATGGGAGGAACGAAGGCAGCTGCGACAGGGCCAAATGCACCCCGGGCACGCAAATTTCGGGCCGGATTCTTCCTCGGGAGACGGAGTAATGCGTCATGCCTAATGCAGTGGGAATAAGCAAGACCTGGCCTAGAGCTCCCAGACCTGGGCTCGCAGGGGTCTCCGGGAAGGGGCTATTTAGTGGCTGAGGCGGCGTGGGCTGCCCTCGTCTTCCTGGCAGCGACGTGCAAGAAGGAGGGGCAAAAGGAGGGCTGGACTCGGGCACGAAAGGATCTGGAGCGCTGGCTGCACCGAAGCAGGCAGGTAAAATCGGTTTCAGGATCCAGGGGCGATGCGAAGGGAATGCAATGAGGAGGCCGCTACCCTGGGAGACCAGACCTACAATATAAGGCAAGGGAAGACCGCAAAGCCAGGACTGGAGTATGCGGGATGGGACAAGACCCTAGCTAAAGATCTGTGGCAACTGGTCAAGGCCTGGGAACTGACCAGGTCGCAGGAGCGGAGAGGGTGGGTATTTGGGGGAGGTTAGTATCTATAAACGCCTCAAAGGTCTTGCTTTGGGTGGGGGTGGGGGGGCCGAGAGAAAAAATTGCATTTTAGGTTTTCGGCAAGTGCAAAAACTCGGTATGGATTTCCGCAGCCCAGCAACTATACTGCAGCTGGTGGACTTGAAGTAGGACAAGGAACCAGCGGGTTCCTAGGCATCTGGCCGAGTGAGGCCTGGGGCTGGCTTCATGCTGCAGCTGCAGAAGGGAGCCCCGCACCCCATCTCCCTGGTTGGGGAAGGCAGTCCGACTTGGCGTGGATTCCCAGAGCCAGAGCTGTGACTGCCAAGACCCACAGTGGGGGCTATAAAACCGGGCCCCAGGCCAAAAATAGGCACTTTGGCAGAATAGACAGATCAGTGCAGGGTGGGGGCTGAGGAAAAACTAGAGGGCGGCGGGTACTAGAAGGTCCTGAGAGGTAAGATCCGGTGAGGATCTCGGGAGAGCGGACCTGGAAGCCTGGCGTTTTATGAAGGATGGGTGCAAGGGGAAGACTGATGGATGGGAAGGAGCAAATCCCTGGTTTGGATCCTTAGGGAAGGGAATCATCCAGTGGAGGTCTAATTAGCACACGGGCCAGAGCATACAAAGTCGGGGCTGAATCTCAGGTAGACACAGAGCAGGCAATAGTGGGGAGAGTGGGGCAGACAAGTCCGGACCTGGATTATAGAGGAAGGGGATGTGCTGAGGACGAGGAAGATGGCAAACCCTGGTCTCTGTCTCCAGGGAAGAGAATGTATTGCCATTCCAACTTGGCTCTGCAGAATGGGTGAGGAATTGAGAAACAGCGTGGAAGTAGCAATGGAAAGGGTTGGGGTGACAAATAGACAAAACTTGGGGCAGGCTTAGAGGGGAGCTATAAAAATCTAAGAAACCCTAAAAGGAACATCTGCAAGTGAATAAACCCGTCCTCTAAAAATCCCTTCCCAGAAGCTTGAATTTAGGGAAAAGCAGAGACTCCCCAGGTGGTACAGAGGTAAAGAATCCACCTGCCAGTGCAGGAGATGCTAGAGATGTGAGTTGGACCCCTGGCTCGGGAAGATACCCTGGAGAAGGGAATGACAACCCACTCCAGTATTCTTGCCTGGAAAATTCCACGGACACAGTCTACAGTCCATGGGGTTGCAAAGAGTCGAACAGGACTGAGTGACTGAGCACGCACAGAGACGCCAGACTTCCAGGCTGACCGGGTAACCGGGGTTTACCTCTATGGCACCCACCACCCTCCACCTGCTTCTGTGGGCAACCATCATTTCAGGACTGGGCAGGGATTCTCATAGCCTGGAACTGGGGCCAAATCCAGCCCTAGACTTCAGGGGTGGAGACAGTAGGCGGGCTAACTTCATTCCTCCTTCACACCCAGGGTTCCGTGGCTGTAGACCTTGGGCCTTAAATACGGATGGTCAGGCCCATCGGCTGGATCTAAGGGACCAAATATGTATGAAGTGGAGGTTTGTGGCTGCGGAGGGGGTTCTATCCATCTATGGTTGGTGCAGTACCAGGATGGGAGAATGGGGGAGGTTCGGCTTCTCCACACGTCAGTTTCCCACTTTGAAATATCTCCGCAGCACCTGGTAGGATCCATGAAAGGCTTTGGCGGTACCGCAGGGGGCAACCAGGAACCCTCCCCCCACATCCACACAGCCAGCTTTCTATAAACCTGGAAGGATTGAAAGGGGGAAGAACGTGCAGCTCAAGGAAGGCTGAGCATCTCCAGAGCCCCCTGGCTCCTAGTCCTCCCACCACCCTGCCGTCCAGCCCTGAGTAGCCCACCCACCTGCTCTATGGAGGGACCCTCGGAACCAATGAATGTGCCTGGGGGACGGTACTAACTTGCGTTCTTCAGTTGCTGCGAGAAGCGGTGTCTTTAATTTATACGAGGGAAAGGAGTGCCATGCTTTAAGGAACCCCCGGCTCAGTTTGGAAAAATCCTGGCTAGGACTCCCTTCCCCCAAACCCTCCTCTTTTTTCCCCAAAGCCCGTGGTCAGCAGAGCGCCCCGTGTTGTGGCCGGGATCGGTTTCACTAGCCTCCATTCTATCGCGGTTTTTAGGCCTCGCGGGCGAGGGGCTCAAGAGGAGAAGGATGAGTAGAGGCTGGGGGCGCAAAAGAGCCCCAGCGCTTCTCCCCGAAGACCCCCGGCTGCGCAGCCGCAGTGGAGGCCGCGCCAGCAGCCGGGCTCCTGAAACTAACGCGTCCGCGCGCGCGCAGTCTCGCCCCAGCTCCCGGCGCCCAGCACCGCGCGTGTCCGTACCCGCGCCCAGGACGCCCTACTCCCAAGGCGCTTCTCTCTTTGCGAATCCTACCTATGCCTCGGATTCTCACGCTCAGCGTGACCCGCGTCTTGGATACCCAACGTCCTGTCCATCCGGCGCCTGGACATCCACTTTTCTCTTTACCCTATGCCAGAAAACCCTCACACCCAGGTGGCCCGCGCCTAGGACACCCCACGTACGGATCCCCCGGCGTCTTGGAGACCCTACATTCTGTGCATCTAGCATTTGGCGCACCCTGACCTCAGACGTGGATAGCTCTACTCACCTGTGCCCTCTGCCCTCCTCCTGTGTCCACGTGTGTTGAGCTCCAGTGCTGACCGACCTGGGTGCTGGTTTCCTCCACCTTCCTCTGTCCCCGATCTTCTGAGTCCTCTACCTCAGGGCTGGCGCCCTCAGTCGTGGGTGTCCTGTTTCTTCGTATTCCTTAGGTCCGTGTGCCGGAGGTGCGAGAACCCATGCGAGGGCGGCGCAGGGGTTGGGGTTGGTAATGAAACACGTTCCTGGTCTCAGGAAAAATGCTCAGCCCTCCACTGCCCACCAGGCACCCCCAGCACAGATACACCTAGAGCCCACTCGGCCAGCATTTTTGACCCTGAGGGGCTTCTCATTCAGTGTATTAATTCCTTCCATGTATTCCTCAAACACGGAGGACCCCTTACAGCATTTAGTGGCTGGGGGCCAGATGTTGAGAATGCCCTAGTGTCTTGCCAGTAAGACTGGAGTTCCTCTCTGGGGCATCCCTGTTCAGTGGGTAAGGCAGGCACAGAAAGCATGATGGAAATAGCCCTGGAAAGTAAGCAGGGTGCTAAGGGGAGTGGATGGTGAACTGTCCAAGCCTTGAAGAGTGGGTGGGGTGGAGTTCTGTGTGCCCCTGCCTCTCCTGGAGGCTTCCTATACCCCCACCTTGGGCACTGCTGGAGCCCCATCCTGTCCTTTATACCTCGGCTCAAGTGAAAAGGCAGGTAAAGGGGTCTCAGAATTGAGCTGGGAGGATATTGTGTGGGTGGGGATTAATTCCAACTGCTGTCATTGGCAGGGGCAAGGCAATGCATTCAGTTAACAAGCATGTGTTGAGCACCTACTGTGCACCTGGCATTGTGCTAGCTGCTGGGAACACAGCAGTGAATAAGGCAGACAAGCTTCTCTGTTCTTGGGGCTGACATTCCAATCAGAAAGACAGATGAGAAATCAGACAATTAAAAGGTACAGGATGTTAGAGGATGATCAGTGCTATGGAAGAAAATTAAGGAAGACAGAACATGGTGACCAGAGAAGGCAATGGCACCCCACTCCAATACTCTTGCCTGGACAATCCCATGGACGGAGGAGCCTGGTGGGCTGCAGTCCATGGGGTCGCTAAGAGTCGGACAGGACTGAGCAACTTCACTTTCACTTTTCACTTTCCTGCATTGGAGAAGGAAATGGCAACCCACTCCAGTGTTCTTGCCTGGAGAATCCCAGGGACGGGGGAGCCTGGTGGGCTGCCGTCTATGGGGTCGCACAGAGTGGGACACGACTGAATCGACTTAGCAGCAGCAGCAGCAGCAGAACATGGTGATGGCTGCAGTTTTAGATAGAGGAGGTCAGGGAAGAGCTCACTAAGAAGGTGGTATTTGGATAAAGACTTAAAAGGAGTCCTGGGGAGATCGGCGGTGGGGGGGAGGGGGTTCCAGGCAGAGAGAACAGCCAGCGTAAAGGTCCTGAGGTGGAAACATGCTGGGTGTTCAAAGGATCAATGAGCGGGCCTGTGTGGCTGGAGGGAGGGGGTGAGGGCAAAAAGAGAGGAAGGTGAGGGTAGGGAGGTAATGGGCTAGACCATCCTGGCCTGATGTGCTTCGGGGAGAATTGGTTTTTAATCGGAGTCACCTGGGAGCAATGGAAGGTTCTAGGCAGAGGAGGGTTTTCCCCTGACTTATATGTTCACAGGAACCTTCTGGCCCTGGTAAGATTTGAGAAGGAGCCAGGAGACTGGGGAGATGGATTCCACAGTCAATCCAGCTGAGAGGTGATGGAGGCCTGGAACAGGGTGCTGGGGAGAAAGGGCCAGATTTGAGGCACAGCCTAGGGACAGAGCCAATAGGACACGTTAGTCTTTGAATCCCCCTTCCCCAGCAGAACTTCTCAAATGTCACCTCTGGATCACAGTGCGGACGCTGCACCTTCCTCACTCCCAAGAAACAAGAGTCCAGGAAGCCACCCAGGTCCAGTCTGAGCAACAGCTGGCAGGCAGCTATGGTGGTCCATTCCCAGTAAGGCACCAACTGGGAGGGGAGGCCAGTTGGGTTGCACTTCCCACCCCGACCGCTAGGGGCCGCTGCCCCGCTGCTCTGCGGCCGCCAGGTGAGGAGGAGGCCCCGCCTCTTCCCCAGCAGGTGCTCAGGTTGGTCGAGAGGGTAGGGGACTGGAGTAAAGAGAGCAGGGCTGGGGGAGGAGTTGGGGGGACGAAATGGGGGTGAAGGGAGAGAGCTGAGCGAGTCCCACGTAGAGGATGCTGAAAGAGGTGAGGTTGGAGGAGGCAGGTGAGGAGCCAGAGATGGTTGACTGAGTGCTTGCGAGAAAGCAGGGGAGAGGAGGGGGAGTTGAGGTGTCTGGAGGAGAGAGGAGTTGGGGAGGGGGGGAAACTGAGGGTATAGAGCAAAGTTAAGGGAAGGAAGACGGGTGAGCAGGTGAGGAGTCAGGGATGGCCCTGGAGGTGAGGTGGACGTGACTGGGGGACATTTGGACAGTGCGTGGGGACTGCTGGGATGGTTGAGGGCTGGGCCTGGTCTGTGGGAAATGAGGGACCCCAGAGAAGGCACCTGGCACTTTGCCAGTCGTGGCTGGTACGGACAGTGGGGGCGGGGGGGAGGATAGTTTCTCAGATCTTGACCCCATGCGTCAGACATGGGGGGAAAGCTTCTGAGGAGTGAGGTGTGCAGGCCAGGCTCCACGCAGGAGCCCAGTTTGCTTCTGCAATCTGGCACTGGGGCTCTCCTTCATACCCTTTACCCCCATGGCTGGGATTCACGGTGCATTGAGCTGGGTGGTAAGCAGATGAATGAGACAGAGGCAGTCCCAGTTGGTTGGAAACCAGCAAGATGTCCACGGATGTGTGGGATGGAAGACAGGGTCTGTGGGAGACCAGAGGCCCTCCCCAGCCAGGGGGCTCAGAGAAGGTTGCCCTGGGGAAGTGACTTGTAAGCAGACAGCAAGAATCCATCAGCTGAACATAGAAGACCCTGATGGTCTGGACAGAGAGGAGATTCTGAGGACATTGACAAGAAAAATGCCAGCAGAGACTAGGCTGCAGTAGAGCCATAAAAAGGGGGAAAAAGTGATGCCTGACCTTGCACGGGCCAGGGCCAGGGCCCTCAATGCCAGATGCTGACACGGGAACAAGAAACAGAAATGGGGCAGGGGTGAGGCAGTAAGGAGGGACAGTGACAGCTGTGGGGAGCTGGAGATGCACTCCCTTTTAAGCCAGCAGCCGCTTGCTATTCCTCAGCTTCAGCTGAGAGCTACCACGTGGGAAGCCAGGCTCTTGGAATTGCTGGTACGGATTCTTCAAGAGAAGCTAGAAGTCAGGTGTTTTGTGTAAAATTCCCTGAGCTTTAATTCTCTCAGACTGATCTACTAATTGCTATCAATTGCTGTAACCCAGCAATTCAATTCCCTGGTTTATTCCCAATGGGAATGGGAGTTTCTGCCACCAAAAGACATACATACATACATGGATGTTCACAGCAGCTTCATTCACCATCGCCAGATACTGGCCACCGGCCATGTGACCGTCGACTGGCAAATGGGAAATTAATTGGAGTATATTTGTTTAGAATATATATTGATGGCTCAGACGGTAAAGCGTCTGTCTACAATGTGGGAGACCAGGGTTCCATCCCTGGGTGGGGAAGATCCGCTGGAGAAGGAAATGGCAATCCACTTTAGTACTATTGCCTGGAAAACCCCATGGACAGAGGAGCCTGGTAGGCTACAGTCTATGGGGTCGCAAAGAGTCGGACACGACTGAGCAACTTCACTTCACTTTCACTTTGGACTAAATTCAATGGAGTACAATACAGTGATGAAAAAGAACGATGCATGAACACATACACAGCCCTGTGCGTGTTGCCCACAGGACACAAATGGGATGCAATGCATGATGACATTCCTATCACTCAAGGACAGATAGAAGTAATCTGTGGAGCTAGGGAGCCCAGGGCTTCCTAACCATGGACCACGGACATTTGGGGCTGGCTGATTCTTTGCTGCATGGGACCTATCCTGTGCATTGGAGGGTGTGGAAAAAGTATCCCCGTCCTCTCCCCCACCATATGCCAATAGCATTTGCCTAGTTGTGCCCTCCCTTGTTGAGGGGGCACAGTCAGCTTCAGGTGAGGATCACTGGGAAAGTGACATATTTTTTAAAGATTTATTTATTTTATCTGTTGGCTGTGGTGGGTCTTCACTGCTGCTCGTGAGCTTTCTCTAGTTGTGGTGGGAGCAGCAGCTACTCTTTGTTGCCATGTGCGGGCTTCTCACTGCAGAGGCTTCTCCTGTGGTGGAGCATGAGCTCTAGGCATGCAGGCTTCAGCAGCCACGGCAAGTGGGCTCAGTAGTTGCGGCGCACGGCCTTAGTGGCTCCTCAGCATGTGGGATCTTCCCAGCCCAGAGACCGAACCAGTGTCCTTTGCATTGCAAGGCAGATTCTTAACCACTGGACCACCAGGGAAGCCTGGGAAAGTGATCTTTTGAGGTAAGACAATGATTAGAAATTGGCCTTGGAGAGCTCCCAAGGGACTGGAACATTCTCTATCTTGAACTATGGTGATGATCAAGGTGGAGCATATTTTTAAAATACACAGTGCTGTATTTTAGGAAGCATGTGCTTCACGATAAAAGAGTGAACCCTACGACATGGATGACCCTCAAAACATGATGCTGAGTGAGAGAAGCCAGACACAAAAGGCCACAGGTTACATGACTCCATTTATCCAAAAAGTCCAGAAGAAGCAAATCCAGAGAGACAGAAGGAGATGAGCGGTTGCTGGGGGCAGGGGTTGAAGGGAGTGGGTAAGGAAGAGTGGCTGCTAATGGGTCAGGGGTTTCCTTTGGGGTGATGGGAATGTTCTGGAATTAGTCGTATAACACTATACAATAATACACTTAATTGTTCACTTGAAAATGGTTTATCTTGTGTGAATTTTACCTTAAAAACAAATTATTTTTTAAAAAAGGTTTTTGATGTGGACCATTTTTAAAGTCTTTATTGAATTGGTTACAACTTTGTTTCTGTTTTATGTTTTGGTTTTTTGGCCCCAAGGCATGTGGGATCTTAACTCCCCAACCAGGGATCGAACCCACACCCCCTACATTGGAAGGTGAAGTCTTAACCACTGGACCGCCAAAGAAGTCCCAGAATTTTTTTTTTTTAATAGAGTCAACTCAAACAAGCTGAACAGGACCGGGGCCTGGGCCAGCTTGGCCACTTTGCAATGGAGGGAGGGGATGGTGGGAAAGTGAGGTGATAGACAGCCTCTGTCCAGAGAAAGTGTGAAGCAAAGCGGGAACTGTGGGCCTTCTTGGAAAAGGGAGGGCTGAAGCAAAAAGTATGTCTTGGCTCAGGGGAACGCTCTCTCTTAACCCAACCTGTCAGCCCTGGAAAGAAATCGCAGGCAGGTCAGAGGCTAGCCTGCGAGCTGTTGAAGGGAATACAGAGTTCTGACGGGTAGAAGAGAAATGACAACCATTCAGCCCAGCCTGACGCCACCGAGGGGTGATCAACACCCCCGCAGTGCTTGCAGGGGGGTCGTGGGGATGTTCTCTGAGAGCTGAAAGGGGGCAATGGGGACTCACAGAGGAGCAGGCTTCCTGAGAGCTTGGCCTACACTGGAAACACAAACCCATGGGGCACACTGGACCTATTGATTCCCTCCCACCCACCCCCTGCTGTGTGGGGGGATGGGAAGGGGAGAACCACCCACTGTGAGCAGCCAGAGACCAGGGGCCAGGGGCCAGGGGCCAGGGGATGGGCTTCCAGGATCTTGAGTCTCCACTGGACTTCCCTGGTGGTCCAGTGCTAAGACTCCATGCTCCCAATGCAGGGGGCCAGGGTTCACACCCTGCTCAGGGAACTAGATCCCACAGGCCACAACTAAAAAGAGTTCGTATGCCTCAACTAAGACCCAAAGCAGCCAAATAAATAAATAAAAATAAATATTAAAAAAATTTTTGAACGAGTGAAGAGAGAAAGCAAGCTAAGGGCTCCAGGAAGCTGGGGGTCCTGGCTGGTAGGGGCCAATGGTGACTCCCACAAAATATGAACACCTGGAACCTGGAGCTGTCACCTTATTTGGAAACAGTGCCCTTGCAGATGTAATTAAGACTCTTTCGATGGATGAGATCATCCTGGATTAGGGTGAGTCCTAAATGCAATGACAAGTGTCCTTAGAAGAGAAGAGAAGGGGTGAAGACAGAGGAGAAGGTGGCCATGTGAAAACAGAGGCAGAGATTGGAGTGATGTGGCCACAAGCCCAGAGCCACCAGAAGCTGAAAGAGGCCAGGAAGGATCCCCCCTTAGAACATTTAGAGGGAGCACCACCCAGCTGACACCTTGATGTCAACTTTGGACTTCAGAACGGTGAGGGAATAAATCCCTTGTTTTAAGTCACCCAGTTTATGGTCCTTTGTTATAGCAGCCTTGCTGCTAAGTCGCTTCAGTCATGTCCGACTCTGTGCGACCCCATAGATGGCAGCCCACCAGGCTCCCCGGTCCCTGGGATTCTCCAGGCAAGAATACTGGAGTGGGTTGCCATTTCCTTCTCCAGATAGCAGCCCTAGGGAACTATAATAATAGAGGCCCTGATAGTCAATTCTCTGAATATTTACAAAGCCCCTGGAAAGGATCATGGTACAGTGGAGAAAGCAAACACATGAATGGATCACTTCTGTATATATATAAGGGTTTCCCCAACTCAATGGACATAAGTTTGAGCAAACTCCAGGAGACGGTAAAGGACAGGGAAGCCTAGCGTGCTCCAGTCCATAGGGTCGCAAAGAGTTGGACACGACTGAGTGACTGAATAATAGGGCTTCCCAGATGGCGCAGTGGTAAAGGATCTGCCTGCCAATGCAGGAGATGCTGGTTCTATCCCTGGGTCAGGAAGATCCCCTGGAGAAGGAAATGGCAACTCAGTCCAGTATTCTTACCTAGAAAATTCCATGGATAAGAGGAGCCTGGTGGGCTCTAGTCCATGGAGTCACAAAGAGATGGACATGACTGACTGAGCACATATGCGTAGATAGATAGATGGATAGATGGGTACAGGTACAGGGCCATGCCATGAGGCTTTCGGGATCTTACTGCCCTGACCACGGAGTGAATCTGGGCTACGGCAGTAGCCACTGGACTAAATCCTAACCACTGGACTGCCAGCGAATTCCTGGGGTCAGTGTGGAAGGATGGACATCCCGTGGGGTGGAGGACTGCCTAGGAACTCTATAGCAGGGATGACATCACACAGCTGCTGACAACACACGCCACTACTTATCGCGGACAGCAGGTAATACACTCTGAGCAGTCAAGAAGGCGTCTGCATGAGTAATGGCACAGGTGACCTTCACTTCAGTGTCAAGGGGCAATAAGGAGTGGTGACTGTGACACAGAACAATGATAACTGCTAACGTTGATTAGCACTTGCTAAGTTCTTTCCTTGCACAGTATTAACTCATTTATTTTCTCATAACTCTACAGTCAGGTGTTATCCCCATTTACCAGAGAGCTTAACTGAGGCATAGAGGCTGTAGGGCTGGAAACTGATGGTACATTTCAAACTGGGTAATCTGAGCAGAGCTAAATGATGGGACAATATTACACAGCATGGACAGATGTACCACAGGAACCACAAGGAATAACGCCACGCCTTGGACTAGGACAAGTGGGAGCTATTAGCACCCCTAGGTCTGAGGGGCAAGGGGAGTGGGCAGTTGCTATGAACTGGAGACACTACAGGTGGGAGCTCAGACCCCTAGGTCTGAGTGGGCAGTTGCTATGAACTGGAGACACTACAGGCTGTGTGTGGATGGGGGAGACCTGTGACCTTCAACAGGGATGCGAGCGGCCCTCAGAAGCCACAGGGGCTGAACTGGGGAACAAATATCTCGCTCACTTCCTCTCCCCTCACTGGCTGAATCCAACCTGAGCCGGAGGACCCAGGAGCCCGGCAGTGTGGTCCACACAGCCCAGACTCCCGAGACACTAAGCTAGGTGGAGAAGCCAGGAGAATTGTTCTGAGAGAGGAAAGCGGAAGATTCCCTAACAGTGACTCTGCCTGGGTCCAGTTCCCTTGAACTACTCACCATGTGAGAACTGGCAGACCTGCGCTGTCTCCTGGGGGTGGGGTCCAGTCTTACTGAGCACTGCCTCTGAGATTCATAGAGGCTGTGTCTTTTGATGGAAAGCCAGGAATACAGATTTTTATGCAACAATCACCAGGTATTTAAGAGCTGGTGCCTTATTACCATTTTACAAACCCTGCATGGGCAAAACAAATCGCAGGTGGGGGCTGGATTGGGCTCTGGGTGTCAAGCCCCTGGTTCAGAAGGTGAAAGCGGACCGCGCAGCATACCCAACTGTGGAAACTGGGAGGTTCAGAGAGGCAGCCGCGCAAAGCATCATGGGTGAGATGGGGACCGCGGATCAGCCCGCTGGTTTGACTAGAAAGGGCCTGGGGCCCAGGGCAGGTGCGCAGGTGCGGGACGTTAGGATGAAACTGAATAGGTGTTTTGGGCGTCTAGATTGGGAGGGGCCATTGGAGTCACACTAACAGGTGTCAGCTTTGAAGAAGTGAAGCCACGGATGGCTTTTAAACAGCCGAATGACTCAGTCAGCCTTGTGTCCCTCCACCCCGAGGCTGGCTGTGGATCAGGCTGTCTTTGCGGGTGGAAGGACCGTGGCTCCATAGATGAGCGAAAGAAATGAAAGAGCCCCCTCCTTTGAGTGCGCTTACAGCTTGGCAAGGAGGGCAGATGCGTAAATAATAACCTCAGAACATGATGCGCGGGGGTAATGAGTTAGCCCACCTCTGTGGATATTTGATCAACTGCTGTGTGTTCCGCGCCGGGGATGAAGGGACAGGATGTGCTACTGCCTTCGAAGAAAGGGGCAGTGGATGAGGGAAGAAATAAAGGGAAAGGAAAATTTCAGGTGGTGATAAGAAAATGTAAAACAGCAGAAGGTGATCAGGGGAGGCAGCCCACCAGCCCAGATGGCAGGGCAGGCAGTGGGCAGGGAGACAGGGCATCCTGGGTGGGTCCCCTGGGGCCCAGCAGCCTGGCCGCCTCCTCCCAGAGTTGCCGCCATCACACCTGAGAACAAACCCAGGGCTGACGTGGATTCCTGACTTGGAGCCCGAACAGGCGGAGAGAGGGGAGAAAAAACACCCATCTGTTCCTCCTCTGATGGAACGTGATTCTTCACCCAGTGCTTAAAACCCCGTGCTTCTCCCATTTCCTCTCGGCAGCCACGTGATGTGATATAAATCGCTGAAAATGGGTTTTCCCAGCCGGTTGCCCTGTTGTTTTAATAATGGTTCATTTTCTGCCCTGGGGAAAAAATATTCCGTGGAGAAATTGGGAGCTGGGGGCTCATTTTGTCTGTGTGTGTGTGTGTGTGTGTGCGTGCACAGACACGCACACACTTGTGCCTAGCGTCCCCTTATCTCCGAGAAGATTCCAGAATATCACTGAGACACCAAGTCACCTGTCTAGTTGGGTGATTCCCAGCACATCCCCCTCACCTGGACAAAGGAATTCCTTCAGAAACCTGGGCACATTTACTGATCACCTGCTGT
Organism: Bos indicus; assembly: GCF_029378745.1. Classification (NCBI taxonomy): domain Eukaryota; kingdom Metazoa; phylum Chordata; class Mammalia; order Artiodactyla; family Bovidae; genus Bos; species Bos indicus. Next base: position 11,239,126 of record NC_091766.1, on the reverse strand, counting down.
ATGTGCGCTATACCTGAGCTAGATGCAAGGGTCACAGTGGTCTCCCAGGCCTGGCCTCCCTAGGTCAGCATTCTGGAAGGGGGGAGATTGACATTTAAAAATAATTGTAAATTACTGTGAAAAATTATAATAATTTAAAATAATTGGACTTCTCTGGTGGCACAGTGGATAAGAATCCGCCTGCCAATGCAGGGAATTGGGTTTGATCCCTGGTCCAGGAAGATCCCACATGCAAAGCAACTAAGCCCAAACGCAGCAGCTGTCGAGCCTGTGCTTCCCTGGTGTGGTGGCTCAGACAGTAAAGAATCCGCCTGCAATGCAGGAGACCCAGGTTCGATCCCTGGGTGGGGAGATTCCCTGGAGAAGGGAATGGCAAGCCACTCCAGTATTCTTGCCTGGAGAATCCCATGGACAGAGGAGCCTGGTGGGCTACAGTCTATGGTGTTGCAAAGAGTTGGACACGACTGAGCGACTAACGCCCACACACATACTAGAGCCCGGGAGCCACAACCACTGAAGTTGGCACACCCTAGACCTCATGCTCTGCAACAAGAGAAGCCACCGCAGTGAGAAGCCTGCGCAACTGGAGGGTAGCCCTGGCTTGGCATAACTAGGAAAAGCCGGAGCACAGCAATGAAGACCCAGCACAGCCAAAAATAAATAAAACATAATAATTGTGGAAAACTATGGAATTACAATCATGGAAACCCTTCAGGAGAGAGTCTGTGGTGTGCTGGAGTGGACAGCATCCACTATAGGGACTTTGGGCATCACTACAACCCCATCCATGAAGCAAGAGACCCTTAAGCTGAAACTTGGAGGATAGACAGAGTTGCAAGAGGGAATGCCATCCAGGTCGGGGGAGACCCCTGGGCAAACATCTTAAAGCTTGAAAGAATATGGTGCAGGCTCAGATCCAGGAGAAAAGTCATGGGTCCAGTGTAGGCATAAGTGGGTTACATAAGTGGGTTACGAGGAGTGGTGTGTATCAGTGGACAGAGACTTGGGGACTTTCTCCCTGTTTCTGGGTAGAGAGGGTTTCTCCATGAGATAAAGCCATGACAGTCTTGTGCATATTCAACCTTTAGTCTCAAAACCAGTCCTTGTTTTGCCTATTTGGAAAGAGCAGCTCTGGGAGGCCATGTGGATTGTCAAGGTCACTGCCTCATCTTCCCCATCCCCAACCCTGTTCCTTTCCTCCCTGTAGTGGGTTGAATGGTGGCCCCTCTCCTAAAGATATGTCCACATTCCTACTGCCAGAACCTGTAGATGTGACCTTATTTGGAAAGAGAGTCATTGCGGATATCACTAAATTAAGAATCTTGACTTCTCCAGGGGATCTTCCCAACCCGGGGATCAGACCAGGGTCTCCTGCATTGCAGGTGGATTCTCTGCTATCTGACCCACCAGGGAAGCCTATCTAAGTGAAGAGAAAGACAAATATCATATGATATCACTTATATGCAGAGTCAAAAAAATTACACAAATGAATTTATTTACAAAAGAGACTCATAGGCTTAGAGAACAAACTATGGTTATCAGAGGAGAAGAGGGCAGGGAGAGAGGGAATACATTGGGAATTTGGGAGGTTATCAGAGGAGAAGAAGGCAGGGAGAGAGGGAATAGATTGGGAATTTGGGATTGACATGTACACACTGCTATATCTAAAATAGATAAACAACAAGGACCAACTGTATGGCAAAAAAAAAAAAAAAAATCTTGAGATCAAACTGGATTAGAATGAGCTCTAACTCTATTGACCAGAGTCCTTACATTTTGTTTGTTTGTTTCCTTTTTTGACCGCACCTCACAGCATGCAGAACTTCCCTGAACCCATGTCCCCTGCATCAGAAACATGGAGCCTTAACCACCAGAACACCAGGGAATTCCTGACCAGCATCCTTAGAAGAGAAGAGGAAAGGACAGTGGAAAAGGCCACATGAAGATGGCGGCAGAAGTTGGAGTGATGCAGTCACACAGCAAGGCACACCTGGAAACGCCAGACGCTGGGTGAGGCCAAGAGTGGACTCTCTCCAAGGGCTACCTTGACTTTGGCCTGATGATACTGCTTATGAACTTCTAACCTCTAGAACTGTGAGAAAACACATTTCTATAGGTTTTCTGGTTTGGTTTTGCTCTGTTTTATTTATTTAGCTGCATCAGGTCTCAGCTGTGGGTCACAGGACCCTCACTGTGTCATGCAGGATCTTTCATTGCAGGGCACATATTCTCTCGCTGTGGCATGTGGGCTCAGCAGTTAAAGCGTTTGGGCTTCAGCAGTTGCAGCACACAGGCTTAGTTGCCCCGCAGCATGTGGGATCTTAGTACCCCAACTGGGGATTGAACTCCCATCCATCCCCTGCATTGCAAGGCAGATTCTTAACCACTGGGCCACCAGGAAGCCCTGGTTTTGCTTTGTTTTTGTTTTCTGTGGTATTTAAGCCTCCCAGATCATGACTATTTGTTACAGCAGCCACCAGAAGCAAACACTTCTCTGTCCATGGGATTCTGCAGGCAAGAATATAGGAGTGGGTTGCCATGCCCTCCTCCACGGGATCTTCCAAACCCAGGGATCAAACCTGCATCTCTTATGTCTCCTGTATTGGCAGGTGGATGCTTTACCGCTAATGCCGCCTGGGAAGCCCAAATACATTGAATGTCCCCAGCAAATCATTCCAAGAGCCGTCTCTCCTCCCCAGCTCCGGATCCTCCCCCTCTAATCCCCTCTCCTTCCTGCTCCAGTTGACTTTTTGCCCCTGCCCAACTGAGGAAAGGGCTTCATCCTGCTGAATTCAAGGGTGTTTTCTCAGCCTCCAAGATGCTATGCTTCCCGAGTCCTGCTTCCACCTCCCTGGCTGCCTCTGCTCATTGTCTTCTGCTGATTCCTCCTCATCCCTTGTCCTTAATGTTGGAGAGAGAGCCATGGGGCTTGCCCTCTTTATTCCTGTGTCTACTTCTGGTCAGCTCCCTGGGGATCTTGACCAGCCTTGAGGAGTTAAATGCCACTTATATCTAACAATGGTATCTTCCAATGACACCTCCAGCCTGAGCCTCTCCACTGACCTTCAGCTGCCTCCCTGGGTGTCTGCACTTGGAAACCTGATGGGTATGCCCAGGTATAATGTCTGAAACTGAGCTCATTTTAGAAAAATTATTATTTATTTGTGTGTTTTGGGCCACTCTGGGCCTTTGTTGCTGCACATGGGCTAATCTCTAGTTGTGGTGCATGGGCTTCGGTAGTTGTGGCTCCCTGGCTCTAGAGCAAGGGCTCAGCAGTTGTGGGGCATGGGCTTAGTTGCTCCACAGCATGTGTAATCTTCCCGGACCAGTAATCGAACCCATGTCCTCTGCATTTGAAAGTGGATTCTTAACCACTGACCACCAGCGAAGTCCCGAAATAGAACTCTTGATCCCTCCACTCACCCCAAACCTGCACCTCTCCTATCTTCCCCATCTCAGTTAATGGCAGCATCACTGTTCTCCATTATGTAATGGGTGGAATAACACCCCCCAATAATGTGCTGAAGAATTGATGCTTTTGAATTATGGTGCTGGAGAAAACTCTTGAGGGTCCCTTGGACAGCAAGGAGATCAAACCAGTCAATCCTAAAGGAAATCAACCCTGGATATTCACTGGAAGGACTGATGCTGAAGCTCCAATACTTTGGCCACCTGACGTGAAGAGTCGACTCATTGGAAAAGGCCCTGATGCTGGGAAAGATTGAGGGCAGAGCGAGAAGGGGGTGACAGAGGGTGCCATGGTTGGATGGTGTCACTGAATCAATGGACAGGAGTTTGAGCAAACTCCAGGAGATGGTGAAGGACAGGGAAGTCTGATGTGCTGCAGTCCATGGGGTCGCCAAGAGTTGGATGTGACTTAGTGACTGAACAACAATGCCTCCCAATTCACGTTCAGCTGGAACCTCAGAATGTTACCTTACTTGGAAATAAGGTCTTTGCATATGTCGTTAGCCAAAGATCTTGAGGTGGTATGTACTGGACCTAGTGAAAGTGTTAGATACTATTGTGCCTGACTCTTTTCAACCCCATAGACTGTAGCCCACCAGGCTCCTCTGTCCATGGAATTCTCTAGGCTAGAATACTGGAGTGGGTAACCATTCCCTACTCCAGGGGATCTTCCCAATCCAGGGATCGAACCCAGGTCTCCTGCCTTGGGGGCAGATTTTCTACTGTCTGAGCCACCTAGGGTGGGCTCTAAATCCAATGATGAGGCATCATTCTAAGAGGAGGCAAAGACACACAGAAAAAAAGATGGAGGTAGAGACTGGGGTGATACAGCTGCAAGCCCAGGAAAGCCAAGGATGGCTGGCAGCCACCAAAAGCCAGGAAATAGGCAAGGAAGGATTCTCCCCTAGAGCCTTCAGAGGGATAACAATCCTCCTCACACCTTGAACTCGGATTTCTAGCCTCCAGAACTATAAGACAATACAATCCTGTTGTCTTAAGCCACCAAGTTTGTGGTTATTTATTACAGCAGCCCTAGGAAGCAAACATAGCTGTGTTCTCCACAACGAGTTCTGAGACACCTTGATTTGAGTACAGGTGATTTACCTGGAAGGCGACTGCAGGAAGCACTGGCAGGGGAGGTGGGGGAAGATAGGGGAGGGAGGGCACCCAGCAAAGAGTGTATTGATGGGGACTTCCCTGGTAGCCCAGTGGTTAAGAATCAGCCTTCCAATGCAGGGCATGTGGGTTTGATCCCTGGTTGGGGAATTAAGATCCCGCCTACCAAAGGGCAACTAAGCTTGCATGCTGCAACTAAGACCCCACACAATCATTTTAACTAAATAAATGTTTGTTTGTTTGTTTTAAAGAGTGTGGGGCTTCCCAGGTGGCCCAGTGGTTAAGAATCTGCCTTGTAATGCAGCAGACACCAGGTTCCTTCCTGGTCTGGGAAGACCCCATATGCTGAGGGGCAGCTAAGACGGTGTGCTGCAACCAATGAGCCCACGTGCAGCAACTACTGAAGGCTGTGTGTCTTAGAGCCTGTGCTCCACAAGAGAAGGCACCACAATGAGAAGCCCACGCACTGCAACTAGAGAGTACCCTTGTTGGCTGCAACTAGAAAAAGCCCTCGAGCAGCAATGAAGACCCCGTGCAGTCAAAAACAAATAAAAAATTTTAATTAATTAATTAATTATTTTATTGAAGGATAATTGCCTTATAGAATTTTGCTATTTCCGTCAAACCTGAACATGAATCAGCCATAGGTATACATATATCCCCCTCCCTTTTGAAGCTCCCTCCCATCTCCCTCCCCATCCCACGCCTAAAAATAAATAAAATTTTAAAAAGAGCATATTCATGAGCAGGTTATACTGGAACACCTAGGGCTTAATTCTCCTCCGTCTCCGGAGACCTGTGGCACCTGCACTTCAGAGTCATCTCATTGAGGGTTGAGGGAGCTGGGGTGTGTTCTTTGGTTGAAGGATGCTCACAGGGCAATGGATTCTCCGGAAGGTCTGGTTACTCCCAGGCAGGTCTGAGCTGCCTCTGCAGCCAGAGGGAGCTGCCAAGCAGAGTTGCAGGTGCTGGTGATATGGAGCCGTTGGACCGACGTGCACAGTGCAATCTCTAAATGCCTCCCATCAACCCGCACTCTTGTGTGACTCCTTCTCCTTGAGTGTGGATGAGGCTCTATGACTTGTTTTTAACCAACAGAATGTGACAAGGGCGGGAATTCCCTGGTGGTCCAGTGGTTAAGACTTTGCCTTCCAATGTACGGAGTGCAGGTTCGATCCCTGATTGGGGACCTAAGATCCCACATCCCTTGCAGCCAAAATCAAAACATAAAACAGGAGGAATATTGTAACCAATTCAATAAAGACTTGAAAAATGGTACACATTTTTTAAAAAACCTTAAAATAAAAAAGAATGTGGCAAAGGTGATGGGATATCCCTTCCACGTCTAGGTTACAAAAACTCAGGGACTTCCGTCTGGGGTTCCTTCTCACTCTCTCTTGCTCATTCTGAGGAAAGCCAGCTAACATGTTGTGAGCTGCTCCGTGGAGAGGAGCTGAAAGAGGCCTCTGACCAATAGCCAGTGAGGGACTGAATCCTGCCAACAAAGAGTGAACTTGGACGTGGATCCTCCCCAGTCAGTCCTTCAGATGAGACCATGGCCACAGCCACCATCTTAGTTGCATCTGTGCGAGAGACTCAGAGCAACCCAACTAAGCCACACCTGGATTCCTGAGCCGCATAAACTGTCAAATAATAAGTGCATGCTGTTTTAGGCCACTAGGTTTGGGGATAATTTGTTACGTGGTAATGCTGAGTGCCACAGGGACATGGGGGAAGGCACATAAACAGTGACTGGTGGGCCTTCCCTGGTGGTCCAGTGGTTAAGACCTGGAGTTCCCAAAGCAACCCCTAGTTGGGGAACTAGATCCCACATGCTGCAACTAAAGAGCATGCTGCTGCTGCTGCTAAGTCACCTCAGTCATGTCCGACTCTGTGTGACCCCATAGACGGCAGCCCAGCAGGCTGCCCCGTCCCTGGGATTCTCCAGGCAAGAACACTGGAGTGGGTTGCCATTTCCTTCTCCAATGCATGAAAGTCAAAAGTGAAAGTAAAGTCACTCAGTCATGTCCAACTCTTAGCCGCCCCATGGACTGCAGCCTACCAGGCTCCTCCGTCAATGGGATTTTCCAGGCAAGAGTACTGGAGTGGGGTGCAGCAACAAAGATCCTGTATGTTGCAACTAAGATCTGGCACAGCCAAATAAATATTTTTTCTAAGATAGAAAAAGCATCATTAAAAAAAAAAAAACAGGGCTCCCTGGGTGACTCAGTAGTAAAGAACCCACCTGCCAATGCAGGAGACATGGGTTTGATCCCTGATCTGGGAAGATCCCACATGCTGCAGAGCAATTAAGCCTGTGCGCCACAACTATTGAGGCTGTGCTCTAGAGCCTTGGAGCCACAACTACTGAAGTCCATGTGCCCTAGAGCCCATACTCCACAACGAGAAGCCACCGCAAGGAGAAACTCACACACTGTAACTAGAGAAAAACCCCATGCAACAACAAAGACCCAGCAGAGTCAAAAACAAATAAATATTTAAAAAACAAAACAGTAACTGGTAAACCATCCACTTGATCACTCTAGACTTCCCCTTCTCTCACATCTTATATCCAGTCCATTCGCAAGCCCTGTCAGTTCAAACTCCAAAATCTGTCTTGAATCTATATACGTTTCCCCACTTGCACTGCCACTAGCTCATGTCAAGCTAGCCTTGTCTCTTACTTTAATCAAAGCAGGAGTCCCTCCTCCCCATCAGTCTCCATCCAGCTGATTCTCTCCTGCTAAGAGGTTTTTGTATCATAAATCATACCCTGGCATACAGTAGGTGCTCAGTAATGATGGAGTAAAGTGTCAAGTCAGGCTAGATTGGATCTCGAATCACCCCCAGTCAGCCCCTTTCTCTTCCTGTACCTGCATAAGGAAGAAAATGATATAAGGGAAGAGTTCTTAGTCCACTGGTGCTGACCATATGGCCCCTGGGGGACAGCTTGCTGGCCTCACATCTTTCTCCATGCACACACTCTGCCAGTGCTGCCCGCTCATGTATGGAACCAACACTCATTACGCACTTACTGTGCATCTAACTTCTGAGTATGGTATGATCTCATTTAATCCTTGAAGGGAGTGAGAACAAAGCCGGAGGCATCAAACATCTTGTTTTCACACTGTATTACAAAACAATAGTAATCAAAACAGTATAGTATTGGCACTAAAAAACAGACACATAGACCAGTAGGATGGAATCAAGAGGCCTGGAAGTAAACCCATACATATTTGGTCAACTAATATTTGACAAAGGACCCAAGAAGATTCAATAGAGAAAAGGTGAAAGTGAAAGTGAAGTCGCTCAGTCGTGTCCGACTCTTTTCGACCCCATGGACTGTAGCCTATCAGGCTCCTCCGTCCATGAGATTTTCCAGGCAAGAGTGCTGGAGTGGATTGCCATTTCCTTCTGCAGGGGATCTTCCCAACCCAGGAATCAAACCCGGGTCTCCTGCATTGCAGGCAGATGTTTTACCGTCTGAGCCACCAGGGAAGTCTGGTTCCGGGAAAACTGGATATTCACATGTGAAAGAATGAAACCAGATCCCTTTCTTATATCACTGGTGAAATGAACTCAAATGGATTAAAGGTTTAATCCTTCATATACACGGTACTGTATATCAAACAGATAAATAATAAGGACCTACTGTATACACAGGGAACTACTTGATACTCTGTAATAACCTGTATGGGAAAAGAATCTAAAACAGAGTGGATATATGCGTATGTATAACTGACTCACTTTGCTACATACCTGAAACTAACACAGAATTGTAAAACAGTTATGTGTGTGTGTGCTGTGCTCAGTCACTGAGTTATGTTGACTTTTTGCAACCCTATGAACTATAGCCCACCAGGTTCCTCTTGTCCTTGGAATTTTCTAGGCAAGAATACTGGAGTGGGTTGTCATGCTCTCCTCCAGGGGGATCTTCCCAACCCAGGAATTGAACCCACATCTTTTGCATTGCTGGTGGATTCTTTGCCACTGAGCCACCAGGGAAGCCCTAAAGCAATTATACTTCAACTTAAAAAAAAACATAATCCTTGAAATGATCCAACCAGGTAGGATTGCCACTATTCCCCATTTTACAGTCAGAGAAACTGAGGTACAGAGCAACAAAGTCACTCACTTACAACTGATTCAGCCAGTCCTAGGTTGGACTGGGATTTGAACCCAGGCCGTTTTAACAGCAGCACTGGGGTCTTCACTGAGATTCAGCTTGTGTCACACATGTAAATTCTCTTGCTTTTGACCAGATGGACATTACTGAGTGCCTGTGCACCTAAAGGGAGTTACACCCCTTTGTTTTACCAGAAGATAGTTCTGTCACACTGGGCTGCATCAATGAAAGGCCATTTCTTGCTCTCAGGGAGGTTCTTGACTTGCTGGAGAAACAAGGACATCAATAGCCTTAAATTCTCAGTAATGACAGCAGCCACCTAACCCTGCACTGAGGCACTTGGAATGCATTAATTCTGCCTGGGGAGATTCTGGAAGGCTGGAAGGGCTTCGCAGTATGTGAAGTGATGCCATGTCCATGGGACAGAGGACCCCTGTTGTCCACCTTTATGCCTTGGGACTGCAGAGAGTGCTAAGCATACAAAAGCCAGGAGTGGGCAAAAGATTTGCTCCAAGTCATTGAGCTGAAAGGCTTCACTGGTGGCTCAGACAGTAAAGAATCTGCCCGAAATGCAGGGGACCCTGGTTTGATTCCTGGGTCAGGAAGACCCCCTGGAGAAGGGCATTGCTACCCACTCCAGTATTCTTGCCTGGAGAATTCCATGGACATAGGAGGCTGAAGGTCTACAGTTCATGGGGTCACAAAGAGTCGGACATGACTGAGCCACTAACACTTTCACGGAGCTGAAGCCACCACAATGAGAAGCTTGTGTACTGCAACAGAGTAGCTCCCACTCGCCACAACTAGAGAAAACGCACGTGCAGCCACGAAGACCCAGTACAGCCATAAATAAATAAATAGCAAAAAAAAATTTTTAAAAGGAATATATCATCTCACAGTTCTGGACATCAGAACTCTGAAATCAAGGTGTCAGCAGGGCCCCGCTCTCCCGGAGGTCTCTAGGGGATGCTCTCTCCACGCCTCTCCCAGCTTCTCGTGGTTGTCAGCCATCCTTGGCATTCCTTGGCTTGCAGACACATCACTCCAGGCTGTCTCCTTCACCACGTAGCATTCTCCCGTTGTGTGTCTGTCTCTTTCCTTAGAAGAAATGTATAATATAATTCAGTCATATTGGATTAAGGTCCCACCCTACTCCAGCATGACATCATTTTAACTACACACATCTGCAACAACCTTCTTTCCAAATCAGGTTACATTCAGAGGTACTGGGAGTTAGGACTTTAACATGTATTTTTTTTGGAGGGGGGGACACAATTTACCTTGTAACTCTCTCCTTCCCTTATAGACTGTTTCTTATCACCTCTTCCTGGGCTGCACAGGGGCCCAGTTAAATGCACACACTTCTCCATTTTTTTTCTTTTTTTAATGTTGCAGTGCCTGAGTCTCAATCTATATTTTGTTAACATAAAAATGTTAATAAACAGCTACCCTATCCCTGGTGGCTCCGTGGTAAAGAATCTGCCTGCCAATGCAGGAGACTGAGTTCAATCCCTAGGTTGGGAAGATCCCCTGGAGGAGGAAATGGCAACCCACTCCAGTATTCTTGCCTGGAAAACCCCATGGACAGAGGAGCCTGGCAGGCTACAGTCCATGGGGTTGCAAAGAGTTACATATGACTTAGTGACTAAGCAACAAAACCCTATCCTGAGTATTTTTGGAGATCCAGAAAAATTCAGTGTCATTATATGGGAATACATTGGGCTGCAAATATAAAAATACCTGAACAGCAGTGGCTTAAACAAAAAGTTGCCTTTTTGTCACCAGACAATCTGGAGTTTGGTGCTGCTGGAAACCAACGGCTAACACCACTTAGATTCCCATGGTCACCTAGATCCCTCTAGATCAGTTGTGTGATCTTCACCCCAGCTCGTTGCTGTTGTTAATCCCCATTTTATATATAAGGCAATGGCTGCTGCTGCTGCTAAGTCGCTTCAGTCCTGTCCGACTCTTAGCGACCCCATAGACGGCAGCCCACCAGGCTCCCCCATCCTTGGGATTCTCCAGGCAAGAACACTGGACTGGGTTGCCATTTCCTTCTCCAATGCATCAAAGTGAAAAGTGAAAATGAAGTCACTCAGTCATATCCGACTCTTAGCGACCCCATGGACAGCAGCCTACCCGCTCCTCCATCCATGGGATTCTCCAGGCAAGAGTACTGGAGTGGGTTGCCATTACCTTCTCCCATAAGGCAATGGAGGCTCATATAATAGGCTCATCCTCCCCTGAACCCCTCAGCCAACTTTGGCTTGGGTTTCATTGGCTAGAAATGTGTCACTCAGCCACACTTATGGCCAATGAGAAGCAAGGGAGGCTGGGCAGAAAGCAGAGGACAGGGAATCTGCCAACTAATCAGAGCAAATACTCTGTTAGCAAAGGAAGAAACCAAGAGTGTTGGAGGCAGTAAAAGGTATCTCTCATAATTCTCCCTGCTTCTAGATCTACAATTATATATTATATACAATATTATATAATATACAATTACATATATAATACACAATTACATTGTGTACTGAGTATTAATACTAGGTATTATGTTTGTAGACTCACTGAATTACTGCAAAAAATAGTTAATAGCGCTTATTTCATGGAATCCTCAACATCTGTGAAGTACATGCTATTATCATCCCATTTTACAGATGAGAAAACTGAGACTCGGACAGGTCCAGTAGAACCTCTTTTATTCATTTAACAAACAAGTATTGAGCATCTATTAGATACCAGGTCATTTGAGTACTGAGAATAGAGCAGTGAATAAAACAAAGACTGCCCCCTGAAGTATTAGCCCTCAGGAGGGCATACATTCTAGTTGGGGGTGGGGCTGGGAGGGAAGGAGAGAGGGTACTCAAAAATAAGAGAAACAAAATTAGTTTTGGGAATACCACCTAGTGTGGGCCACGCACTGTTCTGAAGGTTTTCCATCTGCTAAGTCACTTATTCACCCAACAGTTGTATGAGACCAGTTTATTACTATCCCCATTTTAAAAATGAGGGGATTGAAGTTCAGAGAAGTTAAGTAACATGCCCAAGGTCACACAGCCAATAACTGTGAAGCCAGGGCCCTTGGGTTGCGGAGCCTAAGCTCGGGTAAGTAATATAATGCCAGGTGGTGACAAACGAGTGATGGCAAACAGCCTGGCGATGGCTTGGGAGGGTCCTTCTGAGGAGGCGGCACACTAGCCCAGATGTGAGTAAAGGGAAGAGGGAGCCGTGGGGACATCTGGAAGGAACATCCAGTGGGAAGCCTAGAGGTAGGAGCATGCCGGGTGTGTTTGGGGTTTAGTGAGGGGCCAGTATAAGGGCTTCCCAAGTGACGCTAGTGGTAAAGGACCTGCCTGCCAATGTAGGAGATGTCAGAGACTTGAGTTTGATCCCTGGGTCAGGAAGATCCTCTGGAGGAGGACATGGCAACCCACTCCTGTATTCTTGCCTGCAGAATCCCCATGGACAGAGAAGCCTGGTGGGCTACAGTCCACGGGTTCACAAAGGATCGGACACCACTGAAGCAGGATCGGACACCACTGAAGCAGCTTGGCACACGTGAGGAGCCGGGGTGGCTCTAGCAACAGGCCTAGGATTCCTCTACCCAGTTTGCACATATGACCTTTCAGCATCATCAAAGTCTCATGCCATAGGTTTTCAAAGCTACCCTCGTTTGACAGATGGGGACACTGAGGCTCTGAATGGTTAACCAAGCTGCCGGGGGTGGGGGGAATACAGGCAGAAAGAGGTGAGGCCTGGATCTGAACCTAGGCAGCCAGATCCCACTGCCCAACCCCATGGGAAACAGTAGGGAGCAAGTGCCAGCAGGCTGGGAGGGCTGGCTGGAGGAGTGGATGTCACCAGGACCTAGAGGGGCTTGAGGAGTAGGAAGTGGGGTAGGGAAGGTGCTACGTGGAGCATAGCACTGGAATCCATCCCTGGGGGCAGTTCTTCAAGGGCAGATTTCCATCGTGGACCCAGACTCCAGTTCCCCTAGGCAGGATCTGCTTAAAGAAAAGGCAGGGATGTGAGCTTCATTAGTGCTTCGGAAACCCCAGGAGCCCCCGGGGGGAGGGGAGGGGGACAGAGGGGGAGAGGGGGATGAAAAGGGCCCGAGAAGGGAGCCATTCTAATTTTGGCACACCTGGCAGGGGGCACAGGGCCACTGAAAAGGAAGCAGCTGGGGCTGGCTGGGCAGGCCCCCGTCATTGTTCCAGCTGGATCCTCTGTCTGGGCTTCAAATGCAAAACCAGAGTAAGGGGGGGTGGGAGGGGGCGCCCGTGGCCTTTGCTCCTCCTTTAGCAGACCAAAGGACCCTGGCGGCTTAGCTCTTTTTCCTAATTTAAAGATATTTTCAGGCGTTTGGGAGCTCCCCTATGGTGAAGCAGGAAGGTTGGAAGAGGGGGAGGGGGCCTTGAAACTCACCGTGGTTGCCACGGAGGATGGGGAGTAGGCCAGGAGCCGGGTGGTGGGGGTACTGGGGGGCATTAAGGGTGGGACACTTGGGAGGGGTGAGGCGGTCCATACTGTGACTTTGGCTCTCTTCTGCCGCAGTTTCCCCTCTCTGGAACCTCCGCATGCCTCTCCAGAAGGTAGGATGGATGTAGATGTACCCAAACCTCCTTCCCGCTAAGGGGGCTCTTTGGGGTCAACCCTGGAGGCCTTGAGTTGGGGGACACTGGGGGTATTGCCCCATGCCAGTCCCTGGGCAGGGCAGGATGCCCAGAGAGAGACGGATGGAGGAGGTTGTTCCCTCTTCGTTTGCCACCCCTGGTGCCAGGACAAGAGGGTTAGGAGACAGGCCAATGGGGTGCAGCCACCTCCTTGAAGGGGGGGCTCCTAGGCTCGAGTCTTGGGGTGGGGACAGTGCATAGGAACCAGCAATGAGCCGGCGGGGGGCCTGGGCTGGAGGGCGGGGAGGAGCCCCGCGACAGCTTGGGGTGGGGTGGGGTGGCCCTTCCCTCCGGTCCAGGCGCCGCTCTGCCTCCTGCTCCCATTTTCTTTCACTGCCTCCTTCCCTCGCCCCGCCCACTCCAGCTCACCTCCCTTCCCGGCCCCCGCCCTCCCCGCTCCTCACCTCCCCAGCCTGTCTCCCACCCCCAGCTCCGGCGTGCTCTCCTGTCACTCTCGGCGCCACCTCCTCGGGCGGCCTCTCTTTTCCCTCCTTCCGGTTCCCAGCCATCCTCGCCCCCCTCAGTACCGCCCTCCCCGCCACCCGTCCCCAGCCCGCCGGCCCTGCTCCCGCCTCCCCTTCGTTCTCCCAGCCCCTTCCCTCCCTCCCTCTCTCTCTCCTCCCTTCCTCCATCTCTGCCCACTTTCCCCAGCTGGAGAGAGGGCCGCACTCCCCGCTCCTGCCACCCCCTCTCCCTGGGCCGGCGGGCTCGGCTCCGCGCCCTCCCCTCCGCCGGGGCCGCCGCCATCTTGCAGGATGCCGGAGAGGAGCGCGTGCGGTCGAAACAATACATCTTTTATGAAGCGCCTCCTGCCCCCGGCCTGGAAATCTTACATTAACGCGGCATTGATTTCCCTCGGAATGGAGGGGCCTTGGCCCCCCTCCCCGACCACCACCCGGAGGCTTGGGCTCTTAAGGGGCAGCCCCCGCGGGCTCGCTCGGCCGTGGGGGGCGCCGGGGACCCGGCAGCCAGCCTTGGGCGTTGATTCCTAGAAGAAGGGGTTTCGGGCTTCTGGTTTTCTAGTAACTCCTGAACTGAAGGAGCCCCTCGTCGGCATTGGCCGGAAAAGGCTCTGGAGATCCTGGGTTGCCCCTGGGACCCGCTTTCTGCTGCCACGCCGTCTGGGACACGCCCGCTCCCAGAACCCGCTGTGCCTCCTCCTCCCCTCCCGGCCCAGTTTCCTTCCCCTCTTCTCTTCCATCTTGCTACCTCACTCCCTTCCTTTCCGTTTGCTGCCTCCCTCCTCCTCTCTCGTCTTCTCCCCGTACCCACCTCCTCGTGCTGACTGCTCCCTCCTCCCACACCCCCTTCCCTGCGTGCTAATGACCGCGAAGCCGGCAGCTCCCCGGCTGTTTCCGGGGGAGTCTAGTTTGCAGCCAGGGGAGATGCTAGAGCTATTGGGGGTTGGAGTGGGGGGAGAAAAATTATACACATAAATCTAGGATAATGACGTTGGTGCTAATGGGGCTGGCAGCCGCAGCGCCCAACCTCCTCCTCCCCACAAGGATCGGGCGGGACTTCCAGGGTCTCTGACGACCCATGGCCCCTGTCATCTCTAAATGGTCTACACTGGCTGTACGGGGTCCAGACTAGTTTGGGTCACCTCTCATACGTCTGGTCACTGGGTCTCCGTTCAATTTGTAGCTTGCTGCTTACCAGCCCTGCAGTCCAGGGACAAGCAGGGTCCAACTTAAGGACAGGTAGATTTTCTGGGTCTGAGGCCCCCTCCCGTACCCCACCAGCACCCTGGATCCCCACCTCTGGGTCTCCTGAGGTCACTCCGCCCAGAACCTGACATCTTTCATATAATTGACAAGTCAGGCTTGAATTTTCTTCCCTGTTCCCCATTTCTGAGCTGTGTGACCTTGGGCAAGTCACTTGACCTCTCTGAGATTCTGTTCCCTCCAAATTGTGGATGATAATGTGCATGCATGCTAAGTCGCTTCAGTTGTATCTGACTTTTTGCGACCCTATGGCCAGTAGCCTGCCAGGCTCCTCTGTCCATAATAACTGGCTTCAAATAGAGCCTGAATTCACTTACTTCTTCCCATTTCTGTGTCCCACACCCTTGTCCTGTCCCTGTCAGGATTACTTGGCTTATCACAGTTGCCTCTGCCTTGAACTCCCTGCTTCAACCCTCTCTGCTGTCAGGACTGAGTATTCAGGACGCTGTAGTCCATCCCCACGGCTCTTAGATTCAATCTAAATCCTTCACTCAGCCTCTTCTGGATCGCTCTCCCATTTCTTACTCCACTTCGGCCCCACTGAGCCTTTGTGCTAGCTGTTTCCCCACCTCTGGAGGCGCTGTTCCCCCTAGATTTTACATAGCTGGTTTGACTTTCATCTTCAAGCCCCAGCTCCATCTCACCTCCATGGGATCTTCCCCACCACCCCAGTTGCTCTCCATCCACCACTTTTCCAGCACCCTCCGCCCTCTGATCCTGCCTTGGTTTTGTATTTTCATGTGTACAGTATGCCTCACCACTTGCCACTGGAACACAGTCTCTTTTTAGACCCTGACTCCTGTTCTCATTGTGTCCAACAATTTCTGGCACCTGTTCGATTTTCAGATATGTGTTGAATAAGTAAGTTAAATAAATAAGAATGTTGTGACTATTTAAGGGTATGACTGATGTAAATAGGAGATCCTGGGTTCGTATCCCAGCAGGACGTGTTGATTTTGAGCTTCCCTGGTGGCTCGGATGGTAAAGAATCTGCCTGCAGTGTAGGGGACCCAGGTTCTATTCCTGGGTAAGGAAGATCCCCTGAGGAAGGAAAGGGCAACCCACTCTAGTATTCTTGCCTGGAGAATTCCATAAACAGGGAAGCCTGGAGGGTTACAGTCCATGGGGTCCCAAAGAGTTGGACACAACTGAGCAACCAACACTTTCACTTTTCACTGATGTAAAGTCCTTGACATATCACAGATATTCAATAAAGCAGGGCACCTGCTTTCTTCATGATGATGGAACTAGGAAAGGATAATCTTGTTCTTGTGGTCACTCCCAGCCCAAAATCTGGGGAGAAAATTCGGAGTAGGACATGTTCTTCCAGAAGGAAGAAATTTGCAGGAGGAGGAAGGGACGACAGAGGATGAGATAGTTGCATGGCATCACCAACTTGATGGACTTGAGTTTGAGCACGCTCTGGGAGTTGGTGTTGGACAGGGAACCCTGGTGTGCTGCAGTCCGTGGGGTCACAAAGAGTTGGACACTGAGCGACTGAACTGAACTGAACTGATATCTGACAAAGGACTCATATTCGGAATATATAAAGAGTATCTACAAATCAAGAAAACCAAACTGATAGCAGAGTTGAAATGACAGTTATCAAAATGGCCAATAAGCTTTTGGGAAAATGCTTAGTGTCATTGGTCATCACAGAAATGTAAATAAAACCACAATGAAATACCAGACTCACCAGAATGGCTAGAATGAAAAACTGCTAATGCTAAGTGTTGTTGACAGAATGTGGAGAAGCTGGAATCTTGATGCACTCTTGGTGGGAACGTGAAACGCTATAACCACTTTGGAAAACTAGCACTATCTCCTAAGACTACACGTAACACCTGCCTTACTACCCACCAGTTCTACTCCTGGGTACTTACCCAACAGACATGTGAACTTGTGTTTCCCAAAAGACACATATAAGAATGTTCATAGCAGCTTTAGTCACAGTAACCAATTATTGCAAACAATTCAAATATCCATCAACAGTAGAGCAAGGAAACAGTAATCCTTACAACAAAATACAACAACAAAAAAGAACAGGCTAATAACACCAGAGGTTGAATATAACATGAAAGACACAAGATACAGAAGAGGACACACGGTTCCACTTACATGAAGTTCAAGCACAAGTAAAACTAACCCGTGATGATAGAGTCAGATTGGGGAATACTGAGTTTCAGGAAAGGGCGTAAGGGAACTTTCTGGAAGAATGGACCTGACCTCTCCTGAGCTGGGTGGTATAGACACACAAAAATTCATCAAGCTGAAACAACATCTGATCACTTTACCTTATGCAAATTATACCTCATTCAAAGGGAAGGAAAGGAAAAGTGCAAAACAAAAGAAAAAGTCCCCTAGAGCTATAAGTGACCTATATGCTGAGTGAATCCTGCCTGACACTTCCCTCCTCAGATGTTTCACAACAGTCTTTGGTGCAGACAAAAGTTGGAAAATTTAAGCAGCTGCCCCAGATTCAGGAGTGGGGGCCGAGGGTGGGAGTGCCTCTCCCCCGTGTCCTGGGACTTGGACTTCTAGTCTCCACTGGCCCTGAAGAGTAAGTGGTCCAGTCTCAGAGCAAAAGAAAGCTCTTAAAGTTTCTTTTCTACCCCTCAACTTCTCCAGCCCAAGCTGTGGGTCCAAGCAATGTTTCTGTACCAGAAACTGCTAGTGAATCTGGTTGCTATGGCAATGGGGCCACGAGGCCCCCAGGAACCATTGCTTCATCTCATCGCATGGCGGGGGTGCTTTTCCCCGATAAAAGTGAAATGAGAATCAGGAGAGGGGAAGCCCCCTTCCTCTGATCTTGAAAAAGATGCTTCCCCCTACCAGTTTTGCCCCAAACCCCTCCCTGATTTGGCAAGAAAGGTCTGAGTGGAACTCAATGGTTAAGAAGGGAGAGGAAGGGGACTTCCCTGTTGGTCCAATGGCTAAGATTCCAAGCTCCCAATGCAAGGGGCCTGGTTTGATTCCTGGTCAGGGAACTAGGTCCCACATGACTCAACCAAATGTCCCGTATGCTGCAAGTAAGACCCAGTGCAGCCAAATAAATAAACACTTTTTTTTTTTTTAAGGAGAGGGATGGGTACACGTGGTCCCTGGGTTATTATACTAGCCACCCACCGCCACCCGCCACCAGCTCCAAGAAAAGCCCAAGAAAATATAGTCTTTCTCCAGCTCTGACATTCTTCCATTTGTTCACCTGTTCTTTTCCATGGGAGTTATGGGGTTGTGGGTAGAAAAAGCACTGCATTTGGTAAAGGAAGGTCAAGGGTCCAGCAGCCTCACTGTGGGGCCTCAGCTCATTCTTTAACCTTCCTATTTCCACTTTCACAAAACTGAATCTCTAAATCCTACTTTATAGTGTTATTGTGAGACTTAAGTGGATTAACACGGGAAAAGCGATTAAACAACTTGTAGCACACAACTGTCACTCAATACGTCTATTACCGTTTTTATGGTCCCGGTCCTTTTATGTGTAATGATGTAGCGAACTCTCACAGTGACTTTGTGGCATAGCCATGGTTATACCCATTTCATGGATTAGGGAACTGAGGTTTGAGCACTCTTGGAAATGAGAGCATTCCCCAGACTCTTAGTAATCCTGGACCCTTGAACCACCCAAGCTGACAGCTCTAAAATGGACCCATGGCCCCCCACTGAGGGTACAGAGAAGGGCTGCCTGCCCTCTGCCTCCTTCTCACTTCCTGTATGTTAAGAGTCACAGCTGCTTCAGGACTTGTGTCTGGATGGCTTCCTGATCCTGTCCCTTGCTCATTTACATTCCAGAGGGGATATGTGAAAGTGAAGTCACTCAGTCGGGTCCGACTCTTTGCGACCCCATGGACTGCAGCCTACCAGGCTCCTCCGTCTGTGGGATTCTCCAGGCAAGAATATTGGAGTGGGTTGCCATTTGCTTCTCCAGGAGATCTTCCCGACCCAGGGATTGAACCTGGATCTCCCGCATTGTAGGCAGACGCTTTACCGTCTGAGCCACCAGAGTTGACTCTTAAACAACCAGGGGATATGAGGTAGGATAAATTAGTTCCCATGTGGCCTTCAAGACCCACTTTCAGGACTCCCCTGGTGGTCCAGTGGATAAGACTTCAGGCTCACAATGCAGAGGGCTTGGGTTCGATCCCTGGTCAGGGAACTATATCCCACATGGCTTTACTAATTCATATGACACAGCTAAAAGATCCTGCATGCCTCAACTAAAGATGCCATGTGCTGCAACTAAGACCCGGCACAACCAAATTGAAAAAAAAAGACCCACTTTCATTCCCCTCCATCCAGCCTGGGATGCTGGAGTGGATTGGAGTCTCCCTGGTCCTCTGGCTTCCAGTGGATTCAGGAGGTACCCAGTAGGTGATGGTGGATGGGAGAGGCGGGGGGATAGCTCTAAGCCTGTCCTGCAAACTGGTCACTCCCCTGACCAGAAACCACTGCTCCCAGGGGTGGTAATGGTTCCCCAACCTCACCGGGCCCCAGGTTGCATGAAGGAACTTTTCCTACAGCTTCCTTAAACTTTTTTTTTTTTTTTAGCTACACCATGAGGCCTACAGGATCTTAGTTTCCCAACCAGGAATTGAACCCGTGCCCCCTGCAGTGGAAGCTTGGAGCCCTAACCACTGGACATCCAGGAAGGGCCTTTCCTGAATCTTTATAACAGACCTTAAGTCTCATCCCTAAATTTCAGAGTCTGCTTTCCATGCGGTTGTTCAGCCGCTAAGTCATGTCCGACTCTTTTCGACCCCATGGACTGCAGGACGCCAGGCTTTCCTGTCCTTCCCGTGGGGACCCTAACCAAAAAGTCTTCTTCCTCTTGAACTTTCCTCTTACCTATATTTAGGGAGAATTTTTTTAATATTTGGCTTTTTTCTTATTACAGTCAGGAAACATACTCCGTGTATACCAGAAGACAATAAATTCTGCCCAAACTTCTGGCCTTGAGGAAATCACTGTTGATCTTCAGGTGTTTATCCTTTTAATCTTTCTCAGGGCAGGATTTGGGGTCAGACAGAGCTGGGACTTGTCCCAGCCTGACCACTGTATGCTGGGCGACTTTGGGGAAGTTTCTTCACTTTTCTGAGCTTCCATTTCCTTCTCTATAAATGGCATTATTACAGTACCCATTTCATTCAATTGCAGGGAGGTACAAATGCCCTGGAGCTGATAGATGTCAGCTCTTGTTACTTATATCAATGTTATAGGTAGTTTTTCAAATCCCCATTAGGCTTTCTGTAAATAACAGGATCTTAGTCCTGCTTTTTGTGGCGGAAACAAGTTCTGATCTTGTTCAATAGCTCTCCTCAAACCTCATAAGGTTGTTCCTAGGCTGCCATGCTTTTTGAGATTTTGTGTCTGTTTTCGTAGTTTTCACACTGGCCTCCTCAAAAATTCAAGTTAATATTTAAGTGACAAGCACCATGCTAGACACTTGAAAGATACACCTTTCAGTAACCCTTATGATAACCCATTTTACAAAAGAAGGAATCCAGACTCAGGCAAGATTTCCTCCCATCTCTTGCCTTCATCACTGTTGGTTTGTCCACCTTGATTAGTTCCCTTCGCTCATTTAACATAACCAACTATTATGGTAGTTATTATTATGTCTAAACTATGAGTAAATGTGACTTCCCTGGTAGCTCAGATGGTAAAGCGTCTGCCTACAACGCAGGAGACCCGGGTTCGATCCCTGGGCTGGGAAGATCCCCTGGAGAAGCAAATGGCAACCCACTCCAGTACTCTTGCCTGGAAAATCCCATGGACGGAGGAGCCTGGTTGGCTACTGTCCATGGGGTCGCAAAGAGTCGGACACGACTGAGTGACTTCACTATCACTGCTGCTGCTGCTGCTAAGTCGCTTCAGTCGTGTCCGACTCTGTGTGACCCCAGAGACAGCAGCCCACCAGGCTCTGCCGTCCCTGGGATTCTCCAGGCAAGAACACTGGAGTGGGTTGCCATTCTATGAGTACATAGGCTATATGTCAGGGCCACAACCATGAGTCCGATTCATCTCCACTAAAAGATACTGACCACTCACCCCATGCTGGTCTTTATGCTTCTCAAGGTAAGATTAATGGGATCCCCATCTTCCTGGAGCTTATAGACCTTCTGGGCTATGTGCTTTGGCTGGTAGTACGTGCTTCATTGCCTAGCTACTTTTTCCTTTCATCTGGATGCTCAGTTGACTTCTAAGTGGTTAAAGGTGCCATAAAAATGACTGGGGACGATATGGTGGTGTTATTGGTGTTACCTTGTCTAGCAGTCTGAGCAGGTCAGGGGATGCAGAGAAAGTAAAAGAAACTGTAGTTCACAAGGGTGGGGGCCCAAGCTTTGGTTCCCAAGGGCCTGGATTTGAATCCCAGATTCATCACTTTTTTTTAAAATTAATTATTTTTATTTTTGGTTGCACAGGTGTTTGTTGCTTTGTGGGCTTTCTCTAGTTGCCTCGAGTGGGGGCCGCTCTCTGTTGTGGTGCCCTGGCTTCTCGTTGCGGCAGTTTCCTTTGTTGTGGAGCACAGGCTCTAGGCGCATGGACTTCAGTAGCTGCAGCGTTCAGGCGCAGTAGTTCCGGTTCAAGGGCTCTAGAGCGCAGGCTCAGAAGTTGTGGTGCGCCGGCTTAGTTGCCCTGCGGGGTATGGGGTCTTCCCGGGCCAAGGATAGAACCCGTGTCCCCTGCATTGACAGATGGATTCTTAATCACCGGACCACCAGGGAGTTCAGTTCAGTCGCTCAGCCCTGTCCAACTCTTTGCGACCCCACGGACTGCAGCACGCCAGGCTTCCCTGTCCATCACCAACTCCTGGAGCTTACTCAAACTCATGTCCACCGAGTCGGTGATGCCATCCAACCATCTCATCCTCTGACCACGGAAGTCTTCATCATTTACTGGTGATGTGACCTTGGACAAGCTCCTCCACTTTTCTGTGCCCCGTCTGAAAAGTAGATATTGTGTTAGTGACTGCTCCCAGATTGTGGTCAGAACTGTGTGACAGGTAGCGGCACACAGCAAGCACCCAATAAACGATAGTGACTATTCGCATGATTCCCTCCAGACTACCCCAGGAGCATACCTGGATGAGACCCAGATTCCGAACCGAGGGCTGGTGTGGAGGAGTAAGGAGGGAGCCGGGACTCCAGCCCTCGATTTGGGGGCTGCTTGAGTACTTGGGTGGGGGTGGGGTGGTACTCCCGCCCAACCCCTGCAAGCCTGTTAATTACCTCTCAGGGTCACGGGTCTTAACGAGCCCCTCCAGGGGATCTTGGCCCAGCTCTCTGTATATTGATCTCATCTAATCTCTCAGCAGGTGGGCGGGTCTCTAAATCCTCCTTAACTCTCCTTTCCTGCCCTTTCTGGGCAGGGAGGCCCCAGGCAGGGTTTAGCTTGCAGGAATCAAACCTGGGAAGCCTGGGAAGCTTTGAGGTAGGGGGAGCTTCTCGGCCCCCTGTAACAGAGGAGGGGCAGTGTGGTGTCTCTCTCTCTCTCTCTCACACACACACACACACACACACACACACACACACACGTGTGTGTGTGTGTGTGTGTGTGTGTATGTATGTGTGTATATGTGTGTATATATATATATATATATATATATATATATATATATATATATATGAATCCCCCTGGGAAGGGCAGGCAGGCACTTCTTTCCCTGTGCCTGCTAGCATGCCAGGACACTGCCTGTTCCTCTCCCCATCTGGGAATCCACCGATGTGGCTACAAAGCCCAGGTAAAGGGCCCCTCCTGGTCAGGCTGGCCGAGGCCTCCCACCGTTCCCACAGGGGCTGGATGAGGATTTCAGAACTGGCAAGCTGCACTTCTCTGGTGCCTCCTTGAAGCGGAAGCTGCTGGAGGAAGCCTCCTGGCCCAGGAGCTGCCTGGCTAGGCCCTGTTGGTGTAATTAGGCTGCATCTGTGGAGGGCGCCTGGACTTTCACTAGAGTTGCCAGTGCTTTTCGAGCCCTTGGGTGATGGTGACCTTTTGGGGGGGCTACCTGGATGCCTAGGAGGCCTCAGTTCCCACTTTGGAAGGGAGCTCTGGTTGGATGATGGTAAAACCAGTACCTCTGCATGATTGCTGCTCTCAGGGGCTGGGTTGAGGGGGAAGGTTGTGGAAGGCTGGTGGGACACTTTGGGGGCTAGTGGGGGACGCAGGGGCAGCCTCAGAGAGGCAGGCTGGTGACATTTTTAGAATATTAATTAATTAATTTTATTTTCTGGCTGCGCTGAGTCTTCGTTACACAGACTTTCTCTAGTTATGGTGAGTGGGGCTGCTCTCTAGCTGTAGCTCTCGGCTTTCTCATGGCTGTGGCTTCTCGTTACAGAGCTTGGGCTCTAGGGCACCTGGGCTCCAGTAATTGGAGCTCGAGGGCTTACTTGCTCCTCGGCACATGGGATTTTCCCTGAGCAGGGATCATATTCGTGTCCCCTACATTGGCAGGTGGATTCTTAACCACTGGACCACTAGGGAAGTCCCTGGAGACATTTTTTTTTTTTTCCTGGAGACATTTTTTCAAGCTCCGTAGACAGAGCAGCCTGGATTTGAATTCTGCCTCCATCCCTTTCTGCTGGCAGACACTGAGTGGGTGACTTTGCCTCTGACAGCCTGTTTCCTTACCTGTGATCTGTCACTTCCTCTATTTGGGTTGAGAACTGAGTGAGTGAAAGGACTCGGTTCCAAGTGAATCAAGAGAAAAGGATGTCAGTCGGCAGATACATGAAGGACAATGCGGGGTATGGCAGACTCCTAACTCTCCCAAAGGTTCAGGGCTGCCGACAGGAGCACTTGCCCTTGCCCAGGGAGCATGGATGGTGTGGGGTGGGGTGCGTCTCTGTAGGGTTGGGGGGTGCCTGTTGGCCCAGGGCAGGCTCCAGCTCACCTTTCCCAGCCCAGAATACATGATGGAACTCTATGGTCTTGTCCAGGTTCAGGATCAGGCACAAGTATGCCCTGGCCTGGACCTCAGTGATTGGACATCCCTGGGATACACCTGGTGCATACCTGGAGCGTACCTTCCAGGCTTCCGGCCACTAGTCCATCTTGATCCTGCTCAACCAGTGTCAGAAGGACAACAGGCATCTGAATGGAATCACTTTTCCTGCTGAAACACAAAATTGGGAACACGCACGGGGTGCTCACTACAGGCCAGGCCTGATCCTCAGCACTTCACACTCATTATGGACTCACAACCGCCAGTGCTGCTGGCCAAGAATGGTGCTTCCTGCCCATCCTGTGGGTGAGGTCATGTGACTAGTTCTAACCAAAGAGCTGTGAGTGAAACTGACACATATTATTCCCATGCTAGAGCTTAGGGACCCCATGGACTGCAGCCTACCAGGCTCCTCCATCCATGGGATTTTCCAGGCAAGAGTACTGGAGTGGGGTGCCATTGCCTTCTCCAAATTGCCTGTGCAGGAACTTCCAAAGCTCTTATTTCCTTCTGGTGTGACAGCCAGAAATGTTCCAGAATGTGAATGCTCCACTAATGACTATGATGTGCAAAGCCTCCCCTCAATGACCCAAAATAGACATAAAACATGAGTGAGAAATAAACTTTGTGATTTTCAGCCACTGAGACATTGGGTTTTTTTGTTTCTGCAGCTGGGCCTAGTCTTGCCTAATGGTTTGAAATTATACCCCCATTTTACAGGTAAGAAAACTGAGGCAAAGTTTAAGTCACTTGCCCTCAGTCACACAGCTGGTAAGAGACACTGTCAGAGACAGTGTCTTGGCAACCTGACTCCAGGGACTCTGCTCTGATTTCTAAACTGTCTCTCTGGGTGAGATGCAGTCATCCTGGGGACCAGGAATGTATGGAAAGTTCATAAACCACAGTGGATTCTGGGTGGGGTTGTTTCCTCCTATCCTGTTTCCTCTGATTGTTTGGGGATTTTCATTTCTTTCTCTCATGAGCACTAGCTCTCCTGGAAGGTTTGGCTCTATCACATCCTCTGGGGGAGACACAGGAAGCTGGGTAAAAGGACAGGGAGCTTTCTCCTCCCCAGTCCTCACTCAGAAAGTTTAATTCATTTGGCATAAACTTGACCATCTGGGGGCCCAATCCTTCCAGTCCTAGCAGACCTCCACTGCCTTCCCCACCTCCTACACCTTCATGTGGGATCCCCAACCCTTCCTCTATTGCTGCCTGTACGAGCTGGTGATCAAGTATTACAGGGGAGAAAATTCCCAAGGCCAGAGAGCAGAGCTCTGAGCTGAGGTTTTAGAAATGTCCTTTCACCTCTTCACCCAGCCTGCTTCCCTTCCTCTTCCAGGGCCTGCGAGGTCCTCCTGAAGCCCCCAGAGAACCAGAACCATGCCCCCACCTGCCCTCAGAGATTCCCAGGGATACCTAGCCGGGCAGGGCTCAGGACACCTCCATGCAAACCTCAGTAACTCCTGCCCTGACCAGTTAACTCAGTACTTACTCTACATTAAATACCAATTGGGCCAATTTACTGCTGTAATTAAAACCTCAGCAGATGTGTTCCCTGCTCATCAGTGATGAGTTTATTAACGTCCAGCTCTGAAGGAATGTGGGGCAGGGAGAAAAACAGAATGGGGCTTGCTCTGGGACTGGGAGAGTGGATGCTGGGAGAGGTTGAGTTTGAAACTGTTCAGTCTCCTTGTTTGGCTCCAGGCAGGGGGCAGGCAGCCACGTTTATGAAAGTGTCTGCATCTCTGGGTTTTCTGTTTCTACCGTGGAAACTCGGAAATATCTGCCCTGCCCCTCTTATCTGCTGCAAACCTGGGCCTGCTGTATATAACGGATCCTTTTTTGAAAATCACATTTTCTTGACTACTGACAAACAGTGTGTCTGGAACCTATAAACACAGCCCCTTATAGCTCAGCAATCTGGGCTTGTTTGTTATGTAGCATAACCTAGGCTGTCCTGACTACTACATATTATAGCTCCACTTACAGACAGTGAAACTAAGGTCCAGTTTGCTTACTAATATAGGAGAGACCAAGATAGTTCTTGCCAAGGGAGCCTGGAGACAGACCTCTGAGTTGGATAAGAGAAGCAGGCCAGGCTAGTCCTCAGCTCTGCTCAAGGTGAGTAGTTCATGACTGCTGGTGGGTTGGAAGCTCACTGCTTAGTACACTCATGGCAGCTCAAGCAATCGGCTCCTTCTGATCATCAGAGAACACCTGCACAGTGGAGCATGATTCAGCCCCAAGAAGTCACTCTACTTTTTTTTTTTGTAATTAGGAGATTTTATTTTTTAGAGCAGTTTTACATTTATAGGACAACTGGATGAATAGTGCAGACAGTTTGCATATCTCTCCTGCCAATTTCTCCTATTATTAACATCTTGCATTGCTGTGGTACATTTGTTGCAATTGATGAACCAATATTGATTACTAACTAAAGTCCACAGTTCACATTAGGCTTCACTCTTGCAAGATGTCACAGATCCACCATGAAAGTTTCATACAGAATAGTTTCACTGCCCTGAAAACCCTCCTGTGCTCCACCTATTCATTCCTCCCAGCTCCACCAGAACTCCCAGCAACAAGTTTCTCTGGACTGCCTCTATAGTTTTGCTTTTTCCAGAATATCATATAGTTGGAATCAGAGTCTGCAGCCTCTTTAGACTGGCTCCTTTCACTCAGTAATACGTTTAAGTTTCCTCCATGTCCTCTAGTAGGTCATTTCTTTTGACCAATGAATATGGCTCCATTCTTTACTTTTAAACATCTCCTTCATCACCAGGGCTCTACTTTGTTGCCCAATGTTTGTTGCTTTTGTAGGGAAGACCCCAATGTAAGAGACACCTGGGGAGGAAAAACCTCACGGAATAAGGAGGCTGTCTTGGACATTTGGAGTGGGGTCCGATCCCCACCATGGCTCAGGATCACTTCCAACTTCTTGCTCTGAATCCTCATCACCATCTCCATGTTTCACCTTTTTAGGGTATGCTGGGGTGTCTGCTAGCAACTCTGCACCTCTGGGAACTACACATCTAAAACTCCACTGTCAGCAGGGTTAGAGAATGCAGTCTACAATTAAGAGGCATTCACGAAAGATTGGTGAGACAGGAGAGAAACAGGAGCCATCCCTGCTCTGGTTGGAGATGCTCTGAGCAGTAACTCAGGGCTTGCAAATGACAGTTGTGAGGTTTCTTCTGGGCATCATCCTGCAAACACCCGCTTTGATGTTGAGGCTGGGAGTTGAAAAAGCTGGCTTGAAACTCGACATTCAAAAAACTAAGATCATGGCAGCCGGTCCCATCACTTCATGGCAAATAGAAGGGGAAAAAGTGGAAACAGTGACAGAATTTATTTTCTTGGGCTCCAAAAACACTGCAGACAGTGGCTGCAGCCATGAAATTAAAAGACGCTTGCTCTTTGGAAGAAAAGCTATGACAAACCTAGACAGCATATGAAAAAGCAGAGAGATCACTTTGTCGACAAAGATTTGTATAGTCAAAACTATGGTTTTTCCAGAAGTCATGCACAGATGTGAGAGTTGGACCATAAAGAAGGCTGAGTGCTGAAGAATGGACGCTTTTGAATTGTGGTGCTGGAGAAGACTCTTGAGAGTCGCTTGGACTGCTAGATCAAACCTGTCAACCCTCAAGGAAACCAACCCTGAATATTCATTGGAATGGCTGTCACTGAGGCTGAAGTTCCAATATTTTGGCCACCTGATGTGAAGAGACAAATCATTGGAAAAGACCCTGACGCTGGGAAAGATTGAAGACAGGAGGAGAAGGGGGCAACAGAGGATGAGATGTTTAGAGATGAGATGTTTAGCATCACCAACTCAATGGACATGAATTTGAGCAAACTCTGGGAGATAGCGGAGGACAGAGGAGCCTGGCGTGCTGCGGTCCATGTAGTTGCAAAGAGTCGGACATGGCTTAGCAACTGAACAACAACGATTCTCCCTGGTTCCTATAGGCTCTGCCTTCTTGGATGCTGGCAGGTCTTCTTCTAACCCTTCTAGTTGTTTTGCAGGCTGATTTCCAGCATTAAATCCCTTCCTGTTGTAATACCTAGAGGGGATTCTGTCTTCCTAGCCTGAGCCTATCCAATGCAGTGGGATCCTGGGGAGGATGGACTATTGGGCCACTGTAGGGAAGATCTCCAGCCTGGCCATTCACGTGCTCTCATCACTCAGTTCCTGGCCCTTTTTTGGGTCACCTTTCCTCTGCCTGTAGCAGCCATCAGAACAACGCACAGAAAAGTCTCAGAGCCCACCTCATCCCTACCTTTATAACCTCCTTTACAGGGTCCTTATCCACCCAGTCACTAAATGTTGGGTTTGGGGTTCTCCCTGTCTCTACAGACCACCCTTCCATGCTGTGTGTTTAAGTCATGACTGCTGTTCTCCAAATATTTCCAGTTCTCCCCATTACAGGCAGAATCACATTTCCTGGCCCCCTTGTAATTAACTGGGTCCACATGATGAGTTCTGGCCAATAAATTTTGAGCAGAACCAACGTGTGTCACTTCTGGGTTGGATCATGTCCTTACCTGCCTCCCTTTCTCTTCTTTTATAAGAATATTTGTCATTGGATTCAGAGACTGCCTAGATAATCCAAGATAATGACCTCATCTCGAATCCTTAACTTAATACATCTGCAGAGTTCCCTTTTCTTTTCTTATTTTTGGCTGTGCCATGAGGCATGTTGGATCTTAGTTCCTCGCAGGGATAGATCCCATGCCCACTGCAGTGGAAGCACCGAGTCCTAACTACAGGACCACCAGGGAATTCTCTGCAAAGATCCTTTTTCAAAATATGATCACTTCATAGAGTCCAGGCATTAGCATATGGGTGTGTCTTTTGGGGGTCACCATTCAACATACTATTATTATCTCCATTTTATAGGTGAGGAAACGGAGATGGACAGAGCCCAGGCATCTGGCTGAACATCATACAGCCTGCAAGAAGGGAGGGAAGTACGCAAACTCAGGCAGTCAGTTCCAAAACCTGGGCTCACAGCCACCATTCTTGTCAAAGAGAAAGCAGAACTAAACTCCTGCTTTAACGGATTTTCAGTTCTGGTGGAGAAGGTGAAAACAAATAAGCAGATAAGTGGATATATAACACAGCTTCAGGGAGAGCTGTGAAGAGAAATCAAGCAGAGTAAAGAGCATGAGAAAGAGGCTCTCTTTTGAGCTTCTGTGGTCAGGAAAGCCTTCCTGGAGGAGGTGGCAAGAGAGAAAACCTGAATGAAGCATCAGAGGATGCCACACAGATATGTGGGTGGAAGGTGATCCAGAGAGACAAAAAAGCAATGAATGAATCCAGAATGGGCCTGTCTCCATCTTCTCTGTGCCCTCAGCACCAACAGCAGGGTCTGGCACTCAGAGAGCAGTGGGCAAAATGTTTGTTGTTTGAATAAATCAAAGTATAAAGGCCTTTCCACAGACCCAAATATCATTTCTTCAACTACTATTAATAGAAAACACATGCATGCATGCTCAGTCATGTCTATTTTATAGAATAGAGATGTGTGGGGAGGTGAGGAAGCAAAGTAAAAAGCCCATTGTGTGTGTGCTCAGTCGTCTCTGACTCTTCTGTGACCCCCTGGACTGTAGCCCGCCAGTCTCCTCTGTCCACGGGATTTCCCAGGCAGGCATACTGGAGTGGGTTGCCATTGCCTCCTCTAGGGGATCTTCCTGACCCAGGGATTGAAGCCCCACCTCCTGCATCTCCTGCATTGGCAGGCAGATTCTTTACCACTGAGCTACCAGAGAAGCCCCTGATCTAGAGACAGAAACTCTGGAGCAGCACTGTGCAATAGAACTTTCTGTGATGATAGAAATGGTCCCTTTTGGGCTATCTAAGAGTACCCCCGATGCATGGCCACACGCAGCCTTTGAGTTCCGTTCTTACCAAGTTTATTTATTTCTTTGACCACGCTGGGTCTTCATTGCTACATGAGACTTTCTGCAGTTGCAGCGAGTGGAGGCTTCTCTTGTTGCACAGGCTCTAGAGCGCCGGCTCAGTAATTGTGCCGCACTGGCTTGTTTGCCCCGAGGCATGCGGAATCTTCCCAGACTAGGGATTGAACCTGTGTCCCCTGACTTGGCAGGCAGATTCTTTACCACTGAGCCACGAGGGAAGTCCAGCCATTGAGCACTTGAATCATGGTTAGCATGATTGAGGGATTGAATGTTTAATTTTGTTTACTTCAGATGAATTTAAGTATAAGTAGCCACAGGTGGCTAGTGGCTACCATCTTGGACAGTACAGCACTTGACCAGAGGTTTGCAAGTTAAGGCCCCAGGCCAAATCCAGTGGGCCACTTGGTTTTGTTTTATTTATTTTTTTGGCCACGTCCAGTGGCACGTAGGATTTTAGCTCCCTGACAAGGGATTGAACCTGTGTTCCTCACAGTGGAAGCATGGTGCCCTAACCACTGGACTGCCAGGGAAGCTCCCCACTTGACTTTGTAAATAAAGCTTTATTGATACACAGAGATGCCCATTCCTTTACTTGTTGTCTATGGCACCATAAAAGGGCAGAGTTGAGTCTTTGCTATAGAGATTATGTAGCCTCCAAAGCTGAAAATGTTTACTCTGATCCTTTACAGAAAAAACTTCCCCACCCCTGTTCTAGATTCTCATTTAGTCATTGAGTGAGTCAGCTCTATGATTGAGCAAAGGCTTCCTTCTCTGAGCCTCAGTATTCTCATCAGTAAAGTGGGTGAGTGGTTCCTCCCTATTACACCAACTTGAGCAGTTAAAACTGGATGCTGGACTTCCCTGGTGGTCCAGTGCTTAATACTTTGTACTTCCAATGCAGGGGGACAGGTTTGATCCCTGGTCGAGGAACTAAGACCCCACATGCCAGGCAGCCAAAATAATAATAATACTAATAAAGTTTTAAAAAAATTGGATGCTGTGACCAAAGGGGCTTTGAGAGAGATCTGTGTGTGTGCCCACTTGTGTCTGACTCCTGTGACCCCACAGACTGTAGCCCGCCAGGCTCCTCTCTATCCATGGAATTTTCCAGGCAAGAATACTGAATCTTTTTACTGAAAAAAAATACTGACTTTTTTTTTTTACTGAAAATACTTAAGAATTTTCCGGGTAAGGCCATTTCCTTCTCCAGGGGATCTTCCTGACCCAGGGATTCAACCTCCTGTGTCTCCTGCATTGCAGGCGGATTCTCTACCTGCTGAGCCATTGAGAGAGATGCAGCCCGATTAGGTGCCCCAGGCTGGGGTTGCGGCATCCAGACCTTCTCGCTCTCTCTCTCTAGCCTCTAATTTTTTTTTTTTCTCCTCCACTGCTCCACACGACATGTGGGATCTTAGTTCTCTGACTAGGGATCAAGCCCACACCCCCTACAGTGGGAGTGTGGAACATTAACCACTGGGCTGCCAGGGAAATCCCTAGCCTCTCTCTCTCCTTCTGTTCTTTCTTCTCTCACTCGCCTCTCCCCTCCTCTCTGCCACTTTCTCGCCTCAGACACGGGGATGTGAGAAAGTTCCGGCAGAAATTGCAATCTCCTCTCCTCTCATGTGGCTCCTAGATAAGACAGTAAAAATCCGATTTTCAGCAATTTGCTTCATTTGTGAGCTCTCCCGCGTCTCCCTTTCTCCCCCTGACACCAGCTTAGCAAAATTGCCTGGGCGGAGTGGATATTTTTAACCACTTAGTAGTCAAGGGAGGTTCATAAAAAGTTTTGTGAGAAACTGGCCCTCATCTGTGCAGCTGGCTGCTGGCCGTGAGCTTACAGCTTTGGTGGAGGGGAATTCAAGGAAGGAATAAGGGCAGGATGAAAGGAAATAATCAGGCAAGAAGGAGTACCGGGAGGGAACAGCATTATTAGAAGAAGAGAGAGGAGAGTGAATGAGCTGTGGGGAGGGGGCCTGCCAGAGGGGAGCTGTGGCTGGAGAGGAAGCCAGTCTGGGGACCAGTCTTTTTGTCTCAAAACAAGAGATACCAAAGCATCTTCCCCAGAAGTTTGAGAAGGAACATCTCTTTCCCTAAACCAGAGGTGATGATGGTGGGGGAAAACCAATGACCATTTACTGAGCACCTACTGTGTGCCTGGCACACAGTGCTGTGCGTGTATTCCCTCGTTGAATCCTTGTAATACTCAATAAAGGAAGCAGTCCATTTTGTGAGTGAGTGTTAGTTAAGGCAAATGTTAGGCTGCTATAACAACAAGGCCCCCAAACGCAGGTACCCTTCACTGCCCAGAAGTCTGCTATTTGGAAAATGCAATCTCCATCACTGTCTGACCTGGCCATCCAGACTCTTGCCATCTGAACTCAGAAGCTGAATGGACATGGAGAGCAAGGGCAATGTTGTTGTTCTTTAGTCAATAAGTCCTATCTGACTCTTTGCAACCCCATGGACTGTAAAGTCTGGCAGTCTCCTCTGTCCATGGGATTTCCCAGGCAAGAATGCTAGAGTGGGTTGTCATTTCCTTCTCCAGGGGATCTTCTCAATCCAGAGATCAAACCAATGTCTCCTGCATTGGCAGGTGAATTCTTTACTGCTGAGCAGCCAGGGAAGCCTGAGGACAACATTATCATGGCTTCAAGGACATACAAGTTTGTTTCTGACTCACATAATAGTCATAACTGGTGCATGGTTTGTGTTGGAAAGACAACCACTCTCCCTAGAGCTACAGGCTGTCTTCAAGGATAGGACAGATGGAAGGTGTCTTAGTCTGTTTGGGCAGCTATAACAGAATCCTACAGACCAGGTGGCTTATAAACAACAGACATTTATTTATCCCAGTTGAAAGTCCAAGATCAAGGTCCCGGCAGATTTGGTGTCTGGTGAGGGCCTGCTTCATAGATGGCTGTTTTCTTCCCATGTCCTCACTTGGTGGAAGAGGCCAGGAGCTCTCCAGGGTTTTCTTCATAAGGGCACTAATCCCATTCACAAGGGCTCCACCCTCATGAGTTAATCACCTCCCAAAAGCCCCCACCTCCTAATACCATCACATTGGTGATTTGGTTTCAATCTCTCAATTGGAGGGGCTCATACATTCTGTCTATAGCAGTAGGCTTCCTAAATGTTTTGTCCCTGCATAACAGAGGCCATGCATTTCCTCGCCTGTCATATCTCAGTCATCACCAGTTGCCCACTTGCCAAGGAAATTCCACATAGTTTAGATTCTACTACCAAATTCTGTATTAGTTACAATATCATTTTGGGTACTTCCTTGATGGCCCAGTGGCTAAGACCATCCCCTACTCCCAATGCAGTGGGCCTGGGTTTGACCCCTGGTCAGGAAACTAGATTCCACATGCCACAGTTAAGAGATCCCGCATGCTGCAACAAAGACTGATGATTCCACGTGCCAAAGCTAAGACTGAGTGCAGTCAAATAAATATATTTTTAAAAACAAACAAAAACATATCTTGGCTACTAGAACAGAAACCCAAGGTTACAGTGGCTTAAATAAGAAATAGGTCTGTTAAGCATTCACTTATTAAGCTAGGTATAAATGGTCCAGGGCTGGAATAGTTGGTAACATTGTGGTAGCCACACAGGCTCTTTCTGCTTTCTGTTCTACTACCTCTAAAGTGGGACAAGATGATCCCTCATCACATCCAGCCAACGGGACAGGGAAAGGTCAGGAGGAGGCTCCACCCCTCCCCTTCAAGGGCATTGCCCAGAGGCTGCACTCATTGCCAGTTGCTCACGTGCTATTGGTCAGAATGAAGTCACATTGCTGTAGCTTCAAGGAGGCTGGGAAATGTAGTCTTTTTCTTGGATGGCTGTGCAGCTAGCTTAAAAAATGGGATTGTTCTATTAATGCAAAGACAGGGTCTTCCCTGATGGTCCAGTAGCTAAGAACCCACCTGCCAATGCAGAGGACACAGGCTCACTCCCCGGCCTGGGAATATTCCACACGCCCGAGCACCACAACTACTGAAGCCCAAGTGCCTAGAGCCCATGCTCTGCAACAAGAGAAGCCAGCTCAGAGAGGCATCCGTGCACTGCAACGCAGAGTAGTCCCCGCTCAGGGCAACCAGAGAAAGCCTGAGTGCAGCAACAAAGACCCAGCACAGGGACTTCCCTGGTGGTCCAGTGGCTAAGAAACCACGCTTCCAGTGCTGGGGGGTTGGGTTTGATTCCTGGTCAGGGAACTAGATCCCACATGCTGCAACTAAAGATCTCACAATCAAGATGTAGTGCAGCCAAATAAAAAACAAAACACAAAAAAAGGAAAAAATAAAAAACAAAACACAAAAAAAGGAAAATGGAGGGGGGATGGGGAGTGACTGAATAATGAGCATGGATGGAGTTTCCACTGAGAGTGATGACAAAGTTCTGGAACTAGACAATAGTGATGGTTGTATACACCATTGCGAATATACTTCATGTACTAAACTTTTTCTATGGGTATTTTATCACAATGAAAAATAATTGCTTACCAAAAAAAATAAGGAAAAAGGAATTTTAGGAAACAGTCTATGCCTGAAGCTGAAACCTGAATGAAGAGAGAGCAAGCCCTGCAAATGCCAGCAAAAGCATGTGCAAAGGCCCTGAGGCTCGCACTCACTGGATGTGTTTGAGAAACATCAAGGGGGCTGGAGTGAAGTCAGGGAGGATAGTGGCAAGAGATGAGAGCAGGGAGGGGACAGGGGCTTATTGGTCATGGGGAGGAGCCCATAACTTTTTCTAAGAGTGATGAGAAGCCAATGGAGGGTTTTGCACAAAAGAATGACCAGGTCCAATTTAGGGTTTAAAGCAACAACGCACACTGCAAAACCTTAGGGTGGTCTTGGCCCCAAGTGGGCTCAGGTTTCCCCAACTCCTGGCTCCTTGGGCAGAGATCAGGGCATTCTCTTGGCTCTCTGATCTGTTCTGTCTTCCCTCTGCAAGCTTTCTGCTTCTCCATCCTCTATAAGAATCAGTGGGTAGGAGCTTGGGCTTGAATCTCAGCTCCAGCACTCAGTAGATCTGTAATCCTGTGTTATGGACTGAATGTGCTTTCTCCACCATTCATATGTTAAAGCAGTGTTCCCCAACCCCTGGCCATGGATCAGTACTTCCCCTGGTGAGCTGATATCCTCTGATAGGTGGGAGAGACAGACAAGAGACAAGGCAAACAACAAGTAAACATCTTTGGCTGTATCTCAAGGTGGTGAGTGTGATACAGAAAAAACAAAGCTGTGATAGGGGTTGGTAATGGTTGCAAATCAGTGGAAGGGGAGTTGTGTGTAACAGGGAAGACTGCCCTGGGGAGGGGACAGGTGAGGGGACACTTGGAGGAGGTGAGGGAG
Source organism: Bos indicus (assembly GCF_029378745.1). Taxonomy (NCBI): domain Eukaryota; kingdom Metazoa; phylum Chordata; class Mammalia; order Artiodactyla; family Bovidae; genus Bos; species Bos indicus. Next base: position 11,203,796 of record NC_091766.1, on the reverse strand, counting down.
AAGGCAGGCAGATATCTGTGAGAGGCTGATCCGGGCAGAGGGAACAGCCTGTGCAGAGGCCCTGAGGCAGGAATGTGCCTGATGAGTTGGAGAACAGTGGAGTGGGCCCCTGTGACGGGAGGGAGGGAGAGAGGGGAGGAGGTGAAGGGAAATGAGGGCAGGGAGGCAATGGGGGCAGAGTGTGCAGGATCTCATGGCCTTGGTGAGGATCTGGAGTTTCACTCTGAGAGAGGAGCTTGGTAGACAAAATAATGGCCCTCAAAAGATGTCCTAATCACTGGGCCCTGTGAATGTGTTACTTTGTCTGGTAAAAGGAACTTTGTAATTAAGGATCTTCAGACAAAGTTATCCTCATTATAGGGCAGGCCCAATCTAACCACACAAGTCCTTAAGTATGGCAGAAGGAAGCAGACAGATGGCCAAGAAACACATGAAAAGATGCACAGCATCACTAATTATTAGATAAATACACATCAAAACTACAATGAGGTATCACCTCAAGCTGGTCAGATGGCCACCATCAAAAATTCTACAAACAGGAAATGCCAGAGAGGGTGTGGAGAAAAGAGAACCCTCTCCCATTGTTGGTGGGGATGTAAATTGGTAAAACTCCTCTTAGTATTATGCTAAGTCGCTTCAGCTGTGTCGGACTCTTTGCGACCCCATGAATTGTAGCCCACCAGGCTCCTCTGTCCATGGGGATTCTCCAAGCAAGAATACTGGAGTGGGTTGCCATGCCCTCCTCCAGAGGATCTTTCTGACCCAGGGATCAAACTCGCATCTCATGTCTCTTGCAGTGGCAAGCATGTTCTTTACCACTAGTACCACCTGGGAAGCCTGGAGAGCAGTATGGAGCTTCCTTGAAAAACTAAAATAGGGCTCCCATACAACCCAGAAATAACACTTCTAGGCATATATCCAGAGAAACCATAATTCACAAGGCAGCATGCACCCTGATGTTCATTGCAGCACTATTTACAATAGCCGGGACATGGAAGCAACCTAGATGTCCATCAACAGAGGAATGGATAAAGAAGATGAGGTACGTATATACAATGGAATATTACTCAGCCATACAAAGGAATGAAATAGTGCCATTTGCAGAGACACAACAGACCTAGAGATTGTTGTCATTACAATCACATTGTAATGTGATTTGTGATTGTAATGTATGTTGTTAAACAATCACACTGACTTACAGCGTGAAGTAAGTCAGAAAAAGAAAAACAAATATCGAATAATATCGCTTGTATGTGGGGTCTAGAAAAATGGTAGAGATGAACTTACTTGCATGGCAGAAACAGAGACACAGATGTAGAGAACAAACTTATGGTTACCAAGGGGGTGGGGAAGGGGAGAGTGGGTCAACTGGGAGACTGGGACTTATATACATATACTGCTGCTGCTGCTGCTAAGTCGCTTCAGTCGTGTCCAACTCTGTGCAACCCCAGAGATGGCAGCCCACCAGGCTTCCCCCGTCCCAGGGGTTCTCCAGGCAAGAACACTGGAGTGGATTGGCATTTCCTTCTCCAATGCATGAAAGTGAAAAGTGAAAGTGAAGTCGCTCAGTTGTGTCCGACTCCTAGCGGCCCCATGGACTGCAGCCTACCAGGCTCCTCCGTCCATGGGATTTGCCAGGCAAGAGTACTGGATGGGTTGCCATTGCCTTCTCTGACATACATATACTACTATGTATGAAATAGATGACTAACGAGTACCTACATATAGCACAGGGAACTCAGTGCTGTGTGGTGACCTCAGTGGGAAGGCAATACAAACAGGGGGGATGTATGTATACACATAGCCGATACCCTTTGCTGTACAGCAGAAACTAACACAACATTGTAAAGCAACTGCTGCTGCTGCTGCTGCTAAATCGCTTCAGTCGTGTCCGACTCTGTGTGACCCCATAGACGGCAGCCCACCAGGCTCCCCCACCCCTGGGATTCTCCAGGCAAGAACACTGGAGTGGGTTGCCATTTCCTTCTGCAATGCATGAAAGTGAAAAGTGAAAGTGAAGTCGCTCAGTCGTGTCCGACTCTTCGAGACCCCATGGACTGCAGCCTACCAGGCTCCTCCGTCCATAGGATTTTCCAGGCAAGAGTACTGAAGTGGGGTGCCATTGCCTTCTCTGTGTAAAGCAACTACACTCCAGTAAAAATTAATTTTTAAGAAAAATGAGGCAGAAGGGGGGATCAGAGAGATGCCGTATGAAAAAGACTCCCCTTTGCTGTTTTTGAAGATGGATGGAAGGGCCGTCAGCCAGTGAGTAACAGGCTACCACTTCAGCTGACAACCAGCAAGCAAGCAGAGACCTCTGTCCTACAACCCTAAGGAACTGAATTCTGCCAATACCTGAAAGGGCAGTTAACAGGATCCTTCCCTAGATCACCCACAGTCACCCACACCTGGATCTTAACCCACTGAGACCTGAACCAAACTTCTAACCTCCAGAGCGTGAGATGATACATGTGTGTGTTGTTTAAGCTGCTACATTTATGGGGATTAGAATGGCTGCAACAGGAAACTCAAACCAGGTGGGAACCAGATAGGTTCCGAGCAGGAGATGGATGCGACCCGGCTCAGGTGTTCACTGGCGCCCCCTGGGGGCTGCGGGAGAAGTAGACGTCAGAGCGAGGGCAGGAGCCTGGGACCAGGGCAGAGAGGCTGCGCTGTCAAGGTTAGGGAAGCTGGGCTGGACCAGGTCGGGGCCATGGAGGTGGGGAAACGTGAAGTCCAAGATTTGGATGTGAGTGGACAGAGAGAGAGGGGCTTTCCTGGTGGCTCAGATGGTAAAGAATCTGCCTGTAATACAGGAGACCTGGGTTCGATCCTGGGTCAGGAAGATCCCCTGCAGCAAGGAATCAAGTCAACGCTGACTGGAGGCTTCTGACCTGAGAGTCTGGAACCCCCAGCTCCCTCCTGTTCCCAGCTCCACCAGCACCCGACTCCCCTCCTTGTCCCCCCAGCCTTGATTTAGCCTTTTCAAGTGGAGGCCATATTCTGCCTTCTCCTCTGGGCCTTTGATCCTGTCTCAAGGCCTCTCACTCATCACATCCGCTCTCTTCAAGACCGGAAGTCAGATGAAGGTGGCAGAGGGACGGGGTTGGGGGGGGCGCGTGGGGGGGGGGGGGCGGCCTGGGAGACTCCATCCCCCAAAAGGATCGGGGACCTGCCTCCTCCCTCTCTTGTGAGCCCAGCCAAACCAGTTCCCAGCTCGCTCCTGGTGTGCACGCTTCTCTCTCTCTCTGGAATTTTCGTTCTCTTTTCCGTAACTGAATTATCCCATCGCTGCCTCTCTGAGGGGCCCGGGTCGCAGCGTGAGATATTAAACCATCAATCACCCGCCCACGCTAACTCCCTCGCGCTGGGGACCCTCTGCCGAGCTTGGCCCATCTGTGAGCCCCAGGACCCAGAGGCAGCTCCAAAGCAAGACTGGAGGCCTGGGGACCCCATCAAGGTCCGGCCTTAGAAGAAACGCACAGACCTCACCCATCTGGATCTGCAGACAGGAGTCCTGGGTTCGAATCCAGAGCTCTTGTCAGCTTGGGTGAGACAATTCATCTCTCAGTTTCAAGTCCATTTCTGCACTTCAAAAACGGAGATAACATTTTTGACGTCACTGAAGTTCCCTGTGAAGGTTAAGTGAGTAAATACAGAGGCAGATAGGACAGTACGTCTTACCTATGATTTGCTGCTGTGACTTTTGTTCTGGTCCTGGCATAGACGTGGGTCATCCGCTGGGGGTAGAAATGCAAGGCTTTTGGCTTTCCAGGAGATTTGATGGCGGTCATGCCTGTGCCATCTCCCTGCTGGTGCCTCATCCAAGTCAGAATTGAACATTTTTTGAACTTCCCTGGTGGTCCCATGGTTGGGAATCTGCCTGCCAGTGCAGGAGGCATGGGTTCGACCCCTGGTCTGGGAAGATTCCACGTGCCTCGGGGCAACTAAGTCTGTGCACCGCAAGAACTGAAGTCCATGCACCTGGAGCCTGTGCTCCATAACAAGAGAAGCTACTGCAATGAGAAGCTGCGCACTGCAACTGGAGAGCATCCCCCTGCTCGCCGCGACTAGAGAAAGCCTGTGCACAGCAATGAAGACCCAGAGCAGCCAAAAATAAATAAATGACTTAATTAACTTTAAAAATTGGATAAAAAATTTTAAAGTCCTAATGGAACCTCAATTATGATTAAATAACCCACATTTGTTGTTTGTTGTTTAGTTGCTAAGTCGGGTCTGACTCTTTTGAGACCCCATGGATGGTAGCCTGCCAGGCTCTTCTGTCCATGGGATTTTCCAGGTAAGAATACTGGAGTGGGTTGCCATTTTCTTCTCCAGGGGATCTTCCTGACCCAGGGTCTCCTGCATTGGCAGATGGATTTCACTGAGCCACCAAGGAAGCCCAACTCACATTTCGAGGCGCTTATTTCAGGTAACAATGTTCAGTGCTTTGCACGGGCTGTTCCCTCTGCCTGGAATGCTCTTCCCTCACATAGTCATGTGACTGACTCTTTTTAGCCCACTTTGGGTGCTCAAATGCCACCTCCTCAGTGAGTTCAGCCAGTTAAAGCTGCAGGCAGTACCCCTGCCTGCTTATACCCCTGCAGCTTTTATTGGGTTGGCCTAAAAGGTCATTTGCATTTTTCCATGAGATGTTATGGAATATTTCTCTCTACAGCAATATTTTTCTTTATAGTACACACCACCACTACAGGTACTATAGGCTGTGTTTGTTGGGTCTGTCTGTCTGCCCCACTGGAGGATCAGCCCCAGGGCACAGGTTTATTCATTCACCACCCAGCATAGCACCTGGCATGAAATAATTCAGTAAATATCTGTGGAGTGAATGAATGAATGAATTCCACTTAGCTATTCCCAGAGGGCCCCCAAGGCTGCTTGGGCCTGTCAGCAATCCTGGGTTTTCTAGGGGTGAGGGGTGGGTGTAATCAGCCATATGTCCTCCATCTTTGCATGGATATTTCTTTTTTTTTTTTTGGCTGGGGGCAGGTGGTGAAATTCACCTAACGTAAAATCAACCATTTTATTATTTTCTTAAGCTTTATCATCCTTACAACTGTTTTAAAAACAGAATTAAAAAAAAAATATTCATTTGGCTGCACTGGGTCTTAGTTACAGCATGTGGAATCTTAGTTCTCTGACCAGGGATCGAACCTGGGCCCCCTGCATTGGGAGTGCAGAGTCTTAACCATTGGACTATACAACTACACAACTCAGTGACATTTAGTACCTTCACAATGTTGTGAAACCATTACCTCTACCTACTTCCAGAATTTTTCATCACCGCTAAAGGAAACTTGTATCCATGAAAGCAGTCACTCCCCAATCTTCCCCTCCCCCATTCCCAGTCCCAGGCAACCAGCAGTCTGCTTTCTGTCTCCATGGATTTACTTATTCTGGACATTGCATACAAATGGAATCAAATAACATTCAATCTTCTATGCCTGGCTCTTTTCCCTCAGCATGATGTTTTCAAGTTTTACCCACATTGTAGCATGTGTTGGTACATCATTCCTTTTTTATGGCTGAATAATATTCTACTGTCTGGATGGACCACATGAACTTATCAGTTCATCTGTTAATGGATGTTTGGGTTATTTCCACCTTTATTGTGTGGATCTTAAAAGGCACCCCTTTCTCTGGGGACATAAGGGGAATAGATGGTATCAGCCCTTGCTCAGGCTTCTGTCAGACACTCTTTAAAAAAAAATGATCTATTTGGTTGTGCTAGATCTTAGTTGTGGTAAATGGGATAGTTGGTCTTCTTTGCAGCATCCGGGATCTTTAATTGCAGCATGTGGAATCTAGTTTTCTGACCAGGGATTGAACCCTGGGCTCCTGCATTGGGAGCATGGAGTCTTAGCCATTGGACCACCAGGGAAGTTCCTATCAGGCACTCTTGTGCAGTGCACAAACTACACAGCTGTTCATGGCAACCCTGTCTGTGTGGTGCCTCATCTGAACGGTGGGGGAGGTAAGGGGCACTGTGAAGACCAAGAAATCAGGAGCAGTACCCCCTCGCCTAGGCTTTCAGATGACCAATCCCCAATCTCTGTGCCCAGCTAGCCCCTGGGGAAAATCTGTCAGGGAACTGGGCCACGCTGGGTGGTGCCCCAAACTCTCCTTTCCTGTTGCCTTCAGCTATACCTTCCTTGCCCCTCCAGACTCTGGGGCCCCTCATTGTCCCCAGCCTCTCATTTCCTCTCCCCTCTGCCTGCATCTCCACCTAGCCTGGAGTCCCACATCCGCCTACTCCTTCCAACCCTCTCTTGTCTCTCCAGCACAGTGGCTATTTTTATTTTTCCTTCTTATTAAATTTCCAACTTCTGCAAACACCAAGGCCCCTGCCTCGCTGCCCCCCTCCGCCTTTCCCTCGAAGCTGATTTGATTCACTTGCGTTTTATTAACAGATTAAAAAAAAAAAAAACCCACAGCTGCCACCACACTGTTTTCTTGGAGGTTTAGGGAAACTAGAAGAAGGGAGAAGTAGGCTGCAGGTTCCCTCTGGGGGTTTAAAAATTCTCCCTCCTCCCTACATCCGAGGATGTCTGGACCTTTCCATCGTAACCTGAAGGGGGAGAGGAGGGGCTGGGGAGAGACGTTGGGGTCCCTTGCCGGATTTGGGGGAATTTGATGGATATCAGGCTTGTGCAGTCCCCTAGTCAGTACCCTATCCCAAGGCGGAATTGCAAATTAAAAAAGAAAGAAATCTGTATGGAGGTCCCGCCCTTGCCCCGCTCCCGCTCCCGGGTAGAGGCGTGTATTATAGAAGGCTTAGGGTGGGGAGCTTGCGGCTGCCCTGGTGAGCCTCGGAAGTGAGAGCTTAAATTCAAAAACCTCCACGCCAAAGCCGAAGCAGCCCCGGGCCCTCTGTCCCTTGGGTGGCTGGTGGCGGAGGCCACGGAACGTTCCAGGCTGCTTCTGGACACCACGTACCCTGGTCCGGCTTTCTCTCACCGCTGTTTTCCTCCTCAAGAAATGCTGATCCTTATTCCCCACCAATCCCCTGCCTCCCAGAGCCGAGAGCAAATTGCTTCTTCATGCCCCCGGGGTGTTTCCCCCCCCAAATTCTTTGTGTCAGTCTCCATGGCAACCAAGAACCCAGCTGCACTTTATTTCCTTGGGATACAGGATGGGGTGGGGGCGTGGGGAATGGGAAACAGACGAGGTTCCTCTTAGCTGGGACCTTTCTACCCTACTCCTTCCTCCCCTTGGTCCCCCGCCCCTCCCCGAAGGGCTTGAGCCAGCCTTGTTCCATGGAGGCCAGGCAGCCTATCTGGATGGGTTGCTGGGTTGTGGTTCCTCCGGAGTCCCTCGTGGTCCCTCATGAGTTTGAGGAAGGTCCTTTATTTGGCCAGAGGGCTAAAGTTAAATAGTGCCCCGGTTTCCCAGTGGAATTTCCTTTCCCTTCTTTTTCTTTTCTCTTTACCTCCTCAATCCCCTAATCAGGTGGGTTGGTATGGTTGTGCAGGTTGCGTGTGTGAGCTCAAGCCATGCTACGAGTGCCCATTTCTCTTTTGCTCGGGAGCACCCTATGAACTAACCTCTGCCCTATCCTAGGTGACACCGACTCTAGAGTTTACTATTAAGACAGCCAACTATGTCAATAAAAAATTCCGGGCTTCCCTGACAGTCCAGTGGCTAAGATTCCATGCTCCCAATACAGGGGGCCAGGGTTCAACCCCTGGTCAGGGAACTAGATCCCACATGGTGCAACTAAGATGCGGCACAGCCAAATAAATAAATAAATTTTTTTAAAAATCCGTTTCTGGTCACACCCCAAAACTGAGGAGGAAGAGAAGACTTGACAGCATTGGGGTTTTGAACGACACAAGCTACAGATCCTTCAGGATCTTAGCGAGCAAACATGTGCAGGAGTAACTTCTAAAACGGACAAGGTTGGCGTCAAGGACTGTAGACTGACTTAGGCTGAAGAAGGAAGGACAGGGAGTGAATATTAAAAGCCCCCAGAGACAAAACAGAGCTGGCGTGGATTGACAGCTAAATGCACCCAGTTCTAAACTCGCAACATCGTTGCTCTCTGCCTCCTCATTGGGTAGCTCCTCCCATCGGGAGGAGGAGTCTATCTCCACCCTGGAATCTGAGCTGGTCTTGTGACCCGCTTTGACCAATCAAATGCCACAGAAGTATGAGGGCGGTCCTGAATCTGGGTCTCAAGTGATGCTGCATGTTTCTACTAGCTGCTTAGAAACCAACCAACCAAACAAAAATGTTGCCTCTGCCGCATGAGCAAAGCTGGAGTTAGCTTGCTGGTGGAGGAGGGACAGGGGGGAGAAACCTGTTACACCAGCTGAGCCATTCTAGACCAGCCAAACCCCAAACATGTGGAGAGCCCAACACGGGTAAACAGAATGTGCCTCCCTGGCTCACAGCTGACCCAAGACTCATGAAGGAGCCCAGCCAAGACCAGAGAAATGGTCCAGCTCACCCGTGGGCTGTGGAACTGTAATTACTGTTGATTGTCTAAGCCACCAAATTTGGGGGTTGTTTGTTACACAGCACAGTGGCCAATAGGGAACTGACAGGTTCATTGGGCACAACTTGTCCCTCCTCAGGAAAGCGCTGGACTCACATCCTGGGGAACTCTTGTTTTGGTTGCCATTATCTGCATATCCGCTAGGAATTCTTCCCGCTTCTTTCATTACTTGACATCTCTCTGATTGCATCCCCTCCCTCTCTCACTTCCATTCAGACACATCAACCTTCTCACACTTGCCAAACTTGTTTCCACCCCAAGGGCCTTTGCACCTGCTGCTTCCCTGCCTGGAACCCTCTTTCTTCAGAGTTTCACATGGGTCCCTCCTCTGTCCACTCCACTGAGAGAACCTTCCTCACTCAGAAAAGTATGCTGTATTCTGATCCTCCCCCAGTTCTTTCCTTTAAAAAAAAAAAAAAATCATTTGGCTGCCCTGGGTCTTAGTTGCAGCACATGAGATCTTCCATCTTTGTTGCAGCATGCAGGATCAGGATCTTAATTTGTAGCAGGCAGGATCTTTTAGTTGTGACGTACAGAGTTAAGTTCCCTGACCAGGGATCGAACCCAGAACCCCTGCATTGGGAGCATCTTAGCCACTGAACCACCAGGGAAATTCCACCCTCTCCTTTAATTTTTGTTTTGACACCACTTAACACTGAGTGTGTGTATGTGCTATCGCTTCAGTTGCATCCGACTCTTTGTGACCCCATGAACTATAGCCCTCCAGGTTCCTCTGTCCATAGGATTCTCCAGGAAGGAATACTGGAGTAAGTTGCCATGCCCTCCTGCAGGGGATCTTCCCAACCCAGGGATCGAACCCATGTCTCTTATGTCTCCTGCATTGGCAGGCGGGTTCTTTACCACTAGCACCACCTGAGAAGTCCAGAACTTAACACTACCTGAAATTATTTCCTTCCCCTTCCTGTCTCACTTCACCATGCACTTTCTGGTCAATTCCTAAACAAAATACTTGCCCTCAAATCCTTGTCTCAAAGTTATCCTAACCAATCCAAGACAGCTAAAGAAGATTCTAGATTTGGGTCAAGGACACCCAGTAGTCCTGGGTACCATCTGTTGATCCTACTGGAAGCCAGTTCACCTCCAGTCATATCATACTTAGGGATGCTAAGGTCAACCCCGGGCTTCCCATGGGGGCAAAAGAGCCCACCAGGAATATGTTCTTCATCTGCCTTTCCCCAGTGATGTCACCATCCATGGATGATCATGTCCCAGACCCATGATTTCATTTTCAGTTGCAAAACTGCTATTTCCAGTCTATCGGTGCATTTCCCCATTGATGCATCTGTCTTCTTCATTAGGCTGGAAACCTCACATTGCCAGAGATAGAGCCACCAGATACCAAGGAAACATTGGCTGAAAGAATTTGAATTCAGAAGATGGAGCCCATTGGGAAAAAAAAAAATCAAATAGATATTCATTGTTTAAGGCAAAGAAACGTGGTGCCACTCCTGCTTCTGGGATCCAAGGCTACCCAACTCTAGCCTCCTCTGAACTCCAGGCTTGGCCCAAAGTCCCAGGACACAGCCTCGGGAACTGAAGGGGGATTTTGGGAGAAAAAATATCGTCTGTCTATAGGTATCAACATTGTGTGTGTTCATGCTCAGTCGCTTGGTCGTGTCCAACTCTTTGTGACCCTATGGACTGTAGCCCACCAGGCTTCTCTGTCCATGACATTTTCCAGGCAAGAATACTGGAGTGAGTTGCTATTTCCTACTCCAGGGGATCTTCCCAACCCCGGGACTGAAACCTAGTCTCCCATGTCTCCAGCATTGGCAGATGGATTCTTTAGCACTGTGCCACCTGGGAAGCCCAGGTATCAACATTGCTTTCCTTTAAACATTTAAAAAAAATGTCTAAACCTCCCCACAATTCAAATGTTTCTCTTATTATCTTCTGCCGAGGGAAAAAATTAATAACACAGCACAATATAAAATACTAAATTAAAGGCATTTTGGAACCAGCAATTATTTCATAAGCTTCTCTTTTATTGCTGTGCTAATGTGCCTAATTGCTGTCTTAATGAGGACATTAATTTCTTGCTAATGTGATGTTATTATAGAAATTGCAGTCAATCTCTTAAAAGGGGGAAAGTGCTGGAAAGCTGTCCCACGAGGCAGGGGTTCTGGTCACCCCGAGGCTGAGGGGCAAATGAGAGGGGAAGAGATGGTGTTGGAACCTAGGCTGGGGACAGGGGTGCCCAGGAGCCAAGGAAGGAGGGAGGCAGGGGAGTCTGGGAGTGGGCAGTCTGGGGAGGCCCTGGTCACCGAACCAGCTGTTGCCATGCCTGGGGACCTGGGAGATGAGACTGAATAGGGGAAATGTTAGAATGATAGTAAAACCTAAAATATCAGTGGCAGGCACTGTTGGGGCATTTTATATCTTAATCCTTGCAACAACCTGTGAAACAGAAAACATCATCATCTCCATTGCCAAAACAAGCACAGAGAGGCTGAGCAACTTACTCAAGGTCACACAGCTAGCAAATGATGGAGATGGGATTTGAATCCAGTTCCTCCGGCTTAAGCACTGAGTTACCCGGTCAATGCCCTGCCACTGTCAATGATATTAATAATCTCAGATACTTATTGAGAGTTTATTGTTCACCAGCACTGCACGAGGCCCCCACCCACATCAGATCAAGGTGGGTTCCTTTTAGAAGAGCAGGTCAAAGCACCTTTGCACATTGATACAACAGGAAGGACAAGGCTGGAGGCTAGGGCTGCACCCCTACAGAAACAGGACATCCACTGTAAGGGGAGAGACTGCAGGGACCAGGGAAGAGAAATTTCTTTGTTCTGAGTTGTACTGTCTGGTTACTGTGATGGGTCAGTGAGTCCAGGTTAGAATTCTAGCTTTCGCACCTCCTGTATGACCTCAAGTATATAGCTGACCTTCTCTGGGCCTCAATTTCTTGTCTGTTGGCCAGGGATTACCGTGGCATTTCCCTTGGAGGGCTGTTTTGAGGATTAAGCAAGTTCAAATATGGCATTAGTCAGAATAAGTACACCCCAGTGGCTGTAACAAGTAATCTCCAAATCCCAGCCACTTACACTCCAGGCTTATTTCTCACTCACGTGGCAGGTGACTCTGTCCACTTGCAAACCTCGCCTTCCTGTGGACTGTGGTACCACCTCCTTCTTACACCTCAGAACCTTCCATGTGGGGACTTCCCTGGCAGTCCAGTGGATAGGATCCTGTACTTCTAATGCAGGGGGTGTGGGTTTGATCCCTGGTCAGGGAACCAAGATCCCATATGCTTTGAAGTGTGATAAAAACAACAACAACAACCTTCCATGTGACCTTTTCTGTACAGCCTGGAGGTAACAAAGGCAAAGAGAACACGCGGAGAGAGGAAGGGGTGGGAAATTTTGGAAGCCTGAATGCAAAGCATTTAAAGGCTATGTCCACCCACACTGGACAGAAATAGATTGGGATAAAGAGCAGGAGTAGGTGTGAGGTTAAAGTAGCCCAGGTGGGCACCCCAGCATCCCCCAAAGTTCAGCCACTCACCTCCACTTTCTGCACACCATCTTGTCAAGCACCCAACGGGCACAACCTGATGGATTCACCTGGTAAAAACACAAGAAGTCATTTTAAAATTCTGTTCTTATTGTTTACATGAATGGTGAAAGGAGGAGAAGTCCCCTGATAGCCCGTCCCACACTCCAGAATAAAAGAAGTAAGAACGAAACAGAAGGCTGATTCACTGAGATTCAAGCCTTTGCTGGCGTGGTCTGTGGGAATAAGTGCAAAGTCACCCACATGCCATGGTGGAGACACGCTGCTTTTTATGTGTCAGTGTGGTTGGGCCATGGTGCTCAGATATTTTGTCAAACATTATTGGGGATGCTTCTGGGAGGGTGCATCTTGAACCAGGTTAACATTTATTTAAATTGGTGGACTTTAAGGAAAGAGGTTTACCCTTCATAATGTGAGTGGGCCTTATCCAATCAGTTGAAGGCCTTAAGCAAACAGAGATGATGTTTCCTGGGCAAGAAGGAATGCCTCTTCACATTTTTTAAATTTTATTTACAAAATCGACTTTACTGTGTTTTAAGTTGAAACTAATTCACTCATGAAAGGAACTTTCAGGGCCATGAATAGAAAACCACCATGGCGACTTCCCTGGTGGTCCAGGGGTTGAGAATCTGCCTTGCAATACAGGGGACAGCTGTTTGATCCCTGGTCCAAGAAGATCCCACATGTCACAGGACGGCTAAGCCTGTGTGCCACCACTACTGAGTCTGCATGCCCTAGAGCCTGTGCTCTGCAACAAGAAAAGCCACTGCAATGATAAGCCCACGCACTGCAACTAGACAGTAGCTCCCACTCTCCACAGCTAGAGAAAGCATATGTGTAGCAGTGAAGACCTAGCACAGTCAAAAATAAATAAATATTTTTTTTTAAAAAGAAAGAACCACCATGAGTGGTCATGAATATATTAAAAGTGTAAAATAGATATAATGAAAGCTAGAATGTTGTCAAACTCTTCCTAGGGACAGACAGTGTCTCTGGAAGCCTTGAGCAATCATTCCCTTCTATGGGCCTCAATTTTGTCATCCATAAAGTAGGGGTAGTGGGTAGATGTAGACCAGAGAGACAATTTATAAAGTTCCGCTACAGTATGGTTCCGCAGAGAAACAGAATCAACAGGATGTGTGTATGTGTGTGTGTGTGTGTGTGTGTGTGTGTGTGTGTGTGTGTAGAGAGGTTGATTTGAAGAAACTGGCTCACGCAATTGTGGAGGCTGTCAAGTCCAAACTCCCTAGGGTAGGCCAGTAGGCTGGAGATGCAGGGAGAGCTGCAGCTCAAGTCCAAAGGCAGCATGCTGGCAGAATTCCTTCTTGTTCAGGGAACATCAGTCTTTGGTCTGTTAAGATCTTCAACTGATTGGACAAGGCCCACCCACATTATGGTGGGTAATTTGATTTCCACAAAGTCCACTGATTTAAATGTTAATCAGTGTATTAAAAAGCAGAGGCATTACTTCGCCCACAAAAGTCCATATAATCAAAGGTATGGTTTTTCCAGTAGTCATGTATGGATGTAAGAGTTGGACCATAAAGAAGGCTGAGCACCAAAGAGTTGATGCTCTCTAACTGCAGTGTTGGAGAGGACTCTAAAGAGTCCCTTGGAGTGAAAGGAGATCAAATCAGTCAGTCCTAAAGGAAATCAACCCTGAATATTCATTGGAACCAGAGATCAAATTGTCAACATCTGCTGGATCATTGAAAAAGCAAGAAAGTTCCAGAAAAACATCTATTTCTGTTTTATTGACTACGCCAAAGTCTTTGACTGTGTGGGTCACAATAAACTGTGGAAAATTCTGAAAGAAATGGGAATACCAGACCACCTGACCTGTCTCTTGAGAAATCTGTATGCAGGTCAGGAAGCAACAGTTAGAACTGGACATGGAACAACAGACTGGTTCCAAATAGGAAAAGGAGTATGTCAAGGCTGTATATTGTCACCCTGCTTATTTAACTTTTATGCAGAGTACATCATGAGAAATGCTGGGCTGAATGAAGCACAAGCTGGAATCAAGATTGCCAGGAGAAATATCAACAACCTCAGATATGCAGATGACACCACCCTTATGGCAGAAAGTGAAGAGGAATTAAAAAGCCTCTTGATGAAAGTGAAAGAGGAGAGAGAAAAAGTTGGCTTAAAACTCAACATTCAGAAAACTAAGATCATGGCATCCGGTCCCATCACTTCATGGGAAATAGATGGGGAAACAGTGGAAACAGTGTCAGACTTTAGTGTTTGGGGCTCCAAAATCACTGCAGATGGTGACTGCAGCCATGTTAAAAGACGTTTACTCCTTGGAAGGAAAGTTATGACCAACCTAGACAGCATATTAAAAAGCAGAGACATTACTTTGCCAACAAAGGTCCATCTAGTCCAGGCTATGGTTTTTCCAGTAGTCATGTATGGATGTGAGAGTTGGACTATAAAGAAAGCTGAGCGTTGAAGAATTGATGCTTTTGAACTGTGGTGTTGGAGAAGACTCTTGAGAGTCCCTTGGACTGCAAGGAGACCCAACCAGTCCATCTTAAAGGAGATCAGCCCTGGGTGTTCATTGGAAGGACTGATGTTGAAGCTGAAACTCCAATACTTTGGCGACCTGATGTGAAGAGCTAACTCATTTGAAAAGACCTTGATGCTGGGAAAGATTGAAGGCAGGAGGAGAAGGGGACGACAGAGGATGAGACAGTTGGATGGCATCGCTGACTCAATGGACATGAGTTTGGGTAAACTCCGGGAGTGGGTGATGGACAGGGAGGCCTGGCATGCTGCAGTCCACGGGGTCGCAAAGAGTCAGACACGACTGAGCAACTGAACTGAACTGATTCATTGGAAGGACTGATGCTGAAGCTCCAATACTTTGGCCACCTGATGCAAAGAGCCAACTCATCAGAAAAGATCCTGATGCTGGGAAAGATTGAAGACAGAAGAAGGGGATGACAGAGGACAAAATGGTTGGATGGCATCACCGACTCAGTGGACATGAGTTTGAGCAAGCTCCGGGAGATGGTGAAGGACAGGGAAGCCTGGTGTGCTGCAGTCCATGGGGTCACAAAGACTCAGACGCGACTGAGCAACTGAACAACAACTCATTCTAATAAACACCCTCATAGAAACATCCCAAATAATGTTTGATGAAATATCTGGGCATCATGGCCCAGCCAAGTTGACACATAAAATTAACCTCACATCTCCTCAGCTACTAACTTTATTTTCTATTACTGTGCGTTTCTCTGCCTGAGAGTTTTTATGGGTCTTGCAGGCAGGAAGTGCTTGGAGCTGTCATTCACAGATATGTTACTAACAAGAGACAGAATTTTGGAGGATAAATACCTCAGTTTCTTCGCCTACAGGTGGGATGTCTTCGCAGTATGTGCTCTCCGCTGCCTCCCAGAGGTCCTCGGTGGAACTGCATCCGCTCAACAACATACCCTGTACTGGCTGCCTTCCCTTCCCCTCTCTCCTAACGGCGTTGTTTCTTGGAATCACCTTGCAGATTAAACTTCTTGCACCTCAGTGGCTGCCTCAGGGTTTGCCTTAGGGGAACTTAGCCTAAGACCTACGGGATTCCCACTATAACCTCTTTCCTACACTTGTAGCAACAAAGCATAAGTGAGAGAATGAACAGAATTTTTCTCAGAAAGGCAATACACGCTCATGATAAAACAAAAAGGTACTCGATTCTGATTGAATTAAGGGGGCGTGCTGAGTCTGCCTCTATGCCGCTCCCTTCACCTTGATATAGCCCTGCTAAGTCCCGCCCGTTGTATCCACTCAGACGTCTTGTATTCACACGCCAGCATCTGTATGAAAATATTCTTTTCCTTTCACAAATGGGGATCGTTGCAGATGCACTGTTCCTCACTTGCTTTTTCTCCAGTTAATTACATACCTTGGACACCCTCCCCAAATTAGCACATCCAAACCCGCCTCATTCTGCTTAATGGCTGCAGAGCATTGGAAGATGTGCTTAAAAAGAAGAACTAGAAGAAAAAAGACTTTTCTGGAATGTTCTGCCTGGAAGTCCCAGACCTGAACTAATGAGATGGGAGACCACACTCCAATTCCTCTTGTTTCCAATTCCTGGAAACCTGCATGGTCTTTGGCCAGTCTGACCACAGCAGGGACAAACAGGTTGTATCTAAGTCAGAGTGAGAGGATTTCAGGCTCCTGCTCCAGCCGCTGACAGTCCATAGAGAAAAAAAGCCAAACCAAATCCCAGAGCCAAGTGCCGGCTCTGTGGACGTGATCATTACCATGGGCAGTTGGTTTCTTTCCCGGGCCTTGCACACCCAGCACAACCTAGGGAGGTGTGGGAGGTCGATCCATTTCCGTTTTGAGTAGTCAGGTGATTTAGAGGGGGCTTCCCTCATAGCTCAGTTGGTAAAGAATCCGCCTGCAATGCAAGAGACCCCGGTTCAATTCCTGGGTAGGGAAGATTCCTGGTCGGGGAGAAGGGATAGGCTACCTACTCCAGTATGCTTGGGCTTCCCTAGTGGCTCAGCTGGTAAAGAATCAGCCCGCAATGTGGGAAACCTGGGTTCGATCCCTGGGCTGGGAAGATCCCCTGGAGAAGGGAAAGGCTACCCACTCCAGTATTCTGGCCTGGAGAATTCCATGGACTATACAATCCATGGGGTCGCAAAGAGTCGGACACGACTGATTTAAGGGCTGGTGCTGATTGGTACAGATCCATCCCGCATTCTCTCGCCTTGGCTGATGATTGGTCAGGCACAGCAGCAGGAGCTGTAGACTCCACTCCGAACTGTTCTAGCACAAGGCTGGGCAAAGTATCCTCTTTGCAAATAAAGTTTTATTGGCACTCATGTGTGCAAAACATGTTTCAAACATGAACATATGTTCATTTTTAAATTGTCTATGGTTGCTTTTGCCCTGTTACAACTACATAGCAGAGTTGAATAGTTGCAACAGAGGCTGTCCAACCCTAGAAGAGCTGAAAATCTTTACTGTCTGGACCTTTACAGAGTTTGTTCACCGCTGGGCAAGTTTATGCTGACAGCATTCTTTTAAAATTTTTATTTATTTATTTATTTATTTGGCCTCATCGGATCTTCGTTGCAGTGCGAAGAATCTTCCTCACATCATGTGTATCTTTTGGCTGCGGTGCACAGACTCTAGTTTGGTGCTTGGGTTAACTTGCTGTGAGGAATGTGGAATGATAGTTTCCTGACCAGAGATCAGACCCGTGTTCCCTGCATTACAAGGCAGAGTCTTAACCACTAGACCACCAGGGGAAGTCTCCATGACGGGATTTTTAATTACCTGTAACTCTCCACCTGGGAGCATTCTTCTGCCTCACAGGTGGGATAGGTCGGAAATGGCCCTTTTGTTTATAATGGATGGGAACAGAAGGACACATTTCCCAGCTCCCTCTCCACTTGGGTGGAACACTCCTGAGCTGTGTGTCCTACCTGTTCTCTGCAGCATACCCCAGAGGGACTGAGCCATCGTTGCCCTCAGCAGTATATCCACATTTACACTTTGCATTCATTGGCCTCCCTCTTTCATCTCACTTCCCATCTGGAGGTTAGTGTTTCCTGGAGTCACTTCCCAGATAAACTGCTTGCACTCAAATTCATACCTCCAAGTGTACTTCTGGAGGACTCCAAACTCAGACAGAATGTGGCAAATTTCAGGCTAGAGAGAACCAGGAAAGGGTCCCTTGAAAAAAGCCATATGTAAGACATGATCTCTTCTTCCACTGGAATCTGTTATTTCTGCACGTGTTGCCTGGAGTTTGGGAAGCTGTCTTGGCACCATCAGGAGAGCCAACCTTAGGACAAAGTTGACATGAAGAGAAGGTAGAAAGAACCTGAGTTGATAATGTCGTCAGGTGACTGAACAACCAACCCAGGAACTGCCCTGACTCTGAATTTGTTGTTCAACTAGATAGTGACTATTATTGTTTATGTTGGCTTGAGCAGTGGGTTTTCTTCTTCCTTTCTGATAGAGGGTGAGGTCTGGAGTGGGAGGGGCATGATGACTCTATTGGGGTAAACAATGGGCTATCACCCTTCTGGTTAGGCGAGGTTCGAGGAGAAATCTTTTCAGTAGCCAAAAGTGCAGTTTGCATATGACAGAACCCTTAATTGTCATAATTAATTTTAAAAGGAGAAGGCATTGTTGGGTCATACAGCTGAAAAGCACAACAGTAGTATGACTTCAGGCATGGCTGGATCCAAGTGCTTAGATGATGTCACCAGGAGTCCAGTTCTGTCCATCTCTTAACTCAGATTTCCCATGTTAGACTCTCTCTCAGACAAGCTCTCAACAAGTGGTGGCAGGATAGTCCCCCTTGTCCTGACTAGAGATTGTAACTTGCAAACCTTAGCAGACAGAAAACATCTCCTTCCCAACAGTTGCAGTAAAAAGTGTAAGGGCTGACTCTCATCCACCCTTCTTGGGTCACAGGCCCATCCTTGAACCAATCAAGAGGGAGAGAATGTTACGACTGACCCATCTTGGACCACACATTTGCTAATAGAAGTGAAGGGAATCCAACGCTGCCATGGTGTTCCACGTCGACCAAAAGTGATTTTAGAGGTGGTTCATCAAAGGAAACTTGTAGAAAAAGAATGAGATGCCAGAGAAGCAAAAGCATCAGACTTCTATGAGCCTAGATTCAGTGTAGGTTGGTAATTGAAACTGAAAGTTGCAATCAGCCCAGAGCATTATGACCTTGAACAAATGAAATCTAGACATAACCTCTCTGTCTGACTCTTGTCTCTTACATAATGATATTTACACAGAACATGGTCTAGGAAGATTTGTGCATTATTGTTCAGGACATCAGAGTCAGAGAGAGGGAGTTAGATACTGTGGGGCTAGGACTCTAGGAGCTAGGACTCTAGGAGCTTGGTCAGGGCCCAAGGGACTAGTCTGGAGGGGAGGACTGATGTCACATTAGTCTGGCACAAGCCGAGATGCTGTAACAAAGAGGCCCCAAAATTCAGTGACTACAACAAGATAAAAGTTTCTTTAAGAAAAAAATTGTTGGACTATAGTTGATTTACACTATTGTTTTATTTTCTATTGTACAGCAAAGTGAATCAGTTATACATGTATCTACTCTTTTTTAGATCTTTCCCCTATAGGTCATTACAGAGTATTGAGAAGAGTTCCCTGTGCTGTACAGCAGGTCCTTCTTAGTTATCTATGTTAGCTATAGTAGTATGTATATGTCAATCCCAATCTCCCAATTTATCCTTCCCATTACTCGCTGCTTTCCCCCTGGTAACCATAAGTTTGCTTGCTACATCTGTGACTCAATTTCTGTTTTGTAAATGTAGAAATGGTCACTGAGAATACAGTGTTTGAGAGTTTATTTCTTACTCATGTAGGTATTAGGCGTTGTGGGACAGCTTTGCCACTCACATCCCAGAGCAACCAGGAAAAAGGAAGTGGAGGGCAAAGCTTCCTTTGAAGGACATACCTGGAAGCGGCACAAATCACTTATGCTCACACCCCATAAGCTAGAACTTAATCACATGACCAAATCTAGCTATAAGGGAGACTTGGAAATCCAGTCTCTAGGAAGGAAGCGATGTGCCCAGGTAAAACTCAGAACACTCTAATACTAAAAGGAAAGAGGAGAATGAATGCTGGGGGCAACTATGAACAGTGTTCACCTTGCTGGGTGAATCTCTTCCATCCGGGACTGGGATCTGCCATATGGGACCACTGGCCCCATGTAGACGGACGAGATCATCCCCAGTGCATAACCCCCGATTCTCCACTCCACACATGCAAATTATGTAATTACTTTATTATAATTTATTTCAAAATTTACTTATGTTTTTATTTTTAAATGACTTATTATTATGGATTTGCTTATTTGTCCCTTTATTTATTCATGTATTGACCATCACCGAGCAGGATATCATGGATAAGATGCCTGGCACTTAATAGGTTCTCATGAAATATGGCAACCACAAAATCATGGTCTCACCAAACCTGTCTCCTCTTCCTGTACACATAGGTAGACTATATTTCCCAACTTCCTTTGTGGCTAAGCAGGTCATATGGCTGAGTTCTGGTCAACAAGATACAGAGAAAGTGACTGCTCTGTGTCTAGGATAGGACCCTCTCATCATGAGTTAGCCAATCAGATGTGAAGGATGCAGGAGAGGACACTGAGCCTCTGAGGTTGGGAAGAAGATACTGTCTCTGTACCTCTATATCCTTATCTATGAAATAGGATAATAGACTCTACTTCATAAGACTATTTCAAAGATCCAGTGAAATGAATTAATACTTGAAAATTGAAATTAATTCATTCATCTCACTAATAATTGAAAAGTGAAATGAATTCACCTAAACTAAAGGACTTCATATTTGAAACTGATTAGATTAACAGAGAGTTAAGGGCGATATATGTGTTCAACATATTTTAAAATGTATAACTTGATAGACAAGCACTTACATACCTGCAACCCTGGTTAAGAAATAGAACATGACTGATAACTAGACATTGATGGAATAAATACCTAAATTACACAAATTTGTCGCTACTCAGTTGTGATAAATGCCTCAGAGCAAAAGGACAGGGAGCTAGGAGAATAGCCCCAGGGGCTAATTTAGATTGGGAGGGAAGTTGGGAATGTCTTCAATACTTTGCATTGGAGCTGAGTGAAGGGGAGGTAGAAGTTAGCTGGTGAAGAATGGAGGGTGTAAGGGCTTCCTTGCTGGCTCAGTGGTAAAGAATCTGCCTGCCAATGCAGGAGACATGGATTTGATCCCTGGTCCAGGAAGATCCCACGTGCTGTGGAGCAACAAGTAAGCCCGTGAGCCACAACTACTGAGCCTGTGCTCTAGAACCTGGGGGCTGCAATTCCTGAGCCCATGTGCTGCGAGAGTAGCCCTCACTCGCTGAAAGTAGAGAAAAAGCCCACGTAGCAACGAAGATCCAGCACAGCCAAAAATAAATAAATAAATAAAATCATTTTAAAAACACAGAATGGAGGGTGTAGCCTTCAAGGGAGAGACATTGAGTAGAAGGCCTGGAGGTGGGCTAATGTGAAAAGGGCCCGAGACCCGTGAGCAAGGGACAGTGGCCAGAGCGGAGATGGGAAAGGCCAACAGAGGCCAACAGGCATGCTGGTTTGGACTTTATTCTAAAAGCCACAGGGAGTCATAAAGGCCTTTGGTTCAATTTACACTTTAAGATGCCTCTTCCACTCGTATCACAGAGATGGTCACCACAGAGCTCATACATTGTTGGGGGAAAGAGACAAATAAATCTCCTCAGCAAAATAAAATACTCAATACAAGTCCCAGAAGAGTTCTTGCTTTGGGTAATTTCTATTTTAAAAAATAAATGATTTATTTATTTGTTTGTTTGTTTTATTTTTGGTTGTGCTGGGTGTTCGTCGCTGCCCAGGCTTTCTCCGGCTGTGGCGAGTGGTGATCTCTCTCTGGTTGCAGTGTGCAGGCTTCCCCCTGTGGCTGCCCCCTTGCTGCAGAACATGGGCTCTAGGGCGCACAGGCTTCAGCAGGCATGGCACGAGGACTCAGTAGTCCGAGGACTCCCCTGGGCTCCAGAGCACAGGCTCAAGAGCTGTGGCACAGGGGCTTAGCTGCTCTGAGGCATGTGGGATCCTCCTGGACCAGGGATCAAACCGGTGACCCCTGGATTGGCAGGCAGACTCTTCATCACTGAGCCACCGGGGACGCCCTGGGTAATTTCTGAGTAGAGTTTTGCAGGATGAATAGGGGTTTACCGTGAGAGTAGGAAGGCAGACCAGGCAGAGGGAACAGCACATATAAAGACTTGGAGTTTTTAAAGGGTATGGCAGGTTTCCGAGCTGTAAAATAGGTTTAGTGTAGAGGATGTGAACTGGTCAAAACCAGCCCATGGATGTTCTTTGTTTTAAGAAACACATTGATTGCCAAGATCTAAACATTTAATGATTTTGTATAAAAATCTAGATTCCTGGTTTTTCTACAAAAATCAGAAAATCTGGTAACTCTGGGCCTTCATTCCCACAAGGCATGATGAAAATGCGTTTTCCAATTTCCCACAGTCCCCACCAGTCCTTTGCCTCCCAACACGGTGGTGAAGGCCCCATTACCATGTTACCATCTTATTCACAGCTCTGGCTGCCTTCCCTAGAGCAAGACTAGCCATACTCATGTCTCCATGTAAAAACGGAGGGCTTCCCTGGTGGTTCAGTGGCTAAGAGTCCGCCTGCCAATGCAGGGGACACAGGTTCTATCCCTTGTCTGGGAAGATTCCACATGCCATGGGGCAACTGAGTACGTGAGCCATGACTAATGAAGCCTGCACGCCTAGAGCCTGTGCTCTGCAACCAGAGAAGCCACTGCAACGCGAAGCCTGCACACAGCAATTAGAGAACGTAACAAAGACCCAGCACAGCCTAAATAAACATACAAATTTAAAAGGGGAGATTTTTTAAAATCCAGGAGAACTACATGTTTCTCAGGAAATGACAACCCACTCCAGTATTCTGGCCTGGAGAATTCCTCGGACAGAGGAGCCTGGAGGGCTACAGTCCCTAGGGTCACAAAGAATCAGACACCACTGAGCAACTAGCACATGTGCTTCTCACCCTCAACTGGCTTTATCCTTTGTCTTTCCTGCCTAGTGGCTTCTGCAGATGTTTGAGTTTGCCATACCTGATGTAGCATTGGGACATAAAGCTGGGTCACAGTGGCTTTATGTGCCAGCTCAGAAGTGTGGATTTTGTCCTTTAGGCTATGGGGAACAATTGAGAAATTTTTATTCAGTTATTCAACTAATAGTTTGTAGCAGAAGCTATTGATGCCCAATTCACATCCCTCTGGCCTCACCATTTCGACAGGCTCCTGCTGTGGTCCAGCTGCCGCTGTCGGCAGCAGCTTTTGGCCGGAGGGCTCTCTCCAAAGCTTTTGAAGACTTCTCTGCCCTGAGCACGGCAGGCTGAAAGCGCCAGGCGGGGATCTCCCTACCCCAGGAGTGCCTCTCCATAGAATGGGAGTAGGCGGTCAAATGGACCACCGCGATCCGCTCCGGGCAGTGTCCTTCACTACCTCCCGGAGGGCTCTGTCACAGCGGTAACTGGCTTGAGGACACACCCATCACCAGCTCCTTCCTTCCTTTCTCCCTGATGGATGTTTCCTGGGGTCACCGCCTAGATAAACTACTTGCCTCTGAACCACTATCTTAGACTCTGCTCTGAGAAATCTGGATTAAAACCTGGTTATTAAGCAGGTGTTCTGTGCTGGAGAACAAAGAGGACAGTTTCTGTTCTTGGGGACCTTACATGGCAGCTGCAGATGAGATAGCCACAAATAAGGAAATGAATGTTAGCTAGCCAGCTAGCTATCATCTAGCTATCTTTATGTATGTATGTGTATATATAAAATTTTATATATAGGCAAAATTTTAGGTGTCTATATGGAAAGAGAATTAAAATACAATAGGATGTGGTGGGCTTTTTGTATTTTTTTTTTTAAGGAGTACCATGTGGCTCGTGCGATTTTAGTTCCCCAACCTAGATCAAACCTAGGCCATCGGCGGTGAGAGCACAGGGTCCTAATCACTGAACTACCAACAAATTCCTGGGTGTGGGGTTTTGTTTTTTTAAAAAATATTCGTCTCTTTGTCTGCATCAGGCCTCAGTTGCAGCGCTCAGGATCTTTCATTGTGGCGCACAGGCTCTCTAGCTGGGGTGTACCTTCTTAGTACTGTGGAGCACGGGCTTAATTGCTCTGAGGCATGAGGAATCTTAGTTCCCTAACCGGGGATTGAACCCCCATCCCCTGCATTGAAAGACATTCTTAAACACTGGATCACCAGGAAAGTCCTGGTGGGTTTTTTGGAGTTTTTGTAATTTTTTTAATTTATTTGTTTTAATTGAGGGATAATTACAATATTGTGTTGGTTTCTGCCATACATCAACATGAATCAACCATAGACATACATTATGTCCCCTCCCTCTTGAGTCTCCCTCTCACCTCCTACCTCCCACCCCTCTAGGTTGTCACAGAGCCCCAGTTTGAGTTCCCTGAGTCACACAGCAAATTCCTACTGGCGATCTATTTTGCATATGTTAGTGTATATGCTTCCATGCTACTCTCTTCATTCATCCCACTCTTTCCTTCCTACCCTACCCCCTTGTCCAGAAGTCTGTTCTCTACGTCTGTGTCTAAAATATGTCCCCCTACTTCCATTTCACCCATGAGTGAAGGTAGTCAGAGGTATAAACTTCTAGTTATAATATAAATAAGGCCCAAGGATAGAGTGTGCAGCGTGGTGACCATAGTCAGCAATCACATACCGTATATTTGCAAGTTGCTGAGAGTAGATTCTAGAAGTTTCCCCTCACACATAAACACAAAATTGTAACTTGTGTGGTAATGGATGTTAACTAAGTTACTGTTGTGATCATTTTGTAGAATATACATATATCAAATCATTAAGTTGTACATATCAGTCAGTTCAGTCACTCGGTTGTGTCCGACCCTTTTCGACCCTATGGACTGCAGCACACCAGGCTTCCCTGTCCATCACCAACTCCCGGGGCTTGCTCAAACTCATGCCATTGAGTCGGTGATGCCACCCAGCCATCTCAACCTCTGTCATCCCCTTCTCCTCCTGTCTTCAGTCTTTCCCAGCATCAGGGTCTTTTCCAATGAGTTGGTTCTTTGAATCAGGTGACCAAAGTATTGGAGTTTCAGCTTCAACATCAGTTCTTCCAATAAATATTCAGGACTGGTTTCCTTTAGGATTGACTGGTTGGATCTCCTTGCAGTCCAAGGGACTCTCAAGAGTCTTCTCCAACACCACAGTTCAAAAGCATCAATTCTTCACTGCTGAGCTTTCTTTATGGTCCAACTCTCACATCCATACATGGCTACTGGAAAAAAGTTGTATGTACACCCGAAGCTATTATAATGTTATATGTCAATTATATATTAATTAAAAAACAGTTAAAACAAATAAGTAAATAAAATATACCCACAAATTCTCTGATACTCTTCCTTTCAAAAACTGGAGCCCCTGGGAATTCCCTGTTGGGCCAGTGGTTAGGACTTGGCATTTTCACTGCCATGGGCCTGGGTTCAACTTCTGGGAGGAGAACTAAGATTCTTCAAGTCACAGGGAGAAGCCAAAATGACAAAACAACAACAGGACTTCCTTGATGGTCTAGTGGTTAAGAATCTGCATGCCATTGCAGGGGACATGGGTTCAATCCCTGGTCCAGGAAGATCCCATATGCCAATAGGCAACTAAGCCTGTGTGCCACAAATACTGAAGCCTGTGAGCTTAGAGCCTGTGCTCAGAAACAAGAGAAGCCACTGCTGTGAGAAGCCCGCTCACCTCAATGAAGAACAGCCACAGCAACTAAAGAGAGCCTGAGCACAGCCATGAAGACTCGGAGCAGTCAAAAATTAACTAATTAATCAAACAAATAAACAAATGAAACCTCATCCAAGCCCTCCAATCCCGTCTTGAGTATTGGCTGGACTGAGTGACCGTCTTCTAATGAATAGAGTGACACGTGACAGTTTCAGCCTCTCTCTTGGATCACTAGGGAAAGCCACTGGCCATGCTGTGATGACACTCAAGCAGCCCTTTGGAGATGCCCACATGGTGAGGAACGGAGGCCTCCTACCAACAGCCATGTGGGTGTGCCATCTTGGAAAAGGACCCTCCAACTTCACTCCAGCCTTCAGATGACTAGTCCCCACCACATCCTGACAGCAACCTCATGAGAAACCCGGAGCTAAGTCACTCTCACATCCCTGGTCCTCAGAGACTGTGAGATAATAACTGTTTGTTTTAAGCTGCTATGTTTGGCGGTAATTCATCCCGGTAGTAATAGACAGTGATGTGTGAATTTGATGGAGGGACACATACATACGGTCCAGCCCAAAGCACCTGCCTAGAAGCAGATCCTGAATGGGGACTCAGACACCTGTAATTCTGTGGGGGAAGGACTCTCAGGAGAGAGAGAGAGAGGGTGAGAGAGGCAGGAAGGATGTGGTCCAGCTCCATGGGGTGGAGGGACAGCCTGGTGTGAACTGCCCCATAGAGTTGGTTCAACTTGAGGCAAGGGCACTGGCCCTTAGCACCCCTCAGTCGGACAGCCAGTGGTGGTGGTGTGGGTTGCACCGCATCTCCAGAGAAGGGGGCTTTCACAAGCACAAGATAGTCCCCATAAAAGGGCCGGGTGACAGCCATTCGCAGCCAGCACCAAAGCAGGAAGGAGAGGGGTGTGCTGACCCAGAAAAGGGAATCTAGTTTGGGTGGGGACACCAGCAATGTCTCCGGAAATGGCTGTCAGCCATTTATAGCCAGCAGAGGGAGTGAGCAGCTTAGCCCCATCATTTATCTCATTTTCGTTTATCAAATACTTATCTCTCATCTTTTAGCATGCCAGGCACCGATCTAAGATCTGTACACATTTAAATCTTCACAGCAACTTACAAAACAAGCACTGTTTTCACCACCACTCAAGACCGCAGTCTCAGGGACCCTCTCCTCACCACCTGGGGCCCACTGAGCCCCCCCACTCCCACCGCTGCCAGTCACCCCCATCCATCTTGCAGCCCAGAGCCCCCAGCTCTCACCACCCACCTCCGCCTGGCAAATCCTCCTTCCCGCTCTTAATTGATTCTTAATCTGCAGCCTTGGGGCAGCGCTGCTGAGAAGGCAGGTGGAAATCATTTCCTTCAGTGCCAGCCGGCGCTAAGGGCATCTGAGGGGGAGCCCCCACCCCCCGTTTCTCGCAGTGCTGGGCCCACAGCCCCTGCCAAGCCGGGTCCTGCTTATTCTCTGTTCACTCACTTACTCTCCTGACCCAGGGGCTTTGAGGGAGGATGTGGCAAGAAGAATCCTGTCCCCCCCAACTTTTCCCCCCTCCCCCCATCCCCACACCAAGCAAGGACCAGAGTTTTCTGGGGGTACTGTGTTTGGGCACCATCCAAGACCCTCCTGTCCCCCCAACCCAGAGGGGCTCACAGGGGTCAATTCTGCCCCTCTGGGGACAACTTGGCCATGTCTGGAGCCCTATTTGGTTGTCACAACTCAAGGAGGAGGGTGTTGCTACCCCACAGCTAGTGGGTGGAGTCCAAGATGCTGCTAAACACGTTCCAGGGCAAGGGATCCCAGCAAAGAATGATCTGGTCCCAACTGTCAGCAGTTCCCAGAGTGAGACTCTACTCCCAGACTCAGGGTGCAGCCTTCCCACTGGGGCACAGCCGGGTGGAGGGCCAACACTACACCAGCGACATTTCAAAAGCCCCCCTGATGCTGCTAATGTGCAGCCAAGAACCACGTGGGGAGGGTTGGTTTTCAGGCCTCTCTCCCTCTTTCCTCTACAGGGCTCTCAAGTCTGTTAGCAAAGGGCCAGGAAGAATCTGTGTGGAGAAACAGCCCCACACAGATGCTGGCCTGGGCCAGGGTCTCCTTCCACCTCCCTGGTCCCCAGACTTCCTTGGGTACAGGGGTCTGGCCTCCTGACCCTCCTGAGGTGCATGGAGGTGGCGGACAGGGGAGACAAACTCTAAGTGTGAAGTGTGGGTGCTGAAATTATAAGACGGGAATAGAGGCTGAGGGGACGGAGGAACTAAGCCCCAAGGAGAAAGGGATGGATGTGATGAGAGAGGGGTGGAAATGGAGTGAGCCCTGTGGGTCTGTCCAGGGAGGCCCAGGCCCAGTGTCCATGTGCGTCCAGGGCAAGCAGATCACCTTGCCCCTCAAACACACACACTCCACCACCACCCAGTCACGTGCTCACACCTTCACACCCCCTCCTTCAAGTTCCCATACAGCCCCACACACTTACACATTGCACCCTC
This sequence comes from Bos indicus, assembly GCF_029378745.1. Taxonomy (NCBI): domain Eukaryota; kingdom Metazoa; phylum Chordata; class Mammalia; order Artiodactyla; family Bovidae; genus Bos; species Bos indicus. Next base: position 11,175,907 of record NC_091766.1, on the reverse strand, counting down.
AATGACACACCCTCCCACACCTCAAATTCTCATAAGTCACACATGACCAGTGATACACTCACACACATCCACACACACACACTCACACAGATTCACTCACAGCCACACACATTCACACACACAAACCCTCACACACTCACACAGGTTCATCTCCTCACACCCTCACAAGCTCATAGTCACTCTCACAGTTATTTACTCACATTCACACAGACACATGCTCATGTAAATTCTCACACACATAATCACCCTCTCAAATTATACACTGTCACACGTCCACACACATCTTCACACATACTCACACACATTCCCATACACACTCTCACACCTCGAATTCTCACACAGATTCTTATTTACTCACACACATTCACACACACATACTCTTACACAATCCCACTCACACAGTCCTCTTATGTCAACTTCACACACAGACACACACGCATGCACGCACGCACAATTGTATGGTTCTTGTCTGTCTCCAGGACATCAACCCAATGCAAGCAGAATGTTCACTTATTTATTTTTGGCTGCACTGGTTCTTTGTTGCTGCAAATAGTCTTCCTCTAGTTGTGGCGAGCTGGGGCTACTCTTTGCTGCGGTGTGCAGGCTTCTCGCTGCAGTTATTTCTCTTGTTGCGGGGCACAGGCTCTAGGCATGCAAGCTTCATAGTTGCGGTGCATCGGCTTAGTTGCCACGTAGCATGCGGGATCTTCCCAGATCAGGAATCGAACCTGTTGTCCCCCGCATTGGCAGGTGGACTCCTATCCACTGCGCCACCAGCAAAACCCCAGACAGGGATTTATCTTGTTCAGTCTAGTCCCCAGAACTGGGTCAGATACACAGGAAGTGCTCAGCCAAATATGCAAAAGCTCACACACCCTCAAATTCTCACACCTCCTGTTCATGCAACCACCCGCAGTCACAGCAGTTGCACACACTCACACATCCTCACAGGCTTGTGTGTATACACACACACACACACACACACAGGCTCTACAAACACTTGTGGTTTCCCCTGCCTGAGCCCCCCTCCCCTCCACCAAAGCCACCCTAAGACTCTGTAAATGTCACCGGCTGTGATGCTCTGGCCCAGGCAGGCTGAGGGGAGGCCAGGGTGGGAGGCGAATAGTGAGCTGAGTCCTGATGCCCTCAGCTCCCCACCAGACCCCTCTGCTTAAGGACTGGGCAGATTTAGAGAGAGAGAGAGAGCCACCTTTCTGTAACCAGAACTGGCCAATCCCGGTACCTCACGGGCCTCAGGCTATGGCTGGAAGAAGGACCAGCCCCATGGGCTGGAGGGCGTCGGGCCACGAAGAGGACGACTGAGTTCCTTTGTCATTGTTCCTTCCCGGATTCACTTTGCATATTTGATTGAGCGTCTCCTCTGTCTGACCCTGCGCTGTGCTCTGGGGGCACCCAGGTGAACAAGATAAAAATCCCTGCCTGACTGGGGCCGACGTCCCGGAGAGGTAGACACTAAACAAACACGTGTGTGTGTGAGGTCGCGATAAGGCATATTAGAGGAAAATAAAGCTGGAATGGACCGTGGTGGAGGGAAGGCCAGATCTGTAGGCTGAGATTTGAGTGAGGAGGGCCAGGGAGGAGCAGAGGAAGCGGCACAGGCAAAGGCCAAGAGGAGGGGGTCCAAGTGGCCAGCAGGGAAACCCACCTGTCTGGAGCAGAGGAGGCAGAAGGCAGAAGCCACCTGCTTCGGGATGGGTAGGGGACCCACTGCTGGGGGTCAGCGTTTAATTCCAAGTGATCTGGGTCTGTGGAGGGCTTTAGGGTTCTAGCTGGGTTTTTATGGCCTGTGGCTGCTGTAACAAATGACCACAAACTATGTGGTTTACAACAACGGAAATGTATCCTCTCACAGTTCTGAAAGGCGGAAGTCCAAGTTCAAGGTGTGGGCAGGGCCATGCTCCCTCTGAAGGTTCCAGGGGAGGGTCCTTCCTGGCCTCTTTCAGCTTCCAGTGGCTGCAGATGCCTTCGGTTCGTGGCCCCATCCTTCAAGTCCCTGTCTGGGCCTCACACGGCCTCCTCTCTGTGTCTCTCTACGTCCAAATACTCCTCTCATTTCTCTAAATACACCTGTCACTGGAATTAGGGCCCATTGCTCAAGAATGGATCATCTCTAGATCCTTGGCTGATTTTATCTGCAAAAACCCTGTTTCTGGGACTTCCCTGGCAGTCCAGTGGTTAAGAATCTGCCTTCCAGGGACTTCCCTGGTGGTCCAGTGGCTAAGACTCCACTCTCCCAATGCAGAGGGCACAGGTTCAATCCCTGGTCAGGGAACTAGATCCCACATGCTGCACAGTTAAGAGTTTCCATGCTACAACTAAAGATCCTGCATGCCAGAACTAAGACCTGGCACAGCCAAATAAATGAATAAAAACATTTTAAATAACAAAACAAAAAAAGAATCTGCCTTTCACTGCAGGGAACGTGGGTTCAATCCCTCGTCAGGGAACTAAGTTCCCCTACGTGGTGGAGCAACTAAGCCTGAGCACAGCAACTACTGAGCCTCCTGGCTGAACGAAGACCAAAGGCAGCCAAAAAAAAAGACCCTATTTCCAAATAAAACCACATTTGTTTCTTTTTTTTATTTTAAAATTTTATTTATTTATTTTGGGCTGTACTGGATCTTCGTTGCTGTGTGGGCTTTTCTCTAATTGTGGTGAGCAGGGACTACTCTCTAGTTGTGTGCAGGCTTCTCATGGCGGGAGCTTCTTGTTGCAGAGCACAGGTTCTAGGCACTTGGGCTTCTGTAGCTTCGGCTCCTGGGCTCTAGAGCACAGGTTCAGTAGCTGTGACGTACCGGCTTCGCTGTTCTGCGGCATGTGGGATCTTCCTGGATCAGGGATCGAACCTGAGTCTCTGGCATTGGCAGGTGGATTCTTTACCATTGAGCCAACAAGGAAGCCCCCAAATAAGGTCGCATTCTGAGGTTCCTTTTGGACGGGAATTTGGGCAGGAGAGAAACCAGATTCAATCTGATACCCTGGAGTTTAACAGTGGGGTCCCTCGGCCTCTCAGGCTAGATGCACCCCTGGGTGATCTCCCTCTCTGACAATCTCCTTTCCTTTTGCACCCAATCTGGCCTCCGCCCCACCCTTGGGACTCCTGTCCCCTGAGGCCCCAACTCAAACCACTTCCAGCCTGGTGGGATCCAGCACCTTGATCTTTCTTCCTTTCGGCCCTGATGCCTTCCGAGTGGGTTACACTCCATCCCTTGGCCCCCTGGGCATTTCCACCCCATTCTCCACTCCCAGAGACTTTGCTGGAAAACAGCTAATTATGTCTGTACCCTGAAGCCAGTCTCCTGGGGCTAGGCTGGCACTGGGTGACTGTGCCCTGCGTCCACGGCTGGCGGCCCGCGAGCCAACACATAGAGATTTCTATATGTTTTTAATTCCACAGCAATACTTTGATTAGAGAGCTGATGTGTTGTGTACGACCTCAGGGACCTCATTATTTTTCTAACTCAAATAAATACAGCGTTTGGAAGGCCGGGAGGGGCAGAGTGGGGGGAGGAGGAAAGGAAAGGCGCAGGAAACCTCATCTATAAAAAGAATTCAGGCCTTAATGAGCTTTTAAAACTTGCCAGCACCCCCTCCCCCCTCACTGATCTATAAACAGAAGATCTGGCTTCAGCTGCGAGATTTTGGGGGTTCAGGGTGGGCACAGCCAGAGAAGGGGGCTCAGCTGGGCTTCTAAGATTTTGGAGGATTCCCAGCTGCTGGGAAGATGGGAGCAGTCGGGTCAAAGCTCAGCAGGAATTGCCACCATTTGGGTGCCCAGATTGATAACAGTGGATCTGAGAAAGACCCAGAATTCCCTAATTCAGGAATTCCCTGGTGGTCCAGTGGTTAAGACTCCATACTCTCACTGCCAAGGGCTGGGGTTCAATCTGTGGTCAGGGAACTAAGATTCTTCAAGTCAAAGGGTATAAGAAAAAAAAAACCCTAAACATACAATTCTCTGATCCCCTAGGCCGTCTTGAGAGGCCCACACTGTCATGAGGAGGAACAGTGGAGAGGTGGTATTGCCTTATCCTTGTGTGTCTGGGAATCCTTCTGCAAAGCCTCCTCCCGGAGAGGCTGGGATGAGCAGATTGGTAACAGGCTGGGAAAGGCAAGGAAGCCAGGATCATAGAGTGTGTACTTGATGCTCTCCCTAAACTACTCTCATTCACAAATCATCCTTGAGTCTGCCCAGTGGTTGTTGGAAAAAGGGGGCTACCACCAGTTTAAGGAGCCCCTTTAGTGGCTATGATGTTGGTGATGGAGTAAGGCAATGACCACGTAGCTTGCAAAAGGGCAGAGTGACCCTCTCATCACTGCCATGTTCGTCCATTCAAATAGGAGCAAAGAGCCTTCCCAGAACAGGCAGCAAAGCCAATTTCGAGTGAAGATGAGTTCTTTGGGCAGAAATGGGCTTGGACCTGACAAATTTCTGTGTGATGAATATTCCAGGGAGCAGGACAGACTCAGGGCATCTGGGTAAGGGCTTTAAGAAGGACCCAGGATGGGGAGAGGGTGGAAGGGCTAAAAGGAAAGATTCAGGGCATGCAAAGTCATGTGTGGTACCCAAGTGGCTGATGGAGGAGGGGTGGGTGCTGGAAGATGCGAGACTGAGAGGTGGGGGAGCTACATAAAGGGCAAAGATAGTGCTTAGTCACTCAATCCTGTCTGACTCTTTGCTACCCCATAGACTGTAGCCCACTAGGCTCCTCTGTCCATGAGGATTCTCCAGGCAATAAATACTGGAGTGGGTTGCCATGCCCTCCTCCAGGGGATCTTCCCAACCCAGGGATCCAACCCAGGTATCCCGCACTGCGGGCAGATTTTTACCATCTGAGCCATCAGGGAAGCCCAAGAATACTGGAATGGGTAGCCTATCCCTTCTCCAGGAGATCTTCCCAATCCAGGAATCAAACCAGGGTCTCCTGCATTGCAGGTGGATTCTTTACCAGCTGAGCTACCAGAGAAGCCTAAAGAGGGCAGAGAAGGGTGCCCAATCTAAAACAGCAGCCCCTGGGACCTCCCTGGTGGTCCAATGGTTAAGACTCCAGGCTCCTAACACAGAAGGCACAGGTTCCATCCCTGGTCAGGGGATACGATCCTGCATGCTACATGGGCAGGAAAAAAAACAACAACACAGCAGCTCCTGTCCCTCACTTTCTCTCTACCCATCATAGTTGAATTCATGTCCTTTCTTCTGTCACTCTCTGACATGATACTTATGTGTCATCTGCTCCCTTCACCAGGCTGGCCTCCTACCTTGCCCCACATGAGAGTAAGGGGTTTTGCCTGTCTTGAAAGGTGGGTGGGAAGGTATTAGCTAGGGCAGTTGTCCTCAGGATGTAAGCAATGGTGTACTAGTAAACCAGTTGGGATTTATAATGTTTGCCAATTTCCAGGATGTAGATTTTCCCACCTCTGTCAATTTCAAGCTGTGAAAGTGCTGTCTCTGAGGAGAAGAAGGAGGTGCTATTCACTTCAGTTTAGTCACTCAGTCATGTCCAACTCTTTGTGAACCCACGGACTGCACCATGCCAGGCTTCCCTGTCCATCACCAACTCCCGGAGCTTGCTCAAACTCATGTCCATCGAGTTGGTGATGCCATCCAGCCATCTCATCCTCTGTCGTCTCCTTCTCCTCCCGCCTTCAATTTTTCCCAGCATCAGGATCTTTTCCAATGAGTTGGTTCTTTGCATCAGGTGGCCAACGTATTGGAGCTTCAGCTTCAGCATCAGTCCTTCCAATGAATATTCAGGACTGATTTCTTTTAGGATGAGTAGTTTGATCGCCTTGCAGTCCAGGGGCTTCTCAAGAGTCTTCTCACACCACAGTTCAAAAGCATCAATTCTTTGGCACTCAGCTTTCTTTATAGTCCAACTCTCACATCCATACATGACTACTGGAAAAACCATAGCTTTGACTAGATGGACCTGACTGTTTATTACCCCCCCCAAATTCACATGTTGAGAGATTTCCCTGGCAGTCCAGCGGTTAAGACTTCACCTTTCAATGCAGGGGGTGTGGGTTCAATCCCTGGTTGGGGAATTAAGGTCCCAACAGGATGTGGTCAAAAATTGAAAAAAAAAAAACCAACAAAAATATTTCACATATTGAAATCTTAATCCCCAAGTTGATCATATTTGGAGGTAAGATCTTTGGGAAGGTATGGGGCCATGAGGGCAGAGTTCCCATGAATGGGATTATCAAAGAGATCCAGAGAGTTACCCCTTCCACCATGTAAGGACACAGTAAGAAAATGCCATTTATGAAACAGAAGAGAGCTCTCACCAGACATGAATCTGCCCGGGTCTTGATCTTGGACTTTCAGCCTCCAGAATTGTAGGAAATCAGTTTTTATTGTTTATAAGCCACCCAGTCTATGGCATTTTGTTATAACAGCCCCAGTGGACTCAGACAGGAGTCTGAGGGGGTCGCTAGGTGGGCATAAGCTACAGTGTGCTTGTAAACCAGCTGGGGGGAAGGCACATGCCTTATAGTGTTTGCCCATGGCCAAACTTGGCAGATTTCAAGCTGTGAATATGATGTCCCTGAGCCACGAGCTGGGAAAAGACGGATGCAAATGTCTCTTGTGAGCCAGTTTGATCCAACCGGGCTACATCACTGGGTGTCATCTCCTGCCCTGGAATTAGCCCTTTTGCAATTTTGGCTCAAGGAAAAGGAGGAAGGTGAAGCAGGTACCCTGCCTTCCTTCCATCCCAGGGCCATTGCACTCACTGTTCCCTGGCCTGGCATGATTTTTCTCCAAATAGTAACTGAGTCCTCCCTACCATAACTTCCCCAGAGTCAAAGCTGTGTTTTTCCTGTGATCATGTACAGATGTGAGAGTTGCACCATAACGAAAGTTGAGTGCTTTCGAACTGTGGTGCTACAGAAGACTCTTGAGAGTCCCTTGGACTGCAAGGAGGTCAAACCAGTCAATGCTAAGGGAAATCAACCCTGAATATTCATTGGAACGACTGATGCTGAAACTGAAACGCCAATTCTTTGGCCACCTGATGCAAAGAACTGACTCATTGGAGCAGCCCCTGATGCTGGGAAAGATTGAAGGCAAAAGGAGAAGGAGGCGACAGAAGATGTGATAGTTAGATAGCATCACCAAGAAGGGAATAGCAACCTATTCTAGTATTCTTGCTGGGAAAATCCCATGGATGGAGGAGCCTGGCGGGCTACAGTCAATAGGGTCACAAAGAGTCAGACACAACTGAGTGACTTCACTTCACTTCACTTCACCAACTCAGTGGACATGAATTTGAGCGATTCCGGGAGATAGTGGAGAACTGAGGAGCCTGGCGTGCTGCAGTCTGTGGGGTCACAAAGAGTTAGACATGACTTAATGACTGAATAACAACTTCACTCTGAGCAAACCCCATCCCATCCTCCTGACAGCCCTGCCCTCTAAGCAGTCCAGTACCTTCTGAGCCCCCTGCGGTGGCTAACCATGCAGATGTCATTACTGCCACATCCGTATTTGATGAGTGGGATCTCTGAGACACTGGGAGGTAAAGCACTGAGCTGGAGGCACAGAACCAGAGAGTAATAGACTGGCTGCTGAATCTGTTCACGCAACGATTGGGCTTTATTACTGCCCAGCTTAATCTCCTCTGCAGTACCTTGTGGGCATGTTTTCCTGCTTTGTCTGCTAGAGGCCAGTGTGAGCACCAGCTCTGCTCTCTGAGCATGGCCAAGTCACTTCCTCTTTCTGAGCCTGATTTCCCTTCTGCAAAATGGGTATATAATAGAACTTACCCCCGACGTGGTCTCATGAACCTTCATGAAGGGAATACTTGAGTGGTTTCCCTGGTAGTCCAGTGGTTAAGAATCCTCCCTGCAATGCACCGGGGGACATCACTTCAATCCCTGGTCCAGGAAGATCCCACATGAGCAACTAAGATCCCACAGAGCAACTAAGCCCATCCACCACAACCACTAAACCAGCACTCTAGAACCCTCGAGCTGAATCCACTGAAGCCTGCACAGCTAGAGCCTGTGGGCTGCAACCAGAGAAGTCACTGCAGTGAGAAGCCTGCACACCACATTGAAGAATAGCCCCCACATGCTGCAACTAGAGGAAGCCTGCGTGCAGCAGCAAAGGCCTGTGCACGCATGCGTGCTTAGTCCCTCAGTTGTGTCCGACTCTTTGCAACCCCATGGACTGTAGCCCTCCAGGCTCCTCTGTCCATAGGATTTTCCAGGCAAGAATACTGGAGTGGGTTGCCATTCCCTTCTCCAGGGGATCATCCCAATCCAGGAATTGAATCTAGATCTCCTGCTTTGCAGGCAGATTCTTTACCGTCTGAGCCACCAAAGAAGCCAACGAAGACCCACCACAGTCAATAAATAAATAAACAAATCTTTTTTAAAAAAGAGGAAGAACACTTGGCTCATGGACTTCTAAAGCAGGGTTTCTGGACTTTGGCAATACCGATGTTTAGCAGCATTCCCAACCTCTACCCGCTACAAGTTGGTAGCACCCACACCCTAAGTGGGGCTTCCCAGAGGGCACTCATAGTAAAGAAAGAAAGTGAAGTTGCTCAGTTGTGTCCAGCGCTTTGCAAACCCCATGGACTGCAGCCCACCAGGCTCCCCCGTTCATGTGATTTTCCAGGCAAGAGTTCTGGAGTGTGTTGCCCTTTCCTTCTCCAAGGGATCTTCCTGACCCAGAGATTAAACCCAGGTCTCCCGCATTGCAAGCAGACGCTTTACTGTCTGAGCCACCAGGGAAGCTGCAGCATAGTAAAGAACCCGCTTCCCAATGCAGGAAATGTAAAAGACGCGGGTTCGATGCCTGGGTCGGGAAGCAGGGCATGACAACCCACTTCAGTATTCCTGCCTGGAGAATCCCGTGGACAGAGTAGACTGGCAGGCTACAGTCCATAGGGTCACACAGAGTCGGACATGACTGAAGCAACTTAGCATGCACACACACACGCAGGTACACCCTAAGTGTGACAACCAAAAATGTTTCCAGATATTGCCAAATGCCTCCTGGTGTCAGGCATGGGCAGAATCCCCTCTGGTTGAGAAACTCTGTTCTAGGTCAGCGATTTCTTCACCCTGTCTGCATATTAGATTCACCTAAGAGTCTGAACTCTTGCCTGGAAAATCCCATAGATGGAGCTGGTAGGCTGTAGTCCATGGGGTCGTACAGAGTTGGACACGACTGAAGCGACTTAGCAGCAGCAAGAGTCTGAAAGCTTCCTAAAGCCAGCCGCACCTAATTGCCTTACAGTCTCCGAGGGTGAGGTCACAGGTCAACATTGTTCATTCTGTTTGTTTGGGTTTTTTGTTGATGTTGCTTTAATTATTTATTTTATTTTTGGCTGCATCAGGTCTCAGTTGTGGCAGGAGGGATATTTTGTGGACTCACTCAGGCTTCTCTCTGGTCTCGGCATGTGGGTTTTGTAGCTGCCAGTTGTGCTGGCTTCGTTGCCCCTCAGCATGTGGGGTCTTAGTTCCACAAGCAGGGATCAAACTTGTGGCCTCTGCATTGGAGGTCAGACACTTAACCAATGGACCACCTGGGGAGTCCCATGAGCATTGTTAAACTCCACAGGTGAACCCAGTGGGCGTCTAAGGTTGAGACCAGCAGCAGGAGACAGGTGATGCACCCAAAATGGGCCATAGAGGAGGTCTCAGTGAAGGTGTGGGCCACATCCAGGGAAATCAACAGGAGGTGGTGATGTACCCAGGGCTGCCAGGAGCTGGGAGCTGTTGTTACCCTGTCTTAGGCTCAGGCTGCTATAACACAGAGCAGATTGCTTAAGTGACAGACATTTATTTTCTCAGTTCTGGAGGCTGAAAGTCCAAGATCAAGGTGCCAGCATGGTTGGTTTCTTTTTCTTTCTTTCTTTTTTTCAATATTTTTTAACTTATTTATCTGGCTATGTCAGGCTTTCAAACTGTGGTGCTAGAGAAGACTTTTAAGAGTCCCTTGGACTGCAAAGAGATCAAACCAGTCAATCCTAAAGGAAATCAACTCTGAATATTCATTGGAAGAACTGATGCTGAAGCTGAAGCTCCAATACTTTGGCCACCTGATGCGAAGAACTGACTCACTGGAAAAGACCCTGATGCTGGGAAAGATTGAAGGCAGGAGGAGAAGGGGATGAGATGGTAGGATGGCATCACCAACTCAGTGGACATGAGTTGGAGCAAGTTCTGGGAGATAGTGAAGGGCAGGGGAGCCTGGTGGGCTACAGTCCATGGGGTCACAGAGTTAGAAACTGAGTTACTGAACAACAAAGGTCTTGGTTGTGGCTTATGGATCTTCATTTGCAATATGCACAGTCTTTAGTTGCGGCATGGGGATCTTGTTCCCTGACCAGAGGTTGAACCCAGGCCCCCTGCATTGGGCATGCAGAATCTTAGCCACTGGACCACCAGTGAAGTCCCAGGGCTGGTTTCTGATGAGGCCTCTCTTCTTGGCTTGCAGACAGCTGCATTCTCACTGTGTCCTCGTGTGGCCTTTCCTCTGTGTGTGCGTTGAGAGAGAAAGGTCTCTGCAGCCTCTTCTTCTTATAAGGACACCAGTCATATCAGATCATCAGGCTTCACCCTTGTGACCTCGAGTAATCTTGCCTGGAAAATTCCATGGACAGAGGAGGAGGAGGTGCCTGGTGGGCTATATAGTCCATGGTGTCCCAAAGAGTTGAACATGACTGAGTGACTAAACAACAACTATGACCTTATTTAACCTTTTTTTTTTTTTTTGCCACACTGCACAACTTGTGGGATCTGTTTCCTGATCAGGGATTGAACCCAGGGCCTTGGCAGTGAAAGCACCAAATCCTGAGACCACCAGGAAACTCCCTCCTTTAAAATTATGCTGCTGTTGTTGTTTTTAGGTGCCAAGTCGTGTCCAACTCTTCACAATCCCATGAACTGTAGCCCGCCAGGCTCCTCTGTCCATGGGATTTCCCAGGTGGAGTGGATAACCATTTCCTTTACCAGGGCTTCTTCCTGACCCAGGGATGAAACCCGCGCTTCCAGCAAGGACAGGCAGATTCTTTACCACTGAGCCACTGGGGAAACCCTTATTTAACTTCAATTACCTCCTTAAAGGCTCTGTCTCCTCATCCAGTCACAGTGGGGGGATAGGGCTCCAACATATTAATTTGGGAGGGACATAATCCAGTCCATAAGAAGATAAATGGAGGAGTATCCAGCATGGAGCCAGACTCTGAGCTCCCAGAGATTTTGGTGCTGGGCTTGCAGCCACTCTGTGAATCTGGGCTGTTGATAAAGAGCAGGAAGACTGAGTGGGGCTCGCTGGGCCCTGCAGTGGCTGATGCATCCACAGATGGGGCATGAGGGGAGGCTGTCAAAGCCCCCTCCAAAGTGTGATCCATGCAGGACAGTGTCCCCAGAGCTGATGACCCCACACATGCACACACACACGGGTTCTCAGACCCCTCTGCTCATCAAGGCTGGTCGGAGGCAGCTGCAGAGCGGACAAAACATGGGGCCCAAGCCAAGGTCTCCAGCTTTCCAAGTTCACATTCAGTAGACATAGATGGATGCTTTCTGGTTCTATATTTGGGCAGGAAGGGGATTTCCCATCCCTAAAACATTCCAGAGAACCTGGGAAGACATAAAAGGCATGCAGAGCTGATGGGAGGCAGGAAAGACACACACACTGCTCAGCTCAACAGAGGGAGGAGGGGAGACCCAGGACCCCAACCTGTGACACCTGACTATAAAACCTGAAGCTGGAAATCAAGCCCCACCCCCAGGGGGACAGAATGTATAAGTGTATCTGTGTGTGTGTGTGCACTCTCAGTTGTGTCCAACACTTTGCAACCCCATGGACGCTAGCCCACCAGGCTCCTCTGTCCATGGAATTTTCCAGGCAAGAATACTGGAGTGGGTTGTCATTTCCTTCTCCAGCAGACCTTCCTGACCCAGGGATTGCACCTGGGTCTCCTGTATCTCCTGCATTGGCAGGCAGGTTGTTTACCCGGCACCACCTGGGAAGCCTGTGTGTATGCGTGTTAAGATACATGTAACATAGCATGTACCAGGTTTTTTGGCCGTGTTGCAAAGCATGTGGGATCTTAGTTCCCCAACCATGGAATCCTCCCACACCCCCTACATTAGAAGCATGGAGTCTTAATCACTGAACCACCAGGGAAGTCCTACACTTCCCATTTTTAATCTTAACTGTTTTTAAGCATACAGTTCAGTGGTATGAAGTACATTCACACTCTGGTACAACCATCACCACCATCCATCCCCATAAGTCTTTTTATCTTGTAAATCTGAAATTGTACACCCATTAAATAATAAATCCCCACTCCCTCTTTCCCAGACCTTGGCAACCAGCACTCTACCGTCTGTCTTTCTGATGTTGACTAATCAAAGATCCTCACCTAAGTGGAATCATACAATATTTGTGTGGCTGGATTATCCCTGAGCATAATGTCCTCAAGTTTCATCCATGTTGTAGCATACTGCAAAGCTTCCTTTTTAAGGCCAAATAAAATCTCATTGTATGAATACATCACATTTGGTATATTTATCCATTCATCACTTGATGGACACTTGGGTTGCTTTCATGGTTTAGCTACTATGGTTTCCCTAGTGGCTCAGATGGTAAAGAATCTGCCTGCAACGTAGGAGACCCAGGTTAGATCCCTGGGTCAGGAAGATCCCCTCATCCCCTGGAGAAAGGAATGTCTGCCCACTCCAGTATTCTTGCCTGATAAATTCCATAGACAGAGAAGCCTGGTGGGCTACAGTCCATGGGGTCACAAAGAGTCAGATATGACTGATGGGTTAACACTTTTACTATGAATAATGCTGCTAGGAACATGTGTACACAAATATCTCTTTGGGCTGCTTTCTATTCTTCTGGGTATACACCCAGAAGTGGGTTTGCTGGGTCAGTAGTAAGTATGTCTTTAGATCCAGCAAGACCTACTATGTGCCCAGCAGTATTCGAGGACTGGAGATGCAGCAATGAACAAAACAAATAGAGGCCCTTGTCCTCCCAGAGTCCATGTTCCAACAGAGAGGGAGGCAATGAATTAGTTAAATAAAATAGAAGGTGATGGGACTTCCCTGGCAGTCCAGTGGCTAAGACTCCATGCTTCCAATTCAGGGAGCCCAGGTTCATTTCCCGGTCAGGGAACTGGATCCCACATGCTGCAACTAAGAACTCATATGTGGAAACTAAAGATCTCGCATGCTGCAACAAAGATCAAAGATCCTGCGTGCCACAACTAAGACTCAGTACAGCCAAATAAGTAAATAAATATTTTTAAAAATACAGAAGGTGATACGTTCTGGAAGGAAAGTAAAGCAGAAAAGAGGAATGAGGAGTGCCAGGAATGGGTTACGATTTTAATCAGGTGGCCAGGGAAGATCTCATGGAGAAGTTGACTTTTGAGCAAAGAGTTGAAGGAGGTGAGAGAGCCATTTAAGTTATATAGTGCTACATAACAAATAGTGGAGGTGATGGAATTCCAGTTGAGCTATTTCAAATCCTGAAAGATGATGCTGTGAAAGTGCTGCACTCAATATGCCAGCAAATTTGGAAAACTCAGCAGTGGCCACAGGACTGGAAAAGGTCAGTTTTCATTCCAATCCCAAAGAAAGGCAATGCCAAAGAATGCTCAAACTACCGCACAATTGTACTCATCTCACACGCTAGTAAAGTAATGCTCAAAATTCTCCAAGCCAGGCTTCAGCAATACGTGAACCGTGAACTTCCAGATATTCAAGCTGGTTTTAGAAAAGGCAGAAGAACCAGAGATCAAATTGCCAACATCCGCTGGATCATTGAGAAAGGGAGAGAGTTCCAGAAAAACATCTATTTCTGCTTTATTGACTATGCCAAAGCCTTTGCCTGTGTGGATCACAATAAACTGTGGACAATTCTGAAAGAGATGGGAATACCAGACCACCTGACCTGCCTCTTGAGAGACCTATATGCAGGTCAGGAAGGAACAGTTAGAACTGGACATGGAACAACAGACTTATTCCAAATACGAAAAGGAGTACGTCAAGGCTGTATATTGTCACCCTGCTTATTTAACTTATATGCAGAATACATCATGAGAAATGCTGGGCTGGAAGAAGCACAAGCTGGAATCAAGATTGCTGGGAGAAATATCAATAACCTCAGATATGCAGAAGACACCACCCTTATGGCAGAAAGTGAAGAAGAACTAAAGAGCCTCTTGATGAAAGTGAAAGCAGAGAGTGAAAGAGTTGGCTTAAAGCTCAACATTCAGAAAACTAAGATCATGGCATCTGGTCCCATCACTTCATGGGAAATAGTTGGGGAAACAGTGGAAACAGTGGCTGACTTTATTTTTCTGGGCTCCAAAGTCACTGCAGACGGTGACTGCAGCCATGAAATTAAAAGATGCTTACTCCTTGGAAGAAAAGTTATGACCAACCTAGACAACATATTAAAAAGTAGAGACATTACTTGGTCATTACAACAAAAGTCAATACAACAAAGGTCCGTCTAGTCAAGGCTATGGTTTTTCCTGTGGTCATGTATGGATGTGAGAGTTGGAGTATAAAGAAAGCTGAGTGCCGAAGAATTGATGCTTTTGAACTGTGATGTTGGAGAAGACTCTTGAGAGTCCCTTGCACTGCAAGGAAATCCAACCAGCCCATCCTAAAGGAGATTAGTCCTGGGTGTGCATTGGAGGGACTGATGTTGAAGCTGAATCTCCAATACTTTGGCCACCTGAAGTGGAGAGCTGACTCATTTGAAAAGACACTGATGGTGGGAAAGATTGAAGGCAGGAGGAAGAGGGGAGGATAGAGGATGAGCTGGCTGGATGGCATCACCCACACAATGGACGTGGGTTTGGGTGGACTCTGGGAGTTGGTGATGGACAGGGAGGCCTGGCGTGCTGCGGTTCATGGGGTGGCAAAGTGTCAGACACGACTGAGTGACTGAACTGAACTGAACTGATCTGAACAAATCACTCCAAAATCTAACGGCTCTGGACAACATAGGACTTCCCTCGTGGTCCAGGGGTTACGAATCTGCCTGCCAATGCAGGGGATGTGGTTTCAATCCCTGGGTCAGGAAGATTCCACATCCTGCCAGACAACTAAGCTGAGTGCCACAACTGCTGAGCCCATGGGCCCTAGAGCCCGTGCCCTGCAACAAGAGAAGCCACCACAATGAGAAGTCTGTGCACTGCTACTTAGTAGCCTCCGACCACTGCAGCGAGAGAAAGCCTGTATGTAGCGACAAAGACTCAGTGCAACCAAAAAAAAAAAAAAAAAAAATACTGCATTCAACCATTTAAAAATAAACAACAACAACAACAACATGGATGACTGTGATTTGGGAGTCGGGAATCTGGGTACCACTTAGATGGTCCTCTGGCTCATGAGGCTGCAGTCAAGGCAGCCACTGATGTTATATGGTCATCTCAAGGTTCAAATGGGGAAAAGCACACACAAGACTGTTGGCAGAGTTCAATTCCCCACCAGGGATTGGTTGAAGGCTACTCTCCATCCAGCAGATCTCTCCATAGGATGGCACACATCCTGGTTATTGGTTTCATCAGAGAGAGAGAAGAGTGCTAGCAAGAGGGGGAGTCAGCCTTAAAACCTAATCATGGATGTAACACTCCGTCACTTTGGCCATCTTCTACTGATTAGAAGTGAGCAGTTCAGTCGACACTAAAGATGAAAAAAATTATGGAAGGTCAGGGACCATGGAAGACCATCTCATTGACACTGCCTACTATAGGATTCATGTGGATATCTGGGAATAATATACAAGGCAGAAGGAACAGCATGTGCAGAAGTGCTGAGGCAGGAACAAGCTTGGACTGTGGTTGGGAGAAAAAGGACAATGTGCCTGGAGCAGGGACTAAGTAAGGGGAAAGGACCCAGCATGAAGGCAGAGAGGCCAGCAGCCATCCTGAGGGACATGAGAAGAAATCGGAAATTTTTTTCTGAAAGCATTGAGAAACCACCAGCCAATTCCAAGGCAAGGCATGGGTCATCTAATTCATATTTTGTGGCGATTCCTATGATACTTGTGGAAGTAATATGGTACCTGGGGTTTGCTTTAAAGTACTCCCTTAATTAGCAGATGCAAATTGGTATACAGAAACTGGATAAACAACAAGGTCTTATTGTGTAGCACAGGGAACTATATTCAATATCCAGTGGTAAACCAAACTGGAAAAGAAAATGAAAAAGAATGTATACATATATGTATAAACTGAATCACTTAGCTATACAGCGGTAATTAACACAACATTGTAAATCAGCTGCACTTCAGTTTTAAAAAAGAGATTTTAAAAGACTCCCTTAAAAACACATTGGGGTGGGGGGTGAGAGATGAAACAAGATGGGCAAAATGTGGATTATCATAAAAGTCAGGGACAGGACCATATGGGCTCTTCATACTCTTCTCTCTACTTTAGCACATGTGTGAAATTTTTCTATAATAAAAAGGGAAATATTAACAACAGACCATGTATCAGGTTTCTGAGGGGTCAACAAACTGTGGGAGGGTGGGGGGAGAAGCAGAGGTTTGAGACAGAGGTGACTGCAATGGTCCAAGCTACAAGCCATCAACACGTTGGCCAATATTAGAGGCTGATGATACCGAGTGTTGATAAGACGGGGAGGAACTGGAACGCTCATCCTCAGCCAGCGTGTCAGAGCAGATGCCAGGTTTGTTTTTGTTTGTTTATAAAGTTACACAGTTACCATCCAGCCCAGAAATTCAATTCTTAGGTATTTACCCAACAGAAGTGAAAACATACGTTGGTGCAAAGATCTGTTGGCAAATGTTCACAGCAGCTTTTTTTGTTATTGCCAAAAAACTGGAAACAACCCAAATGTCTAGGACAAGAGAATGGATAAACAAATTGAGGTCTGGGGACTTTCCTGGTGCTCCAGGGGCCAAGACTCTGAGATCCCAGTACAGGGGGTGTGGGTTCCCTGATTGAGGAACTAGATCCCACATGCCACAACTGAGAATTTGCATGCCACAACTAAAAAGATACTGCATGTTGCAACTAAGAGCTGGTGCAGCCAAATAAATAAATACAAAGTAAAATGCAAGAAAAACAAAACCAAATTGAGGTCCATTCATAGCATGGAATGTCATTGTTGTTTAGTTGTTAAGTTGTGAATGATTCTTTTGGGACCCCATGGACTATAGCCCGCCAGATTCCTCTGTCCATGGGATTTCCCAGGGAAGAATACTGGAGTGCATTGCCACTTCCCCCTCCAGGGGATCTTCCCAACCCAAGAATGGAACCCATGTCTCCTGCATTGCAAGTGGATTCTTTACCACCAAGCCACCTGGGAAGCCCACCATGGAATACTCTGCTGCAATAAAAAGGAACAAACTACTTATAATTTGTAAGGGAAGTGGATAAAGATCTCAGGATGTTAGATACTGAGGAGAAGCAACCAGACAAAAGAGGCCTCCCCGTGTGGTTCCATTTGTATGAAATTCTCCAAAAGGCTAGGTTAACTCATGTTGACAGAAAGGAGAACAGTGATTAGGATTGGGGATGAGGGGGATGTGAAAATTGTGGGACCATCTGGATGAGAATGTTCCATACTTCCATGCAGTGGGGGCCCAGGGGCCAGAGGCACGAGAGATGCAGCGGTCATCCGACCTTACAGGATGTACATAATCTCTCGATAAAGGGCAGGGGGTAGGAGGGGAGGGAGGGGTGGGTGGGGAATAATTGCAACCCTGGTGTGATAGCAATGGGGTGAGAAGCAAATGGGATTTCCTACTCAGTTCCAAGGCAAGGCCTGCAAGCCTTTCTGGTGGGCAGGATCTGGGGCCCTTGAGGAGATGGGGAAGCCCAGGCCTCCCTTCCCCCCACCTTACCCCCCCTTCCCGGGTGGGATGCGCTGGCGGGTCTAAAAGCTTCTCTGCAGAGGCCCAGGCGGTCGATAGCAGACACCCCGGCTCCTTCCCGCCTGCCTGGCAGCCCAACCCCTTCCCGCCAGCCCAGCTCCGGGGAAGGGACCTGGGCTGGGGTGGAGCCTGCTCCGCCCAGCCCCACGTCTGACTCAGGTCCCCCTCCTCACACGCCCCTCCTTCTCTAGCCCCAGAAGTCCCAGCCACGGTGACTTGATCTCGTCCAGTTACTGGAGAGGGTCACCCAGGCAGCCACCCTTGCGGGCTGCACTGCAATGAGCCTGCCTGCGCCCCTACGCCTAATCCCCGCTCCACTCACTAGAGGCACAGAGAGCCCGGGTGGCCCCGTGAAAGGTGAAAGGTAAGGTCTTCCTTATGGGAGCCGCCAATCAATCTTGACGTAGACCCACCTCTTTTATGTCATTCAGGCTCCTGTTCTTTCCTTCGCGCATGCATGCATTCATTCATTCAACAAGTACTGACTGAGTGTCTAAGAACTCTAAAGATCAAAACCAGCATCACCTCCTCTCCTGGAGCCCACAACGGGAATCAGTTCAGTCGCTCAGTCATGTCCAACTCTTTGCGACCCGACGGACTGCAGCATGCCAGGCTTCCCCGTCCATCATCAACTCCCGGAGCTTGCCGGAATAGCAAATGATGAAGCCACAAATGAGGAGGACACATAGGTAATTTAAAATTTTCCAGTAGCCACATTCTTTAAAAAGTCAACAAGAAATAGATGAAATGAATTGTCATCATATATCTTATTTAACCCAATACAGCCAAAATATTATTCCAACATATAATCAATATTAAAATCATGAGGTATTTTACATCCTTTCCCCAGTACTAAGTACTTTGAAATCCTGTACGTTTTCAGTTATAGCATACCTCAATTTGGAATGGTTTTGTTTGTTCGTTTGCTTTTGCTGTTCCTCACTGGCATTCTTGGTTCCCCGACCAAAAAGTGAACCAGAGCCCTGGCAGTGAAAGTGCCGAATCCTAACCAGGGACCTCCAGGGAATTCCCAGGGACTTTTTTTTTTTTTTAAATACAATTGACGTACACTATTATATAATTTAAAAGTGTACAGTATAGTGAAGGGCTTCCCTGGTGGCTCAGCTGGTAAAGAATCCACCTGCAATGCAGGAGATCCTGGTTTAATTCCTGGGTCGGGAAGATCCCCTGGAGAAGGCTAGCCACTCCAGGATTCTTACCTGGAGAATCTCATGGTCACAAAGAGTTGGACATGACTGAGCGATTAAGCACTGTAAAGCACAGTATGGTGATTCTCAATTTGTAAAGGTTACACTCCTTTATAGTTATTATAAAATGTTGGCTATATTCCATTTGTTGTACAATATATCCTTGTGAATTATTTCCTGCGTAATAGTTTGTACCTCTTAATCCTTTACCCCTGTATTGCCCCTCCCCTTCCCTTTTCCCACTGATAACTTGTAGTTTGTTCTCTATATCTGTGAATTTTTTTTTTTAGGTATATTCATTAGTTTGTTGTATTTTTTGATCGCACGTATAAGTGATATCATACAGTATTTGTCTTTCTCTGACACATTTCACTTAGCCTAATACCCTTCAAGTCCACCCATGTCCAAATAGCAAGATTTCATTCTTTTTATGGCTGAGTAGTGTTCCGTGGTGTATAAGGCTCAGTGAAACAATCCTCCTGCCAATGAAGGAGACACGGGTTTGATCCCTGGGTCAGGAAGATCCCCTGGAGGAGGAAATGGCAACCCACTTCAGTATTGCTGCCTGGGAAATCCCACGAACAGAGGAGCCTGGCAGGCTACAGTTCATGGGGTCACAAAGAGTAAGACACGACTTGGCACCCGAACAACAATGTATGTGTATACCACATCTTCTTTATCCGTTCACCTGTTGATGCGCACTTAGGTTGTATCAGTCATTTTCAAGGGCTGAGGAAGCATATGTGGCTAATGGTGACCATGTGGGCTGATGTAGCACGAGAGGATGGTGGGGACCAGGCGAAAGGGATAAGGGGACCCTGGGAGCACAGGGAGTCGTGCAGGTTTCACTCAAGTGAGACGAGGACCCCAGGAAGATTTTGAACAGGACAGGTACTTGATTTGTTACAAGATCGCTTTGGGTGCTGTGCTAAAATGAATGGGGAGGAAGCGGGGTCTTACCTTGAAATGCATTACAAAGTGAGGTAGATAGCCTTCAGTAGATGGATGGGCAAATAAATTATGGTGCATCCACAACATGGAATATTATTCAGTGCTAGAAAGAAATGAGCTAGCAAGCCATGAAGAGACATCGAGAAAACGTAAATGCATATTACTAAGTAACATAAGGCAATATGTGATGACTACAAACATTATAATTCCAACTCTATGACTTTCTGGGAGAAGCAAAACTATGGAGACAGTAAAAAGATGAGGGGCAGGGAGGAACGAGTAGGTGGAGCACGGGGAATTTTTAGGGCAAGAAAACGATTCTGCATGAGACTGTAATGGTGGATTCATGTTATTATACATTTGTCCAAACCCACAGAATGTATAGCACCAAGAGGTGGTTCATCAGTTGTAACAATTGCACCATGCTGGTGGGGATGCTGAAAGTAGAGCAGGCTATGCATGCTGGGGACGGGGGCAGGAAGTATATGAGAAACCTCTGTACCTTCCCCACAATGTTGCTGTGAACCTAAAATCCCTCTAAAAAAATAAATTATTAATTAGAAAAAAAAAATTCACAGAGGTGGTTGAAGTCAGAAAGACAAATAGCGTATGGTATCACTTATATATGGAATCTAAATCATGACACAAGTGAAATTATTTATAAAAACAGAAACAGACTCCCAGACATAGAAAACAAATTTGTGGTTACCAAAGTGGAAAGGGGGTGGGGGGTAGATGAATTAGGAGTTTGAAATTAACAGATACAAACTACTGTGTATAAAACAGATAAGCAACAATATGTATACCTACTGCATAGTGCAGGGAACTATATTCAATGTTCTGTAACAAACTGAAATGGAAAAGAAAAAAAGGTGGGTGGATAGATGGATAGAAAGACAGATCATGACAAATGGAGCCAGATGTCCCTTGTAGACTCTAGGTGGTGGGTATGTATTCACTGGACAAGTCTTTCAAGTTGTCTTTACATTTGACAACATTTAAGCTAAAATATAGAAAAATTGATGTT
Source organism: Bos indicus (assembly GCF_029378745.1). Lineage (NCBI taxonomy): Eukaryota > Metazoa > Chordata > Mammalia > Artiodactyla > Bovidae > Bos > Bos indicus. Next base: position 11,154,807 of record NC_091766.1, on the reverse strand, counting down.
ATTTGTTTCCTATGGCTGCTGTGACAAATGACCACAAACTGGGGCGACTTAAACAACAGGAGTTTGTTCTCTCATAGAACTAGAGTTTGTATCCTGAAACTAAAGATCCCGCGTGACCCAACTATGAGCTGGGGCAGCGAAATAAAGAGTTTTTAAAAAGAACCCACTGCATAGAGAAAGGACAAACAGTACTTCATAAACTTTTCCTGTCAGTTCTGAACCTGGGTAGATGACATTGCAAAGTGACAAATTAATTCCTTGACCCCTGATCAAAAAAGCCACCTTCCTAGGGGGCGCTAGTATAAAGAACCCTTCTGTCAATGCAGGAGATGTAAGAGAGGTTTAATCCCTGGGTGGGGGAGATTCCCTGGAGAAGGAAATAGCAACCCATTCCGGTATTCTTGCCTGGAGAAGCCCACGGACAGAAGAGTCTGCTGCCAACAGTCCATAGGGTCACACAGAGCTGGACATGGCTGAAGTGACTTAGCACAGCACACACACCATGTGATACCTGTTTTCTTGTTCAGTGAATATATTGCAGTGGTCATGTGGTGCCAATAAATATAGGTTTGATCATTTTCATTTTCTACCATGTACTGGGTTGACCAAAAACTTCATTTGGGTTTTCCCATAACATCATCAGTTCAGTTCAGTCACTCAGTCGTGTCCGACTCTTTGCGACCCCATGAATTACAGCATGCCAGGCCTCCCTGTCCATCACCAACTCCCGGAGTTCACTCAGACTCATGTCCATAGAGTCGGTGATGCCATCCAGCCCTCTCATCCTCTGTCGTCCCCTTCTCCTCCTGCCCCCAATCCCTCCCAGCATCAATGAGTCAACTCTTCACATGAGGTGGCCAAAGAATTGGAGTTTCAGCTTCAGCATCAGTCCTTCCAATGAACACCCAAGACTGATCTCCTTTAGGATTGACTGTTTTGATCTCCTTGCAGTCCAAAGGACTCTCAAGAGTCTTCTCCAACACCACAGTTCAAAAGCATCAATTCTTTGGTGCTCAGCTTTCTTCACAGTCCAACTCTCACATCCATACATGACCTCTGGAAAAACCATAGCCTTGACTAGACGGACCTTTGTTGGCAAAGTAATATCTCTGCTTTTCAAGATACTATCTAGGTTGGTCATAACTTTCCTTCTAAGGAGTAAGCCTCTTTTAATTTCATGGCTGCAATCACCATCTGCAGTGATTTTGGAGCCCCCAAAAATAAAGTCTGACACTGTTTCCACTGTTTTCCCATCTATTTCCCATGAAGTGATGGGACCAGATGCCATGATCTTAGTTTTCTGAATGTTGAGCTTTAAGCCAACTTTTTCACTCTCCTCATTCACTTTTATCAAGAGGCTTTTTAGTTCCTCTTCACTTTCTGCCATAAGGGTGGTGTCATCTGCATATCTGAGGTTATTGATATTTCTCCCAGCAATCTTGATTCCAGCTTGTGCTTCTTCCAGCCCAGCATTTCTCATGATGTATTCTGCATATAAGTTAAATAAGCAGGGTGACAATATACAGCCTTGATGTACTCCTTTTCCTATTTGGAATAAGTCTGTTGTTCCATGTCCAGTTCTAACTGTTCCTTCCTGACCTGCATATAGGTTTCTCAAGAGGCAGGTCAGGTGGTCTGGTATTCCCATCTCTTTCAGAATTTTCCACAGTTTATTGTGATCCAGACAGTCAAAGGCTTTGGTATAGTAAATAAAGCAGAAAAAGATGTTTTTCTGGAACTCTCTCCCTTTTTTGATGATCCAGCGGATGTTGGCAATTTGATCTCTGGTTCTTCTGCCTTTTCCAAAACCAGCTTGAATATCTGGAAGTTCACGGTTCACGTATTGCTGAAGCCTGGCTTGGAGAATTTTGAGCATTACTTTACTAGCGTGTGAGATGAGTGCAATTGTGTGGTAGTTTGAGCATTCTTTGGCATTGCCTTTCTTTGGGATTGGAATGAAAACTGACCTTTTCCAGTCCTGTGGCCACTGCTGAGTTTTCCAAATTTGCTGGCATATTGAGTGCAGCACTTTCACAGCATCATCTTTCAGGATTTGAAATAGCTCAACTGGAATTCCATCACCTCCACTAGCTTTATTCATAGTGATGCTTTCTAAGGCCCACTTGACCTCACATTCCAGGATGTCTGGCTCTAGGTGAGTGATCATACCATTGTGATTATCTGGGTCGTGAAGCTCTTTTTTGTACAGTTCTTCTGTGTATTCTTGCCACCTCTTCTTAATATCTTCTGCTTCTGTTAAGTCCATACCATTTCTGTCCTTTATCAAGCCTATCTTTGCATGAAATGTCCCCTTGGTATCTCTAATTTTCTTGAAGAGATCTCTAGTCTTTCCCATTCCCATACATTATAGAAAATCTCAAATTTTTTGGCCAACCCAATATGTGGGCAACTTTCTAGGCACAGACTCTTCCACAGTTTAATAGCTTTGCTTAAAGGTTTTGCAATAATGATAATAATAGCAAGCACCTATCATGTGCTTAGTAGGAGAATTTTGCACACATTACCTCATGGAATCTTCATGATATGCTCTGTGACATCAAGTCATTTGCCTGAGGTCACATAGCTTGTAGGTTGAGGAACCAGGAATGCAACAATGGCCATCTGACTCTGGGGCACTTAACCACTCTGCATTCCTCTTTATGGATCTTGGCATATCCCTAGACATGGACTTCCTGGGTCAGAGAGTTTTACAGACTTAAATGTTTACCACAAATATCTGCACTGGCCTCCAGTGTATCACTTTACACTCCCGTGAGAGTGCACCAGTGTGTCTTCTCAAAATTTCACACATGCTGGTAAGCTTGACAAGTAAAAGAGATCCTTTAACTGATAAATGATCAGGTGACACATCTTTACAGAGGTTTATTGAATTTTTTTCATTCCTTTGTGAGCCCTATGCCAATATCATATCTGGGACATTTGTCTTTTTCTTATTGAACCATAAGGATTCTTTATATATTAAGGCTGTTAATGCTTTGTCTGCCATACATGTGGTCAAAAACCTAATTTCCCTTGACCTGGGATGATTTTGAAAAGCCACACAAGTCTGTTTGTATTGCACTTCTGGCCTCAATAAATGTTTCTGTTTTTACTTTATTTATTTTTGGCTGTGCTGGGTCTTCGTTGCTACTCGGTCTTTACTTGTGGTAAATAAGGGCTACTCTCTAGTTGCAGTGAGCGGAACCTACTCTCTAGTTGCCATGCAGGGGCTTCTCATTGCGGTGGCCTCTCCTGTTGCAGAGCACAGGCTTCAGGGCTCCCAGACTCCAGAGCACAGGCTCAACAGCTGTGGGCATGAGGGGCCTAGCTGCTACGTGGCATGTATGAGCCTCTTGGATCAAGGATCGAACCCGTGTCTCCTGCACTGGCAGGGGGATTCTTCACCACTGAGCCACCAGCGAAGCTCCAAGGTTTCTTTCCAACAAGACCTCATAAGAGGCAGTACTGTATTGGTGATGTCTTCAGAAGCAAAAGTGGGGACCAGTGAGATCTTACAAACCTCAGTCTTTATTCAGACCAACATCTGAAAAACCTCTTGGCTTTTTTCGTGGCAAGAAAGTTCAGGTCTCGGAGTCAGGACCCCCAGCTTTTTGTCCAGATTCTACAGTGCAATTTTCAGCTTCTGCTTCTTCCGAGTTTGGAAAGTAGGAACATCAAAGTGTTAGTCCCTGAATCATGTCTGACTCTTTGTGACCCCATGGACTGTAGCCCACCAGTCTCCACTGTCGATGGAATTCTCCAGGCAAATATACTGGAGTGGGTTGCCATTTCCTTCTCCAAGGGATCTTCCCGACCCAGGGATCAAATCCGTGCCTCCTGCATTGCAGGCAAATGGAGAAGGCAACAGCACCCCACTCCAGCACTCTTGACTGGAAAATCCCATGGATGGAGGAGCCTGGTAGGCTGCAGTCCATGGGGTCGCTAAGAGTCAGACACGACTGAGCGACTTCACTTTCACTTTTCACTTTCATGTATTGGAGAAGGAAATGGCAACCCACTCCAGTGTTCTTGCCTGGAGACTCCCAGGGATGGGGGAGCCTGGTGGGCTGCCAGAGTGGGGTCGCACAGAGTCGGACACGACTGAAGTGACGCAGCAGCAGCAGCAGCAGCAGCAGCAGCAGCAGCAGCAGCAGTTTTACCCTCTGGGCTCCCAGTGATTGGTAAATCCAGCCACACCCACCTCTCCACCAAGCCACGCCCATTGAACACAAAGTCTCCCTCTTCAGCCGCGTCCATCTCCTCTAGTAGAGTCGAAGCAGCAGATAAACAGAAATGGGTGCTAGGTCTGCGACCCCATGGAATATAGCCCACCAGGCTCCTCTGTCCATGGGATTCTCCAGGCAAGAATACTGGAGTGGGTGTCCATGCCCTCCTCCAGGGGATCTTCCCCACCCAGGGTTTGAATCCACATCTCTTAAGTCTCCTGTACTGGGAGTCAGCTTCTTTACCACTAGCACCGCCTGGGAAGCCCCAAAATAGAAATGGCTGTCCCTCAAACATAGTTATGGAAAAACTGTACAAGGAAGGAGGCAGGCAGGACGGGTCCCTTGACCCTGATGGCAGTCAATCCCTTGGCGCCCCCAGAAAACATCTGGTTAAGGAAGAAAGAATGGCCTTGGCTGCTTGAACCGACCACTCTTCAGTATATTCTTATATGTGCCTCTTTTGTTTTGTTTTGTTTTTTTTAAATATTTATTTGGCTGCACCAGGTCTTAGCTGCATCAGGTCTTAGCTGCATCATGCGGGTCTGTCATTGTGGCATACCCTGCGGAGTGTGGGATCCTAGTTACCTGACCAGGGATCAAACCCGCCTCCCCTTCCTTGCAAGACAGGTTCTTAAACACTGGACCACCAGGGAAGTCCCTTTCTGTGCCTCAGTATTGCCATCTGTAAAATGGAGAGAATTTTAAGGATCCTATGAGTCGGCATCTGTAAAGGGATTGGAACGGTGCATGGCACGTAGTAGGTCTTCAATAAACAACATCACTGTTTCTCAGTTCCACTGTGTTACCACTGAGGATAGTGTTAAAGTGTTAGTCGCTCAGTCGTGTCCGACTCTTTGTGACTCCATGGACTGGAGCCCTCCAGGCTCCTCTGTCCGTGGAATTTTCCAGGCAAGAATACTGGAGTGCGTTGCTATTTCCTTCTCCAGAGGATATTCCCGACCCAGGGATCGAACCCTGGTCTCTGGCGCTGCAGGGAGATTCTTTACTGTCTAGCCACCAGGGAAGCCCACCACTGAGGATAAGGGGCTAGATGGAAAAGCAGGGCCCAGGGCACCTGGAACCAGCCCCGGGGGCAGGTAGGGCTCTGCATGGTGTCTTTATCTGGTGTCACCTGGGAGGACCCTCTGGGAGTGGGGATGGGGTCCCAACTACACCCCTCCGCAGCCCCGAGCCCCCTCATCCACATCTCTGTCTTCAGAGGCCCAGAAAGGGCCCCCTGGGAAAGTGGCACCGTGGGGACTACAGTGCTGCCCAGCACAATTACCGTTTTCATCCTCATTAAACCACATTTTCATTCTAATTAGAGTTTCACCGCCTCCCAGAGAGAAGGGCCGATTACTTTTCACATCATTACCAGCCTCTCCCTCCCTCCCTTCCCACCCTGCCCAGGTGCCTATTCCACACCAGCTTCTCTCCCTCACCCTTTCCCCTCTCTCTCCATCTCCACGGACTAGACAGAATCACAGAACATTTATTAGTCACCAATGGGATGCCAGGAGTTGGTGATGGACAAGGAAGCCTGGCATGCTGCAGTCCGTGGGGTTGCAAGAGTCAGACATGACTGAGCGACTGCACTGAACTGATGGGAGGCCGAGCTCGGAGTCAGTAACTTACACCCACAGCATCCTTGACTTCGGTTTGCTCTACCTCATTGCACTCTCCCCCCTTTTAAATTGTAGTTATTTATCTTTGGCTGTGCTGGGTCTTCATTGCTGCGCCTGGGCTTTCTCTGGTTGTGTCGAGTCGGGGCTACTCTCTAATTGCAGTGCAGGCTTCTCATTGCCGTGGCTTCTCTTGTTGCAGAGCGTGGGCCCTAGGGCGCAGGCTCGGTAGTTGTGGCGCATGGGTTTAGTGGCTCCATGGCATGTGGAATCTTCCCGGACCAGTGATCAAACCTGTGTCCCCTGCGTTGGCAGGCAAGTTCTTAAACACTGGACCATCAGGGAAGTCCTCATTGCCCCTCTTCTCTCCAGCTCATACCCCTCCAAGCATGCCCTGACATTAACTTGTTCTGTTTATTGTTTCTCTCTGTTCCCTTGGAACATCAGCGCCCATCTGTATCCCCAACGGACTCCACTTCTGGGCACACTGACCCCACAGCTTCCGACAACCCACCCCCGGCTGCTGCACTATTGCCAGGCTGGGCAGAAGGTGATGGAGAGCAAGCACACTGCTGGACCAGTCCCTGCCCAGTGATGGGGGAAGAGTGGGGGGCAAATACCCCAGCTCCCACGGCCCCGGGTGGGGAAACTCTGAGAGGTGTGTTCTACTTGGTGTCTCAGCATTTCCTGGCAGGACTGAGCCGAAGTTGCCCGCAGTGGAGATTCGGTTGCGAAGACACTTTCATCCAATGCCTTCCCTCCCTTATTCAGCCTCTCCCCTAACCTTGCTTCCTGGGGTCACCTTCCAGATCAACCACAACCTGGATCTCCCAGCCTCCTTAGGATCCAGGGAAACCAGATCCCTGAGAGAATCACTTCAGTCCTCAGCACCCAGGGGATGGGTGAAGAAAGCTTCGGCAGCTCTCCCTGACACAGAAGCTCTGTTTCCACTAGAATGTGGCATCACTAGGCTGTTTTAGTTTAGTTTAGTTTGCTTTGGTTTTGTTTTTGGTATGGGCTTCCCTAGTGGCACAGTGGTAGAGAATCCACCTGCCAATGCAGGAGATGCAGGTTCAATCCTTGGGTCGGGAAGATTCCCTGGAGGAGGAAATGACAACCCACTCCAGAATTCTTGCCTGGAAGAATCCCCATGGACAGAGGAGCCTGGTGGGCTACAGTCCATGGGGTCGCAAAAGAGTCAAACATGACTTAGTGACTCAACAACAACTTGGAGCATCTTGGGACGGGCAGCCCTTTCCCACCCCAGACTTAGAGCACCCATACCAGGGACCCAAGTCAACCTCTAGGTGTCTCAGAGCTTGGGCATCCACAGGCACCACCCTCACCCCACAAGGGGTAATTAATTAATGCTAAGTAATATCTGTGTTCACAGAGCCATCCAGGCCTCTGGGCCTGGAGCATCCAAGGAAGAGAAGTATGAGAAAGCTGGCACCTTTTCTAGAAATGGGGATTATTCAGCCTGCCAAGGGCAGGCAGGCAGGGAAGGGTTCATGGTGACCAGCAGGGAAACAGAGGCGCAGGTGAAGAGCAAGCAGCCCTGGACAGCTTCAGAAGGGATTTGCCATTTGTTTTGTTTTCTCTTTTATTTTTTGTCTGCATCCCGTGGTACATGGGATCTTAGTTCCCCCACCAGGAATCAAACCCGCACACCCCTGCATTGGAAGGCAGAGTCTTAACCATTGGACCACCGAGGAAGTCCCTTCATTTGAAAGAACACAACCAGCCTTGGCAAGAGGCCAAGAGCCTCTGGCTTCATGTGAGCTCTGGGTCCCATCCCTTGAGCTTCAGTTTTCTCATCTGTGCATGCGTGCTAAGTCACTTCAGTCATGTTCGATTGTTTGTGACCCCATGGACTATAGCCCACCAGGCTTCTCTGTCCATGGGATTCTCCCAGCAAGAACACTGGAGTGGGTTGCCATTTCCTTCTCCATTTATCATCTGTAAATGGGGCCAATAGTCTTTTTTTCTTCTACATGCAAGGAGTATGCATGTTGGACTTCTCTGGTGGTAAAGTGAATGAGAATCTGCCTGCCAATGCAGAGGACACAGGTTCGATCCCTAGTCCAGGAATATTCTACATGCTCCAGAGCAACGAAGCTCCTTCGAGCCACAACTATTGAAGCCCAATCGCCTACAGCCTGTGCTTTAGACTAAAAGAAGCCACAGTAAGAAGAAGCTAACCAAGGGCAAGGAAGAGTAGCCTCCACTTGCTGCAACCAGAGAAAGCCTGTGCCACAGCAAGGAAGACAATGCAGCCAAAAATAAATAAATTAATTTAAAAAAGGAGATTTTATGCCTGTAAAATGGTTTGCTTGCAAACTTCCTTTCCTTGGATGCCTAGGGAGAGGATTTCTGCAGCCACGTGCCTCAGTTTCCCCTCTTCTGCACACAAAGAGCAGGGAAGATTCCCCTCTGCTGCCCCTCCCTTTAGAAGGCTCCCAGGGTAGGGTCCCACTTCACCGAAGACTCAGAAAGATCGCTTCCAATCGGCCTTAAATTAATATCGCCATCACAGATGTGGCGACGATATGGTTCCCTGGCCCCTGATTAAAAACAGAAGTCTCCCCCACGTTCGCAGAGATGGAGCAGAAGGGAAAACAAAGACGTCGCACACTCGCCGCCAGATAAATACAGACGCAAACACATGCACGGCAGATAAACACACACTGGCACACCAAATATACACACAGCCGGCTGCCGAACTCGGGGTGGGCTGGCACAGCCCGGCTCCAGTCAGCCCGCAGCCCACACCCTCCCCCAGGAACGGCCACACGGGAAGGTAAAGAAACCCCACCCCCCACCCCCACGCAGATGCTGCCAAGCCTGGCCCACTTCCAGGCCCCTGACCAGTGCAGTGCTTGTGGCCAGGAGCCAGACGTGCGCCGATGCGCGCCCCCAGCAACCAGGCCTTAGTCCAAGCGGGAAGGGAGCTAGCGGATAAATACCTCTGCTCCCTCTCCTCGCAGCTACATGGTCCGTGGGCCTCCAGGCGCCCCTGGAGCATCTGCAAGGCCTGTCTCCCCACCCCTCCGCGCTCTATCCACCCCCTCAAGTTTTTCCCCTCATCTCCTGTCTTCATCTGTTCTGGCTGCTCTAACAAAAATACCTAGACTGGGTGGCTTGTAACAGCAGAAATTTCCTTCTCACAGTTTTCGAAACTGGATGACCGAGATTATGGTGGAGTTCTGGTGAGAGCTCCCTTTGAGGTTCAAACAAGGCCAACTTCATGCTCTGTCCTCCCGTGGCAGAAAGAGGAAGAGGGTCCTCTCTGGGTGCCTTTTAAAAAACTTTTTATTTTGTATTGGTGTCTAGCCGATGAACAATATTTTGATAGTTTCAGGTGGACAGCAAAGGGACTCAGTCATGCATATACATGTCTCCATTCTCCCCCAAACTCCCCTCCCATCCAGGCTGCCCCATAACACTGAGCAGAGTTCCATGTGCTATATGATAGGTCTTTGTTGGTTATCCATTTTAAATATAGCAGTGTGCTCATGTCCATTCTGAGTCCCTTTTATATGATGGCTCCACCCTCATGACTTAATCTCTCCCAAAGGCCACACCTCCTAATACCATCACATTCAGTGTTAGGATTTCAACATAGAAATTTGGCAGGAAGACAAGCATCCATTTTATCTCCCAAACAAGCCCTGTGCCTTCCCCCTCTTGTGTCACAGTCTGCTTTTGAGGGAAGCCAGCCCAAGGCACTCACAGAGAAGCAGAAATGCACATCTGTACACTGACTGGGTGGGTACCTACCAGAAGGGTATACAGCTGTAGGTCTCAATGGGGGTGGTTGCGCCCCTCAGGGGATGTTCAGCAGAGCCTGCAGACATTTTCGGTTGTCACAACTGAGGAGGTGCTACTGGCATCTAGTGGGTCAAGGCACATGAAGCCGCTTACCCTACAGTGCACGGGACAGCCCCTCCCCCACAGCGAAGCAGGATCCAGCCCCTGTGTCAAGAGTGCTGAGATTGAGAAATTCTAGTCCATGGGAACCCAACTGCCTTGCATACCTTAGCATCCACGTAGAACTGACCTCCATGTAGAAGCAGCTGAATGCACACATATCCAATGCAGACAGCACTGGGGTTCACAGGCAGCCTCAGACCACAGAGATGCACTAGGCACCAGGCCCTCATAGTAGGCAAATAGCAGGAACATTCAAGAATGATGAGTTAGGCAACAGGACGCACAGGTCCCCTGTGCATCGCCAAAGGGGACCTGCACAGTCTGGACGCAGCCCACGTGCCAAGCACTGCTCTGAGAGCTTTTCATGGGAATAATCCACTGGACACTCACAGCCATCTGGGGAGATAGGTCAGTGACCATTTAAGCTGGGACTTCCCTGATGTTCAGTGTTTAAGAATCCATCTTCCAGTGCAGGGGACTCAGGTTCAATCCCTGGTCAGGGAACTAAGATCTCACATGCCACAGGGCAACCAAGCTGATGCACTGCGATGAAGACACAGCTCAGCAAAAAAAAAAAAAAGAAAGTAAAATAACCCCCCCCCCGACACACACACAAAAACAACACAAAACCCTGACAATTAAGCCCATTTTACAGGTGAGGATACTGAGGTCCTGAGAGAGGAGTTTATGCCCGGGGCCCCAGCTAGAAATATAGGGGCCCCGGGTGGTATGTGTAGGCACCTGTGAGGACAGAAAACAAGGTGGGAGGGAACCTTCCCCATCACCATCTGGGGCCTGAGATGAGGTTCAGGGAAGATTTCGACTTTCTAAAGGGATTCCTGTATCCCTGTGGGTAACTAACAAATCCATTCTTTAATTTTTTTTTTTTTTTTGACCATCTGATGCTGGAGTTTGGACACATGACTGAGCGACTTCACTTTCACTTTTCCCTTTCCTGCATTGGAGAAGGAAACAGCAACCGACTCCAGTGTTCTTGCCTGGAGAATCCCAGGGACAGGGGAGCCTGGTGGGTTGCCGTCCATGGGGTCGCACAGAGTCGGACACGACTAAAGCAACTTAGCAGCAGCAGCAGGGCTCTAACCTCAGCCTCACCATTTTCCAACTCTGTGAACCTGGGCCTCCTGGAGCCTCAGTTTTTCCTTCTGTAAAGTGGGGATCCCTCCATTCAGTATTCAACAAGTAGACTCTGAGGACCCACCAAGGCCAAGCACGGAACCCAGATCCAGTTTATAAAGGGTTAAGACAGGACATGCGCAGAGCAAGCACTTCCCCTACCCTCAAGGTACCCTTCCTCAGGCATGAGGCTGCTTAACTCGTTATGCGTGAGCAAGAGCAAACGTGGGGCGGAGCCCTCAGCTCCTCTCAGCCCCACCGTCCCCGTGCCTCCGACACCCCCAGAAGTTGAGACCCCTGGTGGCGTCCAAATTGCGGCCAGGGGCTGACCCCAGGAAGATAGGGGCGGGGATTAAATCAGCAGGTGCCTCTTCAGCCACCAAAAGCTCAGGTTTTCCCACCTGTGCTTCCCGCCGCTAAAAGTGCGCGGAGCGAGCGCCACCTGTGGGCCACCGGAGGGAGGTGCGTCCGACTACCCGGAAAGTGGGTCGCCCCTCCCATCTCTCCCCACCCAGGACTTGTGGGGTGGGAGGCCGCTCAACAGTTTTGGATGCAGCCCCTGCCGTCCGTCTACAAAATTCTCCTCCACGTTCCGCTTTTCCCAGCCGCTGTTTCCACATTGTAATCTTGTCGCCCATTTACTTCCCATCACCAGCAGTTATCAGCACTTACCTGTACCGGACTCTGTTCTGGGTTCAGAGGACACAGAAGGAACATAATAGGTAAAACTCCCTGCTATTCTGAAACATTCGGTCTGGGGGAACACAGATGAGGAAGGGGAGAGCCACCCAGGAGCCCATTCCTGGTTGGGATGAGTGTTCTGAAGGTGAAAGTGAACAGAAGGATGTAAGAGGACAGGAAGCTTGCTCTGAACAAGCGGAGTAGCGGGGGCTCTCGGAGGCGGCAACGTTTGCACTGAGGCCTGAGAGGGATATGGGCTTCTCAGGTGGCTGGCGCTAGTGGTAAAGAACCCACCTGCCAACGTGGGAGACATAAGAGACCTGGTTTCAATCCCTGGGTCTTGAAGATCCCCTGGAGGAGGGCATGACAACCCAGTTGAGTATTCTCATGGACAGAGGAGCCTGGCAGGCTACAGCTCATAGGGTCCCAAAGAGTCAGACAGGACCAAAGCAACTAAGCACGCACTGAGAGGGATAAAGCCCCAGCCACCCCAAGACCGGGGCAAGGCATCTGTGGAGGACATAGCTGGTGCAAAGGTCCTGGGGCAGAGAGAAAGGAGCTTGAGGTACTGGACAAGAAAGGATCAGGGTGGCCAGAGCTGAGCAGTGGAGGGAGAGGTCTGGTGGGATGTCATATACTCTTTTGGAGACAAATCCCACCCTACACTCCCTATCCCATAGGTCTCCCTGCTTCCGTGCCCCTCCTTGAGGTGTCGTCTCCTAAGAGCTGGAGAAGAAAAGAATAAACCTCAGACTGAGCTGAAAGCCCTCTATCACCACTCAGCTCCACGTAGATACCATCCTCCCAACCCACCATGAACACCTGTGAGCAAGTGCCCCTCCACCTCCCCACACACACCAGAGAAAAAACCCCAGACCATGTGACCTGCCTCTCTCTCCCAGGTGTTTGCCTCTGAGGATAATGACTCCAGTTATACCACCAAAGGGCATGTGTAGTGGAGAGGAATGGGACTCTACGCGGGGACCTAGAGTTGGCCTCGGAAAGCTTGCTGAGGGGGACTTCCCTGGTGGTCCAGTGGCTAAGACTCCGTGCTTCCAATGCAGGGGTCCTGAGTTCAATCACTATCAGGGAACCAAGATCCTGCAAGCTGCAATGATCAAAGTTCCTGCATGCCACATCTAAGACCCAAGACAGCTTAAATTCATAATTATTTTTAAAAAGAAGTCTCCTTGGTGGATGCCGGGGGCTAGATGGATGGGGCAGGGGCAAAGCAGGGGGTCTCTGTGGACCTGCGTGTCCCAGGGGTCATTGTGCACCAGTTGCCCCACACCAGGAACTCTGCATCTCTGCTCCTCGTCTCCTGGCCACCTCCCTGGGAGACCCGGAGAGCACACAGTCAGCCTGACCCCTGAGGCCAATGCCTCTTGGCCGTGGTGAGCAGGCATCTCCTGTTCTCACTGAGCCCCCTAAGACTGCCCCCATCCTCCCTGTGGCCAGCCCGTGTCCATGGGGTCCTCACCCACTTTGATTTGGGATCTCTGCTTCGCTCCCCTTGGCCAGAGAGAAAAACCCTTAAGGGTTATTGCCAGCCCCACACCCCAGGCCCCTTGCCCAGCCTCATCTCCCTGACTTCATGCCCCACAAAAGCAAAGTCTCCTTGTGTAGCCTGATAACCCCAAAAGGAAAATGCCTGGGTTCCATGGGCGCTGGTCCCTGCATCCCTGCTTTGGGATGGGATGGGATGGGGTGGTGCTGAGGGAGGCTGGGAGGCTGTGAGTACCCCTCAACCCTGCCAGGGAAAGAGAGCCCTGCCCCCAGTCCCAGCTGGCCTCAGCACTGGGGATTGTCTGCCTCTTGGGGAGGGGAGCGGAGCCTCTTGGAGCTCCTAATTACGGTTTCAGAGGCACAGACTTAATTACTGCCTTGCGAAGGGTTAATTACCCCTAATCGGTTGGGAATCAGGCAATTCTCATGCCTTCGGAGAATCCAAATATTTCCCCTCCCAGAAGCCCCCCCTCTACTTCGAATCTTCTCAATTTCCTTGCATGGAGATGCGGGGCAGGCTGGGCAGATCAGAGCGGTGGGACAGGGAGGGTCTGAAACCACCAGTCTGCTGGCAGAGAATCCACTTTCTGGGCAAAAAAGAGACCCAGTGGGCCCAGAGGGGGCTCCATCAGTGGGGGCTCACTCAGCACCTGGGGCCGCTCTGTTCCTCCCAGAGCCCTCTGCTGGGCTCGGGAGATGAAGGACTGCCCCCCTCCCAGGCCCCTAGACACACCCACTGCTTCCCACTCAGGCCCTGGCAGGTCCCTCTACCTGGCTTCCTTTCCCCCGCCCCCCACCATGATGCTGTGTCTGGGAAGTTCTGACCCCAAAATGTCATCTCTTCCAGGAAACCCTCCCTGACCCCTGTCTCCCCAGGCACCGCTCCTTTCCCTGGAGTTCTCCAGGCTAGCATGCTTTACTCCTCTGAGAAACTGCCTTGTTTATACGCAGGCTGGGTGACCCGGGGCTCCGTTTCCTCATCTGTAAAGTAGGGATGACGTCAGCAGTCCCATCAGAGTCTTGGACCATGACTGTGGTGACCCCCAGGGCTCAGGGTGATTTGGGACATCCTTCTGCAGGGTCCCAGGAGATGAAGATTCTGAGCAATGCTCAAGGGTAGTGAGTTGAGGGCAGGCGAAGTGAAGTTCGGGTGAGCAGTTAGAAGAAGTTAGGAAGGAGGCAGACCTGAGAACGATGATCAGGCTGTTTTCACCTGTTTTACAGGTGGGGAAACTGGTGCTTAAGGAGGTGGAAGTTACCCAGGGCACAAAGCCCTCTAGTGGGAGAGCTGGATTTCAGACCCACATTTGGCAGAGTCCCATAGGGACTTCCCTGGTGGTTCAGATGGTAAAGAATCTGCCTGTAATGAGAGAGACCCAGGTTCGATCCCTGGATCAGGAAGATCCCCTGGATAAGGGAATAGCTACCCACTCCAGTATTCTTGCCTGGAGAATTCCATGAACCGAGGAGCCTGGTGGAGTACAGACAGTCTGTGGGGTTGCAAAGAACTGGACACGGCTGAGTGACTAACACACAGGCACTGAATTAGGGAGGGGTGAGGCTGGGGAGGCGGTGATGGGAGGAGGGGTGTTAGGAGGGAAGGTAAAAAGTGCAGTTTGACTCAGTTGTGTCAGCTGCGTTGCGGGAGGGGTGGCAAGAATGATGGTTTAGACCAGAATGGGGTAAGGATTAAATTAGGGATAGGAGGGAAGAAGGGAAAAAGGGAAGGAGGGAGAAAGAAAGAGATGGAGGGACAGAGAGAAAGATGAAGAAGGGAAGGGAGAAAAAAGAGAAAAAAGGAAGTGGAGAGGAAAGGAATGGAAAGAGGGAGCAGGGAGAAGGAACTGGTCAGAACTATATCAGTGGCAAGTGAAAATTCAAACCCAGATTGACTTAAGGACAAAAAATATTAATACTTTAATGGTTCATACAGCTGAAAAGTCTAAGGTATGTTGGCTTCAGGCACAACTGGATCCAGGGGCTTAAACAAAGTAATGTTCCCCTCTCAAATGTGTGTGTGTGTGTTAGTTGCTCAGTCATGTCCAACTCTTTGCGACCCCATGGACCCTGTCCATGGAATTCTCCAGGCAAGTATACTGGAGTGGGTTGCCGTTGCCTTCTCCAGAGGATCTTCCCAAACCAGGGACTGAACACCGGTCTCCCACATTGCAGGCAGATTCTTAACTGTCTGAGCCACCAGGGAAGCCCTTCTCTCAAATGAGCTGTCCTCTAGTGAGCTTCACACTCAGACAGCCATTTTCCATGGGGTTTAAATGGCCTCACAATCCCTGGTTTATATCTTATCAGCCCTGAAACTCTAGGGAAGACAGCTACTTTGACAATAGCTCTGGCAAAAGTCCTGGGGCTGCCTGTCCTTGGACAGACTGGGATCCGTGTCATTTAGGAATCAATCACAGTAGCCAGAAAAAAGTGGAGTGTGTCCACGAACCAGGTCTGATCTTGTGCTTGCTCCTGGTGATGGGGGTGGGCCTGGCCCCACCAGGCGTAAGTGGACAAAGCGTGAATAAGAAAGAGACAACGTACTCAATGAATTTATTGAGCACCTACTGTATGCCTGGTTGTGCTTTAGGTGCTGGAAATATACCAGAAACACCCCTCGCGCTCATGGAGTTACTACTCCAGGTAAAGACGTGAATTATAATGACAGTAGAAGGTGTGGTACAGAGGGACTTCCCTGGCGGTCCAGTGGTTAAGAATCCACTTCCAAGGCAGAGGACGTGGGTTTGATCTCTGGTCGGGCAACTAAGATCCCACATGCCACAGCTAGAGAGCCCGTGCACCACAACAAAGACCCAACACAGCCAAAATAATAAATTCCCGAGTCTGGTCAGGTCCCGCCTCTCCTCTGCTCAGAACCCTCTGTGGACCCCATCGCACTCAGGCCAAAATCCAAAGTCCTCGTGGCCCACAAGGCCCTGAACAATTGGCCCCAATGCCTCCCACCCTCCTCCTCACGCATTTCCTCCAGCCACACAGGCCTCCTCACTGTTCCTCACCCGACTGGTAGTGCTCCAGGGGCTAAGACTCCCCGTTCCCAATGCAAGGGGCTGGGGTTTGATCCCTGGTCAGGGAGCTAGGTCCCAAGTGCCCCAACTAAGGATTCACATGCCTCAACTAAAATCTGGTGCAGGCAAATAAATAAATAAATTTTAAAAAATAAAAAGCACTCAGTTCCCTTTCCTCAAATGTCTCTATCCTTTCCCCCTGCTTTAATTTTCTCTATACCACACCTTATTTTTCTTTATTAAACTATACACTAATGTATAGTTAGTATGCACCAGATTTTATTTGAGGCATGTGAATCCTTAGTTGGGGCACTTGGGACCTAGTTCCCTGGTCAGGGATCAAACCCCAGCCCCTTGCACTGGGAACGGGGAGTCTTAGCCACTGGACCACCAGAGAAGTCCTAAGGAGCTGAGATCTTTTTAAACAGGAGATGGTATGTGAACAAAGACTTGAAGCAAAAGGAGTAAAAATATTTGGGGAAGGCAGAGGGAACGGCCTGTGCAAAGGCCCCGAGGCTGGACTGTGTCTGGGTGTGTTTGAGGAACGGTGAGGAGGCCTGTGTGGCTGGAGGAAATGTGTGAGGAGGAGGGTAGGAGGCATTGAGGCCAATTGTTCAGGGCCTTGTGGGCCACGAGGACTTTGGATTTTGGCCTGAGTGAGATGGGGTCCACAGAGGGTTCTGAACAGAGGAGAGATGGGACCTGACCAGACTCACGGAAAGAATAGATGGTCAGACCCACAAAGCAGCTGTCATAGACACACACAGAGAGGCTGGGTCTCTACCCACTGTGATCCCCGCTAATCTGCCCACTACCATCCTCTCCCCGTGTTTCCCTGAGGTTCTGAAACAGGAGGGAAGAAGGCAAGGCAGAACGCTGAAAAGAACGATGTAGCCCAAGACCTCAACATAAACCGATTGGAACCAAATGGGTCCAAGATGGCAGACAAGTGGACTTCCACTAGACCTTAAACTTCAGTATATGCTCATTGTAACACATCAGCAAGCTAAGTGACACACCCACAGGTGCCATGGCACTTCCAAGGCTGACCTTCAAAGACCCAAGAGTTGGGGGTGGCCCAATTCTTGGAAGTCACCACCCCTTCCTCAAAATAGATGAATAATCCTCCCGCCAGGTGCCTATAGTAAAGAATCTGCCTGCCGAGAGACTCGGGTTCAATCCCTGAGTCAGGAAGATTCCCTGGGGGAGGAAATGGCAACCCACTCCAGTATTCTTGCCTGGGAAATCTCATGGACAGAGGAGCCTGGCGAGCTAAAGTTCATGGGGTTTAAAAAAGTCAGACATGACTGAACAGCTGAGTGCACAGTCTTCCCACTCATTAGCCTGTGAAATTACCACATTTCGAGGCTGCACTTGCCCTCTGTGACATTCCACATTCTGTGGAGCATGTTTCATTCTAAATAAATCAACTTCTTACCTATCACTTTGTCTCTCACTGAATTCTTTCTACAATGAGACATCAAGAACCTGAGTTCCATTAGGTCCCAAAACCAGCTGTGTGATCTCAACTGAAAGACTGTGGATTTTGGCCAGGTTTGAGCCCCGGCCATGTGGGTTCAGGTCCCAATCAGAGGCGACTGGTTTCAGTTGGGTTTGTGACCTTCTCCCATGACCCACAGGGGGAGGTACGGGTGGGGTGAAGGGCTGGGAGGACAATATAATACCTCGGGCTTCTCATTCCCGGAAGCCCCCAGCCCCACCCTGATCCAGGGCACTTGGGCAAGGCTTCTGGGAAAGTGTTTGCTTTCTGCCTTTTGCAGGTTGGTGGGAACAGGAGTGGCTCGGGGAACAAGGGCACATGACCTAGCTTGACTGGAGCAGGGCAAGAGGGAAGGAAGCTGATCACTGAGAAGCCAACATAACCCAGGAAGTCCTACGGACACAGGGTCTGCCCCCTCGGAGAAGGCACAGGGGTCCGGAGGTTATTTCAGGCTTTGCTGGCACCGGGCTCTGTTTGGATCTCAAGCCAGGGGCTGTAGGAAGGTGGCAAGCCCTGTGGTGTGGCTCGAGTAGAGCTGTTGATGGAAGGGCTGATAAGGACCCTTGAGCTGGATTTCAGCCCTGAGAGGTTGGGCAACATCCTGTTTGGGCATCCTGTCTATGGTTTTCTCTCCTGCAGTCCTGCCCTGACCCTGGTGGGAGAATTACAGACAGGCAAGCAGGAGCCAAGTACCCACTCAACCAGAAACCAAAATAACCCCCATTTGAATTGTCCAAAGAATAGGATATACACATGCAAAAGGAAGAGGAAGGAGAAGAAGAGTGGATGGGGGGAAGCTCTTACACTCTATTTCCTGTTCTACACAAAAAGTCATTCTAAATAGACCAGAGCATGCATGTGCGCTCCGTCATGTCCAACTCTTTGCGACCCCATGGACCGTAGCCCGCCAGGCTCCTCTATGCAGGGGATTTTTCAGGCAAGAATACTGGAATGGGTTGCCATTTCCTCTCTAGGGCATCTTCCCACCCAGGGATCAAACCCAGGTCTCCTGCATCTCCTGCATTGTCAGGCAGGTTCTTTACCACTGAGCCACCTGAGAAGTAAACCATAGACCTAAATATAAAACCTAAAACTCTAGGGAATTCCTTGGAGATCTAGTAGGTTAGGACGTTCAGTGCTTTCACTGTTGGGCCTGATTGGGGAACTAAGATCCCACAAGCCGCACAGTGCAACCAGAACAAACAAACAAAAATTTTAAAAAATCCAAAAGAAAACAAAAACAAAAATTCCCCTTAAACTATAAAAGTTCTGGGAGAAAATAAACGGGGCAATCTTTGTGACCTTGGCTTAGGCAAAAAAATTTTAGCGCTATTTCTCCAAAAGCATGTTTTGTAAAAGAAAATCTGAATAACTTGGACCTCATTTAAGTGAAATGTTTGGAAAATGAAAAGACAAGTCACAGACCAGGAGGAAGTATGTGCAAATCACATATGTGATAAAAGACTTGTATCCATAATATGTAAAAAGCTCTCAAAACTCAATAATAAGTCTCAATGTCCACTCATGTTTAAGGCTCTAAACAAGGTAAAAATAGACGAGATTTTCTAAACTCTGATATAAGTTACCTACCAAAACCTCACAGCAAATATCAAACTTGGTTGTGAAATAGTGAAAGATTTCCCTCTGAGATTAGAACAAGAAAAAATGGCCCCTATCACCACTCGTCTTCAACATTGCAATAGGGGACCTAGCCAAGGTAATAAAAAAAGAATATAGAAGATTTAAAGATTGAAAAGTGAAAGTGTCAGTTGTGTGTGATTCTTTGCAAAGCCAGGGACTGTAGCCTGCCAGGCTCCTCTGTCCATGGGATTCTCCAGATAAGAATACCGGAGTGGGTAGCCATTCTGTCCTCCAGGGGATCTTCTTGACCCAGGGATCGAACTTGGGTCTCCTGCATTAGCAGGCAGATTCTTTATCATCTGAGCCACCAGCGAAGTCCATAAAGATTGAAATGCAGTAACTAAAACCTTCACTGTTAGTGAATGACACTATTATGTACATTGCATATACAATAAAATCTACTGCTAGGGGCTTCCCTGGTCCAGTTGCTAAGACTCTGCACTCCCAATGCAGGGGGTCCAGGTTCACTCCCTGGTCAGGGAACTAGATCCCACATGTCACCCTGGCACCGTGATTAGAGAAGCCTGAATGCTGCAACAGAGACTCAGCACAGCCCAAAAAAAGTAAAATAAAAATGCCTAAAAAAAAAAATCTACTGCTAAACTAATAGAACTGAGTGACTTTAACAAAATCCCTGGATACAAGGTCAATTTTTTTAATAACTAATTTTTATTGGAATAAAGGTCAATACTTTAAAATAAATTCTATTTCTATATATCAGCAACAAGGTATTGAAAAATAACTTTTTAAAAAACTAAATATGGAGAAAGAAATGGCAACCTACTCCAGTACACTTGCCTGGAAAATCCCATGGCCAGAGAAGCCTGGATATGGCATAATTATATAATGGAATACTCTGAAATTGCTTTAAAAAAATCTATAATTACTAATGTGGACTCATGCAGAGACTATCAAAAAAAAAAAAAACACTTAAAAAAAAAATAAAATAAAAAACTAAATAATAAGATACTGTACAACACGGGGAATAGAGGCAAGATTTTATAATAACTATAATGTAGTATAACCTTAAAATTATAAATCACTACATAGTATACCTCTAACAAATAATATTGTACAGAAACTATACTTCAATAAAAAACAAAAACAGGGAACTTCCCCGTGATCCAGTGATTAGAACTCAGCACTTTCACAGCTGCAGCTTGGGTTCAATCCCTGGTTGGAGAACTAAGATTCCACGAACTGTGGAGCATGGCCAAAAAACCAAAACCACAACAAAACCTCTCCATACACAAAAAAAGCTCAATAAAATATTTAAAAACTCAATTAAGGAACTTCTCTGGTGGTTCAGTGGTTGGGACTCCAAGCTTCCAATGCAGAAGATGTGGGTTCAATTCCTGGTCAGGGAACTGGGATCCTACATGCGATGCAGCACAGTCAGAAAAGAAAAAAAAAAACAGAAGTTGCAGCTCCGGGAAACTACTGGATGGTGACTAAGAGTAAAAAGGAGAAGAGGGCGACAGAGGATAAGATGGCTGCGTGACATCACTGATGCAATGAACATGAACTTGGGCAAACTCTAGGAGATGGTGAGGGACAGGGAAGCCTGGCGTGCTGCAGTCATGGGCTCATGAAGAGTCAGACACGACTGGGCAACTGAACAACAACAGGTGCTCCAATGGCTAAGACTCCGTGCTCCCAATGCAGAGAGCCCCCGGTCCGATCCTTGGTCAGGGAACTAGATCCCACATCCTGCAACTAAGAGTTCACATGCCTCAACTAAAGATCTCGAGTGCTGCAGCTAAAATATGTTGCACGCCACAATAAAGGTAGAAGATCCTGTGTGCTGCGACCAAGACCTGGTGCAGCCAAATACATAAATGTTTTTTAAAACAATTTTTAATGGTTTTAAACAGACAATTCAGCAAAGAGGATATTTGGATGGCAAATAAAAATAGAAGATACTCAAGATCATTAGTGGTTAGAGAAGTGCAAATTAAAACCACCATGATGAGATACCACCACACACACCATTTGGGAAAGGTAAAATAAAAAAGACTGATAATGCCTAGTATTAGGATATGGAGGTACTGGAACCCTCCATTGCTTCTGGTGTTGAAGTAAAATAGTACCATCGCTTTGGAAAATCATCTGGCAGTGTCTTAAAAAGTTAAACATTTGTGTCCCATATGATCCAGAAATGAAAGCAGACTCTGCACAAAA
Organism: Bos indicus; assembly: GCF_029378745.1. Lineage (NCBI taxonomy): Eukaryota > Metazoa > Chordata > Mammalia > Artiodactyla > Bovidae > Bos > Bos indicus. Next base: position 11,133,356 of record NC_091766.1, on the reverse strand, counting down.
CTTGCATACGAGTCTCCAGAGCAGCCTTATCTGTAATAGCCCAACGGTGGCAATGACCGAAATGTCTATGAGCTTTTGGTAGGCACCTCGTGTCAGGGTTTAGAAGTTCCCGTCTATTTTTTACCTTGCTTAGAGTTTTAAATATGAGTGGATATTGAGACATTATTGAGTTTTGAGAGCTTTTTATATATTATGGATACAAGACTTTTATCAGATATACAGTCTGATAATGAATAAAAAGAATGTGGTAGATCCATACAATGGAATACTACTCGGCAATGAAAAAGAACAAAGAATTGATAAGCACACTGACATGGATGGATCCCCAACAATATTACCCCAAGTGACAGAAGCCAGATACAAAATACTACATTTTGTATGATTCCATTTTTGAGAAATTTCTAGAAGAGGCAAAGCTTAAAAGACTGAACACAGACCAGTGGTTGCCTAAACCAGGGGCAGTGGAGACAAGACTATAAAGGGGAATGAGAGAGGGGCCTTTCCTGGTGGTCCAGTGGCTAAGATTTTGCACTCCCAATGCACGGGGCCCAGGTTCAATCCCTGGTCTGGGAACTAAGATTTCACATGCTGCAACTAAGACCAGGCGTGTGGCCAAATAGATAAAATTTAAGAAAACAAAACAAAACAAACCCAAAAGGGAAGGAGAGAACTTTTGAACTGTCGAAAGTGTTCCCAAACACCAGATTGTGGTGGTGGTTGCATAACACCCTGAACTTACTAAAAATCACCTGACTGCAGATACCAGGTGAATTAAACAAAATATAAATTAGACTTCAAGAAAGTTAGGAAAAAAACTTGCCCCAACCATCTTCAGATGGGATTGTCATCATTCAGTCAGATCAACAAGTAGCTACTCTTCACACTGGGAGCACAGTGGGGAAGAAAACAAACCAAAAAAAAAAAAAAACAACCCTGCCTGTGTGAAACTGATGTTCTCACGAGGAGACAGGAAGCAAGATCAGAAATGAAAATCTACAGAGTTGTCAGATGCTGATGTGTTATGAAAAATTATGCGATTTTAAGTGGGGGGTCAGGGAAGGCTCTCTGAGGAGGTGATGTTTGAGGAAAGACCTGAAGGAGGTGAAGAGAAAGTCGTGCAGAAATCTAGGGTAGAAAGGTACTAGGCAGTGGGAATGGCAGGTGCAGAGGCCCTGTGGTGGGAGCATGCCAGGATCAGTGAAGAAACCAGTGGGGGGCAGAAGGAATAGCCAGGGGGAGAGTGGAGGAGGTGAGGGCAGGGAGGGGACAGGGCAGAGTGTGCAGAGCCTGGTGGTCCTGGGGAAGACTTTGGCTTTTGCTCTGAGTGAAGTGGGAGCCAAGCAGGGTTCTTGAGCAGGGGAGGGTGTCCTCTGGCCACTGTTGGGGGAGCAGCCTGTAGAGAGGTGAGAGTCTGAGTTGGAAGATACAGGCAGAGGTGGTAGCACTGGTCCAAGTGGGAGATGACTGAGGCTGGGAAGGAGGTGAAAGGTGATTGAATTATGCATAATTGGGAGTTGGTGGTCAGCAACCCCTGGACCACTGGGTTTGCTGATGCAGGAGAGAGAGAGAGAAGGGGGAGAAGGGGAAAGGAGGAAGAAGGTGGTGGGGTGGCGGGGGGTGGGGGGAGGTGCGGCGCGTGGAGCAAGAAGAAGAAAAAAGAGAAGAAGATGAAAATAGCCCAGAGAGATATGGATGACTTCCAAAATTTTGACCTGAGCCTCTGGGCCACTAAGAAGAAAACTGAGGCTCAGAGAGGTAGGGGATGGGGCAGGTTGCACAAGGGTCCAGGGCGGACCTCATCCCCAGGTGAGGCTGATTTGAGAGCCCTGGGGGTGTGTGTATCACTGCGGGCAGAGCCAGGCACCTTCCCCTGCTTCCTCCCAGGTCCCCATCCTAGCACCCCTTCAGGCTCTACTCTCTTCATTTCAGTCTTCTTTCCAGAATTTCTCCTCCCTGGGGAATCCAGTCCGTGTGCTTCTGATTCCTTTGTCCTGAACTCATATGGTGTGAGCACCCCGCCCCGCCCGCCGCCCCCCGAAAGCCTTATGTGGAAGAGTGTAGAGGCAGTGGCAGGGGAGGGGGCACATTCCTCCCGGGGAGTGGGGGATGGTCAGGGCTGTGTCCAGCAGCCCAGAGGCATCTCCCGGGCATCCAGCAGTAAAGGAGGCATCTTCCCAGGCTGGGCCAGACCGACTGCCGCCCAGCACATGCTTTCTTTGGGGACTGGCCCACAGCCCTGGCTCCAATTGCCCAGATCTTCCCCCCATGCCTCCCACGTATTTCCTCCTAAGAGCCATGACTATGGGATTTGGTTCCCCCACCCTCTCTGTCTCTACGCAGCTCTGCCACTTCCTTATGCTGCCTCCCTGGTGGCCACAGTGGGCCTGGCTCCCCAAGCAGCCCCAAATAGCTGTGGCAGGGCCATTATGTGGCCAGAGCCACAAGGCAGGGATCACACCCTCCCCCATCTTCTGACCTCTGTGTTCTCTTCTCCTCCCCACCACTTGGGGATCTCTGGTCCCCTCCTCCCTCTCCATGTCAAAGGCTTTGGAGAGGTCGCTTTAATTCATTGCCCCTTTGCTGACCACTAAGCCGCCAAACTGAGCTCTTATAATGGGGGAGACAGACTGGCCGACGCTTAGAAGCTAATACTTGTAAAGAGGCCTTTCTGGCCATTATTAGATCAGCCCATCCATCTCCCGACAACTCTAAGAAGGAGCAAGATGGGTTCCTGTTCCCGTTTACACGCAGGGAGGAGATGTTGCTTGCCCAGGGTCACAGTGCCACAAAGTGGCTGAGCTGGGACGATCTCTTGACCACAACTGAGGTCTTGACCTTCCAGGAGCTCTCAGTCCAGGCGAGAGAGACAGGAAATAGCAAGTGAGCAAGAATATCCTTCAGTGACAAGGGTGATGAAGATCTCAAAGAGGACAGCTGGTTGGGGAATGGAGGCTTGGGTTGGAGATTCCCCCAAGACCACCCTCGGGGGAACTTCCCTGGTGGTCAAGTGGTTAAGAATCCACCTCTTGGGCTTCCCTGGTGGCTCAGTGGTAAAGAATCTGCCTGCCAGTTCAGGAGACACTGTTAATTGATTCCTGATCCAGGAGGATCTCATATGCTGCTGAACAACTAAGCCCATGTGCCACCACGATGGAGCTAACACTCTAGAGCCCAGGAGCCTCAACTACTGAGCCCAGGCGTCTTAGAGCCCCTGGAAGTGGAAGTGGAAGTGAAGTCGTTCAGTCGTGTCCCACTCTTTGGGACCCCATGGACTGTAGCCCACCAGGCTCCTCCGTCCATGGGATTCTCCAGGCAAGAATATTGGAGTGGGTTGCCATTTCCTTCTCCAGGGGATCTTCCCGACCCAGGGATCGAACCCAGGTCTCCTTCATTGCAGGCAGACGCTTTAACCTCTGAGCCACCAGGGAAGCCCCCTAGGGCCCCTGTTCCGCAGCAAAAGAAGCCACTGCAGTGAGAAGTCTGTGTGCCACAACTAGAGAAAGCCCGCACAGCAACGAAGACCTAGCACAGCCAAAAAATAAATAAATTTCTTTTCAAAAAGAATCCGCCTTGCAATGCAAGGGATGTGAGTTTGATCCCTGGTCAGGGAACTAAGATCCCACATGCCATGGAGCAACTAAGCCCCCGGGCCTTGACTAGAGAATTCACATGCTTCAACAAAAGATTCCGCATGACACAATGAAGATACTGTGTGTGGTAACTAAAACCCAATGCAGCCGAATAAATAAATATTAAACAAAAACACAAAACAGACCTCTCTTGGAGTAAGTGATTCAGGAGGACTCACAGAGCTCAGAAAAGTTGTTACACTCGCAGTTGCAGTTTATTGCAGGAAAAAAAGATCGAGATTAACATCAGCAAGAAACAGCGGTGCATGGGTCAGTGTCTCGAGAGACTAGACACAAGTTTCCAGTTGTCCCTTCTGGGTCATGCTGACAGCTCTCGGTTCTGCCAGTAAGGATGTGGGACAACATGCATGGAGTATGGCCAACCAGGGAAACTCACCCCAGCCTCGGTGTCAGATTCATTGGAAAAGACCGTGGAGCTAGGAAAGATTGAGGGCAGGAGGAGAAGAGGGTGACAGAGGATGAGATGGTTGGATGGCATCACTGACTCCATGGACATGAGTTTGAGCAAGCTCCGCGAGTTGGTGATGAACAGGGAAGCCTGGCATGCTGCAGTCCATGGGTTCGCAAAGAGTCGGACACGACTGAGCAACGGAAAAACAAGCAACTGGTTCTGCCAGAAGTTAGAAGGGGAACCAGGAATTATAGTGCTTGCCATGTTGGAAAAAATTATCACTGGCCTCTCCCAGTTGCAGAGCCTGAGACAAAGAGTTGAGTGCAGGTGCTTCGTTAGAAGGGGATCCTGGAGAGCATGAGTGGAGAAAAAGGGAAGTGAGATACGGAGGGGCGGACAGGAAATGCTGAAAGTCTGAATGAGCACATTTTTGCTCTGTACACCTGGGACTCAGTCCCTGTGGGGCATCTCTGACAGAGTGTGTAGAACACACACTTTAGTTATCCCATATGAGGGGTGAGGGAGCTGGTGTACCGATCCACCCAAAGTGATGAAGGATTATTCCCAGGCATGTTAACGTCCTATCAGTCCAGACCCGTGGTCCATGGAGAAACCTGTGGAGAAAGCTCCCAGGCAGAGCATCCTGGGTGTTTATCAGGGCTGGGACTAGAGTAAGGTGAGTGAGGTGCACAGGTTGATTTTCCCCTCTTCCTCTTCTCTGGTGGCTTGCCTGGTGGCTCAGTGATAAAGAATCCACCTGCCAATGCAGGGGATTCTGGTTTGATCCCTGGGTTGGGAAGATCCCCTGGAGAAGGAAATGGCAACCCACTTCAGTATTCTTGCCTGGGAAATCCCACGGACAGAGGAGCCTGGTGCGCTATAGTCCATGGGATTGCAAAAGATTTAGACATGACTTAACAACTAACCAACAACGATAAGCTTCAATATGTCTTGGCGTATCACTTGGACAGATCCCATCTTCATTTAAAATTTTACCTTTTTATTCATCATAAATGTTTTGCATTCATTTCAATTATTCAGAACATTGCATTGAAGTAATATTCACCTTGGGACTTCCCTGGTGGTCCAGCGGTTAAGACTCCATGGAGAGGGCCTGGGTTTGATCCCTGGTTAATGCATGCTGCATGGTGCAGCCAAAAGAAAAAATGATAATAATAAAAATAAAGTTTTAAAAAATATTCATCTTGACAATAGAGTTCTTTGTCATCCCCTTACATTTTGCTATCTGTGGTGAAAGCCTCACTTCTCACCCTAGTTCCAGCCCTGGGGTTCATGGTCAAAGGCCATCAGCACACAGAGGAGATGACTCAAATGCCAGTCGCTGTGTCAGTCAGGGCAACCTCAGTTCTGCTGCAGTAACATGTGAGCCCCACATCTCAGGGATTTAAGACATCACAGATCTTGCTTCACACTTGGCCACCATCTGGCACATTGCAGGCTTCCCATTGCAGAAGCAAAGGAAACACAGCAGGGCCAGCCCCAGCGCTTAAAGCTTCCACCATGAAATGACACGTGTCATAACTGCTCACTGTTCATTGGGCAAACCAAGTCATATGACTACATGAGTGGGCAGGGCAGCTCCTTCTTCCCTTCTACCTGGAAGTAGAGAAGCTGGAATGGTAGTGACAGACCCCAGTGGCCACTGTAGCAGCCCCAGGCGAGATTGAGGAGGAGCTGGGTGTTTGAATCTAGGTTGGAAGGTCCACATGGGAACAGAAACACATGAGGCTTCAGGATATAATTGGTATCGACTTCATAGGGGGTCCATCATCTGTCCAACAGCCTCATGGGCTGGCGGGTCCAGTCTTAGTCCCATCTTAACCTCCCACCCTGAGTTTTTAACTAATGTGACAAAATACACATAACAAAATTTACCATTTTAACCATCTTTGGTGACCAGTTCAGTGGCATGACGTACATTCACAGTGTTGTACAACCATGACCACTATCCATCTCCAGAAACCTTTGCCTCATCCCAAACTGATTTGGTCCCCATTAATAACTCCCTATTCTTCACTCCCCGAGCCCCTGGCACCCACCTTTCTTCTTTCTGCAAGATTTTGACTCTTCCATATTGCTATGTGCTTCTAGCTGCTTCAGGGAGTGTGGAATCCTCTTGGACCAGAGAGCGAACCCGTGGAATCATACAGTATTTGTCTTTTTGTGCTAGGCTTATTTCACTTGGCATAATGTCCTCAAGTTTCATCCAAACTGTACTATGTGTTTAAATATATTTCCTTTTTTAAAAAATTTTAAGTGTTAAAAACAAATAACATAAAATTTACCATCGTAACCATTTTGTGTACAGCTCAGCAGTGTTAAGTATTCATTCAGTGAATGTTAAGTAACCCTCACTGGGGTACAATCAGCCACTAGAACTTTTACATCTTGCAAAAGTGACACTCTGTACCCCCTAAACAACTCCCCTCCTCCTGCCCTCAGCCCTCAGCAAGCAGTGACATTCTTCTACAAATCTGACCACTTCATGTGAGTAGAATCATGGGATTTTTGTCCTTTTGTGACTAGCTTATTTCACTTAGTGTTATGTCTTCACCCGTGTATTATAATTTCCTTCCTCTTAAAAGCTGGATCATATTCCATTGCGTGAACGAAGCATGTTTTGTTTAAGCATTCGTCCACTTATAGAAACTGGGTTGCTTCCCCTTTGGGACTATTATGAATAACGCTGTTATGAAAATGGATGTACAGATATCTTTTTGAGACCTTGCTTTCAGTTTGGGGAAGTTATACACCCAGAAGTGGTATGCTAATTCTGTTTAATTTTTAAAGGAACTGCCATACTGTTTTCCACAGCATCTGTGCAATTTTACGTTCCCACTAATGGTACATGAGGGTTCCAATTTCCCCACATCCTTGCCAACACTTGTTATTTTCTGTTTTGATAGTAGTCATCCTAATGGGTGGGAGGTGGTATCTCACTGTGGTTTTGATTCACATTTCCTTGATGATTAGTGATCCTGAGCATCTTTTAATGGTCATTTACCCCACCAGAGATTTTCTTTTTTTTTTTTTGGTTGCACTGGGTCTTCATTGCTGCGCTTGGGCTTTCTCTAGTGGAGAGCGGAGGCTGCTCTCCAACTTCAGTGCGCCAGTTTCTCATGGTGGTGGCATCTCTTGTTTTGAAGCACAGGCTCTAGGCATGGAGGCTTACGCAGCTGCAGCACATGGGCTCAGTACTTGTAGCATACGGACTTAATTGCTCTGAGGCATGATCCTCCCCGACCAGGGATGGAACTGGTGTGCCCCGCATTGGCAGGTGGATTCTTATCCACTGTGCCACCAGGGAAGTCTCCCACCAGGGATTTTAATGAGTCAGTTTCAAAGAAAGCTCAGGGCATGGGTGCCAGTCTCCTTGTCAATGCCAGAGCTTCCCGGTCTCATGGGCATCAGGCAGCCTGTGAGGTGCCCAGGGCTGGCTCCTTGAGCCAGACAGAAATTAGGGGCAAGAGGCAGACATTGTGGTGGCATAGCCACAAAGGAAGTCCTGCTGAACTTTGTCACTTGGCACCCTGGAAATCCCAGGGACACCCTTGGCCCCAGACACGGGGATGCCAACAGGAAATTATCTCAGAAAAGTCATTTCTCCGACCACTCAGAAAAGTATGTTGTCTGCCCACAGGGGGCCCTCTGCCCCTCTCTCACCCTGTCTCAGAGTAGCATCACCTACAAGACACTTTTGGCCGAGGCAACATCACGGGATCCAGGTCTGCTGCCCTACCCTCACCTCCTGCAGCATGGAGTTAATTGACAGCTCCCAAACACCATTCATTCCTCTCTCCATTGCCCACAGAGTCTTCCTTCAAGCAATTTTTCCTTTTTTTAATCCTTTTTAAAAGATATTTTTCAAATTAATTTTTGTTTGTTTGTTTATTTGGCAGCGTCGGCTCTTAGTTGTGGCGTGTGGGACCCAGTTTCCTGAACAGGGATGGAACCCAGGTCCCCCGCATTGGGAGCTCAGAGTCTTAGCCATTGGACCACCACCTTTTTTTAATTCTTGAGTGAATTTATCTTGAAAGGAAACTTTTGCTGTATAGAAGAAACTAACACAACATTGTAAGTCAACTATACTCCAATAAAAAATAATTAAAGAAAAAGAACCTTGATGCCACTGCCACTAAAGGAAAATAAGGCCATTTTCATAGTGGAGGACAGCAGAAAAAAGAACAACATTGGTAGGGACAGTGGAGAAGCCATATTAAATCAGCTAATGCCACTGCCTTCTTAAGACTCAGAGCTGGGAATAGGGTGAGGAGAGTGAGGCACTCAGGAGCAAAATTTAAAAGGCTGCTGGCTCTCAGGGCTAGGCCTCACTCCCAGGGGCCTGAGAGCCTTGACCTCATCCTACAGTCCAGCCATGAATCAAAGACTGTTTCCTTTCTTTAAAAAAAAAAAAAAAAGACAATAAAGGAAAATGGAAAGAGGTTACTGAGGTGTTGAAAGATGTCAAAAACAGCTCATGCATCTCAAAATCAAAGAACCAAACAACTCAATCAAAAAATGGGTAGAAGATCCAAATAGACATTTCTCCAAAGAAGACATAGAGACAGCCCACAGACATGAAAGGATGCTCAGCATCACTAATTAGAGAAATGCAAATCAAGACAGCAGTGAGGTACCACCTCATAACAGTCGGAATGGTCATCGCCATCCAAAGCATACAAACAATACATTCTGGAGAGGGTGTGGGGGAAACAAAGCCTTCCTACACTGTTGGTGGGAATGTAGAGTGGAGCAATCACTATAGAGAATAGAACGGAGGTGCCTCGAAAAGCTAAAAATAGAGTTACCATATGATACAGCTATCCCATTCCTGGGCATATACCTGGAGAAAACCATAATTCAAAAGGATACATGCACCCCAGTGTTTACTGCAGCATTATTTACAATAGCCAAGACATGGAACAACTCAAATATCCATTGACAGATGAATGAGTAAAGAAGATGTGGTGTTTAAATACAGACAGTGGACTATTACTTGGCCATAAAAAAAGAAATAGTGCTATTTGCAACAACAGGGATGGACCTAGAGATGATCACATTAAGAGAAATAAGCCAGACAGAGAAAAACAAATATCACGTGATATCACTTAATAAAAAATTATACAAATGAGCTTTTTTACAAAACAAAAACAGATCCACAGACATAGAAAAACAAAATTATAGTTACCTGAGGAGAAAGGGGGAGGCAGAGGGATAAATTAGGAGTTTGGGATTAACATATACACACTGCTGCTGCTGCTACTGCTGCTAAGTCGCGTCAGTCGTGTCCGACTCTGTGCGACCCCACAGATGGCAGCCCACCAGGCTCCCCTGTCCCTGGGATTCTCCAGGCAAGAACACTGGAGTGGGTTGCCATTTCCTTCTCCAATGCATGAAAGTGAAAAGTGAAAGTGAAGTTGCTCAGTCGTGTCTGACTCTTTGTGACCCCACAGACTGTAGCCTACCAGGCTCCTCTGTCCATGGGATTTCCCAGGCAAGAGCACTGGAGTGGGGTACCATTGCCTTCTCCGATATACACACTGCTGCTGCTGCTGCTAAGTCACTTCAGTCATGTCCAATGTTACTATATATAAAACTGGTAAACAACAAGCACCTACTGTATAGCACAGAGAACAATACTCACCATTTTATAAGAACCTACAATGGTAAAAAATCTGAAAAAGAATACATACATACGTATGTATGTATAACTGACTCACTTTGCTGTATCCCTGAAACTAACACAATATTGTAAATCAAATACAGTTCAATTTTTAAGAAAGAAAGGGGGAAAAGTGTCAAGATACAGCCACAATAAATTCAGACATACACCTTCATCCTGGCAGCCATTACTGAGCACAGCCATGGAGCACGCGCTCTGTGAGATACAGGGACATGGCCTTGACCGCAGCACGTGTGCTGGAGGGACGTGGACAGTGCATGATGGATACAACCCATGGAGGATTCCGGTGCCCCCAGGCCCTCAGAGATAAGGGGAACAGGAGAGCACCCACATGGGGCTAACTCTGTTCTCACTAGCTGGCCTCCACACTTGTTAGGTGTTAAAACGTATTTTAAATGTCACCTCTGAGTTTCTAGCGGCTGCACACAATCTCATCCCACGCTTTTTCTCTGGCCTTCTCTCCTGCTTCTCTCCCCACTGTTCACTCGGCTTCAGCCACACAGGCCTCCTTGCTCTTCCACACCAGCCTCAGGGCCTTTGCACAGGCTGTTCCCTCTGCCTGGAAGGTTCTTCCCCAGATCTCCCCATAGTTCCGCCCTCCTCACCTCCTTCAAGTCTCTTCTCAAAAAACTTCTCTGAAGGGCCTTCCCTGACTGCCCTGTTCAGTTCAGCAACCTCCCCACCACCCATCTCCCTCTCTTTCATTGTTGTTCACTTGCTAAGTCATGTCAGACTCTTTGTGACCCCATGGACTGCAGCACACCAGGCTTCCCTGTCCTTCACCATCTCCCCAAGTTGCTCAAACTCATACTCACTGAGTCAGTGATGCCATCCAACCATCTCATCCTCTGTCACCCTCTTCTCCTCCCACCTTCAATCTTTCCCAGCATCAGGATCTTTTCCAATGAGTCGGCTCTTCACATCAGTTGGCCAAAGTATTGGAGTTTCAGCTTCAGCATCAGTCCTTCCAATGAATATTCAGGGTTGATTTCCTTTAGGATTGACTGGTTTGATCTCCTTGCTGTCCAAGGGATTCTTAAGAGTCTTCTCCAGTACCTACAGTTTGAAAGCATCAACTCTTTGGTGCTCAGCTTTCTTTATGGTCCAACTCTCACATCCGTACATGACTACTGGAAAAACTATAGCTTTGACTGTATGGACCTTTGTCAGGAAAGTAATGTCTCTGCTTTTTAATATGCTGTCTAGGTTGGTCATAGCCTTTCTTCCCAGGAGCAAGCATCTTTTAATTTCATGGCTGCGGTCACCATCCACAGTGATTTTGGAGCTCAAGAAAATAAAATCTGTCGCTATTTCCATTCCCCCCACCCCATCTATTTGCCATGAAGCGATGGGACCTCTTTCATTAACTTGCTTAATATTCCCATTCTTAACATTCTCTGCAATGTTCTTATTTATCATATTCACAGGGTTCACCTGCCATGAAATATCAGCCTCATAAGACAGACAGTCCAGCTTGTTCACATCTCCACCACCACCACGACCTGGCTCCCCAGTGTTAGAACAGTGACTGGCATGCTGTGTTTTCTTTTTAATTAATTAATTAATTATGTCTCGCCACTCGGCTTATGGAATCTTAGTTCCCTGACCAGGGATTGAACCCAGGCCCTCGGCACTGAAAGCATGGAGTCTTAACCACTGGACCACTGGGGAATTCCTGGCATGCTATGTTTGTTGAGTGAATGTATGACTGTCAAATACATAAAAGGAAGAAGACAATGCCTAACTCATCTCAGGGCAGTGGAAAGATGAAGTAAGGAGAGACCTATGAGCCCCAAAGGAAAGTGAAAGGAGAGATGACCACAGTTGGGTTGGGGGACACTGCTGTGACCCACTCAGAATTTTTTAAAATTGGAGTGAGATTCACATGATATAAAGTTAATTATTTGCAAACGATGCTGAAGCTGAAGCTCCAACACTTTGGCCACATGATGCCAAGAACCGACTCAATGGAAGAGACCCTGATGCTGGGGAAAATTGAGGACAAGTGAAGAAGGGGGCAAGAGAGGATGAGATGGTTGGACGGCATCACAGATTCAATGGACATGAGTTTGAGCAAGTGAAGATAGTGAAGACAGTGAAGGACTGGGAAGCCTGGCTTGCTGCAGTCCATGGGGTCGCAGAGTCTGACATGACTTAGAGACTGAAGGACAACAACAATTTGCAAATGAATAACCCAGTGTCATGTAGTACATGACATGTAGAACAGCATTCAACAATGCTGTTCGATCACCACCTCCAGTCGTGTTGTAGACATCTCAGAAATACATTCTCCTTTATGGCTGAATGATATTCCAGCACGCTGATGGACACTTTGTTAATCCATTCATCTGTCCATGGACACCTGGGTAGTTTCCACCTCTTGGCAGTTTCTAATCACATTGTTATGAATGTGGGTGTCCAAGTGTGTGTTGGAGTTTCTGCTTTCCATTTTTTTGTGTGTATCGACCTAAAAGAAGAATTGTTTGTTCATAACACAGCTCTATACTTAACTTTTTGAGGAACTGCCAGACTATTTTCCACAACTGTGGAAAGCAGACCCATAGGTGATAGAATGGGCTTCCCTGGTGGTTCAGTGGTAAAGAACTCTGCCAATCCTGGAAACGTGGGCTCGATCCCTGGGTTGGAAGATCCCCTGGAGATGGGAATGGCAACCCACTCTAGTACTCTTGCCTGGGAAATCCATGGACAGAGGAGCCTGGCGGGCTACAGTCCATGGGGTCCCAAAGAGTCAGAGATGACTTAGCGACTAAGTCTGATAGAGTCCTGGAGATGGGTTTGTTTCTCCCAAAACCCCTGGCCCAGAATACAGCACTTCTTTCTAGCACTGGTCATGATCATCAGCAGCACCATGGCCTGACTACCCAGGACCCTGGAAACCTGTCATGCGGGCGCCCAGATAGGGAAACTGAGGCTGGGGGAGAGATGGACGAGGGCCCTCAGCCTAAACCCCTTTCCTTCCCCTCCCCCGCCCCACATTCTGGGACCCCCTTGCAGAGCCCCTGGAAGGCTGGTGTCCACCCTCACTGGGCATTGTCAGCCCCCAGCTTGGGGCTCCCAGAGCCCTCGCAGAATGGGGAAGAAGCTGAGAGCTGAGAGCAAGAGGCAGAAACACCAGCAGGAGTTAAGCGGTGTTCCCAGCTCTAGACTGCAGAGCTTCCGCTTGGCGGCTACCAGTTCCCCTTCCCCGACCACCACCCCCCACCTCCAGCTGTGCCCCTTTCCCAGTTGGGTCTCCCCACCTCTGGCCACCTCTGGTCGTCTCTCTTTTCTTTGCTTCTTCTAACTGCTTCTCGTGAAATCCTTTAAATATTTTTCAATTTCATAAAACTGTTGATGGGGACGAGTTCACAGAAGTGATGAAATGTCATTCTCATGATCACGGGTCTATCCATGACCGGTTTTACTTTACTTTATTCATTAATTTAAAAAATTTTTTTGCTAGGTATACCCACAAACCCCCAATAAGAAGTAGGAGATGGCCCTGTTCCCTCCCTCCACCATTCCGAATTCTGTTTCTTACTCTCTCACTCCTCCTTTATTTTTTTTGTTTTCTTACACATCTGAAAACTTGTTTCATTTTCTGTCTGAGCTCTATGATGCGAGTGGTTTCTGTATAGGCTTTGGGGACTTCTTTTTTGCTCAAGATTCAGTTCAGCTCAGTTCAGTCGCTCAGTCGTGTCGACTCTTTGCGACCCCATGGACTGCAGCACACCAGGCCTCCCTGTCGATCACCAGCTCCCGGAGTTCACCCAAACCCATGTCCATCGAGTCTGTGATGCCATCCAACCATCTCATCCACTGTCGTCCCCTTCTCCTCCTACCTTCAATCTTCCCCAGCATCAGGGTCTTTTTAATGAGTCAACTCTTCGCATGAGGTGGCCAAAGTATTGGAGTTTCAGCTTCAGCATCAGTCCTTCCAGGGAATATTCAGGACTGATTTCCTTTAGGATTGACTGGTTAGATTTCCTTGCAATCCAAGGGACTCTCAAGAGTCTTCTCCAACACCACGGTTCAAAAGCATCAATTTTTTGGCGCTCAGCTTTCTTTATAGTCCAACTCTCACATCCATACATGACCACTGGAAAAACCATAGCCCTAACTAGACGGACCTTTGTTGGCAAAGTAATGTCTCTGCTTTTTAATATGCATTCGACATTGGTGACAGCTTTTCTTCCGAGCTGAAGATTCGGCTAGGATCAAATCATCCAGTCATAGGCTTTAAATATATTACAGTTTTGTCAGTCATACCTCAATAAAGCTGGGGTGGGGGCAGAGATTAAAGATTCTACTATGAAATCTGCCCAGCTGCAAGTTAAGATCTACACTGCACTCAGATCCCTGGAGAGGGGCATGGCAACCCACTCCAGTATTCTTGCCTGGAGAATCCCCATGGACAGAGGAGCGTGGCGGGATACAGTCCATGGGACAGCAAAGAGTCAGACACGACTGAGCAACTAAGCGCAGCACACACAGCATGGCACACTGCACTCAATTTTTAAGAAGGAAAGAATGTGTTGCCAAGACCCAGCCACTGGCAGCAACCCTTCTGGGGCTCTTTGTCACAGCTGTGTAATATTCCACTGTTTTTCCAGTTGCTGCCGAGTAAGCATTAATGTTCCATTACAGTATTTTATTTCTTTTATTTATTTATTTATTTATTTTGGTCACTCTGCGAGGCATATGGGATTTCAGTTCCCTGATTGGGGATCGAAATGGTGCCTCCTGCTGTGGAATCTCTTAAAAGCCATTGTGATAATGGGCTGCCTTTAACGAACCACTGGCGTTGTTCAAGCAGCTCACCCCTCTGTTCCTTCTTCTTCCCCAAATCTTGGGGATTGCTGGCTGCTGGGGGTAGGGGGGTGACATAGGAGACACTTTGGGGTCTAGCTACCCTGAAGAGCGCTCCTGGATCCATGGCCAACCCCTGCCCTGATGTCCCTGCAGCTGCTTATAAATCAGCTATTTATAGCCCCACCTCCCCCAGCCCACGTCACCAGCCCCTGCCACCCTGGGGCCACCAGTGAGCTCAGTGCTAATGGGGAAGGGGAAGAGGTTGCTAAGCTCTGGGGTTTGTTTGGGGTTTGAATGTGCCCCTGCAGTTTCCTGTAGACATTCATTTCCTAGAAGCTGAGAACACTGAAGCAACAGCTCAACCCACTTTTTGGTTTGGGGTGAGAGAGGAGGTGGAACAGGGCTCTGGGAACCCCATACCCGCTCCTGAGCCCCTGATGGGCCTCTCTGAGGCATCACAGCCCCTCGCTTCACCCCTCTTTGGCTTGGAGCTCCTCCACCACATCTCTCTCTGACCCCCACTCAAATGGGACACAACAGAGACCCCTGAGACCCCGCCCCCATACCCCAGTCCTAGGAGACTGAGAGGCCTGGGCAGTCCTGGGGGTCCAGGCTAAAAAGGCACATGTGCCGTGGCCCCCCCGCCCAACTCTGCCCCAGGGCCGTGGCCCCAAATAGCTCAGCTTCTATATTTAGGGGTTTGCTCAGCAGTGCCAGGGAACTATAAATACAGCCCAGCTCAGTTGCTAGCTCCCAACACCATGGGCTAGGCCGGGTGGGGGCCAGGGGTTAGGAAGATGCCAGCTGGGGCTGGCTAGGGTCTGTGCCAGGAATCCCTGGTCAGGTGGATTCTGGAGGGCTGGCCTCAAGGGAACCCAGGTGTCCAGCCTGCAGGAGGAGACAATGGACCCATCGTTGGGCCTTTCTTTCCCCTGGGTCGAGGGTCAGGGTTGGCCCTCAGCCTTCAGCCTCCCACCCCCTTCCCTTGCTCCCTGGGGTTTCCTGGTGCAGGGACAGCTGTCTGGCCTCACAATAGCTGTGCCGCCCTCCTGGAGCCGGCAGCTGGGCTCATCTGTGTGGGGGCTGGCCCGCCCCTTCCTCTGCCATTGTCTCCCTAACAGGGGGCTTCCTGTTATGCCCCTCTCCGCCCAAAGACCCCATCTGACCCCCTGCCTGAGCCCAGGCTTGCAAGTGTGGCTGGGCATGGGCTGGTGACGCCAAAAGCCAGGGGGCAGGATATTGGGGTCCCCCCTGCCTCCCCACCCCAGACAGTACCAAAGAGAAGGGAATCATCCTAACAGCTCCTGATGTACTCACTAACTGTATAACCTCAGCTGCTGCTGCTGCCTCTGTTTAGCCACTAAGTCGTGTCCGACTCTTTGCAACCCCATGGACTGTAGCTGGCCAGGCTCTTTTGTCCATGGGATTCTCCGGGCAAGAATACTGGAGTGGGTTTCCATACCCTCCCCCAGGGGATCTTCCCAACCCAGGATTGGAACCCTTATCTCCTGCGTTGATAGACAGGTTCTTTACCACTGAGCCACCTGGGAAGTCCCTACTGTCAGCTACATCCCTACAATTCACTCACTCCGTTATGATTCCCATCAGCCCTGCTGCAAGATTCCGACCATTTCATAGATGGGGAAACTGAGGCCCAGAATGGCCACATCACCCACCCGAGACCACACAGTCGAAAAGCGGAAGAGACTGGGTTTGCCCCGGACCTCCGATAGAAGATTGGGGTGCCCTGTGACTGTGCCCATCATTTTCCTCCTCTGTCTGTGGGATTTCCCAGGCAAGAATACTAGAGTAGGTTGTCATTTCCAACCCCAGGGGATCTTCCTGACCCAGGGATAGAACCCGCATCTCCTGCATGGCAGGCAGGTTCTGTACCACTGAGCCCCACCTGGGAAGCCCAATGACGTGTTTCATGGCAGCTACAATACTAAAAATATAATATATTCAGCTATCATTCTGATTGGTTGACTAGTCCTGGATCAGTTACTTCCTAGCTGAGGAATCGCAGGCCAGTGGCCCGATCACACCCCACCCCACCTCACCCACATGCTGGTTTTCCAGCTGACCAACAGGGACCCATGTTCCCTCTTTGCCCCACACAGTTGTGGACCAGAGGTCATGAGATTGTCCAGGGGCACTGGGGCTGGGACTTCAGGGCAGAGGGTGGGGGAGAAACACAGGGACACCTCAGCAGGGGCCCGATCAGGAAGGCTGCAGGGGACTTCCTTCAGTGGAGCCCTGCTGGGTGCAGGCTCTGCTCTGTATCTTGTTTAGTTGTTAAGTTGACCCCATGGACTGTAACCCACCAGGCTCCTCTATCCATAGGATTTCCCAGGCAAGAATATTGGAGTGGGTTGCCATTTCTTTCTCGAGGGGATCTTCCCCACCCAGGGATCAAACCTGTATCTCCTGCATTGGCAGGTGGATTCTTTACCCTAGAAGCTCTGCTTCTGAAGAAAGGCAAATGAACCAAAGCTCTGCCCTCCAGGCTGACAGTCTAGTGGGGGGTGGGGGTGGGGGTCTGACAGTAGACAAATTAAGAAGGTAGATTTTATGATGGGGGGATGGTGAACTGTGACAGACTCAGAAAGCAGGGAGTATCCAGAGAATTATATTTATGACATGGAGGCCTGGGTGGAGGTTAGATCAGGGAATGTTTGGGCAAGGAGGGAGAGGAGACAGAGGTTATCTGGTTCTCTGGGTAAGAGTGCTCCAGGCAGAGACAACTGCCTGTGTAAAGGCCCTGCAGTCACTCCCAGTGTTTTCCAAAAGAAAAACTGTAGCCAAGTGAGAGTGGGAGGAGGTGAGGGCAGGGAGGTGGCCCAGCAGAGCAGGCAGGGTCTTATGGGCTGAAAGAGGACGTGCAGATTTACTCCGAGGAAAGAGGGAGCCATGGAGTGCTCTTGAGCAGAGGAGAGATGAGACCTGACTCAGGCATCCTTGGGCCTCTCGGAGGGGAAAGGAGTGGGGGTTGGTGGGGCAGAAGCTGGAACACAGACCCAGGAGATAACATGGCTGGACCAGGGTGGGGTCCAATAAGAAGGAGAAGTAGAAAGAGTCTGGGTCTATCTCAAGGCAGAGCTGTAGGACTTGCTGATTATGCCAGATTATGGAGGGGGTGGCGGGGGAGGAGCCAGGGTCGGGGTGGGGAGTGTAATGTCCCCCTTCATGCCTTCCCCAAGCCTTCTCTCTCATATCACTCAATCTGCTCTGTGAAGCCAGTAGACAGGCATTATAGTCCCATTCTCCAGAAAGGAAAATTGAGTCCTGAGCTGGTTACACCTGCTCCAAGGGCCCAAGACACAGCCCTGGGTTGGGGGGAGGGCAGTGGCTCCCTAGGCTGGAACCCCCACCCCCACCCACCCCCAGCTTTTGTAAGCACCAGCTGTCAGACCTGTTGGGGAGGGGAGGATGTCCAGCCCTGGCGTTTCCAGTTTTAAGGGAAAAAAGCCAAAAATCCACTTTGGGCCTGGTCTGGCCCTCTCCCCTCCCAGTCTCCTCTCATATCCACTCCCCTCCCCCTGAGGAAACTGAGGTCCAGAAAGGCCCCAGTTTCCCTGATGGGGCCCCCTTCCCATACCCTGTCCAGATCAAAAGGACAGCAAGGGCAGGAATGGGTTAAGTTTACAACTTGGGGCGCTCCACCACCCCTGGGATAATGTTTGTCTGTCTTTGGCCGAGGGTGACCTTTTTTTTCCATGACTACAATCCTACCCTTTTAGACTATTATGCACTTAATGTTTTATTTAATTGTCTATGCTACTGCATTCTTGAATCCATTCCTTTAAAAGAATCTTTTATTTTGATGTCCTAATTAAAAAACCCTTCTCATTGCCTCAGATAGTCTGGAAGCTTAACAAATATATAATAACACAAGGAACATAAAGCTATGGATTCTAGCTGGAAAAACTTCAGGGCTACCAGGGTGTTAAAGACACATTAGCACCCAACTGAGACTTTCTGCTGGAGCTTGGGCTCCTTGCAGACACTTGGGGACCCTGCTGCCTGCCTGTGGATCTCTGTTTAGCTACTTGTAAATTGTGCCTCAACTTTCCTCTTCTGCAAAATGGGGATCATAGCAACATCTGCCTCAAAGGTATTTTGAGGAGTCAGTGAATTAAAATAGATAACTCTAGTTGAATCTTCTAGAGGGCTTCCATGATGGCTCAGACGGTAAAGAACCTTCCTGCAATGCAGGAGACCTGGGTTCAATCCCTGGGTCGGGAAGATCCCCTGGAGAAGGGAATGGGCACTCCAGCATTCTTGCCTGGAGAATTCCATGGACAGAGGAGCCTGGCGGGCTATAGCTACACAACTGAGCGACTAACACTTTCTTTCACCTTCTCTAGGTGAATCTGGCCTGGCTCAGATTAAGTGCTTTACAAATAATAGTGTGGTTTTTTTGTTTGTTTGTTTTAAATGATGAGATGGTTTCAGAGACAAGTCAGTCACATGATTAATTAGAAAAGGAAACAACTCTCCTATGATATGATTTCTCTATTGATTAACGCAGTGTCCATGAATCCCTGAAATATGTTTCCCACCAGGTGAAACGCTGGCCCAGAAAAGGCCAGCTCCTGGACCTCGGACCTCCACGGCCCTGGGGCCCCGCAGTTCCGCTTTCTTGGCGCCAGCCAGCCTGGCTTCCACGAAGGGCTCCTTTGTGCCCCACCCCCCGCACAGCTCTCATGTGGACTCTGGCCTCTCTGGGCCTCAGTTTCCTCATCTGGAAAACAAAAGAGGAAGTTTCTGTTAGCGCGGGAAACTGGCGTTGGAGATTCAGCAAGACAAGGCAGCCAACACAGGGTGGTCCCCGCAACGTGGGAGCCCCGAGTTATTTCTGAACGCGGCCCCTCCCCAGCCTACACGCCTCCGGCCAAACAAGGCAAGCAGGTCCTGGCAAGACTCTTCCCCGTCCCCTAGCCCCTGGGATCCGCCAGCCGTTTTACACAGGGGCCACAAAGTGCAGACACCCAAAGGGCAGGTTGTACCTTAAAGTGTGTGTGTGCGCGCCCGCGGGTGCGGCGCCCCTGGGTCTGTGTTTTCGCTCCACTTTCCTGTTGGTTTCCAGCTGCCCCGCCAGTTCCGGGGAGGGCCCTGGGCCCGCGGCTGCTCCCCCGCCCCCCTTTATAAAGGCCAGGCGGGCCTTGGGAAAGCTTGCACAGCTGCCCAGCTCGGCGGCAGAAACAGCCCTGCCCCATCTTCTGCTTCCCCTGCGGCAGCTCGGACCATGGGAGGCCCCCACGGCGGCCCCTTTCTTCTCTTTCACGGTGAGCGCTCTGGGGCCCTGAGGGGTCGGGGCAAGCGGCCAGGGAGCCCCCGGCAGCACCATGTGGTGCCCCCGCGCCCTCTTTTCCCTGGAGAAATGCGAGGTGCAGCTGGCAGCTATGGGGCCAGCCTGGAAGGGAGTCACATGGCCGGGCGTGGGGGCGGGTGCTGAGGGGGCCTGGGGCCAGGGGCCAGGCACCCCTACACGGTGGCAGGATCCCCCGGCATTTTCTAGAGCCTGTCCCTGTCTCCCAGAGAAATCTCTGAGCTTTCTGAACTGCTCCCAAAGTGGGAGACAGGTTTGGGGAAGGAGGAGGGGCAAAAAGGAGCGCTGAGACCCTCTCTATCTCTGTCTCTCTCTCTCTCACACACACAGGTGGCGGCTCTTAACACAGGTTGTAGGGAGATCCTAGGGGGTTGGAGGACTGGGGGGCGGGACCTCTTCACTGCCAGGTGGGGGTACCCCCAACATGTCCCACACTGTCTCAGTGGCAAAATCAGCCCCAGAGACCCTCGTTCTCGCTCCCCCGGATCCAGCTGGGATTCAGCTGCAGGTGGGTGGAAAAGGTTTTACCGGCGCTGGTGGCAGGTTTGAACTTTTGCTGTGACTTCCCCAGGGCCTCCCTTCCCGCCCCACCCAGGGTGGCTCTAACGGTTATCTGGGCAGCTGGTTGCCTAAGCAACCAAGCAACAAAGAGAATGAAGAAATGGCCCTTGGGGTACCAACCCCGGCTTCCCAGGTCGCCCTGGGACGGGATTCCCCGTGCTGGCCCAGGTTGGCAGGCATAAGCTCAGTGGCTCCCGGGCGGGGAAGCTAGAAAGAGGAGTCTGTGTGGGGCACACCTGATGGAGGGGAAAGCGGTGTGTCACTGGAGCTGAATCTCACTGCCTCTGAGCCTCACTTTGCACATCTGTAAAATGGGGTAAGACCGATCTTCACCTTATTGGGCTGTGTTAAGTGAGTTCCAAAGCAAACTATTCCTAGTTTACAGAAAGAATTAAGTAAACAATATTTTTATTGGCTCAGCGGTAAAGATTCCACCTGCGATGCAGGAGATGTGGGTTGGATCCCTGGGTCTGGAAGATTCCCTGCAGGAGGGCATGGTAACCCACTCCAGTACTCTTGCCTGGAGAATCCCATGGACAGAGGAGCCCGGTGGGCTGCAGTCTATAGGGTTCAGACACTACTGAAACGACTGAGCACACGCACGTTATTATTTCACTGGCTGGTCTGGGGGGAGACTGGAGGGTCTGAGGAGGAGCAAAGAGAGGCTGCCTGTCCTGCCCCCACCCTAGGAATGTAACCGCTCAGGGCTCGCCAGGGGGAATGCAAACCAGATGGGACTGGGCACAGATGACCAGCAGCGCCTCTCCCAGCTCCTGTTTGGGCGACCTCCAAGGACCCAGATGGAGAAATTGTGGCCTGGGAGCCTCTGTGGTGGGGGAGCAGAGCCCAACCCCGCCCTGGCGGAGGGCACGGGGCTCAGAAGAGCTGTCCCACCCCCATGCAGGGTCTGGGAAACTTGACCCCATTCCACCTTTTCTGTTTAAGTGTTGTCACTTTTTGTTTTTTATTTATTTTTGGCTCTGCTGGGTCCTCACTGCTGCGAGGACTTTTGTCTAGCTGCTGTCAGCCGGGGCTACTCTCTCGTCGCGGTGCACGGGCTTCTCATTGCAGTGGCTGCTCTTCGAGGCACGCGGGCTCAGTAATTGTACCTCCCGGGCTCTAGGGCACAAGCTCAGAGGTTGTGGCGCACTTAGTTGCTCCTCGTCATGTGGGATCTTCCCAGTTCAGGATCAAAACCATGTCTCCTGCACTGGCAGGTGTATTCTTTATCACTGAACCACCAGGAAAGCCCCAGTCCCACCTTTCCCAAGCTCCTCTGTTCACCAGATTCTTCCTGAGCCTTTTCTGGGCTCCAGGCCTCAATCTGTCCATCTGCAGAATGGACACAAACAGGGCAGTTGTGAGCAGGAAGTTGGGAAATGGGGGCAAATCAGCCCAGGCTGCATAATCCTGCTGCGGTGGGGAAGGGGAGGGGCGGTGCGGCAATAATTTTGGGTCTGTCCTGCAAAGAGGAACTGAGTCCCAGCAGAGGGGGGAGCTAGCCAAGCCCTGTGACCTGAGAGGAGGACGAGAGAAATCCTCAAACGAGGAAGGGGAAGGGCATCCCAACCTCAGTTTACCCTTGCTGAGAGGGCTTCTGGGAGGGACTCCATGCCCACCGCCAACCTAAGGGTATCAAGTTTGGACCTAGGGACTGAGTGGCCAGGGGACCCTCCAGTCTGCTGACCCCTCACAGCCCTTCAAGCCGGGCTCACAATGACAGACCCCAGAATTCCCCTGGAAGCTCGCTCCAGGGGCAACGAGCTGTGTGTGAGTCATGCTTTCCCTTGGCCCAGGAAGTGACTCATTCCTGCCCTTCCTCCTGCCCTATCCGTCCGCCCACTGCCCTCTTCTGGGTCTCCCTGGATTGTTGGGGTCTGTGTTGCCTCCTACGGCATTCTCAGGTGGGCAGGGACTGGGTGCCTCCCCCAAGCCCTCCATGCTTCCCCCTGCGGCTGAACTGTCCTCCCCCTCCCTCCCCCTTTGTTTCCATCCCCGCCTCCTAATTGTTTCCCTGTCTCCCTCTCAGTCTCCACATCTCTGTGTTTCTTTGTCCAATCTCAGCCACGTCTGTTTCTCTCTTGCGGAGTTCCCTATTTCTCTGTCCATCTCTCTGTTGTTGCACAGTCACTAAGTCGTGTCCCACGCTTTGTGACCCCATGAACTATAGCACGCCAGGCTCCTCTGTCCTCTAGAGTCTCCCGGAGTTTGCTCAAATCTATGTTCATTGAGTTGGTGATGCTATCTTACCATCTCATCCTCTGTCACCCTCTTCTCCTGCACTCAGTCTGTCCCAACATCAGAGTCTTTTCCAATGAGTCGGCTCTTCCCCTCAAGTGGCCAAAGTTCCTGGAGCTTCAGCTTCAGTCCTTCCAATGAGTAGGCAAGGTTGACTTCCTTTAGGATTGACCATCTCTATCACTGCCTGAACTTCTGCCTTTGTGTTTCTCTCCATTTGTCTCTCCTCTTCTGTCTCCATCTCTCTCTTTCTCCCTCTCTCTCATCTCTATTTTTTCTCCATGTCTTCTTGTCGGTCTCTCTTTGGTGAATCGTAAGGAGATCCCCATCTCTAAAGGCCCTGATGACTTGAAGAGGCCCTGAGAATGGGGTGCCCCTGGGTGGTAAGTACAGCCAGAGAGGACCCCCTTCCAGCAACACCCCCAGTGTGAACCCACAGCATCTTCCTGTGCACTGGGGTGGGGGCAGGGGCAGCCCAGGGTTAAATGTCGCCACTGGGTCCCAAGAAAGCCATCAGGACTGACCGACACGGGTGTGGGGTGGGTGAACCTGTGTCCCTGAGGAAGGGTATGGGAGCTGGAGGATCTTAGATTCAGTGTTGGGGGTGGAATCTGAGAAAACTGCCTGATCCAGCCCTCTCCTTACATAAAGAAACGTTATCCAGGGAACTGTACTCAACATTCTGTGATAACCTCTATGGGAAAAGAATCTGAAAAAGAATGAATATATGTACACGTATAACTGAATCACTTTGCTGTTCACCTGCAATTAACCCAACACTATAAATCAACTGTACTCCAATATGACTTAAAGAAAAGAAACGTTGATGACAGTACACTTTGGTGCACCAGGCGATATCTGCAGGCTTAATTCTCACAGTATTCTAGGAAATGGGTCCTGTCATCATCCCCACTCCACAGAAAGGGAAGCTGAGGCTCTGAGAGATGAGGTCGCCTGACCACAGTCTGAGACCTGGGGCTGCCTGGCTCCAGTCTGATTACTGAGCTGCTGCCCACACCGGTCCCCGGGAGCTGGGACCCCCTGGTGCTTGGAACTCTTCCTCATCCCTCAGTTTCTTTCTCTTTGGCTGTGCTTCGTCTGTGTTGCTGGGCACAGGCTTTCCCTAGTGGTGGCTCACGGGAACTGCTCTCTAGCTGGGGTTTGTGGGCTTCTCATGGTGGCGGCTTCTCTTGTGGAGCACAGGCTCTAGAGTTCTCGGGCTTCTGTAGTTGTGGCACATGGGCTCAGTTGCTGCGTGGCATATGGGTTCTTCCCAGACCAGGGATTGAACCCATGTCTCCAGCATTGGCAGGTGGATTCTTTATCACTGAGCTACGAGGGAAGCCTGCCATCCCTCAGTTTCTGAAACCCACCTCCAGGTGACAGGTGGCAGATCCCCTGGCCATGGGTGTTCATTCGCAGGCAGATGCCACGTACCCACTTTCTCCTTGAGCAACAGACAGAGACACAGAGCCCAAGCCTGGGAGGGGCTGAGAGCCCTCTCTTCCTCGTTTGCGTTACTCTGGGGACTGCATCTGCCCTTCCCTGCCGGTGGCCCCTCTGACGCCCCGCCCTCTCTGTTCCAGTGTTGTGCTTCTTGCTGACTCTGTCGGAAGTTGGATCCCAGAACAGCAAGGGTGAGTCTGCTGGGAGCAACGTGGTCCACAGCTGGAGCCTGGGGAAGGGGCCCTAGACTTCCACCCGCACCGCTCAGCCCAAGCAGGAGACAAACCCGTTACAGGGGGAAGGCCAGGGTCACGCCTCCCCAACACCCCGTCTCCTGGAGTTGATCCTGTCCCCGTCCCCAGCCCCTGGCTCTGCCCTCACCTTCTGACCAAGGTCTCCATCCCCACAGCCTGCGCTCTGCCGTGCCCTCCAAACTCCTCATGTGTCAATGGCGCTGCCTGCCGCTGCGCTCCAGGATTCATTTCTTTTTCTGGGGAGATCTTCACCGACCCCTTGGAGAGTTGTGACGGTATGGCAGCTTGGGGGTGATGGTGTGACATGCAGAGATTGTGGGGTACAGTCCAGTGTTTCTGGGGGACATGGGTGTTGCTTGGGGGCCTCAGCCTTTGTCCTCAGGTCCATCATCAAGGACAGAAAAAAAGAGAAAGGAAAAGATATGAAGATGGACAGACGAGACATGAATACACATGGCTTCCTAGAGAGAGCACAGCTGGGTCTCCAGGAGTCTGGAGTCTGTGCCTCAGTTTGTCCTTTCAGGACTGAGGAGGGGGACACAGGGCTTCTACCCACACCCCAGTTCAGCACTTCCCACTGTGTCTCAATCCGGGGTGACAGCCAGAGGGCCAAGAAGAACAGAGCTGATTGCACAAGCTTTAGGAATGGCTTGCTCCAGCCACAGCCCAGTCTCAGCAGTATGGCCTAAGAGAGTCTAATTCTTTCTAAAAGTATACTGATTAAACTTGAGGCCCAAAGCTGGGGAGTCAGGTAGGGGTTGGGAATCTCTGCACTGACCAAACTCGTGTCTTTGGGAGGTGACCCTTTGCCCTGTTGTGTTCCAGACATCAACGAGTGTGGCCCACCCTCACCAGTGGACTGTGGAAGTTCAGCAGACTGCCAGAACACGGAAGGGGGCTACTACTGCACGTGCAGCCCAGGCTATGAGCCTGTTTCTGGGGCAATGATCTTCCGGAATGAGAGTGAGAACACATGTCGAGGTAAGAATGAGGCTGCGCTTCCCGCCTCTCATTCTTGAGGTTTGGGGCCTCAAATGCTGAGTCCTTCCTGCAGCATCCTGGTTACAGGTGTGGCACCCAGGTCTGCGTTAGGAAAGGTGTACCTACGCCTGTGCCACTTGCACGGAGAGGCGGGGTGGCATGATGAACCAGGGGCCCAGGTCCTGGCTTTGCCCCTGATCGCTCTGTGTGTGACACTAGCCAGGACACTGATTCAGAAATCACTGTTTGGGACTTCCCTGGTGGTTCAGTGGTTAAGAATCCACCTTGCAATACACAGGACGTGGGTTCAATCCTTGGCCAGGGAACTAAGATCCCATATGCTGCACAGCTCAGCCAAAAAAAAAAAAAAAAGGAGTCATTAACATGTGAGATGTGACAATGTAATTGTGAGTTTATGCTTTAAACAAACAAACAAAAAGAGTGTCTTTTACAGATAACAACAAAAGTAGCTTTGCCTTTTACTAACTGTGTGATCTTGGACAAGTTACTTCACTGCCCTGTCCCTCAGTTTACCCATCTGTAAAAAGGGGGTGACAGTGGTGTTTACCTCATAGAGTTGCTGGGGTATAAATAATAATAATAAGAATAACAAGGCACAAAACAGTGAGGGCCGTTGGCATTTTAAATTATGGTCATCATGATCTAACTCACCCTCTCCAGGATGGGCATCCCTGGGGGCTGTGCCCCAGGGTGGGTGCTCAGGAGCAGCTGTCCTGTCCACTCCCTCACCAGGGACCCAGGAGGAGCCTGGCCTCCATACATCACTAGGCTTTGCCCCCTTTCCAGTGGGAGAAGATAGGCAGGGGAAGGGGCAGAGGAGACCAGCAGTGGGCAGACAGGACTCCAGAGAGGGCTCCATGAAGATGGTTAGACCTGAATACAGAGGATGGGGAGGGGAGGAAAGGGAAGGTGGGAGGTGAGAAGGGGCTGAGCCCAGGATCCAGAGGACTCTGAGGAGGGTCCTTTGACCCACTCTGCTGCACAGAGAAGAGCCCGCAACCTTGGTCCCAGCCCCTTCCCTCCTGCCCTGCAGATAGAGGGAGGCACAGCCTCACAGGGAAGAGGGGTCCTGCATCTGTGGGGTCTCTGCTGGTTCACAGGGTCCTCTGTGGGTGGATGTTGTGCTTGAAACATGTGGCCTGGCCAGAGCCTTCACACGAATAGGGAAAAGTTCCCTGTCATCCCATTGAACCGTGTGTTTGGGGAATGGAGTGTGAGCTGGTTTTCACCTGCCTCCTTGGCTGGATACCCTTGTGCAGTGACCAGCCTGCACAACAGTACGTGGTGGTCGTGGATCCCACTCAGTATCTGGACTGGGTGTGCCGCCCACCCACTGTTGTGAGTTCCTCTAGAGACAGGCATGAACAAGAGCGAGTTGGGAGAGGGACCTCCAAGGGCCTCAAGGAGGGTGCCAGGCAGAGAGCAGCCTACTGACTGGGACTAAAGCCTGCCGCCTGAAGACCTAGCTCTCTGGCGGGCTCAGCTGGACTGTCTGTGCAACCCCGTCTCAGCATTCCAGCCTTTGCTGCACCTGAGCACGTGTCATCCGTGTCCAGGCCGTGGGGTCTGCTATGGGCAGAAGACCGGGGCTGCTCCCTGGCTTCCTCATCCCACTTTCTCTGGCATCAGAGGGCCATCCTGTGCATCTACCTGGTCTCCCAGCCCTCTCTGAACCCCAAGGCTCAGAACCTCTGCAGAGGGGCTCTTCTCAATGTTTAGAATATCCACCCCACTGCCATGGGGGTGACATTCAAGGTACTCAGTGCGGTCACAGCACCATGTGTCCCAGAACCGTATCTGTCCTCTTCGCCATTGTTAATGACTGCTGGAAGGAGACCTGCTCCCACTGGGGCCTCTGACCCAGGGTGAGTCCACCCTGGGTTGTGGTGGACTCTGGGGACCTGTCTAGAAATGCTGAAGGAGGAGATTCAAGGAACAGTTCACTGTACCTGGCTGGCCACGCCCCTGGCCCAGCAACCTGCCTGGAGAAGACGCCTTCTGTCACCCTGACCCCACATCTCAGCTTCTCAGCCTCCATCTATTTCCCCGCCCCACCCAAGGCTCCACCCTGACCCTCCCCAGTAATTCCGGTTCACAGACCTGAGGCAGTTCTGATGACCGAGGCCCGGGAGGATGTTGTGTCAGGGGTGTCCCAGGGTGACATCAACCCCCAACCCACTGCAAGAGTCAGTCGAACAAAGAGGCTTCCATCTGGACCAGATGATGAGACGTCGTCAAAGACCACTGCCCCTGGCCTGACCCTTTACTGAGGAGACCAATCCAGGCCCCACAGTGACCCAGACCATGTCGGGAGAGAAGGTGGAGGCTGAGCCCCACCCAGCAGGATGCACAGGCCTACGTCTCTAGTGGGAGGCCAAGTGCCAAGATAGCAGAAACACCTGCCACCCTTCACCCAAGGGCACCTGCTCCTTGCTCCAGCCATCCAGCCTTTGCTCATTGTGAACTTTGCTCAGATATGGATTCTTACCACTTCCTGCCAGTCTGGGGGAAGCCTTCATGGGAATCAGAAAAAGGTACCTTCGTAGCCCCAAGGCTGCCTGGCCAGACATCAGCCCCACTGTCGAACACGGCCTGGTGCCCACTGCCCGGGTGGCCCTGACCTTTTTCTGTCATCCTCATTTTCCATGCCACTGCC
This sequence comes from Bos indicus, assembly GCF_029378745.1. NCBI lineage: Eukaryota > Metazoa > Chordata > Mammalia > Artiodactyla > Bovidae > Bos > Bos indicus. The sequence continues at coordinate 11,105,310 of NC_091766.1, read as the reverse complement.
CCAAAACATTGTCATTGAGCAGCCTGACTCAGGGGTGGATCTTGGTCCATCTTCATGGAGCTGGAGCCTCAGAGTTAGCACAGACAGGAGAGTGCTGTCCTGCCGGAGTCAGCAGGATCTAAGGAGAACTCTGATGGCAGCACTCGCCCTGGGGGAGTCAGGACAAAGTCCATCACTAGAAGCCAAGATGGGCCCTGCTGAGGGAACACAGCTGCGCTCGGCTTCCAGGAAGACCCACCCAGTCCTTCGTCCAAATCCTCAGACTGGGACACAGGCAGCTGTGATGTTCCCATCCAAGCTGGGAGCTTCCCAGGGAGCCTAAGGGAGCCAGAGCTGGCAGACGGGTAGGACTTGGGCCACATCTGGACAACAGAACATGTGGGCCACCATGCTCACCATAGGATGCCTCCGTGTGAATGAGGAAAGGCCCCCACTCACCAGGGGAGAGAGAGTGGGCCCTTCTGGATCCTTCTATACCAGAAAACGTGGCCAAACTCCATGCTCGAAGGCTGTCCACAGCAGCAGGTATCCATCACGCTCTCCTTCCCCTTGCAGACGTGGACGAATGTCAGCACAGACCCCGAGTCTGTAAAGGCCGCAGCGTCTGCATCAACACTGAGGGTAACTACACCTGCCAGTGCCCACCTGGCTTGGAGTTCAGCCCAGAGGACCCGAGGCATTGCACAGGTAGAGACCCCAGGAAGAAAGGGTGAGGCAGGCCTGGAGCTGGGGAAGGAGCCGAGGCAGTTCCCAGAGCCCAAGCAGCAGAGAGAAGAGACTCGGGTTCCTGTGATGACAAGGGTCTGCCAGGGCCCTGCCTGCGGATCGCCTCCCCGAATGGTCCCACCACAGACCAGGGAGACAGCAGAGACTTCGGGCCCCAAACTTGGCTCTGTGAACATCTCCCAGACCTCACCCCTTCCACATCTGCCACATTCGAGCAGAGGAAGCTCTCACTTCCGGTTCCTAGAAGGGGAACCTTGGTCCAGGGCCCCAGAGGCAAGAATCCTTGGTCTGGAAGTCCAGCCCCTGTGACTCAGTTTCACTCCTAGTTTTTCTGCCTATAAACTGAGGACCATGGCCCCTACCACGCCCATCTTACAGGTGTTTTAAGAGTCAAGTTGCAGGTCACCAGGTGCTGACACGTGCAGTCACAGTGGGGTCCTTGGTACTGGGCAGTGAGAAGCGGAAGTGGCGGTGGCGCTGACCTTCTGGCTTTGTCCTCAGATGTGAATGAATGCACCTCAGGGAAAAAGCCATGCCACAGCTCCACCCACTGCCTCAACTCTGTGGGCAGCTATGAATGCCGCTGCCGCCCCGGCTGGAAGCCTATTGCTGGATCCCCCAATGGCCCAAACAACACTGTCTGTGAAGGTTCGGAGCTCAGATGCTACACTCTTGGAGTGTGCGTGCATGCTCAATTCGTCTTGTCCGACTCTTTGCGACCCCATGGACTATAGTCCATGGCATTATCCCAGCAAGAATACTGGAGTGGGTTACCATTTGCTCTTCCAGGGGATCTTCCCGACCCAGGGATTAAACCCACATCTCCTGGGGCTCCTGAACTGGCAGACAGAGCCTTTACCACTGAGCCACCTAGGAAGCCCACACTCTTGGAGACCCACACTCAAAACATCCAATCACATATTCAGTGGCACCCGCACAAACCAAACAGAATGAATGCTGGAGGTGTCCTGCTATGCCAGGCACTAATTCTTGTTAATTAAATGTGATTAATGTGTTAATTAAATGTGAGATCTGGGGGGTCCTGGAGAAGGAGCTGGGGTACGAAGGGGAAGGCTCCCAGGGACTCTGGGCAGCAACTAATTGTTGTTCAGTTGCTAAGTCCTGTCGGACTCTTTGCCAACTCATGGACTGCAGCACGCCAGGCTTCTCTGTCCTTCACTATCACCCGGAGTTTGCTCAAACTCATGTCCATTGAGTAGGTGATGTCATCCTCTGTCGTCCGCTTCTCCTCTTGCCAGCATCAGGGTCTTTTCTAATCACGAGAAAAGATACTTCAGTATTTTCACAACTTGCCTATCTGTGGGGCTCATCTGCTGTGTGTCAGAACTCCGCACACTTCCCATAAATAACCTTAGTGTCCACCACTCGATGTGCGGACACCGGGTGGCGTCACCTCCTGGGGGACTAATATGGGAAAAAAGTGGGGCACAAGGAGGACAGGGGCCTCACAGGGCTGGGGCAGAGCCTGACCTCCTCCTTCTTGTCCCCAGATGTGGATGAGTGCAGCTCTGGGCAGCATCAGTGTCACAACTCCACCGTCTGCTTCAACACTGTGGGTTCATACACATGCCACTGCCGCGAAGGCTGGGAGCCTAAACATGGACTCAAGAATAAGCAAACGGACACCATCTGTAAAGGTACCTGTCCTGCCCTGACCCCAGGCCCCGCCCACAGCAAACACAGACACTGCCACAGCTAATGAACTGCTGTCCTGTCCCCTGCAGAGATCTCCTTCCCCGCCTGGACTGCTCCCCCTGGAATCAAAAGCCGGGTAAGTGGCCCCAGTGGGGACCAGCGACAAAAAGTCCCTCCAACCAGCTCACCCTGATCACTCATTTTCCCCGAAGCTCCCCCACCCAGGATGAAACTCTCTGACTTCCCCACCTTTCCCCTCTCTCCAGAGTCTCTCTGCCTTCTTTGAAAGAGTCCAGAAAATGAGCAGAGACTTCAAACCAGCCATGGCCAAGAAATCCATGCAGGTAAGGGCAGGACAGTGTGGGATGGCTGGAGGATGTTTCAGTGTGAATGGAGATGCCCAAGCAGAGGCCTCTGGTCAAACGCATACATCTGTATACAAAAGTCACGGATTGCTATTATTTAGTTGCTCAGTCCCTCTAGGCTCCTCTGTCCATGGAATTCTCTAGGCAAGAAGACTGGAGTTGGTTGCCATTTCCTTCTCCAGGGGATCTTCCTGACCCAAGCTGTGTCTTCTGCATTGGCAGGTGGATTCTTTACCACTGATCCACCAGGGAAGCCCACACACACACACACACACAAACACACATGTTTGAGAGGAATATAATGTCAATGAAATGGAGCAGTTGAGAATTCACCTTTGGAGCAAGGCCACAGAGTTCAAATACCCCTCATCCCACCCACTGCCAGTTCTTGCTGTGTGACCTCAGGCAAGTGACTCCCCCTCTCTGAACCTCAGTTCACTTGGGAAAGCTTTAAATGAACTGATAGGAGTGAGTCTCAAAGAAAAGTGCCTGGCATACAATATAAATACTATATGTCATATGTGCTTGGCCTGGTAGAAATATTGAGCCTCTAAAAAGATTATAATAATAAACTTTTTAAAAGAGAAATATGTGAGCCCTTTATGTCATTTGGATTTTTCCAATAGCTGCATTTTTAAAATATAAAGGTTAAGAATAAATTTAAAGAGTAGAAGTATAAATGCTGGAGAGGGTGTGGAGAAAAGGGAACCCTCTTGCACTGTTGGTGGGAATGTAAATTGATCCAGCCACTATGGAAGATGGTATGGAGATTCCTTAAAAAACTAGGAATAAAACCACCATATGACCCAGCAATTCCACCCCTAGACATATACCTTGAGGAAACCAAAACTGAAAAAGACACATGTATCCCATTGTTCACTGCAGCACTATTTACAATAGCTAGAACATGGAAGCAACCTAGATGTCCGTCGGCAGATGAATGGATAAGTTGTGGTACATATACACAATGGAATATTACTCAGCCCTAAGAAGGGGCGCATTTGAGTCAGTTCTAATGAGGTGGATGAAACTAAAGCCTATTATACAGAATAAAGTAAGTCAGAAAGAGAAAGATACATATCACATACTAACCTGCATGGAATCTAGAAAAACGGTAGGGCAGCAATGGAGAAGCAGACATAGAGAAACTCAAACAGGGGCTCCGTATCAACCTAGAGGGGTGGGATGTGTAGGGAGATAGGAGGGAGGTTCAAAAGTGAGGGGATATATGTATGCCTACAGCTGATTCAGTGTGAGGTTTGCTAGAAAACAACAAAATTCTATAAAGCAATTACCCTTCAATTAAAAAATTAATTTTTTAAAAAAAGAAGTAAGTGAAATTAAGGTGAAAATTGCATTTAACCCCATAGATTAAAACTATTATCATTTCAACGTGGAGCCATATTTCAAGTGACATCTGGGGCTCAGGGCAGCTGTTTCGGGCAGTGCAGACTTAGAAAGTGCCTGCATGCGTGCTCAGTCGCTCAGTCATGTCCGACTCTTTGCGACCCGTGGACTGTAGCCTGCCAGGCTCCTCTGTCTGTGGGATTCTCCAGGCAAGAATACTGACGTGGGTAGCCATTGCCTTCTCTGGGGGATCTTCCTGACCCAGGGATTGAACCTGCGTCTCCTGCATTGGCAGGTGGGTTCTTTACCACTGAGCCACCAGAAAAGCCGCAGACTTTCTATGTCAGAACAGGGCCTGACATAATGCCAGTGCGTGATAAATGTTAAGCACTGTTGCTGTTATAATACGTGCACACAGGCACATGCTCAACCCCCTTACTCATCTTCTGGCTACTGCCCTGTCTTGATGATTCCCCTGGTTCTGTCCCCTAGGCAACCCAGGTGGTTCTCCAGTGTGTACCCCAGTTGTGGGGGTGGGGTGAGGGGATGTGAGATAGCAGGGTCCTTCGGGCCGCCCTTGTGGTACAGTAACCCAGGAGCTGTCACTCGTTACCCACAGGACCTTGTCGGGTCAGTGGATGACCTGTTGAAAAACTCAGGAGACCTGGAGTCACTGGATCAGTCTTCCAAGCACGTCACAGTCACTCACCTGCTCTCAGGCCTTGAACAGATCCTGAGGACACTGGCCAAAGCCATGCCTAAAGGCTCCTTCACCTACCGTTCGCTTGACAACACAGGTGAGACCACGTCCTCCCCAGCCCAGCCCCCCAGGACCCCCTCCCACACCCGGAGCCCCCGGTCACTGCCCCCTCTCTTCTCAGAGCTGTCCCTGGTGGTCCAGGAGCAGGGGAAAGGAAACGTCACCGTGGGCCAGAGCCACGCACGGATGCTGCTGGACTGGGCCGTGGCAGCTGCAGCTGAGGAGTCGGGTAATGGCAGGCGCCCAGAGCGGGCACTCCAGGGAAAGGGAGGGAGAAGCTAGGATATGGCTAGGATACAGGAAGGATTGAGGGAAAGAGGAAAGGGGGCGACAGAGGATGAGATGGTTGAATGGCATCACTGACTCAATGGGTGTGAGTCTGAGCAAGCTCCGGGGGATGGTGAAAGACGGGGAAGCCTGGCGTGCTGCAGTCCATGGGATTGCAAAGAGTCGGACAGGACTGAGGGACTGAACAACAGCAACACAGCTTCAGAATGTGCAGCCACAGGAAACCGAGCCTTGGGGCGGGACTCTGGGCATCATGGCAGACTAGCGAGCTTGAAGTAGACATCTTCAGAGGAAGGATGGGGCACGGAAGCAAGCAGAGCAGAAGGTAGCCAGCATGTCTGTCCCCCAGGCCCCACCGTGGTGGGCATCCTCTCCAGTCAGAACATGAAAAAATTGCTGGCCAATGCCTCTTTGAAACTGGACTCCGAGAAGCTGAAAGAGACCTACAAGAGTCCTGTCCGAGGTGCCAAGGTCACGCTTCTCTCAGCGGTCAGCTCTGTCTTTCTGAGCAACACGAACACTGAGAAACTCGACTCCAATGTCTCCTTTGCCTTCGCCCTCCATGTGAGTCCTGGGGTGGGGAGGGCAATCAGCCACACTGCTCACCCCATAGCCAAGGTCCCTGTGGTCTCTTAGCAGCCTTCGTTCCCCCACGCCATCCACTGTGCTGCTTCCTCACACGTGCCTCAGGGCCTTGACACGTGCCCTCTGCCTGGGGCACCTTTCCGCCACGATTCAGTCCTTTACCTGTCAACTTGTTCACATGTCACCTACTTGTCTAGGCCTTCCTGGACCTGCTTGTTTAAATTACAATCTAATCACACCCCACCTTTCCCCTTTGCTCTTTTCTTTCGCATTCAGCACCTGCTAACACACTATCTAGTTTACTTATTAGGTGTATTATTTTCTATCTGTCTCCCCCACTAGAATGTCAGCCCAGAAGGACAGGGATTTCTGTCTCCCCAGTTCACTCCCGGGTCCCCTGGCCTGGCACACACAATCGGTGCTCAGTAGACAAGTGTCAAAGGAGAAGCAGCCCTCTTTGGGGTCCACCCAAGCCCAGTACCCACGAGAGGGTTCCAGGCTAACTTCTATGACCGCCTCTCCCTAGGAACAGCCGGAGCTCAAGCCTCGGCAGGAGCTGATCTGTGCCTTCTGGAAGAAAGACAGCAATGGGAACGGGTCCTGGGCCACCACAGGCTGCTGGAAGATGGGCAGGGGCAATGGAAGCATCACTTGCCAGTGCAGCCACCTAAGCAGCTTTGCTATCCTCATGGCCCACTACGACGTGGAGGTGAGCAGACGGGGCCATCCTCAGAAACCCACTGTGGCATGGCTGGCTCAGGCAGAACAGACAGCTGGTTTCAGTGGAATGGTCCAAGAGGTTCCACATGGTTGCACAGACCAGATGCAGCCCCTTGCTTGGGAGCCCTAGACCTCCACATGACTCAGCAACTGAACAGAGTGGCCTGGCACTGCGGGCCTTACTTCAGCCAGTGCCCCTCTGATGGCCCACCCCTAACAAGTTGTTCAGTCATTAAGTCGTGTCCAACTCTTTCAGGACCCCACAGACTGTAGACCGCCAGGCTCCTCTATCCATGAGATTCTCCTGGCAAGAATACTACCTTTTCCTCTTCCAGGGGATCTTCCTGACCCAGAGATAAAATCAGCATCTCCTAGTGGATTGGCAGGTGGAATCTTTACCACTGAGCCACTGGGGAAGCTCCATCAAGTTGTTAAATATCGCTAACAGCTCCTGAGGGATCCATAGATACACTAGGCCATGTGAATACCTGGAATGGGTCAGGCAGAGTAGGGGAGGCTGGTGGTCCAGGCCCAAGGCCCAGGAAGGACACAAATGTGGGTTTTGATGAGCTCATAGTTGCAGCGAGGTGTTGGAGAGGCAAGAGATGAGATGAAGATGAGGGTCAGAGAGGTGGGCTCATCAGTGTAGGGAAAGAAGGTTGCAGCCATTGAGGATACACGGGGGACCTTCTAAGAACTGTCTGGGTGTGTGGTGGGGCACTCATCCAGAAGAATTGGGGATACCTGCTGCACCCATGGGTGCAGGGGTGGTGGTGTTTAGGGTGAGAGAGACATAGTAAGTTTATTCAGATGTTGATGGTAGAGGAGGTGGAGGGAGATGAGCCACCTGATCAGAGTCCTGCAGGCCAGGTCCCAGGTGGGTGTGGGTGGTGGGGCCCACAAGGAGGGCAGGAAGGCCTCAGGGTACTGATGGAGTCCCACCCGCCCCATCCTGCATCTAGGACCCGAAGCTGGCCTTGATCACCAAGGTGGGACTGGCGCTGTCGCTGGCCTGCCTGCTGCTGTGCATCCTCACCTTCCTGCTGGTGCGGCCCATCCAGGGCTCGCGCACCACGGTGCACCTGCACCTCTGCATCTGCCTCTTCGTGGGCTCTGCCATCTTCCTGGCGGGCATCGAGAATGAAGGCGGCGAGGTGAGGCCCCGCCCCGTGGAGCGCCCCACTCTCACCTGGGCGCTAGACCTGCGAGGGCCTGGAGTGGAATAGCTGCGCCTACTCCCAGCTGGGTAGGGTGGTCGGCCTCCCCTCAGCGGAAGCATACGGCCCCGCCCATTCACTGCTTCTGAGTCGTCCCGGACCCGCCCACCGCTGACGTCACCGCCCCGTCCCTCCGCCCTTGCCCCCGCAGGTGGGGACGCGCTGCCGCCTGGTGGCCGTGCTGCTGCACTACTGCTTCCTGGCCGCCTTCTGCTGGATGAGCCTCGAGGGCGTGGAGCTCTACTTCCTCGTGGTGCGCGTGTTCCAGGGCCAAGGCCTGAGAAAGCTCTGGCTCTGCCTGATCGGTTACGGCGTGCCTCTGATCATCGTGGGCATCTCAGCAGGCGCCTACAGCAAGGGCTATGGCCGCGAGAAATTGTGAGCGCGAGGTGGTGGGAGGGCCAGGGCTTGGGGGTTGCATGGAGCCCTTGCTCCCCTCTGGGCTTACTGGGTGCTGACCAGACCCTCCCTTCTTGCCCAGCTGCTGGTTGAATTTCGAGGGTGGCTTCCTCTGGAGTTTTGTGGGACCTGTGACCTTCATCGTTTTGGTAACTGTCTCACCTCGCCCCACCCCACACCCTTGAAAATCTGAAGCACTCGGCTCCACATTGAGCCCCTGTACCAGCTTTCTCCCTGCAAGTTCCAAGGATACCCCCTAATCTGAATTCTGTGCTCCCTGCCCAGGGCAATGCTATCATCTTTGTGATTACTGTCTGGAAACTCACTCAGAAGTTTTCTGAAATCAACCCTGACATAAAGAAATTAAAGAAAGCCAGGTGAGCAGACAGACAGGAGGGCTGACAGAAGAGGTGGGTGTGTGAGGTGGGGCCCCCAGCTGCAACTGGCTGCCTCTCTGCAGGGTGTTGACTATCACGGCCATCGCCCAGCTCTTCGTGTTGGGCTGCACCTGGGTCTTCGGCCTGCTCCTCTTCGACCCGGAGAGCTGGGTGCTGTCCTACATCTTCAGCATCCTCAACTGCCTGCAGGGCTTCTTCCTCTTCGTGCTGTACTGCCTCCTTAACAAGAAGGTGGGCTGCAGGCCAGGCTGCGGGCGGAGCTGGGCCCCTCCTCCTGTCCTGGGGCCTGTCCTCCCCTGACCTGGCCCCTGTGCCCCACAGGTGAGAGAGGAGTACCGCAAGTGGGCCTGCATGGTTGCTGGGAACAAGTACTCCGAGTTTGCCACAACCACCTCTGGGTCTGGCTCTAGCCACAATCAGACTCAGGTAAGGGCTGAGCCTGGGGTCAGGGGTGCAGGACAGAAGGCCCCCAGGTCTCTGGGCTCCGTTCTCACGCTGTGCTCCTTTCTCTCCAGGCCCTCAGGCCCTCAGAGTCTGGCATGTGAAGGCGCAGATCTGGCCAACAGCATCTCCTGTGGCCTCAGCAGCTTTTGCACACACAGATGACCTCCTCTCCTCCCTCTATGCTCTGCTCCCTCCTGCCTCGGGCCCCACACGCACCACGGAGAGGAGGGTGACAGCCACCGTCTGGTACCGAACCCCTGAACACCCAGCAAGGGTGGAGGGTCGGACCTACTTCCTGCTGCCTCTCAGCTCCACCCCAGTCAGCACCCAGGGTAGGGGCAGCCCCCTCAAGTACACCAGGCCGGGACAGAATGAGGACTCGTGCCCAGCCTGGCCCTTTCCCGTCATCTGTCTTTGCTACAGAACAAGAGGCCAAGGTGCTGAGACTTTGCTTTTAGGTTAAGCTAAGACTGAGGCTGGGTGGGAGAGGGGCAGGGCCCTTCTCAGCTCCTTGCCGAAGAAAGCTCGTGGTACTAAGGCCCATCTGCCCCAGGGCAGAGGGTTCAAAAGATGTGAAGGCTGTGGACATTGCCTGTTTTTTTAAAATCTGTATAAACCTTTCAGTGTTGACACTTCAAGAATTAAATCTCATGTTGACACAGAAGGTGGCATGTCTTGCTGGCCAGAGGCTCACTGACCAGGCCATGGGCCCCTGGTGTCCATGAAATGCAGTGAGCTGACAGAAACAGACACTGTGGGAGCCAGACTTCCATAATACAAACTTATTCTTGCACAAATCTACAGCTTTTAAACAGTAAAATGAAAGGCCCAGTGTCGCCTAGAAAGAGGACTTGAAGCAGCACGTGGGAAGTAGAGTGGCTCTGGTCGTCAGGGCATGCGGTTACCGGCTCTGCTCAACTGTAAGACACACACGGGGGACGGGGGAAGCCAGTGAGGAGGGGGCGTGGGGACAGAAGGCCCCACCACTGTCCCCCACCTCCCCCGGCACCCCAGCCCTGTCTGAGCCACTTACTGTATGTGGAGATGTCAATTTCTTCTGGAAGCTCTGCCACATTCACTTCAAACCGGTCCTGGACATCATTGAGGATTTTGGCATCGTTCTCGTCAGACACGAAAGTAACGGCCAGGCCTTTGGTACCGAAGCGACCCGCACGGGCCACCTGCAGGGAGACAGGAGCAAGGGTCAGGCTGAGAACAGACAGAGGTCCCCATCCAACACCAACCCTGAGAAAGGGGCAGGAGGGGAAGGGACACCCCCATGGGCCACTCACACGGTGGAGGTAAGTGTCCGAGTCCTCAGGCATGTCATAATTGAAGACGATGTTGACGCGCTCAATGTCCATGCCTCGGCCGAACAGATTGGTGGCGACAAGGATCCGCCGCTGGAAGTCCTTGAACTGCTGATAGCGCGACAGGCTAGGTGCGAGAAGAACAAGGGGTGGCCATCAGATACGGGGACCCTGGGTGGCATCCCCTCCACGGGGCCTGCCAGGGGCTGAGGGCGGCCCACACTCACCGCTCTTCCTGGGCCATGCCCCTGTGGATGGCAATAGCTGGGAAGTTCTGTTCTACCAGGAGCTGGGCCAAGGCCATGCAGCGCTGCACTGACTTCACAAAGATCACAACCTGCGAGGGAGGGAGGGGCAGACCTGGGTCAGGGCCAGAGTCCCTCCCCGAGGCAGGGAACCCCAGCACAGGCCACAGGAGTGCAGAAGCATCACCTGGTTAAACTCCAACACATCCAGGAGGTCGAAGAGCTTGCGGTTCTTCTCACTGTCCTTGAGTTTCACATAGTACTGCTGTAGCCCGTGCAGCGTGAGCTTGGTCTCGTCGTCCACAAACACCTCCATGGGCTGTGCAGGGAGGAGAGCAGGAAGAGCCAGGCGGGGCTTACTTCTGGGCCTTCTGCCTGCCCAGAACCTTCCAAAAGTGACTCCGTGGCTGCAATACTTCAAAGAGGCCTCTGTACCCCCAATACTTGTCTCCCAATAGCTGGATCTAAGGTCCGGCCCGGTTCAGGTGTAGACCAAGCTCTCAGCTCCCAGTTTGACAAGAGAGGAAGAGGCTCCGCCGGCCTTCCAGCATGCTTGTGCCATGAGGGCAGCGTGGATGTTGGCGAGCGGCAAGAGCCTGCACCCTCGGAGGCTGAAGCTACCGCACTGAGCTCTCCGCCATTACTCACATCTTGCATGAACTTCCTGCACACAGGTCGGATCTCCTTGCTCAAGGTGGCGCTGAACATCATGCACTGCTTCTCGTGGGGGGTCAGGCGGAAGATTTCCTGCACGTCCCGCCGCATATCTGGCAAGAAATGGGGCGTGAGCGCCTGCCAGACCATGACGCCCACCCAAGACTGGATCCAGTCCCTCCCAACCTGTGCCAGGGAGCCGCTGGCCCCATGACAAGGGCGGTGTGAGTGCAGACTGGCCGGAGGGGGGGAGCCCCAGGTGCCTGAGGGCCCGGACTTAGGGTAATAAGCACAGGCGCGGGAGGAGCGGCAATCCACTTACACGCTGCCAGAGCGGAGCAGCCGTGCCAGCGCACCTCCAGCCACGCTTCAGGGTGGGGAGCCTGAGGCAGAGATAGCCGCTGGAGTGAGAGCTGCAGCCGCTTCCCAGGCACAAGCCCCAGTTCCCACCAGCCCTGTCAGGGCTCCCTGAGCACAGGCGGGGGCCTAGAGCTAAACCAGCAGGTGGCAAGGCCACAGTCCTCGGCTAACATGGACATGTGCCCAGACACGGCTTATCTTGGGCCATGTGGTCCCACTCCAAGATCTAGCTCTGAAGCCGCAGTTCACTCTGCCAAATGCCAGGATTTGCCCGCAAATCTGTTTCCAGGAGACCTGACTGCTGGCCACCCACACGACCCCACTCTGGGGAAACCTCTGGCCTGCCCTGTCAGGGCCTGGCTCTGAAGTCTGGGGGATGCTGCGAGGGGCCTCCACAGCCCGCAGACCCGGCGCAGACACTCACCCAGCTGCTCCAGCATCTTGTCGCACTCATCCAACACGAAGTGCTTCACATTCCTCAGGTTGAGGCTCCTATTGCGCACAAGTGCCAGGATCCGGCCCGGTGTCCCCACCACCACGTGGGGACAGTTTCTCTTCAACACCTCCTCATCTTTCTTGATGGACAGGCCCCCAAAGAACACAGACACCTATGTGGGCAGAAAGCTGCCGTCAACCATCTGGTGGCCAAAAGCTCACACCCAACTCCAGTGACTGCGGCCACGCAGTTCATGACCCTGCAAAGCCCCCACCGACACGCCAGACCTGGTGCCTGGGGACAGGAGAGGCCTCAGAGCCTGGCCCCAGCTCCACTGAAAAGCAGCCCCAGGACTGAGACTGGCACAGGCCTCTGGGGGCCATTCATAATTCATCAGGCTTTTAAGGAGCGTAAACCACCACAGACCTCAAAGGCAGCCACTGCAGCCAAGCCTGGTTAATGCCGGCTGGGCCAGCACCACGGCCAGCAAGGCTACAGAGGGTCACGTGACGCCCCACTCGGTCTGGGGACTCACCTTGACGCTGGGCATGTATTTGGAGAAGCGCTCATACTCCTTGCTGATCTGGAAGGCCAGCTCTCGAGTGTGGCACATCACTAGGACTGTCACCTGTGGGGCAGGTGGGGCACAGACCCTTAAGGCAATGTCTGAAGTCCTCCCCTGGCCAGAGCCCACCCTGGTGCTGGTCCCCTGGAAGGTCCAGTCCACGTGGCCCCAGCTTCTCCCAGTCTATCAGCTGCTGCTCACTCCCTGTATATTCTTATTTTTTCCCTAGCAGGTAATAAGGCTTACTGTTGTTTTTGTTTAGTCCCTCAGTCATGTCTGACTCTTTGACCCAATGGACTGTAGCCCATCAGGCTCCTCTGTCCATGGTTGCCATTTCCTCCTCTAAGGGATCTTCCTAACCCAGGGACTCAACCTGCATCTCCTGCACTGGAGCCACCAGGAAAGCCCTCCCTACGTCTCCTTATAGCTACTCAGGTGTGTCCCCCTAGGCCAGGGAGACCCCTAGCTGGTGACACCCTCCACGCTAACAGCTTCCCGAGCCTGCCCTCTGGCTGGCCTATGACCACCAGGGGAAGGCTACCACACCTTCCTGGCCCACAATGCCAAGGACTGAGACCACACCATGGCCTCCCATGAAACCTTCCCTCCGAGACCACCCATCCTAAGGTCAGTAACAAGGGCTCATGCACCCACACACCACCCAGGGAGGTGTGCCCCAGCATGTCAAGAACAGAACACCTGCAAGGACCGCAATTATCCCCTCCAAGTAGTGAACTACAACATTCAAGGCATGAGAAGACAATTGTGTTCTGTTGGCAATAAAAGCAGTAACAAAACCGTGTTCGGTGTAAGACCACCTTCCTAAAAAAAAAAAAAAAAAAAAGACCACCTTCCTGTATGTGAACGATCCAGAAAAGCACATTGGAAATAACAGCCATCTTGCCGGGTGGTCAGAATGGGCACTTTTCAGTTTTTCCTCTTGGCTTATCATTTTGGGGGTGATACTGGTAACAACTAAGTGTGTGTGTGCTAAGTTGCTCACTTGCATCTGACTCTTTGTGACGCCATGGACTGTAGCCTGTGAGGTTCCTCTGTTCATGAGATTTTCCAAGCAAGAATACTAGAGTGGGTTGCCATCTCCTACTCCAGTAGAACTAATTACCGTAGTTAATTTTAAAAGTCCACAAAGAGGATGCAGGAACAAGGATTTTTAACAAGACGACCCATGATTCCTGCTGCATCAGGAAGCTGGGGCCTAGCAGGGAGGGTGTCCACCCACCTGTCCGTTGACGGGCTCGATCTGCTGCAGAGTGGCCAACACAAAAACTGCTGTCTTGCCCATCCCTGACTTGGCCTGGCACAAGATGTCCATGCCCAGGATGGCTTGTGGAATACACTCGTGCTGGACTGAGGGAAGAGAGCACATGAGCTATCAGAAACTGGACGGACGTTCCCTCTGTGCAGGCCCCTCACCTGAGGGGACCACGCTGAAGCAGTGAGGAGAGCCGAGGAAGGGAGGACCCAGGGATGCGTACCCTCTGATGGATGCTCAAAGCCACAGTCCACTATGGCCCTCAGGAGCTCCGGCTTCAACAGAAAGTCCCGGAAGCCAGAGCTGTGGATGGAAACATAGGAACCCTTAACGTCTTTCTTGGGGGGAGGTGGAGCGCTCTCTGGAGGTGCCTGGGGCTCTTCATCTTCCTCATAATCCAGAAGCTCGTTTTCCACATCCTGTTCCGCCATGCTGCTGCGAACAGAGGAGGGGGAACAGGGCTCAGAGAAGCAATAATGGTGACTGACGCAGGCGGGAAAATTCCCAGAGGGGGAAGAGGGAGCCGGCTGCACAGAAGCTGTGAGCTGCAGACACAAGTCCAAGGTGGGTGAGGTCCTGGGGTCAGGTCTGGCCGCCCAGCCACTGAAGCCAAGACTGGACATCATTCTCTGATTTCTCTTTAACTCACCTCCACCACTGACTCCAACAGCAGGTCCCACTACTCTACCTGTGTAGCACTTCCCAGCTTCCACCTGTTGTTCCCACATCTCCACCACCCTCCACCAAGCTGCCTCACCTCTACTGGGACCCTTCAGGCCACAACCACAGGTGCACCAAGTGAAACCCCAATTCCTTTCCAATTGCAACCTCCCTCTCTGGCCCCTGCTCACCCCATTCCATGCCACCCCCAGCCTCATTTGGCTGCTGATACTCACTGAGCCTCTACCCCAGCCCCACAGGCATGGCTCTGCTGCATTACTTCTGGTCTCTGAACAAATACATGCCTCCTTCTCAGCTTCAAAGTCTCAGCTCTACTGAATAGCCTCAGACCACCTAGTCTCAAGGACTCCCCTCCCCCTTCACTCCCCAAGGACCCCACCCTGAGCCTGGAGATGCAACTGTCAGGATGCTGGAGAGATGGGAGCTTGTGAGCTCGCCAGTGTCTACCCAGCCCCAGCTGCTCCTGCTATTTGTGGTTTGCACAAGGGAATAATTAAGTGCTCTCATGAAAAGACCTCCCATTGGGCCTGGAGCCAGTAAGAATACAGCCAAGATGGTAAAAAGAATTAATACAAAGTGCGATCACTTCCTGGCTTCATTTAATTCCGACACACAGAGCACCTAGTGGGTGCAGGCTACAAGGGACCCAAACATGAGAATACTGTCTTTTGTCCTCCCTGTTGCACCCCAGCCTCCAGTCAAGGGGGTGGTTGTTGCTGTCATTTAGTTGCTAAGTCGTTTCCCTTTGTAACCACATGAACTGTAGCCGGCCAGGTTCCTCTGTCCATGGGATTTCCCAGGCAAGAATACTAGAGTGGGTTGCCAAGCCCTCTACTAGGGGATCTTCCCGACACAGGGACTGAACCCACGTCTCCCGCATTGGGAGGCGGGTTCTTTACCATTCAGCCATAAGGGAAGCCCAGTGTAGGGGGTGGAAGTGCTAAAAACAGTCCCTCTTCCTGAGATGGATTTTGATGGTCCCAGGCCCAGTTTGTGGCCCTTTTGCCACTCATCCTCTGTGAGTATGCAGCCCCAGGGCCTTAACCACCTCTGTGCAGCCTCTCTATGGACAACCTCTCCCCTCAACCCGCATCTGAGAAAAGGCAACTCCATTCTCTGAACTGTTCTGTCTTTTCTCTTTTCCTGTCCCTCCAGCCAATAAAGTCAAGCAGGTCAATCAGGCCACTTCTCACCCCTGCTACGTCACTGGTTCTCAGGCTGTCATCACCTTTCTTTTTAGATTAGAGCAGCTTTATGGACACATTCACATGTCATACAAGGCACTGTTTAAAAGGTACATTTTATTGGTTTCTTGTGCAGTCACAAATACTTTCAACTGCTGCCACAATCATCTTTAGCACACATTTCCTCATGTCAATAAGACTGAATCCTTAGGCTACCATTCTGTGTCCCCCAACTCCCTTTGGCAATCACTAATCTACTTTCTTTTTATGAATTTGCCTATTTGGAACATTTCATATAATGGAATCATACAACATGTGACAGTCTGACGTCTTTTACTCACGTTATTTTTCAAGGTTCTTCTACATTGTGGCCGTGTATCAGTACACCATTCCTTTTTGTGGCTGATGAATATTCCTTTTTACTGGAATACTACAGTTTGTTTTAGCCATTGTCAACTGATAGGCACTTGGGCACTGTCACCTCTTGCCTGGATTATGTCAAAAGCCACCTTGTTGGGCTCCTTGCTTTCCATCTCCCACTCCCCCTTCAATGCCGCTCAGCTGCTGAAGGGAGCCTAAAAAAGCTAAGTCAGAGAAAGCCACTCCTCTGCTCAACACCGGTCCACAGGATCCCACTGTGTTCAGAGTAAACCAGAGTCCTCACCACAGCCTATCAAGCCCGGCACAACCTGACTCCCTCTACATGCAGTGTGTCACCCCCGTCACCCTCACACACAGGCCTTGCTGCTGAGCCTCAAACATGCCTCAGCACCTTTCAACTTGTTTTCCCCACTTTTTTCAGACCTCTGTTGTTTCAAAAAGGCATTTCCCATTGTTTAGTCACCTTGTCGTTTCCAACTCTTATTGACACCATGGACTGTAGCCCACCAGGCTCCTCTGTCCATGGGATTTTTCAGGCAAAAATACTGGAGTGAATTGCCATTTTCTCCTCCAGGGTATGTTCCTGACCCATGGATCAAACCCCCATCTCTGTGTCTCCTGCACTGCAGGCAGATTCTTTACCCACTGAACATCAGGGAAGCTGTTCTGTTGTTCCAAAAAGGCATATTCTAAAGTTGGGTCCAACTAAAAAAACACCCCCTCCAGTCATGCCAGCCCAGCACCCAGAACAGGACCTAGTACATAACAGGTAAGCACTCAAGAGCAAATGGCTGAATGAATGGAATCAGAATCGGGGCCTCAAGGCAGAGTTTAGGGGCTAAGCAAGTATCCTTATCGGATTCTTGAAAGAGGCAATCCAAGTACTGAGGATTCCTACTGGTGAAAACAAGAAGGCTCACTTCAAGCATCAAAGAGGAAAAAAGGTGCCAGCAAAGGGCAGTCCAGAAACCACTAGTCCAAACCCTTTCAGGGGTTGGAAAGAACTGGCTGCTTGAAGCAAGAGGCAGAAAACCAAGATGGTTAGGCCCAGAGCATTCATACTTAATTCGCTGAACAATAAGAAATCGCTGATTAGGTTTTTAGTTGTGACTCAATCAGGATTTGCTCAAGACCGAGTTACTCCAGAGAAGATGGACTAAGTTAAGGGACCAGCAGCAGGGAAAACCAGACACCAAATGAAAGGGGGTTAACCACGGTGGGAGTGTTGTTAAAGAGAGAAAAGAGGATGGATCACCCTACAGAGGAGGACCAACCCTTGGGGGAGCCTTGGACATAAAAACAGGCAGCGTTGTCTACTCTGGGCTTCAAATCCGGAAAGAGATGTGCATTCCAAAAATTAGGAGAAGAGTTCGAAGAAACTCTTTTTGTTTTAATGGGGAGACAAATTTAATGACAGACTAGGCTTGACACACAAAAATTTCTAGGGACTGGCTAGGGAGAACCTAAAAATCAAAACAAATTAGATCAGGAAAGGATTTGGCGCTGTTTGCTCCACCCAGAGAAGGTGGCAGAGGCCCCAGGAGCTGATCAACTTGAAAGCTTACAGACGACTAAGTAACAACTCAGACCCTTTCGCGTACTGAAGTGCCCCCAAAGAGAATTTTCATTTAAGACTTTGTTCCTTACTGGAACATCATTTTTTTGCCCTAAATCTCTGGAACTACGAATCCACCCCCTGAAACGCAAAGCAAGAACGGAGGAAGAGTCTTTCGATCTTGAAGATCGTCACGTCTACAAGCTCCGGCTTCGCGCTCCGCGGCCCCAGACCCCCGGGTCGCCTCCTGACCCTTCCCCAAATCGCCTCGGGCTTCCAAGAACAGGCAGACTCTGCCCCAAGGTGGGGTTCAGCCTGCAGGCGGCCATGACAGCCCCTCCCGGAAGCGGACTCGTACCCGCGTTCCAACGGCCGGTCTACCCCTCGCGCATGCGCCCTAACGCCCAACGGCCGCCAACGCGCGCTCGGGACACCCCAACCGCCCCGCCTCCCCTTGTCTCGCGCCCGGACTCCTTCCCTCAACCCCTGGCGTCTCTTATCTCCCGCTCGCCCGCAGATCCGACGTCTCCGCACCGCGGCCCCGCGCCTGGGCCAGCTGCTCACCTGATTCCTCGTTCGCTTCCCCGTGCTGCGAAGAGAGCCACCCGACTCCGGTTACCGTTCTCGAGCCCCGACACGCGCTGTTGCGCTTCCTGTCTCCTGCGTCCGACTGAGGCTCAGCTCACTGGACCGCTCGCTTTTCATTCAAGAGAGGCGGAAGCGATTATTGGATTTTGCGGAAGGTGTCTGGAGGCTATTGGTGGAGAGGGGAAAGGGGCGTGCCTCATACGTCCGATTCATTGGTCAATCTAAAAGTAGGCGCCGGAGTGGGCTGACCGAAGCGGGCGTCTGCGAGCGTACCGTCACGTGGTCGAGGTTGTAACTGGCTCGTGTGCCACCATATTTAGTACGGGCAATCGAAGCCGTGATGTGGGTCTAGGGTGAGTGTCTCGCCCTTATGAAATATGGCCTCTACGCCGAAGAAAGTTTTTGAAGTGGTCCTGCAACGTAGAGGTTCTGAAAAGGCTAGGGAGCTTGGAATGATGCCAGCGTGGAGGGACATTTTGCACCTTCAGTAGAGAAGGGGCCCCTCAGGGCATGGGAGTGAGAGAAATGGTCCTAAGCCACAATTCCTGTTTGCTGAAAGTCGAGTCAGACACGGCGAGTGGCCATGTAGGTTCAGGCCGAAAAAACCAAAACCACGATGTTTTCGTTATAAAACTTTTGTTGTTGTTGTTACTTTTAGTTTTTCTTTGTATGAAAATTTCCTAGCCTTTTTATCCCGCTAGTGCTTTACCGAGTTGAGCGTTCCCATGAGTTCTGATGATTGATACCCGAGTGACAATTGCCTGGTGCAGTTATAGAACATTTCCATCACCACAGAAAGTTCTGTTGTGTCCCTCTCAAGTCAGCCACACCCCTTTCCTCCCTCCTGCCCCAACCAGGCAACCACTATGTTTATTTCTATCACTATAATCTTGTCTGTTCTTGAATTTAATATAAACAGAATCATGCAGTAGATTGTCTTTTGTGTCTGGCTTCTGCTCAACAAAATGTTTTGAGATTTTCCACATTGCTGTACATAGCAATATGTACAGCATATTGCTTTTTTACTCCTGAGTAGTATTCCACTGTGTGGCTATTCCACAATATAGCCAATGTAGTTTCTCCATTCACCTATAGATAGACATTTTTTCTCCAATATTTGGCCATTATTAATAAATCATATACAAGTATTTTTGTGAAAACGAATTTACTTCTCTTGGGCAAATACCTGGGAGTGAAATGGTGAGTGGAAGGTCATGTGAGTGTTCAGCTTTAGTAGATCCTGGCAGTTTTCTAAGTGGTTGTTCCACTTTACATTGTCACTAGCACCCTGTGAAAGTTCCAGTGATTCTTAATTCTTGCCATACCTGGTACTGTCAGTCTTTTCTCAGCTATGGGAGATTTGGGGGGTGGGAAGGAGGAAGGAAAGTAAGTAGGGCAAACTCCATAAGCCTGCTCCAGCTTTCCAGTCTCCCTAAGCCCTTGACACAATTAAATCTTTCTCCACAGTTTTCCAAAGAGGTTCAGGCATTTCAGTTTTCATTTAGTATAAGGCTACCGCAGGGTCCATGTCTGAGACAAATTCAGAGCTAAAGTCATCACAGGTATAACTTCAGTCAAAAAGCCCAATGAAGAGAAACCAGTCAATCCAGAGGGAGGCTTTACATGACATAAGGTAGATATTGTGTGTAATAATTACATCAGAACACTTATAGAGCACTTCCTCTATACCCGGAAGTGGGGAAGCGGGGACAGAATGAGGGTGACGCATGCAAACTTAAAGGGGGGCACCAAACACCAAACCAAACAAAGCAAAAGACTCATGAGACTTCCCTGGTGGTTCAGTGGTTAAGAATCTGCCTTGCAATATGTACGGGACGTGGGTTCCATCCCTGTTCCGGGAAGATCCTACATTCAGTGCAGCAACTAAGCCCGAGAGCCACAGCTACTGAGGCCAAGTGCTGCAACTACTGAACCCCGTGCACCTGGAGCCTGTGCTCCACAAGAGAAGCCACTGCAATGAGAAACACGCACAACGGTGAGTAGTGCTCTCCGCAACTAGAGAGAGCCCACTCATAGCAACGAAGACCCAGCAGAGCCAAAAATAAAAAAATAATTTTTTTAATCTTAAAAAACTGAGTCATCAAGATAAATAATATTTGAATGCAGTATTTTAAAGAAATTAATGTTTAAAATCTCGCTAAAATATCTGATGAGCAAAATATCAAAATTTTAAGTAAAGACAGGGTCAGTAACAGTGCTGCTGCTGCTGCTGCTAAGTCACTTCAGTCGTGTCCGACTCTGTGCGACCCCATAGATGGCAGTCCACCAGGCTCCCACGTCCTTGGGATTCTCCAGGCAAGAACACTGGAGTGGGTTGCCATAACAGTGCCACGTCAAGCCATATTGGCACCTGCAAAAGGAAACGTTCAGAACTACTGATCCTGTCTTTTTAAAAAAATAATAATGATTTTATTTACTTGTTTATTATTGACTGTGCTGGGTCTACTTTGCTGTGTGGGCAACGTAGTCGTGGCAAGCGGGGACTGCTCTCTAGTAGTGATGAGAGGGCTTCTCATTTCGTTGGATTCTCTTGCTGCAGAGCACAGGCGCTGGGGCTTGCGGGCTTCAGTAGTTGCAGCATGTAGGCTCAGTAGTTGTGGCTCTGGGGCTCCAGAGCACAGGCTCAACAGTCATGGCACTCAGGCTTAGTTGCTCTGAGGTATGCGGGATCTTTGCAGATTAGGGATTGAACCTGTGTCTCCTGCAATGAAAGGTGGATACTTTACCACTGAGCCAGCAGGGAAGCCCTGATCCTGTCTTTATTTGGATTTTTGTTTTTGCATTACTTTTGATTTTTTAAAAATTGCACATGCTGCTGCTGCTGCTAAGTCACTTCAGTCGTGTCCCACTCTGTGCGACCCCAGAGACAGCAGCCCACCAGGCTCCCCTGCCCCTGGGATTCTCCAGGCAAAAACACTGGAGTGGGTTGCCATTTCCTTCTCCAATGCATGAAAGTGAAAAGTGAAAGGGAAGTCACTCAGTCGTGTCCGACTCTAGCGACCCCATGGACTGCAGCCTACCAGGCTCTTCTGTCCATGGGATTTTCCAGGCAAGAGTACTGGAGTGGGGTGCCATTGCCTTCTCCGAAAATTGCACATAAAAAACACATAAAACATGTTTATATTTAATTTGGGGGCACCCCCTTAAATGCTGTGTTGGAGGCAAGTGCCTCCCCTACTTTTCACCCCATTGTCCTGGTGCTCAGCCTTGTTCTGAGAAATCTAAATATAGCAACAGATTAACTCTCACCTGGAATAGATGAGCTGTGTGTATTAGCACATCCATCGTTCATATCTATTGTCAGGTGGTTGACCTGAGCTCCAGAGAGAGTTAATCTCGGTCCCAAAGTCACACTGCTGGCAGGAATTCAAGACAAAGCCAGCTCTCTTTATTAGCCAAAACCTCTATCTCACAAAGAGTTGGGCACACCTTAGCAATGGAACAACAGAACGTCTATAGGTTGAGATAGAGGCCAAAGCCAGGTAAGTTGGAAAGCTGGAGAAAACCAGTTCCTGGGGAAAGAAGAGGAGCTCCAGGAAAGCAGGTGAAAGGTGACCTTGGAGGAATTAGATTATCTGAGATGATGCCGGAGAAGGAGGAGACTGGAGCCAGTTGAGTCCAGTAAAGAAGTCTTGGAAAACAAGGGGGAAGAAAAGAAAAAAACGGCATTCACCATCTATGCAGCCAGGGGGAGCTTCTACTATTCAAAACAAGCAACAAGAAAGCCACAAGAAACAAACAAAAATCCCACAAACTTTAAATCCGGAAAAGATTAGAGCCAGCTAAAGTATATCCACCACCCAAGATGAAAAAATGTTCACATTTGTCATATTGGCCTGATTCAGTTCAGAATTATTTTAAGATAGGAAAGATTTTTAAACACCCACCCAAATAGCTAAAAAGGAAAAGACTTACAGTACCGAGGTTGGAGGAGGGGCTGTGGAGGAACCAGAAATGAGAAGACCACTTTGGAAAATGATTTGGCAGTTTGTAATAAGGTTAACTAGGGAACCTCAAGCCCAACACTCTTGACATCTGAGCCAGATCCTTCTTTGCAGTGGGAGCCATCCCGTGCCTTGTAGGATGTTTAGGAGCATTCTTGGCCTCTCGATGCCAGTAACACCCATGCCTCAATGTCTCCAAACCAGAAATGCCTCCAGACATTGCTAATGTCCACCCCCACCCACCGAAGACAGAAAAAATCATTTCCAATCAGACCCATTGCATTGAACAGGCACCTATGTCATGACTAAGCTGTCCTCATACCAATCAATGAAACATTAAAAAAATTTTTTTGACATATACACACTTATTATTTTTTCAATTTTTGGCTGCACAGGATCTTCATTGCTGCACGCAGACTTTCTCTAGTTGCGGCAAGTGGGGGCTACTCTCTAGTTGCTGTGTGCAGGCTTCTCATTGCGGTGGTTTCTCTTGTTTCCGAGCACAGGCTCTAGGTGTTCAGGCTTCAGTAGCTGCAGCACAGGAGCGACTGATTAGTAGATCATTAGTTGTGTCTTGCGGGTCTTAGAGCGTGCAGGTTTCAGTAACTGTGGCTCGTGGGCTCTAGAGCATGGGCTCAGTAGTTAAGGCGCACAGACACAGTTGCTGCTTGACATGTGGAATCTTCCCAGACCAGAGGTTGAACCCGTGTCCCCTGCATTGGCAAGTGAATTCTTATCCATTGCACCACCAGAGAAGTCCAAGGAAACTTTTTTTGTGTCCACAAAAAGATATGAACGGGACTTCCCCGGTGGTTCAGCGCAATCCCTGGTAGCTCAGATGGTAAAGCGTCTGCCTACAATGCCAGAGACCCGGGTTTGATCCCTGAGTCAGGAAGATCCCCTGGAGAAGGAAATGGCACCCCACTCCAATATTCTGGCCTGGAAAATCCCACGGACTGAGGAGCCTGGTAGGTTATAGTCCATGGGGTCCCAAAGAGTTGGACATGACTGAACGACTTCACTTTTACTCTTTCACTTTCCCTAGTGGTTCAGTGGGTAAGACTCCATGCTTCCAATGCAGGGGTGTGGGCTTGATCCCTGGTCCAGGAACTAAGTTCCCACACGCTCCACGGTGTGGTCAAAAAGTTATCTTTATACATAACAGATCCAGACTGGAAACAACCAAATGTCCATCAACAAATGAATGAAGAAAGAAACTGTGGTCCATTCACACCATGGAATACCCCTAGAAATAAAAAGGAATGAATGATTGCTATCCACAACATGACGGATAAATATTAAAAACATCATGTTCTTTGCAAACATACACTGTACAGTGTACAATCTAGTGTATGTTGGATTGTACACTTTAAAAGGGTGAATTTTACATTAATAGAAAACAAAATACATATTAAGGGAAAGAATCCAGACATTTGGGGACTCCCCTGGTGACCCAGTGGTTAAGACTTCACCTTCCAATGCAGGGAGTGTGGGTTCAATCCCTGCTTTGGGAGCTAAGATCCCACATGCTTGTGGCCAAAAAGCCAAAACATAAAACAGAAACAATATTGTAACAAATTCAATAAAGACTTTAAAAATAGTCTGTATTTAAAAAAAAAAAAACTTAAAGAGAAAAGAACTCTAGCCATTTAAAAAAATCATAAAATGATTCCATGAAGTATGAAGCTCAAGAACAGGTAAAGTTAATTTACATAGAATCTACATGAGGAGCTTGCCAGGGAAAGAGCACAAGTAAAACTTATGCAACAGGGGAGTGGGGGCCACAGGGGTAGGTGCATATATACACATTCATGTTGCTACACGCCAAAAGATCTGTGTACTTTACCATATGTAAGTTGCACCTCAATCAAAATAATCAATAATTTAAAGTAAAAGACATAACATTATTGTTAAAGTGAAAGTCATTTCTATTTACACCCCCAACTCCATTCCCCTCCCCCACTACAGAAACAGCCTCAGTAAAAATAAGTGAACAATGACTGCAGCCCTATTCCTTGCTTTTGGAGTAGGAAATGACAACCCACTCCAGTATTCTTGCCTGAAAAACCCCATGAACAGGGAAGCCTGGTGGACCACAGTCCATGGAGATGCCAAGAGTTGGACACGACTCAGCAGCTGAGCATGCACACACATGCTAAGCTTTATGAGAATTAATTCATTTAAACTTCCCAGCAACCCTATGAGGGAGATGGCACTATGATCATCCCTTTTTACAGATGAAAAAACTGAGGCACAGAGCAGTGAAGAAACTTTCCCAGGGACTTCCCTGGTGGCTGAGTGGCTAGGACTCCATGCTCCCAATGCCGGGTGCCTGGGCTCGATCCCTGGTCAGGGAACTAAGATCCCATATGCCACAACTAAGACCTGGTACAGCCAAATAAATTCATTCAATAAATAAAAATAATTTAAAAAAAAAAAAGAAAGAAACTTGCCCAGGGTCTCACCGTCCCTGTGCAGTGGTGCCAGAATTTGGACCCAGATGGCTTCCCAGGTGGCACCAGTGCTAAAGAATACGCCTGCCAGTGCAGGAGGCATGAGAGATGTGAGTTCGTCCTTGGGTAGGGAAGATCCCCTGGAGAAGTGAATAGCAACCCACTCCAGTATTCTGGCCTGGAGAATCCCATGGACAGAGGAGCCTGGCGGGCTACAGTCCACAGGGTCACAAAAACTCGGATGCAACTGAAGCAGCTTAGCACGCATGCAGCCTGGCAAACCTCAGCCAGGATGCCAGGCATACTGCCCACTACTCTGAACTGCTCCACAAACTTGATACATAATATCCCTTTCTGGATTTTTTTGTAATTTATATAAATAATAGCAAACTATCATTTTTTAACCTTGCTTCTTTATCCCCTCCTTCCACATGATGTTTTTGAGTTTAGCCTTGTTGATACATGTAGTTCTTCTGGTGGCAAATGAATCTACTCCCATTTCTTTTCTCAGGCCCCATACACTCCCCCGCTGGTGAAGACCTGCTTTGCAAAGAGCCTTATCTTTTGAGAAATAATCCTTATTCAGTTCTTCCCCTGCTAAGAATCTACCAGTGGTTCCCACAGTCCTCAGGGTCAGGTCTGAATTCCACTCCCACTCTGGGCAACATCTGGAGTGTTTTCTCTACTCCAGGTTCATCAGCAAAAAAAAAAAAAGAACCAACTCCAGCCATGTTTTCATGATACCTGGTTTGTTCATCTTTTCATCCAGCAGCTGTTTTTTGAGTACCTTCTGTGTGCTAATCCCTGTTCTAGGAGCAAGAGTAGTCACGTACAGATGTGAAAGTTGGACCATAAAGAAGGCTGAGCGCCAAAGAATTGATGCTTTTGAATCGTGGTGCTGGAGAAGACTCTTGAAAGTCCCTTGGACAGCAAGGAGATCAAACCAGTCAATCCTAAAGGAAATCAACCCTGATATTCATTGGAAGGACTGATGCTGAAGCTGAAGCTCCAATACTTTGGCCACCTGATGGGAAGAGCCGTCTCACTGGAAAAGATCCTGATGCTGGGAAAGATGGAAGGCAGGAGGAGAAGGGGACAACAGAGAATGAAATGATTGGATGGCATCAGTAACTCAATGGACATGAGTTTAAACAAACTCCAGGAGATGATGAAGGACAAGGAAGCCTGAGGTGCTGCAGTGCATGGGGTCACAAAGAGTCAGTCACCACTTAGGGACTGAACAACAACAAGGAGCCAGAGACCCAGCAGTGAACAGGACAAAAATCCCTATCCTATTTTGTCGTTGTTTAGTCTCTAGGTTGTGTCCAACTCTTTGTGACTCCGTGGACTGCAGCTGCCAGGCTCCCCTGTTCATGGGATTCTCAAGTCAAGAATACTGGAGTCGGTTGCCATTTCCTCTTCCAGAGGATCTTCCCGACCCAGGGATCGAACCCATGTCTCCTGCTTGGCAGGTGGATTCTTTATCACTGAGCCACTAGGGAAGCCCCTCCTGCCCTCTGGGAACTGACATCTTTCTGGTAAAGTCTGACAAGAAAGAATATAGTCGTCAAATTTATTAAAATTTTTCAAGGATAAAAAAAGTACGTGAGGGTTGGAGTTTGGTAGTGATGGGGTGGGCCTTGTTCTGGGTGGAGATGCAGTCAGGGAAGACTTCCTTAAGAAGGTGACATTTAGACAAAAATGGGCATGAAGTGAGAAAGAGAGAATGCCAAGATGAGAAGGAAAAGCATTGCAGGCAGTGAGAACAGCTAGTGCAAAGGCCCTGAGGTAAGAATCAGCATGGGTGAGGAGGCTATGCAGCCAGAGTGGAATGAGTGACGGGATGTGGGTGGGAGACGAGGGCAGAGGAAGAAGGATATACCAGGTTCTACCTCACCCACCTCTGGGCCTTTTTGCTTCTGCTGTTCCTTCCACCACACACCCTTTTCTTCTCTATCTATTTGGCAATTTCCTAATTTGTCCCTTAGTGCCAGCCCTTCTGCCTCCTCTTGGGCAGCTGTCCTCCCAAGGCATTCACTGGCTGGGTTACCTTTCTCCTGACAGCTCACACTCAGTGCATTTACTCCTTCCACAAAGACTGAGTGAGCTTAGGCCAGTTACTGGGAAATTTCAGAGACAAGTGATATTTAAAAGAAAGAAAACAGGCTTCCCTGGCGGTTCAGCAGTTAAGACTTCATCTTCCAACACAGCAGGTTGTGGGTATGATCCGGCAGCTAACATCCCATATGCCTGGTGGCCAAAAAACAAAACATAAAATGGAAGCAGTATTGTAACAAATTCAACAAAGACTTTAAAAATGGTCCACATTAAAAAAAAAAAAAATCTTAAAAAAAAAAAAAAAAAGCAGAGCCATGGGCCAGAGATGACAGGATATGGAGGTGCTCTGGGAAGATTTCTCAGAGGAGATGACATACGAACAGAGACCTAAATGATCAGAAGAGGCCAGCCTTGGGGAGATGTGAGGGAAGGGCATTACAGACTGGGGACAGCCAGTGCAAAGGCCCTGTGGTTGGAAGTAAGGTGAGAATATCTGAGGAACGGAGAGAAGGCCAGTTTTGTTAGATGGGGGTGAGGGAAGTGGAGGGGGCTGTGGCTGGATGGGTGGGCAGAGGCTGGACTGGACTACCTTGCAGGCCAGGCGAGGAGTGGTGTTTTTCCTAAGAGCTCCAGACTGCCAGAAACAGGTTTTCCAGCAGGCAGTGGTGGGTTATGTTGGGGGTGATTTCGGGCTTCTAAGGCCCTGGAGAGGACTGGAAAGAGGCCAGAGGAGGCACAGGGAGGTGTTGGTGCAGTTATCATATTTGGCTGAGTTTATACAATAAGTCCTTGGTGTTTCAAGCCCAGAGTGAAATTTTGTTTCCAGTGCTACCGAAGTCCCCAGTGGGTGCCGATAAATATTCACTGAGTAAATGAATGCCAGGAGGTTGGAGTGAGACTTTGGCAGGGTTCCCCAGCTCTATCCAGGGAAGCAGCCTGGAGACCTGTCAGGCAGCAGAGGGCCCTTCCCTGGATAAGATGGTAGACTGGCTCTCAGCCTTGCTTGGCCCCATCATCCCCATCTGTAAAATGGGTGGGCTGGAGAATTAGAGGAAGACGCAGCAAGGACCATAAATCTTGACTTTATAATTGGTGCTAAGTCGCTTCAGTCATGTCTGATTCTTCATGACCTTGTGGACTGTAGTCCCCTCTCCCAACTCCTCTGTCCCTGGGATTCTCCAGGCAAGGATACCGGAATGGGTGGCCATGCCCTCCTCCAGGGGATCTTTCCGACCCAGGCATGGAGCCTGCGTCTCTTGAGTCTCCTGCATTGACAGTCGGGTTCTTTCCCACTAGCACCACCTGGGAAGCTCATTGAGGGTGAGGGGCCTGAGTTTCCTCATATTTAAATTAAAAGCAAAAGAGCTGGCTCAAAGGTTTCTTTAATTCAATGGATAAATATTTGAGGAACCACCAGGAAACAGGTGTGGCTGCAAAGAGTGAGCAAGGTGAAGAGGTGGGAGAAGAGGAGAGAAGGAAGGTGAAGGGCCTTGTGGGTTTCTGGTAGGACTTTGTCTTTTCCTCTGGGGAAGTTGGGAGTCAAAGAGGGATCTAGGCAGAGGTGGGACATTACCTGACTTAGACATTCCTAGGCATCCCTGGGTTGTTGTGGGGAAAAGAGACTATGGGGTCAAGGGAGGAACCCAGGGACCTGACAGGAGGCGATTGCACTGGTCCAGGTGAACGATGATGAAGATGGACTTGGTGGAGACAGTGGAGGGGAGGGAGAAGTGGGCAGATTGTAGATTGGTGTAATTTCTCTTCTTCCTCTTCCTCTTTCTCTGTTCACCACCACCACCACCACTACCCAGCCCCAAAGAGTCGCCCAAAGGGAAAGAGAAAACACCCCGCCCCGATCTCTGGGACCGTGTATACCATGCAAAGCTGCGGGTAACCAAGGTAGCCTCCCGCGCTCTGGAGGGTCCCAGGAGGGCGCCAAGGAGGAGGAGCGCTCTCTGCCCCGCGCCCAAGGGACCGCAGCTTGGTTCAGTCACTGGGTTTGAAAAGTAGTGCCCGGTCTGCCACGAGCCAGGCTGCATGCTCCAGGGACTCCGGAGACCCTGGAGAAGCTCCTCAGATGTCTCCACCTTCTGCCTCCGACCCAGCACGAGTCTGCACCGTGGAGCGCCACCTGCACGCAGCAGCCCCGAAGAAGAGGCGTGTCCCCATCTTACAGAGGCGAAAACTGAGGATTAGACGCTACAGGGCCCACAGCGAGTCCGTGACGGATTTAGGGGTCAAATCTCTTTACATAACGGCAAAAACACTAAAAATCACAGCAGCTAACCTTTGTCCAGCGCTTACTGCGTTCACTGCACTTGGCATGCATTGTCTCATTTCATTTGTCAACACCTCCAAGGGTGGGTAGGTCAATCCTTCTTCTTCTTTTTCTTTTCTTTTTTTTTTACAAATAAGGGGCTGTTAGGTTT
Organism: Bos indicus; assembly: GCF_029378745.1. Classification (NCBI taxonomy): domain Eukaryota; kingdom Metazoa; phylum Chordata; class Mammalia; order Artiodactyla; family Bovidae; genus Bos; species Bos indicus. The sequence goes on along the minus strand of NC_091766.1, from coordinate 11,076,268 downwards.
GGGGGACTCCCCCAAGGCATAGGGTGCTGGAATTTGAACACAAGTCTGCTCAGAGCTTGTCTCAAGGTGCCCTTGAATGACAGACTGTTCCAAGAAAGCCTGAACTTGCAAACACAGGGAGAAAATGAGTTGTTTTTGTTTTTTTGAGAGGAGGTCCCGGGAGGTCCAAAGGCCTCCACAGCTCTCCGCTTTAACGTGGCTCCCTCTTTTCCTTTGGATTCCCGCGCGCTCAATCGGGTGACCCGTGGGAAAAGGGAGAAATCCGAAAGAAGGAAAGGCGAGCGAAACAGACCCGGCAGCTTCCGCTCCGGAGCGGGGCGCACGGCGGCCAGGACCCCGCAGCCCCGGGGGCCGTCGGGAGCCCCGCCCCTCGGCCCCGCCCCCTCCCCGGGCGCCGACCTCGGTGGTCACGTGACCGGGCCCGGCGGCCGCTGGGGCCGGAGGGCGCGGCGCGCGGACTCGGCGGCCAGGCCAGGCGCGGCCCGAGCCGAGCAGGCCGGAGCCGGCCCTGCGCCTTGTGGGGGGCGTCGCGCCGCGCCCGCCCCCCGCCCCGCCCCGTGCGGGGCGCACGCGCGCTCCTCTCAGCGCCCCTCCCTCCGCGCGGGGACCCCTGGCGGGCTGCGTGTGGACATGGCCAGCGACGCTGTGCAGGTAGGCGCACCTGCGTTTGCAGCCGCCCAGCGGCCAGCCGGCGCTGGGGACCCCCTCCCGCGCACCGCCGGAGCTCCCGGGATCGGGGCGGCCAGGGCGGGTCCCCACCTCCCCCGAGCGCTAGGCGCCCCCTCCCTGGGCCGGCACTGTGGAGCCAGCGCAGTCTCCTCGGCAGGTGGAGGTACGCGCGGGGGAGGGTGTGGGAGCGAGGAGGGTCCTACAGCATTCCCAGCTCCGCCCTTCTCTGAGAATTAGAGAGGGCTCAGCGAAGGCTCGACTTCGGGTGTCTGTGGCTAGCTGGGCATCTCGGTGCCAGTCGACCCTGCCGCTCGCTCCCTCTCCTCAGCGTTCGGTTCTCCGGCAGGTGCCGCTCCACCTGAGCAGGTGCCTGGCGCGATGCCCCAGGAAGGGCGCAGGCCACTAGCCCCGTTTCCCCCACCCTCCCCCACGCACAACAAAGCTCCGGCGGCACCCCCACCTCCGGACTGAGCTTTACGATGGTCGCGACGCTGCAGATTGGCACCTGTTGGCGGAAGTGCCAGAGTCACCTCTTTAGGTCTGGGGACCAGGGACCCACACAGCCAGCCACTCGGCTGCCAGGTGGAACCTTATCCCAGGATTCCAGATGGGGAGTGTCCATGTCAATGAACTGGGGATTCTCTTTTACCTGGAATCCTGCCTGGACCGGGTCACCCAACAACCCACACATCAACACACACAGAGGCACAGGTGACTGACACCGAAGTGCCACCCACCCAGGTTCTCCTTGTGCCATCTTGTGGACATCACAGCCTGGAACTCACCTTCCCTGCCTGTGGTGAGCAGGGCCGGAGTGACTGCTGAAACCTCTTTGGGTCAGTGACCCAAATCTGAGACATGTCCTGTACCTCCGGTGCCCCCACAGTGCCTCATCAGCTCTCCGTCGTCCTGTGGTTGCTGTGTAACTGGGTTCTCATCTCCTTCTGCACCTGCCCCCACATCCCCTTTGTGTCTCCCCGGTGACCCCCTGTCCCCCGCCCCAGTCCTGCTGATGGCCTGCCAGCCTTGCCGAGGAGCTGGGCGTATCTGGTGTTGCCGATCACATAAGGTCAGACCTTGGGGGCTGGGGAGGGCCTGGGTCCCTGCCTCTACCCCATCAGCCCTGGGAGGACAGTGTAGGACTCCCCTGGCACATGCATGCGTTTGGCATGTAGCAGACATGGCCCGGACGGAGACTGTGATTCCTGGAACGAGGCTGGACCTGCGCCCTGGTCCCCTTTCCCGTCTTCTGCCTGCTCTCTTCTCCCTACCCCACCCCCACCCCCACCCTGTCCTGGTCATTCCTCTCTCGTGGCTGCTTGGATCTGCTACCCCTGTCCCTCTGTCTGTCCCAGTGTGTGTGCCTGTCTGTTCTGTGTCCGGCAAACGGATGTCCTGTCCGGATTCCAGAAACGCCCAACGCATTGAAATCTCCGGACATGGGGTCTAGATCCCTGGTCACTCTAGGAAGAGGGAATTTCTGGGAAGTGGACCCTCTGGACCTGGGGCGGGGGAGGCGTTTTCTGCTTCTTGGAGGGTGTTGGGGATTCCCCAAGGCCAGGCCAGGCTCCTGATTCATGGGTTCATCTTGTTGGCCCTCAGGTGACCTCTGCCCTGGATAAGAGTGAGTCACCCAAGGAAGGAGAACCAGGGAGGCCCAGCCTCCCTCTCTCCCTCTGCATATTCTCAGCCCTCAGCTGCTGGAGGAGGTGGGGCTGAGGGATCCTGCTCCTCCCCACCACCCGGACTCCCCTCATTCGAGCTGGCCCTGCTCCTGGCTGCACCAATGCTCTGCCTGCTGGGGACAGGGTGGGGCTGGGTGGCTGGTGGGACCTGGTTGATAGCAGGTGGTAGGAGGTGACCCTGGGTGTAAATTCCAGAGCTGTCACTTCCTCACGGTGTGTCCTAGGCCCAGCGCCATTCCTTCTTTGAGCCTTGGTTTTTGCCGTCAAAATTGAAAAAAAAAATGTAGCTCAGAGGGTTTTCACGGTGAGGAAGGATGTAGACCAGGTCAGCCCCTTGCAGGTGGGGCTGCTGTGAAATCCTTACCAGTGGTCATGGTCAGCAGTTCAGGGTGTGAGTCTGTGTCCTTTAATCCAGGGTTTCTAAAGCTCAGCACTATTGACATTTGGGGCTGAATCGTTCTTGGAGGTGGAGACTCTCGTGTTTACAGTGGAATGTCAAGCAGTTTCCATGAACTCAACCCCATAGAGCCTAGTAGCAGCCCCAGTTATGACAACGAACCCAGAATGGCTCTGGATATTGCCAACTGCCCCTAGAAGTGAGGTGGGAGTGTTGGCAGTCCCCTCTGCCGTCGAGAACTGCTGCTGCCATCCCTCTGAGCCTCAGTCTCCTCACCTGTAAAGTGGGAGGGGAAATATGGCAGCTGCTCAGGATAAAATTGAGGGGTCAGTAGGATCATGGGAGTGATACTTTAGGCCTGAAGTAAATCTTCCCTGGGGGCAGCTGCCCTTGAAGTTGATCGAGAGCAAACCCTGACTTTCCTCATCTCTAAAATCGGGTCTCACCGTGGCGGCAAATAATATACGTGGGGCTCTTCCTGCCTGGCTGACAACTAGCTCCGATTCTGGGCACTCTTGTAGGAAATCTCAGTTCTGTCTCCTGTTGGCTGTGGGACTTTGGGCAAGTTGGGTCACCGCCCCAGGTCTCGGTTTCCTCATCTGGGAAACGGAGTGATAACAGCACCTCCTGGAATGGCATTAGTTGACCTGGCATGCAGCTTGTAGTAACCACCATGGTTCTTAATAATCATATTTGAGCTTGAGTGGAGACACTCGCACCCCAGCCCTGCAGAGCTGTCTCCTCATGATGTAGGCCTCAGGGAGGTACCGCAGGGCCGGCCGGGCCCCCAGGCCTCCAAGCTGTGGTCAGCAGCAGCAGGTAACGGAGCTGAGAAGAAGCCGGAAGTTGGGACAGGAAGGGGGCTGGGCCGCCCATGTAAGCACTTGTGGGTGTTGGTGTTTATAAGTATATACAGGGGGTGGGGGGTGGGCACACACTGGCCAGCCTGTGATACCTGCACATGCCTGTAGGTGTATAAGAGTGTGTTGTAGGGAAGCTGTATATGTGGGGAAGGGTGCTCTTCATGTCCACACTAGCGGGCCCGTGTGTGTGTGCCTGCTGTGTACACCTTGGGCATCCTCAGGACAGGGAGCAGAGGGGCCACCCCTGGGATGACCCCAGAGAAGCAGGCTCAGCCCTCGAGTCGGGGCTGAGAGGAAGGTCCTCTTGATGCCCCAGAGCCCCAGAGCTGGCCTTCGCAGGGGTTGCTGGGAGCCAGCAGGAAAGAGGAAGTAGCAGGCGAGAGGCCCTGGCAGGGCTGAGGTTCAGGAAGAGGGCGGGGCCCTCAGCCGGGACCCAGGATGGCGGAGGCTGATCCCCCTTTGGACCGGGAGCTGGAGGTGGGGGCTGGGGTCCTTGTGGGGGAGGGGCAGCAGAAGAGGACCCCAAGTGGCACAGGACAGAGGGGCCCTGCCCTTGGGACCTCTCGGTTTTGGACTGAGGGGAGGAGGTGGGGTGCTGGCTTTGGAGTTTTCTGTTTGAAAGATGAAACTGTTTGGGGCCCTTTGGGCTTCCAGATTGGGGAAATAGAGGAGGAAGGGAACAGTGCTCTTTTCTTTAGGGTCCCAGTTGTAGACAACAAAAGGAGGGGAGATGGCGCTTGGCTCCAGGATCTCCAAGTTTGGGGGTATAGCAGGGAATAGACAAAACCTGTCTCCAGGCCCTCCTAGTTTGGGGTTACAGCAGGGAATAGACGAGGCCTGTCCCTGGATCCTCCTAGTTTGGGGTTACAGTAGGGAATAGATGAGACCTGTCTCTGGGTCTTCTTAGTTTGGAGGTACAGCAGGGAATAGACAAAGCTTTTCTCCACACCCTCCTACTTTTGGGGTACAGCAGGGAATAGATGAGGCCTGTCGCTGGGTCCTCCTAGTTTGAGGGTGCAGCAGGAAATAGACAAGGCCTGTCCCTGGGTCCTCCTGGTTCAAGGGTACAGCCATGAGGAGAAGGAACCTGCTCTTGGAACCCCAACCTTGTGGTTTGGGGGGCATCACAGGCCTGCCCTTGATACTTCCTCATTTGGGGAGCAGCAGAAGGAAAGCTGCCCTCAGGCCCTCCTAATGTGGGGCATAAGGGAGCAGAGATGGGGCGTGCCTTTGGGACCTCCTAGTTTAGGGGGGCAGCAGAGGGGAGAGGGGGTCTCCCCTCAGGACCTGGTCATTTGCGGGCAACAAAGGGAGACAAAGCCTGTTCTTGGGCCCCCCTAATTTGGGAGGACAGTGGAAGGAGAGATAGGGCCTGACCTTGGGGACCCCGAGCGGTGGGGACCCAGTGATGGGGCAGTGCAATCTGCCCTGCAGGATCCCACTGCATGAGGACAGGGGGCGAGACTGAACTGTACCTATGGTCTTCTTGTCTGAGGGGACGGCAAGGAGAAGGCCCTGCCCTTGAGACCTCACAGTTTGGAGGTGTCAGGAAGCAGGCACAGGGCCTTGTCTCACCTCCCAGTTTTGGGGGACCGTCGGAGGCCATGAACCAGGCCCTGTGTCAGGAGTGCCCCCCAGGAGGAGGCCGGGCCAGGCCGGCTGAACGTGATCTGCACCCCCAGAGCCGCCCTGGCCCCACTGACCCTGCTTCGTCCCCCGCAGAGTGAGCCGCGCAGCTGGTCCCTGCTGGAGCAGCTGGGCCTGGCGGGTGCCGACCTGGCAGCCCCTGGGGTACAGCAGCAGCTGGAGCTGGAGCGGGAGCGTCTGCGGCGGGAGATCCGCAAGGAGCTGAAGCTGAAAGAGGGTGCAGAGAACCTGCGGCGAGCCACCACCGACCTGGGCCGTAACCTGGGCCCTGTGGAGCTGGTGCTGCGAGGCTCCTCACGCAGGCTTGCCCTGCTGCACCAGCAGCTGCAGGAGCTGCATGCCCACGTGGTGCTGCCCGACCCTGCGGTGGGCGTGCACGGTAAGCCAGGCTTCCCTGGGGTAGGGGGTGGGGGATGCGGGATTGGGGGCCTCCACTGCCCAGGGCTCACCCACTGTGTCCCAGAGTGAGGCCAGCCAGCCCATTGCCACTGACCCTCAGGGAGACACACTCGGTCACGGCAGCTTCCAACCTGAAAATGCAGGCGGCTGCTATTACTGCTGCAAGTGCTCAGTTGTGTCCAACTCTGTGTGACCCCATGGACTGTAGCCGGCCAGGCTCCTCTGTCCAGTGGAATTCCCCAGGCAAGAATACTGGAGTGGATTGCCATTTCCTTCTCCAGGGGATCTTCACGACCCAGGGATTGAACCTGCATCTCTTGCGTCTGCTGCATTGGCAGGCGGATTCTTTACAGTGGTGCCACCTGGGAGGCCCAAATACAGGCAGACCAAAGGCCAAAACCAACACCCAGAGAAGGGTACACATACTCACACCCACACCCGGACAACACCAAAGGGCTTACATGGTATCACACAAATATCCAGACTCACAGTCACACCCACACCTGGACAACACCTAAAGGCTCCAGCTGATTTAAAAAAATGTTTAATTGTGATTAAAAAACACATAACAGCACCTGAAAGTATAACAGTGTTGTTAGCTGGCTATTGTTATTGCTTCTGTTTAGACCCCATGTTTGTGACCCCATGGACTGCAGCCTGCTAGGCCCCTCTGTCCATGGGATTTTTCAGCAAGAATAGTGGAATAGGTTGCCATTTCTTTCTCCAGTGTATCTTCCCAACCCAGGGATTGAACCTGCATCTCCTGCTTAAGAGGCATATTCTTTACCACTGAGCCATCAGGGAAGTCCCTTAATCACCTATATTCCAATATAAAATAAAATGTTTTGGAAAAAAACATGTTACAGAAAACTTATCATTTTTGAGCATACAGCTCAGTGGTATTGAGTATTTTCACATTTTTGTGCAAGGAATCTGCAGAACTTTTCATCTTACAACTAAAAACAAAGATGTAACACACATCACATCAGTAGCCAGAGACCCTCACACACAGTTGCGCCAGCACCCAGACAACTCTAAGGGCCTACCCTGTGGCTCAGCGGTAAAGAATCTGCCTGCAGTGCAGGAGATGTGGGTTCGATCCCTGAGTCGAGAAGATCCCCTGGAGAAGGGAATGGCAACCCACTCCAGTATTCTTGGCCTGGGAAATCTCATGGACAGAGGAGCCTTGGCCGTCTACACTCCATGGGTTGCTAAAGAGTCAGACATGACTGAGTGACTAAATAGCAGCATTATTCTGTGAATACCCAGAGACTTCCATGCTGCCAACCAGGACCCAGTTAAATGCACACTCCATCACACCAACACATACACAAAACCTAAGGACTTGCACATGCTCACACCAACCCCCAGATATTCAGACACACAGAGCTGCTGTCACAGGTGTTTACCAACCCATAAACAGCCTGAGACTTACACACACAACTGGACAAGACCTGAGACTCAGCACCACTTAGCCCAACACCCACACACCTCTTTGTTGTGTCAATAGCTGGAGGCTAACAGACGGAGAAGGCAATGGCACCCCACTTCAGTACTCTTGCCTGGAAAATCCCATGGACGGAGGAGCCTGGTGGGCTGCAGTCCATGGGGTCTCGAAGAGTTGGACACGACTTCACTTTTCACTTTTCACTTTCTACTTTCATGCATTGGAGAAGGAAATGGCAACCCACTCCAGTGTTCTTGCCTGGAGAATCCCAGGGACGGGGAAGCCTGGTGGGCTGCCATCTGTGGGGTCGCACAGAGTCGGACACGACTGAAGTGACTTAGCAGCAGCAGCAGCAGCAGCAACACTATCAGATCAACACTTGCAGATGATGAAAAAGAGTTCAGCCAATGCTCAAAAACCTCGTCCCGTCACAGCTGTACCTAGAGTTCCTCTGATGGTCATACCACTCTCTGGAGATTCACACAGAGCTGTGCCAACCTCCAGAGACACACATGTCCAGCTGTTCCAACACTCGGACGCTGTCACACCAGTGCCAGGAGATCTGATTGCACAGTTGTGCTGACAGTCGCAAACATGTGCACAGAGTCATCCCCATCACCCAGAATCTCACAAAGTCATTCTAACACCTCACATCTCGCAGTTAAACTAGCACCTGGGGAGACACACACTCAGTTATGCCAACACCCTGAAGGTCACAGACTTAACCACAGCCACACCTGCTGACGCCTACACAACCGTGTACATCGTTGGGGTGTATATACCTTCTCTACAAAGGTATATACGGTCACACCAAGGACTCACATACACCTGTGTTCATTCACACTGGTCCCGCCCCAGCCCTGAAAGGGTTTCCCTATGAGGGCTGGTGGGGAGTGGGCCCTGTGGCCCCTGGCCCCCAGCTCTTCCTCCTCCCAGGCCCAGGGGTGGATCCTCTCAGCTGGCGCAAAAGCACCTGGGCAGTTGGAGAGGAGGGCTGTGGTGACTGTGCCCCATCTACCCCTCCAGATGCCCCCCAGTCCCCTGGCACAGGCGACTCTGCCTGCTCAGCCACCAACCTGAGCCGCGTGGCCGGTCTGGAGAAGCAGCTGGCCATCGAGCTGAAGGTGAAGCAGGGGGCAGAGAACATGATCCAGACATACAGCAACGGCAGCACCAAGGTGGGAGCAGCGTGTGTGCACACCCCCCCGTGTGCATGTACACCTGTGGGCGCATCACAGGCTGGAGCCTGCGGTGGGGCCAGGGTGGTACCTCCATCTGCCTCCCAGGAGGCTGGGGTGCTCTGGGTTGGGGACAGAGGGCTGTTGAGTGACTCTGCAGCAGGATTGGAGTGTGGGCAGCTTGGGTGGGGGCAGAGAGGAAACTGGATGACTGTGGGTGATGTCAGGTCGACACACGGCAGAGACTCCCCCCCATACTCAGTTACCCCCAGAGACGGGGCAACATGCAGCCTCTCACTGCTGGTGGCATCTCTGCCATGTACACACAGATCAACGCCTAGATGCACACGTGACTGTTTAGTGGCTCAGTCGTGTCCGACTCTTTGCACCCCTGTGGACTGTAGCCCACCAGGCTCCTCTGTCCATAGGGTTTTTTAGGCAAGAATACTGGAGTGGGTTGTCATTTCCTCCTCCAGGGGATCTTCCCAACCCAGGGATTGAACTCATGTCTCCTGCATTGATAGGCAGGTTCTTTACCACTGAGCCACCAGAGAAGCCCAGATGTATATAGTATCATCATAATATCTAGAGACACACCCATGGTCATAACAGCATCTAGAGACACACAGTGGCATATCACCACTGTGACACACACATATACCGTCATAACATCTAGATTCACAGCAGTAACAACTCTCAGAAGCACGTGGACAAAAACACAACAGTCACCTCTAGACACACAGAGACACATACCATCATAGAACACCCAGGACACACAGCTCAGGCCAACAGGACACCTAGACGCACAGACACACACATCATCAGTTTTTCACACCCAGAGATCAGAGTTGTCACACAGACATACCCCCCGTTGTACCAACATCAAGTACACAGTAACACCCAGAGACAGTTACACCCACGGGCAGAGTTAGACCTACAGCTAGAGACCCAGAGAGCATCCATGCCTGTGAGTGCACACACAAACGTGAATATTGCACAGGAGGACACAGACCGTGCAGCATTTTTCTTAACCTTTTATTGAGGTGTAACAGATGGACGTCAAGTGCAGAAAACCTAAGTGTACAGCCAGTGAATCTTTATCTAGGTACCCACCGCCCTTACTGAACCTTTCCTGTCACCCAGAAGTGCCCTCCTGCCCCCTTCAGTCAATACCCAGTCTTCTTTCATCACAGATTGGCAGTGCCTGGCTTTTTAAAAATTTATTTTATTTATTTTTATTTTTGGCTGCTCTGGGATTTCATTGCTGTGCTCAGGCTTTCTGTAGTTGTGGAGCGTAGGGGGCCACTCTCTAGTTGCAGGGCATGGGCTTCTCTTGTCATGGAGCACAGGCTCTAGGGTGCGCATGCTCAGTAGTTGTGGCACATGGGCTTAGTTGCCCAGCTGCACGTGGAATCTTCCCGGACCAGGGATCGAACCTGTGTCCCTTGCATTGGCAGGTGGATTCTTAACCACTGGACCACTAGGGAAGTCTGTCAGTGCCTGGTTTTGAACATAGCACCAAGTCAATGGAAAAATCCACTACCAGTTCCTGGCACTTGTACCCACATAGGGTCCTTGGCTATGTCCAGTCAACCCTGTAGCTTGAATTGCACACACCACCATCAGGATCCTGCAACTGTCTACAACTGTCTCACACCCAGTCACCCCTGGACTCACCCATGTGGCTACAGGCAAGGCTATGCCCACCATGGGGAACACACACACATACGCCATTCTAACAGCTGACACAAATAGAGTGCCTGCTGGTGCCAGGTACAGTTGTGAGCCCTACACACAGATTACCTCCTTTAATCCTCAGCCCAGTGGTGGTTGGTGCTGTTAGTACACTCCCCTTCCCTCAGATGAGCAGACAGACCCAGAGCGGTTGAGCAGCTTGTCCAAAGTCACACAGCTGTTAGGTGGCAGCTGTCAGGATTCACATGCCAAGGCTCCGTCTCCCTTCAACACCCAGGAACACAGTCTTTCACACCCACACATGAATGCTCTGTCACCCAGAGCCTGCCTGGGGTAGACACCAGGACGGGTGGTCAGGCCCCCACCTGCCCAGTTTTCCTCTCACGGCCTGTCTCTGCCATCAGGACCGGAAGCTGCTGCTGACAGCCCAGCAGATGCTGCAAGACAGTAAGACCAAGATAGATATCATCCGCATGCAACTGCACCGGGCACTGCAGGCCTGCCAGCTGGAGAGCCAGGCGGCCCCAGACGAGGCTCAAGGTGAGTCCATCACCCTGAGACAGCCTGCCCTGCATTCCACCTTGCAGAGTTCAGCTCCCAGCCCCACAAGGGGTCCCTTTCTAAGGCAGGGAGGTGGGTGCTGTGACTCACCATGCTAGAATGCGTTCCTGACCCTCTCTGGGCCCCAGTTTCCCATTCTGTCCCGCTCGAGATTTGCACGTGATCAGTTATTGGCAAACTACAGCTCTTGGACCAAATCTGCTACTGCCTCTTTTTGTTTGTTTTGGAAATACTGAAGACCCAGCCATGCCTGTTCGTTTACTGTCGCCTACGACTGCTTGTGCACTGTGACAGTGGGGCCAAGTAGTGGCAACAGAGCTTGTGGTCCACAAAGACAAAAATATTTACCCTTTGGCTCTTTAAAAAAGTAGTTAATTCAGTTTTGGCTGTGCTGGGTCTTCGTTGTTGTGTGAAGGCCTCTCATTGCAGTGGCTCCTTTTATTGTCGAGCATGGGCTCTTGGGCTTCGGTAGCTGCAGCTCACGGGCTCTGGGTCGCAGGCTCAGTAGTTGTGCAGCAGGCGTGTAGTTTGCCCTGCGGCATATGGATTCTCCCTGGACCAGGGTTGAATCCACGTCCCCTGTATTGGCAGGCAGCCTCTTAACCACTAGACCACCAGGGAGGTCCTACCCTTTGGCTCTTGATGGAGAAAATGTGTGGACCCCTGGGCTCGGCAGTTGCCTTGCTGTGTTGGCCCCTGTAATATGAAACTGTGGGTGTCCACAGCGTGTGTGTGTGTTTCCTATGTATCTCAGTGTCTGAATGCCTGAGGCCGTCTCAACCCAATTGTCATCCTGAATTTGAGACGGACTGTACTGTAGGCATCAGCTCTCCAGGTTTCACCTGCAGGGGTGACTGCACTAGTGACGTTCACCAGTGTTAAGGTGGTATTTGCCCTGGGGACCAGAGTTTGTACACATGCCCCATAACTATGAGAGTTCCTGTATCACCATGAGAGTGTGTCAGCTGTTGGTGGGTGTTAGTGTGTTCGGGCTGCTCCACCACAGTACCACGGACTGGGGATGAGGGGGCATGTAAACAACAGACATTTATCTCTCACTGTGCTGGGGGCTGAAAGTCCAAGATCAAGGCGCTGGCGGATACAGCGTCTGGTGAGAGCCCTCTTCCAGATTCATAGATGGCTGCCTCCTTACTGTGTCCTCGTGTTGTAACTTTTGGTGACAGCCTAATCTTGCCCCTGTAAGTGTAAAAGTCTTGACAACCACCTGGGCACATGTGACAAAAGTCTTGGTGGGTGCCGTACAGCTGTGGGCGAGTGTGACTGTAGGAATGCTTGAGTGTGAGTCTAGGTCATCATGTGGGACCGCAAGACTGTCCTTGAAATCTGCAGCCGTGGATAAGCACGACTGTGACCTTGTGCCTGTGGGTGACAGGTTTCCTGCCCCTAGGTGACAGTGTGTCCTTGCGCCTACTCCCTGTTCCATTGGGCGACTGTGGCTGTGTCCTCTGTTGGGCTGTGGCTGCATCCCTGGGACTTCATTCTGAGTGTGAAGCCAGCCTGTTTCCCTGTGACATTGGGTCTGTGTGTCTATGATTATTGCTCATGCTGCCCTGACTGTATGACATCATGACAGCATTTCTTTTAAAGATTTGTTTTCAATGTGGACCATTTTTTTTGTTCTTCAAAAAAAAAATATTTTTAATTGGAGGATACTTGCTTTACAATATTGTGTTGGTTTCTGCCATACATCAGCATGAATCAGCCATAAGTATATACATATGTCTTCTCCCTCTTGAACCTTCTCTCCTACCCCATCCCACCCCTCTAGGTTGTCATAGAGCACTGGTTTGAGCTGCCTGCGCCATACAGCAAATTCCCACTGGCTGTCTGTGCTACACGTGCTGGTGTATATATGTCAGTGCTACTCTCTCTATCCGTCCCACCCTTTCCTTCCCCCACTGTGTCCACAAGTCCTCACTGAATTTGCTACCACACTGCCTCCATTCCATGCCTTGATTCCCCGGCTGTGAGGCATGTGGGAACTTCACCCCCCAACCAGGGATCAAATCTGTACTGCCTGCACCGGAAGGCGAAGTCCTAACCACTGGACTGCCAGACAAGTCCCGTGCTGGCATTTCTTTGCCTGTCCCTGTGCCTTATCTGTGTGGCAGTGTGCCTGTATTGCCGTGATCCTCCCTGGGCTGGAGTTAGAGCCCTGGGAGTTTTGCCATTGTGTGACTCTGTCCCGACTCAGTGGACATGAGTTTGGGTGAACTCCAGGAGTTGGTGATGGACAGGGAGGCCTGGCACGCTGCGGTTCATGAGGTCGCAAAGAGTCGGACACGACTGAGTGACTGAACTGACTGATTCTGTCCCATTAGGGTGTTTATGTTTTGTGACTTTCCCTCTGTCCCTGTGACACTGTCCTTTTGCTGGGAGTTGACAAGGTGTATAGGGCTTCCTGGAGAAGGCAGGGGCACCCCACTCCAGTACTCTTGGCTGAAAAATCCCATGGATGGAGGAGCCTGGTAGGCTGCAGTCCATGGGGTCACTAAGAGTCGGACACGACTGAGTGACTTCACTTTTCACTTTCATGCATTGGAGAAGGAAATGGCAACCCACTCAAGTGTTCTTGCCTGGAGAATCCCAGGGACGGGGGAGTCTGGCTGCTGTCTATGGGGTCTCACAGAGTTGGACACAACTGAAGCGACTTAGCAGCAGCAGCAGCAGCATAGGGCTTCCCAGGTGGCGCTAGTGGTAAAGAACCCACCTGCCAATGCGGGAGACATAAGAACTACAGGTTCGATTCCTAGGTTGGGAAGATCCCCTGGAGAAGGGAATGGCACCCCACTCTAGTATTCTTGCCTGGAGAATCCCATGGACAGAGGAACCTGGTGGGCTACAGTCCATGGGGTTGCAAAGAGTCAGACACGACTGAAATGGTAGCACGTAGCACAGCACAGACAAGGTGTATATCTGTGTCTGTAATATCGGTCTTACCCATGTGTGGCAGTGTGATGGCATCTTTGTTAGAGTGTGTGGGTATGTGTGTGCTTAGGCCTACACTAGTGACAAAGTGACAATGCCATTGTCACCGTCTGAGTGACAGTCTGATGACATCTATCTGACACCATTCCTGTTCCTCCAACTACGTTATATTTCACGGTGTGGGTGGTCACCATTCATTTACTCAGACCCCTACTAGAGGAAATGAGGTATCTTCCAATCTTTTGCTCTTAAAAAAAAAGGCTATGAATAACCACGTATAATACATGTATCAAGGGAAATTTCCTGGCAGTCCAGTGGTTAGGATGCTGTACTTCCACTGCAGGGGAGAGAGGGTGCAATTCAATTCCTAGTCAGGGAGCTAAGATCCCACATGCTGCATGGTATGGCCAAACAAAAACAAAAACAACATATATCAAGTGCAAAGTTGTTTCTATGGGATAAAGTACCTGAACTGGGATTGCTAAATCAAAAGGTAGATACATTTATAATTCTGACAGAAATCGCCAAACTGCCTCCATTGGAAAGCAAGTTGTGTTCCCATCAGCAACGTATCTGTTCTTAAGTGTGTGTTTTATTTTTATTTATTTGGCTGCATCGAGTCTTAGTTGTGGCACCCAGGATCTTCATTGCATCATGCGGGATCTTTCCTTGCGGTGCACAGACTCTCCAGTTGTGGTGCGCAGGCTTGGTAGTTGCAGGGACGTGGGCTTAGTTGCTCCGGAGCATGTGGGATCTTAGTTCCCTCACCAGGGATCGAACCTTCATCCACTGCAGTGGAAGGCAGATTCTTAACTGCTGGGCCACCAGGGAAGTTCCCTAAGTATGTGTTAATTGTGTGTCTGTATATAAGTCTGCCTCTGGGTGGCAGCTTAACTACATCCCTGGGACTGGCTCTGTGGGTGATGGTGTCTGGATGAAAGAGTGACAGTATCCGGGTCCATGTGCGGCTGTCTGCCCGTGGGTGACAGTGTGACTGTCCCCATGACCCCCTACCTTGGGAGGGAGTGATGCTTGTTGACGGCTATCTGTCCCTGGCCAGTGCCTGTTTCCTACAGATGGGTGCATGTCTCTAGAACCAGGATGGTTGGAGCCGGGGCTCAAGCTGGCCTCACTGCCTCGTGTCTCACGCCCACAGGGAGTCCGGACTTGGGGGCAGTGGAGCTGCGCATCGAGGAGCTGCGTCACCACTTCCGAGTGGAGCACGCGGTGGCCGAGGGCGCCAAGAATGTGCTGCGCCTGCTCAGCGCCGCTAAGGCTCCGGACCGCAAAGCGGTCAGCGAGGTGAGGGGCGGGGCATCGACCCGGAGAGGTGGGGCTTCAGCATGGGATGGGGACTCATGTGTCAAGTCGGACCCAGATGATTTGAGGGCTCGGGCTTCTGGGGAGGAGCTCCAGGTGGGACTTAGCCAGCCTGGGGGAGGGGCGTGCCGGATCCCGCCCCCAGCCCGGCCAGGCTTCTCCCACCTCAGGCCCAGGAAAAGCTGACCGAGTCCAACCAGAAGCTGGGGCTGCTTCGGGAGGCGCTGGAGCGGCGGCTTGGGGAGCTCCCTGCTGACCACCCGAAGGGGCGGCTGCTGCGCGAAGAGCTCGCCGCGGCTTCGTCCGCAGCCTTTAGCGCCCGCCTGGCCGGGCCGTTCCCCGCCACGCACTACAGCACCCTGAGCAAGCCTGCACCACTCACAGGTGGGTCCCGACACCTCCCCTGTCCTCCCCTGCTTCCGCCCCAAATCAGGACCCCACCCTCCTGGCTCTAGACTCCTGCCCCTCTGAGCCCCCAAGCCCCAAACCTGCAACTGGGATCTTCATTCTCCCCAGTCCTGGACTCCCATCCCACTGTCCTCTCCCTTTTCCATTCACCCCAACCCTGTAGCCCTGCGCCCCATTTCCCCACGCCAGACAGACCCATGGACCCTAGACTTCCCACCCCACCTTGCCCTCCCAGAGACTCGTGCCCTCATCTCCCCATCCTTGATCCCTGGGTGGGGAAGATTCCCTGGAGATGGAAATGGCAACCCACTCTAGTATTCTTGCCTGGGAAATTCCATGGACAGAGGAGCCTGGTAGTCTGTAGTCCATGAGGTCGCAAAAGAGTCAGACACAACTGAGAGACTAAACAACAGCAGCAACAACGGTCCCATCCTCACTTTCCCCACCCCTCCCTGAAGGGCCCTGTCTTCTCTCTCCAGCCAGAGTCCCCGATTTCAGTCTCATAGTCCCTCACTCTCAGAATCCTCAGTCCTGAACCTCTGACCCTCCACCCCCAAACTAGCCAGCCCCTCCCTTCTTAGATCCGTCAGCCACTACCTCCCCAGACCAGTCCTACCATAGACCGCAGCCCCAGTGTCAGACCTCAGACTAGCCTACCGAATCCTACCCTGGACGCCCCCAGTCCTACCTGGCTCACCCCCGCCTGGACCTCCGGCCTGCACTCTGAACTGCTCTTCTGTCACTGAACCT
The DNA here is from genome assembly GCF_029378745.1 of Bos indicus. NCBI lineage: Eukaryota > Metazoa > Chordata > Mammalia > Artiodactyla > Bovidae > Bos > Bos indicus. Next base: position 11,060,300 of record NC_091766.1, on the reverse strand, counting down.
CAGCATCTAGAGCCCTTCCCCAGACTGCCCCACCCTTCCACCTTGTCCCCTGTTTCTCTCTTCTGGGCACAGCCATCTCTGCAGCAGACCCCCTGCCTCACCCCGATTGTCCCTCACCAACTCCCATTTGCACGCTGGCCACTTCTGCACATGCCCACTTCACCTGCAGCCCTTGTCCTGCCCCAGATGTAACCCACCCCATGAGCCTGACCCTCTCTCAGGGACCCTGGAGGTGCGTGTGGTGGGCTGCAGAGACCTTCCAGAGACCATCCCTTGGAACCCTTCACCTTCGGTGGGGGGACCTGGGACCCCTGACAGCCGCACCCCCTTCCTGAGCCGCCCAGCCCGAGGTCTTTACAGCCGAACCGGAAGCCTCAGTGGCAGGAGCAGCCTCAAAGCGGAAGCTGAGAACACCAGTGAGTGGCACTAATGTCCGGGAGGAATGAGGTGGGGTAGGCTGGGGGTGGTCCCTGATTTCCCACATTGGTAACATTCTGAAAAAGTCGTTCATCACACTCATTAGGATGGATACTGTAAAATAGAACAAGATAAACTAACAGGTGTTAGGGAGGATATGGAGAAGCTGGAAGGCTTCTACACCGTTGGTGGGAATGTAAAATTGTGTGGCCACCATGGAAAGCAGCATGGCAGGTCCTCAAATAATGAAACATAGAACTACCATAGATCCAGTGTCCTGCTTCTGGATGAATACTCAAAAGAGTTGGAAGCCGGATCTCAAAGAAATTTTGGTATACACCCATGTTCATAGCAGCGTTATTCACAGTGGTCAAAAGGCAGAAGCAGCCCAGTGTCTGGTGATGGATGAACGGATTAAAAAATTGTGGTCCATCCACACAGTGGATTCCAGAGAAGTCTATTCTGTAGAAATGGATTCTATTCTGTACAAATACATCTATAACGAGGGTAAATTTTATGTTACGAGTTTTACCACAATGTGAAAAGAAGCGAATACACACGTTTAAAAGTATGAGTAGAAGAAGAATAACACTAAAGTAACTGCCTATGTTACCACCACCAAGGTCAAGAAATAGAATTCTCTGGATTTTTCAGCCTTAAAAAAGGACATTCTGAAACATGCTACAACATGGATGAACTTGAGTACCTGAGTGAAATAAACCAGTTGTAAAATGACAGGTGGGCTTCCCTGGTGGCTCAGTGGTAGAGAATCCACCTGCCAGTGCAGGAGACACGAGTTTGATCCCGGAGTCGGGAAGATTCCCCTGAGAAGAAAATGACAACCCACTCCAGTATCCTTGGCTGGGAAATCCCATGGACAGAGAAGCCTGGTGGGCTACAGTCCATGGGGTCACAAAAGAGTCAGATATGACTTAGCAGCTGAACATGAGGGGTACTTCTTGTCTTTTTGTTGTTTAGTCACTAAGTTGTGTCCGACTCTTTTGTGACCCCATGAACTGTAACCCTCCAGACTCCTCGGTCCGTGGGATTTCCCAGGCAAGAAAACTGGATCGAGTTGCTATTTCCTTCTCCGAGGGATCTTCCCCACCCAGGGATTGAATCCCTGTGTTCAACCCATGTGCCTGCGCCTCCTGCATTGGCCGGCAAATCCTTTACCACTGAGCCACCTGGGAAGCCAACAAGTAGTATAGGATTCTACTTATACGAAGTATCTACGTTGGTTACATTCATAGAGATGGAAAGAATAGTGGTTGCTAGTGGTTGGGGGGGCGGATGGAAATGGAGAGTTATTGTTTACCTGGGGGGACAGAGTTTCAGTTGGGAAAGATGAAGAGTTCTGGAGATGACGGTGGTGATGATTACACAACAGTATCAACGTACTTGGTACCACTGAGCTGTATACTTGAAAATTATAATGATGGTAAATTTTATGTGAATTTTGCCACAATGTGAAAAGAAACGAATGCACACGTATAAAAGTATGGATACAAGAATATGACAATAGAGTAACCGCCTATGTTACCACCACCCAGGTCAAGAAATAGAATTCTCTGGAAGCCCTCTCATGCCCCCTCCTCAATTCCAGCCCCTTCCTCTGTCCTAGAGGTAGCTACTCTCCTCACTCTTACCGCTGTCATTTCCTCGCTTTTCTTTGTAGTTTTAGCGCCCATGTACCATCTCAAAGCAATGCAGTTTAATTTGCCTGTGTTTGAACTGCATATATGTGGAATCATACAGAATGTATTCCATGGTAACAGCTTCTTTTCTTCAACATTGTGTGGGAGATTTATTCATACCGTTGCATGAAATTATACTTCATTCATTTTTAGCCCGGTTTAATTGTCTTAGATTGAGCCATATCAAATTGCTGTCTTTTTTTTTTTTTTTTAGATAAAAAATAGTTGACTGTAAGAGATTTCATGGTTTAGCTAATAACCCTATATTACCATGTATATGTTAATTCATAGGCAGATGTTTCTAGTTTCGAGCTGTTATGTAAGCATATTTATGCATCTCCCAATGTATACTTGCTGGCATTTTTTTAGATTGAATACTTAGGAATATATTGCTAGAATTTATATATATATAGAATAAAAGTGAATTTGGATCCCTGCCTCACACCACACATCAAAATCAACTGGAGATGGATTGAAGGGCTTAATGTGAAAGGCAGGACTGTAGAGCTTGGTCAGATAGCATAGCAGAATATTATAGGGGAAGAGAGGATTTCTTTATTAATAAGATATAAGAGATTACCCTCCTCCCCAGAATCTCCTGACACCCTCCCTCCACCCCTGTTTCAGATGAGGTGAGCACTGTGCTCAAGCTGGATAACACAGTGGTGGGACAGACATCCTGGAAGCCGTGTGGCCCCAACGCCTGGGACCAGAGCTTTACCCTGGAACTGGAGAGGGTGAGTTAGGTGGGCGAGTGAGAGGGCTGGGAGGAGGAGGGGCCTGGGGCCTCAGGCATCCCAAGTGACAGCCCTCTTCTTCCCTGAGGCACGGGAATTGGAGTTGGCTGTGTTCTGGCGGGACCATCGGGGCCTGTGTGCCCTCAAATTCCTGAAGTTGGAGGATTTCTTGGACAACGAGAGGCATGAGGTGCAGCTGGACATGGAACCTCAGGGCTGCCTGGTGGCTGAGGTACATACAGCCTGACCCCCACCCTGAGAAAATGCTTTTTTTTTTTTTGGATGTGCCCGGTCTTCGTTGCTGCTCAGGCTAGTCTTGCGTTGCGGCACGTGTGGATTTCTAATTGCGTTGGCTTTTCTTGTGGAACACGGGTTCTAGGGTGCATGGGCTTCAGTAATTGCAGGATATGGGCTCAATAGTTATAGCTCCTGGGCTCCAGAGCTCAGGCTTAGCAGTTGTGGCACATGGGCTTAGTTGCTCTGCAGCACGTGGGATCTTCCCGGACCAGGGATCAAACACCTGTCTCCTGCCTTGGCAGGCGGATTCTTCACCGCCAAGCCACCAGGAAAGCCCAGAAAAATGCTTTTTGTGTCTCTTTCTCCTGGTTTTCTAGAAGGGGAAGATGTGTTTTCCCCTTAGTCTCTGAACCTTGATAGGAAAGTACATTTAATTAGTCCCATGATGTATGACTAAAGTTGGGATTGGTTTCATTCTAAAACAAGATATTAAAAAAAGAAGAAGAAATAGCAAAATGTTGTCAAGCCAGAAAAGAAAAGCAAAACCAAGCAACGTATTATGGGGATTGCTATGAGAGCCACAGTTGAGCAGAGAGATTCCTTCCCCAGTGCTGTCGGGTGAGGGTCCTCATCAGGGGAGCCCACCCACGACCCTCGGCACTATGGACATTTGGGCTGGGCAAGTCTTGGTTGCAGGACTGTCCTATGTACTGTAGGGTGCTGAGTCACATCCCTGGCCCCCACCCACGGGATGCCAGTAGCAACCCCGCACAAGTTATGACAACTAAAAATGCCTCCAGACATGGCCAGGCCCCTGATTGAGAGCCCATAGTCTAAATGACATTCCTAGCTGACCCCTTGTTGCATGGCCAAGCCCTGTCCAAAGTGCTCTGCTGGCACTGACTTATAAATCCTCACAAGAACCCATGCAAGAGGGACCGTTACTAGTTACGTTTGACAGAGGAGGAAACTGAGACACAGAGAAAGTCACTGGCCCCCTCGTTTAGCCAGAATTATTCTCAGAAATTCTTTAAATTTGCCCCTAAAATACTAATGTACCCTGTTTTATGTATTGGGCTGAACAGGAAGTTCGTTTGGGTTTTGTCATAAGATCTTATAGAAACTCATAAAAACTTTTTGGCCAATCCAATACACATACACACACACACGTATATAAATTGCTTCCCTGGTAGCTCTGATGGTAAAGAATCCGCCTGCAATGCAGGAGACCTGGGTTCAATCCCTGGGTTGGAAAGATCCCCTGGGGGAAAAAATGGCAACCCATTCCAGTATTCTTGCCTGGAGAGTTCTATGGGTAGAGGAGCCTTGTGGGTTACAGTCCATGGGTCACAAAGAGTCAGACACGACTGAGTGACTAACACTTTCATTTCACATGTGTGTGTGTGTATACATATATGTATGTATGTATGTGTAGATATATCTCCCCATGTCCTTAACCCTAGGGGAAAATTCTTTTTTTTCATTTTGCTACTTGCTTAGATTTTTTTTTTTTAATTTATTATTTATTTTGGCTGTGCTGGGTCTTCATTGCAGCTCTCGGGCTTCTCTAGTTGTGACGCCTGGGCTCTAGAGTGCTTGGGTTCAGTTGTAATTTGTAGACTTGATTGCTGTATGTGGGATCTTTGTTTCCTGACCAGGGCTCAAACCTGGGCCCCCTGCATTGAGAGTGTGGAGTCTTATCCACTGGACCACCAGGAAAGTCCCCACCACTTGCTTAGATTTTTAAATACCAGTTTTCTTTGCAAAAAGATCAGACCATGTGAAAAAGATCAGAAATGTGAAAAAGAAACAGAATTCCCAGTGTATGCATGCTAAGTCACTTCAATCATATCCTACTCTTTGCAATGCTATGGACTCTAGCCCACCAGACTCCTCTGTCCATTGGATTCTCCAGGCAAGAATATTGGAGTGTATTGCCATGCCCTCCTCCAGAGAATCTTCCTGACCCAGGGATCAAACCTGCATCTCTTATGTCTCTGGCATTGGCAGACGGGTTCTTTACCACTAGCTCAACCTGGGAAACCCTAGTATAAAAAATTCCCAGTGCACAGTATTAAAAAAAAAAACAGCTGTATAATTAACTCTGCTTTCAGGAATGGGATAAATATCAAGAGAGTCATTGGGTTCAAGTGAGTTTAAAGATTAACCTGAAAGAAGCTTTTCCTTGGCCGTGAAAGTTGTTCACTTGTGTCTCTCTGCGACCCCATGGACTATGCAGTCCATGGAATTCTCCAGGCCAGAATACTGGAGTGGGTAGCCTATCCCTTCTCCAGTGACTCTTCCCCACCCAAGGTCTCCTGCATGACAGGTGGATTCTTTAGCAGCTGAGCTACCAGGGAAGCCTATAGAGACCAAAAATCTATATTACTCTTAAGTTTTCACTAGAAAATGCTTTCAGAATTTCACAACATTAGTCACTTTTCACTAATTTCTAACTAATTTACTAATTCCTAAAAATATCTAGAAAAATTCTTGAAATAGTCAAGGGCTATCTTACTATCTGGGTAAAAATTCTTACATGATCTCGCAATCCACAGAAGGAAAGGAGCAGAGAAGAGCTGACTTCACACGGCAGGGCCATGAAATTATTCTTCTGTTAGGAAGACTGTCCAAAACCCAAGTGGACAGTAGTGGTGGGTGGCCAGGGGTGAGAGTACTGAGGCAGTCCTGCTTGTCTTCAAGATTTACTTACTATTTTTTTTTAATAAAGATTGTTTCTTTTTAAAAAAATGTTACTTATTTTTATTTTTGTCTTGGCTGAGTCTTTGTTGCTGCTGGGGCTCTTCTCTAGTTGTGGTGGGCGGGCTTCTCATTGCTGTGGCTTCTCTAGTGATGGAGCACGGGCTCTGGAGCACAGGCTCAGAAGTTGTGGCTCACGGGCTTAGCTGCTCGGCGGCATGTGGGATCTGCCTGGATCAGCTGTGTCTCCGGCATTGGCAGGCGGACTCTTTACCACCAGAGAAGCCCCCAGGGTTTACTTATAACATTCTATTTTGTTCTCCCCAAAGCACCATCCTGTAGAACCTTCTGCAGTTCTGTTGTCGATGAACCTACAATAGTTGAGTTCTATCGTAGATGGAATTGTTCCGTGTCTGCGTCCTCCTATATAGTAGCCGCTAGCCACTTGAAGTCTGGCTAGTGTGACTGGGGGACTGATGTTTTCAGTCAGCTTACATTTTACTTCATTTCAGTAGCCACACGTGGCTAGAGGTGACCAGATCGGGGACACCCATAAAGTCACACAGTTCTATGACTTCAGCACCTTCCAGAAGATGTGATGCAGTTGGGAGAATTCCACGAAACCAGTGGTTTCCCCACATGAGTGGATACCAGCATCATCACCTGGAAGGCTTGCTGGAACACACACTGCTGGGCTCCACCCCCAGGGTTTCTGATTTAGTGGGTCCGGGGTGGGTGGAGGTGCTGAGAATCTCCCTTTCCAGCAGGTTCCCAGGTGATGCTGGTGATGCTGGTCTGTGAGCACAGGTGGGGAGGCAGGACACCAGAGGAAGGGTAGTTCCCATTTGTTGGAGTCATCCGTAGGTCTTGTTGGATCAGAGCTGCTCCCCACCCCTAGAAGAGGGCCTGCTTGCCTGCCTGCTTCTTGCTTTTCCAGAGTGGCTTTCAAGAGGTGGTCCTGTCAAAGGATGGATTGGCTTTGTGACCCCTTAATACGCTGCATGGTACTCTGTGGTTGGATGCGATGCCACAGTGACTGGAACCCTGGAAATGTACGGGTGTGCACACTATGACCCTGAGGCTTCCCCCAGCAAGATGCTAGAGGAGGGCCAGGGTCCTCACGCCAGCCCCTCCCCTCAGGTCACCTTCCGCAACCCTGTCATTGAGAGGATCCCCCGGCTCCGACGACAGAAGAAGATCTTCTCCAAGCAGCAAGGTGAGGAGGTGAACCGGGGCAGCGCAGAGACCAGAGGTGCCGCGCGTGTCATGGAGGCTAATGTCCACCCCCTCCCTCGCCCCTCCCCAGGGAAGGCATTTCAGCGCGCTAGGCAGATGAACATCGACGTCGCCACCTGGGTACGGCTGCTCCGCAGGCTCATCCCCAACGCCACAGCCACTGGTACCTTCAGCCCGGGGGCTTCACCAGGACCTGAGGCTCGGTCCACAGGGTAAGCGGGGGGCAGGGCTCTGGGAGGCCCGCTGCCCCTGGCTGCTTTCCCGGGTGCCAGGTCTTAGATGCGCCCTCCTTCTTTGTGCCGCAGTGACATATCTGTGGAGAAGCTGAACCTTGGGACTGAGACAGACAGCTCACCCCAGAAGAGCCCTCTGGGTCCTCCTTCCAGCCCATCCAGTCTGGTGAGCACCCCACCTTGGCCCAGCTCAAGTTCCAAGCTCTCACCAGGAACTTCCTTGGTCACACAGCTCATCTCTGCCAGAGCTGGGGTCTCATTTTCTATCCCAGACAAACACATGAGCTCGGGAGCCAGGCCACTTGGGCCCCACTCCTGCTCTGTTGCTTGTCTGTGTGACCCACGCCAAGCCGCTTCACCTCTTGGCGGTTAGCACACCACCCTGTAAAATGATCAAGTTTAAAACTCATGTCGATGACAGGAGTCAAGTTAGTGGTTTCCTCCAGGCAGTTTATTGACAGGAGGGTGGACTCAGGAGAGCCTGCCAGCATGATGAAAATGTTCTGAAGCTTGATCTAGGTCAGAGGGCAAGTACACTTTTTCTGGAAAGGACCATATCGTCAGTATCTTAAGCTTTGTGGGTCAGACGGGTCACAGTGATGTCTCGTCAATACCACTCTCATAGAAAGCAGCAAAATGTGATATAGACACGAAGGGGTGTGGCTATGCACTGGAAAGCCTTACTGAGTGTCACATCCCTTTCAGGAATCATAAACTATTTTTCTTCTTTTGAGTTTTCTCCTCAACCCTTTAAAAACATAAAAATGATTCTTAGCTTACAGACTGTACAAAATACGGAGTTTACCAACCCCTGGTATAGCTTACAGGCATCTGGGTAGACACATATGTAAGAGCTGGTCCCATTACCCACCCCACTGAATGCATTTTATACCTTATTTTCTAAAAAATGGCAGCAATAATATTATATGCTTCATGGCATTAAATGAGATCATTAAATAGATGAATTTGGCAAAAAAAAAAAAAAAAAGAAAAAAATCCAGAAGTTGAATAACACTGAATGCTGGAGAGGATGCGGGAGAACAGGCAGGCAGTCAGTGGGAGGCATGTGAATCACTACATCTTCTTGGGAGGGCAAGCTGGTTGAGATAAAAATGGGTGTTATCTTGACCTAGATGTTCCACTCCTGGACATCTGTGATGGCCGTGCACACACATGCACACAAAAATGCTTGAATGAGTATAAAATACATCTAGAAAGGTACTCACGATATCATTAACAGCAGCTGGCTCTGGGGAGAGCAGCTGGGGCAGGAAAAACTGTATTTCCTATTGTTTACCTGTTTGCACTGGTTGAGCTTTTAAAACTATCTCTATAGTGGGAATGATGGACTAGTAAGTAAATTTTCTCCAACTTAAATTTTTAATTTTGATTCTTCATTATATATTCATATGATGTAAAGAATTAGGTTGTTCCATAAGGCTGTTACCAATAAAGGCAATAGGTTAGAAGTATTAGAGCTTCAGCAACAGTCCTCCCAATGACTGTTCAGGGTTGGTTTCCTTTAGGATTGACTGGTTTGATCTCCTTGCTGTCCAAGGGACTCTCAAGAGTCTTTTCTAGCACCACAATTCAAAGGCATCAGTTATTCAGCGCTCAGCCTTCCTTATGGTCCAGCTCTCACATCTGTACATGACTCTTGGAAAACACATAGCTTTGACTTTACGGAGATGAGAGGTCAGACTGGAGATGGGTCATATCCATTGTGGTTATGGGTTATTGTACTCTGACCTCCTCTCTCTGTCACAGAGTTCTCCGATCCAGGCAACTACTACCACTCCCGAGCTGCCTTCGGAGACCCAGGAGACACCAGGCCCCACGCTGTGCAGGTGACACCCCTCCCTTGGCCACCACCCACCACCCCTGCCCACTGTCCCTTCCCCACCAGTCCCGTCTTTCTGCAGCCCTCTGAGGAAGTCACCCCTGACCCTCGAGGATTTCAAGTTCCTGGCAGTGCTGGGCCGGGGTCACTTTGGGAAGGTGAGGTATGGGGTGGGGTAAGGAGTTGGGGGGCTGGGGGTCCACACCCCAGGTCCTTAGACTGGCCACTAAGGCCACCCCTGTGACCACTGTGGTTTCAGGTGCTGCTCTCTGAATTCCGGCCCAGTGGGGAGCTGTTCGCCATCAAGGCTTTGAAGAAAGGGGACATTGTGGCCCGAGACGAGGTGGAGAGGTGGGGAGCCTGCTCATGCCCTCTGAGAACGTCAGTCTTCTCTTCTGGGAAGTGGGAGACAGAGCACTCCCTTCCTGGGAGTTCTGTGAGAATGATTCATAACAATCATTCCTACTTACTAAGCTAGTTGTCATTGAGTTGCTAAGTTGTATCTGACTCTTTTGCAACCCCGTGTAGCCCACCAGGCTCCTCTGTCCATGGGATTTCCCAGGCAAGAATACTGGAGTGGGTTGCCACTTCCTTCTCCAGGGGATCTTCCCGACCCAGGGATCGAACCCGGGTCTCCTGCATTGCAGGTAGTCTCTTGCATTGCAGGCATATTCTTTTACCGACTGAGCCACCAGTATTTAATGACTCTTAGCAAGCACCCATCATGTCCTTTACATTCAGTAACTCCTTCCTCACAACAGCTCTAAGAGGTCAACACTGTTATGGTCCCAGTTCTGATGGCACAGAGAAATTGAGCCAGTTGCCCAAGGTCACATAGCCAGTAAGCAGTAGGTCTGGGATTTGAACTTAGGGACTTGGGTTCTGAAGCCTGTGCTATTAATGGTGCCATGTACTGACTCTGCTTTGGGGTCAGGACCCTGAGCTCAAATCCTGCCTCTGCTACAGATGTGCATAGAAACCTTAGAGTGTTCACTTTACCCTCTGAACCTCAGCCTCCCCATCTATAAAAGGGGAGTAATCCTTTCTTGCAGGGTTGCTGGGTGGATTGAATGGGAGGATGCCTCTAGATCATTCTGCAGAGTGCCTTGCGCCCTGTAAATGCCCAGTAGAGGCACTGAGATAGTCCCAGTCTTCTTGACATCCCTTTATTAACCAGGAATCCGACTTAGACAGGCTTAAGCAAATAGAGGAATTTATTGCTCTGGATCAGAAAAGTCCAGGGGTGGACTACCTTCAGGCATGGCTGTATCCAGGTGCTCAGTTGACGTCTCTCACTTCTGCTTTTATCTGTGTGGGCTTTGCTTGTACTCCCCTCAGAGGGTCAGCGATACCTCCTGCTTTAGCACTTTAGGGCTCATCTGCCAGCTTTGGCTCTTCTCCCTTATTCATTCCAGCAGAAATCTTGAGTTTGAACCCATTGGCTTGGCTTGCCCGTTCATGAACCAATTCCTGGCCTGGGAGATGGGGTGCTCTGAAGGGAAGTAACAGTTCCCCTGGTGGTTTCCCAAAAGGAAGTTAGGGGACTGTTACTAGGACAATGGATGGATTCTGGGTGCCTCTTGAGCAGGTTCAGACGCATTAAGCAACTTGCCCAAGTGTGCACAGCCATTCAAGGCCCTTGAGCAAACATCTGATGATTGAAGACTAGGGAATGACGGGAGTCAGGGGTAGTGAGCTGCTGTGTTCTCTGACCCCCATCCCCCTCCCCCCTGCCCTGCCCAGCCTGATGTGTGAGAAGCGGATCTTGGCAGCTGTGACCAATGCGGGACACCCCTTTCTGGTGAACCTGTTTGGCTGTTTCCAGACACCAGAGCATGTGTGCTTCGTGATGGAGTACTCAGCTGGCGGGGACCTGATGCTGCACATCCACAGTGATGTGTTCTCGGAGCCCCGTGCTGTGTGAGCCTGGCACCCTGCCTCCCCACACCTCCTGGAGTTACGGGGGACTGCGGGGGGCTTTTGACGATGTGGGAGCCTTCTGTGACCCTCCTACCTTGCCTGGAGACCTGGCTCCCTCATACCAGCCTCTCTCTGCAGCTTTTATTCGGCCTGTGTGGTGCTGGGGCTGCAGTTTCTCCACGAACACAAGATTGTCTACAGGTGTGTGTGCGTGTGCAGGTTCACGCCTGTGGGCTTGTGCATACATGCACATACCCGCTTTGCCCACTGGGGGGCTCTCAGGCTTCAGGCAGAACCCACTTCCCCACTCATCCCTCTTTACATTCTTCCACCCCCTCTCACAGGGACCTGAAGTTGGACAATTTGCTTCTGGACACCGAGGGCTATGTCAAGATTGCAGACTTTGGCCTCTGCAAGGAGGGTGAGGGGCGGGGTTCGGATCTGCGGGGCTGACTTCTGGGGTTCAGACAGAGTGGGGAGGTAATGGAGCCCCCCAGCCCCACCTGGCTTACCTTACTGGGTTCCTAGGGCTGGCTGTCTAGACCACCCCATGCTGGGCTGGGCTAGAGCTGTGACCTCCCCCATAACCTCACGTGGCCTTGCCACCCCCCCAGGGATGGGCTATGGAGACCGGACCAGCACTTTCTGTGGGACCCCAGAGTTCCTGGCACCTGAGGTGCTGACGGACACGTCGTACACTCGTGCGGTGGACTGGTGGGGACTGGGCGTGTTGCTCTATGAAATGCTGGTTGGTGAGGTGAGATCCCATGCGCTCCACCCTGCCTGTCCCTGGTAACCTGCGTGTGTGCTGGTGAGGTGGGAGGGTTGTTTAATCACTAAGTCATGCCCAACTCTGTGACACTGTGGACTGTACCCTGCCAAGCTCCTCTGCCCATGGGATTTTCCAGGCAAGAACACCGGAGTGGGTTGCCATTTCCTTCTCCAGGGAATCTTCTGACCTAGAGATCAAAAACTTGCATCTCCTGCATTGGCAGGCGGGTTCTTTGCTGCTGATCCAGCAGGGGGGCCAGTAGGAGGAGGGTGTCAGATTCACCCTCCACTATGGGCTGGCTGATTGAGGACAAGTAGCTCTGCCTCCTTGGCCTCAGTTTCTGCATCCGTAAATTGGGGTCCTTCCCCTCTCAAGTGAGCCATGTCAAAGTACAGCTGGACCCCTGGGTGAATGGAACCAGGTGTGGTATGGTCAGAGGGGCCTAATTCATCCAAGCTCTCCTTGTCCCAGTCCCCATTCCCAGGGGATGATGAGGAGGAGGTATTTGACAGCATCGTCAACGATGAGGTTCGCTACCCCCGCTTCCTGTCAGCTGAAGCCATTGGCATCATGCGCAGGGTAAGGACCCCCGCCCAACTTGGGGTGAGCCAGGGGAAGTGACCCTGGGGCTGGGAAGGGAAACACTGACATGGAACTCCCTCCACCCAGCTCCTGCGGAGGAATCCAGAGCGGAGGTTGGGATCCAGCGAGAGGGATGCTGAGGATGTGAAAAAACAGCCTTTCTTCAGGGTGAAGTCTCCCACCCCCAGGACCCATTCCCCCATGCCCAAGACCTAGTGGCTTCACTTCCAGCCTTGTTACCTCCCCTCAACACCCACCTGCCTTTGCTTCCTCCCATTTACCTCCACTGACCTTCCTACACCCACCCAAGTTAACTGCAGGCTGGCCTGTTGGGAGCACTGCTGTGTAGGAGCCCAGCTGCCGGCCCTCCCCATTCACTCATGCTGTAACCCTTCCTGAGCTCCCAGCATGCCCCCCCGCTCCCACCTCTGTCGTGTGACTCTATGTTGATTCTCAAAGACCCAGACTTAGGTCGCAAGGAGCAGACCCTCCTGTGGTCTGCCCCGAGCCTCCCCTGGTGACCTTTCCCCCTCCTCGCCCCGCAGACCCTGGGCTGGGATGCCCTGCTGGCCCGGCGCCTGCCGCCGCCTTTCGTACCCACGCTGGCCGGCCGCACTGATGTCAGCAACTTTGACGAGGAATTCACAGGGGAGGCCCCCACGCTGAGCCCACCCCGCGACGCACGGCCCCTCACAGCCACCGAACAGGCGGCCTTCCGGGACTTCGACTTTGTGGCTGGGAGCTGCTAGCCCCCTCCCCCACCCCTGCCCGCACCGAGCTGTTAGTAGTTTTTAAAAAGGCCTTTGGGGTTTGCCCCATCCATGCATCCTGTTTTTTTTTTGTGCACAGTGATGATGGGGGCGGGGAGGAATGCTTGGCGGTGGGAAGAGTTGGGAAGGGAAGCAATGGGTGGCTGGCGGTGTAGGGAGTGATGGGGAGATGCACTGGTGGGGGGTCATATGAAGAGGGGTCAAGGGATGGTGGAGATTCAGGCCTGTAACTGGTGGAGAGCCTAGGTGGGCTGCGATGGGAGAAGCTTCAGAGTTGTGTAGAGAGTCCCGTGATGGGGCGTGGCTTGTGGCTAGGGACTTGGGGTTGTGTTGGGGGACCTCAGGGCTACGATGAGCGAATGGTTGTGGGAGTCATTCCTGATGGCGACAGGGGCGACTAGCGTCCCCAGACCCTCTTGCTCTGCTCCCAGCGGAGCTCCCCCCAGGACTGCGACCATGGCGTTTCGCGCATGCTCCCGCGACTCCCGCTCTGCATCTCTATGCCCCCGCGTGGCAAGTTCAAGAACTGCACACCCCGGAGACGTACACAGCGCCTCTGCCGCCTCCGCGCGGCCACCAGGGTGCCGCAGCCCAGACAGGACCCACCGCCCTGGGCTTGTCGGCAAAAAGATTTCATTCCCCGAAGTCTTTGCCCTGCGGACCTGAGACCGGTCCCGGATGGTCTGGCTTAGACGCCGGGTGTGCCTAAAAAGAACTGAGGCCACTGTGCCGAGAACTGCGCAGCGAGCTGGCCTCCCAAGTGCTCTTGTTTAGGCCTAGCCCTCCATGGCTGCCCTTGGCGCCTGCCCTTGAAGGCAGCAGGCGAAGCAGTTGGCGAAGCACTGCTTGGCGCAGCAAGATGTACACCCAGGGGTCCAGAATCTGGTTCCACGAGGCGAGGCGCACGGCCAAAAACAGCGGCCGCTGCAGGGAGCTGGAGCCCCAGCCTGCGACAGCCAGCACCACCACCACCTGCGGGAAAAGGTGGTGTGAGCGGTGGGGCGGTGTAAGAAAAGGGGTCTGGGGAAGGGTAGGGTTGGGATGGGTGGGAGTGTGCCTGGGAAGTAAGGGGGCTGTGAGGAGGGACGCAATGTAAAAGTAAGTGGGAGTCGAATTGGGAAGGAGCTGTGGAGAGCGGGGGTGGGGGCAAGCAGGGCCTTACAGAGCATGGCAGAAGCAAAGGCCTTCATTGGGTGTGCGCTCAGGCGAGAAAGAAGTCCCAGATACCCCAAAGGACAGAGGATGGAAGAAAAGGCTTCCCTGGTGCCTCAGTGGTAAAGAATCTGCTTGCCAATGCAGGAGACACGGGTTCAATCCCTGGTCTGGAAAGATTTCCCACATGCCAGCTGGGAGGCTAAGCCAGAGCACCACAACCCCTGAGCCTGTGCTCTGGAGCCTGGAAGCTGCAACTGTTGAGCCCACATGCCTCTTCTACTGAAGCCCATGCATCCTAGAGCCCGCACCAGGCAATAAGACACTGGGCAAAAGAGAAGCCCGCGCACCACGAGAGAAAAAGCCCGAGAAGCAGCTAACAGCCAGCACGGCCAAAAATAAAATAGGGGAAAAAAAGGAAAGAGGTGGTGATGCTAGAAGGGAGCTAGGGAATGAAGGCACTTAGGAGGGTGGGGTTGGAAGGGGAGGCTTGCCTGGATCTGGTGACCTATACAGACCCCAGGAAGGAGAAAGACAAGGGGCCTGGAAAGAGTGGGACGTCAGAGGGAGAGAGCAAAGGGTGGACTCTGGCAGGTGGGGGCAAAAGGGCAGAGCCCTGGCTGGGTCAGGGAGAAAGGACACAGAATGGAAAAGGGTGGGAGGGGTCACGGAGGGCGTGGGAAGGAGCAGGGTTGGAGTGGACCTGTGCGCCCCTCACCAGCAAGGGACTCCAGCAGATACACGACACCACCATGATGCCTACGAGCTGGCCGACCATTTCCACGTCGTGGGCGCGGGCTTTGCGTGAGGAGCCACGGCTCGGAGAGCCGCCCGGGGCGGCGGAGGCCGAAGCGACGGACGAGGCGGACGAAGCGGAGGCCGAGCGGGGTCCACGCCCTCCCCAGTGACGGCGGCTGTCGGGGCCTCCTCCGGCTGGGAAGTGTCGTCGAGAGCGGCGGCGCCGCCAACGGGCGCGCAGCAGGGCCAGGCCGCTGAGCGTGTTGCACAGGAGCGCGGCGAGCAACGAAGCCAAGCCAAGGCCGGCGAAGAGGCCGGCGAGCAGCGCCTGGCGCCAGCCTCCCGCCGGGCCCAGTCCGATGAAGCACCACGTGCCGGGGTACTGCAGCTCATAGCGGCCTACGCGCGCCAGCGGCAGCAGCGCCACGGCCAAGGCCACGGCGGCCAGCGCTGCCAGAGCCAGCCGCGCACGGGCCACCGAAACGCGGGCTGCGTGCAACAGCGGCCGCGTGACGCCCACGCAGCGCTCCACGGCCATGCCGCAGCCCAGCAGCAGCGGGCACAGGCCGAAGAAGACCATGCAGCCGCCCAGGAAGTGGCAGGCGCCGCCGGCAGGCGCGCGCCCCGCCGCGTACAGGCGCAGCACCAGCGCACCCGGGATCACGTGGCCCGCCAGGTCGGTGGCCAGCAGGCTGGCGACGAACAGCAGGAAGGTGGCTGCTGAGCGGCGGCGCCGCAGACGGCCCGCGGCCTGCGCCAGAAGCCCCAGCGCCAGCACGTTGGACACGGCGCCCAGCGTCATGGAGAAGATGGGCAGCGCGGGCGATGCGCCCGCCAGGCCCAACGGTGGTCCGGCGGACGTGTTGGGGGCCCCGGGTGCCGTGCACGTGGTCGCCTCGCCCGCCAGGCTCAGGTTGAGGGGCCCGCAAGGGCTCATGTCAGGTGCTGGGGGTGGGGCTGGGAAGAGGAGAGGAGAAGAAGGTGAAGTCCTGCCGTTGGCCTGGACCAGCTGGTTTTCCCCTCCCAGATCATCCCGACCCATTTGACTTTATAAGAGTTCTCTTAGGGACCCTGTACCCATGGCAACTCTAAATGACTCTGGCTGCCCCACGCCTGATCCAGTTCTCCTCCGCTGCCCCGAATCGGCCGATCTCTCGCTCCCGGCCCCAGTCGGCCCCCACTGCACCCCTTCTCTGATCATCAGGGCTCACCTGGCTTCAATCCACCTGTCTCCAACCCCACTTCTGAGCCTTACCCACACACCTGACACCCACCTTCCATTCTGACACCACCACAAATTCCTGGGACCCCAGCCCTCTCTGGTAACCATTAACCCATTTCTGAACCCAGGGCCCCACCTGACCTCACTGCCCCATCTCTGACCATCACCCTTTACTCTGGCCCCACCCTACATGCTCACAGCCCACCTCTCCCACCATGGGCACATCACTTCCCCCCACACTTCCCCCCGGGCCAATTCCCTGTCCCTTCAGCCCCCATCTTTGTCCCCATCGCTCCATCTCTGTCCTCAAGGCCCCATCTCTGTGCCCACAGACCTGCCCCTTCGGCACCTCTGGCCTGTCCTCAGAGCCCCAGCCCTGCGCCCCACACTCCCACCTCTGAGCTCCCCTGCTGTCTCCCACCCAGGCCCTACCTCTGACCACTGCTGCCACCCCTTGGCTGCCCAGTTTCCTCCTGCTGGCTCCCCACCCCCTGCCCCAGAGGCCTCAAGGCTGACCCATCACCATCCCTTCCTTGATACCCCCTGGTGAGGGCTGAGAGGGCAGAACTGCTAGGTCTTCTGGAAAGAGAGGCCGGACAGAGGATAAGATCAACTGGGACAGACAGATGGGCTGAGAGTCAAAGAACACAGGAAGCACAGGCTGGGGGTACCCCATCCTTCCATGCCTGCCTCCCCCACTAACAGTCCTCAGGCCCAAGCCTTCTTACCCAGTGCTGCCTCGGACGCAGGGTCCCCATCGCCTGCCGTTTGGCCCCTGCTGCCCCGCTGCTCTGCTGCCCAGCTGCACCCCAGCCTGCTGCGCCCGAGCTCTCCGGCAGGCCGCTCCCTCCCCCCTCCCTCCCTCCTGGGGCGGCTCCTCCGCTCCCTGCCTCCTCCCGCTACCCACTCCAGCCTCCAGGGGCCGTTCCACTCGGTGTATGCCTTCAGGGGACCTGGGTTGGCAGGGACCACCACCCCCCCGCACTCCTGGCAATGGTCAGGGACCACTCCCAGACCTTAGCTCCCCTCCTGAGGAAGTGGGGGCCTCCAGGAAGTTGGCCTGTCCTCCCTGCCCTGTGACCCTCTTCCCCTGGTGGGACGGGAGCAGCCCCCTTCCCCGCCCCCCAGGCGTGGGCCTCTTGCCTGCCTCATTAATAAAGCGGATAAAATCTAAACACTGGAAAATGTGAGTGTCGCCCAGGGCAGGCGGGAGCGGCTTAGGGGGGCTGCCGCTACCCCCAGCAGGGCTGTGAGGTGGGAGAGCGAGCCCTGAGTGGGGCCAGTGGCAGCCCCTTGCCCTGCCAGAGCCTTCCTGGATGCTGGGTGGGTGGTGGTGGGCAGAGCCTTGGGTGGACCAGTTTGGATGAGGTCCAGCCAGCCTAGGAGATCCGCCCATTATTTACACAGGGGCTTAAAGCCCAGGCGTGCAGCCAGTCATCCCCCAGGAAGGGAGAGGGAGGAGGAGGCCGAAGCGGGGCAGGGGGACCAGGAGGTGTGGTGACTGGTAGGCGGTCTCCTAGATCCTGCTCTAGGACGTGGTCCCAAGTCACACACAGCCACACCTGTGGGCACACAGCTGCATCCTCACCTCCTGCCCCAAGAATTAGAATCACATCCTGCAGGGGCATGTGTGTGCATGCATGCGCGCGCGCACACACAATGGTCTCACACTCAAACATACACAATTGTATCCCTTAACATTCCAAGACCCCGCCACCATCATGGCCTGTTTCCAGCCCAGCAGCAGCCACATTCCTCAGACCCTTGGCGTCAGCCTCTGTCACCCTGAGACAGTGTCACCCCCAACACCAGATACACCCATAGTTACAGACTCCCAACAGCCTGAAATACAGGCCCCTGAGAAAGGGACCATTACACCCCTTGTTCCTGAGTCACTAAGTTGTGTCTGACTCTTTTGCAACCCTACGGACTGTAGCCCTCCAGGCTCCTCTGTCCATGGGATTTCCCAGGCAAGAATACTAGAGTGGGTTGCCATTTCTTTCTCCATGGCATCTTCTGGACCCAGGGATCAAACCCCCGACTCCTATATTGGAGGTGGTTTCTTTACTGAGCCACCTGGGAAGTCCAAGTCTGACCCAGCACCTTGAGCAGTGCTCACAACCGCTAACACTGACAGAGCCCCCCAGCCACACCCCAAATCATCCAGAGATGCCCCCTAACAGTCCAAGACAGGCCCCACAGGTTACACACTGTATATGCCTGAGACATAAGGATGGTAACTGCCTAGATACTCCGAGATCTAGCCGGTCACACCCCTAGTAACAGCAACACCCAGAGAAGCCTGCTTACGGCACTGGACACCCCAAGATGGTCACAAAGCCACACTCCACACACAAGCCCTGCCAGTTACAAACACCCTGGAACGTAAAGACAGCTGTCACACCCTATTCCCTCAACACAGTACAAACCACCACCACCGAGAGACAGTCCTACCCCTCTCAACACCCAGACTCAGAGCCTCACCCTTTCACAACCTGAGCAATTAACACAGACATGCAAAGTGCGCACAGGTGCCCGGGGAATCCTGGAGTAACCTCTGTCCCCGTGCCCCCCTCCCAGGACCCATTGCCTGCATGTTGGAAGTGGGGAGCAGGCAGGCTCACACCTTGCCTCTCAGCTCGCCTCCAGACATTCCTGTGGGGACCTCTGGCTGGGTTCCCTTTGCTTCAATCCTTGCTCTTCCCTCCAGGTCTGGTGAGGGTCCCACCCACCCCTGCCCTGGTCCCCCCTCAATCCTCAAGGATGAAGTGGGTTGTCAAAACAAGCACTCCAGGTTTATTACATCCAGCACAGAAGTATGGTGTGCCCTGGACGCTGGCAGACCCCACACATCCAGTCAGCCTAGGCGGAGCAGGGGGCGTGGGGTGAGTGAGGGTGCATCGTGACTGCTACCCCCCAACGCCGAGCCTTGGGGTGGGCTCCTCCCCATCAGCACTGACTGGGGCAGGCTGAGACCCCATCTGAAGCCCACCTCATCTTTCTTTCTCCATACCTTCTGGCCCACACAGCAAAGAATCTGCCTGCAATGCAGAAGACTGGGGTTCGATCCCTGGGTCGGCAACCCACTCCAGTATTCCTGCCCGGGGAATTCCATGGACAGAGGAGTCTGGCGGGCTATACAGTCCACGGGGTCACAATGAGGCGGACAGGACTGAGCGAGTAACACTTTCACTTTCTGGCCTGGGGGCTCTCCAGGCCACTGGGTCGGAACAGACAAGGGCCCACTGCCTCTTGCCCACTGTTTACATCAGGCCAGAGGGTGGCGGGAAGCTTTGTTCAAAAGGGAGCAAGATTTGCACCCTGAGTAGGAGAAGAAGCTCCGGCCTTGCCTGGAAGCCTGGTGGCTTGCAGCCAAGAGCCTCATCAGGCGGAACGGGTGGGAGGGGGTGGGTGGCTGGGGCCAGCTCTTAATTCAATTTGGAGCCCGAAGAAGATGGATTTCAGCTGCTACATTCTTTCCCAGCCCCGACCCACCCTCCTCTCCCACCCCGAAGCCACCACACAGATCCAACAGCAGATAGATTCTTTATGTTCCAGACAGCAAATTCAGGTACAAAAGCCCACCACCATCATCCCTCCCTCCTGCCCCTTCAGTCTGGGGCTGAGCTGAGGGAGACATGAGGTGGGCTGGGGAGCGAGGGAGTTTGGGGAGGTTTCACAGCAGACTAGTGTTTCAAATGCGGAGGTAACAGACTCCACAGTGAGGGGGCTCCTCTGGGGAGATGGGGGTGGGGGGTGGGGAGTGGAAGAGGAGGGTATTATTGCATTTGCTGAGGGGGGACACACCCCCTCCTGCATTCCCTGCATCAGGAAACTAGGGAGGTCATGACCCCCAAACAGAACCCGAGGCCCCAGGGAGATAGGAGGGACCAGTTTGGCAGCTGAGGCGGAAAGTATTGGGGGCGGGGAGGTGGGGGTGGCCACCCAATCTGGCTGGTCCCTCTCCGCCGCTGTGCCTGACCCTGGCTGAGGTAGGTGGGGAGAAGGGCGGGGGCAGAGGGCTGGGCTCCCCAGCCAGGCTGGGAACTGACGAGGGGTGGTACCGATTGGAGGAGAGGCAGAGGCCCGGCCCCACCTCCGCTCCGCATCATCTCCGGGCTACTGAGCTGGGCCTGAGCCAGACGCTGGGGTCCGGGCTATGGTGTCTCCGCCCCAGAGGCTCCCACCGGGCCTGGCCCACTGGCCCAAGTCATCTTGAGGTCCAGCGGAAGGCCTAGTAGCGGCCAACCTTGGCGTCCCCGATGGCCCCCCAGACGTCAAAGACAAACTCATCCGGGAAGGCGAAGTCACCCAGCCGTTCATCCAGGGCCTCAGCCAGCTCATCCGGGTTCCTTTTGTCCTTTCCAAGCTCCACCATGGTGGCCGCTGGAGGGGGAAGGACGGGGGAGCAGAATGGAGGCACAGATGACAGAGGGGCTCAGGGCAGACTCGGCCCCACAGGACCTACAAGCCCCTTTCTCCCACACTCCCACCCATCCCCAGACCCTGATGACCCCCTCCTCACTTACCCAACTCTGTGTCCCTGATGCCCATGTAACTCTCCAACAGGTCATCCACCTTCTCAATGGCCTTCTCCTCAAAGGCTGAAGGCTGGGGGTGGGAAGAGGGACGATGACATTATGATAATGTGAATATACCTGTAATTATACTGAGCGCTGGGCGCAGTTTTTTTTTTTAATACCACTTTTGGTATAGAAACCCATGGTTCTTCCTCATGACAAACCCAAAAGTGGCAGTATAATTAGCCCCATTTCACAGATTAGGAAACTGAGGTCCACTTGCTCAAGAAAGGTCCCAGAGCTGGGAGGTGGCAGAGGTGGACGGACATCCAGTGCCCAGAGGCCCTCAGCTAAGAGTGATGCTGCCACCTATTTCACAGGAAAGTGGTGGTTGCGGGGGGAGTGGGGAGGGACTCAGGCTCAGCTCGAACACTCACCAGATCCTCTACTGTGGCTGGACCCCGGGATCGGAGCCGGAGGGTCCCTCGGCCGGTGCCCAGCTGGGGACCGGAGCCAGGGCGGCCACCCCCTGAACGCACGCTGATCATGTCTGTGGGAGATAGGGGGAAGGGGTGAGGACTGGAGGAGCCCAGTTCCAGCATGTTCTGGGCAGAAACCCAGACATCCCGGCCTCAGACCGCCCTCCACCTTCTCCAAGCTTCTGTAGGCTTTGGGGGCACTGGGGACTGAGGTGACCCCAGGAGGCAGGTCTCCTGACTCTGGCTTGGCCGGGGTGTAGGAGGCACAGCTAGGAGCTAGGAATGGAAAAGGGCTGGGAGGCTGGAGGGGACCACTCCTGTCCCCGGGGCCGGAGGGACGGGAAGGTAATGGGTCCTGCGTCTCTAGCTACTTTCCCCAAGGCCAAGGGGGTTTAGCTGCTGGGCAGCAGACCAACCCCATCTGCCTGGGGAAGTGTTTTAGAGTCCCCCACCCCCACGCCAGGGACCTTGAGCCCATTCCTGAGAGTTAATGAAGCTGGACAGAAAAGTAGAGGGGCAGGCATAGGGCAGCCAAGCCTGGCTTCTTGGGGCTAAGGGGTTGGCCAGGTTGGGGGCGCTTGGCTAGGCTAATGGCTCCTGGAAGCTGGGTGTGGGGGCAACTTCCTCCTTGCCTCCATCCTCCTCCTGAGCTGGGCAGAAAGCCAACACCCTCTCCCTGTCTCCCCGCAGAAAGGGTGGGGCTGCCCCACCCCCTTTCTCACGGTTACCACCTAGCTGGGCTTTGGGCACCACCTGCTGGTGGCCTTTGGTACTGCATGCGGGAGCAGGCGTGGGGTGGGGGGTGGCGGCTGGCAAGGGGGTAGGCAGCAGCCCCTCACCAAAGGCTTTTCGAGGCTCTGTGAGCTTCAATGTGAAGGTGCGGCCTCGGGGTAGCTCCTTGAGCAGCCGGGCCACCTCGTAGTGCCGGCAGCCCAGCAGGCTCTGTCCGTTGATGGCCTCGATCATGTCACCCACACTGATGAGCTGGATGTGGTCGATCACGCTGCCCTCCTTAATGCGCTGTGGGGAAGGGAGCTGTCAGCCCCTGTGGCGCCACCCTTGGGTCCTACCATCATAGGCTAGGCCTTACCCTCCAGACTCTGGGTGCCCCACCCCCAGGTACCTTGATGAAGGCATAGCCAGCCCCATTGTCTGTGATGGTGAGCCCCAAGGCCTCCTCCGACTTGAACACCTCCACTTCCTTGCGCTGCCCCTTGACGTGGGCAAAGATGAAGTCCTCCAGCCCGATCTGCCCCCCCAGGAGCTTGTCCATGTCCACTTTGTGGGTGTTGAGGGTGCAGAACATCACCTGCAGGAGTGGGAAACGTTAAACCCTCACCTTTCTCCCATGCCCTTTGCCAACTGCTACCTGAGGGGGAAGGAAGGGGTGCTGAGAAGGGCTTGGAGGTATCCCCCCAGTGCCTGACCACCCCGAGCTCAGTCAAGGTCCCCACTAGGATGTCAGCTCTGCTAGGGCTGGGTTTCTGTCCTAGAAAAAACTCCCTACTGGTTCCAGGGCATAGAGCCTGGCATGCAGTGGGTGATCAGAAAATGCTTTTGGAATGAATGAAGGGGCACAGATACCCATCCTGCCTACTGAGACCCCTGCATCTACTTCCTGCAAGATCTCACTGTCACCTTCCTTGCTTCCTCCATTCCTTTGGCCCCTGAAATCCTTAGGGTCGGACCTCCCAAAGAATCACAGCAGGGTGATCTTGCATCTGACCTCCAGCTCCCACAATCCGCTGAGCTACAAACCCCTCAATGTAAGATGGGAATGTAGCATCCACCCCTGGCTGTCCATTCCCACAATCCACTGGGGCTGAGGCCTCCCAGTGCTGACGGGAACTCAGCACCCAGTTCTGGTCTCCAGTTACCCACAATACATTGGGCTGCAGGTCTCCTAATGCATGCCTGACTGGAACTCAGTATCCAGCTGTGGCTACCAGCCCCCATAATCCACTGGGGCACAGGCCTCCCAATGCCTGATGAACCTCAGCATCCAGCCCTGCCTCCAGTTCCCCATAATTCACTGGGGTAAAGCCTCAGTATTTGCAGCTTCAGCACCTAAGCCACAGCTCACAAACAGGATGCACATTCCGGCCTCTCTCTAGCTCACCATCAGGGAACCCCAGTGCCCAGCTCCCCAGTAGGTACCTCAGCAGCTGGCAGCCGGAAGGCTTCAGCAATCTTGCCATACAACTCCTTGACGTTGGTGAATCCCTCGATGCGGCCAGTGGGACTGCCATGGGCCAGCTGGGTGTGGAAAACGAGGCGGGGCCGCAGGGCGGGGGGAGGGGGGGGCAAGCCCATTTGGGGGCCCCCCGCCCCACCTCCGCCCAGGGGCCCCGGCTCCCCCACGCCCAGCCCACCACGGCCTGGCTCAGCCTCCTCATTTTCCACCAGAGGTGGCGCCTTTTTCCGCCGCCCCAGTCCTAGTGGCATGAGCAGTGAGAGGAGGGGGTGCGCCCAGGAAATCTGCAGGACAGGAAAAGGTGTTCAGGGCCTGCGTTGAAGCCTCACGCCGCCTTGCCCCTACAGGCCCAATGAAATTAATCAGAGAACAGGCTGGCCTCAGTTCAAAATCGGGTGCCAGCTCAGAGCCAGGCAATCACCCAGCCAGATGACTGGCCAAAGGGAACCTGGGAAAAATGCCTCATATAAGTGATTCAAACTACCACGAGGGCATGACACTCTAAGTCCCTCATGTGTGCCTATTCACACTCTTTTCCCTCCTAATAAACACTTTGTTTCACTTAAAAAAAAAAAACACAAAAAACCTGGTCCTAGCACTTACACAACTGCACAGAAATAATATCAGCTAATATCTACCATAACTGCTAACTGCTCTGTGATCTTACTTTATCCCTACATCAATCATGGGGACCATATTATTGTCCTGATGTGATTACATGATGTACCATAATATGTGATTATGCCCATTTAATAGATGAGAAAATGGAGGCTCACGGCCTACGTTTCTCTATTTTTCTATTGGTTGCAATCATTAGTGCTGTGCACAAAAAAATTTCTGACTCTTCCCTTTCCAAGCATGTAAGCAGATGGCATTCCTGGCCTCTTTATGACTGGGTAAGCATACGACCAGTTCTGGACAATGAGTTGTGAGAGGAAGTGACACGTGACATTTCTGGGCTGAAGCATTTAATTACTGGAGCAAGAACCTCCACAGATCTAATTTTCCCGGTAGGGTGACCAGCCACATTTGATGTGGTGGCAGCCCCACCAGGCCAGGCTCTGAGTGACTACAATGAATGAAACCCCCCTGCTAAGCTGCACTGGACATGTAGCAGGAACAAAAAATAAACCATTGTAGATTATGACTGCTAAGATTCTGGGGGATGCTTGTTACTGCAGCAAAACTTATCCTGACTGATACACGTTTTTTCTTTCCTCTCCCTCCACTCTATTTTTCTATCTCTCTCTTCCTCCCTCCCTCCCTTCAAACAAATATGTTTTGGGCACTAACTATATTCCATGCACCACTGTAGATATTGCCTTCAATAAGATAAGCAAGGTCCCACATTTCCTGACCCAGAGTAAATAAGGAGCCTGTGATGAAGGGTTAATGGATGAAGAAAACAATCTTATATGGGTAAATTCTAAGAGTTTACAAATACACACACATATGTATGTGTGTGTGTGTGTGTATACACCATGGGTGTATGTGTTTAAGTGGATACATGCATGTGTGTGTGTGTGTGTGTGTGTGTATGTTTTTAAAAGCTTTAGTTAGGGAATTCCCTGGCAGTCCAGTGGTTAAGACCCAGCATGGGTTCAATCCCTGGTTGGGTAACTAAGATCCCACAAGCATGTGGTGCAGTCAAAAAAAAAAATGCTTTATTTAATAATTCAAAGCTGTAATTAATAATTTCATAAAAGTTTGCTAAACAGTATACCTGTGAAGGTAAGAGAAAATCTCTGTGAATGACTCAAGCACATTACTGAACCACTGAGCAAAATGTATGCTGCAAATATTAAAATAACTTCAATTCTTTAAAAAAAAAAAAAAGACAAGCAGTAAGGTCCCTGACTAGGGCCATCATGAGCAGTTACACAGGTTGTTCACTGTGCCAAAGCA
This sequence comes from Bos indicus, assembly GCF_029378745.1. Taxonomy (NCBI): domain Eukaryota; kingdom Metazoa; phylum Chordata; class Mammalia; order Artiodactyla; family Bovidae; genus Bos; species Bos indicus. The sequence continues at coordinate 11,034,949 of NC_091766.1, read as the reverse complement.
CCAGACCCGGGGTTGCATTTTTCGAATTCACTCCTAGTTGCTGCAGAGGTGAGCTAGCTGGGGCTCCGTCCATGCTGTCCAGAAGCATACAGTTCAGAGAAGCTGTACAGTGAGCAAGCAAATGTGTAAATATTCAATATAATTTCTAAGAGTGCTATAAAGACAATAAAACAAGTTTTACAGACAAGGTCACAGAGGACCTGCCTCTCTGGGCAGGCGAAGCTGAGACTTGAAAGACAGCAGGAAATATCCATAGGAGGATATGAGGCAAGAACATCAGGCAGTGAGAACAGCTAGCGCAAAGGCCCTGAGGTAGGGATTTCCTTGACATGTTTGAGGATCAGCAAGGAGGCCTGTGTGGTTGGATCCCCAAGTAAGAGGGACAGTGGGAAAAGGTGAGGGCAGAGATGTAAAAAGAAAAGACATTACTTTGCTGACAAAGGTCCGTCTAGTCAAAGCTATGGTTTTTCCAGTAGTCATGTACGGATGTGAGAGTTGGATCATAAAGAAAGCTGAGCACCAAAAAACTGATGCTTTTGAACTGTGGTGTTGGTGAAGACTCTTGAGAGTCCGTTGGACTGCAAGGAGATCAAACCGGTCAATCCTAAAGGGAATCAGTCCTGAATATTCACTGGAAGGACTGATGCTTAAGCTGAAACTCCAATACTTTGGCCACCTGATGCAAAGAAATGACTCACTGGAAAAGACCCTGTTGCTGGGAAAGACTGAAGGCAGGGGAAGAAGGGGACGACAGAGGATGAGATGGTTAGATGGCATCACTGACTCGATGGACATGCGTTTCAGTAAGCTCTGGGAGCTGGTGATGGACAGGGAAGCCTGGCATGCTGCAGTCCATGGGGTTGCAAAGAGTCAGATACAACTGAGCAACTGAACTGAACTGAACTGAGAGAGGTAACAGGCAGACTGTGCAGGACCCTGTTGGCCAGAGGCTGAACTTGGGCTTTTTATCTGAGTGAAATGGCAGTCATGGGAGATTCTGAGCAGATTCACAATTAAGCGAGCGACCAGTGTGGCTAGAGTGGAGTGAGCAATGGAAGAACACGAAGAGGGCAGGTAAAAGAGGTGATGAAGAGGGACTTCCCTGGTGGTCCAGTGGCTAAGACTTCACGCTCCCAATGCAGGGGGCCCAGGTTCGATCCCCAGTCAGGCAAATAGATCCCACAGGCTGCAACTAAGAGTTTGCATGCCCAACTAAGACCTGGTGCAGCCAAATGAATAAATATTAAAAAAGAAAAAAAAAAAAAAGAAGAAGCAGCAATGGAGGTCAACTGTATAGGCCTTTATAGACAAGCAAAGAGTTCATGTTTAAGTCCAAAGTCACAGAAACTGGCCCCAGCCCTCAGGTCTGACTCCCAAGCCCAAGTTCATCACAGTGATGCTGTCCCCTAGATGATTCAGTCTCCCTGGGCCTCAGATGCCTCACCTGTAAATGGGGACATTCCATCCACCTGGCCAGGTTGTGGTAAGGATCAGATTATGCCAAATTATATTTTTCTATGTAAGGGGGACTTCTTGCTCCCTCCTTTCAGATCACCTCTTCCCTAGGGCTTTCCTGGATTCAGTAGAGCCCCTGAGCTGTACCCATTTTCATTCATCCATCTGTTCTCCAACACCTCCTCTAACATCACCTGGTCCAGTCCTATCAACACTCACCTAGAGCTTCTCAGGTGGCTCAGTGGTAAAGAAGTCCCCTGCCAATGCAGGATACATGGGTTTGATCCCTGGGCTCAGAAGATCCCACATGCCATGGAGCAACTCAGCCCATGCGTCACAACTACCGAAGCCCAAATGTCCTAGAGCCCATGCTCCACAACAGAAAACATTGCGATGAGAAGCCTGTACACTACAACTAGAGAAGGCCCCAGTGCAGCAACGAAGACCCAGAGCAACCATAAATAAATAAATCTTAAAAGCAAAAACAACTCACCTAGACCACTGCAGCTGCCTTCTCTGAGTCTCCCAGCTTCTGCCCTTGCCCTCAATGGTCTCTCAAGACAGCAGCCAGAGTGATCCTGTAAAACATAAGTCAGGTCACATTTGTCCTCGCTCCAACCCCTCCCAGGGCTTCTACCTCACTTGGAATAAAAGTCAATGTCCTCCCCTTGGCCTATGGGCCCCAAATGACCAGCCCACATCAGCCATATGCCCTCACTCCCTGCCTCTGTCCCCCCTTGCTCATTCCCTGCAGACACAAGGGCCTCCTCCCTGGTCTTTCAACACACTGGATGAAGTTCAACCTCAGGGCCTTTGCACTGGCTGTGCCCTCTGGTAGCCACCCAACTCACTCTCTTACCTCTTTCAGGTGGAATCCATACTTCATTCATTTAGCTTGTTCATTGTCTGTTTTCCAAAAAGGGCAGGGAACTTTGCCTGTCTTACTCATTCCTCTATTAGCTCAGAGAACACAGGGCCTGGCACAGGGCAGCTGCTTACTAAATACTTGGGGAATTAATCAGTGGATGGATTAATGAATCTAATAGTCACCAGCCCACCGGTCTCTATGCCCAGTTCTGGGGAGACAAAAAAGCACAGGCCGTAGCATCTGCCCTCAGTAGGATCTTGTCTCCCCAGCAACAGTATAAGTCCTACCTCTGGGGTCCCTTATTCCTTGCTTCCCAGCATAATTCTGGACACAAAGTAGGTGCTTCATCTAACCATGAAGACAGTGAGATTTTGTTTTTTACTCCCCTTCTAATCAGTGATACTAAACAACCTTTAAAACATTTGAAACCATTTGGATTTGCCCTTTTGTAAACTACTTAAGTCTTTGCCCATTTTTAAAAACCACAATTTTTTTTCTTGCTATGCCATGTGGCTCATGGGATCTTAGTTCCCTGACCAGAGATTGAATCCTGGCCCTCAACAGTCAATGAGCAGAGTCCTAATCACTGAACCACCAGGGAATTCTCTAAAACTGCATAGTCTGTTTTTAATTGCAATGCCTAGTCTTTTTCCTTATTGATTTGTGGGAACTCTTTATATATTCTAGATACTAGAAATAAAATACATTCTGAATGAATAAACTGGTACTGCTCTGTCAAGTTATTTCACTTGACTCCCTTAATGATGCTACCAAAAACAACAAAACCCCCTACATCATCACCTCCCCTGGCTCCCCTCCTACCACTCCCTGTACATCTTAGCAGAATGCAAAGAACATAAATATTAAACCTGGATTCGCCACTTATTAGTTGTGCAACCTTGAGCAAATGTCTTAACCTTTCTGAGTTCCAAAGAAATCATACATGTGTTTGGAACAGTTCCTGGGACTCAGTAAGAGTTCCACAAATGCTGGTGACAATTACTACTATTTCTGTCTGTATCATCTTTAGTCAGCTGCCAAGATTCAAACTCCCTCTTTTTCTAGGGCCCCTACATCCTGCTCACCAACTCCCAACTTCCTTACTCTGCCTACACTTGATGCCCTGGTTCAGGCTGGCTTCATGTCTTACCCAGGACAGGGAAATAATGGTGGTAAGTGGGTGGTTTATGAATTTGTTTTCCAGGCCAGAAGAGGCAGAGTGGCCTGGCTTCAAATCCCACCCGTCACTTACCAGCTGAGTGGCTGTGGGCAAGTCACTTCACTTGATGGGGCTTCAGTTTCCTCATCTGAAAAATGGGCAGAATTACTGTCTCTCAGAGTGCTTATGGGAATCCAAAGAGTTTATGCAAGTAACTCAATTAGCACTTTGCCTGAAATTTGATTTAAGAAAATTATTACTCTCACTGTTATTACTGCCTCTTCCCTTGCCCTGCCCAGGAACATCCCAGTCCTCTCTGCCTGTCAAGGCTTACTCCTGGCCACCTCCTCCAAGCAGCCTCCTCCGCTTGTCCCTGCCTGTTACAACCACCCCTGTGGTCCAGACAACTCAGGACCATGGACTTAATTACATGCTGTTCTGGCAGAATTCTTGTCTTCCAGTCTTAGGCTGTTATTTAAATTCATGTCTCTATTTTAAAACATAAACCAGATTGTGTTGCTCCCCAGCCTCAAGTCTTACATCGGTTTCCCACATGATAGAAGAAAAGCTCTAAACTCCTTAATGTGACCCACAGATCCCCACAGAATCACATTCTGGGTTCTCTCCTGCCCCAGACATACCATGCCAAGCTTGGCCCAGCCTCAGAGCCTTTGCCTTGGCTGTGCCCCCTACCTGATCCTTAGAAAGCTGGCTTCTTTTTGTCATTTAGATCTTGGCTCCAAAGTTACCTCTTCTGAGATCCCCCTTCTTACAGATTCTACCATGCCACTCCCTCATATTTTATTCATAGCATTTATCAACCTCTGTAAGTGTTTTCTTTATTTACTTGTTATTAACAATGCCAAAGAATGCTCAAACTACCGCACAATTGCACTCATCTCACATGCTAGTAAAGTAATGCTCAAAATTCTTCAAGCCAGGCTTCAGCAATATGTGAACCGTGAACTTCCTGATGTTCAAGCTGGTTTTAGAAAAGGCAGAGGAACCAGAGATCAAATTGCCAACATCTGCTGGATCCTGGAAAAAGCAAGCGAGTTCCAAAAAAACATCTATTTCTGCTTTATTGACTATGCCAAAGCCTTTGACTGTGTAGATCACAATAAACTGTGGAAAATTCTGAAAGAGATGGGAATACCAGAACACCTGACCTGCCTCTTGAGAAATTTGTATGCAGGTCAGGAAGCAACAGTTAGAACTGGACATGGAGCAACAGACTAGCTCCAAATAGGAAAAGGAGTACGTCAAGGCTGTATATTGTCACCCTGCTTATTTAACTTCTATGCAGAGTACATCATGAGAAATGCTGGACTGGAAGAAACACAAGCTGGAATCAAGATTGCCGGGAGAAATATCAATAACCTCAGATATGCAGATGACACCACCCTTATGACAGAAAGTGAAGAGGAACTAAAAAGCCTCTTGATGAAAGTGAAAGTGCAGAGTGAAAAAGTTGGCTTAAAGCTCAATACTCAGAAAACGAAGACCATGACATCTGGTCCCATCACTTCATGGGAAATAGATGGGGAAACAGTGTCAGACTTTATTTTTTGGGGCTCCAAAATCACTGCAGTTGGTGACTGCAGCCATGAAATTAAAAGACGCTTACTCCTTGGAAGGAAAGTTATGACCAACCTAGATAGCATATTCAAAAGCAGAGACATTACTTTGCCAACAAAGGTCCGTCTAGTCAAGGCTATGGTTTTTCCTGTGGTCATGTATGGATGTGAGAGTTGGACTGTGAAGAAGGCTGAGCGCCAAAGAATTGATGCTTTTGAACTGCAGTGCTGGAGAAGACTCTTGAGAGTCCCTTGGACTGCAAGGAGATCCAACCAGTCCATTCTGAAGGAGATCAGCCCTGGGATTTCTTTGGAGGGAATGATGCTGAAGCTGAAACTCCAGTACTTTGGCCACCTCATACTCATTGGAAAAGACTCTGATGCTAGGAGGGATTGGGGGCAGGAGGAGAAGAGGACGACAGAGGATGAGATGGCTGGATGGCATCACTGACTCGATGGACTTGAGTCTGAGTGAACTCCAGGAGTTTGTGATGGACAGGGAGGCCTGGTGGGCTGCGATTCATGGGGTCAGAAAGAGTCGGACACGACTGAGCGACTGAACTGAACTGAACTGAACAACTTGTTTGTTGCCTGTTCACCCCCCAATAGAATGGCAGCTGCCCAAGAGCAGGGATTTCTCTTGTGGTCACTACTGTACCCTCTATGCCAGGAACAGTACCTGGCCTGTGGTGGTGGTGGTGGTGGTTTAGTTGCTAAGTTGTGTCCAACTCTTGCGACGGCCACCAGGCTCCTCTGTCCATGGGATTTCCAGGCAAGAATACTGGAGTGGGTTGCCATTTCCTTCTCCAGGGGATCTTCTCGACCCAGGGATCAAACCTGTGTCTCCTGAACTGGCGGGAGGATTCTTTACCACTGAACCACCAGGGAAGCCCACCTGGCACATAGTAGATACTTAATAAATATGTACAGAACGAATGAATAATGTGTCTTATGCCCTCATTCTGACTACTCTCCGAGCCCCCCTATCCTCAGAACATGCCTACTGTACAGTTTCAAACTGCCACCTCCCTACCACACTCCCAGTCTCCTCTTAAACTTGAACATAGGTATGGAGGAAATGAGCTTCAAGTCAGCTAGTGGCACTGAGCAGGTTGGCTGGAATCCCACATCCCTACCCTCTCTTCACTGGGAAGGGCCTGGAACTTAACAAGCCTACAGCCACACAGAGTTGCAATGGGAGGAGCAGGAAATGGGGAAGGGGGTTCCTGAGAGCTCACGCAAGATAGGGAAGGGGACACCACGCCCATGCTCCCCTTTTCAGCAGTGTATTGCTTGGAAGAGGAGGGCGGGAGGCCTCTGAATCAGTCTTGAAAAACCGGCTCATGGGTGTTTCCAGGGAGAACGCCTACTGTCCGGGGCCCAGGCCTCCCCAGGGGCCCAGCAGCCACAGGACCCCAGGGGTCCCCACCACCCACCTATCTCTCCCACAGATGTCACTCTCTTCTCAGGAGCCAGTATTCTGGTCTTGCTTTTCCAGCTTTGGGGAAAAGGGACATGGGGGCAGCTTCCTGTCTGAGCAGCTGGTGAAAGCAAAGACCAGCAGGTGTGCCCCAGATGGCTGTCTGGTTGGAGGGAATGGAGTGGGAGGAGCTGGTCAGAAACACCTGAGCCCTGAAGCCACTGGATACCTAGTCTAGTGGCGGAGATTCCAGTTCTGGACTCCGAGGCATGGGTTTGAGTCCCAGATCTGCCACTTACTCGCTGTGTGACCTTAGGCAAGACACTCCACCTCTCTGGGTCTGCTGCTTCACCTCTGAAAGAAGTAACAGCAACTTCCATGAGGGGTGATTCAATGATCCGCATGGTAAATACCTGACACGGAAGTGTTCAATGAATGCTAGCCCGGGTGATTTTTTTCATTATTACAATCGGGACCTCGATCCTCCCAAGGCGCACCCCACCCCCTCCCCAGGCCCTGGACGACTGGGACAAGGCCAGCTTCTGGGACAAGGCCAGCTTCGGGGACTTGCCCGAAATACCGACTCTGCGCCTGTCCCCACCGGGACGGGTACTCTCCAGAGGTGCAGGGGGCTGGGGTGCGGCTGGAGACGCCATCCCGGCGCCGGGAGGCGTTCACCCCTGACCCTAGACGGAAGGCAGGCGGCCCTCCCGGAATGGGACTCGGACGTTTCCCCGCGTCCCGCCCCTCCACCCCACTCAGCCTAGACCTCCAGCTGCGTCCATGGGGCCGGCCCCACCCCGCAGGATAGGCCGAATCCCCGCGGGTCCGCGATCTCGCGGGTCTGCTCCGGGGTCCCCGCGAGCGGCCGCGATGGACTCTCCTCCCCGCCGCCTTGCAGGGTATACTCACCTGAGCTTCCTTAGCCGCCGCCCAGCTCGCCCACCTCTTCTCTCCGCAAACTCTGGCCCGGGCCTCTCCGGCAGCCACCGCCAGCGGGCGGGGCTGGCGCCCACATCTGGCCAATCAGAAGCGGCCGCCCGGCGCTCGCGGCCAATCCACTCCACGCCGCCCCCCTTCGGGTGGAACCCGAAGGAAACATTCCAGAGGGATCCCTGCGCTTCACTCGATTCTTCATGACACCTCCCCCGCGCCGCGAAGCGTTGGACCTTCCCGCCCCTCCTAAGCCGCGGCGGGCTGTACCACCGCGAGGCTGCGGAAGGGGGAGCTGAGGCCGAGCCCGAGCCAATCTCTGGGAGGAAGGAGGCCAGCGGCCAATGGGAAGCTGGGGGCCCCGGACCACGTGTTCTTGGCTAAGTGTCCGTGTAGGGTGCTGTGGGTGCTAAGAGGCGGGGGACCAGTCGTGGAAGTCAGGTGACCGATACTGAGTTTGGGGGTGGGTGGGTGGGGGGGGGGTAAGGATACAAACTTCCAAAGTCCAGAAAATGGAACCCTTTCGGATACCCGGAGGAAGCCAAGGGCTGTCCCTAATCCAGTCCTCCACTCGGCCTGCCCATGCCCCAGCTCGGCCATCCTCAGGGCGGATAAAAAGATGTATTCATTCTGGGCGGGAGGGCGGGGGACTGAGATGAATAGGGAGGGTCCCGCGTGTCCGGCGTCCTGGATGGACAATGGACAAGGACATTCATTCATTCATTCATTTACTCATCAACTATTTAAGGCGCTCCTGCTCCGTGCCAGGCTCTGTCCTATCTCAACAGATACGTCTACGAGTAAGCTGAATGAATGTGCTCTTGGTAAAGGAAACAGGGCATGCAAAGGCTTGGAGGGCGGACAGAGAGATACAGCACACTTTAGAAGAGGGCAATAGCGAAGGAGCTTGCAAAGCAGCTACCAAAGCATCTTTAGGTTGCAGTGGTACGAAAGACAAGGGCAAAACGGTCTGTTCGCTTGCTGGTTGACCAGCGAATATTTATTGAGCACATATTTTGTGCTAGATTGCAAAGGATAGCCAGCCAACCCAAGTCTCAGCCCTCAGGGAGCTGACATTCACGAGTCTGTCTCCTTCATCTCTGTTGGCCCTCCGTCCCCCACCCTCCAGTCCTGAGAATGGCACAGAGCGGGATTTCCGTATACATACGTGGATGAAAGAACTAGGTAATCTCACCATCTCCAGGTTTGGCTTGTAACTGGAATTTCTTAGGCAGAAGCAGGTACAAGAAACAAAGACACAAATGCACCCTTCCCAGGCCAGGACAAACCTAGACAGCATATTTAAAAAAAGCAAGGACATCACTTTGCCAACAAAGGTCTGTATAGTCAAAGCTGTGATTTTTCCAGTTGTCATGTAGAGATGTGAAAGTTGGGCCATAAAGAAGGCTGAGCACCGAATAAGTGATGCTTTCGAACTGTGGTCCTGGAGAAGACTCTTGAAAGTCCATTGGACAGCAAGGAGATTGAACCAGTCAATTCTAAAGGAAATCAACCCTGAATACTCATTGCAAGGACTGATACTGAAGCTCCACCTTTGGCCACCTGATGCAAACAGCCGATTCACTGGAAAAGACCCTGACACTGGGGAAGACTGAGGGCATGAGGAGAAGGGAGCGACAGAACATGAGATGGTTAGATGGCATCACCAACTCAGTGGACATGATTTTGAGCAAATCATGATTTTGATTATCTCACTATTGGGAGAGAGTGAAGGACAGGGAAGCCTGGCGTGCTGCAGTTCATGGGGTTGCAAGGAGTCAGCTACTATTTAGTGACTGAACAACAATAGGCCAGGACTGTCAGTTCCCAGGACAGATGACATTTCCTTGTTCTAGGAACAACAGCCACTCGGACAGCTGGGGCCAGATCAAGGATTCACTGTGTGTTCTGGGAGTTGTAGTTCTTGGAGACTTCAACTGTTCAAGCCTCATGGAATGAGTCTTTGCAGTTCCCTGGGTGAGCTGCTGCACATTCCAGCTGGGCTAGGGCCTGCAGAGTGGTAAAGTGAAGGGGAGAGTGGGCCCTGGGCTGTTGCTGAGGGCTGCCTGGCCAGCCCCACCCAGCTGGCAAATACTGAAACTGCTGTGGCAGCGGGCACAGCTATTGTCCTTCTCTTCCTGTTCTGCTGACCTCTGCCACCCCCACTGAGCTATCAATTGCCTCTGGCTAGGCCAGTGCCCTCTGTGGGACTGTCTCCATTGTGCTGCTTGTGCCTGACATCTGAGCTGCTTCCTTCTACACATCTGGAGAGACGGTATGTGAGACATGGGGATAACAGAGTCCTGAGCAGAATCCACCTGAAGCCACCTGTTGACTGATGAGGAAGTGCCCAGGGAGGGGTGAGCAGGTTGCCCAAGGGCACAGAGCAATACTGGGTATCTCCTTCCTTCTTGATTTTATAGCTCAAGAGGTTGGGAGGCCCAGCTGGCGAGGAGCTCAGATTTTTTTTTTTAATATTTATTTTTAAATTGGAAGATAATTGCTTTACAATGTTGTGTTGGTTTCTGCTGTCCAACAATCAGCTGTAAGTATACATATATTATCCCCCTCTGAGCCTCCCTCCCACCCACCCCCATCCCACCCATCGAGGTCATCACAGAGCACTGAGCTGAGCTCCCTGTACTATATAGCTGCTTCCCACTGGCCATCTGTTTTACACATGATACTGTAAATGTTTCCGTGTTTCTCTCTCAATTCGTCCCCCACGCCCTTGTCAGGAGCTCAGATTTGAATGCTACCTCTACCCTTGTGTGTGGGGAGTTGGGGGTGGAGTTCTGGAATGCCAACTAATAGATGCAGAAGGAAAGATCAGGTTAGAAAAACACCATTTTTCATCTACCAGAGGAATGATTGATTCAGACAGTTCTTTGTTAAATGGGGCAGTAGATATTCACTGTCAAAGAACCAGCCCGCATATCACTTGTTAATTTCAGTGGTGAAAAAGTTACCTTGGAAAAGGTGCAGTGGAGAAAGCTGGCAGTCACCACTGTAACCAAGTGATAAAAAGATATGACCTCTGATAGAATAGGCTGTCTCACTATTACTGCTGTGATGTATTACTCAGAAAGACACATCACCTTCGAAGAACTTGGTCCTGCCCAAAGTGTTTAACCTGAATCTGATTGTTGTTGTTCAGTCACTCAGTTGTGTCCGACTCTTTGCAACTCCCTGGATTGCAGCATGCCAGGCTTCCCTGTCCTTCACCTTCTCCTGGAGTTTGCTCAAATTAATTACTAGGGAAAAAAACAACAACAACAGACACAACCTGATGGAGGGACATTCTTTAAAAAACAAAAACAAAATGGTCTGGACTCTTCAAACAGATTCATGTCATGAAAGGCAAAATCAATCCATTAATTAAATGAATAAATGACTGGTAAATGGTTCTAGATTGAAGGAGATAAAAGATAGAAGACAACAAAAATCAGTCTTTGATTCTTGATTGGATCCTTGATAAGAATTTCAAAGAATGGTAAAAGTTATGATGGATATTCTTGGGATAATCCAGGATATTTGAATGTTGCCTGAATATTAGACAATAATACCATATCCACGTTAAATTTCCTAAGTGTGAGTGTTGTGTTGTGGTTGCACAAGCTGCTGCTGCTGCTAAGTCGCGTCAGTTGTGTCCGACTCTGTGCGACCCCATAGACGGCAGCCCACCAGGCTCCGCCATCCTTGGGATTCTCCAGGCAAGAACACTGGAGTGGGTTGCCATTTCCTTCTCCAATGCATGAAAGTGAAAAGTGAAAGTGAAGTTGCTCAGTCATGTCCGACTCTTAGTGACCACATGGACTGCAGCCCACCAGGCTCCTCCATCCATGGGATTTTCCAGGCAAGAGTACTGGAGTGGGGTCCCATTGCCTTCTCTGGGTTACACAAGAGAATATTCTTACTCTTAGGACATACACACTGATTTGCTTGTGTGCTAAGTCGCTTCAGTCGTGTCCAACTCTTTGCAACCCCATGAACTGTGGCCCGCCAGGCTGCTCTGTCCATGGGATTCTCCAGGCAAGAATAGTAGAGTGAATTTCCGTGCCCTCCTCCAGGGGATCTTCCCAACCCAGGGATTGAAACTGGGACTCTTACATCTCCTTCATCGGCAGGCAGATTTTGTACTGCTAGCACCACCTGGGAAGTCCAAACACTGAATTACTAAGTGTTAAAGTCACGATGCCCGCAACTGTCACGTGGTTCAGAAAAAATTATACACGTATAAAACATTTTATATACCATATTATAATATTGTATACATCCCTATGAACATATAGGGAGATAGAGAAAACAAATGTAACAAAATAATAACAATTGCTGCTGAATCCAGGAGAGTGGAATATGGGTATCACTTTACTATTCCTGTAAGTTTTCTAAGCTTTGAAATTAAAAAAAAAAAAAAAAATAAAAAATATATATATATATATATATATATTTATTTTTGGCTGCACTGGGTCTTGTTGCTGTGCACGGGCTTTCTCTAGTTGTGGCAAGTGGGGGCTACTCTATTTGTGATACTCAGGCTTCAGTCCATGGGGTTGCAAAGAGTCAGACACGACTGAGTGAATAAGCACAGCACAGGCTTCTCATTGCAGTGGCCTCTCTTGTTGCGGAGCATCGGCTGTAGGGCACGTGGGCTTCAGTAGTTGTGGCTCGAGGGCTCTAGAGTGCAGGCTTAGTAGTTATGGTCCACGAGCTTAGTTTCCCGTCAGCATTTGGGATCTTCCTGGATCAGGGATCAAACTGTGTCATCCCTTGCGTTGCAAGGCAGATTCTTAACCACTAGACCACTGGGAAGCCCTAGCTTTGAAATTTTAAAAATAAATACCTGAAACGAATACTTCTACTCCCCTCCCATCCCCAAAGGCAAACTTCCAATGGGTTTATAAATAAATAAATATTTTAGAAATAAACGACAACTCCTAAAACAGTAGGGCTACTTTCTGGAGGGACAATGAGCAGGTCTCCTTTCAAAATACATATTCAGTCACTACCCATCTCTTCCTTGACCCCCACCTGGTCCAGCCCCAACCAATTTCTCCCTGATCTCCCAGCTCCACCCTGGATTACCGCCGCCCTGCCCCCCGCCCCCGCCCCAATCTATTCCCCCCACTGGCAGCCAGGGGGCACCTGTGAGCACCCAAGTCTGCTCCCATTCTTTCGCTGCTGATGACCCCCACACCAAGAGGCCATGTGCCCTTGAAATACTTCAGTGAAATATTTCATCTGGAGTCAGGCCCAGCCACACTGATGTCCAGCATTATTTTCCCAAGGAAAGTTGGGCCCGCATTGAGACAAACCACCCAGACCTCAACTCAAATTTCTGGGTAAAAGCAGATCATGTCATGTCCCTCCTGACTCAAACTCTTTCAACTGGCTTCTCTTCTGCCTCAGGCATGTGGGCCTGTCTCAGCAGGGCCCTGACTCTGGGCCTGTCTCATTCCTGGGCACACCCCACGTTACTCTCTTCTGCTGTCTCTGCTCCACCCACACCAGGCCTCCAGGGCCTCATGTTCTTCAGCTCAGAACTGCTTTATGCATGCCCCTGGTCTTCCTTGGAGCTTTATCCATGGGGCTGCTGCTCCAATGGCCTGTCTCTGAGCCCTGACAAGTTCCTGTACCTTGGATGGTATGCCCAGGACCTGCCACGTATGCGTCCTCTCTCCAAGCTCTCTGGTGATGGGAAGTACCATACTTTGCCCACTACAGGTTGCATAGTGGACCCTTAGAAGACATGCCCGTGTGCCTGAATCTGCGACTATAACCTTATTTGGCATCAGGGTCTTGCAGAAGTAATTAAATAAATTGAGGATCTCAAGATGAGATCATCCTGGATTTAAATGGGCCCTGAATGCAATGTGTCCTTTTAAAGAGACAGAAAAGAAGATACAGAGGACTTTCCTGGTGGTCCAGTGGTTAGGAGTCTGCCTGCCAATGCAGGGGACACGGGTTCGATCCCTCGTTTGGGAAGATTCCACATACCGAGGAGCAACTAAGCCTGCATGTCCCAAAGTTTGAGCTCCACAACAAGAGAAGCCACTGCAATGGAAAGCCCATGCTTGCTGCAACTAGAGAGTAGCCCCCTCTTGCTGCAACTAGAGAAAGCCAATGAGCAGCAATGAAGACTCAGAGCAGCCATAAATAAATAAATAAAATTAAAAAAAAAAAAGAAAACACAGAGACAGGAAGGGGAGATGGCTTCTTGTGAAGATAGAGGCAGAGATTGGAGTGAGGTAGCTACAAGCTAAGGAAGGCCAAGGATTGTTGGCAGCCCCCAGAAACTGGGAGAGGTGTGTGGAACTCACTTTAGGCTCCTTCAGAGCCTAAAGCAGAAGCCAACCCTACTGAGACCTTAGTTTTGGCCCTGTGGTTGCCTGAACTGCAAGAGAATAAATCCTGTTGATTTAGGCCTCCCAGTTCGTTGTACTTTGTCACAGCAGCCGCAGGAAACTAAAACAGAAGTCTCTGTTTCCTGGCAGACTATGAGCTCCACGAGTTCCTCCCCAACTGCTTTGTTTGCCTCTAGCTGGATCTCCTGGGGCTAGTGAGCTGGCCCTCAGGAACTGTGCCCAATGACTGATGCATGAATTGTGTTGTAGGAACAGAATCCTAGGAAAGAGGGCCTTTCCTGGAGCCAGACAGAATATCCATTTCTCCCAGGTGGGAGTTGGAGGCAGTGGGGTGTGGGGGACCCCTTTCTTGGGGGAACCACCAGCAGACCTCAAGGCTGGGTTGTTCTTCCTTGGCACACTCCCTGACATGAGCGGTGACAGGGCAAATGTTGCAGGTCCTCTTGTCTGAATCACTTTGTCACTCAATTACTCTTTCAACAAACATTCAGAGGGGCAGCTCTGGGTCAAGTGTTACCCTGGATACCAGTGATGCGACAATTATTAGGGCATGGTAGGTGACCTTGGACTCTCCAGGTGGCTCAGTGGTAAAGAATCCACCTGTAAATGCAGGAGACATGGGTTCCATCCCTGCGTAGGGATGATGTTCTGGAGAAGGAAATGGCAACCCACTTCAGTATTCTTTCCTAGAAAACCCCTAGAGGAGCCTGGCAGTCACAAAGAGTGACCTCTTTGGGGTCACAAAGAGTCAGACCCAGTAACCTCAAGGAAACTGGGGTTGCTCAGGAGGAGAATCTTCTGAAGTGTTCCTGAGGCTCTCTCCTCTCTTCATGACAAAGAGGAAATCATCTGAGTAATCAAGAGAGTTTCAGAACTCAGAAGAAATCAGACACCACCACACTCCTCTCCGCCACCAAGCATGGAATCAGCAGACTGTGAAAGAATTCTCAGGTTGTGTGGGGGGAACATGTACTTTAAGGAGTAGATTTTAATAGAAAATAGATGCTTATTGCTTGTGTTATGCTAGTTGGAAATAGGTTGGTGCATTGAAATTTCAAGAGACTGATCATATATATAGCTCAGGTACTTTTAGTTGTTATATAATCAAATGACTCTCTCCCCTTCCCACCCCCACCTCCGGAAGGAATATTAAGACAGAACAAAACCCCAAATCTTTGCAAGCTCCTGCCTCACTCAGGAAAAGTCAAAAGTCTCCAGTGGCCCATGGGCCCTGTACTGTCTGCCTTTGCCTCCCACTTGAAGGCAATGGCACCCCACTCCAGTACTCTTGCCTGGAAAATCCCGTGGACAGAGGAGTCTGGTGGGCTTCAGTCCATGGGATTGCAAAGAGTCAGACTTGACTGAGCGACTTCCCTTTCACTTTTCACTTTTTACTTTCATGCATTGGAGAAGGAAAGGGCAACCCACTCCAGTGTTCTTGCCTGGAGAATCCCAGGGACGGGGGAGCCTGGTGGGCTGCCATCTATGGGGTCACACAGAGTCGGACACGACTGAAGTGACTTAGCAGCAGCAGCAGCACCCCTCATTTACTCTTGTCCAGCCTCATTGGACTCCCAGCTGTTCCTTAAAAAAAAATTATTTGGCTGTGCAGGATCTTAGTTGCAGCATGTGGGATCTTTTGTTGTTGTTATCGTGGTATGTGGGATCTAATTCCCTCACCAGGGATGGAACCCAGACCCCCTGCATTAGAAGTCCCCTGGCTGTTCCTTAAACTCAGGCTCCTGCTTCAGCGCCTTTGCACAGGCTGTTTCCTCTGCCTGAAAAGTCCTTCCCTCAGTATTCACGTGGCTCTCCTCTTATTTCCTTCAACTCTTTGTTCAAATGTTGCCTTCAGGGTGAGGCATTCACTGACCGTGTCACTTAAAACTGCACCCAACACCCATGGACAGAGGAGCCTAGTGGGCTGCAGTCCATGGGGTCACAAAGAGTCGGACACAACTGAGCAACTAAGCACACAGCACAACACTCTCTACCTACTTGTTCCATATTTCTCCATCACTCTCTGCCGCCGCTGCTGCTGCTCAGTCATGTCCAACTCTTCGCGACCCCATGGATAGCCCACTAGGCTCCTCTGTCCATGGGATTACCCAGGCAAGAATACTGGAGTATGTTGCCATTTCCTCCTAGAGGGGATCTTCCTGACCCAGTGATCGAACCCCGGTCTCCCACACTGCAGGCACATTCTTTACTGTCTGAGCCACCAGGGAAGCCCTGTTTACCACTAGCACCACCATTTATTTTTGGTTTTATTCTTTCTCACCCCACATGACTGTCAGCTCTGCAAAGGCAGGAATTTTTGCCAGTTTTGTCTAATACTGTCTCCTCAGCATCAGGAGCAGTACTGAACAGGGGACTTCCCTAAGTGGTCCAGTGGTTGGGAATCCACCTCCCATTTCAGGGGGTGCAGGTTCAATCCCCAGTCGGGGTAATAAGGTCCCACATGCCTCAGGGTATGGCCAAAAAAGAAAAAAATAATAAAAAAAGAACAGGACTGGACACACTGGAGGCATTCAATAAATGTTTATTGAATGGACAATGCTTATTACGTATCAGGCATTATACTGTGTTTTTCAATAATTAACAGCTAATGAGAATAACCAATATTGAAGGAGACCTGGGGCAAATTTTTCCCCAAGTTCCTTAGTATTTCTTTCCTCATGTTAATTCACAATTGTCCTGTGCTGGGCCTGTGTCAAATTCTCAGGCAGGGGTTAGCTTTCTGAGTTGTGGCCCTGGGGTTGTGAGAAGGTGGGAGTGGCTATGCTTAGTCTTGTTTCACATAAGAGGAAACAGTGGCTGAGAGGTTTCTCATTTGTCCAGGGGAATGCAGTGAGCAGAACTTGAACTCAGCACGGTCACTGTTCAGAAGCCAAGTTCTTTGTTTAAATATTTGTCTGCACCTGGTCTTGTCACATATGGGATCTAGTTCCCTGACCAGGGATGGAACCCAGGCCCCCTCAGTTGGGAGTTCAGAGTCTTAGCCACTGGACTACCAGGAAGTCTTGGGAAACCAAGTTCTTAATGCCATGTTCTTTTGCCTCCCCAGTGCCCTACCTTGCCCAGTTTTCACAATACCTCTATGAAGTCTGTAACTTCAGTCCCCCTGTTTTCAAAGGTGGCCACTGAGACTCACAGAAGCGAAGTCACTTGCCCGAGAACACACACAGCAGCTGAGTGACAGAGCCGGGACTCAAACCCAGGCTGCTCAGTCCTAGGGCCTGTTGTTCCACTGCTGGTGTCAAGTGAACAGGTTGTGACCAAACAGTATGGGAGTGAGCCTGCTTTTTCTTTTTGGCTGCATTGCATGGCTTGTGGGATTTTAGTTCCGACCAGGTATTGAACCCAGGTCCTTGGCAGTGAGAGCACAGAGCCCAAACCACTGGACCGGCAGAGAATTCCCGGAGTGAGCCTTCTCAAATGGGGTGAAGACCAGGGTGGAGTTGTGGGTCTCAGGGGCTTGCCTCGGGGTTTGGTTCCTGGAGCTTAGCCAGGAACACAGACCCGAAAGACCGTGGACACAACTCAGAGGTTTCTTTGGAGTGGGCTGAGGGGTGTTTTCACATTAGGGTACAGTAACTGACACACAGCACTTGTTCTGTGTCAGGCTCTGCTGTGTGCCTCTATGTATCTATACCTGAAAATCCTCACGACTGTAGAAGTACAATTTTTGTGCTTATTCTACAGTTGAAAAAACTGAGGTACAGATTAGTCAAGTCACTTGCTCAAGATCACACAGCTACAAAGTGGTTGAGATTCAAACCTGGAAGCAGGAGCAATGATAGAGGAGAGATAGAAGCCACCAAACATGAAACTAGATTTTCACATCCACCTGCACGTGTCTGGTAGAATCAACATATGGAAAAACAGAAGAGAAGAAGCTATTTCCATATGTGAGAAGAGAAAAAGGGGGCGGGCAGAGCATACAGTATGTACCACTTGTGTAAAAAAAGAAAAATGTCTTCATGCAACATCGCAGAAGGAAAGGCACAGGAGAAAACTGGGGAAATTTTCCTGGCGGTGGACCCAAAAGCAGCATGGGAAGGAGAATTTTTAACTCTATATGCCCTTACAAATTCAGTACTGTGATTATATAGCCAAAAATCGAAACTGAAAATTTAGAAATTATGTTTATGCTTATATAAGCAGATTGTCTCTAGGAGGCTGCACAAAAAAAACATTTTTAAAAGAGGAAAAAAAAATTCTAATGCCATGGCTTGTCTACAGTGGTCCTGAGGAAACTACTCACCACAGGCTGAATGTGAATTTTTGTTTTCTATTGTTTGAATCAGGGAAAAATGCAGCGCTCCTGGTGTGATGGATAAAGATACTGTGCTTAGTTGCTCAGTCGTGTCCAACTCTTTGCGACCCCATGAGGTGGGTGCAAAACAGAGGCAGCTCCCCTCACACTGTTGTGGAAGGAGCAAACTACGAAATGTGGTCAGATAGGCATCGTGGGAAAATAAATCCATTAAAAGGGGAGCTAAGGGAGCGAGGGGAGAAGCCAGCTTGCAGAGAAACCAAACACGTGACACCCATGTGCAGCAAAGTTGTGTCGGCAAAGGCTGTGCATCCGAGGGACAGGCCTGTTTACTAGGGTCCTTGTCATTTTCCTCAAGAGTGACACTGTCCCATCCACCACCACAGGAAGGTTATTTCTCCAACTTACCAGGATTGCGTGTGACACACTGAAGCTTTGTGCTCATCTGTGCCCACAGCCCTTGGGTAAGAACCCCATACAGACCAGCTATGTTAATGAGGGAGGCTGGGGCAGGCGGATGGCAGCTCAAGGCGGTCTGTGACCCCAGTTGAGGCCAGGGCCAATTCTGCAGTAAATATCATTCCTCATCCTGGAAGTGGTGATAGGGTTCCTTTTGGCTCTAATACTCCAGGGGTCACCTCCGAACGAGGATGGCCTCTCTGGGCTTGAAGCAGCTACTCCTCTAAGAGACCCATGGCTTAGGTTTGGGTGAAAAGCCGTCTAAGATCTGTGCTGTCCAATAGTCACTGCTAGCCACCAGGGGTGGGTGCTGAGCACTTGAAATGTGCCTGTAGCTACTAAGCAACTTGTGTTCTGTTGAATCTTAAAGAATTTGTTTTAAAAAGAATATTTCCATCCCTGAAGAAGGTTCTCTGGGACAGCACTGGACTTAGATTGCTTCCAGTGGTTAAACTGTTTCAGTGGGAAGGGAAAGCCCTCCAAGGTTATGTTAAATATAGTTATTTAAGTTTCTACACCCAGATTATCTTGTAGCAAAATAGCAATGCGGTTTTTGGCCTGTGTAATTACTTACCTTATAATAAAACCAGTTCCTTAAAAAAAAGTTACAAAGTAAAAGCAGTTTCAGTGGCCTGTAAATAAAGGGAGGGCAGGAAATAGGTCCTAACCAGGGTGGGGTGGCCCTGGGCTGGAATCCTAATCTGGTTTGGCCAGGGCCTGCCTGACACCAGCTTGTTCTAGCAAGAAAGCAGGGGTTGGGGGGTGGGTGGAGATTAAGAGAGTAGGGCACACACATCTCCTTGGCCCTAGCAACCAGATCTTACAAGACTGGGAAGGGATCTGTTTAACTTTGGCCCCAACCTTCACCAAAAAACAAGCTCTGAATCCACTGGGCTCTTCTGATGCCCAGATCCAGTCCGGCGGGTTTCTCTTGTTCACCCCACATTTAGCTCAGGAGGGCAACTTCTCTTTCCATTGCAGAGGACTCCTACCTCCTGCCTGCCCCTCCCTCCCACCCACCCTGGCAGCCTCTGGAGGGCTGCCCGGACCCCACCCCATCCCGTCAGCAGAACCCTCAAACAGAGTCGCAGGACTGCTCCCCTGAGGTTTAGCATCAGTCTTTAATGCTGTCACGCTGCACATTGACAAGTCACACACTTTGGTCTTGTGTTGGCAGTGGCAACTTACAATGAGTCTAAAAGTCTGAGCACCAGACTGACCTGCAAGGAACAAACACTTGTTCCAACATCCCCCCACCCCCCCGCCCCCAGGTTCTTTCTCAGTTCCATCATGGCCCTATACAGAGAGCAGCAGCTGCTGTGGACCGGTTTCGTCTGACTGCACACCAACTTTACACAGAATTATAAAAACATATTTACAGACGTTCCACAGTGCTCCTGTAATCAGAAGCAAAGACCCTTTTATCAAAAGGGATTATAGCTAGGGCTGTGCAAAATTCAAAAGGATCAGATCCTTTTGAGAGTCCAGAGTCCGTTGAACAAAAAAAAAATGACCTGGGTCATGGGGAAATCCCAGGTGTGCCAAAAGATTGCCTCACAGCAAAGGAAGGCGAAGATCTCTGTCTGGGAGCCCAGGGTCAGGACTCCAGCCAAGGTCCCCGACCCTTGAGGGAGAGGCAGTTGCACAAGTTACTCACTCAGTGAAGGCCGGCTCCCTTGGTCCTGCTGGAACAAGGGAGGTATTGCTTGTGGGAGCTGGCCAGGCAGTTCAGCAACCAGAGTTGAGATTCTCAATTTGAGATGGCAAAAGAGAAGACAGGGTTTCTTAGGAGAAGGGCAAGATGGGGGAGACAAATACAAAATAAAACACAAACTGATCACACAATAGAAACTGAGGAGTGTACAGGGTCTGGTAACCATGAAGGCAGGTCCACACCACAGGACGTCTACAAGCGGAGGGACTACAACACGGGGATCAAGTCCAACTGTGGGTCTGCGGTCTGCCTCTCCCTCTGGGCAGGGCCTGGAGAGGGAGGAGGCGGGTGCTGCCCACCCAGGAGGGCTGCAAGGACCCAGTGGGGCAGACTGCATTGCCTTTGCTTGCTGTCCCCACCACCTGCCGCCCTACCGCTCGAAAAACAACTTTAGTCTAGTGCACGACTTTGAAAGATTGTAATATATTCTCTGGAAAACATTCAGCAGTATGAAAGCCCTCCCTGGGCCCTCCCGCCCTCTCGCGGGTCCACAGTTGGTGGAACGGTCCGGAAATCCTTGAGCTCTGGAAAGGTCCCTGGTCAGTCCTTGGGGAACACGGGTTGACTATATCGGAAGAACCTGCTCAAGAACGGTTCTTGACGTCTGGGGAATCCTTTCAGGGAAGATCACTTCAAACTCAATAATGAGGTCCCCGCGTTTCTCGGGTGTTTTGGGGAGAGGAAGGCCTTCTCCAGGAACTTTTCGCCGCATGCCAGGCCTGATGACATCTTTGAACACAACGGGTATGGTCCTGCCGTCCAGAGTGGGGACATTCACTGTACAGCCACACAGAGCCTTGGAAAGCAAAGGGACAGCATTAGAAAGAGTAGCTTAGGAAGCTCACATCTTGCCCAGAGGCTGCTGACTGGAGGGTAAGCGCCATCAGGCCTCTGCAGCTAAGACCCTGCCTTAAGATCTACCCAGGTCACCAGCACAGAAGCTCCGTAAAAACAGAGCCCTGGACGGTCTTGTCGCCATTGCACTGTCCAAGCCTGGCCGCACCAAATGCCCAGAAACATCTGTCAGGCAAACACTGAACGGCATCACAAAACAGCTTCTCCCTCCCCAGACGCTGCCCTGCCTAGTGCCTTACCTCCCGAAGGCTGATCCTGGCTGGATAAATGACATCAGAGCCATCTCTCTTAAAGATATTGTGTGGCTTGTCCTTTAAAACAAAGACAATATCGGCTGGAATGTTGTTGGAAGTCTGGTCTCCTTCCTTGGGGAAGGTGATTTTGGTCCCTTCTTTCCACCCCCGCTTCACTTCGATGGTCAAGATTTTGTCTTCATTGCGAATGCTCTTTCCGTCGGGGTTCAGCCGCTTATGAGAGATTTTCATCTTCTTGGTACAGCCGCTGTAGATCTCTTCAAGTGAGACCCTAAGGTCATGGGTGACGGGGGGATCTTGTTTCTTTCGGGTGGGCTCTTGGGCAGGGCGGGAGCGGCCAAAGTTCATGTTGGTGAAGCCACCCATGCCCATGGGGAAGCCAGAGAACGGGTCATCGATGTCCATGCCTTCCTCCCCGTTGCGCTGCCCAAAAAAGTTGTCAAAGGGATTTCGGCCACCGAAGAACTCAGCAAACATGGCATGAGGGTCTCCATGGAATGTGTAGCTGAAGGAGGTACCGTTAGTACCGCCGCTGCTCCCACCGCTGGGGCCACTGCCCTTCAGGCCTGAGGAGCAAAAGCAGAAGAAATCAGATGGCGGGCTGGGAACTTAACTCTCCAGGAACTTTCCTTCAAGGAAAAAAGCTAAGGAGCCATTGGGGGAGAAATTTTTTTTAGCCTGTCAGGGAAGAACAAGGAAGAACTCCAAGCTTTTACCTCCCACTTGCAGCAGCAGAAACAGAACCCCCACCCACTTATGGCAGGTAGTCCACTGTGGCAAGACAGCGGTGAAGGGTTCAAGCTCTGAGACAGGCATCTCTTGGGGCCACTCAGGTCCTCACATCTGAGTAACTCATTCCCCTTGCACTGTTACAATGAGTACGAAAAACTCACTAAGAGATCCAATGAAAAAAATGCTTAACCCCCGATCAGTTTTCACTAAATGCTTACTCTTAAATCCCCTACTGCTAGAGACTTGTGGGAGAGTAAAAGGAACGTTAAACTGCAAAATGCAGCCTTTCAAATTCTCGCACCCTGGCACTAACTGCCCCCTTTCTCATATAATAAGCCGCTTCTTCCTGAGGACTAAGCCCAGCAACCTGCCTGAGTCATTAATGGGAGACAGGACAAGAAAGCTTCTTTCTTTTACCCTGAAGAGGGCTGGCCCCACTGTTCCTTGCACCTTGACGGCCGACTAGGTAAGCACTTTACAAGGATTACCTCACTCCACCCTCGGAGAGGCGCGGAAGGTCGCTCGGCGCTAATTGGCACCTCATTTGCAGGCTCACTACTCGCAGCCTGTGCCCAGGGTTCAGCCAGAGGCCCTGCCCTGAACCCCGGGGTGGCAGAGCCTCCCACCTCGCCCAGGTGAGCCCAGGCCCGCAACGCCAGCAGCCAAGCTAGGCCTCCGAATCCTCTCCTTCCGCACCCGCACCCCCGGACCGATCTCGGACGTGGGTGGAGGCGAGCGCCCAGGGAGGGGCAGCCCCAGACATACTAGAAGCTTCTGAACAAGCAGCGCGGCCAGGGCCCCTCCTCCCATCGGGCGGCCGCCAATCCGAGGGCGGAGGCCCTTGTGGCCAGAGGACGGTGGCTGCTTCAACCCCTGCGTCCGAAACGCCCCCCGGAGATGCTGCAGCGAGGCCGCCCTGCCTCGGTTTCTCCGCCTGTCAAACGGCGAGGGCGCGCCCCCGGCTGCGCGCGCGCACGCACCTTCCTCCCCGTAGCGGTCGAAGATCTCGCGCTTGCGCGGGTCGCTGAGCACGTCGTAGGCCTCGGCGATCTCCTTGAACTTCTCCTCAGCGCCGGGCTCCTTGTTCTTGTCCGGGTGGTAACGCAGCGCCTGACGGCGGTAGGCCCTCTTGATCTCCTCGTCCGACGCACCGCGGGCCAGGCCCAGCGTCTGGTAATAGTCCTTTCCCATTGCCCCCGCCTGCGGCCCGCCACCCAGCTGTCGCCGTCCCCCGGCTCCGCCACCGCCCCGTCCCGGACTCTATATACCCGTCCGGCGGAAGCTTCCAGAGCCCGCCAGCCCCCTCCAGAACCTTCCGCCCCGCCCCCCACGCGGCTTTGGCCAATCCCCGTCGTCCAGGCTGCGACGCGCGACATCCGGGGCGGGGTCGTGCCGCCAACGGCCGCCTGCGCGCGGCCCCGCCCCCTCCCGGGCAACGCTTCTCAGCGGCGCGCACCCCGGGCGACGGAGGCCCCGCCCACCCTCAGCGGGCACCAATAGCGACCATGTTTTATTGCTTCCTGCAACCAGGCCGGCCTTGCGGCCCGCCTCCTGTTTGGGTCAATAGGTTACGACGCGCTACTCCAGGAAGGGGCGGGTCTGGGGAAGACACCGCCCCTTCACTGTTCAGTTCAGCCGCTCATTCGTGTCCCATTCTGTGCGACCTCACTGCAGCGCGCCAGGCTTCCCTGTCCATCACCAACTCCCGAAGCTTGCTCTGACTCATGTCCCATCGAGTGGTTGATGCCATCCAACCATCTCATTCTCCGTTGTCCCCTTCTCCTCCTGCCTTCAATCGTTCCCAGCATCAGGGTCTTTTCCAGTGGTCAGTTCTTCGCATCAGGTGGCCAAAGTATTGGAGCCTCAGCTTCAGCATCAGTCCTTCCAATGAATATTCAGGACCAATTTTCTTTAGGATTGACTGGTTTGATCTTCTTGCAGTCCAAGGGACTCTCGAGTTTTCTCCAACACGACAGTTCAAAAGCATCAGTTCTTCCGTGCTCAACTTCTTTATGGTCCAACTCTCACATCCATACATGACTACTGGAAAAACCATAGTTTTGACTAGATGCACGTTTGTGTGCAAAGTAATGTGTCTGCTTTTTAATGTGCTGTCTAGGTAGGTAATAGCTTTTCTTCCAAGGAGCAAGCATCTTTTAATTTCATGGCTGCAGTCACCATTTGTAGTGATTTTTAGAGCCCAAGAAAATAAAGTCTCTCACTGTTTCCATTGTTTCCCCATCTATTAGCCCCTTCACTAGCAGATGCAAATATGCCCGCCCCTATCTCACAGGGCCAGGAATGAGTTATTGCCAGGTGTCTCCAGGAGTTGCCTAATTTTCCCCAGCCCCAGATACCCGCTTCCTTCTGGAAATAAAAATAGTCACCCGCCCTGTTCTACCAGCTGTGTGTGTATGCTCAGTCATATCCAACTCTTTGCGAGCAGAATGCAGGTGGGAGCTCCAGTATTATCTGCGTCCTCAGTCATAAAGGACCCTGCAAAGTGAGGTGAGCACCGGGAGCCAAAGCTCACCTCCCTGCAGAGGTCTTCTCAGTCCAGCCCTTCAAGCCTCTCACTTTACCGTTTTCTCAAGAACACCTGCCACTGAAATCTGAAATTGTTCCTTGGTTTTCATGTTAAATGTCTCCCCCACTCCTAGCCTGGAATCACCATAAGGTCAGGGACTGGGTCCTGTCACTGCTGAGTCTCCAGTGCCAGGAAGTGTCTGGAACCAAAGCTTCATAAATATTCCTGGCTGTTTTTATTTTTTTTCAAATGTATGGTTAGTGTTTTATTCTTTGAAGAATGGTTCTGAAACATCAGACTAAGTCAGGTTGAAAGGAAAAGTTTAAAATAGTTTTATAAGGTATAACATCGGAGAAGGCAATGGCACCCCACTCCAGTACTCTTGCTTGGAAAATCCCATGGACGGAGGAGCCTGTTAGGCTGAAATCCATGGGGTCGCTAAGAGTCAGTCACGACTGAGCGACTTCACTTTCACTTTTCACTTTCATGCATTGAAGAAGGAAATGGCAACCCACTCCAGTGATCTTGCCTGGAGAGTCCCAGGGATGGGGGAGCCTGGTGGGCTGCCGTCTATGGGGTCGCACAGAGTCGGACACGACTGAAGTGACTTAGCATAGCAAGTACTGACTGTTCACTCTACAAAATCTTGATCATAGAGCTTATGATACAACTAGTTTGCAGTAGCACCCAGGTTTTCCACATAGTCATTATTTCTCTCTTGTTTGCATAGACTCTTATCATTGGCTGCCTTCTGCTTTTCTTGCATGATCTCAGAGTCCCGCTGCTTCCTCTGAGAGGTAGTCAGGCTATCCTCTTTTCTTTTTCCCTTACTAATTTCCTGGGATTTCTTCATGTTTTTCTGGCGGGCAAGTTCTCGTTGATTTCCACCTGCCCGACCTTTCAGGCCAGGCCAGACTCAATTGCCCCTCTCCCTCCGCAGACTAAAAAGTCCTGGCTGTTTTTAATGCACCTGGTTCTTTACCCCCGCCCCACTACGTTCATGATGTGGGGGAGACATGGGCATGCAATACACCTCTCAGGGCCTCAGTATCTTCATCTCTGGGCAACATGATCCCTTTTGGCTCCTATAGTCTGGTGTGTCTGTGGTCAAGGACAGGGCTGACGTGGAAAGGAGGCTCAGAAAGAGGTACCACCTGAGAAGGGAAGAGGGGAGTAGGTGGTGGCGGCCTACAGTGGGGAAAGGTTCTTGGAAGAACTGCTTGGGAAGTCTGGGCGGTGTGACACTGGTGCTGGAGCCAAATAGTCACGTTTCATTCTTGGTTCTAGCACTTTGTGGCTGTGTGATCTTGGGCTGGTTACTGAGCCTTCTAGGGCCTTTAGCGTCCTCATCTGTACAATGGGGGTAGTAGTTGTACCAGCCTCATAGGGCTTTGAAGTTGGCATTGAGTCAACATTTGTAAAGTGCCTGGGACAGACCTAGCTTAGAGGAAGTTCTGTCAAAGGGGTGACTAACCATCCAGTTGAATGGTGGGCTGCTGAGGATCCCCCTTCCTGGCAGGACACAACAAAACATTTCTGGTAACCACTGTCCTTGTGCAAACTGGAACTCTTGAGAAAGACGCCATGGCCTTCCGGCCATCCCTGGCCACTCCCTGACCCCAGTGTAACCGTGTCAGGAAGGGATTCCGTGGTAGCTCATTTGGAAAGAATCTGCCTGCAGTGTAGGAGAACCAGGTTCGATCCTTGGGTCAGGAAGATCTCCTGGAGAAGGGAATGGCAACCCACTCCAGTACTCTTGCCTGGAAAATCCTATGGACAGAGGATCCTGGTGGGCTACAGTCCATGGGGTCAAAAAGAGTCAGACAGAACTTAGTGACTAAACCACCACCATCAAAGGACTCTGGACTAAGCCACACACACCAGCCAACCTGGGAGGATGAGTCTAGGCTGGATACCCAGGGGCACAGCACTGCAGGGGTCCTGAACTAATCATGGAGGGGAGGGAGTTTGATTTTTTTTTTTTATATAAAGTTACATAAAGAGATAGTGGGGGAGTCATAATGGGGGAAAAAACCCAGAGCTTGTGGATTTCTTCACACTTATAAATTTAAGGGTTACAGATGTGGGGACTTCCTTGGCAGTCCAGTGGTTAGGATTCTGCTTCTAATGCAGGGGGTATGGGTTCAGTACTTGGTCAGGGAACTAAGATCCCACATGCTGTGTGGCCAAAAATTAAAAAAAAAAAAAAAAAGGGAGTTACAGATGTGGGGACTTTTCTGGTGGTCCAGTGGTTAAGGCTCCCTGCTTCCACTTCAGGGGGCGTGGGTTTGATCCCTAGTCGGGGAACTAAGATCCCACATGCCACTAATAAACCCACCCTAAAAAAAAAAGTTAATAGATGTGGAGGCCTCTAAAGGTCTTCACATAGCTCTGGTGGACCAAAAACATCATGCAAGGGGTGTCCTTGTATTTGGGGGCAACCTTAGGGCTGGGAAATCTCTCTTCCTTGAGTAAGCCTGGATCATACTCAGAAGTTTTAATTGTTTAACCCCCAACCCCCACCAAAAAAAAAAAAAAAAAAAGAGCCCAAACTCAACTTCTCTTATTATGCTCTTTGACCTGGACACATACTCACTGGGCACTGTTGTTTTATTTTTTCCAGCCAGGCTGAGTGGCTTGTGGAATCTTAGTTCCCTGACCAGGGATTGTGCCTGAGCAATGGAAGTGCAGAGTCCTAGCCACTGGACTTCCAGGGAATTCCCTCACCAGGCACGTTGGAATGTTACTGGAAAAGTGACTTTCACAGAAACTTGGCAGAGGTTTGAGCTATCAACTCAGAGAAGAGGAGACGATGTGATGGGTAGTTGTATACACAGACTTGGCTAGGCAATAGTACCCAGTTATTCAATTAAACACTAATCTAACTGCTGCTGTGAAGGTGTTTTGCAGATGTGGTTAGGTTAACATCTATAATCAGTTGGGTTTAAGTACAGGAGATGACCCTTGATTTTGTGGGTAGACCTCATTCAGTCACTTGAAAGGCTTTAAAAGCAAACACTGAAAGACCTTAAAAGCAAATATGGAGGTCTGCCTGAGAATGAAGCATTAGTTCCTGGCCAAGACCTGCTGGTCTGCCCTACAGATTTCACACTTGTCTTGCCAGCCCTCACAACTGTGAGAGCCAATGCCTGAAACAAGTCTCTTAATACACAGACACACTCACAAACACATATATCCTATTGCTTCCGTTTCATTGGTAGAACTAAGAACTAAGAATATAAGAATATAAGAACTAAGCAGGTCAGTCTGGAGTCAGTCAGCCTTAGTTGAAAACCTGGACCTGCTGTTTGCTTATTTACTGCCCATGTGCTCTTGCACAACTTGTTCTCTGTAATTGCTAAGTATGTCTTCCATAAAATTGGGATAAGAGTAGATCTTACCTCCCAGGGTTGCTATGTGAATTTGAGAGGGCCCAGGCAATAAACCTTATAATAATAGCTAACACTGACAAGGTCCTACTCTGTGTCAAATCGGTTCCAGACATTCAATGTGTATGAACTCATTTAATCCTGACAATAATCCTGTGACGGGCTTCACTGGTAGTCCAGTGGTTAAGAATCTGCTTGCCAGTGCAGGGAATATGGGTTCCATCCCTGGTCCGGGAAGATCTCACGTGCGTGGGGCAACTAAGCCCGAGAGCCATAACTACTGAAGCCTTTGTGCCTAAAGCCCATGCTCTGCAACAAGAAAAGCCACCTCAATGAGAAGCCAAAGCTCTGCAACTAGAGACAGCCCAAGTGCAGCAATGAAGACCCAGCATAGCCAAAAAGAACTTCATTTAAAAAAATAATCCTATGAGGTTGGCCTGTCATTACCTCGTTTTACAGGTAGGGAAACCAAGGCTCTGAGAGGTTATGTGACTTGCCTGAGGCCACTTAGTGAATAAAATGCTGAGGTGTAAACTGTTTAGCATATTGAGTGTTTATGGTAATCTTGTGTAAGATGTGATTCAGATGATGATAAAGCCTTAATTTTTTTTTTTTTAAAGCATCACCACTCTTTTCAACTCTTCTTCTCTTCATCAAAAAGAACTTCAAAAGCATTACAGTCATATAAGCTAACAATCTGCCCTGGTAGAATGCCCATGTGAAATAAAAACCTATGTTCACATAAAAACCAGTGAGCAAATACTTATCAAGGCTTTATTTGTCATTACCAACAGCCATTAAAACCTGAATGTCCCTCCATGGGTGAAATGTAAACAAACTGAATACTATTCAGTCATAAAAAAGGATTGAGCTATTGACATAGGAAGCAATGCAGAGGAACCTCAAATGCATTATATTAAGAAGCCAGTTTCAAAAGTCTGTGCACTGTGTGATTCCATTTTAAGGTACTTCTGGGAAAGGTTAAAGTATTGATGCAGAAACTGGATCAGTGGTTGCCAGGGGCTGGGATCTTTGACAAAGGGAGACAGGGGAATTTGGGGGGATGATAGAAATGTTCCACATCTTGACTGCGATGGTGGTTACATGTCTGTATTTATTCAGAATTGTACAGCAGAAAAGGTGATTTTTACTGGATGTAAACTATATCTTAATAAAAAGAAAGAAAATCCATCCCATGAATTTAAAAATTCAAAAGGCAGAAAGGTTGGGAAACTTCTCTCCGGGGCTCCTGACACAGGGGAAAGTTGCAAATCAGCCCTGGCTTGTCTACTGTAGGCTCTACCTTCCCTCACACAGCTCTGAACCAGTTTGATCACAAACCCCAAAACAAGCCAAGCCAGGTTTCTGGAAGAATCAAGATCCTATCTTACTTGCACCTGGGAAATAGAAAAAGAGCTTGTCTTGGTGCTCTGTGATGACTTAGAAGGCTGGGATGGGGGTTATGGGGAAGGTTCAAGAGGGAGGAGATATATGTATACTTTTAGCTGATTCACATTGTTGTACAGTAGAAACCTGCACAACATTGTAAAGCAGTTACTCTGGAATTAAAAAAAAGAAAAAGAATTTGTGAGACTGACACAACCAAACACACCAGATCTTCCAGCTCCAAACGATCATGGGTTCGCCTGAATCTGAGACCTAAGGAGGCCCTGCTCACTCTTCAACAGTGCCACAGCATAAGACCTTTCTGGAATTCCCCCTTTGGAAACTGCTTTAAGGGGCCTGTTACATTTGGCTCAGCAAATACCAAACGTATTTACTTGTCACCATTAGGAATCAGCCAGTGTGCTGGGGAAACTAGCTGTCCCTATCAACAGGTACAGACAGAGCCATGGTATGGTGTCAACAAAGTGGTCAGGCTTTGTTCCGAGGATGAATTCTGTTCGTGCTGGCAGCCTGATTACTGGAAGCCAGATGAGGCCAACAAGGGGTCCTCACACTTGTTGTGTGTTCAGGAACTCAGTCATGTCTGACTCTTTATGACGCCATGGACTGTAGCCCACCAGGCTCCTCTGTCCATGGGATTTCCCAGGTAAGAATACTGGAGTGGGTTGCAATTTCCTCCTCTGGGGATTTTCCCAACCCAAGGATTGAACCTGAGTCTCCTACGTCTCCTGCACTGACAGGCAGATTCTTTACCACTGAGCCACCTGGGAAATCCACCCCTCCACCTGTAATACCCATCAAAACCAAAGAGGACTTCCCCTCTGCAGGCTGGATCATGCCTTTCTATCAGTTTCTTGTAGGTGAGGAGGCGGGTGGAAACTATTCATATGCCCCAGCTGGCACACAGTTCACAAAATTATTTGGTGCCTGTTGAGTGAGTTCAGGGCTCAGGAAAGCAGCCTCCAAAGGGAAATTCCAGAATGTCCCAAGCCTGTAGGAATGTGTGTGGAATCTCCAAAAATGACATCCTTTTGGACACCATATGCCTTACCTAGCTGGAACCCAGCCGTAGGGAAGACATACCTACTCAGACCACACTGGAGAACCTGGAAATTGCTAGCAAAACGTGGCTAGATTTTAGGGGTTCAACCCTCCCCCCTCAACATCTCAGAAGTAGATGCTTCAAGTAACTCAACCTGGTAGGATTTTAACTTGTGGCTTGTTCTTTTTTTTTTTTTTTTTTTAACATTTATTTATTTGGCTTCACTGGGCCTCAGTTGCAGTATGTAAGATCTAGTTCCCTGACCAGGGATTGGAACCCAGGTCCCCTGCATTGGAAGCATGGAGTCTTAGCCACTGGACCACCAGGGAAGTCGCTAAACTTGTGGCTTCTGAGTGAGTAATCTCCTACCCTTCTCCATGAAGCCAGGAAACAAGGCCTGTTGGTACACAAAGGCTCTCCTGATACTATGAGCTCCACAATTGCCAACAGGAAAAGATCTGTGCTTTGGAAAGTACAGGTATAAAACACTTCCCGCAGTGGATAAGAATCCAACTGCCAATGCAGGGGACACGGGTTTGATCCCTGATCAGGGAAGATCCTACATGCTTCAGGGCAACTAAGTCCGTGCATCACAACTACTGAGCCTGTGTGCCACAACTACTGAAGCCCATGCACCTAGAGCCCATGCCCCACAACAAGAGAAGCCATCACAGTGAGAAGCCTGAGCACTACAACAAAGAGTAGCCCCGACTCACTGCAACTGGAGAGAGCCCGCACAAAGCAACGAAGACCCACGCAGCCAAGACAAAAAAAAATCCTTCTGTTTTGCCCAGATAGGCCCGAGGAAAAAGGTAATTAATTTCTTGGGGTCTTATTTCAGTAACCAGGGATTGAACCCTGGGCCTGCTGCAGTGGAAGCAGAGTGTCTTAATTACTGGACCACCAAGGAAGTCCAGAAAAAGGTAATGACCTAGCTTCCTTTATTCTGAGACAGGGGTCCCCAAAAGTTGTAGCTTTAGAAATTTCTAGAGCCTAACCTGGATGAGTAAGTGCTGAGCACTGACTCACCTTCTCCCCGCCCTGCTCTCCTGTGAACCAACAATCTGTCTTTGAGGACTTCTCACCATGTCTCTGATGCCAGGCCTCTGAGTTCTGGAGCGCTCAACAGTTGAAGAAGGCTCAGGGGTGGGGTCTGGAACCAGGAGAAAGGAGATAAGGTAAGGAGGGGTGCCAAGTCCTGTTTTAAGTGTCTGCTTGAGTCTGTATGTGTGTGTAGTGGCAACCAACCTCCCCAGCCTGCTTATAACAATCAATGGAACAAAAGCATGACATGACCCCAAACCAGCACTGTCCAGTGTGAGACACACAACTGCCAGGCCAGCCACATCCAAGCTGTGTCTGATTTTAAATGTTCCAATAGGCATATCAAAGAAGTAAAAAGAAACAGGAATTTAATTTTAATAATGTATTTTTACCTAATATATGCAAAATAATATTTCAGCATACCATTAGTTACATAACTAATAATATTATTGTTGATAATATCATCAGTAATAATAGCACTAATCAACATAAAAGTTGATTAATGAGGTTTTTTTTTTTTTACATCTTCCTTTTTATACTAAGTCTCTGTGTGTTTCACCTTTACAGCACATCTCAATTTTGATCAGCCACGTTTCAAGGACTCAGTAGCCACATGTGGCCAGAGGTGACCATACCGGGCAGTACAGGTAGAGACAAAAGTGGGCTCCCTGCCTATGGGGTCTAGCAAGGTGGGCCGGGGGCGTGCATTAGAAAGGGCAGTGAAGACACCCCCAGAATAATGAGAGAGCTCAGGTTACATGTAAGTCGCGGGGTGTGTGCCTGAGAGCTTTCCCCACCTCCTTCCCCTTTACTTTCCTCCCATTCGTGACAGGGGTTCCCTCGCCGGAGCAGCCTCTCCATCCAGGTGCCCCAGCCCATGCCCCCAACCCCTTGCTATCTCCCGTTGCTCCCCGGTACTCCCCGGGGGCCGCCCACCTCCGAATTCACCCAGTCGAGCTGCGGGCCCTGTTGATGTTGCCTTCCCTGTCACTCAACTGCTAGCTCCCTCCCCCAGTCTTGCAATAACCGTCGCTTCCCTTGGTTTCCACAGAGACGCCACTAAGGGGCGGGGCAACGGGCTCGTGCGACCGGAGGCCCTCTTTGATTGGTGGATAGCCAAGACCCTTCTTTTTCCTCCATCCTCCTCCCTCTTGCCCGTGCTCCGCCCCCAACGGTGGGTCCCGGAAGCTGATTGGCTAGCCCCGTGGCGAGAGCGGCTAGTTCCTGCGCAGACCGGCTCTGCGGGGCGGGGACGAAGGTGGGCGCCTTGCGCACTGATTGGCTGGAGGGGCGCGAGCGGCAGGGAGGGGCGGGGCGGATGCGGGTCCGCGGTTAGTCTCGCGCGGCGGTCGTCACCGCGTGAGGTACTCTGTGGTGTAGCGTGCGCAGGTAGCAGGAGAAGCAGCTGCCGTGCGGGGGAGCCATGAAGCACTATGAGGTAAGAAAAGAGAAAACGGGGATTGAGCGACTGCCGCAGACCTTATTTTTCGATTTCGTGAGACAATCGGCTCCCCGTTTTACGTCCTGTGCCCAGAAAAGGAGCCGGACGGCGCAGGCGCAGTAGGCACGCGTTGTGCCCAGGACCACTCGTAAATTTCAGTGCGCATGTGCGGGGGAGGTATTTATAATTCTGCAACCCTGGCTGTTTTGGGGGTGCCTTTTCTTGGGGTCTCTGCAGGACCTGGGAAGCTTGCAGGTTCCTCGCAGCTCCCCATGCAGGATGAATTGTAGGTAGGGGAGGAACGAGGGTGTGGAACCCTTGCTCTCACTCTTGAGGGTGTCTTGCACAAACCTTGCACCGTGCCTTCGCCTCGGGCTTAGAAAGGGGCTTTGCAGTCTGTCCTCTCTGGCATGACCTTTGGACCCCTTCCCTCGCCCGGGACGGCTCCCTGAGCGGCTTAGGCGGTGAAGGAGGTGTAGCTGCAATGCTGGCTCCTGCTGAACAGCAAAGCTGATCTTTGCTTTCTGTTAATCTAAGAGATCATCTCCGTCAAGTCCTGCGTGTCACCGAGGAGGAATCTCACACCCACAGCCACTTTTGAGGTTCAGGGCTTCTGACTCCTAACTGGGGCCTCTTTTACCCTTAAAACGAAGTGTTCTGATGAACTTATCAACCTAGCTGATAATATAATATTAATAATTTCATTATTGCTGGCTTATAAGTAGCATTAAATGATTAATTTATTATTAAAGTTCATAATAATAATTTAGAGAGTGTTACGTTTCTGCCAGTGAGTGTCTGTTACCTTGTTTTCTTAGCCTCACAGCCTTGTGAGATAGGAGACTTATTATTGTTTCTGTATATGAAGAAACAGTCTCAGAGATGTCAAATGACTTGCTCAAAGGTCCCCAGCTAGTTAGTAAATGCAGGACAGAGAAAAACTCAGGACTCCAGAGTGTCAGTTGCTAACCACTTTGCCATACTGGTCCCCAAATGAAAATTAGCCAGGTGAGAAACTTTTTTTTCCCCTTCCCGGGTTTAAAAAAGTGTGTTAAAATACACATAAAATTTACCGTCTTAATCATTTTAAAGGGTGCAGTTCAATGGCATTAAGTACATTCACACTGTTGTGCCACCATAACCACCATCCACATCCACCTCCAGAACTCTGTTGTTTTCATCTTGCGTAACAGAAATCCTACCCATTAAACACTAACCCCCTTCTCTCCTCTGCCCAGCCCCTGGCAACTGTCATCCTACTTTCTGTCTCTTTGAATTTAATCATGTTAGGTGGTTCATATAAGTGTAAGGAGACAGTCTGATTTTTGTTTGCTAGTGAAATACCACTGCTTCTGCCCACTCCCTTTACTACTGCTACTATTACTGTTATTACTTTCTGTGGTAATTTACCCAGAATCTTTTGAAACCTTTAACCCAGAAGTTGTTAATGATTTTTTGACGTGGCACAAAAATGAGGAGGTAGAATTTAGTAATCTCTTATGCCTCTTTCAACTTTATGATTGTAGAGTGAAATTCTTCTAATACAGTTCTTCTAATACAGTTTTACCTTTCAAAGCCTCTCTGTAACCCTGGAGAAAAAACCACATTCAGTTTGAAAGACGGAGGATGGGAGATACATGTGGCCTTTGACAAAATGGAGTTAGTTTTAGTAGTTGGCAGGCAGATAAGGTAGGCCCCTAAGGATCCTTGGGGTGGACACTTTTGTTCTGCAAGCTTGTCACAGCCTTAGGGTCATGGCTTGATCAGGAGGACACTCAAACCCTGCCCCTCCTGGAAGTAGAAGCTTCAAACCCACTGTTCAAAGTGACCTTGGAGGAAAAAAATAAAGTTGTTATATTTCCATGTTCTGTGTTATCATTCTCTGCTGACATTTGACACATAAGCACTGAGGTGGTAGCTCCAGGGTTGCTGTACAAGGGTAAAATATCTCTCAGCCCAGTTTGCACAGCAGGCTGATCAACTCTATTACAGGTGTTTGTTGCAGATCAATAAAAATAGCAGAGATTCTTTCCTTCACATTTAACACCTTGAGAAAGACTGTATTTCTATTTGGGACTAAGTGTGTTCTTCCACATCCCTCCACCTGCCCAACGCCCCGCCCCCCCCCCCCCCCCAACAAAGCAACCCCTAAACCACTGGGTGATTAACACCCACCAGAAAGACCTTTTTGACTGGGATAGAGCCCTTGGAGACTATGGAGTGTAATTTACAAGAGAGAGAGTTGATGCTCAGAAAGGTTCGGGACTCGCTCAGTGACACAGTGAAGTGAATGAGGGTTGATATCTGATGTTTGAGGCAGCTAGGATTCCGGCTGGAGGGGCGATTTTTGCCACTCACTAAATAACTAGCCTAGGGCAGATTACTTAATCTCTCTGAGCTCCTCGGAGCAAAATAATTGTGACAGAAAAGGCCAATAATAACATTATGAAATTGTTGGAACTATATCATAAGGGGTGTTTATAAAAGAGGAGTGCTGCACACAGCACTGGTTCATTTATTTTAACTGTTGTGCATGATTTCTTCACATGAAAAGCAATTTAGTTTGATTTACTTGGTCCTTTAAACTTCCCTGATGGCTCAGATGGTAAAGTGCCTGCCTGCAATGTGGGAGACCTGGGTTCTATCCCTGGGTTGGGAAGATCTCCTGGAGAAGGAAATGGCAACCCACTCCAGTACTCCTGCCTGGAGAATCCCACGGACTCAGGAGCCTGGTGGGCCACAGTCCATGGGGTCGCAAAGAGTCGGACACTACTGAGCGACTTCACTTCACTTTTAATAAATCTCCAGACATCATGTTGAGTAGAAAAAAGCAAATAGCAAAAGGTTTTTTAAATTTAAAAAAACATACCAAATGAGATTTATATGTGTTTTTTTTGTGGATAGACACCTAATTAAAGGATAAATTGTAATATGAGGTTAGAAATGTATGGGAATTACACAGTAAGAGGAACCATTGCTTGGGGAGGGATGGAACGGGAGGAAAAGGCATAGTGAGGGCTTCAGATATGTCTTTTTCTTTTTTTAAGGAATTTGTTGTAATAAATAGAGTGAAATATAAATCTGTTTAACCTGGGAGGTGGGATCTTAAGTGTCTGCTGTCTCATGTACTTTTTTCCTTCTGAATCCTTGGGTCCCTTTGAAGTAGAAGGTGAGGGATAATTTGGGTTTTTGTAGCCATCAAGTGCTGTGTTAACATGCAGGTTTCTGACTTCTGCACATTAAATTTGGTGCCTGTTTGTAGGAAGGTATTGTGTTTTGATGGAGAAGGCAGTGGCGACCCACTCCAGTACTCTTGCCTGGAGAATCCCACGGACGGAGGAGCCTGGTGGGCTGCCGTCTATGGGACACGACTGAAGCGACTTAGCAGCAGCAGCAGCAGCATTGTGTTCTGAGATGGGGCCTGCTTGATCTCTTCACTCACACCCTGCTGTGTGCTGCATCCAGCAGGCCTTCCGAAAACGCTTTTGGGATTGATTGTTTAATTACAGACGGGGGCGGGGGGGGGGGGGGGGGGGGAGCCTGGTTATGATCCGCCTCTTTCTGGGTCACTTTTTTTTTCCTTTTTATTTGGCTGTGCTGGGTCTTCATTGCTGCTCACAGACTTTCTCAAGTTGTGGCACACAGGCTTCTCATTGCAGTGGCTTCTCTTGTGGCAGACCAGAGGCTCTGCCTGTGCTTAAGTAGTTGCAGCATGCGGGCTCAATGGGTGCTCCAGCGCATGTGAAATCTTCGCAGATCAGGGATCAAACTTGTGTTCCCTGCGTTGGCAGGTGGATTCTTTACCACGGAGCCACCAGGGAAGCCCCTGGGCTCCTTTTTGTTGCCGGATACCAGGGGCAGGTCACATTTCTTGTGTCCTTGCAAAACCCCTGAGAGTTGGATACTCCTCCTTCCTCCGTTTTGTGGATAAAGAACCTGAGGCTTGGAAAGGTGAAGGAGCTTGTCCAAGGTCACATCGTGGTGGAGACAGGATCCAGACCTAGGTTTGTCTGTAGAAGAGCCAGAGCCATGGTAATGTTGGGGATGCTGGCAGTGCTGGTAGTAAGAGCCACCGGTGGTTGCTGAGGCCTGTGAGCACCTGATCAGGTGGGCATTAGTGTTACTTCTACTTAACAGGGAAGGAAACTGAGGTCCAGAGAAGTCAGTTAAGTTGCTCAAGGTCACGGAACCAGCAAGCAGTGGTGCTGGGCCTTGGTCTCTTGTTTGCCTGGCTCCAGTTTCTGTCCCTGTGATGATTCCCTGCTGATGCTAGTTGGGTTGGTGGCTGTGCTGTGCTGTTCTGAGTACCCAGCATCCCTGGAGGGAGGATGGGAGGGCCCCTGTGGGGTCCTCTGACAGACAGAGCCCCTCTGCCCTCACGTTGGATGGGCTGCCCCTTGGAGTTCCGGAGGTGAATTAGATGGGATGGGGTAGCTTCAGATCATGGTGAG
Organism: Bos indicus; assembly: GCF_029378745.1. Lineage (NCBI taxonomy): Eukaryota > Metazoa > Chordata > Mammalia > Artiodactyla > Bovidae > Bos > Bos indicus. Next base: position 10,997,578 of record NC_091766.1, on the reverse strand, counting down.
CTTTTGGGACCTTTCTTGTGTTAGCGTGTGTCAGACCAGGAGCCTGTGGGGTTGGGGTGGTTTTTAGGCTTTTCTATGCCCTGCAGGCTCTGAGCAGGTGGAGGCTTACACTGGCGATTCTCCTGGTGAGCCCCTTTCTCTGACCATTAGAATTGTGGCTCTACACTTCAGCTACTCACCCCCTTGCTTCTTGGAATCTCATTGCCCCCAGGCCTCAGTGAGTTCTAGAACTCTCAGATAAGGGGTGCTTCCCCAGAGCCACACAGGGTGGGGTGGTATCCTCCCTGGGAAGACAGAAAAGCCTACCAAGCTTTGGGTCAGGGCTAGGTTCAGATCCATAACTGCCCGGCACGAAGTATGGAGCCCGTAGATTCTGTAGCCTCTCGAGCCAATTTTCTCATCTATAAAATGGGGATCCTGGTGGTGGTGTGCCCTCGGTGGCTGACTTTGGCTCCATTCTTCCCAACCTTGCCTTCAGGGACATCAGGTTGCTAAGCTTGAAATCAGCAGAGGGTGTGGGTAGGGGTTGTATTTACACCATGGACTGAGGCAGATGCTACAGGCAGACCCTCCCTCTTCTCCAGTCCCAAGTTACTCATGACCTGCACACCGCTGGGCACCATGGGCCCTACCTCACAGGTTATCCCTTCAAGGAATTACTGCTCTGGTGAGCATTAGATAGGTGCAGCACAGCAGCTAACATTTAACTAGTTCTACTGAACTACACCGGAGAAGGCAATGGCACCCCACTCGCAGTACTCTTGTCTGGAAAATCCCATGGATGGAGGAGCCTAGTAGGCTGCAGTCCATGGAGTTGCTAAGAGTCGGACACGACTGAGCGACTTCACTTTCACTTTTCACTTTCGTGCATTGGAGAAGGAAATGGCAACCTGCTCCAGTGTTCTTGCCTGGAGAATCCCAGGGACGGGGAAGCCTGGTGGGCTGCTGTCTATGGGGTCGCACAGAGTCAGACATGACTGAAGCAACTTAGCAGCAGCTGAACTACACCGTGGTCCTAAGGCCTGAGAGAGGGAGAGGAGGCGCGGCCTGGGGGAAGGAGGCGGGGCCTGGGGGAGGAGGCGGGGCTGAGGTGAGGAGGTGGGTGGGAAGAACCAAAGTGGTAAGGGTGGCAGTACGGGTGGCGGGTGGTGGTGGGTGGGCAGCTGGGCGCAGGGTGGGACAGCTGTTGGAGAGAATGGTGAGGGGCTCGAGTGGGGATGGGGAACCCTGAGCCTGGCAGAGCCTCTTGAGTAACTGGTTCCTGAGCAGTGAGAAAGGTGGAGAGTTGACAGCTGTGCGTGTGGTAACATTGTTAATGCAATTGAGTTTGGTGGGGAGCCCTGTACTTTGATTGACAGGCTTGGCCAGATGAGAAAGGCCCGGAGACCTTGGGCTGGTTGGTCAAGTTCAAGCTAGATCTTAACACCCTCCTGCTGATATTGACAGTGGCAGCTGAGAATGTTTTAATACCTGGCCACAGCCAGAGCATTGTGAGGAAAGTCACTACTGATACAGTGCTTACTCTAAGTGCTTTTTATCTATCGACTCCTCAAAATGAACCTGTGAAGCTGGTACTCTTACCCTTATTTGAGAGATGGGGAAACTGGGACCCAGAGTAGGGAAGCAGTGTGAATTCACAGCTGGTGAATGGCAGGGCCTGGATTCTACTAGACCCAAAGTGGGCTTTGCTGTGGGTGGGCCCAAGCGACCACGCGTTGCGGAAGGAATGAAGTGTGGCTCAGTGGCCGTGACCTTTAAAGGCAGGCCACCAGCTCTACCCTCAGGACAGTTACTTGACTGTCTTGGAACATTTCAGTTGTCTCATCCGTGAAGCCAGGGTAAAGACACCTGTCTTGGGACATCCCTGGTGGTCCAGTGGGTAAGACTCTATGCTTCCAATGCAGGGGGCCCGGGTTCCATCCCTGGTCTGGAACTAGATCCTACCTGCTATAACCAAAGATCCTGCATGCCGCAACAAAGATCATCAATCCTGTGTACTGCAGCTAAGACCCAGAATGGCTAAATAAATAAATATTTTTTTTCCCCCACTAAAAAGACACCTGTCTCATGGAGCCCCTGGGCCATCTGAAGTGTCAGCACACTGGTCCGGGGTCAAGGTCCAGATCATTAGGTGGTCAAGGACAGAGCTGTATCAGTGAGGCTACCTGGAATACTTTCTGCATGCGTTCTTTCTAGAACATCTCCAGATGTGTTAATGAACAAGACCCAGCGGGCTCCTGGAGATGGAGTTGTGCCAAACAGTATGCCCAGAGATGGAGGAAGAAGCCCAGAAGCCCATGATGGTTCTGATGTCACACACCTTGAAGCCACGTTTTGGAATGAGCTGTTCTGTCCTTCTCTGTGGGAGGACTGTCAGTGAAGTCACAGCACAGTCAGAACCCACTTTCTAACATCGAGAGAAAGAACCATTCCAGGAAACAGGTGCCCAGAGTGGGCCTGGTCCCCTCTGATGCCTGTCACAACCTCCTTCCTTACAGGCGCACCACTGTGTCTGTTCTTGGCCCTCGCCCAGCAGCAGCCAGAGGGTCTCTGGGGCAGGGAGGATCGTAGCACTCTGCACCTCAGAACACCACCCTCAGAGCTTCTTGTCCTCTGCCCTCTGCTGACCTCACTCATTGCTGGGCTGGTTTCATCTTGAACATATACCGCCACATTCCTGCCTTGCACATAAGCCCTTCTCCCGGCCAGAAATGCTCTTCCCTCTGTTTTTCCTGTGCCTGCTTTCTTCTCATTGAGAGCTTACCTTCATTGTCATCATAGAGGCCTTCCTTGACTGTCCTGCTGGAGAGGGACCGCTGCAGCCTGTTCCTCTCCTCTGGCCCTCCCTGGGCTGTGGTTGTGGTTTCATTTGGGAACTTGATGGCCTTCCTACCTGGACAGAGTGAGCTCCATGAGGGGAGGGGCTGTTGGTGTCTTGTTCCTGCAGCTTCCCTGGCACCTGGACGATTGAGGGAGGTTTGTGAACGGGTGGGTGAATGTATCTTCTGCCTGGGGTCAGGCCCACCGGGTGTAGAAGGGCGAGTGGGTTCTTGCTGCACTGGATGAGTCCAGTGTTGCGTGTATTGGGCTGAGGTGGCCCCGTGTGACCCATTCTTAATGGTTCCTACCAAGGGAAGTTGGCTTTACAGGTGGTTTTAAGCCCTGGGTCCACCCTGGCCACTGTTTCCTGTTGTCCCCCTCCTCCTGGAACCTGGGCATGACGAGCCCAGGACCTGCCAAGCCGGCCTGTGGGCCTGCTCCTCGTCTTGGCACAGGTTGCTAGCAGCTCCTGCTGGTCTGGACACTTTGCCGTGCAGGCTCCAATCACCTGTTCTCCAGCCCATCTCCCTTTTCTTTCCCCCTTGGCTGTCCTGGGTCTTTGTTGTGTCACCCGGGCTCTGTAGATGCAGTGAGTGGGCTTGGTTGCCCCGAGCCATGTGGGGTCTTATTTTCTGAACCCAGGTCCCGGGCATTGGAAAGTGGATTCTTAACCACTGGACCACAAGAGAAGTCCTCCATTGTCTATTTACTAGTTCATTCCTTCTGACATTTTTTTTTTTTTTCTTCTCTGTACCTATTGTATGCCAGGAAAGTGGACTCTACCTTCAGGGTCTCTTCGTCTAAGCCGAAGCCTGAAAGAAGTCTTCCGGGAAGGGAGGAGCTCAGCTTGGGCAGAGGTCTGGAGGCCAGGCTAAGTGGTTGTATGATGAGTGATGGGGCTGATCAGGCCAGGCTTTGCAACGATATCTGTGGACTCACTGGCGATGGAGGTCCTTTTTCCTGTTGATGTTGCCCAAAAGCTTAACTTTCAGAGAGCAGTTTATTGAGTCCTTGGAGAGTGCTCCCACTGTGGTGTGTGTTATATAAACATGTGAGAGTAGTTGTTCCTTATTACTGACAACTGTGTTGTGGGTGGTATTCAGCACTCCCTGCTCCCACCCCCAGTCCAGTGGTTAGAGATGGGCCACGAGCCTCTCAGTCCTCTGGGGGATAAAGGGCCTCTCAGTAGCCTGTGGTGACTGGCAGGCTGGCATAGCCCTCTCCCTGCCCTGTCCCTGCTCGAACCAGTCTCTTATGTAAGCAGAGCTCATGGGCCATTCAGGTACCCCGGGAGACTGCAGAGTTCTTGGTCTCAGGGCCTTCTGAATTCTTGTTTTCCTCTTTAAAAGGACCAGGGAGCAATGGCTGGGGACCATGCCCATTGTGTGAGGGGCCTGAGGGAACGTTACCTGGCCTTTGGGTGTGAGTGGGCCTTTCAAGCTGGTGGGGAGGGCAGTGGTAAACAATCTGCTTGCCAATCACATGGGAGACGCAGATTTGATCCCTGAATCGGGAAGATCTCCTGGAGGAGGAAATGGCAACCCCCTCTGGTGTTCTTGCCTGGAAAATCTCATGGACTGAGGAGCCTGGCAGGCTGCAGTCCATGGGGTTGAAGAGTCAGACTGAGCACACACACAGTTTAACACTAGCAGCTGGGGCTTCATAGAGTAACCGGAGGCAGGCTGAACTGGAGCGGGTCCGAGAGCTGTAGCTTCTGGTCTTCTTGTTAGGAGAAGCTGTCTCCCAGGACACCTCAGGAAGCTAATCTAGAAGAAGAGGGGTGGGTTGGGGGAGTTGCCGAATTGATGCTTCTCAGGAGGTGCGGTTGGCAGAGCGTGTCTCTGGTGGGGGGTGGTGAGGGTAACAGCAGAATTCTCGGGAAGATACGTATAGCCTGGAACAGTGTGTTGTTGAGTCCACTCTGGAGAATCAGATCTCCTGCAGTCTCCTGGCTGGAGGTGGCATCCACAGAGGGACAGGCTGGGGTTGAGCCGGGAAATCCCAGTGCTGGGCCAGATTCCAGAGAGGTAGCTCTGCTCGTCCCATCCTCACATCCCATCATTCAGGTCTCAACTTGAATGTCACTTCCTCCGAAAGGCTCCCTCTGAGCCACCCAGGCCACACTTGTCACCTTCTCGCTGCTCCTGTTTTGGTTCTCCGAGTGGCACTTAGCAGCTTCAGAGAGCTGTTAGTGTGAGGCTGTCCTCTGTCACACCCGCTGTGGATCAAGTGATTGTGTCCCTGCCTGTTAGAGACCCACGGGAACAGGCTGGGCGGGCTCAGGCAGTTAGCTGCATCGTCCATGCCTCCCCCCAAACTGTCCCACATCCAGCGATCAGGAGGACCCTCCAGCTTGCGGGGTGCCTGGCAGTTCCCTGGAACTGGTGGATTTAACTGAGGGCACTTGTAGCTCTGGTGCGTTAGTGTGGGCGCCTGCTTATCTTTTGGTACTTTGGAACTTGGCCATTTCTGCCCCCCTGTTTTTGACTCTAAGTTGCTTGAACTCTGAATGTTCATGTAGGGATGACATGGAAATTCTACAGGAAGCACTAACCGTGACGGGCAGGCCCCAGTAATGTTTCCTGCCAGGCTCCTCCAGGCGCCATCTGAGAAGTGGGCCCCGCGACTACGCATTCTGAGCACTGCATCCGGGCTCCCCGGGGGCCTCGGTAGATTGCAGCATTTCCCGTCTCTCCAGCTGGGCCTGCGAACCTGCACCATCTGGGGAGAAAGCGTGGGGAGCGGTGTCTGAAGACTCCGGGGCTCATTTCCTCTTGCTTCATTTCACTCTCTCTGCTGGAGCCGAGCTGGCCGAGCCCTGTGGGGTTGGGGGAGGCTCTGAGGGTCTTGACCTGTGAAGCTGCTCAGAGGCAGCACTGGACGGGGGCAGGCAACCAAGGGCAGCTTCCAGCGCCCCTCCTGCAATAGCTGTAGCTGAGTATTTTCTGTTAAACTACCTTTCCCTTTATGGACGTGGCTAGGCCTGTTCAGTATTCCAGAAACCCTGCCCTCCTCCGTCAGAGTCTTCTTTCACTTGGTAGTTACTCTCCTCTCTTTGTTCCACGATGTACATCTTTCCCCTCAGCATTTTCATGTTCCTGAAGTTGGGATGCATCTTATGATTTGTATCTGTCCACCCATTTATCTAATGTTGGCATATGTGTCCCCCCTCAAAAAAAAAAAAAAAAAAAAAGAGCAGCTTGTTTTGAGTCAGTGACACTTAAGGATCCAGGAATTAGGGCGTTTTTCTCAGTGCTTGCCACCTTCATGCTCTCATCAAAGCCGCCAGGGTCTCTGGCCTGGGCTGTCTGCAAGACGGTCACTGCTTCCACGCTTGTCCCGAGCAGCAAGAGGGTTCCTTCTCAAACCAAACCGGGTTGTGGCACTTGAGCCACTGCCGCTCCCGGGACTCACACTTGGAGGACTCGTCTCGGCCTCCACTCCAAGGCTGCTCCGCAGCTGCGTGCCTTTGAGCACACTGGGCTGCATCCAGTCTTTGGATGTTCCCGAGCCTTGCCGACCTGTGTGCTGCCCCAGGGCCTTTGCAGTTTCCTCCGGGAGCCTCATGCTGGCCATCACTTTGGCTCAAGTCTCACATCCTTAGAGAAGCCTTTCCTGACCGCCTCCTGTGGTCCTCTGGGCTCCCTGCCCAGCTCTTTTCTTCCCAGCAGCTGGTTCATCCTGACCTCGTGTTATGTAATAGATTCTTTGCCCATATTCCCCTTGAGCCTGAGCAGACCCAGTGGGCTGGGGCGGGGGGTGAGGGGGCACTTGGCCATGGTATCCGAGCATCTGGGCCAGTGCCTGGCATGCTGCACACAGGTCTTTCTGTTCATCATCGAGCTTAGCACCCTGCACAGGCCTGGCGCAGTGAGGGTCTCAGTCAGTGTTGCCTGAGCAGATGAAGAACGGGAACTTCTCAGCCAGCAGAAGGGGTTCTTGGGGGTTTGAGATGCCCTCCATATGTGGCTGAGCCCTTCGCAGGTCTCTGTGTAGGAACCCCTTCCTGCTCTGCTTGGGCACTGGACACAGGGTCCAGGGCTCTGTGGGCTCCCTGGCCTGGGCCAGGCGTCTGCAAGGAGCACAGGGAGCGGGATCGCTGTGGGGCAGAGCCCTCTGGCTTATGTATGGGAAGGTTTGATGGGCTTGCTCGGAGCTCCTCTGGGCCACGTGTTGCCTGGGAGCTGGGCAGCTCCTGGGGCTGAGACTGGACTGGGATACGGACTCTTTCTTTCACACCCTGACTGGGCAGTGGCTGCCGTACTGTGTGTTCTTGGGGACCTGCGCGGGGCTGAGAAAGTGAGCAACGCCAGGCCCTGGGACCGGGTCACGAGTCACTGCTTTCAGAAAAACAGTGGAGTGGTGCCTAACGGTAGCTGGAAGACCTTACAGATATTTCTGAGACTAGGTCACCGTGAGACTTTGGGCCAGTAACTCAGAAGGAGTTCACAGAATTGGGGACTTTTTTGCTTTAACAAGACCCTGTCTATACTCATCTGCTTATTTATGTGAATATGGCTTCTTAGTGTTTACTTGAATAAAGAAATGTCAGAATAAAAGCTCTATCTCATTCTAGCAATAAGAAATAGTCACCTTGGCTACATGACCTGATTGGGAAAATGGTACATCCATGCCATCTAGAGATGCAGTGCTGATAACCTGCTGTTTATGGTTAATGTTTAGTGATGGTTGTTGATTCATAGTTTATGTTTAGCTGATAATGTAATGATAACTCATCCTGAAGGATTTTCTCTTTACACTTAGAACCTTAGGTCATGAAAATGTTCGTAAGAAATTTCAATTTGAGCAGTAGATATGATGCTCAGTAATAACCTTCAATCAGGGACTTCCCTGGTGGTCCAGTGGTTAAGAATCAGCCTGCCATGCAGGGGACACAGATTCCATCGCTGGTCTGGGAATATCCCACATGCCTTGGGGGCAAGGAAGCGCATGTGCTGCAACTCCTGAAGCCCACGTACTTTAGAGCCCGTGCTCCGAAACAGGAGAAGCCGCTGCAGTGAGAAGCCCGAGCACCACGAAGCGTAGCTGCTGTGCTCTGCAACTGGAGATAACTAGTGAGTCACAATGAAGACCCAGCACAGCCAAAAAAAAACACCCCACAAACCTTCAATCACGATCCTGTATTTGAATAAAATTCAATGCAGGAGGGTAGCGAATAGAATTCAACTTCAAGGCAAAAAAGGAGCAAATATTAAGGAGCTTGTTTATAGCCTTTTTTTTTTAAGTGGAATGATGGTAGATAGGAAGCTACTTAGGTATTTAGACCCTGGTGAGATTTAACAGAGCCCCATAAATTTTATATAGAATTTGCAATATCTGCAGTAGGCCAGAAATGACATCTTTTGCAACTGTTCAAGCTCAGGTGAAAAAGTATTGTCAACTTAAAAATGTGTTGGGGGATACATTCAATCAGCAAAATTATTTTAGGGATATGTGTGCGTGCTCATTTACTCAGTCATAGTCTCTTTGAACTGTAGCCTGCCAGGCTCCTCTGTCCATGAAATTTTCCCAGGCAAGAATACTGGAATGGGTTGCCATTTCCTCCTTCAGGGGATCTTCCTAACCCAGTGATTCACCCACGTCTCCTGGGACTCCTGCATTGGCAGGCGGGTTCCTTACCACTGAGCCACCTGGGAAGCCACATACATGACCCGTGTTCATAGAGCACCCAGATTGCTCACAGATGCTTCCATGTGATTACAGGAAGGAGGAGTGGTGTTTCTCAGTGAGCTGAATCTCTTTGGGGTGTTCAGTCAGCATTTCAGACTTAACATGTCCAAAACTGAGCCTGGATTCCCCCCCACCCCCCACCCCAACCTCAGCCTGCATGATCTGCGTGACTCCCACTTCCCCACACCCACGCCTGCCAGTTAATGGCAGTTCCAGTCTTCTCATCACCAGGCCCCAGGCTGTTTGACTCACCTCTTTCCCTCACGCCTCATGTCCCGGAATTGGCAAATAATGTACCTCTGCCTTGGGAATACCTGTGGAATATAACTGCTTCTCATCAACCCTGCTGCCATCATGAGGCCCAGGCCAGGGATTGGCAGACTCTACCTGGGAAGGGCCAGATGGTAAAGCCCAAGGCTTTTCTGGCCATACAGCCTCTTGACGGCTTCTCAACCCTGCGGCTGTCACAGAAGCAGCCCTGGACGATCTGTCAACCCGGGAGCATGGCTGCGTTCCAGTGAACTTTGTGGATACTGAAATTTGAATTTCATATAATTCCCATGTGCCATGCAATAGGCTTCTGATTTTTTTCTTAACCACTTAAAAGTGTAGAAATCATCTTAGCTTGTACAAAAACAGGTGGTGGGCCAGAATTAACCTGTGGGCCATAGTTTGCTGGCCTCTTGGTTTAAGCCATCCTTTATCTTGATAACTTCTTTTTTTTTTTTTTTTTTTTATCTTGATAACTTCTTATTGGTCTTCCGGGTTCCATCCTTATTCTCCCATATATAGTTCAGAGGGGTCCTTTAAGAAGTCGTCATGTCACATCCCTCTGGTGCCCAGAACCCCCATGGCTCCCACTTCAGTCAGAGTAGAAGCCATAGTCCTCACCGGGCTTGGGAGACCCTGCATGACCCATCAGCTCCCTGTCCTCACCTCCTCTCCTCCCCCCACTACCCTGATCCCCAGCCACAGAAGCCTTGGCTCTGTTGCTTAAGCACACCGAGCAGGCGGCACCTCAGGACCCTTGCACAGGGCATTCCTCTGCGTGGACGCTCTCCTCCGATCTCTCAACTGCCCTTTCCTTAATCACCTTCAGGGCTTGGCTCAACATCCTTTCGGGGGAGATCTTTCTTGACCACTTTATGTGAAACTGCCGGCTCCCTTCACCTGCCACTCCCTGTCCCGTTTTATTTATTTATTGACATGCTACAGAGCATGTAGGATCTTAGTTCCCTTGCTGCTGCTGCTGCTAAGTCACGTCAGTCGTGTCCGACTCTGTGCGACCCCATAGACAGCAGCCCACCAGGCTCCCCCATCCCTGGGATTCTCCAGGCAAGAACACTGGAGTGGGTTGCCCTTTCCTTCTCCAATGCATGAGAGTGAAAAGTGAAAGTGAAGTTGCTCTGTCATGTCTGACTCCCAGTGACCCCGTGGGCTGCGGCCCACCAGGCTCCTCCGTCCATGGGATTTTCCAGGCAAGAGTACTGGAGTGGGATGCCATTGCCTTACCAGGGATCAAGCCCATGTCTCCTACAGTGTATGCATGGAGTCTAAACCTCTGGAGGTCAAGGAAGTCCCTATAACTATTTTATGGTCTGTGTTCCCTGCTAAAGTGGCAGTTCCACACGGGCAAGGATTCCGGGCTGTCCTTCCAGGGCTGAACTCCCCAGAGTCCCTAACAGTGCCTGGCATGTAGTAGGTATTTAGTCACTATTCAGTCACTGCTTTTACAGTGGAATGAGTCTCAGTGTCCTCACCTGGAAGAGGGGAGTAATAGTAAAGGAGATAATTTGTGTCAGGACCTGCCTCCCCGCCTGCACGTTGGGAGTATACAGGAGGTGTTAGCTGTTGTTGCTGCTGTGGGCATTAAGGCCGGCCACATGGGTCTCAGACTGGGCTGTCGCGCGCAAAACTGACCTTCCTGCTGCACGTGGAGCTGGGCGTGCTGTGCGCGGGTCGGGAGTCAGCCTGGACGAGCGCCCCCTGCTGGTCAGCCTGTTGTCAGCGTGTTGTCAGCCTGTGTCCACAGGGCTCCAGCGTCCCTTCTTCCAGCTCCCTGGCCCGACAGCGCTTTCCTGCCAGAGATGCAGAGAGACCAGATGTGATCACCAACCTTGACCTGGCCAGGGTGTGCAGGGTTGCAGGTCTGGGCCGTCCTCCCAGAGTCTGGGGTCAGGGACGGTTCTGGAGGACGAGCATTCAGTTCTACGGAGCAAAAACAGGTGGGGCCCTGCCCCTGGAGCCTGTGACTCCTGAGCCTCCGCTGCCTTGTTTGTAAAGTGGGGTGACAAGGCCAGCTCGAGCTGGTGGAGGCTGGGTGCTGGCACCCTGCTTGACGGCTGAGGGAGGGGGCAGGGACTGGGTAGGGAGCGACTGGGGCAGGGGGGTTGGCTGAGAGTTTCACCGAGGGCATGTCAGTCAGTCAGGCAGTCTGTCTGTCATGATAAGGATTTGGAGCATTGTCCAAAGGGCAAGAGCCTATTTGAGGACGGCAGCCCAGGGTGAGTTGGCCACCTCCATCTGTCGCTGGGAACTTCGAAGCTGTGGGTGCCTGACTCCATCAGAGGTCCCTATTTTCTCATCTGCATTGTCCAGGTCAGGGCTCTTGAGGTGGGCTTTGTAGGTGGGCAGGATTCAGGGTCATTGGGCGGGGCCCTTTGCCACACCTCCCACGGGGATGCGCTCTGTCAGGCCCTCTTGCGAGCATTCCCGTGTCAGGGCGCGGGCAGGAACAGAGGCTGGTCTGGCTGTGGTCTCTGCAGCTCTCTGCCCCCATGGCACTGGTTTTCCAAGCTCATTGGTGGCTTTAGCCTGTGGCAGAAAACAGCAAAACAGCTGCTGACCCTGCCTGCGCCCCTCTGGGTGGTGTTGGGGTGACAGGCCCTTTGCCCTTGGCATGGCCTGGTTCAACGGGGGCCCGGAGTTGAACAGATAAGCCTCCCAAGGACACTCCCTGGGGAGGTGACTTGTTATGCAGAATCCAAACCTCTGGAACTTAACATCAGCAAGGAGCTGGGTGCTTTCCAGATAATCAGGTCCAGGCTTTGTTCCCCCTTTCTTTATTTAGCGTTTAGTCCTGTTCTCCAGAATGCAAGTGGTTTTTGTGTGTGTGTGTGTGAGGGTGGGCAGTGGGATTCTTTCGGCCCAAGTTGGCTGGCTCTGACCTAGTTCTGTGCCTCAGGCAAGAGCAACCTCTTTTCCCAGCCCTGGTTTTCTGGGCTGCTTAGCTGGGGTTGCAGTCTTTAGTGTACAGGCCCAGGTGATTGTGCAGGTAAAGATCTCAGCACAACGTAAGCATGCATTTGATAAACCATACTAGAGGCGGCACTGCCAATGAAATGGGCCTTCACGGTGCAGCTGTGTCCAGGACAGCGCCCTCTGGAGGCCCCGGAGGCCTGTAACTGCCCAGGGAGGGGTCTGAGCCATGGGAACCAGTGGGCTGCTGGTCAAAGAGTGTGGTGGCCCTCTTGGGCCCCAGACCCAGAGTCTTGCTGTGTTGCTCCAGCTCCTTCATCTTGGGCCTTCCGTGGTCATAGCAACCAGCCAGGGCACCTGGGTGCCCAGAGAATGCCCTGCAAGGCTGGCTACTACTGGCCTGTGGGGGGGCTCCACCAGCTTCTGGCCTTGGATCCCAGAGCCCAGGGACATTGGCATTCAGACCCTGCCATTAATCGTCTGGCCAGCAGGGGTGGGACGTCTGGCCGCTTGAGGCCCTAGGAGTGGGTGGTCAGTCTCTGCCTTTCCTACCCTGGGTGACATTCCCCGCCTCCCCACTGCAGCACTTCAGGGAGGCTGTGCAGTGCCCCCAGGCACCTTGGAGAAATGGGGTCAAGAGCTGAAGCCACCTGGGAAGGAGGTATTTCTGGCCCAGCAGGTGCGGCCTGTGCTGGCTTCCTGGCAGCTGAGCCCAAGGTTTTCTCAGCTGCCCTGGCAGGAGTAGTGTGACTTCGACATTTCTGGAAAGTGGAAGGGAGAGGGAGCCGAAAGCGCTGAGCTGCCGAGTCTAGATGAACGTGCTGAAGACTCTGCATTAGTGAATGGGGTGAGCCGGTTGGGCCCACACTGCTCAGGGCCAGGCCTCCATCCATCCTGTGAGTGTGGCTGCCCTTGTGCCCTGTGTGGGGCCTGTAGGGGCCGGGAGAGCCCAGGTCAGTGGCTGAGGGACCCATGGGGCCCTCTGCCCCTTTATCCGGAGTTGAGGTTGCACTGAGCAGGGCTTGCGCCCACCACAGGCCTCTTGCACCCCAGCCTCAGGAGCCCTCCACCGCCAACCCCGACAGTCCTGCCTGGTGCAGGCACTGGCACCGGCTGCGATGTGCCAGGCTGCCCAGCACAAGGCAGCCTGGTCGAAGGGCCCTTCTCTGGCAGGCAGCCCCTGTGGGGTCCCCGAGAGCCTGCTCTAGACAGGGGGCCTGTGCCATTGCTGCCTGGGGGTCTCCCCAGGGCATGTGCCTGCTGGGGGCACAGCTCTAGAAGTCTGTGTGGTGGGCAGTCTGGGGTCAGTTTACTGCTGCATGAGCTGGGAGCACCCCTCGGAACTCGGCTTCCCCATCTGTGAGATGGAGTTAATGGCGCCTGCTCCCTCGGCCGCCTTGGGGACTATAAAGGGGGGTGAGGAGAGGTGTCTGGGTAACAGCTGCAGTTCTTACCCTCTCCTGTTGGGAGGGTTCCCTTGTAGGACACACAGAACTGGGTGGTGATAAAGGTGACCTGGAGTCCACGCTGACTCTCAGGCCTGGGCCTGGGATGTAGACTGCCCTGGGGCCCCTGGGTCTTGTTTACATCCAGGAGGGGCCAGAGGGACACTGGGCCCGGCTGTGTGAGTGAAAATGGGGAAATGGAAGCTGGAGTGGGGTCTGGCTTCTGGCTCGGGAGCCCTCCTGGGAACTGGCGCCTGGGCCCTGTGTGGCAGCTCCCACGGGGTAAAGCAGCAGTTGCAGACTCGTCCAGCCCGGGCTTAGGTGGTGCCTCCCCTTCCTGCCACCCTCCTGCTTGGTGCTTCTCCCTTCTGAGGCCCAGGTCAGAACCTCAGAGTCCCTCCCTTCTCACCTCCACATCCAGACCCTCAGCACATCTGGTCACTTCCGTCTTCGCAGTCTGTCCACTTCTTACTCCATGGTCACCTCCCTGCTCCTGCCCCCACTGGTGCCTCTGCCCTGGTCTTTCACTTTGCAGGGGGTGCCTCTGAACAACTGAATCAGGTCACACCCCTCCCCTGCTCAAGAACCCTCCGTGGCTCCCACCTGCATCAGTAATAGCCAGAGTCCCTCCTGTGGCACACAGTGCCTGCGCCTTCCCTCCCCCGCTGTGATCAGCCCCCTCACTCCCCATTTGTGCCTTCCTGCTCTCCCCCTCCACACACTGCTTCTGCCACACCGGGTCTGCTGCTTGCATTATATTGGTCAGGGACATATTAATATGGCTTTTGTTGCCTGTTATTGATCAGAGACAGATGAGTATCACTTACATAACAGGTCACCAGCCACAGGCGTTAGTTTCTGCAAAACCCCCTCGGTCAGCAATGAGTTAAACATGCTGGTGCAGTCTCAGGGCCTTTGCACTTGCTGCTCCCGCTGCCTGGAACGCTTGTCTACGTGGCCATGTGCATGGTGTGTTCCCACTTCCACTGGCCGGCCTCCTGACAACTCTGAAGTGGCCATCCTCCCCGCTCCTGACTCCCCCACCCCGCCTCCTTTCTGTTTTTCTCCACAACTCTTGGTTTAAAACATGCCACTATTGACCATCTGTCTCCCTGTCCCCTGCCCTCGCCAGAACGCATGCAGGTCATGGCAGTGCCCGCGGGAAGTGGGGAGGCGGGAAAGGATACGCGAATGAAGGAATGAGCGTGAGATAGTGGCTCCCCAAGGCCGCCTGGCTGGTGAGTGGGAGAACAGTTAGTGCACATTCTCCTGATCTCATCCTGCCGTGGACGGAGGTACGCTGGTCATTCACCTGGAGCGCCGGCCGCTGTGCGCACCCTTCGGGCCGTGGCCGCAAGGGGGCAGTGGAGAGCGCGGCAGCGTCCGCGGCTGCTGACTCGAGCGCTGGTGCTGAGCTAGAGCAGGGACGCTTGGTGCCGCCCCGCCTCCGCCATCAGCACGTGTCTTGCTATTGTTAGGGTTCGGGCTCAATGTCACCAGCTCCTCGCACCACCCCTCTGACCTTGGTGTGGTCGGGCCCCTTCAGGGTCATCGTCAGGTTTTGCAGGAAAGAGACCTGGCACCCCGTGTGTCTGCCACTTGTATTTTGGTAGTATCGGTCTGATAACATTTACTTTTCTGTGAGAGTTATTCTAGACCGGACATGTTTGTGTGCTTTCTCAGGGAGGCCTTCCCTGACCGCTCTGTCTAAAATGGCTGTCCTCCCCACTCCTGATCCCCGGTTCTCTGTTTTCCCCTTATCTCTTGTTATAAACTTTGCCACTGTTGTCTGTCCCCCCCCCCCGCCCCTCACCGCCCCCCCACAAGCACATACAGACTAGAATGGTGGTGCTGATTATCTGTAAGTCTTAAAGTAATCCTGTGAGATAGCAGGTGAGGGCGGCCCACTTGGTAGCTGAGAAAATGGAGGCTCAGAGAGGTTGGGTAACTTGCCCAGCGCCACACAGCCCGAAAATAGGTGAGTCTTTTTGACCTCAGCGCCTCCTTGTCAGGGGCTGCTGGGCCTGTGGTGCTGCCTGCAGGCAGGGTGTGTGGAGCCTGTCAGCGGGGAACCCCTTCTGTGTTGGGGGTGCTGGTGAAGGAAAATAGAGGGTTCCCTTGGAGCCAAAGCAGGCTCATTGCTGACCCTTTGCTTCAGTCAGTGGTGCCCCAGGGCCTGGGAGGAGGGTCTGGCGGCCAGAATGCTGGGCCCCGCAGGGTCGCCGGAGCTGGGCCGTGGCCTGCAGGCCTCACAGAGGCCTCCTTGGAACGAGGCTGGGGAAAGCTCCCCGCAGCAGCTCCTGCTCTGGGGTCTGGCGTGGTGGGCAGGCCCCCCAGCCCCCCAGTATGGTGACGGAGGGGTGAGGGAAAGGCCTTGGCTCAGAGGCTGGTGGGGAAGGGGCTTTATGCCCCAGCTCCGTGGCCTTGGGCAGGGGGCCTCCCGCAGGTGTTTCTGGAGCACGGCTCTTCCCGGGCTGTGTTCTAGGTGCCAGGGAAGGGCCGAGGACAGGACAGTCTCCGCCCCCTGGAGCTGACCATCCAGTGGGAGGCAGACGGTAAATGTCTGCGTTGCTATTTTAAGGTGATGGTCAGGAGGGACCTTGCTGAGGTGGCGAGGGAGAGCCCTGTGGGGTCTGGGGGAGAGCAGCGCCGGTACTGAGAGCTGCATGTGCAAAGGCCCCGAGTCTGTCCTGCTCTCAAGCCCGGTTCCCTCATCTGCCACGTGGGGATCACCCCGGGAGCCTTGCCTCCCTGAGGCTATGGTCCTCGAGCTAGCTTGAAACAGGTGCTCAAGGAGTGGGTGCCCCTTTCTACAATGGAGCCTTGATCAGCGGCATCTGCCCATTTCCACGAAGGCGGGGAAAATGGCGGGCCCCACTGCCTGGCAGTGTCTCTGGGTACTCCCCTGGGGTGGGGCAAGTCTGCAGCCCGCCCCCCCCACCCCTCCTGCAGGGTGGGCAGCACCCTGCCCCTTGTCCGACCCTGCCCTCCCACCAGCCCTGACCTTGTGCTCCCATGAGTCGCTGTTGGCTGGAGCCCAGAGCCTGGGGCCTCCGAGCGAGAAATCCTCCTGGGCTGGGTGACGCCATCGCTGAGCTGTCCCCTGTGCCCCAGGCCAGACTCCTGCCCTGCCCTTGTCCTCTGCCTGGCCATGGTGCCCGAGGCTTTGGGGCCACACCCTCCGCCTCACCAGTGCCCAGACTTCAGGTTAGCCTGATGGGCTTTGTTTCATTCATCCTCCAAGCTCTTGCCCTGCTCCACGTCCCCCCAGTCCCTTCCCTCCATGGGGGACAGAAGGAGACGCCACCCCTTCAGGAACTTCTGCCACTCACTCCTCCCTGTCCCTAGCCTGCCTTCTCCCTTGGCGGGGAGCGTCCTGAGCCTGCAGCCTTCTCTTCCGTGCTCAGGATCTCTGCTCGGCAGCCGCCCGGGTCACCTCACCCCAGTCCTGGGCCCCCACCCAGGCTGGCTTCAGGCCCGGGCACTGGGGTGTGTATGTGACAAGCATGGGGGTGAGTGCGTGCTTGGCACAGAGCAGAGGGTGGGGAGGGGTGCAGTGGGGGGTAACTCAGGGCTGAAGATTGGAAGTGCATGGTGGGGTTCACCACATTTAGGCCCTCAGTCTGGGTGAGGCGGGGTCGTGGGGAGCCTTTGCTGCTCCTTGTCTCTTACCTTTTCTTTTTCTGGGTAATTAGAACTGGTTTATACACCCACCCCCCAAAAAAACCCTACTTTATTGAGGTGAATTTCGCATAATATGCAGTAAACCATTAAAAAGTAAGTGGTTTGGCAGCATTCAGTACATTCACAGTGTTGGGCAGCCTCTGTCTCATTCCACAGCTTTCTCGTCACCCCAGAAAGAGACAGGTCCCCATCAGCTGACGTTCCCCTCCCCCTCCCACCGTTCTGTTGTGTGTCTGCTTCCGTTTACCTGTTCTGGACATTTCACAGGACAGGCGACCCCTTTGTATCTGGCTTTTTTCACCTGGCGTGTGTGTGTGTGTATTCTACCTGGCACACGTGTGTGTGCGTGTGTGTGTGCGCATGCGTGTGTGTGTGTGTCTGTATTCTACCTGGCATACGTGTGTGTGCATGTGTGTGTGTGTGTATTCTCCTACCTGGCTTTTAAACTTTAAAAATTTACCTTTCTTGAAGTAATTGCAGAGGCACAGACAGTTGCAAAATAGGTACCCACCCCTCCAGCCCCCGCCCACCCTCCCAGAGCCTTGCAGACCTCTCTGGGGTGGAGGTTTGGGGACAGGACATGAGAAAGGAGGACACAACCAGCCACAGTGGCCCTGAGCTGGGGCCGCCCCCTCCCCAGCAGGCCAGGGGCCTTGCTTGCTGCCCCCCCGCCACCCCCCGCCCCGGGCGGGCTTACCTCCGCGAGGGCGCCGCTGCTCCTTGCAGCCTGGGTGCGGTCGCTGCGGTGGCAGTGGTGGCGGCAGCTGCAGCGGCGGCCGCTGGGAGGGGTGGCCCCTGTCCCCGCTGCCCCCTCCTGCTGCCCTGCTTCCTTTCCCAGCAGCCAGTTGGGGCTTCTACAGCCCACTGTCTCCTCCTGGGTCCTGGTCTGGTGCCCGGGTTTGGGGAGAGGGTAGGATTTCAGCCCTCCCCCAGCAGCTGGCCGGCCGGGAGAGGGGCTGGTTGTATTTTAAGCTGTTGAGTGGTTCAGCAGGAACTTGGAGGCCTGCTCTCCAAGGAGACGTGGTGCAGCCGTCCTGCAGACCACACGGGTCCCAAAGACATGTGGGTGTTGCCCGCCGGGGACCCGGCAACTATTAATATGTCTGCAGCCCCGGGGCTGCGGGCCCTCTGCCCGCCCGGGGACCTGCTGTCAGTGCCCTTTCTGGCACATTTCGCCTGTGCCCCTCCCCTTTGCCGGGAGTCCCCTGGGTGGGGCTAGATGCTTGGGGGGCACAACCAGCCCCCTCCTCCTGGCCCTTCTGTCTGATTGTGTCATCTGTGTGACTCCAAGGCATTCAGTAACGTGCCCCAGGTGATGGCAGGCTCCTGCTCTAGCATGGTAACAAGAATGTTGGCCAGCACTTCTTGGGCTCTGGACTCTCCTGCCCTGGCTCCGTGACGAGGGACAGGTGGAGCATGGATGGCTCACAGGCCTACAGCCACCCCTGGCTGGCACGGGGAGCTGGGACCTGAACCCAGGCCCATCCCCTTTCCCTCTTTGCAGGCCCTCAGGGTCTCCTCACGTCCTGAGGTTTTGGGGTATGTCTGGTCTGTCAGGCACCATGCCAGCCCCTCAAGGCACACACCTTCCTACCAGCCCCCAGGCTGGGACCGAGAGAGAAGCCTGGGATCAGCCCTGTGTGCCGCCTGCTGTGCCCCCTGCCTCTCCTACTGGCAGTGGGGGGTGTCAGAGAGAAACCCTTTCCCTGGGTGGGGGTCTCTGGGTGGGTGGGTGTGCCCTCAGAGAGCCTCGTCCAGGGCCCTGCCCTGGGTTCCACGTCCTACTCCTTTTCTCCATGCTGCCTCCGACGAGGGCCTACCAGGTGGGAAGGGCTGACGGGGTCAGACCCAGTCCTGCCTGCCGCATCCGGTGCCTGATGAAGATCCGCACCAAGCCCTGCCCTGGGGCCCTCAGACCTTTCATGACGGGCTGGGGCCACTAGGCCTCACTCCAGCTCCCCCAAGTTTGCACCCTTCACTGCTGGCTGGCATGCCTTCTCCTGCCTGCCTGCTTAGGGTGGCTGGGTCAGACCCCCTCGGAGCCCTGCCTCTCCCAGCATTGCCCCCGTGCACCCCTGCCTGGGGCTCAGAGACTGGGGGGTGCCTGGGATGTCTGCTCTGGGCTCTGGGGGCTCAGAGCCTGGACAAAGATGCCGTGTTGGGCTGGCATGGTGGAAGGACTGCCCTGGTGGTGGCTTTGAATGAGGCCTGGGTGGACCTAATGAGAAGTAGGTGGAGAGGGGGGCCAGGGAGGTGGGGGTCAAGGTCTCAGTATTGGCTGGGGGTGCTTGCTGGAAGCTTCTGCATTTCCAGACCCTTGCCACACTTAGAGCGAGGCTCTCTGCACCGGGAACCCTGGAATCTGTCACCTTCCCTGGGAACACGAACGCACGAGGAAACTAATCCATAGTGTCCCTTGCAGCTCAGAAGGGGAAATGGATGATCTATCTCACAGATTCTCAGAATAGCTGGGATTTCTCCAAGCCCAGGGAGCGCTGAGGGCTGTGCTGGGCCCTGGGCTGCCCGCTGACCTCTCCCCCTCCTCCTGGTGGACTGGCCCTTGCTCTGCACTGGGCTGGGACCCGCCTCGGTGCCCATCCTGGGCATCTCCCCACCGTGCTGTTGGGGGTCCATGTCCACTGGAAAGTCTTACAGTTGGAGCCCCCCAGGCCTGGGGGGGGTGCTGCTCCCAGGTCCCTCCTCCCCAGGAGGTCTGCGGCGTGGCTCCTGGGGGACTCCGTGTGGGGCAGTTTTATATTTAGCTGGGCCGTGGCTGCTGGGCCACTCAGGTTACATCTGCACAGAAGCTGGCAGTGCCAGGGCAGGCACGGGCTTCCTTCCAGCACCGCGGCAGAATTTGATCGCGCTGGCCCGGCCCAGAGCGCCTCGCGTGGGGAGGTCTGTGGTGGGGGCTGACGGCCGGCAGCTGGGGACTCTGGCTGCTGCGGGCAGAGCGGGGCAGCATGGACCTGAGCGTGAGCCTGGCGGCCAGGGACAGCAGCCAGGGCCTCAGCCCCGGCTTTGGCCTCAACGGCCTCCCCCGGCCTGCGCCCCCCAAAGCGACCAAGAAACCTAAAAAGGCCGTTCTCTTCTTTGAGGTGGAGATTCTGGACGCCAAGACCCGGGAGAAGCTGTGCTTCCTGGACAAGGTAGGACCAGCCATGGCGCCAGCTTCGTGGGCCCGAGGGTGCTGGGCCTGGGACCCCTCCTTTCCTGAGCTCTTGGCCCCCAGGGAGATGCATATGCCCCTCCATCTGTGTCCTGACACCCACCCCCTGCCCTTCAGGGTGTGCAGGACGGGTGTGTCCCTGTGCCTGGGCCTGCCCCTGCCGCCTGGCCCTTGGGGGCAGAGCGCCCTGTTCCCTGGGTGTGGTCTGGAGCTCATGGTGCATGAGGAGGCCGTGCAGCTTCAGTGGACCCTGCAGGGCTCTGGGGCCTGGGAAGGAGGTGGGGTCCTGAGACCTGCCCCTTTCTGAGGCCAGGCCAGGGGAGGGGGGTGGTCCCATCCCAGGGAGGGCTGGAACAGACTGAGGGCCTTCACTCTGGGAGGAGCTGTGGGTGGGGTGGAGAGGAGGGGCAAAGCAGGCTTGGCTTCCATGCTCACACCATCCCCCAGCTGGTCCAGAGGCGTCCTGGCTGCCTGGTTAAAATGGCCTTCCGGCCCATGGCTGTGGTGTCGGCTGGATGGGTTGGGGGGCCTGGTCTCCAACCCTCCCCCTCCCATAGCAGTTGCCTAGGACCCCAGTCCATCCCACCTCACCAAGAGAGATCCTGGGCCCCTGGCCCTCCAAACTCCCTGCCACAGCTGACTTGTCTCCGGCCTGTGCTTCCCCCAGGTGGAGCCCCAAGCCACCATTGCCGAGATCAAGAACCTTTTCACCAAGACCCGTAAGTCCAGGGCCCAGACACACGGCCCCCTGTGACCCCTCTGGGCAGGGGCCTCCAGGTGGGACCCCATCCTGCCTGCCTCTCCCTCAAGGCCCTGCAGAGATGCCCCTGGTGTGGCCCAAGCCTCTCGGGGCTGGCCTGGGGCCGCCGCCCCCCTGTGGCCACCCGCAGGAACGCCCTTGCAGGGCTTCCGGAAGGACAACATCCCGCTATTCCTGCGCTTCCGGTCCGTGTCCCGGAGCCACACCGGGGCCCAGAGGAGCCCACCAGGCTGTGTGCCATGACACCCCACTCTCCCTACAGACCCACAGTGGTACCCCGCCCGCCAGTCCCTCCGCCTGGACCCCAGTGAGTACAGCTGTCTGCTGGGCTGCCCCCGGGCTCCAGGGTGGCTGTGGGCGAAGGCCCAGCAGCCCCTGAGCCCTGGCCCAACTCTCCTCAGAGGGCAAGTCCCTGAAGGATGAGGATGTCCTGCAGAAGCTGCCCGTGGGCACCACGGCCACACTCTACTTCCGGGACCTGGGGGCCCAGATCAGCTGGGTGACGGTGAGTGCCGAGCCCTCCTCCCCTGCAGTCTTGCCTCCCGGTGCCCCGCGGGTGACTCGCCCTCCCCACCCCAGGTCTTCCTGACAGAGTACGCCGGGCCCCTCTTTATCTACCTGCTCTTCTACTTCCGGGTGCCCTTCATCTACGGCCGCAAATACGACTTCACGTCCAGTCGGCACACGGTGGTGCAGTGAGTGGGGCCGGTGGGAGGAGGTGTGGGGTGGGGGGCCCGCCGGACCCGCCTGCGCTGAGCTGGCTCCCCGCCCCCAGCCTCGCCTGCATCTGCCACTCATTCCACTACATCAAGCGCCTGCTGGAGACGCTCTTCGTGCACCGCTTCTCCCACGGCACCATGCCCTTGCGAAACATCTTCAAGGTGAGCCCCCAGCTGCACATCGGCCCAGGCCCTTCCGCCCCGCCCTCCCTGGTGCCCCTCGCCTGGGTCCTGCCCTCCACGGGGCCTCCATCCCGCCCCACTTTTTCAGAACTGCACCTACTACTGGGGCTTCGCTGCGTGGATGGCCTATTACATCAACCACCCTCTCTACACACCCCCCAGTAAGTGGCCGGGGACCCTGCTCCCGCTGTGAACACCGCCCCCCGCCCCCCCCCCCCCCCACACACACTCCCCCCCAGGCTCTCCCCTCACGGGCCTCTCCTCTCGGCTTCCTCTTCAGCGTACGGAGCTCAGCAGGTTAAACTGGCGCTCGCCATCTTTGTGGTAAGTAGGCCAGGATGGACAGCGGGGTTGGGGGGAGTCGCGGGGCAGGGGGGCAGGGTGGGGGGGTGCTCTGAGCTGACCCGGCCTCTCTCTCAGATCTGCCAGCTTGGCAACTTCTCCATCCACATGGCTCTGCGGGACCTTCGACCGGCTGGTGAGTGGCCGGCGCGGGCAGGGGTGTGGCCGCCGGAGCAGGCCCTCGGGGGCTCATTGCTCCTGCCTTGTCTTCCCAGGGTCTAAGACCAGGAAGATCCCGTACCCCACCAGGAACCCCTTCACCTGGCTCTTCCTGCTGGTGTCCTGCCCCAACTACACCTATGAGGTGAGGGTCTGTGCTGGGCTTGGGGTTCCCTGGGGAGGGCTACCTTTGGTGGGGGGCGTGCTGCCTGGCTCTGTAGCTGCTTTTGCAGTTTGAACTTTAACATTTGGCGAGGGAGACTGTGGCCTTTTGGGGCCTAGGGTGGGCGGTTGTCAGGCTGGGCAGCTTCACCGTGCAGCCCCCACTTCACTGCTGGCTGCTCCAGCACTGGAGGTCGGTTGCCATCCCCAGTGGCCCCGAGGGTGGGCGAGGCCTCAAAAGAACACCCCTGCCCGCCCTCACCTGGCCGTTCTGCCCACAGGTGGGGTCCTGGATTGGCTTTGCCATCATGACCCAGTGTCTCCCAGGTGAGCCCCTGGCCCCGTCCTTCTCTGGGGTCCCCCTGGTCCCTTCCGTGTGCAGCCCGCTCTTCCTGACTTCCCGGTTCCGCCCCACAGTGGCCCTCTTCTCCCTGGTGGGCTTCACCCAGATGACCATCTGGGCTAAAGGCAAGCACCGCAGCTACCTGAAGGAGTTCCGGGACTACCCGCCCCTGCGCATGCCCATTATCCCCTTCCTGCTCTGAACAGCGGCTCCCCACACCTGGGCCCAGCCAGGTCCGGCTCCCGTCCCACCCCCCACTCCTGGAGGAAGAGTGGGGACCACTGCTCTCCAGGGTCTGGAATAAAAGCTGCCTGCCCGGCTGGACTCGGACTCGGCCGTGTTTCTTTGGGGGGTTGGTTCAGGGACCAGCACACCACAGGCAGGCGGAACTTGGGCCGAGGGGCCTGGAGGCTTTTATTTCTTGACTGGTCCACAGAGTGGTGGGCAGGTTCGCTACAGGGCCACCTCGGGGGCCACCTCGCCGGGCCCCAGGCCTTTGGCCATGTCCGCCTCCCTCTGCTCCCGTCTCTTCTTCCGCTGGAGCAGCCGCCGCTCGCGCTCAAACTCCTTCATGCGCTTCACATAGCTGCAGGCACAGCACAAGGAGGGATGTCAGGACACAACCGTCCTGTGGTCCGGGAGCTGATGGGCCTGGGGCGGGGGGACTCTCCCCAAGTAGGGAAGACCCATGTGCCAGCGGTTTAGGTCTGGGGTTCACCCCCCACCTTGACACCACTGAGCCAAGAGCAAGGACTGGGCTCCCACCTGGAACCGGGCTGGGCCACTCCTCCAGCCCCGCCCACCCAACAGCCCCCTCGGCCTCCTCTTTCTACTAAGGGGGGCATGGCTAGAAACTCAGTGTGAGCTCATGGTCCTCTGCCTCCGGAGTCGTGGGCCCAGGGCCCCGCCGGGTGGGGGTGTGGGGCGGGCTGGGGCTCACTCGAGGTGCTCGCAGTAGTCCCAGTCGTGCCGCTCGTGCTTGCAGGCCAGGAAGTTGGGGAAGCTGTCGCGCTTGCACTTGAGAAACCGGATGAGGTAGTGGGCGCAGTAGTCGCGTTGCTGGAGCACCAGCTGGGCGTCATTCATCTCCTGCTGAGTGGCCACCATCTCTGCGGGTGGAGGGGGAACCAGGGAGGCTCAGCCAGGGTGGGAGGATCCTTCTGATGTACACAAAAGCAACAAGGGCAGAGTCCCTCTCCTGCCCTCAACACCCACACGAGATTCTTGCCGCTCCACCCCCAGGGTCACTCTGCAGACAGTCCTACCAGCAAAGCCTGCACTCCCCTCTGCTGGGCACAACCCGGTGTGTGTGGGGAGGGTGGCGGGCAGGCTGCCTGTGGGACTTGAATCCCAGCTCCGCCCTTGTTGGAGCTGTAACTTCTCAGAGCCTCAGCTTCTTCCCCTACTGCATAGACTTGGCTCCGAAGTGAGCTGAGCAACTACATGTAAAGTGCTGAAGTGCCCGCCTCTTGGAGAGCTGAACTAATAACCCTCAGGTCCTGCTGCCCCACCCACCCGGAAAACCTGACCTGGATGAAATAAACCTTCATTCAACTGGGGCTGGTTTGGGCCCTAAGAAACAGTAGGCGCACACCCCTGCCTGTGCCCGCTGTGCGGGTGATCCCGAGCTGCGCCCTCTGGCAGGGGGCGCTCAGGACCAGCCTTCCTGCATCAAGGGAACCACTCTCCCAGCTTACACCAGCATCTTTGTTGTCTCAGAAGGTCTCCTCACAAGTAGCATCACTACAAGCAGTAGTGTCCACTGCTTACCTGCAATCCACTTCCACTGGCTCCTCTCCCCTCTGCTTCCCAGCCGAGTTTCTGTCTCACTCTGGCCCAGAGTCTGTAACCCACCAGCGTCCACACTCTACCCCAGCAATGCCCACACGCTGGTTCTTTCCAGAGCCACTCGGGACCCCAGGGCACCATGCTTCCTCAGCCTCTTGCTTCTTTCTCGAACATTCTTTTCCCGTGGCCCTCATCTCCACCATATTCTCCCCAGGTTTCCTCCCATCTCTATGGCTGTCCATACATTTTATGCCCAAACCTGAAGCGATGGCTTCTGGTGGTTCCTGCTAAGATCTCTCTGCTCATTCTAATTCATGGCTTTGGTCTCCAATCTGTAACCTAGACCCCATCTTGGGCCCTCCACCCTCAACTTGTCTGAGCCCCAGGCCTCGTGTCCATCTGCAGCCCTGGATGGTTTCCACGTCAGTGTGCTGGCACTCATACCAGATGCTTCGGCATAATCGGTCAGCAGCCAGAATTTCTGGGGCACCCACTGGGTGCTAGGTGCTGGGGACCCACAGGGGAACATGCTATGCAAGAATGGATCCTGCTCTGGGAGGGAGACACTGAACAAACAGGTAGAAATGCTGTAAGATGCTTGGCAATGCTCAGTACTGCACGTGGGCATGCATGCTCAGCTGTGCCTGACTGTGACCCCAAGGACTCCTCTGTCCGTGGGATTCTCCACGCAAGAACACCAGATTCGGCTGCCATGCCCTCTTCCAGGGGATCTTCCCAGGGATTGGGAATAACCCATTTCTCATGTCTCCTGCGTCGGCAGGCAGGTTCTTTACCACCAGTGCCACCTGGGTAGCCTGGACATATGTACGCTTATGGCTGATTCACGTTGTACAGCAGAAACCAACACTGTACAGCAATTATCCTCCAATTAAAAACAAAGCAAAAACTCCAGCCCTCACAAAAGCCCTTTGAAACCAGGGGATGAGCAGAGACCCCCAGGGAGGGGTGAGAGTGAGTGGAGACAGAAGGCAGTGTGGATTTATATTGGGCATTTACAAGGCAGGGAGTTGGGACGGAGTTGTTGGGTCTTGGAACCATGTGAAGAGAGCCCCCAGGAAGGGCTGTGTCTGCTGCCGCTGTAATGGAGTTAAAACTAAGAATCTGACAATGGGTTTTGGCAATACAGTAGAGTGGTGGTGGGGAGGAAGCCTGACCAGAGCCCGGTCATTGAAGTGGGGGGAGACAGCTGGATGGGGAGGCGGGGCAGGAGAATATTTTAAAAACAGCAGAAATAACAGTGTATTTGCATGCTGATGGGAAAACCAATGTCCAACGAGGAGAGACTGGTTGGGACAGTGCTTGGGTGGGTGAGAGGATGGGATGAAGGGCATCAGAGTTCAACTGGAGCAGAGGTTTAGCTGAAGCTGGGGCAGATTGAGTAACGGGAGAGAAGGTGGAGTCCAGCAGGAAGCAGAGATGAAGGGAGCCCAAGAGAGTTTTGGCTGCATCTGTTTTCTTAAAATTTTTAGATCCCCAACCAGGGATTGAACCTTCGTTCCCTGCATTAGAAGTGCAGAGTCTTAACTGCTGGCATGTCAGAGAAGTCCCTGCATCTGTTTTCTTAAGAGGATGCCAAGTGACAAGCTGAAAGGAGATGCTGGAGTCTGAGAGAGACGGCCTGACACTGTGGTCGAGGGGGGAGCAAGAGAGAACAGAGGCCAGGGAATGTGACAAGAAAACCAGTAGCATTAGGGAACAAGTAGGGGAGCAATCAGGAGACGTCAGGGAGGCTGAGTGTTTTTCTCCCGTGATGTTCAGCTGCAGAGGGACAGGAGCCAAGGAGGAGAGCTGGCCTTAACCAGGGCTCTTGTTAAGCCAGAGAGAGCAGAGTGGGGGTGGCTCTGGGTGTCTGCAAAACATCAAGGGAAAGAAGGGTGTATGGAGCAGTGGGAAAGACTGACATGGAGGTGGGCGTACTGATGGACTACAGGTTCTGGTGGGGCTGAAGGGACTACCAGGAATCGAGAGGAGTGTACCCTTCAACGTTGTCCTAAATCCCAACTTCTCTGCACCACGCACGTTCCCTTAGGGGTCTCCCTGTCTCCAAGTCATCATCGCCCACCAGGCAGCCAACAACGTGACCTTTTGACAAAACAAATCAGGTCGCATGGCTCCTCAGCTTAGAAGCACGAAGCACTAAGGGGAGAGCCCCTCTCCTTAGTCTCGGTGTGGTCAGCTCTTTTGCAACTCCCTCACGTCTAGCTTCCAGTTATAGCTCCCCACCCTGGAAGCCCGCCATGATACTCCCAGGCACCATCATGAAGACCCCCCAGGTTCCACGGTCTCCCCTACAGGACAGTGAGTTCTCTTCAGTCAGTGCCTGCTGTGTCTTCTGTGCCCAAACTGGCTTGGTCCAGGATTGGCGCCCGATATGTCTGTGATATTAACTCATTAAAAAAAGCAAAGTGCAGGACAGCTTGTGCGACCTGAGTACCCCCGCCGCTCGCCCGCCACCCCCCTTCTGTTTTCCCGGGCATACCTAAAAAGAGCAGTGACATCTACCCAGAGGTACAGTGAGCACATCTCTTCCGTGTTAAATTCTCCCATGGCTCCCCACTCACTCCAGGACTAAGCCCAGGTTCGATCGCCTCATTAGCCCCGTATCTCTGCTCTCTTGCTCCCTAGGCTTTTTGTTCAAACAACAAGCCCCCTCTGCTTGCAATGCCTCCACACTCCGGCAAGGTCACGAACGTCCTCTGAATTTCTCCGGGCCGAAGTCAGGGCTGAACCCAGACACAGCGCACGATGCTCGAGCCCAGCAGTGGAGACTCCGAGTTTCAGGGGTTCCCGCACCCGTGCCCCACTCCCGCCGGCCGCTCCTGCGCACTGGGCCTCACCGCGTTCCTTGCGCTCGGGGAAGCCGTAGTCGGGCGGGAAAGTGGGCATCCGCAGGGGATCGGGCTCCACCGATGCATCGCCCAGGTATCTCCGGGCCAGGTGAGCCCCCATGGCTGCTGTCACCGCAGGTTCCAGCGGCAGCCGGGGTCACCTAATTCCTACCCGGAAGCATTCCCCCTAGGCCAGCTACGGCTTCCGGGTTGCTTGCGCCGCCGCAGGGATAATAGAGATGAATGACTCCAGAGGGGTT
The DNA here is from genome assembly GCF_029378745.1 of Bos indicus. Taxonomy (NCBI): domain Eukaryota; kingdom Metazoa; phylum Chordata; class Mammalia; order Artiodactyla; family Bovidae; genus Bos; species Bos indicus. The sequence continues at coordinate 10,970,006 of NC_091766.1, read as the reverse complement.
CATGTAACTCTGACGCCGCCTAGCGGCCAGGAGAGGACAGCAAGGCGCGTACCCCCTACTCTGGCTACCGCCAGAGGGAGCCTCCCTGCCTCGGAAAATATATCTTGGCTCGGGAAGGGTGGACGACAGGAGCCTGGGGTCTCCTCTCACCCTCCCTGGGCTCCACTGGTCTACTGAAGCTAGAGTACGAAGGAAAAATATATTTTATATCATAATTTTAAAAAGTTTTATTCTAAAACATTCAAAGTTTTCATAAGCGCTTGCACAGTTGCTGATATTAGTGAATATAAAAGGTTTAAATAAAATTACTTAAATATTTTAATTTAAATAAGCAAATAAAAGTTATTTATCAATACACTATTTATAAACTGAGTTTTTTTTTTTAATACTTTTATTTATTTGGCTGTGCCAGGTCCTAATTGCAGCATGTGGGATCTAGTTCCCTGACCAGGGAACAAACCCAGGGCCCCTGCATTGGGAACACAGAATCTTAGCCACTGGACCATCAGGGAAGTTCCTATTAAACTGAGCTTTTAAATAAATCCTACTGAATACTTTGTAAAAATGAAGCAAGTTGTGATTCTAGTATTCCTCTACTTGCCACTGTAAAGAATTGGTATTACATTTCACATCTGTTAGGTTAGCACATATAGAAGTGTTAACCTAACAGATTAAAAGTATTTTAAATATACAAACATATATTTTTTGTATATATATATATATATATATATATATATATGCTGCTGCTGCTAAGTCGCTTCAGTCGTGTCCGACTCTGTGCGACCCCAGAGACGGCAGCCCACCAGGCTTCCCCGTCCCTGGGATTCTCCAGGCAAGAACACTGGAGTGGGTTGCCATTTCCTTCTCCAATATACACACACACATATATATTGCTTAATACTTCTCGGCCAAATCCTGCCTCCATGTGCAGCAGTAACAAATGCAAATGATGTGTTAATTTGTTACTATCTCTGGAATCTCAGCACAGGATTGGAACACAAAAGAAAAAATTTTCACTGGATGCTTGTCAGTGTTGGGAAATGATACTTGGCTGTGCAAGATTAGATTTCATTTGACAAGGTGCTGTGGGTTGAACTATCTTCCACCCTCTGATCCCCGACCTCCTGTCAAATACACGTTGAAGTCTTAACCACCAAGAAGCTGCGAATGTGATCTTACTTGAAAACAGGGTTTTGCAGATGTAATCAAGTTAAGATGTGGTCATGGCAGACTCGGGTGGGTCCCAATCTAATGACTGTTGCCCTTCTTATAAGAGGGAAATGTTTTAAATTGTAATTTTGTGTATTTATTTCTGGCTGTGCAGGGTCTTCCTTGCTGTGGGCTTTTTCTCTAGTTGCAGCAGTTGTGGCGCACCGACTTCTCATTGCAGCGGCTTCTCTTGTTTCAGAGCACAGGCTGTAGGGGGCACGGGCTTCAATAGTTGCAGCCCTAAGCCTCTAGAGCACAGGTTCAGTAGTTGTGGCATATGGGCTTAGTTGTTCCTCAGCATGTGGGATCTTCCTGGACCAGGGATCGAACCCACGTCTCCTGCTTGACACGGGGATTCTTTACTACTGAGCCACCAGGGAAGCCCTGAGAGTGAAATGTGGAAGCAGACATACACCCAGAACATCATGTGATGCTGGAGGCAGAGGCTGGAGTGATGCATCTACAAGCCTAGGACACCAAGGATCCCACGCCAGGAAGGCTCTTCCCCCAGAGCCTTGGGAGTGAGCACGGCCCTGCTCACACCTTGTTTTGGACTTTCAGCCTCCAGAACTGTGAGACTGTAATTTTTTCTTGTTTTAAGTCACCTGCTTTGTGGTACCCTGTTATGGCAGCCTTAGAACATGGAGACACACAATCATTTGTCTTTTCTCTTACCTAAACTTGGTTTGTTGGTTTAGTTGCTAAATCATATCTGACTCTTGCGACCCCATGGACTGTAGCCCACCAGGTGCCTCTGGTCCTGGGATTCTCCAGGCAAGAATACTAGAGTGGGTTGCCATTTCCTTCGCCAGGGGATCTTCCTGACCTGGGGATCGAACCCACGGCTCTTGCATTGCAGGCAGATTCTCTACCAACTGAGCCATCAGAGAAACTTAACACCTAAACTTGTCTAGTGCCTAAATCCTCCTCACATTCCTAAGCAGCCTGTTTCCAGCATTGGCAGATGCAGAACCACACTCACACCCAGGAGGGCCCTCCTGGGGCCTGAGTGACATTGATACCAAGACACGTCATGTGTTTTTTATTTGTTTGTTTTGTTTTTTGGCCACACCGAGGCATGCAGGGTCTTAGTTCCCTGACCAGGGATCAAACCTGTGTCCCATGCAGTGGAAGCACAGAGTCTTAACTACTGGACCATCAGGGAATTCCCATAGATGTCATGTTTAGACTTATGGTTGTTCTATGCAGGTTCCTTTGCAAGATCTCAGGTGACAGCAGCATCATGCATCCTTCAGTAAGTTTACTTTGTGTTTGTAATATGTGTGGTTCTCTAACGCAAGCCAGATCCCTCCACTTGGCCAAGGGGCTTTCCTCTATTTGAGAAAACAGGTGTCCTGGATTAGAATTCTAGTTGTGTGGCCTGGTTGAGTTTATTTAGCTTTTTTGTAAGATGAAATATCAATTTTTATGTTGCAACATTGAATGTTAATTATGTGAAGTACTTACAGCAGTTCTTGGCATGTTGTTTAGTCGCTCAGTTGTGTCCGACTCTTTTTCAATCCCGCGGACTGTAGCCTGCCAGACTCCTCTGTCCATGGGATTTCCCAGGCAAGAATACTGGAGTGGGTTGCCTTTCCTTCTCCAGGGGATCTTCCCCTCCCAGGGATCAAACCTGTGTCTCCTGCATTGGCAGGCAGATTCTTTACCATTGAGCCATGAGGGAAGCCCAGTTCTTGGCAAAGCATTAGATAAGTGTTACTTATTACTACTACATCTTTCTTTTATGAACAGCTGCATCAGACCTTGAGGACACAGAGGTGAACAAGAAGATCAGAGTGGGGCTGGATGGCGTCTATCTCCATGCACACTCAGTCCTATGTGGGGCTTTAAATACGACCTTCAGCAGGTTGAATCATGGTGCCCCAAAAGGTATGTCCATACCCTAATCTTGGAAACCTGTGAATGTGATCTTATTTGGAAAACATTCCTTTGCAAATGTAATTAAGGATCTTGAGATGAGATTGTCTTGGATTAATTTAATTTAATTCTTTGGCTCCAGGGACTTCCCTGGTGGTCCAGTGGCTAAGAGTCTGTGCTCCCAATGCAGGGGGCCTGGGTTCCATCTCTGGTCAAGCAACTAGATCCCACATGCCATAAGTAAGGATTCACATGGTCTCAACTAAGACCAAGTGCAACCAAATAAATAAATAAATATGAAAAAAATCTCAGATCCCTTTTCCCTCGCTCCCCAAGCCTCAGCTGTTTCTTATAAATATCCTGAGCCCCTCACCTTCAGGGAGGTGGGTTTGAGATTTGCTCCCCCTTCTCCTTGCTTAGCTGCCTTGTGAGCAAACCCTTTCTCTGCTACAAATCTTGGTGTTTCAGGCTTGGCTTGCTGTGTGTCAGGCCGACAAACCTAGTACAGAACACAAACTATAGAGGAGAGTCCAATGGGTGACTGAGACTTCCTTTCCAGGGCCACCTGTGCCCTGTCTCCAGAACATGGCATAGATTTGTGATTCCGTGCACTTCCTGACGCCAGGGGGCAGCATTCCCACTCCGGTCTTCGTGAATGGCACTCCTGGAGTTGTGCAGTGCACAGCCTCCACAGCTGTACCAGGCCGTCCGGTTCCATGTGTCTCCTCTGACTCCCTTTCTCTGCTCATTCAGCGGCCAGAGCAGGAAGGAGACCCAGAGGGGCAAATCACATGCCCAGCTCACTCTCCCTGTGTGATCTTGGGAAGTGACTTCCCTTTCAAAGATGCAGTTTACTCTCCTGAAAAATGGGTCCCTACTAAACAGCTCCTCCCCACTTCATGATTATTTTCCTTGTTAGCACTTAGCACCCTCTAACCTGAGATCCATTTGACTTATTTATCTCGTTTCCTGTTGTTCTCTTCTCTTGAATATCGGCTCTGAGGAGCAGGGAATTTCATCTGATTTGTTCACTGCTATATTCCTGGAACACAGGAATGGAACAGACACACAGTAGGTGCTTAGTAAGTAGTTGTCAAAACCAACACAGGAATACATGAACAGGGTCGTATGGAGGAGTCAGTTTGATGGCCGTGTGGAAAGTTTCCTGTCAGGCATCTAGGATGTGCCCCAAACACGCTCACTACTATTATCTATCAAAGTGTTTATTAACTTTTTCTATTTAAAACATTTTTTTTTTTTGGTTGTTCTAAGCGCACTCCCCGCCTCCCCGCGTTGGAAGTGCGGAGTCTTAACCACTGGACCTCCAGGGAAGTTCTATCATTCTTATTATTTTAATTTGGCGCTCACTCTCTAACTAAGCCACTAGGCTTCCCTGGTGGCTCAGAGGTTAAAGCGTCTGCCTGCAATGCGGGAGACCCGGGTTTGATCCCTGAATCGGGACGATCCCCTGGAGAAGGAAATGGCAACCCATTCCAGTACTCTTGCCTGGAGAATCCCATGGACGGGGGAGCCTGGTAGGCTACAGTCCACGGAGTCGCAAAGAATCGGACACGACTGAGAGACTTCACTTCACACGACCAGTCGTCTCACTAGAGAATGAGGAGGTCCTAGTGAGGCGGTGGGGGAGGTGGGGGGGCGGTGACTCTGGACCATTCTGTCCTGCAGGCCCAGGACTCAAATGTTTCAGCCCGGTTTGTCTATACGCAGAGTTGGAGACCTGGGGGGGATCATATTAGAGTGACTGCGGTATTAAGGGGTGAGGGAGGGGCCGGGCCTCAGTCACCCGTGCCCCACAGCCTTCCTGTTATTTTTTCTCTACCAGCCATCTGACGAGGAGAGTTTCCGGTGTTCCTCGCCCGTGTTCCCTGCATCAGAGCGCACAGCTTCCCCGCCCCTCCTGCCTCCTCAGCGGCGGCGCTAGCCACCCCGCCCACTCGGCACCAGGCAGGGCTGTATTAGAACTGTGGGCAGGTCGGCCTCAGAGGCCCCAGGTGGGGCCAAGAATGGGGAGAAAATTCTGGGTGGAGTCTGAGCCTCGCCTCGGTCCGCTGGATGGGAGTTCGGAAGCTCTGGGTAATTCAGTTCCGGAGGAGGAGGCGAAATAAGTCAGCGTGTCCCAGACAGTCCCTGGGGAAGACCTCGCCTCAGTTTGATGGGTGCGTGAAAAGCGCTTCCTGCCAGGCACCGAGGAGACGCCCAAGACCGACCAGATGGGCGCCTGTAATTGTAGCCAAATAAGGGCAGAGCATCCGGTCCCATCGCTCCCCATCACTTCATGGCAAATAGACGGGGGAAAAGTGGAAACAGTGACAGATTTTACTTTCTTGGGCTCCAAAATCACTGTGGATGGTGACTGCAACCACAAAATTAAAAGACACTTGCTCCTTGTAAGAAAAGCTATGACAAACCTAGACAGCGTATTTAATGCAGAGACATCACTTTGTTGACAAAAATCCGTGTAGTCAAAGCTATTGTTTTTCCAGTAGTCATGTATGGATGTGAGAATTGGACAATAAAGAAGGCTGAATGCTGAAAAATTGATGCTTTCGAACTGTGGTGCTGGAGAAGACTCTTGAGGGTAACTTGGACAGCAAGGAAATCCAACCAGCCAGTCCTAAAGGAAATTAACCCTGAATATTCATTGGAAGGACTCATGCTGAAGCTGAAACTCCAATACTTAGGCCACCTGATTAGAAGAGCCAACTCAGTGGAAAAGACCCTGATGCTGTGAAGGATTGAGGGAAGGAGGAGAAGAGGGCGATGGAGGATGAGATGGTTGGATGGCATCACTGACTCAATGAGCATGGGTTTGAGCAAACTCCGTAAGACAGTGGAGGGACAGAGGAACCTGGCGTGCTACAGTGCATGGGATTGCAAAGAGTCAGACCCGACTTAGGGACTGAACATCAACAACAGTTGTAGCATGAGCTGCCCTGGAATTCTGTCGCCTACGTGGAAGGAGGCTGGCTGGTAGTGGAGGAATCAGTGAGCCCGGAGGGGCCTGACTTTAGTCAGGGTTTGGTAGGCTGGACGGTCACTCATTCATTCAACAGTCATCTTATTGGACACCTAATGTGTGACAAGATGGTGATACCTGTTGAGGAAAAACATAATGAGTGGAGTGTATGGAAAAGGGCAGTCTTGCAACTTGAGTTTTATAAAGTCTCACTGAGAGGGAGACATTGGATCTCAGACTTCCAGTTTCTGCAGGACACCAGAAGCTTGCTGTCCTCAGGGCCTTTGCACAGACTTGAATGCTTTTTCTCCATATATTTACAGGGCCTTCCCCCCACCTCCTTCTGTGGATTTCAATTGTCAGGTGTTTCCTGATCAGCTTCTCTTCCCCTCCTTCTCACCACTTCCTCCTCCTCTTTCTCCTCCCCCTCCTCCCTTCTTCTTCTTTATAAACTGAGATATAATTGACATGGGCTTCCCAGGTGGTGAAGTGGTGAAGAATCTGCCCGCCATTGCTGGAGACACAGGAGACAGGGATTTGATCCCTGGCTTGGGAAGCTCACCTATAGAAGGAAATGGCAACCCACTCCAGTATTCTTGCCTGGGATAATCCCATGGACAGAGGAGCCTGGTGGGCTATAGTCCGTAGGGTCTTAAAGAGCCCAACACAAATGAGCGATTGAGCATGCACATGTAATTGACATATGATAGTATATTAGTTTTTTGTATAAACATAATGATGTGATATATGTATATACTGTGAAATGATCACTGCATAAAGTCTAATTAACATCCATCCATAACAGCACATAGCTACACTTCTTATTTTCTTGTAATGAGAACTTTCTTGTTCTCAATACTTGTACATTTCTTGTAATAAGAACTGCTTACTCAATGAAAGTGATATTATTTCAAGGCATGGATGTGCTATACTGTAATACACATATAGACACGTAAAAAATGTGGTTCTAAGAGTGCTAATTGTTCAGCAAGATTAGAAGGGCATTACATCAGTAAATGATGTGCTGACCATTTTTTATTGCATGGAGAAATACAGTGAAAAAAAAAAGTCACTCATCATGCCTGACTCTTTGAGACCCCATGGACTGTAGCCCACCAGGCTCCTCTGTCCATGGAATTTTCCAGACAAGAATACTGGAGTGGGTAGCCATTCCCTTCTGCAGTGGATCTTCCTGTCACAGGAATCAAACCCAGGTCTCCTGCATTGCAGATGGATTCTTTATCTTCTGAGCCACCAGGGAAGCCCATTGCTTGTAGAAGTATATTTAAAAACTCATGTATAAAAATGTATTTGGGGGGGACTTTCCTGGTGGACCAGTGGTTAAGACTGCAAACTTCCAATGCGGGAGGCACAAGTTCGATCCCTGGTGAGGGAACTAAGATCCCACATGCCATATGGTGTGTCCAAAAACAAAGAATCAAAAACCATGTTTTTTTGAGTGTTCCTTGCTCATCCAGTTGTGAACAGTTTTACTTTAGTGAATGGATATGTAGATAATTCTGTAACGCATGTAGAGAAATGTCTAGAAATGCAGGTGAAAAAAAAAGATGTTCCTATGAGTGTTACTTGAGGAAAAAAAGAAAAGAAAAAACATCTACTCTTTTACCAACTTTCAGATATACCCAGTCACCACCTTCTGCTTCTTTCTTCTTCTCCTTTTTTCTGTGCCATGCACCTTGTGGGATCTTTGTTCCCTGACCAGAGATTGAACTTCGGCCATGGCAGTTGGAGTCCTAACCACTGGACTGCCAGGGAACGCCCCTGATTAAGAAGGAACACCTTAAACGTGTATAATTCCCTACCTTTCCCTTAGCACTGCTTTAGTTACACCCCACATATTTTTGTATGGTATGTTTTCACTTTTATTTAATTAAAGATATTTTCAAGTTTTGACTTTCTGTTTGACTCTGTGGGTGAGATTTAATTTCCACCTACTTGTGGATTTTCCAGTTCTTGTTCTGTGATTTCTAGTGTAGTTTGGTTGTGGTCCAAGACCATGTTTTGTGTGATCTATATTCTGTGATCTTCCTTACTATTGCCATGCACCCCACCACTATGCACACTCGATTCCTCTTGCCTGCTTTATTTTTCTTCTTTTTTCTGCTTATGCCTATCTAACAACATTTCTAAGATATATTTTTTATTGAAGTATAGATGGTTCACAATATTATACTAACTTCAAGTGTGCAACATAGTGACTCAACATTTTTATAGATTATACTCCATTTAAAGTTATAACAGAACTTCCCTGGTGGTCCAGTGGCCAAGAATTCGCCTACCAATGCCGGGGACATAGGTTCGATCCCTGGTCTGGTAAGATCCCACATGTCTCGGGGCCACTAAGCCCGTGTGCCACACTACTGAGCCTGAGCTCTAGAGCCCTTGAGCTGCCGCTCCTGAGCCCAGGCTCCGCAACTACTGAAGTCCGTGCGCCTAGAGCCTGTGCGTCACAAGAGAAGTCACCGCAATGAGAAGCCTGCGAACCACAAGGAAGAGTAGCCCCTGCTCGCTGTCATTAGAGAAAAGTTCAAGCAACAACAAAGATTCAGTGCAGCCAAAAAAAAAAAAAAGACAAAATACTGGCTATATTTCCTGTTGCTGTACAATATATACTTGTTGCTTATTTATTTTATTCATAGTAGTTTCTATTTCTTAATCGCCTATCCCTATCTTGACCCTCTTCTCTTCCTTCTCCCTGCTGGTGACCACTAGTTTGTTCTTGATACAAGATATCTTATTAATTTATTTTATTCATTATCTCTACTCCCAAGACTCTTGAGAGTCCCTTGGACTGCAAGGAGATCAAACCAATCAGTCCCCTAAGAAATCAACCCTGAATATTCATTGGAAGGACTGTTGCTGAAGCTGAAACTCCAATACTTTGGCCACATGATTCGAAGAGATGACTCACTGATTTATGACTCCCAGCTTAAGTCAGTGAGCTGACTTACTGACATGCTGGGAAAGGTTGAAGGCAGGAAGAGAAGGGGGTGGCAGAGGATGAGATGGTTGGATGGCATCACTGAAGGGAAGTTACATGGCTCGAAATAGCCTGGAGCTGAAACTCCCCTCCAGGTCCTCCCCACCATTCTAAGCAAAACAAAGACCTCTCTCACCCGAAGGAAGAAAAAAAAAAAAGGACTTTAAGGTTGATTACACCCAGCTCCCAGCCAGTCCAGCCTCTGGCCGATGTCCAGAATTCCTTGCCCCAGCCCTTTAAGAGATAACTACTCCGAACAACCTTGGAGAAGAACAGGCTCCCTTAAGACAGTAGCTTTCCACGTATATGCCTATATATACTTACTCTTTTCTTGGGTTAGTGCAACAGCTCACTAATCTGACTGCTGCCCCTTCTCGCCTCATTAAAGGTGATCTGTTCCTGTAAAGTGCCGGTCTCGTTCTTTTTCCGAACCTTGTCTTCTCTAACTCCCTTACCCTACATTTACCAACTCAATGGACATGAGTTTGAGCAAACTCTGGGAGATAGAGAAGGACAGGGAAGCCTGGCGTCCCACAGTCCACGGGGTCACAAAGAGTCAGAACAACAACAACTACTCCCAAAGGTAGGGATTTTTGTTGTTATTGTTGTTCACCAATGTCTCCCTAGTTCCTAGAACAGAGCCTAACATGTAGTAGGTGGTCAATACACATCTGTTGAACGGATAAATGAATGGATAAACGTTGAATGGATAAATGTTCCCAATTTCCATTGGACATATCAGGAGACCTTTGCTCAGAGATGTTGTTCTACTCCCCTGAAGTCACACAGCAAGAGGGACAGAGCTGGGTCAGCCTGAGCCCATGGCTTTACATTATACCCAGTTGATAGGACTGGATTTCACTACCAGTTCCTGCATATCTGCTGTGTGTCAAGTCTCAAGGCAGGACCTTGGCTGTGTGGACATCACCCTCGCATAGTGAGACCATCTGGCCTTCACCTTATTTACCTTCCCCAGGCTCACACTCCTTAAAGGATGCTCTTGATGGCCAGAGATCCTCGCTGTCCTCTTGGCTGGTGCCTCCAGCCCATCCCTTCCTTACCCCTCCACCCTGACCCCCCATATCCATCTGGAATCTGATACTCATTGCTCAGTGGGTATTTGCTGGGCAGACAGGGTCTTCCTTCTCATGTGAACCTCCATTTCCCCATCCATAGAATGGGAACAGCCCACCTACACCTCAGGTAGATGGGAGAGGTTCTGTGTGTGACATCATGGAAACAGGGGAAAGTCCAGCCCCTGGGGTGAGCTTTCTTTGGAGAGGGGGTCCGGTCGGCTGCCGCCTTCCCACCTCAAGTAGGGCTGGGGCCATCCCCCTGGGCATGTGCCGGTGAAGAGTTTCCGCTGGCGGAGACTGTGAATTGCTTATTCTGAGACCGTGAGGTGAGAAGTAAATTCCACCTCATTTAAGTCACCTTTTTGTTCTGAATCTTTGTTATGACCACCCAGCCCAATATCCTAACATGTACAAGGATGTGACCGACGGGGTTTCCTTATTGTTTAAGCCAATCTGAGTTGCATTTCCTTTAACTTTTAGTGGAAAGCCCCTCAAAAGAGGAATTGGGGTCTTGCCCTCTGGGGTATGTAATATGCTATGCCTACTGAAACAAATCATCACAAATGTAGTGGTTTAAAACAATGAAAATGAATTCTTTTATAGTTCTGGAGGTCAGAAGTTCAAAATTGGTTCATGTGGCTGAGACCAAGGGGTCAGCAGGACCACTGTCTGTCTGAGGCTTCAGTGGGGACATCTTTTTCTTTTTTTTTTTTTTTGCTTTTCAAAAAAAATTATTTATTTTTGGCTGTGTTGGGTCTTCATTGCTGAGCTGGGCTTTCTCTAGTTGTGGCAAATGGGGGGTACCCTAGTTGCTGTTTAAGGGTTTCTCTTGTTGCGGAGCATGGGCTCTAGGGCATGCGGGCTCAGTAGCTGTGGTACACGGGCTTAGTTGCTCCCCATCATGTAGGATCTTCTCAGACCAGGGATCGAACCTGTGTCTCCTGCATTGGCAGGTGGATTCCACTGAGTCACCAGGGAAGCCCAGTCATGAAGTTTTGGGGTTATGTCTTTTGTAGCAATAGGGAGCCTAGAACTTCACTGTGGAATGTGGGAGTACTTAGCACCGATCACTTTAACATCTTGTTGCAAATGTCACTGCTTCCGGGAGGCCTTCCCTGATCACCTCTCTACTTTAGCCCCCATCCCATCCCTTGACCCTATTTTATGTTATGTTAAAATAATACTTTATTACTACTGGAAATAAAATGAAAAAACAAACTGTATCGCTTATTTCTGTATTTCTTTACAGGTGTATCGTCTTTCCTGTCTCAACTGATGGTTCCATGTAGAAAGGAGCTTCTCCATCTTTTTCACCCAGGGCTTGGTGCTCTGTGGGAACTCAAATGCAGGGGCTGTTGTCATTGTTACTTCTATGCATGAATTCAAACTGGGGGGAAATACAAGTGTGTGTGTGTATGTGTGTGTGTGTGTGTGTGGTCTGGGGTGTTTCCCTCCAGATGGATTTGCATGTTCTTGACTATTAAAGAAAAAGAAAAAAGGAACTGAGAAAAGCCCCAGACACCTGATCTGGGGACACAAGGAGCAGAAGCTGTCAGGCTTTGCCTGCTCCGTCAGGCTCCTGGCGCTAGCTGCAGCCATGTGCGCCCTGTATACTAACGCCGGGTGCCGGGACCTGCCAGGTAGGGCCCTGGCCAGGCGTGGAGTGGGGGCCGGGGGTGGTCAGGACCCAGGTTGCAGTGTCCCCACCTTGGGGCTGGAGACCAGGGTGTGAGGGACAGAGGAGAGGGTGGGCTGGGCTCTCACGTGCCTTTCCTCTAGAAGGGTCCAGGGAAGAAGATGATGACGATGACTATGAGAACATGACGCCACCCTACAAGGACCTTCCTCCCAAGCCAGGTAAGAGGACCTCTCTGAGGCCGGCTGAAGAGATGTGCAGCCTGAGGGATGAAGCGCGAGGAGCAGACTCCCCAGGGGAAGTTAGCTGGGCATAGCAGACACACACAGTCAGCCTGTTCACGCTGGGCACCGCAATGGTGGGAGCGTCCATGCCTCCATCTTGAGGGTCTCTCAGTCTGACAGGGGAGGCAGTTCTGTGCACAGGGGTCTCCCTGGTGGCTCAGATGGTAAAGAATCTGCCTGCAGTGCGGGAGACCTGGGTTCTATCCCTGGGCGAGGAAGATCCCCTGAAGAAGGGAATGGCAACCCTCTCCAGTATTCTTGCCTGGAGAATTCCATGGACAGAGGAGCCTGGTGGGCTACAGTCCATGGGGTCGCTGAGAGTCAGACACGACTGAGCAACTAACACACACACCCTCAGTTCTGTGTACAGTCTTCGGTGAGCAAGTCAGAGAGGGGAGGGAGTAGGAAATTGGGGAAATCCTGAGGGTAACTGAGGGCTCTGCCTGCATTAGTGGGAGGATTGGGGGTCAGACGAGGGTCATTGGAGTGAGACTTGAGGAGTGAATAGGAGTTTGTTAAGGAAAGAAGCTCCCAAAAGAACTGGTGGATGCAAAGCCCTGAGACATGAGTGCCAGGGTTTTAGAAGCTGTGCAGGGACCAGTATTTTTCCAATCTCTTTGCATTCACACCCAGGACCCAAATTAGACTTGAGTGATCCACACCCGGCTGGGGATTCAATAAGAGTCTGATAAGTGTATATAAAAGTGGAGGCTTTAGGCCCTGGCAGTGTGGTGGTAAGGACTTGGTGCTTTGGCCTGGGTTCAATTCCTGGTTGGGAAACTAAGATCCTGAAAGCTACGCGTACGTGTGCTCAGTCGCTTAGTCGTGTCTGACTCTGTGTGACCCCACAGACTGTAGCCTGCCAGGCTCCTCTGTCCATGTATTTTCCCAGGCAAGAATACTGAGGAGGGTTGCCATTTCCTTCTCTAAGGTATCTTCTCAACTCAGGGATTGAACCTGCATCTCCTGCATTGGCAGATGAATTCTTTACCGATGAGCCACCAGGGAAGCCCTGAAGGCTACGTAGTGCAGTCAAAAAAAAAAAAAAAAAAATGAAGTGGAGGCTTTGAGGTTTCCCTGAAGCAACTCCTACCAGGGCCCCTGAATGTCCTTGGATGGGGTGGGGGTCGGCTGGCATTCCAGGTGGATCCACGTCCCCCACTTATGAGTCCAGAGGGCAGTCAGCCTGGGAGGTCCCAGAGCACCATGGGCTCAGTAGGAGTTGGGAGGTGCCCTGGGCTTGGCTCTTTACTGTCCGTCTTCAACTCCAGCCTGGTCCCAAGATGATCTCCAAGCCCAACTCCATGCCCCCCAACCCATACCTGTCTTTTTTTTAATTAAAAAATGCATTTATTTGTTTTGGCTGTGCCATGTGGCATAGGGGGGTCTTAGTTCCCTGACCAGGGATTGAACCCTCACCCCCTGCAGTGGAAGTGCAGAATCACAGTCAATGGACTGCCAGGGAAGTCCCCCATCCTTGTCTTCAGGGTCACCTCTTCCCCAGATTTAGACCCCATCATCTCCAAAATCAGGCCTGGCTCCGTCCCATCTCTATGTCCAGATCCAAAGCTGTCACCAGTCCCCACACAACTACAAACCAGCTTCAGCTTCTCCCCTACCCAAATGCAGCTACAACTGCATTCTTCCCCCCAACCACATCCTGAATCATGATCACCCTACTCCCATGAGCCTTCTTTCAGCCCCATCCTCATTTCAATCCAAACCCTCATCTCAATCCTAACCTTTTTTTTTTTTTAATTAATTTATTTGGCCAAGTTGGGTCTTAGTTGAGGCATGCGGGTCTCTTCCTTGTGGTGCTCAGGCTCTAGAGTCTGTGGGCTTAGCTGCCCCATGTGGGATCTCAGTTCCCTGACCAGGGATCTAACCTGTATCCCCTGCATTGGGAGGCAGATTCTCAACCACTGGACCTCCAGGGAAGTCCCCTAACCTTAAAAAAAAAGAATTATTTATCTATTTGGCTGCAGTAGGTCTTAGTTGCAGCACATGGGATCTTTAGTTTCGGCATGTGACAGTTAGCTGTGGCATGCAGGATCTAGTTCCCGGACCAGGGATTGAACCTTGGCCCCCTGCATTGGCAGCATGGAGTCTTAGCTGTTGGACCACCAAGGAAGACCCCCAACCTTAACCTTACTCTATTCCCATATTCAACCTCACCTGTGTCTATAACTTAGAGTAATCAAGTTTGTCCCAGTTTATCCAGGGATGAAAGATTTCCTGGAATCTGGGACTTCCAGCTTTAAAATTAGGAACATCCTAGTAATTCAGAATGGCTGGTCATTGTATCTTTTTCTTTTTTTTTGGCTCCACCAGGTCTTAATTGTGGCACAGGGGATCTTTCTTTAGTTTCATCAAGCCAAATCTTTGTGGGTTCCCCTGGTGCCTCAGACAGTAAAGAATTCGCCTTCAATGTAGGAGACTCGAGTTCAATCCCTTGGTCAGGAAGATCCCCTGGGGAAGGGGATGGCTACCCACTCCAGTATTCTTGCCTGGAGAATTCCATGGACAGAAGAGCCTGGTGGGCTACAGTCCATGGGGTCTCAAGAGTCAGACATGACTGATCAACTAACACTTTCACCTTTTTCTTTCTTTTATGGGATCTAGTTTCCTGACCAGGAATCGAACCCGGGCCCCCTGCATTGGGAGAACCACAAAGGAAGTCCCTGGTCACTGCATCTTAACCCTGTCCCCATCCCTAAGTCCAGAGCCATTCTCATGCACAACCCCATCCCTAACCCTCCACTGCAATCTCACTCCTGTTTGCATCACTGACTTCCACCCCATTCCCATCCTTGGACCAGCCCTGACTCTGAGCTTCTCTTCTCCAGGTTGGATGGCTCCACCAAGACCTCCCAGGGCAGGTGAGCTGGGGCTGGGGGTATCAGAGACCCAGTGCTGGCTTGGTCCTGCTCTGAGCCTGAGCAACCGTTCCTCCCTCCTCAGGAAAGAAATCGGAGAGACCCCCACTTCCCTGTAAGCTCCCGAAGAACACGGGTGAGGATCCAGGGCCGGGAGCATCCTGTTCCCTTGGCTGAGGTCCTGATATGCCTGACTGCTGTCTTTCTGATCCCTTCCAGGCCTGAACGTCACCCCTGTCACCAGCTTGACTCCTCATCTGGGTAAGCCATAGGAATACCCATTACGATGTCCTAGAGGGGCACTTGGAAGTCCTTACTCCAGCCCCCAATTCTGACCAGAGAACAGATCAGAGGGCTTGGCGGGGAGGCTGTTGATCTTGGGAGACAAAGTCTTTCAGCTGGGTCTTCTTTGCTGCCCAGGCTTTTCTCTAGTTGTCGCGAGCGGGCGCTACTCTCTAGTTGAGATGGGTGGGCTTCCCTTGTTGCCCTGGAGCATGGGCTCCAGGGTGCGTGGGCTTCAGGAGCTGGCACACTCGGACTCAATAGTTGTGGCTCCTGGGCTCTAGAGATGGGCTCAGTAGTTGTGGTGCACGGGCTTAGTTGTTCCGAGGCATGTGGGATCTTCCCAGACCAGGGATAGAACCGATGTCCCCTGCGTTGGCAGCCGGATTCTCAACCACTGTGCCACCAGGGAAGTCCCCTCCATTCCCCAATTCTAACCAAAGAGCAAATCAGAGGGCTTGGGGGAGGTTGTTAATCTTGGAAGACAAAGTCTTTCAGTAACTTCTGAATAAACGTCTCTTGCCTTTCTCCTAGGCACTGATCTGATGCATCCTGCATCCCAGCCGCCCGTAGCCAGTAAGTCCTTTGGGTGTGCCTCTGTCTCCCCTCCCACGGTGGCCAGTGTGTGTGAGCTCTGGAGTTAGACCCTGGGAGAGAAACATTTCCTCTCTGAAGCTCCGCCTTTTTAAGTCTAGACCAGACCCATAGGGACCCAGGATGGCTACCAGTTACTCCTCGAGCCCTACCTCCTGTTTGCATGTAAGTTAGGGGATGCAAGTGTCCATAGTTTGGGCCCCTGCAGAGCAACTTGGGTGGGGGGCTGCTGGAGCATAAAAGACGATACATCCTAAATGTTAAAGAGAAGAGCTGGGTACTATTTACAATAGCCAGGACATGGAAGCAACCTAAATGTCCATCAACAGATGAATGGATAATGCAGGTGTGGTACATATATATCCTGGAATATTACTTAGCCATAAAAAGGAATGAAACTGGGTCATCTGTAGTGATGTGGGTGGAGCTAGGGTCTGTCATACAGAGTGAAGTAAATCAGAAAGAGAAGGACAAATACTGCATATTAACACATATACATGGAATCTAGAAAAATGGTACAGATATATGCAGGGCAGGAATAAAGACGCAGGTGTAGAAGATGGACACGTGGACACAGTGGAGGAAGGAGAGGGTGGGATGAATTGAGCGATAGCACTGCCGTGTATACACTACCCTGTGTAAATAGACAGCTAGTGGGAAGCTGCTGTATAGCACTGGGATCTCGGCCCGGTGCTCTGTGATGACCTAGAGGGGTGGGGATGGGGGGTGGGGGGTGCTCAAGAGAAGGGAGATGTATATACTGTACATATACTGATCTGTGTGTATAGCCGATTCACTTCACTGTACAGCAGAAAACTAACACAACATTGTAAAGCAGTTATACCCCAATTTAAAAAAAGGATGAAAAAGAGAACTGGGTCCAGGTTATGCACAACCTCTCTAAGCCTTCAGTTTACTGGGAGCAATTAAAGCTCTGTCATAAGGGTGAGGATTCAAGAAGATAGTAAGGGTGTGACAGAATGCTGGGCCCATAGACTGTATTCCACAAACGTTCCGGGCTTCTTCAGGGTTTGCTGTGTTTGACATTCTCTTGCTGACCCCACCTGATGATATAGCCATGACCCTAATCTTTTGCCCCCTTCCACCCCATCCCCACTCTTGGAGAAAAGTTCAAGGGTCCTTTCCTCACTGAAGTATCAGCGTCAGTGTCCCTGTCCCCGTCTCCACCCCACAGCAACTCCAGTGCCCTGGATCAGTCAGAAGTTCGGAGGTCTTAGGTGTTACCAGGAGAGACTGATGGTGTGCCTGTGTCTGCTGGTGGTGGTGTCACTGCTCATGGGCTGCACCGGTCTGGTTGTGACCCTGATCAAGTGTGAGTAAGGCGAGAAAGGGGCTTGCAGAGAAACTGGGAAAGGGGTATGGGAGGACCTGGGGGCCACAGTCCATGGGGTCGCAAAAGAGTCGGACATGATTTAGTGACTAAACAAGAACAACAACAACAAATGGGAGGATATGTAGTCCAACTTGGGCTCAAGCTGGACTCCTTCTCATAGACCAGGAGGTGGTGGAAGAGCTGAGGATGTTGACCTTTCAGCAGATGGCATGGCGAGCGAATGGTGAGTGGTGTCAATCATCCCTTCAAGCCACGTTGAGCACCAACATGACTGTCAAATCCAGCTTCATCACCAACCCCAACCCCATGTTTGCCAGGCACTGTGCTAGGTCCCAGGGTGGGGGATGGGTACATAGGGGGGTGAACACAACAGACAGAGTCCCTGTCCCTGTGGAGTGTGTGTGTGTGCGTGTACATGCGTGTATCTAGACCTCCACTGTTTTCCAATATGGTGGCCAGGAGTCACTGTGGTTGTCAAGTGCTGGAAATGTGGTCATTTTTCTGGGGGGTGGTTGCAAAGAAACTTGGATTTTATTTCCTCCCAGCGTTGTCACTTATAGTCCCAGCAAATCTACAAGGAAGGAATTCAGAACAGCTCAGCATGGTACATCCACTCTTTGTGGGGTGAGCTGGGGTCACTGGGTAGCTGGGCTGGGCTGGAAGGTCCCAGAAAGCTTAACTCATGTGGCTGGTGCCTGGCTGTGCCTCTACCCACATGTGTAACTTGAGCTTCCTCATAGCATGGTGGTGTTAGGGCTCAGCTTCAGAAATTACACAGCCACAGGTCCACTGCACTCTGTTGGTCAGAATTAGTCACAGGACCAGCCTAGATTCAGAAGGAGGGTAGGTAATCCTGTCACTCCTTGGGGGAAGGGCAAAGAATTTGCAGCCGTCTTTAACTTACCATAGCGAGGGCAGCCTTTCCACACCTCCAGTTGAGGCTCAGACCCTGTTATGGTCTCTCCTTCCTCTTGAATTTCTGTTTCATGACATTTATCATAAGTCAGTTATGTGATGAACTGTCTGCTTCATCAGGAACCTTATGGCCAATGAGGGCAGGGAATGCAGTGAATCCGTTAGACTCAGGAAATACGGAATTAACTAGGTAAGGAGTTGAGAATCTCAGGCATATGCAGAGGTCCTGTAGTAGGAGGCAACATTTAAGTACAGGGAGGAGGGTGGGTAGTTGAGAGAGAATGGTTGCTTAGCTGAGGGTTGTGGTTGTGGGGTTGAAGAGAAGTAGGTAGAGTAGAAAGGTTTAGGAGGTAAAATTGACTGACCCTGGGGATGGGTGAGTGGGAATGGTGGTGGGTGCGAGGAAAGAGTGTCAAGGATAACATATATGTTATCTATCTGTCTACTATTATCTATCTGTCAATCATCTATCTATTATCTATTTATCAATTGTCTATCATCTACTTATCTAGTTTTCTATTGTCAATTATCTATTTCTTCATCAATCATCTATCTATTGATGATGAAGAAATAGATAATTGATGATAGAAAACTAGATAGGTAGATGATAGACAATTGATAAATAGATAATAGATAGATGATTGACAGATAGATTATTGGAGAAGGAAATGGCACCCCACTCCAGTGTTCCTGCCTGGAGAATCCCAGGGACGGGGAAGCCTGGTGGGCTGCCGTCTATTGGGTCGCACAGAGTCGGACACGACTGAAGCGACTTAGCAGCAGCAGCATCTATCTATTACCTATCTATCAATCATCTATAGATCATCTATCTACCTACCTATTGAGTTATCTATCTAATATTTCTATTTTGTCTAATTGAAGCATCATCTGTTGATGGCCCTGGGGAGTATTGGCGGAGGGCCAATTTGTTGAGAGTAGTGGGAACACAGTAGTTGTAGAAGAGGCCTTCACTATGATTGGTGATGTCTGAAAATTGCTCCATTCCACACTCCCTAACCCCACACTTCAGACCAAGCCACTCTTACACTCAGAAACCATCAGCTTCTCACTGCCCAGAGTCCAATGCAAAACTTTTGGCTTGGCATTCAAGGACCCAGATGCCAGACCTCGTTGCACTTGGAGCTCAAGCTCCTGTGAGATTCTCCTTGACTTTTACTGTACAAGCCTTTCTCAACATGCTTGCCTCTGGATCTTTGCTTCCAAGGTGGCAAGGTGACCCCTGACTATTGAGCCTCCTCACTAATACAGAACCACCATTTCCCTTTAAAACCCATCTGCTCCAGGAAGTCCACCATCTCTACTCTCCCTCAAGCCTCAGGAATTAATCTCTCCTCTGAGTAACTCTAGGACTCCTCTTGGGCACTGACCATGTTGTTTTTGAGTTTCACCCACTAGAACATGGGTGTGGTGGGGAGCACAACTCTTGCCTCTGTCTGGTGTGTCTGCAGTCAGTGATTGGTAGGTGGGTAGATGGGGGTTTGGGTCTCTAACCGTTCAGCCCATTCCTGCTAACAGTGACTGGCATGATGGGGTTAGCTGGCCTGAAGAAGGACATTGAGCGCATAAGAGCTGACACCAACCAGTCCCTGCTAGAACTTCGGGGCTTATTAGGTAAGTGGGACTTGGGGAACTTCCCTGAGTTGGGGGGGGGGAGCATGGTGGAGCCGGTACAGAGCACAAATCCTTGGGAGTGATTCTCAGTGCAATCTATGTGAATGGTTCCTTCCCAACCCCCGCTAGAGTTGAGCAGTGCCCAGCCTGAACACCTGTACATGGCATACCATGTACATTACTCTGGTTCTGGGGCCACTCTGACAGAATCCTATCCTGTCCCCAGACTGTACCAGGGTCACCTGTCCTGAAGGCTGGCTCCCTTTTCAGGGTAAGTGTTACTACTTCTCTCCAAGCACCAAGTCATGGGATGAAGCCCGGAAGTTCTGCCAGGAGAATTACTCTCACTTGGTCATCATCAGTAACTCTGATGAACAGGTGAGCTGTCCCCTCCACACCCTTGAGAACCAGCAGGGCCAGCCTGCCTCTCTCCTAGGATTTACACATCCTTCCCTGGCCTGAATGTAAAGAAACTGGAATTGCTTTTGAATCACTAGAACTTTTAGTACTGAGGTTACTGCTTGAGTTCAAATCCCGATTGTGTTGACTTATCCAATCTGAGCCTCAGTTTCCTCTCTTACATGGAGGTATAATAATGGCTATCTCTTTGGTAGCACTTTCTATTCTCTAGGCTGTATTCCAGATATTTTACACGCATTAACATAATTCTAACAACAGACCTATAAATTAGGTGAGGGTCAGGAGAGGCTATGTTACGTTAAAATGACAGCCAGTCCCTATAGCTCAATGGTGGAAGTGTATGAGGCAAAATTTCTACCTACACGCACTCACAAAGAAAGTCAGATGGGCACTGTTATGTTTTAAAGTTATAGAAAGAGACAGTTTCATCTGTGTGTATGTACGAGGAGAATTGAAATAAGTGTAGATAACTTTAATGACTTAATACTACCAAAGCTGTGCATATCATTACCTATCAGCACTTCACAGAGAACAAAGCTGAGGCTTGTTTCACTCAAGCAGCTTGCGTGTTACAACTAGTAAATGTCAGAGCTGGGGTTGGAGCCCAGGAAGCTAGTTTTGTTCTTGACCATAAAACTCACAGCACTATTTGATTATTAGTGTTTGCCAGGTTTATTTTCCCCTATCCTTTTAATTTCAACCTATGTCATTATTTTAAGATTTCTTGTTGACAGCATATAGTGGGGTCTTATTTTTTTTTTAATTCAATCTTTGAATCTCTGGCTTTTAATTGGTATTATAAGATCATTTACAGATATTAAAAAATTTGTTAATTAGAAGATAATTGCCTTACAATGTTGTGTTGGTTCTGTAGGGATTGAACCCAGGTCTCCCGCATTGCAGGCGTATTCTTTACCGACTGAGCTATCAGGGCAGCCCAGATCAGTCATAACTATATGAATATATCCCTCCCTCTTGGGCCTCGCTCTCCCTTCCCATCCTACCCCTCTCGGTTGTCACAGAGCTCTAGGTTGGGCTCCCTGTGTTACACAGCAACTTCTCACTGTCTTACGTGCGATAGTGTATATATGTCAATGCTACCTTCTCTGTTTGTCCTACCCTCTGCTCCCCAGCTGTGTCCACAGTCCATTCTCTACATTTATGTCTCCATTCCTTCCTTGCAAATACGTTCATCAGTACCATTTTTCTAGAGTCCATATATATGCATTAATATATGATATTTGTTTTTCTCTTTCTGACTTACTTCACTCTTTGTTCATCCACCTCACTGCAACTGACTCAAATTCATTCTTTTTATGGCTGAGTAATATTCTATTGTACATATGTACCACATTGTCTTTATCCATTTATCTACAATATTGATGCGAGTGTAAACTGATACAACCACTATGGAGAATAGTATGGCAATTCCCAGGTGGCTCAGTGGGAATTTTAAATTAAAATTTAAATTAAATTTAAATTCATTTAATTTAAATTAAAATTTAAATTTAATTTAAATTAAAAAAAAAAAATCCGCCTGCCAATGCAGGAGGCATAGGAGACGAAGGTTTGATCCATGGGTCGGGAAGATCCCCTGGAGTAGGAAACGGCAACCTGTTCCAATATTCTTGCGTGGGAAATCCCATGGGCAGAGGAGCCTGGCAGTCTATAGTCCATGGGGTTGCAAAGAGTTGGACATGCCTGAGCATTCACACACGTGGCAAGTCCTTAAAAAACTAGGACTAAAACTACCATATGGGAACTTCTACCCACTCCAGTATTCTTGGGCTTCCCAGGTGGCTCAGCTGGTAAAGAATCTGACTGCAAAGAGGGAGACCTGGGTTTGATCTCTGGGTTGGGAAGATCCCCTGGAGAAGGGAAAGGCTACCACTCCAGTATTCTGGCCTGGAGAATTCCACGGACTGTATAGTCCATGGGGTGGCAAAGAGTCAGACATGACTGAGTGACTTTCACTTTCCTGGTGGTACCTCCATGCTATCAATGCAACGGGCCTGGGTTCAAGCCCTGGTTTGGGAACTGAATCCTACATGCTGCAACTGGAGATTCCCACATGCCACAACTGTGATCTGGCACAGCCAAATAAATAAATAAAAATATTAAATATTAAAAAAAGAGAAAAAAAGGAAAAACTGCCATCAGTCAGTTCAGTTCAGTCGCTCAGTCGTGTCCGACTCTTTGCGACCCCATGAATCGCAGCATGCCAGGCCTACCTGTCCATCACCAACTCTTGGAGTTCACTCAGACTCACGTCCATGGAGTCACTGATGCCATCCAGCCATCTCATCCTCTGTCATCCCCTTCTCCTCCTACCCCCAATCCCTCCCAGTATCAGAGTCTTTTCCAATGAGTCAACTCTTCACATGAGGTGGCCAAAGTACTGGAGCTTCAGCTTTAGCATCATTCCTTCCAAAGAAATCCCGGGGCTGATATTCAGAATGGACTGGTTGGATCTCCTTGCAGTCCAAGGGACTCTCAAGAGTCTTCTCCAACACCACAGTTCAAAAGCATCAATTCTTCGGCACTCAGCCTTCTTCACAGTCCAACTCTCTATGACCCAGCAAAAGATCATTTACATTTAATGTAATTATTGATTTGGTTGGATTTAGGCTACCATCTTATTTTTTCCCTCTGTATCTTCTCTGTTTTAAAAAAATCCTTCTGTTTCATAGCATCATTTGTATTGAATAAATACAGGGTTTTTTTTTGGAGATTAGATTAGATGATGTGAATGGGGCAGGTGTAAGTCATATTCCAACTAAACAACAACTAAACTCAGGTAGTTAAGAAATATAACTTTGCTTTAAATAACTCATTTCCTTCCTCTTTGAGCTCCTATTATACCAAGGTGGTGGAGATTTCATCTCAATCAGTTGGGATTATCTGTTTTTCTTCTGAGTAGGGATGGCTTATATGGGGTCAAGGTGGAGGGGAGTGCATATCTGGTCCTCAACATCTTTGTTCCAAGCTGGTATCCACTGGGACATCCACTGGGTGAATGATCCTGGACAAATTACTTAACTGCTCTGTGCCTCAATTTTCCCATCTGTAAAATGGGGTTAACAATCCTTGCTTCAGTGGGTTACCATGAAGATCAAATGAGATGACCTATACAAAGTGTGTAGCTCATTTTTTAGTCATTAAGTCATGTCCGACTCTTTTGTGACCCCATGGATTGTAGCCCACCAGGTTCCTTTGTCTATGGGATTTTCCAGGCAAGAATACTGGAGAGAGTTGCCATTTCCTTTTCCAGGATATCTTCTTGACTTAGGGATTGAATCTGTGTTTCCTGCATTTGCAGGTGGATTCTTTACTGCTGAGCCACCTGGGGAGCCTGTGTAGGTCACTTATTAACTTGTTATTTCAATCAACATTTCTTGAACACCTCCTATGTGCTAGTTGTCGTTGTTATCTTGTCACTAAGTCACGTCCGACTCTTTGTGACCTCATGGACTGCAGCACGCCAGGCTCCTCTGTCCTCCACTACCTCCCGGAGTTTACTCAAACTCATGTGCATTGAGTCAGTGATGCCATCCAACCATCTCACCTCCTGCTGCTTGCTTCTCCCCTTGCCCTCAATCCTTCCCAGCATCAGGTCTTTTTCAAAGAGCTGGCTCTTCACATCAGGTGGCCAAAGTATTGGAATTTCAGCTTCAGGGCACTATGATGATTTGATGGGCTGAGCAGCACTTTGCTCTTTCTGATTTCCTGATACTTCTCTGGGGTTTTACCCAAGAAACAAGGTCCAGAGTCCCTCTAATTTTTAGAGTTTTCATATCCATCTGGGGTTTTGGCCATCACCTCGGGCTCTACCAGAGAATGAAATGCAGAGCCCTCTTCCTGGCACCCACCACGCCTACATCTCCATAGCTTCTTTCCCATTGCCATCTTTTGTCTTTACCTTTTAGGAAATCTTGGTCTTGAATAAGATTGAGTGAGTGAGATATGATTTGCATGGAGTAAAATGCACAGATCTTAAGTGTACATTCACTGAGTTTTGGCATATGTAGGCATCTGTGTAACTGTCAACCCAGCCAAGATTTAGAATGTTTCCACAGCCCAGGGAGTTCTCTCATGCCATCTTCCAGTCACCCCCGCCTATCCCAGGAAATGACACATCTGGTTTCCTTACCATAGATCAGTTTGCCTGGAGAGGAGTTGCTTTATTTTTCAACTTTTATTTATTTATTTTTGGCTATGTTGGTTCTCTTAAAAAAATTTATGGATTTATTTCAAACTTTTAATTTTTTATTTTGTATTGGGGTATAACCGATTAGCAATGGCATGATAATTTCAGGTGCAAGGAACAGTGAGAGGACTCAGCCATACGTATACATGTGTCCATTCTCCCCCAAGCCCCTCTTCCATCCAGGCTGGCACATGACATCGAGTAGAGTTCCCTGTGCTATACAGTAGGTCCTTGTTGATGACCACTTTAAATATAGCAGGGTATACATCACCTTCCCAAACTCCTGAACTGTCACTTCCCTTTGGCAACCATAAGTTCCTTTTCTAAGTCTGTGAGTCTCTAGTTTTGTAAGTTCATTTGTATCATTTCTTTACGGATTCCATGTATAAGAGATGTCATACGATCTTGCTCCTTTTCTGTCTGACTTCACTCAGTATGACACTCTCTAGGTCCATTCACGTTCCAGCAAATGGCAGCATGTGGGGTTTCTCTGGTTTCAGCGAGCAGGGGCCACTCTTCGTTGTGACGTTTGGGCTTCTCATCGCGAGAGCGTCTAGTTGTGGAGCACGGGCTCTGTGTGCGCGGGGGCTTCTCATCGCGGGAGCTTCTCTTGTTGTGGAGCACGGGCTCTGTGTGCGCGGGTTTCTGTAGTTGCAGTATGCAGGCTCAGTAGTTGTGGCACATGGACTTTAGCTGCTCTGCGGCAGGTGGGGGTCTTCCTGGACCGGGGATCGAACTATGTCCCTTATGTTGGCAGGCGGGTTCTTACCCACTGTACCATCAGGGAACTCCAGGAGTTGCTTTAAATCATGATGTTTTCTTCTCGTCTTTGATCCAAGTCCGTCCTTTCTTCCCAAAGGCCTGGGCTTATGAAATACAAAAGCTGGGAATCTCCTATTTCTCCCCTCCTCCACGTTCTTTTTCTGAAGCAATGAATTCCTTTTCTGCCTGGATGTCGCTTAGGACTGCAGGGGTTGGGAGTGTGAAAGTACCAGGAAATCCAAGATATCAGTTATTATTATTAGAATTGTTCCTTAAATATATGTTAAATGTTAAGATGTTGCAGTACTGTATGGAATACAGAAAAATAGTAGTGACAAACCTATTTGCAGGGCAAGAATAGAGATGCAGACATAGAGAACGGACTTGCGGTCACAGGGTGGGGAGGAGAGGGTGCAATGAACTGAGAACGTAGCATTGACATATATACACCCCCGTGTGTAAAACAGCTAGCTAGTGGGAAGCTGCTGTACAGCACAGGGAGCCCAGGGGGCTCAGCTCACTGCTCTGTGAAGGGTGGGATGGAGGTGGTGGGAGGGAGGCTCAAGAGGGAAGGGATATATGTATACATATAGCTGATTCACTGTTGTACAGGAGAAACTAACACAACGTTGAAAATCTACTATACTCCCATGAAATAAGATGTCACAGGACTTGCAGCATGTCAGACACTGTTTTGAATTCTTTATGCATATTAATCCATTCAATCCTCTCAATAACTCTATAAGGAGGTAGCTACTATTATCCCATTTTACCGAGGCGGAAACTGAGGCACAGAGTGGCTCATAGGTTTTTCAAAAAAGCAGCATGACTATTCCCACTGCAGGTGCTCAAGTGGGAGGAAGGTTTTGATCTTGTTCTGTATGCCATGGGGATTTGGGATGGGTACTGGGGTGGCATTCACAAGCCCTGAATATATGTGAGACAAGCAGGGTATACGTAGAAGAACTGACAGCTGAATGCTATTTGTACTTGCAGGACTTTGTGGCCAAGGCTCACGGATCTCCACGGGTGTACTGGCTGGGGCTGAATGACAGAAATGTCGAAGGGGACTGGAGGTGGCTGGATGGGTCACCTGTCACACTGAGGCAAGTATCCAGGGCTTATTGGGTCTCTCTTCCTTGTAGGTCTTTGTGAAGTCTAAACCAGCAGATTCTTTAGAATCCCAGGTTGAATAAAAAGGAACGAAATTGGGTCATTTGTAGAGATGTGGATGGACCTAGAGACTGTCATACAGAGTGAAGTAAATCAGAAAGAGAAAAACAAATTCATATGTTAACGCATTTATGTGGAATCTGAAAAACTTAATATAGATGATCTTATTTTACAGAGCAGAAATAGAGACACAAATGTAGAGAACAAATGTACAGATACCAAGGGGGAAAGGGGTCGTGGGATGAACTGGGAGATTGGGATTGATATTATGTATAACATCGATAACTAATGAGAACCTACTTCACAGTACAGGGAACTCAGTGCTCTGTGGTGACCTCATGGGAAAGAAATCCAAAAAAGTGGGGATATATGTATATGTATAGCTGATGTATTTTGCTGTACAGTAGAAATTAACACATTGTAAAGTAACTACACTCAATAAAAATTGTGGTACATATACACAGTGGAATATTACTCAGCCATAAGAAAGGACACATCTGAGCCAGTCCTAATGAGGTGGATGAACCTAGAGTCTGTTATACCTAGTGAAGTAAGTCAGAAAGAGAAAACCAAATTTCATGTATCAATGCATATATATGGAATCTAGAGAGATGGAACTGATGAACCTATCTGCAGGGCGGCAATGGAGATGCAGACATAGGGAACAGACTTGAGGAGGCAGTGGGGGATGGAGAGGGTGGGATGAACTGAGAAAGCAGTGTAGAAACATATACATTACCGTATGTAAGATAGCTAGCCAGTGGGAATTTGCTCTGTGACTCAGGGAACTCAGACCTGGTGCCCTGTGACAACCTAGAGGAGTGGGATGGGGCGGGAGGTGGGAGGGAGGTTCAAGAGGGAGGGGACATATGTATGCCTGTGGCTTATTCATGCTGATATATGGCAGAGACCAACACAATATTGTAAAGCAATTATCCTCCAATTAAAAATAAATTTAAAAATTAAAACAGTAAACAAAAGCAATCACACACACACACACACACACACACATCCCAGGCACAGCTGGACAAGGGAAGCACAAGGGTGCTTTTTTTCTGGTAGGGTTTCTGGTGCCTGAACATTTTTTTCCTCCTTAAAACATCTCAGCCTTTTAGCACAACTGCTCAAACATATCGAGTCCCCAGACCAATGGTTGAGGGGAAAAAAAGAGAGAAAACATGCCATGGCTATAGGACAAGAGGAAGAGGAAGATTATTTTTTTTAAAGATGCATGCTTTTTAATTTTATTTTAAAGATCTTTCATTTATTTATTTTTGGCTATGCCACATGGCATTTGGAGTCTTAGTTCCCTGGCCAAGGACCAAACCCGTGCTCCCTGCAGTGGAAGCTCAGAGTCTTGACCACTGGAGAAGTCCCAAGAGGAAGATTTTTGATTTGCCAAAAGAATGAGCAGGATCTCATTTGTGGAAGCATTCTTTATATTAACTGATTTATTTAATTTTCTTAGTAATTCTATAAGGAAAGTACTGTTATCCTCTCCATTTAAAGACATGGAAACAGAGGCACAGACAGGTTACGTGATCGTCCCAAGGTCAGACACCTGGCAGGTGGTAGTGCCACGCACCCGGGCTTCAGAGTCCATGCTGTCAGCCATCATGCTTTATCTTCTTAAGGAGAATATGTATTTGTACTTAATTTTATTTATTAAAATAATTTAATTGATTAACAAATTAATTTTTGGCTGTGCTGGGTCTTTGTTGCTGCCTGCGGGATTTCTCTAGTTGTGGCAAGTGGGGGCTATTCTCTAGTTGCAGTCCGCCTGCTTCTTATTGTACTGGCTTCTTTCGTTTCGGAGCACAGGCTCTGGGGGTGAGGGCTTCAGTAGTTGTGGCTCCTGGGCTCTAGAACACAGGCTCAGTAGGCGTGGTGCACGGGCTTAGCTGCTCCCCAACATATGGGATCTTTCTAGACCAGGGACCGAACCCATGTGTCCTTCACTGG
Organism: Bos indicus; assembly: GCF_029378745.1. Taxonomy (NCBI): domain Eukaryota; kingdom Metazoa; phylum Chordata; class Mammalia; order Artiodactyla; family Bovidae; genus Bos; species Bos indicus. The sequence continues at coordinate 10,941,768 of NC_091766.1, read as the reverse complement.
CAAGCAGATTCTTTACCACTGAGCCACCAGGGAAAATTTGTATTTATTTATACTGTATGTATTAAATTTGTATTTATTTAAAATATAAATACAGCCATGTCTGTATTTGTATTTTAAGTAAATATTAACAAATTGTCCCCCATATGATTATACCAATTTATTCTCTCACCAGCTTGACTTACATTTTTTTTTTTTCCCCACACGCTCATCAAACTTTTGGAATTTTGTTGTTTTAATCATAGGTGAAAAATGGAATACTAATGCAGTATTTTTTAAAATTAATTTTTATTGGAGTATAGTTGATTTACAATGTTGTGTTAGTTTCTGCTGTACAGCAAGTGAATCAGTTATACATTTATGTATATTAACTCTTTTTAAGATTCTTTTCCCATATTGGTCATTACAGGGTACTGAGAGGCCAATGTAGTATTAATTTGCATTTCTGTTATGCTTGAGGTTGAGTGTCTTTTCATATGTTTGATAGCCATATGTATTACCTTTTCTGTGAATTATCTATTCATATCTTTTGTGTATTTTAAATAAATATTTATTTATTGGTCTTTGTTGAGTCTTAGTTGTGGCACATGGGATCTTTCCTTGCAGCACATGGAAAGATTTTTGTGTGTTTTTTATATTGGAGTTTTGGTCTTTTTCTTATTGATTTCGGGGAACTCTTTATATATTAGAGATATTAGTGTTTTGTCTGTGGGTTTTATTTTTTTATTGAAGATTCCTGGAGCGGGGTAGAATTCTGTAAATAGAGATGGCATGGGATGGTGTGTCACTGCAGGTCCTCAGCTCAGATCCCTTTTGGGGGCTGGTGCAGGCACCCCCCAGCAGGGGGCATTGGCTGCTAAAGGCTCACAGTTACACTTTCTCCAGAGAGGTGACCTCAGCTGAATGGAAGCCTGTTCAGCTAGAAGGTTACTCCACTCCCACTGAAGTCATGCCACAGACAATGACAGGCTAAGAGCTGCCTGGACCCCTTGTTTCAAGTTGGAAAAACTCTGTTGTGCTATTTAAATTCCAGAGCTCCCTGTGGGTTCAGGCGGAGTCTAGACCAGGCTAAACCCATACCCTTGCTCACTTCTATCCCCTGCCTCATCCTTCTTCTTTCCATCCCCCTCTCCTGAGAACACCCTTTAATAAATCCCATGCACCTGAATTGCCAAATTTGGCTCTGTGGACACAGTGGTGGTTGAGGGGAAGGGGAGGGTGGAACAAATTGTGAGATAAAAGCAGAACAAAACAAACCAAACAAATGACATGTATACACTGGCACGTGTAAAACAGATAGCTAGTGGGAACTTGCTATAAAGCACAGGAAGCTCTGCTGTGTGCCCTCTGATGACCTGAACGAGTGGGACGGGGGATAGCGTGGGAGGAAGGTCCAAGAGGGAGGGGATATATGTGTACATATAACTGATTGACTTCACTGTACAGCAGAAACAACACAGCACTGTAAAGCAATCATACTCCAATTAAAAAAAAAAGGGAACATGACCTAAAACACTACATTACTTGGAAGGTTGAGAGGGACGTGGTTTCACAAAAATGTTTTTTGGAAGAGAACAGAAACTGACCAGATGCAGGAAACTGATTCAGGAACCTGGAGAATTCCTGGTGAACAGGAAGATGGGGCTGAGTTAGCACAGACAAGCTGCTGGGGTTACGGGGACAGCACAGCATTTTCATGTAATTCTGAAAGGCTGAAGGAATGATTCGGTGGAAGAAAGAGCCCTGAGCCATTAAGGCTTTTCTTGTTCTTTTTTCTGATATATATTTTTTAAATTAATAGACTTTATGTTTCCTTTTATCGCTATTTTTAAGTTGAAGTATAGTTGATAAACAGTATTATATGTCACAGGCGTACAACATAGTGATTTGCAATTATTAAAGTTATACTCCATTTAAAGTTATAAAATCTTGGATATATTCCCTATGTTGTACAATATATCCTTAAAGCTATTTTTAAATTTTATTATTTTAAAAATTGTTTACTTTTAAAAAGTAATTTTTATTTAATTTTAAAGATTTTTTTTTTTTTTTTGGTGTGGATCATTTTTGAAGTCTTTATTGAACTTGTTACAATATTGCTTCTGATTTGTGTTTTGGCCACTGAGGCATGTGGTGTCTTAGCTTCCTGACCAGGGATCGAACCCACACTCCCTGAATTGGAAGGTGAAGTCTTAACCACTGGACTGCCAGGGAAGTCCCCAATAACTTTTATTTTATATTGGAGTATAGTTGCTTTACATTTGCTTTCCAGGTGTATCACAAAGTGGTTCAGTTATACATATAAGTATACCTATTCTTTTTTAAATTCTTTTCTCATTTAGATTATTACAGAATATTGAGGAGAGGTCCCTGTGCTACCAACAAGGACCTTGTACCTTATTTTATACTTAATACTTTTCACCACTTTCCCGCCTAATCCTATATCGCCCCTCTCTCCCTTCCTCTCCCCACTGGTAACCGCTAGTTTGTGCTCTACAGCTGTGAGTCTGCCTCTTTGTTGCTGTAGTCACTATTTTGTTGTATTTTTCAGATTCCACATTAAGTGATATCGTATAGTCTTTGTCTTTCTCTGACTTACTTCACTTAGCATAATATCCTCCAAGTCCACCCGTGTGGTTGCAAATGGCAAAATTTCATTCTTTTTATGGCTGAGTAGTGCGTTATTTTTTAGAAAAATTGAGCAGAAGGTGCAGAGCGCTGTTTCCCACATCCCTTTTCTCCTGCACACATTTTCCCCCCATTATTAACATCTTGCATTAGCATAGTTTTGTTACAATTGATGAACCAATATAGACACATTATTATGAACCTAAGTCCATAGGTCAGATTAAGGTTCACACTTAGTGCTGTAAAATACTATGCTTGCTTAGTAGTGTCCGACTCTTTGGAACCCTCTGGACTGTAGCCCACCAGTCTCCTCTGTCCATGGCATTTTTCAGGCAAGAATACTGGAGTGGGTTGCCCATACCCCTCCAAGGAATTTTCCTGACTCAGGGATCGAACCCATGTCTCCTGCAGCTCCTGCACTGCCGGTGGATTCTTTACCTGCTGAGCCATCGGACCTTCCCAAAATTCTATGGGTTTTGACAAACTCATGATGTCATGTATCTACCATCACAGTATTATATAGAACTGTAGTTTCACTGCCTTGAAAAATCCGCTGTGCTCCATTTATTCACCTCACCCTATATCCACTTTCTCCTTTATCCAGCTTTTGGGACCCACAGGAACCCAACAACCTCTATAATAATGAGAACTGTGCCAGCATGAACAAAGGTGGCACCTGGAATGACCTCTCCTGTGACAAAACTACATATTGGATTTGTGAGCGGAAATGTTCCTGTTGAACCCCAGAGTTGAGGCTGGGTGGAGGTCCATCCGTACCCCATGCCCCTCGGCTCTTGGAGGTGAGAACCTCCTGCCCTTCTGATGCGAACAGTGGGAACTGACAGCACCAAAGGTGGAATCAGCAGCCTGGATGCAGCAAGGTCTCTGGGGTGCAAGTCAGATCATTTCTGGGGTGAGGACTTGGGGGCGTGTTCAGTCGCATTGTGTTAGTCTGTTCAGGCTGCTGTTACAAAATATTGTACACTGGAGGGCTTATACATAACAGACATTTTTTTTTCTCAAAGTTTTGGAAGCTGACAAGCCCAGGATCAAGGCTCAGGGAGATACAGTGTTTAGTGATGACCTGCTTCCTGGCTCATGGATGTCATCTTCTCACTGTGTCCTCACATGCTGGGAGGGGTGAGAACTCTCTGGGGTCCATTTTTATTTTTTAAAGACTTTTTACTTTGTATTGGGGTATAGCCGATTAACAATGCTGTGATAGTTTCAGGTGAACAGCGAAGGGACTCAGCCATACATACACTTGTATCCATTCTCCCCCAAACTCCCCTCCCATCCAGGCTGCCACATAACATTGAGCAGAGTTCCCTGTGCTCTACAGTAGGTCCTTGTTGGTTATCCATTTTAAATAGAGCAGAGTGTACACGTCCATCCCAAACTCCCTAACTCTCCCTCCCCTGCATCCTTCTCCCAGGCAGCCTTAAGGTCATTCTCTAAGTCTGTGAGTCTCTTCCTGTTCTGTAAGTTCATTTGCATCATTTCTTATTAGATTCTGCATACAAGGGCTGTCATAATCATATTGAGGTCCCTTTTTTAAAGACACTAATCCCTTTCATGAAGGCTCCACCTACCCCAAGACCTAATCACCCCTAAGGCCCTACCTCCTAATAGCATCACATTGGGGTTTGGGATTTAACATGGAAGTTTTTTTTTGGGGGGGGCGGGGTTGGTGGGACACAACTCCGTCCAGAGTAGATGAGCAGGAGCGACACCAGGTCTTAGTAATGGTCTCTCAGTTCTGGGGTCTGGAGGACACTCACTGGGTCCCTGATCATGGCTCTTAGGAAACCGTATGGACTTCAGGAGCTCCAGGTCTGACATTATTTGAGCTGGGACTGAAAGCACTATGGCTCCTTTGGACCATGATCATAATGTGATGGGACTCGGACCCTTTGCTGTCTACCTGATGTGAACCAACTTCTGGGAAGCTGTGCCATGCTCAATGCTCAGTCGTGTCTGACTCTGCAGAATCCCCTGTCCATGGGATTCTCCAGGCAAGAGTACTGGACTGGTTTACCATTTCCCTCTAGGAAGCATAAGGGCAATAATTCCTGACATGCAGCTGTTTCCATGTCCTGAGTGAGGTTTGCCCAACCTAGTTGGTGGAATCAGACCTCTGCCAAGACTTGAGCTGTGGAACTTCTAGAAAGGCAGACCAGCTGAAAGTCAAAATTCCTCACCCAGGCCAGGCCATGACTTTGTGAGATCCTCAGGACAATAATGGAGACATCTTCCTACCCTCTTGTGCCTTTAGGTGGTTTGTGAAGCTCTTTGATGAAGTAATTCATTTTACTATGGATGGATCTTCTTGGACTATTATCTCTTTAAAAAAATTATTTATTTTTAATTGAAGGATAATTGCTTTATAATATTGTATTGGTTTCTGCCATATATCAGCATGAATCAGCCATAGGCATATATATTTCCCCTCCTTCATGGCCCTCCCTCCCACCTCCTACCTCATCCCACCCCTCTGTTGTCACAGAGCACCAGCATCATACAGCAAATTCCCGCTGACATATTTTACATATGGGAATATATATGTTTCCATGCTACTGTCTCCAATAGCTCTTGCAATGTTTTTGTTTAGTTGCTAAGTCATCTCTGACTCTTTGTGACCCTATGGATTGTAGGCCGCCAGGCTCCTCTGTCCATGGGATTTCCCAAGAAATACTGGAGTGGGTTGCCATTTCCTTCTCCAGGGAACCTTCCCTATCCAGGGATTGAACCCGAATCTTCTGCATTGGCAGGTGGATTCTTTCCCATTGAGTCACCAGGGAAGCCCTCTTGCAGTGTTAGATCTTTTCAAACTATCGGTTCATTGTGAGGTCCTTGCCTACTGTGTCAGTTTGCTGGGACTGTCATAATAAAGTGTCATAAACTGACTTAAACAACAGAAATGTATTTTTATTTTTAAAAATCTTTGGCTGCACTGGGTCTTCGTTGCTGAACGTGGGCATCTCTCTTGTTGCAATGTACCAGCTCTAGAGTGTACAGGCTCTGTAGCTGCAGTCAGACTTAGTAGCCCAGAGGCACGTGGGATCTTAGTTCCCTGACCAGGGATTGAACCCGAGTCTCCTGCATTGGAAGGTGGATTCTTAACCACTGGACCACCAGGGAAGTTCCACGGTTGTGGAGGCTGGAAGTCTGAGATCAAGGTGTTGGCATGGTTGATTTCTGGTGAGCCCTCTCTCCATGGCTGGTCTGTGGCTGTCTTTTATGTCTACAGGAGGTCTTCCCTTTATAAATTCTGTGTCATAATCTCTTCTTCCTTTAAGGACCCCAGTCATACTGGATTAGAACACACCCTGATGACTTCTTTTAATTTAATTATCTCTTTGAACACTATCTCCAATGTTTTAACATTCTGAGATGTCGGGGGTTGGGACTTTAACAAGTGAATTCGGGGTGACCCAATTCAGCCTGTGACACCCATTAAATTCCAGAGGTGCCCCTCCTAGTCACTGTGGCAATCAGCCCCCCTCCCCCAGAGAGCTGGTACTACCCCTAGCTGAGCACAGCTCAATACATCAATCTCTTCAGATAGTCCCTGTATCGGGGTGGGTATAAACCAATCAATGTATTGGTCAACAAGTGCCCTGAGTTAGCACAATCATTCCTGTTATGACTAAGAGCAAGTGATTAAGGCAAGCAGATTCTGAGCAGGGGAAGTAGCGGGTAGGGGACTGGCATTCACTTCACTTCCTATTCCCTCTGTACTTGTCTCCTCCCATTTTCACACCTGCCCCTAGCTCATCAGTATCAAAATTAATGCTCTACACAGCCCTTAGAGTTGGACCATTAAAAAGGCTGAGCGCCAAAGAATTGATACTTTCGAACTCTGAGGCTGGAGAAGACTCTTGAGAGTCCCTTGGACTGCAAGGAGATCAAACCAGTCAATCCTAAAGGAATATTCATTGGAAGGACTGTTGCTGAAGCTGAAGCTCCAATACGTTGGCCACCTGATTCGAAAAGTGACTTATTGGAAAAGACCCCGATGTAGGGAAAGACTGAAGACAAAAGGAAAAGAGGGCGGGAGAGGATGAGATGGTTAGATAGCATCACCAACTCAGTGGACATGAACTTGAACTCCAGGAGACAGTGGAGGACAGGGAAAGCTGGCGTGCTGTAGTCCATGGGGTTGTAAAGAGTCGGACACACCTTAGCGACTGAACAACAACAGCCCAGGACTTCAGAGTGGGTGGGCATCCTGTTCTAAGCTCTCCACCCAGGGGACCATTGGCCCAAGCAACTGTTTACCTGGGGTCAGGGAAAGTTCGCCCATCTCAGAAGAGGAAGGTCCAGTTTCTTCCAAAACGTGTGTTGAGAAATGGGGAAACAAGGGGGCTGTGGTCACTTTTCTGAGTCACACTGTTGGGGAGTGGTTCACAGTGGAACTATCTCCCTTCTGCATCTCTCACCATTGTCCAATTTCAGGTAGTGAGGACAACATGAAGGAGGTCTTCTTTAACACTTTGGGTCCAGGGGACCAAAGGTTGGGCATTCTTGGTGGTTAAAAAAAAGCCACAATTAAAATAAAATTATTTATTTTAAAATTGAAGGATAATTGCTTTACAGAATTTTGTTGTTTTCTGCCAAACATCAACATGAATAAGCCATAGGTTTTAATTGGAGGCAAATTGCTTCATAGTATTGTGTTGGTTTCTGCCACACAAAAATGCAAACCAGCCATAAAAAAGCAAACCAGCCATAAAAAAGCCATGATTTATCAAGCATATATTGTGCACTAGATAGATGGAGTAGCTTTCATTTAATCTTCATGATGGTTCTTTGAGTTTGGAATAATCACCAGCCCTATTTTATAGCTGGGAAAACTGAGGCTCAGAGGGGGCTCATGGCTTGTCAATCGTCATTTAGTGGATAAGGAGCAGAGCTGGGATTTGGATTCTGCATTTCTTGTTGTTGTTCAGTCACTCAGTCATGTCCGACTCTTTACAACCCCATATACTGCAGCATGCCAGGCTTTCTGTCCTTCAACTATCTCCCAGAGTTTGATCAGATTCATGTTCATTAAGTCTGTGATGCCATCTAACCGTCTCATCCTCTGTTGTCTCCTTCTCCTCCCGCCTTCAATCTTTCCCAGCATCAGGGTCTTTTCCAGTGAGTCAGATCTTCGAATCAGGTGGCCAAAGTATTGGAGCTTCAGCTTCAGCGTCAGTCCTTCCAATGAATATCCAGGGTTGATTTCTTTTAGGATTGACTGGTTTGATCTCCGTGTAGTCAAAGAGACTCTCATGAGTCTTCTCTAGCACCACAGTTCGAAAGCATCAATTTTTCAGTGCTTAGCTTTCTTTATGGTCCAACTCTCATATCCATACATGACTACTGGAAAAACTATAGCTTTGACTAGACGGACCTTTGTTGGCAAAGCAATGTGCCTTGCATGGTTGATTTTTTTCTATATCACTTTCTGCCTTTCAAAGGGCTGTCTACAAACCTGAATTATCCCTGAAAACTCTAACCTTGTAGCTCTTGCCTCAGACTGCAGTTCTAGGAAAGGAACAATGTGATGTGGTAGAACAGACATCCTGGATTGGGGTAGGAGAAAAGGAACTGGGCTCTGGCTCTGTTGATGGTCCTCTGTGGCCCTTCTGGGGCTGTTATAATAATGCGGGTGAGGGGTGATGGGGACCCGGGAGCTAATGGCAAAAGCAGGAAGAACTCTACATCTGAAGATACAGCTAGTGGGATTGCTGATGAACTGTACGCTCGGTGTGAGAGAAAGAGCAGGGTGAAGAATGACTCCAAGGTTTTCCGCTCAAATCATGGAAAAGAAGGAGTTACTGTTACTAGAGATGGGGAAGAAAAAATGCTCATGCAAACAACACATTTACATTTAGGTGGTTTGTGAACTTCTGCCAGATTCTAAGAACCTCTCTTGGGTCAAGGGTAGAATCTTAAAAAAATTTTTTTTATTTAGATATTTATTTCTGTGGCTGTGCTGGATCTTTGTTGCTGTGAGGGCTCTTCTCTAGTTGCAGAGAGCAGGGGTTACTCTCTAACTGTCATGTGCTTTTCTCATGGTGGTGTTTCTTGTTGTGGAGCATGGACTTTAGGGGGCTCAGGCTTCAGTAGTTGTGGCACATGGGCTCTGCAGTTTCAGCTCCCTGGATCTAGAGCACAGGCTGAGCTGCTCCAGGGCTTGTGGGACCTTCGGGGACCAGGGATGGAGCCTACATCTCCTGCATCAGTGGGGGGATTCTCTACCACTGAGACACCAGGGAAACCCCAAGGATACAATCCTGTGTGTAGCAGGTGTGGTCACATCCAACTTACATCCTTGGTCCTCACATTTTCAGTGACTTCCGATGGCCAGCAGCTGCCACTGGAGTCCTTATTTGGCAGATGGCAGGTGAGAAGTGTTGGGGGAAAACGCTTCCTGGAACAACCCTCAACCAAAACCTTGAACTTGGTGTACACATGTCCCAGCTCCCTCACCTCTCAGGTGAGATGACTCTGAGATCCTTGTCCCAGTTATTGCCCAGCGGTCCCTGCTGGGATTAAGCCCCCACCTTGTACCTGCTGTCTTTTTGCCCCTGATCCACTTCTTTGCACCCCTGCTGGTATTTCCCAGGATCACCTCCAAAATAAATTACTTGCACTAGAATCCTCGTCTCAGAGTTTTCTCTTGGGAGAGCCCAAACTAAGACACCATGGGAAAGGAGAAAGATGAGTTTGCAACATGTTTCTGGTTTTCCTGGAACTGAGTGCTTCGTGGGATGCAGGACTTTCTGTGCCAGAGGTGGCGAAGTCCTGGGCAAGCTGGGATAGGTTGACCACCGTCGTGTTTGGGAAGCCAAGAGAAGAGAGTGCTTCCAGAAGGAAAGGGGGGACTTCCCTGGTGGTCCAGTGGTCAGGAATCTGCCTGCCAATGCAGGGGACATGGGTTTGATCCCTGGTCTGGGAAGTAGGATCCCACAAGCTGTGGGGCAACTAAATTGGTGTGTCACAACTACTCAGCCCAAGCTCTACAGCTCAAGAGGCACAATTAATTACTGAAGCCTGTGCACCTAGAGCCTGTGACCTGTACCAAGGGAAGCCACTGAAATGAGAAGCTCATGCACCGCAACGAGAGAGTAGCCCACACTCGTTGCAACTAGAGAAAGCCTGTGGGCAGCAACAACAATCCAGCACAGCCACAAACAAAAGCAAAAACAAAAAACAAAAAAAAAAAAAAGAAAGGGGATAATGCATATATAGATAAAACATCATATTGTACATCTTAAATATATACAAATTTTATTTGTTAAGTAAATCTCAATAAAGCTGGAAAAAACCCCTAAAATATTTGGTTGTCAAAAAAGAAAGTAGAAATGAGGGTGAACAGAGTGAGATGTGACCCAAAGGTCAAGTTAGAAAAATTGAGAAGCAGTCAGTGGACTTGGTACTGAAGGAGCATTTGGGACATTGAGCCATTCTTGGATGTATTGGGGACAGAAATCCGACTACAGTGGGCTGAGCAGTGAGGGGGTAGGAGGAAGTGGGGACAGCAGTGTGTAAACAGTTTTTCTACAATTTTGGCTATGAAGAGAACTAGAATGTTATTGTAGCAGAGAGAACTTCTGGGGGTAGAAGAGACCTGAACATGGGTGCTCCATACTCTTCCAGCCCCTACCCCCACTTATTCCCGTAGCAGATCTCCTGGGTCTTCAAGGCTGATTTTTTCCCTTCATGGTTTTCATCTTTTGGAATTGTGCTCTGTTTTTTTTTTGAAATGCTTCTTCCACATGGTCTTTTAACTCATTAATTTGTCTCTTAACAGTGATCATCTTCTTTGATTCATCCAGTAAAATGACTCTTTTTATTTATTCTATTTATTTCCATAGAACATTTGGTGCTGAACTTGAATCTCTTTGCATCCTTCTTTTTTATCATTCTTTAAAAAAAAATTTGATTCACTTACATATTTTATTTTTGCCTGTGCTGGGTCTTTGTTGCTGCTCAGACTTTTCTCTAGTTGTGGGGAGTGGGGGCTTCTCTCCAGTTGTGGTGTATGGGCTTCCATTGCAGAGGCTTCTCCTCTGTGGAGTATGGGCCTAGGCTCTAGGGCACAGGCTCAGGAGTTGTGGTGCTCCGGCTTAGTTGCTCTGCGGCACATGGGCCTCCCGGGTCAGGTATCAAACCTGTGTCTCCCTAATTGGCAGGTGGATTCTTTACCACTGAACTACTGCTGCTGCCAAGTCACTTCAGTCGTGTCCGACTCTGTGTGACCCCATAGACGGCAGCCCACCAGGCTCCCCCATTCCTGGGATTCTCCAGGCAAGAACACTGGAGTGGGTTGCCATTTCCTTCTCCAATGCATGAAAGTGAAAAGTCAAAGTGAAGTCGCTCAGTCGTGTCTGACCCTCAGCGACCCCATGGACTGCAGCCTTCCAGGCTCCTCCATCCATGGGATTTTCCAGGCAAGAGTACTGGAGTGGGGTGCCGTTGCCTTCTCCACTGAACTACTAGGGAAGCCCTATTATTATTTTTTAAAGTTGTTTTCTGTCTACTCCAGCAGCTCAACTTTGCTGGGTGACAATTATGTTGACCATACTCTTTCCACCTATTGAGTCTTTTCAAGGGCTGTCATTTTTCTTAGGGACTCAGACTTGGGAATTGAGAACTCTGAGTGGTGACAGTTTCCCAAGTGATGAAAGAAGATGGATTCTTCACCCAAGGGGGTCCATATGTATACTAGGCAGGTGTGCAGAGGCGCCTCCATGCTCCCCAATCTCCTTGCTTGCTTCTAGATTCAGGAGCAGAGCTCCTCTTGAAGTTCTTGGGATCCAGATGGATCAGAGATACACACACACACACACACACACACACACACGAATGATGCTGACCTTATCCAGGAGGTTCATGGACCCTGAGGAGTCAAACTCTTCATAGGATGAACTATGTCTAATTTTCACCCAGAGTTCTCTTCAGTTTATCTTGAAACTTTCCACCTGGTGCATGGGGAAGACATTTCAACCCCAGATTTCCCTTTGGGGCTTCCCCCCGAGATATCTCTCTCATGCCCACCCATCTGCTATGGGTCCCAGCAGATTTTGGGTTCAAAGAGGCAGATATATTAAGGTAGAGAGTGAAGGGGAACTGAGACAGGTGCAGGTGGCCATTTTCCTATAATTTGCCATCTTTCTCTCTTTATCATGGGGTCCAGCAAGCTATAGCCTGGGAAAGTGTGAAAGTGAAAACATTCATCACTCAGTCATGTCTGATTCTTTGTGACCCCATGGACTGTAGCCTCTGTCCATGGGATTCTCCAGGCAAGAGTACTGAAATTGGTTGCCATTCCCTTCTCCAGCAGAGAAGGCGATGGCACCCCACTCCAGTACTCTTGCCTGGAAAATCCCATGGATGGAGAAGCCTGGTAGGCTGGGGTCCATGAGGTCACTAAGAGTCAGGCACGACTGAAGTGACTTAGCAGCAGCAGCCCTTCTTCAGGGATCTTTCTGACTCAGGGATTGAACCCAGGTCTCCTGCATTTCAGGCAGATTCTTTACCGTCTGAGCCACCAGGGAAGCCCATAGCTTGGGATGGGGCTGTCAAATCCTTCCCACAACCTGTTTTTATATGGTCATTGAGCTAGAGAAAGTCTTTGCGTTTCTAAAGAGATGTACACATATAACCCTTTATACATACATCACACAAATGGATCTGTGACTGTCTATGCTATCCTCTGGGATCCCCCAGTGGCTCAGTGGTAAAGAACCCGCCTGCAATGCAGGAGACGCAAGAGACACAGGTCTCTTCCCTGGGTCGAGAAGATCTCCTGGAGGAGGGCATGGCAACCCTCTCCAGTATTCTTGTCTAGAAAATTCCATGGACAGAGGAGCCTGGCGGGCTACAGTCCATAGGGTTGCAAAGAGTCAGACAAGACTGAAGCAACAGAGCACAAGTATATCATCTATCTATCACTGGATTTAGCCTGAAAAATCTAGAAAAAGTTTGCTCATCCATCTTTAGCATGAGCAAAGAGCATCTTTCCTCACCCGAGGAAGGTGAGGATGTGAGAAAGGTGAAAGACTCAGGAGAGGGGGGAGATAATCGGTGGAGAGAGGTTCCCAAAGAGGCATCAGGGGAACAAGATCCAAAGCACAGAGGGGGAGGTTAGTTTTAAACAAGAGGAGGGACCCCTCTGCCATTGTGGAAGAAGAGAGGAGATGATGAGCATCAATGGGGGAAGGAATCAAAGATGAGTATGGATGTAGGTATATCTGTAAGAGATGTCAGAAGGCTGAGGGAATTTCCATCAGCTGTTGTTTATTTTCTCTGAGAAGTAGGAAATGAGGTCTCTAACCTTATATAGAGAAAGGGGATGCAGATTGAAGAAAGAACTGAAAAACTGGAACTCCACACATGGGGAAGTTGACGAGGGATAGGAAGAGTGAGTTCCAGGTAGCCTGAGAGGTCTCGTTTAGCCCAGAAAGCACACATTTGTAATGGCTCCTAGATGAATGATTCTGGGATCTCACTGCTTTGATGGAGAGTGGAGAAGAAAAATGGTTGGTTCATAAGGAAAAATGCTTTAGGCTACAAGTAACAGATTACCTGACCCAAAGTGACTTAACAAAAGGAGTTCATTTGTCTTACATATTGAAAAGTTCAAGGGTTGGTTACAGTCATAACCTAACAACATCATAAGGCCCAACTTAATTCTGACTTTCCACTCTTCCATCCTTAGGATTTCCATGCTATCTCCTTTGTAAGCATCATATTATTATATGATAGCAGCTAAAACTAGGTAGTAATTGGCAAGCTCTCCTTGAATTTGTCTTTTTTTTTGTAAACTCTGGCAGGGTTGTTATTTCATGACTGCAGAACGAGGAGACAACATTTGGTGACAAAGTTATAAAGGTAGTTGTTGGGGAAGGTGGTGGATGGGAAGGGAGGGCACAGCAGGTGCTCCTGGGGAGACTCAGCAGTCGGTGGTGACGGTGGCCGAGAGCTCCTGGATCTGCCAGGCAGTGCAGGTCTTGCACAAGATGTGCCCATCCAGTGGGTAGCAGCCCTGACACTCACCCTCAGAGGACAGCAGCAGCCCACCCTCCTCACACTTGTAACAGCCAATGTGAAAACTGAGATCCAGAGCTACGATTCGCAGGGTCTCCTCCTGACCTGGCTCAGGCATGACGGCCCCACCACATACTGAGCATCTTGGGGCAAACTTCCTGTGGAAGTCCTCGATGCAGTGGATCTGGCTCGTGGCATCCACAGTGAAAGGAATGCCGTCCAAGCCGCGGTGTCACACCACACAGGTGAAGCAGCCCGGGTGGTAGGCCTTCCCCATAGCCCGCAGAATCTGGTCCAGGATGGGCTGGGAGCACGTGGAGCACTTCTCCAGGGTGGCCACATAGCAGCTCTCACAATACGCCCTCCTCTCCACGGCGTAGAAATGCTGGCCCCGGAGCTGGGCCCCGCACGCAGAACACACAAAGCAGCCCACGTGGAAGACGCGATCCAGGGCCACGGCCCCGACCCCGTCCCCGACCACGTCTTCTCCGCAGCCACCACAGCGGCCGAAGTACTCCCAGCTGGGCGGGTGGTTCATGTCGTGCACCAGCTTCTTGGTCAGCCTCTCAAGCTCCTTCTCGGGAGGCTGGCTCAGAGGGACCTGGGACCCATACCAGCCTCCTCTTTCGCCTGCAGGGCCGGAGACCCCCGGGGCCTCCTCCTTAACCCCCCGCCCTGGCTCGCGGTGGCTCTTGTAGCCAGCCCCCCAGACTTCACCTCGGCCTGGGAGAGGAAAATGGGGGCCCGGGGAGGGCCCGGAGGCCTGAGAGGCCCCCCGCCTGGGAGGGCCGCAGCCTCTCAGGGGTTGTGCCACTTTGACTTGCACAGGGAAGGCAGGGCCGGCGGGGGTGCTGGCCGTAGCATAGGAGGCCGGAGTGGGGCCCCCATAGGGGGACCCTGGGAGCGGCGGGGGAGGAAGCGCCCCTCCATTCGGCCTCAAGGGGCCTGACCCTGAGCGGTAGGCAGGGGGTTCAGGGGGCTCGTAAGCCTGCCGTTCAGGCTGCCACGGGCGTGACCTCGACCCCCGTCCAACTCAGCCAGCATGCTGGTCAGGGAGTCTATCTCAGCATCCAGACTTCCCGGGCGCAAGCCTCCCCTGTCTGGGAGGAGGCCCTGCGAGTGCTGGGGTGCTCCGTGGCACCCCAGCCAGGCCAGCCCCCGGTCCTCCGGTCCCCCGGGGGTCTGGTAACACTGCTCAGATGGGAGGGGGCAAAAACTGACCCAGGGGTGGGGCTGGAGCACTGCTCGGTGGGCGGGGGAGGCCCCTCGGCCCCTCGAGGGAGTGCTCTCCCAGAGGGGTTCGAGCTGGCTCCGGCTGCTTCAGGGGGAGCCAGGTGGGCCCGGACATGGTCTGGAAAGGCGGACTCCAGACAGTGGGTCGGGCCCCACGGAGCCCCGGGGCTCTGACTTGGATCCCTTCTTCCTTCCCACACCTTGCTTGGGACTCCAGGAAAGTGTCTGTTTTTTATCAAGGAGAAAAAGTATGTTCCAGTAGGTGTCTCTTACATTTCAGTGGCTAGAACTGGTCCAAATGGTCCTAAACCAATTTCTAGCAAATGGGAAGGACATCACTATGGCTAGTTTATACTAGGGTTTCTCAACCTCATCACTACTGATATTTAGGGATGGATAACTCTGCTGTGTATGTGAGTGCTGTCTAGCAGCTGTTTAGCAGCATCCCTGACATCTATTGCTTAGATGCCGGTATCATCCCCCCTTGCCCAAGTTACTGCAATCAAAAATGTCTCCAGACATTGCCATATGTCGCTAATGGTGGGGATAAATCATCTCCAGTTCAGAATCACTGGGCTGAAATCAATCTCTACTGACCCTTGGGACCAGGTATGTTGCTGTCCTAAATATTAAAATAATCAAGGTTCTATTAAAAAGGAACATGTAATGATGGCAATAATCCACAGTGCCTCCTATGATTGGATCAGTCCTGGGTGCAGATGACAGCATCCTTATGGCAGAAAGTGAAGAGAAAATTGTCTCTTGATGAGGGTGAAAGAGGAGAGTGAAAAAGCTGACTTGAAACTCAACACTAAAAAACTAAGATCATAGCATCTGGTCCCATTACTTCATGGCAAATAGAAGGGAAAAAAGTGGCAGTAGTGACAGATTTTATTTTCTTGTGCTCCAAAATCACTGCAGATGGTGACTGCACCCACGAAATTAAAAGATGTTTGCTCCTTGGAAGGAAAGCTATGACAAAACTAGTTGTTGTTTAGTTGCCAAGGCGTATCCAACTCTTTGTGACCCCACGGACTGCAGCACACCAGGCCTCCCTGTCCCTCACTATCTCCCAGAGTTTGCCCAAGTTCATGTCCATTGAATAGGTGATGCCATCCAACCATCTCACCCTCTGTTGCTCTCTTCTCCTTCTGCCTTCAATCTTTACCAGCTTCAGGGTCTTTTATAATGAGTTGACTGTTCGCATCGGGTAGCCAAAGTATTAGGGTTTCAGCTTCAGCGACAGTCCTTTGAAAAAGTATTGAGGGTTGATTTCCTTTTAGATGGACAGGTTTGATCTTGCTGTTCAAGGAGCTCTCAATAGTTTTCTCCAGCACCACAGTTTGAAAACATCAATTCTTCAGTACTCTGCCTCCTTTATGGTCCAACTCTCACATCCGTACATGACTACTGGAAAGACCATAGACTTGACTATGTGGACCTTTGTCGGTAAGGTGAAGTCTTTGCTTTTTAGCACAGTCTAGGTTTGTCATAGCTTTCCTTCCAAGAAGCAATTGTCTTCTAATTTCAAGGCTGCAGTCACTATCTGCAGTGATTTTAGAGCCCCAGAAGAGGAAATCTGTCACTTCCACCTTTCCCCCTTCTATTTGCCATGAAGTTATGGGACAGGATGCCATGATCTAAGTTTTTAATATTGAGTTTTAAGTCAGCTTTCTCACTCTCCTTTTTCATCCTCATCAAGAGGCTCTTTAGTTCCTCTTTGCTTTCCACCATTAGTGTGGTATCATCTGCATATCTAAGGTTGTTGATATTTATCCTGGCAATCTTGATTCCAGCTTGTAGCTCATCCAGCCTAGCATTTTGCATGATGTGTTCCTTGTATAAGTTTAAATAAACAAAATGACAGCATACAGCCTTGTCATACTCCTTTCTCAATTTTGAACCAGTCAGTTGTCCCATATAAGATTCTAACTGTTGCTTCTTGACTAGCATATAGGTTTCTCAGGAGACAGGTAAGATGGTCTGGTATTCCCATCTCTTTAACAGTTTTCCACAGTTTATTATGAGCCACACAGTCAAAGGCTTTTGCACAGAGGTAGATGTTTTTCTGGAATTCCCTTGCTTTCTCTATGATTCAGCGAATATTGGTAATTTGGTTATTCTGCCTTTTCTAAACCCAGCTTGTATATCTAAAAGTTCTTGGTTCATCTACTGCTGAGACCTAGCTAGAAGGATTTTGACCATAACTTTACCATCATGGGAAGTGAGTGCAATTGTCTGGTAGTTTGAACATTCTTTAGACAGTGTGTTAAAAACCAGAGACATCACATTACTGACAAAGGTACATATAGTCAAAGCTATGGTTTTTCCAGTAGTCATGTATGGATATGAGAGTTGGACCATAAAGAAAGCTGAGTGCTGAAAAATTGGTGCTTTTGAACTATGGTGCTAGAGAAGACTCATGAGAGTCTCTTCGACTACATGGAGATCGAACCAGTCAATCCTAAAAGAAATAAACCCTGGATATTCATTGTAAGGACTGATGATGAAGCTCCAATACTTTGGCCACTTGATGTGAAGAGCTGACTCATTGGAAAAGACCCTGGTGCTGGGAAAGATTGAAGACAAATGGAGAAGGGGGTGACAGAGAATGAGATGGTTCAATAGCATCACCAACTCAATGGACATGAATTTGAGCAAACTCCAGGAGACAGTGGAGGACAGAGGAGCCTAGAGTGCTGCAGTCATGGGGTTGCAAAAAGTCAGACACCACTTGGGGACTGAATAGCAAAACTAAGTAAGGAATCAGAATGAGGAAGCAAAGGTGTTGAAAGTATGAGGGAGAATCATTCGACTTGGGTGATCATGAGATTTAGCCTGGATAAGAAAGGAGGTAGAGGTGATGGTTCGGAAGAAGCTGATGGTTTGAGTTTAAAAAGCACGTTTAGGATAAGAGAAAGAACTTGAGAAAAAGGCCTTGACAAGGGCTCCCTCATTCACAAAAAGTCCATGGAGTATTTGCAATGGTCATGATTTGGGTATCCAGGAATAAGCATTGATTGAAAACAGTAGTGAAGAGAAATCCAATTGAATGCACATTTATTGAGATTCCATTATGCAGAACAAACACTTCAGGAAGTAAAGGTCAAACTTTTCCTCTCCAGGAATGACATGTATAATGATTCTCCTTGTCTGCACCTTCATTCTTCATGATACCAACCAGATCCACATGCATGACGTGTAGAGCTGAATGTTCCACTTATAGTATTTTCTCTTCACTTGGCCTAGAAAACATCCCACCCCAAAGATGTTTAGATTAAAGCTAGGTGTCAGGATAAAAAACAAAGAAATGAACAACAAAACAGACAGGAACAGTTGGAGTGGGTTAAAGCCAGAAAGCTCCATTCAGCAGGCAAGGATGGCTTGAAATCCTAGCATTTTGCACGTCTTTAGATTATAGTGGGAGGACTTCTCAAAAATCCAGGGTGAAGAATTCTTTTTTAAAATCTTTTACCTCCACCCGGCCCGGCCGGCGGCGAGGGCGGCTGCGGCCTAGGGCTCCGGGCGGCCGCGAGCCTCCTACCCCTCCCGGAAGCGCGGGGCGGGGTCCCCGGCCGGGCCGCGGGGGCGGGCGCGGGGGCCGGGCCGGGGCTAAAAAAAAATAAAATCTTTTACCCAGATTCACTTACTATTTTTTTTTTTAATTTTAACTTTTCATTTTGTATTGGGGTATAGCTGATTAAAAATGTTGTGATAGTTTCCAGAGAACAGTGAAGAGATTCAGCCACACATATACATGTATCCATTCTCCCCTAGATTCCCCTTCTACAGGATGAAGAATTCTTTTTTTGGAAAAAAAAAAGTGTGGCTATAGTATCCCACTCTAGAATTTCAACCCCTGGGATGTTGGTTTTTTTGTCCATAAAGAAGGGCTAGACTCTAAGTTCCTTGAAGGCAGCTACTGTGTTGGTATTGTTGAATTTTGTATGTTCCTGGCTTACCATCAGATCAGATCAGTCGCTCAGTCGTGTCTGACTCTTTGTGACCCCGTGAATCACAGCACGCCAGGCCTCCCTGTCCATCACCAACTCCCGGAGTTCACTCAGACTCAGATCCATCGAGTCAATGATGCCATCCAGCCATCTCATCCTCTGTCGTCCTCTTCTCCTCTTGCCCCCAATCCCTCCCAGCATCAGAGTCTTTTCCAATGAGTCAACTCTTCGCATGAGGTGGCCAGAGTACTGGAGTTTCAGCTTTAGCATCATTCCTTCCAAAGAAATCCCAGGGCTGATCTCCTTCAGAAAGGACTGGTTGAATCTCCTTGCAGTCCAAGGGACTCTCAAGAGTCTTCTCCAACACCACAGTTCAAAAGCATCAATTCTTTGGTGCTCAGCCTTCTTCACAGTCCAACTCTCACATCCATACATGACCACAGGAAAAACCATAGCCTTGACTAGATGAACCTTTGTTGGCAAAGTAATGTCTCTGCTTTTCAATATGCTATCTAGGTTGGTTATAACTTTCCTTCCAAGGAGTAAGCGTCTTTTAATTTCATGGCTGCAGTCACTATCTGCAGTGATTTTGGAGCCCCCCAAAATAAAGTCTGACACTGTTTCCCCATCTATTTCCCATGAAGTGATGGGACCGGATGCCATGATCTTCATTTTCTGAATGTTGAGCTTTAAGCCAACTTGTTCACTCTCCACTTTCACTTTCCTCAAGAGGCTTTTTAGTTCCTCTTCACTTTCTGCCATAAGAGTGGTGTCATCTGCATATCTGAGGTTATTGATATTTCTCCTGGCAATCTTGATTCCAGCTTATGTTTCTTCCAGTCCAGCGTTTCTCATGATGTACTCTGCATGTAAGTTAAATAAACAGGGTGACAATATACATCCTTGACGAACTCCTTTTCCTATTTGGAACCAGTCTGTTGCTCCATGTCCAGTTCTAACTGTTGCTTCCTGACCTGCATACAAATTTCTCAAGAGGCAGATCAGGTGGTCTGGTATTCCCATCTCTTTCAGAATTTTCCACAGTTTATTGTGATCCACATAGTCAAAGGCTTTGGCTTAGTTAATAAAGCAGAAATAGATGTTTTTCTGGAACTCTCTTGCTTTTTCGATGATTCAGCAGATGTTGGCAATTTGATCTCTGGTTCCTCTGCCTTTTCTAAAACCAACTTGAACATCAGGTAGTTCACAGTTCACATATTGCTGAAGCCTGGCTTGGAGAATTTTAAGCATTACTTTACTAGCGTGTGAGATGAGTGCAATTGTACGGTAGTTTGAGCATTCTTTGGCATTGCCTTTCTTTGGGATTGGAATGAAAACTGACCTTTTCCAGTCCTGTGGCCACTGCTGAGTTTTCCAAATTTGCTGGCATATTCACAGCATCATCTTTCAGGATTTGGAATAGCTCAACTGGACTTTTGTCATCTCCACTAGCTTTGTTCATAGTGATGCTTTCTAAGGCCCACCTGACTTCACATTCCGGGATGTCTGGCTTTAGGTCAGTGATCACACCATCATGATTATCTGGGTCATGAAGATCTTTTTTGTACAGTTATTCTGTGTATTCTTGCCATCTCTTCTTAATATCTTCTGCTTCTGTCAGGTCCATACCATTTCTGTCCTTTATCGAGCCCATCTTTGCATGAAATGTTCCTTTGGTATATCTGATTTTCTTGAAGAGATCTCTAGTCTTTCCCATTCTGTTGTTTTCCTCTATTTCTTTGCATTGATCACTGAAGAAGGCTTTCTTATCTCTTCTTGCTGTTCTTTGGAACTCTGCATTCAGATGTTTATATCTTTCCTTTTCTCCTTTACTGTTGGACATATTCTAGAACTCAATAAATATTCTCTTTGCCGCCTACAAGTTGTAGCTTGGTTTAGAAGTTTCAGGCTCCACAAGTATCTCCCTACAGCTGCCCACGAAGATAGGATTCCTGATTGTTATTACAGGAAGTCCAAAGCTATGCCTTCCCTCCTGGTATTTATTGTTCATTTGCAGAATTTCTTGTGCTTGAGCAAGACTTTCCCATAAGCAGTATTCCCTGGTTATACAACCGACCTTCCAATGTTATCAAGTTTGTGGGGAGCAGAGCTAGAAAGTTAACCCAAGATCAAGTTTGTCTATAAAGGACAAAGGGTTTTGTTAGCTTTTTACTCATACTCTCTGCATAAAAAAAGGAAAAACTTCAGAAATTCTTCTAATTAAAGCAATTATATTTCTTAAATGTAGCTACATATAAAATATATCATAAATATATAATATGTAAATATATCATGTATCCTTTCTTTTTTAAAGATACACTCATTCAATTTCCATAGTGTTAAGCAATAATAATAATAACAACAACGTATCCTTATTCATTGTGGGAAACTAGTAGTTGGAGTGCTGGCAGCTTTAGGAATTCTTTTGGGTTATCTGGGAAACATTTCAAAGGTCACAGCCAGTGGTTAGCAGCTATAACAATTTTACTCTTATTGAGAATATTAAACTTAATATTTTTTCTTATGACTTGATTGGCTCTATTCTCTGTAAGCTTAATATTTATAAAAAATTTTTCCAAAAAGAAATGTTCTGATCATTTGACATGCCTGCCCTAACACTTTTTCCTGGTTCCATTTTCTTCTTGGTCCTTTTGGAAAGGTTTAGAATGAATTCCCCTTCCCTTCCCCCAAGAAAGAATTTGGAGGTCACTGTTTCTTCAGTGACCTCAATATTTCCACTGCTGAAGAAAATTCCATATTTTCTCAAGAAATGTAGAAACAGTGTTTCAGAAATTTCTCAATTTTGGTTCGCTTAAAAGTAACACATTCTAAGGCTTTTTGGTTAGCAGATGTGGTAGGCATGTACATGGAAGACATAAAGCCAAATGAGATTGGGAGAATTTTTATGGATTAGAATCTTTGGAGCCTGTCTAGTGACATACCTTCTTACAAGTATGTCCTCTCATTTCTATAAAAGATCAGTTAGGGGACAACTGTGGAGAGAAGTCTCAGGTAGTACTTGGAGCGCATTCCTTGATGCCATCAATCCTGAGTTAGCTCAATGAAAGAACAAACAAAACCAACAACCAAGTTCCAGAGAGGTTCTCTTTCTAACAGGACCATTTCCTCTCCCAGGAAGGTCCCATTATTACATGCACTCCTCCTCTATAATTATGTAGAACATTTGGGGTGGGCTTCCTCTTCTGGATCCCTTTCTGTAGTATCCACTACTTCCATGGGGCTCAAGTCCACCTCTTTTTGAAACAGCCATATTTCGAGGGATGATGACCACTCTGCTATGTCTGTGATTGTAAGTCTCCCCCTAAAGGAGTCTACTTTAGATGGTAGTGGTGCTGGTGATATGTTTTACCCATACTTTAAAAAAAATTAATTTTTATTGGACTATAGTTCATTTACAATGTTGTGTTTATTTGTCCTGTTCAGCATATCCACTTAAAAAAAAAATTTGGCCATGCCATGCGGCATGCAGGATCTTAGTTCTTTGACCAGGGATCGAATCTATGGCCCCTGCATTGGAAACATGGAGTCTTAACCACTGGACCGCCAGGGAAGTCCCTGTATCCACTGTTTTAGATTCTATTCCCATAAATCATTACAGAGTATTGGGTAGAGTTCCTTGTGCTATACAGCAGGTTCTTATTAGTTATCTATTTTATTTATTTTTTAAAAAGCTTTTATTTTTATATTGGGGCTTCCCAGGCAGCTCAGTGGTAAAGAATTCACCTGCCAAGCAGGAGACACAGGTTCAATCCTTGGGTTGGGAAGATCAACTGGAGAAGGAAAGGGCAATCCACTCCAGTATTCTTGCCTAGGAAATCCCATGGACAGGGGAGCCTGGCAGTCTAGAGTTCAAGGGGCCACAAAGGGTCGGACATGACTTAGCCCCTAAACCACCACCACTACCATAGTTGATTGGCAATGCTGTGTTAGTTTCGGGGGTACAACAAAGTGATTCAGTTACATATATGAATGTATCTATTCTTTTTCAAATCATTTTCCCATTTAGGTTATTACATAACATCGATCAGAGTTCCCTGTATAATAAGTAGATCCTTGTTAGTTATCCATTTTAAATACAGCAGTGTGTACATGTCAGTCTCAAATTCCCTAACTATCCCCCACTTGGAATGATGAGAATATATATTCATACAACAGCCAGGTTAGGCACTATTAGTGAGCAAGAAAGAAACAGTGAGAAACAATATGATGGGAATGAGGAATGCAAACCAAGTCATCAGGAAAAGGACTCCTCCCCACACTCGGCATGAAAGGGAGCTTGTTCTAAGACAAGGGAAAGGAAGTTTGGTGTGTCAAGGCGTGGCACATTAGAATAAACCCCAAGTCTTACCTCACTGGGTTTTGAGTCAGCACCAAACCTGCTGGAAAGTGTGTAAGCCTCAGACTCAGATTTAGATTTGATGATCTCACCAAACCACTTTTGGACCTGGAACATCGAAGAAAATACCAGGATTATTTTTGTTAATGTTGGAGAAGAGAAAAGTCAGTGAGTTAGGAAGAGGATGGGAACATTATGAAAAACCTTTTCCTACAAAATGTGATATATGCATACAATGGAATGTAATTTAGCCTTAAAAAGGAATAAAATTCTGAAACAGGCTACAACATGGATAAACCTTGGAGACATTACACTGAGTGAAATGTATGTGTTAAAAAAACTGTTAGTCACTCAGTTGTGTCTGACTCTTTGAGACCGCATGGACTGTAGCTCGCCAGTCTCCTCTGTCCACGGGATTTTCCAGGCAAGAATACTGGAGTAGGTAGCCATTTCCTTCTCCAGGGGATCTTCCCAACTCACGGGTTGAACCCAGGTCTTCTGCACTGAGGGCAGATTCTTTATCATTTGAGCCATCAGGAAATATATAAGCCAGACACCAAAGGACAACTACTGTATGATTCCACATGTTGAGAACCTGTAATAGTCAAATTAACTGGGATAGAAAGTAGAGTAGTGGTTACCAGGAGCTTGGCAGGGGAGAATACAGCATTATTGTTTAAGGGATACGAGGTTTCAGTTTGGGATGATCAAAAAGTTCTAGAATGGATGGTGGTGATGGTTGCATGACAATGTCAATGTACCTAATGCTACTGATCTGTACAATTAACAAGGTTAAAATGACAAATTTTGTTATGTATAATTTACCACAATAATTTTTTTCATATTACAGGATACACATTTGTCATAGAAAATTAACAAAATGTGCATATGCAAAGGAATAAGATAGAAGAAAATTGAGGAAGAAAATTCCTCAATCTAGCTCTCAGGGCTTCTCAGATGGCACTAGTGGTAAAGAATCTACCTGCCGATGCAGGAGACACTAGAGTCACGGGTTTGATTCCTGGATTGGGAAGATCCCCTGGAGTAGGAAATGGCAACGTGCTCTAGTATTCTTGCCTGGAAAATCCTATGGACAGAAGAGCCTGGTAGGCTACAGTCCATAGGGTTCCAAAGAGTCAGACACAGCTGAACAACTGAACATGAACACGAACACCCAGAGGAGCTTCCCAGGTGGCTAAGTGGTAAAGAATCCACCTGTCAATGCAGGTTTGATACCTGGGTTGGGAGATCTGCTGGAGGAGTAGATAGCAACCCACTCCAGTATTCTTGCTGGGATAATCCCATGGACAGAGGAACTTGGTGGGCTACTGTCCATGGGGTTGCAAAGAGTCAGACACAACTGAACAACTGAGCACACAGGTACACCCAAGAAACACCAGTAGATCTGTGCAAAAGTGAGACAGGGAAAGAAAGACAGCTAATAAAAGATGTATAACCCTTCATTCTGTGTTTCCACTGTGGACAGCTGGGGTTCAGTGTCACGGGGGGGGTGGGGTTCTGGAGAGAGCAT
Organism: Bos indicus; assembly: GCF_029378745.1. Taxonomy (NCBI): domain Eukaryota; kingdom Metazoa; phylum Chordata; class Mammalia; order Artiodactyla; family Bovidae; genus Bos; species Bos indicus. Next base: position 10,917,026 of record NC_091766.1, on the reverse strand, counting down.
AGGACATACTTCAGGGTTATTCACCTCAGAGACAAGGGAGCTGGGGCATCCGTCTACTAGCACCCATCAGTCATTGGTTGAGGCTGCTTTCAAGGGTCACTATTCTCTGAAAATACCAGTTTTCCCTGCACATGAACCAGGCATGTCTTGTGGGCAGTAAGAAGCCCACTGGCACTGGCACAGGTGTTTATAATAAACAATCATGGGCATGTAGAATAGAATGCCAAAGGGCTATGAGGGGGCCATCAGCAGCATCTGCTGGACTTCCCTGGTGGTACAGTGGATGGGAATCCACCTGCCCATACAGGGGACATCAGTTCAGTTCCTGGTCTGGGAAGATTCCACGTGCCATGGAGCGACTGAGCCGACGTACTGCAAGTACTGAAGCCCGAGCACCCTAGAGCCTGTGCTCCACAATGAGAGACGCCACCGTGATGAGGAACTCCTCCAGTGTAGAGTGTGCCCAGCTCTCTGCAACTAGAGAAAGCCCGCACACACCCATACACACAAAGCAGTGAAGACCCAATGCAGCCAAAAATAAATAGACTTAGAAAAATGAACAGACAGAACTAATTTATATATATACAAAGAAAGAGGCCACTGTTTACCTGCTGGCTGAGGAGGCAGTACACCAGGAAGATGAAGACGCCCTGCAGGCTGTTGATGATGGTGAAGAGGTAAGCCATGACGCGGGCAGCCGGTCCCACCTGCAGGAGTCCCAGAAACCACGTGCATCCCAAGATGAAGAGCTGAGCTGTGGCTTTGAGTGTCAGCATCCTGGGTAGGAATAATTGATAATGTAAAGAAACCTGATAATGATTGTGACCATTCCTACAACATAGTTGTTAATGGTGAGCAACTCTGGAGCTAAAATGCCTGTGTTTTAAATCCAAGCCAGCACTAACTAACTTTGTGACCTTGGGAAAGTTACTTTCTGGCTTTCTTTCCACCCCTCCCACCTTTTTTTTGGCCATATCATGCAGCTTGGGAGATCTTAGTTCCCTGATCAGGGGTCAAAGCTGGGCCATCGCAGTGAAAGCGATGAGTCCTAACCCCTGCACTGCGGGGGAATTTTCCTACTTTCCTGTAACTCAGTTCTCTAATATTTGTAATAGTCCTATTTCATAGGGTTGCTGAAAATATTGAGACTTAACATATGGGACATATTTAGGACAGCACGTAGAACAAAATTGTGCATGCAAAGTTGCTTCAGTCATGTCCGACTCTTTGTAACCCCATGGACTGTAGCCCATCAGGCTCCTCTGTCCATGGGATTCTCTAGGCAAGAATATTGGAGTGGGTTACCATTTCCTATTCCAGGGGATCTTCCTGACACAGGGATCGAATCCGCATCACCTGTGTCTCCTGCATTGGCAGGTGGGTTCTTTACCACTAGCGCCACCCAAATTAGTACCATACACATGCAGAACATTCTAAAACTATAAAGTTCTTTGTCTCATTCTGTCTATATCACTTATAGATGGGAAGGTCTTATAGTTTGTTATTCAAGCAGGAAGGCTTTTGAGATCACAAGGGGTGCAATTCAGGGGAACTATATTCATTATCTTGTAACAAGCTATAATAGAAAAGAATCTGAAAAAGAATATATAATATATATGTGTGTGTGTGCAACCAAATCATTTTGTGGTACACATGAAACTAACAGAACATTTTAAATTAACTATGCTTCAATAAAAAAGGGATGTTATTAAAACATAATGCATCAGCAAACATAAACTGGGACCATTCCAGGAAAACTGAGATGCAAGGTCACCTTATTTATATATCTATATATCTCTAATTTTAAAATATAGTATGTAACTGAGAAAAGCTAGTTGAGGAACAATTTGTGTAGTGTGATGCTATTGTATGTATGCTCTGTTCTATAGAAAATGCACAGAAAAAGGCCTGGGAAAATATCAGATACATCATATCATACAGTTTCTTACCTCTGGATTTTCTGGTAGGTAAAGTAGTAGGAAAACTGGGAGCAAGGGGCTGTCACTTTTAACTTTATATATTTTGAAAACTTTTGACAAATAATAAACAAGTAACAAATGTGCTGTTTTTGTGATTACAATGAAAACCTCAGCAAACTACAAGTTCAAATTAAGACGGATGGTGCACACTATTTACAATAGCCAGGACATGGAAGCAACCTGTTGACAGATGGATAGATAAACAATTTGTGGTACATACATAACAAAAGTACAATGAAATATTACTCAGCAAGAAAAAGGAACAAATGAGAGTCAGCTGAACTGAAGTGGATGAACCTAGAGCCTGTTATACAGAGTGAAGTAAGTCAGAAAGGGAAAAACAAACAAATAAATAAATATCATATATTAAGGCATATATATAGAATCTAGAAAAATGGTGCTGATGAACCTATTTGCTAGGCAGGAATAGAGACAGAGACATAGAGAATAGATCTGTGGACACAGCAGGGGAAGGAGAGAGAGGGTGGGACAAATGAGAGAGTAGCATTGAAACATATACATTACCATGGGTAAGATAGTTAATGGGAAGCTGTTGTATAGCACAGGGAGATCAGCTCAATGTGATGACCTAGAGAGGTGGGATGCGGGGGGTTGAGGGAGGTTCAAGAGGGAGGGATATATGTATATTCATGGCTGATTCACATTGTTGTATGGAAGAAAGCAACACAACACTGAAGAGCAATTGTCTCCACTTAAAAATAAATTAAAAAAAAGATGGATGCTGCAAAATAAAAAAAATACTCATAGTCCCCAATTTTTGGAAACAGTATTATACAAAATATATTTTAACCTAAATCTTTCCTGAACTATTGCCTCTTGTGTTTTGCAGCAGGGAAGTCCCTCCTCTTGTTTTTAGTGTTAGATCTCTTTCCTTTCTGAGATTCATCAAGGACACATGCATGCCCAGTTAGGAACTACATTTCCCAGCCTCCTTTGCAGCTAGGTGTCACCACATGACCAAAGTCTAACCAATGGGGTATGAGTAAATATGGAACTTGGCAAATTGCATGTCACTTCCTTCCCATGGATGGGATATAACATCCTACGGGCTGGCGGAGGAACAAAAATAGAAAGAGCTTGAGTCCTGGATCGCTCTGTGGAGCTCTGTTCTGTGGCATGAGAGTAATATAAACTTCTATCTCACTTTTTTTTTTAATTAATTTTTTAAAAATTTTATAACATGTATAATATCTATCTCACTTTCTTTTTTTGAGTCCCGGTAATTGAATATAGCTTCTCATTGTGGCAGTGGAAGGCGGCAGTGATCTTGCTAGTTCCTAGAGGCTGACTGTGCATCTATGTCTCTGTGGATATGTAGGAGGGACCAGTAAGAAGTGAGTAGAAGAAAAGGGGGTTAGAAAATACCATTTTATTTAGAAAATACCTTAACTTACTTTACGTTCCGGATGGTTGACACTTCACTGTTGAGAGAGGAAAGTTTTCTTTTCAAAATCCAAAAAACCATGACAAAAAATACAAAATTCACCTGCAAGAGTGACACAGACCATGGAGAATACAAGTTAAAATGTACTGTGTCTATTCAATTTGTGGTAACATACTGTAGAGCACAATGTGGTCTTCTAAATGGGAGGGAAACCCAAAATGGAAGGGACATATATACATATATGTATGGCTGATTCCTTTTGCTGTGCAGTAGAAGTTAACAAAACATTGTAAAACAACTATACTGAAAAAAAATTGAAAAGCCATTAAACAAAATGTACCATGTCTGCTGTAGATTGCACACGACCCCTACCTCCCAGCACATGGGTTTGAATTGGTAGCAGGTGGAAAAATCAAACCATATAATTGAGAAAATGCGTGTCCCTGTTCTATTCTGCACCCAGCATGTCTGGTGCTTCTGCTTAGGTCAGGAACACTGGAGCCACGTATTCACTCACACAGATAATGGCACAGACAGGTCCAAGGAAAGCCCAGATGAATTTCTGGTCCAGGTGAAGCCAGCATCTGGGAACAATGGGAAAAGGAACACGAAGGGAGATCAAAGAAAGCACATGAAATGGACACGAAATGACATCTTTTTATAACAGAGAACTTTCCCAATGTTTCTTGAAAATGTCAGCTGATGACAATGCAGGCTTTGATTGTTTGCTTCCATGTGTTACTGCTACATGAAACAGTTTACAAGCACAGACCTGTTGAATTTTAATACCAGTATTTCGAGGGTGGTGAACCATGGAGATGACTATTATCCCCGTTTCAGTAACAAGGGCACTGAGACTCGAGGGGGCTTTCCAGGTGGCCCAGGGGTAAAGAATCCGCCTGCAATGCAGGATACATGGCAGAAGCCATGGGTTTGATCCCTGGGTTGGGAAGATCCCCTGAAGGAGAAAATGCCAACCCACTCCAGTATTGCTGCTTGGGAAATGCCATGGACAGAGGAGCCTGGCAGGCTACAGTTCATGGGATCACAGAGTTGGACATGACTTAGCAACTGAGCATGAGACTTGAGGACTTGAGGTCACAAATTATGGGAAGGATAAAGCTGGGACCTAACTGCAAAATTTTCCACATCATCTTTCCCTGCCTCACTGGGAAAGAAGTTAGAGCCCTTACACTCAAAGGGAAAGTAGAGTGCATTTGTTGTGTTTATCCGAATCATTGCCAATAACACTGCCCTCAAATCTGTCCATGGCAGAGGGTGAGAGTCAATCTTACCGATCAGGTGTTCCATAAAGATGAGGCCTGGAGGCTGCAGAAATGGCCACAATCACAGCTGGGACTCCATAGCCCACTGGGAACATAAGCCACTTCATGAGTCTGTTGATACTGGAGTAGTTGACCACCGTCAGGTTGCGTGCAGTGAGGAAGAGGTGCAGACCCTCCAGCAGCATCCAGGTGAAGGAGGCCAGGTAGAGATAGTGTAAGGCACCTGCGATGATGGCGCACAGCACCTGGGGGAGGAGGAAGGTGTCACCAGGAGGGTCTGTTAGGGTGGAGAATGGCCCCAGGACCTCTCCTTAATACTGGCATTGAGTTCAGAAGCACTGCTATTAGATCATGGTCGTTGAAAGTAAAGATGGTTGATAATGCCAGCACTGCTCACCTCACCATGCATCCTCCATCTAGGACCCTAGGCTATTTTATTGAGGGGTCCGAGGCAGCATGGCCCCATGAATTCAGGATCCCCTGAGGCAGGCACATTCTGGGACAGTATAAGTACCTTGTTCTCAGTTCTGTCGATGGCTGTGAGGAAGAGCAGGTGGGCCAGGAAGAGGCAGAGCGAGAGCTGCAGGTGGAGCGAGGTGCTGGTGTTCTGGATGGCTTTGCACAGCAAGAAGGTGAGGGCCGCCAGGAGGAGGCAGAGCAGGGAGAGGCTCAGCCCCACGTAGGTGATCACAGTCAGTGCGGGATCCTCCTCCTGGGACCCAGCAGAGAGGGGACCACAGTCATGCTTTCCTGCCCTGGGATTATATTCTCCCACCCCTTGGAATTTGGCATCCCAAAATAGGCAGACCACCTATATCTCTGCAATGAGGGGAGGGGTGCAGACTTCCTGTGTGCTGTCACCCAGCCGATGTCATCAATAAGTCCTCTGAACCCACCTTTAGGATATATATATATAGGTGACCTTTTCCCACCAACTCTGCAGCTGCCATCCAAATCCTGAGCACCATCATCTCTCTGCCGGGCTACTTCTGCTGCACTGCTGACCATTCTTGACTCAGGAGCCAGAGATACTTTCTAATAACATAAATCTGTAGCATCCCTGATGCACATCCTCTATTGTCTCTCCACTGCAATTTGAATGAAATCTAAACTCCTGACTATGGCATTTGTGGTCTGACACTTTTCCTCTGCTCCCTTCTCTCCAAACCTGACTTTTCCCACTTCCCTCTCATTCACTCTATTCTTTCTAGAACCCACTGGGTTTGTGTGCTCTGTCTCATGGATTTCCTATTCCAAATATTTATTTTTAAAGTTTATTTTATATTTGGCTGTGCTGGGTCTTCATTGCTGCTTGTGGGCTTTCTCTAGTTGTGGCGGGTGGGGGCGACTCTCTTGTTGCTGTGTGAGGGCTTCTTACTGTGGCGGCTTCCCTTATTGCAGAGCACAGGCTCTAGGGCGAGTCGGCTTTAGTACTCGTGACACGTGGGCTCAGTAGTTGCGGCTAGTAGGCTCCAGAGCACAAGCTCAGTTGCTCCTCAGCATGTGGGATCCTCCCAGACCAGGGATCAAACCCTGTGTAAGAATGTCTTATACCCAAGGGTGTCCCTTGTATAAGGCAGATCCTTAACCACTGACCACCAGGGAAGGCCAGATTTGCCTATCCTAGACATTTCATGTAAGTGGAACGCTACAGTATATGGTCCTTTGTGTCTAACATCTTTCACTCAGCGTGGTATTTTTGAGATTCATCCACGTTGTAACACTGCTGACTTAATATTCAGATTTCAGCTTGAATAGCTCATTCTCCTCCGATCACTCTGTCTAAAGCAGTATGCTTCTCCTATCACTCCAGACTTGATCTGTTAAACTTTTCTTTATAGCAGTGATGGCCACCCAGTAGTGTAGTAGTGTGAGTTGCTCAGCTGTGTCTGACTCTTTGTGATCCTGTGGACTGTAGCCCGCCAGGCTCCTCTGTCCATAGGGTTTTCCAGGCAAGAATTGGAGTGGGTTGCCATTTCCTTCTCTAGGGGATCTTCCCAACCCAGGGATCAAACCCACGTCTGTTACATCTCCTGCACTGGCAGGCAGGTTCTTTACCATAGGGCCACCTAGCAGGGCCTCAAAAGGGGTTAGCGAGAGGAATTCAATAGTTACATCCTACCTGGCCATGCAAGGCCATGAGAACAGCGAAACTGGACAGGTGAGTGGAGCTGCATATCGTGTGAGTCTTGTTCGCTTGTTCCAGAGCACAGCCATCCTTGGACCAGTGGCCGCCCTCCTTTGTGTCTTTCCAGTAGACGCAGAAGATCTTCTTGACCCCGGGCTTCACCTGAAAATAGAACAGGCTCCTCATGTCGTTCCTTGGGACGGACAACTCTACATGTCAGCCTTGGCTGGTGACACCATGGGTTAAAGAGGATCAGCTGATTTCTATTTTAAGTGAAGAAGATGACCACCATATACCTGCCCCCAGAATCCCAGTTCTACTGGGATTCCACATAACAGAAAACAAGCTCATCTCTCTCTCTGGGAGTCAGAATTTTGCAAGATGTTACTGGTTTCAGGACTTTGTCCTCCACCATGGGGGTCAAATAGAAAAAAGAGTATAAGACCCACACAAATAGGAAAAGGAGTTCGTCAAGGCTGTATATTGTCACCCTGCTTATTTAACTTATATGCAGAGTACATCATGAGAAATGCTGGGCTGGAAGAAGCACAAGCTGGAATCAAGATTGCCAGGAGAAATATCAATAACCTCAGATATGCAGATGACACCACCCTTATGGCAGAAAGTGAAGAGGAACTAAAAAGCCTCTTGATGAAAGTGAAAGTGGAGAGTGAACAAGTTGGCTTAAAGCTCAACATTCAGAAAATGAAGATCATGGCATCCGGTCCCATCACTTCATGGAAAATAGATGGGGAAACAGTGGAAACAGTGTCAGACTTTATTTTTTTGGGCTCTAAAATCACTGCAGATGGTGACTGCAGCCATGAAATTAAAAGACACTTACTCCTTGGAAGGAAAGTTATGACCAACCTAGATAGCATATTGAAAAGCAGAGACATTACTTTGCCAACAAAGGTTCATCTAGTCAAGGCTATGGTTTTTCCTGTGGTCATGTATGGATGTGAGAGTTGGACTGTGAAGAAGGCTGAGTGCTGAAGAATTGATGCTTTTGAACTGTGGTGTTGGAGAAGACTCTTGAGAGTCCCTTGGACTGCAAAGAGACCCAACCAATCCATTCTTAAGGAGATCAGCCCTGGGATTTCTTTGGAAGGAATGATGCTAAAGCTGAAACTCCAGTACTTTGGCCACCTCATGTGAAGAGTTGACTCATTGGAAAAGACTCTGATGCTGGGAGGGATTGGGGGCAGGAGGAGAAGGGGACGACAGAGGATGAGATGGCTGGATGGCATCACTGACTCAATGGACGTGAGTCTGAGTGAACTCCAGGAGTTGGTGATGGACAGGGAGGCCTGGCGTACTGCGATTCATAGGGTTGCAAAGAGTCGGACATGACTGAGCGGCTGAACTGAACTGAACTGAAAGTTTTCTTCCAAGTACTCTCTAAGTCAAATTTCCTTGATTTCTATATCAATTCTGCCTTGACCTCTTACAACACAGTAATTGCTCTTGCGATGACAGGGCTAGTGTAGGGAAGAGACATCACCAGGAGAGAGAAGAAAGTCAGCCTTAAGTTTCTCTCTCTCTTTTTTTGGTCTCAAGGATGTCCAGAGCATCATTTAATTGGGCCAAGGAGATGAGCTAGATGTTCTCCTGTTTGGGGGCCATATCTCCTTTGATAATCCGCCAGACCATCCCTAGATATCTCACTCCATGCCTGCTGTCCCATGCCCTACATCAAAAATTTCATACCTAGATTTCATGCATCAGATGGAGAAAACCTATGTTTCTTCATCTTCCCTCACTTCATTCTTGTTTTCTTAAAATGTAAAAAATATTATTTTTTCTAGTTTTATTGTGATTTGGTATATAGCATTGTATAAGTTTAAGGTATACAATGTAATGATTGATATATGTATCTACTGCAAAATAATTATTGCAATAAGGTAGTTAATGTCCATCACTTCACATAATTACAATTTGCATTTTGTGGTGAGAACTTTTAAAAGCTACTCTGTCAGCAACTTTCAAATATACAATACAGTATTGTTAAATTGGAGTCATCCTTCTCTCCATCACATCCCCAGAACTCATTCATCTATAACTGGAAGCTGTAACCTTTGATCATTTTTACCTGTTTCTCCCACCTGCCATCCCTGGCAACCACCAATCTGTCCTTTGTTTCTGTGAGCTTGGTTTTCTCAGATTCCACGTATAGATGAGATCATTTGATATTTCTTTCTGTGTCTGACTTACTTCAGTTAGCCATAATGCCCTCAAGGTTCATCTATGTTGTGAAACAATGGCAGGATTTCTTGCAACTCTTACTTTCTAAATGGAGGTGGCTATGTCTGGCTATTAACCCTCCTTCCTTTAAGAGTTTGGGCAGGGAATGCAAGAAGGCAATGGATTATATAAAAATTTTCCTTCTAATTGAATTATGTAGTCTTAGTAATTAATTCCATGTGTCTATGCAAGAATAAACACTATGTCTCAATTCAGATTTCACAGATGTAGGAGGTACCTGCAACTAAAATAATTCCATGTACTAAAATGACACTGCACAAGAGAAATATCATGTAAATCACTTATGTATTAATAACTTGAAATTTTCTACCACATTAAAAAAGGAAAAGAAACAGATCAAATCAATTTTAGGAACCTATTTTATTTAGCCCCCTATATTCAAAATAGGGCTTTCCAGGTTTCACTAGTGGTAAAGAACCTGCCTGCCAATGCAGGAGACAAAAGAGACATAGGTTCGATCCCTGGGTCGGGAAGATCCCCTGAAGGAGGGCATGGCAACCCACTCCAGTATACTTGCCTGGAGAATCCCATTGACAGAGGAGCCTGGAGGGATACAGTCCATAGTGTCACAAACAGTCAGACATGACTGAAGTGACTTAGCATGCATGTATGCATATTCAAAATAATATCATTTTGGAAGCAACAGTTAGAACTGGACATGGAACAACAGACTGGTTCCAAATAGGAAAAGGAGTACGTCAAAGCTGTATATTGTCACCCTGCTTATTTAACTTATATGCAGAGTACATCACGAGAAACGCTGGACTGGAAGAAACACAAGCTGGAATCAAGATTGCTGGGAGAAATATCAGTAACCTCAGATATGCAGATGATAGCACCCTTATGGCAGAAAGTGAAGAGGAACTAAAAAGCCTCTAGATGAAAGTGAAAGTGGAGAGTGAACAAGTTGGCTTAAAGCTCAACATTCAGAAAATGAAGATCATGGCATCCGGTCCCATCACTTCATGGAAAATAGATGGGGAAACAGTGGAAACAGTGTCAGACTTTATTTTTTTGGGCTCTAAAATCACTGCAGATGGTGACTGCAGCCATGAAATTAAAAGACGCTTACTCCTTGGAAGGAAAGTTATGACCAACCTAGATAGCATATTGAAAAGCAGAGACATTACTTTGCCAACAAAGGTTCATCTAGTCAAGGCTATGGTTTTTCCTGTGGTCATGTATGGATGTGAGAGTTGGACTGTGAAGAAGGCTGAGCGCTGAAGAATTGATGCTTTTGAACTGTGGTGTTGGAGAAGACTCTTGAGAGTCCCTTGGACTGAAAGGAGATCCAATCAGTCCATCCTAAAGGTGATCAGTACTGGGTGTTCATTGGAGGGACTGATGTTAAAGCTGATACTCCAGTACTTTGGCCACCTCATGTGAAGAGTTGACTCACTGGAAAAGACTCTGATGCTGGGAGGGATTGGGGGCAGGAGGAGAAGGGGACGACAGAGGATGAGATGGCTGGATGGCATCACTGACTCGATGGACGTGAGTCTGAGTGAACTCCGGGAGTTGGTGATGGACAGGGAGGCCTGGTGTGCTGCGATTCATGGGGTCGCAAAGAGTCGGACACGACTGAGCGACTGAACTGAACTGAACTGAATGTGTCAGAACTAAAGAGCCTCTTGATGAAAGTGAAAGAGGAGAGTGAAAAAGTTGGCTTAAAGCTCAACATTCAGAAAACTAAGATCATGGCATCTGGTCCCATCAATTCATGGCAAATAGATGGGGAAACAGTGGAAACAGTGTCAGACTTTATTTTTGGGGGCTCCAAAATCACTGCAGATGGTGACTGCAGCCATGAAATTAAAAGATGCTTGCTCCTTGGAAGCAAAGTTATGACCAACCTAGACAGCATATTAAAAAGCAGAAACATTACTTTGCCAACAAAGGTCCGTCTAGTCAGTGGTTTTCCCAGTGGTCATGTATGGATGTGAGAGTTGGACTATAAAGAAAGCTGAGCGCCGAAAAATTGATGCTTTTGAACTGTGGTGTTGGAGAAGACTCTTGAGAGTCCCTTGGACTGAAAGGAGATCCAACCAGTCCATCCTAAAGGTGATCAGTCCTGGGTGTTCATTGGAAGGACTGATGTTGAAGCTGATACTCCAATACTTCTGCCACCTGATGCAAAGAGCTGACTCATTTGAAAAGACCCTGATGCTGGGAAAGATTGAGGGCAGGAGGAGAAGGGGACAACAGAGGATGAGATGGTTGGATGGCATCACTGACTCAATGGACATGGGTTTGGGTGGACTCCAGGAGTTAGTGATGGACAGGGAGGCCCGAGTGCTGCAGTTAATGGGGTCGTAAAGAGTCGGACACAACTGAGCGACTGAACTGAACTGAATGTGTCAATATAAATCAACATATGTAATCACTATAAAATTATTGAGATGCTTAACACATTGTTTTTCTTACAAAGTCTTCAAAGTCTGGAAATACTAATTCTAAATCTGGAAATGCTAACCCTTCAAAAATCTCAATTCAGACTCACATACTTCAAATGCTCAATAAATCTAGTTGGCTCCTGGTTATGACACTGGACAGTGCAGGTCCAGAACCATCGACAGGGAGTATATGCAATTGTTTGGCCTAACATCCATGAAACCCAAGCAAGTACAAATTGCAGCTTTGACTCACCTTCATGTGCTGAAAATTTAGAATCACAGGCTGGGAGAGAGGTGTGTTCTTTTTGGGTTCAATAGCAGCACTTACTACATGTGAGTTCAGGTAAACTTGATCTTTCTCATTCATCTCTTCAAAAAAAGTTGCATTTATGATGTTTCCAAGAGAAGAGTATGAAACGAAGGCAACTGCACTAGTACCTGAGGAAACAGAATAATGGAGATTGGGATTGACATATACACACTCGTGGTGCAGGCTCAGTCGCTCATCTGTGTCTGATTCTTTGTGACCCCATGGACTGTAGCCCACCAGGCTCCTCTGTCCGTGGGATTTTCCAGGCAAGAATACTGGAGTGGGTTGCCATTTCCTTCTCCAGGGGATCTTCCTGACCTAGGGATTGAACCTGTGTCTCCTGCATTATAGGCAGGTTCTTTACCACTGAGCCACCAGGGAAGCCCTTAGTCATATTAATACATATATATTTAGTTTGTTGAATTCAATTAATGTGATGTCGAGCATCACGTTATATGTTATGCTGAAGAGGAAAAGTTAAATTTTGACGTAACCTCCTGCTCCTTCTGCCTCTGTAACTCAGCTTGCCCCTTGCAAAGTCTAGGTCACGTAGGTCACATAGTCTCAGAAAGTGGGGACTGGCAATACTAGGAGCTGGAGTTTGTCTCACTCACCCTTGTCCTGCTCTTTGCAGTTGCCCAGCCCCTGCAAACCTGCTTAATCATGCCTGTCCAGGTCAGGCATCCCCCTCCCCATCGTGACCAATGTTCCTGAGTACACAAAACCCCTTGGTTTAAACCAGCCTATTAACAGCTAGTGTTTCCCACTATAGTCTGTCTATAAAAACTCTGTAATCCCTTTGTTCGGGGCTCAGAGCTTGGAGTGTTAACTCCTCTGGGCCCGCCAGCGTAATAAACCTGAGCTCTCCAACTCTCCGAGTGTGGTGCTTGGTTTCTCGAGTACTGGTTTCTGCAACAATGCCACAATTTATTTCTTGGAAACATAAATGATGCAATTTTGATGAGAAAAGGACAAAAAAGAAAGTGAAATTTTAATAAAAATACACACCTAGAGATAACTGCTGTTTAAGTTACGGATTTTTTTTCTAGGTATATATATATTGCATCCAAATACACCTCATGTCCAAGATTTGTTAATGGACAAAATGTTGCAAGGAAGAGCCCATTCTGACTCCAGGTTGGATCTGTTACTTTAACCTTTGCTTCCTGTTGCTTTTGTTCACTGCTTGTACATAATGGCCTGCCACAGGGAACCCTGCCCTACTGCCTGAATATTAAACTAAAGTGTCCTTTGTTCAAGACCTTGTCCACCTGTGGATGGCTACAGACATCCTCCAGGAGATATTTGTCAGAGTAATGGACTTTGTAGGGCTTCCCTGATGGCTCAGTGGTAAAAGACTCTGCCTGCATTGCAGGAGACATTGCTTCGATGCCTGGGTTGCGAAGATCCCCTGAAGGAGGAAATGGCAACCCACTCTGGTGTTCTTGCCTGGGAAATCCCATGGATAGAGGAGCCTGCACTGAGCAGACACACACGCAATGGGCTTTCTTCTTTGCTTCCTTACCCCCATCCGACATCTCTATTCTATAAAGGAACCTGGAATCTAGACCCTGATAGTTATTTTGAGACATCAGTGTGCCATTTTCTCAATAAACCAGCTTTCAAATAAAGTGATTTTCCTTGTCTCAACACCTCATCTCTCAAATTTATTGGCTGGTTGTGTGGTAAGCAGAGCGAGCCTGGACTCAGTAACAATGTGACCGAGTTTCCTTTTATGGAGAGCTAAGTATCAAGGATTATCTGATTCTATGGGGCGTTGCGATTCACCTTTTATGGACTTTCTATTGCCAAGCAATTTCACAACTCTGTAGGCATAGAAGATAACATGAAGAAACTTGATAGTAGTGGAAATGGCTCTTTCCCTAGACAAAGATGCATTTTGTCTGGTAGACATGTAGTTTTCTGTTATAGAAAATATAGTTCTGAACATTGCATTGTAGTATCGCCCTATAGCATATTAACCAGCTTTTGCATTAGTTAGCATATCATTTCAGAATTTGTGACTGATTTATATAGCAATATGTTTGTATACATGTGTATCTGCTCTTTGAATTGCCTCTGAGCATGTCTTAACATTTCATAGATTCCCTCATCAATTAATGAGCTGATGGAATTTTTTTCATGACTTTGAAAAAGCCTTTATTGAATTTGTTACAACACTGTTTCTGTTTTTTATGTTTTGGTCTTTTGGCCATCCCAAGGCATGTGGGATCTCAGCTCACAGACCAGGGATGGAATCTGCACCCCCTGCATTGGAAGGTGAAGTCTTAACCGCTGGACCACCAGGGATGTCCTAGGAGTTCATATGATCTTTGATGTACCTTCATTTATATTTGAAAATGGTATTTACCTTTTCATTATGTATCTCTTTGAAAATGGTATAGATGTATACACATACACACACAAAAACACAAACGTATATACACGCACATAGGCACGCTTACTCGCATATATGAGGGTCAAAATAAAAGATTTCAGTGTCTCCTCTCATATTCTGAGGCATACAAAGTATTTCTGGACCTGAATCCTTTGTTGTATTGAATAGGGTAAGACTAGAGAGACAAGAGAAACTGGAAAAACTAAGAGAGGCTAAACTGATTTACATAAGAAGGGATATAAATCTACCCTTAGGAGAAAAAGATATAAAGGCTGGGCTGTCTATGGCTGATTCCTGTTGATATTTGGTAGAAACCAATGCAATACTGTAAAGCAATTATACTTAAATAAAAAAAAATTGTGTTATTGTTGTTTTTCAGCCGCTAAGTGCTGTTTGACTCTCTGCGACCCCATGGACTACAGCACTCCAGGCTCCTCTGTCCTCCACTATCTCCACTATCTGGAGGAGGAAATGGCAATCCACTCCAGTATTCCTGCCCGGGGAACTCCATGAACAGTATAACAATTGGGAGGGAGGGGCAGAGAAGAGGCAGGTGGAATTTGGAAGGAGAGGAAAGAGACTGGGTCAGCCATAAAGAGGAAAAGGAAAGTAAAGTTAACCGTCTATATCTGCAGGTTCTGTATCCACAGATTCTATGAACCTTGGATTGAAAATATTTTTAAAAATCCCAGGGACTTCCCAGGGAATCCCAGGGTGCTTCAGTTGCTAAGACTCTGCGTTCTCAAGGCAGGGGGCCCAGGTTCAATCCCTGGTCAGGGAACTAGATCCCACGTGCCACAACTAAGACCCAGTGCAGCCAAATAAATAAATAAACATAAAAAATTCGAGAAAGTCTCAGAAAGCAAAACTTGAATTTGCTTTGCATCCGCAACTATTTTCTTAGCTTTTGCATTGTATTAAGTATTATAAATAATCTAGAGATGATTTAAAATATAAGGGGAAAAAAAAATAAAATATAAGGGAGCATGTGCATAAGGTTATATGCACATCTATGTCAAATACTATTGATAAACCATTTTATATAGGGACTTGAGCGTTCGTGGATTTTCATGTCTGGAGGGTCCAGGAACCAATCCCTCTTGGAGACTAAAGGACAGCTATAAAAGGAAATTGGGTAAGTCTTGTGTGATATCATTCCACTTCCTCTGCTGTCTCTTGAAGACTTCAGTAATGACTAACTTGTTTTGCAAGACCTTTAGAACTGGTTTTGTGTTTCTTTTGCATGAAACAAAATGTTGAGGCTGGACCCAAGGAAATCCATTTGTAGTTGGTACAAGTATTTCAATCTCTTTAGATAGAAATCTAATTATTTCTTTTCCATATATATTATATATATAATAAAGTTACAAGAGGAGAAGGGGACGGCAGAGAATGAGATGGTTGGATGGCATCATTGACTTAATGGACATGAATTTGAGCAAGCTCTGGGAGTTAGTGATGGATGGGGAAGCCTGGCATGCTCTGCAGTCCATGGGGTTTCAAAGAGTTGGACATGACTGAGCGACTGAACTGAACTGGTATATATTATATAGTATAAACCAGATATAGATAACATATACGGAAATCATTACCTATGTGCTTACTCGCTCTGTTGTGTCCAACTCTTGGCGACCCTATGGACTGTAACCCTCCAGGCTGCTCTGTCCATGGGATTTCCCAGGCAAGAATACTGGCGTGGGTTGCCATTTCCTCCTCCAGGGGCTCTTCCCCACCCTGGGATTGAACCTGTGTCCCCTGCATTGCAGGCAGATTCTTTACCTGCTGAGCCATCAGGGAAGCCCTCTATCTATCTATTTATCTACCTATCCATCTTTTTCTAGTGCCTACTGTGTCCAGACATTATTCTGGGGATACAGTGGGGGACAAAATAGCCTGAATTTCTCTTCTTATTGATCTTACTTTCTGGTGCAGGAAACAAACATAAATAAGCAAATAAAGGTGTTAGATAATCGTCGACTGAAGCCGCCCACCTTGGCCAGGCATGATGATAACCACTTGGGTGAGTTGTCTCACAACAGGAGGTCCCAATGAGGAACTTGGTACTACCACCTGAAAACTAACCGGGAGAATTTGGGAGGGGCCAAAAGAGGGAGGGGACAACCATCCTCCCAGAATCCTTTGCACTGGAATCCGTCTTGGCTGAGAGATGCTCGGGCCACCAGGAAGGACCCTGACTCAGACTATGGGCCAGGGGTGATGACTGACCAGAGACAACCTAGAAACTAATCGCATTACCATAAAGCCTGAGACAGTGAGCCATGTGGCAAAGCACTTTTCCTGCTGCTCTCTGCCTGGGGACCACTTTCCAATAAAGTCTCTTGCTGTCCAAGCACAGGTCTCCTTGGACAATTCATTTCCAAGTGTTGGGAGCCCACTCAACAAAGGTATATATCAAAGACACCTTGCTCTGATATAGGATTAGTGCTCAATTCTATGGAGAAAATTAAGTAAAGTAGGGGACAGTGGGGCTTCCCAGGTGGCCCTAGTGGTAAAGAAGCTGCCTGCCAGTGCAGGAGATGTGGGTTTGATCCCTGGGTCAGGAAGATCCCCTGGAGGAGGACATGGCAATCTGCTCCATTATTCTTGCCTGGAAAATCCCATGAACAGAGGAGCCTGGTGGGCTACAGTCTATGGGGTTGCAAAGAGTCAGACACGATTGAAGTGACTTAGCACTCATGCTAGGGGACAGCAAGAGGTGGAGGATGCTATTTTAGACAGTTTTCTGGCAGCAGGGTGAAAGGAAGGAGGATATCTGAGAGGAGAGTGCTCTAGGAAGAGAAAATAGCAGAGAAAACCCCCCCAGAGACATGACTGTGCCCATCAGCAAGGAGGCCAGTATGGCTGAAGCAGAGTGAGTGAGGGGGCAGTGGGAGGAAGTGAGGGCATGGTGGGGGTTGACCTTGTAGGGCCTGGGGGAGAATTTTGCTTTTATTTTAAGCCAGTGGGAAAACTGTTGGAGGGTTTTAAGCAAGGGAATGGCATAATTTAACAGTTTGATAGGCTAAAAATATATATGCACATGATATGTTTATATTATACATTTATAATTTTATTACATATTAAGGCATGCACATAACTTACAGTAAGTCCCCTACATATAAACAAGTTCTGTTCGGAGAGCATGTTTGCAAGTCCGATTTGTTCCTAAGTCCAACAAGATTAGCCTAGCTACCCAACTAACACGATCAGCTGCGTCATACTGTAATAAGTTTCTAATACTTTTCACATGAATAATATATAAAAAACAAACAGAAAATAAAAGAAACATTTTAAATCTTACAGTATAGTACCTCGAAAAGTAGAGTAGTACAAGACAATAGCTGACATGCAGGGGCTGGCATCGAGTGAACAGGCAAGAAGAGTTACTGACTGGAGGAGGGAGAGGAAGTGAGATGATGGAGCTGAAGGATCTTCAGCAATAGGAGCTGGAGAACGAGCTGCAGTTTCACTCCTGCCTGATGCTGGTGGAATGCAGGTTCCCACCTTGAAGATTTATATGTAGCAGACATTTTCTATATCAATAGTGTTATGGGCTGAATTGTGTTCCTCCCCAAAATTCGTATGTTGAAGTCTTAATGGTACTTCCCAGTGTGACTGTATTCGAAGATAGGGCTTTCAAAGAGGTGATGAAGTTAAAATGAGAATGTTAGGGTGGGCCTTATCCAGCCTCCCTGGTGTCCATATAAGAGGAAATTTGGACGCATGAAAAGAGACTAGGGACCCATGCACACAGAGGAAAGGCCGTATGAGGACATAGTGTGAAGATGGCCATGTTCAAGCCAAGGAGAGAGGCCTCTGGAGAGACCAATCTGGCCAACATCTTCATCTTGTATCTCTAGCCTCTATAACTGTGGGAAAATAAATTTCTATTGTTTAAGCCACCAGTCTGGTATTTTATGACAGCCTAGCATATAACATGGGCTTCCCTGGTAGCTTAGCTGGTAAAGAATCCGCCTGCAATGCAGGAGACCTGGGTTCGATCCTGGGTTGGGAAGATTCCCTGGAGGAGGGCATGGCAACTCACTCCAGTATTCTTGCCTGGAGAATTCCCATGGACAGAGGAGTCTGGAGGGCTACAGTCCATGGGGGTCACAAAGAGCACAATTTAGCGACTGAACAACAATAAGAAACAAGCTGTGTGGTTCATCCTACTGGAATAAATCCCCTAGCAGGTGTCTCTAACCAGGTTTTTCTGGCTTCTCTCGAGGGATGAGAAGTAGGAGATTCACTTCTGCTTCTCTGAGTTGATGGCAGTTTCTGTTCATCAGAAAGAAACAAAGGTGGGTGGTTGGAAGGCATCAGCAGGTGATCAGCCTACCTGATCTGATGCTCGGAAATTGCTTGTTTTTGAGCTGAAATATTCTGGTGTAAGAGCAAATCACAAGTAGAAAAGAAAAGAATGGTTATTGAGGTTTCCAAGGTTGACCTCTGTGGCCAGGGTTTGCTCTCTGAGATAGTTTATAGGGAGAGGAATCATGTGATTCTATGTCTTGGGTTACCTGTGACAGTCCCAGTTCACACCTGGTGTCATGGTGTAACTTAATAGGATCCCTTCTGGTATTAAAATTATCCACCTTTTGGAGATAAATTATAAGGTTGCTTTAGACCAGAGGTTCTCAACTGCAGGCTATCCTGCTCTCTCACCTCAGCTGACACTGGGTGGTGTCTGGAGGAAGTTTTGGTTGTCACAACTGGGGAACTGCTATAGACGTCTAGTCTAAGGCCAGGGATGTTGTTCAACATCCTACTGGGCACAGGATGACTCCCTACAATGAAGAATGATCCAGTCCAAGACAGAACCTGAGGGACACAAAAATGTCCCTTTATGAGTTCGTCATGAATCCATCAATGTGTTCTTTTCTTTCTTTAGGAATGTTCAGTCCTCAACCTAGATGTGGATTTAATTCGATGACCATTTCTGTTCTCCAATTCTCTGCTGGTAAAGTACTAATTTACCTCCCTGGGGGGGAGGCGAGGTGGGGGAGGGGACATGTCGATGAACAGATGTTAACACATTAGATGCCAGGATAAGGTAAGTTCAAAGTGCTGGAGGAGCACAGGAGAGGGAAAGCCTGACTCTAGTGCTGTGATGGAAATAGGCAGTCCTGGGAGGCTTCATGGAGGAGGAAAAAGTTGAGCTGTGTTGAAAGAATAAAAGTCCACCCTGTGGAGTGTTGGTTAACATTACTGGCAGAGGGACAGCCAGTGCAATGCTTCAAGATGAAACCGCAAGGGTCATTAGGAAAGATAAATAGTCTGCTGCTGGGCATGTCTATGGTGCTTCCCTGGTGGCTCAGTGGTAAAGAATCTGCCTGCCAACGCAGGAGATGCAGATTTTAACCCTGGGCCTGGATGATCCCCTGGAGGAGGAAATGGCAACCCACTCCAGTATTCTTGCCTAGGAAATTCCATGGACAGAGGAGGCTTGTGGGCTATAGGGTCACAGAGTCAGACACCACTGAGCATGCACGAATGCACGGGCATGTCTATGCCAAGTGCTCCCCGAGACACATGCATTTACATTATGAGGTGTGCAGTTCCTGTAGACAATTCAGCCTAGACAGTTGTTATGGACTGAGTTCTGTTCTCCTCAAATTCATATGTTCAGTTATGGTTTTCTCAGTGTGTATGTCCAGTCATGGAATTGCTGGGTCAGATGGCAGTTCTACGTTTAGTTTTTTTAAGGAACCTCCATACTGTTCTCCAGAGTGTCTGTACCAATGTACATTACCACAAACAGTGTAAGAGAGTTCCCTTTTCTCCACACCCTCTCCAGCATCTGTTGTTTGCAGATTTTTTGGTTATGGCCATTCTGGCCCGCATGAGGTCATACCTCTTTGTAGATGAAACTAGAGCCTGTCATACAGAGTGAGGCAAGTCAGAAAAAGAAAAACAGATATTGCATATTAAAGCATATATATGAAGTCTAGAAAAATGGTACAGATGAACCGTTTTGCAGGGCAGGAATAGAGGCACAGAAATAGAGAAGAGATGTGTGAACACAGAGTGAAGGAGAGGATGGGACAAATTGAGAGAATAGCACTGAAGCATATACATCACCATATGTGTAAGTAGTGGGAAGCTGCTGTATAGCACAGGGAGCTCAGCTCAGTGCTCTGTGATGACCAAGACGGGTGGGATGCGGGGTGGTGGGTGGGAGGCTTCAGAGGGAGGAGGCATATGTATACAGCTGGTTCATGATGTTGTACAGCAGAGACTAACACAACATTGTAAAGCAATTACATCCTGATAAAAAAATAAAAAAAAAATTGTTGACTTCCTAATCCCTAGTACCCCAGAATGTGACCAAGGAACAAACTGGACTGCAGATACGTTTGGAAGCTTGCAGTCTCCCTCTCCACACTGTGAGTAATGGGGGAACCTGGTGAGCACGCAAGCATGAAATCACAGGGTTGGAATTTGGCTTCCATCCTCCTCCTGGCCCATCCTCCAGTGAAGGCAGATTCAAGTTCTCATCTTGGGGGAGGAGAGGAAGTGAGAAACTAATTGCCACATGAGACTTTCTCAGTTCAGCATGTGCTTAGTTGCCTGCATTTTATCATCTTTTCTTTGGAACTTTGGGTGATAGCACAGACCAGCTGTCTGTACAGACCCCACATTCATGTAATTGGATTTTAAGGCCCTCATTTATTGTGCTACAGCAATTGTAACATATGGCAGTTATAACAGAAGTCTTCCTGCCAAATGAAAAAAAATATTGGAGGTGTTCATGCAGGCAACCCAAAGTTTGGTTTCTCTTGAAAAATCAGACAGTCTGGCAATGCTGGGATAGTTAATAGTAACAATTTCTCTTTCTACACAGGCTGTAGCAGATGCTGTAGGCAGCATAGCTTTATTCCTTTGGCACTTCTGTTTTTTTTTTTTTTTTTTTTAACATGCTGATGGATTCTACTGCAAGCAGCTGCGACTCTCTGTCTGGGAGCTTTCCCTGGAGTGAACATGTTTGATCTGTACACAGGGCAGGCTGTAAAAGCTTAGACGTTCACTTCTGCCTGCAACTCCCAGAAGGGCTCTTAACCAGTGATGGATCAGAGCAGGTGGATAAAGAGCTCAGCTCAGCTCCCTCTCCCTGTTATTATTATTTTAGTTTTGGAATTCAGGATCTTCACTGCAGCATGTGAGATCTAGTTCCCTGACTAGGTATCGAATCCAGGTCTCCTGTATTAGTAGTGCAGAGTCGTAGCCACTGGGCCACAAGGGAAGCCCCCTTTATTATAAAAAAAATTTTTTTTGAACCATGTCAAGTGGCATGTGGGATCTTAGTTCCCTGACCAGGGACTGAACCCCTTCCCCCTGCATTGGAAGTGCAGAATCTTAACCACTGGACCGCCAGGGAAGTCCTCTGGCTACTTCTCTTTGAATGGGGTAACTTAGTGGGATTGAACCCCAGTCACCACCAGCAGTAACCTGCTCACTAACATAATAATCCCTGTATGGGCTGCCCTCTCTTCCTTGTCTCACTTCCTGTTTTCCCTGTTGGGATGATTAATTTTATGTGTCAACTTGGATAGGCTTTAGGACCCAGATATTTGGTCAAAGACCAGTCTGGATATTGCTGTGAGGATATTTTTAGATGAGATTAAATTTAAATCAGTAGATTTTGAATAAAGCAGATTACAGTTCCTAATGTTGGTGGGCCTCATCTAATGAGTGGAAGGTGTTAAGAAAAAGACTGAGCTCCCCCTGAGGAAGAGACTGCCTTTGGACTCAGGCAGCAACAGCTTTTCCCTGGGTCTTTCAGCTTGCTGGCTAGATTTTAGATTTGCTGCCCTCCACAATCGCATGAGCAAAATTCTTCTTAAATCTCTCTCTGTCCCTGCCCATCTCTCTCTATCTCTGTTTCTCTTTCTCTACATATACACAGCCTATTGGTTCTGTTTCTCTGGAGAATCCCGATTAATACGCTTACTGATTCTTTCTGGGATCATCTCCCATATAAAATCATCACTCTTGTTCCCCTTACACTTATCCATGCACTACTTCTAAGGGAACCCAAACTGAGAACCAGATAGAACAACCCCTAAATTACAAAGAAGTCTCTCTTTCATGCTGAAGAACAAAAAACCTCCATTTTAGGTAGGAATATGTCTTTTTTGTAATTAAAAAAAATTTTTTTTTTTTTTTTTTAAGGAAAGACTCAAATGGCACAGTCTTAGTGAAATGGAGCAGAACCCTATAGTTCTTGTTTCCCAAGTCCTCAGCCCACCTTTTGTCTGTGGGAAAACTTTAGCCAAAAGTTAGTTCAATCAGAGAAGTGAGAACATAAAGAAACAAAGGAATATAGTTAAAGGAGATCAAATGATAATAGTTTAGTCAGTAAGCAAAGTCAAGGACCTTTAGTTCCTTCTCAAGGGCTGTAGGTAATATTCTGAGCCATATCCTTTGAGCTGTCTTATAGATAGAGACCCCCACCAGGTGGAAAAATTAACTACGTGATTACCAGACTGTAGCCATGACGTAAACTGTCGTAGTTCCAAGAACTGGCCTCAAGGAAATGGGAACAAACCAACCCTGGAACCAAGACTAACTGTGCTTAGAACTGACCACCAGTGACCAATTTCAAGATGACTGTCTGAGCTACTGTGCTGTTTCTGCATGTAGCCCTCTCTCTCTGTCTATAAAAGCTCTAGCCCCCGGGTTGTTGCGGTGGGGGCTGTTGGCCTTTGGACAGGTTTGGATGCTAGTGACCCTCCTCCCTGGTCACTAGCATCCAAAATAAAGCAAACTTTCCTTTCCACTAACCTAGCCTCTTTAATGACTTTTGAGCAGCGAGTAGCTGGACCTGGGTTCAGTAACATTAGGGTAACAGACCCATTAGAGAGAAGCCTACTGGGGGACATTTTCCTCACTACTCACACAGTGATGCTGCTCTGCATGTCTTAGGGATTCTGAAAGCAGCCACCCCACGTACCTTTTATGTTTCTCTGGATGACATCACTGCAATGGATTTTCATGGAGTTCACTTGGGCGTTCAAGCTTAAGGTGACTTCCTTGGTGCAGTTGTCTGTAACAACTTGAGTTTCAACAGCTGGTAAGAAAAACAAAGGGCAAACTTGCCATTATTATAAGTTTTAAAAATGTGCGTAGTTACATGAACAGCTTAACTTTACTGAGGGTCTAGAATGTGCCAGGCACTGGGCTAAGAGCCTTACATTGATACATTGCCATCTTATAGCAGCCTCATGTAACACAATGAAGGACCTGTCAGAAAAGCAAACTGAAATTCAGAATTTAAGTAGGACTCTAACTCCTGTATACTTGCTGAGAAAATCTCATGACAGAGGAGCCTGGCAGGCTCCATGGGGGTGGCAAAGAGTAGGAACTTACTGAACTCTGTGTTCTTTTTTTAAAGACTTCTTTTTTACTGTGGACCATTTTAAAATTCTTTATTGAATTTATTACAATATTGATTCTGTTTTTTGTGTTTTTGTTTTTTGGCTGAGAGGCATGTGATATCTTAGTTTCCTGACCAGGGATTGAACCCACAGCCCCTGCATTGGAAGGTGAAGTCTTAACCACTGGACTGCCAAGAACATCCCCTGAAACCGTATTCTTAACTAACATTCTTTAGCACATTGTCTTTGAAGCAACGATTCTGTTTCTAGGAATTTATTCTTGGAAAACAATAATGACTAAGAGGGCAGAATTGGCTACGAGAAAGTCCATGGCAGGAAAGATGATAAAGGTGAAGTGACCTAAAGTTTAAGAAGAAATTGGTTAAATGACTTATGGTTTATCTCTATAATGGGGAACCGTGCTTCCAGTAAAAATGAAGTCACAGAATAACAAACAATAAGTTCATGAAAATATTTATCTTAAAAATCAGAAGATATGAGACTGGTCATGAGTTGGAAATTATTGAAGGTAGGTGAGGGGTGCAGTAGTCTTATTATGTCTCCTTTTGAGTGTGTTAAAAAAATTAAAGAAAGCAGTTATAAAGAGCAGAAAGTTATGACAATTACCAGCCTTGGTTCTAAGTGCGTTGAGTGCAGCATTACGATCTCGTTTTACAGGTGAGGTGATGAAAGCTCACTGAGGAAAGGGTACTTTATATCATTGATTAAACAATGAGGGGGACTTCCCTGGTAGTCCAGTGGTTAAGACTGTGCCCTTCCAATGCAGGGGCTGCAGGTTTGACCCCTGGTCAGGGAACTAACATCCCACATGACTCCTGGCTTGGCCAAAAACCAAACCAAACCAAACCAAAAAATCAATTAGGAATTGGCCAAATCAGAAAATATAAAAATTACTTGTAATGTGGTTTAATTTTAAATAAAAGTGTCCAGATTCTGGTTTCCTGAGAAGTTTAGGCACTGGATTTTATCTTATTAAAGACTATAAAAAATGATTATTTTTATGAAGTATTTTATCATGAAAGTTGGTAAAATGAAATGATTAGTTAGGCACACACAAATACATTAGCATCTCTGAGCTGAATACTAATAAAAAGCACAGTAAACAGCATTTCTGGAGGCCAAAATAGTGATATGTATCAAAAGTTCATAGAATGCTTTCTTCCTTTTGATCTAACAATTCCTCTTCTATGAATTTATCCTAAGAAAACATTTAACGAATAGATACAGATAAAACTTTAATGGTCTTTGTCACAGGGTTGTTTTGTAACTACCCACATTTCTCAGAATAGGGAAATAAATTATCGTGTAAATAAATTATATGTTCAAGGCAACTATATAAACCATTGAAGACAATAACATAGCTGATGATATATATGACGTACATGGAAAGATGTTAGTCACGTAATGAGTGAGAAAGCAATTTGGCATGCATATATAAGTGTAACATACCTAACAAATATGTGTTTCTTCATCAGACATGTACCTACATGGGTATGGGATTGGAGCACTGAATTGTGGCAGATTTTGCTGGACTCAGTTTAGTTTTGTGTATGTGTTTTTTCCTAATTAAAAATTTAATACTTGGCTTTGCTATGGCATTTTATTTTTTATTTTCAAAAACAAAAAGTAAATATATTTAAGGTGTCCAATATGAAGACTTGACACATGTGTGCATGTGTGTGTGTGCTCAGTTGCTCAGTTGTGTCTGACACACATATACATAGTTAAATGATTACTGCAGTCAAGCTAACTGACATATCTGCAGCACACGGATATATAATGACTATATATGACAGGTATAATAAAATTTTTTGGGGGGGATGGCTATGCCACGTGGCTTGTGAGATCTTAGTTCCCCAACCAGGAACTGAACCCAGACCCAAGGCAGTGAAAGTGCTGAGCATCAACCACTGGACAGCTAGGGGATTCCTTAATAAAATTATTTCTGTTTTAGAAAGAATTCAGCACGTTTGTTTCACTGTTGCCAGAGCTCTGCTAGCAAAAGTGAAAGTCACTCAGTCATGTCCAACTATTTGTGACCCCACAGCCTATAGTTCCCCAGGGTCCTCTGTCCATGGAATTCTCCAAGCAAGAATGCTGAAATGGGTTGCCATTCCCTTCTCCATGGGGTCTTCTGGACCTAGGAATTGAACCTGAGTCTCGGGCAGATTCTTTACTATCTGAATCACCAGAGAGTTGAGCAGCAAATTGAGGCCATGAGTCCAAATGACCATGACCCGAAGAAGTCTTTAAATAAAAGTTTGCTTTCAGTTCCTTAAAAAAAAGTATTTCTACTTAAAAAATATGTAGTAAGATGTTCCTTCTGGGGTGGTTTAAGTCACATCACCGTGACATGTGCTGTTAGGTTCCGTGAGCACTGAATCATTTAAAAAAAAAGAAAAAAATAAAACTACCTTTAAGCCAGAATCCTAGACTCAGGATTAGAAACCATTGACAATTTTTGTTTATTCATGTATTTATTTGGGCTTTCCAGGTGGCACTGGTGGTAAAGAACCCACCTGCCATGAGAGATGTGGATTTGATCCCTGGGTTGGGAAATTCCCCTGGAGGAGGGCATGGCAACCCACTCCAGTATTCTTGCCTGGAGAATCCCATGGACAGAGAAGCCTGGAGGGCTACAGTCCATAGGGTGACAAAGAGTCAGACATGACTGAAGTGACTTAGCATGCAGGTATTTATTTAATTCTAAATATTATCACAACAAACTGTGGAAAACTCTCCAAGAGTTGGGAATACCAGACCACCTGACCTGCCCCCTGAGAAACCTGTATGCAGGTCAAGAAGCAACGGTTAGAACTGGACATGAAACAACTGACTGGTTCCAAATTGGGAAAGGAGTATGACAAGGCTGTATATTGTCACCCTGCTTATATAACTTTTATGCAGAGTACCTCATGAGAAATGCTGGGCTGGGTGAAGCACAAACTGGAATCATGATTGCCAGGAGAAATATCAATAACCTCAGATATGCAGATGACACCACCCTTATGGCAAAAAGTGAAGAGGAACTAAAGAGCCTCTTGATGAAAGTGAAAGAGGAGAGTGAAAACACTGGCTTAAAACTCAGCATTCAAAAAACTAAGATCATGGCATCCAGTCCCATCAGTTCAGTTCAGTTCAGTTGCTCAATTGTGTCTGACTCTTTGCGAC
Organism: Bos indicus; assembly: GCF_029378745.1. Taxonomy (NCBI): domain Eukaryota; kingdom Metazoa; phylum Chordata; class Mammalia; order Artiodactyla; family Bovidae; genus Bos; species Bos indicus. The sequence goes on along the minus strand of NC_091766.1, from coordinate 10,890,293 downwards.
CCCATGGATTGCAGCATGCCAGTTCCATCCCCTCATGGTAAATAGATGGGGAAACAATAGAAACAGTGACAGACTAATTTTCTTGGGCTCCAAAATCACTGCAGATGGTGACTTCACCCATGAAATTAGAAGACGCTTGCTCCTTGGAAGAAAAGCTATGACAAATCTAGACAGCATATTAAAAAGCAGAGACATTATTTTGCCAACAAAGGTCCACCTAGTCAAAGCTATGGCTTTTCCAGTAGTCATGTATAGATGTGAGTGTGGACCTTAAAGAAAGTTGATTGCCGAAGAACTGATGCTTTTGAACTGTGGTGTTGGAGAAGACTCTCGAGAGTCCCTTAGACTGCAAGAAGATCAAACCAATAAGTCCTAAAGGAAATCAATCCTGAATATTCATTGGAAGGACTGATGCTGAAGCTGAAGCTCAAACATTTTGGTCACCTGATTAAAAAAGCTGACTCATAAGAAAAGACCCAGAGACTGGGAAAGATTTGAAGGCAGGAGGAGAAGGGGATGACAGAGGATGAGATGGTTCAATGGATTTCATTACTGACTCAATGGACATGAGTTTGAGCAAGCTCTGGGAGATGGTGAAGGACAGGGAAGCCTGGCATGCTGCTGTCCATGGGGTTGCAAAGAGTGGGACATGACTGAGTGACTGAACAACAACAAAACATCATTTTTATTAAAAAAAATTTTTTGGTCACACCAGGAGGCTTGTGGAATATTATCAGTTCCCGGACACGCTCAGACCTCAGCAGTGAAAATGCCAAGTCCTAACCACTGGACCACTAGGGAATTCCCCCATTGGCAATTTTTAAAAATAGCTCTATGCAGGTGTAATTGAGGTACAGCAAATCTCACATATTAAAGTGTACAACTGGATGGGTTTCATCGCGTGTGTACCTCTGTAAAACCACCATCACAGTCAAGGTAGACAACATTTCTGTCACCACCAACAATTTATCCAGATTTTCTTACATCCCTTTTCCATCCCTTCACTGACTCTACCCTCTGTGTCACTAGAAATTAGTTTGCATTTTCTAGAATTTTATATAAATGGATGTGTTCATGTGCGTTCAGTCATTTCGGTCATGTCTGACTCTTGGTGATCCTAAGGACTGTAGCCCCCCAGGCTCCTCTATCCATGGGGATTCTCCAGGCAAGAATATTGGAGTGGGTTGCCATACCCGCCTCCAGGGGGTCTTCTCGACTCAGGGATTGAACCCACGTCTCTTATGTCTCCTGCATTGGCAGGCGGGTTCTTTACCACTAGTGCCACCTGGGAAGCCCTATAAATGGGACAAACACAGTCCTTATTTACTTCTCTCATTGCTTCACGTGGACCCCAGTTAGTAACCACCCCACTGTGTGTCTCAGGTTTTACTGTCTTCTTACCCACGGTGCTGTATTGGACTTTCTGGATTTTCTGGTCTGGGGCTTTCAAGGCAGTTTTTAGAACATCTGATTCCACTTTCTGGAGAAAGGCTGTGACCGTGGATGTGAAGTTTCTCTCCACTCCCAATACAGTCTTACCGGTGAGATGAGATTCGATATCCTCAACAACCTGTTGCATCTTTGAAGAGAGAAAGAATTAAGAAAAAATCCAATCAATAGGTCCCACATCCCAAGGGTCAGAAGAAAACCCAAGAAAGAAGGCGGTGGGGTCAGACGACTGGTTCAAATACTGACTCCACCTCTCACTGGCTGAGCAACCTTGGGAAAGTCACTCAGTCACTCTGTGCTTCAGGTTCTCCATTTAGGATGAGGATGGTACTAAGACCCCATAAAGTTTGGGGGAAGATTAAATGAATGAAGAGACATTTTATTTTTAGAACAGTGTTAGCCTGGTAAACACCACAGAAACGTTAGTCGCTCAGTTGTGTCTGACTCTTTGCGACCCATGAACTGTAGCCCACAAGGATCCTCTGTCCATGGGATTCTCCAAGCAAGAATACTGGAGTGGGTTGCCATTTCCTTCTTCAGGGGATCTTCCTGACCCAGGGATTGAACCTGGGTCTCTTGCATTGCAGGCAGATTCTTTACCACTGAGCCACCAGGCAAGCTCAAACATCATATAAGTGTTAGTTACTGTGAGCATCTTTTACCAACAGGAAAGTAGTAAGATTTCTAGAAATAGACCAGTGGTTCTCAGCTGGGGGCAATTTTCGTTCCCCAGATGGGAAGACATTTGGATTGTCACCACTGTGGATTGCTATTTCTACTGATAATTAGGCCAGATATGTTACTCAACATCGTATAATGCATGTGACAGCCCCCACAGCAGAGAATGACACAGTCTCAAATGTCAATAGGGCCAAAGTTGAGAAATCATTTAGTAGTATCATAGCTCAGAAGGAACTCTAACTGGCCTTTTTGTATCAAGAAATGTATGTTTTTTTAAATGCTATATTAAACTCATTTTATCTATCTATCCATCTTACCGATTTACTGAAGTATAGTTGATTTACAATACTATGTTAGTTTCAGCCATACAATATAGTGGTTCTATGAAAAATAGCAAAAAAGATGGGCCAGTGGCTGAAGAAGACTGAAGGGTCAAGGTGAAGTTTTAAAACTGTTGTTATAGAAAACAAATTCATGGTTACCATAGAGAGAAAGGGCAAGGAGGGATTAATTAGAAATATGGGATTAACAGATGCACATTACTATATATAAAATAGGTAAACAACAGAGACCTACGGTATAGCACAGGAATGTATATTCCCATATCTTGTAATAAACTATAATGGAAAAATCTGAAAAAGATTATACATAACTGAATCACTTTGCTGTACACCTGAAACAGTAAAATAACTGTACGTCAAATTGCGAGAGTATCACTGACATATATACACTACCCCGTGTAAAATAGATGGCTAGTGGGAAGCTGCTGTGTAGCACAGGTAGCTCAGCTTGGTGCCCCGTGATGACCTAGAGGGGTTGGATGGGGGCGGTATGAGGGAAGAAGCGGTAAGAGGGAGGGGGTATACGTATACTCATAGCTGATTCACGCTGTTGTACAGCAGAAACTAACACAACATTGTAAAGCAATTACACTCTAATTAAAAAAAACTATGCTTCAATAAAAACTGTAGTATATGTGATTTGAAAAATTATTATTTTGATCTCTACATGCTTTTACTCAAAGTATAGTCCTCAGACAAGAAGTATCAGCATCACATGGGAGCTTATTAGGAATTCAGACTCTTAGGTCCCGGTCCACATATTCTGAATCCAAACCTGCACTTTAACAAGCTTCTAAGGGATTTGTGGTATGTTAAAGTACTAGGGTGGAGAAGGCAATGGCACCCACTCCAGTACTCTTGCCTGGAAAATCCCATGGATGGAGGAGCCTGGAGGGCTGCAGTCCATGGGGTCGCTAGGAGTCGGACATGACCGAGCGACTTCACTTTCAATTTTCCCTTTCATGCATTAGAGAAGGAAATGGCAACCCACTCCAGTGTTCTTGCCTTGAGAATCCCAGGGATGGGGGAGCCTGGTGGGCTGCCATCTATGAGGTTGCACAGAGTCGGACATGACTGAAGCGACTTAGCAGCAGCAGCAGCAAAGTACTAGGGGGCTTTCCTGGTAGCTCAGGTGGTAAAGAATCTGCCTGCAATGCAGGAGACCCCAATTTGATTCCTGGGTGGGGAAGATCCCCTTGAGAAGATTGACTACCCTTTCCTGTATTCATAGGCTTCCCTAGTGGTTCAGATGGTAAACAATCTGCCTGTAATGTGGGAGACCTGGGTTTGATCCCTGGGTTGGGAAGATCCCCTGGAGGAGGGCATGGCAACCCACTCCAGTATTCTTGCCTGGAGAATCCCCATGGACTGAGGAGCCTGGCAGGCTACAGTCCATGGGGTTGCAAAGAGTCAGACACGACTGAATGACTAAGCACAGCACACAAAGTACTAGACAGTAAGTCCCATTGGGATAGGAGTTTTGTCTTCACGGCTATTTCCTAGCACCTAGAACAGTCCTTGATGAATAGGCTTCAGTCGTTTCTGACTCTTTGCGACTCTATGGACTACAGTCCACCAGGCTCCTCTGTCCGTGGGATTCTCCAGGCAAGAATATTACAGTGGGTTGCCATGCCCTCCTCCAGGGGATTTTCCTGACCCAGGGATTGAACCAGCATCTCCTGTCTCTCCTGCATTGCAGGCGGATTCTTTACCACTGTGCCACCTGGGAAGCCCCTTTGGTGAATAGCAGGGGCTCAGTAAGTGTTCATGGGTTAAATGGATGTTTTTAATAGGAAAATATCATGCTAAAGAGTTATAAGCAGAGTAATATGCAAAGAAGGATTGGAGGGACTTTCAGAATCAGGTTCAAATAAGCCTTTTTAATGGTCTATTCTTTCAGTCTAACCAGTGTTAGTGGAAATTCTGAGCTGAGTTTTCTAGTGAAAGGGCAGCCCCCTCCTCAGCCACACCTGATGTAAAACGCCTCTCTCTCTTCTAAATGGCAGCAGAAGTCTTCTTGGTTTAAACTCATTTGTACAGAGTAGGTGCCAGAGTATTGGGTCGTCAGAATTGCTGTTTTAGTGTCTGATCTAACGTGATGACTTTGTACCTGTCTTTCTTTGGCAACGCATTTTGTTTTTTTGAAGTGAAATTCAAGTAAAATAAAATACATCCTTTTTTTAAAGTAGTTTTTTTTTTTTTTTGGCCACATAGGATGTGGGATCTTAGTTCTCCAACCAGGGATCAAACCCACACCCCCTGCAGTTGGAAGAATGGAGTCCTAACCTCAGGGAAGTTCCTCATCCTTTTAAAGTATACAAGTCAGTAATAATTTAGAATGTCCATAATGTTGTATAACATTTCCATCATTTCCAAATAAAACCCATTAAACAGTTACTTCCCATTCTCCACTCCCCCAGCCTCTGGAAAGCACAAATCTGCTTTCTGTTTCCCTGGATTTGCCTGTTTTGGACATTTTATGTAAGTGGAATCATATAAAGTGTAATCTTTTGTGTCTGACTTGTTTCACCGAGCATAATGTTTTTGAGGTTCATCCATATTGTACTGGAAATCAGAACTTCATTTTTTATGGCTGAATAATATTCCACTGTATAGGTATACCACATTTTATTCATCCTGTCATCAATTAGTGGACATTTGGGCTGTTTCTGTCTTTTGGCTATTGTGAATAGGACTGCCAAGAGCATAGTTGTACAAGTATATATTTGGGTCCCTGTTCTCTCTCTCTTTTTTAAAAAATTTATTTTACTGAAGTAGAGTTGATTTACAGTGTTGTATTGATTTCTGCTGTACAGCAAAGTGATTCAGTTTTATATACACATTTTCATATTTTTTTCATCATCACAGGATATTGAATGTAACTTCCTGTGCTATAAGTAGGACCTTGTTGTTTATCTAGTCTACATATAATAGTTCACATCTGCTAATCCCAAACTCCCAGTCTAATCCTCCCTGACCCCTGACCCCTTGGCAATTACAAGTCTGTTCTCTACGTCTGTGAGCCTGTTTCTGTTTTGTAACTAAGTTCACTTGTGTCATATTTTAGATTTCACATACACAACATCATATGGCACGTGTCTTTCACTTTCTGACTTACTTCACTTAGTATGATAATCTTGAGCTTCATCCATGTTGCTGCAAATGACATTATTTCAACATTTTTTATGCCTGAATAATATCTCATTGGGCTTCCCAGGTGGTGCTAGTGGTAAAGAACCTGCTTACTAATGCAGGAGACATAAAAAATGAGGGTTCAGTCCCTGGGTTGGGAAGATCCCCTGGAGGAAGGCATGGCAACCAATTCCAGTATTCTTGCCTGGAGAATCCCATGGACAGAGGAGCCTGGCAGGCTACAATCCACTGAGTCACACAGAGTCAGACACAACTAAAGTGACTTAGTAATAGTCCATCATATACATGTACCACATCTTCTTTATCTATTCATCTGTCAATGGACATTTAGGTTGTTACCATGTCTTGGCTATTGTGAAGAGTTCTGCTATGAATATAGGGATGCATGTATCTTTTTGAATTCTACTTTTGTCCAGGTATATGTTTGGGTCCCTGCTTTCAATTCACTTGGGTTTATTCCTAGAAGTAGAATTGTAGAAAGTGAAAGAAAGTGAAGTCGCTCAGTCGTGTCCGACTCTATGCGACCCCATGGACTGTAGCCCACCAGGTTCCTCCGTCCATGGGATTTTTCAGGTAAGACTACTGGAGTGGGCTGCCGTTTCCTTCTCCAGGGGATCTTCATAACCCAGGGATGGAACCCGGGTCTCCTGTATTGCAGATAGACGCTTTACCGTCTGAGCCACCAGGGAAGCTCAGATAATTGTAGAGTCACCTGATAATTTTATGTTTAATTTTTTGAGAACCCTGACAGTGACTTTTATAATGAAATAAATGTTCCTTTTGATAACACGATTATTTGTTCATTACTGCAATGAACAGATGTTGAACTCCCAAGGCTTGCTTGGTCTGATTCCCCTCCTCAAGAAGCTCCCTGTCTAGCGAGTGACAGCACACCACTTAAATGTCATCAGTCTGGAGGAGATAACAATAGATAACATAGAGGGAGGAGGGAGGAGGGTTCAGGATGGGGAACACATGTATACCTGTGGCGGATTCATTTTGATATTTGGCAAAACTAATACAATTATGTAAAGTTTAAAAATAAAATAAAATTAAAAAAAATAAATAAAGAAAGAAAAAAAAAGAAAAAAAACAATAGATAACATGGATGGAATGTGTACTCTGGACTCAGCACTGTGCTGAATATATACATGTATTATCTCATTTAACCTGCTCATTATCCAAGGGTGTCATCACCACCCTCATCTTAAAGATGAGTAAATTGTTCTTAAAAAGTGTGATGGTTAATTTTATGTGTCAGCTAGACTGAGTCATGGGTTACCTAGATGTTTGGCCAAGCGTCATTCTGGGTCTGACATAAAATTAACATCTGAATGGATGGAGGAAGTAAAGCGGCTTGCCCTTCCTGATGTGGTTGGGGCTTATCCAGTCAGTTTGGGGGTCTGATTAGAACAAGAAGTCTGAGTAAGGGGGAATTTCCTCCTGCCTGACTGCCTGTGCCAGCCTTGAGCTGGGACACTGCTTTTTAGCTTTATTTTTTAAAAAATTTATTTATTTTAATTGGACATTGTTTTTAAATTTTATTGGAGTGTGATTGCTTTACAATGTTGTTAGTTGCTGCTGTGCAATGAAGTGAATCAGCTATTTCTAACATATATCCTTTCCCTCTTGAACCTCCCTCTGCCCATCCAACCTACCTGTAGGTTATCACAGAGCACCAAGCTGAGCTCCCTGTGCTGTATAGCAACTTCCCACTAGCTATCTATTTTACACATGGTAGTGTATTTATGTCAAACCTAATCTCCCAATTCATCCCACCCACCCCTTACCCCACTATGTCTGAACGTCTGTTCTCTACATTTATGTCTCTATTCCTGCCCTGCAAATAGATTCATCGGTATCATTTTTTTTAAGATTCCACATATAATACATGAATATTTGTTTTGCTCTTTCTGACTTACTTCACTCTGTATGACTCTTTAAGTCCATCTGCATCTCTACAAATGACCCAATTTTGGGACATTCTTGTTTTCCTTCAAACTCACACTGAAACATCAGCTCTTCCTGGGTTGGTCTCAGATCTCTGGATTCAAATTGGAACTATATTGTCAACTGTTCTGGGTCTCCAGCCTGTTGACTGCAGATTTTGGGACCTGTCAGCCAATTCTTTATAACAGCTCTCTTTATAGCTTATCTTCTATTGGTTCTGTTTCTCTGGAGAACCCTAATGCTGTGAGGTCATCATCTTGCCCAAGTCACTTGCCACTGCAGTATTAGGATTTGAAATCCCTACCATAAGAGCATAGTCTGGTGGGGACTTCCCTGGTGGTCCAGTGGCTAAGACTCTGCTCACCCAGTGCAGAGGGTCTGGGTTTGATCCTTGATTAGGGAACTAGATCGCACACGCTGCAACCAAGAGTTCTCTCAACTAAGACTTCACACACCACCACTAAAGATCCCAGCGGCCGCAACTAAGACCCGGTGTGTGTGTGCTCAGCTGCTCAGTTGTGTCTGACGCTTTGTGACCCCATGAACTGGCCCATTGGCCTCCTCTGTCCATGGAATTTTCCAGGCAAGAATACTGGAGTGGGTTGCCATTTCTTGCCAGTGCAGCCAAATAAATAAATAAATAAGAACATATTGGGGGAATATTAACTCAGATGGAGGGAGTGATGGAGGCCATCCAGAAGGAGGTGACACCTGAACTGGGTCTTGAGTAAAGAAGAGTGGAAGGAGGCAGCCAGGTGAGGAACTGGAAAGAGGAGTTTTAGGTAGAGAGAATGGTGTGTATCTGAGACGTGGAGCTTGGGAGGGCAAGGCATGAAGAGTCCCTTGGGAGTAGAGAAGGGTGAAGTTGGGGAGTGGCCAGAGGGAGGGATGAGCTCATTCTGTTAGACAATAGATCCTGAGAGACATGTATCATTCTCTTTGCTAAAGTTCAGAGTCAATTTACAGACACTAATGATTACTACCTATAATCATTTTCTTGGTCTCTCTTAATTATCCTACAATATCCATTTTCCCTTCCTGTGCTTTTTTTTTTTTTTTTTTTGCTATACTAGGTCTTCATTGCTGACCTGGGTTTTCTCTAGTTGTAGCAAGTGGGGGGCTACACTCTAGTTTCAGTGTGCGGGCTTCTCATTGGGGGTCACTTCTCTTGCTGCTGAGAACGGGCTCTAAGGCATGCAAGCTTAGTTGTCCCACAGCATGTGGAATCTCCCCAGACCAGGGATAGAAGCCATGTTTCCTACATTGGCAGGTAGACTCTTAACCACTGGACCACCAGGGAAGTTCTGTCCTCCTATTTTTAATAATTGAATAAATTTCTCAAATTTTATCTGGGCTGTGCCACCCAATCATAGATAGTATTGTCCCAGCTTCCTTTGCAGCTAGATTTTACTGTGATATATGCAACTTCTGGATTGTCACCGTAAGACATGTTTCCAAAGAAGTTCTCCTGACCTTATTAGCACTTTGTATAGTGAGTAGATGAGGAGAGAGGCCCTCTCTCCACTCTCCCCCTTCACCTTGTACAACAGAGAGCTTGCCCTGGATTCCCCCTCCCTTCTACCCACCAGTATGAATACAGCATGCAGCAACCCAGCTTTGACTATGCAGTTGAGGACAAGATGCCAGGGGATGCTGGAGCAGCAGTATGGAAAGAACGTGGGTACCCGAATGACCTTATGGAGCAGAATTCCTTCACCAGCCTGGATTGCTCACCTCTGGACTAATAACTCAGAAAGTAATAAATATCCATATTTTTAAAGCCATTGGATATTTGGGTCTCTTTGTTGCAGCAGCTCAGCGAATCCAATACAGTCTTACTTAGTCTCTTTCTTGGTCTGGGATAGATCCTGTCTTCAGGGGGTAGTACACACACACACACACACACACACACTCACACACACACCCACAATCATACACACACCCCCATATATACATACACACTGTATTGATCTATCATTTATCTCTATAGTGAGATATATAGTGATAAACATAATGATATATATATATATATCACAGTTATACAATACATATTATATATCAAAATATAATAGTTTAATACCTGGTGGCTCAGACGGTAAATTGTCTGCCTGCAATGCGGGAGACCCGGGTTTGATCCCTGGGTCGGGAAGATCCTCTGGAGAAGGAAATGGCAACCCACTCCAGTATTCTTGCCTGGAAAATCTCATGGATGGAGCCTGGAGTCCATGGGGTCGCAAAGAGTTGGACACGACTGAGCGACTTCACTTCACTTCACTTCACTTCACAATATTTGTCATAATCATATCAAGTATTTTATATTATCAAGCATATGATATATGACATATAGCACACATATATAGTATTCACCTCCATTTGCTAGCTTTGAGATTTGTAAATATTTGTTACCTGTCTAGGTTCCAGGACTCAGCTTCCACTCACCTCTTTTGTGCTGTTGGTTGTCTTTGAGGGGGTGATTTCTGAAAAAGACATAAAGAGAAGTTATTGTTGGAACCAAGAATGAAAGTGTGGAGAAGTCGGCAGGTAAGGTGGGTAACTTTGCATCTAGAAGGTCTGAAATCATACACTTCATGTTCTCTGATGAGTTCATTTGCTCTTTAGGGGGATCAGAGTCCAAATTCCTTGTTGTCATGGAGAGCAGTGTTTATCGACTTAGGGTGGTTTTGCCTCCTGGGGACACTGGCAATGGCTGGAGACATTTCTGGAGGTCACTCATGGCCTTGAGTGGGGATGCTACTGGGATCTAGTGGGTGGATGCTGCTCAATGCCTTTAATGCAGAGGACAGCTTCTGACCACAAATAATTTTGGGACCCCAAGTGTCAATATTGCTGTGATAGAGATACCATGGCATAGAAGAAGCAGAAAATTGTAAGCTCCAAGCTCTTTCATTCAGATCTGGCTCTGGCTGGGCATTATAACTGAAATGGCTGAGCAAACAGAAGACTAGATACTTTAGGTTTTAAAATTCAGTCTGGCTGGGAATTATAACTGAGACAGGAATGTCAGTTTATAACCATCAGCTGTTTTTTAAAATAAGTATTTATTTATGTATTTGGCTGCACTAGATCTTAGTTGTGGCATGCAGGATCTTCGAAATTCCTTGCAGCATGTGGAATCTTTTTAGTTGCAGCATGAGAACTTGTGGTTGTTGCACGTGGGATCTTAGTTCCCCAACCAGGGATTGAACCCATGTCCCCTGCATTGGCAGGAAGATTCTTAACCACTGGACTACCACGGAAGTCCACCTGGAAAGTATTCTTAACCATTCTGCTCTATTGTCTCTTGAAGATGTGGCTGCATCTGGCAGAAAAATGCACCATGCACAAAAATCACAGCTACCACTTGCTGAATGCCTCCTCATATGCATCATTTCATTTAATCCTTGAAATAATTCCATGAGTCAGGTTCTGTTATTTAAGCAGGTGAGGAAATAGGCACAGGTTGTTAAGGAAATGTCTGTAGTCATGAGGGGGTAAGCAGTAGAGCCCAGATTTAAATCCATACTTGTCTAAGTGCAAGGCTCATTGTGGTGGCTGTTTTTTAGTTGCTAAGTTGTGTCCGACTCTTTGTGGTTCCATGGACTATAGTCCGCCAGGTTCCTCAGTCCATGGAATTCTCCAGGCAAGAATATGGAGTGCGTTGCCATTTCCTTCTCCAGGGGATCTTCCCGACCCAGGGATCAAATCTGCATTTCTTTCATTGCAGGTGGATTTTTAATGCTGAGGCAAGGGGGAAGCAAAGCTTGTACCACTTCACATGTGCAGAGACTGCACACACAAGAATCGGAAGGAGGTGTAAGCAAGTTCAGTCATTCACAGGCACCCTTGATGAAGACGGCCTGTGGCCCCTTCGCTACCTAAGAACCCTGATGTGGAATAGCCAAGCCTCTGTAATTCAGTGCTGGTCTCTGGAAAAGTCATCTCTGTACCTGTGGGGGCCTTTGTACCACCGTTCCTTTCCAGTTTGATCTTGGAATCATGTTTTAATCTTTTTAAAGGGAGTTTGGGTCTTAGGTCCCTGAATAGTCCTGCTCCCCTTTTTAAAGAATTAATTAATTTATTTATTAGTGTTTGTCTGTGCCGGGTCTTTGTTGTTGCACGGGGGCTTTCTCTAGTTATGGCAGAGCGCAGTCTTCTCGTGGTGCTTCTCTTGTTGCGGAGCACAGGCTCTAGGGCGAGTGGGCTTCGGCAGTTGTAGCTTGCTTCCCTTTGGCATAATTGTTCCTTTTTGTTCTGAGACTCAGTTTTGTGGAAGGATCGTGGGGTCCCGGACTCTCCCATTGGAAGGAATCTCAGAACTGACCTGGTATGAATCCTATTGGTATAAAGATGACCTGATAATTCTGATATGAGATTTCCTGATATCAAAGCTGAAGGCTTGTGCTTCTCATGACCCCGAGCTCCTTAGGGGATCTTGTGGGGTGAGTGGGATACAATGACCCTTGTTAGTCTTCCACTAAGCTCTTTCTACTGTGGAGTCTGCAACCTCATGGCTTTAATGCTGGATGGGCAGGAGCACAAGTTACTTAAATCTTGGGTGCTTCGGTTTCTTTATCTGTAATAACAGTGCTTACCTCATGCAATTATTGTAAATGGAATAAAGAATGTAAAGTACTTAGTGCAGTACCTGGTACATGTGTGTTTGTGCTCAGTTGTGTCTGACCCTTTGTGACCCCATGGACTGTAGCCCGTCAGGCTCTTCCGTTCTGGCACATCGTACAGTTGAAATAAATATTGTCTATCAGTATTATTTGGAGAAGGCAATGGCACCCCACTCCAGTACTCGTGCTTGGAGAATCCCACGGACGGAGGAGCCTGGTAGGCTGCAGTCCATGGGGTCGCTAAGAGTTGGACACGACTGAGTAACTTCACTTTCACCTTTCACTTTCATGCCTCAGAGAAGAAAATGGCAACCCACTCCACTGTTCTTGTCTGGAGAATCCCAGGGACGGGGGAGCCTGGTAGGCTGCCGTCTATGGGGTCACACAGAGTCGGACATGACTGAAGTGACTTAGCAGCAGCATCAGTATTATTGCTTGGTGGATCAGTGGTAAAGAATTTGCCTGCAATGCAGGAGGCACAAGAGAGGCAGGTTCAATCCCTGGGTCAGAAAGATCCCCTGGAGTAGGAAATGGCAACTCACTCCAGTATTATTGGCTAGAAAATTCCAGGTACAGAGGAGCATGGTGGGCTATAGTCTATGGGGTTGCAAAGAGTCAGACATGCCTAAGCACCCATGTATGAGTGTATATATATATACATGTCAATCAGCATTATTGTTTCTCCATGAATCAGTTTCCTAGCATTCAGATTTAGAGACTCTCTCTCTTACGACTTCAACTGTAGCCAGTACCTCATGGATACTCTGCCAAGTCCTGTATTTCTTATGTATAGACTTTCTCTACCTATATGATTTCTATGACAGTTACCATGCTTATCCAAGATCACAGATCCAAGGGTAGGCATATGATTCAAACTGTGTCAATTTTTACATTTCCAAAGAATATGCAATTATATTTAAGAGAGAGAATCAGTTACCATTTTTTTGATGGTTGGATCAGTAGCAATGGTAAGGTTTGGATCTGTTGGTGGCCATATTTCCTATCCTGTGGACTAGGAAGCAGAGAAACCAGTTTGCAAGGGGAAGAGAAGAAGCGGATTCAGAGTATGAGAGACGGGGGTGCCGTGACAGTGTTGGGTCCCCAACTTCAGTTCATTCCAGTACCCAGCTGTATTCTTACCCAAGACATATCCATGCATCTCATCACACGTGTGTGTGCGTGCTCAGTGGTCTGTCACGTCCAACTTTTTGTGACACCCATGGACTGTAGTCTGTCAGGCTCCTCTGTCCATGGAATTCTCCAGGCAAGAATACTGGAGTGGGTTGCCATTTCCTCCTCCAGATGATCTTCCCGACCCAAGGACTGAACCCGTGTCTCCTGCACTGGCAGATGGATTCTTTACCACTGAGCCATTAGGAAAGCCCCTGAATCTTATCATAAACTCATATTTTCCCTTAAGTTAACCTGAGTGGGTTTCTCTATTTTGCAATTCAAAGAATCCTTTCTCAACCATCATCCTGTGACCTGTGACATCACCTCCAAAGTTCACTTGCATTCTTAACCCCATCATTTATCTAAATTTCCTACTTTTCTTTTTACCTCCTCTTTACATCATCCATTTCCTTCCAGAGAATAGATATTCACTGGCCCCACCACAAATATATATTTTCGGACTTCCCAGGTGGTACACTGGTAAAAAAAAAATCCGGCTGCCAATGCAGGAAATGCAAAAGACTCGGGTTCGATCTCTGGGTTGGGAAGATCCCCTGGAGGAGGAAGTGGCAACTGTCTCTAGTATTCTTGCCTGGAAAATTCGATGGACAGAGGAGCCTGGTGGGCTATAATCCATGGGGTCACAAAAAATTAGAAATGACTGAGCACACACATGCTCGTGTTAGACTCACTTAAAAATTAGGAGGGGAGATAAGAAAACAAAAATTTTTCTTACTCTGACAAGTGTTCTCATTGGAATTGTTGAATTGTGCTTTCCCAGAGAGGAGTTTATATCCATCAATACAGTGACAGTAGAAACTTCCAATGATGTTCTGACACTCAGCATTCACTCCACAATATACACTAATGGGTGGTTTACATTCATCAACATCTGGAACACATAGGAGAAAGCTGGTAATTTGTTTGATAAAGATTTATTGAGCATCTAATATGTGTCAGAAGCTGTATCCTTTCCACCAGTCTATCCTGGCTTTTCAAAACAACTTGGTTAAGGTAATGCTTGTCTTTGTTCTTTCCTTTCTTTGCTGACTTTGGTTGGGTTCTCCAGGAAGTGGACTTTGAGACAAGGATTCTAGTGCAAGTATTTTATTTAGGAAATGATCCTAGAAATCACTGGAAGGGAAATGGTGAAATGAAACAGAGAGGGGAAGGCAGAAAATAAAGGGGGTATTATCTAGCAAATTTCTACTGTGGACAACTGAGGCTCAATTCCTCTGGGAACCTCTGGGAGGCAATGTAGAGCAGGCACTTCAAGTGACACTGAGAGGTGAGGGAGTTTAGTTCAGTTCAGTTCAGTCGCTCAGTTGTGTCTGACTCTTTGTGACCCCATGAATCGCAGCACACCAGGCCTCCTTCTCCATCACCAACTCCCAGAGTTCACTCAGACTCACGTCCATCGAGTCAGTGATGCCATTCAGCCATCTCATCCTCTGTCGTCCCCTTCTCCTCCTGCCCCCAATCCCTCCCAGCATCAGAGTCTTTTCCAATGAGTCAACTCTTCACATGAGGTGGCCAAAGTACTGGAGTTTCAACTTTATCATCATTCCTTCCAAAGAAATCCCAGGGCTGCTCTCCTTCAGAATGAAAGAGAGGTGAGGGAACCGGGGTATTTATCCACTTAATTTTATCACGTGTTGGTGGAGGAATGTTTACAGGTGGTATAAACTCCCCATTACTTCTATTTGTCCTGAGTGTGGACTGAGTGGTCTCCAGGAGCCAGAGAAAGCCTCAGACTTCGTGTACAAAGGAATGGAAAATGCCAAGGACATTAAATGGGATACTGACTGTGTTTGCACCACCCAGCAGCCTGCCCTGGCCAGTTCATATGCTGAAGCCCTAACTCCAACTGTGGCTGTATTTGGACATGGGGCCTCTTGGGAGGACATGGAAACACAGAGGAATGGATAAAAAATGTGGTACATACATATAATGGAATATTAGTCATAAAAAAGAACAAAATAATGCCACTTGCAGAAACATGGATGGACCTAGAGATTGTCATACTGAGTTGAAGTAAATCAGACACAGAAAGACAAGTACCATATGATATTGTTTATATGTGGAATCTAAAAAATGGTATTTAAAATCTAAAAAAAATGTATTCTTATCTACAAAACAGAAGTAGAGTCATGAATGTAGAAAACAAGCTTATGGTTACCAGAGGATAGGGAGGGGAGGGGTAAATTGGGAGACTGGGATTGATATGTACGCATTCAGTTCAGTTCAGTTCAGTCACTCAGTCGTGTCCGACTCTTTGCGACCCCATGAATCGCAGCACGCCAGGCCTCCCTGTACATCACCAACTCCCGGAGTTCACTCAGACTCACGTCCATCGAGTCAGTGATGCCATCCAGCCATCTCATCCTCTGTCGTCCCCTTCTCCTCCTGCCCGCAATCCCTCCCAGCATTAGAGTCTTTTCCAATGAGTCAACTCTTCGCCTGAGGTGGCCAAAATATTGGAGTTTCAGCTTTAGCATCAGTCCTTCCCAAGAAATCCCAGGACTGATCTCCTTCAGAATGGACTGGTTGGATCTCCTTGCAGTCCAAGGGACTCTCAAGAGTCTTCTTCAACACCACAATTCAAAAGCATCAATTCTTTGGTGCTCAGCTTTCTTCACAGTCCAACTCTCACATCCATACATAACCACTGGAAAAACCATAGCCTTGACCAGATGGACCTTTGTTGGCAAAGTAATGTCTCTGCTTTTCAATATGCTATCTAGGTTGGTCATAATTTTTCTTCCAAGGAGTAAGCGTCTTTTAATACACAGCAGGTTTTTATTAGTTATCTAATTACTAGATATAAAGTAGATAACTAATAAATACCTGCTGTGTAGCACAGGGACCTCTACTCAGTACTCTGTAATGACCTATATGGGAAAAGAATATAGAAAAGAGTGGCTATATGTATATGCGAGACTGATTCACTTTGCTGTACAACAGAAAGTAACACAACATTGTATCTTTTTGTGATACAACATTGTAAGTCAATAAAAATAAAAATTTTAAAATTAAGAATACATAATTAAAACATGTATGAAAAGTCTTAACTGTTTGGAAATTAGGAAGCACCTCCCATATAATTCTTGGAGTGACAAAACATCAAAAGGAAATTACAAACTGTTCACAGATTAATAAAAATAATATTTCTTCCTGTAGAATATATCTGAACCTGTACCACAGGAAAAGTTATGGTCTTAAATGTCTTTATTTTGAAGAAAGATGAAAAATAAAGTGCCTAGGTATTTATTTTAAGAGCTTGGAAAAAAGAAATTAGGGAGATACTAGAGCTGAAATCAATAAAATAGAAAACAAGGGCTTTCCTGATGGCTCAGTGGTAAAAAAGCTGGGTGCAGGTTTGATCTCTGGTTGGGGAACTAATATCCCACATGCTGTGCTGGGCAGCCAAGAAAATATTTTAAAAATTGCACAAAAAATTGAACTGTGCTTTGTAATTCATGAAGTATGGTCACATTAAGTACCTTATTCAATTCCCCTTCCACCCTCATGAGGTCAGCATTATTATCCACACAATATGGAGGAAAAAAGTGAGACCTAGTTAAACTGTGGAAGGGGGCTTCTCTGGTGGCTCAGCAGTAAAGAATCCGCCTGCAATGCAGGAGCTATAGGAGACGCAGGTTTGATCCCTGGGTCAAGAGTATTCCCTGGAGGAAGAAATGGCAACTCACTGCAGTATTCTTGCTGGAAAATCCCGTGGACAGAGGAGCCTGGCAGGCTATAGTCCTTGAGGTCACAAAGAGTCAGACACATGCAAGTTCTGGAAAAGCCCACTTTTGACACCATGAAAGCATTTTTCTTGGTGAAGGTTGAGTTGGCAGAGTTTTCAGCATTGCGTATTATAGTTACTTTCTCACAGCCTTTATGCTTCCACATCCACCTCTGGATGATTTGAAAATTACCCTTGGGGTTCCCTGGTAGTCCAGTGACTAAGACTCTGAGCTCCCAGTGCAGGAGGTCTGGGTTTGACCCCTGGTCAGGGAACTAAGAGTTTGCATTCTGCAACTAAAAAGTTCTGCCTGTTGCAATTAAGGCCCAGCACAGCCAAAAAACAAACAAACAAAAAACAACAAAGAAAAGAAAATTACTCCTTTACCTTCACATCTCTCAAAGCGGTAGCTGAAGTATTTCTCCTTGGATTCAGAACGGTATCCATGGTTGCAGGTACAGTGAGTAGCATTGACACAGAAAGCATTCTGGGGGCAATGGGTACAGGTCCCTGCAAGGAAAAGAGAGTTAGGTCAGATGTCATTTGAGTCAAATCTGATGCTGGGAAAGATTGAAGGCAGGAGGAGAAGGAGACAACAGAGGATGAGATGGTTGGATGGCATCACCAACTTGATGGACATGAGTTTGAGCAAGCTCTGGAAGTTGGTGATGGACAGG
The DNA here is from genome assembly GCF_029378745.1 of Bos indicus. Lineage (NCBI taxonomy): Eukaryota > Metazoa > Chordata > Mammalia > Artiodactyla > Bovidae > Bos > Bos indicus. The sequence goes on along the minus strand of NC_091766.1, from coordinate 10,872,502 downwards.
GAGGCCTGGAGTGCTACAATCCATGGGGTCGCAAAAGAGTTAGACATGACTGAGCAACTGAACTATGTTTTGAGTCAAAACCCCTCCTGTTATTATTTGGTTTTTTATTTGAGCCAGGGCCTCTCAAGGGCGAGGAAGCTGCACCCTTTTCCTTTTGTGAAATGCTAGTACATTAAAGAATGAAAGACACCAAACGCAAACTATGCACATGTGATTCTTGTGCATGATAAAGGACTGGGGTTGGCATTAAACCAGTTAATTTTTGACACAAACGTTTCAGTGCAATATGACTATGCTATTCTCAAGATCATTGCAGAATATAGAAAAGGGAGATGAGCTGGTTAAGAGCTTGGACAATGGATTTGATTCTGGCTCCACCTCTTCCTACCTGTGTGTCTTTGCACAAGTGTCCTAACCTCTCTGTGCCTCAATTTCCTCATCTGTAAAATGGGTTATTGTGGGGATTAATCCATATAAAATGTTTTGGGCAGTGCCTGGCACATGACCGGTGTCAGCTGTGATTACAAAAATTTGAATTTGTAGGGTACCACAGAAGGTATATTCTGATAAGTTATATTTGTAACGCTATGTATAACTTCATTTAGATGGAGATGGCTAAGGATCTTATTTGTGGCCCATTGAAAATGAGTGGAGGGGGCTTTCCTAGTGGCTCAGTGGTAAAGAATCCACCTGTCAATGCAGGAGATACGGGTTCAATCCCTGGTCTGGGAAGATCCCATATGCTGAGGAGCGACTAAGTCCTGTGACACAACTACTGAGCCTGGGCCCTAGAGCCTGTGAGCCACAACTACTGAAGGACTTAGAGCCCGTGCTCTGCAACAAGAGAAGCCACTGCAACGAGAAGCCCGCGTACCTACAACTTGACAGTAATCCCCACTGGCCGTAACTAGAGAAAAGCGTGTGCAGCAACAAAGACCCAGCACAGCCAAAAATGAATACAATAATTATTTTTAAAAAAGAAAAAGATCTTAAAAAAAGAAAATGAATGGGAATAATGGAGCTGAGGAAGCTGTAGGTCTAGTGGAGAAATCTGGGAGCTTGCCAGGGTTCATGGGGAGTGGAGGCTGGGAATATGACAGAGGACAACATGCAGAGTCTTTGCTCAGAATGCATCCTCTGTCTTTTGGCTAGAAATGCAGAATCTCAGGCCCCACCCTAGACTTGGTGACTCAGAATCTAGGGAGTCGGCCTAGGGATTAAAGTTAACCCGAAACGACCTTGCTCATTTTTTGTTGACTTGCTTATGAATGGGATGAAATGATTATTATCATGCTCTGTCTCTCCCCACCAGAATGTTCACTTCATGAGACTTGTGTGTTTGATTCACTGTTCTACTTCTACCTTGGGCACATAGTAGTAAAATAAAAAAGGTAACTGAGGACTTCCCTGGTGGTTTAGTGGTTAAGAATCCACTTGTCAACGCAGGGGACCCGGGTTTGATCCCTGGTCTGGGAAGCTTCCACATGCTACAGAGCAACGAAGCCCACGTACTACAACTACTCTAGAGCTCAGGAGCCACATCTGCTGAAGCTCGTGCTCTGCAACAAGAGAAGCCACTACAATGAGAAGCCCACACATCACAACTAGAGAGCAGCTCCTGCTCACCACGACTTGAGAAAGCTCTTGGGCAGCAATGAAGACCCAGTGCAGCCAAAAAAAGATACCTAAGTTTGATGAAATGTTGAATTAAAAAGAGTTACAGGAGTGAGCCTCCCAGTTCTGTTCCCAGAAGCAGCCCCCTTTCTCTATCCTGACGGAAGATGTGAGTGGCCTCGGGTGCATCATTGGTATGCACACTCAGTGGTCTCTGGCTATGGAAAAGTAAGGCTTCGAGCACTCACCTTTGGTTTTCTGAGCCACGACTCCTGAAAGGCTTAGCAGAAAGCAGAGTCCTGGAACAGTGAAACAGAAGGGAGACACGTGAAATGGTTGAGGAAAGATTCCAGGATATTCCCCAAGGGCTGGGTATCAGTTATCGATTGCTGAATAATGATAATTATTTCTTTAAAAAACAACATTCTCATCATCAAAAAACTATGAACATTAAATGATGGAGAGGATGTGGAGAAAGGGAACACTTTTGCACTGTTGGTGGTAATGTAAATGGATATAGTCAGTATGGAGAACAGTAGGGAGATTCCTTAGAAAACTAGGAATAAATTTACTGTATGACCCAGAAACCCCACCCTGAACAAAACCATAATTCAAAAGTCACATGTACATCAAAGTTCATTGCAGTAGTGTTTACAAAAGCCAGGGCATGGAATTAACCTAGAAGTCCATCAACAAATGAATGGATAAAGAAGTTGTGGTACATATATACAATGGAATATTACTCATCCATAAAAAGGAATGAAATTGGGTCTTTTGTAGTGATGTGGATGAACCTAGAGTCTGTTATACAGAGTGAAGTAAGACAAAAAGAGAAAAATATTGTATATTAACACATATATATGGAATCTTAAAAAATGGTACTGATGAACCTGTTTGCAGGGCAGGAATAGAGGTGCTGACTGACAGAATGGACTTGTGGACACAGCAGGGGAAAGAAAAGGGAGGATAAACTGAGAAAGTAGCATTGATATATATACACTACCATGTGTAAAATAGATAGCGTGTGGGAAGATGCTGTGTACACAGAGAGCTCAGCTGGTGCTCCGTGATGACCTAGGAGGGTCAAATGCAAGGACTGAGAGGGAGGCTCAAGAGGGAAGGGATATATGTATACATATAGCTGATTCAGGTCTTCCCCAATGGCTTAGTGGTAAAGAATCTGCCTGCAATGCAGGGGCCATGCGTTCCATCTTTGGGTCAGGAAGATCCCCTGGAGGAGGGCATTGAAATTCCCTCTATTATTCTTGCCTGGAGAATCTCATGGACATAGGAACCTGGAGGGCTATAGTCCAAGGGTTGCAAAGAGTCGGACGTAACTGAAGCAACTTAGCATGCTTGCATAGTTGAGTCACATTATTGTATGGCAGAAACTAACACAATAGGACAGTAAAGCAACTGTCCTCCAATTAAAAAAAATATCCTATGATAAACCATAATGGCAAAGAATATTAAGCAAAGAATGTATATAAAAGGCAACATTTATTCTATTATCTCTCATGATTTCTGTGATTTGGGAATCTGGGAAAGACTCAGCTGAGCGTTTGTAGCTTGAGGTTTTTTAGGCAGTTGCTGCTAGACTGTGAATGGGTTGAAGCAGCTGGGAACTGGCAGAGGATTGCTGTCCCTTCTTGTAATCTCAGGGCCTGGGATAGTTGGGCTTCCTCCCATTGTGGCAGCGTTGGTTGGGCAGCTCCCATGGTGCTTCAGCGCTCTAAGCATGAGAGCTCATATCCTCTCAAGATTCAGTCCAGAAAGTCATGCAGCTCCATTCCACCATATTCTCTTGGTTACAAGCAAGCCATATGCCCACCCAGATTCCTGTGGACCAGAATCAGAGTCTTCCTTTTGATGGAGGATTGGCAAGATTCCAGAACTGTATCTTGAAAGGGAAGTGTTGTTTCTGCCTGTTTGGAAAACAAAGGCTGCTTCTATGTGAAGTCTGCTTCTACTGTGGCTGCTAAAGTGCAGTTTTTTCTTCCCCAAACCTTCCCAGCATCTGGTGGTGTCATCAGTCATGTTCCTGCTTCTGCAAAGACCTGAAGGAACTGGATGGCTAGGCGGGTTTTTTCTTCCTTTCTTAATAAATCTTACACCATTCTCATCGTTAGTTCTCCCCTTACCTCCTTTTCATTCTCTTATCATATACTAATGTCTAGAATAATTTTCCATTTGCAAGTACAATATATTTAACAACTGGTATGACTGGAAAAGGTAAGTTTTCATTTCAATACCAAACAAAGGCAATGCCAAAGAATGTTCAAACTACCATTCAATTGCTCTCATTTCATATGCTAGCAAAGCAGTACTCAAAATCCTTCAAGCTGGGCTTCAGTAGTATGTGAACCAAGAACTTCAAGATGTACAAGCTGGATATAGAAAAGGTAGAGATACCAGAGATCAAATTGTCAACATTTGTTAGATCATAGAAAAAGCAAGGGAATTCTAGAAAAGCATCTACTTCTGGTTCATTGACTATGCAAAAACCCTGGACTGTGTGGATCACAAAGAACTGTGGAAAATTCTTAAAGGGATGGGAATACCAGACCACCTTACCTGTCTCCTAAGAAACCTGTGTGCAGGTCAAGAAACAGCAGTTAGAAATGGACATGGAAAAAAAAAAAACTTACTGTTTTTTTTTTTTTTTAACTGGGAATACATCAAGGCTTTATATTGTCACCTGCTTATTTAACTTACATGCAGAGTACATCATGCAAAATGCCAGGCTGGATGAATCACAAGTTGGAATAAAGATTGCCAGGAGAAATATCAACCTCAGATATGCAGATGATACCACTCTAATGGCAGAAATTAAAGAAGAACTAAAAACCCCTTTGATAAAGGTAAAAGAGGAGAGTGAAAAAACTGGCTTAAAACTCAACATTCAAAAAACTAAGATCATGGGATCCAGTCCCATCACTTCATGGCAAATAGAAGGGGGAAAAGTAGAAACAGTGACAGATTTTATTTTCTTAGTCTCCAAAATCACTGTGGACAGTGACTGTAGCCATGAAATTAAAAAATGCTTGCTCCTTGGAAGAAAAGCTGTGGCAAACCTAGACAGAATATTAAAAAGCAGAGACATCACTTTGCTGACAAAGGTCCGTATAGTCAAAGCTATGATTTTCCCCATAGTCATGTATGGATGTGAGAATTGGATCATAAAGAAGGCTGAGCACCGAAGAATTGATGCTTTTGAATTGTGGTGTTGGAGAAAACTCTTGAGAGTCCCTTGAATTTCAAGGAGATCAAACCAGTCAATCCTAAAAGAAATCAACCCTGAATTGGAAGGACTGATGCTGAAGCTGAAGCTCCCATAGTCTGGCTATCTGGTGGGAAGAGGTGACTCATTGGAAAAGACCCTCATGTTGAAAAAGATTGAGGGCAGGAGGAGAAGGGGATGACAGAGGATGAGATGGCTGGATGGTATTACCTACACAATGGACATGAGTTTGAGCAAACTCTGGGAGATAGTGATGGACAGGGAAGCCTAATGTGCTGCAGTCCATGGGATTGCAAAGACTTAGTGACTAAACAAAAATAACAACGGTTCAGAAACCAACCAAGTAGAATGGACATTGGAGACTCTCTCTGAGACAGCAGGTGTCAATCTTTCAGCTGCTGAACTATGAGGCATTTGATGGGTTCCCAGGGCATGTTCGGAGAGGACAATGGCACCCCACTCCAGTACTCTTGCCTGGAAAATCCCATGGATGGAGGAGCCTGGTAGGCTGCAGTCCATGGGGTCGCTGGGAGTCGGGCACGACTGAGCGACTTCACTTTCACTTTCATGCACTGGAGAAGGAAATGGCAACCCACTCCAGTGTTCTTGCCTGGAGAATCCCAGGGACTGGGGAGCCTGGCGGGCTACCGTCTATGGGGTCGCACAGAGTCGAACACGACTGAAGCGACTTAGCAGCAGCAGCAGCAGGGTATGTTCTGGGCTGATAAGAGTGTCCTGGGAGTTGGTCTGGGGACATGATTATTTATAAATGATGTGGAGACATTTCAATATGAACAACCAGTGTGGCTCTTCTAGTGTGCACTTGCTAAAATTCAAGTCCCAGGACTTCCCTGGTGGTCTAAAAGTTAAGACTTCACTTTCCGATGCAGGAGGTGTAGGTTTGATCCTTGGTTGTGGAGCTAGGATCCCATACGCCTCATGACCAAGAAAACAAAAAAATAAAGCAGCAGCAATATTGCAACAAATTCAATAAAGACTTTAAAAATGGTTCACTTAAAAAATTTTTAAATAATAATAATAAAAAAATTCAGGTCCAGTGACTAGTAACTTTATTGGCAACTTTAGTTATCCCCTAAGAAAGTGGGTCCTGCAGATTAATGGATAAAAGATGGTAAACACACACACAAACATGCATATATATACACATACATGATATGCACACACTGGAATGTTATTCAACCTTAAAAATAAGGCAGTCCTGCCATTTGCCACAACATAGATGAACCTAGAGGATATCATGCTAAGTGAAATTAAGCATAATACATACTGTGTGATTTCACTTATATGAAGTATCTGAAGTAGTCAAATTCACAGAAGCAGATGATACAAAGGTGGTTATCAGGGAATTGTTTTTCTATAGGTACACTGCTTTTGCTATACAAGATGAACACGTTCTAGAGATATGCTGTAAAACATAACATTCCCAGTTTTGTACATTTTAAAATTCAGTGTGGTACACAGAATAACATATTTAAAATATGCTAAAAGGATAGATCTCATGTTAATCATTCTTAAAAAAAAGAAAGAAGAAAAGAAAAACATTTCCACCAAAGAACATAATGAACGTTTTAGGACTTCCTTGGTGGTTCAGTGGTTAAGAATCTGCCTGCCAATGCTGGGGACACAGGTTCGATCCCTGGTCTGGGAAGATCCCACATGCCGCAGAGCAACGAAGCCCATGCACCACAACTAGGAACTCATGCTCTGGAGCCCGTGAGCCGCAGCTACTGAAGCTCGCGTGCCTAGAGCCTGTGCTCTGCCACAAGAGAAGCCACCAGCAGTGAGAAGCCTGTGCGCTGTAACTAGAGAGTAGCTCCCATTCACAACAACAACACTAACGTCACATCTGCCCCGGTGGTGACTATAGCTTGCAGAGGCAGCTAGTCAAACACGTGGCTGGACAGTATTTCCTGGTTCCTCAAACGCAGGCAGTCTGGGCACCATCAAGTTTCCTCAAGACTAGTCTTCAAGGGTCTCCTTTCAGCCCCGCCCGCAATCCTATGCTCAATAATATGCCCACGAGACTTAGAGTTCTCAAAGAGCTGTTAGCATGTCAGAATCCCAGAATTCTAGGAGACTTAAGAAATCTTCAGCTGACTCTTTCTGTTCATGAAGAAACAGGTCCCCTAGGGGTCAAGTACTTCTGACACCAGTTGTGCAAATTTGAGCAAGTTGTTTAACTTCTCTAAGATTCCATATATGGAACAGGGTGACAGTGTTGCCTGTCTCCTGGGCTTGGGGTGAGGACATAAATGAGGGAGTGTGTAAAGCTCAATGTTTGGCTGAAATCACTCCATAAAGGCTAGCTGCCTCCATTGCCATTTTATTTGCAATAGATTTCTATTTCTGACCTTTTTATTTTATATAGGAGCAGAGTTGATTAACAACATTGTGACAGTTTCAGGTGGACAGCAAAGGGACTCAGCCAAACATATACATGTGTCCATTCTCCCCCAAACTCCGCTCCCATCCAGGCTGCCACACAACACTGAGCAGAGTTTCCTGTGTTGTACAGTAGGACCCTGTTATAACAGTGTGTACATGTCCATTCCAAACTCCCCAACTACCCAATTCCCCCCATCCTTCCCCCTGGTAACTGTAAATGCAGAATTCTTTTTAATTCTTCACTTGCTGCTCATTCTATTACCCTGCCTGTTTCATCTAAGGATGAGGGCAGAGAGTTCATGGATAACTGACATTCACAAATGATCCATCTCAGGAGTTTCCAGAACTCTGCCTGCAGTTGCTGCAAAGCAGGAAACACCTTGTTTGAACTTCTCTCATTAAAATAACTTTTAAACTTTTCTAGGCATAATTGATGGGCTTCCCAGGTGGTGCTAGTGGTAAAGGATCCTTCTGAAATACAAGAGCCTTAGGAGACTCGAGTTTGATATGTGGATTGGGATGAGCGCCTGGAGGAGGAAATGGCAACCCACTCTAGTATTCTTGTCTGGAGAATGCCATGAACAGAGGAGGTTCGCTGGCTACAGTCCATGGGGCCGCCAAGAGTCAGACGTGACTGAAACAACTTAGGAAGCATGCATGCAGGCATAATTGATATATAAAAAACTGCACACTCTTTCACTTAAATTTGACTCCACAGATATATACCAGATACCTCTTACGTGGAAGATGGTGCAGAAGGGGCTGCAAGGGTAAGGAGGCCTGACATTTCCCTTCAAGTGGCTTATATTAATATTATACTATTTTGATAGACTCTATGGTCTGTTACCTGCCTCCGAAACTAAATAACTGAGATTTTGAGCAACCTCCCCGTGGTACCACTTTGTATGTATAATATGGAGGTCCTGTCTGATAATGAATAAAGAACAATGGTAGCCTGATACCAGCCTAAAGTAGGTGCTCAAATATATGTTAGTTTGGGCTGATATTGCAGCTATTGATATTTTTATTTGAAGTTGGAGAACCATCTGCAGAGGTGAAGTCAAGGAGTATTGAGATACCTCTAGAGAGAAGGAGTAGAAAACGAGAGAGAGAAAAAAAACAACCAAAGGCATAATAACAAAATCTGGAGTGAGGTGGCTTGGACTCAAAACCTAGTTCTGTCATTTACAAGCTGTGTGACATTGGACAATTACCATAACCTCTCTGTGCTCCAGTTTTCTTATCCACAAGATGGAAATAATATTAGTATTCACCTAATAAGCCCATTAGGGGGGTTAATGGGTACATAGTGAATACTTGAAAATGTTGGTTATTATTGTTAATATTCAGGAAAAGGGAAAAGGAGGAGGGAAAAAGAATACCAGGAGAGGCAGAGGAAATGTCAGGGCAGTGCTGGGTCACAGAAATTATCACGGAGGTGGTGGTTGTTGTTGTTTAGTTGCTAAGTCACGTCCAACTCTTTTGCAACCTCATGGACTATAGCCTGCCATGCTCCTCTGTCCATGGGATTTCCCAGACAAGAATACTAGAGTGGGTTGTCATTTCCTGCTCCAGGGAATCTTCCTGGCCCAGGGATTGAACTTGGGTCTCCTGCATTGGCAGGAGGATTCTTTCCAATGAACCACCTGGAATGCCCTATCAAGGAGGCTATTGTTGTTCAGTTGCTCAGTTGTGTCCGACTCTTTGTGACCCCATGGACTGCAGCATGCCAGGCTTTCTTGTCCTTCACCATCCTCCAGAGTTCTCCAAAAGTAGGAAGTCAAGAGATACCTGGAGTAACAGGCAAGTTTGACCTTGGAGTACAAAATGAAGCAGGGCAAAGGCTAACAGAGTTTTGCCAAGAGAACACACTGGTCATAGGAAACACCATTTTCCAGCAATACAAGAGACAACTCTATACATGAACATCACCAGATGGTCAATACCGAAATCAAATTGATTATTTTCTTTGCAGCCAAAGGTGGAGAAGCTCTATACAGTCAGCAAAAACAAGACCAGGAGCTGACTGTGGCTCAGATCATGAACTTCTTGTTGCCAAATTCAGACTTAAATTGAAGAAAGTAAGGAAAACTACTAGGCCTTTCAGATATGACCTAAATCAAATCCCTTACAATTATACAGTGCAAGTGACAAATAGATTCACGGGATTAGATCTGATAGAGTGCCTGAAGAACTATGGATGGAGGTTCGTGACATTGTACAGGGGGTGGTGATCAAAACCATCTCCAAGAAAAAGATGCAAAAAGACAAAATGGCTGTCTGGAGAGGCATTACAAATAGCTGAGAAAAGAAGAGAAGCAAAAGGCAAAGGAGAAAAGGAAAGATATACCCATTGAATGCAGAGTTCCAAAGAATAGCAGGGAGAGATAAGAAAGCCTTCCTCAGTGGTCAGTGCAAAGAAATAGAGGAAAACAATAGAATGGGAAAGACTAGAGATCTCTTCAAGAAAATTAGAGATACCAAGGGAACATTTCATACAAAGATGGGCACAATAAAGGACAAAAATGGTATGGACCTAACAGAAGCAGAAGATATTAAGAAGAGGTGGCAAGAATACACAAAAGAACTACACACAAAAAGATTTTAAATGACCAGGATAACCACAATGGTGTGATCACTCACCTAGAGCCAGACATCCTAGAGTGTGAAGTCAAGTGGACCTTAGAATGCATCACTACGAACAAAGCTAGTGGAGGTGATGGAATTCCAGTTGAGCTATTTCAAATCCTGAAAGATGATGCTGTGAAAATGCTGCACTCAATATGCCAGCAAATTTGGAAAACTCAGCAGTGGCCACAGGACTGGAAGAGGTCAGTTTTCTTTCAATCCCAAAGAAAGGCAATGCCAAAGAATGTTCAAACTACTGCACAATTGCACTCATTTCACATGCTAGTAAGGTCACGTTGAATCCTTCAAACTAGATTTCAATAGTATGGGAACAGAGAACTTCCAGATGTACAAGCTGGATTTAGAAAAAGCAGAGGAACCAAGGATCAAATTGCCAGAATTCACTGGATCATAGAGAAAGCAAGAGAATTCCAGAAAAGCATCTACTTCGGCTTCATTGACTATACTAAAGCCTTTGACTGTGTGGATCACAAAAAACTGTGGAAAATTCTTAAAGAGATGGAAATACTAGACCACCTTACCTGCCTCCTGAGAAACCTCTATGCAGGTCAGGAAGCAACAGTTAGAACTGGACATGGAACAAGGGACTGGTTCCAAATTAGGAAAGCAGCATGTCAAGGCTGTATATTGTCACCTGTTTATTTAACTTATGAAGGAGGAGAGGATATCAGTTAGAAAGTAAGACCCATGAAGAGGAAGATGAGCAATTCACTGGACTGGACCATAAGGAAAATTTTAGGGATATTTTAGAGTATAGTTTGAATAGGGTGGTGAAGAAGAAAACCATAATCTAAGGGGGAAAGAAGAGTGTTCAAAGAGAACAGAAGATAAAGGAGAAGGAAAAGACAACTAATTATTCTACTAAAGAGCCCCTGATATGGGGCAGGTTAAGGTACGGTCATTGTCAAGGTTACATATACCTGGAAGAAGCGATGACCCTCGCATTCCCGTGTGCAGGTAACCCTCACCACGGCTCTCGAAGTTCCCTACTGGGCTCTCGAAGTTCCCTACTGGGCTCTCGATACTTTTCCTATTTCAAGGAAATTTCATGAGTCTTGACACATATCTCATGTCAGCTGACTTAGGAAACCACTATCAGAAAAGTGAACTTCTTCTGTCTTTCACCATCAGACTCATGGTTCTGCTTTTCATCTGTTTATTTTATATACCTTTTCTTCACCTTTATATACATTTTCATATGCTCTCTGTGTAGTAGTTTTTCCTAGCTATTGTTAATCATCTTTGGGATTACAGAATCAACTGACTCTAGGAAAGGAATGCCCTTTAGTTACAGAGCATCATCTGAGGAGCAGGAAGTGACTTTGATGTCAAAATAAACTTTAAATAACCCTGTGGTTTTGAGCTGGATAAACCAGAATTTAGAGTGTCTCTATTGTTATCTGAAGTTTCTGAGTCATTTTTTCCTAGCTTAATGCAGCTAAAGTGTATTTCTTTTTTTTTTTTAATTTAAGTTGGAGGAATTGCTTTACAGTGTTGTCTTGGTTTCTGCTGTATAACAATGTGAAATCAGCCATAAGTATACATATATCTCCTCCTTGTTAAACTTCCCTCCCATCCCCCGATCCCACCCTTCTGTTGCTGCTGCTGCTAAGTTGCTTCAGTTGTGTCCTACTCTGTGCGACCTCATAGACAGCAGCCCACCAGGCTCCCCCGTCCCTGGGATTCTCCAGGCAAGAACACTGGAGTGGGTTGCCATTTCCTTCTCCAATGCATGAAGGTGAAAAGTGAAAGTGAAGCTGCTCAGTTGTGTCCTACTCTTAGTCACCCCATGGATTGCAGCCTACCAGGCTCCTCCGTCCATGGGATTTTCCAGGCAAGAGTACTGGAGTGGTCCCACACCTCTAGGTCATCACAAAGCACCAGGTTGAGGTCCCTGTGTTACATAGTAACTCCCCACTGGCTATCTATTTTACATATGGTAGTGTGTATGTTTGCACGCTACTCTCTCAGTTTGTCCCACCTCTTCTTCCCCCGTTGTGTCCACAACTCTGTTCTCTCTCTGTATCTTTACTCCTGCCCTGCAAATAGGTTCATCAGTACCATTTTTCTAGATTTCATATATATTTATGTATACACATTAATACACCATATTTGTTGTTCTATTTCTGACTTACTTCATTCTGTATAATAGGCTCTAGGTTCATCTACTTCAGTTTAACTGACTCAGATTTGTTCCTTTTATGGTCGAGTAATATTTCATTGTATATATGTATCACAAATTCTTTGTCCATTCATCTGTTGATGGACAACTAGGTTGCATTGTAAGTAGTGCTGCGATGAGCATTGGGGTACATGTGTCTTTTTGAATTATGGTTAACTCAGGGTATATACCCAATAGTGGGATTGCTGGGTCATATGGTATTTTTATTCCTAGATTTTTAAGGAATCTCCAAGAACATCACCATGTTCTTGATAGTGGTTGTATCAATATGCAATCCCACCAATAGTGCAAGAGGGTTTTCTTTTTTTTCTACACCCTCTCCAGCACTAATTGTTTGCAGATGTTTCCATTTATTTACTTTTTATTGAATTTGTTAATGACAGAATTTGCACTGCCAAACCATGCCTAAGAATTCAAAGAAATAGTACAATGGACAGCCTCATCCACCCATCATACAGCACCTTGAAACTTGATTCGTATGCATTTTGATAATTCTACACTCTTTAAAAAAGTTATAACAAGGGTTGGAATTTTTAAGTCTCCTGCAGGTCTTCAGATTTTTATGCCATTAAATAACATATTCATCTCAGTTCTTTAATGAAATAATCCCTGACAAAATTTTGCTGGAAAAGAAATGCACTTTTCAGGGGAAATATGTGGCTCAAGATCCAAGAGATTATTTGTTAAAAGAGTTCTGGTTTCCAAATTAAGTCTTTAGATTAACCAAGAATCCTTTGTTTCTCAATCATCTGACTTCTCCTTGGCTTGACACGCTCTACTACTCACCCAAGCACATCAGAACGTAGACATCTGCCCGCCACCTCAAATAACCCCAACATTGTTGCTCAGATACAGTTTGCAGGTCCCATCAGGTGATTCCGTAAGCCTCCCAGGAGTAGGATTCCTGCATTGACACTTTTATCAAGACTCAACTCCTAGAGGGAGATACTCCCACATCAGGATAGTTTTACTCACCCATCTGCTTCATGCTTGCTAGTAGCCAGTTGGCAACTCCTACGTTTAGCAAAGGGTTTCTTTAGAGAAACCCAGACTCTGCATCAAGTGGTCACATGCCAGTTTGAAATGTTTCTACTGAACTGAAGATATGAAACCAGGAAATTACCAGATAGAAAGCTTTTCAGTAATCCTGGGCAGTGTCCTGGTGTCCCTTTTCAGGACTAAAAATTACTGGATAGTTGAAGCTGTGATTATTAAAGACAGAAGTGCTACATCACCTGCCTTTCACCCCTGATTCTCCAAATGAACTATGTAAAGACACCCCAGAAAGTTGATAACAAAGCTAGTCTGGGACAACCACTGCATCTACAGAATACCTAATACCGTAAATGTTTGGGTATAAATGCATCCGGAATTCTTGTCAAAGATCATTCAAGATCTGTGAAACTTAAGTGTGTTTTAAGTTGAGGTTCTGCTCTCACTGTTTTGAATTTGAACAAAGGTCAGTGTGTTCCTTTGGCCTGAGCAGAAGCTATACAAACTCTTTGCACCAGTTTCCTATGCAGTTTAGACCTGATTAGGGGAGATTTAGCAGCACCTGAACTAGAGCCCCCTTCATTTACTGCCCTTTATGTTAAAGCCATTTGGTTCCTCTCTGCTGCTGCTGCTGCTGCTATATCGCTTCAGTCGTGTCCGACTCTGTGCAACCCCATAGACAGCAGCCCACCAGGCTCTGCCGTCCCTGGGGTTCTCCAGGCGAGAACACTGGAGTGGGCTGCCACTTCCTCTCTAGGGATCTGCAAATTCATGAGACATTTCATAATTCCAATGCATACTTCAGGTTATTTAGCTAAGCGATATGCTCTGTCAAAGAACTATTCCAAGTGACAGCCAAAACAAACAAACAAACAAAAAAACACACACAAAAACAAAACACTTTAATATGGAACACAGAAGAAGCACTACCCAAATAAAATATTACTAAAAGAAATAAGATTATTCCCTCCTATGCCTTTCGCCACTTGATGACCCCAGTTTGGTTGAATTCAATTTGTGGTTACCTCAGGATACAACTCAAAGTTTAAATTATAAGTCGGAACCCTCCACAGATTATCCAAGCACATCAGTTCTTTTGAGAGTGGAATGTTCCAGGAAGCCTAATCCAGCCACAACCTACTACAGAGAATTTCTTATGGATGGGGCACAGGACAGGTTAATTATGGTCACTTAAATCTTCATCTTTTATAGCAGATCAGAACCCAAATGGCATACTTTCTGCAAGATTTCTGATAGGAATTCAATAGAGCTGATTTCTAGTTTCACATTGACACTTAATATCTGCAATCTTTTTATCCAGAAGTTGTGATCCACATGAAACCCACGAGTGCAGCAAATCTGAGGTAGTCAGCCCTTACGAAGTCTCGGTATTTTCTGCTTTCTACATGCCTGGCAGTGGACTGCAGGGATGGGAACGCTGTATCCCTGTAGATTTCTGGTGGGCCTTGTGGTGCTTTCCTTGCTGTGGTCAACCTGGCCCCAGGAGGCCTAGACACACCACTAGTCATTGTCCGTTCCGTTTGCAGATGGTGGCTGTTCTGACTGCTGTGTCACGTTACTTCATTGTAGTTTTAATTTGCATTTCTCTAACAATCACTGACGTTTAGCATCTCTTCTTATATTTACTAGCCATCTGTATGTTTTCTTTGGAGAAATGTCTGTTTAGGTGTTCTGCCCATTTTTTGATTGGGTCTTTGTTTTTCTGATACTGAGCTGCATGAACTGCTTGTATATTTTGGAGATGAATCCTTTGTCAGTTACTTAGTTTGCAGTTGTTTTCTTCCATTCTGAGGGTTGTCTTTTCGTCTTGTTTTAGTTTCCTTTTGCACCGTGAAAGCTTTTAAGCTTAATTAGGTCTCATTTGTCTATTTTTGTTTTTACTTCCATTAAAACAAATGACCCAGGAAGTAGATCAAAGAGGATCTTACTGTGATTTATGTCCAAAATGTTCTACCTTTGTTTTCCTCTAAGAATTTTTATAGTTTCTGGTCTTATATTTAGGTCTTTAATCCATTTGAACTTATCTATAAACATGATGTTAGAAAGTGTTCTAAATTCATTTTTTTACATGTAGCTGTCCAGATTTCCCAGCACCACTTACTGAAGAGGCTGTCTTTTCTCCATTGTATATTCTTTTCTCCTTTGTCAAAGATAAGGTGCCCAAAGGTGTGTGGGTTTATCTTTGTGCTTTCTGTCTTGTTCCACTGATCTATATTTCTATTTTTGTGCCAGTATTGTACTTGATTACTGTAGCTTTGCAGTATAGTCTTAAGTCAGGAAGGTTGATTCTTCCAGCTACATTCTTCTTTCTCAAGATTACTTTAGCTATTTGGCATCTTTTGGGTTTCAATACAAATTGTAAAATTTTTTGTTCTAGTTTTGTGAAAAATGTCTTCAGTAATTTTATAGAAACTGATTGAATCTGTAGATTGGGTAGTATAGTCATTTTCATAATACTGATTTGGAAGAGTCATTTTTAAATTTTTTAATTATTTAAAAAAACTTTATATTGGAGTATAGCTGATTAACAGTGTTGTGATACTTTCATGTGGACAGCAAATGGACTCAGCAATACATATACATGTATCCATTTCCTCTCAGCCTGCCCTTCCATCCAGGCTGCGACATAACACACAACAGAGTAGAACAGTATTTTTAAATGATGAAAGAAGAGACTGTCAACTCAGAATTTTATATCTGGTGAAAATATCATTGAGGAATGAAGGTTAAACAAAGATGTATCCTTATAAAGAAAAACTAAAATTAGTTGATCACAGAGATCCACGAAAAAAAATTAAAGGAGGAAGTTTCTTAGACAGAAGTGAAATTGTGCCAGAGGGAAATCTGGTGGAAGAGTCTTTTTTTTTTTTTCTTTTTCTTTACAATCTGAGGATTCCCCTTCTCCCTCAGATGACAGCACTCATCAGATCTGGCTGGAGTCTCAAAGTATAGTAGAAGGTGATGAATTATTTGGTCTTTTGGGGCTGTCTAGACCAATGTAGGATTTGGGAATCATTCCCTCTCTCAGCAAATGTTTATTAAGATGAATATTTTTATTATTTTTTATTTGTTTGTCTGTGCCGGGTCTTGGATCTTTAGTTGGGGCCTGGAGAATCTAGTTCCCTGATTAGGCATTGAACCCTGGCTCCCTGCAGGGAGAGAGTGGAGTCTTAGCCGCTGGACCACCAAGGAAATGCCTAAGATGAATATTATTGAATGTCAGGATCTGTGCTACTTTCTAGGGATATAGCAGTGAACAAAATTAGCACAATAATTTCTATATAGAACTATAGAGAAAGGATACATTTGAGGAAAAGCAGGTTTGGGGGGAGAGGTAGAATTGAGCTTTGGATAAGTTGATTTTGAGGTGTTGTGATTTCAATATACATTGTATATGTAGTCTAGATCACAAAATGGAGAGTTTTCCCCTTCCACTCCTGGCCAATAGATGGTAATTATAACCATGAAAGTGAAAGTGTTAGTCGCTCAGTTGTGTCGGACTCTTTGCCACCTCATGGACTGTAGCCCTCCAGGCTCCTCTGTCCATGGATTCTCCAGGCAAGAATATTGAAGTGGTCTGCCAGGCTCTCCTCCAGAGGATCTTCCCAACCCAGGGATTGAACCCAGGTCTCCCGAATTGCAGGCAGATTCTTTATCGACTGAGCCACCAGGGAAGCCCAATTATAACCATGATAATAGATTAAATCATTGAGAGAGTGACTGTAGACTGAGAATAGAGTCCTGAGCATTTTAAAAATCAAGGAGTGAAGGGACTTCCCAGGTGGTTCAGTGGTTAAGAATCTGCCTGCCAAAGCAGGGGACCCAGGTTCAATCTCTGGCCGGGAAGGATCCCACATGCTGTGTTTTAAGTACTGAAGCCCTTGTGCTCTGGAGGCTGTGCTCCATAACAAGAAAAGCCACCACAGTGAGAACCCTGGGTGCTGAAATGAAGAATAGCCACTGCTCTCTGCAACTAGAGAAAGTCTGCAAGCAGTGATGAAGATCCAGCTCAGCCACAGCCCCCTCTCCCCAAAAATCAGGGAGTGGAGGAGCTGTTAATAGAGAAAACAGGGCAAGAATGGCCAGATAGATGGGGAGAGATGAGTAGAGTACAGTTTCATGGAGGACCAAAGAAAGAGACCAAAGTGAATTGACTGAAAGCATTCACAGCACAGAGCAGTAAGGAGGCTGTTCTATTCTTGGGAAGAGCAGCTCTGGTGGTTAGGATGATAGTGGTGACGAGGATACTGGTGGAGAAAGATAGTACAGGTGGTGGCGGAGGTGATGGTGGCAGCGGGGACAGTTGTATTGGTGGTGCTGGTGGTGATAATGTTACTGAAAGGAGTGTGTGGGTCCAGCTGCTCGCTGCTTAAAAGCCAATAAACAGGCCAGGTTGGTGGAAAGGGAAGTTTGCTTTATTTCAGATGCTGGCCACTGGGGCCGGGGGGAGGATGGCCGACATCTCTCCAAAGGCCTGTCCCACCCATGCTGAGAAGCAGGGAGTGAGAGCATTATAGTGTCCAGGGGTGGTGGGGGGTGGTGGCTCCATGCAGAAACAGCATAGTAATCTCTAACAGTTATCTTTAAATTGGTCATCAGTTGGTCTGACCAGCATCATCTTGGTTGTTTTACATATAGTTATCTTCAGTTCCAGGGTACTTTGCAGTCAGTTCTCAGAATTGTGGCAGCTCAAGTCCTGGGTACAGTCTGGTCATCATGTAGTTAACTTCTCCACCTCGTGTTTCAGTATCTATAAGACACTGATATCGCTCACAGGATATTGCTCAGAATATTATCTACAGCCCTTGAGAAAGAACAAAAGGTCATTGACTGTACTTAATGACTACATTATTATTATTTAGTCTCCTTTGACTGTTTTCCTTTGTTTCCACATTTCTCACTTCTCTAATTAAACATATTCTTTGACTAAAGTTTATCACAGACAAAAGGCAGGGAGAGGACATGTTGGGGGGAGGGTAAGGACCATGGGGTCCTGCTTCATTTCAGTAAAGGTGGTGGTTGTGATGGTGATGGTACTGATAACAGTGGAGGTTGGTGGCAGAGATCATGGTGATGGAGGTGATGATGGAGGCCAGAATGGAGTAGATTGAGGAAAAAATGGAAGGTGAAGAAGTGGAGACACCAAGTACAGTCAACATTAACTCTAGAGAGAGTTGGAGACTAGTGTGTGAATGAGAGAAGATGGAGAGGGACTTCCTTGGGTGGTTGGAGCTTGGTGGAATTAGCCAGCTCTTGGGGTTGACTTCCCTGGTGGCTCGGATAATAAAGAATCTGCCTGCAATGCAGGAGACCTGGGTTAGATCCCTGGGTCAGGAAGATCCCCTGGAGAAGGGAAGGGCTACTGACTCCAGTATTCTTGCCTGAAGAATCCCATGGATGGAGGAGCCTGGCTGGTGGCAGTCCCTGGAGTGATAAAGAGTTGGACATGACTGAGTGACTAACACTTTCACTTTTTCACTTGGGGTCGACAAGGCCGTGAATCTTGCACAGTACGACTGTTGGGTTCTCAATGTCTCACTGGCCCAGCAGCCATGAGGTGGGCCTTCTTGATCTTTCTCCTAGTGGCCCTCTGGAGGTGGAGAGAGAGTCGGAGGTAAGAGTTGATCAAGAAGGACAGACAGCGCCACCTAATGGTCAGACCAATGTTGTTGCAGAGTGGTAGTTCTAGAGTCAGACTGTCTAGTTTCAAATCTTGGCTTGGCCAGTTACTAGCTATGTGACTTCGGGAAAATTACTCCATTTTTCTGTCCCTCAGACATCTCTGATCTGGAATAACTTTAACAGTCTTCAGAATGGTTGTTCTTTCATCCCATTCTTTGTCCTGCAGCTGAGAGAGCTTTCAGAAACATGAATCTGAGCCCATCACAACCCTGCCTCACAGCCCCACAGATACTTTGCAGGCTAAATGTGCATCATAGGCATGTAAGTCCCACTCAGTCTGGCCCCAGTTCACCTCTCCAGCCTCATTTCCCAGTCTTCTCCCTCAGGCTGCCCACCTTTCCTGAGAAACTTTGCTTAGGTACCCTCTGTACACACGTTCGTGGTCCAGCCTCTGTATGGTCACCTCCACCTGGAATTTCCCTTTTTCCTCCACTGCTCTGCCCATGGCCACAACTTCCATGTGTGCATTTTTTTTTATATATCCTTCCTTGACTCCCAAAGTAGATCCCCCAGAGCTCTACTCTGCCCTCTTCCCTACTCTAAGGTAGAGTTAACATTTCCCCTCTCTATGCATTCTATATGTAAGCAAACCCAAAGCATTATCAACTTTAAGGGGCACCATTATTTTGTTGTTCGGTCACTAAGTCATGTCAGACTCTTTGTGACCCCATGGACTGTAGCCCACCAGGCTCCTCTGTTCATAGAATTCTCCAGGCAAGAATACTGGAGTGGGTTGCCATTCCCTTCTCCAGGGGATCTTCCTGACTCAGGGATCGAACCCAGGTTTCTAGCATTGCAGGTGTATTCTTTACCATCTGAACCACCAGGGAAGCCACCATTATTTTACATACCACCAAACGTAATATTTAAACTATGACATGATGCCTTTCTCATTCTTTATAGTTTTCATTTTATTCTTACTGAACAAGCTATTATAGATTTATTCAGAAATAAGGTTTTATAATATATCACTTTTGCATATATGAAAAGGAACCCAAGTCTCCCGCTTTACAGGTGGATTCTTTACCAGCTGAGCCACAAGGGAAGCCCAACAATACTGGAGTGAGTAGCCTATCCCTTCTCCAGCAGATCTTCCTGACCCAGGAATTGAACTGGGGTCTCCTGCATTGCAAGTGGAGTCTTTACCGACTGAGCTATCAGGAAAGCCTAATATACAGAGCAATCTGCTTATTTACTTTATTTATTTATGAATGAATAAGTAAATATTTATTTATTTGGCTGTGCCAGGTCTTAAGTTGTGGCATGTAGGATATTCAGTTGCAGCATGCAAACTCTTAATTGCTGCAAGTGGGATATAGTTCCCTGACCAGGAATCAAGCCTGGGCTCCCTTCATTGGGAATGAAGAATCTTAGCCACTGGACCACCAGGGAAGTTTCTTACTTGATTTATTTTGTTTATTGTCTCTCTCCACTACTGGAATGCCAATTCCACAGTGCAAGGGTTTTTGTTTAGCTTATGCATTGCTATAATCTTTGCACCTCCCATGGGGTCTAGCACACAGTAGGTGTTCAATAAATATTTATTTAAATGAATGCATGAACATAAAGATTTGCATAAAGTAGTTATCAGCTGCTTCAGAGAAGTCTAGCTCCTGAGAGGTCTCCTGGTGGTAGGGGCCAGTAACTCCCAACAATGTGGATCTCTGGGCATCTACATATCGTACAGTCTAGGCTCAACCTCCAGCCTCACCCTAGAGGACACTCTCCATTCTCAGGTCCAAGGGATAAAACTGAACAGACAAAGTCCCCCATTCTCATGGAGTCTTTTTGTACATGATATTCCCACTATCTGAAATTCCGTTTCTCTCTCTTCCAACTCCCCTTCCAACTCTCAGACCCAGGAAAGATATTTCCTCTCAGGAAGCCTTCGTAATAGCTCCCAAAGTAGCCTCTGCTAATTGGTAGAAATCCTTTCATAAGGTGGTCATCTTAGGCCAGTTGCCTTTCAGCAGATCTTGATACAGGAATTAAGAGGCCCATGCTTTGTTGGGGGAGGGAGGTTAAGAGCTCGGATGTACATAATTTGTCAGAGGTGCTAGGGTTGTGATCACATGACTTGTTGGGGTAGTAAGGGTTAGGACGACATAATTTGTTGGACGGTTAAGTGTTGGCATACAAATGATCTTTTTTTGTTGTTTTTGAGTAAGGATTAGAATGCATATGCTGTGTTGAGGGGAGTAATGGTTAGCATGCAAATAATTTGTTGAGGGTATTTTGGGATTATATGGTTTGTTCGGGGGAGGAGGGGTTGGGATGTACATTTTTTTTTTTAGGGAGGCTAGAGGTCACCGCAGCTAATTCTGTGGGGGAGCTCTGGAGTATGTACTGAATACCATGGAGATGATCTTTCTTGAGGTGGGGCCTTTTTATCCCCCTGTGTCAGTCATTGACCGTGGACTGCCCCTGGGGTGGGGTGGGGACATAACCTGACAGGGAAAGTGATGGATGGGATCTGGGCAGAGCATCAAGGGTGTCCACTACTCTGATCAAACCTTTGTCTGGTTATGTTTGCCCACTGCCTCAAAAGTTGCTACACAGAATATGAATGTCATTTCCCCTTTCATTACATTTAAATTAAAAAATTTTTTTGAAAAAATTGGTCTGTGTATTCATTTATTTATTTTTAGCTGTGCTCAGTCTCCATTGCTGTGCACAGGCTTTCTCTAATTGTGGTGTGCAGGCTTCTCACTGCAGTGACTTCTCTTGTGCAGAGCACAGGCTCAGTAGTTGTGGGTGCTCCGGCTTAGTTGCTCCACAGCATGTGGTATCTTCCAAGAAGAGGGATCAAATTTGTGTCTCCTGCGTTGACAGGTGGATTCTTTATCACCGAGCCACCAGGGAAGCCACAGGGTGATTTTGACTCTGGCTGAACCTACATCTTTGCTCCATTCCTTCATCCTGTTTTCCTTCTCTCCGTCTCCTGGTAGCATTCCCAACAAATCCCAACCACTCAGCCCCCCACTACAGGAACCTGACCTAATACAATCTCTCCCTTATTTGGTTATGTCATCAAAGCAGGAAAACAGAATTCAAAGTTTCCAGCTCTTTCTGGTTTTATTCTGAAACAAGATTTAGAAATACTGTACAGTGAGATCGCCTCCCTGGTGGAAGCCCAGTGGAGGCGGTGAGGACCAGCCTCCAGCCAGGAAGGACACATGGATGTGGATCAAAGATCCTGCATGCCACTGCAGGAGACATAAGAGACCTGGGTTCGATCCCTGGTTCTGAAGATCTCCTGGAGAAGGGCATGGCAACCCACTCTAGCATTCATGCCTGGAGAATCTCCTGGACAAAGGAAACTGGCAGGCTATGATCCATAGGGTTGCAAACAGTCAGAAATGACTGAAGTGACTTGGCACGCATGCACAAGGTCATTGAACGCGGTTTGGGGCTGCTACTGAGGGCGGCCTGGGGGCTCCGGGGAGGGGCACCCACCTTGCAGGCTCTGGGGACCCGTGGGATTCCATGCTCCACCGATGGCCTTTGCCTCCCACCCTCCTCATCCCTCTCCTGACCACAGCTTTCAGGTGCCAGGAGCAGGCCCAGGCTACTGACTGGAGGGCTACCTTGCAGACTAACTAGAAGGGAATTCACAAGACAGACAAACGTCTGAACGCCATCTTGAACTTCCTGGGAGGTGAGCACCAGCTTTCCAAGTATAAATGAGGGGATGGATCTAAGCCTTTCCCGTGTTATGATGATAAATCCTCCCCGCTAAATGGGTTTGGCTCTTCACTGTTTGGTGTCCATCTGAATATTAGCTTTCCTTCCCGGACAAAGTGCTGCAGCCAATGTGGCAGGTGCTATGGGATTTGTGGCAAAATTAAAAAGGACTGTGATGAGGAGTACCAGTATTTTTCCTTCAAGATCTGTTGAGATGTGCAGACAACACTGGGACCAACTCAGCATGTGAATGAAACCACAGTTGACCTCTTCACTGTCAGTGTTATACATTTAGGCTGCAAAGCATACCTGGATAGCCAAGGAGCCTCCATGTAGCTCTCCATACAAAAGAAAAAAAGATCTTTAAAGAAGATGCTAGGGACTTCCCTGGTGGTTCAGTGGCTAAGACTCCTGGTGCTGGGGGCCTGGCTTTGATCCCTGGTAGGGGAACTCAATCCCACATGCTGCAACTAAGAGTTCACATGTGGGGGAAAAAAAACCCCAAAAAACCCAAAACCCTATGTGCTGCAATTAAGACCAAGGTGGTCAAATAAATAAATAAATACATAAAAATTAAAGATGATGCTGACAGGTGGTGACAGCAGAATATACATGAAAACAGATGAACATAATCTTTGACAAAGAACTAATGTTTTTACAGCATAAACCTACCTTATTTTTTGTGAAAGGGTTATTTTAAGACTTTATTTTGACATTAAAACTTCAAACTCAAGAAAAAAAAAGGTTATCTTTCTGAATATTGCTGTCGTAATGTGTCTAATTGTCTTGACAAGCTTCAGAAAAGGTGCATGTTAAGGGAGGAATTTTTTTTTTTTTTAAGACTGTAACTCAATTTTCACAACTGTTGTTACAAAAAAAAATAAGGTCAAATGTGAAATTCATTATAAGGTATCTTCAACATTATCTTATTTTGGAAGTATGGGGGAACCTTCACTTAGAAGTATGTGACTTCACTTAGAAGTCCCAACAGGGGACTTCCCTGGTGGACCAGTGGAGACTCCATGCTTCCAATGCAGGGGGTGCAAGTTTGATCCTTGGTTGGGGAACTGAGATCCCACATGCCATGTAGCAAGGCCAAAAAAAAAAAAAAAAAGAAAAAAGATCAAATAAAATAGAATTTAGTGAAAATCACTCAGTTGTGTCCCACTCTTTGTGACCCCATGGACTATCAGTTCAGTTCAGTTCAGTCGCTCAGTAGTGTCTGACTCTTTGTGACCCCATGAATCGCAGCACACCAGGCCTCCCTGTCCATCACCAACTCCCGGAGTTCACCTAAACTCATGTCCATTGAGTCGGTGATGCCATCCAGCCATCTCGTCCTCTGTTGTCCCCTTCTCCTCCTGCCCCCAATCCCTCCCAGCATCAGAGTCTTTCCCAATGAGTCAACTCTTCGCATGAGGTGGCCAAAGTACTGGAGTTTCAGCTTTAGCATCATTCCTTCCAAAGAAATCCCAGGACTGATCTCCTTTAGAATGGACTGGTTGGAACACCACAGTTCAAAAGCATCAATTCTTCAGCTCTCAGCTTTCTTCACAGTCCAACTCTTACATTCATACATGACCACAGGAAAAACCATAGCCTTGACTAGACGGACCTTTGTTGGCAAAGTAATGTCTCTGCTTTTGAAAATGCTATCTAGGTTGGTCATAACTTTCCATGGACTATACAATCCATGGAATTCTCCAGGCCAGAATACTGGAGAGGGTAGCCTTTCCCTTCTCCAGGAAATCTTCCCAACCCTGGGATTGAACCCAGGTCTCCCACATTGCAGGCGGATTCTTTACCAGCTGAGCCACAAGGGAAGCCCAAGAACACTGGAGTGGGTAGCCTATCGCTTCTCCAGGGGATCTTCCTGACCCAGGAATCGAACTGGAGTCTCCTGCATTGCAGGTGGATTCCTTACCAAATGAGCTATCAGGGAACTCCAAAAATAGAATTTGACTGCCTTCCAAAAAAGGAAGTCAGTTTATTTACTGTAAAAATTTTAATATACATTTATGCCTGGAAAAAAGAAATACTGTACTTGGATTACGGCAGGGTGCAAATAAGATCCCTTGTTATCTGTGTATGTGTTCAGTCGCTAAGTCATATCAGACTCTTTGCCACCACCATGGAGTCTGCCAGGCTCCTCTGTCTGTGGAATTTTCCAGGCAAGAATACTGGAGTGGGTTGCCATTTCCTCCTCTAAGGGATCTTCCCAACCCAGGGGTTGAACCCATGTCTCTTGCATTGGCAGACAGATTATTTACCACTGAGCCACCTGGGAAAACCCTCCCTTGTTATTAATATTATTTTATTGATAAGAATGATGGTTGAATCCTATTTGGACATTAATACTTAAGATTCTTTAGTCTGAGCCACTAGAGAAGCCCACTTAGTCTTTACACCCTACTGCCATCTTCTGGGGAAACTAAGGAATAAGAAATTCAAAGCAGCTGGGTTTATGAAGCAGGATTGAGGTATGAAAGATCTAAATCTTGGGGTATAAGGAACTGAAGAAAATCCTACAGATATATTAACTGGTTCCTTTGGGTTTCCCTGGTAGCTCAGATGGCAAAGAATGCTCCTGCAATGCGGGAGACCTGGGTTCAATCCTTGGATTGGGAAGATCCCTTGGCGAAGGAAATGGCTACCAACTCCAGTATTTTGGCCTGGAGAATCCCAAGGACAGAGGAGCCTGGTGGGCTACAGTCCTTGGGGCTGTAAAGAGTCAGATATGACTGAGCGACTTTCACATCATTTAAATCTGCTAATATATTCTTATTGCCCTTGAAAATCCAGGACTAAGGATACTCATTAATAAGCTAATTTTTGTAACAAGTGCATTAAAATGGGATTTAGGAATCTGGTCATCACATTAATTTATCCCTCCATGATGATCCCTCATCATTCATCCATCCATCCATCCATGCATCATCCACTCATCCATAACCCACCCACCTATCTGTCCATGCATCATTTACCCACCTGCCCATCCATTCACCCATCTTCTTCTTATCCATCCAACAAATGGTTAAGAAATACCTTCTCTGTGCTCAGTGATTTTATGTCAAGGTGGTTGATTTTATTCACTCTCAATTTTATCACATTTCAAGTGAGGTTAATCTTGCCAAATCATTTACTCTTTAGCGGAAAGAAATGTTTATGGCACTAACAAAATTTGATTTTGTTAAAAAATATTTTTTTCATGCAAATAATTCTAGGCAATAAAATCAGATGGTTCAGATTAAATTTGGGAATAGATAAACACCAGGGGATTAAAATAAAGATGTTGTTGTGTAGTTAACTCATAACACTGACATATTTTGAGTAGCTATTGTAAACTATATACTACTTAAACTTTAATGACTTCACCACATTGCACTGTATGGAATTATTTATTCAATGTGCAATAACATGAACAAAGATTACAAACATGTTGAGCCAAAGAAATCAAAGAAAAAAGAATTCATACAGAGTGAGTTTATTTATATAAAATATTAAAATAGACAAAGCCAACCTATAGTAGTAGAAATCAGGATAGTGATTTTCCTTTGAGGAAGCAGACAGTAAATGAAACAGACATGAGGGAACTTTCTGAGTGTGTTCACTTTGTGAAAATTCTTTGAGCTATGTCGATTTCTGTATATTCCTGTATGTTTCTGTATGTACACTGCAAAGCAATTTTCTATATGTATGTTACAGATCAATAAAAAGGTTAAAAAAAACTAAAAGAATTGAAGTTAAGAAAACAATAAACGATTTTTGCTAGTAAGCCAAAATTGCTTTGGAAGAAATGATACAATTCAAAACAGGTATTAAGTGATTATAATACATAGTTTGGGTTTTTTTTTCACAAGTTTTTTTTCAGTTAGTCTGTTTTTCTTTTGTAATGTGGAGGGAAAAAAAAGGCAAATATATATATTTAGATACCAAATTCTAGTGATGAGACTCAATAAAACTTGCTCAACTAAAAAACAAATATGTGTTTGTGCTTCTGTATCAAAGGAATATTTGCTTCATTGGTTGATAACCTTGGAGGAAATAATGAGAAGTGTACACATAATATTAACTGTGCTGCTACTGCTGCTAAGTCACTTCAGTCCTGTCTGACTCTGTGCGACCCCATAGAGGGCAGCCCATCAGGCTCCACCGTCCCTGGGATTCTCCAGGCAAGAACACTGGAGCGGGTTGCCATTTCCTTCTCCAATGCATGAAAGTGAAAAGTGAAAGTGAAATCGCTCAGTCGTGTCCGACTCTTAGCGACCCCATGGACTGCAGCCTACCAAGCTCTTCCGTCCATGGGATTTTCCAGGCAAGAGTACTGGAGTGGGGTGCCACTGCCTTCTCCTATATTAACTGTGAGTTACACACAATAGTTGACTTCAAAATGCTTGTTCTGTATATTTTATTTTGAACATGGTGTTAAGTTTCTTATAATTTGTCATACTGGTTAATGTGAAAGCGTGTCATTATAAAGTTCCCTTTTCCTTTGAGACATATTAAGAAATGTTTTTGATTTTACAGGCTAATGTTGCAACTGACTAGTTTGTAAAATATATCATTCCTGTGTATAAGGCATCAAAACATAAAAAAACCCAACCCCAAACAATTGGCTACTATCCAGCGAAAAAGGTCGGCTCTCCCTTCTTACATCCTCTCCTGGTCTAAAAAACTCTATTCTCTTCTAAAAAAGCCAAAAAGAAAACAACAACCGCCCCCCGTCGAACCCCTAAACCCAACCAAAAACAAAGGAGAAAGGCAGGGCGGGGCAGGCGAGGGGTGGGGGGCGGAAGGAAAGAGGAGAGGAAAGTCAAACACTGAGCATCCCAAAGTGCCAGCGAAGCGCCGCCCCACCCACCAAGTCTAGGTCCCGCCCCAATCCCCACTCCACAGGCTTAAGTTCATCCGAGAACAGACATTGGAAGGACTGTTGTTGAAGCGTCAATACTTGGGCCACCGGATGCGAAGAGCCGACTCATTGGAAAAAGACCCCGATGCTGGAAAAGACTGAGGGCAAAAGAAGAAGGAAGGCCGGCAGAGGATGAAATGGTTAGATAGCATCACCGACTCAATGGAAGTGGATTTGTGCAAACTCTGGAAAATAGCGAAGGACAGGAAACCTGGCGCGCTGCAGTCCATGGGGTCACAGAGTCGGATACGACTTAGCAACTGAACAAACAATAACAACTAGCCCGGACCATGTGGCATACGCCCCGCCCCTAACTCCACCCTCTAGGTCCGGTCAGACCCCACCCCAGACCTTAACCTTACCCCCAACCGGGGGAAAGAACCCAGAATTTCTCCTCCAAAGTCATATAAAGAGGAGTTAGCCTTCCCGCCACAGTCCGCAGCTCCTTCGGCCCTGAAAGCCAGTGTCTCGGCCACTTCCGCTGCTGGGGTCCCTGACACCGGAAGCGGAAGTGCGCCGCGGCCGCGGACGGAGGTGGCTGTGCTGGACCGCGCGGCGCCTTGCGGTGGGAGTGTCTCCGGCCAGTCTGCAGGTGCGGCCCATCCCCTCGGGAATGCTCGGCGGGAGCGGGGAGGGGTCTGAGGGCCTAGAATGGATTAGCTGGCCAAGGGACTTCCTCCCCGCTGTCCGCCTGGGTCTGGGGCGGCTACCGCACAGCTTGGCTGTGCAGCTGAGCTCCCCCTCTCCAGTCTGTCGCGCTCAGGTACTCCTTGTTTGGGGAGACAGGACTGTCATCCACTTATTGCGCGGGAAATCACGAAGTATAGTCCAGGTCCCGCAGCGAAGGAGTGGTGCACCAGCTGGCTCCAGCATTCACTTGTCCTTCCGGATTTGTAGGCCTACTGTATCTCTTTTATGCAGGATAATTTTTTTATTAATAAATCACGTTTTGTTGCATATTGCGTTTCAGATTATCCAGCTCTGCTCAAGGAAATTTAGGGCTGAGTCTACGTGTGCAGATTCGTTTGAGTGACTTGGCATGTGGATTTGAAAAATGGAATGTACTTTCTATCGAGGGATGAATTAGATGATTTTTTTTTTTTTTTTTTTTTTTGCGACTGACAATTTGCAGTTCCTTAGCTTAGGACCTGTTAGTTTTCCTTTCCCTTTGGTTTTCTTTCTCCTTCTTCCTTCTTTCCTTTCTTTCCTTAAAAAGCGCTTTAAATTTGTGACTTTTACTTTGTATCAATTTTACTTACTGCAAGGGAAGCCAGTCTTAATAAAAGCTATTTTTCACTTATGTCACAAGTCTTACTAACATCAATGAAAAGTAAGGTTATTTAGTTCTTTTCAAGTTGGCTCCAGCCTGTAAATCACCAGAAGGCTTCAAAACTTGCGACTCCAGGAAAAAGAACATAAGTTTGTTAGTACTGGGAACTGAAGTTGAGTTGGCAGTAAATTGAATGTCTTTTTAAAATAATAGGGTTAAGACTCACTTCTTTTTATTAATTTATTTTAACTGGAGGCTAATTACAATATTGTGGTTTTTGCCATACATTGACATGAATCAGCCACAGGTGTACATGTTTCCGCTGTCCCAACACCCCCCTCCCACCTCCCTCTCCATCCCATCCCTCTGGGTTGTCCCAGTGCACCAGTTTTAAGCGCCCTGTTTTATGCATTGAACTTGAACTGGTGATCTGTTTCACATATGGTAATATACATGTTTCAATGCCATTCTCTCAAATCATCCCACCCTCATCTTCTCCCACAGAGTCCTAAAGTCTGTTTTTTATATCCGTGTCTCTTTTGCTGTCTTGCACATGGGATCATCGCTATCATCTTTCTAAATTCCATATATATGTGTTAATATACTGTATTGGTGTTTTTCTTTCTGATTTACTTCACTCTGTATAATAGGCTCTAGTTTCATCCACCTCATTAGAACTGACTCAAATGTGCTCTTTTTAATGGCTAATCCATTGTGTATATGTACCACAGCTTTCTTATCCATTTATCTGCCGATGGACATCTAGGTTGCTTCCATGTCCTGGCTATTGTAAACAGTGCTGGGATGAACATTGGGGTACATGTGTCTGTTTCATTCTGGTTTCCTTGGTGTGTATGCCCAGCAGTGGGATTGCTGGGTTGTATGGCAGTTCTGTTTTCAGTTTTTTAGAGAATCCATGCTGTTCTCCATACTGGCTGTACTAGTTTGCATTCCCACCAACAGTGTAAGAGGGTTCCCTTTTCTTCACACCCTCTCCAGCATTTGTTTGTAGACTTTTGTTTGTAGATGGCAGCCGTTCTGACCTGCATGAGATGGTACCTCATTGTGGTTTTGATTTGCATTTAAGACTCACTTCTAATAAGAAATGAGGAAGAAACTAATACTGGAGGAAAGTTAAATGTCAGATTTTGATTTAATGAGTGAGGTATTTCTTTTCAGAGAATTCATGTCCCACTGTGTCTTTTTAGAAAGAATCAATGTTTCTTAAAGATACCTGAAATCTGGTGTTGTGATTTTATATCAGACATTTAAAATTATTTTTATTTTTGACTTTTGTGGTGGTGGTGGTGTTATGTGTGTGTGTGTGTGTGTGTGTGTGTGTGTATGTATTTATGTAGGCATGTGCCTTTTTAATCTAGCTGTGCTGATTTATTCTTGAGTTGATTTTGTGGGCACATTTTCATTGGAGGGGGGCCGATGTTTAATGAACTGGACCTGAACAGGGGAAACAATGTGACTAAAATAGATTTAGCGCTTGCCCCTGTGGAGGTTTTAGTCTAGCTGGGAAGACAGATTTTAAATTAACAATAAGGGTGATATGTGTGGCAACTTAAAAATATTGCACAATGTGAAAAATTGCACAACTTGAGAGTTGTGCGTTGTTTTATTTGGGGCAAAATGAGGACCGCAGCCCAGGAGACAGCACCTCAGATAGTTCTGAGAAACTGTTCCCAAGAGGTAGGGGAGGAAGGTCAATATATAAGATTTTGGTGAAGGGGGAGTTCAATGCAACCAGGTACTTACTTTACAGAAAGTTGTCTGCTAGTCATGAGAAGCTGATGTCACCATGAAGGGAGTTAGTGCTTTTCTAGATATGAGGAGATGAAAAGATTGGGTTCATAAAACCAGTTCCTAAAAATATCTATCTGAAGACCTGTTCCACCAGTTTCCCTGAGGCATATTTCCTCATTCGTATTCTCCACCCTGAACTCTCTTCAGGGCCCGTCAAAGGTCAGTGGCAGCCCCAGCAGCATCACAGGATACAGTCCCAGGAGAGGCAGATGGCTGATGCCCTTGACAAGTGCCAGTTGTAGTTGACACACCTGTAAGATGTCACACAAAATTCCATTTGAACTTTTTGGCCAAACCAATAGAAAACACAGAGGGGGAGAACGTAAGAAAGTCAGGAAAAGTATCTTAAAAGGGACAAACGTTTGAACCTGAAAGATGCGTTGTATATAGCTAGACAAAGAGTCAGGCTATGGAATCGGAGTAGGGAGGAGATTTGAAAGAACCATAGAAGCATAATCTCTTAGGCAGTACAAAGCCTGGTGTGTTCCAGGAGCTGAGAAAAGATGGGGATAGTTAAAACAGAAAACCAAGTGTGGAGTGAAAGAGTTGGGTGGAGAGGAGGGAGGGCATGGAAGATCATGGTAAGCTTTGGACCTTGTTCTAAGGCCATTTGGAAGCCATTGAATCAGAGTTTTAAATACAGAGTAATATGATTTTGTTGATGATTTAAACAAAACACTAGCTTCTGGATTCAGCATGGAGTTTAGGATGAATAAAAATGAATGCAGAGTCCACACATGTAGAAGTTTGGGTAAGTTCAGAACTCAGATGATTTTGGAGCTGAAAAAGTTGGGGTTTGGTGATGATGGTGAAATTGGAAAAGCTTGGATGTTTAAGATGTGTAGGAGGTAGAATTAGAGTATTTGGTGTTTGGTGTATTCTCTCTACCACATGATGTAGAGTAAGTGTATAAGTTAGTTGCTCAGTCGTGTCTGACTCTTTGTGACCCATGGACTGGAGCCCGCCAGGCTCCTCTGTCCATGGAATTCTTCAGGCAAGAATACTGGAGTGGGTTGCCATTCCCTTCTCCAGGGGATCTTGCCAACTCAGGTTTTGAACCTGGGTCTCCCGCATTGCAGGCAGATTCTTTACTATCTGAACCACCAGGGAAGCCCATGATACAGAGTAGGGATTGGCAAACTGTGACCTGTGAGCCAAAACTGCTCCAGTGCTAGTTTCTATTAATAAAGTTTTATTTGAACAGGATAAAACACAATATTCTTGCCTGGAGAATTCTGTGGACAGAGGAGCCTGGCAAGCTACAGTCCACGGGGTCACAAAGAGTTGGACACGACTGAGTGACTCACTCATTCACTCATTGGAACACATGTGTTTATATGCTCCCTATGGCTGTTTCTGTGCTACAATCACAATTAAATAGTTGCCATACATGTGGCTCACAGACTTTTTCCCCTCAATTTCCTGATTTCATTATTTATTTATTATTTTTAACTGTGCTGGGTCTTTGTTGCTGCACAGACTTTCCTCTAGTTGTGGCAAGTAGGGCTACTCTCTAGTTGCGGTGCACGGGCTTCTCATTGTGGTGGCTTCTCTTGTTGCAGAGCACAGGCTCTAGGCATGTGAGCTTCAGAGTTGTAGCACGTGGGCTTAGTAGTTGCAGTTCCCAGGCTCTAGAGCATAGGCTCAGTAGTTGTGGTGCACAGGCTTAGTTGCTGTGAGCCAAGTGGGACCTTCCCTGATCACGGATCGAATCTGTGTCTCCTGCATTGGCAGGTGTATTCTTTACCATGAGCCCCCAGGGAAGCCCACCAGGTGAACTCTTAGTTGTGGCATGTAGGATATAGTTCCCTGACCAGGGATCAGACCTGGGCCCCCTGCATTGGGAGTGCAGAGTCTTAGCCACTGGACCACCAGGGAAGTCCTGTGGCCCACAAATCCTAAGCTATTTACTATCTAGCTGTCTATACAAAAAGTTTGCCAACCTCTAACACATAAAGTACACATCAAGTGCCTTGCTGGTGGCAGGATTTGGAGTCCTGAAGAAAGTGGTTGTTGATCAGTCGCTAAGTCATGACCGACTCTTTGTGACTCTATGCACTGCAGCACCCCAGGCTTCCCTGTCGTTCACCGTATCCTGGAGTTTGTTCAAACTCATGTCCATTGATTGAGTCAGTGATGCCATCCAGTCATCTCATTCTCTGTCACCCCCTTCTCCTCCTGCCCTCAATCTTTCCCAGGATCAGGGTCTTTTCCAGTGAGTCAGCTCTTCACATCAGGTGGCCAAAGTATTAGAGAATCAGCTTCAGTATCAGTCCTTCCAATGATTATTCAGAGTTGAATTTTTTTAGGATTGACTGGTTTGATCTCTTTGCTGTCCAAGGGACTCTCAGTAGTCTTCTACAACACCACAGCTCGAAAGCATCAATTCTTCAGTGCGCAGCCTTCCTTATGGTCCCGCTCTCACATCTGTACATGACTACTGGAAAAACCATAGCTTTGACTGCACGGGCCTTTGTCAGCAAAGTGATGTCTGTGCTTTTTAGGTCACTGTCTAGGTTTGTAACAGCTTTTCTTTCAAGGAGCAAGTGTCTTTTAATTTTAGGGACACAGTTCTTTTTTTTTAAAATTTAATTTTATTTTTAAACTTTACAATATTGTATTGGTTTTGCCAAATATCGAAATGAATCTGCCACAGGTATACATATGTTCCCCATCCTGAACCCTCCTCCCTCCTCCCTCCCCATACCATCCCTCTGGGTCATCCCAGTGCACCAGCCCCAAGCATCCAGTATTGTGCATCGAACCTGATCTGGCGACTCGTTCCATATATGATATTATACGTATTTCAATGCCATTCTCCCAAATCATCCCACCCTCTCCCTCTCCCACAGAGTCCGAAAGACTGTTCTATACATCAGTGTCTCTTTTGCTGTCTCGTATACAGGGTTATTGTTACCATCTTTCTAAATTCCATATATATGCCTTAGTATACTGTATTGGTGTTTTTCTTTCTGGCTTACTTCACTCTGTATAATAGGCTCCAGTTTCATCCACCTCATTAGAACTGGTTCAAATGTATTCTTTTTAATGGCTGAGTAATACTCCATTGTGTATATGTACCACAGCTTTCTTATCCATTCATCTGTTGATGGACATCTAGGTTGCTTCCATGTCCTGGCTATTATAAACAGTGCTGCGATGAACATTGGGGTACATGTGTCTCTTTCAATTCTGGTTTCCTCAGTGTGTATGCCCAGCAGTGGGATTGCTGGATCATAAGGCAGTTCTATTTCCAGTTTTTTAAGGGATCTCCACATTGTTCTCCATAGTGGCTGTACTAGTTTGCATTCCCACCAACAGTATAAGAGGGTTCCCTTTTCTCCACACCCTCTCCAGCATTTATTGCTTGTAGACTTATGGATCGCAGCCATTCTGACTGGCATGAAATGGTACCTCATAGTGGTTTTGATTTGCATTTCTCTGATAATGAGTGATGTTGAGCATCTTTTCATGTGTTTGTTAGCCATCTGTATGTCTTCTTTGGAGAAATGTCTATTTAGTTTTTTGGCCCATTTTTTGATTGGGTCATTTATTTTTCTGGAATTGAGCTGTAGGAGTTGCTTGTATATTTTTGAGATTAGTTGTTTGTCAGTTGCTTCATTTGCTATTATTTTCTCCCATTCTGAAGGCTGTCTTTTCACCTTGCTTATAGTTTCCTTTGTTGTGCAGAAGCTTTTAAGTTTAATTATGTCCCGTTTATTTTTACTTTTATTTCCAGTATTCTGGGAGGTGGGTCATAGAGGATCCTGCTGTGATGTATGTCGGAGAGTGTTTTGCCTATGTTCTTCTCTAGGAGTTTTATAGTTTCTGGTCTTACGTTTAGATCTTTAATCCATTTTGAGTTTATTTTTGTGTATGGTGTTAGAAAGTGTTCTAGTTTCATTCTTTTACAAGTGGTTGACCAGTTTTCCCAGCACCACTTGTTAAAGAGATTGTCTTTTCTCCACTGTATATTCTTGCCTCCTTTGTCAAAGATAAGGTGAGGGACACAGTTCTGTACTTGGAGGGTTTACGTCGTGGTTGGAGAGAGAGAGGCAAACTCACCTAAACAAATACATATAAAAATCCCAACTTGATAAAAGTAATGGAGGAAAAGTAGAAAGTGTTAGAGGTTTTTTTGTTTAAAAAATTTTGTTGTTGTTGTTGATGTGGACTTTTTATAATCATTTAATCTGTTAAAATGATGTTTCTGTTTTGTTTTGGTTTCTTGGCCATGAGGCATGTGGGATCTTAGCTGCCTGACCAGAGATAGAACTCAAACCCCCTGCATTGAAGGGCGAAGTCTTAATTACCAGACTGCCAGGGAAGTCCCTTGTGTTTTAAGGGAGCTTCCTAGGTGGCTCAGTGGTAAAGAATCTGCCTGTTAATGCAGGAGACTCAAGTTTGAAGGAAATGGTAACCCATTCCAGTATTCTTGCCTGGGAAATCCCATGGACAAGAGGAGCCTGGTGGGCCACAGTCCATGGTGTCACAGAGTCAGACATAACTTAGTGACCGCACAACAACAACAACAAAGAGGAGATGTGGTCCTTTTATTACGTGAGAGGAGTCAGTGGAAATGGTCAGGGCCTGTGGTGTGAAAGCCGATGAGGAGCCCAATATGTTGCGTATTGAAGTAAATTTCCGAGTAATTTGGCTGTTTGGATTGGCGCCCTGCTCATGGTCCACAGAAATGGAATTAATTACCCAGGCCAAACCCCGGCTTGGTGTTCTGCTTCCACTCTCGTTTCTCCTCTTACCTCCGTCTTTCTTATTGCAGGAAGGACACACACTGAAACTTTAAACCCTGGCGCTGGTATCATGGTGAGGGGGAAGACTGAGTCTGGATGGTTGTGGGGGTGGGATAATCTTGTACTCGGGACCCTGTCTGCTCTCTCGGAAACAGGAGGGAAGTGTGGAGCATCTTTAGCCCCGTCCCTGGGACTTTTTAGCCTCTTTCAGTGCATGACCTACAGTTCTGGAGGGAACTGGCTTGGATGGAGGGTTCCCAAAGCAACCCTGGGGTTTGGTACCTAATTCCGGAGTCTAATGGCAGTGAGGGGGCTCAGATTGAGCCGGCAGCCACAGAACTCCTCCACGGCCATCCCTGCCATCGCTTGTGAGACCTACCGAAAACACACGTGGCTCTAAAAATTAAGGTTAATTAAAATCCAACAAAATTTAAACCTCAGCTTCTCAGTTACCAAACCACATTTCTCAAGTGCTCAGGAGCCACACGTGCTGGTGGCTGCCTGTTTTTGGAAAGTGCAGGCATAGAACATTCCATTCATGACAGAGAGCTTTACCAGTCAGTGCTGTTCTAGAGAATTCCGAGATTAAAAGGCCAGCACGTTTCTCAGATGCAGTGGAAGTCCAGTTTTAACAGGTATAAAACAATGACTCATCCTAGGGACTTCATGAAAATGAAAAGAGCAAGCTCAAACTTCTGATGCCTTGAATAAGGAGTTCAGGAAAAACTCAGTAAAGCTGAGAACAGTCTCTGTCATCACTGGATACTGGAGCAGCAGAGAGCCAATGCTTATACTTTCAGATTTGTTCAAATGTTAAAAGAAAGTAATTATTTTTGGTTGGGTACGCCATATGAGCTCTGTCCCAGCAACTCTTCAGTTCTGCCCTAGTAGCACAGTGACAACCACAGAGATGAACAGATGGGTGTGGCCATGTGCCAATAAAACTTTATTTAGACAAACAGGAGGCAGGCCAGGTTTGCTGAGCCCAGCTTTGCAGAGAACACTGAATATTCTCGCACTGGGTCTGCCTTCCCCAAGGGATAAACCCTCATTCTGTAGAATGGTGGGGGTGGTCCTTGCTGAGCCGAAATACATGCACTGCCTTAGGAATCAGTCACCTTAGAGGATGTGGCGATGGAGCTCATCCAGGAGTGGACGTTGCTGGACGATGCTGGGAGGAACCTGTGCAGACACGTGCTGCAGGACAACTGCAGGACCCCGGCGCCCAGGGGTAAGGCTTTTGCTACTCTGGTTCTTCCTGTATGCAGATGCTCTTTTTTTCTTTTTTTAAAAATTACTTATTTATTTATTTATGGCTGTGCTGGGTCTTTCTTTACTTGGGGCGAGGGGGACCTACTCTCTGGTTGCGGTGCGCGGGTTTCTCACTGCAGCGACTTCTCTTGTTATGGAGTACAAGCTCTGGGATGCGCAGGCTTCAGTAGTTGTGGCTCCCTGGCTCTAGAGCACTGGCTCAGTAGTTGTGGTGCATGGGCTTAGTGGCCCCACAGCATGAGTGATCTTCCTGGACCGGAGATTGAACCCACCACGTCTCCTGCATTGGTAGGTGGGGAAGCCCTGCAAATGCCCTTTAAGTGCTTGCCACATGGCCACAGTGATGCAGTGTGGGTTTCAGAAGGTTTGTCATTCATGGGCTTTCATAGGATAACAGCTGCATGCATTGAGTGGACTTCATTCTCTCTATAGTCAGGGCTTCCCTGGTGGCTCAGATGGTAAAGAATCTGCCTGCATTGTGGGAGACTCAGGGTCAGTCACTGGGTCAGGAAGATCCTCTGGAGGAGGGAATGGCTACCCACTCAGTATTCTTGCCTGGAGAATTCCATGGACATAGAAACTACAGAGGAGCCTAGCGGGCTACAGTTCATAGAGGTTGCAAAGAGTTGGACACGACTGAGTGACTAATACTTTCTCCATGGTCAGGACCTGCATAGGTCTCCTTGAGTTTGGCCTTGGAACTTAGAGAACCTCAGTTCAGAAGGACAGAGAGGAGAGTGTTTGTGGTTTGGGCCCTTGTAAAGGAACCTCATTGAATTCATTAAAAAAAAAATTGAATGTGATTGCTTAGGTCCCCGCCTACTTGCTTGGCTTCAGGAGCTAAGGCCCAGGTGGAGAGTGGGCAGGCTGGGGAAGCATTTATTTTCCTCTGCAAGCCCTTCCCCCTCGGCCCATATGTCCTTCTCCAGCAGCAGGGACTCCACCATGCAAAGCCAGTCTCGTCTCCCAGGTGGAGCCAAGAGAAGAGCTGAAAGCAGCAGAGCACGGTGTTCTCTGTGCCACGGGTGTGGGTAAGTACCCGGGGGCAGAGGGTGTCGTGACCCACCCAGACTGACGTTGAGGGGTGGGTGCTGCTGGGAAGTGTCCATTTGAGAGTATTTGTAAGATTCTGTATTCTGAGGGGAAATAAGACTGTTTGGGGGTGAGTTCCTTTAACTTCTCTTTTTCACTTTCTAACTCTCCTCTAATTGTTGGTTTCAGATTCACGTTGATGTATGGCAGAAACCAGCACAACATTGTAAAGCCGTTATCCTCCAATTAAAAATAAATTAAAAAAATTTAAAAAAGATCTGTTTCAGTTTCTTTTTTTTAAGGTTTTTTTTTTTTTTTTTTAAAGTGTATACTGTTTTTAAAATTGGAGGATAATCGCTTTAGTGTTGTGTTGGCTTCTGCTCTTCCACAAATGAATCAGCCACAAGTATACACACACCTGCTCTCTCTTGAAGCTCCCTCCCACCCCCCGACCCCATCCCACCACTCTAGGTTGTCGCAGAGCACTGGTTGAGCTCCCTGTGTTACACAGAACTTCCCAGTAGCTATCTGTTTTACATACGGTAGTGTATATGTTTCAGTGCTCCTCTCTCAATTCATCCCACCCTCTCCTTCCCCTGCTGTGTACACAAGTCTGTTCTCTATATCTGTGTCTCTATTCCTGCCCTGCAAATCAACTTGTCTTTTTTTTTTTTTAATTGAGATATTCACACACTGTAAACTTCACCCTTTTAAAGTGTACAGTTCACCGGTTTTTAGTATGTTCACAAAGTTGTGCAACCATCACCACTATCCAGCTCTGGAACACTTCCATCACCTCAAAAAGAAACCCTGTACTGATTAGCGGTCACTTCCCATCCCTCCTCCCGCAGCCCCCAGCAACCGCTAATCCACCTTCTGTCTCTGTGGATTTGCCTGTCCTGGACATTTCATACAGATGGACTCATACATCCGTATCTGTCTTCTTTCACTCAGCATCGTGTTTTTTGAGGCTCCTTCATGTCATAGCATGAGAGGCTTCATTGCATTTTAAGGCCGAATGGCCGTCCTCCTTGTGGAAGGACCACATTCTGTTGATCCATTCATCAGGTGGTGGGTGTTTGTTTTTACTTTTGGTGACTGTGAGTAGTGCTACTCTGAATATTTGTGTGCAAGAAGTTTTGTGGATGTGTTTTCGTTTGCCTTGAGTGTGAGAATTCCACTTAGGTGTGGAATTGCTGGGTCATTTTGTTACACTTTCTGAAGAACTGCCAAATTGCTTTAAAAAATTTATTTTTTCTTTTTATTTTTTTATTGAAGGATAATTGCTTTAGAGAATTTTGTTGTTTTCTGTCAAACCTCAGCATGAATCAGCCATAGGTATACATGTATCCCCTCCCTTTTGAACCTCCCTCCCATCTCCCTCCTCAACCCACCCCTCTAGGTTGATACAGAGCCCCTGTTTGAGTTTCCTGAGCCATACAGCAAATTCCTGTTGGCTATCTATTTTACATATGGTAATGTAAGTTTCCATGTTACTCTTTCCATGCATCTCACCCGCTCCTTCCCTCTCCCCATGTCCATAAGATTGTTCTCTATGTCTGTTTCTCCATTGCTGCCCTGTAAATAAATTATTCAGTACCATTTTCTAGATTGCATATATGTGCATTAGAATATGATATTTATCTTTCTCTTTCTGACCTACTTCACTCTGTATAATAGATTCTAGGTCCATCCACCTCATCAGAACTGACTCAAATGAGTTCCTTTTTATGGCTGAGTAATTTTCCATTGTGTATATGTACCACAAGTTCTTTATCCATTCATCTGTCGATGGACATCTAGGTTGCTTCATGTTCTAGCTATTGTAAATAGTGCTGCAATGAACAGTGGGATACATGTGTCTTTTTCGATTTTGGTTTCCTCAGGGTATATGCCTAAGAGTGGGATTGCTGGATCATATGGTGGTTTTATTCCTAGTTTTTTAAGGAATCTCCTTACCATCTTTCATAGAGGCTGTATCAATTTACATTCCCACCAGCAGTACAGAGTGTTCCCTTTTCTCCACACCTTCTCCAGCATTTATTGTTTGTAGACTTTTTGATGGCCATTCTGACTGGTGTGAGGTGATATCTCATTGTGGTTTGGTTTGCATTTCTCTAATAATGAGTGATGTTGAGCATCTTTTCATGTGTTTGTTAGCCATCTGTATGTCTTCTTTGGAGAAATGTCTGTTTAGGTATTTTTCCCACTTTTTGATTGGATTGTTTGTTTTTCTGGTATTGAGTTGTATGAGCTGCTTATATATTTTGGAAATTAATCCTTTGTCAGTTCTTTCATTTGCTATTATTTTCCCCATTCTGAGGGTTGTCTTTTCACCTTGCTTATAAGTTCTTTTGCTGTGCAAAAGCTTTTAAGTTTAATCAAGTCCTACTTGTTTACTCTTGTTTTTATTTCCATTACTCTCGGAGGTGGGTCATGGAGGAACTTACTTTATGTCAGAGAGTGTTCTGCCTATGTTTTCCTCTAAGGGTTTTATACTTTCTGGTCTTACTTAGGTCTTTCATCCATTTTGAGTTTATCTTTGTGTGTGGTGTTAGGAAGTGTTCTAATTTCATTCTTTTACATGTAGCTGTCCAGTTTTCCCAGCACTGTTTATTGAAGAGGCTATCTTTGCCCCATTGTATATTCTTGCCTCCTTTGTCAAAAATAAGGTGCCAGTAGGTGCATGGGTTTATTTTTGGGCTTTCTATCTCATTCCATTGGTCTATATTTCTGTTTTTGTGCCAGTAGCACACTGTCTTGATGACTGTAGCTTTATAGAATAATCTGAAGTCAGGAAGGTTGATTTCTCCAGCTCCATTCTTCTTTCTCAAGACTGCTTTGGCTGTTTGGTGTCTTTTGTGTTTCCATATGAATTGTGAAATTTTTTGTTCTAGTTCTGTGAAAAAGGCCATTGGTAGTTTGATAGGGATCACATTGAATCTGTAGATTGCATGTGGTAATAGAGTCATTTTCACAATATTGATTCTTCCTACCCAGGAACATAGAATATCTCTCCATCTGTTTATGTTGTCTTTGATTTCTTTCATCAGTGTCTTATAATTTTCTGTGTACAGTTCTTTTGTTTCCTTAGGTAAGTTTATTCCTAGGTTTTTAATTCTTGTTGCAATGGTAAATGGGATTGATTCCTTAATTTCTCTGGTTTTTCATTGTTAGTATATAGAAATGCAAGTGATTTCTGTACATTGATTTTGTATCCTCCAACCTTGCTAAATTCACTGATTAGCTCTAGTAATTTTCTGATACTATCTTTAGGGTTTTCTGCGTACAGTATCATGTCATCTGCAAACAGTGAGAGCTTTACTTCTTCTTTTCTGATCTGGATTCCTCTTATTTCTTTTTCTTTTCTGATTGCTGTAGCTGGGACTTCCAGAACTATGTTGAATAATAGTGGTGAAAGTGGACACCCTTGTTTTGTTCCTGATCTTAGAGTAAATGCTTTCAGTTTTTCACCATGGAGAATAATGTTTGCTGTAGGCTTATCATATATGACCTTTACTATGTTGAAGTAGGTTCCTTCTGTGCCCATTTTTTGAAGAGTTTTAATCATAAATGGCTGCTGAATTTTGTCAAAGGCTTTTTCTGCATCTATTGAGATGATCATATGGTTTTATCTTTCAATTTGTTAATATGGTGTATCACATTGATTGATTTGCATATATTGAAGAATCCTTGCATTCTTGGAATAAACCCAACTTGACCAGGGAAGTCACAAGTTTGTCTTTTTGATGTGTTGCTGAATTCTGTTTGCTAAAATTTTGTTGAGGATTTTTGCATCTATGTTCATCAGTGACATTGGCCTGTAGTTTTCTTTTTTTTAATGTTGTCTTTGTCTAGTTTTGGTATCAGGGTGATGGTGGCCTCGTAGAATGAGTTTGGAAATGTTCTTTCCTCTGTAGTTTTTTGAAAGAGTTTTAGAAGGACAGCCATTATCTCTTCTCTAAATGTTTGATAGAATTCTGTGAAGCCATCTGGTCATGGGCTTTTGTTTTTTGGGAGATTTTTGATCACAGCTTCAATTTCAGTCAAACTGCTTTTGAGATTTGTTGTTCTTGTTTAGTCGCCAAGTCATGTCCGACTCTTTGTGACCCCATGGACTGTAGCATGCCAGGCTTCTCTGTCCTTCACCATCTCCCAGAGTTTGCCCAAGTCCATGTCTGTGGTTTTGGTGATGCCATCCAACTGTCTGATCCTCTGTTGCCCTCTTTTGAGATTAAGGACACTAATTTACCTTTCCCCCAGTGGTGGGTGAGGATTCTGATTTCTCCATGTCGTATACACACTTTTTGTTTAGTTTTTTTTTTTTAATTTGAAAATATTTATTTATTTATTTGGTTGTGGCAGGTCTTAGTTGCAGCACAAAGGGTCTTTACTTGCAGTGGTGTATGGGATCTTAGTTCCTTCACTAGGGATTGAACCCGGGTCCCTTGCATTGGGTGTGTGGAGGCTTAACCGCTGGACCACCAGGGAAGTCACAAGTTTGTCTTTTTTTTTTTTTCTCTTCTTCAAACTTTTTATTTTGTATTGGGGTATAACCAAGTTAATCTTTATATTGAACATTTCTATGTATATTTCTTGTTTGATTGCTTCTTGTTTCTCTGATAACACACTTTTTGGCAATATCAGTCTAAATCTCCATGGAGGGGACTTCCAGTGGTTAAGAATCCACCTTCCAGTGCATGAGACGCGGGCTCCATACATGGTCAGGGACCTGAGATCCCACATAGCTAGGGCAACTAAGCCCCAGTGCCATAACTGGAGAGCCCTTGAGCTGCAACTACAGAGCCCATGTGCCTGTGGACCACAACTAGAGAGGCACACGCACTGCAGCGAAAGATCCCGCATGCCGCAGTGAAGACCCAGCACAGCCAAAAATAAATAAATATTAAAAGAAGTCTCCATGAATTCTTTTACCAGGAAAGGCCTCTGGTTTCCACCTCATCCCATCACTGCCCAACTCTACACACGGCCCTAATCTTTAGAATCTCCCTTTGCTCACTGCAGTGGTAAAGAATCCGCCTGCCAATGCAGGAGACACAAGAGACTCTCAAGGATCGGGAAGATCCCCTGGAGGAGGAAATGGCAACCCACTCCAGAATTCTTGCCTGAGGAATCCCATGGACACAGCAACCTGGCGGGGTCCATGGGGTCACAAAGAGTTGGACATGACTGAGCACACAGCACATTGATACCTTGCTCATTGATACCTTCTACCTTTCAGTATTGTCCCAAGTTTAGGGTCAGTATTAAAAATAAAAAAGGTGTGTGTCAGTTTCATACTATGACTTCTTTCTGAAATAAGGTAATTTTTTTTTCCCCATTCATTTTAGACTGGGAATCTCAATTTACACCCAAAGAGCCTACTTCTCTGCAGGATATTTCAGAAGAAAACTCATCCTATAATTTGCAGATGGTAAGATTCATGTGGGACGATTCTTCATTCCCTTTCATAGGAGAAGGTGAGGAGTAGCTGAGTTGGATGCGCACACCAGGGCCAGGCAGACACTTGAGCCAAGGTGTTTCCTCCAGGACATGAAGTATCTAGAGGGAGCACCCATTTTGGGTGATTTAGGGTGGGGGGAGTATTGGCTTGGTGTGTGAGAACTCCATAAAGGAGGCGGTTCAGAGTGTGGGCAGAGATGTGGATAACTAACTATGGCCCTGTGATTGACAGATACCAGGTAGGCAGATACAGAACCTAGGAAAACACAGAACAGTGTGTTCATATTCAGAACTAAGTGCTCCCAACTTTTCTATAAAAACCTTTTTAGGGACTCCCCTGGCAGTCTAGTGGTTAGGACTCTGCAGTTTCACTGCCAGGGTCTCAAGTTTAATCCCTGGTCGGATTAAGAAGATCTCACAAGCTGTGCAGTGCTGCCCGGAACAAAGCAAAAACCTTTCTAGTAAAATATCTCGCAGTGCCTCTGAGGGTTGGTGGTCTACCCTCCAGCCACGGGCCCCCCAGAACCAGAAAAGGGTCAGGTGTGTGCGTCCAAGTCCCTGGTTCAGTCGGTCCTCAGAGACCCTTGGTGGTTGGTGCCCACAGTGAAGTAGGGGAGTTTCCAGGTCTGAAACTGCCAGACCCGCATTGCCCAAATTCTTTTCTTAATTAATTAATTTGGCTGGGTCTTAGTTGCGACATGGGCTTCCCTGTCGCTCAGACAGTCAAGAATCTGCCTGCAATGTGGGACCGACCTAGGTTCAATTCATGGGTCAGGAAGATCCCCCTGGGGCAGAGAATGGCAACCCATTCAGCGTTCTTGGCTAGAGAATCACGGGTAGAGGAACCTGGCGTACTACAGTCCGTGGGGTCTCAAAGAGTCAGACATGACTGAGCAATTAACACTTTAGTTGTGACAAGTGGGATCTAGTTCCCTGACCAGGGATAGAACCCAGGCCTACTGCATTGGGAGTGCAGAGTCTTAGCCACTGGACTGCCAAGGAAGTCCCATGGACCCCAAATTCTGATGGTACTACCCCCAAACTTTGGGTCTCTTAGGGTGAGGACAGCCTCCATACCACCTCTTCCTGCTTAGCACCCTCTACTCCTTTTCCCAGGGGCCAGAGCTGGACCTGAAGATAGAGATCAAGTCTGAGATGGAAGAGGAGGTGATGCCTCCAGCTCCAGAGGACTGGTCAGCTCTCCAGCAGTCTTCTGAATGTGCAG
The DNA here is from genome assembly GCF_029378745.1 of Bos indicus. NCBI lineage: Eukaryota > Metazoa > Chordata > Mammalia > Artiodactyla > Bovidae > Bos > Bos indicus. The sequence continues at coordinate 10,828,293 of NC_091766.1, read as the reverse complement.
TAGGCCTGGGAAGTGGTCTGCCAGGAGGGCCCCAGCCCCTGCCAAGAAGGCCCAAGGTTCAGGATATGTCTGTAAGTGGGGAGGCAGGAGGGAGGGAGGAATGGAAGGCCAACTAGATAGGAAATTGGGAACATGCTGGAGACCCAAGCTTAGCTCCTGGTGAGAACTACTGAACAGGCCTTGGTGTTTCTGCACTGAGTGTAAATATCCCCAGCGTGATGTCATGCCCAGGGCAGTCCTAGGGGAGGGGGTGGCACCCAGGATCCAGGTCTTGCCTCTCTGGGTCCAGATTTCCTTCTTCAATCCTTCCATCCTTTCCATGGCCAGGAAACCTGCAGGAATGAGCAGGTCCTGTGACCCAAGGGCTGTGTGGAGAGTGTTCAGGCTGGTAATCATGCTCTGGGCTCAGGGCCTTATGTTTTGGTTCTGAGGTGGAGAGAGTTACAGAGAAGGATACTTTAAGGTGTGCTTGGAGCCCTGCCCTGAGAAGGGGCCTATTCTCCCCTGTCTCCTACCCATCACCTGCCCTGAGGAACCAGCCACATTTGCTTCCCAACCTTCACCAAGTCCTGCCAGCTTTTCCTCCAAAATATAAACTTGCCTCTGACTGCTCCTCCTGGCCCTGGTGCCACCACCTTACCTAGAGCCACTGTTAGTTCTCCTGGACCCAGCCTTCTGCTGGACATGGAGGCCAGAGACATCCTATAGAAAGCAAGTCAGAGGCTTTCCTGGTGGCCCAGTGGTTTAAGAATCCACTTGCCAATGCAGGGCACATGGGTTCGATCCCTGGTCCAGAAAGATTCCATGTGCCACGGGGCAACTAAGACCGTGTACCACAACTATTGAGCCCTAGCTCTAGAGCCTAAGAGCCACAACTATTGAGCCTGTTTTCTGCAAAAAGAGAAGCCACTATAGTGAGAATCCCCTCACCACAACTAGAGAGTGCTGCACACCAGAACTAGAGAAAGCCCAGGCGCAGCAACGAAGACCCAGCACAGCCAAACATAAATAGAAATTAAAAAAAAAATATATACAAGTTGGTTCAAACGCCTTTCCCGAGGGAGTGGCCGTTGGTATAGGAGGGTTCCCGTCCCTTCTCCCACAGCAGGGATTTTCCCCTTGGGAATAGTTTACTAACACCCCCTCATTTGCAGGGCTCCACCCATGCCTCCTGCCTCACCCCTCAGTCTACTGGCCATCTACTGCTTCTCTGTGCCCCAGAATCAACCCCCCACCCTGCCCAGAGGCTGCTTAGATGAGGCCTTCCCTACCTGGGCCCCCTCTCTCTGTCCTGTCTTGGACTTGAAATTCCATGACACTGATTAGCTTTGTGTTGAGGAGTTGTAAACCTGGACGTGGTGAACGAGCCTTGTCCCTCCTCTTAGCATGTTTCCCAAAGCAGGGCCAGTCACACCAGTTCAGTGTGGGTGAACAGGTGTGAGCGGATCCCACCCACGCTGTGACTCTACAATCTGTTCCTGTCACTTTGTCCAGGGGCTGAAGGTGGCTGTGCAGATGCAGAGGGTGGCCACGCCGGAGCCTGCGCTGCGCCTTCCCAGACTGTGGAGGGCTGGGGGTGCTGGTGAGTAAGAGCCTGGTGGAATTACAGCCCGAGGGCCCTCCTGTGTTGTGTTCTGTTGTGTCTGGGAACTTGGATCCACCTTCCTTTCTTCTGACTGCAGTCGTTGTCTTAGGGAGAGAATATATAAAGTCATCTTATTTTTTATGGGCTCCCCAGGTGGCACTTGTGGTAAAGAACCTGCCTGCTAATGCAGGAGACAAAAGAGATGTGGGTTTGATCCCTGGATTGGGAAGATCCCCTGGAGGAGGGCATGACAACCCACTCCAGTATTCTAGCCTAGAGTATCCCGTGGACAGAGGAGCCTGGCATGCCACAGGCTGTGGAGTTGCAAAAGTTGGACACGTCTGGAAATGTAGCACAAACAGTGTTCCATCGTACATATGTCTTCTTTATCCGTTTCTCTCTCAATGGACATTTAGGTTGGTTCGGTATCCTGGCTATTGTAAATAAGTGCTGCAGTGAACGTTGGAGTGCATGTATCTTTTTGAATTATGATTTTCTCCATGTATATGTCCAGGAGAGGGATTGCTGAGCCATATGGTAGTTCTATTTTTAGTTTCTTAAGGCACCTCCATACTGTTCTCCATAGTGACTGTATCAATTTGCGTTCCCACCAACAGTGAAGGAGGGTCCCCTTTTCTCCACACCCTGTCCAGCATTTATTGTTTGTAGATTTTTTGATGATGGCCATTCTGACAGGTACAAGGTGATAACTTCACTGTAGTTTTGATCTGCATGTCTCTAATGACCAGCGATGCTGAGCATCTTTTTACGTGCTTTTTGGCCATCTGTGCTATAAAGTACTCGTGGAGTACTTGGAGTACTCTTTGCTCTTAAATTACCCTGGAAGGGCTCTAGACTGTCATCCTGTGGTGAGAAGGACACTGGGAAGCAATTGCAGACAAACCCCTGACACCTTCCCCCTGGGGCCTTGCAGTCTGGGGAGTGAGTATGGGGTAGGCATGTCAGGGGTCCCTAAGGCCACGCCCCAAACTCAGCTTACAGTTGTACTCATGGCTCTGATTTAGTCCAGTGAAGGAATGCAAAGCAAAACCAGCAAAGGGAAAAGGCTTTTGGGGTGATGCCTGGAGGAACCCAGGCACAAGCTTTCGGAGTCCTCTCCCAGTGGAGTCACACAGGACACGCTTAATTCCTTCAGCAGCAAGTTGTGACAACACGTGCACAGTGAAATTTACACCGAGGTTCATTATAGACTCAGAGCCCAGGGTTTTCCCTGGGGGCTGGTCATGTAGGCACCATCTGCCCAGCACATATCTAAACTCCAGGCTTCTGGAAAGAAAGCAGGCATCCAACATGGACTGCGTTATTTGTACAGACAGTTTAAGCAGAGTGAGCCCCTCTTATCAGTTAGGGTCAGGGGAACTGTCTCGAAATCCAAGTTCTGGGACTTCCCTGGTGGTCCAGTGGTTAAGACCCCATGCTTCCAATGTAGGGGGCATGGGTTCGATCCCTGGTTGGGGAACTAAGATCCCACATGCTGTGCGGCCAGCTAAGGGCCAGCCTTGCCAGCTGGCTTTGCTAAGGAGAGCAGTCAGGAGGGCTATGTTAACTTTTGTCTGCACAGTAGGGAAGCATGGAACTATGTAAAATGTATTCAGGAGGTCAAGTTGAGATAGTTTGGTGGGTTATGTATACATTCATTTACCAATTTGGGGCACTTATGGGAGGGGAACTGGGGGCTTCCCTGGTGGCTCAGCATTAAAGAACCCACCTGCCAATGCAGGAGAAGCATGCTGGCATCCCTATGGGACACCAGCAAGTGATGGGGCAGGAATTTGAACAGGAGTGGAGTAGGAGGCTGGGAGTTAGGTGCCGAAGCCTGGCAAAGTGGAAGTGTTTAGTTACTCATTCAGGTCCGACTCTTTGTGACCCCAGGGACTGTAGCCTGCCAGGCTCTGTACATGGGATTTTTCAGGCAAGAATACTAGAGTGGGTTGCCATTTTCTTCTCCAGGGAGATCTTCCTGACTCAGGTCTCCCCCATTGCAGGCATATTCTTTACCAATTGAGCCACCAGGGAAGCCCTCCGAAGCCTGGGGTGGTGGGTTTTAAGATAGAGGGATTGGATGACTGAACATTTCTACTAGATCCTCCCTGTAGATGGAGGTCACAGGGGACCCTAGTGAGGTGCTGGTTGTTGAATGGTAGTGTTTTGGAACTGAATACAAGGTGAGGGAATGAGTACAAAGATTGCCCATGATGGGGAACAAAGAGATAAAACAGTAGCCAGAGGGAAAGGTGGAGTATTAGAGCTGTATTGTGGGCCCCCCTCCCACCAGACTATATTGAAGTTCTAACCCTTGTTACCTGTGAACGTGACCTTGTTTGGAAATAGGGTCTTTGCAGATGACATCAGGTTAAGATGAGGTCGTGACCCTAATCCCATATGAATTGTGCCATTTTAAGAAGGGGAAGATGCCTTGTGAAAACAGAGACACGTGGGGGAGAAGGTCACATGATAACAGAGGCAGTGATTTGAGGGACACAGTTATAAGCCCAGGATTGACCTTCACTACCAGAAGCCAAAGTTTTTCCAGTGGTCATGTATGGATGTGAGAGTTGGACCATAAAGAAAGTTGAGTGCCAAAGAATTGATGCTTTTGAATTGTGGTGCTGGAGGAGACTCTTGAGAGTCCCTTCAACTGCACGGAGATCAAACCAGTCAACCCTAAAGGAAATCAGTCCTGAATATTCACTGGAAGGACTGATGCTGAAGCTGTTGCTCCAATACTTTGGCCACCTGATGCAAAGAGCTGACTCACTGGAAAAGACCCTGATGCCGGGAACGATTGAGAGCAGGAGGAGAAGGGGATGACAGAAGATGAGATGGTTGGATGGCATCACCAACTCAATGGACATGAGTCTGAGCAAACTCCGGGAGGTAGTGAAGGACAGGGGAACTTGGTATGCTGCAGTCCATGGGGTTGCAAAGAGTCAGATACGACTTAAGGATAACGACAACAACCTTAAGCCAAGAAAAGGCAAGGAATGACTCAGCCGGAGTTTCAGAGGGAGTTTGGCCCTGCTGACGGCTCGATCCTGGACTTCTGGCTGCCAGAACCCTGAGAGAATACAATTCTGTTGTTCTAAGCCACCCAGTTGTGGTATTATTATTATTTTTTTAATAGCTGCCCTGGGAAACTGATAACATGGGATCAGGATTGGACATGGTTCAGATTTAATGACTGAGGGAAAAGTCCCACTGAGAGAGGAAGTGGGGGTATAGGGAGATGGGATGGCGGGCATCACTTCTCCTCTGTGGCAGGCCAGAGTGAGGAGCCTGGTGTGGGGGAGGAATGTTATCGATCTGAAGACAGGAAGGGAAGGACACTTCCTTCTCAGGCAGGCTCCCAGGGAAGTGGTGGTTTCTCTGTGCTCGGCTTGTGGTAAGTCCTGGGCGGTACCAACCCTGCAGAGTCAGGACAGAGGAAGGGGCCCTGCAGTCAGGGAGGAACGGCTGACCCAGGGCTGAGTCAAGGGGGAGAAAGGAGCGCTTTAGAAACTTCAGAGTCTGTTGGTGAATCGAGACTGTGGCTTCAGAAATTTGGAATGGAGGAAATGTGTGTGTGTTTCTTTTCTTTTTTTTAAAGTACTCGTTAACATTAAAAACGTTTTAGTTTTTATTGGGGTATAGACAGTTAATGATGTGATAGTTTCAGGTGAACAGTGAAGCTGAGTCATATACATATAGGACTCAGCCATACGTATACATGTATCTATTCTCCCCCAAACTCCCCTCCCATCTGGGCTGCCACATAACATTGAACAGAGTTCCATGCGGGAGCATTTGATGACATTTAATGAATTTCCCACCATGTGGCTTCAAGCTGGTGTGGTGGTGTTCAGTTGCTAAGTCATGTCCAACCCCTTTTGACCTTATGGACTGTAGCCCGCCAGGCTCCTCTGTCCCTGGGATTTCCCAGGCAAGAATACTAAAGTGAGTTGCCATTTCCTTCTCTGCAAGCCCCTCCCACACCCATAGTCTTCTTCTCAGCTCTTCTGCTGTAGAATTTGGCCTTCATGATGACAGGCTGCTTTGGGAGTTTTTTTTCCCCCAGATCTTTCTGATCACACCACATCAGTGATAGGGACAGCTTCAGTCTTGTTCTCAACAGTACTTATCTGGATCTTCTCACCGACCAAGGTTAACAGTTTATCAAGTTTGACAGTTGGACAGAGGCTCTAGTTCCTCTTTAAGTGGTAATGCCTTGTACCGACTTTCCCAAAGTCTCCTGCATGATATTCATCCAAGTTGATCCTGTGGTGAAGCAGGCCACCAGTGTTAGCTCAGCTTCCTGGGTGTTTCCCATGATGCGGGCGTGGCTCATGTGGCCCCTAAGTTTTCGGGTCTTCCTTAGTCTGGATGGCATATTGGTGTCTGAGATGAAAGAGCTGTGTGTGTTTCTGTATATTTCTGTGTGTTTGTATGTGTGCTTGTGTATGTGTGGTGCGTCTCTGTGTATGTGTCTCTGCACGTAGTGTATGCATGTGTGTGTACTGGTGTGGGTGAGTGTGCCCACGTGCCCAAGTAGCTGTGGGTGTTTGCAAGCGTATGTGCATGCTTGTCTCAGTGTACAGTACGTGTGTGTGTTTGTCCAAGGGAGTGTGTGCACCTGTGGTCACTCACAGTCAAGGTGGGCAGCCTCAGCCCTGCTGCTGAGACCCTCATGGCTCTCCTATTCTCCTGCAGCTCTGTCCGCTCAAGGCCCTGCCTGGCTCCAGAAGGGGAGCATAGAAGAAGAAGCCATGACTCCTGGGGGACTGACCACCTATCCACAGGTAAGCAAGAAGTCCTTGCTCTTCTTGCTGCTTTGCCTCCTTGTCCCCTCCCCGTGTCTGGGAGCTTCTCAACCCCACAGGGCTGGTGTCTAGGCTTCCAGGCACTGGGCCTCTAGTGGTGGGTGAGCAGTGACTTCACTTGCTGGACCCTGGGGTTAGGGGCAAGGATTTCCAGGCTAGTTGTTGTTTTATTTTAAATCATTTATTTATTTTTGCCTGCACTGGGTCTTTGTAGCTGCGCTCAGGCTTTCTCTAGTTGCAGCGAGCAAGGGCCACTCTTTGTTGCAGTGCACGGGCTTCTCATTGCACTGGCTTCTCTTCTTGTGGCGCATGGGCTCTGGGTGCATGGGCTTCAGTAGTTGTGGCACGTGGGCTTAGTCTGTGGCATGTGGGATCTTCTCGGACCAGGAATTGAACCTGTGTCCCCTGCATTGGCAGGCAGATTTTTACCCACTATGCCACCAGGGAAGTCCTGGCTAGTTGTTAGTAGCTAAGTCATGTCATGAAGTTGAGGTCCTTGGCTGCCACACTTCGGGATGCTCTCATTTTTGGAGGGAAGAATAGATGGAGAAAAGTTCCAGTTCTGAGGCCTGAGCTGAGGGACCTTAGAACCATATCTGAACATCCTGTGTGTGGGAGTCTCCCTTCCCCAGGCCTGCAAGCCCCTCACTGTCCTCTCGAGTCCTGGGGGCGCTGGCCTCTGGCTGAACCCCTGGCCTCTGGCTGAACCCCTGGATGTACATTTTAGGAGCCAGTCACCTTCGCGGATGTGGCTGTGCTGTTCACACCGGAAGAATGGCTGTTTCTAGACTCTGCCCAGAAAAGCCTCTACAGAGACGTGATGCTGGAGAACTACAGGAACCTGGCCTCTGTGGGTAAGGCCAGCCTTGCTGCTTCATGCACACATTCTTGCAGCCACTGGGGGTTCCCAGAACTGTGCTGGTCTGGGGAATCCAGAGGTGAAGAGACATACGGGTGAAGAGATAGCACCTCATGGTGCTCATTATGGTCTTGTGGCTTCCTTATGGAAATGAAGGCCTGTCTGCTCTCCCTGGGCTCCTTAAGTGCCTCCTTGAGCCAGGCCCTGGGTTGTGGGGATTAGAGAGCCCTACTGTTCTTCGGGACCCAGTGAGGGAGCTTGCACTTTAGTTCCTTTGTGAAGGAAGCCTACATCAGAATGTAGGCGTGCCCTTTTTGCTGTTCCCATCTGCATTGACCCTGAAGACTTTAGAGTATCAGCCCCAGTTGCGTGGCAGGCACAGTCTGCTCACACCCTGTATCTTTTCCCATGAGCAGGTGATCAACTCTGTAAAACCAGGATGTCTTCCCATTTGGAGCAAAGAGAAGAGCTGTGCGTCACCGAGAGAGGGATCTTCCCAGGAGCCCACTTAGGTGAGCACCAGGCAGGCGAGGGGAGCACCTGCTCTGGTCGCTAAGATGAGTGTGTTAGATTTAGAAACACTTTCAGAATCCTTGATGGGGAAGGCTGTTGGGTTGAGCTTCCTCAGTAAATTTCACTTTCTTTCCTCTTTCCCTTGCCTTTTTACCTCTAATACTTTACTCTGGTTTCATAGAACATAGTAAATTATCCTACCTCCTATTTACATTTAGCACTTTCATGTGTATATTTCATCCAGTTCCTCCCCACTCTGTTTTTAACTAAGACTTTCTCTCAACATCAGGCTCAGTCTTCATGGAATCTTTTCTTAGAAAATTATCTACGATTTCCACTCCTTGTTCCTGTGATTACTTCTTAACTCTTCACATAGCCAAACACCTTAAAAATTGTTTTTGCTCCTTAATATTTTCCTTTTTTTAAAAAAAAATATTTTTATTTTTTGGCTACATCATGTGGCATGTGAGATCTTAGTTCCCCAACCAGAGATCAAACCTGGACCCCTTGCATTGGAAGTGTGGTGTCTTAACCACTGGACCAGGGAAGTCCTGATATATTCCTCTTATTCAGTTTCTTCACATATTTAGGATTAATATTTTAAAAAAATGTGCATGTATCTAGCTTACTGGTCCTTTTTATCCCAGAGTTTCCTTCCCTGTGCACTTGATATTTCCTCCCCCTTAATTCATTCCAGGTCCTCACTTTCAACACCAAGAGTCAATTCCTAATCAAGATATTTTGGCGGCAATTCCATCCATTGGCATGAAAAGGGTAAGGCATAAAGGGATTATTCTTGGTCCTCTACAGTAGGAAAAGCCTGGGATTGCTGGAGGCTAGAAACTCAAGAAGCTCAGAGAGAGACTCAAGGCCAGTGGTACTCACCTAGGAGAAAGCAGTTTGTTGGGAGAGAGTCTATGAATGTCATGAATTGGGGGAAAAAACTCTAAATGTAGATCAAGATGTATCTTAACAGAGTCCCCAAAGCTAGCCGTTTTTAAAACCTTTGTATGTTGTGTTGGGGTATAGCCGGTTAACAGTATTGTGTTTCAGGAGAATGTTCAGTTTCAGGTGAACAGTGAAGGGACTCAGCCATACATATGCATGTCTCCATTCTCTCCCACACTCCCCTCCCATCCAGGCTGCCACATAACATTGAGCAGAGTTTCCTGTGCTATACAGTAGGTCTGTATATCCATTTTAGATATAGCAGTGTGTACATGTCCATCATGTCCATCGCAACCCAAATTCCCTACTCCCTAACTGTCCCTTTCTGTCCCCACCCCCTGCTTCCTCCCCCTCCGCCCCCCCCACCCCCACCTCCCCCCACCCCGGGCCAGCAACCATCCAAAGTTTGTACTGTTAAGTCTGTGAGTCTGTTTCTGTTTTGCAAGTGAGGTCATTTATATCATTTCTTTTTAGATTCCATGTACAATGGACGTCATACGATAGTTCTCCTTCTCTGACCCAGATGTGACCATCTCTAGGTCCATCCGTGTTGCTGCAAATGGCATTATTTCATTCTTTTTAATGGCTGAGTAGTAGTCCATTACTTTATCTAATTTATCCATCCCTCTGTCGATGTACATTTAGGTTGCTTCCATGTCTTGGCTGTTGTAAACAGTGCAAAGTTTACCATTTTTGTAAATCTGACATAGATGTAGAACATTCAAGACTTAATTTAGCCTTTAACAATTAAAAAAAAAATCTTCTTCTAAGAAGTCCCATGAAGGTAATGAAAATGATGGCTCTTTGTGGCAGAGTATCCTCTTGAAGGAACTCAGGGTAGCAATGGCAGAGATACACTAGGTCGGTAAAAGTTTGAGCTATAGGACTGCCTCTCTCCTACACACAGTTTGCTTGTGGGAGAATACCTGTGACTGCAGTAAAGCCTCTGGTCTTCCCATTTTCCTCAATTGACAGGAGCCACCTCAGGTCGGAGAAAACCTCTATAAATACGATGAGCTTGGGAAGCCCTTTGACAGCATCAAACCGCTTTTTCAGTACCCGGGATTTCCTACTGAAGGAAACCCCTTTGAAGGCCGAGAGAGCCGAAAATCCTTCCTCCGGACCACCCGCCTCATCGTGCCCGAGAAAGTCCCCAGCGGGGATAAAACCTACACGTGCGACAAATGTGCAAGATCCTTCAGGTACAGCTCCGAGCTCATCCGTCACGAGAAGACGCACACCGCGGAGAAGTGCTTCGAGTGTCAGGAGTGCCGGCAGGCCTTCAAGTACTTCTCCAACTTGCGGCGCCACCTGAAGACCCACGGCGGCGAGAAGCCCTTCGAGTGCAGCCAGTGCGGGAAGACCTTCACGAGGAACTTCAACCTGATCCTGCACCAGAGGAACCACATGGGTGAGAAGCCCTACTCATGCAAGGACTGTGGGAAGGCTTTCACCCAGCCATCCTCCCTGAGGAGCCACATGAGGACCCACACCGGAGAGAAGCCCTTCGAATGCGGCCACTGTGGGAAGACCTTCCGGGAGCATTCGTCGCTGAAGACGCACGTGCGCACCCACACCAGAGAGAAGCCCTACCAGTGCAACCACTGCGGGAAGCCCTTCCGCACGAGCACCAACCTGAACGTGCACAAGAGGATCCACACTGGTGAGAAGCTGTACGAGTGCGCCACCTGCGGGCAGGTCCTGAGTCGGCTCTCCACCCTCAAGAGTCACATGCGGATCCACACCGGAGAGAAGCCCTACCCGTGCCCAGAGTGCGGACGAGCCTTCGGGGAGCCCTCATCCCTCAGGAAACACGCGAGGACCCACACCGGCAAGAAGCCCTACGTCTGTCCGCAGTGCGGGCGAGCCTTCGGCCAGTCCTCGCACCTCATCGTCCATGTGAGAACCCACACCACGGGGAGACCCTACGAATGCACTCAGTGTGACAAAGCCTTCCGACACAGCTCTTCACTCAGCGTGCACAAGAGGATTCACGCCAGGGGAGAAAACGTCAGGACTGACAACCTTCCTTTATCTGTGTCTCTTCCCATGGAAGGGCCCCTTGCTGATGAACTTCCTGTTTCTACAGACTAAACATCTGGGGCCGTAATCATCTCCCATAGTACTCCTTTAGTGACATCCTATATGGTGGCTCAGTGGTGAAGAATCGCCTGCCAATGTAGGAGAGGAGGGGTGTATCCCTGGGTTGGGAAGATCCCCTGGAGAAGGAAATGGCAACCCACTTCAGTATTCTTGCCTGGGAAATCCCATGGATCCTGGTAGGCTGCAGTCCCTGGGGTCACAAAGACTCAGACACCACTGAGCATGTGTACACACACACATAACACACCACAAGCAGAGTGTGTGATCTTTATGTTGTTGAATGTTAAGTATTTGTGGAGATTTGCTTTTAGGGCTAGGGCTTCCCTGATGGCTCAGGCGGTAAAGTGTCTGCCTGCAATGCGGGAGACCTGGGTTTGATCCCTGGGTTGGGAAGATCCCCTGGAGAAGGAAAAAGCAACCCACTCCAGTACTCTTGCCTGGAAAATGGCATGTCTCGGTAGTTGCCTGCCAAAACTGCCCCTTCTTACTTGCAAAAGCACCTAGGTTTTATTTGTTCAGTTTGAGACTATGCAATGTATATATATATATTTTGTGGCTTAAAGCAAGAGAATTTTATTCTCTCACACTTGTGGAGGGCACAAGTTGAATCAAGGTGTCTGCAGGGCCACGTCCCCTCTAAAGTCTCTAGGAGAGGAGGCTTCTTTGCCTCTTGCCACTTTTGGTGGCCGCAGGTGTGCCTTGCCTTGTAGCAGCGTCGTCCCCGTCGCTGCCTCCATCTTCATACGGCCTTCTCCTCTGTGTGTCAGTGTCCTCTCCTGTGTCTCCTAAGTGTCTCTTATAAGGACACATCATCGGATTTAGGGTCTACCCAGATACCCAGGATGGCCTCATCTCAAGATCTTTAATTTAATGACATCTACAAAGACTCTTTTCCAACTGAGTTCACCACCAGAGTTTCTGGGTGGGCATGTCTTTTGGTGATGGTGGTGGTCGGGGCCACATTCAAACCACTACACCATCAGGGAATGTGCATGACTAAAATACTTCCACCTCCCTGTGCTTCTTGCTGGCAGGGGAGGCCACTTCTCCAGTCCTGGCCAGCAGGAGACATCATTGAGTGTGAGTCCTGGGGAAGATGTCACAAAGGAATGGTTTCATTTAGCCAGATCCCCCTCCTCCTTTCCTGGTGGCTCGGACGGTGAAAAATCTGCCCACAATGCGGGAGACCCAGCTTCAATCCCTGGGTCAGGAAGATCCCCTGGAGAAGGGTGGCTACCTACTCCAGTATTCTTGCCTGGAGAATTCCACGAACAGAGGAGTCTGGCGGACTACAGTCCATGGGGTCACAAAGAGTCTTCAGACACGACTGAGCGACTAACGCTTTCACTTTCTCTCCTTCTTGCCTTTTGTACAAGCGGGCACCATATCTGGTGCTAGAGGAGGCATCCTGTGACCACAAGGGCGAAAGCCACAGTCTAGAGTGTGGGGGACTTCCCTAGTGGTCCAGTGGTTAGGACTTTGAGCTTCCAATACAGGGCTGAGGGTTTGACCCTGGTCAGGGAACTAAGATCCCACAACTGTATGGTGCTGCCAAATTAAACATATAAAAATAATAGATTAAAAAATAATAGATTGTGGCCAGAGCTACAACCATCCTGGTTCCCCGGTTGGTACCCTCGTGAGGGTGTACCAGCCCTGGGTTGTTTGTTTCTGGACATCTTGTTTACACGAAAAAGATGCACTTCTTACTGGTACATGACATTGTCTTTTTTGGGGGGAGGGGAATCTGGGGGAGGGCAGGGATGGGTTTATTGTGGCTGAATGCAGTCTCTAACTGATGCACTTAATATATGATTCATTTTTAGAAATGCTTCTTGAACAGTGGAAGTCAATGTATTGTATCCTACAGATGTCCACTAGATGGAGCATGCTCTTTGTGTATAAAAGTCTTTTACACATTTTAAAATACTGGTTTCTGTCTTAGCTCAGGCTGCTATAACAAAAATACTGGGTGGCTTACAAACAACAGAAATTTATTTCTCACAGTTCCTAGAGATAGGAAGTCCAAGATCACGGCTGGCAGATTTGATGTCTGGGGAGGCCCCACTTCCTGGTTCATAAATGGCCATCTTCCTGCCATGTCTCACATGGCAGAAGGAGAGCAAGAGAGCTCCCTGGGGTCTCTTTTGTAAGGGCACTGATCCCATTCATGAGGGCTCCATCCCTATGACCTAATCACCTCCCAAGGGCCTCACCTCCTAACACCATCCCCTTGGGAGTTAGGCTTCAGCATGTCAACTCCTGGGAGCACCAACATTTAGTCCTTAGCAGTTTCCAGTCTGTCATTTACTGAGAAGGTTAAACTCTCCCACCATACATATGAATTGCTGAGTGAGTCTTTTAATTCTGTTCATTTTAAATTTCATATATTTTGAAGCAATGGAATTAAAAGATTTTTGACATCTTGTAAGCTTTCAGTTAATTGTTCCTTTTATTCTTATAGTGGCCATCTTTCTCCCTAGCAATGAATATTTAGCCATTCGTCATCATAATAGCAAATGATTATTTGTGCTTATTATTGCTAGATAGTATTATAGCTACTACCCTAAACTTTGTATCTTTTAAGTTATTTAGTCCTTACAATGACACTTTGAGGAAGGTACTGTTATTATACCCAATTCACAGATGAGGAAACTGAGGCCTGATGAGTTAACTGAGGTCCTGCAGGTGGTAAGTGACAGTTTGGCTGTCTCTACAGAACTTCACTGCAGGGAGCTGTTCTCCATTTTCCCCTGTACTCAAAGTTCTGTTTTTGTGTTTCAAAGTTTTTTTTTTTTTTTCCCCCACACTGAAAGGCTTTGTGGGATCTCAGTTCCCTGACAAAGGATTGAACCCACACCCTTGGCAGTGAAAGTGCAGAGTCCTAACCACTGGACTGCCAGGGAATTCCCTTAAAGTTCTTTAATTGAGACATAACTTATGTAAAAGTCCATAAGTCTCAGTGTTCACCTCAGTGAATTTTATATCTATATCTATACCACTCTAGAGAAGGGAGTGGCTACCCACTGCAGTATTCTTGCCTGGAGAAGTCCATGGACAGAGAGCCTGGTAGCCTACAGTTCATAGGGTCACAAAGTTGGACACGATTGAGTGACACTTTCATACCACCCACATCAAAAAGAAAATATTCTATCTTTCCAGAAAGTCCTCTTGGGCCCAGCCCAGGTCGATAAGCCCCATCTCCAGAGTTAACCAGTATTCTGACTTCTAGCACCATAGATTTGTTTTTCTTGTTCAGAAAAATAGAACCACACAGTACGCCTTCTTGTGTCTGATGTTTTCACTTAATATAGTGCCTATGAACTTTCTTTGTCACATTATCAGTAGAGCTCTTTTAAAATTGCTGTGTAATATTCCATTGTCTGAATACACTACAGTTAAAAAATTTCACTCTGTTCATGGACATCTGGGTTCTTTCCCAATGCTGTTATGAATAAAGCTGCTATGAGTATTCTTGTGTACATCTTATTGTGAACATATCTTCTTATTTCTCTTGGGTATAAAACCTAGACGTGGAATTTCTGGGTCATTGCATAGGCATATTTTTAGCTTCAGTAGATATTGCTAAACAGTTTTCCAGAGTGGTTGAAACAGTTCGTACTTCCATCAACAATTGGGAATCCCTGGTGACTCAGTGGTTAAATGGTAAAGGAGCAAACCACCTTCAATGGGAAAGAGAAAGAAAGAAAGAAAAAGAAAGAAAGAAAGTGAAGTCGCTCAGTCATGTCTGACTCTTTGCAACCCCGTGGACTGTAGCCTACCAGGCTTCTCCGTCCATGGGATTCTCCAGGCAAGAACACTGGAGTGGGTTGCCATTTCCTTCTCCAGGGGATCTTCCCCACCCAGAGATCAAACCCGGGTCTCCCGCATTGGAGGCAGACGCTTTAACCTCTGAGCCACCAGGAGGAGATGGCAGTTCAGTTCCTGGGCTGGGAAGATCCCCTGGTGAAGGGAATGGCAACTCACTCCAGTATTCTTGCCTGGGAGATCCCATAGACAGAGGAGTCTGGCAGGGTACAGTCCGTGGGGTTGAGAAAGTGTTGGATATGACTCAGCAAGTAACCAACCACCACATCAGTAAAGTTTCATTTGCTTCATATCCTGGACAGCACATGCTACTGTCAATTTGCTTATAGCTGTATTAGTGGGTGAGTAATTTCTTATGTTTTGTCTTGCTTTATTTTGTGTGTGTGAATAGCGATGTTGTAGATTGCTACATGGTAATTTCATCCATTCTCTTATGCACACCTCTCTTCAGTGTGACTTTGATGCTCCTTGTATCAAGAGGTGGAGTTTATTTCTCTACCCTTTGAAGATGAACTTGATCACATGACTTTCTTTGGTCAGTGAAACGTTATCAAACATGATAGAAATAGAAACTAGAAAAACACATTGGGGGACTTCCCTGGTGGTCCAATGGTTGAGAATCCACCTGCCAGTGTAGGGGACACTGGTTTGATCCCTGGTCCAGAAAGATCCCACAGGCCATGGGGCAACTCTGTGAGCTACAACTATTGAGTCTGTGCTCTAGAGCCTGGGAGCTGCAGTTAACTGAAAACTGCCCATCCTATAGAGCCTGTGCTCTGCAACAAAGAGAACCCACTGCAATGAGAAGCCTGTGCACTGCACTAGAGAGGAGCCCCTGCTTACTGCAATGAGAGTAAGCAACGAAGACCCAGTGCAGCCAAATGTAAATGATTAAAAAAAGAAGAAAAACACATTAGCCTTTGCCATCTTTTAGCTCAAGATTAGATTCTTGGCAGCATGATGAAGCCTGGGCCAGCCTCCTCTAGGAGTAGACTCCACATAGAGAGAGAGGATTTGCTGATGGTCAGCAACAATCCTCAGACAGGTGAGTGAGGCCTTCTTAGACCATCTGACTCCAGACAAGCCATCAGGTGACTTAAGTCTCATGAATGACCCTGGGTATCAGAACTGCCCAGCTGAGTTCATCTCAAATGCCGACTCAAAGAATTGTGAGCATATAAGCTGGTTAGGCAGCAATACATAACTGACGCAGACGTTTGTATCAGAAATAGGATGTGGCTGAAACAAAAGCTTAAAGTGTGGCATTGACTTTAGAACTTTGCAGCAAGTAAGCAGATGAGAAGGGTGAGGAAACTTAATGGCTATAAATATGGTGAGAAAACTGCCGCTAGAGGTTAGGAAAAGGCTTTGTGGTTATGTGGTAGGGAAACCACTGGTGGTAATGTTGTCTGTAGTAACTTAGAAGATAGAACATGTCCTAGTGATTCTGTGGATCTGGCTGAGGAGGGACACTTTCTCCCCATCTCTGGCCCTCTCCATAATCTTCCTTATGAGTGCCTGGTGGTGCAAGAAGAATCTTGAGTGGGTTAGAACTTGCCTTGTGTGTGAAGCTTCCAGAGTCTCTATCAGACACATGTCTGGCATTTAGCACTTGATTACAAATTCTAGCACGCATCTTACTCTCTTGTCTTCATCCTGTGCTATGGGTGAGCCAGTGGTCATATCCATATCTCTGTCCATATCTCATCCCCTAGATTTCAGGTTAGTTGGTTACACTTTCTGGGTTCAAGAAAGTTATGTGAGTTTTTTTTTTTGTGTGTGTGTGTTTCTTTTTATATTTTATTTACACTTAATTTTATATTGGGGTATAGAAAATGAACAATATTGTGATAGTTTCAGGTGAACAGGGAAGGGACTCAGCCATATGTATACGTGTATCCATTCTCCCTCTAACTCTCCTCCCATCCAGGCTGCCACATAACATTGAGCAGAGTTCCCTGTGCTATACAGTAGGTCCTTGGTTATCCACCTCATTTTTAATTTATTCTAATAAAATTTTTATTTAGTTTTGGCTGAGGCAGTTCTTTGTTGCTGCATGTGGGCTTTCTCTAATTGCGATGAGCAGGGGCACGGGCGTCGCATTGTGGTGGCTTCTCTTGTTGCAGAGCACTGGCTTTAGAGCGCAGGCTCAGTAGTTGTGGCTCATGGTCTTAGTTGCCCCGTGACGTGTGGACTCTTCCTGGACCAGGGATTGAACCCATGTTCCCTATGTTGGCAGGCAGATTCTTAACCCATGGACCACCAGGGAAGTCCTATCCATTTAAAATATAGCAATGTGTACATGTCTGTCCTAAACTCCCTAACAATCCCTTCCCTCCAAGAAATTTATGTTTCTGCCAATTATTCAGGCTTTTCTTGTTGCTGTGGTAGCAGCAAAGTGTACCAGTTTTCTCTATCCATGATGGAAGTCAGAAACGAGGTTCTTTACTTCCTAAATCACACTGCTTTTGGGAATTGTTTACTGGACTTTATCTTCCTCCTTTCTGTAAGGTCCCTGAGATTAGAGATCACGTGGAGCCTGTTCAGTATCACTTCCTTTAAGTCTAGCACCGTGCCTGACAGAAAATAAACTTTAAACATACTCATTAAGTCTACATGAATTCACATGGACAAATGCTCCTAAATGGAGGATGTATGTGCAATGCTGTGACTCCTTGGAAGAGGGCAAGTAGAGACTGTGTTTCTCCTACATCAGCTTGCTGCTTGACAACTGTACCTAGTAACTGGAGAGATGCAAATGATGCTGTCATGACCACCCCAATGTTGGTAGCTTAACAAAGAAGCCCCCCCTTTTTTGGCATTTGGGTGCCTGTTTGATTTCTATGTAGGAATAGACTTGCCTAGGGAGTTTCCTAATTTAGGGTGAATGCCAACTAGACTCTTGTACTTCATCCTAGAGCATTCTGGTGCTTGTGCTGACTCCAACTGACTGTCCCACTGCTTCCCATAGATTCTGGGCTTTCAAACATCTGTCCCCTAAGATTCTTTTATAGATCTCTACTGCTCTCAGAAAGAGGTTCACATTTCCTAGCCTAGCCCTGAAGAATCGTAGTTCCATGATCCCAGTTACTTATCTGGAAAACAATCCACCCCTGAGATGCTCCATCCTGTTATCCCTCAGCCTGCAGTGCCTACTGCCTATCCACCCCTCAGGCCTCATTTACAAATAATGCCGTAAAGCTCACATGTGATGACCATTCCTGTGCATTGCCAGGCACCAAGCTAGGTTTTCTATCCCAGCCGTTTTCATTTTCATTTTTTTGTTTTTCTTTGCATCCACTCCAGTTATGTTAGTTAGACAAGAGAGCAATTTAGTAGAAAGAGCACAAGCTTTGCCATTAAACAGAATCTGATGCTTGGCCCTGCCAGTCACTAGTTTTGTGATATCAGACCTGTCTCCTCATTGAATGACCAGTAGATTGATGCCAGTTTCAGAGTTGAGGGAATCCTTTAGTGAGATATTCACAAAACTTTCTTTTGCGGGTGAGCTGGGGGCAGTTGCATCCTTAGCTCCCTTATTAGTAGGAAACTTGAACCACCACCAAGTAGGCAGGCTGTACTTTTGCTGGTAATACCAGGAATAAAAAAAGCAGAACTGTGGGTCTCATAATAAACCATGAGGAAGAAAGCATGTATGCTAGATATTTCCTGTCAGTTCATCTACGGACACATACATGTAAATTCTCATGTGATTTATTTTAATAAGAAGTATTTTTATCACTTAAAATCAAAAGCAGAAATTTCTCCACAGCTGAGCTTGAGAGCTCGTGCACCGTGCTGCTGCTGCTAAGTCACGTCAGTCGTGTCCGACTCTGTGCGACTCCATAGACGGCAGCCCACCAGGCTCCCCCGTCCCTGGAATTCTCCAGGCAAGAACACTGGAGTGGGTTGCCATTTCCTTCTCCAATTCATGCACCCTAAGGAGTGGCTATTTACCATTTCTCCCAGGAAGCTTGGGTCTCCCTGCTAGCTCAGCTGGTAAAGAATCCGTAGGATTATAATCACATGTATGGTCCATTTCAAACTACTTGGGAATGTTTAAGAACAGGAAAAAGGAATCAATGGTGAGAGTGAAACAATTTACCTCAGATTGGGACTTGAAACTGTGTGTTGGGACTCAAACCCAGCCAAAACGCTGTTTGGGACTCTCACCCACGTGGCTGGGATTCAAACCCAGCTAAAACCCATGGTCTTCCAACTGAGATCACAGACCTAGTTTAAGTTCAGGTTCTTTTTTTTTTAAATATGTATTTATTTTAATTAGAGGCTAATTACTTTACAATATTGTAGTGGTTTTTGTCATACACTGATATGAATCTGCCATGGGTGTACATGTGTTCCCCACCCTGAATCCCCCTTCCATCTCCCTCCCCATCCCATCCCTCAGGGTCATCCCAGTGCACCAGCCCTGAGCACCCTGTCTCACGCATCGAACCTGGACTGGCGATCTGTTTCACATATGGTAATATTCATGTCTCAGTGCTATTCTCTCAAATCATCCCACCCTTGCCTGCTCCCACAGAGTCCGAAAGTCTGTTCTTTACATCTGTGTCTCTTTTGCTGTCTTGCATATAGGGTCATCATTACCATCTTTCTAAATTCCATATATATGCGTTAATATATTTGCCACTTCATGGCAAATAGATGGGGAAACAGTGGAAACAGTGGCTGACTTTATTTTTTTTTTTTGGGCTCCAAGATCACTGCAGATGGTGACTGCAGCCATGAAATTAAAAGACGTTTACTCCTTGGAAGGAAAGTTATGACCAACCTAGACAGCATATTGAAAAGCAGAGACATTACTTTGTCAACAAAAGTCCATCTAGTCAAGGCTATGGTTTTTCCAGTGGTCATGTATGGATGTGAGAGTTGGACTATAAAGAAAGCTGAGCGCTCAAGAATTGATGCTTTTGAACTGTGGTGTTGGAGAAGACTCTTGAGAGTCCCTGGGACTGCAAGGAGATCCAACCAGTTCATCCTAAAGAAGATCAGTCCTGGGTGTTCATTGGAAGGACTGATGTTGAAGCTGAAACTCCAATATTTTGGCCACCTGATGCAAAGAGCTGACTCATTTGAAAAGACCCTGATGCTGGGGAAGATTGAGGGTAAGGGGAGAAAGTGATGACAGAGGATGAGATGGTTGGATGGCATCACCGACTCAATGGACATGGGTTTGGGTAGACTCTGGCAGTTGGTGATGGACAGGGAGGCCTGGCGTGCTGCGGTTCATGGGGTTACAAAGAGTTGGATACAACTGAGCGACTGAACTGAACTGAACTGACTGACATGTAGGCTTTGGTTAGAAAGGATTTTTTTTTGTTGTTGTTGTTCATTGCAAAGCATATTTCTATCATTGAGTTATGAACTCTAAAAATAGAGGCTTGTCATGGAAGTGCAGACAGATACCTCACTGCAGCTGAGGTCCTGGGCACCACTATGGTCATCGGTTAAAAAAATTAAAAAAATCAGATTCACTTTGCTGTATACTGAAACGAACATAACATTGTAAGTCAACTATTGTTGTTGTTTATTCACTTAGTCATGTCTGACTACTTCATGACCCCTTGCACTGTAGCCCACCTGGCTCTTTCTATTCATGGGATTTCCCAGGCAAGAATACTGGCTGCTGCTGCTGCTGCTAAGTCGCTTCAGTCATGTCCAACTCTATGCGACCCCATAGACAGCAGCCCACCAGGCTCCTCTGTCCTTGGGATTTTCCAGGCAAGAGTACTGGAGTGGGTTGTCATTTCCTTCTCCAATGTATGCATGCATACTAAGTTGCTTCAGTCATGTCTGACTCTGTGCGACCCTATGGACAGCAGCCCACCAGGCTCCTCTGTCCATGGGATTCTCTAGGAAAGAATACTGGAGTGAGTTGCTATTTCCTTCTCAAGGGGATCTTCCTGACACAGGGATCAAACCCACATCTCCTACACTGACAAGTGGGGTTCTTTTTTTTAACCTCTGAGCCACCAGGGAAACACAATCAACTATAACCCCCCAAAAATTATAAAAGATAAAAACCAAACTTAACAAATGTACCCAAGGGGAAACATGGGGAGAAGTAATAAATTAGGAGATTTGGATTGACATATACACTACTATACATAAAATAGATAGCTAATAAGGACATAGTGTTTAGCACAGGAATTCTACTCAATATTCTGTAGTAACCTGTATGGGAGAATAATCTGAAAAAGAATGAATATATATCTATATCTATACACATAACTGAATAACTGATTCACTTTGCCTTACACCTGAAACTAACACAGCATTATAAATCTATTCAATCCATAAGTCTATATAATTTTTAATTCATAAAAATGTAAAACATTTAATACAATTTTAAAGGTTACAGTCCATTTACAGTTATTACAGAATATTAGCTATATTACCCATTTGTACAATACACAGAAAGGATCATTTCTTAGATGGAGTTGGAGGCTCCTTGAGACAGGAACAGTGTAAGATAAAACCTGGCCTTCCAACATTCAGGTGTCAGAGGAGCACTGTCTAGTGTGGAGGGGAAGATAAGGCTGAGAAGATAATGTCAAGCCTCATCAAGGAGAATTCTCTTATGGGGTGTATTAGTTTTTAATGGCTTTATCACAAATTACCCCCCAAACTTACCAGCTTAAGACAACACAAATTTATTATATGACTTTCTCTGTGTCAGGGATCCGGTAAGCTGGCTTAGCTGGGTTGGAAAAAAAGGTGGAAACAGTGACAGATTTTATTTTCTTGGGCTCCAAAGTCACTGTGAATGGTGACTGCAACCATGAAATTAAAGACGTTGCTCGTTGGAGGAAAAGCTATGACAAAACTAGACAGTGTATTAAAAAGCAGAGACATTACTTTGCCAACAAATGTCTGTATAGTTAAAGCTATCGTTTTTCCAATAGTCATGTCCAGATGTGAGAGTTGGACCACAAAGAAGGCTGAGTGCCAAAGAATTGATACTTTTGAATTGTGGTGCTGGAGAAGACTCTTGAGAGTCCCTTGGACTGCAAGGAGAGCAAGCCAGTCAATCCTAAAGGAGATCAACCCTGAATAGTCATTGGAAGGACTGAAGCTGAAGCTCCAATATTTTGGCCACCTCATGTAAAGAGCTGACTCACTGGAAAAGGCTGTGATGCTGGGAAAGACTGAAGGCAGGAGAAGAAGGGGGCGACAGAGAATAAGATGGTTAGATAACACCACCGACTCAATGGACATGAGTTTGAGCAGACTCTGGGAGATAGTGAAGGAAGGGAAGCCAGGCATGCTGCAGTCCATGGGGTTGCAAAGAGCAGAATGTGACTTAGTGAATGAACAACAAATATGTGTGTGTGTGTGTGTGTGTGTGTGTGTGTGTGTGTGTATAAAAAACATTTATATTATATATATAATATCCATATTTTAGAAAACCTACAAATTTTTGCTTAGTTAAAAAATATGACATTTTGGCTTCACACTTTGACTAAATATGAATAGAATGCTAGTTTTCTAACTTATATTCATCCAAAACTTTGTATAGTTCCATTTGTTCTGGCATCTAGTATTACTGCTAAAAATCTAGAAAGCTTATTATTTTAGTGATTTTTTAAAAATAAATTTGATGAGGCTTGCAATTTCTGATCCACTTCTGAGAATATAAAGAGAAGCTAGGCTGTAAAAAAAAAAAACCCAGGATATTAACATGTGAAACAGTATTATTGACTAAAGTACAGATTTTGATCAAATTTCACAGTATTTTTTGCTAGTGTTGCATCCATTATTTGTTTTCATACCTTATTCAAGATTTTCATATTGCATTGTGTTGCACTGAGTAACTTCAGTTCAGTTCAGTTTAGTTCAGTCACTCAGTTGTGTCCGACTCTTTGTGACCCCATGAATTGCAGCATGCCTGGCCTCCCTGACCATCACCAACTCCCAGAGTTTACCCAAACTCATGTTCATCAATTGGTGATGCCATCCAGCCATCTCTTCCTCTGTCGTCCCCTTCTCCTCCTGCCCCCAATCCCTCCCAGTATCAGAGTCTTTTCCAATGAGTCAACTATGCCCACGAGGTGGCCAAAGTATTGGAGTTTCAGCTTCAGCATCATTCCTTCCAATGAACACCTAGGACTGATCTCCTTTAGGATGGACTGGTTGGCTCTGCTTGCAGTCCAAGGGACTCTCAAGAGTCTTCTCCAACACCACAGTTCAAAAGCATCAATTCTTCAGCGCTCAGCTTTCTTTATAGTCCCACTCTCACATCCATACATGACCACAGGTAAAACCATAG
Source organism: Bos indicus (assembly GCF_029378745.1). NCBI lineage: Eukaryota > Metazoa > Chordata > Mammalia > Artiodactyla > Bovidae > Bos > Bos indicus. Next base: position 10,805,350 of record NC_091766.1, on the reverse strand, counting down.
CCCTGACTAGATGGACCTTTGTTGGCAAAGTAATGTCTCTGCTTTTCAATATGCTATCTAGGTTGGTCATAACTTTCCTTCCAAGGAGTAAGCGTCTTTTAATTTCATGGCTGCAATTACCATCTGCAATGATTTTGGAGCCCCCCAAAATAAAGTCTGACACTGTTTCCACTGTTTCCCCATCTATTTGCCATGAAGTGATGGGACCAGATGCCATGATCTTCGTTTTCTGAATGTTGAATTTAAGCCAACTTTTAAACTCTCCACTTTCACTTTAATCAAGAGGCTTTTTAGTTTCTCTTCACTTTCTTCCATAAGGGTGGTATCATCTGCATATCTGAGGTTATTGATATTTCTCCTGGCAATCTTGATTCCAGCTTGTGCTTCTTCCAGCCCAGTGTTTCTCACGATGTACTCTGCATATAAGTTAAATAAGCAGGGTGACAATGTACAACCTCGACGTACTCCTTTTCCTATTTGGAACCACTCTGTCGTTCCATGTCCAGTTCTAATTGTTGCTTCCTGACCTGCATATAGGTTTCTCAAGAGGCAGGTCAGGTGGTCTGGTATTCCTATCTCTTTCAGAATTTTCCACAGGTTATTGTGATCCACACAGTCAAAGGCTTTGGCATAGTCAATAAAGCAGAAATAGATGTTTTTCTGGAACTCTCTTGCTTTTTCCATGATCCAGCGGATGTTGGCAATTTGATCTCTGGTTCCTCTGCCTTTCCTAAAAGCAGCTTGAACATCTGGAAGTACATGGTTCATGTATTGCTGAAGCCTGGCTCCGAGAATTTTGAGCATTACTTTACTAGCATGTGAGATGAGTGCAATTGTGCAGTAGTGTGAGCATTCTTTGGCATTGCCTTTCTTTGGGATTGGAATGAAAACTGACCTTTTCCAGTCCTGTGGCCACTGCTGAGTTTTCCAAATTTGCTGGCATATTGAGTGCAGCACTTTCACAGCATCATCTTTCAGGATTTGAAATAGCTCAACTGGAAATCCATCACCTCCACTAGCTTTGTTTGTAGTGATGCTTCCTAAAGCCCTCTTGACTTCACATTCCAGGATGTCTGGCTCTAGGTGAGTGATCACACCATCGTGATTATCTTGGTCATAAAGATCTTTTTTGTTCAGTTCTTCTGTGTATTCTTGCCACCTCTTCTTAATATCTTCTGCTTCTCTTAGGTCCATACCATTTCTGTCCTTATCGAGTCCATCTTTGCATGAAATGTTCCCTTGCTAGCTCTAATTTTCTTGAAGAGATCTCTAGTCTTTCCTATTCTGTTGTTTTCCTCCATTTCTTTGCATTGATCGCTGAGGAAGGCTTTCTTATCTCTCCTTGCTATTCTTTGGAAGTCTGCATTCAGATGCTTATATCTTTCTTTTTCTCCTTTGCTTTTTACTTCCATTCTTTCACAGCTGTTTGTAAGGCCTCCTCAGACAGCCATTTTGCTTTTTTGCATTTCTTTTCCATGGGGATGGTCTTGATCCCTGTCTCCGGTACAATGTCATGAACCTCCTTCCATAGTTCATCAGGCACTCTCTATCAGATCTAGTCCCTTAAATCTATTTCTCACTTCCATTGTATAATCATAAGGGATTTGATTTAGGTCATACCGGAATGGTCTAGTGGTTTTCCCCACTTTCTTCAATTGAAGTTTATATTCTTTTCATTTTTATTCTGTTATAAATATTTTCTAATTTTCCTTGTTATGGCTTCTTAGATATACCTATCATTTAAAAGTGGACATTTAATTTCCAAATACATGTGGTTTTTAAAGTAGCTGTGATATTAATTTTCTCATTTATATACTTTCTTCTCTGCAATCATCCTCGGTTTTTTTTCAGTCTTTTAACTTTATTGAGGGTATCAATCATTAAAATCAAATTCAAATTCAAATAAAATATCTCTCTTGGTAAATGTCACATAGCACTTGAAAATATGTGCATTATTTTCAAATATATTTTGATATTGATTTCTAACATTATTCCTGTGATAAAAGAACAGACTCTGTATGATTTTAATACCTTTGGACCATGAAAATTTTACACCTTGTTTTATGTCCCTGGAAATGTTCTATTGTCTACTGGCTTATAGTCTATGGGAACTTGAATAGAATTTGTATCCTGCTGTTGTGTGAAAATTGTATAAATATTAATTATGTTGAATTGGCTCATAGTGGTAAAAATTTAATTTATCTACTTAAAAAACAATTGTAATATATAGTGGAACTATATGTATGTTTGTTCTGTATTTTCCAAATCTCCTGTAAATGTGTTTTCATAATTTCAAAAATTGAAGAAGTAAAAAAAGAGTGGCAAAAAGGGCATTTTCTCTCTTAAGGACTCTTAATAATTGCTTGGACTTCAAGGAGATCCAACCAGTCCATCCTAAAGGAGATCAGTCCTGGGTGTTCATTGGAAGGACTGATGTTGAAGCTGAAACTCCAATACTTTGGCCACCTGATGCAAAGAGCTGACTCATTTGAAAAGACCCTGATGCTGGGGGAGATTGAGGGCAGGAGGAGAAGGGGATGACAGAGGATGAGATGGTTGGATGGCATCACCGACTCAATGGACATGGATTTGGGTGGACTTCGGGGGTTGGTGATGGACAAGGAGGCCTGGTGTGCTGCAGGTCATGGTGTTGCAGACTCAGACATGACTGAGCGACTGAACTGAACTGAACTGAATAATTGCTTAATATACTTTGGTGCTCCTTTATTAGGTCTGTAAATATTAATATTAATAACAATCATTTCTTCTTGATGAATTGTCCTTTTTATCATTATATACTGTCTGTATTTACCTCCTGTTACTTTTTGGCTTGAAGTATATTTTGTGTGATATAAGTATAGCTACACACACATTTTTTTGGCTATCATTTGCTTGAAGTATCATCTCCTGTCCCTTGACTTTGAGCCTATATTGTCCTTTGGAACTGAAGTGAGTCTCCCACAGGCAGCATATAGTTGGGTCTTGTTTTTATTTTTTTATTATAAATTAATTTATTTTAATTGGAGGCTAATTACTTTACAATATTGTAGTGGTTTTGCCATACATTGACATGGATCCACCATGGGTGTACATGTGTTCCCCATCCTGACCCCCCTCCCACCTCCCATCCCATCCCATCCCATCCCTCTGGGTCATCCCAGTGCACCAGCCCCAAACACCCTGTATCATGCATCAAACCTGGATTGGCGATCCATTTCACATATGATAATATACATGTTTCAATGCCATTCTCCGAAATCATCCCACCTTCGCCCTTTCCCACAGAGTCCAAAAGACTGTTCTATACATCTGTGTCTCTTTTGCTGTCTTGCATGTAGCGTTATTGTTACCATCTTTCTAAATTCCATATATATGCATTAGTATACTGTATTGGTGTTTTTCTTTCTGGCTTACTTCACTCTGTATAATAGGCTCTAGTTTCATCCACCTCATTAGAACTGATTCAAATGTTTTCTTTTTAATGGCTGAGTAACATTCCATTGTGTACATGTACCACAGCTTTCTTATCCATTTGTCTGCTGATGGACATCTAGGTTGCTTCCATGTCCTGGCTATTGTAAACAGTGCTGTGATGAACATTGGGGTACATGTGTCTCTTTCAATTCTGGTTTCCTTAGTGTGTATGCCCAGCAGTGGGATTGCTGGGTCATATGGCATTTCTGTTTCTAGTTTTTAAAGGAATATGCACATTGTTCTCCATAGTGGCTGTACTAGTTTACATTCCCACCAACAGTGTAAGAGGGTTCCCTTTCCTCCACACCCTCTCCAGCATTTATTGCTTGTAGACTTTCGGATCGCAGCCATTCTGACTGGCGTGAAATGGTACCTCATTGTGGTTTTGATTTGCATTTCTCTGATAATGAGTGATGTTGAGCGTCTTTTCATGTGTTTGTTAGCCATCTGTATGTGTTCTTCGGAGAAATGTCTGTTTAGTTCTTTGGCCCATTTTTTCACTGGGTCGTTTATTTTTCTGGAATTGAGCTGCAGGAGTTGCTTGTATATTCTTGAGATTAATTCTTTCTCAGAAAGAATAATTAATTATTTTCTCCCATTCTGAAGGCTATCTTTTCACCTTGCTTATAATTTCCTTTGTTGTGCAAAAGCTTTTAAGTTTAATTAGGTCCCATTTGTTTATTTTTGCTTTTATTTCCAATATTCTGGGAGGTGGGTCATAGAGGATCCTGCTGTGATGTATGTCGGAGAGTGTTTTGCCTATGTTTTCCTCTAGGAGTTTTATATTTTCTGGTCTTACATTTAGATCTTTAATCCATTTTGAATTTATTTTTGTGTATGGTGTTAGAAAGTGTTCTAGTTTCATTCTTTTACAAGTGGTTGACCAGTTTTCCCAGCACCACTTGTTAAAGAGATTGTCTTTTCTCCATTGTGTATTTTTGCCTCCTTTGTTGAAGATAAGTTGTCCATAGGTGTGTGGATTTATCTCTGGGCTTTCTATTTTGTTCCATTGATCTATATTTCTGTGTTTGTGCCAGTACCATACTGTCTTGATGACTGTAGCTTTGTATTAGAGCCTGAAGTCAGGCAGGTTGATTGCTCCAGTTCCATTCTTCTTTCTCAAGATTGCTTTGGCTATTCGAGGTTTTTTTGTATTTCCATACAAATTGTGAAATTATTTGTTCTAGTTCTGTGGAAAATACCATTGGTAGTTTGATAGGGTTTGCATTGAATCTAGATTGCTTTGGGTAGTATGCTCATTTTCACTATATTGATTCTTCCGATCCATGAACATGGTATATTTCTCCATCTATTTGTGTCCTCTTTGATTTCTTTCACCAGTGTTTTATAGTTTTCTATACATAGGTCTTTTGTTTCTTTAGGTAAATATATTCCTAAGTATTTTATTCTTTTCGTTGCAATGGTGAATGGAATTGTTTCCTTAATTTCTCTTTCTGTTTTCTCATTGGTAGTGTATAGGAATGCAAGGGATTTCTCTGTGTTAATTTCATATCCTGCAACTTTACTATATTCATTGATTAGCTCTAGTAATTTTCTGGTGGAGTCTTTAGGGTTTTCTATGTAGAGGATCATGTCATCTGTGAACAGTGAGAGTTTTACTTCTTCTTTTCCAATCTGGATTCCTTTTATTTCTTTTTCTGCTCTGATTGCTGTGGCCAAAACTTCCAAAACTATGTTGAATAGTAGTGGTGAGAGTGGGCACCCTTGTCGTGTTCCTGACTTCAGGGGAAATGCTTTCCATTTTTCACCCTTGAGGATAATGTTTGTTGTGGGTTTGTCATATATAGCTTTTATTATGTTGAGGTATGTTCCTTATATTCCTGCTTTATGGAGGGTTTTTTTTTTTTTATCATAAATGGATGTTGAATTTTGTCAAAGGCTTTCTCTGCATCTATTGAGATAATCATATGGTTTTTATCTTTCAATTTGTTAATGTGGTATATAGCATCAATTGATTTGCAGATATTGAAGAATCCTTGCATCCCTGTGATAAAGTCCACTTGGTTATGATGTATGATCTTTTAAATATGTTGTTGGATTCTGTTTGCTAGAATTTGGTTAAGGATTTTTGCATCTATGTTCATCAGTGATATTGGCCTGTAGTTTTGTTTTTTTTGTGTGGCATCTTTGTCAGGTTTTGGTATTAGGGTCATGGTGGCCTCATAGAGTGAGTTTGGAAGTTTACCTTCCTCTACAATTTTTTTGGAAGAGTTTGAGTAGGATAGGTGTTAGCTTTTCTCTAAATTTTTGGTAGAATTCAGCTGTGAAGCCATCTGGTCCTGGGTTTTTGTTTGCTGGAAGATTTCTGATTACAGTTTCAATTTCCCTGCTTGTGATGGGTCTGTTAAGATTTTCTATTTCTTCCCGGTTCAGTTTGGAAAGTTGTACTATTCTAAGAATTTGTCCATTTCTTCCAAGTTGTCCATTTTATTGGCATATAGTTGCTGACAGTAGTCTCTTATGATCCTTTGTATTTCTATGTTGTCTGTTGTGATTTTTCCATTTTCATTTCTAATTTTGTTGATTTGGTTCTTCTCCCTTTGTTTCTTGATGAGCCTGGCTAATGGTTTCTCAATTTTATTTATCTTCTCAAAGAACCAGCTTTGGCTTTGCTGATTTTTGCTATGGTCTCTTTTGTTTCTTTTACATTTATTTCTGCCCTAATTTTTAAGATTTCTTTCCTTCTACTAACCCTGGGGTTCTTCATTTATTCCTTTTCTAGCTGCTTTAGGTGTAGAGTTAGGTTATTTATTTGACTTTTTTCTTGTTTCTTGAGGTAAGCCTGTATTGCTATGAACCTTCCCCTTAGCACTGCTTTTACAGTGTCCCATAGGTTTTGCAGGTCAGGAAGCAACAGTTAGAACTGGACATGGAACAACAGACTGGTTCCAAATAGGAAAAGGAGTTCGTCAAGGCTGTATATTGTCACCCTGTTTATTTAACTTATATGCAGAGTACATCATGAGAAACGTTGGACTGGAAGAAACACAAACTGGAATCAAGATCGCTGGGAGAAGTATCAATAACCTCAGATATGCAGATGACACCACCCTTATGGCAGAAAGTGAAGAGGAACTAAAAAGACTCTTGATGAAAGTGAAAGTGGAGAGTGAAAAAGTTGGCTTAAAGCTCAACACTCAGAAAACGAAGATCATGGCATCCGGTCCCACCACTTCATGGGAAATAGATGGGGAAACAGTGGAAACAGTGTCAGACTTTATTTTTTTGGGCTCTAAAATCACTGCAGATGGTGACTGCAGCCATGAAATTAAAAGACGCTTACTCCTTGGGAGGAAAGTTATAACCAACCTAGATAGCATATTCAAAAGCAGAGACATTACTTTGCCAACAAAGGTTCATCTAGTCAAGGCTATGGTTTTTCCTGTGGTCATGTATGGATGTGAGAGTTGGACTGTGAAGAAAGCTGAGCACCGAAGAATTGATGCTCTTGAACTGTGGTGTTGGAGAAGACTCTTGAGAGTCCCTTGGACTGCAAGGAGATCCAACCAGTCCTTTCTGAAGGAGATCAGCCCTGGGATATCTTTGGAAGGAATGATGCTAAAGCTGAAACTCCAGTACTTTGGCCACCTCATGCGAAGAGTTGATTCATTGGAAAAGACCCTGATGCTGGGAGGGATTGGGGGCAGGAGGAGAAGGGGACGACAGAGGATGAGATGGCTGGATGGCATCACTGACTTGATGGACGTGAGTCTCAGTGAACTCTGGGAGTTGGTGTTGGACAGGGAAGCCTGGTGTGCTGCGATTCATGGGGTCGCAAAAAGTTGGACATGACTGAACGACTGATCTGATCTGATCTGATAGGTTTTGGGTTGTTGTGTTTTCATTTTCATTCATTTCTATGCATATTTTGATTTCTTCTGTGATTTGTTGGTTATTCAGCAGCGTGTTTTTAAGCCTCCATATTTTGGAATTTTTAATAGTTTTTCTCCTGTAATTGACATCTAATCTTACTGCATTGTGATCAGAAAAGATTCTTGGAGTGAATTCAATTTTTTTGAATTTACGAAGTGTAAGTTTATGGCCCAGGATGTCATCTATCCTGGAGAAGGTTCCATGTCCACTTGAGAAAAAGGTGAAATTCATTGTTTTGGGGTGAAATGTCCTATAGACATCAATTAGGTCTAACAGGTCTACTGTATCATTTAAAGTTTGTGTTTCCTTGTCAGTTTTCTGTTTAGTTGATCTATCTATAGGTGTGAGTGGGGTATTAAAGTCTCCCACTATTATTGTGTTATTGTTAATTTCCGCTTCCATACTTGTTAGCATTTGCCTTACATATCGCGGTGCTCCTATGTTGAGTGCACATATATTTATAATTGTTATATCTTCTTCTTGGATTGATCCTTTGATCATTATGTAGTGTCCTTCTTTGTCTCTTTTCACAGCCTTTATTTTAAAGTCTATTTTATCTGATATGAGTATTGCTACTCCTGCTTTCTTTTGGTCTCTATTTGTGTGGAATACCTTTCCCCAGTCCTTCACTTTCTTCAGTATGTGTCCCTTGTTTTGAGGTGGGTCTTTTGTAGACAACATATGTAGGGGTCTTGTTTTTGTATCCATCCAGCCAGTCTTTGTCTTTTGGTTGGGGCATTCAACCCATTTACATTTAAAATAATTATTGATAAATATGATCCCATTGCCATTTACTTTGTTGTTTTGGGTTCGAGTTTATACACCCTTTCTGTGTTTCCTGTCTAGAGAAGATCCTTTAGCATTCATTGGAGAGCTGGTTTGGTGGTGCTGAATTCTCTCAGCTTTTGCTTTTCTGTTACACTTTTAATTTCTCCTCCATATTTGAATGAGATCCTTGCTGGGTACAGTAATCTGGGTTGTAGTTTTTTCTTTATCATCACTTTAAGTATGTCCTGCCATTCCCTTCTGGTGTGAAGGGTTTCTATTGAAAGATCAGCTGTTATCCTTATGGGAATCTCATTGCGTGTTATTTGTTGTTTTTCCCTTGCTGCTTTTAATATTTGTTCTTTGTGTTTGATCTTTGTTAATTTGATTAATATGTGTCTTGGGGTGTTTCGCCTTGGGTTTATCCTGTTTGGGATTCTCTGGGTTTCTTGGACTTAGGTGACTATTTCCTTCCCCATTTTAGGGAAATTTTCAATTATTATCTCCTCCAGTATTTTCTCATGGTCTTTCTTTCTGTCTTCATCTTCTGGGACTCCTATGATTCGAATGTTGGGGCATTTAACATCATCCCAATGGCACCCCACTCCAATACTCTTGCCTGGAAAATCCCATGGACAGAGGAGCCTGGTAGGCTGCAGTCTGTGGGGTCGCTAAGAGTCAGACACGACTGAGCGACTTGACTTTCACTTTTCACTTTCATGCATTGGCGAAGGAAATGGCAACCCACTCCAACGTTCTTGCCTGGAAAATCCCAGGGACGGGGGAGCCTGGTGGGCTGCCATCTATGGGGTCGCACAGAGTCAGACATGACTGAAGTGACTTAGCAACAGCAGCAGCAGCAGCAGCAGCAGCAGCGGTCTCTAAGGTTGTCCTCATTTCTTTTAATTCTTTTTTCTTTTTTCCTCTCTGCTTCATTTATTTTTACCATTCTATCTTCTGCCTCACTTATCCTATCTGCTGCCTCTATTATTCTACTGTTGATTCCCCCCAGAGTGTTCCTAATCTCATTTATTGCATTATTCATTATATATTGACTCTTCTAAAATTTCTTCTAGATCCTTTTAAAACATTTGCTGCATCTTCTCAATCCTTGTTTCCAGGCTATTTATCTGTAACTCCATTTTGTTTTCAAGCTTTTGGATAATTTTTACTATCATTATTCTGAATTCTTTATCAGGTAGATCCCCTATCTCTTCCTCTTTTGTTTGGTTTGATGGTTAATTATTGTGTTTCTTTACCTGCTGAATATTTCTCTGCCTTTTTGTCTTGCTTATATTGCTGTATTTGGGGTGAGCTTTCCATATTCTGGCAGTTTGTGGAGTTCTCTTTATTGTGGAGGTTCCTTGCTGTGGGTGGGGTTGGACGAGTGGCTTGTCTAGGTTTGCTGGTTAGGGAAGCTTGCGTCGGTGTTCTGGTGGGTGGAGCTGGATTTCTTCTCCTTGGAGTGCAATGAGGTGTCCAGTAGTGAGTTTTGACATGTCAGTGGGTTTAGTGTGACTTTGGGCAGCCTGTATATTCAAACTCAGGACTATGTCCCTGTGTTGCTGGAGAGTTTGTGTGGTATGTCTTGCTCTGGAGCTGGTTGGCTTTTGGGTGGTTCTTGGTTTCAGTGTAGGTATGGAGGCTTTTGATGAGCTCTTACCGATTAATGTTCCCTGGAGTCAGGAGTTCTCTGGTGTTCTCAGGTTTTGGACTTAAGCCGCCTGCCTTTGGTTTTCAGTCTTATTCTTACAGTAGCCTCAAGACTTCTCCATCTATACAGCACTGATGATCAAACATCTAGGTTAATAATGAAAAGTTTCTCCACAGTGAGGGACACCCAGAGAGGTTCACAGAGTTACATGGAGAAGAGAAGAGGGAGGAGGGAGATAGAGGTGACCAGGAGGAGAAGAGGGGAATCAAAAGGAGAGAGACAGATCCAGCCAGTAATGACTTCCCTAAGTGCTATCCACAGTCTGGAACAGACAAAGAGATTCAGAGTTGGGTAGAGAAGAAAAGGGGGAGAGGGGAGATGGAAGCGACCTGGTGGAGAAAAAGGAGAATCAAAAGGGGGAGAGAGCAGTCAAGCCAGTAATCTCACTCCCAAGTAAAAATGGGTACTGAAGATTGGGATCTTAAAGGTACAAAATTGATAAATACCAAAAAGCAAAGATTAAAAATCTAGAGTAGAGGTTAGATTCTCAAAAATACAATATTCAAAAAACAAAACAAAGTCACAAAAATTATAAAGAATATATATGAAGTTTGCTTTAAAATGGGGTCTTTTTTTTTGTTTTGCAAGGTAATAGTAGGTTATACAAATGAAAATTAAAGGAGTAATAGAGGACTTAAAAATAAAAATAAATTTTTTTAAAAAAATTTAAAGAATGATAATAGTAAATATATATCTAGGACTTTCTCTGGTGTTTTTGTGGACAGTGTGGGGTCAGTTCACTTTCAGATAGTTCCTTGATCTGGCTTATACCTCTCAAGATCTATAGGTCCCTTCCTATGTAGTCGGTGCTAACTACAGGGTTTTAATCTATTGCACCTGTCATTTCCAAAGCGGTTCCCTGTGTTTATTTTAGCTTCTTCTGTTTGCTGGTCTTTTTGGTGTCTAATTTCTGCCCTGACACAAGGGGGCAATGGTGGTCACTTTTTTTAGGCTCACTTGTTCAGTCGCGCTATGGGGAGCGAGGAACACTGCAAACAAATATCAGTGGCGTGTGTGGGGAGTGCTCACAGTGTTTCAGCCGCACTGGGTTTGCCCCCGCTCGGTGTGTGTGCTTTCACAGTCTACACTTCTCAGGCTCTAGGTTACTCTGCTGGGAACTGTCTGAGGCGGGCCCTGGGTTGCATGCACTTCCCAGGTCTAAGCCGCTCAGGTTCAGGTTCTTGGGTACTCTACAAAGGCGCAGACTTGGTTGGGCCTGCGTTTTGTGCCCTTCCCAGGTCCAAGCAGCTCAGGTGACCGGGTGCTTGGCGAGTGTAGCCACCTGCAGTTGGGGGGTACGTCTTATTGCTTCCCCCATCCCAGGCACTTGGTTTTCTGGGTGTACAATGGGCATGCCTTCTCAGGTGTGCTATGTGTCCCTTCTGGGGAGCTGATCTCTGGCTGCGACCCTCCCGGCGGATGTCAACCGTTCAGAATCCCAAGAAGTCTTGATTAGCAAGAAAGTGTCCTTGCAGTTTGGTAGATGATGCCTCACTGGGGCCGTGATTGCCCCCTTCTGGCTTTCGCTGCCCTCGCATGCCTGTCTCCGGTGGGGGATGGGCCGGTCCGCAGCTGGCTAGCTCTGCTCAGTCCTTTGTTCTGTGAACGGGCCGGGTGGTGTCTTAGGTTAGGGCTTTTCGCAGGATAGTTTCCTCTCTCTCTCTTTTTTTTCCTCTTTCTGTGCTATCCCCCAGTCTGGGTTGATATCTCTTAGTTCACTCAGATTGTCCTTGGGCATTCAGGCCTGGTCCTTACCCTAAGCAATGCAGCCTTTGCCTCCCTGTCCAGCCCCTGCTTGCTGGTGGCAAAAGCGAGTGTCTGCGCTGCTTCTCTGCTGGGAGTTGCTGTTAGGCACGTAATCTGTAGGTTTTATTTATTTATTTATCTTTCCTCCCGGTTATGTTGTCCTCTGAGATTCCAAGACTCACCACAGACCCTCTGGTGAGAGTGTTTCCTGGTGTTTGGAAACTTTTCTCTTTTTTAAGACTCCCTTCCCAGGACAGATCTCCATCCCTACCTCTTTTGCCTCTCTTTTTATCTTTTATATTTTTGAAGACAATGGGCTGCCTTTCTGGGTGCCTGATGTCCTCTGCCAGGATTCAGAAGTTGTTTTGTGGAATTTGCTCAGAGTTAAAATGTTCTTTTGAAGAATTTGTGGGGGAGAAAGTCATCTCCCCGTCCTATTCCTCTGCCATCTTAGGACCATGCCCCCACCCCCCCAACCCCCCTACCCCCCCACCGCCCCACCGCCTCTTGTTTCTAATCAATCTAGCTACTCTCTGTTTTTTGGATGAATTCAATCTATTTACATTTAGGATGATTATTGGTAGATAAAAGAATTAGTAGTGCCATTTTATCTTTTGTTTTCTGGTTGTTCTATATATTCATTGTTCCTTTTTCCAAGTATTTTTGTATGCCAATTTTGGTTTGGTGATTTTCTTAGATGTTTTTCTCAGTTTCCTCTTTTTTTAATGTTTTGCTTCTCTGACTTAGATTTATGTTTTGTGGTTGTCATGAGGTTTGTATACAGTGTCTCAGATTAAATAGTTCTTTTTTTCTGTTGATAACATCTTATCTACACCTACCTACATGGATTCCATCTTTTTTATTTTGTGTTCTGGTTGTCTCAAATTATCTGATTTTATATTGTGAATTTGTTACCAAGTTGAGGTAACTATAGTTATTTTCCTGCTTTATTTCCCCCTTTAGCCTTTATGCTGTATTAAATTGTTATAAACCTATGCTGATAAAGAGTTGCAGTTCCCTGATTCTGTGTTTATCACCTTGCTCAATCTCCAATGCTGTCTAGTGCATTCTTTACCTTGTTTATTGAGTTCCTAAGCTCCAAACTTTATGTTTGGTTCTTTTTTAGAGGTTCAATCTTTTTTTTTTGAAGTATTCCTTTTGTTCATTAATTTTATTTCTGAGCTCATTAAACTACCTTTCTGAATTTTCTCATAGTTGGTTGAGTTTCTTCATGGCAGCTGTTTGAATCCTCTGTCAGTTCAGTCTCTATACTCTGTGACTTTAAGCTTGGTTTCTAGAGGATTATAATTTTCTTTCTGTGATAACATTATTCTGGTTCTTCATAGTGCTTGATGAGTTGTCAGTTCAGTTCAGTTCAGTCTCTTGGTTGTGTCCAACTCTTTGTGACCCCATGAACCACAGCATGCCAGGCCTCCCTGTCCATCACCAACTCCCGGAGTCCACCCAAATCCACGTCCATTGAGTCGGTGATGCCATCCAGCCATCTCACCCTCTGTCATCCCCTTTTCCTCCTGCCCTCAAATTTTCCCAGCATCAGGGTCTTTTCAAATGAGTCAGCTCTTTGCATCAGGTGGCCAAAGTATTGGAGTGTCAGCTTCAATATCAGTCCTTCCAATGAACACCCAGGACTGATCTCCTTTAGGATGGACTGGTTGGATCTCCTTGCAGTCCCAGGGACTCTCAAGAGTCTTCTCCAACACCACAGTTCAAAAGCATCAATTCTTCAGCGCTCAGCTTTCTTTATAGTCCAACTCTCACATCCATACATGACCACTGGAAAAACCATAGCCTTGACTAAACGGACCTTTGTTGACAAAGTAATGTCTTTGCTTTTGAATATGCTATCTAGGTTGGTCATAACTTTCCTTCCAAGGAGTAAGTGTCTTTTAATTTCATGGCTGCAATCACCATCTGCAATGATTTTGGAGCCCAGAAAAATAAAGTCTGACACTGCTTCCACTGTTTCCCCATCTATTTCCCATGAAGTGATGGGGACCGGATGCCATGATCTTCATATTCTGAATGTTGAGCTTTAAGCCAACTTTTTCACTCTCCACTTTCACTTTCATCAAGAGTCTTTTTAGTTCCTCTTCACTTTCTGCCATAAGGGTGGTGATGAGTTGTACTTCTGCACATTTGAAGTATGAAACACCTTTCTGTTTGTTTCTAATGATTCAATGCATCAGACTTTGAAGACCTCTCTTTTGTTTCCAGTAGGTGGCAATATAGCATTTTGTTTGTTTATTTCTTTTACCTGAGCTGCCTGTGATTATATTTGAGAAACTGCACTTTCCATCCTGCACTGCTTCTGTCAAGGAGTTAGATGGATTAAAAATAAGACCCAACTATATGCTGCCTGCAAGGTGTGGCTCTGTGCCTTCATTATCATTTGTTGTGTCTCTGAGGTTGCTGGTGCCTTGCTGCTACCATTTATTGCTGCCTGGTTCACGCTGATGTTGAGTTCATCCTTCATATCCAGGATGGCATGATTTGCAGGTACTACTACCCCAGGGGAGCTGGGGTCATGCAGGTGCCCTTGCTGTGCCTAGTGTTTTAAGGCTCATGAGCTCCACTGTTGCAAGGTGGGGATGGGGGTCCACAGTCATGGGCACCTCACTGGTTGGAAGAACAGGATCCAAGGGCCCACTGCCACTGTTACTCAGTTATCAATGGCCACAAGTGTCCTTGTGGCTGGGAGGCCAGAGTCTTGTGTTCCTCGTCCCCTAAATCCTACCAGGTTCTCTGGGGCTGCAGGTTCAGCTATCACAGACAGGTGCTTGGGTTGCAGGCAGTGCCTCCATCATTCCCTCAGTTTCACCTCCTCTATATATTTCAGTCTATCCACCTCTAGATGTACAGATGCATGGAATAATCCAGCATCTTGGTATGCTGGAGCACACTTGCTGAACTGTGTTTGTTTTACTGGTTGTAGATTGATGGGGAAAGACAAAGGCAGCTTTGCACTCCACCATGTTGCTGACATCACTCTCTGCCTTATCTGTCTATTGAATTAGCACAGTACAGAAGAGAATCAATACCTTTGCACCTTACAAGCACTTGATAGTAGAACAAATTTATGAAATACTTCTGGTAACAGACTGTTGATTTTCCTTGCCTGAAACTTGAACTGGGAACTGAAGCATTTCAAATCCTGAGTTCAATATTTCCTTCTCCAAGTTCTCCTGTGCCTTTAGAAGCAACCCACCAACCCAATGCACTTCTTTCACTAAAAAGCTGTAAGACAGAAAATACTTGGGTACTCAGTGCTTTGCTTTCTACAGGCATTTATCTGTAGTTATCTACAGAGACATTACTTTGCCAACAAAGGTCCATCTAGTCAAGGCTATGGTTTTCCCAGTGGTGATGTATGGATGTGAAAGTTGGACTTTGAAGAAAACTGAGCGCCGAAGAGTTGATGCTTTTTAAAAAAATTTTATCTTATTTTTTAACTTTACAATATTGTATTGGTTTTGCCATATATCAAAATGAATCCGCCACAGGTATACATGTGTTCCCCATCCTGAACCCTCGTCCCTCTTCCCTCCCCATACCATCCCTCTGGGTCGTTCCAGTGCACCAGCCCCAAGCATCCAGTATCGTGCATCGAACCTGGACTGGTGACTTGTTTCATATATGATATTATACATGTTTCAATGCCATTCTCCCAAACCATCCCACCCTCTCCCTCTCCCACAGAGTCCAAAAGACTGTTCTATACATCAGTGTCTCTTTTCCTGTCTCGTATACAGGGTTATTGTTACCATCTTTCTAAATTCCATATATATGCGTTAGTATACTGTATTGGTGTTTTTCTTTCTGGCTTACTTCACTCTGTATAATAGGCTCCAGTTTCATCCACCTCATTAGAACTGGTTCAAATGTATTCTTTTTAATGGCTGAGTAATACTCCATTGTGTATATGTACCACAGTTTTCTTATCCATTCATCTGCTGATGGACATCTAGGTTGCTTCCTTATCCTGGCTATTATAAACAGTGCTGCGATGAACATTGGGGTACATGTGTCTCTTTCAATTCTTGTTTCCTCAGTGTGTATGCCCAGCAGTGGGATTGCTGGATCACAAGGCAGTTCTATTTCCAGTTTTTTAAGGAATCTCCACACTGTTCTCCTTAGTGGCTGTACTAGTTTTTGTTCCCACCAACAGTGTAAGAGGATTCCCTTTTCTCCACACCCTGTCCAGCATTTATTGCTTGTAGACTTTCGGATAGCAGCCATTCTGACTGGCGTGAAATGGTACCTCATAGTGGTTTTGATTTGCATTTCTCTGATAATGAGTGATGTTGAGCTTCTTTTCATGTGTTCGTTAGCCATCTGTATGTCTTCTTTGGAGAAATGTCTATTTAGTTCTTTGGCCCATTTTTTGATTGGGTCATTTATTTTTCTGGAATTGAGCTGTAGGAGTTGCTTGTATATTTTTGAGATTAGTTGTTTGTCAGTTGATTCATTTGCTATTATTTTCTCCCATTCTGAAGGCTGTCTTTTCACCTTGCTTATAGTTTCCTTTGTTGTGCAGAAGCTTTTAAGTTTAATTAGGTCCCATTTGTTTATTTTTGCTTTTATTTCCAATATTCTGGGAGGTGGGTCATAGAGGATCCTGCTGTGATGTATGTCGGAGAGTGTTTTGCCTGTGTTCTCCTCTAGGAGTTCTATAGTTTCTGGTCTTACGTTTAGATCTTTAATCCATTTTGAGTTTATTTTTGTGTATGGTGTTAGAAAGTGTTGTAGTTTCATTCTTTTACAAGTGGTTGACCAGTTTTCCCAGCACCACTTGTGAAAGAGATTGTTTTTAATCCATTGTATATTCTTGCCTCCTTTGTCAAAGATAAGGTGTTCATATGTGCATGGATTTATCTCTGGGCTTTCTATTTTGTTCCATTGATCTATATTTCTGTCTTTGTGCCAGTAGCATCCTGTCTTAATGACTGTGGCTTTGTAGTAGAGCCTGAAGTCAGGAAGGTTGATTCCTCCAGTTCCATTCTTCTTTCTCAAGATTGCTTTGGCTATTCGAGGTTTTTTGTATTTCCATACAAACTGTGAAGTTTGTTCTAGTTTTGTTCTATTTGTTCTAGTTCTGTGGAAAATACCATTGGTAGCTTGATAGGGATTGCATAGAACATATAGATTGCTTTGGGTAGTATACTCATTTTCACTATATTAATTCTTCCGATCCATAAACATGGTATATTTCTCCATCTATTAGTGTCCTCTTTGATTTCTTTCACCAGTGTTTTATAGTTTTCCATGTATAGGTCTTTAGTTTCTTTAGGTAGATACATTCCTAAGTATTTTATTCTTTTCGATGCAATGGTGAATGGAATTGTTTCCTTAATTTCTCTTTCTATTTTCTCATTATTAGTGTATAGGAATGCAAGGGATTTCTGTGTGTTGATTTTATATCCTGCAACTTTACTGTATTCATTGATTAGTTCTAACAATTTTCTGGTGGAGTCTTTAGGGTTCTCTATGTAGAGGATCATGTCATCTGCAAACAGTGAGAGTTTTACTCCTTCTTTTCCAACTTGGATTCCTGTTATTTCTTTTTCTGCTCTGATTACTGTGGCCAAAACTTCCAAAACTATGTCGAATAGTAATGGTGAAAGTGGGCACCCTTGTCTTGTTCCTGACTTTAGAGGAAATGCTTTCCATTTTTCACCCTTGAGGATAATGTTTGTTGTGGGTTTGTCATATATAGCTTTTATTATGTTGAGGTATATTTCTTCTATTCCTGCTTTATGGAGAGTTTTTATCATAAATGGATGTTGAATTTTGTCAAAGGCTTTCTCTGCATCTATTGAGATAATCATATGGTTTTTATTTTTCAATTTGTTAATGTGGTGTGTTGTTTGATTTGTGGATATTGAAGAATACTTGCATCCTTGGGATAAAGCCCACTTGGTCATGGTGTATGATCTTTTTAATGTGTTGTTGGATTCTGATTGCTAGAATTTTGTTCATCAGTGATATTGGCCTGTAGTTTTCTTTTTTTGTGGCATCTTTGTCAGGTTTTGGTATTAGGGTGATGGTGGCCTCATAGAATGAGTTTGGAAGTTTACCTTCCTCTGCAATTTTCTGGAAGAGTTTGAGCAGGATAGGTGTTAGCTCTTCTCTAAATTTTTGGTAGAATTCAACTGTGAAGCCGTCTGGACCTGGGCTTTTGTTTGCTGGAAGATTTCTGATTACAGTTTCAATTTCCGTGCTTGTGATGGGTCTGTTAAGATTTTCTATTTCTTCCTGGTCCAGTTTTGGAAAGTTGTACTTTTCTAAGAATTTGTCCACTTCTTCCACGTTGTCCATTTTATTGGCATATAGTTGCTGACAGTAGTCTCTTATGATCCTTTGCATTTCTGACCTGCATACAGATTTCTCAAGAGGCAGGTCAGGTGGTCTGGTATTCCTATCTCTTTCAGAATTTTCCACAGTTTACTGTGATCCACACAGTCAAAGGCTTTATAGTCAATAAAGCAGAAATATATGTTTTTCTGGAACTCTCTTGCTTTTTCGATGATCCAGCAGATGTTGGCAATTTGATCTCTGGTTCCTCTGCCTTTTCTAAAAGCAGCTTGAACATCAGGAAGTTCATGGTTCATGTATTGCTGAAGCAATTGTGCGGTAGTTTGAGCATTCTTTTTTTATTGCCTTTCTTTGGGATTGGACTGAAAACTGACCTTTTCCAGTCCTGTGGCCACTGCTGAGTTTTCCAAATTTGCTGGCATATTGAGTGCAGCACTTTCACAGCATCATCTTTCAGGATTTGAAATAGCTCAACTGGAATTCCATCACCTCCACTAGCTTTGTTCGTAGTGATGCTTTCTAAGGCCCACTTGACTTCACATTCCAGGATGTCTGGCTCTAGGTCAGTGATCACACCATCGTGACTATCTGGGTCGTGAAGATCTTTTTTGTACAGTTCTCCTGTGGATTCTTGCCATCTCTTCTTAATAACTTCTGCTTGTATTAGTTCCATACTATTTCTGTCCTTTATCGAGCCCATCTTTGCATGAAATATTCCCTTGGTATCTCTAATTTTTCTTGAAGAGATCTCTAGTCTTTCCCCTTCTGTTGTTTTCCTCTATTTCCTTGCATTGATTGCTGAGGAAGGCTTTCTTATCTCTCCTTGCTATTCTTTGGAATTCTGCATTCAGATGCTTATATCTTTCCTTTTCTCCTTTGCTTTTCACTTCTCGTCTTTTCACAGCTATTTGTAAGGCCTCCCCAGACAGCCATTTTGCTTTTTTGCATTTCTTTTCCATGGGGATGGTCTTGATCCCTGTCTCCTGTACGATGTCACGAACCTCATTCCATAGTTCATCAGGCAGTCTATCTATCAGATTTAGGCACTTAAATCTATTTCTCACTTCCACTGTATAATCATAAGGGACTTGATTTAGGTCATACCTGAATGGTCTAGTGGTTTTCCCTACTTTCTTCAATTTAAGTCTGAATTTGGTAAAAAGGAGTTCATGATCTGAGCCACAGTCAGCTCCTGGTCTTGTTTTTGTTGACTGTATAGAGCTTCTCCATCTTTGGCTGCAAAGAATATAATCAATCTGATTTCGGTGTTGACCATCTGGTGATGTCCATGTATAGAGTCTTGTCTTGTGTTGTTGGAGGAGGGTGTTTGCTATGACCAGTGCATTTTCTTAGCAAAACTCCTGAGAAATCTGTATGCAGGTCAGGAAGCAACAGTTAGAACTGGACATGGAACAACAGACTGGTTATTTAACTTGTGTGTCTTTCCCCTGTGTTTCATGTGTACTGAAAGTCTGGTCTCAAAGAACAGGTACCAGAAAGGTTTTTCTAGAACGGGCCAGATAGTAAACAATTTTGGCTTTGTGGTCTTTCAGACTGTTTCACAAGCACTCAACTTCACACTGTAGCCTGAAAGCAACTAAGCACAATAAACCAGTGAACAGTGTGGTTCTGAATCAGTAAGAGTTTATTTGCAAGACAGGCAGCTTCCTGGATTTGCTAAGCCTCGGTCTAAAGGTTAGATTAGATATAGGTTAAATTGATTGGGCTTCTCCGATGGCATAGTGGGTAAAGAATCAGCCCGCAATGCAGACTGTTTCACAAGCACTCAAGACAGGCAGCTTCCTGGATTTGCTAAGCCTCGGTCTAAAGGTTAGATTATGTTAGGTAGGTAGAATAGGGAAAAGGAGTCCAAAATGGCGGTGGCTAAAAGACAAGGACAGTCAAAGGAAGGTCTGAGGACCAGAGTGAAAACTTCAGGCAGAACAAACAGCACTCCTGGCTAAGCCCAATTTGCATAGGGCAGGCCCAGGTGGAGGAAAAAAACATATAAAAGGAGGAGCCAAAGAGCTTTCTCAAGGACTCTCTCTCCCGCGTGCATGCGCACGCTCTCTCTTTTTCTCTCTCTCTCTTTCTCTCTCTCTCTTTCTCCCTCCCCACGCACTCCTCCACTCCCTTCTCTTCGAGTCTTGGATTCTCCTGCTATCTTCTAAATAAAATGGAGCTGTAACTCTGATTTGCCTAAGAGCTGTAACACGGTTTGTCCAAGACCCAAGAGCTGTGATGCGCCGAGGGCTTTAATGTCCATTGCTCCAAATCTTTGTTGTGACGAGACAAAGAACCAAGGAACATACACTCGCGTGACAATTAGATATAGGTTAAATTGACTGGGCTTCCCCAATGGCTTAGTGGGTAAAGAATCTGCCTGCAATGCAGGAAGACACAGGCAGATGAGGGTTCGATCCCTCAATCAGAAAGATGCCCTGGAAGAGATCAATACTAGAGGCAACCCACTCTGTATTCTTGCCTGGAGAGGAGCCTGGAGGGCTGGACATGACTGAAGCAACAGCACACACACACACACACACACACACACACACACACACACACTTATGATATGGACACAAACCTTTATTTAGCACAAACGGGATGTTTTCAGTTCATGTCTTATCAGGAAATATATAACATTAGACTGATATTATTGATGTTAAGATTGATCATTAAGTTCATTTGGTGCCTATCTGATCTAACATTACAAAAATACACTTTGGTCCTTGTAATAAATCAATAATCACTTAAGAGAATTCTTTAGCATTGTGAGATTGGCCAGTTTTTCAACAAGATTTCCCCCAGTGCTTTTAGTGGTGATTTACTGGATACTGAAAAATTGTCATTATCTACTTCTGTCATATCTTCTACACTTATTTTCAAATATGTTAAGTATCATTATGTACTCATGGATATTTTAAATTTAACACGTTATGATCATTTAAAGTCATTTTCCATTTGGTTTAAATTGATACAAATCTGGTCAGTGGATGTCCATGGGACATTTCTATGTCCCACTTGTCTTGGATCTTGCTAAGATCTCATTCTGAGAATGAAATAGTTTGTTATACATGTAAGTAAAACTTAAAAAATGTGCAGTAGCAATATACTCTTTCTAATCCAGCACACCTTACAAATGTAAGGATGTAGAGATTTTATTTATTTACAGGATTCTGATTTCATTCTTAACAAAACCTTTTCTTTAACATGTAAGCTCTGTGAAATTAGAAACT
The DNA here is from genome assembly GCF_029378745.1 of Bos indicus. Classification (NCBI taxonomy): domain Eukaryota; kingdom Metazoa; phylum Chordata; class Mammalia; order Artiodactyla; family Bovidae; genus Bos; species Bos indicus. The sequence continues at coordinate 10,784,185 of NC_091766.1, read as the reverse complement.
AGATCTTTTAATTTAGTGCAGTACATGGTGTGTACTGAGCTTCCATGGTGGCTCAGATGGTAAAGAATCTGCCTGCAATGCAGGAGGCCTGACATCAATCCGTGGGTCAGGAAGATCCCCTGAAGAAAGGAATAGCTATCCACTCCAGTATTCTTGCCTGGAGAATTCCATGGGCAGAAGAGCCTGGTGGGCTATGGACTATGGGGTCACAAAGAGTCAGACACTATGGAGCGACTTACAAACACCCACACATATGGTGAGTAGTAAAATATATTTTTCTCATGCATAAGTTTGAGGGTGAAGAAGTTGAAGCATGTATGTATTGAAACCAACTGTCCTGCTTGCTTGTAACTCAAGTGTTTTTAGGACATAACCCAGGAAAAATTTGGGACACCATAGCAATTGTTTACCCTCCATGTATATATTTGAATCTTACTTTCCTGTCTTATGGTATTTTAAGTCAGTTTTCTGAAGCTCATTTTCCTTGTCATATACCTTCAAATATCTTCATATACCTACAAACTTGAGGAACTTTGTAGAAAAAGGTTGAAGCAGGTGATTTAATCTAAGGCAACTGGGGAATTACATCAGAGCCCTTTGACTATGCCAAGAGTGAGGTGAGCATACCATATGGAGTAGAAAAGCAAAATTCTCCCAGCAATCTAAATATCAACAATTCCCATCATACTTCCTTACACAATGGTTCTGTGAAGAGTTCCTTTAACAAACATGAAAACATATTTTAAAAGTTTTGCCCAGAGATGACGGTTCAGAATTTTCCTTTCCGAACAGGATACAAGATCATCTGATTTAGCCGTTAATTTAAGTCTCCTGAGAAGGAATATGTAAAAATGACACTTTGTTAGAAACTGCAAAACTTTTACACCGAAAACTAAAGAAGATTGTCAAAAGAAGTCAAAGAAGACCCAAAGAAATGGATCAACATGCCACATTCATGGATCAGAAGACAATACTGTTAAAATGGTAGCATTGCAGCAAATTGACCTATAGATTCAATGCAATCCTTATCAACATCTCAGTAACCTTATGATGTTGAATAAATATCCCCAGTTTCAATCAACTGATATTACTGTGGATGTTTTGTGCACATGGCTTTGTGCTGACCCTGTGCATTAAAAATAACACAGGCAAGATTTCTGATTTCACAAACCTTACCATCTAGTGGGAAGACAAATACAAATGGTCAATTATATTTGTGAAATGGGAGGTCCCTCTGGCCTGGTCCCTCCAATGATGTCCCTATCTTTTTGCTCTCCATGAAATGACCTAGAGCATTCTCTGTCCAGATGATTCTCTCTGTGTTAATGAAAAGAAAACAAAGGACCTCCCTGGCTTCTTAAAAGATGTGATAAGTGGAAATCAGTGAACCTGAAATCAGTGAACCTGATTTCACCAGGTACAGTAGTGTGGATGAGGGTAGTGGGAAGTTCATGAATAAAGATATGGGCATGAATTGGTATGCTGGGTCCTAGGTTAGGTATGACATTTATCAGTAAAATGTCAAATAAATAACAAGCCCTCCAGATGATTTTTGATGTACTGTAAGACTTGAGAGTCTTTAGTTTCACCAACAGCATATCTTAAGAGTGTCCCCCAACCCATAAGAAAAGTACTACAAGCTAATAGAAAAATATACCAAGGATATGAACAAATTGTTTCCAGAGATTGAAATATTACTGACTCATAAAGAAAGATGTTCCCTTTCACTAATAATAAAAAGGATACAAAGATACACACCTTTCCCTAGATATGCTATTTTCCTCTCAGATGGGTAAAAGTACAAAATTGGATAATAACCTTGTGGTGAGGCTGTAGGGAAATATGTGGCTCAGGATAAAAAATCTGCCTGCCAATGCAAGAAATGCAAGAGATGTGAGTTTGACCCCTAGGTTGGCAAGATCCTGGAAGTGGACATGGCAATGCACTCTAGTGTTCTTGCCCAGAAAATCCCATGGATAGAGGAGCTTGCAGGCTACAGTACATGGAATCACAACAGAGTTCACCAAAAGTGAGCACACACACACATACTACTGTTGTCAGGGTCGATGGAGTGACCTCAAGATGTTGAAATATGGAAGTATCTACAAACATGCAGTTGTGAATTTGACGCAGTATCCAACCTAACTGCATAATCAAAAATGAGATCAATGAAGTAAGTGTAAACAGTTGCAACATTATTTGTATTAGCAAATGATCTAACAAAAACACTCACTATAAGAGCCTTGATATGTAGTTTATCCAACAGAATGCCACATGGTCAAAAAATAATGGAGAATCTCTTTGTAGACTCAAGAGAATAATCTATCAGATGTGTGAAAAAAGAAGGATCAAATAAGAAATACATAGATTGTATTTACTGTGTAAAACATCTATTGACACGTGCAGGAGAAGCCAACTTTGGTTTTTGGACCAAGAGGAATTCAGTGTCTGGAGTTCGAAGTGAGATGGAGATGGTTCCTTTCTTATTGTCTTGGCATTCAAAGCCCCAATATTTTAACTCTTCAATAAATGTAAAATTGTGTATTAAGTATGGATATTTTGACATCTAGTCACATGGCTGTAGGAAACATGGCCTTGGATTGTTGTTCAAACTTCTGGGGGCTCCTGTGATTCTTAAGCATTTTGTGCTACAGTCATTTCATGCTTACGTTCATGTGAGTGCCATTTGTATTTCAGTAAATTCCCCATTGTTTCAGGTTGCCAGAGAGTGTTGGTTTTGATGAACCAGAGAAAGTAAGCAGCTCACTTGGTCAGGTGAAGAGGCAAAGATTGCTCCTGACTCACCTGTACTCACTGGTTCCTCTGGTCCCCTCTGACCTCTGCCATCATCAAATCTTTCTTTCTACAGCCCTTGTGCACTCAATTCCAGAAGACTCTCATGGTATTGAGAATTCTATTGACAACCATGTCACTGTCCCCTGTGGTATACATAACCACTTCCAGGTTTGAAATCAAATGCGAATCTGGGTGGGCTTCCAAGGTGGTGATAAAGAATGCAGTAAAGAACACAGGAGACATGAGACACAGGTTTCATCCCAGGGTTGGGAAGATCCCATGGAGAAGAGAATGGCTACCCACTCCAGTATTCTTTCCTGGGAAAGTCCATGGAAAAGCAGTCTTGGGGGCTACAGCCTATTGGGTTGCAAGAGTTGGAGATGACTTAGAGACTAAACCACCATGGCTAATTCACATTGTTTTATCACTGAAGCCAAAACAACATTGTAAAGCAATTATCCTCCAGTTTGAGAAAAACAAACAAACAAACAAACAAAAAAAGAACTTCCTCTACAAAAAAAAAAAAGCAAAAACACAAACTGAGCTTTCTTTGTTTTTGGAGAAAACATTCAAAGTTTAGAGAGTTTTCATGTAAGGGAGCTTCTCCTGGTGGCTTCCAGATAGAGACACTGTGAGAGGGTCCAGGAGAGGCCACCTGAGAAGGAACACATATAGGCCCTGAGAGCTATACCAGCTCCCTTGCTGACAGATAGGAAGACAATGAGACCTCAGTCCAACAACCACAGGGAACTGAACCTTGCCAGAAGTCAGAGGGTTGGATGAGGATTCCGAGCCTCAATAAGAATGCAGTCCAGGTGGACAGAATGATTTCAGCATTGTAAAAATCTGAGCATCCATCCCAGTTGTACCATGCAAGATTTAATTTTTTCTTGTTTTACATGGGTGGGAATTTGTTACCCAGCAGCACACATTGAATGTAGCCACTCTGAGGGTTCTCCTCTGCACATCATAGTGGGCCATGAGGACAGCAAAGCTGCTGAGGTGGGTGCACTGGCAGGTGGTTCCCACCATCTTGCAGCCTCTGGTGGCCTGGTGACCACTTACATTCTGGCCACACTCCCAGAAGATGCAGTATGCATTCTTCTTTGGCCCAAGGATCACTGACTATAGGGACAGGAAGTAGGTGTGAGCTGGTGGGTCTATTGCTCAGAAATGCTGACCCAGAGCTAGCTTATGCTAGGCTTTCCTGGGGATATGATGCACTTGTGGGGGAGCCCTCTGAAACCCAAGGCTCTGCCCAGGACTCAGGACTCTTCCACATCCACAGTTCCATCCCAGCAGGACTCACATGTTGGAAGACCAAGGTGACAGGGGAGCTGAGGTTCTGGGTGTTATTGTTGCTGATAAAGGTGGATATACCATCTGACATCAGGATGGGGGAGACTTCCCACAGCAAACCCCTGTATGTCTCATGTGCAATTGCCTGTTCCTCAGTATCCAGGACCAGGGGGACTTTATCCAGCAACTTTCCCATCCCAGGTGTGGAGATAAGCCCTACTACCATAGGACCTGCAGGACAAGGACAAGATTGACATCTGGGAGTGCCCAACATGACCCCTCTTTTAGATGGACTTTCTTTGTAGCCCCATCATAACCTGCAATTCCTTTTAAACTTTAATTTTGTTTCATGGTTAGTGGCCACAAAAGGCTGCTCTTAGTGGGGCAAGGTTTCTCTAATAATTAGATACAGCAAGATGACTGAGTTATGCACATATATACATTCTTTTTATATTATTTTCCATTATGATTTGTCTTAGGTGTTTACAGTTTTTTTGAATGCACTGTTCAGTTCAGTTCAGTTGCTCAGTCATGTCCGACTCTTTGTGACCTCATGAACTGCAATACGCCAGGCCTCCTTGTCCATCTCCAACTCCCGGAGTCCACCTAAACCCATGTCCACTGAGTCGGTGATGCCATCCAACTATCTTATCCTCGGTCATCCCCTTCTTCTCCTGCTCTCAATCTTTCCTAGAATCAGGGTCTTTTCAAATGAGTCAGCTCTTCGCATCAGGTGCCCAAAGTATTGGAGTTTCAGCTTCAACATCAGTCCTTGGGACACAGTAAAATTCCGGATTTGCAGGAATTGAGTAACCAATAAGTCCACCACCATGACTTCTTTCACACTGATGACATGATGAATTTCTTGAAACACACACAACTAAGTATCTTTTGTTCTCACTTAATGGCTCAAAGAATAACACTTCAGGTTTTCCATGCAATAAGAAGATACAGTTCAAATGATTTTTTTCCTGCCACTCTGCACAGCTTGAGGGATCTTAATTTCCTGAGCAGGGACTGAAGCTGGGCGCAGAGCAGTGAAAGTGCCAAGTCTTAACCACTGGACTGCCAGGGAATCCCTCCAAAGATCTTTTTAAAATTAATTAATTCATTTTAATTGGAGGCTAATCACTTTACAGTATTGGGGTGGCTTTTGCCATACATTAACATGAATCAGCCATGGATGTACATAGGTCTCCCCATCCTGAACCCCACTCCCATGTCTCCCTTCCACATCCCTCTGGGTTGTCCCAGAGCACTGGTTCTGAGTGGCCTGTTTCATGCATCAGACTTGCACTGGTCATCTATTTTACATATGTAATATACATGTTTCAATGCTCGTCTCTCAAATCACCCCACTTTCACCTTCTCCCACATAGTCCAAAAGTCTGTTCTTTACCTCTGCCTCTCTTTAGCTGTCTTGCAAATAGGGTCATCATTACCATCTTTCTACATTCTATGCTATGCTGCTATGCTATGCTAAGTCACTTCAGTCATGTCCGACTCTATGTGACCCCATAGACGGTAGCCTACCAGGCTCCCCCGTCCCTGGGATTTTCCAGGCAAGAACACTGGAGTGGGTTGCCATTTCCTTCTCCAATGCATGAAAGTGAAAAGTGAAAGTGAAGTCGCTCAGTCGTGTCTGACTCTTAGCGATCCCATGGACTACAGCCTACCAGGCTCCTCTGTCCATGGGATTTTCCAGGCAAGAGTGCTGGAGTGAGGTGCCATTGCCTTCTCCACTACATTCTATATATATGCATTAATATCCTATATTGGTGTTTCTCTTTCTGACTTATTTCACTCTATATAATAGGCTCCAACTTCATCCCCCTCATTAGAACTGACACAAATGCATTCTTTTTTATAGCTGAGTAATTTTCCATTCAGTATATGTACCACAACTTCCTTATCCATTCATCTGCCAATGGACATCTAGGTTATTTCCATGCCCTAGCTATTGTAAACAGTGCAGCAATGAACACTGGGGTACACGTGTTTCTTTCAATTCTGGTTTCTTTGGTGTGTATGCCCAGCAGTGGGATGCTGGGTCATATGGCAGTTCTATTTCCAGCTTTTTAAGGAATCTCCACACTGTTCTCCATAGAGAACAGTGGCCATACTAGTTTGCATTTCCACCAACAGTATAAGAGGGTTCCCTTTTCTTCACACCCTCTCCAGCACTTATTGTTTGTAGACTTTCTGATGGCAGCCATGCTGAAAGGTGTGAGATGGTATCTCATTGAGGTTTTGATTAGCATTTTCTGATAATGAGCAATATTGAGTATCTTTTCCTGTGTTTGTTAACCATCTATAGGTCTTCTTTGGAGAAATGTCTGTTTAGTTCTTTGGCCCAGTTTTTGATTGGGTCATTTGTTTTTCTGGTATTGAGCTGTATGAGCTGTTTGTATATTTTGGAGTTCAATTCTTTGTTGTCAGTTGCTTCATTTGCTATTATTTTCTCCCATTCTGAAGGCTGCCTTTTCACCTTGTTTATAGTTTCCTTCATTGTGCGAAAGCTTTTAAGTTTAATTAGGCCCAATTTGTTTATTTTGTTTTTATTTCCTTTACTCTGGGAGGTGGGTCATAGAGGATCCTGCTGTGATTTATGTCAGAGACTGTTCTACCTATGTTTTCTTCTAAGAGTTTTATAGTTTCTGGTCTTATGTTTAGATCTTTAATCCATTTTGAGTTTATTTTTGTGCACGGTGTTAGAAAGTGCTCTAGTTTCATTCTTGTATGGGTGGTCAGCCAGTTTTCCCAACACCACTTGTTAAAGAGATTGTCTTTTCTCCATTATATATTTTTGCCTCCTTAGTCAAAGATAAGGTGTCCATATGTGAATGGATTTATCTCTGGGCTTTCTATTTTATTCCATTGATCTATATTTCTGTCTTTGTGCCAGTACCATACTGTGTTGATGACTGTAGCTTTATAGCATAGTCTGAAGTCAGGAAGGTTGATTCCTCCAGTTCCATTCTTCTTTCTCAAGATTATTTTGGCTACTCAAAGTTTGTTATGTTTCCATACAAATTGTGAAATTATTTGTCCTAGCTCTGTGAAAAATCAAAGATCTTTTAAAGTAACTTGGAAAGGTAATATTTTAGAAATGATACATGAGACCATAGAAAGATAAATATTTTCTTTGAAAGAAAGAAAAGAAATTTAAGAATTCTTTAGTTAAAAAAAAAATCTCCTTGTCAGATGGACTTGTCAGGATAAGATCAAAATACCTATCAGACTGGATGAAATTTGGTTGAGCCTGGTCTTTCTCAGAAGTCCCATCTCCCTATGTTTCCTAACCCTGAAGTTATAGAATATAATAACAGTTAAATGTCCTTCAAAAAAAAAATCTATCTGTTTCTAATTGTATGTCTTGATTCCTCTAATCAGAGTTTAGGAAATGTTTTCTTCATGGAGTCATAAAATGTCAGTTTGAAAATTGATAAAAGTCTAGAAAAGTTACCTGTTGTTAATTGCCTGAGATGTAAAGGAAAAGTCACTGAAGTCCTTTGGGACAATCCTTACCATCCCCAGTATGAGTTATGTATTGCTAGGTCTATAGAAAGCTCAGGGAAAATTCTGGTGTTTGGGATGGGCAACTTCACTCAAGAAGGTTTCAAATATTGTGCTCCAGGAAATTATGCACAATGGAACACAGATAAATTTTGTTTTTCTTGAACAAGATGACAGGAAGCCATAGAAGAAAATTCCAGAATGAAAGAAAGATATCCCTAACTTTTAAGCACTGCTGCTACTGCTAAGTCTCTTCAGTCGTGTCCAACTCTGTGCGACCCCATAGACGGCAGCCCACCAGGCTCCCCCATCCCTGGGATTCTCCAGGCAAGAACACTGGAGTGGGTTGCCATTTCCTTCTCCAGTGCATGAAAGTGAAAAAATAAAGTGAAGTTGCTCAGTCGTGTCCGACTCTTAGCGACCCCATGGACTGCAGCCCACCAGGCCCCTCCGTCCATGGGATTTTCCAGGCAAGAGTACTGGAGTGGGTTGCCATTGCCTTCTCCACTTTTAAGCACAAGAGACACCAAATTTTAGGAGAAAGTAGAAGATGTAATTTCATTAAGCCATGGATTTGTTTGGTCCTTTGCCCATAGATAGTAGAAATAGCTGACCAGATTACTTGAAGTTTAGAATCCTTCAATGGCTATCTGATGCCATTACTGTGTTTCTCTATAGAGAAAGTATATTTCGTTTCTTCACTATGTATATCATCTCTGCAGGAAGTAGGGGACAGTGGCAAATATTTATTCACACACATTATTCACACACTTCACACATATGAAGAAGATTTCAGTATTTTTACTATAAATCATGAGATTAAAAGATGCTTACTCCTTGGAAGGAAGGTTACAACTAACCTAGACAGCATATTAAAAAGCAGAGATATTACTTTGCCAACAAAGGTCCGTCTATTCAAAGCTATGGTTTTTGCAGTAGTCATGTATGCATGTGAGAGTTGGACTATAAAGAAAGCTGAGCGCCAAAGAATTGATGCTTTTGAACTGTGGTGTTGGAGAAGACTCTTGAGAGTCCCTTGGACAGCAAGGAGATCCAACTAGTCCACCCTAAAGGAGATCAGTCCTAAGTGTTCATCTGAGGGACTGATGTTGAAGCCAAAACTCCAGTACTTTGGCCACCTGATGTGAGGAGCTGACTCATTGGAAAAGACCCTGATGCTGGGAAAGATTGAAGGCAGGAGGAGAAGGGGACAACAGAGGATGAGATGGTTGGATGGCATCACTGACTCAATGGAGATGAGTTTGAGTAAACTCCAGGAATTGGTGATAGACAGGGAGGCCTGGCGTGCTGCAGTCCATGGGGCTGCAAAGAGCTGGACATGACTGAACAACTGAACTGAACTATAAACCTAACCCACATACAATAGATGTGCTAGCAGAATAATGATCCCACAAAGATGTCAACATCTTAACTCTGGAAGCTGCAAATATATGAGCTTACATGGAAAAATGAATTTTTATGATCTTGAGGTGGAAAATGTATCCTGGATTACCCTGATGAGCCAGTGTAATGATCTGGGTCTTCATAAAGGGGAGAGGAAAATAAGAGAGTAAGACGCGGGAAAAGATATAATGATGGAGGTGAGGAAGAGAGAGAGAGAGAGAGAGAGAGAGAGAGAGAGAGATGAAAGAGGAAGAAAAGAAGAAGGGGAAGAAGGAGGAGGAGGATAGAGGTGAGCTGACTGATCTGAAAAGCTACACTAAACAGACTTTGAAGATTGAGTGAATTACGAGGCCACTAACCATGGAATGCAGGCATCACCAAGAAGTTAAAAAAAGGTGAAGAAATGTGTATTTCCCTAAAGTCTCCAGAAGGGATACAGACATTTTAATTTTAGTTCTATAAGATCCATTTTGAACTTTTGACCTCTAGATCTGTAGGATAAATTTGTTTGTTTTTAGCAGCAAGTGTGTGGTAACCTGTTACAGCAGCGGTAGGAAACTACACTATGGAAGTGTAAGTTTTCTTGGATTCTAAAGTGAGGGAAGCTCAGATTATGTTCTGTGTCTCCCAGGGACAGGGTTATGCCCTTGATGAGGCTGAGTTGACTCAAGAACATGGAGAGTCAGACACCATTACATTCCCTTAAGCAGAGACTCATGAGTTATTTGTTCTATTCTCTCTGAATGAGTGTAATCCATGAGTGGGACAGGGCTGTGGTAGAGCAAGTCATTGAATCTCTTAGATCTGTGGGGTCCTCCCCATGTGGACAGCATCAATTGTATGAGGGAAGCCACATTAACTCCCGCTAGGTTACACTCTGCAACCTTGGCTGAATCAGAATTTAGTGTGAGGAGGATGTTCAGCACCTCCCGCCCCCCACCAAGACTTGACCCACTTAGAGTCTGAAAAGGGAAGCATGTGGTTAGTTCTGATTGAGTTAATTTAAGAAAATGGTCTTAATTTGGGGGGAGGAGACAAATGAGGCAACTGAGAGTTTAAATGTTTCACAATTTTGAAACAATTTGAAAAGCAATTTGACCTAGCTCACACAGCAAACACTTGGTTGAGCTAATATTTCATTCCAGATTTGTTTCAGCCTGGGAACTAGGATCTACACAATGCTCTGGGATCATAAGGAAATACTTGGGTTTAATTGGTAGACAGGATGGTTAGTAATAAAAAAAAATATAGTAGGAGAGAGAATTACCTTGATATTTCCAAAGGAAAGAGGCACCATAAAATAATCAATAATTTTGTCTGATATTTTACCCCGTTAATGATCAGTTATTCATTCATTCATTTTTGTTTAGTAAGTAATTTCTGATCATTTGGAAAATGTTAAACACTGGAGAGAGAGATTGATGAATAATACAGTTTCTGCCCCTTCTTTCAGGTGCAGATTATTCACTCATTAATTTAACCAATCATGTAGCAATTATGCATTGAGTAGTTCTACATGTCTGGCACTGTGTGAAATATTGAAGATATAACAGACAGGAAAAGCAAAATGGTGCCTGCAGATGGTAAATCTAGAAGGAAACAGATATTAATCAATTAATAGAGAAATCAATTAATAGAGAAAATCAAGAGCAAAGTGACTCTGACAAAACTCTCTAGGGGCTATTGGAAAGAAACATGGAAGAATCTGATCTAACCTGAGCAGGTACAGGCTTCATGGAGGAATCAACATATAGAGATATGTCTGAAGGAGTACATAGTTTTGAGTCAAGGAATAAAAAAGAGTGTTTTAAAGAGAAGGAATATGTGCAAAGCCTTTGTCCCAAAGAGGCACACTGAATTTTCAAAATTGAAAGAAATTTGATGTGGCTGGAATAATGGTGAGTACATGGTATATGAAGCTGGAGAGGAAAGCAGGAGATGAATCAAACAAATTCTCACTGATGTATGGCTCTTGGTTTTGACCCTATATGTAATGTTTTTACCAAAGAGTGCAATGATTTTATTTGTGTTTTGAAAAGATCTTTCTGATTTCTGGGTAAAGGATGTATTGGGAGGTGACAAGGATGGAAAGAATAATCAGTGAGGTGAGCATAGCAGGTGTTTAGGCAAGCTGGCAGCCTGGCTAAGGAGGAGGTGATGGAAGTTGAGATAGCAGGAGAGATTGTGGACATATTGAAAAGATAAGAACAAAAAGATCAAAGGTGGTATGTTGTGATGGTAATAAGATAGCTGTTGAGAGTAACTTTCAGGATCCAAACTTGTGCCAAAGGATGAATGTGGTATCATGAAGATTGAGAAGGACACCATGAGAAAGAACTGGATTAGGGTAAAGACTGCAAGCCTTAAATTGGAAAGCTGAGTTGATGAAGACTTTGAGATACCAAAAATGTCAAATACTCCATACTCCTTTAGATTTAAGAGGAGAAGTAAGAGATAAAGAAACTAATGGTCACCATTTGCAGCTATTGTGACTGAATCTAAGGAATAAATGTTGTCTAGGAGAAAAGAATAAAACAGGAATTAAAGTTGTTCTGGAACCAATCACTTGTATGGAACTACAAAGGAGACAGAGATTAGCAAGAGAGAATGGAAGAAAGACAAAGAGGAATGTGTAAGTAGAATCTAGTGAGGATAAGGATGGAGTGTTTTATGAGAAAACAGCAGAGAATGATCAGAAATTGTGAAAGACTTTCTGGGAGATGGAGATCATTGTAAATCTAAGAGATATTTGTTTTGGTGAACTATAGGGGAAAGAAACTATAATTTGCATGGGAGCCAGCACGGGAGTTCCCACCCATGACAAAGGTCATGCGGAGAGGACCTGACATGCAAAGGTGAATCAGGACTCGAGAGGCCGCCTGGACCTGCCCAAGCATCTACCCCCAAACCAAAATCTGTCTGTTTTACTATTTCATGACTTTCACCAACTTTTCTGACATTAACGGGGGTGGGGGTGGGGGTGGGGGCTATCCCCGACCACCATTTCTCTGAAGAAAATAAACTTAGAGTTCTAGCTAATAAATCTCCAAGGTATAATAGGTGTGTTCCAATTCAAACCCCTCTGATGACTTTTTAGCTTGCCTGACAGGTTTGTTCAGATTCCTGCAGCTACGAATGTGATTGGCACGGGAAGCTTAAGATATTCTAACAATGCAGAGCTTCTTGGAGAGTTAAGAAATTATTAGAATAGCACTGGTGGAGGGTTTTATTGTTGAGCCAATACTTGCTGCCAAGTTTCCACATCCCCTGTATTGTGTCCTTGGGAGTATATTAATTGATATAGTTGGTATATAGGGAAAATAAATAGTAACCTTGGTGTTAATAACCTTGGACCCTTGAGTTAATTCTTTTATTGTTATAGCCCACCACTCTTTGCCCTATAAGAATGCAACTTTAATGCTTCCGGAGGGTGGCGCCTGACTTCAGAATAATCACCTTTAGAGAAAATAAGTTTTCTGATTGACTAACCATTATTCAGAAGAAAGGGTCATAAAATGTTAACAGGCCTCCTGGCCAGAAGATGATGTAAATCATCTAAAGCCATATGATAAGTTTGCAGAAAGAAAGCCTGGCTTCAATAAGGGTCAAGGACTGCTGACCTTGCATGACTCTCTACCCTCTATTATCCTCTGTGCACAACTTAAGGTATAAAAGCTACTTTGGAAAATAAAGTTGTGGGCCTTGCTCATCAGGCTTGGTCTCCCTGTGTCATTCTTTCTTGTTTCCTTTTCTCTCGTTTTCTTCTCTGTTCTTCCTTCAGGATGACTAACTTGGAGCGTGGGGGCCCTCTGAGACCACTTATTTGCCCGGGCTTCTAAGACCCACTCGAGAAGGTGCCTAAGGTGGGGCACTTTCCACGATTTGAGAGGGCGCCTGTGGCCTCCGTGGTCAGTGCAAACCTGATGTCACAGGTTTTATTGGCTTTCTGGGTAAATCAGTTAGATCAAGCCTTTGTCTCTCCCCTTTTGCTATTCTTTTGCCAACGCTGTCCTCCCGAGGGAATCCCTGGATCCAACCAGGGCTGGGCCCCGGTAGGCTGAAGGCATGAGTTTAAGGCAGGGAAATAAAGACAGAAATGTCAACTCTTGGCTGGTAGCTAGAAGATGGCCAAGTAGTACATGTTTGTAAGACAGAAGAGAACCAAACATGTATCCACAGCTACGGGGAAAATACTGTTGAAAATGAGAGGAAAGAGTGAGGGAAGAAGGGTAAGGGGAAGAGAGAATGAGAGAATATGTGTGAAAAAGAGTATAAGGGAAATTGATAAGCGTTAATAATGGTATTCAAAGCAGAGGTGGAATAATTGTCTTCAGAGAGGAGAAGGTTCATTGTCTCAATGATATAAGAGGATGCACACTGATAGTTTTTATGGCATAGAGTTCACAAAGTATCATCACGACAAGGTTGATTTTCTTTGTGAAATAAGTTCTGAGAACATTTGTTGAGAAAGGGCAAAGTGGTAGAAGATTCAATGGTGGAATCAGTGCTTATGGAAGTTGGGGGGACAGGTAATGTGAGAAATGCAGAAGGGCTTCCAGGCAAATAGTAGTTTCCTTTTAGTGAGATGGAAGATTGAAGGCATTAAATAGAAGATGGAAGAGGTCAGAAAATATAAGGAAAATAAGTTTGTAAGTCTAAACCAGTAAGTGTTGTTTCTTGGTCATCACTTTCATGAATTATCTTGTGTCACTACTGCTTATCTTTTTCGGTTCTGTGGTGGGTAGAGGGAACCAAGGGGCTTTCCCAGTGTCTCAGGGGTAAAGAATCTGTCTGCTGTGCAGGAGACCTGCATTTGATCCCTGGATTGGGAAGATCCCTTGGAGGAGTGCATGACAACCCACTCCAGTATTCTTGCTAGAGAATCCCATAGACAGAGGATCCTGGCGTGCTGTAGTCCATAGGAAGGCACGGAATCAGACACAACTGAAGCGATGGAGCACAGCACAGCACAGCACAGCACAGCATAGCACAGAGAGTGCCCCAATATCAGGCAATCTTGTTAAGAAAGTCTAAAATTCCAGCTAACACCTTTCTCTTTGGTGCACAGATAAGTACATAATCTCCCCCCATTTTCTGCATTTTTGAGGGGTGCTGCTGAGTGTTACACAGAGACAGGTGTACAGCAAAATGGTAGGATAATGTGACTCTGAATAGAATGTACCTCACCATTTCAGATCATTGTTAGTTGCTTATTTAGTTGACCATGCATGGCACATAGTAAGTTTTCATTAGGAATACTGATATGAGTCAAGATGGACACAGTTCCCCGAAGGAATACAAGTGAAATACATTTTGTAAACAAACTGAGACCACTGCTAATGGTTAGTGTGTGTGTGTGTGTGTGTGTGCGCATGCACACATGCGTGCATGCTCAGTAGTGTCCGATTGTGTGCAACCCAATGGACTGTACCTGCCAGGCTCCTTTGTGCATGGAATTTTCCAGGCAAGAATTCTGGAGTTCATTGCCATTTTCTACCTAGGGGATCTTCCTGACTCAGAGTTCAAACCCAGGTATCTGGCATCTCCTGCATTGACAGGCAGATTCTTTACCACCAATGCCACTTGAGAATGAGTGAAACAGTAAACAAAGGGTAAGCCATCCTAAGACAGCAACAGCTCATATGCAGCTGTCCAGTGTGCTAGGCATGTGCTGATCAATGAATTGGTTAGTGAAGTGCTCTGGGGGCAGTGCATGATCTTACCTCACTGTGTTTGCAACCTTCAGACATGGTCCTGCTGGAGAGCGTGTACTTCTCAGACTCAGCTTTGCTTTTCCTGATTCTTTTCAACCACTTCCTGTATTGCTCACGGACCTGCAAAGCATGCTCTGAGTCAGCTCACCTGAGAGGAGTGAGGGTGGGATGGGTCCTGACAGGGAGTCAAGACAGTGGTACCTGCTGGCTGAGGAGGCAGTACACCAGGAAGATGAAGACGCCCTGCAGGCTGTTGATGATGGTGAAGAGGTAGGCCATGACGCGGGCAGCCAGTCCCACCTGCAGGATTCCCAGAAACCACGTGCATCCCAAGATGAAGAGCTGAGCTGTGGCTTTAAATGTCAGCATCCTGAGTAGGAGGAGAAAGTAAGTTCCTGATACAACCAGAGCCATTCTCATCTTCACTCATGGATGCTCCTTCCTTTCCCTGTTGGTAATGACTTCTCAGACTGGGTTGTGATTGGTTTTATTCTTTGCTGTGAATGATGCTCCACAATAGAAATGCCACTGAGGTCTAGAATGACATTTTGATTTGGATGGAGAGGGAAGCGACACTTCATAAGTTGCAAAATCTTTATGATCCTCTGTGGAGATACCTAATTTCATTCAACCAATGTTCCTGAGGAAGTACCATGCATCACACTCTGTGTTGGGTCCTGGGCATTAAACATCACAAAGGCGAGATATCTATTTTCATAAAGCTCATGATCTACTCAAATGACTAATACAACAAAACAGTAAGATGCATAATTTAGAAAAGATAATGGTAGAAATGCAAAAGAAAGAGCATCAGATATGCACAAGATTTCCTGGAACAAAGGTCTGCCTAAACCTCTTAGAAGATTTAATGTTCACTGGGATTTTTACCAGGAAGAGGAGTGGGAGAGAGGTGAGAATGAGCTTGAAATGTGGGGTGTGAAAGTGTACTAGAATATGTGGAAGTGGTCACATATTCCTCTAAGTGCTTCATGGGAACATAATTGTTCTCTGCACATTTGTCATAGGACTGCTGACAAAGTCCAGAGAATGTTGCTGAGGGAGTCACAAGGTCACAAACTGGAATTAGAGATGGATAGAGAACACCACTGGGTCTGAACTTGCTGCCTTAGGACACCTCCATTCATTTTACTCTGGCTTTCCTTAGAAAACCTGAGAATGGACACAAGGACCTGTTCAGGCACATGCCTTCACTTTTGCAACCACACATCTGCAGGGCTGTCAGTCTCTTCTCCATCTTACCTCGTGTTCTGGAGGGTGGACACCTCACTATTGAGGGAACAGAGTTTTCTTTTCAAAATCCAAAGGGTCATCAGAAAGAAGGCTAAATTGACCTTCAGGAAACCAGAAAAGATTTATTGAGTAAAATTTCAGTCCCTTGTCTAGCCTGTCCAACATCATTTCCACACTTAAGTAGTTTCTATTTTTAACCATATTAGTGTGTTAAGTTTTAAGAATGGTCTTAGAAAATGCAACCAAACCCTTGATAACCCAGGAACACTCCTGTTCTTGTCACCTCTGTCACCAACCCATGCCCCCCACTTTTAGTTCTCTTTAAATGATGCTTAAGCTGAGTATTAAAGATGCTTTGATGTCATCACTCACAGAGAAGATGGCACAGACTGGTCCAAGGAAACCCCATTTAAATCCCTTTTCTGAGTGGAGCCAGCAGCTGAGAAGGGAGAGAATAAAAAATGCATTTGTGGTCAAGAAGATGTGGTACATATTTACGGTGGAATATTACTCAGTCAGAAGGAACTAAATAATGCCATCTGCAGTGACATGAATGGACCTAGAGATTGTCATACTAAGTGAAGTAAGTCAGATAGAGAAAGACAAATATCATATGATATTGCTTATATGCAGTATCTTAAAAAAAGTATATAAACGAGCCTATTTACAAAACAGAAATAAAGTCGCAGATGTAGAAAACAAGCTTATAGTTACAAAGGGGGAAAGGAGGGAACAAATTGGGTGACTGGGATTGACATATACACGCTATTATATTTAAAACAGATAACTAATAAGTACCTACTATAGAGCTCATGGTACTGTACTCAATACTTTGTAATGACCTATATGCAAAAAGAATCTGAAAAGGGGCTGAATATATGTATATGGATAATTGATTCACTTTGCTGTACAGCAAAAACTAACACAACATTGTAAATCAACTATATTCCAATGAAGGAACACATGTATACCTGTGGCAGATTCATTTTGATATTTGGCAAAACTAATACAATTATGTGAAGTTTTAAAAAAAAGTGAATTTGCATTGCATATTAGTGCATATATATGGAATCTAGAAAAATGGTACTGGTGAATTTATTTGTAGATCAGGAAGAGAGGCACAGACATAGAGAACAGACTTGCGGACACAATGAGGGGAGAATGTGGGGTGAATTGAGAGAGCAGCATTGAAACGTGTACATTACCATGTGTAAAATAGTTAGTGGGAAATTGTTGCATAACACAGGGAACTCAACCCAATGCCCTGTGACAACCTAGAGGCATGGGATGGGGGTGGGTGGGAGGGAGTATCAAGAAGGGGAAATGTATGCATATTTATGGGTGATTCACATTGTTGTATGGCAGAAACAAATAGGACACTGCAAGGCAATTATCCTCCAATTAAAAACAGATATTTAGTTTCATTTTTTTAACAAGTGGTTGACCAGTTTTCCCAGCACCACTTGTTAAAGAGATTGTCTTTAATCCATTGTATATTCCTGCCTCCTTTGTCAAAGATAAGGTGTCCCTAGGTGCGTGGATTTATCTCTGGGCTTTCTATTTTGTTCCATTGATCAATATTTCTGTCTTTGTGCCAATACCATACTGTCTTGATGACTGTGGCTTTGTAGTAGAGCCTGAAGTCAAGCAGGTTGATTCCTCCCATTCCATTCTTCTTTCTCAAGATCGCTTTGGCTATTCGAGGTTTTTTGTATTTCCATACAAATAGTGAAATTGTTTGTTCTAGCTCTCTGAAAAATACTGTTGGTATCTTGATAGGGATTGCATTGAATCTATGAATTGCTTTGGGTAGTATACTCATTTTCACTATATTGATTCTTCCAATCCATGAACATGGTATATTTCTCCATCTATTAGTGTCCTCTTTGATTTCTTTCACCAGTGTTTTATGCTGCTGCTGCTGCTGCTAAGTCACTTCAGTCCTGTCCGACTCTGTGCAACCCCACTGACGGCAGCCCACAAGGCTCCCCCATCCCTGGGATTCTCCAGGCAAGAACACTGGAGTGGGTTGCCATTTCCTTCTCCAATGCATGAAAGTGAAAAGTGAAAGTGAAGTCGCTGAGTCTTGTCTGACTCTTAGCGACCCCATGGACTGTGGCCCACCAGGCTCCTCCGTCCATGGGATTTTCCAGGTGAGAGTGCTGCAGTGGGGTGCCATTGCCTTCTCCTAGTGTTTTATAGTTTTATATATATAGGTCTTTAGTTTCTTTAGGTAGATATATTCCTAAGTATTTTATTCTTTCCGTTGCAATGGTGAATGGAATTGTTACCTTAATTTCTCTTTCTGTTTTCTCATTATTAGTGTATAGGAATGCAAGGGATTTCTGTGTGTTGATTTTATATCCTGCAATTTTACTATATTCATTGATTAGTTCTAGTAATTTTCTGGTGGAGTCTTTAGGGTTTTCTATGTAGAGGATCATGTCATCTACAAACAGTGAGAGTTTTACTTCTTCTTTTCCATTTTGGATTCCTTTTATTTCTTTTTCTGCTCTGATTGCTGTGGCCAAAACTTCCAAAACTATGTTGAATAATAATGGTGACAGTGGGCACCCTTGTCTTGTTCCTGACTTTAGAGGAAATGCTTTCTATATTCCACCCTTGAGGATAATGTTTGCTGTGGGTTTGTCATATATAGCTTTTATTATATTGAGGTATGTTCCTTCTATTCCTGCTTTATGGAGAGTTTTTATCATAAATGGATGTTGAATTTTGTCAAAGGCTTTCTCTGCATCTATTGAGATAATCATATGGTTTTTATTTTTCAATTTGTTAATGTGGTGTATTACATTGATTGATTTGTGGATATTGAAGAATCCTTGCATCCCTGGGATAAAGCCCACTTGGTCATGGTGTATGATCTTTAACTTGTAAAAGAATGAAACTAGAACACTTTCTAACACCATACACAAAAATAAACTCAAGATGGATTAAAGATCTAAACGTAAGACCAGAAACTATAGAACTCCTAGAGGAGAACATAGGCAAAACACTCTCCGACATACATCACAGCAGGATCTTCTATGACCCACCTCCCAGAATATTGGAAATAAAAGCAAAAATAAACAAATGGGACCTAATTAAACTTTAAAGCTTCTGCACAACAAAGGAAACTATAAGCAAGGTGAAAAGACAGCCTTCAGAATGGGAGAAAATAATAGCAAATGAATCAACTGACAAACAACTAATCTCAAAAATATACAAGCAACTCCTACAGCTCAATTCCAGAAAAATAAATGACCCAATCAAAAAATGGGCCAAAGAACTAAATAGACATTTCTCCAAAGAAGACATACAGATGGCTAACGAACACATGTAAAGATGCTCAACATCACTCATTATCAGAGAAATGCAAATCAAAACCACTGTGAGGTACCATTTCACACCAGTCAGAATGGCTGCGATCCAAAAGTCTCCAAGCAATAAATGCTGGACAGGGTGTGGAGAAAAGGGAATCTCTTACACTGTTGGTGGGAATGTAAACTAGTACAGCCACTAAGGAGAACAGTGTGGAGATTCCTTAAAAAACTGGAAATAGAACTGCCTTATGATCCAGCAATCCAACTGCTGGGCATACACACTAAGGAAACCAGAATTGAAAGAGACACATGTACCCCAATGTTCATCGCAGCACTGTTTATAATAGCCAGGATAAGGAAGCAACCTAGATGTCCATCAGCAGATGAATGGATAAGAAAACAGTGGTACATATACACAATGGAGTATTACTCAGCCATTAAAAAGAATACATTTGAATCAGTTCTAACTAGGTGGATGAAACTGGAGCCTATTATACACAGTGAAGTAAGCCAGAAAGAAAAACACCAATACAGTATACTAAGGCATATATATGGAATTTAGAAAGATGGTAACAATAACCATGTATACAAGACAGCAAAAGAGACGCAGATGTATAGAACAGTCTTTTGGACTCTGTGGGAGAAGCAGAAGATGGGATGATTTGGGAGAATGGCATTGAAACATGTGTAATATCATATATGAAATGAGTCGCCAGTCCAGGTTTGATGCACGATACTGGATGTTTGGGGCTGGTGCACTGGGACGACCCAGTGGGATGGTATGGGGAGGGAGGAGGGAGGAGGGTTCAGGATGGGGAACACGTGTATACCTGTGGTGGATTCATATTGATATATGGCAAAACCAATACAATATTGTAAAGTTAAAAAATAAAATATAATATATAAAAAATAAAAAGACCCAGATATTTAAAAAGTGACTCCCTTAAAAAATTTAAAAAATGCATTTATCCTTAGGGATCTATAATAATTATATAATTCACTCCTTATTCAACACGTATTGAGCATCTCTTTTTTGATAGATTCTGTGATTTTCTCTGACAATAAAGTGGTGAAGAGACTATACATGTAAATCCCGTATTGGCAGGAGATACACAATTTAATGATAAAAAAGGGAGGTTATGACAATGTATGTTTGAATGTAATGCTCAGTTTTGGGTCTAAGGAAATAGAATGGGTTAAGGAAGATTCCCAAAGAAATCATGTTTCAGTAGAAAGAAGACCGATGAATAGATGTTTCTGAGATAATCAGGGTTGAAGCAGGGAAGTCTGTAAATGTGTTAGTTTTTGAGAGTCCTCGGAACCTAACATAGTTTTAAGAGCCTTTCTTGCATTATTCAATTTAATTTTTTGTCTACTGTAAAACTCATCCACTGCTTTTTTTTTTAAATTATGGTTTTATTGAGATATGATTTCACATCCAATGAAATTTATCCATTAAAACTGTACAGTTGAGTGATCTCTGGATAGTCAGAGTTGTGCAACCATCACCACAGTCTAACTTCAGAACACTTTCAACTCCTCAAACAGAAACTGCATTCACAATAGCATGAGGAAATCCTCATTCCCACTTCCATGCATCCAACCCTGATCCTAGCCCCCGGGTACCATTAATCAACTTTCTGTCACTGTGGACCTGCCTGTTCAGGATACTCACATAAATGGAATCATACAGTACGTGGTCTTCTGTGACTAGATTCTTTCACTTAATGTTTTCAAGGTTCATTCATGTTGCAACATGGTTTTATGGCTGAAAACTCATTTTTAGTCTTTCTTCATAGCTGAATAATATTCTATTATGTGGCTATGCTACATTTTGGTATGCCTTCATCAGCTGATGGACATATGTCATTCTCAGGCTTTGGGTATTCTGAATAATGCTGCAATGAACACTGATGTGATTTTTTGTGTGGATTTTCATGTGTTTAGGATATATGCCTAAGAGTGGAATTGCTGGGTCATTTGGTACCTACATATCAAAACTTTTGAGAAATTGTTTTCTACAAGTGGTTGCACTAATTTCATTTCAGCAAGCAATATATGAGGGTTCTAATTGTTCCATAACTTTTCATTTTTCTAATTGTCAGTCTTTATTTCCTTTAATCATTTAAGTGAATGAGTATGAAGTGACGTGTTCTTTTGTGGGTTTTGATTTGTATTTTCATAATGACTAATGATGTTGAACATCTTTTCATGCACTTATTGTCATTTACTTATCTTTGGAGAAATCTTTATTTAAAATTAGTGTCCTTTTTTGGGGAATGGTGGTGAGTGGTAAAGAATCTGATTTCCAATGCAGGAGATGCAAGTGACTCAGATTTGACCCAGGGTCAGGCAGATTCCCTGGGTATGCCAACCCATTCCAATATTCTTGCCTGGGAAATCCATGGGCAGAGGAGCCTGGAAAGCTACAGTCCATGGGGTTGCAAAGAGTTGGATACATCTTAGTGACTAAGCAAGCAGGCAAGGAATCACTGTTGAACTTGGTATTAGAGACAGAAATTCTGTTTTCAGAAGAACAATACTTGACATGAATACTTAACCAGATTGAGGAGAGGATCATAACTAGCAAACAGGCAGAAAAATTGAAGAGACAGACCTGGAGTCATACGGAATGAGGACTTGGCCTTTCTGAGTCACAACCAAGAAGAGACCTACAAGTGAAAGGGAGCATGTCCAGGGCTTCTGGTTCAAGATGGAGGAGTAGAAGGATTCTTCTCATCTCCTCCTGCAAAACCACCAAAATCACAACTAGCTGTTGAACAACCACAGACAGGAGGACGCTGGAATCTACCAAAGAAAGATACTCCACGCCCAAAGATAAAGAAGAAATGGCAGGAGATGGTAGGAGGGGCACAATCACGATAAAATCAAATCCTATACCCACCGAGTGGGTAACCCACAACCTGGAGAACAATAATACAAAAGAAGATCACCCACCATTGTGAAGGTTGGGAACCGCACGTCAGACTTCTAGCCTGGGAGCCCAACAAAAGAACTGGGAATCCTCAGGGAATCTGACTGGGAAGGCTAGTGGGACTTGATTACAAGACTTCCACAGAACTGGGGGAAACAGAGACTCTACTCTTGGAGGGCACAAACAAAACCTTGCATGCACCAAGACTCAAAGGAAAAGAGCAGTGACTCCACAGGAAACTGAACCAAAACTACCTGCAATGTTGGAGGGTATCCTGTGGAGGTATGGGTCAGCAGGGGCTCATCACAGGGACAGAGGGGACTGGCAGCAGCTGTCTGGTAATGTCTCCTTTGGTGGAAACCCTCTTGGAGAAATTAACGTGACCATAGAGCCCATAGACCTGAGGGTTGGGTCACCTCAGCCAAAAAACTACCAGAGAGGAAGTGCAGCCCCATCCATCAGCAGATAATTGGATTAAAGCTTTATTGAGTAAGGCCCTGCCCACCAAAGCATGACCCAGGTTTTCCAACCACCAGTCCCTGCCATTAGGAAGCTTACACAAAGAGAAGAAGCAAGAAGAACCACAATCCCACAGCAACCAAAACAAAACCACACCAGAGTTAATCAGCATGACAAAGCAGAAAGTTACATCTCAGATGAAGGGACACGATAAAACCCCAGAAAAACAGCTAAATGATGTGGATGTAGGCAACAGTCCACAAAAAGTGTTCAGAATAATGATAATGAATATGATTCAGGATATTGGGAAAAGTACGGAGGCAAAGATTGAGAAGATACAAGAAATGTTTACCAAAGGCCTACAAGAACTAAAGAACAAAGAAGCAGAGATGAATAATACCCTAGAAGGAATCCATAACAGAATAACTGAGGCAGATAAATGACCTGGAGGACAGAATGGTAGAAATCACTGCCATAGAACAGAATATAGGCAGAAAGAATGAAAGAATGAAGAAAGAATGAAAAGAAATGCAGGCAGCCTAAGAGAATTCTGGGATATTAAATGCGCAAACAGTCACATTATAGGGGTCCCAGAAGGAGAAGAGAGAGATAAATGACCTGAGAACATATTTGAAGAGATAATAGCTAAAAACTTCCCTAACATGGGAAAGAAAATAGTCAACCAAGTCCAAGAAGCACATTGAGTCCAGGCAGGGTAAATCCAAGGAGGAACCCACTGAGACACATGGTAATCAAATTGGCAAAAATTAAAGACAGAGATAAAATATTAAAAGCAACAAGGGAAAAATAGCAAATGACATACAAGGGAACTTCCATCAGGCTATCAGTTGATTTCTCAACAGAAACTCTACAAGCCAGAAGCAAATGGTATGAAGTATTTAGAGTGATGAAAGAGAAGAATCTATAACCAAGAATACTCTATCCAGCAAGACTCTCCTTCAGATTTGATGAAGTCAAATGCTTTCCAGACAACCAAAGTTAAGAGAATTCAGCACCACCAAACCAGCTATATAACAAATGGTAAAGGAACTTCTGTAGGCTGGAAACAGAAAAGGAAAAGCCCTACATAGAGAAAATGCACCCCAAACAATTATGAAAATGATAATAGGATCATATATATCGGTAATTATCTTAAGGGTAAATGGATTAAGTGCACCAACCAAAAGACATAGACTGGCTGAGCAGATGAAAACATGTCCAGGTATGTACTTCCATTTACCACATCACTCTGCTTGACACCCCCCCCCCCAATTGTATGTAATTATTTTATATTGTTAGATTAATCATGTTCCCACTATGGTTTGCAATTGTAATCATCTTTTATTTTTTGTCTGGCTATCAATTGTGAAAACTTATGAGCATCCATTCTGTGATTCTGTAACTATTAAATTGCCAACACCTGTTGGATCATAGAAAAAACAAGAGAATCCCAGAGAAACATCTACTTTTGTTTCATTAACTACACTAAAGCCTTTGACTGTGTAGATCAACACAAACTGTGGAAAATTCTTAAAGAGAGGGGATTATCAGACCACCTTACCTGCTTCCTGAAAAATCTGTATGCAGGTCAAGAAGTAACAGTTAGAACCAGACATGGTACAACTGACTGGTTCCAAGTTGGAAAAGGAGTATTTTAAGGCTGAACACTGTCACCTTGCTTATTTAACTTATATGCAGAGTACCTCTAGTGAAATGCCAGACAGGATGAAGCACAAGATGGATTCAAGACTGCAGGGAAATCAATAACCTCAGATATGCAGGTGACACCACCCTTAGGCAGAAGGCAAAGGGGGAGCTAAAGAGCCTCTTGATGAAAGTGAAAAGAGGAGAGAGAAAAGCGGACTTAAAACTCAACATTCAAAAACTAAGATCATGGCATCTGGATCCAGCACTTCACTGCAAATAGGTGGGAAAACAATGGATACAGTGACAGACTTTATTTTCTAGGGTTCAAAACCACTGCTGAATGTGACTGCACCCATGAAATTAAAAGATACTTGCTCCTTAGAAGAAAAGCTATGACCAACCTAGACAGCATATTAAAAAACAGAGACATTACTTTGTCAACAAAGGTCCCTCTAGTCAAAGCTATGCTTTTTCCAGTAGTCATGTGTAGATGTGAGTGTTGGACCATAAAGAAACCTGAGCGCCAAAGAACTGATTCTTTTGTACTGTGGTGTTGGAGAAGACTCTTGAGAGTCCCTTGGACAGCAAGGAGATCCAATGAGTCCATCCTAAAGGAAATCAGTGCTGAATATTCATTGGAAGGACTGATGCTGAAGCTGAAACTCCAATACTTTGGCCACCTGATGCTAAGAATTGACTCATTGGAAAAGACCCTGATGCTGGGAAAGATTGAAGGCAGGAAGAGAAGGGGAAGACAGAGGATGAGACAGTTGAATGGCATCACTGACTCAATGGACATGAATTTGAGCAAGCTCCAGGGGTTGGTGATGGACAGGAAGCCTGAAGTTGTGCAGAGTCAGTCATGACTGAGCGACTGAACTGAACTACACGATTACTCACTTAGTATTATTGTATCATGATTGGTCAACAGAAAATTATAGAATTCTATATCACCAAAACTAGTATTAATTAGAAAATCTGTAATAAGTTTTTAAAGTCCATATGTATATCAGACAGAGTGCTTGATGAACTATGGACTGAGGTTCATGACATTGTACAGGACACAGGGATCAAGACCATCCCCATGGAAAAGAAATGCAAAAAAGCAAAATGGCTGTCCGAGGAGGCCTTACAAATAGCTGTGAAAAGAAGAGAAGTGAAAAGCAAAGGAGAAAAGGAAAGACATAAGCATCTGAATGCAGAGTTCCAAAGAATAGCAAGAAGAGATAAGAAAGCTTTCCCCAGTGATCAATGCAAAGAAACAGAGGAAAACAACAGAATGGGAAAGACTAGAGATCTCTTCAAGAAAATTAGAGACACCAAGGGGACATTTCATGCAAAGACGGGCTCGATAAAGGACAGAAATGGTATGGAC
This sequence comes from Bos indicus, assembly GCF_029378745.1. Classification (NCBI taxonomy): domain Eukaryota; kingdom Metazoa; phylum Chordata; class Mammalia; order Artiodactyla; family Bovidae; genus Bos; species Bos indicus. Next base: position 10,758,469 of record NC_091766.1, on the reverse strand, counting down.
CTAACACAAGCAGAAGATAGTAAGAAGAGGTGGCAAGAATACACAGAAGAACTGCACAAAAAAGATCTTCACGACCCAGATAATCATGATGGTGTGATCACTGACCTAGAGCCAGACATCCTGGAATGAGAAGTCAAGTGGGCCTTAGAAAGCATCACTATGAACAAAGCTAGCGGAGTTGATAGAATTCCAGTTGAGCTATTTCAAATCCTGAAAGATGATGCTGTGAAAGTCCTGCACTCAATATGCCAGCAAATTTAGAAAACTCAGCAGTGGCCACAGGACTGGAAAAGGTCAGTTTTCATTCCAATCCCAAAGAAAGGCAATGCCAAAGAATGCTCAAACTACCACACAATTGCACTCATCTCACATGCTAGTAAAGTAATGGTCAAAATTCTCCAAGCCAGGCTTCAGCAATACATGAACCATGAAATTCCAGATGTTCAAGCTGGTTTTAGAAAAGGCAGAGGAACCAGAGATCAAATTGCCAACATCCGTTGGATCATCGAAAAAGCAAGAGAGTTCCAGAAAAACATCTATTTCTGCTTTATTGATGATGCCAAAGCCTTTGACTGTGTGGATCACAATAAACTGTGGAAAATTCTGAAAGAGATGGGAATACCAGACCACCCGACCTGCCTTTTGAGAAACCTGTATGCAGATCAGGAAGCAACAGTTAGAACTGGACATGGAACAACAGACTGGTTCCAAATAGGAAAAGGAGTATGTCGAGGTTGTACATTGTCACCCTGCTTATTTAACTTCTATGCAGAGTACATCATGAGAAAAGCTGGGCTGGAAGAAGCACAAGCTGGAATCAAGATTGCTGGGAGAAATATCAATAACCTTAGGCATGCAGATGATACCACCCTTATGGCAGAAAGTGAAGAAGAACTAAAAAGTCTCTTGATGAAAGTGAAAGAGGAGAGTGAAAAAGTTGGCTTAAAGCTCAACATTCAGAAAACTAAGATCATGGCATCGGGTCCCATCAGTTCATGGGAAATAGATCGGGAAACAGTGGAAACAGTGTCAGACTTTATTTTTTTGGGCTCCAAAATCACTGCAGATGGTGACTGCAGCCATGAAATTAAAAGACACTTACTCCTTAGAAGAAAAGTTATGATCAATCTAGATAGCATATTCAAAAGCAGAGACATTACTTTGCCAACAAATGTCCGTCTAGTCAAGGCTATGATTTTTCCTGTAGTCATGTATGGATGTGAAAGTTGGATTGTGAAGAAGGCTGAACGCCAAAGAATTGATGCTTTTGAACTGTGGTGTTGGAGAAGACTCTTGAGAGTCCTTTGGACTACAAGGAGATCCAACCAGTCCATTCTGAAGGAGATCAGCCCTGGGATATCTTTGGAAGGAATGATGCTAAAGCTGAAACTCCAGTACTTTGGCCACCTCATATGAAGAGTTGACTCATTGGAAAAGACTCTGATGCTAGGAGGGATTAGGGGCAGGAAGAGAAGGGGACGACAGAGGATGAGATGGCTGGATGGCATGACTGACTCAATGGACGCGAGTCTGTGTGAACTCCGGGAGTTGGTGATGGACAGGGAGGCCCGGCGTGCAGCCTGGTGGGCTGCAGTCCGTGGGATCGCAGAGAGTCGAACACGACTGAGCTACTGAAATGAACTGAACTGATATCAGAATTACCTTGGAATATTTGAAAATACTAATTCCCAGGTATTGCATTTCTTTCTTTCTTTTTTTTTGGCCAGAGCTCCAGATATGTTTCTAATGAGCAGCCACATTTAAAAACAACTGGAACTTTTACTTTTATCTTTTGTTTCACTTTTTCTATTTCATATTCATGGCTCCCATTTCATTTAGTTTATGTTTTCCAATTTCTTCATCTCTTCTTTTTTTGACATTCTTTCTCAGGCCTTTATCAAGTGTAGTTCAAAAGGTTTGGTATGCTGCTACTGCTGCTAATTCACTTCAGTCCTGTCTGACTCTGTGTGACCCTATAGACGGCAGCCCACCAGGCTCTCCCGTCCCTGGGATTCTACAGGCAAGAACACTGGAATGGGGTGCCATTTCCAATCCATGAAAGTGAAAAGTGAAAGTGAGGTCACTCAGTCATGTCTGACTCTTAGCTAACCCATACACATATAAATAATACACATATAAACAATACACATATAAATAATATGTGTAATATATATTTTCAAAAACATTAATTTTTGCCTAACTAAAAAGTTTATGACATTTTGATTCCACTTGCTTGACTTAGTATGAAGAGAATGCTAGGTTTCTAATTTAAAAAAAAGGATATGCAACAAGAAACAAAGGTTTACTGTACAGCACAGGGAACTGTAGTCAATATCTTGTATAATGACCTATAATGGAAAATAATTTAAAAAATATTATATGTGTACATGTATAACTGAATCACACACACAAAAAAGAATTCTACTCTTGAAATTTAGTAATGTTTATCCTTTTGCCAGTTTTTCTAAATGTCCTATGGACATCTAAGAACAACGTATAAGATTCAAACTTTTAAATATATGTGTGTAGCATATGCTTAATATAAATGAATTAAATATGAAGGTCGACACCAAAATCTGATTGATTATATTCTTTGCAGCCAAAGATGGAGAAGCTCTACACAGTCAGCAAAAGCAAGACTGGGAGCTGACTATGGCTGGGATCATGAACTCCTTATTGCCAAATTCAGACTGAAATGGAAGAAAGTGAAGAAAACCACTAGACCATTCAGGTATGACCTAAATCAAATCCCTTATGACTATACAGTGGAAATGAGAAATAGATTTAAGGGAGTAGATCTGAATTATAGAGTGCCTGATGAACTATGGATGGAGGTTCATGACATTGTACAGGAGACAGGAATCAAGACCATCCCCAAGAAAAAGAAATGCATAAAAGCAAAATGGCTGTCTGAGGAGGCCTTACAAATAGCTGTTAAAAGACGGGAAGCGAAAAGCAAAGGAGAAAAGGAAAGGTATACCCATCTGAATGCAGATTTCCAAAGAATAGTAAAAAGAGATAAGAAAGCTTTCCTCAGTGATCAATGAAAAAAATAGAGGAAAACAATAGAGAAACAATAGGGAAAGACTAGAGATCTCTTCAAGAAAATTAGAGATACCAAGGGAACATTTCATGCAAAGATGGGCTCAATAAAGGACAGAAATGGTATGGACCTAACACAAGCAGAAGATAGTAAGAAGAGGTGCCAAGAATACACAGAAGAACTGTACAAAAAAGATCTTTATGACCAAGATAATCGTGATGGTGTGATCACTCACCTAGAGCTAGACAACCTGGAATGTGAAGTAAAGTGGGCCTTAGGAAGCATCACTACGAACAAAGCTAGTGGAGGTGATGGAATTCCAGTTGAGCTATTTCAAATCCTGAAAGATGATGCTGTGAAAGTGCTACACTCAATATGCCAGCAAATTTGGGAAACTCAGCAGTGGCCACAGGACTGGAAATGGTCAGTTTTTACTCCAGTCCCAAAGAAAGGCAATTCCAAAGAACGCTCAAACTACCACACAATTGCACTCATCTCACACGCTAGTAAAGTAATGCTCAAAATTCTCCAAGCCAGGCTTCAGCAATATGTGAACCATGAACTTCCAGATGTTCAATCTGGTTTTAGAAAAGGCAGGGGAACCAGAGATCAAATTGCCAACATCTGATGGATCATCAAAAAAGCAAGAGAGTTCCAGAAAACATCTATTTCTGCTTTATTGACTACACCAATATCTTTGACTGTGTGGATCACAGGAAACTGTGGAAAATTCTGAAAGAGATGGGTATACCAGACCACCTGACCTGCTTCTTGAGAAATCTGTATGCAGCTCAGGAAGCAACAGTTAGAACTGACCATGGAACAACAGACTGGTTCCAAAAAGGAAAAGGAGTACGTCAAGGCTGTATATTGTCACCCTGCTTATTTAACTTCTATGCAGAGTACATCATGAGAAACGCTGCGCTGGAGGAAGCACAAGCTGGAATCAAGATTGCAGGAGAAATATCAATAACCTCAGGTATGCAGATGACACCACCCTTATGGCAGAAAGTGAAGAGGAACTAAAGAGCCTCTTGATGAAAGTGAAAGAGGAGAGTGAAAAAGTTGGCTTAAAGCTCAACATTCAGAAAACTAAGATCATGGCATCTGGTCCCATCACTTCATGGTAGATAGATGTGGAAACAGTGGCTGACTTTATTTTTCTGGGCTCCCAAATCACTGCAGACAGTGATTGCAGCAATGAAATTAAAAAATACTTACTCCTTGGAAGGAAAGTTATGACCAATCTAGATAGTATATTAAAAAGCTATGGTTTTTCCAGTGGTCATGTATGGATGTGAGAGTTGGACTATAAAGAAAGCTTTAGAGTGTTGAATAATTGATGCTTTTTAACTGTGGTGTTGGAGAAGACTCTTGAGAGTCCCTTGAACTGCAAAGAGATCCAGCCAGTCCATCCTGAAGGAGATCAGTCCTGGGTGTTCATTGGAAGGACTGATGTTGAAGCTGAAACTCCATACTTTGGCCACCGGATGCAAAGAGCTGACTCATTGGAAAAGACCCTGATGCTTGGAAAGATTGAGGACAGGAGGAGAAGGGGACAACAGAGGATGAGATGGTTGGATGACATCATTGACTTGATGAATATGGGTTTGGGTGAACTCTGGGGGTTGGTGATGGACAGGGAGGCTGGGCGTGCTGCGGTTCATGGGGTTGCAGAGAGTCGGACACGACTGAGTGACTGAACTGAACTGAACTATTTAAGTTATTAAGACATCATTCAAGATGCTCCTCTATTATTTTTTACACAATTGATAAAATATTCTCAGAGAAATATTAATATGTTTCACTACAATTATATATTTTTTCTTTTTCTTTATATTTCTTTTGATTCTTGCTTTATGTGTCTTTGTCTTTGTTGAAAAGGTGTTTAATGGTTTATGATGTCTACTGTCTTTGTGAATTGTACCTTTTATCATTAAAATATTAATGTTTCTTTCATTTAAAATAAGTAAAATTTAAAAATGAGCATGTCCACAGAGACTAATGGATTAATTTGTCTTAGGTTCCAGCACTGCCAAGTCTGGAGTGAGAGGCTGTTCCCACTATGAGCCTGGAGAGTGATCCCATCCTGGGAAAGATTGTGTGGTGAATGTGGGTAGAGAGTCATGACTTGGCAGTGGAGGGTATTATGAAGTCTTAGGACTTTCTCCTCTCCCAACTCCCGAATGCTGTGTCCATTGTTAAATTGAGTTATTTGTCTTTTCTTGTTGAGTTATTCAATTTAATTTTAACAACAGTGAAAAACAGAAGTTCTCTTATCGAGTAACTGATTAGAAACTGAAGTATAGAGAACTGAAGTCTATTGCCCAAGGTTTTGCAGATAGAAATCACTCTTGGTCTTACAGTATGGTAGACTAGAGAGTGAGACATTCTAGAATAACAGAGAGCATGGTAGGACATTTCAGGAAAATATAGCAGCCACTGAGAAAAGTGAAGTACATTTCATTGCATTAAGCTTGAAAAAACTGAAGTGTTCAAGGATTCCTGGAGAGAGCTCAGTTGACACAGATAAGCATCAACTTTAGCAGCATGGTATGGTTAAGGGTGCACGTTCTGGGAGAATGACTTCCTGAAAAGGAGACTGAAGACCTTGGTAAACTTGAACTCCTCCGAAAACAACAAAAATACAAGCAAAATAACTAAAACCAACCATTTCAAAACTCTGGCAGTTATCCAAGGCCACAGAACAAACTGAAAATCATTGATCCAAGAGAAACTGTGGAACCCCAATAAGATGGGGGGAAAAAGTCTGTAATGTTTCCCTTTGAACTATTTCCATTCCATCTCTCCCCAGCTAAGTGGTGCAGCAGCCAAACGCTAATAGCATTGCAGGCAGTAAAGATGTGTGACTGTTTTTGGAGCTTCATTAAAAGCATCATATTATACCCAGAGCACAGTCAATATCTTTTTCTGACCCTTTAGCTCCCTGGGAACTCTTTTTTAAACTAACTAAATTTATTTTTAATTGAAGGATAATTGCTTTACAATATTGTGTTAGTTTTTGTCATATATCAACATGAATCAGCTGTCGACTGAAAAAAAAAGATGTTTAACTTGAGAGTTGTGAGTTTAGTTTTATTTGGGGCAAAATGAGGACTGCAGCCCAGGAGGGTGGGGGCAGCATCTCAGACAGCTCTGAGAGACTGCTCCAAAGAGGCAGTGGGGGAAAGTCAATATATAAGGTTTTGGTGAAGGGGGAGTTCAACGCCATGAAGCACTTATTTTACAAACGGCTTTTGTTAGTCATGAGGATGTCACCATGAAGGGAGAAGCACTAAATAAGGAGATGCAAGGATTGAGATCATAAAATCTGTTCCTAAAAACATCCAACTATCTAAAGACCTGTCCCACCAGATTCCCTGGAGCACAGAGTGCCTCACTCCACCCTAAACTCCCTCAGGGATTGTTGAAGGTCAACACTATAGCAGCATGGGGTTCCATCTCCATAGAAGCAGATGGCAAATGCCTTTGTTGTTCAGTCATTAGCAATGCTCTTGGTAAGTGCCGATTTGTAGTTGACACAGCCATAGGTATACCTAAGACCCTTCCCTCTTGAACCTCTCTCCCACCACATCCCACCCTTCTAGGTTGTTACAGACCCCCGATTTGAGATCCCTGAGCCACACAGCCAATTCCCACTGAGTATCTATTTTACATATGGTAATGTATGTTTCCATATTGCACTCTACATACATTCCATCCTCACCTCCTTCCCCCCAACACCATCCATAAGTCTGTTCTCTGTATCTGTGTCCCGACTGCTGTTTAGTCACTCAGTCATGTCTGACTGTTTGTGATGCTCTGGACTGTAGCCCACCAGGCTCCTCTGTCCATGCAATTTAGAAGGCAAGAATACTGGAAAGGGTTGCAGTTTCCTTCTCTGGGGGATCTCCCTGACTCAGTGATTGAACCTGTGTCCCATTTATTGGTAGGCAGATTCTGGGAAGCCATTGGTGCCCTGAAAATAGGTTCAGCGGTACCACCTTTCTAGATTCCATGTATATGTGTTAATATATGATTTTTATTTCCTCTGACTTACTTCACTCTGTATACTGGGTTCTAGGTTCATCCACCTCACTAGCACTGACTCAAATACATTCCTTATCATGACTGAGTAATATTCCACTGTGTATATGTACCACAGCTTCTTTGTCCATTCATCTGTTGATGGACATCTAGATTGCTTCCATGTTCTAGCTATTGTAAATAGTGCTGCAATGAACATTGGGGTACATTTATTTTTTTCAATTTTGGCTCCTTGAGAACTGTTTAGTCTCCAACTTTGGTGGTTTTTTGATTTGGGTGACAGCTCATCTTAGTGAGGGACATAATAAAAGCCCACCTTTAGGACATTACCAAAATAATACAAATTACTGTCACATCTCCAGTTTCCCAAAGATATGATCTCAGGTGGAGTCAACTAGATTGTGAATTTAAAAGGAAGTATTGGAGAAAATCAGGGACATGGGGAACTTTGAAAAGTTCTGAAATATTCCCAGAAATCCATGGATGCACAAGGATATGCCCATGCTCAGTGAAGACCTGAGAAAGAAGACAACAGTCTCTCATCTCTGGCTGATCTTGAGGCTTGTGCAGTCAGGAAGTGAAAGCCCACACTGTTAAATAATCTTCCTGAAGTCTGAAGATGTGGCTTCTCACACAGATGCCTTTGTGGAAGTGTGCAAAACATACAGGCAAAGCATTTAAGGAAATCTCCAATTTAAAAAAAAAAAAAAAAGGAAATCTTATGGCCAACCAGTGTTTGGCCACTAGATAATACTGAACCAAATATGAGATCCTAGGCACCTAGAACTAAAAACTAAAAACAAGAACCTAAACTAGAACTCAAAGGCCACACACTGCAGGCAATTATCAATACACAGAACTAGTCTAGGAATGTCATTAAACTATTAAACAAAGAGCAGCAAACTAAAAACAAGAAATCTTCGAAGGCAGAGAGATCTGATAACTGGAGTGTTACAATGTATTATCTAAAACATCTAGTTTTAAACAATAATTATAATATTTCTGGTGGCTCAGCTGGTAAAGAATCTGCCTGCAATGTGGGAGACCTGGGTTCAATACCTGGGTTGGAGAGATCCCCTGGAGAAGTGAACTGCTACCCACCCCAGTATTCTGGCCTGGAGAATTCCATGTATTCTATAGTCCATGGGGTTGCGAAGAGATGGACATGACTGAGACTTACTTCTAAGCAACATACAAAGAAACAGGAAAATATGCTACATACAGAGGAAAAAAAAAAGGAGAAGTGTCTCTCAGAGGCACAGATAAAGAGGATGTGGTACATATACACAATGAAATACTATCCTGCCACAAATATAATGAAAATGTGCCATTAGCAGCAACATGGCTGCAACTAGCAATTATCACACTAGAGAAGTCAGTCAGACAGAGAAAGATAAATACCATATGACATCACTTATCTATGAAATCTAAAATATGACACAAATGAATCTATCTATGAAATGGATACAGACTCATGGACGTAGTGGCCAGACTTGTGGTTGCCAAGGGGGAGGGGGTTGTGATTACATGTGGAATGGATAAACAACAAGGCCCTGTTGCATAGTACAGAGAATTCTGTTCAATATCCTATCGAATATTGGATTTCATATGTTTATCAGCATAAACATATGAAAAGATGCTCAACATCTCTCATTATTAGAGAAACGCAAATCAAAACTACAGTGAGGTATCAACTCACACTAGTCAGAATTCAGTTCACTTCAGTTCAGTTCAGTCGCTCAGTTGTGTCTGACTCTTTGTGACCCCATGATTCACAGCATACCAGGAATCCATCACCAACTTCTGGAGTTCACTCAAACTCATGTCCATCGAGTCAGTGATGCCATCCAGAAATCTCATCCTCTGTCGTCCCCTTCTCCTCCTGCCCCGAATCCCTCCCAGCATCAGTTTCTTTTCCAATGAGTCAACTCTTCCCATGAGGTGGCCAAAGTATTGGGGTTTCAGCTTTAGCTAGGACAGATTTCCAATGAACCCTAGGACAGATTTCCTTTAGAATGGACTGGTTGGATCTCCTTGCAGTACAAGGGGCTCTCAAGAGTCTATTCCAACACCACAGTTCAAAAGTATCAATTCTTTGGTGCTCAGCTTTCTTCACAGTCCAACTCTCACATCCATACATGGCCACTGGAAAAACAGCCTTGACTAGACAGACTTTTGTTGGGAAAGTAATGTCTCTGCTTTTTAATATGCTATCTAGGTTGGTCATAACTTTCTTTCCAAGGAGTAAGCATCTTTTAATTTCATGGCTACAATCACCATCTGCGGTGACTTTGGAGCCCCTCAAAATAAAGTCAGCCAGTTTCCACCGTTTCCCCATATATTTTCCATGAAGTGATGGGACCAGATGCCATGATCTTAGTTTTCTGAATGTTGAGCTTTAAGCCAACTTTTTCACTCTCCACTTTCACTTTCATCAAGAGGTTTTTTAGTTCCTCTTCACTTTCTGCCATAAGGGTGGTGTCATCTGCATATCTGAGGTTATTGATATTTCTCTCGGCAATCTTGATTCCAACTTGTGTTTCTTCCAGTCCAGCGTTTCTCATGATGTACTCTGCATAGAAGTTAAATAAGCAGGGTGACAATATACAGCCTTGACGTACTCCTTTTCCTATTTGGAACTAGTCTGTTGTTCCATGTCCAGTTCTAACTGTTGCTTCCTGACCTGCATATAGGTTTCTCAAGAGGCAGGTCAGGTGGTCTGGTATTCCCATCTCTTTCAGAATTTCCCACAGTTTCCTGTGATCCACACAGTCAAAGACATTGGTGTAGTCAATAAAGCAGAAATAGATGTTTTTCTGGAACTCCCTTGCTTTTTCGATGATCCAGCAGATGTTGGCAATTTGGTCTCTGGTTCCTCTGCCTTTTCTAAAACCAGCTTGAACATCTGGGAGTTCACGGTTCATGTATTGCTGAAGCCTGGCTCGGAGAATTTTGAGCATTACTTTACTAGTGTGTGAGATGAGTGCAATTGTGTGGTAGTTTGAGCATTCTTTGGTATTTGCTTTCTTTGGGATTGGAATGAAAACTGACCATTTCCAGTCCTGTGGCCACTGCTGAGTTCCCCAAATTTGTTGGCATATTGAGTGCAGGACTTTCACAGCATCATCTTTCAGGATTTGAAATAGCTCAACTGGAATTCCATCACCTTCACTAGCTTTGTTCATAGTGATGCTTTCTAAGGCCCACTTGACTTCACATTCCAGGATGTCTGGCTCCAGGTCAGTGATCACACCATCGTGATTATCTTGGTCGTGAAGATCTTGTACAGTTCTGTGTATTCTTGACACCTCTTCCTAATATCTTCTGCTTGTGTTAGGTCCATACCATTTCTGTCCTTTATTGAGCCCATATTTGCATGAAATGTTCCCTTGGTATCTCTAATTTTTTTTGAAGAAATCTCTAGTCTTTCCCCAGAGAAGGTAATGGCACCCCACTCCAGTACTCTTGCCTGGAAAATCCCATGGATGGAGGAGCCTCATAGGCTCCAGTCCATGGGGTCGCTAAGAGTCAGACACGACTGAGTGACTTCACTTTCACTTTTCACTTTCATGCATTGGAGAAGGAAATGGCAACCCGCTTCAGTGTTCTTGCCTGGAGAATCCCAGGGACGCTGAAGCCTGATGGGCTGCGTCTCTGGGGTCGCACAGAGTCGGACACGACTGAAGCGACTTAGCAGTAGCAGCTAGTCTTTCCCATTCTATTGTTTTCCTCTCTTTCTTTGCATTGATCTCTGAGGAAGGCTTTCTTATCTCTCCTTGCTGTTCTTTGGAACTCTGCATTTAGATGCTTATACCTTTCCTTTTCTCCTTTGCTTTTTGCTTCTCTTCTTTTCATAGCTATTTGTAAGGCCTCCCCAGACAGCCATTTTGCTTTTTTGCATTTCTTTTTCTTGGGGATGGTCTTGATTCCTGTCTCCTGTACAATGTCATGAACCTCCGTCCACAGTTCATCAGGCACTCTATCTATCAGATCTGGTCCCTTAAAACTATTTCTCACTTCCACTGTATAATCATAAGGGATTTGATTTAGGTCATTCCTGAATGGCCTAGTGGTTTTCCCCACTTTCGTCAACTTAAGTCTGAATTTGGCAATAAGAAGTTCATGATCTGAGCCGCAGTCAGCTCTCAATCTTGTTTTTGCTGACTGTATAGAGCTTCTCCATCTGTGGCTGCAAAGAATATAATCAATCTGATTTTGGTGTTGACCATCTGGTGATGTCCATACATAGAGTCTTCTCTTGTTGTTGGAAGAGGGTGTTTGCTATGACCTGTGCGTTCTCCTGGCAAAACTCTATTAGTCTTTGCCCTGCTTCATTCCGTAATCAAAGGCCAAATTTGCCTGTTATCCCAGGTGTTTCTTGAGTTCCTACTTTTGCATTCCAGTCCCCTATAATGAAAAGGACATCTTTTTTGGGTGTTAGTTCTGAAAGGTCTTATAGGTCTTCACAGAACTGTTCAACTTCAGCTTCTTCAGCGTTACTGGTTGGGACATAGGCTTGGATTACTGTGGTATTGAATGGTTTGCCTTGGAAACGAACAGAGATCATTCTGTCATTTTTGAGATTGCATCCAAGTGCTGCATTTCAGACTCTTTTGTTGACCATGATGGCTACTCCATTTCTTCTAAGGGATTCCTGTCCACAGTAGTAGATACAATGGTCATCTGAGTTAAATTCATAGCCATCATCAAAAAATGTACAAACAAAAATGCTGGAGAGGGTGTGGGTGCATGTTGATGGGAATGTAAATTGATACAGACACTATGGAGAATGGTATGGAGATTCCTTAAAAATCTAGAATTAAAACAAACATATGACCCAGCAATCTCACTACTGTGCAATTACCCTGAGAAAACCATAATTTAAAAAGACACATGTACCCCAGTATTCTGCTGCTGCTAAGTCGCTTCAGTCATGTCCGACTCTGTGCGACCCCATAGACGGCAGCCCACCAGGCTCCCCCATCCCTGGGATTCTCCAGGCAAGAACACTGGAGTGGCTTGCCGTTTCCTTCTCCAATGCATGAAAGTGAAAGTGAAAGTCAAGTTGCTCAGTCATGTCTGACTCTTAGCAACCCCGTGGACTGCAGCCTTCCAGGCTCTTCCATCCATGGGATTTTCCAGGCAAGAGTACTGGAGTGGGGTGCCATTGCAGTGTTCACTGCAGTGCTATTTACAATAGCCAGGACATGGAAGCAACCTAGATATCCACTGACAGATGAATAGATAAAGAAGTTGTGGTATAAATATATAATGGAATCTTACTCAGCTGTAAAAAAGAACAAATTTGAATTAGTTGTAGTGTGGTGGATGAACCTAGAGACTGTTACCAAGAGTGAAGTAAGTCAAAAAGAGAAAACCAATATCATATAGTAATGTGGTTATATAGCATCTAGAAAAATAATACTGATGGAGCTATTTTCAGGGAATGAATGGAGATGCAGATGTGGAGAATAGAATTGTGGATACAGTGAGGGAAGAACAAGGTAGGATGAACTGAGAAAATAACATTGACATATATACACCACCATGTGTACAACAAATAGCTGATAAGAAGTTGTTGTCTAATACAGGGAGCCCAGCCTGGTGCTCTGTGATGACCTGGAGGGGTGGGATGGTGGGAAGGGAGGGAGACTCAAAGGGGCAGAGTATATATATATGTAATCATGGCTGATTCACACTGTTGTATGGCATAAACCAGCACAACATTGTAAAGCAATTATCCTCCAATTTTAAAAAATGCATAATTGAAAATAGTATTGAAAATAATATATATGCATATGTTCATATATAACTGAATCAGTCTGTTGTACAGAAGAAATTAACATGACATTGTAAATCAACTATATTTCAGTTTAAAAATAAACCAAAGAAATAATGAAATACTTAATATAGGCCAGTAATTAATATAATACCCTTTGGGAGGATGTGACTTTTTATTCTGAGAAGAGTGAAAATCATTTTCACTTAAGATGGATGACTGCATCCCATAAGGTAGAAACAAAAACTATATTGCTGTTGATGATGGATATGTGGATATCTTCAAATATGTGTAGAAATATGTACATAGTTCTAAGGAGCCCAAGGAGTGGATTCTAGAAGTTACTAACTTTTTGCCTGTTGACTGCAATAACATCCTGCTTTGTTCTGCTTTGTAGTATCATCTTGACCCTATAGACATTTCTTCCTTGAGAGTTGGATTCATGTCACGATTTTATGATAATCCAATGCCATTTTTTTCTGAAAAGGCATTACCTGGTATTTTCAATGGCAATATTAATAAAATCAAAAGTTTCAAAAAAAGGTAAAATATTTGAATATGTGTTTCTCCAAAGAAAATATGCAAATGGTCAATAAGCAGGTGAAAAGATGCTCAACATCAATAGTCATTGGAGAAATCACAAATTGAAACCACAATGAAATTTGACTCCATTCTCATTAGGATAGCTAAATTTTTAAACATAGAATATAACTATTGATAATGACATGGAGAAACTGAAAGCCTCTTATATTGCTAGTTGGCTTGTAAAATGGTCCAGAAGCTTTGGAAAACAAGTGGTGGTTTGTCAGAAGGCTAACCAGATCTTCCCTTTGACCCCAAGATTCTACTTGTAGAGTAGATATATAACTAGGAAAAATGAAACTTGTACATTTATGTTTGTAGTGATCTCATTCATAATAGCTTTACAAAAAGGTAAATAAGCTAAATGTCTATCAGCTGATGGTTGGATAAATAAAATGTGACATATCCATATAATGGAATATTATTTGCAAAATGATAGCAACAAAAACAACAACAAAAAGTGAGGTCATGATACATACTACGATATGAATGAACCTTGAAAACTTCAGGCTAAGTAAAAACATCCACAAAAGAACACATGCATAATTGCATTTATGTGAAATATCCAATAGAGACAGAAAGTAGATAAGCATTTGTCAGGGGTTGGGGCAGAGGAGTGGGTAGAAGGAATGAGAAGTGAATTTTATTGTGTATGAGGTTTCTTTGGGGAGTTGAAAATGTTGTAAAATTAGACTGTGATGATAGCTGCAGTACCCTGTGGCTATTCTAAAACCCACTGATTTGTACACTTTTAAAGGGTGAATTTTGCAGTGAGCAATTGAAAGTTGCTCAGTCACGTCTGACTCTTTGTGACCCCCTGGACTATTCAATCCATGGAATTCTCCTGGCCAGAATACTGGAGTGGTAGCCTTTCCCTTCTCCAGGGTTTCTTCCCAACCCAGGGATCGAACCCAGGTCTCCCACATCTCAGGCAGATTCTTTACCAGCTGAGCCACAGGGGAAGCCCTACAATATATGTAGCATATGTCAACAAAATGCAAAAACAGTAAGTCTAGTATTAAAAGCTGAAAATAAAAGTGTAAGCTAAGAATCTTGACTCTGAATTTGAATTAAGCTTGGCTACCTACTAAACTGAATTAAACTGTGCACGTTTCTGCATTTACTTAAACTATTTGTGCTTCAGTTTACTTATCTGTAAAGTGGGGTGAATTACAGTGTCTACTATTACAAATGAAAAATTGAAACATCCTATAGAATTAGGATAAAAAAGCAGGCTATATTTTTCTAAATGGTGCCCTAAGCACTTCTTTTGATTTCCTCTTTGTTATTTCACGAACAGAGGTTGAAGGCATTCTCCTTAATTATTATCATCCTCTACCAAAGATGACCTAGGGATTATTACTTAGTGTCTATGTATTGGGATCTGTCATAGTCAAATACTACATTTGTTCTACAACACATGATTGTGCTGGAGAGATAAGAACAGTTGGAAGTTAATTTACCTGGTGGAAGTCCCATAAAGATGAGGCCTGGATGCTGCAGAAATGGCCACAATCACAGCAGGGACTCCGTAGCCAACAGGGAACATGGCCTTCTTCATGAACCTGTTGATACCGGAGTAGTTGACCACCGTCAGGTTGCGTGCAGAGAGGAAGAGGTGCAGGCCCACCAGCAGCATCCAGGTGAAGGAGGCCAGGTAGAGATAGTGTAAGGCACCTGCAATGATGGCGCACAGCACCTGCGGGAGGAGGAAGGTGTCACGAGGAGGGACTGTCAGGGTGGAGCATGGCCCCGGTACTTCTATAACTTTCCACTAGGGAGAACTTTGATGTATATGAAGAAGTTGTCAACAGAGTGTTTGTCTTCTAGTCATGGCAGTCAATGTGAGACTGGTTATTTACCAATTTAACCTTACCTGAAACCCAAGTCATTTTATTAAAGTGTCCAAAGCAGTGTGGCTCCATAAACTCAGAATCCCCTGGGGGAGGAGTATTTTGGAAAAGTATACGAACCTTGCTCTCAGTTCTGTCGATGGCTGTGAGGAAGAGCAGGTGGGCCAGGAAGAGGCAGAGTGAGAGCTGCAGGTGGAGCGAGGTGCTGGTGTTCTGGATGGCTTTGCACAGCAGGAAGGTGAGGGCCGCCAGGAGGAGGCAGAGCAGAGAGAGGCTCAGCCCCATGTAGGTGATCACAGTCAGTGCGGAATCCTCCTCCTGGGACCCAGCAGAGAGGGGACCACAGTCACGCTTTCCTGCTCTGGGTAATGACCCTCCCACCATTTTTCTTTTTAGAAATAGAAAAATCAGAATAGAAGACCTAGATAGACTTGGTATATTTGTGGATAGCTTTCTCCAGCTTCTGAATGTTAGAATTTTATGGGATCTGAATGATGAATTCTGTCCCTGGAAGGACAGAGGGACAGGAGAATCTTTAGTCAAGAACAAACTCTGGAACTCACAAGGGTTTATTTTCCTATAGACTTTTGTGCATGACTCAGCCTCCCAGTTACCACAGTAGGTACACAGAGGCATGAAACTTCATGCTGAACACCACCCTCCATCCCCACCATGTGATGGTGTGTGATAGAGTCTGTACCTGAGACTCTCTGTCCAGGTATTAACCACCTGCCTTGGACACGACTCACCCATCCCTGAAATATCCATTCTTAGAAGGGAACTAATGATTATAGATTAGAACTGAACCCTTTATGGAGGACGTCTACTATATTTTGACAATGGTGGTAGCATAAAATTCATATTTTCTGCAGCCCCTGAGCACCCTGTTGTGAAGACCCCTGGGGTAAACGGAATTTTAATTTGGCAACCACAGCCTCATCTCCATCTTCTGCTCTATGTTCAGTCAAGAGCCAACCCAGGTGCTGCTGTGAAGAGAGTGTTGCAGGTGAAATTCAAGCCCTCCATCAACTGACTTAGAGAGTTTATCCTGGTTGGACCTGTTGTAACCAGAAGAGCCTTCAGAAGAGGTAGGCTCTTCTTGGATAAAATGATTCAGAGTTTGAGAGAGTTCTGACATGAGGGAGTTTCTGCTGCTGATCTCCAGACAGATTCACTGGTGCACTGTGAGAGGTCCCAGAGGAGAATTAGGACCAGAAAGAAGGGTGAGCACTGAAGAATTGATGCTTTTGAATAGTGGTGCTGTAGAAGACTGCTGAGAGTCCCTTGGACAGCAAAGAGATCAAACCAGTCAGTCCTAAAGGAAATCAACCCTGAATATTCATTGGAAGGACTGAGCTGAAGCTCCAATACTTTGGCCCCTGATGCACACAGAGTCCACTCATTGGAGAAGACCCTGATGCTGGGAAAGAATGAAGGCAAAAGGAGAACGGGACAGCAGAGGATGGGATGGTTGGGTGGCATCAATGCCTTAGTGGATATGAATCTGAGTAAAATCTGGGAGATACTGAAGGACAGGGGAACCTGTCCTGCTATAGTATATGGGGTCGCAAGGTGTGGGACATGACTTAGCAACTGAACAACAGCAACAGATGAGAAGGAATGCAGGCAGCCATGGGAACTGAGCCTGGTTCTCTGCTGCCAGAGATAAAGAAAACACTACCTCAATCCTACTAACACCAGGAACTGAAATCTGCCATAAATCAGGGAGTTAAGGGACGACCCCAATTTTCTGATGAAAGGTTTATAAGACTTGTAGGAACCTGAACAGAAAGCTCATCTGAACCACGGCTATTTGCTAACTTGCAGAAACTATGAGATAGTAATAAATCTATGTTTCTAAAGCTGCTGTGTGTGGGGGAATTTGTTACACAGCAGTAGCCCTTGGATGCTGCCTGTCTGAGGGTTCTCACCTGAACACTGTAGTGGGCCATGAGGACAGCAAAGATGCTGAGGTGGCTGCACTGGCAGGTGGTGCTGTTGTCTCTGGTTCTGGTCACCCAGCAGCCTCTGGTGTCCCAATGACCACTTCCATTCTGGCCATGCTCCCAATACACACAGTGCACCTTCTCTCTTGGCCCAGGGGTCACTGACTGTGTTAACAGGAAGAGGAAGTGGGTGTGAGTTCGGGGTTCTGTTGCTCAGAAATGCTGACCCAAAGCTAGCTTGTGAAGGGCTTTCCTAAACAGTTTATGCACCCATGGCACAGCCCCCTGAAGCCCAAGGCTGGGCCCAGGACTCAGGCCTGTTCCACACCCACCACTCCATCCCATCCGGACTCACATGTTGGAAGACAAAGGTGACTGGGGACCTGAGGTTCTCAGTGTCCTTGTTGGTGATAAAGGCAGATATGACATCCGACAGCAGGATGTGGGAGGTTTCCTGCAGCAAACCCCTGTGTGTCTCATGTAGAGTTGTCAGTTCCTCAGCATCCAGGACCAGAGGGGCCTCCGCCAGGAATCTGTCCATCCCTGGAGTGGACAGGAGGCCCACCACAGCAAGACCTGCAGGACAAGGCTAAGGTTGACATCTTGCAGTGTCTGAAAGGACCTCTTCTTCTACAGATGGACTCTTTCCTTTTGCCCCACCATACCCCATAATTCCCTTTAAACTTCAATATCCCATTTGTCATATCCTTGGGCATCTTGACACACAGTGAAGACTTACCCACTGTCTCAGCCATTACCTGAGTCACCAGAATCACGCACTGCATCCCAGGTCAGCATCATCTTTGTCTGTTTCTGAATCAAGGTGATATTCCTGTAGCTTGGCGCCTGCACCTCCAGTGACAGTTCTATGAATTGTGGGAGTTAGATTAGTAATTGTGATTGTTTTGATGACTATAACACCATGCTGTTCAGTTGCTAAGTCGTGTCCAACTCTTTGCAACCTCGTGGACTGTTTCATGTCAGGCTCCCAGTGCTTCACTAACCCATGGAGTTTGATCAAATTCATGTCCATTGAGTCAGTGATTTCTATCTAACCATCTCATGCTGTGCTGCCTCTTTCTCCTTTTGCTTTGAATCTGTCCCAGCATCAGGGTCTTTTTCAATGAGACACAGATATACTATATGTGTTTATATAGTATATCTGTTTAATTATTATGATGGAGAATTCTTGGCCATTTAGTGGTTAGAACTTGGGCTTTCACTGTGGTGACCTGGGTTCAGTCCCTGGTCAGGGAATTAAGATCCTGCATGCTGCATGCCATGGCCAAAAGAAAAAAAAAATAGGCAAAAGGACTTGAGTAGATAGACATATTTCCAAGAAAGGTACAAAAATGCTCAACAATGACATAAAAAAAAAATTAAACATCCTTAGGTACTAGAGAAATGCAGATTAAACCGTGATGCAATCTCTCCTGACAGCTACTAGAATGGCTATAATGACAGAAAAAAAAAAAAAAAAAAGGAAGCAACAGGTGTCACTGACAATAAGGAGACTGGAACTCTTGTACCTTGCTGTTGACAATGGAAAATGGAAAAATAGCCGCTTTGCAAAAATAGGTAGTTTCTCAAAAAGTTGAAAGTAGAACTACTGCATAACTCAGCAATACCACTCCTAGCTTTTAATTCATTTGTGACTCAAATGAATTAAAATAGATGTTCAAGCCAATACCTATACATCAATATGCACAGTAACACTGTTCACAATAGTCAAAAGGTAGAAACAACCCAAATATTTATAGGAAATATAATATATATATTTCTATTTATAGGAACTATCCAGGATGGAAATCCATAGGGACAGAAAACCAATAACTGATTGCCAGGGCTGAAGGAAAGGAGAAATTTGTGACTGTTTAGTGGACAGAGAATACCTTTGCGATTATGAAAATGTTTTAGAAATAGAGGTGAAGGTTATACACCTCTGTGAATACACTACTACATGTCTCCAAATTGTACACTCTGGTTAAAATGGTGAATTTATATTAAGTGCATTTCAACTTAATAAAACAAATCAGACTTAAATAGCAAATAATACTAAATTTATACACTTCCAAATTTAATACCTTGTTTTCTTTTGAAAAGACAGTGAAAGTATTAGTGACTCTTGTCTGACTCTTCGCAATCCCATGGACTGTAGCCCACCAGACTCTTCTGTCCTTGGAATTCTCCAGGCAGGAGTACTGGGAGTGGATTGCCTCTTCCTTCTTTAGGGGATATTACTGACCCAGGGATTGAACCCAGGTATCCTGCATTGCAGGCAGATTCTTTACCATCTGAGACAGCAGGTGGTCTTGTTTTGAAGCCATTTATATTTTATCATAAATTCTTCAGTATAATTATTTCCTTTGCTGACACTTCATTTTACAATGAAAGTTTAGTTTTTCATTTATTTTTAACCTCTTTTTCTCTCTGTTTTTCACTGAAGTGCAATTGAACTAGAATATTATAATAGTTTCAGGTGTATGATACAATGATTTGATATTATCATACATTACAACATGATCAGCACACTAACTCTAGTTACCACTCATTTCCATATATTATTGACTACATTCCCTATGCTGAACATCATTGGTGGTGGTTTAGTCACTACGTCATGTCTGACTTCTGCAAACCCCTGGACTGTAGCCCTCCAGGGTCTTCTGTCCATGGATTCCCCATGCAAGAATACTGGAGCAGGTTGCCATTTCCTTCCCCAGATTCTGTACCTTACATCCTTTTATTTATTTCACAACTACAAGTTTGTACCTATTAATCCCTCTCAACGATTTTGCCCTTAACCTTTTATTTTAATTTGTTTATGACATTAAAGGGAGATATAGGCATGGTCACTTTGCTCTAGTGGGATTGGGAGAGCAAGGAGGCAGGGAACAAGCGAAGCAGGAACCTGCGGTCAGACTCAGGTACTGACTTACCTATGCCTGCAGATGAATTGAAGGTAAATGACCCTTTAGGCAGTGCCTTGCTCACCCCTCTCAGGACATTTTCCAGGCCAAAGAGCAGGTTAGGGACCACAAAGTGCTGCTCTGAGAAGGGCAGGGTTTTCAGGTCCCCGGGGGTCTCCAGCAAATCACCCGTCTCCTGTACGAGGTCCTGGGGGGATGGGGACACAAAGCCAGTAGCCCATGCATCTGAGAGGCCGTATGAAGTTATGACCCAGTCACAGAGAACAGACTAAAGAGACTGTCTGGGTGATACAGGTGGTACTGGATGGGATTCCCTGGGTGATTTTTGCCCCTTCAATCCAGCCACTCAGAGGTCAAACTTTTTCATTAGTGTCAAGGATGATGTAAACCCAATATCCAGAAATAGGGAAAGGAAAGGGCATTAGTAGATGTGCCATGGTGTTCAGTAGTCACTACACGTGTCCACTGTTCCCACCCACCCTGTGGGAGAGTGCACCATTGTTGCTGGGGTGTCCCTTTCCAGATCAAATTTTCCCAAGGCTTCTATGGGATGCTTCTGCCTGCCTCCCTTGGGTCTGGCCCTTACCCCAACAGTGTTCAGGACAGAGGCTGAACTGAAGTTTCTGCCCAGATCCTGGATTCTGTTCAAGAAGTGAGAGAGCGCCTAGGGGAGAAGACAAGGTGGTCAGAGAGCCTCATGTGAGTGTGGGAGCTTGGGGGAAATGAATGGGCTTTGCAAAGAGATTTCCTGCTGCCTGTCCCTTTGGGGCCACTCACCTGGCTCTTGATTCCAGAGGGAGCAGTCCAGGTGGGGAAGGAGATCTCTGCAGGGGACAGGTGAGCAACTCATTAGGTGTGGCAGTGTCTGTGTTTGCTGTGGGTGGGTCTTAGATCAGGGCAGGACAGGTACCTTTACAGATGGTGTTCATTTGCTTATACCATAATCCAGGTTTAGGCTCCCAACCTTGCCGGCAGTGGCACCTGTATGAACCCACAGTGTTGACACAGACGGTGGAGTTGTGACACTGATGCTGCCCGGAGCTGCACTCATCCACATCTGGGGACAAGAAGGAGGGGGTCAGACTTTGCCTCAGTCCTGTGAGGCCCCTGTCTTCCTTGTGCCCCTCTTTTTTCCCATATTAGTTCCCCAGGAGGTGACGCCACCTCCTAGAATCAAGGACAGCACATCCTTGAGTAGTGGATGCTGTGAAAATATATATAGGAAGTGTGTAGAGTTCTGACAGACAGCAGATGAGACAAGTACAGCTTGTGAAAATACTGACATATCCTCTTTCCAGTTGGTAATTCGCTGTTGCCTGGGGTCCCTGGGAGCCTTCTGCTTGGTATCCCAGCTCCTTCTCTAGGACCCCCACACCCCTCCAAGATCTTTTCACATTTAGCCTCAAAATGCATAACACCTTACACAGCAGGGGACCCCCAGTGATCTTTCTGTTTGGTTTGTGTGGGTACCAATGAGTATATAATTAGATGTTTTGAGTGAGGGTCTCCAAGAGTGTAGCCCCTGAGCTCTAAACCTTTAAACAATCTAAACAGACTGTGCTGTTTGGGCCATTGGATCGGCTTCCAGCCAGTGCGACAGCAGCACTCAAAGCTGCCCATGGAGTTGAGGCAGTGGGCGGAGCTGTGGCATGGGTTTCTCCCAGACGTGCATTCATTCACATCTGAGGAAAAACCCAGATCAGAGCTACCCACCTTCACTCACTGCACCCATTCTTCAAGCCCCTTCTCAGATTTCTTAGCACTGCGCTCTGAGGACACCCTCTGTCTGCAAGTTACTTGGCCTGCTGGGTTACAAATGTGTGATAGCATTTTCTAATGCAAAAGTTCCATAAGCTCAGATCTTCCCTGCAGGGTGGATGGGGACAACTTTGTGGGTGCGGGTGTAATCTCAGACCAAGCTGAATCCTTTCATGTCTGGTGCAGGAGGCTCTGTGGGCTTCTAACCAGGGAGGTTGTAGCACTGATCATGACCACGTGTGATGTGGTGGGTGAGGGGGAGGCACCACTGCCATCTAGAGCTGCATCCCTGCCTTTATTAGAACAGAACCCAGAGGACCAGTCCTGTGCAGCCCAGGTCTCCTAGCTCCTCACTGTGCTGAGGACACAGCTCTCCTCATAGTGCTGCTGCCTCTTCATTGCCAAAGTTTGTCATGGCAGCTTCCCTTAAGATGACTCCAGCTGGGACATTGTTCCTATTTTTAAGAAGAAAAATGAGGCGAAGATAGAAACTGAGTCATGGAAGCTCGACTTCCCCATCAAGGCTCTTACTCACATTCTCTTTAGTCCTGGACCGAGGTTCCCCCTCTAAAAACCAGAGGTGACACCTCCCTCTGCTCGAATGTAGCAGATGCGGAAGGGGTGAGGTCTGGGGATGTTCTTGGGGGGCAGGGAACTCTACAAAGAAACCCCAGGCCCAGAAGGCTCTGCTGTCTCCCTGGTCTGTGGTGGGACCATTTGAGGAGGTGATCCTTGGACAGGGCCCCAGCAGGCCCTTGGTGTCACAGGAGCCTGAGTCTCGTCTCCATCATTCTTGGGGTCCCTGAACCACCTCAGCTCCTTCCCCAGCTCCAGGCCTGCCTCACACTGTCTTCCGAGGGTCTACATGTGCAATGCCTCTGGTCCTCTGGGGTGAACTCCAAGCCGGGTGGGCGCTGGCAGGTGTAGCTGCCCTCGGTGTTGATGCAGACGCTGAGGTCTTTACAGACTCGGGGTCTGTGCTGACATTCGTCCACGTCTGCAAGGGGAAGGAGAGTGTGATGGATACCTGCTGCTGTGGACAGCCTTCTGGTCTGGATGTCAGCCACGTTTCTCAGCATAGAAGCATCTAGAAGGGCCTGCTCTCTCTTCTTTGGTGAGTGGGGGCCTCTCCTCATTCAGATTGAATTATGCTATGGATGAGCATGGTGACCCGGAAGTTCTGTTGTCTAGAAGTGACCGTAAGTGGCCCAGTTACCCAATCTGCTATCTCTGACTTCGTGAGCCTCCCGGGGAATAACCCAGCTGGGATGGGGGCATCACAGCTGCCCGTGTCCAAGGCTAAAGATTTGGACAAAGGCCTGGGTGGGTCTTCTTCGTAACTGAGTACAGCTTTGTTCCTTGAGCAGGGCCCATCTTGGTTCCCAGTGATGCACTTTGTTCTGACTTCCCCAGGGCAATGCTGCCACTGAGTTCTCCTTGGATCCTGCTGACCCTGGCAGGACAGCGCTTTTCCATTCATGCTAACTCTGAGACTCCAGCTCTGTGGACATGGATGAAGACCCACCCCTGAGTCATGCAGCTCAATGATGAGGCTTGTGGGCAGTTGCATAGAAAATGAAAGTGAAAGTGAAGTCGTTCAGTCATGTCCGACTCTTTGCGACCCTGTGGACTAGCCCACCAGGCCCCTCTGTCCATGGGATTCTCCAGGCAAGAATACTGGAGTGGGTTGCCATTTCCTTCTCCAGGGGATTTTCCCAACCCAGGGATCAAACCCAGGTCTCCTGCATTGCAGGCAGATGCTTTAACCTCTGAGCTACCAGGGAAGCTCAGTGGGCACCAGGCTGTGCTGGACATTGGGTTTGTTGTCTGGATAGTCAGCTTTAGGGCTGTGAAGGTGCCTTTATCTGATTCCCATGAAGGCATACCCCAGACTTGCAGGAAGTGATGAGAATCCACAGCTGAGCAAGGCTCATGATGGGCGAGGGCTGGGTGGCTGGAGCAGGGAGAAGGTGCTCATGGGTGAAGGGTGGCAGGTGTTTCTGCCATCTTGACACTTGGCCTCCCACTAGAGATGTGGACATGTGCACACTGCTGGGTGGGGCTCAGCCTCCACCTTCTGTCCTCACATGGTCTGGGTCATTGTGCAGTCTGGGTTGACCTCCTTAGTAGAGGGTCAGACCGGAGGAAATGGTCCCTGGTGACAGCTTATCACTGAGACCAGATGGAAAACCTCTTCATTTACCTGATTCTTCCAGTGAGTTGGGGGTTGATGTCATCCTGCCACACCCCTGACACAACATCCTCCCAGGCCGCAGTCATCAGAGCTACCTCAGGCCCATGAACTGAAATTATGGGAGAGGGTCAGGTGGAACCTTGTGTGGGGAAATAAATGGAAGCTGAGCAGTTGAGATGTTGCATCAGGGTGCCAGGAGACATCTTCTCCAGGCAGTTTGCCGGCAGGGTCAGTGATGGGTGGGGACTCAAGGAATGGGGAGCATTCCTTGAGTCTTCCTCCTCTCACATTTCTGGATGGGGCCCCAGAGTCCACCATGACCCAGGGTCTCAGAAGCCCCAGTGGGCGCAGGTCTTCTCCCAGACAGCACTAACAGTGGCAATGAGGACAGATAGTGTTATGAAACACACGGTGCTGTGACCACACTGAATATCTTGAATGTCACTCCCTCTTTTGTTTTAAGAAGATAAGAGGCCATGTGACAGTGGGATGTTCTGAACATCCAGAAGAGACCCTTTGCAGAGGTTCTGAGTCTTGGGGTTCAGAGAGGGTTGGGAGACTAGACAGGCACACAGGACAGCCATCTGATGCCTGGAAAAGTTGAACAAGGAGCCCAGGGACCCAGCCCAGGTCTTCTTCTCATGGCAGACCTCATGGCCTGAACATGGATGGAGATGTACTTGGGTGCAGTGAGGGCTAGAATGCTGAGGTGGGGAGTGTAAGACAATCCAGCTGAGCCTGTCACAGATCTAGGTCTTCAGGCAGAAGGTTTTGATGCAAACCAGCAGGTGGCTCTCTCCCTGTCATCCACCTTGAGGTCTGTTGAGGTCCCCTCCCACATCAGTCTTCTACATCTCTGTCTCTGGAGGGTCTCACAACAATGGGTGAGCAGCCCCCTTAGTGCAGACATACTGAGTGTGATCAATGATCACCATGTGCAGTTGTGCAGGTTGCTTACTGCACAAGAGTATCTGGCCAATGAGGCAAATTGAGGGTGGAAAGTCAACTCAGTCTCCATTCCCCAAACACACAGTAGGCCTGGAGATGAGGGACCATTACTAATTTACTGAAGGCTCTGTCTTCTGACCAGGTCATGAGTTCAAGCACAACAGCCACCCACCGAGGCTGCTATAGGCTAGCAGGGACTCCACACAGATGCAGGTCCCCTCTTCCCTCCCACTGGGGAGGCTTTGCTGCCCTCTGTCTGCAGGGCAGGAAGGAAGGGACTGGGCCCACAGTCGCTGGCTCTTCTCCCTGTAGCAGGGTGGTCAAAGAACCCTCTTCAGAGTCCTCTGTACCCTGAGCTCAGCATTCTTCTCACCTCCCACCTTCTCTCTCCTCCCCTCCTCACCCTCAGTATTCAGGTGTACCCCTCTTCATGGACCCCTCTCTGGAGTCCTGTCTGACCCACTGCTGGCCCCTTGCCCCTTTCCCTACCTGCCTGCTCCCCCTGGAAGTGGGGCAAAGCCTGGTGATGTGTGGAGGCCATGCTCCTCCTGGTCCTGGTGAGGGAGTGGGCAGGACAGCTGCTCCTGAGCACCCACCTGGGGCAGAGCCCTCAGGGATGCCCATGATGGAAAGGGTATGTTAGATCATGATGACTATAATTTAAAATCCCAACAGCCATCAGTGTTTTGTGCTTTTTGACCTCATATACCTTTCCAGCAATTCTATGAGGTAAACATCATAATTCCTCCTGCCCCCATTTTTTATAGTCAGGTAAGCTGGGGCACAGAGAGAGGTGAATTAACTTGTCCAAGGTCACGTAGTGATCTTGGCAAAGTTGCTTTTGTTTTTATTTGTGCAAGATAGGGGTACTTAAAAGAAAACAGAAAATCACAATAATATTATCACATCTCCCATGTTAACAGTGATTTCTGAAAAAGAGTCCTGGCCAGTGTCACACATGCAGCTCTCAGGTGGCAAAGCCGGGACCTGGGTCCCTGGCTCGTACCATCTGCCTCTCTGTGCGGGTGGGACAGGTACCCATAAACTGTCCCAACTCAGACCTGGGTGCTACACCTGTAACCAAGGTCCTGTCCCCTGGATGCTTCAGAAATGACTCAGCATTTCGGCCCTGAAACGTCAAAAATGAGAGGCAGGAAATGCAGCCTCATTCTTACCTCGACATGTGTTCTCACTCTCATTCCTGAAGATTGTTGCCCCAGAAACAGGCTCATATCCTGGGCTGCATGTGCAGTAGTAGCCTCCTTCCAGGTTCTGGCAGTCTGCTGAAATTCCACAGTACACTGGTGAGGGCGGTCCACACTCATTGATGTCTGGAACACAACAGGGCAAAGGGTCACCTCCCAAAGATGTGTGTCCCCTCAAGACAGAGATCCCCATCCCCTACCTGACTCTGCAGCACTAGGCCTGATATGTAATCCATGTCTTTTTGGAACAATTTAGACTCTTGGTCAATACTGCTGAGTCTAGGATGCAGCTGGAACAAGCCATCCCTGAAGCTTGTGCAGTCAGCTCTGATCTTCCTAGCCCTCTGACTGGCAGCCCAGATAGGGACACAGTGGGCAGTGCTGAAGTGGGGAGTGGGTAGATGTTCTGCATCTCCCTCCTCAGTCCTGAAAGGACAAACTGAGGCTCAGACTCCAGACTCCTGAAGACCCAGCTCCTCTCCAGGAAGCCAGGATTATTCATGTCTCGTCTCTCCACCTTTGTATCATTTTGTTTTTCTTTTTTCTGTGCTTGACAGTTCTGAGGACAAAGCCTGAGGCACCCACCAAATATCCATGTCTCCCATGGGTACTGGGCTGTACTCCACATTCTCTGCATGTCCTGCCACCACCCCAAGTCTTCATACCATAACAGCTCTCCAAGGGGTCCGTGAAGATCTCCCCAGAAACAGAAATGAATCCTGGAGTGCAGCGGCAGGTGGTACCATTGACACATGAGGAGTTTGGAGGGCATTGCAGAGCGCAGGCTGTGGGGGGAAGAAGTGGGGATGGAGACCGTCATCAGAAGTTCCAGAGAATGAAAGAAAGCTATCATCTGGGGGTCCATGGGCAGAATGGAAGGAAGCATGAATGGGAGGAAGGGAGGGAGGAAGGGGAAGAGACAATGCTATCCAAGGGGAAGAGCTCAGAACACTCTGGGCATTTGGGTAGAAGAAACAACTTCTCTTGTTCCCAGAAAACCATTTCTGAACCTCACTTGAAAAATAAGTTTCCTTCTCTCCCTTGTCGGTGAGAGAACCCAGACCCTGGCATGCATTCTCCATTTTCCCTAGACTCACCTTTACTGTTCTGGGCTGTAGGTCCCATTGGAAACAGCAGCAGCACCAAGAGTCCTGGGGCAGAAAGACAGAGATGACAAACATAGGAAAATGGAGCTTCAATTTCAAGCCTTTCCATGTGGCCCCTGCCTCCTGGGGAGATGGTGGTGTCTCCGCTGCCCACCACTTTCCAGCAGCCTCCCCAAGGTTCCTGTGCTTTGCACAGAACTGAGGACTCTGCCTTTCCCCTGCATCTCCTGGGACTCCCCAAGGAATCAGTTACTGACAGGCACAGCCCTCATGGAACCTCAGGTGCTAGATGTAAAGGGACAGAGTATACACAGAGAGCTGATGACAAGGACACATCTTAGAAACCCCAAACTCTCCCAAATGAAGGTGCATATTTGAAGGAGGAAGAAAGTCCTCAGATTGGTGCCTTTGCCCATACTCAGGTTCTTGGTCCTCTGGCAGTGGCCGAAATCTCTCTGGATTTCTCTCCAGGATGGTTTCTTCTGTTGAAGTTACATGTTTCAGGACACATAGGAAGAGCATGGATATTGCGGTCCAAGTTTGGAGTTACACAGTCCAAGCCCTACCTCATGATGATGTCAGTAGGACATGGAACCCTGGGATCAGGAGAGGGTGAGGACAGGTAGATATGAGAACTAAGGTATCTGCAGGTAGATCCAGTCTGCCCTGGATAAGTGGCCTCTCTAGGTTCAGCAGCTGTGGCTGCTATGGTTCCCTGCAGATGAGCTCCTGGCCTTTCTGTAGTGCACTGAGGGCACAGCTCCTCTCCTTGATCTCAGTCCAGGCCTGAAATGAATCACTGACAGCAGTAGGCTTTGTGATATGAAACCACTGTGGGTGTAAAGGGATCAAGTCTACCTACAAACAGTACCCAGTCTGTCATCCCATCCAAGTGAGAAATTGAACCCTAAGAAAATCTTTTCAGAGCTGTGTGCCTTACAGGATCTTTCTTCTTAGGAAAGATAAAAAAGAATTCCTCCTCCAGGCTGTACTGCCACTTCAACACTGTTATGTGACAGAGGATCCTGGTGGAGAATGGATTTGAAGACCCAAGTCTGCATACAAACTTTCACTTGGTGGCCACTTGTCTTTGGAAATGTCACCTGTCCTTTGGAGCACAATTTCCCCAATGCAAAATGAGTTGTTCTTCAGTTGTTAAGTCGTGTCCAACTCTTTGTGGCCCCATAGACTGCAGCACATCAGGCTTCTCTGTCCTCCACTACCTCCCAGATTTTGCTCAAGCTCATGTCCCTTGAGTCAATGATGCTATCCAAACATCTCCTCTTCTATTGCCGCCTTCTCCTCATGCCCTCGATTTTCCCCAGCATCAGCATTTTTTTCCCCAGTGTGTCAGCTCTTTGCATCAGGTAGCCTAAGTATTGGAGCTTCAGCTTCAGCATCAGTCCTTTCAAAGAATATTCAGAGTTGATATTCTTTAGAACTGACTGGTTTGATCAAATGAGTGCAATGGTAGTAATAGCATAATAGCATGAGCTTTATTTCAGTTGTAGATGACTGAAGACTAATAAGGTTTAGTTGATATTATGGTTAATTTTATGTATCAATGTGGCTGGGCCGCTGTACCCACATATTTGGTCTCACACTATTCCAGATATTGCTGTGAAGGTTTTACATGAACTAGCATTGTTTGGCAGGAAAAATAATTTCTTTCATCTTTATCTTATAGTGGATCACAGTTGATTAACAATTTTGTGTTAGTTTCAGATGTATAGCAAAGAGATTCAATTATCGGATTAGATCAGATCAGATCAGTCGCTCAGTCGTGTCCGACTCTCTGCGACCTCATGAATCGCAGCACGCCAGGCCTTCCTGTCCATCATCAACTCCTGGAGTTCACTCAGACTTACGTCTATCGAGTCAGTGATGCCATCCAGCCATCTCATCCTCTGTCGTCCCCTTCTCCTGCCCTCAATCCCTCCCAGCATCAGAGTCTTTTCCAATGAGTCAACTCTTTGCATGAGGTGGCCAAAGTACTGGAGTTTCAGCTTTAGCATCATTCCTTCCAAAGAAATCCCAGGGCTGATCTCCTTCAGAATGGACTGGTTGGATCTCCTTGCAGTCCAAGGGACTCTCAAGAGTCTTCTCCAACACCACAGTTCAAAAGCATCAATTCTTCAGCGCTCAGCCTTCTTCACAGTCCAACTCTCACATCCATACATGACCACAGGAAAAACCATAGCCTTGACTAGACGAACCTTTGTTGGCAAAGTAATGTCTCTGCTTTTGAATATGCTATCTAGGTTGGTCATAACTTTCCTTCCAAGGAGTAAGCGTCTTTTAATTTCATGGCTGCAGTCACCATCTGCAGTGATTTTGGAGCCCAGAAAAATGAAATCTGACACTGTTTTCACTGTTTCCCCATCTATTTCCCATGAAGTGATGGGACCGGATGCGATGATCTTCGTTTTCTGAATGTGAGCTTTAAGCAAACTTTTTCACTCTCCACTTTCATTTTCTCAAGAGGCTTTTTAGTTCCTCTTCACTTTCTGTCATAAGGGTAGTGTCATCTGCATATCTGAGGTTATTGAGATTTCTCCCGGCAATCTTGATTCCAGCTTGTGTTTATTCCAGTCCAGTGTTTCTCATGATGTACTCTGCATATAAGTTAAATAAACAGGGTGACCATATACAGCCTTGACCTACTCCTTTTCCTATTGGAACCAGTCTGTTGTTCCATGTCCAGTTCTAACTGTTGCTTCCTGACCTGCATACAAATTGCTCAACAGGCCGATCAGGTGGTCTGGTATTCCCATCTCTTTCAGAATTTTCCACATTTTATTGTGATCCACACAGTCAAAGGCTTTGGCATAGTCAGTAAAGCAGAAATGGATGTTTTTCTGGAACTTTCTTGCTTTTTCCATGATCCAGCAGATGTTGGCAATTTGATCTCTGGTTCCTCAGCCTTTTCTAAAACCAGCTTGAACATCAGGAAGTTCACGGTGCATATATTGCTGAAGCCTGGCTTGGAGAATTTTGAGCATTACTTTACTAGCATGTGAGATGAGTGCAATTGTGCGGTAGTTTGAGCATTCTTTGGCATTGCCTTTGGGATTGGAATGCAAACTGACCTTTTCCAGTCCTGTGGCCACTGCTGAGTTTCCCAAATTTGCTGGCATATTGAGTGCAGGACTTTCATAGCATCATCTTTCAGGATTTGGAATAGCTCAACTGGAATTCCATCACCTTCACTAGCTTTGTTCGTAGTGATGCTTTCTAAGGCCCACTTGACTTCACATTCCAGAATGTCTGGCTCTAGGTCAGTGATCACACCATCATGATTATCTGGGTCGTGAAGGTCTTTTTGTACAGTTCTTCTGTGTATTCTTGCCATCTCTTCTTAATATCTTCTGCTTCTGTTAGGTACATACCATTTCCTGTTGTTTATCGAGCTCATCTTTACATGAAATGTTCCTTTGGTATCTCTGATTTTCTTGAAGAGATCTCTAGTCTTTCCCGTTGTGTTGTTTTCCTCTATTTCTTTGCATTGATCGCTGAAGAAGGCTTTCTTATCTCTTACTGCTATTCTTTGGAACTCTGCATTCAGATGTTTATATCTTTCCTTTTCTCCTTTGCTTTTCGCTTCTCTTCATTATACATATACATATATCTATTCTTTTCCAAATTGTTTTTGCATTTAGGTTATTACAGGATATTGAATAGAGTTCCCTGTGCTATGCAATAGGTGCTTGTTGATTATCTATTTTAAATATAGAAGTGGGTACATGTGAATCCCAAACTCCCAATCTATCTCTCATCCCTCACTTCCCCCCTGTAATCATAAGCTTATTTTCTAAGTCAGTGAGTCTGTTTCTGATTTAAGATTTACATCAGTAGACTCTGAATAAACCACATTACCCTCCATAATTTAGGTGAACCTCATCCAATCAGTTGAAGGCCTAAGAGGAAAAAGAAAATTGACCTCCTTGAAGAAGAAAAAAAAGCTTCTGGTGACCCTCGAATGTGAGATGCAACATCAGATCATCCTGGGTTTCCAGTGTGCTGCTGGTTCTTGAGATTTTTGGACTTTCCAACCTCCACAACTTCATGAATCAGTTTCTTAAATAAAATCCTTTCTCACCTCTATAGATTCATCCTATTGGTTCTGTTCCTCTTGAGAACCTGGGCTAATATAGGTGGTAAAATGAGAAATCTTAGTTAAGTTTCACTAGGAATGTATTTCACCAACTTGGGACTTTCCTGGTAGTCCAGTGGGCAGGAATCTGCCTGCCAATGCAGGGGACACAAATTCAATTCCTGGTCTGGATGGTCCCACATGCTGCAGAACAACTTAACCCCATGAGCCACAGCCACACACATAGAGCCCGTGCTCTGCAATGAGAAGCCACCAGAGTTTGGAGGAGAATGGGTTCATATAGATGTATGGCTGAGTCCCTTTGCTGCCCACCTGAAACTATCATAACATTGTTAATAGGCTATGAAAAGTAAAAGTGAAAGTCGCTCAGTTGTGTCCAGCTCTTTGGACCCCATGGACTATACAGTCCATGGAATTGTTCAGGCCAGAATAGTAGAGTGGGTAGCCTTTCCCTTTTCCCGGGAATCTTCCCAACCTAGGGATCAAACCCAGGTCTCCCACATTGCTTGCGATTCTTTACCAGCTGAACCACAATGGAAGCCCAAGAATATTGGAGTAGCTAGCCTATCCCTTAATCAGCTATATGCCAATATGTAATACAAAGTTTTTTTTAAAAGAGAGAGTTGGGGGCGGTCCTAAGATGGTGGAGGAATAGGACAGCGAGACCACTTTCCCCCCCACAAATTCATGGAAAGAACATTTGAAGACTGAGCAAGTTCCACAAAACAACTTCTGAATGCTTGTAGAGGACATCAGTCACCAGAAAGGCAGCCCATTGTCTTTGAAAGGAGATGGGATGAAATATAAAAGATATGAGAGACAAGAGAGGTAGGGACGGAGATCTGTCCCAGGAAGGGAGTCTTAAAAAAGAGAGAAATTTCCAAACACCAGGAAACACTCTCACCTGCGGGTCTGTGGCAAGTCTTGGAATCTCATAGGGCAACATAAGTGCAAGGAAAACTAAATAAATACCTAATTAAACCCCACAGATTCCGTGCCTAACGGCAACTTCCAGTGGAAAAGCAGCCCAGATGCTAGCATCCACCGCTAGCAAGCGGGGGCTGGGCAGGGAGGCGAGGACTGCATTGCTTAGGGTAAGGACCTGGCCTGAATGCCCCAAGGACAATCTGAGGGAACTAACATAAGATATCAACCCAGACTGGGGGATAGCCAGAGAGAGAGAGAGAGAGAGAGAGAGAGAGAGAGAGAGAGAGAACTATCCCATGAAAAGCTCTAACCTAAGACACTGCCAGGCCTGCTCACAGAACAAAGGACTGAGCAGAGCTAGCCAGCTGTGGACTGGCCCATCCCCCGCAGGAGACAGGCAGGCGGGAGCAGCCAGAGCTGGAAGGGGGCAATCCTGGCTCCAAAGAGGCATCTCTACCAAACTGAAAGCAGGCTTCATTGCTAACCAAGACTTCTTGGGATTCTGGATGGTTGACATTCACCAGGAGGGTCATAGCCAGAGATCAGCTCCCCAGAAGAGACACACGGCACACCTGAGAAGGTGCACCCATTGTGCACCCAGAAAACTGAGTGGCTGGGATGGGGGAGGGGATAAGACGCACCCCCCACCTAGGGGTGACTGTGCTTGCCAAGCACCTGATCATCTGAGCTGCTTGGACATGGGAAGGGCACAGAATGCAGGCCCAACCCAGTCTGTGCCTTTGTGGAGTACCTGAGAACCTGAACCTGAGCGGCTTAAGCCTGGGAAGTGCACGCAACCCAGGGCCCACCTCAGACAGTCCCGGCAGAGAAATCTAGAGCCTGAGAAGTGTAGACCATGAAAGCACACACGCTGTGAGCAGAGGCAAACCCAGTGTGGCCGAGACACTGCGAGCACTCCCCACACATGCCAGTGATATTTGTTTGCAGTGTTCCTCCCTCCCCACAGCACAACTGAACAAGTGAGCCTAAAAAAGTGACCACCATCGCCCCCTTGTGTCAGGGCAGAAATTAGACACTGAAGAGGCCAGCAAACAGAAAAAGCTAAAATAAACAGAGGGAACCACTTTGGAAGTGACAGGTGCAAAAGATTAAAACCCTGTAGTTAGCACCGACTACATAAGAAGGTGCCTATAGATCTTGAGAAGTATAAGCTGGATCAAGGAACTATCTGAAAACGAATTGACCCCACACTGTCCGCAACAGCTCCAGAGAAATTCCTAGATATATTTTTACTATTATCATTTTTTAAATTAAAAATGTTAAAAAATTTTAAGTCTCTATTGCTCGTTTAATTTTCATTTTTATAACCTACTATTACCTTGAAAAAAAAAGACCCTATTTTTAAGCAAACTTCACATATATATTTTATTATTTTTGTGACTTTGTTCTGTTTTTTTAATATTGTATTTTTGAGAGTCTAGCCTCTACCCTAGATGTTTAATCTTTGCTTTTCGGTATTTGTTATCAATTTTGTACCTTTAAGAACCCAATCTTCAGTACCCAGTTTTACTTGGGAGCAAGATTACTAGCTTGCCTGATCTCTCCCCCTTTTGACTCTCCTTTTTCTCCACCAGGTTTCCTCTATCTCCTCCCTCCCCCTTTTCTTCTCTACCCAACTCTGTGAATCTCTTTGTGTGTTCCAGGCTGTGGAGAACACTTAGGGAACTGATTACTGGCTGGATCTGTCTCTCTCCTTTTGATTCTCCCTTTTATCCTCCTGGCCACCTCTGTCTCCTTTCTCCCTCGTCTCTTCTCTGTGTAACTCCATGAACATCTCTAAGCAGCCCAGACTGTGGAGAGCACATAGGGAAATGATTACTAGCTAGATTGCTCTCTCCTCTTTTGATCCCCCATCTTCTTCTCCTGGTCACCTTTATCTCCCTCCTCCCTCTTCTCTTCTCCATGTAACACTGTGAACCTCTCTGGGTGGCCCTCACTGTGGAGAAACTTTTCACCATTAACCAAGATGTTTTATCATTGGTGCTATAGAGATGGAGAAGTCTTGAGGCTACTGTAAGAATAAGACTGAAAACCAGAGGCAGGAGGCTTAAGTCCAAAACCTGAGAACACCAGAGAACTCCTGACTCCAGGGAACATTAATCGATAAGGGCTCATCAAAAGCCTCCATACCTACACTGAAACCAAGCATCACCCAAGAGCCAACCAGTTCCAGAGCAAGACATACCAAGCAAGCTCTCCAGCAACACAGGGACATAGCCCTGAACTTCAATATACAGGCTGCCCAAAGTCACACCAAACCCATAGATATCTCAAAACTCATTACTGGGCACTTCATTGCACTCCAGAGAGAAGAGATCCAGCTCCATCCACCAGAACACCGACACAAGATTTCCTAACCTAGAAACCTTGACAAGCCACCCTTCCAGCCCCACCCGCAGCAAGAAACTTCCACAATAAAGAGGAACCACAAACTGCCAGAATACGGAAAGGCCACCCAAAACAGAGCAATATAAACAAGATGCAAAGGCAGAGAAATACTCAGCAAGTAAAGGAACAGGATAAATGCCCACCAAACCAAACAAAAGAGGAAGAGATAGGATATCTACCTGACAAAGAATTCTGAATGATGATAGTAAAAATGATTCAAAATCTTGAAAACAAAATGTAGTTACAGATAAATAGCCTGGAGACAAGGATTGAAAAGGTGCAAGAAATGTTTAACAAGGGCCTAGAAGAAATAAAAAAGAGTCAATATATAATGAATAATGCAATAATGAGACCAAAAACACTCTGGAGGGAACCAAAAGTAGAATAACAGAGGCAGAAGATAGGATAAGTGAGGTAGAAGACAGAATGGGAGAAATAAATGAATCAGAGAGGAAAAAAGAAAAAAGAATTAAAAGAAATGAGGACAATCTCAGAGACCTCGAGGACAATGTTAAATGCCCCAACATTCGAATCATAGGAGTCCCAGAAGAAGAAGATGAAAAGAAAGACCATGAGAAAATGCTTGAGGAGATAATAGTTGAAAACGTCCCTAAAATGGGGAAGGAAATAATCACCTAAGTCCAAAAAACCCAGAGAGTCCCAAACAGGATAAACCCAAGATGAAACATCCCAAAACACATGTTAATCAAATTAACAAAGATCAAACATAAAGAACAAATATTAAAAGCAGCAAGGGAAAAACAACAAATAACACACAAGGGGATTCCCATAAGGATAACAGCTGATCTTTCAATAGAAACTCTTCAGGCCAGAAGGGAATGGCAGGACATACTTAAAGTGATGAAAGAGAAAAACCTACAACCCAAATTACTGTACCCAGCAAGGATCTCATTCAAATATGAAGGAGAAATCAAAAGCTTTACAGACAAGCAGAAGCTGAGAGAATTCAGCACCACCAAACCAGCTCTCCAACAAATGTTAAAGGATCTTCTCTAGACAGAAAACACAGAAAAGTGGATAAACTCGAACCCAAAACAACAAAGTAAATGGCAACTGGATCATACTTATCAATAATTACCTTAAACATAAAGTGGTTGAATGCCCCAACCAAAAGACAAAGACTGGCTAAATGGATACAAAAACAAGACCCCTATATATGCTGTCTACAAGAGACCCACCTCAAAACAAGGGAAACATACAGACTGAAAGTGAAAGGCTGAAAAAAGATATTTCATGCAATTGGAGACCAAAAAAAAAAAAAAAAAAAAAAAAAAAAAAGCAGGAACAGCAACACTCATATCAGATAAAATACTCTTTGAAATAAAGGCTGTGAAAAGAGACAGAGAAGGATACTACATAATGATCAAAGGGTCAATCCAAGAAGAATATATAAAAATTATAAATATATATGCACCCAACATAGGAGCATCACATTATGTAAGGGAAATGCTAACAAGTAAAAAGGGGGAAATTAACAGTAACACAATAATCGTGGGAGACTTTAATACACCACTCACACCTATGGATAGATCAACTGAACAGAAAATTAACAAGGAAACACAAACTTTAAATGATACAATAGCCAGTTAGACATAATTGATATCTATAGGACATTTTACCCCAAGACAGTGAATTTCACCTTTTTCTTAAGTGCACATGGAACCTTCTCCAGGATTGATGACATCCTGGGCCATAAATCTAGCCTTGGTAAATTTAAAAAATTCAATCATTCCAAGCATCTTTTCTGACCACAATGCAGTAAGATTAAATGTCAATTACAGGGGAAAAGTTATTAAAAATTCCAACATATGGAGGCTGAACAACACGCTGCTGAATAACCAACAAATCACAGAAGAAATAAAAAGAGAAATCAAAACATGGATAAAAATGAATGAAAATGAAAACACAACAACTCAAAACCTATGGGACACTGTAAAAGCAGTGCTAAGGGGAAGGTTCATAGCAATACAAGCTTACCTCAATAAACAAGAAAAAAGTCAAACAAATAACCTAGCTCTACACCTAAAGTAATTAGAAAAGGAAGAAATGAAGAACCCCAGGGTTAGTAGAAGGAAAGAAATCTTAAAAACTAAGGTAGAAATAAATGCAAAAGAAACAAAGGAGACCACAGCAAAAATCAACAAAGCCAAGCTGGTCAGATTTTATTTTTCTGGGCTCCAAAATCACTACAGATGGTGGCTGCAGCCATGAAATTAAAAGACGCTTACTCCTTGGAAGGAAAATTATGACCAACTTAGATAGCATATTCAAAATCAGAGACATTACTTTGCCAACAAAGGTTCATCTAGTCAAGGCTATGGTTTTTCCTGTGGTCATGTATGGATGTGAGAATTGGACTGTGAAGAAGGCTGAGCACAGAAGAATTGATGCTTTTAAACTGTGCTGTTGGAGAAGAGTCTTGAGAGTCCCTTGGACTGCAAGGAGATCCAACCAGTCCATTCTGAAGGAGATCAGCCCTGGGATTTCTTTGGAAGGAATGATGCTAAAGCTGAAACTCCAGTACTTTGGCCACCTCATGCGAAGAGTTGACTCATTGGAAAAGACTCTGATGCTGGGAGGGATTGGGGCAGGAGGAGAAGGGGACAACAGAGGATGAGATGGCTGGAAGGCATCACTGACTCGATGGACGTGAGTCTGAGTGAACTCCGGGAGTTGGTGATGGACAGGGAGGCCTGGCGTGCTGCGATTCATGGGGTCGCAAAGAGTTGGACACGACTGAGTGACTGATCTGATCTGAAGCTGGTTCTTTGAGAGCATAAATACAGTTGACAAACCATTAGACAGACTCATCAAGAAACAAAGGGAGAAGAGTGAAATCAACTAAATTAGAAATGAAAATGGAGAGATCATAACAGACAACACAAAAATACAAAGGATCATAAGAGAATACTATCAGCAACTATATACCAATAAAATGGAAAACTTGGAAGAAATGGACAAATTCTTAGAAAAGCACAACTTTCCAAAACTGAAACAGGAAGAAATAGAAAAATCTTAACAGATGCACCACAAGCACGGAAATTGAAACTGTAATCAGAAATCTTCCAGCAAACAAAAGCCCAGGACCAGACGGCTTCACAGCTGAATTTTACCAAAAATTTACGGAAGGGTTAAAGTGAAGAGGAACTAAAAAGCCTCTTGATGAAAGTGAAAGAGGAGAGTGAAAAAGTCGGCTTAAAGCTCAACATTCAGAAAACTAAGATCATGGCATCTGGTCCCATCACTTCATGGCAAATAGATGGGGAAACAGAAGAAACAGTGTCAGACTTTAATTTTTGGGCTCCAAAATCACTCCAGATGGTGATTGCAGCCATGAAATTAAAAGACGCTTACTCCTTGGAAGGAAAATCATGACCAAACTAGATAGCATATTAAAATGCAGAGACATTACTTTGCCAACAAAGGTCCATCTAGTCAAGGCTATGGTTTTTCCAGTGGTCATGTGTGGATGTGAGAGTTGGATTGTGAAGAAAGCTGAGGGCCGAAGAATTAATTCTTTTGAACTGTGGTGCTGGAGAAGACTCTTGAGAGTCCCTGGGACTGCAAGGAGATCCAACCAGTCCATTCTAAAGGAGATCAGTCCTGGGTGTTCATTGGAAGGACTGATGCTAAAGCTGAAACTCCAGAACTTTGGCCACCTCATGCAAAGAATTGACTCATTGGAAAAGACTCTGATGCTGGGAGGGATTGGGGGCAAGAAGAGAAGGGGACGACAGAGGATGAGATAGCTGGATGGCATTACCGACTCAGTGGACATGAGTTTGAGTGAACTCCGGCAGTTGGTGATGGACAGGGAGGCCTGGCTTTCTGCGATTCATGGGATTGCAGAGTCGGACATGACTGAGCAACTGAACTGAATTGAACTGAACACCTATCCTACTCAAACTCTTCCAGAAAATTGCAGGGGAATGTACACTTCCAAACTCATTCTATTAGGCCACCATCACCCTAATACCAAAACTTGACAAAGATGCCACAAAAAAGAAAACTACAGGCCAATATCACTGATGATCATAGATTCAAAAATCCTTAACAAAATTCTAGCAATCAGAATTCAACAACATATGAAAAAGATCATACATCATGACCAAGTGGGCTTTATCCCAGGGATACAAGGATTGTTTAATATCTGCAAATCAATGAATGTAATACACCACATTAACTAATTGTAAGATAAAAATCATATGATTATCTCAATAGATGCAAAGAAAGCCTTTGACAAAATTCAACATCCATTTATGATAAAAACTCTCCAGAAAACAGGAATAGAAAGAACATACCTCAACATAATAAAAGCTATATATGACAAACCCACAGCAAACATTATCCTCAATGGTGAAAAACTGTAAGCATTTCCCCTAAAGTTAGGAAAACAACAAGGGTGCCCACTCTCACCACTACTATTCAACATAGTTTTGGAAGTTTTGGCCACAGCAATCAGAGCAGAAAGAGAAATGGAAGGAATCCAAACTGGAAAAGAAGAAGTAAAACTCTCACTGTTTTCAGATGACATGATCCTTTACATAGAGAACCCTGAAGACTCCACCAGAAAATTACTAGAGCTAATCAATGAATATAGTAAAGTTGCAGGATATAAAACTAACACACAAAAATCCCTTGCATTCCTATACACTAACAATGAGACAACAGAAAGAGAAATTAAGGAAACAATTCCATTCACCATTGCAACAAAAAGAATTAAATACTTAGGAATATATCTATCTATAGAAATAAAAGATCTATGTATAGAAAACTATAAAACACTGGTGAAAGAAATCAAATAGGACATAAATAGATCGAGAAATAGACCATGTTCATGGATCAGAAGAATCAACATAGTGAAAATGAGTATATTACCCAAAGCAATCTGTAGATTCTATGCAATCCTTATCAAGCTACAAATGGTATTTTTCAGAGAACTAGAACAAATAATTTCACAATTTGTATGTAAATACAAGAAACCTCGAATAGCCAAAGCAATCTTGAGAAAGAAGAATGGAACTGGAGGAATCAACTTGCCTGACTTCAAAGCCACAGTCATCAAGACAGTATGGTACTGGCACAAAGACAGAAATATAGATCAATGGAACAAAATAGAAAGCCCAGAGATCAATCCACACACCTATGGACACCTTATCTTTGACAAAGGAGGCAAGAATATACAATGGATTAAAGACAATCTCTTTAACAGGTGGTGCTGGGAAAACTGGTCAACCACTTGTAAAAGAATGAAACTAGAAGACTTTCTAACACCATACACAAAAATAAACTCAAAATGGATTAAAGATATGAATGTAAGACCAGAAAATATACAACTCCTAGAGGAGAACATAGGCAAAACACTCTCCGACATACATCACAGCAGGATCCTCTATGACCCACCTCCCAGAATATTGGAAATAAAAGCAAAAATAAACAAATGGGACCTAATTAAACTTAAAAGCTTCTGCAGGACAAAGAATTAATCTCAAAAATATACAAGCAACTCCTGCAGCTCAATTCCAGAAAAATAAATGATCCAATCAAAAAATGGGCCAAAGAACTAAACAGACATCTCTCCAAAGAAGAAATACAGATGACTAACAAACACATGAGAAGATGCTCAACATCACTCATTATCAGAGAAATGCAAATCAAAACCACAATGAGGTACCATTTCATGCCAGTCAGAATGGCTGCTATCCAAAAGTCTACAAGCAATAATGCTGGAGAGGGAGTGGAGAAAAGGGAACCCTCTTACACTGTTGGTGGGAATCCAGACTAGTATGGCTAGTATGGAGAACAGTGTGGAGATTCCTTAAAAAACTAGAAATAGAACTACCATATGACCCAGCAATCCCACTGCTGGGCACACACACCGAGGAAACCAGAATTGAAAGAGGCACATGTACCACAATGTTCATCACAGCACTGTTTATAATAGCCAGGATAAGGAGGCAACCTAGATGTTCATCAGCAGACGAATGGATAAGAAAACTGTGGTACATATACACAATGCAATATTACTCAGCCATTAAAAAGAATACATTTGAATCAGTTCTAATGAGGTGGATGAAACTGGAGCCTATTATACAGAGTGAAGTAAGGCAGAAAGAAAAACACCAATACAGTATACTAATGCATATAAATGGAATTTAGAAAGGTGGTAACGATAACCCGGTATGCGAGACAGAAGAAGAGACATAGATGTATAGAGCAGTCTTTTGGACTCTGTGGGAGAGGTTGAGGGTGGGATCATTTGCGAGAATGGCATTGAAACATGTATATTATCATATGTGAAATGGATCGCCAGTCCAGGTTCAATGCATGAGACAAGGTGCTCGGGGCTGGTGTACTGGGATGACCCAGAGGGATGGGATGGGGAGGGAGGTGGGAGGCGTGTTCAGGATGTGGAACACATGTACACCCATGGTGGATTCATGTCAATGTATGGCAAAACCACTATAATATTGTAAATTAATTAGCCTCCAATTAATGTAAATAAATTTATATTAAAAAAATAAAAGAGGGAGTTGCCAAAAAAATGAGAAGCCCTTGCACTGCAACCAAAAGGAGCCTCCATGCACAGCAAACAGAGAAAGCCCACATACAACAGCAGGACCCAGCACAACCAAAAATATAAATTAACTAACTAATTAAAAGTTTCACCAACCTTTTCCTTTGAGAACTTAACATAATTGAGTTAATACCCTCTTAAATTTCCTTCCCTGCTTTCCTTTGTAAAGATAGTGGGAAAACCAGAAATAAAGCAAAAGCTTTTAAAAGTAAAGAATAGAGGAAATTCTCAAACTGGACAATGAGTCTCGGACAGCTTTAGTTGTCTAAATCCATCGTTATAATTCTACTTACCTGGAAGCAAACTTAGATACTTTTTTCTCATGGTG
The DNA here is from genome assembly GCF_029378745.1 of Bos indicus. Taxonomy (NCBI): domain Eukaryota; kingdom Metazoa; phylum Chordata; class Mammalia; order Artiodactyla; family Bovidae; genus Bos; species Bos indicus. The sequence continues at coordinate 10,716,705 of NC_091766.1, read as the reverse complement.
CAGAGTGCAGAAAGCCCAGCCACAGAAGATGTCTTATCTTTCTCTGTGTGTCGGGGAGGGACTTCTGGCTTTCAGTATGACTTCTGCTTTTCATGGGGCTCATCCACGTGGCGCTAGTGGTAAAGAACCTATCTGCCAATACAGGAGACTCAAGAGACATGGGTTTGATAGCTGTGTTGGGAAGATCCCCCGGACGAGGGCATGGTGATCCACTCCAGTATTCTTGCCTGGAGAATCTTGTGGACAGAGGAGCCTGGCAGGCTACGGCCCATAGGGTCACAAAGAGTCAGAGATGACTGAAACGACTTAGCGCACATGCATGCTGCTTTTCATTACTTAACAGGAAATCACTGGCCTGGATGTTTCTTCCTCCTGTTTTGCCTGATGATTACATCTCTGAAATTTCTAAGCATTTGCATAACATTACTGGTATTTATAGTGCAAGACTCTTCAAAAGTGGTCTTTATATTGTTTTGATATATGAAGACCTATATCAAACATGAAGACTCATTTTACTGGTCTTTTTGCATGTATGAGGACCTTGGTTCAGAGTGAATAGAATTATTTATTTGCTATATATTAACAGATTAAAAAATATTTTTGTGTACACATTTAGTTTTATTGTAACCAAGCAACTTGTACACTTTTAACGTTTAAAACTGAGCATTATCTTTACTTTCCAGTGAAACAAAAAGAAAAGTTTAAGAATAAACAGGAGCAAAATTACAATAGAGAACTTTGATAGCAAATAAGATCCTACAGGTTCTGCTGATTCTCCCAGCAAGCAGCAGGGCTCAAGTCATCATTAGGAGAGAATTTTATTTTAAAATGTCATCTTAAACTGCAAGGATTTCCATTAAACATCACAATTAAACATGCCAAAGGAGAAGCCATGTTGTCAAAATGCCCACTTAAACCACTCAAACATCTGAAACCCACCCTTTGCTAACCTTCTATAAACCCCATTTTTAAAGTATTTTTTCTTTTTTTTTAAACAAGAGAAAGTGGACAGATACATGTTGGTAAATGCTAACTGTCCACATTCATATAGAGACACAGTGTACTCTCTGAGCCCAATATACAGAGAAGAGAGGAAAAAAGCTAGAATTCTATGCACTACTACACAGGGGCCTAGCAACGTCCAGTTTCCAGCAGAGCTAAGAGAGCAGAAGGTTTTTCTTTTTTTTCTCGCAGAGCATGGTGGTATTGATTCCATAAAATTTTTGTTGAGACAGGAAAGGATAAAAATGAATTTGGAACAGAAATGGGTAGAGATTCTTTACTGAAGAATCTAGTATTCTTCTAGCATCACTGAATTCTGCTCAAGGTATTCCCCCCCCCCACCCCCCAAATAAGTTTGAACCATAGTATAAAGAGAAAAGAGACTTCAAAAGCAGGGCTACTGAGAACAAGAGGAGAGAACAAAAAAGACTGCTACTTGCTCTCAGGGACTGGAGAAAATTAAAAAAAGGTTGGAATCCATCATCGTTCCTTTCATTAGTCATCTATCTCCTTCATCTTCCTCTCCTTCCTCCCCCTCATCTTCTTCACCTTCATTCTCATTCCCTTTTTCATCAGTATCTTCCAATCCTTCATCCTCTTTATCATTGTTGTCTTCTTCTCCTTCCCCTTCCTCATCATCCATGTCAGGAACCAAGTAGTACTGTAATGGATTTGGCAAATATCATCTTTGATGACCTCTCCTAACTCATCTGTACCTGCATCAGAATGATCAGTAAACCAGGTGAAGAAGCTTTCTGGTTCCTGATGCTGTCTCTTCCTGCTGGCTTTATTCTGTGTTTGATCTGATTATTTCATCAAATCCTTTTCAGATTTCCATTTGATTTCAGTGGACTTTGAAGATGGGTCACCGCTCTCATTCAGATGAAATTGGTTGGAGAGAATTTTGTTTTCAAAGTAAGGGTTTTCATTAAAGTAAAAATCTATTCTGAAGCCTGATTGAATGTTTTCAAATTCTGTCACTTTGACCCTTGTCAAATAATGTAGTGCGTCTTCATCCTCCTCCCCAAGCTGTGCAGACACTTGTGGGTGGTTATCAAATATTGTTACCCCAAATTTTGGGATTTTTGCCATCAATTCTGACCTCTTTTGAAAAAATGGTTGGTGAATTTTGTTATATTTCTATTCTACTTTTAAAATCTCCTCACTGGCTTGTTCATTAAGTCTATCTCATTTTGCACTTCATCAATATGTTCAATTGCTTCTTGCTATTCTTTTTCTTCCTTCAGCAAAGTTGAAGAAGCACATGCCTGGTCTGGCCTGGAGGCAGGAGTCGGCCTCGCTTTCTTTGGTTTCTTCGCTTGGGGTGGAAGTGAAGACTGGTGTTTGGTGGCCATGCTGGGAAAAAAAAAAAAAAAAAAGAAGCCAAGAATCTTCCCAGGGGAGGAGAGCGGTACTGCAAGCTCAGAGAACTCAGACCTTTTAATTTTTATTTTGAAATATAGATTAAGAGGAAGTTGCAAAAGAGTACCAAGCAGTCTTGTGTAATCTTCAGTCATTTTCCCACAAAGATGACATTTTTATATAATGATAGTCCAATATTTAAATGAAGAAACTGACATTGGTACGATGTGTGTGTGTAACTCCATGTCGTTTTATCACATATGTAGATTCCTGCAATTGTCACACAATCAAGATCCATCAATATTCCATCACCACAAAGATTTCCCTCATGCCACCCCAGCATCCCTAAACCTTGGCAGGTCTAAAACTCAGGATTTTATTCTTCAACAAAGCTCAACAGAGTCTGAGATTCATATTTGATGATGAAAGAAAATATTCCTGGTATGTTTTTAAAGATAAGAAAAATATATCCCTCAAATTTTCTGGAAGTCTGTGTAATGGAATTATGATAATTTTCTTTGTTTGCATTTTTAAACTTTTACTGTTTTCTATGTGGCTATGATTATCAGTTCTGCTAGAGCTGCCACAGCAAAATATAGAATGAGTGTCTCAAAGAGCTGAAATTTATTTTCTCACAATTCTGGGGCTGGATGCCCAAGATCAAGTGCTGGTAGGCTTGGTTTCTGATGAAAGCCCTCTCTGGGCTTGTACCTGGCCCTGTTCTCACTGTGTCCTCATATGACCCTTTCCCATCTATGTGGAAAGGCAGTGATCACTGGTGTCCTCTAGTTCTAAAGCTTGAGCTCTTCGTGCTACATCTCTTGGACATGACAACACCGGTGTCCTATTCCCTCACTCTTCCCTTGGCCTCCATTCCCCTGATGAAGTGCTTCTGTGCTGCTCCTTAGTGTCACTGACACCGCAAAATCTCGATACTGTTGTCCATAGTGGCTGTACCAGTTTACATTCCCACCAACATGTAGGAGGGGTCCCTTTTCCCCACATCCTCCCAGCACTTGTTGTTTGTAGAATTTTGGTGATGGCCATCCTGACCAGTGTGAGGTGATACTTCTTTACAGTTTTGATTTGCATGTCTCTAATAATTAGTGATGTTGAGCATCATTCATATCCCTTTTGCCCATCTCTACAGATGGTGACTGCAACCATGAAATTAAAAGACGCTTACTCCTTGGAAGGAAAGTTATGACCAACCTAGATAGCATATTCAAAGGCAGAGACGTTACTTTGCCAACAAAGGTCCGTCTAGTCAAGGCTGTGGTTTTTCCTGTGGTCATATATGGATTTGAGAGTTGGACTGTAAAGAAGGCTGAGCACCGAAGAATTGATGCTTTTGAACTGTGCTGTTGGAGAAGACTCTTGAGAGTCCCTTGGACTGCAAGGAGATCCCACCAGGCCATTCTGAAAGAGATCAGCCCTGGGATTTCTTTGGAAGGAATGATGCTAAACATGAAACTCCAGTACTTTGGCCACCTCATGCGAAGAGTTGACTCATTGGAAAAGACTCTGACGCTGGGAGGGATTGGGGGTAGGAGGAGAAGGGGATGACAGATGATGAGATGGCTGGATGGCATCACTGACTCGATGGATGTGGGTCTCAGTGAACTCCGGGAGTTGGTGATAGACAGGGAGGTCTGGCGTGCTGCGATTCATGGGGTCGCAAAGAGTCGGACACGACTGAGCGACTCATCTGATCTGATCTGATCTGATGTGGGGTATTTGGGGTAGGCTTCCCAGGTGGCTCAGTGGGAAAAGAATGCTCCTGCAATGCAGGCGACCCAGGTTCACTCCCTGATTTGGGAAGATCCCCTGGAGGAGGGCATTCCATTGCCATATTATTGCCTGGAGAATTCCATGGATAGAAGAAGCTGGTGGGCTGCAGTCCATGGGGGTGCAAAGAGTCCTACATAACTGAAGTGACTGAGCACACACCTACACATATCTTCTTTGGAGAAATATCTATGTAGATCTTCTGCCCATTTTTGTTTTCTTTTATTTTAGTATTGAGCTGCACTTGGAAAATAGTTTCTCCAGTTCTGAAATGGTCTTTCTTTTGAAAAATGTTTATTTGTCTGTTTATTTGTCTATGTCAGATCTTAAAATTGTGGTGGGATGTGGGATCTTTATTGCATCATGTGGGATATTTCATTGCAATGTGGGCTCAGTAGTTGCATGTGGGCTCAGTTGCCCCCAGCATGTGAAATCACAGATCCCCAACCAGGGATTGAACCCACTTCTCCAGCATTAACCAGTGGACCACCAGGGACCAAAAAAGATGTTGTTACAGTTTATGTCAAGGAGTGTTCTACCTGTGTTTTCCTCTAAGAGCTTTATACTATTTGGCCTTAAATTTAGGTGTTTAAACCATTTGAGTTTATTTTTCTGCATGGTATTTGAGAATGTTCTAATTTTATTTATTTTTTAATGTGGCTGTCCAGTTTCTCAGCACCATTTAATGAAGAGACTGTCTCTTCTCCATTGTATATTTTTGCCTTCTTTGTCATAGAGTACATAACCACAGGTGTATGTGTTTGTTTCTGGACTTTATATCCTGTTCCATTGGTGTATATTTCTGTTTTTGTGCCAGTAGCATACTGCTTTGAATAACTGTAGATTTTTAGTATAGTCTGATTTCAGGGACCCTCATCCCTCTAGTTCTGTTTTCTTTCTCAAGATTGCTTTTGCTATTTCATACAAATTACATTTTTTCTGTTTTAGTTTTGTGAAAAATGCCATTTAAGACAAACCCACAGTTAGCATCATACTCAACAGTGAAAAGCTGAGAGCACTTTCTTTAATTAAGAAAATTTTGGAGGATTCAGGATGGGGAACACGTGTATACCTGTGGCAGATGCATGTTGATATATGGCAAAACCAATACAATATTGTAAAGTTAAAAAATAAAATAAAATTAAAAAAAAGAAAATTTTGGTGAATCCTCTTCATCATTTCTGTAACAGTCATATCATTTGTGTGTGTGTGCACTGTATGTGTGAGCCAGTGTTCCTGATGGTATATTTGTGGATGATCTTTTCTTAGAGTTTAGGCTTCTTTGTTGTATATCAGCTCTCTCTGGGTTCAAGGAAAGGCATGACTTTGTAGTTTCTATGAATATTTCTCATTACTAGTTTGGTGTTACCTGTTTCCATTTTCTAGCCAGAAATCTAAGTATTCTCTATTTTCTTCTATATTTTAATAATTTTATTTTATTTCTAAGTTTTAAACTTTAAATCATCACCACATAGCCATACCAATTCATATATTTATAAGGTATCTATTTACTAAGTTAGTTTTTTATTAAAAAAGACATTTTTTTGTCTACCTAAAAATTCATGAGTATGCATGTTTTTAAGGAATTATTAACTGATTATAAATTTGTTTCTTTTGTTTCTTTTTTTTAAATTTTATTTTATTTTTAAACTTTACATAATTGTATTAGTTTTGCCAAATATCAAAATTAATCCGCCACAGGTATACATGTGTTCCCCATCCTGAACCCTCCTCCCTCCTCCCTCCCCATACCATCCCTCTGGGTCGTCCCAGTGCACTAGCCCCAAGCATCCAGTATCGTGTATCGAACCTGGACTGGCAACTCGTTTCTTACATGATATTTTACATGTTTCAATGTCATTCTCCCAAATTTTCCCACCCTCTCCCTCTCCCACAGAGTCCATAAGACTGTTCTATACATCAATGTCTCTTTTGCTGTCTCGTACACCGGGTTATTGTTACCATCTTTCTAAATTCCATATATATGTGTTAGTATACTGTATTTATGTTTTTCCTTCTGGCTTACTTCACTCTGTATAATAGGCTCCAGTTTCATCCAGCCCATTAGAACTGGTTCAAATGTATTCTTTTTAATGGCTGAGTAATACTCCATTGTGTATATGTACCACTGCTTTCTTATCCATTCATCTGCTGATGGACATCTAGGTTGCTTCCATGTCCTGGCTATTATAAACAGTGCTGCGATGAACATTGGGGTACACGTGTCTCTTTCCCTTCTGGTTTCCTCAGTGTGTATGCCCAGCAGTGGGATTGCTGGATCATAAGGCAGTTCTATTTCCAGTTTTTAAAGGAATCTCCACACTGTTCTCCATAGTGGGTGTACTAGTTTGCATTCCCACCAACAGTGTAAGAGGGTTCCCTTTTCTCCACACCCTCTCCAGCATTTATTATTTGTAGACTTTTGGATCGCAGCCATTCTGACTGGTGTGAAATGGTACCTCGTAGTGGTTTTCAGTGGAGACTTTGCAACACTTTATTCTTTAATACATCTTCATCAAACATTGAAAAATTTATAGAATATGCTTTACATAATTATAATACTATTATTTCACCCAAGAAAATCAATAGTTTCATAAGTAACTTTAAATATCTGAGGCATACTCAAATTATCCCAACTGTGTCCAAAATATTTTTATAGCATATATCCAAACCAGAGTCCTACTAAGATTGACATTGAATTTGATTGTCATGTCACTTTTCTCACTTTGATCTAGAATAACCTTACGAACTTTTTACAAGGATACTGACATTAGAAGAGTTTCCTATGTTCTGTAATTGCCTGATTGTTTCCTCGTGATGTCATTTAACTTGTGTGCTTTCCCCCTGTATTTCAAGTGTACTGAAAACCTGGTCTCAAAGAATAGGTTCCTGTAAGCTTTTTCTAGAATGAGCCAGAAGGTAAATATTTTTGGCTTGGTATTCTTGCATTCTCTTTCACAAGCACTCAACTTGATATTGTAACCTGAAAGCAGCTATGGGCAATGAACCAGTGAATGGTGTGGTTAGGACCCAATCAGAGTTTATTTACAAAAACAGGCAGTTTATTTCCAGATTTTTCCTGAAAATTGTAATTTGCCAAACCTTGGGGTAAAGGCTGGATTAGCTTTAGGACAGATGTATTTGTCACAATCCTTTATTTATCACAAACGAGATGCTTCTACTTCATGTCTTATCAGGAAATATTCAATGTCACACTGATATTTTTAATGTTGAGATTGATCATTAGTTCATTTGGTGGCTGTCTGATCTAACATTATTTAAAAAAAAAACAAACAACACTTTGTTCCTCATAATTAATCAGTAATCTCTTGGGAAATTTTGTGGGATTGACCTGTCTTTCAACAAAATTTCTCCCAGTGCATTTAGTGGGCATTTACTACCGAAAAGTTATCATGATCTAGTTCTGTCATATTTTCTATATTTATTGGCAGGTATTTTACTAATATCTATCCTCCAAGCTAGGCTTCAGCAGTACATGAATTGAGAATTTCCATATGTTTGAGTTGGGTTTAGAAAAGGCAGAGTGTCCAGAGATCAAATTACCAACATTTGCTGGATCACAGAGAAAGCAAGGAAATTCCTGAAAAACATCTACCTCTATTTCATGGACCATGCTCCTGACTGTGTGGATTGTAACAAACTGGAAAACTCTTCAAGAGATGGGAATATGGGACCATCTTACCTGTCTCCTGAGAAACCTGAATATGGGTCCAGAAGCAACTGTTAGAACCCTGTATGGAACAATTGACTAGTTCAGGGTTGAGAAAGGATTGCGACACTTTATAAGGCTGTTTATTGTCACTCTGTTTACTCAACTTATATACAGAGCACATCATGCTATATGCCAGGCTGGATGAGTTATAAGCTGGAATTAAGTTCTCGGGGAGAAATAGTGAAAGGTTGTAGTTGAATCACGCGAAGACATGGGGATTCTTGGCCCCCGGAAGAGAAGAATTCAATCCAGGGCCAGAGACGAGGCTTGATCGCTCAGAGCTTTTATGTAATAAAGTTTTATTAAAGTGTAAAGGAGATAGAGAAAGCTTCTGACATAGGCATCAGAAGGGGGCCGAAAGAGTACACCCTTGCTAGTGTTAGCAATGAAGTTATATCAGTTCAGTTCAGTCGCTCAGTCATGTCCGACTCTTTGTGACCCCATGAATTGCAGCATGCCAGGCCTCCCTGTCCATCACCAACTCCTGTAGTGCACTCAGACTCACATCCATCTAGTCAGTGATGCCATCCAGCCATCTCATCCTCTGTCGTCCCCTTCTCCTCCTGCCCCCAATCCCTCCAGCATCAGAGTCTTTTCCAATGAGTCAACTCTTTGCATGAGGTGGCCAAAGTACTGGAGTTTCAGCTTTAGCATCAGTCCTTCCAAAGAAATCCCAGGGCTGATCTCCTTCAGAATGGACTGGTTGGATCTCCTTGCAGTCCAAGGGACTCTCAAGAGTCTTCTCCAACACCACAGTTCAAAAGCATCAATTCTTCGGCGCTCAGCCTTCTTCACAGTCCAACTCTCACATCCATACATGACCACAGGAAAAACCATAGCCTTGACTAGACAAACCTTTGTTGGCAAAGTAATGTCTCTGCTTTTCAGTATGCTATCTAGGTTGGTCATAACTTTCCTTCCAAGGAGTAAGCATCTTTTAATTTCATGGCTGCAGTCAGCATCTGCAGTGATTTTGGAGCCCAGAAAAATGAAGTCTGACACTGTTTCCACTGTTTCTCCATCTATTTCCCATGAAGTGATGGGACCGGATGCCATGATCTTAGTTTTCTGAATGTTGAGCTTTAAGCCAACTTTTTCACTCTCCACTTTCACTTTCATCAAGAGGCTTTTGAGTTCCTCTTCACTTTCTGCCATAAGGGTGGTGTCATCTGCATATCTGAGGTTATTGATATTTCTCTCAGCAATCTTGATTCCAGCTTGTGCTTCTTCCAGCCCAGCGTTTCTCATGATGTACTCTGCATAGAAGTTAAATAAGCAGGGTGAATACATACTCTGCAATGAATCCAAAGAATGTCTGGAGGTTGTAAAGACCTTACCAGACCTACTTCCATAATTTACATTCTAAGATAATAGAATTAGCCAGAAGGTTTAATCCAGAGACTGTCCTCAGGCAGGATACATTATTGTTATATAATCCTAAGGAATGTAGAGAAGGAAAAAAAAAGTTTGTCCTTTCTTCCCCCTTGAGAATTCCAGACCCCTCTCTCCTTGGGACCCCTAGACTTCTTATCTGCCTAGGAAATGACTCAATAGCAACAACCTCAGATATGTGGATGATACCCACTCTAATGTCAGAAAGCAAAGAGGAACTAAAGAGTCTCTTGATGAGGGTGAAGGAGGAGAGTGAAAAAGCTGGCTTAAAATTTAATGTTAAAAAACTAAGATCATGGCATATGGTCCTATCCCTTCATGGCAAATATAAGGGGAAAAGGTGGAAGCAGTGACATATTTCCTCTTTTTAGGCTCTAAAATCACTGTGGATAGTGACTGCAGCCATGAAATTAGAAGATGACTGCTACTTGGCAGGAAAGCTATGACAAACCTAGACAGTGTGTTGAAAACAAAGACTTCACTTTGCCATCAAAGGCGTGTATAGTCAAGGCTATGGTCTTTCCAGTAGTCATGTACTGATGTGAGAACTGGACAACAAAGAAGGCAGAGTGCTAAAGAATTAATGCTTTCAAACCATAGTGCTGGAGAAGACTCTTGAGAGTCCCTTGGAAAGCAAGGAGATCAAACTAGTCAGTCCTAAAGGAAATCAACCCTGAATGCTGATGGTGAAGGGACTGATGCTGAAGCTGAAGCTCCAACACTTTGGTCACCTGATGTGAAGAGCTGACTCATTGGAAGAGACCCTGATGCTGGGAAAGATTGACGGCAGACAGAGCAGAGGAAGACAGAGGATGAGATGGTTGGATGGCATCACCAATTCAATGGATATGAACTTAAGCAAACTCCAGGAGATAGTGAAGGACAGGATGGTGAGGGACATCTTCTGACTCCAGGAGATGGTGAGGTGTGCTGCAGTCAATGGGGTCACAAATAGTCAGACATGACATATCAACTGAACAACATATACCCATTGATGAGGCTTCCCAGGTAACTCAGTGATAAAAAATCTGCCTGCCAATGCAGGAGATATGGGTTTGATCCCCGGGATGAGAAGATCTCCCAGAGAAGAAAATGGCAACCCACTCCAGTATTCTTGCCTGGGAAATCCCATGGACAGAAGAACCTGGTGGGCTGCAGTCCACAGAGTTGAACATGACTTAGTGACAAACAACAGCAACTGAAGGGAATTTTAAATTTAGTATATTATGATCATTTCCAGTCATTTTCCATTTGGTTTAAAGAGATACAAAGGGGTCAGTGGCTGTTTGTAGGGCATTCATTGTAGGTGAAATCTTTTGGTTTAGATCTTGCTTAGGTAACATTCTGAGAAAGAAATAATTTATTATATATGTAATAATATGTTATATAAGTAAACAAAACAAAACTGTGCTGTAGCAATATATATTTTTTATCCAGCTCAGCTTATAAGATGTAAGAATCACAGGGTTCCAATTTTACTCTGATAAAGCATTTTATTTATCATTTAAGCTCTGTGAAATTAGAATCCTAATCTCTCAATTTAGTGCAGTGTATGATGAGTAGTAAAATATATTTTTCTAATGAAAATGTTAGTAATCTTTAGAAATGGACAGTGAAGTTGAAGCATGCATGTATGGAGACCAACTGCCCTAGGTTGCGTGTGACTCAAGTTTTTTTTAGGACATAATCCAGAAAAATCTTGGGAAACCATGTTAGTTGTTTACCCTCCATGTAGGGTTTGACCTTATTTCCTCTCTTACTGCATTTTAAGATAGACTTCTGAAGCTCAATTTCCTTGTCATATATCTTCAATTAGAGGCACTTTATAGGAAAAAAGATTGAAGCAGGTGATTTAATCCAAGGAAACTGGGAAATTGGGTTGTAACTCCTTGACTATGCTGGGAGTGAAGTGAGCATACCATGTGGAGCAGAAAACTAAAATTCTCCAGCAATCTGAATAGCAGACATTCCCTTCATGCTTTCTTCCACAATGGTTCCATGAAGAGTCACTTGTAAAAAACATGAAAAAGTATCTTTTTTTTCCCACAAAGATGACGGTTCAGAATTTTCCTCATCATCCAAGACAGCAAATTATGTGGTTTACTGGTTAATCCAATTCTGAGAAGGAATGTGTGAAAAATAATACCTTGTTAGAAAGTAGTAGACTTTTACACTGGAAACTATAAAAGATCACCAAAAGAAGCCAGGGAAGACTCAAAGTAATAGATAAACATCCCATGTTCATGGATCAGAAGATAATACAGTTAATATGGCAGCATTCCACTAAATTGACCTGTAGATTCAATACAATCCTTATCAATATCTCAGTTATTTTTTTCAGAAATTGACAGGCATATCTTTGAATTTACATGGGACTTCATGGGATCCAAAATAGTTGAAAAATCTTGACAAGAACAAATTGGTAGAGTCAATTCTCCAAAGTAAAATTTACTACAAAACAACATGACTCAAGATAGATGAGTGTAACAGCCAAGGATGCAGGCATAAAAACTTATTGATAGTAACTTATTTTAACAAGGATGTCAGTACAAGTCCCTGGGGAAAGAGTAATCTTTTCAACAAGTGATGATGGGACAACTGTATAACCATATGCTGAAGGTGGACTTCACAAAAAGTTATGAAACTCATACCAATAAAAAGTTAATTCCAAATGGATATGCCTATATGCAGTTACTAAAACTACTAAAGTCTTGGAAGAAACATAAGTGTAAATTTTTGTGGTCTTGTGGTAGGTCATTGCCTTTAAAATAAGACAGCCAAAGGTGAAGTGAACATAGAGAAACTGGACTTGTTAAAAATTAAAACTTCTGTGCATCAATGAACACCATCAAGAGAGTAACAATATTGGGAGGAAGGATGGGCTAAAGTCCTTGCACAATTTATATAGACCCCATTGTTTCAGTTTTTTCCCCTATCAAAGGGAAACATAATAATACTTACCTTACCTTCAAGTGGTCATATGAAGAATATATAAAACAAAAATATGACAACTGTTTTTTTAAACACAAAAATAAAATTGCTTGGTAAGATTCACCTTGCCAGGATCTCTCCTATGCACCCTGTGATTATCAACCTGTTATGCATTGTTTGTGTGTGTTGCAAATCCCAGGAATGACTACATAATTTGAAGGAAATTCTCCAGTCTAACGTAATGCTTATGTCACCTTACTTTTATGACTAAACCACGTATTTACTGTTTTCTATATAGAGGTGGTGTTAGTGGTAAAGAACACACCTACCAATGCAGGCAGATGCCAGAGACAAGCATTTGATATCTGGGTCAGGAAGATTCCCTAGAGGAGGACATGACAACCCACTCCAGTATACATGACTGGAGAATCCCATGGAAAGAGAAGCCTGATGGTCTATGGTCCATAGGGTTGCAAAGAGTCAGACACAACTGAAGGGATTTGGCAGAAACACACACATATAGAGGGGTACCGTGGTTGACATGAGTGTCTCTGGATTGCTTGTGCATCTCTGCTTCAGATCGAGTTACTGTTTAAGTTGAGCCTAACATAGGAACATTCTCTGTGTTTTTTTTTTTTTTTTTTTTTACATATTTTGTGCATGAAAAAGTCCATGCAGCATGTTACAGAAAATGGGTGCTCAACCCAGGCGGAGAATAAGAAGATAGTTATGTACAAGGGTTAAGATGAGCATAGAAACACAATAAGCAGAAGTAGAGGAAGACCTTTTTCCATGACAGAGAAATGTCCTGAGTGAGCCTAGATATAAACCACTGTGAGTCATAATAGGGTATCGCCCCCTTTATACCCAATTGTCCAGTGTAATAGGCATGTGCTGCTCAATTGATCAGTGAGTGAAGTGCTCTGGGGGACAGTGCATGATCTTACCTCACTGTGTTTAGAGGGTTCTGACATAGCCCTGCTGGAGAGTGTGTACTTTGAACCTTATCTTGTATTACTTTTGCACCTGTAGAGGCAAATCATGCTCTGGATCAGCTCACAGAGAGGAGTGAGGATTGGATGAGTCCTGGGGTGGAGTCAGATAGTGGTACCTGCTGGCTGAGGAGGCAGTGCATCAGGAAGATGAAGACATCCTGCAGACCGTTGATGATGGTGAAGAGGTAGGCCATGACGTGGGCAACCAGTCCCACCTGCAGGATTTCCAGCCACCACGTGCATCCCAAGATGAAGAACTGAACTGTGGCTTTAAATGTCAGCATCCGTAGGAGGAGAAAAGAGGCTCACAATGCACCCTGAGCAACACAATCAAGGCCTTTTCTTCTCTACTGCTGGATGTCTCTGACTCGGTTGTAGCCACTCTGATCTTTACCGTGAATGATTCTCTAAATGTTTCTTTGGGTTCAGAATGGCATTTATCTTGGATTGAAGTTGGTAGTGACACTTCATAATGTGAGTTTCAGTAATACGATGTTGTATGAATATTCTGTTTCAATCAACTGATATTACCGTAGATGTCTTGTGCTGGCCCTGTGCATAAACAATAACAAAGGGAAGATTTCTGATTTCACAAACCACCTGGTAAAACCAGGTTGATATCCACATATCACATCTTCTAAGAGGCTAGGTATGTCCTTTGCTTTCTTTTCATTTACATAGAGTGAATCATCTAAACAAAGAATGGTCTAGGTCAATTCATGGAAAGGAAAAAGATAGGGACATCATTGAAGGGACAAGGGCAGAGGGATCTCCCATTTAACAAATATAATTGACTATTGTCAAATATAATTAACAAATATAAAATACCACTGTATTTGTCTTCCCACTAGATGGTAAGGTTTGTGAAATGCAGAGTTCCAAAGAATAGCAGGGAGAGATAAGAAAGCCTTCCTCAGTGATCAATGAAAAGAAATAGAGGAAAACAACACAATGGGAAAGACTAGCGAGCTCTTCAAGAAAATTAGAGATACCAAGGGAACATTTCATGCAAAGATGGGCTCGATAAAGGACAGAAATGGTATGGACCTAACAGAAGCAGAAGATATTAAGAAGAGGTAGCAAGAATACACAGAAGAACTATACAAAAAAGATCTTCATGACCCAGATCACAATGGTGTGATCACTCACCTAGTGGAAGATATCCTGGAATGTGAAGTCAAGTGGGCCTTAGAAGGCATCACTATGAACAAAGCTGGTGGGGGTGATGGAATTCTAGTTGAGCTATAGAAGGCATCACTATGAACAAAGCTGGTGGGGGTGATGGAATTCTAGTTGAGCTATTTCAAATCCTGAAAGATGATGCTGTGAAAGTGCTGCACTCAATATGCCAGCGAATTTGGAAACTCAGCAGTGGCACAGGACTGGAAAAGATCAGTTTTCATCCCAATCCCAAAGAAAGGCAATGCCAAAGAATGCTCAAACTACCACACAATTGCACTCATTTCACACACTATCAAAGAAATGCTCAAAAATTTCCAAGCCAGGCTTTAACAATACGTGAACCATGAACTACCAGATGTTCAAGCTATTCTTAGAAAAGGCAGAGGAACCAGAGATCAAATTGCCAACATCCACTAGATAATTGAAAAAGCAAGAGAGTTCCCAAAAAAGGTCTATTTCTGCTTTATTGACTACGCCAAAGCCTTTGACTGTGGATCACAATAAACTGTGGAAAATTCTGAAAGAGATGGGAATACCAGACCACTTGACCTGCCTCTTGAGAAACTTGTATGCAGGTCAGGAAGCAACAGTTAGAACTGGACATGTAACAGTAGACTGGTTCCAAATAGGAAAAGGAGTATGTCAAGGCTATATATTGTCACTGTGCTTATTTAACTTATATGCAGAGTACATCATGTGAAGTGCTGGGCTGGATGAAGCACAAGCTGGAATCAAGATTGCCGGGAGAAATATCAATAACCTCAGGTATGCAGATGACATCACCCTTATGGCAGAAAATGAAGAAGAACTAAAGAACCTCTTGATGAAAGTGAAAAAGGAGAGAGAAAAAGTTGGCTTAAAGCTCAACATTCAGAAAACTAAGATCACGGCATCTGGTCGCATCACTTCATGGTACATAGATGCAGAAACAGTGGAAACAGTGTCAAACTTTCTTTTTTTGGGCTCCAAAATCACTGCAGATGGTGATTGCAGCCATGAAATAAAAAGACACTTACTCCTTGGAAGGAAAGTTATGACCAACCTAGATAGCATATTGAAAAGCAGAGACATTACTTTGCCAACAAAGGTCCATCTAGTAAGGTTTTTCCAGGAGTCATGTATGGATGTGAGAGTTGGACTATAAAGATAGCTGAGAGCTGAAGAATAGATGTTTTTTAACTGTGGTGCTGGAGAAGACTCTTGAGAGTCCCTTGGACTGCAAGGAGATCCAACCAGTCCATCCTAAAGGAAATCAGTCCTGAATGTCCATTGGAAGGACTGATGCTAAAGCTGAAACTCCAGTACTTTGGCCACTTGATGCGAAGTGCTGACTCATTTGAAAAGACCCTGATGTTGGGAAAGATTGAAGGCAGGAGGAGAAGGGGATGACAGAGGATGAGTTGGTTGGATGGCATTAAAAAAAAAAAAAAAAGTGTTGGCATTACTGACTGAATGGACATGAGTTTGAGTAAACTCTGGGTGTTGGTGATGGACAGGGAGGCCTGGCATGCTGCAGTCCATGGGGTCTCAAAGAGTTGGACACGATTGAGAGACTGAACTGAACTAAACCACCTGTAGTCATGATGTGCAAGTATCAACTCCTAACTCTGAATTCAACACACTTTATCCCTGTAATACTTCTTCATGGCTGGCCACTAATCCTTGCAGAATTAGAACTAAATTCTTTGGTAAAATAGGCCACTGATTCTTACAGATTTAGAACTAAATTCTTGGGTAAAAGAGGAAAACTACTATACTTAGATGATGGCGGTAGCCTAAAATTCATATTGTCTGTCTCTTTTTGGCCTGGATGCATGCTCAGTCTCTCAACTGTGTCTGACTCTTTACAGCCTCATGGACTATAAGCTGCCAGGCTCCTCTGTCCATGGAATTTTCCAGCCAAGAATGCTGAAGTGGGTTGCCATATCCTCCCCTGGGGGATCTTCCCAACCCAGGTTTTTGAACCTGAGTCTCCTGCGTCTTCTGCATTGGTAGGTGGATTCTTTACTATTAAGCCACCTGGGAAGCTCCCCTATTTTTGGAAATCATCCAAAGTCCTTGAGGACAAGGAAAAAATACCTGCCAATTGCCTTTTACTACTAGTCTGGGTAGGTAGACAGAGAAAGGCAGAAATAGATGCACAAAGGATGAAGAAAATGAATGTTAAAACCTGCAAATTAGGTGCTTCTGGATAAAAAGCAATTGAGTATGGTAGCACCAAATTTATTTTTGCAGCATGTCTCTATGTTTGAATTTTTTTTTTTAGGAATAAAATGTTTAAAAATAAATA
Source organism: Bos indicus (assembly GCF_029378745.1). NCBI lineage: Eukaryota > Metazoa > Chordata > Mammalia > Artiodactyla > Bovidae > Bos > Bos indicus. The sequence goes on along the minus strand of NC_091766.1, from coordinate 10,700,030 downwards.
ACAAGCCCTCCAGATGATTCTGACGCACTTTAACTTTTGAGAATACTTGGCTTATTGCATAAAACTAATTTTTGTACTGTACTAAAGTTCCCAAGAGAGGTTCACATGGGAAGAAATGCAGGTAGCCCTAAGAGCTAAACATGGAGACCTGCTGACAGATAGGAAGTCAAGGAGACCTCAGTCCTACCACCACAAGGAACTGAATTGTGCCAAAAATTCAAGGGTTAGAGGAGGACCCCAAACCTCAGATCAGAATGCAGTCCAGGCTGACAGAATGATTTCAGCCTTGGAAGAACCTGAGCAGACAATCCAGCTATACCATGCCAGATCACTGACCTGCGATAACTGGGAGACAGTATTTTTTTCAAGTTTTACATGTGTGAGAATTTGTTCCACATCAAGATATTGAATGCAACCCCCCTGAGGGGTGTCATCTGCAATCGTAGTGGGCCATGAGGACAGCAAAGCTGCTGAAGTGTGTGCACTGGCAGGTGGTGCTGTCGTCTCTGCTGTCCATTGTCCTGCAGCCTCTGGTTGCCCAATAGCCACTTCCATTCTGGCCCTGCTCCCAGAAGACACAGTGCACCTTCTCCTTTGTTTCAGAGGTCCTTTTGACTGTAGAAACAGGAAGTAGGTTTGAGCTGGTGGTTCTGTTGCTCAGAAATGCTGACCCAAATCTAGCTCATGATGGACTTTCCTTGGGATATGATGCACCCGTGACGGACATCCCTGAAGCACAAAGGCTGTGCTCAGGACTCAGGTCTCTCCCACACCCACAGCTTCATCCCCCCAGGACTCAGATGTTTGAAGACAAATTTGGAGAACTGAGGTTCTGTGTGTTACTGTTGCTGATAAAGGCAGATATGACATCAGACAGCAGGGTAGGGGGGATTTCCTGCAGCATTTCCTTGTGTGTCCCATGTGGAACTGCCTGTTCCTCAGCACCCATGATTGGGGGGCTTATTCAGCAACTTTTCAATCCCAGATGTAGAGATAAGGCCCACCACAATGGGACCTGCAGGACAAGGGCAAGGTTGATATCTTGGGGTATCCAACATGACTCCTCTTTTAATGAAGCATTTCCCTGTGGCCCCACCATTACCCATAGTTCCCTTTAAAGTATACATTTCTGTTTATTTCTTCTTTGAGTATTGTGTCCTACTTTGAATCCCTAGGAACCTGTACCCTGCCACAACCATTACCTGAGTCATTAGATTCATGCACTGTATCCCAGATCAGTATCATCTTTATGTTATTCTGAATCAAGGTGACATTCTTATCTTCTTTATCCAGTCCCTTCAGTGACATTTCTAAGAGTTGTGAAGGTTATAGAAGGAAGTTAAATTAGTAATTGTGTCAATAGTGGAACACATACTTCCATTATTTGCATACATAAAAATAAAAATTTTATAAATATGTAAACATGCTATATATTACATAATGCATTTTATATACACATAATGGTATTATTTATTATAAGTAATACCATTCAGTACACATAATAATGGCATATGTGTATATCATTTGAATTTACAAATGATTGTAAGAGAACATTATAAGCAATTATTCAACAACATGTTAGGAAACCTAGGTAAAATGGAGAAATTCCTAGAGACATGGTATACCAAAAAGTGACTTAATAAATTAGAAAATCAGAACAATTCAGTAACAGGTAAGTACATTGAATCAGTATCCAAACCTCTCCAAAATGAAAAGACCAGGACATCTGGCTTCTACAGTGAATTTTCCCAGCCATGCATAAAAGAATTAACACTAATTCTTTGTAAACTCTTCCACAGAATAGAAGAGAAAGAGCACTACCTAAATAATTCTATGAGACCATCATTACCAAAGAACAAAACAAGATAATATATCACAGAAATCTCAATAGAAAGCCAGTATCTATTATGAACATAGATACACACATAGTCATCAAAATACAAGGAAAATTTTTATTCAAGGAAACTCAAGATTTGTATATTGAAAACTACAAAAGACTGTTGAAAGAAATTAGAAACTCTAAATAAGTCATAAGACGTCCTATATTTATGGATTGGAACCATCATATATCTCAAAAGTCCCTGAAATAATCTATAGATTCAATGTAATCTGTATCAAAATTCTGACATCATTTAATTAATTTTTTGTTAGAAATGGAAAGTTCATCCTATAATCTATAAATGATTACAAGTGGCCTGGAAAAACAAAGCAATCTTAAAAATGAAAAATAAATTTGGAGGAGTTATAATTTCTGATTTCAAAACTTACTGCCAACCCACAGTATTCAAAACAGTGTGAAGTTACCATTTGAATACAGACCAGTAAAACAGAATTGAGGATCCAGTAATAAATTCATTCATCTATGGTCAGTTGATCTTCAAGAAGCAATAACAAGATCCTTCAATGGCCAAAGAAAAATCTGTTCAACAGTGATACTGAGACATTTGGCTTTTCATAAGCAAATGAAGGAATTCAATGACCTACTTCACACAATAAATGTTTAAAAAATTAACTCAAAGTAGATTGAAGATCTACATTTAAAAGTTAAAACTAGAACAAGTAGGACACAAACACAGGGGTAACTCTATATGACCTTGGGTTAGGAAATGGATTATTAGATATGAAAAAATATGCAGAACAGCAAAAGTCCCAATAGATTATATGACCTTCATCAAAATGGAAACATTTATTTTTTAAAGTGAAAAGATCACAAAAAAGTGAAAAGGCAACCTACAGAACATATTTGTTAAGACATATCAGATAGGATCTACTATTAGAATATACAAAAATCTCCTACAGCTTAAAAACCAAATGCCAAAAAAAAAAAAAAAAAAACCCAAATGCCAAATAACTGAATTTGAAAAGAAAGAAAAAAATACTTGAGTAGATATTCCTCCAATAAAAATAGACAGATTCAACAATGACATGAAAAGATGCTTTGACATCTTTAGTTACAGGGAAATGTAGATGAAACCATGAGATATCACCTGACACACACTAGAATGGCTACAAGGAAAAGAAAGCAAAATGGAAGTAACAAGTGTTGCTGAGGATGAGGAAATTGAAACCCTCGTGCATTTCTGTTGAAAATATAAAATGGAGAAATAACCACTTTGGGAAACTAGTTTTGTGTTTCCTCAAAAAGCTGAAAATAGAACTACCACATCACTAAGCAATTTTAAACACTATTATGTGCCCCAAAGAACTTTATTCAACAGTTATTCAAGCCAAAACTTATACTACAGGGGTTTTTTTGAATGGAAATGAAGTGGTAAGACTCATCATCTGAGTGAGGCCAGCTTTGTGTGAGGGCTGGGTGGCCAAACAAGGGAGCAGGTGGTGATGGATGAGGAGTGGCTGGTGCTTCTGTTTTCTTAGCCCTGGGCATCCAACTAAGGATGCAAACTTGTGGGCTCCTTCTGCAGAAGGCTCAAGTGGTCTGGGTCAATATGGGGCCTTTGTTGAATTCCTAAGTAGAGAGTGGTCTAGGGTAATGAAGCCCAGTGACACTCTCTCTTTCCATCTGCTTCAGATGGGAGCCACTTTGAGTATGTGTGGTGTGGTTCATGTCATTCTGACATGAACACCCATTCTGACATAACATCCTCCCAGGTCATTTGAGTTTCCCATAGGCCTGTGAATTGAAATTATTGGTCAGGGGCATGGCGGATCCTTGCCAGGAGAAATAAACAAAGGCTGAGTGGCCAAGGAACTGGGCCAGGGGCCAGATGTGGTTGCTGTCCAGGGACAGGGCTGGCTGGGGAACATGGGGCCACCTTGAATATCCCCCTTCCCACATTTCTAGACAGAGTTCTTGGGTCCATCATCCCAGCAGAGTCTGAAAGGACCCCTGACTTACCCAAACCTGTATAGGATCCAGTGCAGGATGGTCTCATCTTGGCAATTGATGAAGAACACAGATAGTGCCCTAGGGCTCATTGCACTGGAGGTCAACTCCTGAAATGTCTTTAATACCACCCCTCTGTTTGTTTTAAGAAAATAAGATGCCAAGTGTCAAGGGGGCATTCCAAAATTGCAGAAATGATAATCTGTGAGAGGTTCTGACCCTTGGGGTTTGGAGAGAGAGGGGATACCAGTAGATGCTGAGAACAGACCTCTCTGGCTTGGAGTAAGTGGCCAAATCTCATGAAAGAGGAAATGAAAGAACGGATTCCTTTTTACCAGAACATGTGTTAGTACACTCATTCTCAAACACTACTTGAGAAAGAGATCTGTTTTCTCTGCATTGACGGTAGCTCTTGTTTAAGTTCTGGCAGTCTATATAAATTCCACAGGACAGTTTCCATGATGTTCCACACTTGTTGATGTCTGGAACACACAGAACGAAAGGTCACCTTACAAAGGTGTGAATTCCATTGTGAATTCACATGGCTCTGGCCTCCATCCTGATCCTGACACAAGGACTGAACTGACTCAGCTCCTCAATAGCTCTCCTGGAGTTGGACTGAGCTAGAACCAGCTGCTCTAGAAAGCTGGCTTACTATTCCATTCATCTCTGCTCTCTGGTCGTATCTGAGTGTACCTCAATTCAGACACCCATATGGGGGTTAGAAGGAAGCCTGCATCCCCAATGTAGGCCTTTTGGGGTAGACAGAGGCCATGATTCTGTTCCAGACCATCCTCTTGGTACTGTTTGCATCATCAGGGACCTGAATATGAGCTCCAGTCAGTCCTAAGTGTGAGTGACAGTGACATTTAAGGCTTTCCACGATGCTGAGGAAATGGAGGGAAGTTACGGCTTGGGGATTATCCAGAGTAATATGAATCATTTGCACTGAGGTTAGATCTAGGTGGTCAGGCTCCTACACATTGCTCTCCTCCATCTCCCCTTTAGCTATAGAATCCCTAGAATACCCTGAAATCCTCATCAGGCACTTGCCCAGTTCTCAATGTTAAGACTTCTCAAGATGCTTGAGGAAGTCTCTGGGGGAGTCTTGCTGTCTCCACTCCTGGAAAAATCCCATTTTATCAGAACCTGTTATGCATGGGAGATGAGGAAGCAACAGGAATGCTCATAGCTGAGTTGTTTTGAGTGTTTTCTGGCATCTTACCTCTTCCTGTTCCTAAACATAAGAAAAAAGGTGCCCATGACCCAGGTCTCCTTGGAGTAGGCCAGGAAACCATACAGCAAGTGTTAGACACCAATGCTAAGAACAACAACAACTTAGTAAAAATGCAGGGATAGGATGTTTGGCCTTTGTACATGTTTGAGCTCCTTGCAGTCAGGAGACTAAAGACTTTTGGAGCCTGGAAGGACTCACAGGGTCATGATCAGTCAGGGAAGACAATTGGTGTTCCCCAGGTCAGAATTTCTTATCCAGACTCTTGATGTTCCCTTCTAAGGCCCCAGGTCCAGGTTGTGGGTAGTATTAACATAAGGATATGAATGGAAGTGGGAGGGATGCTGAGGAATTCCTGTTCGGCCCCCATCTGAGCGCTGAAACTTCCTTCTCTCAGATGATGGCAATAGCTGGAGACCCGTATTAAAGGCTGAGGGATAGAAAGGAGTGAATGGGGGCATATGGGAATGAGTGCCAGAAGGGGAAGACATGAGGATGGGAGATTCCTCAACCTGACAAGCATAGTCCAAGGAAGGAGCAGGAATCCAGTTACAGCAGCAGCCAGATTTCCTCTCCATGTTCAAAAGTCTGCATATCTCTGTAAGACACAGACACACACTTTGTCTAAGTGCACAAAGGAATCTTTAGGATACCTCCAGGGTCATGTAAGGGCTGTGCAGTAACCATAACATCTTTTTTTTTCTTTTATAAAATTTACTTTCTCCCCAATTTTAAATAATACATGGATACTTGGAAAACAGAGAAAAAGTAAAAAAAATGGAAAAAAAAATCACCCAGAAGTCTAGTATCCTAGAATATTGTAGGGTTTTTTTTTTTTTTTTTGTAACTCATTGTTTCAAATATACTATGAATAATTTATTTTATTACCAATAATAAAGACTATTTTAAGTAGATGAAGAGTACTTCACAATGAAAAATCATATAACTTCCCCCCCTCATTTAAAAAATAATTATGGTAAAATGCCCATAGCAAAAGTTTTCATCTTAACATTTATGTTTAATAATTTCCTTTTCTGATTCTATTTTGTTGAAGAATAAAAACTCCTTGGCTTTAAGCATGGTCTGTTTCTACCACCTTATTAGTTATATAACTTTGGACCAGTCAATCTCTTTGAGCCTGAATTTGATAACTACAAATCAAGACTATCATGAAATCATAAAATTCTAAAAAAAAAAATCAAAATGTGTAAGCTCCTTGACACTGGTCTTGGCAATAACTTTTTTTTTTATTTGACAGCAAATGCAAACACAACAGGAGAAGGCAATGGCACCCCACTCCAGTACTCTTGCCTGGAAAATCCCATGGACGGAGGAGCCTGGTGGGCTGCAGTCCATGGGGTCGCTAAGAGTCAGACACGACTGAACAACTTCACTTTCACTTTTCACTTTCTTGCATTGGAGAAGGAAATGGCAACCCACTCCAGTGTTCTTGCCTGGAGAATTCCAGGGATGGGGCAGACTGGGGGGCTCCCGTCTATGGGGTCACACAGAGTCAGACACGACTGAAGCGGCTTAGCAGCAGCAGCAGCAGCAAACACAAGAGAAGCAAAAATAGGGAGGTGGGACTCCATCAAATTACAAAGCTGTGTACAGCAAAGAAAACTATCAAAAAATAAAAAGGCAGTCTACAATTTCAGAGAATAATTTACAAATCATATATACACAAGGGGTTAATATCCAAAATATATAAAGAACTCATACAAATCAATGGCAAAATAAACAAAGTGATTGAGTCAAAAATGGGTAGATAACCAGAAGAGACATTTTTCCAAAGAAGACTACCAGTTGGCCAACAGGTACATGAAAATGTGTTCAACATCACCAATCATCAATGAAAGGGAAATAAAAACCGGAATCAGATATCACCTCACACTTGTTAGAATAACTATTATCAAAAAGACAAGAAAGAACAAGTGTTAGCGATGATGTGGAGGAAAGGACTTTTTTCCATTGTTGGTATCAATTAAAGTTGCAGCCCCTCTGGGCCTGCTCAGTTCCTTCATGCTTTCTTAAAGTGTCTCCTTTTTATTCTCAACAAAGTGATTCTGTGCTGTCCTCAGAGCTGAATGCTCTAGATGTACCACAGCCTCTCCCCAAATATGTCTGAGCATTTCCACCACCCCAAGGCTCTGTACCATGGCAACTCTTCAAGGGGCTGGTGAAGCTGTCCTTAGATGCAGAGCTGAATCCTGGAATGCAGTGGCAGGCATCAGTGTTGACACATGGAGGGTTTGGAGGGCACCAGCAAGCACAGGCTGTGAGGGAAGAAGCAGTGGGGATGGAGACTTAGTCAGAAAGTCAAGGAATGAACAAAGCCCACTTCAAGCTGGTGATATAGTAGTAGAGGAAGGGAAGGAATGGATGGGGTGACTTCCATTAGAAGTTGTCGTTTAGTCACTAAGTCGTGTCTGAGTCTTTGTGACCCCATGGACTTTAGCCCGCCAGACTCCATGGGATTCTCCTGGCAAGAACACTGTCATGGGTTGCCATTTCCTTTACCGGGGGCTTTTCATTATCCAGGGATTAAACCTGTGTCTCCTACATTGGCAGGCACATTCTCTATCACTGAGTCACCTGGGAAGCCCTCTGTTGGAATAGGAAGAGACAAGAACTTCGGAGCATGTTGGGGTGGGGAGGAATAACTTCTCTTACATTCATAAAACTGTGTCTGAGCCTTACATTCAGGATAGTCCTACCTTCCTCTTCCTTTGTTGGTAAGAGGACGTAGACCCCAGCAAATACGTCACAGTTTATGTCCCTAATGGGCCTGGCTGAGCAGACTTATGTTTCTTGTTTGAGGATGTGGATTCCAATTGCAAAAACAGCAGCATCAAGAATCCTGGGACAGATAAACAGAAAGAGGACAAAAATAGTAGAGTCACACACAATTTCACCTCCTGTCCCTATAACCATTGCCTCCTGGGGAGGTGGCTTTGGGCCCTGCATCCTTCTTCTTCAATGGCACCCCATATCCTCCTGTACTGTACTCAGAATCAAGAACTCAGCCTTTCACCTCCAACTCTTGGGACTCCCTGAGGAGTCAGTCAGCAATGGACACAGTCCTCATAGAACTTCAGATGCTACAGGTAAAGGATAGAGCATACATAGACTGATAGCTGATATCAGCAGCATATCTTAGAAATTCCACCCTCTCCCAGTGGAAGTGTTAGACTGTAGAGGAGAAAGTTCTTTAGATTGGTGTACCTAGGTTCTTTGTTCTCTGGCAATGGCAGCAATCTGCTCTGAAGATTTCTCTTCCAGGATCTTTCCTCAGGTTAAGATACATGACACAAGATGAGCATGGACAGTAGAAGTGAAACAGCCTTGAGTTTGAGCTCGAGCTCCCAATTATGTCAGCAGGGCATGGACTCCTGGAATCAGGAGACAGGGAGTTGAGGACAGGTGAGAAGTAAGAACTAAGGCAACTTCTAAGGTAGAATAACTAAGGTATAGTCACTGTCCCCTGGTTAAGTGGCTTCTCCATGTATAGCACAAATGACTTCTATGAAACTGAAAGAAAATGTTAGTCACTCAGTCATGTCCAACTCTTTGCGACCCCATGGACTGTAACCCACCAGGCTCCTCTGTCCATGAAATTCTTCAGGCAAGAATATTGGAGGGGGTAGCCATTCCTACTGATAGCTTATGGTAACGGTGTCAGATTCATGATCTCCACAGAAGATTTAACTTTGGGACCAGGGACCAGGCTTTATCACTCAAGAACTTTTGTATAGCAGAGTTTTATTAAATTATAAAAAGGGGCAGAGAAAGCATCTGACATAGACATCAGAAGGGGGGCGGAGAGTGCCCCCCCCTGCTAGTTTTAGCAAGCTGTTTTATGTCTGTTAGAAAGCTATTAATCAGATAAGAGAGCCACCTCAAGGCTGAAGGAGTTTCACCAGGCCCCTCTCCTACAATATGCATTTTTGAGGTAGGATGGCACGAGGTTTGCCATCTCCCAGCCATAAAACAATTGATATGAATACTGGTTTGTTGAGCTATTATTAGTCCAAAGTTTGAGAAAAGAAAAAAGTTAGTCTTAGGTGGAACCATTTTAAAGAAAGGCAAATTCCAAAGCAAATGCATAGTTTCATTAACACAGCTTAAGAAAAACATTTCCATAGAGAAACCTTCTTTTAATTTTGTATGGAGAAGGAAAAAAATCTGACACTTGTAGTTTGTTTCTTCCTGCTGCTTAAGAGAGAGATAAAAAATGTCTGACACTTGAAGCCTATTTCCTCCATTCGGAGATCCCTGGCCTTCCTGCCTGTTACCCTCCCACTATCTCCAGGGGATCTTTCCAACCTAGGGATCAAACCTGGGTCTCCTGCATTGCAAGGACATTCTTTACCATCTGAGCCATGAGAGAAGTCCAATGACCTCCCTGGTTCTTTCCAAGTGAGTTCCTGGTCCTGTGCATCAGGGCACAGCCTTTTTCCTTGATCTCCCAGTTCAGTCTGAGAAAATGAGTTACTGATCAAGGTTTCTGTTATGAAAACAACCCTTATATGTGGTATCTAAACAGAAATGTACAAATGAGCTAACTTATAAATCACAAAATCTCATATTTGTAGAGATGAACTTATGGTTTCCAGGGGGAACGATGGAGGGAAGGGATTGTTTGGGAGTTGGGGATGGGCATGTATGCATGGCCATATTTAAAATGCATAACCAACAAGGACCTACTGCAGAGCACATGGAAGTCTGCTCAATGTTATGTGGCATCCTGGATGGGAGGGAGTTTAGGGGAGAATGGATACATGTATATGTATGGCTGAGTCCCTTCACTGTTCGCCTGAAACTATCACAACAATGTTAATTGGCTTTACTACAATACAAAATAAAAAGTTTAAGAAATAAATAGAAAGAAAACAACTATGGGTGCAAATAAATAGAATTTATTCTTAGAGGCAATATGTGTACCATTTGGTAGAATCTTTCATCATATCCATATGACCCAGTGAACCCTATGAAAACCTCTTATAATTTGTGAGTCTTTACAGGATTTCCCCCAAATGTATCCAGCATTAAGAAATGTAATGTTCCACTTATCAGAAGATAAGAAATATGGCTATTCTCATAAAAACCAGGAAGCAATTTACAGCCAAGCAAGAAAATATGACTTACTAGGTAAAAGGAATTATTCTAAACAGTGAAAAAAATAAAGACACATCAGAATTAAGCTGACCTGATACAGTTTTTTCACCAATTCACTGTTGAAAGTATTAGTCTCTCAGTTGTGTCCGATTCTTTGCCTCCCCATGGGCTGTAGCCTGCTAGGCTCCTCTGTCCATGGAATTCTCCAGGCAGGAATACTGGACTGGTTTCCTTCAAATCATTCCATCCCACATAAAGCCTATAGACTATGTAATCTTGATTTTTCTTATTCCATTAGAATTTTCAAATAGTATGGTTTCCTACTCTTGTGAAAAACAAGACAAAACAAAACAGCTATTTTATCAGCTTGTCTCAGCCATAGTATCAGAAGTTTGGTCACACATTAGCCTAGATGTTGCTGTGAGGGTGTGTGTGTGTGTGTGTGTGTGTGTGTGTTTTAAATGAGATTAACATTTAAATCAGAGCTTCCCATGTCACTTAGTGGTAAAGAATCCACCTGCCAAGCAGGAGTTGTGGGTTCAGTCCCTGGGCTGGAAAGATCCCCTCAAGAAGGAATTGGAAACTTGCTGGAATATTCTTGCATGGGAAATCCCATGGACAGAGAAGCCTGGAGGGCTACAGTCCACGGGGTCCCAGAGTCCAACACAACTGAGGGACTGTGCACACATGCACACACACAGCATTTAAATCAATAGACTTTGAGTAATGCAGATTACCTTCCGTTATATAGGTGATCCTTTTTTCAAGCAGTTGAAAAACAGAGTAAAAAGATTGACCTCACCGAGGAAGAGGCAATTCTTCTTCCAGATTGCATTTGGACTTGAGAAGCAGCATCAGGTCATCCCTGCCTCTCTGCCCTGCAGATTTTCAACTTTCCAGTCTCCACAATCCCATGAGCCAATCCCTTAAATAAATCCCTTTCTCTCTTCCTCTCTATACACATTCTAGTGATGTCTGTTTATCAGGAGAACCTGGACTAATGCTTGTGGTAAAATGAGGAATCTTTAAGTCTCCAATTTGTCTAGAAGTAAGTTTCACCATTTTTCTCCTTTGAAACTTGCTATCAGATCAGATCAGATCAGTCGCTCAGTTGTGTCCAACTCTTTGCGACCCCATGAATCACAGCACGCCAGGCCTCCCTGTCCATCACCAACTCCCGGAGTTCACTGAGACTCACGTCCATTGAGTCACTGATGCCATCCAGCCATCTCATCCTCTGTCGTCCCCTTCTCCTCCTGTCCCCAATCCCTCCCAGCATCAGAGTCTTTTCCAATGAGTCAACTCTTCGCATGAGGTGGCCAAAGTACTGGAATTTCAGCTTTAGCATCATTCCTTCCAAAGAAATCTCAGGGCTGATCTCCTTCAGAATGGACTGGTTAAACTTGCTATACATGTGCTAATATTCTTAAAATTTCTACTCTCTATTCCCTTATAGAGATAGTGGGAAAGCAAGTCAAATATCAAGGAAGAAAGAAAGAAGAGATAATATTTGCAGACTGAATAGGCAGTTCTCAGACAGTTTTACTTGTCTATCCCCCATGTTATATTTCTGGACATCTGGCAGCAATCTTATGCATGCATTTTTAGTGTTGTAGAGACCAGCAAGCCCAGCCACGAAAGACATCTGATCTTGGTCTGTGTGTATTGAAAAGGCTTCTTGTTTTAAGTCTAACTTGCACCCTGGAGGCGCTGACTTAGGAAAACGCTGATCTGGATTCTTTCTTCTCCCTGATCTCTCCTCTTATTAGCTTCTTAGAAACTCCAGTCTTATTTTTAAACTATTTGCATGGTGAAAGTGAAAGTTGCTCAGTCATGTCCGACTCTTTGTGACCCTGTGAACTATATAGTCCACGGATTCCTCCAGGCCAGAATACTGGAGTGGGTAGCTGTTGCCTTCTCCAGGGGATCTTCCCAACCCAGGGATTTAACCCAGGTCTCCTGCATTGCAGGCCAATTCTTTACCAGAGCTTAACTAAATTAGGCAAGTTAACTCACAAGCAGGTGTTCTTTGATGTCCCTCACATTTATTTTCTTAGTCCTCAAGGTCCAAGATCTCTAGTTACGCACAACCACCACCATCTCCTGCACCATTTCTAAGGTACATTCTGTTTGACCATAAACAATTATGGTGCCTCATCCCCAGTCAGAGATTGGTTTCAGAAAGGACTGGTGACTCATTCTTGCAATGAGGACAAAAATCCATGGGGCTTCTAGTAAGATTCTGCCTTCCTAAGAAAAAACTTAGAGCCCCTCCCTTTCTAGACATTTTTATGTCTGGATGCAATGCTGGAAAGGCTCCATCCAGCAGCCTGAAGGTGGCACCAGTCCAGTCAGAAAGGCAGAGCAGAAAAATGGACCTAGATGACACTGTTGACCAGCTAAATCACCCAGTGCTGAAGCTTGTTTGGCCTCAGAACTTCCCAATATGTAAGATAATAAATTTCCCTATTGCTTAAGCTGGGGAGTAGGGAGAGAGAGAGAGAGAGTCCATCACTGTGATTACTGTCCATAGATAAGAGTGATTTACAATGGAACATTAAAATAAAAAAAAAGAGAGGTTTACTTTGTTAGAAAATTTACAATACGGCATTATTAACTATTGTCAGTTCACTGCACGTTATTATCTGCATGACTTCTTGATCCCTTTTACCCAGTGCACCCACTCCCCCTTCCTGGCCTCTGTCCTCTGTATTTAAAAGCTTTTTTTTGGTCTTATCTTCCTTCTCTCCACCTTTTAAAGCCTTCTTTTTGTCTGATGTATGAAATGTTTGTACATATTTTAGCTATTTCTGTGTTTTAAAATAAAATTTTTTTATGCTATAAACTTTGTCCTTGAAGTTCCTTTAGTCAGTGATAGTTTTTGGGAGTTATTTAATGTCATTGAATGTAAATCCACACTTTTCTTTTTGGCTGCTGTTGCATATATCTAGATTATTCAATATGAAGAAATTATATTTTTCTGTTCTCTATTTTTTTGTGCCCATACAATAATGCTGCAGTGAAGGTCTCAAAAGTAGCACTAGGAGAACATTTGTTGTTTTCCATAGAATAGATATTATATAGTTGTAACTTTGGGTTGTTGAGTACAGTTTAGTCGCTAAGTTGTGTCCAACTCTTTGCGACCCCATGAACTGCAGCACACTAGGCCTCCCTGTCCATCACCAACTGCTGGAGTTCACCCGAACCCATGTCCATTGTGTCGGTGAAGCCATCCAACCATCTCATCCTCTCATCCCTTCTCCTCCTGCCCTCAATCTTTCCCAGCATCAGGGTCTTTGCAAATGAGTCAGCTCTTCGCATCAGGTGGCCAAAGTATTGGAGTTTCAGCTTCAACATCAGTCCCTCCAATGAACACCCAGGACTGATCTCCTTTAGGATGGACTGGCTGGACCTCCTTGCAGTCCAAGGGACTCTCAAGAGTCTTCTCCAGCAACACAGTCCAAAAGCATCAATTCTTTGGTGCTCAGCATTCTTTAAAGTCCAACTCTCACATCCATACATAACTCCTGGAAAAACCATAGCCTTGACTAGCTGGACCTTTGTTGGCAAAGTAATGGCTCTGCTTTTTATGTTGGTCTAGGTTGGTCATAACTTTCCTTCCAAGGAGTAAGCGTCTTTTAATTTCATGGCTGCAGTCACCATCTGCAGTGATTTTGGAGCCCAGAAAAATAAAGTCTGACACTGTTTCCCATCTATTTTCCATGAAGTGATGGGACTGGATGTCATGAGCTTCATTTTCTGAATGTTGAGCTTTAAGCCAACTTTTCCACTCTCCTTTTTCACTTTCATCAAGAGGCTCTTTAGTTCTTCTTCACTTTCTGTCATAAGGGTGGTGTCATCTGCATATCTAAGGTTATTGATATTTCTCCTGGCAATCTTGATTCGGCTTGTGCTTCAAGTAGCCCTCTATTTCTCATTATGTACTCTACATATAAGTTAAATAAGTAAATATATATATTTACTCTTTCTCTCTCTATATAAATATATATGCATATAAATATATATTACATTGTGATAAATTCTACACGTCTTCTATTTAATGGTACTGCATTACCCAGGTGTTATAGGATAGAATCAACTTCCTATATTCAGTTAAAACTTATGCTAATATACTTCTTTCGCTTTTCATTCTTAATATAAAAATTTTTGTTGTCATTTGGCTTCAGTGACTTATACGTACTACTTCACCATTTATCTCCTTTAGAAGAAAATGAATAGAAGACTAAGATAGAGGAACTTAAAAATTTTAGGAAGTTGTATTCATTATATATTAGATAGAAAAAAAGAGTCCAAGATGGTGGCTAAAAGTGTCACGCAAACAGCAAGTAAGAAAAAAAGCCTGTAAAAGAGGAGCCTGAGGATAGGGGTGAGAACCTGTGGTAGGAAAACACGCCCAGAGCACATCCCATTTTTTTGGTTGGCCTTGAGTATATGCCCATTTGCATTCCCTTTCCTAATTGGTGGTAGGTATATGACCTAAATCAAATCCCTTATGATTATACAGTGGAAGTGAGAAATAGATTTAAGGGCCTAAATCTGATAGATAGAGTGCCTGATGAACTATGGAATGAGGTTCATGACATTGTACAGGAGACAGGGATCAAGACCATCCCCATGGAAAAGAAAGGCAAAAAAGCAAAATGGCTGTTTGGGAGGCCTTACAAATAGCTGTGAAAAGAAGAGAAGCAAAAAGCAAAGGAGAAAAGGAAAGATATAAACCTCTGAATGCAGAGTTCCAAAGAATAGCAAGAAGAGATAAGAAAGCCTTCTTCACCAATCAATACAAAGAAATAGAGGAAAACAGCAGAATGGGAAAGACTAGAGATCTCTTCAAGAAAATCAGAGATACCAAAGGAACATTTCATGCAAAGATGGGCTCGATAAAGGACGGAAATGGTCTGGACCTAACAGAAGCAGGAGATATTAAGAAGAGATGGCAAGAATACACAGGAGAACTGCACAAAAAAGATCTTCAGGACCCAGATAATCATGATGGTGTGATCACTGACAGAGAGCCAGACATCCTGGAATGTGAAGTCAAGTGGGCCTTAGAAAGCATCACTATGAACAAAGCTAGTGGAGGTGATAGAATTCCAGTTGAGCTATTCCAAATCCTAAAAGATGATGCTGTGAAAGTGCTGCACTCAATATGCCAGCAAATTTGGAAAACTCAGCAGTGGCCACAGGACTGGAAAAGGTCCGTGTTCATTCCAATCCCAAAGAAAGTCAATGCCAAAGAATGCTCAAACTACCGTACAATTGCACTCATCTCACACGCTAGTAAAGTAATGCTCAAAATTCTCCAAGCCAGGCTTCAGCAATATGTGAACTGTGAACTTCCAGATGTTCAAGGTGGTTTTAGAAAAGGCAGAGGAACCAGAGATCAAATTGCCAACATCTACTGGATCATGGAAAAAGCAAGAGAGTTCCAGAAAAACATCTATTTCTGCTTTATTGACTATGCCAAATCCTTTGACTGTGTGGATCACAATAAACTGTGGAGAATTCTGAAAGAGAAGGGAATACCAAACCACCTGATCTGCCTCTTGAGAAACCTATATACAGGTCAGGAAGCAACAGTTAGAACAGGCCATGGAACAACAGACTGGTTCCAAATAGAAAAAGGAGTACATCAAGACTGTATATTGTGACCCTGTTTATTTAACTTATATGCGGAGTACATCATGAGAAATGCTGGACTGGAGGAAACACAAGCTGGAATTAAGATTGCAGGGAGAAATATCAGTAACCTCAGATATGCAGATGACACCACCCTTATGGCAGAAAGTGAAGGGGAACTCAAAAGCCTCTTGATGAAAGTGAAAGAGGAGAGTGAAAAAGTTGGCTTAAAGCTCAACATTCAGAAAACGAAGATCATGGCATCTGGTCCCATCACTTCATGGGAAATAGGTGGGGAAACAGTGGAAACAGTGTCAGACTTTACTTTTCTGGGCTCCAAAATCACTGCAGATGGTGACTGCAGCCATGAAATTAAAAGACGCTTACTCCTTGGAAGGAAAGTTATGACCAACCTAGATAGCATATTCAAAAGCAGAGACATTACTTTGCCAACAAAGGTTCGTCTAGTCAAGGCTATGGTTTTTCCTGTGGTCATGTATGGATGTGAGAGTTGGTCTGTGAAGAAGGCTGAGCACCGAAGAATTGACGCTTTTGAACTGTGGTGTTGTAGAAGACTCTTGAGAGTCCCTTGGACTGCAAGGTGACCCAACCAGTCCATTCTGAAGGAGATCAGTCCTGGGATTTCTTTGGAAGGAATGATGCTAAAGCTGAAACTCCAGTACTTTGGCCACCTCATGCGAAGAGTTGACTCATTGGAAAAGACTCTGATGCTGGGAGGGACTGAGGGCAGGAGGAGAAGGGGACGACAGAGGATGAGATGGCTGGATGGCATCACTAACTCAATGGACGTGAGTCTGAGTGAACCCCAGGTGTTGGTGATAGACAGGGAGGCCTGGCGTGCTGCGATTCATGGGGTCGCAAAGAGTCGGACACGACTGAGCGACTGATCTGATCTGATCTGACAAGCACTATTTTGAGTAATGCTGAACGCATCACACTGGAGGAGGAGGAGACAGAAGTATAAAAGTGGAAGGCAAGAGGGATCAAGGCTCTCCTATGGAGTCTGTCTGTTCTCACATCTTAAAGAGTTTACTATCTGCTGCCTGCTGCCTGTTTGAGCTATAACTAGCCTACTAGAACTTTAACTTCTGTTTCAATGAAACAAGAACCTTGAGGGTACACTGTCTGCAGCCTCCTTAATTAAGCCTGCCTACTTGAGTTATAACTAGCCTACTTGTGGTATAACTAGTCTGTTGATGAGAGGAGAACCTTGAGGAGAATCCTGAAAATGCAGTCTGCTGTCTTCTTAACAAATCCTGCCTAGTTCAGCTGTAAGTAGGCTATTGTCTTGAGTCCTTGCTATGACCAGACAAGAGTCAAGAAATCATGCCTGCTTGAACTGTAATTAGTCTGTCATTACTAATCTTTGTTATGAGGAGACAAGAACCAAAGTGAGAGAAATAAACTGGCCCGACATGTCTGTGGATACAAAAAGGTCAAAACTTCAAGCTCATGAGCCACTGTCTCTGAAGGAGCACAGTTCCCCCACCCCCTCAACAGAATGGCAGTATATAATTTGTAAAGAACCAGTCTAGATAATTTGTAGAGAAACTTTCAACTTTACATTTATAATATTCTGTAAGGCTTGCATTTAAACATTAGGAGACTTAGGAATCTTGATATTGTACATTATCACATGGTTTCAACTCCCTCAATTTAATGGATAAACAATTTATTTTAATCTCAGAAAAATTTGTATTTCTTTGATTACCAGTATAGTTGAAATTTTCATGTATTTTTGTATTTTCATGGTACTCTGTGAATTATATACTCATATCTTTTGCAAACTCTCCATTTTATTCATTGTATTTACTTACATTGTTAAGAATATATACATGTGCATGCTGTGTGTATATGTCTTTTTTTGGAAAAAACATAATGCAAATTTTTTAACGGTATCACGTCTTCAAACTCTGATTGTGGTGTCTTTTGTTACCATATTTTTTTTCCCTGAAAATTTGTTACCTGTTTTATTCCTGGAGAAGAGTAAACAAAAGAGAGAAGCTATTCACTTTAATTTGAGAGGCAGCTGTGTTGGAAGCAAAAGTATCAACCATTTTAAATCCCTAAGAATATTCTCAGCAGTAAAGGGAATGCTGAATCATCTTTGGAGACTAGAGCAAGACGATCCATTTTCATTGAGATAAAAGAATGAAGAAAAGCAAGCTCAATAACACTACATGGGGTTTTAACACAGAAATTAGCACCAGGTTACTTCTTTCAAATGCAGATTATTTTAATGAAAATATGTGTGTAAGTCATAGTTCTATTTCCTCTGAATTCAGTTGGTCTCCTACCCATAGTAGGAGCCTGAAGAAAAAAGGTATTAGTTTTTTCTTAATTTTTTTTTTTGCCAATTTAGTTTTTAATTGAAAGACATTTGCTTTACAGAATCTTGTGTTTTTTGGTCATACATCAACAAGAATCAGCCTTAGGTACACCCATGTCCCCACCCTCCGAAACCTCCCTTCCATCTCCCTCCCCACCCCATCCTTCTAGATTGTCACAGAGCCCCTGTTTGAGCTCCTTGAGTCATACAGCAAATTTCCATTGGTTGCCTATTTTACATATGGTATCATAAATTTCCATGTTACTGTCTCCATGGGTCTCAACCTCTTTCTCCTCCATGTCCTTATGTCTGTTTTCTATGTCTGTTTCTCCATTGCTCCCCTGAAAATAAATTCATCAGTACCATCTTTCTAGATTCCATGTATATGCACCAGTATACGATATTTATATTTCTCTTTCTGACTTAATTCACTCTGTATAATAGGCTCTAGGTTCCTCCACCTCATTAGAACGGACTCATATGCATTCTTTTTTATGGTTGAGTAGTATTTCATTGTACATATGTACCACAGCCTCTTTATCCATTCATCTGTCTATGGACATCTAAGTTGCTTTCATTTTCTGGCTATTGTAAATAGTGCTTCAATGAACATTGGGGTACATGTGTCTCTTTTCAGTTTCGGTTTCCTCAGGGTATATGAGTAGTAATGAAATTGCTGAGTCATATGCTAGTTTTATTCCTAGTTTTTAAAGGCATCTCCGTACCATCCACCATCCATAATGGCTACATCAATTTACACCCCCACCAGAAATGCAAGAGGGTTTCCTTTTCTCCACACTTTTTCCAGCATTTATTGTTTGTAGACTTTTTGATATGGCCATTCCGACTGGTGTGAGGTGGTATCTCATTGTAGTTTTGATTTGCTCTTCTCTAATCATAAGCAATGCTGAGCATCTTTTAATCAGTTTGTTAACCATCTGTATGCCTTCTTTGGAGAAATATCTGTTAGGTCTTTCCTCCACCTTTTGATTGTGTTGTTTGTTTTCCTGATATTAAGTTGCATGAACTGCTTGTATATTTTGGAAATTAATTCTTTGTCAGTTGTTTCATTTGCTATTATTTTCTCCCATTCTGAGGGTTGTCTTTTCACCTTGTTTGTAGTTTCCTTTGCTGTGCAAAAGCTTTTAAGTTTAATTAGGTCCCAGTTTTTTATTTTTGTTTTTATTTCCATTACATTAGGAGGTGGGTCATAGAAGATCTTGCTCTGATTTATGTCATTGAGTGTTCTGCCTATGTTTTCCTCTATGAGTTTTATAGTTTCTGGTCTTACATTTAGGTGTTTAATCCTTTTTGAGTTAATCTTTGTGTCTGGTGTTAGGAAGTGTTCTAATTTCATTCTTTTGCACACAGCTGTCCAGTTTTCCCAGCACCACTTATTGAAGAGGCTTTCTTTGCCCCATTGTATATTCTTGCCTCCTGTGCCAAAAATAAGGTACCCGTAGGTGCATGGGTTTATCTCTTGTCTCTCCATCTTATTCCATTGGTCTATATTTCTGTTTTTGTGCCAGAAACATACTGTTTTGATGACTTTAACTTTGGAGTATAGTCTGAAGTCAGGAGGGTTGATTCCTCCAGATTCATTCTTATTTCTCAAGACTGCTTTGGCTATTTGGGGTCTTTTCTGTTTCCATACGAATTGTGAAATTTTCGAACAAAGGCATTACAATCAAGTCAACCAGATACAATCCAGTCAACCCTTCTAAATTGGGATATGACTACCAATGGCCTTTCTAGCTCACAGCTATCTCCAGGTATGGAAATCAGTAAGTATGTTGTCAGGAAAGACAGATACTGAGGATGAACCAGTCAAAACTTGAATGCTGTGCAGTGGGTCCAAGATGATTTTCACACTCTGTTCACTGCACATTTTCTGACCTCTATGCACAGGAGTATCTAGATACACCAGGCTCAGTTGATGATGATGCATGTCCATGCTCATGTTGATAGCAAACAGGGTAAATATCATTCCTATTACAATTGTAATAAGATGAAATTGGCAGTTATGTCATTACAGACTTTTATTTTGGTCTAGTTTTTCAATTATTTACTATATGGATTTTGCTTTAGTCTTGCCTAGAACATTGTCCTTCATCTTCCAATGTTTATTTGGTAGGTTTTTAGTGCCCCTGGAACTTGTTCAATCAATAATTTTTTCCTGAATAAATAACCTGCTGTCTTGATGTGATTTATTAGAGAAATTATTGTGACTTTCCTGACTTCACATGTACTCTTTCATAACATAGATTTAAAATATTATATCTACCAAACATTAAATTTCTATACATGATGTATTTGTGATTCTGTTTCATGAATCCATTTTTCCATTTCCAGACCAATATCATGCTTAAAATGCTTTAATTTTGTTTTTATAGATGCTATGAGGCAAATTTGTGTATTTTCTTTTAAATTATTGTAAATCTGGTTGGATAAGAAGAGACTTTCATCAAGAAGTCTATTGCAATAGGGAGAATGCTCTGATCTCAGAAATCTGTGAGCATCTCAAAATCATACAGAAAAATAGATTTTTGTTTTTTTTTAATAGGGTAAATGAGGAAGCAGGCAAAAATAAACTTAATTTTATGGGGCTGGTGGACAAATAAGGGGAAATTACCCCTGGTTTGTGACAGGAAATGCGTTTTACTGTGGTCAGCCATTTTCCAGGAGAAGTTATAAATTAAGGCATGTTCCACTTTATTTTGGTGCTTACACAGGCTTGTGGATAAACTTAGTTCAGGGACCTATAAGAAAGAGAAACACCTGTTTCAAGTTTGATCACTGGTAAGGCAGAGGGTAAGAAATATCAGTTATGAACAATTAATCAATGTCATTATTTACAACTGTGCTATTTCCCCTTTCACATTTTTCTTCTAGAAACTTTAATAAGTTTAATAAGTTCCATAAAATGTCCTTTGGACTTTGATTTTGATTGAACTGGTTGTGTAGATTAATTTGAACGTAATTGATTCCTTATAAAACTAAGATTTCCGAACACCACCAGTATAGCTCTCTATGTAAGCATATGATTTCTTTTACTTACACTTTATAGTTTTCTCCTTGAGAAATACAGCATTTCAACAACGGAGGATTCTTCCTAGTTTTATTCTTAAATTTCAAATAATTTTCCTATATTAAAATTGGATTTTCCATTGATAGGAAAACCAGTGGGCTTTCCATGTTTATCTTGGTATAGACGTGAAAGTGAAAGTGAAGTCCATCAGTCATGTCCGACTCTTTGCAACCCCATGGACTGTAGCCTACAGGCTCCTCTGTCCATGCGATTTTCCAGGCAATAGTACTGGAGTGGATTGCCATTTCCTTCTCCAGGGCTTCTTCCTAACCCAGGGATCGAACCTGAGTCTCCTGCATTGTAGACAGATGCTTTACTGTCTGAGCCACCAGGGAAGTCTGATATAGACGTAGAACTCTCTATATTTTTCAATAAACTCTCTGAAGTTTCTTTTGTAGACAACTATGCCTTCTACAAATAGTGTCTATTTTGTGTATTTCTTTCAAGCACTTGTACTTCTCTTCTTTCATTGCATGTGTGTGCGTTTTGTGGTGGAATAAAGATTTGTGAGTGAACACAATTGTCAGTGTTCAAAATATTTTGAGATGAACATTTATCATATGGTCCATGAGGTTTCACCACAATAAATCCTGCTTCCTAACAATGATAAAAGCTCAATTGCTTTGTAATTTAAGAAAATATATCAGATGTTTTGTATGCATGAGGAATTTCAAGAAGTTTTGTTGGTAGAGCACAAACAGAATATGTTTGTGCCTCAGAATATGTCATGCCTTAGAAGGTGTTTTTCAGTAATTATATTCTTGCCTTATCAAAATTGAAAAAATCATTTTTGATACCGACAACATGAGTAAATATTGGTTGAAAAAAATATACCCAAAACACAAAAGACATATGGTTGATTACTACCTTGATCTAGGCTTTCTTAAATAGTTATCATCTACTATCACAAAATTATAATTTGTTCTGGTAAACATAGAATCTAATCTTCATCTTGAAAGTTATATAAGATTGTCTGTAAATATTCAAGTATTAATAATATATACTTTTAGAATTATGAGGTATTTTACTGAAAAATCACCCAAAAATTTGAACTCTCTTTATAGTGTACGTGAAAATTGTTCCATGTCAATATAGGTAGAAATAATACAGTCTTTGAGTCCATGGGCCAGTATTCCTTAAAACTGAGATGACTTTTCATTTTGCTATAGTTTATTAATGGTTCATTCGAGTAGTTTGTGTTTTCTTCTTACAATGCTGCAATGAACCAATCTTCTCCATGAGCTCCCTAGTTTAGAAGTGTTGAGAGCAGAGACTTCCTATTGTCTGATAGATAAAAATGATCTTTTCTAAGATCTCACATCTATTCTGCTGATTGCCAGAAGCTGGTATTCTCAGGGATCCGGAAACCAGGAGTTTGTGAGTAGAGGACACTGGGAACCACGTACTGTAACTTCCTGTAAATGGAAACCTGAGACTAAGGGGAATTGAAATTGCAGCCTTGGGCCTCCAGGAATCCAGAAGCATGACTCAGGAATCTAAGGCTTGATCCTCGGGGATGCTGAGAACCCAAGAAATAGTTCTGCTCCTGGTGGATATGAAACACATATGTTCTTAGATGCGAACACATTAAACTGAGAAGTGGAAAGTTATTGATAAATGTGCTTCTTTTTCTTTGATAGCAATAAACAATTTTGTCATACCACAAATATGGATATTCTCTTTCAAAGAAGTTAAATATGTATCAATACAGCAAAATACAAAAAACTATCTTACACACAGCTGATGACAACAAGATACAAAATATCCCTTACACTGCTAATCTGTCCAAAACACAGTCACAAATGGACTTGCATTTTCTTTCTCACTTATGAAGGTACTTATGATTTACACTTCATAATAACACATTCAGTTCAGTTCAGTTCAGTTGCTCAGTAGTGTTCGACTCTTCACGACCCCATGAATTGCAGCACGCCAGACCCCCCTGTCCATCACCAACTCCTGGGTTCACTCAAACTCATGTACATCGAGTCAGTGATGCTATCCAGCCATCTCATCCTCTGTCATTCCCTTCTCCTCCAGACCCCAATCCCTCCCAGCATCAGGGTTTTTTCCAATGAGTCAACTCTTCACATGAGGTGGCCAAAGTATTGGAGTTTCAGCTTTAGCATCAGTCCTTCAATGAACATGTAGGGCTGATCTCCTTTAGAATGGACTGGTTGGATCTCCTTCCAGTCCAAGGGACTCTCAAGAGTCTTCTCCATCACCACAGTCCAAAAGCATCAATTCTTCAGCACTCAGCTTTCTTCACAGTCCAACTCTCACATCCATACATGACCCCTGGAAAAACCATAGCCTTGACTAGACGGACCTTTGTTGGCAAAGTAATGTCTCTGCTTTTCAATATGCTAACTAGGTTGGTCATAACTTTCCTTCCAAGGAGTAAGTGATCTTAGTTATCTGAATGTTGAGCTTTAAGCCAACTTTTTCACTCTCCTCTTTCACTTTCATCAAGAGGCTTTTTAGTTCCTCTTCACTTTCTGCCATAAGGGTGATGTCATCTGCGTATCTGAGGTTATTGATATTTCTTCTGGAAATCCTGATTCCAGCTTCTGCTTCTTCCAGCCCAGCGTTTCTCATGATGTACTCTGCATATAATTTAAATAAGTAGGGTGACAATATACAGCCTTGACATACTCCTTTTTCTATTTGAAACCAGTCTGTTGTTCCATGTCCAGTTCTAACTGTTGTTTCCTGACCTGCATACAGGTTTCTCAAGAGGCAGGTCAGGTGGTCTGATATTCCCATCTCTTTCAGAATTTTCCACAGTTTATTGTGATCCACACAGTCAAAGGCTTTGGCATCATCAATAAAGCAGAAATAGATGTTTTTCTGGAATTCGCTTGCTTTTTCCATTACTTTTTCTAAATATTAATCTACATGGATTTGCGTATCTATATTTTTAAAAATTTGTATCAAAGACTCTATACATGGACATCACCAGATGGTCAACACCAAAATCAGATTGATTATATTCTTTGCAGCCAAAGATGGAGAAGCTCTATATGGTCAGCAAAAACAAGACCAGGAGCTGACTGTGGCTCAGACCATGAACTCCTTATTGCCAAATTCAGACTTAAATTGAAGAAAGTGGGGAAAACCACTATACCATTCAGGTATGACCTAAATCAAATCCCTTATGACTATACAGTGGAAGTGAGAAATAGATTTAAGGGCCTAGATCTGATAGATAGAGTGCCTGATGAACTATGGAATGAGGTTCATGACATTGTACAGGAGACAGGGATCAAGACTATCCCCATGGAAAAGAAATGCAAAAAAGCACAATGGCTGTCTGGGGAGGCCTTACAAATAGCTGTAAAAAGAAGAGAAGTGAAAAGCAAAGGAGAAAAGGAAAGATATAAACCTCTGAATGCAGAGTTCCAAAGAATAGCAAGAAGAGATAAGAAAGCCTTCTTCAGCTATCAATGCAAAGAAATAGAGGCGGAGGAGCTAAGATGGCGGAGGAGTAGGACGGGGAGAACACTTTCTCTGCCACAAATTCATCAAAAGAACATTTAAACGCCGAGTAAATTCCACAAAACAACTTCTGAATGCCGGCAGAGGACATCAGGTCCTCAGAAAAGCAACCCATGTCTTCGAAAGGAGGTAGGAAAAAATATATAAGACAAAAAAAGAGACACAAGAGGGAGGGACAGAGCTCTGTTCTGGGAAGGGAGTCTTAAAAAGAGAGAAGTTTCCAAACACCAGGAAACCTTCTCACTGCTGAATCTGTGCCAAGCCTTGGAAGCACAGAGGGCAACATAACAGGGAGGGAAAATAAATAAACAATTAAAACCCGCAGATTACGAGCCCTAAGGTAACTCCCCCAGTGGAGAAGCAGCGCAGACGCCTGCATCCGCCATTAGCAAGCGGGGCCTGGGCAGGGAGGAGCGGCGCGGGCTGCATCACTTAGAATAAGGATCTGGCCTGAATACCCTGAGCGCTATCTGAGCAAAATAATTTGGGCTAGCAAACCAGACTGTGGGATATCTACCACGTGAAAAGCCAGCCCTAACCTAAGACACCACCAGGCCCGCGCATGTAACAAAGGACTGTACAGAGATAGCCGGCTGCAGACCATCCCCCTCTGGTGGCAGGCAGCCAGAACCTGAAGGGGGCAATCACAGCCTCAGAGAGACATTATCTACAAAACTGTAAGCAGGCTTCTTTGCTAACTAAAACTTCTTGGGGGTCTGGATGGTCAACATCCGCCTGAGAAGGTGCGCCAGTTGTACACCTGGATAACCAAGTGGCGGGGAGGTGATAAGTCGCAGCAATCATGCTTGCCAAACACCTCATCACCAAGCTGCTTGGACCTGGGAAGGGCACAAAACGCTGGCCCAACCAAGTCCACACCTCTGAGGACTACCCGAGTGCCTGAACCTGAGCAGCTTAGACCTGGGAGGTGCAAGCAGCCCAGGGCCGGCCACGGATGGTTCCTGGCAGAGCAACCTAGAGCCTGAGCAGTGTGGGCAGGGAGGCTACACGCGCTGTGAGCAGAGATAGGCCCCAGTGTGGCTGAGGCACTGCGAGCACATACCAGTGTTATTTGTTTGCAGCATCCCTCCCTCCCCACAGCGTGACTGAGCAAGTGAGCCTAAAAAAAAAAAAAAAAGTGTCCACCACTGTCCCCTTTGTGTCAGGGCGGAAACCAGACACTGAAGAGACCAGCAAACAGAAGAAGCTATAACAGAGGGAACTGCCTTGGAAGCTACAGGCAATAGATTAAAACCCTGTGGTTAGAACGGAACACATAGGAAGGGGCCTATAGATCTTGAGAAATATAAGTCGGACCAAGGAACTAGCTGAAAATGAACTGACCCCACAGTACCCAAAACAAAACCAGAGAAAGTCCTAGATATATTTTTACTATGTTTATGATCATTCTTTCTTTTTTTTTAATTAAAAAAAAATTTTAAGTCCTCTATTATTCCTTTAATTTTCACTTTTAAAACCTACTATTACTTTGCAAAAAAAAAAAAGACCCTATTGTTTTTTAAAAGCAAACATATATATATATATTTTATAATTTTTGTGATCTTGTTTTTTTTTTTTTCTTCTTTTCTTTAACATTGTATTTTTGAAATTCCAAACTCTACTCTAGATTTTTAATTTTAGCTTTTTGGTATTTGTTATCAATTTTATACCTATATATATATATTTTAAAATAATTTTTGTAACTTTTTTTCTCTCTCTTTCTTTCTCTTCTTCTTTTATATAACATTGTATATCTGAAATTCCAAACTCTACTCTAGATTTTTAATTTATGCTTTTTGGTATTTGTTATCAATTTTGTCCCTATATTTTCTTTATAATTTTTGTGACTTAGTTTGTTTTTGTTTGTTTTTTCTCTCTTTCTTTTTCTTCTTCTTCTTCTTTTTTTTTTAGCATTGTATTTTTGAAATTCCAGACTCTATTCAGGATTTTTAACTTTTGCTTTTTGGTATTTGTTATCAATTTTGTACCTATATTTTCTTTATAATTTTGCGATTTGGTTTGTTTTTGTTTTTGTTTTTTTTCTCTCTTTCTTTTTCTTCTTCCTTTTTTTTTTAACATTGTATTTTTCAAATTCCAGACTCTACTCTAGATTTTTAACTTTTGCTTTTATGTATTTGTTACCGATTTTGTACCTTTAAGAACCCAATCTTCAGTACCCATTTTTCACTAGGGAGCGAGATTACTGGCTTGACTGCTCTCTCCCTCTTTGGAGTCTCCTTTTTCTCCACCAGGTCGCCTGTGTCTCCTCCCTAACTCCTCTCTAATCTATGCAACTCTGCGAATTTCTATGTGTTCCAGATGGTGGAGAACACTTAGGGAACTGATTACTGGCTGGATCTGTCTCCCTCCTTTTCATTCCCCCTTTTATCCTCCTGGTCACCTCTATATCCTTCCTCCTTCTCTTCTCTTTATAATTCTGTGAACATCCTGAGCGGTCCAATTGTGGAGTGCACATAGGAAGTGATTACTGGCTAGCCTGCTCTCTCCTCTATTGATTCCACCTCATCTCATTCGGGTCAGCTCTAACTCCCTCCTCCCTCTTCTCTTCTCCATGTAATGCTGTGAACCTCTCTGGGTGGCCCTCATGGTGGAGAAACTTTTCATCTTTAAAGTAGACGTTTTATCAATGGTGCTGTATAGAAGGAGAAGTTTTGAAACTACTGTAAAAATAAGACCGATAACTGGAAGCAGGAGGCTTAAGTCCAAACCCTGACTCCAGGGAACTCCTGACTCCAAGGAACATTAATTGACAGGAGCTCATCAAATGCCTCTATACCTACACTGAAACCAAGCACCACACAAGGGCCAACAAGTTCCAGGGCAAGACATACCAAGCAAATTCTCCAGCAACAAAGGAACACAGCCCTGAGCTCCAAGATACAGGCTGCACAAAGTCACCCCAAAACCATAGACATCTCATAACTCATTACTGGACACTTAATTGCACTCCAGAGAGAAGAAATACAGCTCCACCCACCAGAACACTGACACAAGCTTCCCTACCCAAGAAACCTTGACAAGCCACCTGTACAAACCAACACACAGTGAGGAAATGCCACAATAAAGAGAACTCCACAAACTGCCAGAATACAGAAAGGACACCCCAAGCTCAGCAATTTAACCAGAAGAAGAGACAGAGCAATACCCAGCAGGTAAAGGAACAGGATAAATGTCCATCAAATCAAACAAAATAGGAAGAGATAGGGAATCTACCTGATAAAGAATTCTGAATAATGATAGTGAAATTGATCCAAAATCTTGAAATCAAAATGGAATCACAGATTAATAGCCTGGAGTCAAGGATTGAGAAAATGCAAGAAAGGTTTAACAAGGACTTAGAAGAAATAAAAAAGAGTTAATATATAATGAATAATGCAATAAATGAAACTAAAAACACTCTGGAGGCAACAAATAGTAGAATAACAGAGGCAGAATATAGGAGTAGTGAATTAGAAGATAGAATGGTAGAAATAAATGAATCAGAGAGGAAAAAAGAAAAATGAATTAAAAGAAATGAGGACAATCTCAGAGACCTCCAGGACAATATTAAACGCTCCAACATTCGAATCATAGGGGTCCCAGAAGAAGAAGACAAAAAGAAAGACCATGAGAAAATACTTGAGGAGATAATAGTTGCAAACTTCCCTAAAATGGGGAAGGAAATAATCACTCAAGTCCAAGAAACCCAGAGAGTCCCAAACAGGATAAACCCAAGGCAAAACACCCCAAGACACATATTAATCAAATTAACAAAGATCAAACACAAAGAACAAATATTAAAAGCAGCAAGGGGAAAACAACACATAACACACAAGGGAATTCCCATAAGGATAACAGCTGATCTTTCAGTAGAAACTCTTCAAGCCAGGAGGGAATGGCAAGACATACTTAAAGCAATGAAAGAAAATAACCTACAGCCCAGATTATTGTAGCCAGCAAGGATCTCATTCAAATGTGGAGGAGAAATCAAAGGCTTTACAGACAAGCAAAAGCTGAGAGAATTCAGCACCACCAAACCAGCTCTTCAACAAATACTAAAGGATATTCTCTAGACAGGAAACACAAAAAACGGTGTATAAATTTGAACCCAAAATAATAAAGTAAATGGCAATGGGATCATACTTATCAATAATTACCTTAAACGTAAATGGGTTGAATGCCCCAGCCAAAAGACAAAGACTGGCTGAATGGATACTAAAACAAGACCCCTACATATGCTGTCTACAGGAGACCCACCTCAAAACAGGGGACACATACAGACTGAAAGTGAAGGGCTGGAAAAAGATTTTCCATGCAAATAGGGACCAAAAGAAAGCAGGAGTAGCAATACTCATATCAGACAAAATAGACTTTAAAACAAAGGCTGTGAAAAGAGACAAAGATGGTCACTACATAATGATCAAAGGATCAACCCAAGAAGAAGATATAACAATTATAAATATATATGCACCCAACACAGGAGCACTGCAATACGTAAGGCAAATGCTAACAAGTATGAAAGGAGAAATTAACAATAACACAATAATAGTGAGAGACTTTAATACCCCACTCACACCTATGGATAGATCAACTAAACAGAAAATTAACAAGGAAACACAAACGTTAAATGATACAATAGACCAGTTAGACCTAATTGATATCTATAGGACATTTCATCCCAGAACAATGAATTTCACCTTTTTCTCAAGTGCACATGGAACCTTCTCCAGGATAGATCACATCCTGAGCCATAAATCTAGCCTTGGAAAATTCAAAAAAATTGAAATCATTCCAAGCATCCTTTCTGACCACAATGCAGTAAGATTATATCTCAATCACAGGAGAAAAACTATTAAAAATTCCAACATATGGAGGCTGAACAACACGCTGCTGAATAACCAACAAATCACAGAAGAAATCAAAAAAGAAATCAAAATTTGCATAGAAACGAATGAAAATGAAAACACAACAACCCAAAACCTGTGGGACAGTGTAAAAGCACTGCTAAGGGGAAAGTTCATAGCAATACAGGCATACCTCAAAGAAAAAAGTCAAATAAATAACCTAACTCTACACCTAAAGCAACAAGAAAAGGAAGAAATGAAGAACCCCAGGGTTAGTAGAAGGAAAGAAATCTTAAAAATTAGGGCAGAAATAAATGCAAAAGAAACAAAAGAGACCATAGCAAAAATCAACAAAGCCAAAAGCTGGTTCTTTGAAAGGATAAATAAAATTGACAAGCCATTAGCCAGACTCATCAAGAAACAAAGGGAGAAAAATCAAATCAATAAAATTAGAAATGAAAATGGAGAGATCACAACAGACAACACAGAAATACAAAGGATCATAAGAGATTACTATCAGCAAATATATGCCAATAAAATGGACAACGTGGAAGAAATGGACAAATTCTTAGAGAAGTACAACTTTCCAAAACTGGACCAGGAGGAAATAGAAAATCTTAACAGACCCATCACAAGCACGGAAATTGAAACTGTAATCAAAAATCTTCCAGCAAACAAAAGCCCAGGTCCAGACGGCTTCACAGCTGAATTCTACCAAAAATTTAGAGAAGAGCTAACACCTATCCTGCTCAAACTCTTCCAGAAAATTGCAGAGGAAGGTAACCTTCCAAACTCATTCTATGAGGCCACCATCACCCTAATACCAAAACCTGACAAAGATCCCACAAAAAAAGAAAACTACAGGCCAATATCACTGATGAACATAGATGCAAAAATCCTTAACAAAATTCTAGCAATCAGAATCCAACAACACATTAAAAAGATCATACACCATGACCAAGTGGGCTTTATCCCAGGGATACAAGGATTCTTCAATATCCACAAATCAATCAATGTAATACACCACATTAACAAATTGAAAAATAAAAACCATATGATTATCTCAATAGATGCAGAGAAAGCCTTTGACAAAATTCAACATCCATTTATGATAAAAACTCTCCAGAAAGCAGGAATAGAAGGAACATACCTCAACATAATAAAAGCTATATATGACAAACCCACAGCAAACATTATCCTCAATGGTGAAAAATTGAAAGCATTTCCTCTAAAGTCAGGAACAAGACAAGGGTGCCCACTTTCACCATTACTATTCAACATAGTTTTGGAAGTTTTGTCCACAACAATCAGAGCAGAAAAAGAAATAAAAGGAATCCAGATTGGAAAAGAAGAAGTAAAACTCTCACTGTTTGCAGATGACATGATCCTCTACATAGAAAACCCTAAAGACTCCACCAGAAAATTACTAGAACTAAATGATTATAGTAAAGTTGCAGGATATAAAATCAACACACAGAAATCCCTTGCATTCCCATACACTAATAATGAGAAAACAGAAGGAGGAATTAAGTAAACAATTCCATCCACCATTGCAACGAAAAGAATAAAATACTTAGGAATATATCTACCTAAAGAAAATAAGACCTATATATAGAAAACTATAAAACACTGGTGAAAGAAATCAAAGAGGACACTAATAGATGGAGAAATATACCATGTTCATGGATTGGAAGAATCAATATAGTGAAAATGAGTATACTACCCAAAGCAATTTATAGATTCAATGCAATCCCTGTCAAGCTACCAACGGTATTCTTCACAGAGCTAGAACAAATAATTTCACAATTTGTATGGAAATACAAAAAAACCTTGAATAGCCAAAGCTATCTTGAGAAAGAAGAATGGAACTGCAGGAATCAACTTGCCTGACTTCAGGCTCTACTACAAAGCCACAGTCATCAAGACAGTATGGAACTGGCACAAAGACAGAAATATAGATCAATGGAACAAAATAGAAAGCCCAGAGATAAATTCATGCACATATGGAGACCTTATCTTTGACAAAGGAGGCAAGAATATACAATGGATTAAAGACAATCTCTTTAACAAATGGTGCTGGGAAAACTGATCAACCACTTGTAAAAGAATGAAACTAGACCATTTTCTAACACCATACACAAAAATAAACTCCAAATGGATTAAAGATATGAATGTAAGACCAGAAACTATACAACTCCTCGAGGAGAACACAGGCAAAACACTCTCCAACATACATCACAGCAGGATCCTCTATGACCCACCTCCGAGAATATTGGAAATAAAAACAAAAATAAACAAATGGGACCTAATTAAACTTAAAAGTTCTATCCTGGAGAAAGTTCCGTGTGCGCTTGAGAAAAAGGTGAAATTCATTGTTTTGGGATGAAATGTCCTATAGATATCAATTAGGTCTAACTGGTCTATTGTATCGTTTAAAGTTTGTGTTTCCTTGTTAATTTTCTGTTTAGTTAATCTATCCATAGGTGTGAGTGGGGTATTAAAGTCTCCCACTATTATTGTGTTATTGTTAATTTCTCCTTTCATACTTGTTAGCATTTGTCTTACATACTGCGGTGCTCCCGTGTTGGGTGCATATATATTTATAATTGTTATATCTTCTTCTTGGA
The DNA here is from genome assembly GCF_029378745.1 of Bos indicus. Classification (NCBI taxonomy): domain Eukaryota; kingdom Metazoa; phylum Chordata; class Mammalia; order Artiodactyla; family Bovidae; genus Bos; species Bos indicus. Next base: position 10,667,784 of record NC_091766.1, on the reverse strand, counting down.
TTGATCCTTTGATCATTATGTAGTGACCTTCTTTGTCTCTTTTCACAGCCTTTGTTTTAAAGTCTATTTTATCTGATTGCAGCACTGTTTATAATAGCCAGGACATGGAAGCAACCTAGATGTCCATCAGCAGATGAATGGATAAGAAAGCTGTGGTACATATACACAATGGAGTATTACTCAGCCATTAAAAAGAATACATTTGAATCAGTTCTAATGAGGTGGATGAAACTGGAGCCCATTATACAGAGTGAAGTAAGCCAGAAGGAAAAACATAAATACAGTATACTAACGCATATATATGGAATTTAGAAAGATGGTAACAATAACCCGGTGTACGAGACAGCAAAAGAGACACTGATGTATAGAACAGTCTTATGGACTCTGTGGGAGAGGGAGAGGGTGGGAAGATTTGGGAGAATGGCATTGAAACATGTGAAATGTCATGTATGAAACGAGATGCCAGTCCAGGTTCAGTGCTCGATGCTGGATGCTTGGGGCTGGTGCGCTGGGACGGCCCAGGGGGATGGTATGGGGAGGGGGGAGGGAGGAGGGTTCAGGATGGGGAGCATGTGTATACCTGAAATTTAAAAATGTTAAAAATTATTAAAAAAAATAAATATGAAAATATAAAACTTGAACAACAACAAAAAAGTAAATAAATAAATAAATAAATGAAAAAAAAAGAAAAAGAAAAACTTAAAAGTTTCTGCACAACAAAGGAAACTATAAGCAAGGTGAAAATACAGCCTTCAGAATGGGAGAAAATAATAGCAAATGAAGCAACTGACAAACAACTAATCTCAAAAATATACAAGCAACTCCTACAGCTCAACTCCAGAAAAATAAATGACCCAATCAAAAAATGGGCCAAAGAACTAAACAGACATTTCTCCAAAGAAGACATACAGATGGCTAACAAACACATGAAAAGATGCTCAACATCATTCATTATCAGAGAAATGCAAATCAAAACCACTACGAGGTACCATTTCCCACCAGTCAGAATGGCTGCGATCCAAAAGTCTACAAGTAATAAATGCTGGAGAGGATGTGGAGAAAAGGGAACCCTTTACACTGTTGGTGGGAATGCAAACTAGTACAGCCACTATGGAGAACAGTGTGGAGATTCCTTAAAAAACTGGAAATAGAACTGCCTTATGATCCAGCAATCCCACTTCTGGGCATACACACGGAGGAAACCAGAATTGCAAGAGACACGTGTACCCCAATGTTCATTGCAGCACTGTTTATAATAGCCAGGACATGGAAGCATCCTAGATGTCCATAAGCAGATGCATGGATAAGAAAGCAATGGTACACATACACAATGGAGTATTACTCAGCCATTAAAAAGAATACATTTGAGTCAGTTCTAATGAGGTGGATGAAACTGGAGCCTATTATACAGAGTGAAGTAAGCCAGAAAGAAAAACATCAATACCGTATACTAATGCATATATATGGAATTTAGAAAGATGGTAACAATAACCCTGTATATGAGACAGCAAAAGAGACACTGATGTATAGAACAGTCTTTTGGACTCTGTGGGAGAGGGAGAGGGTGAGAAGATTTGGGAGAATGGCATTGAAATATGTATAATATGATATATGAAACGAGTCGCCAGTCCAGGTTTGATGCACAATATTGGATGCTTGGGGCTGGTCCACTGGGACGACCCAGAGGGATGGTATGGGGAGGGAGGAGGGAGGATGGAGGAGGGTTCAGGATGGGGAACACGTGTATGCCTGTGGCAGATTCATTTTGATATATGGCAATACCAATACAATATTGTAAAGTTTAAAAATAAAATCTAATTTAGAGGCTCCTGCCTTTTTGTGTGTGTCTTTGCTAAACTCCAGAAAAGCATATTTGGGAGAGTGACATTGAAACATGTAGAATATCATGTAAGAAAAGAGTTGCCAGTCCAGGTTCGATGCGCGATACTGGATGCTTGGGGCTGGTGCACTGGGACGACCCAGAGGGATGGTGTGGGGAGGGAGGAGGGAGGAGGGTTCAGGATGGGGAACACATGTATGCTTGTGGTGGATTCATTTTGATATTTGGCAAAACTAGTGCAATTATGTAAAGTTTAAAAATAAAATAAAATTAAAAAAAATTTATTTTACTTAAAAAAATATAATTAAAAAAATACAATTAAAAAAAAATAAAGAAATAGAGGAAAACAACAGACTGGGAAAGACTAGGGATCTCTTCAAGAAAATCAGAGATACCAAAGGAACATTTCATGCAAAGATGGGCTCGATAAAGGACAGAAATGGTATGGACCTAACAGAAGCAGACGATATTAAGAAGAGATGGCAAGAATGCACAAATGAACTGTACAAAAAACATCTTCATGACCCAGATAATCACGATGGTGTGATCACTGACCTAGAGCCAGACATCCTGGAATGTGAAGTCAAGTGGGCCTTAGAAAGCATCACCAAGATCAAAGCTAGTGGAGGTGATGGAATAACAGTTGAGCTATTCCAAATCCTGAAAGATGATGCTGTGAAAGTGCTGCAGTCAATATGCCAGCAAATTTGGAAAACTCAGCAGTGGCCACAGGACTGGAAAAGGTCAGTTTTCATTCCAATCACAAAGAAAGGCAGTGGCAAAGAATGCTCAAACTACCCCACAATTGCACTCATCTCATACATTAGTAAAGTAATGCTCAAAATTCTCCAAGCCAGGCCTCAGCAATATGTGAACCGTGAACTTCCTGATGTTCAAGCTGGTTTTAGAAAAGGCAGAGGAACCAGAGATCAAATTGCCAACATCCGCTGGATCATAGAAAAAGCAAGAGAGTTCCAGAAAAACATCCATTTCTGCTTTATTGACTATGCCAAAGCCTTTGACTCTGTGGATCACAATAAACTGTGGAAAATTCTGAAAGAGATGGGAATACCAGACCACCTGATCTGCCTCTTGAGAAATTTGTATGCAGGTCAGGAAGCACCAGTTAGAACTGGACATGGAACAACATCCTGGTTCCAAATAGGAAAAGGAGTTCGTCAAGGCTGTATATTGTCACCCTGCTTATTTATCCTATATGCAGAATACATCATGAGAAATGCTGGACTGGAAGAAACACAAACTGGAATCAAGATTGCTGGGAGAAATATCAATAACCTCAGATATGCAGATGACACCACCCTTATGGCAGAAAGTGAAGAGGAACTCAAAAGCCTCTTGATGAAAGTGAAAGAGGAGAGTGAAAAAGTTGGCTTAAAGCTCAACATTCAGAAAACCAAGATCATGGCATCTGGTCCCACCACTTTATGGGAAATAGATGGTGAAACAGCAGAAACAGTGTCATACTTTATTTTTCTGGGCTCCAAAATCACTGCAGATGGTGACTGCGCCATGAAGTTAAAAGATGCTTAGTCCTTGGAAGGAAAGTTATGACCAACTTGGATAGCATATTGAAAAGCAGAGACATTACTTTGCCAACGAAGGTTCGTCTAGTCAAGGCTATGGTTTTTCCTGTGGTCATGTATGGATGTCAGAGTTGGAGTGTGAAGAAGGCTGAGTGCCAAAGAATTGATGCTTTTAAACTGTGGTGTTGGAGAAGACTCTAGAGAATCCCTTGGATTGCAAGGAGATCCAACCAGTCCATTCTGAAGGAGATCAGCCATGGGATTTCTTTGGAAGGAATGATGCTAAAGCTGAAACTCCAGCACTTTGGACACCTCATGCGAAGAGTTGACTCATTGGAAAATACTCTGATGCTTGGAGGGATTGGGGGCAGGAGGAGAAGGGGACGACAGAGGATGAGATGGCTGGATGGCATCACTGACTCGATGGACCTGAGTCTCATTGAACTCCGGGAGTTGGTGATGGACAGGGAGGCCTGGCATGCTGCGACTCATGGGGTCAGAAAGAGTCAGACACGACTGAGCGACTGATCTGATATGATACATAAGAGTATGTAACTAGCATTTTTCACATAAAAATATTCCTTTTACCCAGCAATCCGACTGCTGGACATACACACCGAGGAAACCAGAATTGAAAGAGACACGTGTACCCCAATGTTCATCGCAGCACTGTTTATAATAGCCAGGACATGGAAGAAACCTAGATGTCCATCAGCACATGAATGGATAAGAAGGCTGTGGTACATATACACAATGGAGTATTACTCAGCCATTAAAAAGAATACATTTGAATCAGTTCTAATGAGGTGGTTGAAACAGGAGCCGATTATACAAAGTGAAGTAAGCCAGAAAGAAAAACACCATTACAGTATGCTAACGCATATATATGGAATTTAGAAAGATGGTAACGATAACCCTGTATGCGAGACAGCAAAAGAGACACAGATGTATAGAACAGTTTTTTGGACTCTGTGGGAGAGGGAGGTAGTGGATGATTTGGGAGAATGGCATTGAAACATGTATACTATCGTATAAGAAGTGAATTGCCAGTCCAGGTTTGATGCAGGATACAGGATGCTTGGGCTGGTGCACTGGGATGACCCAGAGGGATGGTATGGGGAGGGAGGTGGGACGGGGGTTCAGGATAGGGAACACATGTACACCCGTGGTGGATTCATGTTGATGTATGGCAAAACCAATACAATATTGTAAAGTAATTAGCCCCTAATTAAAATAAATAAATTAAAAAAATAAAGTGAAACAAGAACAACAATAACAAAAATATTCCTTTTATGTATACATGCCTTTGATTTTTATTCCTATCTGTATATCTTTTCCTATTACATCCCTGGTGGCTCAGATAATAGAGAATCCACCTGTAATGTGGGAGACCTGGGTTCAGTCCCTGGGTTGGGAAGATCCCCTGGAGGAGGGCATGGCAACCCAATCCAGTATTCTTGCCTGAAAAATCCCATGGGCAGAGGAGCCAGGTGAGCTACAGTCCATGGTGTCACAAAGAGTCAGACATGACTAAGCAACTAAGCACATTATAATTGAACTCTGATTTAACTCTGCCTTTTTAGCAAATGTTTAATTTTAAACGAGAGTTACACATTTCAGGCAGATGCAGATTTGATATGGACATGATATCAGCGTGGAGGAGGACAAAGACCCCATATCTGTCTGTGAAATCCTTGAGCTTTTACAAAGATAGGCAAAAAAAAAAAAAAAAAAAAAAAGGCCCATGATCAACTGTAGAAATACAGGGCTTCAGTATTCAGTATCAGTATCCGTTCAGTTGCTCAGTCTTGTTCGACTCTTTGTGACCCCATGAACTGTAGCACTCCAGGCCTGTATATTGTCACTCTGCTTATTTACCCTATATGCAGAGTACATCATGAGAAACCCTGGACTGGAAGAAACACAAACTGGAATCAAGATTGCCGGGAGAAATATCAATAACCTCAGATATGCTCCCAGAGTTTACCCAAACTCATGTCCATTGAGTTGGTGATGCCATATAACTATCTCATCCTCTGTCGTCCCATCCTCCTCCTGCCTTCAACCCTTCCCAACATCAGGGTCTTTTCAAATGAGTCAGCTCTTCGCATCAGGTGGCCAAAATATTGGAGTCTCAGCTTCAACGTCAGTCCTTCCAATGAACACCCAGGACTGATTTCCTTAAGGATGGAATGGTTAGTTCTCCTTGCAGTCCAAGGGACTCTCAAGAGTCTTCTCCAACACCACAGTTCAAAAGCATCAATCCTTTGGTGCTCAGCCTTCTTCACAGTCCAACTCTCACATCCATACATGACCACAGGAAAAACCATAGCCTTGACTAGACGAACCTTTGTTGGCAAAGTAATGTCTCTGCTTTTTAATATGCTGTCCAGGTTGGTCATAACTTTCCTTCCAAGGAGTAAGCGTCTTTTAATTTCATGGCTGCAATCACCGTCAGCAGTGATTTTCTGTTCAGTTCAGTTCAATTCAGTTCAGTTCAGTCGCTCAGTCGTGTCCAACTCTTTGCGACCCCATGAATCGCAGGACGTCAGGCCTCCCTGTCCATCACCAACTCCCGGGGTTCACTCAGACTCACGTCCATCGAGTCAGTGATACCATCCAGCCATCTCATCCTCTGTCATCCCCTTCTCCTCCTGCCCCAAATCCCTCCCAGCATCAGAGTCTTTTCCAATGAGTCAACTCTTTGCATGAGGTGTCCAAAGTGCTGGAGTTTCAGCTTTAGCATCATTCCTTCCAAAGAAATCCCATGGCTGATCTCCTTCAGAATGGACTGGTTGGATCTCCTTCCAGTCTAAGAGACTCTCAAGAGTCTTCTCCAACACCACAGTTTAAAAGCATCAATTCTTCAGCGCTTAGCCTTCTTCACAGTCCAACTCTCACATCCATACATGGCCACAGAAAAACCACAGCCTTGACTAGACGAACCTTCGTTGGCAAAGTAATGTCTCTGCTTTTCAATATGTTATCTAGGTTGGTCATAACTTTCCTACCAAGGAGTAAGTGTCTTTTAATTTCATGGCTGCAGTCACCATCTGCAGTGATTTTGGAGCCCAAAAACATAAAGTCTGACACTGTTTCCCCATCTATTTCCCATGAAGTGATGGGACCAGATGCCATGATCTTTGTTTTCTGAATGTTGAGCTTTAAGCCAACTTTTTCACTCTCCACTTTCACTTTCATCAAGAGGCTTTTGAGTTCCTCTTCACTTTCTGCCATCAGGGTGGTGTCATCTGCATATCTGATGTTATTGATATTTCTCCTGGCAATCTTGATTCCAGCTTGTGTTTCTTCAATCCAGCATTTCTCATGATGTACTCTGCATATAAGTTAAATAAGCAGGGTGACAATATACAGCCTTGACGAACTCCTTTTCCTATTTGGAATCAGGCTGTTGTTCCATGTCCAGTTCTAACTGTTGCTTCCTGACCTGCATACAGATTTCTCAAGAGGCAGGTCAGGTGGTCTGGTATTCCCATGTCTTTCAGAATTTCCCACAGTTTATTGATTTTGCAGTGATTTTGGAGCCCCTCAACATAAAAGTCAGCCACTGTTTTCACTGTTTCCCCATCTATTTGCCATGAAGTGGTGGGACCGGATGCCATGATCTTAGTTTTCTGAATGTATTGGAAGGCAGGAAAAGTTGAATCGCTCAGGAGAGTAATCTCCTTAGGGAGCAGGGAGAGGGTGATCCTATGGACACTGTTATTGAAACATAGCAGGACCGTCTAGTCCTTGCCCTGTCCCCCCCCTCACCATGTTCTATGCCTTCGTTTTGCTTGTGGAAGACTTCAGTCAAATAATAAGTTTAATCAGAGAAGTGAGAGATTCTCAAACAAGGGAAAACAGTTAAAGGAGACTAAATTATAATAATGTAGTCATTAAGCATTGTCAAGACAATTAGTTCTTTCTCAAGTGCTGTAGATAATATTCTGAACCATATCCTGTGAGCTGTCTTATAGATACTAAAACCTCAGATGGAAAAGTTAACTACATGATGACCAGACTCTATCCAGGACATGAGCTACCACAATTCCAGGAACTGACCACAAAGAAATGGGAACAAATGGACCCTGGAACTGAAGATGAACTGTACATAAAACATTCAAAATGATGCTGGTAAGACCAGTGATGACCAAATTGAAGATGACTCTTAGAGGTGACTGTGCTCTTTCTGCATGTACCCCCACCCCCACATTTGTCTATAGAAGCTCTCACTTCATGCTAGTAATAGGGTGGGGAGGAGTCAGCCTTTGAACAGATGTTTGCCACCTTCCCCCAACCAGTTGCTGCATCTGAAATAAAGCAAACTTTCCTTTCCACCAATCTGGCCTGTTTATTGGCTTTTGAGTGACGAACAGCCAGGGCTTCCCCCCACACTCCTTTCAGCAACATTATCTTATGGTTCCCCCTGCCCAGAGCATCACAACTCCCACACTTAGTTGAGAATTGTGGCTGTCTACAACCACACAGATAAACCTGGTACGCCAGAGATGTCTGTGTTCCCAGTGTACTGCTCTTCCTTATATATTTTAGCATATATATATCTTTTCTCTTTGATCTTTATGTCAAAACATCAGTAGTCAGGAGAATACTTGAACTATTTATGCAAACACTCAGAAGATATCTCTTGTTCTTTACACTCTGTTGATTGTAAAGTACACGAGCACTAGGACTTCCCTGGTGGCTCAGATTGTAAAGAATCTTCCTGCAATTCAGGAAACCCAGGTTCAATTCCTGGGTTGGGAAGTTCCCCTACCTACTCTAATATTATTGTCTGGAGAATCCCTTGGATACAGAAGCCTTGCAGGCTACGTTCATGAGGTCATGAAGAGTTCGACATGACTGAGTGATTAACAGTTTCACTTCACACAGGCACTAAGTGCTTATGTTGTAATTTTAAATAACTTACTAGAACTGAGAAATTGTTCCAAACTGCTTCTTGAACACTGTTCCAATCCCAGGACCTACAGCATAATTTTTATCCTTTACAGCTAGAATGTGTATTCTATCTTATAAGCTTAAGACAAAATTTGTTGCTCTGTTGTTCAATTGCTAACTTGTGTCTGACTCTTTGTGATCCCATGGACACCAGGATTCCCTGTCCTTCACTGTCTGTTGGAATTTGGTCCATTGAGTCAGTGATGCTATCTAACTAACTCTCCTCTACAGCCCTCTTCTTTTGCCTTCAATCATTCCCAGCATCAGGGTCTTTTCCAATGAGTCGGTTCTTCACATCAGGTGGCAAAAATATTGGAGCTTCAGTTTCAGCATCAGATCATTCAATGAATATTCAGGGTTGATTTCCTTTAGGGTTGACTGGTTTGATCTCCTGGCTGTCCAAGGGACTCTCAACAGTCTTCTCCAGACCAACAATTTGAAGGCATCGGTTCTTCAGCACTCAGCCTTCTTTATAGAGGACTTTCACATCTGTATGTGATTACTGGAAAAACCATAGCTTTGACTATTGGGACTTTTGTCTGTAAAGTGATGTCTCTGCTTTTTAATACATAACCTGTTAATCATATCAGTAAAGTATATTCTTGCTGAAACATCTCGGACATTGCAAAAGTTGACATGCCTCTAATCACTGCCCCAAAGTTAAGGTTTTTACTTTGCACCTGTAAAAATAGAATATTTTACACTTTATACAAAATTAACTGAACAATACTGTGCACATTGTATTTCAAATTGCTTTATTTTAGACTCAGCTAGGTATATTGAAGACCTTTTCTTGTCTTTATAGAAGCTATGTCACAGATATATGCATTTTATTCTTTTTTATTCATAGAGATATATCCTAATGTATTTTGACAATTTTAAATGAATGGATGCTTGAATATTTCGGAGAAGGCAATGGCACCCCACTCCAGTACTCTTGCCTGGAAAATCCCATGGGTGGAGAAGCCTGGAAGGCTGCAGTCCATGGGGTCGCTGAGGGTTGGACATGACTGAGAGACTTCAATTTCACTTTTCACTTTCATGCATTGGAGAAGGAAATGGCAACCCACTCCAGTGTTCTTGCCTGAAGAATCCCAGGGACGGGGCATCCTGGTGGGCTGCCATCTATGGGGTCTCACAGAGTTGGACATGACTGAAGTGACTCAGCAGCAGCAGCAGCTTGAATATTTAAAACAAATTGAGAATTATTTTAGTTAAAAAAGTAAGAATCTAAGTAATTGGAAAGTACAACGAACTGTAAACAATTCTGATTTTTTACATTTGATAGAGCATCCTTTTCTACAAACTGTAGGAACTTCAATTATTAGCAAACAGGCTACACTGCAAGAACTTTCCAATCTTATCAAGCATTGAGGTCGGATTATTATTATTTTTTTTGAGACTACTAAAATTTAGAGTCCTCAGAGAACTCCCCAAAACATTGTTTTTAATTTGGATGTGTGTGTGTATATATATACATATATATACACACATATATATATATATACACATATATATATACACACACATATATATATATATATATTTACTTAAATATATAGATTATTTACAATGCAGTTCGCAAAGCAACAGTTAGAACTGGACATGGAAAAACAGACTGGTTCCAAATAAGAAAAAGAGTACGCCAAGGCTGTATATTGTCACCCTGCTTATTTAACTTATATGCAGAGTACATCCTGAGAAACGCTGGGCTGGGAGAAGCACAAGCTACAATCAAGATTGCTGGGAGAAATATCAATAACCTCAGATATGTGGATGACACCACCCTTATGGCAGAAAGTGAAGAAGAACTAAAGAGCCTCTTGATGAAAGTGAGGGAGGAGAGTGAAAGAGTTGGCTGAAAGCTCAATATTCAGAAAACTAAGATCATGGCATCCGGTCCCATAACTTCATGGCAAATAAATGGGGAAACAGTGGAAACAGTGGCTGACTTTGTTTTTTGGGGCTCCAACACCGCAGTTCAAAAGCATCAATTGTTTGGCACTCCAGCTTTCTTCACAGTCCAACTCTCACATCCATACATGACCACTGGAAAAACCATAGCCTTGACTAGATGGACCTTTGTTAGCAAAGTAATGTCTCTGCTTTTCAATATGCTGTCTAGGTTGGTCATTGAAGATGGTTATTGCAGCCATGAAATTAAAAGACACTTACTCCTTGGAAGGAAAGTTATGACTAACCTCAGTTCAGTTCAGTTCAGTCACTCAGTCATGTCCGACTTTTTGTGACCCCATGAATCACAGCACGCCAGGCCTCCCTGTCCATCACCAACTTTCGGAGTTCACTCAAACTCACGTCCATCGAGTCGGTGATGCCACCAAGCCATCTCATCCTCTGTCGTCCCCTTTTCTTTCTGCTCCCAATCTCTCCCAGCATCGGAGTCTTTTCCAATGAGTCAACTCTTCGCATGTGGTAGCCAAAGTACTGGAGTTTCAGCTTTAGCATCATTCCTTCCAAAAAACACCCAAGGCTGATCTCCTTTAGAATGAACTGGCTGGATCTCCTTGCAGTCCAAGGGACTCTCAAGAGTCTGCTCCAACACCACAGTTCAAAAGCATCAATTCTTCGGCACTCAGAAGAATTGAAGAATTCTCTGAGTTGAATTAAAGAATTCAACTCACTTCTTTACTTTTTCCATGTGCTCCTGCTTAATTGCTCAGTCGTGCCTGACTCTTTGTGACCCTACGGACTATAGTCAAGCAAGCTCCTCTGTCCATGGGATTTTTCAGGCAAGAAAACTGGAGGGGTTGTCATTTCCTCCTCCAGGGGATCTTACAGACTGAGGATTAGAACCTGAGTCTCCTGCATCCCCTGATTTGTGGGTGGATTCTTGACCGATATGTCATTTGAAAAGCCACATCCTTTGCTGATTTGGACTTTCCAGAGAAAACAGTTCCCTGGTGGCTCAGTGGTAAAGAATCTGCCTGCCAATGCAGGAGATGCAGGAGACTAGGGTTTGATCCATGGGTGGAGAAGATCTCCTGGAGGAGGAAGTGGCAACCCACTCAAGTATTCTTGCCTGGAAAATCTCATGGACAGAGGAGCCTAAAGGACTGTATTCGATGGGGTCACAAAGAGTCAGAGAGGTCTTAGCGACTTAACAACAATAAAAACAGTCTAACTGTAGATCCTGCTATTCTAACTCTGATGAAATTATTACCCCTAAGTTTGGCTAGACTATATTTCTGAACTTTAATCTATCAGTGAGTCACACTTGTCAACTTTAAAGGTAAAATTAAGTTAAAGTTAAGACTGCTTCTATGTTTCTTTGATATAGCCCCATTATGGTGGAATATTTTCTTTAATACTCCCTTAAAGATAAAGTTAAGACAACACCAATACAATATTGTAAAGTAATTAGCCTCCAATTAAAATAAATAAATTTAAATTAAAAAAAAAGACAGCCAAGTTTCATCACCTCTTTGCTTCTAGTAGTCCAGTGTCTTCAGATTAAAAAGAAAATGAAAACCTCAATCTACTGGAGGTACATTTAAATAATTCTGATTCTGCTAAATATGACTAGTCTTATTTTAGTGGCAATTAAATAATGTTTTCCACACAAGATGTAAATCACTAAATCACTTGACCTCTATGTTCTGTTCTAATTTTTAAACAACCAAAAGCCCACCTAGAGATTCCAATAATCCATCAATGTTCTTTTAGAGAATGTTACCAAGGGTTTGGTGGAGGGGACGGCAGTGGGCTCAATTTGACCCATACACTGCAGTGTTCCAGCCTATGATCTACAGTTAACTATAAGAATATAGATACATCTTGAAAGTATGAGTGAAAAACAAAACAATTTTCTGAATCATATATACAGAGTGATGCCATTTATTTCACAAAACATAAAATTAAGCATTTAAAAGTATACAACCCAGTGACAGTACATTCATAATGTTCAACCTCATGTCTATCTAGTCCAAAATATTTTTATCACCCTCAAGAAAACTCAGTACACAATAGCTTTCCTTTTTAATTTTCACATTCTCCCAGCCTCTGAAAATAACTAATTTTCTTTTTGTCACTATGCATCTGCCTCTTCAGGGAATTTCCTATAAGTATAATCACACAATATTATGTTCGTTTCTGGCTTTTTTCACTTAACATGATGTGTTTGAGATTTGCCCATGTTGTGGAACATATGGTTTTTCCAATAGTCACATATGGATGTGAGGGTTGGACCATAAAGAAGCCTGAGCACCTATGATTTGATACTTTTGAACTGTGATGCTGGAGAAGACTCTTTCGAGTCCCTTGGACAGCAAGGAGCTCAAACAAGTCAATGCTAAAGGAAAAAAAAAAAAAAAACCTGAATATTCACTGGAAGGACTGATGCTGAAGCTGAAGCTCCAATACTTTGGCCACTTGATGTGAAGAGCTGACTCACTGGAAAAGACCCCGATGCTGGGAAAGATTGGAGGCAAAAACAGAAGGGGATGTTAGAGGATGAGATGGTTAGATAGCATCATTAATTTAATGGACATGAATGTGACTGAAACTCCAGGAGATAATGAAGGACAGGGAAGCCTAACATGCTGCAGTCCATAAGGTCACAGAGTCAGACACAACTTAGCAACTGAAGAACAGTGTGTTATCAGCACTTTATTTTTTTACTGTTGATAATATTTCATCATATGGATATACCAACTTTTCTTTAATGATGTATTAACTGTTAGATATTTGGCTAGACATTTGGATGGACATTCTTTTGTCAGTGTATATTTTCCACAACATTGAGATGTCCAACGTTATTCTTTAGATCTTTGGAGAAGGAAATGCTCCTCAGAGTTGGATAGGGCAATCATGGAGTACTCTGCATATTAGAGATCACACCTAAAGAAAAGTAACTTCCTCTTTGGAGGGAAGAGCCCAATGGGATAAGAAATGCACATGAGTTCCAAAGATATATACCAAGGTTCAAAACTGTCACAAGTATGTATTCTATAGTTATTTCCTCCAGAGAACCAGGTCTCTCAGAGAGTAGAAGATAAAAAACAAAACAACAACAACAACAAAAAACACACCTCATTATTGAAACTCTTGAGAATTCATCCCCTAAAGTTACAGAAACTGTAAATGTTTCTGCTACATTCCCTTAGGACTACTTTACTAATATCAGATGGTGAGAAAACTCAACACTCATAAGCTCCAGGAGCTTATGAGTGGGTCCATCTTGCTGCCCTTGCTAAGTGTAGAGCCACCAACCTCAGCCATCATCCAAGAGAGAAACTGGATCACTGAATTCAGGCTGTTACCTGATAATTTCTGGGTGAGGTACAGAATTTTCACAGGTGTTGGGGGTGTGGCATAGCACGAGGGACTCCTTTTCTTGGTAGTAACCTTGGGGGTAATCCACAGAGACAAGTAAAACCTTGATGATACAAAGCCCTGTGGCGCTACTGGCCCTGATTCCAGATAGAGATTCCATATGCACTAAAATAACCTTTTTCTTCAATCTGTCTCCTCTGGTTGCTGGTTCTCCCTCAGAATATTTCCTCTGGCCTCACTGCTTCTTCTTCTCCCTCACTGATGGAAATATACATCTAATCTCATTCCACTACTTGTCCTTTCAGATGTTCAACAAATTTTTATTTAGTAATTACTCTATATTAGGCGCCAAGCTGTATTCTAGAGTTGAAGGAAACAATGAAAACATTGCTTTTTCTCTCAAGGAGCTTACAGCTGAAACAGGGGTAAGAGACATGAAAAGAAAGTTATACCCTAAGCCAGTGCTGCAATCCTGGTTCAGTGGATGTGAGTGTTTGACTTTTTCTGAGGAAATTAGTGAAGGCTTCACAAGCAAGCAAATACTTTTACTGAACTTTAAAGTAGGACTTGAATTCTTCCAGTGGGGAAAGGGTGTGAGGTGTCAGGGGGAAAATGTGGAGATTACTTAAATTGTAAAGTGTTTTCAGATCAGATCAGATCAGATCAGTCACTCAGTCGTGTCTGACTCTTTGCGACCCCATGAATTGCAGTACGCCAGGCCTCCCTCTCCATCATCAACTCCTGGAGTTCACTGAGACTCACGTCCATCAAGTCAGTGATGCCATCCAACCATCTCATCCTCTGTCGTCCCCTTCTCCTCTTGCCCCCAATCCCTCCCAGCATTAGAGTCTTTTCCAATGAGTCAACTCTTTGCATGAGGTGGCCAAAGTACTGGAGGAAATTGCAAATAGTTCTTAATACTGGACCAATAAAGAGGGCCGGGAAAGAAAACTGAAAGCATGAGTTGGGCCAGTGAAGCAGCAGGCTGATAATAGAGACCTTATATTTTCATTATTGAATCGATACTTAATTCTTTTTTTAATTAATTTTTTTTTTTTTTTTTTTTGCTGGATGGCATGTGAGATCTTAGGTCCCTGGCCAGGGATGGAACCCCATGGCCCTGCGCTGGCAGCCCAGAATCTTAACCACTGGACCATCAGGGCATGTTAAGTTGCTTTAGTTATGTTTGATACTTTGTCAGGCTTCTCTGTCCATGGGATTTCTCAGGCAAGAATACTAGAGTGGGTTGTCATGCCCTTCTCCAGGGGAATCTTTCTGACTCAGAGATTGAACCTGCATCTCTTACATCTCCTGCATTGGTAGGTGGTTTTTTTTTTTTTTTTTTTTTTTTTTTTACCACTGGAGCCACCTGGGAAGCCAGTCCTGATAATTCTGAAGTTAGGGGAGTCAGGGCAAGATTTATAGTGGGTGGTGCTCATGATCAGCTCACTCTGTGTAAAGATCACTCAGGTCAATGTAAGCAACAGAGTACTGAGGCTGTCAAAGCTATATATATAGATGATGAGTGGAAATAGAAAAATGGATGTAAGATTGTGAGGTGGGAAACAGATCTGTGAGTGATTGAAACAGTATGTCTGAAAATTCACTGATTAATAGTAGTCATACAAGGGCATTTATATTAGTTGTTTTATTTATATCTTGCAGTGCTCAGTTGCTTCATTAATGTCCAACTCTTTGCAACTCTACAGACTGTGGTCCACTGGGTTCTTCTGTTCATGGTATTCTCCAGGCAAGCATACTGCAGTGGGTTGCCATGCCCTCCTCTAGGGAGTCTTCTTGACCAAGGGATGGAACCCATGTCTCCTGCATCTCCTGCATTGGCAGGCAGATTCTTTACCCACTGAGCCACCTGGGAAGCCCTTTTCTTGCAATAACGTTATAGAATTGGATGTCATTATTCCAATTTTATGGGTAAAGAATGTGACACTCACTGCAGTGATATTGCTTGTCCAAGGCAAGTATTAGACTCTGGAGTCGAATTCGGAACCTGCTGTTTCCAAGGTGCTTACATTTCACTAAAATTTTAAATAAACATTATTTGTTAAACAGCTTTAGACTTAAGAAAAATTGTAAAGATAGCACACAGAGTTTTCATAAACTCCATACCCAGTTTCCCTTATTTGTAGCCTCTGTCTAGGATACCACATTACATTTAGACATTTCTTTCTTCTTGATTCTTCTTGCCAGTGACAGTTTCTCAGATTTCCCTTGTTTTCAATGAATTAAATTTTGAGGAGTACTGATCAGGCAATTGGTGATTGCAGCCATGAAATTAAAAGGCGCTTACTCTTTGGAAGGAAAGTTATGACCAACCTAGATAGCATATTCAAAAGCAGAGACGTTACTTTGCCAACAGAAGTCCGTCTAGTCAAGGCTATGGTTTTTCCAGTAGTCATGTATGGGTTGAGAATTGGACTCTGAAGAAAGCTGAGTGCCGAAGAATTGATGCTTTTGAACTGTGGTGTTGGAGAAGACTCTTGAGAGTCCCTTGGACTGCAAGGAGATCCAACCAGTCCATTCTAAAGGAGATCAGTCCTGGGTGTTCTTTGGAAGGACTGACACTAAAGCTGTCAGTCTAATACTTTGGCCACCTCATTTGAAGAGTTGACTCATTGGAAAGACCCTGATCCTGGGAGGGATTGAGGGCAGGAGGAGAAGTGGGTGACAGAGGATGAGATGGCTAGATGGCATCACTGACTCGTTGGACATGAGTTTGGGGGAGCTCCAGGAGTTGGTGATAGACAGGGAGGCCTGGCGTGCTGCAATTCATGGGGTCACGAAGAGTTGAATACGACTGAGTGACTAAACTGAACTGATCAGGTATTTTATAAAACATTCATTGACAGGAAGTAGTCTGATGTTTTCTCATGTTTGGAGTGGTTTATGATTTTGAAGAGGAAGACTATACAAGTGAAATTCTTTATTCATCATACCATATCAAGGGTACATATACTATCAGCACAAGTAATCACTGTTCACTGTGACACTGATTACCTGGCTGACTGTCAGGTTTCTTTGCTGTAAATTTACTCTTTTTCCTCCTCTCAAACTGCATTCTTTGTAAGAGGGTTATTGCATATACCTTCCATTTCAAGAATGACAGGTTACATTCCACCTCTTTGAGAGTACAGTGTCTACATAATTTATTGGATTTCTTTTGCATTAGGGATTTGTCTCTATAATATTATTGATGATTTACTTTATCAGTGTGAACTTAAGGATATTTATTTTAAATGCTTAATTATAATCCAATACCACTTTATTTAGCTTGTTGCTCAAAATTTTCTAGCTTTGGGTATTGGGAGTTCTTTCAGATGGCACCTATGTTCCTTTGATATAATATACTCCATTATGATAGAGGTTTCTTTTTTTTTTAATACTCCCTTACTTTATCAATGGCAGCCCACTCCAGTACTCTTGCCTGGAAAATCCCATGGACAGAGGAGCCTGGTAGGCTGCAGGCCATGGGGTTGCTAAGAGTCGGACACGACTGAGTGACTTCACTTTCACTTTTCACTTTCATGCATTGGAGGAGGTAATGGAAACCCACTCCAGTGTTCTTGCCTGGAGAATCCCAGGGATGGTGGGGCCTGGTGGGCTGCCATCTATGAGGTCACACAGAGTTGGAAAGGACTGAAGTGACTTAGCAGTAGCAGTACTTTATGGAACCATCAGATGCTCCTTGCTTATCTTATCTTTCCAGCTCCAGGCCTAGAAATAGTTACTCCTCCAAGGAGCCCTGGTTCCTTCTGTTGGAGAATGGTATTAGAAATCAATATCTGGGACTTCCCTGGTGGTTTAGTGGTTGAGACTCTGAGCTTCCTATGCAGAGGGCACAGGTTTGATCATTGGTTGAGGAACTAAGACTCTTGTTAGGGAACTAAGATCCCACATCTTACACAACATGGGCATAACACAAACAAAACAAGATCTGGATTCCAGTTGTCTGTTTATACAAGAGTCATTCGCCCTCTCAGTTGATGAAATAAATGTATGTGTGTTTGGTTTCCCTGGTGGCTCAGTGGTAAAGAATGGGCCTGTGATGTAGGTAATGCAAATTTGATCCCTAGGCAGAGAAGATCCCCTGGAAAAGGAAATGGCAACCCACTCCAGTATTCTTTCCTGGAGAATCCTATGGACAGAGGAGCCTTGTGGGCTATAGTTCATGGAGTCACAAAAGATTTGGACATGACTTAGTGACTAAGCAACAACAACTCATGTGTGTATACTAATCTGTGTGCATGCATGTATGGTTAGTCATTCAGTTGTGTCCAACTCTGGGTCTCCATAGACTGTAGCCTGCTTGGTTTCTTGTCCATGGGATTCTTCAGGCAAGAATACTTGAGCGGGTTGCCATGCCCTCCTCCAGGGTACCTTCCTGACCCAGGGACTAAACCCAGGTCTCCTGCATTGACAGGCAGATTCTTTACCTTTGAACCACCAGGGAAGCCCTACACCAATCTGTGTATGTATGTACATATATGTATACACATACCTGTTTATATAAAACCTGTGTCTAAATAACTTGTCTCTAACCTGATTTATTACCATATAGTTACTCGAGCCCTTTCCCCTTTCTTATGTGCAAAAACCACTGCAGTAGTGAGATTCTGGGTTTCCACATCTGTCATCCACTTACTTAATTGTTCCATTCCAGTATACACCTATGCTGCTGCTGCTGCTAAGTCGCTTCAGTCATGTCCGACTCTGTGCGACCCCATAGACGGCAGCCCACCAGGCTCCGCCATACCTGGGATTCTCCAGGAAAGAACACGAGTGGGTTGTCATTTCCTTCTCCAATGCATTAAAAAGTAAAACGTGAAAGTGAAGTCTCTCAGTCGTGTCCGTTCTTCGTGACCCCATGGACTGCAGCGAGCATCATAATTGTTAACTCATATTATGGTGGAATGCAACTGTATCAACTTGAATACAGTTCAGTTCAGTCGCTCAATCGTGTCCGACTCTTTGCGACCCCATGAATCGCAGCATGCCAGGCCTTCCTGTTCATCACCAACTACTAGAGTTCACTCAGATTCATGTCCATTGAGTCAGTGATGCCATCCAGTGATGCCATTTCATCCTCTGTCGTCCCCTTCTCCTCCTGCCCCCAATCCCTCCCAGCATCAGAGTCTTTTCCAATGAGTCAACCCTTCACATGAAGTGGCCAAAGTACTGGAGTTTCAGCTTTAGTATCATTCCTTCCAAAGAAATCCCAGGGCTGATCCTCTTCAGAATGGACTGGTTGGATCTCCTTGCAATGCAAGGGACTCTCAAGAGTCTTCTCCAACACCACAGTTCAAAAGCATCAATTCTTCAATGCTCAGCCTTCTTCACAGTCCAACTCTCACATCCATATGACCACTGGAAAAACCATAGCCTTGACTGGACGGACCTTTGTTGGCAAAGTAATGTCTCTGCTTTTGAATATGCTATCTAGGTTGGTCATAACTTCCCTTCCAAGGAGTAAGCATCTTTTAATTTCATGGCTGCCGTCACCATCTGCAGTGATTTTGGAGCCCCCAAAAATAAAGTCTGACACTGTTTCCCCATCTATTTCCCATGAAGTGATGCGACCGGATGCCATGATCTTCGTTTTCTGAATGTTGAGCTTTAAGCCAACTTTTTCACTCTCCACTTTCACTTTCATCAAGAGGCTTTTGAGTTCCTCTTCACTTTCTGCCATAAGGGTGGTGTCATCTGCATATCTGAGGTTATTGATATTTCTCCTGGAAATCTTGATTCCAGCTTGTGTTTCTTCCAGTCCAGCGTTTCTCATGATGTACTCTGCATATAAGTAAATAAGCAGGGTGACAATATACAGCCTTAACGTACTCCTTTTCTTATTTGGAACCAGTCTGTTGTTACATGTCCAGTTCTAACTGTTGCTTCCTGACCTGCATATAGGTTTCTCAAGAGGCACGTCAGGTTGTCTGGTATTCCCATCTCTTTCAGAATTTTCCACAGTTTATTGTGATCCACACAGTCAAAGGCTTTGGCATCGTCAATAAAGCAGAAATAGATGTTTTTCTGGAACTCTCCTGCTTTTTGCATGATCCAGCAGATGTTGGCAATTTGATCTCTGGTTCCTCTGCCTTTTCTCAAACCAGATTGAACATCTGGAAGTTCACGGTTCACGTACTGCTGAAGCCTGGCTTGGAGAATTTTGAGCATTACTTTACTAATGTATGAGATGAGTGCAATTGTGTGGTAGTTTGAGCATTCTTTGGCATTGCCTTTCTTTGTGATTGGAATGAAAACTGACCTTTTCCAGTCCTGTGGCCACTGCTGAGTTTTCCAAATTTGCTGGCATATTGAGTGCAGCACTTCCACAGCATCATCTTTCAGGATTTGAAATAGCTCAACTGGAATTCCATCACCTCCACTTGCTTTGTTTGTAATGATGCTTTGTAAGGCACACTTGACTTCACATTCCATGATGTCTGGCTCTAGGTCAGTGATCACACCATCGTGATTATCTGGGTCACGAAGATCTTTTTTGTTCAGTTTTTATGTGTATTCCTGCCACCTCTTCTTAATATCTACTGCTTCTGTTAGATCCATACGATTTCTGTCCTTTATCAAGCCCATCTTTGTGTGAAATGTTCCCTTGGTATCTCTAATTTTCATCTGAGTTAAATTCACCCATTTCAGTACATTTTAGTTCACTGATTCCTAGAATGTTGATGTTCACTCTTGCCATCTCCTGTTTGACCGCTTCCAATTTGCCTTGATTCATGGACCTGACATTCCAGGTTCGTATGCAAATATTGCTCTTTACAGCATCGGACCTTGCTTCTATCACCAGTCACCTCCACAACTGGGTATTGTTTTTGCTTTGGCTCCATCCCATCATTCTTTCTGGAGTTATTTCTCCACTGATCTCCAGTAGCATATTAGGCACCTACTGACCTGGGGAGTTCCTCTTTCAGTAGCCAATCATTTTGCCTTTTCATACTGTTCATGGGGTTCTCAAGGCAAGAATACTGAAGTGGTTTGCCATTCCTTTCTCCATTGGACCACATTGTGTCAGACCTCTCCACAATGCCCGCCTGACTTGGGTTGCCCCACGGGCATGGCCTAGTTTCATTGAGTTAGATAAGGCTGTGGTCCTAGTGTGACTAGATTGACTAGTTTTCTGTGATTATGATTTCAATGTGTCTGCCCTCTGGTGCCCTCTTGCAACACCTACCATCTTACTTGGGTTTCTCTTACTTTGGACGAGGGGTATCTCCTCACCACCACCTCTCCTGACCTTGAACATGGAATAGCTCCTCTAGGCCCTCCTGCACCCGTGCAGCCACCACTCCTTGGACGTGGGGTTGCTCGTCTGGGCTGCCGCCCCTGGCCTCGGGCAGTGGGTAGCTCCTTGTGGCTGCCACCCCTGACCTTGGCCGTGGGATTGCTCATCTTGGTTGCTCCTGTGCTATTGCAGCCTGACACTCTTGGCCGCTGCCCTTGACCTCGGACATGGGGTAGCTCCTCTCGGCTGCCACCCCTAACCTCGGACGTGGGGTAGCTCCTCCCAGCTGCCGCCCCTGACCTTGGACGTGGGGTAGCTCCACTCAGCCGTTCCTGCGCTGTTGCAGCCTGGTACTCTTGGCCACTTCCCCTGACCTCGGACATGGGGGTAACTCCTCTTGGCCGCTGCCCCTCAGGCATGGGGTCCTCCTAGCTTCTGTCCCTGACCTCAGCCATGAGGGAAGGGCACCTGAGTACAGTAATTATGTACAATTCTTTGCCTTTAATTTTATAGTCTCTACTCATTTCCAGTAATACTAAGTTCACCACTGTTTCCCCTTCTTCCTTCAGTGAAGGTGTTCCATTTATTTGAGTACAATTAGATTTTTTTGTCGACAGTCTGCATTCCATCCTCGAATTCCCTTAACCTTCTAACTGATGTCTTTATTTGCATACCTAGATATTTACTCTTTGTAAAGTTAATACATTTTGATAAATACATACTCTCACATGTTCACAGTTACAGTATCTTATGGAATAGTTTCACTGCTGGAAAAACTGCTTGTCTTTTAACTTTTCATTGTTTCTTCCTCAGAGTCATACAACCTTAACTTTTCAATCTGACTTCATTCATTTAGAAACAAGCATATAAGATTTATCCATGCTATTTTATGGCTTCCATGAATCAAGGCAAATTGGAAGTGGTCAAACAAGAGATGACAAGAGTGAATGTCGACATTCTAGGAATCAGTGAACTAAAATGGACTGGAACGCATGAAATTAACTCAGATGACCATTATATCTATTTCTGCGGGCAGGAATCCCTCAGAAGAAATGGAGTAGCCATCATGGTCAACAAAAGAGTCCGAAATGCAGTACTTGGATGCAATCTCAAAAACGACAGAATGATCTCTGTTCGTTTCCAAGGCAAACCATTCAATATCACAGTAATCCAAGTCTATGCCCCAACCAGTAATGCTGAAGAAGCTGAAGTTGAACGGTTCTATGAAGACCTACAAGACCTTTTAGAACTAACACCCAAAAAAGATGCCCTTTTCATTATAGGGGACTGGAATGCAAAAGTAGGAAGTCAAGAAACATCTGGAGTAACAGGCAAATTTGGCCTTGGAATACAAAATGAAGCAGGGAAAAGACTAATAGAGTTTTGCCAAGAAAATGCACTGATCAAAACAAACACCCTCTTCCAACAACACAAGAGAAGACTCTACACATGGACATCACCAGATGGTCAACACCAAAATCAGATTGATTATATTCTTTGCAGCCAAGATGGAGAGGCTCTATACAGTCAACAAAAACAAGACCAGGAGCTGACTGTGGCTCAGATCATGAACTCCTTATTGCCAAATTCAGGCTGCAATTGAAGAAAGTAGGGAAAACCACTAAACCATACAGGTATGGCCTAAATCATATCCCTTATGATTATACAGTGAACGTGAGAAATAGATTTAAGGGCCTAGATCTGATAGATAGAGTGCCTGATGAACTATGGAATGAGGTTCGTGACATTGTACAGGAGACAGGGGTCAAGACCATCCCCGTGGAAAAGAAATGCAAAAAAGCAAAATGGCTATCTAGGGAGGCCTTACAATAGCTATGAAAAGAAGAGAACCAAAAAACAAAGGAGAAAAGGAAAGATACAAGCATCTGAATGCAGAGTTCCAAAGAATAGCAAGAAGAGATAAGAAAGCCTTCTTTAGCAATCAATGCAAAGAAATAGAGGAAAACAACAGAATGAGAAAGACTAGAATCTCTTCAAGAATATTAGAGATACCAAGGGAAAATTTCAAAGATGGGCTCAATAAAGGACAGAAATGGTATGGACCTAACAGAAGCAGACGATATTAAGAAGAGATGGCAAGAATGCACAAATGAACTGTACAAAAAAGATATTCACGACCCAGATAATAACGATGGTGTGATCGCTGACCTAGAGCCAGACATCCTGGAATGTGAAGTCAAGTGGGCCTTAGAAAGTATCACTACAAACAAAGCTAGTGGAGGTGATGGAATTCCAGTTGAGCTATTCCAAATCCTGAAAGATGATGCTATGGAAGTGCTACACTCAATATGCCAGCAAATTTGGAAAACTCAGCAGTGGCCACAGGACTGGAAAAGTTCAGTTTTCATTCCAATCCCAAAGAAAGGCAATGCCAAAGAATGCTCAAACTACGGCACAATTGCACTCATCTCACATGCTAGTAAAATAATGCTCAAAATTCTCCAAGCCAGGCTTCAGCAATATGTGAACCGTGAACTTCCTGGTGTTCAAGCTGGGTTTAGAAAAGGCAGAGGAACCAGAAATCAAATTGCCAACATCCACTGGATCATGGAAAAAGCAAGAGAGTTCCAGAAAAACATATATCTCTGCTTTATTGACGATGCCAAAGCCTTTGACTGTGTGGATCACAATAAACTGTGGAAAATTCTGAAAGAGATGGGAATACCAGAACACCTGATCTTCCCCTTGGGAAATTTCTATGCAGGTCAGGAAGCAACAGTTAGAACTGGACATGGAACAACAGGCTGGTTCCAAGTAGGAAAAGGAGTACATCAAGGCTGTATATTGTCACTCTGCTTATTTACTTTATATGCAGAGTA
This sequence comes from Bos indicus, assembly GCF_029378745.1. Taxonomy (NCBI): domain Eukaryota; kingdom Metazoa; phylum Chordata; class Mammalia; order Artiodactyla; family Bovidae; genus Bos; species Bos indicus. Next base: position 10,644,048 of record NC_091766.1, on the reverse strand, counting down.
CATCATGAGAAACGCTGGACTGGAAGAAGCACAAGCTGGAATCAAGATTTCCAGGAGAAATATCAATAACCTCAGATATGCAGATGACACCACCCTTATGGCAGAAAGTGAAGAGGAACTCAAAAGCCTCTTGATGAAAGTGAAAGAGGAGAGTGAAAAAGTTGGCTTAAAGCTCAACATTCAGAAAATGAAGATCATGGCATCTGGTCCCATCACTTCATGGGAAATAGATGGGGAAACAGTGGAAACAGTGTCAGACTTTATTTCTGGGGGGCTCCAAAATCACTGCAGATGGTGACTGCAGCCATGAAATTAAAAGACACTTACTCCTTGGAAGGAAAGTTATAACAACCTAGATAGCATATTCAAAAGCAGAGACATTACTTTGCCAACAAAGGTTCGTCCAGTCAAGGCTATGGTTTTCCCTGTGGTCATGTATGGATGTGAGAGTTGGACTGTGAAGAAGGCTGAGTACCGAAGAATTGATTCCTTTGAACTGTGGTGTTGGAGAAGCCTCTTGAGAGTCCCTTGGACTGCAAGGAGATCCAACCAGTCCATTCTGAAGGAGATCAGCCCTGGAATTTCTTTGGAAGGAATCATGCTAAAGCTGAAATTCCAGTACTTTGGCCACCTCATGCGAAGAGTTGACCCATTGGAAAAGACTCTGATGCTGGGAGGGATTGGGGGCAGGAGGAGAAGGGGACGATAGTGGATGAGATGGCTGGATGGCATCACTGACTCGATGGATGTGAGTCTGGGTGAACTCCAGTAGTTGGTGATGGACAAGGAGGCCTGGCGTGCTGTGATTCATGGGGTGGCAAAGAGTTGGAAACGAATTTATTTTTATTCATTTGTACAGATGTACTACAGTGTCTTTATCCATTTACTTAATTGAAGGGCACCTTGGTTGCATTCTATTTTAGAGACCATGAATAAAGCTGCTATAATTATTTGAATGCAGATTTTTGTGTGGACATGTTTTTGGATTAGTTGGGTGTATACCTTAGTTGTACATCCCAGGTTTCACAATGGTAAAGGATTTGCTTGCTGATGCAGGAGATACGGATTTAATCCCTGGGTCGGGAAGATACCTTGGAGGAAGAAATGGCAACCCACTCCATTATTCTTGCCTGAAAAATTCCATGGACAGAGGACCTACCAGGCTACAGTCCATGGGGTCACAAAGTGTGGGACACGACAAATGACTATGTAGACATGAACATACCTAGTAGTTACACTGCTGGATTGTATGGTAAGATTATATTTAACTTCAGAAGAGTCTACCAAGCCATCTTCCTAAGTGGCTATGCTATTTTTTAATCCCACTGGCAATGAATGAGAGTTTCTATTGCTTCACATACTTGTCAATTGGTATGTCGAGTATTTTCTTTTGTTTTCAGCCATTCTAATTTGTGTGTATTGGTTATTGTATATTCTAATTATGTAATGATAAAAGATGCTGTGAAGTTTTCCAGAAGCTTTCTTGCGTTAGTGTTTCTTTGGTGAGATGTCTTTACCTTCGTTCATGCTAAGTCACTGCAGTGGTGTCCATTTTAAATTGGGCTATTTGTTTTCTTACTGTTGAATTTATGAGTTCTATGTATAATTTGGATTCAAGTCCTTTATTAGACACATTTTTTCAAGTACTATTTCTAAGATTGCTGCTTGACTATTGTCACTCTTAGCCACTTTTACAAAGCAGATTTTTAAATGAATGAAATACAACTTTTTTTTTTTTTATGAATTATTCTTTTCGTGCTGTGTCTAAAACCTCATTGCCAAATCTAAGACACTCTAGATTTCCCCCAGTGTTTTCTTCTAGATGACTTATGGTTTTGTGTTTTAAGTATATCATACATCTTGAGGTAATTTTTGTGAAAGGGCTTTGTCCCATTTTCTCACCATCAAGTAGGATTTTATTTTCGGCTCTGTGTTACACATTCTCTACACAACAGAGGAAGTTCCTATACTCAATCTACTGCAGGTTTGTTATTATTACTATGAACTTGTTTTGGGTTTTATCAACTGCTCTTTCTACATAAATTGATATGATTTCTCTTCATTAGCTTGTTGACATAGTAGATTAAATTGATTTTCTTTTTAGTATTTTAAAAATTAACATGAAAAGTTGTAGTTTTCTAAGAATTTGTCCATTTCTTCCAAGTTGTCCATTTTATTATTAACAAAATTTAAAGTTAACACTATTGTTAACTGAAGGAGGGAATAGATTACATTTATTTTCACATTTTTAACCCATCCTGCATACCTGGAATAAATTCTCCTTGGTCTTGGTATAAAATTCCCTCTATTGTTTGTTTTGATTTGCTAATATTTTGTTGAGGACCTTTGTACCTATATTTGTGAGTCATACTGATCTGCAGCTTTCTTTTCCTGTAATAGGTCTACGTAGCTTTCTGTTAGTTAAGGCTTGCTTTACAGAATGAATTAGAAAGTATCTTAACTGTTTCTACTTTCTGGAAACATTGTGGGGAATTGAAGTAATTTCTTTCTGAAATTATCGCTAGAATTCACTATCATTTCAGCAATATTTTTAAAATAACCATTTAACCTATCAAAACATTTCCCAGGTCACTAGATTTTGGGGAAAAAAAAGACCTTTAAAATGTTTTGCTTTAATTCTATCAATTTTACTATATATATTTAAAAATTTAAAAATTTTTAAATCTTTTTTTTTCTTTTTTAACTTTACAATATTGTATTGGTTTTGCCATATATCAACATGAATAACATGAATCCTCCACAGGTATACATGTGTTCCCCATTCTGAACCCTCCTCCCTCCTCCCTCCCTGTACCATCCCTCTGGGTCGTCCCAGTGCACCAGCCTCAAGCATCCAGTATTGTGCATTGAACCTGGACTGGTGACTTGTCTCATATATGGTATTATACATGTTATTTAAACAGATAAATAGTAATGTGAGGATAAATGGTAGTGTGAGACTATGAATAATTTTAGGTCATAAAGATTGAAAATATTTTTCTAGTTGGGTATTCATATTATTATTATTATTGGGGGCATTCAGGGAGCTGTAAGATAGATGTATAATACTGCTATCACCCAAAGAAAGTGATTCCCCATTGTTTCTTCTTTCAGTGAAATACAGTCTTTTGCTTCTTTTCCTCCCTTTTTGTCTATTTCATTTCTCTCTCCTCTGTATTTGCTATCTCTTTTCATGCACATAGAAGAAGACTTGTACAGTTCCCTTCTTCATGTCTGGCTCATTCTTGAGATCCCAGTAGACATGGCTACCCCATTAGGATACTTGAACTAAAAACCGGATTCTCAGAGGAAAGCAAACTAATAGATTTATCCTATAGAAGACTTCTGCTGGCCCTATCAACTGCTTCAGATGCAGGAGGACTCAGTGACACCGTAGTGCATTGTTTGGATGTGCCCAAGTTTACTTATCCAATCGGCTTCCCTGGTGGCTCAGATGGTAAAGCGTCTGCCTGCAAGGCGGGAGACCTCGGTTCGATCCCTGGATTGGGAAGATCCCCTGGAGAAGGAAATAACAACCCACTCCAGTACTATTGCCTGGAGAATCCCGTGGATGGAGGAATCTGGTAGGCTACAGCCCACAGGGTTGCAAAGAATCTGACACGACTGAATGATTTCACTTTCACCTACTGAAGAACATCTTGCTTCCTTCTCTGTTAATTTCTTTTTTTTTTTTTTTTCCACCCACTGTATTTTATTTCATTTAAAATTTTTATTTTTAAATATAAACTTATTTATTTTAATTGGAGGTTAATTACTTTGCAATATTGTATTGATTTTGCCATACATTGACCTGAATCCACCACAGGTATACACCTGTTCCCCATTCCGAACCCCCCTCCCTCCACCCACCCGTACCATCTCTTGATGGCTTCTTTCAGCTAAATTTGCACTGTTCCTGTTTCTATTTCTGTAGTTTCATTGGCTACATGGAAGCAGGAAACCAAACTTGTATTTCAGAGTTTATCCTCCTGGGACTCTCAGAAGAGGTATTATTGCAGCCTCTCCTCTTTTGGCTCTTCCTGTTCATGTACCTGGTCACCTTCATTGGGAACCTTCTCATCATCCTGGCCATTATCACTGACTCCCACCTCCACACACCCATGTATTTCTTTCTCTTCAACCTATCTTTTTCAGACATCTGTTTCACCTCTACCACCATCCCAAAGATGCTGTGGAACACGCAGACTCAGAGTCAAGTTATCACCTATGAAGGCTGCATCGTACAGGTGTATTTTTTCATACTTTTTTGGATGTTAGACAACATCCTCTTGACTGTGATGGCTTATGACCGGTTTGTAGCCATCTGTCACCCATTGCAGTACCTGATCATCATGAATCCTAAGTTTTGTGACCTCCTGCTTCTGACATCCTGGTTAGTGAGTGTCCTCGACTCTCTGTTACATGGCTTAATGATTTTGTGACTCTCTTTTTGCACAAAATTGGAAATTCACCATTTTTTTGTGTGAACTTTATGAGGTGGTTCAGCTTGCTTGTTCTGATACTTTCCTCAATGACCTGATGATATATTTTGCAAGTGGAGTTCTGGTTATTGTTCCACTCAGTGGTATCCTTTTTTCTTACTCTAAGATTGTATCCTCTATTTTGAAAATTTCATCCACAAGGGGCAAGTATAAAGCATTTTCCACATGTGTGTCTCACCTCTCAACTGTCTCCTTGTTCTATGGTACAAGCCTTGGGGTGTATCTTAGCTCTGCTAGCACACAAAACTCCAGGGCAACTGCAGTAGCCTCAGTGATGTACACTGTGGTCACACCCATGCTGAACCCTTTTATCTACAGTCTTAAAAACAAAGACATAAAGCAAGCCCTTAAAACACTCTTCAGTAGAGAAACATTCTTGGTTTAAAGGAAATATTTGTCTGAAGATAGAGACTTTTTCATGAGTAACAGTCCTCAAAACCCTAAGAGATCCTAATCATGATTAATATTATCAGTGACCAGAAAGATAATTTGAAATTTAAGTTATTTAAAGAGTTCAATTTCTTTCATTTTTCATATATAGGCAATGGTTTCTTCCTGTATTTTCTTTAAAATTTTGATCTCTTAATATATTCTCTGGGTTTAGTGTGGTAAATAGAACCTACTGCATAAGTTTTCACAAGTATAATATGTAATACAGGAAATGTAATGCTTAAAATAATACAGGATTGCTGAAGAAATTGTGCAATACTTTCTCTACCAGGTGAAGGTAACTGTACTTCATAAGATCTTCTGTTGACAAGTCATTTGACATATCGGAATCTGTACACTAATGGCCAGGGTTTGGGTTAATCCAATTTGTAACTAGATCACATCCACAATAGGAGAAGCAACTTGAGTCACCAACTGATGTAGTTTACAATAATCTTCATCTGCTCTCCTACAATGACTGACAGGTAGATTGTACCCCTGTGAGAGACCAGGGCTCAGAGAACCCAACTTAGTCATGCCCAGATTCCTGAATCACAAAAACTTTAAGATAATTGATATGTGTACTTTGTCTAAGTTTTGTGGGAGAATATGTTATCCACAAAAATATTAATAAATAATACAGAGGTATAGAAAACTAGTATAATTCTTATATATTTACATAGGATGACAAAATGACCCAACACTTTGAAAAATCTTGATTATCTGTTGTAAAAGTATAAATATTTACAGGGTATGTGTGCCTGTTTAGTCATTCAGTTGTATTTCACTCATTGTAACCCCATGGACTTTAGTTCTCTAGGCTCCCCATTTCATGGAATTTTCCAGGCAAGAATAGTGGAGAGGGTTGCCATTTTCTTCTCCAGGGAATCTTCTTGGCCCAGGGATCAAGAAGAACTTGATCAAGAAGAACTCAAGTCTGTTGTATCTCCTCCAATGGCAGGTGAATTCTTTACCATTGAGCCACCTGGGAAGCCAACATGTTTACAGTAGGACTCAGCAATTCTGCTCCTGGGTTTTTATTTGAAGTAAATGAAAGCATCAGTTCAGTTCAGTTCAGTCACTCAGTCGAGTCTGACTCTTTGCAACCCCATGAATCACAGCATGCCAGGCCTCCCTGTCCATCACCAACTCCTGGAGTTCACCCAAACTCATGTGCATCGAGTTGGTGATGCCATCTAGCCATCTCATCCTCTGTCGTCCCCTTCTCCTCCTGCCCTCAATCCCTCCCAGCATCAGGGTCTTTTCCAATGAGTCAACTCTTCACATGAGGTGGCCAAAGTACTGGAGTTTCAGCTTTAGTATCAGTCCTTCCAATGAACACCCAGGACTGATCTCCTTTAGAATGGGCTGCTTGGATCTCCTTGCAGTCCAAGGGACTCTCAAGAGTCTTCTCCAACACCACAGTTCAAAAGCATCAATTCTTCTGGGCTCAGCTTTTTTTACAGTCCAACTCTCACATCCATACATGACCACTGGAAAAACCATAGCCTTGACTAGTCGGACCTTTGTTGGCAAAGTAATATCTCTGCTTTTTAGTATGCTATCTAGGTTGGTCATAACTTTCTTTCCAAGGAATAAGCAACTTTTAATTTCATGGCTGCAAACACCATGTGCAGTGATTTTGGAGCTCCCCAAAATAAAGTCTGACACTGTTTCCACTGTTTCCCCATCTATTTTCCATGAAGTGAGAGGACCAGATGCCATGATCTTCGTTTTCTGAATGTTGAGCTTTAAGCCAACTTTTTCACTCTCCTTTTTCACTTTCATTAAGAGTCTATACAAAGACTTAGTTACAAACATTTATAACAATTTATTCATATTAGACAAAATGGAAGAAAAACTGAAATATCCACTGTTACATAATTATAAAAAAGTTGTAGTATATTCATACAATGAAATCTACTAAGCAATAAAAATAAACCAACTACAGATACAAATGACAATTTAAATGAATTCCAAAATCTATTATGAGTGAATAATGCGAGAAAGTTCCCCTAATAGAAGCAATTTCTATGAAGTTATACCATAGTCAAAACCAATGTTAAGGTGATTGGAATCAGATCAGTGGTGCCTGTGCCAAAGAAGGGGCTTAGGATATACTGAATATGAAGCATGAGGGACTTTTCAGAGAAGATGGAGACATCATACATCTTTTATGCAAATATTTGTGAGGATGTTGCTTAAAAAAATAGTTTTGAAAGACTTTGTTTCAAGGGTGACAAGTGAAAACAACATACATCCTGAAAGGTCTTCTCTGAGTGGCCAGTCTACCTGTGTCTCAAACAATTTACACTAGAGTAGCTTTTGTTTCCTCTTGATATCAATTTCTAGCACGTAATGGAAGACATCATATCTTTTAAGGATTAGTTTAAAGTCTGGAGGAAGTGTAAACTTGGACTCTAGGTAAAACCAACTCTGTACACATGCCTTCAGCTCCACTTACTGGCCAGGGAGAGATGATTTACATGGATGACATTCTACTATAGGAGACAATTCTTCCTGAAGCATAACTCTGAGAAAACAAAGAAACTTCTCCCAGGGGTCAGAACCAGAATCAGGGCACACAGGATATTATTGCCTTACACTGTATATGATCTCCTCATCTAAGGGCAGAATATGGAAATATACCTTGCTCAGGAATTGAAGAACATTTGGGGAATTTGTCTAAGGGATGTTGCTCAGTCATTCATCAAGTGGGTGCTACACATTGCATTAGTCAGCTTGGGATGCTGTAACAAAATACAAGAAATTGGGCAGCTTAAATAACAGAAACTTATTTCTCACATTCTGGAGTGTGGGAGTCTGAGATCAGGTGCCAAAACAGTTGGGTTTTGGTGAGAGCACTGTTTCTGGCTTTCATGTGGTTGCCTCCTCACCGTGCCTTCAAATGGCTTTTTCATGAGAGTGGAAACACACACACACACACACACACACACACACACACACACACACACAGGGAGAGAGAGAAGCAAAGAGAAAGAGGAAGAGCTTTATCTTCTTATAAGGCTACCAAGGGTATTAAATTATGACACTACAGTTATGACTTCATTTAACCTGTTGTTTTGCTGAAAGTTTTATTTTGTTTTAGGTTCAAAGGATTTGATAACAAACTAAGCCACTCTTTACACACAAGCAAACAATTTCAATTTTAAAAGAAGATTATTTGATTTCAATATTCAGTCATTTAAAGAAAAGAAATAGAAACAATAGAGACAAGCAACAGCATATACATCACCAAATTGGGTCATCTGACATCCAGAACTAAACAGCACTGGAAAGTCCCTCAGGTTTCCCCTGTGGCTCAGCTGGTACAGAAAAGTCACTCATTAAAAGAAATCTGGAGCCCCAATAGGGAAAGGGTCTTGGGCAGTGCGTCCACTTCATGGTGAGTTTTATAACTGTAGTTTTGGAGGTTCTCATTTATAATCCCAGATTGCAAACTGATACCATCATCAGTTTGTGCACAAAACGCAGCCCTGGTTTTACTTTAACCATTTTGAAATTTTGTTTTCTGTGAGTCATAAGATTTCACTAAACCCTGAGCTATTGATCTGATCTCCAGGGGCTCAAAAATTTCACATCTCACTCTCTTTCTTATCTAAAGTCCTGACTGACTAGCTGTGCTTGTGGGCAGGCATGAAATCTGGGCAGTGTCCAAGGAGGTCAGAAGCCAGGTTAGAGACCTGCTCTCCTGCTTCTGAAGCCTGAATAAGACTCCCTCCATTTTAATTTTCCCAACACCTGTATCAACTCCTAGAAGCTCTATCTCCAACTACAGTGATGTCACAGTGGGGACTTGAATTTGAACACATGAGTTTTGAGGGGACACAATTCAGTCTGCAGCACGTATCTCAAGTGTGACAGGCACTGTGTTAGGAATGGAGGAATAAAAATTGTGCACTTTTGGTTGAGTGAGGGTACATAGAATTTACAATAATCACACTATAATTATTGATTATACCATTTGACTCTCAGATGACAATCTATTTCCCTCACTTAAAAGTTCATAGACACCAGATCACTCTGATTTAGAATCTTAACAATATACCTTGACTTTTATTAGCATAAAAAGGAAAGGAAAGAATCAGTTCTTTATCAAGGTAGACTGGGTTGTCATTGTTTAGTTACTAAACTGTGTTAGACTCTTTTCTGACCCCATGGACTTTAGCCTTCCAGGCACCTGTGTCCATGGGATTTCCCAGGCAAGAATACTGGAATGGGTTGCCATTTCCTTCTCCAGGGGATCTTCCCAACTCGCAGATCAAACCTGTGTCTCCTGTATTGGCAGGTGGATTCTTTACCACTAAGCCACCTGTGAATCCCAGACTGGGTTAAGGAATGGCATTGAATACTATAGACTAATCACAGTCACTTATCTCTATCAAACATTTTGGATTCTTCCCTTTTGCTTCAAGGGAATTTTGTAATCAAGCATGTCAGACTGACAAGTTTCTACCTTGTCTTTTTTACCTATGCTGAAGAAAATAGGAGAAGAAACAGAAAAAGGATCCAGCAGAGCTTCTTCCCAATGTGTACATCTTTCCTCTTCCCTTTCAACTAGTTATCACCCACTTTTTATCTCTGGTCAGTCCTAAATAGCCCCTTCTTAGAGAGGTTTTTTCTCCTCTTTTGTTATCCCCAACTGAATTCCTTCCCTCTGTGATATGTTTTCACACTGATCACTTATTTTCCACTAGAGTGTAGAAAAACAGCACAGTGATTTGGGTGGGTGGTGTTGGCAATATTCTACCAAATGAACACCTTTGCTTGACTTCAAACTTGGACGTTGTCATTGACTGAGATTTTCATGTTATTATTATTAAAAGTATTATTATAATTCCTTGAATATCATATGATTAACTGTGAGCCTCATGGATGACTCAGTGGCATCAGTTCAGTTCAGTCGCTCAGTCGTGTCCAACTTTTTGTGACCTCATGGACTGCAGCATGCCAGGCCTCCCTGTCTATCACCAACCCTTGGAATTTACTAAAACTCATGTCCTTTGAGTCGGTGATGTCATTAACCATCTCATCCTGTCGTCCCCTTCTCCTCTCACCTTCAATCTTTCTTGGTGGCATAATAGATTGCTAATGTTCACTTGCACTCATCTTACTGAAATTACCAGACTTACATGTGATGACTTTCCTTCCAAGGAGTAAGCGTCTTTTAATTTCATGGCTGCAGTCACCATCTGCAGTGATCCTGGAGCCCCCCAAAAATATAGTCTGACACTGTTTCCACTGTTTCCCCATCTATTTCCCATGAAGTGATGCGACCGGATGCCATGATCTTCATTTTCTGAATGTTGAGCTTTAAGCCAACTTTTTCACTCTCCACTTTCACTTTCATCAAGAGGCTTTTGAGTTCCTCTTCACTTTCTGCCATAAGGATGGTGTCATCTGCATATCTGAGGTTATTGATATTTCTCCTGGCAATCTTGATTCCAGCTTGTGTTTCTTCCAGTCCAGTGTTTCTCATGATGTACTCTGCATAGAAGTTAAATAAGCAGAGTGACAATATACAGCCTTGATGTATTCCTTTTCCTATTTGGAACCAGCCTGTTCTTCCATGTCCAGTTCTAACTGTTGCTTCCTACCTGCATACAGATTTCTCAAAGGAAAGTTATGACCAACCTAGATAGCATATTGAAAAACAGAGACATTACTTTGCCAACAAAGGTCCATCTAGTCAAGGCTATGGTTTTTTTTTTGTGGTCATGTACGGATGTCAGATTTGGACTGTGAAGGCTGAGCGCCAAAGAATTGATGCTTTTGAACTGTGGTGTTGGAGAAGACTCTTGAGAGTCCCTTGGACTGCAAGGAGATCCAACCAGTCCATTCTGAAGGAGATCAGCCCTGGGATTTCTTTGGGAGGAATGATGCTAAAGCTGAAATTCCAGTACTTTGGCCACCTCATGCAAAGAGTTGACTCATTGGAAAAGACTCTGATGCTGGGAGGGATTGGGGGCAGGAGGAGAAGGGGACGACAGAGGATGAAATGGTTGGATGGCATCACTGACTCGATGGATGTGAGTCTGAGTGAACTCCGGGAGTTGGTGATGGACAGGGAGGCCTGGCGTGCTGCAATTCATGGGGTCAGAAAGAGTTGGACACGACTGAGCAACTGAACTGACTTACATGTGATGACCCCATGAGACTTTCCATGGCAAACATACAATGACTGTTACACCATGGACCTGCTCAGTGGATGGTGTTCCCTTTTATTAGGGTGCACTGTCAGTTAAAAGGGCCCTCATGATAAATACACACAGTAATTCTCTCTTGGATCAGGTGAGATCAAGGACTTCTCTCATATGTTTGAGTGAGGCTCCAATAGTGTCAACTCAAGGTGTTTGATTGTGGCCTTCAATTCTTAGAAGAAGAAATTTCATGTCACAGCCACATAAATCAACTTTTAATGATATCCTGCATCTTGGAAGCTACTCTGAGAAGTCCAGTGAGATAGGAGACATGACTCGAGCTCCCATGTATACCCTAAAGGGGAAAATGTAGCACAAGCATTTGCTTTCTTTTAATATCCTAATAAGTAAGAATCACATCCATCAGAGAAAAAATACCAAAGAACATTTCATTCAATGAGGCCCTATGGGAATTCATATTCATATGTCACAAAAAGTTACAAATGCTTTTCCTCAATATATTCAAGTCTGTCTCATCAAAGGGGATGATAAAACACAATCATCTCACAGAGGCTTCATGAGCGGTTCCATCTCCTTGCTCTTTTAGGGGCAGCTTCCAATTTTGTCTACCATTCAAGGAAGTAATTGGGAAGTAATTGGATGGGAGAAGGCAGATGTTTCCATGACATTATTTGGGTGAACCACTGCATCTTCATATGGAAGAGCACAATAGGCTATTTTCATTTGTGAATTTTAGGGGAATCAGTGGGGAAAACAATATAAGAAAAGTTTAATAATCAAGAGACTTTCTAAGACAGGTTCTTGATTTTTTGGGGTAAGAATTTTTGGAGGAAAGACAGTTTAGGGAAAAGGATGAAATTAGGTACAATGCTGACACACAGTTGGCTGTACCCAGGAGATCAGATCAGATCAGATGAGTTGCTCAGTCATGTCCGACTCTTTGCGACCCCATGAATCGCAGCACGCCAGGCCTCCCTGTCCATCACCAACTCCCGGAGTTCACTCAGACTCACGTCCATCGGGTCAGTGATGCCATCCAGCCATCTCATCCTTTGTTGTCCCCTTCTCCTCCTGCCCCCAATCCCTTCCAGCATCAGAGTCTTTTCCAATGAGTCAACTCTTTGCATGAGGTGGCCAAAGTACTGGAATTTCAGCTTTAGCATCATTCCTTCCAAAGAAATCCCAGGGCAGATCTCCTTCAGAATGGACTAGTTGGATCTCCTTGCAGTCCAAGGGACTCTCAAGAGTCTTCTCCAACACCACAGTTCAAAAGCATCAATTCTTCAGTGTTCAGCCTTATTCATAGTCCAAATCTCACATCCGTACATGACCACAAGAAAAACCATAGCCTTGACTAGACGAATCTTCGTTGGCAAAGTAATGTCTCTGCTTTTGAACATACTATCTAGGTTGGTCATAACTTTCCTTCCAAGGAGTAAATGTCTTTTAATTTTGTGGCTTCAATCACCATCTGTAGTGATTTTGGAGCCCAGAAAAATAAAGTCTGACACTGTTTCCACTGTTTCCCCATTTATTTCCCATGAAGTGGTGGGACCGGATGCCATGATCTTCATTTTCTGAATGTTGAGCTTTAAGCCAACTTTTTTACTCTCCACTTTCACTTTCATCAAGAGGCTTTTGAGTTCCTCTTCACTTTCTGCCATAAGGATGGTGTCATCTGCATATCTGAGGTTATTGATATTTCTCCCAGCAATCTTGATTCCAGTTTATGTTTCTTCCAGTCCAGCGTTTCTCATGATGTACTCTGCATATAAGTTAAATAAGCAGAGTGACAATATACAGCTTTGACAAACTCTTAAGGTGGGCCATTTACATTCTTCTGAACATGTATGTTGATTGCTCAGTCATGTCCTACTTTTTGCAACCCCATGGACTATAGCCTGGCCAGGCTCCTCTGTCCATGGGATTCTCCAGGAAAGAATATTGGAGTGGGTAGCCATTACCATTTCTAGGGGATCTTCCTTATCCAGGGATTGAACCCAGGTTTCCTGCATCACAGGCAGATTCTTTACCATCTGAGTCACTGGAAATCTCATAAGCAACATGGAACCAGGAAACCATACACAGATTGCAGAATTTTTTTTCTGCTTGGATTCTCAGAAGAGACAGAACTGCAGCCTCTCCTTTTTGGGCTGTTACTGTTCTTGTACCTGATCACCTTCTTTGGGAACCTTCTCATTATCCTGACCATTGTCACTGAGTCCCACCTCCACACACCCATGTATTTCTTCCTCTCCAACCTATTCTTTGTAGATATCTGTTTCATCTCCACGTCCATCCCAAAGATGCTGTGGAACATCCAGATAAAGAGCAAAGCCAAACCTATGAAGGCTGCCTCTGCAAGTTATACTTTTTTGTGCTCTTTGTAGCTTTGGATTACTTTCTCCTGAACGCAATGGCCCATGACTTGTTCGTAGCCATCTGTCAGCCCTTGGATTACAGAGTCATCATGATCCCCCAGCTCTGTGGTCTCCTGCTTCTGGTATGTTGGTTATTAAGCATTCTGGACTCTTTGTTAAATAGTTTACTTGTATTGCAGCTCTCCTTCTGTGCTGACATGGTAATCCCCCACTTTTTCAGAGAAAGCAATCAGGTGCTTCAACATACCTGTTCTGACAATTTTTAAAATCACCTAGTGCTGTATTTTGCATCTTGGTGAGTTTTATTTCATTCACTTGTATCCTTTTCTCTTACTCTAAGATTCTTTTATCTGTTCTGAGAATTTCATCAGTTAGAGGCAAGTATAAGGTATTTTCCACCTGTGGATCTCACATCTCTATTGTTTCCTTGTTCTATGGTACAAGACTTGAGATGTAGATAAGTTCTGGAATAACCCTAAGTACCAAGGTCAGTAAAATGCTTTCAGTTATGTATACAGTGGTTACACCCTGCTGAACCCTTTTATCTATAGTCTGAGAAATAAGGACATAAAATGTCCTTTGATAAATTGTGCCACTTCTATCACTTTCAAAGGGTGACAGAGATGCTTGTCTTGGGGCTGGAGAGGTGCCCATGAATAACACAAAATTTAAAAAATATATTAAGATTCAGAAACCCAGATACTTTGTGACTGTTTCTGTTTGTTCATAAAATTTACAAATTTTTGAAACATCAGTTCATGTGTTTTGTTTGATAATGACCTAGATATCTCTAAACTCTTTTCATCATTTTCCTGTTTTCTTTTCCTAAATTTCATCCCCAATTTTAGAAACCAAGGAATTTAGTTGTAATCATTTTAATTAAGTGAATTTTAGTTTTTGGATAATCTATATTTAAAATATTCATTAATTAAAAATCTATATTTGATGTTTCATTTTACTTGTCAGGTTAGTAATGAATGTTAAAATTTGTATAGATATATAAGAGATTGAACCTGATTTTTCATTTAGAATTGTACCATTGATTACAATGATAACATCTCATTGCATCAACTTTTTCTTCCAGTATATCTATTTTTGTGCTGTCTACTAATCTAGACAAGGAGTCTCTAAATTCTGTAAAGAAGAAGAGAGTATGTAAACATTTTTGGCTCTCAAGTCACATAGCCTCTATGACAACCACTCAATTCTGCCATGGTAACAGAAGTCAGCCAACAAAGCAGAAATAGACAACATGAAAACAAAGGAGCATGGTTTTATTTAAATAAATGATTGGCAGAGAAAAGTTGTGGGTCAGGTTTGGAATGCAATCCTCTTGGTTACTACCAGCTACATGTTTGTGCTGTGTTCTGTATCAACTTGATTAAAAAGATATCTAGAATCACCTTACCTCTTGTTAAAAGAGAAATTGTATGTGATTTAACAGGTGGAAGTGAAGTGACAATAATTGCTCTCTGAAGGTCTTGACATTCGATGAGTTGACAGATAGATGCAAGTGTGCGATGAATTTTAGCTTGACTTCACTATATTCTGCTCTGGTCAGCACTTCTTCCCAACTAGTGTTCCTGATGATCGAAAGTGACCTCAAGTGTATCAACAGACATTTGGCTGCAGAGCCAGAGATATAACAGATCTGCAAAAACTTCATCACAAACTCAAACTTTGCAGTCTCTCTTCAGCAATTAGATGTTCTTTGAATAACTGGTTGGTGGTTATTTTGAAAACCACAACTGCTTTCAAATCTTCCATTCCAAGCTATTCTCTCAAAGTGTAAGGTCTAATTTCTATAATAAATTCATAATCCCTAAATCATAGTAGTCCTGGTTCTATGACTGAATGCTCACTTCTGCAATCACTGGTTTCAGAAGTGGTTTCAAAGGAATATAACTCTAGAGCTGGACATCTGAAATTGGTTCTGTGTTCTGATTAAATTTAAAGGCATTAATGACTCTAGTGTGCATGTGTGGGGGTGGTAGCTAAAAGAGACAGCAATATTTCACAGCATGCTGTGGCAAATCTACAATTAAATTAAACTTAAATTATTACTTTTAGATAACTATAGATATACGCCTTTAGAAAGCAAGATTCTCAGTAGCGAAGTATTTGATACCTTAGAGCTTTTTAGTAAAAGAAGTATAATGTTTTGGTGGGTTACTTCTAAGAGTATAGGAGAACTTGGAGAAGGAAATATTGAACTCAGGACTTGAACTGCTTTAATTCCCAGTTCAAGTTCCAGGCAAGGAAACAGAAAGCAGAAATCCCTTAAAGGAGTGTTCTGTTACTGGAAGGATTTCAGAAATTAGTTCTACTATCAAGTACTTTGTGATGCCAAGGTATTGATTCTCATATGTACTGTGCTAATTCAGAAAATAGATAAGATGGAGAGTGATGTCAGCAACATGGTGGAGTGCAAAGCTGCCCTTGCTCTCCCTGTCAATCTATAATCAGTAAAACATAACCAGTGAAACACAAGTGTCTCTGTCCATCACATAAAGATGGTAGATAATTCACAAATTTGTACATCTAAAAGTGGTAGACTGAAATGCATCGATAAGGTGAAACTGAGGGAACAATGGAGGCAGTGTTTGCAGTTCAAGAATCTGCCTGTGATAGCTGAACCCTCAGCCTCAGAGAACCTTGTGGGGTTAGGGTAGGTGGAACACAAGACTCTGGCCTCCCAATCATAGAGACATCAGTGGCTACTGGCAACCGGGTAACTTTAGCAATGGGGCCTGGGACACTGTTCCTCCAACTTCTGAGGTGCCTGTGACTGTGAATCTGCATCTGATCATTGCAGTAGTAGAGCCTGTGAATCTTACAGCATGACACAAGAGAGGCATTTGCATGAACCCAGCTTCCCCAGGGCAGTGGTAACTGTAAATCATGCCATCCTGAATGCAAGGGAGGAACCCACCGTCCTGGTGCACCAGACAGCAATGTCAGTGACATTGGTAACAACAAGGCACCAACAACCTCAGAGACACAAGAAGTGAAAATGAAGGCACAGAGCCACACCTGACAGAAGTAGGGTAGGGTAAAAAGTGCCATTTCTTCAAATATAACCACAGACAGCTCAGGTTAGAGAAAGGAACAAATAAAATGCTATATCTCCACTTAGTTGAAAATAAAAGAATTTCCTCTAATTTCTAATCTGTTGAATTTTTAGCATCAAGCAGAAAGGTGGTTCATGCCTGAAATGTACAGAAGTACAACACATCAAGCACTATGAAGACCCAGAATAACATTACCACAGAAAGAAAATGACAATTCTTCAGAAGCCAAACTTAAAGTCACAGAATACAGTGATCTAACTGACAGAGAATTCAAACCCCTGTCAAGAAGAAACTCAACAAGCTACAAGAAAATTCAGAGGTAGTTTAATGAGTTCAGGAATAAAATTAGTGAACAGAAAAAATACTTAGAAAAAGATCAAGTCTCTAAAAAAGAATCAGACAGAAATTCTGGACCTTAGGAATTCAATAAACAAGATGAAGAATGCACTAAAAAGCATTGTAAATTGAGCAAGATGATAAATATAAACAGGATTGGGGAATTGCAACTATATATCAGAATAGGCTTCTAAAAATTTATTATAACATAAAGGTGAAAGGGGGAAATAAAACAGAAAAATATCTATGAGCACCACATTTAGGTAATGAACTCACAAGATAACACATAGATAATTGAAGACAACAAAAACACAAAATGAAAAAGATGAAATTCACATAGGTAATTATTGATAAAATGTTATCAACAGAATAAACTATTTCCTGTGAGATATTTTATACAAATTTTATAATAATCACAAAACATAAATCTAAAGTGGAGGAACAAAATATAAAATAGAGAAAGCTGAGAAGAACATTTAAGAGAACCAGCAAACCAAAAATGGCAGACAGAAACATGAGGAAAAAAGGACAATGCATGTATAGAACAACCAGAAAGTGAAAGATAAAGTGGCAATATTAAGTCTTTATTTACCAATAATCTTCCTAAATGTAAATGCATTGAATTCACCCCAAAAACAGAGTGGCTAGATGGATTAAGAACAAGACTTAGTTATGTGCTCCTGCAGGAGACTCACCTCAGCTCTAAAGGACAACATAGGCTCAAACTGAAGACAGAAGATGATACTTAAAGTCAATGACAGCCAAGAAAATATGGATGTAGCCATACTTATATCAGACAAAATATACTTCAAGCCAGACAATTAATAAGAGACACATGTGGACAATACATAATGATAAAAAGGACAATTCATCAGGAAGACATAGATATTAATCTTCATGAACCTAATATAGGAGCATTAAAATATATAAAACAAGTATTAAGAGACCCCAAGGGAGAATTGACAGCAACACAATAGTAGTAAGAAACTTTAACACCCTAGTTTCATTAATGGATAGATTATCCAGATAGAAAGTCAACAAGGAAACAGTGGGCTTAAATGAGGCATTAGGCAGGATGAATATAATAGATTTATACAGAACATTCCATTCAAATGCAAAACAATATACATTCTGTTCAAGTGCACATGAAACTTTTTCAAGGATTGAGCATATGCTGGGACACAAAGCAAATCTGAATAAATTTAATAAGATTTAAAGCATATCAATCATCTTTCTGATTACAACGATAAAAAACTAGAAGTCAACTACGGGAAGAAAGCTGGAAAATTTCATATATGTGGAAAGTGAACAACATGCCCACTGAACAAAGAAATCAATGGGGAACCAAAAATTAGACAGCACTGAAACATGTATAATATCATATAAAAAATGAATCACCAGTCCAGCTTCGATGCAGGATACAGGATGCTTGGGGCTGGTGCACTGGGATGACCCAGAGGGATGGTACGGGGAGGGAGGTGGGAGGGGGGTTCAGGATGGGGAACATGTGTGTACCCATGGTGGATTTATGTTGATGTATGGCAAAACCAATACAATATTGTAAAGTAATTAGCCTCTAATTAAAATAAATAAATTTAAATAAAAAATAAATAAAATAAAATAAAAATTAAAAAACCAAAAATTAGCTAAAAGCAAATGAAAATGAAAACACAATGCACTCAGATCTTTAGGGTGGAGCAGAAATGGTACTAAAAAGCACACTTATAGCAATAAAGGCCTAACAAAGAAACAAAAAAACTCAAAGAAATAATCTAACGTGAAAGTGAAAGTGAAGTTGCTCAGTCGTGTCTGACTCTTTGTGACCCCCATGGACTTTTTTAGCCTACAATGCTCCTCCATCCATGGGATTTTCCAGGCAAGAGTACTGTAGTGGGTTGCCATTTCCTTCTCCAGAGGATCTTCCCAACCCAGGGATGGAACCTGGGTCTCCCGCATTATAGGCAGATGCTTTAGCATCTGAGCCACCAGGGAAGTCTACGATTACACCTAAATGAGCTAAAAAAAGAACACACAGACCAAAGTCTGTATAAAGAAGGGAGCAATAAAGAACAGAGCAGAAATAAGTGAAATAGAGACTAAAAATACAATAGAAAAGATCAGTGAACTAGGAGCTGGCCTTGGAAATGAATACCTTTAACTATATAAAGGGAGAAGGCAATGGCACCCCACTCCAGTACTCTTGCCTGGAGAATCCCAGGGATGGGGGAGCCTGATGGGTTGCTGTCTATGGGGTCGCACAGAGTCGGACACGACTGAAGAGACTTAGCAGCAGCAGCAGCAGCAGCAACTATATAAAGAGACAGAAGGCTCTGATAAATAAAATTAGAGATGTAAAAGGGGAAATAATAATAAATACCACAGAAATACAAAGGATCATCAGGGAATATTATGAACAGCTAAATACCAAGTTGGACAAATTTTTGGAAGACTATTTCTGGAAGAAATGGATGAATTTTTAGAATCATGCAAACTTCCAAGACTGATCATGAAGCAATAGAAAAGCTGAAGAGATTGATTACTTGTACAGAGATTATGAGGGATTAATTTGTAGCTCAGCTGGTAAAGAATCTGACTGCAATGCAGGAGACCTGGGTTTGATTTCTGGGTTAGGAAGATCTGCTGGAGAAGGAAATGGCAACCCACTCCAGTATGCTTGCCTGGGAAACCCCATGGACAGAGGAGCCTGGTAGGCTACAGTCCATGAGGTCACAAGAGTTGAACATGACTTAGCAACTAAAACCACCACCACAGAGATTAAAACCATTATCAAAATGCTATGCCCAAACATCAGTCCAGGACCACGTGGCATCACTGCTGAATTCTCCCAAACATTCAGTGATTTAATACCTATTCAATCTTCTCCAATAAATTGAAGTGGAGGAAAAGCTTTCTAACTCACTTTATGAGGCCAACATTACCTTGATACAAAAACCAGAAAGAGCAACACACAAAAATTAAACAAAAGACCAATATCTCTCATGAACATACATCCAAAAATCCTGAACAAAATATTAGAAGGCTAAATACAGAATCCCATCAAGGGGATCATATGCCATGATCAAGTAGGATTTAATTTGGAGATGCAAGAATTTTTCTTATATCTGAAAATCGATCAATGTGGTGCACCACATTAATAAAATGAAGGATAAAAAATGATAATCTAAATAGATGCAAAAAAGCATTTGATAAGAATCAGTGCCCATTGATGATAAAAAAAATTCTTAGTCAAGTGGGTATAGAAGGGGCATATTTCAACATAATAAAGGCCATATATGACAAATCCAGAGCTGACATCATACTCAGTGGTGAAAAACTGAAAGATATCCCTCTAATATCAGGAATAAGACAAGAATGCCCTGTTTCAACATCTTATACAACAGAGCTTGAAACTCTTGCCAGAGCAATTAGGCAAGAAAATTTAAAAAACCATCCAAACTGGAAAAGATGAACTAAAACTGTCACTGAAAATGGTGTGATTCTGTACATAGAGAAAACCCTGAAGACACCACCAACATTTTAATAGAAATAAAAAAAGGTAAAGTTGCAAGACACAAAATCAACATACAAAAATCTGTTGCATTTCTATACACTAACAATAAGCTAGCAGAAAGAGTAATTAAGAAAACAATTCCATTTCAACTGTTAAAAAAGGATAAAGTACTTAGAAATAAATTTAACCTAGGATGTGAAAGACCTGTATATTGAAACTGATATGGCATTGTTAAAAAAAAAAAAAAAAAAACTTGTCATACAAAAATGGAAATATATCATGTGCTCATGATTGGAAGAATTACCATTGTTAAAATGTCCATGTTTTGTAAAGCAATCTACAGATTCAAAGCAATTTCTATCAAAATCCCAAGGATTTTTTTTTCCCCACAGAAATAGAACAAAAAAATTCTAAACTTTATATGGAAGCACAAAATACCTCTAATAGCTAAAGCAATCCTGGGAAAACCCATCTGAGCTTTCTATTCTCTTACATCGATATGTGTATCAATTTTTCTGAAAATATCATGATGTCTTGATTACTAGAGCCTCGTGATATTCTTCGAAGTCAAAAGTGGCATATGTCCTGGGCTTCCCTGGTGATGCTAGTGGTAAAGAACCTGCCTGCCAATCCAGGAGACATAGGTTTGATCCCTGGGTTGGGAAGATCCCCTGGAGTAAGAAATGGCAACCCACTCTAGTATTCTTGCCTGGAAAATTCTAAGGGCAGAGGAGCCTGGCAGGCTACATTCCATGGGGTTAAAAAAGAGTCTGACATGACTGATTATGCATAGATGAATATGGTGGTGGTGGTGGTTTAGTTGCTAAGTCATGTCTGACTCTTGTGACCCCATGGACTGTAGCCTGCCAGGCTCCTCTGTCCATGGGGATTCTCCAGGCAAGAATACTGAAGTGGGTTGCCATTTCCTTCTCCAGATAGATGAATACACACATAATTAATTAGTGACAAATATGTATATATATGGTATGTGTGTATTAATTTATGACAAAAGAGCAAATTAATTAACTTATGACAAAGGAGCAATTAAAAGACAATTAATTTGTGTTGTTGTTGCTCAGTCGCTAAGTTGTGCTCAACTCTTTGACACACCATGAACTGAAGCATGTTGGGCTTCCTTGTCCTTCACTTCATGTCTGCAGTGAATTTAGAACTCAAGAAAAGAAAAATTGTCAGTGTTTCCACTTCCCCTTCTATTTGCTGTGAACTGATGGGGCTGGATGCCAAGATTCTAGATTTTAATATTGAATTTTAAGCGAGCTTTTTCATGCTCCTCTTTTACCTTCATCAAGAGGCTTTTTAGTTCCTCTTCACCTTCTGCCATTAGAGTGGTGTCTGCATATCTGAGGTTGTTGATATTTCTCCTGGCAATCTTGATTCAAG
Organism: Bos indicus; assembly: GCF_029378745.1. Lineage (NCBI taxonomy): Eukaryota > Metazoa > Chordata > Mammalia > Artiodactyla > Bovidae > Bos > Bos indicus. The sequence continues at coordinate 10,622,235 of NC_091766.1, read as the reverse complement.
CTTGTGATTCATCCAGACCAGCATTTTGCATGATGTACTCTGCATATAAGTTTAATGAGATGGATGACAATATACAGCCTTGATATATTCCTTTCCCAATTCTGAAACAGTTTTTACATGTTTGGTCCTACTTGCTTCTTGACCCACATACAGGTTTCTCGGGAGACAGGTAAGGTGATCTGCTACTCCTAACTCTTTAAGAATTTTCTGTTTGTTGTGATCCACACAAAGACTTTAGTGTAGCCAAAGAAGCAGAAGTTAATGTTTGTCTGGGACTCCCTTGCTTTCTCTATGATCCAATAAATGTTGGCAATTGATTTCTGGTTCCTCTGCCTCTGCAAAACCCAGCTTGTACATCTGGAAGTTCTCGGTTCACAAACAAGTGAACCCTAGACTGAAGGATTTTGAGAATAACCTTACTAGCATGAGAAATGAGAAAAATTGTACAGTAGTTTGAGCATTCTTTGGCATTGCCTTCCTTTGGGATTGGAATGAAAACTGAGCTTTTCCAGTCCTGTGCCACTGCTGAGTTTTCCAAATTTGCTGGCATATTGAGTGCAGCAATTTCACAGCATCATCTTTCAGGATTTGAAATAGCTCGGCTGGAATTCCATCATCTCCACTAGCTTTGTTCATAGTGATGCTTTCTAAGGCCCACTTGACTTTACATTCTAGGATATCTGGCTCTAGGTGAGTGATCACACCATCGTGATTATCTGGGTCATGAAGATCTTTTTTGTACAGTTCTTCTGTGTATTCTTGCCATCTCTTCTTAATATCTTCTACTTCTGTTAGGCCCATACCATTTCTGTCCTTTATCGAGCCCATCTTTGCACGAAATGTTCCCTTGGTATCTCTAATTTTATTGAAGAGATCTCTAGTCTTTCCCATTCTGTTGTTTTCACCTGTTTCTTTGCACTGATCACGGAGGAAGGCTTTCTTATCTCTCCTTGCTATTCTTTGGAACTCTGCATTCAGGTGCTTATATCTTTCCTTTTCTCCTTTGCTTTTCACTTTTCTTCTTTTCACAGCTATTTGTAAGGCCTCCTCAGACAGCCGTTTTGCTTTTTTGCATTTCTTTTCCATGGGAATGGTCTTGATCCCTGTCTCCTGTACAATGTCATGAACCTCCGTCCATAGTTCATCAGGCACTCTGTCTGTCAGATGTAGTCCCTTAAATCTATTTCTCACTTCCACTGTATAATCATAAGGGATTTGATTTAGGTCATACCTGAATGGTCTAGTGGTTTTCCCTACTTTCTTCAATTTAAGTCTGAATTTGGCAATAATGGGCTTATGATCTGAGCCACAGTCAGCTCCTGGTCTTGTTTTTGCTGACTGTATAGAGCTTCTCCATCTTTGGCTGCAGAGAATATAATCAATCTGATTTCAGTGTTGACCATCTGGTGATGTCCATATGTAGGGTTAGGGTTAGCATCGCTTCCTAATGCCCACTTGACTATTAGGGAAATGCAAATAAAAAACTCTGAGCAATCTCCTTATACCCAATAGGATCACTATTATTAAAATAGCAAGAAATAATGAGTGTTGGATTGGATGTGGAGAAAAGAGAGCCCTCATACACTTTAATGCAGCCACTATGGGGAACAGAATGGAAATTTCTTAAAAATTAAGAATAAAACTGTCATATGATCCACCTATCCGATTTGGGGGTATTTATCCAAAGAGTATGAAAATGCTTTACTAGAAAGATAGATATATGCTCCCCTATATTAATTATGACATTATTTACAATAGCCAATACATGGAAATACCTAAGTACCCATTAGTGATTGGAGAAGGCAGTGGCAACCCACTCCAGTACTCTTGCCTGGCAAATCCTATGGATGGAGGAGCCTGGTGGGCTGCAGTCCATGGGGTCACTAGGAGTCGGACACAACTGAGCGACTTCACTTTCACTTTTCATTTTTATGCACTGGAGAAGGAAATGGCAACCCACTCCAGTGTTCTTTCCTGGAGAATCCCAAGGGCGGTGGAGCCTGGTGGGCTGCCATCTATGGGGTCGCACAGAGTCGGACACGACTGAAGTGACTTAGCAGCAGCAGCAGCAGCATCAGTGATTTGATAGGAAAAGATGCAATATATATATACACACACACACACACACACACATACATATATATGTGTGTATATATAGACACACAATGGAATACCACTAAGCCTTAAAAAGATGATATCTTAACATTTGTGACAACAGAGATTGGCCTTGAAGATATTATGTAAAGGGAAGTAACTCATATATGGAATGTAAAAAACAAATGAGCAAAATAAATGAACAATCCAAACCAAAGAAAAAAACATGTAGATACATGGAACAGAATAGTGATTGCCAGAGGGAAAGGAGTTGGGTACAGTGAGAAATAAGTAAATGAGATCAACAGTATGGTGATGAATAAAACATAATCTTTGGTAGTGCTCATGCTCTAGGGTATACAGAAGTAGAAATGTAAAATCGAATACAAACCTTGTTGTGTGGTTTTGAGCATGCTGTGTAAACTCTAGAACATTTCAGTATTAAATCTTGTTTCTCAAATCTCCCTGATGTTTTTTTCTGAGGTGAGTTCTGTGATCTTATTTAGAACCACACGGACTGATCCAACCACAATCTTGACCCCAGTGAAGAAAATGTTTTGGGGTCTTGCTATAAATAATATGAAACAGGTGAGTGCCTGAGGCACTCCTAGCTGATAGCATCACTACCAATAGGCTGGATGCAACAGTAGGCATCTATCTGATAGGCTAGGTGAATTCAGTTTTTTTATTTCTCCTTCTCCATGAACTCTCCTGCCTTCTAGAGCTGAGAACTCCCATCACCTTATCCCAGCCCTGAATTAAAGTTTCATCCAAGGCAGACTTAGGACGGTATCTTGATTAGTCTCCTCGGATCTTCAAAACTTTAACTTGTGGTGTGGACAGAACCTTGGTATCTCCTAGGCTGTTACTATCATGGCTTTGTCATCTCCAGCCACACTGAGCAGAGTAGGAGTGGATACAGCTCAAGCTGGCAAGATAAGTTATGTTTCCTCTAGGTAATGTAGAAATGGTGCCTGGGAATTCTTTTTTCTTTATTAAATAAAGATGATTTCATTCTCATTTGACCCAAGACTGAGAAAACATCACGTGAGCACATTAAAGAAGTTTTGGGCACTGGCAGGTGTAGCTGCCCTGGGTGTTGATGCAGACGCTGTGGCCTTTACAGACTCTGGGTCTGTGCAGACATTTGTCCACATTTGCAAGGATAAGGAGAATGTGATGGATACCTGTGGCTGTAGACAGCTTTCCGGGCTGGGGTTTGGCCAAGTTTCCTGGTATAAGCATCCAGAAGAGCCCGCTCTCTCTTCCCCAGTTTGTGGGAGCCTTTTCTCATTCCCATGGAGGCTTCCTATGGTTAGTATGGTGGCCCAGATGTTCTTTTGTCCCAATGTGGCCAGAAGTGACCCAGGTCCACCCTGTCTGCCAGCTCTGGCTCCCTCAGCCTCTCTGGGAAGCTCCCAGCTGGGGTGGGGACATCATAGATGCATGTGTCACAGGCTAAGGATTTGGACAAAGGCCTGGGTGGGCCTTCCTGGGAACTGAGTTCAGAGGAAATTCTGTGGTCCCTGAATAAGGCCCATATTGGCTCCCAGTGATGGACTTTGTCTGACTTCCCCAGGGCAAGTGCTGCCAACTTAGTTCACCTTGGATCCTGCTGACCCTGGCAGGACAGCACTCTCCCATCCATGCTAACTCTGATACTCCATCTCCATGGAGATGGACCAAGACACACCCCTGAGCCAGGCTGCTCAAGAATGAGGCTTGTGGGCAGTGGCACAGAAAATGAGCATGATGGTAAAAAGGCCATGGTCAGCTGGGCAGTGGGCACCAGGCTGTGCTGGACACTGGAGCTGATGTCTAATCACACAGGCTTGGGGCTATGAAAGTGCCTTTTTCTGATTCCCATGAAGGCTTCCCCCAGGCTGGCAGAAAGTGGTAAGAATCCACAGCTGATCAAGGCTTTTAATGGATAAGGACTGGGTGGCTGGAGCAGGGAGCAGGTGCCCTTGGGTGAAGGGTGGCAGTTGTTTCTGCCATCTGGCAGTTGGTCTCCCACCAGGGATGTAGACCTGTGCACCCTGCTGAGTGGGGCTCAGCCTCCATCTTCTGTCCCCATATGTTCTGGGTCATCGTGGGATCTGAGTTGATCTCCTCAGTAGGGGGTCAGGCAATGGGCAGTGATGACTTCTCATCATCTGGTCCAGATGGAAGCCTCTTCATTTACCTGATTCTTCCAGTGGGTTGGGCATTGATGTTACTCTGACACACCCCTGACACAACATCCTCTTAGGCCCCAGTCATCAGAGCTGCCTCAGGTCCATTAACTGAAATTACTGGGGAGGGTCAGGGTGAAGCCTTGGGTGGGGAAATAGATGGGCTGAGCAACTGAGATGTGGGGTCAGGATGACAGGTGTTGTATTTCCTGGGTGGGCTTTTTACTGGGGGCAGGGCCAGTTGGAAATAGTGGGCCTTTCCTTGATACTTTCTGCTCCCACATTTCTGAACAGGTCACCCGTGTCCACCATGACACAGGGGGTCTGAGAAGTCCCCAGTGAGGGCAGGGGTCCTCCCAGCAGTCACTATCGATGGTGAAGAGGACAGATATTGTTCTGGAAACCACAGTGCTGTGACCTCATTGAATATCTTGAATGTCATGCTCTCCTTTGTTTTACACAAATAAGATGCCAGGTGGTGGGGGGATGTTCTGAACATCCAGAAGACACCCTCTGCAGAGGTTCTGAGCCTTAGGGTTCAGAGAGGGTTGGGAGACCAGGTAGGTGCACAGAATGGTCGTCTAATGCCTAGGGAAGGGGGACAAGAAGCCCAAAGAGCAGCCCAGTTCTCCTGCCCATAGCAGACCCCACAGCAGGTCATGGGTAGACACATCCTCAGGTGCAGCAAAGGCTGGAATGCTGAAGTGGTAGTGCACAGACAGTCCAGCTGAGCCTGTCACAGGGCTAAGTCTTCAGGTAACAGGCTTTGCTCCAAAGCCACAGGTTGCTCTTTCAGTCAACCACCTTGAGGTCTGTTAGGGTCCTGTCTCACCCCAGTCTTGTTCATGCGTGTCTCTGTAGGGGTTGGCAGCAGTGGGTGGGAGATACTCACAGTCCAGAAACAGTGAGTGGAATTCATGACCACCATGTGCAATTATGCAGGTTATTCACTGCACAAGAGTGTCCAGCCAAGGAGTCAAATGGGAAGAGGAAAATCAGCTCAATCTCCATTTCCCAAACATGCAGCATTCACCTGGAGATGAGGGGCCTTTATCTAATTCACATGAAGGTTTTGAATTCTGCCAAGGCTACATGTTTAAAGTGCAACATCCACCCACAGGGGACCTTGTGAACCAGCAGAGCCTTCACACAGATGCAGGTCCCCTCATTTCTCCCACCAGGGAGGCTATGCCATCCTCCATCTGCAGGGAAGGAGGGAAGGGGCTGAGACCAAGGTTGTGGACTCTTCTCTCTGCAGCACGGTGGGTCAAAGGACCCTCTTCAGAGTCCTCTGGACCCTGGACTTAGCCACTTCCTCATCTCCCACCTTCACTCTCCTCCCCTCCCTATCCTTGGTATTCAAGTCTAACCCTCTTCATGGGCACATCTTGGAGTTCTGTCTGCCCCACTGCTGGCTACCTCTGCCCCATCCCCTGCGTGTTCCCCATGGAAAGGGGGCAAAGCTTGCTGATATGTGGAGGCTAGGCTCCTCCTATGTCCATGGTGAGGGGCTGGACAAACACAACTGCTCTTGAACACCCACACTGGACACAGCCCCCAAGGATGACCATCCAGGAGAGGGTGTGTTAGGTCATCATGACCATAATTTAAAAGCCCAATAGCCATCACTGTTTTGTGCTTTGTGATCTCATATACCTTCCCAGCAATTCTCTGCAGTAAGCACCATGGTTACTCCCTCTTTATGCATCCCTTTTTTATAGTTAGGTAAGCTGGGGCACAGAGAGGTGAAGTAATTTGTCCAAGATCACACAGTTAACAAAAGGAAAAGTTGCTTTTGTTTTTATCTGTAATGGATAGGGACTCTTAAAAAAGAAAACACTAAATCACAATAATATTATCACATCTCAAAAGTTAAGAAATATTTCTGAATCAGTATCCTGGCCAGTGTCAAACTCACAGCTATCAGGTAGCAAAGCCAGGATTTGGGTCCCTGGCTCATTATGCCACCCTGCCTCTCTGTGAAGGTGAGATAGGAACAGTTACAATTGTCCCAACTGAGATCTGAGTGCTGCACTTGTAACCAGGCCATGCCCCCTGGATACTGCAGGAATGACTCAGCATTTGGCTGACCCCAAACCTCATGGATGGAGAGGTGGAGGACACAGGGTCATTCTTACCTCAACATGTGTTACCACTCTCATTCCTGAACATTGTTACCCCAGAAATAATCTCATATGCTTGGATGAACATGTAGTAGAAGCCTTCTGCCATGTTCCAGCAGTCTGCTAATTTCCCACAGGACACTGTTAAGGGTCCATACTCACTGATGTCTGAACACAGCAAGAAAAATGGTCACTTCGCTAAAGTCTGTGATCTCTCAAGGCTGAGATCCCCACACTGTACCTGACTCCCCAGCTCTGGGCCTAATGCTTACTCCATGTCTTTTTGGAAAGAATTAGACTCTTGGGCAATACTGCTGAGTCTAGGCTGCAGCAGGAGCAAACCATTCCTGAAGCTTGTGCAGTCCAGCTCTGTTTTTCTTGGTCCTCTGGCTGGCACCCCAGATGGGACACAGTGGGAAGTACTGATGTGGGGAGTGGGTGGAAGCTCTGCATCCCCCTCCTCATTCCTGAAAGGATAAACTGAGGCACAAACTCCAGACTCCTGGAGACACTCTCCTTCCCAGGAAGCTAAGTTTACTCACTTCTTATCTCTCCACCTTCATATCTTTTCTTTTCTCTTTTTTCAGTCCTTGATGACAGTTCTGAGGAGGAAGGCTGGGGCCCCCAACCAACATCCATGTCTTCCACAAGCGCTGGAGTATACTCCACAATCTCTGCATGCCCCGCCACCACCCCAAACCTCTGTACCATCACAACTGTCAAAGGGGTTGGTGAAGATCTCCCCAGATGAAGAACTGAATGCTGGAGCACAGCGGCAGACGGTGTCACTGATGCATAAGGAGTTCGGACGGCACCATGGAACACAGGCTGTGGGGATGGAGACTTTTTTCAGAGGTTCAAGGAATGAAGGAAACCAGCTATCAGCTAGTGGTCCAAGGGCAGAAGGAGGGAGGGAAGGATGAATGGGGGGAAGGGAGGGAGAGGGGAGAGAGAGGGAAGAAGGGAGAGACATGACACAATCAAAAGAGGAAGAATTCAGAACACTCTGGGCAGGAAAAAACAACTGCTCTTATTCCCAGAGAACCACTGCTGAACTTCATTTGAAAAATATGCCTCCTTCTCTCCTTTGTTGGTGAGAGAACCCAGGCCCTGGCATGTAGTCTCTGTCTTCCCAATGCTCACCTCTAATATTTGAAGTTGCAGGTACCACTGGCAACAACAGCAGCACCAAGAGTCCTGGGCTAGTAAGACAGAGATGAGAAAGATAGGAAAATGGAGCTTCAATTTCAACCCCTTTCCTCATGATTCCACAATCTCATGAAGCAGCTCCTTAAATAAAGTTCTTTCTCTGTTCTATGCTGCTGCTAAGTCACTTCAGTCGTGTCCGACTCTATGCGACCCCATAGACAGCAGCCCACTAGGCTCCTCCGTCCCTGGGGTTCTCCAGGCAAGAACACTGGAGTGGCTTGCCATTTCCTTCTCCAATGCATGAAAGCGAAAAGTGAAAGTGAAGTTGCTCAGTCGTGTCCGACTCTTAGCGACCCCGTGGACTGCAGCCTACCAGGCTCCTCTGTCCATGGGATTTTCCAGGCAAGAGTACTGGAGTGGGGTGCCATTGCCTTCTCCATTCTCTGTTCTATAGATTCATCATATTGGTTTTATTTCTCTTGAGAACCTGGACTAACACAGATGGCAAAATGAGAAATCTCTGTTAGGTCCCCACACTTCCCTAGGAATAAGTTTCACCAACTTTCTTTTTTGAGAACTTAATATAATTGAGTTAATACCCTTCTTAAAATCCCTCCCTCCTCTCCCTTATATAAATAGTGGGAGAGCTAGAAATAAAGCAAAAGCTGGATGTAAATAAAAGAAGAGAGGACATTCTGAAATCGGATAAATAGTCCCAGACAGCTTTAGTTGTCTGTCTCCACTGTTATGGTTCTACCTGCTAGCCTTTGAGTGTCCTAAGTCACTGCAGTCATGTCCAACTCTTTGCGATCTTATGGACTGTAGCCAGCCAGGCTCCTTTGTCCATGGGATTCTCCAGGCAAGAATACTGGAGTGAGTTGCCGTGCTCTCCTTCAAGGGATCTTCCCAACCCAGGGATCAAACCCATTTCTCTTATGTCTTCTGCATTGGCAGGCAGGTTCTTTACCTGAGAAGCCCATATGTCTACTTACCTGGCAGCATACTTAGATGTCCATTTCTCAAGCTGTGGAGACCAGCAAACCCAGCCATAGAGGACCTTTTATCTTGGTATTTTCAGTATGACTTATGCTTTTCATGACCTGGCAGGAAACTACAGGTCTGGATGATTTCTTTCCCCTCATTACATCTCTGAAATTTCAGAGTATTTATATTGCATTACTACTATTTGCACTGCAAGCCTCCTAAAGGTCAGTGTTTATATCTTTTTGACATAGGATAATCTATGACATGAAGAATCATTATATTGGTCTTTGCTCCTATAAGGACTTTTGTTCAGAGTGAATAGAAATATCTATTTATTACTTATTAACAATTTTTTTTTATTTTTAAATTTATTTTGAAATATAGATTCAGAGGAAGTTGCAAAACACTACCAAAAATACTGTGTAATCTTTACTCATTTTCTCACAAAGATTGTGTTTTTATGTAATTATAGTCCAATATCCGGGTTTCCTAGGTGGCTCAGTGGTAAAGAATCCATCTGCAATGGAGGAGAAATGGGTTTGATCCTTGGGTTGGGAATATACCCTGGAGAAGGAAATGGCAACCCACTCCAATATTTTTGCCTGGAAAATCCCATGGGTATAGGAGTCTAGCAGGCTATAGTCCATCAGGTCGTGAAGAGTTGGACACAGACTGAGTGATTCAACAACAAAAGGTCTGATATCTAAATCAAGAAATTGACATTGGTACAATGTGTGTATAATTCCATGCCATTTTATCACATTTAGATTCCTGTAACTGTCACTGCAATCAAGACACATCAATATTCCATCACCACAAAGATCTCCCTCATGCCACTGCAGCATCCCTAACCTTGGCAGGTCTAAAACTAAGGATTTTATTCTTCAACATGACCCAACATAGTCTGAGATTCATATTTGTTGATGAAAGAAAATATTCCTGATATGCATTTAAAGATGAGAAAAGCATACCCCTCAAACTTTCCAGTAGTCTATGTGATGGAATTATGATAATTTTCTTTGTTTGCAGTTTTTAACTTTTTTTTTTTCTTTCTATGTGGCATGTTTATTAGGTCTGCTAAAGCTGCCACAATAAAATATAGACTGAGTGGCTTAAACAGCAGAAATTTATTTTGTCACAGTTCTGGGGCTGGATGTCCAAGATCAAGTCCTGGAAGGGTTGGTTTCTGATGAAAGCCCTCTCTGGGCTTGTACCTGGCCCTGTTCTCACTGTGTCCTCATATGACCCTTTCCCATCTATGTGGAAAGGCAGTGATCACTGGTGTCCTCCAGTTCTAAAGCTTGAGCTCTTCGTGCTACATCTCTTGGACATGACAACACCGGTGTCCTGTTCCCTCACTCTTCCCTTGGCCTCCATTCCCCTGATGAAGTGCTTCTGTGCTGCTCCTTAGTGCCACTGACACCCCAAAGTCTCCATACTGTTGTCCATTGTGGCTGTATCAGTTTACATTCCCACCAACATGTAGGAGGGGTCCCTTTTCCCCACATCCTCTCCAGCACTTGTTGTTTGTAGAATTTTTGGTTATGGCCATCCTGACCAGTGTGAGGTGATACTTCTTTACAGTTTTGATTTGCATGTCTCTAATAATTAGTGATGTTGAGCATCATTCATGTCCTTTATGGCCATCTCTATGTAGCTCCATAGGCTTCCTAGGTGGCCCAATGGGTAAAGAATATACCTGCAATGCAGGAGATACAGGATTGATACCTGGGTTGGGAAAATCCCCTGGAGGAGGGCGTGGCAACCCACTCCAGTATTCTTTTTTAAAAAAAAACTAATTTATTTCTTTTTTTTTTTATTTTTTTTTTTATTTTTTTATTTTTTTATTTATTTTTTTTTTATTCTTCCAATTTTATTTTATTTTTAAACTTTACATAATTGTATTAGTTTTGCCAAATATCAAAATGAATCCGCCACAGGTATACATGTGTTCCCCATCCCGAACCCTCCTCCCTCCTCCCTCCCCATACCATCCCTCTGGGCCGTCCCAGTGCACCAGCCCCATGTTGAGGTTTGACAGAAAACAGCAAAAGTCTGTAAGGCAATTATCCTTCAATAAGAAATAAATTAGTAAAAAAAAACTAATTTATTTCTTATTGAAGGATAATTGCCTTACAGACTTTTGCTGTTTTCTGTCAAACCTCAACATGAATTAGCCATAGTTCTCCAGTATTCTTGCCTGGAGAATTCCATGGATAGAGGAGCCTGGTAGGCTACAGTTCATGGGGTTACAAAGAGTCAGACATGACTCATGCACCCACAAATGTCTTCTTTGGAGAAATGTCTATATAGATCTTCTGCCCACTTTTGTTTTTATTTTATTTTAATATTAAGCTGCATGAACTGTTTGAATATTTTTGAGATTAATGCCTTGTTAGTTGCTGCTTCAGAAAATATTTTCTCCCGTTCTGAAGTTGTCATTTAGAAAGAAATTTTATGTATCTGTTTATTTGGCTATGTCAGATCTTATTAATAGTTGTGGAATGCGGGATCTTCATTGCATCATGTGGGATATTTTGTTGCAGTGTGGGCTCAGTAGTTGCATGTGGGCTCAGTCGCCCCAAACATGTGTAACCATAGTTCCCTGACCAGGGATCAGACTCACATCTCCAGCATTGCAAGGTGGATTCTTACCCACTGGACCACAAGGGATTAAAAAGATATCACTACAATGTCAAAGAGTGTTTTGCCTATGTTTTCCTCTAAGAGTCTTAGAGTATTTGGCCTTACATTTGGGTGTTTAAACCATTTTGAATTTATTTGTGTGGTGTTATGAAGTATTTAAATTTTTTTTTTTTGCATGCAGCTGTCCAGTTTTATCAGCATAATTTATTGAAGAGATTATCTCTTCTTCACTGTATATTTTTGCCTTCTTTGTCAGAGTATGTAACCACAGGTGCGTGTGGGTTTGTCTCTACTTTCTATCCTGTTCCATTGATGTAGATTTCTATTTTTGTGCCAGTACCATATTGTTTTAATAACTGCAGAATTTTAGTACAGTCTGATTTCAGGGACTCTGATTCATCTAGTTCTGTTTATCTTTCTCAAAATTGCTTTTGCTATTCCATACAAATTGAACTTTTTGTTTTAGTTTTGTGAAAAAGAACATATAAAACCAACCCACAGTTAGCATCATACTCAACAGTGGAAAGCTGAACGCATTTTCCTTAATTAAAAAATTTAGATAAATTCCTCTTAACCATTTCTGTAATAGTCACATCATTTTGTGTGTGTGTGTGCATTGCATATGTCAACTGGTGTTCCTGATGGTATCTCTGTGGATGATTTTTTCTTAGAGTTTAGGTTACTTTGTTGTATATCAGCTCTCTCTGGATCCAAGGAAATGTATGACTTTGTAGTTTCTAAGACTATTTCTCATTACTAGCTTGATATTACGTTTTTCCATTTTCTATTTCTTTTTTTTTTATAAAACATAAAAATTATTTACTAGTTAAAATGTGTTACCTTATTTTGCATAAAAATGGTTGATTAATTATCACAATATCTCTTTTGTAAAGTGAAAGCTACATTATCAATTATTATATTTTATTTTTTTTTGGCTTAAGACTTTTTTTTTTTTAATTTTAATTGGAGGTGAACTACTTTACAATATTGCATTGGCTTTGCCATACATCAACATGAATCCTCCACGGGTATACACGTGTTCCCCATCCTGAACCTCCCTCCTACTTCCCTCCCCGTACCATCCCTCTGGGTTGTCTCAGTGCAGGAGCCCTAGGCATCCAGTATCATGCGTTGAATCTGGACTGGCGATTCGTTTCATATATGATATTATACATGTTTCAATGTCATTCTCCCAAATCATCCCACCCTCTCCCTCTCCCACAGAGTCCAAGAGACTGCTCTATACATCTGTGTCTCTTCTGTTGTCTCGCATACATGTTTATCATTACTGTCTTTCTAAATTCCATATATATGTGTTAGTATACTGTATTGGTGTTTTTCTTTCTGGCTTACTTCAACTCTGTATAATAGGCTCCAGTTTCATCCACCTCATTAGAACTGATTCAAATGTATTCTTTTTAATGGCTTAGCCAGATGTGTGAATACCCTCTATTTTCTTTGACATTTTAAAAATTTTGCTTTAATTTTAAGTTTTATACTTTAAATCAACATAGAGCCAAATTCATATATTTATATCAATTTACAAAGTTAGTTTTGTATAAAAAAAGACATCTTTCATAAACCTAAAAATTTATGAGTATATATGCTTTTAGGGAATTGATAACTGATTATACATTTATTTACTTTTATGATAGATTTTATGTATAATTTGAAACATAGAATTTGGTGCAATGACACACTAAAATCTTATGTAGACTACACCTTGAGACCACAATTATTAACACAGCACCACATTATAAAATCTTTCATAATGTGTATACACATATGTTTATTTTGCTGCTGATACTTGATTTTCAGTGGATACATTATAAAACTTTATTCTTTAAAATGTCTTCATCAAATATTGAAGAATTTATAGAATATGCTAAACATAATGATAATACTAGTATTTCACCCCCCAAAATAAATAATTTCAAAGTAAAATTATCCCAGTTGTCTCCAAAATATTTTTATAATATATATCCAAACCATAAAAATTGACATAAGATTTGACTGTCGTGTTATTTTGTCACTTTGATCTAGGATAGCCTTATGCAACTTTTATAACAATACTGACATTAGAAGAGTCTGCATTTGCCTAATTGTTTCCTCATGATGTCATTTAACTTGTGTGCCTTTCTCCCGTATATCATGTGTACTGAAAGTCTGGTCACAAAGAATAGGTACCTATAAGCTTTTTCTAGAAGTGGCCAGAAGGTAAGTGTTTTTGGCTTTGTAGTCTTGCATTCTCTTTCACAAGCACTCAACTTGATATTGTAGCTTGAAAGCAGCTATGGCATTAGTCCTTCCAATGGATATTCAGGACTGATTTCCTTTACAATTGACTGGTTTGGTCTCCTTGCTGTCCAAGGGACTCTCAAGAGTCTTCTCAAACACCTAAATAAAGCCTGGATTGGTTTTAGGTTAGACTGATTTGCCACAATCTTTTATTTCACAAGTGAGATGTTGTAAACTCATGTTTTATCAGGAAATATAAAATGTCAGACATACTTTTGATGTTGAGATTGATTATTAATTCATCTGGTGGTTGTCTAATCTAATAGTGTAAAATAACACTTTGTTCCTTGTAATTAATCAGTTATCTCTTAGGAAATTCTGTGGGATAGTCTTGTCTTTCAACAAGATTTTCCCTTGTGCTTTTAGTGGTGATTTACTAAATACTGTAAAGTTATCATGAACTATTTCTATCCGATCTTCCATATTTATTGGTTGTTACTTTTCTTATCACTATCCTCAAGCTAGGCTTCAGCATTATGCGAACCAGGAACTTCCAGAAGTTCAAGCTGGGTTTAGAAAATGCAGAGTAAACAGAGGTAAAATTACTAACATTCACTGGATCATAGAGAAAGCAAGGCAACTCCCCCCAGAACTTCTGTTTCATTGACTATGCTAAAGCCTTTGACTGTGTCAGTCATAACAAAGTGGGAAAACTTAAAGAGTTGTGAATACCAGACCATCTTAACTGTCTCCTGAGAATCCTGTATGTGGGTCAAGAAGCAACTGTTGAAACCCTGTATGGACAACCGACTGGTTCAGAATTGAGAAAGGATAACGATGAGGTTGTTTATTGTCACCCTGCTTATTTAACTTGTGCACAGAGCACTTCATGCTATATGTCAGCCGGGCTGGATGAGTTACAAGCTGGAATTAAGATTACCAGGACCTCAGATACATGGATGATACCACTCTAATGGCAGAAAGTGAATAGGAACTAAAGAACCTCTTGATGAGGGTGAAGGAAGAGAGGGAAAATGACATCTTAAATGTGGCAGATTCATTTTGATATATGGAAAAGCCAATACAATATTGTAAAGTTAGGATGGTGTGGGGAGGGAGGAGGGAGGGGGGTTCAGGATGGGGAACACATGTATACCCATGGTGGATTCATTTTGATGTTTGGCAGAACTAATACAATTATGTAAAGTTTGAGAATAGAATAAAATTAATTAAAAAAAAATAAATAAATAAAAACGAAAAAAAAAATAAAGAAAAAAAAAAAACCACTCAATATTCAAAACTAAGATCGTGGCATCAGGTCCCATTACTTCAAGTCAAATAGAAGAGGAAAAGGTGGAAGCTGTGACATATTTCCTCTTCTTGGGCTCTAAAATCATTGCAGTTAGTGACTACAGCCACGAAATTAGAAGACAATTATTTCTTGGCAGGAAAGCTATGACAAACCTAGACAATGTATTAAAAAGCAAAGATACCACTTTGCTGACAAAGGTCTGTATAGTCAAGGCTATGGTCTTTTCAGTAGTCATCTAAGGATGTAAGCCTGGACAATAAAGAAGTCAGAGCATTGAAGAATTGATGCTTTTGAACTGTGGTGCTGGAGAAGGTTCTTGGGAGTCCCTTGGAAAGCAAGGTGATCAAAACGGTCAATCTTTTTTTTTTTTTTTAATTTAAATTCTTTAAACCAATTAATTAATTTATTTTACTTTACAATACTGTACTGGTTTTGCCATACATTGACTTGAATCTGCCATGAGTGTACATGTGTTCCCCATCCTGAACCCCCCTCCCACCTCCCTCCTCATACCAAAAATTAGGGTTAGGGTTAGGGTTAGGGATGACCTCTGGGTCACCCCAGTGCACCAGCCCCGAGCATGCTGTATCATGCATCAAACCTGGACTGGCGATTCATTTAACATATGATATTTTACACGTTTCCGTGCCATTCTCCCAAACCATCCCACCCTCGCCCTCTCCCACAGAGTCCAAACGACTGTTCTATACATCTGTGTCTCTTTTGCTGTCTCACATACAGGGTTATCGTTACCTTCTTTCTAAATTCCATATATATGCGTTAATATACTGTATTGGTGTTTTTCTTTCTGGCTTACTTCACTCTGTATAATAGGCTCCAGTTTCAACCACCTCATTAGAACTGATTCAAATGTAGTTTTTAATGGCTGAGTATTATTCCATTGTGTATATGTACCACAGCTTTCTTATCCATTCATTGGCTGATGGACATCTAGGTTGCTTCCATGTCCTGGCTATTATAAACAGTGCTGCGATGAACATTGGGGTACACGTGTCTCTTTTGATTCTGGTTTCTTCAGTGTGTATTCCCAGCAGTGGGATTGCTGGGTCATATGGAGCTCTGTTTCAAGTTTTTTTAAGGAATCTCCACACTGTTTTCCATAGTGGCTGTACTAGTTTGCATTTCCATCAACAGTATAAGAGGGTTCCCTTTTCTCCACTCCCTCTCCAGAATTTATTGCTTGTAGACTTTTGGATTGCAACCATTCTGACTGGCATGAAATGGTACCTCATAGTGGTTTTGATTTGCATTTCTCTGATAATGAGTGATGTTGAGCATCTTTTCATGTGTTTGTTAGCCATCTGTATGTTTTCTTTGGAGAAATGTCTGTTTAGTTCTTTGGCCCACTTTTTGAGTGGTTCTTTTATTTTTCTGGAATCGAGCTGCAGGAGTTGTTTGTATATTTTTGAGATTAATTCTTTGTCCGTTGGTTCATTTGCTATTATTTTCTCCCATTCTAAAGGCTGTCTTTTCATCTTGCTTATAGTTTCCTTTGTTGTGCAGAAGCTTTTAATTTTAATTAGGTCCCACTTGTTTATTTTTGCTTTTATTTCCAATATTCTGGGAGGTGGGTCCTAGAGGATCCTGCTGTGGTTTATGTCAGAGAGTGTTTTGCCTATGTTTTCCTCTAGTAGTTTAATAGTGTTTGATCTTACATTTAGATCTTTAATCCATTTTGAGTTTATTTTTGTGTATGGTGTTAGAAAGTGTTCTAGTTTCATTCTTTTACAAGTGGTTGATCAGTTTTCCCAACGTCACTTGTTAATAAGATTGTTGTTTCTCCGTTGTATATTCTTGCCCCCTTTGTCAAAGATAAGGTGTCCATAGGTGTGTGGATTTATCTACGGGCTTTCTATTTTGTTCTGTTGCTCTATATTTCTGTCTTTGTGCCAGTACCATACTGTCTTGATGACCAATCAACCTTAAATGAAATCAACCCTGAATACTCTTTGGAAGGACTGATGCTGAAAATGAAACTCCAATACTTGGCCACCTGATACAAACAGCTGACTCATTGGAAAAGACCCTGATGCTGGGAAAAACTGAAGGCAGAAGGAGAAGAGGAAGACAGGATGAGATGGTTGGATGGCACCATTGATTCAATGGACAAGAAGTTGAGCAAACTCTGGGAGATGATGAGGGACAGGGAAGCCTGGTGTGCTGCAGTCCATGGGGATGCAGAGTTGGACATGTCTTACTGATTGAAGAACAACATGTACTCATTAATGGGGCTTCCCAGGTGGCTCAGTGGAAAAGAATCCACCTGCCAATGCAGGAGATGTGGGTTTGACCCCTGGGATGGGAGGGTTCCCTGGAGAAGGAAATGGCAATCCACTCCAGTATTCTTGCCTGGGAAATCCCGTGGACAGAGGAACCTGGTGGGCTACATTCCATAGGGTTTCAAAAGAGTCAGACATTACTCAGTGAGTAAACAACAACAAGAACTCATGGATATTTTAAAGTTTATATATTATGATAACTTACAGTAATTTTCCATTTTGTTTCAAGTGAT
This sequence comes from Bos indicus, assembly GCF_029378745.1. Lineage (NCBI taxonomy): Eukaryota > Metazoa > Chordata > Mammalia > Artiodactyla > Bovidae > Bos > Bos indicus. The sequence continues at coordinate 10,604,982 of NC_091766.1, read as the reverse complement.
ACAAAGAGATTAGTGGGTGTTTGCAGGACATTTATTGTAGGTGTAATCCTCTGGTTTAGATCTTGAATAGGTCACAGTTTCAGAAAGAAATAATTTGTTATATACGTAAACAAAACAAAACTGTGCAGTAACAATATACACTTTTATTTTGCCAAGCTCAGTTTACAAGATATACAAATTAAGAGATTTTATTCACAGGGTTCTAATTTTACCCTGATAAAGCACTTTATTTATCATATAAGTAAAATTAGAAACTGAAAATCTCTTAATTTAGTGGAGCATATGGTGAATACTAATATATATATTTCTAATGAATAAGTTAGCAATCTTTAGAAATGGAGAGTGAAGAAGTTGAAGCATGTATGTATGGAGACCATCTGTCCTAGGTTGCCTGTAATGAAAATGTGTTTTTAGGACATAATCCAGAAAAATCTTGGGAAACCATATTAGTTGTTTACCTTCTATGTAGGGTTTGACCTATTTCCTCTCTTACTGTATTTTAAGTTTGACTTCTGAAGCTCATTCTCCTTGTCATATATCTTCAATTAGAGGAACTTTGTAGAAAAAAAAAAGGTTGAGGCAGATGATTTAATCCAAGGCAACTGGGGCATTGGGTCATAGCTCCTTGATTATGCTGTTAGTGAAGCAGGCATCCCATATGGAACAGAAAACCCAAATTCTCCAGCAATCTGAATATCACATGTTCCCTTCATGCTTTCTTCCACAATGGTTCCATTAAGAGTTACTTGTAACAAACACGAAAAAGTTTTTTTTTTTTTTTCCCATTACAGAGGTGACAGTTCAGAATTTTCCTCATTGTCTAGGATACCAGATCATCTGGTTTACTGACTGATTCAATTATCCTGAGAAGAAAAGTGTGAAAAATAATATTTTGTTAGAAAGTGCTAGACTTTTACACGAAAAAATATAAAAGATAGTCAAAAGAAGTCAAAGAAGACCCAAAGAAATAAATAAACTTTCCATGATCATGGGTCAGAAGGCAATATAGTTAATATGGCAGCATTCCCCCAAATTGATCTATAGACTCAACACAATCCTTATCAACATCTCAGCTAACTTTTTTCAGAAATTGACAAGCACTTCTTACAATTTACATGGGACTCCACCCTTATGGCAGAAAGTGAAGAGGAACTAAAAGGCATCTTGATGAAACTGAAAGAGGAGAGTGAAAGAGTTGGCTTAAAGCTCAACATTCAGAAAACTAAGATCATGGCATCTGGTCCCATCACTTCATGGGAAATAGATGGGGAAACACTGGAAACAGTGTCAGACTTTATTTTTTTGGGCTCCAAAATCACTGCGGATGGTGATGGCAGCCATGAAATTAAAAGATGCTACTCCTTGGAAGGAAAGTTATGACCAACCTAGATAGCATATTCAAAAGCAGAGACATTACTTTGTCAACAAAAGTCTGTCTAGTCAAGGCTATGGTTTTTCCAGTAGTCATATATGGATGTGAGAGTTGGACTGTGAAGAAGGCTGAGTGCCAAAGAATTGATGCTTTTGAACTGTGATGTTGGAGAAGACTCTTGAGAGTCCCTTGGACTGGAAGGAGATCCAACCAGTCCATTCTGAAGGAGATCAGTCCTGGGTGCTCTTTGGAAAGACTGATGCTAAAGCTGAAACTCCAGTACTTTGGCCACCTCACATGAAGAGTTGACTCTTTGGAAAAGACTCTGATGCTGGGAGGGATTGGGGGCAGGAGGAGAACGGGTTGACAGAGGACAGGATGGCTGGATGGCATCACCGACTGAATGGACATGAGTTTGAGTGAACTCCAGGAATTGGTGATGGACAGGGAGGCCTGGCGTGCTGCGATTCATGGGGTCGCAAAGAGTCGGACACAACTGAGCGACTGAACTGCACTTAACTAATGGGGTTCCAAATAGTTAAAAAATCTTGAGAAAAACTTATTGATAGAGTCAAAGTGAAATTTACTACAAAATACTGGAATCAAGATATATGAATGAAAGAACCTAGAGTACGACATGAACACTTATATTTAAGGTAACTTATTTTGACAAGGCTTTCAGTACAGTTCACTGGGGGAAAGGATAACCTTTTAAACAAATGGTGCTGGGACAACTGCATATCCACATGCTAAAGAATGTGCACCTCACAAAAAAAGTATAAAATTCATATCATTAAAATGTTAATTACAAATTGATATACCTGTGGAAGTCAAAGTGTTAGTTGCTCAGTCATGTTCAATTCTTTGTGATTCCATCGTTTGTAGGTCGTCAGGCTCCACTGGCCATGGTATTCCCCAGGCAAGAATTCTGGAGTTGTTTGCCATTTCCTCCTCTGGGGGATCTTCCTGACCCAGGGATTGAACCTGGGTCTCCTGCATTGCAGGTAGATTGTTTACCACTAGCGCCACCTGGGAAACAATTACTATATGTAAAACTATATTATTATAATCAATCAGTTCAGTTCAGTCGCTCAGTCGTGTCCGACTCTTTGCAACCCCATGAATTGCAGCACGCCAGGCCTCCCTGTCCATCACCAACTCCTGGAGTTCACTTAAAATCACGTCCATTGAGTCAGTGATGCCATCTAGCAATCTCATCCTCTGTTGTCTCCTTCTCCTCCTGCCCCCAATCCCTCCCAGAATCAGAGTCTTTTCCAATGAGTCAACTCTTTGCATGAGGTGGCCAAAGTACTGGAGTTTCAGCTTTAGCATTATTCCTTCCAAAGAACATTCAGGACTGATCTCCTTCAGAATGGACTGGTTGGATCTTCTTGCAGTCCAAGGGACTCTCAAGAGTCTTCTCCAACACCACAGTTCAAAAGCATCAATTCAGCGCTCAGCTTTCTTCACAGTCCAACTATCACATCCATACATGACCACTGGAAAAACCACAGCTTTGACTAGATGGACCTTTGTTGGCAGAGTAATGTCTCTGCTTTTGAATATGCTATCCAAGTTGGTCATAACCAATACCTATATATAATTACTATAGACAATGCCTATATGCAATTACTAAAAGTTCTGAAGTCTTGGAAGAAACATGCATGCAAATTTTTGTGACCTTGTTGCAGGCCATTGTTTTAAGATAAGACTCCCAAAGGACAAGTGAACAAAAAATGGAGAAATTGGATTTCTTCGAAAATTAAAACTTCTGGGGGATGGTCCCAAGATGGCAGAGGAATAGGATGGGGAGACCACTTTCTCCCCCACAAACTCATCTAAAGATCATTTTAATGCTGAGCAACTTCCACAAAACAACTTCTGAATGCTGGCGAGGACACCAGGCACCCAGAAATGCAGCCCATTCTCTTTGAAAGGAGGTAGGACAAAATATAAAAGACAAAAAGAGAGACAAAAGAGTTAGGGACAGAGACCCATCATGGGGAGGGAGTCGTGAAGGAGAGGAAGTATCCAAACAGTAGGAAACCCCCTCAAAGGCAGGTCTGTGGGGAGATTTGAAATCTCAGAGGGCAACTTAACTGGGAGGGGAAAAAAAACCCCACAGAGTAGGCGCCTAACTACAACTGCCAGTGGAGAAGTAGCCCAGAAGCCCAGATATACCACCCCTGCTGTGTACAGGCCACCCTGCTGGAGGTAGAGAGGCAGGCATGTGACAGCCAGAGCTGGAAGGCAAGGGGCTGCTCCAGTCTCGGCCTCAGAGACCAGCATCCTCCACCAAACTGTGAACAGGCTCCCAGTTTCTAACCACATCTTCCTGGGATCCTGGATGGTTGACATCTGCCAGGAAGGTCACAGCCTGACATCAGCTCCCCAGAGGAGACACATAGCACACATGAGACAGTGCTCTCATGCTCCAGGAAACCAAGTCAGGATTGAGAGGTAATTAAGATGCATTGCACATCTGGGACAGTGCAGTTGCCAAGCACCTGGTTGCCTGAGCTGCTCGGACCTGGGAAGGGCACAAAACGCATGCCCAATCGAGTGTGTGCCCTTGTGGACTACCCGAGAACCTGAACCTGAGTGATTTAGACCTGGGAAGTGCACGAAGTGCAGGGCCCACTTTGGACAGTGCCCTGCAGAGCACTCTGAAGCCTGAGCAGTGTAGACCGGGAAAGCACATGCTGCTGTGACCTGGGACAAACCCAGTGTGGTCCATACACTGTGAGCACTCCCCACACATGCCAGTGATGTTTGTTTGCAGTGTTCCTCCCTCCCCACAACCCAACTGAACAAGTGAGCCTAAATAAGTGACCGCCTTCACCCCCTTGTGTCAGGGCAGAAATTAGACACCAAAGAGACCTGCAAACAGAGGAAGCCAAAATGAACAAAGAGGGAACCACTGGAAGTAACAGGTACAACAGATTAAAACCTTGTAGTTAACATTGACTAAGCATTGGAGGGGGCCTGTAGACCTTGAGAACAAGTACAAGCTGGAACAAGGAACTATTTGAAACTGAACTGACTCCACACTGCCTACAACAGCTCCAGAGAAATTCCTAGACATAGTTTTCCTATCATCACTTTTTAATTTTTTAAAAATTTATGTTCTTTATTACTCCTTTAATTTTCATTTTTACAACCTACTGTTACCTTGCAAAAAAAGACCTATTTTTAAAGCATATTTCATAAACATATATTTTATAAATTTTGTTTTGTATTTTTAATATTGTATTTTTGAGAGTCTAACCTCTACTCTAGATTTTTAATCTTTGCTTTTTGGTATTTGTTATCAATTTTGTACCTTTAAGAACCTAACCTTCAGTATCCATTTTCACTTAGGGCTGTTGATTACTGGCTTGATTGCTCTCTCCCCTTTGGACTCTCCCTTTTATCTCCAGGTCACCTCTATCTCCTCCTTCCCTCTTCTCTTTTCTACTTAACTCTGTGAATCTCTCTGGATGTTCTGGGCTGTGGAGAACACTTAGGGAACTGATTACTTGCTGGATTTGTCTCTCCTCTTTTGACTCCCCCCACTTCTCCTCCTTGTCACCTCTATCTTCCTCATCCCTCTTCTCTTCTCTATGTAACTCTGAACCTTTCTTGGTTTTCCAGACTGTGGAGAGCACATACGGAATTGATTACTGGCTGGACTGCTACTTCCCCTTTTGACTCTCCCTGTTATCCTCCTGGTCACCATGCTAATTCTCCAGAAAAGCAGGAACACAGCCCTGAGAATTAAAAGACAGGCCGTTCAAAGCCATACCAAGCCCACAGACACCACAACTCTCTACTGGACACTTCATTGAACTCCAGAGAGAAGAGACCCAGCTCCACCCACCAGAACACAGATGCAAGCTCCCCTAACCAGGAAATGCTGATAAGCCACTAGTCCACAATAAAGAGGAACCACAAATTTCCAGCATACAGAATGGACACCCCAAACAGAGCTATCTAAACAAAATGAAAAGGCAGAGAAATATTCAGCAGGTAAAGGAACATGATAAATGCCCACCAGATCAAACAAAAGAGGAGGAGATAGGGAGTCTACCTGAAAAAGAATTCAGAATAATGATAGTAAAGAGGATCCAAAAGCTTGAAAACAAAACGGAGTTACAGATAAATAAATTAGCGACAAGGATTGAGAAGATGCAAGAAATGTTTAACAAGGATCTAGAAGGAATAAAGAAGAGTCAATAAATTATGAACAATGAAATAACTGAGATCAAAAGCACGCTGGAGGGAACCAACAGTAGAATAACTGAGGCAGAAGATAGCATAAGTGAGGTGGAAGATAGAATCAGATCAGATCAGATCAGTCGCTCATTGGTGTCCGACTCTTTGCGACCCCATGAATCACAGCACGCCAGGCCTCCCTGTCCATCACCAACTCCCGGAGTTCACTCAGACTCATGTCCATCGAGTCACTGATGCCATCCAGCCATCTTATCCTCTGTCGTCCCCTTCTCCTCCTGCCCTCAATCCCTCCCAGCATCAGAGTCTTTTCCAATGAGTCAACTCTTTGCATGAGGTAGCCAAAGTACTGGAGTTTCAGCTTTAGCATCATTCCTTCCAAAGAAATCTCAGGGCTGATCTCCTTCAGAATGGACTGGTTGGATCTCCTTGCAGTCCAAAGGGAATCTCAAGAGTCTTCTCCAACACTACAGTTCAAAAGCATCAATTCTTTGGCACTCAGCCCTCTTCACAGTCCAACTCTCACATCCATACATGACCACAGGAAAAACCATAGCCTTGACTAGACAAATCTTTGTTGGCAAAGTAATGTCTCTGCTTTTGAATGTGCTATCTAGGTTGGTCATAACTTTCCTTCCAAGGAGTAAGCGTCTTTTAATTTCATGGCTGCAATCACCATCTGTAGTGAGTTTGGAGCCCAGAAAAATAAAGTCTGACACTATTTCCACTGTTTCCCCATCTATTTCCCGTGAAGTGGTGGGACCAGATGCCATGAACTTCGTTTTCTGAATATTGAGCTTTAAGCCAACTTTTTCACTCTCCACTTTCACTTTCATCAAGAGGCTTTTTAGTTCCTCTTCACTTTCTGCTATAAGGGTGATGTCATCTGCATATCTGAAGTTATTGATATTTCTCCTGGCAATCTTGATTCCAGCTTGTGTTTCTTCCAGTCCAGCGTTTCTCATGATGTACTCTGCATATAAGTTAAATAAGCAGGGTGACAATATACAGCCTTGACGAAATCCTTTTCCTATTTGGAACCAGTCTGTTGTTCCATGTCCAGTTCTAACTGTTGCTTCCTGACCTGCATACAAATTTCTCAAGAGGCAGATCAGGTGTTCTGGTAAGATAGAATAGTGGAAACAAATGAAGCAAAGAAGAAAAAAGAAAAAAAAAAGAATTAAAAGAAATGAAGACAACCTCAGAGACCTCCACCCTTACATTCAAATAATAGGAGCCCCAGAAGAAGAAGACAAAAAGAAAAGGCATGAGAAAATACTTGAGGAGAGAATAGTTGAAAACTTCCCTAGAATGGGGAAGGAAATAGCCATCCAATTTCAAGAAACCCAGAGAATCCAAAACAGAATAAACCCAAGGCAAAACACCCCAAGACACATACTACTCAAACTAATGAAGAGCAACTATTAAAAGTAGCAAGGGAAAAGCAACAAATAACACACAAGGGGATCCCCATAAGGATAAGAGCTGATCTTTCAATAGAAACTCTTCAGGTCAGGAGGGAATGGCAGGACATGCTTAAAGTGATGAAAGAGAAAAACCTACAACCCAGATTACTATACCAAACAAGGATCTCATTCAAATACGAAGGAGAAATTAAAAGCTTTACAGAGAAGCAAAAGCTGAGAATTCAGTGCCACCAAACCAGCTCTTCAATAAGTGCTAAGTGATCTTCTTTAGACATGAAACACAGAAAAGATGTATAAACTTGAACCCCAAACAACAAAGTAAATGGTAAGAGGACCATACTTATCAACAATTACTTTAAATGTAAATGGGTTGAATGCTGAAACCAAAAGGCAAAGACTGGATACAAAAACAAGCCCCCTATATGTGCTGTCTACAAGAGACCCACCTCAAACCAAGGGACACATACAGATTGAAAGTGAAGGGCTGGAAATAGATATTTCATGCAAAAGAAAGCAGGAGTAGCAATACTCATATCAGATAAAGTAGACTTTGAAATAAAGGCCATGAAAAGAGACAAAGAAGGACTCCATACAATGATCAGAGGATCAAACCAAGAAGAAGATACAACAATTATAAATATATATGCACCCAACCTAAGAGCACCTCAATACGTAAAGCAAATGCTAACAAGCATGAAAGGGGAAATTAACAGTAACACAATAAGAGTAGGAGACTTTAATACCCCACTCACACCTATGGATAGATAAACTAAGCAGAAAATTAGCAAGGAAACAAAAAATTTAAATGACACAATGGGCCAGTTAGACCTAATTGATATCTATAGGACATTTCACCCCCAAACAATGAATTTCACCTTTTTCACAAGTGCACATGGAACATTCTCCAGGATTTATCACATTCTGGGCATAAGTCTAACCTTAGTAAATTCAAAAAAATTGAAATCATTTCAAGCCTCTTTTCTGATCATAATGCGGTAAGATTAGATATCAACTCAAAGAAAAGCAATGCCAAAGAATGCTCAAACTACCGCACAATTGCACTAATCTCATACGCTAGTAAAGTAATGCTCAAATTTCTCCAAGCCAGGTTCAGCAATACGTGAACTGTGAACTTCCAGATGTTCAAGCTGAATTTAGAAAAGGCAGAGGAACCAGAGATCAAATTGCCAACATCCGCTGGATCATGGAAAAAGCAAAAGAGTTCCAGAAAAACATCTATTTCTGCTTTATTGACTATGCCAAAGCCTTTGACTGTATGGATCACAATAAACTGTGGAAAATTCTGAAAGAGATGGGAATACCAGACCACCTGATCTGCCTCTTGAGAAACTTGTATGCAGGTCAGGAAGCAACAGTTAGAACTGGACATGGAACAACAGACTGGTTCCAAATAGGAAAAGGAGTACGTCAAGGCTGTATATTGTCATTCCGCTTATTTAATTTATATGCAGAGTACATCATGAGAAATGCTAGGCTGGAGGAAGCACAAGCTGGAATCAAGATTGCAGGGAGAAATATCTATAACCTCAGATATGCAGATGACACCACCCTTATGGCCGAAACTGAAGAGGAACTCAAAAGCCTCTTAATGAAGGTGAAAGAGGAGAGTGAAAAGGTTGGCTTAAAGCTCAACATTCAGAAAACAAAGATCATGGCATCTGGTCCCATCACTTTATGGCACATAGATGGGGAAACAGTGGAAACAGTGTTGGACTTTTTTTTTTTTTTGCTCCAAAATCACTGAAGATGGTGATTGTAGCCATGAAATTAAAAGATGCTTACTCCTTGGGAGGAAAGTTATGACCAAACTAGATAGAATATTCAAAAGCAGAGGCATTACTTTGCCAACAAAGGTCCATCTAGTCAAGGCTATGGTTTTTCCAGTGGTCATGTATGGATGTGAGAGTTGGACTGTGAAGAAGGCTGAGCACCAAAGAATTGATGCTTTTGAACTGTGGTGTTGGAGAAGACTCCTGAGAGTTCCTTGGACTGCAAGGAGATCCAACCAGTCCATTCTGAAGGAGATCAGCCCTGGGATTTCTTTGGAAGGAATGATGCTAAAGCTGAAACTCCAGTACTTTGGCCACCTCATGCGAAGAGTTGACTCATTAGAAAAGACTCTGATTCTGGGAGGGATTGGGGGCAGGAGGAGAAGGGGACAACAGAGGATGAGATGGCTGGATGGCATCAGTGACTCGATGGACATGAGTCTGAGTGAACTCCGGGAGTTGGTGATGGACGGGGAGGCCTGGCATGCTGCAATTCATGGGGTCACACAGTCGGACTCGACTGAGGGACTGAACTGAACTGAACTGAACTGAATAGGGAAAAAACTATTAAAAATACAAACATATGGAGGCTAAACAACACAGTTCTGAATAACCAACCAATCATGGAAGAAATAAAAAAGGAAATCAAAATATGCACAGAAACAAATGAAAATGAAAACATGACAACACAAAACCTATGGGATTCATAGGTTTTGAAAAACCTATCCCCTTAGCAAAAGCACTGCTAAGGGGAAGGTTCATAGCATTACAAGCTTACAAGAGAAAAACCAAATAAATAACCTAACTTTACACCTAAAGCAACTAGAAAAAGAAGAAATGATGAACCCCAGGGTGAGTAGAAGGAAAGAAATAATAAAATTTAAGGCAGAAATCAATGAAAAAGAAATAAAGGTGACTATAGCAAAAATCAACAAAACTAAAAGCTGGTTGTTTGAGAAGATAAGTAAGATAGACAAACCATTAGCTAGACTCATCAAGAAAAAAAGGGAGAAGAATCAAATCAACAAAATTAGAAATGAAAATGGAGAAATCACAGCAGACAACACAGAAATACAAAGGATCATAAGAGACTACTATTGGCAGCTATATGCCAATAAAATGGAACCTGGAAGAAATGGACGAGTTCTTAGAAAAGTATAACCTTCCAAAACTGAACCAGGAAGAAATAGAAAATCTTAACAGACCTATCACAAGCATGGAATTGAAACTCTAATAAAAAATCTTCCAACAAATAAAAGCCCAGGACCAGATGGCTTCACAGCTGAATTCTACCAAAAATTTAGAGAAGAGCTAGCACCTATCCTATTCAAACTCTTCAAGAAAATTTCAGAGGAACGTAAACTCCCAAACTCATTCTATTGTACCACCATCACCCTAATACAAAAACCAGAAAAAGATGCCATAAAAAAGAAAACTATGGGCCAATATCACTGATGAACATAGATGCAGTAATCCTCAACAGAATTCTAGCAAACAGAACCCAGTAACATATTAAAAAGATCATACATCATGACCAAGTGGGCTTTATCCCAGGAATGCAAGGATTCTTCAATATTCACAAATCAATTAATATGATACACCATATTAACAAATTGAAGGATAAAAACCATATAATTATCTCAATAGATGCAAAGAAAACCTTTAACAAGATTCAACATCCATTTATGATAAAATCCTTCCTGAAAGCAGGCACAGAAAGAACATACCTCAACATAATAAAAGCCATATATGATAAACGCACAGCAAACATTATCCTCAATGGCAAAAAATCAAAAGGATTTCCCATAAAGTCAGAAACAAGACAAGGGTGACCACTCTCATCACTACTATTCAACATAGTTTTCGAAGTTTTAGCCACAGCAATCAGAGCAGAAAAAGAAATAAAAGGAATCTAGATTGGAAAAGAAGAAGTAAAACTCTCACTGTTTGTAGATGACATGATCTTTTACATAGAAAACCATAAAGACTCCACCAGAAAATTACTAGAGCTAATCAATGATTATAGAAAAGTTGCAGGACATAGAATTAATACACAGAAATCCCTTGCATTCCTATACACTAACCATGAAAAAACAGAAGGAGAAATTAAGGAAACAACTCCATTCACTATTGTGATGAAAAGAATAAAATACTTAGGAGTAAATCTACCTAAAGAAACAAAAGACCTATACATAGAAAACTATAAAGCACTGATAACAAAATCAAAGATGAGACTAATAGATGGAGAAATATACCGTGTTCATGTATCAGAAGAATCAACATAGTGAAAATGAGTATACTACACAAAGCAATCTATAGATTCAATGCAATCCCTACCAAGCTATCAGCGGTATTTTTCACAGAACTAGAACAAATAATTTCACAATTTGTATGGAAATACAAAGTCCTCAAATAGCCAGAGCAATCTTGAGAAAGAAGAATGTAACTGGAGGAACCAACCTGCCTGACTTCAGGCTCTATGACAAAGCTACAGTCATCAAGACAGTATGGTACTGGCACAAAAACTGAAATATAGATTAATGGAACAAATAGAAAGCCTAGAAATAAGTCTATGCCCCTATGGACACCTCATCTTTGACAAATGAGTAAAAAATATACAATGGAGAGAATACAATCTCTTTAACAAGTGCTGGGGAAACTGGTCATCCACCTGTAAAAGAATGAAACTAGAACACTTTCTAACACCATACAAAAAAATAAACTCAAAATGGATTAAAGACCTAAATGTAAGATCAGAAAGTTTAAAACTCCTAGAGGAAAACATAGGCAAACCACTCTCTGACATAAATAACAGCAAGATCCTGTATGACCCACTTCCCAGAGTAATGGAAATAAAAGCAAAAATAAATGGGACCTAATTAAACTTAGAAGCTTTTGCACAAAGAAGGAAACTATAAGGAAGGTGAAAAGAGAGCGTTCAGAATGGGAGAAAATAATAGCAAACGAAGCAACTGACAAAGAATTTATCTCAGAAATATGCAAACAGCTCATGCAGCTCAATTCCAAAAAATAAACAACCCAATCAAAAAATGGGCCAAAAAACTAAATGGACATTTATTCAAAGAAGACAGACAGATGGCTAACAAACACATGAAAAAATGCTCTACATCACTCATTATCAGAGAAATTAAAATCAAAACCACAATGAGGTACCATTTCACGTCAGTCAGAATGGCTGCTATCAAAAAGTCTACAAACAGTAAATGCCGGAGAGGGTGTGGAGAAAAGGGAACCCTGTTACACTACTGGTGGGAATACAAACTAGTACAGCCACTATGGAGAACAGTGTGGAGATTCCTTAAAAAACTAGAAACAGAACAGCCATACAACCCAGTAATCCCACCGGTGGGCATACACAGGTAGGAAACCAGAATTGAAAGAGACACGTGTACCTCAATGTCCATTGTAGCACTGTTTACAATAGCAAGGACGTGGAAGCAAACTAGATGTCCACTGGCAGATGAATGGATAAGAAAGCTGTGGTACATATACACAATGGAGTATTACTCAGCCATTAAAAAGAATACATTTGAATCAGTTCTAATGAGGTGGATGAAACTGGAGCCTATTATACAGAGTGAAGTAAGTCAGAAAGAAAAACACCAATACAGTATATTCATATATTAATATATATTAATGCATATATATGGAATTTAGAAAGATGGTAACAATGACCTTATATGCGAGACAGTGAAAGAGACACAGATGTAAAGAACAGACTTTTGGACTCTGTGGGAGAAGGCGAGGATGGGATGATTTGAGAGAATAACATTGAAACATGTATATTACCATTGTGAAACAGATCACCTGTCCGAATTTGATGCATGAAACAGGGCACTCAAAGCTGCTGCATCCCTCTGGACAACCCAGAGGGATGGGATGGGGAGGGACATGGGAGGGAGTTTGAGAGGGTGGATACATGTACACCTGTGGCTTATTCATGTTAATGTACAGCAAAAACCACCACAATATTGTAAAGTAATTAGCCTCCAATTAAAATAAATAAATTAGTTAAAAAAATTAAAACTTCTGTGTATCAGTTGACACTATGAGAGAGTGAAAACATTGAGAGAAATGGTGGGCTGAAGTCCTTGCACAATTCATATAGACCCCATGGGTCTTTGTGTTTTCACCTGTCGAATAGAAACATAGTAATACCTTATCTTCAAGTGGTGATGTGAAGAATATATGAACAGAAAACATGATAACTGTTTTTGTAAACTCAAAAATACAAATTCTTGGTAAGATTCATACTGCCAGGATCTCTCTATGACCTCTGTGATTTTCTGATGTTTTGCATTATTTGTGCGTGTTGCAAATCCCAGGAATGATTAGATACTTTAAAGGAAATTCTCAGTGTCTCTTTTGCTGTCTCGTGCACAGGGTAATTGTTACCATCTTTCTAAATTCCATATATATGCGTTAGTATACTGTATTGGTGTTTTTTTTTCTGGCTTACTTCACTCTGTATAATAGGTTCCAGTTTCATCCATCTCATTAGAACTGATTCAAATGTATTCTTTTTAATGGCTGAGTAATACTCCATTGTGTATATGTACCACAGCTTTCTTATCCATTCATCTGCTGATGGGCATCTAGGTTGCTTCCATGTCCTGGCTATTACAAACAGTGCTGCGATGAACATTGGGGTACACGTGTCTCTTTCCCTTCTGGTTTCCTCAGTGTGTATGCCCAGCAGTGGGATTGCTGGATCATAAGGCAGTTCTATTTCCAGTGGGTGGGGAGATTTGGGAGAATAAGAGTGAAACATGTATAATATCATGTATGAAACGAGTCGCCAGTCCAGGTTTGTTGCACAATACTGGATGCTTGGGGCTGGTGCACTGGGATGACCCAGAGGGAGGGTATGGGGAGGGAGGAGGGAGGAGGGTTCAGGATGGGGAACACAGGTATACCTGTGGTGGATTCATTTCGATGTTTGGCAAAACTAATACAATATTGTAAAGTTTAAAATTAAATAAAATTTAAAAAAAAGTCACAGAGAATCCAAAAAAAAAAAAAAAAAGGAAATTCTCAAATCTAATGTAATCCTTATACTTTACTTTTATGACTACATAAACCATGTATTTACTGTTTTCTATATACAGGGGTGGCTTCCCAGGGGGCACTAGTGGTAAAGAACCCATCTGCCAATGCAGAAAGATTCGGGAGACAAGCATTCAACACCTGGGTTGGGAAGATCCCCTGGAGAAGGGCATAGCAACCCACTGCAGTATTCTTGCTTGGAGAATCCCATGGACAGAGAAGCCTGGTAGGCTATGGTCCATAGGGTCTCAAAGAGTCAAACGTGACTGAAGCAATTTGGCACACACACATGCATATAGAGGGGTACTGGGGTTGACATGGGTTAAATGATGGTCCTGTGACTCTGGTTAGCTTGTGCGTCTGTGCTTCAGATCCACAGTTACTGCTTATTGAACTTAACACAGGACTATTCTCTTCCTTAAGTGTTTGTGCATGAAAAAGTCCATGCTGCATGGACAAAATGGGTGCTCAAACCAGGTGGAGAATAAGAAGATAGTTATGTACAAGAGTCAAGATGAGAATAGAAATGCAATGAGCAGAAGTAAGAGGAAGACATTCTTTCATGACAGAGGAATGTCCTGAGTGAGTTTAGACGTAAACCAGTGTGAGTCATCATAGGGTATCACCTGCTTTATACCCAGTTGTCCAGTATGATAGGAATGTGCTGCTCAATGAATCAATCAGTGAAGTGCTCTGGGGCAATGCATGATCTTACCTCACTGTGTTTAGAGGGTTCCAATATGGCCCTGCTGGACAGTGTGTACTCTTCAGACTCAGTTTTCTTTTTCTTGATCCCTTTGAACCATATCTTGTATTGCTCCTGCACCTGTAGAGACAAAGCATGCTCTGCATCAGCTCACAGAGAGAAATGAGGATGAGAAGAGTCCTGAGCAGGAGTCAGACAGTGGTACCTGCTGGCTGAGGAGGCAGTACACCAGGAAGATGAAGAAACCCTGCAGGCTGTTGATGATGGTGAAGAGGTAGGCCATGACGTGGGGAGCTGGTCCCACCTGCAGGATTCCCAGACACCATGTACATCCCAAGATAAAGAGCTGAGCTGTGGCTTTAAATGTTAGCATCCTGAGTAGGAGGACAAAAAAGATTCACGATGCACCCTGACCAACACAATCAAGTCCATCTCTTTTCAACTCAAAGAATGTCTTTGACTCAGTTGTGGCCACTCTGATCTTTACTGTGAATGATTATCTAAAAGAAATGTTTTTTTGTTTCCAGAATGGCATATTGTCTTAGACTGAAGTTGATAGTGAGACTTCATAATGTGGCTTTCAGTAATAGGATGAACATCCCCAGTTTCAATCAACTAATA
The DNA here is from genome assembly GCF_029378745.1 of Bos indicus. Taxonomy (NCBI): domain Eukaryota; kingdom Metazoa; phylum Chordata; class Mammalia; order Artiodactyla; family Bovidae; genus Bos; species Bos indicus. The sequence goes on along the minus strand of NC_091766.1, from coordinate 10,589,787 downwards.
TTACTGTGGATGTTCTGTGCACATGGCTTTGTGCTGGCCCTGTGCATTAAAAATAACAAAGGCAAGATTTCTGATTTCACAAACTTTACCACCTAGTGGGAAGACAAATACAAATGGTCAGTTATACTTGTGAAATTGAAGGTCCCTCTGTCTGGTCCCTCCAATGATGTCCCTATCTTTTCCATCTCCATGAATTGACCCAGAGCATGCTTTGTCAGATGATTCATTATGTGTAAATGAAAAGAAAGCAAAGGACATCCTTGGCTTCTTAGAAGATATGATATGTGGATAATCAACTTGACTTCACCAGGTAGAGCAGGGCAGATGAGGGTAGCGGGACAAACATGAATAAAGACATGGGCATGAAAGGGCATGCTGTGGCCTGTGTCAAGTATGTAAGTGATTTATAAGGATATATATATTCTTAGGACTTTTCTCATAGGGTCATGGTGGTAATCCCTGTTTATCAGAACAAAATCAATTTCCTCTGTAGTTAAATTAGTTCCATTCTTGGGTTAGAGATGAATGGAATATTTTTGACTTGGGTATCAGCAACAGAACAGTATTCGAACTTCCAAGAAGGGTGGCTGAACTCCTCCTCTCAAGTCCCCTTGAAACCCTGTGAAGGGACACTAGAAGCTTGGAACTCTATGTCCTTGCTCCTGGACCATGCTTTTTATGGTGTGGGGTTGGGGGGGGTGTGGTGGGGTAGGGTGGTGATGTGTACCTCTGATCCATCTCACCTAGTCTTCCGGAGAGTGGACACATCACTGTTGAGTGAGGAGAGCTTCTTTTTCACAATCCAGAATGTTATCAGGAAGAAAACTAAATTAATCTGCAGAAACATCACAAGGGATATTAAGTGCATCCAGATCTGCTAATCCTTCCCTGTGGCTCACCCAACATCTAAATCAGCAGGTAGGAAGGGTTTGGTTTGTATTTCATAACAGTGATAGAAAACCAGACTGAACACCCGTAACTCACTTTGCATGGGGATTTACATGTTTAAACACTAAGAATGCCATGTCTAAGGAAATACTCCTTCCTGGTTTTAAAATGGAAATTTCTGCATCCTGGGACCCTCTCATTCCTGAGCTAACTGGAATAATTGGTCAACCTGTCCATAGCCCTCTTCTTGCTTGTGCTTTAATTCGCCCTCACCCAGGGAGGAAAGATCCTCTGATGTCATCCATTACTCACAGAGAAGATGGTGCAGACAGGGCCAAGAAATGTCCATACAAATCCTTTTTCTGTGCTGAGCCAGCATCTAAGAGAGGTGGTTGAGAATCAAGAGTATATTAGCCTTTGTGGATAAAGAATTGATAGATGAACATATCTCTCATTCCTCAAAGTTTTTCCTGACTTCTGTATTATTATTATTATTAATAATTATTATTGTTTTTTTTTTTTTTTTGATCAGAATATTTTGCATAAGATCACCCTGGTACAGGGAGGGAGGAAGGAGGAGTGTTCAGGATGGGGAACACGTGTATACCTGTGGTGGATTCATGTTGATATATGGCAAAACCAATACAATATTGTAGAGTTAAAAAATTAAAAAAAAAATTAAAAAAAAAGATCACCCTTAGCAAATTTCAATACACAACACAATATTAGCCATAGGCACTATGCTCTATAGTAGACTTCCTGAACTTATTTTGCATAATTGAAAGCTTATGTATGTCCTTGATATTAGTAAAGGCCATGGGTGTATACTTATTCCCAATTGTCAGGATATACACATTAATCATGTGCAGCTTTTTTCCATGTAAATCACAATGTAAAAAAGTGGTTTTAAATAAATATAAACTTATTTTAAAAAGCCCATTTAAGTCTTGGCCCTCATATGCTGGCAGAAAAAAATGTACATGTTTTAAAGAAAAAAATCAATAAAAATTAATTTATGGTTTATGAGACAAATATTGAGTCTCTCTTTCTCTATCAGGGTCAGTTCTTGGCTCTGAAGATCCAGTTATGATTAAGAGAGTGATCTCTTTCTTCAAGGAGTTCCTAGCTCTGTAGGCTTGTTGATAGTTAGACAATATAAACAATCAAAATGATCAAGCTTAAGATCAAATATGAGGAGCTGTGGGAACACATAAATGGATCTATAACCTAGTCAAACGTGTAGGAGGTTCTGATACTGGGAAGGGTTCCCTGAGAGAATTCTGTTGTGTTTATGATGAGAAGTGAAGGATGAGTAGATGTAGATAGGAAAAAATTGGGGACAGCCAAGAAGAGAGAGAGGGAGAGAAAGTGATTGAGAGAGAGAGAGAGAGAATAACAGTAAGCCTGACACTGCTATGTCAGGCTCATGTGCATTATACAATTTATTTCTCATGACAATATAGGTAATCAAATGATTGCAAATCAGGCATCTGAGGCATAAGGATACAGAGTCAGTAACTGAAGTTCACACTGATAGAAATGATAGAATTGGTGCTTGATCCCAAATAGGAACTGTGTGTGATGTGGGAGGTGTTAGGGCCATGCTAGTTGGATCCACCAGGAAGAACCAAAGAGAGAGCTACACAGACAGGGGCTGGCATACTGCAGCCTGTGGTCCACACTAGGCTATTGTCTGATTTTGGAAATGTGTTTTACTGGGTCAGAGTTACACTCATTTTCCTATATCTTTTCTGTGGCTGCTTTTGAACTACAAGGGCAGAGGTAAAAAATTGCAACTGAGACTGACCCACAAAACCAAAATATCTACTACCTTGTGTTTTATAGGGAAAGTTTTCTGACTTTTTTGCTAAACTATCTAGAAAGGCCAGTGATCCAGAAACCATTTGATGCAGGTCGGCATCAATTTTTACCAGCATAAGAATTTGTTGTGAGTTCTTTAGTTGCTAAGTTGTGTCCAACTATTTGTGACCCCATGAACTGGTACTCACAACAAATTTCTATGATGGACCATAAGGAAATCTGAATGCCAAAAATTGATGCTTTCAAATTGTGGTTCTGTAGAAGACTCTTAAGACTGCCTTGGCTAGCAAGGAGATCAAACCAGTCAATCTTAAAGGAAACCAACCCTGAACATTCACTGGGAGGACGATGCTGAAGGTGAAGCTCCAATACTTTGGCCACCTGATGCGAAGAGTTGACTCGTTAGAAAAGACTCTTGTTTCTGGGAAAGATTGAGGGCAGGAGAAGGCAGTGACAAGGACGAAATGGTTGGATAGCTTCACCAACTATGTGACATGAGTTTGAGCAAACTCAGGAAGATAGTGAAAGACTAGGAAACCTGAGCGACTGAACTGAATGGAACTGAACTGCAGCACGCCAGGTTTCCCAGGAATCTCAGAGGGCAAATAACCAAAAAAAAAAAAAAAAAAGAAAAAAGTTCACCACACAATACGTGCTGAACCTCAATTACTAGCGGAGAAGCAGCTCAGATGCTCAAGTCCACTGCAGCTAGTGGGGGGCTGGGTGCAGAGGTTTGGGCTGTGTGGCTGGTTCTTAGGATAAGGACTGGGTTTGAATGCCCTGTGGACAATCAAAAGGGGTTAATGTAACACAGCAACCCAAACCATGTGAACACCAGAGAGAAAAAGAAAACCAAAGGACCTTTCCTGCAGGAAGGCTCAAGTGCTGCATGGTGACACTTGGCGAGCTAACAGAATAAGTATTGTGCCCAGAGAAGGAAATGGCAACCCACACCAGTGTTCTTGCCTGGAGAATCCCAGGGACGGGGGAGCCTGGTGGGCTGCCACCTATGTGGTCGCACAGAGTTGGACATGACTGAAGTGACTTAGCAGCAGCAGCAGCAGCAAATACCAAAGGAGAGTAAGCTGCTGCCATTTATGACCCTCCTTCCCTGGAGTCAGAGAAGTAAGAGTGTGACAGCCAGAGCTGGAATGCAAGGGGCTGCTGCAATCTTGGCCACAGAGACTGCATTTCCCACCAAACTGTGAGCAGGCTGTCAGTCAATAACCACATCTTCCTTGGATCCTGGACAGTTCACATTGGCTGGGAGTGTCACAGTCTGAGACCAGCTCCCCAGAGGAGAAACACAGCACACCTGGCATAGTGCCCTTTTCGTGCAACAGAGAAATTGGACAGCTTGGACTGGGGAGGTGCATAAGATGCATGGCCCACCCAGGACAGTGTTCTCACCAAGCACCTGGTCGCCTGAGTTGCTTGGACCTGGGAAGGGCACAAAATGCACAGTACACCTGGGTCTGAGCCTTATGGAGGCCACCATCATCCTGATACCAAAACCAGACAAAAACCACAAAAAAGAAAACTACAGGCCAATATCACTGATGAACATAGATGTAAAAACCCTGAACAAAATTCTAGCAAACAGAATCCAACAACATATTAAAAAGATCATACATCATGACCAAGTGGGCTTTACTCCAGGGATGCAAGGATTCTTCAGTGTTCTCAAATCAATCAATGTGATACACCATCTTAACCAATTGAAATGTAAAAATGGTATGATTATCTCAATAGATGCAGATAAAGCCTTTGACAAAATTCAACATCCGTTTATGATAAAAACTCGAGAAAGTAGGCTGCTGCTGCTGCTGCTAAGTTGCTTCAGTCATGTCCGACTCTGTGTGACCCCATAGACGGCAGCCCACCAGGCCTCCCCATCCCTGGGATTCTCCAGGCAAGAACACTGGAGTGGGTTGCCATTTCCTCCTCCAATGCATGAAAGTGAAAAGTGAAAGTAAAGTCGCTCAGTCATGTCCGACTCTAGCAACCCCATGGACTGCAGCCTACCAGGCTTCTCCGTCCATGGGCTTTTCCAGGCAAAAGTACTGGAGTGGGGTGCCATTGCCTGAGAAAGTAGGCATAGAAGGAATATACCTCAACATAACAAAAACTATATATGACAAACCCACAGCAAACATTATTCTCAATGGCAAAAAATTGAAAGCATTTCCTCTAAATCAGGAACAAGGCAAGGGTGCGCACTGTTACCACTACTATTCAACATAGCTTTGGAAGTCCTAGCCACAGCAATCAGAGAAGAAAAAGAAATAAAAGGAATCTAGATTGGAAAAGAAGTAAAATGGTCACTGTTTGCTGATGACATGATCCTCTACATAGAAAACCATAAAGATTCCACCAGAAAATTTCTAGAGTTAATCAATGAATATAGCAAAGTTGCAGGATATAAAATTAATGCACAGAAATCCCTTGCATTCCTATATACTAACAATGAAAAATCAGAAAGAGAAATTAAGGAAACAATCCTATATACCATTGCAACATTAAGAATAAAATACTTAGGAATAAATCTACCTAAAGAAACAAAAGATCCATATATAGAAAGGTATAAAACACTTATGAAAGAACTCAAAGATGACACAACTAGATGGAGAAATATGCCATGTTCTTGGAATGAAAGAATCAATATAGTGAAAATAAGTATACTACCTAAAGCAATCTATAGATTCAATGCAATCCCTATGAAACTCCAATGCTGTTTTTCACAGAACTAGAACAAATAATTTCACAATTTGCATGGAAACACAAAAACCGTCAAGTAGCCAGAGGAATCTTGAGAAAGAAGAATAGAACTGGAGGAAACAACTTTCCTGACTTCAGACTACACTACAAAGCTATAGTCATCAAGACAGTATGGTACTGGTGCAAAGACAGAAATACAGATCAATGGAACAAAATAGAAAGTCTGGAGATAAATCCATGCACATATAGACACCTTATCTTTGACAAAGGAAGCAAAAATATACAACGGAGAAAAGACAGTCTATTCAACAAGTGGTGCTTAGAAAACTGATCAAACACCTATAAAACAGTGAAATTAGAACACTTTCTAACACCATACACAAAAATAAACTCAAAATAGATTAAAGACCTAAATGTTAAGACCAGAAACTATAAAACACTTAGAGGAAAACATAGGCAGAACAGTCTCTGACATAAGTCACAGCAAGATCCTCTAAGACCTACCTCCCAGAGTAATGGAAATAAAAGCAGAAATAAACAAATTGCACCTAATTAAACTTAAAAGCTTGGGCCCTATGAAGGAAGGTATAAACAAGTGAAAAGACAGCTTTCAGAATGGGAGAAAATAATAGCAAATAAAACAACTGACAAAGAATTAATCTGCAAAATATATAAGCAGTTCATGCAGCTCAGTACCAGAAAAATGAATAACTCAATCAAAAAGTAGGCCAAAGAACTAAACAGACATTTCTCCATAGAAGACATACAGATGGCTAACAAACACATGAAAAGATGCACAACATCACTCATTATTAGAGAAATGCAAATCAAACCACAATGAGGTATCATTTCACCCTGGTCAGAATGGCCATTATCAAAAAGTCTACAAACAATAAATGCTGGAGAGTGTGTAGAGAAAAGCGAACACTTTTACACTGTTGGTGGGAATGCAAACTGATACAACCATTATGGAGAACAGTGTGGAGATTCCTTTAAAAAGGGGTCATAAACCTGTCATATGACACAGCAGTCCCACTGGTGGGTATACTTCCCAAGGAAACCAGAAAGAGACTCATATACACCAATGTTCACTACAGCATTATTTACAATTACTAGGACACGGAAGCAACCTATATGTCCATCAGCAGACGAATAGATAAGGAAGATGTGGTACTTATATAGAGTGGAATATCACTCAGCTGTAAAAAAGAAACTCATTTGAGTCAATTCTAGTGAGGTGGATGAAACTGGAGCCTATTATATAGAGTGAAGTAAGTCAGAAAGAGAAAGACAATGTGAAATTTAGAAAGATGGTAATGAAGATCCTATAAGCAGGGCAGCAAAAGAGGCACAGATGTAAAGAATAGACTTTTTGGACTCTGTGGGAGAAGGGGACAGTGGGATGACTTGAAAAAATAGCACTTAAACATATATATTACTATGTGTAAAACAGATGACCAGTGCAAGTTCAATGCAAGCAGCAAGGCACACAAAGCCGGTGCTCTTGTACAACCCAATGGGATAGGGTGGGGAAGGATGAAGCAGGGGGGTTAAGGATGGGGGGACACATGTACACCTGTGGCTGATTCATGTTGATGTATGGCAAAGCCACCACAATATCGTAAAGTAATTGTCCTTAAATTAAAATGAATAAATTAAGAAAGATAAAATTAAAGTGCTATGTTGGTTCTATAATGGCCATAGTCATGCATGAGAAGTTAGGATGGCGGGAATTTGGTTTTACCGTTTGGGTGTTCCATAAAGATGAGGCCTGGATGCAGAAGAAATGGCCACAATCACAGCTGGGACTCCATAGCCCACTGGGAACGTGAGCTTCTTCATGAATCTGTTGGCACTGGAGTAGTTGACCACCGTCAGGTTGCGTGCAGTGAGGAAGAGTTGCAGACCCTCCAGCAGCATCCAGGTGAAGGAGGCCAGGTAGAGATAGTGTAAGGCACCTGCAATGATGGCACACAGCACCTGGGGGAGGAGGAAGGTGTCACCTGGATGGTTTGTCAGGATGGATCATGGCCCCAGGACTTCTTCTATGACTTGCCACTGGGGATAACTCTGATGTAAATGAATGAATTATCAATTGAATGTTTGCTTTCTAGTTCTGTCAGTCCATGTGAATTGGCTACTTATCCATCTAATATTACCTGGAATCCCACTATATTAAGGAGTCCAATGCAGTATGGCCCCATGAACTCAGCATCCCTGGGGCAGGGATATTCTGGGACAGTATACATACCTTGCTCTCAGTTCTGTCGATGGCTGTCAGGAAGAGCAAGTGGGCCAGGAAGAGGCAGAGTGAGAGCTGCAGATGGAGTGAGGTGCTGATGCTCTGGATGGCTTTGCACAGCAGGAAGGTGAGGGCCGCCAGGAAGAGACACAGCAGAGAGAGGCTCAGTCCCATGTAGGTGATCACAGTCAGTGCGGGATCCTCCTCCTGGGACCCAGCAGAGAGAAGATCAGTCATGCTTTCCTGCTGTGGGGTAATGACCCTTCCACCATTTTTATTTGTAGACATAGAAAAATCAGGAATGGAGGTGCTGAGTAGATTATGTTATGGATAGGTTTACAGATATGTTTTGTTTATGGATAACTTTCTCCTGGTTCAAAAATATAGAAATTTATGGGATCTGAATGATAAAATCTGTGCCTGGAAAGATTGAGGGATAAGAGAGTCCTAATGAAGACCAAGACCTGGATCTCACAAGTGTTTATTTCCCTCTAGACTTTTGAGCATGACTAAGCTTCTCAGTTACCTCAATAGGTTCACAGAGGCAAGAAGCTACATTTTGAGCACCATCCTCCATCCCCGTAATGTAATGATCTATGACAAAGTCTCTACCTGTTGTCATGATGTCCAGGTATCAATTCCCAACTCTTAATTCAGCACAGTTTATCCCTGTAATATTTCTTCATGTTTGGCCACTAATCCTTACAGATTTAGAGCTAAACTCTTGGGTAAAAGAGAAAAACTGCTATGCTTGGATGTTGGCTGTAGCTTAAAATTGATAATGTCTGCCTCTTTTTGGTGTGCATGTGTTCTCAGTCACTCAGGCATGTCTGACTTTTTGTGACCTCAAGGACTGTAGCCCCTCAAGCTCCTCTGTCCATGGAATTTTCCAGGCAAAAATATAGGACTGGGTTGCCATTTCCTCCTCCAGGGGATCTTCCCAATCCAGGCATTGAACCCGAGTCTTCTGCGTCTTCTGAGTTGGCAAGTGGATTCTTTACTACTGAGCCACCTGGGAAGCTTGCTTCTTTTTGGAAATCATCCTAAATACCTGAGCACAAGGAAAAAATATCTCCCAATTTCCTTTTAGTATAAGTCTGGGTGAAGAGAGAGAGGGAGAAAGACAGAGGGAGGTGCAAAAAGGATGAAGAAAATGAATGTTAAAACCTGCAAATTAGGTGCTTCTGGGTAAAAAGCAATTGAGTATGGTAGCACCAAATTTATTTTTGCAGCATGTCTCTATGTTCAATTTTGTTTAAGAATGAAATATTTATAAATAAATAACTGGCCCTCCAGATGATTCTGATGCACTTTAACTTTTGAGAATGTTTGGCTTATTGAATAAAACTAATTTTTGTACTGTATTAAAGTTCCCAAGAGAGGTCCACATGTGAAGAAATGCAGGTAGCCCCTGTTGGGAAGTGCAGTGCAAAATAGCCTTGAAGGAGAAGGTCCTTGGGAAAATGGCAGAGGGCCAGAAGTACTCAGGCTTTGCGATAGCTGAAAAACATCTCCTGCTTTTAGCTATGCTCGGCGCCAAGATTTAATAATATTAAAGATGTTGCTTGAGAAAATGGGTCATGGGATAAACACCTGGGTCATTTAGAATGTGCTGTCCTTGAAATATCTTTTACTGATTATGTCTTAACCCTGTATGTGCTCTGCTGGCCGTATACTCTAAGGTCTTTGTTCCTGCTTCTATAAAAAGGCTCGACTGCAGAAATAAATTTGTCAGTCCTTTCAAGAGACTGTCCGAGTGTTGTTCTTTCAGGTTCGTTGTTTCCAAGTCCCAGGGAGAAAATCCACAGCCCCTAAGAGCTAAACACGGACACCTGTTGTCAGATAGGAAGTCAAGAAGACCTCAGTCCTACCACCACAAGGAACTGAATTGTGCCCAAAATTAGAGGGTTAGAGGAGGACTGCAAACCTCAGATCAGAATTCAGCCCAAGCTGACAGAATGATTTCAGCCTTGGAAGAACTTGAGCAGACATCCCCGCTATACCATGCCAGGTCACTGACGTGCGATAACTGGGAGACAGCATTTTTTTCAGGTTTAACATGTGTTAGAATTTGTTCCACATAAAGATATTGAATGCAGCCCCTCTGAGGGGTGTCACCTGCATATTGTAGTAGGCCATGAGGACAGCAAAGCTGCTGAAGTGTGTGCACTGGCAGGTGGTGCTGTCGTCTCTGTTGTCCATCATCCTGCAGCCTCTGGTTGCCCAATGACCACTTCCATTCTGGCCCTGCTCCCAGAAGACACAGTGCACCTTCCCCTTTGTTTCAGAGGTCCTTGACTGTAGAAACAGGAAGTAGGTTTGAGCTGGTGGTTCTGTTGCTCAGAAATGCTGACCCAAATCTAGCTCATGATGGAATTTCCTTGGGATATGATGCACCTGTGATGGACATCCCTGAAGCACAAAGGCTGTGCCCAGGACTCAGGTCTCTCCCACACCCACATCTTCATCCCCCCAGGACTCACATGTCTGAAGACAAATTTGACTGGAGAACTGAGGTTCTGTGTGTTACTGTTGCTGATAAAAACAGATATGACATCTGACAGCAGGATAGGGGGAACTTCCTGCAGCAATTCCCCATGTGTCTCATGTGGAACTGCCTGTTCCTCAGCATCCACAATCAGGGGGACTTTATCCAGCAACTTTTCAATCCCAGGTATGGAGACAAGGCCCACCACAATGGGACCTGCAGGACAAAGGCAAGGTTGATATCTTGGGGTATCCATGACTCCTCCTTTAATGAACTATTTCCCTGTGGCCCCACCATTACCCATAGTTCCCTTTAAAGTATACATTTCTGTTTATTGCTTCTTTGAGTATCATGTTCCATTTTGAATTCCTAGGGATCTGTACCCTGCCACAACCATTACCTGAGTCATTAGATTCATGCACTGCATCCCAGATCAGTATCATCTTTATGTTATTCTGAATCAAAGTGACATTCTTATCTTCTTTATCCAGTGCCTTCAGTGACATTTCTGAGTTGTGAGGGTTATAGAAGGGAGTTAGATTAGTAATTGTGGCTATGATGGTACACATACTACCATTATTTGCATACATAAAAATAAGTATTTTAATATATTATGTGCTGTGTGCTGTCCTTATTTGGTCAATCATGTCCAAAACTTTGCAACCCTATGGGTGGTAGCCTGCCAAGCTCCTCTGTCCATGGGGATTCTCCAGGCAGAATACTGGAGTGGGATACCATGCCCTCCTCTAGGAGATCTTCCTAACCCAGGGATCGAGCCCAGGTATCCTGCATTGTAAACTTTGGATTAATATTGGAACTTTTACTGTTGATCCACTAGGGAAGCTCAATAATATTAGTCTTGGTAGCCTATCCCTTCTCCAAGGGATCTTCCTGATGCAGGAATCAAATCAGGGTCTCCTGTATTGCAGGAAGATTCTTTACCAGCTGAGCTACCAGGGAAGCCCCTTAATATATTATATAAATATGTAGACAGTTTATATATTACATAATGTATATTATATGGGCTTCTGTGGTAGCTCAGGAAATGATATATTTTTATCATTGATTTACATGATATCTAAATATGATGTCAAAATATCTAAATCATATGACATATCATATGATATTTATGTATAATCATTTATATGATTATGCAATCATATAAATGATTATGTATCATTTTCTCAATGATATATAAATAATATTTATAATAATGTATATTATAAATAATGTATATCATAAATAATGATATTATAGTTTTAAGCAATATCATTTGGTACAATAATAGTGGTATATACATATATCATTTAAATTTACAAAGGATTGTAAGAGAACATATGAGCAATTATTCAACAACATGAAATGCAACCTAAATAAAATGGGGAAATTCCTAGAGACACAAAATACAAAAAGTTGATTTAAGAAAATGGAAAATCAGAGCAATCCAGTAACAGATAAGTAGATTGAATCAGTATCCAAAACTTTACAAAATGAAAAGACCAGAACAGATGGCTTCTATAGTGAATGCTCTCAGGCATTCTGGAAGAATTAATACTAATCCTTTGTAAACTTTTCTATAGAATAGAAGAGAAATAGCTCTACTTAAATAGTTCTATGAGACCATCATTATCACAAGAACAAAACAAGATAATGCATCACAGCAATCCCAATAAATCAATGTCAATTTGAACATAGATACACAAATAGTCAACAAAATACAAGGAAAATTTTTATCCAAGGAAACTCAAGACTTGTATATTGAACACTACAAAAGAGTGTTGAAAGAAATTAGAAACTCTAAATAAATCATAAGACATCCTGTGGTCATGGATCAGAACCATCATATTAAGATCTCAACAGTCCCCAAAATGATTTATCAATTCAATGCAATCTGTATCAAAATTCTGACATCATTAAATTAATTTTCAGCAGAAATGGAAAGCTCATCCTAAAATCCATAATGGATTGCAAGTGACCTGTATAAACAAAGCAATCCTAAAGGTGAAAAACAAATTTGGAGGCATTACAATTTCTGATTTCAAAACTTACTGCCAACCTACAGTATTCAAAATGGTGGGAAATTGCTATATGAACAGAACTGAGGATCCAGGAATAAATCCATGCATCTATGGTCAGTTGATTTTCACAAAGGGGTGTCAAGACCATCAATGGGCAAAGAAAAATCTCTTCAACAATGATGCTGAGACATCCAGCTTTCCACAAGCAATAAAGGAATTCAGTGACCTACTTCATACAATAAATTTTAATAAAGAAATGGGTCAAAGACCCATTGGGGTCAAAATGGCTCAAAGATCTACATTTAAAAGTTAAAACTAAAACAAGTAGGACAAAAACACATGAGTAACTCTTCCTGACCTTGGATTTGGAAATGGACTATTAGATATGGAAAAATATGCAGGAGCAACAAAAGTGCCAATAGATTATATGGACTTCATCAAAATGGAAATATCTATTCATTAAAGTGAAAAGACCACAAAAAAGTGAAAAGGTAATCTACAGAATGGGAGAATATATTTGCAAAGACATATCTGATAGGATCTAAATTAAGATCTATGAAGATCTCTTATAGCTTAACAACCAAATGTAAAAAATTGAAATTGAAAAGAAAGAAAAATGTTTCTCCAATAAAATATAGATGTTTTCTCCAATAAAATGTTTCTCCAATAAAATATAGACAAATTCAACAATGACATGAAAAGAGGTTCAACATCTTAGTCACTAGGGAAATGCAGATAGAACCATGATGAGATATCACCTGACACACACTAGAATGGCTACAAGAAAAAGAAAGCAAAATGGAAATAATGTGTTGCTGAGGATGAGGAAATTGGAACCCTCATACATTGCTGTTGATAATGTAAAATGAAGAAATAGCCACTGTGGAAAACTAGTTTGGTGGTTCCTCAAAAAGCTGAAAATAGAACTACCACATCACCAAACAATTTTACACCCTATTGTGTGCCCCAAAGAACTTTATTCAACAGTTATTCAAACCAAAACTTATGCTACAGGGACTTCCCTGGTGGTACAGTAGTTCCAAGACTCCATGCTTCCAATGCAAGAGACACAGCTTTGGTCTCTGGTCAAGGAATTAAGATCCTACTTCCCATATGCTGTGAGGTGCACAGAAAAGAAACACCACATTCATAGTAGCTTTGGTCACAACAGTCAAAAGGTGGCAGTCAGCCAAAGTCCATCAATGGATGAATGGATAAACAAAAGGAGGTACATCCATGTACAATACATTATTATTCAGCCATAAAAGAATGAAATACTGATACATGCTACAACATGGATGAACCTTAAAACATTATGCTAGGCGAAAGAAGCTAGACATTCAGGTCTATATCTTTAATTCTACTTATACAAAATTTCCAGCATGGCAAATTCATAGAGACAGAAAACAAATCAGTGGTTGGCAGGTACCAGGGGAACAGAGGATTGAGGAGTGTTTGCTTAGTGGCTACAGTTTTTACTTTTGGAGAGTTGAAGTTGTTTTGTAAATAGAGGTTATGATTACAACCTTGCTGCTGCTGCTAAGTCGCTTCAGTCGTGTCCGACTCTGTGCGACCCCATAGACGGAGCACACCAGGCTCCCCCGTCCCTGGGATTCTCCAGGCAAGAACACTGGAGTGGGTTGCCACTTCCTTCTCCAATGCATGAAAGTGAAAAGTGAAAGTGAAGTCGCTCGGTCGTGTCTGACTCTTAGTGACCCCATGGACTGCAGCCCACCAGGCTCCTCCATCCATGGGACTCTCCAGGCAAGAGTACTGGAGTGGGGTGCCATTGCCTTCTCAGATTACAACCTTATGATGTACTAAATGCTACTAGATTTTACACTTTGATTAAAATTGTGAACTTTAGTGTCCATCAGTGGAGGAATGGGATAAAAAGATGTGGTGATTATGTAGAATAGAATATTAATCTACCACAGCAAAGAATGAAATTCTGCCATTTGCAACACTGTAGATGGACCTAGAGAGTATTATGCTTAGTGAAATAAGCCAGATAGAGAAAGACAAATACTGTATATCATTTCTATGTGAAATATAAAAATAATATTAACCAATATATGCAAAACAGAAACAGATTCATTGATATTGAAAGGAAACTAGTGGTTACCAAAAGGGAGATGGTAGGGTGGAAGGGCAAGTTAGGGTTATTGGATTAATAAGTGCAAACTGCTATGGCAACCCACTCCAGTGTTCTTGGCTGTAGAATCCCGGGGACGGGGGAGCCTGGTGGGCTTCTGTCTATGGGGTTGCACAGAGTTGGACACGACTGAAGTGACTTAGCATCAGCAGCAGCAGCTATGTTTAAAATAGATAAGCAACAGGGATATATTGTTTAGGATAAGGAATATAGCCATTGTCCTGTAAGAACTTGTAATGGAGTGTATTCTGTAAAAATACCAAATTACTATGCTGTACTCCTGAAACTACTATAAATAAAAATAAATTTTTAAAAAATAAATAAATAATTGTGCTAAACAAAACAAATACTCAATTGAAACAAATTATACCTACATGACAAATAACATGAGAAAGTTATGTTATTCCAAATTAAAAATTTTCCCTTTTGTAACCATTTCTATTTTGTCTTAAACTTTTCATTATCATTATTTTTATGCTCATAATTTATTTACAATGAAAGTGTATATTGTATATAATTTTATTCATTTATGTTTTTCTTACTGAGGTATAATTGACAGGTATAGTGACTCCATACTTGAATATATTGCAAAACAATCACCACAAAAACTAGCTAAAATCTGTCATCATACAGAGTTCCAAATTTTTCTGTGGTAAGTCCTTTTAAGATGTACTTTCATAGCAATTTAAAATACACAGTACAGTACTATTAACTATAGTTACCATGTTGTACATTCCCGTAACTTATTTTTAACTGGAAGCTTGTACCTTTTGACTTCTTTGCACCATTTCCTGTACTGCTATCCTCATCTCTGGCAATCACCAATTTGTTCTCTATGTTGATGACCTTGGTGTTTGTATAGTTTTTTGAAAATGTTAGTGGCTCAGTTGTGTCTGACACTGCAACCCATGGACTGTAGACTGCAAGGCTCCTCTGTCCATGGGATTCTCCAGACAATAGTACTGGAGTGGGTTGCCATTCCCTTCTTCAGGGGATCTTCCTGACTCAGCGATCAAGCTCAGGTCTCCTGCATTGCAGGCTGACTCTACCATCTGAGCCATTAGAGAAACCAGGGTATTTGTCTTCCTCTGTCTTATTGTTTTGCTTAGCACAATAATTTATTTATTTTTTAAAATTTATTTTTGTTTATGAGGTCAACTTGAAATACAACCCTGGTCACTGGGCTCTAGTGAGGTTGGGAAAGGAATGAACCAGCAATGAGCAGAGCAGGAGCCTGGAGGCTGTTCCAGGTAATTACCTGTGCCTGAAGGTGAACTGAAGTGCAGTGACTCATTGTTCAGGGACTTGCTCAGTCCTCTCAAGACAGTTTCCAGGCCAGTGAGCAGGTTAGAGGCCACAAGGTGCTGTTCTGAGTTGGGCAAGGTTTCTAGGTCCCGGGGGGCCTCCAGCATTTCATCCACCCCCTGTATGAGGTTCTGTGGAGATAAGGACACAGAGCCAGTAGATGACACACCTGAGAGGTTGTATGAAGCCATTACCCACTCACTCACAGAAAACAGAGATTGGAAACTGTTTGAGGGATAAAGGCAGTGCCAGGTAGGATTCTTTGGGTGGTCTTTGCATCTGGAATCCAGCCATTCAGAGGTCAATCTTGTACATGAATGCCAAGGATGATGCAAACCTAATATTCAGGGGCTGCAAGATTAAAGGTTTTTAAAAGGTGCCTGTGGGAGTGACTACACATGTCCATACTTCCCACCCACCCTGGGAGAGGCAGGGCCTCGGAGCAGTGTGCCATTATGTTGAGATATCTCCTCCTGGATCAGATTTTCCCACAGGACCTGTGGGAAGCCTCCACCTGCCTCCCTGGGTCCTACCCTTACCTGGATAGTGTCCTGGACAGGGACTGACTCCACATTTTCCCTAAGATTCTGGACTCTTTCGAAGAAGCAGGAGAGCATCTTGGGGGGGAAGAATATGAGGAGGTTAGAACTTGGGGGAAATAGGTGGGCTATATGGAGGGATTTCCTGTTGCATGTTGTCTGCTGGGCCACTCACCGAGCTGTTGATACTTGAGGGTGCGGTCCAGGTGTGGATGGAGATCTCTGCAGGGAACAGTACAGTGGATCATTAGGGGTGAAAGCATTTGTGTGTGTGTATGTTGTGAGTGGGATCTGGGGTCAGGTCAGGCCAGGTACCATCCCAGACATTAATCCCTGAATATTTGGTTCCTCGGAGTAACAGTTTAAGAAGAACCATGAATGTAAGAATGAATCAAAAAGAAGGAACAGAATGCTTGATCCTGTATATTCCAGTTAGGGAACCAAAGACTTTATGGCTTCACAGGACTCATGACATCATGATGAGTCAGGGCAGCTGTCTGGTCCCCCCAGATCAGAGTCCTCATCTCTGGACCTAAGGGTTTCCCTTCTAAGGCCCCAGACCCAGGTGGAGGGTCTGCAGTAAGACAGAACAAGATATAGGAGGGATGCACAACTGAGGGATTCAAGTTCAACCTCTAACTGGGCATTGAGACTTCTTCCTGTCTTCTTAGATAGTGGCAGTTGCTGGAGACCTGTCTTAAAGGTTGATGAGATGAGATGGAATTGAGTGCAGGATAGTGGAAATGGGGTGTGAGGAGGGGAGGATATGAGGATCTGGAATTCCTCAACCTGACAACTGTGCTCCTAGGAATGAGCTGGGACTAGCAGCCATATCTCTTCTCCATGTTCAGCAGTTTACAAATCTCCATGAGATACACATACAAATGCATCAAAGAAACTCTGGGAATACCTCTAGAGTGACAGAAAGACTGAACATCAGTCAAAGACCTTTTTTGATGACAAAATCTGATAAAATCTACTTTTATAAAAAATGTTAAGTAACACATGGATACTTGGAAAACAAAGATAATTTAAAACATGAAAAAAAAAGAAGAAAGAAAGAAAATCACTCTTATGTCCATTACACAGATCCCTGGAAATTTCTTCAAAATTTTTTTCTCATCATATTGCACATATTAAGAATATTTTTCTTTAGTAGCAATAAATGTCCATCAAAAACTTTTATCAGTAGACAAGGATTATTTCTTGTAAAAACTATATAATTCTCCCCTACTTTTTAGTATTGTGGTAAAATTGATAAAACATAAAATTTACCATCTTATTAACTTTTCAAGCAATACAATTTCCCTTATGATCCTTTATTGTTGAAAATAAAGCCTTTAAATTTTAGATCTGGATCTTGGTTCTATGACCCTACTAAATGTGTGACTTTGGATATATAACTTAAGCTCTTTGGGCCCAAATATGATTATTGAAAAAAAGATTCTGCCTTGAAAATGTAAAACTCCTAGAATAAAATATGACAGTTGGGCAAACTGGGAGAAGGTGGGGAAAAAATCTAAGTGTGCTAGCATCCTGGGTCTGCTGTGAGGATTGATGTGGGAAACCACAATGGTCAGTGAGGAGGAGTTCCTGGTGAGCTTGAGATAGTGAGAGAGCCTGAGCTTCCTCCTGGGAGTTTCTTTCCTTCTGTTGGTTCATTTATTCCCCCCTTTCTTTTTGCCATAATAATAATAATAGTGTAACACTATGAATGACGATAATAGCTCTCATGTGTTGACAATTTTCTCTGCACTAAGGTCCATCTAGTCAAGACTATGGTTTTTCCAGTGGTCATGTATGGATGTGAAAGTTGGACTATAAAGAAAGCTGAGCACCAAAGAATTGATGCTTTTGAACTGTGGTTTTGGAGAAGACTCTTGAGAGTCCCTTGGACTGCAAGGAGATCCAACCAGTCCATCCTAAAGGAAATCAGTCCTGGGTGTTCATTGGAAGGACTGATGTTGAAGCTGAAACTCTGATACTTTGGCCACCTGATGCGAAGAGCTGACTCATTGGAAAAGACCCTGATGCTGGGAAAGATTGAGGGCAGGAGGAGAAGGGGACGGCAGAGGATGAGATGGTTGGGTGGCATCACTGACTCAATGGACATAGATTTGGGTGGACTCTGGCAGTTGGTGATGGACAAGGAGGCCTGGCATGCTGTGAGTTCGCAAAGAGTTGGACATGACTGAGCAACTGAATTGAACTGAACTGAAACTTTAGCTTTTCTTAACTAAGGTAAATATTAAATCTAAGTTCATCCATATGGGGTAGGTACGACTACCTCTGGTTTACAAACTAGCAAATAATCCACAGAGAGGAAGACAACTTCCTAACTGTCAAAGAGCCTGTGTCGTAGCCCAGCTCTGCTGTGTTGGCTCTCAGCCCTCTTCCAACTGATCATGAAAACAAGATTACCCAGTCCCCTCATACTTTCCTGTGCTGTCACTTTTATGTTACGCTTGTTAAAATACTTTTGAGCTGCTCCAATGGCTGAGGGCTCTGGAGGTCCCATTGTGTCCTCCCACAATCTCTATACACCACCCCCAAGCATATGCCACCCACAAGTTAATGCCACTCCCAAGCCTCTGTACCATCACAAGTCTCTGAGCGGCTGGTGATGACTTCCCCAGTTGAAGATGTGAATCCTGGAATGCAGCGACAGGTGTTGGCATCAACACATTTGGAGTTTGGAGGGCACCACTGAGCACAACGAGTTATGATAGAAGCTGTGTGGATGAAGATCATGGTCAGAAGACCCAAGAAACTGAGGAAGTCAGCTGCATGCTAGAGACCCAATAGTAGAGGAGGGGAGGAAAGAGTTGAATGGCTGCCACTAGAAGTGAAAAGCCTCAGAAAACTCTGGATGTAATGGGGAAGAGTAACAGCTGTTAGTATCCTTAGAGGATACTCTTGCAGAATAAACCTCCTTTCCCAATTTTATTGGTTAGAGGACCCAGACCATGGCATACACTCTCAAGCTTATGTCACCAATGGAGCTGGGTGCAGAGACTCACTTTTAAGGTTCTGGACTGCAGTGTTCATTGTCTCCAGCAGTAGTAGCTCCAGTTCTGTGGCAGAAAGACAGAGATGACAAAGAGGAGAGAGTTGAGCTCTAATTGCAACCACTATACCCATGGCCTTTGCCTTCTTACTGGATGGCTCTGGCTCTATAGCCCATCACTCTGAGCAACATTCCTGAGGCTCCTGTACTTTACTTGGAATCAAGAAATCAACACTTCCCCTCCATTTCTCAGGCCTCTTGAGGGATCAGTCACTGATAGACAGCCCCTGTGGGACCTCATGTGCTACATGTTTGTAGAAAGAATAGTGCATTCCCATCTGTGCTAGCTCAGATTCTAGCTCCATGAAGTTGGTCCAAGACCCATCGCTGAGCCAGGACCATCAATAAGCTTTCAGGAAAGGGTGAGGTGTGTAAAGATGATGCCAGAACAGGCCAGAGGCTCCTGAACACTGGGGACCAGACTGGGGATACAATGGAGGTCTACTTCCATCCATGCAGACTTGGTGTTGTGAGGATCCATTTCCTGTACCCTTGGAAGGCGTTTTCCAAACTGAAATGAAATGGTAAGACTCATCATCTGAGTGAGGCCAGCTTTGTGGGAGGGCTGGGTGCCTGAAGAAGGAAGCAGGTGCTGATGGATGAGAAGTGGCTGGTGTTTCTGTCTTCTTTGTCCTGGCCATCTAGCTAGGGATGCAAACTTGTGGGCTCCTTCTGTGCAAGGCTCAAGTGGTCTGAGTCAATGTAGGGCCTTTGTTGACCTCCTAAGTAGACAGTTGGGCCAGGACAATGAAGCCCAGTGACACTCTCTCTTTCCATCTATGCCAGATGGGAGCCACTTTGAGTATATGTGGTGTGGTTCATGCCATCTACCCATTGTGACATAACATCCTCCCGGTCCCAGTCATTTGAGTTTCCCATAGGCTTGTTAATAGAAATTATTGGTCAGGGGCATGGTGGATACTTGCATAGTGAAATAGACAAAGGCTGAGTGGCCAAGGAACTGGGTAAGGTTACCCAGGGGCAGGGCTGGCTGGGGAAGATGGGACCACCCTTGAATATCCCCCTTCCAACATTTCTAGACAGAGTTCTCAGGTCCATCATTCTAGAAGAGTCTGAAAAGACCCCTAGCTTGCTCAAATCTGTATGGGATCCAGGTGAGAAAGGTCTCATCTTGGCAATTAATGATGAAGAATACAGATAATTCCCTGGGACTCATTGCACTGGACAACAACTCCTGAAATGCCTTGAATACCACTCTTCTGTTTATTTGAGAAAATAAGATGCCAAGTGTCAAGGGGGCATCCAATATTGCAGAAATGACACTCTATGTGGGGTTCTGACCCTTGGGGTTTGGAGAGAGAGGGGATACCAGTAGGTGCTGAGAACAGACCTCTGTGGCCTAGAGTAAGTGGCCAAACTTAATGAATGAGGAAATGAAAGAAATGGGTTCCTTCTTACCAAACATTTTCGTAGTACACTCATTCTCAAATTCTTCTTCAGAAAGAGTTCTCTTTCCTCTGCAATGAAGCTGTGTGTTGTTAAAGTTCTGGCAGTCTGCATATATTCCATAGGACACATTCCATGATGGTCCACACTTGTTGATGTCTGGAACACAACAGGACAAAATGTCACCTCTCAAAGATATGAATTCCATTGTGAATTCACATGGCACTCACCTCCGTCCTGATCTTGACACAAGACTGAACTGACTCAGCTCCTCATTAGCTCTTGTAGGGTTAGGCTGAACTAGCATCAGTTGTTCCAGAAAGCTGGCTTACTGTTCTGCTCATCCCTGCTCTCTGACTATCTGCATGTACCTTGATTCAAACACTATGCTGTGTCATATGGGGACTGGAAGGAGGTCTGCCTCCCCTCTGCAGGCCTTTTGGGGTAGACAGAAAAAATGACTTGGTTCCAGACCATCCTCTTGGTTGCTGTTTGCATTATCAGGGACATGCATTTGAGCTCCAGTCATTTCTAACTGTGAGTGACAGTGACACTGAAGACTTCCCAAGATGCTGAGGAAATGGAGGCAGTCATGGCTGGGGAATTGTCCAGAATGATACCCATCATTTACAGCTGAGGTTAGGGGTAGGTGATCAGGCTCTTACCCATTGATCCCCTCAACCTCCATTTTAGTCATAGCAGTCCTAGTACACCCCACAATCTTCATCAAGCACTCCCCCAGCTCTCATGTTAAGACTTCCTGAGATTCCCCAGGATGTCTCTGGGGGAGACTTGTTCTCTCCACTTCTGTAGAAATCACATTTTATCAGAACCTGTTATGCATGGGAAAGAGGAAGAAGCTCACAGCTGAGTCACTGCAGGTGTTCTCTGGCATTTTACCTCTCCCTGTTCCTAAACTTAGGAGGAAAGGTGCCCATGAGCCAGGTCCCCTTGGAATAGGTCAGGGAACCATAGAGCAAGTGCTGGGCACCAATGCTAAAAACAACAGCAACTTAGTAAAAATGCAGGAATAGAATGTTTGGCTCTTGTACATATATGATCTCCTTCCAGTCAGGGGGTCAAAGACGTTTAAAGCCTGGAAGGACTCACACGGCCATGATCAGTCAGGGTAGACAACTGGTCTTTCCCAGGTCAGAGTTTTTTATCCAGACTTTTGACATTCCCTTCTAAGGCCCCAGATCCAGGTTGTGGGTAGTATTAACATAAGGATATGAATGAAGGGGGAGGGATGCACACCTGAGGAATTGTTGTTTGGCCCCCATCTGATCACTGAGATTTCCTCCTCTCAGATGGAGACCCATATTAAAGGCTGAGGGATAGGGAGGAGTGAGTGGGGGCATATGGGAATGAGTGCTGGAAGGAGAAGACATGAGGATGGGAGACTCCTCAGCCTGACAAGTGTAGTCCAAGGAAGGAGCTGGAATCCAGTTATAGCAGCAGCCAGATTTCCTCTCCATGTTCAAGAGTCTGCATATCTCCCTGAGACACACACATGCAAGTTCACAAAGGAATCTTTTGGATACTTCCAGGGTCAAGTAAGGGCTGTGCAGTAATTGCAACATCTTTTCCTTTCTTTGATAAAATTTACTTTCTCCCAAATTTTAAATAATACATCAATACTTAGAAAATAGGGAAAAAGTTAAAAAAAAGGGGGGGGGATCACCCAGAATTCTAGCATTCTAGAATATTGTAGGTTTTTTTCTTTTTTTTTCACTCATTGTTTCAAATATGCTAGGAATAATTTATTTTATTACCAATAACTCAGACTATTTTGAGCAGATGAAGAATATTTCTTGATGAAAAATCATATAATTTTCTTTTCCCTCATTAAAAAAAATTGCAGTAAAATGTCCATAACAAAAGTTTTCATCTTAACTTTATGTTTAATAATTTCCTTTTGTCGTTCTATTTTTTTAAAGAATAAAAACTCCTTGGCTTTAGACATAGTCTGTTTCTACTACCTTATTAGTTATATAACTTTGGACATCACTCAATCTCTTTGAGGCTGAATTTGCTAATTACAAAAATCAGGCTACCTTGAAATCATAAAATTCATAGAAATAACCATACTGTATAAGCTCCTTGACATTGGTCATGGTAATAACTTTTTTTTTTTTTTTTTGGATTTGACAGCAAAAGCAAAGCAACAAAAGCAAACTAGAAAGGTGGGACTCCATCAAACTACACAGCTCTGTACAGCAAAATGAAGTGAAATTACTCAGTCATGTCCCACCTCATGGACTATACAACCCATGGAATTCTCCAGGCCAGAATACTTGAGTGGGTAGCTGTTCCCTTCTCCAGGGGATCTTCCCAACCCAAGGATCGAACCCAGGTCTCCCACATTGCAGGCAGATTCTTTACCAGCTGAGTCACAAGGGAAGTCCAAGAATTTTGGAGTGGGTAGCCTATCCCTTCTCCAGAGGATCTTTCCGACCCAGGAATTGAACCGGGGTCTCTTGCATTGCAGGCAGATTCTTTACCAACTGAGCTATCAGGGAAGACTGTACAGCAAATGAATCTATCCAAAAAATGAAAAGAAAATCTACAATATCAGGTAATAATTTACAAATCATACATACATAAGGGGTTAATATCCAAAATATATAAAGAACTCATATGACTCAATAGCAAAAAAAAAAAAAAAAAAAAAGAACCAAATAAAGTGATTGAGTAAAAAATGGGTAGATGACCTGAATAGACATTTTTCCAAAGAAGACTACCAAATGGCCAACAGGTACATGGAAAGGTGTTCAATATCACCAATCAATGAAATGGAAATAAAAACCAGATATCACCTCACACTTGTTAGAATAACTATTATCAAAAAGACAAGAAAGAACAAGTGTTAGTGATGATGTGGAGGAAAGGACTTTTTTCCATTGTTGGTATCAATTAAATTTGCAGCTCCTCTGGGACTGCTCACTTCCTTCATGCTTTCTTAAAGTGTCTCCTTTCTTATTCTCAACAAAGTGCTTCTGTGCTGCCCTCAGAGCTGAATGCTCTAGATGTACCACAGCCTCTCCCCAAATCTGCCTGAGCATTTCCACCACCCCAAGGCTCTGTACCATGGCAACTCTTCAAGGGGCTGGTGAAGCTGTCCTCAGATGCAGAACTGAATCCTGGAATGCAGCGGCAGGCATCAGTGTTGACACATGGAGGGTTTGGAGGGCACCACCAAGCACAGGCTGTGAGGGAAGAAGCAGTGGGGATAGAGGTCAAGGAATTGTCAAGGAATGAACAAAGCCTGCTTCAGACTGGTGATCTAATAATAGAGGAAGGGAAGGAATGGATGGGATGGCTTCCATTGGAAGTTATTTTTGTTTAGTTACTAAGTCATGTCTGACTATTTGTGACCCCATGGACTTTAGCCCACCAGACTCCAGGGGATTCTCCAGGCAAGAATGCTGGAGTGAGTTGCCATTTTCCTCCTCCAGGGGATCTTCATGATCCAGGAATTAAACCTGTGTCTCTTGCATTGGCAGGCACATTCTTTACCACTGAGTCAGCTGGGAAGCCCTTTCTTGGAATAGGAAGAGACAAAAACTTCTGAGCATGTTGGAGTGTGGAGGAATAGCTTCTCTTACATTCATAAAACTGTGTCTGGACCTTACATTCAGCATAAGCCTACTTTCTTAATCCTTTGTTGGTAAGAGGACACAGACCTCAGCATATGCTCCACAGCTTATGTCACTAATGGGGCTGGCTGAACAAACTTACGTTTCTTGTTCAAGGATGTGGATTCCAACGGCAAAAACAGCAGAATCAAGAATCCTGGGGGCAGAAAAACAGAAAGATGACAGAGTAGAGTCACACTCAATTTCATCTCCTGTCCCCATAGCCATTGCCACCTGGGGATGTGTTTCTGGGCCCTGTATCCTTCAGCTTTCCAGTGGCATGTCATATTCTCCTGTACTGTACTCAGGATCAAGAACTCAGCCTTTCACCTGAGTCTTGGGTCTCCCTGAGGAGTCAGTCAGCAACGGACACAGTCCTCATGGAAAAATCAGGTGCTACAGGTAAAGGACAGGCAATATATATAGACCAACAGCTGATGTTAGTAACACATCTTTGAAATTCCAACCTCTTCCAGTGGAAGTGTTAAATTGTGGAGGAGAAAGTTCTTTAGATTGTTGTACCTAGGTTATTTGTTCTCTGAGTGGCAGAAATCTGCTCTGAAGGTTTCTCTTTCAGGATCTCTCTTCACATTTAACATACATGACAAAGATGGGTATGGGTAGTAGAAATGGAACAGCCCTGAGTTGGAGCCCTAGCTCACAATTATGTTAGCAGGGCATGGAGCCCTGGAATCAGGAGACAGGGAGTTTAGAGCATGTGAGAAGTAAGAACTAATGAAACTTCTAAGGTAGAAGAACTAAGGTAGAGTCACTATAACCTTGTTAAATGGCCTCTCCACATATAGCACCAATAACTTCTATGAAACTGAAAAAGTTAGTGGCTCAGTCATGTCTGACTCTTTGTGACCCCAAGGACTGTAGCCCACAAGGTGACTCCTCTGTCCATGGAATTCTCCAGGCAAGAATACTAGAGTAGGTAGCCATTCCTTTCTCCAGGACATCTTTCCCACCCAGGGATCAAATCTGGGTCTCCTGCATTTCAGCAGATTCTTTACCATCTGGGCCACCAGGGAAGTCCAATGACTTCTATGGTTCATTCCAAGTGAACTCCTGGTCCTGCTATAGTGTGTCAAGATCACAGCCTTTTTTCTTGATCTCCCAGTTTGGTCTGAGAAAATGAGTTACTGATCAAGTTTTCTGTTATGAAAATAACCCTTATATGTGGAATCTAAACAGAAATAATACAAATTAACTTACAAAACAGAAAGAGTCTCATAGAGAATGAACTTATGGTTGCCGGGGGGTGAGGGGTGGGGTGGGAAGAATGGAGGAAGGGATATTTAGGGAGTTGGGGATGGACATGTACACACTGCTATATTTAAAATGGATAACTAACAAGGACCTACTGCATAGCACAGGGAACTCTGCTCAATATTATGTGGCAACCAGGATGGGAGGAATTTCGGGGGAGAATGGATACATGTACATGTATGGTCAAGTCCCTTCACTGTTCACCTGAAGCTATCACAACATTATTAATTGGACATATGTGTGTGTGTGTGTTAATCATTCAGACGTGTCTTACTCTTTGCAATCCCATGGACTGCAGCCCGCCAGGCTCCTTTGTCCATGAAATTCTCCAGACAAAGATACTGGAGTGGATTGCCATTCTCTTCTCCAATCAAACCCACATCTCATTATGTCTCCTGCATTGGTAGGCGGGTTCTTTACCTTCTGTGCTACCTAGAAAGCCCCTAATTGGCTACACTCCAATACAAAATGAAAGTTAAAAAAAAAAAAAAAAAAAAACGAATAAAAAAGAAAATAACTATGGGTGCAAAGATAAAATTTACTCTTATAGGCAATATGTGGAGCACATATTAGAGTCTGTTATCTTATCCATGGGAGCCAGTGAACCTTAATGAAAATTTTTTACGATCTGTGAGTCTGCACAGAATTTTCCCCAAATGTGCCCAGAATTAAGAAAGTCATGTTCCACATATCAGAAGATAAGAAATATGGCCATTCTCATAAAAACCAGAAAACAATTTACAAGCAATGAGGACAACATATAAGGAGCATTTGACTTACTAGGTAACAGGTATTATTCTAAACAGTGAAGAAAATAAAGATTCATCAGAATTAAGCTGACCTTTCTGATACTGTTTTTTCACCAATTCACTATTGAAAGTGTTGGTTGCTCAGTTGTGTCCAATTTTTTGCCTCCCCATAGGCTGCAGCCCACTAGGCTCCTCTGTCCATGGGATTTTCCAGGCAAGAATACTAGAGTGGTTTCCCTCAAATCATTCCATCCTGCATAAAGCCTATAGATTAAGTAATGGTGTTTTTCTTATGCCATTAGAATTTTCACATAGGTTGGTTTTATGCTCTTCTGGAAAAAAAAAAAAAAAAAGTTTACCAGGCTTGTCTCAGCCGTAGTACCCAGATATTTTGTCAAACACTAGTCTAGATGCTGCTGCGGAGTTTTGTTTTGCTTTTTAAAAATGAGATTAACATTTAAAGCAGGGCTTCCCAGGTCACTCAGTGGTAAAGAATCTGCCTGCCTAGCAGGAGATGCGGGTTCAGCCCCTGGGCTGGGAAGATCACCTGGAGAAGAAATTAGCAACTTGCTTCAGTATTTTTGTTTGGGAAATCCCATGTACAGAGAAGCCTGGTGGATTACAGTCCATTGGGTCCCAAAGAATCTGAGACGACTTTGAGATTAAACATGCACGCACACACACATTTAAATCCATAGACTTTGAGTAAAGCAGATTACTCTCCATTATATAGGTGATCCTTTTTCAAACAGTTGAAAACCTTATAGTAAAAAGACTGACCTCACTGAGGAAGAGAGAATTCTTCCAGATTGCATTTGGACTTGAGAAGAAGCATTAGGTCTTCCCAGGGTTTCCAGCCTGCCTCCCTGTCCTGTAGATTTTGAACTTTCCAACCTCTGCAGTCCCATGAACCAGTTCCTTCAATAAACCCCTTTCTCTTTCCTTCTCTCTAAACATTCCAGTGAATTCTCTTTCTCAGGAAAACCTGGACTAATACAGGTGGCAAAATGAGATATCTTTAAGTCTCCAATTTGCCTAGAAGTAAGTTTGACCAGTTTTCTCCTTTGAAACTTACTATCAGTGTGCTAATATCCTTAAAATTTCTACTTGTCTATCCCTTATAGAGATAGTAGGAAAGCAAGTTAAATATCAAGGATGGAAGAAAGAAGAGAATATTTGCAGACTGGATAGAGTCCCCAAACAGCTCTATTAGTCTATACCCCGTGTTACAATTCTACACACCTGGAAGCAACCTTAGATAGCCGTTTTTCATGATGTAGAGACCAGCAAGTCCAGCCACGGAAGACATCTGATCTTGGTCTGTGCGTGTTGAAAAGACTTCTTATTTTAAGTGTTACTTGCACTTTGATTAAGTTAACTGAGGAAAATGCTGATCTGGATTCTTTCTTCCCTTTTAATCTGCCCTATGATTAGCTTCTTAGAAACTGCAGTTCTGTTTTTAAACTATGTGCATGGTATTTATACTGAATTAGTGTTTGGGCTTCCCTTATGGCTCAACTGGTAAAGAATCTGCCTGCAATGTAGGAGACCCTGATTCGATTCCTGGGTCAGGAAGATCCACTGGAGAAGGGAAAGGCTACCTACTCCAGTATTCTGGCCTGGAGAATTCCATGAACTTCATAGTCCATGGGGTCATAAAGAGTGGGACACGACTGAGTGACTTTCACATAGTATTTGTACTGAAATACTCATTGAAGGTGGTTTTTTAATCTTTTTGGTATCAGCTCAGTTCAGTTCACTCAGTCATGTCTGACTCTCTGTGACCTCATGAACTGCAGCACTCCAGGCCTCGCTGTCCATCACCAATGTTGAGTCCGCCCAAACTCATTTCCATTGAGTTGGTGATGCCATCCAACCATCTCATCCTCTGTTGTCCCCTTCTCTTCCTGCCCTCAATCTTTCCCAGCATCAGGGTCTTTTCCAATGAGTCAACTCTTTGCATGAGGTGGCCAAAGTACTGGAGTTTCAGCTTCAACATCAATCCTTCCAGTGAACACCCAGGACTGATCTCCTTTAGGCTTGACTCATTAGATCTCCTTGCAGTCCAAGGGACTCTCAAGAGTCTTCTCCAACACCACAATTCAAAAGCATCAATTCTTCGGTGCTCAGCTTTCTTCACAGTCCAACTCTCACATCCGTACATGACCACTGGAAAAACCATAGCCTTGACCAGACAGACCTTTGTTGGCAAAGTAATGTTTCTGCTTTTGAATATGCTATCTAGGTTGGTCATAACTTTCCTTCCAAGGAGTAAGCGTCTTTTAGTTTCATGGCTGCAATCACCATCTGCAGTGATTTTGGAGCCCAGAAAAATAGTCAACCACTGTTTCCCCATCTATCTGCCATGAAGTGATGGGACCGGATGCCATGATCTTCGTTTTCTGAATGTTGAGCTTTAAGCAAACTTTTTCACTCTCCGAAGATGTGATACTATGTATAAGAAAACCTCCCCAACATGAATAATCATATTGGACTTTTTACCCCTGTGAGGCCTTTAGGTCAGAGTGAGCAGAATTATATATTTATTATTGATTAGTGGACATTTAAAAATTGTGTTGTAATGGGCACATAACACGATAATAGTTCCAAATGTGAAATGGGATTATTTGATATTTGTATATATTGCCAAATGATTACCAAAATAAGTCATTAACATCCATCACAACACACAGTTACAAATTGCTTTTGCTTGTGATAGGAAATTTCAACTTTTTGGCCAATTCAAAATTAACTCAATTAAAAAATTCAACTGAATTAGGCAAGTTAACTCATAGGCAGGTGTTCTTTGATGCCCCTCACATTTATTTTCTTAATCATCAAGGTCCAAGAGCTCCAGTTATGAACAACGATGACCACCGCCCCCGCCCCATTTCTAAGGTACATTCTATTTGACCATAAACAGCTATGGTGCCCCACCCCCAGTCAGAGATTGGTTTCAGAATGGATTGGTGACTCCATTCTTGCAATGAGGACCAAAAGCTGTGGGGCTTCTAGTAAGATTCCTCCTTCCTAAGAAAAAAACCCCTGATATCCCTTTTCTTTCTGAGCATTGCAATTTCTGGATGCAATGCTGGAATGGCTCCATCCAGCAGCCTGAAAAGGGGCACCAGTCCAGTCAGAAAGGCAGAGCAGAAAAATGGACCTTGATGACATTGTTGATCAGCTGAATCACCCAATGCTGAAGTTTGTTTGACCTCAGAACTTCCCAATATGTAAGTCAATAAATTTCCTGATTGCTTAATCTGGTGAGTATGGAGAGAGAGAGAGAGAGAGAGAGAGAGAGAGAGAGAGAGAGAGAGAGAGAGAGAGAGAATGCCTCTCACTGTGATTACTGTCAATGGATAAGACTGATTTTGAAAAATCATTAAATTCTGAATGGAATATTGAAAAAAAAAAAGCTTTACTTTGTTAGAAACTTTGTAATACAATATTATTAGCTATTGTTGCTTTGTTGCACGTTTTATCTACATGACTTATTTTATAACTGGATGCTTGTACCTTTTGATCCCCTTCACCCACTCCCCCTCTCTGTCCTCTGTTCTCTATATTTACAAACTTGTTTTTTGTCCGATCTCGCTTCTCTAAATCTTTTAGAGTCTTATGTTTGTCTGATATATAGGATGTTTATACACATGCTAATAAAGTAATGCTCAAAATTCTCCAAGCCAGGCTTTAGCAATACGTGAATCGTGAACTTCCAGATGTTCAAGGTGGTTTTAGAAAAGGCAGAGGAACCAAAGATCAAATTGCCAACATCTGCTGGATCATGGAAAAAGCAAGAGAGCTCCAGAAAAACATCTATTTCTGCTTTATTGACTATGCCAAAGCCTTTGACTATGTGGATCACAATAAACTGTGGAAAATTCTGAAAGAGATGGGAATACCAGACCACCTGATCTGCCTCTTGAGAAACCTGTATGAAGGTTAGGAAGCAACAATTAGAACTGGACATGGAACAACAGACTCATTCCAAATAGGAAAAGGAGTCCATCAAGGCTGTATATTGTCACCCTGCTTATTTAACTTATATGCAGAGTACATCATGAGAAACGCCGGACTGGAAGTAGCACAAGCTGGAATCAAGATTGCTGGGAGAAATATCAATAACCTCAGATATGCAGATGACACCACCCTTATGGCAGAAAGTGAAGAGGAACTAAAAAGCCTTTTGATAAAATTGAAAGAGGAGAGTGAAAAAGTTGGCTTAAAGCTCAACATTCAGAAAACGAAGATCATGGCATCTGGTCCCATCACTTCATGACAGATAGATGGGGAAACAGTGGAAACAGTGGCTGACTTTATTTTGGAGGGCTCCAAAATCACTGCAGATGGTGACTGCAGCCATGAAATTAAAAGATGCTTACTCCTTGGAAGGAAAGTTATGACCAAACTAGATAGCATATTGAAAAGCAGAGACATTACTTTGCCAACAAAGGTCCATCTAGTCAAGGCTATGGTTTTTCCAGTGGTCATGTATGGATGTGAGAATTGGACTGTGAAGAAGTCTGAGCACCGAAGAATTGATGCTTTTGAACTGTGGTGTTGGAGAAGACTCTTGAGAGTCCCTTGGACTGCAAGGAGATCCAACCAGTCCATTCTGAAGGAGATCAGCCCTGCGATTTCTTTGGAAGGAATGATGCTAAAGCTGAAACTCCAGTACTTTGGCCACCTCATGCAAAGAGTTGACTCGTTGGAAAAGACTCTGATGCTGGGAGGGATTGGGGGCAGGAGGAGAAGAGGACGACAGAGGATGAGATGGCTGGATGGCATCACTGACT
Organism: Bos indicus; assembly: GCF_029378745.1. Lineage (NCBI taxonomy): Eukaryota > Metazoa > Chordata > Mammalia > Artiodactyla > Bovidae > Bos > Bos indicus. Next base: position 10,558,681 of record NC_091766.1, on the reverse strand, counting down.
CGATGGACATGAGTCTGAATGAACCCCGGGAGTTGGTGATGGACAGGGAGGCCTGGCGTGCTGTGATTCATGAGGTTGCAAAGAGTCGGACACGACTGAGTGACTGAACTGAACTGAACTGATACATATTTTGGATGTCATTGTGTTTTAAGCAGGGTTTTTCATGCTATGAACTTTGTCTTTAAAGTTTCTTTAGTCAGCAGTAGTTCTTGGGGTGGAGAAGTCAATGGCACTCCACTCCAGTACTCTTGCCTGGAAAATCCCATGGATGGAGGAGCCTGGTAGGCTGCAGTCCATGGGGTCGCTAAGAGTCTGACACGACTGAGCGACTTCACTTTCACTTTTCACTTTCATGCATTGGAGAAGGAAATGGCAACCCACTCCAGTGTTCTTGCCTGGAGAATCCCAGGGACAGGGGAGCCTGGCGGGCTCCCGTCTGTGGGGTCGCACAGAGTCGGACACGACTGAAGCAACTTAGCAGCAGCAGCAGAAGTTCTTGGGGAGTTCTTTCATGTCATTCCATGTAAATCCACATTTTTCTTTTCTGCTGCTGTTGCATGTATCCAGATTTTACAACATGAAGAAATTAATTTTTCCATTCTCTATTTTTTTGCCCATACAATAATGCTGCAGTGAATACCTCAAAAGTACCATCAGGAGAACATTTGATATTTTCCTTACAAGAGGCATTATGTGGTTCTAATCTTGGATTGTAGAGTATATATATTTTACATTATGATAAATTCTACAACTCTTCTATTTAATGGCACTCAAAGTGCCATTGGTGCTATAGGATAGGGTCAACTTCCTATATTCAATTAACACTCTTGCTGCCATACTTTTTTCATTTTTAATATAAAAATTTTTGTTGTCAGTTGGTTTAAGTGACATATGAATTAGTCAATTATTTATCTCATTTGCTGCTAAGTTGCTTCAGTCATGTCTGACTCTGTGCGACCCCATGGACAGCAGCCTACTAGGCTCCTCCATTCCTGCGATTCTCCAGGCAAGAACACTGGAGTGGGTTGCCATTCTCTTCTCCAGTGCATGAAAGTGAAAAGTGAAAGGGAAGTCGTTCAGTCATGTCTGACTCTTCGCGTGACCCCATGAACTGCAGCCTACCAGGCTCCTCTGTCCATGGAATTTTCCAGGCAAGAGTACTGGAATGGGTTGCTATTGCCTTCTCCATTACCTAACTTAGAATGAAATTAATAGAAGACTAAGATATAGGAACTTAAAAATGTCAGGAAGTTAATTCATTATATATTAGGTCGTTAGAATGGAAAGGGGAGTCCAAGATGGTGGCTAGCAAAAGCCATGCAGAGGGCAAACAAAGAAAAAACCTGCAAAAGAGAAAGCTAAAGACTTGAGTGAGAGCCTCTGGTAAGAAACCATGCCCAGAACACGTCCCATTACCTTATTGGTCTTGAGCATATGCCTTTTTGCATTCCCTTTCTTGATTGGTGGTGGGTACAAGCTCTATTTTGCATAAAGGTGAAACAATCAGACTCCAGGAGGATGAGACAGAAAGTATAAGACAAGAGAGATCAAATCTCTCCTGTGGGGTCAGCCTTATCTCCCATCTTGAGGGTGTACTGTCTACTGCCTGCTGCCTTCCTGAGCTCTAACTAGCCTTCTTGAGCTCTAACTAGCCTACTTGAGCTGTAACTAGTCTGTTGATGAGACGATAACCTTGAGGGTGCACTATCTGCTGTCTTCTTAATAAATCCTGCCTACTTGAGCTATAACTAGGCTATTATCTCAAATCCATGCTATGACGATACAAGAGGTGAGAAACCCTGCCTTCTTGAACTGTGACTATTCTGTCATTTCAAATCTTTGCTATGATGAGATGAGAACTAAGGGAGAAAAATAAACTGATCTGATGGCATCACTGACTCAATGGAAATGAGTTTGGGTGGACTCTGGAAGTTGGTGATGGACAGCTAGGCCTGGCGTGCTGCAGTTCATGAGGTCGCAGAGAGTCGGACATGACTGAGTGAGTGAACTGAACTGAGCTGAGCTGAAACCAAAAAGATTCAAAAACCACCTTCAATGAGTATTGCAGTACAAATACTATGTGAAAGTCGCTCAGTCGTGTCCCACTCTTTGTGACCCCATGGACTATGCAGTTTGTGGAATTCTCCAGGCCAGAATACTGGAGTAGGTAGCCTTTCCCTTCTCCAGTGGATACAAAAAGGTCAAAACTTCAAGCTTATGAGTCACTGTCTCTGGAGGAGGCACAGGTTCCCCGCCCCCCCCTCAGTAGAATGACAGTATATAATTTGTAAACAATCAGTCTAGATAACTTGTAAAGGAACTTTCAACTTTACATTTATAAGATTCTGTAAGGTTTGCACTTAAACATTAAGAGACTTAAGAATCTTGTAATTATACACTATCAAATGCTTTCAACTTCCCCAATTTGATGGATAAATAATTTACTTTAATCTCAGAAAAATTTGTATTTCTTTGATTATCAGTGTAGTTGAAATTTTCATGTATTTTTGTATTTTCATGGTACTCTGCCGGGAGAAATATCAATAACCTCAGATATGCAGATGACACCACTCTTATGGCAGAAAGCGAAGAGGAACTCAAAAACCTCTTGATGAAAGTGAAAGTGAAGAGTGAAAAAGTTGGCTTAAAGCTCAACATTCAGAAAACTAGGATCATGGCATCCGGTCCCATCACTTCATGGGAAATGGATGGGGAAACAGTGGAAATAGTGTCAGATTTTATTTTGGAGGACTCCAAAATCACTGCAGATGGTGACTGCAGCCATGAAATTAAAAGACGCTTACTCCTTGGAAGGAAAGTTATGACCAACCTAGATAGCATATTCAAAAGCAGAGGCATTACTTTGCCAACAAAGGTTCATCTAGTCAAGGCTATGGTTTTTCCAGTGGTCATGTATGGATGTGAGAGTTGGACTGTGAAGAAGGCTGAGCACCGAAGAACTGATGCTTTTGAACTCTGGTGTTGGAGAAGACTCTTGAGAGTCCCTTGGACTGCAAGGAGATCCAACCAGTCCATTCTGAAGGAGATCAGCCCTGGGATTTCTTTGGAGGGAATGATGCTAAAGCTGAAACTCCAGTACTTTGGCCGCCTCATGCGAAGAGTTGACTCATTGGAAAAGACTCTGATGCTGGGAGGGATTGGGGGCAAGAGGAGAAGGGGACGACAGAGGATGAGATGGCTGGATGGCATCACTGACTCGATGGACGTGAGTCTGGGTGAACTCCGGGAGTTGGTGATGGACAGGGAGGCCTGGCATGCTGCGATTCATGGGGTTGCAAAGAGTCAGACACGACTGAGCGACTGATGTGATCTGATCTGATCTTTTGCAAACTATTTTATTCATTGTATTTACTAAAATTGTTAAGAATATATACGTGTGCATGATGTGTGTATATATCTTTGTTTTGAAAAAACAAAATGCAAAATTTTTAATGGTATCACACCTTTAAACTCTGATTGTGGTGTCTTTTGTTACCATATTTCCCCCACCCCCACCTCCCCCCCCCACCCCTCAAAAACCTGTTACCTATTTTATTCCTGGAGAAGGGTAAACAAAAGAGAGAAGATATTCACTTTAATTTGAGAGGCAGCTATGCTGGAAGCAACAGTGTCAATAATTTTAAGCCCCTAAGAATATTCTCAGTAAAGGGAATGCTGAATCATCTTACTTAGGAGACTAGAGCAAGATCATCCATTTTCACTGGGATAAAAGAATGAAGAAAAGCAAGCTCAGTAACACCAGATAGGGTTTTAACAAAGAAATTAAGGTGAGGTTACTCCTTTCAAATGCAGATTTTTAAAATGAAAATATGTGTATAAGTCACAGTTGTATTCTTTCTGAATTCAGCTGGTCTTCTACCCATAGTAGGAGCCCCAGGAACACGCAGAACAAAAGCATTATTAACCAGATACAGTCAAGTCACTCCTAAACTGGGATTTGATTGCTGATGGACCTGTCTAGCTCACAGCTGCCTCCAGTGATGGGAATCAGTAACTATGTTGGCAGGAAAGCCAGATACTAAGGATGCACCCATCAAAAAGTTGAATGCTGTGCAATGGGTCCAAGATGACTTTCACGCCCTGTTCACTGCACATTTTCTGACCTCTGTGGATAGGAGTTATCTGTGAACATCAGGCTCACTTGATGATGCTACATGTCTGTGCTCATGTTGATAGTAAACAGGGTAAACATCATCCTCATTCCAATTGAAGTAAGATGAAATTGACAGCTATGTCATTACAAACTTTTATTTTGGTCTAGTTTTCAATTATTTACTATGTGGATTTTGCTTTAGCCTTGCCTAGGGCATTGTTCTTCATCTTCCAATGTTTATTTGGTAGATTGTTAGTATACTTGGAATTTGTTCATTCAATAATTTTTTCTGAATAAATAACCTGCTATCTTGATATGATTTATTGCAGGAGTTATTGTGACTTTCCGGACGTCACATGCCATCTTTCATACATTGATTTGAAATATCGTGTCTACTGAACATTAAATTTCTATACATGGTGTATTTGTTATTTGTTTCATGAATCCATTTTCCCATTTCCAGACCAGTAACACAGTTAAAATGCTTTAGTTTTGTTTTTATAAGTGCTATGAAGCAAATTTCTGTATTTCCTGTTAAATGTGTGAATCTGGTTGGATAAGAATAGAGTTTCATCAGAAAGTCTATTGTAATAGGGAGAATGCTCTGATCTCAGAAATCTGTGAGGATCTCAAAATCATACTGAAAAAAGTTTTTATATTATAGTGTAAAGGAGAAAGCAGGCAGAGATAAACTTAATTTTTGGAAGGGGAAGTTGGACAAGTAAGGGGAAATTATCCTCAGTTTGTGACAGGAAATTGATTTTAATGTGATCAGCCATTTCCCAGGAGAAGTTAAAAATGAAGGCATGTTCTACTTTATTTTGGTTCTTACTCAGACTTGTGGATAAACTTAGTTCAGAGACCTGTAGGAAAAAGAGAAACACTTGTTTCAAGCTTGACCAAGACAAAGCAAAGGGTAAGAAATAACAATTGATAAATGTCATTCTTTACAACTGTGCTATTTCCTCTTTCATATTTTTTATACTATATAAACATTTTTTATACTATATAAACATTAGTAAGTTCCATAAAAAATGTCTTGGGACTTTGATTTTGATTGAACTGGCTCAGTAGATTAATTTGGAGGTAATAGATTCCTTATAAAACTGAGATTTCCCAACCCCTCCAATATAACACCCTATGTACCTTATGATTTCTTTCAATTATACTTTCCAGTTTTCTGCTTAAGAACTTCATGCATTCTTGGAGGATTATTTCTAGTATTATTCTTAAATTTCAAACAATTTTCCTATAGTATTTTAAAATTGTTTTTTCTTTAGATAGAAAAAACATTGCACTTTGCAAGTTGATCTTGCTATATATGTAGAACTCAATATTTTTCAATAAACTATGTGAAGTTTCTTTGATAGACAACTTGCCCTCTGCAAATAAAGACTCTTTTGTGTATTTATTTCAAGCACTTGTATCTTTCTTTTTTCATTGCACTTGTGTGAGTTTGGAGATGGGATAAAGATTTGTGAGACAACTCAAGTATCAGTGTTCAAATATTTTGAGTTGAACATTTAACAATGGTCCATGAGGTTGCACCCTAATAAGTCTTGCTTCCTTACTGGTAAAAATTCAATGGTTATTGAGTTATAAATTGCAATTTAAGAAAAAGGTATCAGATATTCTGTATGCATAAGAAATTTGGCAGAGCACACACAGAGTTGAGGTATGTCATGCATTAAATGATGCTTTTCAGTAGCTATATTCTTGCATTATTTAAATTGAAAAAAATATTTTTGATAGCAAGGACAACATGAATAAATTTTGGTTGAAAAAATAAACCCAAAACACAAGACATATATGATCCATTCCTACCCTGATCTAGTCTCCCTTTAATAGTTATTATCTACTATCACAAAGCAGAAGATATTAAGAAGAGGTGGCAAAAATACACAGAACTGTACAAAAAAGAGCTTCATGACCAAGATAATCACGATGGTGTGATCACTCACCTAGAGCCAGACATCCTGGAATGTGAAGTCAAGTGGCCTTAGAAAGCATCACTATGAACAAAGCTAGTTGAGGTGATGGAATTCCAGTTGAGTTATTTAAAATCCTGAAAGATGATGCTGTGAAAGTGCTGCACTCAATATTCTGGCAAATTTGGAAAACTCAGCAGTGGCCACAGGACTGGAAAAGGTCAGTTTTCATTCCAATCCCAAAGAAAAGCAGTGCCAAAGAATGCTCAAACTACTGCACAATTGCACTCATCTCACATGCTAGTAAAGTAATGCTCAAAATTCTCCAAGCCAGGCTTCAGCAATACGTGAACCATGAACTTCCTGATGTTCAAGCTGGTTTTAGAAAAGGCAGAGGAACCACAGATCAAGTTGCCGACATCTGCTGGATCATGGAAAAAAGAAGGGAGTTCCAGGAAAACATCTACTTCTGCTTTATTGACTATGCCAAAGCCTTTGACTGTGTGGATCACAATAAACTGTGGAAAATTCTTCAAGAGATGGGCATACCAGACCACCTGACCTGCCTCTTGAGAAACTTGTATGCAGATCAGGAAGCAACAGTTAGAACTGGACATGGAACAACAGACTGGTTCCAAATAGGAAAAGGAGTACGTCAAGGCTGTATATTATCACTCTGCTTATTTAACTTATATGCAGAGTACATCATGAGAAAGACTAGGCTGGAGGAAGCACAAGCTGGAATCAAGATTGGAGGGAGAAATATCAATAACTTCAGATATGCAGGTGGCCCCACCCTTATGGCAGAAAGTGAAGAGGAACTCAAAAGCCTCTTGAGGAAATTGAAAGTGGAGAGTGAAAAAGTTGGCTTAAAGCTCAACATTCAGAAAACTAAGATCATGGCATCCGGTCCCATCACTTCATGGGAAATAGATGGGGAAACAGTGGAAACAGTGTCAGACTTTATTTTGGGGAGCTCCAAAATCACTGCAGATGGTGACTGCATCCATGAAATTAAAAGACGCTTACTTCTTGGAAGGAAGGTTATGACCAACCTCTGCATATTCAAAAGCAGAGACATTACTTTGTCAACAAAGGTCAGTCTAGTCAAGGCTATGGTTTTTCCAGTGGTCATATATGGATGTGAGAGTTGGACTGTGAAGAAGGCTGAGCGCCGAAGAATTGATGCTTTTGAACTGTGGTGTTGGAGAAGACTCTTGAGAGTCCCTTGGACTGCAAGGAGATCCAACCAGTCCATTCTGAAGGAGATCAGCCCAGGGTGTCCTTTGGAAGGACTGATACTAAAGCTGAAACTCCAATACTTTGGCCACCTCATGTGAAGAGTTGACTCATTGGAAAAGACTCTGATGCTGGGAGGGATTGGGGGCAGGAGAAGAAGGGGATGACAGAGGATGAGATGGCTGGATGGCATCACTGACTCGATGGACGTGAGTCTCAGTGACCTCCGGGAGTTGGTGATGGACAAGGAGGCCTGGCATGCTGCAATTCATGAGGTCACAGAGTCGGACACGACTGAGCGACTGAACTGAACTGAACTATCATAAAACTGTGTTTTTTCTGGTATACATAGAATCTATATTTTAATCTTGACAGTTATATAAGATTTCTTAAATATTCAAATGTTAATAAATATACACTTTTGAAAATATGAAGCACTTACTGAAAATCACCCCAAAACTTGACCACTCTTTATAGTGTACAAGGCAATTTTTCCTTGCCAACATAGGTAGAAGTAATTCGGTCTTTGGGTCTGTGGACCAGAGTTCCTTAAAATTGATTTGATTTTTCATTTTGCTATAGTTTATTAATGGTTCATTTGAGTAGCTTGTGTTTTCTTCTTACAGTGCTGCAATGAATGTCTTCTCCTTGAGCTCCCTACTTTAGAAGTGTTTAGAGCAGAGACTTCCTATTGTCTGATAGATAAAAAAGGACCTTTGCTAAGATGTCACCTCTTTTCTGCTGATTGCCGGAAGTTGGTATTCTCAGATATCTGGAAACCAGAAGTTTGTGACTAGGGTAAACTGGAAACCACATTCCATTCCTGTCAATTGAAACACGAGAATAAGGGGAATTGAAACTTTGTATATGTGGAAATCCAGGAGCATGACTCAAGAATCTAAGACTTGAACACTGGAGATGCTGAGAATCCATCTACTCTTGGTGGATGTGAAAATTGGACGACTGTAGAGCCTGAAGGCAAACTGAGTGTCACATAATGAAGGAGACTGTTGTGGGTCTAAACTGATCACCCAAATTGACAGTCTGTGGTTGAGGAGTCTTGATGAAAGAATATGAAAGATTGATCGAGCAAAGAGGATCATGTTCTGAAGGGGTTAGATAGGAAAATCTGGAGTGGCAGCAGAGACGACTGGGGGATGATAATGAGAGGGAATTGAGCTGAGGAAGCTAAGATATATGATATGAAATAATTCAAGGAGAAACACACAGCAAAGGGCTGAGCCATTGCTTAACCTGTATTCAGTACAGAATGAATTCCCCAGCTAGGAAAAGTTATGAGTGTGGTAGGAGGTGAATCTGGGATCACTCCTGGGAGATATTGTTTTGTAGGTTTTTTTTTTGGAGGAGTGGTGAAGGCCTGTTTCCATGGGGTTTGCTTGTTGAGAAAAGTGCTTTGTACTGTCTGCTTCAGGAAGCAGCTAGAAATTTTCAAGCAGTGAGGTGAAGGTAGCATATTAGGGGCAATTGGGTTTGATTTACTCTTTCTCCTTATCCTACATCCAAAGAATGTATGTCTTGTGGAAAATAATACATTCCAGGAACAGAGATTGCAAGCAGCAACTGGTATGGAAAATACAAGCACACCAAGAGAAAAATTGTAAATTGCCCCCATAGTCCAAAGAAGAAATACCATGTTAGTTAGACGTGAACACATTAAACTGAGAAGTGGAAATTTATTCATACATGTGTTTCTTTTTCTTTGATAGCAATTATAATTTTTGTTGTATCACAATATATGAATAGTCTCTTCAAAGAAGTTATATATGTACTGATACAGCAAAATTCAAAAAAATTTCCCTTACCCACAGCTGTCCTGTCCAAAACACAAGTGGACATGCATTTTCTTTCTCATTTATGATTTAAACTTTGCAATAACCCATTAATCATTCTAAATATTAATCTACATGGATTTATGTATCTATATATTTTTGAAAATTTGTTTCAAACTATATGTAGGATTATGTGACTAGTATTTTTCACATTAAAATATTCCTTTTAAGTATATATGCCTTCTGGTTTTATTCCTAGCACTATGTACTTTCTTATTATAATTGAACTCTGATTTAACTCTGCCTTGTTAGTAAATATTTTAGTTTTAAAGGAGAATTGCACATTTGAAGTTGGTGCAGATTTATTATTTGATTTGTATATGGACATGATACTTAAAGTGGAGGAGGGCCAAGACCCCATACCTGGTTGTGAAATCCTTGAGCCATTACCAAGATATGCAAAAAATAAGGATCATGATCAACTGTAGAACACAGGGCTTCAGTACTGGGAGGCGGGGAAAGTTGAATGGCTCAGCAGAGTATTCCTCTTAAGAAGCAGGGAGAGGGTGATCCTATGGACAGTCTTATTGAAATGGAGCAGGGTTATATGGTCCTTCCCGCACCCCACCTCCCCCAACCCCCATGTCCTCTGCTTTTCTTTTGCCTGTGGAAAACTTTAGTCAAAGAATAATCAGAGAAACAAGAAATTCTAAAACAATGGAAAGCAGTCAAAAGAGATGAAATTATAATTATGTAGTCATTAAGCATAGTCAAAGGCCTTTAGTTCTTTCTCAAGGGCTATAGATGATATTCTGATCCATATCCTGTGAGCTGTCTTATAGATACAAAAACCCTAGATGGAGAAGTTAACTACATGATGACCAGACTGTACCCAAGACTTGAGCTGCCACAATTCTGAGAATTTACCACAAAGAAATGGGAACAATTGGACCCTGGAGCTGAAGATGAACTGTACCTAAAACATTCATGATATATATGGAATTTAGAAAGATGGTAACAATAACCCTGTGTACGAGACAGCAGAAGAGACACTGATGTATAGATCAGTATTATGGACTCTGTGGGAGAGGGAGAGGGTGGGGAGATTTGGGAGAATGGCACTGAAACATGTATAATATCATGTATGAAACGAGTTGCCAGTCAAGGTTCGATGCACGATACTGGATGCTTGGGGCTGGTGCACTGGGACAACCCAGAGGAAGGGTATGGGGAGGGAGGAGGGAGGAGGGTTCAGGATGGGGAACACAGGTATACCTGTGGCAGATTCATTTTGATATTTGGCAAAACTAATACAATATTGTAAAGTTTAAAAATAAAATAAAATTAAAAAAAAAAAAAACATTCATGATGATGCTGGTCAGACCACTGATAACCAATCTGAAGATGACTGTTAGAGATGACTGCATGTAGCACCCCACCCCCACAATCTGTCTATAAAAGCCTTTCCTCCTGCTGTTGAGGAAGGGGTGTCAGCCTTTGGACAGGTTTCTGCCACCCTCCCCCCACACAGTTGCCAGCATCTGAAATAAAGCAAAATTTCCTTTCTACCATCCTGGACTGTTTATTGGCTTTTGAGTGGTGAGCAGCCGAACCCCACACCCTCCTTCTGGTAACATTATCTTATGGTTTCCCCTCCACCCAGAGCATCATGACTCCCACACTGAGGTAAGAATTGTGGCTCCTTACATCCAGACAGATAAGACCTGGTACCCCAGAGATGTCTGTGTTCCCAGTCTACTGCTTTTTCTTATAAATTTTAGTACTCTATTCTTCTTCTTCTTTTTTGCATTTCTCTTTGCTCTTTCTTTTAAAACACCAGTAGTCACTGAGAACACTTGAATTATTTATCCAAATACTCAGAAGTTGTCTCTTATTTTTTATACTGTATTTATTGTGAAGTACACAAGCACTGGCACTGCCTTTGTGCTCAGACAGTAAGAAATCTGCCTGAAATTAAGGAGACATGGGTTTGATTCTTGGGTTGGGAAGATCCCTGGAGAAGGGAATGGCTACCCACTCCAGTATTCTTGCCTGGAGAATCCCTTGGACAGAGGAGCCTGGTGGGCTACATACATGAGGTCCCAAAGAATTGGATATGATGAATGACTAACAGTTTTACTTCACACAGGCACTAAGTGCTTATGTTGTAACTTTAAATAACTTACTAGAACTGAGAAATTGTGTCAAATTGCTTCTTGAACACTGTCCATATCACAGTGCCCTCAGCAGAATTCTTATTTTTTATGACTAGGATGTGTATTCTATCTTAAACTCAAGACATTGAGTTTAATGATGTTGTCATTCAGTTGCTAAGTTGTGTCTGACTCTTTGCAACCCCATGGACTGCTTCATGCCAGGCTTCCCTGTCCTTCACTGTCTCCTGGAGTTTGTTCAGATTCATGTCCATTGAGTCAGTGATGCTATCTAAGCACCTTATCCTCTGCTGCACTCTTCTCCACTTGCTTTCAATCTATCCCAGTATCAGGGTCTTTTTCAATGATTTCGCTCTTCACATCAGGTGGCAAAAGTATTGAAGCTTCAGCTTCAGCATCAGATCTTTCAGTGAATATTCAGGGTTGATTTCCTTTAGGATTGACTGGTTTGATCTCCTTGCTGTCCAAGGGACTCTCAAGAGTCTTCTCCAGAACCACAGTTTGAAAGCATCGGTTCTTTGGCACTTAGCCTTCTTTTTGGCCCAATTCTCACATTCCTACATGACTACTGGAAAAACCATAGCTTTGACTAGACAGACATTTATTGGCAAAGTAATGTCTCTGCTTTTTAACATATAACCTGTTAATCACATTAGTAAAATATATCTTGCTGAAACATCTCGGACATTACAGAAGTTATCATGCCTCTAATCACTCCTCCAAACTTAGGCTCTTTGCTTTGCACCTGTAAAAATAGAATATTTTACTCTTTATAAGAATTAACTCAATAATACTATGTCCATTGTATTTCAAGTTGCTTTTTTTAACACTCAACTATGTATATTGAAAATCTTTTCTCATCTTTATAGAAGCTATGCTACACATACATGCATTTTATCCTTTTCTATTCATAGATATATATCTACATTTATTTTGACATTTTTTAATGAATGGATGCTTGAACATTTAAAGCAAATTAAAAGAATGATTTTAGTTAAAAGCTAAGAGTCTAAGTAATTTGAAAGTATAAATAAACAATTTTGATTTTTTACATTTTATGAAGCATCCTTTTCTACAAACTCTAGGCTGCAAGAACTCTCCAACTTTGTCAAGCATTGAGGTGGTTTTTTGTAGAATGCTAAAATATAGAGTTCTCAGAAAACTCCAAAAAACATTGGCTTTAATTTGGAAGTATATATTTTTACTTAAACATATAGATACTTATAAATAACTGATTTTTATATAAAATTAATGGCTACTGTTATACACATTTAAAGCCCCAGAAAAAAAGCTTATATTTTTGCATTGGATTACCATCAGAAAGATTCTCCCAGCCAACAGATGATCTCAGAACAAAGAGGTAATCAGATCAGATCAGATCAGTTGCTCACTTATGTCTGACTCTTTGCGACCCCATGAATCGCAGCACGCCAGGCCTCTCTGTCCATCACCAACTCCCGGAGTTCACGGAGACTCACGTCCATCGAGTCAGTGATGCCATCCAGCCATCTCATCCTCTGTCGTCCCCTTCTTCTCCTGCCCCCAATCCCTCCCAGCAGCAGAGTCTTTTCCAATGAGTCAACTCTTGGCATGAGGTGGCCAAAGTACTGGAGTTTCAGCTTTAGCTACATTAATATAGTTTCAGAAGCAACTGAGAAGGCCAAGTGGGAAACTGCAAGAGATTTGGGTGTCAACCAAATTGCTCATTTTTTGGACAGTATTATTTAGATAAGTTTTCATTCACAGCAAAATAAAGGAAGATACAGAGGTTTTTTCATCTTTCCCTTGCCTCCAGACATGTACAGCTTCTCCTGTTATCAGTATCACTCATCAGAGTGGCACATTTGTTACAAGTTAGGAGCCTATAAAGATGTATCATGATCAACCAAAGTCCATAGCTTACATTAGGATTCACGCTTGGTGTACATCGTTTTGCTCACCTACCTTTCAATATTTATCTTTTGTGAATGTAGTGCAAAAAACCTTTTTGTAAATATCTTCTACAATCATAGGAATGTTTCTTGAATGAAGATTTTTTAAAAAATTTTATTTTATTTTTAAACTTAACAATATTGTATTAGTTTTGCCAAATATCGAAATGAATCCGCCACAGGTATACCTGTGTTCCCCATCCTGAACCCTCCTCCCTCCTCCCTCCCCATACCCTCCCTCTGGGTTGTCCCAGTGCACCAGCCCCAAGCATCCAGTATCGTGCATAGAACCTGGACTGGCGACTCGTTTCATATATGATATTCTACATGTTTCAATGCCATTCTCCCAAATCTCCCTTTTAAAAGTAGGATTGCTGAACCCTAGGGTCTGTGCATCCTAAATTTCTATAGCTGCTACCAAATTCCTGAGCAAAGTGTCTATATAAACTTACCTTAGTACCATATAGGAATATCCATTTTAACCTGGTGTAACTGATATTGAATGTTGCTCAGATCTGTAGATTTTTCTGATCTAATGTATGGCAGTATTTGCTCCTTGTATTAATTCCAATTTCCTTGATTACTTGGTATTTTTAAAGAAATTTATTTTTACTTTTGTTAATTATTTATAAATATCTCTGTTAACCTTTTTATTATTGAATTTGACACTTCTTATTACGTGTGTTGGTATCTTACTAACATGGCAAATACTTTAACTTGTCTTCAGTCTTTGTAAACAGTGCCTTTAATTATTAGAAACATTTGAGTAGTAAAATTTGTCAATTTTTTCTATGACTAGATATGTTTTAAAAGTATGGCGTTATAAAATTTAAAATGTTGGCCCTCATTGTCTTTTGAAATTTCTCATGTGTTCATACATGCTGTCCGATTTTGCCAGGAGAACAGGGTTTCTCAATCTTAGGGAAAGAAAGAGAACGTTAAATTTCCTATTAAAAGTTACTTTCTCTTTACCACGCATATGATTCTGTAGAAAATGTCCTGCATCCAGTGGCAAAAGGAAGATAGCTGAGCTTAGTATTTGCAGAAAGTAAGGACAGAGTTTCTCAAGCTCAGCATTACTGACATTTGGGGGTGGTTGTATAATTCTTTGTGGCTGGGAGTGTGTCCTCTGCATTGTAGAATGCTGAACAGAATCCCTTGCTTTTGTTCACTAATGCCAACGTTGTCTGTGATGCCAAAATTGTCTCCAGAAGTTGCCAAACATTTCCTGAGGCCAAGTTGTCTCTTAGGTGAGCGCTACTGCTCTACAGCCTTTAAGATATTATTCATAGTTATTTTTAATTTCCTGACAGTTAGTTTAAGTATGGTTCTGTTGATCTCTTCATGAGTTGTTTTTTTTTGTGTTTTTGCTTGGGTTTCATAAATATTGATTGAATACTTAGCAATGTGTATAGAATAGTAGACTTTGACGAATATATTGTTTAGTACTAGACATACCTGTTTATTGTAGTTATGTTAGAGGAAGCACACTGTCCACCCTGGCCAGGCACCGTAGTAACCATTTGCATAAGTTGTTTTAAGACAGGAGGTCCCGTAAGGAACACGGAACTAATAAGCCTCCATCAACCGGCAGAGTTTGGGAAAGGTCAAAATGAGACACCACATGTCCGACCACCTCCCAGAATCCTTCTCTCTGGCATTCATCTTGGCTGAACAAGGCGTGCACCACCAAGAAGCATTCTGAGTCAGAATGATTGGCTAAAGACAACCCGGAAGCTAATTCCATCACCATAAAACCTGAGACTGCAAGCCATGTGACAGAGCTGTTCTCCTGGGTTCCCTTACCCTACTGCTTTCCACTCGGGTGCCCTTTTCCCAATAAAATCTTTTGTTTTGTGAGCCCATGGGTCTCCTCAGACAATTCATTTTGGAGTGTTAGACAAGAGCCCAGTTTCGGGCCCTGGAAGGGGTCTCCCTTCCTGCAACAGTTATAGTCAATTTTTATTACTCTTGCTGTTACGTTTTTGCCTCCAGGGACTGATCCAAAAAAATATTACTGCAACTTATGTCAAAGACTGTTTGGCCTATGTCCTCTTCTGGGAGCTTTATTGTTTCATGTCTTGCATTTAGACCTTTAAATGCTTTTGAGTTTATATTTGTATATGGAGTGAGGAAACGTTCTAATCTCATTGCTTTATATTTGGCTGTTTAGTTTTCCCAGAACCACTTGTTGAAGAGACTGTTTTTTCTTCACTGTATATTCTTGCCCATTTTGTCATAGATTAATTAGCCATAGGTGTGTGAATTTATTTCTGGGATTTCAATTATTTTCCAGTGATCTATGTGTTTGTTTTTGTGCCAGGACTGTGCTGCTTTGATTAATACAGATTTGTAGTATAGGGAAGTCTTGGAAGGTAATTATTTTTTCAAGATTGCTTCAAAAATTCAAAGTCTTTTGTGGTTTCTTCCTTCTTCTAACTTCAGGGTTTGTTTTTTCTTCTTTTTCTAATTCTTTTATATGTATGTCAGATAATTTGAGAGTTTGCTTTCTGATATAGACCTGTATCATTATGAACTTCTCTCCTGGAAAAGCCTTTACTGCATCCTGAAAATTTTGGAATGTTATGTTTTCTTCCTTTTTCTATGTGTGTCAAGATATTTTCTTATTTCTTCTCAGATTTTAATCCTGACCCATTGGTTTTTTAGTAGCATGTTGTTTAGTCTTCACATGTTTGCTCTTTTCTCATTATTTTTTCTGTACTTGACTTCTAATCATTGTGATAGGAAAAGATGTTTGATATATTTTCTATCCTCTTAAACTTATTGAGACTTGTTTTGTGACATGTAGCCTATTTGAGAAGGAAATGGCAGCCCATTCCAGTATTCTTGCCTGGAAAATCCCGTGGAGAGAAGTCCCTGGTGGGCTACAGTCTACATGATCACAAAGAGTAGGATGCAACTGAGCAGACAGATATACACTCATGTGATCTATCCTGGAGAACATTCTATGTACATTTCTAAAGAGGATTGTGCACTCTGGTTCTTTTGGGATATAATGTATTGTAAATATCAGTTAGGTTCCCAACTGCTCTATTGTGGCATTTAGGATTTCTGTTGCTTTAATGACCTTCTGTCTGGATGATCTCTCTGATCAGTGTTCAGTTCAGTTCAGTTCAGTCACTCAGTCGTGTCTGACTCTTTGAGACCTCATGAATTGCAGCACGCCAGGCCTCCCTGTACATCACAAACTCCTGGAGTTCACTCAGACTCACGTCCATCGCGTCAGTGATGCCATCCAGCCATCTCATCCTCTGTCGTCCCCTTCTCCTCCTGCCCCCAATCCCTTCCAGCATCAGAGTCTTTTTCAATGAGTCAACTCTTTGCATGAGGTGGCCAAAGTACTGGAGTTTCAGCTTCAGCATCATTGCCTCCAAAGAAATCCCAGGGCTGATCTCCTTCAGAATGGACTGGTTGGATCTCCTTGCAGTCCAAGAGACTCTCAAGAGTCTTCTCCAACACCACAGTTCAAAAGCATCAATTCTTCGGCGCTCAGCCTTCTTCACAGTCCAACTCTCACATCCATATATGACCACAGGAAAAACCATAGCCTTGACTAGACAGACCTTTGTTGGCAAAGTAATGTCAAAATTCTGCTTTTGAATATGCTGTCTAGGTTAGTCATAACTTTCCTTCCAAGGAGTAAGCATCTTTTAATTTCATGGCTGCAGTCACCATCTGCAGTAATGTTGGAGCCCCCCCCCCCCCAAATAAAGTCTGATACTATTTCCATTGTTTCCCCATCTATTTCCCATGAAATGATAGGACCGGATGCCATGATCTTCATTTTCTGAATGTTGACCTTCAAGCCAACTGTTTCATTCTCCACTTTCACTTTCATCAAGAGGCTTTTGAGTTCCTCTTCACTTTCTGCCATAAGGGTGGTGTTATCTGCATATCTGAGGTTATTGATATTTCTCCCTGCAATCTTGATTCCAGCCTGTGCCTCCTCCAGCCCAGCGTTTCTCATGATGTACTCTGCATATAAGTTAAATAAGCATGGTGACAATATACAGTCTTGACGTACTCCTTTTCCTATTTGGAACCAGTCTGTTGTTCCACGTCCAGTTCTAACTGTTGCTTCCTGACCTGCATACAGATTTCTCAAGAGGCAGGTCAGGTGGTCTGATATTCCCATCTCTCGAAGAATTTTCCACAGTTTATTGTGATCCACACAGTCAAAGGCTTTGGCATAGTCAATAAAGCAGAAATAAATGTTTTTCTGGAACTCTCTTGCTTTTTCCATGATCCAGCAGATGTTGGCAATTTGATCTCTGGTTCCTCTGCCTTTTCTAAAACCAGCTTGAACATCTGGAAGTTCACGGCTCACGTATTGCTAAAGCCTGGCTTGGAGAATTTTGAGCATTACTTTACTAGCATGTGAGATGAGTGCAATTGTGCGGTAGTTTGAGCTTTCTTCGGCATTGCCTTTCTTTGGGATTTGAATGAAAACTGACCTTTTCCAGTCCTGTGGCCACTGCTGAGTTTTCCAAATTTGCTGGCATATTGAGTGCAGCACTTTCACAGCATCATCTTTCAGGTGTTAAAGTCTCTGTTGGTTACCAGGAGCTGGGAGTTGGGGAAATAGAGAAATCTTGATTTTTAAAGGTCATGAAATTTTATTTATGCAAGGTAAATAAGTTCTGGTGATGTACAGTGTGGTTATAATAGATAATAATTATACTGTGTTATATAATTATATGCGTTTCCTGGTGGCTCAGAGGTTAAAGCGTCTGCCTGCAATGCAGGAGACCTGGGTTCGATCCCTGGGTCGGGAAGATCCCCTGGAGAAGGAAATGGCAACCCACTCCAGTACCAATCCCATGGACGGAGGAGCCTGGTGAGCTACAGTCCATGGGGTCGCAAAGAGTCAGATAGGACTGAGAGACTTTACTTATATAATTTTAAGTATATGATTATATACTTGAAATTTGCTCAGAGAGGAAAGTTTTAAAAATTTTTATTTATTTTAAATTGATAATTGGTTTACAATATTGGTTTTATTTCTGTCATACATCAACATGAATTAACCATAGGTGTACATATGTCCCCTCCTTGAGTCTTCCTCCCATCTCCCACCTATTCCCATCCCTCTTGTTTTTTGTACAGCCCAAGTTTGAGTTCCCTGAGTCATAGAGAAATTCCCACTGGCTATCTCTGTACATATGTTAGTGTATAGGCACCCATACTACTCTCTCCATTTAACTCACCCTCTCCCTCTTCTTCCCCACCCTTGTCCATGAGTCTATTCTCTATGTCTGTGTCTCCATTGCTGTTCTGTGAACAGATTTGTCAGTACCATCCTTCTAGATTCCATACATATGCATTAATATAGGATATTTGTTTCAATCCATATAATAGGCTCTAGATTCGTCCACCGGATTAGAATTGACTCAAATGTGCTCCTTTTTATGGCTGAGTAGTATTCCATTATATACATGTGCCACAAATTCTTTATCTATTCATCTGTCAATGGACATCTAGCTGCTTCCAACTCCTGCCTATTGTATATAGTACTGCAATGAACTTTGTGGATACATGTGTCTTTTTCAGTTTTGGTTTCTTCAGAGTATATGCCTAGAAGTGGTATTGCTGGATCATATGGTAGTTTTATTCTTAATTATTTAAGGAATCTCCATACTGTCTTCTATAGTGGCTGTATCAATTTACATTCCAACCTGCAGTGTAGGAGGATTCCCTTTTCTCCATGCCCTCTCCAGCCCTTGTTGTTTTTTGAATTTTTGATTATGTCCATTCTGTCTGGGGTGAAGTGATATCTCACTATAGTTTTGATTTATATTTCTCTAATAATGAGTGATGCTGAGCATATCAGAGAAGAAATTTTAATTGTTCTCACAAAAGAAAAAAATGAAAAAGAACTATATGAGGTGATAGCTATGTTAATTATCTTGATTGTGATAGTCATTTCATAATGTATATGTATATCAAAGGATCATGTTGTACAACTTAAATATATACAATTTTAGTTTGTCAATTATACCTCAGTAAAGATAGAGAAAATTATAGTGCTGCAAACCTTCTGTATCTTTTTTTAAAGTATTAATTGTGATGAATAATGGTTTTTAATTTTTTTTTAATTTTAATTTTTTAAAATTTATTTATTTTTCTTTTTTTTAATTTTATTTTTAAACTTTACAATATTGTATTAGTTTTGCCAAATATCAAAATGAATCCGCCACAGGTATACCTGTGTTCCCCATCCTGAACCCTCCTCCCTCCTCCCTCCCCATACCCTCCCTCTGGGTCGTCCCAGTGCACCAGCCCCAAGCATCCAGTATCATGCAACGAACCTGGACTGGCAACTCGTTTCATACATGATATTATACATGTTTCAGTGCCATTCTCCCAAATCTCCCCACCCTCTCCCTCTCCCACAGAGTCCATAAGACTGATCTATACATCAATGTCTCTTTTGCTGTCTCGTACACAGGGTTAAGAAATGCAAATCAAAACCACTATGAGGTACCATTTCACGCCAGTCAGAATGGCTGCGATCCAAAAGTCTACAAGCAATAAAATGCTGGAGAGGGTGTGGAGAAAAGGGAACCCTCTTACATTGTTGGTGGGAATGCAGACTAGTACAGCCACTATGGAGAACAGTGTGGAGATTCCTTAAAAAACTGGAAATAGAACTGCCTTATGATCCAGCAATCCCACTGCTGGGCATACACACTGAGGAAACCAGAAGGGAAAGAGACACGTGTACCCCAATGTTCATCGCAGCACTGTTTATAATAGCCAGGACATGGAAGCAACCTAGATGCCCATCAGCAGATGAATGGATAATAAAGCTGTGGTACATATACACAATGGAGTATTACTCAGCCATTAAAAAGAATACATTTGAATCAGTTCTAATGAGATGGATGAAACTGGAGCCTATTATACAGAGTGAAGTAAGCCAGAAAGAAAAACACCAATACAGTATACTAATGCATATATATGGAATTTAGAAAGATGGTAACAATAACCCTGAATCATGGTTTTTAAAAATTTTGTCTATTTATCTAAATTTTAGAAATTTATTAGAATAAAGTATAATATTTTAAATACATGTATAAGACAACAAAGTAATGGTTTCAAAGAGGAAGAGGAGTAGGGGGAGGGGAAAATAGGCAAGAGAGTTCAAGAGGGTGGTGATGAATGGAAAATACACCATCAGTGGTTGTCAAATGTAGTGTATTCAGAAGTTGAAATATATCAATACATAAAACATATAATGCTGTAAACCAATAGAAATGTCTTGATTAAAGTGAATTCTACATGGCAATCCCAATTTCCTAATACATCCCACTCCCTTCCCCACTCAGTAGCTATAAGTTTATTTGCTATATCTGTGATTCTATTTCTATTTTGCAAATAAGTTCATCTGTGCCACTTTTCTAGATTTCACATATAAGTGATTTTATATTAATAAAACATTTATTTTTCTCTTTATGAGTTACTTCACTCTGTATGACAATCTCTAGGTCCATCCACACCTCTGCTAATGGCACTAATCTGGTCCTTTTGATGTATAAACACTACTATGTATTATGTTCTGTGTAATATGTATTAACAAGAGGTGGCAAGATTGCACAGAAGAACTATACATGAAAGGTCTTAATGATCCAGATAATGATGGGTCACTCCCCTAGAACTGGATATCGTGGAATGTAAAGTCAAGTGGGGCTTGGGAAGAATTACTGCAAAAAAAAAATCTAGTGTAGGTGACGGAGTTCCAGTGGAGCTATGTACGAGACAGCAAAAGTGATGCTGATGTATGGAACAGTCTTATGGACTCTGTGGGAGAGGGAGAGGGTGGGAAGATTTGGGAGAATGGCATTGAAACATGTAAAATATCATGTATGAAACGAGATGCCAGTCCAGGTTCAATGCACGATACTGGATGCTTGGGGCTAGTGCACTGGGATGACCCAGAGGGATGGTATGGGGAGGGAGGAGGGAGGAGGGTTCAGGATGGGGAGCACATGTATACCTGTGATGGATTCATTTTGATATTTGGCAAAACTAATACAATTATGTAAAGTTTAAAAATAAAATAAAATTTAAAAAAGAAAAAAAAAAGAAAAAATATCCTAAGAGATGATGCTGTTAAAGTGCTTCATTCAATATGTCAGCAAATTTGGAAGAGTCAGCAGTTGCCATAGGACTGGAAAAGGTCAGTTTTCATTCCAGTCCCAAAGAAGGGCAATCCCAAAGAATGTTCAAACTACTGTACAACTGCACTCGTTTCATATGCTAGCAAGGTTATGCTCAAAATCCTTCAAGCTAGGCTTCAAAAATACTCTAATTAAGAACTTAGATGTACAAGCTGGTCAAGTAATTATGTGCAGATGTGAGAGCTAGTGCATAAAGGATGGTAGGCTTGGAAGAATTGATGCTTTTGAATTGTGGTGTTGAAGACTCTTGAGAATCCCTTAGACTACAAGGAGATCAAACTGCTCAATCTTAAAGGAAATAAACCCTGGATATTCACTGAGAGGACTGTTTCTGAAGTTCCAATACAAAGAGCTGACTTACTGGAAAAGACTCTGATTCTGGGAAAGATTGAGGCAAAAGGAGAAAGGGATGTTGCAGGATGAGATGGTTAGATAGCATCACCAACTCAATAGACATGAATCTGAGCAAAAACGGGGAGATAGTGGAGAAGAGGAGTCTGGTGTGCTTGTAGTCTCTGGGGTGACAAGAAGTTGGACATGAGTTAGCTACTGAACAACAATATGTATAAAATAGATAATGAGAACCTACTGTATAGTACAGGGAACTCTACTTAATGCTTTGTAGTGACCTAAATTGGAAGGAAGTATGAAAAAGAGCAGATACATATAACTGATTGACTTTGCTGTACAGCAGAAACTAAAGCAACATATAAAGCAAATATACTCCAGTATAATTAATAAAAAGTATAATAACTAGAGTATTAAGTTGTACTATAATAAAACTTTCAGGGCTAGGAAAAATGTATCCTACATTTTTAAATGTGTTAATGGGTTATCATATAATGAACATACACCAGTTCAGTTCAGTTGCTTAGTCGTGTTCAACTCTTTGCGACCCCATGAATTGCAGCACGCCAGGCCTCCCTGTCCATCACCAACTCCCGGAGTTTACCCAAACCCATGTCCATTGAGTTGGTGATGACATCTAACATCTCATCCTCTGTTGTCCCCTTGTACTCCTGCCCTCAATTTTTCCCAGCATCAGGGTCTTTTCCAATGAGTCAGCTCTTTGCATCAGTTGGCCAAAGTATTGAAGTTTCAGCTTCAACATCAGTCCTTCCAAAGAAGACCCAGGACTGATTTCTTTAGGATGGACTGGTTGGATCCCCTTGCAGTCAAAGGGACTCTCAACAGTCTTCTCCAACATCACAGTTCAAAAGCATCAATTCTTTGGCACTCAGCTTTCTTTATAGTCCAACTCTCACATCCATACATGACCACTGGGAAAACCATAGCCTTGACTAGATGGACCTTTGTTGACAAAGTAATGTCTCTGCTTTTGAATATGCTATCTAGGTTGATCATAACTTTCCTTCCAAGGAGTAAGCACCTTTTAATTTCATGGCTGCAGTCACCAGCTGCAGTCATTTTGGAGCCCAGAAAAATAAAGTCAGCCACTGTTTCCACTATTTCCCCATCTGTTTGCCATGAAGTGTTGGGACAGGATACCATGATCTTAGTTTTCTGAATGCTGAGCTTTAAGCCAACTTTTTCTCTCTTCTTTCTCACCTTCATCAAGAGGCCCTTTAGTTCTTCTAAAGGGTGATACCACCCTTGCCATAAGGGTGGTATCATCCGCATATCTGAGGTTCTTGATATTTCTCCCAGCAATCTTGATTCCAGCCTGTGCCTCCTCCAGCCCAGCGTTTCTCATGATGTACTCTGCATAGAAGTTAAATAAACATGATGACAATATGCAGCCTTGACGTACTCCTTTTCC
Source organism: Bos indicus (assembly GCF_029378745.1). Taxonomy (NCBI): domain Eukaryota; kingdom Metazoa; phylum Chordata; class Mammalia; order Artiodactyla; family Bovidae; genus Bos; species Bos indicus. The sequence continues at coordinate 10,535,524 of NC_091766.1, read as the reverse complement.
TATTTGGAACCAGTTTTTTGTTCCATGTCCAGTTCTAACTGTTGCTTCCTGATCTGCATACAGGTTTCTCAAGACGCAGGTCAGGTGGTCTGGTATGCCCATCTCTTGAAGAATTTTCCACAGTTTATTGTGATCCACACAGTCAAAGGCTTTGGCATAGTCAATAAAGCAGAAATAGATGTGTTTTTTTTTTTGAACTCTCTTGCTTTTTTGATTATCCAGCTGATGTTGGCAACTTGATTTCTGGTTCCTCTGTCTTTTCTAAAACCAGTTTGAACATCTGGAAATTCACAGTTCACGTATTGCTGAAGCTTGGCTTGGAGAACTTTAAGCATCACTTTACTAATGTGTGAGATGAGTGCAATTGTGCAGTGGTTTGAGCATTCTTTGGCAATGCTTTTCTTTGGGATTGGAATGAAAACTGACCTTTTCCAGTTCTGTGGCCACTGCCGAGTTTTCCAAATTTGCTGGCATATTGAGTGCAGCACTTTCACAGCATCACCTTTCAGGATTTGAAATAGCTCAACTGGAATTCCATCACCTCCACTAGCTTTATTCGTAGTGATGCTTCCTAAGGCCCACTTGATTTCCCATTCCAGGATGTCTGGCTCTAGGTGATTAATGACACCATCGTGATTATATGGGTCGTGAAGACCTTTTTTGTACAGTTCTTCTGTTTATTCTTGCCACCTCTTCTTACTATCTTCTGCTTCTGTTAGGTCCATACCATTTCTGTCCTTTATTGAGCCCATATTTGCATGAAATGTTCCCTTGGTATCTCTAATATTCTTGAAGAGATGGCTAGTCTTTCCCATTCTATTGTTTTCCTCTATTTCTTTGCATTGATCGCTGAGGAAGGCTTTTATATCTCTCCTTGCTATTATTTGGAATTCTGCATTCAGATGCTTATATCTTTCCTTTTCTCCTTTGCTTTTCACTTCCCTCCTTTTCACAGCTATTTGTAAGGTCTCCTCAGACAACCACTTTGTTTTTTTTTTGCATTTCTTTTTCTTGGTGATGGTCTTGATTCCTGTCTCTTGTACAGTGCCATGAACCTCCGTCCATAGTTCATCAGGTACTCTGTCTATCAGATCCAGTCCCTTAAATCTATTTCTCACTTTCACTGAATAGTCATAAGGAATTTGATTAAGTCATACCTGAATGGTCTAGTGGTTTCCATTTTCTTCAATTTCAGCGTGAATTTGCCAATAAGGAGTTCATGATCTGAGCCACAGTCAGCTCCTGGTCTTGTTTTTGCTGACTATACATAGTCAATGCTATTATCAGGAAAACAACATGGGCACCATCCAAGAAAAACCCTTTCTCATTCCTCCTCTTAACTTGTACTTTATTCCTTTTTTTTTTTTTTTAATACAAAAGTCACCACTGGCTTCCCTGGTGGCTGCAATGATAAAGAATCTGCCTGCAATGTGGGAGACCTGGGTTTGATCCAAGAGTCAGGAAGATCCCCTGGAGAAGAGAATGGCAACCAACTACAATATTCTTGCTTAAAGGATTCCATGGACAGAGGAGCCTGGCAGGCTTCACAGTCCATGCGGTCACAAAGAATCCCACATGACTGAGCCTCTTTCACTTCACTTTAATTTCTTTCTTTTTTTAAAAAATTATTTATTTTTTTCTAATTTTATTTTATTTTTAAACTTTACATAATTGTATTAGTTTTGCCAAATATCAAAATGAATCCGCCACAGGTATACATGTGTTCCCCATCCTGAACCCTCCTCCCTCCTCCCTCCCCATACCATCCCTCTGGGTCGTCCCAGTGCACTAGCCCCAAGCATCCAGTATCGTGCATCGAACCTGGACTGGCATCTCGTTTCATACATGATATTTTACATGTTTCAATGCCATTCTCCCAAATCTTCCCACCCTCTCCCTCTCCCACAGAGTCCATAAGACTGTTCTATACGTCAGTGTCTCTTTTGCTGTCTCGTACACCGGGTTATTGTTACCATCTTTCTAAATTCCATATATATGCGTTAGTATACTGTATTTATGTTTTTCCTTCTGGCTTACTTCACTCTGTATAATAGGCTCCAGTTTCATCCACCTCATTAGAACTGATTCAAATGTATTCTTTTTAATGGCTGACATAGGCAAAACACTCTCCGACATACATCACAGCAGGATCCTCTATGACCCACCTCCCAGAATATTGGAAATAAAAGCAATAATAAACAAATGGGACCTAATTAACCTTAAAAGCTTCTGCACATCAAAGGAAACTATTAGCAAGGTGAAAAGACAGCCTTCAGAATGGGAGAAAATAATAGCAAATGAAACAACCGACAAACAACTAATCTCAAAAATATACAAGCAACTCCTACAGCTCAACTCCAGAAAAATAAATGACCCAATCAAAAAATGGGCCAAAGAACTAAATAGACATTTCTCCAAAGAAGACATACAGATGGCTAACAAACACATGAAAAGATGCTCAACATCACTCATTATCAGAGAAATGCAAATCAAAACCGCTATGAGGTACCATTTCACCCCAGTCAGAATGGCTGCGATCCAAAAGTCTACAAATAATAAATGCTGGAGAGGGTGTGGAGAAAAGGGAACTCTCTTACACTGTTGGTGGGAATGCAAACTAGTACAGCCACTATGGAGAACAGTGTGGAGATTCCTTAAAAAACTGGAAATAGAACTGCCTTATGATCCAGCAATCCCACTGCTGGGCATACACACTGAGGAAACCAGAAGGGAAAGAGACACGTGTACCCCAATGTTCATCGCAGCACTGTTTATAATAGCCAGGACATGGAAGCAACCTAGATGTCCATCAGCAGATGAATGGATAAGAAAGCTGCGGTACATATACACTTTAATTTCTAAGCCAGTAGATTAACTATGTTGCTGCTGCTGCTAAGTTGCTTCAGTCGTGTCCGACTCTGTGCGACCCCACAGAGGGCAGCCCACCAGGCTCCCCCATCCCTGGGATTCTCCAGGCAAGAACGCTGGAGTGGGTTGCCATTTCCTTCTCCAATGCATGAAAGTGAAAAGTGAAAGTGAAGTTGCTCAGTCGTGTCCGACTCTAGCGACCCCATGGACTGTAGCCTACCAGGCTCCTCTGTCCATGGGATTTTCTAGGCAAAAGTACTGGAGTGGGCTGCCATTGTTATATCTATTAATATTAAAAAAAAAAAAAAAAAACTTTTATAACTGAATACAAACAGCATGTGTCTTATGTGTCTGGTTTCTTTTACTCAGTGTTATGTTTGTGATAACCACCCATAAAGATATTTTGTCCTTTTCTAATCTTGGGTAGCATTCCATTGTGTGAAAGCACTGCAGTTTATTTACTTGATTCATGGCCATTTGGATTGTTTTCAGTTTTTTTTTGTTTGTTTGTTTTGTTTTTTACTATTGTTGTTACTATAAATCAAGCTGCAATGAACATACTTTACATCTTTTGTGCACTTATGCATTCAATTCTTTGGGGTTTTTAAGAATGAAATTGATGGATCAGAGTGTAGATATAATTTTCATAGACACTGCTGAATAATTTTTTAAAGGAGGGTTGCCAGTTTTTATTTCTATCAATGTATGGGTTCCACTTGTCCACATGTTCTGTTATGCTTACTGTTTTCCATCATTTAAATTTTAATTATTCTTTTGAGTATGTAGTGAGTGTTTAGTAGATTTTAAAACATTTCCAAAAATAAACATTATCTCAGAATAATTTTGTATTTCTAGAAAAGCTGCAAAGTTGGTAGAGAAAATTCCTGTATGTTTTACACCCAGATTTTCCTGTGTTAAAGTATTACAGAACAATGATACTTTGGTCAACAGTTAGAAATTAACATTGATGAAAACCATGAGAAATATGTTATTATTAGCCAAACTATAGACTATATTTGGATTTCACCATTTCCCTCCACTAATATTCTTTTCCTGTTTGAAAATCAAAGACAAGAAACAACATTGCACTTAGGGACTTTTTTTTGTGTGTGTGTGGGTGTGTGTGTGGTTTCCATTTCCCCTTTTTTGATGACTAACAAGGTTTCACACACCTTCATACACATATTGATCATTTGCATATCTTCTGTGAAACTCAGTACGTTACTCAATTCTCCATTTGGTTGTATTTGTTTTCTGGAGTTCTTTGTATGTTTTAAAGTTTTTAAAAATATATTTATTTATTTTACTTGGAGGCTAATTACTTCACAATATTGTATTGGTTTTGCCATACATCAACATGAATCCACCATGGGTGTACACGTGTTCCCCATTCTGAACCCCCTCCCACCTCCCTCCCCATACCATCCCTCTGGGTCATCCCAGTGCACCAGCCCCAAGCATCCTGTATCATGCATCGAACCTGGACTGGCGATTCATTTCACGTATGATATTATACATGTTTCAATGCCCAAATCATCCCACCCTCCCAAATCATCCCAAATCATCCCACCTTCACCCTCTCGCACAGAGTCCAAAAGACTGTTCTATACATCTGTGTCTTTTTTGCTGTCTCGCATATAGCGTTATCATTACCATCTTTCTAAATTCCATATATATGCATTAGTATACTGTAATGGTGTTTTTCTTTCTGCCTTACTTCACTCTGTATAATAGGCTCCAGTTTCATCCAACTCATTAGAACTGATTCAAATGTATTTTTTTAATGGCTGAGAAATACTCCATTGTGTATATGTACCACTGCTTTCTTATCCATTCATCTGCTGATGGACATCTAGGTTGCTTCCATGTCCTGGCTATTATAAGCAGTCCTGTGATGAACATTGGGGTACACATGTCTCTTTCAATTCTGGTTTCCTCGGTGTGTATGCCCAGCAGTGGGATTGCTAGGTTGTTTGGCAGTTCTATTTCCAGTTTTTTAAGGAATCTCCACACTGTTCTCCATAGTGGCTGTACTAGTTTGCATTCCCACCAACAGTGTAAGAGGGTTGCCTTTTCTCCACACCCTCTCCAGCATTTATTATTTGTAGACTTTTGGATAGCAGCCATTCTGACTGGCGTGAAATGGTACTTCATTGTGGTTTTGATTTGCATTTCTCTGAAAATGAGTGATGTTGAGCATCTTTTCATGTGTTTGTTAGCCATCTGTATGTCTTCTCTGGAGAAATGTCTATTTAGTTCTTTGGCCCATTTTTTGATTGGGTCTTTTATTTTTCTGGAATTGAGCTGTAGGAGTTGCTTGTGTATTTTTGAGATTAGTTGTTTGTCAGTTGCTTCATTTGCTATTATTTTCTCCCATTCTGAAGGCTGTCTTTTCATCTTGTTTATAGTTTCCTTTGTTGTGCAGAAGCTTTTAATTTTAATGAGGTCCCATTTGTTTATTATTGCTTTTATTTCCAATATTCTGGAAGGTGGGTCATAGTGGATCCTGCTGTGGCTTATGTCCGAGTGTTTTGCCTATGTTCTCCTCTAGGAGTTTTATAGTTTCTGGTCTTATGTTTAGATCTTTAATCCATTTTGAGTTTATTTTTGTGTGTGGTGTTAGAAAGTGTTCTAGTTTCATTGTTTTACAAGTGGTTGACCAGTTTTCCCAGCACCACTTGTTAAAGAGATTGTCTTTAATCCATTGTATATTCTTGCCTCCTTTGTCAAAAATAAGGTGTCCATATGTGCGTGAATTTATCTCTGGGCTTTCTATTTTGTTCCATTGATCTATATTTTTGTCTTTGTGCCAGTACCATACTGTCTTGATGACTGTGGCTTTGTAGTAGAGCCTGAAGTCAGGCAGGTTGTATTCCTCTAGTTCCATTCTTCTTTCTCAAGATTGCTTTGGCTATTCGTGTTTTTTTTTTTTTTCCTTGTATTTCTGTACAAATTTTGAAAGTATTTGTTCTAGCTCTGTGAAAAATACCGTTGGTAGCTTGATAGGGATTGCATAGAATCTATAGGTTGCTTTGGGTAGTATACTCATTTTCACTATATTGATTCTTCCAATCCATTAACATGGTATATTTCTCCATCTATTGGTGTCCTCTTTGATTTCTTTCACCAGTGTTTTATAGTTTTCTACATATAGGTCCTTAGTTTCTTTAGGTAGATATATTCCTAAGTATTTTAATCTTTTCGTTGCAATGGTGAATGGAATTTTTTTTTTTAATTTCTTTCTATTTTCTCATTATTTGTTTATAGGAATGCAAGGGATTTCTGTGTGTAAATTTTATAACTTTCAACTTTACTATATTCATTGATTAGCTCTAGTAATTTTCTGGTGGAGTCTTTAGGGTTTTCTATGTAGAGGATCATGTCATCTGTAAACTGTGAGAGTTACTCCTTCTCTTTCAATCTGGATTCCTTTTATTTCTTTTTCTGCTCTGATTGCTGTGGCCAAAACTTCCAAAACTATGTTGAATAGTAGTGGTGAGAGCGGGCACCCTTGTTTTGTTCCTAACTTTGGGGGAAATGCTTTCAATTTTTCACCATTGAGGATAATGTTTGCTGTGGGTTTGTCATATATAGCTTCTATTATGTTGAGGTATGTTCCTTCTATTCCTGCTTTCTGAAGAGTTTTTTTTTTTTTTTATCATAAATTGATGTTGAATTTTGTCAAAGGCTTTCTCTGCATCTATTGAGACAATCATATGGTTTTTATTCTTCAATTTGTTAATGTGGTGTATTACATTGATTGATTTGAGGATATTGAAGAATCCTTGCATCCCTGGGATAAAGCCCACTTGGTCATGATGTATGATCTTTTTAATGTGTTGTTGGATTCTGATTGCTAAAATTTTGTTAAGGATTTTTGCATCTATGTTCATCAGTGATATTGGCCTGTAGTTTTCTTTTTCTGTGGCGTCTTTGTCAGGTTTTGGTATTAGGATGATGGTGGCCTCATAGAATGAGTTTGGAAGTTTACCTTCCTCTGCAATTTTCTGGAAGAGTTTGAGTAGGATAGGTGTTAGCTCTTCTCTAAATTTTTGGTAGAATTTAGCTGTGAAGCCGTCTGGACCTGGGCTTTTGTTTGCTGGGAGATTTCTGATTTCAGTTTCAATTTCCGTGCTTGTGTTGGGTTTGTTAAGATTTTCTATTTCTTGCTTTTCAGGTTTGGAAAGTTGTACTTTTCTAGGAATTTGTCCATTTCTTCCAAGTTGTCCATTTTGTTGGCATATAATTGCTGATAGTAATCTCTTATGATCCTTTGTATTTCTGTGTTGTCTGTTGTTATCTCTCCATTTTCTTTTCTACTTTTATTGATTTGATTTTTCTCCCTTTGTTTCTTGATGAGTCTGGCTAATGGTTTGTCAATTTTATTTATCCTCTCAAAGAACCAGCTTTTGGCTTTGTTGATTTTTGCTATGGTCTCTTCTGTTTCTTTTGCATTTATTTCTGCCCTAATTTTTAAGGTTTCTTTCCTTGTACTAACTCTGGGGTTCTTAATTTCTTCCTTTTCTGGTTGCTTTAGGTGTAGAGTTAGTTTATTTATTAGACTTTTTTCTTCTTTCTTGAGGTATGCCTGTATTGCTATGAACCTTCTACTTAGCACTGCTTTTTCAGTGTCCCATAGGTTTTGGGTTGTTTTGTTTTCATTTTCACTCGTTTCTATGCATATTTTGATTTCTTTTTTGATTTCTTCTGTGATTTGTTGATTATTCAGCAGAATTATCATGATTCTTTCAGGAAGACAAGTGAAGACAAATGTTGTTCAACCTCCATATGTTGCCATTTTTAATTTGTTTTCTCCTGTAACTGAGATCTAATCTTACTGCATTATGGTTAGAAAAGACGCCTGGGATGATTTCATTTTTTTTTTTTTTTGAATTTACCAAGGCTAGATTTATGGCCCAGGATGTGATCTATCCTGAAGAATGTTCTGTGTGCACTTAAGAAAAAGATGAAATTCATTGTTTTGGGGTGAAATGTCCTATAGATATCAATTAGGTCTAACTGGTCTATTGAATCATTTAAAGTTTGTGTTTCCTTGTTAATTTTCTGTTTAGTTGATCTATCCATAGATGTGAGTGGGGTATTAAAACCTCCCACTATTATTTTGTTATTGTTAATTTCCCCTTTCATCCTTGTTAGCATTTGTCTTACATATTGCGGTTCTCCTGTTGGGTGCATATATATTTATAATTGTTATATCTTCTTCTTGGATTGGCCCTTTGATGATTATATAGTGTCTTTCTTTGTCTCTTTTCACAGCTTTTGTTTTAAAGTCTATTTTATCTGATATGAGTATTGCTACTCCAGCTTTCTTTTGGTCTCTATTTGCATGGAATACCTTTTCCCAGCCCTTCACTTTCAGTCTGTATGAGTCCCTTGTTTTGAGGTGGGTCTTTTTTAGACAACATGTATAGGGGTCTTGTTTTTGTATCCATCTTTGTCTTTTGGTTGGGGCATTCAACCCATTTATGTTTAAGGTAATTATTGATAAGTATGATACCATTGCCATTTGCTTTATTGTTTTGGGTTCAAGTTTATACACCCTTTTGGTGTTTCCTGTCTAGAGAAGATCCTTCAGCATTTGTTGGAGAGCTGGTTTGGTGGTGCTGAATTCTCTCAACTTTTGCTTGTCTGTTAAGCTTTTGATTTCTCCTTCATATTTGAATGAGATCGTTGCTGGGTACAGTAATCTGGGCTGTAGATTATTTTCTTTCATCACTTTAAGTATATCCTGCCATTCCCTCCTGGTCTGAAGAGTTTCTATTAAAAGATCAGCTGTTATCCTTATGGGAATCCCTGTTTGTGTTATTTTTCCCTTGCTGTTTTTGATATTTGTTCTTTGTGTTTGATCTTTGTTAATTTGATTAATATGTGTCTTGGGGTGTTTCTCTTGGGTTTTCCTGTTTGGGACCTCTGGGTTTCTTGGCCTTGGGTGATTATTTCCTTCCCCATTTTAGGGAAGCTTTCAACTATTATCTCCTCAAGTATTTTCTCATGGTCTCTTTTTTTCTTCTTATTCTGGGACTCCTATGATTCAAATATTGGGGCCTTTAACATTGTCCCAGAGGTCTCTGAGATTGTCCTCATTTCTTTTAATTCGTTTTTCTTTTTTCCTTTCTGATTCATTTATTTCTACCATTCTATCTTCTACCTCACCAATCTTATCTTCTGCTTCCGTTATTCTACTGTTGGTTCTCTCCAGAGTGTTTTTGATATCATTTATTGCACTATTCATTATATATTGACTCTTTTTTATTTATTCAAGGTCCTTGTTAAACCTTTCTTGCATCTTCTCAGTCCTTGTCTCCAGGCTATTTATCTGTGATTCCATTTTGTTTTCAAGATTAATTTTCACTATCATTATTAGGAATTCTTTATGAGGTAGATTCCCTATCTCTTCCTCTTTTGTTTGGTTTGGTGGGCATTTGTCCTGTTCCTTTACCTGCTGGATATTTCTCTGTCTCTTCATCTTGTTTGTATTGCTGTGTTTGGGGTGGCCTTTCTGTATTCTGGCAGTTTGTGGAGTTCTCTTTATTGTGGAGTTTCCTCACTGTGGGTGGGGTTGTACGGGTGGCTTGTTAAGGTTTCCTGGTTAGGGAAGCTTGTGTAGGTGTTGTGGTGGGTGGAGCTGGATTTCTTTTCTCTGGAGTGCAATGAAATGTCCAGTAGTGAGTTACGAGATGTCAATGGGTTTGGAGTGACTTTGGGTAGCCTGTATATTGAAGCTCAGGGCTATGTTCCTGTGTTGCTGGAGAATTTGCATGGTATGTCTTGCTCTGGAACTTGTTAGCCCTTTGGTGGTGCTTGGTTTCAGGGTAGGTATGGAGGCATTTGATGAGCTCCTGTCAATTAATGTTCCCTGGAGTCAGGAGTTCTCTGGTGTTCTCAGGATTTGGACTTGAGCCTCCTGCTTCTGGTTTTCAGTCTTATTTTTACAGTAGCCTCAAGACTTCTCCATTTATACAGCAGTGATGATAAACATCTAGGTTAATGATGAAAAGTGTCTCCAGTGAGGGACACCTGGAGACGTATACACAGAGTTACATGGAGAAGAGAAGAGGGAGGAGGGAGATAGAAGTGACCAGGATGAGATGAGATGGAATCAAAAGAGGAGAGAGCAAGATAGCCAGTAATCACTTTCCTATGTGCTCTGCACAGTCTGGATCCCTCAGAGATGTTCACGGAGTTACACAGAGAAGAGAAGAGGGAGGAAGGAGACAGAGATGGCCAGGAGGATAAAGGGGGAATCAAAAGAAGAGAGATAGATCCAGTCAGTAATCAGTTCCCTAAGTGTTCTCCACAGTCCAGAACACACAAAGAGATTCACAGAGTTGGGTAGAGAAGAGCAGGGGGAGGGAGGAGATAGAGGCGACCTGTGGAGAAAAAGGAGAGTCCAAAGGGGGAGAGAGCAATCAGGCCAGTGATCTCACTCCCAAGTAAAAATGGGTAATGAAGATTGGGTTCTTAAAGGTAGAAAATTGATAACAAATACCAAAAAGCAAAGATTAAAAATCTAGAGTAGAGGTTGGATTTAAAAAAAAAAAAAATATTAAAGAAAAAAAAAAAAAAACAGTCACAAAAATTATAAAATCTATATATATGAAGTTTGCTTAAAAATATAGGGGTCTCTGTCTCTCTTTTTTTTTTTTCAAAGTAATAGTTGGTTATAAAAACGAAAATTAATAGAGGACTTAAAAAAATTAAAGATTGATAGTAAAAGTAGTGAAAATATATCTCGGAGTTTCTCTGGTGTTGTTGTGGGCAGTGTGGAGTCATTTTATTTTTAGTTTCTTGATCTGGCTTATATTTCTCAAGATCTATAGGCTCCTTCTTATGTCGTTGGTACTGACTACAGGGTTTTAATCTATTGCACCTGTCACTTCCAAGGAGGTTCCCTCTGTTTTAGCATCTTCTGTTTGCTGGTCTCTTCCGTGTCTAATTTCCGCCCTGACACAAGGGGGCGGTGGTGGTCACTTTTTTAGGCTCACTTTTTCAGTGGTGCTGTGGGGAGGGAGGGACCCTGCAAATGAATAACATTGTCGTGTGTTCACAGTGTTTCAGCCACACTGGGTTTGCCGCCGCTCATGGCGTGTGTGCTTTCCCTCTCTACATTACTTAGGCTCTAGGTTGTTCTGTTGGGAACTGTCTGAGGCTGGACCTGGGTTATATGCACTTCCCAGGTCTAAGCCGCTCAGGTTCAGGTACTTGGGTAGTCCTCAGAGGCGCAGACTCGGTTGGGCCTGCGTTTTGTGCCCTTCACAGGCCCGAGCAGCTCAGGTGACGAGGTGTTTGGCAAGAGCGGTTGCTGCAACTTATAGCCTCCCCCATCCCTGCCACTTGGTTTTCTAGCTGTATAATCAGCTCACCTTCTCAGATGGATGAGACCATCCAGAATCCCAAGAAGTCTTGGTTAGCAATGAAGCCTGCTTGCCTGCTTGCAGCTTGGTAGATAATGCCTCTCTGGGGCTGCGATTGCCCCCTTCTGTCTCTGGCTGCCTGTCACCAGAGAGGGATGGTCTGTAGCTGGCTAGTTCTGTTCAGTCCTTTGTTCTGTGAGCAGGCGTGATGGTGTCTTTGGTTAGGGCTTTTCACGGAATAGCTATCCCACAGTCTGGTTTGCTATCCCAAGTTAGTTCCCTCAGATTGCCCTCAGGGCATTCAGGCCCAGTTTTTAAGCAATACAGCCTGCGCCTCCCTGCCCAGCCCCTGCTTGCTAGTGGAGGATGCAGGTGTCTACGCTGCCTCTAGCTGTGGGAGTTACCGTTGGGCACGTCGTCTATGGGTTTTAACTGTTTATTTATTTTTCCTCCTGTTTATGTTGCCCTCTGTGGTTCCAAGGTTCACCACAGACTCAGCAGTGAGAGTGTTCCCTGGTGTTTGGAAACTTCTCTCTTTTTTAAGACTCCCTTCCCAGGATGGATCTCCATCCCTACCTCTTTTGTCTCTCTTTTTATCTTTTATATTTTTTTCTACCTCCTTTTGAAGACAATGGGCTGCTTTTCTGGGTGCCTGATGTCCTCTGCTGGTGTTCAGAAGTTATTTTGTGGCATTTATTCATTGTTCAAATGTTCTTTTGTTCAATTTGTGGGGGAGAAAGTGGTATCCCCATCCTATTCGTTCACCATTTTACGACCATCCCATCTAGAGTTTTTTTTTTTTTTTGTCAAATACTGGCATTGAAACTATCTCCTTATTCTTACTCTCTCAATGGTGTCTTTTGATGAATCAAAGAAATTCTCCATCTTCATCAAGTCCAGTTTAGCTACATTTCTTCTGTAGTTACATCTTTTTAAAAAGATAATTTTGGTCATTAGGAGTTCTTTCAAATGGCTCCTATGTCCCTTTGATATTATATATCCCCACTATGGCAAAGTTTTTTTTTTTTTTAATTCCTTCTTATTTATGGCACTATAAAATGATCCAGGCTCATCTTACATATTTTCAGCTCCCGACCTAAAAATAGTCATTGCTTCAAGAGGTCCTGGTTCATTCCATTGGTGAATTGTATTAGAAATCAAGATCTGGGACTTTCCTGGTCATTCAGTGGTTAAGACTGAAAGCTTCTAGTGTAGGGGAGCTTGAGGCCTGGTTGGGGAACTAAGAACTCTGGGCAGAGAACTAAGATCCCACATATTGTGCAACATAGCCAAAACAAACTAATAAACAAAAGTACATCTGGACTCCAGTTGTTTGTTTCTACTGGAGTCTTTAGGCCCTCTAATTGATAAACAAGGAGATACATATATGTGTGCTTGGCTTCCATGATGGCTCAGTGGTAAAGAATCTGCTTGCAATGTAGGAAACACAGGTTTAACTCCCTGGGGAGAGAAGAGGACCTAGAGGAAGAAATGGCAAACCATTCCAGTATTCTTGCCTGGGAAATCCCATGGACAGAGGAGTCTGGTGGGCTACTGTCCATGGCATCACAAAAGATTTGGATATGACTTAGCAACTAAATAACAACATGTGTGTATATTAACTTATGTCCATGCATACATGTTTTGTCACTCAGTTGTTCCAACTCTTTGGGCTCCCATGGACTGTAGCCTGCCAGGTTTCTCTGTCCATGAGATTCTCCAGGCAAGAACCCTGGGGTGGGTTGCCATGCCCTCCTCCAGGGGATCTTCCTGACCCAGGAATTAAATCCAGGTCTCCTGCATTGGCAAGCAGATTCTTTACCACTGAACTACCAGGAAAGGCATATACTAATCTGTGTATGTATCTATATATATAACCTGTGTATTTATGTCTCTAACTCAAATTTATTAGCATAAAACTTACTCCAACCCAGTCCCCTTTCTTATGTGTAAACACCACTGCAATACTGAGATTCTGGGTTTTCCCATCTATCATCCACTTAATTGTTCTGTTTCAGTATACACATATAGAAGCATAAGAATTATTAATCTATATTATAGTGGAATATAAATTTATCAACTTGATTACAGTAATTATGTAAAATTCCTTTGCCTTTAATTTTATAATCTCTACTATAAAAAAACAGAGATGTTACTTTGCCAATAAAGGTCCATCTAGTCAAAGCTATGGTTTTGCCAGCAGTCATGTATGGATGTGAGAGTTGAACTATAAAGAAAGCTGAGCACCAAAGAATTGATGCTTTTCAACTGTGGTGTTGGAGAAGACTCTTGAGAGTCCCTTGGACTGCAAGCAGATCCAACCAGTCCATCCTAAGGGAAGTTCAGTCCTAAACTTTCATATTGGAAGGACAGATGCTGAAGCTGAAACTTCAATACTTTGGCCACCTTATTTGAAAAGATCATAATGCTGGGAAAGATTGGAGGCAGGAGGAGAATGGGATGACAGAGGATGAGATGGTTGGATGGCATCACCAACTCTATGGACATGAGTTTGAGTAAGCTCCGGGAGTTGGTGATGGACAGGGAAGTCTGGTGTGCTGCAGTCCATGGGGTCGCAAAGAGTCGGACACGACTGAGAGACTGAACTGAACTGAACTGAACTCACTTCCAATGTTACTTAGTTCACCACTGTTTTCCCCTCTTCCTTCAGTGAAGGTGTTCCATTCATTTGAATACAATTAGATATTTTTGCCCACAGTCTGCATTCCATCCTGGAATTCACACGACTGAAGCGACTTAGCAGCAGCAGCAGCGGCAGGTTTTTGATTACTTGAATATATAACTTAGTAGTGCTTCCCAGGTGTCAGAGTAGTAAAGAATTTGCCTGTCAATGCAGGAGGTGCAGGAGGTGTGGTTTTGATCCCTGGGTTGGGAAGATATCCTGGAGGAGGAAATGGCAACCCACTCCATTATTCTTGACTGAAAAATTCCATGATCAGAGGAGCCTGCTGGGCTACAGTCCTTGGAGTCCCAAAGAGTCGGACATGACTGAATAACTACGTAATCACGCAGATACCTAGTAGTACTACTGCTGGATTGTATGGTGAGATTATACTTAGCTTCAGAAAAATCTACAAAACTGTCCTCCTAAATGGCTATGCTGTTTTTTAATCCTACTAGCAATGAATGAGCGTTTGTGTTGCTCCAACTACTTGTCAGCAATTGGTATGTCAAGTTTTTGTTTTGTTTTGAGCCATTCTAATTTGTATATTTTGGTATCTCATTGTTGTAGATTCTAATTATCTAAATGATAAATGATGCTGTGCATTTTCCCAGACACTTTTTTGCCGTCAGTGTTTCTTCTCTGGTGAGATGTCTTTGCGTTCATAGTGTGATGTCACTTTAGTCGTGTCTGACTCTGCCACTCCATGGACTGTAGCTTGTCAGGCTCCTCTGTCCATGGGGTTCTGCAGGCAAGAACACTGGAATGGGTTGCCATGCCCTCCTCCAGGGGATCGTCCTGACCCAGGGATCAAACCCCCATTTGTCTCCTGTGTTGGCAGGAGGGTTCTTTACCACTAAAGCCACCTGGGAAGCCCTTCAGACCTTTAGCCCATTTTAAAACTGAGTTATTTGATTCTTCGGTGAATTTAAGTTTTATGTATTTTGGGGATACAAATTCTTTATTAGATACATGTTTTTCATGTACTTTTTCAAAGACTGTGGTTTAATCTATTATTTCTCTTAACAATGCCTTTTGTAAAGCAGAAGGTTTTTTAGTTTTTATTTTAATGAAATACAACTTATTTTTTCATGAATTATTATTTTTGTGCTGTATCTAAAAGCTCCTTATGAAACCTAAGACACTCGAGATTTCCCTTAGTGATTTCTTCTAGAAGACTTAAGTTTTTTTTTGTTTTTAGTATATGATATCTTTTGAGATAATTTTTGTGAATGGTCTTTGTGATACTTTCTCACCAACAAGTAGGATCTTAGTGGTTTTGTGTCACATGTTCTCTACCAAACTGAAGTTCCTATTCTCAATCTACTGATTTTTTTTTTTTATGAATGTTTTTTGAATTTTGTCAACTGCTCTTTCTACATCTATTGATATGATTTCTCTTCATTAGCTTCTTAACATGGTTGATTACATTGATTTTATTTTTTTATTTTAGTATTTTAAAAGTTAACATGAGATTATTAACAAAATTTAAAGTTAAATGAAATGTTAACTGAAGGAAGGAATAGATTACATTTATTTTCAAATTTTGAACCTGTCCTGCATACCTGGAATAAATTCTTCTTTGTCTTGGTGTAAAATTCTCTCTATTGCTTGTTTTTATTTGCTAATATTTTGCTGAAGACTTTTGTACATATATTTGTGAGTTATATTTTTTCATAGTTTTCTTTTCCTGTAGTATGCTGTCCTAGTTTTCTGTTAGTTAAGGCTGGCTTTACAGAATGAGTTAGGAAGTATTCTAACTGCTTCTACTTTCTGGAAATATTATGGGGAATGGAAATAATTTCTTTCTGAAGTTTTTGTTAGAATTCACTATCATTTCAGCAATATTTAAAAAAATAACTGTTTCACCTATCAAAACATTTTCCCAGGTCACTGGATTTTGAAAAACAAAAGCTTTAAAATGTTTTGTTTTATTTCTATCAGTTTTTCTATATGTATTTAAAATTATTTATTGGTCTTTATACAAATAAATAGTAGTGGGAGGATAAATGGTAGTGTGAGGTTATGAATCATTTTAGGTCATAAAGATTGAAAATATTTATCTAGTTGGGTATTCATAGTATTATTATTGGGGGCATTCAGGGAGCTATAAGATAGATGTATAATACTGCTATCATCCAAAGAAGTTGATTCCCCATCACTTCTTTTTTCAGTGGAATACAGTCTTTTGTTTCTTTTCCTCCCTTTTTGTCTATTTCATTTCTCTCTCCTTCTCTGTATTTTCTACCTCTTTTCATGCACATAGAAGAAGACTTGTAAAGTTCCCTGATTAACGTCTGGCTCATTCTTGAGATCCCTAGACATGGCTACCCCATTAGGATACTTGAACTAAAAACTGGAATTCTCAGAGGAAAGCAAACTAATAGATTTATCCTATAGAAGACTTCTGCTGACCCTATCAACTCTGCTTCAAATGCAGGCAGACTCAGTGACACCATGTGCATTGTTTGAATGTGCCAAAGTTCACATATCCTTTCACCTACTGAAAAACATCTTGCTTCCTTCTCTGTTAATATCTCAATGGCTTCTTTTAGTTAAATTTGCATTGTTCCTGTTTCTACTTCTGCAGTTTCACTGGCTACATGAAACCAGGAAACCAAACTCGTATTTCAGAGTTTATCTTCCTGGGACACTCAGAAGAGATATTATTGCAGCCTCTCCTCTTTTGGCTCTTCCTGTTCATGTACCTGGTCACTTTCATTGGGAATCTTCTCATCATCTTGGCCATTATCACTGATGCCCTCCTCCACACACCCATGTACTTCTTTCTCTTCAGTGTTATCTTTTCCAGACATCTGTTTCATCTGTAACACCATCCCAAAGATGCTGTGGAACATCCAGACTCAGAGTCAAGTTATCACCTATGAAGGCTGCATCATACAGATGTATTTTTTCATGCTTTTTGGGATATTAGACAACATCCTCTTGACTGTGATGGCTTATGACCAGTTTGTAGCTATATATCACCCATTGCAGTATATGATCATCATGAACCCGAAGTTTTGTGGTCTCCTGCTTCTGACATCCTGGTTAGTGAGTTTTCTCGACTCTCTGTTACATGGCTTAATGATTTTGTGACTCTCTGTTTGTACAAAATTGGAAATTCACCATTTTTTTTGGCGAACTTTATGGGGTGGTTCAGCTTGTTTGTTCTGACACTTTACTTAATGACCTGATGATGTATTTTGCAAGTGGAGTTCTGGTTATTGTATCCTGGTATCCTTTTCTGTTACTCTAAGACTGTATCCTCCATTTTGAAAATTTCATCCATGAGAGGCAAGTATAAAGCATTTTCCACATGTGTGTCTCACCTATCAACTGTCTCCTTGTTCTATGGTACAAGCCATGGGATGTATGTTAGCTCTGCTGACACACAAAACTCCGAGGCAACTGCAATAGCCTCAGTGATGTACACTGTGGTCATACCCATGCTGAACCCTTTTATCTACATTCTTAAAAACAAAGACATAAAGCAAGCCCTTAAAACACTCTTCAGTATCGTGCATCGAACCTGGACTGGCAACTTGTTTCTTACATGATATTTTACATGTTTCAATGCCATTCTCTTGGGGCTAGTGCACTGGGACGACCCAGAGGGATGGTATGGGGAGGGAGGAGGGAGGAGGGTTCAGGATGGGGAACACATGTATACCTGTGGCGGATTCATTTTGATATTCGGCAAAACTAATACAATTATGTAAAGTTTAAAAATAAAATAAAATTAGAAAAAAAACAAACAAAAACAAAAAAACACAAAACACTCTTCAGTAGAGAAACATTCTCAGTATAAGGGAAATATTTGTCTGAAGACAGAGACTTTTCCATGAGTAACAGTTCTCAAAACCCTAAAAGATCTAAATCATGATTAATATTATCAGTGACCAGAAAGACAATCTGAAATTTAAGTTATTTAAAGAGTTCAGTTTCTTTCATTTTTCATATAAGCAACGGCTTCTTCCTGTACTTTCTCTAAAAATTTCATCTCTTATTATATTCTCTGGGTTCAGTGTGGGAAATAGAATATACCACATAAGTTTTCAGAAGTATATAATACAGAAAATTTAATGCTAAAATAGTATAGGACTCGCTGGAGGAATCATCGTGTAATGCTTTCTCTACCAGATGAAAGCAACTGTCCTTCATATGATCTTCTGTTGATGACAAATCATTTGACATATCAGAGGCTGTACACTAATGGCCAGGGTTTCTGTTAATCCAATTTGTGACTATATCACATCCACAACAGGAGCAATTGGAGTCACCATCTGATGAAGTTTACAATAATCTGTATGTACTTTCCTACAATGACTGACAGGTAGATTGCAGCTTTGTGAGAGACCAGGGCTCAGAGAACCCAACTAAGCTATGTCTAGATTCTTGACTCACAGAAACTTTAAGATAATTGATGTGTGTACATTTTCTAAGTTTTGTGGGAGAATCTGTTACACAAAAATATGAATAAATAATACAGAGGTGTGGAAAACTAGTATAACTTTTATACATTTACATAAGATGGCAAAAAGAACCAACCCTTTGAAAAAATTGGTTATTTCTTATAGAAGTATACATATTTACAGGGTATGTGTGCCTGCTTAGTCATTCAGTCATGCCCAACTCTTTGCAACCCAATGGACTTTAGTCCTCCAGGGTCCTCTCTCCATGGAATTTTCCAGGCAAGAATCCTGGAGTGGGTTGCCATTTTTCTCTCCAGGGAATCTTCTTGATCCAGGGATTGAACCCACATCTCTTGCATCTCCTGCATCGGCAGGTGAATTATTTACTGCTGCACCACCTGGGAAGGCCACATATTTATATGTAGGACTCAGCAATTCTGCTCCTAGATTTTCATTTAAGGTAAATGAAAACATGTCCACACAAAGACTTGGTCACAAATGTTTGTATCAAGTTTATTCATAATAGATAAAATGGAAGAAAAACTGAAATAGCCATTGATACATAATTATAAAAAATTGTATGTTCAAATGATGAAATCTACTAAGCAATAAAAATTACCCAACTATAGATACAAAGAGAAGTCGCTCAGTCGTGTCCGACTCTGTGCAACCCCATGGACTGTAGCCCACCAGGCTCCTCCATCCGTGGGGTTCTCCAGGCAAGGGTACTGGAGTGGGTTGCCATTTCCTTCTCCAAGGGATCTTCCTGACCCAGGAATCGAACCTGGGACTTTCTCATTGTAGGCAGACACTTTACCATCTGGGCCACCAGGGAAATATAAACAACAATTTAAATGAATTAAAAAAAAATCTATTTTGAATGGATAATGCCTCAAACTTCACATAAGAGAAGCAATTTCTATGAAGGTATACAATAATCAAAATCAATGTTAAGGTGATTGGAATAAGATCAGTGGTGCCTGTGCCAAAGTGGGGGCTTAGCACATACTAACTACAAAACCATGAGGGACTTTTCAGAGGAGATGGAAATCTACATTGTTTATACACGTATTTGTGAAGACATTGCTTTAAAAATATTTTTGAAAGACTGTTTCAAGGGTGACAAGTGAAAACAACATGTATCCTGAAAGGTCTTCTCTGAGCGCCGGCCAGATTTAAAGCATTTTCACTAGAGTAGATTTGTTTCCTCTTGTTACCTATTTCAGTAGCCCATGATGGAAGAAATCACATCCTTAAAGAATTGGCTTAAAGCCTGGAGGAATTCTAAACTTGGATCCTGTGTAAAACCAACATTGTACCCGTGCCTTCAGACCCACTGACTGGCCAGGGAGAGATTATTTACATAGATTACATTCTACTATAGGAGACAATTCTTCCTGAAGTGTAACTCTGAGAAAACAAAGAAACCCTCTCCCAGGAGTCAAAACCAGAATCAGGGCACACAGGACGTTACTGCCTTACACTATAATATCTCCTCATCAAAGGACAGGGACGAATATGGAAACATACTTTGCTGAGAAATTGAAGAACACTTTGGGAATTTGTCTAAGGGAGATTGCTCAGTCATTCATCAAGTGGTTGCTACACATTGCATTCGTCAGCTTGGGATGCTGTAACAAACACAAGAGACTGGACAGCTTAAACAACAAAATTTATTTCTCACATTTCTGGAGGATGGAAGTCTGAGATCAGGTGCCAAAATGATTGGATTCTGATGAGAGCACTCTTCCTGGCTTGCATGTGATTGCTTTCTTGCTGCATCTTCAAATGGCCTTTTCATGAGTATAGAAACACGGAGAGAGAGAGAGGGAGAGAGAGAGAGAAAGCTCTTTTTATTCTTTTTTTTTTTTAATTTTTATTTTATTTTTAAACTTTACATAATTGTATTAGTTTTGCCAAATATCAAAATGAATCCGCCACAGGTATTCATGTGTTCCCCATCCTGAACCCTCTTCCCTCCTCCCTCCCCATACCATCCCTCTGGGTCGTATAAGGCTGCCAATCCTATTAAATTATTGACACCATGGTTGTTTTGCTGATGTTTTTACATTTGTTTCAGGTTCAATGGATTTGTTAACAAAAGAAACCACTCATTACACACAAATAAACAATTTCAATTTTTAAATAAGACTATTTGACTTCAATGTACAGTCATTAAAAGAAAAGACATAGAAACAATAGAGAGAAATGACAGCACATATATCACCACATTTGGCCAACCAACCATCAGAATTAAACAGCACTGGGAATTCCCTCATTAAAAGCAACTTGGAGTCCCAGTTGGGAGAGGGTCTTGGGTGGTGTGTCCACTCCATAAGTGAGACTTAAAATTACAATTTTGAGGTTCCCATTTATATTTCCGGGGTGCAAAATGATACCATAATTGGTTTGTGCACAAAAAGGAGCCCTGGTTTTAATGTAAATATTTTGCAATGTTGTTTTATCTTGTGAGTCATAGGATTTAATTAAACTCCTTGGAAGAAAAGATATGACCAACCTAGACAGTATATTAAAAAGCAGAGATGTTATTTTGCCAACAAAGGTCTGTCTAGTTAAAGCTGTGGTTTTTCCAATAGTCATGTATGAATATGAGAGTTGGACCATAAAGAAAGCTGAGCACCAAAGAATGGTTGCTTTTGAACTGTAGTGTTGGATAAGACTCTTGAGAGTCCCTTAGACTGCAAGGAGATCCAACCAGTCAACCCTAAAGGAAATTCAGTCCTGAATATTCATTGGAAGGACTGATGCTGAAGCTGAAACTTCAATACTTTTGCCACCTTATTTGAAAAGATCCCAAAGTTGGGAAAGATTGGAGGCAGGAGGAGAAGGGGACGACAGAGGATCAGATGGTTGGATGGCATCACCAACTATAAGTAAGCTCCGGGAGTTGGTGATGGACAGGGAAGTTTGGTGTGCTGCAGTTCCTGGGGTCGCAAAAAGTCGGACACGACTGAACGACTGAACTGACTGATTGAAATGCTGAGTGGTTGATCAGACCCCCAGGGGCTAAAAAATTCCATGACCCACTCTATTTCTTATCTAAACTGCTGCCAGACTAGCTGTGCATGTGGTAGGCATAGAATCTGTTAGTGTCCAGGAAGATCCAAAGCAAGGTTAGAGGCCTGCTATCCTGCCTCTGAAGCCTGAACAAATCGACCTCTATTTTAATTTCTCCAACACCTGCATCACCTCCTAGAAGCTCTATTTCTAAATACATTCATGTCACATTGGGGATTAGAGTATTCTAGTATTCTAGACCACTAGAATGTGTTGCCATATCCTTCTCCAGGGGATCTTCCCAACCCACAGATCAAACCTGTGTCTCCAGCATTGGCAGATAGATTCTTTACCACTGAGCCACCTGTGAATCCCAGACTGGGTTAGGGAATGGCATTGAATACTATAGAGTAATCACAGTCACTTATCTTTATACAAACATTTTGGATTCTTCCCTTTTGCTTCATGGGAATTTTGTAATCAAATATGTCAGACTGACAAGTTTCTACCTTGTCTTTTTTAGCTGTGCTGAAGAAAATAGGAAAAGAAACATAAAAAGGATACAGCAGAGCTTCTTCCCAATGTGTACATCTTCCCTTTTCCCTTTCAACTAGTTATCACCCTATATTATTGCTTTTGTTCTCTAGTCAGTCCTAAATAGCCCCTCCATAGAAAGACTTTTCCTCCTGTTTTATTATCCCCAACTGAATACCATCCCTCTGTGATATGTTTTCACACTGATCACATATTTCTCCCCATAGTGTAGTGTAGTGTAGAAAAACAGCACAGTGATTTGGGGATTTGTTGGCAGTATTCCACCAAATGAACATCTTTGCTTAACTTCAAATTTGGCCCTTGTCATTGACTTAGAATTTCATGGTATCAATATTAAAAGTGTTACTATAACCCCTTGAATGTCATATGACATATATAGTACAGCACACAATTAACTTATAATTTCATGGTATCAATATTAAAAGTGTTACTATAACCCCTTGAATGTCATATGACATATATAGTACAGCACACAATTAACTTTGAGTCTCATGGATGACTAAGTGGCATGTTCAGTTCAGTTCAGTCACTCAGTCGTGTCTGACTCTTCGCGATCCCATGAATCGCAGCACACCAGGCCTCCCTGACCATCACCAACTCCTGGAGTTTACCCAGACTCACGTCCATCAAGTAAGTGATGCCATCCAGCCATCTCATCCTCTGTAGTCCCCTTCTCCTCCTGCCCCCAATCCCTCCCAGCATCAGAATCTTTTTCAATGAGTCAGCTCTTCGCATCAGGTGGCCCAAGTACTGGAGTTTCAGCTTCAGCATCATTGCCTCCAAAGAAACCCCAGGGCTGATCTCCTTCAGAATGGATTGGCTGGATCTCCTTGTAGTCCAAAGGGACTCTCAAGAGTCTTCTTCAACACCACAGTTCAAAAGCATCAATTCTTTGGTGCTCAGCCTTCTTCACAGTCCAACTCTCACATCCATACATGACCACAGGAAAAACCATAGCCTTGACTAGATGGACCTTTGTTGGCAAAGTAATGTCTCTGCTTTTGAATATGCTATCTAGGTTGGTCATAACTTTCCTTCCAAGGATAAGTGTCTTTTAATTTCATGGCTGCAGTCACCATCTGCAGTGATTTTGGAGCCCAAAAAAATAAAGTCTGACACTGTTTCCACTGTTTCCCCATCTATTTCCCATGAAGTGATGGGACCGGATGCCATGATCTTCGTTTTCTGAATGTTGACCTTCAAGCCAACTGTTTCATTCTCCACTTTCACTTTCATCAAGAGGCTTTTGAGTTCCTCTTCACTTTCTGCCATAAGGGTGGTGTTATCTGCGTATCTGAGGTTATTGATATTTCTCCCGGCAATCTTGATTCCAACTTGTGCTTCTTCCAGCCCAGCATTTCTCATGATGTACTCTGCATATAAGTTAAATAAGCAGGGTGACAATATACAGCCTTGACGTACTCCTTTTCCTATTTGGAACAAGTCTGTTGTTCCATGTCCAGTTCTAACTGTTGCTTCCTGACCTGCATACAGATTTCTCAAGTGGCATAGTAGATTGCTAATGTTCACTTGCTCTCCACTTACTGAAATTATCAGACTTACTTGTGGTGACCCCATGAGACTTTCAATGGCAAGCATCCAATGATTGTACTACTCAGTGGTGACGGTTTTCCTTTTTATTGGTGTGCACTATCAGTTAGTCAAAAGGGGCCTCATGGTAAATATACACAGTAACTTTCTCCTGGATCAGGTGAGATCAAGGACTTTTCTCGTATGTTTGGGTCAGACTCCTAGAGCATCAGCTCAGGTGTTCAATTGTGTCCTTCAATTCTTGGAAGAAGAAATAGCATGCCATAACCACATAGAACAACTTTTAATGATATATTGCATCTTGGAAACTACTCTGAGAAGTCCAGTGAGATAGGAGAAATGACTGAAGCTCCCATGTACACCCTAAAGGAGAAAACCTGGCACAAGCATTTGTTTTCTCTTAATGTCCTAGCAATTAAGAATCACCTTCATTAGAGAAGAAAGACCAAAGAATATTGTATTTAATGAGGCCCTATGGGAATTCACTTTCAGAAGTCCCAAAAAGTTACATAATGCTTTTCCTCAGTATAGTCAAGTCTGTCTCATCAAACTCAGGGTATGAGAAAACACAATTGTCTTGCAGAATTTTCATTAGTGGCCCCATCTCCTCACTGTTTTAGGGGAATCTTCCAATTTTGTCCATCATTCAAATTTGTCCATCATGTCCTCCCTGGATGGAAGGACATGAATGTTTCCCTGACAATATCTGGATGAGCCACAGCATCTTCATAGGTTCTGGAAAATATGGAGTAGCACAATGGGCCACTTTCATTTGTGAATTTTTATATGAATCAATGGGGAAAACAAGATAAAAAAGTTTAATAATCAAGAGACATTTCAAAACAGATTCTTGATTTTGTGGAGGAAAGAATTTTTGAGATAAAGACAGTTTGGGGAAATGATGAGATTAGGTACAATATTGACTCACAGTTGACTGTACCTAGGAGAAAGTAGAACAATTACATTCCTCTGAACATGTGTGTTGATTGCTCAGTCATGTCCAACTCTTTGTGACCCCATGGACTGTACCCTGCCAGGCTTCTCTGTCCATGAAATTTTCCAGGCAAGAATACTGGAGTGCATAGCCATTCCCTCCTCCAGGGAATCTTCCTGACCCAGGGACTGAACTTGTGTCTCCTGCATTGCAGGCAGATTATTTACCATCTGAGCCACTAGAAATCTCGTAAGCAATATGGAACCAGGAAACCATACACAAGTTTCAGAATTTATGCTGCTTGGATTCTCAAAAGAGGCAGAGCTGCAGGTTCTCCTTTTGGGACTGTTCTTGATGAAAGTGAAAGAGGAGAGTGAAAAAGTTGGCTTAAAGAAGAAAACGAAGATCATGGCATCCGGTCCCATCACTTCATGGGAAATAGATGGGGAAACAGTGGAAACAGTGTCAGACTTTATTTTTCTGGGCTCCAAAATGACTGCAGATGGTGATTGCAGCCATGAAATTAAAAGACACTTACTCCTTGGAAGGAAAGTTATGACCAACCTAGACAGCATATTGAAAAGCAGAGACATTACTTTGTCAACAAAGGTCCGTCTAGTCAAGGCTATGGTTTTTCCACTGGTCATGTATGGATGTGAGAGTTGGACTATAAAGAAAGCTGAGCACCAAAGAATTGATGCTTTTGAACTGTGGTGTTGGAGAAGACTCTTGAGAGGCCCTTGGACTGCAAGGAGATCCAACCAGTCCATTTTAAAGGAGCTCAGTCTGGGTGTTCAGTGGAAGGACTGATGTTGAAACTGAAACTCCAGTATTTTGGCCACCTGATGCGAAGAGCTAACTCATTGGAAAAGACCCTGATGCTGGGAAAGATTGAGGGCAGGAGGAGAAGGGGATGACAGAGGATGAGATGCTTGGATGTCATCACCGACTCAGTGGACATGGGTTTGGGTGGACTCCGGGAGTTAGTGATGGTCAGGAAGGCCTGACGTGCTGCAGTATATGGGGTCGCAAAGAGTCGGACATGACTGAGCGACTGAACTGAACTAAAGGCATCCTGTAAATTGAAATCAACGTCCTCTTTAACACCATCTCTTGTTTGAATTCTGACTTCTGTATTATAAGGGTCACCTTGGAATATATGGGGCTTCCTTGGTGGCTCAGAGGTTAAAGTGTCTGCCTGCAATGTGGGAGATAGGAGACTTGGCTTGTACCACTGAGGACTGATTTCAGTTCACCACACACAGACACACACACACAAGCATATGCAAACCCCTCTGCCCACACACACACCAGACCATTGCTTCCTGTGCTGTTCTTACTATACTTTTCTCATACTCAGCTCCTGTGGTTAATCTATTAATACAAGTGGGTATAACTCAATCTGACTGGATCACATCATTTCTACAAAGAATGTAGAAATGGTAACTGAAATTCCAATTTGTACATTTCTTATGGACAAATAAAATTGAGGATACAGACTGGCATATTCATTTTATGTCCTATATCAATGGAAACAGAAAGAATCTGCTCAATAAACAGGAAAAGACAGAGAAAGAGAGAGAGCAAGAGAAATTGGACATGAATAAACATGAAAAGAGATCTAATAGCTCAAGTGGGTCCTGAGAAATGATGAGAAAGAAAAAAAAATTCTTTTCACTCCAATTCTTACAGCTCCTTGATAGATAGGGAAAGTATATAAAGGAATAAAGTAAATTTGGTTAGTAGAAGAAAGCAGTGATATTTTTATGGTATCAATCACTTGTAGATTCAAAGCTCCAAGAGAAAAATATGCTAAGAGAATAAATCAATATGTCACCAAAGGAAATATGCAAAGTACAATCACATTGGGCAGAGTATGTATGAAGCAGTAGAAGGCTCCCCCCACCCCCGTGGCTCTTCCATACTTATTTGAACAATTGGATTTTATATGATATTATAGGACATGAGAAAAGTCTCTTTTATTTTCCTTAAGTGTCATCTTTTCTTTGCTATTTCTGGTTTCACATTTTTTATCTCTTTTGAAAACAATCAGTGGAAACACTATTCCTGGCTCTTGCTTTGTACAAAGGTCCCCTTAGACCACGTTGTTAAGTTCTTCACACAACATGGTAGTTTATGTTCTAACTCTGAATGATCTTCTTCACAAGATTCATGTCTGGGGTTGTAGGTCATATGCATATATATTTTATTTTGTTGTACCTCACCATTATAATGCAAGTCTCAGAGAAGCAGGGCTTTCATTTGTAATATCAGCCATAATTTCTCAAAATGATATGTGAATAGATGTGTACTTGCTAAGTTGCTTCAGTCATGTCTGACTCTGTGCGACCCCATAGATGGCAGCCCACCGGGCTCCCCAATCCCTGGGATTCTCCAGGCAAGAACAGTGGAGTGGGTGGCTATTTCTTTCTCCAATGCATGAAAGTGAAAAGTGAAAGTGAAGTCGCTCAGTCATGTCCGACCCTCAGCGACCCCATGGACTTCAGCCTACCAGGCTCCTCCATCCATGGGATTTTTCAGGCAACAGTACTGGAGTGGGGTGCTGCTGCCTTCTCCGAGATGTGCAGTTACATAGAAACAAATCTAAGAAAATGAGAAACTATGAAATAAAATTGTTGACAGAGATAATGAACTCAGTTAAATAGAGTGGTATTATACAACTGTATTTAACAAATGATTAAAGCACTGAAAACTAACTGAAATATGATGTACAATAGTAATAATTAGAAAAAATTTATTGAGTCAATATTAATAAAGCAAAGAATTTGATATAAGCAAACATAACATAAGGTAGTACTAGTTGTAAAGAATCTGCCTGCCAATGCAGGAGACGCCAGAGATGCGGATTTGATTCCTGGGCTGGGAGAATCCTCTGGAGAAGGAAATGGCAACCCACTCCAGTATTCTTGCCTGGAGAATCCCTCGGGCAGAGGAGCCTGGCAGGCTATGGTCCATAGGGTCACAAAGAGTTGGATATGAATGAAGTGACTTAGCAGAACTCTTTGGCGTCTAGCAAATGTCCTGTTATTATTTGTTGAATAAATGAGAAATTAAGTTTCGGTACATATACATTTAATATAGGACTAGATTTATTTCTTGTCCTATATTCTTGCCTGGAAAATTCCATGGACAGAGGAGCCTGGGGGCCTACAGTCCATGGGGTCACAAAGATTCATTCCATTCATATGAGTCAATAGGACCAGCCTTCCTACACACATGAGCATGTTCTTTTAACTGCTTCTGGTGACTGGGAAATGAGTCCTTTGAAACACCATTTTTACAGAAATAACAGAGCAACCAAGAACACTGCTTCAAATATAAGAAAACTGCCAGGAATAATCAGCAGCAGATTATTCTCTTTGCTCTTACTTCTATTCACTTTTATCATTATAAAATAATGATCAAATAGCAGCTTGCTATTGCTGCATAACAAACTATCCTAAAAGCCAATGATATAACATAATCCCTTTCTTACCAAAGATAATGAATGCTGTCCAGAGCCCCACTGCTCTCTCAAGTTTATAGTCAGCTATGAGTGTCTACATTTGTTTATAAGGCTGTTTAATAACATGCGTGAAAAAAAAGCACAGAAGATGGCAGAGGAATAGGACGGGGATACCACTTTCTCCCCCACAAATTCATTGAAAGATCATTTGAATCCTGAGGAAATTCCACAAAACAACTTCTTAACGCTGGAAGAGGACACCAGGCACCCAGAAAGGCAGCCCATTGTCTTTGAAATGAGGTAGGACAAAATATAAAAGATAAAAAGAGAGACAAAAGAGTTAGGGATGAAGTTGTAAAAGAGGAGAAGTTTCCAAACACCAAGAAACCCTCTCACCAGCAGGTCTGTGGGAAGTTTTGGAATCTCAGAGGGCAAAGTAACCAGGAGGAAAAATAAATAAAACCCACAGATTACGTGCCTAAGGGCAACTTCCAGTGGAGAAGTAGCCCATCCACTACCAGCAAGTGGGGGCTGAACAGGGAGGGGCAGGCTGCATTGCTTAGAGTAGGGACTGGGCTTGAATGTTCCTGACCTCCAATGTGGGGTAGCTCCTCTCGGCCATTCACCCTGACCTTGGACGTGGGTTTGCTCAGAGGAAGGTGTAAAAACAGGCTGAGCTGCCAACCCTGTCGTTTGTTAGCAAATTCACAGTCAGCTGGCCAGGTTGCAACACAACCTGGCAAAATAATAGGATACTGAAAGAGGAACTCCCCAGGTCGGTAAGTGCCCAATATGCTACTGGAGATCAGTGGAGAAATAACTCCAGGAAGAATGAAGGGATGGAGCCAAAGCAAAAACAATACCCAGTTGTGGATGTGACTGGTCACAGAAGCAAGGTCCGATGCTGTAAAGAGCAATATTGCATAGGAACATGGAATGTTAGGTTCATGAATCAAGGCAAATTGGAAGTGGTCAAACAGGAGATGGCAAGAGTGAACATTAACATTCTAGGAATCTAGGAATAAACATCTCCCTGAGAAGGTGCGCTGGTTGTACACCCAGAAAACCAAGTGGCAGGGACGGCGGAGGTGATAAGTTGCAGTGACTGTGCTCGCCAAACACCTGAGCTGCTTGGACCTGGAAAGGGCACAAAATGCAGGCCCAACCTAGTCTGCGCCTCTGAGGACTACCGGAGTACCTGAACCGGAGTACCTTAGACCTGGGAAGTGCATACAACCCAGGGCTGGCCTCAGACAGTTCCAAGCAGAGCAACCTAGAGCCTAAGCAGTATACACAGGGAAAGCACACACGCCGTGAGCAAGGGCAAACCCAGTGTGGCCGACACACTGCGACCACACGCCAGTGTTACTTGTTTGCAGCGTCCCTCCCTTCCCACAGCATGACTGAACAAGTGAAAGGCTGTTGTTGAACAAAAAGACACAGGGATTCCTGGCCCCCAGAGGAGAAGAATTCAATCCAGGGCCAGAGATGAGGCTTGATCGCTCAGAGCTTTTATGTAATAAAGTTTTATTAAAGTATAAAGGAGATACTGAAAGCTTCTGACATAGGCATCAGAAGGGGGGCAGAAAAAGTACCCCCGTGCTAGCTTTCAGCTGGGTGTTATATAGTCACTAGCAGTCTGTTAATGAAAGGAAGGAATGTCTTAAAACTTAGAATGGCACCAGGCCCTTCACCCATAAGATGCATTTTGGGATAATCTTGGCACCAAATGGTTCATCCTGGGCCATAAAATGATAAACTTGAATCTTGTAGAAGGACAGATTACCATAAAAATAGTTTCATTTACATAGATTAGGGGAACAATATCTGAGTATAACATACTGGTTTGTCAAGTAGGTTCTGAGCCATGAGGCGGAATTGACTTGAAGACAGAGTTTGGGGTAAATGCATAACACATTAGCATAGCTTAAGACAAACATTTCTGTAAGAAAACTGCATTGGTTATCTCAAGGTTTGAGAATAGTTAACCTCAGGTGAAACCAGGTATCATTATGGGAACACAGTATTTTAAGAGAAACCTCCTTTTAAATTTGTATAGAGAAGGAAAAAAATATCGCTAGTTGGTTTCCTCCTGCCGCTTAAGAGAGATAAAAATGTCTGACACTTGCAGGGTACTTCCTCTGTTTGGAGACCCCTGGCCTTCCTGCCTGTTACCTCTCACAAGTGAGCCTAAAAAAGTGTCCACCACAGCCCCCTTGTGTCAGGATGGAAATTAGACACTGAAGAGACCAGCAAACAGAAAAAGCTAAAACAGAGGGAACCTCCTTGGAAGTGACGGGTGCAATACATTAAAACCCTGTAGTTAGTACTGACGACATAGGAAGGGGCCTATAGATCTTGAGAAAAGTAAGCTGGATCAAGGAACTATCCGAAAATGAATTGAACGCCACACTGCCCACAACACCACCAGAGAAAGTCCTAGATATATTTTTATTGCTGCTACTGCTACTGCTAAGTCACTTCAGTCATGTCTGACTCTGTGTGACCCCATAGATGGCAGCCCACCAGGCTCCTCGATCCCTGGGATTCTCCAGGCAAGAACACTGGAGTTGATTGCCATTTCCTTCTCCAATGCATGACAGTGAAAAGTGAAAGTGAAGTCGCTCAGCCGTGTCTGACTCTTCGCAACCACATGGACTGCCGCCCACCGGGCTCCTCCATCCATGGGATTAATCATTCTTTAATTAAAATTTTGTTTTAAAAAAATTTAAGTCCTCTATTACTCCTTCAATTTTCATTTTTATAATGTTCTATTCCTTTGACTGTGTGGATCACAATAAACTGTGGAAAATTCTGAAAGAGATGGGAATACCAGACCACCTGATCTACCTCTTGAGAAATTTGTATGCAGGTCAGGAAGCAACAGTTAGAACTGGACATGGAACAACAGACTGGTTCCAAATAGGAAAAGGAGTACGTCAAGGCTGTATATTGTCACCCTGTTTATTTAACTTACATGCAGAGTATATCATGAGAAACACTGGACTGGAAGAGACACAAGCTGGAATCAAGATTGCAGGGAGAAATATCAATAACCTCAGATATGCAGATGACACCACCCTTATGGCAGAAAGTGAAGAGGAACTCAAAAGCCTCTTGATGAAAGGGAAAGTGGAGAGTGAAAAAGTTGGCTTAAAGCTCAACATTCAGAAAACAAAGATCATGGCATCTGGTCCCATCACTTCATGGGAAATAGATGGGGAAACAGTGGAAACAGTGTCAGACTTTATTTTGGGGGGCTCCAAAATCACTGCAGATGGTGACTGCAGCCATGAAATTAAAAGACACTTATCCTTGGAAGGAAAGTTATGACCAACCTAGATAGCATATTCAAAAGCAGAGACATTACTCTGCCAACAAAGATCTGTCTAGTCAAGGCTATGGTTTTTCCTGTGGTCATGTATGTATGTGAGAGTTGGACTGTGAAGAAGGCTGAGCGCCAAAGAATCGATGCTTTTGAACTGTGGTTTTAGAGACGACTCTTGAGAGTCCCTTGGACTGCAAGGAGATGCAACCAGTCCATTCTGAAGGAGATCAGCCCTGAGATTTCTTTGGAAGGAATGATGCTAAAGCTGAAACTCCAGTACTTTGGCCACCTCATGCGAAGAGTTGACTCATTGGAAAAGACTCTGATGCTGGGAGGGATTGGGGGCAAGAGGAGAAGGGGACGACAGAGGATGAGATGGCTGGATGGCATCACTGACTCGATGGACGTGAGTTTGAGTGAACTCCAGGAGTTGGGATGGACAGGGAGGCTTGGTGTGCTGGGATTCATGGGGTCACAAAGAGTCAGACACGACTGAGTGACTGATCTGATCTGATCTGATTAATTTGCAAAAAAAAAAAAGAGAGAGAGACCCTATTTTTTAAAGCAAACTTCATATATATATATATATATATATATATATATATATACACACACTTTATAATTTTTGTGACTTTTTAATATTGTATTTTTGAAAATCCAACCTCTACTGTAGATTTTTAATCTTTGCTTTTTGGTATTTATCATCAATTTTGTACCTTTAAGAACCTAATCTTGAGTACCAATTTTTACTTGGCACCGAGATTACTGGCTTGACTGCTCTCTCCCACTTTGGACTCTCCTTTTTCTCCACCAGGTCAACTCTATGTCCTCCCTCCCCCTTCTCTTCTCTACCCAAATCTGTGAATCTCTTTGTGTGTTGCAGACTGTGGAGAACACCTAGGGAACTGATTACTGGCTGGATCTGTCTCTCTCCTTTTGATTCCCCCTTTATCCTCCTGGCCACCTCTGTCTCCTTTCTTCCTCTTTTCTTCTCTGTATAAATGTGAACATCTCTGAGCGGTCCAGATTGTGGAGAGCACATAGGGAAGTGATTACTGGCTAGCTTGCTCTCTCTCTTTTTGATTCCCCCTCTTCTCCGCCTGGTCACCTCTATCTCTCTCATCCCTCTTCTCATATCCATGCAACTCTGTGAAACTCTCTGGGTGTCCCTCACTGTGAAGAAAGTTTTCATATTTAACCTAGATGTTTTATCAATTTTGCTGTACAGATGGAGAATACTTGAGGCTACTATAAAAAATAAGACTGAAAACCAAAAGCAGGAGACTTAAGTCAAAATCATGAGAACACCAGAGAACTCCTAACTCCAGGGAACATTAATTGACAGGAGCTTCCCTAACCAAGAAACCTTGACAAGCCACCTGTCCAACCCCACCCACAGTCAGGAAACTCCATAATAAAGAGAACTCCACAAACTGCCAGAATACAGAAAGGACACCCCAAACTCAAAAATATAAACAAGATGAAGAGACAAAGGAATACCCAGCAGGTAAAGGAACAGGATAAATGCCCACCAAACCAAACAAAAGGGGAAGTGATAGGGAATCTACCTCATAAAGAATTCCGAATAATGATAGTGAAAATTATCCAAAATCTTGAAATAAAAATGGAATCACAAATAAATAGCCTGGAGACAAGGATTGAGAAAATGCAAGAAAGGATTAACAAGGACCTAGAAGAAATAAAAAAGCATCAATATATAATGACTAATGCAAGAAATGAGATCAAAAACACTCTGGAAGGAACAAATGTAGAATAACGGAGGAAGAAGATAGGATTAGTGAGGTAGAAGACAGAATGGTAGAAATAAATGAATCAGAGAGGAAAAAAGAAAAATGAATTAAAAGAAATGAGGACAATCTCAGAGAACTCTGGGACAATGTTAAATGTTCCAACACTCAAATCATAGGAGTCCCAGAAGAAGAAGACAAAAAGAAAGACCATGAGAAGATACTTGAAGAGATGATAGTTGAAAGCTTCTCTAAAATGGGGAAGGAA
This sequence comes from Bos indicus, assembly GCF_029378745.1. NCBI lineage: Eukaryota > Metazoa > Chordata > Mammalia > Artiodactyla > Bovidae > Bos > Bos indicus. The sequence goes on along the minus strand of NC_091766.1, from coordinate 10,502,315 downwards.
ATAATCACCCAAGTCCAAGAAACCCAGAGAGTCCCAAACAGGATTAACCCAAGGCGAAACACCCCAAGACACATATTAATCAAATTAACAAAGATCAAACACAAAGAACAAATACTAAGAGCAGCAAGGGAAAGAAAACAAATAACACACAAGGGGATTCCCATAAGGATAACAGCTGATCTTTCAATAGAAACTCTTCAGGCCAGGAGGGAATGGCAGGACATACTTAACGTGATGAAAGAAAATAACCTACAGCCCAGATTACTGTACCCAGCAAGGATCTCATTCAAACATGAAGGAGAAATCAAAAGCTTTAAAGACAAGCAAAAGCTGAGAGAATTCAGCACCACCAAACCAGCTCTCCAATGAATGCTAAACGGTCTTCTCTAGACAGGAAACACAAAAAGGGTATATAAACTCAAACCCCAAACAATAAAGTAAGTGGCAATGGGGTCATACTTACCAATAATTACCCAAAATGTAAATGGGGTGAATGCTCCAACCAAAAGACAAAGACTGGCTGAATGGATACAAAACAAGACCCCTATATATGTTGTCTACAAGAGACCCACCTCAAAATAGGGGACACATACAGACTGAAAGTGAAGGGCTGGAAAAAGGTATTCCACGCAAATAGAGACCAAAGAAAAGCAGGAGTAGCAATACTCATATCAGATAAAATAGAGTTTAAATCACAGGCTGTGAAAGGAGACAAAGAAGGACACTACATAATGGTCAAAGGATGAATCCAAGAAAAAGATATAACAATTATAAATATATATGCACCCAACATAGGAGCACCACAATATGTAAGACAAATGCTAAGAAGTATGAAAGGGGAAATTAACAATAACACAGTAATAGTGGGAGAGTTAATACCCCACTCACACCTATGGATAGAACAACTACACAGAAAATTAACAAGGAAACACAAACTTTAAGTGATACAGTAGACCAGTTAGACCTAATTGATATCTATAGGACATTTCACCCCAAAACAATGAATTTCACCTTTTTCTCAAGTGCACATGGAACCTTCTCCAGGATAGATCACATCCTGGGTCATAAATCTAGCCTTGGGCCATAAATCAAAAAAAATTGAAATCATTCCAAGCATCTTTTCTGACCATAATGCAGTAAGATTAGATCTCAATTACAGGAGAAAAACTATTAAAAATTCCAACATATGGAGGCTGAACAACACGCTGCTGAATAACCAACAAATCACAGAAGAAATAAAAAAAAAAATCAAAATATGCATAGAAATGAATGAAAATGAAAACATAACAACCCCAAACCTATTGGACACTGTAAAAGCAGTGCAAAGGGGAAAGTTCATAGCAATACAGGCATACCTCAAGAAACAAGAAAAAAGTCAAATAAATAACCTAACTCTACACCTAAAGCAACTAGAAAATGAAGAAATGAAGAATCCCAGGGTTTGTAGAAGGAAAGAAGTCGTAAAAATTAGGGCACAAATAAATGCAAAAGAAACAAAAGAGACCATAGCGAAAATCAACAAAGCCAAACACTGGTTCTTTGAAAGGATAAATAAAACAGACAAACCATTAGCCAGACTCATCAAGAAACAAAGGGAGAAAAATCAAATCAATAAAATTAGAAAAGAAAATGGAGAGGTCAAAACAGACAACACAGAAATAAAAAGGATCATAAGAGACTACTATCAGCAATTATATGCCAGTAAAATGGACACCGTGGAAGAAATGGACAAATTCTTAGAAAAGTACAACTTTCGAAAACTGAACCAGGAAGAAATAGAAAATTTTAACAGACACATCGCAAGCACGGAAATTGAAACTGTAATTAGAAATCTTTCAGCAAACAAAGTCCAGGTCCAGACGGCTTCACAGGTGAATTCTACCAAAAATTTAGAGGAGAGCTAACACCTATCCTACTCAAACTCTTCCAGCAAATTGCAGAGGAAGGTAAACTTCCAAACTCATTTTATTAGGCCACCATCACCCTAGTAGCGAAACCTGACAAAGATGCCACAAAAAAAAAAAAAAAAAAAAAAAAAGAAAGAAAGAAAACTACAGGCCAATATCACTGATGAGCATAGAATTAACAAAATTCTAGCAATCAGAATCCAACAACACATGAAAAATATCATACACCATAACCAACTGTGCTTTATCCCAGAGAAGCAAGGATTCTTCAATATCTGCAAATCAATCAATGTAATACACCACATTAACAATTTGAAAAATAATATTTGGCAAAACTAATACAATATTGTAAAGTTTAAAAATAAAATAAAATTAAAAAAATTAAAAAAAAGAAAAATAAAAGCCATATTATTATCTCAATAGATGCAGACAAAGCCTTTGACATAATTCAACATCCATTTATAATAAAAACTCTCCAGAAAGCAGGAATAGAAGGAACATACCTCAACATAATAAAAGCTATATATGACAAACCCACAGCAAACATTATTCTCAAAGGTCAAAAATTTAAAGCATTTCCCCTAAAGTCAGGAACAAGACAAGGGTGCCCACTTTCACCACTACTATTCAACATAGTTTTGGAAGATTTGGCCACAGCAATCAGAGAAGAAAAAGAAATAAAAGGCATACAGATTGGAAGTGAAGAAGTAAAACCCTCACTGTTTCCAGATGACATCATCTACTGCATAGAAAATCCTAAAGATTCCACTAAAAAATTACTAGAGCTAATCAATGAATATAGTAAAGTTGCAGGATATAAAATCAACACACAGAAATCCCTTGCATTCCTATACACAAATAATGAGAAAATAGGAAGAGAAATTAAGGAAACAATCCCATTCACGATTTCAACAAAAAGAATAAAGTACTTAGGAATATATCTACCTAAAGAAACAAAAGACTTGTACATATATAAAACTATAAAACACTGGTGAAAGAAATCAAAGAGGACACTAATAGATGGAGAAATATACCATGTTCATGGCTTGGAAGAATCAATATAGTGAAAAAGAGTATACTACCAAAAGCAATCTATAGATTCAGTGCAATCCCTATCGGGCAACCAACAGTATTTGTCACAGAGTTAGAACAAGTAATTTCACAATTTGTATGGAAATACAAAAAAACCTCGAATAGCCAAAGCAATCTTGAGAAAGAAGAATGGAACTGGAGGAATCAACCTGCCTGACTTCAGGCTCTACTACAATGCCATAGTCATCCAGACAGTATGGTACTGGCACAAAGACAGAAATATAGATCAATGGAACAAAATAGAAAGCCCAGAGATAAATCCACACACCTACGGCACCATAACTTTGACAAAGGAGGCAAGAATATACAATGGAGAAAAGACAGTACCTTTCACAAATGGTGCTGGGAAAACTGGTCAACCATTTGTAAAAGAATAAAACTGGAACACTTTCTAACACCATACACAAAAATAAACTCAAAATGGATTAAAGATCTAAACGTAAAATCAGAAACTATAAAACTCCTAGAGGAGAATATAGGCAAAATCCTTTCTGACATAAATCACAGCAGGATCCTCTGTGACCCACCTCCCAGAATACTGGAAATAAAAGCAAAAATAAACAAATGGGACCTAACTAAAATTAAAAGCTTTTGTACAACAAAGGAAACTATAAGCAAGGTGAAAAAGGCAGTCTTCAGAATGGGAGAAAATAATAGCAAATGAAGCAACTGACAAACAACTAATCTCAAAAATATACAAGCAACTCCTACAGCTCAATTCCAGAAAAATAGATGACCGAATCAAAAAATGGGCCAAAGAACTAAACAGACATTTCTCCAGAGAAGACATACAGATGGCTAACAAACACATGAAAAGGTGCTCAATATCACTCATTATCAGGGAAATGCAAATCAAAACCACAATGAGGTACCGTTTCACACCAGTCAGAATGGCTGCGATCCAAAAGTCTACAAGCAATAAATGCTGGAGAGGGTGTGGAGAAAAGGGAACCCTCTTACACTGTTGGTTGGAATGCAAAGCAGTACAGCCACTATGGAGAACAGTGTTGAGATTTCTTAAAAAACTGAAAATAGAACTGCCATACCGCCCAGCAATCCCAGTGCTGGGCATACACACCAAGGAATACAGAATTGAAAGAGACACGTGTATCCCAATGTTCATTGCAGCACTGTTTATAATAGCCAGGACATGGAAGCAACCTAGATGTCCATCAGCAGATGAATGGATAAGAAAGCTGTGGTACATATACACAATGGTGTATGACTCAGCCATTTAAAAGAATTTGGATCAGTTCTAACGAGGTGGATGAAATTGGAGCCTATCATAAAGAGTAAAGTAAGTCAGAAAGAAAAATAGCAATACAGTATACTGACGCATATATATGGAACTCAGAATGATCGTAATGATGACCCCATGGCCGAGGTCAGGGGCAGCGGCCGAGAGGAGCAACCCCACGTCCAAGGTGCGGTAGCTGTGCACGCAGGAGGGCCGAGAGGAGCTACTTCACATTCAAGGTTAGGAAGGGGTGCTATGAGGAAACACCCCTCGTCCAAGGTAAGGAGCAGCAGCTCTACTTTGCTGGAGCAGCAGTGAAGATATACCCCATGTCTAAGGTAAGAGAAACCCAAGTAAGATGGTAGGTGTTCCGAGAGGGCATCAGAGGGCAGACACACAAACCATAATCACAGAAAACTAGTCAGTCTAATCACACGGACCACAGTCTTGTCTAACTCAATGAAACTAAACCATGCTGTGTGGGGCCACCCAAGATGGGAGGGTCATGGTGGAGAGGTCTGACAGAATGTGGTCCACTGGAGAAGGGAATGGCAAACCACTTCAGTATTCTTGCCTTGAAAACCCCATGAACAGTATGAAAAGGCAAAATGATAGGATACTGAAAGAGAAACTCCCCAGGTCGGTAGGTGCCCAATATGCTACTGGAGATCAGTGGAGAAATAATTCCAGAAAGAATGAAGGGATGGAGCCAAAGCAAAAACAATACCCAATTGTGGATGTTACTCGTGATAGAAGCAATGTCTGATGTTGTAAAGAGCAATATTGCATAGGAACATGGAATGTAAGGTCCATGAATCAAGGCAAATTGGAAGTAGTCAAACAGGAGATGGCAAGAGTGAATGTCAACATTCTAGGAATCAGCGAACTCAAATGGACTGGAATGGGTGAATTTAACTCAGATGACCATTATATCTACTACTGTGGGCAGGAATCCCTTAGAAGAAATGGAGTAGCCATCATGGACAACAAGAGTCTGAAATGTAGTACTTGGATGCAATCTCAAAAATGTCAGAATGATCTCTGTTTGTTTCCAAGCCAAACCATTCAATATCACAGTAATCCAATTCTATGCCCCAACCAGTAACACTGAAGAAGCTGAAGTTGAACGGTTCTATGAAGACCTACAAGACCTTTTAGAAATAACACCCCCAAAAGATGTCCTTTTCATTATAGGGGACTGGAATGCAAAAGTAGGAAGTCAAGAAACCCCTGGAGTAACAGGAAAATTTGGCCTTGGAATACGGAATGAAACAGGGCAAAGGCTAATATAGTTTTGCCAAGAGAACACACTGGTCATAGCAAACACCCTCTTCCAACAACATAACAGAAGACTCTACACATGGGCATCACCAGATGGTCAACACCGAAGTCAGATTGATTATATTCTTTGCAAAGATGGAGAAACTCTATACAGCCAGCAAAAACAAGACTGGGAGCTGACTGTGGCTCACATCATGAACCCCTTCTTGCCAAATTCAGACTTAAATTGAAGAAAGTAGGGAAAACCACTAGACAATTTGGGTATGACCTAAATCAAATTCCTTATGATTATACAGTAGAAGTGAGAAATAGATTTAAGGGACTGGATCTGATAGAGTGCCTGATGAACTATGGATGGAAGTTCATGACATTGTACAGGAGACAGGGATCAGATCATCCCCATGGAAAAGAAGTGAAAATAGCAAAATTGCTGTCTGGGGAGGCCTTACAAATAGCTGTGAAGAGAAGAAAAGTGAAAAGCAAAGGGGAGAAGGAAAGACATAAGCATCTGAAAGCAGAGTTCCAAAGAATAGCAAGGAGAGTTAAGAAAGCCTTCCTCAGCGATCAATGCAAAGAAATAGAGGAAAATAACAAAATGGGAAAGACTAGAGATCCCTTCAAGAAAATTAGAGATACCAAGGACACATTTCTGGAGAAGGCAATGGCACCCCACTCCAGTACTCTTGCCTGGAAAATCCCATGGACAGAGGAGCCTGGTAGGCTTCAGTCCAAGGGATCGCGAACAGTCAGACACGACTGAGCGACTTCACTTTTACTTTTCACTTTTATGCATTGGAGAAGGAAATGGCAACCCACTCCAGTGTTCCTGCCTGGAGAATCCCAGGGATGGCAGAGCCTAGTGGGCTGCCATCTATGGGGTCACACCGAGTCGGACATAACTGAAGTGACTTAGCAGTAGCAGCAGCAAGGGAACATTTCATGCAAAGATGGGCTCGATAAAGGACAGAAATGGTAGGGACCTAATACACGCAGAAGATATTAAGAATAGGTGGCAAGAAAACACAGAAGGACTGTACAAAAAAGAGCTTCACAACCCAGATAATCACGATTGTGTGATCACTGACCTAGAGCCAGACATTCTGGAATGGGATGTCAAGTGGGCCTTAGAAAGCATCACTATGAACAAAGCTAGTGGAGGTGTTGGAATTCCAGTGGAACTATTTCAAATCCTGAAAGATGATGCTGTGAAAGTGCTGCGTGCAATATGCCAGCAAATCTGGAAAACTCAGCAATGGCCACAGGACTGGAAAAGGTCAGTTTTCATTCAAATCCCAAAGAAAGGCAATGCCAAAGAATACTTAAACTACTGCACAATTGCACTCATCTCACATGCTAGTAAAGTAATGCTCAAAATTCTCCAAGCCAGGCTTCAGCAATACATGAACTGTGAACTTCCAGATGTTCAAGCTGGTTTTAGAAAAGGCAGAGGAACCAGAAATCAAATTGCCAACATCTGCTGGATCATGGAAAAAGCAAGAGAATTCCAGAAAAACATCTATTTCTGTTTTATTGACTATGCCAAAGCCTTTGACTGTGTGGATCACAATAAACTGTGGAAAAGTCTGAGAGATGGGAATACCAGACCACCTGATCTGCCTCTTGAGAAACCTATATGCAGGTCAGGAAGCAACAGTTAAACTGGACTTGGAACAACAGACTGGTTCTAAATAGGAAAAGGAGTACGTCAAGGCTGTATATTGTCACCCTGCTTATTTAAATTCTATGCAGAGTACATCATGAGAAATGCCGGGCTGGAGGAAGCACAAGCTGGAATCAAGATTGCAGGGAGAAATATCAATAACCTCAGATATACAGGTAGCCCCACCCTTATGGCAGAAAGTGAAGAGGAACTAAAAAGCCTCTTGAGGAAAGTGAAAGAGGAGAGTGAAAAAGTTGGCTTAAAGCTCAACATTCAGAAAACGAAGATCATGGCATCCGGTCCCATCACTTCATGGGAAATAGATGGGGAAACAGTGGAAATAGTGTCAGACTTTATTGTTTTGGGCTCCAGAATCACTGCAGATGGTGATTGCAGCCACGAAATTAAAAGATGCTTACTCCTTGGAAGGAAAGTTATGACCAACCTAGATAGCATATTCAAAAGCAGAGACATTACTTTGCCAACAAAGGTCCATCTAGTCAACACTATGATTTTTCCAGTGGTCATGTATGGATGTTAAAGTTGGACTGTGACAAAAGCTGAGCACCGAAGAATTGAAGCTTTTGAGCTGTGGTGTTGGAGAAGACTCCCGAGAGTCCCTTGGACTGCAAGGAGATCCATCCAGTCCATTCTGAAGATCAGTCCTGTGTGTTCTTTGGAAGGAATGACGCTAAAGCTGAAAATCCCGTACTTTGGCCACGTCATGTGAAGAGTTGACTCATTGGAAAAGACTCTGATGCTGTGAGGGATTGGGGCAGGAGGAAAAGGGGACGACAGAGGATGAGAGGGCTGGATGGCATCACTGAGTCTATGGACATGAGTCTGGGTGAACTCAGGGAGTTGGTGATGGACAGAGAGGCCTGGCGTACTGTGATTCATGGGGTCACAAATAGTTGGACACGACTGAGCCACTGAACTGAACTGAATGATGACCCTATATGCCAGACGAGAAGAGACAAAGATGTATAGAACAGCCTTTTGAACTCTGTGGGAGAAGGCGAGGATGCAATGATTGGACAGAACAGCATGGAAATATGTATGTTATCGTATATGAAACAGATTGCCAGTTCAGGTTCAATGCATGATACAGGGTGCTCAGGGCTGTTGCACTGGGATGACCCTGAGGGATGGGAATGGGAGGCAGGTGGGAGGGGGGTTCAAGATGGGGAAAACGTGTACACCCATGGCTGATTATGTTAATGTATGGCAAAACCCATTACAATATTGTATAGTAATTAGCTTCCAATTAAAATAAATAAATTAAAAAAATACTAAAAACAAGAACAGCAAAACAACAACAACAAATTTGTGAGCACGTTGCACTTCTCCTTAGAATCAGTATACAATCAGTTTATTTTATGATTATGTTCATCTTATATATTACAGGAAAGAAAGAATAGCAAGTGTAAATTCCTTCAGTTCAGTTCACTTGCTCAGTCGTGTCTGACTCTTTGTGACCCCATGAATCGCAGCACACCTGGCCTTACTGTCCATCACCAACTCCCAGAATTCACCCAAACTCATGTGCTTCAAGTCAGTGATGCTATCCAGCCATCTCATCCTCTGTCATCCCCTTCTCCTGCCCCCAATCCCTCCCAGCATCAGGGTCTTTTCCAATGAGTCAGCTCTTCACATCAGATAGCCTAAGTATTGGAGTTTCAGCCTCAGCATCAGTCCTTCGAATGAACAGCCAGGACTGGTCTCCTTTAGGATGGACTGTTTGGATGTTCTTGCAGTCCAAGGGACTTTCAAGAGTCTTCTCCAGCACCACAGTTCAAAAGCATCAATTATTTAGCATTCAGCTTTCTTCACAGTCCAACTCTCACATCCATATGCGACCACTGGAAAAACCATAACCTTGACTAGATGGACCTTTGTTGGCAAAGTAATGTCTCTGCTTTTGAATATGCTATATATGTTGGTCATAACTTTCTTTCCAAGGAGTAAGCATCTTTTAATTTCATGGCTGCAATCACCATCTGCAGTGATTCTGGAGCCCAAAACAATAAAGTCTGACACTATTTCCACTGTTTCCCCATCTATTTCCCATGAAGTGATGGGACCGGATGCCATGATCTTCGTTTTCTGAATGTTGAGCTTTAAGCCAACTTTTTCACTCTCCTCTTTCACTTTCCTCAAGAGGCTTTTTAGTTCCTCTTCACTTTCTGCCATAAGGGTGGGGCTACCTGTATATCTGAGGTTATTGATATTTCTCCCTGCAATCTTGATTCCAGCTTGTGATTCCTCCAGCCCAGCATTTCTCATGATGTACTCTGCATAGAATTTAAATAAGCAGGGTGACAATATACAGCCTTGACGTACTCCTTTTCCTATTTAGAACCAGTCTGTTGTTCCATGTCCAGTTTAACTGTTGCTTCCTGACCTGCATATAGGTTTCTCAAGAGGCAGGTCAGGTGGTCTGGTATTCCCATCTCTTTCAGAATTTTCCACAGTTTATTGTGATCCACACAGTCAAAGGCTTTGGCATAGTCAATGAATTCCTTAACTTACTTCTAATGTTCTTATACCTATATATCAATTTTCTTTCTTCCCAGGCAGAAGAGATACCTCCTATCACATACTGGTAGTATGAATCACTTACCAGTGCTCTAGATTCTATGATGTTACATTTTTTCCTTCTGAGAAACTTGTTGGACTATAGTTGGAGCATATCACTGTATAAAGAACACAGAACTAAAAATTTCAATTTGATAAGTAAAATGAGCCATACGAACATTATAGTACTTATCTCATGCTTCAATTTGTGTAAAATTCAAGAAAGTGCACAATAAATTTCATGTCTTTTATGTAATTATTAAAACATACTCTTTATGAACCTCAATTTTCTTATTTATGAACATTATGTGGGATAGCATACATGATTTCAGATGAATATTGCATGAAATAAATGAAATGTGGGGATATATTTTGCAGAGTGCAAATAAAATATTCAAGGCAAGAGTCATGTGCATGTATGTGTGTGCACATTTGTATATATTTTTTACTGTAGATAAATATACTCATATAAATACTTGTACACTAGTTTACTTCAGTCACTCAGTCTTGTCCAACTCTGTGATGCCATGGATTGCAACACACCAGGCTTCCTGCCCATCACCAAGTCTTGGATCTTGCTCAAACTCATGTGCATTGAGTCAGTGACACCATCCAACCATCTCATCCTCTGTCATCCCCTTCTCCTCATGCCTTCAACATTTCCCAGCATCAGGGTCTTTTCCAACGAGTCAATTCTTCGCATCAGGTGGCCAAAGTATTACAGCTTCAGCTTCAGCTTCAGTATCAGTCCTTCCAATGAATATTCAGGGCTGATTTCCTTTAGGATGGACTGGTTGGATTTCCTTCCAGTCCAAGGGACTCTCAAGAGTGTTCTCCAACACCACAGTTCAAAAGCATCAATTGTTCAGTGCTCAGCTTTCTTTATAATCCAACTCATATCCGTACATGACAACTGGAAAAACCATAGCTTTGACTAGATGGACTTTTGTTGGCGAAGTAATGTCTCTGCTTTTTAACAGGCTGTCTGATTTGGGCATAGCTTTTCCTCCAGGAAGCAAGCATCTCTTAATTTAATGGTCACAGTCACCATCCATAATGATTTTGGAACCCCCCCAAAATAAAGTCTGTCACGGTTTCCATTGTTTCCCCATCTACTTGCCATGAATTGATGGGACCAGATGCCATGATCTTAGTTTTCTGAATGTTGAGTTTTAAGCCAGCTTTTTCATTCTCCTCTTTCACTGTCATCAAAAGGGTATTTAGTCCTTCTTCACTTTTTGCTATAAGCATGGTGCCATCTGCATATCTGAGGTTACTGATATTTCTCCCAGCAATCTTGATTCCAGCTTGTGCTTCATCCAGCCTGACATTTCACATGATGCACTCTGCATAGAATTTAAATAGGCAGGGTGACAATGTACAGGCTTGACGTCTTCCTTTCCTGATTTGGAACCATACTGTTGTTCCATGTCAGTTCTAACTGTTGCTTCTTGACCTGCATATAGATTTCTCAGGAGGCAGGTCAAGTGGTCTGGTATTCTCATTTCTTAAAGAATTTTACACACTTTGTTGTGATCCACAGTCAAAGTCTTTGGCATAATCAACAAAGCAGAAGTAGATGTTTTTCTGGAACTCTCTTGCTCTTTCAATGAGCCAATGGATGTTGGCAACTTGATCTCTGGTTCCTTTTCCTTTTCTAAATCCAACTTGAACACCTGTAAGTTCACAGTTCATGTACGGTTGAAGCCTGGCTTGGAGAATTTTGAGTACTGTTTTTCTAGATGAGTGAGATGAGTGAAATTGTGTGGCAGTTTGAACATTCTTTGGCATTGCCATTCTATGGGACTGGAATGAAAACTGACCCTGTCCAGTCCTGTGGCCACTGCTTAATTTTCCAAATTTGCTGGCATATTGAGTGTAGCACTTTCACAGCATCATCTTCTGGGAAGTGTGCTTATATAAAAACAAATCTATGAAACTGAAAAACTATGAAATAAAATGATTGGCAGAGATAATAAAACCAATTAAGTAGAGTTATGGTTATACAACTGTCTTCAGCAAATGAATGGAGCATTGAAAACTTATTGAAATATGATGTACAATAGCAGTTCTTGAACAATACCAACATGGATCAATAATTAAGTAAGCAAAGATTTTGACATAAAAGAATATAACATAAAGTGTATCTATACCTCTTTGGTCATCTTTGACAATTATATCTACTACTGCGGGCAGGAATCCCTCAGAAGAAATGGAGTAGCCATCATGGTCAACAAAAGAATTTAAAATGCAGTACTTGGATGCAATCTCAGAAACGACAGAATGATCCCTGTTCGTTTCCAAGGCAAACCACTCAATATCACAGTAATCCAAGTCTATGCCCCAACCAGTAACGCTGAAGAAGCTGAAGTTGAACGGTTCTATGAAGACCTCCAAGACCTTTTAGAACTAACACCCCCAAAAGATGTCCTTTTCATTATAGGGGACTGGAATGCAAAAGTAGGAAGTCAAGAAACTCCTGGAGTAACAGGCAAATTTGACCTTGGAATACGGAATGAAACAGGGCCAAGACTAATAGACTTTTGCCAAGAAAATGCACTAGTCATAGCAAACACCCTCTTCCAACAACACAAGAGAAGACTCTACACATGGACATCACCAGATGGTCAACACCAAAGTCAGATTGATTACATTCTTTACAGCCAAAGATGGAGAAGCTCTATACAGTCAACAAAAACAAGACCAGGAGCTGACTGTGGCTCAGATCATGAACTCCTTCTTGCCAAATTCAGACTTAAATTGAAGAAAGTAGGGAAAACCACTAGACAATTCAGGTATGACCTAAATCAAATCTCTTATGATTATATAGTGGAAGTGAGAAACAGATTTAAGGGACTAGATCTGATAGATAGGGTGCCTGATGAACTATGGATGGAGGTTCATGACATTGTACAGGAGACAGGGATCAAGACCATCCCCATGGAAAAGAAATGCAAAAAAGCAAAATGGCTGTCTGGGGAGGCCTTACAAATTGCTGTGAAAAGAAGAGAAGCACAAAGCAAAGGAGAAAAGGAAATATATAAGCATCTGAATGCAGAGTTCCAAAGAATAGCAAGAAGAGATAAGAAAGCCTTCCTCAACGATCAATGCAAAGAAATAGAGAAAAACAACAGAATGGGAAACACTAGAGATCTCTTCAAGAATATTAGAGATACCAAGGGAACACTTCATGCAAAGATGGGCTCAATGACGGATAGAAATACTATGGGCCTAAAGAAGCAGAAGATATTAAGAAGACGTGGCAAGAATACACAGAAGAACTGTACAAAAAAGAGCTTCACAACCCAGATAATCACGATGGTGTGATCACTGACCTAGAGCCAGACATCTGGAATGTGAAGTCAAGTGGGCCTTAGAAAGCATCACTATGAACAAAGCTAGTAGAGGTGATGGAATTCCAGTGGAGCTATTTCAAATCCTGAAAGATGATGCTGTGAAAGTGCTGCATGCAATATGCCAGCAAATCTGGAAAACTCAGCAGTGGGCACAGGACTAGAAAAGGTCAGTTTTTATTCCAGTCCCAAAGAAAGGCAATGCCAAAGAATGCTCAAACTACTGCACAATTGCACTCATCTCATACGCTAGTAAAGTAATGCTCAAAATTCTCCAAGCCAGGCTTCAGCAATATGTGAACTGTGAACTTCCAGATGTTCAAGGTGGTTTTAGAAAAGGCAGAGGAACCAGAGACCAAATTGCCAACGTCTGCTGGATCATGGAAAAAGCAAGAGTTCCAGAAAAACAAATATTTCTGTTTTACTGACTGTGCCAAAGCCTTTGACTGTGTGGATCACAGTAAACTGCGGAAAATTCTTCAAGAGATGGGAATATCAGACCACCTGACCTGCCTCTTGAAAAATTTGTATTCAGGTCAGGAAGCAACAGTTAGAACTGGACATGGAACAACAGACTGGTTCCAAATAGGAAAACGAGTACGTCAAGGCTGTATATTGTCACCCTGCTTATTTAACTTATATGCAGAGTACATCACGAGAAATGCTGGGCTGGAGGAAGCACAAGCTGGAATCAAGGTTGACGAGAGAAATATCAATAACCTCAGATACACAGATGTTACCACCCTTATGGCACAAAGTGAAGAGGAACTAAAAAGACTCTTGATGAAGGTGAAAGAGGAGAGTGAAAATGTTGGCTTAAAACTCAACATTTAGAAAACGAAAAGCATGGCATCTGGTCCCATCACTTCGTGGGAAATAGATGGGGAAACAGTGGAAACAGTGTCAGACTTTATTTTGGGGGGCTCCAAAATCACTGCAGATGGTGATTGCAGCCACAAAATTAAAAGACACTTACTCCTTGGAAGAAAAGTTATGAGCAACATAGATAGCATATTCAAAAGCAGAGACATTACTTTGCCAACAAAAGTCCGTCTAGTGAAGGCTATGGTTTTTCCAGTGGTCATGTATTGATGTGCGAGTTGGACTGTGAATAAAGCTGAGCCCTGACGAACTGATGCTTTTGAACTGTGGTGTTGGAGAAGACTCTTGAGAGTCCCTTGGACTGCAAGGAGATCCAACCAGTCCATTCTGAAGGAGATCAGCCCTGGGATTTCTTTGGAAGGAATGATGCTAAACTGAAACTCCAGTACTTTGGCCAACTCATTTGAAGAGTTGACTCTTTGGAAAAATCTCTGAATATGGGAGGAATTGGGGGCAGGAGGAGAAGGGAACAACAGAGGATGAGATGGCTGGATGGCATCACTGACTCGATGGATGTGAGCCTGAGTGAACTTTGGGAATTGGTGATCGACAGGGAGGCCTGGTGTGCTTCGATTCATGGGGTTGCAAAGAGTCGGACGCGACTGAGTGACTGAACTGAACTGAACTGAAACCTCTTTGACTTGAAACAGATGTTCTTTTGCTATTTGTTGAATGAATCAGGGATTAGGTTTCCGTGCATTTGGTCCTTTAATATATGATAAGGTTGATAAAGGCTGATTCTTTCAAAGAAGTTGGCACAAGTAGTTATCCATCTAGAAGGAAATTATGTGGCTTTCTACTTCACACATCTTAAAAATTTCCAAAGGATTATAGACCTCAGTGTAAACAGACAGAAGGCCTCTTAGGTGAGTATTTAAAGATCTACAGATAAAAATGTGTGGAGAAGCAGGGGACGACAGAAGATGAGATGGTTGGATGGCATCAGCAACTCAATGGGCATGACTTTGAGCAAGCTCCAGGAGATGGTGAAGTACAGGGAAGCCTGGTGTGCTGTAGTCAGTGGGATCACAAAGAGCCAGACATGAATGAATGACTGAACAATACACATAAAGCTACATGTGGGAAAAATCATCATAATTAAAAAAAGAAAATCATATGTGAGAAGATGGATGTATTTGATTACATAAAATTTAAAACTTTTTATGCACAATATATTCAACTAAGAGTTAATGGAGAAAGATCTGCAAAAATCATTAAAAATGCTGCTAAGAATAGAAGGCATGTAATTTATGGACATGTAATAACAATGGTCATGTTATAATGAACATGCTGATCAACTACATGAATATTTCTTCAAGTTGATTAGTAGTTTAAAGAAACAAACTAACAAAAATCTCTTTCACATCCATCAGTCTGTGAGACAACTTAAAGATCTCTCACACTGATTGGGGTTGGGGGTTTTAAACAGGTAGTAAACAAGGATTCTCTACTTTTTCTGCAGAAAGGTGAAATGTTACACGTGGGAAATAACCTGAAGAGACTGTTAACATTAAAATACAGATATTTTAACTGTGATTTATCAATCTTGGCACTATTGGAATCCTGGGCCAGTTGATTATTCTTTGTGGTGGGGTCTATCCTGTGCATTGTAGGCTGTTAGTTCAAGATGTCTCTGGACAGTGCTCAATGTCCCTTGAAGGAATGATATTGCATTTGGTGGGGAATCAGAATTTTAACATAGCAATCTTAAAATAATTTTGTTGATTGTCATAATGGCAATATCCATTGGATTGGATATGACTTAGTGAGTGAGTAACAGCAACAATTGAGAAAAATTATGTAAATCTTTGTTAGGGAAATTAAATATATAGTCTTGTTTAGGCTTCAGAGACAAAGCAGAGCAGGTCTCTGACCTTTCTTATAACCTGCCTTGACACTGACCTGACTGGGAGTGACTGCCTGCTGTGAGTGCAAGACTACAACCCCATAGATAAAATGTGGGAAAAATCTTGAGATTTTTGAGCCCCTGGAGGAGACCTGTCAACCAAGCCCCAGGCTTGACTACACTGCAAGTTTTACACAACAAGGCAAACAGCAATAACATGAAACCAGAGCTGAAATTTGCTCACAGATTGATGATGATATCAGTTTGCTTCCTGGAATTAGAAATGAACTAGAACTTCAATCTTTGAAGTTTCACCCACAAATTGGACACACTGGTGCCTCGGACCCTTTCCCAATTGGGACTCCAGATGTGCTCTGTAATGAGACTTCTCAGCACTGTTTAAGTCTGGATGTTGGTAAGAACCCAATTTGGTGTTGTATCCTCTGCTTTTTCTATTTCTCTTTTCTTTTAATGTTAGTATATTGAAAGTAAGCAAGATAATTCTCTAGTAAATATTTGTATTATTTGTTTGCATATAACGAGTGGCTCATTTTGTTAACAAATCCTTTGAACCTGAGATGAAAGTGAAAACTTTAGGCAGAACAAGCTTTACACAGGTGAATAGCACAGTCACACCATGAAATGTTATGGAGCCACTGAAATAATGAATTAGCATTATACTAGTTGAATGGAGGTTTAGTCTTTGAGGTATTATTGAGTAAAAGAAAGACTGTACATGTAGAAAAAAGGACTGCACTAAGACATGAAGAACAATTGTGATGCCACAGAATGCTATTTGTGTGTTTGTATGCCTATGAATCCCAGGGACGGGAGAGCCTGGTGGGCTGCCATCTATGGGGTCGCGCAGAGTCGGACACTACTGAAGGGACTTAGCAGCAGCAGCAGCATGCCTATGAATATATATGTAACACAAAAAAAGAGAGTGTTAAAAGAAGCTAAGAATTTATGAAACAAAGACCATCAGTAGGAATGAAATTAGGTTAAGTACAGAGGATTCACACAGTTCATGGGGTTCTTAAAGAATACTGAAGTGGTTTGCCATTCCCTTCTACAGTGGACCATGTTTTTTTTATCAGAACTCTCCACCATGACCTGTGCATCTTGGGTGGTCCTGCATAGCATGGTTCATAGTTTCATTGAGTTACACAGAGTTATGACAAAGGATGAGATGGTTGGATGACATCACTGACTCAATGGACCTGAGGTTAACCAAACTCCAGGAGATAGTGAATGACAGGGAAGCTTGGTGTGCTGCAGTCCATGGGGTCATAAAGAGTCAGACATGACTTAGCAACAGAACAACAATATAGAGATCCAAAAAAACTGTATGAAATAGAAACAAATGAGAATCTAAAAACCATGATAACTTTACAATACAGTATTGGTTTTGCCATACATCAACATGAATCCGCCTCGGGTGTACATGTGTTCCCAATCCTGAACCCCACTCCCAACTCCCTCCCCATACCATCCCTCTGGGTCATCCCACTGCACCAGCCTCAAGATTCCTGTATCCTGCCCCTAACCTGGACTGGCGATTCATTTCTTATATGATATTATACATGTTTCAATGCCATTCTCCCAAATAACCACCCCCTCCCCACTCTTTCACAGAGTCCAAAAGACTGTTCTATACATCTGTGTCTCTTTTGCTGTCTCACATACAGGGTTATCGTTACCATCTTTCTAAATTCTATATATATGCATTAGTATTTGTGTTTTTCTTTCTGGCTTACTTCACTCTGTATAATCGGCTCCAGTTTCATCCACCTCATTAGAAAAGATTCAAATGTATTGTTTTAAATGGTTGAGTAATATTCCATTATGTATATATACCACTGCTTTCTTACCCATCCATCTGCTGATGGACATCTAGGTTGCTTCCAAGTGCTAGCTGTTATAAACAGTGCTGCGATGAACATTGGGGTACACGTGTCTCTTTCAATTCTAGTTTCCTTGGTGTGTATGCCCAGCAGCGGGTTTGCTGGGTCGTATGGCAGTTCTATTTCCAGTTTTTTAAGGAATTTCCACGCTGTTCTCCATAGCGGCTGTACTAGTTTTTGTTCCCACCAACAGTGTAAGAGGGTTCCCTTTTCTCCACACCCTCTCCAGCATTTATTGCTTGTAGACTTTTGGATTGCAGCCATTCTGACTGGCGTGAAATGGTACCTCATAGTGGTTTTGATTTGCATTTCTCTGAAAATGAGTGATGTTAAGCATCTTTTCATGTGTTTGTTAGCCATCTGTATGTCTTCTTTGGAGAAATGTATATTTAGTTCTTTGGCCCATTTTTTGATTGGGTCGTTTATTTTTCTGGAATTGAGCTGTAGGAGTTGCTTGTATATTTTTCAGATTAGTTGTTTGTCAGTTGCTTCATTTGCTATTATTTTCTCCCATTCTGAAGGCTGTCTTTTCTCCTTGCTTATAGTTTCCTTTGTTGTGCAGAAGCGTTTAAGTTTAATTAGGTTCCATTTGTTTATTATTGCTTTTATTTCCAATATTCTGGGAGGTGGGTCATAAAGGATCCTGCTGTGATATATGTTGGAGAGTGTTTTGCCTATGTTCTCCTCTAAGAGTTTTATACTTTCTGGTCTTACATTTAGATCTTCAATCCATTTTGAGTTTATTTTTGTGTATGGTGTTAGAAAGTGTTCTAGTTTCATTCTTTTACAAGTGATTGACCAATTTCCCCAGCACCACTTGTTAAAGAGATTGTCTTTAATCCATTGTATATTCTTGCCTCCTTTGTCAAAGATAAGGTGTCCATAGGTGTGTGGATTTATCTCTGGGCTTTTTATTTTGTTCCATTGATCTATATTTCTGTCTTTGTGCCAGTACCATATTTTTTTGATGACTGTGGTTTTGGAGCAGAGCCTGAAGTCAGGCAGGCTGATTCCTCCGGTTCCATCCTTCTTTCTGAAGATTGCTTTGGCTATTCGAGGTTTTTTTGTATTTCCATAGATATTATGAAATTGTTTGTTCTAGCTCTGTGAAAAATACCGTTGGTAGCTTGATAGGGATTGCATTGAATCTATAGATTGCTTTGGGGAGTATACTCATTTTCACTATATTGATTCATCTAATCCATGAACATGGTATACTTCTCCATCTATTAGCGTCCTCTTTGATTTTTTTCACCAGTGTTTTATAGTTTTATATATATATACAAGTCTTTTGTTTCTTTAGGTAGATATATCCCTAAGTATTTTATTCTTTTTGTTGCAATGGTGAATGGGATTGTTTCCTTAATTTCTCTTTGTATTTTCTCATTATTAGTGTATAGGAATGCAAGGGATTTCTGTGTGTTGATTTTATATCCTGCAACTTTACTATATTCATTGATTAGCTCTAGTAATTTTCGGGTGGAGTCTTTAGGGTTTTCTGTGTAGAGGATCATGTCATCTGCAAACAGTGAGAGTTTTACTTCTTCTTTTCCAATTTGGATTCCTTTATTTCTTTTTCTGCTCCGATTGCTGTGGCCAAATCTTCCAAAACTATGTTGAATAGTAGTGGTGAAAGTGGGCACCCTTGTCTTGTTCCTGACTTTAGGGGAAATGTTTTCAATTTTTCACCATTGAGGATAATGTTTGCTGTGGGTTTGTCATATATAGCTTTTATTATGTTGAGGTATGTTCCTTCTATTCCTGCTTTCTGGAGAATTTTTATCATAAATTAGTGTTGAATTATGTCAAAGGCTTTCTCTGCATCTATTGAGATAATCATATGGCTTTTATTTTTCAATTTTTTAATGCGGTGTATTACATTGATTGATTTGCAGATATTGAAGAATCCTTGCTTCCCTGGGATAAAGCCCACTTGGTCATGGTGTATGATATTTTTAATGTGTTGTTGGATTCTGATTGCTAGCATTTTGTTAGGGATTTTTGCATCTATGTTCATCAGTGATATTGGCCTGTAGTTTTCTTTTTTTGTGGCATCTTTGTCAGGTTTTGGTATTAGGGTGATGGTGGCCTCATAGAATGAGTTTGGAAGTTTATCTTCCTCTGCAATTTTCTGCAAGAGTTTGAGTAGGATAGGTGTTAGCTTTTCTCTAAATATTTGGTAGAATTCACCCGTGAAGCCGTCTGGACCTGGGCTTTTGTTTGCTGGAAGATTTCCGATTACAGTTTCAGTTTCCATGCTTGTGATGGGTCTGTTAAGATTTTCTATTTCTTCCTGGTTCAGTTTTGGAAAGTTGTACTTTTCTAAGAATTTGTCAATTTCTTCCACGTTGTCCATTTTATTGGCATATAATTGTTGATAGTAGTCTCTTATGATCCTTTGTATTTCTGTGTTGTCTCTTGTGTTCTCTCTAGTTTCACTTCTAATTTTATTGATTTGATTTTTTACCGTTGTTTCTTGATGAGTCTGGCTAATGGTTTGTCAGTTTTATTTATCCTTTCAAGAACCAGGTTTTGGCTTTGTTGATTTTTGCTCTAGTATCTTTTGTTTCTATTGCATTTATTTCTGCCCTAATTTTTAAGATTTCTTTCTTGAGGTATGCCTGTATTGCTATGAACTTTCCCCTTAGCACTGCTTTTACAGTGTCCCATAGGTTTTGGGTTGTTAATTTTTCATTTTCATTCATTTCTATGCATATTTGGATTTCTTTTTTGATTTCTTCTGTGATTTGTTGGTTATTCAGCAGTGTGTTGTTCAGCCTCCATATGTTGGAATTTTTAATAGTTTTTCTCCTGTAATCGAGATCTAATCTTACTGCATTGTGGTCAGAAAAGATGCTTGGAATGATTTCAATTTTTTTTTTTTTAAATTTATGGCCCAAGGCTAAATTTTTGACCCAGGATGTGGTCTATCCTGGAGAAGGTTCCCTGTGCACTTGAGAAAAAGGTGAATTTCATTGTTTTGGGGTGAAATGTCCTATAGATATCAATTATGTCTAACTGGTCTTCTGTATCATTTAAAGTTTGTGTTTCCTTGTTAATTTTCTGTGTAGTTGTTCTATCCATAGGTGTGAGTGGGGTATTAAACTCTCCCACTATTAATGTGTTATTGTTAATTTCCCCTTTCATACTTCTTAGCATTTGTCTTACATATTGTGGTGCTCCTATGTTGGGTGCATATATATTTATAATTGTTATATCTTTTTCTTGGATTCATCCTTTGACCATTATGTAGTGTCCTTCTTTGTCTCCTTTCACAGCCTGTGTTTTAAACTCTATTTTATCTGATATGAGTTTTGCTACTCCTGCTTTCCTTTGGTCTCTATTTGTGTGGAATACTTTTCCCAGCCCTTCACTTTCAGTCTGTATGTGTCCCCTATTTTGAGGTGGGTCTCTTGTAGACAACATATATAGGGGTCTTGTTTTGTATCCATTCAGCCAGTCTTTGTCTTTTGGTTGGAGCATTCACCCCATTTACATTTCAGGTAATTATTGGTAAGTATGACCCCATTGCCATTTACTTTATTGTTTGGGGTTTGAGTTTATACACCCTTTTTGTGTTTCCTGTCTAGAGAAGATTGTTTAGCATTCATTGGAGAGCTGGTTTGGTGGTGCTGAATTCTCTCAGCTTTTGCTTGTCTTTAAAGCTTTTGATTTCTCCTTCATGTTTGAATAAGATCCTGGCTGGGTACAGTAATCTGGGCTGTAGGTTATTTTCTTTCATCACATTAAGTATGTCCTGCCATTCCCTCCTGGCCTGAAGAGTTTCTATTGAAAGATCAGCTGTTATCCTTATGGGAATTCCCTTGTGTGTTATTTGTTGTCTTTCCCTTGCTGCTCTTAGTATTTGTTCTTTGTGTTTGATATTTGTTAATTTGATTAATATGTGTTTTGGGGTGTTTCGCCTTGGGTTAATCCTGTTTGGGACTCTCTGGGTTTCTTGGACTTGGGTGATTATTTCCTTCCCCATTTTAGGGAAGCTTTCAACTATTATTTACTCAAGTATTTTCTCATGGTCTTTCTTTTTGTCTTCTTCTCGGACTCCTATGATTCGAATATTGGAGCATTTAACATTGTCCTGGAGGTCTCTGAGGTTGTCCTCAGTTCTTTTAATTCATTTTTCTTTTTTCCTCTCTGATTCGTTTATTTCTACCATTCTATCTTCTTCTTCACTAATCCTATCTTCTTCCTCTGTTATTCTACTATTTGTTCCTTCCAGAGTGTTTTTGATCTCATTTCTTGCATTATTCATTGTATATTGACGCTTTTTTATTTCTTCTAGGTCCTTGTTAATCCTTTCTTGCATTTTCTCAATCCTTGTCTCCAGGCTATTTATTTGTGATTCCATTTTTATTTCAAGATTTTGGATAATTTTCACTATCATTATTCGGAATTCTTTATGAGGTAGATTCCCTATCACTTCCCCTTTTGTTTGGTTTGGTGGGCATTTATCCTTTTCCTTTACCTGCTGGGTATTCCTTTGTCTCTTCATCTTGTTTAAATTTTTGAGTTTGGGGTGGCCTTTCTGTATTCTGGCAGTTTGTGGAATTCTCTTTATTATGGAGTTTCGTTGCTGTGGGTGGGGTTGTATCAGTGGCTTGTCAAGGTTTCCTGGTTAGGGAAGCTTGTGTCGTTGTTCTGGTGGATGGAACTGGATTTCTTCTCTCTGGAGTGCAGTGAAGTGTCTAGTAATGAGTTATGAGATGTCAGTGGTTTTGGAGTAACTTTGGACAGCCTGTATATTGAAACTCAGGGCTGTGTTCCTGTGTTGCTGGAGAATTTGTGTGGTATGTCTTGCTCTGGAACTTGTTGGCCCTTGGGTGGTGCTAGGTTTCAGTGTAGGTATGGAGGCCCACGTTGAAAGTCAGGAAGGGAAGCTGTGAGGATATACCCCTCACCCAAAGTAAGGAGCAATGGCTGCACTTTGCTGGAGCAGCCATGAAGAGATACCCCACGCCCAAGGTAGTAGAAACCCAAGTAAGATGGTAGGTGTTGCAAGAGGGCATCAGAGGGCAAACACACTGAAACCATACTCAGTGAAAACTAGTCAATCTAATCACACTAGGGCCACAGCCCTGTCTAACTCAATGAAACTAAGCCATGCCCGTGGGGCAACCCAAGACTGGTGGGTCATGGTGGAGAGATCTGACAGAATGTGGTCCACTGGAGAAGGGAATGGTAAACCACTTCAGTATTCTTGCCTTGAGAACCCCATGAACAGTATGGAAAGGCAAAATGATAGGATACTGAAAGACAAACTCCCTAGGTCAGTAGGTGCCCAATATGCTACTGGAGATCAGTGGAGAAATAAGTCCAAAAAGAATGAAGGGATGGAGCCAAAGCAAAAAGAATACTCAGCTGTGGATGTGACTAGTGATAGAAGCAAGGTCCGATGTTGTAAAGAGCAATATTGCATAGGAACCTGGAATGTCAGATCCATGAATCAAGGCAAATTGGAAGTGGCCAAACAAGAGATGGCAAGAGTGAATGTCGAAATTCTAGGAATCAGCAAACTGAAATGGACTGGAATGGGTGAATTTAACTCAGATGACCATTATATCTACTACCGCGGGAAGGAATCCCTCAGAAGAAATGGAGTAGCCATCATGGTCAACAAAAGACTCCGAAATACAGTACTTGGATGTAGTCTCAAAAATGACAGAATGATCTCCGTTCGTGTCCAAGGCAAACCACTCAATATCACAGTAATTCAAGTCTATGCCCCAACCAGTAATGCTGAAGAAGCTGAAGTTGAACGGTTCTATGAAGACCTCCAAGACCTTTTAGAACTAAAACCCAAAAAAGATGTCCTTTTCATTATAGGGGACTGGAATGCAAAAGTAGGAAGTCAAGAAACACCTGGAGTAACAGGCAAATTTGGCCTTGAAATACGGAATGAAGCAGGGCAAAGACTAATAGAGCTTTGCCAAGAAAATACACTGGTCATAGCAAACACCCTCTTCCAACAATACAAGAGAAGACTCTATACATGGACATCACCAGATGGTCAACACCGAAATCAGATTGATTATATTCTTTGCAGCCAACGATGGAGAAGGTCTATACTGTCAGCAAAAACAAGACCAGGAGCTGACTGTGGCTCAGACCATGAACCCCTTCTTGCCAAATTCAGACTTAAATTGAAGAAAGTAGGGAAAACCCCTAGACCATTCAGGTATGACCTTAATCAAATCCCTTATGATTATATAGTGGAAGTGAGAAATAGATTTAAGGGCCTAGATCTGATAGATAGAGTGCCTGATGAACTATGGAATGAGGTTCATGACATTGTACAGGAGACAGGGATCAAGACCATCCCTATGGAAAAGAAATGCGAAAAAGCATAATAGCTGTCTGGGGAGGCCTTACAAATAGCTGTGAAAAGAAGAGAAGTCAAAAGCAAAAGAGAAAAGGAAAGATATAAACATCTGAATGCAGACTTCCAAAGAATAGCAAGAAGAGATAAGAAAGCCTTTTTCAGTGATCAATGCAAAGAAATAGAGGAAAACAACAGAATGAGAAAGACTAGGGATCTCTTCAAGAAAATCAGAGATACCAAAGGAACATTTCAGGCAAAGATTGGCTCGATAAAGGACAGAAATGATATGGACCTAACACAAGCAGAAGATATTAAGAAGAGATGGCAAGAATACACAGAACTGTACAAAAATGAGCTTCACAACCCAGATAATCACGATGGTGTGATCACTCACCTAGAGACAGACATTCTGAAATGCGAAGTCAAGTGGGCCTTAGAAAGCATCACTACGAACAAAGCTAGTGGAGGTGATGGAATTCCAGTGGAGCTATTCCAAATCCTGAAAGATGATGCTGTGAAAGTGCTACAGTCAATATGCCAGCAAAATTGGAAAACTCAGCAATGGCCACAGGACTGCAAAAAGGTCAGTTTTCCTTCCAATCTCAAAGAAAGGCAATGCCAAAGAATGCTCAAACTACCGCACAATTGCACTCATCTCACACGCTAGTAAAGTAATGCTCAAAATTCTCCAAGCCAGGCTTCAGCAATATGTGAACCCTGAACTTCCTGATGTTCAAGCTGGTTTTAGAAAAGGCAGAGGAACTAGAGATCAAATTGCCAACATCCGCTGCATCATGGAAGAAGCAAGAGAGTTCCAGAAAAACATCTATTTCTGCTTTATTGACTATGTCAAAGCCTTTGACTGCGTGGATCACAATAAACTGTGAAAAATTCTGAAAGATATGGGAATACCAGATCACCTGATTTGCCTCTTGAGAAATTTGTATGCAGGTCAGGAAGCAACAGTTAGAACTGAACATGGAACAACAGACCTGTTCGAAATAGGAAAAGAAGTTCGTCAAGGTTGTATATTGTCACCCCGTTTATTTAACTTATATGCAGAGCACATCATGAGAAACGCTGGACTGGTAGAATCACAAGCTAGAATCAAGATTGCTGGGAGAAATATCAATGATCTCAGATATGCAGATGACACCACCCTTATGGCAGAAAGTGAAGAGGAACTCAAAAGCCTCTTGATGAAAGTGAAAGTGGAGAGTGGAAAAGTTGGCTTGAAGGTCAACATTCAGAAAACGAAGATCATGGCATCCGGTCCCATCACTTCATGGGAAATAGATGGGGAAACAGTGGAAACAGTGTCAGACTTTATTTTGGGGGGCTCCCAAATCACTGCAGATGGTGACTGCAGCCATGAAATTAAAAGATGCTTACTCCTTGGAAGGAAAGTTATGACCAACCTAGATAGCATATTGAAAACAGAGACATTACTTTGCCAACAAAGGTCCATCTAGTCAAGGCTATGGTTTTTCCAGTGGTCATGTATGGATGTGAGAGTTGGACTGTGAAGAAGGCTGAGCGCCGAAGAATTGATGCTTTTGAACTGTGGTGTTGGAGAAGACTCCTGAGAGTCCCTTGGACTGCAAGGAGATCCAACCAGTCCATTCTGAAGGAGATCAGCCCTGGGGTTTCTTTGGAAGGAATGATGCTAAAGCTGAAACTCCAGTACTTTGGCTACCTCATGCGAAGAGTTGACTCATTGGAAAAGACTCTGATGCTGGGAGGGATTGGGGGCAAGAGGAGAAGGGGACGACAGAGGTTGAGATGGCTGGATGGCATCACTGACTCGATGGACGTGAGTTTGAGTGAACTCCAGGAGTTGGTGATGGACAGGGAGGCCTGGCGTGCTGCGATTCATGGGGTCACAAAGAGTCGGACATGACTGAGCGACAGATCTGATCTGATCTAATGGAGGCGTTTGATGAGCTCCTATGGATTAATGTTCCCTGGAGTCAGGAGTTCTTTGATGTTCTCAGGATTTGGACTTAAGCCTCCTGATTCTGGTTTGCAATCTTATTTTTACAGTAGTCTCAAGACTTCTCATTCTATACAGCACTGTTAATAAAACATCTAGGTAAAAGATGAAAAGTTTCTCCACAGCGAGGGACACCCAGAGAGTTTCACAGAGTTACATGGAGAAGAGAAGGGGGAGGAGGGACTTAGAGGTGATCTGAATGAGATGAGGTGGAATCAAAAGAGCATAGAGCATGCTAGCCAGTAGTCAGTTCCTTATATGCGCTGCACAGTCTGGACCGCTCACAGATGTTCATGGAGTTATACAGAGAAGAGGGAGGAAGGAGACAGAGGTGGCCAGGAGGATAAACGGGGGAATGAAAAGGAGAGAGACAGATCCAGCCAGTAATCAGTTCCCTAAGTGTTCTCCACCGTCTGGAACAGACAGAGATTTAGAGAATTGGGTAGAGAAGAGAAGGGACAGGGAGGAGACAGAGGCATCCTGGTGGAGAAAAAGGAGAGTCCAAAGGGGGAGAGAACAGTCAAGCCAGTAATCTCGCTCCCAAGTAAAAATTGGTATGAAGATTAGGTTCTTAAAGGTACAAAATTGATAACAAATACCAAAAAGCAAAGATTAAAATTCTAGAGTAGAGGTTGGATTTTCAAAAATACAATATTATAGAAAAGAAGAAGGAAAAAAAAGTCACAAAAATTATTAAAAATATATATATGAAGTTTGCTTTAAAAATAGTCTTTTTTATGAAAAGTATTAGTAGGTTATAAAAATGAAAATTAAAGGAGCAACAGAGGACTTAAAAATTAAACAAAAGTTAAAAAATGAATGATACTAAAAATAGTAAAAATATATCTAGGACTTTCTCTGGTGTTATTGTGGGCAATATGGGGTCAGTTCATTTTCGGATAGTTTCTTCAGTCAGTTCAGTTCAGTTCAGTTCAGTCACTCAGTCGTGTCCGACTCTTTGCGACCCCATGAATCGCAACACGCCAGGCCTCCCTGTCCATCACCAACTCCTGGAGTTCACTCAGATTCACGTCCATCGAGTCAGTGATGCCATCCAGCCATCTCATCCTCTGTCATCCCCTTCTCCTCCTGCCCCCAATCCCTCCCAGCATCAGAGTCTTTTCCAATGTGTCAACTCTTCACATGAGGTGGCCAGAGTACTGGAATTTCAGCTTCAGCATCAGTCCTTCCAAAGAAATCTCAGGGCTGATCTCCTTCAGAATGGACTGGTTGGATCTCCTTGCAGTCCAAAGGGACTCTCAAGAGTCTTCTCCAACACCACAGTTCAAAAGCATCAATTCTTTGGTGGTCAGCTTTCTTCACAGTCCAACTCTCACATCCATACATGACCACAGGAAAAACCATAGCCTTGACTAGACGGACCTTTGTTGGCAAAGTAATGTCTCTGTTTTCAATATGCTATCTAGGTTGGTCATAACTTTTCTTCCAAGGAGTAAGCGTGTTTTAATTTCATGGCTGCAGTCACCATCTGCAGTGATTTTGGAGCCCAAAAAAATAAAGTCTGACACTGTTTCCACTGTTTCCCCATCTATTTTGCACGAAATGATCGGACCAGATGCCATGATCTTTGTTTTCTGAATGTTGAGCTTTAAGCCAACTTTTTTGCTCTCCTCTTTCACCTCCATCAAGACACTCTTTAGTTCCTCTTCACTTTCTGCCATAAGCATGGTGCCATCTGCATATCTGAGGTTATTGATATTTCTCCTGGAAATCTTGATTCTGGCTTATGCTTCTTCCAGCCCAGCATTTCTCATGATGTACTCTGCATATAAGTTGAATAAGCAGGGTGACAATATACAGCCTTGACATACTCCTTTTCCTATTTGGATCCAGTCTGTTGTTCCATGTACAGTTCAAACTGTTGCTTCCTAGCCTGCATACAAATTTCTCAAGTGGTAGGTCAGGTGGTCTGGTATTCCCATCTCTTCAGAATTTTCCACAGTTTATTGTGATCCATGCAGTCAAAGGCTTTTACATAGTCAATAAAGCAGAAATAGATGTTTTTCTGGAACTCTCTTGCTTTTTCCATGATCCAGCAGATGTTGGCAATTTGATCTCTGGTTACTCTGTGTTTTTAAAACCAGCTTGAACATCTGGAAGTTCATGGTTCATGTATTGCTGAAGCCTGGCTTGGAGAATTTTGAGCATTACTTTACTAGTGTGTGAGATAAGTGTAATTGTGCAGTAGTTTGAGCTTTCTTTGGTATTGCTTTTCTTTGGTATTGGAATGAAAACTGACCTTTTCCAGTCCTGTGGCCACTGCTGAGTTTTCCAAATTTGCTGGCATATTGCACGCAACACTTTCACAGCAACATCTTTCAGGATTTGAAATAGCTCAACTGGAATTCCATCACCTCCACTAGAATAGTTCCTTGGTCTGGCTTATATTTCTCAAGATCTACAGTCCCCTTCCTATGTAGTCTGTACTAACTACCAGGTTTTAATCTATTGTAGCTGTCACTTCCAAGGTGGTTCCCTCGGTTTTAGCTTTCTGTTTGCTGGTCTGTTTAGTGTCTGATTTCCACACTGACACAAGGGGTGCAGTGGTGAACACATTTTTTTTTTTTTTTTGGCTCACTTGTTCTGTCGAGCTGTGGGGAGGGAGGGACGCTGCAAACAAATAACACTGGCGTGTGCTCCCAGAGTCTCAGCCACACTGGGCTTGCACCCACTCATGGCTCATACACCTTCCCTGCCCACACAGCTCAGGCTCTAGTTTTCTCTGCTGAGAACCGTTCGAGGCCAGCCCTGGGCTGCATGCACCTCCCAGGTCTAAGCTGCTCAGGTTCAGGCACTCGGGTAGTCCTCAGAGGTGCAGACCCCACTGGGCCTGCGTTTTTTGCCCTCCCAGATCTGAGCAGCTCGGGTGATGAGGTGTTTGGTGAGCACAGTCACTGCAACTTATCACCTCTCCTGTCCCTGCTGCTCAGTTTTCTGGGTGTACAACCAGCGCACCTTCTCAGGCAGATGATGACTGTCCAGAACCCTAAGAAGTCTTAGATAGCAAAGAAGCCTGATTGCAGTTAGGTAAATAATGTCTCTCTGGGGCTGCGATTGCCCCCTTCCGGCCCTGGCTGCCTGTCACTGGAGGGGGATGGACTGCAACCGGCTAGTTCTGTTCAGGCCTTTGTTCTGTGCACGGGCCTGGCGGTGTCTTAGGGCTTTTCACGTGGTAGCTATCCCACAGGCTGGTTTGCTAGCCCAAATTAATTCGCTGTGATTACCCTTGGCGCATTCAGGCCTGATCCCTACTCTAAGCAGTGCAGCCCGCGCCTCCCTGCCCAGCCCCTGCTTGCTAGTGGCAGGTGCAGGCATCTGCGCTGCTTCTCCACTGGCAGAGTTACCACTGGGCTCCTAATCTGTGGGTTTTAATTGTTTGTTTTTCCTCCTGGTTATGTTGCCCTCTGTGGTTCCAAGGCTCGGCACAGACTTGGCAGTAAGAGTGTTTCCTGGTGTTTGGAAACTTCTCTCTTTTTAAGACTCCCTTCCTGGGATGGAGCTCCATCCCTACCTCTTTTGTCTCTTTTTTTGTCTTTTATATTTTTCCTACCTCCTTTTGAAGACAATAGGCTGCTCTTCTGGGTGCCTGATGTCCTCTGCCGGCATTGAGAAGTTGTTTTGTGGAATTTACTCAGCGTTTAAATGTTCTTTTGATGAATTTGTGGGTGAGAAAGTGGTCTCCCCATCCTATTCCTCTGCCATCTTAGGACCGCCCCCCTTGGACCCCTATAATTCAAATGTTGGTGCATTTGACATTATCCCAAAGGTCTCTGAGATTATCCTCACTTCTTTTCATTTTTTTACTTTATTCTGCTCTTCAGAGGTTATTTTCACCATTTTATCTTCCAGTTCACTGATTCTCTTCTGCTTTAGATATTTTTAGATATTTATATTTTTCCTTCTAGAGTATTTTTAATTTCAGCTATTGTGTTGTTTGTCTCTGCATATTTATTATTTATTCTTCTAGTTCTTTGTTAATTGATTCTTGAATTTTCTCCATTCTGTTTTCAAGGTTTTTTTTTTTTTTTTTTCATCTTTTATTTTTATCATCTTTCATCATTATTCTGAATTCTTTTCCAGGTAGTTCACCTGTTTCCTCTCCATTTATTTGGACTTCTGTGTTTCTAGTTTGTTTCTTCATTTGTGTGGTAATTGTCTGCCTTTTCATTATTTTTTTTTATACTTATTGTGTTTGAGGTCTCCTTTTCCCAGGCTTCAAGGTTGAATTCTTTCTTCCTTTTGGTTTCTGCCCTCCTAAGGTTGGTCCAGTGGTTTGTGTAAGCTTTGTATGGGGTGAGATTTGTGCTGAGTTTTTCTTTGTTTGTTTGTTTTTCCTCTGATGGGCATGGCTGAGTGAGGTGGTAATTCTATCTGCTGATGTTTGGGTTTGTATTTTTGTTTTGTTTGTTGTTTAGATGAGGTGTCCTGCACAGAATGCTACTGGTGGTTGGGTGATACTGGGTCTTGTATTCAAGTGGTTTCCTTTGTGTGAGTTGTCACTATTTGATACTCCTTAGGGCTAATTCTCTGATAGTCTGGGATCTTGGAGACAGTGCTCCCACCTCGAAGGCTCAGGGCTTGATCTCTGGTCAGGAACAAAGATTCCACAATTGGTTTGTTATGGCATTATGTGAGATTAAAATAAATGTCCCAAAATGAGAAACCAAAGATGAATCCCAGACAAATGGCAGTTACAAAATCAGGCAAAGAATAATTAAAATAATGGCATATACACATATACATATAAACCCATAAGCAAAATCAAAACAGTCCAACAAAAATAAAGTACAGTAGCTTGACCTGGTGATCAAAGGAAATCTAAAATTATATTTATCAATTAAGATAAAAATTAAGTAAAGCACAAGCTGGAGAACTAAACTAAATCAAGGTGCTAAGTTGGGAATAAAACAATGAAGCAAAACTAACAAATATATTGAAATGAAAGGACAGAAAAAAAAGAGAGAATAGATATGCAAAGTTAAATAGAGGTAGATGAAGAAGATTTATATACATTCAAGATTAACTGCAAGGGGAAAAGAATAATAGGAAAAGCAAAAAGAGGAATAATTGTAGAAAAACGTAATAGGTCTAAAAAATTAAAATTAAGGAAAACAAGGAAGAAGAAAGAAAATTTTTTAAAAAGGAAAACTTTACAGAACTGTGAAAACCCAACTTAGAGGCAGAGGTAGATAACAACAATAAAAAATGTGATGGAGGCAAAGATTAGATTTCATAGTGCCAATAAAATTGGTATCTACAGCAGAGGGGGATAAAAAGAAAAAAAGAAAAAAATACAAAATACTCTACAGAACAAGTGAAAACAAGAATAATAAATGTTTTTCTTGAGTCACTGCTGTCAGTGTCCTTTCCTCTCTGCGAGTCAGAGTCCACCTCGGTTCCCTAGGATGCCCTCCAACACTGTGCCGGTCTCTGGAACTGCTCTTGGGGGCAGCTCAGATTCGAATCTGGTTCTACTCCTGTGTGTTCTTGCCTCCAATGTCCACAGCTATCAGAACTAGTGCATTTTCTTTTGTGGGAGGTCTCAAGGTCCTTTTATATATTCCATAGACACAGAGTCTGACTAGTTGTCATGTGGATTTAATCTGCAGCTTGTACAGCTGGTGGGAAGGTTTGAGGTCTTCTTCCTTAGACACACTGCACCTGGGTTTCAATTATGGTTTTGTTTCCACCTCTGCATGTGGGTCGTCCACCGGGGTTTGCTCCTGAGGCTGCCCTGGAGGACTTGGGTCTACCCCAGTGAGAGCCAGGAGAGGAGGTGGTGTAGATGCTTGCATAGCAGGGGTTCTGGCAGCACCAGGTAACTCAGAGGAGTTGGTGGCTAGGGAAGCAGGAAATATAGTGCTCTAGAAGGGTATGGCAACTGGTATTAGCCAATACACTCCAGTGTTCTTGCCTTGAGACCTCCCCAACAGAGAAGCCTGGCAGGCCACAGTCCACAGGGTCGCAAAGTGTCTGACATGATCAAAACCACCCTGCATCTGTAGACGCAAGATTTTTTTTGGCTGTGACAGCTCTGCCCCAGTAAGGGTTGAGCATGAAGGTAGCACAGCTACTTGGCTTGCGGGGACCCTGGCAGCACCAAGTGTGCAGGGACATGGACTGCCTCCAGTTCAGGAATTAAGGCCCTATCATAGTCTTTTTGAGCCTCTTGTAGCTGGCAATCAGAAGGCCTCTTGGGCCAGTCTTTCTCCATAGTATCAACCCTTTAAGCACTTAGAGGGCTCCCCTGGCTGGGGTCCTACTCTGTAGATCGGGACGTCAGGCAATTAAAGGGCCACCTTGGGTGGGGTCCTACTCTGTAGTTCTGTGCATCAGTCACTTAAAAGAGTATCCTGGATGGGGTCCTACTCTGTAGTTCAGTGGGTCAGGCTCTCGATGGGCCAGCCTCTCTATTGTTCACCTCCTATACTGGCATGTGGGGAAAGAGAGGCTATGGTGATGGCTCCACCCCCTATGCTTGATTAGCAGTATCGCCTTACTTCCATGGCTGCCTGGCTTTCCTCCACAGGCATTTCCCACCACAATCTCCTCCCTCACATCTGCTTGATCCATCTCTCTGCAGTCAATAGCAGCCCTTGCCCTAGAATTGCTCCACAATCCCTAAACTCCAGCTCCCAGCTGCTGTGCCTTCCAGGGGACCTGCATCCCTCTGCAGGGTATGTATGGCTGTGGCAAGAACTATATGATTCTCATTCCATTTAGGCTGCAACAGATCAGCTGTTTCACTTGTAGCCTTAAATGTTTCTCCTCTGACTCAGACAATTGTCCTGATTTGGGGATCAGACCCCTGCTTCAGTTCCCCAATTAGCCAAGGGCAGGTCCAGTCCAACTAACACTCCTATTTCCCCCCTAGTTCCTTCATCCTACCTAGTTTTGTTTGGTTGTATATATTCTTTCCCATCGGTCATGTACTCCTGTCCGCTCTCAATTGGTATTATGTGTGCACTTCTGTGTCTGAAAGTGTATTCCTGATATATCCATGGAGAGAGATGTACTCCACATCCACCTACTCCTCTGCCATCTTGTTCTCCCTAGAAGTTCTATTTTTAATTATTTTTAGAAAACTTCATACTGTTGTTTATAATGGCTGTACCAATATGCAATGCCACAAACAGGGCACAAAGATTCCCTTTTCTCCACATCCTCAAAATACTTATTATTTCCTGTCTCTTTGAAGGTGGCCATTCTAATAGGTGTCAAGTGGTATCTGATTGTGGTTTTGATCTGTATTTTCCTGGTAATTATTGATATTGACTTCTCAGGTTGCACTAGGTGTAAAGAGTCTGCCTGTCAAGGCAGGAGATGCAAGAGACCTAGGTTTGATCTCTGGGTTGGGAAGATCCCCTGGAGGAGGGCATGGCAACCCACTCCAGTATTTTTGCCTGGAGAATCCCATGGACAGAGGAGCCTGGTGGGCCACAGCCAATGGGGTCACAAAGAGTCAAACATGACTGAAACGACTTAGCACACATGCACTGATATTGAACATATTCTCATATGCCTGTTGGCCTCAGTGTATGTTTTTTGGAAAACTGCCAATTCAGGCTTTCTGCCCATTTTTAATTACTATTTTTTAAATGTTAAGTTAAGTGAGATCTTTCTATATTTTGGCTATCCACTCTTCTTCAGATATATCATTTGCAATTACCTTCTCTCACCTAGTAGCTCAGCAGTAAAGTACCCACTTGCAATGCAGGAGACACAGGAGATGCAGGTTCAATCCCTGTGTTGAGAAGATCTCCTGCAGGAGGAAATGGCAACTGGCTCCAGTATTCTTGCCAGGAAATCCCATGGACAGAGGAGCCTTGTGGGCTACAATCGCAGAGTCAAACACAACTAATCAGAAACACACAACACACACAGTAGCACACCTCTTCATTTTCTTGAAAGTTTTCTTCACCGTGCAAATTTGTTTATTTTTTATTTCATTTGCCTTGCCAAGAAATAGATCAAAAAATGTTGTTCAGACAAGATTCAAAGAGCATACAGCCCATGTCTTCTAGGAGTTTTATACTTTCAGATTTTGCATATGTCTTTAATCTATTTTGAGTTCATTTTTGTACATGGTCTGATTTCTCAGTAGTCCAATTTCATTCTTTTGCATTTATCTGTCTTACTTTCCAACACCACTTACTGATAATGCTTTTTTTCCCTTATTGTACATTTTGTCTCCTTTGCCATAGACTAGCTGTCCATACCAGTGTGAGTTAATTTCTGGATCCTGTATTCTGTTTCATTGATCAATATGTCTGTTTTGAGCCAGAACCATACTGTTTTGATTATGTGACTTTGTAGTGTAGTTTGAAATCAAAGTGTGTGTTACCTCCAACTTTCTTCCTCTTTCTCAAGATTGCCTTAGCTATGTAGGGTTTTTTGTGTTTACACACAAATTTTAGAATTATATGGTCTGGTTCCAGCGTATCTGATTGTGTGGTTCCAGGGCTAATACCAGGCTGCTGGTGTGGAGGTCTGGATCCTGGCACATGTAGTTGTACAGAGTTCCTAGGGAAACAGAACACAAACAGTTCTTTTGGCTTCAAAACCCAGGGATTATTGGGGTTGGTGAGGCCTACTAGATAGCAGAACCAAATCCTGGGGTGGCTGGATCTGAGGCTGAAGCTGACTGGTCTAGTTCACTGGCAGATAGGTAAAACTATTGTGCTAGAATGCTAGAGGGAGGGCTCCAAAATGGTGTTTGCCAGCAGCAGTGTCCTCATGTTAGAATGAGGTCCCCAATATGACTGTTGCTGGTGTCTGTATCCTCAAGGCCAGTCCCAGGAGTTTCTTGACTATCTGAGAAGCTTGTCAAGTTAAGTATGTAGATCTGACCCAGTCTTTTCTCAAATAACTGTCTCTGCACTGTCTCACAGATTCATTGGAAAAGACTCTGATGCTGGGAGGGATTGGGGGCAGAAGGAGAAGGGGACAACAGAGGATGAGATGGCTGGATGGCATCACCAACTCAATGGACATGAGTTTGAGTTAACTCCGGGAGTTGGTGATGGACAGGGAGGCCTGGCGTGCTGCGATCCATGGGGTCGCAAAGAGTCAGACATGACTGAGCGATTGAACTGAACTGAACTGTGCTGTCTCAAAGCAACTGAGATTTTTCATGCACCCTTTAAGAGGGAAATCTTTATTCGGTAGCCCTCTGACTCTTCAATATGCAAGCCCCACTGAACTCCAATGCCAGATGGTTTGAAGACTTGTCTTCCCAGTGTAGGACTCTTGGTCTGGGGAGCCTGTTGTGGGGCTTAGACCCAGCACTCTTGGGGAGAATCTCTGAAGTTGTGATTATCTTCCTGTGTGAGTCTCCTCCTTGGAAATGAAATCTTGGGTATATATTGCATTCCTCCCTTCTTACTCATTGTGCTGTGTTTTCTTCTTTATATCTTTAGTCATGAAAATCATTTTGGCTGGTCTTCTCATGGATAGTTCTTATCAATAGCTGCTCTGTGAATTATAGTTTTGGTTTTACCATGGGAGGAGATGAACTCAGGGTCATTCTTTTCTGCCATTTTAGCCACACCCCTCAAACCTCTTGATTTCAGCCAATGAGACCCATTTCAGGCTTCTGACCCTAGAATTGTAAGAGCATATATGTGTTTCCTTCCCATTTAAGTCACCACAGAGCATTGAGTAGAGTTCCTTGGATATACATATGCATATGGTTGATTCACTTTGCTGTATAGGGTTAGGGTTGGGGTTCACTGTATAGCAGAAATTAATTCAACATTGTGGAGTGACTCTGCCCCAATAAAAATTAAAAATACTGAAAAACTAATACAATATTGTAAAGTTTAAAAATAAAATAAAATTTAAAAAAATAAATAAACAAAATAAATGAAAGAAAGTAAAATGTTAATCAAAAATAAACAAAGATATTGAGCCAGCAAAAAAAAATAAATAAATAAAAATATAAAGACATTTACCAAAAATAAGAAAAGACATATACACATGTTTGCTTTCTATCACTAGTATGGTATTTAAAATTAGCATTGGGAATTGAATACAAACATTTAACTAATAAAAGTTTGCTGAGGAAATTGATATTAAGTGTCTCAGTTCATTCATTTAGCTTCCCCTGTAAAGGCATTCAATGTTGTGACCCCCATCTTAAGCAGAAGAAGAAATCAAAAATTAATTTGGAGATATTCAGTCTCTTTAATCAGTAGAATATTTATCATGTACAAATGTAAATGTGATTTGGATTTCTCATTTTTGAGACATTAAGTAAAGAAAGTCATTAATCCTTTAAATTTATTTATACCATTTACTTTAAATCTTTGTGTAAATTTCTACACTCTTCTATTTCATGTTAATTTTTAGATTCATTTTTTACATTTTAATCCTCTCCAAGTTTCCTTTAAAGACAAAATATGAGATCAGGAGTCTGTTTTTGTGTACAAATATGTATGAGTATGTTTATTTGCAATAAAATTTATATAAAGGAATTTACATATACATGCACACAACTTTCTTTTGAATATTTTCTTTGGGCCTGAGAAAATATGTCTGCACATTTAATTTATTTCATATAATATTTGCCTGATGTTATGTTTACAGTACTACATGACATTTAGAAATAAGAAAATTTAGGCTCAGAAATGTTATATTTTTAAGAGTAACATAAAAAGACTGAAATTTATTGAGGACGTTCTTGAATTATATACAAATGGAAACATGAAGTAGGTACTGTAATTTTGGTATGGCTCTTTTTATTTATTGAATTGTATGTTTTAATTATGTATAGTGTATATTGTGTCATACTTAAATTAAAGCCCAATACACTTTACAGAAGGGAAAATGTAACAATGAATCTACCAGAGTAATATCTAGAGGACTAGTAGGTGATTCAGACTGGGCAGTGATCGGAGGTATCTCTTCTACTTGGGAAGAAACAAATGGTATCCATATAGATACAGGAATGATATAGATAAATTAAATTCACATTTGATACTTTTTCTTTTCTAAAATAAAATATGAACCTAGGTACAAAAATATGATAAACTGATTGTAGAAAGAAGTGCAACCTGACCACACGTATTATTAACAAACCTTAGAAACAGATGTAAATTCTCCTAGCTCACTATTATACTCAAGAAGAGAGCAGTGGAGCTCCAATTATATATGTGTAATACATATCACATCATATATTATCATTTGGTAAGAACGGAATTATATTATATCATTTGCTCTTAGGATAGCTGGTTATGCAGCAACAGCTAACTGATACAATTAGCAAAGTGAATAGAAGTAAGAATGAAGACAATAATCTGCTGATTATTCTTGGTATTTTTCTTATATTTGAAGACAGTACTCTTGATTATTTTGTCATTTCAGATGACTATTATAAAGTGCTTATGGTCACCAGAAGCACTTGAAAGGACATGCATGTGTGTGTGGGAATACTAGTGCTCTTCATTCATGTGAATTGATAGGAATCCATGCTCTCCTGAGTCACTTTTTGGAAATAAACATGAAAAAATTCCTGTGCATAAAGGAAACATATAATTGGTGACATTGATAATGTTCATCCACCATCACTTTAGTGTTCATGAAAAAGTGTAGGAGAGGGGACATATTTCCTTTATAGCAATAGAAGGAGTCATACTATAGGCAGCATTAAACATTTTGAAGTGGTAAAAAGATAATACATCAATAAAACTAAAAAGTGTCAATCAAATTTCCACACATATATAAAAGCCCTATTCTATGGACAACAGTTCTCCATATTCTGGGCTTCCCAAGTGGCTCAGTGGTGAAGAATGTACCTGCTAAGCAGGAGACGTAGATTGGGAAGATCCCCTGGAGAAGGAAATGGCAACCCACTCCAGCATTCTTGCCTGGGAAATCTCACGGATAGAGGAGCCTGGCAGGCTACAGTCCATGGGGTCACAAAAGAGTTGGACACAACTAACTAACACCCAAACAAGAGTTGGACACAACTAACTAACACCCAAACAACTAACACCCAAACACAACTAACCAACACCCAAAACGTCCATATTCCAGTGAATAAATGTACAGTATGAAAAATAAATATTTTGCAAAATAGCTCAGTATATGATTTAAAAATCTTCATCTTTTTTAAGGTCATCTATGAATCTAAGGTCATATTAGGTCAGTATATTTATTAAAGTTTATCTTATAATAAATACTCCTCTTACAGAAATGTATTTGATAATAATTTTGCCAGTGACTAAAGTTAGCATTTTGGACACTGAATTAAGAAAAAGAAAAAAAAAAAGAGTATCAGAACTCTAATGAGGAGAATAATACCAAGTGGCCAGCTTTAACACATTTCAGTTCAGTCGCTCAGTTGTGTCTGACTCTTTGTGAC
The DNA here is from genome assembly GCF_029378745.1 of Bos indicus. Taxonomy (NCBI): domain Eukaryota; kingdom Metazoa; phylum Chordata; class Mammalia; order Artiodactyla; family Bovidae; genus Bos; species Bos indicus. Next base: position 10,463,861 of record NC_091766.1, on the reverse strand, counting down.
CCCATGAATCGCAGCACGCCAGGCCTCCCTGTCCATCACCAGCTCCCGGAGTTCACCCAGACTCACGTCCATCGAGTCTGTGATGCCATCCAGCCATCTCATCCTCTGTCGTCCCCTTCTCCTCTTGCCCCCAATCCCTCCCAGCATCAGAGTCTTTTCCAATGAGACAACTCTTCGCATGAGGTGGCCAAAGTACTGGAGTTTCAGCTTTAGCATCATTCCTTCCAAAGAAATCCCAGGGCTGATCTCCTTCAGAATGGACTGGTTGGATCTCCTTGCAGTCCAAGGGACTCTCAAGAGTCTTCTCCAACACCACAGTTCAAAAGCATCAATTCTTCGGCGCTCAGCCTTCTTCACAGTCCAACTCTCACATCCATACATGACCACAGGAAAAACCATAGCCTTGACTAGACGAACCTTTGTTGGCAAGGTAATGTCTCTGTTTTCAATATGCTATCTAGGTTGGTCATAACTTTCCTTCCAAGGAGTAAGGGTCTTTTAATTTCATGGCTGCAGTCACCATCTGCAGTGATTTGGGAGCCCCCCAAAATAAAGTCTGACACTGTTTCCACTGTTTCCTCATCTATTTCCCATGAAGTGATGGGACCAGATGCCATGATCTTTGTTTTCTGAACGTTGAGCTTTAAGCGAACTTTTTCACTCTCCACTTTCACTTTCATCAAGAGGCTTTTGAGTTCCTCTTCACTTTCTGCCATAAGGGTGGTGTCATCTGCATATCTGAGGTTATTGATATTTCTCCCTGCAATCTTGATTCCAGCTTGTGCTTCTTCCAGTCCAGTGTTTCTCATGATGTACTCTGAATATAAGTTAAATAAGCAAGGTGACAATACACAGCCTTGACGTACAGTCGATGTTGTAAGTAGGATCAGTTAAGGTAGAGCTATAGAAAGAAATGTTAGATAAAAAGGCAAAAAGTGGTCTCAGATTTTCCTCCATTATTAACTTATATAAATTGCTTTCATCATCAGTTGTACCTTTTTTCATCAGAGTACTATAATGTATGACAATTCCAGTAGTAAAACAACAGAAAAAGTATTTAATATGATGTATATAATATGAAATATTCTAAAATGTTGTTTCATTAGGTAAATAGGGATTTCCAAATATTTCTGAGCCATGGTTGAAACTAAATTTGGGAAAACATGAAAACAGCAATGAGCAAAGCTGTTGGATATCAGAGAGCAGAAAGGTTGATAAAGTCAGTTATTTAAACCTTATAAAGAAGTTGAGGTCAAGGAAAAAACATTAGGAAATAAATAGAGAAAAATATTACTTTAACAATCTGATTAAATAATCAAAATTTCTGACTCTGGAGCTTTGTCTTCTGCTATCAGGTGCATTTCCTCAGTATTCTGACAATTAATCATTTCGTAGTTTGCTTCACAAAGAATGCTTTCAGAGCCCTCTTTATATCTTTATTTCTCAGACTGTAGATGAAGGGGTTCAGCATGGGTGTGACCACAGTGTACATCACTGAGGCAGTTGCACTTGATCGTGAGCTGTGGGTCCCAGCAGAGCTAAGGTACACCCCTAGCATTGTACAATAAAATAAGGAAACAACTGAGAGGTGAGATGCACAGGTAGAGAATGCTTTATACTTCCCCTGAAGTGATGAGATTCCACGTATGCAAGAAACTATCTTAGAGTAAGAGTAAAGGACACCAGTGAAAGGACCACCACCCATCAGGACAGCTGCAAAATACATCACCATGTTATTAAGAAAGGTGTCAGAACAGGCAAGTTGGATCATTTGATTGAGTTCACAAAAAAAGTGGGGGATTTTCAAGTTTGTGCAGAAGGATAGTCGCAATACCATTAAGCTTTGTAACAAGGAATTCAGGAGACATATGATCCAGGACATTAGAACCAGAAGTGCACAGAGCCGGGGGTTCATGATGACTGTGTAGTGCAGGGGGTGGCAGATGGCCACAAAGCGGTCATAGGCCATCACGGTCAGGAGAAAAATGTCCAACACTGCAGAGAGGGTGAAAAAATAAATCTGTGTGATGCAGCCTTCATAGGTTATAGCTTTATTCTGGGTTTGGATGTTCCACAGCATCTTTGGGATGGTAGTGGAGGTGAAACAGATGTCTACAAAGGACAGGTTGGAGAGGAAGAAGTACATAGGGGTGTGGAGGTTGGCGTCTGAACTGACGGCTAAGATAATGAGCAGGTTTCCAAACACAGTGAGCAGGTACATGGATAAGAAAAGCCCAAATATGAGAGGCTGCACTTCTGGTTCCTCTGAAAATCTCAGAAGAAGAAATCCTGAAATCCATGTGTCATTGCCTGGTTGCATATGATGGAAGTAACTTCTAGGAAAGAAGGAAATAACATGACTAATACAAATATGTGAGGGTGTTTGTGCTAAGTTGCTTCAGTTGTGTCTGACTCTTTGTAACACTATGGACTATACCCTGCCAGGCTCCTCTGTCCATGGAATTCTCCAGGCAAGGATACTCGAGTGGATTCCATGCACTTCTCCAAGGGATCTTCCCAACCCATGGATCGAACCTGTGATTCCTGCATTTCAGGCAGATTCTTTACTGCTGAGTCATCTGGGAAGCACCAATATTCACACAAACTTGCATTATTTACATATTCTAAATTATATAATGTATACTTTGCAGTCAATAAATTAATTTTTGTGTCTCTTTTGCTGTCTCGCATACAGGGTTATCGTTACCATCTTTCTAAATTCCATATATATTCATTAGTATACTGTATTGGTGTTTTTATTTCTGGCTTACTTCAATCTGTATAATAGGCTCCAGTTTCATCCACCTCATTAGAACTGATTCAAAATCGCCAGTCCAGGTTCGATACAGGATGCTTGGGGCTGGTGCACTGAGATGACTCGGAGGGATGGTATGGGGAGGGTGGTGGGAGGGGGTTCAGGATGGGGAACATGCGTACACCCGTGGTGGATTCATGTTGATGTGTGGCAGAACCAATACAATATTGTAAAGTAAAAAAAAAAATTAAAAAATATAAAAAAATAATTTTTGTATTTGTTGCATGGATCTGATTTTCTTTAATGAATTCCCCTATACCATTTCTGATATGAAATTGCTTTCCCAATCAGCTTTTTCCCTAAGAGGACAGGATGAATTTTACAGTTTTAATGAGAAACCCATCTATTTCAGGAATGTAAATTGTAGTATGACCATATTTTCACCACTGCCTAGGTTATGAATATAAGATGTTGAAAAGCAACACTCCCTACAATCCACTGGTTGAAAAATATATACGCAAACATAAGATTATCTATCACTGCTGATGGGGACAAGTGGTATGATGAGAAAGAAAGCAAGCATACAGGAGAGTACAGTATTCTATTTTTCATGTGCTTTTGGTAAGACTGGCAAACATGGTGACACATGAATCAAAACCTCTAGTAAGAATGGGAGGGAGATGCAAAGGTATGTGTGTAAGTGTGTATCCAGCAGACAGAATGGCAAGGACTCAAATAAATGACATCAGAACTGAAAGAGGAGATGTTACAAGTGATACTGAAATGGAGGAGAGCCTTATGGTCTTCACCTTCACCTTGTGTTCCACCTGTCTTCTGTGTGTAGAAAAACTTCAGCTGGAGAAGAACTTAGAGCAGTGAGAAAATGCAGAAACAAAGGAAACCTGTCCAACAGACTAAATAATAGGGGTTTAGTCATTAAGCACAATCAGTCAAGGACCTTTAGTTCCTTCTCAAGATTTATAGATTAAAAAAAAAAAGATTTATAGATAGTATTCTGAGCTGTATCCTGTGAGTTGTCTTATAGATACGGAAACCCTCATCAGGTGAAATAAGTTAACTACATGAGGACCAGACTGTAGCCATGACATAAAAGCTGCCACAATTCCAAGAACTGGCCTCAAGGACATGGGAACAGACTGACCCTGGAAATGAAGATCAACTGAGCAATATTTTAAGAAAACATGAAATGTCTTTACCTATCAGCCTGGGAAAAAGACTGGGATTAAGAACTGTTATGATGGTTAAGGTTGGAACTTTTAAACTAGTAGCAAAGACAGTACTCTAATTTTGCTAGCATAAACATAAAGTATTAAACAACCCAAAGAGAGCTATAAATATCACAAGTACAGATATTCTTTGGGCTTCCCAGGTGGTGCTAGATTGCAAAGAATCCACTGGCCAAAGCAGAAGACACCAGAGATGTGATTTTGATCCCTGGGTCGATCCCCTGGAGAAGGAAATGACAACATGGACAGAGAAGCTTGGCGGGCTACAGTCCATGAAGTTGCAAAAGAGTCAGACACAACTGAACACACACACACTGCCTCACTGATACGCTTTACCCCAGGAATACTCAGTCTCAGGGCTATTAATTTTCTGAACCAGATCATTCTCTTTTATGCTCTGTCTTGTAGATTGAAAGATGTTTACAACATCCATGGTCTCCATCTTCCCTCCTCCAGGTTGACAGCCAAAAATGTCCCAGAACATTGTTCAATGTGTCCCCAGGGGGAAAATCACCCCTGATAGGAATCAATGTGAATTTAACAATTTCAACATCTTTTTCTAGCACTGACATAATAGTAATTTCATGATAAAGACTGTGAAATATGGTCAAAGATGTAAATAGCATTGCTGCACTGTAAATTTTATGTGACTACTATAATAGACACTTTAATTAATTTATCAAGCAAATAAATAGATACAGTAATCTATTGCCTCTGGCTTGAATTGAATTGGCTTCCATTCTCTCTGACCTTATGCGTAGTCAGCTGGGTTGTTTGACTCACCTGGATGGGAACTCTGAGAGGGTGGTCTCCAACAGGGACATCTGAATTCTCCCTTGGATGGTTGGTGATGGAGACAAAACAGCAGGAATGAGTGAAGCTACAGCCCCCAACCAGAATTAGGACTCCAAACAAAGAGGGAAAAGGGCCCTTCCAGCCCAAGTTTACACATGCTGAGAGACTGCAAATGTGGATATATTTATAACTCCCTATACCTGCTAATAGGCATGTTTCTCTCTGTTATTTCATGCTCTAAACCTCATAATTCCCCTGTGGAAAACTGTTAAGGAAGGAAGGAAAATTTCCTTAATGATTCTCAATTCACAAGACAGCAGGGTAGAAGTCAAGTGAATCCATTTCTGTTCTTTGTTTTTCACTCCTCCATGAAGTAGCCTTCCTTTCAGATCTCTAAATCTCCTAGCACCTTATCTCAACTCTGAGTTAGAGTTTTCTCCAAATCTAAGACTGAGGAACCTGTCTGGATCAGGTCTCTTGCATCTTCAAATCACTGACCTGTGGTGGAGGCACAGGCCCTGAATCCTATGAATATTTCTATTCTCCTTTCAACAAAGAGTGTGTGTTGGGGGCGGGGGGGAGGGGCAGTGGGGACTGAGCTCTTTTGGTAATAAAGGTTGGGCATGAAGTACATTGTCTTCATTACACGTGGGATTTTTATACTTACATCTGTAGTTCAGAGATGTCATTTTAGTTCATTATAAAACATTTGTAATGATGAGAGATACATTTAATTATTTATTTATTTTACTAAAACCTGAACTTAGTACCGAATATGGATTGTTTGATTGAGTATTTACAATCATCTCATCTATGAGGAAGTACATTTTAAGAACTTTATTCTCCCCTGCAGAAATGGGGCTTGAAGGTCTTTAGTGAACTGGGCAATGTTATCATCTGAGTATGTGATGGCTCTTGATTGTAAATCCATCAGGATACTTCTAGTTTTCAAACTAGACCAGTGGTTCTCAACTAGAAATGTTTTCCCCTTGAATGTCAGATAATGTCTGAAATGATGCTGCTAAACATCTAAAATCCATGGGAAAGAACCCCCAGAATAACATCTGTCACATTACAGTTGACCCCCTTCACCCATTTTGTTCACCCACTCCAGTTCACTCATCCTCTGATAACCAACAAGATTTTCTCTGTATCTACGAGTTTTTTGTTTGTTTGTTTGTTTTAAATTCCATACATAAGTGCAATCATATAAGTGAAACCATACAGTATCCGTCTTTCTCTGCCTGACTTATTTCATATGGCATAATACTCACGAGGTCCATCCATGTTGTCTCAAATGGCAATGGCTCCTTTTTCATAGCTGAGTAGTATTTCCTTGTGGGAGTGCATGTAGTATTTCACTGTGTGTATCTCATATATATTTTTATCCATTAATGTATTGATAGATAAGTAGCTTCCATATCTTGCCTATGGTAAATAAAGTTGCAATGAACATAGGGATGTATACATCTTTTCAAATACATTTTTATTTTCTTCCAATAAAATACTCAAAGTGGACTATGTGGGTCTACTTACATTTTTTTTTTTGAGTGATATCCATAGTTTTTATAGTGGCTGCACTTATATATGATGAATTCCCCAAAACAGAGTATAAGGGTCTCCTTTGCTCCACATCCTCATCAGTACTTGTGATTTCTTGTCTTTTGATTGTAGCTATTCTAACACAGGGCTTTCCTGGTGGCTCAGCTGGTAAAGAATCTACCTTCAATGCCAGGGAGCTGGGTTTGATTCCTGGGTTGGGAAGATCTTCTAGAGAAGGGAAAGGCTACCCACTGTAGTAGCAGTAGTAGTAGCAGTAGTGATAGATTCTAACACATCTGAGGTGATATCTCATTGTGATTTTGATTTGTATTTCTCTAATAAATAGTGATGTTCAAACATCATTTTCTATCACTGTTTCCTTCTGTGTATTCTGTTAGAAAACTGTTTGAATCATGTGCCCTTCTTATATCAGGCTTACTTAAATCAACCTATAATTATAATAGTTTATTTTATGTTGCTAACAGTCTAAGTTGGAATGCTTTCCTAAAATTGTATATTTTCATTTGCTCCCATGTTGTATGTTTTCAATGTCACATTTTACATGTCTTATTTTGTATGTTTTTAACTAATTGTTTTAGTTGCAGTAATTTCTACTACTTATCTTTTAACTTTCATACTAGCTTATTGGTAATTAATCCATTACTTTTATTACATATTTACTTTTACCATTGAGATCTATACTTTCATATGTTTGTTGCCATTGTTGTTCTTAATATTGATCTTTCTTTTCAGCTTAAGGAAGTCCCTTTACCATTTTTTGTTAGGACTGCCTAGTGATGATGAACTCTTTAAGTTTTTACTTATCTCTAAAATTCTTTTGACTCTCCAATTCTGAATAAAAACATTGCTGGGTAGAGTATTTTTAGTTTGATGTTTCTTTCTTTTTTTTCTCTTTTTCACCTCTTTGAGTATATCATGTGACTCCCTTCAGTTCAGTTCCGTTCAGTCGCTCAGTCGTGTCCGACTCTTTGCGACCTCATGAATCACAGCACGCCAGGCCTCCCTGTCCATCACCAACCCCTGGAGTTCACTCAAACTCACATCCATCGAGTCGGTGATGCCATCCATCCATCTCATCCTCTGTCGTCCCCTTTTCCTCCTGCCCCCAATCCCTCCCAGGATCAGAGACGTTTCCAATGAGTCAACTCTTCACGTGAGGTGGCCAAAGTACTGGAGTTTCAGCTTTAGCATCATTCCTTCCAAAGAAATCCCAGGGCTGATCTTCAGAATGGACTGGTTGGATCTCCTTGCAGTCCAAGGGACTCTCAAGAGTCTTCTCCAACACCACAGTTCAAAAGCATCAATTCTTTGGCACTCAGCTTTCTTCACAGTCCAACTCTCACATCCATACATGACCACTGGAAAAACCATAGCCTTGACTAGACGGACCTTTGTTGGCAAAGTAATATCCCTGCTTTTAAATATGCTATCTAGGTTGGTCATAATTTTCTTTCCAAGGAGTAAGCGTCTTTTAATTTAATGGCTGCAGTCACCATCTGCAGTGATTTTGGAGCCCCCCAAAATAAAGTCTGACACTGTTTCCCCCGTTTCCCCATCTATTTCCCATGAAGTGATGGGACCAGATACCATGATCTTAGTCTTCTGAATGTTGAGCTTTAAGCCAACTTTTTCACTCTCCTCTTTCACTTTCCTCAAGAGGCTTTTTAGTTCCTCTTCACTTTCTGCCATAAGGGTGGGGCCATCTGCATATCTGAGGTTAGTTATATTTCCCCCGGGCAATCTTGATTCCATCGTGTGCTTCCTCCGGCCCAGAATTTCTCTAGATGTACTCTGCATAGAAGTTAAATAAGCAGGGTGACGATATACAGCCTTGACGAACTCCTTTTCCTATTTGGAACCAGTCTGTTGTTCCATGTCCAGTTCTAACTGTTGCTTCCTGACCTGCATATAGGTTTCTCAAGAGGCAGGTCAGCTGGTCTGGTTTTCCCATCTCTTGAAGAATTTTCCATAGTTTATTGTGATCCACACAGTCAAAGGCTTTGGCATAGTCAATAAAGCAGAAATAGATGTTTTTCTGGCACTCTCTTGCTTTTTAGATGATACAGCAGATGTTGGCAATTTGATCTCTGGTTCCTCTGCCTTTTCTAAAACCAGCTTGAACATCTGGAAGTTCACGGTTCATGTATTGCTGAAGCCTGGCTTGGAGAATTTTGAGCATTACTGTACTATTGTGTGAGATGAGTGCAATTGTGTGGTAGTTTGAACATTCTTTGGCATTGCCTTTCTTTGGGATTGGAATGAAAACTGACCTTTCCCAGTCCTGTGGCCACTGCTGAGTTTTCCAACTTTGCTGGCATATTGAGTGTAGCACTTTTACAGCATCCTATTTCAGGATTTGAAATAGCTCCACTGGAATTCCATCACCTCCACTAGCTTTGTTCGTAGTGATGCTTTCTAAGGCCCACTTGACTTCTAATTTCAGGATTTCTGGCTCTAGGTGAGTGATCACACCATAGTGATTATCTTGGTTGTGACTCCCTTATGGCTTGCAAAATTTATTTTGAGAAATCTCTTAATATACTAGGAGTGCCCTCGTATGTAGTAAGTTGTTTTCCCCTTGATGCTTTTAAAATTCTATGCTAAGTTTTGTTGTTTTAATCATAATGTGTCTTGCTCTTGATCAGTTTGTTTTTGTTTCACAGTCTCTCAGCATCTCTAGGTTAGAATAATTTTCAGCAATTATTCTTTTAAATAAGTTTTCTGTCCCTCTCTCTTGCATTCTCTCTCTTCTTGTTCTGGGATCCCTGTAATGCAAATATTGTTCCAATTAATGTTGCTTCAGGTATGTCCTAAACTGTCTTCATTTTATTTTTTCTCTGCCTTTTTAGCTGTCCTGTTTGGCTGAGTTCCCCTACCCTGTCTTCCGAGTTGCTGATCTGTTCTTATGCATCATCTGGTCTGCTGTTAAATCTCTCTAGTGTATTTTTTAGTTCAGTTATTGTGTCCTTCAGTTCTGTGACTTCTATTTGGTGCCAGTGTTGGAGGTGGTTCCAAGCAAGCCCTATCTGTGCCAAAGGGAGGGACCACTGTCAATACATGTTTTTAGACTAGTTGGAAGATAGATTGTCAGATGGCAGTTATTTAAATATTACAATTATTTACAGTTCTGTGGGTATGTGATGAAAACCCCTGCTGGCCTACTGATGAAACACAGTAGGTGTACTCTTGACTAGTTGCAAAAATTGAAGATCCAGATGAGTGTATAAACTCCTTCTGAGGGGTACCTGTGAGATACATTGAGGCCAAAGAAGAGCACTGAGATGCCATCCCCCAGCTTTGTCTCCCATGAGCTCCTCTATAGCCTTTAGATACGAAACATGCAACTCAGGCTAAAGCTCCAGCACAACTGAATAGGCCTTTTTCAAGGAAGACTTGAAAAACTGTTTCAGGCAACTTTGTATGTTGTGCCTTGAGGGTGGTAGCCTGCTCAGAACTGTTTCTCTGACTATTTCAGTCCTGTGGCCCTCCAAACAGTGGTTGCCTGGCCACAAGTGCTGGGTGCTTGAGGGGCATCTCCTGTGTGTATTGTGTTTGCCTGATGGACACAATGGACTGTAGGGGAGTCTAGGTCTGGTGTGAGTGAACCAGCTATATGGGGGAGGGGGTAGGAACATAGGGCAAGCTCACATGAATCAGGGCCATGGATAAGTGCATAGTAGTAGTAGTGTTAGTCATTCAATCATGCCCAACTCTTTACAAACCCATAGACTGTAGCCTGCCAGGCTCCTCTGTCCATGGGATGCTCCAGGCAAGAAATACTGGAGTGGGTTACCATTCCCTTCTCCAGGGGATCTTCCCCACTCAGGGATCAAACATAAATCTCCTGCATTGCAGGAAAATTCTTTACTATCTGAGCCACCAGGGAAGCCTGGATGAACACATGAGTGAGTGAAAGTTGCTCAATCATGTCCGACTCTTTGCAACCCAATGGACTGTATGGTCCATGGAATTCTCCAGGCCAGAATACTGGAGTGGGTAGCCTTTCCCTTCTCCAGGGAATCTTCCCAACCCAGGGATTGAACCCACGTCTTCCACATTACAGGCGGATTCTTTACCAGATGAGCCACAAGGGAAGCCCAAGAATACTGGAATGGGTAGCCTATCACTTCTCCAGGGAATCTTCCCGACCCAGGAATAGAACCGGGGTCTCCTGTATTGCAGGCAGATGAGCACATGAGAGGGGAAAATTCTCTGGTGTCAGTTAGGCTGCCAGGGATTCTAGATCAGGGCAAGAGTTTAGCTGCATCAGGGCCTAGAAAGGCAAAAAGTGCAGGAGAAGCATTCTGGCTTCATTTGGGCTGCAGAAGAATCAGGTTAATCTCACTGGCTGCAGTGGGGATGTGAGTAGCCTTGGTGAGTAATCCTTATAAGGGTACAGGGTCATGGGAGAGCCCATAGTTGAGGAAAGCCCACTGGACATAGCAGGGGCATGGAATAGTGTGGGTGTGGGGTAAACCCTCCACTTCCATGTGGCAAGGAGAACACAAGTTCCCAGAAAGCTTGTTGGCCTCAAGAGGGGAAGGGAACACATGGTTGTTGGGCATTCTTTTTTTTTTTTTTTTGGTTGTTGGGCATTCTTGTGGACACTTGGAAGATTGAGCTCATGTAATAGTGGCACACACTAATGACAACACTAACAAGGTGGATTGAGAGCAAAAAATGATCACTTCCAATGTCCCTGTTCTCAGAGAAAATATCAGTAAGCCCCTGCACCCTAAGCAGAAGCCTTAATTAACTAATGAATCTTCTCTATATATGTTCTAGGTGCTTTTTAAAACTGCTGCTTTTAGGCTGCTCCTGGGGTAAGTGAATCTGCACATGAGCTGTGTAAGAACAGACTTTCCCTTCCATATTGACTTTGGGGTTTCCTGGAAAGAAGCACCACTGATTTCCAATGCCATGCTTTTTGGTGACTTGAGACCTTTTGGTGTAGGTCCCAAGAATGGGCATGCTTGATGTCAGGTATAAACCCATTGTCCATCAAGGAAAATATCTGTAAGCATGAGATCCTGCCCACCTGTAGGTCACCAATGGCAGGGGTGGGGTTTTTGAAGAGATCACTTCTCTGCTTCTCCTACGATCTTGATGAAGCCTTATTAGCTTTGTTATGGAGAAGATGTTCACATAGTTTTCAGGTTTACTTCGGGAAAAAATTGACCCATACATAATTGGAGATTTGGTGCATCTGTGGTTTGAGGTGAGTGAGTGTAGGATCTTCCTATTCTGCCACCTTGAACCACAACCCCAGAATTTGACATTAGTCCCTGGGAGTAATTGAACTTCTGACATCTAGAACTGTAAAAGCATATATTTGTTTGTTGTTGTTGTTGTTGTTTTTAGGAAACTGAAGTTGGATTTTTTTTTAATATATAATAGCAATAGGAAATGGTTATAGACATTTATTCTATATAATGTAGTTGCAATGTATGTATGCTCAGTTGTGTCCGATTCTGCGACCCATGGACTGTAGCCTGCCAGGTTCCTCTGTCCATGGAACTCTCCAGGCAAGAATACTGGAGTGGATTGCCATTTCCTCCTCCAGAGAATCTTCCCAACCCATGGATCAAACTCAAGTCTCTTGTACCTCCTACACTGACAGGCAGATTCTTTGCCACTAGGGCTACTTGGGAAGACTCTAAATTTTTCTTAATTGGAGGCTAATTACTTTACAATATTGTGTGGTTTTTGCCATACATTCACGTGAACCAGCCATGGGTGTACATGTGTTCCCCATTGACTTTCCATTCATTACTTGGCCTACTGTGAGTAATAAGAACATTTTATGATAAAAACTCACACCAAGGAGAAACAAATTTTTAATCAATATGAAGATATTCTAGCCTATTAGTGAATTCCTCATTGCATAAATCTAAATGTTGTCTATAATGACATTGAACTTAAGAAAGCAAAAGTTATCCGTTATGAAAATGGAGTCACCCATTTTACTTTAAATTTTTTGCCTATATATCAATATTTTTAAAATCATGTTAATTTAAATATTCATTACTTTCATTTCTGTTCTGTCCAACTTTCTCTCAAGCTTCTTTTCAACATAAAAGATGGAATCATAATTGTGTTTTTGTGTTTATATGTATTTGTATGATTGTACTTATTTTAAAGAAAGAAGTATGCAAACACACACACTGTCACATTACCTTTGAAACATTTTCTTTGCATAAAAATGAATTTCCACATGTTTCATTTATTTCTCAGGGCATTTATATGAAGTTATATTTAATATTCCAAATTGAATTTATAAATAAGGAATTGAGCCTCAGGAAGCTTAAAATTTTCACAATTATATAACAAAGCATTTAAAGCTATGTGCACTGTCAAATTACACATAAATGGAAATATGCAATGTGTTCTCTTAATTTTTGTCTAAGTCCTTTAATTCACCAAATTGTACACTTTAAATATACATTTTATTGTGTGTAATTATACTCTGATAATTTAATTAAATGGAAAAAAACTCTAGTGGTGCATGGCTAGGGGATGGTCTAGAACATAGGCAGTAGTTTCTCCCTTATCAGGGAGGAAGAAATGTCTTCTAAACGGGAAGAAAGCCAAGCCTCATTTAGGGATGTAGAAACAGTTTTTAAATTTAAGTAATTCACATGATAAACTCTTTTTTTTTTTTTTGCAAACAGAAGTTTATCCTAGATACAGAAACACAGAAAGCTTATCATACATTGATCAAAAACAGAAAAGCACCACAGACTTACTAACATCATGGATGAGGCTTAGAAACTTAATGTAGAGACTGACAACTGACTACACCTTTATAAGGAGCACAAATAAGTCAGTACAACTCCCTAGCAAATAAGTTCATCAAAAAAAAAAAGGTAATAAGGTATCTAAATTTGACATAAAATAGCTTATTATGCAGGATTATTAACTGATAAAATAATTCAAATAAACAGAGCTGAGGGCAATTATAACTTGAAGCTTTTAATTTTTGGCATATGTTCTGACATTTGAAGAGAACATCCATGGTCATTCTGTTATTCAATTTATTTCAGACAACTGTAGTAATAAGTGACTACCTTGAGATTACCTTCTAGGTCACAAGGAGAGGTGGACAGATTTGCATATTTGTGCAGAAACACTGATGGCCCTGAATCACATGACTGGGCAAGATATCAAGCTGTCTTGCAGATCATCCTCTGATCATGAAGCATGAAGAGACTCCTGAGCATGAAGAAGATGGGAAATGGATGAACTGATATTGTTCATCCACCATCCCTTTTGTATTTATGACAAATCTCAGGAAATGGGGGATTTTTGTAAAACAATAGGAGATATTATATTTGTAGGTAGCATTAACAGTTCAAGGAGAAAAAGGAAGATAATTCAGTAATAAAACATAAAATACAGAAACCAAGCCTTCATCTCAATGAATGTGTCTCCTAACCTATGGTCATCAATGTTTCATGCTTTAATAAACAAATGTAGAGCATGATAAAGAAATATTATGCATATTAACAAAATACTTGGTTTGACATTTTAGTTCCTCATTTTTATGGTTTTCTCTGACACTAAGCTTTTATTGAAAGTAGTCTCAGTAGGGAGGTCCTAGATCCCCAAGCTGCAAGAGGAAATAAACTGCAAGTGGAAGTTTTTTTTTTTTTTTTTTTCTTTTCTCTTCTAATCCTGTGTTGCCATGGAGACACCTGTTTCCACCAGAACTTAACTTCATCTCAAACCTTGAGCTGACCAATGTGTTTTTCTCATGGAAATGTATTTCTTAAGCTATGTTAATAAACTGAGTATTTGCTTGGAAATCTGCCCTTCTTCAAGATTCATGTGAATTGTTTCATCGATATGAATAAAATAAAATAAAAATTCTGGGTGAGCCCAGGATGATGCACAAGGATGACTCACCTTGTGTGAATGCTATCTCAAAATGCATATTTTAAATGAGGGGCCTAGTGCAACTCTCTCAGTTTTGAGGCTTTCCTTTCTCTAGTTAGTAGCTTGCTTATAGGTATATAACTCCTTGCTAAAAACTAGCAATGGGGCACTTTCTGTCCCCTTCTGATGTCTATGTCAGAAACTTTCTCCATCTCTTTTATACTTTAATAAAACTTTATTACAGAAAGAAAAAACAAAAACACCTCTGAGTAATTAAGCCTTGTCTCTGGCCCCAGACTGAATTCAACTCCTCTGGAGGCCATGGATCCTGGCATTGTCATGTCTGGTAGCAGCAACCTTTCATTATTAGGTCAATTTAATCCCACTTATCTTTCCATGTAGTCACAACTTGGAGATACATATTTGATAATTTTTACAGTGACTATGTTGGTACAGTCAAAGCTATGGTTTTTCCAGTAGTCATGTACAGATGTGAGATTTGGACCATAAAGAAGGCTGGATGCAGTCTTATGGACTCTGTGGGAGAGGGAGAGGGTGGGAAGATTTGGGAGAATGGCACTGAAACACGTAAAATATCATGTAAGAAACGAGTTGCCAGTCCAGGTTCGATGCAGGATACTGGATGCTTGGGGCTAGTGCAGTGGGATGACCCAGAGGGATGGTACGGGGAGGGAGGAGGGAGGAGGGTTTAGGATGGGGAACACATGTATACCTGTGGCGGATTCATTTTGATATTTGGCAAAACTAATACAATTATGTAAAGTTTAAAAATAAAATAAAATTAAAAAAAAAAAGAAGGCTGGATGCCAAAGGATTGATGCTTTTGAACCATGGTGCTGGAGAAGACTCTTGAGAGTTCCTTGGACGGCAAGAAGATCAAACCAATCAACCCTAAAGGAAATCAACCCTGAATATTCTTTGGAAGGACTTGTGCTGAAGTTAAAGCTCCAATACTTTGGCCACCTGACATGAAGGGCTGACTCATCGGAAAAGACCCTGATACTGGCCAGAGGAGAAGGGGGTGACAGAGGATGAAATGGTTAGATAGCATCACTGACTCAATGGACATGAGTTTGAGCAAACTCCAGAAGATAGTGAAGGACAGGTAAGCCTGGCATGCTGCAGTCCATGAGGTCACAGAGTTGGACACAACTTAGCAATTGAACAACAGCAACAACATTTTAGACATAACATAAAACCAAGAAAGCATTTATAAGTGACAGTAGCATATTTGCAATATAAGTACATTACCATTAACCTTTTTTGATTGTAATAAAAGTGCTTAAAATTAAGTTTTTGATTTTTGAGTCATTCATTTCAAAGGCAATCATGTCAAATAAGCATATTACTAGCTGCAGTATGACACAGCTACTAGATAAGCTCCCAGGACTTATCTAATAACATTCAAAAGAGATAAATATTTAGGAATACATTTTATCAAGGAGTTGAAAGACATATACACTAAAAACTGTTAGAGACTGATGAGAGAAATCGAAGAAGACAAATAAATGAAAAGATTATCAAGTGTCCATGATTTAGAAGAGTTAATATTATTAAAATATTCATACTACCCGAAGCATTCTACAGATCCATTGCAATCCCTATCAAAGTTAAAGGTATTATTCACAATAAAGCTCAATAAAGTGAGTTACATAAATTGTGTAGAGGAGTTGAATTCATACACATGGAAATTCCAAGAAACAGAGAAAAAGAGGAAGTTCTCCTTCTACAATCTGATAAAAAATATCAATTTCTGGCTCCCTTTATCTCAGTTCTGAAATCACAATACTACTTCAGCCCCAAAACAGTTGGACCTTATGTAGCTGCCATTTCAATGATTCTTTCCAGAGCTTTCTTTATATCTTTGTTCCTCAGACTATAGATGAAGGGGTTCAGCATGGGTGTGACCACAGTGTACATTACTGAGGCTGTTGCACTTGAGTGTGAGCTTTGGGTAGCAGCAGAGCTAAGGTACACTCCTAGGCTTGTACAGTAAAATAAGCAGACCATTGAAAGATGAGATGCACAGGTGGAAAATGCTTTATACTTCCCTTGAGCTGATGAGATTCCTCTTATGGAGGAAACTATCTTAGAATATGAATAAAGAATTCCAGTGAGGGTTAAAAAACCAAACATCCCAGTTGCAAAATAAAAGAACATGTCATTAAAAAATGTGTCAGAACAGGCAAGTCGGACCATCTGATTAATTTCACAGAAAAAATGGGGAATTTCTAAGTCTGTACAGAAGGACAGCTGCAATACCATTAAACTTTGTATCAAGGAATTCAGAGCACTCATCATCCAGGACACCAGCATGAGCAGCCCACAGAGCTGGGAGTGCATGATGACCGTGTAGTGCAGGGGATGGCAGATGGCCACAAAGCGGTCATAGGCCATCACAGTCAGGAGGAAGTCATCCAAACATACAAAGAGTATGAAAAAATACATCTGGATAATGCAGCCTTCATAGGTTATGGCTTTGTTCTGTGCCTGGATGTTCCACAGCATCTTTGGGATGGTAGTAGAGGTGAAGCAGATGTCTACAAAGGACAGGTTGGAGAGGAAGAAGTACATGGGGGTGTGGAGGTGGGGGTCTGAGCTGACGGCCAGGATGATGAGCAGGTTTCCAAACACAGTGATCAGGTACATGCAGAGGAAAAGCCCAAATATGAGGGGCTGAATTTCTGGTTCCTCTGAAAATCCCAGAAGTAAAAATTCTGAAATTCTTGTTTTATTTCTTGATTCCATATGCTGACTGTGACTCTGAGGAGAGAAGCAAATAATACGATTAATATTCACATGAACTTACATTAGTCACATATTCTAAATGCTACTGCATATACTTTTCAGTCAATACATTAATTTTGATATTCATTGTATGGATCTGGCTTTCTTTTTTATAATTAAATTTATTTATTTTTTGATTGAATGGTAATTTCTTTACAATATTGTGTTGATTTCTGCTAAACATCACCATGGTATACCTATGTCCTCTCCCTCTTGAACCTCTCCCCCACCTTCCTCCCCATCGAACAACTCTAGGTTGTTACACAGTCCTGGTTTGGGATATTCTGTGTCACTTATGATGTGGAATTTCTGTCCCAATCTGCTTTTTATCTAACAGGACAAGAATTTTAAACTTTTAATGAGAAATTCTTCATGAATGTAAGGAATGTACAGCGAAGTCTGGCCACATTTTAGGCACTAACTAGGCACACTACTCCAGTACTCTTGCCTGGAAAATCCCATGGATGGAGGAGCCTGGTGGGCTGCAGTCCATGGGGTCGCTAAGGGTCGGGCACGACTGAGAGACTTCACTTTCACTTTTCACTTTTATGCATTGGAGAAGGAAATGGCAACCCACTCCAGTGTTTTTGCCTGGAGAATCCCAGGGATGGGGGAGCCTGGTGGGCTGCCGTCTATGAGGTCGCACAGAGTCGGACACGACTGAAGCGACTTAGCAGCAGCAGCAGCAGACTGTGAATAATGGATGCTGAACCACAAAAATCCCTGCAATTCATTGATAGAGAAAAAGTATATAAGGAAATAATAAAATTCTATACAACTTCAAATGGAGACGAATGATATGACAACATGGAAAACAAATCTAAATGTGAGAGTGAATAGTGCATTCTATTTTTCATGACTGTTGTGGCAAGACTGGCAAACAAGTTGACATTTGAACAGTGACTTCAAGTAAGAATAGGACAGACGCACAAGGTTGTGTGTGGAAGTGTATGCCAGCAGCAGAATGGCCAGCACACTTATAAATACAAATCAGAAATGAAAGCAGTGTTGTTACAACTGATACCAGAGAAATACAAAGGATCATGAAAGACTACTGTGAGCAGTTATAGGGAACAAATTAGAAATTTAGAGATTTCCACTCCAAAGCAGCAGAATACACTCTCTTCTCAAGTGCACATGAAATATTCTCCAAGATAGATGACATCTATCAAGCCTCGGAAAATTTAAGAAAATTAAACTTGTATCAAGCACATTTTGCGACCACAACCCTATGAGATCAGATATCAATCAGAGGAAAAAGAACTGTAAGAAAAATGCATGGCACCTAAACAACATGCTACTGAATAACCTAGAGATCACTGAAGAAATCAAGGAGGAAATTAAAAAAAAAAACATAAATTCAAATGACAACAGAAACACAATGACCCAAAACCTATAAGATGCAGCAAAAGCAGTTCTAAAAGGGAAGTTTATAGTAGTTCAATCAGATCTCAAGAAACAGGAAAAGTTTTAAATAAACAATCTAAACTTACACCTAAAGCAACTGGAGAATGAAGAACAAACAAAATCCTTAGGTAGAAGGAATAAAACCATAAAGATCAGAGCAGAAAATACAAAATAGAATTGATGCAAACAATAGCAAAGATCAATAAAATGAAAAGTTCTTTGAGACGATAAATAAAATTGATAAACCTTTTACCAGACTCCTCAAGAAAAAAGGGAGAGGACTCAAAAAAATGATATTAAAAATAAAAAAGGAGAAATTACAACTGATACTGCTGAAATACAAAGGATCATAAGACCAGACTTTTCTTAATGATATAAAATGCAAAACTTTTGAATTAGGAAATCTGGAATTGAATTTCAAATCTACCACACCTTAGTTTTTTAAACCTGGAAAGCCAACCTAACCTTTCAAAATGTTAATATCATCATTCAAATAGTGGGGAGAACAGTATCAATCATCCTAAGGTAGTTGACAGATTAATATTTCCTGTTGGTAAATGAATGGTTAACACTTAGGCTAAAATGAGGCGGATTTTTTCTACTCCTCCAATGTCTCTGTTTCTTCAATTCTTGGCCCTCAGTTTCACAGTTTTTTTTTTTTTTTTTTTCTATTCATTGTTGTCTCTTCCATCTGTCACTGACTGGCACCCCTCTAGCCCTATATTCACTTTGATCCAGATAAATTTTCTATATTGCAAAGTTGATCCTCAAACTTCCTCTCCGCTTTGTGACATTTCAATGGAGAATGAAGACAAAGTTCCTTAGCCTCAAACATGAAGCCTGAGTCTCTGAGACCTGTCAGCCAGCTTCACCTTCACACTGTCCTGCCCTCATCCACATGGATCTCGCGGACACTGAACCTGACTGACTGCTTCACCTGACCCTGCAGCTTTGATGCTCAGTGCTTTACACACCTGTTTCCCTCTTCTTGGAGTCTCACCACAGGTCTATGTGGAAATTTTCACCTCCTTTTCATATCCAAATCTTCATCTACACTTTATGACTGCCAAGACTTATCTATTTTATGAAGCTTTATTTTCCTCTTAATATTTTCACAGAAAAAAAGACATTTTGTGCACTTAATTTTGATAGAAGGGTTATCATTTTGAAAATTTTATATATGTCCATGTTTTTTATCCATCATCAGACTGTGAGTGCCCAGAGGCACATAGCAGTGCTATACTTACTCACCATTCTTCCATATCAGATTTAGTTTGCTTGGAAAGGTAACTGAATAAATACATATATTGCAAGAAAGAGTGAGAGAAGTTATTTTCAGAAAAATTGGCAATGGTGGAAGAAAACACAGAAGTGTGTCCCTCTGTATCCATGGAGCATTGGCTTCCTGCATATACCAAAATCTGAGGATGAGCAAGTCTCATATAAAATGGTGTAGTGTAGTCTTGCACATAGCCTACATATATCCTCAGTGTACTGTATTTTATTTTATTTTTAATTTTTAATTAATTAATTAATTTATTTTACTTTACAATATTGTATTGGTTCTGCCACACATCAACATGAATCCACCACGGGTGAGTGTACTGTATTTTAAATCATCTCTAGATTGCTTATAATACCTGATAACAGAGAAATGTCCTGTAAATAGTTGCTGGTGCATAGAGTATTCAAATTTTCCTTTCGGGAACTTGCTGAAATTTTCTGGATAGTTTTGATTTGCAAATGGGCAAACCAACAGATGTGGAAGCTGCAGATATAGACGGTCAATTGTACTAACGCAAGTAAGGAGGATATGCCAGAGAAATGTTCATATTCTGAGATTGGGACCCATTAGGGTTTCAGACTATGATATTAAGAATTAAACAGAGTAGTACCAATAAGTTACAAAAGAAAAACTCAGAGACCATCACAAATACATAGTAAGGATAACATGCAAAGCTGTTGCATAGTTCTCTTTGTTCAGTCATGCAAGAGTGTGCATATGCTTGTACTTCTTTGTTTCTATGTGCAAGCATGCTGGACCATAAAATAAAGGCATAGATTTTATAGATAGTCTAAATCTCAAGAATCTACCTCAGTAAAGGCAAGACTAGTTTAAAAAGGGAAATCCTGGTAATGTGAGGTAAACAACATGAATGAGGAGCCCAATAGAAGAGTAAGGTTGCAGAAAGAATAAGTAGCAGTGTGGATTCTGAAGTGACCTCAGACTCTAGGGACCACACACAGACTGAAACTTTATTGCTCCACTTGCCTCACAGTGATATCTACCTTATCCTCCTGATCTGTTTTTCCTGTACATATCCATGCTCATTTGACCACAATTGTTTAATATAGTGCAATAGTGGGTGTGCTGGTGTGCTGGTCCTTATTTCATTTTTCTTTGTGACATTATTTGCTGCTATTATTGAGCATTGGTTTTTGATCTCCTTTTTGGCACATCCAGTGGACATTCTCTAGACATGTTTCTTTGCTTGAGTAAGTAATTAATGTATCTATTTTGGTTGTTATGTAATATTTTACAATGTGACTGTGCTACTTACAATTTTGACTGTCTTTCATATTCTTTATCATTAAATTGCTACTAAGTCAATGATAGAAAAAAATATGTTGAGATTGTTAAATTTAAGCTATGGTTCCTATAAAAGGCAATTCCCACCACCCTCCTTGTTTACCCTACCAAGTTATATTCCATGAAGTCCTCCAGGCTGTGAAAATTCATATATTTAAATGATTTATTTATGATTCATGCATTTATTTTATTGTATTAGGCCTTTCCATTATGGTTTAAAATCCAGAAAAAAGACCCTATAGTTTCTTCATTTTTGTTGATTCAAAATGTGCATTTGTATAGAAAAAAGAATAGAAAAGAAAATTCATAAAATAAAAAAAATAAGGAAAATAAGCGCAAGTCTAGTGGATAAAAATAATTATATTTAATGACATTTAATAAAAATTTATGACTGATTTCAGAAATAATACCTTGAAGAGTGAAATTTTAATCACATCAATATGATTCTCATTAAAGAGTAAAATGGCAAAGATCTGAGAATGAAAATTATAAAAATATACTTCTTGAAAAGCTGAAGGAACAATATTTAATGGTTTTTTTTTTTTTTAAAGACCTCATTGTACATGGACATTTACCATATGGCCAGATTATATTTCAGTTTAGTAGAAAAAAGTTGGGTTGTTAAATAAAACCTGGAGTAAATGTCTATCTATCTGGAAGAATATGAAATTGGTCCCCTATATCAGGCATCATCAAAAAAAAAAAAAAAAAAATGAAGAGGTATATTCCCTCCAAAATTCCACTGAGCAAGAATTATCAGTAGAGATCATTTGGAATGCTGAAAGTAATAGAAAAATGGGAAAGTAATATATGGGCACACAGTAATAACAAGCAAACAATAATGATATGCAATATATGTAAATTTTGCTGAAACCATGCAGTAGTTTAAGAAAACAAGAAATGTCTTACACTCATCAGCCTGGTAAAAAGAACTGTCATGGTGATTGAGGTTGGAACTTTTCAACTGGCAGCAAAAGCAGTATTCTAGTTTTGCTGGTAGAAACACAAAGGATTACAAGATTGAAAAACAACCTGAAGATATCAATAAATATTACAAATATAGATATTCTTGTCCCAGGATTCTCAGTCTCAGCACTGTGAATTTTCTAGGCCAGATCATTCTTTTTTATGTGCTCTGTCCTCTGCATTGAAGGATGTTTACAGTATCCAGGGTGTCCACCCACCTCTCTCCAGCATGACAAAAATGTCCCTGGACATTGCTCAGTGTGTCCCCTGAGCAGGCTGGAGGGATTGTCTTTTATAGGAACCATGATTCAAATTTAACAATCTCAACATATTTTTTCTAGCATTGACATAGTAGCAATTTAATGGTAAAGAATATGAAAGACATCAGAAGTATAAGTATCACAGTCACATTGTGAAATATTATGTAACAATCAAAATAGATACATTAATTAATTAATCAAGCAAAGAGACACAGCTTTTTGCTTTTCTCTGGGCTGAGTTGAATTGGCTTCCTTTGTCTCTGACCTTCTAATGCACTGTAACCTGGGTTGTTGGACTCACCTGGATGTTAACTCTGAGAGGTCATTCTCCAACAGGGAGTCTGAATTTTTCCCTGGAGGGTAGATGATGGAGACCGAGGTTCTCTCCCCAGACAAGACAGTAGGAAGGAGTGAAGCTACAGCCCCTCAGCCTGAAATTAGGACTCCAAACAAAAAAGGAAAAGAAAGGTCCCTTCTGGTCCAAGTTTATAAACACCAAGAGGCTATAGAGTGGAGATATTTATTATGTCCTATATCTACTCATTACTCTCTAGTTATTTCAACCTTTAAACACACATTTCCCTTGTGGAAAACTGTTCTGGAAGGAAGGAAATTTTTCTTAATGATCCTCTATTCACAAGAGACCATGGTAGAAGTCATGAGAATCCAATTTTGTTTTCCTTTTTTCACTCCTTCTCCATGAAATTGCCTCCTTTTGAGATTTCTAAATCTCCCAGTTCCTTGTCTCAAGTTTTCTCCATGTGTAAGACTGAAGAACCCATCTGGATTAGGTCTCTTGTATCTTCAAAGCACTGTCTTGTGGTGGGGACTTACCTCCTGAATCTCCAGAAAATTTCCACACTTTCAGCAAGGGGTGTGTGTGTGTGTGTAGAGGGGGGATACTGAATTCTTTTGATAATAAAACATGGGCTCTGCATACATTGTCTTCATAACACTTTTTCTGTATCAGTTAGGAATTTCATACTTACATCTCTAGTTTTGAGCTATCATTTAATTCTACATTATAAAATATTTGATGGCTCAGATGGTAAAGAATCAGCCTGCAATATGGGAGACCCTGGTTCTATCTCTGGGTTGGGAAGATCCCCTGGAGAAGGGAATGACAACCCAGTCCAGTATTCTTGCCTGAAAAATTCCATGGGGAGGAGAGCGTCATGGACCACAGTCCATGGAGTCACATAAAGCTGGACACGACTGAGTGACTAACATTTTCACTTTCATAAAATACTTGCTAGTGATCTGAAATATATTGAGATTTTTTTCTTTTTTTACTAAAGCCTTAGCTTTACAGATTTTTTGATTTAATATTTATAAATGTTTTATATATGTTTAATATTTATAAATGTTTTATCTATGAGGACGTACATTAAGAATTCCATTATCAACTGCAGAAAGGAGGCTTGGAGGAGTTTAGTGATCTGGCCAAAGTTAATATCTGAGTATGTGATATGCCTTGACTATAAACATGTCAGGATGCTTCTATCTTTCAAACTCTAGGCTAGTGGTTCTCAACCAGAAAGGATTTTCCCCCTAGGATGTACGATGATGTCTGAAATGATGCTGCTAAATATCTGAAGTCCATGGGAAAGAACCCCCAGAATAGCATCATCCTGCCCCAAATGTCAACAGTAAAAGGTTGAAAAATTTACTCCAGAAAGCTCTTCTTTAACTTCAATCTATTTGGGAGTCAACGACAATCCTACTATAAATGCAGAATCTGATTCAGCAGGTCCTGGTGTGCCCAGAGACTCTGAATATCTAGCAAGCTCCTGGATGATTTTGATGCTGGTGGTCCTGGTCTGTGGATCACTCTTTGAGTAGAAAGACTGTAAGCCTGTAATGCAGTCAGTTGTAGACAGTTTTAGTTCTTCTGCACCAAAAACTGACTTTGCGTATAATTTTGAAGGAATAACTTATTCACTAATTCCAGAGGCTGTGGTAAATTCTGTTGGTTTCTTTTATATAATGGTTCCTGAATGACACAAAATGATACACTTTTGAAAAAGATTTTGTAGTAGGCAGAATAAGGACCTCCAAAATATTTCCACATCTCAATCCCAGGTAACTTTTTGTCACAAGGGAAGATTCATATTTCAGATTTACCAGGGCTGCTAAACAGTTAATTTAAGATAAAAGTTAGTTGTGATTGAGCTTCTCCCGTGGCTCAGAAGGTAAAAAATCTTCCTGCCAATGCAGGAGACGTGAATTTGATTCCTGGGTCAGGAAGATCCCTGGAGAAGGGAATGGCTACCCACTCAAGTATTCTTGCCTGGAGAATCCCATGGACAGAGCAGCCTGGCAGGCTACAGTCCATGGGGTGGCAAAGAGTAGGACATGACTGAGTGAGGATTTAGGACCCTTAAACACAGGCTACCTGTGGATAATGCCAGGTGTTCAAATGGCATCTCCTGTGTGTAGTGTGTATGCCAGCAGTGTGCAGTTGGACTACAGGGGTGTCTAGGTCTGGCAGAATCTCACCAGCTGTAGGTGGAGGGACAGGAGCATAGGGCAAGTTGACCTGAAGCAGGGTCATGGATGAGCACGTGAGTGCGGCCAACTCTCTGGTTTCAGTGAGGCTCTCAAAGGAGCCTGGACCAGGGGAAGCCTTACCTATATCAGGGCCTAGGAAGATCATGGTGCAGGGCAAGACTTCTGGCTTTAGCAGGGCTTCAGGAGTGCCTGAAGCCAGGTTAAGCCCACTGGTTGCAGCAGGTATGTGGGTATCCATGGGCTAATGAGCCCTCCAAAGGCAGTGTGGCTGTGGGAGACACATGGGTGAGGCAAACCCACTGACCATAGAATGGGCATGGGAGAGTGTTGGGACAAGCTCTCTGGTTTTAGTGTGGCAAAGAAAGTGCAAATTCCAGGAAAACCTGCTGGCTTCACAAGGTGAAGGAAAAACATGAAGATAGGGCATTCCATGGGCACTAGCTAGTAAGGTAGAGGGAGTGCAATAGCGGCACCTGCCAGTGATGAGCTAGCACGATGGATTGAGAGCGCACACATGAAGTGTGCCAGTGCCTCTATTCCCAGAGAATGTTTCAAGCCCCTGCACCTCCAGCAGATGCTTTAATTAACTAATGAATCTCCTTTATACACCTTCTGGGTGCTTTTCAGGTGGTGCTAGTAAAGAACCCGCCTGTCAGTGCAGGAGACATAAGAGATTCGATCCCCAGTTCAGGAAGATCCCTTGGAGGAGGGCATGGCAACCCACTCCAGCATCGTTGCCTGGAGAATTCCATGCACAAAGGAATCTGGCGGGCTACAGTCCATAGGGTAGCAAAGAGTTGGATGCGACTGAAGCCACTTATCATGCATGCAGCAGGTGCTTTTCAAACTGCTGCTTTTGTGCTGGGTCCTGGGATCAGTGAATGTGCAGAAGCTCTTTCAGAGCAGACTTTCCCTTCCCTACCGACTTTAGGGTCTCCTGGACAGCAGCCCCATTTGTGTTTAGATCCATGCACTTTGGCGACTTATCTCTCTGGTGTAGATCCGAAAGGTTCCTGTACATGATATAAGGTACAAACCCATTTTCCTTAGTGAAAATGTGAGATCCTGCCCACTGGTGGGTTACCAACACCAAGAGTGGGATATTTGAAGAGACCACATCTCTGCTTCTTCTGCCATTTTTATGTGACCTTATAAGTCTTTGCTATGGAGGAAATATTCACCTAGGTTTTGGGTTTTTTTCAGAAGAAATTGATCCACATCTATTTGGTGTGTTCATGGGTCGTGGTGAGTTTAGAATCTACCTATGCTACCATCTTGAACCACCTCCCCCAAAATTTAATATTAGCCCAATAAGACTCATTTCAAACTTCTGATATCTAGAACTGTAAGACTATGTATTTGTTTACTTTAAGCAACTAAAGTTGGAGTATTTTATAATAGCAGTAGGAACATAATATAGACTTTTTTTATATGGTAATGTAAGTTTCCATGTTACTTTTTCCATACATCTCACCCTTTGCTCCTCCCACCACATTTCCATAAGACTATTCTCTATGCCTGTTTCTCCACTGCTGCCCTGTAAATAAATTCTTCAGTGCCATTTTCCTATATTCTGTATATATGTGTTAGAATATAGTATTTATCTTTCTCTTTCTGACTCACTTAAATCTGCATAATAGGTTCTAGGTTCATCCAACTCATTAGAACGGACTCAAATATGTTCCTATTTATGCCTGAGTAGTATTCCATTGTGTATATATATAACACAACTTCTTTATCCATTCATCGGTTGATGGACATCTAGATTGCTTCCATGTTCTGGCTATTGTAAATAGTGCTGCAGTGAGCAATGGGAAACATGTGTTTCTTTCAATTTTGGTTTCCTCAGGGTATATGTCTAGGAGTAGAATTACTGGGTCATATGGTGGTTTTATTCCTGGATTTTTAAGGAATCTCCATACTGTCTTCCATAGTGACTGTATCAATTTACATTCCCACCAACAGTGCAAGAGCATTCCCTTTTCTCTACATCCTCTCCAGCATTTATTGTTTGTAGAATTTTTGATGAGGGCCATTCTGACCAGTGTGAGGTGATTGTTGTTTTGATTTTCATTTTTCTAATAATGAGTGATGTTGAGCATCTTTTCATATGTTTGTTAGCCATCCGAATGTCTTTTTTGGAGAAATGTTTATGTCTTTTTCCCACTTTTTGATTGGGTTTGTTTTTCTGATACTGAGTTGTATGAGCTGCTTGTATATTTTTGAAATTAATCTTTTGTCAGTTGTTTCATTTGCTGTTATTCTCTCCCATTCTGAGGGTTTCCTTTTCACTTTGCTTATAGTTTCCTTTGCTATGCAAAAGCTTTTAAGTTTAATCCCACTTGTTTACTTTTGTTTTTATTTCTGTTACTCTAAGAGGTGGGTCATAGAGGATCTTGCTTTGATTTATGTCATTGAGTGTTCTGCCTATGTTTTCCTCTAAGGGTTTTATAGTTTCTTGTCTTAAATTTAGGTATTTAATCCATTTTGAGTTTATTTTTGTGTATGGTGTTAGGAATTGTTCTAATTTCATTCTTTTACATATAGTTGTCCAGTTTTTCCAGCACCATTTATTGAAGAGGATATCTTTGCCCCATTGTGTATTCTTGCCTCCTTTGTCAAAAATAAGGTACCCATAGGTGCCTGGGTTTATCTATGGGCTTTCTATCTTGTTCCATTGGTCTATATTTCTTTTTTTTTTATCTTTTTTTAAAATTTTATTTTATTTTTAAACTTTACATAATTGTATTAGTTTTGCCAAATATCAAAATGAATCTGCCACAGGTATGCATGCGTTCCCCACCCTGAACCCTCCTCCCTCCTCCCTCCCCATACCATCCCTCTGGGTCGTCCCAGTGCACTAGCCCCAAGCATCCAGTATCGTGCATCGAACCTGGATTGGCAACTCGTTTCTTACATGATATTTTACATGTTTCAATGCCATTCTCCCAAATCTTTCCACCCTCTCCCTCTCCCACAGAGTCCATAAGACTGTTCTATACATCAGTGTCTCTTTTGCTGTCTCGTACACAGGGTTATTGTTACCATCTTTCTAAATTCCATGTATATGCGTTAGTATACTGTATTGGTGTTTTTCCTTCTGGCTTACTTCACTCTGTATAATAGGCTCCAGTTTCATCCACCTCATTAGAACTGATTCAAATGTATTCTTTTTAATGGCTGAGTAATACTCCATTGTGTATATGTACCACAGCTTTCTTATCCATTCATCTGATGATGGACATCTAGGTTGCTTCCATGTCCTGGCTATTATAAACCATGCTGCGATGAACATTGGGGGTACACATGTCTCTTTCCCTTCTGGTTTCCTCAGTGTGTATGCCCAGCAGTGGGATTGCTGGATCATAAGGCAGTTCTATTTCCAGTTTTTTAAGGAATCTCCACACTGCTCTCCATAGTGGCTGTACTAGTTTGCATTCCCACCAACAGTGTAAGAGGGTTCCCTTTTCTCCACACCCTCTCCAGCATTTATTATTTGTAGACTTTTGGATCGCAGCCATTCTGACTGGCGTGAAATGGTACCTCATAGTGGTTTTGATTTGCATTTCTCTGATAATGAGTGATGTTGAGCATCTTTTCATGTGTTTGTTAGCCATCTGTATGTCTTCTTTGGAGAAATGTCTATTTAGTTCCTTGGCCCATTTTTTGATTGGGTCATTTATTTTTCTGGAATTGAGCTGTAAGAATTGTTTGTATATTTTTGAGATTAGTTGTTTGTCCGTTGCTTCATTTGCTATTATTTTCTCCCATTCTGAAGGCTATCTTTGCACCTTGTTAATAGTTTCCTTTGATGTGCAGAAGCTTTTAAGGTTAATTAGGTCCCATTTGTTTATTTTTGCTTTTATTTCCAACATTCTGGGAGGGGGGTCATAGAGGATCCCTCTGTGATGTATGTCAGAGAGTGTTTTGACTATTTTTTGAGCCAATACCACAGTGTCTTGATGACTGTAGCTTTGTAGAATAACCTGAAGTCAGGAAGCTTGATTCCTCCAGCTTCAATCTTATTTCTCATAATATAGACATTTTTTCAATAAAATTTACTTGCTCAAATTAACTTTAAGCCTCTTCATTGGCTTACCTTGGGTAAGGGCATTTTATGTTGAAAATCCACATTAAGTAGAAAAAAATTGAAATCAAATTAAAGGTATTCTGTGCTATTAGTGAATTCTTTATTGCATAAATATTAATTCTGCCTGACTATGATGTCTTCATAACTTTAAGATAGGATAAGTAATCTATTGTGAAAATGAAGTTACCCATTTGATTTTAAATTTTTGTGCTTATATTTCTACATCTTTATGCTTCTTGGTAATTCAGATATTCATTATTTTCATATCTATCCTTTCCAACATTCTGTCAAGTTTCCTATTACCATAAAAGATGGAATCCTAATTGTGTTTTTATGTGTACATGTGTGTTTATGATTATGCCAGTTTCAAGGAAAACTGTGTGAAACACACTCATATAAACACAAAACTATTTTATTTGCACAAAATATGAACTTCCACACATTTTATTTATTTCTTACAGCATCCGTATGAAGTTGTATTTAGTTTTCCACATTAACTTGAGAAATAAAGAAATTGAGCCCCAGGGAGCTTAAAGTTTTCACAATTACATGCAAAGCACTTAAATAGATGTGCACTGTATTATTATGTGCAAATGGAAATATGCAGCACATTCTCTTAGTATTTTTTATAACTCTTATAATTCATCAAATTGTGTACTTTAAATCTGCAGTTATTGTGTCCCATCTCTCTGCAGTCTCCCTCCCTCCCCCAATCCCACTCCTCTAGGTCATCACAAAGTGCTAGGCTGGACTCCCTATGTTATATAGCAACTTCTCATCAACTATCTATTTTACACACAATAGCGTGTATATGTTGATGCTGTTTTCTTGATTCATCCCACACCCTCCCTCTTGCACTGTATCCACAAGTCCACTGAAACAAGTCTTTGAGAAGAAATTATTTTTAAGAAACCAAAGTTGTCCCATGTAAGATAATGGGAAATTTTCAAACATTTCTGATTTAAACTGGGGAAAAACTTTGGGCATGTGTGAATATGGACAAAGGGGAAAATGTCTATATAACATACAGAGTAGAAGCTTAATAAAGTGAATGACAAATTGTGTAGAGGAGTTGAATTCAAAGAAATGGGCATTCAAGTAAATAAATAGAAGGAGAAAGTTCTACTTCAACAATCAAAACAGTGAGGTACCACTTTACACTGACAGAATGGGCATCATTAAAAAGTCTACCAATAAAAAGTACTGGAAAAAAATACTGGAGAGGGTGTGGACAAAAGGGAACCCTCCTGCACTGTTGATGGGCATGTAAATTATTGGAGTCACTATGGAAAACAGTATGGAGGGTCCTCAAAACAGTAAAAATAGAATTGGCATATGATCCAGCAATTCTACTTCTAGGCATATATTCAAGGAATAATGTAGTTTGAAAAGATATATGCAACCCAACAGTCATTGCAGCACTATTTACAATAGCCAAGACATGGAATATATATATATATATATATATATATATATATATATATATATATATTCAATAACCTGTGACAAAACCATGATGCAAAAGAATATGAAAAATAATGTGTGTGTATACGTATGTGTGTGTATATATATATGTGTGTGTGTGTGTGTGTGTGTGTGTGTGTGTAAAACAATCACTTTGCTGTACAGTAGAAAAAATGATATTACATTGTAAATCAACTATACTTCACTCAAATAAATTAAAAAACAGGAAGAATAGCACCTTCTGCTTCTGAGGTTTTGAGCCCTACAATCATGAGTATTTCTTCAGCTCCAGGACAATTGGACCTTATATAACTGACATTCCAGTGATTCTTTTCAAAGCCCTCTTTATGTCTTTATTTCTGAGACTGTAGATGAAGGGGTTCAGCATGGGTGTGACCACTGTGTACATCACTGAGGCGATTGCACTTGAGTGTGAGCTGTAGGTACCTGTGGAGCTAAGGTACACTCCTAAGATAGTACAATAAAATAAGGAAACAATTGAGAGATGAGATGCACAGGTAGAAAATGCTTTATACTTCCCATGGGCTGATGACATTCCTCGTATGGAGGAAACTATCTTAGAGTATGAGTAAAGAATACCAGTGAGGGAAGCACCACCCAACATCCCCGCTGCAAAATACATCACCATGTTGTTCAGAAATGTGTCTGAGCAGGCAAATTGAACCACTTGATTAATTTCACAGAAAAAATGGGGGATTTACACATCTGTACAGAGGATAGCCACAACATCATTAAGCTTTGGCTTAAGAAATTCAGGGCACTCATCACCCAGGACACCAGCACCAGCAGTCCACAGAGCCGGGGATTCATGATGACCATGTAGTGGAGAGGCTGACAGATGGCCATGAAGCTATCTTAGGCCATCACAGTCAGGAGGAAGTTTTCAAGTGCAGCAAAGAATAGGAAGAAGTATATCTGGGTGATGCAGCCTTCATAAGTTATAACTTTGCTCTGTGTCTGTATATTATTCAGCATCTTTGGGATGGTGGTGGAGATGAAACAGATGTCTACAAAGGACAGGTTGAGAGGAAGAAGTACATGGGGGTGTGAAGATGGGGATCTGAGCTGACAGCCAGGATGATGAGTAGGTTTCCAAACACAGTGGTCAGGTACATGGAGAGGAAAAGCCCAAATATGAGGGGCTGCAGTTCTGGTTCATTTGATAATCCCAGAAGAAGAAATTCTGAAATTTGTGTATCATTCACTGGTTCCATGTGGTGGAGATGGCTACCAGGAAAAAAAAAAAAAAAAGTTAACATGACTAAATTTCTCAAAAATTGTGATTGGAAACCTAATTGAATTCTACAATATATACTTTGCATTAGAAGTCAGTATCCATAATTTGGTATGGAACTTTTCCCTTCAAGGCATGCTCTTGTGCCTTCTTATTGTGCACCCAGCCTTTTGTCCAGGTGGTCAGGTGTTCTACACTTTTAATAAGAAGTTACAGGATGCTTGGGGCTGGTGCACTGGGATGACCCAGAGGGATGATATGGGGAGGGAGGTGGAAGGGGGGTTCAGGGTTGGGAACATGTGTACACCCGTGGTGGATTCATGCTGATGTATGGCAAAACCAATACAATATTGTAAAGTAATTAGCCTCTAATTAAAATTTTAAAAAAAAGTTACTGTGACACATTTGAGGAATGTCAATTGAGGTCTGACCAATGTCTAGGCAAAAAGTACAGTAGTCTCTACAGTTCTTCAATAATGGAGAAAAAATATAAAGAAAAAAAATCTTACAAATTTTCAGATGGTGACAGATGAAATGAACAAAAAGAAATCAGTTGTAACAAAATGGTTAAAGGTATATTATTTTTTACTCAGTCATTGAGTTAGAGTGGAAAATATTTGATTGGAGACCTCATGGAAAAGAGGGTGGGAGACACGAAGTTATCTGGTTGAAGTGTGTGCTGGTCAGAGTGAAAAGCCAAGGCAAAGGACCTGAAAAGTAGTTGTTTCAGAAAGTCAAGGTTAAAAAGTAAGCCACTGTATCTAGGGGGATGTGCAAGATGGAGAGTGATGCTAGTGTCAGAGAATTTGGAGGAACGAGGTGTCCTTCTGCTACAGCTGAGACTTCAAGTCACAGGGAACTTAGTTCACCATATTTTTACCTGCATTTTATTAATTTTATTTCCAAGAGATCCAGTGATTAGAAATCAATCCCTTCCTCATTATTTTATTTTCTTTTTTTATAATTTATTTTTATATATCGGTTTATATTATAAGGACCTCATACCAAAGATCCTTATACAGGGACTCGGGCTTCCCAAGTGGCGCCAGTGGTAAAGAATCCATCTGTCAATGGAGGAGACATAAGAGGCACGGGTTCAATCCCTGGATCAGGAAGATTCCCTGGAGAAGGGAATGGCAACCCACGCCAATATTCTTACCTGGAGAATCCCATAGACAGAGGAGCCTGGCAGGCTACAGCTCATAGGGTCACAAAGAGTAGGACATGACTGAAGCAGCTTAGTACACACGTATGCATACATGGGCTCAGGTATCCCTTTTCTGCCTTGGGAACTGTTCATGCTCCACAACATGTACGCTTGGGCACACACACACACACACACACACACACACACACACACACACCCCTACTGGAGTGATGCTACTACCAGTACACTCTCAGCCGCAATAATTAGGAAAACAATGACACAACGCAAGCTGTCAATATTTTGTCCATGTCAATGATTATCTTTCCTGCAAAATTGTAGCAACAGTACCTAAATTCCAGTCGCTAAGTCTCCCATGGACCTGTGAATATGGGTGGGCCTCCTTTTTAATGTGACCATTTTATGTCCAGTATTCAAAGAAAAAAAAAATATCACTTCAAAAAACTGAGAGGGGGAGAAAAGGACATGTAAGGGGGAAAAAGTTCTAATAAATTTAGGTAATCTGTAGAGTTTGTGTTGAGTATAAAGCTTCCTTAGTTTTGGTGACATTCCAGCCCCTGTTCTATCCCTGTTACCCAGAATAACAAAGCAGCAAAAAAGCATTTTATCTAAAAAAGAAAAAAAGGATGTATTTATGTTATCAAATATCTGACAGATTTCCCATCAGGAAAATGAGCAAAGCAAATAAACCCACAATTCACAAAGTGAAATAAAGTTCAACAAAAGTGGAAGATTTAAAGAATGATTTGGTAAAAGAATTCGTAAGTGATATCAGCTGTAAAACTTTTGTAGTTTGAAATTCTAGATTTACATTTTGGATCTGCACATATTTGCTGTTTGAACATGGAGAGCCACTGGAACCTTCTAAATGTTAATATTATTACTCAAATTATTGGGATAGCAGTACTCACAATTAGATATTTGACAGACTTAGTCCATATATGCAAAACGTTTAGAATAGTTCCTTCCTGGTAGTAAATGAATGATTTACATCACCTCTGGTGATGAGATTCGGCTGATTTTTCTCTTTTTCCTCTCAAATCTTTCCATTGCTTTCCCACATCTTAGTCCCCAATACCCAGCCTTATTTCAGTTTTTCATCATCTTTCCCATCTATCACAGTCTGGTACAGGGCCCTCTATCCAATATTCACATTAAGCTAAAGAAGTCTTTCTATATTACAAAGCTGACTGTCCAACTCCCTGACTTAACTCTCACTAGTGACTCCCCAATAAGGAATGGACCACAAATTCCACAACTTCAAACCCCAGCCTTGACTATCCCTGAATGAACCACCAACTTTACACTTGTGCTGCCCTTACTCACCTTAATCTCATGAATCTTGAACTTGAGCCACAGATTCACTAGATGCCACAGGCTCGAGTTTCAGAGCATATATGCACCTGTTCCCTCTGCTTGGAGAGTCAATCACTGGTCTATATGGAATTTTTTTAACTTATCTCTGTATTGAAAACTCCATCTCCTGTTTTAGAGACGGAGTTTTGGACATCTCCTACATGAACTTTAAAATTATTCCCACAGAAAAAGGACAGTTTATGTAGTGATAATTTAGATAAAAGGTTATCATTGTGTGATTTTTATTAATTGAACATTTTCATCTAGACTGTGAGTGCCTTGAGGCATGTATCAATATCATACATACTCCACAACCCCCCAGACTTAGTTTAGTTGGGAAAAATAGCTGAATAAATAAATTATATATTGCATAAAGCAATAAAAGAATATGTTCCCTCAGAAACTGTCGATGATTAGGGAAGAAAAAGAAGCAGGTAAATGCTAATGTAGGTATGGGAGGCATGCTGGAAGAATGTTTTCCATATTCTGAGTCTCAGATTTATTAGACTATTAGACTATAGTTTGTAAAAAATAAAATAGGATATAACAAATTAAACACAGAAGGATAGAGTGCATTGTATTAATACATGTAAGGAGTTTATTCTTTTTGTCCAGCTGTTCTTGTGTGTGTATGTGCATACACATGGGTGCATGTGTGCTAAGTCACTTCAGTTGTGTTTGACTCTTTGGGACCCTATGGACTGTAGCGCCCCAGGCTCCTCTGTCCATGGAATTCTCCAGGCAAGAATACTGGAGTGAATTGCCATGCCCTCCTCCAGGGGATCTTTCCAACTCAGGATCAAACACATATCTCTTCTGTCTCCCGCACTGGCAGGTAGGTTCTTTACCACTAGTGCCACCTGGGAAGCCCCATGCACAGGTGTATTCCTTGGTTGCCTGTGCACACAAGCTGGATCACATGGAAAAGGTGTGTTTTACTCTGGGACACATTCTGAAAAGCTTCTTATCCATTGCAGTTAATGCAAGAATACTTACAAGAGAGGCTAGTCCTTAAAAGGGTGAGAAGCAATGTGAATAGAGCTCAAGGGAAGAGTTCGGTTGCAGAGAGAACAGGCAGCACCGTGGGTGCGGAAGTCAGACTCCAGGGACCACATGCTGACTGCACTTTTATAACTCCACTCGCCTCATTATGGCATTCACATTAGAACCTTGACTGAATTTTTATTCTGTATTTATTTCTGTGTATTTGACTACACATATGTTCATACATTTCAAAGAATGAGGTAATAAGATAGTGGATGAGGATGTCACGTCTCTCAGTTTTCTTATGTGGTATCATTGTCATTCTTGGACTTTGAGTTTAGATCTCTTTTTGCTAAAACCATTGGTCACATTTCACTTCTGTTTCTGATTCTTGTCCCAGATGCAAAGATCTCCCTACAATATACCCTATAAAATCCTACCCATGCCACAAAATTTACTTGCTCTTTTCTCATTTGATTTATACCTAAGGACATTTTTGTCATACATGCATTTTTTACTATACTCTTCTTTCTCCATGGAAATATGAGATCCAAAGCAGAGACCTCACCTGCTTTGTTCACTCTAATGGTTTCATAATGGTGTGCATTTACATAGAAACAAATATTTTAGAAAATTTAATTTTCAAAATAAAAAGAAAACCAAGGGAAACAAAACCAGATTAAATATATTGGATTCAAAATAAAGATATTAAGCAAAATAGAATGATATAATAAAATGAACTTCTGAAAGAAAAATATAAAGTAGTAATAGTCCCATTAACACAGGTTTTAAATATAATAATATGCGTAAAAATTTAAAAGAGAATAGAAAATGCAATTCAAAAAATAGTGCAGGAAGTTGTATCTAAAATTTTAATTCCAACCTACACAAACATAAATGGATTAAAATATGCTTATGAAAAACATATAAGCAATCTTTAATTGTATGCAAAAGCACATATTCCACAAGAAGGCAGCAAATAATTGCTCTTTTTAAAATAGACTACTCACAAAAGGCAAAAGGTGGCAGAAACGAAAAACATGTGAGATTATATGGTAATGCATATAACAGGTGGTTTATTACTTCTATGGATGCATAGAAGGACTGCAAGAAAATCAAACCAGTCAATCATAAATGAAATCAGTCCTGAATATTCATTGGAAGGACTGATGCTGAAGCTGAAGCTCCAATACTTTGGCCACCTGATATGAAGAGCTGACTCATTGGAAAAGACCCTGATGCTGGGAAAGACTGAAGGCAGGAGGAGAAGGGGACAACAGAGGATGAGATGGTTAGATGGCATCACTGATTCGATGGACGTGAGTTTGAGTAAGCTCTGGGAGTTGGTGATAGACAGGGAAGCCTGGCATGCTGCAGTCCATGGGGTCACAAAGAGTTGGACACGACTGAGCGACTAAACTGAAATGAACTGATGGATGCATAAGAACTTTTGACATTTGAAAAAAAATCAGCGAGAGAGGGGATAAAATACGACCAATTGGTAGATTTAAACATCCCAAACTTATAAGCTCTCATGCAACCCAACAACAGATATATTACATTTACATACATGATTTCGATTGCAAAGAGTAAAAATTTTTTAAAAGAATTTTTAAATCTTTGTTTAAAGAAATGCAATTAAAAAACCAAAATAAACAGAGAATGGGGAAGTGGTTGGAGCTTAGAGCAGTTTGGGGTGAAGTGGTACCTGAAACACCTATGTGTGAGGGAAAGAGTGGGGAGAGAGAAGTTGCAGGTATCTATTTCAGCATAGAAGGCTTGTCAAGGTATTTAAAATACATCTCATTCTCCCCCTCATTCACATGTTGGAGTGTAATTCCAGGCATTTTCTCTCAGAGCTGGAGATGAAATATATTATTATAAAAGAAGTGATACAGAAAAAAACCTGGACAGAATAAAACAATCTGAATCCAGTGCATAAAGCAAAGAATATGCATAAACAGTTTGTGATAAAGCAAGTGGCCAATAAACCTCCAAATATATCCAGTCTCCCAGGTAATAAACAGTTGCAAAGATAAGCTCTTTACCATCTGTCTGTTTGTATATTAAATTTAATTTTTTTCAAGTGAATGCTCAATGTAAGAGAAAATTTTGTGAAATGTGTATCAAAAATTGTAGTTTCCAGGTAATAGTTATGCTGTTGATTTGAATCTTTGTGACTCCACGGACTGCAGCACACCAGCCTTCCCTGACTTTCACTGTCTCCCAGAATTTGCTCAAATTCATATACCATCTTAAAAATTTTTTAAATTAAAACAATGTCATTATTTCACTGCAAACTCCTCTTTATGTAATAGTTTATTTTCCTACCCTAAATCTCCCTGGAAATGTTCAAATTTTACTGAGACCATTGTGCTTCCAATTTCTTCTTGAATTTCATCCAAGTATATTTTCATTCTTATCACTTAATTATCACTAATAATCATGTACTGCTGAATCTGATTGGCAGTTTTCTTTGAACATATTAAATAAATTGATTAGAAATCATTTAATCAACCATGCACATAAACAGGGAGATCTGTTGGCTTTTTTCCAGGTATTTGGGTTTCTAAGTGACTGCAGGTAAATGTTCTTGGATTTCATTCTCTGTGGCTTTCTCCTGAAGTGTCTACTGGGCTCTAAGACTTACCTGGATGGAAAGGTTGAGATGGAAGACTCTGGGTGGAAGTCCAAAACTTCCCCAGGTGGTTGATGGTGGAGAATGAAGCTCTGTTCCCAGATAGGAAAGAAGTAAGAAGCGAAGTATGGACCCCTGAGCCAGACTCAGGAATCCAAATGCACAAACCATGACTTCTCCAGCTCAAAGTGGAACATGCTTAGACCTAGCAGCAGTGGAGATATTTACAGCTCTGCATATCCACTCTATTTTCTCATTAGTACATTTTCCACTGTTACTCCAACCCCAAGCACATTTCCCCCATGGGAACTTATCTGGACAGAATGGAAATTTTCTGGGTTGATTTGTTCCCAAGAGACCAGTTAGATGTCAAGTGTATCCAATGCTTATTACTACTCCATGAACTCTTCTGGATTCCAAAGTTATAACACTGAACCTTTTTATAGTCCTGAGACAAAGATTTCTCCAAAGCTAAGTCTGATTGTCCCATTTGTTCTTTAAAAAAGTCCATCCAATGAGGACTATACAATCAGAACTCTCATTCTAAATTTTCAGAATTGTTGTTCAGAGGGGTTAGATAGATCATGTAGATATAAAAATCAATGAGAGGAAAGACTAAAATATCTTACAGTAAAATCTGTACACTTAATATCTTACACTAAAACCTGTAAGATATTGATGAGAAAAATTGAAGAAGACAAATAGATGAAAAAATATAAGGTGTCTATGGCTTGGAAGACTTAATATTATTGAAATGCTGATACTACCCAAAGCATTCTATAGATTCATGCACCCTCTATAAAAATTTCCAAAACTTTATTCATAATAAAGCTCAATAAATTGAGTTCTTTAAATTGTGTAGATAAGTTGAATTCAAATAAAAGGAAATTCCTGGAAATAAATGGACAAGTTCTCCTTCCAAAATCTGGTTAAAACATATCAATTTCTGGCTCCATTTATTTAAATCCTGCAATCATGGGTAGTTCTTCAGTCCCAGAACAGATAACACTTTTATACCTGCCTTTCTATTGATTCTTTCCAGAGCCCTCTTTATGTCTTTGTTCCGTAGACTATAGATGAAGGGGTTCAGCATGGGTGTGACCACTGTGTACATCACTGAGGCGATTGCACTTGAATGTGAGCTGTGGGTAGCAGCAGAGCTAAGGTACACTCCTAAACACGTACAATAAAATAAAGAGACAACTGAGAGGTGAGATGCACAGGTGAAAAATGCCTTATACTTTCCCTGAGCTGATGAGATTCTTTGTATTGAAGAAACTATCTTGGAATATGAACAAAGAATCCCAGTGAGGGAACCACCACCCAATATTGCAGCTGCAAAATACATCAATATCTCATTAAGAAACATGTCAGAACAGGCAAGTTGAATCAACTGATTAATTTCACAGAAAAAGTGGGGGATTTCCATGTACATACAGAAGGACAATCTCAACACCATTACACTTTGTAACAAGGAATTCAGGGCACTCATCATCCAGGACACCAGAACCAGCAGACCACAGAGCTGGGGGTTCATGATGACCATGTAGTGCCGGGGGTGACAGATGGCTACAAATCGGTCCTAGGCCATCACAGCCAGAAGAAACACATCCAATACTGCAAAGAGTATGAAAAAATACATCTGGGTAATGCAGCCTTCATAGGTTAGTACTTTGCTCTGTGTCCTTATGTTCTGCAGCATCTTTGGGATGGTTGTGGAGGTGAAACAGATGTCTACAAAAGACAGGTTGGAGAGGAAGAAGTACATGGGGGTGTGGAGGTGGGAGTCTGAGCTGACAGCCAGGATAATGAGCAGGTTTCCAAACACAGTGATCAGGTACATGAAGAGGAACAGACCAAATATGAGGGGCTGCAGTTCTGGTTCCTCTGAAAATCCCAGAAGAAGAAATTCCAAAATTTTTGTATCATTCCCTGGTTCCATGTGGTGAATGTGACTATCAAGAAACAAAATAACATGACTAGTTTTCTCAGAAATTAGCATTGTAAACATAGTTGAAATTCTACAGTTCATATTTTGCATTTAATATTAATATCTATAATTTCAATATGAAAAATTTCCCTCAAGTAATCCCATGTGCAATCTCTGAATACTTCACCCCACATTCAATCTTCTCCCCATAAAATCATTTATTCTAAACTTTGAAGAGAAATTATGTCATATATTTGGTAGTATAAATTGAAGACTAACTTCTGGATAAAGAGTATACAGTGCCTATATACAATAGTTCGTACAGTTCAATGATGGAGGAAGAATAGAAGCAAATAAGAAATTATAATGATTATCAGATAATGACAGGCACTGTAAAGCTAAAAAAATCAGGTATAAAAAAGAGACTTAAAGGGTGTATTAATTGTTTGTAATAAAGATAAGCTTTCTTGGTCCTGGAACCTTTCAATCCTGGATACCCAGAAGAGTAAAGAAGCAAAAAGCATTTTACCAAAAAGAAAGGAATGATATATTTATATGATCAATGTAGAACATCCTACTAGAAAAATTGACAAGAGAAATAAATTAAAAATTCATAAAGGAAAGTATTGAAACTACAACAAAAATGGAGGATTTTTAAAGATTTCAATTGTAATATTTTAATGAAGAATTTTTCATTTTTATGTTATCCATGAAACACTTTTTAGTTCTGATTCAAATTCTAAGAAAATTGATTTAGAAACATGAAGTGCTTAAAATACAAAAAATAAACACAAAATTTATCTGAATTATACAATTTAACTCTTAAAAGTAAATGAAGAATCTCTAAAAATAAGGTAAATTCTTCCTTTTTTTAATATGATATTATACATGTTTTAATGCCATTCTCCCAAATCATACCCCACTCCCTCTCCCACAGAGTCCAAAAGACCGTTCTATACATCTGTGTCTCTTTTGCTGTCTCCCATACAGGGTTGTCATTACCATCTTTCTAAATTCCATATATATGCATTAGTATACTGTATTGGTGTTTTTCTTTCTGGCTTACTTCACTCTGTAAAATAGGCTCCAAGTTGCTCAATCATGTCTGACTCTTAGCTACCCCAGGTACTGTAGCTTGCCAGGCTTCTCTGTCCATGTAATTCCAGTGGCAAAAATAGTGGCACTCTGGGTAACCATCCCCTTCTCCAGGGGATCTTCCTGACCTAGAGATCAAACACAGGTCTTCCACATTGCAGGCACATTCTTTACCATCTGTGCCACCAGGGAAGCCCTAAATGCATTTAAATGGATTCAAACATGTTTATGAAAAAGAAATAAGCAATAAATTAGTTGAATGCAAAAGCATGTGTTCCACAAAAGGGCAACAAATTATTGACATTTTAAAAACAGATCTACTCATAAAAGGCAAAAAGTAGCCCTAAATAAAAACATGTGGATAAGATGGCAGTTCACATAAATGACGGTTTATTATTACTAAGGAGGCAAAAGAATTTCTATGTTTGAAAAGCTTTGGGAGGGAGGCCAAAATATGACCAACTGATAGTTTTGACCACTTCCAGTTTATGCACTGTCATACAACCCAACAAATGCAGTAAACACACATACAAGAATTAAATGGTGCATAACTGCTGCTGCTAAGCCGCTTCAGTCATGTCCAACTCTGTGCAACCCCATGGACTGCAGCATACCAGGCTCCCCCATCCCTGGGATTCTCCAGGCAAGAACACTGGAGTGGGTTACATAGCTAACTTCCTTTAAAAATGATAACCCTTTGTTTGAAAGAACGCAATAAAAACAAGAATAAAGAGAGACTCATATAGGGAATCTGGAGTAGGGGAAGTGGTTGCAGTTTAGAATGACCATAAAATGGAGCCATGGAAATGGTGCCTGACACACTTGTGTTGGGAGGGGAAGAGTGGGGACAGAGAAGCTGCCTGTATCTCTAGTTTCAGCAACAAGAATTGTCAAGGTATTTAAAATATATTTCATGCTCCCTATCTTCCACCTGTTGGAGTGAGTTTCCTGGCCTTTTCTTAGCCAAAGGTGAAAGAAATTATAAAAGAAGGGGTGTAGAAAAAAAAAAGAAAGAAAGAAAAAGAATAGAACACTCAGAAGCCAGTATGTGAAACAATTTGCATGGACAGTTTACAGTAGGGAAAGTAAATAGCTGAAGCCCCCAAATATATTGAGCCCATAGGTAGTGAACAAATTGCGAAGTTAACCCCTTTACTATATGCCTGTTTGTATGGTAAATGTAATTTTTAAACAAGTGAACACTCAAATCTGAGTAAAGACTCTGTGACATGTGTGTCTCAAGAACTGTATTTCCAGGTAGTTACTACAGCCGTTGATCTGGATCTTCCTTATGAATGCTCCAATATATTGCATCTTAAAAATTAAAAAGTAAATAAAATACTGTCACTTCACTACAAATAACTTCTAACCAAATAGTTTATTTCCTACTCCCATCAACTGCAAAAGTGCTTGGAAGCATTCAAATTTTACTGATCACTATGACTCCCATTTCTTCTTGAGTCTTTTCCAACTAGATTTGCATTCATATAACTTAATTATCAACTGTAATTCTTGTATTTCTGAAAACATAGATACTTTCCTTTTAAGTTGTTAAATACATTTGTTATAAGTTAATCAAGCAAACAAGCAAACATGGAGATCTCTTGGCTCTGGGTCAGTTGCTTAGGTTTTCAGGTGACCCCAGATAAATAGTGTTGAGTTTCATTCTTTGTGACTTTCTCCTTCAGTGGTTATTTCTTGCTTAGACTCACCTGGGTGGGAAGTCTGAGAGGAAGGTCTCTGTGTTAAAGTCCAAATTCTTCCCTGAATGGTTGATGATGTTGATTGAAGTTCTGTCTTTAAACAAGAGATGATTAGGAAGCAGTGAACCAAAACCAGACTTGGGAATCTAAATGAAAAACCATGCCTTCTCCAGTTCAAGACAGAACTGCTCAGACATTGCAGCAGAGGAGATATTTATAGTTACTTATGTTTTCTGTATCTCCTCAATATTTTCAGCACATTTTCCATTGTTACTCCAACCCTTGAACACATCATTTCCTCAGGGAAACTTGTCTAGACAGAATGGAAATTTTCTGTGCTGATTTGCCATTCCCAGGTGAACAGGTTAGAAGTCAGGTGTATCTGATTCTTATTGTTACTCCATGAATTCTGCTCTCTCCCAGAGGTCTGACATTGAAACTTTTTACAACACTCAGTCAAAGTTTTCTTCCATGTCCAAGTCTGAGGAACCTGTCTTGACTAGGTTGCTTGGCCCTCAGAAGCACTGGCTTGTGATGGGAACACAACTCCTGATATCGCCATAAAATTACTGCTGCTTCTTCAATAAGTGAGAGAAGTGTGTGCCTTTGTTATAAAACCATGGGTAAAATAATCCTAGGCTTCATAATGCCTTTAACACATCAATAGGATATACATGCTTTAAATGCATATGAAAAGTTGATATTTAGTCCTTTATTTATAAAACATTTGATAATTATAAGATATCCACTTAGATCTTTTAATACACCATAGGCTGAGCTTAGAATCTTACATATTATTTCATTTACTTTTTGCAATAGTCCATCTTATGAGGATTGTACAATAATGAGCCTCCTTCTAAATTTGCAGTGATTGTAATTTGGGTGATTGGCCCAAAACTTATGAACTGAGTAAGGTATGTGTTTTGATTAGAACACAAGATATTTATAGTTCTCTCACTCCAGGCTAAGGCTTCTCAATCAGAGATGATTTCATCTTCTGAAGACACTTGGCAATATCTGGATAAATTGTTGATTGTCATATCAGGGGAAGTGCGATTCACTGACAGTGGGTTCAGGCCAGGGATGCAGTTCAACAGTCTGCAAAGTAAAACCTGATCCCACCCTAGAGAATTATCCAGCATAATGTCAACAGCAGTGAAGTTCAGAAACACTATTCTGAGCAAGCACTTCTTCCAACATAGATACGAACATGAATCACTAGGGTATCCTGTTTAAATGAAGATTCAAATTTGGCAGGATTTTTAAAGTGCTACACTCAATATGTCAGTAAATTTGGAAAACTCAGCAGTGGTCACAGGACTAGAAAATGTCAGTTTTCATTACAACCCCAAAGAAGGGCAATGCCAAGTTCTAACTACCATACACTTGTGCTCATTTCATATGCTAGTAAGATTATGCTCAAAATCATTCAAGCTAGGATTCAGCAGATCCTGACCTGAGAATTTCCAAATGTGCAAGCTGGGTTTCAAAGAAGTAGAGGAACCAGAGATCAAACTGTAAACATTCTTTGGATCATGGAGAAAGCAAGAGAGTTCTAGAAAAAATCTAATCCTGCTTCATTGACTACAATGAAACCCTTGACTGTGTGGATAGCAAGAACCTGTGGAAAATTCTTAAAGGGATGGCAGTACCAGATCACCTTACTTGTCTCCTGAGAAACCTGAATGTGGGTCAAGAAGCAACAGAACTGGACATGGAACAACTGACTGGTGCA
Source organism: Bos indicus (assembly GCF_029378745.1). Lineage (NCBI taxonomy): Eukaryota > Metazoa > Chordata > Mammalia > Artiodactyla > Bovidae > Bos > Bos indicus. The sequence goes on along the minus strand of NC_091766.1, from coordinate 10,419,669 downwards.
AAATTGGAAAAAGAGTATGTCAAGGCTGTAGAATGTCACCCTGCTTATTTAACTTCTATGCTGAGTCAGTTGAGTTCAGTTCAGTCACTCAGTCGTGTTGGACTCTTTGCAACCCCATGAATTGCAGCACGCCAGGCCTCCATGTCCATCACCAGCTCCCGGAGTTCACTCAGACTCACGTCCATCGAGTCCGTGATGCCATCCAGCCATCTCATCCTCTGTCATCCCCTTCTCCTCCTGACCCCAATCCCTCCCAGCATCAGACTCTTTTCCAATGAGTCAACTCTTGGCATGAGGTGGCCAAAGTACTGGAGTTTCAGCTTTAGCATCATTCCTTCCAAAGAAATCCCAGGGCTGATCTCCTTCAGAATGGACTGGTTGGATCTCCCTGCAGTCCAAGGGACTCTCAAGAGTCTTCTCCAACACCACAGTTCAAAAGCATCAGTTCTTTAGTGCTCAGCCTTCTTCACAGTCCAACTCTCACATCCATACATGACCACTGGAAAAACCATAGCCTTGACTAGACGGACCTTTGTTGGCAAAGTAATGTCTCTTCTTTTGAATATGCTATCTAGGTTGGTTACAACTTTCCTTCCAAGGAGTAAGCGTCTTTTAATTTCATGGCTGCAGTCACCATCTGCAGTGATTTGGGAGCCCCCCAAAATAAAGTCTGACACTGTTCCCACTGTTTCCCCATCTATTTCCCATGAAGTGATGGGACCAGATGCCATGATCTTCGTTTTCTGATTGTTGAGCTTTAAGCCAACTTTTTCACTCTCCACTTTCACTTTCATCAAGAGGCTTTTTAGTCCTCTTCACTTTCTGCCATAAGGGTGGGGCCATCTGCATATCTGAGGTTATTGATATTTCTCCCTGAAATCTTGATTCCAGCTTGTGCTTCTTCCAGTCCAGCGTTTCTCATGATGTACTCTGCATATAAGTTAAATAAGCAGCATGACAATATACAGTGTTGATGTACTCCTTTTCCTATTTGGAACCACTCTGTTTTTCCATGTCCAGTTCTAACTGTTGCTTCCTGACCTGCATATAGGTTTCTTAGGAGGCAGGTCAGGTGGTCTGGTATTCCCATCTCTTTCAGAATTTTCCACAGTTTATTGTGATCCACACAGTCAAAGGTTTTGGCATAGTCAATAAAGCAGAAATAGATGTTTTTCTGGAACTCTCTTGCTTTTTCCATGATCCAGCAGATGTTGGCAATTTGATCTCTGGTTCCTCTGCCTTTTCTAAAACCAGCTTGAACATCAGGAAGTTCACGGTTCACATATTGCTGAAGCCTGGCTTGGAGAATTTTGGGCATTACTTTACTAGCATGTGAAATGATGCAATTGTGCTGTAGTTTGAGCATTCTTTGTCATTGCCTTTCTTTGGGATTTGAATGAAAACTGCCCTTTTCCAGTCCTGTGGCCACTGCTGAGTTTTCCAAATTTGCTGGCATATTGAGGGCAGCTCTTTCACAGCATCATCTTTCAGGATTTGAAATAGCTCCACTGGAATTCCATCACCTCCACTAGCTTTGTTCATAGTGATGCTTTCTAAGACCCACTTCACTTCACATCCCAGGATGTCTGGCTCTAGGTGAGTGATTACATCGTCGTGATTATCTTGGTCGTGAAGCTCTTTTTTGTACAGTTCTTCTGTGTATTCTTGCCACCTCTTCTTAATATCTTCTGCTTCTTTTAGGTCCTGAATACATCATGTGAAGTGCTGGGCTGAATGGAACACAATCTACAATCAAGATTGGTGGGAGAAATATCAACAACCTCAGATATGCAGGTGATGTCAGTTTAATGGAAGAAATTGAAGAGAAACTAAAAAGCCTTTTGATGAGTGTGAAAGAGGAGAGTGAAAAAGCTGGCTTGAAATTCAATATTCAAAAAACAAAGATCATGGCATCCAGTCTCATAACTTCATGGGAAATAAAAGGGAAAAAGTGGAAGCAGTGATGGATTTTATTTTCTTGGGTTCCAAAATCACTGCGGATGGTGACTTCAGCCATAAAATTAAAAGATGGTTGATCTTTGGAAGGAAAGCGATGCGAAACCTGGACAGCATATTAAAAAGCATAGACATCACTTTGCCAACAAAGGTCCATATAGTCAAAGCTATTGTCTTTCCAGTAGTCATGTATGTATATGAGAGTTGGACCATAAAGAAACCTGAGCACCAAAGAATTGATACTTTCAAGTTTGGGTGTTGGAGAAGACTCTTGAGAGTCCTTTGGACTGCAAGGAGATCAAACCAGTTAATCCTAAAGAAAATCAGCCCTGAATATTCATTGGAAGGACTGTTGCTGAAGCTCTACTACTTTGGCCTCTTGATGTGAAGTGCCAACTCATTGCAGAAGACCCTGATGATGGGAAAGATTGAAGACAACTGGAGAAGGGAGCAGCAGAGGATGGGATGGCTAGATAGCATCATTGACTCAATGGACATGAATTTGAGCAAACTCCCATAGATAGTGGAGGACAGAGGAGCCTGGCATGCTACAGTCCACGAGGTTGCATAGAGTAGGACATGACCTAGCAACTGAAAAACAACAACAGGGCTGCCCAGAGATCCCACATTTGTAATAAATTCCCAGATGTTGTTTATGTTGTAAGTCTTACTCTGTGGACCACATTCTGAATGTCAGTACTGTGGTCCAGAGTGAGGTGTAGGTATTTTAGGTCTTCTCTATTAAGAGTCTTCCTTTCCACCTTTGGTCTGATGTAAGGTGGTCAAATGTTGAACTCAGTCATTCTACTACTGCATATACAATTTTACACGTGCCTCTTGGGTATTTCACTCTTGGTATGAAATAATAATTTTGACCTGTGCATCCTTTTGTATAAGTGGGTAGATTTCACCTAAGCAGTTATTGTCTCAGTTGATAATATTTTAGATATCACAGGAAATTACTTGGCACAGACAGATATTCAATTCATCACAGCTGTTATGACTATGTCTGAGTTCAGAATTGACTAAAATCATTGGGGCTCCAGAGAATCTCTTAAAATAAGAAGAGAGTCCAGGAATACTCTGGTTGTGGATTGAATTGTGATTTTAAAGGCATATCTCCTCCCAGAATTCCACACAGGGAGGAGAGTGTTTGAGAGCTCACCATTCTGTGCCTTGTTCTACACAGGGACATAAATGCTGACCCCCTCATGCTGGCTCCATATTATCTCAGGAAGAATTTTTAGACTCTCTCAAGCTATTTTACTGTTTATTCAGTTTACTCAGAATATGTGCAAAGCTTCCATTTCTTGGTGAATCATCGTATTTCTCCAACTCTCTTTATTTTCCTTTGTTGCAAGTCTGTAGCATAGAATTCATAAGCAATTGATGTCAGTAGTAGTACGAAATACTTGTGTTTGTTTCTGCCTTGAGTAGAATTTTTATTTTTTAAAATTACTGCATTACTCCCTTATTCTCTTAAAAGGAATGTACCTCCCATCTATTACTTTGTGCCTTGAAGGTACAAGTGGGAGGAATACATGTCCCCACTTGTGAATCTTGACATGACATGCTCAGAGCCTAAGGAGAAGCTATAAGAGGCTTTGGAAGAGGCCACCCTTTCTATTACTATTACTGTTCCCCTCGATCATGAGAATGGGCATTTTCCACCTAGGAGCTGGTCCACTGGTATGGCTCCCAGACATGCAGGTAGCCTAGCACAATATGGACAGAGCCATAGACACTTTGCACCATGCATTTAATATGATAATAGGTAAACAACTGTTATTTTAAGCCACCATGTTTAGGGAGTTGCTTGTTACTACCGAAAAATTGACTACTATACTACCTTGCATACATGCTAAGTCACTTCAGTCATGTCTGACTCTTTGCAACCCAAAGGACCGTAGCCCACCAAGTTCATCTGTCCATGGAATCCTCCAGACAAGAATACTAGAGTGAGTTGCCATACTCTCCTCTATGGGATCTTCCTGTTCCAGGGATTGAACCCACATCTCTTGTGTCTACTGAACTGGTAGGTGGGTTCTTTACCTCTAGTGCCACCTGGGAAGCCCTATGTCCCTTTGCCTGCCAAGTCGCTTCAGTCATGTCTGACTCTGTGCGACCCCATGGACTGCAGCCTACCAGGCTTCTCCATCCATGGGATTCTCCAGGCAAGAACATTGGAGTGGGTTGCCATTTCCTTCTCCAATGCATGAAAGTGGAAAGTGAAAGTGAAGTCACTCACTCGTGTCTGACTCTTAGCGACCCCATGGACTGCAGCCTACCAGGCTCCTCCATCCATGGGATTTTCCAGGCAACAGTACTGGAGTGGGGTGCCATTGCCTTCTCCCTATGTCCCTTTATATAATGTTTAATGATAATTAATATTTATCTACCAACTAAATGGATGCTACAGGGTACAGACCTTTTCAAGTATGTATTCTCATGTGATGTGCACATGGGAATAAAATCTCTAAAAGAAAAAACACAGCCTAAAACATTTCAAATATTTAAAAATTTAATCCTGAGTACTTCCATCCAGTCCCCACTGGTTTAATTACTGATTTATGGAATGATAATAAAATAATTACATGAATACCTTATTTTCTGAACTCAAATTTTTCTGTTTCCTTCCCAAACTCAGGAATCAAATAGAGTTAGATACCAAAGTGCTACTTGTACTATTTGGGGAGAGAACTGGCAACTCACCCCAGTATTTTTGCCTTGAGAATCCTATGGACAGAGGAGCCATGGGGTCGCAAAGAGTTGGACACAACTGAGTGACTAATCCATGCATACTTGCACTATTACACCTTTTATTAGATATTAAAGAAATATTCATTCTTTACCCTCTCTCCCTCTCTCTGTGTCTTTCCAAACAACGTTAGAGAGTTGTAAAATTCAGTTCCTGTCTAGATTGTGGAAATCTGGAAAGCACTTTAACAGGAAAGGGGCAGATAAACTACAAAATTGTGTATTTTCTTGAACCTATTTAAGAGTGGCAATCTCAGAGCAACCATTTATTCTGAAATCTAAGGTAAGTCAGGTGCATCCAATAAGAGTCAGGGACTTAAGGAAGTGTTTCCTTGAGGGACTATCATTGGAGAAAGGTCATGCCAACATTCATCAGGCAAGGTTTCAGGTAAAATCTTGCTGTTGCTCAGGTGCTAAGTCATGTCTGACTCTTTGTGACCCCATGAACTGCAGCATGCCAAGCTTCTCTGTCCTTCTTTATCTCTGTGAGTTTGCTCAAAAACTCATGTCCCTTGAGTCAGTGATGCCATTTAACCATCTCATCTTCTGTCACCCCCTTTTCATCCTGCCCTCAAACTTTCAGCATCAGGGTCTTGTTCAGAAGTCAGCTTTTCTCATCAGGTGGCCAAAGGATTGGTGCTTCAGTTTCAGCATCAGTTCTTCCAATGGATACTGAGGGTTGATTTCCTTCAGGATTGACTGGTTTGATCTTCTTGCTCCCCAAGGGATTCTCAAAAGTCTCCAGCACCACAAGTCAAAAACTTCAATTCTTTAGTGCTCAGCCTCCTTTATGGTCCTAATCTCACATCTGTACATTACTACTGGAAATACTATAGCTTTGAGTATAGGACCTTTGTTGGCAAAGTGATGTTTCTGCTTTTTAATATGCTATCTAAGCTTTCCTTCCAAGAAGCAAGTGTATTTTAATTTAATGGCTGAAGTCACCATCCAGGGTGATTTTTGAGCCCAAGAGAATAAGTAAAAATCTTAGAGACTATTTAAAGATCAAGTGTGGATTGACTACCATGAGAATATAGAATTCCAGGAAAGGTTATAATATTTCATTGCAATTCTCAGGTAACTGTGCAGTGGTGAGAGAATGTTTCATTTTCCACTTAAAGCCCTTGGATACAGAGAACAAGATATGGTAGTTGAAAATTGAGCTTTGAAATGTCAGAAATGATAGGAATAAAGATGATATGGGTGGGACATACACATCATTTAATATAGTTACTAATATTGATGCATATATATTTATGTATTTTCTCTACAGATATCCACTTCCTGCACCATTTTGTCAAAACATTATTTTCTTGTTTTAGTGCTTTTGTCAAAAATCAATCGAGCAGATATGTCTATTCATGACTCTGTTCCACTCCTCCATAAGTTTCTGTGTGCATGTGTGCTAATTCCCTTCAGTCATCTTTGAGTCTTTGTGACGCCATGAACTGTAGCCTGCCAGGATCCTTGTCCATGGAGATTCTCCAGGCAAGAAAACTGAAGTAGGTTGCCATGGCATCTTCCAGAGGATCTTCCAGACTCAGATTTTGAACCCTCATCTCTTATGTGATCTGCATAGGCAGGTGGGTTCTTTACCACTAGTGCCACCTGGGAAGCCCCAAATCACAGTGTCTTCATTATTATATTTTTACAGCACCTGCTAGTGTGAAACCTTCAAAAGAATTTTTTTTTTTTTGCCTTTGGCAGTTCTTTGCATTTTCCATGTAAATATCAGAAATAATTGACAATACTACATGAAAGAAAATTTGTAAAAAAATTTAGTTGAATTTCAATCTATAGCACAAATTAGGTAGAACTGACATCATAACAGTACTGAATCTTCCAATTTTTTAACCCAGGGTAGCAGGCAGAATTCTGAGACAGCTTCAAGATCCCTCTTTCTGCTTTATGCACTCTAGATGCATCTCCGCTTGAGTGTGGATAAGTGAATTTAACACTCAATATTAGGATATACTTTATGGAAAAAAATGAAAATATTTTCCAGATTTAATAAAGTCTCAATTCAGTTTTCTTTGTGCTAATCAAGAGGTAGGTTATCCTGGTTTGGCCTGATGCAATCAAGTTAGCCCTTAAAAGAGACTGGGCCCTCCCTAAAATAAAAGTTTGGGAGCGGAGGAATGATTCTGCAGCTGGCTTTTAAGTAGTGAGCTGCTGTCTTGTGAAATGGCTAAAAGTCAGGGCAGGTATGCTCAGTTGTTCAGTCATGGCTGAACAACTCTTTGCAACCTCATGAATCATAGCCCACCAGGCTACTTTTTCCATGGAATTCTCCTGGCTACCCACTGGAGTGGATTGCCATCAGTTCAAGGGGGTGTACAAAATTCCATAGACTGATAGTCTACCAACAACACACATTTATTTTTTATAGTTCTAGAAATGTAACATCAGGTGTAGGTATGGTAAAAGTCCAAAGAAGGCTGTCTTCTGGGTTGTAAATTAAAAGTTTTCCTGTATCCTCATATGATGGAAAAGGACTAAACTTGCCCTCTAAACACCAAGGACTTTGCCAGGTGGTGTTAGTGGTAAAGAATCCATCTCCAATGCAGGAGATGTAAGAGATCTGGTTGGATCCCTGGGTCAGGAAGATCCCCTGGAAGAGGGCATGGCAACCCACTCCAGTATTCTTATCTGGTGAATCCCATGGACAGAGAAGCCTGGCAGGCTACATGGTCTGTAGGGTCACAAAGAGTCGGACACAACTGAAGGGACTTAGCATGCATGCTAAATGGCAAATTAAGATAAAAGAAAGCTACCAAACAGACAACCTAAATTTCTACATCAAGGAACTACAAAAAGAACAGCAAACTCAGCCCAAAGTCAACAGAAGGAAGGAAATAAGTATTGGAGTAGAGAGAAATAAGACACAGGCTAGAAAAACAATTTAAAAATTAATGAAACTAAGAGGTGGTTTTTGAGAAGACAAACAATGTTGGTGATCTTTTGGCTAGACGAAGAAAAAAGAGAAATGACTAAGAAGAGTTTACATGAAAGAGGAGACATAACAGCTGATACCACACAAAGACAAAGAATCATGAGACCATCATAAACAATTACCTATCGACAAGTTAAGTAACTGAGAAGTAGTGAATAAATACCTAGAAACATTCAAGTTACCAAAACTGATTCATGAAGAAACAGAATATCTGAACAGACCAATGACTAGAGAGGTGCTTGAATCAGTATTAAAGAAAAGCCCCATGTAAGATGGTTTCACTGTTGAATTATACCAATCCTTCTCAAAATCTAAAATGTTGATAAGGAGATAGCACTTTCTAAGTCATTTGACAAAGTCAACATTACTCTGACATCTAAACCAAATAAAAAGACTACAAGGAAAGAAAATTACAGAACAATATTCCTGGGAAATATAGGTGCAAAGTATTCCCTCCCTGCAAAATGCCAGTTAAAAAAAAATTCCATAGCACATGATAAATATTATACATTGAATTCAAATGAGATTTTTCCCTGAGATTCAAGAATGTATCAACATATATAAATCCATAAATGTAATACATCAATTAACAGAATGAAGAATAAAAAATATAATCACTAAAGACTGAGAAAAATTTTTTGACAAAATTAAGCATCCATTATGATAATGCGTGCATGCTCAATAGCTTCAGTCATGCCTGAATCTTTGTGACCCTAGGCACTGTAGCCTTCCAGGCATCTCAGTCCATGGGATTCTCCAGACAAGAATACTGGAGTGGCTTGCCATGCCCTCCTAGGGGATCTTTCCAACCCAGGGATCAAAGACGCATACCTGCGTCTCCTGCATTGCAGGCAGATTCTTAACGCTGAGCTATGAAGGAAGCCCTATTATGGTAATAGCTTTCAACAAAATGGGTTTAGAATAAATGTACCTCTACAGTTTTTAATAATAAAGGCACTATATGACAACCTCACAGGTAACAGCAAACTCAAATATGAAAAGTGAATGCTTTCCTCCTAAGTTGAAAGACAAAAATGCCCATTCTTGCTAGTTCTATAGAACATACACTGGAAGTTTTCTGCAGAGGAATTAGGCAATAAATGAACAAAAAGCATCCAGTTCAATAAAGAAATAGCAATGTAAGCTGTATTAGTAGATGACATCATCACATACATAGAAAATACTAAAGAATCCATTAAAAAAGACATAACTAATACTTGAATAAAGTTGTAGGGTAAAAAATGACCGTATAAACATAAGCTGTATTTCTACACAGTAACACCAAACTATCAGAGCTAAAAAAAACAAAAAAGCAACTTTATTTATAATAGCATCCAAAAGTATAAAATATTTATAAATAAATTTTACCAAGGAAGTGAAAGACATCTATGCTACAAACTGTAAGATGCTGTTGAGAGAAATTAAAGAAGATCAATAAATGAAGAAGTATAAAGTGTCCATGGTTTGTGAAACTTTATATTATTAAAATGCTCATACTACCCAAAGCATTCTACAGACTCAATGCAGCCCCTATCAAAATTTTAAATGCATTTTATTTTATTTTTCTAAAAATAAATAAAATCCATAAAAAAATTTGGCAAAACTAATACAATATTGTAAAGTTTAAAAATAAAATAAAATTAAAAAAAAACAAATAAATAAATAAAAGGTGAAAAAAATTAAAAAAAAATTTAATGCATTATTCACAATAAAGCTCAGTAAGCTGAGCTACTTAATTTGTACAGAGGAGTTGAATTCAGATAAATTGAAATTCTAGGTAATAAATAGAAGGAGCAAGTTTTGCTTCCATAGTCAGATCAAACAATTTCAATTTCTGACTCTCTTTATTTGAGCCCTATAACCACAGGCACTTCTTCAGCTCCAGGACAATTGGCCCTTATCTAACTGCCACTCTAGTGATTCTTTTTAGAGCCCTCTTTCTGTCTTTGTTCCTCAGACTGTAGATGAAGGGGTTTAGCATGGGTGTGACCACTGTGTATATCACAGAGATGACTGTACTTGAGTGTGAGCTATGGGAAGCAGCAGAGCTAAGATACACTCCTAAGGCTGTACAATAAAATAAGGAGACAACTGAGAGGTGAAATGCATAGGTAGAAAATGCTTTATATTTCCCCTGAGGTGATGACATTCCTCGTATGGATGAAATTACCTTAGAATAAGAGTAAAGAATTTCACTGAGGGAACCACCACACAACATCACAGCTGCAAAATACATCACTATGTCATTAAGAAATGTGTCAGAACAGGCAAGGTGGACCACCTGATTAATTTATCAGAAAAAGTGGGGGATTTCCAAGTCTGTACATAAGGAGAGCCACAACACCATTAGGCTTTGAGTCAAATAATTCAATACACTGATTATCCAGGACATCAACACCATCAATCCACAGAGCCAAGGCTTCATGTTGACTGTGTAGTGCAGGGGGTGACAGATGGCCACAAAGTGGTCATAGGCCATCAAGGTCAGGAGAAACATGTCCAATACAACAAAGAGTGTGAAAAAATGCATCTGGGTGATGCAGCCTTCATAGGTTATGCCTTTGCTCTGTGTCTAGATGATCTACAGCATCTTTGGGATGATGGTGGAGGTGAAGCAAATGTCTACAGAGGACAGGTTGGAGAGGAAGAAGTACTTGGGAGTGTGGAGGTGGGGATCTGAGCTGACTGCCAGGATAATGAGCAGGTTTCTGAACACAGTGATCACTTATGTGGAGAGGAAAGGTCCAAATATGAGGGGCTGCAGTTTTGGTTCCTTTGATAACCCCAGAAGAAGAAATTGGGAAATTCGAGTATCATTCCCTGGTTCCATGTTGTGGAGTTGACTGCCAGGAAACAACAAATGATGTGACTAATTATCTCAAATTTTGCATTGCAAATACTGTTGAAATTCTACTATTTATGTTTTGCATTCAAAAACTTATATCCATGATTTTGGTATGGAAGTTTCCCCTTCAAGTGATTTACTATGCCATCCCTAACTAACAATTCCCATCCCACATTCAGACTAACCATTTACATTTTTAATGAGTAATTTTGTCAAGCATTTGCTAAGTACAGTTGAGAATTGACCGACTTCTGAACAAAGAGCATACAGTACTGAGACACAATAGTCCCTATAATTCAATGATGGAGAAAGAATACAAGCAAATAAAAATTCATGTTTTTTTTTTTTTTTTAATGAGATGAAGTCAGGTGCTGTGAGGAAAAATAAATCAGATATAAAGAAGAGCATTTACTTTTACATGGTGTTGAGATAGATTTGCAACTATTTGAACATAGATCTCACAGAAGAGAGGGCTAGAGATGTCATTTCTTCTAGGGAACTGTGGGCTGGACAGAGACAACGGCCAGAAGAAAGGTCTTGAAAAGGCACTTGTTTCAGAATACTGAGGCTCAAAATGAAGCAGTTGCATATGCAGGGGAATGTATAAAAAGGCAAGTGATGAGAGATGGTGTCAGAACTTGGAAGGAAGAGTTGGGCTCCTTGTTACAGCTGAAACTTCAAGTCCCGGGGAATGCCTACTCACATGTTGTATTATTGTTAGGTCACTAAGTCATGTCTGACTCTTTGCAATCCCATGGACTGGAGCATGCCAGGCTTCCCTGTCCTTCACTGTCTCTTGGAGTTTGCTGACACTCATGTCCATTGAGTTGGTGATGCTATCTAACCATCTCATCCTCTGCTGCCACCTTCTCCTTTTGCCATCAACATTTCTCAGCATCAGGGTCTTTCCTAATACATGTTGTATTACTTTCACCTTATTAATTTTGTTTCTAAGAAATCCTATGAATAAAAATGAGTCCCTTCGTTATTTTTAATGTTGATTAATATTCTGGCACCTGTGTTATAAGAGTCCCATACTGGAAGCTCTGTGCTCAGGTACTCTTCCCTGCCTTGAGAACTGCTCATTCCCCACAATACACACACACACACACACACAGGCCTCCAAGGGCAATGCTACTACCAGCTATTCTTACCCTCAGCCACAATAATTAGGAACAGTGATACAAGACAGGCTCTCAATATGAGATTATCTTTCCCCTAAAACTGTAGAAACAATACCTAAATTTCTGTTGTTAAGTCACCCATGGACATTTAAATATGGGGCTCCATTTTAATATGACCATTTTGTGTGCAGCATTTAAAGAACATTAAAAACTCATGTGAAAAAAAAAAACAGAAAAAAAATATGTGAGGGAAAAGGATCAAATAAGCTCAGGTGATCCCTATAGTTTATGATAAAGTTTCCTTGATTCTGGCAACATTTAAACGCCAGTTATAACCCCATGATGCCCAGAATAGTAAAACAACATCCCTTGGAGAGTAGGGAGATCAAACCAGTCAATGTTAAGGAAAATCAACACTGAATACTCATTTAAAGGACTGATGCTGAAGCTGAAACTCCAGTATTTTGATCATCTGGTGTGAACAGCTGACTCACTGGAAAGGTCCCTGATGCTGGGAAAGATTGAGGGCAGAGGAAAAGACGGTATCAGAGGACGAAATTTCTGGATGCCATCACCGATACAATGGACAAGAACTCGGGCAAATTTTGGGAGATGGTGAGGGACAGAGAGGCCTGGCATGACAGTACATGGGTCTCAAAGAGTTGGATTTGACTAGATGACTGAATGATAGCAACAAGAATAAAATAAACCAAATTAAAAATGGGAAGAAAATCTAAATAGACATTTCTCCAAAGAAGACACGTAGATAGCCAAACATCACATGAAAAGATGCTGAACATCACTAATTATATAGAAATGAAAATCAGAACTATAATGAGGTATCACCTCACTCCAGTCAGAATCAGTTCAGTTTAGTTCAGTCACTCAGTCATGTCTGACTCTTTGTGACCCCATGAATCGCAGCATGCCAGGCCTCCCTGTCCATCACCAACTCCCGGAGTTCACTCAAACTCACGTCCATCGAGTTGGTGATGCCATCCAGCCATCTCATCCTCTGTCGTCCCCTTCTCCTCTTGCCCCCAATCCCTCCCAGTATCAGAGTCTTTTCCAATGAGTCAACTCTTCACATGAGGTGGCCAAAGTACTGGAGTTTCAGCTTTAGCATCATTCCTTCCAAAGAAATCCCAGGGCTGGTCTCCTTCAGAATGGACTGGTTGGATCTCCTTGCAGTCCAAGGGACTCTCAAGAGTCTTCTCCAACACCACAGTTCAAAAGCATCAATTCTTTGGCTCTCAGCTTTCTTCACAATCAGAATGGCCATCATCAAAAAGTCCAAAAATAATACATATTGATAGAGTATAGAAAAAGGAATCCCTCTACAATGTTAGTGGGGATTAAATTGGTGCAGTCACTGTGGAGAACTGTATGCAGGTTTCTTAAAAAACAAAACAAAACATAACAACAGCAACTAAAATAGAGCTAACATATAACCCTGCAACCCCACTCCTGGGGATATATATGGAGAAAACTATAATTGGAAAAGATACCTGCATTTTAATGTTCATTGCAGCACTATTTACAAAAAACAAAACGTGGAAGCAACCTAGATATACATCGACAATTGAATAGATAAAGATGTGGACCATATATACAATGGACTATTACTCAGCCATAAATAATACCATTTGCAGCAACATGGATGAACCTGGAGATTATCATTATAAAGGAAGTAAACCAGACAGAGAAAGAAACATATCATAGGATATTATTCATACATGTAATCTTATAAAAAATACAAACAAATGTATTTACAAAACAGATATAGAGTCAAAGATACAGAAAACAATCTTATGATTACCAAACTGGAAAGAGGAAGGGGTACATTAGGAGGTTGGGATTAACATATACACACTACTGTATATAAAATGGATAATAAAAACAGAACCATACTCAATATTTTGTAATAACCTATTAGGAAAAGAATCTGAAAAAGAATGTGTGTGTGTGTATACACATACGTATATGTGTGTGTGTGTGTAAAATTGAATGACTGTGCTATACACCTGCAACTACATGATATTGTAAATCAACTATACTTCAATAAAAAAGAATAAAGTAGAATTGAATAAATAAAACACAAAATATCAGAGTGCATCGTATACGCATGCTTGCTAAGTCGCTTCAGTCATGTCTGACTCTTTGTGACCCTATGGACTGTAGCCTGCCAGGCTCCTCTATACATGGGGTTTTTCAAATAAGAATACTGGAGTGGGTTGCCATTTCCTTCTCCAGGGGAATCTTCTCAACCCAGGGATTGAACCCATGTCTCCCTTGGCAGGCAGATTCTTTTCCACTGAACCACCTGGGAAGTCCCCATGCAACTTTTGATTGAATTCAAAAGAATGGGTTCCACAAGATGGCTGCAAATGATTGATATTTAAAAAATAGATCTAATCCCTAAAGGCAAAAGGTAACAGTAATAAAGAATATGTGAAATAAGATGGCAATGCATCTAAAAGGTGGTTTATTACATCTATGGATGTAGAACAACTTTCTATGCTTGAAAAACCATGGAAAGGAGGACAAAATATAGATAGATTTGACTACTCAAAATTCACCAAGTTTCACCCAACCCAACACACACATTGTATACACAAATAAGATTTAAATGTCAGATAGCACACTTGTTTTAAAAATTGAAGGAATGAAATTAAAAAAAAATAAGAATAAGGGAGACTAGGATTGATAATCCTGAGTAGTGGAAGTAGTTGCAGCTTACAGCAGCTTTGGGTGAAATGGAGTCACAGAAATGGTGCCTGACACACCTGCATGGGGGAAGGGAAGAATGGAGAGAGGGTGAGATGTATGAAAGAGTAACATGGAAACTTACATTATCATATGTAAAATAGATGGCCAGTGGGAACTTGCTGTATGGTTCAGGAAACTCAAACAGGGGCTCTGTATCAACCTAGAGGGGGTGAGATAGGGAGGGAGATGGAGAGAGTTTCAAAAGACAGGGGATATATGTATACCTATAGCTGATTCATTTTGAAGTTTGACAGAAAACAGAAAAATTCTGTAAAGCAATTATGCTTCAATAAAAAAAAGTTAATTTAAAAAAAAAGAGAGAGAGAAGTAGCACATATCTCTATTTCCAGCAAGATGACTTGTCAAGGTATTTAAAATACATCTCACTCTTCCATTTTTCCTTAAGTTGGAGCACAATTCCTGGCCTTATATCTCAGAGATAGAAATGAAATAAGTTATGAAGGAAATTATATGGAAAAAAATAAAGCAGAAAAAGTAAAAGCACTCAGATACCGATACATAAAGCAAAGAACATCCATAGACAATTTTCAGTACAGAAAGTAAATGGCTAATAAACCCTCAGATATATCTAGTCTTCAAGGTAATAAAATCATTGCAAAGTAAAACTCTTTATCATCTTCCTGTTTCCATAGTAAATGCAATTTTTCCAAGTGAATACTCAGTGTGAGAGAAGACTCTATGAAATATGAATCTCAATAACTGGACTTGCAATTTCATAGTTACTTCTATTGATCTGGATCTTTTTAATAAAGACAGAACATCATCAAATATACCCTATGTTAAAATTTTAAAAAATGAATAAAATGTTCTTACCTAACAGCAAATTCCTCCTCACCTAAGTTTATTTTCCTACACCTATATGTTGCAAAATTCAGGAAAATTTCAGAGTTTCTGTTTTTTCTTGAGTCTCATCCAACAGATTTTCATCCCCCAAACTTAATAAGGAGCAGTATTCCTTGTATTGCCGAGTCCGATAGAGACTTATCACCAAATAAATAGGTTAATTTGCCAATCAAGCAAACAAACATGGAGATCTCAAGGCTCTGGGCCAGCTGTTTGGATTTTCCAGTGACTTCAGGTAAATAATATTGGGTTTAATCCTCTCTGACTTTTTCCTGTAGTGTCTACCGGACCTGGATGGGAAGGCTGAGAAGAAGGTCTCCACATGGAAGTCCAAATTTCTCCCTGGGTGCTTGATGAAGCATCTGGGGCTAAAACTCTGTCTCCAGACAATAAAGAAGGAAGGAGTACCTGAGCTTAATTTAGGAATCCAAATGCAAAAACTATGCTCCCTCCAGCTCAAGGTTGAACTTGCTCACTCATTGCAGCAGTGGAGAGATTAAAAGCTCTTTATATTCACTGTATCTGCTCATTTTCATTATTACTCCAACCCTGAGCACATTTTCCCATGGGAGCATGTCTGGACAGAATGGAAATTTTCTGTGCTGATTTGCTGTCCCCAAGAGATTAGTTTAGATGTCAGGTCTATCCAATGCTTATTGCTATTCCATGAACTCTTCTGGCTTCCAAGGGTGAAATATGGATCCTTTTTAACAATCTTGATTTACAATCTTGAGTCAAAGATTTCTCCAAAGCTGAGCCAGAGAAGCCTGTCTTGACTATGTCCTTTGAGTCTGAAATATTGACTTGTGGTAGGAACACAGCTCCTGATATCTCCAGAAAATTTGTATTTATTTTTCAATAAAAGAACTGTGTTCCTTTGCTATGAAATCATCATTAAAATAATCCTTGTTTTATAAGGATTTTAAAAACAAAAAAGCATGCTTTTGATACATCAGTCAAGAATTTCATGCTTTTAATATAAATGAAAAGTTGGCATTTGAATTGCATTTACTATGCAAACAGGCAGATGGCAAAGGTTTTCCTTCGCAGTGATTTTACTGCCTGGGATGCTGGATATATTTTGGGGTTTATTAGCCATTTATTTTCTGTATTGCAAATAAAGTCCTCTATTTATTAAAAAATTGATAATCATAAAAGACACGGTTAAATCATTTTTTGCAAAAGTCCAATCAATGGGGATGGAACAATTACGAGCTTCATTCTAAATTTGCAGAATTGTGGTTCAGAAGTGTTACATGGTTGTTCCAAAGTTATGAACTGAGTAAGGGATGCACTTAGTTTAGAATACAAAATACTTCTTAGTTCTCTTACACAAGGCCAGTGGTCTCAATCAGAGATGATTTTGTCTCCAGAGGACCCTTGGGAATATGGGGAGAAATATTTGATTTTCCCACAAGGGGAAGAGTTCCTGGACATAGTGGGTTGAATCCAAGGATGCAGGTCAGCAAACTACAAAGTACAGGACAGGCCCTACCACAAGGAAGTATCCATCCGATGTCAACTGTGGTGAAGTTGAGAAACATGGTTCTTCACAAGACATTCTCCCAAAATCAGTGTGTATATGAATCACTGGGGAATCTTATCATTAAATACAGATTCTGATTTGGCAGGACTAGAGTGGCCCAGAGATTCTGCATCTGTATCAATCTCCCAGATGTTGATGTTGCAGGTCTTGTTCTTTGGAAGAATCTTTGAGTATTAGGACTGTGGTCCAGTGTTAGAGTCAGACGGAGGTATTTTCCCAGGTGGTGCTAGTGGTAAACAACATGCCTGTCAGTGCAGGAGACACAAGAGACATGGATTTGATCCTTGGCTCAGGAAGATCCCCTGGAGGAGGGTATGGCAACTTACTCCAGTATTCTTGCCTGCAGAATCCCACAGACAGAGGAGCCTAGTGGACTACAGTCCAGGGGGTCCCAAAGAGTCAGACATGATTGAAGCAACACAGCACGCACATGCATGCACATAGATGTTTTAGTTCTTCTCCATCAAGACTCTTATTTCTCACATCATGTCGAATGTAAGGTGATCAAATGCTGGACCAATATCAAATGTGGTGGTCAAATACCATTCTGCTTCTGCCTTAACAAATTTACACACATCTCTTGAGTATTTCCCTCTGGACAGATGGTAAAACTTTTAGGCCTTGTTTCCTCTTATGTTGTTGTTGTTTAGTCACTCAGTCGTGTCAGACTCTTTTGTGACACATGGACTATGGCCCATCAGGTTCCCCTGTCTGTGGGATTTTGTGCCATTTCCTTCTCCAGTTTCCTCTTACATGACTAGGGAAAATCCTCCTAAGGAGTAGGTCGAGGAGTTTTTTAATATTTCAGAGCTTATAGAAAATCACCTGGTAGAAAACAGTTGCTCACTTCACTGTGGCTATTATGACTGTGTTGTAGGAGAAGACTTTTGAGTTTCCCTTGGACAGCAAGGTGATCAAAGCTGTCAATCCTAAAAGAAATCGGTCCTGAATATTCATTGGAAGGACTGATGCTGAAGCTGAAACTTCATACTTTGACCACTTGATATGAAGAACTGACTCACTGGAAAAGACCCTGATTCTGGGCAAGATTGAAGGTAGGAGGAGAAGGGGACACCAGAGGATGAGATGGTTGGATGGCATCACCAACTCGGTGGACATGAGTTTGAGTAAGCTTCAGGAATTGGTGATGGACAGGGAGGCCTGGCATGCTACGCCAGGGAGGCCCCTGGTGTCCATGGGGTCACAAAGAGTCGGACTTAACTGAGCAACTGAACTGAATATGTTCTAATTTTATTGGAACCACTTTATGCCTCCAAACCAAATTTTACCCACTTAATTCTATTCTCATCACTTAATTGTCAAGAATGATCTCTGTATTGCTAAGTCTAAAAGACATTTATCTTTTTAGCATATTATAATGTATTTACAAATTAGTTGACCAACACACATGTCCAAGTCTTGGCTCTGAGCTATGCTCATTACAATCTCTTATGACTTTCAGATAAAATTTCTTAGCTTGCAGTCTCTCTGAATCTTTCCTGAAGGAGCTGTGTGTTCCCAGGATTACGTGGAGACACACTCTGATAGGAAGGGTCTCTGGAAGTCTGAATTCCTTCCTGCGTGGTTGAAGACGTAGTCTGTAGCTATGTTCCCAGAGAAGACTGCAGTAAGGAGTGAAGTGCCAGTTCCTTTACAGACACAGGATGCCAACACAACAAGTATGTCTCCTTTGACTCAAGGATGTAGAAGCTGAGGGACTGCAGGAAATATTTATGGATGCCTAGATCTGGTCATTAGGGACATTTCCCTCTTGTTACTCCAGCCTCAAGCATGTGATTTCCTCCAGTGCACTGGTCTAGACAGAAGTTCCTCTTAATGATTCTCTGTTCCCAAGAGACTAGGTCACAAATCAGGTGAATACTATTAATATCAATCCTTCTCCATAAACCCTTGTGCCATCTAGAGGTATAACCTCCTAGTACCTTATTCCACTATGAGTCCACATTTTCTCAAAAATAAGACTGAGGAACCTGTCTTGATTAGGTCCTTTGGATCTTCAAAGCATTAATTTGTGGTGGCAACAGAACCCTATATCTGCAGAAAATTTCTGTTACCCTTTCAACAAAGTAAAGAATTGGATTCTTTAATATGAAACTTTGAACACCATACCTTTTGGCTTCATGAAACTTTTGCTTAAACAAGTAGGATTTCTATACTTGTATCACAAATTAAGTAAGTAAAATTAGTGGTTGTCATTTAGTCCCTCATTAAAAAAGAAAGTTGGTGTATGGCAAAACCAACACAATACTGTAAGGTAATTAGCCTCTAATTAAAATAAATAAATTTAAATTAAAAAATAAATAAAAGGAAAAAATATAAAAAAAATAATAAAGATAAAAAAATCAAAAAGAACAGATACATTTTGATCTCTTTTTAAGCCATGTAACCTATATTTGCAGATTATAATTAATCTTTATGAAAGGTAATTCTATGATATTGTACTGTATGTACTCCAGTGAAGAAATTGGACTTGGAGGAATTTAGTGACTTGCCCAAGATATAAATTGAGTGAGGGATGGGAACCTTGATTGGAATTCTGTCAGGATATTCCCAGTTCCCTGTGGGCCACTGGTTTCCAACCAGAGATCATTTTGCCCCTTGGGATATTTGGTTATATCTGAAAAAGTGCTGCTAGCACCCACAATGTGTGGGATAGAACAGAAAACAAATAATTATTATGCCCCAAGGTTAACAGGGAGAAGATGAGAATACCTATTCTAGTCCAATGCTTCTCCAAACTCACTGTACATAAGAATCCCCTATGATTGTAGTTATAATGTAGATTCTGATTCTGTAGGTCCTGGTTGGCCCTGAGATGCTGAATTTCTAACAAACTTCTGGGTGATGATAATGCATTCAGGATTTGGTCTGTGGACCATTCTTTGGGTACTAAGTCTATTATCCTTTGTTAGAGTCTAGAGTAGATAGTTTTAAGCCTTTTGCACCCAAAAAAAGGCCTTTGCATGTAATTTTGAAAGAATGATATTTACTCATTCCAGAGGCCATGATAAATTTTAGCTTTGTTTCTTTTATATAAGGGCACTTAAGTGACTCTGAATACTATACTTCTGAAAGATACTTTTTAATAATCAGAATAAGGGCCACCAAAGAATGTTCACATCCTAATCCACAGAACCTTAGAATATATTATTTTATATAAGGAGGGGGATTGAGTTGGTATATAGAGGGAAGTTGTTAACCAGCTGACCTCAATATATTAAGATTGACCATGATTGTCTTTTTAAACAAAATTTTAATTGGAATATAATTACTTTACAGTGTAGTTTCTGTATTGTATCGTTGTATCGAAACTAAATTGTATTAGCTTCTGCCATGCGACAGCCGTAAGTATATATACGTCCCTTCCTCTTGAGTCTCCCTCTTATCCTCTCCCCTATAAGTCTTCATAGAGCACCCAGCTGAGCTCCCTGTGCTCAACAGCAACTTCCCACTGTTGTTGTTCAGTCAGTGCATTGTGTCCAACTCTTTGCCACCTCATGGACTGAAGCATGCATGTCAGACTTCCCTGCCCTCCACTATCTCCTGGAGTTTGCTCAAACTCATGTCCATTGAGTCAGTGATGCCATCCAACCATCTCATCCTCTGTTGCTCCCTTCTCTTCCTGCCCTCAATCTTTCCCATCATTGGGGTCTTTTCCAGGTGTTCCTATATTATGTTACATGTGTGTGGGTTGTGCTAGGTCACTTCAGTAGTGTCCAACACTGTGTGACCCTATGGACTGTAGTCTGCCAGGCTTCTCTGTCCATGGGGTTCTCCAGGCAAGAATACTGAAATGGGTAGCAGTGCGTTCCTCCAGGGAATTTCCCCAACCCAGGGATCAGATCCATGACTCTTACATCTCCTGCACCGGCAGTCAGGTTCTTTACCACTAGCGCCACATGGGAAGCCCGTACTAAACACCTATATGTTAGCAACTATTATGCACTCTTCTTGTATTGATGACTTTAATATTATATAATGTATTTATATTTAGTTTTGGCTTTTTTTCTTTTATCTTTTTAAATTTCTACTCCCCCCACCCCCTTACAAACACCTGTGTCAAAAATAGATCGCAGGGAGGGAGCTGCTCAGCTACAAAGGAAACCTCCACCCAGAAGCAGGTTGACTAGGAATGGTTTAGCACCAGGTTCCGCATGAATGTGCGGTGCATGACAGGCAGGGGCAGCTCCCCATGCCCCAGGACAAAGGGTTATCTGCACTAGCCCCAGTCCGTTCGCAGGGCAGGGCATGCCATGCCATGCCCCAAAGGTCATGGGCAGGGGCCGTTGGTGGAGACGGCAGGGGACTGGCTATCTGAGGCTCCTGTGGCACTGCCGAATCCTTCAGCCTGGGCGGGATTCTGACTTAGAGGCATTCAGTCATAATCCCACAGATAGTAGCTTGGCCTCATTGGCTCCTCAGCCAAGCACAAACACCAAGTTTTAGCCTTTGTTTTAAAGTCTATTTCCCGCCCCCCCCCCCCCAAGATAATGTTCTCCATATCTCCTATTTCTTTTACTTTCCATATGCATGAAATATCTTTTCAACCCTTTTACTATCATTCTTTGTGGTTCTTTAGCTCTGAAGTGAGTTTCTTATAAAAAGCATAGAGAAGATAGAAGTCTTATTTTTTTTTTTAACTCAATCAGCCACCCTATGTCTTTAATTGAAACATTTATCTCATTGGCATTTAAAATATTAATGATAAATATATGCTTATTGACACTTTGTTATCCATTTTCCAGTATTTGTAGTTCTTTTGAAAATATTTGAGATAATACATATGTCATGGGGCTTCCCCAATGGCTCAGTGGTAAAGAAGCTGCCTGCAATGCAGGAGACGTGAATTCAATGCCTGGGTTGGGAAGATCCCCTGGTGGAGGGCAGGACAACCCACTCCAGTATACTCACCTGGAGAATCCATCATTGTGGTCCATGGGGTCACAAAGAGTGGGACACAGCTGAAGAAACTGAGCATGCATGCATGTGCATATATCATCTGAGATGAAATTATTCATAAGTAATCCATGTAGCACCATGAAATTAACCAGACTTTCAAAGTCTTTCTGTTCTTAGGCTAGGAAAAACTTTTTGAAAATAGGAAAGTGGATAATGGGGATAACTGTCTTTTCATCAGAGAGAGGAAAAAACTTCAAAAAGTGAGTGCACAATTTATTTAAAGTGTAAAAGTCAAAGAAACAGAAATTCCAGGAAATGAATAGAAAAAGCAAGCTCAACATCCACAATCTAATCAAAGAATAGGAGTTTTTGTTCCAAAGCTTGGGGTCTTCTTCAAGGATGCTTCTTCAAACCCAGAACAATTTCCCTTTTTATGTGAATGACTCTTTTCAGAGCTCTTTTTATGTCTTTGTTTCTGAGACTGTAGATGAAGGGGTTCAGCATGGGTGTGACCACGGTGTACATCACAGAAGCTGTTGCACTTGAATGAGAGTTGTGGGGAGCAGTAGCAGAGCTAAGGTACACTCCTAGGCTTGAACAATAATATAAGAAGACAACTGAGAGGTGAGATGCACAGATGGAGACTGCTTTATATTTCCCCTGAGGTGATGAGATTCCATGTATGGAGAACATTATCTTAGAGTAAGAGTAAAGGATACCAGCCAGGGGACCACCACCCAACAGCACTGCTGTAAAATACATAATGGTATCATTAAGAAGCGTATCATCACAGGCAAGTTGGACAATCTGCTTGATTTCACAGAAAAAGTGAGGGATTTCCAAATCTGTACAGAAGGACAGCCGTAACACAAGTAAGGTTTCTAACAAGGAAAGCAGGGTACTAATGAGCCAGGATAACAGAACCAAAAGTCCACAGAGTCGAGGGTTCATGATGACTGTGTAGTGCAGGGGGTGGCAGATGGCCACATACCAGTCGTAGGCCATCACGGTCAGAAGAAAATCATCCAACATTGCAAACAGCATGTAAAAATACATCTGACTGATGCAGCCTTCATAGGATATAGCTTTTCTCTGGCTCTGTATATTAATTAGCATCTTTAGGATTGTTGTGGTGGTGAAACAGATGTCTACAAACGACAGGTTGGAGAGGAAGAAGTACATGGGGGTGTGGAGGTGGGAGTCTGAACTGACAGCCAGGATGATGAGCAGGTTTCCAAACCCAGTGATCAGGTACATTAAGAGGAAAAGCCCAAATATGAGGGGCTGTAGCTCTGGTTTCATTGATAATCCCTGAAGAAGAAATTCTGAATCTTGTGTATCATTTCCTGGTATCATGTTGTGGTGTTGATGACTAGGAATGAAAAAAAAAATAGCGTGAATCATTTTTACCCAAATGGGCATTATTCATTTGAAAATGCTGCAATTACATCTATATCTATCTCTACCTACCTACCTACCTATCTATCTATTCATCCATCTTTTCATCTGTATTTTTAATGAATCCTCACTTTTAAAGGATGTTTTGTAACATCTTTGACTAGGAATTCTGTTAGAGAGAGAGGCATAATACTGACCTAAGTGGAAAAGACAGATCTACAGTGCTAAGGTAGTCCCAGTTAGATTATGATGTGCAGAAAGCTTTCAGATTTTCTCTCAAGGGATCGTGCATTACACAGTTTTAATGAGAAATATTTTTATCCATTTGAGGAATATATGCTGAATACTAGCCATTTTCTAGATTTAAATTCTAAGAAAGAAAAGCCAAAAAATAATAATAAAAAATATAAGCACATAAGTATCTTATGTCATGCCACATGGTGACAGATTCTATGAATAGTGTAAAAAAGTGTAAAAACAGTGGATGAGGGTGATTTTTTTTAAACTGAGAGTTCAAGAAGACCTAAAAATGGAGAACATAAAGTTCTACTAAATGTTGTTAAGATATATCCATCTAAAATAGAGGAACTGACATACATAAAGCAAGTATTAGGAGACCTAAATGGAGAAATTGGCAGCAGCACAATAATAGAGGAGGACTTTGACACTTCTTCTACATCCAAAAAAACATCTATTTCTGCTTTATTGACTATGTCAAAGCCTTTGACTGTGTGGATCACAATAAACTGTGGAAAATTCTGAAAGAGATGGGAATACCAGACCATCTGACCTGCCTCTTGAGAAACCTATATGCAGGTCAGGAAGCAAGAGTTAGAACATGGAAAAACAGACTAGTTCCAAATAGGAAAAGGAGTACGTCAAGGCTGTATATCTGTATATTGTCACCCTGCTTATTTAATTTCTATGCAGAGTACATCATGAGAAACGCTGGGCTGGAAGAACCACAAGCTGGAATCAAGATTGCCAGGAGAAATATCAATAACCTCAGATATGCAGATGGCCCCACCCTTATGGCAGAAAGTGAAGAGGAACTAAAAAGCCTCTTGATGAGAGTGAAAGAGGAGAGTGAAAAAGTCGGCTTAAAGCTCAACATTCAGAAAACGAAGATCATGCCATCTGGTCCCATCACTTCATGTGAAATAGATGGGGAAACGGTGGAAACAGTGTCAGACTTTATTTTGGGGGGCTCCAAAATCACTGCAGATGGTGGCTGAAGCCATGAAATTAAAAGATGCTTACTCCTTGGAAGAAAAGTTATGACCAACCTAGATAGAATATTGAAAAGCAGAGACATTACTTTGCCAACAAAGGTCCGTCTAGTCAAGACTATGGTTTTTCCAGTGGTCATGCATGGATGTGAGAGTTGGACTGTGAAGAAAGCTGAGTGCCAAAGAAATGGTGCTTTTGAGCTGTGGTGTTGAAGAAGACTCTTGAGAATCCCTTGGACTGCAAGGAGATCCAACCAGTCCATTCTGAAAGAGATCAACCCTGGGTGTTCTTTGGAAGGAATGATACTAAAGCTGAAACTCCAGTACTTTGGCCACCTCATGCGAAGAGTTGACTCATTGGAAAAGACTCTAATGCTGGGAGGGATTGAGGGCAAGAGGAGAAGGGGACGACAGAGGATGGCATCACTGACTCGATGGACATGAGTCTGAGTGAACTCTGGGAGATGGTGATGGACAGGGAGGCCTGGCGTGCTGCGATTCATGGGGTCGCAAAGAGTCAGACACGACTGAATGACTGAACTGAACTGAAGTTACATCACTGCATAGCTCATTGAGACAGAAAATCAACAAGAAACAACAGCCTTACGTTTTCACTAGGCCAGATGGACATTATAGATTTGTACAGAACATTCCATCCAAATACAGAAAAATGTACATTCTTCTCAAGTGCACATGGAACTTTCTCAAGAGTATTGTTTCCCATATGTTGGGAAACAATAGGTCTCAATAAATTCAGAAGACTGAAATTTCATGAGTCATTTTCTGATCACAATGGTATGAAACTACAAATTAACTATAGAAGAGAACTGAAAAAAATCAAGAATATATGCAGGCTAAACAACATGCTACTGAGCAACTATTGGTCAATTGAGAAATCAAAGGAGTCATTAAGAAAAATATCTGAAGACAAATAAAAATGAAAACGTGGCATGTCTAAATCTCTGAGATGGGCAAAAGAATGAGAGGGAAATTTATAAGAACACAGACCTACCTCAAGATACAAGAATGCTCTCAACAAACAATCTAACTTTATATCTAAAGGAAGCAGAAAAAGAAGAAGATACAGCTCAAATTCAGTAGAAAGAATGAAATAATATAAATCAGAGAAGAAATTAATGAAATAAAAACTATAAAAATAGGAATGATCAGTCATACTAACAGCTGGTTCTTTGAAAAGACAAACAAAATTGGCAAATCTTTACTAGATTCACTAAAAAAATAGAAAGGCAGAAGTCTTTGATTAATAAAATCAGAAATGAAAAAGGAGAAATAGTAATGAATACCTGAGAAATACAAAAGATTATGTACAACTATAAGTCAACAAATTGGACAACCTAGAAAACATGAACAGAATCTTAGAATTATATGACATTTCATAACTGAATCATTAGAGGATAGAACATTTGAATAGACCTATCATTTAGTACAGACATTCAAGTCAATGTGTGGCAAAAGCAATACAATATTGTAAAGTAAAATAAATAAATTCTTATATTAAAAAGAAAGTACAGATATTAAAACAGTAACCAAAAAGCTCCCCCAAATTGAAAGTTCTGGACCAGACAGCTTCAGGGGTGAATTCTTTGAAACACTACTTATCATCCCCAAACTCTTCCAAAAATTAAAAGAGAAAAAAACCATCCTTAATAACTTCATGAGACCAAATTTACCCTGATTCCCAAACCAAACTAGAACAACAACAAGAGCAAAAAAATGTAGTGCAATAGATCTGAAGGGCATAGAGCAAAAAGCCTCAATGAAATATTAACAAAAGAATACAACAATTCTTAAAAGGACCACACACCATAAAAAAGTGTAGTCAAGTGGTTTATGTTTCTGGAATGCAAGGATGTTTTAACATCTGTAAATTAACATGGAAAACAGCAATAATGAAGAATAAATATCATGTGATCAGTTCAGTAGATCCAGAAAAAGATGCTGATGTTGAAAGAGAGTTCAAAAGATTCATAAAAACTTTAACCATATAAATTCTCAATAAAGTGGGTATAGAGGGAATTTATCTCAACATAATAAAACCCATATATGACAAACTCACTGCTAACATCATAATCAATGTTGAAAAACTAGATGCAATCTCTCTAAGATTAGAAACATGACAAAGGTACCCACTCTTCCTATTATTATTCAATATAGTATTGGAGTCCTAGCCAGTGTAATGAGGCAAGAAAATAAATAAAATACATTTATTTTTTGGAATTGGAAAGGAAGTAAATCTATCATAAATCACAGATGACATAAATTTTTGAGTAGGAAACTCTAAAGATCCCACTAAATACTATTAGAAATAACAAATGAATACTATGAAGTTACAGGTATAAAATCAATATAAAAAACTACAATGTTTATAAACAATAATGATGAAATAGCAGGAAAAAATAAAGTCAAATACAAACCCACTTACAATTGCAACAAGAGAATAAAATTTTAATTCCTAACAACAACAAAAAAATCAACTCAAAATGGGTTAAACTAATGAATGCAAGACCTGAGAAATCATAAAACTTCTAGAAGAAGACAAAAGCAATACACTCTTTTGCAATATATTGTTAGATAATTCCAAGGCAGAAAAAAAAAATAATAATCTAATGGGATTACATTAATTAATCTGCTCAGCAAGGCAAAACATTAATAAAATGAAAAGACAACCTACTAAATGGGAGATAATTGTCACCAATAATGTATCAGATAAGGGGTTCATACCCATTGTTTATAAAGAACTCATATAAGTCAGCAATGAAACTACAAACAACCTAATTCAAAAGTGGGCAGAAGAGCTGAATAGACGTTTTCTCCAAAGAAGACATACAAATGACCAGCAGGCACAGGAAAAGATGTCCAATCTCACTAATTTTTAGTGAAATGCAAAGCAAAACCAAAATGACATATTACCTCTGGCCCATTAGGAGGACTATTAATCAAAAAGTCTAGAAATACTGTGTTAAACAGGATGAAGACCATAGGTAACCCTTATGCACTGTTGGTAGGAATATAAATTAGTGGTGTCACTATTGAAAAACAGTGTGGAATTTCCTCAAAATTTAAAAATAACACTGACATATCATCCAAAAATTCCACTTTTGAATATTTTACCCACACCTCCCAAAAGTCCCACTAAATTGAAAAGAGGTATGCACACCAATGTTCATTGCAGTATTATTGAAAACAACTAAAATATGGAAGCAGCCATTTATAGATGAATGGATAAAGAAGATGTGGTAGGTGTCCACTATGGAATACTATTCAGGCAAAATAAGTCTTACCATTTTTGACAAATGTTCATCTAAACTAGGAGGTATGATGGAAGGAAATAGCTCTAACAAACACTTAGATACAGAGAACACAGTAGTTGTCGCAGGGAGCATTGGGGGCAGACAAAATGGGTAAATAGTGACAACTGTGTAGTGAAGGATGGAAACTGAACTTTTGGTGGTGAGCACACTGTAGTAGAAGTCAAAATATAATATTCACATGAAACTTATGCAAAGTTTTAAACCAATGTTACCTCAGTAAATAAAAGAATGTAGAAATAATACCCAAATTCCAGTTGGTAAGCCTCCCATGGATATGTAAACATGAAGATCCATATTTATATGACCATTTTGTGTCCTGTATTTAAGAAAACATAAAAGTCAATTTAAAAACAGAGGAGAGACCTACACATCAGTAGGTGAAAAGATCTAGAATATTCACGTGGTTCCTGAGAAATTGTGATGAGAAAAAAAAAATTTATTGGTTCTGGTAATATTTGAACCCCAGTTATATCTCATCAATGCCCAGAATACCTAATAAATCAGGAAAAACATACACACAATTTAGTCTCCAGAAAAACAAACAACATTTTACAATGTTATGATCCTTTACTAATTAAACATTCCATTATAATAATGATCACAGGAAATAAATTCTCAATTTAAAACAGAAAATATACAGGGTACAACAATCATTGTACATTTTAAAAGTTGAAATGGTGAAATATTTTTTTTAAAATGATACCATATGAAAAGACTCTGGGCACTTGAAAACTGAGTTTTGAATCTCTGATGTACCATATATTAGTTTTGTTTTGTTTTGTTTTGTCACGGGGCGGGGGGGCGGTCAATGGAACCATTGTAAATGCTAACGTTCTCTTTTATGTAGTAAAAGAGTAGTATACACTGTCTGGAGGAGCTCGACAGATTTATTCAATAAGTAAATAGAGTAGTTCCTTCCTGTTAACAAATGAATGGTTATCACTGCCAATGAGATGAATTTGATTTTTCCCCCTGCGTTTCAAGTATCACTGTTGCTTCCCCACCTCTCAGTAATGAAATAGTTGTAAAGTAGAGCTTGTTAGCATAACTCTTTTTCATATTAGGTACAATTTGTAATCCATATGGATATCCAACATGAGGGACATCTATGCAAACAAATATTCACCTCCCTTAGTCTGTTTCTAATCAACACACAAACATACTCAAACATAAACATGATACATGAACAAACATGAAAATAAAAGATGCAAAACATGAAAATATTTACAAAATATGCAACCAACAAAGGATTAGTTGACAAAATTTGATAACAGTTCGTGTGGCTCAATATCATAAAATAAACTATCTAATAAAAAAATGAATCTTTCTAGTAAATAAATGCTCGAATACATCCCATCTTAAGCATTTAAAAACTGCCTTTAGTTCACTGCACAGGACTCTGAAACTAATATTCTATAATACAACTCCCCTTAACTGTAAATATCCTCAGCCATGTTCTAATTCTATGGGAACTACACTATGCCTCGAATTCCTTCTTCATTCTCATTAAGCTGAACTTTATATTCCATGAGTTAGCTGCAACAATACTCCTTGTATTTCTAAGTTCAGAAGACACTTCTCTTTTTACCACATTAAGTGAATTAATTATAGGTTAATTAGTCTCTCTAGTATAGTCACATGGCAAGCTCTTGTCTCAGGGCTAGAGTGGTCTGGTTCTTATGTGAGCTTAGGTAAAATTTTTCAGGTTCATTTCTCTCTGAACCTTTTTTCTCACCTACTTATTGAGTTTTCAGATGTACCTGGATAATGTCCCTAAGAGAAAAATCTCTATGTGGATGTCTGAATTGCTGTCTGGATGATCAGCAATGGAGATAGAAGCTCTTTTTCAGACAAGCCAACAGGAAGGAGCAAAGTGTTGGTTCCTGAGCTATGATAAGACTCCAAAAGCAACAATCAAGTCCTCTCCAGCACCAGGAATGCACACACTAAGGAATTACAGCAGAGGAGATAGTTATAGCTCCCTAGGCTGCTCCTTAGGCACCATTTCCATTGTTGCCCCAACTTCTGAGTTTATAATTTCCCTGTGGGATGCTGATCTGAACAAAAAGAAAATGATTCCTATTGAGTCTCTGTTCCCAAGAGACCAGATTAGTAGCAATCAGGTGAATCCAGTCTATTCTTAGTTCTCCATGAACTCTTCTGCCTTCCAGAAGTCTCACCTCATTACACCTTATCTCAAACTTGATCTAACATTTTCTCCAAATCTGAGAATGTAACCTGTGTTTACTAGGTCCCATGGAGTTTCAAAGCATTGACTTGTGAGGGGATGTTTCCCAATAACTCTAGAAAATTAGTATTCCCTTCTTCAACAAAAAATCTATACATACATAAATGAACCAAATGTAAAACAGCTAGTTGGTTAAAAAACACACAAAAAAACAAAAATCCCCTTTTGCTTTTTTTAATGAATGTGAAGAAAAATGGCAATAGAAATACTATGACATCATTATACAAAAGGAAAGGACTCCCATAGACAAATTACGATGGAGAAAGTACATATCTAACAAACTCACAAATAATTCACCTTCACAGATAATGAAATAATTTGAAAGTAAAGATCATTACCATGTCTGGTTTGATATATTATATAATTTTCTTTCATGTGAATACCCACATTGAGAGGATACCATGAGAAATATATCTAATGAAATGCTATTGCAAGAGAATCCTTTCAAGAATTCTTTGGTCTATGTTTCTCATTAATATACAGTCAAGTATGCACCATCTTTTAAAATAAAAAGAATGCCATCACTTCACTGTGTATTCCCTCCTCTGCTAATAAGGATATTTCTCTACACCAGTTAATTACAAAGATCCTTGGACTTATTTTCCACTTTTACCAGAAGCACTTTACATCTCCCATTCTATCCTCTAGTTGGGCTTCCAAGGTGGCGCTAGTGGTGAAAAAGCCTCCTGCCAATGCAGGAGTTGTAAGAGATGCAGGTTTGATACTTGGGTCGGGAAGATCTCCTGGGAAGGGCATGGCAACCCACTCCAGCATTCTCTTGGACAGAGGAGTCTGGTGGGCTACATTCTGCAGGGTCAAAAGAGTCAGACACGACTGAAGTGACTTAACACACACTTCAATTTAATTTTCAACATTGACCTTGCTTTGCTGAGTACAGTATTCACTTCTTTTTTAGGCATCATAAGTAAATTAATTAATGAATGAGGCAAACAAGCAACCAGTCACAGTGAATTGGGGGCCATAGTTCAGGGAGGATTGGCTCAGGTAAACATTCTTGGTTTTCCTTCTCTCTGATTCACTCCTACAATGTCTACGGGGCTTTCAGACTCAAGGATTGTGATCTCTGAGAGAACAGTCTCCAGGAAGAATCACAAATTCCCGCTGGATGGTTGATGGTAGAGATTGAAATCTTTCCCCTGGAAAGATGACAGGAAGAAGTGAAATGCCGGTCTCTGAGACAGGCTTTGAACACCCAAAAGAAACAATGGTGTCCCATTAAGCCCTGAATTAGCAACTATGAAGAATTTTGCTCCCTATATCTGTTTGTTGGGCACATATTCCTCCTGTTACTCCAGATTATAAGTACAGATGTTCACTTCACTCTTCTTTCCCCACTTTGAGGTGTCTCCCTTCTCACTGGGATGTCCAGACTTGGGGTAGAGGAGATGGGAGTCATACAAAATTTTCTTTCCTTACCCTGTTCAATGGGATTCCCAGGTGGCACTGATTTCCTTGGTGGTTAAAAAGGTAAAGAATCTGCCTGCAATGCAGGAGACCTGGATTCATTCCCTGGTTGGGAAGATCCCCTGGAGAGTGGAATGGATACACAGCCTAGTATTCTGACCTGCAGAATTCCCATGGATAAGGGAGCCTGGTTGCCTACAGTCCATGGGGTCTCAAAGAGTCAGACACAGTGAGCAACTTTCACTTTCACTCCCACATGTCGCTAGTGGTAAAGAACCCATTGTCAATGCAGGAGACACAAGAGACACTGGGTTCAATCCCTGAGTCGGGAAGATTCCCTGGAGGAGGGCATGGCAACACACTCCAGTATTCTTGACTGGAGAATCCCATGGACAGAGAAGCCTAGCAGGCTACAGTCCGTGGGTGTCACAAAGAGTCGGACTCCCATCACTGAGTCAGTGATGCCATCCAACCACTTAATCCTCTATTGACCTCTTCTCCTCCTGCCCTCAATCTTTCCCAGCATCAGGGGCTTTTCCAATGAGTCAGCTCTTCACATCAGGTGACCAAAGTATTGGACCTTCAGCATCAGTCCTCCCATGAATATTCAGGGCTGATTTTCTTTAGGATGGACTGGTTTGATCTCCTTGCAGTCCAAGGGACTCTCAAGAGTCTTCTCCAGCACCACAGTTCAAAAGCATCAATTCTTTGGCCCTCAATCTCATTTAAGACAACTTACTTATGACAAACTCATTTTTTTTCTGTAAACTATGTTAACCTAGATATAGAAATGGATGAACTGTCCATAGTTTGGTTTTAGAGAGATGAGCACTACACCCAGGCACAGGATCATGGGTGAGCCTTAGAAGTACTGTATAGAGCTGTTGCTGCTGCTGCTACTAAGTTCCTTCAGTCGTGTCTGATTCTGTGCAACCCCATTGACGGCAGCCCACCAGGCTCCTCTGTCCCTGGGATTCTCCAGGCAAGAATACTGGAGTGGGTTGCCATTTCCTTCTCCAACTATATAGAGACTGAAAGCTAATTACAGAGACTGGCAGCTAATTACAGACTCACAAGAAATCTAGTATAACTTGGAACAACTCCAAACCATCCCATCCCATTTGATAATAAATACATTATGGTTTTTTTAAATTTTTTTTAAAATTTTATTTTATTTTTAAACTTTACGTAATTGTATTAGTTTTGCCAAACATCAAAATGAATCCATCACAGGTATACATGTGCTCCCCCTCCTGAGCCCTCCTCCCTCCTCCCTCCCCATACCATCCCTCCAGGTCGTCCCAGTGCACCAGCCCCAAGCATCCAGTATCGTGCATTGAACCTGGACTGGCATCTCATTTCATACATGATATTTTACATGTTTCAATGCCATTCTCCCAAATCTTCCCACCCTCTCCCTCTCCCACAGAGTCCATAAGACTGTTCCATACATCAGCGTCACTTTTGCTGTCTCGTACACAGGGTTATTGTTATCATCTTTCTAAATTCCATATATATGCGTTAGTATACTGTATTGGTGTTTTTCCTTCTGGCTTACTTCACTCTGTATAATAGGCTCCAGTTTCATCCACCTCATTAGAACTGATTCAAATGTATTCTTTTTAATGGCTGAGTAATACTCCATTGTGTATATGTACCATATGTTTTAATATTTCATTTTATGATGGATGGTTACTCTGCCTGCTAACAAATATAATCATCAGTGGAACGATATTTAGAGCAAAGATAATAATCTATTGCTTGTTGTATTTCACTGTGTTCTAACATTTGCAAATGGCATTTTCAATTACTCTCATCCAACTTTTTCCCCCTACACAACTCTATTAAAAAGTGACTTCAGTGCTTGGGGCTGGTGCACTGGGATGACCCAGAGGGATGGTATGGGGAGGGAGGTGGGAGGGGGGTTCAGGATGGGGAACACCTGTACACCTGTGGCAGATGCATGTTGATGTATGGCAAAACCAATACAAAATTGTAAAGTAAAAAATAATAATTATAAAAAATTTAAAAAAAAAGTGACTTCACTGATGTTCCTTTCCTGATAGGAGAGCTTGCAAGAACATGCATGTTTGTGTACAAAACAGGCTGACCCTAGGTCTTATGTCTATACAGGAAAGCACATTCTTATGATTCAGTTTTGATCATGATAGTTGAAGGAATTGCTTTGTGTATGTGAGATAAATAGTGGATGATACTGCCCATTCACTGCTTATTTTGTTTCTGACAACATTTAGGATAGATGCTAAGTTTTATTTAGAACAATGGAAAAAGTGATAGCTGTAGGCATCACCTGAAATTTTTAAGTAGGGTGAGTGAGATAAGTCAATAAGAAAAAATAAAAACAGGTTCATCAATCATCTTATATATTTACACTGATATTCCATACTTTAATGAATATACATACAGCTTAAAAATAAATGGCATGTGTAATAATACAAAGTATCATTTAAAATTTGTTTAATTATATACAATGACATCTCTGATTCATATTAAATCATATGACTCTGATATAGTTATAATATGGCTAAAGATCATATTAAGTCAATTGATTTATTTCAGTTTCTGTGTAGACTACACTGGCAGATCTGTATTTGATAATCAGCTTTGCTAATGATTATGGTAAGGAATGTGTACATAGAGTCTTATAAGAGAATAGAATCCTATTCAGGAGAATAAAACCTAATGACCTTTTATAAAATAGACTGTTATGTTAAGGTCTGCATTATCAGGAACACCAGTTCAGGCCAAAAAAGGAATGATGGACCCAGAAGTGAAAAATTGTAGTCTCAGGTTTTTCCTCTCCCACAATGTTATAAAATTGAACTCTGTAGTTTAGTTTAGTTTTTTTTTTTTTTTTTTCTGATGAAGTGGTAACTCATGAGTATTCTTTTAGCAAAACTAAGATGCATCATCTGGTATGGTATTTGTCATTTTAAAAGAAATTGTTCTTAATAAACCCAAGCAGTTTCATGAGATAAATGAGAATTTCCAACTTTTTGATATCAAAGTTTGGGGATGAAGTAGGAAAAATAGGAAGAAAGAACAGAAGAAAATAAAAATGGTTGGATATCTGACAGAGAAGAGTAATTAAGTGAGTAATTAAATTGTGTAGAGTAGTTGGAAAAAAATGAGAATTCTAGGAAATAAATAACAGGGCAACTTATACTTCCAAAGTCTGATTTAAAAAATCACAACTACTTATTCTGAGACTTTGAGATCTGCAATCTTGGGCACTTCTCCAAATCTAGAATAACTGACCTTTTTAGACTTGCCATCATAAAGAATCTTTTCAGAGCCCCCTTTATGTCTTTGTTTCTCAGACTGTAGATAAAGGGGTTCAGCATGGGTGTGACCACAGTGTACATCACCGAGGCTGTTGCACTTGAGTGTGAGCTGTGGGTAGCAGGAGAGCTAAGGTACACTCCTAGGCTTGTACAAAAGAATAAGGAGACGACTGAGAGGTGAGATGCACAGATGGAAAATGCTTTATACTTCCCCTGAACTGATGAGATTCTGCATATACAGGAAACTATCTTTGAGTAAGAATAAAGGATACCAGCCAGGGGACCACTACTCAGAAGTACAACTGTAAGATACATTACCATATTATTAAGAAAGGTGTCAGAACAGGCAAGTTGGATTATCTGACTGAGGTCACAAAAAAAGTCAGGGATTTCCACAACAGTGCAAAAAGAAAGCTGTAACAAAATTAAACTTTGTAACAAGGAATTCAGGATACTGATGGTCCAGGACACCAGAACCAGCAGAAAGCAGAGCCGAGGGTTCATAATGACCATATAGTGCAGTGGGTGACAGATGGCCACAAAGCGGTCATAGGCCATCACTGTGAGGAGGAAGATGTCCAACACTGCAGACAGTAGGAAAAAATAAATTTGTGTGATGCAGCCTTCATAGGTTATAACTTTGCTCTGGGTCTGGACGTTCCACAACATCTTTGGGATAGTGGTAGAGGTGAAACAAATGTCTACAAAGGACAGATTGGTGAGAAAGAAGTACATGGGGGTGTGTAGGTGGGCGTCTGAGCTGACTGCCAGGATGATAAGCAGGTTTCCAAACACGGTGATCAGGTACATGGAGAGGAACAGTCCAAATATGAGGGCCTGCAGTTCTGGTTCCTGTGAGAATCCCAGAAGAAGAAACTCTGAAATTTCTGTATCATTCCCCAATTCCATGTAGTAGAGGTGACTGCCTGGAAACAAACAGACAAAAAAAAAAAAAAAAAAAATGACATGACTAGTTTTATCTGAAATTGGCATTGTAATAATGTTGAAATTCTACAATTTTGCATTCAAAAATTAAAATCCATAATTTTTGTATGAAAATTTCTCCTTCAAGAGATTCCCTGTGCCATCACTGAGTATCAACTTCTGGCCCATATCTAGCCTCCTCCCCAAATGGACATGTATTGGGGAGTTTAGATGAGAAATTCTGCCATGTTTTGGGGGAATATAAATTGAGGACTGACCTACTTCTAGATAAAGAGCATACTGTACTGAGAGATAGTTGCTATGAAGAAAGATCTAGTATGAAGAAGAAAGTCAATGGGGGTATTATGCTTTATTTTCTTGCGCTCCAAAATCACTGTGGATCGTGACTGCACCATGGAATTAAAGGGTGCTTGCTCCTTGGAAGAAAAGCTATGACAAACTTAGATAGCATATCAAAAAGCAGAGACATCACTTTGCTGACAAAGTTTCCTTATAGTCAAAACTATGGTTTCTCCAGTAGTCATGTACAGATGTGAGAGTTTGACTATAAAGAAGGCTAAAGGCCAAAGAATTGATGTTTTTGAACTGTGGTGTTGGAGAAGACTCTTGAGAGTCCCTTGGACTGCAAGATCAAACCAGTCAATCCTAAAGGAAGTCATCTCTGAATATTCATTGGAAGGACTGATGCTGAAGCTGAAGCTCCAAACCTTTGGCTATCTAATGCAAAGATCTGACTCTGCAAAAATCCCTGATGGTGGGAAACATTGAGGGCAGGGGGAGGAGAGGGCCACAGAGGATGAGATGGTTGGATGGCATCACCTGACTCAATGGACATGAGTTTGAGCAAACTTCCGGAAATGGTGAAGTACAGGGAAGCCTGGTGTGCTGCAGTCCATGGGGTTGCAAAGAGCTGCACATGTCTGAGTGAATAACAACAACAACAATGTTTTATGGAGTGTTCAGATAGTCTGCCAAACATCTGAACAGAGACCTCATGGAAGTGAGGGCCGGAAATGTGAGGTTATCTGAAGGAAATGTGTGAGGTGGACAGAGATAACCCCCAGATGAAAGGACCTGAAAAGGTATTTGTTTCAGAAAATCAAGTTTGAAAGGAAGCTTTTGTATCCATGGGAAAGTCCATGAGGTAAAGTGATAAGATATAGTATAGTATTAGAAAATTTGGAGGTACCAAGAGGCCTCCAGGCTATTCTCAATCTCAGACACACAATTAGGAAAAACAATGTCACAAGCCAAGCTGTCAACATTAGATTATCTTTCTTCCCTAAGTGTAGTAATAGTACCTAAAGTCCAGTACTATTTTTGCAGAGTCAGCTCTTTGCATCAGATAGCCAAAGGATTGGAGCTTCAGCTTCAATAGTACCTAAATACCCTGGACACATAAAACAGGGCTCTATTTAAATATGACAATTTTGTATTTAGCCTGGCTTTCTGTGGGAGTGGGATAGAGGTAGGAGAGGGTGGTTCAAGAGGGAGGTGATACACACACACACACACACACACACACACACACACATATGTACATAAAAGTGAAAAGTGAAAGTGAAAGTTGCTTAGTTGTGTCTGACCCTTTGCGACCCCATGGACTATACAGTCCCTGGAACTCTCCACACCAGAATACTGGAGTGGGTAGCCTTTCCCTTCTCCAGAAAATCTTTCCAACCCAGGGATCAAACCCAGGTGTCCTGCATTGCAGGCAGATTCTTTACCAGCTGAGCCACAAGAGAAGCCCAAGAATATTGGAGTGGGC
Source organism: Bos indicus (assembly GCF_029378745.1). NCBI lineage: Eukaryota > Metazoa > Chordata > Mammalia > Artiodactyla > Bovidae > Bos > Bos indicus. Next base: position 10,382,285 of record NC_091766.1, on the reverse strand, counting down.
AGCCTATTCCTTCTCCAGTGGATCTTCCCGACCCAGGAATTGAACTGGGGTCTCCTGCATTGCAGGCAGATTCTTTACCAACTGCTATCAGGGAAGCCCATCTTATATAATTATGGTTGATTTGCGATGTTGTCTGGCAGAAACCAACACAACATTGTAAGACAATTTTCCACTGATTAAAAAAAAAAAAAAAAGACTCCATCTTCTTTTTTAGGCTGCATATGGAATGGGTGAATTTAACTCAGAGGACCATTATATATACTACTGTAGGAAAGAATTCCTTAGAAGAAATGAAGTAGCCATCATAGTCAACAAAAGAGTCTGAAATGTAGTACTTGGGTGCAATCTCAAAAATGAGAGAATGATCTCTGCTCATTTCCAAGCCAAACCATTCAATATCACAGTAATCCAAGTCTATGCCCCAATCAGTAAAGCTGTAAAAGCTGAAGTTGAATGATTCTATTAAGACCTACAAGACCTTCTAGAACTAACACCCAAAAAAGATGTCCTTTTAAAACACTATAAGGGACTGGAATGCAAAAGTAGAAAGTCAAAAAATACCTGGAGTAACAGGCAAATTTGGTCTTGGAGTACAGAATGAAGCTAATAGAGTTTTTACAAGAGAACGCACTGGTCATAGCAAGCACCCTCTTCCAACAACACAAGAGAAGACTCTGCACATGGACATCACCAGACGGTCAACACTGAAATCAGATTGATTATATTCTTTGCAGCCAAAGATGGAGAAGCTCTATACAGTCAGAAAAAAAAGACCAGGAGCTGACTGTGGCTCAGATCATGAACTCCCTATTTCCAAACTCAGATTTAAATTGAAGAAAGTAGGGAAAACCACTAGCCATTCATATATGACTCAAACCTCTTATGATCATAGAGTAAAAGTGACAAAAATTTCAAGGGATTAGATCTGATAGAGTGCCTGAAGAACTATGGATGAAGGTTCTTGACATTGTAGAAGAGGCAGTGATCAAGACCATCCCCAAGAAAAAGAAGTGACAAAAGGCAAAATGGTTGTCTAAGGAGGCCTTACAAACAGCTATGAAAAGAAGACAATTAAAAGCCAAAGGAGAAAAGGAAAGATATACCCATTTGAATGCAGAGTTCCAAAGAATAGCAAGGAGAGATAAGAAAGTCTTCCTCAGTGATCAATGCAAAGAAAGAGAGGAAAACAATAGAATGGGAAAGACTAGGGATCTCTTCAAGAAAATTAGAGATGCCAAGGAAACTTTTCATGCAAAGATGGGCACAATAAAGGATAGAGTGGTATGAACCTATCAGAAGCAGAAGATATTAAGAAGAGGTGGCAAGACTACACAGAAGAATTGAACAAAAAAGATCTTCATGACCCAGATAACCACAATGGTGTGATCACTCACCTAGAGCCAGATATCCTGGAATGTGAAGTCAAGTGGACCTTAGGAAGAATCACCGTGAACAAAGCTAGTGGAGGTGATGGAATTCCAGTTGAGCTATTCCACATCCTAAAGGATGATGCTGTGAAAGTGCTGTACTCAATAAGCCAGTTAATTTGGAAAACTCAGCAGTGGCCATGGGACTGGAAAAGGTCAGTTTTCATTCCAATCCCAAAGAAAGGCAATGCCAAAAAATGCTCAAACTACCACACAATTGCACTCATCTCACACGCTAACAAAGGAATGCTCAAAATTCTCCAAGCCAGGCTTCAACAGTACATGAACATGAACTTCCAGATGTTCAAACTCGATTTAGAAAAGCCAGAGAAGACAGAGATAAAATTGCCAACATCTGATGGATCATCAAAAAAGCAAGAGAGTTCCAGAAAAACATCTACTTCTGCTTTATCGACTACAGCAAGACCTTTGACTGTGTGGATCACAATAAATTGTGAAAAATTCTGAAACAGATGGGAATTCCAGACCACCTGACCTGCCTCTTCAGAAACCTATATGCCAGTCAGGAAGCCTCAATTAGAATTGGACATGGAAAAACAGACTGCTTCCAAGGAGCACATCAACTCCGTATATTGAATCCCTGCTTATTTAACTTGTATGCAGAGTACGTCATGAGCAATGCTGGTTTGGATAAAGCACGAGGTGGAATTAAATTGCTGGGAGAAATATCAATAACCTCAGATGTGCAGATGACACCACCCTTGTGGTGGAAAACAAGAAGAACTAAAGAGCCTTTTGATGAAAGTGAAAGAGGAGAGTGAAATATTTCAGTTCAGTTGCTCAGTTGTGTCCGACTCTTTGCAACCCCATGAATCGCAGCACGCTAGGCCTCCTGTCCAGCACCAACTCCCGGAGTTCACCCAAACTTATGTCCATCAAGTTGGTGATACCATCCAGTCATCTCATTCTCTGTTGTCCCCTTCTCCTCCTGCCCCAAATCCCTCCCAGCATCAGGATCTTTTCCAATGAGTCAACTTTTCTCATGAGGTGGCCAAAGTACTGGAGTTTCAGCCTCAGCATCTGTCTTTCCAATGAACACCCAGGACTTATCTCCTTTAGGATGGACTGGTTGGATCTCCTTGCAGTCCAAGGGACTCTCAAGAGTCTTCTCCAACACCACAGTTCAAAAGCATCGATTCTTCAGCACTCAGCTTTCTTCACAGTCCAACTCTTACATCCACACATGATCACTGGAAAAACCACAGCCTTGACTAGATGGACCTTAGTTGGCAAAGTAATATCTCTGCTTTTGAATATGCTATCTAGGTTGGTCATAACTTTCCTTCCAAGGAGTAAGTGTCTTTTAATTTCATGGCTGCACTCATCATCTGCAGTGATTTTGGAACCCAGGAAAATAAAGTCTGACACTGTTTCCACTGTTTCCTCATCTATTTCCCATGAAGTGATGGGACCCGATGCCATGATCTTTGTTTTCTGAATGTTGAGCTTGAAGCCAACTTTTTCACTCTCTTCTTTCACTTTCATCAAGAGTCTTTTGAGTTCCTCTTCACTTTCTGCCATAAGGGTGGTGTCATCTGCATATCTAAGGTTATTGATATTTCCCCTGGGCAATCTTGATTCCAGCTTGTGCTTCTTACAGTCCAGCATTTCTCATGATGTACTCTGCATAGAAGTTAAGTAAGCAGGGTGACAATATACAGCCTTGACATACTCCCTTTCCTATTTGGAACCAGTCTGTTGTTCCATGTCCAGTTCTAACTGTTGCTTCCTGACCTGCATACAGGTTTCTCAAGAGGCAGGTCAGTTGGCCTGGTATTCCCATCTCTTTCAGAATTTTCCACAGTTTATTGTGATCCACACAGTCAAAGGCTTTGGCATAGTCAATGAAGCAGAAATAGATGTTTTTCTGGAACTCTCTTGCTTTCTCAATGATCCAGTGGATGCTGGCTATTTGATCTCTGGTTCCTCTGCCTTTTCTAAAACCGGCTTGAACATCTGGAAGTTCATGGTTCACGTATTGCTGAAGCCTCGCTTGGAGAATTTGAGCATTACTTTACTAGCATGTGAGATGAGTGCAATTGTGTGGTATTTTGAGCATTCTTTGGCATTGCCTTTCTTTGGTATTGGAATGAAAACTGACCTTTTCCAGACCTGTGGCCACTGCTGAATTTTCCAAATTAGCTGGCATATTGAGTGCAGCACTTTCACAGCACCAGCATCATCCTTTAGGATGTGGAATAGCTCAACTGGAATTCATTCACCTTCACTAGCTTTGTTCGTAGTGATGCTTTCTAAGGCCCACTTGACTTCGCACTCCTGGATGTCTGGCTCTAGGTGAGTGATCACACCATCGTGGTTATCTTGGTCATGAAGATCTTTTTTGTTCAGTTCTTCTGTGTATTCTTGCCACCTCTTCTTAATATCTTCTGCTTCTGTTATATCCATACCATTTCTGTCCTTTATCGAGCATTTTTTTGCATGAAATATTCCCTTTGTATCTCTAATTTTCTTGAAAAGACCTCTAGTCTTTCCCATTCTGTTGTTTTCCTCTCTTTCTTTGCATTGATTGCTGAGGAAGACTTTCTTATCTCTCCTTGCTATTCTTTGTAACTCTGCATTCAAATAGGAATATCTTTCCTTTTCTCCTTTGCTTTTTGCTTCTCTTCTTTTCACATCTATTTGTAAGGCCTCCCCAGACAGCCATTTTGCTTTTTTGCTTTTCTTTTCCTTGGGGATGGTCTTGATCCCTGTCTCCTGTACAATGTCTTGAAGCTCTGTCCATAGGGAAAAAGTTGGCTTAAAACTAAGATAATAGAATCCAGTCCCATCACTTCATCCCAAATAAATGTGGAAACAATGGAAAAAGTGACAGATTTTATTTTGGGGGGCTCCAAAATCACTGCAGATGGTGACTTCAAACATGAAATTAAAAGATGCTTACTACTTGGAAGAAAAGCTATGACCAACCTAGACAACATATTAAAAAGCAGAGACATGCCTGATACAGGATACTCGGGGCTGGCGCACTGGGTTGACTGAGAGGGATGGTACAGGGAGGGAGGTGGAAGGGGGGTTCAGGATGGGGAGTACATGTACACTTGTGGTGGATTCATGTTGATGTATGGCAAAACCAATACAATATTGTAAAGTAAAAAAAAAAAATAGTAATTCTTCAATAAAAAGCAGAGACATTACTTTGCCAACAAAGATCCCTCTAGTCAAAGCTACAGTGTTTCCAGTGGTCATGTATGGATCTGAGAGTCAGACTATAAAGAAAGCTGAGCACCAGAAATTGATGCTTTTGAACTGTGATATTGGTGAAGACTTTTGAGAGTCCCTTGGACTTCAAGGAGATCAAACCAGTCAATCCTAAAGGAGATCAGTCCTGAGTGTTCATTGGAACGGCTGATGTTGAAGTTGAAACTAAAATACTTTAGCCACCTGATGCGAAGAGCTGACTCATTGGAAAAGACGCTGATGCTGAGAAAGATTGAAGGCAGGAGGAGAAGGGTTGACAGAGGATGAGATGGTTGAATGGCATCACTGACTCAATGGACATGAGTTTGAGTAAACTCTGGGAGTTGGTGATGGACTGGCGTGCTGCAGTGCATGGGGTTGCAAAGAGTCAGACAAGAATGTACTACTGAACTGAACTGAACTCATATCATCTATATGAATCTTCTTTTTTTAAACATTTCCACAAAAGATACTCTCTTACAATAATTTACACAATAAGGTAATCAGTGTGTAATTTTAATTTAATTCCATATTTATATTCTCTGCTAGACTGTGAATGTCATGAGCCAGGTATCAATGTCATACATAATCCTTAACACCCCATACTTTAGTTGGAAACAGTAGCTGAATATATATTGCGTAAAGGAATGAAAGAATGTGTTCTCAAAGAAATTGCCTATGATTAGAAAGCAAAATGAAGCTGGGAAACAGTAAATAGATTTGCAAGACATGCTGGAGGAATGTTTTTTATATTCTATTAGAGGTTCAGACCTGTTACAGCTACAGTCTATGCAGTTTGTAAGACCAAAATAGAATACAGTAAAACATGAAAATATCAGGATGTGTCATATGTAGTAAATGTTTTTGGTTTTCTTTGTTTAGCTTCCTTGTGTGTTTGTGTGTGTTTGCACAGGTGCATACATGTGTATTTATTCCTTGTCTGTGCACACATACTAGATCATATGTAAATTTCCTGTTTCACTGTGCCTGCGAGGGTGTGAAGTCACTTCAGTCGTGTCTGACTCTGCCATCCTTTGGACTATAGCCTGCCACTCTCCTCTGTACACGGGATTCTCCAAGCAAAAATACTGAACTGGGTAGCCATGCCATCCTCCAGGGGATCTTCCTGACCCAGGGATTGAACCCATGTCTCTTACATCTCCTTCATTGGCAGGTGGGTTCTTTACCACTTGGGCCACCTGTTTACTCTAGGACTCAGTCAAAAACATTTCTTATCCATTGCAGTAAACACAAGAATAGTTTTGAAAGAAGCCTAGTTCCTGCTAAGAGAGAAACAATAAAAATAAAGAGCTCAACAGAAGAATCAGTTTTCAGAGAGAACATGAAGCAGTACGCATGCTAAAGTGACCTCAGACCCAAGGAACCACACACTCACTACATCTTTATTCCTCCACTGTCTTATTACAGTATCCATCTCATTCCCCTGAGGTGTGGGAATTAGTTATTCCTGTCTTTTCTGTGTTTGAGTGCATTTATTACTTTTTAAAATTATGAGCTTTCTATGTGGCTCAGTTAGTAAAGTATCCTCCTGCAATTCAGGAAACCCAGATTTTATCCTTGAGTCAGGAAGATCCCTTGGAGAAGAAAATAACAACCCGCTCCAGTATTCTTGCCTGGGAAATCCCATGGACAGAGGAATCTGATGGGTTACAGTGCATGATGTCACAAAAGTCAGACGCGACATAGGGACTGAAACACGACCATTTTTGATATGGTCCAATAGTGGATGAAGCTGGCCCTTTTCTCTCTCTCTCTCTTTTTTTTCTGTTGCATTTTTGTTATTCTTTGGCTTTGTATTCTGATCTCTTTTTGACAAACCTGCTGGTCACATTCTACTTTTGTTTCTGATTCCTATTCCAAAGATAAAGTTCACATGCTACAAACCTTCCACATTCTACAAAAATCTTCCCCTTTCTTCATTTGGTTTATGCCTGAGGACTTTTTGTCACATATGCATTTATTTTATTGTAATATTCTTTCTCCATCAGAATGTGAGACCCTAACAGACAGGGACTTCACCTGATTTGTTCAGTGTTCACTCTTGAGGTTTCAGAAAGGTGTGCATTTATGTAGAAATAAATTTTATAAAACACAAAATATCAGGGGAAATAAAAGCAGATTAAATGTAGCTGATTCAAAACAATTTTACTAAACAATATTGAATATTAGGAAAAAAGTAAGATGAATCTAAAAGAAAATATGCAAAATAACAACACTCAAGTTAACATAAGTTTAAATATAAATGAAATAGATGTAATCTTATGAAAAGGATTGGAAATATAATTTTTAAAAACAGTGAAGGAAGCAGTATCTAACACTACAAATTCCAAATGTATAAACATAAATGGATTCAAACATGCTTTTAAAAAAGATGTAAGCAATCTTAAGCTGAATACAAACACATGTTTTTGACAAGATGGCAGCAAAGGATGACTACTATGTTTAAAATGCAATGGGTGGGAGGACAAAATATAGCCAACTGATGTACTGGACAACTCACAATTTATAAACTCTCACACAACCCAACAAATACATCATACATACATACATGTGCGTGGGTGCCTGCATGCTCAGTCACTTCAGTCATGTCTGACTCTTTGCAACCCCACGGACTGTAGCCTACCAGGCTCCTCTCACCATGAGATTTCCCAGGCAAGAATACTAGAGTGAGTTACCATGCCCACCTCCAGGGGATTGTCCTGACGTGGGAATCAAACTCGTGTTTGCCTGCATCTTCTGCATTGCAGGTGGATTCTTTACACACTGAACCACCTGGAAAGCATATATATATATATATATATATATATATATGCTTTAAGGTGGGGTATATTTGAGAAATTATATATAGAAACTATATATATAGCAAGCATATATATATATATATATACATAATATTTAAATGGTAAATAGTAAGCTTCTTTTAAAAATCATAACTTTTTGTTTGAAAGAATGCAATAAAAAAAAAAAACAAGAATAAAGGGAGAGAGGAATAGGGAATCTGTGGTAAGGGAACTGGTTGCAGCTTAGACCAGTTTTGGGTGAAATGGTGTCACAAAAAGACACCTAACACACCTCTGCAGGAAAGGGGAAGGGTGGGGAGAGAAACACTACATGTATCTCTATTTTCAGCAGTAAGACTTTTCAAAGTATTAAAAATATGTCTAATTCTCTCCTTCTTCCACATGTTGGAGTGCCATTCCTGGCATTTTCTAAGTTGGTGATGAAATGATTTATAAAGGAAATAAAATAGCCAAAAAAAGGAAAAAAATCACTCAGACACCAGTATATAAAATAAAAAGCTTACACAGACAATTAGCAGTAGAGAGAGTAAATGGCTAATAAACCTAAAACTATGTTCAGTCTCTCAGCTGGTGAACTAATTGCAAAGTTAATCCCTTTAACATATGTCTGTTTATATATTAAATGCAACTTCTTTGTCAAGTGAATATTCAGGGTGAGTGGAGCTTCTGTGAAATGTGTATCTCAAGAACTGTGGCTATCAGGCAATAACTACTCCATTGATCTGTGTGTGCTCAGTGCATGCTCGGTCATGTCTGACTCTTTGTGACCCAGTGGACTGAAGCTGCCAGTCTCCTCTATCCATGGGATTTCCCAGGCAAGAATACCAAAGTGAATTTTCCAAGGGAAGGTTCTCCAGGGGAAGATTCCCTAGGGGAATCTTCCTGACCCAGGAATCAAACCTGTGTCTCGTGTTTCCTGCATTGGCAGGTGGATCCTTTACCACTATGCCACTGGGATCCTAATGAATATAGAAGTTGCTCAAATACACCCCATCTTAAAAATTAAAACAAATAATGAAATGTCCACATTTCACTGCAAACCATTCCTAATCTAATAGTTTATTTTCCTACTCCCTTAAACAGTAAAACTTCTGGGAAAGATTGAAGGCAGGAGAAAAGGGGATGATAGAGGATGAGATGGCATTACCAATTCAGTGGGAGTTTGTGTAAACTCCAGGAGATAGTGAAGGACAAGGAAGCCTGGCATGCTGGGGTTGCAAAGAGTTGGACACTACTGAGCAACTGAACAACACCCCCCCCATTTCTTCTTGAGTCTCATCCAACTAGATTTTCATTCCCATCCCATAACTGTCAACAACAATCCTTGACTTGCTGAATCTGATAGACATTTATTTTTTAACATATTAAATAAATGTATTATAAATTAGTCAATCAAACAATCACGGAGACCTCTATGCTCCAGGCCAGCTGTTTGTCTTTTCAAATGACCTCAGGTAAATGTTCATAGGTTTCATAGGTTTCACTCTTTCTAACTTTCTCCTGCAATGCCCACTGGAGTCTTTTACTCACCTGGCTGGGACAGCTGAGAGGAAGGTCTTTATGCGGAAATCCTCCAAATTCCTCCCTGGATGGCTGATGATGGAGACTGAAGTTCTGTCTTCCAACAAGAGAGCAGGAAGGAGTGAAGCAGAATAGGACTAGAGAGTGCAAATGCAAAAACCATGCCCACTCCAGCTCAAGGTGGAGCTGCTCAGACATTGCAGCCACGGAGATGGTCATAGCTCCTTATAGTTCCTGTACCTGCTCATTATACGTGCTCAGCACATTTTCCCTTATTACTCCAACCTTGATCACATCGTTTCCTCAGGAGAATTTGTCTGGACAGAATGGATTTTTTCCCCCACTGATTTGCTGATCCCAAGTGACCAGGTGAGAAGTCAAGTATATTCAGTTCTTATTACTACTCCAGATTCTCTCCTGGCTTCCAGAGGTCTGACACTAAAATGTTTTATAAACTTCAATAATAATTTCCTCCAAGTCTAATCCTGAGGAACCTGTCTTGACTCAGTATCTTGGGTCTTGAAGGCACTGGTTTATGGTGAGAAGGCAGCTCTTGATATATCCAGAAAATTAGTATTATGTCTTCAATAAGGGAGAGAAGTGTGTCCCTTTGCTATAAAATCATGGGTAAAATAACCCTTGGATTCATAATGCTTTCCTCACATCAATTAGGAATTTTGTATTTTTTAAAATATTTTATTTTTTAACTTTACAATATTGTATTGGTTTTTTAATAGAAGTGTTAAACTGTTTTTTCACCCTTTACTTATAAAATGTTTGGGAATTATAAGACATACACTTAGATTTTTTGACACACCATAGGCAGAGCTTAGAATCATATATGTATTGTCTCATTTAAATTTTACAACAGGCCATCCTATGAGGACTATACTATTTTGAATCTTCTTCTAAATTTTCAGAATTATGAGGTGATTGGCTCAAAGTTATGAACTGAGTAAGGCATGTGCTTTGATTACAACACAGACTATTTCCTAGTTCTTTTGCTCTGGCTCAGTGGTTCTCAATCAGAGATGATTTTGGCTCCAGAGGACACTTGGAAATATCTGGAGAAATATTTGATTGTCATATCTGGGGAAGTACAATTGAAACAAAGTGTGCTGAGGCAAGTGATACAATTTAACAAAACTAAAATGCACAGGACATCCCCTAACACAAGGAATTACCCATCACAATGTCAATGTTGAGAAACAATGTTCACTAAATAAGCACTTCTCCCAACACCAATGTGTGTGTGAATAACTAGGGAATATTTTTCAAATACAGACTTTGATTTGACAAGACTAGAGTGTTCTAGAGATTCAGTATTTCTTTTTTTAAATTTAAATTTAAAGTTCCCAGACGTTATTGATGTTGCAGGTCAGGTCCTGTTCTGTGGACCACTCTGGTGAGTATCAAGACTGTGGGCCAGTGTTACAGTCAGGTGTAGGTATTTTAGATTTTCCCATTAGGATTCTTCCTTCCCACCTCAGGTCTGATGAAAGGTGGTCAGATGTTGGATCTGGTCATTTAATATCTGAATATCTAAGTTTACATGTGCTTCTTGAGTATTTCTCTCTTGACAGGAAATAAACTTTTAACCTTTATTTCCTTATCTATAATCTGGGGAATTTCCACCTAAGAAGCTGACATGAGAAGTTGATGATATTTTAGAGTCACAGAAAATTACGTGTCACAAACAGATGCTCAATCCATAGCACCTGTTATGATTTTGTCCAAGTTCCAAAATTACTAAGATTGTTTGGACTTCAGAGAATTTACTGATTAGAAATGAATCCAGGATGACTGCTCTTGGGAGAGAGTGAGATGTGATCTTGAAGGCATATCTGCTCCTAGGGCCCCACACAGGAAGCAGAGTGATTGTGAGGACACATCACATCAGTTGTTCTACACAGGACATAAACTGTGACACCCTCATGTTGGCTCTATATAGCCTCAGGAAGAATTTTTATTCTGTCTATTTTACCATGTTTCTATGATCTACTAGGGCTTCCTGGTGTCTCAGTGGTAAAGAATCCACCTGCAATGCAGAAGACGCAGGTTCCATCCCTGGGTTGGGAAGATCCCCAGCAGTAGGAAATGTCAACCCACTACAGTATTCTTACCTGGGAAATCCCATGGAGAGAGGAGACTGGTGGGCTACAGTCCATGTGCTCAGAAAGAATTGGACAGGATTTGGAGACTAAACAGCAACAAAAACTAAGTATGTGTGTAAAACTGCTGTTTCTTAAATCATACCTTTCTCCAACTCTTCTTATCTTCCTTTGTTGCAAGTCTATAGCATATAATTGATAAAGATTTGCTGCTAATAGAAGTATAGACTATCTGTGTGGTTGCTTCTTCCCCAGGTGGGCTTTTTAAATTCTTCTCAAGTATTGGTTTACTCTTACTTCTTACTCTTAGGAGGACTGCACATCTTCACCCATTGCTTTGAGTCTTGAATGTGCCTCAAGTGGAAGGAGTGCATGTCCCCACAGATTGGCTTTGAACTTGGACGTGTCACATACTTTGCTGGATAGAATGAGGGTAGACATGAGGTGCTCAGTGCCAAAGGAGAAGCTCAAAGAGGCTTTAGGAAAGTCTATCCTTTCTACTACTGTCTCTCTCTATAACGAGAAAGAGCACCTTTCACATAGGAGCTGGTCCATCAGCATGACTCCCAGAATGAAGATATGCATGCAACCTAGCACAGCCAGGTCAGAGCCATAGACACCTTGCAGGATGTGTCTAATATGATAAGAATACACTTTCATTATTGTAAGCCATTGTGATTTGAGGAGTAGCTTCTTACCAAGCAAGCTGACTGACTACTACCTTATATATACAGCAGTAAATTGTTAGTCACTCAGTCATGTCCAACTCTTTGTGACCCTATGGACTGTAACCTGCCAAGCTCCTCTATCCATGTGATTTTCCAGGCAAGAATACCAGAGTGAGTTGTCTTCTCTTCCTCCAGAGTATCTCCCCTCCCCAGGGATTGAACCTGGGTCTCCTTCATTGCAGGAAAATTCTTTACTGCCTGAGCCACCAGGGAAGCCCCAGTTTACACAGTGCTACATGTCAATTATATCTAAAGAATACTGGAAGAAAAAGAAGGGCAAAGGACATTTTTCCTTTGGACATTTTTTTCATTTTTCCAAAGGACAAAGATATACAGTTGTCCAACAAGTACATGAGAAGGTGGTCAATTACCATGACTATTCAGGTAAATGTATATCAAAACTATGCTGGGATATAACTTCACACCATCAGAATGTATTTTATTGAAAAGACAAGAGCTAATAAATACTGGAGAAGATGTGGAGAAAAGGAAACACTTTAGTACTGTTGGTGGGATAGTAAACTAGTACAGCCATCATGCAAAACTGTATGGAAGCTCCTCAAGAAATTAAAACAGAACTACAATATAATCCAGCAATTCCACTTCTAGGATATATTCAGAGGAAGTGAAAAACATTATCTTAAAGGACTATCTGCAGGCCTACGTTCATTCACAACAGTCATTGTATGGAGACAAACTGTTGACAGGTAAAATGTGGTAGACAAAATGTGGTAGAAATAGACAAGGAAATTTAAATTTAACTAGAAGGAAACCCTGTCATTTGCAACAATATGGCTAGACCTTGAAAGCATTATGCTAAGTGAAGTAAGTCAGAGAAAGATAAAAATTATATGATATTGCTTATGTTTAATATAAAAAATAAACATATAGAAGAAAAGTAGAATGGCTATTGTAAGGTGCTGGGCATGGGGATTGAGGAGTGATTGGCAAGAGAGTCCAAATTTTTAGATACAAGATAATGAGGTTGAAGATCTCATAAATAGCATGATTAACACAGTTGAAAATACTGAGTTGTGTAATTGAAAGTGCTAAGACTGCAGAACTGTGAGAGGTATAAGTAGAGTCTAGTTTCATCTTTCTAAGTGTGAATACCCAGTTTTTGAGGACCATTTATTAAAGAGACAGTCTCTTCTCCACTGAGCATTCTTATCTGGTTTGTCAAATATTAAGTGATCATGTATGCATGGGTTTACTTCCAGGCTCTCCACTGTGGTATACTGGTCTTAATATGTCTCTTATTGTGCCAGAACCATGCTATTTTGATTACTACTCTTAGTAAAATAAAAGAAAAATTATGACTAGGTATTAGAAAAGGGAGACGAAACTGAGTCCAAAATTAGAAGAGAAAAGGAAACAAAGATTGAATCAGAGATAAATATAATAATGATGAGGAAAGCAATATCAAATATTAAAAAAAAAATTGAGCTGGTTCTTTAAAAAGTTAAAATTGACAAAACTTTAGCTAGACTAACCAAAAAAAAATTAGTGAATATGACAAAATTTATGAGAGGAAATATTTCATTAAGATCAGTAGAGGATTCACATTTGTAGGGAGAAATGTACATTTTTAAGCAGAAAAAAGCTAATTGAATAATAAAAATAAATATTTCAAATAATTCTACATCCAAATGGAACAAACCAAAAAAGAAAAAAAAAAAAAAAAGAAAACCTTTTGCCTGGGCACCAGTCTTCCACACTTCAATACAGCATGTGAATGAAATTTATTGTTTAGTAATATAAAGTATAATTTAAAATTTTGCTTCACCATATATAGTTAAGGTCTTCCTTGACTCAAAGACCATATTAAGTCAACCTATCTATTCAAATTTGTGTTTCTGTGTAGACTTCACATGGAGATACATATTTGATAAATATTTTGCCAGTCGCTATGGCAGGGATGTGGACATGACTGACTAAAAATACAGGATGTTAAGGAGGAGGATAAAACTCAGTCACCACCTCTAAAGCATGAACATGTATGCTAAGTCACTTCAGTAGTGTCTGACTCTTTGAGACCCTATGGACTGTAGCCCACCAGGCTCCTCTGTCCATGGGATTCATCAAGCAAGAATACTGGAGTAGGTTGCCATTCCCTTCTCCAGCATATCTTCCTGACTCAAGGATTGAACGGGCAGCTTCTGCATTGGCAGGCAGCTTCTTTACCACTACTGCCACCTGGGAAGTCCATCTATAAAGCACATTATTAGTTAAACTCTCCATTATCAGGAAGAACAGTTAAGGTAATTATATATAAATAAATGATGTATGCAAATATGGCAAACTGTGGTCTCAGATGTTCCTCTGTTATAAAATATACATTGTCTGGGTTTTCAAGTGTGGTTTTTATTCACATGAGAAATACAACTAACTCCAGTATACAAAGGGGAAAAAAAAACTTGGGATGATAAATATAGTTAGAGAAGAAATTATTTGTAAGACATTCAGGCTGCCCTATGGGGGTTAAAAACAGGAATTTCCAAATATTTCTGATACAAGATTGGGGAAAACTTTGCAACAGTAGGAAAGCAAATGGCAAACTATCTATATATGAGACAGGAAAAAAAGTCTAATAAAGTGAGCTACATACATTTCACAGAGAAGGTGCCAAGTAGAGTTTATTCCATATGAGTAATACAACTCATGACTATTCTTAGTAAAACAAAAGAAAAAAAAAAAAAAAAAACTTGTGATAATATTTCACCTGAGAAGAGATTGTTCTTAAGACATTCATATTCTCAAGAACCAGAACTTTGCAACTATTTGTTGTAAGTTTGGGAAAGCTCTGTGAAAGCAGGAGAATAGACAAATGGAAAAACTGTATGGGTATCCGAGCAGAAAAGTTGATAAATTGAGTTACTTAAGTGTAGAGAGAAGTTGAAGTCACAGAAATGGAAATTATAAGACACAATAGAAAGAGAAATTTCTACTTCCATAATTTGATCCAATAAAGGTAGTTTCAGGGTCCATTGATTTTAGCCCTGCAATCATGGGTACTTCCTCAGTCCTAGAATAGTTGGCCTTTTTGTAGAAACCATCCAAATGAATCTTTTCAGAGACTTCTTTATGTCTTTATTTTACAGACTGTAGATGAAGGGGTTCAGCATGGCTGTGACTGCAGTGTACATCACTGAGGCTGCTAAACTTGAGTTAAACCAGTGAATATCAGCAGGGCTAAGATACACTCCTAGAAGCATACCATAAAATAAGGCAAAAAAAAAAAAAAAAAAAAAAAGGCAGCAATTGAAAGGTGAGATGCACAGGCAAAAATGCTCTACACTTCCCCTGAGCTGAAACTCCTCTTATGGAGGAAACTATCTTAGAGTAAGAGTAAAATATTCCAATGAAGGGACCCCCACCTAATACTCCAGCTGAAGAATACATCACGATGTCATTCAGAAAGGTGTCACAACAGGCACGTTGGATCACCTGATAACGTTCACAGAAGAAGTGGGGGATTCCCAAGACTCTACAGGACACCCACAACATCACTAAGTTTTGTAACAAGGAAATCAAAGCACTCATTATCTAGGATACCAGCACCAGCAGTCCACAGAACTGGGGATTCATGATGACTGTGTAGTGCAGGGGGTGACAGATGGTCACAAAGCAGTCATCAGCCATCACAGCCAGGAGGAAGCCATCCAATCCTGCAAAGATAGTAAAAAAAAATACTTGTCCAATTAAAATAAATAAATTTATATGAAAAATATACTTGACTGATGTAGAGCAATGTGCAAATGTTATAATTTTGCTCTGTGTCTGGATGTTCCACAGCATCTTTGGGATGGTGATGGAAATGAAACAGATGTCTACAAAGGACAGACTGGAGAGGAAGAAGTATTTGGGGGTGGGGGTGGGAGTCAGAGCTGACAACCAGGATGATGAGTAAGTTTCCAAACACAGTGATCAGGTACATGGAGAGGAAAAGCCCAAATATTAGGGGTTGTAGTTATGGTTTCCTTGATAATATAAGAAGAAGAATTTCTTATATCTGTGTACCATTTCTTGGTTTCATGTAGCAGGGTTACCTGGAAACAGCACAAAAATAATATGAACACTTTTCATAAAGCATCACTAATATAGTTGAAATTCTGCGATTTGTATTTTGCAGTCATGAAACCAATAGCTATAATTTCGGTGTTAAATTTGTCCCCATTAAAGCTTCCCCTCTGCCATGTCTGTTTACAAATTTCTGTTAGCCTCTCAGTCTTTGCCTAAGTTTTATTTGTGTGTGTGTGTGTGTGTGTGTGTGCTCAGTCATGTTTGACTCTGTGATCCTGTGGACGGTAGACCTTCAGGCTCCATTGCTAGCAAAGTAATGCTCAAAATTCTCCAAGCTAGGCTTTGACAGTACATGAACCTAGAATTTCCAGATGTTCAAGCTGTATTAAGAAAAGGCAGAGGATCAAATGATCAAATTGCCAACATCCATTGGATCATAGAGAAAGCTAGAAAATTTCAGATAAACATCTACCTCTGCTTCATTGACTACACTAAAGCATTTGACTGCACGGATCATGACAAACTGTGGAAAATTCTTAGAAATGGGAATACCAGACCACCTTACCTGCCTCCTGATAAACTTGTATGTAGGTCAAGAAGCAACAGTTAGAACCATACATGGAACAATGGACTGGTTCAAAATTAGGAAAGGAGTACAACAAGGTTGTATATTATCACCCTGCCTATTTAACTTATATACAGAGTACGTCATGCAAAATGTCAGGATGGATGAAGCACAAACTGGAATCAAGATTGTAGGAAGAAATATCAATAACCTCAGATATGCAGATGACACCATCTTTATAGCAGAGGGTGAAGAACTAAAGAGCCTCTTGATGAAAGTGAAAGAGTAGAGTGAAAAAGTTGGCTTAAAACTCAACATTCAAAACCTAGACAGCATATTAAAAGGCTGAGACATTACTTTGCTGACAAATGTCCATCCAGTCAAAGCTATGGTGTTTCCAGTAGTCATGTATGGATGTGAGAGTTGGATTATAAAGAAAGCTGAGCATTGAAGAATCAATACTTTTGAACTGTTGTGTTGGATAAAACTCTTGAGAGCCCTTTGGACAGCAAGCAGATCAAACTAGTCAAACCTACAGTAAATCAGTCCTGACTATTCATTGGAAGGACTGATGCTGAAGCTGAAACTCCAATACTTTGGCCACCCGATACAAAGAACTAACTCACTGGGAAAGACCCTGATGCTGGGAAAGATTGAAGACAGGAGGAGAAGAGGATGCCAGAGGATGAGATGGTTGGATGGCATCACCGACTTGATGCATGTGAGTTTGAGCAAGCTCTGGAAGCTCGTAATGGACAGGGAAGCCTGGTGTGCTGCAGTTCAAGGGGTTGCAAAGAGTCGGACACAACTGAATGACTGAACTGAGCTGATTACTCAGCCATATAAAAACGAAATTTTGCCAGTTGCAAAACCTAGGGATATCATGCTAAGTGATATAAATTAGACAAAGGCAAAGACCACGTGATGTCACTTACATGTATAATCTAAGAATCAGAACACACAAGCATACAAAGTAAACTGAAAACAGAATCATAGATTTGGTAAACAAGTGAGTGTTTGCTTGTAGGCAGGGTGTGGGGGGAACAAAACAGGGGAATGGGATCAAGAGGAAAAATCTCCAGTGATAAAATACATACATCATGGGAAAGTAATATGGCACATTGACAATATGGTCAGTAATATTGTTATAATCTTGCATGGGGACAAGTGTTTACTAGATTTATCTCTGTTATCATTTTCAATGTATTCAAATGCCAAATCAGTATATACTCCACGTGAAAGTAATATAATATGTCAACTATATTTCAATTTTTAAAAAGTCACTGATGAACTAATTTTCAGGGTAGGAATAGAGAGACACAGGTGTAGCCAATGGACTTGTGGACACAGTGAGGGTAATAAGAGGGTGGGATGAATTGAGAGAAAAGCAT
The DNA here is from genome assembly GCF_029378745.1 of Bos indicus. Lineage (NCBI taxonomy): Eukaryota > Metazoa > Chordata > Mammalia > Artiodactyla > Bovidae > Bos > Bos indicus. Next base: position 10,364,478 of record NC_091766.1, on the reverse strand, counting down.
TAAGATAGATAGGTTTTACACACCTGCAATGTGTAAAACAGCTAGTAGAAAGTTTCTGTGTAATACAGGAAACTCAGCCTAGTGTTCTGTGACAATCTAGAGTGGTGGGATGGGGGAGTTGGGAGAGAGGCTCAAGACAGAAGGGATAATTGTAAACTTACAGCTGGTTTATGTTGTTGTGTGGCAGAAACCAACAGAAAGGATCTCATCCTGTTGATGTCTTTGTTCAAGATGAAAATAGTCACTCAAAACAATCGTCCAAAGTGCTTCCTGGTTTTTATTTTCTTACAGATTGTTAATGTTGATTATAACTTTAAAGTCAGTCCCTTGTGTGTTAATAAAAATGGTTTGTTCTTCTGGCTGGAATAATGAGGAGTGTCCAATGGACTTGTTTTGACCTTATGAAGCTACAGATACCTGCAAAGTCCTGCCTCTACTGCCAACCATCCACCTCTTCTCATATTTCTTTCACTGTATGCCTAGAAATTCCTGTAGATTCCAACATTATGGCGTGAATGGAAGTCATTGGAAATGGTTTTGTTGAGAGATGAGCATGTCCCAATTCTTCGTTGGCAACTCCAAGTTCAGGTGCGTGGGACTTGTTTAGTTATGAACAATTTGCCAGCGTGTCTTAGATAGTCAAAAAAATTCAATCTTAAATGTTAAAGAAATGTTCATGGGAAAGAACGTGGATATTATATCCATGGAGAAAACAGCATTGTGACTAAGGTGCAAGAGGAGGGGATATGCCTACCTCACATTTAAGATGCTCCCATGGGTAGGAAACTAGAAAGAAGCCCCTTTGTATTTTGGCTTCCTCACTCATGGGAACCAAATTTCTCTGAAAATAGAGTAACAATGGAACAATTAACTTAATGAGTGGTTGTGAGAATTCAATCTCTGAAGCCCCAGAAATAGTAAATATGCCCTTTACTTCTCTCACTACAGCTCCATTGTCAGGAAGGAGGAAGTTCAGCTGTGCTCTTTCTGAGAAGTGACTCCTGATGTCACCTGCCTGCACTTCCTTGGAGTTGAGTTGAACATCCATCACCCAGGAAAGAAAGTATCCAGGGGACTAGGCTCAGTGATGGCAGTAGAGTGTGTGCTGTTGGAAACAGGTGTGAAAGCAGGCAGATCTCTCAGAGTATTAACAAGTGGGGAAAATGTAATGGTAAAAGTTTGTTTACTAAAACATTCTACACAATTCAATTCCGGAGTTCTTTTCAATCTTACTTCCTGTCAGCTTCCTTCATTTCTCTTCTGAAACCAAATGCTAAGGATCTATCAGCATTATCTCCTTTCATGTTATAATGTTAAAACTTATTTTTGCAATACATGTTTATCATGGTAGTCCTCAAAAAATTTTAGCTTATTGAGTAAGTTTACTACTCTTTGTGTATTTGCAAGTTTCTGTTCCCTGATCCAAGATATTTCTATTTTTGTTATTATTTTTTTCAAAGAATTTTAACTATACTGATGAACACTAATTTTTTTTTCTTGCACTCTCTTTTTTGGGGAAGTTTTCATTTTTGAACAATTTGAGATTTACAGATAAATTAAAAAATTTGTACAAGAAGCACCCATAGTGATGAAATGTTTTGAACTAGATAGAAGTGATTATTTTATTTTATTTTATTTTTTTTAGGACTTCCCTGGTGGCTCAGTGGTAAAGAATCCACCTGTCAATGCAGGAGACACAGGTTTGATCCCTGGCTCAGGAATATACCCTGGAAAATAAAATGGCAACCACTTCAGTATTCTTGCCTGGAAAATCCCATGGACAAAGGAGCCTGGCAGGCTACACTCCATGGGGTCACAAAAGAGTCAGACAATAGAAGTGATTTTGCAAAACACTATGAATGTACTATGTGCTACTGAATGTCACCTTAAAATGGTTATTGGTTTTTACATATTTGTTTTATATCAGTTGCCTTACTAAAATCATATTCATTGAAAAGAGGTTTTCAGTTGTCAATTCATTATTAGCCACCAATCTATTATCCTCAAACAATGATATTTAGATCTCAAAGTGAAGTGATTCACTCAGCTGTGTCCGACTCTGTGTGACCCACAGACCTGCCAGGCTTCTCTGTCCATGGAATTCTCAAGGCAAGAATACTGGAGTGATTCACTCAGCTGTGTCCGACTCTGTGTGACCCACAGACCTGCCAGGCTTCTCTGTCCATGGAATTCTCAAGGCAAGAATACCAGAGTGCATAGCCCTTCCCTTCTCCAGGGGATCTCCATGACCCAGGATTCAACTCAGATTTCCTGCATTGCAGGAAGATTCTTTACTGTCTGAGCCACCAGGGAAGCCCTTAGGTAGGTATCGAAGGGATTATTAAACAGTATTAGTGATGGTAGACTTTCTTTTTTCTTTAAGACTTAAAGGGGATTTCATCCAATATTCATGTCACACATTTCCATGGCATTCTCAGATAAGTTGTGATGTTCATTTCATTCTTTTCTTAACTATTGATATATTATCCTCCATCCTGAATCAACCAATAAATTAATCAATAAATTCATTTCTTAGAGGTTTTCAAAAATTTGACTTACAGTTATAATATCTTGCAAACTTAAGCATTTTCTTATGCATGTGTCCATTTTTCTCTTTCCTATTTTTTCCCCAATCTTTCTATTTATTGCTTTTCTTAAATATCTGATCTTTTCTATTTGACTTTTGTCAAAGAATTAGCTCTGAAACTTATTTCTCAATTAAATACTTTTTTCTTTTTAATTATTTAACTCTGATTTTAGCTTAATTTTTTCCTTTAATAGTTTTGTTTTGTAAAACTTTAATTTACAACATCTTCAAATCTTAAAATGTTTGTTTCTTAAGGATATATTATCTGCGTGTCTATTTGTAGTGCTGGAAAAATAAAGTAGAGTAAAATGAACCTAAAAATAAGGATTCATATTACTGCTCAAAGATGATCCATGTCCTTGTTCTGTTCTATCTTATTATAGACCAGAATATAGGTCATTTCCCCTTCAGTTCAGTTCAGTTCAGTTCATTCGCTCAGTCATGTCTGACTCTGTGACCCCATGAATCACAGCATGCCAGGCCTCCCTGTCCATCACCAACTCCCGGAGTTCACTCAGACTCAAGTCCATCGAGGCAATGATGCCATCCAGCCATCTCATCCTCTGTCGTCTCCTTCTCCTTCTGCCCCCAATCCCTCCCAACATCAGAGTCTTTTCCAATGAGTCAACTCTTCGCATGAGGTGGCCAGAGTACTAGAGTTTCAGCTTTAGCATCATTCCTTCCAAAGAAATCCCAGGGCTGATCTCCTTCAGAATGGACCGGTTGGATCTTGCAGCCCAGGGGAATCTCAAGAGTCTTCTCCAACACCACAGTTCAAAAGCATCAATTCTTCGGCGTTCAGCCTTCTTCACAGTCCAACTCTCACATCCATACATGAGCACTGGAAAACGATAGCCTTGACTAGACGGACCTTTGTTGGCAAAATAATGTCTCTGCTTTTCAATATGCTATCTAGGTTGCTCATAATTTTTTTCCCAAGGAATAAGCGTCTTTTAATTTCATGGCTGCAGTCACCCTCTGCAGTGATTTTGGAGCCCCCCAAAATAAAGTCTGACACTGCTTCCACTGTTTCCCCATCTATTTCCCATGAAGTGATGGGACAAGATGCCATGATCTTCGTTTTCTGAATGTTGAGCTTTAAGCCAACTTTTTCACTTTCCTCTTTCACTCTCATCACTTTTTAGTTCCTCTTCACTTTCTGCCATAAGGGTGGTGTCATCTGCATATCTGAGATTATTGATATTTCTCCCGGCAATCTTGATTCCAGCTTGTGCTTCTTCCAGTCCAGTGTTTCTCATGAAGTACTCTGCATAGAAGTTAAATAAGCAGGGTGACAATATACAGCCTTGACGTACTCTTTTTTCCTATTTGGAACCAGTCTGTTGTTCCATGTCCATTTCTAACTGTTGCTTCCTGACCTGCATACAGATTTCTCAAGAGGCAGGTCAGGTGGTCTGGTATTCCCATCTCTTTCAGAATTTTCCATGGTTTATTGTGATCCATGCAGTCAAAGGCTTTGGCATAGTCAATAAAGCAGAAATAGATGTTTTTCTGGAACTCTCTTGCTTTTTCCATGATCCAACAGATGTTGGCAATTTGATCTCTGGTACCTCTGTCTTTTTTTAAAACCAGCTTGAACACCTGGAAGTTCATGGTCCACGATTGCTGAAGCCTGGCTTGGAGAATTTTGAGCATTACCTTACTAGCATGTGAGATGAGTGCAATTGTGCACTAGATTGAGCATTCTTTGGCATTGCCTTTCTTTGGGATTGGAATGAAAACTGCCCTTTTTCAGTCCTGTGGCCACTGGTGAGTTTTCCAAATTAGCTGGCATATTGAGTGTAACACTTTCACAGCATCATCTTTCAGGATTTGAAATAGCTCAACTGGAATTCCATCACCTCCACTAGCTTTGTTCGTAGTGATGGTTTCTAAGGCCCACTTGACTTCACATTCCAGGATGTCTGGCTCCAGGTGAGTGATCACACCATCGTGATTATCTGGGTTGTGAAGATCTTTGTTGTACAGTTCTTCTGTGTATTCTTGCCACCTCTTTTTAATATCTTCTGCTTCTCTTAGGTCCATACCATTTCTGTCCTTTTGTGCAAATAGATATCTAATCATAAATGATCTGAGCTCAGTTCAGTTGCTCATTGTGCCCGAGTCTGACTCCATGGACTGACGCACGCCCGGCTTTCCTTTCCATCACCAACTCCCAGAGCTTGCTCAAACTCCTGTCCATTGAGTCAGTGATGCCATCCAACCATCTCATCATCTGTCGTCCCCATCTCCTGCCTTCAAACTTTCCCAGAATCAGGGTCTTTTTCAAGGAGTCAGTTCTTCTCATCAGGTGGCCAAAGTATTGGAGTTTCAACTTCAGCATTAGTCCTTCCTATGAATATTCAGGATTGATTTCCTTTAGGATTGGCTGGTTTGATCTCCTTGCAGTCCAAGGGACTCTCAAGAGTCTTCTGTGGCACCACAGTTCAAATTAATCAGTTCTTCAGTGCTCACCCTTTTTATTGTCAATCTCTCACATCTGTACATGGCTACTGGAAAAACCATAGCTTTGACTAGATGGACCTTTGTAGGCAAAGCAATGTCTTTGCTTTTTAATATGCTGTCTAGGTTGGTCATAGCTTTTCTTTCAAGGAACAAGCATCTTTTAATTTCATGGCTGCAGTAATAATTCACAGTGATTCTGGAGCCCCCGAAAATAAAGTTTGTCACTGTTTCCATTGTTTCCCCATCTAGTTGCCATGAAGTGATGGGACTGAGTGTCATGACCTTTGTTTTCTGAATGCTGAGTTTTAAGCCAGGTTTTTCACTGTCCTCTTTCACCTTCATCAAGAGGCTCTTTAATTCCTCTTCACTTCCTATGATACGGGTGTTTTCATCTGCATATCTGAGGTCATTGATATTTCTTCTGGAAATCTCGATTCCAGCTTGTGCTTCATCCAATCTGGCATTTTGCATAATGTACTCTGCATGTAAGTTAAACAGCAGGATGATAACACACAGCCTTGACCTTCTCCCTTCCCAGTTTTGAGCCAGTCTGTTGTTCCATGTCCAGTTCTAACTGTTGCTTCTTGATCTGCATATAGGTTTCTCAGAAGGCAAGAAAGATGGTCTGGTATTCCCATCTTTTAAGAAATTTCCACAGTTTTGTTATGAACTACACGGTCAAAGGCATTAGTATAGTCAATGAAGCAGAAGTAGATTTTTTTTTTTTTTCTGGAATTCTCTAGTTTTTTCAATGATCCAATGGAGCTTGGCAATTTGACCTCTGGTTCCTCTGCCCTTTTTTTTTTTTTTTTTAAATCCAGATTGTACATCTGGCAGTTCTCTGTTCACATTCTATTATATAGAGGAGAGAAAGAGGAGCTAGTACTTTTGGAATGGTCTCTGGATAAATTTTCATGAAGTGGAGACCAGAGATACAGGGGCAGTATCTGGAGGGGAATGTGGTGTCAAAATAACACAATTTTCTTTTCTTTTCTTTTTTTTTTTAGATGCTTCTTTTTTTAAATTTTATTTTTAAACTTTACATAATTGTATTAGTTTTGCCAAATATCAAAATGAATCCCCCACAGGTATACATGTGTTCCCCCATCCTGAACCCTCCTCCCTCCTCCCTCCCCATACCATCCCTCTGGGTCATCCCAGTGCACTAGCCTCAAGCACCCTGTATCATGCATCAAACCAGGACTGGTGATTCATTTTACGTATGATAATATACATGTTTCAATGCCATTCTCCCAAATCATCCCACCCTCTCCCTCTCCCACAGAGTCCAAAAGACTGTTCTATACATCAGTGTCTCTTTTGCTGTCTCATATACAGAGTTATTGTTACCAACTTTCTAAATTCCATATATATGCATTAGCATACTGTATTGGTATTTTTCTTTCTGGCTTACTTCACTCTGTATAATAGGCTCCAGTTTCTAATTCCATGTGCTGAAGGGCACTACCTAGAAATAAAAAAAAAAAATTAATAGATTTAACAAAACTGGGCCTTACTGACATAGTTGAAATTCTACAATTTGTATTTTGCAGTCATGAGATCAATACCTATAATTTTTGTGTGAATCTTCTTCCCTTCAGTCATCCTCTGACTGTAAATTCCTGTTCATCTCTGTCTTTTCCTCAAGAGATAATGCATTGCAAACTTTGAATGAGAAATTCTGACAAAATATTGAAGGTATATATTGAGTACTCACCATCTCCTAAGCAAGAAGTAGAGTGTGCTGAGAGACAAAAGTCCTCACAGTTCAATGATGGAGAAAGACTATAAACAATAGAAATCTTATAACATGTCAAATACTGATAAATAAAATTAAGAAAAACAGAGAAGATATATAGGAAGTGGTGGATGAGGTGATATTCTTTCCTGGATATATAGCTAGGCTGTCAAACAAGGTAACATTTGAACAGAGACCTCAAGGAAGAGAGGTTGGGATGTCAAAGTTATCTCAGTAAATGTTGACCTGGCAGGAAGAATGGGTAGTGCAAAGACCTTGAAGAAGGCAATTGTTTCTAATACTAAAGGCTCAAGTGGAAGTTTGAGTGTCAAGGGGAATGAGCAAGAGGGAGAGATTAGACAGACAATGCTAAGGAATGAAGATACAGGGAGTCCCTCATTCACGTGCTGTTCTTACACTTTATTGATTTTATTCCCAAGGAATTCTGTACATGGGACTGGATCCACTTTTAATTTTAATACTATGCTAACATTCCGGTGTCTGTATTTCAAGGGGAATAATTTGCTTAAATGAGTTCAGGTCCTTCTGTTCTAAGGACTCTTATGCCTCACAACATACACACACACACACACACACACACACACACACACACACACACCATCATTTCACCTCCAGATGCAAAATTAGGATGGAAATAATACAAAGCATGCTCTCAAAAGCAGATAATCTATACCCTAAATTAGAGGAAAGTGAAAGTGTTAGTTGCTTGCTGTGCTGTACTGTGCTATGCTTAGTCGTTCAGCCGTATCCAGCTCCTTGTGACCCCATGGACTGTAGCCCACCAGGCTCCTCTGTCTATGGATTTTTCCAGGCAAGAATACAGGAGTGGGTAGCCATTTCCTTCTCCAGGGAATCTTCCTAGGGATTGAAACCAGGTCCCCTGCATTGATATTTATAAAAGCAAATCTAATCGAAAAAGGAAAAAATATATATCATTAAAGAAATATAGACATACAAGAAGAGTGTTATACATATAAAAGGCTGTTATTACTACCAAGCATAGAGGAAAACTTTCTCTGCATAAAATGTAACATGGTAAGACATGACAAAATTAATATAACTAACAATGCAAAATATATACAGTTTCTCACGTTTTTATAACTAACAATGCAAAATATATACAGTTTCTCACATTTCTCTCTCTCTCTCTCTCTCTCTCTCTCTCTCTCTATATATATATATATATATATATATATATGTAAGTGAATTGATGTCAAATAGCAGTTAGTGGAAAAATCAATTTTTCTGAAAATATGGAATAAAAAGAATCTTTAAAACTCAGACCATTTTGTATATATACATATATATATACACACACATATACTGTGCAAGAACTCTTTATACTATAAAATAAAAATATAATATAAAATAAAAATATAAAAAAGTAAATGTGTAAAAAACCTAAAAATATCAATACACGCAAACTCACAAATAATGAAATAGTTGCAAAGAAAAAGTACCTAGTATTCTTCTTCAGATTTATTAAATGCATTTTTTTTTCATATGAGCACACAGCATGAGAAAAGATACTGTGAAATAGATATCTCACTAACTGTTGTTGCAAAGTAATAGCTACCTCCTTTGATTTGGATCTTTTCAATGAATACAGAGCATGCTCAAATACACCCCAAATTTGAAATAAAAAAAATACTTGATGTTCTGCATAGTCCCTCACACATAATACATGTTTCTGTTCTTCTGAACAGCATAACTCACATATGTTTTAATTTTCACAGAACCATGTAATTTATTTCACTTATTTTACAGTGTCCTCTAATTGGACCTTTATTCCCATCACTTAATTGTCAGCTTGTGTTGCAGACTCAAACAGACACATCTTATTATTATATTAAATAAATAAATTATACATTACTAGTTAGCCAAGAAAACAAACAGTTATCTCTCATCTCTGGACTAGGCTGTTCAGACACTTAGATGATTTCAGGTAAAACTTCTCAGGTTTCATTTTCTCTAAATCTTTCCTAGAGTAATTCCTGTGCTCTCAGACTTGCCTAGATGGAGTTTCGTAGAAGGAGGTCTCTTGTGGAATGTGAGTCACTCCTTGGGTGACTGATGATGAAGACTGGATCTGTCACCAGACAAGACAGCAGAGTGTAGTAAAACACTGGCCCCTGATCCAGACTTATGACTCCAAAAGCAACTCTGTGTCGTGTCCACCTTAAGGCTGCAAAAACTAAGGGACCTCAGCAGGGGACATACTAATAGCTTTCTATACCTGCTTATTAAAATTAAAAGATGCTTGCTCCTTGGAAGGAAACTTATGACCAACCTAGACAGCATATTCAAAAGCAGAGACATTACTTTGCCAACAAAGGTCTGTCTAGTCAAGGCTATGGTTTTTCCAGTAGTCATGTACGGATGTGAGAGTTGGACTGTAAAAAAAGCTGAGCCCAGAAGAATTGATGCTTTTGAACTGTGGTGTTGGAGAAGACTCTTGAGAGTCCCTTGCACTGCAAGGAGATCCAACCAGTCCATCCTAAAGGAGATCAGTCCTGGGTGTTCATTGGAGAGACTGATGCTGAAGCTGAAACTCCAATACTTTGGCCACCAGATGCAGAGAGCTGACTCATTGGAAAAACCCTGATTCTGGGAAAGATTGAGGGCAGGAGGAGAAGGGGACGACAGAGGATGAGATGGTTGGATAGACATGGGTTTGGGTGGAGTCTGGGAGTTGATGTTGGACAGGGAGTCTTGGCATTGTGGTTCATGGGGTTGCAAAGAGTTGGACATGACTGAGCAACTGAACTGAACCTGCTTATTAGGCACCTTTCCCTCTCACTATTTCTACTTCTATGTACATGATTTCTTTCTGTGTAATTGGAATAAAATGAAAGAAAAATTCTTCTAATGATGCTCTGCTCTCAAGAGAACAGGTTCAAAGTCAGGTGAATCCAGTCTTTATTACTCTTTGAATGCAATCATGTATGTTTTTCAGGGGTCTAACTTGGACCACCTTATCTTAACCCTTGGTTTAATATTTTTCCAAAGGCTGAGACTAAGGGAACTCTCAGATTGAAGTCCCTTTGAACCTTAAAAGATTAATTTATGGTGAGCACACCAGACTTTATTGTCAGAAAACTGTTATTTCTTCCTTCAACTAGAGGGAAGACAGTGTTCTTTTGATATATAGTTATGGATGCCATATTCTTTGGCTTCTTGATACAATTGCCCAAAAAATTGGCTTCCCTGGTGGCTCAGATGGTAAAGAATCTGCCTGCAATGCAGGAGAACTGGGTTCGATCCCTGGGTCAGGAAGATCTCCTGGGAAGTGGTAACCCACTCCAGTATTCTTGCCTGAAAAGTTCCATGGACAGAGGACCCAGGTGGGCTAAAGCCCATGGGGTCACAATTAGTTGGACACAATGAGTGACTAACTTTTACACTTTTTATGGATGGTACATTCTTTGGCATCTTGACACGTTTGCCCCAAAATTTAGGAATGTCACACTTTATCACAAGTTAAGAGCTGATACTTAGTCACTTACTATAAAATATTTGTTAATTATTAAAGAGCACATTTAGATATTTTAATGCGACTTTATCTTTGGGGGGATCCAAAATCACTGCAGATGGTGAATGCAGCCATGAAATTAAGACTCCCAGAGGGATGGTATGGGGAAGGAGGTGGGAGGGGAGTTCAGGATGGGGAACACGTGTATACCCGTGGCAGATTCATGTCGATGTATGGCAAAACCAATACAATATTGTAAAGTAATTAGCCTCCAATTAAAATAAATAAATTTTAAAAAATAAAAATAAAAGATGCTTACTCCTTGGAAGGAAAGTTATTACCAACCTAGATAGCATAATCAGAAGCAGAGACATTACTTTGCCAACAAAGGTCTGTCTAGTCAAGGCTATGGTTTTTCCTGTGGTCATGTATGGATGTGAGAGTTAGACTGTGAAGAAAGCTGAGCACTGAAGAATTGATGCTTTTGAACTGTGGTGTTGGAGAAAACTCTTGAGAGTCCCTTGGACTGCAAGGAGATCCAACCAGTCCATTCTAAAGATCAGTCCTGGATGTTCTTTGGAAGGAATGATGCTAAAGCTGAAACTCCAGTACTTTGGCCACCTCATGCAAAGAGTTGGCTCATTGGAAAAGAGTCTGATGCTGGGAGGGATTGGGGGCAGGAGGAGAAGGGGACAACAGAGGATGAGATGGCTGGATGGCATCACCAACTCGATGGATGTGAGTTTGAGTGAACTCCGGGAGATGGTGATGGACAGGGAGGCCTGGTGTGCTGCAATTCATGGGGTTGCAAAGAGTTGGACACCACTGAGTGACTGAACTGAACTGAACTGAACCTGAGATTAGCATCTTATAGGCACTACTTGATTTAAGTTTAAGAAAAGTTTGTGCTCAGAATTAGTATTGTGAGCTCAATTTTCCATCGCAGGAATGCATCTTAAGCAGTTAAATTATCTGTTTAAAGGCTCAGACTGAGGAAGGAAAGGGTTTTGGTCAGAATTCTGTCAGGATGCACCATGTTTCAACCATAGGCCACTGGTTCTCAAACAAAGATAATTTTCCCTTGGGAGATATTTGTCAATGTCTGAAACAATACTACTAGACAATTACAGTACTCAATACAAATAATTATGCAGTCCAGTTGTTAACTTGAGATGATGAGAAAACCAGTTCCAGACCAGCATTTCCCCAACTTCATTGTGCATAGGAATCATGTGGGTTTGTAGTTCTGATGCAGATTGGGATTCATCAGGTTCTGGTAGGCCCAGAGATTCTGAAAATCAAAGAAACCTTCTGCTCGTGTTGATACTACAGGTCTTAGTGTGTGGACCACTCTTTGAGTAGCAAGATTCCATCCAAATGGAATGCAGCAGAATACACATTCTTCATAAGTGCATGTGTAACATTCTCAAGAATAGCCCATATGTTGGGACACAATACAAATCTTAATAAGTTTAGAAGACTGAAATTATATTAAGCATTTTTCTGATTGTAATAGCATGAAACTACAAATGGACTATAAGAAAAAAGCTGGAAAATCACAAATATCTGCAAGCTAAACATGATCTACTGAACAATATTGAGTCATTTAAGAAATCAAAGGAGTCATAAAAAACCCTGAAGACAAATGAAAATCAAAATATGACATATATTAACCTCTGAGATAAAGCAATAGTGTTAACAAGAGGGAAGTTCATAGTAATGCATACCTACTCAAGAAACAAGAAAGATATCTAACAAACTATTTAACTTTACATCTAAAGGAAGTAGCAAAAGAAGAGCAAAGAGCCCAAAGTTGTAAGGAAGGAAAAAAATAATAAAAGGAAGGAAATAATAAAAATCATAATAGGAAAATGAAAAAGTACTGATAAAATTCATCATCTTTTCATAATAAAAAATTTTATTAAAGTAAATATATAGGGAAAATGTTAGTGCTTAGTCATGTCCAACTCTTTGCAATTCCATGGACTGTAGCCCACCAGACTCCTCTGTCAATGAAATTCTCTAGGCAAGAACACTAGAACAGATAGCCATTCCTTTTTCCAGGGCATCTTCCTGATCCAGGGATCAAACCTGGGTCTCCTGCATTTCAGGCAGATTTTTTACCATCTAAATCAGTAGGAATGCCATATAAGTAACATATCTCAACATAATAAAAACTACTTATGATAATTGAAAACTGATATGATACTCAACATTGAAAAGCGGAATGACTTTCCACTAGAATCTAGACCGAGACTATGATTCCCACTCTCACCATTTCTCTTTAATATAGAACTGGAAGACAAGAAAAAGAAATAAAATGTATTCAGATTTTCAAGTAAAAGGTAATGTTGTCATTAAACACAGACAACATGATGCTCTATATACACATGAAACTCTAAATATTCCATACAAAAAGTAGTAGAACTGATGAACAGACTCATCAAGGTAACAGGATACAAAATTATCATACATAAATCAGTTGCATTTCTTTACACTAACAATGAAATCTCAGAAAGGGAATGTAAACAAGCAATTTCATTTAAAATTGCACCTAAAAAATACTCAGGAAAATACCTCACCAAAGAGGAAAAAGACTTATATACTGAAAACTACAAAACATTAAGAAAGAAAATGTAAAATGATTCAATATTGGAAAAGACCCTGATGCTGGCAAAGATTGTAGGCAGGGGGAGAAGAGGGTGACAGAGAATGAGATGGTTGGATAGTATCACTAATTTTATGGACATGAACTTGAGCAAACAACCAGAGATGGTGAGGGACAGGGAAACCTGGCGTGCTGCAGTTCATGGGTCATGAAGAATCAAACATGACCAGGTAACTGAACAACAACAAAAATGATTTAAAGAAATTGAAAATTATTTCATGCTCTTGGAATGGAAGACTTAATATTGTTAAAGGGACATACTACCCAAAGCAATCTACAGTTTTAAGGTAATCCCTATCAAGATACCCATGACATTTTTCATAGATCTAGAAAAAATAATCCAACAATATATATGGAACCATGAAAGACCAACAGTTGACAAAGAAATCCTGAGGACAAAAGAACAAAGCAGAAGGCAGAACCCTCCCACATTCAGACAATACTATAAAGCTATAGTTATCAAAACTGTGCTGTTGGCAAAAATCAGACATGTGGATCAATATAATACAGAAGAGCCCAGAAATAAACCCACAGACCTATGTACACTTAAATTTTGAAAACAGAAACAATGGGGAAAATCTCTTTGGCAAGTGGTGTTGAGATATCTGGAACAACCACATGTAAATCAATGAAGTGAGAGCATATCTTTACATTGTACACAAAAATAAACTCAAAATGGCTTAGAGAGTTAAATATAAGTGAAGACACTTATATGAACCTTCTAAAAAAGATCACAGGCAAAACATTTTCCAACATAAATCATAGCAGTGTTTTCTTAGGTCAGTCTTCCAAGACAATAGATATAAAAGCAAAAATAAACCAGTGTGACTTAATCAAACTTATAAGCTTTTGCTTCCAAAGGCAACCATAAATAAATAGAAAAGACAGCCTATGGACAGGGATAAGATATTTGCAAATGATGTGACTAACAAGGGGTTCATTTCAAAAACATGCAAATTAAATTAAAAAAAAAAAAAAACCTCAATTGAAAAATGCACAGAAGACATAAATCCACATGTCTCCAGAGGATGGCCAATAGGCACATGCAAAGATGCTCATCATCTCTATGTATTAGAGAAGTGCAAATCAACAACAATGAGGTACAACATGAAACTGGTCAGAAATGTTATCTTTTAAAAGTCAGCTAATAAATTCTGGAGAGGGTCTGGAGGAAAGGGAATCCTCTTTACACTGTTAGTGGTAATGTAAATTGGTGCATCTGCTGTAGAAAACAGTAAAATCTGAAAACAGATTTTTAAAAATTTCTTCCTGATAGTAGCCCAAGTCCTTCTGCAGTCATCCTACAAAAGATACTGAGTGAGTTCCCTGATGATGTCCACAGGTGGAAGTGCTTCTGGAGTCCTTGGGTGGGCAGGCCTGGGGTCTGAGTAATCAAGTTGCCTAATTCTCGGGTCCCTGTGGTCTATCCAATGTCTGAGACCATACAAGCAAGGGCTGGATTTTGAAATCACTTGCTTGAGTCTGTGGTGGTGAGCATGACATGTAGTTCTATGATCAGGAATGAAATTTTTGTCCAAAGTTGCCAACCATGTGTCAGGGACCCCTGCTATGGTCTTGACATTTCAATTGGTAGAGTTTGGTTTTGTTCTGGTGAAGGTTGAGATCTTTAGTTTGAGGGAGATTTCCTAGAGAATGGGGACCATATGCTGGGTTGGTTCCATGTCAAGCCTGGATGTTGGGTCTCAGGGGCCAGCCTTGATGCTTAGATGAGCCACAAGCCTGTGTCTGAAGGAGACAGCATAAGCTGTCTGCTGGAGCTTGCATGGACACTGAAAGCATGAGGCATAGCCTGGTGCTGCAGTGAGTTCAGATCTTGTGTTTGCAGGAACTTGTTTGGGGTCTAGACCACAAGGGCTAGACTGACACTACTAAAGACATGGCACTGGAATATGAAGTGAAGTCAAATACCTCCTTCACTTGTCTTTCCCCCACTTGGATGTTTCTGTCTTCATCCTGAGATGCCTAGATTTGGGGTAGGAGTGGCAAGGATAATGTGAAATTGTCCTTCCTATTCTATTCAATGCATCTTTTAAAAAAGTAGTTTCCTTTATCAAGGTGCTGTAAAGCCTCACCAGAAATGCTTTGCTTGTATGAAGGTATTCTGGTGAATGGATAGTTATCCAATTTGATGTTTCTGGGAGGGGACAGGTATAGGATTTCCTACACTGCCATCTTGTTTTGATGTCACCCTGAGAATGTCCCTCTACTTCCTCTATTACTGCTGCTGCTGCTAAGTTGCTTCAGTCGTGTCCGACTCTGTGCGATCCCATAGACGGGAGCCCACCAGGATCCCCCATCCCTGGGATTCTCTAGGCAAGAATACTGGAGTGGGTTGCTATTTCCTTTTCCAATGCATGAAAGTGAAAAGTGAAAGTGAAGTTGTTCAGTCGTGTCCGACTCTTAGCGACCCTATGGACTGCAGCCTACCCAGGCTCCTCCGTCCATGGGATTTTCCAGGCAAGCATACTGGAGTGGGGGTGCCATTTCCTTCTCCACCTCTATTACTAGTACATGTTAAATATATTCAGCTTATCGCATGCTGCTGCTGCTGCTAAGTCCCTCCAGTAGTGTGTGACTCTGTGTGACCCCATAGATGGCAGCCCACCAGGCTCCACCATCCCTGGGTTTCTCCAGGCAAGAACACTGGAGTGGGTTGCCATTTCCTTCTCCAATGCATGAAAGTGAAGTTGCTCAGTCCTGTCCGACTCTTTGCGACACTATGGACTGCTGCCTACCAGGCTCCTCCATCCATGGGATTTTCCAGGCAAGAGAACTGGAGTGGGTTGCCATTTCCTTCTCCAGTTTATCACATCAGTTCAGTTCAGTTCAGTTGCTCAGTCGTCTCCGACTCTTTGTGACCCCATGAATCGCAGCACGCCAGGCCTCCCTGTCCATCACCAACTCCTGGAGTTCACCCAGACTCATGTCCATCGAGTCAGTGATGCCATCCATGGCATACTCTAATTAGTTAAAGGGGAAAAAAAATCTAAAGATGCATGACTCAGGGTAAGATTGAATACAGGTAGCTGAGCCACACTGAACAAGTGTGGATGATATGTCTTCTAACTGGGAAGAAAGTAAAGTGTTATGTATGACCATAGCAGCAGTGGAATAAATTAAGGCAATGTACATATGATAAAATATTTTTTTCCTGTAAACTAGATTAACTAGATATAGAAATGAACAAACTAACTATAATTTATTTTAAGATGGAAGAGCACTATAGCCAGGCACAGATGAGTCTTAGAAACCCTATGTAGAGATAGACAGCTAATTACAGGCTCATGAGGAAACTAACAGTGCTTGGAAAAATTCCAAACCATACCATCCCATTAAATAATAAATACACTATATTTTGGGGCTTCCCAGGTGGTGCTAGTGGTAAAGAACTTGGCTGCCAATGCAGGAGACATAAGAGACACCAGTTTAATCCCTGGGTCAGGAAGATGCCCTGGAGGAAGGCATGGCAACTCACTCCAGTATTCTTCCCTGGAGAATTCCATGTACAGAGGAGCCTGGTGGGCTACAGTCCATGGGGTCACAAAGAGTCAGACACGACTGAAGTGACTTAGCATGCACGCACATTATGTTTTACCATTTTATTTTAGGATGGCTGATAAAGCAACCCACTAAAAATATAATAATCAAAGTGAATGAAGTGGGAATCTACTATTTCTTTTGAAAAAATGTCTTATTGGAATACAGTTAATTTACAATATTGGGTTAGTTTCAGGTGTGCAGCAAAGTGAATCAGTTATACATACACATATCCAGTCTTTTTTGGATTACTGGCCCCACGTTAGACCATGTTCTGACATTTGGAGACAGCATTTCTGATTACTTTGTTACTCAAGTTTTGTTTTTTTTTTAAATTTTTCTTCACAAAATTGTATTAGCTTGAGTCTGATGCCTTAGACCACTTGGGCAGTCTGATAGCCTACAGAACTGCATTAAAAAGTGACTTCATTGATATTCATGTCCAGATACCAAGGAGAGCTTGCAAGGACATACATATTTGTACACAAAATCTGTTGACCCTGAATGATTTGAGTAGGCAGAAATTCGAGTTCTTTCATGAATCCTGATTATGCAAACTGAAGGGATTCTATTGTATCATATGGGAGATATGAAGTGGATAATATCATTTACTGCTCATTTTGTTTATGACAGTATTTAGAATGATTCAGGTTTTTTATGTAGAACAATGGGGAAAATAATGGTTGTAGGCATCACTACAAGTTTTCAAGCAGGAAGAATAAGATGACTCAATAAGAAAATATAAAACAGTTTCATCAGTCCTTCACTTCAATGAAGAAATCATCTTATACATTGACACTGATGTTCCATACTATTTTCAAAATTTTTCTTACAATTTAAAAACATTTTTAATCTTTAATGAACTATCTAGACAAAAAATTACAACTGAATCTTAAATATAGACCCTGAAACATACATTCATTTCTGGTATGTAAATTTCATTCATAAATGGATAAAACTATGGATGTTGTGAATGTCTCCACATATAGTCTAGGAGATGAACTGCCTGTTTATTAGTTTGTGAAATTCTTGTATATTAACTTCTCAGTATTCTCTGCTTCCTATATATTATGCTAATACCTCTATTTCGTACTGTCTTTACCTACGGGTAAGGACATTTTCCTTAATTTATTGAGTAGATGTATAGTTTGAAAAGGAATGACATGCATAATATTACAAAATATAATTTCAAGTTTGTTTCATGATTTTCAATGTCTTCTCTGACTTGAAGGTCATATGAAGTCAATCTGTTTATTGTGGTTTTTGTTTCTGTATAGACTGAAACTGTCAGACATGTATTTGATAATAAGTTTTTTTCCAGTAACTATGGTATTCAGTGTGGATATAGAGCCTGCTAAGAGAACAGAATCCTATTTAGGAGAATAAAACTCAATGGCTTATTATAAAAAAAGACACTAGTACATTAAAGTCCTCATTATCAGGAACACCTATTCAGAAAGTGATATTAAAAAGGAACAATGGACATAGACATAAAACAACTGTAGTCTCAGGTTTTTCCTCTCTGTAATGTTATAAACACAACCAAGTTTCCAAGCTTAGGTTTTTTTTTTTTTTTCCCCAATAGAGTGGTAACTCATGACTAGTCTTTTTAGTAAAACTGAAGACATATTACATGGGGTGATATTTGTCATTTAATAAGAAATGATTCTTAATAAATTATGGCAGTTCCATGAGATACATGGGAATTTCCAACATTTCATATCAAAGTTTGAGAAAAAAGAAGGGACACAGGAGGAAAGAAAAAGAAGAGAAAGCCTTTGGATATTTTCATGATAATGAGGTAATTACATTGTACAGAGCAGGTGAAAACAATAAAAAATTCCAGGAAACAAATAAAAAGGCAACTTCTACATCTACAATCTGATTAAAGAATCACAACTACTGACTCTCAAACTTTGAGCTCTGTAGTCATGGGCATTTCTTCAAATCCAGTATAAATGGCTTTTTTGGACTCACCATCACAAAGAGTGTTTGCAGAGCCCCCTTTATGTCTTTGTTTCTCAGACTGTAGATGAAAGGTTTCAGCATGGGTGTGACCAGAGTGTGCATCACCAAGGCAGTATACTTGAGCTGGGAGTAGCAGCAGAGCTAAGGTACACTACTAGGCTTGTACAAAAGAATAAGGAGACAATTGAGAGGTGAGATGCATTGGTGGAAAATGCTTTATACTTCCCTTGAGCTGATGAGATTCTACATATATATATACTGGCTTTCATAGCAGCAGTGTTTAGAGTGACAGGTAGGAAGGCAGAGATTTTAGTGGTAGAGTTGGTGGGTGGATTGTTATGGAGGTGCATCCCTTTGGAAAATTGTTTCTAAGTTCTTCTGATTTCTCAGTGAGTAGTTAGGAGTCAAGGCTATCAGTTTACATATGGATGGGGGAAGATGGTGTTTAAGGTATGACAATACAGAAGACAAGAAATAGTCATTGTGGGGTTAAAAAAAAAAACACAACAGGAGAATGGTGGGAAGAAAAGAACTCAGGAAAGAAGGAAGGAAGAAAGGGAGGGAGGGATGAAGGGAAGGAGGCATTACAATCCTAGTGTATGAAAAGATTTTGAAAGGAAGGTCATTTTGCTCAAACATATGTACATTGAGTTGGTGATGCCATCCAACCATATGCCCAGCAAAAATTCAGGGCTTTCAAGTCTTCCTTTCATTCTCAATTCATTAGTCACCTCCCAGTTTCATTTCCTTCCCACCAAGACCACACACTTTTGATCAGGCATCCATCACAATTCTACTCCTTGTCCTATCAATTACTTCAAATTAGCCCATTCTTACCTAGTTGATGCACTCAGTTAGTTGGCAACCAAATTTTTCTCCATACGTATGGTCCTGCATGTCTGCTAAATTTTGCTTCATTTTCTTGTTAAGAAAGAACTAGTTTTTCTTCTACATGTGGTGGATTTGAATTTTTTTCAGGTCATATTTATTTATTTTTTATAGATAAATAAATTAAATTAAATTCTTTAATTTAATTTTTAATTAAATTAATTAAAATTAAATAAATTATTTAATTGGAGGCTAATTACTTTACAATATTGTATTGGTTTTGCCATATATCAACATGAATCTGCCATGTTTTATAAACCCCTGGGCACTTTCTCTGCTTGGAAAAAAGTCCTTATCTATTTTTTTGCCCAATCTAACTTCCACCATTAATGCCAATTAATCTGCACCTGTCTATATCATTAATAAATGACTAATAGCCAGATATCATGATCATTTATTTATTATTCTCTGACTGTGTGAAAGCAGAAAAATATTTTATATGTTAGAGTGGAAATCTTAAAAAATTGAATCTCTTAAGTGTAGATAGAAGTTAAGGTCAAAGCAAAGGAAATACCAGGAAATAATAGAAAAAGCATCGTCTACACCTACAATCTGGTCAAAAAAATAGTGATTTCTTACTCCAGTTTCTTTAGCCTGGCAATCATTTACACTTCTTCAACCAGAGGTAAGTTGGCATTTTTAAAGATGACACCCCAATGAATCTTCTCAGAGCCCTCTTTATGTCTTTATTCCGCAGACTGTAGATGAAAGGGTTCAGCATGGGTGTGACCACTGTATACATCACTGAAGCTGTTATATTTGACTGTGAGCTGTGGGTAGAAGCAGGGCTAAGATACACAGATAAGACTGTACAATAAAATAAGGCAACAACCGAGAGGTGAGATGCACAGGTGGAAAATGCTTTATATTTCCCCTGAGTTGATGAAATTCTTCGTATGCAGGAGATTATCTTAGAGTATGAATAAATGATTCCAGTGAATGCACCACCACCCAGGATTGCAGCTGCAAAATTTATTACTATGTCATTAAGAAAGGTGTCAGAACAGGCACATTGGACAACCTGATTGAGTTCACAGAAAAAGTGAGGGATTTCCAAGCCTGTGCAGAAGGACAACCGCAGTATCATTAAGCTTTGTAACAGGGAATTCAGAGCACTCATCACCCAGGACACCAGAACCAGCAGTCCACAGTGCCAGGGGTTCATCATGACTGTGTAGTGCAGAGGGTAACATATGGCCAGGTAGCGGTCATAGGCCATCACAGTCAAGAGAAAGTTATCCAGCCCTGCGAAGAGTAGGAAAAAGTGTATCTGGCTAATACAGCCTGCATAACTTATATGTTTGCTCTGCCTCTGGATGTTCCACAGCATCTTTGGGATGGTGGTGGAAGTGAAGCAGATGTCTACAAAGGACAGGTTAGAAAGGAAGAAGTACATGGGGGTGTGGAGTTTGGGGTCTGAGCTCACAGCCAGAAAGATGAGCAGGTTTCCAAACACAGTGATCAGGTACATGAAGAGGAAAAGCCCAAATATAAAGGGCTGCAGTTCTGGTTCCTCTGAAAATCCCAGAAGAAGAAATTCTGAAATTTGTGTATTGTTTCCCGATTCCATGTAGTGCAGGGCTCTACCTAGCAATAAAAATAATAATAAGACTGATTTAACAAAAACAGACCTTACTGGTATAATTTAAAATGTACAATTTATATTTTGCGGTCAAGAAATCCACACCTACAGTTTTGGTGTGAAACTTTTCCCTTTTGGGACATCCTCTGATTACAAATTCCTGTTCATCTCTGTCTTTTCACCAAGAGGTCATGTATTGTAAACTTTGAATGAGGGATTCTGACAAAGTATTGAGGCTATATATTGAGTACTCACCATCTCCTGAATAAGCAGAGTATGCTGAGAGTCACAAGTCCCTACAGTTTAATGATGGAGAAAGAATGTAAACAAGTAGAAATATAATAAGATGTCAAATGAAGAAAAGTAGAGAAGGTATATAGAAGGTAGTAGTAAAGGTGTTATATTTTACTGGGTGTTCAGCTAGGCTGGCAAACAATGTAACATTTGAACAGAGATATCAAGGAAGAGGGTCTGGGGTGTCAAGGTTGTCTCAGGAAATGTGGGCCTGGAAGGATGAAGGGCCAGTGCAAAGACCCTGAGGAAGGGTCTGATAGTCAAGGCTCAATTGGAAGTTTCTGATAGTCAAGGTTCAAGTGGAAGTTTGCATGTCAAGGGGAAATGACCAAGAGGGAGAGTGATGAGAAATAGGGCAGAGTGCTAAGGAATGAAGATACAGGGAGTCCATCATTCACATGTTGTTCTTGTGCATTATAAATTTTATTGATTTTATTTAATATATTTTTGCTCTAATCTTATGATGGCCATCATTCTGATTTTGTATTTAATTGAAGGGTAATTGCTTTATAGAATTTTGTTGTTTTCTGCCAAATAACATGATGCCATACATATACATATGTCCCCTCCTTCTTGAACCTCCCTCCCATCTCCCTCCCTATCCTACCCCTCTAGATTGTTACAAAGGCCTTGTTTGAGTTCCCTGAGTCATATAGCAAATTCCCATTGGCTGTCTATTTTACATATGGCAGTGTAAGTTTCCATGTTACTCTCTGCTGTCTGTATTTTAAGGAGAATAATTTGTGTATATGAGTTCAGCTCCTCTTGCCATAAGAACTCTCATACCTCACAACACACACACAGACACACACACACACAAACACACACACACTCTCAACTTCAGCTGCAAAATTAGAACAGAAATAATACAAGATGAGCTGTCAAAACCAGATTATCTATAACCTCAATTATGGGGAAGTGGTACCCAAATTCCAGTTATTAAGTTTTCTATGGACAGTGAAACATGGCTCTCCATTTTAATATGACTATTTTCCCTCTTTATTTGATGAAACATTTTAAAAAGTTCAAAAAGCATAGTTGTAAGAAAGAAATAGACATGAGGAAGAAAAATAACCTAATAAACTTAGGTGGTCTCTGAGAGAAGGAGATGAGGAGAAATCTTCTTTAGTTTGGGGAGTGCTGCAACTTCTGTTATTGCCCTGTCCATGGGGTTTTCCAGAATACTGGAGCGGGTTGCCATTTCCTTCTCTGGGGATCTTCCCCACCCAGGGGTTGAGTCAGTGTTTCCTGCATCTCCTGCCTTACAGGAGGATTTTTTACCACCAAGCCACCAAAGAAGCCCCGTGATGCCCAGAATAACCAGTAAAGCAGAAAAACATCAATTTATTCAAAAGAAAAGGACTGATATCCTTATGATGCAAAGATAGTTTACTGAATGAAGTAGGAAAATGAGTAAAATGAATAAACATATAATTCAGAATAGCGAATCACCACTGGAGAATGAAGCCAAAATTCTGTAGCTTAAAAGGATGCTCATCTTGTGTACTTTCTATAAACTTCACATTCACATTGCCCTGCTCTTGGCCACATAGATCTAGTAAGCATTGAACTTGACTGTTTCACAGATGTGAAAGCTTTAATGCTCAGAGTCACTATAATACTTCTTCCCTTTTTCTGAGTCTCATTCGCTTTCTTACTGGGAAATGTTCACGCCTCCTTTGTCTTCAAAATCTTCATCTATGCTTTCACATTGCTTATAGGAAGCTCTTTCATGAACCATTTTTAAAATTAATAATTCTAAAGGAAAGGGACATTTCCTCACACACTTAATTTAATTGTATAAGCCATCAATGTCTACTTCTAATTCCTTGTTATTTTCCTATGCTGTGAATATCTTGACACATGTAATGATGCTACTCACTGCCATTCTGACCCCACCCACACCAGACTTAGTTGGAAATGGCAGATGAATAAATATGAATCACTTGAACTTGAAAGATTATGGTCCCACAAAATTGCCAAGGCTGAAAGATGATGAAAGGATGAATAGAGGCAGGGAAATGCTAAAATAGGTATGGAGGACACACAAAACGAATATTTTCCATATTCTGAGGGGAGGACCTACTAGGGAATTAAACTATCTTTCCTAAGAATTAAATATAATAGATTAAATAAAACACAAAATAACTTACCAAAGAGCATCCTTCAGAGAAAGGATACAGACAAAATCATATCAGGGCTCTCTTTGTTCAGTCCTTTGTATGTTAGTATATCTGTCTGTGTATGTACCTATGTGTTTATTTCTATATTTGCAAATACTGCAATATGCAATGTAAAAGGCATGTAAAACAATGTATGAGGCATGTGTTCTTCTCCACATAGTCAAAATAAATACATGGCAGTATGGAAGTGTTTCTATTTTTGTTTATTTTTATTTTTTTAAGTTATTTGAATTGGAGTATAATTGCTTTATAATATTGTGATGGGGAACAGTATGGAGATTGCTTACAAACTAAGAATAACATTACCAGTTGACCCAACAATCCCACTACTGGGCATATGCCCTGAGAAAACCGTAATTTAAGAAGACAGTGTACTCCAATGTTTATAGCAGCACTATTTACAATAGCTATGGGCACAGTCTAGACCTGATTCTGTTGCTAGTCCAACATGCAGAGGTTTCCCCACACCAGATTCCATAAAATCCTACAGAGGCCAAGATAATATATCCTTTTAACATATGATTTATCTCTGAGGACAGTATATCACATTTATGCATCTATATGATTGCAATAAACTTTTTCTTTTATGATTTATTATTCAAATGAACAGAGGCCTCATATTTTATTAAGCTTTGTGTTTTAAAGTGTGTACACTTATATAGAAAAATATTGGGGGAGGAGCTAAGATGGCAGAGGAATAGGACGGGGAGACCATTTTCTCTCCCACAAATTCATCAGAAGAACATTTAAATGCCAAGTAAATTCCACAAAACAACTTCTGAATGCCAGCAGAGGACATCAGGCACCCAGAAAAGCAACCCATTGTCTTTGAAAGGAAGTAGGAAAAAATATAAAGGACAAAAAAAGAGAGAAAAGAGGGAGGGACAGAGCTCCATCCCAGGAAGGGAGTCTTAAAAAGAGAAGTTTCCAAACACCAGGAAACACTCTCACTGCCGAGCCTGTGCCGAGCCTTGGAAGCACAGAGGGCGATATAACAGGGAGGAAAAATAAATAAACAATTAAAACCCACAGATTATGAGCCCAACAGTAACTCTCTCAGTGGAGAAGCAGCACAGATGCCAGCACCCACCACTAGCAAGTGGGGGCTGGGCAGGGATGCGCGGGATGCATTCCTTAGAGTAAGGATCTGGCCAGAATGCCCCGAGCGCTACCTGAGCAAACTAATTTGGGCTACCAAACCAGACTGTGGGGTAACTACTACGCGAAAAGCCAGCCCTAACCTAAG
This sequence comes from Bos indicus, assembly GCF_029378745.1. Lineage (NCBI taxonomy): Eukaryota > Metazoa > Chordata > Mammalia > Artiodactyla > Bovidae > Bos > Bos indicus. The sequence continues at coordinate 10,339,807 of NC_091766.1, read as the reverse complement.
ACACTGCCAGGCCCATGCACAGAACAAAGGACTGAACAGAGATAGCCAGCTGCAGATCATCCCCCTCCGGTGACAGGCAGCCAGAGCCGGAAGGGGGCAATCACAGCCCCAGAGAGACATTATCTACAAAACAGCATGTATAATATCATGTATGAAATGAGTCGCCAGTCCAGGTTCGATGCACGATACTGGATGCTTGGGGCTGGTGCACTGGGACGACCCAGAGGGAGGGTATGGGGAGGGAGGAGGGAGGAGGGTTCAGGATGGGGAACACAGGTATACCTGCGGCGGATTCATTTCAATATTTGACAAAACTAATACAATATTGTAAAGTTTGAAAAAAAAAAAAAAAAAACAGTAAGCAGGCTTCTTTGCTAACTAAGACTTCTTGGGGTTCTGGACGGTCAACATCCACCTGAGAAGGTGTACCGGTTGTACACCCAGAAAACTGAGGGGCGGGGAGGCGATAAGTCGCAGGAACCGTGCTTGCCAAACACCTCATCACCTGAGCTGCTTGGACCTGGGAAGGGCACAAAATGCAGGCCCAACCGAGTCTGCACCTCTGAGGACTACCCGAGTGCCTGAACCTGAGCAGCTTAGACCTGGGAGGCGCAGCAGCCCAGGGCCAGCCTCGATGGTTCCCGGCGGAGCAACCTAGAGCCTGAGCAGTGTGGGCAGGGAGGCTACACGCGCCCTGAGCGGGGGCAGGTCCAGTGTGGCTGAGGCACTGCGAGCACATGCCAGTGTTATTTGTTTGCAGCATCCCTCCCTCCCCACAGCACGACTGAACAAGTGAGCCTAAAAAAAAAAAGTGTCCACCACCACCCCCTTTGTATCAGGGCGGAAATCAGACACTGAAGAGACCAGCAAACAGAAGAACCTATAACAGAGGGAACCGCCTTGGAAGCGACAGGCAATAGATTAAAACCCTGTCGTTAGTACGGACTACATAGGAAGGGGCCTATAGATCTTGAGAAATATAAGCCGGACCAAGGAACTAGCCGAAAATGAACTGACCCCACAACACCAGAGAAAGTCCTAGATATATTTTTACTATTTTTACGATCATTCTTTCTTTCTTTCTTTAATTTTTAAAAAAATTTTAAGACCTCTATTACTCCTTTAATTTTCACTTTTATAACCTACTATTACTTTGCAAAAAAAAAAAAAAAGACGCTATTTTTTTAAAGCAAACTTCATATATATATTCTTTATAATTTTTGTAACCTTGTTTTTTTTTTTTTTCTTTTTCTCTTTCTTGTTTTTTTTTTTTTTCTCTTCTTTTCTTTAACATTGTATTTCCGAAATTCCAAACTCTACTCTAGATTTTTAATTTTAGCTTTTTGGTATTTGTTATCAATTTTGTACCTATATATATTTTTTTAAAATAATTTTTGTGACTTTTTTTTTCTTTCTTTCTTTCTCTTCTTCTTTTCTTTAACATTGTATTTCTGAAATTCCAAACTCTACTCTAGATTTTTAATTTATGCTTTTTGGTATTTATTATCAATTTTGTACCTATATTCTTTTTTAATAATTTTTGTGACTTTTTTTTCTTTCTTTCTCTTCTTCTTTTCTTTAACATTGTATTTTTGAAATTCCAAACTCTACTCTAGATTTTTAATTTTTGCTTTTAGATATTTGTTACCAATTTTGTACCTTTAAGAATCCAATCTTCAGTACCCATTTTTCACTAGTGAGCGAGATTACTGGCTTGACTGCTCTCTCCCTCTTTGGACTGTCCTCTTTCTCCACCAGGTCGCCTGTGTCTCCTCCCTCTCTACTCTACCCAACTCTGTGAATTTCTGTGTGTTCCAGACGGTGGAGAACACTTAGGGAACTGATTACGGGCTGATCTGTCTCTCTACTTTTCATTCCCCCCTTTTATCCTCCTGGCCATCTCAGTCTCCTTCCTTCCTCTTCTTTTCTCTGTATAACTCCGTGAACATCTCTGAGTGGTCCAGTTGTGGAATGCACATAAGGAAGTGATTACTGGCTAGCCCACTTACTCCTCTACTGATTCCACCTCATCTCATTCGGGTCACCTCTAACTCCCTCCTCCCTCTTCTCTTCTCCATGTAACACTGTGAACCTCTCTGGGTGACCCTCATGGTGGAGAAACTTTTCATCTTTAACCTGGAGGTTTTATTGATGGTGCTGTATAGAAGCAGAAGTTTTGAGACTACTGTAAAAATAAGACTGATAACTGGAAGCAGGAGGCTTAAGTCCAAACCCTGACTCCAGGGAACTCCTGACTCCAGGGAGCATTAACTTACAGGAGCTCATCAAACGCCTCCATACCTACACTGAAAACAAGCACCACACAAGGGCCAACAAGTTCCAGGGCAAGACATACCAAGCAAATTCTCCAGCAACACAGGAACCCAGCCCTGAGCTCCAATACACAGGCTGCCCAAAGTTACTCCAAAACCATAAAGATCTCATAACTCATTACTGGACACTTCAATGCACTCCACAGAGAAGAAATCCAGCTTTACCCACCAGAACACCGACACAAGCTTTCTTAACCAAGAAACCTTGACAAGCCACCTGTACAAACCCACACACAGTGAGGAAACTCCACAATAAAGAGAACTCCACAAACTGCCAGAATACAGAAAGGATACCCCAAACTTAGCAATATAAACAAGGAGAAGAGACAGAGGAATACCCAGCAGGTAAAGGAACAGGATAAATGCCCACAAATCAAACAAAAGAGGAAGAGATAGGGAATCTACCTGATAAAGAATTCTGAATAATGATAGTGAAATTGATCCAAACTCTTGAAATCAAAATGGAATCACAGATAAATAGCCTGGAGACAAGGATTGAGAAGATGCAAGAAAGGTTTAACAAGGACCTAGAAGAAATTAAAAAAGAGTCAATATACAATGAATAATGCAGTAAATGAGATCAAAAACACTCTGGTGGCAACAAATAGTAGAATAACAGAGGCAGAAGATAGGATTAGTGAATTAGAAGGCAGAATGGTAGAAATAAATGAATCAGAGAGGAAAAAAGAAAAACTAATTAAAAGAAATGAGGACAATCTCAGAGATCTCCAGGACAATATTAAACACTCCAACATTCGATTCATAGGAGTCCCAGAAGTAGAAGACAAAAAGAAAGACCATGAGAAAATACTTGAGGAGATAATAGTTGAAAACTTTCCTAAAATGGGGAAGGAAATAATCACTCAAGTCCAAGAAACCCAGAGAGTCCCAAACAGGATAAACCCAAGGCAAAACACCCCAAGACACATATTAATCAAATTAACAAAGATCAAATACAAAGAACAAATATTAAAAGCATCAAGAAAAAACAACAATAATACACAAGGGAATTCCCATAAGGATAACAGCTGGTCTTTAAATAGAAACTGTCCAAGCCAGGAGGGAATGGCAAGACATACTTAAAGTGATGAAAGAAAATAACCTACAGCCCAGATTATTGTACCCAGCAAGGATCTCATTCAAATATGAAGGAGAAATCAAAAGCTTTACAGACAAGCAAAAGCTGAGAGAACTCAACACCACCAAACCAGCTCTCCAACAAATACTAAAATATATTCTCTAGACAGGAAACACAAAAAGGGTATATAAATTTGAACCCAAAACAATAGAGTAAATGGCAACAGGATCATACTTATCAATAATTACCTTAAACATAAATGGGTTGAATGCCCCAACCAAAAGAAAAAGACTGGCTGAATGGATACAAAAACAAGACCCCTACATATGTTGTCTACAAGAGACCCACCTCAAAATAGGGAACACATACAGGCTGAAAGTGAAGGGTTGGAAAAAGACTTTCCATGCAAATAGAGACCAAAAGAAAGCAGGAGTAGCAATACTCATATCAGATAAAATAGACTTTAAAACAAAGGCTGTGAAAAGAGACAAAGAAGGTCACTACATAATGATCAAAGGATCAATCCAAGAAGAAGATATAACAATGATAAATATATATGCACCCAACATAGGAGCACCACAATATGTAAGACAAATGCTAACAAATATGAAAGGAGAAATTAACAATAACACAATAATAGTGGGAGACTTTAATACCCAACTCACACCTATGGATAGATCAACTAAACAGAAAATTAACAAGGAAACACAAACTTTAAATGATACAATAGACCAGTTACCTAACTGATATCTACATGTCATTTCATCACAAAACAATGAATTTCACCTTTTTCTCAAGCACACACGGAACCTTCTCCAGGATAGATCACATCCTGGGCCATAAGTCTAGCCTTGGTAAGTTCAAAAAAATTGAAATAATTCCAAGCATCTTTTCTGACCACAATGCAGTAAGATTAGATCTCAATTACAGGAGAAATACTATTAAAAATTACAACATATGGAGGCTGAACAACACGCTGCTGAATAACCAACAAATCATAGAAGAAATCAAAAAAGAAATCAAAATTTGCATAGAAACGAATGAAAATGAAAACACAACAACTCAAAACCTGTGGGACACTGTAAAAGCAGTCCTAAGGGAAAAGTTCATATCAATATAGGCATATCTCAAAAACAAGAAAAAAGTCAAATAAATAACCTAACTCTATACCTAAAGCAACTAGAAAAGGAAGAAATGAAGAACTCCAGGGTTAGTAGAAGGAAAAAAATCTTAAAAATTAGGGCAGAAATAAATGCAAAAGAAACAAAAGATACTAGAGCAAAAATCAACAAAGCCAAAACCTGGTTCTTTGAAAGGATAAATAAAATTGACAAACCATTAGCCCGACTCATCAAGAAACAAAGGGAGAAAAGTCAAATCAAGAAAATTAGAAATTAAAATGGACAGATCACAACAGACAACACAATAATACAAAGGAGCATAAGAGACTACTATCAGCAATTATATGCCAATAAAATGGACAACGTGGAAGAAATGGACAAATTCTTAGAAAAGTACAACTTTCCAAAACTGGACCAGGAAGAAATAGAAAATCTTAACAGACCCATCACAAGCACGGAAATGGAAACTGTAAACAGAAATTTTCCAGCAAACAAAAGCCCAGGTCCAGAAGCCTTCACAGCTGAATTCTACCACAAATTTAGAGAAGAGCTAACACCTATCCTACTCAAACTCTTCCAGAAAATTGCAGAGGAAGGTAAACTTCCAAACTCATTCTATGAGGCCACCATCACCCTAATACCAAAACCTGACAAAGATGCCACAAAAAAAGAAAACTACAGGCCAATATCACTGATGAACATAGATGCAAAAATCCTTAACAAAATTCTAGCAATCAGAATCCAAAAACACATTAAAAAGATCATACACCGTGACCAAGTGGGCTTTATCCCAGGGATGCAAGGATTCCTCAATAACTGCAAATCAATAAATGTAATACACCACATTAACAAATTGAAAAATAAAAACCATATGATTATCTCAATAGATGCAGAGAAAGCCTTTGACAAAATTCAACATCCATTTATGATAAAAAATAAAAAACTCTCCAGAAAGCAGGAATAGAAGGAACATACCTCAACATAATAAAAGCTATATATGACAAACCCACAGCAAACATTATCCTCAATGGTGAAAAATTGGAAGCATTTCCTCTAAAGTCAGGAACAAGACAAGGGTGCCCACTTTCACCACTACTATTAAACATAGTTTTAGAAGTTGTGGCCACAGCAATCAGAGCAGAAAAAGAAATAAAAGGAATCCAAATTGGAAAAGAGGAAGTAAAACTCTCACAGTTTGCAGATGAAACGATCCTCTACACAGAAAACCCTAAAGACTCCACCAGAAAATTACTAGAGCTAATCAATGAATATAGTAAAGTTGCAGGATATAATATCAACACACAGAAATCCCTTGCATTCCTATACACTAATAATGAGAAAATAGAAAGAGAAATTAAGGAAACAATTCCCTTCACCATTGCAACGAAAATAATAAAATACTTAAAAATATATCTACCTAAAGAAACTAAAGACCTATATATAGAAAACTATAAAACACTGCTGAAAGAAATCAAAGAGGACACTAATAGACCGAGAAATATAACATGTTCATGGATCGAAAGAATCAATATAGTGAAAATGAGTATACTACTCAAAGCAATCTATAGATTCAATGCAATCCCTATCAAGCTACCAACGGTATTTTTCACAGAGCTAGAACAAATAATTTCACAATTTATATGGAAATACAACAACAACAAAAACAACAAAAAAACACCTCGAATAGCCAAAGCAATCTTGAGAAAGAAGAATGGAACTGGAGGAATAAATCTGCCTGACTTCAGGCTCTATTACAAAGCCACAGTCATCAAGACAGTATGGTACTGGCACAAAGACAGAAATATAGATCAATGGAACAAAATAGAAAGCCCACAGATAAATCCAAGCACCTATGGACACCTTATCTTTGACAAAGGAGGCAAGAATATACAATGGATTAAAGACAATCTCTTTCACAAGTGGTGCTGGGAAAACGGGTCAACCACTTGTAAAAGAATGAAACTGGAACACTTTGTAACACCATACACAAAAATAAACTCAAAATGGATTAAAGATCTAAACATAAGACCAGAAACTATAAAACTCCTAGAGGAGAACATAGGCAAAACACTCTACGACATACATCACAGCAGGATCCTCTATGACCCACCTCCCAGAATATTGGAAATAAAAGCAAAAATAAACAAATGAGACCTAATAAAACTTAAACGCTTCTTCACAACAAAAGAAACTATAAGCAAGGTGAAAAGGCAGCCTTCAGAATGGGAGAAAATAATAGCAAATGAAGCAACTGACAAACAACTAATCTCAAAAATATACAAGCAACTCCTACAGCACAATTCCAGAAAAATAAATGACCCAATCAAAAAATGGGCCAAAGAACTAAATAGACATTTCTCCAAAGAAGACATACAGATGGCTAACAAACACATGAAAAGATGCTCAACGTCACTCAGTATCAAAGAAATGCAAATCAAAACCACTATGAGGTACCATTTCACACCAGTCAGAATGGCTTCGATCCAAAAGTCTACAAGCAATAAATGCTGGAGAGGGTGTGGAGAAAAGGGAACCCTCTTACACTGTTGGTGGGAATGCAAACTAGTACAGCCACTATAGAGAACAGTGTGGAGATTCCTTAAAAAACTGGAAATAGAACTGCCTTATGATCCAGCAATCCCACTGCTGGGCATACACACTGAGGAAACCAGAAGGGAAAGAGACACGTGTACCCCAATGTTCATCGCAGTACTGTTTATAATAGCCAGGACATGGAAGCAACCTAGATGTCCATCAGCAGATGAATGGATAAGAAAGCTATGGTACATATACACAATGGAGTATTACTCAGCCATTAAAAATAATACATTTGAATCAGTTCTAATGAGGTGGATGAAACTGGAGCCTATTATACAGAGTGAAGTAAGCCAGAAGGAAAAACACCAATACAGTATACTAACGTATATACATGGAATTTAGAACGATGATAACAATAACCCTGTATATGAGACAGCAAAAAAGACACTGATGTATAGAACAGTCTTTTGGACTCTGTGGGAGAGGGAGAGGGTGGGATGATTTGAGAGAATGGCATTGAAACATGTATAATATCATATATGAAACAAGTCACAAGTCCATGTTTGATGCATGATACTGGATGCTTGGGACTGGTGCACTGGGACTACCCAAAGGGATGGTATGGGGAGGGATGAGGGTTCAGGATGGGGAACACATGTATACCTGTGGTGGATTCATTTTGATATATGGCAAAACCAATACAATATTATAAAGTTAAAAAATAAAAAAAAGAAAAATATTGAGGAAATGACAATTCATAAAATAAAAATGGTGCAAAGGAAAAAAAAAAAAACATGTGAAGACTAGTGGTTTCATTTAATTGTATTAAATGACATTTAATAAGACTGAGTCCCTTGGACTGCAAGGAGATCCAACCAGTCCATTCTGAAGGAGATCAACCCTGGGTGTTCTTTGGAAGGACTGATGCTGAAGCTGAAACTTCAATACTTTGGCTACCTCATGCAAAGAGCTGACTCATTGGAAAAGACTCTGATGCTGGGAGGGATTGGGGGCAGGAGGAGAAGGGGACGACAGAGGATGAGATGGCTGGATGGCATCACTGACTAGATGGACGTGAGTTTGCGTGAACTCTGAGAGTTTGTGATGGACAGGGAGGCCTAGCGTGCTGCGATTCATGGGGTCACAAAGAGTTGGACACGACTGAGCGACTGAACTGAACTGAACTGAATAAGACTGATATGAAATAAGACATATAGAATAAAATTTTAATTGTATTATTTGGGTCTTTAATTATAGTTCAAAAAGGCTAAGGCCTATTAATGAAAAATGTAAAGACTCAATACTTGAAAAGTAAAAAAGAAACTATCTAAAATTTTACTTCTATCAATATAACAATAAAAAGAGTCCAGAATGCTTATGAAAAAGAAGCAGTAGTTAATTGAATGAAAAAAAAATGCCTTCCACAGAAGGAAGAAAATGACTTCTATTTTTAAAAACGAATCTAAGCATAAAGGCAAAAAACTACAATTAAAGAAATGCAAATGTGAAATAAGAACACTATACATATAAAGGACTGTTATTACTGCCAAGGATACAGAAAAAAATTCCAAATATATAAAATATAATATGAGAGGACGTGACATGATTAAATAATAGAACTAACCACTCAATTGGAGACTGCAATGGCACCCAACTACAGTACTCTTGCCTTGCAAATCCCATGGACGGAGGAACCCGGTACGTTGCAGTCCATGGGGTCGCTAAGAGTCGGACACGACTGAATGACTTCACTTTCACTTTTCACTTTGATGCATTGGAGAAGGAAATGACAACCCACTCCAGTGTTCTTGCCTGAAGAATCCCAGGGACCGAAAAACCTGGTGGGCTGCCGTCTATGGGGTCGCACAGAGTCAGACACGACTGAAGCGACTTAGCAGCAGCAGCAGCAGCAACCACTCAATAAAGCAAGCTCTGGGAGTTGGTGATGGACAGGGAAACCTGGCCTGTGGCAGTCGACGGGGTCACAAAGGGTCAGACACGACTAGCAACTGAACTGATTGAGTGAACCACTCAAAATCTATATATTTTTACAGATTTCGCTCTAAAACATATACATATTATGTAATCATGGGCACCACATTTTTTGGTTTCTTAAAACATTTGTTCAAAAATTTAGGAATACCTTCCTTTATTGCAAAGTAAGAGCTGTCATTTATGCTCTCATATAAAGTATCTGTCAACTATTTTTAAAAATTTAGATATTTTAATATTATTTAACCTGAGATTAACATCTTATAGGCACTGCGTGACTTAAGTTTAGGAAAATTTTGTGCTGGGAAATAGTATAGAATAGACCACATGTCAGCACACACACACACACACACACACACACACATATATATATATATATAAATTAATGTCAAAGAGCAGTTAGTGCAAAAATTCCATTATTCCTGAAAATATGGAACAGAAACAATATTTGAAAACTCAGGCAACTGTATATAAACTGTGGAAAAAACTTTCATATTCAATGTATAATAGAAAAAAATGTGTAAAAATCCCCCAAATATCAATATATGTGGACTCATCAGTAATGAAATAACTGCAAAGAAAAAGTATTCAGTATTCTTCTTCAGATTTATTAAATGCATTTTTTTTCATGTGAGCACACAGCATAAGAGAAGACATTGTGAAATAGATGTCTCACAAACTGATGTTGCAGGTAATATTTACCTCCTTTGATTTGGATGTTTTTAAAATGAATACAGAATATGCTCAAATTTAAAAACATTACAAAAACTAGGATTTAACTGATGTGACATTATTTTAATGTACATCTTCAATCTATTAAAACTGAAAAGGAACTCTAAGTGTACGAGGATAACAAGAAAATACTGTATTCCCCAATTAAGCATATTCCAAAATAATTGATTTTTTTCTACTAGTGGTAATCATAATTTCTAATCTTATTCCAATTTCAAAATAAAAAGTTGTCATCTTAAAACAATTTTAAATAACTACAGAAAATAAAACCTCTAAGAATTAAAATGAATATTCAAATTGCTGCATAGGCCTCCACATATAATACTATATATGTTCTTATTCTGCTGAACAGCAAGACTCATATATATTTTTATTTTACTGGAAATATGTTATTTATCTCACTTATGTTACATTGTCATCGAACTAGACCTTCATTCCCATCACTTAATTGTCAACTTGCATTGCAGATTCAAAAAAAAAACACATTATAATTAACAGAGTAAATAAATAAATGGTACATTATTAGTTAACTAAGAATATAAACACAGTCTTCTCTCATCTCCTGGCTAGGCTATTTAGGCTCTTAGCTGAATTCAGATAAAAGTTCTCAGGTTTAATATACTCGGAATCTTTCCTAAAGTAACTCCTCTGCTCTCAGACTTACCTAGATGGAGTTTCTTAGAAGGAGGTCTCTTGTGGGATCTGAGTCACTGGGTGGCTGATGATGAAGACTGAAGCTCTGTCACCAGACAAGATAGCAGACTGTAGTAAAGCATTGGCCCCTGATCCAGACTTTTGACTCTGAAAGCAACTCTGTGTCCTGTCCAGCTTAAGGATGCAAACACTATGGGACCTCAGCAAGGGAGATATTAATAGCTCTCTATACCTGTTCATTAGGCATATTTCCCTCCAGTTAGTTATACCTCTTCATATATGATTTCTCTCTGGGCTACTGCAATAAAATGAAAGAAATATTTTCCTAATGATTCTCTGATCCCAAGAGATCAGCTTCAAAGTAAAGTAAATCCAGTCTTTATTACTCCTTGTGCTTGATCTTGTCTGTTTTTCAGAGGTCTAACCTGGACAGCTGTAGCCTAATCCTAAATTAATTTTTTTCCAAACCCTGAGACTAAGGGAATTGTTAGGACTAGGTCCCTTTGATCCTGAAAAGATTAATTTGTGGTGAGCACGAAGTCCTTTAATTTTCATAAAATTACTTTTTTTCTTCAACAAGAAGAAAGTGTTCCTTTGATATGTAACCACATTTGATGACTTCTTATAACATTTGTCCAAAAATTTAAGAGTGTCCTCCTTTATTTCAAGTTAAAAACTGTCATTTATTCCCTCACATAAAATATTTGTTAATTGTTTTTTAAAAATTAGATGTTTTAATGTTATTTAACCCGAGACTAATAGCTTCTAGGCACTTCATGGCATATGTTGTGCTCTATTTCCCACTGCAGAAATAAGTATGCCTGAAGCAGTTAAATGATTTGTTCAAAGGCTCAAATTGAGGCAGGAAAGGGCTTTGACCAGAATTCTGTCAGGATACTTCCATGTTTCAACTGTGAGTCATTGGTTCCCAACCAGAGATAATTTTGCCCTTGAGATATTTGTCTATATATGAAGCAATACTGCTACACACTTACAGTACTCAATACAAGTAATTATCCAGCCTCATTTGTCAACCAGAGATGGTGAGAAAACCTGTTCCAGATTTGCATTTCCCCAACTTAATTGCGTGTAGGAATCATGCAGGATTGTAGCTCTGATACAGATAAGATTTCATCAGGTTCTGGTGGGCACAGAGATTCTGGGAAAAAAAAAAAAATCAAAAAGCCTGCTGGGTAAAGTTGATTTTACAGGTCTTATTCTGGGGAACATATTTAGAGTAGCAACATTCCATCCAAATGCAGTAAAATATGCATTCTTCTAAAGTGCACATGTAAAATTCTCAAGAATAGACCATATGCCAGGATGTAATACAAGTCTCAATAAGTTTAGAATACTGAAATTATGTCAAGCATTTTCCATTATAATGGTATGAAACTACAAATCTTTTTTTTTGCATTATTTTTTAATTTAAATTTATTTATTTTAATTGGAGGTTAATTACTTTCCAATATTGTATTGGTTTTGCCATACATAAACATGAATCTGCCATGGGTGTACACGTGCTCCCCATCTGAAACCCCCTCCCACCTCCTTCCCCGTACCATCCCTCTGGGTCATCCCAGTGCACCAGCCCCAAGCATCCTGTATCCTGCATCGAACCTGGACTGGTGATTTATTTCTTATATGCTACTATACATGTTTCAATGCCATTCTCCCAAATCATCCCACCCTCTACAAATCAACTATAAGAAAAAAGGTGGAAAATCACATATATATGCAAGCCAGACATCATGTTACTGAACAATATTGGGTCAACCTATGGCTGATTCATGTTGATGTTTGGCAGAAACCAACACAATTCTGTAAATCAATTATCCTTTAATGAAAAAGTAAACAAATTTAAAATAATAAATAAATAAATAAATGGAGTGACTAAGAAACCCAGAAGACAAATGAAAATGAAAATATGATATATTTAAATCAGTGTAATAAGGGAGAAGTTTATAGTATTATTACATGCCTACCTCAAGTAACAAGGAAAATCTCTAACAAAGAATTTATATTTATATCTAAAGGAGGTAGTAAAAGAAAAGGAAACAGCCTAATATTGGAAGGAAGGAAGAAAATAATAAAAGAATGCTATAATAAAAATCAGTGCAGAAATAATGAAAAGTTGTTTAATAAAATTCAACATCCTTTTGTGATAAAAACTCTTACGAAAGTAGGTATGGAAGGAACACGTCTGGACATAATAAGACTATTTATGATAAATGCACAGTTGATATAATATTCAACATTGCAAAGCTGAAAGCCTCCACTAAATCTGCAACAAGATAAGGATTCCCACTCTCACCACTTCTCTTTAATATAGTATTGGAAGTCTTACCTACAGTAATCAGACAAGAAAAAGAAATTAATAAGTATTCAAATTGGTAAGGAAGTGGTAATACTGTTATTAAACATGGATAACATGATTCTATCTATATAGAAAACCCTAAAGATCCCAGACAAAAGCTAGTAGAACAGATAAATTCATCAAGGTAGCAGGATATAAGATTGACATACAGACACCAGTTGCATTTCTTTATATTAACAGTGAAATATCAGAAATGGAATGCAAACAAAAAACTCACCTAAATCTCAATAAAAACACTTCAGAATAAATCTCAACAAGGAAGCAAAGGGCTTCCCTGATAGCTCAGCTGATAAAGAATCTGCCTGCAATGCAGGAGACCTTGGTTGGATTCATGGGTCAGGAAGATCCAGTGGAGTAGGGAATTTAATGGACTGCATAGTCCATGGGGTCACAAAGATTCAGACATGACTGACTGACTTTCACTTTCAGGGAAACAAAAGACTTATACACTGGGAAGTACAAAACATTAATAAAAGAAGTTAAATTGAAAGATATCCCATGCTCTTGGGTTGGAAGAATTAGTATTGTTAAAGTGCCCATACTACCCAAAGCAATCTACATGAGATTTGTCCCAGGAATAGAAAAAAATTATCCTACAATTTATCAGTCCAGTTCAGTTCAGTCGCTCAGTAGTGTCCGACTCTTTGCGACCCCATGAATCGCAGCACGCCAGGCCTTTCTGTCCATCACCAACTCCCAGAGTTCACTCAGACTCACGTCTATCGAGACGGTGATTCCATCCAGCCATCTCATCCTCTGTTGTTCCCTTCTCCTCCTGCCCCCAATCCCTCCCAGCATCAGAGTCTTTACCAATGAGTTAACTCTTCCCATGACACGGCCAAAGTACTGGAGTTTCAGCTTTAGCATCATTCCTACCAAAGAAATCCCAGGGCTGATCTCCCTCAGAATGGACTGGTTGGATCTCCTTGCAGTACAAGGGACTCTAAAGAGTCTTCTACAACACCATTGTTCAAAAGCATCAATTCTTCGGTGCTCAGCCTTCTTCACAGTCCAACTCTCACATCCATACATGACCACAGGAAAAACCATAGCCTTGACTAGATGGACCTTTGTTGACAAAGTAATGTCTCTGCTTTTCAATATGCTATCTTGGTTGGTCATAACTTTCCTTCCAAGGAGAAAGCATCTTTTAATTTCATGGCTGCAGTCACCATCTGCAGTGATTTTGGAGCCCCCAAAAATAAAGTCTGACACTGTTTCTTGTTTCTGCATCTATTTCCCTTGCAGTGATGGGACCAGATGCCATGATCTTCATTTTCTGAATGTTGAGCTTTAAGCCAACTTTTTCACTCTCCACTTTCACTTTCATCAAGAGGCTTTGTAGTTCCTCTTCACTTTCTACCATAAGGGTGGGGTCATCTGCATATCTGAGGTTATTGATATTTCTCCCAGCAATCTTGATTCCAGCTTGTGCTTTTTACACTCCAGCGTTTCTCATGATGTACTCTGCATATAAGTTAAATAAACAGGGTGACAATATACAGCCTTGATGTACTCCTTTTCCTGTTTGGAACCAGTCTGTTTTTCCATGTCCAGTTCTAACTGTTGCTTCCTGACCTGCATATAGACTCCTCAAAAGGCAGATCAGGTGGTCTGGTATTCCCTTATCTTGAAGAATTTTCCACAGTTTATTGTGATCCACACAGTCAAAGGCTTTGGCATAGTCAATAAAGCAGAAATAGATGTTTTTCTGGAACTCTCTTGCTTTTTCCATGATCCAGCAGATGTTGGCAATTTGATGTGTGGTTCCTCTGCCTTTTCTAAAACCAGCTTGAACATCAGAAGTTCACAGTTCATGTATTGCTGAAGCCTGGCTTGGAGAACTTTGAGCATTACTTTACTAGCATGTGAGATGAGTGCAATTGTGTAGTAGTTTGAACATTCTTTGGCATTGCCTTTCTTTAAGATTGGAATGAAAACTGACCTTTTCCAGTCCTGTGGCCACTGCTGAGTTTTCCAAATTTGCTGGCATATTGAGTGTAGCACTTTCACAGCATCATCTTTCAGGATTTAAAGAGCTCAACTGGAATCACTTCCACTAGCTTTGTTCGTAGTGATGCTTTCTAAGGCCCACTTAACTTTACATTCCAGGATGTCTGGCTCTAGGTGAGTGATCACACCTTCATGATTATCTTGGTTGTGAAGATTTTTTTGGAAAGTTATTCTGTGTATTCTTGCCATCTCTTCTCAATATCTTCTGCTTCAGTTAGGTCCATACCATTTCTGTCCTTTATCAAGCCCAGCTTTGCATGAAATGTTCCCTTGGAATCTCTAATTTTCTTGAAGAGATCTCTAGTCTTTCCATTCTGTTGTTTTTTTCTATTTCTTTGCATTGATCGCTGAAGAAGGCCTTCTTCTCTCTTCTTGCTATTCTTTGAACTCTGCATTCAGATGCTTATATCTTTCCTTTTCTTCTTTGCTTTTCACTTCTCTTCTTTTCAAGCTATTGTAAGGCCTCCCCAGACAGCCATTTTGCTTTTTTGCATTTCTTTTCCATGGGGATGGTCTTGATCCCTGTCTCCTGTACAAAGTCACAAACCTCATTCCATAGTTCATCAGGCACTCTATCTATCAGATCTAGTCCCTTAAATCTATTTCTCACTGCCAATGTATAATTATAAGGGATTTAATTTAAGTCATACCTGAATGGTCTAGTGGTTTTCCCTACTTCAATTTAAGTCTGAATTTGGTAATTGAACCATAAATGACACACAATTGACAAACTGATCCTGAGAACAAAAGAACAAATCAGGAGGCATAATTCTCCCAAACTTCAGACAATACTGCAAAGCTACAGCAATAAAAACAGTGTAGTATTAGCACAAAAACAGACAAGTGGAACAATGTAACAGAATAGAGAGCCCAGAAATAAACCCACATAATTACGGACACTTAATCTTTGACCTTTTAGAACTAACACCTAAAAAAGATGTCCTTTTCATTATAGGTGACTGGAAAGCAAAAGTAGGAAGTCAAGAAACACCTGGAGTTACAGGCAAATTTGGCCTTGGAATACAGAATGAAGCAGCACAAAGACTAATAGAGTTTTGCCAATAAAATGCACTGGTCATAACAAACACCCTCTTCCAACAACACAAGAGAAGACTCTACACATGGACATCACCAGATGGTCAACACCGAAATCAGATTGATTATATTCTTTGCAGCCAAAGATGGAGAAGCTCTATACAGTCAGCAAAGCAAGACCAGGAGCTGACTATGGCTCAGATCATGAACTCCTTATTACCAAATTCAGACTTAAGTTGAAGAAAGTGGGGAAAACTACTAGACCATTCAGGTATGACCTAAATCAAATCCCTTATGACTATACAGTGGAAGTGAGAAATACATTTAAGGGCCTAGATCTGATAGACAGAGTGCCTGATGAACTATGAATGGAGGTTCGTGACTTTGTACAGGAGATAGGAATCAAGACCATCCCCAAGAAAAAGAAATGCAAAAAAGCAAAATGGCTGTCTGAGGACACCTTACAAACAGCTGTGAAAAGAAGAGAAGTCAAAAGCAAAGGAGAAAAGGAAATATATACCCATTTGAATGCAGAGTTCCAAAGAATAACAAGGAGAGATAGAAAGCCTTCCTCAGCGATCAATGTAAAGAAACAGTGGGAAACAATAGAATGGGAAAGACTGGAGATCTCTTCAAGAAAATTAGAGATACCAAGGCAATATTTCATGCAAAGATGTGCTCAGTAAAGGACAGAAAATTGTATGGACCTAACAGAAGCAGAAGATATTAAGAAGAGATGGCAAGAATACACAGAATAATGGTACAAAAAAGATCTTCACAACCAAGATAATCATGAAGGTGTGATCACTCACCTAGAGCCAGATATCCTGGAATGTGAAGTCAAGTGGGCCTCAGAAAGCATCACTACAAACAAAGCTAGTGGAGGTGATGGAATTCCAGTTGAGCTATTCCAAATCCTGAAAGATGATGCTGTGAAAGTGCTGCCCTCAATATGCCAGCAAATTTGGAAAACTCAGCAGTGGCCACAGGACTGGAAAAGGTCAGTTTTCATTCCGATCCCAAAGAAAGGCAATGCCGAAGAATGCAAAACTACCACACAATTGCATTCATCTCACACGCTAGTAAAGTAATGCTCAAAATTCTCCAAGCCAGGCTTCAGCAATATGTGAACCATGAACTTCCTGATATTCAAGCTGGTTTTCCAAAGGCAGAAGAACCAGAGATCAAACTGCCAACATCTTCTGGATCATGGAAAAAGTAAGAGAGTTCCAGAAAAACATCTATTTCTGCTTTATTGACTATGCCAAAGCCTTTGACTGTGTGGATCATAATAAACTGTGGAAAATTCTGAAAGAGATGGGAATACCAGACCACCTGATCTGCCTTTTGATAAATCTATATGCAGGTCAGGAAGCAACAGTTAGAACTGGACATGGAAAAACAGACTGGTGTCAAATAGGAAAAGGAGTATGTCAAGGCTGTATATTGTCACCCTGTTTGTTTAACTTATATGCAGAGTACATCATGAGGAACGCTGGAGTGTAAGAAGCACAAGCTGGAATCAAGATTGCTGGGAGAAATATCAATAACCTCAGATATACAGATGACACCACCCTTATGGCAGAAACTGAAGAGGAACTACAAAGCCTCTTGATGAAAGTGAAAGTGGAGAGTGAAAAAGTTGGCTTAAAGCTCAACATTCAGAAAACGGAGATCATGGCATCTTGTCCCATCACTTCATGGGCAATAGATGGGGAAACAGTGGAAACCGTGTCAGAATTTATTTTTCTGGGCTCCAAAATCACTACAGATGGTGACTGCAGCCATGAAATTAAAAGATGCTTACTGCTTGGAAGGAAAGTTATGAGCAACCTAGATAGCATATTGAAAAGCAGAGACATTACTTTTCCAACAAAGGTTCGTCTAGTCAAGGCTATGGTTTTCCTGTGGTCATGTATGGATGTCAGAGTTTGACTGTGAAGAAGGCTGAGCGCTGAAGAATGGATGCTTTTTAACTGTAGTGTTGTAGAAGACTCTTTAGAGTCCCTTGGACTTCAAGGAGATCCAACCAGTCCATTCTGAAGGAAATCAGCTCTGGGATTTCTTTGGAAGGAGTGATGCTAAAGCTGAAACTCCAGTACTTTGGCCACCTCATGCAAAGGGTTGATTCATTGGAAAAGACTCTGATGCTGGGAGGGATTGGGGGAAGGAGGAGAAGGGGACGACAGAGCATGAGATTGCTGGATGGCATCACTGACTTGATGGACATGAGTCTCAGTGAACTCCAGGAGTTGGTGATGGACATGGAGGCCTGGCATGATGCGATCCAATGGGTCGCAAATTGTCGGACACGACTGAGTGACTGATCTGATCTGATCTGTTCTTCTCTGCCTTTTCTAAAACCGACTTGAACATCTGGAAGTTCCCAGTTCACATAGTGTTGAAGCCTGGCTTGGAGAATTTTGAGTATTACTTTACTAGCATGTGAGATGAGAGATACCAAGGGAACATTTCATGCAAAGATGGGCTCAATAAAGAATGGAAATTGTATGGACCTAACAGAAGCAGAAGATATTGGGAAGAGGTGGCAAGAATACACAGAACTGTACAAAAAACATCTTCAAGACTCAGATAATCATGATGGTGTGATCACTCACCTAGAGCCAGGTATCCTGGAACGTGAAGTCAAGTGGGCCTTAGTAATCATCACTATGAACAGAGCTAGTGGAGGTGATGGAATTCCAGTTGAGTTACTTCAAATCCTAAAAGATGATGCTGTGAAAATGCTGCCCTCAATATGCCAGCAAATTTGGAAAACTCAGCAGTGGCCACAGGACTGGAAAAGGTCAGTTTTCATTCTAATCTCAAAGAAATGCAATGCCAAAGAGTGCTTAAACTACCACACAATTGCACTCATCTCACATACTAGAAAGTACATCAACTATATTCCAGTAAAAATAGAATGGCTATTATCCCAAAGACAAGAAATGACACATGTTGGAAACAGTTGGAGAAAAAAGGTAACCCTCATTCACTGTGGATGGGAATGTAAATTATTAGACACACTATGGAAAACAGTGTGATGGTTCCTCAAATTTTAAAAATAAAAATATCTAGGTTGCTTCCATGTCCTGGCTATTATAAACAGTGCTGCGATGAACATTGGGGTACACGTGTCTCTTTCCCTTCTGGTTTCCTCAGTGTGTATGCCCAGCAGTGGAATTGCTGGATCATAAGGCAGTTCTATTTCCAGTTTTTTAAGGAATCTCCACACTGTTCTCCATAGTGGCTGTACTAGTTTGCATTCCCACCAACAGTGTAAGAGAGTTCCCTTTTCTCCACACCCTCTCCAGCATTTATTGCTTGTAGACTTATGGATTGCAGCCATTCTGACTGGTGTGAAATGGTACCTCATAGTGGTTTTGATTTGCATTTCTCTGATAACGAGTGATGTTGAGCATCTTTTCATGTGTTTGTTAGCCATCTGTATGTCTTCTTTAGAGAAATGTCTATTTAGTTCTTTGGCCCATTTTTTGATTGGGTCATTTATTTTTCTGGAGTTGAGCTGTAGGAGTTGCTTGTATATTTTTGAGATTAATTGTTTGTCAGTTGCTTCATTTGCTATTATTTTCTCCCATTCTGAAGGCTGCCTTTTCACCTTGCTTATAGTTTCCTTTGTTGTGCAGAAGCTTTTAAGGTTAACTAGGTCCCATTTGTTTATTTTTGCTTTTATTTCCAATATTCTGGGAGGTGGGTCATAGAGGATCCTGCTGTGATGTATGTCGTAGAGTGTTTTGCCTATGTTCTCCTCTAGGAGTTTTATAGTTTCTGGTCTTATGTTTAGATCTTTAATCCATTTTGAGTTTATTTTTGTGTATAGTGTTAGAAAGTGTTCTAGTTTCATTCTTTTACAAGTGGTTGACCAGCTTTCCCAGCACCACTTGTTAAAGAGATTGTCTTTAATCCATTGTATATTCTTGCCTCCTTTGTCAAAGATAAGGTGTCCATATGTGCGTGGATTTACCTCTGGGCTTTCTATTTTGTTCCATTGATCAATATTTCTGTCTTCGTGCCAGTACCATACTGTCTTGATAACTGTGGCTTTGTAATACAGCCTGAAGTCAGGTAGGTTGATTCCTCCCATTCCATTCTTCTTTCTCAAGATCGCTTTGGCTATTCGAGATGCCCATCAGCAGATGAATGGATAAGAAAGCTGTGGTACATATACACAATGGAGTATTACTCAGCCATTAAAAAGAATACATTTGAATCAGTTCTAACGAGGTGGATGAAACTGGAACCTATTATACAGAGTGAAGTAAGCCAGAAAGAAAAACACCAATACAGTATACTAACGCATATATATGGAATTTAGAAAGATGGTAACAATAACCCTGTGTACAAGACAGCAAAAGAGACACCGATGTATAGATCAGTCTTATGGACTCTGTAGGAGAGGGAGAGGGTGGGGAGATTTGGGAGAATAGCATTGAAACATGTATAATATCATGTATGAAACGAGTTGCCAGTCCAGGTTCGATGCACGGTATTGGATGCTTCGGGCTGGTGCACTGGGACGACCCAGAGGGAGGGTAGGGGAGGGAGGAGGGAGGAGGGTTCAGGATGGGGAACACGGGTATACCTGTGGCGGATTCATTTCGATATTTGGCAAAACTAATACAATATTGTAAAGTTTAAAAATAAAATCAAATTAGAGAGAAAAAAAAATCAAATTAAAACAAAATAAAACTATCATGTTGTGCACATGTGCTCAGTCATGCCAGAGTCTGCAAACCCATGGACTGTAGCCCACTAGTTTCCTCTGTCCATGGAAATTTCCAGATAAGAGTACTGGGGAGGGTTCCCATTTCTTTCTCCAGGGGATCTTCCTGACTCGGGGATTGAAACCATGTCTCTTGCATCCCCTGCATTGGCAGGTGGGTTCTTTACAAGCTGACCCACCAAGGAAGCCTCAGAATTACCACGAAAAAGTGTAGTGAAAGTGTTAGTCACTCAGGTGTGTCCAACTCTGTGAATCCATGGACGGTAGCCCGCCAGGCTTCTCTATCCATGAAATTCTCCAGGCAAGAATACTGGAGTAGGTAGCCATTCTGTTCTCCAGGAGAATTCAACAACTCAACTTCTGGGTATTTAGGCTCCTTAGAAAAAAGGCCCAAAGTACTGACTTGAAGCACTAATTTGCATACTAGTGTTTATTGTGGCATTATTTATAATAGCCAAGGTATAGAAGTAGCCTAAGTGTCTATTGATAAGTGAATGGATAAATAAAATGTGGTGTGGGTCTACAGTGGAGAAGTACTGGTCATAATAAAAGAAGAAATCTTGCCACTTGTAACAAATGTCCATTTGGATCTTGAGGGAATAATGGAAGGAGATGTCAAATGGAAAAAGACAAACATCGTATGATTTCACTCATGCCTGTAATATAAAAATTAAAAAATACATTAAAAATAAATAAATGCATTAAATAAATAAAAATATTAAATGAAAAATTCCAATAAAAACAAACAGATACAGAAAACAGAATAGCTGTCGAAGGGGAGAAAAGAGGGCTGAAAAAATGGGTAAAGATGGACAACTATGTTGTGATGGTTGGAAACTAACATTTTGATGGTGAGCATGTTGTAGTGGAAGTCAAAATGTCTTGTATACCTAAAGCTTATGTAATGTTATAAACCGATGTCACCTCATTACAAAAAGAATGCAGAAATAATACACAAATTCCAGTTGGTAAGTCTCTCAAGGACATGTAAGCAAGGAGATCCATATTTATACACTCATTTTATATCTGGTATTTAAGAAAAATTAAAAAAAAAAAAAAAAGCAATTCAAAAACAGGGAGTGAGAGGAGAGACCTACACATCAGTGGGCAAAAAGATCTAGAATGCTCAGATGGTTCCTGGAAGATTGTGATGAGAAATCTTTTTTTGTTCTGGCAGCATTCCAACCCTAGTTATATCCTCTTAAATCCCAGAATACCTAATAAAGCAGGGGAAAAACACACATTTTTTTTTTTTTCTCCAGAGAAACAAATAATATCTTATGTTGTGGCTTTTACTGATTATACATTCCATTAGATAAAAGGTATTAGGAAATAAACTTATAGTTTATAATAGAAAATATACAAGGTACAATAGTGATGGAATATTTTTTAGAGTTGAAAAGTGAGATATCTTAAAAAAAAAACTATTGCATGCAAAACTTTGGGCATCAGAAAACTAAGTTTTGAATCTTAGATCTACCACCTGTTATTCATAGTTGTTTATGTAACACTGTAAATGCTAATATTCTCTTTGAAGTAGTAAGGGCAGTAGTATCCACTCTCTAGATATGCTTGACAGATTTATTCAATGTGTGTAAAAAGCTTAGAATAGTTTCTTTCTGTTAATAGATTAGTGGTTATCACTGTTGATGAGATGTGGCTGATTTTTGCTTCTTCTCCGTTTGAAAAGTCGCTGTTGCTTCCCCACCTCTAGATAATGAAATAGTTGTACAGTAAAGCCTGTTAGCTTAATCCTTTTTCTTATTAAGTACAATTTGTTTTTCGTATGACTACCCAACATGAGGGTATCTGTGAATTCTTTGTCTTGGGAACTGATGTTGCAAGCTAATATCTGCTTCCCTTAGTCTGAGGATTTCTAATAAACATTCTCAAACATGAAAATATGTGCATGTGATACATACACAAACATGAAAATACTTGTGAAATATGTAACCAACATAGGGTCCATCTCTAAAATTTACAAATAGCTGTGTAACTCAATACCATGAAACAATAACCCAATCAAAAAATGAGTCTTTCTAAAAAACACACAGATTTGCTCAAATACACCCCCCCCCTTTTTTTTTTTTTTTGAGCAGAGAAAGGTTTATTGAAGGACCATGCAAGGAGGCAGGTGGCTCAGGCCACAGAAAAACCCAGAGCTCCCAGAAGGATTTTGGCAAAGCATTTACTTTCTTTTATTTTATTTTTTAACTTTACAATATTGTATTGGTTTTGCCATATATCAACATGAATTCGGCACAGGTATACACGTGTTCCCCATCCTGAACCCTCCTCCCTCCTCCCTCCCTGTACCATCCCTCTGGGTCGTCCCAGTGCACCAGCCCCAAGCATCCAGTATCGTGCATTGAACCTGGACTGGAGACTTATTTCATATATAATATTATACATGTTTAATGCCATTCTCCCAAATCATCCCACCCTCTCCCTCTCCCACAGAGTCCAAAAGACTGTTCTATACATCAGTGTCTCTTTTGCTGTCTCGTATACAGGGCTATTGTTACCATCTTTCTAAATTCCATATATATGCGTTAATATACTGTATTGGTGTTTTTCTTTCTGGCCTACTTCACTCTGTATAATAGGTTCCAGTTTCCTCCACCTCATTAGAACTGACTCAAATGTATTCTTTTTAATGGCTGAATAATACTCCATTGTGTATATGTGCCACTGCTTTCTTATCCATTCATCTGCTGATGGACATCTAGGTTGCTTCCATGTCCTGGCTATTATAAACAGTGCTGCGATGAACATTGGGGTACATGTGTCTCTTTCCCTTCTGGTTTCCTCAGTGTGTATGCCCAGCAGTGGGATTGCTGGATCATAAGGCAGTTCTATTTCCAGTTTTTTAAGGAATCTCCACACTGTTCTCCATAGTGTCTGTACTAGTTTGCATTCCCACCAACAGTGTAAGAGGGTTCCCTTTTCTCCACACCCTCTCCAGCATTTATTGCTTGTAGACTTTTGGATCGCAGCCATTCTGACTGGTGTGAAATGGTACCTCATAGTGGTTTTGATTTGCATTTCTCTGATAATGAGTGATGTTGAGCATCTTTTCATGTGTTTGTTAGCCATCTGTATGTCTTCTTTGGAGAAATGTCTATTTAGTTCTTTGGCCCATTTTTTGATTGGGTCATTTATTTTTCTGGAATTGAGCTGTAGGAGTTGCTTGTATATTTTTGAGATTAATTGTCAGTTGCTTCATTTGCTATTATTTTCTCCCATTCTGAAGGCTGTCTTTTCACCTAGCTTATAGTTTCCTTTGTTGAACAGAAGCTTTTAAGTTTAATTAGGTCCCATTTGTTTATTTTTGCTTTTATATCCAATATTCTGGGAGTTGGGTCATAGAGGGTCCTGCTGTGATGTATGTCGGAGAGTGTTTTGCCTATGTTCTCCTCTAGGAGTTTTATAGTTTCTGGTCTTATGTTTAGGTCTTTAATCCATTTTGAATTTATTTTTGTGTATAGTGTTAGAAAGTGTTCTAGTTTCATTCTTTTACAAGTGGTTGACCAGTTTTCCCAGTACCACTTGTTAAAGAGATTGTTTTTAATCCATTGTATATTCTTGCCTCCTTTTTCAAAGATAAGGTGACCATAGGTGTGTGGATTTATCTCTGGGCTTTCTATTTTGTTCCATTGATCTATATTTCTGTCTTTGTGCCAGTACCATACCGTCTTGATGACTGTGGCTTTGTAGTAGAGCCTGAAGTCAGACAGGTTGATTCCTCCAGTTCCATTCTTCTTTCTCAAGATTGCTTTGGCTATTCGAGTTTTTTTTTTTGTATTTCGATACAAATTGTGTAATTATTTGTGCTAGCTCTGTGAAGAATACCATTGGTAGCTTGATAGGGATTGCCTTGAATCTATGGATTGCTTTGGGTAGTATACTCATTTTCACTGTATTGATTCTTCCAATCCATGAACATTGTATGTTTCTCCATCTATTAGTGTCCTCTTTGATTTCTTTCACCAGTGTTTCATAGTTTTCTATATATAGGTCTTTAGCTTCTTTAGGTAGATGTATTCCTAAGTATTTTATTCTTTTCATTGCAATGGTGAATGGAATTGTTTCCTTAATTTCTCTTTCTATTTTCTCATTATTAGTGTATAGGAATGCAAAGTATTTCTGTGTGTTGATTTTATATCCTTCAACTTTATTATATTCATTGATTATCTCTAGTAATTTTCTGGCAGAGTTTTTAGGGTTTTCTATGTAGAGGATCATGTCATCTGCAAACAGTGAGAGTTTTACTTCTTCTTTTCCAATTTGGATTCCTTTTATTTCTTTTTCTGCTCTGATTGCTGTGGCCAAAACTTCCAAAACTATGTTGGATAGTAATGGTGAAAGTGGGCACCCTTGTCTTGTTCCTGACTTTAGGGGAAATGCTGTCGATTTTTCACCATTGAGGATAATGTTTGCTGTGGATTTGTCATATATAGCTTTTATTATGTTGAGGTATATTCCTTGTATTCCTACTTTCTGGAGAGTTTTTATCATAAATGGATGTTGAATTTTGTCAAAGGCTTTCTCTGCATCTATTGAGATAATCACATGGTTTTTATTTTTCAATAAGTACAACCCATCTTAAACGTTAAAAAAATGGCTTCA
Source organism: Bos indicus (assembly GCF_029378745.1). Classification (NCBI taxonomy): domain Eukaryota; kingdom Metazoa; phylum Chordata; class Mammalia; order Artiodactyla; family Bovidae; genus Bos; species Bos indicus. The sequence goes on along the minus strand of NC_091766.1, from coordinate 10,314,561 downwards.
GTTCTCTTTATAAGCCTCCAAACTTAATATTCTAGCTTACTAGGTCTCTTAAATGTAAATCTCCTCAGCTATGTTCTAATTTTAGTGGAACCACTTTATGCCTCTTTTTCTTTCTTCATTCTCATTAATCTGAATTTCCTTTGCCATCAATTAGCTGAATGATCCTTGTATGTCTGAGTTCAAAAGACACTTTCTTTTCAACATATTAAATAAATTAATTATAGACTAATTAGTCAGTCTGTCATAGAAACCTGACAGTCTCTTGATTCTGGGCTAGGGTGTTCTTTCACTCAGTGACTTCAGGTAAAAGATCTCAGGTTCAATTTCCTCTAGACTTTTCCTCATGTACATACTGAACTCTCAGACGTACCTGGCTCTAAGAGGAAATTTTCTGTGTGGAAGTCTGAATTACTCCCTGGAGGGTTGATGATGGAGACAGAAGCTCTGCTCCCAGATTAGGCCAGAAGGAAGAGTACAACTTTGGTTCCTGAGCTATGAGAAGGATTCAAGGCACCACCCAAATCATGTCCGGCACCTGGGATGCACACACTGTGGGACATAGAGGAGATAGTTACAACTCCCTAGACTGTTACTTATGCACTGTTTGCACTGTTACCCCAACTTGTAAGCTCATATTTCCCTGTCTGAATACAAAGAAAAATGATTCCTATTGAGTCTTTGTATCCTAGAGACCAGATTAGAGTCCAGTCAGGTGAATTCAGTCTTTATTTTACCATTTCCATGAACTCTTCTGCCTTCCAAAGGTCTCATCTGCTTATACTTTCTCCCACTCTTGAGTTAATATTTTTACCAAATCTGAGACTGATAACCTGTGTTTTCTAGGTCCCATGGATCTCCAAGGTACTGCCTTGTGACAGTGAATGCCTGTCAGTGTCTCTAGAAAATTATTGTTCCTCTCTTCAACTTGGAAAAGAGATGTGTTTCTTTCCTATAAAATCATGGATGCTCTGATTTTGGCTTCATGGTGTTTTTGACCAGAACTTCCCCAATATGAAAGTGTATATGAATCACTAGGGGATCTTCTTTAAATAGAGATTCTAATTTGGGAGAACTAGGGTGGCTCAGAGATTCTGCATTTGTAACAAACTCCCAGATGTTGTTGATGCCAGGATCTGGCATCATGAGGAACCTAACAGCTTGAACAATTCCAAATCATACCATCTCTCTGAAAAGAAATACATTATGTTTTGGGCTTTCCAGGTGGCACTAGTGGTAAAGAACCCAGCTGCCAAGTAGGAGACATAAGAGACGTGGATTCAATCCCTGGGTTGGAAAGATTCCCCCGGAATGGGGCAGACCACTTCAGTATTCTTGCCTGGAGAAAACAGAAGAGCCTGGTGGACTACAGTCTATGAGGTCTCACAGATTGGATATGACTGAAGAGACCTAGCACACATGCACACACATTATGTTTTACATTTTATTTTAGAGTGGTTGATAATGCAACCCACTAAAATTGCAATAATCAAAATGAATGATGTGGGCAATAATAATCTACTGCTTCTTTCAAAAAATATTGAGGTACAGATGATTTACAATGTTGTGTTAGCTCTGGGTGTACAACAAGGTGAGTCAGTTATACATATACATAATTCACTCTTTCTTGGATTATTTTCCCTGTTTGATCATATTCTGACACCTGGGGACAGCATTTCTGATTATTTTGTTACTCAAGTTTCTTTTTTTAAAAGTTTTTCTTCACAGAAATATGTTAGCTTAAGTCTGGTGTCTTAGACCACTTGGCTATTCTGACTGCTCACAGAACTGTGTTAAAAAGTGACTTAATTGATGTTCCAAGGAGAGCTTGCAAGTGCATACATAATTGTACACAAAAACTGTTGACTCTGAACCTTATAAGTAGGCAGAAATTCAAGTTCTTTTATGAGTCAGTTTTAATCATGAAAGTTGAGGAAATTCTACCACATCATATGGGAGATATACAGTGCATGCTATCACTTGTTCACTGCTCATTTTATGGCAACATTTAGAATGAATGAGATTTTTTATTTAGAAAAATGGGAAAAATCATAGTTGTAGGCATTGCTGAAAGTTTTCAAGCAGGAATTGTAAGATAATTCAATAAGAAAACAAAAAAACAGTTTCATCAGTCTTTCACCTTAATGAATAAATTGCCCTTTGCAATGAAACCAGCGTTCCACACTATTTAAAAGTTTTTCTTTTATAATTTAAAAGCATATTTTTATTTTATTTTATTGAAGGATAATTGCTTTACAGAATTTTGTTGTTTTATGTCAAACCTCAACATGAATCAGCCATAGGTATACATATATTCCCTCCCTTTTGAACCTCCCTTCCATCTCCCTCCCCGTCCTACCCATCTAGGTTGATACAGAGCCCCTGTTTGAGTTTCCTGAGCTATACAGCAAATTCCCTTTGGCTATCAATTTTACATATGGTAGTGTAAGTTTCATGTTACTCTTTCCATACATCTCACCCTCTTCTCCCCTCTCCCTATGTCTATAAGTCTACTCTCTATATCTGTTTCTCCATTGCTGCCCTGTAAATAAATTCTTCAGTACCATTTTTCTATATTCTATATATCCTATATTCAGTTAGAATATGATATTTATCTTTCTCTTTCTGACATACTGCACTCTGTATAATAGGTTCTAGGTTCATGCACCTCATCAGAACTGACTCAAATGCATACCATTTTATATCCAAGCAGGAATAAAATGAAAAAGAAATGAAAGAAACGATAGTAAAGATTAATAAAACTAAAAGCTTGCTCTTTAAGAAGATAAACAAAATTGACAAGCCTTTAGCCAGATTCATTAAAAACATGTTTTAATTTTTAATTAATTATCTAGACAGAAAATTATAACTGAATCTGAAATATACACCCTGAAACATTTATTTTCATTTGCAGTGTGTAAATTTCATTCATAAATGTGATATTGCTGGATGTTGTGAATGTCTCTATTTGATTCCCAGCATATAGTCTAGGAGAGGAACTGCCTGTTTATTAGTCTATGGGATTCTTGTATACTCCCTTCTCAGTAGTCTATGCTTCCTATGTGTGCATGTGTGCTAAGTCACTTCAGTCGTGTCTGATTTTTTGCAATCCTATGGATTGTAGGCACCAGGCTCCTCTGTCCATGGGGATTCTGCAGTCAAGAATACTGGAGTGGGTTGCCATGCCCTCGTCCAGGGGATCTTCCTGATCCAGGGATCAAACCCAGGTCTCTTCTGTCTCCTGCATTGGCAGGCAGGTTCTTTACCACTAGCACCACCTATATATTATGCTAATACCTCTATTCCTTACTGTCTCTACCTATGGGTAAGGAGGTATTTGTTACTTTAATGGGTATATGTACAGACTGAAAATGAATGCCATGCATAATATTATAAAGTATAAAGTTCACATTATTATATTCAATATCATCTCTGACTTGAAGGTCATACTAAGTCAATTCCTTGTAGCTTAGATGGTAAAGAATCTGCCTGCAATGTGGGATCCCTGGGTTTGATCCCTGGGTTGGGGAGATCCTCTGGAGAAGGGAAAGGCTACCCACTCAAGTATTCTGGCCTGATAGTCCATGGGAGTGCAAAGAATCAGACAAGACTGAGTGACTTTCATTTCACTCACGCTTCTGTGTAGACTATAAGGGCAGATATGTATTTGATAATCAGTTTTGCCAGCAACTTTGGTAGCCAATGTGGATGAGAGAACAAAATCCTCATTAGGAGAATAAACTCAATGGACTGTTATAGAACACATAATTATATAAAGGTCTAGACCATCAAGAACACCAGTTCAGGAATGATATAAAAAGGGATGATGGACATAGAAGTGAAAAACTGTACTCTCTGGTTTTTCCTCTTCTATAATATTATAAATGTGGCCTAGCTTCCAAATTAATTTTTCCAATGGATGATTCTTTTAGTAAAACAAGTTACAGAGTAAACTAGGGTGATATTTGTCATTTGAGAAGAAATGTTTCTTAATAAAGGACAGAAACAGTATGGACCTAAAAGAAGCAGAAGATATTAAGAAGAGGTGGCAAGAATACACAGAAGAACTATACAAAAAAAAAAACAAAAAAACCTAATGACCCAGATAACCATGATGATGTGATCACTCACCTAGAGCCAGACATCCTGGAATGTGAAGTCAAATGGGCCTTAACAAAGCTAATGGAGGTGATGGAATTCCACGTGAGCTATTTCAAATCCTAAAAGATGATGCTGTGAAAGTGCTGCACTCAATATGCCAGCAAATTTGGAAAACTCAACAGTGGCCATGGGACTGGAAAAGGTCAGTTTTCACTCAAGTCCCAAAGAAAGGCAATGCCAAAGAATGCTCAAACCACACAATCATGCTAGCAAAGTAATACTCAAATCACATGCTAGAAAAGTAATACTCAAAATTCTCCAAGCCAGGCTTCAACAGTATGTGAACTGTGAACTTCCAGATGTTCAAGCTGGATTGAGAAAAGCCAGAGGAGCCAGAGATCAAATTGCCAACATCTGCTGGATCACTGAAAAAGCAAGAGAGTTCCAGAAAAATATTTCCTTCTGCTTTATCGAATATACCAGAGCCTTTGACTGTGTGGATCACAACAAACTGTGGAAACTTCTGAAAGAGAAGGGAATATCAGATGACCTTACCTGCCTCCTGAGAAATTTGTATTCAAGTCAGGAAGCAACAGTTAGAACTGGACATGGAACAACAGACTGGTTCCAAATTGGGAAAGTAGTACATCATGGCTTTATATTTTCACCTGCTTATTTAACTTTTATGCAAAGTACATCATGCAAAATGCCAGCTGGATGAAGAACAAGCTAGAATCACAATTGCTGGGAGAAATAGCAATAACCTCAGATATGCAGATGACACCACCCTTATGGCAGAAAGTGAAGAGAAGCTAAAGAGCCTCTTGATTAAAGCAAAAGAAGAGAGTGAAAAATCTTGCTTAAAACTCAACATTCAAAAAACTAAGATCATGACGTCCGGTCCCATCACTTCACGGCAAATAGATGGGGAAACAATGAAAATAGAGACTTTATTTTTTGGGGCTCCAAAATCACTGCAGATGGTGAGTTCAGCCATGAAGTAAAAAGATGCTTGCTCCTTGGAAGAAAAGGTATGACCAATCCAGACAGCATATTAAAAAGCTGAGACATTACTTTGCTGACAAATGCTTGTCTAGTCAGAGCTGTGGTTTTCTACTAGCTATGTATGGATGTGAGAGTTGGACCATAAGGAAAGCTGAACACTGAAGAATTGACGCTTTTGGATTCTGGTGCTGGAGAAGACTCTTGAGGGTCACTTGGACTGCAAGGAGATCAACTCAGTCAGTCCTAAAGGAAATCAGTCCTGAATACTCATTGGAAAGACTGATGCTGAAGCTGAAATTCCAATTCTTTGACCAGCTGATGCAAAGAACTGACTCATTGGAAAAGACTGCACTGGGAAAGACTGAAGGCAGGAGGAGAAGGGGCAAAAGAGAATGAGATGGTTGGATGGCATCACCGACTCAATGTACATGAATTTGAGCAAAGTCTGGTAGTTGGTGATGGCCAGGGAAGCCTGGTGTGCTGCAGTCCATGGGGTTTCAAAGGATTGAACTGAACTGATTCTTAGTAAATTAAGGCAGTTCCTTGCAATACATAGGATTTTTCAACTTTTTCATATCAAAATTTGAGGAAAAAAGTAAGGAAACAGGAAGAAAAAAAAGAGAAGAAAGCCATTGCATATCCTCATTAATAATGAGGTAATTCCATTGTACCAGATAGTTGAAAAAAATAAAAATTCAGGAAATAAATAAAAGAGCAACTTTCACTTCCACAGTCTGATTAAAGAATCACAACAACTGACCCTGAGGCGTTGAGCCTTGCAATGATGGGCATTTCTCCAGACCTAGAATTATTTGTCTTTTTGGACTCACCATCACAAAGAGTCTTTTCAGAGCCCCTTTTATGTCTTTATTTCTCAGACTGTAGATGAAGGGATTCAGCATGGGTGTGACCACAGTGTACATCACCACGGCTGTTGCACTTGAGTGTGAGCTGTGGGTAGCAGCAGAGCTAAAGTCACTCTTAGGCTTGTAGAAAAAAATAAGGAGACAACTGAGAGGTGAGATGCACAGGTGGAAAATGCTTTATACTTCTCTTGAGTTGATGTGATTCTACGTATGGAGGAAACAATCTTTGAGTAAGAGTAAAGGATACCAGTCAGGGCACCACTATCTAGCAGGACAGTTGTAAAATAAATCACCATGTAATTAAGAAAGTTGTCAGAACAGGCAAGTTGGGTCATCTGACTAAGGTCACAAAAAAGTGGGGGATTTCCACATTAGTGCAAAAGGAAAGCTGCAACATCATTAAACTTTGTAACAAGGAATTCAGAGTACACATGATCCAAGACACCAAAACCAGTAGTCCACAGATCCGGGGATTCATGATGATTGTGTAGTGCAGCGGGTGACAGATGGCCACAAAGCGGTCATAGGCCATCACTGTCAGGAGGAAGATGTCCAACACTGCAGAGAGTAGGAAAAAATAAATTTGTTTGATGCAACTTTCATAGGTTATAACTTTGCTCTAGGTCTGGATGTTCCACAACATCTTTGGGACAGTGGTAGAGATGAAACAGATGTCTACAAAGGACAGGTTGGAGAGGAAGAAATACATGGGGGTGTGGAGGTGAGAGTCTGAGCTGATAGCCAGGATGATGAGCAGGTTTCCAAAGACAGTGATCAGGCACATGGAGAGGAAAAGTCCAAATATGAGGGGCTGTAGCTCTGGCTCCTCTGAGAATCCCAGGAGAATAAATTCTGAAATTTTTGTATCATTGCCTGCTTCCATGTGTTTGAAGTAACCACTAGGAAAGAAAAAAATGATATTACAAATATTCACACAAACTTGAATGGAATATATAATTAAAATTGGCCTTATGCTTGGCCATCAAGAAACTAATTTCAATATTCTGTGTGCAGATCTGATTTAGTGTTTTCCCTCTGCAACCTGTGACTTGAAATTTTTGTTCCAATCAACTTTTCCCCCCAAGAAGTTATGTATTCTACACCTTCAATGAAAAATTCTTCATGATTTCAGGAATGTAAATTGAGGTCTGACCATGATTCATTAATAGTTACTATCTAGGCAATTTCTTCAAAGGTCCTGAAGAGCAAAAGTACCTACAGTTCAATGATGGATAAAAATATGTAAGCCATTAATACCATTATACAATACTTACAGATGGCAACAAGTGGTATAAAGAAATCTAGAGCAGCTATAAAGGAGACAGTGAATAGTGCATTCACTTTGTCATGGGTATTTAGGCAAGACCTGAAAACAAGGTGACATTTGAGCCGTGATTTCATGTAAGAGGAGAGAAATGAAAGGCTGTGTGTGGAAGTGTGTGCCTGGCAGAAGGAATGTCCAGAACTCACATAAATAAATTCAAAAATGAAAGAGGAGATTTTACAACTGATACTAGAGAAATGTAAGGATATGAGAGACTTTTATGAGCAATCATATGTCAAGTTGGATAATCTAGAAAAAATGGAAAAATGTCTAGAAAAATACAACCTCCCAAGATTAAATCATTATAAAACAGAAACTGTGAAGAAACAAATCACTAGTAAGGAGGTTGAATCAATAATAAATAACCTCCCAACAAACAGATGTCTAGGATGAGATACCTTCACTGGTGAATTCTACCACACTTTCAAAAAGGAATTAATATCAATCTTCAGAAAGTATTTGCAAACTAGAAGGAGCAGAGACTGTTCCAAACTCATTTTATAAAGGCAGCATTACCCTTATACCAAAATCAGACAAGGACTCTACAAGCAAAGAAAATTAAAGACCAATATTCCCAGTGCAAACATTCTCAACAAAACATTAGCAAAACTAAATAATGCATAAAAAGGATCATGTATCCTGATCAAGTGAATTTATTTCAGGCATGCAAGAATGGTTCAATGTCGTGATCAATCAATGTGATATAATACATTAACAAAATGAAGGAAAAAACTTGTATAATCTTTTCAACAGATGCAGAAAAACCTCTTGACAAAATCCAACATATCTTTATGATTAAAAGCTCTCAACAAATTGGATAAAGCAGGAACAGAGCTCAAAATAATAAAGGCCATGTATCACAAGCACAGAGCTAACATTATATTCAATGAAGAAAAGCTTTACCTCTTTGAACAGGAGCAAGACAAAAGTCAGCTGTTTATTTTCCAGTTTCATTTAAAAAATAATTGATATACACCACTGTGTAAGTTCTTGGAATATAGCATGAAGGTTTAATTTGCATATATTTTGAAATGATTATCACAGTGGGTTAAGCTAACATCCATCTTCTTATATAGATACAAAAAAATAAACTAAGAAATAAAAAAGAAAATAAAAAAAGTCTCACCTCAGGAATGAACCGGGGTCTCCTGCACTGGCAGGCAGATTCTTTACCATCTGAGCCATGAGGTAAGCCCCTCCTAGTGATTAGAATTCTTATATTTACTCTCTTAACAATTTTCCTATATATTGTACAGCAATGTTAGTTAGGTTGTTGTTTAGTTGCTAAGTCGTGTCCAACTCTTTTGTGACCCCATGGACAATAGCCCACCAAAATCCTCTGTCCATGGGATTTACCAGGCAAGAATACTGGAGTGGGTTGCCATTTCCTCCTCCAGGGTATCTTCCTGACCCAGGCAGAAAACTCACGTCTCCAACATTGGCAGGTGGATTCTTTACCACTGACCCATCAGCGAAGTCCAACATTAGCTATACTTATCATTTTTTACATTGCATCTACATCTGGTAATTATATCTGGAAGTTTTTGTATCTTGGTAACTTTGTTCTATTTTCTTAAGCCTCAATACTCTGCTTCTGATAGACACAAGTCTGATTTTTCTATGAGTTTTCTGTTGTTTTTGTTTATTTAAAGTTCAACATATAAGTGAGATCATATAGTATTTGATTTTTTTTTGTTTGTTTTACATCTTTCAGTTAGTATAATGCCTCCATATTTCATTCATGCTGCCATAAGCCAGAGGATTTCCTCTGTGTGTCATTTTTTTATGGCTAAGTGTTATTTCATTGTGTACATTCACCATAACCTCTTTATCCACTCATCCATCCATTGAACCTTAGGTCATTTCCATATCTTGGCTTTTGTGAACAATGCTGCTATGAATATCAGTTGCAAATCGGTTGCATTCTCTACATTAATCATGAACTATCAAAAATAGAAATTAGGAAATAGCACATTTTCCAACTGCATCAAAAAGAATAATATACCTAGGAATAATCAAGCAGGTGTAAGACCTGTGCACTGAAAAGTATAAGACATTGGTGAAAGAAATTGAGGACACAAATATATGGAAAGATACACCCTACTCATAACTAAGAGAATTAATATTATTTTTAAATTAATTAATGTATTTTAATTGGAGGCTAATTACTTTACAATATTGTGGTGGTTTTTGCCATACATTGACATAAATCAGCCATGGGTGTACATGTGTCCCCCATCCTGAACCCCTTTCCCACCTCCCTCCCCACCCCATCCCTCAAGGTTGTCCCAGTGCACCGGCTTTGAGTGCCCTGTTTCATGTACCAAACTTGGACTGATGATCTATTTCACATATGGTAATATACATGTTTCAATGCTATTCTCTCAATTCGTCCCATGCTCACCTTCTCCCACGAGAATTACTGTCGTTAAGATGCCCATACTACCCAAAGAAATCTATAGATTCAATACAATTTCCATCAATGAATAAATGAAAAAATAAGCTATGTCTTTTTAATTTAGCCATAAAAAGTAATGAAATATTGCTATTTGTGATAGCATGGATAGACTTTGACTGTTTTATGTTAAATGGACTAAGAAAAATACTAATACTATATAATCTCATGTGTGGATTCTGAGGTGTCCCAAGGACAAAAGAACAGAAGAAAAACAAGGAGGGCCTTGGAATGCAGGAACAGGAAAAAACAGACTCTTATTGTCCCTTCCTCCCCCATGTTGTAACTATTAAAGAATTTCAGGTGCTCCTGAGCAGTATAACCTGTCTCCCCTCCTACCCATAGGGAGATGGCGTTTGCCTTACTCTTCCCCCACCTCATCCAACCAGCAAATGACCCATAAGACCCCTATCCTGCTCATTGTACCCTTGGTATAAAAATGGACTAAGTACCCCTGTTCAACGTTGGTTCTCCCTTGAGCTGGCCCACTGTTCTAACAGCATCTCCCACTCTAATAAACTTTATTCTCCTCTCATTGTGCCTCATGTCTGGAAATTCTTTTCCAACCTGCACACAAACCATGACAGTTTCTAAAATAACAAAAAAAAAACCTAACCCTAACAAAAAATGAGCTCATAGAAAAGAGAAAAATTGGTGGTTTCCAGAGAAAGATGAGTAAAATGGGTAAAAGAAGTAAAAATATGCAAACTTCCAGTTATATAAATTGTCATTGGGATGTAATGACTCCATAGTTTATTTAGTTGCATTTTGAGATTTTTATCTTTAATTAATTTTTATTGGAGTATATTTCCCTTACAATGTTGTGTTAGTTTCTAATGTACTTCAAAGTGAAGCAATTGTATTTATACATATATATTTTTCTTTTTTAGATTTCCTTCCCATTTCTGTCACCACAGAGCACTCAAAACTAATAAGTTATCACTTCACACCTGTCAGAATGAACATTATCCAAAAATCTACAAACAATAAATGCTGGAGGGGATGTGAAGAAAAGGGAAATTTCTTGCACTGTTGGTGGGAATGTAAGTTGATACAGACACTATGAGAACAGTAAGGAAGCTCCTTAAAAAATAAAAAATAGAACTACCATATGACCCAGCAAGGGGCTTCCTCAGTGGCTTAGCAGTAAACAATCTGCCTGCAATGCAGGAGATGAATGAGATGCTCATTGGATTCCTGGGTTGGGAAGATCCCCTGGAGGAGCGCATGGCAAGCCACTCCAGTATTCTTGCCTGGAGAATCCCATGGACCGAGGAGACTTGCAGGTTACAGTCCATAGTGTCACAAAGAGTTGGACAAGACTGAAGCAACTGAATATGCATGCATGCAATACCCAGCAATCCCACTACTGGGGATATATCCAGAGAAAGCCATAATTCAAAAGACACATACACCTCAATTTTTATTGTAGAATATCTAAAATAGTCAAGTCATGGAAGTCATCTAAATGTCCATCAACAGAAGAATGTATGAAGAAAATGTGGTACCTATAATTAAGAACATTGGTGAGTTTCAAATTCATATCTTGCTTTTTTTTGAACTCTCTGGGATTTCCTGGAATATTTCTAATCTATTGTTGGGTGAATCCATAGAAGTGGAACCCACAAATTCAGAGAGCCAAATGAACTAATGTAAGAGGGTAGGATATGCCAGAAAAATGTTTCCCATATTCTAAGATTGAGACTCATTAGGGCTTCCCTGGTGGCTCAGATGGTAAAGCATCTGCCTGCAATGAGGGAGACCCGCGTTCGATTCCTGGGTCGGGAAGATCCCCTGGAGAAGGAAATGGCAATCTACTCCAGCACTCTTGCCTGGAAAATCCCATGGACGGAGGAGCCTGATAGGCTACAGTCCATGGAGTCACAAAGAGTCAGACACGACTGAGCAACTTCACTTCACTAGTGTTGCAGACACACACTTAACATACACTCAAATACTTGGGGAGTATCATTCATAATCCCTGAAAAATTGCTCCATGGTTCTCTTTGTCCTGTTCTGTGTGTATGTGTATATGTTCACTTTTTAAAGTTTTTGTGAGCAAGCATGCAGGATCACAAAATAAAGGAATGGATTTGATACATAGCCAAAAACATCTAGAATCCAATGCATTAAAGGCAAGAAAAGTTTAAGAAGAGATGTTCTAATAATGAGGGGAAAGCAACATAAATGAAGAGCCCAACAGAGGAGCCAGGTTTCAGATAGAACAGGCAACAGTGTGGGTGCTGACGTCACCTCAGTCTCGAGGGACCAAAGACTGACTGGACCTTTATTGCTCCACTTGCTTCACCATGGAATCCATCTCATGACACTGGTCTTACTGAGATTTTTATACCTATCTTTGTTTATTTGACAGCACTTTAAAAAAAAAATCATGCAGCTGTGGATGTGCTGGCCCTTCTTTCATTTTTTCTTTGTGGTATTCCTTTCTGTGTTTTTTTTTTTTTTTTTTTAGCTTTGGCTTTGGTCGTTTTTGATACATCCGATGGGCATGCTCTAGACCTGGTTCTGTTCCTAGGCTTAACATGCAGAGGCTTCTCTACACCATACTCCATAAAATACTGCATAGGCTATAAAGTTTGTCTTTTAACATGATTTATCTCTGAGGACAGTATGTCATATCCATGCATTTATATTATGTAATAGGCCTTTCCCATTATGATTTAAGGTCCAAAGAAACAGAGACTTCATATTTTGTTCACTTTTGTGTTTACAAAATAAATGCATTTATATAGAAAATAATTAAAAAAAGAGAATTCACAAAATAAAAAATATGGTAAGGAAAATAAAGCCATGTGAAAACTAGTGGATTCAAACAATTGTATAAAATGGCATTTAATAAAAATCTAAGACTGATTATGAATTAAAACATATAAAGTAAAAACTTAATCACACCCACATGGGTCTCTTAATTAAAGATTATATACGAAATATAAAGATACATTTTTGAAAAGTAGAAAAAGAAACTATATTAAGTTAAACTTTCTATCAATAAAAACATAAACAGATTCCAATATGCTTATTAAAAAGAGCAGTAGCCAGTTGAATGCCAAAAATGTCTTCCACAAGAGGGGAGAAGATGATTACTATTCTTAAAAACAAATCTAACTACAAAAGGCAAAAAAGCTACCATTAAGGAAGTACAGATGTGAAATAAGAACACAATGCACATAAAAGTCTGCTATTATTATCAGGGATGCAGAAAATTTTTCTCCATATAAAATGTAATTATATGTAAGAGTGTGACATGATTAACTAATAGAACTGATCATACAAAATGTGTACATTTTCACACACTTCCCAGATAGATCTAAATTTATATTTAAAATAATTTATGTCAAACAATAAACTTAATGGGAAAAATCACTTTTTTCTGAAAACATGAAAAAAATATTCAAAAACTTGCAAAGGTGGGTGCTCAGTTGTGTCTGACTCTTTGTCCGCTTATGGATTATAACCCTCCAGGATCCTCTAGTCTATGAGATTTTCCAGGCAAGAATACTGTAATGGTTTGCCATTTCCTGCTCCAGAGGATCTTCCCAAGACAAGGATCAAAACTAAGTCTCCTGAATCTCCTGCATTGGCAGGCAGATTCTTTACCACTGAGCCATTTAGACCCTTATACATAAACTGTGTTAATAATTTTTACAATCAATTTGCAATAGAGAATGTAAACCTGTCACTTGCTCAGTTATATCTGACTCTTTGCCCACCATGGACTGTAGCCCCCCAAGCTTCTCTGTCCATGGAATTCTCCAGACAAGAATACTGGAGTAGTTTGACACCCTTCTCCAGGGATCTTCCTGACCCAGGGATTGAACCCAAGTCTTCCACATTGCAGTCAGATTCTTTACTGTCTGAGCCACCTGGGAAGACCCTGGTCCTGGGAAAGATTGAGGGAAGGAGGAGAAAAGACGACAGAGGATGAGACAGTTTTATAGCATCACCAACTGAATGGACTTGAGTTTGAGCAAACTCTGGGAGATAGTGAAGGACAGGGACCTGGCATGCTGTAGTTAATGGGTCGCAAAGAGCTGGACATGACTTAGCAACCGAACAAATCTGCTGTTGGAAGGTAATGTCTACCTCCTTTGACCTGGACTTTCTTAATGAATGCAGAACATGCTCAAATATACTGCAACTTAGAAATTTAAAAAAATATTCTTTATTTCCTGCATAGTCCTCCACATGTAATACTGTACTTTCCTACTCCTCTGAAGAGCAAATCTCACGTATGTTTTAACTTTATTGGAACCATATTTTTATCTCACTTATTTTACAACGTCATCATATTGAACCTCCATTCCTATCACTTCCTTGTCAGCTTGCACTGCAGATTCAAACAGACACATTCATATTAACATAGTACATAAATCAATTATACTTCACTAGTTAATCAAGAATACAAACTCAGTGAGCTCTCATTTCTGGGCTAGACTGATTAGGTTCTCAGATGATTTAAGATAAAAGTTCTCAGGTTCCATTTTCTCTGAATCTTTCCTGGAGCATCTGCTGGGTTCTCAGACTTACCTAGATGGGGTCTCAGAGAGGGAGTTTTCTGGTTGAAATCTGCATTACTCTGAATTGTTGATGGTGGTAACTGAAGCTCTGTCACCAGACAAGACAGCAGAGAGTAGTGGTAAAACATTGGCTCCTGATCCAGACTTATGATTCCAAAACACCTGTCATGTCCTGTCCAGCTTAGGGATACAAACACTAAGGGACTTCAGCAGGGAAGCTATTAATAACTCTCTATACTTGCTCATTAGGCACATTTCCTTCCCATTATTCCAATCGCTAAGCACATGATTTCCCTCTGGGCATCTGGAGTAAACACAAAGGCAATTTCTCCTAATGGCTCTTTGTTCCCTAGAGATCAGGTTAGAAGTCAAGTGAATCCAGTCTTTTATTATACTTGTCCTCAATCTTTCCTGATTTTTAGAGATCTAACCTCAATCACATTATCCCAACCTGGAATTAATATTTTCTTCAAAGTCTGACATGAAGGAACTTGTCAGGACTAGGTACATTTGATCCCTAAAAGGTTGCTTTATAGTCAGCACACAGCCTTGTTGTCCTCAGAAAATTGTTATTCCTCTATTCAGCAAAGGGGAGAACTGAAATGCAATTTGGGGCACCACAATCTCTGGCTTCTTAAAACACTTGTCCAAGAATTAGGGATTTCAAATTTCATCACAAGCTAAGAGCTGATACTTAGACCCTCAATATAAAATATTTTGTTAATTGTAGATGTTATGTGTAGGTTGGCATCTCTTAGGCATTGTCCAAATTACCTTTTAGAAAACTTTATATTATGAGGTAGTATTACTATGAGCACCATTCCACATGGCAGAAATATGTTTAAAGGAATTTAATGATATGCCTAAAGGTTCAAACTGAGTATAGAAAAGACCTTAATCAGAATTCTGCCAGGATGCATCCAGCTATCAAACTGTAGACTGATCAGCCCAAGATCATTTTGCCCCTGGGAATATTTGTCAATGTCTGAAGGAATGCTGCTAAACACCTGCAATTATCAATACAAATAATTGTCCTGTTTCAACTGTCATCATAAGAAGATGAGAAAAACCTCTTCTAGACCATCATTTCCCCAACTTCAGTGTGCACAGGTATCACCTATGGTTGTAGTTGTTCTGATCAGGTTCTGATTCATTAGGTCCTGAAGGGCCCAGATATTCAGATTGTGGACCACTCTGAGTAGCCAGGCTGTGGGCCTATGCAACTCAGGTGTAGGTAGTTTTAGCTATTCTGAATGACAATTCATGTTTGCATGTTATTTTGAATGCATATTGTATTCACTCATTCCAGAGGCTTTTATAACTTCATTGTCCAACAAGCCAGGCATACCACAACAAAGATAATGACAGGTTGATTCCACCAATGAATATAGATGCAAAAATGCTCAACAAAATATTAACAAACCAAATTCAGCAATATGTTAAAAGAGTCACACACCAAGAACAATTGAGATTTACCCCAGGGATGCAAGGATGGTTAAATACCAATAGACTGAACAGTGTGGTACTTCTAATTAACATATGAAGAATAAAATTTGTAGTATCATCTGAATAGATACAAAAAAACATTTTGACAAAATTCAATATGTATTTATAATAAAAACTCTCAACAAAGTGGGTATAAAGGAAAATACCTCAACATAAAAAAGGCCATTTATGACCAAACAATAGCCAATATTATGCTCACTGGTGAAAAATTAACAATATTTCTCCTAAAATCAGGAACAAGGCAAAGATACCCACTTTTGACAATTTTATTCAACATAATATTAGAAGTCCTAGGCAGAGCAATCAAATAAGAAAGAGATATGAAAATAATCCAACTGGAAAGGATGAACTGTTACTGTTTGCAACAGACATGATGCTATATATGTGTACATGTTCAGTCACTAAGTCGTGTCTGACTCTTTTGCAACCTCATGTAGCAAACTAGGCTGCTCACTAGGCTGCTCTATCCATGGGATTTCCCAGGTATGAAAGTGGGTTTCCATTTCCTTCTCCTTAGGATCTTCCTGACCCAGGGATGAAACTCATGTCTCCTGCATTGGCAGGCAGATTCTTTACCACTGAGCCACCACGGAAGCCTGATGCTGTATATAGAAAATCCTAAAGACACCACCAGTAATAACACATGTTTTCAGTAAAGTTGCATAGTACAAAATTAATATACAGAAATCTGTTAAGTTTCTATTTGTCAATAATGAACTATAAGAAAGATGGGAAAATGTAATTTACTGTCACATCAAAGAATAAATAACTGAAGAGTAATTTAATAAAGGGGCAAAAAACTTGAACTTTGAAAATTGAAAACTTTCATGAAAGAAACTGAAGATGACACAAAAAGCAGAAAGATATACAATGAAATAATTAATATTGTTAAAATGACCATACCACCCAAAGCAATCTCCAGACTCAATGGAATCCCTATCAAAATAACAAAGGCACTTTCTTTTTTACAGAACTAGGAAAAATAATTCTAAAAGTCATATGGATAAAAACAACAGACTGAAAATGGCCAAAGCAATTTTGAGAAAGGATAAGCTGGAGTTGCCACAGTCTCTAATATCAACATATATTACAAAGCTACAGTAAACAAAACAGTATGGTACTGGTTCAGAACCAGACAATTTCAGAAGATATGTAGCTGCACATTTTGTGTGTCTGTGGATTGAGGTCAGTGTCTGATCTTCCTATGCTGCCAACTTGAACCACCTTCTAACATTTGATATTGATCCAATGAGATTCATTCATTTTACACTTCTGATATCCAGAACCGTAACAGCACATATTTGTTTATTGTAACCAATAGTTTGGGGATATTTTACAACAGGAACAGAAACCTAATATAGATGTTCATTCAATAAAATTTGTTGGCAAAAATTGAGTTTAACATTCTCAACTCATTCATTAGTTACTTTAATAAGAGCATTTTATGTTGAAAACCCACTTAAGTAGAAAAAAACCTTTTAAATCAGTATGATGTTATTTCATACCATTAGCTGATACAATGATCTATGCATTACATAACTGTAAAAGTTGCCTGACTATGATGCCTTGTAACATTAAGGCAGGAAATGTAATCCAGTATGAAGATAGAGGTCACCCATTGTATTTTAAATTTTTGTGTCTATATTTCTATATTCTTTTATTTTATATTAATTAAAATATGCATTCATTTTGATTCTATTCTCTCTACTTTTCTCTTTGGTTTCCTTTAAAAAGAAAAGATGGAATCCTAATCCTATCAATGTATGTACACATGTGTATTGTTTGTTGTTGTTTTAGTCACTAGATCATGTCCAACTCTTTGGCTACCCCATGGACTGTAGCTAGCAGGCTCCTCTGTCCATTGGATTTCCCAGATGAAAATATTGGGTTAGGTTGTCATTTCCTTCTCCAGGGTATCTTCTTACCGAGGGACTGAAGTATGGACTCCTGTATTGGCAGGCAGATTTTTTTCACTGAGCCACCAGGGAAGCCCTTACATTTATGTATAGGATTGTGCTTATTTGAAAGAATATTGTAGCCAAACACACACACATAGAAACAGAACATTTGCACTTGAGTGTTTTCTTTAGACTAAAAAATGAATATAGAAATTCATGAATTTCTATATTAATTTTGTTTATTTCTCAAATCATCTATACGAAGTTACATTTAGTATCCCCCATTGCCTTCAGAAATAAGGAGACAAGAAGTTCAGAGAGCATAATTTGTTTGCAACTACATAACAAAGCATTTAAAACTAGTATCACTGTCAAATTATACATACACATAAACATGCAGTATATTCTCTTATACAGAAAACTGAGCACCAAAGAATTGCTTCAAATTTTGGTGCTGGAGATGACTCTTGAGAGTCCCTTGGACTGCAAAGAGATCAAACTAGTCAATTCTAAAGGAAATCAACCCTGAATATTCATTGGAAGAAACCGATGGTGAAGCTGAAGTTCCAATATTTTGGTCACCTGACGTGAAGAGCCAACTCACTGGAAAAGAGCCAGATGCTGGGAAAGATCAAAGATAAAAGGAGTAGAGGACAGCAGAGCATGTGATTGTTAAATATCATCACCAACTCAAAGGATATGAATTCAAGCAAACTCTGGGAGATAGTGAAGGACAGAAGAGACTGGTGTGCTGTAGTCCATGGGGTTTCAAAGAGTCAGACACAGCTTAGCCACTGAACAACAACAACAAATGTTCTCTTAATTTTTGTAGAGACCTTGTAATTCATCAAGTTGCTCACTTTAAATACTCAGTTTATTGAATGCAACTGTACTCCACTAATTTAATTAAATATTAAAAAATCTAAAGGTGCATCAGTAAGATTTGAATCTAGAACAAAGGCAGCAGTTTCTCACTTAAAAAGGGTGGAAGATATATCTTCTAACTGGGAAAGAAGCCAAGTCTCAGTTATGGATGTAGAATGGGTGTTATTAAATTTAAGTAATTCAAGTGATAAACATTTTTATCTGTAAATAAAAGCTTAACCTAGATATAGAAATGCAGTAAACTGATAATAAATTGATTCAAGAGAGAAGATCAATACAGTCCTACTCAACATCATGGATGAGCCTGACAAATACAATGTAGAGATTGAGATCTTACTTATACACTCATGTGGTGCATAAAAAAATCAGTACAACTCTACATTATGTGATTTCTTTTGGTTAAAAGAAATGTACTATTAAATATCCCTTTGCTATAGAATGACTTGTTAGGCATCAATAGCTAACTGACACAATAATGAAAATGAATAGAACTGAGGGCAATTTTAGTAATATGTAGTTTTTATTTTTGGCATATATTCTGATATTTGAGAAGAACATTCATGATCATTCTGTTATGCAAATATATTTCAGATCAGTGTAGTAACAAGTGACTACCTTGAGGTTCTCTTCTAGGTAACTAGGAAAGGTAGATAGACATGCATGTTTGTGGAGAAAAACTGGTGACCTGGGCTAGATATCAATGTCTGGGCAGGATATCAAGCTCTTTTGTGTGGATCATCCTCTGATCACAAAGAATGGACTGATTTCTGAACATAAAGGAGATCGGAAATGGATGAACTGACACTGTTCAATCGCTATCCCTTTTAGTGTTTATTACAAATATTAGGAAAGGGGAGTTAGTTTTAGAACAATAAGAAGAGTCATATAAGTAGGTAGCATTAGAAGTTTTCAAGGAGAAAGAGGATAATAATTTATTAATAAAATACGGTATCCTATCCCCCACTTCAATGAATAAACCCCTTCACTTGTAGGCACCTATCTTCCATGCTTTAATTAATAGATGTGTGGCATGAAAAATAAACATTTTGCATCATAATGAAATGTGTGATTTAACATTTTTTCCTCACATTTATGGTCATCTGTGACACAAAGATAGTATCAGGTAAATTTATTCCAGTTTGTCTTTCCATGTAGATTTCACTGGGAGGTATATATATATGTGTGTCTAAAAATCAAAAACATTTTTTTTTTCCAGCAGCTACCTTCCCCAGTGTCTTGGATAGTAAATAATCCTCCTGGAGTGGAGGAAACCCTGGTTCAATCCCTGAGTTGAGAAGATCCCCTGGAGAAAAGAATGACTACCCACTCTAGTATTCTTATTGGGAGAATCCCATGGACAGAGGAGCCTGGCAGGCTACAGTCCATGGAGTCACAAAGAGTCAGACATGACTGACTGACTGAGAACACTTGTGATCACCAAGGTGAATAATTGAATGAAACTAGAAGTGCAGTTATGAGACACTAGCAAGTTTGCAGTTTAAATATCTGGCATTAAGGTTTCAACTACAATTTAAGAGCCAGTAATTCAGCTTTGGATTGCTGAGGCATCCTTTTAAAAGATAATACATTAAATAAACATATTGCCAGCTGTATGACAGCATCTACTAGACAAGCACCCAGAAGACCCAAGCCTATAAGGTATCCCTTTAGAAAACCCTGAGTAAATAGATAAATGAACTCAAGAGTGCCAGCTTTTCCTTGGTTATGCCCTCATTCCGCCTTAGGTATTCATCATTAAATAATGAACTAGCAGAATCCTAGCCACTTTACCCTCAGAACTCAATAAAGCACAGCCCCCAGCTGGATCTTTCTCTCTCTCCATCTGTCTCTCTACATAATACTTAAGTACATCGATCTTGGTCATGCTGTGTACCTTCCAGGATTTGTTATTACTGTAATTTTTTTCAGTTCGCCAATAGATATTGCTGAGGTTTTGTTCAGTCGCTGAGTCCAACTCTTTGCAACCCCATGAACTGCAGCACACCAGGCTCCCCTGTCTTTCACTATCTCCCAGAGTTTGCTCAAACTCATGTCTATGGAGTCAGTGATGCCATCCAACCATCTCATCCTCTGTCTCCCCCTTCTCCTCTTGTGCTTGGGCTTAGTTTCTCAACTGTGTTCCTTTCCCAGCATTATAGTCTTTTCCAATGATTTGGCTCTTCACATCAGGTGACCAAAGGGTTGGAGCTTCACTATCAGTCCTTCCAGTGAATATTCAGGGTTGATTTCCTTTAGGAGTGATTGGTTTGATCACCTTGTAGTCCAAGGGAGTCTCAAGGGTCTTCTCCAGTCAGTCAGTTCAGTCACTCAGTCGTGTCTGACTGTTTGAGACCCCACGAACCACCTCATGCCAGGCCTCCCTGTCCATCACCAACTCTCGGAGTTCACCTAAACTCACGTCCATTCAGTTGGTGATGCCATCCAACCATCTCATCCTCTGTTGTCCCCTTCTCCTCCTGTCCTCAATCTTTGCCAGCATCAGGGTCTTTTCAAATGAGTCAGCTCTTCACATGAGTTGGCCAAAGTATTGGAGTTTCAGCTTCATCAGTTCTTCCAATGAACGCCCAGGACTGATCTCTTTTAGGAGGGACTGGTTGGATCTCCTTGCAGTCCAAGGGACTCTCGGGAGTCTTCTCCAACACCACAGTTCAAAAGCACTTATTCTTCTGGGCTTAGCTTTCTTTATAGTCCAACTCCCACATCCATACATGACTACTGGAAAAACCATAGCCTTGACTAGATGGACCTTTGTTGACAAAGTAATGTCTCTGCTTTTTAATATGATGTCTAGGTTGGTTATAACTTTCCTTCCAAGGAGTAAGTGTCTTTTAATTTCATGGCTATAATCACTATCTGCAGTGATTTGGGAGCCCCCCAAAATAAAGACAGCCACTGTTTCCACTGTTTCCCCACCTATTTCTGATGAAGTGATGGGACCGGATGCCATGGTCTTCGTTTTCTGAATGTTGAGCTTTAGGCCAACTTTTTCACTCTATTCTTTAACTTTCATCAAGAGTCTCTTTAGTTCTTCTTCACTTTCTGTCATAAGGGTGGTGTCATCTGCATATCTGAGGTTATTGATATTTCTCCTAGCAATCTTGATTCCAGCTTGTGCTTCTTCCAGCCCAGCGTTTCTCATGATGTACTCTGCATAGAAGTTAAATAAGCAGGGTGACAATATACAGTCTTGACATACTCCTTTTCCTATTTGGAACCAGTCTGTTGTTCCATGTCTGGTTCTAACTGTTGCTTCCTGACCTGCATACAGGTTTCTCTGGTATGCCCATCTCTTTCAGAATTTTCCAGTTTTCTCCAGTACCACAGTTCAAAAGGATCAGTTCTTCGGCACTCATATTGCTGAGGGTCATACTACAATCGTAATAAATACCACAAGGGTCTATCCAACCACATTATAGACTTGGGAGGAAAATGGCTGTGTAGTCTTGCAGTACATAATGCAGGCCAGTTAAGTGCCTCAAACATAGTTAGCCAAGAGCATATCTACTAAGAGGCTGAAACTTAAACGGACAAGTTAATGTCTATACTATGATGAATAGAAGATATGGTAGCAATGACAAAAATGATGGTCTGAAGTCAAATCTGTAGCTTCATGCCTTCCTCTACAATGAAATTATACAAATGGCCTTAATTGCCAGGCTAGTTTGTTTGTTTTCTGCATGAGGAAAACAAGATTATTCTTTCAGGGAAATTATTTGACATATATATGTCATCTGAGAAGAAGTAAGTTTTAGGAAATCTGTTTCCCCAGGTAAGATATTAAATTTTCAAATAGTTTTAATCCAGTCATGGAAAAATTTTGGGAATATCTAAATGTGTTATTTCTATGGACATAGGGCAAGACTATGTATGTAAGGGAGGGGCAAATTGTGTAGAGGACTTGAATACAAACAAAGGGAAATTCCAGAAAGTAAGCAGAAACAGCAAGTTGTATTTCAACAATCTGATTAAAAAAAAAAAAAAAAGCAATTTATGGCTCTGAGTCTTAGAGCCCTTAAATCATGGGTATTTCATCAGCCCCAGGACAACTGGCTTTTATAAAACTGCCATCTCATTGATTCTTCTCAGAACCCTCTTTATATCTTTGTTCCTCAGACTATAGATGAAGGATATGGATGTGACCAAAGTGTTCATCACTGAGGCCGTTGCACTTGAGTGTGAGTTGTGACTAGCTGCTGAGACAAGGTACACTCCTAGGCATGTACAATAAAATAAGGAGACAACTGAGAGGTGAGATGCACAGGTGGAAAATGCTTTATATTTCCCCTGAGCTGATGAGATTCCTCTTATGGAGGAAACTATCTTAGAATTGGAAGGACTGATGCTAAAGCTGAAACTCCAATACTTTGGCCACCTCATGCAAAGAGTTTACTCCACTGGAAAAGACTCTGATGCTGGGAGGGATTGGGGGCAGGAGGAGAAGGGGATGACAGAGGATGAGATGGCTGGATGGCATCACCGACTTGATGGACATGAGTTTGAGTGAACTCCAGGGGTTGGTGATGGACAAGGGAGGCCTGGCATGCTGCGATTCATAGGGTCACAAAGGGTTGGACACGACTGAGTGACTGAACTGACTGATCTTAGAATTTTAATAAAGAATCCCAATGACAGAACCACCACCCAACATCACAGCTGCAAAATACATCACCAAAACATTAAGAAATGTGTCTGAACAGGCAAATTGAACCACATGATTAATTTCACAGAAAAAGTGGTAGATTTCCAAGTCTATACAGAAGGACAGCCACAACACCATTAAACTTTGTAACAAGGAATTCAGGACACTCATCATCTAGGACATCAGCACCAGCAGTTCAAAGAGCCATGGGTTCATGATGACTGTGTAGTGCACAGGATGGCAGATGCCCACAAAAGCCATTACTTAGGTCATCATAACAAGGAGAAAATTGTCCAGTCCAACAAAGAGTAGGAAAAAGTTTATCTGGATGATGCAGCCTTCTTAGGTTATAATTTTGTCCTTTGTCTGTATATTATTCAGCATCTTTGGAATGGAGGTGGAGGTGAAACAGATGTCTACAAAGGACAGGTTGGAGAGGAAGAAGTACATGGGTATGTGGAGGTGGGGGGTCTGAGCTGACAGCCCGGATGATGAGAGCAGTTTTCCCAACACAGTGATTAGGTACATGTGGAGAAAAAGCCCAAATATGAGAGGTTGCAGCTCTGGTTTCTTTTATAATCCCAGGAGAAGAAATTCTGCTATTTGCATATCATTCCCTGGTTTCATGTGGTGAGTGTGACAAAATAGTACAGTTTTCTCAAAAATTGGCATTGCAAACACAGCTGAAATTCTACAATTTATATTTTGCACTCAAAAACTCAGTATCCCTATTTTTCAATGAAATTTCCATGTCAAGGGATCATCCATGCCATCTCTGAATAGGACTTCCGGTATCTGTTTCCCATACCAGTTCAGTGATAATCCAGAGTGCAGCATATCACATCAGGGTATTTTGGTATTCTTTGTTCAGCTGTGTGTGTGTGCGCACACACATGTGTGTATGTTGGCATGTGCAAACATGTATTGCTTGCTTCGTTGTGCACACATGCTGGATCACAGGTAAAAGGTATGTTTTGCTATGGGACACAGTCCAAAAATCTTTCTAATGAGTTGCTTAATTGCAAGAATAGTTTTCACAAAAGACCAGTATCTGCTGAGGGAAAAGAAATGTGAACTGAGTTCAGCAGAACAGGCAGGTTACAGAGAGAACAGGCAGCAAGATGTTCAGACGCAAGAGACCACATCTTCTTTCTCCATTAAAATGTGAGCCCGGATGGGCGGGGACCCCATATGCTTTATTCACTCTGTGGTTTCATCAATATGGGCCTTAATATAAAAATAAATTTTTAGAAAGTGGAATTTATAAATAAAAATACTAGCATGAGGGATAAAACCAGGTTAAATACACCTGATTGAAAACAAGTCGGTTAAACAAAACTGAATGAAATAGCAAGATGAATATCTGAAGGGAACATATAAAATAACAATAGTCACATTAACACAGGCTTTAAATACAAATTTAATATAAAAAAGTAACAAAGAATATGAAATGTAATTGTAAAATTGTGTGAGAAGCAGTAACTAACATTTTAATTTTAACCTAAATAAACATATATAGGCTTAACTTAACTATGAAGAAGATGTAAGTTATCTTCAGTTGAAAGCAAAAGCATATATTCCACAAGATGTCAGCAAATGATGGAAGTTTTAAAAATAGATCTAACCACTAAAGGCAAAAGTTTGCATTACTGCTAAAACATATGATATAAGACAACAATTCATATTAAAAGGTAATTTATTACTGCTACAGATAAGGAGAACATTCTATGTTTAAAATGCGATGGGAGGGAGAACAAAATATAACCAAATATTAGATCTGACCATACCCATAAAAACTCTCACACACCCCAACAAATACATTAAACAAAAATACACACATATAAAAATTAAATGTCAAATAGCAAATTCCTTTGAAAAACTGTAATTTTTTGTTTGAAAGAATGCAATAAAAATAAGAATAAAGAGAAACTTGGATATAGAATTTAGAGATGCAAAGGGAAGTGGTTACAGCTTAGAGAAGTTTGGGGTGAAATGGTGTCATAGAAATGATATCTGACATATTTCTCTAGGGCTTCCCAGGTGAAAAGTGAAAATGAAGTCACTCAGTCGTGTCTGACTCATTGCAACCCCGTGGAGTGTAGTCTACCAGACTCCTCCATCCATGGGATTCTCCAGGCAAAAATACTGGAGTGGGTTGCCATTTCCTTTACCAAGGGATCTTCCCCATCCAGGGATTGAACCAAGGTCTCCCACCTTGCACGTAGCTGCTTTACCCTCTGAGCCACCAAGGAAGCCCTTTGCTAGTGGTAAAAATCCACTTGCCAATGCATGAGACATAAGAGACGTGAGTTTGATCCTTGGATCAGGAAGATCCCCTGGAGAAGGAAATGGCAGTCCACTCCAGTATCCTTGTTGGCAGAATCCTATAGACGGAGGAGTCTGGTGGGCTACTTTTTGTGGGATCACAAAAAGTTGGAGATGACTGAGCATCTGAGCACATTTCTCTAGTTTTAGCATAGAAATCTTGTCAAAGCATTAAAAATATGTCTCATCCTCCCCTTGCTCCATATGTTGGACTGAAGTTCCTGGCTTTTTCTCTGAGAGCTGGAGATTGAAATAAACTATGAAGGAAATGATATGGACAAAAAAGAAAATAAATAAAAGCACTCGGATCGCAGTATATAAAGCAAAGAATGTGCATAGACAGTTTGCAGCAAAGTATTGAAAAATGGCTAATAAACCCCAAAATATATTTGGCCTCTCACATAATAAAATAATTGCAAAGTTAAGCCCTGTACCATATACCTGCTTGCATATGAAATACTATTTTTCAAGTAAATATGCAGTGTTAGAGACGATTCTGTGAAATATGTATCTCAAGAACTGTAGTTACAAGGCAGCAGCTATGTCCATTGATTTGATGCTCATATACATCTTAAAATACTTTATATACTTTAGTATATAAAAGTATACAAATAAAATATAATCACTTCACTGAAAAATGTTTCTGACCTAATTATTTTTCTGCTTCCCTAATTGCTCATCTCAGAAATGTTCAAATTTTACTGACAACACTACGTTTCCCATTTGAGTCTCATTCAACTAAATTTTCATTCCCAAACTTAACTGTCAACAATAGTCCTTGAATTTCTGAATCCAATAGACACTTCTCTATTCAACTTATTAAATATATTGATTCTGAATTAAATATTTTATCAAGTAAACAAACATGAAGGTCTCTCCATTCTGAGCCAGGTGTTTGGGTTTTCAGGTAAACTCAAGTACTTATTCTTGGGTTTTAGTCTCTCTTTCTTCTGCAGCATCAATTGGGGTATTTAAAAAATTAATTAATTTATTTTAATTGGAGGCTAATTACTTCACAGTATTGTGGTGGTTTTTGCCATACATTGACATAATGCTCAAAATTCTGCAAGCAAGGCTTCAGCAGTACGTGAACCATGAACTTCCAGATGTTCATCTGGTTTTAGAAAAGGCAGAGGAACCAGAGATCAAATTGCCAACATCCACTGGATCATCAAAAAAGCAAGAGAGTTCCAGAAAAACATCTATTTCTGCTTTATTGACTATGCCAAAGCCTTTGACTGTGTGGACCACAGTATACTGTGGAAAATTCTGAAAGAGGTGGGCATACCAGACCACCTGACCTGCCTCTTGAGAAATATGTATGCAGGTCAGGAAGCAACAGTTAGAACTGGACATGGAACAAGAGACGGGTTCCAAAAAGGAAAAGGAGTATGTCAAGGCTGTATATTGTCACCCTGCTTATTTAACTTCTATACAGAGTACATCATGAGAAATGCTGGGCTGGAAGAAGCACAAGCTGGAATCGAGATTTCTGGGAGAAATATCAATAACCTCAGATATGCACATGACACCACCCTTATGGCAGAAAGTGAAGAGGGACTAAAAAGCCTCTTGATGAAAGTGAAAGTGGAGAGTGAAAAAGTTGGCTTAAAGCTCAACATTCAAAAAACGAAGATCATGGCATCTGGTCCCATCACTTCATGGCAGATAGATAGGGAAACAGTGTCAGACTTTATTTTTTGGGGCTCCAAAATCACTGCAAATGGTGCTTGCAGCCATGAAATTAAAAGACACTTACTGCTTGGAAGGAAAGTTATGACCAACCTAGATAGCATATTCAAAAGCAGAGATATTACTTTGCCAGCAAAGGTGCATCTAGTCAAGGATATAGTTTTTCCCGTGGGCATGTATGGATGTGAGAGTTGGACTGTGAAGAAGGCTGAGCGTCGAAGAATTGATGCTTTTGAACTGTGGTGTTGGAGAAGACTCTTGAAAGTCCCTTGGGCTGCAAGGAGATCCAACCAGTCCATCTGAAGGAGATCAGCCCTGGGATTTCTTTGGAAGGAATGATGCTAAAGCTGAATCTCCAGTACTTTGGCCACCTCATGTGAAGTGTTGACTCATTGGAAAAGACCCTGATGTTGGGGAGGATTGGGGGCAGGAGAGAAGGGGATGACAGAGGATGAGATGGCTGGATGGCATCACCAACTCAATGGACATGAGTTTGAGTGAACTCCGGGTATTGGTGATGGACAGGGAGGCCTGGCGTGCTGCGATTCATGGGGTCGCAAAGAGTCAGACATGACTGACTGAACTGAACTGAACTGAACTGAACTGACATGAATCAGCCATGGGTGTACATGTGTGTCTTGTAGCCACCTGGATGGTAACTCAGAGTTAGACCTCTGTGTGGAAGTTCAAATTCCTCACTGGATAGTTGATGATGGAGATTGAAGTTCTGTCTTCAGCAAGAGACCAGGAAGGAGTTAAACAGAGCCAGACCTAGGAATCCAGATGCAAAAACCATGACCGCTCCAGCTCAAGGTGGAACTGCTCAGACATTACAACAGTGGAGACATTTACAGCTCTATATATTCTTTATCTGCTCACCACATCTGCTCACTAACACATTTCCACTGTTACTCTGACCTCTGAGCACATTTGCCCATGGGAACTGGTCTGATAAAACAGGAAAATTTTCCTACTGATTTGCAGTTCCCAAGAGATGAGCTTAAACATCAAGTGTATTTAATTCTTATTATCATACTATTCCATCAACACTTCTGGTTTCCAGTTAACATTTAAACTTTTTACAAAACCCTTAGACCAAGTTTTCTCCAAATCTAAGGCTGAGGAACCTGACTAATTCACTTGCATCTCAAAAGGATTGACTTGTGGTGGGAACACAGCCCCCAATACCACCAGAAATTTACTATTTCTTCTTTAATAAATGAGTGAGCTGTGTTCCTTTGCTTTAAAAACCATAGGTAAAAATAATTGATTTCATAATGCTTTTGACACATCAGTTAGGAGTTTCATCCTTTTATTACAAATGAAAAGCTGGCATTTTCTCTTATTTATGAAAAATTATAAGAGAAAAGTTTAGATCACTTAATATATGGTGGGCTGGGCTTAGAATCTTACACATATTGTCCCATTTATTTTTTGCAAAGGCCCATCCTATGAGGGCTCTGCAATTCTGACCTTCCTTCTCAATTTTCAGAATTAGGTGACTGGCCCAGAGTTGTTGCTATTGTTGTTCAGTTGCTCAGTAATTTCTGATTCTTTGCAACCCCACAGACTGTAGCACGCCAGGCTTCCCTGTCCTCTACTATCTCCTAGAGTTTGCTCAAACTCATGTCCATTGAGTCAATGATACCATCCAACCATCTCATCCTCTGTTGTCCCCTTCTCCTCCTGTCCTCAATCTGTCCCAGCATCAGGGTCTTTTCCAATGAGTCAGCTCTTCCCATCAGGTGTCCAAAGTATTGGAACTTCAGCTTTAACACCAGTCCTTCCAATGAATATTCAGGGTTGATTTCCTTTAGGATTGACTTAATCCTAAGGTTTTAGGATTTAAAGCAAAGTTTAATATCCTTCCTGTTCAAGGGTCCAGCACCACAATTGAAAGGCCCAAGTTTAGAAGCTGATTAAGGTGTGTGCTTTGATTATTAAAGAATCTATTTCTAGTTCTCTTGCTTTAGGTGAGTGGTTCTAAATCAGAGATGACTCTGCCTCCAGAAGACCCTTGGCAATATCTGGAGAAAGTTTTGATTGTTACATCTGGGAAAGTGCTCTGGCATATGGTGTGATGAGACCAGGGATGCAGTCCAGCAAACTGCAAAACACAGGACAGCTCTCATTATAGGGATTTATCCAGCACAAATGTCAATAGTGGTGAGGGTGAGAAACACTATTCTAAACAAGCAGTTCTCCAACATCAATGTGTATATGAATCACTAGGGCATAGTATTCAAATACAGATTTTCATTTGAGAAGACTAGGGTGTCACAGAAACTCTGCATTTATAATAATCTCCCAGATGTTGTTGATGTTGCAGGTCCTGTTCTGTGGACCACTCTGTGAGTATCAAGACTGTGGTCCAGTGTTAAGAGTCAGGTGTAGGTAGTTTAGGCTCTTCCATCAAGAATTTTCCTCCCCACCTCGTGTCTGATGTAAATGGTGGACTCAATCATTCAGCTTCTGCATACACAAGTTTACATGAGCTTCTTGAGTATTTCCCTCTTAACAGGAAATAAACCTTTCAGACATTTGTTTCCTTATCTATAAACTGGGGAAATGCTGCTTAAGGAGTTGAGAGCTTGATAATATTGTAGAGCTCACAGGAAACTACCTGACACAGAGCAGGTACAGATCAACAAGCAGCTGTAATAACTATGACTGAGCTCCACATTTACTAAGATCACTTGGACTCCAGAAAATCTTCTGGGCTAAGAAGTGAGCCCAGGATTATCTGATATAGGAGACAGAGTCACCATCTTAAAGATCTCCCAGGGTCCCATGCAGGGAGCAGAGAGTTTTAAGAGCCACAATTACATGCCTTTTTCCATGTGGGGACATAAAATCAGAGCCCCTCACTCCGACTCTGTACCAGTTCAGTTAAAAAAAAAATTAGACTCTTTTAAGCTTTTTTACTTTGCTTCTATAATTTACTCATATGTGTCAAGGCTATAATTGCCCCAGCTGTCATGTACAGTTGTGAGAGCTGGACCTTAAGGAAGGCAGAATGCCAAAGAATTAATGCCTTCTAACTGTGTTGCTGGAGAAGACTCTTGAGAGTTGCTTGAACAGCAAGGAGATCAAATCCGTCAATCTGAAGGGAAATCAACCCTGAATACTCACTGGAAGGACTGATGCTGAAACTAAGCTCCAGTGTTTCAGTCACCTGATTCAAATAGCTAACCCATTGAAAAAGTCCCTGATGCTTGCAAAGATTGAGGGCAGAAGGATAAGAGGGCATCAGAGGATGAGATGGCTGATTGGCATTAGTGATGCAATGGATAAGAACTTGGGCAAACTTTGGGAGATGGTGAGGGAGGCCTGGTGTGCTGTCATCCATGGGATCACAAAGAGTTGGACACGACTAGGCAACTGAACAACAATGTGTGTAAAGCTCATATTCCTTGGTGAATTATAGTTTCCACCAGCCCTTCTTATCTTCCTTTGTTGCAAGTTTATAGTATAGAATTCATAAACATTTGATACCAATAGGAGTATGAAATGCTTGCTTGTTTTTTTCTTCTGCAAGTTGAATTTGTCTTATTCTTCACCATTTGTGATTCGCCTCCTCATTACCTTAGGAAATCTTACTCACCCATCCATTCCTTTGAGATTTGAAAGTGTGGGAGGAGTGGATGTCACCACTCTTCAGCTTTGAACTTGGACATGTGACATCCTTGAGTTTGTGGAATGTGGGCAGAGTTGACATGCTCAGTGTCTAAGGAGAAGCTGTAAGAAGCTTTGTTGGAGTCCATGCATGCTCAGTTGCTAAGTCATGTCTGACTCTTTGCGACCTTGTAGACTGTACCCAGCAGACTCTTCTGTCCATGGGATTTTCCAGCCAACAATATTGGAGTGGGTTGCCATTTCCTCCTCCAGGGAATCTTCCTGATTAATGGATTGGAACTGTGTCTCCTGCATCTTCTTCATTGGCAGGATTCTTTACCACTGAGCCACCTGGGAAACCTTTATGAGATTACACCCTTTGTATTACTGTCCCCCTCCATCATGAGAATGAGCACCTCTCACATAAGGACCTCTCATATAAAATCCATTCACATGGCTCCCAGAATGAAGATGTGCATGTATCCTAGCATGGTCAGGTCAGAGTCATAGATATCTTATAGTATGCTGCATCTAAATTGATAATAAATAAACTTGCTATTTTAAGGTGTTGTGATTTGAAAAGTTATTTGTTATCACAGAAAATCTGATTACTACAACCCTTTACATGATGTTTTGCATTAATTAATATTGCTATACCAGCTAAATAGGCTTCTGTAGTGGCTAGGTGGTAAAGAATCCACCTGCAACGCAGGAGACACAAGAGACACATTTTCCATCCCTGGGTCAGGAAA
Organism: Bos indicus; assembly: GCF_029378745.1. NCBI lineage: Eukaryota > Metazoa > Chordata > Mammalia > Artiodactyla > Bovidae > Bos > Bos indicus. The sequence goes on along the minus strand of NC_091766.1, from coordinate 10,282,942 downwards.
ATTCTCTGTAAGAGGAAATGGCAATCCACTCCAGTATTCTTGTCTGGAGAATCCCATGGACAGAAGAGCCTGGTAGGCTACAGCCCATGGAATCATAAGGAGTCAGACACAACTGAGTGACTGAGCATGCACACATCAGCTAAATTTACACCATAGGATATACACTTGTTCAAGTATGTATCTTCATGTGATGTACAAATGGAAATAAAATATTCAGAATAAAAACTAAAGCCTTAAACTATAAAGATATTTAAACATATATGCATAGGTACTTTCATCTTTTCTCCACTGATTTGATTACTAATTCATAGAATAATAATATAATGATTTATGAAAATTATAGTTTTTTTCTGAACTCAAATTATTCTTGCTTTGCTTTCCATAATTTAGCAAATCAAATAGATTTGTAAAACTGAAGAGCTACCTGTACTATATTTTCTATTATACATTAAAGAAATCCTCATTCTTCCTCCATCTCACTCTCTCTCCATTTTCTTTCATTCTCTCTTTCTCCAAATACAGGTAGAAATATCAAGTCTCTCCTTGACTTCAGACTATAGTTGGAAGCTACAGTAAACAAAACATCATGGTACCACCGCTAAAACAGACATATAGACCAGTGGAACAGAACAGAAGGGCTAGCAATATACCCAAATACTTTTGTTCAATTAATATATGAGACAGACATTGAAAATATACAATGGAGAATAGGCAATCTCTTCAATAAGTGATGCTGGGAAAACTGAATAATGATCTGCAAAAACACAAAATTAGAATACTTTCCAATATCATGTACAAAAATAAAGTCAAAATGGTATAAAGATCCAAACATCAGACAAATCATGGATCTCCTGGGTGAGAACTTAGAAGACTCTTTGACATAAATCATAGCAATATTTCTTTTTTTACTTTCAATGTGTCTCCTAAGGCAAAGGAAAACAAAACAAAACAAAAACAAACAAACAAAAAAAGCAAACACAAAACAAAACATGAAAAGATGCTCAACATCACTTATTAGAAGAGAAATGCAAATCAAAACCACAATGATGTACCATTTCACTCCAGTCAGAATGACTGCTATCCAAAAGTCTACAAGCAATAAATGCTAGAGAGGGTGTGGAGAAAAGGGAACCCTCTTACACTGTTGGTGGGAATGCAAACTAGTACAGCCACTATGGAGAACAGTGTGGAGATTCCTTAAAAAACTGGAAATAGAACTGCCATACAACCCAGCAATCCCACTGCTGGGCATACACACTGAGGAAACCAGAATTGAAAGAGACACGTGTACCCCAATGTTCATTGCAGCACTGTTTATAATAGCCAAGACATGGAAGCAACCTAGATGTCCATCAGCAGATGAATGGATAAGAAAGCTGTGGTACATATATACAATGCAGTATTACTCAGCCATTCAAAAGAATACATTTGAATCAGTTCTAATGAGGTGGATGAAACTGGAGCCTATTATACAGAGTGAAGTAAGCCAGAAAGAAAAACACCAATACAGTATACTAATGCATATATATGGAATTTAGAAAGATGGTAACAATAGCCCTGTATACGAGACAGCAGAAGAGACACTGATGTATAGAACAGTCTTATGGACTCTGTGGGAGAGGGAGAGGGTGGGATGATGTGGGAGAATGGCATTGAAACATGTATAATATCATATATGAAATGAGTTGCCAGTCCAGGTTCGATGCACGATACTGGATGTTTGGGGCTGGTGCATTGGGACGACCCAGAGGGATGGTATGGGGAGGGAGGAGGGAGGAGGGTTCAGGATGGGGAACACATGTATACCTGTGGCAGATTCATTTTGATATATGGCAAAACCAATACAATATTGTAAAGTTAAAATAAAATTTTTTTAAAAAGCTAAAAAAAAAAAAAAAGAAAAAAAAAAGAAAATCTCAGTGGAGTTACTTTTTAATGGAGTCACAGTTATACAAAATAGACTGGAAAACCAGAGTGCTATTCAGTATCAGAACTGCCTAGAATGAGAAGCAATATATTATTTTAATTTCCTCAGTTCTCTTCACTTGGATTATTATATCAGTTTGTTGCTGCATAACAAGTTGTCCTAAGAGCAAATGGTTATTAATGCCCTTATTATCACATAGGAATATATGATGGGGTGAAGTTCTGAGACAGGTTATCTCTTCTTCATGGGTCTACTGTCAGGCTCTATTTCGTGTGTTAAGGGCGCCTCCATGATGTTGTCCATGATGTTGTGTGTGGTTGTAGTGCTCTTCTCTCTTGAGCCACTTTATGCCAATTTCTTCCTTTTATATATGTAGTAGTTGTTGAGTCACTCAGTCATGTCTGACTCTTTGTGACTCCATGGACTGCAGTGTGCAGGTTTCCCTATCCTTGATTAGCTCCTGAAGTTTGCTCAAAGTCATGTCCATTGAGCTGTTGATGCCATCCAACCATCTCATCCTCTGTTGACCCCTACTCTTCCTGCCTTCAGTCTTTCCCAAAATCAGGGTCTTTACCAATGAGTTGGCTCTTCACATCAGGTGGCCAGAGTATTGGAAATTCAGCTTCAGCATCTGTCCTTCCAATGAACACTCAGGGTTGATTTCCTTTAGGATTGACTGGTTTGATCTCCTTGCAGTCCAAGTGACTCTCAAGAGTTTTCCCCAGCACCACAGATTGAAAGCACCAATTCTTCAGCATTCTTCATGGTTGAACTTTCTTTGTGGTTCACCCTTCCTTATGGTTCACTCTCACATCCATCCATGGTTACTGGAAAACCCATAGCTTTGACTATATGGACCTTTGTAGGTTAGTCTTTAATTTACAGAAAAAAAGTGGTTTATCAAATGTTAACTGCTTTATTTTAATTTGACTGTTCTTATATCCATATAGGACACTTTGTTTTCTTCCTTAGTAGAAGAGATATCTCCCAATCTTAGGTGTGAATCAACTACATGGGATTTATTTACTACCTTGAATCATGCAAAACCAGAAGTTTTAAATTCTAACTAATTCATTGGAGTATAATTACATACAATAAACTGCAAGTTTTAAACTATACAATTTGTTAAATTTCAAAAATTAGCAGTACACACTACATGGTTCATTTTTTAGAGTTCAAAATGTGAACAAGCTTAATAGTAAAACTTAATTCAGGTGCATGCTGTAAGGAATAAATGAATGTTAGATATATATTGATTTATTTTGATGAGTCCAAAGAAAGCGTTCAAGAATAGCTAATGTGTGAATGTATGTATGTGTGTGCATTTGTACATATTGTTCTTTCAATTAAACACACTCACACATATGCATATATACATAGATTCATTCATCATCTCATCTACCATGTTGAAAGAAAACCTGAGAGAGAGATTGAAGGGTATGATATTTGAATAAACACAACCTAGAAGATTTAAAGTAGAATATATTACTTTAATTTGAATAAGGGATTGCTTTTTTACTACCTTAAATTCCCAAAGCCTTTGAAGTCAGAACCACATTTACATTATGTAACAAGAAATTCTCTATACCAGGTAATGGTATTGAGTATCTCCAAATTAACTCTAATTTCTTTTATTGAAAAGGGATTTCAATATAGAATGACATGCCAAGGGTGAATGATTTGAGAAGCTTAAACTCATTTCCTGGCAACAATATTTTCTTGGTTAAGTATCTGTATTAGATGCCTCCTGCTGCTGTAAGAAATTAACAGACTGTGACTTAAATAAACATTCTATCTTAAACCTCTAGAAGTCAGAAGCCTAAAATAGGTTTTTAATGGGTTTAAATCAAGACATCTGGAGAGTTTGGATCTTTTAAGATGTTCCAGGTGAGAATGAATTCCTTCTTCTATTCCAGTCTCCAGAGGACATCTTCATATATTGGCTTATGATCCTTCCTCCATCTGCAGTGCCAGCAGCACAGCATCTTCAAATCTCTGACCCCAATTTTTCCTCTGTCTTCCACATTTAGAGGATCATTGTGTTTACATTCCTGATAGCTCAGTTGGCAAAGGATCTGCCTGCAATGTAGGAGACTTGGGTTTGATCCCTGGGTTGGGAAGATCCCCTGGAGAAGGGAAAGGCTACCGATTCCAGAATTCTGGCCTGGAGAATTGGTCACAAAGAGTCAGACAGGACTGAGCTACTTTCACTTTCAAGGAGGATAATCTGGGATAATCTTCTTATCTTAAATATGAAAGTAAAGTGAAAGTGAAGTCACTCAGTTGTGTCTGACTCTTTGCAACCCCGTGGACTGTAGCCCATCAGGCTCCTCCATCCACGGGATTCTCTGGGCAAGAATGCTGGAGTGGGTTGCCATTTCCTTCTCCAGGGAATCTTCCCGACCCAGGGATTGAACCCAGGTCTCCCACATTGCAGACAGACGCTTTAACCTCTGAGCCACCAGGGAATCACATCTACTGTCTCAATTACCTTGTTGTGTAATAAATATATTCCAAAGTTCTTTGGTCTAGGATATGAAATCTTTTGGAATCCCTTATGCTGCCTACCCTAAAATCTTCTTTTTTTTCCCTTTTTAAAAATTATTTGGCTGTGGCATGTCTTAGTTGAGGCATGCAGGATCCTTTTTTGATGTGGCATGAGAACTCTAAGTAGCATATGGGATCTAGTTCCCCAACTAGGGATTGATTTCTGGCTCCATGTATTGGGAATGTGGAATCTTAGCCACTGGGCCACCAGGGAGGACGTAAAGTCTTTTTAATATATATTGTATTTGATGTCACTCAAGAGCTATAATATTTTAGAGATCTGGACACAATTATCATCACCTATGAAGTGAATGAAAATGATTCTTTCAAATGACCCTTCCTTCATGGAGAAGACTAAAGCTAAGTGTACTTGACTCTAACACAGGACCACTGCAATGATATCCAAACTGTGGTCCACAGAAAAAGACCTGCAGCTTCAACACATAAAATTTTGCTGCAAAGGCAGTCCCTGGGCCCTCTAGAGACCTGATGAGTCACGATGTGCATTTGAACCACAAACCTTGGTGATTTGTGTACACAAAGAACCTATAGAAGTTCTGGTCTAAAGATAGATTTCCCTACCTTCTCACAGGCTGCCCTGGTGATTCAGATAGTATGGAATCCACCTGCAACGCAGGTGACCCTTTGATCCCTGGGTGGAGAAAATCCCCTGGAGAAGCAAATAGCAATCAACTCCAGTATTCTTACCTGGGAAATCCCACCGACAGAGGAGCCTGGCAGGCTACAGTCCATAGCATCGCAAAGAGTCAGACACAACTGAGCAACTAAACACGCACACATTCTCACTGTTGGCATTTGAGGCAGGAAAGGTACAGGGTGCTATCCTGCTGTATACTGGGGATTAGAAACATGCTTTGCTACTGCTGCTGCTGCTGCTGCTAAGCCGCTTCAGTCGTGTCTGACTCTGTGCAGCCCCATAGATGGCAGCCCACCAGGCTCCCCCATATCTGGGATTCTCTAGGCAAGAATACTGGAGTGGGTTGGATTGTATCATCCTTTAGGCATTGTCAAATATCCCCAGGGACAAAATCATCTCTGATTGAGAATCACTGCCCAGAGTTTGAGAACTGAAAGTATCTTGACCAATTCCAATCAAGATTCCATCCTTTACTTGGTTTATACCTTTAAGCAGAACATTAAATCCCTCTGAGTACCATTTCTGCAGTGTTGAATGGAGTGCTTATACATTCTAACTCATAGAACACACAGTTGTCAAGATTAAACTTGACAGTCCCTGTAATTTTCTAAACTAGTGCTACAGATCAGATCAGATCAGTGCTACAGAACAACATCTAAATACATATTTTATAATTTTAATATTTTATAACGAGGGGCAAATGACAGATGTTACTATCAGTAATAAATCCTTATTGCCTTTGTAAAACTTTCTTGAAACCAAAGATTTTAATATCCAAGTTTTACATTAAAGAAGTGGAGTTAGCCCCCATTTTGAAGAGAGAAATAGTAATTCTCAGATATTTCAGGAGTTGTATTGCAACCACTAATCAAAGCACTGAAGACCCTAAGGACCTAGTCAAGACATATGCCCATATGAGAAAATTTGAACTCAGGGATGTAATGAGGTTCTGGGAGGCCTAGCCTTTTGGAAGCAGAAGAGTTAAGTGAGAAGGAGTGATAAAAATTGAATTCACCTAACTTATAATGCAGTCTCCTAGGAACAGAGAATCAGCAGGAAAAAAATCCATTCTGTCCAGACCAATATCTCCCAGGAAAATCATGTATATAGAGGTTGGAGTGACAAGAAGAAATATGCCTAATGAGCTGCCAGAGGAAGCTGTAAATATCTCCTCTGCTGCAGTCCCTCAGCCTGTGCCACTGTGGTTGGATAGCACATGGTCCTCGCTTATACAGTCCTAAATCTGGCTAAGAGACCAATGTTGTTGTCTTGTTTAGGGACAAACTTTGGTCTCCATCACCAATTATTTAGGGGGTGGGGGATTTTGACCTTCACAGGGAAAACTTCCATGCAGAGTTTCCAAGCAGGTGAGTCTGCGAGCCCCACAGATACTCTGGGAGAGGATCAGAGAAGAGGGAAGCCAGGAATGTGTACCTGAGGTCACCTGAGGACCAATCTAGCATAGCCCAGAGGTCAGAGATCATTGTGGCTGTTTGCTGGCTTTCCAAGTAAACGTTGTGCTTGGAAACATGAGTGTAACTTTTAACAATTAAATCATGCTAGTGGAAGCCCGATAGAAGAAGGAATGGGAGTCCTAAACTGCTACCAGTAAAAGTAGAACACGAGTCCAGGAATCTTGTTGATTACCAGGACAAATAGGGTATTACCTGGAGGGTCAGACAGTGAGGTAAGGACATTTCTTTTTATTGTAAGATGGGATATATTAGATTCTGTTTTCACATGGAGGAGAAAGATCTAAACTGAAGACTGTTTGCAAATATACCCTTGCAACACCTGTGAATGAAATCTACATATTACAGTATCTTCTCTCACAGTGGGTATTCACATAAGAAAAAAAAAAAAAAAACAACAACGTAGTTACATAGGTGAAAAGATGTATGTCAAGAGGTTTACTTTTCAATTATTTTATTACCTGTGAGGCTGAATATATTTGTGGATTTGTTAGGCGTTGAGTGTTTCTCTACTGAAAAATATCTCTGTAACTTTTGTTTTACGTAGTGGTATCAGAGTACTATTATTCCTTTTTAAAATTTAATTCTTTGAAACAAAGAATAGCTTTTTAAACAAAAAACTGTGTTGATGTATGGCAAAACCAATACAATAGTGTAAAGTAAAAAAAAAAAAAAAAAGAATACATAAATAAAAGCAAAAAAAAAAAACAAACCAGAATGAAGCAGCATTAAAAAAAAAAAGAAAAAAAAAACTGAACATCATTTAGTGCTTTTATATATGTATAGATATATCTGTGGGGATTGTATAAGCATTCATAAATTATTTCAGTCAAATCTGTCAGTCAAATCTGTCAAATATAGCATTCTCTTCATCACTTTTCAGAAAGAATTTGGGTAATTTGACACTGTGGCTCAGTTGGTAATGAATCTGCCTGCAATGCAGGAGACCAGAGTTCCATCACTAGGAAGGGAAAACCCCCTGGAGAAGGAAATGGCAATTCACTCAGTATTCTTGCCTGGAGAGTTCCATGGACAGAGGAGCCTGGAGGGCTACTGTCTGTTCATGGGTTCTCAAAGAGTCAGACACAACTGAGAGACTTTCACTTCCTTTCTCTGACATATAACAACATATGAGTTACATGCATTCAGCATGTTGATTCAGTATTTGTTTATATCACTAAATGATCACCACAGTACATCTAGTTAACATCTGTCACCACACATAGTTCCAATTTATTTCTTGTGATGAGAAATTTTCAGATCTGCGTCTCTTAGCAACTTGCAGGTATGCTATAAATTATTATGAAAATATGTGGAGTTTGTTAATTTAAAACTGCTTCCCAACCAAGGGTAACTGTGTCCTCCAGGGGACACTTAGTGATATGAGTGGACATTTTTCACTACCACACTGATGAATGGTAGATGATGGGCAGAGATGCTTCTAAACATCCTACAGTATACAGGGCAGACCCCACCACAGAGCATGGTCTGCCAGAGAATGTCCAGTAGTGCAGAGATGGAGGAACTCTGAGTTAAAGAATATTTGTGCTTCCACAATCAAGAGCTGTCACAGGTAGTTTCCACAATGTTCTCCACATCACATTTTTGCCAGTAAAATTACAGAATTCCCCTTATGTCTGTGATGTCTGTTTAGAAGTTTCAACCTCAATCTACAGTAAGTGTTTTCACCAGGCTGAGGCTTATGAATGAGACTTCCTGGTGATTTTTAAACTATTAGTTACTTTGAGTAAAGATTCATATATTTGATTAGCGTGTCAATTTTTATTATCATACATCTATATATTTTATGCCTATTTCTCAGCAGTTAGCTGCATTTTTAATGATGTTGACAAATTATTGGTTCTGCAATTGACTTTTGGTTGGGTGTTTTTGACCATAAAAATGTTAAGTTTTATAGAGTCAAATATGTCTTTCTCCTTGCTTCTGATTTTCTCACCTTAATTATGATAGTCTTCCCACCTATTGATTTTATGTGTAGTTTTTTATATGTTCATCTAAAGTAGACTGTTTACTTTTGGGATCTTTGGTCCCTTTTTAAAAGATGTGCTATATAAGGAACCACTTCATTTTCTTCCAGGTAGACAGCCATTTATGCCAAGTTTTATTCAACAATCTGGACTTTTCCAACCAAAAAGAAATATAACGCTCCTATAGGATAGTGTTCGTATCTAAGGGGACCTAATTCCTAATCATTCAACAAATAATAGCAAAGCATCTGCTATGTGCCAAAATTTCTGGGTAAATTATATGTTATATTCTCCTGAGTCAAAGTCTTTTCTTAATTAATTATTACTTAATGTTGTAATTGTCCAATGACTGTTATTATATATCATGTTTCAGTTTTGATGTTCCACTCAGTTTTATTTAATCCAATTATGCAAAATCACCCTTTATTTTTACTGTTTTTGCTATTCTTTTTATTACATAATTTCTAACTTTCTTAAGTGCATTTTTAAATAAATGTACATATATTCACATATCTTTGGGAAAAAATGAGTGAACAATGCAGTTGAAGTCTCTACCGATATTGCATTATAGTGACAGAGTTGCAGTACAGTAGAGTAAAATGGTTTCCCTGGTGGTTCAGACAGTAAAGAATTTGCCTGCAATGCAGGAGACCTGGATTTGATTCCTGGATTAGGAAGATCCCTTGGAGGAGGGCATGGCAACCCACTCCAGTATTCTTGTCTGGAGAGTCTCAGTGGACAGAGGAGCCTGTGAGCTACAGTCCATGGTGTTGCAAAGAGTCAGATACAACTTAGCAACTAAGCACAGCACAGCACAACACAGCACAGACTACAACATAGTGTCCTCAGGTTTAAATTATGCACATACATTTATCCAGAATAATAGAATGAATTTTCATTTATAAGGCTTTATAAGTATGGTATGGAAAGACCTTTGTATGTTGGACAAAGACCAGAACAAGAATTAAATTGTGCCCACTGGATTTATTAAAAAAATATTAAGCACAAGAATAATAAATAAAATATCTCCCATAAGAAAATAGGTCTTTCTTCATTCAGTATCAGATCACAGAAATATAATTTGTAAAATAATATGAAAAACACTTAGGACAAACAAATCTTCTACTGATTAATGTAACACACAGAAATTTTGTTGTATTCCATGTTTCCATTTTGATTTCTTAGTTTACTCCCTTTGCTTATTTTTCTCTTGGGGTATTAAATCTGTATGATTTTTCACATTACATATATATCACTGTTTCTGTCATTGGGAAAATATTTTTCTTTATGATTTTACCTGGGCACTAAGAATATGTAGCTGAATTTGCAATGTTCCCAAATGAAGGAGATTTTTATTAGTCACATTTTCTCAGGGGCACTGGAGGTCATTAGATCTTTTTCCTTCATTATATCTATCTGTCTCTAATACTTTTTTATATTTCTTTAAATACTGGGTGGTTGTTGTCATTGCTCAGTTGACAAGTTGTCTCCAATTTTTGTGACTCCATGGACTATAGCATGCCAGACTTCTTTGTCCCTCACCATCTCCTGGAGTTTGCCCAAATTCATGTCCATTGAATCAGTGATGCCATCCAACCATTTCATCTTCTGTTGCCCCCTTTTCCTTATGCTCTCAATCCTTCCGAGTATCAGGGTCTTTTCCAATGAGTTGGCTGTTTGCTTCAAGTGGCCTAAACAGAAAGGAACCTCAAGTTTATTGCTTCCTTGGAAATTTATGAAGTGGAATTTCTAGGTACCTTTTAAAAATTCTTTAGAAGAAACTTAATCTGATCCAACCAGCTTGAGTTGTCACCACTGATGGCCTAAGGAGGGTGGTTCTGGATGAGAAAATCATGACAGTAATACAGTCCAGGAAGCCACGGTGTGTCTGTACCTTGCAAAGTGAGAGCAGTTCTTAAAGCAGAAGCACCCGGTCATATATTAAAGTTACATAATAAGGTGAGAGAGGCCAGAACTCAGTGAACAGGTGGTACTAAGAGGATCTCCTTCAATTCACAGGGTGCCTTTGCAACTAAATTTCTGACGTGCTGGGAACAACATGGAAGGAAGGATTCTCTGTGTAGTGAAGGTTCAGCTGTAGCAGGGAGACCATGTTTTTCCTTAGCATCCCTGACACCATCTCTAATCACTCCGCCTCTTGCTTATTCCTTTGCCCTACTGGCTTCTTTGTTTTCATTTGAACATGTGGAACCAGCATCTTCCTCTGATCCTTTGCAGTGGCAGCTCACTCTTCCAGGAACACACTTCTCCTGTTATCACACTAGATGCTTTGCTCTCTTTCTTGATGTCTCTTCAAACAACCCTTTGTTTGCAGACCTTGCCTGAACACAGTGCAAAATAACTCCTTCTACTACTCTCTCCTTTGTATCTGGTTTTATTTTCTTCATAACATCTGTCACCTTCTGACATATTTTATAAAATATTTATTTTAATATCATCTATCTCCATTATTGAAATGTGGAGATTTGTTTTTCTGCACCCCTCTTTGTGCTTGGGACATGTTGGCTCTCAATACATGTTTCTCAAAGGCATTAAAACTTTAAAGTGAAAGTGTTAGTAGCTCAGTCGTGTCTGATTCTTTGTGACCCCATGAACTGGAGCCTTCCAAGATCCTCTGTCCATGGAATTCTCCAGGCAAGAATACTGGAGTTGATTGGCATCCCCTTTGCCAGGGGACCTTCCTGACCCAGGGATCTAAACCCTTGTAAATTTACTGAGAACGGGACAATAAAAATTCTAGTCCGAGATGAAATGAGGTATACCGTCAGAAAAATTCATATATATGCAACATATTAACATCAATTTCTTGCCTACAAAATAGAAATTATAGTATTTCAGCTATTTCAGGTATGCCTGTTTAAGTGAAAATTAATCATGTTGCTTTCTTTTTTTCCCAATAGTCACATTTGCTATATGGAACTGGAGAACAATACACAAATTTCAAAATTTCTTCTTCTGGAATTTTCAGAGGAACCGGAAATGCAGCCCCTCATATTTGCGATTTTCCTTTCCATGTACCTGGTCACTCTGTTTGGTAACCTGCTCACCATCCTGCTTGTCATCTCAGACTCCCACCTCCACACCCCCATGTACTTCTTTCTCTCCAACCTGTCCTTTGTAGACATCTGTTTCACCTCCACCACCATCCCAAATATGTTGTGGAACATCCAGACACATAGCAAAATTATCACCTATGAAGCTTGTGTCACCCAGATGTATTTTTACATATTCTTTGCAGGATTAGATGACTTTCTCCTGGCTGTGATGGCCTATGATCGGTACATGGCCATTTGCCAACCCTTGCAGTACATGGTTATCATGAGCCCCCGGCTCTGTGGACTGCTGGTGCTTCTGTCTTGGATAATGAATATCATGTATTCCTTGTTACACAGTTTGATGGTGTTGCAATTGTCCTTCTGTTCAGACTTGGAAATCCACCACTTTTTCTGTGAACTCAACCAGGTGATACAACTGTCTTGTTCTGACACTTTTGTCAATAACATAGTGATCTATTTTTCAACTGCTCTCTTTGGTGGTGGTCCTTTTGCTGGCATAATCTACTCTTACTTTAAAACAGTTTCCTGCATAACTGGAATCTCATCAGCTCAGGGGAAGTGTAAAGCATTTTCCACCTGTGCATCTCACCTCTCCGTTGTCTCCTTATTTTATTGTACAGTCTTAGGAGTGTACCTTAGCCCTGCTATTACACACAGCTCACACACAAGTGCAACAGCCTCAGTGATGTACACTGTGGTCATGCCCATGCTGAATCCTTTCATCTACAGTCTGAGGAACAAAGACATAAAAAGGTCTCTGAAGAGATTCTATTTGGGGATGCCAGGTATAAATTTGCCAGTTACAAATTTGCCAGTTACATGAAGGAAATGAATGTTTTCTTGATCACATGACTCAAAGACTGGGAAGCAGATATTGCAATGCTTTGATCTTTGTAGAATAAAACTTACTTCTTCTATTTATTTCCTCAGATTTCCCTTTTATTTTGATTCAGCTTCTCTATGCAAATTTTAGTAACTGTCTCTAAGTTTTTTCATCAGCTTGATATTCAGACAGTATATACTGTTTCCTACTTCAAAATTTTCCTAACTTTAGGTTAGAAATGTTTGGAAGTCCCATTCTTCTGATGGCTCATCACAGATGTATTAAGAATAATTGCTTCTCAAAATGGTGATACCCTAGAGGGGTGGGATGAAGGGGTGGGAGGGATATATATAGTTATGTCTGATTCCTGTTGTTGTAAGGCAGAAACCAACACAACATTGTAAAGCAATTATACTCCTATTAAAAATAATTAATTAATTTAAAAAACTCATATGAAACCCCAAGTAATTTTCATTTGTCTTCCTGAAAGAATCATGAACCCTCCGCTGAATAACCAACAAATCACAGAAGAAATCAAAAAAGGAATCAAAATATGCACAGAAATGAGTGAAAATGAAAACCAACAACCCAAAACCTGTGGGACACTGTAAAAGCAGTGCTAAGGGGAAGGTTCATAGCAATACAGGCATATCTCAAAAACAAGAAAAAAGTCAAATAAATAACCTAACTCTACACCTAAAGCAACTAGAAAAGGAAGAAATGAAGAACCCTAGGGTTAGTAGAAGGAAAGAAATCATAAAAAAAAAATTAGGGCAGAAGTAAATGCAAAAGAAATAAAGGAGACCATAGCAAAAATCAACCAAGCCAAAAGCTGGTTCTTTGACAGGATGAATAAAATTGACAAACCATTAGCCAGACTCATCAAAAAACAAAGGGAGAAAAATAAAATCAATACAATTAGAAATAAAAATGGAGAGATCACAACAGACAACACAGAAATACAAAGGATCATAAGAGAGTACTATCAGCAATTATATGCCAATAAAATGGACAACTTGGAAGAAATGGACAAAATCTTATAAAAGTACAACTTTCCAAAAGTGAACGAGGAAGAAATAGAAAATCTTAACAGACCCATCACAAGCATGGACATTGAAACTGTAATCAAAAATCTTCCAGCAAACAAAAGCCCAGGTCCAGATGGCTTCACAGCTGAATTCTACCAAAAATTTAGAGAAGAGCTAACACCTATCCTACTCAAACGCTTCCAGAAAATTGCAGAGGAAGGTAAATTTCCAAACTCATTCTATGAGGCCACCATCACCCTAATACCAAAACCTGACAAAGATGCCACAAAAAAAGAAAACTATAGGCCAATATCACAGATGAACATAGATACAAAGATCCTTAACAAAATTCTAGCAATCAGAATCCAACAGCACATTAAAAAGATCATAAATCATGACCAAGTGGGCTTTATCCCAGGGATGCAAGGATTCTTCAATATCCACAAATCAATCAATGTAATACACCACATTAACAAATTGAAAAATAAAAGCCATATGATTATCTCAATAGATGCAGAGAAACCCTTTGACAAAATTCAACATCCATTTATGATTAAAAACCCTCCAGAAAGCAGGGATAGAAGGAACATAACTCAACATAATAAAAGCTCTATATGACAAACCCACAGCAAACATTTTCCTCAATGGTGAAAAATTGAAAGCATTTCCTCTAAAGTCAGGAACAAGACAAGGCTGCCCACTCTCACCATTACTATTCAACATAGTTTGGGAAGTTTTGTCCACAGCAATCAGAGCAGAAAAAGAAATAAAAGGAATCCAAATTGAAAAAGAAGAAGTAAAACTCTCACTGTTTGCAGATGACATGATCCTCTACATAGAAAACCCTACAGACTCCACCAGAAAATTACTAGAGTTAATCAATGAATATAGTAAAGTTGCAGGATATAAAATTAAAACTCAGAAATCTCTTGCATTCCTATACACTAATAATGAGAAAATAGAGAAATTAAGGAAACAATTGCATTCACCATTGCAATGAAAAGAATAAAATACTTAGGAATATATCTACCTAAAGAAACTAAAGACCTATATATAGAAAACTATAAAACACTGGTGAAATAAATAAAACAGAACACAAATAGATGGAGAAATATACCGTGTTCATGGATCGGAAGAATCAGTATAGTGAAAATGAGTATACTACCCAAAGCAATCTATAGATTCAATGCAATCCCTATCAAGCTACCAACGGTATTTTTCACGGAGCTAGAACAAATAATTTCACAATTTGTATGGAAATACAATAGCCAAAGCAATCTTGAGAAAGAAGAATGGAATTGGAGGCATCAACCTGCCTGACTTCAGGCTCTACTACAAAGCCACAGTCATCAAGACAGTACAGTACTGGCACAAAGACAGAAATACAGATCAATGGAACAAAATAGAAAGCCCAGAGATAAATCCATGCACCTATGGACACCTTATCTTTGACAAAGGAGGCAAGAATATGCAATGGAGAAAAGACAATCTCTTTAACAAGTGGTGCTGGGAAAACTGGTCCACCACTTGCAAAGGAATGAAACTGGAACACTTTGTAACACCATACACAAAAATAAACTCAAAATGGATCAAAGATCTAAACATAAGACCAGAAACTATTAAACTCCTAGAGGAAAACTTAGGCAAAACACTCTCCGACATAAACCACAGCAGGATCCTCTATGAACCACCTCCCAGAATATTGGAAATAAAAGCAAAAATAAACAAATGAGACCTAATTAAAATTAAAAGCTTCTGCACCACAAAGAAAACTATAAGCAAGGTGAAAAGACAGCCTTCAGAATGGGAGAAAATAATAGCAAATGAAGCAACTGACAGAGAATTAATCTCAACAATATACAAGCAACTCCTATAGCTCAATTCCAGAAAAATACACGACCCAAAAAATAGCCCAAAGAACTAAACAGACATTTCTCTAAAAAAGACATACAGAAGGCTAACAAACACATGAAAAGTTATACAACATCACTCATTATCAGAGAAATGCAAATCAAAACCACAATGAGGTATCATGTCATGCCAGTCAGGGTGGCTGCTATCCAAAAGTCTACCAGCAATAAATGCTGGAGAGGGTGTGGAGAAAAGGGAACCCTCTTACACTGTTGGTGGGAATGCAAACTAGTACAGCCACTATGGAGAACAGTGTGGAGATTCCTTAAAAAACTGGAAATAGAACTGCCATACGACCCAGAAATCCCACTGCTGGGCATACACACCAAGGAAACCAGAAATGAAAGAGACACATGTACCCCAAAGTTCATCGCAGCACTGTTTATAATAGCCAGGACATGGAAGCAACCTAGATGTCCATTAGCAGAGGAATGGATAAGAAAGCAGTGGTACATATACACAATGGAGTATTACTCAGCCATTAAAAAGAATACATTTGAATCAGTTCTAATGAGATGGATGAAACTGGAGCCTATTATACAGAGTGAAGTAAGCCAGAAAGCAAAACACCAATACAGTATACTAACACATATATATGGAATTTAGAAAGATGGTAATGATAACCCTGTATGTGAGAGAGCAAAAGAGACACAGATGTATAGAACAGTCTTTTGGACTCTGTGGGAGAGGGAGGGGGTGGTTTAATTATTGGGTATAAAGAGATGACTATAAAATTATATGAGAACTTTTGACTATGCAAAGGGTCAATGCCCCTAACCCTTGTGTTACTCAAGGTCTAAGATTCTATGTAGAAATGTATGTATGGATCATCATGATAAAAAAACTCACTGGAGAGCTTTAATATCTGTTTGGTCATATAACACAAGGTCACAATTTGAGCAAACAAACTTGTCTTCCAATCTCCTACCCACCTGAAATGAAATCTCAATGGAGTCACTTTTTTTTTTTATCACAATTATCTGACATAAAATTTAAAAGCAGAGTAACTTGTTGGAGAACTCTTGAGAGTCCATTGGACTGCAAGGAGATCCAACCAGTCCATTCTAAAGGAGATCATCCCTAGGTGTTCTTTGAAAGATATGATGCTAAAGCTGAAACTCCAGTACTTTGGCCACCTCATGCAAAGAGTTGACTCATTGGAAAAGACTCTGATGCTGGGAGGGATTGAGGGCAGGAGGAAAAGGGGACGACAGAGGATGAGATGGCTGGATGGCATCACCGACTTGATAGACATGAGTTTGAGTGAACTCCGGGAGATGGTGATGGACAGGGAAGCCTGGCATGCTGCAATTCATGGGGTCGCAAAGAGTTGGGCACGACTGAGCAACTGAACTGAACTGACCTGAACTTGTATTTAAATATTGTATAAATGTCTAGAATTATAAGGATTAGATTATTAATGTTGCTCTCAGTTCTGTTAGCTTTTATGTCATATCATTGGACATTGCTACATTAGAACTCATCCTAATGATAAATGTTTTAATATAACCCCTTCACTATCAAATGAAACTGTGTAGCATGGAGTTGTTCTGGTCTCTGCTGTGCTCCTCATGAGTCTATATTCATCTGTCTTTCTCTATGTTGTGATTCTAAAGGTTTTTGCATAGTGTACTTCTTTCTTCACTGGTAAATGATAGTTTTCTCCATTATGAGTGCCTCTTACGTTAGAGTTTATGGAAAAATGAGTTTATCATTAGTATGTCAGCATAATGGTAACATAAGATACTCCCTTTGTCTCTCCCTTTCATTCAACTATTAGTAAAACATCTATACTTTAAGAAAGTTTCCTCTGCCCAACACACCAGACCTCCAGAGATTCACATATATGTAGCACATAAAGGTAGGCTGATTAGAACATGTAGGGGAAGTAGAACCATAGCAACTTTAGAATCAGTGTCCCTGGTCCCAGTGCTATGGTTGAGGCAGCTGAGCCCATGGACCCAGAGCACCAGTGAGGTGGAACACTTGACCCTGGACTTCTAGATGTAGCCATCATCTAAAACCACAGGAAGATGGTGGTGGGGTGATGGTAGGGACCGTGACCCAGGTGACCCTGGATGATGAAAAGTACCCACTGTCCTGATTCCCACAGCAGAGATGCCAACCACAGAAAGAACACTGACAGCACCAAGGCACCAGTGGACCTGGAGGTATCAGTGACCCTGGAGGCACTGGCAGTGACTACAAGGCACCAGGCAAAACATTTGGTAGAAACATTGAAGGGCAGCACTGCAGTTTCTCAGTTATAGGCAGTTGTAGGTCATATAGAAGAAACTAAAACCTTGTTCAATAGAGCTTAACTGAGAAACAAAGAAGGGCTTCTAGTTAGCAATCTGAATTCTTAGAATCAAAATAAACAAAGGTTTACCCATATAAAGCAGGTGTTTGCTATTTCAAATGCACTGGCAGAAGAGCAATCTAGTGAGCATCATGAAAAACCAGAGAAACATGGACTCACAAAAGGGAAATAACAATTTTCCATGAACTAATATTAACATCATGGAAAATTGTGATTAAATAGAAAATTCAAAGCAGCATCTGGAAGAAACTCAAGTTATAGTAAAACTGATAAAGGCACATTAATAAGCTCAGGGATAAAAATAATAATGAACATAAGGAGCACTTTCCAAAAAGATGAAAACTCATGGACATGACCAAGCAGAAATTCTGGAGCTGAACAACTCAATAAATGAGACAAAGGATGCCTTAGAAAACACTGGAAGTAAAGGATGCATTATGGATGTGAGTAACAGTGAGCTGAAAGGTAGAGAGATTTAGGAGAAGTGAAGACAGAACTAAGATTTTAATGAGGATATTCTGTGAGAAACATCTGACTCCATTAGAAGAGGTAAGAAAGATAATGAGTTCCCCAGTGGCTCAGACGGTAAAGCGTCTGCCCAAAATGTGGGATACCTGGGTTCAATCCCTGGGTCGGGAAGATCCCCTGGAGAAGGAATTGGCAACCGACTCCAATATTCTTGTCTAGAAAATCCCATGGACGGAGTTGCCTGGTAGGCTACAGTCCACAGGGTCGCAAAGATTCAGGCACGACTTAGCGACTTTACTTTCACTTTATCCCAGAATAAAAAGAGAGAGAAAGGAACAGAGATTAGATAGAGATATATAGAGATAATAGAATTTTCCAAGCCTGGGGAAGGAACTATATGTACAAGTCCGCAAAGCTATCATAATAGGACACCTAAATGTCTCAATGCAAAAGACCTACTCCAAGACAGACATATTAAGGCTGTTGAAAGTCAATGACAAAGAAAGAATATTAAATGTAACCTACAAAGGTACCTTTATTAGGGTATCAGCAGATTTCGTGGGAGAAACTCCATAGGACGAGAGAGAATAGAGTGACTTTCTCAAAATATTGAAAGATAATAACTGTCAACCAAGAATACTCTACTCAGCAAGGTTAAACTTCAGGTGTGTGTGTGTGTGTGATCAGCTATTGTCTGACTCTTTACAACCCCACGGACTGGACTGTAGCCCACCAGACTCCTCTGTCCTTGGAATGTCCCAGGCAAGAATACTGGAGTGTGTTGCCATTTCCTCTTCCAGGGTATCTTCTGGACCCAGGGATAGAACCCTTGTCTCCTGAATCTTCTGTATTGCAAGTGGATTCTTTACCCCTGAGCTAGAGGGGAAGCCTCTTATTTCAGATAGGAAAGCAAAATAAAGGCTTTCACACACGAACTAAAGCTGGGAGTTTAGCATCACTAGAATGCCTTATAAGAAATGTTGAAATGTTCTCTTTTACCTTGAATAAAAAGGCACAAGGACACAAAACTATGCCTAAGGTGACAGAATCAGAAAAATTGCAACTCTGTATCAAAATAAGTTGTTTAAAAATACCGTGTAAGTTTTAGAGAGAAAAAGCATTAAAATAACAATAACTCCTTCAGTTTGGTAATTGAGTCACAATGTGGAAAGGAATATTTTCCAGTACCACTTGGTACAAAAGAATGAAATGGATCTGCACTACTATGCTAGTATACAAAAATAAACTCAATACAGATTAAAAACTTAGATTTGAGAACTTAAACATTGAAAATCATAGAACAAAACATAGGCTGTACCTCTTTGAGATCAAAGTTGTAAATACATTTGTGGATGCATCTCTTCAGTCAATGAAAAAGTAAAAGCAAGCAAAGGGAATTACATCAGACTAAAAAGCTCTGAAAAAGTGAAGGAAACCACTAACAAAATTAAAAGGCAACCTTCTCATGGGGAAAGGTATTTGCAAATTATATTCAGTCAACACAATACAAAAAAGCAACCATATTAAAACAATGAGCAGGAGATCCTCAATGGACAGTTTTCTAAGGAAGGCATCAGATTCATCAATGGGCACATGAAAAGAGGCCCAACATCATTAATCACCAAAGGAATGGACACCAAAGCCACTATTTAAACAAGAGATACACTTCCCATGGTTAGAATGCTGTGCTGTGCTTAGTTGCTCACTCATGTCCAATTCTTTGCAAACTTTTGGGACTGTGTAGCTCACCAGGCTTCTCTTTCCATGGGATTTTCCAGGCAAGAATACTGGAAATTGCCATTTCTTCCTCCAGGGATGGATAGAATGGCTACTATCAAAGAGAGAAAAATCAACACATGCTGGTGAGTACCACATTGGACCAGGAAAGGATACCCAAGTTTCACAATTTCTTCTCAAACCTGTGTATCTCCTCTCTGTATCTCTTATTAATACATTTATCATTGGATTTTGGGTCCACTTGGATAATCTAAGTTGATCTCACTAGAAGTCCTCAATTATATGTGTAATAGACATTTTTTTCCCACCAAATAAGGTCACATTCACAGGTACAAGGGTTTAGGATGTAGACATATCTTTTGAGGGCCCACCATTCAATCCACTATGCTGTGTTCCAATAAAAACTTTTTACAAAACAGGCTGTGACTACATTTTGTTCTGTGATAACAGTGTTCTGAATCCTGATTTAGAGTGGAGATTCAGACAAAGGGAATAAGTAAACCAGAGACAAAACTGCAAAATAGAAAGAATATCAAAATATAACTCCTATACTGTTAATGGGTTTCACGTGTGTGTGTGTGTGTGCGTGTGTGGCTCAGTTGTGTTCAGCTGTTTGTGACCTCATGAATTGTAGCCCATCAGTCTCCTTTGTCCATGGAATTTTCCAGGAAAGAATAATAGAATGGGTTGTGTTGACTAAAAAATATAGTCACAACCTGAAAGTAGAGAGTTACTTTATTTGGTGGTACTGTCCCCAGCCTTGGAGACAGCATCTTAGTAGCTCTGAGAAAACTGCTCCAAGGAAAAAGGAGGGGGAGTCAGGCTATACACCTTTGCAACAAAGGGAGCAGGCAGGCTGAACATCAAAGTCAGATATCAAATTAAGGAGTTTAGCATTCTCTGTATGGGAAGATGTAAGCCTCTGGACTCACTGAATTCATTCCTTTCATATGCACCTTGGCTATCTTGGGCCAAACCCTGTTTCCTTGTTCTTCTTCTTTTTTTTTTTTCAGTTTTCTTTATTTTATTTTATTTTAAAACTTTACATAATTGTATTAGTTTTGCCAAATATCAAAATGAATCCACCACAGGTATACATGTGTTCCCCATCCTGAACCCTCCTCCCTCCTCCCTCCCCATACCATCCCTCTGGGTCGTCTCAGTGCACTAGCCCCAAGCATCCACTATCGTGCATTGAACCTTGACTGGCAACTCGTTTCTTACATGATATTTTACATGTTTAAATGTCATTCTCCCAAATCTTCCCACCCTCTCCCTCTCCCACAGAGTCCATAAGACTGTTCTATACATCAGTGTCTCTTTTGCTGTCTCGTACACCGGGTTATTGTTACCATCTTTCTAAATTCCATATATATGCGTTAGTATACTGTATTGGTGTTTTTCCTTCTGGCTTACTTCACTCTGTATAATAGGCTACAGTTTCATCCACCTCATTAGAACTGATTCAAATGTATTCTTTTGAATGGCTGAGTAATACTCCATTGTGTATATGTGCCACTGCTTTCTTATCCATTCATCTGCTGATGGACATCTAGGTTGCTTCCATGTCCTGGCTATTATAAACAGTGCTGCGATGAACATTGGGGTACACGTGTCTTTTTCAATTCTGGTTTCCTCAGTGTGTGTGCCCAGCAGTGGGATTGCTGGATTTTGTTCTTCTTAAGGAGGGGCAAATGTGGCAAATGGCTGCTTCTTGCATTCCCCCACTGGGGGTGTGGCAGCATCTGCTGGATTGCAGTTTTAGGAGCCACTCCCACCCCCATTGAACATTTGCAGGCCAGAGATAGCTGATGGCTGTGACATTTCTTGTTTATTGATATGGCAGGAGATGTTTTCATTTTACAGTTGCTATTTGCTACTCCCAGGAATCTTTTTGACCCAATGATGGAACTCAGGTCTCTTGCATCTTCTGCACTGGCAGGCAGGTTCTTTACCACTGATCCATCTGTTCCCAAACAGCTGCTCCCTGTGTCAGTGTGTGACAGCAGGCAGGTGGCTAAGGATGAACAGAAAAATCGGGGCAGGGCCTGGTGGCAGGAAATCCCACGTCACATAAACAGCGAGGACCATAGGCAGACAAGGGAAAGCAAGAACCTTCAGATGGACAGGAAGCCACATGTTTTGGGTGATAACAGTTCTGTAACAAGCTAGAGGGGTGGTATGGGGTGGGAGATGGGAGGGAGTTTCAAGAGGAGGGGATATATATATATATATGTTATATATATACATATACACTTATGGCTGATTCATGTTTGGCAGAAAACAACAAAATTCTGTAAAGCAATTATCCTTCAATAAAAAGCAAATGTTTGGAAAAAATGATATATTCTGAACTGTGGTGCTGGAGAAGATTCTTGAGAGTCCCTTAGATAGTAAGGAGATAAAACCAATCAATCCTAAAGGAAATCAACCCTGAATATACATTGGAAGGACTGATGCTGGAGCTGAATATCCAATACTTTGGCCAGCTGATGAGGAGAACTGACTCATTGGAAAAGCCCCTGATGCTGGGAAAGTTTGAGGGCAGGAGGAGAAGGGGGCAGCAGAGGATGAGATGGTTAGATATCATCCCTGACTTGATGGACATGAATTTGAGCAATCTCCGATGATAATGAAGGACAGAGGATCTTGGCGGGCTGCAGTCCATGGGATCACAAAGAGTTGGACACAATTTAGTGGCTGAACAACAACCGTTCTGTGGGTGATTTTAAATATATATCTAAATATGTCATGTAGCAAATCTTTTTAAAGAGGAGTAAATAACTGCTCTAAATTATAGTTAAATCTGATTTGTCAAACGTCACATGAAGCCAAAGATTGTATATGGTTTTGTAGCAAACAATACAACTCTTTTGTTGAAGAGGGATTACCAATATTCTGGATATATCAGGAGATATTGATCACTGCGTTAAGTAGTTAGAATAGGAAACAGGAGTCCAGAATGGCAGTGGCTAAAAGACAAGGAGGGAGAAGGCAATGGCACCCTACTCCAGTACTGTTGCCTGGAAAATCCCATGGATGGAGGAGCCTGGTAGGCTGCAGTCCATGGGGTTGCACAGAGTCGGACACGACTGAAGTGACTTGGCAGCAGCAAAAGACAAGGAAGGGAAAAGCCTGTAAATATAGAACAAAGGGAAGGTCCAAGGACCAGAGTGAGGACCTCAGGTAGAATAAATAGTGCCTCTGGCTAGCCCAATTTACATAGACAGGCCCAGGGGGAGGAAAAAAAAAAAAACATATAAAAAGAGGAGCCAAAGGGCCGGGGGTCTCTCTCCCATGCGCTGGGGCACTCTTCTCTTTGTCTTTGGGTCGACATGCCCTCAAGCCTCAAGGATGGATTTTCCTGCTATTTTCTAAATTAAATAGAGCTGTAACAGGGAGCTGTAACACTGATTTGTCTAAGAGCTTTAACATGGTCTGTTTGAGACCTGAGAGCTGTGACATGCCAAGGGCTTTAATGTCCGTCACTCCAAATATTTGTAGTGATGAGACAGAACCCAGGAGCATACAGTTGCCTGATACTTGGAATAAGACAATAATTTAGAAGTCCATGGAAACTAGTCAAAATAGGTTCCTCCTTTTTAGATTAAAAAATGCTAACTGAAGGTTAGGATAAAGTGCAAGGAGGTTAGATCTCTGGAAGGCTGGAGAATTCATAAGAAGTAATACAAACTAGATTCAACTGATATCCAACCTTGTCTCATGGGAACAGTTTCAGCAGGAAAATTTTATTCTGTTTCTAGTGTCCCACAGGGAAGTGATGTACTCTGAGATTGGAGTAACAAAGGAAACAGTGCCTAATGAGCAGACATAAGGAGCTGTAAATATTTCCTGTGTTACAGTCCCTGTAGATGTAGAACCTTGAGCTGCACAGGACATGGTTGATGCTTTTGGAGTAAAAATTCTGGCTGGGGTACCTTCCTGGCAACAGAGCTTCAGTTTTCACCATCAACCATCCAGGGAGGAATTTGTATATCCACACAGATTTTCCTCTCATAGACCCCATCTAGGTGAGTCTATGAATTTAATAGGTAGTTCAGGAAAGATTCAGAGATAATGGAAGTGAAAAACTTTTATTTGAAATCACTTGAGAGCCTAATAAGTCTAGTACAGACTCGAGATATTTGCCGTGCTTGTTTGGTAGGTTGGCTAATTAATTTATAGTTCATTTTTTAATATGTTAAAAAGAGAACTGTCTGATGGACTCAGCAACATGAATCCTTGTTGATGATTAAGTGATGGGAATTCAAGTCCAGTTGGATGAGAGTGGGGAAGGAAGTGGGAGCATAAAGTTGTTCCAGTAAAATTAGAGGATATTAAAGGAGTTTCCTAGATAACGGGAGTAGGAAAAGTAGGTTTAGAGGCCTGTGCAGTGAACTAAAGACATTTTTTAAAGATGTGATGCATTAAAGCACATTCTGCATTAGTTAGAAAGATATATTCCCATGGAGGTAGATACTATCTTGCAACAGAGACATACATTTCACAGCATAATCTCTCATGTTGGATATTCACATGAAAAAATATGGATTTAATATGAAAACAAGTATGCTACTGAGCTTTAATTTGTAAGACTTCTTTAGGAATAAGTGGGAAAGCAATGGAGAAATTTATGAGACAGAAGGAAAAAAATCAGTTAAATCTCATCACCAATGATAATCATTCACATAATAACATGAAAGAACTATGCTAAGCTTTTTACATACATTTGCCTACCAATGTAGAAGGATGGACACCACTATTCCCACTGAATAAGGATATTAATGTTTAGAATGGATCTATAGTCTTTCTTAAGTTCATACAGCTAACATGTGTTAGATCTACAGTTCAGATGCTGGTTTTCTGATTCAGTTTTTTTTTTTTTTTTGTATTGAAGATCATGTAGAAAAGTCTTTCTTGGAGAAGGGAATGACAACCTTCTCCAATATTCTTGTCTGGAGAATTCCATGGACAGAGGAGCTGGGTGGGCTACATTCCTTTTACCAGTTATGTTTTAAAACTTAATTTATTGTTGAACTTTGTATATTTTCTGTTGCTAATATTTCTAACATAACAATGGTTTCTAATAATTTTTAATCGTTTTCAAACAATAATCAATTGTTGTTAGTTTTCTAGTGCAATGTTCAACCAGTAGGATGTTTCTTTTTCCTCCTTTGACTGCCATTTTAACAGAAAAAGAATAAAAGCTTTTACATTATAAAGCACTATAAAACATGTTTTGACAGCATAAAGATAATGACTCATTTTTCTTTTGATAAATTGCTGTAGGCTGCTCCATTAGGTATTCTGAGCATCAAGGGGATAAAACTGGGGTTGGAATGCTGCCACTACTAAGGAAGCTTTGTCATCACAGTCTCTCAGGGACCAACTGAGCTGATTAGATCTTGATTTGTAAATGAAGGGGTTCAGCATGGGGGTGACCATGGTATATATCACTGAGGTCATTAGATTTGTCTTAGAAGATGAAATGCCTGCAAAACTGAGGTATACATAATCTAAGACATGTGCTCTAAAATAAGGCAACCAGGAAGAGATATGACCCACAGGTGATCCTTGTTTTCCTCCCCACGTCCTTTTCTTCTTTTTCATATTTCGAACTGCTTTTTAAATTTATCTTTTAATACAGAGCACAAAATGGTCACATTAAAATGAAGCCCCATAGGAGGCTCACCAACTAGAACTTAGGTACTGTTTCTACATTCTCTAGGGTAAAGATGCTTTGATGTTGACAACTTGCTTTGTATTATTCCTTTCCTAATCATTGTGGCTGGAGTTGAGAACTAGGGAGTGATGGGGCTTCCATGGTGGCTCAATGGTAAAGAAGCTGCCTGCAATGCAGGAGCCTCAGGTTCAATCCCTGAATTAGGAAGATCCCTTGGAGAAGGAAATGACAACCCACTCCAGTATTCTTGCCTGGGAAATCCCACAGACAGAGGAGCCTTGGGCTACAGTCCATAGAGTCACAAAGAGTCAGACAGGATGGAAGCAACTTAGCATGGACACACAGGGAGTAATAAGCCCAGTAAGTAATCAAGTGCTCTATTTGTGTGAGATTGTTTTGTGGGGAATGAGCAGTTCTCTGGGCAGTGGTACTTAAGTTTATCTACTCCAAAATGTGACCTGTAAAAGACAGACACAAAAGTGTTACCCAGAAGATGAAAATAAGGATCTGTTTCTATTCAAAGGAATCAATTTAAATTTTAAAGCAAAACAAAAATGTGAAAGGAAGAACATATGCATGAGGGACTCTTTGTGTCTTGCAGTTTTGGCAACAGCAGGGAGGTCATCAGCATCCTTTGATGTCATCTCCTTTACTCCCCTTGCTCATTCCCCTGGACACTTTGGCTTCCTTTGAGCCTTGACTATTTGAAACAAGTCCCACCCTCAGTGACTTCGCACTGACTCTTCGCACTCTCCTCTCCCAGATAACACAATATCTCACTTTGTCTTCCATCAGGTCTCTGTTCAAATTTCTCCTTGTTTGAGGTCTCCCTGAGCTCCCAGTAAATCATAACACCTCCACTCTATCTTATAAGTCAAAGTAGCTAAGTAGTGTCTGACTCTTGTGACCCCACAGTCTTGCAACCCCAGAGGACCCTCCAGGCTCCTCTGTCCATGGGATTCTCCAAGCAATAATACTGGAGTGGGTTGCCATTTCCTTCGCCAGGGGATCTTCCTGACCCAGGGATCAAACCGAAGTCTCCTGAGTTGCAGGCCAAATCTTTACCAACTGAGCTACAAGGGAAGCCCCTGTCTTATACCTGCTTTGTTTTTCCATGTACTCTATTTTATAGAGTGATTTTTTTCCACAGCATCTTTCACTATAAGACATGGCAATGTGTTTTTGTATTTATTAAATTATATTTTTATTCACTATTGGACTGTAGGGAGTTTTGTTCTTAGCATCCTATACATTCACCCCAGAAGATAGTAAGTATGCAACATAAATTTCTCAAATGTGTGGAAGAATTTTGCATTTAAACTGGGTAATACATGAGCTGTTGTCTAAAAGCCTGAGTGTGAAACATGAATTTCTAATCACAGATGTCATAGAAGATACCTTGAATACTATAAAAATGTGTAATTTACAGCTTTTCACTATATTAATGCCCACATGTGCAAAAATTAATCATGTTCTTTTTTTGTTTCCTAATAGTGACCACCAAAATATGTTACCGGGCAACAAAACACAAATTTCAGAATTTATTCTTCTGGGATTTTCAGAGGAACCAGCACTGCAGCGCCTCCTATTTGGGCTTTTCCTCTCCTTGTACCTGATTACTGTGGTTGGAAATCTTCTTATCATCCTGGCCATCATCTCAGACTCCCACCTCCACACCCCCATGTACTTCTTCCTCTCCAACCTGTCCTTTGTAGACATCTGTTTCATCTCCACCACCATCCCCAAGATGCTGGTGAATATACAAACACAAAGCAAAGTCATTTCCTATGAAGACTGCTTCACTCAGATATATTTTTTCCTACTATTTGTACAGTTGGATGACTTCCTCCTGACCGTCATGTCCTATGACCGGTATGTTGCTATCTGTCACCCACTGCACTACACAGTCATCATGAACGCCTGGCTGTGTGCACTGCTGGTTCTGGTGTCCTGGATGATAGGTGCCCTGAATTCCTTGTTACAAACTTTACTGGCCCTGCGCCTGTCTTTCTGTACAGTCTTGGAAATCCCCCACTTCTTCTGTGAATTCAAAGAGGTGATCCAACTTGCCTGTTCTGACACCTTTCTAAATAAAACCATGATGTACTTTGCAGTTGGGCTGTTGGGTGGTGGTCCATTTGCTGGGATATGTTACTCATACTCTAGGATAGTTTCCTCCATACATAGAATCTCATCAGCTCAGGGGAAGTATAAAGCATTTTCCACCTGTGCATCTCACCTCTCGGTTGTCTCCTTATTTTATTGTACAGCCTTAGGAGTGTACTTTACCCCTGCTGTTACCCACAATTCACATTCAAGTGTAACAGCCTCGGTGATGTACACTGTGGTCACACCCGTGCTGAACCCCTTCATCTACAGTCTGAGGAATAAAGACATAAAGAGGGCTCTGAGAAAATTCTTAAGGATGGCAACTATATTAGAACCAATTGTGTTGAGGCAGAAGAAGTGTTGATTTTTGCAAGAAGCAATGCCTTTGAGGCTAAAATTGTGATTTTCTGATCAGATTGTTAAAAGAGCACTTGCTCCTTCAATTTACTGCCTGATATGTCCATTTATTTCATTTCAACTTCTTTATACAAGTTAACTAGCTCTCTTGACTAACCTTTATGCTATTTGCTATCTTTTTTCCTTTGTCATTTTTCTACTTCCACAAATTGATTTGCAGACTTAAGTGGAATATATGGAAATTCCCATTTACCTCATGATTCTTCATGCATTCCTTGAGAATAATTTCTTCTGAGGTGAAATGTTTTGTATTGAACAATTTATTTTTCAGTTTACTAAAAGAAAAATCATGAGTTGTACTATTTCTCTGGGAAAAAGTACCAACTTGGCAACCGAAGCCATTTCCACAATTTCATTAGACAGTCAAATATGAAACAAAAGTTTATCATTTTTTTTCTGCATAATTTATTTGTTCATCACAACCACACCCATGCTGAACCCCCTTATCTGCTTTCTGAGCAAGAAAGACATAAAGAGAACTCTGAAGAGATTCAATGGGATGGCAGTCACAAAGCAGTCAATTGCCCTGGGGGTGATGAACTATCCTTGATTTCACAGAAAATAGTCCTGCAACCAGATGCAGGACACAATGCAACCAGTCCATTGTGTAATAAAATTCACTCCTCTCTGTTTCTTGGAATATCCATTTTATTTTAATTCAAGCTCTCTATACAAATCCAGTGACTCACTTTATTAAGTTTTCTTCTCAGTCTATTATATAGGTATTTTTAAAAAGTTTTGTTTTTTTTCTATTTCAAAATTCTCCAAACTTTGGATATGAAATATTTGGACGTTCTCATTTTTTATGGAGTAACATGAGGAAGAATTTCTTCTTAAATGACATATATCATCCCAAGTAATTTTTGCCTTGTTTTCCTGAAAGAATAGTTATGAGATGAATTACTCATATAAAAAAAAGTACAAGTGAAATCTAATGAAATTTATATAATTTTAAAAGAGAGTTGATTGAATCATAGAATATGGAACTGTGGATAAGGAGCATTGATTGCAGTGTTATAAGCAGATTTTCAACTGCACAGGGTGTCATTGCCCCAACCCCTGCATTACTCAAGAGTCAACTCTTTATGTATGTATATGTATGTGCATCTCACGATCAAAGGTGACTCACTAGAGAACTTGATCGCCTATCCAGTCATGTGAGTCAGGTCACAATTTATGCAACCAAACACATCTACCAATCTACTGCTTAACAGGGAGGAAACTGCGATGGAGTATTTTTTAACACCATTTTCTGTAATAAAATTCAAAGGCAGGAATGTTGAATACTATCTTTAAATATCAGAATAAATGCATAGAATGAGAAAATTATTATAATTGCCCTCAATTCTGTATAATTTTATATTTTACTCAGTTATTGCTGCATAACCACTCACCCTAATAGTAAATGTTTGAATGTAATGTCTTTATTATCAAGTGAGATTTAATATTGAATTGTTCTGATCACTTCTGGGCTCCTCATAAGTCTACATGCACTTGTAATTTTATACATTACAACTCTACAAAAGCTCATCCAGGAGGTTGTATGCAGCCATGTGGCAATTCTTTCTTCACTAATATATGATAGTCTACTCCACTTATGTATGTATTTTAATCTTGCAACTTGTGGGAAACATATCATTGGTGATGTCAGCATCATGGTGGCAGAAGATGCTCCCTGTGTCTCACCTCTTCAATCTACAACTAGTAAAACATCCATAACTAAACAAAGTTTTTCTACCCAACATGTCAGGGCACAAGAGATACACACTGTTGTACATCTGAGGGTGAATGGTTTTTTCACCTAGAGGAGATGGAACTGGGAGAACAACAGAGGCAGTGATCCTGGTCTCAGCCACACAGCTAAGGCAATTGAGCCTATTGCCCCAGAAGGAACTGGTAGCATCAGTGGAGGTGGTACACATGACCCTGGCCTCCTGGATACAGCAACATCTAGAGCCACAGAGAGCCAGGCAGTACAGATGGTGTAGCCCTCAACCTTGGTCACCCTGGATGGGGCAATAGAGCCCACCATTTTCAGGATTCTCCCAGCAAAGATGATGGCAAACAAGAATATTATAGACAGCCAGAAAAAAATAAGAGTAACCTACAAAGGTATCATCATTAGGCTATGAGCAAATTTCTCATCATGTCAATGAAATATCTTACTTATAATATTGTTATACAAAAACTTTTCTACCAAAATATCCAGAAAAGTTATCCTTCTGATATGAGAGAAAGAAAGGTTATCTCACAGATAAAGAAAAGCTGTTGGAGTTCAACACTCAGAACTATTTCATAAGCAATATTGAAATGCTGTCTTCTATTTAAAATGAAAAAAATAAAAGTACCCGAAGACTGAATAAGGTGATAGATAGAACCAGAAAATTGAAACTGTATATCAGACAAGGTTGTTAACAATTAAAGTACAATGCTTAAAGGAAAAAGCATTAAAAATAACTGTAGCTACTTCATTGGTAACAATTACAAAATGAAGAAGAATATTTTCGGAACTGGACAACTTCAGGGAAAAGAATGCAACTGAACCACTCTATCACATTACATACAAAGATAAACTCAACATAGGTTAAATACTTAAGTGTGAGGTCTGAAACATTAAAAATCATAAAATAAAACGTAGGCAGTAGCACCTTAACTTCAGTTTTAGAAATATTTGGGGGGGGCTATATTTCTCCAGGCAAGAAATATAAAGGTAAAAATAAACAGAACTATGTCAAACAAAAAAGCTCTGCAGTGAAGGAAACCAGCCACAAATCTAAAAGGAAACCTACTTGTGGGAAAATGTATTTGCACATTATACATCCGATAAGGGACTGTTATTCAAAAAAAGAATTCAGCCAACTTAATTAAAAACATAACCAAATTAAAGACAGGTAAAGGACCTTCAATAGACTCCCCCTTCCCCCAAAAGGAATACATACAGATGGTCAACAGGCTCATGAGAAGAGCTTTGACATCTTCAGAGAACTAGAATTCAAAACCAAGTGAGATACATTTCCCACTGGTCAGAATGCCTATTGTTAAAGAGACAAAAATCAACAAACATTGGTAAGGACTCCATGGGACCAGGAAATGATACCCAAATTCACAATTTCTTCCTCTTGAATATCAGATGAATCAAAACTGCAGTCCCTCATGTTTGAGAGTTTCCTGTCCATGCACCTGATCACTGTGTTTGAAAACCTGCTTATCTTGAGAGCTCCCTGATGGTCCAGTGGCTAAGACTCCACACTCCCAAATGCAGGGGCTCAAGGTTCGATTCCTGATTGGGAAACTAGATCCCACAGGTCACAACTAAAAATCTCACATGTTGCAGTGAAGATCTCATACATCACAACTACGACCCTGTGCAGCCAAATAAATTAAAAGACAAAAACTGCTCATCATCCTGGCCACCGTCTCTGACTCCTACTACCGCACACCCATGTGATTATTCTCAATTTGTTCTTTTTAGACACGTTTCACCTTAACCACCATCCCAAAAAAGGCAAAATAATAACCTATAACTATACATTCAGCCACTCTTTGTAGATTTGGACAACATTTTCCTGACCACAAAGGCCTATGACCACTTCATAGCCATCCGTCAACCCCTGCACTATTCTATAACTCTGAACCTTCTGCTCTGTGGACTGCTGGTTCTGGTGTTTGATACATGAGTGTCCTGTATTCCTGGCTACAAAGATCAATAGGGTCACAACTGTCCTTCTGTACAACTTTGGAAATCCTCCACTTTTCCTGTGAAATCAAACAGGATGTTCAACTTGCCAATTGTGACACCTTTCTTAGTGACATGGTGATGTATTTTGAAACTGTAATATTCCTGAGTGGTGATCTCTTGCCTGAGATCCTTTATCCATATTCTAAGAAAGTTTTCTCTATACGTGTAATGCCATCAACTTGGGAGAAGTATAAAGTGCTTTTCACCTGGCCTCTCACCTCTCAGTTCTATCCTTGCTTTATTGTATGAGCTTTGCTTGTACCTTAGCCTTGCTGCTCCACAAACCCTTCTGCTCAGAGTTGAGTGCATTTGCCTCAGTGATGTTCACTGTGTTCACACCCATGTCGAACCCCTTCAGATCTGCAGTCTAACGTACAAAGACATAAAGAAGGTTCTGAAAATATTCTTTGGAATGGCAGGTATAAAAGGACTAACAGTTATAGAATTAAAGAAGTTCCCACTTTTGCAGGATGCAAAGCATTTGAGCCAGAATTTGATACTTTTTGATCAAAGTGTAGAAGTAGAAATTGCTCACTCCCTCTATTCCCTGAAATTTTCATTTCTTTGATTCAAATTCTTCATAGCAGTGAAGTAACTCACATTTATGTTTTTTCTCTGTCTGATTTATAAACAATTTCCCCCTTTGTCCATTTTGAAATTTCTCAAAAAATTCTCCAAACTTGATTCACAATATTTACAATTCCCATTTTTTCATGGGATAACATGGATTTCTTAAGAATTATTTCTTCTCAAATGATACATATTATCCCAAATATTCTTTCTCCTGTGTTACTGAAAGAATTGTTATAAGTAATAGCACCACAGTGGGGAAAAAAGCTACATTTACTAGCCAAGGTATTTTATGCAATTTTATATTGGAGGAAAACTGACTATAGTTTTAATTTTGCATACACCATTCCTTAATTATTGCCTTATTTGCTTATGTAAATTATTTCCTTAATTGGTGTTCTTGACAATGGAGACTTTAACCTATAGTTTGCTTTAGAGGTGGTTATTCAGATTTATTCTTCTCTTTAGGATCCTGTTCTCTTATTTTCCGGTGTCCACAGTACCTACCCTAGTTACTGGCAAGTGTTAGTCAACTACAGATTTCCAAGTGGAGTTTACACAGAAGAACACACCTGAATACATTTACTTAATATGAAAGGGGGAAAAGTCAATAGGTAGAAAATTTAAACTACACTTTGTATTACTAAGCAAAATATTTCACTTTCATGCCCTGTATCTATTCACTAAAGTATGGATTTTGGTGTTCTTGGGAAAACATCCTATTATCATTAGGGTAAAGGATTGGTTGCTGTGTTTAAAATGATACATTATGTGTAATCACCTATAAAGCATGTGAAAAACTTTTTCAAAATTATATATATAAAATATTTTTGGTGAAGAAGATTAAACTGAATAGTGAAAGTGTTAGTGAATTAGTCATGTCCGATTCTTTTTGACCCCATGAACTGTAGCCCACCAATCTCCTCTGTCCATGAAACTCTCCAAGCAAGAATACTGGAGTGGGTTGCCATGTCCTCCTGCAGGGGATCTTCCTGACCCAGGGATCAAACCCAAGTCTCCAGCATTGGAGGCAGATTCTTTACTGTCTGAGCCACCAGGGAAGCCCAAAACTGTGTTAACCTGACTCCAACACAGAACCACTTTCTTGCTACCAAAGCATGATTCACAGACCTGGACCTGCATCATCAAGCTGGACAAGCTTCAATGCCTGGGAGCTTGTCAGAAACAGGGTCTCTGGGTCGACAAGAGACTTGGTGAATCTGAGTTTGCGTTGAACTAGAAACCTTGGTGATTTGTATGTACAGTGAATTTAGAAATATTTTTTATCTAGAATAGGGATTCTCACCATCTTACTGTTGATTTGGAACAGGATAATTGTTTATATTGGGTGCTGTTCAGTTCAGTTCTGTCAATCTGTTGTGTCTGACTCTTTGTGACCCATGGACTGCAGCACGCCAGGCTTCCCTGTCCCTCATCATATCCTGGAGCTTGGTCAAACTCATGTCCATCAAGTCGGTGATGCCATCCAACCATCTCATCCTCTGTTGTTCCCTTCTCCTCCTGCCTTCAATATTTCTCATCATCAGCATCTTTTCCAAGAAGTCAGTTCTTCACATAAAGTGGCCAAAGTATTGGAGTTTCAGCTTCAGCATCAGTCCTCCCAATGAATATTCAGGACTGACTTCTTTTAGGATGGACTGGTTGGACTTCCTTGCAGCCCAAGGGACTCTTAAGAGTCTTCTCCAACTAAAGCTGCTCATGTTCCATAGTTTATAGAACATTAGCAGCATCCTTTCAGATACTGTAAAATAATTCCAAAAACTAAATATTCTCGGATTGAATCACTGCCCCAGAGTTCCAGAACTGAGGGATTCCAATCAGACTGCATCCCTTACTTGGGATAAAACATTAAGTCCCACTGAGTCTTATTTTGACAATGAAAAATGATGCTCATAAAAACACTATTTCATAGAATACACTGGTTTTAAAATTAAATTTGACAATTTCTATAATATCCAAGGGCTTCACTGGTGGTTCAGATGGGAAAAAAAGTCTGCCTGTAAGCAGGAGACCTGGGTTCAATCCCTGGGTCAGGATGACCCCCTGCAAAGGGAATGGCAGCTCAAGTATTCTTACCTGGGAAATCCCATGGACAGGGGAGCCTGGCAGGCCACAGTCCATGGGGTCACAAAGAGTCAGATATGATTGAGTGACTAAGACATGCATACACATAACCTGATAATCTAGTTTATGGGTCATAATAATAGCTCCGTTCAGTTCAGTTCAGTCGCTCAGTCGTGTCCGACTCTTTGTGACCCAATGAATTGCAACACGCCAGGTCTCCCTGTCCATCACCAACTCCTGGAGTTCACTCAGACTCATGTCCATCGAGTCAGTGATGCCATCCAGCCATCTCATCCTCTGTAGTCCCCTTCTCCTCCTGCCCCCTATCCCTCCCAGCATCAGAATCTTTTCCAATGAGTCAACTCTTCGCATGAGGTGGCCAAAGTACTGGAGTTTCAGCTCAATATCTCTTTTATAACTGCAAATATTTTGTATTGAGGACTAAAGGACAGCTCTGAACTTGTGATGTAAGTAGAAAGCTCTCAATTGGCTTGGAAAAACTATCATGAATCCAGGGAATATAATACCCAAGATTTTATACTAAAGGAGAAAAGTTATCCCCCTTTTTGAGGAGAGGGATAGTTCTTTCCAGAAACTTTGGAGATTGTGTCCCCACCACAAATCAAAGATTTGAAGACACATGTGACCTATTTAAGAAAAATCCTCAGTAATACACTTTTGAGAAAATTTGAACTCAAGGATGTGATGAGGTGCTAGGAGGCTTAAAGCTTTGGAAGCAGGAGAATTACTGGAGAAGGAGTAGTAAAAACTTAATTCACCTAACTTATAAAGCAGTCTTCTAGGAACAGAGAATCAGCACTAAAAACAAACAAACAAAAAAACAAACAAAAAAAAACATTCTGCCCAGACCAGTGTCTCCAAGGGAAGTCCCATACTTATAGATTGGAGTCACAGTAGGAAAACATGTTTAATGAGCTGACATAAAGGCAATGGCAACCCACTCCAGTACTCCTGCCTGGAAAATCCCATGGATGGAGGAACCTGGTAGGCTGCAGTCCATGGGGTCGCTAAGGGTCGGACATGACTGAGAAACTTCACTTTCACTTTTCACTTTCATGCATTGGAGAAGGAAATGGCAACCCACTCCAGTGTTCTTGCCTGGAGAATCCCAGGGACAGCCGAGCCTGGTGGGCTGCTGTCTATGGGGTGGCACAGAGTTGGACACGACTGAAGTGACTTAATAGCAGCAGCAACAGGAAGATGTAAATACCTGCTGTCCTGCAGCCCCTTGGCCTATGCCATAGCTGTTTAACTAGGATGTGATCCTTGCTTTTGCAGCTCTGTATCTGGCCAGAAGAATTATTCCTGTTGTCTTGTTCGTGGACAAAAGTTTGTTCTGCATTGTCAGTCATTTTCCTTCTATGTAGAAAGCTTGCTCTCAGATTTTGCAGACAGATGAGTCCAAGAGCTCAACAGACACTTTAGGAGAGGGTGAAAGAGGATGGAAGCCAGGAACCTGTACCTAAGGTCACCTGAAGACCACTGTAGCATAGCCCAGAGGTCACTGTGGTTGTTTGCTGGCTTTCCTTATCTTAGTGTATATTTATTTATTGTCTAAAAAATAAACTGAACATTGCACTCGGAAATGCAAGTGTTGATGCTGACAATTAAATAGTGTTAATGGAAGTTCAATTAGAAAAAAGAAATGATAGACATAAAATGTTTTCAGTAAAATTAGGCAGTAGGTCTATGAATTGTATTTATTAATGTGCATGCATATGCTTAGTCATTCAATCATTTTCAGCTCTTTGCAACCCTTTGGACTACAGTCCACCAGGCTCCTCTGTCCAATGGACTTTTCAGGCAAGAATATTGGAGTGGGTTCCCATTTCCTCCTCCAGGGGATGTTCCTGACTCAGAGATTGAACCTGCATCTCCTGTGTCTCCTACATTGCAAGCAGATTCTTTACCTGCTAAGTCATTAGGGAAGCCCATATTTACCAGCAGGAGTAGACAAATAAGGATAAGCCTCAAGGAAAAAAGAAATCTTCTGCTGCTTCATATAAAACATTTCCAACTTTTGTTGTGTTCTGTGTTTCCTGCTTTGAATTGTTACTTTATTCCTTTTGCTTATTTTTCTTTTAGGATATTCAATCTGCAAGTTCTTTCACATCATAAAGATATAACTGTTTCTGTCCTTGGAAAAGAAAATTTTTTCTTTATTATTTTTCCTGGGCATTGCCGGGGTCCAGCCCCGGTGGATCCAGGGAATTCAAAGCGGGGACAGCGTCGGCAAGGATCAGGAAACAATTGCTTAATTAAACATTAAATATAAAGAGTGGTTAAATAAGGATAGCTCAGTGAGGAAACTCAGTGGAGAAAAGAGGCTGAATAATTCAGCCAGAAGGTGAGAGAAAGAATGACATGGGGAGACCAAGTTTTGGTGAACAAGGCCCGCACTTTATTTTCCAAAGTAGTTTTTATACCTTAAGTTATGCATAGAGGATAAGGGGGGAAGGGGTAGAGTCATGCAGTAAGCCAGGCTTTCTTCCTGCAAACTTATCATATGCAAAAGTTTAGGTGATTTGCATCATTTCTGGCCCAGAGGCCTGTTAACATTTTAAGACCCTTTCTTCAGAAAAGTTATTTTTCTCTAAAGGTGATTGGTCAGGCACCACCCTCCAAAAGCATTAGATAAAGTTGCATTCCTATAGGGCAAAGGTGTGGTGGGCTATAACAAGAAAAAGAATTAACTCCAGGGTCCAAGGATACAAACATTAAAGATACTACTTACATCAATTATATTAATCAATACACTGTCAGGGACACAGCAGGTAAGGGATATGGAAACTTAGCAGCAGACATCAGCCCAACAAGAGAAAAACCCTACACCAATACAATTTCTAATCAATCTTTTAACTGCTCAAAGGAATCTGTATTCAGACAGTTTAGAACAACTCATGCCTCTCACCGTTGTGAACTAAAACACTCTTGTCATGCCCAGGAACCTTATTAACTGGAGCTGTAATTTAACTCTTTTTCAGAGAGAGGTGGTGGGGGACAGCCCCCAATAAAGTCAGAGGTGTAGGTGAGACCACAAAGCAGTAAAGTAGGAAGACTCTGGTTTTGGGAGTAGATGCTCGAGAATTTCCAGGGGGACTCCTGAGGCTCGATCCCGCCTTTGCGTATGCACAGCCTCCTTCCTCATGACCTTTGCCACAGGCAGAGTTCCTCATGCTGGCTCCCAGCAGGGCATCAAGGACATGTCTCTGGATTTGGAATGTTGCCAAACCAAGGAAGCTTTTCTTCACTGTATTGTCTCGGGATACATTTGGGCTATTGGAAATTTTCTCCCCTAGTATTCAAAGGTCCATTTAACTTTCCTCTCTATTTTTTTTCTCCTCTCTCTTTCTCACACTCTTAATATTTTTCAAATATAGAGAAGAAAGTGGCCATGTAGAAAAAGAACCTCAAATTTATTGGTCCACTAGAAGTTCATGAACTGGAATTTCTAGTACCATTTATACATTCTATACAGGAAAGATAATCTGATTTGACCAGCTTGAGATGTCAGAACTCATAGCCTAAGGATGCTGATTATAGGTGAGAAATGCATGGAGTTACACAGTCCAGGAGTTCTTGTTAATTCACACCTTATGGATTGAGAACAATTCTTCAAGCAGAGGCACTTGGGCTTATATAATAAGGGGACTTATAATACAGAGGCAAGAATTCAGTCAAAGATGATATACTACAAAGGATGTCATCTACTTTAATTCACATGATATTTTTGCAAGAAAATAGAGAATATGTAAGGAGGGAGTCTCTGTGGACTGAAGGTTCAGCTGTAGCAGGGAGGCCACCTTGCTCCTCAGCATGCCTGAAACCATCTCTAATCATTCCCTCTCTTTCTTATTCTCTGACCCACTGGCTTCCTTTTTGGGTTTGAACATGTGGAACCAGCATCTTCCTCTAATCCTTTGCAGTGGCCGTTCCCTCTGCAGGCACTCCCTTCTCCTGATACAGTACTAGATTCTTCCCTCTCTTTCTTGAAGTCTAATGCAAAAATATCTTCCTGTTTGCTTACCTTACCTGAACACTCAGTTTAAAATAACATCTCCTACAACTCTCTCCTTCATAACTGGTTTTGTTTTTTTTCATAGCATCTGTCTTCACCTAACATATTATATAATACTTTATTTGCTCATTATCTCTCAGCATCCTTGAATTGTGGGAGATTTGTTTTTCATCATCTCTACTTATTCCTTGGATCATGTTGGCACTCAATATGTATTTCTCAAATGCATGAAATAATTTTGCATTAAAGTTGTGTAGAATATATGACCTTTTTGTAAATATGCTGAGAATGGGACAAAAATCCCTAGTCACAGATACATTGGGGATATAGCAGGTGGTGGTGGTAAAGAACCTGCAGGAGACTTAAGACTGGGGTTTAAGGATCTTCCTGGGTCAGGAAGATCCCCTGGAGGAGGGCATGACAACCCACTCCAGTATTTTTGTCTGGAGAATACCATGGACAGAGGAACCTCATAGGCTGCATTGCATGGGGTCTTCGCACAAAGTCGGACACAGCTGAAGTAGTTTAGTACACATACTCTCAAAGAGAACTTATCTATACGTAAAATAGTAAAATCAGTTTCTTGATGTCACAATAGATATTGTAGTAGTTCAGATATGTGACTTATGTCCATATGTGTGAAAAGTAATTATGTTATTTTCCTTTCTCCTGGTAGTCAACTCCAGAAGATGGAACCAGGGAACAACACACAAAATTTTAAATGTCTTCTTCTCAGATTCTCAGAGGCACCAGAACTACAGCCCCTCATATTTGGGATTTCCTCTCCATGTACCTGATAACTGTGTTTGGAAACCTGGTCATCATCCTGGCCATGTGCTCAGACCCTCAATTCCACACCCCCATGTACTTCTTCGTCTCCAACCTGTCTTTTGTAGACATCTGTCTCACCTCTACCACGATCCCAAAGATGCTGATGAATATTCAGACTGAGAGAAAAGCCATAACCTACAAAGGCTGCGTCGCCCAGATGTATTTTTACATACTTTTTGCAACATTAGATGACTTCCTGCTGACTGTGATGGCCTGTGACCGGTTTGTGGCCATCTGTCATCCCCTGCACTACACAATCATCATGAGCCCTCGGCTCTGTGAACTACTGTATCTGGTACCCTGGGTAGTGAGTGCCATGTATTCCTTGTTACACAGCTTAATGGTGTTGTGATTGTCCTTCTGTCCAGATTTGGAAATTCCCCACTTTTTCTGTGAACTCTATCAGGTGATACAACTTGCCAGTTCTGATACTTTTCTTAATAACATGATGATCTATCTTGCAACTTTCCTACTGGGTAGTGGTCCTTTTGCTGGGATCCTTTACTCTTACTCTAAAATAGTTTCCTGCTCATGGGCAGTATAAAGCATTTTCCACCTGTACATCTCACCTCTCAGTTGTCTCCTTGTTTTATTGCACAAGCCTAGGATTGTACCTTAGCTCTGCTGCTACCCATAGCTCACATTCAAGTGCAATAGCCTCTGTGATGTACACTGTGGTCACACCCATGTTGAACCCCTTCATCTAAGATCTGCTCCTTCTGTAACCCTGTAACCTGGAAGGGTTAATTTTGATAACTCTGGATCTGTTTCTCTGGCTTTAACTCTTGTTTTGCTGTTTCTGTTATTACAAGCATACACAATGGCATGCTTCAGTGAACCCTTCTGGTTGCTGTTCATTGTCTAAGTTGTGACACACAATTTGCAACCCCTTGGTCTGCAGCACACCAGGCTTCCCTGTTATGTTTTGTTATGGTACATAACTACATATAAATATCTCTCTTATAACTACAAGCATTTCATAATGAGGGACTAAATGATAACTCATAACTTCTGATATAACTGGGAAATGTCTTATTGGCTTGGAAACTATCATGAATTCAGATAGTATAATGCCCAATTTTTATATTAAAAATATACACAAAGTTACTTTGTCTTTGATGAGATGAATAGCAATTTTTAGAGATTTCAAGGGTTATGTCCCCACCACCAATCAAAGCTTTGAAGACCCATGTGACTCAGTCAAGACAAATTTCTCAATATTACACTTTTGAGAGAATATGAACTCAAAGATGTGATGAGGTCCCAGGAGGCTTAGAGCTTTGGAAACAGGATAGTTAAAGGAGAAGGAGTGATAAAAACTGAATTCACCTAACTTATAATGCAGTCTTCTAGGAACAGAGAATCAGCAGAATAAAGAGTCCATTCTGTCCAGCCCCGTGTCTTTAAGGGAAATCACATACTTAGAGTAACAAAGGATAAACACGCTTAATGAGCCTACACAGGAAGCTGTCGATATTTCCTCTGCTGCAGTCCCTCAGCCTGTGCCGCTTTGGTTGGACAGGATGTAGTTGTTGCTTTTGCAGACCTAAATCTCACTGAGAAACCCATACTTGATCTCTTCTTGTTGTCTTGTATTTAGACACAACTTGGGGCTGTATCATCAACTATTTAGGGGAGAGTTTGGACTTCCACACAGAAGCCTTCTCTCAAAGTTTCTGAGCAGGTGAGTCTGAGAGCTCCACAGATACTGCAGGAGAGGATCAGTGAGGAGAGAAGCCAAGAACATGAACCTGAGGTCACCTGTGAGGCAATCTAACATACACAGGTACCAGAAATCACTACAGTCTTTTGTTGGCTTTCCTAATAATTTAATGTATTTATTTATAATGGTCAGAAATAAAATTGAACACTGCATTCCAAAACGCAATTGTCTATGTTGACAATTAAATGGTAATAGTGGGAGTTCAATTAAAAGAATAAAAGGGAAACATTAAATACTTTTATGAAAAGTAGATCATAAATACCCATAGATCAATAATCAACAGGAGTAGACAAATAGGGTATTACTCATGGAAGATTATACAGAGAAGTGAGGCCACTTTTTAAATTGTAAGATGAAATATATTAGACTATATTTCCACTCAAAGAAGGTAGATTTAGACCAATGAATGCTTGCAGATACTTCCCTGCAAGAGCAGAGTATGAAATGTATATACCCGGATGTCTTTGCTCAACCCTGGGCATTTACATTAAAAAATCTTTATTTCATTGGTGAGAAGAGGTATGCTAATGAGTTTCACTTTGCAATTGCTTTTTAATTTGATTTTTTATTTTTTTAACACCAAAAGCATTTTGTATTGAGGTATACCCAGTTAACAATATCGTGATAGTTTCAGGTGAATAGTGAAGGGACTCACCTATACATATACATTTATCCATTCTCCCTCAAAACCCCCTCCCATCCAGGCTGACACATAACATTGAGCAGAGTTCCATGTGCTATGCAATAGGTTTTCAGTGATTATCCATTTGAAATATAGCAATGTGTACACGACCTTCCCAAAGCCCTTAACTATCCCTTCCTCCTGGCAACAGTGAGTTTGTTTCTTAAGTCGGTGAGTCTTTTTCTGTTTTGTGAGGTTGAATATATGTGTGCTTGTTAGCCATTCAGACTTTATTAAAAAAAAAAAAAAGTCCATAGAAATCTGTTGTTTTATATAGTAGTGCCAGTGTGCTGTTATTCCTTTTTATTGTCCTTTGAAACAAATAATTGTTTCTTTACACAAAACAGACTGTTTGCCATTTAGTTCTTTTATATGTGTGCATACTCAGTCATTTCAGTCATGTCTGACTCTTTGCGACCCCATGCACTGTAGCCCACCAGGCTCCTCTGTTTGTGAAATTTCCCAGGCAAGAACACTGGAGTGGGTTGCAATTCCCTCCTGCAGGGGATCTTCCCCATCCTGGAATCTAGTCTCCTGCATTGCAGGTGGATTCTTTACCTAATGATCCACCCGGGAGTCCCCCAGGTCTTTAGATACGTGTGATATATTTGTGGGGATTGTATAAGAGTTTATTAATTTTGTTTGTCAAATCTATCATTCATAGTATTCTCTTCATTATTTTTAAAAAAGAATGTAAGTTGCAGTTGACATACAAAATGTATTTGTTGCTGCTGTACAGCACAATGAATCAATATTTGTTCATATTGCTAAATGACCACCACAATAAATCAAATTAGCATTTGTCAGCATGCGTAGTACAATTGCAATTTTTTTGTGATGAGAGCTTTTGGGATCTGCTGTTCCTTAGAAACTTATAAATATGCAATAGAGTATTATTAACTATTAGTCACATTACTGTACATTATAACCCTTCCATTGCTTTTTTATTGTTCAGTTCAGTTCAGTCACTCAGTTGTGTCCAACTCTTTGCAACCTCATGAATCGCAGCATGCCAGGCCTCCCTGTCCATCACCA
This sequence comes from Bos indicus, assembly GCF_029378745.1. Taxonomy (NCBI): domain Eukaryota; kingdom Metazoa; phylum Chordata; class Mammalia; order Artiodactyla; family Bovidae; genus Bos; species Bos indicus. The sequence continues at coordinate 10,240,073 of NC_091766.1, read as the reverse complement.
ACTCCCGGAGTTCACTCAGACTCATGTCCATCGAGTCAGTGATGCCATCCAGCCATCTTATCCTCTGTCATCCCCTTTTCCTCCTACCCCTAACCCCTCCCAGCATCAGAGTCTTTTCCAATGAGTCAACTCTTTGCATGAGGTGGCCAAAGTACTGGAGTTTCAGCTTTAGCATCATTCCTTCCAACCAGGACTGATCTCCTTTAGAATGGACTGGTTGGATCTCCTTGCAGTCCAAGGGACTCTCAAGAGTCTTCTCCAACACCGTAGTTCAAAAGCATCAATTCTTCAGTGCTCAGCCTTCTTCACAGTCCAACTCTCACATCCATACATGACCACTGGAAAAACCATAGTCTTGACTAGACAGACCTTTGTTGGTAAAGTAATGTCTCTGTTTTTGAATATGCTATCTAGGTTGGTCATAAATTTCCTTCCAAGGAGTAAGCGTCTTTTAGTTTCATGGCTGCAATCACTATTTGCAGTGATTTTGGTGCCCAGAAAAATAAAGCCTGATACTGTTTCCCCATATATTTCCCATGAAGTGATGGGACCAGATGCCATGATCTTCGTCTTCTGAATGTTGAGCTTTACTCTCCTCTTTCACTTTCATCAATAGGCTTTTTAATTACTCTTCACTTTCTACCATAAGGGTGGTGTCATCTGCATATCTGAGGTTATTGATATTTCTCCCGGTAATCTTGATTCCAACTTGTGCTTTTTCCAGCCCAGTGTTTCTCATGATGTAGTCTGCAAAAAAGTTAAATAAGCAGGGTGACAATATACAGCCTTGACATACTCCTTTTCCTATTTTGAACCAGTCTGTTGTTCCATGTCCAGTTCTAACTGTTGCTTCCTGTTCTGCATATAGGTTTCTCAAGAGTCAGGTCAGGTGGTCTGGTATCCCCATCTCTTTCAGAATTTTCCACAGTTTATTGTGATCCACACAGTCAGTCTTTGGCATAGTCAGTAAAGCAAAAATAGATGTTTTTCTGGAACTCTCTTGCTTTTTCGATGATCCAGCAGATGTTGGCAATTTGATCTCTGGTTCTTCTGCCTTTTCTAAAACCAGCTTGAACAACTGGAATTTCACATTTCATGTATTGCTGAAGCCTGGCTTGGAGAATTTTGAGCATTACTTTACTAGCATGTGAGATGAGTGCAATTGTGCAGTAGTTTGAGCATTCTTTGACATTGCCTTTCTTTGGCATTGGAATGAAAATTGATCTTTTCCAGTCCTGTGGTCACTGCTGAGTTTTCCAAATTTGCTGGCATATTGAGTGCAGCACTTTCACAGCATCACCTCTCAGGGTTTGAAACAGCTCAACTGGAGCTATTCCATCACCTCCACTAGCTTTGTTCATAGTGATGCTTTGTAAGGCCCACTTGACTTCACATTCCAAGATGGCTGGCTCTAGGTGAGTGATCACACCATCGTGATTATCTTGGTGATGAAGATCTTTTTTGTACAGTTCTTCTGTGTATTCTTGCCACTACATTAATTTAGCTGCCACTTTAATATTCTCCATGTGTCAATATTTGCTATAAACAAAACCAAAAATCCTTAGAGGTAATAAATAATCTTTTATACTATTATATGTTCCCAGTGAATTTTCATATCCCTGTTATTCCTTAATGCTCTTTGTGGCCTTGTGACTAAATCCTTTTCTAAAAGTTCATCACCTTTCACCATAATTTGGGAAATATTTATCTTGACCTTTGGACTAAATTTCACCATTATATTCGATAAGCATGTTTGAATCCATCTGTCTCTATATGAGATGAAATTATCATTTATTTACTGCTCCATCCTCACATTTTAAAAGCACTTTGGTTATAATATTATTTCATTTTCAAGTCTTTGGCAATTTTAATGTTGAATTAATGACCCATGTTGGTATCTCTGAATTAATAATTTTTAATCTTTGTATAAGTTAGCCACAGATTTTCATTCAATTTTGTTGCATACTCTTTTTTTTTAAATAAAACATGTACTTAATCTAATTTCATTCTTACTGACATTTTTGCCTATAAGTTCTTAGTTTCCTTTAAATCTTCTTGTTCTAAATTATGCACTTACACATATTCACATACATTTTCACAAATGTTTGAACATGATCTTGTGTACCTCATAAATGTTCTTTATGTTTTAATGAGGTCTTTTTTCTGCTGTTTGTTCCTCTCTTTTTTAAAATCAATAATACCTTAGGAACTTGCTTCCAATCAAGTAGTATAAGTCTGCTTCATTATTTTAGTGTCTGTATAACATTTCATGGTGTGGCTATAATACTCACATACATGGGGAGTCTGTCATATTATTTTTCAACAAATTACTATTATAGTACAGAGTTACAAATATTTGATATTATTCACCTAAAATTGTGCTTATCAATCAAGGATGATTAATTCCCCCAGGGGACATTGACTACACCCATAGACATTTTTCACTATCACACTGGGATGAGGTAGGTGGTGGGCAAGGATCCTTCTGAATATCCTAGAATATATAGGAAAGATACCACTACAGAGAATAACCTGGCTCAGAATATCCAGTAGTGCAGAGACTGAGGAACCCTGAATTAGAGAATATCTGTTTTTAATGTTTACAGCTCTCTTCAAGTTGTTTCCCCAATGTACCACACTTCACTTTTATTCTAGCAAAATTAGAGAATACTCTTCTTCTTTGTGTTTTTATATATATGTATATATATATATATATCAATCTCCCAATTCATCTTATCCCAATTTCCCCTCTTAGTTTCCATATGTTTGTTCTCTCTATATCTGTCTATTTCTGCCTTGCAAAGAGGTTCATCTGTACATTGTTCTAGATTCATTTTTCCTGAGTATTTTTGACCAAAAATTTTCTGTTTCATAGAGTTTAATGTATGATTCTTTTTAAAAAAAGTATATATTTATTTATTTGGCTGCACTAGTGTTAGCTGGGTCTTCCCAGGTGGCTCAGTGGTAAAGAATCTACCTACTTGCCAATGCAGGAGCCATAAGAGACTTGAGTTTGATCCCTGGGTTGGGAATATCCCCTGGAGAAGTGAATGGCAACTTACTCCAGTATCCTTGCCTGAAAAATTCCATGGACAAGAGGAACCTGGTAGGCTATAGTCCACCATAGGTTCACAAAGAGTCTCAGCCACTGAACCACCAGAAAAGTTCCCTATATTGTTCTTTTTTTTTTTTTTTTCTGAATTTATAGCTTTAATTATTTTAGTTTTCTAAGTGCAGATTTTACATGAATTTGCTGTATGTTCATCTGAAATGGACAGTTTACCCTGATTTTCTGAAGCTGTGTTAGATTAAAAACAAAAAAAGTTCCTTATTTCCTCCCAGAAAGACAGTCATTTATTCCAGCTTTTATTCAAAAATTCAGCTTTTCCCAGCTCAATTAAAATGTAACTTTCCTATGTATTAAATGTTCATATCTGATATGATCTTATTCCTAATCATTCAACAAATAATAATGGAGCAACTGCTTTGTGCCAAAAAATTCTAGATACATTATATGTTATAATCACTTAAGTGAAAGTCTTAGCTAAAATAATTATTAATGCATACTGCTCTTGTTCAGTTACTGCTATCATATATCATGTTTCAATCAGTTTTTGATGTTCCATTTAGTTTTCTTTAATACAATTGTATGAAATCTCCCTATTTAACTGGCTTTATGTTGACTGCCATTATTGCTTTTAACTGAAATATAATTGATTTAGCAAATTATATTAGCTTTTTTTTATAGATTACTCCCCATTTACATTGCAAAATATTGGCTACGATAAATACATACTACATATTAAATAATATATAGTAGTATATTTCTGTATTATCTTAAATGTGGATGCAGGCATGCTCAGTCTCTTCAGTCATGTGTGACTCTGTGTGACCCCATTGACTATAGCCCACCAGGCTCCTCTGTCCATGGGATTCTCTAGGCAAGAATACTGGAGTAGGTTGCCCATCTTCCCCATCCAAGGACTGAATATGCATCTACTGTGTCTCCTGCATTGCAGACTGATTCTTTACTGCTGAGTCACCAGAGAAGCCCCTGTGTTTGTAAATAGGTACACAAATATTCACATACATTTGGGAAAAACAAAGTGAGCTATGCAGGTGCATCCCCTGCTCATTTGATGGTGGCATATACTGTTGAAGTCTGAGTACAGTATGCGATGACCACCTTTATGGCAGAAAGTGAAGAAGAACTAAAGAGCCTCTTGATGAACGTGAAAGAGGAGAGTGAAAAAGTTGGCTTAAAACTCAGCCTAAGGGAACTAAAATCATGGCATCTGGTCCCAACAGTTCAGTTCAGTTTAGTCGCTCAGTCGTGTCCAACTCTTTGTGACCCCGTGAATCGCAGCATGCCAGGCCTCCCTGTCCATCACCAATCCCGGAGTTCACTCAGACTCACGTCCATTGAGTCAGTGATGCCATCAAGCCATCTCATCCTCTGTCGTCCCCTTTTCCTCCTGCCCCCAATTCCTCCCAGCATCAGAGTCTTTTCCAATGGATCAACTCTTCACACGAGGTGGCCAAAGTACCGGAGTTTCAGCTTTCGCATCATTCCTTCCAAAGAAATCACAGGGCTGATCTTCAGAATGGACTGGTTGGATCTCCTTGCAGTCCAACGGACTCTCAAGAGTCTTCTCTAACACCACAGTTCAAAAGCATCACTTCTCCCGTGCTCAGCTTTCTTCACAGTCCAACTCTCACATCCATACATGACCACTGGAAAAACCATAGCCTTGACTAGACAGACCTTTTTTGGCAAAGTAATGTCTCTGCTTTTCAATATGCTTTCTAGGTTGGTCATAACTTTCCTTCCAAGGAGTAAGCGTCTTTTAATTCCGTGGCTGTAGTCACCATCTGCAGTGATTTTGGAGCCCAGAAAAATAAAGTCTGGCACTGTTTCCACTGTTTCCCCATCTATTTCCAATGAAGTGATGGGACTGGATGCCATGATCTTCATCTTGAGCTTTAAGCCAACTTTTTTACTCTCCACTTTCACTTTCATCAAGAGGCTTTTTAGTTCCTCTTCACTTTCTGCAATAAGGATCACTTCATGGCAAATAGATGGGGTAACATTTATTTTTTGGGGCTCCAAAATCACTGCAGATGGTGATTGCTGCCATGAAATTAAAAGATGCTAGCTGCTTGGAAGAAAAGTTATGACCAACCTAGACAGCATATTAAAAAGCAGAGACATTATTTTGACAACAAAGGTCTGTCTAGTCAAAGCTATGGTTTTTCCAGTCATCATGTATGGATGTGAGAGTTGGACTATAAAGAAAGCTGAGCATCAAAGAATTGATGCTTTTGAACTATACTGTAGGAGAAGACCCTTGAGAGTCCCTTGGATGGCAAGGAGATCCAACCAGTCCATCCTAAAGAAAATCAGTCCTTAATATTCATTGGAAGGACTGATGCTGAAGCTGAAACTCCAGTACTTTGGTTACCTGATGTGAAGAACTGATTCATTTGAAAAGACCCTGATGCCAGGAAGATTGAAGGCAGGAGGAGAAGGCGACAGAAGAGGATGAGATGGTTGGATGGCATCACCAACTCAATGGACATGAGTTTGAGTGTATTCTGGGAGATGGTGATGGACAGGGAGGCCTGGCATGCTGCAGTCCATGGGGTCACAAAGAGTCGGACGCGACTAATCTGAACTGAGTATAGTAAAATAAATATATGTATGACAAGTGAGAAAATCATAAGAAGAAAGTTATTCAGTGTAAAAGGATGAATAATCATGGCATATACATGATTTATAGAGTATGGTCTAGGGAGGGCTTTGAATGCTGGTAAAAGAACAGAACCAGAAGTAGTGTGCCCACTGAACCTACAAAGGAGAGATTAAAGCTTAAAGAACATGAATAACAAAGAAAGTATGCCATATAAGAAAAATGAGAAAGGACTTTTCCTCACCCCCTACTGATACCTATTGAAGTTAATGTCTTGACTGTGAAATGTAAGTAATAGCATTTATGTTGGGTTGGTGCTAATGGTAAACAACTTGCCTGCCAATGAAGAAGACATAAAAGACACAGTTTCGATCCCTGCATAGGGGAAGATCCCCTGGAGAAGGAAATGACAATCCACTCCAATATTTTTGCCTGGAGAATCCCATGGACAGGGGAGCCTTGCAGGCCACAGTTCATGGAATCGCAAAGACGGACATGACGGAAGTGACTGAACATGCATGTGTGCTAGGTTGCTAATGCTTGCTTATGTAAAAGTTAATAAGTTATTGTTCTATATCTTGGTAGTTACCTACATGGCATGGAACCACAAAATATTTCAGAAGTTTCAGAATTTCTTCTCATGGAATTTTCAGAGGCACCTGAGCTGCAGCCCCTCGTATTTGGACTTTTTCTGTCCATGTACCTGATCACTGTGTTTGGAAACCTGCTTGTCATCCTGGCCACCATCTCAGACTCCCACCTCCACACCCCCATGTACTTCTTCCTCTCCAACCTGTCCTTTGTAGACATCGGCTTCACTTCCACCACTGTCCCAAAGATGCTGTGGAACATCCAGACACAGAACAAATTGATCACCTTTGAAGGTTGCATCATCCAGATGTACTTTTACATTCTCTTTGCAAGTTTAGATGACTTTCTCCTGGATATGATGGCCTATGACCGGTTTGTGGCCATCTGTCACCCGTTGCACTACATGGTCATCATGAACCCCCGACTCTGTGGTCTCCTGGTTCTGATATCTTGGTTCGTGGGTGTCATGTACTCCTTGTTACAGAAGTTAATGGTGTTGTGATTGTCCTTCTGTTCAGACTTCAAAATACCCCACTTTTTCTGTGAACTCAATCAAGTCTTACAACTTGCCTGTTCTGACACCTTTCTTAATGACATGGTATTGTATTTTGCAGCTACCTTGCTGGGTGGTGGTCCTTTTGCTGGGATACTTTACTCTTACTCTAAAGTAGTTTCTTGCATATGTGGAATCTCATCAGCTGAGGGAAAGTATAAAGCATTTTCCAACTGTGCATCTCACCTCTCAGTTGTCTTTTTATTTTATTGTTCTGTCCTAGGAGTGCACCTTAACCCTGCTGCTCCCCACAGTTCAAGATCAGGTGCAGCAGCTTCAGTGATGTACACAGTGGTCACACCCATGCTGAACCCCTTTATCTACAGTCTAAGGAATAAAGACATAAAGGGGGCTCTGAAGAGATTCTTTGAAATATTAGGTAGAAAAGGCCAACTCTGCTGGGGGAAATGAAGTGACCTTGATGGCATGACTCAAAGGCTCAGAATCAGAAACTGTGATTCTTTGATCATTGCAAAATCAAATTTGCTTCTTTTCATTGTTCCCTGGAATTTTCATTAAAATAATTCCATGTATTGATTTATTAAGCTTTCTTTTTTTTTCTAATTTTATTTTATTTTTAAACTTTACATAATTGTATTATTAAGCTTTCTCCTCAACCTGGTATATAGGCTTTTTATTTGTACTTATCCCTACTTCAAAATTTTCCTACATTTGGATCAGCAATATTTGGAAATACTCATGTACTTCATGAGAGGACTGAGTTTCTTAAGAATAATTTATTCTCAAGTGACATATGTCATTACAAGTAATTGTTCTCCTATTATTCTAAATGATAGTTATTAGTTTCATTACTCATATTTGTTTAAAGTAAAGTTGACAACTAAGGTATTTTAAATAACTTTTAATAGATTATGTTGAACATTCAGATATGGAACTGTGGATATAGAGAGCTGACTGAAAAATTATATTTAGATTTTTTACTGCACAGAAGATCAGTGCCCTTCACCACAGTGTTGTTCAGAGTGAACTTTGTATATCAAAATATATACATGACCAAAGGATGGCTCACTGGAGGACTGAAATGCCTATCCAGTCATGTGATTCAAGGTTACATGTTTAGTGCAAACAAGCACACTTTTCATCTTTTCCTGCTTATCTGGAGAGGAAACTTAATGTACCAATTTTTAATATAGTTATCTGAAATAAAATTTAAAGACAGAGTAATCATGAATGCTACCTTTAAATATCAGAATAAGTGCATAGTTGAGAAACCAATTAATATAATTGTCTTCAGTTCTGTTCACTTTTATTTTTGATTAGTTAGCTATTGTTGCATAATAACTCATTTTTGTAGTAGATGCTTTAATATAATGCTTATTAACAAATGAGTTTGTATCAGATCAGATCAGATCAGTCGCTCAGTCATGTCCGACTCTTTGCGACCCCATGAATCGCAGCATGCCAGGCCTCCCTGTCCATCACCAACTCCTGGAGTTCACTCAGACTCAAGTCCATCGAGTCAGTGATGCCATCCAGCCATCTCATCCTCTGTCGTCCCCTTCTCCTCTTGCCCCCAATCCCTCCTAACATCAGAGTCTTTTCCAACGAGTCAACTCTTCGCACGAGGTGGCCAAAGTACTGGAGTTTCAGCTTTAGCATCATTCCTTCCAAAGAAATCCCAGGGCTAATCTCCTTCAGAATGGACTGGTTGGATCTCCTTGCAGTCCAAGGGACTCTCAAGAGTCTTCTCCAGCACCACAGTTTAAAAGCATCAATTCCTTGGCGCTCAGCCTTCTTCACAGTCCAACTCTCACATCCATACATGACCTCCCCCTGGACTGCAGCCCTCCAGGCTTTTCTGTCCATGGAATTTTATAGGAAAGAACATTGAAGTGGGGTTGCATTTCCTACTTCAGTAAATGCAACTCAGATGCAACTCAGGTAAAAGAAACAAAAGACTTGTGTTACTGTGTCACCTAACTGAAAAACACAGAAAGGCCTCCTGTTACCAGTTTGTTGAATTGTTAGAATCAGAATGAACAGACCTTTACCTAAGTGAAAAAGGTGTTTGTTATTTCAAGTGCACTGCCAGAGGAGCTACCCACTGGGCACTATAAAAAACCACAGTAACACAGAATCACACACACAAAAAAAGACAATTTTCCGGAAAACAATCTTAACACCATAGAAGATTGTGATCAAGGCAGTGGAAAACTCAAATAGTGTCATGAAGAAACTCAGGAAGCTATAGGAACACTCACAAATGCACTTACACTCATAAATTTAAAAAATAAATGAAAATAAGAAACAATTTTCAAAGAGATGAAAAGTCTTAAACATAACCAAACAGACATACTGGAGTTGAATAAATCTATAAATGAGTTGAAAGATGTATTAGAAAGCACTAAAATTTGAGCAGATCATATGGCGAAGAGAAATAGTGACCTCAAAGGTAGAATGATTTAGGATTAAGAGAACTGCTTTTCTTTCTTTCTTTTTTTTTAATGAAGAGAATCTACAAGTATTATAAGACTCCTTTAGAATAAGTAGCAAGTATATTATCTTAGAAGAAAAAGAGAGTGCGAGAGAAAGAAAAGATGCTATTTAAAGAAATAATAGCTGAGATCTTTCCCAGAATAGGGAATAAACAACAGGTGGACTATAACAGGTGGTCCAACTTACCAATTATAAAGCCTTTCTTAATGACATAGGGATATATTTTGAAGCTGTATTCATGGGTGGTGATCACTTATGATCCTTTGCTCATACTCTAAGATAGTTCCCTCAGGTGGTGCTAGTGGTAAAGAACCTGCCTGCCAATGCTGGAGACTTAAGATATCCCTCAGTCAGGAAGATACCCTAGAGAAGGAAATGGCAACCTACTCCAGTATTCTTGCCTAGAGAATCCCATGAACAGAGAAGCCTGGTAGGCTACAATCCATAGGGTTGCAAGGAACCAGACATGACTGAAGTGACATTGCACAAGTATGCACCCATTTCTGTGTCTCACCTCTCAGTCTTCTCCTTATTTACTATAACAGTCTAGACTATACCTTTGCTCTGCTGGTATCCATAGCTCACAGTCAAATGCAACAGCTTCAGTGATGTTCACTGTGTTTACATCTGTGCTGAACCATTTCCTCTTAGCCTAAGGTATGAAGATATAAAGAAAGCCTTGAAAATATTCTTTGGGATGGCAGTAATAGAAGGACTAATTGTCATAGGGTTAAAGAAGTCCTCATTTTTAGCAAACTGCAAAGCATTTGAGCCAGAATTTAATATTATTTGATCAGAGTGTATACATAGAATTGTTCTGTCTCTATTTCCTGAATTTTCATTTCTTTTTTTAAATTTTATTTTATTTTTAAGCTTTACAATATTGTATTAGTTTTGCTAAATATCAAAATGATTCAACTTCTTTATACCATTGAAGTAACTCAGATTTCTGTTTCCTTCTCTGTCTGATTTATAAATAATTTTTCCCTTTGTTCATTTTCTACTTTCTCAAAGCTTTCCCAAACTTGATTTAAAATATCTCTAATGCCTATTTATTTAGTAGGGCAGCATGGATTTCTTAAGAATAATTTCTACTCAGATGACATATATCAAACCAAATATTTTTTTTTCTTGTGCTACTGAAAGACTGTAGTAAAAAATAGGACTAATGTGGGAATTCCTGTGGTCATGTATGGATGTGAGAGTTAGACTGTGAAGAAGGCTGAGCACCAAAGAATTGGTGCTTTTTAACTGTGGTGTTGGAGAAGACTCTTGAGAGTCCCTTGGACTGCAAGGAGATCTAACCAGTCCATTCTGAAGGGCATCAGCCCTGGGATTACTTTGGAAGGAATGATGCTAAAGCTGAAACTCCAGTATTTTGGCCACCTCATGCAAAGAGTTGACTCATTGGTAAAGACTCTGATGCTGGGAGGGATTGGGAGCAGAAGGAGAAGGGGACGACAGAGGATGAGATGGCTGGATGGCATCACTGACTCGATGGACATGAGTCTGAGTGAACCCTGGGAGTTGGTGATGGATAGGGAGGCCTGGCGTGCTGCGATTCATGGGGTCGCAAAGAGTCAGACACGACTGAGCGAATGATCTGATCTGATCTGAATGTGGGAAAACTACTTTTATTATTAGCCAAGGTGTTTGGTATGATCTTATAATAGAGGATATCTAAGACTACAGCTTTTCATTATGTGTACCACATTCTTCTGAAAATCACTGCCATAACTGTCCTTGAAAATGGAGACTTAAACCTACAGTGTGACTGTGTGGATCAAAATAAACTGTGGGAAATTCTGAAAGACATGGGAATACCAGATCACCTGACCTGCCTCTTGAGACATCTGTATGCATGCAGGTCAGGAAGCAATAGTTAGAACTGGACATGGAACAACAGACTGGTTCCAAATAGGAAAAGGTGAACATCAAGGCTGTGTATTGTCACCCTGTTTATTTAACGTATATGCAGAGTACATCATGAGAAACTCTGGACTGGAAGAAACACAGGCTGGAATCAAGATTGCTGGGAGAAATAACAATAACCTCAGATATGCAGATGACACCACCCTTATGGCAGAAAGTGCAGAGGAACTAAAAAGCCTCTTGATGAAAGTGAAAGTGGAGAGTGAAAAAGTTGGCTTAAAGCTCAACATTCAAAAAACGAGGATCATGGCATCCGGTCCCATCACTTCATGGGAAATAGATGGGGAAACAATGGAAACAGTGTCAGACTTTATTTTTCTAGGCTCTGATGACTGCAGCCACGAAATTAAAAGACGCTTACTCCTTGGAAGGAAAGTTATGTCCAACCTAGATAGCATATTCAAAAGCACAGACGTTACTTTGCCAACAAAGGTCCACCTAGTCAAGGCTATGGTTTTTCCTGTGGTCATGTATGGATGTGAGAGTTGGACTGTGAAGAAAGCTGAGTGCCAAAGAATTGATGCTTTTGAACTGTGGTGTTGGAGAAGACTCTTGAGAGTCCATTGGACTGCAAGGAGATCCAACCAGTCCATTCTGAAGGAGATCAGCCCTGGGATTTCTTTGGAAGGAATGGTGCTAAAGCTGAAACTCCAGTACTTTGGCCACCTCATTCGAAGAGTTGACTCATTGGAAAAGACTCTGATGCTGGGAGGGATTGGGGGCAAGAGGAGAAGGGGACGACAGAGGATGAGATGGCTGGATGGCATCACTGACTCGATGGACTTGAGTCTGAGTGTTGGACAGTTGGTGATGGACAGGGAGGCCTGGCATGCTGCAATTCATGGGGTTGCAAAGAGTTATACACGACTGAGTGACTGACCTGAACTGAATCCAGTCTTAAGGGAGGGCAGCTGCGACCAGTGCACTAAGCATGGGCAGTTGCAACTGGTGCACTAAGCATGGCCAAGAGGAGCTACCCCACGTCCGAGGTCAGGGGCAGAAGCTGGGAGGACCCCATGCCCAAAGGGCGGTGGCCAAGAGGACCCCACATCCGAGGTCAGGGGTAGTGGCCTAGAGTGCCAGGCTGCAATGGCACAGGAACGGCCGAGAAGAGCTACCCAAGTCCGAGGTCAGGGGCAGAGGCCGAAAGGAGCTACCCTGAGTCTGAGGTCAGGGGTGGCGGCTGGGAGGAGCTACAACACGTCCCCACGCCCAAGACCAGGGGCGGCAGCCGGGAGGAGCTACCCCATGTCTAAGGAGTGGTGGCTGCATGGGTATAGGAGGGCCTAGAGGAGCTATCCCTAGGTCAGGAAGGTCAGGAAGGGCAGCGGTGAGGAGATATCCCTCATCCAAGGTACGGAGCAGCGGCTGCGCTTTGCTGGAGCAGCCATGAAGAGATACCCTATGCCCAAGGTAAGAGAAACCCAAATAAGATGGTAGGTCTTGCAAGAGGGCATCAGAGGGCAGACACACTGAAACCATGCTCACAGAAAAGTAGTCAATCTAATCACACTAGGACCACAGTCTTGTCGAACTCAATGAAACTAAGCCATGCCCATGGGGCAACCCAAGATGGGCGAGACATGGTGGAGAGATCTGACAGAATATGGTCCACTGGAGAAGGGAATGGAAAACCACTTCAGTATTCTTGCCTTGAGAACCCCATGAACAGTATAAAAAGGCAAAATGATAGGATACTAAAAGAGAAACTCCCCAGGTCAGTAGGTGCCCAATATGCTACTGGAGATCAGTGGAGAAATAACTCCAGAAATAATGAAGGGATGGAGCCAAAGCAAAAAGAATACCCAGCTGTGGACGTGACTGGTGATAGAAGCAAGGTCTGATGCTGTAAGAGCAATATTGCATAGGAATCTGGAATGTCAGGTCCATGAATCAAGGAAAATTGGAAGTGGTCAAACAGGAGATGGCAAGAGTGAACATTGACATTCTAGGAATCAGCAAACTCAGATGGACTGGAATGGGTGAATTTAACACGGATGACCATTATATCTACTACTGCGGGAAGGAATCCCTCAGAAGAAATGGAGTAGCCATCATGGTCAATTAAAGAGTGGGAAATGCAGTACTTGGATGCAATCTCAAAAACGACAGAATGATCTCTGTTCATGTGCAAGGCAAGCCATTCAATATCACAGTAATCCAAATCTATGCCCCAACCAGTAATGCTGAAGAAGCTGAAGTTGAACGGTCCTATGAAGACCTACAAGACCTTTTAGAACTAACACCCAAAAAAGATGTTCTTTTCATTATAGGGGGCTAGAATGCAAAAGTAGAAAGTCAAGAAACATTTGGAGTAACAGGCAAATTTGGCCTTGGAATACGAAATGAAGCAGGGCAAAGACTAATAAAGTTTTGCCAAGAAAATGAACTGGTCATAACAAACACCCTCTTCTAACAACACAAGAGAAGACTCTCACAGGGACATCACCAGATGGTCAACACCAAAGTCAGATTGATTATATTCCTTGCAGCCAGAGATGGAGAAGCTCTATACAGTCAACAAAAACAAGACCAGGAGCTGACTGTGGCTCAGATTATGAACTCCTTATTACCAAATTCAGACTTAAATTGAAGAAAGTAGGGAAAATCACTAAACCATTCAGGAATGACCTAAATCAAATCCCTTATGATTATACAGTGGAAGAAAGAAATAGATTTAAGGGCCTAGATCTGATAGATAGGGTGCCTGATGAACTATGGACTGAGGTCCATGACATTGTACAGGAGACAGGGATCAAGACATCCCCATGGAAAAGAAATGCAAAAAAGCAAAATGGCTGTCTGGGGAGGCCTTACACATAGCTGTGAAAAGAAGAGAAGTGAAAAGCAAAGAGAAAAGGAACGATATAAGCATCTGAATGCAGAGTTCCAAAGAATAGCAAGAAGAGATAAGAAAGCCTTCTTCAGTGATCAATGCAAAGAAATAGAGGACAACAACAGAATGGGAAAGACTAGAGATCTCTTCAAGAAAATTAGAGGTACCAAGGGAACATGTCATGCAAAGTTGGGCTTGATAAGGGACAGAAATGATATGGACCTAACAGAAGCAGAAGATATTAAGAATAGGAGGCAAGAACACACAGAATTACTGTACAAGAAATATCTTCAAGACCTAGATAATCACGATGGTATGATCACTCACCTAGAGCCAGACATCCTGGAATGTGAAGTCAAGTGGGCCTTAGAAAGCATCACTACAAACAAAGCTAGTGGAGGTGATGGAATTCCAGTGGAGCTATTTCAAATCCTGAAAAATGATGCTGTGAAAGTGCTGCACTCAATATGCCAGCAAATTTGGAAAACTCAGCAGTGGCCACAGGACTGGAAAAGGTCAGTTTTCATGCCAATGCCAAAGAAAGGCAATGTCAAAGAATGCTCAAACTACTGCACAATTGCACTCATCTCACATGCTAGTAAAGTAATGCTCAAAATTCTCCAAGCCAGGCTTCAGCAATATGTGAACCGTGAAATTCCTGATGTTCAAGCTGGTTTTCGAAAAGGCAGAGGAACCAGAAATCAAATTGCCAACATCTGCTGGATCATCGAAAAAGCAAGAGCGTTCCAGAAAAATATCTATTTCTGTGTTATTGACTATGCCAAAGCCTTTGACTGCGTGGATCACAATAAACTGTGGAAAATTCTGAAAGAGATGGGAATACCAGACCACCTGACCTGCATCTTGAGAAATCTGTATGCAGTTCAGGAAGTAACTGATAGAACTGGACATGGAACAACATACTGGTTCCAAATGGGAAAAGAAGTACTTCAAGGCTGTATATTGTCACCCTGCTTATTTAACTTATGTGCAGAGTACATCATGAGAAACTCTGGACTGGAAGAAACACAAGCTGGAATGAAGATTGCCGGGAAAAATATCAATAACCTCAGATATGCAGATGACACCACTCTTATGGCAGAAAGGGAAGAGGAACTAAAAAGCCTCTTGATGAAAGTGAAAGAGGAGAGTGAAAAAGTTGGCCTAAAGCTCAACATTCAGAAAACTACGATCATGGCATCTGGTCCCATCACTTCATGGGAAATAGATGAGGAAACAGTGGAAACAGTGTCAGACTTTATTTTTGGGGGCTCCAAAATCACTGCAGATGGTGATTGCAGCCATGAAAATAAAAGATGCTTAGTCCTTGGAAGGAAAGGTATGACCAGCCTAGACAGCATATTGAAAAGCAGAGACATTACTTTGCCAACAAAGGTCCGTCTAGTCAAGGCTATGGTTTTTCCTGTGGTCATGTATGGATGTGAGAGTTGGATTGTGAAGGCTGAGCGCCGAAGAATTGATGCTTTTGAACTGTGGTGTTGGAGAAGACTCTTGAGAGTCCCTTGGACTGCAAGGAGATCCAACCAGTCCATTGTGAAGGAGATCAGCCCTGGGATTTCTTTGGAAGGAATGATGCTAAAGCTGAAACTCCAGTACTTTGGCCACCTCATGCGAAGAGTTGACTCATTGGAAAAGACTCTGATGCTGGGAGGAATTGGGGGCTGGAGGAGAAGGGGCCAACAGAGGATGAGATGACTTGATGGCATCACTGATTCGATGGATGTGAGTCTGAGTGAACTCCAGGAGTTGGTGATGGGCGGGGAGGCCTGGTGTGCTGCGATTCATGGGGTCGCAAAGAGTCGGACACGACTGAGTGACTGAACAGAACTGAACTGAATACTCCATTGTGTATATGCACCACAGCTTTCTTATCCATTCATCTGCTGATGGACATTTAGGTTGCTTTCATGTCCTGGCTATTATAAACAGCAGTGCGATGAATATTGGGGTACACGTGTCTCCTTCAATTCTGGTTTCCTTGGTGTGTATGCCCAGCAGTGGTAATGCTGGGTCATAAGGCAGTTATATTTCCAGTTTATTAAGGAATCTCCACATTGTTCTCCCTAGTGTCTGTGCTAGTTTGCATTCCCACTGACAGTGTAAGAGGGTTCCCTTTTCTCCACACCCTGTCCAGCATTTATTACTTGTAGACTTTTGGATATCAGCCATTCTGACTGGCGTGAAATGGTACCTCATTGTGGTTTTGATTTGCCTTTCTCTGATAATGAGTGGTGTTTTGCATCTTTCATGTGTTTGTTAGCCATCTATATGTCTTTTTTGGAGAAATGTCTGTTTAGTTCTTTGGACCGTTTTTTGATTGGGCCATTTTTTTTCTGGAATTGAGCTGCAGAATTTGTTTGTGTATCTTTGAGATTAGTTGTTTGTCAGTTGCTTCATTTGCTATTATTTTCTCCCATTCTGAAAGCTGTCTTTTCACCTTGCCTATAGTTTCCTTTGTTGTGCAGAAGCTTTTAATTTTAACTAGGTCCCATTTGTTTATTTTTGCTGTAATTTCCAGTATTCTGGGAGGTGGGTCGTAAAGGATCCTGCTGTGATGTATGTCGGAGAGTGTTTTGCCCAAGTTCTTCTCTAAGGGTTTTATAGTTTCTGGTCTTATGTTTAAATCTTTAATCCATTTTGAGTTTATTTTTGTGTATGGTTTAGAAAGTGTTCTAGTTTCATTCTTTTACAAGTGGTTGATCAGTTTTCCCAGCACCACTTGTTAAAGAGATTGTTTTTCTCTCCATTATATATTCTTGCCTCCTTTGTCAAAGATAAGGTGTCCATAGGTGCGTGGATTTATCTCTGGGTTTTCTATTTCATTCCATTGATCTATATTTCTGTCTTTGTGCCAGTACCATAGTGTCTTGATGACTTCGGCTTTGTAGTAGAGCCTGAAGTCAGGCAGGTTGATTCCTCCATTTCCATTCTTCTTTCTTAAGATTGATTTGGCTTTTTGAGTTTTTTTGTATTTCCATACAAATTGTGAAATTATTTGTTCTAACTCTGTGTAAAATACTGTTGGTATTTTTATCTTGATAGGGATTGCATTGAATCTATAGATTGCTTTGGGTAGTATACTCACTTTCACTATATTGATTCTTCTGATCCATGAACACGGTATATTTCTCCATTTATTAGTGTCCTCTTTGATATCTTTCACCAGTGTTTTATAGTTTTCTATATATAGGTCTTTAATTTTCCTACCTTTGAATCAAAAATGTCTGGAAATTCCATTTCTTTGATGGGGTACCATAGGTTTATTAAGAATAATTACTTCTCAAATTAAATATGGCATCCTAATTAATTTCTCCTCTTTCCCTGAAGTGATGAGTTGCATTATTCATTAAAAAAATACATTTAAGAACTAAGATAATTTGTATTATTATTTTTTAATTTGGTTGAATCAGTGATACAGAAAGATGAGTTTATAGGAGGATTTTTGCCTATGCAGTAGGTTGGAACCCAGCCCTCTTTTTGTTCAAAGGTGAACCTGTGTGTCTATATACACTTCTTTGCCCAAAAGGTTGATTTTTTCCCCCCATACCACGCATCCTGGGCTTTCCTGGTGACTCAGAAGGTAAGAAACTGCCTGCAATACAGGAGACCCAGGTTTGATCCCTGGGTCAGGAAAATCCCATGGAGAAGGAAATGACTACTTTCTTGCCTGGTGAATTCCACAGAGAGGGGAGCCTAGTGGGCTACAGTCCACAGGGTCCCAAGGAATCAAACACGACTGGAAGCAAATAGCATGCACACATATTGGATGACATATTTTAATATTTTCATTGAATTATTTCATTACTTCCTTTTGAAAACTTCCAATGATTCTTATAAATATGACTCTTCCCATTGCTCTAAATAAAATAACTCAATTTTTTTCTAAATTTCATCATAAACACTAAGGGGGAAGCAGATAAACTATAACTCTTATATATCCCCTATATATTCAGTACAAAGGCATTTCTTCAACTTCATTATCATAAATTACTCATAAGACAACTTGAGTCTACCTGTTCATGGTATTCAAGGTAAGCACCAGCATGCTAACCTTGGTGCAGCAATGTTTCTGCACCAACATACATGTCCTGAAAAGCTCTCCTGGGTAGCTGGAAAGGATATCTGTGAAGTCATCCTTTAATACTGTTACCTGACAAAAAGATAAATAATGCTACAATCAGAAGGGTTATCTTCAAATATAAGAATAAATGTCAAAATTAAGATCAATATAGTCATAGCTGTGGTTTTTCCAGTAGTTATGTATGGATGTGAGATTTGGACCATAAAGAAGGCTGAGCACTGAATTGATGCTTTTGAACTGTGGGGCTGGAGAAGACTCTTGAGAGTCCCTTGGGCAGCAAGGAGGTCAAACCAGTCAATCCTGAAGGAAATCAACCCTGAATATTCATTGGAAAGACTGGTGCTGAAGCTCCAATACTTTGGCCATCTGATGTAAAGAGCCAACACATTGGAAAAGTATCTGATGCTTGGAAAGGTTGAAGGCAAAAGAATAAGGGGGCAACAGAGGATGAGATGGTCAATGCACACATTGTTACTCTTTTTCAGTCACCCAGTAGTGTCTGACTCTTTGCAAAACTCTTTGCAACCCCATGTGCTGCAGCACGTGAGGCCTCTCTGTCCTTCATCATCTTCCAAAGTTTGCCCAAGTTCATGTCCATTGCATTGGTGATGCCATCTAGCCATCCCATCCTCTGACATCCTCTTCTCCTTCTGCCCTCAATCTTTCCCAGCATCAGGGATTTTTCCATTGAGTCGGCTGTTCACATCAGATGAACAAAATACTGCAGTTTCAACTTCAGCATCAGTCCTTCCAATGAATATTCAGGGTTGATTTCCCTTAAGATTGACTGATCTGATCTCCTTGCTGTCCAAGGGTCTCTCAGGAGTCTTCACCAGCACCACTGTTTGAAGGCATCAATTCTTCAGCACTCAACCTTCTTTACAGTCCAACTTTCACAACTATACATGACCACTGGGAAGAACATAGCCTTGACTATCAATGGACATTTGTTGGCAGAGTAATTAATGTCTTTGCTTTTAGCACACTGTCTAGATTTGTCAAAGCTTTCTTGCCAAGAAGCAAATGTCTTCTGATTTCATGGCTTCAGTCACCATCAACAGTGATTTTAGAGCCTAAGAAGAGGAAATCTGTCATCACTTCCACTCCCCCCCCCCCCGCCCCTGCCATTTGCCATGAAGTAATGGGACCAGATGTCACGATCTTAGTTTTTTTTTTTTTTAATATTTAGTTTTAAGCCAGCTCTTTCACCCTCATCAAGAGGCTCTTTATTTCCTCTTCACTTTCTGCCATTAGAGTGGTATCATCCACATATCTGAGATTGTTGATGTTTCTCCCACCTGTCTTGATTTCAGTTTGTAACTCATCTAGCCCAACTTTTCTCATGATGTACTCAGTGTATAGGTTAAACAAACAAGGTGACAGCAGACAGCTCTGTTGTACTCCTTTCTCAATCTTGAACCAAACAGTTTTTCTATTCAGGGTTCTAACTATTGCTTCTTGACCCACATACAGGTTTTTCAGGAGACAGGTAAGATGGCCTGGTATTCCCATCTCTTTGAGAGCTTTCCACACTTTATTATGATCCACATGGTCAAAGACATAATTAATGAAACATAGGTAGGTGTTTTTTTTGGAATTCCCTATCTTTCTCTCTGATCCAGTGAATGTTGGAAATTTGATCTCCAGTTCCTCTTCCTTGTGTAAATCCAGCTTGGCCATCTGGAAGTTCTTGCTTCACATAATGCCAAAGCCTATCATGAAAGATTTTAAGCATGACCTTACTAGCATGCGAGATGAGTGAAGTTGTTTGATGGTTAGTATATTATTTAGTATTACCCATTTTGAGAATTGGAATGAGGATTGACCTCTTAAAGGATGATACCATCAAGGTGTTGCATTCAATATGTCAGCAAATCTGGAAGACAAAGCAGTGGCCACAGGACTAGAAAAGGTCAATCCTCAATGGACATGAGTCTGAGCAAACTCAGGGAGATAGTGAAGGATAGGGAAGCCGGGCATGCTCCAGTTCATAGGGTAGCAAAGAGTTAGACATGACTTAGTGACTGAAAAAAACAAAAACAAAGAGGAGCAGAGTATATTCACTGATGTCAATTCTGTTTGTTCTGGTTATTTAATCAACAATTTCCTCAGTTATTGCAGCATAACAAGCCAATCTAAAATAAAATGATTTATCATCATGTCTTTATTATTGAATGGGGCAGTCAGGTGGGGAGTGGTACCGAGCCCTGCCTGGCACCTGATAAATCTATATTCAGTTGTGAGTCTCTACATTGTGTTTCTAAGGCTCATCCACGAATCTGCCTGTGACTCTCGTGCCCTTTTCCCTCAAACATATTTATACTCATCTTACTCCATGTTTATAACTAAGTTACCCATTTACAGAAAGTAAATGAGCTTTTAAATGTGAATATTCTTAATTTAAGGTCACTGTTGCTATGTCCATATATGTTATTGTTTAATGGCTGTCATGTCTCCAACTCTGTGACCCCATGGGTTGTATCCCACCAGGCTCCTCTTTCTATGGAATTTCGCAGGCAAGAACACTGGAGTTGGCTGCCATTTCCTTCTCCAGGGGATCTTCTCAACTCAGGGATCAAACTCAGGTCTCCTGCATCAGCAGACAGATTCTTATAAACACACGCACAAAAATAAATAAATAAATAAAACCCCCCTAAATAAAAGGAATCTTTCAAAAGAAAAATGGAACAGTAGGAATCAGACTTCCTGACTTCAGACTATACTTCAAAGCTAAAGTACCAAAACAGTATGGTATCGGGACAAAAATATAAGTGTTCATCAATGCAACAGAATAGAAAGCTCTCAGAATTAAGCCCACTTACCTAAGATCAACCAATCTATGACAAAGGAAGAAAAACTAAACCATAAGCATAGTCTCTTCAATAAGTGATGCTGGGAAAACTGAACAGCTTCATGAACAAGAATGAAATTAGAACATTCTCTCTAACAGCATACAGAAAATAAAGTGGATTAAAAACCTAAATATAAGACCAGATACTATAAGCTCTTAGACGAAAACATAGGCAGGACTTTCACTTAATCGCAGCAGTATCTTTTTGGATCTCTGTCCTAGAGTAATAGAAATGAAAATAAAAATAAAGAAATGGTACTTAATTAAGTTTAAATGCTTTTGCACAGTGAAGGAAACCATAAGCAAAGCAAGCAAAAATTTTTTCCTAAAGATGTGACCAGTAAGAGTTAATTTCCTGAATATATCAAACATCTCATGCAGCTCAATATATATTAAAAAAAATTCCAATTAAAAATTAGCAGAAGATCTACATATTTCTCAAAAGACACAGATGTCTAAAAGGCATATGAAAAGATAATCAAAATCACTATTGTGTGCTGTGCTGTCACTTCAGTCATGTATGACTCTCTGCGACCTTTTGGACTTTAGTCCCCCAAGCTCCTCTCCAGGCAAGAATACTGGAGTGGGTTGCCATTTTCTTCTCCAGGGGATCTTCTCAACCCAGGGATCAAACCCACATCTCTGGGTTCTGTAATAATCTATAAGGGAAGAGAATTTGAAGGAATATATATACATATACATATACATATATATATATACACACACACAAACACACTTGTGTGTGTGTGTGTATGAATTATTGTGCTGAATACCTAAAACAAAAATGGTAGTGTAATTCAACTATACTTCAATAAAAATAAATTAATAATTGTCAATGATTTTTAAAAATTTACAAAGATGTTTACCATTTTATCTTTTAAAAATATCCTACTATTGTACATGGTATTTACTGTTGCAAATTGTGGGTTTATTCCCTTAGCTCATTAAATCTGAGATATCATTCCTTTCTCTTTTGAATACATTGACTTTTTCTGCTTTGATTGTAATTCTGGGCATTATGGGGATTTAGCAGTTGGACTGCTGCCAGAATTGATTAATCTTTTCCCTTTTCAGGTCTCTGAGGGTCTACTTGAGCTCACTAGATACTTTTTTTTGCCTTTTATGGCCATTTTCCTCTATCACTGTTTCTTTAACCAATTTTTAAAGTTTCTTTAATTACAAAACACAAAATTATCATATTAAAAGGGAGACATATTTACATATGCATTAAATGATATTTGTGTGTGTGTGTGTGTGTGTGTACCATTTTTATGCTCAGTTCTCAGTCATGTCCAACTCTTTGTGACCTCAAGGACTGTAGCCCACCAGGCTCCTCTTTCCAAGGAAATTTCCAGGCAAGAAGAATACTGGAGTGAGTTGCCATTTCCTTCTCCCAGGGATCTTCTGGACCAAGGGATCAAACCTGTGTCTCTTGTGTCTCCTGCACTGGTAGGCAGATTTTTTTTTTTTTTTTTTTCACCACTGTGCCACCTGGGAAACCTCAGGAAATGATAAGGGATAGAATTTGGGTACTATATCTATATATTATATAGATACAATATACTGTTGAAGTAAATCCCATTATGTTTCCTTCTCTGTCTGATTTATAGGCAGATTTCCCCTTTGCCATTTCCTACTTTCTCATTTTTTTTTTCTCAGACTTGATGCACAATATTTAAAATTCCCATTTATTTTAGGGGCTTTTGAGAAACCTATATGCAGGTGAGGAAGCAACAGTTAGAACTCGACATGGAACAACAGACTGGTTCCAAATAGGAAAAGGAGTACATCAAGGCTGAATATTGTCACCCTGCCTATTTAACTTCTATGCAGAGTACATCATGAGAAACGCTGGGCTGGAAGAAGCACAAGCTGGAATCAAGATTGCCAGCAGAAATATCAATAACCTCAGATATGCAGATGACACCACCTAATGGTAGAAAGTGAAGAGGAACTAAAAAGCCTCTTGATGAAAGTGAAAGTGGAGAGTGAAAAAGTTGGCTTAAAGCTCAACATTCAGAAAACTACGATCATGGCATTTGGTCCCATCACTTCATGGGAAATAGATGGGAAAACAGTGAAAACAGTGACAGACTTTATTTTTGGGGGGCTCCAAAATCACTGAAGATGGTGATTGCAGCCATGAAATTAAAAGACGCTTGCTCCTTAGAAGAAAAGTTATGACCAACAGAGATAGCATACTGAAAAGCAGAGATATTACTTTGCCAACAAATGTCTGTCTAGTCAAGGCTATGGTTTTTCCAGTGCTCATGTATGGATGTGAGAGTTGGACTGTGCAGAAAGCTGAGTGCTGAAGAATTGATGCTTTTGAACTGTGGTGTTGGAGAAGACTCTTGAGAGTCCCTTGGACTGCAAGGAGATCCAACTAGTCCATTCTGAAGGAGATCAGCCCTGGGTGTTCTTTGGAAGGAATGATGCTAAAGCTGAAACTCCAGTACTTTGGCCACCTCATGCGAAGAGTTGACTCATTGGTAAAGACTCTGATGCTGGGAGGGATTGAGGGCAGGAGGAAAAGGGGATGTCAGAGAATGAGATGGCTGGATGTCATCACTGACTCGATGGACGTGAGTCTGATTGAACTCTGGGAGTTGGTGATGGACAGGGAGGCCTGACATGCTGCGATTCATGGGGTCGCAAATAGTCGGACATGACTGAGCGAGTGAACTGAACTGAACATATATTTCTAAAGAATAACTTCTTCTCAAGTGACAGACATTATTCCAAGTAATTTTTATTTTGTATTACTGAAAGAATAGTCACAAGTTACATTATTCATATGGAAAAACACTACACCTAATAGCTGGGGCAAGACATAAAGTTTTGTGATAGAGGAAAGCTGATACCACTGTTTTCACTTCTGTGTACATCGTCCCTATGTTAATCACTGTCTTAACTGCCCTTCTTAAAAATGGAGTACTTAAGTTATTTTTTTTTTACATTGGTGGTTATTCAGTTTTATTCTTCATTTTAGTATGTTCTCTCATTCATTTGTGTTCACAGTGCCTACCCTAGTCAGTGGGACAATGATTATCAACTATGTGACTCCAAGTGCAGTCTACAACAGGAGTCACCTGTTGTAAAACAACTTATGCAAATGGTTACTAGAGGGCCTAGTCAGGGTCCAAATTCAAATAGATTCACTTAGTATTACCTTTGAATCAGGGAAAATGTTAAAAATGATAAAATTTTAATTTACATTTTATATTTCTGAGCAAAATATATCATTTTTCATTTTCTATATCTGTTCATTGAAGTATGGGTTTTGGTGTCTATGGGAACAAATCTTATTTCAGTAGGGTGAAGGATTGGCTGGTTTACACTTTACAAAAACTGTTAACACTTTTTAAATTGAAGTATCTACTTGTATCTGTTTGCAAACTTCCAGTGCTGCATAGAAATGACTCTTTCTACTGCTTTAAACAAAATATATCCTCTTTTCAATTTTTTAATAACCATGAATAGGAAGTGGGCCTCCCTGGTGGCTCAGACAGTAAAGAATCTGCCTGTAATGTGGGAGACCTGGGTTGATCCCTGGTTCGGGAAGTTCACCTGGAGGAGGAAATGGAAACCCACTCCTGTATTCTTGCCTGGAGAATTCCGTGAACAGAGGAGGCTGGTGGGCTACAGTCCGTGGGGTCATGAAGAGTCAGACATGACTGAGCACCTACATAATCATATGTAATATCCATTTATCCTCATGATCAAAGAATGACTCATTAGAGAGCTTCAATTTATGTCTGTACATGTGACTCAGGTCAGCATTTTGTACAGAGAGGCACATGTCCTTTTGACTTCTTATGATTTCCTGGAGGGAACTTCCACAGAGTCTCTCATAAACACAATTATCTGTATTTAACCACGAATTTTATCTTCAAATATCAATAAAAATACTTAGAATGATATAAAACAAATTATTATAATTTCCTGGTTTTTCCAGAAGTTTTCACTTTTGTCTCAGGTTCAAAGGATTTGTTAACAAAATAAGCCACTCATTATACCCAAGTAAATATTACCAATATTTATTAGAGAATTATCTAGCTTACTTTTAATATATTAACATTAAAAGAAAAGTAGAAACAGCAGTGGATGCATCCAGACTCAAACAGCACTGAGAAGTCCCGTGACACAGCTCATCTGGAGTCCCCATCGAAAAGGTTTCCAGGCAGTGTGTCCTATCTATAGGTGAGACTTCAAAGATTGCAGTTTGGGGTTCCCAGATATAATCCCAGGACTCAAACTAATATCATCATTAGTGTGTGAGCAAATTGCACCTCTGATTTCATGTTTATGCTGTTGGTTTTGTCATGTGAAACTTGAAAAGTGGTTAAGCCTGGGGCCTGTTGGCCAGACCATCTCCAGGCGCTCAACAGTCTCAAGATTCCTCCCCCATCTCATCTAAGGTGCTGCAAGTCTTGCACTCACAGTAAGCAGTCATTCACAGTCACCCATATTCAGGTCAGTGTCCAGGCAGGTTAGAAGCAAGGTCAGAGGCCTGCTCTGTTTTGCCCCTGAAGCCTAAACAAGTCTATTTAATTTATCTAACATTCCTCAGTTCTGTTAGCTTTTATTGGTTGGCTCTTACTGCATAAGAAGCTAACTTAAAAACACTTATATTATGATAGTTCTAAAACAACTCTATTAGTTCTATTGGTTGGCTCTTACTGCATAAGAAGCTAACTTAAAAACACTTATTTTATGATAGTTCCATTACCAATCCAGTGATTGTTTGGTGAGATTTTTCCAACCTCTTCTGGGCTGCCCATAGATCTAATTCAGCTGTCATTTGTTTCTGAAGCTTATGCATGATGTTGCATCTGTACTCTTCTCCTTTCTTCAACCAGTATATGATGTTTACTCCATTTATATATGTATGTTAACCCTTTATGGGAGAAATAGTTTACAAATTTAAATTGGCTTAATTTCACTATTTCTCTATCAATATATAACACTTTTCTTTCTTCATAGTTATGTTAGGAAACCTCCCACTCTGGCTAGGCACCACAGTAACCATTGGCATGAGTTGTTTTAAGACAGGAGGTCCTGGGAAGGAACATGGAACTAATAAGCCGTCATGAACCGGAAGAGTTTGGGGAAGGTCAAAAGGAGACACTACATATCTGACCACCTCCCAGAATCCTCACTAGCATCCATCTTGGCTGAATAAGGCGGGCATCACCCAGAAGGACTCTGAGTGAGAATGATTGTCTAAAGACAACCCAGAAACTAATCCCATCACCATAAAACCAGAGAGCCAGTGGCACAGCAGTTCTCCTAGGTTCCCTTACCCTAGTACTCTCCACCTGGCCACCCTTTCCCAATAAAATCTCCTTGGACAATTCATTTCTGAGTGTTAGACAATAGTCCAGTTTCAGGGGCCCTGGAAGGGGTCCCCCTTCCTGCAACAGTTATAAGGTGACTCTTCTAGCAGTGTCTGGAGTGAATCAGCTATATATAGATATGACCTGACTCATGAACACTAAAATTTTAATTTTAATTAATTTACAAGAGTACAATCATATTCAGTAATCTTCACATAATGTAACAGTGAAAAAAAAAATAAAAACACTGACTCTCTGTGCTTGAAAAAAAAATGTACAATCTGCCAAATTAAAGGATTCTTACAAAACTGATAATACATAATATATGGATTCATTTGTATGCAACTGAAGAAGATACTGAATAAGTTTGAACTGCTTTCTCAAATAATTGTTAAAATGTAATCCACCTGGGAATAAGACCCTTATTTCTGAAGGCAGTATGGGATAATACAACTTAATTCAGATGAAAGTTGTGAAATACATGAAATGGTGGATATATTTTGAGTCCAAAGAAAACCTTCAGGAGTAAGGAGTGTGTATATATACATGTATGTGCATTCGTGAACATCCCTCTTTCAACTAAACAGACTCACACATTGTTGTAGGAAGCAGGGGCACCCCTCCAGCTCCCCAAGAGTGGGCTCTTGTCTAAGACTTGGAAAAGAATTGTCTAAGGAGACACGTGCTGACAAAGTAAGAGACTTTACTGGAAGAAGGCACCCGGGCAGAGAGCAGCAGGCTAAGAGAACCTAGGAGGACTGCTCTGCCACTTGGTTCACAGTCTCAGGTTTTATGGTAATGGGATTAATTTCTGGGTTGTCTTTGGCCAATCATTCTGACTCAGAATCCTTCCTGCTGGTGCACGCATCACTTAGCCAGGATGGATGCTAGCGAGAGGGATTCTGGGAGGTGGACAGACTTGTGGCATCTCCTTATGACTTTTCCTGAACTCTTCCAATTGGTGGTGGATTATTAATTCCGTATTCCTTACCAGGACCTCCTGTTGTAAAACAAGTCATGCAAATGGTTACTAGAGAGCCTGGCCAGGGTGGGCTGTTTCAGTCAGTATGCTTCCTCTGACACTGTGTCTTGAAATGAGTCTTATTGGGTTTAAATCAAAACATCTGGAGGGCTTGGATCTTTCAGGATGTTCCAGGTGAGGAATAATTCTTTCTCCTATTCCAATTTTCAGGGACCACCTGCATTCCATATATCCTGGAATGATATATATTCTTATATCCTTCCTCCATCTTCAAAGCCAGCAGCATAACATCTTCACATGTTTCTCTGACTCCAGTTCTTCCTCTCATTCACACTTAGAGGGTCATTGTCCTTACACTAGTCCAAAGTGAAAATTCAGGCTAATTTTTATATCTTAAAATACATTCGGTTCAGTTCAGTCACTCAGTAGTGTCTGACTCTTTGTGACCCCATGAATCGCAGCATGGCAGGCCTCTCTGTCCATTCACCAACTCCCGGAGTTCATTCAGACTCACATCCATCGAGTCAGTGATGCCATCCAGCCATCTCATCCTCTGTCGTCCCCTTCTCATCCTGCCCCCAAACCCTCCCAGCATCAGAGTCTTTTCCAATGAGTCAACTCTTCGCATGAGGTGGCCAAAGTACTGGAGTTTCAGCTTTAGCATCATTCCTTCCAAAGAAATCCCAGGGCTGATCTCCTTCACAATGGACTGGTTGGATCTCCTTGCAGTCCAAGGGACTCTCAAGAGTCTTCTCCAACACCACAGTTCAAAAGCATCAATTCTTTGGCGCTCAGCCTTCTTCACAGTCTAACTCTCACATCCATACATGACCACAGGAAAAACCATAACCTTGACTAGATGGACCTTTGTTGGCAAAGTAATGTCTCTGCTTTTGAATATGCTGTCTCGATTGGTAATAACTTTTCTTCCAAGGAGTAAGCGTCTTTTAATTTCATGGCTGCAATCACCATCTGTCATGATTTTGGAGCCCAAAAAAATTAAGTCTGACACTGTTTCCACTGTTTCCTCATCTATTTCCCATGAAGTGATGGGACCAGATGCCATGATCGTAGTTTTCTGAATGTTGAGCTTTAAGCCAACTTTTTCACTCTCCACTTTCAATTTCATCAAGAGACTACTAGTTCCTCTTCACTTTCTGCCATAAGAGTGGTGTCATCTGCATATCTGAGGTTATTGATTTTTCTCCCAGCAATCCTGATCCAGCTTGTGCTTCTTCCAGCCCAGCGTTTCTCATGATGTACTCTGCATATAAGTTAAATAAGCAGGGTGATAATATACAGCTTTGACGTACTTCTTTTCGTATTTGGAACCAGTCTATTGTTCCATGCCCAATTCTAACTGTTGCTTCCTGACCGGCATATAGGTTTCTCAAGAGGCTGGTCAGGTGGTCTGGTATTCCCATCTCTTTCAGAATCTTCCAAAGTATATTGTGATCCACACAGTCAAAGGCTTTGCCATAGTCAATAATGCAGAAATATATATTTTTCTGGAACTCTGTTGCTTTTTCCATGATCCAGCAGATGTTCGCAATTTGACCTCTGGTTCCTCTGCCTTTTCTAAAACCAGTTTGAACATCTGGAGGTTCACAGTTCACTTATTGCTGAAGCCTAGCTTGGAGAATTTTGAGCATTATTTTATTAGCATGTGAGATGAGTGCAATTGTGCAGTAGTTTGAGCATTCTTTGGCATTACCTTTCTTTGGGATTGGAATGAAAACTGACCTTTTCCAGTCCTGTGGTCACTGCTGAGTTTTCCAAATTTGCTGGCATATTGAGTGCAGCACTTTCACAGCATCATCTTTCAGGATTTGAAAGACCTCAACTGGAATTCCATCACCTCCACTAGCTTTGTTCGTAGTGATGCTTCCTAAGGCCCACTTGACTTCACTTTCCAGGATGTCTGGCTCTAGGTGAGTGATCACACTATCGTGATTATCTGGGTCATGAAGATCTATTTTGTACAGTTCTTCTGTGTATTCTTGCCACCTCTTCTTAATATCTTCTGCTTCTGTTAGGTCCATACCATTTCTGTCCTTTATCAAGCCCATCTTTGCATGAAATGTCCCTTTGGTATCTCTAATTTTCTTGAAGAGATCTGTAGTCTTTCCCATTCTGTTGTTGTCCTCTATTTCTTTGCATTGGTCGCTCAGGAAGGCTTTCTTATCTCTTCTTGCTATTCTTTGGAACTCTGCATTCAGATGTTTATATCTTTCCTTTTCTCCTTTGCTTTTCATTTCTCTTCTCTTCACAGCTATTTATAAGTCCTCCCAAGACAGCCATTTTGCTTTTTTGCATTTCTTTTCCATAGGGATGGTCTTGATCCCTGTCTCCTGTACAATGTCACGAACCTCAGTCCATAGTTCATCAGGCACTCTATCTATCAGATCTAGTCCCTTAAATCCATTTCTCACTTCCACTGTATAATCATAAGGGATTTGATTTAGGTCATACCTGAATGGTCTAGTGCTTTTCCCTACTTTCTTCAATTTAAGTCTGAATTTGGTAATAAGGAGTTCATGGTCTGAGCCACAGTCAGCTCCTGGTCTTGTTTTTGCTGACTGTATAGAGCTTCTCCATCTTTGGCTGCAAAGGATATAATCAATTTGATTTTGGTGTTGACCATCTGGTGATGTCCAGGTGTAGAGTCTTCTCTTGTGTTGTTGGAAGAGAGTGTTTGCTATGACCTGTGCATTTTCTTGGCAAACTCTATTAGCTTTTGCCCTGCTTCATTCTGTATTCCAAGGCCAAATTTGCCTGTTACTCCAGGTGTTTCTTGACTTCCTACTTTTGCATTCCAGTTCCCTATAATGAAAAGGATATCTTTTTTGGGTGTTCCTTCTAAAAGGTCTTGTAGGTCTTCACAGAACCATTCAACTTCAGCTTCTTCAGAGTTACTGGTTTGGGCATAGACTTGCATTTCTGTGATATTGAATGGTTTGCCTTGGAAAAGAACAGAGATCACTAAGACACATTACTAGTAGCTATATTCCATCTACTGTCTTAATTATCCTGCTATGTAAACTAATATATTAGAAAGTTATTTGGTTTAGAATGTGATGTCTTTTGGAGTCCTTTATTTTCTCTATCACAAACTCTTCTTAATATGTATATTTTATTTATGATACTCAAGAGCTCTTATATTTAAAAGATCTGCCACATAATTCACTGCCACCTATAAAATGAGTGAATTTTTTTTTCAAAATTACATACATAAAAGAGCCTCTGTGGAGTAGACTAAAGCTATATACACTTGACCCTAACATAGGAGTGCTGCCTTGATGCCCAAACTGTCGTCCACAGACCAATACTTGCAGTTTCAATAACTAAGAGCTTATTTGAAATCCATTCCATGGGCCAATTAGAGTCCTCATGAAACAGATTTTGCATTTCAACCACAGACCTTGGTGATTTTTATGCAAAATGAACTTGTAGAAGTTCTGGTCCAAAATAACTTTTCTTACCTTCTTACTGTTGGTATTTGGGACAGTACAATTACTTTTATTGGACTCTATCTTGTAGTATATAAGAGATTAACAGAATCCCTTTGCTGCTGTTTAGTCGCTCAGTTATGTCTGAATCTTTGCAACCCCATGGACTATAGCCCACTAGGATCCTCTGTCCATGAGATTTCCCAGAGTGAGCATCCCTTTAAACATTGCCAGATATTCCTAGGAGAAAAATCATCTATGGTTAAGAACCTCTGCCCAGAATCTGAAAACTGGAAGTATCTTCAAGGTTTCATCCCTCACTTGGTATGTGCCTTTAAGCAGAACATTAAATCCCTCTGAGTTCCATCTCTACAATGGAGAATGAAATTCATATAAGTTCTAACTCATAGAACAAAGTGTTTTAAAAATTAAATTTGACGGTCTCTATAGTATGTAGGTTAGTAGTGCATAAGAGTATCTATAAAGGTCTTCAATAGTTACAAATATTTTATAAAGAAGGATAAATGACAGCTCTTAACTTCTGATATAAGCAGGGAATCCGTATTGGAACTGCAAAACTTTCATGAAACCAATGATTATAATACCCAATACTTTTATTAAAGGAGTAAAATTATCCCCCTCTAGGATGAGTGGGAATAGTCACATTCAGATATTTCAGAGGTTGTGTTCCACCACAAATCAAAGCATTGAAGAACCAAGGTACCTGGTCAAGACAAACCTTCAATATTATACTTTTGAGAATATTTGAACTCAGGGATGTGATGAAGTGCTGGGAGTCAGAGCTTTGGAAGAAGGAGAGATAAAGGAGAAGGAGTGATGAAAACTGGATTCATCTAATGTAATGCAGTCTGCTAGGAATGGAGAAG
This sequence comes from Bos indicus, assembly GCF_029378745.1. NCBI lineage: Eukaryota > Metazoa > Chordata > Mammalia > Artiodactyla > Bovidae > Bos > Bos indicus. The sequence goes on along the minus strand of NC_091766.1, from coordinate 10,208,404 downwards.
CAATAAAAAATATTCATTATGTCCATATCAGCATCCCCAAGGGAAATCATGTACTTGGAGGTTGGAGTAACAAGAGGAAAACATGACTAATGAGCTGATATAGAAAGATGTAAATACCTCCTTGGCTATAGTCCCTCAGCTTGTGCAACTTTGGACAGAATGTGGTTGCTGCCTTTGCAGTCCTAAGTCTAGCTGGGTGATCAGTGCTTGATCCTCTTCCCTATTGTGTGGTTTGGGAACAAAACCTATCTCCATTGGCAATCATTTATGAAGGAATTTTGACTTCCACACCAAAAGCTTCTTCCCAGAGTCTCCATGCAGGTGAGTCTGAGAGCTTAATAGGCACTTCAGGAGAGGACCGGAGAGCAAGGAAGCCGTGAACTTGTCCCAGAGGTCACCTAAGAGCCAATACAGCATAGCCCAGAGGCCAGAGATCACTCAGGTTGTTTGCTGGCTTTCTTAATAATGCATTTATTTATGATGCTGACAAAGGAACATTGCATTTAGAAACTCAATTGCCAATGTTGACAATTAAAGTGTGCTAGTGGAAGCCCAGTGGAAGAAAGAATGGGAGCTATAAATTGCTTCCAATGAAAGTAGTTGTTGCTGTTCAGTCACTAAGTCTGGTCCAGCTCTTTGCCACCCCATGAACTTCAGCACGCCTGGCTTCTCTGTCCATTGCTATCTCCCCTAGTTTGGTCAAACTCATGTCCATTAAATTAGTGATGTCATCCAACTATCTCATCATCTGTCTCCCCCTTCTCCACAATTTTTCAGGGTCTTTTCCAAAAGGTGGCCAAAGTATGGGAGCTTTAGCTTCAGTATCAATGTTTCCAATGAATGTTCATAATACAATAAATTACAGGACTAGACAAATAGGTTATTACCTGAGAGGGATATCCAGTGAAATAAGGACATTTCTTTTTGTTTTAAGATGAGACATATTAGACTACATATGCTATGGTTTCTCACATCATACAGATATCACTGTTTCTGTCCTTGGGGAAAACAGAAAGGTATTTATGTTTATGATTTTTTTGTGGCACCAAAGAATGTAGCTGAAGTTGGAAGGCTGCCCAACTAAGAAAGCTTTTCTTCATCACATTGTCTCAGGGGCCATTTGAGCTTATTAGATATTTTTCCTTCATTTTTTCCCCCTCTCTATCCCTCTCCCATAACTTTTTTATTTCTTTAAAAACAGGGCAGAAAGTGGCCATAGCAAAAAGGAACCTCAAATCTATTCTTCTCTTGGAAGCTTATAAACTGGAATTTCTGGGTTTTCCACATTCTTTAGGAGAAAGCTAATCTGATCTGACCAGCTTGAATTGTCATCCCCAATGGCTTAAGGAGGGTGGTTCTGGGAGTGAAATTCATGATAGAAACACAGCCCAGGAGACCATGGTGTGTCTGCAAACCTGTGCCTGTGGAGTGAGAGAAGTTCCTAAAACAGAGGCACTTGGACTCGTGTATTTGTTTTTGTTACTCGCTAAATCATGTCTGACTCTTTTGCAACTCCATGCTCTGTAGCCTACCAGGCTCCTCTGTCCATGGGATTTCCCAGGCAAGAATGCTGGAACTGGTTACCATTTTTTTCTCCAGAGGAGCTTGCCAACCCAGAGATTGAGCCAGTGACTCCTACATTAGCAGGCAGATTCTTTACCATTTGAGCCACCAGGAAAGCCCATTCCCTGTGCCAGGCACACATTTTTTCTGATCCCTCTAGATCCTTCTCTCTCTTTCTTGAGCTGAAAGTGAAAGTGAAGTCTCTCAGTCATGTCTGACTCTTTGCGACCCCATGAACTGTAGCCTACCAGGCTCCTCAGACCATGGGATTTTCCAGGCAAGAGTACTGGAGTGGGTTGCCATTTCCTTCTCCAGGGGATCTGCCTCACCCAGGGATCAAACCCTGGTCTCCTGCATTATAGACAGATGCTTTGCCATCTGAGCCACCAGGGAAGATCCTTTCTTGAGCTATCTGTTCAATCATCATCTTGTTTGCTGGCCTTGCCTGAACACTCAGTACAGAAGAGCACCTCTTGCCTCTCCTTCCTTTATACCTGGTTTTATTTTCTTCATAGAATCTGCCATCAGTGGATATAGTCTATATATATTTATTTGAATATTATCTTTCATCTTTCTTGGAATGTGGGGGATTTGTTTCTCTGTATCTCTGTTTATTCCCAGTATGTGTTTGAAATATGTTGACTCTCAATATACACTTCTCAAAGTCATGAAAGAGTTTCTCATTAGAACTGTGCATATTGTGCTGACAAAAAAAAAAAAAGTTCCTTCATTTTTTCAAGTAAAATAAAAGACATGTTTTTCCTTTTCACCAAGAACTTTATTGGACAGCATATTCAATGTTTTGTTCCACTACTTTCTGCCATTTTCCAGGCAACTTCATAATTCCATCTTCCTAAAATGTTAAACCTTTTTGAACAGAGAATTGCCCCAGGTGCTTTTTGCAGTCTTCCAGGGAAGGGAAAAAAATTTTTTTTCTCCATAAAGAGAATTTTGTAAAGACTGAAATGAATGGAAATTTGAAGGTACAATGATGGTGAATATGGTGGATGACTCAGAACTTCCTAGCCAAGAAGTAACAATTTTTTCCTGTTCATCAAAGAAATAAGCAGTCTTGTGGTTTCCTGATGGAAGATTATGCATTTTCTGCTCACTAATTCTGGATGTTATTCATCAAGTGCTGCCTTCAGCTGGTCTAATTGGGAGCAGTACTTGTTGGAATTAATCTTTTGATTTTTGAGAAGGACCTCACAATAGAGGACTCCCTTCCAATCCCACCATATACACAGCATCACCTTCTTTGATGGTTGGTGGTGGGTTAATTTTGCTTGGCCCATGAGCTCTTCCATTCCACATTATTGTGCAGTACTCTTTCCATTGCCCATCACATATTGTTTCAAAAGTAGAATGTTTTCATTAAATTTAAGTAGAGTCACATGTGGAAATGTGGTCAAAAAGGATTTTATTTCTTTCTTTCTTTCTTTTTTTTTCTTTTTTTTTTTTTTGCTTAACTTATGTGATAAGGGCTTCCGTTGTTGCACAGTTGATAAAGAATCTGCTTCTATGTGGGAGAACTGGGTTTGATCCCTGGGTTGAGAAGACCCACTGGAGTTGGGAAAGGCCACTCACTCTAGTATTCTGGCCTGGAGAATTCCATGGACTGTATAGCCCATGGGGTCACAAATAGTTGGACACAGCTGAACAACTTTGACTTATGTGACAAGCAACCTAGATGCCCATCAGCAGATGAATGGATAAGAAAGCTGTGGTACATATACACAATGGAGTATTACTCAGCCATTAAAAAGAATACATTTGAATCAGTTCTAATGAGGTGGATGAAACTGGAGTCTATTATACAGAGTGAAGTAAGCCAGAAGGAAAAACACCAATACAGTATACTAATGCATATATATGGAATTTAGAAAGATGGTAACAATAACCCTGTGAACGAGACAGAAAAAGAGACAGTGATGTATAGAACAGTCTTATGGACTCTGTGGGAGAGGGAGAGGGTGGGAAGATTTGGGAGAATGGCATTGAAACATGTAAAATATCATGTATGAAACGAGATGCCAGTCCAGGTTCGATGCACGATACTGGATGCTTGGGGCTAGTGCACTGGGACAACCCAGAGGGATGGTATGGGGAAGGAGGAGGGTTCAGGATGGGGAACACATGTATACCTGTGGTAGATTCATTTTGACATTTGGCAAAACTAATACAATTATGCAAAGTTTAAAAATTAAATAAAAATTTTTAAAAAAGTTAAAAACAGAAAAAAAAACCATCAAAGTGATTAACAAAACCAAGCTAATGATTGTAAACACTTGATTTGGATATTTTGAGTTTATTAACTCTCTCCTTCTTGGTGTAATGTTGGCTATTCTCAGTGAACATCTTGATTTTATTGTTATCATGTTTAACTGGTATTCTTGTCCAAGGTGCATTGTACACCGAGAAATCTCCAGCATGAAACTTTGTAAACCTCTTTTGACACGCTTGATCAGTCACATCATCTTTTCCATACATTTCACAAATTTTTTTTGTCATTTTTTTTTTTACCTTTTGTCATTGTGTTTTTACCATTCTTGAAATAATAAAGAATAGAATTCTGAGAATGTTGTGTTTCTCTTCCATTTTCAATATTAAAATAGCTATACAAAAATTCACCAATTTTTATGTTTTTTAATGCATGCCAGTATGGTATCTGTCACGATATAATCAAACACAATTGTTTCAAATGACGTTAAAGACAAGTGAGTGCTACTATATCCATCTTACAGGAGAAAAACAATGAGCAAATCTTTTGGCCCACCCAATACATGAACTCTTTAAAAATATACTGTGAATAGGACAAAATTTTTTAATAACAGGTGAAATGGGGTATGCCCTCAAGGAGAATTTATCTGTATATACCATCTTAACATCAATTTCTTGCCAGCAAAATAGAAATTAAAGTAGTTCAGTTATGTAAATTATGCCTGTTAAAGTGAAAATTATTCTTAGTATTTTCTTTTTCCCAATAGTCACTTCCACCACATGGAACCAAGGAACAATACAAAATTTTCAAAACTTCTTCTTCTGGGACTTTCAGAGGAAATAGAACTGCAATCCCTCATATCTGGACTTTTCCTCTCCATGTACCTGATCACTGTGTTTGGAAACCTGCTCATTATCCTGGCTGTCAGCTCAGGCTCCCACCTCCACACCCCCATGTACTTCTTCCTCTCCAACCTGTCATTTGTAGACATCTGCTTCATCTCCACCACCATCCCAAAGATGCTATGGAACATCCAGATGCAGAGCCAAGTCATAACCTATGAAGGCTGCATCACCCAGATGTGTTTTTACATTCTCTTTGGAGCATTAGATGACTTTCTCCTGGCTGTGATGGCCTATGATCGCTACGTGGCCATCTGCCACCCTTTGCACTACACAGTCATCATGAACCTATGGCTCTGTGGATGTCTGGTTCTGGTGTCCTGGGTAATAAGTGCAACGTACTCATTGTTACACAGCTTAATGGTGTTGCATTTGTCCTTCTGCTCAGACTTGGAAATACACCACTTTTTCTGTGAAACCAAACAGCTTGTCCAACTTGCCTGTTATGACACTTTCCTCAATAACACAACGCTGTGTTTTGGAGCTGTGATTATGGGTGGTGGTCCCCTGACTGGTATTCTTTACTCTTACTCAAAGATAGTGTCCTCTATCTGTGGAATCTCATCAGCCCATGGAAAGTATAAAGCATTTTCAACCTGTGTGTCTCATCTCTCCATTGTCTCCTTATTTTATTTTTCTGGCTTAGGAGTGTACCTTAGCTCTGCTGCTACCCACAGCTCCCACTCAAGTGCAACAGGCTCGGTGATGTACACTGTGGTCACACCCATGCTGAACCCCTTTATCTACAGTTTGAGAAATAAAGACATAAAGAGGGCTCTGAAAAGATTATTTGGGATGGAAACTTTTATAAAAGGGCCATTTTCTCTTCGGCTGAAGAAATGTCCATGATACCCTGGCTGAAAGCCTCAGAGCCAAGTATTTTGACTCTTTGATTGTTTTGTGATTATAGCAATTGTTTCTTCAATTGACTGCTTGGCATTTACTTTTCTTTGATTTCAACTTCTCTATACTTCTGTTCTCTGTCATGTATAGTTTTTATTTTGTCACTTTTTGAGTCGCCAAAATTGACTTGAAAATGTGAAATATATGTAAATTTCCAATTTCTTAAGAATAAATTCTTGTTAGATAAAATACTTTACACTGAGTCATTTTTTTTCACTTTACTAAAAGTATAATCATGAATTGTGCTACTTATATGGAAAAAAGAATAAAAATCGTGACAACAAAAACAATTACATAATTCCATAGAAGAGACAAATATGAAACCAGTTTATCACTTTTTAGTTCAGTATAGCTTGGAACATCACTACAATAATTACTCTATCTGAAAATGTATTCATAGACATTAGCAGAGAGTGTGTTTCATAACTGGTCATCTGATTTTACTCCCTCACAGTGTACTGTTCTCCATTTAGCTCAGTGTCCATGTTGCCTACAGGACATACTGGCAAAATGGAGCATCAGATGTATGTCTCCAATTGTCTATCTGAAGCAAATTTCAATAAAGACTTTGACATTATAAGGTCTTGATTCAAAGAGGATTCTAAGCATGATGTAGCAAAACTTTATGTCAGATTATTACCATGCCAAATAGTTTTTCATGGTGTTCATTCATGAAGGGGTTTATTGTTGGGGTGAAGTAGTGTTTGGTTTAACTATATCTTTCTGTTTCTGCTTGAAATTTTCCATTACTGATTACAAATATGATTCCTTCCTCTGCTCTAAATGAAGTATTTCCCACATTCCAAGTTCTGTCATTTCCACAAAAAGAGTAGTCAATGAATAATATGAAAGTGAAAGTCACTCAGTTGTGTCCAACTCTTTGTGACTGCATAGTCCATGGAATTCTCCAGGCCAGAATACTGGAGTGGGTAGCCTTTCCCTTCTCCAGCAGATCTTCCCAAGCCAGGAATCACCCAGGATCTCCTGCATTACAGGCGGATTCTTTACCAACTTAGCTATCAGGGAAGTCCTAATAATATAAATATTATATGTATGTGTATATATATATATATATATATATATATATATATATATATGTGTGTGTGTGTGTGTGTGTGTGTGTGTGTGTGTGTGTGTGTGTGTGTGTATAATCTCCAAAGTGTGGCTCACTAGACAGCTTAAACTCCTATACAGTCCTGTGGTTCAGTAACAAGTTTTGTACAAACAGGTATATCCTTTTAAATTTTCTTGCTTACCTAAAAGGAAACCTCAGTGGAATCCCTTTTTAACACAACTGTATGAAATAAACTTGAATAACAGGGAAATCATGAATGCTATTCAAATATCACAACAATTGCCTAGGAAAAAAGCAGCATGTTATTATAACTTACCTCAGTTTTGTTCACATTGCTTATTGCAGCAGTTAGCTCTTGCTACATAGAAAGTCATCCTAAAAGCAAATGGTCTAATATAATGGATTTATGATCAAATGGATTTCTATGATGGGGATTTTATCTGAGTTCTGATTTGTCTCCTCGTGGGTCTATTGTCAGCTGTCAGGCTCTATGTTGTGTTATAAAAGCTCATCCATGATGTTGTGTGCAGTTGTAATGCTTCTCTGTTTTGAACCACTTTATGTGAAAAGCAGAGACATTATTTTGCCAACAAAGGTCCGTCTAGTCAAGGCTATGGTTTTTCCAGTGGTCATGTATGCATGTGCGAGTTGGACTGTGAAGAAAGCTGAGTGCTGAAGAATTGATGCTTTTGAACTGTGGTGTTGGAGAAGATTCTTGAGAGTCCCTTGGACTGCAAGGAGATCCAACCAGTCCATTCTGAAGAAGCCCTGGGATTTCTTTGGAGGGAGTGATGCTAAAGCTGAAACTCCAGTACTTTGGCCACCTCATGCGAAGAGTTGATTCATTGGAAAAGACTCTGATGCTGGGAGGGATTGGGGGCAGGAGGAGAAGGGGACGGCAGAGGATGAGATGGCTGGATGGTATCACTGACTTGATGGACGTGAGTCTGAGTGATGGACAGTTGGTGATGGACAGGGAGGCCTAGCGTGCTGCAATTCATGGGGTCGCAAGGAGTTGGACATGACTGAGCAACTGAACTGAACTGAACTGATGTAAAATTCTTCCTTTTATATATGCAGGTTAGTTTAACAAGAAAAAAGATGGGTTTCTCAAATGTTAACTATTTTATCTAAATTTCACCATTACTATATCCATAAGTGATGTTTTGTTTCTTCCTAGTTAGAGGAGCTAGTGGTAGTTTAGTCAGTAAGTTGTGTTTTGTGACCCCATGGGCTATAGCCCATCAGGCTCCTCAGTCCATGGGATTTCTCAAGCAAGGATACTGCAGTGGGTTGTCATTTCCTCCTCCAAGGGGTCTTCCTGACCCACGGATCAAACCCAGGTCCCCTGCACACTCTTCACTGGCTGAGCCAATGGAGCTGACTACCACTAGAGCACGTAGAGGAGCAATCTCTCACCAGTTTTAGGTTTGACTCAACTACATGTGCTTAACATACTATGCTAAACAATGTACCAATGAAATGTTTAATTCTCAACTAATTTATTAAAGTGTAATTACATAGAATAAACTGCACATGTTTAAAATATGCAATTTTCTGGATTTCAAAACAATAAAAACATCATTCAATTTGTGTATGATTTCAGAAGGTGCACAAGATGTTTTAATTCATTTTTAATGTTATTGTTGATCATACAATTTGCTCTTAGCCTAAGTTTTGCTTATTTCAGAATAAATTTTGAGATGATTAATTCTAACTCACTTGAACATTGTGAAAAATGAATTAAATATATAGAAATACTTTGCTGAGTCCACAATTTTCAAGTTTAGAAGTACATGTATGTTATTTGTATACACCTTTCTCTCAAACAGTCACACTCATCCATACATATACATGGACACAGTCTCATTTGTAATCCCATCCATTGTTTTAGAAGAAAACTTGAGAGAAAGTTGGAAGGATAGTCATGAAAGAATAAATGCTTGAATTAACATAAATTGAATATAAAAAGTTTAACAGGAAGATGTAAAATAGAGTGTATGATCTTAATTTTGATAATGACTTACTTTTTAAATTTAAATTTATTTATTTTAATTGGAGGCTAATTACTTTACAATATTGTATTGGTTTTGCTATACATCAACATGAATCCACCATTGGTGTACATGTGTTTCTCATCCTGAACCCCCCCTTCCTCCTCCTTCCCTGTACCATCCCTCTTAAATTCTCCAAGACCTTAAAGTCAAAACCATATTTACATTTGTTGTTATTGTTTAGTCCCTAAATTGTGTCTGACTCTTGTGACACTGTGGACTATAGCCCTGTAGGCTCCTCTGTCCATGGGATTTTCCAGGCAAGAATACTGGAGACAGTTGCCATTTCCTTCTCCAATATTTATATTGGGCAATGTGAAATTCCCTGTACCAGCTAATGGGGCAAAATTTCTCCAAACTGACTCTAATTTTCTTATACTTAAAATAGGAATTCAACACAGAATGCCTTTTAAGGGAAGCTCACTGACTATTGAAAAGCTTAAACTCAGCTCAGAGGGACAATATCTGATTGAACAAATATCTGTATTGAAATTCTAGAAAGTCAGGAAACTGAAATGGATCTCTTTGGCTAAAATTGAAATGTTGGCAGGTCTTTGATCCTCATGGACACTCCAGAGGACAAGTATTCCCTTTCTTATTTTATTTACATTGGTCACCAGCATTCCTGGGCTCATGGTCCTTCCTCTATCTTCAAACACAGATGCATAGCATTTTAAACTGCCTATCTAACTTCACTTCTTCTTCTTTCCCACTTTTAAAGGGTTACTGTGATTACATTAGTCCAACTTGGATAATCTGTGCTAATCTTCTTATATCAAGATTAATTAACAATCTCATTGCATCTGCTATTGTAATTTTTCTTGCAGTGCAAGCTAGGATATTTAAAAGTTCTTGGGAATATGATGAGGACATAGTTTTTGAGGATTTTATTCTGCCTGTGTTTTGTCACTTTGACTCTTTACAACCTGGTGAACTGTAATCCAACAGGTTCTTCTTTCCATGGAACTGTCCAGGAAATAATGTTGGAATAGCTTGCCATTTCCTGCTCTAGGGGAACAACCCAACCCAGGGACTGAAATTGCCTTTCTTGCTTCTGCATTGGGAGGCAGATCCTTTACCACTAGCACCACCTGGGAAGCTCCTTTATTCTGCCTACTGCAAAGTATTTTTCAGACAGAAATTATTTGATGTTACTCATTTATTTTACATAAATAAAAAATCAAATAAATTTACCACTATAAAGTAAGTGAAACTATTTTTTTTCAAAATTACATACACGAAATATTTTTGGTAAAGACCTAAGACTACCAACACAGGAGTCAAATTTAGGACCACTGTCTTGCTGTTCAAATTGTGGTCCACAGACCAGGATCTGCGGCATCAATAACATTTAGCATCTTGATAGAAATGCAGAGATCCTGGGCTACATGAATCAGACTTGTTGAATCATGATTTGAATTTGAACTACAACCTTAACAATTTGTGGAAATAGTGAATTAGAGACATGCTGGTCTAGAATAAATTTTCTCACTTTCTCACTGTTGACATTTGGGGCAGTATAATCATCTGTGTTGGATGCTGTCCTGCACAGATTTTCAGTGGCAGCCCTACAGATAAGCCAAATATCACCAGTTGTAAAATGGTCTTTGGTTGACAATCGCTGTCTCAGAGTTTGAGAGAACTGGAAGAATCCTGAGAGAGTCCAGTCAAAATGCATTGTCTTACTTGTTTAAAACTTTGATTAGAACATTAAACCTGTCTGAATCTCTTTTGTACAATGGAGAATGAAGTGCATAAGAGGACAACATCAGAGAATGATCTTCTATAAAATTAAAGCAGACTGTAATTTCCAAGGAAGGTAATGGTATATAAAAATATCTAAATATGTCTCATAATAACAAACATTTTGTAATGAGAGGCTAAATGATGGCTCTAACTTCTGAAACCAAGTATGAAATTTCTTATAGCTTTGGGAAAAGATTCAGGAATGCAAGCATTGTAGTGCCCAAAGTTTTATATGAAAGAAAAATGTTATTCCACTTGTAAAAAGGGGAATAACAATTTTCTAGAGCTATCAAGAGCTGTCTAGTCAATGATTGGTAGATTTGAGGGACCTAATCAAGAGAGAATTCACAGTCTTAAACTTTGAGGAAACTTTAACTCAGGCTGGGACAATGTGCTGAGAGGTTTAGACCTCCAGATGCAAGAGAGTTCATGAAGAAGGAGGAATAAAATCTAAACTCATCTTCCTTGTAACCTGGTCTCCTAGGAGCAGAGAGTCAGGTGGAAATAGTTCCTTCTGTCCAGACCTGTGTTCCACAGGGAAATCATGACATAAATGTGGGTTACAACAGAAAAGATACCTAATGAGAATACAAAGTGAGCTATAAAACTCCTCTGCTGCAATTCCCTCAGCCTGAGAAATCTTGGACTTCATAGGATGTGTTTCCTTTGGAGACCTAAGTCTGTCTGGTCTTCAAGTCCTTCCTGCTGTTTTGTGAGACAGAGCTTCAGTCTCCAATATCAACCCTCCAGGAGGCATTTGAACTTCCACACAGAGACCTTTCTCTCAGTTCCCATCCAGGTGAGTCTGAGAGCCCAGTAGCTATTGCAGGAGAGGATTGGTGCTGGTGCTAAGTCGCTGCAGTCATGTCTGACTCTTTGTGACCCCATGGACTGTAGCCCACCAGGCTTTTCTACCCATGGATTCTCCAGGCAAGAATACTGGAGTGGGTTGCCATCTCCTACTCCAGGTGACCTTCCCAATCCAGGTATCGAATGCATGTTTTTTGTGTCTCCTGAGATGTTTTACCACTGCACCACCGGGGAAGCCAATGGGAGAGGACTGGAGAAAAAGAAATCCTTGAACCTCTATCAAAGGTCACCTGTGAGCCAATCCAGTCTAGTTCAGATATCAAAGCTTATTGGCCAGAGAAGCAAATATTGGCCTCAGTAAGGCAGGCTCAGTGTTGACAATTCAATATAAAAACATGTCGATTAAGAAGAGGGAATGGGAGGCATAAAATGACCCAAGTAAAAGTGGAATATAAGTGTTATGATATTACTAAATAACAAGAGTAGAAAAATAACGTTATTAGTGGTTGAGTGACATACAGTGAAATGAAGGCATTTCATTTTATTTTAAGATGGACATTTTGACAGTTCCATATTAATTAGAAAGATCCTAACCAGGGGATTTACGCAAATATATCCCTACAACAGCATTTTTTGTAACTTATGTATCCTAGTATCTCTTCTCTCTCTTTCTGGATACTCACATAAAAAACATGTGAACATGGGCAAACTAAAGAGATTTACTTTGCCATTATTTTGTTATCTGTGAGGTTGTATATATATTTCCATTTGTTAACCATTTGCTTTCTCCACGAAAAGTTGTCTGTGAGAACCCTTAGCTTTTGTCTAGTATTGCTGGATTATAAGCATAAAAAATAATTTGAGGTTTTACTTTTTCACAAAATTATTGTCTGCAGTTCAGTTATTTTATGTGTCTATAGATATATTTATGGGGATATTTGGGATTCTAAACTATGTATGGTTAAATTATCAACCATATGGTGTTCTTCCCATTGCTTATAATTTAAAAAAAAATTTTTTTTTCTGACTGAAATAACTGACCTATCACTTCATATTCTTCATGTGCAAAATCTTGTTTTAAACAAGAATAATAATAAATGTTCTCATGCATACTGTGAATAAATAAATTTGTACACATATCTCTAACTTTATCTATTTTTCTGTATTGTTCCATTCAGCGTTTGTGATTAAATGTATTTGTAAAAGTTATATTACCTTTGGGCATCATGTAGAGAACATTCTTCTTTATCTTTGGAATAAAAAAGGTCACCTTAATCTTCCATAGGGATTTCCTGGTGGCTCAGGATGTAAAGAATCTGCTCACAATGCAGGAGATCCAAGCTCAATCCCTGAGTTGGGAAGATCCCCTGGAGGAGGAAATGGCAACCCACTCCAGTATTCTTGCCTGGGAAATACCATGGACAGAGGAGCCTGGCAGGCTACAGTCCATGGGGTTGCACAGAGTCAGACAAGACTGATCAACTAACACTTCACTTCAATCTTCTGTAAATGTATTTGAATCCATATATCTTTATATGAGAATAAATTATAACTAGACTATTCCTCTCTCCTCACATTTTAAAATCTGTTCTGCTATAATCTTTTCTTTCCAAGTCTTTGACAATTTAATATTGAACTGTGGCCCATATTAATGTCATTAAATTATTCCCATTTTATATCTTCATATAAATGAACTGTAGACTTTCATTCAGTTTTGTTATATTCAATTATTTTGAAATCTTCATACTTAATTTCATTCTCATTGACATTTTCACATAGGTTCTTGGTTTCTTTTAAAATTTCTCTTTCTGTGTTATGTATGCATATCTATTCATACACTTTTCTACAAATGCATAAATGCTCTTTATATTTCAGTACAGTCTTTTTTCTACCTGTTTCCCATTTTCCTTATTTATCAGTATGCACCAGGGGCTTTCTTCCTGTACAGTACTAGTTTATTATTTTCAATAGCTATTTAATAATTCATGGTAGGGGATGTGCTATTTACACTATGAATGATCTTCCATAATCTTTCCCTTTAAAGTGCTGTTGTATCATTGCTACAAAAATATTTGAGATGGTTAAGTTCTAACTATTGTTCTGACTGGGAGAAGCTATGTTTCCAGAGAACACTGAGAAATGCTCGTACAAATGTCTGTCTGTCACACTGAGGAGGGATGGCTGGAGGCCAGGGATGCTCTAGACATCCTATAAGTCACAGGACAGACCCCGCCACAGAGAACACCTGCTTGAGAATGTCAATAATGCTGAGACTGAGAAACTTTGAGTTAAAGAACTTCTATACTTGTAATATCTATACAATTCTTCAGAATGTTTTCCCAACATTGTAACACTATAAATTTCTGTCAGCAGGAATAGATAGTACCTGTTTGCTCCTTGTTTCAAGGTACCACTGCAAACAGCGTGATGGCTCTTTAAGTGTTTTCCAAGGCTGTGGGGTGTGGAAAAGTTTGTTGTTTTCTAAACTAGTACTGAGTTTGATCATAGTCACATATTTGATCACCATTCTAGTTTGCCTGTTATTATCATATGGCGATATATTATACGTATATTGCTTGTGTATGTGCTTAGTCACTATTGTGTCTGACTCTTGCAACCCCCTGGACTATAGCCCACCAGGCTCCTCTGTCCATGGAATTCTCCAGGCAAAAATCCTGGAGTTGGTTGCCATTTCCTACTCCAGGGGATGTGAAATATTTTTATGGCCAAATATTTATGTTTATGTATACATATACATTATATGTTTATTACTCTACCATTATCAGCCTTTCAAATAAATTTTTAAAAGCTAGGGTTTTTCAGTTGGCATTTGGAGGATGTTCTGGCCATACAAATAGTTCACCTTTTATTTAGTTAAATATGGTTATCTTTTTACTTGTCAGTTTCTTGCCTTAATTAAAATTCCTTGCTCCACCTATAGATTGTAATATGTAGTTTTCTAGATGTTCACCCAAAATTATTACTCTTACAGTGAATAGATAATCCCTGTGATTTTTTGGTAATATGAATGAGGGAGGGGGAAAACTTCATTTTCTTCCAGGTACATATCCACTTTTACCAACTTTTATTCAATAATCTAGCCTTGCCAAATAAACTGAAATATAACCTTATCATATATTCAGTATACATCTATACTGAGACCTAATTCCTGATTCAGTCAACAAATAATAACTGAGCATCTACTATATGCCACTGTTTCTAGGAACATTGTCTATTATATTCACTTATGCCTATAGCTTTGCCAATTTAATTACTAATCCATGTGACATCATTAAGTCATTACAATTTTTGCCACCTTTCTTTTATAAATTTTTGCCACCTTTAGTTTTTTTTTTATTGAAGTATATTTGATTTACAAAATTATATTCATTTTAGATGTGTGACATGATGACAGCATTATTATAGATTATACACCATATAAAGTTTTTATAAAATGCTGGCTATATTCCCTATGCTGTACAAAGTATCCTTGCAATTTATTTATTTTATACATAGTAGTTTGTGCTTCTCAATTCCATGCTTCTATCTTGACACTTCCCTGTTCCTTTTCCTCAATGGTGACAGACAAAGCAAATGTTAATGCTTATATGTAGAATCTAAAAAAGAAAAAAAAAGAATATACCCAACAGACTCACAGATGTAGAGAATGAACTACTTTTTCGGTTAGTTTTTGATGCTCCATTAAATTTTGTTTAATATAGTTTCTCTGAAACTAATCTATTTAACCTGGCTTCATTCTATCTGCCCTTCTTTTTATTTCATAATTTCACATTTACTTAAATGTTTTCTGTGTAAGTACAGATATAGTCACACATCGTTCTGAAAATAAGAAATGAAAAAGATCTTACATTATAGTGGCAACATTAGGCGTGCTAAATTGCTTTAGTCATGTTTGACTCTGATCCTGTGGACGGTAGCCCACCAGGGTCCTCTGTCAATGGGATTCTCCAGGCAAGAATACTGGAGTTGGTTGTCATTTCCTCCTCCAGAGGATCTTTTTGACCCAGGGATGGAACTGGCATCTCTTATGTCTCCTGCATTGGCAGGCAGGTTCTTTACCACTAGCGTCACTTTATTTTTAGATGGCAACATCATAGTACAGTGAAATAAACATGTGTGTGGCATAGTGTTCTTGGGCTTAAATCATTTGAAGAAAGTTACCACAATAAAAGAATGGATATTCAGGATGTGCTCAAGATTTACAGAGCAGGGTCTGGAAAAGTCTTTGCATTTTGGACAAAGACAGGAACCAGGATTAAAGTGTACCCATGTATTTATAAAAGGAAAATAAGACAAAATATTAAACCCAAAAATAACAGACAAGCAATTGCCTATAGTCTATAAATTAATTAAATGCAAAACAAAAAAAGGGCTTTATTATTCTTTGTAAATCACATCAAATTTCATAACAATGATTAAAAACCTGGCCTCTGGACTCAAACTCTTTGGG
Source organism: Bos indicus (assembly GCF_029378745.1). Taxonomy (NCBI): domain Eukaryota; kingdom Metazoa; phylum Chordata; class Mammalia; order Artiodactyla; family Bovidae; genus Bos; species Bos indicus. The sequence goes on along the minus strand of NC_091766.1, from coordinate 10,192,659 downwards.
TTAAAATACCAACTGTCTAGCTTTGAGACCCTGGGAAAGTCATTTCACTGCTCTGTGCTTCAGTTTCGTATCATCAAAAATTCAGATAATAATGAAACTGCTTTGTAAGTTGTGAAGATTAAGTGAAAACAATCCATTTAATGCATTGGTTCATGTTAAATATTCAGTTAAGTGTTAGCCACTTGCTGTTGTTAGCCATAAGTCGTGTCCAACTCTTTTTCCACCCCATGGACTGTAGCCTGCCAAGCCTCTCTGTCCAGGGGATTTCCCAGGCAAGAATATTGGAGTAAGTTATCATTTCTTCCTCCGGAAGATATTCCTGACCCAGATATTGAACCCAAGTCTCCTGCATTGGCAGGCAGGTTCTTTACCACTGAGCCTTCAGGGAAGACCTAAATGTTAGACATTAATATCTTTTATAACATCATGCTCAATAGATATTTATTAAATAAATGAACAGTGAGATATTAAATTCATGTTTCAGGTTTATCTGTATTAGATTAATGGTATTTGAAATATTTAATATGAAAAATATTTATTAAAAATGTTAATTAAAAACATGCTTACAAAAACAAACAAAAAAAAGCAGTGCCCTATAAGAAAACTGAGACAGGCTTGCTTCATTCCCTATCAGACTGTTCTCAGAGAGACAGTAGTCTTGAAGCAGGATCTTATTTCCCTGTCCTTGTATTGAATTTAGCTATTAGTCCACCAAGAAGTGAAAGTGAAAGTCACTCAGTCATGACCAACTCTATGGAATTCTCCAGGCCAGAATACTGGAGTAGGTAGTGTTTCCCTTCTCCAGGGGACCTTCCCAACCCAGAAATTGAACCCAGGTCTCACTCAATGCAGGCAGATTCTTCACCAGCTGAGCCACAAGGGACACTCAAGAATACTGGAGTGGGTAGGCTATCCCTTTTCCAGCAGATCTTTCTGACCCAGGGATCGAATGGGAGTCTCCTGCATTGCAGGTGGATTCTTTACCAACTGAGCTATTAAGGAAGCCTTAGACCTCCAAGGCTAGAAGCAAAGTTCCCTGATTCTCACCCCGTTTGAAAGCAAAAATGTTTCAAGGAGGCAAAGACTGCAAAACAGGTACAAAGTTTATTATTAAGAGACACAGCACAAAAAATGGAAGGATACCTAGAGAAGCAGTTTATTTATTTAAATCAGCACAGAAATACACCCCCAGAGAGGAGTGCTGGTGTCCTGAATAAGGAGCACAGTAAAAAGGTGATTTAAATCATATACAAAGGACAGTCCTTCTGGGTCTTTGCTTACACTTGGCCAGTCAACTTTTTTTCTTTTATCACACCTGATTGGTCCTAGGACCCTCACCAAGATGCATACAGAACTTTTTGCTAAGATGGGTCCCATCACAGACCTGTGGGTGCGTGTCCACACTTATTTTTGGATGGCACCCCCTCCCTTTTCGACTCCCAAGGAGCCTCCCTGCACACGTGCAGACACGGAAGTCTTCCTTGACCTTAGGAGTGGGATCTTTATCTCTTTGCTTCAGCAGAAATCAGCTTCTGCCTCTAGCTTTGTCCTTGGAGTATCTGGGTGAGAGCAAAACTTCAATTTTACTCCATTTGACCAACACCAGCTATCCAGTCCAGGCACAGGGCTCATCTATCTCCTACTTCAAGACCACAAAAATGAAAAAGTCTAAAAATATGGAAAAGTCTCAGGACAAATCTTATACTGCTTAATGCAAGACATACTAAACTCTTATTGTGTCTGTATATGCCCTTTTGTGAACTGTTGATTTATTCCTTTTGCTTATTTTTTCTTGGATATTCAATCTGTATGGTGTTTCACATCATACACATATCACTGTCTGTGTTGTTGGAATACAGGTACTTTTTCCTCTTGAATCAAGGAAATCTTACAGGGGCTGGAATTTTGCCAAACCGAAGAAGTTATTCTTCATCACATTGTCTTAGAGAACATTTGAGCTTAGTAGATCATTTTCCCACAATATCCATTTCATTTCTTTTAGTCTCTCTTGTACTTAAATACATACACACATACTTTATGGCACCACTAGTGCAGAGGCACTACTGCTCTTCGTTGTGGCACCGCTACTCTTCATTGCGGTGCACTGGCTCCTCATCTTGGTGGCTTCTCCTGTTGCTGAGCACGGGTTCTAGGCGCACAGGTTTCAGCAGTTGTGATGAATGGACTTAGTTGCCAAGTGGCATATGGGATCTTCCGGGAGCAGTGCTCAAACCTGTGTCCCTCAGGTTGGCAGACAGATTCGTAACCACTGGACCATCAGGGAAGCGCTCTCTCTTACTTTTTTTTTTTTTTTATTCTTCCAATTTTATTTTATTTTTAAACTTTACATAATTGTATTAGTTTTGCCAAATATCAAAATGAATCCGCCACAGGTATACATGTGTTCCCCATCCCGAACCCTCCTCCCTCCTCCCTCCCCATACCATCCCTCTGGGCCGTCCCAGTGCACCAGCCCCAAGCATCCAGCCTCATGCATCGAACCTGGACTGGCAACTCGTTTCCTACATGATATTTTACATGTTTCACTGCCATTCTCCCACATCTTCCCACCCTCTCCCTCTCCCACAGAGTCCATAAGACTGTTCTATACATCAGTGTCTCTTTTGCTGTCTCGTACACCGGGTTATTGTTACCATCTTTCTAAATTCCATCTCTCTTACTTTTTAATTTATTTTTAAAAATACATGGCAGAAAAACTCATACCTAAAAGGAACCCCTAGTTTATTGGTCCATGGAAAGCTTAGGAAGTGGAATTTCTGGGTACCATTTATACATTATTTAAGAGAAAGATAATCTGATTTGACCAGCCTCAATTGTAATGACACAGGCAGGTAGTTCTGGGTGAGAAGTGCATGGTAGTAACACAGCCCAGGAGGATTTGGTATGTGTCTGTGCCCTGTGGCTTGAGAGCAGTTCCTAAAGCAGAGGCACCTGGGCTTATATATTAAGGTGATGTAACACGGAGGTCAGAATTCAGTCAACAGATAGTATTAAGAAATTTGTTTGAATTCACAGGAAGCCTTGGCAACAAATTAATCAAATGCAAGAAAGAACATACAAAAAGGGATTCTCTGTGGACTGAAATGTAATATGTATCAGGGAAGCCACCTTGTTCCTCAGCATCCCTGACACCATCTCTAATCACTCCCCATCTTGCTTATTCTCTGCCCCAGTGGCTTCCTTGTTTGCATTTGAACACGTGGAACAAATATCTTCCTCAGGTCCATGGCAGTGGCCATTCCCTCTGCCAGGCACATGCTCCTCCTGATGTCATACTACACCATTCTCTTTCCTTCTTGAGGTACCTGCTGAATTATCACCTGTTTGCCAGCCTTATTTGAACACTCAGCACAAGATAATATCTCCTACCAAGATTTTTTTTTAATACATGGATTTGTTTCCTTCATAGCATTTGTCACCACCTGATATACTTATTTGCATATCATTTTCACTGTCATTGGATGGTGGGGTATTTATTTTTAAGCACCCTATGCTTATTGCCTATGTGTTCTCGGAATGTGGTTGGCACTTGAAATATGTTCCTCAAATACATGCAAGAATTTCTTCCTACAATTGCAGCATGTATGATATTTTTGAGAATATGCTGAGAATGGGGCAAAATTTCCTATGCAGAGATGAAATGAGTGGGGCATAATCTCAAGAAGAACTTATCTATAACCAATTAAAATCAATATTGACTGCAAAATAAAAATTGTCCAGGTTAAGTAATATGGGTAATGCCCATTGGTGTGAAAATTATTCATGTTCTGTTTTGACACCTTTCTTAATAACTCAGTGATGTATTTTGCATCAGTGCTGCTGGCTGGTGATCCCCTTGTTAAATTAGTATCCTCCATATATGCAATCTCTTCACCTCAGTGAAAGAATAAAGCATTTTCCACCTGTGCATCTCAGCTCTCAGGTGTCTCTTTATTTTATTGTAGGCGCTTAGGAATATATCTTAGTTCTGTGGCTACCCACAGCTCAAACTTAAGTGCAAAAGCCTCAGTGATGTACATAGGTGTCAAACTCATGATGGGCCCACTTCTCTAGAGTTTGAGGAATAAAAACATAAATGAAGTTCAGAAGAGTTCCTGTATGATGACAAGAATAAAATGGACAGATATCCTGGGTGTGATAAAATACTCTCAACTGCACAGTTCAAAGCCTTGGAACTAAAAATTGTGGTACTTTGATCATTGTAGAATCAGCTTTGTTCTGTCCATTTACTTCCTGGGATTTTTATTTTTTTAATTAAAATTCTTTATGCAGTGTCTGTAACTCATTTTATTAAACTTTCTCCTCAGTCTAATATAAAGCCAGTTTTTTTTTATTTGTATATTTTTAAATTTACAAACTTTGCCCATCTTTGCATAGAAATATATGGAAATTTTCAATTCTTTATAGGGTGAGACATCAATTTCTCAATGATAATTTCTGTTCTGACATTTTTCTTAATAACATGGTGATGCATTTTTTATCCCAAGTAATTTTTTCTTGTTTTCCCAAAACAGTAGTTGTCGTTATATTACTCATTTTAAGAAATACAATTAAAAACCAAAATAATTTGTAGAATTTTTTACTAGAGGAATATCTGAGACCATAATTTTTTTCACCTTTGTGTAAATCATTCCTTTGTATGTCATATTTTAACTGTTTGTTCTGATAAAGTGAAAGTGTTAGTCCCTCAGTTCTGTCCAACTTTTGTGACCCCATGAACTATAGCCTGCCAGGCTCCTCTGTCCATGTAAATTTCCAGGCAAGAAAACTAGAGTCGGCAGCCATTTGTAGACTTAAATAATAGTGTGTGTATATGTGGGCATTGAGTTTTACTCTCCTCAAAAGGATCCTATTCTCTTATTCAGCTCCATGTCCACAGTGCCTGCTCGAGTGACTGTTGAAATGGTCACCAAATACACATCAGCAGGCGGAGTCTACACTGAAACAAATTTGATTAAATAAAATTTATTTATTTAATGTTACTTATTATACTTAATATGGCTTTTGAGTTAGGGAAAACATGAATACAAAGAAAATTTTTAAATTTTCTTTGTATTACTAAGTGAAATACTTATTATGCTATACATTCACACATTGAAGTATGGAAGATCAATGTCCCTGTGGAAGGATGTGTTTCACTGAGGTGATGGTTTGTTATGCTTAAGTTGTTTTTTATTGAATTTTCTTCCTGATTTCATCTTGAAATATTTCAATGATGCCTGTAGATGCTACTCTTTCCATTGCTCTAAACAAAATTAAAATTTTTATGATCATTAAATGTTCAGTGATTAACAATATAAATGTCATTCATTATTACATATAATAGATATATAATATATACTATATAATATACACTACATATTGTAAAATACATATTATATAGTATATATACCATATACAATATATACTCAATACTGTATTATATATTATGATATATAATATATATCATAATATATAATACATAGTAGTGTTTATATTTGTGTGTGTGTGTGTGTGTGTGTGTGGTGTGTGTGTGTGGTGTGTGTGTGCACACTCAGTTGTTTATGACTCTGCAATTCCATGGACTACAGCCTCCAGGTTCCTATGTCCATGGAATTTTCCAGGCAAGAATACTGGAGTTAGTTGCCATTTCCTTCTCCAGACGACCTCCCAACCCAGGGATTAAACCCAAATTTCCTGCATTCCAGATGGATTCTTTACCACTGAGCCACAAGGAAAGCAGAGGCCCTGTGAGTCCCACCCATATCACCTTGATCCTTTACATTTCTGAGGTTTTAAGTACAACTGCCAATAGTTAGCTCCTAAATCTCTTTACCTGGGGGCTTTACCTGACCAACAAAATCTCTCTGCCTACTTGCATGGCTATCTGACAGTGACAGTGGTATAATAATTGCACCCTCAGGAGAGGAATTCTACATTTTCATTTATTTTCTTGGGCTCCAAAATCACTGCAGATGGTGATTGCAACCATGAAATTAAAAGATACTTCCTCCTTGGAAAAAAAGCTATGAAAAACCTAGACAGTGTATTAAAAAGCAGAGACATCACTTTGCTGACAAAGGTTCCTATAGTCAAAGCTATGGTTTTCCAGTAGTCATGTACAGATGTGAGAATTGAATCACAAAAAAGGCTGAACACTCAAGAATTGATGCTTTAGAACTGTGGAGCTGGAGAAGACCCCTGAGAGTCCCTTGGACTGCAAGATCAAACCAGTCAATCTTAAATGAAATCAACCCTGAATATTCATTGGAAGGACTGATGCTGAAGCTGAAGCTCCAACATTTTGCCACCTTATGCGAAGAGCCAACTCATTAGAAAAGACCCTAATTCTGGGAAAGACTGAATGCAGGAGGAGAAGGGGATGACAGAGGATGAGATGGTTGGATGGCATCACTGACTCAAGGGGCATGAGTTTGAGCAAACTCTGGGAGATAGTGAAGGACAGGGAAGCCTGGAGAGCTACAGTCCATGGGGTCACAGAGTCAGACATAAGTTAGCAACTGAACAACAACAACTATATGAACTAGATTCTCCTGACATCTAACCTGGTCTCCTTGGAACAGAGCATCATAAGAATAATTTCTTGTCTAACTAGACCAGTGCCCACAGGGAAGTGTTGTGCTCAGAGGTGGGAGTAACAATGGAAACAGTGCCTAATGAGCAGACACAGGGAGCAGTAAGTATCTCCTCTGCTGCAGTCCCTCAGTCTATACAACCTAGACCTGCACAGGACATGGGTTGTTGGTTTTGAAGTCCTACATCTGAATAAGGACCAATGCTTCTCTCTTTCCTTCTGACCTGCCTGGGAACAGAGCTCCAGTTCATCATTCACCATCCAGGGAGGAATTTGAATTTCCACACAGGAACTTTCTTCTTATAGTCCCCATCTAGGTGAGTGTGAGAGTTCTATAGGTACTTCAAGAAAGGTTCAGAGAGAATGGAAGTAGAAAACTTTTACCTGAGGTCACCTGAGTGCCTAATCATCTTATAACAGAGCAGAGATATTAGTCATGCTGTTTTGCTCGGTTGACTAATTATAATTTTCTTATTTAATGTTCAAATGAGAAGTGTCTGATAGACTCAGCAACACAAGAGTCTTTGCTGACAATTAAGCGATGGGAATGGAAGTCTGATTCGGAGACATGAATGAAGGAGGAATTGGGACCTCAAACTGGTTCAGATAAAGTAGAGCAGGTTAGAAGTTCATAGTTACAGAGAAAAAGAAACCTAGGTTTGGAGGCATGAGCGGTGAAACATACACCTTTTTCCAGCATTCTAAGATGGGATATATTTGGCATCTTCCATTTTTCCCCCACATCTATTGAATTAGGTATTGCCTTGGAACAGAGTTCTTGAGACATACATTTCACAGTATCTTCTCTCACATTGAGTGTTCACATGAAAAAGCTGTATTTGATATGCAAGATGATATACTACTGAGCTTTAGTTTGCAACTCTTCATTACCAAGTGGTGGGAAGGCAATGGAGACATTTGTGAGGTAGAAGAAAATAATCAGCCAAACTCATCACAAGTTATGATCATTCACTTAGTGACATGAAACAAGTATGTTAAGTTCTGTATACACATTGAGTAAATTTGTCTACCAACTTAGACGAATGGATACCTCTTCCCTCACATTTTGTGTAAAGATATTAACAGTTAGAATGGGTCTGTAGTCTCACTAAGTACAAACAGCTGATAGACGGTAGTTCTGAGATTCAAACAGGGGTTTTCTGACTCAAAAACTTTTCATTTAAAATCATTTAGAACCTCTATACCACTTAAGTTTAAAATCCTCATCTATTGTTGAACATTGTATATTTTCTGTTGTAAATTGTGGGCTAATTCCCTTTGCTCCTTTTTCTAGTAGAGTTCAGTTAGTAAAATGCATTATCATTACAAAGATAATGATTCATGTTTCCTTTGATAAATTCCTTTAGGGTACCTTATTAAGTATTCTGGGCATCAAGGGAGTATAACTGGGATTGGGATGCTGCTGAAACCAAGGAGTCTCTCTTTTTCACTGTCTCCCAGAGACTGCCTGAGCTTATTAGATCTTGTTTTGTAAATAAAGGGGTTCAGCATGGGGGTTACCATAGTGTAGATCACTGAGGCCATCAGACTTATCCAAGAAGATGAAATACCTGCAGAACTGAGATACACATACTCCAAGGACAGTGCCCTAGAGCAAGGCAACCACCAAGAGGTGGGATATATAGGCAGTGTTTATTTTCCTCCACATGTTCTATTCTTTCTTCTCTCTCAGTGGTTTTTTTTTTTTTTTTAACTTCTTGTCCAGGGATCAAACCTGGGTCTCCCACACTATATAGCCAGTTCTTTACCATCTGAGCTACCAGGGCAGCCCACATAAATTTTATTTTCAGAGAAGGCAAAAAAAGAGCTCATATTAAACAGAATGCCACTTCCTCAAGAGGCTTGCCAACTTTAATTTAGGTACTATTTCTACATTCTTTATGGTAAAGATAATTTGCTATTAGTAGATAGCACAATGTCTTAATTATTGTGATTGGAAGTAGGAAAAGCCAAGAAGTAACAAACCCAGCAAACCATAATATGCTGTATTTGTGTGTGTTTGCAATGAGCTTTTCTCTGGGCAGTGATACCTGAGTTTATGTACTCCAAAATGGACAAATCCTGCAATGTTAACAGCAGAAGGGCATAAGGAGTGGATCCACTTCTACTCAGAGGAATGAATCAAAACAAACAAAAAATGTGAGAGGAACAACATGGGAATTAAGGTCTCACCTGTAGCAGGGAGGTCGCCTTGTTCCTCAGCAGCCTCTGACACCATCTCTCATAACTCTCCCTCTTGCTTATTCCCCTAGACACTTTGCCTTCCTTTTAAGTCTAGAATTTGAAGCAAGTGACATACTTAGGACCTTCTCACTGACTCTTTCTCCAACAGGGCACACTATTTCACCAGGTAATTTTGTGTCTCTGCTTTGTCTTTCTTCAGGCTTCTGTTCAAATTTCTCCTAGTTTGCAGATCTGGTTAAACTTGCATTCAAATGTAACACCTTCATTCACTCTATTTATACTTATTTTTTCCCCTAAAACCTATCACCAGGTATATACTTTTTGTTTGCTAATTTATATTATTCCTTTATTATTTATCATTGGGAGTCTCATTGTCAACATCCTATAATTTTAGCCCAGAATACAGTCAATTATTGTTTAATAGTTAATTTATGTCTGACTCTTTTGCAATCTCATGGACTATAGCCTGCCAGGCTCCTCTATCCATGGGATTTCCCAGACAAGAATACTGGAGTGGGTTGCCATTCCTTCTTCAGGGGATCTTCCTGACCCAGGTATTGAACTCTCATCTATTGCATTGGCAGGTGGATTCTTTAACACTGAGCCACCTGAGAAGGCCAAGAGACAGTATTCAACATAAATTCCTCAAATGTATGAGAGAATTTTGCATTTAAACTGTGTAATAAGAGTACCTGTTGGTGGAAAACCTGCCTATGGGAATTTCTATTCATTGTTGTTACAGCTTCCCTGGTGGCTCAGACCATAAAGAGTCTGCCTGCAATGCAGGAGACCAGGGTTCAATCCCTGAGTCAGGAAGATCCCCTGGAAAAGGGAATGGTAACCCACTCCAGTATCCTTGCCTGAAGGATCCCATGGATGGAGGAGACTGGTGGGCTGTAGTCCATGGGGTCGCAAAGAGTCAGATATGACTGAGCAACTGAACTGAAATGAATTGATAACACTTATGATGTCACAGAAGGCCATTTAAAATGACTGAATATAATTTACAGCATTTCACTATGCTAAGGTGTATATGTGTAAAAATTAGTCATTTTTCTTTCTGTCCTAGTAGTGATCACTACCACATGGTACCAGGCAACAATACACAAATTTCAGAATTTATTCTTCTGGGATTCTCAAAGGAACCAGAATTTCAGCTCCTTATATTTGGCCTTTTCCTATCCATGTACCTGATCACTGTGTTTGGAAATCTGCTCATCATCCTGGCTATCATCTCAGATTCCCACCTCCACACCCCCATGTACTTCTTCCTCTCCAACCTGTCCTTTGTAGACATCTGCTTCACCTCCACCACTATTCCAAAGATGCTGCTGAATATAATAACTCAAACCAAAGTCATTACCTACGAAGACTGCCTCACCCAGATGTATTTTTTCCTACTGTTTGTACAGTTGGACAATTTTCTTCTGACTGTGATGTCCTATGACCGCTTCATAGCCATCTGCCACCCCCTGCACTACACAGTCATCATGAACCCTGTTCTCTGTGGACTGCTGGTGCTGATATCATGGCTAATAGGTGCCTTGAATTCCTTGTTACAAAGCTTACTGGCATTACGACTGTCTTTCTGTACCGTCTTGGAAATCCCCCACTTTTTCTGTGAATTCAAAGATGTGATCCAACTTGCCTGTTCTAATACCTTTCTCAATAATGTGATGATGTATTTTGCAATTGGGCTGTTTGGTGGTGGTCCATTCACTGGGATATGTTACTCTTACTCTAAGATAGTTTTCTCCATATGTGGAATCTCATCAGCTCGAGGGAAGTATAAAGCCTTTTCCACCTGTGCATCTCACCTCTCAGTCGTCTCCTTGTTTTATTGTACAGGCTTAGGAGTGTACCTTAGCTCTGCTGTTACCCATGGCTCACACTCAAGTGCGACAGCCTCTGTGATGTACACAGTGGTCACACCCATGCTGAACCCCTTCATCTACAGTCTGAGAAACAAAGACATAAAGAGATTTCTAAGAAGATTCTTTGGGATAGCAGCTGTAAAAGGGCCAATTGTCCTGGGGCTGAAGAAGTGTCAGTTATTACAGCACTCAAAGCATTAGAGGCAGAAATTGTGATTCTTGATCAGATTGCAGAAAGAGCTCTTATTCCTTACATTTATTTCCTGGTCTTTCTATTTCTTTGATTTCAACTTCTCCATATAATTTAAGTAAGTCACTTGATTAAGCTTTCTATTCTGTCTGGTATATGGATACCTTTCCTTTCTTCTCTAAGTTTCTTATTTTTTTCTGAAATTGGATAAGGAATATTTGAAATTTTCCATTTACTTCATGGGAAAATTTTTGTTCCTCATTTTTTCCCTTTAAATGAGAGCTATCTTCCCAAGTAATTTTTTTTAAATTTTCCATAAAGAATTGTCTTGAGTTGTATCACTCACATAGAAAGACCACACTTAGCAGCTAGAGTAACCTATATAATTCCATTGCAGAGTGAAATCCAAATCAGTTTGTTATTTTGAGTCTCTCATTTTTTGTCTATATCATAACCTTATTTCCATGATATTTTGGTAATATCAACTTTATTCATACTATTGAGTTTTATAACTGCTCTTCTGGGGTTATATGCTGCTTGTTCAACCCGTGTCCCTAGTATCTACCATGCTGTTGCTGCTAAGTCGCTTCGGTCGTGTCCAACTCTGTGTGACCCCATAGACAGCAGCCCACCAGGCTCCCCCATCCCTGGGATTCTCCAGGCAAGAACACTGGAGTGGCTTGCCATTTCCTTCTCCAATGCATGAAAGTGAAAAGTGAAAGTGAAGTCGCTCAGGTTGTCTACTTGAAAGTTATACAGTCGTGTCTGACTCCTAGAGACCCCATGGACTGCAGTCTACCAGGCTCCTCCGTCCATGAGATTTTCCAGGCAAGAGTACTGGAGTGGGGTGCCATTGCCTTCTCTGAGTATCTATCATAGTCACCTATTAAAAATCATCATCAAATGTGTATCTCCCAGTAAAATCTATATTGAAATGCAAATGTGAATAAACAGACTGACCTAATATGGTCTTTGTGCTCCAAAATCACTTCTAATGGTGACTACAGCAATGATATTAAAAGACTCTTGCTCCTTGGAAGAAAAGTTATGAAAAATCTAGACAGCATATTACAAAACAGAGACATTACTTTGCCAACAAAGGTGCAAATAGTCAAAGCTATGGTTTTTTCAGTAGTTTTGTATGGATGTGAGAGTTGAACCATAAAGTCAAGCACTAAAGAACTGATGCTTTCAAACTGCGGTGTTGGATAGGACTCTTGAGAGTCCCTTAACTGCAAGGAGATCAAGCCAGTCAATCCTAAAAGAAACCAACCCTGAATATTCACTGGAAGAACTGATGCTGAAGCTGAAGCTCTAATACTTTGGTAAACTCATGTGAAGAGCAGAGTCATTGGAAAAGATCCTGATTCTGGGAAAGATTGAAGGCAGAAGAAGGGGATGACAGGATAAGATGGTTGGATGGCATCACCAACTCAACGGACATGAGCTTGAGCAAACGCTGGTATATGGTGAAGGAGCGGGAAGCCTGGCCTGCCGCAGTCCATGGGGTCACAGAGTCAGACATAACATCAACTGAACAACAGCAACAGTATGGTCCTATTGTCACAGATAACCTTAAATATGTCATAGCAAATTTTCAACCTTACATGTAAAAAATTTCTATCTATATATATCTACTCATTGAAAAGTGGAAAATTGGTGTCTGAGAGAGGGAGTCTATACATTGGAGTTAGTTATTGGTTCGTGTGTTTTATAATTGTTTTCCTGGATCACTCAACTTTGACTTTAAAATTTCCTGTCCTGATTACAGTTATGACTCCTCTGTTGCTCTGAACGAAGGATCTTCACTTTTCTAAATTTCATCATAACCACTAAAGAATCATGAGCAGTGAATGAACAATATCAAGCTGAATGATTTCATATGTCCTTCCTCCTCAGGAACCTTCATTCTTCAGGATCAAAGGATGACTCACAAGCAAGCTGAAATTTCTCCTAGTCATGTGATTCCAGATCACCATTTACTTTGGCACAATGTGCATATCCTTCCAACCATTCCAAGTTTCTTAGAACAAGTTCCTCATTAAGGAGAAACCAATGAACCAATTGATAATCTAGTTATCTGAAACAAGTTTAAATAATAATCATGAATATTGTCCCCAAATCAAGATGTATGCCAAAAATAAAAAGCAGTGGGTTTTTATGCGTGCTCTCATTACTGTTTGCTTTGTTGTTTCAGTTAGCTATTGCTGCATAACATCCTATATCATATAGTTTATTACAATGCCTTTCTTATCAAGTGAAATTAAATAGCTGGAGGTGCTCTGATCACTATTCAAATGCTCATAAGTCCATATAGCTGAGTACAACATTGTGTACATTGTGTATCATCCTATCATCCCAATGTGCTCACTCCATACCTGTGTGCTCACCTCACATCAATAAATTCAAGAATAGTAGATTTTCAACAAATCCCCAAGGGATGAACCATGCTACATGTATCTATATTAGATACTGGTGTGTCCCACATGTATCATCTTGATTCTTTCCATATATAAAATTTCTCAGCCCAACTACAAACTGCCAGCTTCTGTAATTATTTGCCCAAGAGCTTTATTTGACAATCAACTTTGCCTGGTCTGTCAACTTGCATGACTATCTAGTAGTTGCAGTGAAATAATACCCCCTGCAATGTACTTCTTCTCATACAGCAAGTCCATACCTGACCTCTAGAAATTGATTAATATTTTATGCAAAAACATAAATTATTACATTTTTGCCGCTCCTGTTAGTCTTTTCCAGGCAAGTTGTTTCTCACATCCTCATTCATGACTCTCACTGAGGGTGTCTGTCTTTCTTTATGTTTCAAGTTAGCTAGTTTCTCTGGCATCATGCCTCCTCTGAGGTGGAACAGGTCAATGCCATGTGCAACGTTTGGTCTTCTGATTTCTCCCACAAAAAAAGTGAAAGCATATGAGTGAGAGTTAAGCGTCCCCAGCTGTGCAGGAGACTCAGTGACTACATGTCCATCCAGAAAACTGACATAACCTTCATGACAAGGGGGTAGAGAGAGACTGGAATAACAGCAGCCGGGACTCTTGAAGGGAATCATAGATAAGCAGATTCTAACAACTTCTTCATGAATTCTATCAGGAAATGTTCTAAAACTGTTGATGGTTGTAGATATCTAAGAATGTGCTAAAAAAATTGAATTGTACATTTAAAATTGGCAAATTGGATGGCATGTGAATCATACCTCAATAAAGCTAATTTTAAAAGTTAAAAAATCTTTAAAGAAGGAAAAAGGAAACTATAGTCCAATATATTGGATGAATATACATGAAAAATTTCTAAACAAGATATTGTAAACCAAGTTCTATGGAGCATTAAATGGATCATAACCAAGGATCACATGGGGTTAATCTCTGGGACACAAGTGTGGTTCAACAAAAGCATATCAATCAATGTAATACACCATATGAATGGAATTAAAGGTAAACATCATATGTTAATAACCATAGATGCAGAAGAATAATTTGACAAAATTCAACATTCTTTCGTGATAAAAATTCTACCAAAGTCAATGTAGAAGGAATGAACCTCAACAGTAAAATGACCATATATGAAAAGCCCATAGATGACACTATACTGACTGGTAAAAAATTGAAAACATATTCTTTAAGATCAGACACAAGACAAGAGGGTCCACTCTTACAACTTCTATTCAACATAGTCCTGAAAGTTCTCATTAGAGTACCTAGGAAAGAAAATAAAGGCATCCTAATTGAAAGGAAAAACATTAATTTTTCTGCTTGAAGAAGATAAATCTTTCTATCTATCTATCTATATGAAAACCTTAAGTCTCCATCAAAAAACATTATAACATGTAAACAAATTCAGTAAATTTGCAGGATAGAAAATCAATATGTAAAAATCAATTATGTCTATATACATTAACAATGAACAATCTAGAAAAGAAAACTCTCAATTACAATAGCATCAAAAAGAATGTAAAAATATTCAGAAATCAATTCAACCAAGAGGTCAAATTCCTATACACTAAACCATTTTTAAGACTTTCATGAAAGAAGTGGAAGTAGGCACAAATAAATGGAGCAATATCATATGTTCTTGGATCAGAAGAATTAATATGTATAAATGGTAGACAACAAATTAAATAATTACTTTTCCTATATTAATGTCTCAAGGACATCGCAATCTAAAGCACATTTACATTTATGCAATGAGAAAATCTTTATCATCTAAAAAGTGTGAATATCCCCAAATTGAATTTAAATTTCCTCTTCTACTTAAGAGGAGATTACAACACAGTATGTCTTTCCCCAGGGGAAGCTAAATGAATACACTCAGAAATGTAATCTCAGTTTCTTGAACACAATTTTATTGGCTAAATGTCTATGGTGTTGGTGGTGGTTTAGTCGATAAGTCGTGTCTGACTCTTCATGACCCTACGGACTGTAGGCTTCTCTGTCGATTGGATTCTCCAGACAAGAATACTGGAGTGGGTTGCCATTTCCTTCTCCACCTGATCTTCCTGGACCAGGGACTGAACTGGTATCTTCTACATTGTAGGTAGATTACCGACTGAACAACCAGGGAAGTTGAATAAATATCTATAGCCAGTTCCTAATGCAAATGTAAAATTACCACACTAATGATTTAAACAAACACATTTATGCTCCTACAATTCTGGAGGTCAAAAGACTGAATGAGTCTCATTGGGCAAAGTCAAAATGATTGTGGTACTGGATTTCTTCTGGAAGCTATAAGGAAGAACATATCTACTTTCCTATTCGGAGTAAATATTACAGAGGGAAAAAAATCCAAATATATACCTTACAATTAATAAACATTTCAATGTGAGGTACTAAATGACAATTCTTAACTTGTGATATAATTATGAAATTCCAAATGATTTTGAACAATGTGGCATGAAACTGAGGTGTGCAGAGCTCAAGGTTTGTACCAAAGGAATAAAGTTATCCTCCTTGACCTTGTTAAAGAGAAGAGCAATTTTCTCTAGCCATCAGGGGCTGTGTCTCTACTACAAAATACTTTATAGTCTCAAGGAATCTAATCTATGCAAGTATGTAATGTAGTCTTAAATTTGGAGAAAATCTTAAGTCAGGTTTGAGATGAGGTGCTGGAAGGTTAGACTGAATAATTCAGAATGTCCACAAGGAAGAACTATGATAATAAGCTGTGGATTCTCTTGACTCTAACCTGGTCTCTTGGAAACCCAGAGTCTCCAAGACATTCCCTTCCGTCTTCAGACTAGTGTCCCACTGGGAAATCATGTGCTTAGGCTTTGGAGTAACAAGACAGAAATGTGCTGATGAGCAGACAAGGGGAGCTATAAATATCTCCTCTGCTGTATCCCTCAGCCTGTACAACCTTGGACTGCATGGGGCATGGTAGTTGCTCTTGGAGTCCTAAGTATGGCTGGGAGACTCTTGTCACCCTCCTTCCTGCTGTCTTTTGAGGAGCCAGAGTGTCAGTCTCCATCATTAACCATCCAGGAGGAGTTTGGAGTTCCCCTCAGTGACCTTCCTCTCAGAGTTCCCAACCAGGTGAGTTAGCAAGTCCAAGAGGTACTGCAGAAAAGGATCAGAGAAAATCAAATCCAAGAACATATCCTTGAGGTCACCTGATAGCCGCTTGCTGGGCCCAATGCTAAGATATTGCTAGTTGTTTGCTTTTCTGATTAACTAATTAATACATTTATTTATCATGCTGAAAAGGGATGTGAGCATGCACCTTCACAGGGGTGACTGTTGACTATTAAGTGAAGGTAACCCATTAGAGTCAAGAATGGCTGGTGTATAGTGCTTCTAGTAAAAGCAGGACTTATCTAAGGGGTTTTGGAAAAAAAGAAAGTAAATAAAAATCATTTGGTGTGGAGGTAGTCCGATGAATTGTGGGTATTTCTTTTTTTTTTTAAATTTTTAAGATGGGCTACTTTTGAAACATTTCTATATTTGTAAGAAAGATCCAGACCAATGTATTGTTTGCAAATATTACTTTGTAATAAAAGTTCATGATACATTAATGTTACATTATCTCTTTTTCACTCTGGGTATTCAGATTAAAAATATCTTTGAGAATTAAAAAGCAGTATGCTAAATAGCTTTATTTTGCAATTATTTTCCTGTGAAGCTGAATACTATTTATGGATTACTTTTTCATTTGTATTCTCTATTATAGTCTATACAAAATCTTTACATTTGTGTAGGAAGGGTTGGAGAATTTTTATTCTTGTTTTTTATTACATTGTCCCAAATAAGGAACTGGAGTTTTTCAACCAAATCTCTGTTTAAGACTCAGTTCTTTTATGAATGTACAGGTGTATATGTAAGGGATTGTGAGTGTTTATTCATAGTATGTGGTCAAATATATCACTCAGTCTATTCTGTTTTCTCCATATTTTTCTTTACTGAAAAATTGAGCTGTCACTTTAGTATTCTTAAAGATCTTTGATAGAAACAAAAATGAAAGTGAATATTCTTCTGTATGTGTGGAAGCGTGCTCAGTCACTAGGTCATCTCTGACTCTTTACGACCCTATGAACTGTAGCCCTCCAGGCTCCTCTGTCTATGGATTATCCTGACAAGAATATTGAAGTGGGTTGCCATGCTCTCCTTCAGGGAATCTTCCCAAACAAAGGATCAAATCCTCATCTCCTGTGTCTCTTGCATTGCATAAACTTATATGAATCAGTATATTCTTATATAGGATGAAAATAAAACTAGGCACTGCACTGCTTCTTCCATGAGTTTAAAAGACCTTCCCTTATATCCTTACACTGCACTGCTTCTTCTATGAGTTTAAAAGACCTTCCCTTATATCCTTACATTTCCAAGTCATTGGAAATTTAATCTGTAGCCAGAGACCCATGATGTTACTGTCAAATTTTTATCATATAATTTTGCTGTATAAGTTAGTTTTGGATTGTCATTCAATTTTGCTTCATATGGTTGATTCAGTTCAGTTCAGTTCAGTCACTCAGGTTGTGTCTGACTCTTTGCAACCCCATGAACTGCAGCATGCCAGGCCTCCCTGTACATCACCAACTCCTGGAGTCCACCCAAACCCATGCCCATTGAGTTGGTGATGCCATCCAACCATCTCGTCCTCTGTTGTCCCCTACTCCTCCTGCCTTCAATTTTTCCCAGTATCAGGGTCTTTTCAAATGAGTCAGCTCTTTGCATCAGGTGGCCACAGTATTGGAGTTTCAGCTTCAGTATCAGTCCTTCCAATGAATATTCAGGACTGATTTCCTTTAGGATGAACTGGTTGGATCTCCTTGCAGTCCAAGGGACTCTCAAGAATCTTCTCCAACACCACAGTTCAAAAGCATCGATTCTTTGGTGCTCAGCTTTCTTTATAGTCCAGCTCTCACATCCATACATGACCACTGAAAAAACCATAGCCTTGACTAGTCGGACCTTTGTTGACAAAGTAATGTCTCTGCTTTTCAATATGCTGTCTAGGTTGGTCATAACTTTCCTTCCAAAGAGTAAATGTCTTTTAATTTCATGGCTGCAATCACCATCTGCAGTGATTTTGGAGCCCAGAAAAATAAAGTCAGCCACTGTTTCCACTGTTTCCCCATCTATTTCCCATGAAGTGATGGGACCAGATGCCATGATCTTAGTCTTCTGAATGTTGAGCTTTAAGCTAACTTTTTTCACTCTCTTCTTTCACTTTCATCAAGAGGTTCTTTAGTTCTTCACTTTTTGCCAAAAGGGTGGTGTCATCTGAATATCTGAGGTTATTCTCCCAGCAATCTTGATTCCAGCCTGTGCTCTTTCAGCCCAGCATTTTTCATGATGTACTCTGCATATAAGTTAAATAAGCAGGGTGACAATATACAGCCTGATGTACTCCTTTTCCTATTTGGAACCAGTCTGTTGTTCCATGTCCAGTGCTAACTGTTGCTTCCTGACCTGCATAGAAACCACTAATTCTAGTCTAATTGAATTCTTACTGACACTCTCTACATTATAAATTCTTTTTAAACTTCTTTTCCTGTAGATATATAATCTATATATAATGTATATACTTGCATATATATTCATATACTTGTATTTCAATAAATAAATAGAATTATGTGCATGTCATATGCACTCTTTATTTTTTAATGCTGTCTTGTTTCTTCTTTGTGTCCACTGTTCCTTCTTACTCATTAAAACCTCATGGACTTGCCTCCAGTCCACCAGTGTTTTGCTCATTCACTATTTCAATGTCTGCCTAATATTCGATGCTATGGCTGTGCTACTCACATTTTGAAAACTCCTGGATGTTTCACTCCTGGACACTCTTTCACACTTCCTTTCATCATTTTCCCCTTTGCACATTCATCTTGCAGCGTTAGCTTCGGATTTATTGCTTAAACACTTGCATCAAGCAGCTTTCTCTTTGCCCTGTCATTCACAGGACTGAACATGGAGACTCATCACCACTGGCAACCATTCTTTTGCAAATAGGAAGGTGAGGCTAATCTTTTTGCGTGTATTGTCAACCACCTCAGGAAGATAAATACCACTCTTCCCATTATTTGGGTAAACACGTAAAAATATAGAATGATTAAATTGCCTTTTATAAATAGATACTACGTGGTAGATCCAAGATTTGATGAAATTTTCCTAATTTTAAAAGGATGTGTCTAATACAATTTAGAAGTGTATTTTACCATTTCCCTTTAAAATCCTTTCACTATTTTTGTATATTGTGCATTTCCATTTGCAAGTTCTGGGTTTATTCTCTTCACGGATTTTTCTATGGGATGTTGAATTGATAGGATGACTTGTTATCATAAAGATGTAACTCTTTTTTTTTTTTCAATCTGGAGATGTATATACATATATTCCCTTGCGGCTCAGACAGCAAAGAATCTGCCCCAAGTGCAGGAGACGCAGGTTTGATCCCTGGGTCAGGAAGATCCTCCCTTGGAGAAGGGAATGGCTACCCTTTCCAGTACTTTTGTCTGGAAACTGCCACGGACAGAGGAGCCTGGCAGGCTACAATCCATAAGGTCACAAAGAGTCAGACATGATTGAGAGACTAACATATATATATAATATGTATATATGTTCAGTTCAGTTCAGTTCAGTCGCTCAGTCGTGTCCGACTCTTGGCGACCCCATGAATCGCAGCATGCCAGGCCTCCCTGTCCGTCACCAACTCCTGAAGTTCACCCAGACTCAAGTCCATCGTGTCAGTGATGCCATCTAGCCATCTCATCCTCTGTCGTCCCCTTCTCCTCCTGCCCCCAATCTCTCCCAGCATCAGAGTCTTTTCCAATAAGTCAACTCTTCGCATGAGGTGGCCAAAATACTGGAGTTTCAGCTTTAGCATCATTCCTTCCAAAGAAATCCCAGGGCTGATGTCCTTCAGAATGGACTGGTTGGATCTCCTTGCAGTCCAAGGGACTCTCAAGAGTCTTCTCCAACACCACAGTTCAAAAGCATCAATTCTTCGGTGTTCAGCCTTCTTCACAGTCCAACTCTCACATCCATACATGACCACAGGAAAAACCATAGCCTTGACTAGACAAACTTTTGTATGTGTATATATATATGCATGTATATATATTATATACATATATTTGCTTTATTAGTTATTCTGAGCCTCAAGCAGATGTACAGAGAGCAAGGAACAATACACTGGATGATGTTTTCCCCATGTTTTGAAGTTTTAGTAATAGCACAAAAGTCACTTTATTTTTCAGCATCCTCTGACACAATCCTTTATCGTCCTCCCTCTTACATTCCCCTGAACACTGGCTTACTTTTGAGCTTAAATATCTAGAAAAAGATCTTCAGTATCATTGCAGGTTCTTTTACCTACAGGACATGTACATGACCTGATAAACTCTTGTCATCTATTGTGTCTTCCTTGAATTCTGTTTTCAAACATCATCTAGTTAGCAGATTAACTGAACTCTCAATGAAAAATAAGTGCCATCCACTCACTTTTATACCTGCATCTTTCCTTTATTCATAGCACCTAACACCACCCAGCATGGTATATACTTGCTTACAGTCTTTCTCTGTAATGGGACTATAGGGATTTTTGAAAGGCAAAGTCTAGGACAAAAACTCACAGTCAAAGAAGTCATAGAGACCCATGTAACAGGATGAATCCCATAGAAAATATATATATTGGCAACTCACTCCAGTGTTCTTGCCTGAAAAGCTCCATGGACAGAGGAGCCTGGTGGCCTCCAGTACATGGGAGTTGCAAAGAGTGGAACACAGCTGAGCCAATTAGTATGCATGTACACACACACACACACACATACATATGTAGCTTAACCTCAAAATATTAATTGTAAAATTCCACCTATTTTAGTAATGGCTATTTGTATGAAAATTAGTCATATATATATATATATATATTTTTTTTTTCCTTTGCTAGTTGTCACATCAATCTTATGGACCTAGTAATAATACACAGATTTCAGAATTTCTACTTCTGGGATTATCAAATGAACCAGAACTGCAGCCTCTCATATTTGGACTTTTCCTCTTCATGTACCTGATCACTGTGTTTGGAAACCTGCTCATCATCCTGGCTGTCAGCTCAGACTTCCACCTCCATACCCCCATGTACTTCTTCCTCTCCAACCTGTCCTTTGCAGACATTTGTTTCACCTCCACCATCATCCCAAAGATGCTGTGGAACATCCAGACTCACAGCAAAGTCATAACCTTCGAAGGCTGCATCATCCAGATGTATTTTTTCTTACTGTTTGGGGGATTGGATGTCTTCCTCCTGACCATGATGGCCTATGATCGATATATGGCCATCTGTCACCCTCTACACTACATGGTCATCATGAAACCCCGGCTCTGTGGTCTCCTGGTTCTGTCATCTTTTATTATGAGTTTCCTATATGCCCTGATGCAAAGCTTAATGGTGGTACAGTTGTCCTTCTGTACAAAGCAGGTAATCCCCCACTTTTTCTGTGAAGCCAACTTGATGATCAAACTTGCCTGTTCTGACACCTTCATCTGTGACATGGTGGTATATTTTGTATCAGTGGTGCTGGGTGGTGGTTCCCTTGGTGCTATTCTTTACTCTTACTCTAAGATAATTGCCTGCATAAATGGAATCTCATCAGCTCAGGGGAAGTATAAAGCATTTTCCACCTGTGCATCTCATCTCTCAATTGTCTCCTTATTTTCTTGTTCAGTCCTGGGAGTGTACCTTACCTCTGCTGATACTCACAGCTCACACTCAAGTGTGATCGCCTCGGTGATGTACAGTGTGGTCACACCCATGCTGAATCCCTTCATGTACAGTCTCAGGAATAAAGACATTAAAAAAGCTCTGAAAATATTTGGGAAGGAAACTAATAAAGAGTTAATTGTCCTGGGGCTGAAGAACTGCCACTGATTGCAGGGCTTAAAACTCAGAGCCATAAATGGTGAATTTTTAAAATTTCATTTTGAAGTAGAAGTTGCTCTTTCTATTTATTTCTGGAATTTTTATTTCTTTGGCTTCCATTTATCTATATAAGTTAACTCACTTTATTAAGCTTTCTTCTCTCTGTGATACTGAGAGTTTCCCCCTTTGTTGTCTTCCTATTATTCTTAATTTATTTGCCATCTTGGAAAAGAAATATTTGGACATTCCCATTTATCTCGTAGGACTATATGCAATTCTTAATAATTTTTCTCAAATGAAAAATGTAATCCCATGCAATATTTACTTAGGTTTCCCAAGAGTACTAGGTTGTACAAACTCTATGAAAAAACACACTTGGAAACAAATACAATTGATAGGTTTAACAGTTCAAGTCTGTTGCTCCCTTGTGTCCGACTCTTTGTGACCCCATGGACTGCAGCATGCCAGGCTTCCCTGTCCATCACCAACTCCCAGAGCTTGCTCAAACATGTCCATCTAGTTGGTGATGCCATACAACCATCTCGTCCTCTGTTGTCCCCTTCTCCTCCTGCCTTCAATCTTTCCCAGTATCAGGGTCCTTACCAAAGAGTCAGTTGATAAGTTTATATGACAGGAAAATCTAAGACCACAGCTTTTCACTATATGTCCACCAATCATAGTATATTACTAATTTAGTTGCATTTCATAATAATATAAATTAACATACAGTGTCTTATAGCAGCCTATTTGTTTTTATTCTCCTGACTAGGGTAATCCTCTTCTCTAACTCACCTTTGTGTACACAGCTCCAACACTAGCTCTTGATTAAAATCGATTATCAAATACATGTCTGTTAGTGATTTCTGCACAGAAACAGAAATTAAAATAAAAAGGTGAATTGATATTACCTTGAACTGTTGTTGCTTAGTCACTAAGTTGTGTTTGACTCTTTTTTTTTTTTTTTTACATCTTTAACCCAAAGTCTTTTAATTCTTCATGTCTTTTGTATCCATTCTTTACATTTTAACCATCATCACATTGTACTGATTCTTCTTCTTCTTTTTTTTTTTTTATTTTACAATATTGTATTGGTTTTGCCACACATCAACTTGAGCCATGGGTGTACACATGTTCCCCGACCTGAACCCTCCTCCCACTTCCCTCCCCACACCATCCCACTGGGTCATCCCAGTGCACCAGCCCCAAGCATCCTGTATCATGCATCAAACCTGGACTAACAATTCATTTCATATATGATATTATACATGTTTAAATGCCATTCTCCCAAATAATTCCACCCTCTCCCTCTCCCTCTCCCACAGAATCCAAAAGACTGTTCTATACTTCTGTGTCTCTTTTGCTTTGACTCTTTTTTTGACCCCAAGGACTGAAGCCTGTCATGTGCCTTCTATTGATATTGCTGATAATATGGCTCCTCCTTGCCTTGCTCTAAATGAAATAACTCGCTGATTTAAAGTATTGCCATAACCACTAAAGGTATCATGATTAATCATTATCAGTATCTTTCATTATATATCCCCTCTACGGTCAGAAATCTCTTCATCTTTCTGGTCAAAGAATGCCTCAAGCAAGAGCTTGAATTCCTGTCCAAGCATATAAATCAGGGTCATCAGTTTCCCTACACAAAAATGTATATCCTTTCAATCTTTCTTGGTTACCTGAAAAGGAATCCCAATAGGATAATCTTTTTAATACAGCTGTCTGAAAAGAAGTCATGAATGTTGTCTTCACATATGATAACAAGCCAAAAGTAAGCAGCAGCAGATTATTATCATTGCCCTCACTTCTGTTCACTTTGATTAGATATAAGTTAGCTAATGTTGTGCCAGATATCCAAAAAGCCAGTGATCAGATTCTATGGTGAAATGTTGTCATGAGCTCTGCTGTTCTCCTCCTGAGTCTATCTGGGTCTCTACCCTGTGCTTCTGCATCTCATTAATGATGTAAGATGTGGTCATGGTGCTCTTCTCTCTTGAACAAATATATTATCAGTTTCTGCTATTCACCTATTTTACCTTCTATTTTACTGGGAAAAAAGTGCATCAAGTATGAATTGCCTTAATTTAGTACTACTGGTTCCAAATAGGAAAAGGAGTTCATCAAGGCTGTATATTGTCACCCTGTTTATTTAACTTATATGCAGAGTACATCATGAGAAACGCTGGACTGGAAGAAAAACAAGCTGGAATCAAGATTGCCGGGAGAAATATCAATAACCTCAGATATGCAGATGACACCACCCTTATGGCAGAAAGTGAAGAGGAACTCAAAAGCCTCTTGATGAAAGTGAAAGTGAAGAGTAAAAAAGTTGGCTTAAAGCTCAACATTCAGAAAATGAAGATCATGGCATCTGGTCCCACCACTTCATGGGAAATAGATGGGGAAACACTGGAAACAGTGTCAGACTTTATTTTTCTGGGCTCCAAAATCACTACAGATGGTCACTTCAGCCATGAAATTAAAAGACGCTTACTCCTTGGAAGGAAAGTTATGACCAACCTAGATAGCATATTCAAAAGCAGAGACATTACTTTGCCAACAAAGGTTCGTCTACTCAAGGCTATGGTTTTTCCTGTTGTCATGTATGGATGTGAGAGTTGGACTGTGAAGAAGGCTGAGTGCTGAAGAATTGACGCTTTTGAACTGTGGTGTTGGAGAAGACTCTTGAGAGTCCCTTGGGCTGCAAGGAGATCCAACCAGTCCATTGTGAAGGAGATCAGTCCTGGGATTTCTTTGGAAGGAATGATGCTAAAGTTGAAACTCCAGTACTTTGGCCACCTCATGGGAAGAGTTGACTCATTGGAAAAGACTCTGATGCTGGGAGGGATTGGGGGTAGGAAGAGAAGGGGACCACAGAGGATGAGATAGCTGGATGGCATCACTGACTCGATGGAAGTGAGTCTGAGTGAACTCCAGGAGTTGGTGATAGACAGGGAGGCCTGGCGTGCTGCGATTCATGGGGTCGCAAAGAGTCAGACTCGACTGAGTGACTGATCTGATCTGAGAGTCCCTATATCTACATTTTCCTTTTTCACAGGCAGATGAGACATCCACTAACACTGCTCAGTGTGAATCAGGTACCCGGGGTTCAGGTTCCTCTTTGATCCATGCCCAGCTGTATTTTATTTCTGAAGGCAATGGCACCCAACTCCAGTACTCTTGCCTGGAAAATCCCATGAATGGAGGAGCCTGGTGGGCTGCAGTCCATGGGGTCGCTAAGAGTTGGGCACAACTGAGCGACTTCACTTTCACTTTTCATTTTCATGCATTGGATAAGGAAACGGCAACCCACTCCGGTGTTCTTGCCTGGAGAATCCCATGGACGAGGGAGCCTCATGGGCTACCGTCTATGGGGTTGCACAGAGTCGGACACGACTGAAATGACTTAGCAGCAGCAGCAGACTTATTTAGTCGTGTGTGGATGTGAGAGTTGGTCCATAAAGAAAGCTGAGCACCAAAGAATTTGATGCTTTTAAACTGTGATGCTGGAGAAAACTCTTGAGAATTCCTTGAACTGCAAGGAGATCAAACCAAATCCTAAAGGAAATCAACCCTGAATAATTCATTGGAAGGACTGGTGCTTAAGCTGAAGCTCCAATACTTTGGCCACCTGATGCGAAGAGCTGACTCATTGGAAAAGTGGAAAAGACACTTATGATGGGAAAGATTAAAGGCAGGAGGTGAAGGGGCAACAGAAGATAAGATGGTTGGATGGCATCATTGACTCAATGGACATG
The DNA here is from genome assembly GCF_029378745.1 of Bos indicus. NCBI lineage: Eukaryota > Metazoa > Chordata > Mammalia > Artiodactyla > Bovidae > Bos > Bos indicus. The sequence goes on along the minus strand of NC_091766.1, from coordinate 10,166,667 downwards.
AGTTTGAGAAACCCCATGAGATAGTGGAGGACAGATGAGCCTGGCATGCTATAGTCCACAAGGTCACAGAGAGTAGGACAAGACTTAGTGACTGAGCAACAATGATAAACTTACTGGCATTATTTACATCCTATAATCTGCACATAGTTAAAATGCACTTTTTAACAAAATATAGAAGTCTTATAGAAATAACAGGACACACTGCACAGTTCTGTTTATGTATAGTTCAGGAAAGTTCACAATAACTCTAACATCATTTTTAGGAAAATGATAAAAATTTCCATTTTTTGAAAACTGTCAAAAATTTAATCTCCTGGGTCTTACTGTCCTTGTTTCTGAATAAAATGTGAGATAGTAAACATAACTTCAGACAAATGTTGTAAGAAACAAATTAATTGTGTGGATATATTTTGATGGGTACAAACGAAACCTTCAAAGAAGGCAGTCATGTATATATGTATTAATTTATATAAATTTTTATTTCAAATAAACATGTGCACACTGATTTGTACACAGTCTAATGTTTTATGTTGGGAGGAAATGTGTGAGAAAGATGGAGAGGAAACATGTAAAAATAATGAATGCTTGTCTGGATATAAAATCAAATAATGTAGAAAATTAGGCACAAAATATAGTGTAAATGGTAGACAACAAATTAAATAATTACTTTTCCTATCTTAATGCCTCATGGACATCACAATCTTAAGCAAGTTTACATTCATGCCATGAGAAAATCTCTATCAGATAAAGAGACTGAATATCCCCGAATTGAATTTAAATTTCCTCTTCCCACTTAAGATGGGATTATAACACAAAATATCTTTCCCCAGGGGAAGCTCAATAAATGAACTGAGAAGTATAATCTCCATTTCCTGAACAAAATTTTACTGGGAAAAAAATATCTGTATTCAATTTCTAATGTTAAGATAAAATTACCACACTAGTGATTTAAATAAATAACTTATGCTCTGACAATTCTGGAGTTCGGAAGCATGATATGGGTTTCTCTGGACTAAAATCAACATGTTTGCAGGGCTTGATTTCCTCTGGAAGCTAGAGGGAAGAATCTATTTATTTCCCTATTTTGCATTCAGACTATCGTAGGAAAAGAATATAAATATATTCATTACAATGAACAAACATTTCAATATGAGGGATTAAATCAGAACTCAACTTGTGATATAATTAAGAAATTCCTAGTGATTTTGGACTATGTGGCACCAAGCTAAGCTGTACAGTGCTCCTCCTTGTCCTTGCTGAGGAGGAGAAGAGCAACTTTTTCTAGACATCAGGGGTTGTGTCTCTACTACAAGTCAATATTTGAAGAGTCAAGGGATCTACTCCAGGAAGGAATGTGATCTATTCCTAAACTTGGAGAAAATCAGGTTTGGGATGAGGCATTTTTCAAAGGTTAGACTGAAGAAGTCAGCAAAGTGCATGAGGAAGAACAACGATAATTAGAAGTTGATTCTCTTGACTCTAACCTGGTCTCTTGGGAACACAGAATCTCCAGGACATTTCCTTCCCTGTTCAGACCAGTGTCCCACAGGGAAATCATGGGCCTAAAGGTTGGAGTAGAAAGAGGGAAACATGCTGATTAGTAGACAGGGGTAGCTGTAAATATCTCCTCTGCTGCATCCCTCAGTCTGTACAACCTTGCAGTGGATGGAACGTGGTTATTGCTGTTAGAGTCCTACATTTGGCTGGGAGACTCATGCAAGCCTCTTTTACACTGTCTTTTGTGGGGCCAGAGCTTCAGTTTCCACTATTAACCATCCAGGAGGAGTTTGGACCTTCTCGCAGTGATCTTCCTCTCAGAGTTCCCAACCAGGTGAGTTGGCAAGTCCAGGAGTTACTGCAGGAAAGGGTCCAAGAAGATCAAATCCATGCATGTGTACCTGAGATCACCTGAGAGCAAACCCAGAGCCCAGAGTTTGCTAGCATTGATCTATATAAACTGTCAAGAGAGGTAATGGGGAGCTGCTATATAACACAAGGGACCCAAGCCCAGTGTTCATGCTAATCTTTTTACATAGATTGTCAACCATCTCCTTAGGAGAATAGGGGCTTCCCTCATGGCTCATATGGGAAAGAATCTGCCTGCGATGTGAGATAACTGGGTTCAGTCCCTGGGTTGGGAAGATCCCCTGGAGAAGGGAACGACAACCCATTCCATATACTTGCCTGGAGAATTCCATGAACAGAGGAGCCTGGCAAGCTACAGTCCATGGGGTTACAAAGAGTCAGACACGACTGAGTGACTAACACTTTCAGGAGGATAAATACTCCTATTCCCACTATTTGGGAAAAGATGTAAACTTTTTGAATGGTTCAGTTGCCTCTTGAAATTCAAACAGCTAATATGTGGTAGATCCAAGATGCAGTGCCAAGTTTTTAATTTTAAAATTTGTTATTAATATAGTTTAGAAGTTTCTTTTACCATTTCACCTTAAAAATCTCCCACTATTGTATATTATGCATTTCCTTTTCTAAATTGTGGATTTATTCCCATTGCTTATTTTTATAATGGGATGTTGAATTGATAAAGTGACTTGATATCATAGTCATATCTCTTTTATCATTTACATATTTTTTCTGCTTTATTAGTTAATCTGTGTATCCAGGGGATACACAGAGTGCAAAGAACACATGGGCAAGAGACTCCCCGTGTCTTGAAGTTTTAACAATATCAGGGAAGCCACTTTATTCTTCAGCAGCCTCTAATACAACCCTTCATCACCTCCTTCTTCAGTTCAGTTGCTCAGTTGTGTCTGACTCTTTGAGACCCCATGAATCGCAGCACGCCAGGCCTCCCTGTCCATCATCACCAACTCCCGGAGTTCACTCAAACTCACGTCCATCGAGTCAGTGATGCCATCCAGCCATCTCATCCTCTGTCATCCCCTTCTCCTCCTGCCCCCAATCCCTCTCAGCATCAGAGTCTTTTCCAATGAGTCAACTCTTCGCATGAGGTGGCCAAAGTACTGGAGTTTCAGCTTCAGCATCATTCCATCCAAAGAACACCCAGGACTGATCTCCTTTAGAATGGACTGGTTGGATCTCCTTGCAGTCCAAGGGAACCTCCTTCTTACATTCCCCCAAACAATGGCTTAAGTTTGAAACTTGTATATCTGGGGAAAAAAAGACCCTCAGATTTTTTCACAGGTTCTTTTCCCTTAAGGACACACATGCCATCCTGATAACCTCTTGTCACCAGCTGTGTCCTCCCTGAAGTATCTTTTTAAATATCATTTTGTTTATAGGATTCCTGAATTCCCAATAAAAAATAACAGCCCTCTCTCTTATGAAAGTAAAAATGTTAGTCACTCCATCATGTCCAATTTTTTGCTACCCAATGGACTGTAGCCTGCCAGGCTTCTCTGTCCATGGGCTTCTCCAGGCAAGAATACTGGAGTGGGTAGCCATTCCCTTCTCCACGGGAGCTTCCCAAGCCAGGGATTGAACCCAGGTCTCCTGCATTGCAGGCAAAATTCGTAACCATCTGGGTGAACACTTCATAGCAGCTGCCACCACCTGGCATGAAATGTATTTGCTAATATTCTTTCCTCATTCATGATTACATTGTAGGACTTTTGTAGGACAAAGCTGAGACAAGAAGCCACGAAGAATCCTTTAAAGGGATGAGATTCAAACTCTATGTGTGTGTGTGTGTGTGAGTGTGAGTGCGCTTAGTTGCTCAATTGTATCTGATTCTTCTGAAACCCTTTGGACTGCAGCCCACCAGACTCTTCTGTCCATGGGATTTTTCAGGCAAGAATACTGGAGTGAGTTACTGTCTCTCTGTCTCTACATAAATCTAGATATAGATCTCTCTCTCTCTCTCTCTCTCTCTCTCTCTCTCTCTATATATATATATATATATATATATATATATATATATATAATTGTAGTATTTCACCTAGCTAGTAATGCCCATTTGTATGAAAATTAGTCATATTATTTTTTTCTTTTCTAGTCATTATATCTACCTTATGGAACCAGTAATAGCACACAGGTTTCAGGATTTCTTCTTCTGGGATTATCAAAGGAACCAGAACTGCAGCCTCTCATATTCGGGCTTTTCCTCTCCATGTACCTGATCACTGTGTTTGGAAACCTGCTCGTCATCTTGGCTGTCAGCTCAGACTCCCACCTGCACACCCCCATGTATTTCTTCCTCTCCAACTTGTCCTTTGCAGACATCTGCTTCACCACCACCACCATCCCAAAGATGCTGTGGAACATCCAGACTCACAGCAAAGTCATAACCTATGAAGGCTGCATCATCCAGATGTATTTTTTCTTACTGTTTGGGGGACTGGATGACTTCCTCCTGACTGTGATGGCCTATGACCGGTATGTGGCCATCTGTCACCCTCTGCACTACATGGTCATCATGAAACCCCGGCTCTGTGGTCTCCTGGTTCTGTCATCTTTTATTATGAGTTTCCTGTATTCCTTGCTACAGAGCTTAATGGTGATGCAGCTGTCCTTCTGTACAAACAATGAAATCCCTCACTTTTTCTGTGAAACCAGTCAGGTTGTCCTACTTGCCTGTTCTGACACCTCCATCTGTGACATGGTGATGTATTTTGCAGGAGTGCTGATCGTTGTTGGTTCCTCCGTGTGTATTCTTTACTCTTACTCTCAGATAGTCTCCTCTGTATGTGGAATCCCATCAGCTCAGGGGAAGTATAAAGCATTTTCCACCTGTGCATCTCACCTCTCAGTTGTCTCCTTATTTTACTCTTCAGTCCTAGGAGTGTTCATTGCTTCTGCTGATACCCACAGCTCACAGTCAAGTGTAATCACCTTGGTGATGTACACCGTGGTCACACTCATGCTGAACCCTTTCATCTACAGTCTCAGGAATAATGACATAAAAGGAGCTCTAAAAATATTATTTACAAAGGAAACTATAAAAGAGATAATTGACTTGATGTTGAAGAACTGCTGTTAATTCACAACTTCAAAGCCATAAATTGTGATTATTTGAATCACATTTTGAAACTAGAACTTGCTCTATTTATTTCTGGAATTTTTATTTCTTTGGCTTCCATTTATCTAAAAAACTTTAACTACCATTATTTTGCTTTATTCTCTCTCTGATATTGAACACTTTCCCCTTTTTTTGTCTTCCAAATTTATTCCCAACCTCGAATATTAAATATTTGAAGAATCTCATTTGTCTCGTGGGACAATATGCATTTCTCAGTATTTTTTTCTCAAATGTCATATTTAATCCTATGTAATCTTCCATTACTTTTCCTAAAAGCATAACTATAGGCTGTACTAAACCTATGGGGGTAAAGAAGAACACATTTGAGAAAACAAGGTCATTTATATAAGTTTATAGGAGAGGAAAATCTGAGACCACCATTTCTCACCATATAAGCACAATTGCTTGTGTATCAATAACAGTTGTTTTTCATAATTATATAGATTTAACATATAGTGCTCCAGTGTTCTTGCCTGGAGAATCCCAGGGACGTAGGAGCCTGGTGGGCTGCCGTCTATGGCGTTGCACAGAGTCAGACATGACTGTAGTGACTTAGCAGCAGCAACATATAGTGGGTTTAGCTAATCATTTGTTTTCTTTCATTAATTTCAATTAATTAATACCCAGCAAAAATACTGGAGTGAGTATTATTTTTCTTATACACCCTGTATGCGCAGTGCCAACACTAGCCCCTAACTTTGTCTACCAAATACATGTTTCCTAGTGATGTCTCCATGAAAACGAATATTTGAATAAACCATTGGATTCATATGACCTTGAATATGATGAAGCAAGCTTTAACTTATACTTTGTATCACTCTGCATAATATTTATTTTTCAAAATATACACTTACTTTTTGAAGTAAGATATATATCACTTGTTTAAGGGGGGTTTATTCTTTGGTGTGACCTTTTGGGAGGTATGTTTTAAGGTTTTTCATTGAATTACTGTTGTTGTTGTTTTTCTTGAAATCTTCCAGTGATGCATACAAACATGATTCTTTCTATTGCTCTAAGTAAAATAACTCATCCTTTTCTAAATTTCATTATGAACACTAGAGGGACAGTGAATAACCACAATCATCTATTATATATCTCCTATACAGGGACATTTCTTCAATCTTTATTATCATAAATGATTCCCAAGACAATGTGAATCTTCTTAGTCATGTGATTCAGGGTCAGCCGAGTTTCTGCACCAACCTGCATGTCCTTCCAAGTTCTCCTAGGTAGCTGGAAAGGATATCAGTGTAGTCATTTTTTACTACTGTTACTTGTGAAAGTGAAAGTCTCTCAGTCATGTCCAACCCTTTGCGACCCCATGGACCATACAGTCCATGGAATTCTCTAGGCCAGAATACTGGAGTAGGTAGCCTTTCCCTTCTCCAGGGGATCTTCCCGACCCAGAGATTGGATCCAGGTCTCCCGCATTGCAGGGAAATTCTTCACCAGCTGAGCCACAAGGGAAGCCCAGGAATACTGGAGTGGGTAGAATATCCCTTCTCCAGTGGCTCTTCTAGACCCAGGAATTGCAGGCAGAGATTTGTATCATAAATAATGATACAATCAGAAATGCTATCTTCAAATATCAGAATAAATGTCAAAAATAAGATAAGGTAGATTATTTTCATTGCCTTCAGTTCTGTGCCTTTGGGTTATTGTATCAGTTATTGCAGCATAACAAGCCAACATAAAATAAAATAACTTGTCATAATGACTTTATTATTGAATGAGACAGTATGATAGGGAGTGGTCCTGAGCCCTGTTTGCCACTTGATGAGTCTTTATTCAGCTAGAAGTCTCTTCATTGTGTTTCTAAGGCTCATCCATGAAACTGTGTTTCTTGTGTTCTTTTGTCTTGAACATATTTATGGTCAGCTCATTCCTTGTCTATATCCAGTTTACCCATTTACAGAAAAAATGAGTTTCTGAAATGTGAATCCCTTTACCTAATGTCACAATTCCTATATCCATATATAGCACTTTACTTTCTTCCCAGTTAGAAGACCTATATTCCATACTTCACTCTAAATATTATCTGACTTATTAATTTTTAATTAATACCTCAAATTTAATTTTTTCCTGTTAACTAATTTATTAGAGTATCATGCTGTATGCTCAGTTGTGTCCAACTCATTGTGACCCCGTCAGGCTCCTCTGTCCATGGGATTATCCTGGCAAGAATACTGGAGTGGGTGGCCGTGTCCTCCTCCAGGGTATCTTCCCAACCTAAGGATCGAACTCACATCTCCTGAAGCTTCTGAATTAGCACTGGATCTTTTTACCACTAGTGCCACCTGGGAAACCCTATTAGAATATAATGATATACATTAAGCAACATATATTTTAAAAGTACAGGTGATAGATGCACGAGAAATACTTTCTCTGAGTCACCTCATGTGAAGAGTTGACTCATTGGAAAAGACTCTGATGCTGGGAGGGATTGGGGGGCAGGACGGGGAGGGGACAACAGAGGATGAGATGGCTGGATGGCATCACTGACTCGATGGATGTGAGTCTGAGTGAACTCTGGGAGTTGGTGATGGACAGGGAGGCCTGGTTTGCTACGATTCTTGGGGTGGCAAAGAGTTGGACACGACTGAGCGACTGAACTGAACTGAATGTCAGTAAAATGGTATATGATGATGTGTGTGTGTGTGTGTGTGTGTGTGTGTGTGTGTGTGTGTGCTAGTCATTCAGTCATGTCTGACTCTTTGTAGCTCCATGGACTGTAGCCCACTAATCTCTTCTGTCCATGGGATTCTCCAGGCAAGAATACTGGAGTGGGTTGCCATGCCTTTCTCGATATGAGGTATATAAGGATTTCTAGCATTCTTCCAACACTGCTGCTACTGCTAAGTCACTTCAGTCATGTCCGACTCTGTGCGACCCCATAGACGGCAGCTCACCAGGCTCCCCTGTCCCTGGGATTCTCCAGGCAAGAACACTGGAGTGGGTTGCCATTTCCTTCTCTGATGCAGGAAAGTGAAGGTGAAAGTGAAGTCGCTTAGTCATGTCCGACTCTTCGTGACCCCATGGACTGCAGCCTACCAGTCTCCTCTGCCTGTGGGACTTTCCAGGCAAGAGTACTGGAGGGGGTGCCATCGCCGTCTCCTCTTCCACCACTAGAAACATCAATTTGAATAACTGTCTGTATACAACAGTACCTTTGTAAGTGTCAGGATTCTAGGCTGTTGATTATAGTACATTAATAAGAGAAAAAATTAGTAAAGACATTTTTCTGTTATCCTCATTACAACTTTTCCACAAGTGGGCAACAAAGCATTTTAGACAGACACCCTCACCATGACAGAAAGAAGCTGAAGTGTTTGTCTGACCTCATTGTAACCCATACACCAGGCCACCCCCTGCAGCCTCAGGCTCCAGGCAGACTTCCCCAGCCTGAGGCTCCAGTAGAACAATGTCCCATGCCCCCACACCTGAGGACATCCTGCATTGACCCAAGCTGTAGGCCGGTCCTGAGAATAGGATACCATATGATTGTTGAGACCTTAGGCTCCAAGCTCATCTAAGCACCAAGTCAGCATGACTCCTGTTTAACCAGAGCTTTCAGTCTACCCCAGCATGAGGCCAGCTCTTGCAGCCCAACTGCCAGGCCCATTCCAGTGTTCCCTGATGCCTCATCAACCTCTCCAAACCCAAAGTCAAGGTCTATCCCCAGGGCCCCAAGCATCAGACCTTATCAATCACCTGCCCAGACATAAGACCTGCCCATTTTAGGACTCCAGAAGGAAGCTGACCAAAAGACATAATCATCTGGCCCATGACAGACTGTCTGGTGAAGGACTTTCTATGCCAAGACAGGAAGAGATACCAACTTCTTTAAATGCACACTGATGCAAGGCTGTGAGGATCACAAGTACTCAAGGAAAATAAGAAACCACTTAGAGGACTTCCCAGGTGGCGCTGTGGTAAAGAATCTACCTGCCAAGTCAAGAAACACAGGAGACATGGGTTCATGCCTGTATCCAAAAGACCACTGGGTAGGAAATGGGAAACCACTCCAATATTCCTGCCTGGAAAATTCCATGGGCAGAGGAGCCTGGCATGCGACAGTTTATGGGGTTGCAAAAAGTCAGACATGACTGAGCACACACAGACTGCAAGAAAACTAATACAGCTCCTATGAATGCCCCTAAAGAAATAGAGCTCTGTAAACTGTCTAACTAAATATATATAATAATCCTCTTAAAGAAATTTAATAAACTGCTTGAAAACAAAACACAGAAAAAATCAAACAAGGAAAACAATGACTGTTTCTTTTCTGTGCAGAAGTAACTGGGCTTATATTTTCAAGATGACCCTTAATAATACAGAGACCAGAACTCAACCAACATGGTAACAATTCATGGGATGTCTTTGCAACCAGATTAATAAGGTGTAAAGGTACATGGTGTGGAGGAGGGACACCTGTGACTTGAAATTACTTCATCAGGGAGGTCACCTTGTTGCTCAACATTCTCTGACATCATCTCTCATCACCCTCCATCTTTCTCATTCCCCTACCAGACACTGCCTTCCTTTCCTATACTTGACTGATTGAAACAGGCACCTTCCTCAGGACTTTTGCAGGGGCCATGCCCTCTGCCAGTCATACACTTCCCCAGATGAGTTCATTCCCCCTGCTGTCTCTTCCTTAAAGTCTCTTTTGAAACATAATCTTGACTGCAGTCCTGCCAGAACACCCAATAAAAAATAGTGGCTGCTCTTCACTCTTTCTTTTATACCTGCTTCTGTTTTCTTCATCACACTTGTCACCATCTGACCTATTATATCATTATTTTATTTGTTTGTATTCTTTCTCTGTTACTGGATTGTATAGATGTTTTTTCCTCGGTATCCAATACTCCTTGCCTGGGTAGTGCCTGAAAAATATCTGATACTCAATATATATTCCTCAATTAAATGAAAGATATTTTTAATAAAAATGGTATAAATTATGCTTGAAAAAGATCCTGAGACTAGTAAAGGAATTCCTGGCAAGAAATGGAAATAGAATATCCTAAAGGGGCTGCTGCTGCTAAGTTGCTTCAGTCGTGTCCGACTCTGTGCGACCCCATAGATGGCAGCCCACCAGGCTCCTCTGTCCCTGGGATTCTCCAGGCAAGATACTGGAGTGGGTTGCCATTTGGCACTGATTCATAAAGAAAATATTAAAATGAAACTTCTCTGCTTTCACTGTTTATAATAGCCAGAACATGGAAGTAAACTAGACGTCCATCAGCAGATGAATGGATAAGAAGGTTATGTGGTACATATACACAATGGAGTATTACAGCCATTAAAAAGAATATATTTGAATTAGTTCTAATGAGGTGGATGAAACTGGAGCCTATTATACAGAGTGAAGAAAGCCAGAAAGAAAAACACCAATACAGTGTACTAATGCATATATATGGAATTTAGAAAGATGGTAATGACAACCCTGTATATGAGACAGCAAAAGAGACACAGATGTATAGAACAGTCTTTTGGACTCTGTGGGAGAGGGAGAGGGTGGGATGATTTGGGAGAATGGCATTGAAACATGTATAATATCATATATGAAATGAATTGCCAGTCCAGGTTTGATGCATGATACAGGATGCTTGGGGCTGGTGCACTGGGATGACCCAGAGGGATGGTATGGGGAGGGAGGTGGGAGAGGGGGTGTAGGATGGGGAACCGTGTACACCCATGGCAGATTCAAGTTGATATATGGCAAAACCAATACAATATTGTAAAGTAATTAGCCTCCAATTGAAATAAATTTATATTAAAAAAATAAACTTCTCTGCTTTAAAATTATATGACAGTGACTGGAAAAGGTCAGTTTTCATTCCAATCCCAAAGAAAGGCAATGCCAAAGAATGCTCAAACTACCACACAATTGCACTCATCTCACACACTAGTAAAGTAATGCTCAAAATTCTCCAAGCCAGGCTTCAGCAATACATGAACCGTGAACTTCCTGATGTTCAAGCTGGCTTTAGAAAAGGCAGAGGAACCAGAGACCAAATTGCAAACATCCACTGGATCATGGAAAAAGCAAGAGAGTTCCAGACAAACATCTATTTCTGCTTTATTGACTATGCCAAAGCCTTTGACTGTGTGGATCACAATAAACTGTGGAAAATTCTGAAAGAGATGGAAATACCAGACCACCTGACCTGCCTTTTGAGAAATCTTTATGCAGGTCAGGAAGCAACAGTTAGAACTGGACATGGAACAACAGACTGGTTCCAAATAGGAAAAGGAGTATGTCAAGGCTGTATATTGTCACTGTTTATTTTGACTTATATGCAGAGTACATCATGAGAAACGCTGGACTGGAAGAAACACAAACTGGAATCAAGATTGCTGAGAGAAATATCAATAACCTCAGATATGCAGATGACACCACCCTTATGGCAGAAAGTGAAGAGGAACTCAAAAGCCTCTTGATGAAAGTGAAAGTGGAGAGTGAAAAAGTTGGCTTAAAGCTCAACATTCAGAAAACGAAGAATATGGCATCTGGTCCCATCACTTCATGGGAAATAGATGGGGAAACAGTGGAAACAGTGTCAGACTTTATTTTCTGGGGCTCCAAAACCACTGCAGATGGTGACTGCAGCCATGAAATTAAAAGACGCTTACTCCTTGGAAGAAAAGTTATGACCAACCTAGATAGCATATTCAAAAGCAGAGACATTACTTTGCCAACAAAGGTTCATCTAGTCAAGGCTATGGTTTTTCCTGTGGTCATGTATGGATGTGAGAGTTGGATTGTGAAGAAGGCTGAGAGCCAAAGAATTGATGCTTTTGAACTGTGGTGTTGGAGAAGACTCTTGAGAGTCCCTTGGACTCCAAGGAGATCCAACCAGTCCATTGTGAAGGAGATCAGCCCTGGGATTTCTTTGGAAGGAATGATGCTAAAGCTGAAACTCCAGTACTTTGGCCACCTCATGCGAAGAGTTGACTCATTGGAAAAGACTCTGATGCTGGGAAGATTGGGGGCAGTAGGAGAAGGGGACGACAGAGGATGAGATGGCTGGATGGCATCACTGACTCGATGCACGTGAGTCTGGGTGAACTCCGGGAATTGGTGATGGACAGGGAGGCCTGGCGTGCTGCAATTCATGGGGTCACAAAGAGTCAGACACGACTGAGCAACTGAACTGAACTGAACTGAACATGAGCTTGTGTGAATATTAATCTTTAAAACACTTTATTGGCAGTCACTTGTACCACATGGAACCAGAAGTTACCCGAATTTCAGAATGACTTCTGGAATTTTCAGAGGCACCAGGAATGCAGCCCCCATATTGGGACTTATCCACTCCAAGCACCTGGTTCATTGATGGGCTTCCCAGGTGGCACAGTGGTAAAGAATCCACCTGTCAATGCAGAAGACACAGGAGACTTGGGTTCAATCTCTGGGTTGGAAAGATCCCCTAGAAGAGAAAATGGCAACCCATTCCAATACTCTTGCCTGGAGAATTTCATGGACAGAGAAGCCTGGCAGGCTACAGTCCTTGGGGTCACAAAGAGTAGGACATGACTAAGCCGGTGTGCACACACTGGTTGCTGCTGCTGCTAAGTCACTTCAGTTGTGTCCGACACTGTGTGACCCCATAGAAGGCAGCCCACCAGGCTCCCCTGCCCCTGGGATTCTCTAGGCAAGAACATTGGAGTGGGTTGCCATTTCCTTCTCCAGTGCATGAAAGTGAAAAGTGAAAGTGAAGTCACTCAGTCGTGTGCGACTCCATGCGACACCATAGACGGCAGCCCACCAGGCTCCCCCGTCCCTGGGATTCTCCAGGCAAGAACACTGGAGTGGGTTGCCATTTCCTTCTCCAGTGCATGAAAGTGAAAAGTGAAAGTGAAGTCGCTCAGTCGTGTGCGACTCCATGCAACACCATAGACGGCAGCCCACCAGGCTCCCCCGTCCCTGGGATTCTCCAGGCAAGAACACTGGAGTGGGTTGCCATTTCCTTCTCCAGTGCATGAAAGTGAAAAGTGAAAGTGAAGTCGCTCAGTCCTGTCCGACTCTGTGCGACCCCATAGACGGCAGCCCACCAGGCCGCTCTGTCCATGGGATTTTCCAGGCAAAAGTACTGGAGTGGGGTGCCATTGCCTTCTCCTGTGTGCACACACTGGATACATAAATGTAAATGCAGTTTTATTTTGAGAGGTTAAGACAGGAAAAGTAATTCACATCAAAGATAAGGTCTCATATTCTTCTTTTTTTTTTTTTTTACTTTACAATATTGTATTGGTTTTGCCATATATCAACACGAATCTGCCACGGGTGTACACGTGTTCCCAATCCTGAACCCCTCTCCCACCTCCCTCCCCATACCATCCCTCTGGGTCATCCCAGTGCACCAGCTCCAAGCATCCTGCTGGGCATACACAATGAAGAAACCAGAATTGAAAGAGACATGTATCCCAATCTTCATATTCTATTTCAAATGTTATTATCTAGATTTCTACATTACTTAAAGTCCATATTAATAAAGATATTCATTATTTTCATTTTATTACTCTCCATTTTCTGTAAAGGTTATTCTCAATATAATAAATGGGAATATATATGGGTCTGTGTGTGTGTACATGTTTGTGTGTGAGTGTGCTTTTTAAAATAAAATATATACAGATAATTGGAAAAGACTCTGATGCTGGGAGGGATTGGGGGCAGGAGGAAAAGGGGACAACAGAGGATGAGATGGCTGGATGGCATCACTGACTCGATGGATGTGTCTGAGTGAACTCCGGGAGTTGGCGATGGACAGGGAGGCCTGGCGTGCTGCAATTCATGGGGTCCCAAAGAGTCAGACACAACTGAGCGACTGAACTGAACTGAACTGAACTGAATGCACACATATACATAGACCCCTTACCCTTCAATGTATTCTTTGGACTATACAAGTATTTTTGCAGTTTTCATTTCTTTTCTCACAGCATCCCTTTTCTGCATGGCCTTCAGAAGTAAAGAAACAGAATGTTTGGGCATTTCCTTTATAATAATTACATAACAAGGCAGAAAAACTTATTAGTATACTTCCTCAGGTTGGCTTTCCCTGTGGTAAAGAATCTGTCTGACAATGCAGGTTTGATCCCTGGGTCAGGAAGATCCCCTGGAGAAGGAAATAGCAACTGACCCCAGTGTTCTTGCTGGGAGAATCCCATGGACAGAGGAGCATGATGGGCTACAGTCTAGGGAGCCTCAGAGTCAGTCACGACTGTGTGATTAACACACAAAGGGAAATTAGAAGGAAAAAAAAAAAACCAACAACTTGGCACTCATAGATATAACAAAACTTAAGAGAGTAAATTTAAGTTAAAAAAAAAGAGTGAGTTATCTAAATTATATAAAGAGGTTAAAATCAAAATATAAATTCCAAGAAAAATAGAAGAGATACGTTCTATCTTCACAGTCTGACAAAACATTGGCAACATTTGGCTAAGAATTTGAGCTTTGCTATCACAGGTACTCCTTAAGCCCTAGGACAACTGGACCCTTTATACTTACCTTTCCAAAGAACATGTTTAGACCCCTCTTTAAGTTTTTATTTCTCAGGCTGTAGATGAAGGGGTTCAGCATAAGTGTGACCACAATGTACATCACTGAGGCTGTTGCACTTGAGTTTGAGCTGTGAGTAGCAGCAGAGCTAAGATACATCTTAAGCCTGTACAATAAAATAAGGAGACAACTGAGAGATGAGATGCACAGGTAAAAATGCTTTATTGTTCCCCTGACCTGATGAGATTCTGTGTATGAAGGAAACTTCCTTAGAATAAGAGTAAAGGATACACATGAAGGAACCATCAGCCAGAAACAGAGCTACAGATTACATCACCACATTATTGATAAAGGTGGCAGAACTGGCAAGTTGGATCATCTGACTGAGTTCACAGAAAAAGTGTGAGATTTCTAAGACGTTACAGAAGGTTAGTCACAACACCATTAAGTTTTCTAACAAGGAATGCAGGACATTGATGACCCAGGACACCAGCACCAGCAGTCCACAGAGCCGGGGGTTCATGATGACCATGTAGTGCAGGGGTGACAGATGACCGCATATCGATTAAAAGCCATCACTGTCAGGAGAAAGATATCCAGTCCAGCAAAAAAGTAAGAAAAAATGAACGTGGATGCACAGCCTTCATAGATGATAACTTTGCTCTGTCTCTGGATGCTCCACAGCATCTTTGGGATGGTGGTGGAGGTGAAACAGATGTCTACAAAGGACAGGTTGGAGAGGAAGAGGTCTGACTGGACAGCAATGATAATGAGTAGGTTTCCAAACACACTGATCAGGTGCATGGAGAGAAAAATAACAAATAAGAGGGTCTGCAGTTCTGATTCCTCTGAAAATCCCATAAGAAGAAATTAAGAAACTGCTGTTAGGTTCCTTGGTGCCATGTGGTGGTGTAGACTATGAGAAAAGGGGAAAATAACATGACTAATTTTCACGCAAATTGGCATTACTGCATTGTTGAAATGCTATCATTTATATTTTACCATAAAGAAATTAATTTCAGTATTTTGTGCATGGATTTCATGCACTGTAGGGAGCTTCCTATGTCATCTCTAATTAGGTTTGTCAGTACAGGTGGCCATGAGGCATGGGATCCTGTCCCCATAGTCACCTAGGGTTCCATGACTCTTCCTCCTAGTTCCACACCTACAGTGACTGAGGTTGTTGAATCTTACCACACTGAACATGTCATGTGTGTGCATGCTAAGTCACTTCAGTCTGTTTGACTCTTTATGACAAGATAGACTATAGCCACCAGGCTCCTCTTTCCATGGAATTCTCCAGACAAGAATACTGGAGTGAGTAGCCACTTCCTTCTCCAGGGGATCTTCCCTACCTAGGGATCAAACCTGAGTCTCCTGCACTGCAGATGCATTTTTTACCATCTGAGCCACCACGAACATGCCATAGCACCCTTATAACCCCAGCTCCACCACCTACCATCACTCTAACCTTATGACATCATATGTCCCAGGAGTTCCCAGGTGCATCAGAAAATCTACCCACCCAGAGTACCAGGCAACAAGCCAGCCACACTGTCAGCAGCAAGGTAACAACAGTCTAAGAGACACCAGAAACAATAACTAAGTCTCAGGATGACACCTCTGATAGAGGCGATGGAAGGTGGAACGAGCAGAACAAAAAACAAAGGCAGTTCAGGCAGAAGAAATTTGTAATTGCTATACTGTCACCTACTGGACAATGAAAGTAAAACCTCAAATTTTTATGGTTGACCTTCTTTTGTTTATTTTTTTTTTAATTTAATTTTATTTTTAAACTTTACAATATTGTATTGGTTTTGCCAAATATCGAAATGAATCTGCCACAGGTATACATGTGTTCCCCATCCTGAACCCTCCTCCCTCCTCCCTCCCCATACCATCCCTCTGGGTCATCCCAGTGCACCAGCCCCAAGCATCCAGTATCATGCATTGAACCTGGACTGGTGACTCATTCCATATATGATATTATATGTATTTCAATGCCATTCTCCCAAATCATCCCACCCTCTCCCTCTCCCACAGAGTCCAAAAGACTGTTCTATACATCAGTGTCTCTTTTGCTGTCTCGTATACAGGGTTATTGTTACCGTCTTTCTAAATTCCATATATATGCGTTAGTATACTGTATTGGTGTTTTTCTTTCTGGCTTACTTCACTCTGTATAATAGGCTCCAGTTTCATCCACCTCATTAGAACTGATTCAAGTGTATTCTTTTTAATGGCTGAGTAATACTCCATTGTGTATATGTACCACAGCTTTCTTATCCATTCATCTGCTTTTAACTGATTCTGAACCAGGGAAAGGTAAAAGCTGGATTTAGAAAAGGCAGAGGAACCAGAGATCAGGTTGCCAACAACTGCTGAATCATAGAAAAATCAAAGGAATTCTAGAAAAGTATCTTCTTCTGTTTCATTGACTATGATAAAGCCTTTGACTGTGTAGATCACAATAAACTGGACAATTCTCAGAGATGAGAAAATCAGACAACCATACCTGTCTCCTGAGAAACCTATATGCAGGTCAAGAAGCAACAGTGAGAATATTACATGGAACAACTGACTCGTTCAAAATTGGGACAGGAGTACTTTAAGGCTCTACATTGTCACTGTGCTTATTTATATGCAAAGTACATTACATGAAATGCTGGGCAGGATGAATCCCAAGCTGGAATCAAGATTGCAGGGTTTATTGCCACCATCTTTCTAAATTCCATATATATGTGTTAGTATACTGTATTGGTGTTATCAACGACCTCAGATATGCAGATGATGCCACTCTAATGGAAGAAAGTGAAGAGGAACTAAAGAATTTCTTGATTAGGATGAAAGAGGAGAGTGAAAAAGCTGACTTAAAACTCAACATTCAAAAAACTAAGATCATGGCATCCAGTCCCATCACTTTGAAAGGCCTGGCTGCGAGCCATGAGCTACACCGGGATTTGTGACCTCCAGAGGAGAAGATTTTGATCCGGGGTTAAAGACGAGGCTTGATCACTCAAAGCTTTCGTGTAATAAAGTTTTATTAAAATATTAAAGAGACAGAGGAAGTTTCTGATATAGATATCAGAAAGGGACAGAAAGAATGCCCCTCTTGCTATTTTTTTAGCAAGGAGTTATATACCTGGGAGAAGGCAGTGGCACCCCACTCCAGTACTGTTGCCCAGAAAATCCTATGGATGGAGGAGCCTGGTAGGCTGCAGTCCATGGGGTTGCTGGGAGTTGGACATGACTGAGCGACTTCACTTTCACTTTCCACTTTCATGCATTGGAGAAGGAAATGGAAACCCACTCCAGTGTTCTTGTCTGGAGAATCCCATGGACGGAGAAGCCTGATAGGCTGCAGTCCATGGGGTCACACAGAGTCGGACACGACTGAAGCGACTTAGTAGTAGTAGTAGTAGTAGTAGTAGTAGTTATATATCTGTTAACAAGTTGCTAGTCAAATAAAGAATCACCTCAAAACTGAAAGAGTTCCGCCAGGCCCCTCTCCTATAGCATGCATTTTAAGATAACATTGGCACAAGGTGAATTATCCCCACCATAAAACAATTGACATGAATCTTAAAGAAAGGTGGATTTCCAATTAAATAAATAGCTTCATGAGCATAGATTAGGAGAACATTTCCATGAGTAAGACATACTGGTTTGTTGGGCCATTTTCTGTTCAAGGTTTGAGTCTTAGGCTGAACCTTTTAGAAGAAAGGCAGATTCCAAGGCAAATACATAGTTCATTAACATAGCTTAAGAAAAACATTTCCATAAGAAAAATTCATTGGTTAGCTAAAGGTTTGAGAAAAGTTAAGTTTAGGGGGAACCAGGTGTCATCATAACAACAAAGATGTATGGCAAAACCAATACAATATTGTAAAGTAATTAGCCTCCAATTAAAATAAATAAATTTAAATTTAAAAAAAGAAACCTCCTTTTAATTTTGTATAGAGAAGGGGAAAAAAATCTGCCACTTGCAGTTTATTTCCTTCACTTGGGGGCACCTAGCCTTCCTACCTGTTACCCTCTCAACTTCATGGCTAATAAATGTGGGAAAAGTAGAAACAATGACGTAATTTATTTTCTTGGACTCCAAAATCATTGTGGATATTGAGTGCAGCCATGAAATTAAAAGACCCTTGCTCCTTGGAAGAAAAGCTATGACAAACCTAGACAGTGTATTAGAAAGAAGAGACATCACTTTGCCAACAAAGGTCCATATAGCCAAAGCTATCATTTTTGCAGTAGTTATGTATGGCATTCCGTCCCACCACTTCATGGGAAATAGATGGGGAAACAGTGGAAACAGTGTCAGACTTTATTTTTCTGGGCTCCAAAATCACTACAGATGGTCACTTCAGCCATGAAATTAAAAGACTCTTACTCCTTGGAAGGAAAGTTATGACCAACCTAGATAGCATATTCAAAAGCAGAGACATTACTTTGCCAACAAAGGTTCATCTAGTCAAGGCTATGGTTTTTCCTGTGGTCGTGTATGGATGTGAGAGTTGGACTGTGAAGAAGGCTGAGAGCCGAAGAACTGATGCTTTTGAACTGTGGTGTTGGAGAAGACTCTTGAAAGTCCCTTGGGCTGCAAGGAGATCCAACCAGTCCATTGTGAAGGAGATCAGCCCTGGGATTTCTTTGGAAGGAATGATGCTAAAGCTGAAAGTCCAGTACTTTGGCCACCTCATGCGAAGAGTTGACTCATTGGAAAAGACTCTGATGCTGGGAGGGATTGGGGGCAGGAGGAGAAGGGGACGACAGAGGATGAGATGGCTGGATGGCATCACTGACTCGATGGACATGAGTCTGGGTGAACTCCGGGAGTTGGTGATGCTCAGGGAGGCCTGGTGTACTGCGATTTATGGAGTCGCAAAGAGTCGGACATGACTGAGCAACTGATCTGATCTGATCTGATCTGATGTACAGATATGAGAGATGGACCATAATAAAGAAGATTAAGCATGAAAGAATAGATGCTTTTGAATTGTGGTGCTGGAGAAAACTCTTGAGAGTCCCTTGGACTGCAAGGAGATCCAACCAGTTCATCCTAAAGAAAATCTGTCCGGAATATTCATTGGAAGGACTGGTACCGAAGCTGAAGCTCCAGTACTTACCATGTGATGTGAAGTCAGTCTTTCCCAACTCCATGTGAAAGATAGTGATGCTGGGAAAGATTGAGGGCAAGAGGTGAAGGGAATGAAAGAAGATGAGATGATCGGATGGCATCACTGACTCCATAGACATGAGTTGGAGCAAACTCTGGGAGACAGCTAAGGATGGGGAAGCCTGGAATGCTGCAGTTCATGTGGTTGCAAACAGCTGGACATGACTTAGGGACTGAACAACAAGTTCCCTACTTCAAATGCTCCAGTACAGGAACAACTCATCACACACTAGAAAGAAGTAAAGTAACGCTACCACAGAAAGAAAATAATTCCCCAGAAACAAAGCCTCAAAGCACAGGATATTGCATTCTGGTGTTAGTTGCTCAGTCATGGCTGACTCTTTGTGACCCCATGGACTGTAGCCCACCAGGCTCCACTGTCCATGGAATTCTCTAGTCAAGAATACTATTCCCTGCTCCAGGGGATCTTCCCAACTCAGGGATCAAACCAAAGTCTCCCACATTGCAGGCAGATTCTTTACCATATGAACTCAAAGTATCTGCCATGAAGAAACTACAATTTGAGTTCAAAGAATCTGCCATGAAGAAACTTCAGTTCAGTTCAGTTCAATTCAGTCGCTCAGTCGTGTCTGACTCTTTGTGACCCCATGAATCGCAGCACGCCAGGCCTCCCTGTCCATCACCAACTCCCGGAGTTCACTGAGACTCACGTCCATCGAGTCAGTGATGCCATCCAGCCATCTCATCCTCTGTCGTCCCCTTCTCCTCTTGCCCCCAATCCCTCCCAGCATCAGAGTCTTTTCCAATGAGTCAACTCTTCGCATGAGGTGGCCAAAGTACTGGAGTTTCAGCTTTAGCATCATTCCATCCAAAGAAATCCCAGGGCTGATCTCCTTCACAATGGACTGGTTGGATCTCCTTGGAGTCCAAGGGACTCTCAAGAGTCTTCTCCAACACCACAGTTCAAAAGCATCAATTCTTCCATGCTCAGCCTTCTTCACAGTCCAAGGCTCACATCTATACATGACCACAGGAAAAACCATAGCCTTGACAAGATGGACCTTTGTTGGCAAAGTAATGTCTCTGCTTTTGAATATGCTATTTAGGTTGGTAAAACTTTTCTTCTGAGGAGTAAGCGTCTTTTAATTTCATGGCTGCAGTCACCATCTGCAGTGATTTTGGAGCCCAGAAAAATAAAGTCTGACACTGTTTTCACTGTTTCCCCATCTATTTCCCATGAAGTGATGGGACCGGATGCCAAGATCTTCATTTTCTGAATGTTGAGCTTTAAGCCAACTTTTTCACTCTCCACTTTCACTTTCATCAAGAGGATTTTTAGCTCCTCTTCACTTTCTGCCATAAGGGTGGTGTCATCTGCATACCTGAGGTTATTGATATTTCTCCCAGCAATCTTGATTCCAGCTTGTGCTTCTTCCAGTCCAGCGTTTCTCATGATGTACTCTGCATATAAGTTAAATAAACAGGGTGACAATATACAGCCTTGACGAACTCCTTTTACTATTTGGAACCAGTCTGTTGTTCCATGTCCAGTTCTAACTGTTGCTTCCTGACCTGCATACAAATTTCTCAAGAGGCAGATCAGGTGGTCTGGTATTCCCATCTCTTGAAGAATTTTCCACAGTTTATTGTGATCCACACAGTCAAAGGCTTTAGCATAGTCAATAAAGCAGAAATAGATGCTTTTCTGGAACTCTCTTGCTTTTTCCATGATCCAGCAGATGCTGACAATTTGATCTCTGGTTCCTCTGCCTTTTCTAAAACCAGCTTGAACATCAGGACGTTCACAGTTCACATATTGCTGAAGCCTGGCTTGGAGAATTTTGAGCATGCTATTGATACTTCACAGAATAAGCTTCTCTAAATTTAGACAGACAATCCATACAATGTGATAAGATGGGTTAAAATATTTTATAATGAGGGGATAAATTACAACTATTTACTTCAGATATAAATATGGAATTCTTAATGGTTTTAACTGAGCTTCCCAGGTGGTGCAATGGTGAAGAATCTGCCTGCCAATGCAGCAGACACAAGAGACATGAATTTGATCCCTGGGTTGGAAGATCACTTAGACTAGGGAATGGCAACCCACTCCAATATTCTTGCCTGGAAAATTCCATGGTCAGAGAAGCCCGGTGAGTTACAGTTTGTGGGTTCTCAAAGAGCACACACACTGAGCGACTGAGCACAAACACACAAACACACACACACACACATATACATGAGAAACCAAAGAGGGCACTGCCCAATGTTTTGGATTACATAAACAAAGTAGTCCCTCTTATAAAAAGGGAAATAAAATTTTGATAAGAATATTATGGGCTGTGTCCTTACAAAATGTCAATGCACTGACCAGCAAAGAGAACGATTCAAGACAGTTACCTCAGTCTCACTTATTGGAGAAATCTCAAAGTTGGGGTTGGGATAAGATGCTGGGAGTTTAGACTCTGGTAGGATTAGAGAATGGAGAAGAATTAATAAAAACTGAATTTGCCTGGCTTATAACCTGGTCTCCTGGGAACAGAGAATGAACAGGAAAAACAAAACAAAACAAAACAAAACTTTTTGTCCAGACTAAGTCCCACAGGGAATTCATGTGCCTGTAGTTCATTTATCAAGAGGGAAATGTACCTAATGAGCACATGTAAAGCATTGTAAATGTCTCCTCTGCTGCATCCCTGAGCTTGTACAGCCTGGGCGTGGAGTAGACTAACTGTTGCATTTGGAGTCCTAAGTCTGAGTAAAGAAGCAGTGCTTTACCCCCTCCTTCCTGCTCTCTCAGCTGAAGACAGAGCTTCAGTCTCCATTATCATCCACCCAGAAGGGATTCAGACTTCCATAAGGAGCCCTCTGTTCATAGTCCCATGCAGGTGAGTCTGAGACCTCAAAAGATACTGCTAAAAATGTTCAGATAAAAAGAAATCCTAAAAATGTACATTAGAAACAACTCATCCTAACTCAGTGTCCAGAGACCACTATGGCTGTTTGCTTGGTTGATTAAAATATCAATATATTTTATGATGCTAGAAAGACAAGTGGACATTGAATTCAATGACAATGTTCAGTGGAATGGAATGGAAGCCCAAAGAGAAGAGGGATGAGAGGCATAAAGTGTTTGAGTAAAAGTAGAACTTATGCCCAATATTTTATTAAATAATTGGGGTGAAAAATATTGTGCATGTGTGCTTTCTAAGTTGGTTCGGTTTTGTTCAACTCTTTGCAATCCTATGGATTTCAGACCACCAGGCTCCTCAGTCCATGGGATTTTCCAGGCAAGAATACTGGAGTGGGTTGCCATTTCCTCCTCCAAGGGATCTTCCCGACCCAGGGATCGAATCTGCATCTCTCACATTTGCTGCATTGGCAGGGAGGTTCTTTACTACTAGTGCCACCTGGGAAGTCCTAAATATATCAGGTATTAGCTTTGGAGTGATGCAGAATGAATTTAAGACATTCTTTTATGACTTTTATGGTGGGGATTTTTTTTTCTCACCAACTGGTTGTTTGCCATTTAGTTATTTTATTAGGTACAAATGTATTTGAGAGGAATTGTGAGTCTATATAAATTTTGTGTGGTCAAATCTAGCAATCATTTATATTATGTTTTATGCATTTCTAGTGTATCAATACTACAAAAATATAAGAAAGTGAAGTTCAAATTCTGGCTCTAACTGTGGATGACTTCGTCCCCCAGGGTACATCTAACAATGTCCAGAGTCTTTTATGACTGTGACATATTGAGGGCTCGATAAATGTCAGGGATGCTGTAAACATCCCACAATGCACAGGACAGACCCTCACCTCAAATAATGATCTGGTCTAGAATGTCAATTGTGCCAACTCTGGGGAACCCTGAATTAAAGAATACCTGTATTTTGAATATTTATTGCTATCTTCAATTTTTTCCTTAAAATGTTGTAACATTTTCTTTACATTTCCTGCCAGAGAAGTTATAGAGGACTCCTAGTTCAGAAGCACTCAGCCTCAAACTGACAAATATATTTTCCACAGGAGAATGATATGAAAGAGATTCTGTGTTGGTTTCTCAAGTCATATACTAGATTAGAGCAAAACTTTGAGTATGTGGTCACCATTTTGATTTCCCTGTTATTATTTTATACCCATATATTACATGTCATTCTGTCTATAGTAAATAGACTTTCAAATACTTTTTTTAAACAAATGATTGCTTTTCAATTGACTTTTGGGGCATATTCTTGACCAAAAATTTTAAGAATATTTTAGTTAGATTGGTGGGTGAGTGGAAGGGAGATTATATACCAAAACATTCTATGAATGTAATATATCATATTATTCTTATTTGTAGGTCACTGTCAATGTAATTAATTCATATCAATGTCATGAATCATTACTGTTATATCTACTGCTCAATTAATTTTCAATACTTCATTTAATTTTTCTGATTACACTTGCTTCAGAATCATACTATTTAACCTGGTTTCATTCTCTTTGTCATATTTTTACTTCCTAGCTTTTCATTTTTCTAAATTACTTTTGGTACAAGTGCACATCTAGTCACACACTTGTGTATATAATTCAATGTCCTCAGATGACTAATACAAAGAACATTACTCAGTGATAAGAGTAAAATTGTTACACTGTGGGTAGGTTTTATATGGATGGACCATACAGATCATTAGTTGTTGGATGAAAAGCAGAAGTAGGACTAGAGTGTGCCCACAGGACTTATGGGAAAAGTGATCAAAACCCAAGCATAACAAAGAGATGATGTCACTCTTCGGGAAAAGGGAGAGTCTTGCCTTGTCTACTGTCAGACCTATAAAACCAATTAGTCAAATAGGTATTAAGCAACCCCAGAAAAATAAGTATTTCTGCCTGATATTAAAGAAGGTCAATATTCAATCCATATTTCATTATGCTTTCTATATATCCATTTGTGAAATGTTGGCTCAGTCCTTTTGCCCACTTTCTGTTGGGCTATCCAATCTTCAAATGTTTCAAATCATAAAGATATCACTATTTTATCATTTGAATAAATATTTTTGATTTGTTATTATTTTTCCTGGATATCCAGGAAAAAATAAATTAAAACAAACAAACAAACAAAAAAACAGCACATGAAATGTCACCAGGACCGAAGAAACCTCTTTACCACAGTCTCTCAGGAGACATTTGAGTTTTTTAGGTCTTTATTCCCTCTTGTGTCCATTGCTCTCTCTCTTTCTACCCCCTCCCCAATCCCTCTTTGTCTCCTGATGTACACATATACTTTAAAATTCAAGTTTTGAGACAAGATAAATATATATATATTTATTTATTTATTTATATATATATATATATAGAGAGAGAGAGAGAGAGAGAGATGTACATACATTGAACAAGTTTTTTATTTTATATTGGAGTAAAGCCAATTAACAATGTTGTGATAGTTTCAGATGAACAGCAAAGGGACTCAGCCATACTTATACATGTATCCATTCTCCCCTAAACTCCCCTTCCATCCAGACTGAGACAATGTGGAGCAGAGTTCCCTGTGTTATGCAGCAGGACCTTGTTGGTTATCCACTTTAAATATAGCACTGTGTTCATGTCCATCCCAAACTCTCTAACTGTCCCTTCCCCTCATCTTTCCCCCTGGCAACCATAGGTTCACATTCAACTACTTCTTAATGATCTTTAATACAAGTGTAAAATGGCCATACCAAAATTAAATTCCAAGTATATTGGTACCAAGAATACTTACAAACTGGAATTTTTGGATACCACTTTTTATAACCTGATCTTATCAATGGGAGTTGTATCAAACTCTAACTTAATCAAGGTAGCTAGGGATGAGGGGTGAAAAACATAGAAGTAACATAGCTTAGGTGGCCAGTGTCTACTGTGTGTGCCTGTGTGTGTGTGCGTGCCTGTGTGTGTGTGTGCGCGCATGTGTGTGCCTGTGTGTATGTGTGTGTGTGTGCACACATGTGTGTGTGTGCCTGTGTGTGTGTGTGGTGCCTGGTGGAGTATGAGAAGTCCTCACAGTGGTGGTACTGAGTTCATGTATTCCAAGGTGACTCCAAGAATCTGCCTGCATTCAGGAGACCTGGGGCCAATCCCTGGGTTGGGAAGATCACCTGAAGGAGGGCATGGGAACCCACTGCAGTATTCTTGACTGGAGAATCCCATGGGCACAGGAGCCTGGCGGGGTGTAGTCCTCGGGGTCATAAAGAGTCAGACACGCCTGAAGCAGCTGGGCACAGCAAGGTCAACAAAAGTGATCCATTTAAACACATTGGACATCCCTGCAATAATTTCATAAAGTACTAGTTACATGCGGTGGATGAAAGTCTTATGATTTGAAGTTTCAGCACCACCAGGGAAGTCACCTTGTTCCTCAGCCTCCTCTGACACCATCTCTCCTCATTCCCTCTTGCCCTATGCCCTCCCCACATTGGTTTCCTTTTTTCTCTTAAACTTGAACACTTTAAACAAGCACTTTCCTCAGTGC
This sequence comes from Bos indicus, assembly GCF_029378745.1. Taxonomy (NCBI): domain Eukaryota; kingdom Metazoa; phylum Chordata; class Mammalia; order Artiodactyla; family Bovidae; genus Bos; species Bos indicus. Next base: position 10,140,527 of record NC_091766.1, on the reverse strand, counting down.
ATTTGCACTGGCTATCCTCCCTGTCAAGCATACACTTCACCTGATATGTTCATGGCTCCTACTCTTTCATCCTTGAACCTAAAAAACAGCATGCCTTCTCTGCTTTTTCCATAAAACCTTTCAGGTTTCTTCATAGCAACAGTCAACATTCAAAAGTTAACTTATAAGCTATATATATATATATATATATATATATATACATATTCAATATATATTCACATATATATTCACATATATATGGACTTCTCTGGTGGCTCAGCAGTAAAGAACCCACCTGCAATGCAGGAAACTCAGAAGACCGGGGTTCTATGTTTGGGTGGGGAAGATCCCTGAGGAAGGCATGGCAACCCACTCCAATGTTCTTGCCTGGAAAACCTCATGGACAGAAGAGCCTGGAGGGCTACAGTGCATGGAGTGGGAAAGAAGCCCCTGAGCACACACATACCCACACACATATAAGACTTATGTTTACTTTGTGACTGGATTCTTGGAGATTTTGTTGTTTAGAACCCTATACTCATTGCCAAGACATCACCTGGAACATGATCATCACTCAGTTCATAATCCCCAAATGAATGAAAGTATTTCTTATGTGGAATAGATGACATCCCGGGAAAGAAGCAGCAAGTGGGACAACCTTGTCAGTTCCAGATGACACAGAAATTCCCTAAAGGGGAGCAAATCCATGAACAAAGCAGAACTTAGTTAAGCAAATATATTTAAATACAATTAGGCAAAATATAAATAATAGTTTTTCAATGATGTGAGCAATGTCTTTTTTTGTGAAAATTAGACATGATATTTTCCCCTTTCCTTTAGGTCACCTCCACCACATGGTACCAAGGAACCTAACACATGTTTCAGGTTTTCTTCTTCTGGGATTCTCAGAGGAAACAGACCTGCAGCTCATCATATTTGGGCTTTTCCTCTCCATGTACCTGATTACTGTGTTTGGAAACCTGCTCATCATCCTGGCCATCAGCTCAGACTCCCACCTGCACACCCCCATGTACTTCTTCCTCTCCAACCTGTCCTTTGTAGACATCTGTTTCACCTCCACGACCATCCCAAAGATGCTGTGGAACATCCAGACCCAGAACAAAGTTATCACCTATGAAGGTTGCATCACCCAGGTGTATTTTTTCACACTGTTTGTAGGGTTGGATGACTTCCTCCTAATGGTGATGGCTTATGACCGATTTGTAGCCATCTGCCACCCCCTGCACTACAAGGTCATCATGAGTGCCCAGCTCTGTGGACTGCTGGTTCTTGTTTCCTGGGTCATCAATGTCCTACATTCCTTCTTGCAAACTTTAATGGTGTTGAGTTTGTCCTTCAGCAGAGAGGTGATAATTCCTCACTATTTCTGTGAACTGAAACAGTTGGTCCAACTTGCCTGTTCTGACACTCTTCTTAATGACATGGTGATATATTTTGCTACTGTCCTGCTGGGAGGTGCTCCCTTAGCTGGTATCCTTTACTCTTACTCTAGGATAGTTTCCACCATATGTGAAATCTCATCAGCTCAGGGGAAGTATAAAGCATTTTCCACTTGTGCATCTCATCTCTCAGTTGTCTCTTTATTTTATTGTATGTGCTTAGGAGTATACCTTAGCTCTGCTGCTACCCAAAGCTCACATTCAAGTGCAACGGCCTCGGTGATGTACACTGTGGTCACACCCATGCTGAACCCCTTCATCTACAGTCTGAGGAACAAGGACATAAAGACTGCTCTGAAAGCATTCTTTAGGACAATGATTAAAACACCAGTTGTCCTAAGCTGATGAAGGGAGCATGACTGGAAGATTTAAAACCTCACAGGCAGAAATTGCAATTTTTGAGATCAGATTGTGGAAGCAGATGTTGCTCTGTCCTTTATTTCTTGAAATTTCCATTTATTTGATCTCACCTCTTTCATATAATTTATGTAACTCATTTGATTAAGCTTAGTGATTTCCCTCTTATTCAAGAGTTATTTTAATAAAGGATAGTCATGAGTTGTACTGCTCCTATGCAGGGAAAACTACTGAAGACATTCACCGCTATCTGTGTGTTTATAACAAGGAAAATTTCAGACCATTGATTTCATGTTTGTGTACATCTTTCCTTTGTATTATCACTTTAGCTGCTTTTTCTGATATTTTGAACTTTGACATACACTGTATCTTGCTAGTTGTCACTGTATTTTATTTGCCTCTTTAGGATTCTCTTCCTTATTCAGTTTTGTTTCCACAATACCTATCATGTGTGTCCATGCTTTGCTCAGTCATGTCTCTTTGTAACCTTTTTGACTGTAGTCTGCCGGGCTCCTCTGTCCATGGGATTCTCCAGGCAAGATAACTGGAGCGAGTTGCCATTTCCTCCTTCAGGGGATCTTCCTGACCCAGGGATCAAACACCATATCTTAAGTCTCCTGCATTGGCAGGCAGGGGTTCTTTACCACTAGTGTCAGCTGGAAAGCCCCTGAGGCATCATGCTCAATTCAGTTCAGTCGCTTAGTCATGTCTGACTCTTTGCAACCCCATGGACTGCAGCACTCCAGTCTTCTCTGTCCATCAGGAACTGCTGGAGTTTACTCAAACTCATGTCCATTGGGTCGGTGATGCCATCCAACCATCTCATCCTCTGTTGTCCCCTTCTCCTCCCACCTTCAATCTTTCCCAGCATCAGGGTCTTTTCAAATGAGTCAGTTCTTTACATCAGGTGGCCAAAGTACTGGAGTTTCAGCTTCAGTATCAGTCCTTCCAATGAATATTCAAGACTGATTGATTTCCTTGAAGATGGACTTGTTGGATCTCCTTGCTGTCCAAGGGACTCTCAAGAGTCTTCTCCAAACCATAATTCAAAAGTATCAATTATTTGACCCTCAGCTTTCTTTATAGTCCAACGTTCACATCCATACATGACCACTGGATAAACCATATCTTTGCCTAGATGGACCTTTGTTGGCAAAGTAATGTCTCTGCTTTTTAATATGCTATCTAGGTTGGTCATAACTTTCCTTCCAAGGAGCAAGTGTCTTTTAATTTCATGACTGCAGTCACCATCTGCAGTGATTTTGAAGCCCCCCAAAACAAAGTCTGACACTGTTTCCACTGTTTCCCCATCTATTTTCCATGAATTGATGGGACCAGATGCCATGATCTTCGTTTTCTGAATGTTGAGCTATAAGCCAACTTTTTAACTCTCCTCTTTCACTTTCATTAAGAGGCTCTTTAGTTCTTCTTCGCTTTCTGCCATGAGGGTAGTGTCATCTGCATATCTGAGGATATTGATATCTCTCCAGACAATCTTGATTCCAGCTTGTGCTTCATCCAGCCCAGTGTTTCTTATGATGTACTCTTCATATAAGTTAAATATAAAGCCTTGACACACTCCTTTCCCTATTTGGAACAGTCTGTTGTTCCATGTCCAGTTTTAACTGTTGCTTCTTGACCTACATACAGATTTCTCAAGAGGCAGGTCAGGTCGTCTGGTATTCCTATCTCTTGAAAAATTTTCCACAGTTTGTTGTCATCCACACAGTCAAAGGCTTTGGCATGGTTTATAAAGCAGAAGTAGATGTTTTTCTGGAACTATCTTGCTTTTTCAATGACCCAATGGATGTTGACAATTTGATCTTTGGTTCCTCTGCCTTTTCTAAATCCAACTTGAACATTTGGAATTTCAAGAAACAGATGGACAACATGAAAATGAAATATTTTGCCAAGTAACATTAAGTGTATTTAAACATTCTTTTTTTATATCACACATATCTATTATATATTATTATATATTATATATTATTATATATAATATTATATTATATTATTAAATATATATTGTATATTTTTAAATTTTATTTTATTTTTAAACTTTACATAAGTATTAGTTTTGCCAAATATCAAAATGAATCGGCCACAGGTATACATGTGTTCCCCATCCTGAACCCTCCTCCCTCCTCCCTCCCCATACCATCCCTCTGGGTCATCCCAGTGCACTAGCCCCAAACATCCAGTATCGTGCATCGAACCTGGACTGGCAACTCATTTCTTACATGATATTTTACATGTTTCAGTGTCATTCTCCCAAATCTTCCCGCCCTCTCCCTCTCCCACAGAGTCCATAAGACTGTTCTATATATATTATATGATTATAATATTATAATATATAGTATAATATTATATAATATATTTATTCAAACTTGTGTTCTCTTGGAAACTCTACCTGAAGACATGTATATGGTAATATATTTGAATTGTTCAATATAATTATGTGTGTGATATTTTTAAAAAATGTTTAAATACCCTTAATGTTACTTTTGAGTTTTAACATCCTGGAGGCTCAGCAGGCTGAAGGATTCAGGTTAGAACCTTCATGTTTTTCTATCTTTGTCCAGTAGGTGGCGACATGATATAGCTTCCTCCCCCCCCCCCCCCCCCCCCCCAATTCTATCTGAGCTGCCTATGGTTATGAATCTGCACTTCAGACCCTCCATGGCCTCTGTCAGAGGAGTTACCCTGTGCCCTAACTATTGCTTCTTGTGCCTCTGGGGTATGGTACCTTGCTGTTGTCAGTGCTTCTGGCGTGCTGCTTGGGACGCAGGGTAGGTAGTTTTCTGATATGCTTATGATGCTTTTCTGTGTAACTTTTCTGAGATCTCCTGAGTCACAGCTTCTGCTGCCATATGGGGCAGGATGATGGTAGTCGGTGGAGCTGGGGTGGTAGGGGTGCTGTGGCATGTCCAGTGTGGAAAGGTTGACCAGCTGTAACACTGCAGATATGGAGGTGGGAGAAGGGGGCACAGGGTCATGGACACCTAGGTAGCTGGGGGCGGGGTCCCATGCCCCACTGCCACCTCTGCTCCTCCCTCTGCTGCAGGCACCCGATGCTGATATGCCACAGTTGGTGCCACCTCTCCTGCTGCTTCTACCTTCCTTGGGGTTGAATTTATAAAAACCAAAAGGAAACACAGCCAGTAAGCTAAGAACCTGAGGAAGCTGCTTGTTCCACATGTTCAAGTGCAAACAAGGAAGCCAGTGGGGCAGAGGGATAAGCAGGAGGGGGAGTGATTAGAGATGGTGTCAGGGATGCTGAGGAACAATGTGGCCTTCCTGCTACAGCTGAACCTTCAGTCCACAGAGAATCCCTCCTTCCATGTGCTTCCTTGCACATTATCAATTTAGCTATAAAACCATGCAGTGAATTATATCAGATTCCATTCTTAGTTCCATCTGTTGACTGAATTCTGACCTGTGTATATATGTCATTTAGCATATGAGTCCAGGTGCCTCTGCTTTAAGAATTGTTCTCCCTTTCAAGGCACAAGCATGCACACACACACACACACACATACACATACAAACACACACACACATGGACATACCCACACCATGTTCTTTTCGGTTGTGTCACTACCATGTTTGGTCAGACAGATTCACACTCTTTACACTGTGAGTGATTACAGCTCAGCTGGTCAGGTCAAATTATTATTCTCCAAAAGGATATGTAATTTTTGCCATGAAATTCCAGTTTATAAACTTCTCATGGAACAATAAATGTGGGGTTCATTTTTGGTATAGCTAATTTCTGCTTGGTATTTAGAGAATAATTAAAAGGACGAGAGTGAAAGAAACAGAGAGAAATGAAATGGACCTATGGACATTAAGGGAAAATAATACCCAATATACTAAAATGACCCCTGGGACAATGCAATAATGAGATATCCTTGCTTCATCAACATTCCAACTCCAGTGACATCTCCTTGATGTCTAAAAAAATAATAAAGAAAAATATCTTTTGTCCAGGGACATAAAAAATGATATGACATGGAACATCTTACAGTTTGCATATCCTAATAGGAAAATAAGCAATTGGAATATAAACTACTAATTCAATATCAGAAATAGTCAAGATACAACAGAAATTGATATGTTGTATGTGAAGCTTATGAAGCAGTAGAAGGCTTCTTTTCCTGAAGGACTTTCCCTATTTGTTTCCTCCTGTTCAGAAAAAAATTCCTATACTTATTTTCTACTTTTACTGGCAGCATTTTATCCCTCCTATTCCATCTAACAGGATTTCCCTGGTAGCCAGAAAATAAAGAATCTGCCTGTAAATGCAGGAGACATAGGTTTGATCACTGGGTAGAGAAAATCCCCTGGAGAAGGAAATGGCAACCCACTCCAGCATTCTTGCCTGGGAAATTCTATGGACAGAGAAGCTGGGTGGGCTACAGTCCATAGGGTCACAAGAGTTGGAGAAACTTAGAAATTAAACCACCACCATCATTCCCTCTGAGCTTCCACTGTTATCATTTAATTGTCAACATTGACACTTGCATTTTCTTTCTTTTTTAATTAAATTTATTTATTTTAATTAGAGGCTAATTAGTTTACAATATTGCATTTTCGAGTGAAATGTTCACTTTATTTTTAGATCATAAATAAGTACATTAACATTAGGAAAACCAGAAGAAAAAAAACCACAGTGATCTGGCCTCCTGACTTCAAGTACACACTCTTGGCTTCCATCCTCTCTGATGCTCTCCTGCAGCATCTGTGGAACTATCAGAATCACCTGCCTGTAGATTGAGAGAGAAAGCTTTCCCTGTAGAACTCAGAACTCATCCCTAAATGATTACTGATGCAGACAGAAATTTTGTCCCCAAATATGAAAACAGAAGTGACTAAATTAAGCATTGGTTGCCAGACAGATGCAGAACTTCAAAAGCAAGAACCAGGTCCTCCCCAACAAACATGGCAGAGGCTGAGCGACTGCAGCAGAGAAGATATTTACAGCTTCCTGTGTCAGCTCATTAGGCATGGTTCCTCCAGTTACTCCAATCTATAACTACATGATTTCCTATGGGGACACTTTTCTGGACACAATGGAATTTTTTTCCCCTGCTGATTCTCTGTTCCTAAGACACTGCATTATAAGTTAGGTGAATTCATTTTTTATTACTCCTTCCTCTTAATTATCTTGCTTCCAAAGCCCTAAGGTTCCCAGCATCATCATGTCCCTGAGCACAAGATTTTCTTTAAATTGTAACATTCAGGATTTGTCTTGACTAGGTCCCTTGGGTCTTTAATGCTTTGACTTGGGGCAGGGACAGAACCACTGAAATCTCTAAACATTACTATTCTCCTCTTCAAAACAGGGGATGACTTTGCTACTTTAGAATAAAACCACAGTTAATATACTCTTTGGATGCATGATAGTTTCTCCAAGTCAATTAGAAAATTCCGGTTATATCAGAAGTTAAGAGCTATTCTTTAATGCCTCATTACTAATGTTTGTACGTATATAAAGAGAGATATTTATATGTTGATATGCACCATAAACTATCTTAGCGTATTATATGTGTGTGTGCTGTGCTCAGTCACATCTGAGTCTTTGTAACCTCCATGGAATTTTCCAGACAAGAATACTGGAGTGGGATGCCATTTCCTTCTGGCCTCTAAACAAAGAGGAAACCATATCTCATACCTGACTCAAGCCCAAGCCCTCCATACCTCCTAGAAAGATGATTGCAATCAGTACACCCCAAAGAAAGGCATGAATTGTGATAACATCAGATCTAGCTCTTCCGGTAAAGCCACTGAGCACACATCAACAGTACATGCCTGTTCCCACAAAAAGACACCATTCTAAGACAGTGAGAATTAACTGTGGCAAATAGTTTCAGAAAACAGACAAAGGTAAGTAAAATGAAAATACAGGGGAATTGTCCCAACTTAAATAACAAGATATCATGCCTAATAAACAGCTAATGAAAGAGAAACAGTTTACCAGGTTTGGAATCAATGCATTAGTAAAGATATAAAACTCCATTTTCTCAAGCTAAAATGATTCAATAAATCTTCCAAAAGAAGTTTTATTTCCAGTATTCACCCTGTGCATTTTGTTAATAAGTGGAAGATCATAAAATATTTAATTTTCTGTAAAAATGACTGTTCAATCAGTTATAATTTTAATAGGGAACTATAAAGCTAGCTTGAACTGAACATTACATTAAATGAAATGAACAACTAGAAGTAATTAACAGTTATCCAGGTGATACCAAAGAATGCATAAGCTAGCTGAAATATAGAATCATGGAAATGATTCAGTCAGAAAAGAAAAAAAAATTAAAAATGAGAATAATTTGAGAGATGTTTGACTACATTAAGAACACCAACACTAGAACAATTTCAGTATCCAGGAAGGAAAAGACAGATAAAAACGTAGTCAAAACACATCTGATAAACTTATGTCTGAAAAGTTTCCAAACCTGTGTAAAAAAGCAAATTCAGATACCAGAAGCAAAAAGAGTCCCCCCAAAATGACAGCAATAAAACCTGCACCAAGATACAGCAATTAAAACCACAAGTTAAAGATACGGTTTTCTAAAGCCAACAAAATAAAACAGTGTCATGTAAGATGGAAGCACATAAGTCTATCAGCTGACTTCTTTCCTTTTTTTTTTTTTTTTGCAGAAACTTTGTACGATAAAATGGGGAGGCATTATATATTTCTTTTTTTTTTCCTTTTTTTAATATAAATTTATTTATTTTAATTGGAGGCTAATTACTTTACAATATTGTATTGGTTTTGCCATATATCAACATAAATCTGCAACAGGTGTACACATGTTCCCCATTCTGAACCCCCCTCCCACCTCCCTCCTTATACCATCCCTCTGGGTCATCCTAGTGCACCAGCCCAAGCATCCTGTATCATGCATCAAACCTGGACTGGCAATTCATTTCACATACGATGTTATACATGTTTCAATGCCATTCTCCCAAATCATCCCACCCTCAACCTCGCCCACAGAGTCCAAAAGACCGTTCTATACATCTGTGTCTCACTTGCTGTTGAGAGGGAAAAACGTGCAAACTAGGGCATTCTACTCAGAAAGAGTAACATTCAGAATTGAAGGAGAGATAAGGAATTTTTCAGCCAGTCAAAGACTAATAGAATTTATCAATTCTAAACATACTCTACATGGAATATTATAGGACCTTCTCAAAGAAGGAAAGAAAAAAGGCAAAACAAGTGGGAAGAAACTATAAGAAAGAGAAAATCGTGCTAGTAAAGGCAAACGTGTAGAAGGGCTGAGGATCAAATCACTTAAGCAAGTATGAAAACTTAATAGACAAAATAATTCTAAAATCAAGTATAGCTACAATAAGAATTAAAGGGATAAATAGGGAGGTATCAAATGTGACTTCAAAGGCACAAAATGTGGGGCAGGGAGTGAAAATGTAGTGCTATTAATATGTGTATGAACTTAAAAGACAACTAGTTTTTAAAAGTAGACAACATTGTATGTCATCATATGAAGACCCTTTGTTTATCATACATCAAAAATCTATACAAGGTAAAATCTAGAGAGAAAGGAACACAAGCATATCACTAAATAAATCATCAAATCATAAGAAATACAATATATAGAAAACTATAAAACACTGGTGAAAGAAATCAAAGAGGACACTAATAGATGGAGAAATATACCATGTTCATGGATTGGAAGAATCAATATAGTGAAAATGAGTATACTACCCAAAGCAATTTATAGATTCAACGCAATCCCTATCAAGCTACCAACAGTATTCTTCACAGAGCTAGAACAAATAATTTCACAATTTGTATGGAAATACAAAAAACCTCGAATAGCCAAAGCGATCTTGAGAAAGAAGAATGGAACTGGAGGAATCAACTTACCTGACTTCAGGCTCTACTACAAAGCCACAGTTATCAAGACAGTATGGTACTGGCACAAAGACAGAAATATTGATCAATGGAATAAAATAGAAAGCCCAGAGATAAATCCACGCACATATGGACACCTTATCTTCGACAAAGGAGGCAAGAATATACAATGGATTAAAGACAATCTCTTTAACAAGTGGTGCTGGGAAATCTGGTCAACCACTTGTAAAAGAATGAAACTGGACCACTTTCTAACACCATACACAAAAATAAACTCAAAATGGATTAAAGATCTAAACGTAAGACCAGAAACTATAAAACTCCTAGAGGAGAACATAGGCAAAACACTCTCTGACATACATCACAGCAGGATCCTCTATGACCCACCTCCCAGAATATTGGAAATAAAAGCAAAAATAAACAAATGGGACCTAATTAACCTTAAAAGCTTCTGCACATCAAAGGAAACTATTAGCAAGGTGAAAAGACAGCCTTCAGAATGGGAGAAAATAATAGCAAATGAAGCAACCGACAAACAACTAATCTCAAAAATATACAAGCAACTCCTACAGCTCAACTCCAGAAAAATAAACGACCCAATCAAAAAATGGGCCAAAGAACTAAATAGACATTTCTCCAAAAAAGACATACAGATGGCTAACAAACACATGAAAAGATGCTCAACATCACTCATTATCAGAGAAATGCAAATCAAAACCACTATGAGGTACCATTTCACACCAGTCAGAATGGCTGCGATCCAAAAGTCTACAAATAATAAATGCTGGAGAGGGTGTGGAGAAAAGGGAACCCTCTTACACTGTTGGTGGGAATGCAAACTAGTACAGCCACTATGGAGAACAGTGTGGAGATTCCTTAAAAAACTGGAAATAGAACTGCCTTATGATCCAGCAATCCCACTGCTGGGCATACACACTGAGGAAACCAGAAGGGAAAGAGACACGTGTACCCCAATGTTCATCGCAGCACTGTTTATAATAGCCAAGACGTGGAAGCAACCTAGATGTCCATCAGCAGATGAATGGATAAGAAAGCTGTGGTACATATACACAATGGAGTATTACTCAGCCATTAAAAAGAATACATTTGAATCAGTTCTAATGAGGTGGATGAAACTGGAGCCTATTATACAGAGTGAAGTAAGCCAGAAGGAAAAACATAAATACAGTATACTAACACATATATATGGAATTTAGAAAGATGGTAACAATAACCCGGTGTACGAGACAGCAAAAGAGACACTGATGTATAGAACAGTCTTATGGACTCTGTGGGAGAGGGAGAGGGTGGGAAGATGTGGGAGAATGGCAGTGAAACATGTAAAATATCATGTAGGAAACGAGTTGCCAGTCCAGGTTCGATGCATGATGCTGGATGCTTGGGGCTGGTGCACTGGGACGGCCCAGAGGGATGGTATGGGGAGGGAGGAGGGAGGAGGGTTCGGGATGGGGAACACATGTATAAAAAAAAAATAAAATAAAATAAAATAAACAAAAAAAAAAAAAGAAAAAGAAAGACACTACAGAAAACAAGTTAACAATTTGGAAATAAGTAATACCTACCAAAAAACCTCTTTAACTGCCAGTAAATTAAATGATCTCCTGAAGAGCCGACTTAGGATTAAATACTAAAACAAAGATAATAGCATCTGGCCCCATTACTGCATGGCAAATAGAAGGGGGAAAGGTGCAAGCCGTGATAGATTTCCCCTTCTTGGGCTCCAAAATCACTGTGGATGGTGACTGCAGCCATGGAATCAGATGATTGCTTCTTGGCAGGAAACAGATGGCAAACCTAGACAGTGTGTTGAAAAGCAGAAACATTATTACTCTGCCAACAAAGGTCGTTATAGTCAAAGCTATGGTCTTCCCAGTGGTCACGTATGGTTGTGAGAGCTGGACCATAAAGAAGGCAGAATGTGGAATAATTTACGCCTTTCTTTTTTTTTTTTTTTTCTTTCTTTTTTTTTTTATTTTTTTTTTTTATTTTTAAACTTTACATAATTATTTTAGTTTTGCCAAATATCAAAATGAATCCGCCACAGGCATACATGTGTTCCCCATCCTGAACCTTCAACTATGCTGCTTGAGAAGACTCCTGAGAGTCCCTTGGACAGCAAGGAGATCAAACCAGTCAGTCTTAAGTAAGATTAACCCTGAATATTCACTGAACTGCCTGATGCTGAAGCTGAAGTTCCAGTATTTTGGTCACCTGATGCAAACAGATGACTCATTGGAAAAGTCCTGCTGCTGGGAAAGATCAGGACAGAAGGAGAAGAGGACATGAGAGGATGAGATGGCTGGATGGCATCACCAATGCAATGAACATGAACTTCAGCAAGTTCTGGGAATTGATGAGGGACAGGCAGGCCTGCCATGCTACAATCCGTGGGGTCACAGAGAGGTGGGCACAACAGGGTAACTGAACAACATCAGACTAAATGTTCTCATGAAAAGATATTACACCTAATAAATTATTCATAATTCTATGATATTCCATCAAAGAAATGGAATTTCCAAATATTTTTGATTCAAAGGTTGGAAAATGGTGGGTAGGAAAATGGTGGGTAGGAAAAAACTAAAACTCTCTATATATAGACAGTCTATATATAGACTGAGAATAAAGCTTAAAAAGAGAGATTCCTAAAATTCTATAAAGATGCTGAATTCAAAAAAGGAAAGAAAAATGGAAATCCCAGGAAATAAGTGCAAGGAGCAAATTTTATTTCACAATGAACAAAGAACAATTTCTGGTTTTGATACTTTGAGTTATGTAATCCAGAGCACTAGTACAATTGGTCTTTTATACTTGGCATCAAATACAACCTCTTTAGACCCTCTTTTATATCTCGGTTTCTCAGACTGTAGATGAAAGGATTCAGCATGGGTGTGACCACAGTGTACATGACCGAGGCGACTGTACTTGTATGTGGGGTGTGGGAAGCAGCAGAGCTAAGGTAAACTCCTAAGGTTGTAAAATAAAATAGGAAGACAACTGCGAGGTGGGACACACAGGTGGAAAATGCTTTATACTTCCCCTGAGCTGATGTGATTTTACATATGCAAGAAACTATTTTAGAATATGAGTAAAGGATACCAGCCAAAGGACCAGCACCGATCAGGACAGCTGAAAAATGCATCACTATGTTATTAAGAAAGTTGTCAGAACTAGCAAGTTTTACCACCTGAGTAAGTTCACAGAAAAAGTGGGGGATTTGTACAACTGGACAGAAGGACAATAACAACACCATTAAGCTGTGTACCAAGGAATACAAGGCAATCTGCATCCAGGATATCAGAACCAGCAGTCCACAGAGCCAGGGGCTCATGATGACCATGTAGTGCAGGGGGTGGCAGATGGCCACATACCGATCATAGGCCATCACTGTCGGGAGAATGTCATCTAATCCTGCAAACAGCATGTAAAAATACATCTGGGTGATGCAGCCTTCATAGGTGATACCTTTGCTCTCTGTCTGGAGGTTCCATAGCATCTTTGGGATGGTGGTGGACATGAAGCAGATGTCTACAAAGGACAGGTTGGAGAGGAAGAAGTACATGGGAGTGTGGAGGTGGGAGTCTGAGCTGATGGCCAGGATGATGAGCAGGTTTCCAAACACAGTGATTAGGTACATGCAGAGGAAGAGCCCAAATATGAGAGGCTGCAGTTCTTGTTCTTCTGAAAGCCCCAGAAGAAGAAATTCTGAAATTCATGTATTATCCTCTGATTCCATGGGGTGGAAATGACTACCAGGAAAAAGGAAAACAACATGACTAATTTGCATACAAACTGGCATAATTCACATGGCTTAAATACTGCAATTTCTATTTAGCCCTGAAGTAATTGAACTTAATACCTTATTTATAGAACAGTTCTCTTCCAAAGTATACTCCATTTCATCCCTGACAAAGATTTTTGTCCCATTCTCATCACATTGGCAAAGAGCTCATATATTCTAGAGTTCTAAAGAGATATCTCTTCATTTATTTGAGAAATACATATTTAGTGCTGACCCAGTAGAAAGTGATGAAAAATAAACCTCTCCCAATCCAAGGATGGTGAATGAGGATATTCAAATAAAACATGATAGAATATCTCAGAATATCACAGATGCTCCGAAAAAAAAAAAAAAAACCAGGTATAAAGGAGAGAGTGGTAGGAGGTGTTATTTTGTCCTGAGTGTTCAGGGAAGAGCTTCATACTAGGTGATGTTTGAAGATTCCTGAAGAGAGAGAGAAGTCTTTGTGATGTCAGAAGAAGTGTGTGCCTGGCAGAGGGAGCTGCCACTGCTAAGAATCTGACAAAGATGCTTGTTCCACATGTTCAAGTGCAAACAAGGAAGCCAGTGGGGCAAAGGGATAAGTAGGAGGAGGAGTGATCAGCAATGGTGTCAAGGATGCTGAAGAGCAAGGTGACCTCCCTGCTACAGCTGAACCTTCAGCACATAGAGAATCCCTCCTTCCATGTGGTTCCTTGCACTTTATGAATTTAGTTTAAAACCATCCTGTGAATTATGTCAGTTTCCCTACTTAGTTCCATCTATTGACCAACTTCTGACCTCTGTATTATAAGTCATCTTAACATATGAGTACAGATGCCTCTGCTTTAAGAATTGGTTTCTCTTCACAAGGCACAGGCAAACACACACACACACACACACACACACACACACACACACACGATGTTTCTGGCTTGTGTTACTATCATAAACTGGTCACCCAGATCCACCCTCATTAGGCAATGAATGGTTAACACATCGAGCTTCTCAGATCAAATTATTATTCTCCAAAAGAATGTATCACTTTTACTCAGAAATTCCAAGATTTTTAAATTCATATATATTTTTTTAATTCAAGGATAATAGCTTTACAGAATTTTGTTGTTTTCTGTCAAACCTCAACATGAATCAGCCATAGGCATACATATATCCCCTTCCCTCTGAACCTCCCTCCTATCTCCCTATACATCCCACCCCCAAATTCCAGTTTATAAGCTTCCTATAGAACAATAAATTTGGGGATCAACGTTGGTAAGGCCAATTTCTTCTCAGTATTTAGAGAAGAATGAAAAGCATGAGAGAGAAAGAAAAAAGAGAAATGAAATGGACATAGGCAAATTAAGAGGGAAAATATGCAATAAACTCAAATGACCCCTGAGACAATGCATCAAAGAAAAGTTTCCTTGCTTCATCAATATTCCAATTCCAGTGGCATCTCCTTGATGCCCAAAAAATAATAAAGAAAAATACTCTACTCTTCCCTCTTTTATTTTTTTAGATTATTATTATTATTTACTTTACAATATTGTATTGGTTTTGCAAACATTCTCCTTCAAGTAATAAATTATTACAGTCCAAAAAAAAAGATAAAAATATATTTTTCCAAGGACATAAACAGGGATATATTCATGATGTGCTATATCTTAGAGTTTAATTATCCCAAGAGAATAAGCAAATGGAACATAAACTACCAATTCAAAATCAGAAATAAATGAAATCCACAAAAATTGAATATATTTTACATGAAGAAGCAGAATATTTCTTTTTCTTGAGGAGTCTTCCTATTTGCTTACTTCAGTCCATAAATAAGATTATTAGACTTATTGTCTACTTTTACTGGAAGCCTTTTATGCCTCCCATTCCTTCTAATGGGGCTTCCTTGGTAGCTCATTAGTAAAAAAATCCTCCTGCAATCCAGGAGGCCAAGTTTCAATCCCTTGGTCAGGAAGATTCCCTGGAGAAGGAAATTGCAACCCACTCCAGTATTCTGGCCAGGGAAATTCCATGGACAGAGGAGATGGGTGGGCTACAGTCAATGGGGTCGCAAAAGGATCAGATACAACTTAGCAGCTAAACCACCACCACCATTCCTTCTAACTGAATTTCCTTTATTACCATTTGTCAACACTGATGAGTGAAGGCTTCACTTTATTTTTAGACCTAAATAAATACACTAATATCAGGAAAGCCAGATAATAACCACAGTGACCTCTGGCCTCTGAACTATGCTAGATTGGTCCTCAGGTGACCTCGGGTACATGCTCCTGGTTTCCGTCCTCTCTGACCCTCTCCTGAAATGTGTGTGGAGCTCTAACCTGCCTGCAGATTGAGAGAGAAGGCTTTCCCTGTAGAAGTCCAAGTTCCTTTCTAAATGATTAACGATACAGACCGAAGTTTTGTACCGAAACAAGACAACAGGAAGGGATAAAATCAAGCATTGGCTCCCAGACAGATTCAGAAATCTAAATTAAGGACTAGGTTCTCATCAACCAAAGTGGCACAGGCTGAGGGGCTGCAGCAGAGGAGATATTTACAGCTTCTTGTGTCAGCTCACAGGGCTTCTCTGGAGGCTCAGTGATAAAGAATCCACCTGCAATGCAGGAGTCACAGGAAATGGGGGCTTGATCCCTGGGTCAGGAAAATCCCCTGGAGGACTGCATTGCAGTCCACTCCAGTGTTCTTGCCTAGAGAATCCCATGGACAGAGTTGCCTAGAGGGCTACAGTCCTTGGGGTCTCAAAGAGTTGGACAGGACTTAAGGGACATAGCAAGCATGCACACATTTCAGCTAATTGGACATATTTTCCTTTTGTTACTCCAGCCTCCAAGTACATGATTTCCCTTGGGGACACTGGGCTGGACATAATGCAATTATTTTTTGTTGATTCTCTGTTACTAGGTGATTGCATTATAAGTTGGGTGATTCAGTTTTTGTCATTCCTTCCCCTTTAATTCTCCTGCTTTTAAAGCACTAAGGCTCCCAGAACCTCATCAAACCCCTGAGATCTAATTCTTTTTTAAACTATAACACTGAGGATTTGTCTTGACGAGGTCCCTTGGGTCTCCAAAGCTTTGATTTGTGGTACAGGAAAACAATAACAACAACAACAACAAAAACTATGGAAATCTTTAAAACTATTTCCCTCTTCAGAACTGTGGATAACATTGCTCCTTCAGTATAAAATTGTTCGTATTATACTGCCTGGATTCTTGCTAGTTTTTCCAAGCCAATTACAAGTTTCTCAGATATATCAGAAGTCAACAGCTGCCCTTTAGTTTCTCATTATAAAATGTTTATAACTATAAGAAAAATATTTATATGTTGATATGATAAGTAAAAATTGCTGTCGTGTCTGACTCTTTGTCCCACATGGACCATACAGTCTATGAAATTCTGCAGGCAAGAGTTGTGGATTGGGTAGCCATTCCCTTCCCCAGGGAATCTTCACAGATCAAACACAGGTCTCCCGCATTGTGGGCAGATTATTTACCAGCTGAGCCACAAAGGAAGCCCAGGAATACTGGAGTGGGTAGCCTATCCCTTATCCAGTGGATCTTCCGGACACAGAAATTGAACCAGGGTCTCCTGTATTTCAGGCAGATTCTTTACTGAGTTATCAGAGAAACCTGATATGATATTAATATGATCATAAACCAGGCTTCCCAGGTAGCTCAGTGGTAAAGAATATACCTGCCAAAGCAGGAGATGTTAGAGACGCAGGTTTGATCCCTGGGTTGGGAAGATTCCTTGGAGGAGGAAATAGCAACCCACTCCAGTATTCTTCCCTGGAGTATCCCATGGACGGAAGAGCCTGGTAGATTACAGTTCATGTGGTCACAAGTAGTTGGACACAACTGAGTGACTAATACATGGCCATTAAACTATCTTAGCATGGTATAGTGATTGTCAAATTTAATTTTTTAAATAATGTGTTTTTTCAGATAGCACTTTTATGAACTCCATACTCTGTTGTCAGATTGAAACTCAGAAGGATTTAATGTTCTACTTAGAAGTACAAACCAAGTAAGGGCTGGAGTCTGGATTGAGGTCTCTTAGTTCTGGAACTCTGTCCCAGTGATTCTCAACCAGACATGATTTTGACACTTGGCAATATCTGAAGGGATGCTACTTATCTCCTATAAACCACAGAACAGCACCCAATACAAATAATTTTCCTGCCAAAGGCAGTGTAAGAATATGAGAAATCCTATTCCAGACAAGAATATCTATAAATTCACTGTTCATACACTTTTTTCATACAAATCACCAAGGTCTGTGGTTCAAATGCTTATTCGGATTCCTCAGGTCTCTAGTGGTCCACAGACTGTGTTTCTGATCATTTAAGCCAGAATATCAGAATCTAGTTCAAATTCTTTACACCCTGAAAAGAAGGGAACTTCTTTAACACTACCACTGATGGTACTTTGATACTTGCCATTCCAAATACTCTTTTCAGAGCCCTGTGTATGTCTTCATACCTTAGACTATAGATGAAGTGGTTCAGAATAGGTGTGATCACAGTGTTCATCACTGAGATGATTGCATTTGACTCTAGGCAGAAAGGCATGAGTAGCCACAGGTAGGTACACTCAAAGCCCATCCAATAAGACAAGGATACAAGTGAGAGGTGAGATGCTCTGGTGGAAAGCACTTTGTACTTCCCCCAAGCTGATGGTATTCCAGATAGAGAGGAAACTACCTTAGAGTAAAGGATCCCAGGTAAGACATTTGTTGTTCAGTCACTCAGGTGTATCTGACTCTTTGTGACTGCAAGGACTGCAGCATGCCAGGCTTCCCTGTCCCTAATCATATCCTGGAGCTTGTTCAAACTCATGTCCATCGAGTTGGTGATGCCATCCAACCATCTCATCCTCTGTTGTCCCCTTCTCCTCTTGTCTTCAATCTTTCCCACCATCAGGGTCTTTTTTAACAAGTCAGCTCTTCTCAACAGGTGGCCAAAATATTGGAGCTTGAGCTTCAGCATCAGTACTTACAGTGAATATTCAGGATTGGTTTCTTTTAGGATTGACTCATTTGATCTCCTTGCAGTCCAAGGGACTCTCAAGAGTCTTCTCTAACCCCACAGTTCAGAAGTATCAATTCTTTGATGCACAGACTTCTTGGTTTTCCAACTCTCACATCCATATATGACTACTGGAAAAACCATAGCTTTAACTAGATGGACTTTCTTCATCA
The DNA here is from genome assembly GCF_029378745.1 of Bos indicus. Lineage (NCBI taxonomy): Eukaryota > Metazoa > Chordata > Mammalia > Artiodactyla > Bovidae > Bos > Bos indicus. Next base: position 10,121,854 of record NC_091766.1, on the reverse strand, counting down.
AGGTCCCTGCTTTTTAATACACTGTCGAGGTTTGTCAAAGCTTTTCTTCCAAAGAGCAAGTGTCTTTTAATTTTGTGACTGCAGTCACCATCTGCAGTGATTTTGGAGCCTAAGAAACTAAAGTTTCTCACTGTTTATTGTTTCCCTGTCTCTTTCCCTTGAAGTGATGGGACCAGATGCCATGATCTTAGTTTTTTGAATGTTGAGTTTTAAGAATGCTTTTTGACTCTCCTATTTTACTTTCATCAAGAGGCTCTTTAGTTCCCCTTCATTTTCTGCCATAAGAGTGGTGTCACCTGCATATCTGAGGTTATTTCTATTTCTCCTGGCAATCTTGATTCCAGCTTGTGCTTCATCCAACCCAGCATTTCTCATGATGTACTCTGCATATAAGTTAAATAAGCAGAGGGACAATATACAGCTTTGACTTACTCCTTTCCCAATTTGGAACCAGTCCATTACCAACCTGGAATATAACGGTTTCAAATTACATCATCATGTCATTAAGAAAGGTGTCACAATTGACTAGTTGGACCTCTTATTTGCTTTTACAGGAAAAGTGCAGAATTCCAAGAAGATACAGAAGGACAGTTGCAACACTGTTAATCTTTGTAACAGAGAATGCATGGCACTCAGGAACCAAACAAAAAAACCAGCAATCCACAAAGTGTGTTTGGGCGGCGTGGTGTTCATGGCGACATGGTAGTGCAGAGTTTGACAGATGGCCATGAAGTGGTCATAGGTCTTTGTGTTCAGTACAATGCTGTCCAAATCTACAAAGAGTAGGTAAAACTGTATCTATACGTTATGGCTTTGCCTTCTATGGGATGGTGGTGAATGTGAAACATATCTTAAAAGAACAGATTGGAAAAGAAGAATTACATGGGTATGTGGAGGTGGGAGTCAGAGATGGTGACCAGGATAATAAACAGGTTTATAAGCACAGTGATCTGGTACATGGAGAGAAAATGTGCAAATATAAAGTGCTGCAGTTCTGGTTTCTCTGTTAATTGCAGAAGAAGAAATTTTGAAATGCGTGTATCATTTCCTGTTCTCATGTGGCCCTCATCAACTTATTGCTTTTTTCTCTTTGATAATAGCCATTCTTACTGTGGAAGGTGTACCTCACTGCGATTTTGGTCTCTGTTTCTTTGAATATTAATGATGTTAAGCCTCTTTTCATGTGTCTGTTGGCCATGTGTATATCTTCCTTGGGAAAAAATGTCTATTGAGGGTCCTCTACCCACTTTTAATATGATTCTTTATTTATTTATTTTAATTGAGTTGACTTAGTCTGATATATAGTTTAAGTTTTCTGTTTCTGCCTATCAGCTTGATGTTTTGGGTGCTTTTGCCTTCTTACTTCAAGTAGAAGAGAACACTTCAACTTTGCTTATATGACAGTTCTGGGTGCTGAACTCCCTCAGCTTTTCTTTACCTGGGAGAACCTTTATTTCCTCTTCATATCTGAAGGATATCTTTGTTGGATGGAGGATTCGTGGCTAGCAGTTTTTATATCACAATAGTTTGAGAATGATATTCCATTCTATCTTGGACTGTGGAGTCTGTGCTAAGAAATTTGTTGATAACCCAGTTTGGGTATCTTTGCAGAGTGCTCATCTTTTTTTGGATACCTTTAATAACTTTCTTTTTAATAACTTTTACTGAAATGTATTTGATTTTCATATTAGTTCCAGGTACACAGCAAAATTATATATATATATATATATATATATATATATATATTCTTTTTTATATTATTTTTCAAGTATAGATTATTACAAGATATTGAGTTTATTTCCCTGTTTTTAATTCCCTAGGTCCTTGTTGATTGCCATATATATATATATAGATAGATAGATATAGATATAGATAGATATTAGTATATAAAAACATCATTCTTTCACTGACTTTTTAAAAATTTTTCTTTATTTATTTGCTGTATTTCTGACTACATCGAGTCTTCCTTGCTTTTCGGGGGCTTTCTCTGTTTGTGGATGTCGGGGGTGCTACTCTTCACTGTGGTGACCTCTCTTGCTGCAGAGCACAGGCTCTACAGTACAGGCTCAGTAGTTGTGGTGCACCGGCTTAGTGTTTTTGTGGCGTGTGGAATCTTTCCAGACCAGGCATCACCCCCAGTGCCTGTTTCCACCTTAGCAGGCAGATTCTCGCTTACTGCACCACCAGGGAAGTCTTTTCGTTCATTGACTTTTGACAGTTTTAATACGTGTGTGTTGGAGAAGGTTTTTTGCATTGAAACATTTATTTGTCCTATTATACCTCTGTGGATGTGTGCATTTGGTTCCTTCCCCAGACTTGGAAAATTCTCAGCTATTATTTCTATACATAATCTCTCTGATCCTTTCTCTCTCTCTTCTGCTTTTGAGACACCCAGTATCCTTCTTACCTGTTCTAGTAGAGTCAGAAGTTTCTCAGAGAATATCTTCATTAAAAAAAAAAAAATCTTAGTTCTGTCCTCACATCTACCTGAATCATTCTACTTTTGAACTCACTATATCTCTCTACTCCATATGGTCTCCACTTCAAGTGCTTTGCAATTCGTCCTTCATCTCAATTACTGAGTTCTTCAGCACCAGAATTTGTTTACTTATGTTAGAGGGCTTTTATTATTTTAGAAACTGTTCCTTATGTTCATTATTTTTATTCCTCAGCTAACTGATGTGCCTTTGCGAGTTTACTTCCTGACACTATCTTGAATTCTCCACTTGCTTGATCACAATCTTACCTGATGTTTAATTAGTTCATGGAAAACTGTCGTTTTCTCTTTGTGATTCCATGTTACTGTGGTTTTTCATGGTGCTCAGTGGGTTGCTCCTCTGTCCGTGCATTTGAAGGAACAAACAGTTTTGTTATGTAGGTAAAGCCTTGTATACTTTGATTCTAACAATTCAACAGATTGCTAACAGATTGTGTTTTTCTTTTTCTTTTTTTTTGGGGGGGGGGAGTAGTTCATTTATTTTTTTTTTCATTTCATATATGATATTATGCATATTTCAAAGCCATTCTCCCAAATCATCCCACCCTCTCCCTCTCCCACAGAGTCCAAAAGACTGTTCTATACATCAGTATCCCTTTTGCTATGTTGCATACAGGGTTATCGTTACCATCTTTCTAAATTCTACATATATGTGTTAATTAAGTGACTTTGTGGCACAAGTTTTTGGTTTGTTTCACATGAGCTTATCCTGGCTCTATTTGAGGAACTACATTTTTTGCATTTCATGGCCTCTTCCAAAGGCATTGTCATTGTCCTTGCCATCAATGTTTGTGCCTCCAGCATCACTGGTGACCTGGTGTTGTCAGTGTCCCTGATGTGGCTGGCATCTTTGCTGGGGGCTCCCAGAGTGGTAGCTGCTCTTGCCACATGCAGGGTGACCTTGCTTGAGCCCCACTCCCGCCCCCACTGATGCCTGGTTCCCTGGGGCTGCATGTGCCGTTGCATCCACGAGGCCAGGGTTACACGCACCACCCCCAGTGGGACTCCCAGGTGCTCTGGGGCTGCAGGCTCAGCTGCCTCAGCCATGGGCTGGGATCAGCATCACTGCCTCTGCAGTTCCCCTGGCTCCACTTCTTCCATGTGAAAAATCCGCTCACCTTCAGATGTACAACTGTGTGTATCTCTGGTGTCCCAATGTGTTGGGTAGGAAAAAAAAAAAAAAACTTTATTTATAAATGATGTTATCTACAAGTTGTAGATTGAGGGGAGAAACAAAGGGAGTGTCTTCTGCCACCATAATACTAATGTCACCGATAATAAACTTTTCCCCACAATCTATAAGGTTAAAATTCGGGCTTCCCAGGGGGCTCAGTGGTTAAGAATCCACCTGCCAATGCAGGAGATGCAGGAGATGTAGGTTCTATCCCAGGATCGAGAAAATCCCCAGAAGGAGAAATGGCAACCCACTCCAGTATTCTTGCCTGGAGAACCCCATAGACAGAGGAGCCCAATGAGCTACAGTCCATGGGGACACAAAGATCAGACACCACTGAGGACACATGCATAAGTATAAGATTAAAATACACAAATAAATGGAGTAGACTATTGTATATTAATGAGGAAAGAATTGCTACATGGCTCCGTACAACCTCATGGATGAGCTTTAGAGTTCCAACACATAGAATTACTGAGAAACATAGACTTATGAGAAATCCAGCAGAGATTAAAACAACTCCTTAATATTAAATCTCATTTGATAATAAAGACATCATATTAGAGCAGTTACTGTTAGGATGAATGGTTATGCAGCAACAAGTAACTGAATAAAATTAAAAATGGTATAGAACTGAGATCAACTCCAATAATCTCATTCTATGCATTGATTCTGATATTTAAAGATAGCATTCACTTCTGTTTTAAAATTGTATTACAGATAATTATATTAAAAAGTTATTCCATTGCAGTTTCCTCCTAGGTAAGCAGGATATTAGCAAACATGCTTGCACAAATTGTGAAATGAACCATGACTGGATAAGCAGTCAAATTCTCTAGTGAGTCATCTTTGATCATGAGATATATACGAATACTATGCATTCAAGAATTGACCCTTGAATAATGCAGAGTTTGGAGCAATGGCACCTTGTGCAATTGAAAATCTGCCTGTAACATCGCAATCAACCCTCCTTATCCATAGCTTCACACCCTCTGATTCAGTCAACCCATATAAAATTATATAAATTACCTTGGTTTTCACTTGTATACTTTTTTACATTAGTAATATATCTCATGACAATTTTTTCCAGAGCAAGGCAAAAATCACTCTGGATGACATTTGTCATTTAAGAAAGTATTATTCCCCATGTCACTCCATAAAAAAATAGAAATGCCCAAATATTTCATATTTAAAGTTTGGAAAATTTTGAAGTAGAAAAAAGCACAACTTAAAAAAAAATACCTAAATGATTGAATGAAAAGAAAGTTTAATGAAGTGAGTAACCGAGATTGCATAGAAAAGTTGAATTTTTGTAAAAATGGATATCCAAGGAAATAAGTAAAAGGAGCAATTTTTATTCCACACTGAGGAAAGTGTCACAATTACTGATTCTCAGGCTCTGAGCAATGCAGTCAAGGGCACTTCATATGCCCCAGGACAATTGGCCTTTTTATAGCTACTATTCCATAGACTCTCTTCAGAGCCCTCTTTATGTCTTTGTTCCTCAGACTGTAGATGAATGGGTTCAGCATGGGTGTGACCACAGTGTACATCATGGAGGCTGTTGCACTTGAGTGTGAGCTGTGTGTAGCAGCAGAGCTAAGGTACACTCCTAGGCTCGTACAATAAAATAATAAGACAACTGAGAGATGAGATGCACAAGTGGAAAATGCTTTAAACTTTCCCTGAGTTGATGAGATTCTTCGTATGGAAGAGACTATCTTAGAGTAAGAGTAAAGGATACCAGCAAATGGCCCACCAGCTAGTAGCACTGATGCCAAATACATCACCATGTCATTAAGAAAGGTATCAGAACAGGCAAGTTGGACCATCTGATTGAGTTCACAAAAAAAGTGGGGAATTTCCACCTCTGTACAGAAGGTCAGCTGCAAGGCCATTAAAGTTTGTAACAAGGAATACATAGCACTCATCATCCAGGACACCAATACCAGCAGTCCACAGAGCCGTGGGTTCATGATGACTGTGTAGTGCAGGGGGTGGCATATGGCCACAAAGCGATCATAGGCCATCACTGTCAGGAGGAAGTCATCTAATCCTGCAAAGAATATGTAAAAATACACCTGGACGAGGCAGCCTTCATAGGTTATAACTTTGCTCTGGTTCTCGATGTTCTGCAGTATCTTTGGGATGGTGGTGGAGGTGAAGCAGATGTCTACAAAGGACAAGTTGGAGAGGAAGATGTACATGGGGGTGTGAAGGTGGGAGTCAGAGATGGTGACCAGGATGATGAGCAGGTTTCCAAACACAGCAATCAGGTACATGGAGAGGAAAAGCCCATAGATGAGGGGCTGCAATTTTGGATCTTTTGAGAATCCCAGGAGAAAAAATTCAGAAAAGTGTGTATTGTTACCTGGTTCCATGTGGTGGAGGTGACTACCAGGAAAAACGAAAATAAGATGAGTAATTTTCATACAAATTGGCATAACTCACATAGTGCAATTTCTATTTTGCTCTCAATAAATTAATTTTAATATCTTGTGTTTAGAAAAGTTCCATTTCATCTCTACCTGGGCATTTTTGACCCCTTCTCAGCATATTCCCAAAGAAAATCATGCATTCTACAGTAGTAATGAGAAATACTTTCATACATTTGAAGAATATATATTAAGTGTCAACCGTGTTCAAAAGCACATATTGTTTAGTCGCTAAGCTGGATCTGGTACTTTTGAGACTCCCCAGACTGTATTTAGCCTGCCAAGCACCTCTGTCCATGGGATTTCCCAGGCAAGAATACTGCAATGAGTTGCCATTTCCTTCTCCGGGTGATCTTCTCAATCCAGGGATTGAACCTGCCTCTCCTGCATTGCCAGATAGATTCTCTACCACTGAGCCACCTGTCAAGTCCTTCCAAAAAATACAGGTAACAAATAGATGGTGCTGAAAAACAAAAGTGTTCACAATCCAGTGATGGTGAAAGATGATGTGTAAAAAGAATATGTCAAGTAATAACAGTTGGTATGAAGAAAACAAAGCTAGATATAAAAGAGAGTAGTAGGAGGTATTTTCATGTACTGAGTGTTCAGGTAAGGCCAGCAAACAAGGTGATAGTTGAACAGAGAGCTCAAGAAAGGGAGAGAAAGATCTAGTATGATATCAAGAGAAATATGTGCATGGCAAGGGAATGGCCACTACAAAAGACCTAAGGAAAATGCTTGTTCTTTGCATTTTATGAATTTAGTTGCAAAAGCATCCTGTGAATTAAAGCATCTCCCATCCTTAGTACCTTCTGCTGACTGAGGTCTGGGATCCGTGATATAGGGCACCTTAATATATGAGTCCAAGCGCCTCTGCTTTAAGAACTGCTCTCAAGGCACAAGCTCACACACAAGCGCACACACACACACACACACATGCACACTCTCACACCATGTCCTCCTGGGCTTTGTTCCTACCACACATTTCTCACCCAGAACCACACTCCTCACACCATATACCATTATAACTCAAGCTGATTATGTCAGATCATCTTTCTTCTACAGAATGTATAAATGGTAGAAATTCCAGTTCACAGACTACCCATAGACCAATAAACTTGAGGTTCATTTTTATGATCACTTTCAGCTTTGTATTTAAAGAAATATAAAAAAAATAAGTGTGTGTGTGTGAGAGAGAGGCGGAGGGAGAGAGAAGAGAGGGAAATGAAATAGACATTAGGGGGTAAAAGATTTAACAAGCTCTAATAGTCCCTGAGACTACATGATGAATTAAACCTTCCTTTGTTTGGCAACATTCCAATTCCAGTTATCTCTACTTGATGCCCAGGAAAAATAATTTTCAAAAAGAAAAATACATGTTTACCTTGACAGAACAGTTATACTTTTATAATGAATTAAACCTGAAATATTTGACTACTCCAAAAGAAAAATGGGCAAAGTAAATAAAGTGAAGTGAAGTCTCTTAGTCGTGTCTGACTCTTTGCGACCCCATGGACTGTAGCCCACCAGGCTCCTCCAACCATGGAATTTTCCAGGCAAGAGTACTGGAGTGGGTTGTCATTTCCTTCTCCAGGGGATCTTCTTGACACATGGATAGAACCCAGGTCTCCCTCATTGCAGGCAGATGCTTTACCATCTGAGCCACCAACAAAAATGAGTATCCAAAGGAAAACAACAAAATCTAAATGTGTTTTATATAAAGCAATAGAAGACATTTTCCCAAAATCGTTTCCATTTCTTTGACCAATTTTTTACTGTTCTATAGGGAATGAGGCAAGCTCTTTCCCAGTTTTCTTATGGGGCATCGTGTGTTTGTTATTCTTGGAGTTTAAGCACTGTCATATTCTTAAAATAAATCTGATGAGCATACCCCAATGTTATCCTGGTCTTTGTTCAACACGCAAAAGTCTTTTCAAACTGTACTCTGACACAATGTCAATCCATCCTTTTGTCCTGAATAAATTTTTCCATAGGATTCATGCCTGAAGATGTTATATTATAATAGATGTTCATTGTACTATTACTTTACCATGACAATGCAAAATCCTAATCATCAAAGACTTCAACTGCTATGGTCACTATTTTTTTTCCCCATAATATCCATTTATTATCACAATCTGTACATATCTGTAGTTGTTTTTCTCTTTTCATTCCTATTATTGTTGACCAATAGCTTTTCTTTTTTTAATATAAATTTATTTATTTTAATTGGAGGCTAATTACTATTGTACTTTCAGAAAGATATGTGAATATATGTGCACTTATATAGAAACATGGCCTTACCAGGTGGTGCTAGTGGTTAAAAAACCTTCCTGCCAATGCAGGAGGCATAAGAGAGGTAGGTTCAATTCCTGGGTCAGGAAGATCCCCTGGAGGAGGGAATGCAAGGACTAGAGTATTCTTCCCTGGAAATCCCATGAACAGAGGAGCCTGGTGGGCCACAGTCCATATGGTCACAGAGTCAGATACAACTGAAGCCACTTAGCATGCATACAGGCAAACAGAAATGTATTTAAATTAAAAATAAATAAATATATGTGAAGTTACAAAATAAAGAGAATTGCAGGAAAAATAATTGAATAAATTAGTCTCAAAGCAATTGTATTTTTAAAAAATTGAATGGAGTTTCACACACTAACTCAAACAATATTAAAATAGTAATGATTTACCGATATCCAATGGAATAATAATTAAATTGGGAAATGTGTAAACATGAATATATTATATAATGTTCCTGAAAATTATAACACATATTAGATTCTCAGTTATTTTATATTGAATGAATCAGGATTTACTTCTCAATTATAGATTTCATTAAATACATATAAGATTGTACTTCAATTTGAGAAGATTAGATTATCAAATAAATCAGAGGGATTATCGATCCAATATACCAGTCCTTTTTGGTTAATACCTAGAAAACTACACACTAAAATCCACAAGTGTGCTGAACTGCCTTAGAGCAAGTAATCCAACATGAGATAAATGTATTTAACTAAGTAAAATGAAAAAGCATTTTTATGGCAAAACAGTCTCCAAAAGGTCAACTGAGAAACAACAATTCTTAAAAATCATTTCAAAAGCTGGTAGTGGTACAATAAAAGATTTATATTATATGGGCATATAATAATAAAATCGACACATTAAAATGACAATTCAAGGTACTATTTTTTATCAAGCTCAGTAAGAGTTAAGAAAAGAACACTTTTTCACAACCATCCATCTGGGGAAATACTTACAGAGTTGCACACAGTTTATAGTCGTGCTTTGAAACAGGGAGCAAAGGTGCACTATCTGTATTTGCAGACAGAAATTTCAGATGTTACACTGTTGGGAAAACCACCCTAACAACGTAACAGATATTAAAAGTACAGAAGTTCTTTAACTAGAGGCTTCTCAGTCTCAGCACCTGTTGATATTCTCAGACAGGTTGTTCTCTGTGGTGGGGTCTGTCCTGTGTCTTGCAGGATGCCTAGAACACCCCAGACCTCCACCCACTGTTCCCAGAGAAACAGACAGATATTTCTGCAAGCATTGTTCAGTGTTCCCAGGGAAACAGAGTGGCTCTTGACTAGAAATACAGTTTAAATTTAACAATCTCAAATATTTTTGAAGGAATGATATAATAGAAACTTGAAGAGAAAGATTAGGAAAGACAGTCTGCAGTGTGAGTAGCACAGCCCCTTAACTAAACAGCTATTGAAATAATGAACCTATATTACATTGAATACTAGTTGATTGGAAGAAAATCCCTGGGGCATTATTGACCAGTAAAGAAAAAGATAGGAAAAAAAAAAAAAGACTGCACTGAATTAAGAGTATCTGTATGTGCATAGGATTCTATTCATACGTGTAGAAAAGTGTATGAATAGGTGTTTGTACCTAATATAGAAAGAAAAGTTTAAAAGAAACCAAGCGTATGTGGGACAATGTTACTGAGAATAAAGCTAGGTTAACTGGTAGTGGTTTTAAAATAACTGAATGTAACAAAATTGAATGAATATAACTAAGTTTCATAAAGACCTGAACAGTAATAATTTAATGATAACAACATTGGCCACTAATTCAATGTTAAATTGCCAAAGAATTGGAAATAAAATAAGAGAAGATATTTTAAATACAAGGAGGAAGCAGTATTCAAGTTCAATTTTTTTCTTAACTAAAGATAGATGGATTCAAATATGTTCATGAAAGACAAGGGTAACATTTAATCAAATGGTTAAAAAATGACTTCTACATGATGTCTAAAGGTAACGCAACTTTTAGAAATACATTTAACCACAAAAGATTAAAATGAACAATACAGAAGAAGAGAGTAAAAGTTAGAAATATGTTTGTTAATAGGAGGTGGTGTGTGTGTGTGTGTGTGTTAAGTTCCTACAGTAATGTTCATCTCTTTGCAACACTGTGGGCCACAGCCCACCAGGCTCCTCTGTCCATGGGATTCTCCAGGCATGAATTCTGGAATAGATTGCCATGCCCTCCTCCAGGGGATCTTCCAGACCCAGGGATCCAACTATTTCTCTTATGTCTCCTGCATTGGCAGGTGGGTTCTTTACCACTAGCATCACCTAGGAAGCCCATAATAAGTGATTAATTAGAACTAAAAAATATGCAGGAAAACAATCACGTATGTTTTTAAAGCAAGTATTGTCAAGTGAAGAATATTACAGGGACAGCTCAATTTTTTCAATAAAAATGTAAAAAGCAATGGAGAGAACACCATATGACTGACTGACCACATAAATTTTATAAATTACCAAACATTCTCACAAATACATCTACATATACATAAAATAACTAAATGGCAAGCGTTTTGTGGAAAGCAAATAAAGCCTGTAATTTATTTTGAATAATGTGAACAAAGACAGGAATTAAAACACTCCAACTGCAGCATACAAATGGTTCTCACAGACAATTTTTGATCAGCAGAGTAAATATATAACACAGAGATAAATATATATGTGTATGTGTGTGTTCAGTCATTTCCAACTCTTTCTATATTAGAATGCATATAAAACTTTTCAGCAAAGGTCTTTCCCAATTGCCCAGTGGGTAAAGAATCTGCCTGCAATGCAGGAGACACAGGAAATGTGGATTTGATCCCTGGATGGGAATGATCCCCTGGAGGAGAAATGGGAACCCACTCCATTATTCTTGCTTGGAGAACCCCATGGACAGAGGAGATGGCAGACTACAGTTCATAGGGTTACAGAGGCAGACACGACTGAGTGACTGAACATTACAACAAAGAGAAGGTACTATCTGTCAAGAATCTTTTTAAATTTATTTATTTTTAATTGGAGGATGATTAGTTTACAATATTCTATTGGTTTCTGCCCTATGTCAACATGAATCAGCCATCGCATACATGTTTGCAGGGATATATTTTCATGAAGCCCTTGGTTCAGATCTTACTTATTAACATGGAAACAGTCAAATATGAACCATCTTTAAAAAATCCTTACTTCACTGTACATCTGTCCACATCTAATAACTTATTTCTCTACTCTTGTTACTTCTTATTGTCATTAGGCTTATATTCAAATTTTACTGGAAATGCTTTAAGCCTCCCATTCTCTCTTTGATTTGGACTTCCATTTTTATCATTTAATTGGCAACACTGAGCCTTACCTTACTGAGGTCAATGTTTGCTTATCTTTTGTGTGCCTGCTCAATCGCTCTGTTGTGTCTGACCCTTTGCAAGCCTGTGGACTGTAGCACACCAGGCTCCTCTGTCCATGGGACTCTCCAGGCAAGATTCCTGAAGTGGGTTGCCATGCCCTCCTCCAGGGGATCTTCCTAACCCAGGGATAGAATCCATGTGTCTTATGTCTCCTGCATTATCAAGCAGGCTCTTTACCTCTAGTGCCATCTGCAAAGCCCTTGCTCCTCTTTTAGTCCTAAGTAAATGCATTTAATTATGAATTAGGGTTTCCTGAGTGTTGCTAGTGATAAAGAAAGAATCTACTACCAATGCAGGAGATGCAAAAGACTCAGGTTCAATCTCTGAGTTGGGAAGATCCCCTGAAGCGGGAAATGGCAACCGACTCCAGTATTCTTGCCTGAAGAATTCCATGGACAGAGGAGTCTTGCAGGCTACAGTCCATGGGTTTGCAAAGAGTCGAATATGGCTGAGTGAACGAGCATGCACACACAATAATCAGGATAGAAAACTACCACACTACTCTCTGGTATCTGAGTTAGGCTGGACTCAATCACAGGTTACCGCAGATAAATGTTCAAGATTTGCATTCTATTTCTCTCCTACATTGTCTACTGGGCTCTCAGACTCACCTAGATGGGAACTGAAGTAAAGGTCTTTATGTGAAAGTTCAAATGCCTCCTGGAGAGTTGATAATAGAGACTGAAGCTCTGTCCCTAAAGACAGCATGAGGGAGTAAAGAACTGGTTTCCCAGCCAAACTCAGGTTTTCAAAGGAAACATGTTCTGTGGCATACAAGATTTCTCAGGTTGAGGGGACCACAGCAGAGAGATTTTATAGCTCACCTGGCTTCTCAGTAGGCACCTTTCTGCTTAACACCCATACTTTGTACCTGATTTTCCTGGGGGAGAGGGGTTCTGAAACAAAGGAAAATTTTCCAGTTCATTCTTTGTTCCTTAGAGATCAGTTTACAAGGCAGGTGAATTTTGTTTTTATTACTCCTTCTCCTTAATTCTCCTGTGTCCAGACGTCTAAACTGTCCCAGCAACTTATCCAAGTCTGAGCTAAAGTTTCCTCAAAGTCTAAGGTTAAGAATTCTCACTTAATTAAGTCCCTCAGATCTTTCAAGTTTTCATAGTGGTGAACACATAATTACTGATAGTTCTAAAAAATATTTTTTGAGTGTGACAACTTTGTCCTTTCACATAAAACCTTAGGCACTACACTCCTTGGCTCCCTGACATTATTGCCAACTCAGTTAGGATTTTTATCAGTTAGGATTTTTATCAGAAGTTAAGAGCTGTCTTTTAGTACTTCATTATGTTTTTAATTATGAGATAAATACAGATATTTTATACACTATAATCTAACAGTACATTATATGGACTGTCTGCTTTAATTTTTATGGAAGTTCATGCTGTGATATAGTCTTCTTGTATATTATGCCTTCATTCTGCATTATAGAAATAAGACACAGAGGGGTTTAATGCTCTGCTCCAAGGTATGACCAAGAAAGGGATGGATTCTGGATTGGATGTCTTGATTGTCAGAATGCTTTTAGTTCATAAATTCTATGGCAGTGATTTGCAATCAGAGGTGACTTTGCAGCAGGTGATATTTTTCAGGGTTTACCTTTATGGCAGAAAGTGAAGAGGAACTAAAAAGCCTATTGATGAAAGTTAAAGAGGAGAGTGAAAAAGTTGGCTTAAAGCTCAACATTCAGAAAACGAAGATCATGGCATCTGGCCCCATCACTTCATGGGAAATAGATGGGGAAATAGTGGAAACAGTGTCAGACTTTATTTTTCTGGGGCTCCAAAATCACTGCAGATGGTGATTACAGCCATGAAATCAAAAGACGCTTACTCCTTGGAAGGAAAGTTTGTCCAACCTAGATAGCATAATGAAAAGCAGAGACATTACTTTGCCAACAAATCTGTCTAGTCAAAGCTGTGATTTTTCCAGTGGTCATGTATGGATGTGAGAGTTGTACTGTGAAGAAAGCTGAGCACCAAAGAATTGATGCTTTTCAACTATGGTGTTGGAGAAGACTCTTGAGAGTCCCATGGACTGCAAGGAGATCCAACCATTCCATTCTAAAGGAGATCAGTACTGGGTGTTCTTTGGAAGGAATGATGCTAAAGCTGAAACTCCAGTACATTGGCCATCTCATGTGAAGAGTTGACTAATTGGAAAAGACTCTGACGCTGGGAGGGATTGGGAGCAGGAGAAAAAGGGGACGACAGAGGATGAGATGGCTGGATGGCATCACCGACTCAATGGACATGAGTTTGAGTGAGCTCCAGGAGATTGTGATGGACAGGGAGGCCTGGCGTTCTGTGATTCATGGGGTTGCAAAGAGTCAGACATGACTGAGCAACTGAACTGAACTGAACTGAACTGAAAGATATCCTACACATGCAACGCATAGGACGGTATCCAATACTTATAACTATACTGCCTCAAATACCACCAGTGAATAGGTATAAAATTTATTCTAGTCCAGCATTTTTCAAAGTTGACTATTCTTAAAAATTACCAAGAACTATAGTTGAAATAAAAACTATGATTCAGCAGGTCTGATTCAAGGTACCAGGAACTCTGCATTTCTAACAAGATCTTACGTGTTCTTAACACTGTATATCCTTGTCTAGGTAGCAAGAAAGTGTTTCTGTTATTAAATTCTGAAAATTTAGATATTATTATACACGTACAGGCTCAGACAGTAAAGAATTTGCCTTCAATGTGTTAGACCTGGGTTTGATCCCTCGGTTGGGAAGATCCCCTGGAAGAGAGTATGGCAACCCACTTCAGTATACACTTGCTTGGAGAATCACCATGGACAGAGGAGCCTGACAGACTATAGTCCATGGGGATCACAAAGAGTTACACATGACTGAGCAACTAAGCACAGCACAGCACAAACACCATGACCAAACTTAGCACATTATAGGGACTGTCCACTTTAATTTTTATACTAGTTCATTCTGTGATGTAATCTTATGTACATCCTTCTCCATTACCAATATGAGACACAGAGGGGTTTAATGTTCTGCTCAAAAGTATAAACCAATAAAATCTTGATTGGGAGTCTTGATTATAAGAACACTTTTAGTTTACAAGTTCTATGGCAGTGATTCTCAATCAGAGATGACTTTGCAGCCTGTCATGTTTTTCATTGTCTAAAGGGATCCTACACATGCAATGCATAGGACAGCATCTAATACAAATAATTATTCTGCCTCAAATACAATCATTGAAAAGGAATAAAACTTATTCTAGTCCAGCACTTTCCTAAGTTGACTATTCTTAAAAAGTACCAAGGATATAATTCAAATGCAGATTATGATTCAGCAGGTCTGATTCAAGGTACCAGGGACTCTGTATTTCTGATAATGTCCTATATGTTCTTGAAGCTGCAGGTCCTTCTCTGGGTAGCAAGAAAATGATTCTGTTAGATTCAGATATAAACAGTTTTAGGTCTTCATCAAGAATCTTCCATGTATGTAATTTTGAACATCTCACTCACTTTGTGAGCAGTGGTAAATTCTGTTTGATTTTTTTAGTGGGAGAATTCAAGGGTGGGATGGTTTGAGAGAATAGCATTGAAATATGTACATTACCACATGTAAAACAATGACCAGTGCAAGATCAATTCATGAAGCAGATCACCCAAAGCCAGGGCTCTGGGACAACCCAGAGGGATAGAGTGGGGAGGGAGGTGGGAGATGGGTTCAGGAAGGGTGGGACACATGTATACCTATGACCAATTAATGTTGATATATGGTACAAAACCATAAAAAATACCATATGGTAGTTATCCTCCTGTTAAAGTAATCTTTTTACAAAGAACTTTTGAGTGACATCAAATGATATATATCTGAGAAAAGACACTTTAGTAGGCAGAATAAGATACTCAAAAGGTAACCACACCCCATTCTCAAGACCTTTTGAATATCCTATCTAGGTGGCAAGGAAGATACTCTAGTGGGTAGCCTATCCCTTCTCCAGGGGATCTTCCCAACCCAGGAATTTAACCAGGATCTCCTGCATTGCAGGCAGATTCTTTACCAGCTGAGATAACAGAGAAGCCTGAGATTATATTAGCAAATGGAATAAAGTGGATAATCATTGATCTTGATATCAGATTAGCATGGATATTCAGCTTGGAATAATGTAATCACAGTGATCCTCTAAATGCGGAAGAGAAAGGAAGAATTAGAGTCACATAGATATTTTTCTTTTCTTTTTTTTTTTAAATTTTATTTTATTTTTAAACTTTACATAATTGTATTAGTTTTGCCAAATATCAAAATGAATCCACCACAGGTATACACATAGATATTTTTCATGCTCTGCACCTGGGTTTGAAGATGGAGGAAAGATCATGAACCAAGGAATGCTGGTGGCCACTTAAAGTAAAACAGCAACCAAAACACATTGTCCTCTGGAGTGTTCAGGAGAATCTCAGTCCTGCAGATATCATAATTTTAGCTCAGTGAGACTTCCGACTTTTGAAGAGTTTTAAGATACATATATGTTTTAAGCCACTAGCATGTTAATTTGTTATAGAACTTTAAGACAGGTATTTGTTTTAAGCCACTAGTGTGGTAATTTGTTACAAGAGCATACATGCATGCTAAGTCACTTCAGTGGTGTCTGACTCTTTGAGACCCCAGGTACTGTAGCCCTCCAGGTTCCTCTGTCCATGGTGGTTCTCAAGGCAAGAATACTGGAGTAAGTTGCCATGGCCTCCTCCAAGGAGTCTTCCCAAACCAGGGATGGAAACTGTGTCTCCTGCTAGGGCAATAGGAATCCAATACAGATATGTGTCCAATCAGATATTGTTCTTGGAGCTGAGTTTAAACCTTTCGATTCAATCAGTGAGCTTCCCTTATCTAAAGGTATTTTGTGGTGAAATCCTACCTTAAACAGGAGACGATTGAGTCCTTTTTGAGGTATTCGAACTTATTAGCTGCTAGAGAGAATTTCTCATTGCCTAAACATAAATATGGTTCTAACTGTGAGGTCTTTGAGGATTTATGATGAGAAACGTAAATCATTATTAATATTACGGACACACATTCTGCTTAAAAGCTTTCTGCCAAAATTTCTAAATTCTTTCTATTTTCTGTTATTTCAAGCATCTGTTCTTTTCACTTCCATCCCTCAAACTTCCTCTCAAGTTTATTTTCAATTTGGATGGGATTCCAAGTGAGACTGTAGGCATGTGCATACAAGTGTGAGGTATTTATTTCAGAGAAAGGTGTATACAGATGTAGGCACATATATACATATATATACATCTAACCCTGAACTTAGATTGGAAAAGCCAATGATGTTTCTAACAGAAACGACTTTTCTAAAAGAAAGGACTCAGCAAAGTGTTTCTATACATTTCATTCATTTTTCACAGCATCCATGTGAAGTTTGGATTTGTCATCTCAACTTTTCTTCTGAAGTAAGAATACCTGAGACTCAAGTCAATTACATTATTAACAATAACTTTTCAAAGAAATTAAAATTTGTTGTGCATTTGAACTATTAAAAAATGAGCCAGGTAGTAAGTACAGCCAATTTTTTCAAATTCAGCAAATAGGATACTTTAAAACCTGGCAGTTTATTGCATATAATTACTCTTGAAGGCATGAGAGTATAAAACTTCTGGTTTTACATGGTACAGGGTAATAAGGAAAATCCATGTGGTTGAGTCACACATAAAACTGGGAGACATCTCTTTAAACAAGGAAGAAAGCAATGTGTTATATATGGATATATGAATAGTGAAATTAAAATAAAGAAATTAACATTTGATACCATTTGTTGCACTTAAGATGTCAGCAAACTTGGAAAACTCAGCAGTGGCCACAGGACTAGAAAAGATCAGTTTTCATTCCAATCCCAAAGAAAGGCAATGCCAAAGAAGGCTCAAACTACCACACAATTGCACTCATCTCACACACTAGTAAAGTAATGCTCAAAATTCTCTAAGCCAGGCTTCAGCAATATGTGAACCGTGAACTTCATGATGTTCAAGCTGGTTTTAGAAAAGGCAGAGGAACCAGAGATCAAATTGCCAACATCCACTGGATCATGGAAGAAGCAAGAGAGTTTCAGAAAGACATCTATTTCTGTTTTATTGACTATGCCAAAGCCTTTGGCTGTGTGGATCACAATAAACTGTGGAAAATTCTGAAAGAGATGGGAATATCAGACCACCTGATCTGCCTCTTGAGAAATTTGTATGCAGGTCAGGAAGCAACAGTTAGAACTGGACACGGAACAACAGACTGGTTCCAAATAGGAAAAGGAGTACGCCAAGGCTGTACATTGTCACCTGGCTTATTTAACTTATATGCAGAGCACATTATGAGAAACGCTAGACTGGAAGAAGCACAAGCTGGAATCAAGATGGCAGGGAGAAATATCAATAACCTCAGATATGCAGATGACACCACCCTTATGGCAGAAAGTGAAGAGGAACTCAAAAGCCTCTTGATGAAAGTGCAAGTGGAGAGTGAAAAAGTTGGCTTAAAGCTCAACATTCAGAAAACGAAGATCATGGCATCCGGTCCCATCACTTCATGGGAAATAGATGGGGAAACAGTGGAAACAGTGTCAGACTTTATTTTTTTTTTTTTTTTTTTTGGCTCCAAAATCACTGCAGATGGAGACTGCAGCCATGAAATGGAAAGACGCTTGCTCCTTGGAAGGAAAGTTATGACCAACCTAGATAGCATATTCAAAAGCAGAGACATTACTTTGCCAACAAAGGTTCGTCTAGTCAAGGCGATGGTTTTTCCTGTGTTCATGTATGGATGTGAGAGTTGGACTGCGAAGAAGGCTGAGTGCTTAAGAACTGATGCTTTTGAACTGTGGTGTTGGAGAAGACTCTTGACAGTCCCTTGGACAGCAAGGAAAGCCAACCAGTCCATTCTGAAGAACAGCCCTGCGATTTCTTTGGAAGGAATGATGCTGAAGCTTAAACTCCAGTACTTTGGCCACCTCATGCGAAGAGTTGACTCTTTGGAAAAGACTCTGATGCTGGGAGGGATTAGGGGCAGGAGGAGAAGGGGTCGGCAGAGGATGAGATGGCTGGATGGCATCACTGACTCGATGGACATGAGTCTGTGTGAACTCTGGGAGTTAGTGATGGACAGGGAGGCCTGGTGTGCTGCAATTCATGGGGTTGCAAAGAGTCGGACACGACTGAGCAACTGAACTGAACTGACTGAACTGATACTGAAATAACATTTCAGTTTTTTTTTTTTTTTTCTTGTAAACTAAAGACTAACCTTTGTATACAAAAAGAAGAAATTAGCATAAAATGGCTCAAAACAGAAGAACACTATAACTGCACTCACCATCATGGAGGAGACTTTGAAACACAAAAATAGAGCCAGACAACTGACAGTAGACACATGAAAAAGAGGTTATCAGAACTCAGATCAAATCCCCATAGTGTATTCCTAATGGACAGTAAAGACATTATGCTAAACCATTTGCTTTTAGGACAACTTGTTATGCAGCAACAAACTGATAAAATAATCCAAATGAATAGAACTGAGTGAAATTATAGTGATGTATGGCTTCTCATTTTAGGCATTTGTTCTGATATTTGAATACCATTAATAATTACTCGCAAAGAGCTGACTCATTGGAAAAGACTCTGATACTGGAAGGGATTGGAGGCAGGAGAAGAAGGGGATGACAGAGGATGAGATGGCTGAATGACATCACCGACCCGAAGGGCATGAGTTTGAGTGAACTCCGGGAGTTGGTGATGAACAGGGAGGCCTGGCATGCTGCAGTTCACGGGGTTTCAAAGAGTCGGACACAACTGAGCGACTGAACTGAACTGAACTGAACTAAATAATTTCTCAATTATTCAAGTCTATTTCATATAACCGTACTAAAAAGTGATTCCATTGAGGTTGTTTTTTTAAAATATAAATTTATTTATTTTAATTGGAGGCTAATTACTTTACAATATTATAGTGGTTTTGCCATACATTGACATGAGTCCACCACTGGTGTACATGTGTTCCAGGTAATCATAGCTGGTTAAAAGGAAATGTCTGTTTGTTCAAAAATCTGTGACTGTGAATCACAAGATCAGAAAGAATTTAAGCTCCCTAGTGAGCTGGACTTTTGAAATAAACATATATATACATGATATTTATACTCTTTATTCAACATCTTTTAGTGGTTATGATAAAATTTAGAATTGGGAAATATTTCATTTAGAAAATGGAAGGAATCATATTTGTAGCTAACAATGTAAGTTTTTAAGTAGAAGAAGAAAGATAATTCAATATAAAATATAATTACCCCAAACAATCCTTCACACCAATGATAAACCCCTTTATATATGGACACCAATCTTACATACACAGGAAAAAATAATTTGCATAGTTAAAATCAGGTATAAATATGTGCTTCATTTTAGTTAGGGTCCTCTTAGAGTCTAGACATTACTACATCAAACTTTTTATTGAAATTGGTGTTTCACCTAGACTACCATTGGAGACATGCATTGATGATCAGTTTTTCTAGTGACCCTGATAATGATGGCTCAGCAGGTAAAGAATTGCTCTGCAATGCAGGAGATGCAGAAACTGTGGGTTGGATCCCTAGGTGGAGAAGATCCCTTGGAGTAGAAAATGGTAACCCCCTCAAGTATTATTGCCTGAAAAATCCCACAGACAGAGGAGTCTGGTGGGCTACAGTCAATGAGGTGGCAAAGAGTCAGACTCTACTGAGCAACTGAGCATATACTGGTAACCTATATGCACACTGAGCTAAATAAAGAAGGAGGTCCTACAGGGAATAAAATGGAATGCCTTGCTATGAAACACACTATATGTTAAAGTCTACATTTGGGGGAAGATAAATTATGGTAGTGATGTACAAAGGAATAATGAACAAAAGGCGTTAAACTGAGATTTCATATTCTTATGAAATTCTGTCATTGGATTTAGTCACCAATGTAGTTTTTCTTCTTCAAAAAGGTAACAGAACTCATGATTATTCACTCAGTAAAATTAAATAAACTTTATCTGTATATAACACGGCAAAGTAATGTCTCTGCTTTTTCCTTTGCCAACAAAGGTCTGTCTAGTCAAAGCTATGCTTTTCGCAGTAGTCATGTATGGATGTGAGAGTTGGACTATAAAGAAAGCCAAGTGCCAAAGAATTGATGCTTTTGAACTGTGGTGTTGGAGAAGACTCTCAAGAGTCCCTTGGACTACAAGGAGACCCAACCAGTCCATCCTAAAGGAAATCAATCCAGAATAATCATTGGAAAGACTGATGCTGAAGCTGAAACTCCAATCCTTTGGCCACCTGATGTGAAGAATTGAGTCCTTGAAAAAGACCATGATGCTGGGAAAGATTGAAGGAGGGAGGAGAAGGGGACAAGAGAGGATGAGATGGTTGGATGGCATCACTGACTTGATGGACATGAGTTTGAGTGTTGCAGACACCAGTACTCGAAAAACTGAGCACCACAGTGAGAAAGTTGGAGAACTCAGGTTTATGAAAGCCAATGGGACCAGAGGAGTTAACACTTCAAGCTTTAAGCACAGAACAAATGGTTAGAGAGTTTTTATACATGAACAGGTATCATTAAATGGGTTTGTGGGTTTGGAGGGGCTGGGCGATTGCAAACACCAGGACAAGGGTGAGTGAGATATGCTCCAGTTCCTAGTACTGTGAGTCCCCACTTTCTGAGGCCCCTGTAATCTAGACTTTGCAAGTAGCAAGCTGAGTTACAGAGGCAGAAGGAGCAGGAGGTTATATAAAATTTTAACTTTTCCTCTTCATTCCTCCTTCCTAATGCTCTATCACTCATTGCAGAAAGCATCATCTCATATTTTGGTAGGTCATTCAGAGCTCTCCATTGTTTAGGGGGCTATATTGAGCTATTACCATTTGTAAATTTATGGATTTAATTTTAGAGATTATGAACTGGGTAATAGCATTGAGGATATAAGGGCCAAACCAGAGTGTCACAAAGAACATGAAGAAAGGATTGGTTAAAGGAGAAGCCACAATGCCCAGCTCCAGATATCCTTCCAATTACACCAGGAATTTGCTAGTTCTTCTCCCCTGTTCATGATTCATTCCCTGAGTTTTTTGGCCATGTCCCTGACTGTTCCTGATTGGTTTACACAAGAGCAGCATTCTTCATTCTAGAAGAGGCAGAGTCCTCCCTTTTTAGCTGTAAGTAGGTCTAGCCATTTCCTATTCTGTGAAACCATCTCAGCCAAGGAGTCTAGTTGGTCCTGTAATAAAGAGCACAACAATAATACTGATTAGGGATAGAGGCCAAGATTGACAATTAAAATCATCAATATTTTGATTGCTGTATCCTCAAGCTTCCACCGTGCATTGTCTAGTTAGCTTCCAGAGTGACTAGAGAAGGGCTCAGTGACCTTTGTGGGTGAAAGTGGTTGTCTTTGGAACCAAATCTTGAAGGGGTTTTGGGGGTCCTGAACTGCTTTCCAGATATCCACGTGACAGGAAGTAGCTGCCTTCTTGACTCTGGTGTGGTGGATCCAAGGGATGACACCTATAACTTTAACATCAGTAGGGGTTGCCAGGTTGACTGTATGAGGGCCTGTCCAAACTGGCTGAAGGCTGAAGGGTTTTTTTCTCCTAATATTTAACCCATACCTCATATCCTGGCTAATAGGGATGAACCCAATTGCCCAAACGAATGAGTGTCCTTTCTAAGGTTTATTGGGGATATGGTGGAAGACTTTTCCCAAGGCCTGGAGGTGTTGGGAAATCTCCTGGTCAGCTAGTTGTTGGTGGTCTCTAGCTTTACTATCACAGGGGGTGGTCTCCCATATAATATCTCAAGGGGAGAATAGCCTAAGTACTTCAGGATGCATTAATGGAGGGAGATGAGAGTCCACAGAATGATAAGGCAGCTTGTTCCAGCATTGTCTGGGTGTTCCCCAGGGAATATTCTTGTTGTACTACTACTTGGAGAAACAAACTTAACAAGAAAATTAAAGATATATTACCCAAAGATTAATAGTAGTAGGAAATCTGCTGTGGGGCCAACCACGAGGACCAGGTCCAGACATTGGTTTGTGACATTAGTGTTTCTCTAGGTATGAGAAAATGCAAGAATTTGAACTCACAATAATCTTTACCTGAGAACATCTGACTATCTGAAGGCCTGTTTTCTGGGTTTTTCCCAGAGCACAGAGTGCCTTATTTTTTGTTTCCACCCCAAACTCCTTTCAAGGGGATGTTAAAGGTCAGCATCTTGTAGTGGTCATGATTTAATCTTTGTAGAGGCAGGTGGCAAGGGCCAAATTTCAGTCAGCAGGGCCCCTTCATAGGCATATATTTGACCATGGTTTGGGGGCATGTCATGGCCATTACGTCCCACAGTGCTGGGGAGGCTCATTCCCAGGTCTACCGAAGATTCCACTGACAGGCCACTCAATGTGCTATTACTAGACCAGGCCTTGCAAGCACAAAAGTCTCTGGACCATACCTGTCTTACTAGCCTCTTGGTCCAGAAAAATATTTCCTCTTGATGTTTCTTCCCATATCTAGAGTTACATTATTACAATTATTGATCTCATATGGAACTGCGTATCAGCATTTCGTCATAGGCTTAGTCACATATTTGGTAACATAAGAAATAATCTTCTGAAGCAAGATACATAGAAAATAATATAGCTAGCAGTTATTAGTAAGGTCACAAGCAAGAACTTAAGTCAAGAACTTTCCCATAGCCCTGGCTCTTTGATTTTAATTTCCTGATTTAGGAGCAGACTAAAACTATTGCCATGTTTTAAGGATATCAAGATAGCAAATGTCTTACTGTGAGGAGTTATTTTTTGTAGAAGAAGAATGAGCTATGTCTACATGTACCATAATCTTAAATAATCTTTGTTTACTTTACTAAAGTAACAAAAAGATTTAAAAATCAAATATAAATCACTTAAAGGCAAAGAAATTCATAATCAGTTATCAAAAGCTGCATTCTAAGAAAACTTTGTTCTCTAAACAGATAGAAGACCAAATTCCAGTCTAGTACCAGCTTATTATTAATAAAAAAATTTGTTTATCTCCTTAACCTTAGAAAGTCTTTTCCACAAATCTTGAAGAACTAGCAGCATTCTTCTAAAGGCATGAGAATAAAACCATAGAAGGCATGCTTGAAAACTGATTCTATTGCAACTGACAAAGAAACATGGTCACAATACTTCAATATGATAACTAGAATTATAATTGACCATATTTTATCAGGCATATCAAATCTATATGAATTTCACATAATTTTAGTATATCTATATTAGTAACATCAACCATACAGTATAATCTGAAAAGACTTATCACCGCTTCAACAGTACTTCTCATGTAATTTAACATATCCAGTGAACCCAGGTAGCTTAATAGCTCTTTGGGATGTCTCAGGGGCCCTCTGAAGCATCCCAAAGTTAGCTAGAAGTCAAGTTATTTAGGCAGTTTTGTCGATAAATATCAAAAAGGTTTATAACAGTCAGGTAGGATTATATAAGTCACTGTGAAATAATAGTTATTTATTTAGCCAAAGGTAACAAAAGATTTCAAAGGTAAATATAGAACATATAAATTAAGAGGTAAAGAAACTTAAATCTGTTATTAAAAGCAGTTCAACACCTGAAGAAAGTATGACCTCTTAACAGAGAATAAGGCTGAATTCAAGTTTTGCACCAGCTTACTTTAAATCCATTTAGGTAAACTTCATTAAATTTATTTTAAACTTAGTCCCAATCATGCATAAAACTTTTTTTCGGGGTCCACTTCCCACAAGATTTTTAATTCCTTTCTGTAACAGACACCTGTAAGCCAGACCTACTTTCTTTTAGCTTTATAAAATGTAATTTTACTTTTATATCTTTTTTTAAAAATGGGGGGGGGGTGCGGTACTAAGATGGCAAAGCAATAGGACAGGGGATCACTATCTCCCCCACAAATTCATCAAAAGTTCATTTGAAAGCTGAACAAATTCTACACAGCAACGTCTGAACACTGGTGGAGGACAACAGGCACCCAGAAAGGCAGCCCATTCTCTTCGAAAGGAGGTAGGAAAAAATATAAAATACAAAAAGAGAGACAAAAGAGTTAGGGACGGAAACCCATACCAGGGAGGGGGTCATGAAGGAGAAGATTCCAAACACCAGGAAACCCTCTCACCAGTGGGGTCTGTGGGGAGTTTTGCAATCTCGGAGCACAACATAACATGAAGAAAACACACACACACACACACACACACACACACACACACACTACACTCCTAACCGCAATTTCCAGAGGAGAAGTAGCCCAGACACTCACGTCCACCAGCAGCGAGCGGGGGCTGAACAGGGAGGCACGGGCTGCATGCTTAGGGTAAGGACCAGGCCTGAATGCCTTGAGGACAAGCTGAGGGAGCTAACGTGAGATAGCAGCCCAAACTGTGGGATAGCCTGAGAGGAAAAAAAAAAGAGAGAGAGAGAGAGAGAAAATAAAAACTTTCCTGGGAAAAGCTCTAAGGCACAACTTGATCCTTTCAAAGAACAAAAGACTGAGTGAATACCAGAGGAGAGCTAGCCAGCTGTGGACCAGCCTCTCCCCCTGCTGGTGGCCAAGAGGCAGGTGGGTGAGAGCCAGAGTTGGAAGGTGAGGGGCAATCTTGGACCCAGAGATAGAATCCTCCACCAACTGTGAGCAGGCTCCCAGTTGCTAACCAAGTCTTCCTGGGATCCTGGGCAGTTGACGTCCACCAGGAGAGTCACAGTCAGAGATCAGCTCCCCAGAAGAGACACATGGCACACCTGAGACAGCGCTCTCTTGGTGCATGCGGGAAACTGAGCAGCTGAGACTGGGGAGGTGATAAGACACTCTGCCCACCTGGGGAGAGTGCCTTTGCTAAGCACCTGATCACTTGAGCTGCTCGGACCTGGGAAGGGCACAAATGGCAGGCCCAACCGAATCTGTGCCTTTGTAGAGTACCCAAGAAACTGAACCTGAACCTGAGAAACTAAGATCTGGGAAGTGCATACAGCCCAGGGCTCACTTTAGACAGTTCCCCTGAAGAACAACCTCGAGCCCGAGCAGTGTAGACTGGGAAAGCACACACACTGTGAGTGGGAAACCCAGTGTGGTCCAGACACTGTGAGCACTGCCCCCCACATACCAGTGATATTTGTTTGCAGTGTTCCTCCCTCCACACAGCATACTTGAACAAGTGAGCCTAAATAAATGGCCACCTTCACCCCCTTGTGTCAAGGTGGAAATTAGACACTGAAGAGACTTGCAAACAGAGGAAGCCAAAATAAAGAAGAGGGAACTGCTTTGGAAGTGACAGGTGCAACAGATTAAAACCCTGTAGTTAGCATTGACTACATCGGAAGGAGGGGCCTATAGATCTTGAGAAGAAGTATAAGCTGGAACAAGGAACTATCTGAAACTGAACTGACCCCACACTTCCTTCAACAGCCACAGAAAAATTTGTAGATTTATTTTACTATTATCATCTTTATTATTTTATTTTTTGAGAATTTATCCATTATTTTATTACCATAGCACACAAGTATATGTAGAGACATGTATCTTATGTACACAGACATTCTGTAGAGCAATAACTATAGTGAATGTTTTACATTTTGTAAGATTTATTTAGTATCCTGCTTCATATGTTCTTAAAGTATATTTTAATGTGTCATTTTCTATTGTACTGATTGACTAGGTTGGCTAAAATCTAACTTGGTTACTCAATCTCCAACTCTTAATTCTTTTTTTCAATTACATGCATTTTTACTTTAAAATATAGCAGTAGTTCATCAATATGAAATTCTAAGGTAATTTTATGTAAGTAAATTTTGTAAATACCTGAGGTATATGCACATTAGTACCCACATTGTTTTGGCATTTTATCTATATTAAAATAGTTTTTAAATGTTTTTTGATTGGGTCTTTTTTTTTTTCTTCTGGAATTAAGCTACAGGAGTTGCTTGTATATTTTTGAGATTAGTTGTTTGTCAGTTGCTTCATCTGCTATTATTTTCTCCCATTCTGAAGGCTGTTTTTCACCTTGCTCATAGTTTCTTTTCTGTGCAGAAGCTTTTAATTTTAATTAGATCCCACTTGTTTATTTTTGCTTTTATTTCCAATATTCTGGGAGGTGGGTCATAGAGGATCCTGCTGTGATTTATGTCCGAGAGTGTTTTGACTATGTTCTCCTCTAAGAGTTTTATAGTTTCTGGTCTTATGTTTAGATCTTTAATCCATTTTGAGTTTATTTTTGTGCATGGTGTTAGAAAGTGTTCTAGTTTCATTCTTTTACAAGTGGTTGACCAGTTTTCCCAGCACCAATTGTTAAAGAGATTGTCTTTTCTCCATTGAATATTCTTGCCTCCTTTGGCAAAGATAAGGTGTACATAGGTGCGTGGATTTATTTCTCGGCTTTCTATTTTGTTCCATTGATCTATATGTCTGTCTTTGTGCCAGTACCATACTGTCCTGATGACTGTGGCTTTGTAGTAGAGCCTGAAGTCAGGCAGATTTATTCCTCCAGTTCCATCCTGCTTTCTCAAGATTGCTTTGGCTATTTGAGGTTTTTTGTATTTCCATGTAAATTGTGAAATTATTTTTTCTGGCTCTGTGAAATATACCGTTGGTAGCTTGATAGGGATTGCATTGAATCTATAAATTGTTTGGGGTCGTATACTCATTTTCACTATATTGATTCTTCTTTTCCAAGAACACAATATATTTCTCCACCTATTAGTGTCCTCTTTGATTTCTTTCAAAAGTGTTTTGTAGTTTTCTAAATATAGGTCTTTAGATTCTTTAGGTAGATATATTCCTAAGTATTTTATTCTTTTCGTTACAATGGTGAATGGAATTGTTTCCTTAATTTCTCTATTTTCTCATTATTACTATATAGGAATGCAAGGGATTTCTGTGTGTTAACTTTATATCCTGCAACTTTACTATAGTCATTGATCAGCTCTAGTAATTTTCTGGTGGAGTCTTTAGGATTTTCTATGTAGAGAATCATGTCATCTGCAAACAATGAGAGTTTTACTTATTCTTTTCAAATTTGGATTCCTTTTATTTTTTTTTTCTGCTCTGATTGCCCTGGCCAAATCTTCCAAAACTATGTTGAATAGTAGTGGTGAGAGTGGGCACCCTGGTCTTGTTCCTGACTTTAGGAGAAATGCTTTCAAATTTTCACCATTGAGAATAATGTTTGTTGTGGGTTTGTTACATATAGCTAATATTATGTTGAGGCATGTTCCTTCTATTCCTGCTTTCTAGAGAGTTTTTTTTTTTTTATCATAAATGGATGTTAAATTTTGTCAACAGTTTTCTCTGCATCTATTGAGATAATCATAACGTTTTATTTTTCAATTTGTTAATGTGGTGTATTACATTGATTGATTTGTGGATATTGAAGAATCCTTGCATCCCTGGGATAAAGCCTGCTTGGTCATGGTGTATGATCTTTTAAATGTGTTGTTGGATTCTGATTCCTAGAATTTTGTTGAGGATTTTTGCCTCTATGTTCATCAGTGATATCAACCTGTAGTTTTCTTCTTTGTGGTATCTTTGTCAGGTTTTGTTATTAGGGTGATGGTAGCCTCATATAAGGAGTTTTGTAGTTTACCTTCCTCTGCAATTTTCTGGAAGTGTTTGAGTAGGACAGACGTTAGCTCTTCTATAAATTTTTGGTAGAATTCAGCTGTGAAGCCGTCTGGACCAGGGCTTTTATTTGCTGGAAGATTTCTGATTACAGTTCCATTTTCCTTGCTTGTGATGGGTCTGTTAAGATTTTCTATTTTTTCCTGGTTCAGTTTTGGAAAGTTGTACTTTTCTATGAAATTGTCCATTTCTTCCAAATTGTCCATTTTACTGGCATATAATTGCTGATCAGATCAGATCAGATCAGATCAGTCGCTCAGTCGTGTCCGACTCTTTGCGACCCCATGAATCGCAGCACGCCAGGCCTCCCTGTCCATCACCACTCCCGGAGTTCACTCAGACTCACGTCCATCAAGTCAGTGATGCCATCCAGCCATCTCATCCTCTGTTGTCCCCTTCTCCTCCTGCCCTCAATCGCTCCCAGCATCAGAGTCTTTTCCAATGAATCAACTCTTCGCATGACGTGGCCAAAGTACTGGAGTTTCAGCTTTAGCATCATTCCTTCCAAAGAAATCCCAGGGCTGATCTCCTTCAGAATGGACTGGTTGGATCTCCTTGCAGTCCAAGGGACTCACAAGAGTCTTCTCCAACACCACAGTTCAAAAGCATCAATTCTTCGGTGCTCAGCCTTCTTCACAGTCCAACTCTCACATCCATACATGACCACAGGAAAAACCATCGCCTTGACTAGACGAACCTTTGTTGGCAAAGTAATGTCTCTGCTTTTGAATATGCTATCTAGGTTGGTCATAACTTTCCTTCCAAGGAGTAAGTGTCTTTTAATTTCATGGCTGCAGTCAACATCTGTAGTGATTTTGGAGCCCAGAAAAATAAAGTCTGACACTGTTTCCACTGTTACCCCATCTATTTCCCATGAAGTGGTGGGACTGGATGCCATGATCTTCATTTTCTGAATTTTGAGCTTTAAGCCAGCTTTTTCACTCTCCTCTTTCACTTTCATCAAGAGGCTTTTGAGTTGCTCTTCACTTTCTGCCATAAGGGTGGTGTAATCTGCATATCTGAGGTTATTGATATTTCTCCCGGAAATCTTGATTCCAGCTTGTGATTCCTCCCGCCCAGCATTTCTCATGATGTACTCTGCATATAAGTTAAATAAGCAGGGTGACAATGTACAGCCTTGACGTACTCCTTTTCTTATTTGGAACCAGTCTGTTGTTCCATGTCCAGTTCTGACTGTTGCTTCCTGACCTGCATACAAATTTCTCAAGAGGCAGTTCAGGTGGTCTGGTATTCCCATCTCTTTCAGAATTTCCCACAGTTTATTGTGATCCACACGGTCAAAGGCTTTGGCATAGTCACTAAAGCAGAAATAGATGTTTTTCTGGAATTCTTTTGCTTTTTCCATGATCCAATGGATGTTGGCAATTTGATCTCTGGTTCCTCTGCCTTTTCTAAAACCAGCTTGAACATCAGGAAGTTCACAGTTCACGTATTGCTGAAGCCTGGCTTGCAGAATTTTGAGCATTACTTTACTAGCGTGTGAGATAAGTGCAATTGTGTGGTAGTTTGAGCATTCTTTGGCATTGCCTTTCTTTGGGATTGGAATGAAAACTGATCTTTTCCAGTCCTGTGGCCACTGCTGAGTTTTCCAAATTTGCTGGCATATTGAGTGCAACACTTTCACAGCATCATCTTTCAGGATTTGGAATAGCTCAACTGGAATTCTGTCACCTCCACTAGCTTTGTTCGTAGTGATGCTTTCTAAGGCTCATTTGACTTCACATTCCAGGATGTCTGGCTCTAGGTCAGTGATCACACCATTGTGATTATCTGGGTCGTGAAGATCTTTTATGTACAGTTCTGTGTATTCTTGCCATCTCTTCTTCATATCTTTTGCTTCTGTTAGGTCCATACCAGTTCTGTCCTTTATCAAGCTCATCTTTGCATGAAATGTTCCTTTGGTATCTCTGAGTTTTTTGAAGAGATCCCTAGTCTTTCCCATTCTGTTGTTTTCCTCTATTTTTTTGCATTGATTGCTGAAGAAGGCTTTCTTATCTCTTCTTGCTATTCTTTTGAACTCTGCATTCAGATGTTTATATCTTTCCTTTTCTCCTTTACTTTTCGCTTCTCTTCTTTTCACAACTATTGGTAAGGCCTCCCCAGACAGCCATTTTGCTTTTTTGCATTTCTTTTCTATGCGAATGATCTTGATCCCTGTCTCCTGTACAATGCCATGAACCTCATTCCATAGTTCATCAGGCACTCTGTCTATCAGATCTAGGCCCTTAAATCTATTTCTCACTTCCACTGTATAATCATAAGGGATTTGATTTAGGTCATACCTGAATGGTCTAGTGGTTTTCCCTAATTTCTTCAATTTAAGTCTGAATTTGGCAATAAGGAGTTCATGGTCTGAGCCACAGTCAGCTCCTGGTCTTGTTTTTGCTGACTAATTGCTGATAGTACTCTCTTATGATCCTTTATATTTCTGTGTTGTCTGTTGTGATCTCTCCATTTTCATTTCTAATTTTATTGATTTAATTTTTTCCCTTTGTTTCTTGATGAGTCTGGCTAATGGTTTGTCAATTTTATTTATCCTCTCAAAGAACCAGCTTTTGGCTTTGTTGATTTTTGTTATGGTCTCTTTTGTTTCTTTTGCATTTATTTCTGCCCCAATTTTTAAGATTTCTTTCCTTCTGCTAATCCTGGGGTTCTTCATTTCTTCCTTTTGTAGTTGCTTTAGGTGTAGAGTTAGGTTATTTATTTGACTGTTTTCTTGTTTCTTGAGGTATGCCAGTATTGCTATTACAATTAGCAATACTGCTAACTATATTAGCTGTATTGCTTAGTACTGCTTCCCTTAGCATTGCTTTTACAGTGTCCCACAGGTTTTGAGTTGTGTTTTCGTTTTCATCGTTTCTATGCATATTTTGATTTCATTTTTTACATTTTTCTGTGATTTGTTGGTTATTCGGCAGCATGTTGTTAGCCTCCATATGTTGGAATTTTTAATAGTTTTTCTCCTGTAATTGAGATCTAATCTTACTGCACGGTGGTCAGAAAAGATGCTTGGAATTATTTCAATTTTTTCGAATTTACCAAGGCTAGATTTATGGCCCAGGCTGTGATCTATCATGGAGAAGGTTTCGTGTGCGCTTGAGAAAATGGTGAAATTCATTGGTTTTGGGTGAAATGTCCTATAGATATGAATTAGGTCTCACTGGTCTATTGTATCATTTAAAGATTGTGTTTCCTTGTTAATTTTATGTTTAGTTGATCTATCCATAGGTGTGAGTGAGGTATAAAATTCTCCCACTATTATTGTGATATTGTTAATTCCCCTTTCATACTTGTTAGCATTTGTCTTACATATTGTGGTGCTCCTATGTTGGGTGCATAAATATTTATAATTGTTATATCTTCTTCTTGGATTGATACCTTGATCATTATGTAGTGTCCTTCTTTGTCTCTTTTCACAGCCTTTGTTTTAAAGTCTAGTTTATCTTCTTTGAGTACTGCTACTCCTGCTTTCCTTTGGTCACTTTTTGCTTGGAGTATCTTTTTCCAGCCCTTCATTTTCAGTCTGTATGTGTCCCTTGTTTTGAGGTGAGTCTCTTGTAGTCAACATATATAGGGGTCTTGTTTTGTATCCATTCAGCCAGTCTTTGTCTTTTGGTTGGGGCATTCAACCCATTTACGTTTAAGGTAATTATTGATAAGTATGATCCTGTTGCCATTTACTTTATTGTTTTGGGTTCGAGTTTATATACCCTTTTTCTTTTTTCCTTTCTAGAGATCCTTTAGCATTTGTTGCAGAGCTGTTTGGTGGTGCTGAATTATCTCAGCTTGTCTGTAAAGCTTTGATTTCTCCTTCATATTTGAATGAGATCCTTGCTCAGTACAGTTATCTGGGCTGTAGGTTATTTTCTTTCATCACTTGAAGTATGTCCTGCCATTCCCTCCTGGCCTGAAGAGTTTCTTTTGAAAGATCGCCTGTTATCCTCATGGGAATCCCCTTGTGTGCTATTTGTTGTTTTTCCCTTGCTGCTTTTAATATTTGTTCTTTGTGTTTGATTTTTGTTAATTTGTAATATGTGTCTTGGGATGTTTTGCCTTGTTTGGGACTCTCTGGGTTTCTTGGACTTGGGTGATTATTTCCTTCCCCATTTTAGGGAAGTTTTCAACTATTATCTCCTCAAGTATTGTCTCATGGTCTTTCTTTGTGTCTTCTTCTTCTGAGACTCCTATGATTCGAATGCTGGGGCGTTTAACATTGTCCCAGAGGTCTCTCAGATTGTCCTCATTTCTTTTAATTCATTTTTATTTTTTCCTGTCTGATTCATTCATTTCTACCATTCTATCTTCTACTTCACTAATCCTATTTTCTGCCTCCGTTATACTACTATCTGTTCCCTCCAGAGTGTTTTTGATCTCATTTATTGCATTATTCTTTATATATTGACTCTTTTTTATTTCTTCTAGGTCCTTGTTAAACCTTTCTTTCATCTTCTCAATACTTGTCTCCAGGATACTTATCTGTGATACCACTTTTATTTCAAGATTTTGGATCATTTTCACTATCATTATTCAGAATTCCCTATCTGCGAGATTCCTTATCTCTTCCTCTTTTGTTTGGTTTGGTGGGCATTTATCCTGTTCCTTTACCTGCTGGGTATTCCTCTGTCTCTTCGTCTTGTTTATATTGCTGTGTTTGGTGTGGCCTTTCTGTATTCTAGCAGTTTGTGGAGTTCTCTTTATTGTGGAGTGTCCTCACTATGAGGGGTTTTACGGGTCACTTGTCATGGTTTCCAAGTTAGGGAAGCTTCTGTCGGTGTTCTTGTGTGTGGAGTTGGATTTCTTCTCTCTGGAGTGCAATGAAGTGTCCATTAATGAGTTATGAGATGACAATGGGTTTGGAGTGACTTTGGGAAGCCTGTATTTTGAAGCTCCAGGCTGTGTTCCTGTGTTGCTGGAGAGTTTGTGTGGTATGTCTTGCTCTGGAACTTGTTGGCCCTTGGGTGGTGCTTGGTTTCAGTGTAGGTATGGAGGATTTTGATGAGCTCCTGTCGATTAATGTTCCCTGGAGTCGGGTGTTCTCTGGTGTTCTCAGGATTTGGACTTAAGCCTCCTGCTTCTGGTTTTCAGTCTTATTTTTACAGTAGCCTCACGACTTCTCCATCTATACAGCACCATTGATAAAACATCTAGGTTAAAGATGAAAAGATTCTCCACAGTGAGGGACACCCAGAGAGGTTCACAGAATTACATGGAGAAGAGAAGAGGGAAGAGGGAATAGAGGTGACCTGAGTAAAATGAGGTGAAATCAAAAGAGGAGAGAGCAAGCTAGCCAGTAATCACTTCCTTATGTGTGCTCCACAGTCTGGACCACTCAGAGATGTTCACAGAGTTATACAGAGAAGAGAAGAGGGAGGAAAAGAGACAGAGGTGGCCAGGAGGATAAAGCGGGCAATAAAAGGAGAGAGACAGATCCAGCCAGTAATCAGTTCTCTAAGTGTTCGCCACCATCTGGAACACACAAAGAGATTCACAGAGTTGGGTAGAGAAGAGAAAGGGGAAGGAGGAGATAGAGGAGATGTGGCAGAGAAAAAGGAGAGTCCAAAAGGGGAGAAAGTGGTCAAGCCAGTAATCTCGCTCCCAAGTAAAAATGAGTACTGAAGATTGGGTTCTTAAAGGTACAAAATTGATAACAAATACCAAAAAGCATACAATATTGTAAAGTAATTAGCCTCCAATTAAAATAAAGAAATTTATATTAAAAAAAATCTAGAGTAGTGGTTGGATTTTCAAAAATTCAATATTAAACAAAAGAATAAAGTCACAAAAAGTATTTTAAAAATATATATGAAGTTTGATTTAAAAAATAGGATGTCTCTTTTTTTTGCAAAGTAATAGTAAGTTATAAAAATGAAAATTAAAGGAGTAATAGAGGACTTGAAATTTTTTTAAAAAATTAAAAAAATAAAGAATGATAGTAAAAATATATCTAGGATATTCTCTGGTGTTGTTGTGGGCAGTGTGGAGTCAGTTCATTTTCAGATCATTCCTTGGTCTGGCTTATATTTCTCAAGACCTATAGGCCCCTTCCTATGTAGTTGGCACTAACTACAGGGTTTTAAACTTTTGCACCTGTCACTTCCAAGGTGGTTCCCTCTGTTTTAGCTTCTTCTGTTTGCTGGTCTCTTCAGAGTCTGATTTCCACCCTGAAACAAGGGGGCTGTGGTGGACACTTTTTAAGGCTCATTTGTTCAGTCACAGTGTGGGGAGGGAGGGCCGCTGCAAACAAATAACACTGGCGTGTGTTCACAGTGTCTCAGCCACACTGGGCCTGCCCCCACTCACGGCACATGTGCCCTCCATGCCCACACTGCTCAGGCTCTAGGTTTCTCCTCCAGAAACCGTCCGAGGCTGGCCCTGGGCTGCATGCCCTCCCAGGTCTAAGCTGCTCAGATTCAGGCACTCAGGTAGTCCTTAGAGGTGCAGATTCGTTTGGGCCTGTGTTTTGTGCCCTTCCCAGATCTGAGTAGCAAAGGTGATCAGGTGTTTGGCAAGCATGGTCGCTGCGACTTATCACCTCCCCTGTCCCTGACACTCGGTTTTCTGGGTGTACAAGTGGCACACCTTCTCAAGTGGATGTTGACCATCCAGAATTCCAAGAAGTCTCAGTTGGCAAAGAAGCCTTTTTGAAGTTTGGTAGATAATGCCTCTCTGGGGCCACAATTGCCCCCTTCCGGCTCTG
Organism: Bos indicus; assembly: GCF_029378745.1. Lineage (NCBI taxonomy): Eukaryota > Metazoa > Chordata > Mammalia > Artiodactyla > Bovidae > Bos > Bos indicus. Next base: position 10,086,646 of record NC_091766.1, on the reverse strand, counting down.
GCTGCCTGTCACTGGAGGGGGATTGTCTGCAGCCAGGTAGATCTGTTCAGCCCTTTGTTCTGTGAGCGGGCCTGATGGTGTCTTAGGTTAGGGCTTTGCGCATGGTAACTATCCCACAGTCTGTTTTGCTATCCCAAGTTAGTTCGCTCCGATTGCCCTTGGAGCATTCAGGCCCGGTCCTTACTCTAAACAATGTAGCCTGAACTTCCCTACCCAGCCCCTGCTTGCTAGTGGCGGGTGCAGGTGTGTGTGCTGCTTCTCCACTGGGGGAGTTACCATTGGGCATGTAATCGGTGGTTTTTAATTATTTATTTATTGTTCCTACCAGTTATGTTTCCTCTGTGGTTCCAAGGCTCGCCACAGACTCAGCAGTGAGAGTGTTTCCTGGTTGCAAACTTCTCTCTTTTTAAGACTCCCTTCCTGGGATGAAGCTCTGTCCCTACCTCTTTTGTCTCACTTTTTGTCTTTTATATTTTTTCTTACCCCCTTTTGAAGACAATGGGCTGCTTTTCTGGGTGCCTGATGTCCTCTACTGGCATTCAGAAGTTGTTTTGTGGAATTTACTCAGTGTTTAAATATTCTTTTGATGAATTTGTGGGGGAGAAAGTGGTCTCCCAGTCCTATCACTCCGCCATCTTAGAACTGCCTAAATTTTTTAAATTAAAAAAAAAAATTTTAAGTTCTTTATTACTCTTTTAATTTTCATTTTAAAACCTACTATTACCTTGTTAAAAAATACCCTAATTTTAAAGAAAATTTCTTTTTTTTTCTAATTTTATTTTATTTTTAAACTTTACATAATTGTATTAGTTTTGCCAAATATCAAAATGAATCCGCCACAGGTATACATGTGTTCCCCATCCTGAACCCTCCTCCCTCCTCCCTCCCCATACCGTCCCTCTGGGTCGTCCCAGTGCACTAGCCCCAAGCATCCAGTATCGTGCATCAAACCTGGACTGGCAACTCGTTTCTTACATGATATTTTACATGTTTCAATGCCATTCTCCCAAATCTTCCCACCCTCTCCCTCTCCCACAGAGTCCATAAGACTGTTCTATACATCAGTGTCTATATGTATATATATTTATAATTTTTGCGATTTTTAAAAATATTGGTTTTTTTGAGAGTCTATCCTCTACTTTAGATTTTTAATCTCTGCTTTTTGGTATTTGTTATAAATTTTGTACCTTTAAGAAACCAATCTTTAGTACCCATTTTTACTTAGGAGTGTGATTACTTACTTGATTACGCTCTCCCCTTTTGACTTTCCTTATTCTTAGCCAGGTCACCTTTATCTCCTCCCTCTGCCTTTTCTTCTATACTTAAATCTGTGAATCTCTTTGGGTGTCCAGGGCTGTGGAGAACACTTAGGAACTGATTACTGGCTAGATTGGTCTCGCCCCTTTTGATTCCCCCTCTTCTACTCCTGGTTACCTCCATCTCCCTCCTCCCTCTTCTCTTCTCCATGTAAATCTGTGAAACTCTCTGGGTGTCCCTTACCATGGAGAATCTTTTCACCATTAACCTAGATGTTTTATCAATGGTGCTGTATAGATGGAGAAGTCTTGAGGCTACTGTAAGAATAAGACTGAAAACAAGAGGCAGGAGGCTTAAATGCAAAACTTAAGAACCAGAAAACTCCTGACTTCAGGAGACATTGACAAGAGCTCATCCAAAAGCCTCCATACCTCCACTGAAACCAAGCTCCATCCAAGAGCCAACACGTTTCAGAGCAAGACATACAAAGCGAATTATCCAACAATGCAGGAACATAAAATACAGGTGGGAAAAAGTCACACCAAACCCATAGACACCTCAAAACTCACTACTGGACACTTCTTTTCACTCCAGAGTGAAGAGATACAGCTCCACCCACCAGAACATTGGCAAGCTTCCCTAACCAGAAAATCTTGACAAGCCACTTGTCCAACTCCACCCACAGGGAGGAACCTCCACAATAAAGAGGAACCACAAAATTCCAACATATAGAAAGGCCACCCCAAACACAGCAATCTAAAACAATATGAAAAGGCAGAGCAATATTCAACAGGTAAAGGAACATGATAAATGCCCACCAAACCAAACAAAAGAGGAGGAGATACGGAGTCTACCAGAAAAAAGAATTCAGAATAATGATAGTAGATATGATCCAAAATCTTGAAAACAGAATGGAGTTACAGATAAATAATCTAGAGACAAGGACTGAGAAGATGCAAGAAAAGTTTAACAAGGACTGAGAAGAAATAAAAATGAGTCAATCAATAATGAATAATGGAATAACTGAGATCAAAAGCACTCTGGAGGGAACCAACAGTAGAATAACTGAGGCAGAAGATGGGATAAGTGATGCGGAAGATAGAATGGTGGAAATAAATGAAGCAGAGAGGAAAAAAGAATTAAAAGAAATAAGGACAACCTCAGAGACCTCTGGGACAATGTTATATTCCCCAACATTCGAATCATAGGAGCCCCAGAAGAAGAAGACAAATAGAAATACCATGAGAAAATACTCGAGGAGATAATAGTTGAAAACTTCCCTAAAATGGGGAAGGCAATAGCCACCCAAGTCCAAGAAATCCAGAGAGTCCCAAACAGGAAAAACCCAAGGTTATACACCCCAAAACATATATTAATCAAATTAATGAATATCAAACACAAAGAACAAATATTAAAAGCAGTAAGGGAAAAACAACAAATGACACACAAGGAGATTCCCATAAGGATAACAGCTGATCTTTCAATAGAAACTCTTCAAGCCAGGAGGGAATGGCAAGACATACTTAAAGTGATGAAAGAGAAAAAAACTACAACCCAGATTACTGTACCCAGCAAGGAACTCATTCAAATATGAAGGAGAAATCAAAAGCTTTACAGACAATTAAAAGCTCAGAGAATTCAACACCACCAAACCAACTCTCCAACAAATGCTAAAGGATTTTCTATAGGCATGAAACACAGAAAGGGTGTAAAAACTCGAACCCAAAACAATAAAGTAAATAGCAATAGGACCATACTTATCAATAATTACCTTAAATGTAAATGGGTTGAATGTCCCAACCAAAAGACAAAGACTGGCTGAATGGATACAAAAACAAGACCCCTATATATGTTGTCTACAAGAGACCCACCTCAAAACAAGGGACACATACAGACTGAAAGTGAAGGGCTAGAAAAAGATTTTCCATGCAAACAGAGACCAAAAGAAAGCAGGAGTAGCAAAACTCATATTAGATAAAATAGACTTTGAAATGAAGGCTGTGAAAAGAGACAAAGAAGGACACTACATAATGATCAAGGGATCAATCAAAGAATAAGATATAATAATAATAATATATATATATATATATATATATATATATGCACCCAACATAGGAGCACCTCAATATGTAACGCAAATGCTAACAATATGAAAGGGGAAATTAATAGTAACCCAATAATACTGGGAGACTTCAATACCCCACTCACACCTATGGATAGATCAACTAAACAGAAAGCTAGTAAGGAAACACAAACTTTAAAGGATACAGTGGACCAGTTCAGTTAGTCCTAGTTATATCTATAGGACATTTAACCTCGAAACAATGAATTTAAATTTTTTTTCTCAGGTCCACACAGAACGTTCACATCCTGGACCATAAATCTAGCCTTGGTAAATTAAAAAAAAAAAAATTGAAATAATTTCAAACATATTTTCTGATCACAGTGTAGCAACATTAGTTGTCAACTACAGGTGGAAAAAAAGCTATTAAAAATACAAACATATGGAGGCTAAACAACACCTTTCTGAATAACCAACAAAAAACAGAAGAAATTTTTAAAATGCATAGAAACAAATGAAAAAGAAAACACAACAAGCCCAAACCTACGGGATTCAGTAAAAGCAGTTCTAAGGGGAAGGTTCATGGCAATACAAGCTTACCTCAAGAAACGAGAGGAAAATCAAATAAATAACCTAAATCTACACCTAAAGCAGCTAGAAAAATAAGAAATGAAGAAATCCAGGGTTAGCAGACGGAAATAAATTGTAAAAATTAGGGCAGAAATAAATGAAAAAGAAACAAGGAGACAATAGAAAAAATCAACGAAGCCAAAAGCTGGTTCTTTGAGAAGAAAAAGAAAATAGATAAACCATTAGCAAGACTCATCAAGAAAAAAAGGGGAAAGAATCAAATCAACAAAATTAGAAATCAAAATGGAGAAATCCCAACAGAAAACACATAAATACAAAGGATCATAAGAGACTACTATCAGCAAATATATGCCAATAAAATGGACAACTGGGAAAAATGGACAAATTCCTAGAAAAGTATAACTTTCCAAAACTGAACCAGGAAGAAATAGAAAAACAGACCCAGCACAAGCATGGAAATTGAAACTGTAAGCAGAAATCTTCCAACAGACAGAAGCCCTGGACCAGAGAGCTTCACAGCTGAATTCTACCAAAAATTGAGAGAAGAGCTAACACCTATCCTAATCAAACTCTTCCAGAAAATTGCAGAAGGTAAACTTCCAAACTCATTCAAGGAAGCCACCATAACCCTAATACCAAAGCCAGACAAAGATGCCAAAAATAAAGAAAACTACAGGCCAATATCACTGATGAACATAGATGCAAAAATCCTTAACAAAATCTTAGCAAACAGAATCCAACAACACATTAAAAACATCATACTGACCAAGTGGGCTTTATCACAGGGATGCAAGGATTCTTTAATATCCATGAATCAATCAATGTAATGTACCACATTAACATATTGAAAGATAAAAATCATATGATTACTTTGGCTATTCGAGGTTTTTTGTATTTCCATACAAATTCTGAAATTATTTGTTCTAGCTCTGTGAAAAATACCATTGATAGCTTGATAGGGATTGCATTGAATCTATAGATTGCTTTGGTTAGTATACTCATTTTCACTATATTGATTCTTCCGATCCAAGAACATGGTATATTTCTCCATCTATTAGTGTCCTCTTTGATTTCTTTCACCACTGTTTTATAGTTTTCTATATAAAGGTCTTTAGTTTCTTTCTTTTTTTTTTTTTTTTTTTGCAGAGTCAGTATTGATTTATTCTCTCATATCAGTGAAGTAATATTTCTGTTTTCTTTTTTTTTTTTTTCATTTTTTAAATTTTATTTTATTTTTAAACTTTACATAATTGTATTAGTTTTGCCAAATATCAAAATGAATCCACCAGAGGGATGGTATGGGGAGGGAGGAGGGAGGAGGGTTCAGGATGGGGAACATATTTCTGTTTTCTAAGATCCACACACACACTTGACATTCAGGGTTTATTTTCAGGTTTAAAATGGCATCTCATTGCTTATCTTATTTTATTTTATTTTTTCACTTTACAATACTGTATTGGTTTTGCCATATATCAACATGAATCTGCCACAGGTATACACGTGTTCCCCATCCTGAACCCTCCTCCCTCCTCCCTCCCCGTACCATCTCTCTGGGTCATCCCAGTGCACCAGCCACAAGCATCCAGTATTGTGCATCAAAACTGGACTGGCGACATGTTTCATGTATGATATTATACATGTTTCAATGCCATTCTCCCAAATCATCCCACCCTCTCCCTCTCCCACAGAGTCCAAAAGACTGCTCTATACATCAGTGTCTCTTTCGCTGTCTCGCTAACAGGGTTATCATTACCATCTTTCTAAATTCCATATATATGTGTTAGTATACTGTATTGGTGTTTTACTTTCTGGCTTACTTCACTCAGTATAATAGACTCCAGTTTCATCCACCTCATTAACTGATTCAAATGTATTCTTTTTAATAGCTGAGTAATACTCCATTGTGTATATGTGCCCCAGCTTATCCATTCATCTGCTAATGGACATCTAGGTTGCTTCCTTTTCCTGGCTATTATAAACAGTGCTGCAATGCACATTGGGGTACACATGTATCTTTCAATTCTGGTTTCCTCGGTGTGTATGCCCAGCAGTGGGATTGCTGGATCATAAGGCAGTTCTATTTCCAGTTTTTTAAGGAATCTCCACACTGTTCTCCATAATGGCTGTACTAGTTTGCATTCCCACCAATAGTGTAAGAGGCTTCCCTTTTCTCCACACCCTCTCCAGCATTTATTGCTTGTAGACTTTTGGATCGCAGCCATTCTGGCTGGCGTGAAATGGTACCTCATTGTGGTTTTGATTTGCATTTCCCTTATAATGAGTGATGTTGAGCATCTTTTCATGTCATTGTTAGCCATCTGTATGTCTTCTTTGGAGAAATGTCTATTTAGTTCTATGGCCTATTTTTTGATTGGGTCGTTTATTTTTCTGGAATTGAGCTGTAGGAGTTGCTTGTATATTTTTGAGTTTAGTTGTTTGTCAGTTGCTTCCTTTGCTATTATTTCTCCCATTCTGAAGGTTGTCTTTTCACCTTGCTTATAGTTTCCTTTGTTGTGCAAAAGCTTTTAAGTTTAATTAGGTCCCATTTGTTTATTTGTGCTTTTATTTCAAATATTCTTGGAGGTGGGTCACAGAGGATCCTGCTGTGATTTATGTCAGAGAGTGTTTTGCCTATGTTCTCCTCTAGCAGTTTTATAGTTTCTGGTCTTACATTTAGATCTTTAATCCATGTTGAGTCTTAAGATTAAAACATCTCCAGTTCTTTGAAAGATTGTACTCAAAAATTGGAATCCTGTTCTGATCCTATTATAGAAAAGGGCTCACATACATAATTTTAGACAAAGAAAATTAATGGGTGACAAATCCACACACATATTCAGCCCCAGATGTAATGAAACCATTGCAAGGTAAGCTCATTAGCACTTCCCTCGAAGCTCAGTAGTAAAGAAGCTGCCTTCCAATGCAGGGGATGCTGGTTCAATCCCTGGGGCTGGAAGATCCCCTGGAGGAGGAGTTGGCAACTCACTCTAGTATTCTTTCCCAGGAAATCCTATGGACAGAGGAGCCTGGTGGGCTACAGTCCACAGGGTCACAAAGAGCCAGACAAAGTTTAGTGACTAAACAACAAAGTTCCTTAGCACTCCCCTCTTTACATGTGATTTTTTTTTCCACAGAAAATACTATGAAGCATAAAAGGAAGTATTCACAAACATTCTTTGGTGTTCATATTTATTTATTTATTTTTAGTGATGAGGTCTTTGTTGCTCTGTGGGTTTTATCTAGTTGGAGTGAGCAGGGGCTACTCTTTATTGTGGTGCATGGGCTTCTCATTGCAGTGAGCTGTCTTATTGCAGAACATGGTCTCTATGGTGTGAGGATCTCAGTAGTTGTGGTTCCTGGGCTCTAGAGAACAGGCTCAGTAGTTGTAATGTATGAGCTTTGTTGCTCTGAGGCATGTGAGATCTTCCCAGACCAGGTATCAAACCCATCTCTTGCACAGAAAGGCAGATTCTTTTACCACTGAGCTCCCAGGGAAGCCCAGTATGCATCTTTTTAATCAATATTGAAACATGGTCAAATACACCCGTGGTGAATTCATGTTGATGTATGGCAAAATCAATACAATATTGTAAAGTAATTAACCTCCAATTAAAACAAATAAATTTATATTAAAAATAAATAATAAAATGGGATTTGTAGATCTACTAAAAAAAAAAAAAAAAAATTAGGCATGCCCTAACTATATTTTATATCCCTACATCACTAATATACTAATTCTCTCCTCAAATTAGTTAGGTACTTGGACTTAAGTTCTACTTTTACTGGAAGCTCTTTATGCACTGTGTGTGTTCAGTTGCTCAATCATGTCCAACTCTTTGAGACCCCACGGACTGTTACCTGCCAGTCTCCTCTGTCCGTGGGGTTTCCCAGGCAAGAATACTGGAGTGGGTCACTATGTTATCCTGAAGGGGATAGTCTTGACCCACAGGAAGTCGCATCTCCTGTGGCTCCTGCCTTGGCAGTTAAATTCTTTACCATTGTGCCACCTGGGAAGCCCCTTATGCCTCTCATCTCTCTTCTAATTGGGCTTCCATTTTTATCATTTACTTGGTATCACTGAACATTGCTTTACTGAGTTCAATGTTAAGTTCTCTTTTCACCATTATCAGAATACACTGATACGTTTTAATCATGCAAGGAAATAACTGCAGTGGTATCTGGGCTCTGATCTAGGCTGAGTTGGTTCTCTGGTGGACTCAGGTAATCATTCTTGGATTCATTGACTCTGTCCTTCGGCAGTGTCTTCTGGACTCTTCAACTCAACTACATGGAAATCCTGAGAGGAAGGTCTCTATGTGAAAATCTGATTCTCTTCCTGGATGATGATGGAGACTGAAGCTCTGTCCCCATACAAGGTAGCATGAAGAGGTCAAGCACTAGTCCTTTACTCAGATTTAGGACTTCAAAAACAACAACCATGCCTTGTCCAGGCCCAGGTTGTACAAGCTCAGGGATGCAGCAGAGGTGGTTATTTACAGCTGTCTCTGTCTGCTCATTAGGTACATTACCCTCTTGTTACAGTGACCTGTAAGCTCCTGAATTCCCTGTTGGACTTCATCTGACAAAAAGTACTTTTTTTTTCCCCCTCCTAATTATCTGTTTCCAGGATACCAGTTATAAGTCAGGTAATTCAGTTATGAACCCTCCTCCACCATATCTCTTGCTTTCCAGAAGTCTAAACTCCTAGCACGTCATCTTATCTCTGAATTTAAAATTTTCCCAACTAGCTACATTGAGGCAACTGTCTTGAATAGATCACTTGGGTCAATAAAGCATTTACTTGTGATGGCTACACAGCTCATGTAACCCTGTGAAACCTACTATTCTCCGCTTATAGGAGGGACAACGAGTCGTCAGTCCAGGTTTAACGCATGATACAGGATGCTCGGGGCTGATGCACTTGGATGACCCAGAGGGATGGTATGGGGAGGGAGGTAGGAGGCCGGTTCAGGATGGGGAACACGTGTACACCCGTGGAGGATTCATGTTGATTTATGACAAAAACAATACAATATTGTAAAGTAAAAAAAAAAAAAAAATGGGACAACATCATTCCATTAATGGGCATAATTGGGCAGTGCACTCTTTGACTTCCTGACGCTCCCTAAAATTGTTAGGTATTTCATACTTGGGGCCTTTCCCTAGTGGCTCAGTTGGTAAAGAATCTGCATGCAATGCAAGAGATCACCTACAAAGCAGGAGACATGGATTCAATCTCTGGATCAGGAAGATGCCCGGGAAAAGGAACTGGCTACCAAATCCAACATTCTTGCCTGGGAAATCCCATGGACAGAGGAGCCTGGTGGGTTACAGTCCATGGGGGTCACAAGATTCAGACATGACTGAGTGACTAAACCACCACCACCACATCATACTTATATCTGAAGCTGAGAGCTATGATTTTGCTCCTCATTGAAAAAGGTTTTGTTATGAGATATATTTAAATATTTTAATGTACCATAACCTATATTTGCACATAATCAGGATGATCCCATTTAGCTTTTAGAGAAGTTCCTTCTATGAGGTAGTACTATTGTAACTCCATCCTTCATTTCAGGAATGGGGCTCAGAGGAATTTACTGTTTTGCTGAAATTGATGAACTGATTTGGGGATGGAGTCTTGATTGGGGTTCTCTCAGGATGCTTCCAGTTTTCATAATTTGGATTGTCATTTCCAACCAGGGATGGTTTTGCTCTTGTACTTGGCAATTGAAGGTGAAATGATGCAAAACACCCACAGCAAACAAGATATCATTCAACACAGCTATCCTGCCCTAAATGTTAACAGTTAGAACTGGAGCATGTGCATGTACTCAGTCACTTCAGTCCTGTCCAACTCTTTGCAACCATATGAATTGTAGCCTCCCTGGCTCCTCTGTTGATGAGATTCTCCAGGCAAGAATACTGGAATGGGTTGCCATAGAACTGGAGAGAAACTCTTTGTACCAGCACTTCGCTCACCTCCTAGTGCATACAAGTCAGCAGGAATTCTAATTCAAGTGCAAATTCTGACTGAACAGGTCCTCAGTGGGCCTTTAGACTCTGTATTTGTAACAAGCTACTGGGCTGTGTGATGATGCAAGTCTGAATATGTGGGTCTCACTTTCAGTAACAAAGCACAAATTCTGTGTTAAATTCAGGTATAGGAGCTTGAAAGTGAAAGTGAAAGTTGCTCAGTCGTGTCTGACTCTTTGTGACCCCATGGACTATACAGTCCATGGAATTCTCCAGGCGAGAATACTGGAGTGGATAGCCTTTCTGTTTTCCAGGGGATCTTCCCAACTCTGGGATCGAATCCAGGTCTCCCACATTGCAGGCGGATACTTTACCAGCTGAGCTACAAGGAAAGCCCAAGAATACTGGAGTGTGTAGCCTATCCCTTCTCCAGGGGATCTTCCCATTCTAGGAATTGAACCGGGGTCTCCTGCATTGCTTATAGGCACTTGAACTTTTATGTGACTGAGTGGCTGATATATGTTAGTTGCTTGGTCGTGTCTGACTCTTTGCCACCCCATGGATTGCAGCCTGCCAGGGTCCTCTCTCCATGGAATTCTCCATGGCAAAAGTACTGGAGTAAGCTGCCATTCCCTTCTCCAGGGGATAATCCAGACCCAAGGATCAACCTGGGTCTCCACACTGCAGGCAGATGCTTAGACTTCCCTGGTGGCTCAGACGGTAAAGCATCTGCCTACAATGTGGGAGACCCAGGTTCGATCCCTGGGTTAGGAAGATCCTCTGGAGAAGGAAATGGCAACCTACTCCAGTACTCTTGCCTGGATAATCCCATGAACATAGGAGTGTTGTAGGCTACAGTCCATGGGGCTGCAAAGAGTTGGACATAACTGAGCGACTTCACTTCATATATATATATATATGTGATTTTCCTGAGGGATATATATATATATATATCTGAAAAAGATGTTGTAGTAGGCAGAATATGGGCCTCAAAACAATGTCCACATCCTAATCCCCCAAACTTTTTGAATATGTCAGCTTACATCAAGGGGAATATAACTAATAGAGAAAATAAATTTGCTATTTATTGACCTTAAAATGAGATTAGCTTGGATTACCCAGGTTGGTATAAGATATCCTTTTGGTCTTCTAGATGCAAAGGTCAGGGGACGAATTGAAGTTAGAGAGACATTTGAAGATTACTACTGGCTTTGAAGATGAGGAAGGACCATGAATCCAGGAATACAGTTGCCCCTAGAAAGTGACCTAGGAAGGCAATGTATTCTTCCATGAAGCATACATACAAACCTCAGTTCTCACAGAGGTCTTTTGTTGAGTCCCATGAGTCAAATCTTGACTTCTGATCCTTAGAACTTTAATTTTTAAGGCACAGTTTATTAATGTGTATAGTAGCGGTAGGAATGCAATCTAGTCAGTCATTTAGTTTCCTCTGGATAAAGATATTTTGTATCAAAGCCCCAGTTTAATAGGAGAAGACAATTAGAGTCAATTTGGAGATATTTGCCCCATTTAGTTGGTGCATCAAATTCTCTGTTCCATAAATATAAATGTTTTGATTTTGAGGCCTTAGTTAAGAAAATTAATTTATATAAAGAGTAGAGTCACAATTTTTACCTTTAATTTTTGTTCAAATTTATATATTTACTGGATTTCATGTTAATTCAACCAGTCATTATTTTCATTTCTTTATCCTCCAACTTTTTATAAAATGTTTTTTCAACTTGATAAATGAGATTATAAATGAATCTATAGGCATATACACATATGTATATGAATGCAATTATTTGGGAGAAAAATATACAAATAATGTACACACATATATCTTATACTTGAATTTTTTTAACTATAGTTGTTTATACAGATTTCATTTTTTTCTCACAACATCCCTCAGAAGTGGTATATATTATTCCACATCACCTGCAGAAGTAAAGAAACAAAGGGGATTACATTGGAGACTTCCATGACCACCCAGGGGTAAAGAATCTGCCTGCAATGCAGGAGATGTAAGTTCAATCCCTATGTCAGGAAGATCCCCAGGGTGAGGGTATGACAGAGAATCCCTTCAACAGAAAAGCCTGGTGGGCTACAGTCCTTGCGGTCACAGAGTCAAACACGACAGCACACACATGCATTCATGTAACAAAGCAGTAAAGTTATTATATTTCTTCTCAAGTGTTATAGAAATGGAACCAGGCAGCATGCACTCTTAATTTTTAATGACTTTTAAATGAATAGAGTTTGTTCTGCGTGAAAGTGAAAGTCGCTCAGTTATGTCCGAATCTTTGAGACCCCATGAACTATAGAGTCCATGGAATTCTCCAGGCCAGAATACTGGAGTGGGTAGCTGTTCCCTTCTCCAGGGGATCTTCCGAACCCAGGGACTGAACCCAGGACTCCCACATTGCAGGTGGATTCTTTACTAGCTGAGCCATCAGGGAAGCACTTGTTCTGTGTAATTCTGCTTTAATAAATTTATTGCTATTTAAAAATTGTTAGTGTGTATGTTAAGGTAGGACCTGGGACACAGGGAGCTGAATCAGATCTCATGATCGTGGGAGATATCTCTCATGGAATAAAGAAAAGATTCTTATGTGGACATTAATGTGGCAGAATTAAATTAAGGGAATTCATAATTATTAAGCTCATTTCTTTCTGCAAACTATTTAGCCTCAGCTCAGCTTAGTCATGCCTGACTCTTTGTGAATCCATGGACTGTAGTCCGCCAGGCTCCTCTGTCCATGGGATTCTCCAGGCAAGAATACTGGAGTGGGTTGCCATTTCCTACTCCACAGGATCTGTTACCAAAATCTTGGCTCCCTGCCCACCAAAGCCAAGTAGAAATACAGAGACAGTTTAGAGGAAATAGAAAAGAATAGTTTTATTATTTTTGCCAAGCAAAAGGGAAACACACCAGGCCCATGTCTCAAGAATTGTGTCCTCCTCTCCAGGGAATAGAGAGAGAGGTTTTATATCCTCATGAAAGCCTTGCATATTTCTCTCTTAAAGTTTCAAAATGGCAGCAGCTCTCATCAGACAACTCAGCAACCAAGTGTGGTGTCGCTGGAGTTATTGGTCCATGACCTTCTTTCTGAAACTCAAAGTGCTACAAGAGAGTATGAGGGGAGAAGAATGCCAGGTACAGAGTAAAATCTATATGGAGTCAGAGAGTAATTCACTTTTTTGAAGCTTTGTTAAGGACAAGTCTAGCTGCAAGTGGTTTTTAGTCATAACAGCTAAAGAATAACCAAGATTGTTTAATTCTTGTGGGCCTGTTTAGCTGGTATGTGCCAAAGGCTGTCTACTCATTTATGTTTTTGCTGCAATAGATTTCTCCCACCCAAGGATCGAATCTGTGTTGCCTGCACTGCAGGTGGATTCTTTACCACTGGGCCACCTGGGAAGCCCATATCAAAGGAGTAAAATGACATAAATTGGTTAAGTCAGAAGAGCAGTACAACCACACACAACATCATAGATGAGCCTTAGAAACACAAGGTAGAGGTTCAAGTCTGACTATAGGCTCATGAGAAGCCTGCAGAGCTCAATGCAACTTCCCACTGGAAGACCTCATTTGATAATAAAGATACTACATTAAACAATTTTATTTCAGGAAATTTGTATGCAACAATAGCTAACTGATACAATAATTAACCAGACAGAACTGAGGGCATTTGTTTTGATATTTGAAGGTAACATTCATGATTACTTTGTTATTCAAGTTTAGCTCATGTAAGGGTGTGAAAACATGCCTCCAGTGAGGATCCTTTGAGGTTACATGGAGCGGTTGGAAGGACGGTTATGTTTGTACAACATCTATAACCCTGAATCATATAGCTGAGCAGAATCTGAACTTTCTAGTGAGTCATCCTTTAATAATGAGTATGACCTATAGTGGGTGATGTTGAAATTGTTTATCCTCTGCCCTTCTAGAGATTTTGACAAAATTTTGAATAATGAGAGCTATTTCATTTAGACAAATTGAAGGAAAAATATTTTCTGGAAGCACTGGAAATTTTCAAACAGAAAAATGAAAATAATTTAATAAAAACCCAAAACAAGCCACCAGTCCTTCATCTCAATAAACACACCTTAAAAATTGACACTGTTTTTAGCTTGCACAAAATCACGCAACTTTTTTAAAAATATTTTTTTACTGTGTAATAGTTGCTTTACAATGTTATTTTAGTTTCTGATGTACAATGAAGTGAATCAGCAATCTGTATCCATACATCCTCTTCCTCTCGGACCTCTATCCCCCACATTCCATGACAAATGGATACTTTTATATCATATTTCAATTAGTAGATAAATTGTCTGAAAAATACATATTTTGCATAGTTATAAATGTAGCACTTAATATTTTGCTTCATCATACTTAAGGTCAAGTCTGGTCTAGCATCATATTATATCCATCAATTTTTTCATAGTCGTTTTCCTCTGTTGATTCTCCTTGCAAACACATATTTTATTATCAGTTTTTGCCAGTGACTATGGTAGATATAGGAGAAGGAAATGGCAACCCACTCCAGTATTCTTGCCTGGAGAATCCCAGGGACGGCAGAGCCTGGTGGGCTGCCATCTATGGGGTCGCACAGAGTCGGACACGACTGAAGCGACTTAGCATAGCATGGTAGATATAAGAACTTCCCTGTAGCTCAAACAGTAAAGAATCTACAGGAGACCCGGGTTTGAACCAAGGATCGGGCAGATCCTCTGGAGAAGAGAATAGCAACCCATTCCAGTATTCTTGCCTGAGAAATCCTGGACAAAAGAGCCTGGTGGGCTACAGTCCATGGGGTTACCAAGAGACAGACATGACTAGCGACTAACGCTACTACTATGGTAGATACAGGAGACAAGTTATATAGAAGAACAAGATCTGAACAAGTAGAAAATACCTAAGATCAGTGATAACATCTAACATTTTAAAGTTTGGATTATCAAGAAGAGCATAAGGTAGTGATATACAAAGGAATGATGTTTGTGACAAACTGGTCACAAATTTTTCTCTGTCATAAACTTATAAATGGCTGTGGTTGCCAAGAGGTGTTTTCCCCCCATAGGTGTGGTATGGCTCATAACTATTCTTTTATCAAACAAAAAAACTCCTCAGCATGATACATTTCACTTGAGACGAAATTATTCTTAATAGATCCTTTGAGATAAATGGGAGTCTTCAAATATTTCACATCCAAAGTTGGAAGACTATAAAAATGAAAAAGGGAAAAACTCTTGAATACTAGTGCTAGCACAAAACTTAAAAGCAAGTTACATAAATTGCATAAAGAAGTTGAAATAGAAACTGCAAGGAAAATAAAAGAGGCATATTCCCCTCCCACAGCTGGATCAAATACCAGCAATATTTGGCTCAGGATTTGAGTTCTGCTATCGTGGGCACTTCTTAAGCCCTAGGATAATAGATTCTTTCACAGATTTCTTCCCAAAGAGTATTTTCAGAGCCCTCTTTAAGTCTTTATTTCTTAGACTGCAGATGAAGGGGTTCAGCATGGGCATGACCACAGTGTACATCACTGAGGCTGTTGCTTTTTAATGTGAGCTGTGGGTAGTAGCAGAGCTAAGGGACACTCCTATGCCTATACAATAAAGTCATGAGACACATGAGAGGTGAGATGCACAGATGGGAAATGCTTTATACTTCCCCCCAAGCTGATGAGATTTCATGTATGGAGGAAACTATCTTAGAGTAGGAGTAAAGGATGTACATGAGGGAACCACCTGCCAGCAACAGAGGTATAAAATACATTACTGCTTTATCAAGAAAGATGACAGACCTGGAAGGTTGGATCATTGATTGAACTCACAGAAAAAGTGAGGGGATGTACAGAAAGACAGTGGCAATACCATTATGCTTTCCAGCCAGGCATGCAGGAGACTGATGATCCAGAACAATAGCACCAGCAGTGCACAGGACAGGGGTTCATGATGACGATGTATTTCAGGGGGTGACAGATAGCCACAAAGGGGTCATAGGCCATCATGATCAAGAGAAAGAAGTCCAATCTTACAAAAAGTGAAAAAATACAATCGAGTTATGCAGCCTTCATAGGTGATAACTTGGTTCTGTGTCTGAATGCTCCACAGCAAGTTTAGGATGGTGGTGGAGATGAAATAGAGGTCTACAAAGGACAGGCTGGAGAGGAAGAAGTACATGGGGGTGTGGAGGTGGGGATCTGAGCTGACAGCCAGGATGACGAGCAGGTTTCCAAACAGTGATCAGGTAAATGGAGAGGAAAAGTCAAAATGTGAAAGGTTGTAATTTTGAATTTGGAAGAAATTCTGAAACTCCTATTATGTTCCTTGGTTTCATGTGTTGGAGGTGACTGCGAGGAAAGGGGAAAGCAAATGACTGATTATGGTACAATCAGACTTCACTTGCATTGTTGAAATGTCAACTGTTTATATTTTGCTGTTAAAAAGTTTATTTCAGTACTTTGTTCATGGATTTGGCAATGCTTATAGGGTTGTTTTTTTGTTTGTTTGTTTTTTTACTTTACAATATTGTATTGGTTTTGCCATACATCAACATGCATCCGCCACAGGTGTACATGTGTTCCCCATCCTGAACCCTCCTCCCACCTCTCTCCTTGTATCTCCTAAAATCCTATCATGGAGAAAGACTATCTGAAATAAAACATATCTGTATCTATATCTATATATATATGAAAGTGAAAGTGAAGTTGCTCAGTCATGTCCGACTGTTTAAACCCCGTGGACTGTAGCACACCAAGCTTCTCCATCCATGGGATTCTCCACGCAAGAATACTGGAGTGGATTACCATTTCCTTCTCCATGGGATCTAACTGACCCAGGGATCGAAGCCAGGTCACCTGCATTGCAGGCAGATGCTTTAACCTCTGAGCCACCAGGGAATACACACATATACACACATACACACACACACACACACACACACACAGGGCAAACGTAAGTTCATTCTCTATACCTGTGAGTCTATTTTGTAAATTCACTTGTAACATTTCTTTTTAGATTCCACATATAAAGGATGTCATATATGCAGAGTACATCATGAGAAATGCTGGACTGGAAGAAACACAAACTGGAATCAAGATTGCTGGGAGAAATGTCAATAACCTCAGATATGCAGATGACACCACCCTTATGGCAGAAAGTGAAGAGGAACTCAAAAGCCTCTTGATGAAAGTGAAAGTGGAGGGTGAAAAATTTGGCTTAAATTTCAACATTCAGAAAATGAAGATCATGGCATCCGGCCCCAAAACTTCATGGGAAATAGATGGGGAAACAGTGGAAACAGTGTCAGACTTTATTTTTCTGGGCTCCAAAATCACTACAGATGGTGACTGCAGCCATGAAATTAAAACACGCTTACTTCTTGGAAGGAAAGTTATGACCAACCTAGATAGCATATTCAAAAGCAGAGACATTACTTTGCCAACAAAGGTTCGTCTAGTCAAGGCTGTGGTTTTTCCTGTGGTCCTGTATGGATGTGAGAGTTGGACTGTGAAGAAGGCTGAGCCCCGAAGAACTGATGCTTTAGAACTGTGGTGTTGGAGAACTCTTTGCGACCCCATGAATTGCAGCACGCCAGGCCTCCCTGTCCATCACCAAATCCCGGAGTTCACTCAGACTCACGTCCATCGAGTCAGTGATGCCATCCAGCCATCTCATCCTCTGTCGTCCCCTTCTCCTCCTGCCCCCAATCCCTCCCAGCATCAGAGTCTTTTCCAATGAATCAACTCTTCACATGAGGTGGCCAAAGTACTGGAGTTTCAGCATTAGCGTCATTCCTTCCAAAGAAATCCCAGGACTGATCTCCTTCAGAATGGACTGGTTGGATCTCCTTGCAGTTCAAGGGACTCTCAAGAGTCTTCTCCAACACCACATTTCAAAAGCATCAATTCTTCAGCGTTCAGCTTTCTGCACAGTCCAATCTCATGTCTACACATGACCACTGGATAAACTACAGCCTTGAATAGATGGACGTTTTTTGGCAAAGTAATGTCTCTGCTTTTCAATATGCTATCTAGGTTGGTCATAACTTTCCTTCCAAGGAGTAAGCATCTTTTAATTTCATGGCTGCAATCACCATCTGCAGTGATTTTTGAGCCCCAAAAAATAAAGTCAGCCACTGTTTCCACTGTTTCCCCATCTATTTCCCATGAAGTGATGGGACCAGATGCCATAATCTTCATTTTCTGAATGTTGAGATTTAAGCCAACTTTTTCACTCTCCACTTTCACTTTCAATAGGCTTTTTAATTCCTCTTCACTTTCTGCCATAAGGGTGGTGCCGTGTGCATATCTGAGGTTACTGATATTTTTCCCGGCCATCTTGATTCCAGCTTATGCTTCTTCCCACCCAGCATTTCTCATGATGTACTCTGCGTAGAAGTTAAATAAGCAGGGTGATGATATACAGCCTTGACGGTCTCCTTTTCCTATTTGGAACCAGTCTGTTGTTCCATGTCCAGTTCTAAATGTTGCTTCCTGACCTGCATACAAGTTTCTAAAGAGGCGGATCAGGTGGTCTGGTATTCCCATCTCTTGAAGAATTTTCCACAGTTTATTGTGATCCACACAGTCAAAGGCTTTGGCATAGTCAATAAAACAGAAATAGATATTTTTCTGGAACTCTCTTGCTTTTTTCATGATCCAGCAGATGTTGGCAATTGATCTCTGGTTCCTCTGCCTTTTCTAAAACCAGCTTGAACATCTGGAAGTTCATGGTTCATGTACTGCTGAAGCCTGGCTTGGAGAATTTTGAGCACTACTTTACTAACATGTGAAATGAGTGCAATTATGTGGTAGTTTGAGCATTCTTTGGCATTGCCTTTCTTTGGGATTGGAATGAAAACTGACCTTTTCCAGTCCTGTGGCCACTGCTGAGTTTTCCAAATTTGCTGGCATATTGAGGGCAGCACTTTCACAGCATCATCTTTCAGGATTTGAAATAGCTCAACTGGAATTCCATCACCTCCACTAGGTTCGTTCGTAGTGATGCTTTCTAAGGCCCACTTGACTTCACATTCCAGGATGTCTGGCTCTAGGCCAGTGATCACACCATTGTCATTATCTTGGTCATGAAGTTCGTTTCTGTATAGTTCTTCTGCATATGCCTGCCACGTCTTCTTAATATCTTCTGCTTCCGTTAGGTCCATACCATTTCTGTCCTTTATTGTTCCCATCTTTGCATGAAATGTTAGAAAAATGTCCTACATCACTGTACATTCCCCCATAGCTAGTACCCTCTGTCTCTGCTTCAGTTAATTACAAAGGTCCTTGTACTTATGAACATAAGTACATTTACTGAAAGCACTTTATACCTCTCCTTCCCTCTTCTAATTGGGCTTCCACATATTTCATTTAATGGTCAACATTGACCCTTGTGTTGTTGAGTTCAGTATTCACTTCCATTTTCAGAATCATGAAATAATCCATTAATCAGTCAAGACAACAATTAACTGCAATAATCATGGCTCTGGGTTTAGTCTACATTGGCACTCAGGCAAATTCAGGTCAATGTTCTTGGCTGACATTCCCTCTGACTGTCTCCTGCAGTATTTACTGGACCTTGGACTCACCTGGGTGGAGTTTCTGACAGCAAGGTCTCAACATATGTGTCCCAACTCCTTTTGGATGGCTGGCTGGTGATGGAGACAGAGGATCTGTCTACAGACTAGATTGTGGAGTCAGGCATTGGTTCCCCCAAAAGAGTTTTGGCTCTGCAAGCACCAACTATGCCCCAATCTAGTCCAAGGTTGCTCAGGCTGAGGGACTGCAGCACAAGAAATATTTGTGGCTCCTTATGTCTGCTAGTTAGCATGTTTCCCTTTTGTAACTACTACCTCTAATAATTGATTTCCCTGTGGGAAAGTGGTCTGGACAGATAGGAAACATTTCCTGTTCATACTCTGTGTCTGGGATTCAATGTTACAAGCCAGATGAATTCAGTATTCAGTGTTTATTACTTCTTTAATAATTCCACCTGTCTTCCAGAGGGATAAACCTTAAGATCCCAACACCTCACCCCATCTCTGAGTTCAGGTTTTCTCCAGAGTCCAAGCTTGAGGATTCTTCTTGGTTAGATCCCTAATCAAGGCACTGACTTCACTCCTGGTGAGCCACAGCCTTTTGATTCTAGAGAAAATTAGCATTCCCATCTTCAAAAGTGGGATAACTTAGATCCTTTAATACAAAGCCTTGGACAGTGTAGTGCTTGGATTTATGAGAGTTTTGCCAAAGCAGTTAGGAGCTTCATACTTAGAGCACCAATTGAGAGCTGCCAGTTAGTCCCTCATTAGAAAATGTTTGTTATAAGAAGTATATGGATTTTAGGACCATATAGGGACTGCATAACTTAATTTTTAGAAAACTCCATTATATGAGCTGATACTATTCCAAACTCCATTCTCATTGCAGAAATGGGCTCATGGAAATTAGCGATCTGCACATTATAATCTGAATAAGGCAAGAGATTTTTTGGGGGGAATTCTCTCAGGTTGTTTCTGGTTTTCAAACTCTGGCCCAGCGGTTCTCAGAGATGCCTTTGCCAGGTGTGATATTTGGTCATGTTGAAGGGATGCTGCTAAACATCTACAATGCTCAGGACAACACCCAGCACAAAGAATGATCCTGCTACAAAAGGTCAACAGTGAGAAAATGAGTAAACCTATTCTAGATCTGGACTTTCCCCTCATCACTGTGCATACAGTCACCCAGACACTAGTTCATATGTAGTTTCTGATCAGCAGGTCTTGCCTGGTCTTGCCTGGTGAGTCAAGAGGTTCCTGGATGGTGTTCATGGTGCAAGTACTGTACCGTGGCCACTTTTTAGTAAGCAAGGCTGTGTTTATTTTTTAGAATCTTGCATGTGGTTTTACATTTTCTCCACTCCAAATTGTCTTCATCTGAGCTTTTGAATGAAAAATATAAGCATTCACTCCAGATGTATGATCAGTTCTATCTTTTTTACAAGGACCCATGTATCACACCAAATTATATACTTCTGAAAAGTCTGAAATGCTATTTTTCAAAGAAAATCAATGTGTGTGTATACACACACACACACACACTCAGTTAGGTCTCTAGGAAGACCCCCACAAGGTCGTGCTCAGTTTCACAACAACTAACTGATAGAATAATAAAATTGAATTGAATTGAAGGTACTTGTAATAGTCTCATTCTGCTTGTTTGAAGCATTTGTTTTGATACATGAATATAACTGTAATGACTACTCTGCTATTCACCTTTTTATATAAAATACAAAATAAAAAAATGAAACAGTGACTTCATTGGTATCCCTTTGAGGTCATGTGGAGAGGGTGGAAGAATATATGTGTTTGCACAACAGGATTCCACGCTTTCCAGGGACTCATCCTTTAATTATGAGGATGATATATAATGGTTGATATTAACATTGTTCATTCTCTACCTTTTAGTGGTTTTGAGAAAATTCTGAGGAGTGGAAGATATTTCATATTGAGGAATTGAAGGAATCATATTTTTTGGAAGCAGTGGAGATTTCATACAGACACAAGAAAATAATTTAATAAAAACCAAAACATGCCTACAGTCCTTCAGCTCAATGAATATACCTTATAAATGAACACTGACAGTCCACAGATTATGATATATGAACTACCTGAAAAATACATCTTTCTCATAGATTTAATGTTTTGTCTCACCATACTTAGGTTTAACCCTACTCTAGGGCCTTGTGTGCTTAGTTCCTCTATCATGTCCTACTCTTTGAGACCCTATGGACCTAACCCACCAGGCTCCTCTGTCCATGGGATTTTCCAGGTGAGAATATTGGAGTGTGTTGCCGTTTACTTCTCCAGGGGATCTTCCAGACCCAGGAATCAAACCTGCATCTCATCTCCTGCATTGGCAGGTGGGTTCTTTATAACTAGCATCACCTGGAAACTCCACTCTAAAGCCATACTATATCTATTTATTTCTTTATAGGTGACTTCAGAATAGATTCCACTTGGAGATGTATTTTATTGTCAATGACTAATTGCTAATGACTGTGGTAGACCAAGTGGACACAAGAGTGTACAGAAGACCAACAGCCTAGTGAGTGAAATACCCTTGACTAGTGACAACAAGTAGTATGTTAAGTTTGAATCACCAAAAATAGCATTAAGGTAGTGATATGTAAAGAAAGATTTTCACAAAAGTGAGAAACTGGTCTCAGATTTTCTTGCCAGGAAGTATTTTCCCAACTTATGGAAATGGTACATCTCATGACTATTTCTTTTAGTCAAACAAAATGAAAAATACTCAGTATGGCCTATTTTATTTTACAGGAAATAACTATTAAGTGATC
Source organism: Bos indicus (assembly GCF_029378745.1). Classification (NCBI taxonomy): domain Eukaryota; kingdom Metazoa; phylum Chordata; class Mammalia; order Artiodactyla; family Bovidae; genus Bos; species Bos indicus. The sequence goes on along the minus strand of NC_091766.1, from coordinate 10,064,409 downwards.
CATGTAGGCTCCTGAAATAAATGTGTGTATTTTCAAATATTTCACCTCCAAGATTGGAAATGTAATTGTGACAGTAGGAAAATGAAAAAGGGAAAAATCAAGGATATCAGAAATATCACAAAATACATAAATTGTATAAAGTCAAAATCAAAATAGAAATGCCAAAGAAAATAGAAAGGCAATGCTCTACTTCCACAATTTGATCAAAGACTGACAACATTGACCTCAGGTTTGCACTCTGCTATCATGGGCCCTAGAACAATAAGGCATTTTACAGTCACCTTTCAAAGAGTATTTTCAGACCCCTATTTAAATCTTTATTTCTCAGGCTGTATTGAAGGGGTTCAGCATGGGTGTGAGCACAGTGTGCATCACCGAGGCTCCTGCATTTGAGTGTGAGCTGTGGGTAACAGCAGAGCTAAGGCACACACCTCAAACCATACAATAAAATAAGGAGACAACCAAGAGGTGAGATACATAGGTGGAAAATGCTTTATACTTCCCCTGAGCTGATGACATTCCTTGTATGGAAGAAACTAGCTTAGAATAAGAGTAAAAGATACCAGTGAGGGGACCACCAGCCAACAGTAGAGCTACAGAATACATCACCATATTATTGAGAAAGGTGTCGGAACAGGCAAGTTGAATTATCTGATTGAGTTCACCGAAAAAAGTGGTGGATTTCTAAGACTGTGCAGAAAGCCAGATGCAACACCATTAAGCTTTCTAACAAGGAATGTGGGACACTGATGATCCAGGACACCAGCACCAGCAGTTCACAGAGCTGGGGGTTCGTGATGAGTGCACAGTGTAGGGGGTGATAGGTGGCCATGAAGCGATCATAGGTGATCGCAGTCAGCAGTAAAATGTCTAGTACTACAAAAAGTGTGAAAAAATATACCTGGGTGATGCAGCCTTCAAATGTTATAACTTTGTTCTGTGTCTCGATATTCCACAGCATCTTTCGGATGGTGGTGAAGGTGAAGCAGATGTCTACAAAGGACAGGTTGGAGAGGAAGAAGTACATGGGGGTGTGGAGTTGGGAGTCTGAGCTGACGGCCAGGATGATGAGCAGGTTTCCAAACACAGTGATCAAGTACATGGAGAGGAAAAGCCCACATATGAGAGGCTGCTGCTCTGGTTCCTCGGAAAATCCCAGAAGCTGAAATTCGGGAACCCTCGTTAGGTTTTTTGGTTCTATTTGGTGAAGGTGACTACCAGGAAAGGGTCAAAGTAACATGACTAATTATCACACAAATGGGCAATACTCACATGGTTGAATTGCTATCTTTTATATTTTGCCATAAAGACATTAACTTCAAAATTTTGCTCATAGATTTTGTGCACTTTGGGGAACTACTTGGGTCATCTCTACTTAGCAAACTTGTGTAACTATCAGTGTTTTCACCAAGATTTCATGTATTGAAGTTTTAATGAAAAAAATTTTCATGCATCTTAAACATATAAATTGAATAGTGACAAAGTCTCAATATTGTCATTGCAGGGAATGCAGGGTGCTGAAAACAAAAGCTCCTAAGATCCCATTTTGGTGACAGAATATAAGCCAACAAAAATTATATAGCATGTCAAATGGTGGCCAGTGGTATGAAGAAAAAAAAGAGGTCTGATGTAGAAAGTCAAAAGGGAGTATGATTTTTCGTGTATATTTAGGGAAGGGCTGTGAACAAGGTGATATTTGAACAGAGACCTTAAGGATAACAGAACTAGGGCCATAAATATACCTGGGGCAGTGCATCTTGGCAAGGCAGCAGCTAATTTGAGGGTCCTGAGGAAGGTGCTTGTTTAAGATGTTCTAGACTAGAAAAGGAAGCCAGTCTGGTGAGGGACATGAGCAGGAGGGATACTGAGGAAAGATGGTGTCAGAGGATGTTGAGGAACTAGGTGTTCTCCCTCCTGCTGTTGAAAATTCAGGTCACAAGGGGTTCTTCATCCATGTTTTTTACCTTCTTCAATTTGTGAAATACAATATTAATAAAGCCATATGCAAGACAATTGATGGAAAATCCAAAACCAAATTCTAAAGAAAAGGTTATGATAGTTATAACTTATGTCACTAATTCAATTTTTTTTCTTTTTTACAAAAAAAGACATTGGAAGAGATAATATGACAGCAAGTTGTTATAATATGAGACGGAAGCACTGTCTGAGTTAAAATTTCCTCTTACTTAGAAACATATGGATTCCAATATGCCTGTGGAAGATAAGGGTGACATTTATTCAAATGTAAAGAAGAGAAGTTTTCAAATGGAGGCTTAATATGACCCAACTTTTAGAATAGATTTAGAATGAAAGGACCATGAGGAATAAGAGATATGGAAGTAGTTCGAAATATGCAAAAGTATGATGTATTTGCACCACGTATGAAGAACATTCCTTTTCATTTTTGTTTAAGGCAAGGATTTGCAAGTGAAGAATATTTGAGTGATGGCTCAATTCCTTCAGTTAAAAAAATATTGGAGAGAACATAAGAGAACTGACACAGATTTTACCACACAAAATGTTAAATTCTCAGAAATTTTGCACAAATAATTGCATACATTATGACATATCTAAGGGCAAACAGCAATCTTGATCATAAAAATCCAATTCCTAGTTTGAAAGCACATAATAATTAAAAAACAGAACAGGAGCAAAAACATGCAGAATTTCCTATACGAAAGCAAAGAACTTGACTGCTCAGTTTTTAAAGGTGGCATTAATGAGTTAATAATTCTATCAGATCAAACAGTTGATCCTAAAGGAAATCAGTTGTGAATATTCATTAGAAAGACTGATGCTGAAGCTGCAGCTCAACTACTTTGGCCACCTGCAAAGAGCTGACTCACTGGAAAAGACCCCTATGCTGGGAAAGATTGAAGGCAGGAGAAGGGAATGACAGAAGATGAGATGGTTGGATGGCATCACTGACTTGATGGATGTGAGTCTGAGCAAGCTCCAGGAGTTTGTGATGGACAGGGAAGCCTGGCACGCTGCAGTCCATGTGGTGCAAAGAAAACTGAGCAACTGAACTGAACTGAATGATTCTACACATATATTTAATATTATATGTAATGAAGTAATTGCAGGGTAAGCTCTTTGGCATATAATTTTGATATAGATTTTTTATTTGAATATTAAGAGGGTGGAGACACTGAAATGTATGCCTCATCAAGGGCTGTTGCAGGGGAAATGTTTACCAGCATTCTAGGTCTGAATCTTATTCATCATAGTTAAACATGCTTCTGCTAGAAAAACATGCTACATCATGTACATCCCTCCACAGCTAATACTCTATAATTCGACTTCAGTTAACGATAAACATACTTGGACTTAGGTTCTACTTTGACTGAAAGCACTTTGCACATCTCACTCCCTCTCCTAACTGGGCTTCTCTGTCCATTATTTAATGGTCAACATTGACCCTTGCATTGTCAAGCTCAGCATCATGAAATAATACATTAATTTATCAGTCAAGACAACAAACAAACTCCGTGTTCATGGCTCTGGTTTAATCTACATTGGCTCTCATAAGAACTCAGGTGAATGTCCTTGGCTCCCATTCCCTTTGACCATATCTTTCAGTATTTACTTGGCTCCTGGACTCACATGGATAGAGTTTCTGAGAGGAAAGTCTCAACATAGATGTCCCAACTCCTCTTGGATGGTTGATGATGGAGATAGAAACTCTGTCTACAGATAAGACAGTGGGATGGAGTTAAGCATTGGTTCCCCAACCACAGTTTTTACTCTGTAAGCATCAACCATTCCCCAAACTAGTCCAAGACTGCACAGGCAGAGGAACTGCAGCACAGGAAATATTTATGGCTCTTTATGTCTGCTCATGAGCATGATTCCCTTTTGTAACTACCACCTCTAATAACTGATTTCCCTGAGGGACACTGGTCTGGTCAGATAGGAAAAGTTTCCTGCCCATACTCTGTGTTTAGGATACAGAGTATATAGTTTTACAATCTCTACACACCAAAGTGTCTTCATCTGAACTTTTAAATGAAAGTGTATGCATTCCTTCCAGAAGTGTGATCAATTTTAAATTTTTTTATGCAAGGACTCATGAATCATACCAAATAATATACATCTGAAAAAGTTTGAATTGGTATTTTCAAAGAAAATTTATATTTTCAAATATTTATGTATGGTGTTAGAAAGTGTTCTAGTTTCATTCTTTTACAAGTGGTTGACCTGTTTTCCCAGCACCACTTGTTAAAGAGATTGTCTTTTCTCCATTGTATATTCTTGCCTCCTTTGTCAAAGATAAGGTGTCCATAGGTGTGTGGGTTTATCTCCGGGCTTTCTATTTTGTTCCATTGATCTATATTTCTGTCTTTGTGCCAGTACCATACAGTCTTGATGACTGTGGCTTTGTAGTAGAGCCTGAAGTCAGGCAGGTTGATTCTTCCACTTCCATTCTTCTTTCTCAAGATTGCTTTGGCTATTTGAGGTTTTTTGTATTTCCATACAAATTTTGAAATTATTTGTTCTAGCTCTGTGAAAAATACCGTTGGTAGGGATTGCATTGAATCTATAGATTGCTTTGGGTAGTATACTTGTTTTCACTATATTGATTCTTCTGAGCCATGAACATGGTATATTTCTCCATGTATTAGTGTCCTCTTTGATTTCTTTCACCAGTGTTTTATAGTTTTCTATATATAGGTCTTTAGTTTCTATTTTTTTTTAATTTTAAAATCAAGACAAATTTAAAGGTATTTAATAAATTAAAATGTATTATTGTTGTTTAGTTGTTAAGTCATTTCTGACTCTTTGCAACCCCATCGACTGTAGCCTTCCACATTCTCTGTTAGTGGGATTTCTCAGGCAAGAATACTGGAGTGGGTTACTTCTATATTGTAAATTAATTGTCCATTTATACCCATAATCTTGATAGGAATGTAAATTGGTGCAGCTATCATGTAAAAGAGTAGAAAGACTGCTCAAAAAATTAAGCATAAAATTACCTTATGATCCAGCTATTCCAATTTGAGTATTTATCCTAAAAATACAAAAACACAAATTTGAAAAGATATATGCAACCATAAGTCCATCACAACATTATTTTCAATAGCCAAATATGGAAACAACCTAAGTGCCCATCAATGAATGGATAAAGAAGAAGGCATATATGTATATAAAATGTAATGCTACACAGTTATAAAAAAAAATGATGAAATCTTAAAGGAGGAGACTAAGATGGCAGAGTTAGAGGATGTGGAACCCACCTTGCCCACAAACACATCAAAAATAATCTACATGTGACAAAAACACAACTGAGATTAAAATAGATAACTAATAAGGACCTACTGTATAGCACAGGGAACTCTAGTCAATATTCTGTAATGGCTTACATGGGAACAGAAGCTAAAAAGAGTGGATATACCTACATGTATTACAGATTCACTTCTCTGTACCCCTGAAACTGACCCAGCAATGTAAATCAATTATAGCACAGTAAAAATTTTTAAAAAGTAGTTGCAGAAATAAAAACATGTGATAAAGTTCAACATCCATTCATGATATAACAATCCTGATCAAAGTGGGTATAGAGGGAACATATCTCAACAAAATAATGGCATTTGTGACATAAATACAACCAACGTCATATTCTACAGTGACAAGTTGAAAGCACTTCCTATAAATTTAAGAACAAGACAAGGATGTCTACTCTCTCTACTTCCAATATTCACTCCTAATACTTCAAAAGACTTACAACATTTCCCACAGAATTAGAATTAATATTCCTAAAATTCATGGCTTCCCTGGTGGCCCAGATGGTAAAGAATCAGCCTGCAATGGTGATTGCAGGCTGGTATTGCAGGTTCGTCAACCCTTGGGTCAGGAAGATCCTCTGGAGAAGGGAATGGCTACCCACTCCAGTATTCATGTCTAGGGAATCCCATGGATAGAGGGTCCCTGGCAGGCTACAGTACATGGGGTCGCAAAGAGATGGACACAACTGAGGGACTAACACACATACATGCCTAAAATTCATATGGAACCATAGAAGAGCCTGAATAACCAAAGCAATTGTGAAACAAAATCAACCAACCAAGCAAACAACCCTCCCCTCCACCAACCGCCATGACAACAAAGCTGGGCTTATCATTCTCCTAAACTTCAGACTACACTGCAAAGCCACAGTCATCAAAATGGCATGGTACAGACACAAACAATCAATGGAACAGAATAGAGAGCTAAGAAATAAACCACACACTTATGGGTGATTAACCTAGGACAAAGAAGGTAAGAATAATAATAATAATAAAATAATAATCTTTCAACAAGTGGTGCTAGTAAAACTGGACAGCTATGTATAGAGAATTAAACTAAAATTTTTCTCACACCATATGCAAAAAAAAAAAAAAAAACAGAAATGGATTAAAGACTAAATGTGACTGGAAACCATAAAAATCATGGAAGATAATTTGGTAGAACAGTCTTTGAGCTAAATAATAGCAATAATTTTTGGATCAGTCTCCTAAAGCAAAGGAAATGAAAGCAAAATAAACAAATGTAACCTAATTAGACTTGAAAGCTTTTGCAAAGCACAGAAAGCCACTGAGAGCTTATTGATACAACAATCAAAATAAGCAAATGTGAAGGCAATTGTAAAAATCTGCTACTTCTTACTTTGGGTACTTGCATCAATATTTGAGACAGCATTCATGCTCATTCTATTTTTCAAGTGACTTCAAAACACTGTATTAAAATGTGATCCTATCAGCAGATGAATGGATAAGAAAGCTGTGGTACATATACACATTGGAGTATTACTCAGCCATTCAAAAGAATACATTTGAATCAGTTCTAATGAGGTGGATGAAACTGGAGCCTATTATACGGAGTGAAGTAAGCCAGAAAGAAAAACACCAAATCAGTATACTAACGCATATATATGGAATGTAGAAAGATGGTAACAATAACCCTGTATGTGAGACAACAAAAGAGACACTGATGTATAGAACAGTCTTTTGGACTCTGTGGGAGAGGGAGAGGGTGGGATGATTTGGGAGAATGGCATTGAAACACGTATAATATCATATATGAAACGAATCACCAGTCCAAGCTCAATGAATGATACTGGTTGCTTGGGGCTGGTGCACTGGGACGACCCAGAGGGATGGTACTGGGAGGGAGGAGGGATGGGGGTTCGGGATGAGGAACACGTATATACCTGTGGCGGATTCATGTTGATGTATGGCAAAACCAATACAATATTGTAAAGTAAGTAACATCTGATTAAAATAAATAAATTTATATTAAAAAAAAGAAATGTGATCCTATTGAAGTTACTTTCCAGGAAACCAGGGAAAATTGTAATAAAATAAGTACTTGTGGAGAAAAATAGGTAAGCCTGAATTACAGACTGGGCAAGAATTCAACCTCTCTTGTCAATTGCCCTTTGATCATAATAATGGAAGATATCACTGATTATAATGAGTGGGAATTACTGTAAATTTCCAAGAGTAAACAGAAATATAATACAGCACGTCTTCTAGATATAAAAGAGTCCCTTTCCAAGAGTGTATTCTTCAGTCCAATTTGTTCATAAGTCCAACAAAGTTGGCCTAGGTACCCAACTGGCACAATCAGTTACATAGTACTATAATCAGTTTCCCTGGAGAAATGGCAACCCATTCCAGTATTCTTGCCTGGGAAACCCCATGGAGAAAAGAACCTGGTAGGCTACAGTCCACTGGATCAAAAAGAGTTGAACATGACTGAGCAGCTAAACCATGGCCATCACTGTAATAAGTTTATACTACAAATAACACATTAAAAATAAGTATAAAACATAAAGAAAACTTTCTTAATTTTACTGTATAGTGCCTTGAAAAGTACAGTGATAGAGTACAGCAGCTGGCATATAGCAGTTGGCGTTGAGTGAAAAGACAAAATTATTGAATGGAGGAGGGAGAGGAGATGGGAGAAGGCAGAGATGAAGGATCACTAACAGTAGTAGATGGAAGCTGAAATTTCACTCATGCCTGATGTTGATGGAACAGGTTCTGGTTCCTTGCTGGATTCATTTGATCTACCCTCTTGAAAAAACTTCCCATTAGCTCCTGGGATACTCTGGTAGCTTAGTTGGTAATTAATAAACCTGCAATGCAAGAGACCCTGGTTCAATTCCTGGGTCAGGAAGTTACCCCAGGAAACAGGATAGGCTACCCATTCCAGTATTCTCTGCCTTCCTTGGTGGCTCAGATGGTAAAAAAGAAAAAAAAAATCCACCTGCAATGCAGGAGACCTGGGTTTGATCTCTGGGTTGGGCAAATTCCCGGGAGGAGGGCATGGCGACCCACTCCAGTATTCTTCCTGGAGATTTCCATGGACAACGGAGCCTGGTGGCTACAGTCCATGCGGTCGCAAAGAGTTGGACATGACTGAGTTACTAAGCACTTGAAAAACAATCTACTGATATCTTGATGTAGCTTTTTCTCCTATCAGAAATGACACAGCAGCACTGGATTGCATTCTGAACAGCTACTGCAACCTTCGTGTACCATTCTGCAATCAGGCCCTATGCCTCAAAAACTCATTTGTTGTTGTTCAGTTGCTCAGTCATGTCCAATTCTGTGAGACCCCATGGATTGTAGCACACCAGGCTTTCCCATCCATCACCATCTCCCAGTTTGCTCAGACTCATGTCTGTTGAGTCAGTGATGCCATCCAATCATCTTATCCTCTGTTGCCCCTTCTCCTGTCCTCAATCTTTCCCAGCATCAGCATCTTTACAATGAATTGACTCTTCTCATCAAGTGCCCTCTCAAATAAAGAAATTTCCTGGATATTTCCTGTGTTCTGGATCACTCCTGTTCTTCAGTTACATCTTCTTCCTCTTGTCTCTCTTATTAGTTTTGCTGGTTCTCCAATTCCTTCTTTTCATCTTGCTTCACTGTCCCGGTTATTTTTGTTTCCATCATTATTACTTGGTGCTTTTTAGCTGTACCAGCAATATCACCACTGCTTTTATGCTTGCTTCCAGACATCCTGAGCTTGAAATAAATATAGAGTACTACTGTACCCTATATAATACTCTACACACACACACACACACACACACACACACAAACACACACACACAATATGTCATCTAAAAGATCTTTTGGCCAAAAAGCCCATATGTGTGTGTATATACACACACACACACACACACACACACACACACATGTATACACAGCTGTCTGGCGAGGCCTTACAAATAGCTGTGAAAAGAAGAGAAGTGAAAAGCAAAGGAGAAAAGGAAAGATATATGTATCTGAATGCAGAGTTCCAAAGAATAGCAAGAAGAGATAAGAAAGCCTTCCTCAGCAATCAATGAAAAGAAATAGAGGAAAACAACAGAATGGGAAAGACTAGAGATCTCTTCAAGAAAATTAGAGATACCAAGGGAACATTTCATGCAAAGATGGGCTCGATAAAGGACAGAAGCAGAAGATATTAAGAAGAGGTGACAAGAATACATGGAAGAACTGTATAAAAAAGATCTTCATGACCAAGATAATCATGATGGTGTGATCATTAACCTAGAGCCAGACATCCTGGAATGTGAAGTCAAGTGGGACTTAGAAAGCATCACTACAAACAAAGCTAGTGGAGGTGATGGAATTTCAGTTGAGCTATCTCAAATCCTGAAAAATGATGCTGTGAATGTGCTGCACTCAATATGCCAGCAAATTTGGAAAACTCAGCACTGGCCACAGGACTGGAAAAGGTCAGTATTCATTTCAATCCCAAAGAAAGGCAATGCCAAAGAATGCTCAAACTACTGCACAATTGCACTCATGTCACACGCTAGTCAAGTAATGCTCAAAATTCTCCAAGCCAGGCTTCAGCAATACATGAACCATGAACTTCCAGATGTACAAGCTGGTTGTAGAAAATGCAGAGGAATCAGAAATCAAATTGCCAACATCTGCTGAATCATGAAAAACTAAGAGAGTTCCAGAAAAGCATCTCTTTCTGCTTTATTGACTATGCCAAAGCATTTGACAGTGTGCATCACAATAAACTGTGGAAAATTCTGAAAGAGATAGGAATACCAGACAACTTGACCAGCCTCTTGAGAAACCTATATGCAGGTCAGGAAGCAACAGTTAGAAATGGACATGGAACAACAGACTGGTTCCAAATATGAAAAGGGGTACGTCAAGGCTGTATATTGTCACCCTGCTTATTTAACTTATATGCAGAGTACATCATGATAAACGCTTGGCTGGAAGAACCACAAGTGGAGTCAAGATTTCTGGGAGAAATATCAATAACCTCAGATATGCAGATGACACCACCCTTCTGGGAGAAAGTAAAGAGGAACTAAAAAGCCTCTTGATGAAAGTGAAAGAGGAGAGTGAAAGAGTTGGCTTAAAAGCTCAACATTCAGCAAACTAAGATCATGACATCTAGTCCCATCACTTCATAGCAGATAGATGGGGAAACAGTGGAAACAGTGGCAGACTTTATTTCTTTAGGCTTCAAAATCACTGCAGATGGTGATTGCAGCCATGAAATTAAAAGACACTTACTCCTTGGAAGGAAAATTATGACCAACCTAGATAGCATATTCAAAAGCAGAGACATTACTTTGCCAACAAAGGCCTGTCTAGTCAAGGCTATGGTTTTTCCAGTATTCATATACGAATGTGAGATTTGGACTGTGAAGACAGCTGAGCACCGAAGAATTGATGCTTTCAACTGTGGTGTTGGAGAAGATTCTTAAGAGTCCCTTGGACTGCAAGGAGATCCAACAGTCCATTCTGAAGGAGATCAGCCCTGGGATTTCTTTGGAAGGAATGATGCTAAAGCTGAAACTCCAGTACTTTGGCTATCTCATGCAAAGAGTTGACTCATTGGAAAAGACTCTGATGCTGGGAGGGATTGGGAGCAGAAGGAGAAGGGGACGACAGAGAATGAGATGGCTGGATGGCATCACCAAATCGATGGATGTGAGTTTGTGTGAACTCCGGGAGTTGGTGATGGACATGGAGGCCTGACGTGCTGCAATTCATGGGGTTGCAGAGTTAGACACGACTGAGCAACTAAACTGAACTGACTGAACTGAATGCATAAGACTAAGGAAAAAACTTAATAAGGAGAGTTCCTAAAATTGCCTGAAGATGCTTAATCCAAAGATGAAAAGAAAAATGGAAATCCCAGGAAACAAATAGAAAATTTTATTCCACAATGATCAAAGAATCACAATTTCTGGTTCTGAGGCTTTGAGTTATGCAATCCAGTGGACTAGGGTATTTGGTCTTTTAAACTTGGCATAAAGTAGAATCGCTTCAGAGCCCCTTTTATATCTTTGTTCCTCAGACTGTAGTTGAAGGGGTTCAGCAGGGGTGTGACCACAGTGTACATCACTGAGGCAATTGTACTTGAATGTGAGGTGTGGGTAGCAGCAGAGCTAAGGTAAACTCCTAAGGCTGTAAAATAAAATAAGGATACAACAAAGAGGTGTGACACACAGGTAGAAAATGCTTTATACTTCCCCTGAGCTGATGTGATTTTACATATGCAGGAAACTATTTTAGAGTAAGAGTTAAAGGATACCAGCAAAAGGACCAACACCCATCAGGACAGCTGCAAAGTACATCACTATGTTATTAAGAAAGTTGTCAGAACTGGCAAGTTGTACCACCTGACTGAGTTCACAGAAAAAGTGAGGGATTTGCATTTCTGGGCAGAAGGACAATCCCAGCACCATTAAGCTGTGTAGCAAGGAATACAAGGCAATCAGCACCCAGGATATCAGAACCAGCAATCCACAGAGCCGGAGGTTCATGATGACCATGTAATGTGGGGGGTGGCAGATGGCCACATACCGATCATAGGCCATCACTGTCAAGAGAATGTCATCTAATTCTGCAAAGAGAATGTAAAAATACATCTGCGTGATACAGCCTTCATAGATGATAACTTGGGTCTGTGTCTGGATGTTCCACAACATCTTTGGGATGGTGGTGGAGGTGAAACAGATGTCTACAAAGGACAGGTTGGAGAGGAAGAAGTACATGGGGGTGTGGAGGTGGGAGTCCAAGCTGACAGCCAAGATGATGAGCAGGTTTCCAAAGACAGTGATCAGGTACATGGAGAGAAAAAGCCCAAATATGAGGGACTGTATTTCTGCTTCCTTTGAAATTCCCAGAAGAAGAAATCGTGAAATTTGTGTATTGTTACTTGCTTCCATGGGGTGGAGGTGACTACCAGGAAAAAGGAAGATAATGACAATTTTCACTCATACTAATTCACATAACTGAAATACTGCAATTTCTATTTAGCCCTCAAGAAGTTGATGTTAATATATTATTTGCAGATAAGTTCTCTTTTAGAGTATGTGTGTATGTTGAGCCCCTTCAGTTGTGTCCGACTCTGTGCGACCCCAGGGACCATAGCATACCAGCCTCCACTGTCTTTGGGATTTCCCAAGAAAGAATTCTGGTGTGGGTTGCCTTGCCCTCCTCCAGCGGTTATTTCCAACACAGGGATTGATCCTGCATCTCATGAATGGGTACTGCATTGCAGGCAGATTCTAAACCACTGAGTCACTGCAAAAGTCCCTTGAAGCTATATTTCATTTCATTTCTGACTAGGAATTTTTGTCCCATTCTCATCACATTTGCTAAGAGGTCATATATTCTAGCGTTTTAATGTGGTATTCCTTCATTCTTTTGAGAAATACATATTTAGTGTTAACCATGTTACAAGAATATGGAGACAAGAAGTAGAAAATGCTGAAAAGCAAACCTCTGGCAATCCAAGGATGGTGAATGAGGTTATGCTAATAAAATATGATAGAATATGTAAGAATATGATAGATGCTATGATGAAAAAAGCCAGGTATAAAAGAAAGTGGTAGGAGGTGTTATTTTGTCCTGAGTGTTTAGGAAAGTCCAGCAAACTAAGTGATGTTTGAACAGATTCTTAATGAAAGAGAGACAAGGAGCTAGTGTGATGTCAGAATTGTGTGCCTGGAAGAGGGACCTGACACCCCTAGGGACCTGAGCTGCTACCGCTGCTAAGTCGCTTCAGTCATGTCCAACTCTGTGCGACCCCATAAACAGCATCCCACCAGGCTCCTCCGCCCCTGGGATTCTCCAGGCAAGAACACTGGAGTGGGTTGCCATTTCCTTCTCCAATGCATGAAAGTGAAAAGTGAAAGTGAAGTCACTCAGTCGTGTCCGACTCCTAGCAACCCCATGGACTGCAGCCTACCAGGCTCCTCCGTCCATGGGATTTGCCAGGCAAGAGTACTGGAGTGGGTTGCAGTCATTAAGGGAAAATAATATCCAATATACTCAATGACCCCTGAGACAATGCAATAAAAAAGGGTTCCTTGATCCATCAACATTCCAACTCCAGTGACATCTCCTTGATGTCTGGAAACATAATAAAGGAAAATATCTTTTGTCCAAGAACATAAAAGAATGATATATGTATGACATGGAACATCTTACAGTTTGAATATCCCAAGAAGAAAAGAAAAAATTGGAATATAAGCTACCAATTCAATATCAGATATAGACGAAATACAACAGAAGTTGGATATGTTTTATATGAAGCATATAAAGCAGGAGATTTCTTTTTCTTAAAATTCCCCTATTTGTTTCCTCTTGTTCATAAATAAGATCATTATACTTATTTTCTACTTTTATGTAGAAAATAAAAGCATTTTACTGAAAATAGAAAATTAAGCATTCTATGCCTCCTATTCCTTCTAAAGGGATGACCCCAGAGGCATGGTATGGGGAGGGAGGTGGGAGGGGGTTTCAGGATGGGGAAGACGTGTACACCCATGACGGATTCTTGTTGATGTATGGCAAAACCAATACAATATTTTAAAGTAATTAGCCTCCAATTAATATATATATATATATATATATATTTAAAAATAAATAAATAAAAATTGAAGGAAAAAAAAAAAAGGATTTTCTTGATGGCTCAGAAAGTAAAGAATCTGCTCATCAATGCAGGACACATAGGTTCAATCCCTGGGTCGAGAAGATCCCCTGGAGAAGGAAATGGCAACTCACTCCAGCATTCTTACTTGGGAAATCCCATGGACAGAGGAGTCGGGTGGGTTACAGTCCATGGGGACACAAGAGTTGGAGCAATTTAGCGGCTAAACCACTAACATCATTCCTTCTGAGTTTCTACTATTACCATTTAATTGTCAAGATTGACACTTGCATTTTCAAGTGCAATGTTCACTCTATTTTTAGACCATAAATAAGTACATTAATATTAGGAAAACCAGGGGGAAAAAAAAACCACAATGACCTCTGGCCTCTGGGCTATACAAGATTGGTCCTCATGTGAGCTCAGGTCCACATTCCGGGCTTCCATCATCACTGACACTCTCCCGCAGGGTCTGTGGCATTCTCAGACTCACCTGCCTGCAGATTGAGAGAGAATGCTTTCCTTGTAGGAGTCAAAATTCCTCCCTAAATGATTACTGATGCAGACAGAAACTTTGTCCCCAAATAAGAAAACAGGAAGTGATAAAATCAAGCATTGGTTGCCAGAGAGATGCAGAAATTCAAAAGCAAGAACTAGGTCCTCCCCAACTAAAATGGCAGAGGCTGAGCGACTGCAGCAGAGGAGATATTTACAGCTTCCTGTGTCAGCTCCTTAGGCGTGTTTCCTCTGATTACTCCAACCTCTAAATACATGATTTCTCATGAGGACACTTTTCTGGACAGAATGGACTTTTTCCCCCTGCTAATTCTCTGTTCTTAAGACACTGAATTATAAGTTAGGTGAATTTATTTTTTTATTGCTTCTTCCTCTTAATTCTCTTGCTTCTAAATCCCTAAGGTCCTCAGCATGTCATCACATCCCTGAGTACAAAAATAATAGCAAATGAAGCAACTGACAGAGAATTAATCTCAAAAATATACAAGCAACACCTGCAGCTCAATTTCAGAAAAATACACGACCCAATCAAAAAATGGGCCAAAAAACTAAACAGACATTTCTCCTAAGAAGACATACAGATGGCTAACAAACACATGAAAATATGCTCAACGTTACTCATTATCAGAGAAATGTACATCAAAACCACAATGAGGTACCATTTCACGCAAGTCAGAATGGCTGGGACCCAAAAGTCTACAAGTAATAAATGCTGGAGAGGGTATGGAGAAAAAGGAACACTCTTTACATTGTTGGTAGGAATGCAAACTAGTACAGCCACTATGGAGAACAGTATGGAGATTCCTTAAAAAACTGGAAATAGAACTGCCTTATGACCCAGCAATGACACTGCTGGGCATACACACTGAGGAAACCAGAATTGAAAGTGACACATGTACCCAAAAGTTCATCACAGCACTGTTTACAATAGCCAGGACATGGAAGCAACCTAGATGTCCATCAGCAGATGAATGGATAAGAAAGCAGTGGTACATATACACAATAGAGTATTACTCAGCCATTAAAAAGAATACATTTGAATCAGTTCTAATGAGGTGGACGAAACTGGAGCCTATTATTCAGAGTGAAATAAGCCAGAAAGAAAAACACCAATACAGTATAATAATGCATATATATGGAATTTAGAAAAATGGTAATGATAACCCTGTATGCGAGACAGCAAGAGACACCAATGTATAAAACAGTCTTTTGGACTCTGTGGGAGAGGGTGATAGTGGGATGATTTGGGAGAATGGCATTGACATATGTATAATATCATATGTGAAACGAATTGCCAGTCCAGGTTTGATGCATGATACAGGATGCTCAGGGCTGGTGCACTGGGATGACCCAAGGGATGGTATGTGGAGGGAGGTGGGAGAGGGGTTCAGGATGGGGAACATGTGTACACCCGTGGCAGATTCATGTTGATGTATGGCAAAACCAATACAATATTGTAAAGTGATTAGCCTCCAACTAAAATAAATAAATTAAATTAAAATTTTTTTCTTTAAATTTTAACATTCAAGATTTGTCTTGACTAGGTCCCTCAGGTCTTTATGGCTTTGATTTGGGGCAGGGACAGAACCACTGAAATCTCCAAATATTACTATTATCCTCTTCAGAGAGTGGGATGACTTTGCTACCTTAGAATAAAACCTTGGTCAGTATATTCCTTGGATGCATGATAGTTTCTCCAAGTCAATTATAAATTTTCCAGTTATATCAGAAGTTAAGAGCTATCCTTTAATTCCTCACTACTAAATGTTTGTATTGATAAGAGAGATATTTATATGTTGATATGTACCATGAACTATCTTAGCGTATTGTGTGTGTGTGTGTGTGTGTGTGTGTGTGTGTGTGTGTGTACTGTGCCCAGTCACATCTGAGTCTTTGTGACCCCATGGACTGTAGCCTGCCAGGCTTCCTCTGTCCATAGGATTTGCCAATCAAGAACACTGGAGTGGGTTGCCTTTCCATTCCCTTGGGATCATCCCAATGCAGAGGCCAAACCCACATGTTTTGCTTTGCAGGCACATCCACTAGGTAGATCAAGCAGTAAAGAATCTGTCTGCATACAGGAGATACAGTATATATATATATATATATATATATATATATATATATATATATATATAGTGTGTGTGTGTGTGTGTGTGTGTGTGCCTCAACCTGAGATGAGTGGATGCTTGGGAACCTGGCTGTGACTCACAGCAGAGGCTCAGGCATGAAGCAATGTCTAAGCAGGGCCACGACCTCTATTACTAGCGCTTACATGAGCTTCATATCAGAAGCAACCCCAATCACTGACTATAGCTGTGTGTCACAGCCCACATCCCTATCCATACCAGAAGTCCATGCAAGTCCCTACTCCCTGGATTTGCACCCCATACCATAATAAGAACAGCAGCCCTACGGTAGTGACAAAAGAGCTTCAGACCCAAAGATGCTTCTCAGCAGGGGAGGGCCAGCTGTTGGCGGCACTTACAGAGACAGTGCATCAGAGGCAGTCTGCATCTCAAGTTCTGCCCAGGCCAACAGGTCCATGCCCCACCACATGTAGAGTGCCTTACACTAGCACTTCTTGCTCCAGTACTGCTCCCCTCTGGGTCAACCAGCTGATGTGGGAGTGGGGAAGCACACTCTTAGGAGGAACAAAGTCAGCTCAGACTTGACCCTCAGAGCTTCTGATCTAGCAACTTGAGAGCTGCCTCCCTCCCATTAGGCCAGTATTGGCCACAAATCAAAGATGAAGCCATATCTCATACCTGATTCAAGGCCTAAAAACATGCCTAAAAAACAGCTAATGAAAGAGAAAGGAATAGTTTACCAGATTTGGAATCAATGCATTAGTAAAGACGATATAAAACTCTATTTTCTCAAGGTAAATGATTCAAGGAATGTTCCAAAAGAAGTTTTGTTTCCAGTATTCACCCTGTGCATTTTGTTAATAAGTGGAAGACCATAAAATATTTAATTCTCTGAAAAAAAGGACTGATGAAACAGTGATCATTTTAACAGGGAACTATAAAATAAAAACTAAATAGAACTAAACACTACAATAAAGGAAATGACCAACAACTAGAAATAATTAATAGTATACCAGGTAGTACAGAAGAATGCATAGGTTAACTAAAATATAGAATAATGGAAATGACTCAGTCAGAAAAGAAAAAAAAATTAAAAATGAGAATATTTTGAGGGACTACATTAAGAACACCAACACTGGCATAACTGGAGTGTCCAGGAAGGAAAAGACAGAAGGAGGGATAGTCAAAAGGTATTTGAAAAAATTATGGCTGAAAACCTTCTCAAAGATGAATAAAAATCCAGAATCAGGTACCAAAAGATAAACGTGTCCCCCCAGAATGACAGCAACAAGAACCACACCAAGATCCATCCATGAAAACTGCAATATTAAAGATATGGGTTTCTAAAGGAAGCAAAAGAAAAGAAGCATTATATAAAAAGGTGCCCTATAAGTCTATCAAATGATTTCTTTTTTTTTTTTTTTTTTTGTAGAAACATTACGTGTCAGATGGGAGAAATCTTATATATTTAAAGTGATGAGTGGGAAAAACCTGCAAACTAAGGCATACTACCCAGCAAGACTATCATTTAGAATCAAAGGAGTGATAAGGAGCTTTTCAGACAAGCAAAAACTGTAGCAATTTATCAATTCTAAGCCTACGCAACAAGGAATGATGTACAATCTTCTCTAAGAAGGAAAGAAAAAAGCATAACAAGTGAGAAGAAACTATACAAAAAGCAAAATCCCATTATAAAGGCAAAAGTGTGGAAAGGCTGAGAATCAAATCACTTAAGCTAGAATGAAAATTTAATAGACAAAAAGAATTTCTAAAGTCAAGTATAGCTACAATAAGAATTAAAGGGATAAATTGTGAGGTGTTAAGTATGACAACAAACACAAATGTAGCTCAGGAAGTGAAAATGTAGTGAATATTTGAAAGTTTAAGAACTTAAAAGACAGCCTGCTTTAAAAATAAAATACACAAAACATAATTATCTTGCTTTGATAGCATTGCAGATACAAGGCCTTTTTTTTTTTTTAATCTGAACATTAGGCTGTCTTTGAAAAAATATCTCTACTAAATAAAATAAATTTTGCTTCTAAAAAAAAAAGAAAGAAAATACAGCTGTCTTCTTCTTCTTCTTCTTCTTCTTCTTCTTCTTCTTCTTCTTCTTCTTCTTCTTCTCTTCTCCTTCTCCTTCTCCTTCTCCTTCTCCTTCTCCTTCTCCTTCTCCTTCTCCTTCTCCTTCTCCTTCTCCTTCTCCTTCTCCTTCTCCTTCTCCTTCTCCTTCTCCTTCTCCTTCTCCTTCTCCTTCTCCTTCTCCTTCTTCTTCTTCTTCTTCTTCTTCTTCTAAGTCGCTTCAATCGTGTCCAACTCTGTGTGACCCCAGAGACAGCAGCTGACCAAGCTCCCCCGTCCCTGGGATTCTCCAGGCAAGAACACTGGAGTGGGTTGCCATTTCCTTCTCCAATGCATGAAAGTGAAAAGTGAAAGTGAAGTCGCTCAGTCGTGTCCCACTCGACTGATCCCATGGACTCTACAACCTACCAGGCTCCTCCATCCATGGGATTTTCCAGACAAAAGTACTGGAGTGGGGTGCCATTGCCTTCTCCGAAATACAGCTCTAAGTCATCATATAAAAACCCATTGTTTAACATACATTAAAAAACTACACTAGATACACAAAAACTAGAGAGAAAGAAACACAAGCATTATTACTTTGCTGTCTAGTTGCTCAGTCATGTCTGACTTCTTGCTACCCCATGGACTGCAGCACGCTAGGCTTCCCTGTCCTTCATCATCTACCAGAGCTTGCCCAAAGCATACCACTGAATAAAACAGCAAACCTAAAGAAACACACAAAAGGAAAAAATAATACAAGCAAGAAACAAAGAACACACTGGCAATAAGCAATACCTATGGATAATTTCAATCAGTGTCAGCAAACTAAATGTTCTAATAAAAAAAAAAAAAAAAACATGATTCTTAACAAACTTTTCATAAATCTATGATACCCCACCAAGAAATGAAATTTCAAATCATTTTTTTCTTCAAAGGTATGTAAATTGTGGAGTAGGAAAAAATAAAAATTTCCTGTATATAACACTGAGAATAAAGCTTAATAAAGAAAGTGCCAAAATTGTATAAACATGCTGAATCAAAGAAGGAAAGAAAAATGGAAATTCCAGAAAATACATACAGGGAGCAAATTTTATTCCACAATGATCAAATAATCACAATTTCTGGTTCTGAGGCTTTGAGTTATCCAATCCAAAGGACTAGGGTATTTGGTCCTTTAAACTTGGCATAAAGTAAAATTTCTTCAGAGCCCCTTTTATATCTTTGTTCCTCGGACTGTGGTTCAGCAGGGATGTGACCACAGTGTACATCACTGAGGCAATTGTATTTGAATGTGAGATGTGGGTAGCAGCAGAGCTAAGGTAAACTCCTAAGGCTGTAAAATAAAATAGGGAGACAACCAAGAGATGGGACACACAGGTAGAAAATGCTTTATATTTCCCTTGAGCTGATGTGATTTTACATATGCAGGAAACTATTTAGAGTAAGAGTAAAGGATACCAGCAAAAGCACCAACACCCATCAGGACAGCTGCAAAATACATCACTATGTTATTAAGAAAGTTGTCAGAACTGGCAAGTTGTACCACCTGCCTGAGTTCACAGAAAAAGTGGGGGATTGGCACAACAGTACAGAAAGACAATCGAACACCATTAAGATGTGTAGCAAGGAATACAAGGCAATCAAGATATAGGATATCAGAACCAGCAGTCGACAGAGCCAGAGGCTCATGATGATCATATAGTGCAGGGGGTGGCAGATGGCCACATACTGATCATAGGTCATCACACTCAGGAGAATGTCATCTAATCCTGCAAACAGTACATGAAAACACGTCTGGGTGATGCAGTCTTCATAGGTGATACCTTTTCTTTGTGTCTGGATGTTCCAGAGCATCTTTGGGATGGTGGTGGAAATGAAACAGATGTCTACAAAGGACAGGTTGGAGAGGAAGTCATGGGGGTGTGGGTGTGGGAGTTTGAGCTGACAGTCAAGATGATGATTAGGTTTCCAAGCACATTGACCAGGTATATGGAGAGGAAAAGCCCAAATATGAGAGGCTGTAGTTGGCTTCCTTTGACATTCCCAAAAGAAGAAATCCTGAAATCTGTGTATTGTTACTTGGTTCTATGGGGTGTAGTCGACTACCAGGAAAAAGGAAATAATGACAATTTTCACTCCTAGTGGTATAATTCACGTAGCTGAAATACTGCAATTTCTATTTAGCCCTCAAGAAGTTGCTGTAATATTTTATTTTCAGATAAGTTCTCTTTGAACATATGTGTGTATGTTTAGCAGCTTCAATCTTGTCCAACTTTGTGTGACCCCACGGACCATATGGCTCAGAGAGTAGTGTCTGTCTGCAATGCAGGAGACCTGGGTTCAATCCCTGGGTTGGAAAGATCCCCTGGAGAAGGAAATTGCAGCCCACTCTAGTATTCTTGCCTGGAAAATCCCATGGAAGGCGGACCCTGGTAGGCTACTGTCCATGGGGTCGCAAAGAGTTAGACACGACTGAGCAAAGGGAAGAAGGACCATAGCACGCCAGCCTCCACTGTCCATGGGATTTCCCAAGAAAGAGTTCTGGAGTGGGTTGCCTTGCTCTCCTCCAGGGGTTCTTCCCAAACCTGGGATTGAACCCATGTCTCTTAAATGGTTGCTGCATTGAAGGCAGATTTTAAACTGCTGAGTCAAGAAACCCCTTTGAGGGTGTATTTCATTTCATTTCTGACTAGGAATTTTTGTCCCATTCTCATCACATTTGCTAAGAGGTAATATATTCTAGAGTTTTAATGTGATATTCCTTCATTCATTTGAGAAATATTTAGTGCTAATCATGATCCAAGCACATGGAGGAAAGAAATATAAAGTGCTGAAAAGTAAATCTCTCTCAATCCAAGGATAGGGAATGAGGATATTCAAATAAAATATCATAGAATATGTCAGAAAGTGACATAGTCGAAGAAGAAAATAAAACCAGATATAAAGGATAGTGATAGGAGGTGTTGTTTTGTCCTGAGAGTTTAGGAAATTCCAGCAAACTAGGTGATGTTTGAACAGATTCCTAATGAAAGAGAGACAAGGAGCTAGTGTGATGTCAGAATTGTGTGCCTGGAAGAGGGACCTGACACTGCTAAGAACCTGAGGAAGCTGCTTGTTCCACATGTTCAAGTGCAAACAAGGAAGCCAGTGGGGCAGAGGGATAAGCAGGAGGGGGAGTGATTAGACATGGTGTCAGGGATGCTGAGGAACAAGGTGGCTTCCCTTCTACAGGTGAACCTTCAGTCCACAGAGAATCCCTCCTTCCATGTGCTTCCTTGAACAATATCAATTTAGCTATAAAACCATACTGTGAATTATATCATATTGCATTCTTAGTTCCATCCTTTGACTGAATTCTGACCTGTGTATATATGTCATTTAGCATATGAGTCCAGGTGCCTCTGCTTTAAGAACTGTTCTCCCTTTCAAGGCATAAGTGCACATACACACACATACACACACACACACAAATACACCATGTTCTTCTTGATTGTGTCACTACCATGTTTGGTCAGACAGATTCACACTCTTTACACTGCGAGTGGATACAACTCAGCTGATCAGGTCAAATTATTATGCTCCAAAAGGATATATAATATTTCCATGAAATTCCAGTTTATAAACTTCTCATGGAACAATAAATATGGGATTCATTTTTGGTTTAGCCAATTTCTGCTTGGAATTTAGAGAATAGTTAAAAGGATGAGAGTGAGAGAAACAGAGAGAAATGAAATGGGCCTATGAACATTAAGGGAAAATAATATCCAATATACTAAAATGACCCCTGAGACAATGCAATAATGAGATATCCTTGCTTCATCAACATTCCAACTCCAGTGATAATCTCCTTGATGTCTGGAAAAATAATAAAAAAATATTTTTTATCCAAGGACATAAAAAATGATATGACATGGAACATCTTACAGTTTGCATTACCTATTAGGAAAATAAGCACTTGGAATATAAACTACTAATTCAATATCAGAAATAGTCAAAATACAACAGAAATTGGATATGTTGTATGTGAAGCATATGAAGTAGTAGAAGACTTATTTTCCTTAAGGACTTTCTCTATTTGTTTCCTCCTGTTCATAAAAAAAAAAAAATCCCTATACTTACTTTCTACTTTTACTGACAGCATTTTATCCCTCCTATTCCATCTAACAGGATTTCCCTGGTAGCCAGAAAATAATCTGCCTGTAAATGCAGGAGACATAGGTTTGATCACTGGGTAGAGAAGATCCCCTGGAGAGGGAAATGGCAACCCACTCCAGCATTCTTGCCTGGGAAATTCTATGGACAGAGAAGCTGGGTGGGCTACAGTCCATAGGGTCACAAGAGTTGGAGCAACTTAGAGATTAATCCACCACCATCATTCCTTCTGAGCTTCCACTGTTACCATTTAATTGTCAACACTGACACTTGCATTTTCTTTCTTTTTTTAAAATTAAATTTATTTATTTTAATTAGAGGCTAATTACTTTACAATATTGCATTTTTGAGTGAAATGTTCACTTTATTTTTAGACAATAAATAAGTACAATAACATTAGGAGAAACAGAAAAAACCACAGTGATCTGGCCTCCTGACTTCAAGTACACACTCTTGGCTTCCATCCTCTCTGATGCTCTCCTGCAGCATCTGTGGAACTATCAGAATCACCTGCCTGCAGATTAAGAAAGAAAGCTTTCCCTGTAGAAGTCAAAACTCCTCCCTAAATGATTACTGATGCAGACAGAAATTTTGTCCCCAAATATGAAAACAGAAGTGACTAAATTAAGCATTGGTTTCCAGACAGATGCAGAACTTCAAAAGCAAGAACCAGGTCCTCCGCAGCAAACATGGCAGAGGCTGAGCGACTGCAGCAGAGGAGATTTTTACAGCTTCCTGTGTCAGCTCATTAGGCGTGGTTCCTCCAGTTACTCCAATCTATAACTACATGATTTCCTATGGGGACACTTTTCTGGACAGAATGGATTTTTTTTCCCCTGCTGACTCTCTGTTCCTAAGACACTGCATTATAAGTTAGGAAAATTCATGTTTTTGTTGCTCCTTCCTCTTAATTCTCTTGCTTCCAAAGCCCTAAGGTCGTGCATCGAACCTGGACTGGAAACTCGTTTCATATATGATATTATACATGTTTCAATGCCATTCTCCAAAATCATTTCACCCTCTCCCTCTCCCACAGAGTCCAAAAGACTCTTCTATACATCAGTGTCTCTTTTGCTGTCTTGTATACAGGGTTATTGTTACCATCTTTCTGAATTCCATATATATGTGTTAGTGTACTGTATTGGTGTTTTTCTTTCTGGCTTACTTCACTCTGTATAATAGGCTCCAGTTTCATCCACCTCATTAACTGATTCAAATGTATTCTTTTTAATGGCTGAGTAATACTCCATCATGTATATGTACCATAGCTTTCTCATCCATTCATCTGCTGATGGACATCTAGGTTGCTTCCACGTCCTGGCTATTATAAACAGTGCTCTGCTATGAACATTGGGGTACACGTGTCTCTTTCAGTTCTGGTTTCCTCAGTGTGTATGCCCAGCAGTGGGATTGCTGGATCTTAAGGCAGTTCTTTTTCCAGTTTTTTAAGGAAACTCCACACTTTTCTCCATAGTGGCTGTACTACTTTGCATTCCCACCAACAGTGTAAGAGGGTTCCCTTTTCTCCACACCCTCTCCAGCATTTATTGCTTGTAGACTTTTGGATCGCAGCCATTCTAACTGGCGTGAAATGCTACCTCATAGTGGTTTTGATTTGTATTTCTCTGATAATGAGTGATGTTGAGCATCTTTTCATGTGTTTGTTAGCCATCTGTATGTCTTCTTTGAAGAAATGTCTAGTTCTTTGGCCCATATTTTGATTGGGTCATTTATTTTTCTGGAATTGAGCTGTAAGAGTTGCTTGTATATTTTTGAGATTAGTTGTTTGTCAGTTGCTTCCTTTGCTATTATTTTCTCCCATTCTGAAGGCTGTCTTTTCGCCTCGCTTATAGTTTCCTTTGTTGTGCAGAAGCTTTTAAGTTTAATTATGTTCCATTTATTTTTGCTTTTACTTCCAATATTCTGGGAGGTGGTTCATAGAGGATCCTGATGTGATTTTATGTCAAAGTGTTTTGCCTATGTTCTCCTCTAGGATTTTTATAGTTTCTGATCTTATGTTTAGATCTTTAATCCATTTTGAGTTTATTTTTGTGTACTGGATGCTTGGGGCTGGTGCACTGGGAGGACCCAGAGGGATGGTATGGGGAGGGAGGAGGGAGGAGGGTTCAGGATGGGAAACACATGTATACCTGTGGCGGATTCGTTTTGATATATGGCAAAACCAATACAATATTGTAAAGTTAAAAAATAAAATAAAATTTAAAAAAAAAAGCCCTAAGCTTCCTGGCATGTCATCATGTCGCTGAGCACAAGATTTTCTTTAAATTGTAACATTCAGGATTTGTCTTGACTAGGTCCCTTGGGTCTTTAATGCTTTGACTTGGGACAGGGACAGAACCACTGAGATCTCTAAACATTACATTTCTCCTCTTCAAAATGGGGGATGACTTTGATACTTTAGAATAAAACCACAGTTAATATACTCTTTGGATGCATGAGAGTTTCTCCAAGTCAATTAGAAATTTCCCGTTATACCAGAAGTTAAGAGCTATTCTTTAATCCCTCATTACAAATGTTTGTACTTACATAAAGAGAGATATTTATATGTTGATATGCACCATAAACTATCTTAGCATATTATATGTGTGTGCATGTGTGTGTGCTGTGCTCAGTCACATCTGAGTCTTTGTGACCTCCATGGAATTTTCCAGACAAGAATACTGGAGTGGGATGCCATTTCCTTCTGGCCTCTAAACAAAGAGGAAACCATATCTCATACCTGACTCAAGCCCAAGCCCTCCATACCTCCTAGAAAGATGATTGCAATCAGTACACCGCAAAGAAAGGCATGAATTGTGATAACATCAGATCTAGCTCTTCCAGTAAAGCCACTGGGCACACATCAACTGTACATGACTGTTCCCACAGAAATACACCAGTCTAAGACAGTGAGAATTAACTGTGGCAAATAATTTCAGAAAACAGACAAAGATAAGTAAAATGAAAATACAGAGGAATTTGTCCCAACTTAAATAACAAAATATCATGCCTAAAAAAGAGCTACAGAAAGAGATACAAACAGTTTACCAGATTTGGAATCAATGCATTAGTAAAGATATAAAATTCCATTTTCTCAAGCTAAAATGATTCAAGAAATCTTCCAAAAGAAGTTTTATTTCCAGTATTCACCCTATGCATTTTGTTAATAAGTGGAAGACCATAAAATATTTAATTTTCTGTAAAAATGACTGTTGAATCAGTTATAATTTTAATAGGGAACTATAAAGATAGCTTGAACTGAACATTACATTAAATGAAATGAACCACTAGAAGTAATTAATAGTTATGCAGGTGATACAGAAGAATGCATAAGCTAGCTGAATTATAGAATCATGGAAATAATTCAGTCAGAAAAGAAAAAAAAAAAAACAAATTAAAAATGAGAATATTTTGAAAGATGTTTGACTACATTAAGAACACCAACACTAGCACAACTGCAGTGTCCAGGAAGGAAAAGACAGATAAAAAGGTAGTCAAAACATATCTGATAAACTTATGTCTGAAAAGTTCCCAAACCTGCATAAAAAAGCAAATTCAGGTACCAGAAGCAAAAAGAGTCCCCCCAAAATGACAGCAATAAAACCTGCACAAAGATACAGCAATTAAACCACAAAGTTAAAGATATGGTTTTCTAAAGCCAGCAAAATAAAAGTGTCATGTAAGATGGAAGCACATAAGTCAATCAGCTGATTTCTTTTCTTTCTTTTCTTTTCTTTTTTTTTTTTTTTTTGCAGAAACTTTGTACAATAAAATGGGGAGGCATTATATATTTCTTTTTTTTTCTTTTTTTAAATATAAATTTATTTATTTTAATTCGATGCTAATTACTTTACAATATTGTATTGGTTTTGCCATACATCAACATGAATCCTCAACGGGTGTACACGTGTTCCCCATCCTGAACCCCCCTTCCACCTCCGTCCCTTTACCATCCCTCTGGGTCATCCCAGTGTACCAGCCTCGAGCATCCTGTATCATGCATCAAACCTGGACTGGAGATTAGTTTCACGTATGATATTATACATGTTTCAATGCCATTCTCCCAAATCAGTCCACCCTCACCCTCACCCACAGAGTACAAAAGACTGTTCTATACATCTGTGTCTCTTTTGCTGTTGAGAGGGAAAAACATGCAAACTAGGGTATTCTACTCAGAAAGAGTAACATTCAGTATTGAAGGAGAGATAAGGAATTTTTCAGCCAATCAAAGACTAATAGAATTTATCAATTCTAAACATACTCTACATGGAATATTATAGGACCTTCTCAAAGAAGGAAAGAAAAAAGGAATAGCAAGTGGGAAGAAACTATAAGAAAGAGAAAATCATGCTAGCAAAGGGAAACGTGTAGAAGGGTTGAGGATCAAATCACTTAAGCTAGTATGAAAACTTAATAGACAAAATAATTCTAAAATCAAGTATAGCTACAGTAAGAATTAAAGGGATAAATAGGGAGGTATCAAATGTGACTTCAAAGGCACAAAATGTGGGGCAGGGAGTAAAAATGTAGTGCTATTAATATGTGTATGAACTTAAAAGACAACTTATTTTTAAAGGTAGACATCATTGTATGTCATTATATGAAGATCCTTTGTTTATCATACATCAAAAATCTACACAAGGTAAAATCTAGAGAGAAAGGAACACAAGCATATCACTAAATACATCATCAAATCATAAGAAACACAAAAAATAAAAAGAATGACACTACAGAAAACAAGTTAACAAATTGGAAACTAGTAATACCTACCAAAAAACCTCTTTAACTGCCAGTAAATTAAATGATCTCCTGAAGAGCCGACTTAGGACTAAATATTAAAACAACTAAGATAATAGCATCTGGCCCCATTACTACATGGCAAATAGAAGGGGGAAAGGTGGAAGTTGTGATATATTTCCTCTTCTTGGGCTCCAAAATCACTGGGGATGGTGACTGCATCCATGGAATCAGAAGATGATGGCTTCTTGGCAGAAAACAGATGGCAAACCTAGACAGTGTGTTGAAAAGCAGAAACATTATTACTCTGCCAACAAAGGTCCAACTTAGTACTAAATATTAAAACAACTAAGATAATAGCATCTGGCCCCATTACTGCATGGCAAATAGAAGGGGGAAAGGTGGAAGTCGTGATATATTTCCTCTTCTTGGGCTCCAAAATCACTGTGGATGGTGACTGCAGCCATGGAATCAGAAGATGATGGCTTCTTGGCAGAAAACAGATGGCAAACCTAGACAGTGTGTTGAAAAGCAGAAACATTATTACTCTGCCAACAAAGGTCCTTATAGTCAATGCTATGGTCTTCCCAGTGGTCACGTATCGTTGTGAGAGCTGGACCATAAAGAAAGCAGAATGTGGAATAATTGATGCCTTTGAACTACGCTGCTTGAGAAGACTCCTGAGAGTCCCTTGGACAGCAAGGAGATCAAACCAGTCAGTCTTAAGTAAGATTAACCCTAAATATTCACTAAACTGCCTGATGCTGAAGCTGAAGTTCCAGTATTTTGGTCACCTGATGCAAACAGATGACTCATTGGAAAAGTCCTGCTGCTGGGAAAGATCAGGACAGAAGGAGAAGAGGACATGAGGGGATGAGATGGCTGGATGGCATCACCAGTGCAATGAACATGAACTTCGGCAAGCTCTGGGAATGGGTGAGGGACAGGCAGGCCTGCCATGCTGCAATCCGTGGGGTCACAGAGAGGTGGGCACAACTGGATAACTGAACAACAACAGACTAAATGTTCTCATGAAAAGATATTATTCCTAATAAATTATTCATAATTCTATGATATTCCATCAAAGAAATGGAATTTCCAAATATTTTTGATTCAAAATTTGGAATATGGTGGGTAGGAAAAAACAAAAACTCTCTATATACAGACAGTCTATATATAGACTGAGAATAAAGCTTAAAAAGAGAGATTCCTAAAATTCTATAAAGATACTGAATTCAAAAAAGGAAAGAAAAATGGAAATCCAGGAAATAAGTGCAAGGAGCAAATTTTATTTCACAATGAACAAAGAACAATGTCTGGTTTTGATACTTTGAGTTATGTAATCCAGAGCACTAGTACAATTGGTCTTTTATACTTGGCATCAAATACAATCTCTTTAGACCCTCTTTTATATCTTGGTTTCTCAGACTGTAGATGAAAGGATTCAGCATGGGTGTGACCACAGTGTACATGACCGAGGCGACTGTACTTGAATGTGGGGTGTGGGAAGCAGCAGAGCTAAGGTAAACTCCTAAGGTTGTAAAATAAAATAGGAAGACAACTGCGAGGTGGGACACACAGGTGGTAAATGCTTTATACTTCCCCTGAGCTGATGTGATTTTACATATGCAAGAAACTATTTTAGAATATGAGTAAAGGATACCAGCCAAAGGACCAGCACCGATCAGGACAGCTGAAAAATACATCACTATGTTATTAAGAAAGTTGTCCGAACTAGCAAGTTTTACCACCTGAGTTCACAGAAAAAGTGGGGGATTTGTACAACTGGACAGAAGGACAATCACAACACCATTAAACTGTGTACCAAGGAATACAAGGCAATCTGCACCCAGGATATCAGAACCAGCAATCCACAGAGCCAAGGGCTCATGATGACCATGTAGTGCAGGGGGTGGCAGATGGCCACATACCAATCATAGGCCATCACTGTCAGAAGAATGTCATCTAATCCTGCAAACAGCATGTAAAAATACATCTGGGTGATGCAGCCTTCATAGATGATACCTTTGCTCTCTGTCTGGATGTTCCATAGCATCTTTGGGATGGTGGTGGAGGTGAAACAGATGTCTACAAAGGACAGGTTGGAGAGGAAGAAGTACATGGGGGTGTGGAGGTGGGAGTCTGAGCTGACGGCCAACATGATGAACAGGTTTCCAAACACAGTGATTAGGTACATGGAGAGGAAGAGCCCAAATATGAGAGGCTGCAGTTCTTATTCTTCTGAAAGTCCCAGAAGAATCAATTCTGAAATTCGTATATTATTCTTTGATTCCATGGGGTGGAGGTGACTACCAGGAAAAAGGAAAACCACATGACTAGTTTGCACACAAACTGGCATAATTCACATAGCTGAAATACTGCAATTTCTATTTAGCCCTCAAGTAATTGATCTTAATACCTTATTCATAGAAAAGTTCTCTTCCAAAGTATGCTCCATTTCATCCCTGACAAAGATTTTTTGTCCCATTCTCATCACATTGGCAAAGGGCTCATATATTTTAGAGTTCTAATAAGGTATTTCTTCATTTATTTGAGAAATATGTATTTAGTGCTGACCCAGTAGAAAGTGATGAAAAATAAATCTCTCCTAACCAAGGATGGTGAATGAGGATATTCAAATACAACATGATAGAATATGTCAGAATGTCACAGATGCTAGGAAGAAAACAAAACCAGGTATAAAGGAGAGAGTGGTATGAGGTGTTATTTTGTCCTGAGTGTTCAGAGAAGAGCTTCAAACTAGGTGATGTTTGAAGACTCCTGAAGAGAGAGAAGAAGCCTTTGTGATGTCAGAAGAAGTGTGTGCCTGGCAGAGGGAGCTGCCACTGCTAAGAACCTGACAAAGATGCTTGTTCCACATGTTCAAGTGCAAACAGGGAATCCAGTGGGGTGAAGGAATAAGTAGGAGGGGGAGTGATTAGAGATGTTGTCAGGATGCTGAGGAGCAAGGTGGCCTCCCTGCTACAGCTGAATCTTCAGCACATAGAGAATCCCTCCTTCCATGTGGTTCCTTGTACTTTATGAATTTCGTTTAAAACCATCCTGTGAATTATGTCAGTTTCCCTACTTAGTTCCATCTATTGACCAACTTCTGACCTCTGTATTATAAGTCATCTTAACATATGAGTACAGATGCCTCTGCTTTAAGCACTGGTCTCTCTTCACAAGGCACAGGCAAACACACACACGCACACACACACACACACACACACACACACACACAATGTTTCTGGCTTGTGTTACTATCATAAACTGGTCACCCAGATCCACCCTCATTAGGCAATGAATAGTTAACACATCGAGTTTGTCAGATCAAATTATTATTCTCCAAAGAATGTATCACTTTTACTCAGAAGTTCCAAGATTTTTTTTTAATTTATGTGTTTTTTAATTGAAGCATAATAGCTTTACAGAATTTTGTTGTTTTCTGTCAAACCTCAACATGAATCAACCATATGCATACATATATCCCCTCCCTTCTGAACCTCCCTCTTATCTCCCTACACATGCCACCCCCAATTTCCAGTTTATAAGCTTCCTATAGAACAATAAATTTGGGGATCAACGTTGGTAAGGCCAATTTCTTCTCAGTATTTAGAGAAGAATGAAAAGCATGAGAAAGAAAGAAAAAAGAGAAATGAAATGGACATAGGCAAATTAAGAGGGAAAATATGCAATAAGCTCAAATGACCCCTGAGACAATGCATCAAAGAAAAGTTTCCTTGCTTCATCAATATTCCAATTCCAGTGGCATCTCCTTGATGCCCAAAAAATAATAATAAAGAAAAACATAGTTTTCCAAAGACATAAACAGGGATATATTCATGATGTGATATAACTTACAGTTTAAATATCCCAAGAGAATAAGCAAATGGAACATAAACTACCAATTCAAAATCAGAAATAAATGAAATCCACAAAAATTGAATATATTTTACATGAAGAAGCAGAATATTTCTTTTTCTTGAGGAGTCTTCCTATTTGCTTACTTCAGTTCATAAATAAGATTATTAGACTTATTGTCTACTTTTACTGGAAGCCTTTGATGCCTCCCATTCCTTCTAATGGGGCTTCCTTGGTGGCTCATTAGTAAAAAATCCGCCTGCAATCCAGGAGGCCAAGTTTCAATCCCTTGGTCAGGAAGATTCCCTGGAGAAGGAAATTGCAACCCACTCCAGGATTCTGGCCTGGGAAATTCCATGGACAGAGGAGACAGGTGGGCTACAGTCCATGGGGTCACAAAAGGATCAGATACAACTTAGCAGCTAAACCACCACAACCATCCCTTCTAACTGAACTTCCTTTATTACCATTTGTCAACACTGACGAGTGAAGGGTTTACTTTATTTTTAGACCTAAATAGATACACTAATATCAGGAAAGCCAGATAATAACCACAGTGACCTCTGGCCTCTGGACTATGCTAGATTGGTCCTCAGGTGACCTCGGGTACATGCTCCAAGCTTCTGTCCTCTCTGACCCTCTCCTGAAATGTGTGTGGAGCTCTCACCTGCCTGCAGATTGAGAGAGAAGGCGTTCCCTGTAGAAGTCCAAGTTCCTTTCTAAATGATTAATGATGCAGACAGAATTTTTGTACCTAAACAAGACAACAGGAAGGGATAAAATCAAGCATTGTGTCCCAGAGAGATTCAGGAATCTAAATTAAGAACTAGGTCCTCATCAACCAAAGTGGCACAGGCTGAGGGGCTGCAGCAAAGGAGATATTACCAGATTCTTGTGTCAGCTCACAGGGCTTCTCTGGAGGCTCAGTGATAAAGAATCCACCTGCAATGCAGGAGTCACAGGAGATGGGGGCTTGATCCCTGGGTCAGGAAAATCCCCTGGAGGACTGCATGGCAACCCACTCCAGTGTTCTTGCCTGGAGAATCCCACAGACAGAGTTGCCTAGAGGGCTACAGTCCATGGGGTCTCAAAGAATTGGACAGGACTGAAGGGACATAGCAAGCATGCACACACGTCAGCTAATTGGGTATATTTTCCTTTTGTTACTCCAGCCTCCAAGTACATGATTTCCCTTGGGGACACTGGGCTGGACATAATGCAATTATTTTTCTGTTGATTCTCTGTTGCTAGGTGATTGCATTATAAGTTGGGTGATTCAGTTTTTATCATTCCTTCCTTCCCCTTCAATTCTCCTGCTTTCAAAGCACTAAGGCTCCCAGAACCTCATCACACCCCTGAGATTAAAATCTTTTTTAAACCATAACACTGAGGATTTGTCTTGATGAGGTCCCTTGGGTCTCCAAAGCTTTGATTTGTGGTAGAGGAAAACAATAACAACAAAATAAACTACTGAAATCTTTAAAACTACTATTTCCCTCTTCAGAACTGTGGATAACATTGCTCCTTCAGTATTAAATTGTGGGTATTATACTGCCTGGATTCATGCTAGTTTTTCCAAGCCAATTACAAGTTTCTCAGATATATCAGAAGTCAACAGCTGCCCTTTAGTCTCTCATTATAAAATGTTTATACTATAAGAAAAATATTTATATCATATCAACATATGAAATACCATATGTTGATATGATAAGTGAAAATCGCTCAGTCGTGTCTGACTCTTTGCCCCACATGGACTATACAGTCATGAAATCTGCAAGCAAGCGTCCTGGATTGGGTAGCCATTCCCTTTCCCAGGAATCTTCCCAACCCAGGGATCAAACACAGGTCTCCCGCATTCCAGGCAGATTATTTACCGGCTGAGCCACAAGGGAAGCCCAGGAATACTGGACTGGGTAGCCTATCCCTTATCCGATGGATCTTCCGGACACAGGAATTGAACGAGGATCTCCTATGTTGCAGGTGGATTCTTTACTGAGTTATCAGAGAAGCTTGATATGATATTAATATGACCATAAACCAGGCTTCCCAGGTAGCTCAGTGGTAAAGAATATGCCTGCCAAAGCAGGAGACATTAGAGATGCAGATTTGATCCCTGGGTTGGGAAGATTCCCTGGAGGAGGAAATAGCAACCCACTCCAGTATTCTTCCCTGGAGTATCCCATGGATGGAAGAGCCTGGTAGGCTACAGTTCATGTGGTCACATGTAGTTCGACACAACTGAGTGACTAATACATGGCCATTAAACTATCTTAGCATGGTATCAGTTCAGTTCAGTTCAATAACTAAGTCATGTCTGACTCTTTGCGACCCCATGAATCGCAGAACGCCAGGCCTCCCTGTCCATCACCAACTCCTGGAGTTCACCCAGACTCACATCCATCGAGTCAGTGATGCCACCCAGCCATCTCATACTCTGTTGTCCCCTTCTCCTCCTGCCCCCAATTGCTCCCAGCATCAGAATCTTTTCCAATGAGTCAACTCTTTGCATGAGGTGGCCAAAGTACTGGAGTTTCAGCTTTAGCATCATTCCTTCCAAAGAAATCCCAGGCTGATCTCCTTCAGAATGGACTGGTTGGATCTCCTTGCAGTTCAAGGGGCTCTCAAGAGTCTTCTCCAACACCACAGTTCAAAGGCAGGTATAGTGATTGTCAAATTTAATTTTTTAAATAATGTGTTTTTTGAGGTAGCACTTTTATGAACTCCATTCTATGTTGTCAGATTGGAACTCAGAAGGATTTAATGTTCTAAATAAAACTACAAACCAAGTAAGGGCTGGAGTCTGGATTGAGGTCTCTTAGTTCTGGAACTCTGTCACAGTGATTCTCAACCAGACATGATTTTGACACTGGAGATACTTGGAATTATCTGAAGGGATGCTACTAATCTCCTATAAACCACAGAACAGCATCCAATACAAATAATTCTCCTGTCCAAGGCAGCGTAAGAATATGAGAAATCCTATTTCAGACAAGAATATCTATAAATTCACTGTTCATACAATTTGTTCATACAAATCACCAAGGTCTGTGGTTCAAATGTTTATTCAGATTCCTCAGGTCTCTAGCGGTCCAAGGACTGTGTTTCTGATCATTTAAGCCAGAATATCAGATTCCAGTTCAAATTCTTTACACCCTGAAAAGAAGGGAACTTCTTTAACACTACCACTGGTGGTACTTTGATACTTGCCACTCCTAATAATCTTTCCAGAGTCTTGTGTATGTCTTCATATATTAGACTATAGATGAAGGGGCTCAGGACAGGTGTGATCACAGTGTATATCACCGAGGTTATTGCACTTGACTTTAAGCAGAAGGGCATGAGTAGCCACAGGGCTGAGGTACAGTCAAAGCCTGTCCAGTAAAACAAGGATACAAGTGAGAGGTGATATGCACAGGTGGAAAGAACTTTGTACTTCCCCCACGCTGATGGTATTCCAGATAGAGAGGAAACTATCTTAGAGTAAAGGATCCCAGGTAAGACATTTGTTGTTCAGTCACTCAGTTGTATCTCTTTGTGACCGCATGGACTGCAGCATGCCAGGCTTCCCTGTCCCTCACCATATACTGGAGCTTGCTCAAACTCATGTCCATCGAGTCCATGATGCCATCCAACCATCTCATCCTCTTTTGTCCCCTTCTCCTCCTGCCTTCAATCTTTCCCAGCATCAGGGTCTTTTTAACAAGTAAGCTCTTCACACCAAGTGGCCAAAATATTGGAGCTTGAGCTTGAGCATCAGTACTTCAGTGAATATTCAGGATTGGTTTGCTTTAGGATTGACTCGTTTGATCTTGCAGTCCAAGGGACTCTCAAGAGTCTTCTCCAACACCACAGTTCAGAAGTATCAATTCTTCGGTGCACAGACTTCTTTATGGTCCAACTCTCACATCCATACATGACTATTGGAAAAATCATAGCTTTGACTATATGGACTTTTTTTGGCAAAGTCCCTGCTTTATAATACACTGTCGAGGTTTGTCAAAGCTTTTCTTCCAAAGAGCAAGTGTCTTTTAATTTCATGACTGCAGTCACCATCTGCAGTAATTTTGGAGCCTAAGAAAATGAAGTCTCTGACTGGTTCATGTTTCCCCATCTCTTTCCCTTGAAGTGATGGGACCAGATGCCATGATCTTAGTTTTTTGAATGTTGAATTTTATGAGTGCTTTTTCACTGTCCTCTTTCACTGTCATCAAGAGGCTCTTTAGTTCCTCTTCACTTTCTGCCATAAGGGTGGTGTCATCTGCATATCTGAGGTTATTGCTATTTCTCCTGGCAATCTTGATTCCAGCTTGTGCTTCATCCAACCCAGCATTTCTCATGATGTACTCCACATATAAGTTAAATAAGCAGAGGGACAATATACAGCTTTGACATACTCCTTTCCCTATTTGAAACCAGTCCATTACCAACCTGGAATATAACAGTTTCAAATTACATCATCATGTCATTAAGAAAGTTGTCAAAATTGACTAGTTGGACATCTTATTTGATTTTGCAGGAAAAGTACAGAATTCCAAGAAGGTACAGAATGACAGTTGCAACACTGTTAATCTTTATAACAAAGAATGCATGGCACTCATGAACCAAACACCAGAACCAGCAATCCACAAAGTGTATGTGGGTGGGGCGGGGTTCATGGCAACAGGTTAGTGCAGAATTTGATAGATGGCCATGAAGTGATCATAGGTCTTTGTGGTCAGTACAATGCTGCCCAAATCTACAAAGAGTAGGTAAAAGTGTATTATAGGTTACAGCTTTGCCTTCTTCGGGATGGTGGTGAATATGAAACATATCTTAAAAGAACAGATTGGAAAAGAAGAATTGCATGGGTATGTGGAGCATCACTACGAACAAAGCTAGTGGAGGTGATGGAATTCCAGTTGAGCTACTTCAAATCCTGAAAGGTGATGTTGTGAAAGTGCTGCACTCAATATGTCAGCAAATTTGGAGAACTCAGCATTGGCCACAGGACTGGAAAAGGTCAGTTTTCATTCCAATCCCAAAGAAAGGCAATGCCAAAGAGTGCTCAAACTACCGCACAATTGCACTCATCTCACACGCTAGTAAAATAATGCTCAAAATTCTCTAAGCCAGGCTTCAGCAATATGTGAACCGTGAACTTCCTGATGTTCAAGCTGGTTTTATAAAAGGCAGAGGAACCAGAGATCCAATTGCCAGCATCCACTGGATCATGGAAAAAGCAAGAGAGTTCCAGAAAAATATCTCTTTCTGCTTTATTGACTATGCCAAAGCCTTTGACTGTGTGGATCACAATAAACTGTGGAAAATTCTGAAAGAGATGGGAATACCATAACACCTGATCTGCCTCTTGAGAAATTTGTATGCAGGTCAGGAAGCAACAGTTAGAACTGGACATGGAACAACAGACTGGATCCATATAGGAAAAGTAGTATGTCAAGGCTGTATATTGTCACCCTGCTTATTTAACTTCTATGCAGAGTACATCATGAGAAACACTGGGCTAGAAGAAGCACAAGCTGGAATCAAGATTGCCAGGAGAAATATCAAGAACCTCAGATATGCAGATTACACCAGCCTTGTGGCAGAAAGTGAAGAGGAACTAAAGAGCTTCTTGATAAAAGTGAAAGAGGAAAGTGAAAAAGTTGGCTTAAAGCTCAACATTCAGAAAACGAAGATCACGGCATCTGGTCCCATCATTTCATGGGAAATAGATGGGGGAAGAGTGGAAACAGTGTCAGACTTTATTTTGGGGGGCTCCAACATCACTGCAGATGGTGACTGCAGCCATGAAATTAAAAGATGCTTACTCCTTGGAAGAAAAGTTATGACCAACCTAGATGGCATATTGAAAAGCAGAGACATTACTTTGCCAATGAAGATTCATCTAGTCAAGGCTATGGTTTTTCCTGTGGTCATGTATGGATGTGAGAGTTGGACTGTGAAGGCTGAGTGCTGAAGAATTGATGCTTTTGAACTGTGGTGCTGGAGAAGACTCTTGAGAGTCCCTTGGGCTGCAAGGAGATCCAACCAGTCTATTTTGGAGGAGATCAGCCTGGAATTTCTTTGGAAGGAATGATGCTAAAGCTGAAACTCCAGTACTTGGGCCACCTCATGGAAGAGTTGACTCATTGGAAAAGACTCTGATGCTGGGAGGGATTGGGGGCAGGAGGAGAAGGGGACGACAGAGGATGAGATGGCTGGATGGCATTATTGACTCGATGGACATCAGTCTGGGTGAACTCCGGGAGTTGGTGATGGACAGGGAGGCCTGGCCTGCTGCGATTCATGGGGTCGCAAAAAGTCAGATACGACTGAGTGACTGAACTGAACTGAACTGTGGAGGTGGGAGTCGTTGATGGTGACCAGGATAATAAACAGGTTTCTGAGCACAGTGATCTGGTACATGGAGAGAAAATGTGCAAATATGAAGTGTTGCAGTTCTGGTTTCTCTGATAATTGCAGAAGAAGAAATTTTGAAATCCATATTTCGTTTCCTGTTATCATGTGGCCCTCATCAACTTGTTGATTTTTTCTTTGATAATAGCCATTCTTACTGTGGAAGTTGTACCTCACTGCGATTTTGGTTTCTCTTTCCTTGAAGATTAATGATATTAAGCCTCTTTTCATGTGTCTGTTGGCCATGTGTATATCTTCCTTGGGAGAAAACGTCTATTGAGGGTCCTTTACCCACTTTTAATATGGTTGTTTATTTATTTATTTTAATTGAGTTGACTTAGTCTGATATATAGTTTAAGTTTTCTGTTTCTGTCTATCAACATGATTTTTGGGGTACTTTTGCCTTCTCATTTCAAGTAGAAGAGAACACTTCAACTTTGCTTATATGACAGTTCTGGATGTGAAACTCCCTCAGCTTTTCTTTATCTGGTAGAACCTTTATTTCTTCTTCATATCTGAAGGATATCTTTGCTAGATGGAGGATTCTTGGCTAGCAGTTTTTATATCACAATAGTTTGAGAATGATATTCCATTCTCTCTTGGAATGTGGAGTCTGTGCTAAGAAATTTGTTGATAACCCAATGTGGGTATCTTTGCAGGGTGCTCACTTTTTCCTGGATACCTTTAATTTTCTTTCTTTTTAATAACTTTTATTTAAATGTAATTGATTTACAATGTCATATTAGTTCCAGGTATACAGCAAAATTATATATATATATATATATATATATATAGTATAGATTATACTATATAATAGTATAGATTATAGTATAGATTATTATAAGATATTATGTTTATTTCCCTGTATTTAATACCCTAGGTCCTTGTTGATTGCCATATATATATATATATATATATATATATAATTTTTTTAATATATACTGATATATATATATCAGTATATATAAAAAAAAATTCTTTCACTAAAAACAGCATTCTTTCACTGACTTTTAAATTTTTTTCCTTTATTTATTTGCTGCATTTCTGACTGCACCGAGTCTTCCTTGCTTTGTGGGGGCTTTCTCTGGTTATGGAGGTGGGGGGCGCTACTCTTCACCATGGTGACCTCTCTTGCTGCAGAGCACAGGCTGTACAGTACAGGCTCAGTAGCTGTGGAGCCCCGGCTTAGTGACTTTGTGGCGTGTAGACTCTTTCCAGACCAGACATCACCCCCAGTGCCTGTTTCCACCTTAGCAGGCAGATTCTTGCTTACTGCACCACCAGGGAAGTCTTTTCGTTCATTGACTTTTGAAGTTTTAATACGTGTGTGTTGGAGAAGGTCTTTTGTATTGAAACATTTATGTGTCCTATTATACCTCTGTGGATGTGTGCATTCGGTTCCTTCCCTAGACCTGGAAAATTCTCAGCTATTATTTCTCTACATAATCTCTCTGATCCTTTCTCCCTCTCTTCTGCTTTTGAGACACCCAGTATCCTTCTTACCTGTTCTAGTAGAGTCAGAAGTCTCTCAGAGAACATCTTCATTAAAAAAAAAAGAAAAATCTTAGTTCTGTCCTCACATCTACCTGAATCATTCTACCTTTGTACTCACTATCTCTCTAATCCATATGGTCTCCACTTCAAGTGCTTTGTAATTCATCCTTCATCTCAATTACTGAGTTCTTCAGCACCAGAATTTCTGTTTACTTATGTTTGAGAGCTTTCATTATTTTAGAAACTGTTCCTTATGTTCATTATTTTTATTCCTCAGCTAACTGATGTGTCTTTGTGAGTTTTCTTGTAGCTTGTTGAGCTTCTTCATGACACTATTTTGAATTCTCCACTTGGTTGATCACAGTCTTACATGACGTTAAATTAGTTCATGGAAAACTCTCATTTTCTCTTTGTGATTCCATGTTACTATGGTTTTCATGGTGCTCAGTGGGTTGCTCCTCTGTCCATGCATTTGAACGAGCAAACAGTTTTCTTACGTAGGTAAAGCCTTGTATACTTTGATTCTAACAATTCAACAGATAGCTAACAAAGGTCCTTCTACGCTTTTCTTTTCTTTTTTTTTTTGGTGGGGGGGTGGTGTTCAGTTCAGTTCAGTCACTCAGTCGTATCTGACTCTTTGCGACCCCATGAATCGCAGCAGGCCAGGCCTCCCTGTCCATCACCAACTCCCGGAGTTCACCCAGACTGACGTCCATCGAGTCAATAATGCCATCCAGCCATCTCATCCTCTGTCTTCCCCTTCTCCTCCTGCCCCCAATCCCTCCCAGCATCAGAGTCTTTTCCAATAGTTCATTTATTTTTCATTTCATATATGATATTATACATGTTTCAACGCCATTCTCCCAAATCACCCCACCCTCTCCCTCTCCCACAGAGTCCAAAAGACTGTTCTATACATCTGTGTCTCTTTTGCTGTCTTGCATACAGGGTTATCTTTACCATCTTTCTAAATTCCATATATATGCATTAATTAAGTGACTTTGTGGCACAAGGTTTAGGTTTGTTTCACATGAGCTGCTCCTGGCTATATTTGAGGAACTACATTTTTTGCATTTCATGGCCTCTTCCAAAGGCATCATCATTGTCCTTGCCATCAATGATTGTGCCTCCAGCATCACTGGTGACCTGGTGTTGTCAGGGTCCCTGATGTGGCTGGCATCTTTGCTGGGGGCTCCCAGAGTGGTAGGTGCTCTTGCCACATGCAGGGTGACCTTGTTTGAGCCCCTGCCCACCCCCACTGATGCTTGGTTCCCTGGGCCTGCCTTTGCCACTGCATCCAAGAGGCCAGGGCTATGTATACCACCTCCAGTGGGACGCCCAGGTGCTCTGGGGCTGCGGGCTCAGCAGTCTCAGCCATGGGCTGGGATCAGCACCACTGCCTCTGCTGTTCCCCTGACTCCATCTCCTCCACGTGAAAAATCCGCTCACCTTCAGACATACAACTCTGTGTATCTCTTGTGTCCCGATGTGTTTGGTAGGAAAAAAAAAAAAAACTTTATATATGAATGATGTTATCTACAAGTTGTAGATCGAGGGGAGAAACAAAGGGAGTGTCTTCTGCCACCATAATACTAATGTCACCGGTAATAAACTTTTCCCCACAATCTATAAGGTTAAAAGTCGGGCTTTCCAGGGGGCTCAGTGGTTAAGAATCCATCTGCCAATGCAAGAGATGAAGGAGACGTAGGTTTGATCCCAGGATCAAGAAAATTCCCTGAAGGGGAAATGGCAACCCACTCCAGTATTCTTGCCTGGAGAATCCCATGGACAGAGGAGCCTGGTGAGCTAAAGTCCCTGGGGTCACAAAGACCAGACACTGCTGAGGACACATGCATAAGCATAAGATTAAAATACACAAATAAATGGAGAAGACTATCACATATTAGAGAAGAAAGAATTGCTACATGGCTCCATACAACCTCATGGATGAGCTTTAGAGTTCCAACACATAGAATTACTGAGAAACATAGACTCATGAGAAATCCAGCAGAGATCAGAACAACTCCTTAATATCAAATCTCATTTGATAATAAAGACATTATATTAGAGCAGTTACTGTTAGGATGAATGGTTATGCAGCAACATGTAACTGAATAAAATTTAAAAAGGTATAGAACTGAGATCAATTTCAGTAATTTCATTCTGTGCATTTATTCTAATATTTAAAGATAGCATTCACTACTGTTTTTTAATTGTATTACAGATAATTATATTAAAAAGTTATTCCATTGCAGTTTCTTCCTAGGTAAGCAGGATATTGGCAAACATGTTTTCACAAATTGTGAACTGAACCACATGACTGGATAGGCAGCCAAGCTCTCTAGTGCGTCATCTTTGATCATGAGATATATACACACACTATACATATAGAAATATTTGACCCTTGAATAATGCAGCGTTTGGAGCAATGGCACCTTGTGCAATTGAAAATTTGCCTGTAACATTGCAATCAATTTTCCTTATCCATAGCTCCACACCCTCTGATTCAGTCAACCCTCTTATAAAATTATATAAATTGCCTTGGATTTCACTTGTACACTTTTTTACATTAGTAATATATCTCATGACATTTGTTTCCAAAGCAACGCAAAAATTACTCAGGATGACATTTGTCATTTAAGAAAGTATTATTCCTCGTGTCACCCATAAAAAATAGAAATGCCCAAATATTTCATATTCAAAGTTTGGAAAATTTTGAAGTAGAAAAAAGCACGACTTAAAAAAAATACCTAAATGATAGAATGAAAAGAAAGTTTAATGATGTGAGTAACTGAGATTGTATAGAAAAGTTGAGTTTTTATAAAAATGGACATCCAAGGAAATAAGTAGAAGTAGCAAATTTTATTCCACACTGAGGAAAGTGTCACAATTACTGTTTCTCAGGCTCTGAGCAATGCAGTCAAGGGCACTTCATCTGCCCCAGGACAACTGGCCTTTTTATACCTACTATTTCACAGACTCTCTTCAGAGCCCTCTTTATGTCTTTGTTCCTAAGACTGTAGATGAATGGGTTCAGCATGGGTGTGACCACAGTGTACATCACGGAGGCTATTGCACTTGAGTGTGAGCTGTGTGTAGCAGCAGAGCTAAGGTACACTCCTAGGCTCGTACAATAAAATAAAAAGACAACTGTGAGATGAGATGAACAAGTGGAAAATGCTTTAAACTTTCCCTGAGTTGATGAGATTCTTCGTATGGAAGAGACTATCTTAGTGTAAGAGTAAAGGATACCAGCAAATGGCCCAC
The DNA here is from genome assembly GCF_029378745.1 of Bos indicus. Lineage (NCBI taxonomy): Eukaryota > Metazoa > Chordata > Mammalia > Artiodactyla > Bovidae > Bos > Bos indicus. The sequence goes on along the minus strand of NC_091766.1, from coordinate 10,021,915 downwards.
CAGCTAGTAGCACTGATGCCAAATACATCACCATGTTATTAAGAAAGGTATCAGAACAGGCAAGTTGGAGCATCTGATTGAGTTCACAAAAAAATTGGGGAATTTCCACCTTTGTACAGAAAGTCAGCTGCAAAGCCACTAAACTTTGTAACAAGGAATGCATAGCACTCACCATCCAGGACACCAATACCAGCAGTCCACAGAGCCGAGGGTTCATGACGACTGTGTAGTGCAGGGGGTGGCATATGGCCACAAAGCGGTCGTAGGCCATCACTATCAGGAGGAAGTCATCTAATCCTGCAAGGAATATGCAAAAATACACCTGGACGATGCAGCCTTCATAGGTTATGACTTTGCTCTGGTTCGTGATATTCTTCAGCATCTTTGGGATGGTTGTAGAGGTGAAGCAGATGTCTACAAAGGACAAGTTGGAGAGGAAGAAGTACATGGGAGTGTGAAGGTGGAAGTCAGAGATGATGACCAGGGTAATGAGCAGATTTCCAAACACAGTGATCAGGTACATGCAGAGGAAAAGTCCAAAGATGAGGGGCTCCAATTCTGGATCCTCTGAGAATCCCAGAAGAAAAAGTTCCGAAGATTGTGTATTGTTACCTGGTTCCATGTGGTGGAGGTGACTACCAGGAAAAATGAAAATAACATGAGTAATGTTCACACAAATTAGCATAACTCACATAATGCAATTTCTATTTTGCTCTCAATAAATTAATTTTAATATCTTGTGTTTAGAAAAGTTCTATTTCATCTCTACCTGGGCATTTTTGACCCATTCTCAGCATATTCCCAAAGAAATCATGCATTCTACTGTTGTCATGAGAAATGTAACTTCCCTAGTGGTTCAGACGGTAAAGCATCTGCCTACAGTGCAGGAGACCTGGGTTCAATCCCTGGCTCAGGGAGATCTCCTGGAGGAGGGAATGGCAACCCACTCCAGTATTCTTGCCGCCCCCGCACACATACCCCGCCCCGCCAGTAAATTAAAAAAGTGGTGGCTGTGCAGGCCCAGGAGGGCAGAGAGGAGCTACTCTACGTTCAAGGTCAGGGGGGTGGTGGTGAGGAGGTACCCCTCGTCCTAGCTAAGGAGCAGCAGCTGCACTTTGCTGGAGCAGCTGTGAAGAGATACCCCAAGTCCAAGGTAAGAGAAACCCAAGTAAGATGGTAGGTGTTGTGAGGGGGCATCAGAGGGCAGACACACTGAAACCATAATCACAGAAAACTAGTCAATCTAATCACATGGACCACAGCCTTGTCTAACTCAATGAAAGTAAACGATGCCATGTGGGGCCACCCAAGACGGACAGGTCATGGTGGAGCGGTCTGACAGAATGTGGTCCACTGGAGAAGGGAATGGCAAACCCCATGAACAGTATGAAAAGGCAAAATGATAGGATACTGAAAGAGGAACTCCCTAGGTTGGTAGGTGCCCAATATGCTACCGGAGATCAGTGGAGAAATAACTCCAGAAAGAATGAAGGGATGGAGCCAAGCAAAAACAATACCCAGTTGTGGATGAGACTGGTGATAGAAGCAACATCTGATTCTGTAAAGAGCAATATTGAATAGTAACCTGGAATGTCAGGTCCATGAATCAAGGCAAATTGGAAGTGGTCAAACAGGCAATAGCAAGAGTGAACATTGACATTCTAGGAATCAGCAAACTAAAATGGACCAGAATGGGTGAATTTAACTACGATGACCATTATACCCACTACTGCAGGTAGGAATTCCTTAGAAGAAATGGAGTAGCCATCACGGTCAACAAAAGAGTCCGAAATGCAGTACTTTGATGCAATCTAAAAAATGACAGAATGATCTCTGTTCGTTTCCAAGGCAAACCACTAAATGTCACAGTAATCCAAGTCTATGCCCCAACCAGTAACACTGAAGAAGCTGAAGTTGAACGGTTCTATGAAGACCTACAATAACTTTTAGAATGAACACCCAAAAAAGATGTCCTTTTCAATATAGGGGACTGGAAGGAAAAGTAGGAAGACAAGAAACACCTGGAGTAACATGCAAATTTGACCTTGGAATATGGAATGAAGCAGGGCAAAGGCTAATCGAGTTGTGCCAACAGAATGCACTGGTCATAGCAAACATCTCCTTCCAACAACACAAGAGAAGACTCTAAGCAAGGATATCACCAGATGGTCAACACCGAAATCAGATTGATTATATTCTTTGTAGCCAAAGATGGAGAAGCTCTATACAGTCAGCAAAAACAAGACTGGGAGCTGACTGTGGCTCAGATCATGAACTCCTTATTGTCAAAATCAGACTTAAATTGAAGAAAGTAGGGAAAACCACTAGACCATTCAGGTGTGACCTAAATCAAATCCCTTTTGATTATACAGTGGAAGTGAGAAATAGATACAAGGGACTAGATCTGATATAGTACCTGGTGAAATATGGATGGAGGTTCATGACATTGTACAGGAAACAGCGATCAAGACCATCCCCATGGAAAAGAAACGAAAAAAGCAAAGTGGCTGTCTGAGTAAGCCTTACAATTAGCTGTGAAAAGAAGAGAAGCAAAAGGCAAAGGAGAAAAGGAAAGATATAAGCGTCTGAATGCAGAATTCCAAAGACTAGCAGGGAGAAATAAGAAAGCCTTCCTCAGCGATCAACACAAAGAAATAGAGGGAAAAAACAGAATGGGAAAGCCTAGAGATCTCTTCAAGAAAATTAGAGATACCAAGGGAACATTTCATGCAAAGATGGGCTCAAAAAAAGGACAAAAATGGTATGGACCTAACAGAAACAGAAGATATTAAGAAGAGGTGAAAATAATACACAGAAGAACTGTACAAAAAAGATCTTTATGACCAAGATAATCATGATGGTGTGATCACTCACCTAGAGCCAGACGTCCTGGAATGTGAAGTCAAGTGGGCCTTAGAAAGCATCACTATGAACAAAGCTAGTGGAGGTGATGGAATTCCAGTGGAGCTATTTCAAATCCTGAAAGATGATGCTGTGAAAGTGCTGCACTCAATATGCCAGCAAATTTGGAAAACTCAGCAGTGGCCTCAGGGCTTAAAAAGGTCCGTTTTCATTCCAATCCCAAAGAAAGGCAATGCCAAAGAATGCTCAAACTACTGCACAATTGCACTAATCTCACACGCTAGTAAAGTAATGCTCAAAATTCTCTGAGCCAGGCTTCAGCAATACGTGAACCAAGAACTTCCAGATGTCCAAGCTGGTTTTAGAAAAGGCAGAGGAACCAGAGATCAAATTGTCAACATCTGCTCAGTTCAGTTCAGTTCAGTTCAGTCACTGAGTCATGTCCGACTCTTTGAGACCCCATGAACTGCAGCATGCCAGCCCTCCTGCCCATCACCAACTCCTGGAGTTCACTCAAACTCTTGTACATCAAGTCGGTGATGATATCTAGCCATCACAATCTGCTGGATCATAGAAAAAGCAAAAGAGTTCCAGAAAAATATTTATTTTTGCTTTATTGACTATGCCAAAGCCTTTGACTGTGTGGATCACAATAAATTGTGGAAAATTCTGAAAGAGATAGGAATACCAGACCACCTGACCTGCCTCTTGAGAAACCTGTATGCAGGTCAGGAAGCAAAAGTTAGAACTGGACATGGAACAACAGACTGGTTCCAAATAGGAAAAGGAGTACATCAAGGCCGTATATCGTCACCCTGCTTATTTAAGTTATATGCAGAGTAAATCATGAGAAACGCTTGGCTGGAAGAAGCACAAGCTGGAATCAAGATTGCTGGGAGAAATATCAATAAACTCAGATATGCAGATGACACCACCCTTATGGCAGAAAGTGAAGAGGAACTCAAAAGCCTCTTGATGAAAGTGAAAGAGGAGAGTGAAAAAGTTGGCTTAAAGCTCAACATTCAGAAAACGAAGATCATGGCATCTGGTCCCATCACTTCATGGGAAATAGATGGGGAAACATTGGAAACAGTGTCAGACTTTAATTTTGGGGGCTCCAAAATCACTGCAGATGGTGACTGCAGCCATGAAATTAAAAGATGCTTACTCCTTGGAAGGAAAGTTATGACCAACCTAGATAGCATATTGAAAAGCAGAGACATTACTTTGCCAACAAAGGTCCATGTAGTCAAGGCTATGGTTTTTCCAGTGTTCATATATGGTTGTGAGAGTTGGACTATGAAGAAAGCTGAGTGCTGAAGAATTGATGCTTTTAAACTGTGGCATTGGAGAAGACTCTTTAAAGTCCCTGAACTGCAAAGAGATCCAACCAGTCCATTCTAAAGGAGATCATTCCTGGGTGTTCTTTGTTAGGAAAGCTACTAAGGCTAAAACTCCAGTACTTTGGCCACCTCATGTGAAGAGTGGACTCATTGGAAAAGACTCTGATGCTGGGAGGGATTGGGGGCAGGAGGAGAAGGGGATGACAGAAGATGAGATGACTGGATTGCATCACCGACTCGATGGACATGAGTTTGAGTGAACTCCGGGATTTGGTAATGGACAGGGAGGCCTGCCATGATGCAATTCATGGGGTCGCAAAGAGTCGGACACGACTGAGTGACTGAACTGAATGATAAATATTTTCATACATTTGAAGAATATATATTGTGTGTCGACCATGTTCAAAACACATATTGTTTAGTCGTTAATCTGGATCTGGCACTTTTTAGATCCCCAGACTGTATGTAGCCTGCCAGGCTCCTCTATCCATGGCATATTGCAGGCAAGAATACTGGAATGAGTTGCCATTTCCTTCTCCAGGTTATCTTCTCAACCCAGGGACTGAACCGCCTCTCCTGCATTACCGGATAGATTTCCCACCACTGAGCCATCTGGCATGTCCCTCAAAACAAATACAGGTAACATATATATGGTGCTGAAAACCAGAAGTTTTCACAATCCAGATATGGTAAAAGATGATGTGCAAATATAATTGAATATGTCAAATAATAAGAGTTGCTATGAAGAAAACAAAACTAGATATAAAAGAGATTCGTAGGAAGTATGGAGACGGCAATGGCACCCCACTTCAGTACTCTTGCCTGGAAAATCCCATGGGTGGAGGAGCCTGGAAGGCTTCAGTCCATGAGGTCACTGAAGGTCAGACACGACTGAGTGACTTCACTTTTTTCACTTTCATGCATTGGAGAAGGAAATGGCAACCCACTCCAGTGTTCTTGCCTGGAGAATCCCAGGGACTGGGGATCCTGGTGGGCTGCCGTCTATGGGGTCCCAGAGTTGGACACGACTGAAGTGACTTAGCAGCAGCAGCAGGAGGAGGTATTTTCATGTATTGAGTGTTCAGGTAAGGCCAGCAATCAAGGTGATAAGTGAACAGATATCTCAAGAAAGGGAGAAAAGGATCTAGTATGATATCAAGAGAAATATGTGCCTGGCGAGGCAATGGCCACTACAAAGGACCTAAGGAAAATGTTTGTTCCTTGCACTTTATGAATTTAGTTGCAAAAGCATCCTGTGAAGTAAAACATCTCCCATCCTTAGTACCTTCTGCTGACCGAGATCTGGGCTCCGTGATAAGGCACCTTAATAGATGAGTCCAAGCGCCTCTGCTTTAAGAACTGCTCTCAAGGCACAAGCACACACTCACAAAGACATACACACACACACATGCTCACACCATGTCTTCCTGGGCTATGTTCCTACAATACATTTCTCACCCAGAACCACCCTGCTCACACCATATACCATTATAACTCAAGCTGATCATGTCAGATCATCTTTCTCCTACAGAATGTATAAATGGTATCCAGAAATTACAGTTCATGGCCTGCCCAGAACCCAATAAACTTGGGGTTCGTTTTTATGATCACTTTCAGGTTTATATTTAAAGAAATATAAAAAGTATGTGTGTATGTGTGAAAGAGAGGAAGGGAAGAGAGAGAAGAGAGGGAAATGAAATAGACATTAGAGGATAAAAGATTTAATAAGCTCTAATGGTCCAGTACTTTGGCCACCTCATGTGAAGAGTTGACTCATTGGAAAAGACTCTGATGTTGGGAGGGATTAAGGGCAGGAGGAGAAGGGGAAAACAGAGGATGAGATGGCTGGATGACATCACCGACTCGATGGATGTGAGTTTGAGTGAACTCCAGGAGTTGGTGATGGACAGGGAGGCATGGCATGCTGCAGTTCATGGGGTTGCAAAGAGTTGGATACGACTGAGTGACTGAACTGAATTGAACTGAATGATCCCTGAGACTATGTGATGAATTAAAGCTTCCTTTGTTTCACAACATTCCAATTCCAGTTATCTATACTTGATGCCCAGGAAAAATAATTTTCAAAAAAAAAATACATGTTTTCCTTGACAGAAACAGTTATACTTTTATAATGAAAGAAACCTGAAGTATTTGACTACCCCAAAAGAAAAATGGGCAAAGTAAATAAACTAACAAAAATGAGTATCCAAAGAAAACCAACAAAAGCTAAACATGTTTTATATAAAGCAATAGAAGACATTTCCCCCAAATCTTTTCCATGTCTTTGACCAATTTTTTACTGTTCTATAGGGAATGAGGGAAGCTCTTTCCCAGTTTCCTTATGGGGCATCATGTATTTGTTATTCTTGGAGTTTAAGCACTATCATATATTTAAAATAAATCTGATGAGCATACCCCAATGCTATTCTGGTCTTTCTTAAACATGCAAAAGGCTTTTCAAACTATGCTCTGTAAATTCTACAGACACCATGTCAATCCATCCTTTTGTCCTGAATAAATTTTTTCATAGGATTCATGCCTGAAGATGTTATATTATAATAGGTGTTCATTGTACTATTACTTCACCATGACAATGCAAAATTCTAATAATCAGAGACTTCAACTGCTATGGTCACTATTGTACTTTCAGAAAGATATGTGAATATATGTGCACCTATATAGAAACAGGGGCTTTCCAGGTGGCTCTAGTGGTAAAGAACCTGCCTGCCAATGCAGGAGGCGTAAGAGAGACAGGTTCAATTCCTGGGTCTGGAAGATCCCCTGGAGGAGGGAATGCTAGCCACTCCAGTATTCTTGCCTGGAGAATCCCATGGATTCTAGGTGAATACTTAGAAAACTACACAGTAAAATCCACAAGTGTGCCAAACTGCCTTAAAGCAAGAAATCCAGCATAAGATGCTGTATTTAACTAAGTAAAATGAAAAAGCATTTTTATGGCAAAACAGTCCCCAAAAGGTCAACTGAGAAACAACAATTCTTAAAAATCATTTCAAAAGCTGATAGTGGTAGAATAAGTGGTTTATATTGTGTGAGCATATAATAATAAAATCGACACATCAAAATGACAATTCAAGGTATTAATTTTTTTATCAATCTCAATAACAGTTAAGGAAAGAACACTTTTACACAACCATACATCTGGGGAAATACTTACAGAGTTGTCACATAGTTTACAGTGGTGCTTTGAAACAGGGAGCACAGGTGCACTATCTGTATTTGCAGACAGAAATTTAAGATGTTAAACTGTTGGGAAAACCATCCGAACAATGGCACAGACATTAAAAATACAGAAGTCCTTTATCTGGAGGCTTCTCAGTCTCAACACTGTTGACATTCTCAGATAGGTTGTTCTCTGTGGTGGGGTCTCTCCTGCGTCTTGCAGGATGCCTAGAGCATCCCTGACCTCCACCCACTGTTCCCAGAGTAACAGACAGATATTTCTACAAGCTTTGTTCAGTGTTCCCAGGGAAATCGAGTTGCTCTTGCTTAGAAACACAGTTTACATTTAACAATCTCAAATATTTTTGTAGGAATGATATAATAACAACTTGAACAGAAAGACTAGGAAAGACAGTCTGCAGTGTGAGTAGCACAGCCCCTTATGAAATACTAAACAGCTATTGAAATAATGAACCTATATTGCATTGGATATTAGTTAATTGGAAGAAAATCCCTGGGGTGTTATTGACCAGTAAAGGAAAGGTAGGGAAAAAAAAGACTGCACTGAATCAAGAGTATCTGTGATGTGTATAGGATTCTATTCATATATTTGTAGAAAAGTTTATGAATAGGTGTTTGTACCTAATATAGAAAGAAAAGTTTAAAAGAAACCAAGCATATGTGGGACAATGTTACTGAGAATAAAGCTAGGTTAAGTGGTAGTGGTTTTAAAATAACTGAAAGTAACAAGATTGAATGAATATCTATAACTAAGTTTCATAAAGACCTGAACAGTAATAATTTAATGATACCAACATTGGCCACTAATTCAATGTTAAATTGCCAAAGAATTGGAAATAATATATTTTAAATGCAAAGAGGAATCAGTATTCAAGTTCAATTTTTTTTTTCTTAACTAAAGATACATGGATTCAAATATGTTCATGAAAGACAAAGGTGACATTTAATCAAATGGTTAAAAAATGATTTCTACATGATGCCTAAAAGTAATACAAGTTTTAAAAATACATTTAACCACAAAAGATTAAAAGGAACAATAAGGAAGAAGAGAGTAAAAGTTAGAAATATGTTTACTAGGTGGTTGTGTGTGTGTGTGTGTGTGTTAGTTGTTACAGACATGTCCAACTCTTTGCAACCCTATGCACCAGAGCCCACCAGGCTCCTTTGTTCATGGGATTCTCCAGGCATGAATACTGGAGTGGGTTGCCCTGTTCTCCTCTAGGGCATCTTTCAGACCCAGGGATCCAGCTATTTCTCTTATGTCTCCTGCATTGGCAGGGGGGTTCTTTACCACTAGCGTCACCTAGGAAGCCCATAATAAGTGATTAATTAGCACTAAAAAATATGCAGGAAAACAATCACTGGCGTGTTTTTAAAGCAAGTATTGTTAAGTGAAGAATATTACAGTGACAGCTCAATTCTTTCAATAAAAAATATAAAAAGCAATGGAGAGAACAGCATATGACTGACCACATAAATTTCATAAATTACCAAACATTCTCACAAATACATCTATATATACATAAAATAACTAAATGGCAAGCATTTTGTGGAAAGAAAATAAAGCCTCCAATTTATTTTGAATAATGTGAGCAAAGACAGGAATAAAAACACTCCAACAAAGGGTTGGAGTGTTACAAAGGGTTCTCAGAGACAAATTTTGATCAAAGAGTAAATGTGTAACACAGAGATAAATATATATGTGTATATATGTGTTTGTGTGTGCTCAGTCATTTCCAACTCTTTCTACATAAGAATGCATATAAAACTTTTCAGCAAAGGTCTTTCCTGATTGCCCAGTGAGTAAAGAATCTACCTGCAATGCAGGAGACACAGGAAATGTGGATTTGATCCCTGGATGGGAATGATTCCATGGAGGAGGAAATGGGAACCCATTCCAGTATTCTTGCCTGGAGAATCCCATGGACAGAGGAGACTGCAGGCTACAGTCCATGGGGTTACAAGGAGGCAGACAAGACTGAGTGACTGAACATTACAAAAAAGAGAAGGTTTCTCTCAGGAATCTTTTTTTAATTGATTTGTTTTTAATTGGAGGATGATTACTTTACAATATTGTATTGGTTTCTGCCCTACACCAACATGAATCAGCCATTGCATACATATGTTTGCAGGGATATATTTTCATGAAGCCCTTTGTTCAGATCTTATTCATTAATATGGAAACAGTCAAATATGACCTATCTTATAAAAAACCCTTACTTCACGGTACATCTGTCCACATCTAATAACTTATTTCTCTACTCTTGTTACTTCATATTGTCATTAGGCTTATGTTCAAATTTACTGGAAACACTTTATGCCTCCCATTCTCTCTTCTACTTGGACTTCCATTTTTATCATTTAATTGACAACACTGAGTCTTACCTTAGTGAGGTCAATCTTTGCTTCTCTTTTGCAGGCCTGGTCAGTCACTCAGTAGTGTCCGACTCTTTGCGAGCCTGTGGACTGTAGCCCACCAGGCTCCTCCGTCCACGGGATTCTCCAGGCAAGAATCCTGAAGTGGGTTGCCAGGCCATCCTCCAGGGGATCTTCCTAACCCAGGGATCGAATCCATGTGTCTTATGTCTCCTGCATTGCCAAGCATGTTCTTTACCACTAGTGCCATCTGTGAAGCCCTTGCTCCTCTTTTAGTGCTAAGTAAATTCATTTTTTTATGAATTAGGGTTTCATGAGTGCTGCTAGTGATAAAGGATCAACTGCCAACGCAGGAGATGCAAGAGACTCAGATTCAGTCTCTGGGTTGGGAAGATCCTCTGAAGGGGGAAATGGCAACCCACTCCAGTATTCTTGCCTGAAAAATTCCATGGACAGAGGAGCCTAGCAGGCTACAGCCCATGGGGTTGCAAAGAGTCTAACACAACTGAGTGAACGAGCACGCACACACAATAATAAGGATAGCAATCTACCACACTAATCTCTGGTATCTGAGCTAGGCTGGACTCAATCACAGGTGACCTCAGATAAATGTTCAAGGTTTGCACTGTATTTCTCTCCCACAGTGTCTTTGGGCTCTCAGACTCACCTAGATGGGAAATGAAAGAAAGGTCTTTGTGTGGAAGTTCAAATGCCTCCTAGAGGGTTGATAATAGAGACTGAAGCTCTATCCACACAAGATAGCTGCAGGACGTAAGGGACTGATTTCCCAGCCAAACTCAGGTTTTCAAAGGAAACATGTCCTGTAGCATCCAAGGTTTCTCAGGCTGAGGGCACCACAGCAGAGAGATTTTATAGCTCACCCGGCTTCTCATTAGGCATCTTTCTGCTGTAACACCCATACTCTGTACCTGATTTCCCTGGGGGACAGGGGTCTGGACAGAAAGGAAAATTTTCCAGTTCATTCTTTGTTCCTAAGAGACCAGTTTACAAGGCAGGTGCATTCTGTTTTTATTACTCTTCTTGTTAATTGTCCTGTATCCAGAGGTCTAAACCATCCCAGCATCTTATCCCAGTCTGAGCTAAAGTTTCCTCGAAGTCTAAGGTTAAGAATTCTCACTTAATTTAGTCCCTCAGATCTTTCAATTTTTCAATAGTGGTGAACACATAACTCCTGATATTTCTAAAAAATACTTTAGGATTGTGACAACTTTGTCCTTTCATAGAAAACCTTGGGCACTACATTCCTTGGCTCCCCAACATTTTTGCCAACCCAATCAGGATCTGTATGCTTATATCAGAAGTTAAGAGCTGTCCTTCGGTACTTCATTATGAATGTTTTTAAATCTGAGACAAATTTAGATATTTTTATACACTATAACCTAACTTAGCACATTATGGGGACTGTCTGCTTTAATTTTTATAGAAGTTCATGCTGTGATATAGTCTTCTTATGTAGTATGACTTCATTCTCTATTATAGAAATAAGACAGAGGGATTTAATGTACTGATCAAAGGTATGACCAAGAAAGGTATGGAGTCTTGATTAGGTGTTTTGATTGTCAGAATGCTTTCAGTTCATAAATTTTGTGGCGGTGATTTGAAATTAGAGATGACTTTGCAGCTGGTTATATTTTTGTGTAATCTAAAATAATTCTATACATGTATTACATAGGACAGTATCAAATACTTATAACTGTACTGCCTCAAATACCATAAGTGAAAAGGTATAAAATTTATTCTAGTCCAGCATTTTCTAAATTGACTGTTCTTAAAAATTACCAATTTCACAGTATACTAACGCATATATATGGAATTTAGAAAGATGGTAACGACAACCCTGTATGCGAGACAGCAAAAGAGACACAGATATAGAACAGTCTTTTGGACTCTGTGGGAGAGGAGGAGGGGGAGATGATTTGGGAGAATGGCATTAAAACATGTATAATATCATATAAGAAACGAATCGCCAGTCCAGGATCTATGCAGGATACAGGAACCTTGGGGCTTGTTCACTGGGATGACCCAGAGGAATCGTAGGGGAGGGAGGTGGGAGAGGGGTTTAGGATGGGGAACATGTGTACACCTGTGGCGGATGCATGTTGATGTATGGCAAAACCAATACAATATTGTAAATAAAAAAAAATAATAAGTAAAAACAATTATAAAGAACTATAGATCAAATGAAAACAGTGATTTAGCAGGTCTGATTCAAGGTACCAAAGATTCTGCTTTTCTAACAAGATCCTACATGTTCTTAATGCTGCAGGTCCTTGTCTATGTAGCAAGAACATGATTCTGTTATTAAATTCTGCAAATTTAGATATTTTTATACACCTAGTGGTTCAGACAGTAAAGAATCTGCCTGAATCTATGAGACCTGGGATCGATCCCTGGGTTGGGAGGATCCTCTGGAGGAGGGCGGGGCAAGAGAATCACCATGGACAGAGAGGCCTGACAGACTACAGTCCATGGGGTCACAAAGAGTCAGACATGACAGAGCAACTAAGCACAGCACAGCACATACACTATAACCTAGCTTAGCACATTATAGGGACAGTCCACTTTAATTTTTATACAAGTTAATTCTGTGATATAGTCTTCTTATGTTCTTCATTCTCCAATATAGACATGAGCCACAGAGGTGTTTAAAGTTCTGCTCAAAAGTATAAACTAAGAAAATCTTGATTGGGAGTCTAGATTAACAAAACACTTTTAGTTCACAAGTTCTGTGGCAGTGATTCTCAATCAGAGATGACTTTGCAGCTGGTCATGGTTTTAAGTGTCTAAAGGGATCCTACAAATGTAATTCATAGGACAGTATCTAATACAATAATTATACTACCTCAAATACCATCAGTGAAAAGGAATAAAACTTATTCTAGTATAGCACTCTCCAGGTCAGGAAGCAACAGTTAGAACTGGACATGGAACAACAGACTGGTTACAAATAGGAAAAGGAGTATGTCAAGGCTGTATATTGTCACCCTGCTTATTTAACTTACATTCAGAGTACATCATGAGAAACACTGAGCTGGAAGAAGCACAAGCTGGAATCAAGATTGCCAGGAGAAATATCAATAAACTCAGATATGCAGATGACACCACCCTTATGGCAGAAAGTGTAGAGGAACTAAAAAGCCTCTTGATGAAAGTGAAAGAGGAGAGTGAAAAAGTTGGCTTAAAGCTCAACATTCAGAAAACGAAGATCATGGCATCTGGTCCCATCACTTCATGGGAAATAGTTGGGGAAACAGTGTCAGACTTTATTTTTGGGGGCTCCAAAATCACTGCAGATGGTAACTGCAGCCATGAAATTAAAAGATGCTTACTCCTTGGAAGAAAAGTTATGACCAAACTAGATAGCATATTGATAAGCAGAGACATTACTTTGCCAACAAAGTTCTGTCTAGTCAAGGCTATGGTTTTTCCAGTGGTCATATATGGATGTGAGAGATGGACTGTGAAGAAAGCTGAGCACCGAAGAGCTGTTGTACATATACACAATGGAGTATTACTCAGCCATTCAAAAGAATACATTTGAATCAGTTCTAATGAGGTGGATGAAACTGGAGCCAATTACACAGAGTGAATTAAGCCAGAAACAAAAACACCAATAGAGTTGCTGCTGCTAAGTCACTTCAGTCATGTCCGACTCTGTGCCACCCCATAGATGGCAGCCCACCAGGCTATGCCATCCCTGGGATTCTCCAGACAAGAACACTGGAGTGGGTTGCCATTTCCTTCTCCAATGCATGAAACTGAACACATATTTATGGATTTTAGAAAGATGGTAATGATAACCCTGTATGTGAGACAGCAAAAGAGACACAGATGTATAGAACAGACTTTTGGACTCTGAGGGAGAGGAAGAGGGGACGATGATTGGGAGAATGGCATTGAAACAGGTATAATATCATATGAGAAACGAATCACCAGTCCAGGTTCGATGCAGGATACAGGATGCTTGAGGCTGGTGCACTGGGATGACCCAAAGGGATGGTACGGGGAGGGAGGTGGGAGGGGATTCAGGATTGGGAGCACGTGTACACCCGTGGAGGATTCATGTTGATGTATAGCAAAAACCAATACAATATTGTAAAGTAATTAGCCTCCAATTAAAATAAATAAATTTAAATAAAAAAAAAAAGAATTGATGCTTTTGAACTGTGGTGTTAGAGAAAACTCTTCTTGAGAGTCCCTTGGACTGCAAGGAGATCCAACCAGTCCATTCTGAAGATCAGCCCTGGGATTTCTTTGGAAGGAATAATGCTAAAGCTGAAACTCCAGTACTTTGGCCACCTCATGTGAAGAGTTGACTCACTGGAAAGGACTTTGATGTGGGAGGGATTGGGGGCAGGAGGAGAAGGGGACGACAGAGGATGAGATGGCTGGATGGCAGTATGTGTGTGCATGTTCAGTCACTCAGCCATGTATAAATTCAAATACCTGTACCTGAATTTAATATAAATTCAAGTTCCTGTAACTGTATTAAACACAGAACCAGTGTTTTGTTGCGGAAAGTGTGACCCTCATACTCAGACCTGCATCAACACACAGCCCAGTACCTTGTTAGAAACGCAGGGTCCGAGGGCCCACTGAGGACCTATTCAATCAGAATTTGCACTTGAATTAGAATTCCTGCTGACTTGTAGGCACAAGGAGGAAAGGGAAGTGCTCCTGTAAAGGGTTTATCTCCAGTACTATGGCGACTCACTCCAGTATTCTTGCCTGGAGAATCCCATGGACAGAAGAGCCTGGCAGGTTACAGTCCATGGGGTCGCAAAGAGTCAGAAATGATTGAGTAACTGAACACACAGGAGGCATAAAGTGCTTCCAGTAAAAGTAGAATTTATGTCCATGTTTCTTATTAATAGTTTGAGTAGAGAATTAGTGTATTAGTGATGTAGGAATATAAAATATAGTCAGGGCATTTCTTTCTAATTTTTTTGGTGGAACATATTTGACCATATTTCATATTGATTAAAAACATACATACTGGGCGTCCCTGGGAGCTCAGTGGTAAAGAATCTGCCTTCCAGTGCAAGAGGCAAGGATTTGATCCCTGGACCAGGAAGATCTCACTTGCCTTGAAGCAACTAAGTTTGAACACCACAAGTACTGAGCCTGTGCTCTAGAGCCCAGCAACAACAACTACGCAGGTCCTCACACCCTAGAGTCCATGTTCTGCCATAAGAGAGGCCACTGCAAAGAGAAGCCTATGCACCGCAAACAAGACTAAACCCTCCTCACCGCAACTAGAGAAAAACCCACTGAGCAACAACAACCTAGCACCACCAAATAAATAAATAAATATGCACACCAAAGAATGCTTGTAAATACATCCTTGCAACAGTATTTGTCGGAGATATACACTTCACAGTATCTTCTGTGGAAAAAAAATTCAAATGTAAAGAGAGGTGTGCTAATGAGCTTGTTGTTGTTTAGTTACTAGGTTGTGTCCAACACTTTGTGACTGTAGCCCGCCAGGCTCTTCTGTCCATGGGATTTCCCAGGTAAGAATCCTAGAGTGGGTTGCCATTTTCTCCTCCAGGGGATCTTACAGACATGGGGATTGAACCAGTGTCTCCTGGATTGGCAGGCAGCTTCTATACCACTGAGCTGCTGGGGGAGTGCTAATGAGCTTACCTTGCAATTGCTACATTATCTCTGAGGCTGAATGTGTTGTGTAGACTTGTTAGCCATTTATTTTCTCTATCTTAAATTATGTGTGTGAGTCCTTTGCTTTTCTATAAAGGATCAGAATAGAATTCCTATCTTTGATTACAATCTTTCAAACAAAGAACCAGAGATGTTTTTTAGTTGTTAAGATGTTGTCTCATTGTTAAATCATATCCAACTCTTGGCAACCCCTTGGAATGTAGCCCACCAGGCTGCTCTGTCCATGAAATTTTCCAAGCAAGAATACTTGAGTGAGTTGCCCTTTCCTCCTCCAGGGGATCTTCCCAGACCAGGGATTAGACCCATGTTTCCTGTATTGGCAGGTGGATTCTTTACGACTACACCACTAGTGCAGTCTTTGTTCCTACCTTTTGTCCCATTTTCCTTTTTTCCCCATTTTCCTTCTTACTCAATAATTTCTCACAGACCTGCCTCAAATCACAAGTCAAATGATGAATTCATTAGTTTTATGGCTGTACAACAGGTCATGTTGTGCCTGTACTACTAACACTTTGATGGTATTTCATATTCTTTATCATTAAGTTGCTATTATACCAAAGGTACACAATACATTGAGATAGTGGAGTTCAAACTCTCATTCTAACCAAGGATGGTTTCATCCCCCAGGGATTTTTGTCTGTCACACATAGAAGGCTCCATAAGTCAGGGATGCTCTATATATCCTTCAATGCACAGGAGAGACGCCACCACAAAAATTACCTGGCTCAGAATGTCAGTGGTGCCAACACTGGAGGACTTTGAGTTAAAATCTTTCTGTATTTTGAAGGTTGATAGCTGTCTTCGTCCAAGGTCAGGGGCAGTGGCAGAGAGGAACTACCCCACATCCGAGGTCAGGGGCAGTGGTTGGGAGGAGCTACCCCAAGCCCGAGGTCAGGGGCTGCGGCCAAGAGAAGCAACCCCATGTCCAAGGAGTGGTGGCTGCACAGGTACAGGAGGGCCGAGAGGAGTTACTCCACGTTCAAGGTCAGGAGGGGTGGTAGTGAGGACCCCTTGTCCAAGATAAGGAGCAGCGGCTGCACTTTGCTGGAGCAGCCATGAAGAGATACCCCAAGTCCAAGGTAAGAGAAACCCAAGTAAGATGTTAGATGTTGTGAGGGGGCATCAGAGGGCAGACACACTGAAACCATGATCACAGAAAACTAGGCAATCTAATCACACTAGGACCACAGCCTTGTCGAACTCAATGAAACTAAGCCATGCCATCTGGGGCCACCCAAGACGGACAGGTCACAGTGGAGAGGTCTGACAGAATGTGGTCCACTGGAGAAGGGAATGGCAAACCACTTCAGTATTCTTGCCTTGAGAACCCCATGAACAGTATGAAAAGGCAAAATGGTAGGATACTGAAAGAGGAACTCCCCAGGTTGGTAGGTGCCCAATATGCTACTGGAAATCAGTGGAGAAATAACTCCAGAAAGAATGAAGGGATGGAGCCAAAGCAAAAATGATACCCAGCTGTGGATGTGACTGGTGATAGAAGCAAGGTCCAATGCTGTAAAGAGCAATATTGCATAGGAACCTGGAATGTCAGGTCCATGAATCAAGGCAAAGTGGAAGGGGTCAAACAGGAGATGGCAAGAGTGAACGTCGAAGGACTGATGCTAAAGCTGAAACTCCAGTACTTTGGCCACCTCATGTAAAGAGTTGACCCATTGGAAAAGACTGACGCTGGGAGGGATTGGGGGCAGGAGAAGGGGACAACAGAGGATGAGATGGCTGGATGGCATAACTGACTCGATGGACGTGAGTTTGAGTGAACTCCCGGAGTTGGTGATGGACAAGGAGGCCTGGCGTGCTGCAATTCATTTGGTCGCAAAGAGTCGGACATGACTGAGTGACTGAACTGAACTGAACTGATAGCTATCTTCAGATTTTTCCATAAAATATTGTAACAGTTCACATTTCTGCCAGAAAAATCAGAGTCTCCTTTGCTCCTAGTCCAGAAGTCAGCCCACATTTGACCAGTTTTCAAGATATTTCCCAGGACCAAGGTAGGAAAGAGAGTTTTTTGTTGCTTTCTTAAACTATATATTGAGCTAGAGCAAAGATTTATATATTTGTTCACCTTTTTTATTTGACTATTATTATTATGTATGGGCTTCCATGGTAGTTCAGTGTTAAGTTTGAATTCGCCTGCCAGTGCAGGAGATGTGGGTTCCATCCCTGGGTCGGGAAGATAGATTCCCTGCAGAAGGAAATGGCAACCCACTCCAGTATTCTTGCCTGAAAAATCCCATGGGCAGCGGAGCTTCATGAGCTACAGTCCATGGGGTCATAAAGGAGTCAGACATGACTTAGCAGCTAAACAGCAAAAACAATAATTATTACTATATACAATATTAACAACTAAACAACAAGAACACATGTTATATGCCCATTTTTCTACACATATAAGCCTTTCAAATGACTCTTTAAAATGATTATTTTTCAGTTGATTTGTGAGGTGTATATTTGGCCTTAAATTTTCTTTTAAAATTTTTTTAGTTATATAGGACTATTGCCTTGTTTATGAGTCTCTTGCATTATTTAAGGTGATTTTGACACCCCCCTCTCCATTGATACTATATTGGCTTCCCAGGTGGTTCAGTTGGTAAAGAATCCACCTGCAATGTGGGAGACCTGGGTTCCATCCATGGGTTGGGAAGATTCCCTGTAGAAGGGAAATGCTTCCCATTCCAGTATGCTGGCCTGGAGAATTTCGTGAAGTGTATAATCCATGGGGTTCGAAAGACCCGGACACGACTGAGCAATTTTCAGTTGATATTATATATTTTCATGTCAAAGTGTTAATCTAAAATGTGTCAGTTATTCTTACACTGAGGACATAATCTCACTAATATTTGTAAGATGTTTGAGGTAAGTGAGAAGCCATTTTTTGAAAGATAAATGTTTGTGCCAGCTTTAGGAACAATTCAATCTTTGCAAATAAATTGAAATAAAACCTTGACATATACTAAATGTCCATACATAAGGAGACCTAAGCCCTGATTCATTCAACAATGTCCTCAGATGACTAATATGAAGCAAGTTAGTGAAAACGTTGAAATGGTCTGTGTATCCAGGTTTTATGTGTGTGGACTTTTGATCTTTTGGGCAAGAATCAGACATAGGGCTAGAGTATGTCCTTAGGACTCATCATAAAAAGATCAAAATCCAAGAATAACAGCAAAAAAAAGATGTCACATCTGAAAAGGGAGAAAGAGGCTTGCTCCTCTGCTTTCATATAAAAACATTTAGTCAAATGAAAATGATATAAGCGCAGGAAAAACAAGTGTTGCTGCCTGATATTAAAAATGGCCAATGTTCAATTCCTATCCACTGTGTTTTGCAAGCATCCTTTTGTAAAGTGTAACTTTGTTCCCTTTGCTCATTTTTCTCTGGGGTCATAAAACCCATAAGTATTTAGACCATAACATATTGCTATTTTGGATAAATTTATTTTTTCTCTTTAATTATTTCTGCTGGGCATCAAGGGAATATAAAACCAAAAAAAGTTTCTTACCACAGTCTCTCAGGAACCGTTTGAGTTGATTAGATCTGTATTCTCTTTCATGTCCTCTCTCTCTCTCTCTCTCTCGTATATAGAGATATATATTGTTGTTGCTGTTGTTCAGTCTCTAAGTCATGTCTGATGCTTTGTGAAGCAGCAGTTTCAGAATCACCTTGTTCCTCAACATCCTCTGACACCTTCTTTCCTCACTTTCCCTCCTTCTCATTTCCCTCACCACACTGGCTTTCTTTTTTTCAACTAGAATATCTTTAAAAAGCACCTTCCCCAGGGCCTTTGCACTGGCTGTTCACCCTGCCAGGCACACACTTCTGATAAATCCATGGCTCCTGCTCTCTCTTCCATGAGGTCTCTGTTCAAATGTCACCTTATTTGCTGTCTTACCTGAAGACCCATAAAAATAGCATCCCTTCTTTTCTCTTCCCTTTATACTTGCTTTCATTTTATTTATACTATGTGTCACCATATGACATGCTATATATATTTTATTTGCTATATTAATTCTCCATGACTGGATTTTAGGAGATTTTGAATACCAAAACACTGTACTCATTGTATGAACAAAATATTGACATTAATTTTCTAATTGCAAAATATATAAGGTAGCATTTCAACAATGTGAGTAATGTTCACTTGCATGAAAATTAGTCATGTTTTTTTCCCTTTACTTGTAGTCACTTCTACCACATGGCACAGAGGATCATCACAGGTGTTTCAGAATTTCTTCTTCTGGGATTCTCAGAGGAACCAGAAATGCAGCCCTTCATATCTGGGCTTTTCCTCTGCATGATCAATGTGTTTGGAAACCTGCTCATCCAACCAGCTGTCATCTCAGACTAGCACCTCCACACCCCCATGTACTTCTTCTTCTCCAACTTTTCCTTCATAGACGTCTGCTTCACCTCCACTACCTCCAGAGATGCTGTGGAACATCCAGACACAGAGCCAAGTTATGACCTATGAAGTCTGCATCACCCAGATGTATTTTTTTTTTTTTTTTACATTATTTGCAGGGTTGGATGACTTCCTCCTGACTGAGAAGGCCTATGACAACTTTGTGGCCATCTGCCACCCCCTGCACTTCACAGTCATCAGGAATCCCCAAATCTGTGGAATTCTGGTTCTGGTTAGCTGGGCCGTCAGTGTCCTTCATTCACTGTTACAAACCTTAATGGTGTTGAGACTGTCCCTCTGTAGAGAGCTGGAAATCCCTATTTCTGGTAACTCAACCAGATGGTCCAACTTGCCTGTTCTGACAACTTTCTTCATGACACAGTGATATACTTTGCAGCTGAGCTGCTGGCTGGTGCTCCCCTGTCTGGGACATTTTATTCTAGGATAGTTTCCTCCATATGTGGAATCTTGTCAGCTCAGGGAAAGCTTAAAGCATTTTCCACCTGTGTGTCTCACCTCTCACTTGTCTCCTTGTTTTATTGTACGAGCTTAGGAGTGTGCCTTAGCTCTTCAGCTACCCAGAGCTCACACTCAAGTGAAATTGCCTCAGTGATGTACACTGTGGTCACACCAATGCTGAACCCCTTCATCTACAGTCTCAGGAACAAAGACATAAAAATGGCTTTGAAAGCATTCTTTTTTTAATTTTTTTAATTTTATTTTTTAAATTTTATTTTATTTTTAAACTTTACAATATTGTATTAGTTTTGATAATATCAAAATGAATCCACCACAGGTATACCCGTGTTCCCCATCCTGAACCCTCCTCCCTCCTCCCTCCCCTACCCTCCCTCTGGGTCGTCCCAGTGCACCAGCCCCAAGCATCCAGTACTGTGCATCGAACCTGGACTGGCGACTCGTTTCATACATGATATTATACATGTTTCAATGCTATTCTCCCAAATCTCCCCAACCTCTCCCACAGAATCCATAAGACTGATCTATACATCGGTGTCTCTTTTGCTGTCTCGTACACAGGGTTATTGTTACCATCTTTCTAAATTCCATATATATGTGTTAGTATACTGTATTGGTGTTTTTCTTTCTGGCTTACTTCACTCTGTATAATAGGTTCCAGTTTTATCCATCTCATTAGAACTGATTCAAATGTATTCTTTTAATGGCTGAGTAATACTCCATTGTGTATATGTACCACAGCTTGCTTATCCATTCATCTGATGACAACTATTAAAATGCCAATTGCTCCAAGCTGAAGAAGGGAGCATGAATGAAATGTTTAAAACCTCACAGGGAGAAGCTACCGTTTTTTATGAGATTCCGGAAGTAAAATTTGCTCCTTCCATTTGTTTCTTGGAGTTTCCATTTCTTTGACTTCACCTCCTTCATAAATTCATGTAACTCACTTGATTAAGCTTAGTGATTTCCCTCTTATCCAAGAGTTGTTTATGTTGTGGTTTCCCTCTTTCTCAAATTTGTTTTGAAATTTGGACCTGAACAACAAGGGAATTACTGTTTATCATGCAAGTTGAGAGAATTCTTAAAAACAGTGTATTCTCAAATAATATTTAAAGTATTAAATGCTTTTCTTTCATTTTAATAAAGAATAGTCAGGAGTTGTATTGATCCTATGGGGGTGGGGTGGGGGAACTACTCAAGACATTCACGACTATTTATGTGTTTATAACAAGGAAAATCTCAGACCATTGATTTCATGTTTGCATACATCATTCCTTTATCTATCACCACCTTAGCTGCTCTTCCTGATATTCTGAACTTTAACATACACTACGTCTTGTTAGTTGTCACTCTATTTGCCTCTTTTGGATTCCATTCCCTTATTCAGCTTTATTTCCATAATACCTATTTTGTTTGTTCATGCTTACACCCTCAGTACTGTCTCTTTGCAATCCTTTGGACTGTAGCCGGCCAGACCCCTCTGTCCATGGGATTCTCCACACAAGAATACAGAAGTGGCGGGTTGGGGAGGGGGGTGGCCCTAAGATGGCGGAAGAATAGGACAGGAAGACCACTTTCTCCCCCACAAATTCCTCAAAGGAACATTTGAACGCTGAGTAAATTCCACAAAACAACTTCTGAATGCTGGCAGAGGACATCAGGCACCCAGAAAAGCAGCCCACTGTCTTCAAAAGGAGGTAGGAAAAAATACAAAAGCTAAAAAGAGAGACAAAAGAGGTAGGGACGGAGATCCATCCTGGGAAGGGAGACTTAAAAAAGAGAGAAATTTCCAAACACCAGGAAACACTCTCACTGGCGAGTCTGTGGTGAGCCTTGGAACCTCAGAGGGCAACATAACCAGGAGGAAAAATAAATAAATAATTAAACCCCACAGATTACGTGCCCAACGGTAACTGCCCCAGCAGAGAAGCAGGGCAGATGCCTGCATCCACCACTAGCAAGTGGGGGCTGGGCAGGGAGGTGCAGGCTGCATTGTTTAGAGTAAGGACCGTGCCTGAATGCCCCGAGGGCAATCTGAGGGAACTAACTTGGGATAGCAAATCAGACTGTGGGATAGCTACCACGTGAAAAGCCCTAACATAAGACACTGCCAGGCCCGCTCAAAAAACAAAGGACTGAGAAGAGCTAGCCGGCTGTGGACCAGCCCATACCCCACCAGAAACAGGCAGGCGAGGGGAACCAGAGCCAGAAGGGGGCAATCATGGCCCCAGAGAGGCATCCTCTACCAAACTGCAAGCAAGCTTCGTTGCTAACCAAGACTTCTTGGGATTCGTTACGGTCAACATCTGCCTAAGGTGCGCCTGTTGTACACCCAGAAAACCAAGCGGCAGGGACATGGGAAGCGATAAGTTGCAGTGACCGCCCTCGCCAAACACCCGGTCACCTGAGCTGCTCGGACCTGGGAAGGGCACAAAATGAAGGCCCAACTGAGTCTGCACCTCTGAGGACTACCTGAGTACGTGAACCTGAGTGGCTTAGACCTGGGAAGTGCATACAATCCAGGACCAGCCTCACAGTGTCTTGGCCACACTGGGTTTGCCCGCGCTCACGGCATGTGTGCTTTCCCTGTCTACACTGCTTAGGCTCTATGTTGCTCTTCGGGAACTGTCTAAGGCTGGCCCTGGAAGAGATAGGGAATCTACCTGATAAAGAATTCTGAATAATGATAGTGAAAATGATCCAAAATCTTGAAAACAAAATGGAGTTAGAGATAAATAGCCTGGAGACAAGGATTGAGAAGATGCAAGAAAGGTTTAACAAGGACATAGAAGAAATAAAAAAGAGTCAATATACAATGAATAATCCAATAAATGAAATAAAAAACACTCTGGAGGGAACCAACCGAAGAATAACGGAGGCAGAAGATATGATAAGTGAGGTAGAAGATAGAATGGTAGAAATAAATAATCAGAGAGGAAAAACAGAAAATGAATTAAAAGAAATGAGGACAATCTCAGAGACCTCTGGGACAATGTTAAATGTCCCAACATTTGAATCATAGGAGTCCTAGAAGAAGAAGACAGAAGGAAAGACCACGAGAAAATACTTGAGGAGATAATCATTGAAAATTTCCCTAAAATGGGGGAGGAAATAATCACCCAAGTCCAAGAAACCCAGAGAGACACAAACAGGATAAACCCAAGGCGAAACACCCCAAGACACATATTAATCAAATTAACAAAGATCAAACACAAAGAACAAATATTAAAAGCAGCAAGGGGAAAACAACAAATAACACACAAGGGGATTCCCATAAGGATAACAGCTGATCTTTCAATAGAAACTCTTCAGGCCAGGAGGAAATGGCAGGACATACTTAAAGTGATGAAAGAAAATAACCTACAGCCCAGATTACTGTACCCAGCAAGGGTCTCATTCAAATATAAAGGAGAAATCACAAGCTTTACAGACAAGCAAAAGCTGAAAGAATTCAAGACCAACAAACCGGCTCTCCAACAAATTCTAAAAGATCTTCCCTAGATAGGAAACACAGAAAGGGTATATAAACTTGAGCCCAAAACAATAAAGTAAATGGCAACGGGATCATACTTATCAATAATTACCTTAAATGTAAATGGGTTGAATGCCCCAACCAAAAGACAAAGACTGGCTGAATGGATACAAAAACAAGACCCCTATATATGTTGTCTACAAGAGATCCACCTCAAAACAAGGGACACATACAGACTAAAAGTGAAGGGCTAGAAAAAGATATTCCATGCAAATAGAGACCAAAAGAAAGCAGGAGTAGCAATACTAATATCAGATAAAATAGACTTTAAAACAAAGGCTGTGAAAAGAGACAAAGAAGGACACTACATAATGATCAAAGGATCAATCAAGAAGAAGATATGACAATTATAAATCTATATGCACCCAACATTGGGGCACCACAATCTGTAAGACAAATACTAACAAGTATGAAATGGGAAATTAACAATAACACAATAATAGTGGGAGAATTTATACCCCACTCACACGTATGGATAGATCAACTAAACAGAAAATTAACAAGGAAACACAAACTTTAAATGATACAATAGACCAGTTAGACCTAATTGATATCTATAGGACATTTCACCCCAAAACAATGAATTTCACCTTTTTCTCAAGCACACACGGAACCTTCTCCAGGATAGATCACATCCTGGGCCAAAAATCTGCTGCTGCTGCTGCTAAGTCGCTTCAGTCGTGTCCGACTCTGTGCGACCCCAGAGATGGCAGCCCACCAGGCTCCTCTGTTCCTGGGATTCTCCAGGCAAGGACACTGGAGTGGATTGCCATTTCCTTCTCCAGGACCAAAAATCTAGCCTTGGTAAATTCAAAATAATTGAAATCATTCCAAGTATCTTTTCTGACCACACTGTAGTAAGATTAGATCTCAATTACAGGAGAAAAACTTAAAAATTCCAACATATGGAGGCTGAACAACACGCTGCTGAACAACCAACAAATCACAGAAGAAATAAAAATATGCATAGAAATGAAGGAAAATGAAAACATAACAACCCAAAACCTGTGGAACACTGTAAAAGCAGTGCTAAGGGGAAGGTTCATAGCAATACAGGCATACCTCAAGAAACAAGAAAAAAGTCAAATAAATAACCTAACTCTACACCTAAAGCAATTAGAAAAGGAAGAAATGAAGAACCCTAGAAGGAAAGAAATCTCAAAAATTAAGACAGAAATAAATGCAAAAGAAACAAAAGAGACCATAGCAAAAACCAACAAAGCCAAAAGCTGGTTTTTTGAGAGGATAAATAAAATTGACAAACCATTAGCCAGACTCATCAAGAAACAAAGGGAGAAAAATCAAATCAATAATATTAGGCATGAAAGTGGAGAGATCACAACAGACAACATAGAAATACAAAGGATCATAAGAGACTACTATCAGCAATTATATGCCAATAAAATGGACAACTTGGAAGAAATGGACAATTTCTTAGAAAAGTACAACTTTCCAAAACTCGACCAAGAAGAAATAGAAAATCTTAACAGACCCATCACAAGCACGGAAATTGAAACTGTAATCAAAAATCTTCCAGCAAACAAAAGCCCAGGTCCAGACGGCTTCACAGCTGAATTCTATCAAAAATTTAGAGAAGAGCTAACACCTATCCTACTCAAACTCTTCCAGAAAATTGCAGAGGATGGTAAACTTCCAAACTCATTCTATGAAGCCACCATTACCCTAATACCAAAACCTGACAAAGATGCCACAAAATAAGAAAACTACAGGTCGATATCACTGATGAACATAGATGCAAAAATCCTTAACAAAATTCTAGCAATCAGAATCCAACAACACATTAAAAAGATCATACATCATGAGCAAGTGGGCTTTATCCCAGGGATGCAAGGATTCTTCAATATCCACAAATCAATCATTGTAATACACCATATTAATACACCACATTAGCAAATTGAAAAATAAAAGCCATACGATTATCTCAATAGATGCAGAGAAAGCCTTTGACAAATTTCAACATCCATTTATGATAAAAACCCTCCAGAAAACAGCAATAGAAGGAACATACCTCAACATAATAAAAGCTATATATGACAAACCCACAGCAAACATTATCCTCAACGGTAAAAAATTGAAATCATTTCCCCTAAAGTCAGGAACAAGACAAGGGTGCCCACTTTCACCACTACTATTCAACATAGTTTAGGAAGTTTAGGCCACAGCAATCAGAGCAGAAAAAGAAATAAAGGAATCCAAATTGGAAAAGAAGAAGTAAAACTCTCACTGTTTGCAGATGACATGATCCTCTACATAGAAAATCCTAAAGACTCCACCAGAAAAATTACTAGAGCTAATCAATGAATATAGTAAAGTTGCAGGATATAAAACTAACACACAGAAATCCCTTGCATTCCTATACACTAATACTGAGAAAATAGAGAAATTAAGGAAACAATTCCATTCACCATTGCAACAGAAAGAATAAAATACTTAGGAATATATCCACCTAAAGAAACAAAAGACCTATATATAGAAAACTATAAAACACTGGTGAAAGAAATCAAAGAGGACACTAATAGATGGAGAAATATACTGTGTTCATGGATCAGAAGAATCAATATAGTGAAAATGAGTATACTACCCAAAGCAATCTATAGATTCAATGCAATCCCTATCAAGCTACCAACGGTATTTTTCACAGAGCTAGAACAAATAATATCACAAGTTGTATGGAAACAGAAACCTCGAATAGCCAAAGCTATCTTGAGAAAGAAGAATGGAACTGGAGGAATCAAGCTGCCTGACTTCAGGCTCTACTACAAAGCCACAGTCATCAAGATGTATGGTACTGGTGCAAAGACAGAAACATAGATCAATGGAACAAAATAGAAAGTCCAGAGATAAATCCACACACCTATGGACATCTTATTTTTGACAAAGGGGAACACGTGTACACCCTTGGAGGATTCATGCTGATGTATGGCAAAACCAATACAATATTGTAAAGTAATTAGCCTCCAATTAAAATAAATAGATTTATATTAAAAATATATTACAAATCCTAAAAAAATAAAAGTTGGCAACTTGAAGGTTCATATGTAGGACACTTACTGTAATTATTAAGGAAATGCAAATCAAACCCACAATGAGATATTACCTTATGCCTGTGACAATGGCATTATCAAAAAGGCAAGAAATAAGTGTTGGCGATCATGTGGAAAAAAAGGAGACCTGTTTTATTGTAGAGAGTATCTGTTCTCCATCATGTGCTATTGGCTTATCATAAGCTAATTGCCCATATATGTGTGCCTCGTTGGTGTGAATTTAAATTGGTACAGCTACAATGGAAAACAAAATAGAGATTCCCCAAATTATTAGGAACTATCATATGATTTAGCTATTCAACTCCTGAGTATTTATTCCCAAACATGAAAGCACTCATTTTTAAAGGTGCATGCACCCTTAAGTTAATCACAACAGTATTTAAAACAGCCAAGATATAGGGGGAAAATATGTGTAAATATGTGTGTGTGTGTGTGTATGCATACACACAATGGAATACTATTCAGAATGAAAAAGATGAAACCTTTCATTTGCAACAACATGAATAAAATTTGAGGGTGTTTTGCTAAGTAAAATAAAACAGATAGAGGAAGACAAATACCCTTTGATTTCACTCATATATGAAACAGAATGAGCAAACAAAGCTAGTAAATGAGCACTCCAAAGCAAACAAGGTAGGGTGAATTGCTTAAAGGGGGTAGACTTCATCAGGAAGAATGGAAACTAAAGATTTGCTTGTGAGTGCTCTGTCCCATATACAGAAGTAAAAAAAAAATGTACACATGAAGCTTATATGATATTATCTCAACAAATGATATATCAATAAAAATAAATGAACAAAAAAACCAAAGACATATATATATTGGTGTTTCTAAGATCATTCATCCATTGAAAATGGAAGAAAATTAAAACATTACTGAATTGACATTACACCTGTGTTGGACAGGTTTGCTGAGATGGCCCT
Source organism: Bos indicus (assembly GCF_029378745.1). Classification (NCBI taxonomy): domain Eukaryota; kingdom Metazoa; phylum Chordata; class Mammalia; order Artiodactyla; family Bovidae; genus Bos; species Bos indicus. The sequence continues at coordinate 9,994,013 of NC_091766.1, read as the reverse complement.
AAGTGAAGCTTTCTCTGTACCCATGTTTTTTGAAATATGACACTGTAGCACCTTGCATTAGGAGGAGGTGTCTCTCTCTCCACCTTTCTATCTGGGCTAGACTTGGATTTGTATTTGCTTGAGTCCATAGAATTTGGTGAAAATAACGGTGTGCCTTGAGAGGACTTAGTGCATTTCTGCTGAATTCTCAAATAACTCTGCCTCAGAAACATGAATAAATCCAGTTGGGCTACCCCAAGTTCAGGAAGAGCTATGGAACAGAGCTTCTCGGTCCCAGCCAAGAACATGATAAATCAGCCTATAGCTAGCTGGGGGCTTCCCTCATAGCTCAGTCGGTAAAGAATCTTCCTGCAATTCAGGAGACCTGGGTAGGGAAGATCGTCTTGAAAAGGAAATGGCAACCCACTTCAGTATTCTCACTTGGAGAATCCCATGGACAGAGGAGCTTTGAGGCTATAGTGCATGGGATTACAAGAGTCGGACATGACTTAGGGACTAAACCACCACTATAGCTAGCTGATGCCTCAGTGTATTAGAATGCTCAGCCAAGATCAACAGAGCCTCCTGAGCTGATTTTCAGGTAAATAAATACACAGGAGAATCTCAGCAGAGATCAGCACAATTCCGAACCATCCATTTTAATAAATCAATGCCACATCACCTGCTTTTAAGATAGATTGCTATGTAGCAATGGCATACTGATACAACAATCAAAAGAAACAGAAATGAAGGCAATTATAATAATTTCCCAAGGCTTCCCAGGTGGCTCAATGCTAAAGAATCTGCCTGCAAATGCAGGAGCCACAGGAGACGCAGGTTCAATCCCTAGGTCAGGATGATCCCCTGAAGGAGGAAATGGCAATCCATTCCAGTATTCTTTCCTGGAGAGTCACATGGACAGAGGAGCATGGTGAGTTACAGCCCAAAGTGTCACAAGGAGTTGGACTTAACTTAGCAACTGAGCTTCTTGCCATTTCTTAAATTTGAGAGAGTGGAAAATCATAAAAGAGAAAAACTAATGGATATGATAGAAATCACTAAGCCTAATTGTGTGAGTTACATAAATTGCAATGAAGGAGGCAAAGTCAAAATATGAGAATTCCAAGAAATAGAGGAGCAAATTCTCTTTCCACAATCTGATCAAAGATTCTGATCAAAGATTTATAATTTCTGACTCTGAGGCTTTGAAATTTTAAATTATGTTCCCTTCTTTAGCCCACAACCATTGGCCTTTTTAGAGCTGCCTTTCTGAAGAATGCTTGCAGAGCCCTCTTTATGTCTTTGTTCCTCAGACTGTAGATGAAGGTGTTCAGCATGGATGTGACCACAGTGTACATCACTGAGGCAATTGTACTTGAATGTGCACTGTGAGTAGCAGCAGAGCTAAGGTACACTTCTAGGCATGAGCCATAAAACAAGGAGACAACAGAGGTGAGACACACATGTAGAACATGCTTTATATTTACCCTGAGCTGATGAGATTCCACATATGGAGGAAGCAATCTTACAGTAAGAGTAAAGTATATCTGCGAAGGGACCACCACCCAGTAGCCCAACTGCAAAATACATGACCATTTCATTAAGGAGGTTTTCAGAACAGGCAAGTTGGACCAACTGTTTGAGTTCACAGAAATAGTGAGGGATTAACACATCTCTACAAAAGGATAGCCTTGATGCCATGAAGGTCTGTAGCAAGGAATCCAGGACACTGATGACCCAGCTAACTAGAACCAGAATTACACAGAGCTGGGGGTTCATGATGACTGTATAGTGCAAGGGGTGGCAGACGGCCACAAACCGATCATAGGCCATCACAGTCAGGAGGAAGTCATCCAACCCTGCAAACAGTATGAAAAAAATGCATCTTGGTGATGCAGCCTTCATAGGTGATGGCTTTGCTCTCTTTTCATATGTTCTGCAGCATCTTTGGGATGGTGGTGGAGGTTAAGCAGATGTCTACAAAGGACAGGTTGGAGAGGAAGAAGTGGAAGTGGGAGCCTAAGCTGACGATCAGGGTGAAAAGTAGGTTTCCAAACACAGTGACCAGGTACATGGAGAGGAAAAGACCAAATATGAGGGGCTGCAGTGCTGGTTCCTCTGAAAATCCCAGAAGAAGAAATTCTGAAACCTTTGCTAGGTTGCTTGGTGCCATTTATTGATGTTGGCTGTAAAGAAACATAACAAGATGATTCATTTTCACAAAAAGGCCCATTACAGTGTTGAAAAAATACTATCTGTATTTTGCTTAATTATATTTAATCATATTTCTTAATTAATTTCAATATTTTGGAAGAACTTGATCCTCTTTAGGAAATTCCCTCTGTTATTTCTAACTTGCAAATGTGTTCCAGTTTTAGCATTTTCCCCAAGATGTCATGTAATCCACATATTTAATGAGAAATTTTTTCATTCTTTTGGGTACTATATATTAAGTGCAACTATATCTCAGGTGCTGTCTAGGCAATGTGCATAGGGTTCTGAAATATGAAAACTTTAAAAATCTGTCTATGGAGAAAAAATATGATGAGATGTGTGTGTGTGTGGTGGGGAGGTGGGGCGGGGGAGCTCTCGGTCAATTCTGACTTTTTGTAACCTCATGTACTGTAGCCTGCCAGGCTCCTCTATCCATCTACCCATGGGATTTCTCAGGCCAGAATACTGGCACAGGTTGCCATTTCCTCCTCTAGGATATATATGACTTGGGAGATGGTGAGATATTCTATGTAGAAATTTGAAAGCACATATAAGAGGAAGACTTATGAAGGGCTCCTATTATTTAAGGCAAGACATGCAAAAAATAGTCATCATTTGAAAAGAGACCTCAAGGAAGAGAGAGCAGGAGCCATGAATATGCCAGGCACAAGGAGAACTTTGTGCCTGGCAGAGAGAATAGCCAGTGCAAAGGCCCTGGAGAAGGTACCTGTCTAAGATGTTCTGGTTTTTTAAAAAGACACTAATGTGGGAGGTGGGTAATGAGGGGACAGGGTAAGAGCAAGAGAGAGAGTGAGGAAAGATGGTGCCAGAGGAGGTTGAGGAATAAAGTGGGATCCCTGCTGCTGTTGAAACTTCAAACCCCCACTATGTTCTCCTAGCACTTTCTGAAATTGCTGCACAGATGTCCTATATGTTTAAATGGATCCCTTCTGTTGATCGAGTTCTGACCTCTATATAGGAGAGTCATCTTGAAATATGTGAACTCAGTACCACTGCTCTGAAGACTCCTCACACTCCACAAGGCAAGAAAACAAAGACCTACAGTGAGACCCTGGTTTCCTAGGCTGTGTTACTTCCATGTTGTTTTAAGCCTTAACTACCCTGATGAAGTTAAGGTTGATGTTGCTCAAGGTGGTTAGATCAGATTATGTAGAAATGGCATCCAGAAATTCCAGTTTGTACATTTCCCAGGTGGCTTCCCAGGTAGCACAGTGATAAAGAATCTGCCTCCAATGCAGGTGATGCAAGAGACATGGGTTCAATACCTGGGTTGGGAAGATCCCCTAGAGTAGGAAATGGCAACCCACTTCAGTTTTCTTGCCTGGGAAATCCAATGAATCAGACAAGACAGCACAGCAGCGGATTTCCCAGGTACCAATGAACTTGGTGCTCAATTTTGGTAGTCATTTTATTCTTGTAGTAAAGGCACATAAAGATACGTTCAGTGAACATATATGTCTCTGTATTATTTACCTAAATATCTGTATCTTTTCTCAAAATTTCAAAACCTGGAATGAATATATATATATATATATATATATATATATATATATATATATATATATGTATATTCCCAGATGGCTCTGTGGTAAAGATCTACCAGCCAATGGAAGAGTCACTGGAGACATAGTTTCCATCCCTGAGTTGGGAAGATCCCCTGGAGGAGGGCATGGCCACCCACTTTAGTATTCTTGCCTGAAAAATCCCATGGAAGGAGGAGCCTGGTGGGTTACAGTCCATGTGGTTGCAAGGAACTGGATATGACTGAGCATGAGCAAGTAGGAATATATATATATATATATATATATATATAGAGAGAGAGAGAGAGAGAGAGAGAGACTCAGATAAGACTGAGCATGAGCAAGCAGGAACATATATATATATATATATATATATATATATATACACACACATACAGAGAGAGAGAGAGAGAGAACGAGAGAGAGAGAGAGAGAGAGGAGGTGGGGGAGATGGTGCATAAGCTCAAAAGATCCCTGAGACTTCGATGAAGAAAAGCCTCTTTGGTTGTGCTGACATTTCATGTGTTGTTATATTTCATCCATGGCCATGGAAAATAATGAAAAAGCAGAATTAAATTCATTCAAAAGAAAAGATCACTACATCTTTATGGTGTGAGACAATTAGAGATTTTACAGCCCATGAGATAAAATGTCAAAAGCAATAAACCAATACTTTACACAAGGATGTTCATAAAGTAAAATGAAAGTAACTGAATATTGAGCATTTAACATATCAGCTAACAAAATTGTTTTTCCTGTGCCCATTTCTTATTTATTTGACTAACCAGATTTACATTGCATACATGGCAAGTCTCTATCTCCATTTTCATATGCAGCATCTTTGCTTTGCTTTTCTTGTGTTTCGATTTCTTCTTTGATTAGTTCTTAAGATACCCTTTGTCCTAAGTCTGATATTTGTCCCAGAATCAACAAAATCCACGTCCATACATATAAACCTGCACTCTGTGACAATTCCAATCTTGTCACTGAATTACTTTCTTCATATTAGTTATCTGAGGATATTGCATTATGCATATATGTCTTTCATTGTATTCTGTCTTCTCAGTCATGATTCTAGATCTCCCAGGCAGAGACTTCACCTGTTTTGTTAACCAAGTATCTGAATATATGTGATGGCTCAGACAGTAAACAATCTGCCTGCAGTGCAGGAGACCCAGGTTCAATCCCTGGGTTGGGAAGATCCCCTGGAGGAAAAAATGGCAGCCCACTCTAATATCTTCCTTAGAGAATTCCATGGACAGAGGAGGCTTGTGGGTTACAGTCCATAGGGTCACAAAGAGTCAGACACAACTGAACAACTAGCACTTTCACAAAAATAAATCAGGAAAAATAAAAGCAAGGAAATAATGAAACCAAGTTAAATAGTATAATTACAAAACAAGTCTGCTGCTGCTGCTAAGTCACTTCAGTCATGCCCGACTCTGTGTGACCCCATAGACAGCAGTCCTCCAGGCTCCTCTGTCCCTGGGATTCTCCAGGCAAGAACACTGGAGTGGGTTGCCATTTCCTTCTCCAATGCATACATGCATGTTGTGTCTGACTCTGTGCGACCCCATAGACAGCAGCCCACAGGGCTCCTCCATCCACAGGACTCTCTAGGCAAGACTACTGGAGTGGGTTGCCATTTCCTTTTCCACAAAACAGGTCTAGTAAATGAAATTAAATGAAGTATTGAAAACTAAATGAACAATAAATATTTATGATATCAATAAGAATTAAGCTGAAAATGACCTATAGGTAAAATAATATACTATGTAATATTTATATAATTTGTGTGTGTGTGTATTTTTAAATTTTATTTTATTTTTAAACTTTACAATATTGTACTGGTTTTGCCAAATATCGAAATGAATCTGCCACAGGTATACATGTGTTCCCCATCCTGAACCCTCCTCCCTCCTCCCTCCCCATACCATCCCTCTGGGTCGTCCCAGTGCACCAGCCCCAAGCATCAAGTATCGTGCATCGAACCTGGACTGGCAACTCGTTTCATACATGATATTATACATGTTTCAATGTAATTCTCCCAAATCTTCCCAACCTCTCCCTCTCCTACAGAGTCCATAAGACTGTTCTATATATCAGTGTCTCTTTTGCTGTCTCGTATACAGGGTTATTGTTACCATCTTTCTAAATTCCATATATATGTGTTAGTATACTGTATTGGTGTTTTTCTTTCTGGCTTACTTCACTCTGTATAATAGGCTCCAGTTTCACCCACCTCATTAGAACTGATTCAAATGTATTCTTTTTAATGGCTGAGTAATACTCCATTGTGTATATGCACCACAGCTTTCTTATCCATTCATCTGCTGACGGACATCTAGGTTGCTTCCATGTCCTGGCTATTACAAACAGTGCTGCGATGAACATTGGGGTACATGTGTCTCTTTCCATTCTGGTTTCCTCAGTGTGTATGCCCAGCAGTGGGATTGCTGGATCATAAGGCAGTTGTATTTCTAGTTTGTTAAGGAATCTCCACACTGTTCTCCATAGTGGCTGTACTAGTTTGTATTCCCACCAACAGTGTAAGAGGGTTCCCTTTTCTCCACACCCTCTCCAGCATTTATTGCTTGTAGACTTTTGGATTGCAGCCATTCTGACTGGTGTGAAATGGTACCTCATAGTGGTTTTGATTTGCACTTCTCTGATAATGAGTGATGTTGAGCATCTTTTCATGTGTTTGTTAGCCATCTGTATGTCTTCTTTGGAGAAATGTCTGTTTAGTTCTTTGGCCCATTTTTTTATTGGGTCATTTATTTTTCTGGAATTGAGCTGCAGGAGTTGCTTGTATATTTTTGAGATTAGTTGTTTGTCAGTTGCTTCATTCGCTATTATTTTCTCCCATTCTGAAGGCTGTCTTTTCACCTTGCTAATAGTTTCCTTTGTTGTGCAGAAGCTTTTAATTTTAATTAGGTCCCATTTGTTTATTTTTGCTTTTATTTCCAATATTGTGGGAGGTGGGTCATAGAGGATCCTGCTGTGATGTATGTCAGAGAGTGTTTTGCCTATGTTCTCCTCTAGGAGTTTTACAGTTTCTGGTCTTACGTTTAGATCTTTAATCCATTTTGAGTTTATTTTTGTGTATGGTGTTAGAAAGTGTTCTAGTTTCATTCCTTTACAAGTGGTTGACCAGTTTTCCCAGCACCACTTGTTAAAGAGATTGTCTTTAATCCATTGTATATTCTTGCCTCCTTTGTCAATGATAACGTGTCCATATGTGTGTGAATTTATCTCTGGGCTTTCTATTTTGTTCCATTGATCTATATTTCTGTCTTTGTGCCAGTACCATACTGTCTTGATAACTGTTGCTTTGTAATAGAGCCTGAAGTCAGGTAGGTTGATTCTTCCAGTTCCATTCTTCTTTCTCAAGATAGCTTTGGCTATTCAAGGTTTTTTGTACTTCCATACAAATTGTGAAATTATTTGTTCTAACTCTGTGAAGAATACCATTGGTAGCTTGATAGGGATGCATTAAATCTATAAATTGCTTTGGGTACTATACTCATTTTCACTATATTGATTCTTCCAATCCATGAACATGGTATATTTCTCCGTCTATTAGTGTCCTCTTTGATTTCTTTCACCAGTGTTTTATAGTTTTCTATATATAGGTCTTTAGTTTCTTTAGGTAGATATATTCCTAAGTATTTTATTCTTTTCATTGTAATGGTGAATGGAATTGTTTCCTTAATTTCTCTTTCTGTTTTCTCATTATTAGTGTATAGAAATGCAAGGGATTTCTGTGTGTTGATTTTATATCCTGAAACTTTACTATATTCATTGATTAGCTCTAGTAATTTTCTGGTGGAGTCTTTAGGGTTTTCTATGTAGAGGATCATGTCATCTGCAAATAGTGAGAGTTTTACTTTTTCTTTTCCAATTTGGATTCCTTTTATTTTTTATTCTGCTCTGATTTCTGTGGCCAAAACTTCCAAAACTATGTTGAATAGTAATGGTGAAAGTGGGCACCCTTGTCTTGTTCCTGACTTTAGAGGAAATGCTTTCAATTTTTCACCATTGAGGATAATGTTTGCTGTGGTTTTGTCATATATAGCTTTTATTATGTTGAGGTATGTTCGTTCTATTCCTGCTTTCTGGAGAGTTTTTATCATAAATGGATGTTGCATTTTGTCAAAGGCTTTCTCTGCATCTATTGAGATAATCATATGGTTTTTATTTTTCAATTTTTTAATGTGATGTATTACACTGATTGATTTGCGGATATTGAAGAATCCTTGCATCCATGGGATAAAGCCCACTTGGTCATGGTGTATGATCTTTTTAATGTGTTGTTGGATTCTGATTGCTAGAATTTTGTTAAGGATTTTTGCATCTATTTTCATCAGTGATATTGGCCTGTAGTTTTCTTTTTTTGTGGGATGTTTTCAGGTTTTGGTATTAGTGTGATGGTGGCCTCATAGAATTTGTTTGGAATTTTACCTTCCTCAGCAATTTTCTGGAAGATTTTGAGTAGGATAGGTGTTACCTCTTCTCTAAATTTTTGGTAGAATTCAGCTGTGAAGCCGTCTGGACCTGGGCTTTTGTTTGCTGGAAGATTTCTGAATACAGTTTCAATTTCCATGCTTGTGATGGGTCTGTTAAAATTTTCTATTTCTTCCTGGTCCAGTTTTGGAAAGTTGTACTTTTCTAAGAATTTGTCCATTTCTTCCAAGTTGTCCGTTTTATTGGCATATAATTGTTGTTAGTAGTCTCTTATGATCCTTTGTATTTCGTGTTGTCTGTTGTGATCTCTTCATTTTCATGCCTAATATTATTGATTTGATTTTTCTCCCTTTGTTTCTTGATGAGTCTGGCTAATGGTTTGTCAATCTTATTTATCCTTTCAAAGAACCAGCTTTTGGCTTTGTTAATTTTTGCTATGGTCTCTTTTGTTTCTTTTGCATTTATTTCTGCCCTAATTTTTAAGATTTCTTTCCTTGTACTAACTCTAGGGTTCTTCATTTCTTCCTTTTCTAGTTGCTTTAGGTGTAGAGTTAGGTTATTTATTTGACTTTTTTCTTGCTTCTTGAGGTATGCCTGTATTGCTATGAACTTTCCCCTTAAGACTGCTTTTATGGTGTCCCACTGGTTTTGGATTGTTGTGTTTTTATTTCCATTCTTTTCTATGCATATTTTGATTTCCTTTTTGATTTCTTCTGTGATTTGTTGGTTATTCAGCAGCATGTTGTTCAGCCTCCACATGTGGGAATTTTTAATAGTTTTTCTTCTGTAATTGAGACCTAATCTTACTGCATTGTGGTCAGAAAAGATGCTTGGAATGATTTCTAATTTTTTGAATTTACCAAGGCTAGATTTATGGCCCAGGATGTTATCTATCCTGGAGAAGGTTCCATGTGCACTTGAGAAAAAGTGAAATTCATTGTTTTGGGATGAAATGTCCTATAGATATCAATTAGGTCTAACTGGTCTATTGTATCATATAAAGTTTGTGTTTCCTTGTTAATTTTCTGTTTAGTTGATCTATCCATAGGTGTGAGTGGGGTATTAAAGTCTCCCACTATTATTGTTATTGTTAATGTCTCCTTTCATACTTGTTAGCATTTGTCTTACATATTGTGGTGCTCCCTTGTTGGGTGCAATTATATTTATAAATGTTATATCTTCTTCTTGGACTGATCCTTTGATCATTATGTAGTGACCGTCTTTGTCTCTTTTCACAGCCTTTGTTTTAAAGTCTATTTTATCTGATATGAGTATTGCTACTCCTGCTTTCTTTTGGTCCCTATTTGTATGGAAAAAACTTTTTCCAGCCCTTCACTTTCAGTCTGTATGTGTCCCCTGTTTTGAGGTGGGTCTCTTGTAGACAGCATATGTAGGGGTCTTGTTTTTGTATCCATTCAGCCAGTTTTTGTCTTTTGGTTGGGGCATGCAACCCATTTATGTTTAAGGTAATTACTGATAAGTATGATCCTGTTGCCATTTGCTTTATTGTTTTGGGTTTGAATTTATACACTGTTTTTGTGTTTCCTGTCTAGAGAATATCCTTTAGTATTTGTTGGAGAGCTGGTTTGGTGGTGCTGAATTCTCTCAGCTTTTGCCTGTCTTTAAAGCTTTTGATTTCTCCTTCATATTTGAATGAGATCCTTGCTGGGTACAATAATCTGGGCTGTAGGTTATTTTCTTTCATCACTTTAAGTATGTCTTGCCATTCCCTCCTGGCTTGAAGAGTTTCTATTGAAAGATCAGCTGTTATCCTTATGGGAATTCCCTTGTGTGTTATGTGTTGTTTTTCCCTTGCTGCTTTTAATATTTGTTCTTTGTGTTTGATCTTTGTTAATTTGATTAATATGTGTCTTGGGGTGTTTCACCTTGGGTTTATCCTGTTTGGGACTCTCTGGGTTTCCTGAACTTGAGTGATTATTTCCTTCCCCATTTTAGGGAAGTTTTCAACTATTATCTCCTTGAGTATTTTCTCATGGTCTTTCTTTTTGTCTTCTTCTTCTGGAACCCCTATGATTCGAATGTTGTAGTGTTTAATATTGTCCTGGATGTCTCTGAGATTGTCCTCATTTCTTTTAATTCGTTTTTCTTTTTTCCTCTCTGATTCATTTATTTCTACCATTCTATCTTCTAATTCACTAATCCTATCTTCTGCCTCTGTTATTCTACTATTTGTTGACTCCAGAGTGTTTTTAATTTCATTTATTGCATTATTCATTTTATATTGACTCCTTTTTATTTCTTCTAGGTCCTTCTTAAACCTTTCTTGTGTCTTCTCAATCCTTGTCTCCAGGCTATTAATCTGTGATTCCATTTTGATTTCAAGATTTTGGATCAATTTCACTATCATTATTCGGAATTCTATATCAGGTAGATTCCCTATCTCTTCCTCTTTTGTTTGGTTTGGTGGGCATTTATCCTGTTCCTTTATCTGTTGGGTGTTCCTCTGTCTCTTCATCATGTTTAAATTGCTGAGTTTGGGGTGTCCTTTCTGTATTCTGGCAGTTGATGGGGTTCTCTTTATTGTGGCATTTCCTTATGTATGTGGGTTTGTATAGGTGGCTTGTCAAGGTTTCTTGGTTAGGGAAGCTTGTGTCAGTGTTCTGGTGGGTGGAGCTGTATTTCTTCTCTCTGGAGTGCAATGAAGTGTCCAGTAATGAGTTATGAGATGTCTATGGTTTTGGGGTGACTTTGGGCAGCCTGTATCTTGGAGCTCAGGGCTGTGTTCCTGTGTTGCTGGAGAATTTGCTTAGTATGTCTTGCCCTGGAACTTGTTGGCCCTTGTGTGGTGCTTGGTTTCAGTGTAGGTATGGAGGCGTCTGATGAGCTCCTGTCAATTAATGTTCCCTGGAGTCAGGAGTTCCCTGGTGTCAGGGTTTGGACTTAAGCCTCCTGCTTCCAGTTATCAGTCTTATTTTTGCAGTCATTTCAAAACTTCTCCTTCTATACAGCACCACTGATAAAACATCTACGTTAAAGATGAAAAGTTTCTCCACCATGAGGGTCACCCAGAGAGGTTCACAGCGTTACACGGAGAAGAGAAGAGGGAGGCGGGAGTTAGAGGTGACCCAAATGAGATGAGGCGGAATCAATACAGGAGGGAGTGGGCTAGCCAGTAATCACTTCCTTATGTGCACTCCACAACTGGACAGCTCAGAGATGTTCACGGAGTTATACAGAGAAGAGAAGAAGGAGGAAGGAGACAGAGGTGGCTAGGAGGATAAAAGGGGGGAATGAAAAGAAGGGAGACAGATCCAGCCAGTAATCAGTTCCCTAAGTGTTCGCCACCATCTGGAACACACAGAAATTCACAGAGTTGGGTAGGGTAGAGAAGGGTTAGGGAGGAGACACAGGCGACCTGGAGGAGAAAAAGGAGAGTCTAAAGGGAGAGAGAGCAGTCAAGCCAGTAATCTCGCTCCCTCGTGAAAAATGGGTACTGAAAATTGAGTTCTTAAAGGTACAAAATTTGTAACAGATACATAAAAGCAAAAATTGAAATCTAGAGTAGAGTTTGGAATTTCAAAAATAAAATGTTAAAGAAAAGAAGAAAAAAAAGTCAAAAAATTATAATATATATATATATATGAAGTTTGCTTTAAAAAAAGGGTCTTTTTTTTTTTTTTGCTAAGTAATAGTAGGTTATAAAAGTGAAAATTAAAGGAATAATAGAGGACTTAAAATTCTTTAAGAAATTTAAAAAGAAAGAATGATCGTAAAAATAGTAAAAATATATCTAGGACTTTCTCTAGTTTTGTTGTGGGTATTGTGGGTTCAGTTCATTTTCAGCTAGTTCCTTGGTCCGACTTATATTTCTCAAGATCTATAGGCCCCTTCCTATGTAGTTGGTACTAACCACAGGGTTTTAATCTATTGCCTGTAGCTTCCAAGGTGGTTCCCTCTGTTATAGCTTCTTCTGTTTGCTGGTCTCTTCAGTGTCTGATTTCCACCCTGACACAAAGGGGACGGTGGAGGACACTTTTTTTTTTTTTTTTAGGCTCACTTGTTTAGTCACGCTGTGGGGAGGGAGGGACTCTTCAAACAAATAACACTGGCGTGTGCTCGCAGTGCATCAGCCACACTGGGTCTGCCCCCACTCACGGCGCGTGTAGCCTCCCTGCCCACACTGTTCAGGCTCTAGGTTGCTCCACCGGGAACCATCCGTGGCTGGCCCTGGGCTGCTTGCACCTCCCAGGTCCACGCCGCTCAGGTTCAGGCACTCAGGTAGTCCTCAGAGGCGCAGAATTGATTGGGCCTGCATTTTGTGGCCTTCCCAGGTCCAAGCAGCTCAGGTGATGAGGTGTTTGGTGAGCGCGGTTGCTGCGACTTATCACCTCCCCACAGCTTGGTTTTCTGGGTGTACAACAGGCGCACCTTTTCAGGTGGATGTTGACCGTCCAGACGCCCAAGAAGTTTTAGTTAGCAAAGAAGCCTGCTTACAGTTTTATAGATAATGCCTCTCTGGGGCTGCGAATGCCCCTTTCTGGCTCTGGCTGCCTGTCACCAGAGGGGGATGGTCTGCAGCTGGCTATCTCTGTTCAGTCCTTTGTTCCGTGTGTGGACCTGGTGGTGTCTTAGGTTAGGGCTGGCTTTTTGTGTGGTAGATATCCCACAGTCTGGTTTGCTAGACCAAATTGTTTCACTCAGATAGCTCTCAGGGTATTCAGGCCAGATCCTTACTCTAAGCGATGCAGCCCGCGGTGTGCCTCCCTGCCCAGCCCCCGCTTGCTAGTGGCATGTGCAGGTGTCTGCGCTGCTTCTCCACTGGGGGAGTTACCCAAGGGCTTGTAATCTGCGGGTTTTAATTGTTTTTTTTTTTTTTTTTTCCTCCCTGTTATGTTGCCCTCTGTGCTTCCAAGGCTCAGCACAGATTCGGCAGTGAGAAGGTTTCCTGGTGTTTGGAAAATTCTCTCTTTTTAAGACTCCCTTCCTGGGATGGAACTCCGTCCCTCCCTCTTTTCTCTCTTTTTTTTGTCTTTTATATTTTTTAAAAATATGGAACGCTTCACGAATTTGCGTGTCATCCTTGCGCAGGGGCCATGCTAATCTTCTCTGTATCATTCCAATTTTAGTATATGTGCTGCCAAAGCGAGCACTATAGAATGTTTTGTCAAGTAGTACATGCTTGTTTATTGTTGTTGAATGGATCAGGACTTATTTCTCATTTTATATCAACTTTTAATATACCTGAACAACTCCTTAAATTTGTTTGGAAGGATAAAATTGTTGGTAATAGCTGGCATAACTATCTAGCAAAAAATGAAGTTTTGCCCCCCAACATCTAATATTAATAAAATATTAGTACAATTATAGCCCCAGTGCAAATGTAAACAAAACATTTTTGATTAATATCTTGAAATCTACATATAAAATCTATGGGTGTGTAAAATCATCATAAATAGGCAAGATGCTCAGAAGTGAGACTATAGAAATGTACAACTAAATAAAATTTTTAAAAAGTTATGGCCAAAAATATGCCTCAATAGTCACACACAAACACATAAAACTGGAGAAATTTTACTATCTGAAATATCTAAGATGTGAGAGCATCTGTGGATGGTGCCAGTGTCAATTCCTGGTTTTGATATTATGGTATTTAAGATAATGGGAGAAATTGGGCGAAGAGCTCATCGGACATTTCTGAATTTTTCTGTAATGTCCTGTATGTCCACTATTATTTAAAAATAAAAAAGCTAATTATAAAAAGTCATTTGAAAAAATAATTTGTAAAAATTACTTGAGTGTCTGTTTAGTGTAGGAAAATAGGCATATGAGTATATAACAGTAATAGGCAAATCAAATATATATATACTTGGTCACCATTTTGATTATATGTATCATATAATATTAAATATGTTATGTATAATATATTTATATATATTAAATATATATTTGCTCTAACTCCATATATAGTTTAAGAAGACAACAAGGAAGCTCTTATATACCATCATCTTGGGAAAAACGTGGGCAAAGAACTTTGGAACTGGTAGCAAAGATGACAGTATTTTAGTGGAAAATCTGAAGACAGCTCTAACTATTCAAAATGCGGATACACTTTAACTCAGGATTCTCCAGCGCTGGCACAAATGACAATCTGATCCAGATCATTGTGGTGGGATCTGTCCTGTGCATTGTAGGGTACTTTGCAATATTTCTAACCACTTCTGAGCCCTCCATGTGTGACAACCACAGTTACAGTGAGAGTTTGACTTTCACTATCTTATATTTCTGTATCACTTATATTCTAGCAGTTTAATTTTAAAGGACATGAAGGACCATCAAAGGGAGAGTAGCACAGGCACACGATGACAGGTTATGCATGTGTGTATATAGGCTCGTTGTGTCTGACTCTTTGCGATCCTGTGGACAATAACCCACCAGGCTCCTCCATCCATGGGATTCTCCAGGCAAGAATACTGGAGTTTATTCTATGCCCTCATCCAGGAGACCTGCCCAACCCAGGGACCAAATTCACATTTCCTGTGTCTCCTGTGGCTCATGCATTACAGGTAGATTCTTTACCCACTGAACCACCAGGGAAGCCCATGATACAGTCATATAAATAATAAATCATTAGAGTCGTAATTGGAGGCAAGTCTATGAGAAATTATTAAGAAGGAAAAAAGATAGGGAAAATGATTGCACTAAGACATGAGGAGCAATTTTGATGTGCAAAGGGTCCTATTCATGTTTTGTATAAAAGTGTATTGGCATGTATATGTAGATAGTATACAAAGGTAAGTTTTACAATAAGTTAAGAATTTATGGGACAAAATGTCAGTGGGAATGAAGTTAGTCTATGTCAAGTGGTTTCAAAACAACTGTATGTAACAAAATTGGGTTAAAATCTAAAGAAAATTATATAGAAATATGAAATAGTAATGATTTAACAACATCAACATGGGTCACCAATACAAAATTAGATTGCCAAGACTTGGGGATAGAAAAAAAGAATATAACAGAATGAATTTTTAAATGTAGTAGAATGCATTGCCTGAGTTATTTCCTCTTATATGAATATGTGTGGATTTTTATTTGTTTTAGGAAGACACAAGTGATCTTTAGTTAAATGGTAATGAAGCATGCCTTCCACATGAAGGCCAGGTTTGATGCAACTTTCAGAAACAGATCTAATCACACACACACACACACACATATACACACACACACACAAATAATGGAAAGCAAAACAAAAGAAAGCAAAGGAAAACAGCAATATAAAGACTTGGAGAAATTAAATAGAGTGATTTATTAGCACTAAAGATGTAGTTACTTCACTGCCATTTTATTTAGAATAAATTCATTTAGAATGAAGAATTCTAACCTGAGAACTCAATTCTTTCAGAAAAATTAAAAAAAATGAAAAAGCAATGGAGGGAGCGCATGAGCTTGATTGACATATTGGTCACATGAAAACTATACACACTCACAATTTCTCTCAAATACATCTCTACATACACATACAGGCATGCATGTGTGCTAAGTTGCTTGAGTTGTGCTCGACTCTTTGTGACCCTATGGGACAGTAGCCCACCAGGATCCTCTGTTCAAGGAATTCCCCAGGCAAGAATACTGGAGTGGGTTGCCATGCCCTCCTTCAGAGGATCTTCCCAACCCAGGGATCAAACCAGCATCTCTTATGTCTCCTCCAATGGCAGGTGTGTTCTTTACCATTAGCACCACCTGGGAAGCCCCCTTCAGTTCAGTTCAGTTCAGTTCAGTTGCTCAGTCGTGTCCAACTCATTGTGACCCCATGGACTGCAGGACGCCAGACTTCCTTGTCCAGCCCTTATACATACATAAAACAGCTAAATAGCAAATAGCCAGTCTATGGGGGTAAAAAAAAAAAAAAAATAACAATTCGTTGTTTGAAAGATTGAAAGTAACAACAGAAAAATTCTCCTATTTGCCTATACTAAAGCAAAAAATTCACACAGATAATTTGAAATAAAGTAAATGACTAATCAATCCACATACATATTCATCCTCTCAGATAATGAGATAGTTTCAAGGTAAACACATCTGCATCCCCCCTTTACACTTCTTAATTTTTTCTTTTCTTTTTTTTTCACAGGAAATAATGTGAAAAATGTCTCTCACACCTGCTGTTGCAAAGATATATTTGCAAGCACTTCTTGGCGTGAAATGTTCTCACCATTACAGAAACATTATGGGAATATGCTCCATTTTAAAAGTTAAAAAGAAATGCTTTCACTTTATTTTATAGCCCTCCAACTAATACCCTATCTCTCTATTCCAGGTAATTAAGATATTTGGGCAAACGTTCTACTCTTACTGGAAGGAATTTATGTGTCTCCCCCATTTTCTAATGGGGCTTCCATTCTTAATACTTAATGGACATCAAATAGCATCGTCTTCCTGAATTCTGTGTTCACTACTCTTTTTAGCATCATTAAAATACATTGATATTTTAATCAAGCAAGAAAACAACCACATTTCCAGTTTTTTAAGGAAACTCCACACTGTTCTCCATAGCAGCTGTACTAGTTTGCATTCCCACCAACAGTGTAAGAGGGTTCCCTTTTCTCCACACCCTCTCCAGCATCTATTGCTTGTAGACTTTTGGATCGCAGCCATTCTGACTGGTGTGAAATGGTACCTCATAGTGGTCTTGATTTGCATTTCTCTGATAATGAGTGATGTTGAGCATCTTTTCATGTGTTTGTTAGCCATCTGTATGTCTTCTTTGGAGAAATGTCTATTTAGTTCTTCGGCCCATTTTTTGATTGGGTCATTTATTTTTCTGTAATTGAGCTGCAGGAGTTGCTTGTATATTTTTGAGATTAGTTGTTTGTCAGTTGCTTCATTTGCTATTATTTTCTCCCATTCTGAAGGCTGTCTTTTCGCCTTGTTTATAGTTTCTTTTGTTGTGCAGAAGCTTTTAAGTTTAATTAGGTCCCATTTGTTTATTTTTGCTTTTATTTCCAATATTGTGGGAGGTGGGTCATAGAGGATCCTGCTGTGATGTATGTCAGAGAGTGTTTTGCCTATGTTCTCCTCTAGGAGTTTTATAGTTTCTGGTCTTATGTTTAGATCTTTAATCCATTTTGAGTTTATTTTTGTGTATGGTGTTAGTGTTTTGGTTTCATTCTTTTACAAGTGGTTGACCAGTTTTCTTAGTACCAATCCCACTGCTGGGCATACACACTGAGGAAACCAGAATTGAAAGAGACACGTGGTCCCCAATGTTCATTGCAGCACTGTTTATAATAGCCAGGACATGGAAGCAACCTAGATGTCCATCAGCAGATGAATGGATAAGAAAGCTACGATACATATACACAATGGACTATTACTCAGCCATTAAAAAAAAAATACATTTGAATCAGTTTTGATGAGGTGGATGAAACTGGAGCCTATTATACAGAGTGAAGTAAGCCAGAAAGAAAAACACCAATACAGTGTACTAACACATATATATGGAATTTAGAAAGATGGTAACAGTAACCCTGTATACGAGACAGCAAAAGAGACACTGATGTATAGAACAGTCTTTTGGACTCTGTGGGAGAGGGAGAGGGTGGGATGATTTTGGGAGAATGGCATTGAAACATGTATAATATCATATATGAAATGAGTCACCAGTCCAGGTTCAATGCACAATACTGGATGCTTGGGGCTGGTGCACTGGGACGACCCAGAGGGATGGTATGGGGAGGGAGGAGGGATGAGGGTTCAGGATGGGGAACACATGTATACAATGTGATATATGACAAAACCAATACAATATTGTAAAGTTAAAAAATAAAATTAAAAAAAAAAAAAAAAAAAAGAAAACAACCACAATGGTCTCTGGGATACACTGAGATAAACATTTTCT
The DNA here is from genome assembly GCF_029378745.1 of Bos indicus. NCBI lineage: Eukaryota > Metazoa > Chordata > Mammalia > Artiodactyla > Bovidae > Bos > Bos indicus. Next base: position 9,975,956 of record NC_091766.1, on the reverse strand, counting down.
CAGGTAAATGTTCTTGGGTTTCATTCTATTTGTCATTCTTCTGCAGTGTGTTTTGGGCTTTTGAACTCACCTGCATGGGAACGTTGAGAGGAAAGACCTCGTGTGGAAGTCTGAAACCCTTCCTGGATGGTTGGTGATGGAGACTGAAGCTCTGTCCCCAGACAAGTCAGCAGGAAAGGGCCAAGCATTAGTCCTTCACCAGACTTTGGACTCTAAAAGCAACAACTTGTCTCGTCCATGCCCAGGTTGTACAAGTTCAGGGATACACCAGAGGAGATATTCACAGTTCTCATTATGTATATTCCCCTCTAGTTATTAATACAATGACCTGTAAGCACATGAAATTCCTGAGGGAGTTGGTCTGGACAGAAAGGATGTTTTTCCCTATTGATAGTCTGTTCTCAGGACACCAGGTAATAAAGCCAGTAAAACTAAATTTGTATTAATATTTCTCTATTAACTCTCTTGCCCTCCAGCTATCTAAATCTCCCAGCACTTTATCCCAACCCCGAGCTTAAGTTTTCTCTAGCCTGTGAGACTCAGGTAACTTGACTAGGTCCCTTGGTTCAATAAAGCATTGACCTATGGTGGGGACTTAGCTCATGAAATCCTTAGAAAAGCTTTTTTACCCTTTCTGAGAGGGACAAGTGTGTTCCTTTAATGTTAAACATTGGGCAGTTCACTCCATGGCTTCCTGACACTTTTGCTAAAACCTTTAGGAATTCCATATTACACCTGAAGTTAAGAGCTAACAATTAGCCCTTGATTTAAAAAGGTTTGTAAGTTGTGAGATATATTTAGATACTGCCAAACACCATAACCTACCTCAACAGATTACAGAGATTATCAGATTTAATTTTTAGAGAAGCTTCTTCTGTGAGGTAGTATTACTATAACTCCATCCTCCATTTCAGGAATGAGGTTCAGAAGAATTTCACATTCTGCTAAAAATTACAAACCTGTTTTGGGATGGAGTCTTGACTGGAATTTTATCAGGATGTTTCCAGTTCTCTAACTCTGGTTTACAGTTCCCAGTCAGAGAACTGGGTTTTGATCCTGGAGATATGTGGCAATGTCAAAGAAGATGCTGCTAAACACCCACAATACCCAGGACTCAACACAGATAATTGTCCTGCAAAACTGTTAACAGCTAGAATGTTATAAACACACTTTAAACCAGCACTGCTCCAAGTTTCTAGCTTCCCAGGTGGCTCAGTGGTTAAGAACCTGTCTATCAATGCAGGGTATGTGGATTCGATCCCTGAGTCAGGACATCCCCTGGAGAAGGAAATGGTAACCCACTCTAGAATTCTTGCCTGGGAAATCTGGACAGAGGAGTCTGGAGGGCTACAGTCCATGAAGTCTCAAAGAGTTGAACACAACTGAGTGACTAGCACACATACACAGCTCCAAGTGTACTGTGCATACACATCACTGAGGATTCTAATTCAACTATAAATTCCAGCTAAGTAGGTGTTCTGTGGGCCCAAGGGCCTGGCATTTTTAACAGCTACCAGGAGGTGTGATGCTGCAGGTCCTGGTCTGTGGGTCACACTTTGAGTAACAAGGCTATAACTGTGAGTAAGTCATAGGTAAGTTTAGGTGTTCTATACCAAAAGAAAATCCACTTTTGTATGTAATTTTGAAAGCAAAAGGTTTTACTCACTGCAGAGGTTGTAATGAAATCTGTTTTTGATTCTTCATATAAGGATTCTTGTTGTTTATTCAGTCCCTAAGTCATGTCCAACTCTTTGCCACCCCATGAGCTGCAGCATGCCAGGATTCCCTGCCCTTCACTATCTCCCAGAGTTTGCTCTTGAATTGTATCAAATCACATACATCAAGAAAATACTTTGTAATAACAGGCAAAATAAATGTCTCAAAAATATGTCCACATCCTAATCCTAATAACTTTTAATATACATACATAAAGGCAAATTGTTGCAGAAGCTAATAGAAGTATTCTTGTTCAGGTTTCAGAGACTGTAATAGGCCTTTGACTGAACAGAGACCCTGAAGGGAGTTACATGCCAAACTGCTGAAAGGTGTGTGTGCTCCATCATGTCCGACTCTGCCACCCAATGGATGGTAGCCCACTGGGCTCCTCTGTCCATGGGATTTTCCAGGCAAGAATACTGGAGTGGATTGCCATTTCCTCCAGCAAGGGATCTTCCCAACATGGGGATTGAACCTGCAACTCCTGCATTGGCAGGTTGATTCTTTCCCACTGAGCCACTTAGGAAGCCCCATGAATTACCTGGATTTGTATAAAGTCATTACAATGGACTTCTGAATGTGGAGGAAAGAGGAAGAAAAATTGGAGTCAGAGATTTGAGGATGCTACACTGCTGGCTTTGAAGATGAGGAAGGACCATGAGACAAGGAATGAAGGTGCCCCTAGAAAGTAATCTAGGAAGGCAAGACCTTCTTCCCTGGAATGTCCACATGGATCCCAGATTCCCCAGACATCCTGTATTTGGCTCAATAAATGAGCTCTGGCTTCTGACTTCTAGAACTTCACCTGTAAATGCAGGTACAAGTTTATAATTAGAGACATAGCTCAACAACAAGTGGAGGAGCACATAGAGAAATGCTTTTATAGTTAAGACAGAAGCAAGGCAGAGATGCACAGCTGGAGAGAAAGGGGGTGGGTGTCCCCCCAGTGAGGAGGAGCATAGTAAAGTGACAATTAAGTGATTTACACGGATCAGTTCTTTCTGGTCATGGTTTACCTTCAGCCAATTATTTGGCTTCTTTTTCCACACCTGACCTACCCTGGGACTCTCCCTTGGATGCACCTGCATCCCTCAGCCAAGATGGATCTCAAAGTGAAGGCTTCTGGGAGGAGCAAGACTCTTAATGGCCTGGCATTATCCCCTGAGTTTTGACCTCCAAATAAACTTTCTGAGTATGTGCAGGGTCTCCCTTCTCCTAAAATCAGGGGTGGGGAGAGGGGGAGGGGGGAGTGAGATCCCTTAATCCTTTGCTTTGTCCTGGCCATGTCTATACATTAAGATGTTTACAAGAGGTGAAGACTGGCTGTTTACCCTATTTACCCTGTTTCTGTTGTTACTTCCATTTCAGAGGTCAAACGAGGCCAATTGTAAATGCCTTAAACTTGAGCCCACCTATCTCTTGTCTCAGGAAATGCAAACAGGAGGCCAGTTGTAAATATTTAACCTGAAGCCCATCTATGTCCTGCCTCACTTTGACCCTATATGGTCTAACCAGTACTGTCAAGGTGCTGTTGAAATAATATATTAGCAAAAGAGTGATGACATATACTAAAATATGGTTATTAATTTCAAATTTCATTATAATATCTCCTTTCACCTTATTTCTTTCCCTTTTCATCTATACTCCTGTCTTGGCTTCATGCAGAAATGCTACTCTTCAAGAACCATTATCTTTTTGACTTTCTGTAACAATATGTAGATCCTAAACCCGTTGTCTTATTCTTTAACTACATATGGATATTTTTGCTTGGTTATTAAAATCTTTTCTTGAGTGGTCATTAGCTTACAATATTTCCAAAACTCCCTTAAAATCCCCTATCTTTAACCCTCTAGTGATATTTCTAAACTATTTAATTATCCTACTCTATCCCTAACAAGTGTGCTTAATTAAGAGAATAAATACATAAATAACACACACATGTACATACTTCATAATTTTGAATGTGTAAGTGAAAAGTGAAAGTGAAGTAACTCAGTCATGTCCGACTCTTAGTGACCCCATGGACTGCAGCCTACCAGGCTCTTCCATCCATGGGATTTGCCAGGCAAGAGTACTGGAGTGGGGTGCCATTGCCTTCTCCATTTTGACTACACAAGTACTTTTATAGTTTCAGATTTTCTCACAGCATTCTTCTTTACAAATTATGATAATTTTTTTCATATTACCTTTGGAAGTAAGGAAAGGGGGGCTGAGGAATTGCATTTCTAAAAAATACATAACAAAACAATAAAATTATCATACACCTTCTCAAGTTGTGTAAAAATGGAAGCAGGCAGTACATACTGTAAACTGTTAAATGACTTTCTAAATTCTTCAACTGGTACACTGTAAATGAGTACAGTTTACTGCTTGTAATTTTGCTTTAATAAATTTATTAGAATTTTAAAAATGTAATGTCCATGCCAAGGTAGGATCTGGAGCAAATATAGCTGAATCACAGCTGACTGGAATGGGAGATATCTCTTCTAACAGGCAGAAATTAAGGTTTCACATGTGTGTATTAAGATAGTAAAATTAAGGTAATTCACATTTAATAAATTTATTTCCCCTTGCAAATTAGAAACTTAACCTCCACATATGAAAGTTGTTCAGTGACAAATTCTTCAAGACAGAAGAGCAGTACAACCACACACAACATCGTGGATGAGCCTTTGAAATACAAGGTAGAGGTTCATGCCGACTACAGACTCATGAGAAGCCCTGCAGAGATCAAAACAACTTCACACTGTTCCATCTCATTTGAAAAGAGAGATACTATATTAAACAATTTTATTTTAGGCAAGTTTGTATGCAGCAATAAGTAAATGGTGAAATAATCAAACTGGATGAAACTGAGAGCAATAATAATAAACTGATTCTATGTATTCTAGGACCTTGTTCTGAAGTTGAAGATAACATTCATAATCACTCAGTTGTTCAAGTTTGTTTCATATAGCTCTTTGAAAAAGGGACTCCAGTGAGGTCCCTTTGATGCCCCATGGCGAGGTTGGAAGGACATGGATGTTTGCACAACACCTGTGTCCACAGATCACATACCTGAAGAGAATCTGAGTTTTCTGTGTCATCCTTTAATAATGAGGATAATACTTAATGGATATTATTGATACTGTTCATTCTCTGCCCCCATAGAGGCCTGACAAAATTATGAATAGATGGAGATATTTTATTAAGAGAAATGGAAAGAATAATAATTACTGATAGCACTAGAAATTTCTAATCAGGAATAAAAAATAAATAAATAAATATATATATATATATATATATATATATATCCCACAAGTCCTTCAACTTAAAGAATGTACCTTTCAAACAGATACTCATAGTCCATATTTTAATGAATCTATGAATCACCTGAAAATATAGATTTAGTATAGTAATAAATGCATGATTTCATATTTTGCTTTGTCTTAACTAAAGTGAAGTCTAGGGTCATATTATATCAATCTATTTTTTCATATTTGTCTTTCAGTGTAGATTTAACTTGGAAACATGTAGTATATTATCAGTATTTGCCAGTAATGATGGAAGACACAGTGGACACCAGCTGTATATCAGAACAAGATCCTAATAATTAGAAAAAGATCCTATGATCAGTGATAACAACGAGTAATTTAAAATTTGTATTATCAAGAAGAGTAATTAGGACAGGCATATGCACAGAATGATGTTGTGAAAAATTATAACTACATTCTCAGTTTTCCTCTTTTATAAACTTATTAATAGTTGTGAATGCCAAAAGTAGGGATCTTCCCCCAGAGGGGTTGAATAATTCATAACTCTTCTTTTAGTCAAGCAAAAGAAAACAATGCTCACTCTAGCCTTACTATTTCATCTGAGGAGAAATTATTCTTAAGAGATCATGTAGTCCCTTGATATAAATGGGAATTTCCAATGTTTTATATCCAAAACTGGAAACATGGGAAAATAGGAAACTTAAAAGGGACAAATATAGGATATCAGACATCACAAAGCATGAAAGTGAGTTACATAAATTGTACAAAGTTGAAATCAAAATAAAAATTTCATGAAAAATAGAAGAGGCATCTTCTCTTTCCACAATCTGACCAAACAATGGCAACACTGGCTCAATGTTTGAGCTCTGCTACTACAGGTACTTCTTAAGATCTATGACAATAGGACCTTTTAAAATTACCTTTCCAAAGAGTTTTTGCAGACCCTTCTTTAAGTCTTTATTCCTCAGACTGTAGATGAAAGGGTTCAGCATGGGTGTGACCACAGTGTACATCACCGAGGCTGTTGCACTTGAGTGTGAGCTGCGAGTACCAGCCAAGCTAAGGTAAACACCTAAGCCTGTACAATAAAATATCAAGACAACTAAAAGGTGCGATGCACAGCTGGAAAATGCCTTATACTTCCCCTGAGCAGATGAGATTCTATGTATGGAGGAAACTATCTTAGAGTATGAGTAAATGATACATATAAGGGAACCACCAGCCAGGAACACAGTTTTAAAATACATCTCCAAATTATTGAGAAAAGTGTCAGAACAGGCAAGTTGGATCATCTGATTGAGTTCACAGAAAAAATGGGGAATTTCTAAGACTGTACAGAAGGACAGTCTCAACATCATTAAGCTTTCTAACAAGGAATTCAGGACACTGATGATCCAGGACACCAGCACCATCAGTCCACAGATCTGAGGGCTCATGATGACCATGTAGTGCAGGGGGTGGCAGATGGCCACAAAGCGGTCATAGGCCATCACAGTCAGGAGGAAGACGTCCAATCCTATAAAGAGTGCAAAAAATTGCATCTGGATAATACAGCCTTCATAGGTTATAACTTTACTCTGTGCCCAAATGTTCTTCAACATCTTTGGGATGGTGGTGGAGGTGAAGCAGATGTCTACAAAGGACAGGTTGGAGAGGAAGAAGTACATGGGGGTGTGCAGGTGGGGATCTGAGCTGACGGCCAGGATGATGAGCAGGTTTCCAAATATAGTGATCAGGTACATGGAGAGAAAAAGCCCAAATATGAGGGGCTGCAGTTCAGATGACTCTGAAAATCCCATAAGAAGAAATTCTGAACTTGCTGTTTGGTTCCTTACTGTCTCACGGTGGGTATGATTACCAGGAAAGTGGTAAATATCATGACTGTTTTCATACAAACTGGCATTATTCACATTTTTTAAATGGGACCGTATATCTTTTGCCATGAAGAAGTTAATTTCAGTATTTTGTTCATGGATTTGAATCTTTTTAGGGATTTCCCTGTGCCATCTCTAATTAGCAAGTTTTTCCTCAAGATGTCATGTATTCAAGTTTTTAATGAGAAATTCTTTCACATATTTGAGGAATTTGTCTTGAATTGAGACAAAGACCAGGCACTGTACATGCAACAAATGCACTGTTCTGAAAAACAAAAATTCCAAATTCCAGTTATGGAGAAGAGAAGCAAATAAAAAACAATATAAAGTGTGTCCAATGGTTATTGATGCTACGAAGATAAAGCAGATGTAATAGAGACAGTCAAATAAAGATGCTATTTTTAAATACATGTTCAGGAAAAAACTTCAAACAAGGTGATATATGAACAGATTTCAAGGAGGAGAGAGCCAGTGACATGAGCATAACTGGGAAAGTGTGTGCCTGGCAAGGGAAGAGTCAGTGCAAGGGCCTGGAAAGTCCTCATGTAAGATGGTTCAGTCCAGAAAAGGAAGCCACTCTAATAAGGGATATGAGCAGGAGGGTGAGAGAGGAGAGATGGCATCAGAAGATGTAGAAAAATGAGATGGCCTTCCTGCTACTGCTGAAACTTCAAGACACAGAGTCCCCGTATCAACATTATGTACTTTCAGCACTTGTGAAATTCAATTTTAAAAGACTATATGAAACAAAACTGATAGACATCCAAAACCAATCTCTATATATTTATACATACATGTGTGTATATATATACACATATATATTTTAATTATAATTTAATATCAGTGTGGGTCATGTTGCAGTGAAATAGGAAAAAAGAGGAGTGAGTTTTTCCTGTCCCTTTCCTGAGAATGAGGAAGACACAGATAACACTGAGCAGGCCTGAACATTCCCAGTTTTTACTTCAAGTGTTCCTAATCTGTAGTCTTTAACTGAGTCTGCTTTTCTGCCCCCAAAGTCTGCAGGAGCTACATTTTGCACCTATTATCCTTTTTTGCTGTTGTTGTTGTTTAGTGGCTAAGTCATGTCAAACTCATGCCACCACATGGACAGCAGCACCACAGGCTTCCCTGTCTAACCCTAACTCTAGCCCTGATTATCCTTTGACTCTATGCTAAATACATCCTTTACCTGGTGCTTACCTTTACAGCACTCTCCCCCTTTTAGTTCCTTCTACATATCAGGAAGAAAGTCACAGAGTCCCCTGACTGCCAGACTCAATTACTAGATTACTGATGCCAGCCTATGACTGTTTTTTGGAACAATATAAGAGGAAGAAGACAAGATCCTTGCACATTTGTTCCTCATCACCAACCCCTGACTGTGAGCCTTCATCTTGTATAAGCCTCTATGATCTCAGTGAGGGAGCAGTGAGCAGTGGCATGAAGCAAAATCTAAATTCCTTGCCCAGGAATTGAACCTGGGTAGCCCGGATGAGAACCAGGAATCCTAGTTACTGTCTACTAAAAAATATAATCACAGCCTGAAAGTAGAGAGTTATTTCATTTGGTGGGAATGTTAAGGACTCAGAGCCAGGGAGATAGAATCTCAGTAGCTCTGAGAAAACTGCTCCAAGGAGGCAGGAGGGGATGTCAGGCTATATACAAGTTTGCAACAAAGGGAGCAGACAGTCTGAACATCAGAGATCAGATATCAAGTCAAGGAATTTATATTCTATGTATGAGAAGATGCAAGCCTCTGGGCTCACTGAATTCATTCCTTTCATATGCATCTCAGCTATCTGGGGCCAACCCTGTTTCCTTGCTCACCTTGCCTCTTGCATTCCCCCAGCTCCTCAGCAATCAACTTGCAGATGGCAGCATCTGCTGGATCATAGCTTAGGGAGCTCACATTCACATTTGGAGGCCAGAAATCGCTGATGGCTGTGACATGTCTTGTTTCTTGATATGGCAGGAGACATTTTCATTTCTCACCGCCAAACCAGCAAGGGCTATAGGCTAGAAGCTGCTTTTCTCTGGATTTTTGCTCCCACTGAAAAGTGTGTTTATCACAGAGGCAGAAACCATAAATGCAGGTACAAAGTTTATTATTAGAGACACAGAACAACAAGTGGGAAAGCACATAGAGTAATGGTTTGTTTAGTTGAGGTAGAAGCAAGGCAGAGATGCACACCCAGAGAGAAAGAGTGTGGGCATTCCCCACTAGTGAGATAATTAATCACTTATATAGGCCAATTATTCTGGGTCTTCATTTTCCTTCAGGCCAATTGCCTGCTTTCTTTTTCCACACCTGACCTACCCTGGGTCCTCCCCTGGGATGCTCACACACCCTGCAGCCAAGATAGATTTTGAAGTTAAGGCTTCTGGGAGGAGCAAGACTCATTATGGTCTGGAATTATCCCTTGAGTTTTGACCCACAAGGAGCCCTTCTGAGCATGTGTAGTGTCTCCCTTGTCCCCCAAAGAGGGAGGAACAGAAATCCCTTAATCCTTTACTCAGACAGAGTTTTGCCTCCCTTTGTCCTTGCCATGATTATTTCCCTGAGATGTTTACAAGAGACAAAGACTGCCCATTTATGCTGTTTCTGTTGTTACTTCCATTTTAGGGCAAACAGGACGCTAGTTGTAAATTCCTCAATTGGAGGTCACCTATCTCTTGTCTCAGGACATATAAATAGGAAGCTGGTTGTAAACATCTAACCTGGGGCCCTTCTGTCTCCTACATCACCTAGATTCCTCAGGGAGAGAGGCACAGTTCTTGAGGCATTAGCCTGCTGTGTTCCCTCCTCTGCCAGCTGAGAATTAAAGCCACCTTTCTATTTCCTCCAAATTCTGTCTCCGTATATTTTATTCATTTTTAGTGGGCAAGAAAGCCAAGACTTTGGCTTGCAAAAGCCACTAATTCACTTATAGATTACCAAAATCTTGGGAATAAAATTAAATAAGAGAAAATTTTTTAAAATATTGAGAGGAAGTAGTATCTAAATAAGTTATCATTTCTTCTTACACAAAGGCCTGTGTGTGTGTGTGTGTGCATGTGCTTAGTCTCTCAGCCACTTAGTCTCTCTCAAAGCTGACTCTTTGAGACCCCACAGACTGTAACCCACCATGTTCCTCTGTCCATGGAAATCTCCAGGCAAGAATACTGGAGTGGGTTGCCATTCCCCTCTCCAAAGGATCTTCTCCACCCAGGAAACAAATCCAGGTCTCCTGCATTGCAGGCAGATTTTTTACTGGCTGAGCCACCTGGGAAGTTCCATTACACAGAGACAAAAGGAATCAAATACACATATGGAATACAAAGGTGATTTTCGTCTAATGTAAAGATGATTGCCTTAACAAATAGTTATTTTGGGGCAACGTTTAGAAATAGATCTAATCACCAAAGAAGGAAAGGAACAATGAGAAACAGTAGATATGAAAAGTAGTTGGATATATGCAAAGAGTGATTTAATAAAACCAAGTATGCAAAGAGGGGCTTCCTAGATGTCTCAGTGATAAAGAATCTGCTTGCCAATGCAGGAGACTCAAGAGACATGGGTTCAATTTTGCACATACTTTTATATATATATATATATATATATATATATATATATATATATACACACACACATATTGATGCTTATGAACTGTGGTGTTGAGGAAGAATCTTGAGAGTCCCTTGACTTGAAAAGAGAACAAACCAGTCCATCCTAAAGGAGATCAGTTCTGAATATTCATTGGAAGGACTGATGCTGAAGCTGAAGCTCCAATACTTTGGCCACCTGATGTGAAGAACTGACCCATTGGAAAAGACCCTGATGCAGGGAAAGATTGAAGGCAGGAGGAGAAGGGGACAACAGAGGATGAGATGGTTGAATGGCATTACTGACTTGATGCAGCAAGCTCCGGGAGTTGGTGTTGGACAGGGAAGCCTGGAGGGCTGAAGTCTACAGGGTCACAAAGAGTCGGACAGGACTGAGTGACTAAACTGAATTGATATATAAATATACATACAATAACTAAATGGTAAAGAAAAAATTGATTAAAAATTCCAATTCTTTGAGGATACAAACAAAAAAAGAAATAAGAAAAAAATTTTTGAATTTTCTATAAAAGCAAAGGACTTAAGCAAATAGAAAAACAGTCAAATAGAGAATGTAACTAGCTAAGTATTCTAAAAATATATTCAGTCTTACAGGTAGAGAAATGATTGCAAACTAAGCTGGTTAGCATTCCCATTTTCACACAATATTTTTTTATTTGAATATTAACTCAAGATATTGTGAAATGCTTGTGTCACGAAAGCTATTTTAAGGTAATGTTTGCCTGCACTCCTTGGATAGGATCTTAAAAAAAAAAAAAAAAACACTGTACTTACATCACTGTACATGCCTCCACAACACCCTGATCCTCTCTTTCAATTAAAGGCAAACTTCCTTGGACTTAAGTTCTACTTTTACTGGAATAATTTAAACCTCCCATTTCCTCTTCTAATTGAATTTCCATCTTCACTATTGGGGCTTACCAGGTGTCTCAGATGGTAAAAAATTTGCCTGCCAATTCAGGAGACACAGGAGACAAGAGTTACGTCCCCGGGTCAGGAAGATCCCCTGAAGAGGAAAATGGCGACCCACTTCAGTATTCTTGCCTGGAGAATTCCATGGACTGAGGAGTCTGGTGGGCTATAGCCCAAAGAGTTGCAATGACCCTTGCATTGTAGAGTTTAACGTTCCCTTTTACTTCTGGCTTCATAAATTAATATATTTAGTTGTTAAGCACAAAAACAACCCCAGTGATCTTAGCTCTGAATTAGTCTGTACTGCCTCTCAGGTAAACTCAGGTAAAGGTTCTTGCCTTGTATTCCCTTTCACCTTATCTTGCAATATTTACTGGACTATTGAACTCACCTGGGTGGAATCTCTGAGATGAAGGTCTCAATATAGATGTCAAAATCCTCTTAGATGGTTGATGATGGAAAAAGAAGGTGTGTTTCCAGATGTTACAGTGGGACAGAGTCAAGCATTGGTTTGCCAGCAGGAGTTATGACTCCAAAAGCAACAACCATGTCCTGGCTGGACTAAGGTTGCCCAGGCTGAGGGATGCAGCAGAGGATATATTTACTGCTCCCTGTGTCTTCTCATTAGCACATTTCCCTTGTTATCACCACCTCTAAGTAATTCATTCCCCATAGGAGTAGACAGAAAGATTTTCCTGTTTATTCTCTTTGTCTACAAGACAATGTAACAAGCCAGACAAATCAGTGTTTATTACTCCTTCCATGAGCTCTTCTGTCCTCCAGAGGAATAAACCTGATGATCCCAGCACCAAATCCCATCCATGAGTTCACATTTTCTCCAGAGTCTAGGCTTGAGGCTTCTTTCTTGTTTAGTCCATAATCAATTGTATGTGTGCTTGCTCAGTCATGTCTGACTATGTCTACCCCATAGGCTACAGGCTCCTCTGTCCATGGGATTCTCCAGGCAAGAATACTAGAATGGGTAGCCTTTCCCTTCTCCAGGGGATCTTCCCAACTCAGAAATCGAACTCAGGTCTCCCACATTGCAGGTGGATTCTTTACCAGCTCAGCCACAAGGGAAGCCCAAGAATACTGGAGTGGGTAGAATATCCCTTCTCCAGGGGATCTTCCCAGCCCAAGAATATTGGAGTGGGTAGCCTATCCCTTCTCCAGGGGATCTACCCGACTCAGGAATTGAACCGGTGTCTCCTCCATTGCAGGCAGATTCTTTACCAACTGAGATATCAGGGAAGCCTGCACATTCATTAGTAGCACTGTTTATTATCCTATGACACATTCAGAAATAATGATATTTAGGCTTGGGGAGATTACATTTTTCACAATTACATTCAAAACAAAGAAAGACTATTTTGCACTTCCTTGACACACATGAATAGAATAAGGCAGAATGTACTTGGTTTGTATATGGTTATTTCATTTGTACAAACTGTACACTTTACTTTATTTTTCCAGCTCTATTGACAGGTAGTTCACCTATCATATTGTGCAAGTTTAAGGTATACAGTATAATGATCTGTTATATTGATATATCCCCAAACAATTACTCAATAAAATTAGTTAATACCTTGGTTGCCTCTGGAAATTATTTTTTCTTGGGTGACAACAGTTAAGATTTACTCTCTTAGCACATTTCAAGGATATACTTGAATGGCAGTTAACTACTGCCACCATGCTGACTCTTAGATGTTCAAAATTTATTCATCTTATAACTAGAAGTTTGGATTCTTTGACCAACATCTCCCAAAATTCCCCACTCCCCAGGTTCTGGAAACCAGCATTGTATTCTTTATTTCTATAATGCTGGACTTGTTAAGTTCCACATATATGTAAGATAACACAGTATTTGTTTTTCACTGACTAAATTATTTCACACAGCATGATGTCCTCAAAGTTCAACCATATTATCACTAGCGGCAGGATTTCATTCTTTATTACTGCCAAAGATATTATAATATACATACAGAAAACATTTTTTTAAAAATCCACTCACAGACCAATGGACACTTTGGTTGTATTCTTGTCTTGCATATAGTGAGCAATGTTGCAATGAACATGGTTGTACATATCTCTTCAACGGAATTAATTTAATTCTTTGGATATATGCCCAGGCATGGAAGTACTAGATAATATCCCAGTTTTAGGGCTTTCCTGGTGACTCATATGGAAAAGAACCTGCCTGCAATGCAGGAGAGGTAAGTTCGATCCCTGGGTTGGGAATATCCCCTGGAGAAGGGAATGGCAGCCCACTCCAGTATTCTTACCTGGAGAATTCCATGGACAGAGGAGCCTGGGAGACTATAGTCCTTGGTGTGACAAAGAGACAGGACTAGATGACTAACATTTTCAATTTTTTTCATTTTTAAGTGACTTTTCTACTTTTTTTGCATTGTGGCGGTACCATAAATTACATTAACACAAATAGTGTGCAAGAGTTCACTTTTCTGCACATCCACACCAACACTAACATTCTCATTTTGTTCAGTTTAGTTCAGTCTCTCATTCATGTCTGACTCTTTGCGACCCCATGGACTGCAGCATGCTGGGCATCCCTGTGCATCACGAACTTCCAGGACTTGCTCAAACCCGTGCCCATCGAGTTGGTGATACCATCCAGCTATCTTTTTTTATTATTTTTTTATTGAGGTAGTATTTCAATATTTCATTTTATTGAGGTGATATTAGCTTATAGTATTATAACTGTTTAATGTTGCAACATTAGATTCTGAATTCTATGTACACAGTGGTATGCGTAGCACCAACATTTTTTTTTTGTTTTCATCTGTTAATATTATTCACCTTCTTTATTCATTTTGTCCTCCATCTATCACACTTTCCTTCAAGTAACCACTACTCTGTTCTTTTTATCAATATGTACATTTTTGTTTTGTTTGTGAATTGCTATTTTTTATATTCCACATGTATGTGATATTATATAGTATTTGTCTTTTGCTGTCATTTCTTTCACTTAGCATAATACCCTCAAGATCTTTCCATTTTGTTGAAAATGCTAAAGTTTCACTCTTTTTTACCTAAGTAGTATTGCACCGCATGTCTAGGTTTATATATGCGCACATACATATCCTTTATCTTTTATCCATTATATATATCCTTTACCCACATTGCCTTTATCCATTCTTCTGTTGATGAGTACTTAGGCTATATCTATATCTTGACTATCATAAATATGCAGCCATGATCATAGTGATGCATATTAATTAGTATTTTCATTTACTTGGAGAAGGGCCTTCCCTGGTGGCTCAGTGGTAAAGAGTCTGCCTGCCAATGCAGGAAACACAGGAGATGGGGGTTCGATCCCTGGATCAGAAATCTCCCCTAAAGAAGGAAATGGCAGCCCATTCAATTATTCTTGCCTGGAAAATCCCATGGACAGGGGAGCCTGGCAGGCTACAGTCTGTGAAGTTACAAAGAGTTGGACACAACTGAGCACACCTGCACCTTTTACTTGGATAAATACTCAGGAATGAAATTCCTGGGTCATATGTTAGTTCTAAAATTTTTGAAGAACCTCCATACTGTTCTCCATAGTGGTTACACCAATTTACATTCCCACCAACAGTGTAAGAGGGTTCTGTTTTCTCCATGTTTTCACCAGCATTGTTGGTTCTTATGTATTGATAATAGACAATCTGACAGATGTAAGGTAGAATCTCATTGTGGTTTTTATTTTTTAATTTCTCTGTTCAGTTTTTGATTGTTGTTGTTCTTTTTACACAGTACTTCTTTCCCATCAATCCCAATGATTTTTTTAAATTATTGTAAGATAATTACTTTACAATATTGTAATGGCTTTTGCCATACAACAACATGAAATGACCATAGGTATACATATGTCCCCTCCCTGTTATACTCTCCCTCCCACCTTCCTCCCCCTCTTACCACTCTAGGTTGTCACAGAGCACCAGCTTTGAGTTCCCTGAGTCATCCAGCAAATTCCCACTGGCTACCTATTTCACATATGGTAACATATATATTTCAATGCTCTTCTCTTCTGATTTGCATTTCCCTTAAAATTAATAATGTTGATCTGCCATGAGTCTTCTTTTGAAAAAATATTGTTTAGTTGTTCTTCTCATGTTTCATTGCTTTTTTTTCTTTTTCATTTATATAATATTGAGTTGTATGAACTGATTATGTATTTTGGATATTAACTCCTTGTCAGTTGTTTTTTGTAACTACATACACCTTATCTACTACGAAAAGATATAGCTTATCTTTTTGCTCGGTAGATGGTTTCATTTTCTATGTAACTGTTTTTGAATTTAAGTAGGTCCCATTTGTTTGTTTTTTGCATCTATTTCTTTAGGCTTCTCTCATAGCTCAGTTGGTAAAGAATCCACAGGAGTCCCCGCTTCGATTCCTGGGTCAGGAAGATCTGCTGGAGAAGGGATAGGCTACCCACTGCAGTATTCTTGGGCTTCCCTTGTGGCTCAGCTGGTAAAGAATTCACCTGCAATGTGGGAGACCTGGGTTCGATCCCTGGGTTGGGGAGATCCCCTGGAGAAGGGAAAGGCTATCCACTCCAGTATCCTGGCCTGGAGAATTCCATGGACTCCATGGGGTCGCAAAGAGTCGGACATGACTGAGCAACTTTCATCGTCATCATCTTTTGCTTTACAGCAGAGTTCTAAAAAATATTACCATGTTTATGTCAAAGAGTATTCTGCCTACGTTCTCTTCTAAGAGTTTTATGGTTTCAGGACTTACAATGGGATTTTAAAACCTCATTTTTATACATAATGTGAGGAACCTATAAGGTGCTAAGATCTAAACACAACTTTTATAATTAAGAAGCATTTTCAGATGAGGGATGGATAGCTATTAGCTAGTAATAGAAAGTTGAAGTTGCTAGTTGTTTTGGAAGAATTGTCATGAATCCAAGCCACATACAACCCAAGAATTTAGATTAAAAACCAAACAAAGTTAACATTTCTTGAAGATGGGAATTATTGTTTACTAAAGATATTATGGACTGTGATCCACCAAAGGCAATGTTTTGATTAGGGACCTAGTCAAAAGGGTATCCTCAATCTTAGACCCTGGAGAAAACTTGAACTCAGAGTTGGGATGAGGTGCTGAGATCTTAAGGGTTATAACTTTGGAAGGCAGTAGATATCATAGAGGATGATTAATAAATACTGAATCTTTCTGGCTCACAACATTGTGTCCTAGATAGGGGGAATGAGTGGAATACTTTTTCTGTCCAGACTAGTGATTTCTCTCAGGGAAATCAATTATTAAAGGTGGTGGTAACAAGAGGGACATAAATGTTTCTTCTGCTGTGCCCCTCAACATGTACAACCTTGGGCTGAACAGTATGTGGTTATTCATAACTCAGTGCAGGACAAACATTTGACAACACTCTGCTGTCTTGTCTGTGAGTAGAACTTCTATCTCTATCATCAACCATCCAAGGCAAATTTGGACATCATTGTGGAGGCCTTGCCCTCAGGGACTTCACCCAGATGAGTCCAAGAACCCAGAAAATACTGCAGGAGAAAGGTAAAGGGAGTGGAAGTCACAAACATTTACCTGAGTTCACATGATAGCCAATTCAGACTAGCCTGAAGCTAAGATCACTGCATTAGTTTGTTCACTTGAGTATTTATTAAATGATGATGACAAAGATATAAGTGAATATTGAACTCAGTCATGTAAAGGACAAAGTCAACCGTTAAATGATGAAAATGGAAGTTTGATTTAAAAAGATAATATGAGGTAAAATTGCTTCCACTAAAAATAGAAGATAATTCCAAGGACCTATGTGATTAACTGAAATAAAGAAGTAGGGTATTTAAAATGGAAGGATGCATAGTCCCATCACTTCACGGCAAATAGATGGGAAACAGTGGAAACAGCGTCAGATTTTATTTAGGGGGGGCTCCAAAATCACTGCAGATGGTAACTGCAGCCATGAAATTAAAAGACGCTTGCTCCTTGGAAAGAAAGTTATGACCAACCTAGATAGCATATTCAAAAGCAGAGACATTACTTTGCCAACAAAGGTCCATCTAGTCAAGGTTATGGTTTTTCCAGTGGTCATGTATGGATGTGAGAGTTGGACTGTGAAGAAAGCTGAGCACTGAAGAATTGATGCCTTTGGACTGTGGTGTTGGAGAAGACTCTTAAGAGTCCCTTGGACTGCATGGAGATCAAACCAGTCCACTCTGAAGGAGATCAGCCTTGGGATTTCTTTGGAAGAAATAATGCTAAAGCTGAAACTCCAGTACTTTGGCCACGTCGTGCGAAGAGTTGACTCATTGGAAAAGACTCTGATGCTGGGAGGGATTGGGGGCAGGAGGAGAAGGGGACGACAGAGGATGAGATGGCTGGATGGCATCACTGACTCGATGGACATGAGTCTGAGTGAACTCCAGGAGCTGGTGGACAGGGAGGCCTGGTGTGCTGTGATTCATGGGGTCGCAAAGAGTCAGACACGACTGAGTGACTGAACTGAACTGATAGTGATATAAGGACACTTTTGAAAATACAGAGCATATTTGACTGTGATGACAAATATCCGGACCAAGGAATGCTGACAATTTTTCATGAGAGCAGTTCATGAAACAAATAGTTCACAGCATCTTTCCTCTTTTAGTATTCAAATAAAAATATAATTATTATATGAAAAGGAGTGTGCTAATGAGCTTACTTTGCAATTATTCCATTTCCTGTAGGACTGACTATATTTGTAGATTAATTAGACAGCTACTTTCTCCATGGAAAACTGCCTGATCAAGTCCTTTTGTATTTCTGGTTTACTTCATTCGAGCAAAGAATTAGATTTTTCTTTATCGTATGCTATTTGGAATCAGGTTTCAAGGATTCATTCCAATCCCAAAGAAAGGCAAGGTCAAAAAATGTTCAAAATACCACAAAATTGCATTCATTTCACATGCTAGCAAAGTATTGCTCAAAATTCTCCAAGCCAGGCTTCAACAGGACGTGAACCGTGAACTTCCACAGGTGCAAACTGGATTTAGAAAAGGCAGAGGAACCAGAGATCAAATTGCCATTGGATCATCGAAAAAGCAAGAGAATACCAGAAAAACATCTTCTGCTTTACTGATTATGTCAAAGCCTTTGACTGTGTAGATCACAACAAACTGAAAATTCTTGAAGAGATAGGAATACCAGCCCAACTTACCCGCCTCCTTCAGGATTCGGAACACGTGTACACCCGTGGTGGATTCAAGTTGATGTATGGCAAAACCAATACAATATTGTAAAGTAATTAGCCTCTAATTAAAATAAATAAATTTAAATTAAAAAAAAAAAAGAAGAAGAACCAACAGTTAGAACCAGACATGGAACAACAGACTGGTCCCAAATTGGGAAAGGAGTACATCAAGGTTTTATATTGTCACCCTGCTTATTTAACTTATATGCAGAGTTCAGTTTAGTTCAGTCACTCAGTCATGTACAACTCTTTGCAACCCCATGAACCACAGCACGTCAGGCCTTCCTGTTCATCACCAAATCCCAGAGTCCACCGAAACCCATTTATATTAAGACAATGATGCCATCCAACCATCTCATTCTATGTCATCCCCTTCTCTTCCTGTGCTCAATCTTTCCCAGCATCAGGGTCTTTTCAAATGAGTCAGCTCTTCCCATTAGGTGGAAAAAATATTGGAGTTTCAGCTTCAACATCAGTCCTTCCAATGAACACCCAGGACTGATCTCCTTTAATATGGACGGGTTGGATTTCCTTGCAGTCCAAGGGACTCTTAAGAGTCTTCTCCAACACCACAGTTCAAAAACATCAATTCTTCAGTGCTCAGCTTTCTTAATAGTCCAACTCTCACATCCATACATGATCACTGGAAAAACCATAGCCTTGTCTAGACGGACCTTTGTTGACAAATGATGTCTCTGCTTTTTAATAAGCTGTCTAGGTCGGGCATATCTTTCCTCCAAGGAGTAAGTTTCTTTTAATTTCATGGCTGCAATCACCATCTGCAGTGATTTTGGAGCCCAGAAAAATAAAGTCTGACAGTGTTTCCCCATCTATTTCCCATGAAGTGATGGGACCAGATGCCACGATCTTCATTTTCTGAATGTTGAGCTTTAAACCAACTTTTTATCTCTCCTCTTTCACTTTCATCAAGAGGCTCTTTAGTTCTTCTTGACTTTCTGCCATAAGGGTGGTGTCATCTGCATATCTCAGGTTATTTATATTTCTCCTGGAAATCTTGATCCCAGCTTGTGCTTTTTCCAGCTCAGCGTTTCTCATGATGTACTCTGCATATAAGTTAAATAAGCAGGGAGACAATATTCAGCCTTGACGTACACCTTTTCCTATTTGGAACCAGTCTGTTGTTCCACGTCCAGTTCTAACTGTTGCTTCCTGACCTGCATACAGGTTTCTCAAGAGGCAGGTCAGGTGGTCTGGTATTCCCATCTCTTTCAGAATTTTCCATAGTTTATGTGATCCACACAGTCAAAGACTTTGGCAGAGTCAATAAAGTAGAAAGAGGTGTTTTTTCTGGAATTCTCCTCCTTTTTTGATGATCCAGCAGATGTTGGCAATTTGATCTCTGGTTCCTCTGCCTTTTCTAAAACCAGCTTGAACATCTGGAAGTTCACAGTTCAGGTATTGCTGAAGCCTGGCTTGGAGAATTTTGAGCATTACTTTACTATCGTGTGAGATGAGTGCAATCGAGCAGTAGTTTGAACATGCTTTGGCATTATCTTTCTTTGGGATTGGAATGAAATCTGACATTTTCCAGTCCTGTGGCCACTGCTGAGTTTTTCAAATTTGCTGGCATATTGAGTGCAGCAATTTCACAGCATCATCTTTCCAGATTTGAAATAGTTCAACTGGAATTCGATCACCTCCACTAGCTTTGTTTGTAGTGATGCTTTCTAAGTCCCACTTGACTCCACACTCCAGGATGTCTGGCTCTGGGTGAGTGATCATACCATCCTGATTCTGGGTCTTGAAGATCTGTTTTGTACAGTGCTTCTGTGTATTATTGCCACCTCTTCTTAATATCTTCTGCTTCTGTTAGCTCCCTACCATTTCTGTCCTTTATTGTGCCTATCTTTGCATGAAATGTTCCCTTGGTATCTCTAATTTTCTTGAAGAGATCTCTAGCCTTTCCCATTCTACTGTTTTCCTCTATTTATTTGCATTGATCACTGAAGAAGGCTTTCTTATCTCTCCTTGCTTTTCTTTGGAACTCTGCATTCAAATGGGTATATATATCTTTCCTTTTCTCCTTTGCTTTTTGCTTCTCTTCACAGCTATTTGTAAGGCCTCCTCAGACAGCCATTTTGCTTTTTTGCATTTCTTTTTCTTGGGGATGGGCTTGATCCCTGTCTCCTGTTGAATGAACCTCCATCCATAGTTCATCAGGCACTCTCTCTATCAGATCTAATACCTTAAATCTATTTCTCACTTCCACTGTATAGTCATAAGGGGTTTGATTTATGTCATACCTGAATGGTCTAGTGGTTTTCTCCACTTTTTCAATTTTAGTCTGAATTTTGCAATAAAGAGTTCATGATCCGAGCCACAGTCAACTCCTGCTCTTGTTTTTGCTTACTGTATAGAGCTTCTCCATCTTTGGCTGCAAAGAATATAATCAATCTGATTTTGGTGTCGACCATCCAGTGATGTCCAGGTATAGAGTCTTCTTTTGTGTTGTTGGAAGAGGGTGTTTGCTATGACCAGTGTATTCTCTTGGCAGAACTCTATTAGCCTTTCCCCTGCTTCACTGTGTACTCCAAGCCCAAATTTGCCTGTTACTCCAGGTGTTTCTCAACTTCCTACTTTTGCATTCCAGTCCCCTATAATGAAAAGGACATCTTTTTTGGGTGTTAGCTCTAGAAGCTCTTGTAGGTCTTCATAGAACTGTTCAACTTCAACTTCTTCAGTGTTGCTGGTCGGGGCAAAGACATAGATTACCATGATATGGAATCGTTTCCCTTGGAAACGAACAGAGATCATTTTGTTGTTTTTGAGATTGCATCCAAGTACTGCATTTCAGACTCTTGTTGACCATGATGGCTACTCCATTTGTTCTAAGGGATTCCTGCCCACAGTATGCATGTATATGCAGAGTACATTATGTAATGATGTATATGCAGAGTACATCATGTAAAAAGCCAGGCTGGATGAAGCACAAGCTGGAATTAAGATTGCTGTGAGAAATAGCAATAACCTCAGATACACAGATGACACTACCCTAATGGCAGAAAATGAAGAATAATGAAAGAGCCTCTTGATGAAAGTGAAGCAGGAGAATGAAAAAGTTGGCTTAAAGCTCAATTTTCAGAAAAATAAGATCATGGCATCTGGTCCCATCACTTCATGGCAGATAGATGGGGAAACAATGGAAACAGTGACAGACTTTATTTTGGGGGTTCCAAAACCACTGTAGATGGTGACTACAGCCATGAAATTAAAAGACACTTGCTCCTTGGAAGAAAAACTATGACCAACCTAGACAGCATATTAAAAAGCAGAGACATTACTTTTCCAACAAAGGTCCATCTAGTCAAGGCGATGGTTTTTCCAGTGGTCATGTATGGATGTGAGAGTTGGACTATAAAGAAAGCTGAGCACTGAAGAATTGATGCTTTTGGACTGTGGTGTTGGAGAAGACTCTTGAGAGTCCCTTGGATTGCAAGGAGATCTAAGCATTCCATCCTAAAGGAAATCAATCCTGAATATTCATTGGAAGAACTGATGCTGAAGCTGAAACACCAATAATTTGGCCATCTGATGTGAAGAATCAACTCATTAGAAAAGACCTTGATGCAGGGAAAGATTGAAGGCAGGAAGAGAAGGGGAAGACCGAGGATCAGACAGTTGAATGGCATCACTGACTCAATGGATATGAATTTGAGCAAGCTCTTTCTCCTTTTCCTTTAGCTTCTCTTCTTTTCTCAGCTATTTGTAAGGCCCCCTCAGACAACCATACCCTCTAGGTCTAGCCATATTGTTGTAAATAGTGAGATTTCACTGTTTTATACCTAAGTAGTATTCTATTGTATAGAACACATTATCTTTGTCCAGTCTTCTGCCAATGAACACTTAGGTTGAAACCATAAGTTGATTATCTTAACTTTGTGGCAGTGAATTTAGTAATATATATTATTTAGTGTTTTTACATCTTTTGGATAAATACTCACATGTGGAATTGTTTAATCACAGCCTAGTTCTATTTCTAGCTTTTGAGGAACTTCTGTACTATTTTCTATAGTGTCTGCACCAATTTACACCCCTACCAACAGTGTACAGGGTTTCCTTTTCTTGAGATCCTCTTCAGAATTCATTAATTGTAGACTCTTTGATCGGAGAAGGCAACGGCACCCCATTCCAGTACTCTTGCCTGGAAAATCCCATGGACGGAGGACCCTGGTGGGCTGCAGTCCATGGGGTCGCTAAGAGTCAGACACGACTGAATGATTTCACTTTCACTTTTCACTTTTATGCACTGGAGAAGGAAATGGCAACCACTCCAGTGTTCTTGCCTGGAGAATCCCAGGGACGGGGGAGCCTGGTGGGCTGCTGTCTATGGGATTGCACAGAGTCGGACACGACTGAAGCGACTTAGCAGCAGCAGCAGCAGACTCTTTAATAATAGCTATCCCCACAAGTGCAAGGTGACATCTCATTCTTTTTTGGTTTGCATTTCTGTAGGAAATAGTGATATTGATCAACTTTCCATGTTTTGGTTATCTATCTGTATGTTTTCATTAGAAAAAAAAAATGTCTATTCAGGTCATTTGCCTACTTTTTATTGAGTTGTTTATTTTTTATATTGAGCCGTATGAGCTCTTTATATATTTTGGATTTTGATCCCTGCCAGTGATATAATTTGCAAATATTTTATCCCATTCCATAGATATCTTTTCATTTTTTAGTTTCCTCTGCTTGAAAAAACTTTTAAATTTAATTAAGTTCCATTTGTTTATTTTTGCTTTTATTTCCTTAAGCACAAGACAGAGATCCAAAACAATATTGCTATGATTTATGTCAAAACATATTCTGCCCATGTTCTCACTACTCAGAATTTTATGATTCAGGTCTTACATTTAGGTCCATAATCCATCTTGAATTTTTTTGTTTGTATGGGGTGTGAGGAAATGTTCTAATTTCATTGTTTCACATGTGGCCATTTAGTTTTCACCAGCTTCCCAAGTGGCTCACTGGTAAATAATCTTGCCCACCAGTACAGGAGACACAGGTTCTATCCCTGAGTCAGGAAGATCCCCTGGAGAAGGAAATGACAATTCACTCCAGTATTCTTGCCTGGGAAATCTCTCCAGCAGGGAAGCCTGGAGGGCTCATCCACGAGGCTGCAAAGAGCTGGAGATGACTGAGCATGCACAAATGTTCATTCAGTTTTGGCAGTGCAACTTGTTGAAGAGACTGATCTTTTCTCCATGGTACATTCTTGCCTCCTCCTTTGCCATCATTTAATTGGTCACAACTGTTTGGATTTATTGCTTGGATGATCTATTGATTCATGCATTAGTTTTTGCACCAGTACCATGCAGTTCTGATTATCATATCTTGGTATTGATAGTATGGTCTGAAGTCTGGGATCCTTATGACTTCAGCTTTGTTGTTGTTGCTGTTGTTTTCCTAGGATTGCTTTGGCAATTCTGGGTCTCTAGTAGTTTATGTGAATTTTAGGATTTTGTTCTACTTCTGTGAAAAATATCATGAGTATTTTCATTCAGAGTGCATGAGATCTGTAGATTGCTTTTGGTTGTATGTCATTTTAAGAGTATTTTCTCTTCCACTCCAAGAGCACAGGAATGTTTTTTATTTTTCATTTCTTTGTATCATCTTTGATTTATTTCATTAATGTTTTATACATTTTGCAATACAGATCTTTCACCTCATTTGTTAAGGTTATTTCTAGGCATTTTTAAATTTGATTTTAACTATATATATATTTTTTACCTTTCTCCTTCTTATAGTTGATTATTAGTGTATAGGGAGCTCTAAATTTCTGTATATTAAAATTTTATCTTGCAGCTTTTCTGATTTCATTTAATAGTTCTAATACACTTTTGGTGGAGACTTTGGGTTTTTCTATTTAAATTATTTTGTCTTCTACATCATGGCTTAATGAAAGACTCCTTTTTGTCTCTCCCCTTCAATCAACAGCCAAGATAACGTCCACAACACAACAAAGGTGCCTCTGCACAACATACCAGGTTATCAGAGAACTCCACAAACCTGTACTTCTAAGGTGGGGACATATAGGAGGTGCCAACTACATACAAGAGGGTGATAGAGCCTGTGACTCAGTATTTCTCAGACCCTTTAGAAAAGCCTTAATCCCAGTGGCCCAGGCAGCATATTGGTAACAGTGGCAACAAGCAAGGTACCAACAATTCCAGAGGCACAGGAAACTATAATTAGGATGAAAGAGAACATCTTTGACAGAGGTTGGAAAGTGCATACTTTTTTTTTTAATTTAAATCTATTTATTTTATCTTTTTTGCATGAGTCCACCTCACAATCTGGACTGCATTTTATTTTATTTTTTTAAGTTCTTTTTAAAATATAAATTTATTTATTTTAATTGGAGGTTAATTACTTTACAATATTGTATTGGTTTTGCCATACATCAACATGAATCTGCAACAGGTATACACGTGTTCCCCATCTGAACCCCACTCCCACCTCCTTCCCCGTACCATCCCTCCGGGTCATCCCAGTGCATCAAATGATAATGAAGGGCTGCTCAGGTAGAAAGATTGAAAAACCAAAAGAAAAAAAAGAAAAAGGTATGCCACCTAGTGGATTAAAAAAACAACACATTTTTAATTTAGAAGGAAAGAGAAAACTGCTCCCTTTTTCAAAGGCACCACCTGAGAGGAACAGCACATATCAAACACGAGAAAGAACCACAGAAACATTACCACCCAAAGAAAACAATAACTGTCCAACAGCCAAACTCCAACACTATCATGAAGAAATTCAATATAAGAAAACTGAGAAAGGCGGCTGAATGAACCCAGGAATAAAATTAATGACCAGAAGGAATGCTTTTCCAAAATATTGAAACTTTAAGATAAAACTAAACAGAAATTCTAGAGCTGAAAAGCAAACAATAAGCCCGATGAAGAATGCATTAGAAATCACTGGAAGCAGGACAGAGTTAGTGAGTTTGTAGATGGAAAGCTAGACATGATACAAATAGGAGAAGAAAGAGAAATGAGATATTAAAAAATGAGGAAATTCAAGGAGAGGTAACTGACTCGTTAAAGAAGGGCCACTTTAAGGTAATGAGTATCTGAAAAGGAGAAGAGAAAAAAGAAAAGTGTAGAGAGTTTACTCAAATAAATAAAGCTGAACATTTCCCAAACCTGGGCAAAGAATTGGAAATACAAGTCCATAAAGTTAAGATCATCTTATTACCTCAATGCACAAAGACCTTCTCCAGGACACAGCATATTAAAGTTGTCAAAAATTATGAACAAAAAATCATTTAGAGGCTGAGACAGAAAAAACAGGATAGTAGCCTTCATGAAACACTCATTAGGCTAAAAGAAGATTTCACAGCAGAAATTCTACAAGCCAGGAGGGAATGGAATGGCATTCTCAGAATTCTGGAAGAGAAAAACTTTCACCCCAAAATATTCTATCCATAAAAATTATCATTAAGATATGAAGGAGAAATACTTTTTCATACAAACAAATGCTAAGGGAGTTTTGCAACACTAGACCTAACCTACAAGAAATGTAGAAAGAAGCTCTTCAACATGAAACAAAAAAGGCAAAAACACACAAAACTTTGAGTAAGGTGACAAATAGAGTCATAAAATTATAAAATGCTACAGAACAGAGTTTTAAATACCTTATTATCATGTAATGTGCAAAGAGGAGAAAAAGCAGAAAACAATTATGGCTACTTCAATTAGGTACCAAGCTCACAACATAAAAAGGCAACTAAAACACAAAACGGGAAGAGGGAAACTAAGGAACCCATGTGTGCAACAAAAATAAGATGCTATCAGTAGGAAAAGGACTATTTTTACCTATGAGATGTTTACCATAAACCCATGGTGACCACAAAACATAAATCTAGACTAATGACTCAAAACATCAAAAAAGAGGAAGTTGATTAAAACAAATCATAGAAAAATGACCAAATTCAAATGGCAGACAGAAACTCAGGAAAAAGAAAAAAGGAGGGTGGGGAATAGGATAACCAGAATAGAAAAGATAAAATAGCAGTACTAAATCCTCATGTGTCAATAATCATTCTAAATGTGTTGAATGCACCTATAAAAAATACAGAGTGGATTAAAATACAAGACCCACATACATACTAAACCCAAGAGACTCTTCATGTCTAAAGACATAGATTTAAAATTAAGTGACGGAGAAGGAGAGCCCAAGCAAATGGCAACACAAAAGATGTAGCCATAATCATACCAGAAAAAAATGGATTTCAAGATAAAAGAGGAAACAAAAGACAAAAATGGACAGAATACAATGCTACAGGGGACAGTTAATCAAGAACACATAATCGTTTTTTTTTTTTTTTTTATTTACAAGCACCTAAAATAGGAGCACCAAACATATAAAACAATAGTTAACAGACCTAAAGGGAGAAATTGACAGTAACACAATAATAGCCCATGACTTTAACAATCTTGATATATGAATAAATATCATCCAACTAGAAAGTCAAAAAATAAGTATCAGCTAAATTAAACAGAGAAAAGAAGGCAATGGCAATCCACTCCAGTACTCTTGCCTGGAAAATCCATGGACAGAGGAGCCTGGTAGGCTGCAGTCCATGGGGTTGCTAAGAGTCAGACACGACTGAGTGACTTCACTTTCACTTTTTACTTTCATGCATTGGAGATGGAAATGGCAACCCACTCCAGTGTTCTTGCCTGGAGAATCCCAGGGACAGGGAAGCCTGGTGGGCTGCTGTCTCTGGGGTCACACAGAGTCGGACACGACTGAAGCAACTTAGCAGCAGTAGCAGCAAATTAAATATAAGGCCAGATGCATTTGATATATTTATATAGAACATTCCATCCTAATGTATAAGAATATAAATTTTTTTCTCAAGTGTACATGGGGCATTCTCAAGAATAGGCCGTGTTCTGGGGACACAAAACTAGCCTCAATAAATTTAGGAAATTTTGAATCACATCAGGCTTCTCTTCCAATCATTAATATATAAAACTAGAAATCAAATAAAAGAGGAAAGATGGAAACAAAAAAACAGAACTATGTGAAAACTGAAACACATGCTACTGAACAACTATGAGGTCAATAAAAATACCAAGGGAGAAATAGAAAATCACCTGAAGACAAATGAAAATAAAAATATCACATACTTAAATCTATGAGATATACTAAAACTGAACTAAGATAGAAATATTTGGCAATACAGGCAATACAGACACAAGAAAATTTCAAGGTAAACAATTTTTATTTGCACCAGAAGAAAGATCACCATACAATTTCATGTTAGCAAAACATGTCAAATTGTTTGCTTTTATAATGGCTTGCTGTGAACACCATATGATATCACTTATATGAAGAATCTAAAATATGACACAAACGTAACAAATGTCCTTATCTCTGAAACAGAAACAGACTCACAGACATAGAGAACAGACTGGCAGTTGCCAAGGGAGAGGGAGTGTAGAGGGGATGGATTGAAAGTTTGGGATTAACAGATACAAGTTATTATATTTAGCACGAATAAACAGCAAGGTCCTACACTATAGCACAGGAACTATATTCAGTATTCTGTTATAAAGCATAATGAAAAAGGATTTAAAAATAAAGCATATCTGTGTATAACTGAATCACTTCACTATATAGCAGAAATTGACACAACATTGTAAATCAACTATACCTCAATAAACTATTAAAAAAAAATGACTTGTTATGCAACAAGAGCTTACCGATACAACAGCCCAAAATGAGCAGAAGTGAAGAATTTTGACATTTGGTTTGCTATCAAGACAACATTAATGACCATTTTGTTATTCAAGTTTAATTTAGATGACATTATTAAAATGTAACTCCATTAAAGTTCCCTTTCAGGTAACCAGAGGAGTTTGAAAGAAAATGAATGTTTGTGGATAAAAACTTATGACCCTAAAACACAGGACTAGACAGGAATTCAATTGTTCTTGTGAGTCACCCTTTTATTATAAAGACTGAAGAGATTCTTTACCATAGAGAGGACATAAAATGGTTATTATTTGTAATGTACATGCATTTCTCCTAAGTTAGTATTATGCCTAACTTAGAAAATAGGAAGATATTTCTTTAGAGCAGCAGCAGAATTCATGTATAGGCAGCACTCTAAGTTTTCAACCAGAAACCAGAAGATAATCTAATAAAAGCACATAAAATAAGCCATTGAATCCTTCACTCCAACATATAAACCTCCTCTCACTTGAATATTGATTTTCCATAATTTAAGGAGTTGACATATAACAAAGATTTTGCTATATCGTATTTCATAATATTGTGATGGCCTCTGGCATACATCACCATGAATGGGCCATAGGCATACATATGTCCTCTCTGGAAAGGAGAGGTCACATTCTTTATGTCAAATATTTATTCAAATTTGTGTTGCCTATTATCCAACTGGTTTATTTAAGTGACTTATGTCATCTAAGACAACTAATGCCTTATTGATTTTCTATTTGGACCATCTGTCCATTAATATAGTTGGGTTTATAAATTGGTACAGCCACTAAGGAAAATGGGCTTCCCTCATAGCTCAGTTGGTAAAGAATCCGTCTGCAATGCAGGAGACCCTGGTTTGATTCCTGGGTTGGGAAGATCTGCTGCAGAAGGGATGGGCTACCCACTTCAGTATTCTTGGGCTTCCCTTGTGGCTCAGCTGGTAAAAAATCTGCCTGCAATGTGGGAGACCTGGGTTTGATCGCTGGATTGGGAAGATTTCCTGGAGAAAGGAAAGACTACTCACTGTAATATTCTGGCCTGGAGAATTCCATCAACTGTATACTCCATGAGGTTACAAAGTCAGACATGACTGAACAACCTTCACTCACTCACTCACTCATTCACTCTGGAAATCAGCAGGGAGGTTTCTCAATGACCTAAAAATAGAACTATTATATGACCCTGGAAATTACTCTTGGGAATAGTTATATAGTTAAGTCACTCAGTCGTGTCTGACTCTTTGCGACCCCATGAACTGCAGCACGCCAGGCCTCTCTGTCCATCACCAACTCCCAGAGTTCACCCAAACTCATGTCCATTGAGTCAGTGATGCCATCCAGCCATCTCATCCTCTGTTGTCCCCTTCTCCTCCTGCCCCCAATCCCTCCCAGCATCAGAGTCTTTTCCAATGAGTCAACTCTTCACATGAGGTTGCCAAAGTACTGGAGTTTCAGCTTTAGCATCATTCTTTCCAAAGAAATCCCAGGGCTGATCTT
Source organism: Bos indicus (assembly GCF_029378745.1). Classification (NCBI taxonomy): domain Eukaryota; kingdom Metazoa; phylum Chordata; class Mammalia; order Artiodactyla; family Bovidae; genus Bos; species Bos indicus. The sequence goes on along the minus strand of NC_091766.1, from coordinate 9,946,135 downwards.
CTTTAGAATGGACTGGTTGGATCTCCTTGCAGTCCAAGGGACTCTCAAGAGTCTTCTCCAACACCACAGTTCAAAAGCATCAATTCTTCAGCGCTCAGCCTTCTTCACAGTCCAACTCTCACATCCATACATGATCACAGGAAAAACCATAGCCTTGTCTAGACAGACCTTTGTTGGCAAAGTAATGTCTCTGTCTTTGAATATGCTGTCTAGGTTGGTCATAACTTTTCTTCCAAGGAGTAAGCGTCTTTTAACTTCATGGCTGCAGTCACCATCTGCAGTGATTTTGGAGCCCCCCAAAATAAAGTCTGACACTGTTTCCACTGTTTCCCCACCTATTTCCCATGAAGTGATGGGACTGGATGCATGATCTTCGTTTTCTGAATGTTGAGCTTTAAGCCAACTTTTTCATTCTCCTCTTTCACTTCCATGAAGAGGCTTTTTAGTTCCTCTTCACTTTCTGCCATAAGGGTGGTGTCCTCTGCATATCTGAGGTTATTGATATTTCTCCAGGCTATCTTGATTCCAGCTTGTGTTTCTTCCAGTCCAGCGTTTCTCATGATGTACTCTGCATATAAGTTAAATAAGCAGGGTGACAATATATAGCCTTGATGTACTACTTTTCCTATTTGGAACAAGTCTGTTGTTCCACATCCAGTTCTAACTGTTGCTTCCTGACCTGCATATAGGTTTCTCAAGAAGCAGGTCAGGTGGTCGGGGATTCCCATCTCTTTCAGAATTTTCCACATTTTATTGTGATCCACACAGTCAAAGGCTTTGGCATAGTCAATAAGGCAGAAATAGATGTTTTTTCTGGAACTCTCTTGCTTTTTCCATGATCCAGCGGATGTTGGCAATTTGATCTTTGGTTCCTCTGCCTTTTCTAAAACCAGCTGCAACATCAGGAAGTTCACAGTTCACGTATTGCTGAAGCCTGGCTTGGAGAATTTTGAGCATTACTTACTAGCATGTGAGATGAGTGCAATTGTGCAGTAGTTTGAGCATTCTTTGGCATTGCCTTTCTTTGGGATTGGAATGAAAACGGACCTTTTCCAGTCCTGTGGAAATATATACACCCAAACTATAAAAGGACAAATTTGAAAAGATGCATGCACCCTAATGTTCATGGCAGCACTGTTTACGATAGCCAAAATATGGAAGCAACTCAAATATCCAACAATAGACAAAAGTATAAAGAATATGTGCCACAAATAAATAAACATTAATATGTATAAATAATGAAATGTTACTCAGACATTAAAAAGAATGAAATTCTGCTATTTGAAGCCATGTGGATGGATTTAATTATTATTAGGTTTAGTGAAATAAGTCAGAGAGAGAAAAAATAGTGTATGATATAACTTATGATGTATGGTAAATGATCATATGGAATCTTAAAAATAATACAAGAAGAATATATGCAAACAGGGATATACTCACAGATACAGAACACAAACTAAAAGTAACCAGACTGTAAAGAGAGTGGGGTATGAGCAAATTAGCAGTATGGGAAAAAGAGAGGATAGTTACTGTATAGGCAAGTAACAAGGATATATTGTGTAGCACAGGCAATTATAGACATTATCTTTTATTAACTTTTAGTGAAAAATTGTTGGGGGCCAGCGTGAGGCACTCCACCCATGGCAAAGGTCATGAGGAAGGAGGTTCGACATACGCAAAGGTGGGATTGAGCCTCAGGAGTCCCCCTGGAAATTCTCGAGCATCTACCCCCATAACCAGATCCTGCCTACTTTACTACTTTGTGCTCTCCCCTACACCTCTGACTTTATGGGGGGCTGTCCCCCACCACCTCTTTTGGAGAAGGAGTTAACTTAGAGCTCCAGTTAATAATAATTCCTGGGTGTGATAGGAGTGTTTCAACCTACAAACTCCTCTGAAGGTTCTCTAGCCTGCCTGACAGGCTTGTCCGGCCACATGTGATTGCTCACAGCCTCCCAACCCTGAGAGGCATGAGATCCTTTAAACCTTCTAAAAACAGGTTCCTTAGAAAAGTTAGAAAACCATTAGTATACATATAGTGGGCTGATTAGAAATTGTATTGGTGAAGGGTTTTTCATTTGTTGAGCCAATGTTTGTTGCTAAGACTCCACATCCCCTGTCCTTACACACATTAATGAATATATAGAAGAAATAAGTATTAACCTTTGATATAAATCATGTTAGACCTTAGGACAAGTAAATTCTTTACTTAACTAAAACCCACTACACCCTCACCCTATAGGAATGTAACTTTATTTGAGCAACATCTGTTTTAAGAATAATCACCCTTGGAGAAATAAGTGTTGACTGACCTCTGTCACAAGGAGAGGGTCTTACATTGTCAGCAGGCCCCCCTGGCCAGAAGATGATGTAACACCCCTAAGATCGCTGTATACATTTGTGTGAAGCACCTGACTTTAATAAAAGTCAGGACTGCTGTCCCCGCGTGAGTTTTGTATAACATCTCAGTGTATAAAAACAGACTCTGGAAAATAAAGAATTGGGATCAGTTCCTCTAAATACTGGTCTCCCCATGTCTCTCTCTCTCTCAAACTCTGGCTGATTCTCCATCTGGAGCACGGAACCCGCCATGCTTACTAATTATGCCTGGGCTTCTAAGATCCGACCAGGGAGGCCTCAGTGTCTCCTCTCCTTCGGGAGAATGGAAGGATGCCTGTGGCCTACGTAAGTGGTGCAAGCTTCTTGTCTTGAAGTTTTATTGGTCTCCCGCATAAACCAAGCCACTCAGCCTCTTTCCTCCACTGAATTTTCCTACTGAGCTATCCTCATTCTATTACTCTTTATATCTTTGATGAATATTTAAATAGTCACCAACGCCGTCTCCCCTTCGAATACCCTGGAACAGCCGGGGCTGGACCCCGGCAAAAAATAATCTGTAAAAATACTGAATCAGTGTGTTATGCACCTGAAATAAATAAGATATTGTGAATCAACTCTACTTCAGATTTAAAAATCAGGAAAAAAATTCCAAAAGTGCATTGCCTTGGGGATACCACATGGATACAGGCATTTGATGATCTATTTTTGCCATTAACTATGGTAGGTATGGGGCTTCCCAGGTGGTTCAGTGGGTCAAGAATCTGCTTGCAATGCCAGAGACCCAGGAAACACAGGTTCAATCCCTGGGTTGGGAAGATCCCCTGGAGAAGGCATGGAAACCCACTCTAGTATTCTTGCCTGGAAAATGCCATGGACAGAGGAGCCTGGCAGACTACAGTCCATAGAGTCACAAAGAGTCAGACACAAATCAAGCATCCGAGCATGCATGCACACACATGGTAGGTATGTGAACAAGATAATAGGAACTTAAACAGGAGAAAGAAATTAAATTGCACATTACAAATGACACTAAATTTTAAAAGTCTAGAATATCAGGAAAAAGAGTTAAGGTAGTTATATACAAAGAAATGATACAAACAAAAATCAGATCTGTTGTTTGAGATTTTAATCTTTACAAATACATGAACAGACATAAATGCTTTTCTTCATAGCAGAACTACAACTCATGACTATTCTTTATACAAACAACAAAAAAGTCATTGATGCTATATGTTTTATTTGAGAACATTTTTTTTTGTTTTTTAATAAATTAATTTTAGTTGGAGGATAATTATGAAATTGTGATAGTTTTGCCATACATCAACATGAATCAGCCACAGGTGCAATATGTACCCCCATCCTGAACCACTTCCCACGTCCCTCCCCATTGAAACATGCATATTACCACATGTAAAACAGATGATCAGAAAATAAATTATTTTAAGAAGGATTTCTCAGTTGGCGCTAGTGGTAAAGAACCTGCAGGTAAGACATAAGAGATGCAGGTTAGATCCCTGGCTCAGGAAGATCCCGTGGAGGAAGGCACAGCAATCCACTCCAGTATTCTTGCCTGCAGAATCCCATGGACAGAGGATCCTGGCAGGTTATAGTCCATAGGGTCACAAACAGTTGGACTTGACTACAGTGAATTAGCATGCATGTAATTTTAAGAAATTCATCTAGTTATATGAAAAAAGGATTAATTCCCAAATTATCCAGATCCAAGGCTAAGAATAAATCTGAGAAAGTGGGAAAACCATAAAATGAAAAAAAAAAATGTTTGAATTATGAGAGATATCACAAGCCTTAACTAAGGTATATAAATCGTATGAAGAAGCTGAAGTCAAAAAAAGGAAAATTTCAGGAAATAAATTGAAAGAGCAAGTTCAACTTCCACAGCCTGATCAAAGACTAGCAATCTATGATTCTGAGACCTTTCTTCAGCCCAGGTGAATTACGTTTTTTTATAGCTCACATTTGAAAGAGCGCTCTCAGGGCTCTTTTAATGTCTCTGTTCCTCAGAATGTAGATGAAGGGGTTCAGCATGGGTGTGACCACCGTGTACATCACTGAGGCTGTTGCACTTGAGTGTAGGTTGTGGGGAGCAGCAGAGCTAAGACACACTCCTAAGCATGTACAGTAAAATAAGGAGACAACTGAGAGGTGAGATGCACAGGTAGAGAATGCTTTATACTTCCCCTGAGCTGATGAGATTCTACATATTGAGGAAGCTATCTTGCAGTAAGTGTAAAGGATAGCAGCAAGGGGAACACCACCCAGAAGCCCAGCTGCAAAATTCATCACCAGTTCATTAAGAAAGTTGTTGGAACACGCAAGTTGAATCAACTGCTTGAGTTCACAGAAATAGTGAGGGATTTCCACCTCTCTGCAGAAGGACAGTATCAATACCATTAAGGTTTCTAACAAGGAATGTAGGACACTAATGATCCAGCTAACCAAAACCAGAATTCCACAGTGTTGTGGGTTCATGATGACTGTGTAGTGAAGGGGGTGGCAGATGGCCACAAAGCCGTCGTAAGCCATCACAGTCAGGAGGAAGTCATCCAACCCTGCAAACAGCATGAAAAAATACATCTGAATCATGCAGCCTTCATAGGTTATAATGTGGCTCTGTGTCTGGGTGTTACACAGCATCTTTGGGGTGATGGTGGAGGTGATACAGATGTCTACAAAGGATAGGTTGGAGAGGAGGAAGTACATGGGGGTGTGGAGGTGGGGGTCTGAGCTGACGGCCAGGATGATGAGCAGGTTTCCAAACACAGTGATCAGGTACATGGGGAATAAAGGTCCAAATATGAGGGGCTGCAGTTCTGGTTCTTCTGAAAATCCCAGAAGAAGAAAACCTGAAACATGTGTTAGGTTCCTTGGTACCATGGGCTGAAGGTAACTATGAGAAAAGGGGAAAATAACATGACTGATTTTTACACAATCAGATATTACTCACATTGTTGAAGGGCTGCCATTTATAATTACTTATCAAAATATTAATTTCAAAAATTTGTTTATCAATTCAGTCCCCTTGGTGGAATTTCTTACGTCATCTTTAATTAGCAAGCTTGTTCAACTTTCAGCATTTTCCCTGGCAAGTCAAATATTTCTCATATTTAAGGAGAATTTTTTTCATTTTTTCAGGGCATTTAAATTGTGTGCTGACAATGTTCCAGGTGCTGTCTAGTCAATGAGTATGGGGAGCTTAAAAATAAAAACTCTTACTATCCATCTACAGAGAAATATCCAGAGAATTAAAAAAAAAAATAAAAGTATGTATATCTTCTCAGACCGTGACACATGTTATGAAGAAAATGAAAGCAGGTATAAGAGAATGAGTAAAGAAGGGGTGCTATTTTTTATGGATGTTCATGCTAAGGCTTGAAAACTTGAAAAACAAGGTGACATTTCCATGAACATATCAGATGAAATGTGTGCCAGGCAGGGAGAACAGCAGTGCAAAGAGAGGTACTTCTTTAAGATGTGCGGTATGGGAAAGGTAATGGGCAGGAGGGAAAGTGAGGAGAGATGATGTCATAGGGTGCTGAGGAGCAAGGTGGCCTCCCTGCTGCTGCTGAAACATCAAATATCAAGGAGTCCCTTATATACATTATGTATTTTTAGAACTTTAGGAAATTGTTGCAAAGTTGGCTTGTAAATACTAATGAATCCTTTCTATCAGTTGAGTTTAGAACTCTGTTATAAGATTCACCTTGGAATATATGTGCTCAGTACTCCTGCTTGGATGACTTCACACACTTCACAGGGCATGAAAACACACACACACACAGTAGAATCTTCTTTCCTATGCTGTGTAACTTCCATGTCTTTTTCACCCCTAACTACCCTTATTAAGTTAGATGTTGATATAACTCAAGATGATCATGGCAAACTATCTAGAAATGGCATTCAGAAATTCCAATTTGTAAATTTTCCAACATTCCAAGATAGCTCTATGGGTAAAGAATCTGCATGCAATGCAGGGGACACAAGAGACCCAAGTTTGATCCCTTGGTCGGGAAGATCCTTTGGAGAAGGGCATGGCAACCCACTCCAGTATTCTTACCTGGAGAATCCCATGGACAGAGGAGCCTGGTGGGTTACAGTCCATAGGGTTGCAAAGAGTTATACACAACTGAAACAACTGAGCACAGTACCAATAAACTTGGAGCTCTGTTTTGGTATAGCCATTTTATGCTTTGTATTAAACTTATGTTGAAAATGTATTACATAAACTCATGTAGTTGTTCAGTCGATAAGTCATGTCTGATACTTTCCATGGATTGTAGCACATCAGACTTCCCTGTCCTTGACTATCTCCTAGAGTTTGCTCGCATTCATGTCCATTGAGTCTATGATGCTATATGCTTGTGTGTGTGCGTGTACACACACAAACACACACACACACACACACACACACACACACACACATATATATATATATATATATATATATATATATATGATTTTCTTTCTCAAATATATATATGGACTTCCTTAGAGGTTCAATGGTTAAGAATCTGGCTGTCCATGCAGGGGTCACAGGTTCAATCCCTGGTCCAGGAAGATTCCACATGCTGCCAGATAACTAAGCCCATGCATCACAACTACTGAGCCAGAGTGCCCTAGAGCCCGTGTTCCTCCAAACAGAAACCACCACAATGAGAAGTCTGCACAGTGCAACTAGAAAGTGGTCCCTGTTTGCCCAACTAGAGAAAAGCCCACACATCAATGAAGACCCAGCACAGGCAAAAATAAATAAATAGATAAAACTGGAAAATGATGTATGTATGTATCAAGGGAGAGAGACGGGAACTGGACATAAAAGAAAAGAAAAATCTAATAAACTCAAATGGTCCCTGACAGATTGTGGTAAAGAAAACCTTCTTTGGTTCTGGTGACATTTCATGTGTTTCTATACTCCCTTGAGTATAAAACAACAACAAAAAAAAAAGCAAAATGGCTGTCTGGGGAGGCCTTAAAAATAGTTGTGAAAAGAAGAGAAGCAAAGAGCAAAGGAGAAAAGGAAAGATATAAGCATCTGAATGCAGAGTTCCAAAGAATAGCAAGGAGAGATAAGAAAGCCTTGCTCAGCAATCAATGCAAAGAAATACAGGAAAACAACAGAATGGGAAAGACTAGAGATCTCTTCCAGAAAATTAGAGATACCAAGTGAATATTTCATGCAAAGATGGGCTTGATAAAGGACAGAAATGGTATGGACCTAACAGAAGCAGAATATATTAAGAATAGGTGGCAAGAATACACAGAAGAACTGTACAAAAAAGATCTTCATGCCCAAGATAATCATGATGGTGTGATCACTCACCTAGAGCCAGACGTTCTGGAATGTGAAGTCAAGTGGGCCTTAGAAAGCCTCACTACGAACAAAGCTAGTGGAGGTGATGGAATTTCAGTTGACCTATTTCAAATCCTGAAAGATGATGTTGTGAAAGTACTGCACTCAATATGCCAGCAAATTTGGAAAACTCAGCAGTGGCCACAAGACTGGAAAATGTCAGTTTTCATTCCAATCCCAAAGAAAGGCAATGCTAAAGAATGCTCAAACTACCACACAATTGCACTCATGTCACAGGCTAGTAAAGTAATGCTCAAAATTCTCCAAGCCAGGCTTCAGCAATATGTGAACCATGAACTTCCAGATGTTCAAGCTGGTTTTAGAAAAGGCAGAGGAACCAGGAGATCAAAATGCCAACATCCACTGGATAAATCGAAAAAGTAAGAGAGTTCCAGAAAAGCATCAATTTCTGCTTTATTGACTATGCCAAAGCCTTTGACTGTGTGGATCACAATAAACTGTGGAAAATTCTGAAAGAGATGGGACTACCAGACCACCTGACCTGCCTCTTGAGAAAAATATATGCACGTCAGGAAGCTACAGTTAGAACTGGACATGGAAAAACAGACTGGTTCCAATTAGGAAAAGGAGTATGTCAAGGCTGTATATTGTCACCCTGCTTGTTTAACTTCTATGCAGAGTACATCATGAGAAATGCTGGGCTGGAAGAAGCACAAGCTGGAATCAAGATTTCTGGGAGAAATCTCAATAACCTCAGATATGCAGATGACACCACCCTTATGGCAGAAAGTGAAGAGGAACTAAAAAGCCTCTTGATGAAAGTGAAAGAGGAGAGTGAAAAAGTTGGCTTAAAGTTCAACATTCAGAAAATGATTATCATGGCATCTAGTGGTCCCATCACTTCATGGCAAATAGATGGAGAAACAGTGGAAACAGTGGAAACAGTGGCTGAATTTATTTTTCTGGGCTTCCATATCACTGCAGATGGTGATTGCAGCCATGAAATTAAAAGATGCTTACTCCTTGGAAGGAAATTATGACCAGCCTAGACAGCATATTCGGAAGCAGAGACTTACTTTGCCAACCAAGGTCCATCTAGTCAAGGCTATTGTTTTTCCAGTGGTCATGTATGGATGTGAGAGTTGGACTGTGAAGAAATCTGAGCGCTTAAAAATTAATGCTTTTGAACTGTGGTATTGGAGAAGACTCTTGAGGGTCCCTTGGACTGCAAGGAGATCCATCCTAAAGGAGTTCAGTCCTGGGTGTTCACTGGAAGGACTGATGTTGAAGCTGAAACTCCAATACTTTGGCCACCTGATGTGAAGAGCTGATTCATTTGAAAAGGCCCTGATGCTGGGAAAGACTGAGGGCAGGAGGAGAATGGGACGACAGAGGATGAGATGGTTGGATGACATCAGCCACTCAATGGACATGGGTTTGGGTGGACTCTGAGAGTTGGTGATAGAAAGGGAGGCCTGGTATGCTGTGTTTCATGGGGTTGCAAAGTCAGACACGACTGAGCAACTGAACTGAATACTCCCTTGACACACAGGAAAAATGATTAAAAAAAAAAATACACTTACCCCAAAGATAAAGCAGTGATGTCTTTATGCTTTAAAACATTTGCAGATTATACCACTCAAGATAAAAATGAGTAAAGGCAAAAAAAACAACGCTTATAAAAGGATGTATATAAAGTACAATACATAATGTAAAATGAATGTTGGCCACTTTTAATGTGGTATCCTGTGCTTAGTCACTTTAGTCATGTCTGACTTTTTGCAAACCCATGGACTGTAGCCCTTTAGGCTCCTCTGTGCATGGGATTCTCCAGACAGTCTTTTGGACTCTGGGAGAGAGAGAGAGGGTGGGATGATTTGGGAGAATGACATTGAAACATGTATAATATCATATATGAAACGAGTCACCAGTCCAGGTTCGATGCACGATACTGGATGCTTGGGGCTGGTGCACTGGGACGACCCAGAGGGAGGGTATGGGGAGGGAGGAGGGAGGAGGGTCAGGATGGGGAACACAGGTATACCTGTGGCAGATTCATTTCGATATTTGGCAAAACTAATACAATATTGTACAGTTTAAAAATAAAATAAAATTAAAAAAAAAGAAAAGTGAAAAAAAAAAAAAAAAAAGAATACTGGAGTGGCTTGCCATTTCCTCCTCCAGGGGATCTTCCTGACCCAGAGATCGAACCCACAACTCATGTCTCCTGCATCAGCAGGCAGGTTCTTTACCACTAGTGCCACCTGGAAAGCCCATCTTTAAGATGAGGCAGTAAAATCTGTTTTTCCTGTGCCTGTTTTATATTTTTTTGTTTAATTGTTTTTATGTGGTCTGATAGCAGACTAGGCAGTCCTCTTTCTCTCTTTTCATATGTGGCCCCTTCTCTTTGCTGTCCTTGGGTTTTCACCATTTTTCTGTTAATTCTTGTATGCACACTTTGGTCCTAGGTTGCCCAACCATCAGTGACCTCCAAGGTCCATACACGTCAGATATACATGTCATGATGTTTCCAACCTTCTGAGTAACATTCTTCGTATTAGTTGTCTGAGACATTGTGTTATTCATACATTTCTTTCATTGTACTCATCTTCTCAATGAACACAGAGTCCAAGCAGACAGAGACTTCACCTGTTATGTTCAACTTTGTATTTTAACCATGTGTGAATATATATGTGCTTGTACAAAAATGAATTTAGAAAAAATGAAAAGTTGGGGAAAGGAGAATGAAACCAGGTTAAATAGTATGGTTTCAATACCATTTTAGCAAACAAAATTGAATGAAGCATTGAAAACTAATTGTATAAGAAATATAATAGCAATAATTTATGGGTTTTCCTTGTGGTTCAGCTGGTAAAGAATCCAACTGCAATGCATGAGACCTGGATTTTATTACTGAGTTGGGAAGATCCCTTGGAGAAGGGAACAGCTACCCACTCCAGTATTCTGGCATGGAGAATGCCATAGACTATATGTAGAGTCCATGGGTCGCAAAGATTCGACATGACTGAGCGACTTTCTGACTCATGATATAAAAATGGATTAATTAAATTGACAATGACCTAGATGTCAAATAACATAAAACATAATCTTCCTAGAATGATCTGGTATATAGCACATTCTCAGTTATTTGTTGGATACATTAGGACTTAGGTCTCTATTTATGGACATTTAATATGTGGTAAGGTATTTCATTTTATTTGGAAGAAGTGAATTGTTGATAAAATTAAACACAAATATCTATTTATTTTGCCAAGTCTGTAGTTTCTCACCCTAAAACATCTTGCAAAAAATTAGAAAGATTATGACCTCAGTGTAAGTGTAACAGACACTTCATAGTTAAACATCTTATACCTATAAAGTTTTTGTGTGGGCAAAATCATGATAAATAAGTCAAGATACTCAGAAGTAAGATGATAGACATTTTTAACTAGAGAGAATTTTTTTAATTTATGACCAAAAGCATGTAGTTAAAGTCAGTTCAAAAACAATCTTTTGTAAAAAGTATTTGAAATATTGATATCTATAGAAAAATGGACATATAATATGTGGGTACATAATAATAATAATAGGCAAATCAAAATCATGACCAAGCATAAAAATCTTTGCTTGAACTCAGTATATAGTTTAAGAGGGAAACAAAAAATATTTTTAATACCATTGTCCTGGGATAAACTTAAAGGCCTTTCAGATTTTGGGGTAAGAATAATTACCCCCAAATGTGCTAGTAGTAGTAAAAAAGCAGTCTCTGATAAACAATCTGAAGATAGCTATTAATAGTCAAACTACAGATATTCTTTTTTCACTTTCAATCAATTTTTATTTTAATAATGAGTAAGATTTTTTTCCATTAGGAATTTAAATGCTTTCAGGCTGACAAACATCTTTAACAATTACCATAGTCAAGAATATATCCAAAGTGGACAGTACAAACAAGATGCTAATTTTTGGGAACAACCCTAGCAGTCTGGTAGTTAAGACTTCATGCATAATACAGAAAGAGAAGTTTTAAAATAATCTAAGAATTTATGGAAAAGAAATATTAACTTGAATGAGACTAGGTCAAGTAGAGTAGTTTCAAAACAACTGTATGTAACAAAATGGAATGAAAATCTATGCTATATAAAAATGTGAAATAGTAACAATTTAACAAAATCAACATGGCTCATTAATATAAAGTTAAGTTGCCAATGACTTGGAAAAAAAGAATGAAACAATGACTTTTTAAATGTAAGGAGAAAGCAGTATTTAAGTTATAATTCTACCTTATATGAATAGTTGTGGATTTCAGTGTATCCTGGTGGCTCAGATGGTAAAGAATCTGCCTACAATGCAGGAAACCTGGATTCAGTTCCTGGATCAGGAAGATCTCCTGGAGAAGGGAATGGCAACCCACCCCAGTATTCTTTCCTGGAGAATTCCATGGACAGACGAGTCCATGGGGTCACAAAGAGTCTGGCATGGCTGAGTGACTTTCGCTTTCAATTTTCACAGAAGGTATAGTGACCATTAGTCAAATGATAAACAAGAATGCCTTCCAAATGATGGTTTGATGTGAAGCAACTTTTAAACATAAGTCTAATCAAAAGGAGCAATTAGGGATTTCCCTGGTGATCCAGTGATTAAGAATCAGCACTTCCATTGCAGAGGAGACAAGTTCCACCCCTGGTCAGGGAACTAAGATCCCATATGTCATGTAGGGTGGCCAAAAATAAATAAATAAAGGACCAATTAGAAACAGCAGAGATGTAAATGCATGTTGGAAAAACTGTAATTGGTGATTTATTAGCACAAAGGATACAGAAATTTCAACTTCATTTTTGTCTAAAACATGGAATTTAGAAAGATGATAATGACAACTCTGTATACGAGATAGCAAAAGAGACACAGATGTATAGAACAGTCTTTTGGACTCTGGGGGTGGGGGGGTGGGGGGATGATTTGGGAGAATGGCATTAAAACATGTATAATATCATATAAGAAACAAATCGCCAGTCCAGGTTTGATGCAGGATACAGGAAGCTTGGGGCTGGTGCACTGGGATAACCCAGAGGGGTGGTATGGGGAGGGAGATGGGAGGGGGGTTCAGGATGGGGAACACGTGTACACCCATGGCAGATGTATGTTGATGTATTGCAAAATCAATACAATATTGTAAAGTGAAAAATAATAATTATAATAATTTTTTTAAAAATAAAAATAAACAGAGAAAAATGATTGACAAGTGGAGAATATTAAACTGACAGCTCAATTTCTTTCAGAAAAAAATATTTAAATAAAAACAAATATATAGTGATGCATGTAAGTGGAATCTAGAAAAATGGTACAGAGGAACCTTTTTGTTGGGCAGGGATAGAGACACAGATGTCAGGAAAACACATATGGACACAGCTGGAGGGGTGAAGGGGGATGAATTTGGAGATTGGGACTGACGCAGGTGCACTGCCATGTGTAAAACAGATAGCTAGTGGGGACCTACTGTGCTGCACAGGGAGCTCGGCTCGGTGCTCCATGATGACCTAGATAGATGGTATAGGGGATGGGAGGGAGGTCCAAGAGGGAGGGGATGTATGTATACATACAGCTGATTCACTTCATAGCACTACAAAAACTAACACAATGTGGTAAAGCAACTATACGCCAATAAATAAATAAATAGAAGGCAATGGAGAATATACAATATGATTAATTGAGAAATTTGACCACACCAAATTCATATATATTCACAATTCCCCTCAAATACATATATACATAAATAAAGAACAAAATGACAAATAACCAGTATGAGGGGGTAGTGGTAACCTCCACCTGTTTATTTGAAAGATCATAATTATAAACACAGAGAAGGCAATGGCAACCCACTCCAGTACTCTTGCCTGGAGAATCCCAGGGACAGGGGAGCCTGGTGGGCTACCATCTATGGGGTCGCACAGAGTCGAACAACACTGAAGCGACTTATCAGCAGCAGCAATTATAAACAAGAATAGAAATTCTCCAGTTCTATTCTACCAAGGAAAGGAGTCACAAAGATAATTTGAGATATAGAAAGTAAATAGTTATCAAATCCACTTACTTATTCAAGCATCACAAGTAATGGAATAATTCAAGTTGATTAGCCTTCCCCTTTATGCAAATCAATTATTTTCCTTCCTTTTTCTTCTCCATAGAAGATGCTGCTGTTGCAAGGATGTGTTTGCAGGCCTTCTTTGGTGTGGACCTTTCTCATCAATACGGAAATATAGTCAAATATGCCCTATTTTGAAAGTTCAAAAAAAATGCCTTAACTTCATTTTATGTCCCTCCAGTTAATGCCTTACCTCTTTCTTCCAGTAAATTTGTAAGATACTTGGATATACATTCTATTATATTCTGCCTGGAAGCCCTTTATGTCTCTCTTCCCTTTTGTAATTGGGCTTTCTTTCCTGTCATTTAATTGTCATCACTCAGCATTGCCTTACTGAGTTCTCTTTTTAGCATCTAAAAAATACTTTGATATTTCAATCAAACAAGCAAATCACCACAGTATTCTTTGTACTCTGGGATAGACTGAATTATTTTTCACGTGTCCTCAGACAAATATTCTTCATTTTCATTCTCTATGACCTGTTCCTGCAGTGTCTTTTGGGCTCTTGGACTCACCAGCACGGGAACTCTGAGAGGTAGTTCTCTAGGCAGAAGTCTGAATCCGTTCCTGGATGGTTGATGATGGAGACTGAAGCTCTGTGTGCAGACGAGACAGCAGGAAGGATTAAACTATCGAAACTTGAGCCAGACTTACAGCTCTCTCTGTCTGCTCATTATGTACTTTTCTCTTATTTTACAGTGGCCTGTAAGCACATGAATTCCCTATGGAACTTGGTCTGGACAGAAAGAAATTTTTCCTGCTGATTCTCTGTTCTCAAGAGATCGGGTTATAAGCCAGGAGAATTCAGATCTATTGGGCTTTCCTGATGGCTGAGCGAGTAAAGAATCCACCTGCAATTCAGGAGATGTAGGAGATATGGGTTCGATTCCTGGTTCAGGGAGATCCCCTGGAGGAAGATGTGGCAACCCTCTCCAATATACTTGCCTGGGAAATCCTATGGACAGAGCCTGATGGGCTACAGTCTAAAGGGTCGCAAAGAGTTGGACGTGACTGAGCGACTAAGCACTTAAAACCTATGCCAATAGGACCTTTTATGATTCTCTTTCCAAAGAGTTTTTTCAGACTTTTATCTAAGTCTTTATTTCTCAGACTATAGATGAAGGGTTCAGCATGGGTGTGACCACAGTGTACATCACCGAGGCTGTTGCACTTGAGTGGAATCTGTGGGTACCAGCAGAGCTGAGGTACACTCCTAAACCTGTACAGTAAAATAAGGAGACAACTGAGAGGTGAGATGCACAGGTGGAAAATGTTTTATACTTCCCCTGAGATGATGAGATTCTGCCTATGGAAGAAACTATCCTAGAGTAAGAGTAAAGAATACACATGAGGGAACCCCCAGCCAGCAACACAGCTCCAGAATACATCACCACATTATTGAGAAAGGTGTCAGAACTGGCAAGTTGGATCATCTGATTGAGTTCACAGAAAAAGTGGGGGATTTCTAAGAAGGTACAGAATGACAGTCTCAACAAACTTAAGCTTTCTAACAAGGAATGCAGGACACTGATGACCCAGGACACCAGCACCAACAGTTCACAGAGCTGGGAGTTCATAATGACTGTGTAGTACAGTGGGTGGCAGATGGCCATGAAGTGATCATAGGCCATCACTGTTAGGAGCAAGGTGTCCAGTCCTGCAAAGAGTGTGAAAAAATACATCTGGGTGATGCAGCTTTCATAGGTTATGACTTTTCTCTGTGTCTGGATATTCCACAGCATCTTTGGGATGGTGGAGGTGAAGCAGATGTCTACAAAGGACAGGTTGAAGAGGAAGAAGTACATGAGGGTGTGCAGGTGGGAGTCTGAGCTGATGGCCAGGATGATGAGCAAGTTTCCAAATACAGTGATCAGGTACATGGAGAGGAAAAGACCAAATATGAAGTGTTGCAATTTTAATTCCTCTGAGACTCCCAGAAGAAGAAATTGTGAAACTCCTGTTAGGTTTCTTATTGCCATGTGTTGATGGTGACTATAGAAAAATAGGAAAATAGCATGATTTATTTTCACAAAAGAAGCATCATTACTCATGTGGTAGAAATGCTACCATTTACATTTTGCCATCAATAATTGCTTTCAACATTTTGTTCATGGATTTTGTGCACTTGAAGGAACCTCCTGTGTCATCTCTAGTTAACAAAGTTGTCTCATGGTCAGTTTCCCCCAACATGTTATGAATACTACAATTTTAATGAGAGATCCTTTCATACTTTGAGGAATATAAATTGAATTGTGACAATATTCCAGGTACTATCTATGCAGCGAGTTAGGGTGTTGGAAAACAAAAGCTCATAAAATCTGGCTGTGCAGAGAGCATATAAGCAAATAAAAAGTTACATAGAAATTTAAATGTATATATAGCACGTCTTATGCTTGTGGGTCTCTTAAAAAGAGACCCATAAAATAAAAAGAATAGAAAGCTGGCATAAAGGCATGGGTGAAAAGGAAATACTATTTTAGGCATGTTTAGACAAGAACTACAAACAAGATGTTATTTGAACGGACTTCAGAGAAGGGTGACTGTCATGAACAGACTTGGGGAAGGGTGTCCTTACAAGGGAGCAGCCAGTGCACAGGCTGTGAGGAGAGTGCTTGCTTAAGATGACCCAGTTGATAAAAGGAAGCCAATGTGGTGAGGGAAAATGAGCAGGAGGATTAGTAAGGAGAGATATTGTCAGAGAAGGTTGAAAAATTATGTAGCCTCCGTGTTACTGCTGAAACTTCAAGTCATGAAGTCCACATGTGTCTTCAGTGCTTTCAGTCAGTTCAGTTCAGTCGCTCAGTCGTGTCCGACTCTTTGAGACCCCATGAATTGCAGCACACCAGGTCTCCCTGTCCATCACCAATTCCTGGAGTTCACTCAGACTCACGTCCATCGAGTCAGTGATGCCATCCAGCCATCTCATCCTCTGTTGTCCCCTTCTCCTCCTGCCCCCAATCCCTCCCAGCATCAGAGTCTTTTCCAATGAGTCACTCTTCGCATGAGGTGGCCAAAGTATTAGAGTTTCAGCCTCAGCATCAATCCTTCCAATTGTGTGGTAATTGTGACCCAGGACTGGTCAGCCTTCTTCACAGTCCAACTCTCACACGCATACATGACCACTGGAAAAAACCATAGCCTTGACTAGACGGACCTTTGTTGGCAAAGTAATGTCTCTGCTTTTCAATATGCTATCTAGGTTGGTCATAAATTTTCTTCAGTGCTTTAGGAAACTCCATATTTTAAAAAGCCTATATGACTTCTCTCAGTTATCATAATGGCTTCAAGTTCCAATCATGTTGTTGCTAATGGCAAGATTTCACTCTTTTCTTTAGAACTGGTATATAGTTGAGCTAAACTGTTTATTAGTTTCAGGTGTACAACATAGTGATTTGATATTTTTATAGATTATGCTCCATTTAAAAGAATTACAAAATATTGGTTATACTCCCTATACTGCATATTACAGATTTATATCCTACTTGTTTTATTTCTTTATTATTTTTTTAAATTATTTATTTATTTATTTTGGCTGTCCTGGGTCTTCATTGCCATGCAGGCTTTTATGATAAGTGAAATAAGTCAGACAGAGACAAACAAACACTTGTAACATCTTGCTTATATGTGGAATCAAAAAAACAAAGCCAAAAGCCAAGCTCATAGACAGAGAGAACAGATTCTGGCTGCCAGGGGCAGGAGCAGGGAGTGGGAGTGGGTAAACTGGATGAAAGGGGTCAAACGTACACACTTCCAGTTATAAGACAAATAAGTCATGGGGCTATAATATACAGTATTGTGACAATAGTCTGCATTGCATATTTGAATATACAGTATTGTGACAATAGTCTGCATTGCATATTTGAAAGTTGCTAATAGAGTAAATCTTAAAAGTTTCTATAAAAACAAAAAATTATAACTACACTTGGTGATTTGTATTAACTAGACTCATTTTGGTAACCATTTCACAATATATGTATATATATATTGAATCAATATGTTGTAAACCTGAAACTAATATAACATACGTTGATTACAACTCAATAAAAGATACCTTTAAAAATGCCTATAGGAAACAAAATTTAAGGAAAATCTAGAAATTACTTCTCAAAGAAATGATATACAATAATTGTAATTTAATAATATCAAGTGTGTTACTATTCAAGTTTAGATTTGGAAATGAAAGAATATGACAGAAAGTCTTTTTTAATGTGGGGAGGAAGCAGTACCTAAGTTATAATTTCCTCTTCCATGGGGACATATGGACTCAAATTCAGGTATGGAATACAAAGTTGTCTTTGATTAAATGTAAAGGAAAATGCCTTCCAAATAGTAGTGGCTGAATATGTGCAACTCTCATAGATAGATCTGATCAAAATAAAATAAACAATAAGTGATAAGAGATAGGAAAGGTAGTTGGAAATGCATTAAAAGCATGATTTATTAGCACCTAATATACAGAAGAACATTTTCATTTCTATTTAAAGCAAGGGTTTTCTAAGTAAAGAATATTTAAGTGACAACTCTATTCCTTCAGTTAAACTTTTTTTTTTTAAAGCAATAGAGATGAATTGCAAAAAATGAAAAGCAACAAGATGAATTGACACTGATTTTACCACACAAAATTTATAAATTCTCACACATTATATATAGTTTTATATATACAAAAAATAAGTAAATAGCAAGCAGCAAGCTTGATGAAAAAATTTAATTGTTTGGAAGAATAAAATATAAAATGGTAATAAAACATGCTGGATTCACCTAGAGGGA
Source organism: Bos indicus (assembly GCF_029378745.1). NCBI lineage: Eukaryota > Metazoa > Chordata > Mammalia > Artiodactyla > Bovidae > Bos > Bos indicus. The sequence goes on along the minus strand of NC_091766.1, from coordinate 9,927,557 downwards.
TGGGGTGGGGAGGGAGGTGTGAGGGGGTGTCAGCTGGGGAAACACATGTATACCTATGGCCAATGCATGTTAATGCATTGCAAAAGCCATCACAATATTATAAAGTAACTATCCTCCAATTAAAATAAGTAAATAAATTTCTATAAAATAAATTAAAAAAGGAAAGGTCCTGATTAGTCATGTCTCCATATTTTCAACAGAGAAAGCAATTGGTTAGCTAATCTACACATGTATTCACTCTTAAAGGAAATAACTACTGATGAAACACATTACTACACCATTTTTTCACATGATAATGTGTTTTATTTTCTACATTGAGAGGAGAAATACTGTGAAATATATATATCTCATGAACTGCTGTTTTAAGAAAATATATGGAGGCATTCCTTAATCTGGATACTTCTCATCATAGTCAAATATGCTCCATATTAAAAAAAAAATACAAAAGTCTTTGCATCTCTGTACATCCTTCCCCAGCTAATACCCTTTGTCTCTACTCCAGTTAATTGCAAACTCCTTGAACTTAGATTCTACTTTTACTGGAAGCACTTTATACCTCCTATTCCCTCTTCTCATTGGGCTTTCATGTTCATCTTTTAATGGTCAACCTTGACCTTGCATTATTAGTTCAATTTTCACTTCTATGTTTGGAATAAAAAATTAATATATTATTAATCAAGCACACAAACAATTTCAGTGATCTTGCCTCTGGGTTAGCCTGGACTGGCTCTCAGGTGAACTTGGGTGAATGTTTTTGATTGTTATTCCCTTTGGCACTCTGCAGTATTTATCTGGTTCTTGACTCACCTGGGCGAGTCTCTGAGAGGAAGGTCTCAATGGAGATGTCCAAATTCCTCTTGAATGGTTGATGATGGGAATAGGAGCTCTGTTCCCAGACAAGACAGTGAGATGCAGTCAAGCATCAGTCCCCTAAGTCAGTTATGTCTCCAAAAACAACAACCGAGTCCTGTCCAGACCAAGGATGCACAGGCTGAGGGATGCAGCAGAGGAGATATTTACAGCTCCCTGTGTCTACTCATTACCATGTTTCTCTCTTGTTTCCACCACCTCTAATAACTGATTTCCCTGAGGGACACTGGTCTGCACAGATAAAAAAATTTTCCTGCTCATTTTCTATGTTTAGGAGACAATGTTACAAGTCAGATGCATTCAACATTTATTACTCTTTACATGAACTGTCGTGTCTACCCAGAGGAATAAACCTTAAGTTTCCCAATAACTTATCCCAACCATGAATCCATCTTTATCTAGAATCCAAGATTGGTATTTTGTCTTGATTAGGGCCCTAATCAAGCACTAACTGTAGTGGGTTACAGCCCCTAAAATCCTATCACCATCTTTAAGAAGTGGGTTAACAGTGTCATTTTAGTATAAAACCTTAGACAGTACACAGCTTGGATTTATGACAATACTGCCAAAACAATTACACATTTCATAATTCCAGCACAAGACTGGTTATTTTGTTCCTCATAAGAAAGTGTTTGTTAATTGTAAGAGGTATATTTAGATCTTAGCATCTCCTAGAGATTGTATGATTTATCTTTGGAAAACTTTATTCTGTGAGGTAGTACTATTATGAACTCAGTTTTCCATTGTAGAAATGGGGCTCGTAGGGATTAGTGATCTCCCAGTTGTAATCTGAGTAGAAGTAGTGACAGATTCTATTTTCTTGGGCTCCAAAATCACTGCAGATGGTGACTGAGGCCATGAAATTAAAAGATGCTTGCTCCTTGGAAGAAAAGCTGTGACAAACTGAGACACACATTTTATTTATTTTTTTAAAATTTTTTATTATTTTTTTTTTACTTTACAATATTGTATTTGTTTTGCCATACATCAACATGCATCCACCACAGGTGTACACGTGTTCCCCATCCTGAACTCCCCCTCCCACCTCCCTCTCCAGACAAGCATTTTAAAAAGCACAGACATCACTTGGTTGACAAAGGTCCATGTTGTCAAAGCTATGGGTTTTCCAGTAGTCATGTAATGATGTGAGAGTTGAATCATAAAGAAAGCTTTATGTTTTCAGATTGTGGTGCTCTAGAAGACTCCTGAGAGTTCTTTGGACAACAAGAAGAACAAACCAGTCAATCTTACAGGAAATAAATCCTGAATATTCACTGGAAGGACTGTTGCTGAAGCTGAAGCTTCAATACCTTGGCCACCTGATGTGAAGAGCTGATTCACTGGGAAAGACCCTGATGCTGGGAAAGATTGAAAGCAAAAGGAGAAGGAGGTGGCAGAGCATGAAATGTTTAGGTAGCACCGCCAGCTCAATAGACATGAATCTGAGCATATTCTGGGATATAGTGGAGGACTTGGTGTGCTATATAGTCCATGTCATCACAAAGTCATACATGACTTAGCAAATGAAAACAACAACATCATGATGAAAGCTAACTTGATTTATTGTGGTGATTAGTTTGTGATATACACAAATGATCAAACCATTATGTTGTACACTTGAAACTAACATAAGGTAATGTCAGTTATGTTTCATTTAAAACAACAACAACATAAGGGCTGGTTTAGTCAAAACATTTGTTCAGATCAAAATCACAAACATTATGGGCCTGGGCAATGCCCCCCAGGCATTCTTAGGCAACAGCATCATATCAGTAGATAGATACTGAAATTGGGTTCATGAGACAGTCCACATTATCAGGAAGAGTGGTTAAAATAATGATGTAAAGCAGAGTGACAATACCAAAGTTAAACTGGTTTCATCTTTCCCCCTACAAAGGCATTGCATAAATGATCTTAGATGCCAAGTATAGTTTTATTCATATCAGTATAACAACTCATGATTGCTCTTTCATGGAAACTAGGGGCAATTGTGTGGGACAGTATAAGTCTTTTGAGAAGAAAATATTTTTAAGAAATCTAAATCTCTCCATGAAATATATGTTAATTTACAAATATATCTGATACAAAGTAGAGAAAACTTTGGGAATATATGAAAATGGCCCCAAAGAAAACTGTATACCAGACAGAGCAGAAAGATTAATAAATTGAATTGTTGAAATTGAATACAAAGGTTGAATTCAAAGAAATAGAAATCCCAGGAAATAATTGGCAACAAATTATATTCCACAGTGCTCAAAGAATCACAATTTTATGTTCTGAAGTTTTGAGTCATGCAATCAAGGACACTTATTCACCTCCAGAATGATTGGTCATTTTATACCTGCCATCCCATATAATCTCTTCAGAGCCCCATTAATATCTTCATTCCTCAGACTGTGGATGAAGGGGTTCAGCATGGGTGTGACCACAGTGTGCATCACTGAGGCTATTGCACTTGAGGGTGAGCTGTATAGCAGCAGAGCTAAGGTACACTCCTAGGATAGAAGAGTAAAACAAGAAGACAACTGAGAGGTGAGAAGCACCGGTGGAAAATGCTTTATTCTTCCCCTGAGCTGATGAGATTCTACATATAGAAGAAACTATCTGAGAATAAGAGTAAAGGATACCAGCAAAGGATCCACAGCCAGCACCCAGTTGAAAAATACAACACAGCATCTTTAAGAAAAATGTCAGAACAGGCAAGTTTGAATATCTGATTGAGATCACAGAAAAAGTGGGATATTTCCATGTACAGAAGGACAATCACAACATCATTAAACTTTGTAACAAGGAATTTAGGACACTTAGATCCAGGACACCAGCATCAGCAGTCCACAGAGCTGGGGACTTGGGGGTGATATTGTAGTGCAGGGGGTGACAGATGGTGAAGAAGTGGACATAGGCCATCAAAGTCAGGAGAAAGTTGTCCAAAGAGTATGGAAAAATACATCTGGGTGATGTAGCCTTCATAGGTGATACCTTTGCTGTGGGTCTGGTTGTTCCATAGCACATTTGGGATGGTGGTGGAGGTGAAACAGATGTCTACAAAGGACAGGTTGGAGAGGAAGAAGCATATGCGGATGTGGAGGTTGGAGTCTGAGCTGACAGCCAGGATGATAAGCAGGTTTCCAAGCACAGTGATCAGGTACATGGAGAGGAAAAGCCCAAATATGACGGGCTGCAGTTCTGGTTCCTTTGATAATCCCAGAAGAAATCCTGAAAATTGGGTATCATTGCCTGGTCACATGTTTGATGGTAAAGACTAAAATTTTAAAATACTATGATTAATTTTTATATAAATGGACTTCAGTAACATGTTGAAAATGCTGCAATTACAATTGTATGTCAAGCAAAAGCAAACATAAGAGAGAGTGGGTGGTTTTGTTATTTTCATTGGAAGTTCAGGAAGACTGAAAAACAGGGGTATATTTGTACATAAACCTTAAGGAAAAATAGTTGGCAAACAAAGAGTTATCTGGGGAAGTGTGTGCCCTGCAGGGAAAAAAGTTAGTGCAAAGGATCTGAGGAAGGTTCTTATTTCAGACATTCCAGGCTCAATATATTTCCAGTGTGGTGAGCAAAGAGCACAGGGAGAGTGATGACAGATAGTGTCAGAGAGTGGACTCCTTACCACAACTGGGACTTCAGGGCACAAGGAGTCCCTTTGTTAAATTCTGTTGATTACTCATCATCAATTTTGATTTCAAGGCATCCTGTGACTAGGTATGGATCCTAGTCACAAGGATTCTCCTTATCTTCATATGTTGGTTAACATTCTGGTTTCTGTCTTTTAAAGGTCACTTTACTGTATGTGGGTTCAAGTAGTCAACACTCAGAACTGCATCAGCCACAAGACACACAACACACAACACAGAGCATATTTTGTCCTGTTAGGGGCACAATACACCCAGGCTTTTCTCATCCCTAAAAGAAAGTGAAAGTGTTACTCAGCTGTGTCCGGCTCTTTGTGACCCCATGGGCTGTAGCCCACCAGGCTCCTCTGTCCATGGGATTCTCCAGAAAGAATACTGGTATGCACTGCCACTGCCTTCTCCAGTGGATCTTCCCAACCCAGGGATCAAACCCAGGTGTCCTGCATTGCAGGCATAGTCTTTACTGTCTAAGCCACCAAGGAAGCATCTTCTCATTCCTAACCACCAAAATTAGGGGAAAAAAAAAAATTAAAAAAAAAACCCTCTAGGAATAAAGCTGTCAATCAAATTATCTTTACCCTAAAGAGTAAAGAAATAACATTCATAGTCCAGTTGGTGGGCCTGCCTGGGACATGTGAACTTGGTGCTTCATTAAAGTGTGACCATTTTCTGTCTTGTATTTAAATAAGTATAAAAACCTCAGCTATTTGTAAGGCCTCCTCAGACAACCATTTTGTCTTTTTGCATTTCTTTTCCTTGGGGATGGTTTTGATCACCGCCTCCTGTACAATGTTATGAACCTCAGTCCATAGTTCTTTAGGCACTCTGTCTATCAGATTTAATTCTTTGAATCTTTGTCACATTCACTACTTTATAATTGTAAGGGATTTGATTTAGGTCTTACCTGAATGGCCTGGTAGGTTTCCCTACTTTCTTCCAGTTGTCTGAATTTGTTAATAAGGAGTTCATGATCTAAAACACAGTCAGCTCCCAAAGTTGTTTTGCTGATTGTATAGAGTTTCTTCATCTTCAGTTGCAAAGAATGTAATCAATCTGATTTCAATATTGACCATCTGGTGATGTCCATGTGTAGAGTCATCTCTTGTGTTGTTGGAAGAGGGTGTTGCTATAGCCAGTGCATTCTCTTGGCAAAACTCGGTTATCCTTTGCTCTGCTTCATTTTGTACTCCAGGGTCAAACTTAACTCTTACTCAGGTATCTCTTGATTATCTACTTTTTTTTTTCTAATTTTATTTTTAAACTTTACATAATTGTATTAGTTTTGCCAAATATCAAAATGAATCTGCCACAGGTATACATGTGTTTTGCATTCCAGTTCCCTGTAATGAGAAGGACATCTTTTTTTGATGTTAGTTCTAGAAGGTCTTGAGGGTCTTAATAGAATCATTCAACTTCAGTTTCTTCAGCATTAGTGGGTGGGGCTTAGACTTGGGTTACTCTGATATTGAATGGTTTGCCTTGAAAATGAACAGAGATTATTGTGGTGTTTTGAGATTGTACCCAAGTACTGCATTCCAGATTCTTTGTTCACTATAAGGGCTACTCAATTTCTTTTAAGGGATTCTTGCCCACTGTCAGTTCAGTTGCTCAGTTGTGTCTGATTCTTTGGGACCACACGGACTGCAGCATGCCAAGCTTTCCTGTCCATCACCAACTCCCAGAGCTTACTCAAACTCATGTCCATTGAGTCAGTGATGCCATCCAACCATCTCATTCTCTGTCGTCCCCTTCTCCTCTTGCCTTCAAACTTTCCCAGCATCAGGGTCTTTTCCAATAAGTCAGTTCTTCTCATCAGGTGGCCAAAGAATTGGATTTTTCAGCTTCAGCATCAGTCCTTCCAATGAATATTCAGGATTGATTTCCTTTAGGATGGACTGGTTGGATCTCATTGCAGTCCAAGGACTCTCAAGAGTCTTCTCTAACACCACAGTTCTAAAGTATCAATTCTTCAGAGACCAGCTTTCTGTGTAGTCCAACTCACATCCATACATGACTACTGGAAAAATCATAGCTTTGACTAGATGGACCTTTGTCAGCAAAGTAATGTCTCTGCTTTTTAATATTCTGCCTAGGGTTGTCATAATTTTCTTCCAAGGAGCAAGTGTCTTTTAATTTCATGGATGCAGTCACAATCTGCAGTGATTTTAGAGCCCCCCAAAATAAAGTTTCTCACTGATTCCATTGTTTCCCCATCTATTTGCCACAGTAGTAGATATAATGGTCATCTGAATTAAATTCATCCATTCCCATTTAGTTCACTGATTCCTAAAATGTTGATGTTCACTCTTGTCATCTCCTGTTTAATCACTTCCAATTTACCTTGATTCATGGACCTAACATTACAGGTTCCTATGCAATATTGCAATAGGAATAAGCACAGGCAGCTGCGACAGCGCACAAGCACGGCCGAGAGGAGTTACCCCACGTCTGAGGTCAGAGGCCGCAGCGGAGAGGAGCTACCGCACCCGAGGTCAGGGGCGGCGACCGAGAGCGCCAGACTGCGACAGCAAAGGAGTAGCCGAAAGGAGCTATGCCCACCCAAGGCCAGGGGCAGAGGCCAGGAGGAGCTACCTGACACCCAAGATCAGGGGAAGCAGCCATTTAAGCGACCCCACTTCCAAGGAGCAGTGGCTGTGTGGGCTCAGGAGGGCCTAGAGGAGCTACTCCATGTTCAAGGTCAGGAAGGGTGGCAGTGAGGAGATACCCCTCATCCAAGGTAAGGAGCACCAGCTGGGCTTTGCTGGAACAGCCACAAAGAGATACCCCACGTCCAAGGTAAAAGAAACCCAAGTAAGATGGTAGGTGTTGCAAGAGGGCATCAGAGGGCAGACATACTGAAACCATAATCACAGAAAACTAGTTAGTCTAATCACACGGACCACAGCCTTGTCTAACTCAAGGAAACCAAGCCATGCCATGTGGGGCCACCCAAGATGGGCGGGTCATGGTGGAGAGGTGTGACAGAATGTGGTTCACTGGAGAAGGGAATGGCAAACCACTTCAGTATTCTTGCCTTGAGAAACCCATGAACAGTATGAAAAGGCAAAATGATAGGATACTGAAAGAGGAACTCCCCAGGTCAGTAGGTGCCTAATATGCTACTGGAGATCAGTGGAGAAATAACTCCATAAAGAATGAAGGGATGGAGCCAAAGCAAAAACGATACCCAGTTGTGGATGTGACTGGTGATAGAAGCAAGGTCCGATGCTGTAAAGAGCAATATTGCATAGGAACCTGGAATGTTAGGTCCATGAATCAAGGCAAATTGGAAGTGGTCAAACAGGAGATGGCAACAGTGAACATCGACATTCTAGGAATCAGCGAACTAAAATGTACTGGAATGGGTGAATTTAACTCAGATGAGCATTATACCCACTACTGTGGGCAGGAATCCCTTAGAATAAGTGGAGTAGCCATCATGGTCAACGAGAGTCCAAAATGCAGTACTTGGATGCAATCTCAAAAACGACAGAAGGCTCTCTGTTCGTTTCCAAGGCAAATCATTCAATATCACAGTAATCCAAGTCAAGCCCCAACCAGTAATATTGAAGAAGCTGAAGTTGAATGGTTCTATGAAGACCTACAAGACCTTTTAGAACTAACACCCAAAAAAGATGTCCTTTTCATTATAGGGGGCTGGAATACAAAAGTAGGAAGTCAAGAAACACCTGGAGTAACAGGCAAATTTGGCCTTGGAATATGGAATGAAGCAGTACAAAGGCTAATAGGGTTTTACCAAGAGAACCCACTGGTCATAGCAAACACCCTCTTCCAACAACACAAGAGAAGACTCTATACATGGACATCACCAGATGGTCAACATCAAAATCAGATTGATCATATTCTTTGCAGCCAAAGATGGAGAAGCTATATACAGTCAGCAAACACAAGACCAGGAGCACAATGTAGCTCAGATCATGAGCTCTTTATTGCCAAATTCAGACTTAAATTGAAGAAAGTAAGGAAAATCACTAGACCATTCAGGTATGACGTAAATCAAAGTCCTTATGATTATACAGTGGAAGTGAGAAATAGATTTAAGGGACTAGATTTGATAGACAGAGTGCCTGATGAACTATGGACTGAGGTTCATGACATTGTACAGGAGACAGTGATCAAGACCATCCCCAGGGAAAAGAAATGCAAAAAAGCTAAATGGCTGTCTGGGGAGGCCTTACAAATAGCTGTGAAAAGAAGAGAAGTGAAAAGCAAAGGAGAAAAGGAAAGATATAGGCATCTTAATGCAGAGTTCCAAAGAATAGCAAGGAGAGATAAGAAAGCCTTCTTCAGCGATCAATGCAAAGAAATAGAGGAAAACAACAGAATGGGAAAGATTAGAGATGTCTTCAAGAAAATAAGAAATACCAAGGGAACATTTCATGCAAAGATGGGCTCAATAAAGGACAGAATGGTGCGGACCTAACAGAAGCAGATGATATTAAGAAGAGGTGGCAAAAATACACAGAAGAGCTGTACAAAAAAGATCTTCATACCCAAGATAATCATGATGGTGTGATCATTCACCTAGAGCCAGACATCCTGGAATGTGAAATCAAGTGGGCCTTAGAAAGCATCACTACGGACAAAGCTAGTGGAGGTGATGGAATTACAGTTGAGCTATTTCAAATCCTGAAAGATGATGCTATGAAAGTGCTGCACTCAATATGCCAGCAAATTTGGAAAACTCAGCAGTGGCCACAGGACTGGAAAAGGTCAGTTTTCATTCCAATCCCAAAGAAAGAAAATGCCAAAGAATGCTCAGACCACTGCACAATTGCACTCATCTCACACGCTAGTAAAGTAATGCTCAAAATTCTTGAAGCCAGGCTTCAGCAATACGTGAACCATGAACTTCCAGATGATCAAACTGGTTTTAGAAGAGGCAGAGGAACCAGAGATCAAATTGCCAACATCTGCTGGATAAATCAAAAAAGCAAGAGAGTTCCAGAAAAACATCTATTTCTGCTTTATTGACTCTGTCAAAGCTTTTGACTGTGTGGATCACAATAAACTGTGGAAAATACTGAAAGAGATAGGAATACCAGACCACCTGACTGGCCTCTTGAGAAGCCTATATGCAGGTCAGGAAGCAACAGTTAGAACTGGACATGGAACAACAGACTGGTTCCAAATAGGAACGTCAAGGCTGTATATTGTCACCCTGTTTATTTAACTTTTATGCGTAGTACATCATGAGAAATGCCAGGCTGGAAGAAACACAAGCTGGAATCAAGATTGCTGGGAGAAACATCAATAACCTCAGATATGCAGATGACACCACCCTTATGGCAGAAAGTGAAGAGGAACTCAAAAGCCTCTTGATGAAATTTAAAGAGGAGAGTGAAAATGTTGGATTAAAGCTCAACATTCATATAACGAAGATCATGGCATCTGGTCCCATCACTTCATGGGAAATAGATGGGGAAACAGTGTCAGACTTTATTTGAGGGGGCTCCAAAACCACTGCAGATGGTGACTGCAGCCATGAAATTAAAAGACACTTACTCCTTGGAAGTAAAGTTATGACCAACCTGGATAGCATATTCAGAAGCAGAGACATTACTTTGCCAACAAATGTCCGTCTAGTCAAGGCTATGGTTTTTCCAGTGGTCATATATGGATGTGAAATTTGGACTCTGAAGAAAGCTGAGCACCGAAGAATTGAGGCTTTTGAACTGTGGTGTTGGAGAAGACTCTTGAGAGTCCCTTGGACTGCAAGGACATCCAACCAGTCCATTCTGAAGGAGATCAGCCCTGGGATTTCTTTGGAAGGAATGATGCTAAAGCTGAAATTCCAGTACTTTGGCCGCCTTATGCAAAAAGTTGACTCATTGGAAAGGACTCTGATTCTGGGAGGGATTGGGGGCTGGAGGAAAAGGGGAAGACAGAGGATGAGATGGCTGGATGGCATCACCGACTCAATGGAATGAGTTTGAGTGAACTCTGGGAGATGGTGATGGACAGGGAGGCCTGGTGTGCTGAGATTCATGGGGTCACAAAAAGTCAGACACGACTGAGAGACTGAACTGACCTGATGTAATATTGTTCTTTACAGCATCAGACTTTACTTTCACCACCAAACACATGTGCAACTGGGTGCTGTTTCCACTTTTGCTCAGGTTCTTCATTCCTTCTGGAGCTATTTCTCCCTTCTTCTCCAGTAGCATATTGGACACCTACCAACCTGGGGAGTTTATTTCAGTGTCATATTTTTTGCCTTTTCATAGAGAAGCAAAATGCAAGGAAAAATGGAAAGTTACACCCATTTGAATGCAAGTTCAACAAGGAGAGATAAGAATGTCTTCCTACATTACTTTGCCAACAAGGCTCCATCTAGTAAACACTATGGTTTTCCCACTAGTCATGTATGGATATGAGAGTTGGACCATGAAGAAAGCTGAGCACTGAAGAATTTATGCTTTTGAACTGCAATGTTGGAGAAGACTCTTGAGAGTCCCTTGGACTGTAAGGAGATCCAACCAGTCCATCCTAAAGGAAATCAGTCCTGAATATTCATTGGAGGGACTGATACTGCAGCCGTAGCTCCAATACTTTGGTCACTTGATGCAAAGAGCTGACTTATTTGAAAAGACCCTGATGCTGGGAAGGATTGAAGGCAGGAGGAGAAGGGATTGACAGAGGATGAGATGGTTGGATGGCATCACTGATTCGATGGACATGAGTTTGTTCAAACCCTGGGAGATGGTGATGGACAGGAAAGTCTGGTGTGCTTAGTCATGGGGTTGCAAAGAGTCAGACGCTACTGAGCAACTCAACTGAACTGATACTTAAATGATCTTGATAATTGCTTCTTTTTCAATTGATTTTATGTGGGAAAAAATAAAGTAGAAAAATTCCTAAAAAAATAAATTAATAAATAAATAAACTATTTAAAAGCACAACTAAAAAAAGAAAGAAAGAAAAGAAAGTCTTCCTAAATGAACAATGCAAAGAAACAGAGGAAAGCAACAGAACGGGAAAGACTCGAGATCTCTTCAAAAAAATTAGAGATTACAAGGGAACATTTCATGCAAAGATGGGTACAAAAAAGGAAAGAAATGCTATGGACCCAACAAAAGCAGAAGATATTAAGAAGAAGTGTCAAGAATACACAAAAAGACTATACAAAAAAAAAGATCTTAATGATCTGGATAACCACAGTGGTATTACCACTAACCTAGAGCCAGACATCTTGGAGTGTGAAGTCCAGTGAACCTTAGGAAGCATCACTGTGAACAAAGCTTGTAGAAGTGATGGGATTCCAGCTGAGCTATTTCAAATCCTAAAATATGATGCTGCAATAGTGCTGCACTCAATATGCCAGCAGAATTAGAAAACTCTGCAGTGGCCACATGACTGGAAAAGGTCAGTTGTCATTTCAATACCAAAGAAAGGCAATGCAGAAGAATCTTCAAACTGCCATACATTTGTACTCATTTCACATGCCAGCACAATAATACTCAAAATCCTCCAAGGTAGGCTTTAACAATGCATGAACTGAAAACTTCCAGATGCACAAGCTGGATTTAGAGAAAGTAGAGGAACTAGACATCAAATTGCCAACATCTGTTGGATCATAGAGAAAAGAGAGTTCCAGAATAACATCTACTTCTGCTCTATTGACTATGCTAAAGCCTTTGACTGTGTGAATGGCAACAAACTGTGGGAAATTCTTAAAAATATGGGAATACCAGACCACTTTAGTAGCCTCCTGAGAAACCTGTATGCATGTCAAGAAGCAACAGAACCAGACATGGAACAACGGATTGGTTCCAAATTGGGGAAGGAGTACATCAAGTCTGTATATTGTCACCCTGCTTACTTAACTTATATGCGATAGAGAAGCCATAATTGTAGGCAGCATAGAATTTTTTTAGCCAAAAACGAATAACACAGGGAGCTCAACTTGATGCTCTGTGACAACCTAGAGGAGTAGTATGGTGTGGGAGGAAGGCTCAAGAGGGATACTCCAGTATTCTTGCCTGGAAAATCCCATGGACAGAGAAGCCCGGCAGGCTACAGTCCATGGGATTGCAAAAGAGGCAAACACAATTTAGCGACTAAACAACAACAGCAACAACACATGGTAGATATTGGGGACACAGGCTGAATAATTGTATGACACCAAAAGACCAGTTCTAAAACTCAGTGGCATGAATAAAGTCGATATTATCAGGAAGGACAGTTAAACTGGTGATACAGAAAAATTACAGAGCCAAAATAAAAACACTGGTTTCAGACTTTACTCTACAGTTGAATTCTATAAGTTACTTTAGCTGCCAAAGGCATTTTTTCCTCATGAGTAGAGAAGAATTATTTTAAATACTTGAGAAGATGGATATTTCTTAAGACAAAGGCCTTAAGAAATCCAATTTTTCCTACCAAATAAATGGAAGTTTCCAAATATTTCTCACCCATGTTTGGGAAAAATTTAGGGAAAGTAGAAATATAGAAAAAAAAATGGAAAATTGTCCATGCATCAGCTATTAAGAAAGCTTAATTGAGTTACTTAAATTATATGCTGAATTTAAATCAAAGAGTGCAAAACCCAGGCAATTCATAAAAGGAACAAATGCTCTTTCAACAATCTGATCAAGAATCACAATTTCTGACTCTAATGCTTTGAGCACTGCAATTACCAGCACTTCCTCAGCCCCAGGACAAATGGCCCTTTCATAGCTGCCACTCCAAAGAATCTTCTCAGAGCCCTCTTTATGTCTTTATTTCTCAGACTGTAGATGAAAGGGTTCAGCATGGGTGTGACCACAATGTACATCACCGAGGCTATTGCACTTGAGTGTGAGTTGTGGGTAGCAGTAGAGCTAAGATACAATCCTAAACCCGTAAAATAAAATAAGGAAGCAACAGAGAGGTGAGATGCACAGGTGGAAAATGCTTTATACTTCCCCTCAGCTGATGAGATTCTACATATGGAGGAAACTATCCTAGAGTACGAGTAACATATACCAGCCAGGGGGACAGCACCGAAAAGCCCAACTGCAAAATACATCACAGCATTATTAAGAACGATGTCAGAACAGGCAAGTCGGAGTACTTCTTTCAAGTCACAGAAAAAGTGGGGGATTTCCAAGACTGTACAGAAATACAGTCTCAGTACCAGTAAGCTTTGTACCAAGGAATTCAGGGCACTCATAATCCAGGACAGGAGCACCATCAGTCCACAGAGAATAGGGCTCATGATGACTGTGTAATGCAGGGGGTCACAGATGGCTATGAAGCGGTCATAGGACATGACAGTTAGAATTAAGTTCTCCAGCTCTACTAATAGTATGTAAAAATGCATCTGGGTGATGCAGCCTCCATAGGAAATGGCTTTGCTCTGTGTCTGTATGTTCACCAGCATCTTTGGGATGGTGGTGGAGATGAAACAGATGTCTACAAAGGACAGGTTGGAGAGGAAGAAGTACATGGGGGTGTGGAGGTGGGAGTCTGAGATTGTGGCAAGAATGATGAGCAGATTCCCAAACACAGTGATCAGAAACATGGAGAGGAAAAGTCCAAATATGATAGGCTGCAGTTCTAGTTCCTCTGATAATCCCAGAAGAATAAATTGTGCCATCCCTGTATCATTTCCTTGTACCACGTGGTGGTGATCACTACTAGGGAAGAAAAATATAGCATGATTAATTTCTACATGTGTGCACATTAACACAGTAAAATGCTATGAATTACAATATTTAATCATCTTTAAGTAATCTACTGTGTCATCTGTGATTAGAAATTCCTGTCTAACACTCAACCGTTTCCCCAAGAGGTCATGATTATACTGTTTTAAATCAAATGTCTTTCACATATTCTAGAAATTCATGTTGAGTATCAACCATCTTCTAGGGTAAATGTGTGAGATGCTGAGAACAAAACTTCCAACAATGCAATGATGAAGAAAGAATATGAGCTAGCAAATGAAATATATATATATATATATGTCATCTCATGTGGTGACAGATGATATGGGGGGGGGGGGAAAGGCAGGTATAAATGTAATAAAATATCCATGCATGGATATGTTACATTTTACTGAGAGTTCAGGAAGATATGCAAAAAAGAAAAAAAAAAAAAGACATTTGAACAGAGACCCGAAGCAAGACAAAGCAGAGACATCAGTCTCTGGGGAACCAGTGTTCCCTATTGGGAAAAGAGTCTGCAAAGTACCTGAGGGCAGGGCTTGTTTCAAATATTCAAGACTTAAAAAGCAGCAAAAGTGTCAAGGGAAACAAGCAAGAGTGAGTGTGAGGAGAAATAGTATCAGAGGATGATAAGGAATAAGGTTTTCCTGCTACAGCTGAACTTTCAAGACACAAGAAGTACTTCATCCACATGTTGTTACTTTCACATTTTTACATTTGTTTTGATTACTGTGAATTAAAATGAATTGACTCCTTTATTTGCATCTTCTGGTTGACATTATTGTGTCTGTGTTTTAAGGGTAACATTTTTGAGTTGATAATTTAAGAATCACTTTCCAGAGAACTGCTCATTCCCCACAACACACACACACACACACACACACACACACACACACACACACAACACACACACTTACACACATCATGTCTTACTGGGCTTGTAACTCTCTGACTCTTCTCACTTTGGGCTACAGTAATTACAAAAGCAGCGATGAAAGATAGTCATCAACACTATGTTGTTTTTGCCCAAGAAAATGTAGAAATAGTACCCAAGTTCTAGACGGTAAGCTTCCTATGAACTGTATTCCATTTAAATGTGACTACTTTGTGCCCTGTATTGGGCTTCCCCTGTGGTTCAGCAGTAAATAATCCCCCTGAAGTGCAGGAGATGCAAGAGACACACGTTTAATCCTTGGGTTGGGAAGATCCCCTTGAGGAGCGCATGGCAACCCACCCCAGTATTTTTGCCTGGAGAATCCCATGGACTGAGGAGCCTGGTGGGCTACAGTCCATGGACTTGCAAAGCATTGGACATGACTGAAGCAATTGAACAAGCATGCATGCATTAAAAAAAAAAAAAAAAAAAGGAGTTCAAAAAACTGATAGAATGAAAAGTCCTGTGGAGGAAAATAAGGTCTACCTGTGGGTCACATTCCTTGGTGGTTGCCTTGTCCTAGGATACAGGCCTTGGAGTATGTATACCTCACTTATGCAGACATTTCAACCTCTATGACAAGTCTGATGGCATCAGGGATTTACACCATGGTCTCCCCTACAAACCTGTATTGAATACTTTCATTTTCAAAGCAAAATCTAATAAACTCAGCTGGTCCCTAACAGACCATGGAAAAGAGAAAGATTCCTTGATTCTGATAGCTTTCCAATGACAGTTATATTGCCTTGATACTCAAAATATCTCATAAAATATTCTAGAGCAATTTATCAAAGCAGGAAGGAGTAATCATTTTAGGACAACAGGAGCATTCCAGTAGAAAGTAAGCAAAGGGAATAAGGCTTCCTTGGTGGTTCAGATGGTAAAGAATCTGCCTGAAATGCAGGAGACCCAGGTTTGATCCTTGGATCATCAAGATTCCCTGGAGTAGGAAGTGGCAACCTACTCCAGTATTCTTGCTTGGAGAAACCCATGGATAGAGGAGCCTGGCGGGCTACAGTCCATGGGTTCACAAAGAGTTGGACACAACTGAGCAACTAACACTTCCAAGGGAATAAACCCACAACTGACAACAGAAAATAGACAATACACAATTATAGATGAGGATTTTAAAAGATAAATTCTCTAGGCTGGTGCACAGGGATGACCCAGAGGGATGGGATGGGGAAGGAGGTGGGAGGGGGGGTTCAGGATGGGGAACACATGTACGCCCATGGCGATTCATGTCAATGTATGACAAAACCAATACAATATTGTAAAGAAAATAAATAAATAAAACTGAAAAAAATAAAAAAAAAGATAAATGGTAACAGACTTTTGTAAATGATCTTGAATACAAAGCTTTTGATTCATAAAACTGACTTTTGAAACTCACTGTTATCACATATTAGCCATTTGAATGTAGTGGATCTACAGACCCATTCTAAATGTTAATGACCTAATTCAAATAGTGGGGATAGTGGTATCTATCCTCCTAAGTTGGAAGGCAAATTTAGTCAATACATGTAAAAATTCAGCATAGTTCCTTTCTCATACTAAATTAGCAGGTATCACAGAGATGTGAATTTGCTTGTTTTTTCTTTCTACCTTCCAAATGCTTCCCTTGCTTCCCTACCTCTTGGTATTTAAGAATTCCAAAGTAAGACTCATTTTCATACCCCTGTTTTCATTCTAAGCACAATATTTTCCTGTGAATATATAACCTGAGGAAAGATACTGTGAAATGTTTGTCTCAAGAACACTGTTGCAAGGCAGTATATAATTCCATAGATGTGGGTTGTTCTAATAAAAATGGAAGGTATTCAAGTACTTCCCAAATTCAAAAGTCTTTTTGTAAATGTGGATATTTCATTTCATATGCCTCCAAACCCACTTTTCTTACTCTCCTTAAATGTATAACTCCTCTAATATGCTCTGATTTTACTGGAACCACTTGATGCTCCTCATTGCTTCCTCATTCTCATCCAATTGGGTTTCCATTCCCATCACTTAATTGTCAACATTGATTCTTGTGCTGCTGATTTCATCAGACATTTCTGGAAAAATTTTAACATATAAAATAAATGAATTATAAGTTAATTAGTCAATCTAATGAACAACCATGGCTAATATTTCAGCCCTGGTGTGGGCCGATTAGGCTCTCAAGTGACCTCAGAAAAAAGTTTTCCACTTGTATTCTCTCTCAAACTTCCTTGAAGTACCTATAGAACTCTCACACTCACCTGGATGGGGATGACAGGAGGAAAGCCCCTGTGTGGATATCCATGTTTCTCCGTGGATGGTTGATGATGCAGGCTGAAGCTCTGTTCTCAGGCAGGTCAGAAGGAAAGAGGGAAGCATTGATCCTTATTCAAATGTAGGACTCCAAAACCAATAACCATGCCCTGTGCAGCTCAAGGTTGTATAGACTGAGGGATGCAGCCAAGGAGAATTTACAGCTCTCCATGTCTGTTCATTAGGCACTGTTTCCATTGTTACTCCCACATCTGAGCACAACACTTCCCTGTGGGACACTGGTCTAGATAGGAAAATTTTCCTGATGAGTCTCTTTCCCCAGAAGGTTAATTAGAAGTAAGATGAATCTAGTTTTTATTACCCTCTTCCCATGAACTTGGCTGCCTTCCAGAGGTCTAATCTCCTTGTACTTGATCCTTGTGTGTGCTAAGTCACTTCAGTTGTGTCCAATTTTTGCAACCCTATGGACAGTAACTTGCCAGGGGCCTCTATCCATGTATTCTCCAGGCAAGAATACTGAAATGGGTTGCTATGCCCTCCTCCAAGGGATCATCCCAACTCACAGATCAAACCCACATCTCATGTCTCCTGCATTATAAAGTGGGTTCTTTTCCAATAGCACCACCAGGAAAGCCCATATCAACTATACTTCAATTGAAAAAATAACTTAAAGAAACAAAAAAATGGTATTGACTTAATGATCTGACATAGATTAGCAATAAAATTGGCAAAAGAGTAGACATGCACTTCAGTTCAGTCACTCAGTAGTATCTGACTCTTTGCAACCCCATGGACTGCAGCAACCCTGGCTTCCCTGTCCATCACCAACTTCTGGAGCTCGCTCAAACTCATGTCCATCAAGCCAGCAATGCCATCCAATCACTTCATCCACTGTCGTCCCCTTCTCCTGCCTTCAATCTTTCCCAGCATCAGGGTCTTTTCTAAGGAGTCAGTTCTTTGCACCAGGTGGCTGTAGTATTGGAGCTTCAGCATCAGTCCTTCCAATGAATATTCAAGACTGATTTTCTTTAGGATGGATTGGTTTGATCTCCTTACAGTCCAAGGGACTCTCAAGAGTCTACTCCAACACCACAGTTCAAAAGCATCAATTCTTCAGCACTCAGCCTTCGTTATAGTCCCACTCTCACATCCATAAATGACTACTGGAAAAACTAGAGCTTTGACTAGATGGACCTTTTTTGGCAAAGTAATGTCTCTGCTTTTTAATATGTTGTATAGAATGCTCATAGCTTTTCTGCCAAGGAGCAAAGGTCTTTTTATTTCATGGCTGCATTCACCATATGCAGTGATTTTGGAGTCCCCAAAAATAAAGTCTCTTAGTGTTCCAACTGTTGCTCCATTTATTTGCCATGAAGTGATGGGACCGGATGCCATGATCATAGTTACTTTTTTTTTTTTTTTTTTTTTTGACATTAAACATTCAATTTATTTCAAACATGAAAATTTACATTTTGCATAAAACAGTATAAAAACATTATACAGTTATAATTCCAATGTAAATTATTAGATTTGAGTATATCTAATGATTCTTTCTCCTTTGTATCCTTCTCATCAGAGTACCTTCTAAATGGATACCCCTGAAGTATTTAGCTCCCCTCTAATGTACTTTCAGACCCGTGAGGTAGCTCCTCCATTCTGGCCAAGAAGCTACTGGCTTGTACAGTTTTGATTTTAATTCCAGTTAACCTGAGAAGGATGATTCTGTTAATTTCTCCCTCCCCTCAGGAAAGAGATTAGCTGCTTTCTGAAGGCTCTCTCTAAACCAGTGTGTTGTTTTTTGTTTGTTTGTTTGTTTGTTTTGTTTTGTTTTTACTTTTATTTTATTTTTAAACTGTTGAGTTTTAAACCAGTTTTTTCACTCTCCTCTTTCACCTTCATCAAGAAGGTCTTTAGTTCCTCTTCACTATCTGCCATAAGGGTGGTGCTCTGCATATCTGAGGTTATTGATATTCCTCCCAGCAATCTTGATTCCAGCTTGTGCTTCATCCAGTCTGGCATTTTGCATGATGTAATCTGAATATAAGTTAAATAAGCAGGGTGACAATACACAGCCTTGACATAATTCTTTCCCAATTTGGAACCACTCTCTTCTTCCATGTCCAGTTCTAACTGTTGCTTCTTGACCTGCATACAGATTTCTCAAGATATAAGTCAGATGGTCTATGGTCTGGTATTCCCATCTCTTGAAGAATTTTACATTGTTTGTTGTTATTGACACAGTCAAAGGCTTTGGTGTAATCAATAAAGCAGAAGTAGATGTTTTCTGGAACTCTCTTGCTTTTTCTATGATCCAGCGGATTTTGGCAATTTGATCTCTTTTTCCTCTGCTTTTTCAAAATCCAGCTTGAACTTCTGGAAGTTCACGGTTCATGTACTGTTGAAGCCTGGCTTTGAGAATTTTGATTATTACTTTGCTGGAGTGTGAAATGAGTGCAATCATGGGGTAAGTTGAAAATTCTTTGGTATTGTCCCTTTTGGGGGTTGGAAAACTGACCTTTTCCATTCCTGTGGCCACTGATGACTTTTAACTGAATGTAATACTCAATGTTCCTAGAAACAGTGGCACATAGTAGATGTTCAATTATT
The DNA here is from genome assembly GCF_029378745.1 of Bos indicus. Taxonomy (NCBI): domain Eukaryota; kingdom Metazoa; phylum Chordata; class Mammalia; order Artiodactyla; family Bovidae; genus Bos; species Bos indicus. The sequence continues at coordinate 9,907,572 of NC_091766.1, read as the reverse complement.
TGTTGAATGAATCAAGAATCAGGTACAGTAGAGATGCACATTGGGCTTTCCAGCTGGCTCAGCCAGTAAAGAATCCACCTGCAATACAGGAGACCCAGATTCAATTCCTGGGTCAGGAAGATCCCTTGGAGAGGGAATGGCTACCCACTCCAGTATTCTTGTTTGGAGAATTCCATGGACAGAGGAGCCTGATGGATTACAGTCCCTGGAATCCCGAAAAGTAAGATACGACTAGGCAACTTTCGTTGCCTAACACTTTCACTTTTCATAGTGATTTCAAGATAACTGAATGCAACAATATTGAACAAAAATCTACAATTAACTTATATAAGGACATAAAATATTAACAATTTAATGATACCAACATGAGCTACTATTTCAACTTAAATTCCCAAAGACTTAGAAATAAAATATCTTAAAGGATTTTAAAATGTTAGAATAAAGGAGTACTCAAGTTACAATTTGTTCTCATTTTAATATATTTGGATTCAAATATGCATATGAAAGATGAAGTTGACATTTTCAAATGGTAAAGAAGAATGCTTTCCAAGTGCTCACCAAAAGTGATACAACTTTTAGAAATATGTTTAATCAAGAAAGGCTGATAAGAGCAATAACGAGTATTTCCATGTATTTCCATTTCCAATAACAGATTTCCATGTATATAAATGTATAAAAGTTTATTTATTCACACTATGCAAGAGAACATTCACTCTTGTTTTTGTTTATAACAAGGATTTGCAAGTGACAAGTATTAAAGTGACAGTTCAATTATTGCAGTTAAAAAAAAAAAAAGCTAAAAAGTAGAAAAGCAATGGAAAAACAACCATATAACTGAGTGATATAGAACTAAAGAGCCTCTTGATGAAAGTGAAAGAGAGTGAAAAAGCGGGTTTAAAACTCAACATTCAAAAAATGGCATCCAATCTCATCACTTCTTTGCAAATAGATGGGGAAACAATGGAAACAGTGACAAACTTTATTTTCTTGGACTCCAAAATCACTGCAGATGGTGACTGCAGTCATGAAAATGAAAGACACTTGCCCTTTGGGAGAAAAACTGAGCAACCTAGACAGCATATTAAAAATCAGAGACATTACTTTGCTGACAAAGATCCACATAGTCAAAGCTATGGGTTTTTGAGTAGTCAGGTATAGATGTGAGATTTGAATTATAAAGAAGGCTGAGCGCTGAAGAATTGATGCTTTTGAACTGTGGTATTAAAGTAGACTCTTGAGAGTCCCTTGGACTGCAAGGATATCAAACCAGTCAATCCTAAAGGAAATCAATCCTGAATATTCATTGGAAGGACTGATGTTGAAAATGAAACTCCAATACTTTGGCCAGCTGATGCAAGGAACTGAGTCCTTAGAAAAGCTGGGAAAGATTGAAAACAGGTGGAGAAGAGGATGACAGAAGATGAGGTGGTTGGATGGCATCACCAACTCAATGGACATGAGTTTGAGCAAGCTCCTGGAGCTGATGATCGACAGGGATGCCTGGGTTGCTGCAGTCCATGGGGTTGCAAAGAGTTGGACACGACTGAGTGACTTAGCTGAACTGAGTAATATAAAGAACAACATATGACTGAGTATATGTTATCAAACATTCTAATATATCTACATACTTAAAATAATAAAATTGCATGCAATAATTTTGTGAATGGTAGTGGTGAGAGTCGGCACCCTTGTTTTGTTCCTGACTTTAGGAACACCATTGAGGATAATGTTTGCTGCAGTTTTGTCATATATAGTTTTTATTATGTTGAGATATGTTCCTTCTATTCCTGCTTTCTGGAGAGTTTTTAATCATAAATGGATGTTGAATTTTATCAAAGGCTTTCTCTGCACCTATTGAGATAATCATATGGCTTTTATTTTTCAATTTGTTAATGTGGTATATTACATTGATTGATTTGTGGATATTCAAGAATCCTTACATCCCTGGGATAAAGCCCACTTGGTCACGGTGTATGATCTTTTTAATGTGTTGAAAGCAAAAATAAAAAAATGGGATCTAATTAAAATTAAAAGCTTCTGCACCACAAAAGAAACTATAAGTGAGGTGAAAAGACAGCCTTCAGAATGGGAGAAAATAATAGCAAATGACGCAACTGACAACCAACTAATCTCAAAAATATACAAGCAACACCTGCAGCTCAATTCCAGAAAAGCAAACGACCCAATAAAAAAATGGGTTAAAGAACTGAATAGACATTTCTCCAAAGAAGACATACAGATGGCTAACAAGCACATGAAAAGATGCTCAACATCACTCATTATCAGAGTAATGCAAATCAAAACCAATATGAGGTACCATAACATGAGAAATGCTGGACTGGAAGAAACACAAGCTGGAATCAAGATTGCTGGGAGAAATATCAGTAACCTCAGATATGCAGATGACACCACCCTTATGGCAGAAAGTGAAGAGGAACTCAAAAGCCTCTTGATGAAATTTAAAGAGGAGAGTGAAAATGTTGGATTAAAGCTCAACATTCGGAAAACGAAGATCATGGCAACCGGTCCCATCACTTCATGGGAACTAGATGGGGAAACAGTGGAAACTGTGTCAGACTTTATTTTTCTGGCCTCCAAAATCACTGCAGATGGTGATTGCAGCCATGAAATTAAAAGACGCTTACTCCTTGGAAGGAAAGTTATGACCAATCTAGATAGCATATTCAAAAGCAGAGACATTACTTTGCCAACAAAGGTTCATCTAGTCAAGGATATGGTTTTTCCTGTGGTCATGTATGGATGTGAGAGTTGGACTGTGAAGAAGGCTGAGCACCGAAAAATTGATGGTTTTGAACTGTGGTGTTGTAGAAGACTCTTGAGAGTCCCTTGGACTACAAGGAGATCCAACCAGTCCATTCTGAAGGAGATCAGCCCTGGGATTTCTTTGGAAGGAATGATGCTAAAGCTGAAACTCCAGTACTTTGACCACCTCATGCGAAGAGTGGACTCATTGGAAAAGACTCTGATGCTGGGAGGGATTGGGGGCAAGAGGAGAAGGGGACAACAGAGGATGAGATGGCTGGATGGCATCACTGACTCGATGGACATGAGTCTGAGTGAACTCTGGGAGTTGGTGATGGACAGGGAGGCCTGGCGTGCTGCGATTCATGGGGTCACAAAGAGTCGGACATGACTGAGTGACTGATCTGATCTGATGAGGTCCCATTTCACACCAGTCAGAATGGCTGTGATTCAAAAGTCTACAAGCAATAAATGCTGGAGAGGATGTGGAGAAAAGGGAACCCTCTTACACTGTTGGTGGGAATGCAAACTAGTACAGCCACTATGGATAACAATGTGGAGATTCCTTAAAAAACTGGAAATAGAACTGCCATATGACCCAGCAATCCCACTGCTGGGCATACACAATGACGAAACCAGAACTGAAATAGACACGTGTACCCCATTGTTCATCGCAGCACTGTGTATAATAGCCAGGACATGGAAGCGACCTAGACGTCCATCAGCAGATGAATGGATAAGAAGGCTGTGGTACATATACATAATGGAGTATTACTCAGCTATTAAAAAGAATACATTTGAATCAGTTTTAATGCAGTGGATGAAACTGGAGCCTATTATACATACTGAAGTAAGCCAGAAAGAAAAACACCAATACAGTAAACTAACGCATATATATGGAATTTAGAAAGATGGTAATGACAAGCCTGTATGCGGGACAGCAAGGGAGACACAGATGTATACAACAGTCTTTTGGACTTTGTGGGAGAGGGAGGCGGGGGATGATTTAGGAGAATGGCATTGAAACATGTATAATATACAGGAAACGAATCGCCAGTCCAGATTTGATGCAGGATGCAGGAGGATTGGGGCTGGTGCACTGGGATGACCCAGAGGGATGGTATGGAGAGGGAGGTGGGAGTGGGGTTCAGGATGGGGAACACGTGTACACCCATGGTAGATGCTGATGTATGGCAAAACAAATACAATATTGTAAAGTAAAAAATAAAATAAATAAATAAATAATAGAACCAAATTTTAAAAAAAGGAAAAAAAATTGTGAATAAATGAAACATCAAATTTTTGTTGAAAAGTAGGATCAAACATGGGAATCCAACCAATCCAACCAGAACATACAAAACAAAAGACTCTCACAGACAATATATTTTATCAAGAAAGTAAATGACTAAAAAATGGAAATATATATATAACATCATTGGTAATAAAATAATTGCAAGTATTATAATTAGTAATAATTAAAGCTCTTTAGTGTGCCCATTTTCACATAAAACATTTTTTTATGTGAATATCCAGAGATAGAAAAGATACTGAGATATATAAATTCCAAGTAATGCTGCAGTAGGCATGTATTTGCATAAATCCCTTGGTCAGGATTTATTTTTGCAATCCTTATTGTAAAATTCAGATTTAAATACAAGAATGTAGGGAAAACCACTAAACCATTGAGGTACAACCTAAATCAAATCCCTTAAGATTACACAATGAAAGTGATAAATAGATTCAAGGGATTAGATCTGATAGACAGAGTGCCTGAAGAACTATGGATGGAGCTTCATAACATTGTTCACCAGGTAGTGATCAAAACCATCCCCAAGAAAAGGAAATGTAATAAGGCAAAATGGTTGTCTGAAGAGGCCTTACAAATAGCTGAAAAATGAAGAGACACAAAAGGCAAAACAGAAAAGGAAAGATATATCCATTTGAATGCAGATTTCCAAAGAATAGCAAGGAGAGATAAGAAAGCCTTCCTCATTGATCAATGCAAAGAAATAGAGGACAACAATAGAATAGGAAAGACTAGAGATCTCTTCAAGAAAAGTAGAGATATTGAGGGAACATTTTGTGCAAAGATGGGCTCAGTAAAGGACAGAAATGGTATGGACTTAACAGAAGCAGAAGGGAAAGATTGAAGACAGGAGGAAAAGGGAACAACAGAAGATAAGATGGTTGGATGGCATCACTGACTCAATGGACATGACTTTGAGCAAGCTCCAGGAGATGATGAAGGACAGGAAAGCCTGGGTTGCTGCAGTCCATGGGGTCTCAAAGAGCCAGACATGACTGTGGGATTGAACAACTTGGTCAGGATCTTTCTAATTAATATGAAAACCAAGCACTCGACTTAGTGAGTGAACAAGAGTAACAACATACCATAACCTACCTTAGAACATTATAGTGATTGCAAAAAAATTTATTTATGATGTAGTCATAAATAAATGTAGTTCTCATACTACATTTATGATGTAGTCCCCTTATGCACTTCATTCCCCATTATGTTAATGATACTCAGAAGGCTTTAATGTTATGCTCAATAAAAGTGAAAATGAAGTGATTCAGTCATGCCCAGCTCTTTGGGACCCCATGGACTGTAGCCTACCAGGCTCCTCTGTCCATGGGATTTTCCAGGCAAGAGTACTGGAGTGGGTTGCCATTTCCTCCTCCAGGGGATCTTCCCAATCCAGGGATTGAATCCAGGTCTCTGGCATTGTAGGCAGACACCTTACCATCTAAGCCACTGGGGAAGTGCTCAATATTTTAAACCAAATAAGAGATGGAGTCTTGATTGGAATCTCTCAGGAGGCTCCCAGTTTTCAAACACTGGAGCAGTGATTCTCAACCAAGAGTGATTTTGCAATTAAAGATATTTGGCAATATTTGAAGGGGTCCTACTGAACTCTTCTGACATACAGGACATCATCCAATGCAAGTAATCATACTTCCCAAGTATCAACACTGAGAAAGTGATGAAACCTATTCTAGACTAGCACTTCTCTAAATCCACTGCTTCTACAAATTACCAAGGATTGTATTTCAAATGTAAATTATTATTCAGTAGGCCAGATCTGGAGAATGAAATGGCAACCCACTCCAGTGTTCTTGCCTGGAGAATCCCAGGGATGGGGGAGCCTGGTGGGCTGCCGTCTATGGGGTCCAACAGAGTCGGACACTACTGAAGCGACTTAGCAGCAGCAGCAGGCCAGATCAGGGGCCCAGGGACCTGTGTTTCTAACAAGACTCTAAGTGTTATTTGATAGTACAGGTCCTGGCCTGTGGATGACAATTTGAGTAGCAAGAAAGTGGTCTGTGTTAGATCAGGTGTAAGTAGTTTTAGGCCTTCACCCAGAATCCTCCAATCTTTCTTAATTTTGAAAGAAAAGATTTTTGGTCACCTGTTAGGTTGTGATAAATTTGTGTTTGATTTTTTATAAAAGTATTAGTTAAGTCACTCAGTCGTGTCCAACTCTTTGCGACCCCATGGACTGTAGCCCAGCAGGCTCCTCTGTCCATGGGTTTCTCCAGGCAAGAATACTGGAGTGGGTTGCCATTTCCTTCTCCAGGGGATCTTCCCAACCCAGGGATCAAACCCAGGTCTCCCGCATTGCAGGCAGACACTTTAACCTCTGAGCCACCAAAGTGACATCAAATAATTTCTATTAGGATAATATTTTGCAGTAGTCACAATAAGATCCTCCAAAAGATTTCTACAGAAAAATCTCAAGAACTTTGGAATAGCCTAGTTTACATAACTAGTTTAATTACAATAGCAGAGGAAATAAGGTTGCTGATCATTTATCTTGATATAAGAATATTAGCACACCCCAGTACACCAGCCACAAGCTTCCTGTATCCTGCATCAAACCTGGACTGGCAATTCATTTCTTATATGATATTATACATGTTCCAATGCCATTCTCCCAAATTATCCCCTGCTCCCTCTCCCACAGAGTCCAAAAGACTGTTCTATACATTTGTGTCTCTTTTGCTGTCTCACATACAGGGTTATCGTTACCATCTTTCTAAATTCCATATATATGCGTTAGTATACTGTATTGGTGTTTTTCTTTCTGGCTCACTTCACTCTGTATAATTGGCTCCAGTTTCATCCACCTCATTAGAATTGATTCAAATGTATTCTTTTTAATGGCCAAGTAATATTCCATTTCATGTTGATGTATGGCAAAACCAATACAATATTTTAAAGTAATTAGCCTCTAATTAAAATAAATAAATTTAAATTAAAATAATAATAATAATAAATAAAACACTGAAAAAAAAAGAAAGCATCACACACACAAAAAAGAATATTAGCACAGATATCCAGGTCAAACTTATACAATTATGATGATTTTTCTAACCATTCAAGAGAGGGGAAGAATTGGAATTAGAGAGGGAGTTAAAATGCCATACACCTGGATTTGAATATGGAGGAAGGACCGTGAACTATGGAATGGTGGTAGCCACTAGAAGTAAAACAGGAAATTGAATGCAACCTGTTCTGGATATCCTTAAGGATCACAGCCTTGTAGATATCTAAATTTTTGCTCAATTAGACTTCAGGCCTCTGACCTTACATAATTTTATGACAGGTACTTTTTTACCTACTGGTATGGTAATTTGTTATTGGAGCAAACAGATCAGATCAGATCAGATCAGTCGCTCAGTCATGTCCAACTCTTTGTGACCCCATGAATCGCAGCACGCCAGGCCTCCCTGTCCATCACCAACTCCCAGAGTTCACTGAAACTCACAGCCATCGAGTTAGTGATGCCATCCAGCCATCTCATCCTCTGTCGTCCCCTTCTCCTCCTGCCCCCAATGCCTCCCAGCATCAGAGTCTTTTCCAATGAGTCAACTCTTCGCATGAGGTGGCCAAAGTACTGGAGTTTCAGCTTTAGCATCATTCCTTCCAAAGAAATCCCAGGGCTGATCTTCAGAATGGACTGGTTGGATCTCCTTGTAGTCCAAGGGACTCTCAAGAGTCTTCTCCAACACCACAGTTCAAAACCATCAATTTTTCGGTGCTCAGCCTTCACAGTCCAACTTTCACATCCATACATGACCACAGGAAAAACCATAGCCTTGACTAGACGGACCTTTGTTGGCAAAGTAATGTCTCTGCTTGTGAATATGCTACCTAGGTCGGTCATAACTTTCCTTCCAAAGAGTAAGCATCTTTTAATTTCATGGCTGCAATCACCATCTGCCATGATTTTGGAGCCCAGAAAAATAAAGTCTGACACAGTTTCCACTGTTTCCCCATCTATTTCCCATGAAGTGATGGGACCAGATGCCATGATCTTCATTTTCTGAATGTTGAGCTTTAAGCCAACTTTTTCACTCTCCACTTTCACTTTCATCAATAGGAATCTAAAATATATTTGTTCAATCATCTACTGTTTCTAGGACCTGAGCTAAAGATTTTCAATTCACACAATAAGCTTCTCTTAAATAGGGCATTTTGTGTTGAACTCCTACCATATATAGGAGGAAATCAGAGTCAATTTAAAGATGTTTTTCCCATTAATTTATACAGAGAATTTTTATTTATCTAAATGTAAATGTGGCTCTGATTTTGAGGCCTTTGAAATTTAAGATAGAAAAAGTACCTCATTATTGAAATTAATATCCTACTTTAAATCTTTGTGTTAACATTTCTACATTCTTTCTAGTTTGTGTTAATTCCAGCATTCTTTTTTTTTTTTCTTACTCTATCCTTCCAACTTTCTCTCAAGTTTTCCTTCAACACAATGGGTGAGATTACTAATGAGACTGTGTGCAATATATATATATATATATGTGTGAGTGGGTTTATTTCAGAGACTGGTGGATACAGATGAAGGCACATATAAACATATATGTACTCCTAACCTTGAACATGGTTTGTGGACTCAGCAAATATTTCTATGCATTGCAGCATCCATACCTCACAACATCCAAGTGAAGCTAGAATTTATCATCTCATATTTCCTTATGAAATGAAAACTGAGACTCAGGGCAATTATATTGTTAACAACATTACAAAGAAATTAAAACTTATTGTGCACCTTTTTATTTTTTATTTTTTCTAATTTTATTTTATTTTTAAACTTTACATAATTGTATTAGTTTTGCCAAATATCAAAATGAATCCACCACAGGTATACATGTGTTCCCCATCCCGAACCCTCCTCCCTCCTCCCTCCCCATACCATCCCTCTGGGCCGTCCCAGTGCCCCAGCCCCAAGCATCCAGCATCGTGCATCAAACCTGGACTGGCAACTCGTTTCCTACATGATATTTTACATGTTTCATTGCCATTCTCCCAAATCTTCCCACCCTCTCCTTCTCCCACAGAGTCCATAAGACTGTTCTATACATCAGTGTCTCTTTTGCTGTCTCGTACACCGGGTTATTGTTACCATCTTTCTAAATTCCATATATATGCGTTAGTATACTATATTGATGTGTGCACCTTTTTAAATTATTCACAAATGGAACCATGTAATATACTCTTAATTTTTGAAATAAAAAAACTGTATATTTTAAAAATGTGCAGTTTACTGTATGTAATTACATGTTAATGAATTAGCTAAAAATTAAACATTTCTGAATTAAACCATGCTGCATGGTTTAGGGTAATATGCTAAGCACAGGTAGTTGAGTCACACCTAAAAGTGATTGAGATAGCTCTTTTAGGAAGAAAGAAAAGTGTCAAAGTGTTTTATTTATATAGTTTATATCACATATATCATTTAAATATGATATTTATATTATCCATTGACTTTTATTGATTATGAAAGAAATTAGAAGGGGGAAATATTTCATTTAGAGAATTGGAAAGAATCATATTCATAGGCAGCAGCAATGGAATTCTTCAAGCAGAAGCACAAAGATATAATTACACCAAACAATCCTTTGCTCCAGTGATAAATCTCTTTACACACAAACAAGGAAATCACATACACCAATAAGTAAATGGGACCATGAAAAACAGTTTGCATAGAAATAATCTGACATGAATTTGTGCTACATCATACTTAAGGTCCCCTCTGAGTCCACATCTTATAATGCCAAACTCATTATTGAAATTTTTGTTTCACATACACACCAATTAGAGGTATGATTTTGATGCTCACTTTGCCAGTGATTCATGTAGGTAAAGTGGACATTGAGCTACATGGATAACAGTACACTGTGAGGGTGTAAAAGCAGATGACATACTATGAAACACACTATTTGTTAATGTCTACATTTTCAGAAAGAGCAATTACAGTGGCGATGTTCCAAGGTATGAAGAACCAAAATGTGATAAAATGTAGTTTCATATTTTTCTCTTCTATGATATTATGTAATAGGTTTGGGTATACAGTTTTTTTCCATAGAAGTAGCAAAATTCATGATAATTCTTTAGTAAAATGAAATAAAATTTACTCAGTAAAAAGTAGATCATTTCAGAAGAATTTATTCTTAAGAAATGGGTGAAGTCTCATGAGATAAATTGGAATTTATATATATTTCACAAAAGAGTTTGAATCAATTTGAGAGAGTAGAAAAATGACAAAAGAAAAAACTTAGATAACAGAGAAAAGTTTATAAAGGATGTTTTTAAAATTGTATAAAGTGAAGTGAAGTCGCTCAATTGTGTCTGACTCTTTGCGACCCCATGGACTGTAGCCTACCAGGCTCCTCTGTCCATGGGATTTCCCAGGCAATAGTCCTGGAATGGATTGCCATTTCTTTCTCCAGGGGATCTTCCCAACCCAGGGATTGAGCCTGGGTGTCCCACATTGTAGACAGATGCTTTACCATCTGAGCCACTAGGGAAGTCCTTAAAATTGTATAGAGAAGTTGAAATAAAAGAAATGGAAATACCAGGCTATAAATTGAAGAAGCAATTACTATCATCACAATCTGAACAAAGAATCACAATATCTGCCTATGAGGCTTTGAGTCCTGCTATCATGGGCATTTTTTCAGTCCAAGATCAAATGGCCCTATTAAAAAGTTTCCATCTCAAAGAATCTTTTCAGAGCCTTCTTTATGTCTTTATTTCTCAGACTGTAGATGAAGGGATTCAGCATGGGTGTGACCACAGTGTACATCACTGAGGCTATTACACTTGCTTCTGAGCTGTGGGTACCAACAGAACTAAGGTATACTCCTAAACATGTACAATAAAATAAGGAGACAACAGAGAGATGAGATGCACAGGTGGAAAATGCTTTATACTCTAAGATAGAACACTATCTTAGAGTAAGAGTAGTAAGAGTAAAGGATACCAGCCAGGGAAACAACTCCAAGAATCCCAGATCCAAAATACAGCACTATGTTATTGACGAAGGTTCAGAACAGGCAGGCTGGATTAGCTGTTTGATTTCACCAAAAAAAAAAAAAAAGGTGGTGGATTTCCAAGTCTGAGCAGAAGGACAATCACAATATCATTAAGGAGTTCAGGACACTAATGATCTAGGACTCCAGAACCAGCCATCCACAGAGCTGGGAGTTCAGGGTGACTGTGTAATGCAGGGGGTGGCAAATGGCCATGAAGGGATCATAGGCCACCACAGTCAGGATAAAGTCATCTAATCCTGCAAAGAGAATGTAAAAATGCATCTTGACAATGCAGCCTTCATAAGTTATGACTTTGCTCTGTATCTGAACATTTTGCAGCATCTTTGGGATAGTGATGGAGGTGAAGCAGATGTCTACAAAGGACAGGTTGGAGAGGAAGAAGTACATGGTGGTGTGGAGGTGGGAGTCTGAGCTGACAGCCAAGATCATGAGCAGGTTTCCAAATACAGTGATTAGGTACATGGAGAGGAAAAGCCCAAATATGAGGGGCTGCAGTTCTGGTACCTCTGAAAGTCCCATGAGAAGAAATTTTGAAATGTTTGTATTGTTCCCTAGTTCCATATGGTGAAGGTGACTCTAGGGAAAAAAAAAGAACAACATGACTAATTTTCCCTGAAATTGGCATAACTCACATAGCTGAAATACTATAATTTTTATTTTGCTTGCAAGAAACTGATGCTAATATATTGTATATAGACAGATCCTCCCTAAATATGTATCCCATTTCGTCTCTCACCAGATATTTTTATCACATTGTTAGCATACTTCCAAAGAGTTCATGTATTTTCAGTTTTTTTTTTTTTTTTTTTTACTATACAATATTGTATTGGTTTTGCCATACATCAACATGATACAGGGTGCTTGGGGCTGGTGCACTGGGATGACCCAGAGGGATGGTAAGGGGAGGGAGGTGGGATGGGGGTTCAGGATGGGAAACACATGTATTTTCAATTTTAATGAGAAATTCTTTCAGATATTTGAGGTATATTTTATATTGAGGGCCAACATGCTTCAAGAACATATAAGGAATAAGTAGAGGTACTGAAAAACAAATTTCCCACAATCCAAGGATGGTGAAAGATGATATTCAAATAAATATATTTTATGTCGGAAGGTGAACGATGTTTTGAAGAAAACAAAAACAGATATAAAGAAGCAAGTAGGAGGGAAATTTATTATGTACTGAGTGTTCAGGCAAGGCCAACAAACAAGAGGTTATTTGAAGAGATGTTAAGAAAGAAACAGAAGGATATAGTACGACACCAGGAGAAGTGTGTGGCTGGAAGAGGCAACAGCCACTGCAAAGGTCCTGAGCAAGACACTTGTTCCACATGTTTGAATGCAAACAAGGAAGCCAGAGGAATGAGCAGGACGGGGAGTGACTAGAGATGGTGTCAGGGATACTGAGGATCAAAGTGGCCTCTCTGCTAAAACTGACACCTCAGTCCACAGAGAATTCCTCCTTCCATGTGGTTCTTTGCACTTTATTAATTTTCTTGCAAAAATGTCCTATGAATTATATTAGATCCCTTTCATAGTTTCATCTGTTGATTGAGTTCTGGCCTCTGTGAACTTCTCATGCCAACTTAATATATGAGTCCAGTTGCCTCTGCTTTAAGAACTGCCCTCACTTCACAAGGCACAGGCACACACACCCCACAGCCTCCTGGACTACATTACTGGCATGAATTTCTCATCCAGAACCAACCTCCTTGGGCCATGGGTGGTTACAACTCAAGTTGGTCAGATCAGATTACCTTTCTCCTAAACAATGTTTTAACGGTACCCAGAAATTCTAGTTCATAAGCTTCTGAGAGAGTAATATAGTTAGGGTTCCCTTTAACTACAACCACTTTCTGTCCTGTGTTTAAAGAAATATAAAAAGTATGGGGGAGAGAGAGATAAAATGAAGGGAAAAGATCTAACAAGCTCAAATCATCCCAGAGACAATGGGACAAAGAAAACCCTCCTTGGTTTGGCAATGTTTCAACTTTAGCTACATCTCCTTGATGCCCAGGAAAAATCAGAAAGAAACATATCTCTTTTCCAATGAAAGAAAGTTATATCTAAATGATGTGAAAAACCAAAACCGTACAGATTTAATATCCCAAGAGAAGAAAAAGTAAAGATAGCAAACTCACAATTCAAAAATAAAAACACAAAAAATATGACAAGTTTCATATGTGTTACATGAAGCAGTAGAAGATGTCTTTCCTGTGCTTTTCCATATAATCTGACCTTTTTCTGTGTGGTCTGATACTGAATGAGGCAAGCCTTGTCTCTTTTTTTCTTATGAGTCATAATTTGTTTGCTACTGTTGGTCTTAATGTTTTCACTTTTTAAATTAATCTAATGGGCATACTTCAAGTCTAGTTCTGGTCTTTGACCAACAGGCAAAGGCCTTTCCAGATCTTACTTTATAGAGTAGGCCATGAAAATTCCTTCTCTTATTCTGGATAAATTTCTTTACATGATTTAAGCCTGAGGACTATATTTTATTTCAGTGTACTGTGACATTGTCTCTATATTGCAAGATGCTAATCACCAGAGATTTAAATTGCCTTGTTCAATTCTTATTTTCCCAGGTCTGTGAATATATTTGCAGTTATTTAAAAACACACTGAAGAAAAATATAAATTATGAAATGACAAAATATGGCTAAATTATGAAACCAGTTAAAAGGGTGACTTCACACAATTTTATTAAAGAAAAATGAATGGAACAGCAAAAACTGACTGAAACATGATATATATAATAGGAATAATTAAGCACTTATGACATGAGTTAAGAATTAATTTAGAAAAGACCTTGGCTCAAGAGAATATAACATAGAATTATCCAGAAATTTCTCACAAGTAGCAAATGTTTTGCTATTATTTGTTGAATGATGGCGGATTCATTTTGATATTTGGCAAAACTAATACAATTATGTAAAGTTTAAAAATAAAATAAAATTAAAAAAAAACTCAAATAAATAAAGAATTAGGTCTCTTTAGATATGAACACTATCCTATGGGATGATTGCATCCAATTTGGTTGGAAAATGTTGGATTGTTGAATAAAAGCTGGAGTAAATGGCCACCTATCTAGAAAGAAATTAAGTAGTTCCTTATCTGACACATCTTTTTTAAATGAACTAAAGACCCCAGTGCAAAAGTAAGCAGTACTCTTTAGATGAATATGAAAAACTACATTGGAACCACTTTTCCATTGATATTAGAAACACGGATAACTTTTAACTCAGGATTCCTCAGTCTCTGCACTATTGGGCATTCTCTGCCAGATTCTTCTCTGGGGTGGGGTCTGTCCTATAAATTGCAAGATGTTTAGAAGCATCCTTGCCCACCACTTACCCATCATCAGTGTGACAGTGAATAATGTCTAGAAATATTGCTTAAAGGTTCCTGGAGGACACAATTATCCTTGTTTGAGAAAAATAATATTAAACTAAGAATTCCAAAGTACTTTTGTAGCAGTGATATAATAGTCACTTATTTATAAATAATATAATACACCACCAAATGTCTGAGTCACACAACCACACCATGCAGTATTATACAGATATGGAAATAATGAACCAGCATTATACTGGTTGATTGGAAGCAAGTCCCTGAGGTATTATTGAGAAAGAAACAAAAGAGGGACAAATTGTAGAAAATATTAAACATAACGAATATTTGTCCCTAAAATATAAAGACCATTTATCATAAATTCAGGATTGTATTGATTCATTTGTGTAAAAGTATATAAAAGAACACATTTTATTTTTTAATTAAATTTACTTATTTTAATTAGAGGCTAATTACTTTACAATATTGTATTGGTTTTGCCATATATCAACACGAATCCTACACAGGTGTACACGTGTTCCCAACCCTGAACCCCCCTCCCACTTCACTCCCCATACCATCCCTCTGGGTCATCCCAGCACACCAGCCCCAAGCATCCTGTATCCTACATCGAACCTGGACTGACGATTCGTTTCTTATATGGTATTATACAAGTTTCAATGCCATTCTCCCAAATCATCCCCTCCCCCACAGAGTCCAAAAGACTGTTTATACATCTGTGTCTCTTTTGCTGTCTCCCATACAGGGTTATCATTACCATCTTTCTAAACCAATACAGAATACTAACACATATATATGGAATTTAGAAAGATGGTCACGATATACAGAATTTAGAAAGAACACATTTTAGAAAGAGATTTTTCAAAAACTAAAAACTTATGGAACAAAATATATCGGTGAGAGTGCAATTATGTTAAGTATATTGTTTCCTGAGCAATATGCCATGTGCTAAGTAACTTCAGTCATGTCAGACTCCATGTGACCCTATGGAGTGTAGTTTGCCAGTAGCCTCCATCTGGCCAAAGGATTCTCCAGGCAAGAACTGTGGAGTGAGTTGCCATACCCTCCTTTAGGGGATCTTCACAATGCAGAGATCGAACCTGCATCTCTTAATTCTCCTGCATTGGCAGATGGGTTCTTTACCATTAGTACACCTGGGAAGCCCCTTCCTGAACAATAGGATCTAATAAAATTGAATGAAAATCTACAAATAACTGATAAAAAGACACAAAAGAGTAAAAATTTAACAATATTAACATGGATCTCTAATTCAAGATCAAATTGCCAAAGATTTGGTAGTGAAACAATACAACAGAAGAACATTTACGAAGTGAGGAAGGAGCAGTATCTAAGTTATAATTTTATCTTATGTGTAGAGAGAGGAATTCAATTATGGCTATAGAATGTAAGTCAAATGGTAGAGAATTATGATCAGAGGAGATGGAATTTTTAGGAAAAGATTTAATCAGAAGGCCGAAAGGAATAATAAGGAATAACTGATGAGAAACTCTAAATAGAAGTAAATATATATAAGTTGTCTTTCACCACTAAGAATGCTAAATAGCTCTCACTTTCCTTTCTTGCTTACAGCAAGAGTTGAAACATTTAGAATATTAAAGTGACAAATTATTACGGTAAGAAAAATAGCAATCAAGAGCAATGAGTGGTATGTACTGTGCAGCATGGTGACTATAGTTCATAATACTCTTTTTAGCATAATTGAAAGTTGCTAAGAGACAGTATATCCTAAAAGCTGCCCTCACAAGAAATAAATTGTAACTATATGTGGTGACAGATGTTAAGGAGATTTACTGTAGTGATCATTTAGCAGTATAAACAAGTATTAAATCATTATGCCGTGTACCTGTAGCTCATATATTGTTGTAGGTCAAATACCCAAATTCTTTTGGAAAAGCAATGAAGAGAATTTTGGCAGATTAGACCAACAAAATTTATCAGTTCTTATACAATCTCACAAATATATCTATGCATATATAAAAGAACTAAATCACAAATTTAAGGTTTCTGTTAAAAAATAATCCTTCCTATCAAAGAATGCAATTTTAAAAAGAAATAACAACACTCTGATACCACTATATAAAACAAAATAGTTATAGAGACATTTTTTAAATAGAGAAACACTGCATGACTAACAAATTCATAGATTTATTTAGCCTCACAGATAATAAAATAGTTGCAAAGTAAACGTCCCTAGCATACATCCAATTTTTTTAAAATAACGAAGATTTTTGTTTCTTATGTGCACACAAGAGTGAGAGAAGATACTGTAATGTGTGTGTTTCCTACACAGCTATTGAAAGTGTGTATTTGCCAACAGTCCTCAGTTTAGATCTTTCTCCTCTATGTGGAGGCACAGTCTAATACGCCCCATCTTACAATAAAATGAAATGCCCTCACCTCATTGACTGACCCTCTACAATTAATACCCTATTTGTCTACTCCTGTTAATTAGCAAGAACTTTAGACTCAGGTTCCACTTTTACTGGATGCAATTTCTACCTCCCATTCATTCTTCTGTTGGACTTCCACTGAAAGTGAAAGTTGCTCTGTTGTGTCTGACTCTTCACGACCCCATGGACTGGAGTGGGTAGCCTTTGCCTAGAATGATTTAATTTTCAACATTGACACTCTCATTTTTAAGTGCAGTGTTCCTTTTTCAGCATGATAGATAAAAACATTTTCAGGAAACCCAGCAAACAACCATGGTGACCTCTGCCTCTGGGATATGCCATTAGAGTGCAATTCCATGCAATAAACTGTACATTTTTAAAGTATTCAACTTTCTGAATTTTAAAAATTAGCAGTATATTCAGTTCAGTTCAGTTGCTCAGTCATGTCTGACTCTTTGTGAACCCATGAATCTCAGCACGCCAGGCCTCCCTGTCCATCATCAACTCCTGGAGTTTACTCAAACTCATGTCCATTGAGTCAGAGATGCCATCCAGCCATCTCATCCTCTTTCATCCACTTCTCTTCCTGCCCCCAATCCCTCCCAGCATCAGAGTCTTTTCCAATGAGTCAACTCTTCGCATGAGGCGGCCAAAGTATTAGAGTTTCAGCTTCAACATCACTCCTTCCAATGAACACCCAGGACTGATTTCCTTTAGGATGGACTGGTTGGATTTCCTTGCAGTTCAAGGGACTCTCAAGAGTCTTCTACAACACCACAGTTCAAAAGCATCAATTCTTTGGCGCTCAGCTTTCTTTATAGTCCAACTCTCACATCCACACATGACTACCAGAAAAACCATAGCTTTGACTAGATGGAGCTTTGTTGGCAAAGTAATGTCTCTGCTTTTCAATATGCTATCTAGGTTGGTCATAACGTTTCTTCCAAGGAGTAAGCGTCCTTTTATTTCATGGCTGCAGTCACCATCTGCAGTGATTTAGGAGCCCCAAAAAATAAATCTGCCACTATGTTGCTCATTATTATAGAAATGCAAATCAAAACTGAAATGAGATATCACCTCACACCATTCAGAATGGTCCTCATCAAAAAGTCTACAAACAAAAAATGCTGGAAAGGGTGTGGAAAAAAGGAAACAGTCTTGCACTGTTGGTGGGAATGTAAATTTATACAGCCACTATGGAAGACAGTATGGAGTTTGGAATTTTTCCTTAAAAACTAGGAATAAAACCACCATATGACCCACCAATACACTGCGAGGCATATAGCCCGAAGAAACCAAAATTGAAAGAGGCACATGTATCCCATTGTTAATTGTAGTGTTATTTAGAATAACTGGGACATGTAAGCAACCTAGATGTCCATCAACAGATGAATGGACAAAGAAATTGTGGTATATATACACAGTGGAATACTACTCAACCATAAAAAGGAATTTATTTGAGGCAGTTCTGATGAGGTACCTAGAACCTATTATACAGAGTGAAGTGAGTCAGAAAGAGAAAGATAAATACCATATTCTAACACATATATATTATGTGTTAGAATCTAGATTTCTATGTGTTAGAATCTAGAAAAATGGTACTAAAGAATTTATTTACAGGGCAACAACGGAGAAACAGACATAGAGAACAGACTTATGGACATGGGGAGAGAGGAGGATGATATGTATGGAAAGAGTAACATGGAAACTTACATTACCATATGTAAAATAGATAGCCAACAGGAATTTGCTGTATAGATCAGTAAACTCAAACAGGGGTTCTGTATCAACCTAGAGGGGTGGGATGGGGAGGGAGATGGGAGGGAGGTTCAAAAGGGAGGGGATATATGCATACCTATGGCTGATTCATGTTGAGGTTTGACAGAAAACAACAAAATTCTGTAAAGCAATTATCCTTCAATGAAAAACACATTAATTTAAAAAAGAGAAAAAAGGATATGCCTATTTGTAAAAACTTACACCTTTATCAAAGGACTGGATAGGAATTTAAGCTCTCTAGTGAGCCATGATTTGGAGATGTATATATATATATATATATATATATATATATATATATATATATATGCATATATATGATGTTATATATATTATATCTATATACAATATAGATATGAGATATGTGATATATATATATATGATATACATTATATATAATAAAAGAACAGTATTGGTTATGACAGAAATGGAATGGGGGAAATATTTCATTTAGAGCATTGGAAGGAACCATATATTTTTAGGCACAATGGAAGTTTTCAAGCAGAAAGATATATTTACACCAAATAATCCTTCACCCCAACAATAAACCCTTTTACATACAGACACTAAACCAAGATCTCAATAACTAAATGGACACTATGAAAAAATACTTTGCATAGGAATAATCTGACATAAATTTCTGTTGCATCATACTTAAGGTCCTGTCTGATTCTAGGTCTTATTATATCAAACTCTGTATTGAAATTGCTGTTTCATATAGATACCAATTAGAGACATGCATCTGATGCTCTGCTTTCTCAGTAACTCCTGTAGAGAATGCAACACTGAGCTAAATAGAGAATAGTACCTTGAGGGGTGTAAAATCAGATGACCAGTTATGAAACATACATCTGTTCATGTCTACATTTCCAGAAACAGAAATTATGGTAGTAATATTCCAAGGTATGATGAATTAAAACAGTAACAAATTATAGTTTCATATTTTATTCTCCTATGAAATTATATAATTGGTTTGGTTACCAAGTTAGATTTTTCATAGAAGTAGCACAAACTATGTTTATTCTTTTAATAAAATGAAAAAAAAGTTTACTCAGTACAAAGCATTTCATTTCAGAAGAATTTATTCTTAAGAAATGTGTGAAAGCTCATGAGATAAATGGGAATTTACATATGTTTCACACAAGGTTTGAATCAATTTGAGAGAGCAGAAAAATAGCAAAAGAAAAAACTTAGATGACAGAGAAGAGAAAAGTTAATAAAGGATGTTTTTAAAATTGTAGAGAGAAGTGAAATTGAAGAAATGGAAATACCAGGTAATAAAATGAGGAAGCAGTTGCTATTACCATAATCTAAACAAATAATCTCACTATCTGACTCTGAGACTTTAAGCCCTGCTATCATTCTTCAGCTCGAGGTAAATGGACCTTTTCTAAAAGTTTCCATCCCAAAGAATCTTTTTAGAGCTCTCTTTATGTCTTTGTTTCTCAGACTGTAGATGAAGGAGTTCAGCATGGGTGTGACCACAGTGTACATCACCGATACTATAGCACTTGTGTGTGAGCTGTGGGCAGCTGTGAAGCTAAGATACACTCCTAAGGCTGAACAATAAAATAAGGAGACAACAGAGAGGTGAGATGCACAGGTGGAGAATGCTTTACACTGCCCCTGAGCTGATGAGATTCCACAGATAGAGGACACTATCTTAGAGTAAGAGTAAAGGATGCCAGCCAGGGGACCACCCCCGAGAATTACAGATCCAAATGACATCACCATGTTATTGAGAAAAGGGTCAGAACAGGCCAGTTGGATGAGCCATGTGGTTTCACAGAAAAAGTGGTGGATTTCCAAGTCTGAACACAAAGACAGTCGCAAAATCATTAAACTCTGTAACAAGGAATGCATAGAACTCAACACCCAAGACAGCAGCACCAGCAGTCCACAGAGCCAGGGGCTCATGATGACCGTGTAGTGCAATGGGTGGCAGATGGCCACATACCAGTCATAGGCCATCACAGTCAGGAGGAGGTCATCTAATCCTGCAAAGAATAAGTAAAAATACAGCGATGGACGATGCAGCCTTCATAGGTGATGACTTTGCTCTGTGTCTGAGTGCTTTGCAGCATCTTTGGGATGATGGTGGAAGTTAAGCAGATGTCTACAAAGGACAGGTTGGAGAGGAAGAAGTACATGGGGGTGTGGACGAGGGGATCTGAGCTGACAGCTAGGATGATGAGTAGGTTTCCAAACACAGTGATCAGGTACATGGAGAGGAAAAGCCCAAAGATGAGGGGCTGCAATTCTGGTCCCTCTGAAAGTCCCAGAAGAAGAAATTCTGGGATTTGTGTATTGTTCCCTGGCTCCATGTGATGAAGATGACTATCAGGAAAAAAGAAAATAGCATGAAGAATTTTCACCCAAACAGACACAACTCACATCACTGAGACACTATAATTTCAATTTTGTTGGCATGAAATTGATGTTAATATGTTGTATGTAGATAAATTCTCCATGAGGTTATACCCCATTTCACCTCTGAATAGAATTTTTTCCCCATTCTCAGTATATTTCCAAATGGTTCATGTATTTACAGTTTTAATGAGAAATTCTTTCATGAATTTGAGAAAAATATTGAGAGCAAACTTGTCCCAAACCATACAGAGAATAAGTAGAGGTGCTTAAAAACAAATCCCCCACAACCCAAGGATGGTGAAAGATGATATTCAAATAAATATATAATATATTAGAAGGTGACAGGTGTTATGAAGAAAACAAAAACATGTATAAAGGAGAGAATAGTAGGTGGCATTATTTTATACCAAGTTGCAAGGGCTGCAAACAAGGGGTTATTTGAAGTGATGTCAAGGAAGAGAGAGAAGTACCTAGTGAGATACCAGGAGAAGTGTGTGTCTGGCCAAGGGAACTGCCACTGCAAAGGACCTGAGGAAGATGCTGGTTCCACATGTTCAAAGGCAAACAAGAAAGCCATCAGGGCAGAGGGATAATCAAGAGGGGCAGTGATTAGAGGTGGTGTCAGGGATTCTGAGGAAAAAGGAAGCCTCCCAGCTAGAGCTGAAACTTCAGTCCACAGAGAATCCCTCCTTTCACATTGTTCCTGCACTTTATGGTTTTAGTTGCAAAGGCTTCCTGTGAATTAAAGCAGATCCTAGTCTCAGTACCATCTTTGATTGAGTTCTGGCCTCTGTCACCTTAGTGTATCACCTTAATGTATGAGTCCCAGTGCCTGTGCTTTAAGACCTGCTCCCACTCCACAATACACAGACACACCATGGCTTCTGAGCTGTGTTTCTGTCATGAATTTCTCAACGAGACCCACCCTCCTTAGGCCAGGGGTGGTAAACACTCGAACTAGTCAGATCAGATTAATTTTCTCCTAAACAACGTTTAAATGGCACCCATAAATTCCAGATCATAAACTTCTGGGGGAATAGTAAAGTTGGGGTTCCTTTTAGCTACAGCCACTTTCTGCCCTGTATTTTAAGAAACATGAAATGTGAGGGAGAAATAAAATGAAGGAAAAAGATCTAAGAAACTCAAATCATCCCTGAAACAATTTGATGAAGGAAAGCTTCCTTGGATTAGCAACCTTCCAACTTCAGCTATATCTCTTTGATGCCCAGGAAAAATCAGAAAGAAACATATCTTATTTCCAAGGACAGAAGCAGTCATACGTGTACGATGTGAAAAACCATACAGATTTAATACCCCAAGAGTAAAATAAGTAAAGGTCATAAACTCAACAATTCAAAAATAAAAACCTATAAAATATGACAAAAGTTATGTATGTGATATATGAGACAGTAGAAGATGTCTTTCCTGTGCTTCTCTATATAATTTGATCTTTTTTGTGCATTCTGATACTGAATGAGGCAAGCGCTGTCTCTCTTTTCTTATAGGTGATAATTTGTTTATTACTCTTGGGCTTAATGATTTCCGTTTTTTAATTAATCCAATGGGCACACTTCAATTCTAGTTCTGGTCTTTGTCCAACAGGCAAAGGCCTTTCCAGACCAAACACTATAAAGCTTGAGCAGGTCATGAAAATTCTTTCTCTTATTCTGGATAAATTTCTTTACATGAATTAAACCTGAGGACACTATATTTTATTTCAGTGTTCTATGACATTGTCACTATATTGCAAGATACTAATCATCAAAGACTTAAATTGCCTTGTTCAATTCTTGTTTTCCCAAGTCTGTGGATATATTTGCATTTATTTTAAAAACACACTTAAGAAAATGAGAAATTATAAAATGACAAAATATGGATAAAATATGAAACCAGCTGAAAGTTTGATTTCCTATAATTGTATTAAAGAAAACTGAATGGAACAGCAAAAGCTGACTGAAACTTGACATACACTAGGGGTGAAAGTGAAGTTACTCAGTCATGTCTGATTCTTTGCGACCCCATGATCTGTAGGCTGCCAGGCTCCTCCATCCATGGGATTTTCCAGGCAAGAATACTGGAGTGGGTTGCCATTTCCTTCTCCAGGGCATCTTCCCAACCCAGGAGGGGATCGAACCTGAGTCTCCCATATTGTAGGCAGACGCTTTACCGTCTGAGCCATCAGGGAATTAATAGGAGTAATAAAACATTTATGACATGAATTAATAATTAATTTAGAAAAAGACCTCAACTCAAGAGAACATAACATACAATGACCCAGAAATTTCTGGCAAATAGCATATGCTTTGTTATAATGTTTTGAATGATTAGGAATTAGGTCCCTTTAGATATGAACACTATCTTATGGGACAGTTGTATTCAATTTGGTTGGAAAAGGCAGGTTCGTTGAATAAAATCTGGAATAAATGACCATCTATCTAGGAGGAAATTAAGTAGTTCCTTATCTGACACATCTTTTTAAAAGGGACTAAAGACCCCAGTGTAAAATTAAGCAGTCCACTTTAGACAAATATATAAAAAACTACATTGGAACTTCATTTCTACTGATATCAGAAACAGATAGTTTTAAAATCTGGATTCTTCAGTCTCTGCACTATTGGACATTCTTTGCTGGATCCTTCTCTGGGGTAGAGTCTGTCCTGTAAATTGCAGGATATTTAGAAACATCGTTTCCCACCACTTACCACTCATCAGTGACAGAAAATAATGTCTATGAATATTTCTTAAAGGACCGTGGGGGACACCCTTAGTGGCGAAACGCTGTATTAAACTAAGAATCTCAAAATATTTTTGCAGCAGTGATATAATAGTCACTTATTGATAAATAATGTTATAGACCCACCAAATGTGTGAGCCACACCATGTGATATTATACAGATATTAAAATAATGAGCCACCATTATACTGGTTGATTGGAAGCAAGTCCCTGAGATATTATTGAGAAAGAGACAAAAGAGGGACAAACTATAGAAAACATTAAACATAATGATGATCTGCCACTAAAATATAAAAACCATTTATGATGTATTCAGGATTATATTGATGCATTTGTGTAAAAGTATATAAGTATGTATAAGAACACATTTTAGAAAGAGATTTTTCAAAAACTAAGTATATACAGAGTGAAGTAAGCCAGAAAGAAAAACACCAATACAGTATACTAACGCATATATATGGAATTTCGAAAGATGGTAACAATAACCCTGTGTACGAGACAGCAAAAGAGACACTGATGTATAGAACAGTCTTATGGACTCTGTGGGAGAGGGAGAGGGTAGGAAGATTTGGGAGAATGGCATTGAAACATGTAAAATATCATGTATGAAACGAGATGCCAGTCCAGGTTCGATGCACGATACTGGATGCTTGGGGCTGGTGCACTGGGATGACCCAGAGGGATGGTATGGGGAGGGAGGAGGGAGGAGGGTTCAGGATGGGGAACACATGTATACTTGTGGTGGATTCATTTTGATATTTGACAAAACTAATACAATTATGTAAAGTTTAAAAATAAAATTAAAAAAAAAGAATTTATGGAACAAAATATATCGGTGAGAGTGCAATTATGTTAAGGGTACTGTTTCCTGGGAAATATGCTATGTGCTAAACCACTTCAGTTGTGTCTGACTCCATACAACCCTATAGACTGTAGCCTGCCAGTAGCCTCCATCTCTCCATGGGATTCTCCAGGCAAGAAGACTGGAGTGTGTTGTCATGCCCTCCTCCAGTGTATCTTCCCAACACCAAGATCAAAACTGCATCTCTTAATTCTCCTGCTTTGGCAGACAGGTTCTTTACCACTAGCACCACAATAATAAATTGAATAATAAAATTGAATGAAAACCTACAACTAACTGAAAAAAGACACAAAAGAGTAAAAATTTAGCAATATTAACATGGATCACTAATTCAAGATCAAATTGCCAAAGATTTGGAAGTGAAGCAATATAACAAAAGAACATTTACAATGTGAGGAAGGAGCAGTATCTAAGTTATAATTTTGTCTTATATGTAGAGAAAGGAATTCAAATATGGCTATAGAATGTAAGTCAAATAGTAAGTAATTACGGTAAGAGGTGATGCGACTTTTAGGAAAAGATTTAATCAGAAGACCAAAAGGAATAAAAATAAAAACAGATGAGAAAGTCTTAATAGAAGTAAATATGTATAAGAAGTTATTTATCAGCACTAAGGATGCTAAAGAACTCCCACTTTCCTTTCTGGCTTACATCAAGAGTTGACACATGAAGAATATTAAAATATACAACTAAAGTATTATGACAAGAAAAGTAACAATAAAGAGCAATGAGCAGCCTGTACTATGCAGCATGGTGACTGTAGTTCATAACACATTTTTTAGAATAATTGTAAGTTGCTAAGAGACAGTATATCCTAAAAGCTCTCCTCACAAGTAATAAATTGTAACTATATGTGGTGACATGTTAAGGAGATTTACTGTGGTGATCATTTAGCAATATAAATATTGAACCATTATGCTGTGCACCTGTAACTCACACATTGTCAAAGGTCAGTTATACCTAAATTCTTTTGGAAAAGCAATGAGGAGAGGGTTCGTAGATTTGACCAACAAAATTTATCAATTCTTATACAAAACCACAAATACATCTATGCATATATAAAAGAGCTAAATCACAAATTTAAGTTTTTTGGTTAAAAAATAATCCTTCCTATCAAAGAATGCAATTTAGAAAAGGAATAACAACACCTGATACCACTGTATAAAACAAAATAGTTATAGAGATATTTTTTTAATAGAGAAACACTGCATGGCTAACAAATCCATAGATCTATTTAACCTCACAGATAATAAAATGGTTGCAAAGTAAACCTCACTAGCATACATCCTTACACTTATATAACTAAGTTTTTTTTTTCTCTTAAGTGAACACAAAAACAAGAGAAAATACTGTAATGTGTGTGTTTCCTACACAGCTATTGAAAGTGTGTAGTTGCAAACAGTCCTCCGTTTAGATCTTTCTCCTCTATGTGGAGGCACAGTCTAATATGCTCCATCTTACAATAAAATGAAATGCCCTCAGCTCACTGACTGCCTCTCCACAATTAATACCCTATTTGTCTACTCCTGTTAATTAACAAGAACCTTAGACTCATGTTCCAATTTTACTGGATGCAGTTTATCCCTCCTATTCGTTCTTCTGTTGGGCTTCCACTAGCATGATTTAATTGTCAGCATTGACGATCTCATTTTCAAGTTCACTGTTCCTTTTCAGCATCATAAATAAATGCATCTTCAGGAAACCCAGCAAGCAATCATGGTGCCCTCTGCCTCAGGGCTATGCTACATTGGTCCTCAGGTGATCTCAGGTACATTCCTGGTTTCCATCCTTCTGATCCTCTTCTGCAGAGTCTGTGGAGCTCTCAGACTCACCTGTTTGGGAGGTTTGTCTCACTTTGCCTGGGAAATTTCCCTGTGAAAGTCAAAGTTCCCCCATAAGTAGCTGGTGATGCAGACTCATGTCCTGTCTCTGCACAGGACAGCTAAGAGATCAAGCATTGGTCTCCCATCCAGATGTAGGACCACAAAAGCAATGAACACCTCCTGTCCAACCGAAAAGGAACAGGCTGAGGGACTGCAGCAGAGGAGATATTTGCATCTTCCGTGTCAGCTCATTAAATATGTTTTCCCTTTGTTACCCCAGGGGAAGTTCATTATTTCCCCTGGTGACACTGGTCTGGACAGAATGCATTTTTTTCTTCTGATTCTCTGTTCCTAAGAGACTCCATTATAAGTTAGGTAAATTCAGTTTCCTCACTCCTTTGCCTTTACCTCTCCTGCTTCCAAATTTCTAAGGCTCCCGGCACTACATCACATCCCTGAGTTCAAGTTTTCTCAAAAGCATAATATTGACAATTGGTCTTGACTAGGTCCTTTGGGTCTTCAATGCTCTGATCTGTTGTGGGAACACAACCCAAGGAATCTCTGAATATGACCATTGCCCTTTTCAAAACAGGGGATAACTTTGCTCCTTTAATATAAAACTTGGCTACTATAATCCTTGGTTGCATGCAAGTTTTCCAAAGCCTAAACTGATTTCCTACTTACAGCAGAAATTAAACAACCCACTTGCCAATGCAGGAAATTAAAAGAAACAGGTAGGATCCCTGGATCAGGAGGATCCCCTGGAGAAGGCCATGGTAACCCACTCCAGTATTCTTTCCTGGAGAATCCCATGGACAGAGAAGCCTGGCAGGCTACAGTCCATGGGGTCACAGAGTTGGACAAGACTGAAGTGACTTAGCACAGAACAACACACATACTGCTCCTAGTTGAGTTTAACCCTTTGGAGTCAATCAGTGAGCTTCCCTTATATAATATCATTTTATGTTTCACTCTGATTTTTCATAGGAGAAAATTTTAGTCATTCTGGAGAAATTTCGCCCCCTTAGCTGGTACAGAGAATTTCACTTTGTCTAAATGTAAATGTGCATCTGACTCTGAGACCTTTGGAATTAAAGATAGGAAAAGAAAGTCATTATTAAAATTCAGATCACATTTATTAACAAAATGTATTAACGTTTCTACATTTTTTCTAATTTATGTTCATTCAAGCATTCTTTTTTTTAATTTAATTTTATTTTTAAAATTTACAATATTGTATTGGTTCTGCCATACATCAAAATGAATCCGCCACAGCCATACATGTGTTCCTAATCCTAAACCCTCCTTCCTCCTCCCTCCCTATACCATCCCTCTGGGTCGTCCCAGTGCACCAGCCCCAAGCATCCAGTATCGTGCATTGAACCTGGACTGGAGACTCATTTCATATATGATATAATACATATTTCAATGCCATTCTCCCAAATCATCCCACCCTCTCCCTCTCCCACAGAGTCCAAAAGACTATTCTATACATTAGTGTCTGTTTTGCTGTCTATTATACTGGGTTATTGTTACCATCTTTCAAATTCCATATATATGCGTTAGTATACTGTATTGGTGTTTTTCTTTCTGGCTTACTTCACTCTGTATAATAGGCTCCAGTTTCATCCACCTCATTAGAACCGATTCAAGTGTATTCTTTTTAATGGCTGAGTAATACTCCATTGTGTATATGTACCACTGCTTTCTTATCCATTCATCTAATGATGGACATCTAGGTTGCTTCCATGTCCTGGCTATTATAAACAGTGCTGCAATGAACATTGGGGTACACGTGTCTCTTTACCTTCTGGTTTCCTCAGTGTGTATGCCCAGCAGTGGCATTGCTGGATCTTAAGGCAGTTCTATTTCCAGTTTCTTAAGGAATCTCCACACTGTTCTCCATAGTGGCTGTACTAGTTTGTATTCCCACCAACAGTGTAAGAGGGTTCCCTTTTCTCCACACCCTTTATAGCATTTATTACTTGTAGACTTTTGGATCACAGCCATTCTGACTGGCATGAAATGGTACCTCAAAGTGGTTTTGATTTGCCTTTCTCTGATAATGAGTGATGTTGAGCATCTTTTCATGTGTTTGTTAGTCATCTGTATGTCTTCTTTGGAGAAATATCTATTTAGTTCTTTGGCCATTTTTTGATTGGGTCATTTATTTTTCTGGAGTTGAGCTGTAGGAGTTGCTTGTATATTTTTGAGATTAATTGTCTGTCAGTTGCTTCATTTGCTATTATTTTCTCCTATTCTGAAGGCTGTCTTTTCACCTTGCTTATAGTTTCCTTTGTTGTGCAGAAGCTTTTAAGGTTAATTAGGTCCCATTTGTTTATTTTTGCTTTTATTTCCAATATTCTTGGAGGTGGGTCATAGAAGATCCTGCTGTGATGTATGTCGGAGAGTGTTTTGCCTATGTTCTCCTCTAGGAGTTTTATAGTTTCTGGTCTTACGTTTAGATCTTTAATCCATTTTGAGTTTATTTTTGTGTATGGTGTTAGAAAGTGGTCTAGTTTCATTCCTTTACAAGTGGCTGACCAGTTTTCCCAGCACCACTTGTTAAAGAGATTGTCTTTAATCCATTGTATATTCTTGCCTCCTTTGTCAAAGATAAGGTGTCCATATGTGCATGGATTTATCTCTGGGCTTTCTATTTTGTTCCATTGATCTATACTTCTTTCTTTGTGCCAGTACCATGCTGTCTTGACGACTGTGGCTTTGTAGTAGAGCCTGAAGTCAGGCAGGTTGATTCCTCCAGATGGTGAAAAATTGAAAGCATTTCCTCTAAAGTCAGGAACACGACAAGGGTGCCCACTCTCACCATTACTATTCAACATAGTTTTGGAAGTTTTGGCCACAGCAATCAGAGCAGAAAAAGAAATCAAAGGAATCCAAATTGGAAAAGAAGTAAAACTGTCACTATTTGCAGATGACATGATCCTCTGCATAGAAAACCCTAAAGACTCTACTAGAAAATTACTAGAACTAATCAATGATTATAATAAAGTTGCAGGATATAAAATCAACACACAGAAATCCCTTGCATTCCTATACACTAATAATGAGAAAACAGAAAGAGAAATTAAGGAAACAATTCCATTCACCATTGCAATAAAAAGAATAAAATACTTAGGAATATATCTACCTAAAGAAACTCAAGACCTATATATAGAAAACTGTAAAACACTGGTGAAAGAAATCAAAAAGGAGACTAATAGATGGAGAAATATACCATATTCATGGATTGGAAGAATCAATATAGTGAAAATGAGTATACTACCCAAAGCAATTTATAGATTCAATGCAATCCCTATGAAGCTACCAACGGTATTCTTCACAAAGCTAGAACAAATAATTTCACAATTTGTATGGAAATACAAAAAACCTCGAATAGCCAAGAATTCTTTTTTTTACTTCTATCCTTCCAACTTTCTCTCACGTTTTCTTTCAGCACAATGGATGGAATTACAAATGAAGCAGTACATTTAAATATATGTGTGCACGTGTGTTTATTTCAGAGAAAGTGTATACAGATACAGACACATATACATATTCCTAAACTTTAACAATATTTGGAGACTCAGAGAAGTATTTACATACATTTTATACATTCATCACAACCTCCAAGTAAAGTTAGGATTTATCATCTCACATTTTCTTCTGAAAGATAAAACTGAGGCTCAGGGCATTTGCATTATTAACAATAACATTATAAAGAAATTAAAATGCATTGTGGACCTTTTAAAATTATACACAAATGGAACCATGTAGTATACTGCTGGTTTTGACATTTATAAAATTGTATATTTTTTAAAATGTGTTGTTTATTATATTTACACTCTAATGAATTAGTTAAGAATTAAAATTTTCTGGTTGTGCATTTTTAAGGGTAGTATGTTCTGTTCAGTTCAGTTCAGTTCAGTTGCTCAGTCATGTCCAACTCTTTGCAACCCCATGGACTGCAGCACTCCAGGCCTCCCTGTCCATCACAACTCCTGGAACTTACTCAAACTCATGTCCATTGAGTCAATGATGCCATCCAACCATCTCATCCTTTGTCATACCCTTCTCCTCCTGCTTTCAATCTTTCCCAGCATCAGGGTCTTTTCCAAGGGTAGTATATTAATCACATTAATACTGGTGAGAGGTAGCTCCTATAACTGGGAAGAAAGCAAAGTGGCATATATGGATTTAGGAACAGTGAAATTTAAATATAGTGATTAACGTTTGAGAAATAAAGTTTTTTTTTTTTTTTTCTTATAAAGTAAAAGACTGTTGTTCAGTCTCTAAGTCATATCTGACTCTTTGCAACCCAATGGACTGCAGCATGCCAGGCTTTCCTGGCCTTCACCATTTCCCAGAGCTAACTCAAATTCATGTCCATTGAGTCAATGATGCAATCCAACCATCTCATCCTCTGCCACCTCCTTCTCCTTTTACCTTCAACCTTTCCCAGCTTCAGGATCTTTTCCAATGAGTCAGTTGTTCATATCGGGTGGCCAACATATTGGCACTTTAGCTTCAGCATCAGTTCTTCCAATGAATATTCAGGGTTGATTTCCTGTAGGATTGATGGGTTTGATTTCCTTGCAGACCAAGGGACTCTCAAGAGTTTTCTCCAACACCACAGTTGGAAAGCATGAACTCTTTGATGCTCAGCCTTCTTTATGGTCCAACTCTCATGCAGTCACCATCCTCAATAAACTAAAGACTAACCTACTTACATAAAAGGAAGAAATTGACATAAGGTAGTTTAAGACAGAAGACCACTGTAGCTGAACATACCATCATGGAGCAGCCTTTAAAACACAAAATAGAGTCTGACAGCTGACTGTCAGTAGATCCATGAGGAAACAATCATAACTCAGATCAACTCCCCATCATAGAAACTCATTACATAAAAAAAAAAAAAAATCATTATACTAAATAATTTGCTTTTAGGATGACTTGTTATGTAGCAACAGCTAATTGATATATACTAATCCAAGTGAACAGAACTGAGACAATTATAATAATATGTTGCTTTATTTCTAGGCAATTGTTACGATATCTGAATAGCATTCATGACTTCTCTATTATTCAAGTTTATGTCATACAATTTTTTTAAAAGGGATTCCATTTAGTTTTCCTTGTAGGTAAGCAAAAAAGGTTAAAAGGATATGCCTATTTGTGAGAAACATATACCTTTATCACAGGAAAGTGAAAACATGAAAGTCACTCAGTCTGACTCTTTGTAACGCCATGGACTGTACAGTCCATGGAATTCTCCAGACCAGAATGCTGGAGTGGTAGCCTTTCCCTTCTCCAGGGGATCTTCCCAACCCAGGTCTCCTGCATTGCAGGTGGATTCTTTACCAGCTGAGCCATAAAGGAAGCCCAAGAACACTGGAGTGGGTAGCCTATCCACTTCTACAGTGAATCTTCCTGACCCAGGAATCATACTAGGGTCTCCTGTTTTGTAGGAGGATTCTTTACCAAATGAGCTATCAGAGAAGCCCATTTATCACAAGACTAGAAGGGAATTTAAGGTCTAATTAGCCATAATTTGGATATATATATATAATATTATATATATTGTGCATGTCATATAAATATGATATTTATATTATTCATTCCTTCTTGCATTGATTATACAGAAATGGAATGGGGAAAATATTTCAACTAGAGCAATGGAAGGAGCCATTTATTTGTAGGCAACAATGGAAATTTGCAAGCAGAAAGATATAATCATGCCAAAAACTCTTTTGCCCCAACAATAAACCCCTTTACACACAGATACTAAATTACATACCTCAATAAGTAAATGGACATCATGAAAAAATAATTTGCAAAGATACAATCTGACATAAATTTTTGCTGCATCATACTTAAGATCTCTCTTACTCTAGGTCTTATTATGTCAAAGTCTTTATTGAAATTTCTGTTTCACATAGATGTCAATTAGAGACATGCATTTGATGATCAGCTTTACCAGTAACTCCTATAGAGAATGTAGATGCTAGGTTAAATAAAGAATTGTACCCTGTGAATGAGTAAAACCAGATGACCATTTATGAAATACACTACCTGTTAACATCTACATTTTCAAAAAAAGCAATTATGGTAGTGATGCTCCAAGGTATGAAAAACTAAGGCATGATAAACTGTAGTTCCACATTTACTCTCCTTGAAACTATGTAATTGGTTTGGTTTCCAAGTTAGTTTTTTTCCTACAGAAGTAGCACAGTTCATGATTATTCTTTCAGCAAAAAGAAAGAAAAATTATTCAGTATAAAGTATATCATTTCAGAAGAATTTATTCTTAAGAAATGTATGAAGCATCATGAGATAAATGGGAATTTACATATGTTTCACACATGGTTTTGAATCAAATTGAAAGAGTAGAAAAATAACAAGAGAAAAATCTTAGATGATAGGGAACAGAAAAGTTAAGAAAGGATGCTTTTAAAATCATATAGAGAAGTTGAAATCAAAAAAATGGAAATACCAGTCTATAAACTGAAGAAGCAATTGCTATTATCATAGTCTAATCAAGGAATCACATATCCCCCTATGAGGCTTTGACCCTGCTATCATGGGCAGTTTTTCAGCCCAAGGGCAAATGGCCCTTTTACAAACATTTCCATCCCAAAGAATCTTTTCAGAGCCCTTTTTATGTCTTTATTTCTCAGACTATAGATGAAGGGATTCAGCATGGGTGTGACCACAGTGTACATCACCAATACTATAGCACTCATGTGTGAGCTGTGGGTAGCAGTGAAGCTAAGATACACTCCTAAGGCTGAACAATAAAATAAGGAGACAACTGAGAGGTGAGATGCACAGGTGGAGAATGCTTTATACTGCTTCTGAGCTGATGAGATTCCACAGATAGAGAACACTATTTTAGTGTAAGAGTAAAGGATACTAGCCAGGGGAACACCCCGGAGAATTACAGATCCAAAATACACCACCATGTTATTGAGAAAGGGGTCAGAACAGGCCAGTCTGATCAGCCATGTGATTTCACAGAAAAAGTGGTGGATTTCCAAGTCTGAGCAGAAGGACAGTTGCAACACCGTTAAGCTGTGTAACAGGGGAAAGAGGGCACTCACGATCCAGGACACCAGCACCAGCAGTCCACAGAGCCGGGGGTTCATGATGACTGTGTAGTGCAGGGGGTGACAGATAGCCACATACTGGTCATAGGCCATCATGGTCAGGGGAAAGTCATCTAATGCTGCAAAGAGTAAGTAAAAATACACCTGGACAATGCAGCCTTCATAGGTGATGCCTTTGCTCTGTGTCTGGATGTTCCACAGCATCTTTGGGATGGTGGTGGATGTAAAACAGATGTCTACAAAAGACAGGTTAGAGAGGAAGAAGTACATGGGGGTGTGAAGGTGGGGGTCTGAGCTGATGGCCAGGATGATGAGCAGGTTTCCAATCACAGTTATCAGGTACATGAAGAGGAAAAGCCCAAATATAAGGGGCTGCAATGCTGGCTCCTCTGAAAGTCCCAGAAGGAGAAATTCTGAAGTTTGTGTCTTGTTCCTTGATTCCATGTGATGGAAATGACTACTGGGAAAAAAGAAAATAGCGTGAATACTTTTCAAACAGGTGTAAGACACATAGCTGAACTTCTGTAATTTCTATTTTGCTGACAAGAAATTGATGTTAATGAGTTGTATATAGATAAATTCTCCTTGAAGGTATATTCCGTTTCACCTCTAATTAGATACTTTTGTCTTATTCTCAGAACATTTCCAAGGAGTTCATGCATTTACAGTTTTAATGAGAAAGTCTTTTATGCATTTGAGAAACATTATGCTAGTCAACATGTTTCAAGTACATATCGGGGATAAATAGAGACACTTAGAAACAAATCTCTCACACTCCAAGGGTGGTAAAAGATGATATTCAAATAAATATAGAATATGTTAGAAGGTGACAGGTGTTATGAAGAAAACAAAAACACGTAAAAAGGAGAGTGTAGTATGAACATTATTTTGTACCAAGTATTCAGGCAAGGCTTACAAACAAAGGGTTCTACGAAGATACATCAAGGCAAAGAGAGAAGGTAATATCGTGATACCAGGAGAAGTGTGTGTCTGGCAGAAGGAACGGCCACTGCAAAGTAACTAAGGAAGAAGCTGGTCACATGTTCAAATGCAAGGA
This sequence comes from Bos indicus, assembly GCF_029378745.1. Lineage (NCBI taxonomy): Eukaryota > Metazoa > Chordata > Mammalia > Artiodactyla > Bovidae > Bos > Bos indicus. The sequence goes on along the minus strand of NC_091766.1, from coordinate 9,872,968 downwards.
AGCCGGTGGAGTGAAGGAATAAGCAGGAAGGGGAGTGGTTAGAGATGGTGTCAAGGATGCTGAGGAGCAAGGTGGCTTCCCTGCTATAGCTGAACCTTCAGTCCATAGAGAATCTGTCCTTCCATGTTGATTCCAGAACTTTATGCATTTAGCTGCAAAGAAATCCTGTAAATTATATCAGATCATCTTCTTAGTACCATCTTTGATGGAGTTTTGGCCTCTGTCACCTTATTACGTCACCTTAATATGTGAGTGCAGTTGCCTTTGCTTTAACAACTGCTCTCACTCCACAAGGCACAAGTATACACACACACCATAGCCTCCTGGGCTGTGTTACTGTATGAATTTCTCGCCCAGAACCACCTTCCTTAAGCCATGGGTGATGGCACCTCAAGCTTGTGAGATCAGATTATCTTTCTCCTAAAGGATGTTTAAATAGTACCCAGAAATTCCATTTCACAAGCTACTGAGTGAATAATACAGTTGAGATTCCTTTTAGCTACAATGACTTTCTGCCCTATATTTAAATAAATATAAAAAGCATGGGAGAGAGAGAGATAAAATAAAGGGGAACAATCTAACAAGCTCAAACAGCCCCTGAGACAATGTGGTGTTCTTGATTTGGCAACATTTCAACTTCAGCTATATCCCTTGATACCCAGGAAAGATCAGAAAGAAAAATACACAGAAGCAATGATATCTGTAGGGTGTGAAAAACCATACCAATTTGCCCTGTCTCTCTCTCTCTCTTTTTTTTTTTTTTTGATGTGGACCATTTTTAGCCTTTTTGAAAGTGTTCCAATATTACGTCTGTTTTATGTTCTAGGTCTTTAGCTGTGAGACATGTGGGATCTTACCTTCCCAACCAGGGATCGAACCCACAGCCCATGCACTGGAAGGCAAAGTCCTAACCACTGGAGAGCCAGGAAAGTGCCCTTATCTCTGTTTTTTTTTTTTTTTTTTTAATGAGATATATTTTATTTGTTATTCTTGGGCTAAATGTTTTTAATTTTTTTCACAAATCCACTGGGAACATCCTAATTCTAGTTCTGATCTTTGGACAGCATGCAAGGACTTTTCCAGACCATACGCTGTGAGTACATGAGGTCATGAAAATTCATTCTCTTATTCTGGATAAATTTCTTCACATGATTTAAGCATGCTGCTGCTGCTGCTAAGTTGCTTCAATCGTGTCCAACTCTGTGTGACCCCATAGAAGGCAGCCCACCAGGCTCCCCTGTCCCTGGGATTCTCCAGGCAAGAACACTGGAGTGGGTTGCCATTTCCTTCTCCAATGCATGAAAGTGAAAAGTGAAAGTCAAGTCGCTCAGTCGTGTCCGACTCTTCACGACCCCATGGACTACAGCCTACCAGGCTCCTCTGTCCATGGGATTTTCTAGGCGAGAGTACTGGAGTGGGGTGCCATTACCTTCTCCAGATTTAAGCCTAAGGACCCCTTTATTTCAGTATACTGTGATGTTGTCACTATAATGCAAGATTCCAAGCATCAGTGATTTCAGCTCCCTTGTTTACTTCTTATTTTCCCATATGTACATGAAGACATGTGCATTTATTTTAAAAACACAATTAAGAAAATTATAAATTATGAAATAGAACGGCAAAAATGTTAAACCAGTTAAAAGAGTAATTTCAGATAAATGCATTAAACAAAACTAAATGGAACATCAAAACCATTATGTTTTAATCAATTTTTGATGTTCCATTCAGTTTTTAGCAGTAACAGAACAATCAAAACAATAATTAATAATGAATTAATAACTAATTTAGAAAAGACCTTGACTCAGGAGAATCTAATATATAATCTACCTGGGAATTTCTAGCAAATAGCATGTGTATTGTTAATATTTGTTGAATGATTAGGAATTAGATCCCCTTAGATATGAACACTAGTGTATGGGAAGATTGTACTCCAACTTTTTTTTATTTTTTTGTACTTCAATTTGATTGGAAAAGGCTGGATTGTTGAATAAAATTTGGAATAAATGGTCATCTATGTGGAAGGAAATGAAGTGGTTTCCTATTTAATGCATCTTTTTAAAAAAGACAAAAGTCCCCAGTGTAAAATCAAACAGTCCATTTCAGATGATCATATAAAACCATACATAAAATCTACAGGTGAGAAAACTATTCTTATCAAGGGAGAAAATCAGAAGTAAAAAGAAAAACAAATTTAACTATATAAAAATTTAAAACATTTTATGGTCAAAAATACCCACCCCAAAATCAACTGCAGAACAATATTTCATAAAAAATCTTTGGACATGCGGTTAACTGTTGAGAAGAAGGCATAAAGTTATGTAGATGTATGGTAATAATAAGAAATAACTTCCTGACTGAATATACAAATCTTTGCTCAAAGTGAGTACTAGTTTAATAAACAGGAAGATATCTAATTCACAACCTTGTGGCTCATCTCGGGGCGGAGGCTGAGATACCGGTGCTGCCTAAGGGAGGTGGTGGTCGATCTGGACGTGGGGTGGCCCGCAGTGAAGCCGCCTAGTTCAAAGCAAACAAGTGAGTTTGACTCATCAGATGAAGAGCCTATTGAAGATGAACAGACTCCAATTCAGATATCATGGCTACCCCTGTCACGAGTGAATTGTTCTCAGTTTCTTGGTTTATGTGCTCTTCCAGATTGCAAATTTAAAGATGTTAGAAGAAATATCCAAAAAGATACAGAAGAACTAAGGAGCTATGGTATACAAGACATATTTGTTTTCTGCACCATAGAGTTCCAAACCTTTTGGATCTCTACCATCAGTATGGAATTATCATTCATCACCATCCAATTCCAGATGGAGGGACTCCTGATATCACCAGCTGCTGTGAAATTATGGAGGAGCTTGAAATTTGCCTTAAAAATAACCGGAAAACCTTAATACATAGCTGTTTGTCTCCTCCTATACCTGTCTGACACAGTATCACCGCAGCAAGCCATCGACAGCCTGAGGGACCTGAGAGGATCTGGAGCAATACAGGCCATAAAAGTAAGAAGGGTGACTGTTCTCATGAGGCTGTGGTTAGGGATGAACTGTCACAGTGCAACACGTCCTCAAAGGGGCCATGAAAATCCAAAGCATCCTGTTATCCATGTATCACCTGTTTATATTTTGACTTTTTAAATTTACATTTAAGTAAGTTCAGCTTTTCCAAACAAAATAATGAAAAATTGTGAACTTTCCAGTTTATTCATCCAGGATCCATTCCTTTTCAGTTTTTGCCCATTCAGTTCTGGGAATGAATTCTGTCACCTGGAAAAATGAGGCAATTTTTACTATAAAATTGGTAGTTTCCTGGGTAGACTTTTGACCTAAAAGTAGCTAATGAAGATCCTCTCATGGTATCATTAAACATTTAACAAACAGATGAATGACTAATAGAAAAAAAAAAATGTAAGGTCATTCTAGTTATCCTTTGCTGTGACTAACCAAAGTGACATCTTTCCATTTACTTTCTCTTTAAAACAAAAAACACTGAGTAGTAGTGCCCCAAGGATATTATTGATTTGTAGATCTGTCATGCCAACAGAAAAATACACCCAACTGAATGCAGAGTTCCAGAAAATAGCAAGGAGAGATAAGAAAGCCTTCTTAAGTAACTATGAAAGGAAACAGCAGAAAACAATAGAATGGGAAGACTAGAGATCTCTTTTAAGAAAAATTGGAATTACCAAGGGAACATTTCATTCAAAGATGGGCACAATAAAGGACAGAAACGGTATGGACCTAACAGAAGCAGAAGATATTAAGAAGAGGTGGCAAGAATACACAGAAGAACTATGCAAAAAAGATATTAATGACCCAGTTAACCACAATGGTGTGCTCACCTAGAGCCAGACATCCTGGAGTGTGAAGTCAAGTGGATCTTAGGAAGCATTACTACAAACAAAACTAGTGGAGGTAATGGAATCCCAGCTGAGCTTTAAAAGATGCTGCTGTTATTCTCCTGTAATTGAGATCTAATCTTACTGCATTGTGGTCAGAAAAAATGCTTGGAATGATTTCTATTTTTTTGAATTTACCAAGGCTAGCTTTATGGCCCAGGATGTGATCTATCCTGGAGAAGGTTCCATGTGCGCTTGAGAAAAAGGTGAAATTCATTGTTTTGGGATGAAATGTTCTATAGATATCAATTAGGTCTAACTGGTCTATTGTATCATTTAAAGTTTGTGTTTCCTTGTTAATTTTCTCTTTCGTTGATCTATCCATAGGTGTAAGTGCGGTATTAAAGTCTCCCACTATTACTGTGTTATTGTTAATTTCTCCTTTCATACTTGTTAGCATTTGTCTTACGTACTGTGGTGCTCCCGTGTTGGGTGCATATATATTTATAATTGTTATATCTTCTTCTTGGATTGATCCTTTGATCATTATGTAGTGACCTTCTTTGTCTCTTTTCACAGCCTTTGTTTTAAAGTCTATTTTATCTGATATGAGTATTGCTACTCCTGCTTTCTTTTGGTCCCTTTTTGCATGGAAAATCTTTTTCCAGCCCTTCACTTTCAGTCTGTATGTGTCCCCTGTTTTGAGGTGGGTCTCTTGTAGACAGAATATGTAGGGGTCTTGTTTTTGTATCCATTCAGCCAGTCTTTGTCTTTTGGTTGGGGCATTCAACCCATTTACATTTAAGGTAATTACTGATAAGTATGATCCCATTGCCATTTAATTTATTGTTTTGGGTTCGAGTTTATACACTGTTTTGTGTTTGCTGTCTAGAGAATATCCTTTACTATTAAAAATTCCAACATATGGAGGCTGAACAACACACTGCTGAATAACCAACAAATCACAGAAGAAATCAAGAAAGAAATCAAAATTTGCATAGAAACGAATGAAAATGAAAACACAACAACCCAAAACCTGTGGGACACGGTAAAAGCAGTCCTAAGGGGAAAGTTCATAGCAATACAGGCACACCTCAAGAAACAAGAAAAAAGTCAAATAAATAACCTAACTCTACACCTAAAGCAACTAGAAAAGGAAGAAATGAAGAACCCCCGGGTTAGTAGAAGGAAAGAAATCTTAAAAATTAGAGCAGAAATAAATGCAAAAGAAACAAAAGAGACCATAGCAAAAATCAACAAAGCCAAAAGCTGGTTCTTTGAAAGGATAAATAAAATTGACAAACCATTAGCCAGACTCATCAAGAAACAAAGGGAGAAAAATCAAATCAACAAAATTAGAAACGAAAATGGAGAGATCACAACAGACAACACAGAAATACAAAGGATCATAAGAGACTACTATCAACAATTATATGCCAATAAAATGGACAACGTGGAAGAAATGGACAAATTCTTAGAAAAGTACAACTTTCCAAAACTCGGCCAGGAAGAAATAGAAAATCTTAACAGACCCATCACAAGCATGGAAATTGAAACTGTAATCAAAAATCTTCCAGCAAACAAAAGCCCCGGTCCAGACGGCTTCACAGCTGAATTCTACCAAAAATTTAGAGAAGAGGTAACACCTATCCTGCTCAAACTCTTCCAGAAAATTGTAGAGGAAGATAAACTTCCAAACTCATTCTATGAGGCCACCATCACCCTAATACCAAAACCTAACAAAGATGCCACAAAAAAAGAAAACTACAGGCCAATATCACTGATGAACATAGATGCAAAAATCCTTAACAAAATTCTAGCAATCAGAATCCAACAACACATAAAAAAGATCATATACCATGATCAAGTGGGCTTTATCCCAGGGATGCAAGGATTCTTCAATATCCGCAAATCAATCAATGTAATACACCACATTAACAAATTGAAAAATAAAAACCATATGATTATCCCAATAGATGCAGAGAAAGCCTTTGACAAAATTCAACATCCATTTATGATAAAAACTCTCCAGAAAGCAGGAATAGAAGGAACATACCTCAACATAATAAAAGCTATATATGACAAACCCACAGCAAACATTATCCTCAATGGTGAAAAATTGAAAGCATTTCCTCTAAAGTCAGGAACAAGACAAGGGTGCCCACTTTCACCATTACTATTCAACATAGTTTTGGAAGTTTTGGTCACAGCAATCAGAGCACAAAAAGAAATAAAAGGAATCCAAATTGGAAAAGAAGAAGTAAAACTCTCACTATTTGCAGATGACATGATTCTCTACATAGAAAATCCTAAAGATTCCACCAGAAAATTACTAGAACTAATCAATGACTATAGTAAAGTTTCAGGATATAAAATCAACACACAGAAATCCCTTGCATTCCTATACACTAATAATGAGAAAACAGAAAGAGAAATTAAGGAAACAATTCCATTCACCATTGCAACGGAAAGAATAAAATACTTAGGAATATATCTACCTAAAGAAACTAAAGACCTATATATAGAAAACTATAAAACACTGGTGAAAGAAATCAAAGAGGACATTAATAGATGGAGAAATATACCATGTTCATGGATTGGAAGAATCAATATAGTGAAAATGAGTATACTACCCAAAGCAATTTATAGATTCAACGCAATCCATATCAAGCTACCAACAGTATTCTTCACAGAGCTAGAACAAATAATTTCACAATTTGTATGGAAATACAAAAAACCTCGAATAGCCAAAGCGATCTTGAGAAAGAAGAATGGAACTGGAGGAATCAACCTGCCTGACTTCAGGCTCTATTACAAAGCGACAGTCATCAAGACAGTATGGTACTGGCACAAAGACAGAAATATTGATCAATGGAATAAAATAGAAAGCCCAGAGAAAAATCCACGCACATATGGACACCTTATCTTTGACAAAGGAGGCAAGAATATACAATGGATTAAAGACAATCACTTTAACAAGTGGTGCTGAGAAATCTGGTCAACCACTTGTAAAAGAATGAAACTGGACTACTTTCTAACACCATACACAAAAATAAACTCAAAATGGATTAAAGATCTAAACGTAAGACCAGAAACTATAAAACTCCTAGAGGAGAACATAGGCAAAACACTCTCCGACATACATCACAGCAGGATCCTCTATGACCCACCTCCAAGAATATTGGAAATAAAATCAAAAATAAACAAATGGGACCTAATTAACCTTAAAAGCTTCTGCACATCAAAGGAAACTATTAGCAAGGTGAAAAGACAGCCTTCAGAATAGGAGAAAATAATAGCAAATGAAGCAACCGACAAACAACTAATCTCAAAAATATACAAGTAACTCCTACAGCTCAACTCCAGAAAAATAAACGACCCAATCAAAAAATGGGCCAAAGAACTAAATAGACATTTCTCCAAAGAAGACATGCAGATGGCTAACAAACACATGAAAAGATGCTCAACATCACTCATTATCAGAGAAATGCAAATCAAAACCACTATGAGATACCATTTCACACCAGTCAGAATGGCTGCGATCCAAAAGTCTACAAATAATAAATGCTGGAGAGGGTGTGGAGAAAAGGGAACCCTCTTACACTGTTGGTGGGAATGCAAACTAGTACAGCCACTATGGAGAACAGTGTGGAGATTCCTTAAAAAACTGGAAATAGAACTGCCTTATGATCCAGCAACCCCACTGCTGGGCATACACACTGAGGAAACTAGAATGGAAAGAGACACGTGTACCCCAATGTTCATCGCAGCACTCTTTATAATAGCCAAGACATGGAAGCAACCTAGATGTCCATCATTAGATGAATGGATAAGAAAGCTGTGGTACATATACACAATGGAGTATTACTCAGCCATTAAAAAGAATACATTTGAATCAGTTCTAATGAGGTGGATGAAACTGGAGCCTATTATACAGAGTGAAGTAAGCCAGAAGGAAAAACATAAATACAGTATACTAACGCATATATATGGAATTTAGAAAGACGGTAACAATAACCCAGTGTACAAGACAGCAAAAGAGACACTGATGTATAGAACAGTCTTATGGACTCGGTGGGAGAAGGAGAGGGTGGGAAGATTTGGGAGAATGGCAATGAAACATGTAAAATATCATGTAGGAAACGAGTTGTCAGTCCAGGTTCGATGCATGATGCTGGATGCTTGGGGCTGTTGCACTGGGACGGCCCAGAGGGATGGTATAGGGAGGGAGGAGGGAGGAGGGTTCGGGATGGGGAACACATGTATACCTGTGGCGGATTCATTTTGATATTTGGCAAAACTAATACAATTATGTAAAGTTTAAAAATAAAATAAAATTAGAAAAAAAAAAAAAAAAAAGATGCTGCTGTTAAACTGCTATACTCGTTATGCCAGCAAATTTGGAAAACTCAGCAGTGGCCACAGGACTGGAAAAGGTCAGTTTTCATTTCAATCCCAAAGAAAAGCAAGGCCAAAGAATGTTCAAATTACCATACAGTTGCACTCATCTCACATGCCAGCAAGATTTTGCTCAAAACCCTTCAAGCTAGGCTTCAGCAGTATGTGAACCCAGAACTTCCAGATGTACAAGCTGGATTTAGAAAAGGCAGAGGAACCAGAGATCGAATCTCCAACATACATTGCATCATAGAAAAAGCAAGGGAATTTAAAAAAAAAATCTACTTCTGCTTCACTGACTATGCTAAAGCCTTTGACTGTGGATCACAAGCAGCTGTGGAAAATTCTTAAAGAGATGGGAATACCAGGCCACCTTACCTTCCTCCCGAGAAACCTGTATGCTGAAAAGAAGCAAGTTAGAACTGGACATGGAAAAACAGACTGGTTCCAAATTGGGAAAGGAGTACATCAAGGCTGTATATTATCACCCTGCTTATTTAACTTACATGCAGAGTACATCATGCAAAATGCTGGTGAATAACAAACTGGAATCAAGATTGCCAGGAGAAATATTAGCAACCTCATATACGCAGGTTATACCACTTTAATGGCAGAAAGTGAAGAGAAACTATAAAGAGTCTCTTGATGAAGGTGTAAGACAGCCTATCACTTCTTGGCAAATAGATGGGGGAAATGTGGAAACAGTGTCAGATTTCATTTTCTTGGGCTCCAGAATCAATGCAGATGGTGACTGCAGTCACAAAATTAAAAGATGCTTGCTCTTTGGAAGAATAGCTATGTCAAACCTAGACACGGCTTTTTAAAACTTTGGAAAACTCAGCAGTGACAGAGTTTTAAAAAGCAGAGACATCACTTTGCCAACAAAGGTCTGTATAGTCAAAGCGATGGTTTTTCCAATAGTCAGGAATGGATGTGAGAGTTGGACCATAAAGAACGCTGAGTGCCAAAGAATTAACACTTTCCAACTGTGGTGCTGGAGAAGACTCTTGAGAGTCCCTTGGACCAGTCAATCCTAAAGGAAATCAACCCTGAATATTCATTGGAAGGGGTGATGCTGAAGCCGAAGCTCCAATACTTCAGCCACCTGATGAGAAGAGCTGGCTCACTGGAAAAGACTAATGCTGGGGAAAATTGAGGGCAAGAGAAGGGGGTCACAGAGGATGAGATGGTTGGATGGCATCACTGATTCAATGGACATGAGTTTGAGGAAACTCAGGGAGATAGTTATGGACAGAGAAGCATGGCATGCAGCAGTTCATTGGGTTGCAAAGACTTGGGCACGACTTAGTGACAGAACAACAATGCTAGCTTGCCTTCCTTTCCCAGTTACCTGGTCTCAGCTTTAGGACTAAGTCAGAGGAGCAGGTTCTGAAAACAGAAGCTCCCTCTTGTTACCTGTTAAAATCAAATGATGTTCAAATTTAAGATATTCCCAAGTGTCTCTTTGACAAGAACAAATTACATGGACAAACATATGTATATGTGTGCGTATATGAGTGTTTTGCATCTTTAATCTTAACCCGACATTAATATGGGCTATTTATCACCTCAGCATTCTGGGGCAAACATGGTTTTCCAGCTCTATGCTGATATAAGTTAAGTTAGCAGTATGCAAGCCCAACTTCTCAATAGTAATACAAAATGAGATTTTGGGCAGGGAAATAATATCCTCTGGGCAGCTGTTAAACTCCAAATGAATTAATTAAAGAATCTATTTTGCTTATCTGTTAAGATTAGTAATTTTATTTCAGTATTTTCTATTATGAAAATTGTTCCAAAATGATTTTATCATCACAAAAAGCAGACAACTAAGGCTTCTGTAAACCAATAAATAGATTTTTCTTGAATATACTGTTAATTGCTGCAGACAGTGCCCTTCCCTGTGGACTTACTCCCCAGGAGAAAATGCATTAGAAATAGAATACCAGACCTGGTTTTGATCCCTGGGTTGGTAAGATCCCCTGAAGGGAACGGCTTCCCACTCCTGTATTCTGGCCTAAAGAATTCCATGGGGTTGCAAAGAGTCGGACATAACTGATCGACTTTCACTTTCACTTCATGTGTTTAATCTTATTTGCTCCTGCCAGTAAAGGGAAAAACGATTTTACAGACGTAAAATGCTCATCTGTATTTCATGATAGCTGCTATTTTTTCGAGATTTTTAAAGCAAGTTTTTCACACTATATATAGCTTTTGTTGTTGTTTAGTCACTAGGTCGTGCCCAACTCTTTACAACCCCATGGACTGTCGCCCTCCAGGCTGCTTTGGCCATGGGATTTCCTGGGCAGGAAAACTGGAGTGGGTTACCATGCCCTCCTCCAGGGGATCTTCCTGACCTAGGGATTGACCTCGGGTCTTCTGCATTGTAGGTGGATTCTTTACCACTGAGCCATGAAAGAAGCCCTGTACGTAGCTTCACTGGAAGATAAAACTTCCCCAAGATGTAAATACCTCCTTACCCAAAAGGATGTAGAATCATTTTTACCAAGTATTATTTTGATTCCTGATTCCAACTAGTATCATGACTACTCTGGCAATTAGCTTTCTACAATGTATTTCAGTGTATCTTTACTTTTTTCAGCAATATAATTAACTTCATGAGTTCCAGGAAAAGCTAGCTGCACACTTTCATCAAGAAATTCACTATCAAGATCTGTATCTAGATAAAAGAATTTCAAATTGCATATATATATGACCATGTCTGAAATTTGAGTTCTCTAATAGCATTTGTATTGAAACTACTAGTGTTATCAAACTGAATGTAATGAATGTAAATGTACCTGTGCAGATATTCCTAAAGATTTTACTGAAAAATTTCAAAAAAAAATAATTTACAACCTTCAGCCTCAGAAAAAACTTAATGTTGATTGAGGTTGAAACTTTTTTTTAATTAAATGTATTTATTTTAATTAGAGGCTAATTACTTTATAATATTGTATTGGTTGAAACTTTTAAACAAGTATTACAGACATAAGGGGAACTCTCTAATTTCTCTGGCAGAGATATGAAATGGAGAACATTGTGGAAACCACCTAAAACAGCTATTGATAATAGAAACACAAATATTCTTTAACTCAGGGTCCTCCGTCTCTGTACTACTGGATATTCTCTGCCAGGTCCTTCTCTGTGGTGGGGTCTGTCCTGTACATTGTAGGATGTTTAGAAGCATCCTTGCCCACCACCTGCCCTTCATCAGTGTGACAGCAAAAAATATCTACTGATATTGCTCAATGTCCCCTGAGGGACAGTTATCCTTGGTTTAGAAGTGCAATGTGGCAGATTCATTTTGATATATGGCAAAACCAATACAATATTTCAAAGTTAAATAAAATAAAATTAAAAAAAGAAAACCAAACTGAAATATCAAAAAAAAAAAAAGAAGTGCAATGTTAAATTAACAATCTCAAAATAATTTTGTAGCAGTGATATGATAGTCCTTATTGCTAAACAATGATACAGACCATCAAATGTATGAGTCACACAGCCATGGAATATTATACGGACATTGAAATAATGCTATTATTACTAGCATTAATGCTATTAATGATACTACTATTAATACAGCATTATTACTAGTTGTTTAGAAGCAAGTCCCTGAGTTGTTGCTAAGAAATAGACAAAAGTGGATAAACTGTAGAAAAACATTAAACATACTGGCCACTCATCAGTAAAACATAAAGAAAATTTAATGATGTATTTAGGATTATATTTATACCTTTGTATAAAAGTATGTGAATATGTATAAGTGCATATTTTAGAAGGGTATTTTTAAAGGAAACTAAAAACTTAAGGAATAAAAAATACTTATTCCATAAATAAAAACTTATGGAATAATAAATATACTTAACCTTATGAAGCAAAATAAGGTAAAATACATTGCTTCCTGAACAACTGTAGGTAAAAAATTGAATGAAAATCTGCCACTAACTAATAAAAACATAGAGTAAGAATTTAACGATACCAGCATTGGTCTCTAATTTATGTTGAAATTGCCAAAATGAGGAAATGAAAGAATATAACAGGACATCTACAATGAGGATACAGAGCAGTACCAAATTTGTAATTTCATCTCATATTGAAATGCTGCTGCTGCTGCTAAGTCGCTTCAGTAGTGTCCAGCTCTGTGTGACCCCATAGACGGCAGCCCACCAGGCTCCACCGTCCCTGGGATTCTCTAGGCAAGAACACTGGAGTGGGTTGCCATTGCCTTCTCCAGTGCATGAAAGTGAAAAGTGAAAGCGAAGTCGTTCAGTCATGTCCAACTCTTAGCGACCCCATGGACTGCAGCCCATCAGGCTCCTCCATCCATGGGATTCTCCAGGCAAGAGTACTGGATTGGGTTGCCAAAACGTGAAGGCAATGTTTAATATGGTAGAGAAGAATGTCTTTCAAATTATGTCCAGAGCTGATGCAACTTTTGCAAATAGATTTAATTAGAAGGCTAAAAGGAACAATAAGAAATAACAGTCGTGAAACTACAAGTAAATATGTATAAAGTGCTGCTGCTGCTGCTGCTATGTCACTTTAGTCGTGTCCGACTCTGTGTGACCCCATAGACTGCAGCTCACCAGGCTTTCCATCCTTGGGATTCTCCAGGCAAGAACACTGGAGTGGGTTGCCATTTCCTTCTCCAATGCATTAAAGTCAAAAGTGAAAGTGAAGTCGCTCCATTGTGTCCGACTCTAGCAACCCCATGGACTGCAGCCTACCAGGCTCCTCCGTCCATAGGATTTTCTAGGCAAGAGTACTGGAGTGGGGTGCTATTGCCTTCGCCTTATTATTAATATCACTAAGGATGCTGCAGAACTCTCACTTTCCTTTTTGGTTTACAACAAGGATTGAAACATCAAGAATATTAAAATGATAACTGAATTCATTCAGTAAGAAAAGTGACAGTGAAAAAGCAACAAATGGGGTGTACTGTACAGCGTGGTGACTATATATAGTTCATAATACTTTATAGCATAAACTGACAGATTTAACACAAAAATTGGTCCCAAATTTGACCCCAAAAATGAATTATTATACAATTCCCAGGTTTCCCTGGTGGCTCAGTGGTAAAATATGAACCTGCCAATGCAGAAGACCTGGGTTAGATACCTGGGTCAGGAAGATCCCTGGAAGAGGGCATAGCAACCCATTCCAGTATTCTTACCTGAGAAATCCCATGGACAGAGGAGCTTGGTAGGCTATATTTCATGGGGTTGCAAACAGTTGGACTTAACTTGGTGACCAAACAACAACAACAACATACAATCCCCACAAATGTGTGTGTGTGTGTGTGTGTGTGTGTGTGTGTGTGTGTGTATAAAGAATGACTTGCCATACAACTTTTGTTAAAAAAGAAAGAAAGAATATACAATGAAGAAAAGACAATCTCTTTAACAAGTGGTACTGGGAAAACTGGTCAGCCACGTGTAAAAGAATGAAACTAGAACACTTTCTAACACCATATACAAAAATAAACTCAAAATGGATTAAAGATCTCAATGTAAGACCAGAAACTATAAAACTCCTAGAGGAGAACATAGGCAAAACACTCTCTGACATATATCACAGCAGGATCCTCTATGACCCACCATGCAGAATATTGGAAATAAAAGCAAAAATAAACAAATGGGACCTAATTAAACTTAAAAGCTTCTGCACAACAAAGGAAACTATAAGCAAGGTGAAAAGACAGCCTTCAGAATGGGAGAAAATAATAGCAAATGAAGCAACTGACAAACAAACAAACAAAAAAATATATAAAAGCAACTCCTACAGCTCAACTCCAGAAAAATAAATGACCCAATCAAAAAATGGGCCAAAGATCTAAATAGACATTTCTCCAAAGAAGACATGCAGATGGCTAACAAACACATGAAAAGATGCTCAACATCACTCATTATCAGAGAAATGCAAATCAAAACCACTATGAGATACCATTTCACACCAGTCAGAATGGCTGCAATCCAAAAGTCTACAAATAATAAATGCTGGAGAGGGTGTGGAGAAAAGGGAACCCTCTTACACTGTTGGTGGGAATGCAAACTAGTACAGCCACTATGGAGAACAGTGTGGAGATTCCTTAAAAAACTGGAAATAGAACTGCCTTATGATCCAGCAACCCCACTACTGGGCATACACACTGAGGAAACCAGAATGGAAAGAGACACGTGTACCCCAATGTTCATCGCAGCACTCTTTATAATAGCCAGGACATGGAAGCAACCTAGATGTCCATCATCAGATGAATGGATAAGAAAGCTGTGGTACATATACACAATGGAGTATTACTCAGCCATTAAAAAGAATACATTTGAATCAGTTCTAATGAGGTGGATGAAACTGGAGCCTATTATACAGAGTGAAGTAAGCCAGAAGGAAAAACACCAATACAGTATACTAACGCATATATATGGAATTTAGAAAGATGGTAACGATAACCCTGTATACAAGACAGCAAAAGAGACACTGATGTATAGAACAGTCTTATGGACTCTGTGGGAGAGGGAGAGGGTGGGAAGATTTGGGAGAATGGCATTGAAACATGTGAAATGTCATGTATGAAACGAGATGCCAGTCCAGGTTCAATGCACGATGCTGGATGCTTGGGGCTGGTGCACTGGGACGACCCAGAGGGATGGTATGGGGAGGGAGGAGGGAGGAGGGTTCAGGATGGGGAACACATGAGAAATAAAGGAATAAAAAATTAAAAAAAAAAAAAAAAACCAAAAAAAAAAAAAAAAAAAGAATAGGAGAAAATAATAGCAAATGAAGCAACAGACAAACAACTAATCTCAAAAATATACAAGCAACTCCTACAGCTCAACTCCAGAAAAATAAATGACCCAATCAAAAAATGGGCCAAAGAACTAAACAGACATTTCTCCAAAGAAGACATACAGATGGCTAACAAACACATGAAGAGATGCTCAACATCACTCATTATCAGAGAAAGGCAAATCAAAACCACAATGAGTTACCATTTCACGCCAGTCAGAATGGCTGTGATCTAAAAGTCTACAAGCAATAAATGCTGAAAAGGGTGTGGAGAAAAGGGAACCCTCTTACACTATTGGTGGGAATGCAAACTAGTACAGCCACTATGGAGAACAGTGTGGAGATTCCTTAAAAAACTGGAAATAGAACTGCCTTATGACCCAGCAATCCCACTGCTGGGCATGCACACTGAGGAAACCAGAACTGAAAGAGACACATGTACCCCAATGTTCATCGCAGCACTGTTTATAATAGCCAGGACATGGAAGCAACCTAGATGTCCATCAGCAGATGAATGGATAAGAAAGCTGTGGTACATTTACACAATGGAGTATTACGCAGCGATTAAAAAGAATACATTTGAATCAGTTCTAATGAGGTGGATGAAACTGGAGCTGATTATACAGAGTGAAATAAGCCAGAAAGAAAAACATTAATACAGTATACTGAAGGATATAGATGGAATTTAGAAATATGGTAACGATAACCCTGTAAGCAAGACAGCAAAAAAAGACACTGATATATAGAACAGTCTTTTGGACTCTGGGAGAGGGAGAGGGTGGGATGATTTGGGAGGATGGCATTGAAACATGTATAATATCATATAAGAAATGAATCACCAGTCCAGGTTCGATGCAGGATACATGATGCTTGGGGCTGGTGCACTGGGATGACCCAGAGGGATGGTATGGGGAGGGAGATGGGAGGGGATTTTAGGATGGGGAACATGTGTACAACTGTGGCAGATTCTTGTTGACGTATGGCAAAACCAGTACAATATTGTAAAGTAATTAGCCTCCAATTAAAATAAGTACTGGATGCTTGGGGCTGGTGCACTGGGATGACCCAGAGGGAGTGTAGGGGAGGGAGGAGGGAGGAGGGTTCAGGATGGGGAACACGGTTATACCTGTGGCAGATTCATTTCGATATTTGGCAAAGCTAATACAATATTGTAAAGTTTAAAAATAAAATAAAATTTAAAAAAATGTACAGGAAACAGAAAGTGGCAGAAATCTAAATGGAAAAATAAATGAGTTGGTTAATTCAAAAAAAAAAAAGAGAAAGAAAAGGGAAAACAATTTCTTCTTTCAAAGGATCCAATTAAAAATAAAAAATAAGTGACAGCACTTTATAAAACAGAAGAATTGTAGAGACATGTTTAAATAGAAAAACACTGAATGGCTAACAAATCATCAACTGTATTCAACCTCATAGGTAATATAATAATTAAAAAGTTAACCTCATTATCATACATCTTTTCACCTATGTAACTAAGTTTGTTTTTTTATTTTTTCCCCTTACATGAATACCTAGCACTAGAGAAAGCACTGTAATGTGTGTGTTTATTGCACAAGTATTGCAAGCACGTCTTTGCAAACAGTCCTGGGTACAGATCTTTCTCCTGCATGTAGAAACCGAGTCTAATATGCCCCATCTTACAATAAAAAGAAATGCTGTCACTTCACTGTGTGTCCCACCACAGGTAATATCCTGTGTCTCCCATTTCCTCTTCTATTGGGCTTCCAGCAGATTTAATTGTCAAAACTGACATCCTTGTTTCCAAGTGCAATGGTCACTTTTTTTACATCATAAATAAATGCATTATTATGAAAAGCAGCAAACAACCACAGAGACCTCTACATCTGGGCTATGCTCGATTGGTCATCAGGTGACCTTAGTTAGGTACACGTTCCTGGCTTCCATCCTCTCTAATTCTCCCCTCCAAAGTCTGTGGGGCTCTCAGACTCACCTGCTTGGGAACGCTGGGTGGATGACTTCTCTGTGAAGGTCAAAATTTCTCCCTAATTAATTGACAAGGCAGATCAAAGTTTTTATCCTCAAACAAGAAAACAGGAAAGGATAAAAATCAAGCATTAGTCTCCCAGCCAGATGTAGGACTGCAAAAGTAAATAACCACATCCTATGCAATCAAAGAGGCACAGGCTGAGGGACTGTGGCAGAGGAAATGTTTACAGCTTCCTGTGTCAGTCCATTAGGCATGTTTTCCTCTTGTTAATTCAGCTTCTAAGTACATTATTTCCCTTAAAGACACTGATCTGGATAGAATTTTTTTTTTTTTTCCCTGCTGATTCTGTTCCTAGGAGACTGCATTATAAGTTAGGTGAATTCAGTTTTTATAGCTCCTTTGACTTTACCTCTCCTCCTTCCAAAGCGCTAAGCCTCCCAGCACCTCATCACATCCCTGAGTTCAAATTATCTCATTAATATACTATGGGTAATTTGCCTCAACTAGATCCCCAGGGCCTTCAAAGCTTTGGTTTTTGTTGGGAACACAACCCCTGAAACCTCTGAATATGACTATTCCCTTCTTCAAAAGGGGATAACTTTTCTCCTTTAATATAAAACTTGGATATTATAATCCTTGGTTTCATGCAAGTTTTTGCAAAGCCAATAAGGATTCCCTACTCATATCAGGAGTTAATGGCTGTCCTTTAAGAGTCCTCAGTATAAAATATTTGTAACTATGAAAGACATATACATATATATTGTTATGCATCACTAGCTTAGCTGACTGTCAAATTTAATTTCTACAACAATGTATTCTATGAAGCAATACTTTTATGAACTCCATTCTCCAGTGTAGAAATAGGATTCAGAGGGACTCAGTGTTCTGATTACAAGTGTAAACAAAGTAAGGGATGGAATCTTGACTGGAGTGTGTCACCATGCCTCCAGTTCTCACTCTGAGCAGTGATTCTCAGCCAAGGTGATTTTGCTGCTGGGGATATTTGGTAATGTCTAAAAAGATATTTTGATTGGAGAAGGAAATGGCAACCCACTCCAGTATTCTTGCCTGGAGAATCCCAGGGACGGGGGAGCCTAGTGGGCTGCCATCTATGGGGTTGCACAGAGTTGGACACGACTGAAGCGACTTAGCAGCAGCAGCAAAAAGATACTTTGTGTGGATCACAATAAACTGTGGAAAATTTTGAAAGAGATACCAGACTACCTGACCTGCCTCTTGAGAAACCTACATGCATGTCAGGAAGCTACAGTTAGAACTGGACATGGAACAACAGACTGGTTCCAAATAGGAAAAGGAGTACATCAAGGCTGTATATTGTCACCCTGTTTATTTAACTTATATGCAGAGTACATCATGAGAAACATTAGGCTAAAAGAAGCACAAGCTGGAATCAAGATTGCCAGGAGAAATATCAGTAAACTCAGGTATGCAGAGGACACCATTATGGCAGAAAGTGAAGAGGAACTCAAAAGCCTCTTGATGAAAGTGAAAGAGGAGAGTGAAAAAATTGGCTAAAGCTCAACATTCAGAAAACTGAGATCATGGCATCTGGCTCCATCACTTCATGGGAACTAGATGGTGAAACAGTGGAAACAGTGTCAGACTTTATTTTGGGGGGCTCCAAAATCACTGCAGATCGTGACTGCAGCCATGAAATTAAAAGATGCTTGCTCCTTGGGAAGAAAGTTATGACCAACCTAGACAGCATATTCAAAAGCAGAGACATTACTTTGCCAACAAAGGTCCGTCTAGTCAAGGCTATGGTTTTTCCTGTGGTCATGTATGGATGTGAGAGTTGGACTGTGAAGAAAGCTGAGTGCTGAAGAATTGATGCTTTTGAACTGTGGTATTGGAGAAGACTCTTGAGAGTCCCTTGGACTGCAAGGAGATCCAACCAGTCCATCCTAAAGGAGATCAGTCCTCAGTGTTCATTGGAAGGAATGATGCTAAAGCTGAAACTCCAATACTTTGGCCACCTCATGTGAAGAACTGACTCATTGGAAAAGACTCTGATGCTGGGAGGGATTGGGGGCAGGAGGAAAAGGGGACAACAGAGGATGAGATGGTTGGATGGCATCACCGACTCGATGCACATGAGTTTGGGTGAACTCTGGGAATTGGTGATGGACAAGGAGGCCTGGTGTGCTGTGATACATGGGGTCGCAAATCAGACACGACTGAGCGACTGAACTGAACTGAAAAAGATACTACTTATCTCCTATATCCCACAGGACAGAATCCCAAAGAAGTAATGTTCCTGCCCCAAATGCAAACAGTAAGAAAACCTATTCTAGACCAGAGCTCCAATAAGCTCATTATACATACAAATCATCAAGGTTTGTAGTTCAAATGCAAATTATGGTTCACTGGGTCTCTAGCAGACACAGGAACTGCCTTTCAAACAAGTTCTTAGGTATCGATGAACTTGTAGGGCTTGGTCTGTGGATCACAGTTTGAGTAT
Source organism: Bos indicus (assembly GCF_029378745.1). NCBI lineage: Eukaryota > Metazoa > Chordata > Mammalia > Artiodactyla > Bovidae > Bos > Bos indicus. The sequence continues at coordinate 9,853,492 of NC_091766.1, read as the reverse complement.
CAAGACAGTAGTCCTGCGTTAGTCAAGTATACACAGTTTCAGTCTCCTCCACCAAGGATGTTTATGTAACTGTGAAAGATATGTGTGTTTTTTTGTGTGTGTTTTTTTATTTTTTAGTTTTTTTACTTTACGATATTGTATTGGTTCTGTCATACATCAGCATGCCTCTGCCATGGGTGTACATGTGTTCCCCATCCTGAACCCTCCTCCCACAAGAATACTGGAGTGGGCTGCCATTTCCTTCTCCAAGGGATCTTCTTGACCCAGCAATGGAACCCACAGCTTACATCTCCTGCATTGCCAGGCAGGTTCTTTACCACTAGATTGACTATATATATATATATATATATATATATATATATACTGTTTGTGTGTGTGTTTGTGTGCCACAGCGTGCATGGATGCTTGGGAACATAGCTATGAGTCATAGCAGAGGCTCAGACATGAAGCAATGTCTAAGCAGGGCCATGGTATCTATTACTGATGCTTACATGGGCTTAACATCAGAAGCAACACCAATCACTGACAACAGCTAGATGCCACAGCCCACACTCCTATCCATGCCAGAAGTCCATGCATGTCTCAAGTTCCTTGTTTGGTAGCCCCATCCCATGGCAAGCACAGCAGACCTACTGAAGGGACAAAAGAGCTCCAGATACAAAGATGCTTCTGAGCAAATGATGGTCAAACATTGATGGTGCTTATACAGACAGAGGCAGTCTGCATCTCAATCTCTGCCCAGGCCAACAGGGTCCTTGCCCCACCCTATCTAGAGTGCCACACACTAGCACTTCTTGATCCAGCACTGCTCCCCTCTGGGTCAACAGTGCTGGTACAGGAGTGGGGAAGCACACACTTAGGGGAAACAAGGTCAGCTCATATATGACCTTCAGGGCTTCTGCTCTAGCAACTTGGGACCCGCCTCTCTCCCATTAGGCCAGTAATGGCCACTAAGCTAGAGGAAGCCATATCTCATACCTGGCTCAAGCCCTAAACCCTCCATACCTCACATCCAGATGATTGCAACCAGTACACCCTAAAGAAAGGCATGAATTGTGATAACATCAGATCCAGCTCTTCCAACAAAGCCAATGGGCACACATCAATGGTATATGACTGTTCCCACAGAAAGACACCACTTCAAGACTGCAAGGGTTAACTGTGGCAAATAATTTCAGATAGGCAGACAAAGGTAGAGAAAAGGAAAAGACAGAGAAATTTATCCCAACTGAAAGAGCAACAGATCATGCCTTAAAAAAAATAGCTAATGAAAGAGAAACAATGTAACAGATTTGGAATTCAATGCATGAGTAAAGATGATATAAAACTCCATTTTCTCAAGCTAAAGTGATTCAAGGAATCTTCCAAAGAAGTTTTACTTTCAGTATTTGCCCTGTGCATTTTGTTAATAAGTGAAAGACCATAAAATATTTAATTCTGTGGAAAAAAGGATAGGGAACCATAACATAAAAACTAGTTAGTACTGAACACTGCAAGAAACAAAATGAACAGGAACTAGAAATAATTAATAGTATACCAGGTGATATAGAAGAATGCATAAGTTAACTGAAATATAGAATCATGGAAATGAATCAGAAAAGATAAAAACAAAAGAAAAATGAGATAGTGTGAAGGGTGTTTTGACTACATTAAGAACACCAACACTGGCATAATCGAAGTGTCTAGGAAGGAAAAGAGAAAAAGAGAAGGTAGTCAAATGTGTTTGAAAAACTTATGGCTCAAAACTTCCCAAACCTGAATAAAAAAGCAAATTCAGGTTCAAGAAGCAAAAAGCACCCCCCCCCCCCAAAAAAAAATTATAGCAACAAGACTCACACCAATATGCATCAATTAAAACTGCAATATTGAAGATATGGCTTTCTAAAGACAGCATAAGTAAAGCAGTGTCATATAAAAAGGAACCCTGTAAAGTCTGTCAGCTAATGTCTTTTCTTTTTTTTTTACATTTTTTTTTTTTTTTTTTACTTGTCAGATGGGAGAAGTTGGATATACTTAAACTGCTGAGAGGGAAAAACCTGCAAACTAGGGCATTCTACCCAGCAAGATTATCATTTAGAATTGAAGGAGAGATAAGGAACTTTTCAGACAAGCAAAGACTAAAATAATTTATCAATTCTAATCCTACTCTACAAGGAATGATGTAGAATCTTCTCTAGGAAGGAAAAAAAGGCATAACAAGTGGCAAGAAACTATATGAAAAACAAAATCCCACTAGTAAAGGCACATGTACAGAAAGGCTGAGGATCAAATTACTTAAGCTAAAATGAAAACTTAATATGCAAAAAGATTTTCTAAAGTCAATTATATCCACAAATAAAAATTAAATGGATAAATATGGAGGTCTTAAATATAACAACAAACACACAAATGTAGGTCAGGGAGTGAAAATGCAGTGCTATTTGGAAGTGCAGGAATTTAAAAGACAGCCTGTTTTAAAAAATAAAGTTGTAGGTCATCATATTAAAACCCACTGTTTACCATACATCATAGAAACTACACTAGATAAACAAAAACTAGAGAGAAAGAAACACAAGTACTTTACTTTGTTTTTCAGTCACTTAGTTGTATCTGACTTGTTGCGAATGGACTGCAGCACACCAGGCTTCCCTGTCCTTCAACACCTCCCAGAGCTTTCTCAAAGCATACCACTAAATGGGAGAGGGATAGGGTGGGATGATTTGGGAAAATGACATTGAAACATGTATAATATTATATATGAAATGAATCACCAGTCCAGGTTTGATGCATGATACTGGATGCTTGGGGCTGGTGCACTGGGATGACCCAGAGGGATGGTACCGGGAGGGAGGAGTTACGGGGTTTCAGGATGGGGAGCACGTGTACACCTATGACGGATTCATGTTGATGCATGGCAAAATCAGTACAATATTGTAAAGTAATTAAGCTCCAATTAAATAAATTTATATTAAAAAATAAAACAAATCATCAAATCTTAAGAAACAGAAGAAAAAAACAAGAACTAAAAAACCAAAAAACAAGTAACACACTGGCAATAAGTAGCACCTATGGATAATCTCTTTGTGTGTTAGTAGACTAAATTCTCTAATAAAAAGACATTATTCTTAATAAAATCTTCATAAATCTATGATACCCCATCAAAGAAATGAAATTTCCAAACACTTTGTTATCCAAAGGTATGTAAATTGTGGAGTAGGAAAAAATAAAAACTCTGTATATAAGACTGAGAATAAAGCTTAGTAAAGAAAGTGCCTAAATCGTATAAAGATGCTGAATCCAAAGACAGAAAGACAATTGGAAATCCCAAGTAATACCTACAAGGAGTGAATTTTATTTCACAATAATCAAAGATCACAATTTCAAGTTCAGAGGCTTTGAGTTATGCAATCCAGGGCACTAGTATAATAGGTCTTTTATACTTGGCATAAAATATAAATTCTTCAGAGCCCCCTTTATATCTTTGTTCCTCAGACTGTAGATGAAGGGATTCAGCATGGGTGTGACCACAGTGTACATCACCGAGGCAATTGTACTTGAATGTGAGGTGTGGGTAGCAGCAGAGCTAAGGTAAATTCCTAAGGCTGTAAAATAAAATAGGAAGACAACCGAGACGTGGGACACACAGGTAGAAAATGCTTTATATTTCCCTTGAGCTGATGAAATCTTACATATGCAGGAAACTATTTTAGAGTAAGAGTAAAGGATACCAGCAAAAGGACCAACACCCAGCAGTACAGCTGCAAAATACATCACTATGTTATTAAGAAAATTATCAGAACTGGCAAGTTGTACCACCTGATTGAGTTCACAGAAAAATTGGGGGATTTTCACAGTGGGGCGGAAGGACAATCGCAACACCATTAAACTGTGTAGCAAGGAATACAGGACACTCATTAACCAAGATATTAGAACCAGCGATCCACAGAGCTGGGAACTCATGATGACCGTGTAGTGTAGTGGGTGGCAGATGGCCATGTACCGATCATAGGCCATCACAGTCAGGAGAATGTCATCTAATCCTGCAAAAAGAATATAAAAATACATCTGGGTGATACAGCCTTCATATGTGATTACTTTACTCTGGGTCTGGATATTCCACAGCATCTTTGGAATGGTGGTGGAAGTGAAGCAGATGTCCACAAAGGACAGGTTGGAGAGGAAGAAGTACATGGGTGTGTGGAGGTGGTGGTCTGAGCTAACAGCCAGGATGATGAGCAGGTTTCCAAACACAGTTACCAGGTACATGGAGAGGAAAAGCTCAAAGATGAAGGGCTGTAGTTTGGGCTCCTTTGAAAGTCCCAGAAGAAGAAATCCTGAAATTTGTGTATTGTTACTTGCTTCCATGGGGTGGAGGTGACTACCAGGAAAAAGGAAAATAATGACAATTTTAACTCATACTGCTATAATTCACATAGATGAAAGACCACAATTTCAATTTCTGTCTCAAGAATTTGATATTAATATTTTATTTATAGGTAAGTTCTCTTTGAGCGTATGTGTATATGTTTAACGTCTTCAGTCATGTCCAACTCTCTCCAATCCCAAGGACCATAGCATGCCAGCCTCCACTGTCCATGGAATTTCCCAGGAAAGAGTTCTGGAGTGGGTTGTCATCCCCTCCTCCAGGGGTTCCTCCCAAACCAGGGACTGAATTCGAGTCTCTTGAAGGGCTATTCCATTGCAGGTGAATTCACTGGGACGACCCAGAGGGATGGTATGGGGAAGAAAAAGGGTTCAAGATGGGGAACACTTGTATACCTGTGGTGGATTCATGTTGATATATGGCAAAACCAATACAATATTGTAAAGTTAAAACAAACAAACAAACCTCTGAGTCCTACAGAAGCCCCTTTGAGGGTATGCTTCATTTCATTTCTGACTAGGAATTTTTGCCCCATTCTCATCACATTTGCTAAGAGGTCATATATTCTAGAATTTAAATGTGATATTCCTTCACTCATTTGCAAAATACATAATTAGTGCTGACCCAGTAGAAAGTGCTGAAAAAATAAACCTCTTGCAATCCAAGAACACTTAATGAGTATATTCAAATAAAATACTATAGAATATGTTAGATGTGACAGATGCTATGAAGAAAACAAAACCAGGTATAAAAGAGAGTGGTAGGAGGTGTTATTTTGTTCTGAATGTTCAGGAAAGTCCAGCAAACTAGGTGATGTTTGAACAGATTCCTAAAGAAAGAGAGACAGGGAGCTGGTGTGATGTCAGAAGTGTGTGCCTGGAAGAGGGAGCTGGCACTGCTAAGGACCTGAGGAAGCTGCTTGTTCCACATGTTTAAGTGCAAACAAGGAAGCCAGTAGGGCAGAGGGATGAGCAGGAGGGGGAATGATTAGAGATGGTGTCAGGGATGCTGAGGAACAAGATGGCCTTCTTCTACAGCTGAACCTTCAGTCCACAGAAAATCCCTCCTTCCATGTGTTTCCTTGCACATTATCAGTTTAGCTATAAAACCATCCTGTGAATTAAAAAAGATTCCCTTCTAGGTTCCATCTGTTGACTTAATTTTGACATGTGTATGTAAGTCATTTAGCATATGAATCCAGGTGCCTCTGCTTTAAGACCTGTTCTCCATTTCAAGGCACAAGTGTGCATGCACACACACACACACACACACACACACACACACACACACACAAATACACCATGTTCTTCTCGGTTGTGTCACTACTATGCATTGGTCATCCAGATTCACTCTCTTTATGTTGTGAATGCTTACAGCTCAGCTAGTCAGAATTATATATTCTCCAAAATAATATATAATTTTTCCCTGAAATTCCAGTTTGTAAACTTCTCATGGAACCATAAATTGGGGTTCACTTTTAGTATAGCCAATTTCTGCTTGGTATTTAGAAAAGAATGAAAAGTATGAAAGTGAAAGAAAGAGAAATGAAATGGGCATATGGACATTAAGGGAAAATAATATCCAATATACTCAAATGACACCTGAAACAATGCAATAAAGAAAAGTTTCCTTGCTTCATCAACATTCCACCTCCAGTGACATCTCTTTGATGCACAGAAAAAAAAAAAAAAAAAGAAATGAACAAAAATACCTTTTGTTCAAGGATGTAAATAATGAAACAGTTATGACATGGAACATCTTACAGTCTGAATATCCCAAGATGAAAAGAAACAATTGGAATATAAACTACCAATTCAATATCAGAAATACAAAAAATACAACAGAAGTTAGATATGTTTTATATGAGGCATATGAAACAGTAGAAGACTTCCTTTCTAATGGACTTTCCCTATTTGTTTCCTCCTGTTCATAAATAAGATCCTTATATTTACTTTCTACTTTTACTGAAAGTATTTTATACCTCCTATTCCTTCTAACTGGATTTCCCTGGTGGCTCAGAAAGTAAAGAATCTGCTGGTCAATACAGGAGACTAGGTTATATCCCTGGCTCAGAAAGATCCCCTGGAGAAAACAACGACAACCCACTCCAGCATTCTTGCCTTGGAAATCCCACTGACAGAGGATCCAGGTGGGCTACAGTCTATGGGGTCACAAAAGTTGGAGTACCTTAGCAACTAAACCACCATCATCATTCCTTCTGAGCTTCCACTATTACCATTTAATTGTCAACCTTGATGCTTATATTTTCAAGTGTAAGGTTCACTTTCATTTTGGACCATACATAAGTACATTAATATTAGGAAAGCCAGAAAACAACTACAATGACCTCTGGCCTCTGGGCTATGAAAGATTGGACCTCAGGTGACCTCAAGTACACACTCCTGGTTTCCATCCTCTCTAATGCTGCCCTGCAGTCTCTGTGGAGCTCTCAGACTCACCTGCCTGCAGATTTTATCACTTCTTCCCTGTAGAAGTCAAAATTCCTCCATAAATGATTACTGATGCAGACAGAATTTTGTCCCCAAATATGAAAACAGATAGTGATAAAATCAAGCATTGGTTGCCAGACAGATGTAGAACTTCAAAAGCAAGAACCAGGTCCTCCCCAACCAAAGTAGCACAGGCTAAGGGACTGCAGCAGAGGAGATATTTACAGCTTCCTGTGTTAGCTCATTAGGCATGTTTCCTTTGGTTACTCCAACCTCTAACTACATGATTTCCCTTGGGGACACTTCTGGACAGAATGGATTTTTTTTTTCTGTCTGATTCACTGTTCCTAAGACACTATAAGTTAGGTGAATTCATTTTTTATCACTCTTTCCCCTTTAATTCTCTTGCTTCCAAAGCCCTAAGATTCCCAGCATGTCATCACGTCTCGGAGTGAAAAATTTTCTTAAACTGTAACACTGAGGATTTGTCTTGATGAGGTCCCTCTCATCTTTAACGCTTTGATTTGTGGCAGGGACAGAACCACTGAAATTTCTAAAATTTACTATTTTCATCTTCAAAAATGGGGATAACTTTGCTACTGCTACTGCTAAGTCACTTCAGTCATGTCCGACTCTGTGCGACCCCAGAGACGGCAGCCCACCAGGCTCCCCCATCCCTGGGATTCTCCAGGCAAGAACATTGGAATGGGTTGACATTGCCTTCTCCAATGCATGAAAGTGAAAAGTGAAAGTGAATTCTCTCAGTCGTGTCCGACCCTCAGTGACACAATGGACTGCAGCCTACCAGGCTCCTCCATCCATGGGATTTTCCAGGCAAGAGTACTGGAGTGGGGTGCCATTGCCTTTGCTAGTTTATAATAAAACCATGGTTAATATACTTCATGGAGTCACAATAGTTTCTCCAAGCCAATTAGAAATTTCCAAGTTATATCAGAAGTCAAGAGCTATCCTTTAATCCCTCATTACCAAATCCGTGTACTTGCAAGAGAGATATTTATATGTTTATATGCACCATAAACTATCTTAGTGTATTATATGTGTGTCTGTGCTGTGCTCAGTCACATCTGAGTCTTTGTGACCCCATGGCTGTAGCCCACCAGGCTCCTCTGTCCATGGGATTTCCTAATCAAGAATACTGGAGTGAGTTGCCATTCCATTCCCCCAGGATCTTCCCAACCCAGGGATCAAGCCCAAATGCCCTGCATTGCAGGCAGATGCAACAGGTGGATCAGGCAGTAAAAAATCTGCCTGCAATGCAAGATATATATATATAGATATAGATATAGATATAGTTATAGTTATATAGTGTGCTTCTGTATGTGTGTGTGTGCCCCAGCCTAAGATTAGTGGATACTTGGTCACCTGGCTGTGAGTCACAGCAGAGGCTCAGATATGAAGCAGTGTTTAAGCAGGGCCACAGCACATATCACTGGTGCTTACATGGGGTTCACATCAGAAGCAACACCAATCACTGATGACAGCTTGATAACACAGCCCCCACCCTTATCCATGCCAGAAGTCCATGCATGTCTCAAGTTCCTTGTTTTGCAGCCCCATACCATGGCAAGTACAGCAGCCCTCCTGTAGGGACAAAAGAGTTCCAGACCCAAAGATGTTTCTGAGCAGGGGATGGTCAACCATTGATGGTGCTTACACAGGCAGCACATCAGAGGCAGTGTGCATCTCAAGCCCTGCCCAGGCCAACAGGGTCCTTGTCCCACCCTATCTAGAGTGCCACACACTAGCACTTCTTGATCCAGCACTGCTCCCCTCTGGGTCAACAGTGCTGGTACAGGAGTGGGGAAGCACACACTTAGGGGGAACAACATCAGCTCATATGTGACCCTCAGGGCTTCTGCTCTAGCAACTTGAGACCTGCCTCCCTCCCATTAGGCCAGTAATGGCCACTAAGCTAGAGGAAGCCATATCTCATACATGGCTCAAGCCCTAAACCCTCCATACCTTAAAAGCAGATGATTGCAACCAGTACACCCTAAAGAAATGTTTGAATTGTGATAACATCAGATCCAGGTCTTCCAACAAAGCCAATGGGGACACATATATGACTGTTCCCACAGAAAGACACCACTTCAAGACTGCAAGAGTTAACTGTGGCACACAATTTCAGATAGACAGACAAAGGTAAGTAAAGTGAAAAGACAGAGAAATTTGTCCCAACTGAAATAACAAGAGATGATGCCTAAAAAACAACAAATGAAAGAGAAGCAAACAGTTTACCACATTTGAAATTCAATGCATGAGTAAAGATGATATAAAACTCCATTTTCTCAAGCTAAAATTATTCATGGACTCTTCCAAAAGAAGTTTTACTTTCAGTATTCACCCTGTGCATTTTATTAATAAGTGGAAGACCATAAAATATTTAATTCATGTTGATGTATGGCAAAACCAATACAATATTGTAAGTAAACCTCAAATTAAAATAAATAAATTTATATTAAAAATATTTAAATCTGTTAAAAGACATGAGCACAGTGCTAATTTTAAAAAGGAATTATAAAATAAAAACTAGTTAGAACTGAATACTACAATAAATTAAATGGACGACAATTAGAAGTAATTAATAGTATAGCAGGTGATACAGAAGAATGCATGTTAACTGAAATACAGAATCATAGAGATGACTCAGTCAGAAAAGAAAAAAAAAAAAAAATGAAAAGTGAGAATAGCTTGAGGGATGTTTGATTATATTAAGAACATCAACACTGGCATAATTGGAGTGTCCAGGAAGGAAATGATAAAAAGAGAAGGTACTCAAAATGTATTTGATAAACTTGTGGCTGAAAACTTTCCAAACCTGAATAAAAAAGCAAATTCAGTAACCAGAAGCAAAAAGCATCTCCCCAAAATGACAGCAACAAGACCTACACCAAGATGCAGCAATTTAAACCACAAAGTTAAAGATATGGGTTTCTAAAGTCAGCAGAAGTAAAACCGTGTCATACAAGATGAAAACATAGAAGTTTATCAGTTGATTTCTTTTTTTTTTCCCCAGAAACTTTGCATGATAGAACAGAGAGACATGCTATGTTTAAAGTGTTGTGAGGGAAAAACCTGCAAACTAGGGCATTTTACCCAGCAAGATTATCATTTAGAATTGAAGGAGAGATAAAGAACTTTTCAGACAAGCAAAGACTAATAGAATTTATCAATTCTAAACCTACTCTACATGAGAATGATATAGTACCTTCTCTAAGAAGGAAAGGAAAGGAAAAGGCATAACAAGTGGTAAGAAACTATAAGAAAGAGAAAATCCTGCTAGTGAAGGCAAACATGTAGAAAGGCTGAGGATCAAATCACTTAAGCTATTATGAAAAGTTAATAGACAAAAAAATTCTAAAATCAAATACAGCTATTTTAAGAATGAAAGGATAAATAGGGAGGGGTCAAGTATGGCTTCAAAGACACAAAATTAGGGCAGGAAGTTAAAATGTAGTGCTATTGGTATGTAAACAAACTTAAAAAGGCAACTTGTTTTTAAACATAGATCATCCTATGAAGACACTTTGTTTACCATACATCAAAAATCTACACTAGATAAGCAAAAACTAAACAGAAAGTAACACAAGCATATCACTAAATAAAATCATTAAACCATAAGAGAAGAAACACAAAGAAAAAAGAAAAACAAAGAACTATACACTCAGAAAACAAGTTAACAAATGGGCAATAAGTCATACCTACCAAAATCCTCTTTAAAGCAACCAGTAGATTAAATGCTCTCCTAAAGAGCCAGCTTAAAACTACATATTAGAAAAAACTAACATCATGACACCCAGCCCCATGACAAGTAGAAGGGGAAAAGGTGGAAGCAGTGACAGATTCCTCTTCTTAATCTCCAAAATCACTGTGGACAGTGCCTGCAGCCATGGATTCAGAAGATGATTGCTTCTTGGCAGGAAATCGATGACAAACCTAGACAGTGTGTTGAAAAGCAGAGACATTACTCTGCCAACAAAGGTGCTTATAGTCAAGGCTATGGTGTTCACAGTGGTCACGTATGGCTGTGAGAGCCGGGCCGTAGAGAAGGCAGAGTGTGGAATAATTGATGCCTTCAAACTGTGCTGCTGGAGAAGACTCCTGATAGTCCCTTGGTCTATCTAACTCTGGTCACTAACTCTGATCTCCCAGCAAGGAGATCAAACCAGTCAGTCTTAAGGGACATCAACCCTGAATATTCACAGGAAAGACTGATGCTGAAGCTGAAGTTCCAGTATTTTGGTCACCTGACGCAAACAGATGACTCATTGGAAAAGTCTCTGCCGCTGGAAAAGATTGAGGGCAGAAGGAGAAGAGGGCATCAGAGGATGAGATGGCTGAACGGCATCACCAGGGCAATGAACATGAACTTCGGCAAGCTCTGGGAGATGGTGAGGGACAGGCAGGCCTGGCATGCTGCAATCCATGGGGTCACAAAGGGTTCGACATGACTGGGCAACTGAACAACAACAGACGAAATGCTTTAATAAAAAACTTTACTCCTAATAAATTCTTCATAAATCTATGATACTCCTTCAAAAAAATGGAATTTCCAAACATTTTTGATCCAAAGGTAGGAAAACGGTAGAGTAGGAAAAAAATTTTAAATATCTATTATATAAGACTAAGGATAAAGCTTAATAAGAGAGTTCCTAAAATTGTATAAAGATGCTGACTTCAAAGAAGAAAAGAAAAATGGAAATCCGAGGAAATAAGTGCAAGGAGCAAATTTTATTTCACTATGATCAAAGAACAACTTCTGATTCTAATTCTTTGAGTTATACAATCCAGAGCACTAATATAATTGGCCTTTTAACCTAGGCATCAAATATAATCTCTTTAGAGTGTCTTTTATATCTTGGTTTCTCAGACTGTAGATGAAAGGGTTCAACATGGGTGTGACCACAGTGTACATCACCGAGGCGATTGTACTTGAATGTGAGGTGTGGGTAGCAGCAGAGCTAAGGAACACTCCTAAGGCTGTAAAATAAAATAGGGAGACAACCAAGAGGTGGGACACACAGAAAATACTTTATTTGTCCCCTGAGCTGATGAGATTTTACATGTGCAGCAAACTATTTTAGAATAAGAGTAAAGGATACCAGCAAAAGGACCACCACCCATCAGGACAGCTACAAAACTCATCACTATGTTATTAAGAATGTTGTCAAAACTGGCAAGTGGTACCACCTGACTGAGTTCACAGAAAAAGTAAGGGATTTGCACGACTGTGCAGAAGGACAATTGAATACCATTAACCTGTGTAGCAAGGAAAACAAGGCAATCAGCACCCAGGATATCAGAACCAGCAGTCCACAAGGCCGGGGGCTCATGATGACCGTGAAATGCAAGGGTGGCAGATGACCACGTAACAACCATAGGCCATCACTGTCAGGATAATGTCATCTAATTCCACAAAAAGAATGTAAAAATACATCTGCATGATATAGCCTTCATGGGTTATGACTTTGCTCTGGGTCTGAATATTCTTCAGCATCTTTCGGATGGTGGTGGAAGTGAAGCAGATGTCTACAAAGGACAGGTTTGAGAGGAAGAAGTACATGGATTTGTGGATATGGGAGTCAGAGTTAGTGACCAGAATAATGAGCAGGTTTCCAAACACAGCAATCAAGTACATGGAGAGGAAAAGCCCAAACATGAGGGGCTGAAATTATGGATCGTCTGAGAATCCCAGAAGAAAAAATTCAGAAAATTGTGTATTATTACTTGGTTCCATGTGGTGGAGGTGACTACCAAGAAAAATGAAAATAACATGATTAATTTTCACACAAACTGGCATAACTCTCATAGATGAAATAGTAAATTTTCTATTTTGCTGTCAATAAAATATTTTTGTTTAGAAAAGTTCTGTTTCATCTCTACTTAGGCATTTTTGCCCCACTCTCAGCATATTACCAAAGAAATATGCATTCTACAGTTATAATGAGAAATACTTTCATACATTTGAAGAATATATATTGAGTGTCAACCATGTTCAAAACACATATTTCTGTTTAATCACTAAGCCATGTCTGACACTTTTGAGACTGCCCCCCCCCCAACCCCCAGACTGTAGCTGGCCAGGCTCCTCTGTCCAAGGGATTTCCCAGGCAAGAATACTGGAGTGGGTTGCCATTTCCTTCTCCAGGTGATCTTCTCAACCCAGGGATCTAACCTGCCTCTTCTGCATTGCCAGGCAGATTCTTTAGCACTGAGCCACCTGGGAAGTCCCTCTAAACAAATATAGGTAACAAATATATGGTGTTAAAAAAAGGAAGTTTTCACAATCCAGTGATGGTGAAAGATGATGTGCAAATAAAATATTATATAATATGTCAAGTGATTATAGTTGGTATGAAGAAAACAAAGCTAGATATAAAATAGAGTATAGGAGGTATTTTCATGTACTGAGTGTTCAGGTAAAGCCAGCAAACAAGGTGATAATTGAACAGAGAGCTCAAGAAAGGGAGAGAAGGATCTAGTATGATATCAAGAGAAATATGTGTCTGGCGAGAGAATGGCCACTTCAAAGGGCCTAAGGAAAATGCTTGTTCCTTGCAATTTATGAATTTAGTTGCAAAAGCATCCTGTGAATTAAAGCATCTCCCAGAGGAGGAGCTAAGATGGTGGAGGAGTAGGACAGGGAGAACACTTTCTTCCCCACAAATTCATCAAAAGAACATTTAAACGCTGAGTAAATTCCACAAAACAACTTCTGAATGCCGGCAGAGGACATCAGGCACCCAGAAAAGCAATCCATGTCTTCAAAAGGAGGTAGAAAAATATATATAAGACAAAAAAAGAGACAAAAGAGGGAGGGACAGAGCTCAGTCCCAGGAAGGGAGTCTTAAAAAGAGAGAAGTTTCCAAACACCAGGAAACCTTCTCACTGCCGAATCTGTGCTGAGCCTTGGAAGCACAGAGGGCAACATAACAGGGAGGAAAAATAAATAAACAATTAAATCCTGCAGATTATGAGCCCTACGGTAACTCCCCCAGCAGAGAAGCAGCGCAGATGCCTGCACACGCCACTAGCAAGCTGGGGCTGGGCAGTGAGGTGCGGCGCGGGCTGCATCGCTTAGAGTAGGGATCTGGCCTGAATACCCCAAGCGCTATCTGAGCGAAATAATTTGGGATAGCAAACCAGACTACGGGATATCTACCACGCAAAAAGCCAGCCCTAACCTAAGACACCACCAGGCCCGCACACAGAACAAAGGACTGAACAGAGATAGCCGGCTGCAGACCATCCCCCTCCGGCGACAGGAAGCCAGAGCCAGAAGGGGGCAATCGCAGTCCCAGAGAGACATTATCTATAAAACTGTAAGCAGGCTTTTTTGCTAACTAAAACTTCTTGGGGGTCTGGACGGTGAACATCCGCCTGAGAAGGTGCGCCGGTTGTACACCTAGATAACGCAGCGGCGGGGAGGCAATAAGACACAGCAATCTTGCTCGCCAAACACCTCATCACCTGAGCTGCTTGGACCTGGGAAGGGCACAAAACGCAGGCCCAACCAAGTCTACGCCTCTGAGGACTACCGGAGTGCCTGAACCTGAGCGGCTTGGACCTGGGAGGTGCAAGCAGCCCAGGGCCGGCCACAGATGGTTCCCGGCAGAGCAACCTAGAGCCTGAGCAGTGTGGGCAGGGAGGCTACAAGTGCCGTGAGCGGGGCAGACCCAGTGTGGCTGAGGCACTGCGAGCAAATGCCAGTGTTATTTGTTTGCAGCGTCCCTCCCTCCCTCCCCACAGCGTGACTGAACAAGTGAGCCTAAAAAAAAAAAAAAAAAAAGTGTCTACCACCGTCCCCTTTGTGTCAGGGTGGAAACCAGACACTGAAGAGACCAGCAAACAGAAGAAGCTATAACAGAGGGAACCACCTTGGAAGCTACAGGCAATAGATTAAAACCCTATGGTTAGTACTGAATATATAGGAAGGGGCCTATAGATCTTGAGAAATATAAGTTGGACCAAGGAACTAACTGAAAATGAACTGACCCCACAATACCCACAACAAAAACAGAGAAAGTCCTAGATATATTTTTACTATTTTTACGATCATTTTTTTCTTTTTTTTAATTAAAAAAAATTTTTAAGTCCTCTAGTATTCCTTTAATTTTCACTTTTATAACCTATTACTTTGCAAAAAAAAGACCCTTTTTTTTAAAGCAAACTTTATATATATATATACATTTTTTGTAATTTTTGTGACCTTTTTTTTCTTCTTCTTTTTAACATTGTATTTTTGAAATTTCAGACTCTACTCTAGATTTTTAACTTTTGCTTTTTGGTATTTGTTATCAATTTTCTACCTATATTTTCTTTATAATTTTTGCCACTTTGTTTATTTGTTTTTTTCTCTCTTTCTGTTCCTTCTTCTTTTCTTTAACATTGTATTTTTGAAATGCCAAACTCTAATCTATATTTTTAATTTTTGCTTTTATATATTTGTTACCAATTTTGTACCTTTAAGAACCGAATCTTCAGTACCCATTTTTCACTAGGGAGCGAGATTATTGGCTTGACTGTTCTCTCCCGCTTTGGACTCTCCTTTTTCTCCACCAGGTCACCTGTGTCTCCCCCCTAACCCCTCTCTACTCTACCCAACTCTGTGAATTTCTGTGTGTTCCATATGGTGGAGAACACTTAGGGAACTGATTATTGGCTGGATCTGTCTATTTTCTTTTCATTCCCCCTTTTATTCTCCTGGCCACCTCGGTCTCCTTCCTCCTTCTTCTCTTCTCTGTATAACTCCATGAACATCTCTGAGTGGTCCAGTTATGGAGTGTACATAAGGAAGTGATTACTCTTCTCTCTATTGATTCCACCTCATCTCATTTGGGTCACCTCTAAGTCCCTCCTCCCTCTTCTCCTCTCAATGTAACACTGTGAACCTCTCTGGGTGACCCTCATGGTGGAGAAACTTTTCATCTTTAACGTAGATGTTTTATCAATGGTGCTGTATAGAAGGAGAAGTTTTAAAACTACTGTAAAAATAAGACCAATAACTGGAAGCAGGAGGCTTAAGTCCAAACCCTGACTCCAGGGAACTCCTGACTCCAGGGAAATTTAATTGACAGAAGCTCATCAAACATCTCCATACCTACACTGAAACCAAGTACCACACAAGGGCCAAGAAGTTCCAGGGCAAGACATACCAAGCAAATTCTCCAGAAACACAGGAACACAGCCCTGAGCTCCAAGATACAGGCTGCCCAAAGTCACCCCAAAACCATAGACATCTCATAACTCATTACTGGACACTTCATTGCACTCCAGAGAGAAGAAATATAGCTCCATCCACCAGAACACCGACACAAGCTTACCTAACCAAGAAACCTTGACAAGCCACCTGTACAACTGCAACCACAGCGAGGAAACTCCAAAATAAAGAGAACTCCACAAACTGCCAGAATACAGAAAGGACACCCCAAACTCAGCAATTTAAACAAGATGAAGAGACAGCGGAATACCCAGCAGGTAAAGGAACAGGATAAATGCCCACCAAACCAAACAAAAGAGGAAGAGATAGGGAATCTACCTGATAAAGAATTCTGAATAATGATAGTGAAATTGATCCAGAATCTTGAAATCAAAATGGAATCACAGATTAATAGCCTGGAGACAAGGATTGAGAAGATGCAAGAAAGGTTTAACAAGGACCTAGAAGAAATAAAACAGAGTCAATATATAATGAATAATGCAATAAATGAAATTAAAAACTCTCTGGAGGCAACAAATAGTAGAATAACAGAGGCAGAAGATAGGATTAGTGAACTAGAAGATAGAATGGTAGAAAATAATGAATCAGAGAGGAAAAAAGAAAAACGAATTAAAAGAAATGAGGACAATCTCAGAGACATCCAGGGCAATATTAAACACCACAACATTCAAATCATAGGGGTTCCAGAAGAAGAAGACAAAAAGAAAGACCATGAGAAAATACTTGAGGAGATAATAGTTGAGAACTTCCCTAAAATGGGGAAAGAAATAATCACTCAAGTGCAAGAAACTCAGAGAGTCCCAAACAGGATAAACGCGAGGAGAAACACCCCAAGACACATATTAATCAAATTAACAAAGATCAAACACAAAGAACAAATATTAAAAGCAGCAAGGGAAAAACAACACATAACACACAAGGGGATTCCCATAAGGATAACAGCTGATCTTTCAATAGAAACTCTTCAAGCCAGGAGGGAATGGCAAGACATACTTAAAGTGATGAAAGAAAATAACCTACAGCCCAGATTATTCTACCCAGCAAGGATCTCATTCAAATATGAAGGAGAAATCAAAAGCTTTACAGACAAGCAAAAGCTGAGAGAATTCAGCACCACCAAACCAGCTCTCCAACAAATACTAAAGGATATTCTCTAGACAGCAAACACAAAAACGGTGTATAAATTCAAACCCAAAACAATAAAGTAAACAGCAACGGGATCGTACTTATCAATAATTACCTTAAACGTAAATGGGTTGAATGCCCCAACCAAAAGACAAAGACTGGCTGAATGGATACAAAAACAAGACCCCTACATATTCTGTCTACAAGAGACCCACCTCAAAACAGGGGACACATACAGACTAAAAGTGAAGGGCTGGAAAAAGATTTTCCATGCAAATAGGGACCAAAAGAAAGCAGGAGTAGCAATACTCATATCAGATAAAATAGACTTTAAAACAAAGGCTGTGAAAAGGGACAAAGAAAGACACTACATAATGATCAAAGGATCAATCCAAGAAGAAGATACAACAATTATAAATATATATGCACCCAACAGGAGCACCGCAATATGTAAGACAAATGTTAACAAGTATGAAAGGGGAAATTAACAATAACAAAATAATAGTGGGAGAATTTAATACCCCACTCACACCTATGGATAGATCAACGAAAGAGAAAATTAACAAGGAAACACAAACTTTAAATGTTACAATAGACCAGTTAGACCTAATTGATATCTATAGGGCATTTCATCCCAAAACAAGGAATTTCACCTTTTTCTCAAGCGCACATGGAACCTTCTCTAGGATACATCACATCCTGGGCTATAAGTCTAGCCTTGGTAAATTCAAAAAAATTGAAATCATTCCACGCATGTATTCTGACCACAATGCAGTAAGTTTAGATCTCAATTACAGAAGAAAAACTATTAAAAATTCTAACATATGGAGGCTGGACAACACGCTGCTGAATAACCAACAAATCACAGATGAAATCAAAAAAGAAATCAAAATTTTCATAGAAAGGAATGAAAATGAAAACACAAGAACCCAAAACCTGTGGGACACTGTAAAAGCAGTTCTCAGTGGAAAGTTCATAGCAATACAGGCATACCTCAAGAAACAAGAAAAAAGTCAAATAAATAACCTAACTCTGCACTTAAAGCAACTAGAAATGGAAGAAATTAAGAACCCCAGGGTTAGTAGAAGGAAAGAAATCTTAAAAATTAGGGCAGAAATAATTGCAAAAGAAAGAAAAGAGACCATAGCAAAAATCAACAAAACCAAAAGCTGGTTCTTTGAGAGGTTAAATAAAATTGACAAACCATTAGCCAGACTCATCAAGAAAAAAGGGAGAAAATCAAATCAATAAAATTAGGAATGAAAATGGAGAGATCACAACAGACAACACAGAAAAACAAAGGATCATAAGAGAGTACTATCAGCAATTATTTGCCAATAAAAATGGACAATGTGGAAGAAATGGACAAATTCTTAGAAAAGTACAACTTTCCAAAACTGAACGAGGAAGAAATAGAAAATCTTAACAGAACCATCACAAGCATGGAAATTGAAACTAATCAAAAATCTTCCAGCAAACAGAGCCCAGGTCCAGACGGCTTCACAGCTGAATTCTACCAAAGATTTAGAGAAGAGCTAACACCTATCCTGCTCAAACTCTTCCAGAAAATTGCAGAGGAAGGTAAACTTCCAAACTCATTCTATGAGGCCACCATCACCCTAATACCAAAACCTAACAAAGATGCCATAAAAAAAGAAAACTACAGGCCAATATCACTGATGAACATAGACGCAAAAATCCTTTACAAAAATCTAGCAATCAGAATCCAACAACACATTAAAACGATCATACACCATGACCAAGTGGGCATTATCCCAGGGATGCAAGGTTTCTTCAATATCCACAAATCAATCAATGTAATACACCACATTAACAAAATGAAAAATAAAAACCATATTATATCAATAGATGCAGAGAAAGCCTTTGACAAAATTGAACATCCATTTATGATAAAAACTCTCCAGAAAGCAGGAATAGAAGGAACATACCTCAACCTAATAAAAGCTATATATGACAAACCCACAGCAAACATTATCCTCAATGGTAAAAATTGAAAGCATTTCCTCTAAAGTCAGGAACAAGACAAGGGTGCCCACTTTCACCATTACTATTCAACATAGTTTTGGAAGTTTTGGCCACAGCAATCAGAGCAGAAAAAGAAATAAAAGGAATCCAAATTGGAAAAGAAGTAAAACTCTCACTATTTGCAGATGACATCATCCTCTACATAGAAAATCCTAAAGACTCCACCAGAAAACTACTAGAATTAATCAATGATTATAGTGAAGTTGCAGGATATAAAATCAACACACAGAAATCCCTTGTATTCCTATACACTAATAATGAGAAACAGAAAGAGAAATTAAGGAAACAATTCCATTCACCATTGCAACAAAAAGAATAAAATAGTTAGGACTATATCTACCTAAAGAAACTATAATGACCTATATATAGAAAACTATAAAACACTGGTGAAAGAAATCAAAGAGGACACTATTAGATGGAGAAATACACCATGTTCATGGATTGGAAGAATCAATATAGTGAAAATGAGTATACTACCCAAAGCAATTTATAGATTCAGTGCAATCCCTATCAAGCTACCAACAGTATTCTTCACAGAGCTAGAACAAATAATTTCACAATTTGTATGGAAATACAAAAAACCTGGAATAGCCAAAGCGATCTTGAGAAAGAAGAATGGAACTGGAGGAATCAACCTGCCTGACTTCAGGCTCTACTACAAAGCGACAGTCATCAAGACAGTATGGTACTGGCACAAAGACAGAAATATAGATCAATGGAACAAAATAGAAAGCCTAGAGATTAATCCACACACATATGGACACCTTATCTTTGACAAAGGAGGCAAGAATATACAATGGATTAAAGACAATCTCTTTAATAAGTGGCGCTGGGAAAGCTGGTCAACCACTTGTAAAAGAATGAAACTAGAACACTTTCTAACACCATACACAAAAATAAACTCAAAATGGATTAAAGATCTAAACGTAAAACCAGAAACTATAAAACTCCTAGAGGAGAACATAGGCAAAACACTCTCCGACATACATCACAGCAGGATCCTCTATGACCCACCTCCCACAATATTGGAAATAAAAGCAAAAATAAACAAATGGGACCTAATTAAACTTAAAAGCTTCTGCACAACAAAGGAAACTATAAGCAAGGTGAAAAGACAGACTTCAGAATGGGAGAATATAATAGGAAATGAAACAACAGGCAAAATACTAATCTCAAAAATATACAAGCAACTCCTACAACTCAAGTCCAGAAAAATAAATGACCCAATCAGTAAATGGGCCAAAGAACTAAATAGACATTTCTCCAAAGAAGACATGCAGATGGCTAACAAACACATGAAAAGATGCTCAACATCACTCATTATCAGAAAAATGCAAATCAAAACCACTATGAGGTACCATTTCACACCAGTCAGAATGGCTGCAATCCAAAAGTCTACAAGCAATAAATGCTAGAGAGGGTGTGGAGAAAAGGGAACCCTCTTACACTGTTGGTGGGAAGGCAAACTACTACAGCTACTATGGAGAAATTGTGGAGATTCCTTAAAAAAACTGGAAATAGAACAGCCTTATGATCCAGCAGTGCCACTACTGGGCATACACATTGAGGAAACCAGAATTGAAAGAGACACGTGCGCCCCAATGTTCATCACAGCACTGTTTATAATAGCCAGGACATGGAAGCAACCTAGATGTCCATCCGCAGATGAATGCATAAGAAAGCTGTGGTACATATACACAATGGAGTATTACTCAGCCATTAAAAAGAATACATTTGAATCAGTTTTAATGAGGTAGATGAAACTGAAGCCTATTATACGAGTGAAGTAAGCCAGAAAGAAAAACACCAATACAGTATACCAATACAGTATACTAATGCATATATATGGAATTTAGAAAGATGGTAACGATAACCCTGTATACGAGACAGCAAAAGAGACACTGATGTATAGAATAGTCTTTTGGGCTTTGTAGGAGAACAAGAGGGTGGGATGATTTGGGAGAATGGCATTGAAATATGTATAATATCATATATGAAATGAGTCGCCAGTCCAGATTCGATGCACGATACTGGATGCTTGGGGCTGGTACACCTGGATGACCCAGAAGGATGGTATGAGGAGGGAGGTTGGAGGAGGGTTCAGGATGGGGAACACATGTATGCCTGTGGTGGATTCATTTTGATATATGGCAGTACCAATACAATATTGTAAAGTTTAAAAATAAAATAAAATGCGAAAAAAAATAAATAAAGCATCTCCTATCCTTAGTACCTTCTGCTGACTGAGTTCTGGGGTCTGTGATACAGGACACTTTAATATATGAGTCCAAATGCCTCTTCTTTAAGAACTGCTCTCATTCCACAAGGCACAAGCACACACACACGCCCACACACACACATCATCATCACACCATGTCCTCCTAGACTATGTTCCTACCACACATTTCTCACCCAGAACCACACCATATACCATTATAACTCAAGCTGATCAGATCAGATCATCTTTCTCCTACAGAATGTATAAATGGTACCCAGAAATTCCAGTTCATAGACTGCCCATAGACCAATAAACTGGGGTTCAATTTTATGATCACTTTCCGCTCTGTATTTAAAGAAATATAAAAAGTGTGTGTGTGTGTGTGTGTGTGAAAGAGAGGCTGGAGGAGAGTGAGGAGAGGAAAATGAAACAGACATTAGCATAGCTAATAACAAGCTCTAATGGACCCTGAGACTATGTGATGAATTAGAGCTTCCTTTGTTTGGCAGCATTTCAATTCCGGTTATCTCTGCTTGACGCTCAGGAAAAATAATTTTCAAAAAGAAAAATACATGTTTACCTTGACAGAGCAGTTATACTTTTATAATGAAAGAAACCTGACATATTTGACTACCACAAAAGAACAATGGGCAAAGTAAATAAACCAACAAAAATGAATATACAAATGAAAACAGTAACAGTTGAATATGTTTTATATAAAACAGTAGAAGACATTTTTCCTGAATCTTTTTCATTTATTTGACCAGTTTGTTACTGTTCTATAGAGAATGAGGCAAGCTCTTTCCAAGTTTTCTTATGGGGCATCTTGTGTTTGTTATTCTTGGAGTTTATGTATTATCATATTTTTAAAATAAATCTGATGAGCATACCCCAGTGCTATTTCTGGCCTTTGTTCAACACACAAAGGGCTTTTCAAACTATACTCTGTAAATTCTACAGACACCATGTCAATCCATCCTTTTGCCCTGAAAAATTTTCTTCATAATATTCATCCCTAAAGACATTATATTATATAAACAATTATTTCATTGTACTATTACTTCACCAAGATAATGCAAAATCCTAAGCATCAGAGACTTCAACTGCTCTGGTCATTTTCAGAAAGATATGTGAATATGTGTTCACTTATATAGAAACATAGGCTTCTGAGGTGGCGCTAGTGGTAAAATACCTGCCTGCCAATGCAGGAGACATGAGACACAGGTTCAATTCCTGGGTCAGGAAGATCCCCTGGAGGAGGGCATGCAACCCACTTCAGGATTCTTGCCTGGAGAATCCCATGGACAGAGGAGCCTGGTGGGCTACAGTCCATAGAGTCACAAAGAGTCAGACACTATTGAAGTGACTTAGCATGCGCTCAGGCATACAGAAACATATTTTAATATATGTGAAGTTATAAAATAAAGGGAATTAAAGGAAAAATAATTAAATTAGTTGCAAAAAACTGTATTTTTAAAAAATTGAATGGAGCATCACACACTAACTCAAACAATATTAAAATAGTAATGATTTAATGATATCCAATGAACTAGTAATTAAATTGGGAAATGTGTAAACATGAATATAATATATAATGTTCCTGAAAATTATGGCACATATTAGATTCTCAGTTATTGTACATGGAATGAATCAGGAATTATGTCTCTATTATAGATTTCATTAAATACATATAAGATTGTACTTCAATTTGGGAAGATTAGATTATAGAATAAATCAGAGGAGTAATCTATGCAGTATAAAAACCAATCCTTTTTGGTGAATACCTAGACAATTACACAGTAAAATCCACAAGTGTGCCAAACTATTTTAAAGCAAGAAACCCAGCAGAAGACAGATGTATTTAACCAAGCAAAATGAAAAAACATTTTAAATGGCAAAACAATCCCCAAAAGTTTAACTGAGAAACAGCTATTCTTAAAAATTATTTCAAAAGTTGATAATGGTAGATTAAGATGCATATGTTATGTGGGCATATAATAATAAAAATGGACACATCAAAATGACAATTCAAGGTATTAATTTTTTATCAAAGTCAGTAACAGTTAAGAAAAGAACACTGTTTCACAACCATTGGTCTGGGAAATTACTTAGAGTTGTCACACAGTTTATAGTGGTACTTTGAAACAGGGATCAAAGGTGTACTATCTGTTTGCAGACAGAAATTTAAAAATGTTACACTGTTAGGAAAACCATCTGAACAATGGTATAGATATTAAAAATCCAGTTCTTTAACTGAAGGCTTCTCAGTCTCAGCACTACTGACATTCTCAGGCAGGTTGTTTTCTGTGGTGGGGTCTGTCCTGTACCTTGTAGGATGTCTAGAGCATCCCTGATCTCCACCCACATTTCCCAGAGTAACAGACATATTTCTACAAGCATTTTTCAGTATTCCTGAGGAAACAAAATCGCTTCTGCTTAGAACAATTTAAATTTAACAATCTCAAATATTTTTGCAGGAATGATATAATAGCAACTCAAAGAGAAAGATTAGGAAAGACCATCTGCTGTGTGAGTAGCACAGCCCCTTATGAAATACTAAACAGCTATTGAAATAATGAACCCATCTTACATTGAATACTAGTTGACTGGAAGAAAGTCCTGGGACATTATTGACCAATAAGGAAAAGGCAACACAAGCAGGAAAAAAAAGAAAAAACAACACAGCACTGAATCATAAAGCATATCTGTGATGTGCATAGGATTCTATTCATGCATTTGTACAAAAGTGTATGAATTATGTATGTGTACCTCATGTAGAAATAAAAGTTTAAAAGAAACCAAGCATATATGGGACAATGTTACTGAGAATAAAACTAGGTTATGTGGTAGTGGTTTTAAAGTAACTGAATGTAACAAGATTGAATGAGTATCTGTAAGTTTCATAAGGATGTGAACAGTAATAATTTAATGATACCAACATTAGCCACTAATTCAATGTTAAATTGCCAAAGACTTGGAAATAAAAGAATATAAGAGAAGATATTTTAAAATGCAAGGAGGAAGCAATATTCAAGTTAAATTTTTTTCCTTAAATATACATGGATTCAAATATGTTCATGAAAGACAAAGGTGACATTTAATCAAATGGTAAAAAATAATAATAATAATTTTTACATGGTGTCCAAAGGTAATACAACTTTTAGAAATACATTTAACCAAAAAGGATTAAACAAACAATAAGGAAGGAGAGAGTAAAAGTTAGAAATATGTTTAGTAGGTGGTTGTGTGTGTGTGTGTGTATGTGTGTGGTAAGTTGCTACAGTCATGTCTGACTCTTTGCAACCCTATGGACCACAGATCACTAGGCTCCTCTGTCCATGGGATTCTCCAGGAATGAATACTGGAGTGGGTTGCCATGCCCTCCTCCAAGGGATCTTCCAGTCCCAGGGATCCAACCTGTGTCTCTCACCTCTCCTGTACTGGCAGGGGTTTCTTTACCACTATCTTCGCCTAGGAAGCTCATAATAGGTGACTAATTAGCACAAAAATTTATGCAGGAAAATATTCACTGTCATTTTTTTAAAACAAATATTGTCAAGTGAAGAGTATTGCAGTGACAGCTCAATTATCAGTGGCTAAGACTTTGCCTTCCAGTGCAGGGGCTGTGGCTTCAATCACAGGTCAGGGAGCTAAGACCTCACGTGCCTCGTGGCCAAAAAACCAAAACGCAAAACAGAAGCACTGTTGTAACAGATTCAATAAAAACTTTAAAAATAGAAAAAAAAATGTAAAAACAATGGAGAGAACACCATACGACTGACTGACCACACACATTTTACAAACTACCAAACATTCTCACAAATATATCTATACATACATAAAATAACTAAATGGCAAGCATTTTGCAGAAAGAAAATAAAACCTCCAATTCATTTTGGAAAATGTGAGCAAAGACAATAATAAAAGCACTCCAACTGCAGCATACAGAGGGTTCTCACAGACAATTTTTGATTAACAGAGTAATTGTGTAACACAGAGATAAATATATATTATATATATGTGCGTGTGTGTGCGTGTGTGTGTGTGTGTGCTCAGTCACTCAGTCCAACCTTTATATATATGTAAGCATATATAACTATCCAGCAAAGGGCTTTCTCACTGCCCATTGGATAAAGAATCTGCATGCAATGCAGGAGACAGGAAATGTAGCTTTGATCCCTGGGTGGGAATGTTCCCATGGAAGAGGAAACGGGAACCCACTCCAGTATTCTTGCCTGGAGAATCCCATGGACAAGAGGAAATGGCAGGATATAGTCCATGGGGTTACAAAGAGTCAGACAGGACTGAGTGACTAAGCATTCCAACAAAGAGAAGTCACTATCTTTCAAGAATTTTTTAAAATTCATTTATTTTTAATTGGAGAATAATTGCTTTACACTATTATATTGGCTCAGAGGAGGCAATGGCACCCCACTCCCGTGGACAGAGGAGCCTGGTGGGCTGCAGTCCATGGGGTTGCTAAGAGTCGGACATGACTGAAGTGACTTAGCAGCAGCAGCAGCATTATATTGGCTTCTACCCTACATCAACATGAGTCAGCCATTGTATACATATGTTTGCAGGGATATACTTTCATGAAGCCCTTGGTCCAGATCGTACTTATTAATATGAAAACAGTCAAATATGATTCGTGTTAAAAAAAAAATCCTTACTTCACAGTACATTTGTCAACATCTAATAACCTATTTCTCTACTCTTGTTACTTAGCATGTCATAAGGCTTATGTTTAAATTTTACTGGAAACACTTTATGCCTCCCATTCTCTCTTCTACTTGGATTTCCATTTTTATCATTTAATTGGCAACACTGAACCATACCTTACTGAGGTAAATGTTTGCTTTTCTTTTTCATGCCTGCTCAGTCGCTCAGTCATGTCTGACTCTTTCGACCCTAAGAACAGTAGCCCATCAGGCTTCTCTGTACATGGGATTCTCCAGGCGAGAATCCTGAAGTGGGTTTCATGCCCTCCTCCAGGGGAGCTTCCTGACCCAGGGATCAAACCCACGTGTCTTATGTCTCCTGCATTGAGAAGCAGGAGACATGTGCCAATAGTGCCACCTGTGAAGCCCTTGCTCCTCTTTTAGTCCTAGGTAGATACATTTATTTATGAATTAGGGTTTCCCAAGTGGTACTAGTGATAAAGAATCCACCCGCTAATGAAGGAGATGCAAGAGACTTGGCTTCAATCCCTGGGTTGGGAAGATCCCCTGAAGTAGGAAATGACAACCCACTCCAGTATTCTTGCCTGAAAAATTCCATGGACAGAGGAGCCTAGCAGGCTACAGTCCTTGGAATTGCAAAGAGTTACACACGACTGAATGGCTGAACATGCACACACAATAATCGGGATAGCAAACTACCACACTAATCTCTGGTATCTGAGCTAGGCTGGACTGAATCACAGGTGACTTCAGATACATGTTCAAGCTTTGCATTTTATTTCTCTCCCACAGTGTCCACTGGGCTCTCAGACTCACCTAGATGGGAACTGAAAGAAAGGTTTTTGTGTGGAAGTTCAAATGCCTCCTGGAGGGTTGATAATAGAGACTGAAGCTCTGTCCCCACAAGACAGCTGCAGGGAGTGAAGGACTGATTTCCCAGTCAGATTCAGATCTTCAAAAGTAAGGGAGTCAATTCCTAGGCAGGTTGATAAGTCCGGGGATCCCCAAGGAGAGAGGGGTCTGGAATTCTCAAGGAGGAGGAAAGGACAAACTTTTTTTCTTCTACATTCCTTAGGACTATATAACAATAATGTATCCTACTTGAAGACTGCTGCTGCTAAGTCATTTCAGTCGTATCCGACTCTGTGCGACCCCATAGACAGCAGCCCACCAGGCTCCCCCATCCCTGGGATTCTCCAGGCAAGAACACTGGAGTGGGCTGCCATTTCCTTCTCCAATGCATGAAAGTGAAAAGTGAAAGTGAAGTCGCTCAGTCGTGTCCTACTCCTAGTGACTGCATGGACTGCAGCCTACCAGGCTCTTCTGTCCATGGGATTTTCCAGGCAAGAGTACTGGAATAGGTTGCCATTGCCTTCTCCAATCCTGCTTGAGGACAGTTTCTGGAAAAAAATCTTCTGGCTAATCCTGTTATCTTAAAATGTAGATTATGGGAGTGGGTCTAGTAAGGTCCTTACAACCTCCAGACATTCTTTTGATTCACTGTAATAACTAATTAAAAAGTATATAACTCCATTGCTAACGCTAGCAAGGGGGCACTCTTTCTGCCCCCTTCTGATGTCTATATCAGAAGCTTTCTCTATCTCTTTTATACTTTTATAAAACTTTATTACACAAAAGCTCTGAGGGATCAAGCCTCATCTCTGGCCCCAGATTGAATTCTTCTCCTCTGGAGGCCAAGAATCCTGGCATCTTTCATGGCTCAGCAAAAATCTTTCAAAAGGAAACATGTTCTGTGGCATCCAAGATTTCTCAGGCTGAGGGGACCACAGCACAGAGAATTTATAGCTCGCTTAGATTCTCATCAGGCACATTTGTGCTGTAACACTCATACTCTGTACCTGATTTCCCTGGGGGACAGGGGTCTGGACAGAAAGGAAAATTTTCCTGTTCATTCTTTGTTCCTAAGAGACCAGTTTACAAGGTCTGTTTTTATTACTCCTTCCTCTTAATTCTCTTGTGTCCAGAGTTCTAAACTATCCCTGCAATTTATCCCAGTCCAAGCTAAAGTTTCCTCAAAGTCTAAGGTTAAGAATTTTCACTTGATTAAGTCCCTCAGATCTTCCAAGTTTTCACTAGTGGTGAGTACATAACTACTGATATTTCTAAAAAAAATATTTTATAAGTATAACTTTGTCCTTTCATATAAAACCTTGGGCATTACACTCCTTGGCTCCCTGACATTTTCGCCAACTCAATTAGGATATTTATGCTTATGTCAGAAGTTACGAGCTTTAGTACTTTGTTATGAATGTTTTTAATTATGAGACAAATTTAGATATTTTTGTACACTGTAGCCTAACTCAGCACATTATTGGGTTTGTCTGCTTTAATTTTAATATAAGTACATGCCTGCAAAATTCCATGGACGGAGGAGCCTGGTGGGCTACGTCCCTGGGGTCGCAGAGTCAGACACGACTGAGCGACTTCTCTTTTTTCTTCATTTATTTTTTCTTCATTTCTTTCTTTCTGTGGTGTGATGTAGTCTTCTTATATATTAATACTTCATTCTCCATTATAGAAATGGCACACAGAAGGGTTTAATGTTTTGCACAAAGCCATAAACCAAGAAAGGGATGTAGTCTTGATTGTCAGAATGCTTTTAGTGTGAACTAAAGCAAGTTCTGTGGCAGTGATTCTCAATCAGAGATGACTTTGCAGCGGGTGATATTTTTTAAGGCCTAAGGGGATCCTCCACATGTAATGCATAGAACAGTATCCATTACTTATAATTATACTACCTCAAATACCATCAGTGAAAAGGTATAAAATTTATTCTAGTGCAGTACTTTTCTAACTTGAATATTCTTAAAAATTACAAAGAACTGTAGTTCAGTGCAAATTATGATTCATCAGGTCTGATTCAGGGTACCAGGTATTCTACATTTCTAACAATATCTGACACATTCTTAATGCTGCAGGTCCTTGTCTTGGTATGCCAAGAAAATGATTCTGTTAGATTCAGGTGTAAACAGTTTTAGGTCTTCATCAGTAATCTTCCATGTATGTAATTTTGAATGATACATTTCACTCATTTTGTAAGCAGTGGCAAATTCTGTTTGATTTTTTTAGTGGGAGAAGGTAATTGCTTATAGTGAACGGTGTTGGATTCATGATCTCTGAAGATTTAACCTCAGGACCGGGGACCAGACTTGATCACTCAAGAGCTTTAATATAGCAGAGTTTTATTAAATTATAAAAAGGGACAGAGAAAGCTTCTGACCTAGACATCAGAAGGGGGACAGAGACTGCCCCCTGTGCTAGTTTTAGCAAGCTGTTTGATGTCTGTTTGAAAGCCATTAATCAGATAAGAGAGACATCTCAAGGCTGCTGGAGTTTCACCAGGCCCCTCTCCCACAATATGCATTTTTGTGATAGGATGGTACCAGGTGTGTCACCCCCCAGCAATAAAACAATAGATATGAATACTGGTTTGTTGAGCTATTATCAGCCCAAGGTTTGAGAAAAGGAAAAAAGTTAGTCTTTAGGTGGAACCATCTTGAAGAAAGGCAAATTCCAAAGCAAATACATAGGTTCACTAACATAGCTTAAGAAAAACATTTCCATAAGAAAAACACATTGGTTAGCTCAAGGTTTGAGAAAAGTTAAGTTCAGGTGTCATCACAGCAACACAGAATTTTAAGAGAAAAAAATTTGACACTTCATTTGTTTCATCCCGCCACATAAGGGAGAGAGAAAAAATGTCTGACACTTGCAGCCTATTTCCTCCATTTGGAGACCCCTGGCCTTCCTGTCTGTTGCCTTCTCAAAGGCAAGGGTGGGATGACCTGAGAGACTAGCACTGAAATATGTACATTACCATATGTAAAATAGATGACCAGTGATTCATAAAGCAGGTCACCCAAAGCCAGGGCTCTGGGACAACCCAGAGGGATAGAGTGGGAAGGGAAGTGGGAGGAGGGTTCAGGATGGGGGAGACACATGCATACCTATGGCTGATTCATGATGATGTATGGCAAAAACCATCACAATATTGTACAGCAATTATTCTCCAGTTAAAATTATTTTTTAAAATAAATTTTAAGTGACATCAAATGATATGTATCTGAGAAAAGACCATTTAGTAGGCAGAATAAGATACTCAAAAGATGACCACACTCTATTCTCAAGACCTTTTGAATTTCCTGTCTTAGTTAGCAAGGGAAATACTGGAGTAGGTAATCTATCCATTCTCCAGGGGATCTTCACATCCCAAGAATTGAACCGGGATCTCCTGCATTGCAGGCAGATTCTTTATCAGCTGAACTACCAGGGAAATCTGAGATTACATTAGCAGATGGGATAAAGTGGATAATCATTGATCTTGATATCAGATTAGCACAGATATTCAGCTTGGAATAATATATTCACAGTGGTCCTCTAAATGTGGAAGAGAAAGGAAGAATAATTAGTGTAAGATATTTTCAAATGCTTTGCACCTAGGTTTGAAGATGGAGGAAAGACCATGAACCAAGAAATGCTGGTGGCCACTAGAAGTAAAACAGCAAAGGGAACACACTGTCCTCTAGAGTGTCCAGGAGGATCATGGTCCTACAGACATTATAATTATAGTCCAAAGAGACTTCAGACTTCTGAAGAATTTTAAGATACATATATGTTTTAAGCCACTAGCATGGTAATTTTAAGATAGGTATTTGTTTTAAGTCACTAGTATGGTAATTTGTTACAAGAGCATGCGTGCATGCTAAGTTGCTTGAGTCATGTCTGACTCCTTGTGATCCTATTGACTATTGCCAGGCTCCTCTGTCCATGGGATTCTCCAAGCAAGAATACTGGAGTGGGTTGCCATGGCCTCCTATGGGGGTCTTCCCAAACCAGGGATGGAACCTGAGTCTCTTGCAGGAGCAATAAAAATTTAATAGAGTTATGTGTCCAATCAGATGTTGTTCTTGGAGTTGAGTTTAAACCTTTCAGTTCAATCAGTGAGCTACCCCTTAGCTAGAGGTATTTTGTGTTGAAATTATACTTAAACAGAAAGAGAAAACTGAGTCCTTTTTGAGGTATTTTCATTAGCTCCTATAGAGAACTTTTCATTGCCTAAATATAAATGTGGTTTTAACTTTGAGGTCTTTGAGGATTTAAGATGAGAAAAGTAAATCGTTATTAATATTAAAGGCACACATTCTGCTTAAAAACTTTCTGTCAAAATTTCTAAATTCTTTCTATTTTCTGTTATTTCAAGCATCTATTCTTTTCACTTCCATCCCTCTAACTTGCTCTCAAGGTTTCTTTCAACTTGGGATGGAATTAAAAATGAGACTGTAGGCATGTACATATATGTGTGAGCATATTTATTTCAGAGAAAGGTGTATACAGATGCAGGCACATGTATACATACATGTACTCCTAACCTTGAACATGGTTTGTGGACTCCGCAAAACATTTCTGTACATTTCATTCATTTTCACAACATCCATAGGGTGTTATCTTATATTTTCTTCATAGATAAATAAAACTGAGATTCAGGTCAATTACAGTATTAACAATAACATTTCAAAGAAATTAAAACTTGCTCTGCACCTTTTAGACTATCAAGAAATGAACAATGTAGTGTGTACTGCTAATTTTTGAAATTCAGAAAATTGTATACCTTAAAAATTGGCAGTTTATTGTATGTAATTACTCTTCAATGACTTAGCTAGAATTTCAAATTTTGAGTTTTGCATTGTTCAGAGTAATAAGTAAAGTCCATGTAGTTGACTCACACCTGAAATTGAGAGATATCTCTTTAGGACTAAAACAAAGTGAATAGTGAAATTAATATAAAGAAATTACCATTTAATAAACTCAGTTTTTTTTCTTTTAAAGACTAACCTACCTATATCAAAAGAAGAAATTGACATAAAGTGGCTCAAAACACAATAGCACTAACTGCACACACCATCATGGAGGTAACTTGAGAATACAAAATAGAGTCTGACAGCTGACAGTAGACCCATGAAGAAGAGACTATCAGATTAAATCCTTATTGTGTATTCCTATTTGAGACTAAAGACATTATGTTAAACCATTTCCTTTTAGGACAACTTGTTATGCAGGAACAAACTGATAAAATAATCCAAGTGAACAGCTGAGTGAAGTTATAATAACATACAGCTTCTCATTGTAGGCATTTGCTCTGATATTTGAATAGCATTTATAATTACTCAGTTATTAAAGTCTGTTTCATATAACTGTATTAAAAACTGAATCCACTGAGGTTTTAATATAGGTAACCATGCCAGGTTAAAAGGATATGCCCATTTGTTCAAAACTCTGTGACTCTGAATCACAGGACCAGGAGGAATTTGAGCTCCCTAGTGAGCTGTACTTTGGAAAGAAATATATATATTTATATTGCTCATTCGACATCTTTCAGTGGTCATGATAAAACTTAGATGGGGAAGATGATTTCATTTAGAACAATGAAAGGAATCATAATCATAGGCAAAAATGTAAGTTTTTCAAGTAGAAAAAGAAAGATGATTCAAAATAAAATATAATTACACTAAACAATCCTTCATGCCAATGATAAATGCCTTTATATATGGACACTGATCTTACATACATCAGTAAGTAAATTGTACACCAGAAAAAATAATTTGCATAGTTAAAATCTGGTGTAAATATGTGCTTCATTTTAGTTAGGGTCATCTTAGACTCTAGACTTTATTACATCAAACTCTTTATTGAAATTGGTGTTTCACATAGACTACCATTGGAGACATGCATTGATGATCAGGTTTTCCAGTGACTCTGATAATGGTGGCTTAGCACGTAAAGAATCTGTCTACAATCCAGGAGATGGAGGAAATGCGGGTTAGATCCCTAGGTAGAGAAGATCCCTTGAGGTATAAAATGGTGACCCACTTCAGTATTGTTGCCTGAAAAATCCCACAGACAGAGTTTGGTGGGCTACAGTCCATGCGGTCACAAAAAGTCAGACACAACTGAGCAACTGAGCACACACTGGTAATCAGTATGCACACTGAGCTAAATAAAGAACACGATCCTAGTAGGAATAAAATGGAATGCCTTGTTGTGAAACACACTATATGTTAAAGTCTACAATTTGGGGAAGAGAAATTATGGTAGTGATGTGCAAAAGGAATAACAAACAGAAAGTGATAAATTGAGGTTTCATACTCTACACTCTTATGAAATTATGTCATTGGATGGATTCAGTCATCAAGGTAGTTTTTCTTTTCCAAAAGGTAACAGGACTCAGGATTATTCACTCAGTAAAATGAAATAAATTTGATCTGTATATAACATTTCACAAAGAAATTATTCTTAGGAGATGCACCCAGTCTTATGAGATATATGGGCTTTTCCATATATTTCACTTAAGGATGTGAATCAATTTGGGAGAGTATAAAAACGACAAAGGATAAAGCATAGATGACTGAACAGAAAAGTTAATGAAGCGAATTGCTGAAATTGTATAGAGAAGTTGAAATCAAAGAAATGGAAATAGCAGACAATAAGCCGAAGGAGCAAGTGCGATTTTCACAATCTGATCAGAGAAGCATAATATGTGGCCCTGAGGCTTTAACCCTGCTATCATGTGCATTGCTTTAGCCCAAGGACAAATGACCTTGATACAGTTTCCATCCCAAAACATATTTTCAGAGCCCTCTTTATGTCTTTATTTCTTAGACTGTAAATGAAGGGGTTCAGCATGGGTGTGACCACAGTGTACATCACTGAGGCTGCAGCACTTGACAGTGAGCTGTGGCTAGCAGCAGAGCTAAGGTACACTCCTAAACTTGTACAATAAAATAAGGAGACCGCTGACAGGTGAGATGCACAGGTGGAAAATGCCTTACACTTCCCCTGAGCTGAAGAGATTCTATATATATAGAGGACACTATCTTGGAGTAAGAGTAAAGGATACCAGTCAGGGTACCACCACCCAGAAGTCCAGCTCCAAATTGCATCATCATGTTATTGAGAAAGGTGTCAAAATAGGCAAGTTGGACCAGCTCTTTTATTTCACAAAAAAAGTGAGGGATTTCCAAGTCTGTACAAAAAGACAGTCTCAGCACCATTAAGCTGTGTAACAAGGAATACAGAACACTCATTATCCAGGATGTCAGAACCAGCAGTCCACAAAGCTGGGGGCTCATGATGACCATGTAGTGCAGGGGGTGGCAGATGGCCACATACCGGTCATAAGCCATCACAGTCAGGAGAAAGTCATCTAATCCTGCAAACAGAATGTAAAAATACATCTGGGTGATGCAGCCTTCATAGGTGATACCTTTGCTCTCTGTCTGGATGTTCCACAGCATCTTCGGGATGGTGGTTGAGGTGAAACAGATGTCTACAAAAGACAGGTTGGAGAGGAAGAAGTACATGGGGATGTGGAGATGGGAGTCTGAGCTGACGGCCAAGATAATGAGCAGGTTTCCAAACACGGTGATCAGGTACATGAAGAGGAAAAGCCCAAATATGAGGAGCTGCAGTTCTGATTCCCCTGAAAGTCCCAGAAGAAGAAGAAAATGTGAGCTTTGTGTACCATTTCCTGATTCCATGTGGTGGAAGTGACTATTGGAGGGGAAAAAAAAAAAAAAAAAACATGAGTCGTTTTCACTCAAACTGGCCTAACTCACATAGCTGAACTATTTTAATTTCTCTTTGCTGTCACAGAACTGATGTTAATATGTTATATGGAGATAAATCCTCCTGAGGGTATACCTCATTTCACCTCTGACTAGAAATTTTTGTCCCATTCTCAACAAATTCCAAAGGCTTCTTAATTTACAGTTTTAATGAAAACTCCTTTCATGAATTTCAGAAATACTTACAGAGAATTAACAATGCTCCAAGCCCATATAGGGAACAGTGTTCATAAACAAAGCTTTCACAATCCAAGGGTGGTTAAAGATGATATTCAAATAAGTGTAAAATATAATATAGCAGAAGATGACAGATACTATAAAAAAACAAGTAAAAATGAGAGGGGTGTAGGCGTTATTTTGTACTGAGTGTTCAGGTAAGGCCTGCAAACAAGATGATAATTGAACCAATTCCTCAAAAAAGAGAGAGAAGGAACTAGTGTGATGTTAGGAGAAGTGTGTGCCTGGTGGGAGCTAGAGGGAGCTGCCACTTCTAAGGACCTTAGAAAGATGCTGGTTCCACCTGTTCAAATCCAAATAAGGAAGCCAGTAGGGCAGAGGAATAAGCAAGAAGGGGAGTGACTACAGATGGTGTCAGGGATGCTGAGGAATAAGGTGGTCTCCCTGTGACAGCTGACACCTCAGTCCACACAGAATCCCTCCTTTCATGTGATTCCTTGTACTTTTATGAATTTAGTTGCAATGGCATCCTGTGAATTGTGAACATTCATATCCTCTTCTTAGTTCCATCTTCTGACTAAATCCTGGTCTCTGTATTATGTCACCTTAATATAGGAGGCTGTTTCCGTAGAGGATCAGACAGTAAAGAATCTGCCAGCCATGCAGGAGGCCCGGGTTCAATCCTGGACTGGGAAGATTCCCCTGGAGAAGGGAATGGCAATCCACTCCAGTATTCTTGCCTGGAGAATTCCATAGACAGAGGAGCTTGGCGGGCTACAGTCCATGGGGGTCACAAATAGTCAGACACAACTGAGTGATTAACACTTTCACTTCACTTCTTCTGGTTAAAGAACTGCTCTCACCCCAGTCACAGGCACACACACCACATCCTCGTGAGCTGTGTCACTACTATGCATTTCTTACCTAGAAACACCTTCTTCAGGCCATGAGTGGTTATAAGTCAAACTGGTCATATCAGATTATCTTTCATTTAAGGAATATATAAATGTTACCCAGAAATTTCAATTCACAAGCTTCCCATGGACCAACAGACATGGGGTTCCTTCTTGGTATGGCCACTTTCTACCCTGTATTTAAAGAAATACTTTAAAAAGTCTGAGAGAGACAGAGAGAGACAGAAGAATGGACACATGGGCCTTAGGGGAAAATTATATAAGCCTGAATGGCCCCTTCAGACGATGTGATGAATTAAAACTTCCTTGGTTTGGCAACATTCCAACTCCACTTACATCTCCTTGATGTCCAGAAAAAAATTATTTTAAAAAGGAAAAATACCTTTATTACTTTGATAGAAACAGTGATACATTTATGGCACAAGACACCTGACAGATTGAATACCCCAAAAGAAAAAAGAGCAAAGTGCATAAGAAAACAATTCACAAAATGAACCATACAAACTGCAACCAAAGGTGGGTATTGCTTTATATGAAGCAGTAGAAGACTTGTTTTTCCTGAGCCTGAATCACTTATTTGAACAATTTTTTTTCCATCCCATAGAGAAAAAGATGAGCTTCCTAGGTGGCACTAGTGGTAAAGAACCCGCCTCCCAGTGCAGGTTGGACCTAAGTGATGCAGGTTCGATCCCTGGGTTAGAAAGATCCCCTGGAAGAGGGCACAGCAACCCACTCCAGTATTCTTGCCTGGAGAATCCCATGGACAGAGAAGCCTAGTGGGCTTCACCCCATAGG
Source organism: Bos indicus (assembly GCF_029378745.1). Taxonomy (NCBI): domain Eukaryota; kingdom Metazoa; phylum Chordata; class Mammalia; order Artiodactyla; family Bovidae; genus Bos; species Bos indicus. Next base: position 9,816,839 of record NC_091766.1, on the reverse strand, counting down.
GTCACATACAGTTGGACACAACTGAAGCAACTTAGCATGCAGCACATACACACACACAGAAGGAGGTAAGCCCTGTCTCAGTTTTCTTGTAGGGTGTGTTGTGTTTGTTTTTCTTGAACTTTTGGCTTTATCTTACTCCTTAAGTAAATTTGGTGGGCATATCCCAATTCTCATCTGGTCTACAATTAACATGCAAAGGGCTTTCCAGACTATACTCTATAATTTCTACAGACTTCATGACAAATCACCCTTTCACCCTGGATAAATTTCTTCATATGATTTATGCCTGAGACATTACGTATGACATCATTTACTTCATTATATTGCAACTTTGCCATTATAATGCAAAATCCTAATCCTTTGAGACTTCACCTCCTTTGTTCATTCTCACATTTTCAAAAAGGTATGTGGATACATGTGCACTTGTATAGGAACATATTTAAATATAAATGAAGTTACAAAATAAAAAGAATGGCAATGAAAATGGAACCAGCTTAAATACAGCAGTAACAAATCAACTGTATTTTTTTAAGAAATCAAATAGAGCATCAAAAACTAACTGAAAATGATATTTAAATGCTAACTATTTAATGAAATCACATAGATTATAAATTAATTGGCAAATGTGTAGACATGAAATGATTTAATATATAATGTTCCTAGAATCATTAGGCTTATGTTCAAATTTTACTTAATGTGCTTTATGCATCCCATTCCTTCTTCTAATTGGACTTTAATTATTATCATTTCATTGGCAACACTAAGCCTTATGTTACTTAGGTCAAACTTTGCTTTTCCTTTAGTCCTAACTAAATACATTTATTTATAAATCAGGGTAGCAAACTACCACACTAACCTCTGATATCTGAGCTAGGTTGGATAAATGTTCCAGGCTTGCATTCTCTCTAATTCTCCCATGGCATCTACTGGGCTCTCAGACTCACCTGGATGGGAACTGAGAGAAAGGTCTTTGTGTGGAAGTTCAAATGCCTCCTGGAAGGTTGATATTTGTGAATGAAGCTCTGTCCCCATAAGACAGCTGGAGGGACAGAAAAACTGTTTTACAGTCAGACTCAGGTCTCCAAAGGAAACATGTTCTGTGGCATCCAAGACTTCTCAGGCTGGGATGAGACTTTACAGTTTATAGAGTCTATAGACTTTATAGACTTCTATAGACTCTATAGACTTTATAGAGACTTTATAGCTCACTTAGCTTCTCATTAGGCATTTTTTGGTTGTAACACCCATACTCTGTACCTGATTTCCCTAGAGGACAGGGGTATGGACAGAAAGGAAAATTTCCCTGTTCTTTCTCTGTTCCTAAGAGACCAGGTTACAAGGCAAGTGAATTCTGTTTTTATTATTCCTTCTCAATTTTCCTGCACCCAGAGGCTTGTCAACTACAAATTGGCACTTGCCAGTCAACTACAAATTGGCACTTGCCAAGAGCATTTGCCAGCAACTGAACAACAACAACAAGGGATTTGCCATCTGCCTCTGCTGATTTTGAACTCTGTGTTGTTGCAACTGTTGACCTTCAACACCCACTGAGGGAGTTCAGGGTGGAGTGAGGCACTCTGTGCTCCAGGGAATCTGGTGGGACAGGTCTTTAGATAGTTAAATATTTTCAGGAACTGATTTCATGATCCCAATCTTTGCATCTTCTTTATATCTAGAAAAGCACTAAATCCCTCTGTGGTGACATCAGCTCCTCCTAACTAGTAGAAAACCTTCTGTAAAGTAAGCACTTGTTTGCATTGAACTCCCCCTTCACCAAAATCTCATATTTTGACCTTCCCCAACTGCCTCTATGGAGCAGTCTCTCAGACATATCTGAGGTGCTGTCTCCCAGACTGCAGTCCTCATTTTGTCCCTAAATAAAACTTAACTAGCAACTATCACATTGTGCATTTTTTTTAAGTCCACACTCTAATATTAAAGGCAAAAAGTTGACAGAATTGAGATGAAAGTGTACACAATTGGCATATTTAAATGGGCGTTATAAGATGGTTACATCTCTTTTGTTTAATTATATTGTGGAATAAGCATGTTTCACTGATAATGCTTCTCCTGTGTGGTACTATAAGACAAGGCATATAAATCTACATTTCAACAACTATTAATTGAACTTACTAAAGGAAACCAATTGGGTGACCTGAGCCATATATGCACATGTGTGAGTATGTGTGTATGTGTGCCCATGTGTGTGCTCACTTACTCTTGTCTAACTCTTTGCAACCCCATGGACTGTAACCCACCAGGCTTTTCTCTCCATAGAAATTTCCAGGCAAGAATATTGGAGTGGGTTGCCATTTCCTACACCATTGTATCTTCCCAAACAGGGATCAAACCCTCATCTCCTGTTGCTCCTGTGTTGGTAGGCGGTTTCTTTACCACTGAGCCATCTGAGCCATGCTGCTGCTGCTGTTAAGTCGCTTCAGTCGTGTCTGACTCTGTGCGACCCCATAGACAGCAGCCCACCAGGCTCCCCTGTCCCTGGGATTCTCCAGGCAAGAACACTGTAGTGGGTTGCCATTTCCTTCTCCAATGCATGAAAGTGAAAAGTGAAAGTGAATTCACTCAGTCGTGTCTGACTCCTAGCAACCCCATGGACTGCAGCCTACCAGGTTCCTCCATCCATGGGATTTCCCAGGCAAGAGTACTGGAGTGGGATGCCATTGCCTTCTCTGCACCTGAGCCATACAAACTAGTAAAAACTGGAAACTAACATTCAAGACTAATAAAGATAAAAAAATAATGATTTTCCTCTGGAATGAACTGGTAAATTTGAAAGATCTTTGCTGAATGCCTTAAACAAACCTTTGAAAATGAAAGTGTTAGTTGCTCAGTCATGTCCAACTCTTTTTCGACCACACAAACTGTAGCTCACCAGGCTCCTCTGTCCATGGAATTCTCCAGGCAAGAATATTGGAGTGGGTAGCCATTCCCTTCTGCAAGGGATCTTCCTGACCCAGGGATCGAATCCAGGTCTCCTGCATTACAGGCAGGTTCTTTACCATCTGAGCCACCAGGGGAGCCCCAAAACCTTTGAAGGTGTTGGGGGAGTGTGTAATTTCCTTGGTTCTGTCTCTCTGCAGCAAAAATTTGAAGTGACGGATGGACCAGTGCTATTGCCCAGTTTTATTAGGAAAAATAAAGGATAGTACCTACGTGAGGAGTGAGGGTGGGCCGACCCAAAAGACTAAGAGAGGCTCCAATCCTTCTAAGCTTTCTCCTTGTATACATTTTTCTTCTCCCCCCGAGCCTGTCCTATGTAAATTGGGCTATCCAGGAGGGCTGTTTGTTTTACCTGAGGCCTTCACTCTCATCCTTGGACCTTCCTTTGTTCTAGTTTCGCAGGCTTTTCCCTTCTTTGTCTTTTAGCCACCACCATTTTGTACTCCTTTTTCCTATTCTGACTACCTATCATCCCCCCTTCAAGAGACGGAAGGCCCAATTCTTTGAGAAAAGGGGCATAGAGGTCTCTCTGGCTACTTCCTGCTGAAGTGGGACAGCGAGGGGTATTGGGCCTCCCCTTCTTGCTAGTCTCAAGAGTCCTTATAGCGGTGTCCATCTAAAGATGAGTGATATTTTCCCTGGTCAGGTGGTTTTATATATCCTTGTTGAACTAGCACTGCATGTTGTAGCCTGTTGACCTGGGCAGAGACAAAATGGGTTAGACAATTGATAATACATGAAGCAATTATATGGTGATAACAGGGATTAGGAGGGCCATTAGCCAACTCTAAATTTCCCCTCTGCAGGAGAAGGATCCCCCAAAGAGACTGTAGCCACCCCAAGAACTCTCCAGCTCGTTCTTTGAAATCCTGTAAGTCCTGAATGTTTTTCTTGAGGACTCTGAGACTTTCTTTAACTTGGCTGGAGATATTTACCCAGAAACAATATGTTTCATTCAAGATGGCTCAGGTCCCTTCTTGTTCAAGAATCAGGAGATCTACATCCTGTCTATTTTGGAGTACAACCCCCACCAAGCTGTGCTGGCTCTTTAGAGCTGACCTGAGAAATCTTATCACCAGAAACTTAATTTTGGGGGTGTTCATTAGAATGGCACTCATTTGTAGTCCTGGATATGTATCTGAGACCTGCCAGGGGCTCACACTGTATTGAGTGTCCTCTTCTGTTTTCTCTCATGGCTTGATGTCAGAGTCCAGCTCTAGCAGCCAGGGATTCAACCTGAAGGGGTGAGCAGTGTTGGCAAGAAACTGAGGCAGCCTCTCATTTTTCTTGGACTGCCTGTTTATTTCAAGTTTATGATTTTCTTTTATACTTTTACAAAAGCATTAGGTCAGAGGTTTGATATTTTTAGTTCCCATTGACCCAGATTTATTTTTCTCTAAAAATCATTGTTGCCCCTCAAAAGCAGTTCTTTCTTCAGTGATTCTCTTATCTATTTCTTTCCATGTGTCTTGTGAATACACAGTAATTCATGTTAATATCTGAGCTGCATACCACATTCCTCAGTTTAATTTTTTATCTTTCTAAGTCCTGTTTGCCCCTAGTATCTTAAGCTCACTTTTTTTTAGAAAGGGCTTCTAGCTAATAATATCTCTAAAGTCCATAATTTCTATAAGCTATAGTAGAATATGCTAACATTACAGCAATCCTTAAATCTTTAGCTTCTAACTATTTTAATTATTTTTAAGCCCTAAACTCAGCAAACTCCTTTGCCATAAACACATTTCTCACAAATGGGCTTCAGATAGCAATCCCTCCCATGGCCTCAAGCTGTGGCCTGTGTGCTTACCCTGGAACACTTTTTTGTAAAAGTCCTTGAACAAATGCCAGTGATTAACTTTATGAATTATTCTTTGAGCACAGCTGCAGAAGGCTTTATGCCTTCTCATGCTCCTCTCAAAAACAATAAGCACCTTAATATTCTCTTCAGTCAACTCAGCCGAGGAAAGGAAAATACAGGTCAGAATCACAAAGCCTAACTCCTTCATTCCGGGTCTGTGACTATGGAACAAAGGGAGGGGGTTTAGGGCCATGCCTCCATTTTGTCAGTACTGCCTAACGTGGGTCCCAACAGCTTGACTCATGAGTAGTGAATCTAGGATTCATGTCCTGGTACCTTGACTGTTGTGAGGCTAGAAAGTATCACAGGGTAGGGGCCCTTCCATGTGGGCTGGAGTTGAGCTTTTGAGGATCCATTCTTCCAGACTCTAATTAGGACTTGAGTCCCTGGAGCATATAGTGGTGACTCTTACTATATAGTAGGTAAATATCTTTAGAACCTTTTGGCTCCTGATTGATACCCCACAAGCGTATATCCTGTTGGAATTGCCCAATGGCCATGGTATAAGACCAGAGGGTCTGAGCCTCTGGATCTAGGAAGAGCTCATTGACATAAACAAATAGCATATATAGCATCTTCCATATAGCATCTCATAAGGACTAAGACCAACCTGTTCCTCAGGGGCCTTATGGGTGCAGAGGAGAACTACTGGTAAAGCCTCCTTCCATCCCAGGGAGGTCTCCTGGGTTATCTTTTTATTGCTGATTTTAAGAGTTGATTGGCTGTTTTTACTATTCCTGAAGACTGAGGCCTCCAAGCACAATGGAGGTAGTAAGTAATGCCCAATGCTTTAAAGACCCCTTATGTGACCTTAGAAATAAATGATGTCCCATTGTCACTCTGTAATGACCTGGGCAGACCAAATCTCAGAATGATTTCATGGAGCAGTTTTTTACCACCTCCTCAGCGTTCTCAGTCCGGGTGGGAAAGCCTTCAATCCATCCTGTGAATATGTCTATCATGATTAATAGATATTTATACCCTTGAGAAACTGGAATCTGGGTGAAGTCCATCTACCAGTCCTCTCCTGGGTAGGTCCCACATTGTTAGATGGGTTGAGCCAGCTGGGGTCTTCGAGCTTCTTGGGAGTTGTTTAATTGGCAAGTGGAACAAGACCTGTTCCTCTGAAGGAACTTTCTAGTAATCTTTGGAAGGTATTTTACCCAAATGAGTGTGGCATGTAAGGAGTTAACCAACTTCCATTGGAGGTTCCCAGGCAGAAAAAGGAGCCCCTCCTTGTGAAACCACCCCATGTGATCTTCTTGAAAGCCCTCACTCTTAGTTTTAAGAATCTTACCTCAGGATATGAAGGAGTTTCTGGCAAATTAGTCTGTGGAACTAAGGTGGCAACCCCTATTTGCTCATTGTTCTATAATGCTGCTCTCTTAGCTGCCTGATCAGCTGCTAGGTTCTGAGAGGGTAACAGGCAGGAAGGCCAGGGGTCTCCAAATGGAGGAAATAGGCTGCAAGTGTCAGATATTTTTCTCTCTCTTAAGCGGCAGAAGGAAACAAACTAGTGATATATATTTTTTCCCTTCTTTATACAAATTTAAAAGGAGGTTTATCTTAAAATACTGTGTTGCCATAATGACACCTGAAGTTAATTATTCTCAAACTTTGAGTTAACTAATGCATTTTTCTTATGGAAATGTTTGTCTTAAGCTATGTTAATATACTATGCATTTACCCCAAACTCTGTCTTCAAGTTGGTTCTGCCTAATGGCTCAGAACTGACTTGACAAACCAGTATGTTATACTCAGACATTGTTCCACTAATCTATGTAAATGAAGCTATTTGCATTGTAATCTGCCTTTCTACAAGATTCAAGTCAATCATTTTATAGCCCGGGATGACTTGTATGGTGTCAAGATTATCCCAAAATACATCTTATGGATGAGGGACCTGGTGCCATTCTGAGTTTTAAGACATTCCTTTCTTTCATTAACAAATTGCTAGTGACTTTATTTTGGGGGGCTCCAAAATCACTGCAGATGGTGACTGCAGCCATGAAATCAAAAGACAGTTACTCCTTGGAAGGAAAGTTATGTCCAACCTAGATAGCGTATTCAAAAGCAGAGACATTACTTTGCCAACAAAGGTCCGTCTAGTCAAGGCTACGGTTTTTCCTGTGGTCACGTATGGATGTGAGAGTTGGACTGTGAAGAAGACTGAGCACTGAAGAATCGATGCTTTTGAACTGTGGTGTTGGAGAAGACTCCTGAGAGTCCCTTGGACTACAAGGAGATCCAACCAGTCCATTCTGAAGGAGATCAGCCCTGGGATTTCTTTGGAAGGAATGATGCTAAAGCTGAAACTCCAGTACTTTGACCACCTCATGCGAAGAGTGGACTCATTGGAAAAGACCCTGATGCTGGGAGGGATTGGGGGCAGGAAGAGAAGGGGACGACAGAGGATGAGATGGCTGGATGGCATCACTGACTCGATGGACGTGAGTCTGAGTGAACTCCAGGAGCTGGTGATGGAAAGGGAGGCCTGGTGTGCTGCGATTCATGGGGTCTCAAAGAGTAGGACATGACTGAGCGACTGAACTGATATAACATCCAGCTGAAGACTAGCAGGGGGTACTCTTTCTGCCCCTTTCTGATGCCTATGCCAGAAGCTTTCTCTATCTCCTTTATACTTTAATAAAACTTTAGTACACAAAAGCTCTGAGTGATCAAGCCTCGTCTCTGGACCCAGATTGAATTCTTCTCCTCCAGAGGCCAAGAATCCCGGCATCTTTTCGTGGTTCAGCAACAACCTTTCATCTTGGGGGCTCATTCGGGATTCTTCAGGACAAGGTAAAGATGCTTGGAGCTCTAGTTCTTTGTTCTCCTAGGGAACACGTTTTCTGGTGTATTTTACTAACTGTATGATGTGCTTGTGTGAATGAATGAAACGCTCTGTGTGAAGCAAGTGAGGAGCCGGTAGGGATGGAGATCTATCCTGGGAAGGGAGTCTTAAAAAAGAGAGAAGTTTCCAAACACCAGGAAACACTCTCACCGGCGAGTCTGTGGCAAGCCTTGGAACCTCAGAGGGCAACATAATCAGGAGGAAAAATAAATAATTAAAACCCACTGATTACATGCCTAATGGTAACTCCTAGTGGAGAAGCAGGACAGACGCCCACATCTGCCACTAGCAAGTGGGGGCTGGGCAGGGAGGCGCAGGCTGCATTGCTTAGAGTAAGGACCCAGCCTGAATGCCCCAAGGGCAATCTGAGGGAACTAACCTGAGATAGCAAGCCAGACTGTGGTATAGCTATCCCATGAAAAGCCCTAACCTAAGACTAAGAGCATGCCAGGCACACTCACAGAACAAAGGACTGAGCAGAGCTAGCCAGCTGTAGACTGGCCCATCCACCTCAGGATACAGGCAGGTGAGGGCAGCCAGAGCCAGAAGGGGGAAATCATGGCCCCAGAGAGGCAACATCTACCAAACTGCAAGCAGGCTTCATTGCTAACCAAGACTTCTTGGGATTCTGGATTGTCGACATCCACCAGGAGGGTCACAGCCAGAGATCATCTCCCCAGAAGAGACACACAGCACACCTGAAAAGGTGCCCTGGTTGCACACTCAGAAAATTGAGCAGCAGAGACAAGGAAGGCGATAAGTCACAGCGACCATGCTCGCCAAGCACCTGGTCAGAGCTGCTCAGACCTGGGATGGACACAAAACGCAGGCCCAACCAAGTCTGAGCCTTTGTGGAGTACCCAAGTACCTGAAACTGAGCGGCTTACATCAGGGAAGTGCATACAACCCAGTTCCCGGCAGGGCAACCTAGAGCCTAAGCAGTGTAGACAGGGAAAGCACACACACCATGAGCGGGGGCAAACCCAGTGTGGCCAAGACACTGAGAGCACTCGCCAGTGATATCTGTCTGCAGTGTTCTTCCCTCCCCACAGCATGACTGAACAAGTGAGCCTAAAAAAGTTTCCACCACTACCCCTTTGTGTCAGGGCAGAAATTAAACACTGAAGAAGCTAAAATAAACAGAGGGAACCACCTTGGAAGTGACAGGTGCAATATATTAAAACCCTGTAGTTAGCACCAACTACATAGGAAGGGGCCTATAGACCTTGAGAAGTATAAGCCGGATCAAGGAACTATCTGAAAATGAACTGACCCCACACTGTCCACAACACCAGAGAAAGTCCTAGGTATATTTTTACTATTACCATTTTTTAAGTAAAAATATATATATATATATTTTAAGTCCTCTATTACTCCATTAATTTTCATTATTATAACCTACTATTACTTTGCAAAAAAGACCCTATTTTTAAAGAAAACTTCATATATATATAATTTTTGTGACTTTTTTTTCTTTAATATTGTATTTCTGAGAATCCAATCTCTACTCTAGATTTTTTATCTTTGATTTTTGGTATTTGTTATCAATTTGTACCTTTAAGAACCTAATCTTCAGTATCCATTTTTACTTGAGAGCGAGATTACTGGCTTGACTGCTCTCTCCACCTTTGGACTCTCCTTTTTCTCCACTAGGTCGCCTCTATATCCTCCCACCCCTTCTCTTCTCTACAAAACTCTGTGCATCTCTTTGTGTGTTCTGGATGGTGGAGAACACTAAGGGAACTAGCTGGATTACTAGCTGGATATATCTCGCTCCTTTTGATTCCCCCTTTCATCCTCCTGGCCACTTCAGTCTCCTTCCTCCCTCTTCTTCTCTCTGTGTAACTCCGTGAACATCTCTGAGTGGTCCAGACTGTGGAGAGCACATAAGGAAGTGATTACTGGCTAGCTTGCTCTCTCCTCTTTTGATTCCCCCTCTTCTCCTTCTGGTCACCTCTATCTCCATCCTCCCTCTTCTCCATGTAACTCTGTGAACCTCTCTGGGTGTCCCTCAGTGTGGAGAAACTTTTCATCTTTAACTTAGATGTTTTATCATTGGTGCTGTATAGATGGAGAAGACTTGAGGCTACCGTAAAACTAAGACTGAAAACCAGAGGTAGGAGGCTTAAGTCCAAGTCATGAGAACACCAGAGAACTCCTGACTCCAGGGAACACTAATCGACAGGAGCTCATCAAACACCTCCATACCTACACTGAAAGCAAGCACCACTCAAGGGCCAAAAAGTTCCAGAGCAAGGCATACCATGCAAATTTTCCAGTAACACAGCCCTGAGCTTCAATATACATGCTGCCCAGAGTCACACCAAATGCACTGACATCTCATAACTCATTACTGGACACTTCACTGCACTCCAGAGAGAAGAAAAAAGATCAAACACAAAGAACAAATATTAAAAGCAGCAAGGGAAAAACAACAAATAACACACAAGGGGATTTCCATAAGGATAACAGCTGATCTTTCAATAGAAACTCCTCAGGCCAGGAGGGAATGGCAGGACATACTTAACGTGATGAAAGAAAATAACCTACAGCCCAGATTACTGTACCCAGCAAGGATCTCATTCAAGTATGAAGGAGAAATCAAAAGCTTTACAGACAAGCAAAAGCTGAGAATTCAGGACCACTAAGCCAGCTCTCCAACAAATGCTAAAGGATCTTCTCTACACAGGAAACCCGAAAAGGGTGTATAAACTCGAACCCAAAAGAATAAAGTAAATGGCAATGGGATCATACTTATCAATAATTAGCTTAAATGTAAATGGGTTGAATGCCCCAACAAAAAGATGAAGATGGGCTGATTGGATACAAAAACAAGACCCCTATATATGTTGTTTACAAGAGACCCACCTCGAAACAATGGACACATACAGACAGAAAGTGAAGGGCTTGAAAAAGGTATTCCATGCAATAGAGACCAAAATAAAGCAGGAGTAGCAATACTCATACCAGATAAAATAGACTTTAAAACAAAGGCTGTGGAAAGACACAAAGAAGGACACTACATAATGATCAAAAGATCAATCCAAGAAGAATATATAACAATTATAAATATATATGCACCCAACATAGGAACACCACAATATTTAGGACAAATGTTAACAAAATGAAAGGGGAAATTATCTACTTCCCCTTTGTGTGAATAACACAATAGTGGGAAACTTTAATACCCCACTCACACCTATGGATAGATCAATTAAACAGAAAATTAACAAGGAAACACAAACTTTAAATGATTCAATAGACCAGTTAGACCTAATTGATATCTATAGGACATTTCATCCCCAAACAATGAATTTCACCTTTTTATCAAGTGCACACTGAACCTTCTCTGGGATAGATCACATCCTGGGCCATAAATCTAGCCTTCGTAAATTAAAAAAATTTGAAATCATTCCAAGCATCTTTTCTGACCACAATGCAGTAAGACTAGATCTCAATTGCAGGAGAAAAACTATTAAAAATTCCAAAATATGAAGGCTGAACAACATGCTGCTGAATATCCAATAAGTCACAGAAGAAATCTTTACAAAATGAATATATGCATAGAAACGAATGAAAATTAAAACACAACAATCCAAAACCGGGGGACATTGTAAAAGCAGTGTAAGGGAAAGACTAGAGATCTCTTCAAGAAAATTAGAGATACCGAAGGAACATTTCATGCAAAGATGGGCTCAATAAAGGACAGAAATGGTATGGATCTAACAGAAGTAGAAAATATTAAGAAGAGGTGGCAAAAACACACAGAAGAACTGTACAAAAAGAGCTTCATGACCCAGATAATCACAATGGTGTGATCACTCACCTAGAGCCAGACATCCTGGAATGTGAAGTCAAGTGGGCCTTATAAACCATCACTGTGAACAAAGCTAGTGGAGGTGATGGAATTCCAGTTGAGCTATTTCAAATCCTGAAAGATGATGCTGTGAAAGTGCTGCACTCAATATGCCAGCAAATTTGGAAAACTCAGCAGTGGCCACAAGACTGGAAAAGGTCAGTTTTCATTCCAATCCCAAAGAAAGGTAATTCCAGGAACGCTCAAACTACCACACAATTGCTCTCATCTCACATGCTATCAAAATTCTCCAAGCCAGGCTTCAGCAATATGTGATCCGTGAACTTCCAGATGTTCAAGCTAGTTTTAGAAAAGGCAGAGGAACTAGAGATCCAACTGCCAACACCCTCTGGATCATCAAAAAAGCAAGAGAGTTCCAGAAAAACATATATTTCTGCTTTATTGACTATTCCAAAGCCTTTGACTGTGTGGATCATAATAAACTGGAAAATTCTGAAAGAGATGGGAATACCAGACCACCTGACCTGCCTCTTGAGAAATCTGTATACAAGTCAGGAAGCAACAGTTAGAACTGGACATGGAACAACAGACTGGTTCCAAATAGGAAAAGGAGTTCGTCAAGGCTGTATATTGTCATCCTGTTTATTTAACTTATATGCAGAGTACATCATGAGAAATGCTGGGCTAGATGAAGCACAAGTTGGAATAAAGATTGCCAGGAGAAATATCAATAACCTCAGATATGCAGATAACACCAACCTTATGGCAGAGTGAAGAGGAACTGAAGAGCCTCTTGATGAAGGTGACAGAAGAGAGTGGAAAAAAAAAGAAGAAGAGAGTGAAAAAGTTGGCTTAAAGCTCAACATTCAGAAAACTAAGACTATGGCATCTGGTCCCATCACTTCATGGGAAATAGATGGGGAAACAGTGAAAACAGTGTCAAACTTTATTTTTCTGGGCTCCAAAATCAAAGCAGATGGTGATGGCAGCCATGAAATTAAAAGATGCTTACTCCTTGGAAGGAAACTTATGACCAACCTAGATAGCTTATTAAAAAAGCAGAGACATTACTTTGCCAAAAAAGGTTTGTTTAGTCAAGGCTATGATTTTTCCAGTGGTCATGTATGTATGTGAGAGTTGGACTGTGAAGAAAGCTGAGTGCTGAAGAATTTATGCTTTTGAATTGTGGTGTTGGAGAATACTCTTGAGAGTCCCTTTGTCTGCAAGGAGATCCAACCAGTCCATCCTAAATGAGACCAGTCCTGGGTGTTCATTGGTAAGACTGAGGCTAAAGCTGAAACTCCAATATTTTGGCCACCTCATGAGAAGGGTTGACTCATTGGAAAAGACCATGATGCTGGGAAGGATTGGAAGCAGAAGGAGGAGCGGACGACAGAGGATGAGATGGCTGGATGGCATCAATGACTCAATGGACATGAGTTTGAGTAGACTCCGGGAATTGGTGATGGACAGGGAGGCCTGGTGTGCTGTGATTCGTGGGGTCGCAAAGAGTTGGGCACGACTGAGAGACTGAACTGAACTGAAGGGGAAGGTTCATAGCAATAAAGGCATACCTTGAGAAACAAGAAAAAAGTCAAATAAATACCCTAACTCAACACCTAAAGCAACTAGAAAAGGAAGAAATGAAGAACCACAGGGTTAGTAGAAGGAAAGAAATCTTAAAAATTAGGGCAAAAATAAATGCAAAGGAAACAAAAGAGACCAAAGCAAAAATCAACAAAGCCAAAAGCTTTGAGAGGATAAATAAAATTGACAAACCATTAGCCAGACTCATCAAGAAACAAAGGGAGAAAAATCAAATCAATAAAATTAGAAGTGAAAATGGAGAGATCACAACAGATAACACAGAAATACAAAGGATCATAAGAGACTACTGCTGCTGCTGTTGCTGCTGCTGCTAAGTCGCTTCAGTTGTGTCCAACTCTGTGCGACCACATGGACTACAGCACACCAGGCTCCTTTGTCCATGGGATTTTCCAGGCAAGAGTCCTGGAGTGGGTTGCCATTGCCTTCTCCAATAAGATACGACTACCAGGAACTAAATACCAATAAAATGGACAACATGGAAGAAATAGATAAATTCTTAGAAAAATACAACTTTCCAAAATTGAACCAGGAAGAAATAGAAAATCTTAACAGACTCATCACAAGCACAGAAATTGAAACTGTAATCAGAAATCTTCCAGCAAACAAAAGCCCAGGTCCAGATGGCTTCACAGATGAATTCTACCAAGAATTTAGAGAAGAGCTAACTAACCTAACCTATCCTACTCAAAATCTTCCATAAAATTGCAGAGGAAGGTAAACTTCCAAACTCATTCTATGAAGCCACCATCACCCTAATACCAAAACCTGACAAAGATGCCACAGAAAAAGAAACCTACAGGCCAATAGAACTGATTAACATAGATGCAAAAAGACTTAACAAAATTCTAGCAAACAGAATCCAACAACAGATTAAAAAGATCATACATCATGACCAAGTGGGCTTTATCACAGGGATGCAAGAATTCTTCAATTTCTGCAAATCAATCAATGTAATACACCATGTTATACAATAAAAAATTAACATTATTTTTATTGAAAAATGAAAACCATATGATTATCTCAATAGATTCAGAGAAAGCCTTTGACAAAATTCAATATCCATTTATGTAAAAACTCTCCAGAAAGCAGGAATAGAAGGAACATACTTCAACATATGGCAAAACAAGTACAATATTGTAAAGTAATTAACTTCCAATTAAAATAAATAAGTTTATATTTAAAAAATAAAATAGAAGCTATATATGACAAACCCACAGCAAACATTATCCTCAATGGTGAAAAATTGAAAGCATTTCCCCTAAAGTTAGGAACAAGACAAGGGTGCCCACTCTCACCACTACTATTTAACATAGTTTTGGAAGTTTTGACCACAGCAATCAGAGAGAAAAAGAAATAAAAGAATCCAAATTGGAAAAGAAGAAGTAAAACTCTCACTGTTTGCAGATGACATAATCCTCTACATAGAAAACCCTAAAGACTCTACCAGAAAATTACTAGAGCTAATCAATGAATACAGTAAAGCTGCAGGATATAAAATTAACACACAGAAATCCCTTGTATTCCTATACAATAACAATGAGAAAACAGAAAGATAAATTAAGGAATCATTTCCATTCACCATTGCAACGAAAAAAATAAAATACTTAGAAATATATCTACCTGAAGAAACAAAAGACCTATATATAGAAAACTATAAAACACTGGTGAAAGAAATCAAAGAGGACACTAGTAGATATAGAAATATATCATGTTCATGGATCAGAAGAATAAATATAGTGAAAATGAATATACTACCCAAAGCAATCTATAGATTCAATGCAATCCCTATTAAGCTACCAATGATATTCTTCACAGTGCTAGAACAAATAAATCCACAATTTGCATGGAAATACAAACAAATCTAGAATAGCCAAAGCAGTCTTGAGAAACAAGAATGGAACTGGAGGAATCAAACTGCCTGACTTCAGGCCCTACTACAAAGCCACAGTCATCAAGACAGTATGGTACTGGAACAAAGACAGAAATATAGATCAATGGAACAAAATAGAAAGCCCAGAGGTAAATCCATGCACATATGGACACCTTATCTTTGAAAAAAGAGGCAAGAATATTCAATGGAGAAAAGACAATCTCTTTAACAAGTGGTGCTGGGAAAACTGGTCAACCACTTGTAAAAGAATGAAACTAGAACACTTTCTAACACCATACACAAAAATAAACTCAAAATGGATTAAAGATCTAAACATAAGACCAGAAACTATAAAACTCTTAGAGGAGAACATAGGCAAAACACTCTCCGACATACATCACAGCAGGATCCTCTATGACCCACCTCCCATAATATTGGAAATAGAATCAAAAATAAACAAATGGGACCTAAATAATTAAAGCTTCTGCACAACAAAGGAAACTATAAGCAAGGTGAAAAGTCAACCTTCAGAATGGGAAAAAAATAATAGTAAATGAAGCAACTGACAAAGAAATAATCTCAAAATTGTACAAGCAACTCCTGCAGCTCAATTCCAGAAAAATAAACGACCCAAACAAAAAATGGGCCAAAGAACTAAATAGACATTTCTCCAAAGAAGACATACAAATGGCTAACAATCACATGAAAAATTATCAACAAAACTCATTATCAGAGAAATACAAATCAAAACCACAATGAGATACCATTTCACGCCTGTCAGAATGGCTGCTATCCAAAAGTTAACAAGTATTACAAGTATTACAAGTATTACTCAGCCATTAAAAATAATCTACTATGAGGTACCATTTCACACCAGTCAGAATGGCTGCGATCCAAAAGTCTATAAATAATAAATGCTGGAGAGGGTGTGGAGAAAAGGGAACCCTCTTACACTGTTGGTGGGAATGCAAACTAGTACAGCCACTATGGAGAACAGTGTGGAGATTCCTTAAAAAACTGCAAATAGAACTGCCATACAACCCAGCAGTCCCACAGCTGGGCATACACACTGAGGAAACCAGAATTGAAAGAAACATGTGTACCCCAATGTTCATTGCACCACTATTTATAATAGCCAGGACATGGAAGCAACCTAGATGTCCATCAGCAGACAAATGGATAAGAAAGCCGTGGTACATATACACAATGGTGTATTACTCAGCCATTAAAAAAAATACATTTGAATCAGTTCTAATGAGGTGGATGAAACTGGAGCCTATTATACAGAGTGAAGTAAGCCAGAAAGAAAAACACCAATACAGTATACTAAGGCATATATATGGAATTTAGAAAGATGCTAACAATAATCCTGTGTATGAGACAGCAAAAGAGACACTGATATATAGAACAGTCTTATGGTCTCTGTTGCAGATGGAGAGGGTGGGAAGATTTGGGAGAATGGCATTGACCCATGTATATTATCATATGTGAAATGGATTGCCAGCCCAGGTTCGATGCATGGTACAGGATGCTCAGGACTGGTGCACTGGGATGACCCAGAGGGATGGTATGGTGAGGGAGGTGGGAGGGGGATCAGGATGGGGAACACATATACACCTGTCGTGGATTCATGTCAATGTTTGGCAAAACCAATACAATATTGTAAAGTAATTAACCTCCAATTAAAATAAATAAATTTGTATTAAAAAAAAAAGGCATCAATAGAAAAGGTTCAGCTTTGTCAACAATCTGTTAGATATTTGGGCCTAGTCATGTCAGAAGGGACTAGGGCCATAGGCCCCAAGAGGTTTAAACCTATACTAAATCATCCCCTACCTATGACTTTAAGACAATTGAGAGGATTTTTGGGAATCACAAGCTACTGTTGCATTTGGATTCCAGGTTATGGGGAACTTGCCCAGCCTTTATATAAACTTATAGCTTGCCGGGAGCCGGCGAGAGACATTCAGCTCGTGACAAAGGTCATGAGGAAGGGGGCTCGGCATACGCAAAGGCGGGATCGAGCCTCGGGAGTCTCCCCGGATATTCTCGAGTATCTTCCCCCCAAAAAACAGTGTCTGCCTACTTTATTGCTTTGTGCTCTCACCTCTGACTTTACTGGGGGCTGTCCCCCACCACCATCTCGCTCTCTCTGTCAAAGAGTTAACTTACAGCTCCAATTAATAAAGTTCCTGGGCAATTAGGAGTGTTTAAATCCAAACCCCTCAGATGGCTCTCTAACTCGCCTGACAAGTTTACCCGGACTCCTACAGCTATGCATACGATTGTTTACAGTCTCCCAGCCTCCAGAGGCACGGGAAGCTTAAGATATTCAAATAGCTTAGAGCCTCTCAGAGAGTTAGAAACTGTCAGAATAAGACTAGTAAGGGATTTCATTGATGAGTCAATGTTTGTTGCCAAGTTTTCACATCCCCTGAATTGTATCCTTGAATATGTATTAATTAATAGTTGGTATGTAGAAAAAATAAGTAGTGGCCTTGGTGTTAGTAACTTTAGACCCTTAAGGTAATAAATTTTTTCCTTTGTTGTAAACCCATTACACATCCGCCCTATAAGAATGCAATTTTATCTTTGGAAGATGGCGCCAAACCTTAAAATAATTACTCTTAGAGAAAATAAGTCTTTGTTGATAAGTCCTTGTCAAGAGTCATAAAATGTTAGTAGGCCTTCTGGCCAGAAGATGATGTAAATCACCTAAACCATTTGTATAAGATAAATTTGCAGGAAAGAAACCCTGGTTTTTGATAAGAATCAAAGACTGCTGACTTTGCATCCCCTATTATCGTCTATGTGTAACTTAGGGTATAAAAACCCTTGTTGAAAATAAAGCTACGGGCCTTGCTCACCAGCGCTTGGTCTCCCCATGTCATTCTTTTCACATTCTGACTGAAGTCTCCATCTGGAGCGCGGAACCCACCATGCTTACTAATTATGCCTGGGCTTCTAAGACCCACTCGAGAAGGTGTCTAGGGTGAGGTACCTTCCGCTATTCGAGAGGGTGCCTGAGGCCTACGTAAGTGGTGCAAGCTTCTTGTCTTGAAGTTTTATTGGTCTCCCGCGTAAACCAAGCTACTCAGCCTCTTTTCTCCACTGAATTTTCCTACTGAGCTATCCTCATTCTATTATTCTTTATATCTCTAATTAGCATATAAATAGTTGCCTAGGCCGTCTCTCCTTCAAATACCCTGGATCAGCTGGGGCTGGTCCCCGGTAATAGCTGAAACTCAGCAGGCCCAAACTGACAAACTGGTTTGGTCTCCAGATACTCAAAAGGCTTTTAAGGTTCTTCCGACTGCTCTCCTGCAAGTTCCCACTTTGAGCTTGCCCACAGGGTCAGGATTTAATTTGTTTGTCACTTAAAGAAAAGGTATGGACTTGGGAGTTTTGACACAACCCAGAAGGCCTCACCAACAACCTATTGCTTATCTAAGCAGAGAATTAGATGTAATTTCATGCAGGTGACCCCACTGCCTAAGATTAAGTGGGGCAGTGGCTTTATTAGCACCTGAAGCTTTAAAAATAATTAATGGATGAAACCTTACTGTACTGACTTCACATGATGTAAGTGGAATCTTAAATTCTAAGGTTAATATTTGGATGACAGACAGTAGGCTTCTTAAATATCAGTCATTGTTGTTAGAAGGACCAGTAACTAAGCTTAAAGTTTGTGGAAATTTAAATCCTGCCACTTTCCTTCCTGAGAAGGAAAATAAAACACCTGATCATGATTATTCCCAGTTTCTAATTTTAAATTATGCAGCTTGGGAAGATCTAATGAATACCGCATTAGACAATCCTGACATGGAAATATTTACAGATGGCAGTTCTTTTGTTTGGGATGGAAAGCGTAAAGCAGGTTATGCTGTGGTGACTGCTGAACAGGTTTTAGAAGCAAAATCTCTCCCCCAGGGAACCAGTGTTCAGTTAGCGGAGCTTGTGGCTCTGACCCGAGCTCTTGAGTTAAGTACAGGGCAGCGGGTACATATCTACAATCATTCTAAGTATGCTTATTTGACTTTACATGCTCATGCTGCAATATGGAAAGACAGACAGTTTAAAACAGCAACAAGAGAACCTATTAAGCATTTCAGAGAGATTGAGAGACTTTTAACTGTTATATATTGTTCTAAAGAAGTAGCTGTTATGGATTGCCAAGGGCAGAGCAGGGATGGGAGTAAAGTAGCTGAAGGTAAGCAGTTGGCTGACTGTCACGCCAGCAAAGTGGGACTTTACGAAACCCCTTCACTGCAGATGCCTTTGATCTGGACAGGTCCTGTGGAACAGGAAAAACCACAATATACTGAGGAAGAATTAGAAAGATATGAGAAAAGAGAAGCAAAGGTTACTGATAAAGGATGGTTACAGTCTGAGGATGGACGATTAATAATTCCTGAAAATGCTCAATGGAAAATTCTTAAGAGTTTACACCAGAGTTTTCTTTTGGGTGCAGAGAGTGCTTACCAGATGGCTTCTTGTTTGTTTTAAGGCAAAAATGTAATGAAAACTTTAAAGAACATTATGAAAAGGTGTGAGGTTTGTCAGGAAAATAACCCAAAGACTGAAAAGCTAGCAAAGTCTGGATTACAACGAAGTGGAAAGTATCCTGGAGAGGACTGGGAAATTGATTTTACTCATATGCCAAAAGCTAATGGATATTCTTGCTTACAAGTTTGGGTGTACACTTTTACTGGTTGGATTGAGGCTTTTCCCTGTTGTAGTGAACAGGCTAAGGAGGTTGTAAAGATTTTAATCCATGAAACTATCCCCAGGTTTGGGCTGCCACAGAGCCTTCAGAGTGACAATGGCTCTGCCTTTAAAGCTGCTGTAACTCAGGGGGTATCTAAAGCTCTAGTAATAGAATACCACTTACACTGTTCCTGGAGACCTCAATCCTTAGCAAAGGTTGAAAAAGCTAATGACATTATGAAAAGACATCTGCACAAATTAAGAGATGCAGGACAATTGGATTAAAGTCCTACCCATAGCTTTAATGGGGGCTCGAACTGCCCCAAAAAAGGAGGGACTGTCCCCCTTTGAATATATTTATGGAAGGCCTTTCTTACACACAGACATTGTTATAGACCCTGAAGACTTGGAATTAACTAGTTATGTAACTCAGCTCTCAACTTTTCAACAGGCATTAACAGAACTCCAGGAGGCAACTCCTGACCCAGCCTCTTAGTCAAGCAAGCCTCTATTTGAGCCAGGAACCGAGGTCCTCATAAAAACATTTGGATCTGGGGGGGCCCATCCCTTGAGCCCTCTGGGAAGGCCCTTACCAGGTTATTCTTTCTTCTCCCACAGCTGTCAAAGTGAATTGATTTGTGGGTACATCACACTCGAGTTAAGAGGTGGCACCCTGACCAGAACTAAGTGACTTCATTCTACGTCTTTACTTTCTATGCTCTGACTTTGTACTTTTCAGATGAGCCTGATATCTATGTGAGCCTACTTCTACTGACTCCACAAATCCTGAGTCTGCCATTTGATCCTCAAGACAATGCCTTCCTGTCCTGGGCTTACTCCTATGCTGTATTCCACAATCAGTCTAACTGCTGGGTCTGCGGAGTGCTCCCCTCTTCATCAGTGGAAGGCTTCCCGTGGTAGACATCTCCACTTCAAGGAAAAGACTTTCTCCAAGTTTGTGAATACCTTCGACAGCATCATATGTGATGCCTCTTCATCCGATGACATCTACCAACCCTAAAATAGACTGGCGCAACACTTTGTACTTTAACTATGGACATAACATGACTTTTAATTTTGATTATACATTGTCTCGGTTTAATGACTATTTCGCATAAGGCAAGTAGGTCTAGATCTAATGTTTTTTTATCTGATGTTTATCAAACATGGGATGAGGTTATATGGCTAACTCCTGAAAAAGGACGTGTAATATCTACTGCCCCTATATGCTGGGAACAAACAGAGCCATCCCCAAATTTAGTCAACAACTTAATTACAATGACTGGAAACAATTGGGATTTTTGCCTCAAGAAATATGCAACGTAATCATTCCTGTGTTTTCCAACCCCAGTTCAGGTTCTCCCTTTGTCTGGCCAGGTACTAATTGGGACTGGATATCTCAGTCATGCTGGCTTGCTCCAAAAGGGACTTACTGGATATGTGGCTCTTACCTATGGGCATGACTTCCCCCTGTTGGATAGGGAGACGTACCCTAGCTCTAGCTTTTATTCATGGCTTTATATTTTCAGAGCTTCCAGAAAAGCCTGCTAATTTACCCTACCTTAAAACTCAGTGGGCAAGGTCTGTATTTCACTGGTATGATTATTTGGCTGCTGTGTTTGTTCCCTCTTTGGGAGCTACAGATATTATGCTACAAGTGGATGCTTTGACTAATTTTACTCAACAGGCATCACAAAATTCTCAGAAAGCTATGTCAGCTCTTAATGCTGAACAAGCACAAATTAGAAAGGTGGATTTACAAAACAGATTGGCTTTAGATATTCTGACAGCTGCACAAGGAGGAACTGGTTCCATTATTCATACCCAATGCTGTACATATATACCTGATATAAGCACTAATATTACTCATTTTACTAAACACATGAACAAGATGACTGGGGCTACGGATGCTCCTGAAGCCTCAATTGCCTCCCTTTGGGAGACGTTAACTAGTTCCCCATAGTGGAAAACTATCTTAATTATAATAATTCTGATTGTTTTGTTTTTGCTGTTTGCTCCCTGCATCTGTAACTGGATTTGTTTCTAGTCGCATGAAAACTTTTAAGTTACAAATGGTTGCTCAAATTCCTGCTATTGCTTCAGCTTCTTCCAACTACTACTTGGGGCCCCTGGATCAGAAATCCTCAGTATGAGGGTTAGGAGAATATGTTGCCTCACCAATTTAGGGAGAACACCCCTTGTCAGCTCAGAAGCAATTACAGAATGAGAACGATGCCCCTTTTTCCTAGGCAACATAATTCTCCTAAAAGAAAAGGGGGGAATGAGAGGGTAACAGGCAGGAAGGCCAGGGGTCTCCAAATGGAGGAAATAGGCTGCAAGTGTCAGACATTTTTCTCTCTGTTAAGCGGTAGGAGGAAACAAACTAGCGATATTTTTTTTCTTCTCTATACAAATTTAAAAGGATGTTTCGGGGAGGAGCTGAGATGGCAGAGGAGTAGGACGGGGAGAACACTTTCTCCCCCACAAATTCATCAAAAGAACATTTAAACGCTGAGTAAATTTCACAAAACAACTTCTGAATGCCGGCAGAGGACATCAGGCACCCAGAAAAGCAACCCAAGTCTTCAATAGGAGGTAGGAAAAAATATAAAAGACAAAAAAAGAGACAAAAGAGGGAGCGATGGAGTTCCATCCCTGGAAGGGAGTCTTAAAAAGAGAGACAATTCCAAACACCAGGAAACCTCACTGCCGAATCTGTGCCGAGCCTTGGAAGCACAGAGGGCAACATAACAGGGAGGAAAAATAAATAAACAATTAAAACCCACAGATTACAATCCCTACAGTAACTCCCCCAGTGGAGAAGCAGCGCAGACACCTGCGCACGCCATTAGCAAGAGGGGGCTGGGCAGGGAGGCGTGGCGCAGGCTGCATCGCTTAGAGTAAGGATCTGGCCTGAATACCCCAAGCGCTATCTGAGCGAAATAATTTGGGCTAGCAAACCAGACTGTGGGATATCTACCACGTGAAAAGCCAGCCCTAACCTAAGACACCGCCAGGCCCGCACACAGAACAAAGGACTGAACAGAGATAGCCGGCTGCAGACCATCCCCCTCCGGCGACAGGAAGCCAGAGCCAGAAGGGGGCAATCGCAGTCCCAGAGAGACATTATCTATAAAACTGTAAGCAGGCTTTTTTGCTAACTAAAACTTCTTGGGGGTCTGGACGGTGAACATCCACCTGAGAAGGTGCGCCGGTTGTACACCTAGATAACGCAGCGGCGGGGAGGCGATAAGTCGCAGTAATCGTGCTCGCCAAGCACCTCATCACCTGAGCTGCTTGGACCTGGGAAGGGCACAAAACGCAGGCCCAACCAAGTCTGCGCCTCTGAGGATTACCCGAGTGCCAAAACCTGAGTGGCTTGGACCCTGGAGGTGCAAGCAGCCCTGGGCCGGCCATGGATGGTTCCTGGTGGAGCAACCTAGAGCCTGAGCAGTGTGGTCAGGGAGGCTACACGTGCCATGAGTGGGGGCAGATCCAGTGTTGCTGAGGCACTGCGAGCACACACCAGTGTTATTTGTTTGCAGTGTCCCTCCCTTCCCACAGCGCAACTGAACAAGTGAGCCTAAAAAAAAAAAAAAAAAAAAAAGTGTCCACCACCGTTCCCTTTGTGTCAGGGCAGAAAACAGACACTGAAGAGACCGGCAAACAGAAGAAGCTGTAACAGAGGGAACCGCCTTGGAAGCTACAGGCAATAGATTAAAACCCTGTGGTTAGTACCGACTATATAGGAAGGGGCCTATAGTTCTTGAGAAATATAAGTCGGACCAAAGAACTAGCCAAAAATGAACTGACCCCACAAAGCTCACAACAAAACCAGAGAAAGTCCTAGATATGTTTTTACTATTTTTACGATCAGTCTTTCTTTCTTTCTTTTTTTTTTAATTTTTTAAAAAAATTTAAGTCCTCTATTATTCCTTTAATTTTCACTTTTATAACCTACTATTACTTTGCAAAAAGAAAAAAAAAAAAAGAAAAAAAAGACCCTATTTTTTTAAAGCAAAGTTCATATATATATATTTTATAATTTTTGTGACCTTGTTTTTTTTTTTTTTTTTTCTTATTTTCTTTAACATTGTATTTTTGAAATTCCAATCTCTACTCTAGATTTTTTTAATTTTAGCTTTTTGGTATTTGTTATCAATTTTGTACCCATATATTTTTTATTTTATAATTTTTGTGACTTTTTTTTTCTCTCTCTTTCTTTCTCTTCTTCTTTTATATAACATTGTATATCTGAAATTCCAGACTGTACTCTACATTTTTAATTTATGCTTTTTGATATGTGTTATCAATTTTGTACCTGTATTTTCTTTATAATTTTTGTGACTTTGTTTGTTTGTTTGTTTGTTTTTTCCCTCTCTTTCTTTTTCTTCTTCCTTTTTTTTAACATTGTATTTTTGAAATCCCAAACTCTACTCTAGATTTTTAACTTTTGCTTTTTGGTATTTGTTATCAATTTTGTACCTATATTTTCTTTATAATTTTTGCGACTTTGTTTCTGTTTTTTTTTTTTTTCCCTCTCTCTCTCTCTTTCTTTTCCTTCTTCTTTTCTTTAACATTGTATTTTTGAAATTCCAAACTCTACTCTAGATTTTTAATTTTTGCTTTTATGTATTCGTTACCAATTCTGTACCTTTAAGAACACAATCTTCAGTACCCATTTTTCACTAGGGAGCAAGATTATTGGCTTGACTGCATTCTCTCCCTTTGGACTCTACTTTTTCTCCACCAGGTCGCCTGTGCTTCCTCCCTAACCCCTCTCGACTCTACCCAACTCTGTGAATTTCTGTGTGTTCCAGAGGGTGGAGAACACTTAAGGAACTGATTACTGGCTGGATCTGTCTCCCTCCTTTTCATTTCCCCCTTTTATCCTCCTGGCCACCTCTGTCTCCTTCCTCCTTCTTCTCTTCTGTGTATAACTCCGTGAACATCTCTGAGTGGTCCGGTTGTGGAGTGCACATAAGGAAGTGATTACTGGCTAGCCCACTCTCTCCTCTATTGATTCCACCTCATCTCATTCAGGTCACCTCTAACTCCCTCCTCCCTGTTCTCTTCTCCATGTAACTCTGTGAACCTCTCTGGGTGACCATCACGGTGGAGAAACTTTTCATCTTTAACGTAGATGTTTTATCAATGGTGCTGTATAGAAGGATAAGTTTTGAAACTACTGTAATAATAAGACTGATAACTGGAAGCAGGAGGCTTAAGTCCAAACCCTGACTCCAGGGAACTCCTGACTCCAGGGATCATTTATTGACAGGAGCTCATCAAATGCCTCCATACCTACACTGAAACCAGGCACCACACAAGAGCCAACAAGTTCCAGGGCAAGACATACCAAGCAAATTCTTCAGAAACACAGGAACACAGCCCTGAGCTCCAAGATACAGGCTGCCCAAAGTCACCCCAAAACCATAGACATCTCATAAATCATTACTGGACACTTCATTGCACTCCAGAGACAGGAAATCCAGCTACACCCACCAGAACACACACAAGCTTCCCTAATCAAGAAACCTTGACAAGCCACCTGTACAAACCCACACACAGCGAGGAAACGCCACAATAAAGAGAACTCCACAAACTGCCAGAATACAGAAAGGACACCCCAAACTCAGCAATTTAAACAAGATGAAGAAACAGAGGAATACACAGCAGATAAAGGAACAGGATAAATGCCCACCAAACCAAACAAAAGAGGAAGAGATAGGGAATCTACCTGATAAAGAATTCCAAATAATGATAGTGAAATTGATCCAAAATCTTGAAATCAAAATGGAATCACAGATAAATAGCCTGGAGACAAGGACTGAGAAGCTGCAAGAAAGGTTTAACAAGGACCTAGAAGAAATAAAACAGAGTCAATATATAATGAATAATGCAATAAATGAATCAAAAACACTCTGGTGGCAACAAATAGTAGAATAACAGAGGCAGAAGATAGGATTAGTGAATTAGAAGATAGAATGGTAGAAAATAATGAATCAGAGAGGAAAAAAGAAAAATGAATTAAAAGAAATGAGGACAATCTCAGAGACCTCCAGGACAATATTAAACGCTACAACATTTGAATCATAGGGGTCCCAGAAGAAGAAGACAAAAAGAAAGACCGTGAGAAAATACTTGAGGAGATAATAGTTGAGAACTTCCCTAAAATGGGGAAGGAAATAATAACTCAATTCCAAGAAACCCAGAGAGTCCCAAACAGGACAAACCCAAGGCAAAACACCCCAAGACACATATTAATCAAATTAACAAAGATCAAACACAAAGAACGAAATTAAAAGCAGCAAGAGACAAACAACACATAACACACAAGGGAATTCCCATAAGGATAACAGCTGATCTGTCAATAGAAACTCTTCAAGCCAGGATGGAATGACAAGACATACTTAAAGTGATGAAAGAAAATAACCTACAGCCCAGATTATTCTACCCAGAAAGGATCTCATTCAAATACGAAGGAGAAGTCAAAAGCTTTACAGACAAGCAAAACCTGAGAGAATTCAGCACCACCAAACCAGCTCTCCAACAAATACTAAAGGATATTCTCTAGACAGCAAACAAAAAAAAAAACGGTGTATAAATTCGAACTCAAAACAATAAAGTAAATGACAACGGGATCATACTTATCACTAATTACCTTAAACGTAAATGGGTTAAATGCCCTAATCAAAAGACAAAGACTGGCTTAATGGATAGAAAAACAAGACCCCTACATATGCTGTCTACAAGAGACCCACCTCAAAACAGGGGACACATACAGACTGAAAGTGAAGGGCTGGAAAAAGATTTTCCATGCAAATAGGGACCAAAAAAATAGCAGGAGTAGCAATACTCAGATAAAATAGACTTTAAAACAAAGGCTGTGAAAAGAGACAAAGATGGTCACTACATAATGATCAAAGGATCAATCCAAGAAGAAGATATAACAATTATAAATATATATGCACCCAACACGGGAGCACCACAACATGTAAGACAAATGCTAACAACTATGAAAGGAGAAATTAACAATAACACAATAATAGTGGGAGAATTTAATACCCCATTCACACCTATGGATAGATCAATTATACAGAAAATTAACAAGGAAACACAAACTTTAAATGTTACAATAGACCAGTTAGACCTAATTGATATCTATAGGGCATTTCATCCCAAAACAATGAATTTCACCTTTTTCTCAAGCGCACATGGAACCTTCTCCAGGATCGATTACATCTTGGGCCATAAATCTAGGCTTGGTAAATTCAAAACAATTGAAATCATTCCAAGCATCTTTTCTGACCACAATGCAATAAGTTTAGATCTCAATTACAGGAGAAAAACTATTAAAAATTCCAATATATGGAGGCTGAACAACATGCTGCTGAATAACCAATAAATCACAGAAGAAATCAAGAAAGAAATCAAAATTTGCATAGAAACGAATGAAAATGAAAACACAACAACCCAAAACCTGTGGGACACTGTAAAAGCAGTGCTAAGGGGAAAGTTCATTGGAATACAGGCATACCTCAAGAAACAAGAAAAAAGTCAAATAAATAACCCAACTCTACACCTAAAGCAACTAGAAAAGGAAGAAATGAAGAACCACAGGGTTAGAAGAAGGAAAGAAATCTTAAAAATTAGGGCAGAAATAAATGTAAAAGAAACAAAAGAGACCATAGCAAAATTCAACAAAGCCAAAAGCTGGTTCTTTGAAAGGATAAATAAAATTGACAAACCATTAGCCAAACTTATCAAGAAACAAAGGGAGAGAAATCAAATCAATAAAAATAGAAATGAAAATGGAGAGATCACAATAGACAACAAGAAATACAAAGGATCATAAGAGACTATTATCAACAATTATATGCCAATAAAATGGACAACATGGAAGAAATGGACAAATTCTTAGAAAAGTACAACTTTCCAAAACTCGACCAGGAAGAAATAGAAAATCTTAACAGACCCATCACAAGCACGGAAATTGAAACTGTAATCAGAAATCTTCCAGCAAACAAAAGCCCAGGTCCAGACGGCTTCAAAGCTGAATCCTACCAAAAATTTAGAGAAGAGCTAATACCTATTCTACTCAAACTCTTCCAGAAAATTGCAGAGGATGGTAAACTTCCAAACTCATTCTATGAGGCCACCATCACCGTAATACCAAAACCTAACAAAGATCCCACAAAAAAAGAAAACTACAGGCCAATATCACTGATGAACATAGATGCAAAAATCATTAACAAAATTTTAGCAATCAGAATCCAACAACACATTAAAAAGATCATACACCATGACCAAGTGGGCTTTATCCCAGGGATGCAAAGATTCTTCAATATCCGCAAATCAATCAATGTAATACACCACATTAACAAATTGAAAAATAAAAAACAAATGATTATCTCAATAGATGCAGAGAAAGCCTTTGACAAATTCAACATCCATTTATGATACAAACTCTCCAGAAAGCAGGAACAGAAGGAACATACCTCAACATAATAAAAGCTATATATGACAAACCCACAGCAAACATTATCCTCAGTGATGAAAAATTGAAAGCATTTCCTCTAAAGTCAGGAACAAGACAAGGGTGCCCACGTTCACCATTACTATTCAACATAGTTTTGGAAGTTTTGGCCACGGCAATCAGAGCAGAAAAAGAAATCGAAGGAATCCAAATTGGAAAAGAACAAGGAAACCTCTCACTGTTTGTAGATGACATGATCCCCTACATAGAAAATCTTAAAGACTCCACCAGAAAAATACTAGAGCTAATCAATGATTATAGTAAAGTTGCAGGATATAAAATCAACACACAGAAATCTCTTGCATTCCTATACACTAATAATGAGAAAACAGAAAGAGAAATTAAGGAAACAATTCCATTCACCACTGCAAAGGAAAAAAAATAAAATACTTAGGAATATATGTACCTAAAGAAACTAAAAACCTATATATAGAAAATTATAAAACCCTGGTGAAAGAAATCAAAGAGGACACTAATAGATGGAGAAATATACCATGTTCATGGATTGGAAGAATCAATATAGTGAAAATGAGTATACTACTTAAAGCAATTTATAGATTCAGTGCAATCCCTATCAAGCTACCAACAGTATTCTTCACAGAGCTAGAACAAATAATTTCACAATTTGTATGGAAATACAAAAAACCTGGAATAGCCAAAGCGATCTTGAGAAAGAAGAATGGAACTGGAGGAATCAACCTACCTGACTTCAGGCTCTACTACAAAGCCACAATTCTCAAGACAGTATGGTACTGGAACAAAGACAGAAATATAGATCAATAGAACAAAATAGAAATCCCAGAGATAAATCCACGCACATATGGACACCTTATCTTTAACAAAGGAGGCAGGAATATACAATGGAGAAAAGACAATCTCTTTAACAAGTGGTGCTGGGAAAACTGGTCAACCACTTGTAAAAGAATGAAACTAGAACACTTTCTAACACCATACACAAAAATAAACTCAAAATGGATTAAAGATCTAAACGTAAGACCAGAAACTATAAAACTCCTAGAGGAGAACATAGGCAAAACACTCTCTGATATACATCACATCAGAATCCTCTATGACCCATCTCCCAGAATATTGGAAACAAAAACAAAAATAAACAAATGGGACCTAATTAAACTTAAAAGCTTCTGTACAACAATGGAAACTATAAGCCAGGTGAAAAGACAGCCTTCAGAATGGGAGAAAATAATAGCAAATGAAGCAACTGACAAACAACTAATCTCAAAAATATACAAGCAACTCCTACAGCTCAATTCCAGAAAAATAAATGACCCAATCAAAAAATGGGCCAAAGAACTAAATAGACATTTCTCCAAAGAAGACATACAGATGGCTAACAAACACATGAAAAGGTGCTCAACTTCACTCATTATCAGAGAAATGCAAATCAAAACCACTATGAGGTACCATTTCACACCAGTCAGAATGGCTGCAATCCAAAAGTCTACAAGCAATAAATGCTGGAGAGGGTGTGGAGAAAAGGGAACCCACTTACACTGTTGGTGGGAAGGCAAACTAGTACAGCCACTCTGGAGAACAGTGTGGAGATTCCTTAAAAAACTGGAAATAGAACTGCCTTATGATCCAGCAATCCCACTGCTCGGCATACACACTGAGGAAACCAGAACTGAAAGAGACACGTGTACCCCAATGTTCATCACAGCACTGTTTATAATAGCCAGGACACGGAAGCCACCTAGATGTCCATCAGCAGATGAATGGATAAGAAAGCTATGGTACATATACACAATGGAGTATTACTCAGCCATTAAAAAGAATACATTTGAATCAGTTCTAATGAGGTGGATGAAACTGGAGCCTATTATACAGAGTGAAGTAAGCCAGAAAGAAAAACACCAATTCAGTATACTAACGCATATATATATGGAATTTAGAAAGATGGTAACAATAACCCTTTATACAAGACAGCAAAAGAGACACTGACGTATAGAACAGTCTTTTGGACTCTATGGGAGAGGGAGATGGTAGGATGATTTGGGAGAATGGCATTGAAATACGTATAATATCATATATGGAATGAGTCACCAGTCCAGGTTCAATGCATGATACTGGATGCTTGGGGCTGGTGCACTGGAACAACCCAGATGGATGGTATGGGGAGGGAGGAGGGAGGAGGGTTCAGGATGGGGAACACATGTATACCTGTGATGGATTCATTTTGATATTTGGCAAAACTAATACAATTATGTAAAGTTTAAAAATAAAATATAATTAAAAAATAAATAAATAAAATAAAAGCAGGTTTCTCTTAAAACACTGTGTTGCCAGAATGACACCTGGTTTCACCTGAAATTAACTATTCTCAAACCTTGAGTTAACCAATGCATTTTTCTTATGAAAATGTTTGTCTTAAGCTATGTTAATATACCATGCATTTACCCCAAACTCTGTCTTCAAGTCAGTTCAGCCTAATGCCTCAGAACCGACTTGACAAATCCGTATGTTAGACGTTGTTCCCCTAAACTACGTAAACAAAACTGTGTGGTAATCTGCCTTTCTACAAGATTCAAGTCAATCGTTTTATGGCCCAGGATGACCTGTCTGGTGCCAAGATTATCCCAAAATACATCTTATGGATGAGGGGCCTGATGCCATTCTGAGATTTTATCCATTCCTTTCTTTCATTAACAAACTGCTAGTGACTATATAACATCCAACTGAAGACTAGCAGGGGGTACTCTTTCTGCCCCCTTCTAATGCCTATGTCAGAAGATTTCTCTATCTCCTTTATACTTTAATAAAACTTTATTACACAAAAGCTCTGAGCGATCAAGCCTCGTCTCTGGCCCAGGATTGAATTCTTCTCCTCTGGAGGCCAAGAATCTCGGTGTCTTTTCATAGTTCAGCAACAACCTTTCAGTTCCCTAGTGCCACTTCTGTGCTCCCTTTTTGATGTCTTTTACAAAGGGAGACTGAAACCTCAGTGGGCAGATGAACTGCCTCTAAGAGCCTAAGGATTTGATCACCATATTTGATTGTGGTCCCTCGTGTGGTCAAGTGGCCTCTTTCTTTCCAAATAGCAGCATGTGCATGTAGCACCAGAAAGGCATACTCGGAGTCAGTGCAAGTGGCTACTCTTTTTCCTTTTCCCAGCTCTAAAGTTCAAATAAGAGCTATAAGATCAGCTAATTGGACTAAAGTAGCTGCTGGCAAAGGTTTAGCCTCTATGGTCTCAAAACTGGAGACTACTGCTTATCCAGCTCTTCTTTTTCCATCCAAGACAAAGCTCCTTCCATCAGTGTACCTGATTTCCTCAGAATTGGTCAGAGGATCTTCTGAAAATCCCTCTCGGTATTTTTTTTTTTTTTTCCTCTCCCAGTGGTCCAAGGTTTCCTGGAAAGAGTGAAAGGGAAGAGAGCCCTTGGGGGTAGGCAGGAGGGTGCCTGGGTCAAGAACCTCACAAAGGGATATAGTCAGGTCTGGATTTTCTATCAGCACTACTTGATATCTGAGAATCCTTTGATCTGACATCCATAAATGGCTTGTACCATTCAGGAGTTGTTTCACTTTGTGACTGGTAAAAATAGTTAGTTTGGCCCCAAGAGAGAGTTTTAAAGCATCTTCTATCAAGGCTGCAATAGCTGCAAGATTTCGAAGGCAGGGAGCGATCTCTGTAATAAGGGAGTAGGACACTCAGGGACTACCAGAAACTGGTGAGAAAATATTGGCCCATCCCAGGAACAAAGTGCTCAGGTGAGTCTTTTTGTTAATTGTTTTTCCTGTAGCACCCAAAATGGTACAGGTTTGGTGGGAGAAGGCTCTGGAGTAGGAGGTCAGGACAGAGTAGGTAGCCCCTGTGTCAACCAAGAAATCCTTGGACCTACCTGCCACATCCATTTGCACCCTTGGCTCCAGCCCCTGATGATTATCTGTGACAGGCAGGCTGGCTGGAGCAGGCTACATCAGTTCTGTTTAACTGTCATGAGGGAAGGCTTGGCACTTGACCTCAAGGCTCTTGGGTCCTGAGGGCAGAGTGCCGCCCAGTATCCCAGTTGATGGAATGAGTAGCAAGCCATTTTAGGAGACTTGTCATGGTTTGGACACTCTTTGCCAATGTCCCACTTGTCTAAAGATTAGGCATTTGCCTCATGCCTCGTTGTTTAAAGACTCAGGGTTTGCCGTAGCACTTCCCTGGAGAGCGGCCAGCATCTGGGCATGCCTTGTCTCTTTCCTTTTCTCCCTTTCCTGGGCCTTGGCCTCCCTCTCCTGTTCTCCTTTATAAAAGGTATTGGTTGCTATTTGGACCATCTCATCTAACAAAGCAAAGGGCCCTGCTGCTGTAGCTGTTGTAACTTTATCCTGATGTTTGATGCACATTGGAATAGGAATTCGTCCTTTAGAATCACCTGTCCCTCATAAGAGTCTAAGCCCAGATTGGTAAACTTTTGGAGGGCCTCTTTTAGCCTTTCCAGAAAGGCCATGGGGTTCTCGTTGGGCTCCTGAGTTATTGCTGAGACTGAGCATAGTCCCACAGCTAATAGGCTTCCTTCTATTTCCATGGGTGGACTTTCTTAAGGGTGACTCTTTCTGAAGCTTATCCTACCCAGTACTGTTGCATCCTGAGAGCCAGGTTTCCCCAGTCTGGGTGCAGATTCCCAGGCAGGTTGAGGCATAACAGCCTCCAGTTGATCAAATCCCCAGACAGGTTGAGGCATGCCAGCCTCCTGAGGATTGGGTCTCTGGGAAGATCAAGGGATATCAGCCTCCTGGGACCCCCTGGACTGGTGGATCCCCAAGCAGGTTGAGGCGTAACAACCTTCCGAGGGCCAGATCCCTAAACAGGTCGAGGCAAGTCGACATCCTGTGACCTTGGGCTGCAGTTGGGCATCCCCAAGGTCTCCAGTGTGACCAGTGCTGGGAAGAATTAAGGGGTTGTAATCTTAACTCATTGCCAGTTTGTCGACCGTGCATGGGAATAGATACCATGATGTAAAGCAATCCAAGCCTGTGCCCTGAGACTGGGAACCTAGTAAAACAGCCATAAGCCTTATCTTCTTATTGTTCTGAGGGAATGTAAGTCATTGATTTCCTCCCCTACTCCTCCATAAGAGCAGTTTAGGGTGTTTCCAATGGTAAACATTTCACTGTCATAGACGCACTTTAGGTAATAGCAGATGTAATGACAAAGGAGTGGGTTATCTGGTCCCGTTAAAGGCATCAAGAGTATTTTAATAATAAGTGGGGTGAAGCAATATTGCCTACAAGGGGCAAGGTCCTGGTTGTAGGAATTAGTAAGTGGCTTAAGAACAAATTGATTAGAGGCAACAAACCAGATATTCCATAAAAGTGGAGTGGAGATTTGATCCAGGTGTATGTTTGTAACTTTAGAAGTGTGGTAAGAGTTTGGGCCTAAATGGCCTGCAGGGCTAACTCCCAAAGTGGCAAACATTATCCCTGGAAGCCCAATTTCCCTTGAAGGGATGCCAACTGATGGACTTCTAGCAGGCATTGTGTGTCCATCACCCACCCTAGTGGGTCCACTGAGAAATGCTATTGTTACACATGTTGCAGGAAACATGAAAGATGAAGGCCTGAATACCTAGAGGGATTGGATATTATACAGTATTTCCCTCCCAAGGGCCAGTTATTTTCTGGTTGTCCCTGCAGAAGATTGTAGAGGCAACATTATGGGCCCAGATGGGGCTCAGGAAAAGAACATGAAACACGAGGGAATGGGGCAGGGGACAACTTCTGAAAAAATTACATACCCCAAGAGCATAACATAAACTGATTAAAATCAAATGGGTCCAAGATGACAAGTCACATTCAACTAAACCTTGATCCCCAATCCACAAGCTAAACAACATAACCAGAGGTGCCATGACAGTTCCAAGGCACTGTCAAAAGACTGAGGAGTGGGTGGTTCCCCAATTGTTAGAATGATCCTCACATTCATTAGCACATGAAATCACCCAGCTCACAAAAACTAAACACACCACATTCCATGGCCACCTCACTCTCCTCTGTGATGGCCCACACCCTGTGGAATGTCCTTTTCTCTGAATCCGAACAAATCCACCTCTTACCTATCACTGTGTCTCTCACTGAATTTTTGCAATGAGATATCAGAGCCTGAGCTTCATTAGGTTCTGAAGCCAATTACCATGGGTTTTGGCAGGGCTCAAGTCCTGGGAGAGAGATGTTGAAGGACGGGAGGAAAAAGCAGTGGGAAAAATGTGCCAAGGAGTCCCTCTCATAACCTG
Source organism: Bos indicus (assembly GCF_029378745.1). Taxonomy (NCBI): domain Eukaryota; kingdom Metazoa; phylum Chordata; class Mammalia; order Artiodactyla; family Bovidae; genus Bos; species Bos indicus. The sequence continues at coordinate 9,782,389 of NC_091766.1, read as the reverse complement.
TTGGAAAACCTGTTAAATACCTGACTGTGCTCATAGTTTTCATTGGCCTGATTCTTGGCACAAAGATTAAGGATAGAAGAACCCCCACGTGCTTGGGCAACAGCTACTAGGGAACCACAGATAGTGGAGCCTTCAGGACACCCTGGGGCACTGCTGCTCACCTATTCGCAGGGGATTTGAGAAAACAAGAAACAAGAGATTGTAAAGGAATTAAGATTTTTTTAGCCATATGTCCTTCCAGCCATAGGGGTGAGGCCTTTCCACCCCAACCAGAGGTCTTCTAGAATCTGAGACTGAGCCACGTGAGCTTTCTGCTGAGTTTGCTTTGACTATTCTGGTTTCCAGCACGCAGGGCTTCTTGTCACTTCCACTGTGGTGGGTTTTCTTCACGTTCAGCTTCCACTGCCTGAGCTTTCATGGAGTTGGGCTTCTGCTGTTCTTGGCTTCTGCCTCATGGGGCTGGAGCTAAGGTTGTTTCAGCCAGATTAAAGCCAAGAAATGGCACCAGAGATGTTCGGGGAGTGTGTAATTTCCTCGCTTCTGTCTTGCTGCAGCAAAAATTTGAAGCAACAGACGGACCAGTGTTATAGCTTAGTTTTATTAGGAAAAACAAAGGATAGTACACCCTCGAGGAGTGAGGGCGGGCAGACCCAAAAGACTAAGAGAAGAGATGTCCCAATCTTTCTAGGCTTCCTCCTTTTATACATTTGTCTCCACCCCACTGAGCCTGCCCTGCCCTGTGTAAATTGGGCTAGCCAGGAGGGCTGTTTATTTTACCTGAGGTCTTCACTCTGGTCCTCGGACCTTCCTTTGTTCTATTTTCATGGGCTTTTCCCTTCTTTGTATTATAGCCACCACCATATTGAACTCCTTTTTCCTATTCTAACTACCTAACATGATAAATTAAACTCTAAAGTTCCAGAGCATGCACCACATAAAATTCTGTTCAGTTCAAAATCTTGTCACTGAAAAATAATCTTTTAGCTGACAGACACGTTCTTTGAGGAACTAAAAGCCACTTTCCTTTCTCTTGCAAATCTCTACAAACCAGAATGTAAATATTGCAGGGAAGAGCGAATTCTGACTTCAGGTCAGATCCTTTACTTTAATATTTGCTTCCCTTTGCTTTTGTTCACTAAAAGGGTACTGTTTATACACAATGGCCTGCCTCGAGGAACCCTGCTCCTCTGCCTGAATATTAACTCAAAGTGCCTTCAGGACTCTGTTCACCTGTGGATGGCTAGAGGAAAGAAGAAATTAACTTATCCCCTCTAAGGCTTGTCATTTTAGGAGATATTTTCAAGATTATTTGACTTTTTACTTTGCTTCCTCACTTCCCCCCACCATCTTTATTCTATAAAAACAAAACCTGGCATCCAGCTCCCATAAAACGGTTATTTTGAGACATTAATCTGTCATCTTGATCTCAACACCTCCTCTCTCAGATTTATTGGCAGCAAGTAGAGTGAGATTGGACTCAATAACATAGGTACACTCCACAAGGACCTGAGACTGAGCCTAATTAGCTCATTCAGCAAGACCTGAAACCTATGGAAAAGGGGGCAGTTTTAACATTGAAACTGTTAGGAATACTCCCTCAGCCAAACCTCACAAACAGTAAAGCCTTGGTCATCTAAGCAAGCAATTTTAATTTGTCTTCCAATTGTTTGTAAACTAGTAAGTTTACCCCATGCACTATATCGTTCATGCAGTTCTCAAGGCCAGAATACTGGAGTGGGTAGCCTTTCCCTACTCCATGGGCTCTTCCCAACTCAAGGATCAAACCCAGGTCTCCCACATTGCAGGTGGATTCTTTGCAAGGTGAGCCACAAGGGAAGCCCAAGAACACGGGAGTGGTTAGCCTATCCCTTCTCCAGTGGATCGTCCAGACCCAGGAATCAAACTGGGGTCTCCTGCATTGCAGGTGGATTATTTAACCACTGAGCTATCAGGGAAGTGGCTTCCCAGGTGGCTCAGTGGTTAAAGAATCCACCCGGAAATGCAGGAGATGTGGGATCAATCACTGACTCGGCTTGGGAAGGTCCCTTGGAGAAGGAAATGGCAACCCACTCTAGTATTCTTGCCTGGAGAATCCCACTGACAGAAGAGCCTGATGGGTTGCAGTCCACAGGGTCACAAAGAGTTAGATGCGATTTAGCGACTAAAAAAGCAGGTGACTTGAAGTAGTTGATCAGATACATAGTTTTGTGTTCGATCAATGATTGTAATAGTGCAACTCTGCTGCTGCTGCTGCTAAGTCGCTTCAGTCGTGTCCGACTCTGTGCGACCCCAGAGATGGCAGCCCACCAGGCTCCCCCATCCCTGGGATTCTCCAGGCAAGAACACTGGAGTGGGTTGCCATTTCCTTCTCCAATGTATGAAAGTGAAAAGTGAAAGTGAAGTCGCTCAGTCGTGTCCAACTTCTAGCGACCTATGGACTGCAGCCCACCAGGCCCCTCCGTCCATGGGATTTTCCAGGCAAGAGTACTGGAGTGGGTTGCCATTACAAAGGAAAACATTTCCTGGATCATAATAGATTAGTAAGACAGAATCTGGAGAATCTTTTTAATTTACCAACAGGACCTGGAGAAGAGGAGAACAAGAGAACTAGAAATATCTTGTGTTCTAATCAAAGCACACACCTTACTCAGTTCATAACTTTGGATCAATCACCTAAGGCCAAAAATTAAGAAGGAGGATCATAACTGCAGAGTCTTCATAGGGTGGGCTTTTACAAGAAATAAATGAGACAATATAAGATTCTAACCCCAGTCCACAGTGTATTAAATTATCTAAATTTATCTCATATAATTACCAAAAGTTTTAAAAAATATAAGCATGAAACTCCTAATTGATAGGCCAAAAGCATTATGAAGCCAAAGTTTATTTTACCCATGGTTTTAATGCAAAGGAACACAGCTCGCTAAATTATTGAAGAATAAATAGTAAGTTTCTGGTGATATCAGGAACTGTGTTCCCATCACAAGTCAATATTTTTGAGACCCATGTGAACTAGTCCAGACAGGCTCTCAGCCTTAGATTTGGAGAAAACTTGGACTCAGGGTTGTGGAAAGTTAAAACGTTAGACTTCTGAAAGCCAGAAGAGTTCATGGAGTAGTAAAAAGAACTGGATTTACCTCACTTTTAACTTGGTCTCTTGAGAACACAAATCAGCAGGAAAACTTTCCAGTTTTATTCAAACAAGTTCCCTTGGGGAAATACGCTCAGAGCTTGGAGTAACAGTGGAAAATTTATTAATGAGCAGATACAGTGAGCTGATACAGTTAACATACAGAGCTGTAAATATCACCACAGCTACAGTATCTGAGCGTGTTCAGCCTTAAGCTGGAGAAGGTATGGTTTTTGCACTTGAATTCCTAAGTCTGTCTCAGGAACCCAAGCTTCATTCCTTTCTTCTTTCTTGTCTGAAGACAAAGCTTCAGTCCCCACCATCCAGGGAGGCACCGGCTTCCACACAGAGACCTTCACCTCAGACTTCCCCTCCAGGTGAGTCTAAGCTCCATAGACCCTGCTGGAGAAAGTCAGAGGGAATGAAACCCAAGAACATTTACCTGAAGTCACCTGAAAACCCAAACAGCTGACCCAGAGCTGAGAGATCTCCATGTTTATTTGCTTGATTAACTAATTTATAATCAATTTATTTATAATGTTAAATAGAGAAATATCTATTGGATTCATCAATTCAAGATTTATTGTTGCCAGTTAAGTTTGGGAATGAAAATTTAGTTGAATAAGACTCAAGAAGGGAGGCATAGTGTTGTCAGTAAAATTTTATAATTTCCAAGAGATTTGCAGTTTAGGGAAGTAGGAAAATAGCCTAGCAGACATGGAGAGATCTGCAGTGAAGTGCCGACATTTTATTAATTTACTTTTAATATTTAAGATAAGGTACGTTTGAGAAGGCTCTATATTCATTAGGAAGATCCAGATCAATGGACTTATCTCCTGCCTTGTAACTACAGTTCTTGAAATATACTTCTCATAGAATCTTCTCTCACACAGAATATTCACCTGAATATATTGCATTTAACTGTATCTCTTTTATGTTTTGGGTTTTTTTGTGTGTAATTTTTACAATGTTGTGTTTTCTGCCATACAACAATGCAAACCAGCCATAATTATCCATACATCCCCTCCCTCCCAAGCCTCCCATTTGACCCAGCAATCCCAATTGGACATATACCCTGAGAAAACCATAATGGAAAAAGACGCATGTACTCCAGTGTTCATAACAGCACTATTTACAATAGGCAGGACATGGAAGCAACCTAGATGTCCAATAACAGATGAATAGATAAAGAAGATACAGTACATATATACAGTGACATATTCCTCAGCCATTAAAAAGAATGAAATGCTACATTTAATATGCAAACAGTCATATGGTAAAGGGCCTTACTTCACAATTATTTCAGTACTTGGGAGGCTGAATATATTTGGGGATTTTTGTTTATTTTATTTTCTGTACTGAAAATTGTTTCTGCATGTTCTTTGTTTTACATACTGGTACTTGAGTGCTGTTATTTTTTCTGTGGTTTTTTTTTTTTTTTTCCTTCTTTTTCTGCTGTATAATTTCCTTTATAATTTATTTCATCTAAAGCTGTGAGATAAAAGCCCAAGAACTGTATTCCAGGCTGCAGAAGAAGGGGAGAATGAAATGTATTTTAAATACCTTGAGGAATCTTCTTGCTAAAATAGAAATGCATGCAACTTCTCTCTTCCCACTCTTTCCCTCCCTATCACAGGTGTATCAGACACCATTTCACCCTAAACTGCTGTAAGCTGCAACCAGTTCCCTGGTCTGAATTCCCTACTCCAGTCTCTCTTTTTTATGTTTTATGCATTCTTTCAAACAATTATAATTTTTGAAAGACTTTGCTAATTTCCATTTAATCCTTGTATGTATGTGCAATGTATTTGTTGGGTTGTGTGCATGTTCATAAATTGTGAGTGGTCAAATCTATCAGTTAGTCATATTTTGTCTTTCCTCCCACTGCTCTTTAAACACAGAAAGTTCTACATTTGCAGTGGTAAAAAAAAAAAAACAAAAAAAAAAAAAAAAACCTTTAGATTAATTGCTTCTTTTTTTTACTTTTATTCTCTTTTTTAGTTTTAGTTGAAGGATAATTCCTTTACAATATTGCGTTGGGTTCTGCCACACATCAACACAGATCAGCCATAGGTATACATATGTCTTCCCTCTCTTGAACCTCCCTCCCACCTCCCACCCCATCACAACCCTCTAGGTTGTCACAAAGCACCAGCTGTGGGTTCCCTGCACCATACAGCAAATACTCACTGGTGATCTATATTACATACGGTAATGTATATGTTTCCGTTGTTTGTTATTCACTTATTTTTCCTTACTGCTACCTTTTGTCTTCAGCAGATCTATTTTTAAAATATTAATCAAGTGCTTCCATCTTGTGGAACATATTCTTTTGCATTCAACGAAGATCACGTATCTTTCTCATAAGGATCTTTAAGTACATATATATATATATATATATATATATATATATTTATATTTATATTTATACTGACTGAAATTATAATTTTAGTTACTGTTTCCCCTGTGTGTGTGTGTTAGTCACTCAGCCATGTCCAATTCTTTGCAACCCCATGGACTGTACCCCACCAGGCTCCTCTGTCCATGAAATTCTCCAGGCAAGAATACTGGAGTGGGTTGCCACTTCCTTCTCTAGGAGATCTTCCAAGCCAGGGATCGAACCTGAGTCTTGTGCAATGCAGGCAGAATCTTTACCGTCTGAGCCATAGGAAAGCCCACTGTTTCCCATACTATTTTTTTAAATTGTATTTCATTCACTTCTCCATTTCAATTATATACAAAACCAGTATTAGTGTGACCATGGTTATTTTATATTTTTCTTTCATAATTTCATCTTAATTTTTAGTTCAATTTTGTTTAGCCAACTTGTTTCCAATGCACTATAATTTAAACAGGTTTTATTTCTGGTGCTATTCTTTTTATTTTATAAATTTCATTTTCTAAAAATGTGTTTCTTTGTATATGCATACACTGATGAAACCACAGAGTGAACAAAGCAGATGAGGTCCTGCCCATCTGTTTCTCACATTTTAATGCAGGAAGAAGCTGTGGTCCCTTGAGTCTGAACACCTTGCTGCTGTTCTCTCTGGGACCTGTCTCTTCTGCTGAACTCTTTATTCATATTGCTTTTCCCTCTGCAGGAACTTGTCTTTTAAAAAACAAACAAACAAAAAATAAACTATTCCTCAATTACTGCAATTGATTAGAAACATTTTGGATTATATCCTAGAGCTGCTGCTGCTGCTGCTGCTAAGTAGCTTCAGTCGTGTCCTACTCTGTGCGATGGCATACCTTTTACATGTGATCCAGCATGCATGCACATTTAAGCAAAAAGTACACATGTTTCATATGTCAACAAACACACACAGAGCTGAACAAAGTAAACCAAAATACCTTTACTATATTCTAGGCATTCTGAATTTCTCACTAACAGTGTAGAGTAAATGGCTACTAGAGGGAAAACAATGTGGAATAGGCATTCCTATTCTGAGATGGCACCAGGGATCTTTCAAAATGGAAATTCCATACAAAAATTATGGATATGGATTTTTGAGTGCAAAATATAAATCGTAGAATTTCAACTGTGTCTGCAGTGCCAATCTTTGAGAAAATTAGCTGTAGTATTTTGTCTTTTGTGCATGTCAAATTCACCACATGGAACCAGGGAATGAGACACAAATTTCAGAATTTCTTCTTCTGGGATTATCAAAGAAAATAGAACTGCAGACCCTCATATTTGGGCTTTTCCTCTCCATGTACCTGATCACTGTGATTGGAAACCTGCTCCTCATCCTGGCCGTCAGCTCAGACCCACACCTCCACACCCCCATGTACTTCTTCCTCTCCAACCTCTCCTTTGTAAACGTCTGCTTCACTTCCACCACCATCCCAAAGATGCTGAAGAATATACGGACCAAGAACAAAGCAATAACCTATGAAGGCTGCATCACCCAGATACACTTTTTCCTGCTCTTTGCCACAATGGAAATCTTCCTTCTGACCGTGATGGCCTATGACCGCTTTGTGGCCATCTGTCATCCTCTGCGCTACACAATCATCATGAATCCCTGGGTCTGTGGACTCCTGGCTCTGATGTCCTGGATGATGAGTGCCCTGAATTCCTTGTTACAAAGCTTAATGGTGTTGTGGCTGTCCTTCTGTACAGACTTGGAAATCCCCCACTTTTTCTGTGAGATTACTCAAGTAGTCCAACTTGCCTGTTCTGACACCTTTCTTAATGACATTGTGCTGTATTTTGCAACTATGCTGCTGGGCAGTGTTTCCCTCACTGGTATCCTCTATTCTTACTCTAAGATAGCTTCCTCCATACGAAGAATCTCATCTGCTCAGGGGAAGTATAAAGCATTTTCTTCCTGTGCATCTCACCTCTCAGTTGTCTCCTTATTTTACTGTACAGCCTTAGGAGTGTATCTTAGCTCTGGTACTACCCACAGCTCACAGTCAAGTGCAACAGCCTCGGTGATGTACACTGTGGTCACACCCATGCTGAACCCCTTCATCTACAGTCTGAGGAACAAAGACATAAGGAGGGCTCTGAGAAGAATCATTGGGATGGCAGTTCTATATGGGCCAATTGTCCTGGGGCTGAAGAAGTACGCATGACTATAGGACTCAAAGCCACAGAGGCAGAAATTGATTTTCCTTAATCAGATTGCTAAAGTAGAACTTGCTACTCCTATTTATAACCTGGAGTTTTCATTTCTTTGAATTTAACTCCTCTACACAATTTGTCACTCAGTTTATTAAGTTTCAGATCTGTCTGATACATAGACAGTTTTCCCTTTTTTCATATTCATGCATTCACAAATTTTTTTCTCAATTTTGGACCAAGAACATTTGAAGATTTCAGTATCTTACCTGGGGCAAATTGGATTATTTAAAAATTGTTATTGTTTAGTCACTCAGTTGTGTCTGACTCTGCAACCTCATGGGCTGTATGTAGCCTGCCAGCCTCCTCTGTCCATGGGATTTCCCAGGCAAGAATACTGAGAAATGGGTTGTCATTTCCTTTCCCAGGGCATATTCCCAGACTAGGGATTGAACATGCATCTCTTGTGTTGACTGATGGATTATTTATCACTGATCCACCAGGGAACTCCATTCCTTAAAAAATATTTCTTCTCAATGACACATATCATACCAAGAGATTTTACTTTTGTTTTCTGTATGAGTGCATTACTTACATGGGGAAAACAAACTAGACTTGGCAACTAAAGCCATTTATGTTATTTCATTGCAGAGGAAAATATGAAGCTACGGATTTTACTTTAATCCATTATTTTTTATTTCCACTTTAACATCTGTTCTTCACTGTATAGATTTGAACATTAATCCATTTAAGTCCCAGCCTACTGATAGTGATACTATTGGCTAGGAGTATCTGAGGTGCTCACCTGGCTTGTATTACTTATTTCAAGAAAACACAAAAATCTTCCTGACCAAGTCTATGCTGTTACTGGAGAGGTCCTTCTGGTATTTATTATGATTGAAAGATGCCTCTCGGAAATATCTATTGGGAAACTTAAAAAAAAAAAAAAAAACCCACAAAGTTTGTAATCACCAATACTGGAGGGTAAATAGCATGCCATCACTTAGCTCTTAGGTAGAGAGAAAAAGAGAGCACCAACTGGGGGGCTTTGCCGGTATTGAGTTTTGTGGGTGGGGTGGCTAGGAGTCTGCTAGTTCACTCACTATTGGTGAATTTAAAACAAATAGTGGAATAAGGGCATGATCAGGAAAAAGCAGGTTCACTCATGTGCTCAGTCATCTATTTACTCAGGCTTTCTAAAAGGGCAACTTCATTGGTGGGGGGTGCCTTGAATGCTTCTGTAGTAGCTGTGTCGTACAGCTGACAATATGCAGATGACACCACCCTAATGGCAGAAAGTGAAGAGGAGCAAAAGATCTCTTGATGAAGGTGAAAGGGGAGAGTGGAAAAGTTGACTTAAAACTCAACATAAAAAAAAAAAAAAAACTAAGATCATGGCATCCGGTTCCATCACTTCATAGCAGATAGATGGGGAAAAAATGGACACAGTGGCAGATTTTATTTTCTTGGGCTCCAAAATCACTGAGGATGTTGACTGCAGACATGAAATTAAAATATACTTGCTCCTTGGAAGAAAAGCTATGATAAACCTTGGCAGCCCATTGAAAAGCATAGACATCATTTTGCCAACAACGTTCTGCATAGTCAAAGCTGACATAGCTTTTTCCAGTAGTCACGTACAGATGTGTGTTGGACCATTAAAAAGGCTGAAAAGTGTGAAAGTGAAAGTCACTCAGTCGTGTCCAACTTTTTGTGACTTCAATGACTATACAGTCCCTGGGATTCTCCACGCCAGAATATTGGAGTCGGTAGCCCTTTCCTTCTCCAGGGGCTTTTCCCAACCGAGGGATTGAATCCAGGTCTCCAACATTGCAGGTGGATTCTTTACCAGCTTTGCCACAAGGGAAGCCACTGATGAATTGGTGCTTTTGAGCTGTGGTATTATATAAGACTCTTTGGAGTCCCTTCAACTGCAAAGAGATAAAATCAGTAAATCCTAAAGGAAATCAACCCTGAATATTCATTGGAAGGACTGATGCTGAAACTGAAGCTTCAATACTTTGGCCATTTGAGGCAAAGAGCCAATTCATTGGAAAAGGCCCTAATGCTTGGAAAGATTAAGGGCAGGAGGAGAAAGGGACCACAGAGGATGAGATGGTTGAATGGCATCACTGACTCAATGGACGTGAGTTTAAGCAAGCTCCTAGGGATAGAGAAGGACAGAGAAGCCTGGCATGCTGCAGGCCATGGGGTTGCAAAGAGTCAGACACGATTTAGTGATTGAACAATAGCAGCAGTTGGCAATATGTTTATTCTACATGACGTCCTTGAAACGAATGCCTCGGAAATCAAAAGTTGGATTTCTGGCTCTTAAATTGTAATCAAAATCTTAGTATCAGATATTAAAGCTACAAGCCTGCTACTGTGTTTTTTATAACTGCTCTTCTGTCTTATTCAATTATCCACCTTGGTGTCCAGAATGCCTACCACAGTCACTTGCAAAAATTGATTATCAAATACATATCTCACATGGAAGTTTACATAGAAAGAAAAATTTGAGTGATACTTTGGAAAATAAAGCCACTGGCCCAAACCCCAGGAAGGAACGTGAAGACACGAGGTTCAGGGAGAAGCGAGGCTTTAATGACAATCTTGCAAGATTTGGTGTCTGGTGGGCAGGCAAACCCAGAACTGTAACAATGGGGTTTTATCCCCTCCTCATGCAAGGCACTCTCACAGTTCCTCATTGGCATGAGTAACTACAGGGTCAATAATCTTCCCAAGGAAGTCACCTGGATTTGTTACTCTCCCTTTGTCTGGATTTTCCTGTGCAAGTATCCTGATGGTTATTACATCAGCAGGCTGTCACTCTAGGCTAGTTGTCCTTGAAAATGGACCACTTCAAGTTTTTATTTTTTACAGTATGATTTTAGTATCACAGATGGCCATAAATATGAGGAAGCAAAATGTCAAGTCATACATTCTGTTACTGTGCACAATATTTTTCATGTTGTACATCTATTTATTAATGCATGGATTAATAAAGTCAGGGATTATATTCATTGAGATGAATGATTGGTTACTGTATTTTATGTTTTATTACATCATTGTTATCCTGTTTCTGCTTGGAAACTTCTACTCCTACTAACTATTAAGACTCTTTCTCTTGTTCTATGAAATCTCTCCCCTTTCCTGACTTTTGCTAAAAATAAGGAATGGTGAATGAATAATGTCAGTTCATTCATTTCTTATCTCCTTCACGCTCAGGAATCTCTTCATTCTTAATGATCAGAGGATCATCCACAAGAGAGTTTGATATCCTGCTCAGTCATATGATTCAGGGTCATCCGTTTTTCTGCACAAATATGCATGTTCCTATGTGTGTCCTAGTTACCTAGAAGGGAGCTTCAAGATAGTCATTTGTTCTTACAGTTATCTAAAATAAACTGAGATAACACAATGACCATGTGTCTTTTCTTCAAATCTCAGAATATATGCCAAAAGTTAAAATCTCCAGATTATTATAATTGCACTCATTCTGTTCATGCTCATTATTGCATCATTAGTTATCGATGCATAACAAATCATTCTGTGTCAATGGGATTAAATAATAATATCTAGTATCTTTATCATTAGACAAATTTGTAAGCTGTGGAGTCATACTAATTTCTTTGTGCTCCTCATAAGCATGTAGTCAGCTGTCACACTGTGTTTTTAAGACTCATTCATGGAGTTGCTGCTGGACAAGGAAGCCTGACTGCTGGACAGGGAAGCCTATGGGGCTGCAAAGATTCGGACACAACTGAGTGACTGAACTGAACTCATGATGTTAGTATGACTGTAGTGCTCATCTGTCTTGAATCAAATTTTTCTCTCAGTTTATCATGGTTTTATCTTAAGATTTAACATCTATTTACATAAAAATTAGCTTCTCACGTGAACTACTTAAATTTAATAACACAGTTTCTGTAACTAGAACAAATATCCCAATTAGACATGTATCTCACAGCCCTGTTAAGTGAGAACCTGCCGTCTATGCTTATAGATTCAACCCTTAGCCATGCACCATCAGATTTTTCCCATTTAATTAAATTATTGGAGTATAATTATACAGAACAAACTTCATAAAGTGTACAAATTAATGAATTAAAAGAGTTGTACAAAAATAAGATAATCTACTAAATATTTTCGTTTGTGGATAATTTGACAGTGTAATAGTTTTACTTTTTTACTTTTTTTCTTTAATGTTATAATATTGTATTGGTTTTGCCATATATCAACATGACTCCACCACAGGTATACACGTGTTCCCCATCCTGAACCCTTCTCCCTCCTCCCTCCCCGTACCATCCCTCTGGGTTGTCCCAGTGCACCAGCCCCAAGTATCCAGTATTGTACATTGAACCATGACAGTGTAATAGTTCTAAAGTTTTTATGTAACTATGAAAATTTTAGACAATTTGAGCCTCTGTTTCCTTATTTCTGAAGGTTATGTGGAAAAATAAACATGACTTAACAGGGACACAATCAGACATAAATGAAGTGAATATGGAAATTCAACTTTTAGCCCAAAGAAAACACTCAAGAGTAAATGTTGCATCTATTTCTGTGTGTGTGTGTTTGGCTGCATTTTTGTTTTAAATAAGCACAATCCTACACATATATGTACACACATACAGACAAGATTAGGATCCATCTTTTATATTAAAGGGAAAATTGAGTGAAAATTGGAGAGAATAGAAATGAAAAGAATGAACATTTCAAGTAAAATGAAATAAAAGAATGTAGAAATATAGACATAAAAATTTAAAGTACAGTGAGTGATCTCAGTTTTCATAATGGATCACATTTCCTGTCTTCATGTTAAAAGGCATCACAGTGAGGCATGTGTACAACAAAGTAAGGCAGTGAGGAATTCATTGTATCAGCTAATGGGATGGAAGACCTTCAAATAGACTGAAACTTTTTTTTTTTTTAACTTAATGTGGATTTTCAACAAAAAATACCCTAGTTAAGGTAAGCTAATGAATGAACTGCAGAGAAGGCAATGGCACCCCACTCCAGTATTCTTGCCTGGAAAATCCCATGGACGGAGGAGCCTGGTGGGCTGTCATCTATGGGGTCGCACAGAGTCACACACTACTGAAGCAACTTAACAGCAGCAGCAGCAATGAATGAACTGAGAAGTTTAAACTCAATCCTTGCAAACAAACTTTATTGAATAAATGTCTATATTAGATTCCTATTGTTGTAAAATACTCCCAAACTAGTTGCTTAAAATAAACAAATATATGTTCTTACAGTTCTGGGTGTAAGGAGCTTAAAATAAATGAGTCTCATTGGGCTTATATCAAATGTCTGGAGACACGGTTCAATGTGGCAACACAGTAATATCCTACATTCACCTCCATCCATGGACACACCTAATCTACAGCTACCTATGCATCAACTTCCTCTGAAAACGATATGAAAACTAGATGAACTTCTCCTCCACAATAAATAATAATAGGACCACATCAAGATGGTAGAAGAAGAGAAGTGGTCTCTCTAACAACCCCACCCCTGGCATTGGTAACCCAAAAATAGGCGGGATCTTACACTTAACAGAGATGTTCCCTGAGGGACAATAGGTGTATGCCTCATATGAGACTAACCAGGCCAACCCTTGGGGCCTATCTGCACCAGAGAGACAAGTATCCAGAATATGCAGCTTTGATAACAAATGAGATTATGTGCAGGAGACCTAAAATCAGTGGAGAGGGGAAAATCTGCTCTCATAGAATTCATGTGTTGATTCACTTACCCCAGGACCTAGCACCAAAGCAGGAGGTTAAAAAGTACCTAGAAAATACATAAAGTAGATTCATATTTAATTAAAGCATTTAATGGGGGTTGCAAGGAACTCCCCAGGTCGGTAAGTGCCCAATATGCTACTGGAGATCAGTGGAGAAATAACTCCAGAAAGAATGAAGGGATGGAGCCAAAGCAAAAACAACACTCAGTTGTGACTGTGACTGGTGATAGAAGCAAGGTCTGATGCTGTAAAGAGAAATATTGCATAGGAACCTGGAATGTTAAGTCCATGAACTGAGGCAAATTGGAAGTGGTCAAACAAGAGACGGCAAGAGTGAATGTCAACATTCTAGGAATCAATGAACTAAAATGGACTGCAACGGGTGAATTTAACTCAGATGACCATTTTATCTACTACTGTGGGCAGGAATCCCTCGGAAGAAATGGAGTAGCCATCATGGTCAACAAAAGAGTCTGAAATGCAGTACTTAGATGCAATCTCAAAAACGACACAATGATCTCTGTTCGTTTCCAAGGCAAACCATTCAATATCACAGTAATCCAAATCTATGCTCCAACCAGTAACGCTGAAGAAGCTGAAGTTGAACGGTTCTTTGAAGACCTACAAGGCATTTTAGAACTAACACCCAAGAAAGGATGTCCTTTTCATTATAGGGGACTGGAATGCAAAAGTAGGAAGTCAAGAAACACCTGGAGTAACAGGCAAATTTGGCCTTGGAATACGGAATGAAGCAGGGCAAAGACTAATAGAGTTTTGCTAAGAGAACCCACTGGTCATAGCAAACACCCTCTTCCAACAACACAAGAGAAGACTCTACACATGGACATCAGCAGATGGTCAACACCGAAATCAGGTTGATTATATTCCTTGCAGCCAAATATGGAGAAGCTCTATACAGTCAGCAAAAACAAGACAGGGAGCTGACTGTGGCTCAGATCATGAACTCCTTATTGCCAAATTCAGACTTAAATTGAAGAAAGTAGGGAAAACCACTAGACGATTCAGGTATGACCTAAATCAAATGATTATACAGTGGAAGTGAGAAATAGATTCAAGGGACTAGATTTGATAGATAGAGTGCCTGATGAACTATGGAGTGAGGTTCGTGACATTGTATGGGAGACAGGGATCAAGACCATCTCCATGGAAAATAAATGAAAAAAGCAAAATAGCTGTCTGGGGAGGCCTAAAAATAGCTGTGAAAAGAAGAGAAGAGAAAACTAAAGGAGAAAAGGAAAGATATAACCATCTAAATGCAGAGTTCCAAAGAATAACAAGAAGAGAATAAGCCTTCCTCAGCAATCAATGTAAAGAAATAGAGGAAAACAACAGAATTGGAAAGACTAGAGGTCTCTTCAAGAAAATTAGAGATACCAAGGGAACAATTCATGCAAAGATGGGCTCAATAAAGGACAGAAATGGTATGGACCTAACAGAAGCAGAAGATATTAAGAAGAGGTGGCAAGAATACACAGAAGAACTGTACGAAAAAGATCTTCACGATCCAGATAATCATGATGGTGTGATCATTAACCTAGAGCCAGACATCCTGGAATGTGAAGTCAAGTGGGCCTTAGAAAGCATCACTACGAACAAAGCTAGTGGAGGTGATGGAATTCCAGTTGAGCTCTTTTGAATCCTGAAAGATGATGCTGTGAAAGTGCTGCCCTCAATATGCCTGAAAGTTTGGAAAACTCAGCAGTGGCCACAGGACTGGAAAAGGTCAGTTTTCATTCCAATCCCAAAGAAAGGCAATGCCAAAGAATGTTCAAACTACTGCACAAATGCACTCATCTCACACGCTAGTAAAGTAATGCTCAAAATTCTCGAAACCAGGCTTCAGCAGCACGTGAACTGTGAACTTCCAGATGTTCAAGCTGGTTTTAGAAAAGGCAGAGGAACAAGAGGTCAAATTGCCAACATCCACTGGATCATCAAAAAAGCAAGAGAGTTCCAGAAAAACATATATTTCTGCTTTATTGACTATTCCAAAGCCTTTGACTGTGTGCATCACAATAAACTATGGAGAATGATTCAAGAGAAGGGAATACCAGACCACCTGACCTGCCTCTTGAGAAACCTATATGCAGGTCAGGAAGCAACAGTTAGAACTGGACATGGAACAACATACTGGTTCCAAATAGGAAAAGGGGTACATCAAGGCTGTATATTGTCACCCAGCTTATTTAACTTATATGCAGAGTACATCATGAGAAACTCTGGGCTGGAAGAAGCACAAGCTGGAATCAAGATTGCCAGGAGAAATATCAATAACCTCAGATATGCAGATGACACCACCCTTATGGCAGAAAGTGAAAAAGAACTAAAGAGCCTCTTGATGAAAGTGAAAGATGAGAGTGAAGAAGTTGGCTTAAAGCTCAACATTCAGAAAACAAAGATCATGGTATCTGGTCCCGTCACTTCATGGCAAATAGATGGGGAAACAGTGGAAACAATTGCTGACTTTATTTTTGGGGGCTCCAAAATCACTGCAGATGGTGATTGCAGCCATGAAATTTAAAGATGCTTACTCCTTGGAACGAAAGTTATAACCAACCTAGACAGCATATTAAAAAGCAGAGATATTATTTTACCAACAAAGGTCCATCTAGTCAAGGCTATGGTTTTTCCAGTGGTCATGTATGGATGTGAGAGTTGGACTATAAAGAAATCTGAGCCCCAAAGAATTGATGCTTTTGAACTGTGGTATTGGAGAAGACTCTTGAGAGTCCCTTGGACTTCAAGGAGATCCAACCGGTCCATCTAAAAGGAGATCAGTCCTAGGTGTTCACGGGAAGGACTGATGTTGAAGCTGAAACTCCAATACTTTGGCCACGTGATGCAAAGAGCTGATTCATTGGAAAAGACCCTGATGATGGGAAAGATTGAGGCCAGGAGGAGAAGGGGACGACAGAGGATGAGATGGTTGGATGGCATCACTGACTCAATGGACGTGGGTTTGGGTGGACTCAAGGAGTTGATGATGGACAGTGAGCCCTGGCGTGCTTCAGTTGCTGGGGTCTCAAAGAGTTGGACACCACTGAATGACTGAACTGAACTGAACTGAAGGGGAATGTTCATAGCAATACAAGCCTACCTCAAGAAACAGGAGAGAAATCAAATAAATAACCTAACTCTACACAAAAAGCACCTAGAAAAGGAAGAAATTAAAAACCCCAGGGTTAGTAGAAGGAAAGAAATCACAAAAATTAAGGCAGAAATAAATGCAAAAGAAGCAAAAGAGACCATAGCACAAATCAAAAAAGCTAAAAGCTGGTTCTTTGAGAAGATAAATAAAATATACAAACCATTAGCCAGACTCATCAAGAAACAAAGTGAGAAGAATCAAATCAATAAAATTAGAAATGAAAATGGAGAAATCACAACAGACAACACAGAAACACAAAGGATCATAAGAGACTACTATCAGCAACTATATGCCAATAAACTGGACAACTTGGAAGAAATGGACAAATTCTTAGAATAGTAAAACTTTCCAAAACTGAACCAGGAAGAAGTAGAAAATCTTAACAGACCCATCACAATCACAGAAATCGAAACCATAATCAGAAATCTTCCGCAAATAAAAGCCCAGGACCAGATGGTTTCAAAGCTGAATTCTACCAAAAATTTCGAGAAGAGCTAACACCTATCTGTCTCAACCTCTTCCAGAAAATTGCAGAGGAAAGTAAACTTCCAAACTCATTCTATGAGGCCACCATCACCCTAATACCAAAACCTGACAAAGATGCCACAAAAAAAAGAAAACTTTAGGCCAATATCACGGGTGAACATAGATGCAAAAATCCTTAACAAAATTCTATCAAACAGAATCCAACAGCATATTAAAAACATCATACATCATGACCAAGTGGGCTTTATCATAGGGATGCAAGGATTCTTCAATATTCACAAATCAATCAATGTGATACACCACATTAACAAATTGAAAGATAAAAGCCATACAATTATCTCAAAAGATGCAGAGAAAGCCTTTGACAAAATTCAACATCCATTTATGATAAAAAAAAAAAAAAACCCTCCAGAAAGCAGGCATAGAAGAAGCAAACCTCAGCATAATAAAAGCCATATATGATAAATGCACATGAAACATTATCCTCAATGGTGAGAAATTGAAAGCATTTCCACTAAAGTCAGGAACAAGATAAGGATGCCCAATCTCACCACTACTATTCAACATAATTTCGGAAGTTTTGGCCACAGCAATCAGAGCACAACTGTTGGTGGGAATGCAAACTAGTACAGCCACTATGGAGAACAGTGTGGAGATTCCTTAAAAAACTGGAAATAGAACTGTCTTATGATCCAGCAACCCCACTGCTGGGCATACACACTGAGGAAACCAGAAGGGAAAGAGACACGTGTACCCCAATGTTCATCGCAGCACTCTTTATAATAGCCAAGACATGGAAGCAACCTAGATGTCCATCAGCAGATGAATGGATAAGAAAGCAGTGGTACATATACACAATGGAGTATTACTCAGCCATTAAAAAGAATACATTTGAATCAGTTCTAATGAGGTGGATGAAACTGGAACCTATTATACAGAGTGAAGTAGGCCAGAAGGAAAAACATAAATACAGTATACTAACGCATATATATGGAATTTAGAAAGACGGTAACAATAACCCAGTGTACGAGACAGCAAAAGAGACACTGATGTATAGAACAGTCTTATGGACTCTGTGGGAGAGGGAGAGGGTGGGAAGATTTGGGAGAATGGCATTGAAACATGTAAAATAGCATGTAGGAAACGAGTTGCCAGTCCAGGTTCGATGCACAATGCTGGATGCTTGGGGCTGGTGCACTGGGACGGCCCAGAGGGATGGTATGGGGAGGGAGGAGGGAGGAGGGTTCGGGATGGGGAACACATATATACCTGTGGCGGATTCATTTTGATATTTGGCAAAACTAATACAATTATGTAAATTTAAAAATAAAATAAAATTAGAAAAAAAAAAAAAAAGAAAAATAAACTCTATTGAAAATAAACATGTTAAAAAAAATAAATAAAAAATAAAAGGAATCCAGATTGGAAAAGAGGAAGTAAAACTCTCACTCTTTGCAGATGACATGATCTTCTACATAGAAAACCCTAAGGACTCCAACAGAAAATTACTAAAGCTAATTAATGAATACAGTAAAGTTGCAGGATATAAAATTAACACGCAGAAATCCCTTGCATTCCTGTACACTAACAATGAAAAAACAGAAAGAGAAATTAAGGAATCATTACCATTCACCATTGCAATGAAAAGAATAAAATACTTAGGAAGAAATCTACCTAAAGAAACAAAAGACCTATATATAGAAAACTATAAAACACTGATGAAAGAAATCAAAGATGACACACATAGATGGAGAAATATACCATGTTAATAGATTGGAAGTATCTATACAGTGAAAATTGGTATACTACCCAAAGCAATCTATAGATTCAATGCAATCCCTATCAAGCTACCAATGATATTCTTCACAGTGCTAGAACAAATAACTTCACAATTTGTATGTAAATACAAAAAACCTCCAATAGCCAAAGCAATCTTGAGAAAGAAGAATGGAACTGGAGGAATCAACCTGTCTGACTTCGGGCTATACTACATAGCAACAGTCATCAAGGCAATGTGCTACTGGCACAAAGACAGAAACATAGATCAATGGAGCAAAATAGAAAGCCCAGAGATAAATCCATGCAGCTATGCACACCTTATCTTTGACAAAGGAGGCAAGAATATACAATGGAGAAAAGACAATCTCTTTAACAAGTGGTGCTGTGAAAACTGGTCAACCACTTGTGAATCAATGAAACTAGAACACTTTCTAGGAAAAGGCAATGGCATCCCACTCCAGACTCTTGCCTGGAATATCCCATGGATAGAGGAGCCTGGTCGCCTGCTGTCTGTGGGGTCACACAGAGTCGGACACGACTGAAATGACTTAGCAGCAGCAGCAGCAGAACACTTTCTAATACCATACACAAAAATAAACTCAAAATGGATTAAAGATCTAAACATAAGACCAGCAACTATAAAACTCCTAGAGGAGAACATAGGCAAAACACTCTCTGACATACATCACAGCAGGATCCTCTATGACCCACCTCCCAGAATATTGGAAATAAAAGCAAAAATAAACAAATGGGACCTAATTAAAATTAAAAGCTTATGCACAACAAAGGAAATTATAAACAATGTGAAAAGACAGCCTTCAGAATGGGAGAAAATAATAGTAAATGAAGCAACGGACAAAGGATTAATCTCAAAAACATACAAGCAGCTCCTGCAGCTCAATTCCAGAAAAATAAGCGACCCAATCAAAAAACGGGCCAAAGAACTAAACACACATTTCTCCAAAGAAGACATACAGACGGCTAACAAACACATGAAAAGGTGCTCAACACCACTCATTATCAGATAAATGCAGATCAAAACCACAATGAGTACCATTTCACACCAGTCAGAATGGTTGCTATCCAAAGTCTACAAACAATAAATGCTGGAGAGGATGCGGAAAAAAAGGAACCCATTTACACTGTTGATGGGAATGCAAACAAGTACAGCCACTATGGAGAACATGGTGGAGATTCCTTAAATAACTGGAAATAGAACTGCCATATGACCCAAGAATCACACTGCCGGGACTACATACTGAGAAAATCAGAATTGAAAGAGTCACATGTACCCCATTGCTCACTGTAGCACTGATTACAATAGCACTGACATGGAAGCAACCTACATTTTCTTTTTTTTTTTTTAATTTTATTTTATTTTTAAACTTTACATAATTGTATTACTTTTGCCAAATATCAAAATGAATCCACCACAGGTTTACATGTGTTCCCCATCCTGAACTCTCCTCCCTCCTCCCTCCCCATACCATCCCTCTGGGTCATCCCAGTGCACTAGCCGCATGCATCCAGTATCGTGTATCGAACCTGGACTGGCTTCTCATTTCATACATGATATTTTACATGTTTCAATGCCATTCTCCCAAATCTTCCCACCCTCCCCCTCTCCTGTAGAGTCCATAAGACTGTTCTATACATCAGTGTCTCTTTTGCTGTCTCGTACACAGGGTTATTGTTACCATCTTTCTAAATTCCATATATATGCCTTAGTATACTGTATTGGTGTTTTTCCTTCTGGCTTACTTCACTCTGTATAATAGGCTCCAGTTTCATCCACCTCATTAGAACTGATTCAAATGTATTCTTCTTAATGGCTGAGTAATACTCCATTGTGTATATGTACCACAGCTTTCTTATGCATTCATCTGCGGATGGACATCTAGGTGGCTTCCGTGGCTTCCGTGTCCTGGCTATTATAAACAGTGCTGTGATGAACATTGGGGTACACGTGTCTCTTTCAGTTCTGGTTTCCTCAGTGTGTATGCCGAGCAGTGGGATTGCTGGATCATAAGGCAGTTCTATTTCCAGTTTTTTAAAGAACCTCCACACAGTTCTCCATAGTGGCTGTACTAGTTTGCCTTCCCACCAACAGTGTAAGAGGGTTCCCTTTTCTCCACACCCTCTTCAGCATTTATTATTTGTAGACTTTTGGATCGCAGCCATTCTGACTGGTGTGAAATGGTACCTCATAGTGGTTTTGATTTGCATTTCTCTGATAATGAGTGATGTTGAGCATCTTTTCATGTGTTTGTTAGCCATCTGTATGTCTTCTTTGGAGAAATGTCTATTTAGATCTTTGGCCCATTTTTTGATTGGGTCATTTATTCTTCTGGAGTTGAGCTATAGGAGTTGCTTGTATATTTTTGAGATTAGTTGTTTGTCAGTTGCTTCATTTGCTATTATTTTCTCCCATTCTGAAGGCTGTCTTTTCACCTTGCTAATAGTTTCCTTTGATGTGCCAAAGCTTTTAAGGTTAATTAGGTCCCATTTGTTTATTTTTGCTTTTATTTCCAATATTCTGGGTGGTGGGTCATAGAGGATCCTGCTGTGATGTATGTCAGAGTGTGTTTTGCCTATGTGCTCCTCTAGGAGCTTTATAGTTTCTGGTCTTACGTTGAGATCTTTAATCCATTTTGAGTTTATGTTTGTGTATGGTGTTAGAAAGTGTTCTAGTTTCATTCTTTTGCAAGTGGTTGACCAGATTTCCCAGCACCACTTGTTAAAGAGATTGTCTTTTATCCATTGTATATTCTTGCCTCCTTTGTCAAAGATAAGGTGTCCATATGTGCGTGGATTTATCTCTGGGCTTTCTATTTTGTTCTATTGATCTATATTTCTGTCTTTGTTCCAGTACCATACTGTCTTGAGAATTGTGGCTTTGTAGTAGAGCCTGAAGTCAGGTAGGTTGATTCCTCCAGTTCCATTCTTCTTTCTCAAGATCGCTTTGGCTATTTGAGGTTTTTTGTATTTCCATACAAATTGTGAAATTATTTGTTCTAGCTCTGTGAAGAATACTGTTGGTAGCTTGTTAGGGAATGCATTGAATCTATAAATTGATTTGGGTAGTATACTCATTTTTCACTATATTGATTCTTCCAATCCATGAACATGGTGTATTTCTCCATCTATTAGTGTCCTCTTTGATTTCTTTCACCAGTGTTTTATAGTTTTCTATATATAGGTCTTTAGTTTCTTTAGGTAGATATATTCCTAAGTATTTTATTCTTTTAATTGTAATGGTGAATGGAATTGTTTCCTTAATTTCTCTTTCTGTTTTCTCATTATTAGTGTATAGGAATGCAAGGGATTTCTGTGTGTTGATTTTATATCCTGCAACTTTACTATATTCATTCATTACCTCTAATAATTTTCTGGTGGAGTCTTTAGGGTTTTCTATGTAGAGGATCATGTCATCTGCAAATAGTGAGAGTTTTACTTCTTCTTTTCCAATTTGGATTCCTTTTATTTCTTTTTGTGCTCTGATTGCTGTGACCAAAACTTCGAAAACTATGTTGAATAGTAATGGTGAAAGTGGGCACCCTTGTCTTGTTCCTGACTTTAGAGGAAATGCTTTCAATTTTTCATCATTGAGGATAATGTTTGCTGTGGGTTTGTCATATATAGCTTTTATTATGTTGAGGTATGTTCCTTCTATTCCTGCTTTCTGGAGAGTTTTTATCATAAATGGGTGTTGAATTTTGTCAAAGGCTTTCTGCATCTATTGAGATAATCATATGTTTTTTATTTTTCAATTTCTTAATGTGGTGTATTACATTGATTGATTTGCAGATATTGAAGAATCCTTGCATCCCTGGGATAAAGCCCACTTGGTCATGGTGTATGATCTTTTTAATGTGTTGTTGGATTCTGATTGCTAGAATTTTGTTAATGATTTTTGCATCTATGTTCATCAGTGATATTGGCCTGTAGTTTTCTCTTTTTGTGGCATCTTTGTCAGGTTTTGGTATTAGGGTGATGGTGGCCTCATAGAATGAGTTTGGAAGTTTACCTTCCTCTGCAATTTTCTGGAAGAGTTTGAACAGGATAGGTGTTACCTCTTCTCTAAATTTTTGTTAGAATTCAGCTGTGAAGCCGTCTGGACCTGGGCTTTTGTTTGCTGGAAGATTTTTGATTACAGTTTCAATTTCCATGCTTGTGATGGGTCTGTTAAGATTTTCTATTTCTTCCTGGTCGAGTTTTGGAAAGTTGTACTTTTCTAAGAATTTGTCCATTTCTTCCACGTTGTCCATTTTATTGGCATATAATTGTTGATAGTAGTCTCTTATGATCCTTTGTATTTCTGTGTTGTCTGTTGTGATCTCTCCATTTTCGTTTCTAATTTTATTGATTTGATTTTTCTCCCTTTGTTTCTTGATGAGTCTGGCTAATGGTTTGTCCATTTTATTTATCCTTTTAAAGAACCAGCTTTTGGCTTTGTTGATTTTTGCTATGGTCTCTTTTGTTTCTTTTGCATTTATTTCTGCTCTAATTTTTAAGATTTCTTTCCTTCTACTAACCCTGGGGTTCTTCATTTCTTCCTTTTCTAGTTGCTTTAGGTGTAGAGTTAGGATATTTATTTGACTTTTTTCTTGTTTCTTGAGGTGTGCCTGTATTGCCATGAACTTTCCCCTTAGGAATGCTTTTACCGTGTCCCACAGGTTTTGGGTTGTTGTGTTTTCATTTTCATTCGTTTCTATGCAAATTTTGATTTCTTTCTTGATTTCTTCTGTGATTTGTTGGTTATTCAGCAGTGTGTTGTTCAGCCTCCATATGTTGGAATTTTTAATATTTTTTTTTTCCTGTAGTTGAGATCTAATCTTACTGCATTGTGGTCAGAAAAGATGCTTGGAATGATTTCTATTTTTCTGAATTTACCAAGGCTAGCTTTATGACCCAGGATGTGATCTATCCTGGAGAAGGTTCCATGTGCCCTTGAGAAAAAGGTGAAATTCCTTGTTTTGGGATGAAATGTCCTATAGATATCAATTAGGTCTAACTGGCATATTGTATCATTTAAAGTTTGTGTTTCCTTGTTAATTTTCTGTTTAGTTGATCTATCCATAGGTGTGAGTGGGGTATTAAAATCTCCCAATATTATTGTGTTATTGTTAATTTCTCCTTTCATACTTGTTAGCATTTGTCTTACATATGCGGTGCTCCCGTGTTGGGTGCATATATATTTATAATTGTTGTATCTTCTTCTTGGATTTATCCTTTGATCATTATGTAGTGACCATCTGTGTCTCTTTTCACAGCCTTTGGTTTAAAGTCTATTTTATCTGATATAAGTATTGCTACTCCTGCTTTCTTTTGGTCCCTATTTGCATGGAAAATCTTTTTCCAGCCCTTCACTTTCAGTCAGTATGTGTCCCCTGTTTTGAGCTGAGTTTCTTGTAGACAACATATGTAGGGGTCTTGTTTTTGTATCCATTCAGCCAGTCTTTGTCTTTTGGTTGGGGCATTCAACCCATTTACGTTTAAGGTAATTACTGATAAGTATGATCCCATTGCCATTTACTTTATTGTTTTGGGTTCGAATTTATACACCATTTTTGTTTTTACTGTCTAGAGAATATCCTTTAGTATTTGTTGGAGAGCTGGTTTGGTGGTGCAGAATTCTCTCAGCTTTTGCTTGTCTGAAAAGCTTTTGATTTCTCCTTCATACTTGAATGAGATCCTTGCTGGGTACAATAATCTTGGCTGTAGGTTATTTTCTTTCATCATTTTAAGTATGTCTTGCCATTCCCTCCTGGCTTGAAGAGTTTCTATTGACAGATCAGCTGTTATTCTTATGGGAATTCCCTTGTGTGTTATTTGTTATTTTTCCCTTGTTGCTTTTAATATTTGTTCTTTGTGTTTGATCTTTGTTAATTTGATTAATATGTGTCTTGGGGTGTTTTGCCTTGAGTTTATCCTGTTTGGGACTCTCTGGGTTTCTTGGACTTGGGTGATTATTTCCTTCCCCATTTTAGGGAAGTTTTCAACTATTATCTCCTCAAGTATTTTCTCATGGTCTTTCTTTTTGTCTTCTTCTTCTGGAACCCCTATGATTCGAATGTTGTAGCATTTAATATTGTCCTGGAGGTCTCTGAGATTGTCCTCATTTGTTTTAATTTGTTTTTCTTTTATCCTCTCTGATTCATTTATTTCTACCATTCTGTCTTTTTTGGATTGTTTTTCTGGGTGCCTGATGTCCTCTGCCGGCATTCAGAAGTTGTTTTGTGGAATTTACTCGACGTTTAAATGGTCTTTTGATGAATTTGTGGGGGAGAAAATGTTCTCCCCGTCCTACTCCTCCACCATCTTGTCTCCTCCTCTGGAAGCAACCTACATTTTCATCGGCAGACGAATGGATAAGGAAATTATGGTACATATACACAATGGAATATTATTCAGCTATTAAAAAGAATGCATTTGAATCAGTTCTAATGAGGTGGATGAAACTGGAACCTATTATACAGAGTGAAGTAAGTCAGAAAGAAAAACACCAATACAGTACATTAACACAAATATATAGAATTTAGACAGATGGTAATGATGTCCCTATATGTGAGACAGTAAAAGAGACCCAGATGTAAAGAACAGACTGTTGGACTCTGTGGGAGAAGGCGATGGTGAGATGATTTGAGAGAATAGCACTTAAACATGTATATTATCAGATGTAAAATAGATCACCAGTCCAGGTTCAATGCATGAGACAGGGTGCTCAGGGCTGGTGCACTGGGATGATCCTGAGAGATGGGATGGGGAGGGAGGTGGGAGGGAGGGTCTGAATGGGGAACACATGTACACCCATGGCTGATTCATATGTGGCAAAAACCACCACAGTATTGTAAATTTCTTAGCCTCCAATTAAAATAAAAATTAATTTAAAAATAAAATAAAATAAAAATCCCCTGTGTTAGTGAACTCTGCTCAATATTCTATGAGGTGAAGTGAAATATCTCATTTGTGTTCAACACTTTGTGACCCCATGGACTATGCAGTCCATGTAATTCTCCTGGCCATAATATTGGAGTGGGTAGCCATTCCTTTCTCCAGAACATCTTCCCAACCCAGGGATCGAACCCAGGTCTCCTGCACTGCTAGCAGATTCTTTACTAGATTAGACAGCATGGAAGCCCAAGAATACTGGAATGGGAAGCCTATCCTCTCTCCAGCAAATCTCCTGTCCCAGGAATCAAATCTCCTCCATTCAAGCGGATTCTTTACCAGCTGAGCTACTAGGGAGCCCATAAACAGGGAACCTAAACAGGGAAAACTCTTGAAACAGAATAGATACATGAATATGTATAACTGGATTACTTTGCTGTACACCTGAAATGAACACACATTGCTAATCAATTATGTTGTTGCTATTGTTTAGTCGGTAAGTCACGTCAGAATCTTTTGTGATCCCATGGACTATAGCCTGCCAGGCTCCTTTGTCAATGGGATTCTCCAGGCAAGAATACTGGAATGAGTTGCCATTTCCTTCTCCAGGAGATCTCAACTCAGGAATCAATCCTGCGTCTTCTGCATTGCAGGCAGGTCTTTACCACTGAGTCACCTGGGAAGCCCATTAATCAACTATATTCAATATGAAATAAAAGTTAAAACAGTAAAATAAAAAGGTTTTTACCATTTCATCCTAAAAAATCAACCCTTTTCTTGCACTTCATGAATTTTCTCTTCTGAATTGTGTTTATTATTACTACCTTTGCTCATTTTTCTAAGAGGATAGTCAATCACTAAGGTGTCTTGACACCATGAAGACATCACTCTTCTCTCTTTTGGATGAATTATTTTGCTGCTTTGTTAGGTATTTTGGACATCAAGGGGTTATAGCTGGGTTTGAAATGCTGCCAGAACCAAAGAACGTTTCCCTCATAACAGTCAGTCAGGGTCTAAGCTATTAGATCACCTTTATTCATATTTATTTGATTACTATACCTATGTTTCTTAGAACTGCTTTCTCATGTTTATAAAGACATACATGGCACAAAATGATCATATTAATGTTGAAGACCACGTTTACATGTCTATAGAAAGCTTAACAACTAGAATCTGGGTACTATTTGTACATACATTAGGGTAGAGATAATCTGATGTTCACATTCTTGCCTTGCATCATTCCATTCCTAAATGGTGTGGTTGGAGGTGAAAAGACTCTTGACTCCCCCATGGCCACAAGAGATCACAGTGCTGTGTTGCATGGGTGCACATGTGTGTGTGTGTGTGTGTGTGTGTGTGTGTTGTGGGGCATGTGTGTCCTTAGAACAGGAGGACCTGAGCTCATAGACATCAAAATTTTCCCCTGGAAATATAGATGACAGAATGTTAACTGAACAGGGAAAAAAAGGGGGGGTATATTTCTATGTTCAGGATTCTTGGAAACAAAATTAATGAAGCACAAGGAATAACATGTGGATTAGGGACTCCTCATGCCTTGAAGTTCAGGAGCAGAGGAAGGTCACTTCATTCCCTAACATCCTCTAGCCCCATCTCCGATCACCCTCCCTCTTACATATTCCCTTTGGGAAACTGGCTTCTTTTGGAGACTGAATACCTGAAACAAATGGCATCTTTGGGGTCTTTGCACTGGCCATTCCACCTTCCAGGCAGGCCCTGTCTTCAGCTCCTCACCTCTCTTCCTTGAAGTCTCTGAAAACGTTACCTTGTTTGCCAACATGCCTAAACACTCAGTAAAGAATACCACCACAGCCACTTACCTCTCTGTACCCCTTTTCTTTTTCTTCATTTTACCTGTCACCATGTGACATTTTATAAAGTTTGTATTTGCTAATATTATTTCTCCTTTGAACCGTGGAGACTTTTCTCTCTCAGTACACTCTACTCCTTGCCTTGAACACTTCCCTCTGTGTACACTGAGTCAGAATACCCTTGACAGGCTGATTGCTAAAGGGCTTTGACTGCCAAAACAAAACTGTGAAGAAATGGAAAGTCTGAACCAACAAATAAAGCATAAGTCAAATAAATCAGTAATCATGAACTTCCCAAGAAGAGCAGCAACAAAAAGCAGACAAAAGCAAAGAACTGATGATTTTACTGTGAATCCTACCAAAATTTAAAGAGTTAACAATTTTTCTTAAACTCCACCAAATGATTTAAGAGGTGGGAACACTCTCAAATTATTTTCCGAAGACACTATTACCTTGCTACCAAAGCCAGAAAAGACCCTACAAGAAAAGAAAATGACAAATTGATATTCCTAATTAACATAGAAGTATAAACTATCAATAAGAGAGAAATATACATCGTGGTCAAGTGAGATTCATTTCTAGAATATAAGGGTGGTTCCCTATGTGCAAAGAAATAAACATGATACACACACCACACTGATAGAATTAAAGATAAAGTAAATATAAATTCAACTTTGTATTCAACTTCCTTTTATGATATACAGTCTCAACAAATTTAGAATAGATGGACCATTCCTCAAAATAATATGTGACAAGTCACAGCTATCATACTCAACAGTTACAGTTTCAAAGTTTTCTCTCTATGATAAGGGACAAGACAAGGGTGTCACTCTCACGACTGCAATTCAACATAGCACTAAAAATTTTATCTAAATCAGTTAGACAAGAAAAAGAAACAAAAATCATCTAAAATCAAAAGGAAGAAAATTGTTCCTGTTTGAATATAAATCCCTAAAGACTTCACCAAAAGTTGTTAGAAACATTGGACAAAATAGTGAAGTTTCAGTATACCAAATCAACATATGTTAATATAAGATCAATATACAAAAATTTTGCTTTATACACCAACAGTAAGCCATAAAAAAAGAAATTAAAACAACATTATAATAGCATCAAAATAACAAATGCCTAAGAGTAAACTTAACCAAGGAAGTGAAAGACACACAAAACTATGAGATACTGATGAAAGAAATTGAACCAAGACACAAATAAATTGAAAATTATCTTTATTTGTGGATCCAAAGATTTAGTATTTTTAGACTGTCCTTACTTCTCAAATCCATATACAGTTTCTATGAAATCACTAACAAAATTCTAATGGCATTATCTGAAGAACTATATTTTAAAATCCTAAAA
Source organism: Bos indicus (assembly GCF_029378745.1). Taxonomy (NCBI): domain Eukaryota; kingdom Metazoa; phylum Chordata; class Mammalia; order Artiodactyla; family Bovidae; genus Bos; species Bos indicus. The sequence goes on along the minus strand of NC_091766.1, from coordinate 9,753,424 downwards.
CTTGTATGGAATCATAAAAGATCCCCAATAGCAAAAACAATCTCAAAAAAGAAGAAAGTTGGAGGCATAATACTTCCTGATTTCAAATTTCATTATAAAACTATAGTAATTAAACCTGTATACTACTAGCATAAAAATGGCCATAACTGAATAGAGTTGAAAGCCTGAAAATAAACTTTTTATATACCATCTACTATTATTTAACAGAGCTCAGAAAATTCAATTAAGAAAGAACAGTATCTTCAAAAAATGTGCTGGTAAAACTGGATAATAAAGAGAACAAAATGGATCCTTATCCTGAACAAATAAAAATTTAACTTGAAATGGATTAAAAACTTAAACATAAAAACTAAAATTTTAAAATTCCTAGAATAAACTACAAGGAACACCTCTCTGACATTGGTATTGTCAATGATTTCTTTGGACGTGACACCAAAAATACAAGGAACCAAAATAAAAATTTAAAAATGGGAAAATACTAAACTAAAAATCTTCTTTGCGGTAAAATAGTCAACAAAATGAGGAGGCAACCGATTGTTGTTGTTGTTCAGTCGCTCACTCGTGTCTGACTCTGTAACCCCATGGACTGTAGCACGCCAGGCTTCCCTGCCCTTCACCATCTCCCAGAGCTTGCTCAAACTCATGTCCACTGAATTGGTGATACCATCCAAACATCTCGTCCTCTGTCATCCCCTTCTCCCCTTGCCTTCAATCTTTCCCAGCATCAGGGTCTTTTCTGATGAGTCAGCTCTTCTCATCAGGTGGCCAAAGTGTTGGAGGAAACTGATGGAATGAAAGAATATATTTCAAAACCCAAATCTAAATATGTTCTAAATATATAAGGAACTCCTACAACTCAATAGCAAAACTCAAATAATCCAGTTAGAAAATAAGCAAAGAACCTGATAGAAATGTACATACAAACGGCCAACAAGTACATGAAAAGATGTTTAACATGTCTAACCATTAGGGAAGTCAACATCTAAATCACAAAGAAATATCATCTTACATCATTTAGAGTTGCTATTATGGAAAAGATGAGATAAATGATGTTGCTGAAGATATGTGGAAAAGTGAACACTTGTGCGCTATTGAAGAGGGTGTAATTTGTCCCAGCCACTATGTGAAACAGTATGCAGTTCCTGAAAAAATTAAAAGTAAAACTACCATCTGATCCTGGATCTCTGGAATTAAATGAAGTAGAGGAACAGGGCATTAGCTGAAGATAGATATACAATGAAGTGAAGATGCTTCTTTTTAAAATGGGGCTTATTTGACATTTTATATTAATGAAAAAAATCCAGAGCAAAGAATGCTTGAAAATATTTTCTTGAAAAGAAATTTATGAGATATACCTCACATGGTATCATCTCAGAATGTGTAGTCACATGAAATAAAATTATAGGTGAAAAGAGATGTGTTAACAAGTTTTACTTTGCAATTCACTTATGAAGCTGAATGTGTCTTCAGGTTTGTTAGACATATACTATCTGTATCATAATTATCTGTGTGAGTCCTTTACTTTTGTATAGTGAGGTCTCAGTGTTTCTATCCCCCCCCCCCCTTTTTTTGGTACTTATTCAAACAAATGGGAGATTTTTTTTTTCACCAGCTAGCTGTTTTCCATGTGTTCATTTATATATATATATATATATAACTTTACTAGGGATAAAGTAAAAATGTATACATTTTGTGTGGTTAATTCTATCTAGTCATTCATAATGTGTTCCCCCTTTTTTGACAGAAAGAATAGAACCGTCACTTTATTGTTATTCACTTGAGATCTGTACTTCAAACAAAATACAAAGTGGAGGTTCTTCTTCATGCTTTATTCTAATATATCACCTTTTATGCATATGTACAATTAGATTTCAAATCCCACTTATTTTTCTTTCTTTCTTTTGTACTTTTATGAATAGGTCTGTTTCTGAAACTTGTGTAACCTTTGTCCATCAGCTGCAAAGCATTCTCTTTACACTTGATTGAAGATTAGCTTCCAAAGCATCTTTAAATCCATATATCTTTATATAAGATAAAAGTATAACTTTTAGATACTGTTATATCCTCTTTTAGAAGGCTCTTGTTACATTCATTTATTCCCAAGGCTTTGGCAACATAATTGTGAATTAATTACTTATATCAAGGTCACTTAATGACAAACATTTTATATTTATATAAATTAGTTTAATATTTTTCTATCTATTTTTTCCCTACAGTTATTTTAGAGCCACTGGAGGTCAAACGAGTTGACCCTAAAGGAAATCAACCCTGAATATTCACTGGAAGGACTGGTGCTGAAGCTCCTATATTGTGGCCACCTGATGCGAAGAACTGACTCATTGAAAAATATCCTGATGTTGGGAAAGATTGAGGGCAAGAGGAGAAGGGGATGACAGAGGATGAGATGGTTGGGTGGCATCATCAACTCAATGGACATGAGTTTGAGCAAGCTCCAGGAGTAAATGAAGGGCAGGGAAGCCTGGCATGCTGCAGTCCATGGGGTTGCAGAAAGTCAGACATGACTGAGAAGCTGAAAAACAATTCAGACATTGCCAATATCCCCAGAGGACAAATCATCTCTGGTTGATGACCAGTGCCCCAGAGTTTGAGAGTTAGAAGCATCCTGATGGAATTTTCAATCAAGACTCCACTCCTTACTTGGTTTATACTGGACAGAATACTAAATCCCTCTAAGATACATTTATACAATGGAAAATAGAGTTTATACAAGTATCACTTCATAGACTGAAATTTCATTAAAAAACTAAGTCAAATCTCTTTGGTATGCTAAACTAGGTTATGGTGCATAAAATCTAAGTGTACCTCCTCCTGTAATTACTAAGTATTTTATAATAAAGAACTAATGATATCTGTGAACTTGTGGCATAAGTTTGAAATTCTTAATTGTTTTTTAAAATATTATCCTGAAGCCAATGAATTTGGTGCCCCAGTTTTTGTTTTTTTTTTTTTTTTAACTAAAGACATAATGTTACTCTCTTTTCTAAGGAGGAGAATAATTATTATCTTGAGACACTGACTTGACCCCACAAGTCAATGCTTTGAAGATCCAAAGTGTTAGTTAAGGCAAATTCCTCAGTATTAGACTTTTGAGAAAATTCTAATTCAGTAGGTGATGAAGTGCTAGAAGCTCTTGAAGACAGGAGTGTTAATGTAGGAGGAGTAAGAAGAACTGAATTACCTGGCTTATCTACATAGTCTCCTAGGAGCGGGAAATCAGCTGGAAACTTTCCTTTTTGTCAGAGCAGTGTCCCAGAGGGAAATCATGTTCTTCCAGTCTAGAGTAACAAAAAGGAAACATTCTTAATGAGCAGATAAAGGGAGCAGCAGTCCCTGGGCATGTGCAACCTTAGTCTGCACAGAACACAGTTATTTAGACTTATAAATCTTCCTTGGAGACCAGGGCTTACCCCCTTCCTGCTGCTTTGTCTGGATATAGAGCTTCAGTCTCCATCATCAACCATCCAGGGTGGAATTTAGACTTCCACCCAGTGATCTTCTTCTCAGAGTTCCCATCAAGGTGAGCCTGAGATTTCAGTAGATACTGCAGGAAAAGATCAAAGAGAACAGAAGCCTAGAAAGTGACCTGAGGTCACCCAAGGGCCATTGCAGCCTAATTCTGAGCCCAAAGATCACTGTGGCTATTTTCTAGCTTGCTTAATAAATTAATGTATTTATTTATAATGCCAAAGGAGAAAGGAACTTGATCTCAGCAAAGCAATTGTCATTTGTGATACTTAAATGATAGTAGAATATAAGCCCAAGGATCTTTTTAATAAAGGGGGAGTAGAATAGTAAAATATTGATCTGGCAAGATACACAGTGAAATGATGGCATTTCTTTTATTTTTAAAATGGAGCATAATTGACTTTGTTTCCACATTGATGAGAAAGATCCAGACCAGGGAAAGTTTGCAAATATGTACTTGCAGTAGCAGTAAATGAGACATACATTTCACAGTATCTTCCCTCATTCTGGGTATTCACATAGAAAAAAAATTAATAGGTTAAAATTATATGCAAATAAACATTATTTTATAATTATTTCATTCCCTATGAGATAATATATTTTCATGGGTTAGTTAACCAATTACATTCTCTATTGCAAATTGTCTGAGTCCTTTGTTTTAACAAAGTGGGTCAGAGCATTTTTATTCCTCATTTTGACTGCTTTCTTTCAAAAGAGAAATTGCTATTTTTGTTACCAACTAGACAATGACACTTAGTTCTTTTATGTATATGTAGACATACATGTAGTGAATGTATGATAATTTATAAATTGTGGAGTTGAGCCTATTAGCTTTATTGTTTCTCTCTATTGCTTTTTTCTTTTTTTTTTTTTTACTAAAATGGCTTTCATTCCAGTAATTTTCACTTGTGAGTCTTTGTTTTAAATGAAAATGACAATGAAAAGTGAAAGTTCTCCTGCATCCCTTAAGGATAATAAATCACTCTTTATACATATTGCTGACTATTTTTCACATTCCTTTATTCCTTACTGTTCTGTTTGGCATTTTGGGATTAGATGTATTTCTAAAACTCACATCCCCTTAGGCATTTGAAGACATTCAACAAAAAAAAGACCTTTTTTTTTTTTTTTTACCATTAGACTAGAAACAACCTATATCTCAATAAACATGTTTAAACTCATATATCTTTAGATAAGATGAAATTATAACACAGATACTACCTCCCACTTCAAAAGGTTTTGTTATATTATTTTATGTCCAAGTCTTTGATAATTTAGTCTTCGATTAGTGACCTATACTGATGTTATTAAATTATTACTGTTTTATATTTTTATATGTTAGATGTAGATTTTCATTAAATTTTGTTATAAACAGTTGTTTTGAAACCACTGTATTTAACCTAATTCATTCTTACTGACAGTTTTTTCATAAGTTGTGATTGTGTCATTGCTAAGTCATGTCTGACTCTTTGCAACCCCATGGACTGTAGCCTGCAATACTCCTCTGTCCATAGGTTTCCCCAGGCAAGAATACTGGAGTGGGATGCCATGCCCTCCTCCAGGGGATCTTTCTGACCCAGGGATTTAACCTGTATCTCCCTCAGTTCTCCTGAATGACAGGCAGATTCTTTACTGCTGAGGGTTATTATTTTCATTTAAAATTTGTTTCTATATCATGCACACATGCCTATTCATACGCTTTTTTAAAAATGCATGAATAGAATCCTATGTACATCATAGATACACTTTTTGTTTATCTCATTCTTTTAGTGGCTGTATAATATGCCACAATGGTGGCAGAAACCAACACGACATTGTAAAGCAATTATCCTTCAATTAATATCCCTGGGTGGGAGGGAAAGGCAACTAGATCTCATGTCTGCTTCTACATTCAGCTATTGTGATGCCACGTGTCATGTGCCTGTAGAACCCTCTGTTGTACCTTCATGATGGAACCAGAGTGAAAAGAATCTTAGTATGGCTATGAAAACAGAGACTCAGAGACTCTTTGAGAACTATTGTTTTGTGTTATCAGTAGATAAGTAGAACCACAAACTATATAAAAGTCTCTCATTGTTTTTAAAAAAATGGTACGATGGGACTCTGCTGCTCATAATTTTGAAGATCTTTCATATTCTTTGTTATTCTGCTGCTGTTATAACAAGGCTATAAAAATATTGTGAGATTGTAAAGTTCAAACTGTAGTTCTAACCAGGAGTGATTTTTCTCCCAGGAGACATTGAGCAATGTGTGGGAAAATGTCTGTCTGTCACACAGAAAAAGGAGTGAACGGAAACCAGGGAAGCTCTAGACATCCTACAAGGCACAGGACAGACCCCACCACAAAGACCAACCTTCCCTAGAAAGTCAATAGTGCTGAGACTGAGAAAAAAACCCAGTTAAAGAACTCCTGTATTATTAATAGCTATACCTTTCTTCAGCCTGCTTCCCCAAACTTGGAACATTTTACATTTGTCAGAAGCATTAGTGAACTCCTTTGCTACCTGTTTAAAAGTCCCAATCCCAATCAATGTGACAGCTCTTTAACACTTTGTGTGTGTGTGTGTGTGTGTGTGTGAAAGAGGTATTTATTGTTTTCCAAACTATTCTTGACTTTGGTCAAAGACTTATACATTTGATCACCATTTGGACTTGCCTATATTATTTTATGCCCACATGCTATATGCCTATTATTCTACCACTGTCAACTTTTCAAATGATTTCTTTTTTAATTACAGTTTCTCAACTGACTTTTGAACAGTGATTTTGCTATTAAAATTTACATTGTATTTAGTTAAATGTATCTTTTCTTACTTCTGAGTTTCTTTCCTTAGTTAAGATAGTTGGCTCTCTTGCTATATTTAAAATGGATAACCAACAAGGGCCTACTGTATAGCCCAGGGAACTCTGCACAACGTTATGTGGCAGCCTTAATGGGAGTGACATTTGGGAGAGAATGCATACCTCTGTACATATGGCTGAGTTCCTTTGCTGTCCACCTGAAACTCTCACAACATTTTAATAGGCTATACGCTAATATAAAATACAAAGTTCAAAAGGAAAAAAATAAGATAGTTGGCCTTCCTGTAGATTTTATGTGTGGTTTTCTAAATGTTCACCTGAGGATATTGCTTACTCCTACAGTGAATATATAATCCCTCTGATTCATTGCAGTAGGACCAAAGCTGGGAATCAACTTTATTTTCTTCCAATTAGATATCTATTCTGCCAGATTTCATTCAACAATCCAACCTTTTCAAACCTATTGAAATAAGACCTTGACATACTAAATACACTTACATACTGAGACCTAATTTATTGATTTATTGAACAAATAATAATTAAGTACCTTCTAAGTGCCAAAATTTCTAGGAATATTATATATCATATTCTTTTATGTCTATGTGATTTTCAACTTAATTATCAGCCCATGTTGAAGTCATTAAATTATGTTATATCTCATTTCAGTTAGCTTTGATGCATCTTTCAATTATGTTAAATATAGTTCCTTTGAAACTACTGTATATAACCTGGTTCATCCTCTCTGTCATTCTTTTTACTTTATATAACCTCACATTTATTTAAATTTGTAGGTGCACATATTTTTGCATGGCTTCCCCAGTGGCTCAGTGGTAAAGAATCTGTCTGTAGTGCAGGAGACATGAGAGACACAGGTTCGATCCCTGGGTCGGGAGATCCCCTGGAGAAAGAAATGGCATCCCACTTCAGTAAACTTGCCAGAAAAATCCCATGGACAGGAGAGCCCAGCGGGCTTCAGTCCATACGATCGCAAAGAGTCAGACTGAGAAACTGAACACAGCACATATATTTGCATATGTTTGAAAATAGGAAAGTGAACAAAACAGGTGAAATCCTGCTTGCTTGGATCTTGCATTATAATGACAAGTCAGAGTACAATGGAATAAATGTATCTGTCACAGTGTGCTCAGGCTTAAATCATATAAAGTTATTCAGCTATTGAAAGGATGGGATTGTCATGGTATGTATAGAATTTTACAGGCTGTTGTCTAGGAGGTCTTTGCATGTCTTTGCATGTTGGATAAAGACTGATATTAAAGTATGCCCACTGGACTTATCAGGATGAGATCAAAACCCACAGTAGAAGAAAAACAAAGGAAAGATGCCATATAAGAAAACTGAGAAAGGGGCTTCCCTAATCTTCTATTCAATCACATAGAAAACAACTGGTAAAATACAGGACAGCACAGGAAAAACAAGTCTCCTTCTGTTTGATATTAACAACAGTCAAAGCATATTTTATTTTGTATATTTCCTTTTGTGAATTATTATTTTATTTTCTCTGATCAGTTTTCACTAGGGGCATTCAATCTTTTGTTTGTGTTTTGTTTTGTGTTTACTTTATTTTTTAAATTTATTTTGGGGCATTCAATCATTAAAGTGTTTCACATCATAAATTTATTACCACTTTTATCTTTTAAGCAATTTTATTATTATTATTTTTGCTTGGCATCAAATGGGGTTAATTAGGCTGCCAAAAACCAAAGAAGCTTTATCTTTCTCAAAGTCTCTCAGGGACCACCTGAGTTTATTAGATATTTTCTTTCTCGAGTCCATTTCAGTCCTCTCTCTATATATTTATGGACAGATTGTTTATGTTCATTTAATTACAAAGCAGAAAAATGGACGTACCACTATGGAGCCCAAGTCTATTTGTCCATGGGAGACTTAAGAATTTCTGGGTACCATTTCTAAATTCTCTAGAGAAAAGATATTTGATCTGGACAGCTAGAGTTGTATCTACTTGGAGGCTAAACAGTGAAACAGTGTGAGAGGGAGTGAAGGAACATGGAAATAACTTGACTAGGAGGCCTGGGAATGTTGTGTGAGGGTGTGTGTCTGTGTGTGTGTGTGCATGCTTTCTGAACTGAGAGCAGTCCTCAGAGTAGGGGTACTTGGAATGGTGTATTCCAAAGTAACTCATAATACAGGGACCATAACTCATCCAATAAAGTGCTAAGAAAGGGATCATTTTCAATTCACCGGATGCCTTTACAATGAGATTAATAAAGTGCAAGATTTACATGCATAGTGTGGACAATGGGCTCCCTGTATCTTAAAGCCTGAGCAGCAGCAGGCAGGTTTCCTCTCTCCTCAACATCCTCTAACTTCATCTCTCATCACTCTATGGCTTATTCATTTCCCACCACACACTAGCTCATTCTGGGCCTTGAGTTTCTGAAGCACACTTCTTCCCCAGGGCCTTTGCACTGGCTGTTCCTCCTTCCAGGCACATATTCCTCAGGTAACCTTGTCTCTCCCTCTCTCTCTCTCTCTCTCTCCTCTCTCTCTCTCGTTCTTCTTTAAGGTGTCTATTAAAGTGCTACCTTATTCGCATGTCTTGGTTGAAGTCCCAATAAAAATAACACATTCTATCCACTCTTTCCTTTATACATGCTTTCCTTTTCTTCATTGCATCTGTGCTATTAGACATGTTACATTGTTATTATTTGTGTTTGATTATATTTTCTCACTGCCATAAGTCTTTAGATTGTAAAGACTTATTTTTAAACATCCCTATGCTCTGGCTCAGAGAAGGCAATGGCACCCCACTCCAATACTCTTGCCTGGAAAATCCTATGGGCAGAGGAGCCTGGTAGGCTGCAGTCCATGGGGTCGCGAAGAGTTGGACACAACTGAGAGACTTCACTTATGCTCTGGCTATGCCTGGAACATGGTCTGGAGTCAATATATATTCCTCAAATGCATGAAAGATATTCTCAAAAACAGTAGTATACATTATGCTTGAATATCAAGCTGACAGTGGGAAAGGAATTTCTATAAAAATGGAATAAGGATGCCCTCAATGGGGACCAGGCAAGCCACCAAATACAGAAAGTAATATATTGGCTCTACAATATAAAATAGCATTAATTCTAGGTTCTTAAGTCAGTTATTAAATCTAAGTTATTAAGTTGCTTATGTGAAAATTAATCTTTTTAAATTTTTCTGGTAGTCACCTCCAGCACATGGAACTATGGAATGATACACGAATTTCAGAATTTTTTCTTCTGGGATTCTCAGATGCACCAGCACTTCAGCCTCTCATATTTGGGCTTTTCCTCTCCATGTACCTGATCTCTGTATGTGGGAACCTGCTCATCATCCTGGCTGTCAACACAGACTCCCACCTCCACACCCCCATGTACTTCTTCCTCTCTAACCTGTCCTTTGTAGACATCTGTTTCACCTCCACCACCATCCCAAAGATGCTATGGAACATCCAGACAGAGAGCAAAGGTATCACCTATGAAGGCTGCATCACCCAGATGTATTTTTACATGCTGTTTGCAGGATTAGATGACATTCTTCTGACAGTGATGGCCTATGATTGGTATATGGCTATCTGTCACCCCCTGCACTACACGGTCATCATGAATCCCCGGCTCTGTGGAGTGCTGGTGCTGGTGTCCTGGATCATGGGTGTCCTGAACTCTTTGCTACAAAGTTTAATAGTTTTGGATCTGACCTTCTGTGAAGACTTAGAAATCCCCCAATTTTTCTGTGAACTCAATCAGGTCATCCAACTTGCGTGTTCTGACACCTTTCTCAACAACATGATAATATATTTTACATCACTGCTTCTGGCCATTGGTCCCCTGGCTGGAATCCTTTACTCTTACTCTAAAATAATTTCCTCCATATATAGAATAACATCAGCTCAGGAGAAGTATAAAGCATTTTCTACCTGTGCATCTCACCTCTTGGTTGTTTCCCTATTTTATTGTTCGAGCCTAGGAGTGTACCTTGGCTCTGCTGATACCCACAGCTCCCACTCAAGTGCAACAGCCTCAGTGATGTACACTGTGGTCACACCCATGCTGAACCCTTTCATCTACAGTCTGAGGAATAAAGACATAAAGAGAGCTCTGAAAGCATTTATGGGAAAGCAGCTCTAACCAGGATGGCTTTCCTGCATCTCAAGAGGTGCCCTTGATTGCAGGACAAAGAGCACCTGAGCCAGGAACTGCTTTTCCTTGATCACATTGTGGAAGTAAACCTTGTTCCTTCTATTGATTTCCATGAGTGTCCCTTTCTTTGTCTCCACCTCTTTATACAATTTAAGTAACTCACTTTGCAATTCACTTCCTGAGTCTGATAAAGTTTTCCCTTTTATCCTTTGTCCCACGACAAAGGATATCTTTTGTCTCACAACAAAATTTTTCCCAAGTTTTGATCTGAAATATTTGGATATTTTTATTTCATTCGCAGAACAACAAGGATTTCTTAAGAATAATTTCTTCTCAAATAATATATACTATCCCAAGTAACTTTCATCTTATTTTCCTGAAAGGATAGTCATGTTACATAAAAGAAAAAAAGTAAATTGTTTACTTACAATTAAGGGTTAATTTATCTCCCTCATAAAAGAAGAACATGAATAATGTCTCAGGGTTCATTCTATCTCTCTGTTCCTGCATCTATAATGTATAGTTTTCCAGGTATGTCAGGGCCAAGAGTCTCATCGTCTTGTGCAAATTCCAGATAGAAAGGAAAAAGGCTGCTATGGAGCATTTCAATATTCTCACCCAATAGCTTAACATATTATCCATGACTGTCCATGATTGAAAAGGATGTGGAAAATATGGTATCTTTGCTGGGCATCTGACCATTTCCAGATATAATCAGGCTCTATCAAGAGGGAAGAGGGGAATGGAAAAGTTACATAACCCATGTGTAATGAGCAATCACAAGATTGACAATATCCAGAACATTAAAACAAACAATTGCTTGATAGAAGCAGGAAGATCTTGTCCAAAAGGACATTGATCTTCCTAATTCTTATAAAACAGTCATATTGTGTGATGAAGAAAGCACTGTCTCTAGCCAATTCCTTCAAGGAACTGAAAAACATTGTAAGGTTTTTGAATATTTCTTAACATAGGCTAGAGACATGGCACATGATAATCCACACCCTGTGGTAAAACTGAGGTGGTGATGTTGTATAATGGCTTGGGTATTGAGGTTTTGGGGGAAAAATTCAGCAGCCAACCTTGACGAGAGTGAAAGGGCAAATCCCATCTGAGTGACAAGAGCTTTCAGAATCCTAAGTAAACACCTAGTGCACTGCCTTAGAGAACAATTTCCTTTATTAACATTAATTTAGTGGCTCCAGTTAACACATATGCATCTGATTCGGGGCTTTCCTGGTGGATCAGACAGTAAAGAATCCGCCAGCAGGGTGGGAGGCCAGGGTTTAATCTCTGGGTTGGGAAGATCCCCTGGAGAAGGACATGGCAACCCACTCCAGTATTCTTGCCTGAAGAATCCCAATGAACAGAGGAGGCTGATGGGCTACAGTCCATGGGGTCACAAAGAGTCAGACACAACTGAGCAGCTAAGCACAGTATATCTGATTCAATCCTAAAATATGATGCTGTCAAAGTACTGCACTCAATATGCCAGCAAATTTGGAAAACGCAACAATGTCCACAGGATTGGAAAAGGTCAGTTTGCATTCTGATCCAAAAAAAGAGCAATGCCAAAGACTGTTCAAACTGCTGCTGCTAAGTTGCTTCAATTGTGTCCTACTCTGTGCGACCCCATAGATGGCAGCCCACCAGGCTCCCCCATCCCTGGGATTCTCCAGGCAAGAACAATGGAGTAGGCTGCCATTTCCTTCTCCAATGCATGAAAGTGAAAAGTGAAAGTGAAGTCGCTCAGTCGTGTCTGACTCCTAGCGACCCCATGGACTGCAGCCTACCAGGCTCCTCTGTCAATGGGATTTGCCAGGCAAGAGTAATGGAGTGGGTTGCCATTGCCTTCTCCAATGTTCAAACTACCACACAATTGAACTCATTTCACATGTTAAGGTAATGCTCAAAATCCTTCAAGCTAGGCTTCAACAGTACCTGAACCAAGAACTTCCAGATGTACAAGCTGAATTTAGAAAAGGCAGAGGAACCAGAGATGAAATTGCCAACATCTCTTGGGTCATAGAAGTATCTAGGGAATTCCAGAAAAACATCTACTTCTGCTTCATTGACCATGCTTAAAGCCTTTGACTGTGTTGATCACAAAGCATTATGTAGAGGGTATATCTACCAAAAACAAATTTCAACTTGTTTGGGAATGTCTTAATTTCTCCTTCTTTAAAAAATAATTTGAGTTGAAACTCACATAAAATTAACCATTTTAAGCAAACAGTTCAGTATCATTTAGAGCATTCAAAGTATTGTACAACTACCACCTCAATCAAGTTCTAAAACATTTTCATCATTTCAACACAAAATCATTTATACATTATAAGAACAGTTGCTCCCCATTACTTCCTTTTCTAGTCCCTGAAAAAGTGTTCCATGGATGGATCTATGTATCTATATATTATATGCAGTTTATATACAAGGAATCATACAATACACACTCTTTGTGTTGAATATCCTTCACTTTCATAATATTTTGCCTTTTCATGCAAGTTGTATCATGGCTTAATTTGTTAATAGATAATATCCTTCATTTTTGAAGGATAGTTTTGCTGGATATAGTTTTGCTGGTTAAGAGCTTTCCCCCCAGAACTTTAAATCTAAGCCTCACACTTCCCACTAGAAATCAACTGTTAATCTTACTAATATACTCCTTCTGTGAGAAGTCACTTCTCTTTTGCTGCTTTCAAGATCCTCTCTGTGTTTCTCTTTTGTCAATTTGATTACAATACATCTCAGGATAGACCTCTTTAAGTTTATCCTGCTTGGAATATTTTGAGCTTCCTCAACACATAGATTCATGTCTTTCATCAACTTTGGGAACTTTTCAGTCATTATTTTTTAAAACATTTGTTCTGCCACTTTCCCTCAACTACTCTTCTGGGACTCCCTTTATACATAAATTGTTGCATCCTCCTGGTTTCTTTTAATTCTTTGTACATGGCTCTCTTTAGCTCTCAGAGAATATTTAAGACAGTTTATATTAAGCCTTTTTCTGACAAGCCCAGAGTCTCAAATTCAGATTCTACTATTTGATTTGTTCTTGTGAAAGAGTCATACTTTCTCATTTCTATGCACATTTCATATTTATCCTCCTTATTGTTGAAAATTAAATATTGTGAATATTAAATTGTCACAATTTCCAAAATCAGATATGTACCTCCTTCTTGAGATATATTGCTGTTGTATTGTAGACTGTATTTGTTTGTTTGCTTAATGATTTTTATAAACTAAATTTTATAGACTATATTTTTTGCTGTATGGGATCACTAAAGTCTCTGTTCTGTTATCTTAATGATCAACTCATGATAGATTTCATAAACTCTGGATCCAAATAAACTTTCTCAAACTTTATTGTTTGGCTGTGTGTGTGTGTGTGTTTGTGTGCACGCCTGTGTACACTTGGACTTCTTTTAATCCTCTGCTGAACATTTAATAATTATTTACCTTTGTCTTCACATACTACTTGCCCAGAGCCTTGACTATCAGTCAGAGGTGAGAAATTAGGGCTTTTTAAAATCTGATCAGGCTTTCTGTTCGGTCTTTTAAATTCTAAACATATGAATACTTTCATAGTCATACTTCCAAAGCATCTCCCTCTCCAGTCTTTCCTCCCAGAAACTTCAGTGTGCCTACTGTTTGCCCCACTTCATATCTTCTGCCCCAGACACCAGGAGGTAGTTCATCTGTCTTTAAATGTGCTCAACAATCACATTCCACAGAGCTGCTTTCCCACCTTGAGAGAAATTCCAAGTTAGGCAAAGTAACTTGGAATCTCTTGTTCGAAGTAAATTTGGCAAATCCTTTGAGGAGTCAAGTGAAAGGTCAAAACAGAAAGCCACATCTTTTTGTTCTCCATCACTAAGAATCCACACAGGGACTGTGGTGCCATCTGCAACACCGCTACTGACCCAAGAAGTGGATGTTGGGGAAATAAAAAGTCAAATTATCAAAAAGTTTTCTAATCTGATTCCAGTTGCCTTTTTCTTAAGTGTTCACTTCTTTGTTCTGAACCATCAGTAGTTTTTCATATTCATGAAATTGATACTGACCATTTCCCCCAGTATTTTACGTGTTTTTGTGGGGTGTTAAGACATTAGAGTTTCCTGTAAAAGCAGAAATGTTTGGGAAAATGGGAGGACAGAAAGAATAGGAATTGAAATCAAAAGTATAAAGAGTTTCAAGGAAGAAATGTTGACATGTCAAACATCGGAAGATAATTAAATGGATGATCATCAGATGAGGCTGCTGCTGCTGCTGCTAAGTCACTTCAGTCGTGTCCAACTCTGTGCAACCCCATAGACAGGTACAAGTTAGTTGATATTAAAAGTGGAAGCTAGATTATGGGAGAAACTAGATGAAAAAATGTTTCGAGTATAGGAAGTACCCAGTGGTTCTAAAACTTGGGAATTCAGATCCACCATGAGCATAATAGAAAACAGCACTTCCCTCATGGATGGAGAAAAGGAAGTGAAATCTAACAGACATGCTAGATCATACCTAAGCACCCTAAGTGATGGCCTGTTCCTATTTTTTGAAAATGCTTTGATATTGTTGATTATGACTTTAAAAACAGTACCTTATGAATTAATAAAGATGGTGTTGTCCTCTGGATTGTAATATTGAGGGTCTAATGGACTTGTTTTGACCTTGTAAAGCTATGGATATCTACAGAGTCCTGCCTATATAGCCAGACATCCACCTCTTACCTTACCATATTTCTCTCACTGCATGCCTGGAAACCTCTGTAGATTGCACCTTGAATAGTGTGACTAGAAGTCATTAGAAATGGTTTTGTTGGGAGTTGGGTATGTGCCAGTTCTTTGTTGACAACTCCAAGTCCAGGTGCTTGGGACTCATGTGGTCCTGAACCATTTGCCAGCATGTCTTTGATAGTCAGAGATTTCAACCAAAATGTTGAGGAAATTCTCATGGGAAAGGACACTAGAGACAAGACATATGGAGAAAAGAGCATAATGACTAAGGTGCATGGGAAGGAGTACACATATCTCAAAGCCAAGATGCTCCCATGGGTACACACCTAGCAGAAAAAAAGCTCCTTTCTGTATTAGCTTCCTCACTCATGGGAACCAAATTTCTCCTAGAATAGAGTGACATGGAACAATTAACTTAATGAGAAGTTGTGAGAATTCAACCTCTGAAGCCCCAGAAATGGTAAATATGTCCCTTTCTCCTCTCACTACAGCTCCACAGTCCCAGGAAGGAGGAAGTTCAGTGGTGCCGTTTCAAAGAATGTATGCCTGATGTCACCTCCCTGCACTTCCTTGGAGCTGAGTTGACCATCCATCACCCAGGAAAGAAAGGACTGAGGAAACTAGAGACCCACTGAGGGTGTGCCATAGGAAACAGGTATGGAGACAGGCATAACTCTCAGAGTATTAACATGGGTGGCACAAATGAGGATAACACAATGGTAAGAGTCCATTTGCTAAAACATTCTACACGATTCACATCCTGGGTCTCTTTATTTTTTCTTTTTTTAATTTTATTTTATTTTTAAACTTTACAAATTGTATTAGTTTTGCCAAATATCAAAATGAATCTGCCACAGGTAGACATGTGTTCCCTATCCTGAACCCTCCTCCCTCCTCCGTCCCAACACCATCCCTCTGGGTCGTCCCAGTGCACTAGCCCCAAGCATCCAGTATCGTGCATCAAACCTGGACTGGCAATTCGTTTCATACATGATATTATACATGTTTCAATGTCATTCTCCCAAATCTTCCCACCCTCTCCCTCTGCAACAGAGTCCAGAAGACTGTTCTATACATCAGTGTCTCTTTTGCTGTCTCGTACACAGGGTTATTGTTACCATCTTTCTAAATTCCATATATATATATATATATATATATATATATATATATGCGTTAGTATACTGTATTGGTGTTTTTCTTTCTGGCTTACTTCACTCTGTATAATAGGCTCCAGTTTCATCCACCTCATTAGAACTGATTCAAATGTATTCTTTTTAATGACTGAGTAATACTCCATTGTGTATATATACCACAGCTTTCTTATCCATTAAGAAATCAAAGAGGACACTAATGGATGGAGAAATATACCATGTTCATGAATTGGAAGAATCAATATAGTGAAAATGAGTATACTACCCAAAGCAATTTATAGATTCAATGCAATCCCTATCAAGCTACCAACAGTATTCTTCACAGAGCTAGAACAAATAATTTCACAATTTGTATGGAAATACAGAAAACCTCGAATAGCCAAAGCGATCTTGAGAAAGAAGAATGGAACTGGAGGAATCAACCTACCTGACTTCAGGCTCTACTACAAAGCCACAGTCATCAAGACAGTATGGTACTGGAACAAAGACAGAGATATAGATCAATGGAACAAAATAGAAATCCCAGAGATAAATCCACACACATATGGACACCTTATCTTTGACAAATGAGGCAAGAATATACAATGGATTAAAGACAATCTCTTTAACAAGTGGTGCTGGGAAATCTGGTCAACCACTTGTAAAAGAATGAAACTAGAACACTCTAACACCATACACAAAAATAAACTTGAGTCTCTTTCAATCTCTTTCAGCATCCTCCTCTCTTCTGAAACCCAATTCTGAGAACATGAGAGAGTCATTTCCTAGGCAGGTTGATAGGAAATCTAGGAGTCCCCAAGGAGAGAGGGGTCTGGAATTCTCAAGGAGGAAGAAAGGACAAACTTTTCACAGTCTTTGTAGACCAGGATCTGGAGACTGGAGTCGATGAAAATGAGAGGGTAACAGGCAGGAAGGCCAGGGGTCTCCAAATGGAGGAAATAGCCTGCAAGTGTCAGACATTTTTATCTCTCTTAAGCGGCAGGAGGAAACAAACTAGCAATATTTTTTCCTTCTCTATACAAATTTAAGGGAGGTTTCTCTTAAAATACTGTGTTGCCATAATGACACCTGGTTTTGCCTGAAGTTAGCTATTCTTGAGCCTAGAGATAACCAATGCCTTTTTCTTATGGAAATGTTTGTCTTAAGCTATGCTAATGTACTATGCCTTTACCCCAAACTTTGTCTCCAAGTCGGTTCCGCCTCTTGGCCCAGAACCTACTTGACAAACCAGTATGTTATACTCAGATATTGTTCCCCTAATCTATGTAAATGAAACTATTTGTATGGTGGTCTGCCCTTCTTCAAGATTCAAGTTAATCATTTTATGGCCCAGGATAAACCATTTGGGGCCAAGATTATCCCAAAATGCATCTTATGGGTGAGGGGCCTGGTGCCATTCTGAATTTTAAGACATTCCTTTCTTTCATTAACAGACTGCTAGTGACTATATAACATCCAGCTGAAGACTAGCAGGGGGGTACTCTTTCTGCCCCCTTCTGATGCCTATGTCAGAAGCTTTCTCTATCTCCTTTATACTTTAATAAAACTTTATTATACAAAAGCTCTGATTGATCAATCCTCGTTTCTGGCCCCGGACTGAATTCTTCTCCTCCGGGGGCCAAGAATCCCGGTGTATTTGCGTGATTCAACAACAACCTTTCAAACATCTCACCATTCTAGTGGGAACTGATGTCTCGGCTGCCAAAATGTCTCCAGAGGTTCTTATCCAGCTATCTTAGACATTTTTAAGGAGCCGTTACAGGTTCCTATATTCTCCTCTATCAAAGATGCACCTTCATTCTTTCATCTATCAAATTTCATTCATTCTTTCAAAAAAGAAACATTCCCTGGGATTCCGTATAGTTAACACTTGCAAATATGTTTATACATCTTCTCACATTAAGTTAGTTAATGATTCTGGCTCTCAGTTTTAAATTTTGTAAAATGGGGATCATGGTACTATCCACTTCATAACATTAAGATGATTAAGTTAAAGGATAAAATGCATTTTTTAAATTTGTATTTGTTTATTTTTGGCTGTGTTAGGTCCACTGCTGCAAGGGCCTTTCTTTAGCTACAGCTTGTGTGGGCTACTGTCTAGGCATGGTGCACAGCTTCTCACTGCTGTGACTTCTCTTGTTATGGAGCATAGGCTTTAGGGCACTCAGGCTTCAGTGCCTGAGGCTCCAGGGCTCTAGAGCACAGGCTCAGGAATTGTGGCACAGGGGTTTAATTGCACCTTAGCATCTGGGATCTTCCCCAATCAGAGATCGAACATGTGTCTCCTCCACTGGCAGGCAGATCCTTTACCACAGAGCCACCAGGAAAGCCCAGGAGATAATGCCTTTTAAGTTCCTAAATTGTCCCTAACACTCTGTGATCATCTATACATATTAATCATTATCACTGCATTCTGTAAACACATATTCATTCTTTTAAAAAAGTAGTGAAGTTCAGTGTCTGCCTGAGACAGTGGGTGGAATGGGTTAAGGAGGTCAAAAGATACAGATTTCCAGTTGTAAAATGAATCATGGGACTATAATGTACAGCATGGTGACTATAGTTAATAATACTGAATAGTATATTTGGAAGTTCCTATGAGACTAGATCTTAGAAGTTCTTATCACAAGAAAAAAATGTCATAATTATGTATGGAAATAGTTGTTAATTATATTATTATGGTCATCAGTTTGCAGTACATACACATATCAAATCATTATGCTATACACCTGAAACTAATATAATGTTATTTGTTAACTATACCTCAATACCAGAAAAGACAATGGCACCCCACTCCAGTACTCTTGCCTGGAAAACCCCATGGGTGGAGGAGCCTGGTAGGCTGCAGTCCATGGGGTCGCTAAGAGTCGGACACGACTGAATAACTTCACTTTCACTTTTCACTTTTATGCATTGGAGAAGGAAATGGCAACTCCCTCCAGTGTGCTTGCCTGGAGAATCCCAGGGACAGGGGAGCCTGGTGGGCTGCCGTCTATGGGGTCACACAGAGTCGGACACGACTGAAGTTACTTAGCAGCAGCATACCTCAATACAGGGCATCCCCGATGACTTAGCAGCAAAGAATCCACCAGCAATGCAGGAGCCACAGGAGTCGGTGATTTTGATCCCTGGGTTGAGAAGATCCCCTAGGGGAGGAAATGCCAACCAGTTCCATTATTCCTACAGGGATAATCCCATGGACAGAGAAGCCTGGTGGCCTACAGTCCATGGGATCACAAAGAATCAGACATGACTGAAGTGACTTAGCAGACACACACCAATTGTGATGATGATAAAAAGAGCTAAGGCTATTAAACATAGCACAGGTGCTCGACATTTGGTAATCCTCAATAATTTTTAGCTTATATAATAAATTTATAATTCTCATTTATTGTATGTTTGTGGTTTCCAGTTCCTGTTCCAGATTTCTATTTTTGTTACTATTTGAAATGATTGTAATCTGTTTTTAAGAGATTTAACTGTAATTATGAATGCTATTTTTTTTCTTTCACAATCATTTTTTTCTGCCAATTTTCATTTTTGAATAATTTGAGATTTACAGAAAAGTTACACAGGTAGTAAGTACAGAGATTTCCATAATGATGATAATGTTTTGGAACTAGATAGAAATGATTTTTGTAAAACATTACAATATATCAGCATCTGCAATTGAATGTCACATTAACATAGCTATTGGTTTTTAGAAATTTGTGTTATATCAACTGCCGTATTAAAATTATATTCAGTGAAAAAGGTTTTCAGCTTTCAATTCATTATCAGAAACAAATCTATAATCTTCAAACAATAATTTCAGATCTCAAGGGTGTTAGTAGATAGTATTTGTGATTGTAAACTTTCTTTTCTTCTTCAATACTTAAAGGGGATTTCTTTTCATGTTTCTCTCACATATTTCCATGGTAATTTTGAAGGTAAGTTTTGATGTTCTAATGATTGATCTGTTTCCTACATGCTGAATTAACCAATCAATAAATTTACTTCTTAGAGATTTTCAATTTGTAATATATTCTTGCAAAGTAAAATATTTTCTTCTATATGTGTCCATTTTTCTCTTTCCTAATTTTAGGTATTTCTGTTCCTTCTCTTTCTTTTTATTGCTTTCATTAAGCACCTGATTTTCTCTATTTGACTTTTGTCAAAGAATTAGCATGGGAAGTTATTTCTTGGTTGTAAAATTTTTCTTCTTCATTTATTAGCTCTGCTTTTAGCTTAATTTTCTGCTTTAGTTAGCTTTGTTTTGTAAAACTTAAATGCATCTTCAAATTTTAAAATGTTTTTCACTCTTGAGATAGATTACCTGTGTGACTATTTTTGAAAGAAATAGTAGGATAAAATGAATCTAAAAATCTAGACTTTTGTTGCCACTCAAAGGTGATTCCTGTCCACAATTTAGTGTACCTTGTTATAGGTCATTTCCCCTTGGGTTTGTATAAGTATGTGTCTAATTATAAAATATTTGTATGCTGATTTAATTTCTCAAGGCCAGAAAAGCAGGTCAACTGTCCTCTCATAGCAAGTTTTGAAATTTTATTTTTATTTCCACATGATGGAATTTTTCCTTCTTAATCTTTTGTAATTATTATCTGGAGTGAATTCTGTGTTTCTTTTCAGCTGATTCTGAACGAACGCGAAAGCCACATGGAAATAAACCAAACAAGAAGCTTTCTCCTCCTGGGATTCACAGAGGACCCAGACCTGCAGCCTCTCTTCTTTGGGCTGTTTCTGTCCTTGTATGTGGTCACGTTTGCTGGGAACCTGGGCATCATCCTGGCCATCATCTCAGACCCCCACCTCCACACCCCCATGTACTTCTTTCTCTCCAACCTGTCATTTGCAGACATTGGTTTCACCTCCACCACCATCCCAAAGATGCTATGGAACGTCCAGACACAGAGAAAAGTTATCACTTATGAAGGTTGCATCATCCAGATATTTTTTTTCTTTGTGTTTGGATGCCTGGACATTTTAATCCTGAGTGTGATGGCCTATGACCGCTTTGTGGCCATCTGTCACCCTCTGCACTATATGGTCATCATTAACCCCTGGGTCTGGGGGACGCTGACTCTGGGTTCCTAGTGCCTCAGTGTCACAAGCTCCCTGCTTGAGACTTTGACTGTCTTGAGGCTGCCCTTCTGCACGAACATGAAGATCCCACACTTTTTTTGTGATCTTCTTGAAGTCCTGAAGCTCACCTGTTCTGACACCCTCATCAATAACGTAGTGGTGTATTTTGGGGCTATTGTTCTAGGTGTTTTTCCTCTCTTTTGGATCTTCTTTTCTTACTCTCAGATTTTCTCCTCCATCCTGAGAATTTCATCAGCCAGGGGCAAGTATAAAGCTTTTTACACCTGTGGATCTCACCTTTTTGTGGTTTCCTTGTTCTATAGCATAGGCCTCGGGGTCTACCTCAGTTCTGCAGTCACTTCATCCTCTAGGACAATTCTGGTGGCCTCAGTGATGTACACTGTGGTCACCCCCATGCTGAACCCCTTCATCTACAGTCTGAGGATCAGAGACATGAAGGGGACCCTAGGGAGACTCCTCAGCAGGGTACCATCTTTTAATGATGGGATTGTTGTAGGACTCTCATAAGTAGCAAGGGTCAAACCATTGGTCGGCATTTTTCACAATCTTGGATATATCTAAACATTAGCTTAATTTTTCTAGTTCTGTAATCACTATATCTTACTGTGCCTTGACTTTGACTATATTTAAAGATGGTGTATTATTTTTCTGGGGCTGTTATGCAAAGTACCATAAATCAGTTGGCTTAAATAACAGAAATTTATTGCCTCACAGTTCTAGAGACTAAAATTCTGAAAACAAGGGGTAAGCAGGGTCCATTCATCCTGAAGCTGTGATCAAAAACCTGGTCCATACCTAGCTTTTTTTAGTTTGTTTTCTGTAGTTTTCTAGTTTCATACAATTATGGTCAAAGAAAATGCTTGATGCAATTTCTGTTCTCTTAAATTGATTGAGGGTGTTTTGTGACCTTGTATGTGATCTATCCTGGAGATCATTTCATCTCCATTGGATAGAATTTCCTCTAGATAGCAATTTAGTTCAATTGGCCTATTGTGTCATTTAGGCCCACTGATACCTTATTGATTTTCTATCTGGATGATCTTCCCATTGGTGGAACTGAGTGTTAAAATTCTCTGCTATTATTGTATTATTGCCAGTTTCTCCCTTCATGTCTGTTAGTATTTGCTTTAAATATATAGGTGCCCCTATATTAGGTATGTGTATGCTAACAACTGTAATATCCTCATCTTGTAACCATCCCTTCATCATTACAGAATGTCCTTCTCTGTCTTTTGTTATAGCCTTTGTTTTAAACTCTATTATGTCTTACATGAGTAGAGCTACCCCTGCATTCTTGTTGTTTGCATTTGCATTAACTATCTTTTCCATCCCTTCACTTTCAGTCTGTTTGTGTCTTTAGCCCTGAAGTGAGATTTTGTAGGCAGCTTACTGAAGGACTTTTTTCCAACCAGCCACACTATGTTTTTTTATTGGAACGTTTAGTGCATTGGTACGTAAATATTGATAGCTATGTACTTATTGCTATTTTATTCCGTGTTTTTCAGTTGTTTTCATACTTGTTCTCTGTTCATTTCTTCTTTTTGTTTCTCCTGTTGTGATTTGATGAGTTTATTTAATGGTATACTTGGGTTCCTTCCTGTTTTATTTTTGTTAATCTCCTATAGGTTTTTGGGTTTGTGTTTACCATGATTTCATATTTCTTCACTCATAATTATATCTACTTGAATAAGATGATAGTCATTTAAGTTCAAACATATTTTAAATATTTACATTTTTATGCTCCTATACCCCACATGTTGTGTTTTTATGTCATATGTTACATATTCATGCTTATCTCTTTACTGTCTAATATAGTCATCAGTTCAGTTCAGTTCAGTCACGCAGTTGTGTCTGACTCTTTGCAACCCCGTGAATCGCAGCACACCAGGCCTCCCTGTCCATCACAAACACCCAGAGTTCACTCAAACTCATGTCCATCGAGTCAATGATGCCATCCAGCCATCTCATCCTCTGTCGTCCCCTTCTCCTCCTGCCCCCAATCCCTCCCAGTATCAGAGTCTTTTCCAATGAGTCAGCTCTTTGCATAAGGTGGCCAAAGTATTGTAGTTTCACTTCAGCATCAATACTTCCAGTGAACACCCAGGACTGATCTCCTTTAGGATGGACTGGTTTGATCTTGCAGTCCAAGGGACTCTTAAGAATCTTCTCCAACACCACAGTTCAAAAGCATCAATTCTTCAGCACTCAGCTTTCTTCATAGTAAAAATTTCACGTCCGTACATGACCGCTGGAAAAACCATAACCTTGACTACATGGACCTTTTTTTGACAAAGTAATGTCTCTGCCTTGCAATATGCTATCTAGGTTGGTCATAACTTTCCTTCAGAGAGTAAGCGTCTTTTAATTTCATGGCTACAGTCACCATCTGCAGTGATTTTAGACCCCCCAAAAATAAAGTCTGACACTGTTTCCAGTGTTTCCCCATCTATCTGCCATGAAGTGATGGGATCAGATGCCATGATCTTCATTTTCTGAATGTTGAGCTTTAAGCCAATTTTTTCACTCTCCTCTTTCACTTTCATCAAGAGGTTTTTTTGTTCCTATTCACTTTCTGCCATAAGGGTGGTGTCATCTGCATATCTGAGGTTATTGATACTTCTCCTGGCAATCTTGATTCCAGCTTGTGGTTCTTCCACCCTAGCGTTTCTCATGATGTATTCTGCATATAAGTTAAATAAGCAGGGTGACAATATACAGCCTTGACATACTCCTTTTCCTATTTGGAACCAGTCTATTGTTCTATGTCCAGTTCTAACTGTTGCTTCCTGACCTGCATATAGGTTTCTCAAGAGGCAGGTTAGGTGGTCTGATATTCCCATCTCTTTCAGAATTTTCCACAGTTTATTGTGATCTACACAGTCAAAGGCTTTGGTATAGTCAATAAAGCAGACATAGATGTTTCTCTGGAACACTTTTGCTTTTTCAATTATCCAGCAGATGTTGGCAATTTGATCTCTGGCTCCTCTGCCTTTTCTAAAACCAGCTTGAACATCTGGAAGTTCACATTTCACGTACTGCTGAGGCCTGGCTTGGAGAATTTTGAGCATTACTTTACTAGTGTGTGAGATGAGTACAATTGTGTGGTAGTTTGAGCATTCTTTGTCATTGTTTTTCTTTGGGATTGGAATGAAAACTGACCTTTTCCAGTCCTGTGGCCACTGCTGAGTTTTCCAAATTTGCTGGCATATTGAGTGCAGCACTTTCACAGCATCATCTTTCAGGATTTGAAAGAGCTCAACTGGAATTCCATCACCTCCTCTTGCTTTGTCCATAGTGATGCTTCCTAAGGCCCACTTGACTTCACATTCCAGGATGTCTGGCTCTAGGTGAGTGATCACACCATCATAATTATCTGGGTCATGAAGCTCTTTTTTGATGTTTTCTCTATTTCTTTGCATTGATCATTGAGGAAGGCTTTCTTATCTCTCCTTGCTATTCTTTGGAACTCTGCATTCAGATGCTTATATCTTTCCTTTTCTCCTTTGCTTTTCACTTCTCTTCTTTTCACAGCTATTCGTAAGGCCTCCTCTGACAGCCATTTTGCTTTTTCACATTTCTTTTCCATGGGGATGGTCTTGATCCCTGTCTCCTGTACAATGCCATCATAATTACTTTTAAATATATTTGTCTTTTAATCTGTGTACTGATTATTTAAGTAATCTTTAATCCTTACTATATATTTGCCTTTCCTAGTGGAATTTTCCCTTTCCTATAGATATTTCTTTTATATTTAGAGAAGACTACACCTTTTCTTTTAGGGTAGGTTTCCTATTGATGAAATATTTCCATTTTTGCTTGTCTGAGAACTTCTTTGTCTCTGCTTCTATTTTAAATGATGATCTTCCAGGGTAGGAGATCCTAGGTTGCAGGGTTTTCCCTTTCAGTATTTTGAATGTATCAGGTCACTCTCTTCCGGCCCTCAAAGTTTCTACAGATAAATCAGTTGATATGTATAATCCCTTATATATGACTCTGTTTTTCTCTTGCTGCCTTTAAAATTCTTTCTTCATCTATCTTTTCCCAGTTTGATTATAATATATCTTAGTGTAGGTCTTTTTGGCCTCATCTTGCTTTGGGACCCACTGTGCTTCCTATACTTGGATACCTGTTTCTTTCTTAAGTTTGGGAAGGTTTTAGTCATAATTTCTTCAAATACCTTTTCAATACACTTCTCTCCCTCTTCATTTTCAATCCCTATAATGCAAATGTTGGCACAATTGAAATCATCCCAGAGATCTCATATGTTGCACGATTTTTTTGTTTCTTTTTGTTTGCTCTTATGATTAGATAATCTCCAATATTCTATCTTCCAAATCACTTATGCATTCTTCTGTGTCATTCAGTATGCCCTTCATTTCTTCTAGAGTACTTTTTATTTTAAATATTAAATTATCTAGTTTTTATCAGGTCTTCTTTATACTTTTGCTGTTGTTCAGTCACTCAGTCATGTCCAACTCTTTGTGATCCCATGGACTGCAGCATGCCAGGCTTCCCTGTCCTTCACTATCTTCTGGAGTTTGGTCAAGCTCATGTTCATTGAGTTGATGATGCTATCCAACCATTTCATCCTCTGTTGCCCCTTTTTCTTCCTGCTCTAAATCTTTCCCAGCATTAGGGTCTTTTCCAATAAGTCAGCTCTTTGCATCAAGTGGCCAAAGTATTGGAGCTTCAGCTTTAGTATCTGCCCTTCTATTGACTATATAGGGTTGATTTCCTTTAGGATTGACTGGTTTTATCTCCTTGCTGTCCAAGGGACTCTCAAGATTCTTCTCTAGCACCACAGTTCAAAAGCATCAGTTCTTTGGTGCTCAGCCTTTTTTATAGTCCCATTCCCACATCTGTACATGACTACTGGAAAAACCATAGCTTTGACTATACAGAGCTTTATATCTTTGGGTCTATGCTAAGTCACTTCAGTCATGTCTGACTCTTTGAGACCCTACAGACTGTAGCTCACCAGGGTCCTCTTCCATGGCATTCTCCAGACAAGAATACTGAAGTGGGCTGCCATTTCCTCCTCTAGGGGATCTTCCCAGGGATTGAGCCCACATCTCTTATGTCTTCTGCATTGGCTGGTGGGTTCTTTGCAACTAGTGCCACCTGGGGACTTTTAGTTCCTTATTCAATTAATCTGTGTTTAGGTTAATTATTTTCCCTAATTCATGTTTATTATCAATATATTTTTATTACAAATGTTTTGAATTCGAGGAGGAGGAGCCAAGATGGCGGAGGAGTAGGACGGGGAGAACACTTTCTCCCCAACAAATTCATCAAAAGAGCATTTAAACGTCGAGTAAATTCCACAAAACAACTTCTGAATGCCGGCAGAGGACATCAGTCACCCAGAAAAGCAATCCAACTCTTCGAAAGGAGCGCGAATGAACAAAGAGAAGAAATACAGCTCCACCCATCAGAACACCGACACAAGCTTGCCTAACCAGGAAACCTTGACAAGCCACCTGTACAAATCCACACACAGCGAGGAAAAGCCACAATAAAGAGAACTCCACAAACTGCCAGAATACATAAAGGACACCCCAAACTCAGCAATTTAAACAAGATGAAGAGACAGAGGAATAGCCAGCAGATAAAGGAACAGGATAAATGCCCACCAAACCAAACAAAAGAGGAAGAGATAGGGAATCTACCTGATAAAGAATTCCGAATAATGATAGTGAAATTGATCCAAAATCTTGAAACTAAAATGGAATCACAGATAAATAGCCTGGAGACAAGGATTGAGAAGATGCAAGAAACATTTAACAAGGACCTAGAAGAAATAAAAAAGAGTCGATATATAATGAATAATGCAATAAATGAAATTAAAAACACTCTGGAGTCAACAAATAGTAGAATAACAGAGGCAGAAGATAGGATTAGTGAATTAGAAGATAGAATGGTAGAAATAAATGAATCAGAGAGAATAAAAGAAAAACGAATTAAAAGAAATGAGGACAATCTCAGAGACCTCCAGGACAATATTAAATGCTACAACATTCGAATCATAAGGGTTCCAGAAGAAGAAGACAAAAAGAAAGACCATGAGAAAATACTTGAGGAGATAATAGTTGAAAACTTCCCTAAAATGGGGAAGGAAATAATCACCCAAGTTCAAGAAACCCAGAGAGTCCCAAATAGGATAAACCCAAGGCGAAACACCCCAAGACACATATTAATCAAATTAACAAAGATCAAACACAAAGAACAAATATTAAAAGCAGCAAGGGAAAAACAACAAATAACACACAAGGGAATTCCCATAAGGATAACAGCTGATCTGTCAATAGAAACTCTTCAAGCCAGGAGGGAATGGCAAGACATACTTAAAATGATGAAAGAAAATAACCTACAGCCCAGATTATTGTACCCAGCAAGGATTTCATTCAAGTATGAAGGAGAAATCAAAAGCTTCTCAGACAAGCAAAAGCTGAGAGAATTCAGCACCACCAAACCAGCTCTCCAACAAATACTAAAGGATATTCTCTAGACAGTAAAAACAAAAATGGTGTATAAATTCGAACCCAAAACAATAAAGTAAATGGCAACGGGATCATACTTATCAGTAATTACCTTAAACGTAAATGGGTTGAATGCCCCAACCAAAAGACAAAGACTGGCTGAATGGATACAAGAACAAGACCCCTACATATGTTGTCTACAAGAGACCCACCCCAAAACAGGGGACACATACAGACTGAAAGTGAAGGGCTGGAAAAAGATTTTCCATGCAAATAGGGACCAAAAGAAAGCAGGAGTAGCAATACTCATATCAGATAAAATAGACTTTAAAACAAAGGCTGTGAAAAGAGACATAGATGGTCACTACATAATGATCAAAAGATAAATCCAAGAAGAAGATATAACAATTATAAATATATATGCACCCAACACGGGAGCACCGCAGTATGTAAGACAAATGCTAACAAGTATGAAAGGAGAAATTAACAATAACACAATAATATTGGGAGACTTTAATACCCCACTCACACCTATGGATAGATCAACTAAACAGAAAATTAACAAGGAAACACAAACTTTAAACGATACAATAGACCAGTTAGACCTAACTTATATCTATAGGACATTTCATCCCAAAACAAGGAATTTCACCTTTTTCTCAAGCGCACATGGAACCTTCTCCAGGATAGATCACATCCTGGGCCATAAAGCTAGCCTTGGTAAATTCAAAAAAATAGAAATCATTCCAAGCATCTTTTCTGACCATAATGCAGTAAGATTAGATCTCAATTACAGGAGAAAAACTATTAAAAATTCCAACATATGGAGGCTGAACAACACCCTGCTGAATAACCAACAAATCACAGATGAAATCAAAAAAGAAATCAAAATTTGCATAGAAACGAATGAAAATGAAAACACAACAACCCAAAACCTGTGGGACACAGTAAAAGCAGTCCTAAGGGGAAAGTTCATGGCAATACAGGCACACCTCAAGAAACAAGAAAAAAGTCAAATAAATAACCTAACTCTACACCTAAAGCAACTAGAAAAGGAAGAAATGAAGAACCCCAGGGTTAGTAGAAGGAAAGAAATCTTAAAAATTAGAGCAGAAATAAATGCAAAAGAAACAAAAGAGACCATAGCAAAAATCAACAAAGCCAAAAGCTGGTTCTTTGAAAGGATAAATAAAATGGACAAACCATTAGCCAGACTCATCAAGAAACAAAGGGAGAAAAATCAAATCAATAAAATTAGAAACGAAAATGGAGAGATCACAACAGACAACATAGAAATACAAAGGATCATAAGAGACTATTATCAACAATTATATGCCAATAAAAATGGACAACGAGGAAGAAATGAACAAATTCTTAGAAAAGTACAACTTTCCAAAACTCGACCAGGAAGAAATAGAAAACCTTAACAGACCCATCACAAGCACGGAAATTGAAACTGTAATCAAAAATCTTCCAGCAAACAAAAGCCCAGGTCCAGACGGCTTCAAAGCTGAATTCTACCAAAAATTTAGAGAAGAGGTAACACCTATCCTGTTCAAACTCTTCCAGAAAATTGCAGAGCGAGGTAACCTTCCAAACTCATTCTATGAGGCCACCATCACCCTAATACCAAAACCTGACAAAGATCCCACAAAAAAAGAAAACTACAGGCCAATATCACTGATGAACATAGACGCAAAAATCCTAAACAAAATTCTAGCAATCAGAATCCAACAACACATTAAAAAGATCATACACCATGACCAAGTGGGGTTTATCCCAGGGATGCAAGGATTCTTCAATATCCGCAAATCAATCAATGTAATACACCACATTAACAAATTGAAAAATAAAAACCATATGAGTATCTCAATAGATGCAGAGAAAGCCTTTGACAAAATTCAACACCCATTTATGATAAAAACTCTCCAGAAAGCAGGAATAGAAGGAACACACCTCAACATAATAAAAGCTATATATGACAAACCCACAGCAAACATTATCCTCAATGGTGAAAAATTGAAAGCATTTCCTCTAAAGTCAGGAACAAGACAAGGGTGCCCACTTTCACCAGTACTATTCAACATAGTTTTGGAAGTTTTGGCCACAGCAATCAGAGCAGAAAAAGAAATAAAAGGAATCCAAATTGGAAAAAAAGAAGTAAATCTCTCACTATTTGCAGATGACATGATCCTCTATATAGAAAACCCTAAAGACTCCACCAGAAAATTACTAGAACTAATCAATGATTATAGTAAAGTTTCAGGATATAAAATCAACACACAGAAATCCCTTGCATTCCTATACACTAATAATGAGAAAACAGAAAGAGAAATTAAGGAAACAATTCCATTCACCATTGCAACGAAAAGAATAAAATACTTAGGAATATATCTACCTAAAGAAACTAAAGACCTATATATAGAAAACTATAAAACACTGGTGAAAGAAATCAAAGAGGACACTAATAGATGGAGAAATATACCATGTTCATGGATTGGAAGAATCAATATAGTGAAAATGAGTATACTACCCAAAGCAATTTATAGACTCAATGCAATCCCTATCAAGCTACCAACAGTATTCTTCACAGAGCTAGAACAAATAATTTCACAATTTGTATGGAAATACAAAAAACCTTGAATAGCCAAAGCGATCTTGAGAAAGAAGAATGGAACTGGAGGAATCAACCTACCTGACTTCAGGCTCTACTACAAAGCCACAGTTATCAAGACAGTATGGTACTGGCACAAAGACAGAAATATTGATCAATGGAATAAAATAGAAAGCCCAGAGATAAATCCACGCACATATGGACACCTTATCTTTGACAAAGGAGGCAAGAATATACAATGGATTAAAGACAATCTCTTTAACAAGTGGTCTGGGAAATCTGGTCAACCACTTGTAAAAGAATGAAACTAGAACACTTTCTAACACCATATACAAAGTAAACTCAAAATGGATTAAAGATCTCAACGTAAGACCAGAAACTATAAAACTCCTAGAGGAGAACATAGGCAAAACACTCTCTGACATACATCACAGCAGGATCCTCTATGACCCACCTCCCACAATATTGGAAATAAAAGCAAAAATAAACAAATGGGACCTAATTAACCTTAAAAGCTTCTGCACATCAAAGGAAACTATTAGCAAGGTGAAAAGACAGCCTTCAGGATGGGAGAAAATAATAGCAAATGAAGCAACCGACAAACAACTAATCTCAAAAATATACAAGCAACTCCTACAGCTCAACTCCAGAAAAATAAATGACCCAATCAAAAAATGGGCCAAAGATCTAAATAGGCATTTCTCCAAAGAAGACATACAGATGGCTAACAAACACATGAAAAGATGCTCAACATCACTCATTATCAGAGAAATGCAAATCAAAACCACTATGAGGTACCATTTCACACCAGTCAGAATGGCTGCAATCCAAAAGTCTACAAATAATAAATGCTGGAGAGGGTGTGGAGAAAAGGGAACCCTCTTACACTGTTGGTGGGAAGGCAAACTAGTACAGCCACTATGGAGAACAGTGTGGAGATTCCTTAAAAAACTGGAAATAGAACTGCCTTATGATCCAGCAATCCCACTGCTGGGCATGCACACTGAGGAAACCAGAAGGGAAAGAGACACGTGTACCCCAATGTTCATCGCAGCACTGTTTATAATAGCCAGGACATGGAAGCAACCTAGATGTCCATCAGCAGATGAATGGATAAGAAAGCAGTGGTACATATACACAATGGAGTATTACTTAGCCATTAAGAAGAATACATTTGAATCAGTTCTAATGAGGTGGATGAAACTGGAGCCTATTATACAGAGTGAAGTAAGCCAGAAGGAAAAACACCAATACAGTATACTAACGCATATATATGGAATTTAGAAAGATGGTAACAATAACCCTGTATACGAGACAGCAAAAGAGACACTGACATATAGAACAGTCTTATGGACTCTGTGGGAGAGGGAGAGGGTGGGAAGATTTGGGAGAATGGCATTGAAACATGTAAAATATCATGTATGAAACGAGATGCCAGTCCAGGTTCAATGCACGATACTGGATGCTTGGGGCTAGTGCACTGGGACGACCCAGAGGGATGGTATGGGGAGGGAGGAGGGAGGAGGGTTCAGAATGGGGAACACATGTATACCTGTGGTGGATTCATAGAAATTAAAAGAAAAAATTTAAAGATAAAAACAGAACAAAAAAAAAAATGTTTTGAATTCTTTGGTATATTATTTATTTCTGTTTCACTTACTTTTTTAAAAAAATTTATACAGAGGCTTTTTCTTGCTCTTTCAAATGAGAATGCTGCTATTTAGTAGCTTCAGTCACATGTAACTCTGTGCGACCCTATTGACTGTAGCCCACAGGGTTCCACTTTCCATGGAATGCTCCAGGAAAGAGTACTGGAATGGGTTTCCATTCTCTTCTCCAGGGGATCTTCCCAACCCAAGGATCGAACTCAGATCTCCTGCATTGCAGGCAGATTATTTACCACTGACCCACCAGGGAAGTGGAGAAGGCAATGGCACCCCATTCCAGTACACTTGCCTGGAAAATCCCATGGACGGAGGAACCTGGTAGGCTGTGGTCCATGGGGTTGCTAAGAGTTGGACACAATAGAGCGACTTCATTTTCCACTTTCATGCATTGGAGAAGGAAATGGCAACCCACTCCAGTATTCTTGCCTGGAGAATCCCAGGGACGGGGGAGCCTGGTGGGCTGCCGTCTATGGGGTCGCACAGAGTCAGACATGACTGAAGCGACTTAGCAGCAGCAGCAGCACCAGGGAAGCCCTCATGAGAATAGTTCCTACTTATTTTCATTTTACTTAACTTTTTCTCTGTCTGTAATGAATTTCGGTGAAACAGTTACCTATTGTAATCTTAAAGGGCTTTTCTTATTTAGCAGTGTCTCTATGTAGATTGCTTATGTCCAATACCTTTGGTGGGATGGCTGGATTTGACATGGATGACAGTCATATCTTTCCATAGGCAGTGCTGGCTGCTATAACCTTGGTGATGGGAGATCTAGAGCCTGGTGTAGAGTGTGACATGGGTCTTCCTCTCTGCTTAGTGGCCATCACCATCCTGTTAGTGTCATGTTGCTCCCAAGTTGATGGAGCAGAAGGCCTGTTCATCAGGCTAGGGCTGGCTCTGTTCTCTTTAAGTGTAAGTTTTCCTTCTTCACACACTGGGGCCTTTGTCTCAATAAAGGGGCATACTGAAACAGTAAGGGTTTGTGTGCTTATGGAGGTCCAACACTCTGCCTGTGTAGGCATCTTTGGACCCTCTCAGATGCAAGCCACAGTCACATCCTCTGCTTCAGCCACCCCAGATCTAAGCTAGGCTGTAGTTGGAGCAGTTGGGGCCAGAGCATTCACACAGCTTGGGTTGGGGTACACAGTGAAGTAGTCATGGGAATTCACAACCAATATTATCAAGTAACTTTAAATGGAGCATAATCTATAAAATTTTGAATCATTGTTTATATGCCAGAAGCTAATATGATATTGTAAGTTAACTATACTTCAATAAAAAATTTTAAACATGCAAATAAAAATACAGTGAAATAATTTGTCACAGTAATTATCTGATTGGTAATAGTATGATGAATTATTTTGTCTTTTTTTTTTAATACTTAAAAATTCTATTAAAGCATGTTTACTTTTTGCTATCAGATTAACAATATAGGGACTTCCCTGGTGATTCAGTGGTTGCGAATCAGCCTTCCAATACAGGGGACACAGATTCAGTCCCTGATCTGAAAGCTACGATCCCATGCACCACAACTAGAGAGCTACATACCACAACTACTGAGCCCATGTGTTCTAGAGTCCATGCTCTGCAACAAGGGAAATCTCTGCACACTGTGACTACAGAAAAGCCAGTGTGCCCCCAGAAGACCCAGCACAGCCAAAAAGGGGGGGAGGAAGTAATTATATATGTTACGAATTAAATGAAACTAACAAAATATAAGGCATCACAAAAAAATGAATTGAGAAACTTAAATTCGATTTCTAAAAAAAATTATTGAATAATTGTCCGTATTACATGTATTAATACATTCATAGCTACGGTAACAAATTACCACAATAGGGATTGAAATAAAAAAATATTTTGCTCTTACAATTGAAGATCAGAAGGCAAATATCTCAGTGAGCTAAAGGCAACATGCCTGCATGGTCTCTGAGGAGAATCTGATTCATTTCCTTTTCTAGTTTCTACTGGCCACAAGAATTTCTTGACTCATAGGCCTTTCTCCAGCTTCAAAGACAGCTGCTGCTGTTAAGTCACTTCAGTCATGTCTGACTCTGTGCAACCCCATACATGGCAGCCACCAGGCTCCCCTGTCCCTGGGATTCTCCAGACAAGAATACTGGAGTGGGTTGCCATTGCCTTCTCTGCAAAGTCAGCAATGTAACATTTTCAAAACTTTCTCTAATTTCAACCTTTTTGTCTTCCTCTTCTACAGAAACAGTTTCTTTGTGATTACATTAGTCTCTTCCAGATAATCATAGTCAATCTTCTTATCTTAAAGTCACTGATTAACAACCTTTCTCCATCTGCTACCGTAATCCCTTCTTGCTATGTAAAATAATATAATCAAAGGTTCTGGGGATTAGGATGTAGTCATCATTTGGAGGCCATTACTCTGATCATCAAAAGTAATTTTCATAGGCCTATTATTTGCTGTCACTTAAGGACCCAGCTGGTTTTAGAAAAGGCAGAGGAACCAGAGATCAAATTGCCAAAATGTGCTAGATCATCGGAAAAGCAAGAGCATTCAATAAAAATATCTATTTCTGCTTTATTGACTATGCCAAAGCCTTTGACTATGTGGATCATAATAAACTGTGGAAAATTCTGAAAGAGATGGGAATACCAGACCACCTGACCTGCCTCTTGAGAAATCCGTATGCAGGTCAGGAAGCAACAGTTAGAACTAGACATGGAACAACAGACTGGTTCCAAATAGGAAAAGGAGTATGTCAAGGCTGTATATTGTCACCCTGCTTATTTAACTTATATGCAGAATGTATCATGAGAAATGCTGGGGTGGAAGAAGCACAAGCTGGAATCAAGATTGCTGGGAGAAGTATCAATAACCTCAGATATTCAGATGACACGACCCTTATGGCAGAAAGTGAAGAAGCACTAAAGAGCGTCTTGATGAAAGTGAAAGAGGAGAGTGAAAAACTTGGCTTAAAACTCAACATTCAGAAAACAAAGATCATGGCATCTGGTCCCATCACTTCATGGCAAAT
Organism: Bos indicus; assembly: GCF_029378745.1. NCBI lineage: Eukaryota > Metazoa > Chordata > Mammalia > Artiodactyla > Bovidae > Bos > Bos indicus. The sequence continues at coordinate 9,718,242 of NC_091766.1, read as the reverse complement.
AGATGAGAAAACGGTGGAAACAGTGGCTGACTTTATTTTTCTGGGCTCCAAAATCAAAGAAAATGGTGACTGCAGCCATGAAATTAAAAGACACTTACTCCTTGGAAGGAAAATTATGATCAACCCAGATAGCATATTCAAAAGCAGGGACATTACTTTACCAACAAAGGTCTGTCTAGTCAAGGCAATGGTTTTTCCAGTGGTCATGTATGGATGTGAGAGTTGGACTATAAGAAAGCTGAGCACCAAAGAATTGATGCTTTTGAACTGTGGTGTTGGAGAAGACTCTTTTGAGTCCCTTGGACTGCAAGGAGATCCAACCAGTCCATCCTAAAGGAAATCAGTCCTGAATATTCATTGTAAGAACTGATGTTGAAGCTGCAACTCCAATACTTTAGCCACCTGATGCGAAGAGTTGACTCACTGGAAAAGACCCTGATGCTAGGAAGATTGAAGGCAGGAGGCGAAGGGGACGACAGAGAATAAGTTGGTTGGATGGCATCACCGACTCAATGAACATGAGTTTGAGTAAACTCCAGGAGTTGATTATGGACAGGGAGGCCTGGCGTGCTGCAGTCCATGGGGTCGCAAAGTGTTGGACACGACTGAGCAAGTAACAGTTACTTACTTATTTACTTAAGGACCATAAGGGGTTTCCCAGGTGGCTAAGTGGGAAAGAATCCACCTGCAATGCAGGAGATAGTAGATGTGGGTGCCATTTCTGGGCCAGAAAGATGCCCTGGAGAAGGAAATGGCAATCCACTTCAGTATCCCATGGACAGAGGAGCCTGTCAGGCTACAGTCGATAGGGTCCCAAAAGAGTCGGACATGACTTAGCAACTAAACAATAAAGGATTGTAAATAAAAGAAACACAAAATGTATTATAGCCTCTTAATGATGAAAAACATTCTTTTGAAATTACATGCCAAGACAATTTTTGGTGCAAAGGAACCTACAACTACCTAGTCCAGACTCTAATACAGGACCACAGCCTTGCTTGTCAAAGAATAATCCACAGACCAAGACATGCATGCATTAGCAACATTACCCAGAACCTTGCTGAAAATTCAGAACCTCAGGACAACCAGGACCTGTTGAATCAGGATCTGATTTAGTACTAGAATCCTAGGGGATTCTTATGTACAATGTGTAGATGTGTTGGCCTAGAATAGGCTTTCTCATCTTCTCACTATTGGCATTTGTGGCATGATAATTATTTGTATTTGGTGCTCTCCTGTACATTGTAGATGTTTGGATGAAAGTGAAAGTGTTAGTTGCTCAGTCATGCCCAACTATTTGCAGTCTCATGGACTGTGACCAACCAGGCTTCTCTGTCCATGGGATTTCCCAGTCAAGAATACTGAAGTAGGTTGCCATTTCCTTCTACGGGGAATCTTCCCAACCCAGGGATAGTACTTGCATCTCCTGCTTGGCAGGTAGATTGTTACCTCTAAGCCACCTGGGAAAGCCCCCCTCCCAACAATGGTGTTCTAGCAAGAGAACACAGTTTTCTTCTTTATTGAAGAAGAAATAGTAATTTCCTGGATATATCACATGCTGTATTCTCATAGCATGGCAGTTATGTTATGGCTCTTGAGACTCAAAGGATCTAGTCAAGACAAATTCCTCAGGCTTAGACTTGGAAGAAATACTGAGGGTTGTAAAAACTTTCAATGTTAGAATTCTGGGAGATAGGAGAGTTAGTAGAGAAGTAACAAGAATTGAATACACCTGATGTTTAACCTGGACTCTTGGGAACAGCGAATCAGCAGGTGGCAGGGGCAGGGGGTTGGGGGGGGGGTGCAGGGGAATCCATTGTGTCCAAACAGGTTCCCCTGAGGAAATGATGTAGTCAACATTCAAGCAATAATGGAAAATGTGATAAAGAGGTAGAATGAGCAGATACAGAAATATCTCCACTACTGCAATATCTAAGCATGTTAAAGCTTGAGCTGCAGCAGGGATGCTTTTTGCATTTGGACTCCTAAGTCTGGCTCAGGGACCAGTGCATCACTCCTTCCTTCTTTCTTGTGAGGAGACAGAGCTTCAGCCTCCACCACCAACCATCCAGGGAGGAATTTTGAACTTCCACACAGAGACCTTCCAATCTGCCTTTCCATCCAGGTGAGTCCAAGAGCCCCACAGACACTGGAGGAAAAAGCTGGAGAGAATGAAACGCAAGACGTACCTGAGGTCACTGAGAACACAAACAGCTGGCCCAGAGCTGAGAAAACTTCATGTTTGTTTTCTTGTTTGATTTATTAATTTATAATCAATTTATTAAATATTTTTAAATGACAAATATCTGTTGGATCCAGCAATTCAAGGATTGCTGTTGACAACTAAGTAATGAGAATGAAAATTTAGCTGGATGAGACTCAAGAAAAAACGGGGAGCCCAGTGGTATCATTAAAATTTGAACATTTCCAAGAAGTTTAGTTGCAGTTTAGGGGAGTAGGAAAATAAACTATTTGGTCGGGAGAGGTTTGCAGTGAAGTGATTATTTTTTCTGAAATTTTTAAGATGGGGTGTATTTGAGCTTGTTCTGTATTCATTAGGAAGATCCAGATCAATAGAAGTATCTACTACCTGAAAACTACACTTCTTGAGACACATATATCACTGAATCTTCTTTCATACTGAGTATTCATTAGGGGCAAATGCATTTAAAATACAAACTGACATATGATAAACCGTTTATCTTTGCAATTATTTCATTACCTGAAAGGCTAAATTTATTTGGGGTTTTTATTAGCCATTTGCTATCTCTATTGCAAGTTGTCTATGCATGTTTGCTTTACCTACAGGTGTCTGAGTGTTTTTATTCTTTTTTGTTTTGCTATATCATTTTCTTCACAATTTATTTCATCTCCAGCTCAGAAAGGAAAGGCCAGGAATTGCACTACAGCATGTGGAAGACCAGGAGAATGAGATGTATTTTTAATACTTTGTCAATTCTTCTTGCTGAAAACAGAGAAATATGTAGCTCTTTGCTCCCTATTTTTCCCCTCCCCTACACAAGTGTGTCAGCCACCATTTCTGTGGCACTATTTCACCCAAACTGCTCTTAGCTATAACTAGTTCAACTAACCTGGATTCCCTATTCCAGTCTCTGTATTCATGGTGGGGTGGAGTAGGGTCAGGGAGCGGGGAACGGTTTGCATTCTTCTAAACAAAGAATTACAATTTTTTAAAGAAGCTTCCTATTAATATTTTCCATTTACATCTTGTATGTATGTAGTGTATAATGTATTTGTTGTGTTATGTGAGAGTGTAAAAACTGTGAGTGATCAAAGTTATCAGTTGGTCACATTGTGTCCTCCCTCTCATTGCTTTTCACACACAGAAAATTCTTCAACATCCTTAGAAATAAGAAACCATCTTTTCTATAAATTGCCATCTTATTTCACATTTTCACCTAGTACTACAATTGCCTTTTGTGACTAGATCAATTTTTTAAATAACATTTTCTGCCCCCTTGTGGAATATGTGCTTCTGCACTCAAATATTTCTTCTTTTTCATAAGGATGGTTGAATCTATTTATGCTTTTAAAAAAGAAGAAAAGTGAAAGTCACTCAGTCATTTTTGATTCTTTGCAGCTCCATGGACTGTAGCCCACAAGGTTCCTCTGTTCATGGCATTTCCCAGGCAAGAATACTTGATCAGGCTGCCATATCCTATCCTACTCCAGGGGACCTTCTTGACTGAGGGACCAAATCTGCATCTCCTGCATGGCAGGCAAATTATCACTGTGCTACCTGGCAAGCCCATTAATAGTGAACAAAGCATGAAGTCCCTGTCCATTTAGATCTAACATTTTAATGGAGAAATAGTACAGTAAAACAAATTCATGTATGACCAAGTGTCCTCAGATATAAATTAAATGAAGGAAAAAGTAGGTTTTTGTGGTATGTAGGCCTTTATAGAGCATATTGTGGGCAGGTCTTTGCATGTGGGAAGAGAATCTGAAACAGGAGTAGTGTGGACCCACTGGATTTGTCAAAAGGAGATCAAAACTGAAAGGCCAAGAATAACAAAGAAAGATGCCACATAAGAAAAGTAAGAAAAGGACCAGTCTTACTCACTCATAAAAATTGAGTCAGTGGTCTGATGTGGATACAATAATTAAGAAAGTGGAGGAAAAAAGTGCAGTCAGTGTGAGGTCCCTTGAGTCTGAACACACTGTAGCCTGTTCTCTCTGCAACTTGCCTCTTTTGTTGAACTCTTTATTCACATTCTTCTTCCATCAGCAGAAACTGATCTTCTTCAAAAACAATTCTTCCATTTAATGCAAGGGATTAAAAAAATTTCAGATTGTGTCCCAGAGCACAGCATGCTTTTTACATGTGATCCAGCATATGTACACAGGCAAGCAAGAAATTCACATGCATGCATATTGCATGCACATTCGAACATACATGTACAGACATATCTGAACAAAAAGAACAACAAGAATAAAAACCTTACTATGTATGATGCACTCTGATATTTTCTTTTGTGTTTTATTTATTCTCTTCTATCTTATTCTTACAAACCACAAAGTTGAGAAACTGATCATGTTACTTTTGTCTTCTGGCAGTCACCTCTTCTACATGGAACCAGGGAATGCTACACAAATTTCAGAATTTCTTCTTCTGGGAATTTCAAAAGAATCAGAACAGCAGCCTCTCTTATTTTGGACATTTCCTCTACATGTATCTGATCACTGTATTTGGAAACCTGCTCATCATCCTAGCTGTCAGCCCAGACTTCCACATCCACACCCTCATGTACTTCTTCCCCTCCAACCTGTCCTCTGTAGACATCTGTGTCACTTCCACCACCATCCCAAAGTTGCTGTAGAACACCCAGAACCAGAGAAAAGTTATAGCCTATGAAGGCTGCATCACCCAGATGTATTTTTTCATGTTCTTTGCAGGATTGGACATCTTTCTCCTGACAGTGATGGCATATGACTGCTTTATGGCCCCCTGAACTACACAGTCATCACGAACCTTCAACTCTGTGGATTGCTGGTCCTGGTATCCTGGATGATGAGTGTCCTGAATTCCTTGCTACTAAGCTTACTGATTTTGTGGCTGTCCTTCTGTAGAATACTGGAGACCCCCCGTTTTTTCTGTGAACTCAATCAGGTGGTCCGACTTGCCTGTTCTGACGTGTATCTCAATGACATAGTGATGTATTTTGCAGCTGCCATTTTGGATGGTGTTTCCCTCCCTGGTATCCTGTACTCTTACTCTAAGATCGTTTCTGCCGTACATGGAATCTCATCAGCTCAGGGGAAGTATAAGGCACTTTCCACCTGTGCATCTCACCTCTCAGTGGCCTCCTTATTTTATTGTACAGCCTTAGGAGTGTACCTTAGCTCTGCTGCTACAAACAGCTCACACTCAAGAACAATTGTACACTGTGGTTACATCCATACTAAATCCCTTCATCTACAGCCTGAGGAACAAAGACAGAAACAGGGCTCTGAAAAGAAGCATTGGGATGGCTGCTATGAAAGGGGCAATTTTCCTTGGGCCCAAGAAGTGCCCATGACTGTAGGGTTCAAAGCCTTAGAGCCAAATTATTTTTAGAATTTCCATTTATCTGAATTCAACTCTTCCACACAATTAAAGTGTGCTCATCCACCCTTCCCTGGTGGCTCAGATAGCAAAGAATCTGCCTACAATGTAGGAGACCCAGGTTTGATCCCTGATTCAGGTAGATGCCCTGGAAAAGAGAATGGCAACCCACTTCAGTATTCTTGCTTGGAGAATCCCATGGACAGAGGAGCCTGGTGGGCTACAGTCCATGGGGTCACAAAGAGTTGGACATGACTGAGTGACTGAACAAAGGGGAAACAAGTTCATAAGTTCTCTTTATCCAGGGGTAAATCTAAAAGAGCCTTCATGGTTGGGGCGGGATGGGGGCAGTGGGGTGTGTCACTGGATACAAGTCTAGTAGCCGTGTTACATAGCTGCTGGCAATATATTTTTTGCCATAATTGTCTTTGAAGTGAATGCCTCAGAAATCAAAAGCTAAGTTTCTAGCACTCACATTACAAACATGTGGTTTATAATTGCTCTCCTGGTTTTGTTAAATTATTCACCTTGGTGTCCAAATGCTTATCACAGTCACTGGCCAAAAAATTGACTATAAAATATGTGTATTCCAGTTTAAATCTACATGGAAAGACAAATTGGAATAAATTGAACTGATATGATCATAGCATCAAGATGACCCATGAGGAGACAAAATGTCAAGTCACACATTTCGTGACTATGCACAATGTTTCTTTATCATACTGTACATCTATTTATTAAAGCCTTATACAGTGAAACTGAGAAATGCATTTAAGGGAATAGATCTGATAGACAGAGTGCCTGATGAACTATGGACATAGGTTCGTGACATTGTACAGGAGACAGGAATCAAGACCATCCCCATGGAAAAAAAATGCAAAAAAGCAAAATGGCTGTCTGAAGAGGCCTTACAAATAGATGTGAAAAGAAGAGAAGAGAAAAGCAAAGGAGAAAAAGAAAGATATTCCCATTTGAATGCAGAGTTCCAAAGAATAGCAAGGAGCGATAAGAAAGCATTCCTCAGCGATCAATGCAAAGAAATAGATGAAAACAACAGAATGGGAAAGACTAGATATCCCTTTAAGAAAATTAGAGATACCAAGGGAAAATTTCATGCAAAGATGGGCTTGATAAAGGACAGAAATGGTATGGACCTAACAGAAGCAGAAGATACTAAGAAGAGGTGGCAAGAATACACAGAAGAACTGCACAAAAAAAAGAGCTTCACGATGAAAATAATCACAATGGTGTGATCACTGACCTACAGCCAGACATCCTGGAATGTGAAGTCAAGTGGGCCTTAGAAAGCATCACTACAAACAAAGCTAGTGGAGGTGATGGAATTCCACTTGAGCTATTTCAAATCCTGAAAGATGATGCTGTGAAAGTGCTGCACTCAAAATGCCAGCAAATTTGGAAAACTCAGCAGTGGCCACACAACTGGAAAAGATCAGGTTTCATTCCAATCCCAAAGAAAGGTAATGCCAAAGAATACTCAAACTACCACACAACTGCATTCATCTCACATGCTAGTAAAGTAATGCTCAAAATTCCGCAAGCCAGGCTTCAGCAGTATGTGAACTGTGGACTTCCAGATGTTCAAGCTGGTTTTAGGAAAGGCAGAGGAACCAGAGATCAAATTGCCAACATCCGCTGGATCCTAGAAAAGCAAGAGAGTTCCAGAAAAACATCTATTTCTGCTTTATTGATTATACCAAATCCTTTGACTGTGTAGATCACAATAAACTGTGGAAAATTCTGAAAGAGATGGGAATACCAGACCACCTGACCTGCCTCTTGAGAAATCCTTATGAAGGTCAGGAAGCAACAGTTAGAACTGACATGGAACAACAGACTGGTTCCAAATAGGAAAAGGAGTACTTCAAGGTTGTACATTGTCACCCTGCTTATTTAACTTCTATGCAGAGTACATCATGAGAAACGCTAGGCTGGAAGAAGCCACAAGCTGGAATCAAGATTTCCAGGAGAAATATCAATAACTTCAGATATGCAGATGACACCACCCTTATGGCAGAAAGTGAAGAAGCACTAAAGAGCCTCTTGATGAAAGTGAAAGTAGAGAGTGAAAAAATTGGCTTAAAGCTCAACATTCAGAAAACTGAGATCATGGCATCTGGTCCCATCACTTCATGGCAAATAGATGGGGAAACAGTGGAAACAGTCTCAGACTTTATTTTTGGGGCTCCAAAATCCCTGCAGATGGTGATTGCAGCCATGAAATTAAAAGATGCTTAGTCCTTGGAAGGAAAGTTATGACCAACCTAGATAGCATATTCAAAAGCAGAAACATTACTTTGCCAACAAAGGTCCACCTAGTCAAGGCTATGGTTTTTCCAGTGGTCATGTATGGATGTGAGAGTTGGATTGTGAAGAAAGCTGAGTGCCAAAGAATTGATGTTTTTGAACTGTGGTGTTGGAGAAGACTCTTTTGAGTCCCTTGGACTGCAAGGAGATCCAACCAGTCCATTCTAAAGCAGACCAGTCCTGAGTGTTCATTGAAAGAACTGATGCTGAGGCTGAAACTCCAATACTTTGGCCACCTTATGGGAAAGACTCATTGGAAAAGACCTTGATGCTGGGAGGGATTGGGAGCAGGAGGAGAAGGGGATGACAGAGGATGAGATGGCTGGGTGGCATCACCAACTCAACAGACATGAGTTTGGGTAGACTCTGGGAGTTGGTTATGAACAGGGAGGCCTGGCATGCTGCAATTCATGGGGTCTCAGAGTCGGACACAACTGAGTGACTGAACTGAACAGAACTGATCAGATGTCTCCCCACAAATGAGAGATTTTATTAATTGAGGTGAAGGGTTGGTTACTGTATTTTACATTTTGTCACAATATTTTTGTCCTGTTTGTGCTTGAAAACTTCTACTGCTACCTACTAACATGACTCTGTCTGTTGTTTTATGAAATATCTCTTTCCTGATGTGTCACAAATACACAAAGATGGTGAGTGAACAACATCAATTCATCCATTTCCCATGTCTTTCAAACTCAGGAATCTCTTCCTTCCTCATGATCAGAGGATGATCCTCAATAGAGGCTGACATCCTGCCCAGTCATATGATTAAGATTCACCAGTTTTTCTGTAGCAACAGGAATGTCTGTCCACCTCTCCTAGTTTCCTAGAAAATAGCCCCTTGTTACTATAGTTACCTTAAATAAGCTTGGGTATTGGAATGACCATGGATGTTCTCCTCAAATATAAGAACATATGCCAAAAAAAAAAAAAATGCTGTAGATTATTATAATTGCTCTTGGTTATGTTCATTTGGATTATTGTATCAGTTAGCTGTCGCTGCATAACAAGCCATTCTATGTCAATTTGGGTACCATGATATCCTTTCTACCCAATGAAGTTTTATGCTGGGGAGTTGTATTGATTTCTTTGCATAGCTCATGAGTGTGTGGTCAGCTGTAAGTCTCTATACTGTGTTTTTAAGGCTCATTCATGATGTTAGTAAGGCTGTAGCACTTTTCTGTCTTGAATCAATTTATCTTCAGTTTACTATAGTTCTGTTAAGACTAGTCATATATTTACAGAAAAGAATGAGTTTACCATGTGAATTACTTAAATTTAGTTCCACTGTCCCTACATCCATAAATAATACTTGGCTTTCTTCCCTGTTAGATGACATATCTCCTACCTTTGCTAAATGAGAACCAGCTACCTATGCTTAAATCCTACCCTTAGCCATACACATTGAATTCTTTAAATTTAATTAAATAATCATAGTATAATTGCACACAAAAACTGCATACTTAGAGTGTACAATTTGATAAATTAAAGGAGTTATACAAAAATTAAAGAGCATATTGCATGTTTCCACTTCTGTATAATTGGATGGTATAATTTAAAGCATGTCTTTAAATGCTTTGTTACATAATTATGAGAAATTTCAGTTCCTTGAGCCTCAGTTTGCATATTTCTGAAGGTATTGTGGGGATACTAAGCCAAACATCACGTGGATGCTCTGAGAAATAAATGAAAGGTGTAGTTCATTTTTTTAGTCCAAAGAAAACAAGGGTAAATGTTGTGTCTGATTATCTGTGTGCTTGTATACATTTTTATTTCAAATAAACACAATCATACACACATATACACACGTGGACACAATTGTTAATTCCTTGTGTTAAAAAGAAACCTGAGAGAAATAGAAATGAAAACAATGAACATTTTGGGAGTTCACTGGTGATCAGGTGGTTAAGAATCCGCCTTTCAATGCAGGGGACATGGGTTCAATCCCTAGTCAGGGAAGTAAGATCCCACATACCACGGGGCAACCAAACCCACGCACCACAACTAGAGCCCACACGCTGCAACTAGAGAAACCTACAAGCAACAACTACAGATATTGCTTGCTCTTGAGTTCATGCACAGCAAATAGAGAAGCTTGCACACCACAACAAAGAGCCTATACACCGTAGAGACTGAAAAAGAGGTTGAACATTTGAATTATCATAAAGCAGAAGAATGTAGAAATATAAACACAAAATTTTAAAGTACAAGATGACCTCAACTTGCATAATGGGTTCGTTTTCCACCATAATATCACAAGGCATCCTGGTCAGGCAGTATTTACAATTATGTAATGAGGAGTTCACTGTATCAGCTAATGAAGTGGAAGGTTCTTCAAATCGATTTAAATGATTTTTTTTTTCCTACGTATGTTTTTCCACATAAAATGCCCTTATCCAAGGCCAGCTAGCTAATTAATAAATTGAGAAGTTTAAAATCAATTCTTGTAAACAAATTTTATTGAATAAATGTCTATATTAGATTCATATTGCTGTTGTAAAATACTGCTAAGTAAGTTGCTTAAAATAAGCAAATATATGTTTTTATAGTTCGGGTGGCAAAAGCTTTAAATGAGTCTTGTTGGGCTAATATCAAATGTTGGGGTGGCAGTACAAGATGGCAGCATAGAAAGATCCTAAACTCACCACAACCCATGGACACGCCAAATCTACAGCTACATGTGGGTTAATTTCCTCAGAAAATTAGCAGAATATCTGTGCTACTGTGCTGTGCTTAGTCACTCAGTTGTGCCCAACTCTTCGTGACCCCCATGGACTGTAACCTGCCAGGCTTCTCTGTCCATGGGGATGCTCCAGGCAAGAATACTGAAGTTGGTTGCATGCCCTCCTCCAGGGGATCTTCTCAACACAGGGTCAAACCGAGGTCTCCTGCATTGGAGGCAGATAATTTACCATCTGAGCCACCAGGGAAGCCCATGAATACTGGAGTGGGTAGCCTATCCCTTTCCTAAGGGATCTTCCTGAACCTGGAATCAAACTGGTGTCTTCTGCATTGCAGGCAGATTCTTTACCAGCTGAGCTATCAGGGAAGCCGCAGCTGAACATCTGCTCCAAAACAAAGGATAATAGGACCGCATCAACATGGCAGAAGAGGCAGAGAAGTAGTCTCTTCAAAAACCCCACCACGAGCATTGTAACCCACAAATGGGCTGGATTTCACATTTACAGAGATCTTTTCCTGGTGACTCAAGACAGTAAACAGTCAGCCTGCAGTGCGTAAGACACAGGCTCAATCCCTGGACTGGGAAGATCCCCTGGAGAAAGAAATGGCAACCCACTCCAGTATTCTTGCCTGGGAAATCCCATGGACAGAGGAACCTGGCAGACTACAGTCCATGGGGTCACAAAGAGTTGGACACGACTGAGCGACTTCACATTTTCCTTAAAGACGATAGGTTTGTGCAGTACATTTTATGTGTCAACCCTTGGAACCTGCACCAGAAAGACAAGTCACCAAAATATGTGACAATAGGGCTTATTTCCAGAAGACCCCGAAGTCAGTGTGGAAGGGAAAACTTGGGATAAAGTGCTAGAAGTTTGGAACTCTAGAAGGCAGAAGAGTCGTGGAGAAGGATTAGTATAAACAGGATTCACCTGACTTCTAACTTGGTGTGTTGGGAACAGAAAATCATTACAAGAAACTTCTCTCTAAACCAGTTCACTGAGAGAAATCACGTGCTTAAGGATGGAGTAACAAGAGGGAAATGTCCCTAATGACCAAATCTAGGCATCCATAAATATCTCACATGCTGCAGTCCGTCCGATTCTGCCACCTCGGAGTACAGGAGACATGCTCATTGCTTTTGGAGTCCTGCATCTGCAAAGGGACTTTAGTTCCTCTTGCTGTCTTGTGTAAGATGTCTAGAACAATCTTATGGACTCTGTGGGAGAGGGAGAGGGTGGGAAGATTTGAGAGAATGGCATTGAAACATGTAAAATATCATGTATGAAATGAGATGCCAGTCCAGGTTCGATGCACGATACTGGATGCTTGGGGCTAGTGCACTGGGACGACCCAGAGGGGTGGTATGGGGAGGACGGAGGGAGGAGGGTTTAGGATGGGGAACACATGTATACCTGTGGTGGATTCATTTTGATATTTGGCAAAACTAATACAATTATGTAAAGTTTAAAAATTAAATAAAATTTAAAAAAAAAAAAAAGAACACAGCTTCAGACTCCATCATAAACCATCCTTAAGGAATTCAGACTTCCACACAAGATCTTCCTTTCAAAGAACCTATTTAGGTGGGTCTAAGGACTCACAGATACTTCAGGTAAGATTCAGAGAGAATGGAAGATGAAAAATTTTACCCAAGGTCACAAGAGATTCTCAGGAGACTAGTTCAGAGCCAAGACTTGGACATGTTTGTTTGTTGGTTGACCAATTTATTTATAAGTACTTTATTAGTGAATTTTCAGGTGGCACAGTGGTAAAGAATCTGCCTGGCAGACTTTAATTATATTTCACTTAATTTTTTTTGATACTGCCATATTTAATCTAGTTTTGTTTCCACCTCATTTTCATTTTTTTCCATATATGTGCACACATTTATGAAAACAAAAATGTGAACCAAGCAGAGGAGATTCTTGCTCATGTGGATATTATAATAGAGAAAACAGAACACAATAAAATAAATGCATGAATAACGTAACATCCTCAGGGATAATTCATAGGAAGAATGGAGACAGACAGTTGCAGCAGTACATTACAGAGTATAAGCTGGGGAGAACTTTGCACGAGGTGTAAGGAGCAGAACCTGGACTAGTGTCAAAAAGGAAGCCTACTGGATATGTCCGAAGGGGGGGGGGTGGGATTTACAGCCCAAGAGTAACAAAGAAGAATTACATAGAGGAAAATAAGAGAAAGGCCAACCTCATTCACTATTGGACCATATGAAAACTAGTGTGGTAAATAAATAGGAATAGGTACAGGATTAAAAATTAGATCAGGGACCTGACACTGATGACATGATGAAGCAAGTGGAGCAATAAAGGTCCAGTGGTCTGTGCTCCCTTGAATCCAAGGTACTTCAGCACCCAAACAGCTGCCTCTTCTCTCTGAAACCTGGCTCCTCTCTTGGGCTCTTTATTCATATTGATTTTCCCTCATTAGCAGAAACTGCCCTTTTAAAAGTTAACACATGTATGCCTGTGGCGGATTCGTTTTGATATTTGGCAAAACTAATACAATTATGTAAAGTTTAAAAATAAAATAAAATTTAAAAGAAAAATAAATAAATAAAAGTTTTCTTGCCTTTACTGCAGTGGATTCCAGACTTTTTGACTAAGTCCCAAAGTAATATATGCCTTTCACATCATGATCCTGGGGTGGTTGCAAAGAATCAGACGTGACTCCACAATTGCACATGCACACTAGCATGTCTGTATAGACAAACATAGACAAACACACATATACACACACAGACAGGTACCGAACTGCCAGGAGACGGTGAGGCATTCCACTCATGTGTGACAAAGGTCATGAGGAAGGAAGTTCAGCATATGCAAAGGCGGGATCGAGCCTCAGGAGTCCCCCCTGGATATTCTCAAGCATCTACCCCCGCAAAAAAACCAGAGTCTGCCTACTTTATTGCTTTGTGCTCTCACCTCTGACTTTACTGGGGGCTGTCCCCCACCACCATCTCGCTCTCTCTGTCAAAAAGTTAACTTACAGCTCCAATTAATAAAGTTCCTGGGCAATTAGTAGTGTTTAAATCCAAACCCCTCAGATAGCTCTCTAACTCACCTGACAAATTTACCTGGACTCCTACAGCTATGCATACGATTATTTACAGTCTCCCAGCCTCGAGAGGCATGGGAAGCTTAAGATATTCAAATAGCTTAGAGCCTCTGAGAGTTAGAAACTGTCAGAATAAAACTAGCAAAATATTTCATTGATGAACCAATGCTTGCTGCCAAGTTTTCACATCCCCTGTATTGCATCCTTGAATGTGTACTAATTAATATAGTTGGTATGTAGAAAAAATCAGTAGTGGCCTTGGTGTTAGCAACTTTAGACCCTTAAGGTAATAAATTCTTTCCTTTGTTGTAAACCCATTACACATCTGCCCTGTAGGAATGCAATTTTATCTAACACCTTTGGAAGATGGCGCCAAACCTTAAAATAATTACTCTTAGAGAAAATAAGTCTTTGTCAAAAGTCATAAACTGTTAATAGGCCTTCTGGCCAGAAGATGATGTAAATCACCTAAACCATTTGTATATGATAAATTTGCAGGAAAGAAACCCTGGTTTTTGATAAGGATCAAAGACTGCTGACTTTGCATCCCCTATTATCCTCTATGTGTAACTTAGGATATATAAGCCCCTGTTGAAAATAAAGCTACAGGCCTTGCTCACCAAAGCTTGGTCTCCCCATGTCATTCTTCCCCTCAATTTCCAGCTGAGTCTCCATCTGGAGTGCGGATATCCTCTGCAACCATTTATTTGTCTGGGCTTCTAAGACCCACTCGAGAAGGTGTCTAAGGTGGGGCACCTTCCACTATTTGAGAGGGCGCCTGCGGCCTCCGTGGTCAGAGCTAAGCTGGTGTCACAGGTTATATTGATTCTCCGCATAAACCAGGCTACTCAGCTTCTTTTCTCCACTGAATTTTCCTACTGAGCTATCCTCATTCTATTACTCTTTATATCTTTGATAAATAAATAAATAAATAGGTCGCCGAAGCCGTCTCTCCTTCGAATACCCTGGATCAGCCGGGGCTGGACCTCAGCACCTAACCATGCATATGACTGAGCAAAGAGGGTCAGAAATGATTTTGTGTGTATCCTTACTAGTTATGATACACTCTGATACATTTTGTGTGTTTCATTTATTACATTCTATTTAATTTTTGTAAACCATAGTTCAAACCCCCAATGTGACCTAATCTGAGAACATGGAAACATTCCTCTTGCTTGTTCTCCATGCCTATTCTAGTATCCCCCTGCATCATTTCTGTCTCTCATTGTCTTTTATTAGCAGCAATTTTTTGAGGCCATATTCTTTCAAGTCAATGCAATATATACTGAATTATCTATAGTTCCCCACTAAATCTGCTCGGAGTGGGGTAGGGAAAAGGTGGTGAATGTGTATAACATTGCTGCATGTGTCAAGTTTCTCACAACCTAGCAGGCAAAAAACACATGGAATTAAATAAAAAATTACAGAGAGAAGAATAGCCCCACTACAGTGCTGTGTGTGTGTGTGAACTGCTGTACACCAAAATGTTCCCCTGAAAATACAGATGACAGAATGTCAACCAAATATGAAAACAAAAAGTGGATTGATTTTTGTGCTCAGGATTCCTTGGAAATAAAATTAATAAGGTGCAAAGAACAACTTATGAATAAGGGACTCCCTGTACCTTAAGGTCAGAGAAGGTGATGGCACCCCATTCCAGTACTCTTGACTGGAAAATTCCATGGATGGAGGAGCCTGGTAGGCTACAGTCCATGGGGTCGCTACGAGTCGGACGCGACTAAGCAACTTCACTTTCACTTTTCACTTTCATGCATTGGAGAAAGAAATGGCAACCCACTCAATACTCTTGCCTGGAGAATCCCAGGGATGGGGGAGCCTGGTGGGCTGCCATCTATGGGGTCGCACAGAGTCGGACACGACTGAAGCGACTTAGCAGCAGCAGCAGCAGTACCTTAAGTTTGAGTAGCAGCAGGAAGGTCACTTCATTCCTTAGTATCCTCTGGCCCCCTCTCTCATCACCCTCCCTCTTGTATCTTCCCCTTGGGAAACTGGCTTCTTTGGAGCCTGAATCCCTGAAACAGGTGTCTTCTTCAGGGCCTTTGCACCAGCCATTCCTTCTATCAGGCAGGCCTCTCTTCCTTGAGATCTCTGTTCAAATGTTACCTACTTTACCAGCCTACCTGAACACCTGGTAAAGAATAATACCCCAGCCTCTCTCCTTTATGCCCCCTTTTTATTCATTTTACCTGTCATCGTTTTACATGTTATATGATTTTATATTTGCTAACATTATTTCTCCATCATCCGATTATAGGAACTTTTGTCTCTCAGCACACTCTACCTCTTGCCTTGAAGCTGGTAAGTACTCAATTTATGAGCCCCAGAGCATTGACAGAAATCTCATTAAAAGTATGCAATACCTGACCTCTTGGGGAAATGGCTGCAAAAGAACAGGAATTTGTAATCAGAGCTGGAACAGGAAATGTCCTGAAGGGGACAGATTTCACACCAAAATTATAGGCATTGATTTCATGACTGCAAAATATAAATTGTATCATTTGACTATGCCAGTAAGGCTCATTTTTGTGAAAAGTGGTCATATCATTTGGGGGGATTTAATTCCAGGTCATTCCCTCTAAACCATGGAGCTGGAGAATGATACACATATTTCAGAATTTCTTCTTCTTGGACTATCAAATGAACCAAAACTTCAGCCCCTCATATTTGGGCTTTTCCTCACCATGTAGCTGATCACTGTGTTTGGAAACCTGCTCATCATCCTGGCCATCAGCTCATACTCCCACCTCCACACCCTCATGTACTTCTTCCTCTCCAACCTGTCCTTTGTAGACATCTGTTTCATCTCTACCACCATCCCAAAGGTGATGCAGAATATCCAGATGCAGAGCAAAGTTATCACCTATGAAGGCTGCATCAACCAGATATACTTTTTACTACTCTTTGCAGGGTTGGATGACTTCCTCCTGACTGTGATGGCCTATGACCGGTTTGTGGCCATCTGTCACCCCCTGCACTACACAGTCATCATGAACCCCTGGCTCTGTGGATGCTGGTTCTAGTGTCATGGATGATGAGTGCCCTGAATGCCTTGATACAAATCTTAATGATGTTGCGACTGTCCTTCTGTAGAGTCCCGGAGATCCCCAACATTTTCTGTGAACTCAATCAGGTAGTCCCAAGTGCCTGTTCTGACACGTTTCTTAATGACGTGATGGTGTATGTTGCAGCTGGGCTGCTGAGTGGTGGTCCTTTCATTGGTATCCTTTACTCTTACTCTAAGATAGTTTCCTCCATACGAGGAATCTCATCAGCTCAGGGGAAGTACAGAGCATTTTCCACCTGTGCATCTCACCTCTCAGTTGTCTACTTATTTTATTGTACAATCCTAGGAATGTACCTTAACCCTGCTGATGTGCACAACTCACACTCAAGTGCAATAGCCTCAGTGATGTACACTGTGGTCACCCCGATGCTGAACCCCTTCATCTACAGTCTTTCGAATAAAGACATAAAAGAGGCTCTGAAAAGATTCATTGAGTGATAAAAGGACAAACTCTTCTGGGGCTAATAAGTGGATCCAGAAATTGCCATTCTTCCATTAGACTGTGAATATATAATTTGTCTTTTCTATTGCTTCCTTAATTTTACATTTTTTGACTTCAACTTCTGTTTATATGTAAATAATGCAGTTTATTAAGCTTTCCCATTTATTTCATTTTCCTGCTTTCACATATTTTCTTCCAAACTTATATCAGGAATATTTGCGAATTCCCTTTTATTTCTTGAGTCTATGTGAATTTCTAAGAATAGTATCTTTTCAAGTGACATATATCATTTCAAGTTTTTTCTTTTATTTTACTAAAAGAATAGTTAGAAGTTGTATTACTCATATTGAATAAGCTCTACTTGGCATCTTCACTATGTAATTTAAGTAATTCACTTTATCAGGCCTTTTCTTCTATCTCATACAGAATAATGACTGAGAACCACTGACCTAGAGCAAGAGAACTAGAAAATTCTCATGTTCTAATCACCATACACACCTTACTCACTTCATAGCTTTGGGTTTTCTTTATTTTAAAAATTTAATTTATTTATTTTAATTGGAGGCTAATTACTTTACAATATTGTAGTGGTTTTTGCCATACATTCACGTGAATCAGCCCATGGGTGTACCTATGTTCCCCATCCTGCACCCCCCTCCACCTCCCTCCCCATCCCATCCCTCTGGGTCATCCCAGTGCACCAGCCCTGAGCACCCTGTCTCATGCATCGAACCTGGACTGGTGATCTATTTCACATATGATAATATACATGTTTCACTGCTATTCTCTCAAATCATCCCACACTCGCCTTCTCCCACAGAGTCCAAAAGTCTGTTCTTCACATCTGTGTCTCTTTGCCTGTCTCGCATACAGGGTTATCGTTACCATCTTTCTAAATTCCATATATATGCGTTCAGTTCAGTTCAGTCGCTCAATCGTGTCTGACTCTTTGTGACCTCATGATTCACAGCACGCCAGGACTCCCTGTCCAACACCAACTCCCGGAGTTCGTCCATCGAGTCAGTGATACCATCCAGCCATCTCATTCTCTGTCGTCCCCTTCTCCTCCTGCCCCTAATCCCTCCCAGCATTAGAGTCTTCTCTAGTGAGTCAACTCTTTGCATGAGGTGGCCAAAGTACTGGAGTTTCAGCTTCAGCATCATTCCCTCCAAAGAAATCCCAGGGCTGATCTCCTTCAGAATGGACTGGTTGGATCTCCTTGCAGTCCAAGGGACTCTCAAGAGTCTTCTCCAACACCACAGTTCAAAAGCATCAATTCTTCAGCGCTCAGCCTTCTTCACAGTCCAACTCTCAGATCCATACATGACCACAGGAAAAACCATAGCCTTGACTAGACGAACCTTTGTTGGCAAAGTAATGTCTCTGCTTTTGAATATGCTATCTAGGTTGAGTATACTGTATTTGTGTTTTTCTTTCTGGCTTACTTCACTCACTCTGTATAATAGGCGCCAGTTTCACCCACCTCATTAGAACTGATTCAAATGTATTTTTTTTAATTTTATTTTATTTTTAAACTTTACATAATTGTATTAGTTTTGCCAAATATCGAAATGAATCCACCACAGGTAGACATGTGTTCCCCATCCTGAACCCTCCTCCCTCCTCCCTCCCCATACCATCCCTCTGGGTCGTCCCAGTGCACTAGCCCCAAGCATCCAGTATCGTGCATCGAACCTGGACTGGCAACTCGTTTCTTACATGATATTTTACATGTTTCAATGTCATTCTACCAAATCTTCCCACCCTCTCCCTCTCCCACAGAGTCCATAAGACTGTTCTATACATCAGTGTCTCTTTTGCTGTCTCGTACACCGGGTTATTGTTACCATCTTTCTAAATTCCATATATATGCGTTAATATACTGTATTTATGTTTTTCCTTCTGGCTTACTTCACTCTGTATAATAGGCTCCAGTTTCATCCACCTCATTAGAACTGATTCAAATGTATTCTTTTTAATGGCTGAGTAATACTCCATTGTGTATATGTACCACTGCTTTCTTATCCATTCATCTGCTGATGGACATCTAGGTTGCTTCCATGTCCTGGCTATTATAAACAGTGCTGCAATGAACATTGGGGTACACGTGTTTCTTTCCCTTCTGGTTTCCTCAGTGTGTATGCCCAGCAGTGGGACTGCTGGATCATAAGGCAGTTCTATTTCCAGTTTTTTAAGGAATCTCCACACTGTTCTCCATAGTGGCTGTACTAGTTTGCATTCCCACCAACAGTGTAAGAGGGTTCCCTTTTCTCCACACCCTCTCCAGCATATATTGTTTGTAGATTTTTGGATAGCAGCCATTCTGACAGGAGTGAGATGATACCTCATAGTGGTTTTGATTTGCATTTCCCTAATAATCAGTTTAATCATCTCACCCTTCTGAACCACAGTTTTGCAATATTAGAATGAAGCTTATAATTGTACATCCTCATAAGATGCTCTGTTGCAAAGTAACAAATGAGACAACAGATATAAGATGCTAAGCTCAGTCCATGGTGCATTAAAAGATCCATGTGGATCTCTTATCATTACCAAGTTTTTTATGATTAAAGGATTAAACCCTAGCTTTTACTTGTGTTAAAACAGAAAACACCTAATTGATGTGTCAAAAGTGTTTTGAAGTCAGGGATTATTTTACCTATGGTTTCATAGCAAAGGAACACAGCTCTATCCATTATGGAGGAGGAAATAATATTTTTTCCGGAGATCTCAAGAGCTGCATTCCCCATCACAAGATAGTGCTTTTGGAACCAAGGGACCTAGTCCAGACAGGTTCCTCAGACTTAGATTTGGAGGACACTTTGACTCAGGGTTGCAAAATGTGTCACTGTTAGAACTCTGGGATACAGGAGTGTTCATGGAGTAGTAATAAGAATTGGATACACTTGACTTCTAACCTGGTCTCCTGGGAATTACCAATCAGCTGAAAAAATTCCATTCTGTCCAGACAAGTTCCCCTGAGGAAATGATGTGTTTGAAGATTGAGGTAATAGTGGAAAATGTGCTGAACATGTATAATGAGCAGATAAAGCAAATACACAGAGCTATAAATATCTCCACTGCTGCAGTGTCTGAGTAGCTCCACCTTGAGCTGAACAGGGCATGGTTTTGCATTTGGATTCTTAAGTATGGTTCAGAGACCCACGCTTCACTCTTTCCTTCTTTCTTGTCTGAATTCAGAGCTTCAGTCTCCACCATCAACCCTTCAGGAGGAATTTGGACTTCCACACAGAGACCTTCCTCTCAGACTTCCTATCTGGGTGAGTCTGAAAGCCCAGCAGGAGAAAGTCAGAGAGGATGAAACCCAAAAACATTTACTTGAGGTCACCTGAAAGCCCAAACTGCTGGTCCAGAGCCAAGGTTGTCTTAATAATTTATAATCAATTTGTTTCATATGTAAAAAAGACAAGTGCCTATTGCATTCAGCAATTCAAGAATTGTTGATAATTATGTGATGGGGATGAAAACCTAGTTAGGGTAGACTCAAGAAGAAATGTCAGGCACAGTGGTGTCAGTAAACTTTGAACATTTCCAAGGAGATTTGCAGTTTGAGAGAGTAGGGAAACATACTATTTGGTCAAGAATGACTTGCAGTGAAGTGATGACATTTTATGTATTTATTTTTGATTTTTGAGATGGGGTATATTTGAGCATGTTCTATATTCATAAAGAAGATCCAGATCAATGGAATAGCTACTACCCAGAAGCTTACAGTTCTTAAGACACACTTCATAGAATCTTTTCTCACATTGAGTATTCACTTGAAAAAATTGAATTTAGTATACAGAGTCACATTATGCTAAAAGGCTTAATTTTGCGTTAAGTTTGTTACCCGGGAGGCTGAATATATTTGGGGGGGTGATTAGTCATTTGCTTCTCTATTACATATTATCTATGCACATTGTTTCATATACTGGCATATGAGTGTTATTGTTCCTTTCTTTTTTGCTCTATCATTTCCTCTGTAATTTTATTCATACCTCTATGAAGGCAACAGAATGTATAAAACACGTGAGGTCTCTGATGATCTGGATCTAGCATTTTAATGGAGAAATATTTCAGAATAAAATAAATGCATATTTTGCAAAGTGTCATCAGATACAAATCACATGAAGGAAGGGATAGGTTCTGTGGTGTTTATAGGATTTTGTAGGGTATATTATGAGGAGTTTATCACAGGTGGGACAAGTCTCAGAAACAGAAGTAGAGTGTGACCAAGGGGTTTGCCACCAAAAAAAAAAAAAAAAAAAATCAAAGCACTGGAATAACAAAAATGCCACTTAAGAAAAGTGATAGGGGACTTATGTACTGGCTCAATAGTGAAGAATCCACCTGCCAGTGTAGGAGACATGGCCCAATCCCTGATCCAGGAAGATCCCACATGCTGTGGAGCAACTAGGCCTGTGTACCACAACTATTGAGCCCTTGATCTAGAGCGCAGGAGGTGCAACTACTCAAGCCCACACACCCTAGAGCCTGGACTCTGCAACGGGAAGTCACAGTAATGAGAAAGCCACACCACAACCAGAGAGTAGCCCCTGCTCCTTGCATCTAGAGAAAAGTCCACACAGCAATGTAGACCCAACACAACCAAAGTTAAATAAATAAAATCTTTTTTAAAAAGAAAGAAAAGCAATAGAAGGGAAAGTCTCATTCACTACTGGACCATATGAAAATAAGTGTGGACAAACACACAGGAATAAATATGGAATAAAGAATTGACCGAGGGCCTGATGTGGACACTGTAGTGAGGCACTGGAGGGATAGAAGTGCAGTCAGTGTGTGGGCCCTTGAGTCTGAGGTCACTTCAGCCCCACACTGCCATCTGCTCCTTCTGCAATCTGCTCTTGCCTTGGCCTCTATTTATACTGCTTCTCCCTTGGCAGGGACTGGTCTCTTATAAATGTCTTCTTGCATTTATTGCAGTGGGTAAGAAACTTTTTTGACTCTGTCCCAGCTAAGACATGCCTTTTACATGTGATCCAACCATACCTGCATGCATGGGCATGAGCATACACAAACACAGTCATCTGAACAAAGAGAATCAGAAAAATACTACTGCATATGATGCAGTCTGACAGTTTAATTTTGCATTTAATTTTTTCTACCCTATTTTATTCTTACAAACTACATAGTCTGAACCTCTAATAGGCGTGAATCTCAGAATATGGGAAACGTTTCTCCAGCATGTCTTTGAAAACTCTGTTAATGTTTCCCTGGACTTTTTTGGAGATTTCTATGAGAACATGTCTTTTTCATTCCTTCATGCAGTATGTATTTATTCAGATACTGCTCACAACTAAACAAAATCTAAGGGGTTGAAGAGTATGGCACTTATAGTCTAGCAGAGAATAACAGATGCAGAATTAATTAAAAGCTCATAATGACAATCCTGTATCTAAATCACTGTAAATGAAATTCCCTGTTTTCTGTACAAATTTTTTAAAAAGAGGAGAATTCATGAAAGAAATGATCTGAAAAAGAAGTCTGAAAAAAGAAGATGGTGTTTTGGAGATCGGGAGGGGTGAAAATTCCAAATAGAGTTGTTGATTCTCTAAGGAGGTTCATATCAGCTCTGAGTCTTGAGCCTGTGGCATCAAGTGAAGCTGTGACTCAAGTTGAATATTCATGAGATTGATGTGAGTGAAGGCAGCACGAGGGTGAAGTGGTGGTTCAGTCACGGAGAGTCAAGGCTAGGATTTGAAGCTGTGGAATTTGGGGCTCGTTTCACAGTGGGGAGTCACAGGGAGAGAAGGAAGTCAGGGAGTTGGTTGTTTTGAAGCACAGCTGTTCCCTCTGACTAGCACACACTTCTACCCAGAGAGACTCATGTCTCCTTTTTTCTCTTTCTTGAAGTCTCTGATCAAATGTTTTCCAGGCTACCTGAACACCGAGTAAAAAATAATACCCTCATCAACTCTCTTCTTTATATTTGATCTATTTTCCTTTACAGCACTTGTCAACATATGATCATTTGTATGAGTTTTAAAATTTTTTCCTTATATGTTTTCTCCACCATTGAACTACATGATCTGTTGTCTCTCAGCACCCTCTCCTCTTTCTCCAGAATTCTATAGGTTGTAAATTTGTATTCCCTCAAATGCATGACAAAATCCCTCATTACGAATGTAGAATACTTGACTATTGGGGGAAAAAGCTGACTATAAGACAGGCTTTCCTATTTGGAGATGGCACAGGAGATTGGCTTGAAGGGGAACTTTCTATACAAAGTCACAAATATTTTTTGAATACAAAATATAAATGTTAGAGTTCACCTATGTTTGCAATGCAAATTTTTGAAAAACTAGCCATGCTATTTTTTGTTTCCAGGAAGTCATTTGCACCACATGGAACACAGGAATGAGACACCAATTTCAGAATTTATTCTCCTGGGATTATCAAATGAACCAGAACTGCAACCCCTCATATTTGGACTTTTCCTCTCCATGTACCTAATCACTGTGATTGGAAACCTGCTCATCATGCTGGCTGTCAGCTCAGACTCCCACCTCCACACCCCCATGTACTTCTTCCTCTCCAATCTGTCCTTTGTAGACATCTGCTTTATCTCCACCACCATCCCAAAGATGTTGAAGAACATAAGGACACAGAACAAAGTAATAACCTATGAAGGCTGCATCATCCAGATGCATTTTTTCATACTTTTTGCAACATTGGACGTGTTCCTCTTGACCGTGATGGCTTATGACCGCTTTGTGGCCATCTGCCACCCACTCCACTACACAGTCATCATGAAACCCCGGGTCTGTGGACTGCTGGTTCTGCTGACCTGGATCATGAGTGCTCTGAATTCCTTGATACAAAGCATAATGGTGTTGTGGCTGGCTTTCTGTACAGACTTGGAAATCCCCCACTTTTTCTGTGAAGTTAATCAAGTGGTTCAACTTGCTTGTTCTGACACTTTTCTTAATGACCTGTTGATGTATTTTGTAACTGGGGTGTATGGTGGCATTTCCCTCACTGGAATTCTTTACTCATATTCTAAGGTAGTTTCCTCTATACTAGGAATTTCATCTGCTCGGGGGAAGTATAAAGCATTTTCCACCTGTGCCTCTCACCTCTCAGTTGTCTCTTTATTCTATTGTACAGTCCTGGGAGTATATCTTAGCTCTGCTGCTACTCACAGCTCACAATCAATTGCTGTTTTCTCGGTGATGTACACTGTGGTCACACCCATGCTGAACCCCTTCATCTACAGTCTGAGGAATAAAGACATAAAGAGGGCTTTGAAAAGGATCATTGGGATGGCAGCTATATAAAGACCAGTTTTACTGGGGCTGAAGAAATGCCTGTGATTTTAGGGCTCAAAACCTCAGAGCCCAATTCTTTGATGAGGTTGCTGAAGTAGAACTTGATCCTTCTATTTACTTCCCCAAATTTCCATTTCTTTGAATTCAAGGCCTCTACATTTTATTATCAAATGAAATTATATACTGGGGAACTGTACCAACTTCTATTGTTCTCCCCATGAATGTGTAGTCAGCTGTAAATCTATTATGTTTCTAAGTGATGTTGAGTAAGGATACCATGCTCTTCTGTCTTGAATTGGTTTATGGTTATTTCTGTATCTATGCTGATCTCCTATTTACAGAAAAAAAAATAAGTTTATCATGTGAATTACTTATATTTAATTTCAGCATATCTATATCCATAAATGACGTTTGACTTCCTTCCCAGTTAGAAGACAACTCTCACCCATGTTAAGTGAGAATCACCTGCCTAGGCCCTAGATTTTACCCTTAGCCATTCACCATCAGATTCTTTTCCATTTAATTAAATTATTGGAATATAATTACACAAATAAACTGCATATTTAAAGTGTACAGTTTGGGGGGCTTCCCTGATGGTCCAGTGATTAAAAATCTGCCTTCCAATGCAAGGGACACAGGTTCAATCCTTGGTCCGGGAACTAAGATCCCACATGCCACAGGGCAACTAAGCCCCTGCACCTCAACTAGAGAGCCCACATGCCACAGCTAGAGAAAAGCCTGCACACCATAGTGAAGAACCTGTGGAGTCTAAATAAGTAAATAAATAAAAAGTGTATGATTTAATGAAATAAACAAGCTATCCAAAACTGAGAACATAATGCCTATTTCTCTTTGTGTTTAATTTGACAGTGCACATAGCTTTACATGCTTTATTATGTAATTGTGAAAAAAATTTAAGCTCCCTGAGCCTGTTTCCTTGTTTATGAAGGTGTTGTGAAATACTAAACAAAACTTCATATGGATGCTATGAGAAACAAATGGAATGTGTGGATGTTTCTTTTTTAATCCAAAGAAAACAGCTAAGGGCTAAAGTTCATTTCTGTGTGTATGCATTTTTTTCTTTCAAATAAACACTGTACTACACATGTGTGCATGCACACAGACATCTTTTCTGTGGAAAGTAAATGAGAGAAACTGGGAAAGAATGGAAATGAAAATAAAGAACATTGGAATTAATATAAAATAAAAATATAGAAATATAGACACAAAATTTTAAAGTGAAATGAGTAACCTCAATTTGATGTGAATTACTTTTCCTACCTCAATGTCACAAAAGAATCACAGGCAGCCAGTTGACATTTACATCTATAAAATGAACAATTCATTGTATCAGTTAATGAGGCAGAATATCTTCAAATTGATTTAGTATGTTTTTTACTTAATATGGGCTTTTATTTACTTAATATGGGTTTTTGACATAACATGCCCTTACTCAAGCTAAGCTAATGAATGGAGAAGATTAAATTTTATTCTTGCAAACAAATTTTATTAAATAAGTGTCTACATTAGACTTCCAGTCCAATTGCAAAATACTTCCATGCTAGTTGCTTAAATAAACACATTTATTCTCTTGGATGCAAGAAGCCTAAAATGAGTCTTGTTGGGCTAATATAAACTATTTGGGTGACAGTTCAATATGTCAGCATAGAAAAAAACAGAAAGGGCTCAAATAAATCAGAAATGAAAGAGGAAAAATTAAAATTAATATCACAGAAATGCAAAGGACCACAAGAGACTACTATGAATATTTATACTAACAAATTGAACAACCTAGAAGAAACAGAAACATTCCTACAAAACAAACATTTTCCCAAGAGGAAATTATGAAGAAACAGAAAATATGAGTACACTAGTTACTAGTACAGATATTGAATCAGTAACCAAAAATCTCACAACAAACAAAAGTCCAGGACCAGAAGCTTCACTGATAAATTCTAATAAACATTAAAGATTTAGTATCTATCTTCCAAAAACTTTCAAAAAAATCAAAGAGGAAAAATGCTTCCAAACTCACTTTACAAGGCCAGCATTACCTTGATTCAAAACCAGACAAGGGCAATAAAAGAATAAAGAATTGTAGACCAATATCCTTGATGAACACACATGCAAAAATCTTTGAAAAAATATTAACAAATAAGTTAAAAAATATATCTAATGGATCATACATCAAGATCAAGTGGGACTCACTTCAAGGATGCAAGAATGGTTAAACATCCTCAAATCAGTCAAATGATACACCAAATTAACTAAAAGAAGGATAAATATCATATGATAATTTCAATGTGCTGTGCTAAGTCGCTTCAGTCATGTCCATCTCTTTGTGACCCCATGGACTGTAGCCCACCAGATTCCTTTGTCCATGGGACTTTCCAGGCAAGCACACTGGAGTGGGTTATCATTTCCTCTTCCAGGGGATCTTCCCAATCCAGGGACTGAAACTTTATGTCTCCTGGATTGGCAGGCGGGTTCTTTACTACTAGCGCCACCTGGAAAGCCCAATCATTTCAACAGATGCAGAAAAATCATTTGACAAAATTCAATGTTTAAGGGGACAACAGAGGATGAGATGGCTGGATGGCATCACTGACTCGATGGACATGAGTCTGAGTGAACTCTGGGAGTTGGTGATGGACAGGGAGGCCTGGCGTGCTGTGATTCATGGGGTCGCAAAGAGTCGGACATGACTGAGCGACTGAACTGAACTGAATGTTTGTTTATGATAAAAGCCCTCAACAGAGTGGGTACAGAGGAAGCATACCACCACATAATATAGGCTATATATACAAGTCCACAGATGACATTATACCCAGTGGTGAGAAGATGAAAACCTTTCCTCTAAGATCAAAAAAAAAAAAAAAAAGAAAAGAATGCTCACGCAGGCCACTTTCATTCAACATAGTATTGGAAATCCTAGCCTCCGTAATTAGACAATAAAATGCAATAAAAGAGTCCAAATTAGAAAGGAAGAAGTAAAACTGTCACTATTTCACTTTTAACTTTCATGCATTGGAGAAGGAAATGGCAACCCATTCCAGTGTTCTTGCCTGGAGAATCACAGGGACGGGGGAGCCTGGTGGGCTGCCATCTATGGGGTCACACAGAGTAGGACACAACTGAAGTGACTTAGCAGCAGCAGCAGCAGCAGCATTTACAGATAAAATGATACTATATATATATTTAAAAATTCTAACAAAGAACTTTTTGAACTAATAAATAAATTTCATGAAACTGTGAGATACAAAATCAACATACAGATACCTCTCAAGTTTCTAGACTCTAATAATGAATTATCAGAAAAAGAAATGTAGAAAAGAATCCCATTTAAAACTACATAAAAAACAAAATAACTTGGCACAATTTATGAAAGAGGGAAAAGACTTATACACTGAAATCTAGAAAACGTGGAGGAAAGAAATTGAAGAAGTCACAAATAAATGGAAATATACCTTAAGTTCATGGATTGAAATCATTAATATTCTTAAAATGACCTAGATATTTTTCCAAAAAGGCATACAAGTGGCAAACAGACACATAAACAGGTGTTTCAACAGCATTAATTACCAGGAAAATGCAAATCAAAACAGAAAGAAATCATGTCACATTCTTTAGAATGGCTATTATAAGAAAGATGAGAGCCTGAGAGCCTATTCATTCTGTAACTGAAAGATTTTACTACACTCTCCCTATTATCCCCACCCCCTACAACTTTTCTATGTAGTTACAAATATTTAGTCACACAGTCGTGCCCAACTCTTTGTGACCCCTTAGCGAAGAAGGCAATGGCATTCCACTCCAGCACTCTTGCCTGGAAAGTCCCATGGATGGAATAGCCTGGAAGGCTGCAGTCCATAGGGTCGCTAAGGGTGGGACATGACTGAGCAACTTCACTTTCACTTTTCACTTTTATGCATTGGAGAAGGAAATGGCAACCCACTTCAGTGTTCTTGCCAGGAGAATCCCAGGGACGGGGCATCCTGGTGGGCTACTGACTATGCAGTCGCACAGAGTCGGACACGACTGAAGTGACTCAGCAGCAGCAACGGAATATAGCCTCCAAGGGCTTCTGTACATGGGATTCTCAGGGCAAGAATACTGTAGTGGGTTGCCTTTCCCTTCTCCAGGGGATCTTCCTGACTCAGGGGTCGAACCTGAGTCTCCCACAATGCAGGTGGATTCTTTACCATCTAAGCCACCAGGGAAGCCCAGAGTTACAAGTATACCACCTGACATTTTTTTCTTTTATTTTTCTTTTCTTTTATTTTTAACTTTACTATATTGTATTGGTTTTGCCATATATCAACATGAATCCACCACAGGTATACATGTGTTCCCCATCTTGAACCCTCCTCCCTTCTTCCTCCCCATACCATGCCTCGGGGTCGTCCCAGTGTACCAGCCCCAAGCATCCAGTATTGTGCATCGAACCTGGACTGGCAACTCGTTTCATATATGATATTATACATGTTTCAATGCCATTCTCCCAAATCATCCCATCCTCTCCCTCTCCCATAGAGTCCAAAAGACTGTTATATACATCAGTGTCTCTTTTGCTGTCTCATATACAGGGTTATTGTTACCACCTTTCTAAATTCCATATATATGCATTAGTAATCTGTATTGGTGTTTTTCTTTCTGGCTTACTTCACTCTGTATAATCGGCTCCAGTTTCATTCACCGTATTAGAACTGATTGAAATATATTCTTTTTAATGGCTGAGTAATGCTCCATTGTGTATATATACCACAGCTTTCTTATCCATTCATCTACTGGTGGACATCTAGGTTGCTTCCATGTCCTGGCTATTATAAACAGTGCTGTGATGAACATTGGGGTACACGTGTCTCTTTCAATTCTGGTTTCCTCAGTGTGTATGCCCAGCAGTGGGAAAGCTGGGTCATAAGGCAGTTATATTTCCAGTTTTTTAAGGAATCTCCACACTGTTCTCCATAGTGGCTATACTAGTTTGCATTCCCACCAACAGTGTAAGAGGGCTCCCTTTTCTCCACACCCTCTCCAGCATTTTTGCTTGTATAATTTTGGATCACAGCCATTCTGACTGGTGTGAAATGGTACCTCATAGTGGTTTTGATTTGCATTTCTCTGATAATGAGTGATGTTGAGCATCTTTTCATGTGTTTGACATTTTTTCTTATTGGAGGTTAATTGCTTTACAATGTTGTGGTGGTCTCTGCCATACTTTAATGTGAATAAGTCATAATTATATATATATATATATATATATATACACATATATATTTATATCCATAAATGTATATACATATATTTATTATACCCTTCCTCTTGAGTCTCCCTCCCACTCCCCCCTTCCACCTGTCTAGGTCATCACAGAGCGCGAGGCTGGTCTCTCTGTGTTACACAGAAGCTTCCCGCTAGTTGTCTATTTTACACATGATAGTGTTTATATATCAGTGCTGTTTTTTCAGTGGGTCCTATCCTCTCCTTCCCCCACAGTGCCCACAAGTCTGTTCTTTAACCTATATCCATATTTCTTCTCTCTAAATAGGTTCATCAGTACTATTTTTTTATAGATTCCATGTACATGCATTAATAAATGATATTTGTTTTTCTCTTTCTGACTTACTTCACTCTGTATAACTTGCTGTATGTTCATCCACCCCACTACAACTGACTCAATGCTTTCCTTTTTATAGCTGAGCTATATTCCATTGCATATATGTACCATATCTTCTTTTTCCATTCATCTGGGTAGTCTAATATTAATCTAAATTTATCTGCATACACACACACGCACACCCCATAATATCATACAGAAAACCCAAATGAACTTTTTGGCCAACCAAATAAATCATGATGACTATTTTGACAACACTGCATTATACAATTGAAATTTGCTAAGACAGTAGCATATTTGCCATCCCTTCATGGTGAATAGATGGAGAAACAGTGGAAACAGTGGCAGACTTTATTTTGGGGGGCTTCAAAATCACTGCAGATGGTGATTTCAGCCACGAAATTAAAAGATGCTTACTCCTTGGAAGGAAAGTTATAACCAACCTGGACAGCATATTAAAAAGCAGAGGCATTACTTTGCCAAAAAAGGTCCATCTAGTCAAGGGTATGGTTTTTCCAGTAGTCATGTATGGATGTGAGAATTGGACTATAAAGAAAGCTGAGCAGCAAAGTATTGATACTTTTGAACTGAGAGCTTCTTGGACTACAAGGAGATCCAACCAGTCCATCCTAAAGGAAATGAGCCCTGAATATTCATTGGAAGGACTGATGTTGAAGTTGAAACTCCAATACTTTGGCCACTTGATGCAAAGAGTTGACTCATTTGAAAAAACCCTGAGGCTGGGAAAGATTGAAAATGGAAGAAGGGGATGACAGAGGATGAGATGGTTGGATGGCATCACCGACTTAATGGACATGAGTTTGAGTAAACTCCAGGAATTGGTGATGAACAGGGAGGCCTGGCGTGCTGCAGTTCATGGGGTAGGAAAGAGTCAGACATGACTCAGTGACTGAACTGAACTGAAGAGAGTAGAACTTAAATTTTCTCACACATACACACACACACAAAAATAAGATAAATGTGTAAAGTAATCAGTGTGTAAGTTAAAGGAGAATTCCTTTCACAAAGTATACATAAATCAAATCATCATGATGTACACTTCAAGTATCTTATGATTATAAATATTAACTATACCTTAATAAAACTAATTTTTTAAAGCTTCTTAAAAAATGAAAAAGGAGAAATAACAAATGTTGGTGAGGATGTGGAGAAAAGGAAACCCTAGTGCACTGTTGGTAGAAATATGAATGTGTACAGCCATTATGGAGAGCAGTATAGAGATTCCTCAAAAATTATAAATAGAACTACTATATTATCTAGCTATTCAACTTCTGGGTATTTCTCTAAATAAAATGAGAGCAGTAATTTGAAAAGATATATGCAACCCTATTTCATTGCAGCATTATTTACATGGACGAAGACATGAAAGCTACCTACATGTCCATTGATGGATGAATGGATAATGATGTGAAATACACACACACACACACACACAGTGGCATAGTACTCAGCCATAAAAAATAAAAATCTGGCCATTTGTGACAATGTGGATGGAACTTCCAGGTATTATGCCATACTAAATAAGCCAGACAGAGAAAGATAAATACAAGTATGATTTCACTTGCACATGAAATCTAAAAAACAAAACAAATATAAAATGGACCAAAACTTATAGATGCAAAGAACGGATTGATGTTTATCAGAGAGGAAGCAGATTGGGGTAGTTCGGCAAACTGGGTGAAGGCAGTCAATTGTAATATGACACATATTAGCTGGCTTGTTATGCTGATTGCGCTTCCAGGTGATTCAGCGGTAAAGAATCTGTCTGACAAGCAGGAAACACAGATTCCATCCCTGGGTCAGAAGGATCCCCTAGAGGAGGAAATGGCAACACACTCCAATATTCTTGCCTGGGAAAATCCATGGGCAGAGGAGCCTGGCGCACTGCAGTCCATGGGGTCACAAAGAGTTGACATGACTTAGCCACTAAACAACATTCTGCCTACTATACAGTCAGTTTTGTAAGTGTATCATTTTGTATCATTCAAGAACCCTTCTATAAAAGAAACAGACACAGAATTAACCACAGCCTCTGAAATGAGTGAATACACTATTTCTTCAAAGTTAAATGCCAAGACACATTTTGGGGAAGAAGACCTAAAACTATCTACAACTAATTGTATCATGGGATCACAGCCTTGCTACTCAAAGAGTGTCCACAGACCGGGACCTGTAGACTCAGCATCATCCAGCAGCTTGTTAGAAATGCAGTCTTTGGACCCACCAGGACCTGCTGAATTAGATTCTGAATTTGTAGTAGGATTGTTGTTGATTTCTAATGAAGTTAGCAAAGGACTGACTTAGAATAACTTTGCTATCCTTTATTGTTGCCATTTGAGGAAGCATGCTATTCTGGGGATGCTTTCCCACAGATTTTAGATGTTTGGCAGCATCATTTCAGGTGTTGTCAAACATCCCAGGGGAAAATCCTCTATGATTCAGAACTACTGATGTACAGTTTGGAAACTAGACGCACCCTGACAGGTTTACAATCAAGGACCATCAAATACTCAGATATTAACTTTGGCCATATCATTAAACTCCTCCAAGCTCCATTTCTGCATGGAGAATGGAGTTCTTAAATGTACTTCCTCACAGATGAAACATCTGTAAGAATTCAGTCAAGCAATTCTTATCAGGCACTAAGATCAAGCTTTAGCACAAAATATCTAGTATATTTACTATCATCAACAAATATTTTTAATGGAGAATTACATGAAATCTCAGAACTAGAGATGTAAGTATGAAGTTCCTAAATGTTATGCAAAAGTGTCATGAAGACAACATATGTAGTGCCCCAAGGTAGATCAACAAAAGAACTCAGTTCTTTCCCTTATTGAAAAAGAGAATAAAAATTTCCTGGAGATTTAGAGTCTGTATCTCCATCATAAATCAAAACTTTGGAGATACAAGAGACCGAATTCAGATACTCAGTCTTAGACTTGGAGAAAACTTTAACTCAGGGTTGAAACAAGGTGCTAGGAGATTTAGAGATCTGAAAGGAAGGAAATTTTAGGGAGAAGGAATTAAAAAACAAGAAGAAAAAAAAAATGGATTCTCTTGACTTCTATCCTGATCCCTTGTGAATAAAGAATCTTTAGGGAAAATTTCCTTCCTTCTTGACCAGGTTTCCACAGGGGAATTATGTGCTTAGAGGTTGAAATAACAAGAAATGTGCCTAATGAGCAGGTCGAGGGACCTATAAACACTAACATCTGCAGTCTCTCAGTGTGTGTAATCTTGAGCTGGATGGACACTTTATTTCCTTTGTTTGGAGTCCTAATCCTGATTGGGGTTGAGGGTGGGCTGTAGCTTCATCCCTTCCTGCTGTTTTGTCTGGGGACAGAGACTCCGTCTCCATCATTAGCCTTCCAGAGAAGAATTCAGACTCCCCCTCAGAGACTTTCCTCTTAGAGTTCCCCCATCCAGGTGAGTCTCCAATCTAGATGATGGTACATGAGAAGGTCAGAAAGAAAAGAAGCCAGTTCAACTCAGCCCAGAGGCAAAAGATCGCTGTGTCTGTTTGTTTGCTTGATTAATTAAAGTATATGTGTCAGTAGCTAGGTAATATTTCACAGTGTGGTTATGCTACTCACACTTTTGATGAATGGCCTTTCATACTCTTTATCATTAAAGTGCTATTTCATTCATGCCACAGAAATATGTTGAGATTTTAAGTTCACATTGTTGTTCACATCAAGAAGGATTTTTCCCATGCAGAAGATTCTGAGCAATGTCCAGGAACATTTTGACTGTCTCACTGGAGAGAGTTGAGTGGAGGCCACAGAGGCTCTCAGCATCTTTCAACGCACAGGACAAACAGAGCAACAGAGACTGATCTGACTGGGAATGTCAGTAGTGTTGAGACTCAGAAAATTTGAGTTAGAGAATATCTGCACGATAACATTTATAGCTGTCTTCAGGTTGTTTCCCAAATCTGTGACTTTAGTTTTCTGGCAGCAAAATTAGCAACACTTCTTTTGCTACTGGTTTAAAAGTTCAAACCCCAAGCAGTGTGACAGGTCTTTACACTTATTTCTCAGGCTAATGGTTATGCAAGACATTTTTTTGTTTTCATAAACTATGGCTCAGCTTCAGCAAACTTTACATATTTGATCCTCATTTTGACTTGCCTGTTATTACTATGTCATATATCATTTATCCAGTTTTCTCCAGTTATCAGCATTTCAAAAAATTTTATGGCAGAACCATTGCAATATTGTAAAGTAACTAGCCTCCAATTAAAATAAATAAATTTATGGACTATTATTTCTCAATTGACTTTTGGAGGATATTTTCATGATAAAATATTTATTTTATTTCAAAATATCTATCTTCCGACTTCTGAGTTTTTTGGTTTACATTTTGCCACAAGTAAATTTTACGTATACTTTTCTAAAATGTTCATCTGAAATGTATTGGTCACTTTACACTAACATTGTAATACCTCATTTTTTGTAAAATGAGTGAGCTAGGACACCAACTTCATAATCTTTCAGATAACTAGTCATTCATGATTGATCTTTTTTTTTGGTAAGTATTTGTTTAATTTTTTTTTTTTTTTTTTTACTTTTCATTAAATGGTAGCTGCTTTACAGTATTGCTTTGGTGTCTGTTAAACATCAACATGAATCAGCTTCAGGCCAGATCTTATTTGACAATATAATCTTTTGCAAGTAAATGGAAACATGACCTTGCCATTTACTAAATGTTCAAAAGTATTATGACTTAATTCCTGATCATTCAAAAATAAATAATGGAACATCCACTATGTGCCAGGAAGTCCTCGGTACATTACACGTTATATTCTCTTCTAACAGGCCTTTGCTGCATTAAATATCAGCACATATTCATGCCATTAAATTATTGCTATTTTATATCACATTTCATTTAGTCTGGTTCTTCATTCAATTTTTCTCAATACAGTTTTTAGAAACTTTCACTCTAACCTGGTTTCAGTTCAGTTCAGTTCATTTCAGTTGCTTAGTCGTGTCTGACTCTTTGCAACCCCATGAATCACAGCACGCCAGGCCTCCCTGTCCATCACCAACTCCTGGAGTCCACCCAAACCCATGTCCATTGAGTTGGTGATGCCATCCAACCATCTCATCCTCTGTCATCCCCTTTTCCTCCTGCCCTCAATCTTTCCCAGCATGAGGGTCATTTCAAATGAGTCAACTATTCACATCAGGTGGTTAAAGAATTGGACTTTCAGTTCCAACATCAGTCCTTCCAATAAATATTCAGGACTGATTTCCTTTAGGATGGACTGGTTGGATCTCCTTGCAGTCCAAGGGACTCTCAAGAGTCTTCTCCAACACCACAGCTCAAAAGCATCAATTATTCAGTGCTCACCTTTCTTTATAGTCCAACTCTCACATTCATAAAGGACTACTGGAAAAACCATAGCCTTGACTAGACGGACCTTTGTTGACAAAGTAATGTCTCTGCTTTTGAATATGCTATCTAGGTTGGTTATAACTTTCCTTCCGAGGAGTGTCTTTAAATTTCAAGGCTGCAGTCACCATCTGCAGTGATTTTGGGACCAGAAAAATAAAGTCTGACACTGTTTCCACTGTTTTCCCATCTATTTGCCATGAAGTGATGGGACCATATGCCATGATCTTAGTTTTCTGAATGTTAAGCTTTAAGCCAACTTTTTCACTCACCTCTTTCACTTTCATCAAGAGACTCTTTAGTTCTTCACTTTCTGCCATAAGGGTGGTGTCAGCTCCATATCTGAGGTTATTGATATTTCTCCCAGTAATCTTGATTCCAGCTTGTGCTTCCTCCAGCCTAGCGTTTCTCATGATGTACTCTGCATATAAGTTAAATAAGCAGGGTGACAATATACAGCCTTGACATACTATCCCTTATTCTTTCATTATATAGCTTTTCACACTCTTCTGTGTTTTTCTGGATAAGCATATATTCATATACCTTTCTGAAAAGTACAAAAGTGAACAAAGCAGGTAAAGTCCTTGCCTTTTTGGGTCACACAGTCTAACAATAAGGTCAGAGTACAATGAAATAAATGTGTCATGATGTAATGTCCTCAGACTTAATTATATGAAGGCAGTTATTCAGCATAAAAATACAGAATTGTCATGGTGTAGGACACCATGGATTTACAAAGCATGGCCCAAGGAGGCCTCTGCAATTTGGATGAAGCTCAGAACAAGGATCAGAGTATGCCCATTGGGTTTCTCAAAACCCAAAGTCCAAGAACAGCTAAGGAAAGATGCTACATGAGAAAAGTGAGAAAGGAGCTAACCTCATCCCTTACCAGACCATACAAAAACTAACTGGTCAAGTAATTATGAAACGGGCCCAGGAGAAACAAGTTTTCTATGGCTTGATATTAAAAATGCCCAGTTTTGTTATACTTTGTATATTTTGTTTTATGAAGTGTTGGTTTATCCCTTTACTCATTTTCTCTTAGGGGAAACAATAAGTAAAATGTCTTTTGATATCTTTTGACATCATAGAGGTATCACTACTGTTGTCTTTCAGACAAGTTCATTTTGGATATCTTATTATTTTTCTGGGCATCAAAGGAAAATAATTAAGGTTGGAATGCTGCCAGGACCAAGGAAGATTATTCTTTCTCACAGGCTCTCAGGGATCAACTGACCTTATTAAGATATTTTTCTCATCATTACTCTCTCTCTCTCCCTCCCTCCTTCCCTCTCTTTGCTCTCTGTTTATTGAAAAGGCAATTTAATGTTTGTTTAAATACACAAAATGGCCATCTCAGTGTGGAACCCCAGGTTTATTTGTCCATAGGAAACTTGAGAATTGGAATTTCAGGGAATCACTTCTATGTTATATAGTGTAAGGTTCATTGATCTGCCCAGCTTGGGTTGCACACATTCCTAGTGTACTCAGTAATGCTGCAGCTGAGAAAGAAATGAAAATAACATAGTGAAGAAAGACACAGTGTGTTCTGTGTCTGTTTGCTATTGGTAGGGTGTCAGAAATTTTCAGAACAAGGGTACCAGTTCTCTTATATTCCAAGATGACTCTTGGTAGTGGGGCCTGAATTCAATCAAGGGAGGTACTAAAGAGGTGGGCTGTTTCAATTCACAGGATCCCTTTGCAACAAGATTAATAAATGGTAAGATATAGTACAGAACAGGAAGTCCCTTGCCCTGGGATTTCAGCAGTAGCCGAGAGACCACGTCCCTCCTCAACAAGTGTGACACCATCTTTCATCACTCTTTGTCGTCGTCATTCACTTGCAGCACTGGCTTTACTTTCTTTGACTTGAGCCCTGGAAACAAGCACATTCCTCACGGCCTTTCACTGGACATTTCCTCTGCCAGGGACATACTTCATTACATAAACTGCATCTCCCTCCCTCTCTTGCTTGAGGTCACTCTTCAAATGTCACCTTGTTTGCAGGTCTTACCTAAACACCTATGCAAAATATAAAGCCTAATTCACCCTCTCCTTTACATGAGCTTACCCTTTCAATGGCACCCCACTCCAGTCCTCTTGCCTGGAAAATCCCCTGGGCAGAGGAGCCTGGTAGGCTGCAGTCCATGGGGTCGCTAACAGTCGGACACGACTGAGCGACTTCACTTTCACTTTTCACTTTCACGCATTGGAGAAGGAAATGGCAACCAACTCCAGTGTTCTTGCCTGGAGAATCCCAGGGATGGGGGAGCCTGGTGGGCTGCCATCTGTGGGGTCGCTCAGAGTCGGACAGGACTGAAGCGACTTAGCAGCAGCAGCATGCTTTCTATATAGCACTTTTCACCATCTTAAATGTAATGATCTCTAATATTTGCTTAGATTTTCTATCTGCATCATTGAATGTATGTATATGCTCAGTGGTGTCTCTCTTTCTGTGACCCCATGGACTATAGCCCACTGGGCTCCTCAGTCCATGGGATTATCTAGGCAAGAATACTGGAGTGGGCTGCCATTTCTTTCTCCAGGGGATCTTCCTGACCCAGGGATCAAACCCTAGTCTCTTGCATCTCCTGCATGGGCAGGCGGATTCTTTACCACTGCACCACATGGGAAGTACTCCCATCATTTAATAGTAGGGTCCTATTTTGTTCTTCAGCAAACTATACTTGTTGCCTAGACATTGGTAACATGGTCAGCTCTCAATTTTACTACTGAAATGCTGAAAAAATTTCTAATGTAAATTATAGGATGCATAATCCCTCAGGGAAAGAGTTGACAAGGTCAAACATTCCATATTAATGGTGGCATGAGGGAATCTAAAGGAGATCATATTCATACACAAAATGTATTTTATTGAATTACATGATTGAAATATGTAAATACCAGTATTTAAAACTTGGGAGTAAACCATGTAGTTGTGAAAATTAGTCATGTTACTTTCCTCTTTCGGTGAAGCCACTTCCATCATATGGAACGAGGTAATGATACACGAATTTCAGAATTTCTTCTTCTGGGATTTTCAGAGGATCCAGAACTATGGCCCATCATTTTTGGGCTTTTCCTCTCTATGTACCTCATCACTGCTTTTGGAAACCTGCTCACCATTTTGGCCATCACTTCAGACTCCCACCTGCACACCCCCATGTACTTCTCCTCTCCAACCTGTCCTTTGTAGACATCTGTTTCACTTCCACCACCATCCCAAAGATGCTGTGGAACATCCAAACACAGAGCAAAGTGATCACCTATGAAGGCTGCATCACACAGATTTATTTTCTCATCCTCTTTGTGGTGTTGGACATTTTTCTCCTGACTGTAATGGCCTATGACCACTTTGTGGCCATCTGCCATCCCCTGCACTACACAGTCATCGTGAACCCAATACTGTGTGGACTGCTGGTGTTGATGTCCTGGATCATAAATATTCTTAATTCCTCATTACAAAGCTTAATGATACTGCAACTGTCCTTCTGCACAAACATTGAAATTCCCCACTTTTTCTTGAACTCAATCATATGGTTCAATTTGCCTGTTCTGACACCTTTCTTAATAACATAGTGATGTATTTTGCAGCTGTCCTGCTGGGTGGTGGTCCCTTTGTTGGTATCCTTTACTTTTATTCTGAGATAGTCTCCTCTATACGCAGAATCTCATCAGCTCAGGGGAAGTATAAAGCATTTTCCACCTGTGCATCTCACCTCACTGTTGTCTCCTTATTTTATTGTATGATGCTTGGAGTGTACCTTAGCTCTGCAGCTACCCACAATGCACACTCAAGTGCAACAGCCTCGGTGATGTACACAGTCATCACACTCATGCTGAACCCCTTCATCTACAGCCTGAGGAATAAAAACATGAAGAGGGCTCTGAAAGTATTCTTTGTGAGAGGAACTGTGTAAGAGCTAGTTGTCAAAAAACTGAAAAAGCACTTGAGATTGAAGAGGTCAAAGCCTCAGAGTCAGAAATTGTGACTATTTGATCAGACAATGAAATTAGAACTTGCTCTTTTTAAATAAATACATTCCTGGAATTTGCATTTATTTGACTAACTTTTCTATTCAATTCGTGTAAATCACTTTATTAAGCTTCCTTTTCTCTCTGACATTCATCTGCTTTCTCTTTGTTTTATTCCCACTTTCACAAATTTACTTCATCAATGTATCAGGAATGTTGGGAAATTCCCACTGACTAAATGAGACAACATAGTTTTTTTTTTTTTTTTTTTTTTTAGAATAACTTTT
This sequence comes from Bos indicus, assembly GCF_029378745.1. Taxonomy (NCBI): domain Eukaryota; kingdom Metazoa; phylum Chordata; class Mammalia; order Artiodactyla; family Bovidae; genus Bos; species Bos indicus. The sequence continues at coordinate 9,678,472 of NC_091766.1, read as the reverse complement.
CACAAATGACATACCTGCTCAGTCGCTCAATCATGTCTGACTCTATGCAACCCTATGGACTGTAGTCTACCAGGCTCTTCTGTCCATGGAATTTTTCTGGCAAGGATACTGCTGTGGGTTGCCATTTCCTCCTCCAGGGATCAAACTTGTGTCTCTTTCATCTGCATTGGCAGGCACATTATTTACCCCTAGTGCACTGGGAAGCCCCACAAATGACATTTGTATTACCAGATAGTTTCCTTCTGTTTCTCTAAAAGAAGTGTCATGAGTTGTAGTCTTCCTACCAAAAAACATATGTTTGATCATGAAGACAATTTATATAATTTTATAACAGAGGAAAACCTGAGACACTATTTTCACCTTTATATCCAATATTCTCATGTACATCACTATCTTATCTGCCTTTTCTCGCCATTGAGACTGTAACATACTATTGTGATTTGTGACAAGTCATTAATTTTTATTCTCCTCATTTGGATCCTGTTTTTGGCATCCATATTTCCCACAATAGCCACTGTCAACATGATTATCAGATACATGTCTGCAAAAGGAGTCCCCACTGAAAGACGCATTTTAATAAACAGATCGACCTAATATGGCTTTAGAATCACAGATGAACATCAGTATTTCAGTTCAGTTGCTCAGTTGTGTCCAACTCTTTGCAACCCCATGGACTGCAGCATGTCAGGCTTCCCTGTCCATCATCAACTCTCAGAGCTTGCTCAAACTCATGTCCATCCAACCATCTTATTCTCTGTCATCCCCTTCTCCCCCTGCCTTCAATCTTTCCCAGCATCAGGGTCTTTTTCAATGCGTCCGCTCTTCACATCAAATGGCCAAAGTATTGGAGTTGCAGCTTCAGCATCAGTCCTTCCAATGAATATTCAGGACTGACTTGTTTTAGGATTAACTGGTTTGATCTCCTTGCAGTCCAAGGGACCTTTAACACAATGAAACAAAATTGTGATTCATACATTGTATTACTTTGAAAAATACTCATTTTCCATGCTGCATATCTACTCATTGGAGAATGGAGGATTGGTGTCCATGTGTTAAGGGGAGGTTTATACGTATTTGTGAAAGATTGATTAACATTTTTTTCTTTTTTTATTCAATTATCTTCCTGTTGCTGCTTGAAAACTTTCAGTGATACCTGTAATATGATTCATGTCATTGATTTAATGGAACTGTATCTCCACTGCATTTTGTCATAACCCAAGAAGGATGGTGAATGATCACTATCATCCTCCATAACTCTGTTATACTCATGATTCTATTCACATTTTATGAACAAAGAGTGACTCAACAGACATCTTGAATTGCTGTCCAGTCATGTGAATCAGAGTTACCAGTCTTTTTTCCTACATAGACATACCTGTCCTTTCAACCTCTTCTGGTTACTGAGAAATGAACCGCAGTGAGAGATTTCAGTTGCAGTTATCTGAAATGAACTGAAATGACAGAGTAACCATGAAAGCTATCCTGAAATATAAGAGCAAATGAGGGCGGTTCAGGATGTGGAACACATGTATACCTGTGGCGGATTCATGTTGATGTATGGCAAAACCAATACAATATTGTAAAGTACAAAAAAAAAAAAAAAATTCATTACAAAACAACTCAAAAAAGAACAAATGACAAGAATAATCAGGAGCAATTATAACTGTCCTCATTCTGTTCACTTTGATTATTGTATCAGTTAGATATTGCTGCGTAACAAGCCATACTAAAGCTAATGCTGTAATATACTGCCTTTGTTACCAGATGAGATTATAAGGTAGAGTTGTTCTGAGCTCTGCTGATCTCCTAATGAGTGTGAACTCAGCTGTGAGTCTCTACATTGCTTTTCTTAGGTTTATCCATGATACGATGTGTGAGATGATACCTTTTTCACTTGACCCAATGTGATCAGTTTGTTTCTCTGGTTGTATCTTGAATTTTACCAAGAGAGTACCAAGAGTGAATTGCTTTAATTTACTTCTATTTCTATACCCATATATGACACTTTTCTTTTCACCTGGGTAATGAGATATCTCCCATCACTGCTCAGTGTGAATCAGCTATCTGTGCTCTAGATCCTACTCTGAGCCACACATCTTTAGACTTCAAAGTGATGTACTGGAAAATAATTGCATACCATAAACTGCATATTTTGAAATGATAAATAAAATAATCTGTACCAAATTTACAATGCATACTGTATATTTCCATTGCACATAATTCATGACAATGCACAATAACTTCAAAGGCTTTTAAAAATGTTTAAATATATTAATCTCCCTGAGCCTAAATCATTATCTATGTAGGTAATGTGGGATAATAAACATAACTTCAGAGGAAGATTTCAAGAAATTAATAATGTAAGTGGATGTATTTTTGTGGAATCCTAAGAAAATGTTCAAATGTAAACTTGTGTTTATGTATTTATATAAATTTATCTTTCAAATGAGCGTAAGCATACTTATGTATGTACACACAGAAATGCATTCGTGGTTCTATATTTTATACAGAAAGAAAGCTTGAAAGAAAGTTGGAGAGGATACACTACTGGGCATATATACTAAGAAAACCATAATTCAAAAAGATAATTCAAAGCACATGTACCCTAATGTTCATTGAAGCACTATTTACAATAGCCATGATATGATATAGAAGCAACCTAGATGTCCATCAACAGATGAGTGGATAAAGAAGATGTAGTACATATATACAATGGAATATTACTCAACCATAAAAAGGAATGAAATTGAATCAGTTGTAGTGATATGGATGAACCTAGAGCCTACCATACAGAGTGAAGTAAGCCAGAAAAACAAATATCATATATTAATGCATACATACAGAATCTAGAAAACTGGTGCTGATGAACCATTCGCAGGGGAAGAACAGAGATTTAAATGTAGAGAATAGACCTGTGAACACAAAGGAGAAAGAAGAGGGGGAACAAACTGAGACAGTGGCATTGACGTATATATACCACCATGACTAAAATAGACAGCTGGCAGGAAGCTGTTGTATAACACAGGGAGCTCAGCTCAGGGTGCTCTGTGATGACCTGAGATAGGGGATGGGGTGAGAAGGAGACTCAAGAGGGTAGGAATATATGTACACATATAGCTGATTCACTTTGTTGTACAGCAAAAATTGGCATAGCATTGTAAAGCAATTTTATCCCAATAACAATTTTTAAAACATTATGAGAGAAAAAAAAAAAAAAAAAAAAACTGCAGAAAGTTAAGCATAGATTTAAAGTGAACCATAGAGGGACTGGTCCAAGATGGTTATACAGGAAGATGCTGAATTCACTCCTCCCATGGATATGCTGAATTTACAGCTACACGTGGATCAAGTCCCTCCAAAAAAGACCTGAAAACTAGCTGAAATGTTCCTTTGTATCAAATGAGAAAAGACCACATTCAGGCAGGTAGGAGAGACTGAGATGATATCTTGCCAAAATCCCCAACCCTGATGCAGTAACCCAAATTCAGAAGGGGTTTTACAAATCTGGAGCCTCTTCTTGAGGATTAAAATGTTCATAGCCTATATTAAGACCTGCTCTTAATATAAAGACCCCAACTCTTAAGACCTGCATGTGGGAGATGAGCCTCCAAAATACCTATCTTTGAAAACCATCAGGATTTATGTCTATGAGATGCAAAGTGACATAGCAAATGGAGACACTGCTTTTAAAACGCTCACACATAGACTCAATCATAAACCACATAAACTCAAGGCTCACTGCTGAAGCAAAAGTTTGAAAAGTGCCTAGACTATATGTGAGGGACTGTTGCTGTTTATTTAGTCGTTAGGTTGTGTTCAACTCTTCACGATCCCATGGACTGTAGCCCACTAGTTTCTCTGTCCATGGGATTTCCCAAGCAAGAATACTGGAGTGGGTTGCCATTTCCTGCTCCAGGGGATCTTCCCCACCCAGGGATCAAACCCGTGTCTAGTGCATTGGCAGACAGATTCTTTACCACCGAGCCACCTGGGGGATATTGAGTTGCTAATCTGAATACCTGAATGATCTAGTGGTTTTCCCTACTTTCTTGAATTTAAGTCTGAATTTGGTCTATTGGGAAACCCAATTGACCATTCAGGTATGACCTAAATCAAATCCCTTATGATTATACAGTGGAAGTGAGAAATAGATTTAAGGGACTAGATATGATAGATGGAGTGACTGATGAACTATGGATGGAGGTTCATGACATTGTACAGGAGACAGGGATCAAGACCATCCCCATGGAAAAGAAATGCAAAAAAGCAAAATGGTTATCTGAGGAGGCCTTACAAATAGCTGTGAAAAGAAGAGAAGCAGAAAGCAAAGGAGAAAAGGAAAGATATACCCATCTGAATGCAGACTTCCAAAGAATAGCAAGGAGAGATAAGAAAGCCTTACTCAGTGATCAATGCAAAGAAATAGAGGAAAACAACAGAATGGAAAAGACTAGAGATCTCTTCAAGAAAATCAGAGATACCAAGGGAACATTTCATGCAAAGATGGGCTCGATAAAGGACAGAAATGGTATGGAGCTAACAGAAGCACAAGATATTAAGAAGAGGTGGCAAGAATACACAGAAGAACTGTACAAAAAAGATCTTCATGATCCAGATAATCACGATGGTGTGATCACTGACCTACAGCCAGACGTCCTGGAATGTGAAGTCAAGTGGGCCTTAGAAAGCATCACTATGGGCAAAGCAAGAGCAGGTGATGGAATTCCAGTTGAGCTCTTTCAAATCCTGAAAGATGATGCTGTGAAAGTGTTGCACTCAATATGCCAGCAAATTTGGAAAACTCAGCAGTGGCCACAGGACTGGAAAAGTTCAATTTTCATTCCAATCCCAAAGAAAGGCAATGCCAAAGAATGCTTAAACTACTGCACAATTGCACTCATCTCACACGCTAGTAAAGTAATGCTCAAAATTATGCAAGCTAGGCTTCAGCAGTACATGAACCGTGAAGTTCCAGATGTTCAAGCTGGTTTTAGAAAAGGCAGAGGAACCAGAGATCAAATTGCCAACATCCTCTGGATCATTGAAAAAGCAAGAGAGTTCCAGAAAAACATCTATTTCTGCTTTATTGACTATGCCAAAGCCTTTGACTGTGTGGACCACAATAAACTGTGGAAAAATCTAAAATAGATGGGAATATCAGACCACCTGACCTGCCTCTTGAGAAATCTGTATGCCGGTCAGGAAGCAACAGTTGGAACTGGACATGGAACAACAGACTGGTTCCAAATAGGAAAAGGAGTACGTCAAGGCTGTGTACTGTCACCCTGTTTATTTAACTTCTATGCATCCAATGGCCTGGACTTTGTAGCTACTGCACAAGTAACCATCCTCAATTGCCTGGCTCTGAAGACTGGAGGTGGGGATGCTTGTATGTTGTGCCCAAGCTTCACTAACAAAAAAAACTCAGTTCCTCCCCCTGTTGAAAAGGAGAACAGAAATTTTCTGGAGGTTCAGGGACTGTGTCCCCATTATAAATCAAAGCTTTGAAGACACAAGAGACCCAATCCAGACAGGTTCTTCAGTCTTTGACCTGGGAGAAAATTCTAATTGAGAGTTGAGATAATATGCTAAGAGATTTAGAGATATGAAAGGGGAGCAACTTAATGGATAAGGAGTAAAAAGAAGAAAACAAAACTGGATTCAATTGACTTGTACACTGGCCTCTTGTGACCAGAAAATCATTAGGAAAATTTTCTTTTCTTCCAGAAGAGCTTTCCATAGGGGAATTATGTACTTAGAGGTTGAAATAATGAGAGAGAAGTGTGCTTAATGAGCAGATACAGGGAGCTATAAATATCTCCACGTCTGAAGTCTCCTTGGTGTTTGCAAACCTTGCCTAGACGGGTCTTTATTTTGTTTTGTTTGATTTGAGTCCTAATCCTACCTGGGGGGCTGTAGATTCACTCTTTCCTGCTGCTAGTCTGGGAACAGAACTTTAGTCTCCATCATTAACCATCCAGGGAGGGGTTCAGACTCCTCCTCAGAGACCTTCCTCTCAGTTCCCATCCAGGTGAGTCCAACAACCCAGATGATGGTGTGTGAGATGGTCAGAGAGAATGGAAGCCAATTCAACTCAACCCAGAGGCAAGAGACTGCTGCTCTTGTTCCTTTGTTTGATTAATTAATGTGTTTATTTCTGTGATTACATATTTCACAATGCAAGAGTGCTATTTACACCTTTGACCATCTTTCACATTCTTTATCATTAAATTGCTGTTATGTCAGTGCTAGAAAAATACGTTGAGTTTGTTAATTTAAAACTGTGCTTCTAGTCAGGGGATTAGATTTCTCCCCGGGGGACACATTGAACAATGTCCAAGGACATTTTTAGCTGTCACACTGGAGAGGGGTGAGTGGAGACCATGGATGGTGTAAACGTCTTTCAATGCACAGGACAGAGCACACAATAGAGAATGATTTGGCCCAGAATATTCACAGCACGTGGGGTTGAGAAAGCCTGAGTTAAAAAAAAAATTGCAATATTTACAGTTGTCTTGAGAGTCCCTTGGACTGCAAGGAGATCCAACCAGTCCATCCTAAAGGAGATCAGTCCTGGGTGTTCATTGGAAGCACTGATGTTGAAGCTGAAACTCCTATACTTTGGCCACCTGATGTGAAGAGCTGACTCATTTGAAAAGACCATGATGCTGGGAAAGATTGAGGAAAGGAGGAGAAGGGGATGACAGAGGTTGAGATGGTTGGATGGCATCACCGACTCAATAGACATGGGTTTGGGTAGACTCCGGGAGTTGGTGATGGACAGGGAGGCCTGGCGTGCTGTGGTTCATGGGGTCACAAAGAGTCGGCATTGCTGAATGACTGAACTGAACTTATAATTGTCTTCAGGTTTCTTTCCAATCTTGTAACATTTTATGTTTCTAACAGCAAAGTTAGAGAACTGCTTTTGCTGCCAGTTTAAAAGATCTAGTCACAATCAACGTGACAGTTCTTTAAGGGTTCCCCCACTCCACCAGGCTGATAGGTATGAAAGACACTTCTTTGTTTCTTAAGCTATAGCTCAGATTCATCACACTTTATGTATTTGATCACCATTTTGATCTGCCTATTATGCTACTGTTGTTGTTTCGTGGCTAAGTCATGTCCAACTCTTTTGTGATCCCATGGACAGTAGCCCTCTAGGCTCCTCTGTCCATAGGATTTCCCAGGCAAGAACACTAGAGTGGGCTTCCATTTCCTGCTCCAGGGGATCTTCCCAACCCAAGAATCAAACTCCCAACTCCTGCATTGGCCTATATAATAATTACCTATTTTTCTACAGTTTTTAGCATTTCAAAAAATTTCTACTGATCATTGCTTTTCAATTGACTTTTGGAGGACATTTTTGGCCATAAAAACTTTTATTTTATTGAAATAAATCTATATTCTTAGTTTTGAATTTCTTGTTTTATTGGGTTGTTTTGCTCCCTGCAAATTGAATATGTCATTTTCTAGATGTTCATCTAAAATGTATTGGTTATCCCTACACAGAACGTGGATGCAATACGTTTCTTTTGTATGAAGTATGAGGAAGCAGAACTGTCATAGTGGGGACAGGACTTATACAACATGCCCCATGGCAGCCTCTGCATGTTGGACGAAGTCCAGAATCACGGTTAGAATGTGCCCACTGAGATTCTCAAAAAAGGGATGAAATATTACAGAACGGGAACAGTAAAAGAAAGATACCACGTGATAAAATGGAGAAAAGGGCTAATCTCATCCATTATTGGGCCATACAAAAACTGTATGTATGGACTTCCCTGGTGGCCCAGTGGTTAAGAAATTGCCTTCCAATGCAGGGGGTGTAGGTTCAATCCCCTGTACCAGAGCTATGACTCCACATGCCTGATGGCCAAAAAACTAAAATATAAAAAAACAGAAGCAATATTGTAACAAATTCAGTAACGACTTTAAAAATGGTTTACATCAAAACAATCTTAAAAAAAAAAAACCAATTGGTCAAATAATTATGGAATAGGCACAGGAAAAGTAAATCTACTGCATCATACTAACAATGTCCAACTTTTGTTATACTGTATGCATTTTTGCTGGGGAAATGTTGGTTTATCCCTTTGTTCATTTTTTGGTGGATGTACCATATATAAGGTGCTTGACACCATTAAAGAACATCACTACTTCTGTCTTTTAGACAAGTTTTTTGTTGTTGTTGTTCTCTTATTATTTTCTCTGGGCATCAAGGGAATATAATCAGGATTGGAATGCTGCCAGAACCAAAGGAGATTATTCTTCCTTACAATGTCTCTGGGACTGGCTGAGCTTATTAGATCTTTTCCTCCTGACCCACTTTATTTTTTCTCTCTTTCTGTTAATTGAACAGATTCTTTTTTGCTTTAAAAAAAAATCAACTAAAAATGGCACTATCAGTATGGAGTCCCAGGTTTATATGTCCATGGGAAGTTGAAGAATTAAAATATCTAAGGACCATTTCTGCATTCCAAAGGAGAAAGATCACTGATTGGGCCAGTTCGGGTTTTATGCATTCCTAGTGCAAACATTCAGAAAACTAAGACCATGGCATCTGGTCCTATCACTTCATGGGAAACAGTGAAAACAGTGTTAGACTTTATTTTTTTCGGCTCCAAAATCACTGCATATGGTGATTGCAGCCATGAAATTAAAAGACGCTTACTCCTTGGAAAGAAAGTTAATGATCAACCTAGATAGCATATTGAAAACCAGAGATATTACTTTTCCAACAAAGGTCCATCTAGTCAAGGCTATGATTTTTCCAGTGGTCATATATGGATGTCAGAGTTGGGCTATGAAGAAAGCTGAGTCGCCGAAGAACTGATGCTTTTGAACTGTGGTGTTGGAGAAGCCTCTTGGGAGTCCCTTGGACTGAAAGGAGAACCAACCAGTCCATCCTAAAGGAGATCAGTCCTGGGTGTTCATTGGAAGGACTGATGCTGAAGCTGAAACTCCAATACTTTGGCCACCTCATGCAAAGAGTTGACTCATTGGAAAAGACCCTGATTCTGGGAGGGATTGGGGGCAGGAGGAGAAGGGGACGACAGAGGATGAGATGGCTGGATGACATCACCAACTCAATGGAAATGAGTCTGAGTGAACTCCGAGAGTTGGTGATGGACAGGGAGGCCTGGCGTGCTGTGATTCATGGGGTCACAAAGAGTTGGTCACGACTGAGTGACTGAACTGAACTGAGTGCAATTAGGAAAGGAAATCAACACTGAATATACACTGGAAGGACTATTTATGAAGCTGGAGCTCCAATACTTTAGCTACTTGAAGACCTGAAGACCCAACTAATTGGAAAAGACCCTGATGTCAGGAAGAATTGAAGGCAAAAGGAGAAGAGGGCACCAGAGGATGAGATGGCTAGATAACCGACTCAATGGAAATTGAGAAAACTCTAGGAGATAGTGAAGGACAGGGAGCCTGACATGCTGCTGTCCATGGGGTTGCAAAGAGTCAGACAGGACTTAGCAACTGAAAATCATCAACAACAAAGTGTAATCAGAAAGGTGGTTCCTGAGAAAGACACGGAAATACTACAGTGCTGGAGGCCATTGTGTGTGTGAGAGAGACACTTGTGGAGTGTGGCCAGTCTTCAGAACAAGAGTACAATCATACATTCCAAGATGATTCTTACAGTCCTGGGACCAGAACTCAAACAGAGGAGGTACTAAGGAGGGGAGCTCTTTCTTTTTTAAAATATTGACTAATTGATTGATTGATTGATTGACTTGGCTGTTCAGAATCTTTGTTGCAGCCTACGAGATCTTTAATTGCAGAATGTGAACTCTTAGTCATCTCATGTGGGATCTAGATCCCTAAGCAGGGATCAAACCCTGGCCCCCTGCATTGTAAGCAAGAGTCTTAGCCACTGGATCACCAGAGGAGTCCCCTGGGGACCCTTTAGCAACAAGGTGAAAAAAATGCAAGTTGTAGTATGGAACAGGAAATATCTGTGCCCTGGGCTTTCAGCAGTGGCAGAGACCACCTCCCTCCTCAACATGTGTGACACCACCTCTCCTCAGTTTTTCAGATCCATTAACTTGCAACACTGCTTCTCTGTATTTGAATTGAGCACAGGAAACAAGCACCTTCTTTAGGGCCTTTGCCCTGGCCGTTCCCTCTGCTGGGCACTCATGTCCCCACATAGACGCAATCTCTCCTTTGTGCCTGTCATTAGTTTTGTCACAGAATCTGTCACCATAGGATGATATATAATTTTACGGTCTGTTTAAATAGTCAGTCTTTGTTTTTATGTCCTGATTCATTTTTTCAATTTATTTTTAATTGGAGGATAATAATTACTTTATGATGTTGTGCTGGTTTCTGCTATACAACAATGTGAATCAGCCAGAAGAAGACATGTATCACCTCCTTCTTGAGCCTCCCTCTCACCCGACCCCGTCCCACCCCTCTAGGTCATTACCAAGCACAAGGCAGGACTCCCTATGTTACGTAGCAGTTTCTCACTAGCTATCAATTCTACACATGATAATATATAGATGTCAATGTTATTTTCTCAATTCGTCCCCCTTCTTCCCCTGGTGTGTTCACAAGTTCATTCTCTACATCTGCATCTCTATTCCTACACCTCAGATAGGTTCATCGTATCATTTTTCTAGATTCCATATATATGCCTTAATGTGAAATATTTATTTTTCTCCTTCTAACTTACTTCACTCTGTATAACAGGCTCTAGATTTGTCCACCACCCTTCAGTTGACTCAAATTAGTTCCTTTTTATGGCTGAATGATATTCCATTGTGTGTATATACCACAACTTCTTTATCCATTCATCTCTCCATAGACATCTAGATTGCTTCCATGTCTTGGCTACTGTAAATACTGCTGCAGTAAACATTGTGGTACATGTGTTGTTTTGATTTATAGCTTTCTCAGATTATATACCCATTTGTGGGATAGTAGAGTCATATGGTAGTTTTATTCCAGTTTTTTTAAGGAATCTCTACACTATTTTCCATAGTCGCTATATCAACTTACATTCGCACCATATATTCATTCTCTATAATTGACATGAGACTTTGGGGACTTTTGCTTTTTAGCACCTTTCACTCATTGCCTAGACAGTGCTTAAAAACGATAGACTTTGTATTACATTCTTGAATTACACTATGAAATCTCGTTAAAAGTGCAAAATTCATGACCCTTATGGTAAAAGCTGGTTGGGGAAAAAATTCCACATTATGTGGGGCACAAAGATACCTTCAATGGGCTATACAAAACACACAAAATATCAAATTAATATTTGAAAACAAAATATAAATTTGAAACACCATTTTGAATATGTAATACAAGTTTTTGTGAAAATTAGCCATATTATAGCCTTTCTTTTCCAGAAGTCACCTTCCTGCATGGAACCAGACAATGATATGCAAATTCTAGAATTTCTCCTTCTGGGACTTTCAGAGGAAGCAAAAGTACAGCCCCTCATATTTGGGCTTTTCCTCTCCACGTACCTGACCATTATGTTTGGAAACCTGCTCATCATCTTGGCCATCACTTCAGACGCCCACCTGCACACATCCATGTACTCCTTCCTCTCCAACCTGTCCTTTGTAGCCATCTGTTTCACCTCCACCACCATCCCAAAGATGCTATGGAATATCTTGACACAAAGCAAAGTTATCAGCTATAAATAATGCATCACACAGATTTATTTTCTCATCCTCTTTGCAGTGTTGGACATCCTCCTCCTTACCGTGATGGCCTATGACCGCTTTGTGGCCTTTTGTCAACCTCTCCACTACACAGTCATCATGAACCCCCAGCTCTGTGGACTACTGGTGCTGATATCCTGGATCATAAGTGTCCTGAATTCCTTATTACAAAGCTTAATGGTATTGTGACTGTCCTGCACAAACATTGAAATTCCCCACTTTTTCTGTGAACTCAGTCATATGGTCCAACTTGCCTGTTCTGACACCTTTCTTAATAACATAGTGATGTATTTTGCAGCTGTCCTGCTGTGTGGTGGTCCCTTCTTTGGTATCCTTTGTTCATATTCTAAAATAGTTTCCTCTATATGCAGAATCTCATCTGCTCAGGGGAAATATAAAACATTTTCCACCTGTGCATCTCACCTCACCATTGTCTTCTTATTTTATTGTACAATGCTTGGAGTGTACCTTAGCTCTTCAGCTACCCACAATGCACACTCAAGTGCAGCAGCCTCGGTGGTGTACGCAATCATCACACCCATGCTGAACCCCTTCATCTATAGCCTGAGGAATAAAGACATGAAGAGGGCTCTGAAAACATTGTTTGTGAAGGGAAATATATAAAGGACAATTGTTGTAAAACTGAAGAAGTACCCAAGATTGAAGAGGTCAAAGCCTCAGAGTCAGATCTTGTGACTGTTTGATCAGATTATGAAAGCAGAACTTGCTACTTTTATTTTCTTGAATTTCCATTTCTTTGATTTCAACTTTTCTATCTTAACTCATAGCTCATTTTAATAAGCTTTCTTCTTCCTTTGATATCCAGCAAATTTTCCCTTGTTTTATATTTTTTTAATTTATTTTTTATTTAAGGATAATTGCTTTAGAGAATTTTATTGTATTCTCAACATGGATCAGCCATAGGTATACGTATATCTCCTCTCTTTTGAACATCTCTCCCATTTCTCAGCCCATCCCACCCCTCTAGGTTGATACAGAGCCCCTGAGCCATACAGCAAATTCCCATTGGCTATCTATTTTACATATGGCAAAGTAAGTTTCCATGTTACTCTTTCCATGCATCTCACCCTCTCTTCCCCTCTCCCTATGTCCATAAGTCTATTCTCTATGTCTGTTCCTCCACTGCTGCCCTGTAAATAAATACTTCAGTACCATTTTTCTCGATTCCATATATATGTGTTAGAATATAAAATTTATCTTTCTCTTTCTGACTCACTTTAGTCTGTATAATATATTCTAGGTTCACCGACCTCATCAGAACTGACTCAAATACATTCCTTTTTATGGCTGAGTAACATTCCATTGTGTATATGTACCACAACTTTTTCATCCAATCATCTGTCAATGGACATCTAGGTTGCTTCCACGTTCTAGCTATTATAAATACTGCTGCAATGAACAATGGGATACATGTGTCTTTTTCAATTTTGGTTTCCTCAGAGTATATTCCTAGAAGTGGGATTGCTGGGTCATAAGGTGGTTTTATTCCTAGCTTTTAAAGAATCTCCATACCGTCTTCCATAGAGGCTGTATTAATTTACATTCCCACCAACAGTGCAAGAGCATTCCCTTTTCTCCACACCCTCTCCAGCATTTATTGTTTGTAGACTTTTTAATGATGGCCATTCTGACCAGTGTGAGGTGATATCTCACTGTAATTTTGATTTTCATTCTGTAATAGTGAGTGATGTTGAGCCTCTTTTCATGTATTTGCTAGACATCTGTATATCTTCTTTGGAGAAAAGTCTATTTAAGTATGTTTTCCACTTTTTCACTGAGTTGTTTGTTTTTCTGGAATTGAATTGTATGAACTGCTTGTATATTTTGGAAATTAATCCTTTATCAGTTGTTTCATTTGCAATAATTTTCTCCCATTCTGATAGCTGTCTGTTCACCTTGCTTATAGTTTCCTTTGCCATGTAAAAGCTTTTAAGCTTAATCAGGTCCTATTTGTTTACTTTTGTTTCTATTTCCATTACTCTAGGAGGTGGGTCATATAGGATCTTGCTTTGATTTACGTCATTGAGTGTTCTGCCTATGTTTTCCTCCAAGAGTTTTATAGTTTCCGGTCTTACATTTAGGCCTTTAATCCATTTTGAGTTTATCTTTGTGTTTGATGTTAGGAACTGTTCTAATTTCATTCTTTTACATGCAGCTGTCCAGTTTTCCCAGCACCATTTATTGAAAAGGCTGTCTTTGCCCCATTCCTCCTTTGCCAGAAATAGGGTACCCATAGGTGCATGGGTTTATTTCTGGGCTTTCTATCTTGTTCCATTGGTTTGTGTTTCTGTTTTTGTGCCAGTACTGTGCTGTCTTAATGACTGTAGCTTTGTAGTATAATCTGAAGTCAGGAATATTGATTCCTCCAGCTCCATTCTATTTCTTGGGACTGCTTTGACTATTTGGGATCTTTTGTGTTTCCATATGAATTGTGAAATTTTTGTTGGAGTTCTGCAAAAAATATCATTGGTAATTTCATAGGGATCACATTGAATCTGTAGATTGCATTTTGTAGTATAGTCATTTTCACAATATTGATTCCTCCCACCCAGGAGCATAGAATATCTCTCCATCTGTTTATGTTGTCTTTATTTAATTCATTAGTGTCTTATAATTTTCTTTCTACATTTTTTTGTCTTCTTCAGTAAGTTTATTCCTACATATTTAATTTTTTTGTTGTTGTTGCTAGGGTGAATAAATTGATTGCTTAATTTCTCTTTCTGATTTTTCATTGTTAGTATATAGAAATGCAAGTGATTTCTGCGTATTGATTTTATATTCTGCAACTTTGCTAAATTCACTGATTAGCTCTAGTAATTATCTGATACTATCTTTAAGGCTTTCTATGTACAGTATCATGTCATCTGCAAACAGTGAGAGCTTTATTTCTTGTTTTCCAATATGGATTCCTTTTATTAATTTTTCTTCTCTGATTGCTGTAGCTAGGATGTCCAAACCTATGTTTAATAATAGTGGTGAAAGTGGACATCCTTGTCTTGCTCCTGATCTTAAGGGAAATGCTTTCAATTTTTCACCATTAAGAATACTGTTTACTGTGGGCTTATCATATATGGCTTTTACTACGCTGAGGTAGGTTCCTTCTGTGCCCATTTTTTGAAGAGTTTTGATCGTAAATGGTTGCTTAATTTTGTCAAAGGTTTTTTTATGCATCTATTGAGATGATTATATGGTTTTTATCTTTCAATTTGTTAAATGGTGTAACACATTTGATTGATTTAGATATATTGAAGAATCCTTGAATGCCTGGAATAAACCCAACTTCATCATGTTAATGTGTTGTTGAATTCTGTTTGCTAAAATTTGTTGTGGATATTTGTATCTATGTTCATCTGTCATATTGGCCTGCAGTTTCCTTTTTTGTGTTGTCTTTGTCCAGTTTTCATATCAGGGTAATTGTGGTCTTGTAGAATGAGTTTGGAAGTGTTCCTTCCTCTGAAGTTTTTTGAAAGGGTTTTAGAAGGATAGGCATTAGCTCTTCTCTAAATGTTTGATAGACTTCTCCTGTGAAGCCATGTGGTCCTGGGCTTCCGTTTTGGGGGAGTTTTTTTTTTTTTTTTAATCAGAGTTTCAATTTTAGTGCTTGTAATAGGGTTATTCATAATTTCTATTTCTTCTTTGTTCAAAAAAACATATATTTCTGCTTTATTGACTATTCCAAAACCTTTGACTGTGTGCATCACAACAAACTGTGGAAAATGCTTCAAGAGATGGGAATACCAGACCACCTGACCTGCCTCTTGAGAAACCTATATGCAGATCAGGAAGCAACAGTTAGAACTGGTCATGGAATAACAGACTGGTTCCAAATAGGAAAAGGGGTATGTCAAGGCTATATATTGTCACCCTGCTTATTTAATTTATATGCAGAGTACATCATGAGAAACGCTGGGCTGGAAGAAGCTCAAGCTGGAATCAAGATTGCCGGGAGAAATATCAATAACTTCAGATATGCAGCTGACACAACTCTTATGGCAGAAAGTGTAAAAGAACTAAAGAGCCTCTTGATGAAAGTGAAAGAGGAGAGTGAAAAAGTTAACTTAAAGCTCAACATTCAGAAAACTAAAATCATGGCATCTGGTCCCATTACTTCATGGCAAATAGATGGGGAAACGGTGGAAACAATTGCTGACTTTATTTTTTGGGGCTCCAAAATCACTGCAGATGGTGATTGCAGCCATGAAACTCAATGCACGATGCTGGATGCTTGGGCCTGGTGCACTGGGACGACCCAGAGGGATGGTATGGGGAGGGAGGATGGAGGAGGGTTCAGGATGGGGAACACATGAGAAATAAAGGAATAAAAATTAAAAAAAAAAAAAGACACTTACTCCTTGGAAGGAAAGTTATAAACAACCTAGACAGCATATTAAAAAGCAGAGATATTACTTTACCAACAAAGGTCCGTCTAGTCAAGGCTATGGTTTTTCCAGTGGTCATGTATGGATGTGAGAGTTGGACTATAAAGAAATCTGAGCTCCTAAAAATTGATGCTTTTGAACTATGGTGTTGGAGAAGACTCTTGAGAGTCCCTTGGACTTCAAGGAGACACAACCGGTCCATCCTAAAGGAGATCAGTCCTAGGTGTTCACTGGTAGGACTGATGTTGAAGCTGAAACTCCAATACTTTGGCCACGTGATGCAAAGAGCTGACTCATTGGAAAAGTCCCTGATGATGGGAAAGGTTGAGGGCAGGAGAAGAAGGGTACAACAGACGATGAGATGGTTGGATGGCATCACTGACTCAACGGATGTGGGTTTGGGTGGACTCCAGGCGTTGGTGATGGACAGTGAGTCCTGGCGTGCTGCAGCTGCTGGAGTCTCAAAGAGTTGGACACGACTCAATGACTGAACTGAACTGAACTGAAGGGGAATGTTCATAGCAATACAAGCCTACCTCAAGAAACAGGAGAGAAATCAAATAAACAACCTAACTGCTCACCAAAAGCACCTAGAAAAGGAAGAAATGAAAAATCCCAGGGTTAGTAGAAGGAAAGAAATCACAAAAATTAAGGCAGAAATAAATGCAAAAGAAGCAAAAGAGACCATAGCACAAATCAAAAAAGCTGAAAGCCAGTTCTTCAAGAAGATAAATAAAATAGACAAACCATTAGCCAGACTCATCAAGAAACAAAGTGAGAAGAATCAAATCAATAAAATTAGAAATGAAAATGGAGAAATCACAACAGACAACACAGAAACACAAAGGATCAAAAGAGACTATCAGCAACTATGTGCCAATAAACTGGACAACTTGGAAGAAATGGACAAATTCTTAGAATAGTAAAACTTTCCAAAACTGAACCAGGAAGAAATAGAGAATCTTAACAGACCCATCACAAGCACAGAAATCGAAACCATAATCAGAAATCTTCCACAAATAAAAGCTCAGGACCAGATAGCTTCACTGCTGATTTCTACAAAAAATTTCGAGAAGAGCTAACACCTATCCTACTCAAACTCTTCTAGAAAATTGCAGAGGAAGGTAAACTTCCAAACTCAATCTATGAGGCCACCATCACCATAATACCAAAACCTGACAAAGATGCCACTAAAAAAGAAAGCTTCAGGCCAATATCACGGCTGAATATAGATTTAAAAATCCTTAACAAAATTCTATCAAACAGAATCCAACAACATATTTAAAAGATCATACATGATGACCAAGTGGGTTTAATCACAGGGATGCAAGGATTCTTCAATATTTGCAAATCAATCAATGTGATACACCACATTAACAAATTAAAAGATAAAAAGCACACAATTAACTCAATGGATGCAGAGAAATCCTTTGACAAAATTCAACATCCATTTATGATTAAAAAAAAAAAAAACCTTTAGAAAGCAGGCATAGAAGGAGCAAACCTCAACATAATAAAGCCATATATGATAAAAGCACAGCAAACATTATCCTCAATGGTGAAAAATTGAAAGCATTTCCACTAAAGTCAGGAACAAGATAAGGATGCCCACTCTCACCACTACTATTCAACATAGTTTCAGAAGTTTTGGCCACAGCAATCAGAGCAGAAAAGGAAATAAAAGGAATCCAGATTGGAAAAGAAGAAGTAAAACTCTCACTCTTTGCAGATGACATGGTCTTCTACATAGAAAACCCTAAGGACTCCAACAGAAAATTACTAAAGCTAATTAATGAATACAGTAAAGTTGCAGGATATAAAACTAACACGAAGAATTCCCTTGCATTCCTGTACACTAACAATGAAAAAACAGAAAGAGAAATTAAGGAATCTTTACCATTCACCATTACAACGAAAAGAATAAAATACTTAGGAACAAATCTACCTAAAGAAACCAAAGACCTATATATAGAAAACTATAAAACACTGGTGAAAGAAATCAAAGATGACACAAATAGATGGAGAAATATACCATGTTCATGGATTGGAAGTATCAATATAGTGAAAATTGGCATACTACCCAAAGCAATCTATAGATTCAATGCAATCCCTATGAAGCTACCAACGGTATTCTTCACAGAGCTAGAACAAATAATTTCACAATTTGTATGGAAATACAAAAAACCTCGAATAGCCAAAGCAATCTTGAGAAAGAAGAATGGAACTGGAGGAATCAACCTGTCTGACTTCAGGCTATACTACATAGCAACAGTCATCAAGGCAGTGTGGTACTGGCACAAAGACAGAAACATAGATCAATGGAGCAAAATAGAAAGCCCAGAGATAAATCCATGCAGCTATGGACACCTTATCTTTGAAAAAGGAGACAAGAATATACAATGGAGAAAAGACCATCTCTTTAACAAGTGGTGCTGGGAAAACTGGTCAACCACTTGTAAATGAAGGAAACTAGAACACTTTCTTGGAGAAGGCAATGGCACCCCACTCCAGCACTCTTGCCTGTAAAATCCCATGGACAGAGAAGCCTGGTGGGCTGCCATCTGTGGAGTCCCACAGAGTCGAACATGACTGAAGTGACTTAGCAGCAGCAGCAGCAGAACACTTTCTAACACCATACACAAAAATAAACTCAAAATGGATTAAAGATCTAAATGTAAGACCAGAAACCGTACAACTTCTAGAGGAAAACATAGGTAAAACACTCTAGGTAACACAAATCACAGGAGGATCCTCTATGATCCACCTCCCAGACTAATGGAAATAAAAGCAAAAATAAACAAATGGGACCTAATTAAACTTAAAAGCTTTTGCACAACAAAGGAAACTATAAACAAGGTGAAAAGACAGCCTTCAGAATGGGAGAAAATAATGGCAAATGAAGCATCTGACAAAGGATTAATCTCAAAATATACAAGCAGCTCCTGCAGCTCAATTCCAGAAAAATAAGCAACTCAATCAAAAAATGAGCCAAAGAACTAAACACACATTTCTCCAAAGAAGATATACAGATGGCTAACAAACACATGAAAAGATTCTCAACGCCACTCATTATCAGAGAAATGCAAATCAAAACCACAATGAGGTACCATTTCATACCAGTCAGCGTGGTTTCTATCCAAAAGTCTACAAACAATAAATGCTGGAGAGGTTGCAGAAAAAAGGAACCCACTTACACTGTTGGTGGAAATGCAATCTAGTACAGCCACTATGGAGAACATTGAGGAGATTCTTTAAATAACTGGAAATAGAACTGCCCTATGACCCAGCAATCCCACTGCTGGGCCTACATGCTGAGGAAATCAGAATTGAAAGAGACACATGTACCACAATGTTCACTGTAGCACTGTTTACAATAGCCATGACATGGAAGCAACCTACATGTCCATTGGCAGATGAGTGGATAAGAAATTTATGATACATATACACAATGGAATATTACTCAGCTATTAAAAAGAATGCATTTGAATCAGTTCTAATGAGGTGAATAAAACCAGAGCCTATTATACAGAGTGAAGTAAGTCAAAAAGAAAAACACCAATACAGTATATTAACACATACATATGGAATTTAGAAAGATGGTAACGATGACCCTATATGCAAGACAGCAAGAGACACAGATGTAAAGAACATACTGTTGGACTCTGTGGGAGAAGGCGAGGGTGGGATGATTTGAGAGAATAGCATTGAAGCATGTATATTATCATATGTGAAATAGATCACCAGTCCAGGTTTGATGCATGAGGCAAAGTGCTCAGGGCCGGTGCCTCGGGATGACCCTGAGAGATGGGATGGGGAGGGAGGTGAGAGGGAAGGTCTGGATGGGGAACACATGTACACCCATGGCTGATTCATGTGAATGTATGGCAAAAATCACAATATTGTAAAGTACTTACCCTTCAATTAAAATAAAAATAAAATAATAAAATAAAAATCCTCTGTGCTAGGGAACCCTGCTCAATATTCTATGAAGTGAAGTGAAATCTCTCATTTGTGTTTGACTCTTTGTGACCGCATGGACTATGCAGTCCATGGAATTTTCCTGGACAGAACACTGGAGTGGGTAGCCATTCCTTTCTCCAGAGGATCTTCCCAACCCAGGGATCGAACCCAGGTCTCCTGCACTGCAAGAAGATTCTTTACCAGCTTAGCCACCAGGGAAGCCCAAGAATACTGGAGTGGGAAGCCTATCCCTTCTCCAGCAAATTTCCTGTCCCAGGAATCAAACCTCTTGCATTGCAGGCAGATTCTTTACAAGCTGAGCTACAAGAGAGCCCTTAACCTAAACAGGAAAAACTCTTGAAAAAGAATAGATACATGAATATGTATAACTGGATTGCTTTGCTGTACACCTGAAATTAACACACATTGTTAATCAACTATGTTGTTGCTATTGTTTAGTCAATAAGTCGTGTCAGACTCTTTTGCGACCCCATGGACTGTAGCCCACCAGGCTTCTTTGTCCATAGGATTCTCCAGGCAAGAATACTGGAATGAGTTGCCATTTCCTTCTCCAGGAGATCTCAACTCAGGAATCAAACCTGAACCTTCTACATTGCAGATGGGTCTTTTACCACTGAGTCACTTGGGAAGCCCATTAATCAACTATACTCAATATGAAATAAAAGTTAAAACAATAAAAAGGTTTTTACCATATCATCCTTAAAAATCAACCCTTTCCCTACTTTCTTCAATTAGTGTCTGAATTTGGCAATAAGGAGTTCATGATCTGCAGTCAGCTCCTGGTCATGTTTTTGCTCACTGTATAGAGCTTCTCCATCTTTGGTTGCAAAGAATATAATCAGTCTGA
Organism: Bos indicus; assembly: GCF_029378745.1. NCBI lineage: Eukaryota > Metazoa > Chordata > Mammalia > Artiodactyla > Bovidae > Bos > Bos indicus. The sequence continues at coordinate 9,657,551 of NC_091766.1, read as the reverse complement.
TTTTGGTGTTGACCATCTGGTGATGTCCATGTGTAGTCTTCTCTTGTGTTGTTGGAAGAGAGTGTTTATGATCAACTTTAAATTTCTTAATAAAATTCTTTACTTCAGTGCAAATCCCTCAAAGTGATTTCAGAGATAGAGGAGCATTATATAGAAAAAGAAGGTTTTATAATTTTGGTTTAAAAGTAAAACTCTAGTTTAAAAAATTTATTTCAGTAAATTGAATGTTAATTTTTTTATGATTTTATGTATTTATGGCTGTGCTGGATCTTTGTTGCTGCCCATGTGCTTTTTTCTAGATGCAGCAAGCAGAGGGTTACTTTCTAGTTGCAGTGCATGGGCTTTACATGGTGGTGGCTTCTCTTGTTCCAGAGCACAGGCTCTAGGGCTTATGGGCTTCAGTGGTTGCAGCATATAGGCTCAGTAGTTCTGGCTCACAGGTTCAGTAGTTGTGGTGCACAGGCTTTAGTTGCTCTGAGGAATGTGGACTCTTCCTAGATCAGTGATCGAACCTGTGTCTCCTGCATTGGCAGGCGGATTCTTTACCACTGAGCCACCAGAGAAGCCCAAAATATCAATTTTTAACACACAAGAAGGTAAAAAGATTTTTTGCCCCAACTTCAAAAACATCAAAACACAGATTGACAATTAGTTTCAAATATGTAATTTATGAGATAATTTCTCACACATTTAATTATGCTCTTTGATTCTTAAAAACCTATTAACAACTTCCTTTAAATATAACAGAAAAGGTTAAGATTAGCTATTTTCAATATTTTATATAATTAGCAATAAAATTAAATGTATATGTTATCATCTCATAGCAAATCTGATAACTAATTGACCATCAACTTTTCCCACTATGTCATTATAATATGTAGTCTGAATCCAATCTGGAATTATCCAGCATTACTCATGATCAGACCATCAAGAATTTTCTTGTAGCCTTTGTCAAATTTTATTATCAGAGTAATGCTAATCCTTGAGATCATTTTTTAAATGTTTTTGTCAACTGAAAATCAAATATCTGTAAATCTGTTTTAGATAAATATATTAAGTTTTGGATGAATAAAAAAAAAATCAACCCTTTTCCTGCACTTCATGAATTTTCTCTTCTGAATTGTGTGTTTATTATTATTCCCTTTGCTCCTTTTTCTAAGAGGATAGTCAATCACTAAGGTGTCTTGACACCATGAAGTCATCACTCCTTTCTCTTTTGGATGAATTATTTTGCTGCTTTGTTAGGTATTTTGGACATCAAGAGGATATAGCTGGGTTTGAAATGCTGCTAGAATCAAAGAAACTTTCCCCTCATAACAATTTATCAGGGACTAAGCCAAAGAATTGACGCTTTTGAACTGTGGTGTTGGAGAAGAGTCTTGAGAGTCCCTTGGACTGCAAGGAGTCCAACCAGTCCATTCTGAAGGAGATCAGCCCTGGGATTTCTTTGGAAGGAATGATGCTAAAGCTGAAACTCCAATACTTTGGCCACTTCATGCGAAGAGTTGACTCATGGGAAAAGACTCTGATGCTGGGAGGGATTTGGGGCAGGAGGAGAAGGGGACAAGAGAGGATGAGATGGCTGGATGGCGTCACTGACTCGATGGACGTGAGTCTGAGTGAACTCCAGGAGTTGGTGATGGACAGGTAGGCCTGGCGTGCTGTGGTTCATGGGGTCGCAAAGAGTCAGACACGACTAGCGACTGAACTGAACTGAAGCTTATTAGGTCATCTTTGTTGCTCATATTTATTCGCTTGCTATACCTATGTTTCTTAGAACTGCTTTCTCATATTTATAAAGACATATATGGCACAAAATGATCATATTAAAATTGAAGACCACGTTTACATGTCTACAGAAAGTTTAGCAACTAGAATCTGGGTGCTATTTGTACATACAGTAGGGTAGAGATAATCTGATGTTCACATTCTTGCCTTGCATCATTCCATTCCTAAATGGTGTGGTTGGAGGTGAAAAGACTCTTGACTCCCCCATGGCCACAAGAGATCACAGTGCTGTGTTGCACGGGTGCACATGTGTGTGTGTGTGTGTGTGTGTGTGCGCGCACGCACGTGTGTGTTGTGGGATATGAGTGTCCTTAGAACAAAAGGACCTGAGCTCTGACCTCATAGACATCAAAATTTTCCCCTGGAAATATAGATGACAGAATGTTAACTGAACGGGAAAACAAAAGGGGGATCTATTTCTATGTTCAGGATTCTTGGAAACAAAATTAATGAAGTACAAGGAACAACATGTGGATTAGGGAATCCTCATGTTTTGAAGTTCAGGAGCAGAGGAAGGTCACTTCATTCCCTAACATCCTCTGGCCCCATTTCCTATCACCCTCCCTCTTGCATAATCCCTTTGGGAAACTGCAAATTTTTGGAGACTGAACACCTAAAACAAATGGCATCTTTGGGGTCTTTGCACTGGCCATTCCACCTTCCAGGCAGGCCCTGTCTTCACCTCCTCACCTCTCTTCCTTGAAGTCTCTGCAAAGGTTACCTTGTTTACCAACCTTCCTAAACACTCAGTAAAGAATACCACCACAGCCACTTACCTCTCTGTACCCCTTTTCTTTTTCTTCATTTTACCTGTCACCATGTGGCATTTTATATGATTTTGTATTTGCTAATATTATTTCTCCATTGAACTGTGGAGACTTTTGTCTCTCAGTACACTCTACTCCTTGCCTTGAACACCTCCATCTGTCAGAATACCCTTGACAGGTGGATTGCTGAAGGGCTTTGACTGCCAAGACAAAACTGTGAAGAAATAGAAAGTCTGAACCAACAAATAAAGTGTAAGGCAAAGGAATCAGTAACCATGAACTTCCCAACAACAGCAGCAACAGAAAGCAGACAAAAGCAAGGATCTGATTATTTTACTGTGAATCCTACCAAAATTTAAAGAATTAACAATTTTTCTCAAACTCCCCCAAATGATTTAAGAGGTGGAAATACTCTCAAATTCATTTTCCGAGGACACTCTTACCTTGCTACCAAAACCAAAAAAGACCCTACAAGAAAAGAAAATGACAAATTGATATTCCTAATTAACATAGATGTATAAACTATCAATAAGAGAAAAATATACATTGTGATCAAGTGAGATTTATTTCTAGAATATAAGGGTGGTGCCCTATGTGCAAAGAAATAAACATGATACACACACCACACTGATAGAACTAAAGATAAAGTAAATACAAATTCAACTTTTTATTCAACTTCCTTTTATGATACACAGTCTCAACAAATTTAGAATAGATGGACCATTCCTCAAAATAATATGTGACAAGTCACAGCTATCATACTCAACAGTGACAGTTTCAAAGTTTCCTCTCTACCATAAGGGACGAGACAAGGGTGTCACTCTCACGATTGCAATTCAACATAGCACTAAAAGTTTTACCTAAATCAGTTAGACAAGAAAAATAAACAAAAATCATCTAAAATCAAAAGGAAGAAAATTGTTCCTGTTTGAATATAAATCCCTAAAAACTTCACCAAAAGTTGTTAGAAACAATGGACAAAATAGTGAAGTTTCAGTATACCAAATCAACATACATTAATATAAGATCAACATACAAAAATTTTGCTTTATACACCAACAGTAAGCCATAAAAAAAGAAATTAAAACAACATTATACTTGCATCAAAATAACAAATGACTAAGAGTAAACTTAACCAAGGAAGTGAAAGACACACAAAACTATGAGATACTGATGAAAGAAATTGAAACAAGACACAAATAAATTGAAAATTATCTTTATTTGTGGATCCAAAGATTTAGTATTTTTAGACTGTCCTTCTCAAATTCATCTACAGTTTCTATGAAATCACTAACAAAATTCTAATGGCATTATCTGAAGAAATATATTTTAAAATCCTAAAACTTTTATGGAATCATAAAAGATCCCAAATAGCCAAAACAATCTCGAAAAAGAAGAAAGTTGAAGGCATCATACTTCCTGATTTCAAATTTCATTATAAAACTATAGTAATTAAACCTGTATACTACTAGCATAAAAATGGCCATAACTGAATAGAATTGAGAGCCTGAAAATAAACTTTTTATATACCATCTACTATTATTTAACAGAGCCCAGAAAATTCAATTAAGAAAGAACAGTGTCTTCAAAAAATGTGCTGGTAAAACTGGATAATAAAGAGAACAAAATGGATCCCTATCCGCACAAATAAAAATTTAACTTGAAATGGATTAAAAACTTAAACATAAAAACTAAAATTGTAAAATTCCTAGAATAAACTACAAGGAACACCTCTCTGACATTGGTATTGTCAATGATTTCTTTGGACGTGACACCAAAAATACAAGGAACCAAAATAAAAATTTAAAAATGGGAAAATACTAAACTAAAAATCTTTGCAGTAAAATAGTCAACAAAATGAGGAGGCAACTGATTGTTGTTGATGTTCAGTCTCTCAGTCGTGTCTGACTCTTTGCGACCCCATGGACTGTAGCACACCAGGCTTCCCTATCCTTCACCATCTCCCAGAGCTTGCTCAAACTCATGTCCACTGAACTGGTGATACCATCCAACCATCTCATCCTCTGTCATCCCCTTCTCCCCTTGCCTTCAATCTTTCCCAGCATCAGGGTCTTTTCTAATGAGTCAGCTTTTCTCATCAGGTGGCCAAAGTGTTGGAGGAAACTGATGGAATGAAAGAAAATATTTCAAGCCCTATATCTAAATATGTTCTAAATATATGAGGAACTCCTACAATTCAATAGTAAAACTCAAATAATCCAATTAGTAAATGAGCAAAGAACTTGATAGAAATTTATTCTTTATTTATTTTTATTTTTTTGGTCTTCTTTCCCTTTTATTTATTTATTTATTTATTTTTTTACTTTACAATATTGTATTGGTTTTGCCATACATCAACATGCATCCACCACGGGTGTACACATGTTCCCTATTCTTAACCCCCGCTCCCTCCTCCCTCCCCATACCATCCCTCTGGGTCATCCCAGTGCACCAGCCCCAAGCTTCCTGTATCCTGCATCGAAATTTATTCTTTAAAAAAAGACATACAAACAGCCAACAACTACATGAAAAGATGTCCAACATGACTAACCATTAGGGAAGTCAACATCTAAATCACAAAGAAATATCGTCTTATATCATTTAGAGTCACTATTATGGAAAAGATGAGATAAATGATGTTGCTGAAGATGTGTGGAAAAGTGAACCCTTGTGCACTATTGATGAGGATGTAAATTGTCACAGCCACTATGTGAAATAGTATGAAGTTCCTGAAAAAATGAAAAGTAGAACTACCATCTGATCCTGAATCTTTGGAATTAACCAAAGTAGAGGAATAGGACATTAGCTGAAGATAAATATACAATGAAGTGAAGACGCTTCTTTTTAAGATGGGGCTTATTTGACTTTTTATATTAATGAAAAAAATCCAGAACAAAGAAGGCTTGAAAATATTTTTTGAAAAGAAATTTATGAGATATACCTCTTATGGTATCATTTCAGAATGTGTATTCACATGAAATAAAACTATAGGTGAAAAGAGATGTGTTAACAAGTTTTACTTTGCAATTCACCTATGAAGCTGAATGTGTCTTCAGGTTTGATACTATCTGTATCATAATTATCTGTGGGAGTTCTTTACTTTTGTATAGGGAGGTTTCAGTGTTTCTATTTCATTTTTTTTTTTTGTACTTATTCAAACAAGTGGGAGATTTTTTTTTTCACCAGCTAGCTGTTTTCCATGTGTTCATTTATATACATATAAATTTACAAGGGAGGAAGTAAAAATGTATACATTTTGTGTGGTTAATTCTATCTAGTCATTCATAATGTGTTCCCCCTTTTTTGACAGAAAGAATAGAGCTGTCACTTTATTGTTATTCACTTGAAAGTCTGTACTTCAAACAAAATACAAAGTGGAGGTTCTTCTTCATGCTTTGTTCTAATATATCACCCTTTATGCATATGTACAATTAGATTTCAAATCTCACTTCTTCTTCTTTCTTTCTTTTGTACTTTATGAATAAATCTGTTTCTGAAACTTGTGTCACCTTTGTCCATCAGCTGCAAGGCACTCTCTTTTTACACTTGATTGAAGATTAGCTTCCAAAGCATCTTTAAACCCATATATCTTTATATAAGATAAAAGTATAACTTTTAGATACTGTTATGTCCTCTTTTAGAAGGTTCTTGTTACATTCACTTATTCCCAAGGCTTTGGCAACATAATCGTGAATTAATTACTTATATCAAGGTCACTTAATGAAAAACATTTTATATTTATATACATTAGTTTAATATTTTTCTATCCATTTTGTTTCCGACAGTTATTTTAGAGTCACTGGCAATCAAACCAGTTAACCCTAAAGGAAATCAATCCTGAATATTCACTGAAAGGACTGGTGCTGAAGCTCCAATATTGTGGCCATCTGATGTGAAGAACTGACTCATTGAAAAAAATCCTGATGTTGGGAAAGATTGAGGGCAAGAGGAGAAGGGGATGACAGAGGATGAGATGGTTTGGTGGCATCATCAACTCAATGGACATGAGTTTGAGCAAGCTCCAGGAGTAAATGAAGGGTAGGGAAGCCTGGCATGCTGCAGTCCATGGGGTTGCAGAAAGTCAGACATGACTGAGCAGCTGAAAAACAATTCAGATATTGCCAATATCCCCAGAGGATAAATCATCTCTGGTTGATGACCAGTGCCCCAGAGTTTGAGAGTTAGAAGCATCCTGATGGAATTTTCAGTCAAGACTTCACCTCTTACTTGGTTTATACCGGACAGAATATTAAATCCCTCTAAGATACATTTCTACAATGGAAAATAGAGTTTATAAAAGTATTACTTCATAGATTGAAATTTCATAAAACGGTAAGTCGAATCTCTTTGTTATGCTAAACTAGGTTACAGTGCATAAAATCTAACTCCTCCTGTAACTACTAAGTATTTTATAATAAAGAACTAATGATATCTGTGAACTTGTGGCATAAGTTTGAAATTCTTAATTGTTTTTTAAAATATTATCCTGAAGCCAATGAATTTGGTGCCCCCATTTTTGTTTTGTTTTGTTTTTTAATTAAAGACACAATGTTACTCTCTTTTCTAAGGAGGAGAATAATTATTGTCTTGAGACACTGACTTGACCCCACAAGTCAATGCTTTGAAGATCCAGAGTGTTAGTTAAGGCAAATTCCTCAGTATTAGACTTTTGAGAAAATTCTAAATCAGTATTGTGATGAGGTTCTAGAAGCTCTTGAAGACAGGAGTGTTAATGTGGGAGGAGTAACAAGACCTGAATTACCTGGCTTATCTACATAGTCTCCTAGGAGCAGGAAATCAGCTGGAAACTTTCCTTTTTGTCAGAAAAGTGTCCCAGAGGGAAATCATGTCCTTAGAGTTTAGAGTAACAAAAAGGAAACATTCTTAATGAGCAGATAAAGCGAGCAGCAGTCCCTGGGCATGTGCAACCTTAGTCTGCACAGAACACAGTTTAGACTCATAAATCTTCCTTGGAGACCAGGGCTTGCCCCCTTCCTGCTGCTTTATCTGAATATAGAGCTTCAGTCTCCATCATCAATCATCCAGGGAGGAATTTAGACTTCCGCCCAGTGATCTTCTTCTCAGAGTTCCCATCAAGGTGAGCCTGAGATTTCAGTAGATACTACAGGAAAAGATCAAAGAGAATAGAAGCCTAGAAAGTGACCTGAGGTCACCCAAGGGCCATTGCAGCCTAATTTTGAGCCCAAAGATCACTGTGGCTATTTTCTAGCTTGCTTAATAAATTAATGTATTTATTTATGATGCCAAAGAAGAAGGGTACTTGATCTCAGCAAAGCAATTGTCATTTGTGATACTTAAATAATAGTAGAGTATAAGCCCAAGGATCTTTTTAATAAGGGGGAGTAGAATAGTAAAATATTGATCTGGCAAGATACACAGTGAAATGATGGCATTTCTTTTATTTTTAAAATGGAGCATAATTGACTTTGTTTCCACATTGATGAGAAAGATCCAGACCAGGGAAAGTTTGCAAATACATACTTGGGACGGCAGTAAATGAGATGTACATTTCACAATATCATCCTTCATTCTGGGTATTCACATTGAAAAAAATTAATAGGTTAAAAATTATATTCAAATAAAGATTACTTTATAATTATTTCATTCCCTATAAGATACTATATTTTCATGGGTTAGTTAACCAATTACATTCTCTATTGCAAATTGTCTGAGTCCTTTGTTTTTAACAAAGTGGGTCAGAGCATTTTTATTCCTCATTTTGATTGCTTTCTTTCAAAAGAGAAATTGCTATTTTTGTTACCAACTGGACGATGACACTTAGTTCTTTTATGTATGTGTAGACATACATGTAGTGAATGTATGATAATTTATAAATTGTGGAGTTGAGCCTATTAACTTTATTGTTTCTCTCTATTGCTTTTTTCTTTTTCTTTTTCTTTCTTTTTTTTTTTTTTACTAAAATGGCTTTCATTCCAGTAATTTTCACTTGTGAATTTTTGTTTTAAATGAAAACGACAATGAAAAGTGAAAGTTCTCCTGCATCCCTTAAGGATAATAAATCACTCTTTATACATATTGCTGACTATTTTTCACATTCCTTTATTCCTTACTGTTCTGTTTGGCATTTGGGGATTAGATATATTTCTAAAACTCACATCCCCTTAGGCATTTGAAGACATTCAGCAAAAGATAGACCTATTTTTCTTTTTTTACCATAAGACTAGAGACAACCTATATCTCAATAAATATGTTTGAACTCATATATCTTTAGATAAGATGAAATTATAACACAGATACTACCTCCCACTTCAAAAGGTTTTGTTATATTTTATGTCCAAGACTTTGATAATTTAGTCATCAATTAGTGACCTATATTGATGTTATTAAATTATTACTATTTTATATTTGTATATGTTAGATGTAGATTTTCATTAAATTTTGTTATAAACAGTTGTTTTGAAACCACTGTATTTAACCTAATTCATTCTTACTGACAGTTTTTTCATAAGTTGTGATTGTGTCATTGCTAAGTCATGTCTGACTCTTTGCAACCCCATGGACTGTAGCCTGCAATACTCCTCTGTCCATAGGTTTCTCCAGGCAAGAATACTGGAGTGGGATGCCATGCCCTCCTCCAGGGGATCTTTCTGACCCAGGGATTTAACCTGTATCTCCCTCAGTTCTCCTGAATGACAGGCAGATTCTTTACTGCTGAGCCACCAGGTTGTTACTTTCATTTAAAATTTGTTTCTATATCATGCACACATGCCTATTCATACCCTTTTCTAAAAATGCATGAATAGAATCCTATGTACATCATAGATACTCCTTTTGTTTATTCCATTCTTTCAGTGACTGTGTAATATGCCACAATGGTGGCAGAAACCAACACGGAATTGTAAAGCCACTATCCTTCAATTAAAAATAAATTTTAAAATATCCCTGGGTGGGAGGGAAAGGCAACTAGATCTCATATCTGCTTCTACATTCAGCTATTGTGATGCCACATGTTATCTGCCTGTAAAAAGGCATAGCTATTAATAGTACAGAAGTTCTTTAAGGAGAGGTTTCTCAGTCTCAGCACTACTGACCTTCTAGGGCAGGTTGGTCTTTGTGGTGGGGTGTGTCCTGTGCCTTGTAGAATGTCTAGAGCTTCCCTGGATTCCATGCACTCCTTTTCTGTGTATCCCTGGGTGGGAGGGAAAGGCAACTAGATCTCATATCTGCTTCTACATTCAGCTATTGTGATGCCACATGTTATCTGCCTGTAAAACCCTCTGTTGTACCTTCATGATGGAACCAGAGTGAAAAGAATCTTAGTATTGCTATGAAGACAGTTTTGATGTCACAGAATTCCTTTGTAAACTTCTCAGGGACTCTTTGAGAACCATTGTTTTGTGTCATCAGAAGATAAGTATAACCACAAAAATTCTTTCATTGTTTTTTAAAAATTGGTATGATGGGACTCTGCTGCTCATAAGTTTGAAGGTCTTTCATATTCTTTGTTATTCCACTGCTGTTATAACAAGGCTATAAAAAATATTGTGGGATTGTGAAGTTCAAACTGTAGTTTTAACCAAGAGTGATTTTTCTCCCAGGAGACATTGAGCAATGTGTGGGGAAATGTCTGTCTGTCACACAGAAAAGGAGTGCATGGAATCCAGGGAAGCTCTAGACATTCTACAAGGCACAGGACACACCCCACCACAAAGACCAACCTGCCCTAGAAGGTCAGTAGTGCTGAGACTGAGAAACCTCTCCTTAAAGAACTTCTGTACTATTAATAGCTATGCCTTTCTTCAGCCTGCTTCCCCAAACTTGGAACATTTTACATTTGTCAGAAGCATTAGTGAACTCCTTTGCTACCTGTTTAAAAGTCCCAATCCCAATCAATGTGACAGCTCTTTAACGTTTTTTTGTGAAAGAGGTATTTATTGTTTTCCAAACTATTCCTGACTTTGGGCAAAGACTCATACATTTGATCACCATTTTGACTCGCCTATATTATTTTATGCCCATATACCATATGCCTATTATTCTACCATTATCAACTTTTCAAAATGATTTCTTTTTTAATTACTGTTTCTCAACTGACTTTTGAATGGTGATTTGGCTATTAAAATGTTTTACATTGTATTTAGTTAAATGCATCTTATCTTCTTACTTCTGAGTTTCTTTCCTTAGTTAAGATAGTTGGCCCTCTTGCTATATTTAAAATGGATAACCAAAAAAAAAAAAAAAAGGATAACCAACAAGGGCCTACTGTATAGCCCAGGGAACTCTGTGCAACGTTATGTGGCAGCCTCGATGGGAGTGATATTTGGGAGAGAATGCGTACCTGTGTACATATGGCTGAGTTCCTTTGCTGTTCACCTGAAACTCTCACAACATTTTAATAGGCTATATGCTAATATAAAATACAAAGTTCAAAAGGAAAAAAATAAGATAGTTGGCCTTCCTGTAGATTTTATGTGTGGTTTTCTAAATGTTCACCTGAGGGTATTGCTTACTCTTACAGTGAATATATAATCCCTCTGATTCATTGCAGTAGGACCGAGGCTGGGAATCAACTTAATTTTCTTTCAATTACATATCTATTCTGCCAGATTTCAGTCAACAATCCAACCTTTTCAAACCTATTGAAATATGACCTTGGCATACTAAATACACTTACATACTGAGACTTAATTTATTGAATCAATCAACAAATAATAATTACGTACCTGCTAAGTTTATTGTGATCCACACAGTCAAAGGCTTTGGCATACTCAATAAAGCAGAAATAGATGTTTTTCTGGAACTCTATTGCTTTTCCCATGATCCAGCGGATGTTGGCAATTTGATCTCTTCCTTTTCTAAAACCAGCTTGAACATCAGGAAGTTCACAGTTCACATATTGCTGAAGCCTGGATTGGATAATTTTGAGCATCACTTTATTAGCGTGTGAGATGAGTGCAATTCTGTGGTAGTTTGAGCATTCTTTGGCATTGCTAAATTTGTATGCAGGTCAGGAAGCAACAGTTAGAACTGGACATGGAACAACAGACTGGTTCCTACGTGACATACTCCATGTAGGAGTACATCAAGACTGTATATTTTCACCCTGTTTATTTAACTTATATGCAGAGTACCTCATGAGAAATGCTGGACTGGAAGAAACACGAGCTGGAATCAAGATTGCTGGGAGAAATATCAATAACCTCAGATATGCAGATGACACCACCTTTATGGCAGAAAGTGAAGAGGAACTAAAAAGCCTCTTGATGAAAGTGAAAGTGGAAAGTGAAAAAGTTGGCTTAAAGCTCAACATTCAGAAAACGAAGATCATGGCATCCGGTCCCATCACTTCATGGGAAATAGATGGGGAAACAGTGAAAACAGTGTCAGACTTTTTTTCTAGGCTCCAAAATCACTGCAGATGGTGACTGCAGCCATGAAATTAAAAGACACTTACTCCTTGAAAGGAAAGTTATGACCAACCTAAATAGCATATTCAAAAGCAGTGACATTACTTTGCCAAAAAAGGTCCGTCTAAAGCTGAGCACCAAAGAATTGATGCTTTTGAACTGTGGTGTGGAAAAGACTCTTGAGAGTCCCTTGGACTGCAAGGAGATCCAACCAGTCCATTCTGAAGGAGATCAGCCCTGGGATTTCTTTGGAAGGAATGATGCTAAAGCTGAAACTCCAGTACTTTGGCCACCTCATGCAAAGAGTTGACTCATTGGAAAAGACTCTGATGTTGGGAGGGATTGGGGGCAGGAGGAGAAGGGGACGACAGAGGATGAGATGGTTGGATGGCATCACTGACTCAATGGACGTGAGTCTGAGTGAACTCTGGGAGTTGCTGATGGACAGGGAGGCCTGGTGTGCTGCGATTCATGGGGTCGCAAAGAGTCTGACAACGACTGAGTACTGATCTGATATGATCTGATCTGACCTGCTAAGTACCAAAATTTCTAGGAATATTATATATCAATTCTTTTATGTCTGTGATTTTCAACTTAATTATCAGTCCATGTTGAAGTCATCAAATTATTTTATATCTCATTGCAGTTAGCTTTTGATGCATATTTCAATTATGTTAAATATAGTTCTTTGAAACTACTGTGTATAACCTGGTTCATCCACTCTGTCATTCTTTTTACTTTATATAACTTCACATTTATTTAAATTTGTAGGTGTACATATTTTTGCATGGCTTCCCCAGTGGCTCAGTGGTAAAGAATCTGTCTGCAGTGCAGGAGACATGAGAGACATGGGTTTGATCCCTGGGTGGAGAGTTCCCCTGGAGAAGGAAATGGCAACCCACTTCAGTAAACTTGCCAGAAAAATCCCATGGACAGAAGAGCCCAGTGGGCTTAAGTCCATAGGGTCGCAAAGAGTCACACTGAGCAATTGAATACAGCACATATATTTGCATATGTTTGAAAATAGGAAAGTGAACAAAACAGGTGAAATCCTGCTTGCTTGGATCTTGCATTATAATGAGAAGTCGGAGTACAATGGAATAAATGTATCTGTCACAGTGTGCTCAGGCTTAAATCATATAAAGTAATTATTATCTGGAGTGAATTCTGTGTTTCTTTTCAGCTGATTCTGAACAAACCCGATAGCCACATGGAAATAAACAAAGAAGACGCTTTCTCCTCCTGGGATTCACAGAGGACCCAGACCTGCAGCCTCTCTTCTTTGGGCTGTTTCTGTCCTTGTACGTGGTCACACTTGCTGGGAACCTGGGCATCATCCTGGCCATCATCTCAGACCCCCACCTCCACACCCCCATGTACTTCTTTCTCTCCAACCTGTCATTTGCAGACATCGGTTTCACCTCCACCACCATCCCAAAGATGCTATGGAACATCCAGACACAGAGTAAAGTTATCACTTATGAAGGTTGCATCATCCAGATATTTTTTTTCTTTGTATTTGGATGCCTGGACATTTTAATCCTGAGTGTGATGGCCTATGACCGCTTTGTGGCCATCTGTTACCCTCTGCACTATATGGTCATCATTAACCCCTGGGTCTGTGGGTTGCTGACTCTGGGTTCCTGGTGCCTCAGTGTCACAAGCTCCCTGCTTTAGACTTTGACTGTCTTGAGGCTGTCCTTCTGCATGAACATGAAGATCCCACACTTTTTTTGTGATCTTCTTGAAGTCCTGAAGCTCACCTGTTCTAACACCCTCATCAATAACGTAGTGGTGTATTTTGGGGCTACTGTTCTAGGTGTTTTTCCTCTCTTTTGGATCCTCTTTTCTTACTCTCAGATTTTCTCCTCCACCTGAGAATTTCATCAGCCAGGGGAAAGTATAAAGCTTTTTCCACCTGTGGATCTCACCTTTTTGTGGTTTCCTTGTTCTATAGCATAGGCCTCGGGGTCTACCTCAGTTCTGCAGTCACTTCATCCTCTAGGACAATTCTGGTGGCATCAGTGATGTACACTGTGGTCACCCCCATGCTGAACCCCTTCATCTACAGTCTGAGGAACAGAGACATGAAGGGGACCCTAGGGAGACTCCTCAGCAGGGCACCATCTCTCAGTGGTGGGATTATTGTAGGACTCTCATCAGTAGCAAGGATCAAACCTTTGGTAGGCATTTTTCACAATCTTGGATATATATAAACATTAGTTTAATTTTTCTAGTTTTGTAATCATTATATCTTACTGTGCCTTGACTTTGACTATATTTAAAGACAGTGTATTATTTTTCTGGGGCTGTTATGACAAAGTACCATAAATCAGTTGGCTTAAATAACAGAAATTTATTGCCTCACAGTTCTAGAGACTAAAATTCTGAAAACAAGGGGTAAGCAGGGTCCATTCATCCTGAAGCTGTGATCAATAACCTGTTCCATACCTAGCTTTTTAAAATTTGCTTTCTGTAGTTTTCTAGTTTCATACAATTGTGGTCAAGGAAAATGCTTGATGTAATTTCTGTTCTCTTAAATTGATTGAGGGTGTTTTGTGACTTTGTATGTGATCTATCCTGGAGATCATTTCATCTCCACTTGAAAAGAGTGTGTACTCTAGTGGGTTTGGATGTAATTCCCTCTAGATAGTGATTTAGTTCAATTGGCATATTGTGTCATTTAGTCCCACTGATACCTTATTGATTTTCTATTTGGGTGGTCTTTCCACTGATGGAACTAGGGTGTTAAAATTCTATGTTATTATTGTATTATTGCCAGGTTCTCCCTTCATGTCTGTTAGTAGTATTTGCTTTAAATATATAGGTGCTCCTGTATTAGGTATGTGTATGCTAACAACTGTAATATCCTCATCTTGTAATAATCCCTTCATCATTATAGAATGTCCTTCTTTGTCTTTTGTTATAGCCTTTGTTTTAAACTCTATTATGTCTTACATGAGTAGAGCTACCCCTGCATTCTTGTTGTTTGTATTTGCATTAACTATCTTTTCCATCCCCTCACTTTCAGTCTGTTTGTGTCTTTAGCCCTGAAATGAGATTTTTCAGGCAAACTACTGAAGGACTTTTTTTTCTAACCAGCCACCCTAAGTTTTTTTTATTGGAACATTTAGTTCATTGGTATCTAAATATTGATAGCTATGTACTTATTGCTATTTTATTCCTTGTTTTTAAGTTGTTTTCATAGTTCTTCTCTGCTCATTTCTTCTTTTTGTTTTTCCTGTTGTGATTTGATGAGTTTATTTAATGGTATACTTGAGTTCCTTCCTTTTTTTAAATTTAAATTTATTTAATTAGAGGCTAATTACTTTACAATATTCCTTTTTTGTTTTTGTTTATCTCCTACAGGATTTTGGATTTGTGTTTACCATGAGTTCATATTTCTTCACTCATAATTATATCTACTTGAATAAGCTGGTAGCATTTAAGTTGAAACATATTTTAAATATTTACATTTTTATGCTCCTATACCCCACATGTGTTTTTATGTCATATTTTACATATTCATGCTTATCTCTTTACTGTCTATTATAGTCATCAGTTCAGTTCAGTTCAGTAACGCAGTTGTGTCCAACTCTTTGCAACCCCATGAATCGCAGAATGCCAGGCCTCCCTGTCCATCACCAACTCCCAGAGTTCACTCAAACTCATGTCCGTCAAGTCAGTGATGCCATCCAACCATCTCATCCTCTGTCGTCCACTTCTTTTCCTGCCCCCAATCCCTCCCAGCATCAGGGTCTTTTCCAATGAGTCAACTCTTCGCATGAGTTGGCCAAAGTATTGGAGTTTCAGCCTCAGCATCAGTCCTTCCAATGAACACCAAGGACTGATCTCCTTTAGGATGTACTGGTTGGATCTCCTTGCAGTCCAAAGGACTCGCAAGAGTCTTCTCCAACACCACAGTTCAAAAGCATCAGTTCTTCAATGCTCAGCTTTCTTCACAGTCCAACTTTCAAATCCATAGCCTTGACTACATGGACCTTTTCTGACAAAGTAATATCTCTGCCTTTCAATATGCTATCTAGGTTGGTTATAACTTTCCTTCCAAGGAGTAAGCTTCTTTTAATTTCATGACTGCAATCACCATCTGCAGTGATTTTGGAGCCCCAAAAATAAAGTCTGACACTGTTTCCAATGTTTCCCCATCTATTTGCCATGAAGTGATGGGGCCAGATGCCATGATCTTCGTTTTCTGAATGTTGAGCTTTAAGTCAACTTTTTCAGTCTCCTCTTTCACTTTCATCAAGAGTCTTTTTATTTCCTCTTCACTTTCTGCCATAAGGGTGGTGTCATCTGCATATCTGAGGTTATTGATATTTCTCCCGGCAATCTTGATTCCAGCTTGTGGTTCTTCCACCCCAGCATTTCTCATGATGTACTCTGCATATAAGTTAAATAAGCAGGGTGACAATATACAGCCTTGACGTACCCCTTTTCCTATTTGGAACCAGTCTTGTTCCCTGTCCAGTTCTAACTGTTGCTTCCTGACCTGCATATAGGTTTCTCAAGAGGCAGGTCAGGTGATCTGGTATTCCCATCTCTTTCAGAATTGTCCACAGTTTATTGTGATCCACACAGTCAAAGGCTTTGGCATAGTCAATAAAGCAGAAATAGATGTTTTTCTGGAACTCCTTTGCTTTTTTGATGATCCAGCAGAATTTGGCAATTTGATCTCTGGTTCCTCTGACTTTTCTAAAACCAGCTTGAGCATCCTGAAGTTCACAGTTCATGTACTGCTGAAGCCTGAGTTGCAGAATTTTGAGCATTACTTTACTAGTGTGTGAGATGAGTGCAATTGTGTGGTAGTTTGAGCATTCTTTGACCTTGTCTTTCTTTGGGATTGGAATGAAAACTGACCTTTTACAGTCCTGTGGCCACTGCTGAGTTTTCCAATTTTGCTGGCATATTGAGTGCAGCACTTTCACAGCATCATCTTTCAGGATTTGAAATAGCTCAACTGGAATGCCATCACTGCCACTAGCTTTGTTCATAGTGATGCTTTCTAAGGCCCACTTGACTTCACATTCCAGGATATCTGGCTATAGGTGTGCTCACACCATCATGATTATCTGACTCATGAAGCTCTTTTTTGTTGTTCTCCTCTATTTCTTTGCATTGATCATTGAGGAAGGCTTTCTTATCTCTCCTTGCTATTCTTGGAACTCTGCATTCAGATGCTTATATCTTTCCTTTTCTCCTTTGCTTTTTGCTTCTCTTCTTTTCACAGCTATTTGTAAGGCCTCCTTAGACAGCCATTTTGCTTTTTCACATTTCTTTTCCATGGGGCTGATCTTGATCCCTGTCTCCTGTACAATGCCATCATAATTACTTTTAAGTATCTTTGTATTTTAATCAATGTACTGATTATTTAAGTATTCTTTAATCCTTACTATATATTTGCCTTTCCTATTGGAATTTTCCCTTTCCTATAGATATTTCTTTTATATTTAGAGAAGACTACAACTTTTCTTTTGGGTAGGTTTCCTATTGATGAAGTATTTCCATTTTTGCTTGTCTGAGAACTTCTTTGTTTCTGCTTCTATTTTAAATGATGATCTTCCAGGATAGGAGATCCTAGGTTGCAGGATTTTCCCTTTCAGTATTTTGAATGTATCAGATCACTCTCTTCTGGCCTGCAAAGTTTCTACAGATAAATCAGTTGATATGTGTAATCCCTTAAATATGACTCTGTTTTTCTCTTGCTGCCTTTAAAATTCTCTCTTTATCTATCTTTTCCCATTTTGATTATAATATAACTTAGTGTAGGTCTTTTTGGCCTCATCTTGCTTTGGGACCCACTGTGCTTCCTATACTTGGATACCTGTTTCTTTCTTAAGTTTGGGAAGGTTTTAGTCATAATTTCTTCAAATATCTTTTCAATACACTTCTCTCCCTCTTCATTTGCAATCCCTATAATGCACATGTTGGCACAATTGATATCATCCCAGAGATCTCATATGTTGCACTATTTAAAAAAAATTTTTTTTTTGCTCTTATGATTAGATAATCTCCACTATTCTATCTTCCAAATCACTTATGCATTCTTCTGTGTCATTGAGTATGCCCTTCATTTCTTCTAGAGTGCTTTTTATTTTAGATATTGAATTATCTATTTTTTATTGGGTCTTGTTTATACTTTTGTTGTTGTTCAGTCATGTCCAACTCTTTGTGACCCCATGGACTGCAGCATGCCAGGCTTCCCTGTCCTTCACTATCTTCTGGAGTTTGGTCAAGCTCATGTTCATTGAGTTGATGATGCTATCCAACCATTTCATCCTCTGTTGTCCCTTTTTCCTCCTGCCCTAAATCTTTCCCAGAATTAGGGTCTTTTCCAGAAAGTCAGCTCTTTGCATCAAGTGGCCAAAGTATTGGAGCTTCAGCTTTAGTATGTGCCCTTCCATTGACTATTTAGGGTTGATTTCCTTTAGGTTTGACTGGTTTTATCTCCTTGCTGTCCAAGGGACTCTCAAGATTCTTCTCCAGCACCACAGTTCAAAAGCATCAGTTCTTTGGTGCTCAGCCTTTTTTACAGTCCCACTCCCACATGACTACTGGAAAAACCATAGCTTTGACTATACAGAGCTAAGTCACTTCAGTCATGTCTGAATCTTTGAGACCCTACAGACTGTAGCTCACCAGGGTCCTCTTCCATGGCATTCTCCAGACAAGAATACTGAAGTGGGCTGCCATTTCCTCCTCTAGGGGATCTTACCAGGGATTGAACCCACATCTCTTATGTCTTCTGCATTGGCTGGTGGGTTCTTTGCCACTAGTGCCACCTGGGGACTTTTAGTTCCTTATTAAATCGAACCGTGTTTAGGTATTTCTTTTCCCTAATTCATGTTTATTATCAATGTATTTGTATTACAAATGTTTTGAATTCTTTGGTATATTATTTATTTCTGTTTCACTTACATTTCTTTTAATTTATACAGAGGCTTTTTCTTGCTCTTTCAAATGAGAATGCTGCTATTTAATAGCTTCAGTCACATGTAACTCTGTGCAACCCTATGGACTGTAGCCTGCAAGGCTCCTCTTTCTATGTAATTCTCCAGGCAAGAGTACTGGAACGGGTTTCCATTCCCTTCTCCAGGGTATCTTCCCAACCCAAGGATCAAACTCAGATCTCCTGCATTGCAGGCAGATTCTTTACCACTGACCCACAAGGGAAGTGGAGAAGGCAATGGCACCCCATTCCAGTACTCTTGCCTGGAAAATCCCATGGACGGAGGAGCCTGGTAGGCTGCAGTCCATGGGGCCGCGAAGAGTCAGACAGGACTGAATGACTTCACTTTCACTTTTCACTTTCATGCATTGGAGAAGGAAATGGAAACCCACTCTAGTATTCTTGCCTGGAGAATCCCAGGGATGGGGGAGCCTGGTGGGCTGCCGTCTATGGGGTCTCACAAAGTCAGACACAACTGAAGTGACTTAGCAGCAGCAGTAGCAGCACCAGGGAAGCCCTCATGAGAATAGTTCCTACTTATTTTCATTTTACTTAATTTTCTCTCTGTCTGTAATGAATTTTGGTGAAAGAGTTACCTATTGTAATCTTAAAGGGCTTGTCTTATTTAGCAGTGTCTCTATGTAGATTGCTTAAGTCCAATACCTTTGGTGGGATGGCTGGATTTGATATGGATGACAGTCATATCTTTCCATAGCGGGTGCTGGCTGCTTTAATCTTGGTGATGGGACAGCTGGAGCCTGGTGTATAGTGTGACATGGGTCTTCCTCTCTGCTTAGTGTCCATCACCATCCTGTTAGTGTCATGTTGCTCCCAAGTTGATGGAGCAGAAGGCCTGTTCATCAGGCTAGGGCTGGCTCTGATCTCTTTAAGTGTATGTTTTCCTTCTTCACACACTGGGGTCTTTGTCTCAATAAAGGGGAATGCTGAAACAATAAGGGTTTGTGTACTTATGGAGGTCCAATACTCTGCCTGTGTAGGTATCTTTGGATCCTCTCAGATGCAAGCCACAGTCACATCTTCTGTTTCAGCCACCCTAGATCTGTGCTAGGCTGTATCATGGAGCAGTTGGGGCCAGAGCATTCATACAGCTTGGGCTGGGGTACACAGTGAAGTAGTCATGGGAATTCACAACCAATATTATCAAACACCTTTAAATGGAGCATAATCTGTAAAATTTTGAATTGTTGTTTATATGCCACAAGCTAATTATGATACTATAAATCAACTATACTTCAATTAAAAAATTTAAACACACAAATAAAAATACAGTGAAATAATTTGTCACAGTAATTATCTGATTGGTAATGGTATGATAAATGATTTTGTCTTTGTTTTTTTTAATACTTTAAATAATTCTATTAAAGCATGTTTACTTTTTGCTATCAGAAATAACAATATAGGGACTTCCCTGGTGATTCAGTGGTTGAGAATCAGCCTTCCAATAGAGGGGACACAGATTCAGTCCCTGATCTGAAAGCTAAGATCCCATGCACCACAGCTAGAGAGCTACACACCACAGCTACTGAGCCCATGTGTTCTAGAGCCCATGCTCTGCAACAAGGGAAATCTCTGCACACTGCAATGACAGAAAAGCCTGTGTGCCCCAGAAGACCCAGCATAGCCAAAAAGGGGAGGGGGGAAGTAATTATATATGTTATTAATTAAAGTAAACTAACAAAACATAAGGCATCACAAAAAATGAATTGAGAAACTTAAATTCGGTTTCTAAAAAAATTATTGAATAATTGTCTGTATTACATTTATTAATACATTCATGACTATGGTAACAAATTACCACAATAGGGATTGAAATAAAAAATATTTTGCTCTTACAATTGAAGATCAGAAGACAAACATCTCAGTGAGCTAAAGTCAACATGTCTGCATGGTCTCTGAGGAGAATCTGATTCATTTCCTTTTCTAGTTTCTAGTGGCCACAAGAATTTCTTGACTCATAGGCCTTTCTCCAGCTTCAAAGACAGCTGCTGCTGCTAAGTCACTTCAGTCATGTCTGACTCTGTGCGAACCCATACACGGCAGCCCCCATCCCTGGGATTCTCCAGGCAAGAATACTGGAGTGGGTTGCCATTGCTGCCATTTTCAAAACTTTCTCTAATTTCAACCTTTCTGTCTTCCTCTTCTACAGACACAGGTTCATTGTGATTCCATTAGTTTCTTCCAAATAATCATCATCAATCTTCTTATCTTAAAGTCACTGATTAGCAACCTTCCTCCATCTGCTACCTTAATCCCCTCTTGCTATGTAAAATAATATAATCAAAGGTTCTGGGTATTAGGATGTAGTCATCATTTGGAGGCCATTACTCTGATAATCAAAAGTAATTTTCTATTTTTTAAATTTTATTTTATTATTTAACTTTACAATATTGTATTGGTTTTGCCATATATCAACATGAATCCGCCACAGGTATACACGTGTTCTCCATCTTGAACCCTCCTCCCTCCCTGTACTATCCCTCTGGGTTGTCCCAGTGTACCAACCCCAAGCATCCAGTATCATGCATCAAACCTGGACTGACGACTTGTTTCATATATGATATTATACATGTTTCAATGCCATTCTCCCAAATCATCCCACCCTCTCCTTCTCCCACAGAGTCCAAAAGACTGTTCTATACATCAGTGTCTCTTTTGCTGTCTCGTATACAGGGTTATTGTTACCATCTTTCTAAATTCCATATATATGCGTTAGTATATTGTATTGGTGTTTTTCTTCTTTTTTTTTTTTTTTGATCTCTAGATTTTATTTTATTTTTTTTAAGCTAAGATTCTTTTATTTTATTTTTTTTCTAATTTTATTTTATTTTTAAACTTTACATAATTGTATTAGTTTTGCCAAATATCAAAATGAATCCGCCACAGGTATACATGTGTTCCCCATCCCGAACCCTCCTCCCTCCTCCCTCCCCATACCATCCCTCTGGGCCGTCCCAGTGCACCAGCCCCAAGCATCCAGCATCGTGCATCGAACCTGGACTGGCAACTCGTTTCCTACATGATATTTCACATGTTTCATTGCCATTCTCCCAAATCTTCCCACCCTCTCCCTCTCCCACAGAGTCCATAAGACTGTTCTATACATCAGTGTCTCTTTTGCTGTCTCGTACACTGGGTTATTGTTACCATCTTTCTAAATTCCATATATATGCGTTAGTATACTGTATTTATGTTTTTCCTTCTGGCTTACTTCACTCTGTATAATAGGCTCCAGTTTCATCCACCTCATTAGAACTGATTCAAGTGTATTTTTTTAATGGCTGAGTAATACTCCATTGTATATATGTACCACAGTTTTCTTATCCATTCATCTGCTGATGGACATCTAGGTTGCTTCCATGTCCTGGCTATTATAAATAGTGCTGCGATGAACATTGGGGTACACGTGTCTCTTTCAATTCTGGTTTCTTCAGTGTGTATGCCCACCAGTGGGATTGCTGGGTCATAAGGCAGTTCTATTTCCAGTTTGTTAAGGAATCTCCACACTGTTCTCCATAGTGGCTATACTAGTTTGCATTCCCACCAACAGTGTAAGAGGGTTCCCTTTTCTCCATACCCTCTCCAGCCTTTATTGCTTGTAGACTTCTGGATCACAGCCATTCTGACTGGCGTGAAATGGTACCTTATAGTGGTTTTGATTTACATTTCTCTGATAATGAGTAATGTTGAACATCTTTTCATGTGTTTGTTAGCCATCTGTATGTCTTCTTTGGAGAAACGTCTATTTAGGTCTTTGGCCCATTTTTTGATTGGGTCATTTATTTTTCTGGAATTCAGCTGCAGGAATTGCTTGTATATTTTTGAGATTAGTTGTTTGTCAGTTGCTTCCTTTGCTATTATTTTCTCCCATTATGAAGCCTGTCTTTTCACCTTGCTTATAGTTTCCTTTGTTGTGCAAAAGCTTTTAAGTTGAATTAGGTCCCATTTTTTAATTTTTGTTTTTATTTCCAATATTCTGGGAGATGTGTCACAGGGTATTCTGCTGTGATGTATGTCGGAGAGTGTTTTGCCTGTGTCCTCCTCTAGGAGTTTAATAGTTTCTGGTCTCACATTTAGATCTTTAATCCATTTTGAGTTTATTTTTGTGTATGGTGTTAGAAAGTGTTCTAATTTCATTCTTTTACAAGTGGCCGACCAGTTTCCCCAGCACCACTTGTTAAAGAGATTGTCTTTAACCCATTGTATGTTCTTGCCTCCTTTGTCAAAGATAAGGTGTCCATAGGTGCATGGATTTATCTCTGGGCTTTCGATTTTGTTCCATTGATCTATATTTCTGTCTTGTGCCAGTACCATACTGTCTTGATGACTGTGGCTTTGTAGTTGAGCCTGAAGTCAGGCAGGTTGATTCTTCCAGTTCCATTCTTCTTTCTTAAGATTGCTTTGGCAAAACTAATACAATTATGTAAAGTTTAAAAATAAAATAAAATTTAAAAAAAATTAAAAAAAAAAAAAAAAGATTGCTTTGGCTATTTGAGGTTTTTTGTATTTCCATACAAATTGTGAAATTATTTGTTCTAGCTCTGTGAAGAATACCTTTGGTAGCTTGATATGGATTGCATTGAATCTATAAATTGCTTTGGGTAGTATAATCATGTTCACTATATCGATTCTTCCAACCCATGAACATGATATATTTCTCTAACTATTAGTGTCCTCTTTGATCCAGACTTTATTTTATTTTTCTGCACTACAAAATCACTACAGATGGTGACTGCAGCCATGAAATTAAAAGACGCTTACTCCTTGGAAGGAAAGTTATGACCAACCTAGATAGCATATTCAAAAGTGGAGACATTACTTTGCCAACAAAGGTTCGTCTAGTCAAGGCTATGGTTTTTCCAGTAGTCATGTATGGATGTCAGAGTTGGACTGTGAAGAAGGCTGAGCACTGAAGAATTGATGATTTTGAACTGTGGTGTTGGGGAAGACTCTTGAGAGTCCCTTGGACTGCAAGGAGATCCAGCCAGTCCATTCTGAAGGAGATCATCCCTGGGGTTTCTTTGGAAGAAATGATGATAAAGCTTAAACCCCAGTACTTTGGCCACCTCGTGCAAAGATTTGACTCATTGGAAAAGACTCTGATGCTGGGAGGAATTGGGGGTAAGAGGAGAAGGGGCCGACAGAGGATGAGGTGGCTGGATGGCATCACTGACTCGATGGATGTGATTCTGAGTGAACTCCGGGAGTTGGTGATGGACAGGGAGGCCTGGCGTGCTGCAATTCATGGGGTCACAAAGAGTTGGGCACGACTGAGCAACTGATCTGATCTGATCTTATCTTGATTTCTTTCACCAGCGTTTTATTGTTTTCTATATATAGGTCTTTAGTTTCTTTAGGTAGATGTATTCCTAAGTATTTTATTCTTTTCATTGCAACGGTGAATGGAATTGTTTCCTTAATTTCTCTTTCTATTTTCCCATTATTAGTGTATAGGAATGCAAGGGATTTCTGTGTGTTGATTTTGTATCCTGCAACTTTACTATATTCATTGATTAGTTCTAGTAATTTTCTGGTGGAGTCTTTAGGGTTTTCTATGTAGAGGATCATGTCATCTGTGAACAGTGAGAGTTTTACTTCTTCTTTTCCAATCTGGATTCCTTTTATTTCTTTTTCTGCTCTGATTGCTGTGGCCAAAACTTTCAAAACTGTGTTGAATAGTAGTGGTGAGAGTGGGCACCCTTGTCGTGTTCCTGACTTTAGGGGAAATGCTTTCAGTTTTTCACCATTGAGGATAATGTTTTCTGTGGGTTTGTCATATATAGCTTTTATTATGTTGAGGTATGTTCCTTCTCTTCCTGATTTCTGGAGGGTTTTTATCATAAATGGATGTTGAATTTTGTCAAAGGCTTTCTCTGCATCTATTGAGATAATCATATGTTTTTTAATCTTTCAGTTTGTTAATGTGGTGTGTCACATCAATTGATTTGCAGATATTGAACAATCCCAGCACCTTGGGATAAAGCCCACTTGGTCATGGTGTATGATTTTTTTTAATTTAATTTTATTTTTTAACTTTTTAATATGTTGTTGGATTCTGATTGCTAGAATTTTGTTAAGGATTTTTGCATCTATGTTCATCAGTGATATTGGCCTGTAGTTTTCTTTTTTTGTGGCATCTTTGTCAGGTTTTGGTATTAGGATGATGGTGGCCTCATAGAATGAGTTTAGAAGTTTACCTTCCTCTGCAATTTTCTGGAAGAGTTTGAGTAGGATAGATGTTAGCTTTTCTCGAAAGTTTTGGTAGAATTCAACTGTGAAGCCGTCTAGACCTGGGCTTTTGTTTGCTGGAAGATTTCTGATTACATTTTCAATTTCCGCGCTTGTCATGGGTCTGTTAAGATTTTCTATTTCTTCCTGGTTCACTTTGGGAAAGTTGTACTTTTCTAAGAATTTGTCCATTTCTTCGACATTGTCCATTTTATTGACATATAATAGCTGATAGTAGTCGCTTATGATCCTTTGTATTTCTGTGTTGTCTGTTGTGATCTCTCCATTTTCATTTCTAATTTTATTGATTTGATTTTTCTCCCTTTATTTCTTGATGAGTCTGGCTAATGGTTTGTCAATTTTATTTATCCTTTCAAAGAATCAGCTTTTGGCTTTGTTGATTTTTGCTATGGTCTCTTTTGTTTCTTTTGCATTTATTTCTGCCCTAATTTTTAAGATTTATTTCCTTCTTTTAACCCTGGGGTTCTTCATTTCTTCCTTTTCTAGTTGCTTTAGGGATAGAGTTAGGTTATTTATTTGACTTTTTTCTTGTTTCTTAAGGTATGCCTATATTGCTATGAACTTTTCCCTTAGCACTGCTTTTACAGTGTCCCAGAGGTTTTGGGTTGTTGTGTTTTCATTTTCATTTGTTTCTATGCAAATTTTGATTTCTTTTTCGATTTATTCTGTGATTTGTTGATCATTCAGCAGTGTGTTGCTCAACCTCCATATGTTGGAATTTTTAATAGTTTTTCTCCTGTAATTCAGATCTAATCTTACTGCATTGTGGTCAGAAAAGATATTTGGAATGATTTCTATTTTTTTGAATTTACCAAGGCTAGCTTTATGGCCCAGGATGTGATCTATCCTGGAGAAGGTTCCGTGTGTGCTTGAGAAAAAGGTGAAATTCATTGTTTTGGGGTGAAATTTCCTGTAGATATCAATTAGGTCTAACTGATCTATTGTATTGTTTAAAGTTTGTGTTTCCTTGTTAATTTTCTGTTTATTTGATCTATCCATAGGTGTGAGTGGGGTATTAAAATCTCCCACTATTATTGCATTATTGTTAATTTCCCCTTTCATACTTGTTAGCATTTGTCTTACATATTGAGGTGCTCCTATGTTGGGTGCATATATATTTATAATTGATATATCTTCTTCTTGGATTGATCCTTTGATCATTATGTAGTCACCTTCTTTATCTCCTTTCACAGCCTTTGTTTTAAAGTGTATTTTATCTGATATGAGTATTCTACTCCTGCTTTCTTTTGGTGTCTATTTGCATGGAAAATCTTTTCCCAGCCCTTCACTTTCAGTCTGTGTGTGTGTCTCCTGTTTTGAGGTGGGTCTCTTGTAGACAACATATATAGGGGTCTTATTTTTGTATTAATTCAGCCAGTCTTTTTCTTTTGGTTGGGGCATTCAACCTATTTACGTTTAAGGTAATTACTGATAAGTATGATCACATTGCCATTTACCTTATTGTTTTGGGTTTGAGTTTATACACCCTTTTTGTGTTTCCTGTCTAGAGAATATCTTTTAGTATTTGTTGGAGAGCTGGTTTGGTGGTGCTGAATTCTCTCAGCTTTTTCTTGTCTGTAAAGATTTTGATTTCTCCTTCATATTTGAATGAGATCCTTTCTGGGTACAGTAATCTGGGCTGTAGGTTATTTTCTTTCATCATTTTAAGTATGTCTTGTCATTCTGTCCTGGCTTGAAGAGTTTCTACTGAAAGATCATCTGTTATCCTTTTGAGAATTCCCTTGTGTGATATTTGTTATTTTTCCCTTGCTGCTTTTAATATTTGTTCTTTGTGTTTGAACTTTGTTAATTTGATTAATATGTGTCTTGGGGTGTTTCGCCTTGGGTTTATCCTGTTTGGGACTCTCTGGTTTCTTGGACTTCGGTCATTATTTCCTTCCCCTTTTTAGGGAAGTTCTCAATCATTATCTCCTCAAGTATTTTCTCATGGTCTTTATTGTTGTCTTCTTCTTCTGGGACTCCTATGATTCGAATGTTGTGGTGTTTAGTATTGTCCTGGAGGTCTCTGAGATTGTCCTCATTTCTTTTAATTCGTTTTTTTTCCCCTCTCTGATTCATTTATTTCTACCATTCTATCTTCTAATTCACTAATCCTATCTTCTGCCTCTGTTATTCTACCTTTTGTTGCCTCCAGAGTGTTTTTTATCTCATTTATTGCATTATTCATTATATACTGACTCTTTTTTACTTCTTCTAGGTCCTTGTTAAACCTTTCTTGCATCTTCTCAGTCCTTGTCTCCAGGCTGTTTATCTGTGATTCTATTTTGATTTCAAGATTTTGGATCATTTTCACTATCATTATTCAGAATTCTTTATCATGTAGTTTCCCTATCTCTTCCTCTTTTGTTTGGTTTGGTGGGCATTTATCCTGTTCCCCTGCTGGGTATTCCTTTGTCTCTTCATCTTGTTTACATTGCTGAGTTTGGGGTGTCCTTTCTGTATTCTGGCAGTTTGTGGAGTTCTCTTTATTGTGGAGTTTCCTCACTGTGGGTGGGTTTGTACAGGTGGCTTGTCAAGGTTTCCATATTAGGGAAGCTTGTGTCCATGTTCTGGTGGGTGGAGCTGGATTTCTTCTCTCTGGAGTGCATTGAAGTGTCCAGTAATCAATTATGAGATGTCTATGGTTTTGGAGTAACTTTGGGCAGCCTGTATATTGGAGCTCAGGGCTGTATTCCTGTGTTGCTGGAGAATTTGCATGGTATGTCTTGTTCTGGAACTTGTTGGCCCTTGTGTGGTGCTTGGTTTCAGTGTAGGTATGGAGGCGTTTGATGAGCTCCTGTCAATTAATGTTCCCTGGAGTCAGGAGTTCCCTGGAGCCAGGGTTTGGACTTAAGCCTCCTGCTTCCTGTTTTCAGTCTTATTTTTACAGTAGTCTCAAAACTTCTCCTTCTATACAGCACCATTGATAAAACATCTAGGTTAAAGATGAAAAGTTTCTCCACAGTGAGGTACACCCAGAGAGGTTCACAGAGTTACATGGAGAAGAGAAAAGGGAAGAGGGAGTTACAGGTGACCCGAATGAGATGAGGTGGAATCAATAGAGGATATGGCAGGCTATCCAGTAATCACTTCCTTATGTGCACTCCACAACTGTACTGCTCAGAGATGTTCACAGAGCTATACAGAGAAGAGAAGAGGGAGGAAGGAGACAGAGGTGGCCAGGAGGATGAAATGGGCTAAAGAAAAGGAGAGAGACAGATCCAGCCAGTAATCAGTTCCCTAAGTGTTCTCCACCGTCTGGAACACACAGAATTTCACAGAGTTGGGTAGAGTAGAGAGGGGTTAGGGAGGAGACACAGGCGACCTGGTGGAGAAAAAGGAGAGTCCAAAGGGGAAGAGAGAATTCAAGCCAGTAATCTCGCTCCCAAGTAAAAATGGGTACTGAAGATTGGGTTCTTAAAGGTACAAAACTGATAAATACCAAAAGGCAAAAATTAAAAATCTAGAGTAGAGTTTGGCAGTTCAGAAATACAATGTTAAATAAAAGGAGACAAAAAAAAAAAAAAAAAGGAAATAGAAAAAAGTCACAAAAATTATATATATATATATATATATATATATATATATATATATATTAAGTTTGCTTTTAAAAAATAGGGTCTTAGTTTTTTGCAAAGTAATAGGTTATAAAAGTGAAAATTAAAGGAGTAATAGAGGGCTTAAAACTTTTTTTAAAAATTAAAAAAAAAAAAAAGAAAGAAAGAATGATCATAAAAATAGTAAAAGTATATCTAGGACTTTTTCTGGAGTTGTTGTGGGTATTGTGAAGTCAGTTCATTTTCGGCTAGTTCCTTGGTCTGGCTTATATTTCTGAAGATCTATAGGCTCCTTCCTATGTAGTCAGTACTAACGGCAAGGTTTTAATCTATTGCATCTGTCGCTTCTAAGGCGGTTCCCTCTGTTTTAGTTTCTTCTGTTTGCTGGTCTCTTCAGTGTCTGATTTCTGCCCTGACACAAAGGGGGCGGTGGTGGACACTTTTTTTTTTTTTTTTTTTGGTAGGCTCACTTGTTCAGTCGCGCTGTGGGGAGGGAGGGACACTGCAAACAAATAACACTGGCGTGTGCTCACAGTGCCTCAGCCACACTGGGCCTGCCCCTGCTCAAGGCGAGTGTACCCTCCCTGCCCACACTGCTCAAGTTCTAGGTTGCTCTGCTGGGAACCATCTGAGGCCGGCCCTGGGCTGCATGCAGCTCCCAGGTCTAAGCTGCTCAGGTTCAGGCACTTGCGTAGTCCTCAGAGTCACAGACTCGATTGGGCCTGCGTTTTGTGCCCTTCCTAGGTCCTAGCAGCTCAGGTGATGAGGTGTTTGGTGAGAGCAGTTGTTGCGACTTATCACCTCCCCACAACTCGGATTTCTGGGTGTACAATCGGCACACCGTCTCAGGCAGTTGTTGACCATCCAGAACTCCAAGAAGTCTTAGTTAGCAAAGAAGCCTGCTTACAGTTTTGTAGATAATGTCTCTCTGGGGCTGTGATTGCCCCCTTCGGGCTCTGGCTGCCTATCACCGGAGGTGGATGGTCTGCAGCTGGCTACCTCTGTTCAGTCCTTTGTTCTATGTGCCTGGCGGTGTCTTAGGTTAGGGCTGGCTTTTCACCTGGTAGTTATCCCACAGTCTGGTTTGCTAGCCCAAGTTTGTTTGCTCAGATAGCGCTCGGGGCATTCAGGCCAGTCCCTTACTCTAAGTGATGCAGCCCACGCCTCCCTGCCCAGACCCTGCTTGCTAGTGAGGGGTGCAGGCATCTGCACTGCTTCTCCACTGGGGAAGTTATCTCTAGGCTCCTAATCTGTGGGTTTTAATTATTTAAATTTCCTCTCTGTTATGTTACCCTCTGTGCTTCCAAGGCTCGACACAGACTCGGCAGAGAGAGTGTTTCCTGGTGTTTGGAAACTTCTCTCTTTTTAAGACCCCCTTCCCGGGTCGGAGCTCCATCCCTCCGTCTTTTGTCTCTTTTTTTTTTTCTTTATATTCTTTATATTTTTTTTCTTTATATAACCCCTGGCACATCAGGGGTTAATATTGTTGCTAAATCCCCTTGCCTTTTCACTTTTCTCCTAGCCTGGGTGAGACCCCCCCCGAGGGGGTTTTCTCTACCTCCTTTCGAAGACAATGGGCTGCTTTTCTGGGTGCCTGATGTCCTCTGCTGGCATTCAGAAGTTGTTTTGTGGAATTTACTCTGCATTTAAATGTTCTTTTGATGAATTTGTAGGGGAGAAAGTGGTCTCCCCCTCCTATTCCACCGCCATCTTAGCTCCTTCCCCCTCTTTCTGTTTTGTAAGTAAGTTCCTTTGTATAATCTCTTTTTAGATTCCACATTAATGGAAGTCATATGATGAAAAATGGACATCTATAAATTGCCTGACAAAGAATTCAAAATAATTGTTTAAAGGAGGTTCAGTGAACTACAAGAGAATGCTGACAGACAAGTCAGTGAAATCAGAAAAACAATACAGGAACAAAACAAAGTTTAACAAAGAGAATTCATAAAAAAAAAAAAAAATAGAGATTCTGGAACTGAAGAACATAAGGAATGAAATTAAAAAATTAATAAATTAAGGTTTATCAGGCATTATTCATAATAGCCAAAATGTGGAAACAACTCATATATCCACTAACTTGTGTAAACAAAAGTCAGAATATGCATACAATGAAATATTTTTCAACCATGAAAAGAAATGAATACAGATTCATACTTCAACATGGATGCACCTTTGAACACGTTACGTTAAGTCAAAGAAACAAGTCACATAAGATTACATTTGGTATGAATTTAGTTATGTGAGAAATTTTTAAAGGCCTTGGAGCTGTAATTTCCTGCACCCAAAAAGCTAGATCACTAGATCCAAATGTTTTGTGGCTCTTAACTTGAGAAGTCAAGTTTTTTCTTGTCTGATAGTAAGGTAAAAGTAAAAGCTGTGTTACTCTTTGACCTTTATTAATTTGTACAGTTTTGGTAGGCGGTGAGATCAAGACTTTAATTTCTCAATATAATCAGAATCTACTATGCCATGCACCACCGAAATTTCTTTCTTTTTTTTTTTTTTTGAAAAGAAAGCGAGCTATGCCCCAGGACAAATCTTACAATGTCCTCGGGTAGGGGGCCAGCCACTCCCGTTGGAATTGGAGTAAGTGGCACATCAGGGGTTAATATTGTTGCTAAATCCCCTTGCCTTTTCACTTTTCTCCTAGCCTGGGTGAGACCCCCCCCGAGGGGGTTTTCTCTAAGAAGCACGCTCTGCATATTGTGTACTAAAAACTTCCTCAGGCTTAGGCAACGCTTTGAGAGGCTTTGGGGACAAAGTGGGGAACTCCTGGGTCCTGGGAGGCACAAACGGAGGCAGTGGCGATCACCTTAAATCAGAAAGTGGTGGATAAGTTGTTTAAAGGTTTGCGCAGAGGGGGAGGGAGCTCGCCAGGACGCTCAGCCACAGCGTCCTGTAAGCCCTCTCCTTCCTCGGGAGGTAAAGCACTTTCTCCCTCCTTTTTTTTTTTTTCCCAATAGCAGAAATTATGATCTGTGCAGAAAGTGGAGACTCACCACCATCTACCTCTATAGCCTCTCCCATAGGCTATCTAACAGCCTCATAACAGAGATCCAGGACATTTTTAATCATATTTCAGAGAGCCAATAAACATTTGTTTATTTTAGATGCAGAGAAACCTTTTTTTTTTTTTTTTTTTTTGAGAATATTTTTATTTATTTTGTAACCTCTTTACCCTGGCTAAACTGCAGAGGGGACTAGAAAAGAAGCCTCAAGGTGAGGATCAAATTTATCTCGGGACTACAGAAAACCCTTCTCTGGGAGACTCCTAGCGGAGGCCCTTTACCCCCACATGGAGGAGGAGGCATAGGGGGATGGGAGCATTCCGTATTTCTCCTCTCCTGTTCTGGAGATCCTTTAACTGTTTGGTGACTAAATCTTATGGACGGTCTGATCGGGGATGTTTTCCTCAAGCTCCTAGGAGCGGATGGTCTGATTAGGGATGTTTTTCTTAAACTTTTAGGAGCATCTTTAGCTAAAAAAAGACCAATCCTCATCAGAATGGTATCGAGCTGTTGTTTTTTCTAAATCTTTTTTTATCCTGAGGGGAGAGCTGATCTTTTTTCTCATCCCTATTTTTTATATGCTCATTGGCAGTCATAGTGGCTAGCCATTTATTTAGCTACCAATAGCTAGGTATAGCCTCTTCATTTTTACTTTCCTTTATAACAGGTACCTTTTCAGATTCGCTTTTTTGTTTAACAGGTACTTTTCCAACTTTACTTTCCTCTTTAACAGGTACCTTTTCAAATTCATGAGCTGGATCTAAAGCATCTCTAGTCATATTCCACAGAGGAAAGGTGTAAGTAGGGATTTTCTCCAAGCTGTGCTGAACACAATAAGCTCTTAGCTGTTTCCCTACTTTTCCCCAGATACCTAGGTTAACAGTGCCCTGTTGTAGAAACCAAGGGCAGTGGTCTTGTACAAATGAAAAAAATGATTGAATGGTAGATTTTTTAACTTTGATTTCTCTTTTACTTAATAACTGTAAAATTACTCGTATAAAGAGCTGTCTTTCATTTGATTTAGTGTTACCCATGTCAGAAAATTAAGTATAGTAAAAGATTTTGCTTTTAGCTATCAAAAGATTAGGCCTTTTTTGTCAGCCTTTTTAGAAACCATTTTCTCTAACTCTTCAACACTTTCAACACTTCCCACTCCTCTCGCTCTGTCTATTCTACAGGGGGGTCTGCAGCACCCTAAGTGGGGTCCTATCGGTCCCAAAAACTCAACACTGGGGGAATGGGGTTGGGGACTTACCTTCGAAACGCCTGTATCGGGCGCCACCTGCTGGGACCAGCCCCGGTTGATCCAGGGTATTCGAAGGGGAGACGGAGTTGGCGACTATTTACATATTTATCAAAGATATAAAGAGTACTAGAATGAGGATAGCTCAGTAGGAAAATTCAGTGGAGAAAAGAGGCTGAGTAGCTTGGTTTATGTGGGAGACCAATAAAACTTCAAGACAAGAAATTTGCACCACTTACGTAGGCCACGGGAACCCTCTCAAATAGTGGAAGGTGCCTCACCCTAGACACCTTCTCAAGTGGGTCTTAGAAGCCCAGGCATAATTAGTAAGCATGGTGGGTTCCACGCTCCAGGTGGAGACTTCAGCCAGAATGTGAAAAGAATGACATGGGGAGACCAAGCGCTGGTGAGCAAGGCCCGTAGCTTTATTTTTAACAGGGGTTTATATACCCTAAGTTACACATAGAGGATAATAGGGGATGCAAAGGCAGCAGTTTTTTTTATCCTTATCAAAAACCAGGGTTTCTCTCCTGCAAATTTATCGTATACAAATGGTTTAGGTGATTTACATCATCTTCTGGCCAGAAGGCCTATTAACATTTTATGACTCTTGACAAGGACTTATCAACAAAGACTTATTTTCTCTAAGAGTAATTATTTTAAGGTTTGGCGCCATCTTCCAAAGATAAAATTGCATTCCTATAGGGTGGATGTGTAATGGGTTTACAACAAAGGAAAGAATTTATTACCTTAAGGGTCTAAAGTTACTAACACCAAGGCAACTACTTATTTTTTCTACATACCAACTATATTAATTAATACACATTCAAGGATACAATTCAGGGGATGTGAAAACTTGGCAACAAACATTGGCTCATCAATGAAATCCTTTACTAGTTTATTCTGACAGTTTTTAACTCTCTGAGAGGCTCTAAACTATTTGAATATCTTAAGCTTCCTGTGCCTCTCGAGGCTGGGAGACTGTAAACAATCATATGCATAGCTATAGGAGTCCCAGTAAACTTGTCAGGCGAGTTAGAGAGCCATCTGAGGGGTTTGGATTTAAACACTCCTAATTGCCCAGGAACTTTATTAATTGGAGCTGTAAATTAACTCTTTGACAGAGAGAGCAAGATGGTGGTGGGGGACAGCCCCCAGTAAAGTCAGAGGTGAGAACACAAAGCAATAAAGTTGGCAGACTCTGTTTTTTTGGGGGAAGATGCTCGAGAATATCCGGGGAGACTCCAGAGGCTCAATCCCGCCTTTGCGTATGCCGAGCCCCCTTCCTCATGACCTTTGTCACGAGTGGAATGTTTCTCGCCGGCTCCCGGCAAGAAATCAAGAAAAGGAAAATATATAGAAATAGAAAGCAGGTTAATGATTTCCAGCAGCTAGTGGGAGAGAGCAATGGGGAATGATTGGTAATGAGTGTGGTGTTTCTTTTTGAGGTAATGAAAATGAACGCTGGTGATGGTTGTACTGTTCATACTGTTTATGTGGTTCTCAAGGAAAGAACACTGAAGTAGTTTGCCATTCTGTTCTCCAGTGGGCCAGGTTTTGTCAGAACTCTCTACTAGGACCCGTCCATCTTGGGTGGTGCTACACTGCATGGATCATAGTTTCACTGAATTAGACAAGGCTATGGTCCATGTGACCAGTTTGATTAGTTTTCTGTGATTGTGGTTTTCATTCTGTCTGCCCTCTGATGGATAAGGGTAAGAGGCTTATGGAAGTTTCCTGATGGGAGAGACTGACTGTGTGGGAAACTG
This sequence comes from Bos indicus, assembly GCF_029378745.1. NCBI lineage: Eukaryota > Metazoa > Chordata > Mammalia > Artiodactyla > Bovidae > Bos > Bos indicus. Next base: position 9,622,793 of record NC_091766.1, on the reverse strand, counting down.
AGTCTTGTTCTGATGGACAGGGCCATGCTCAGTAAACATGTAATCTAATTTTCTGTTGATGGGTGGGACTGTGTTCCCTCCATGTTGTTTGACCTGAGACCAAAGTATGGTGGAGGTAATGAAGATAATGACACACAGACAACAACAACAACAAAACACAAGAGAAATAACAAATGCAAATTAAGATCAACTAGAGGTGCATCAACACTTTAATATCTTTTTCCTAAACCATGCAACGTCTGCACACAGTAGGCACTTTGGAGCACTGCTGGTTCTCCCAAGGCAGAAAGACTGCTGGCAGAATATTGAACTAAAGTCAATACAGATAAATTGGGAAAAAATGCAAAGCCACAGAACTATGGATTGATTTTAAGAACTGCAGAGGACACAAGCACTCTCAGTCATGTCATGTGACATTGTAAAACTTCACCATCGCTCTAAAGATTTGGAAGTCCTAGAGACGGCAATCTGAAAATAAAAAGAAATAAAAGGATTTCAAATTGGCAAAGAAGAAGTAAAACTCACTGTTTGTAGATGACATGGCATGCTGCTACTGCTAAGTCGCTTCAGTCGTGTCCTACTCTGTGTGACCCCATAGATGGCAGCCCACCAGGCTCCTCTGTCCATGGGATTCTCCAGGAAAGAACACTGGAGTGGGTTGCCATTTACTCCTCCAATATGACATGGCATAGAAAGTCCTAAAGATGCTACCAAAAAATTACTAGATCTCATCAATGAATTTGGAAAGGTTGTAGGATACCAAATTAATACACAAAAATCTGTTCCATTTCTGTGGAACAGAAAGAGAAATTAAAAAACAACCTCATTTACCATCACATCAAAAAGAGTAAGACATCTATCTCAAAGTAAACCTACCTAAGGAGACAAAGGAGCAGTGGCTGCACTTGCACAGAAGAGCCGAGAGGAGCTACTCCACGTTCAAGGTCAGGAGGGGGCGGCCATGAGGAAATATCCCTCGTCCAAGGTAAAGAGCAGTGGCTGTGCTTTGCTGGAGCAGCGGTGAAGAGATACCCAAAGTTCAAGGTAAGAGAAACCCAAAAAGACGGTAGGTGTTGTGAGAGTGCATCAGAGGGCAGACACACTAAAAGCATAATCACAGAAAATTAGTCAATCTGATCACATGGACCAAGGCCTTGTCTAACTCAATGAAACTAAGCCATTCCATGTGGGGCCACCCAAGATGGGTGGGTCGTGGTGGAGAGGTCTGACAGAAACTGGTCCACTGGAGAAGGGAATGGAAAACCACTTCAGTATTCTTGCCTTGAGAACCCCATGAACAGTATGGAAAGGCAAAATGATAGGATACTGAAAGAGGAACACCCCAGGTCGATTGGTGCCCAATATGCTACTGGAGATCAATGGAGAAATAACTCCAGAAAGAATGAAGGGATGGAGCCAAAGTAAAAACAATACCCAGCTGTGGATGTGACTGGTGATAGAAGCAAGGTCCAATGTTGTAAACAGCAATATTGCATAGGAACCTGGAATGTTAGGTCCAATAATCAAGGCAAATTGGAAGTGGTCAAACAGGAGATGGAAGAGTGAACGTCAACATTCTAGGAGTCAGTGAACTAAAATGGACTGGAATGGGTGAATTTAACTCAGATGACCATTATATCTACTACTGTGGGCAGAAATCCCTTAGAAGAAATGGAATAGCTATCATGGTCAACAAAAGAGTCCAAAATGCAGCACTTGGATGCAATCTCAAAAACAACAGAATGATCTCTGTTTCCAAGGCAAACCATTCAATATCATGGTAATCTAAGCCTATGCCCCAAACAGTAATGCTGAAGAAGCTGAAGTTGAATGGTTCTATGAAGACCTACAAGACCTTTTAGACCTAACACCCAAAAAAGATGTCCTTTTCATTATAGGGGACTGGAATGCAAAAGTAGGAAGTCAAGAAACACCTGGAGTAACAGGCAAATTTGGCCTTGGAGTACGGAATGAAGCAGGGAAAAGCTAATAGAGTTTTGCCAAGACAACGCACTGGTCATAGTAAACACCCTCTTCCAACAACACAAGAGAGGACTGTACATATGGACATCACCAGCTGGTCAACACCGAAATCAGATTGATTATATTCTTGGTAGTCAAAGATGGAGATGCTCTATACAGTCAACAAAAACAAGGCCAGGAGCTGACTGTGGCTCAGATCATGAACTCCTTATTGCCAAATTCAGACTTACATTGAAGAAACTGAGGAAAACCACTAAGCAATTCAGGTATGATCTAAATCAAATCCCTTATGATTATACAGTGGAAGTGAGAAATAGATTTAAGGGACTAGATCTGATAGATACAGTGCCTGATGAGCTATGGACGGAGGTTTGTGACAGAGTGCAGGAGACAAGGATCAAGACCATCCCCATGGAAAAGAAATGCAAAACAGCAAAATGGCTGTCTGGGGAGCCTTACAAATAGCTGTGAAAAGAAGAGAAGTGAAAAGCAAAGGAGAAAAGGAAAGATATAAGCATCTAGTGCAGAGTTCCAAAGAATAGCTAGGAGAGATAAGAAAGCCTTCCTCAGCGATCAATGCAAAGGAATAGAGGAAAACAACAGAATGGGAAAGACTAGAGATGTCTTCAAGAAAATTAGAGATACCAAGGGAACATTTCATGCAAATATGGGCTTGATAAAGGACAGAAATGGTATGGACATAACTGAAGCAGAAGATATTAAGAAGAGGTGGTAAAAATACACAGAAAAACTGTACAAAAAATATCTTCGTGACCCAGATAAGTACGATGGTATGATCACTCACCTAGAGGAAGACATCATGGAATCTAAAGTCAAGTGGGCCTTAGAAAGCATCACTATGAACAAAGCAAGTGGAGGTGATGGAATTCCAGTGGCGCTATTTCAAATCCTGAAAGATGATGCTGTGAAAGTGCTGCACTCAATATGCCAGCAAATTTGGAAAACTCAGCAGTGGCCACAGGACTGGAAAAGGTCAGTTTTCATTCCAATCCCAAAGAAAGGCAATGCCAAAGAATGCTCAAACTACCACAGCATTGCACTCATCTCACATGCTAGTAAAGTAATGCTCAAAATTCTCCAAACCAGGCTTCAGCAATACGTGAACTGTGAACTTCCAGATGTTCAAGCTGGTTTTAGAAAAGGCAGAGGAGCCAGAGATCAAATTGCCAACATCTGCTGGATTATCGAAAAAGCAAGAGAGTTCGAGAAAAACATCTATTTCTGCTTTTTTGACAATGCCAAAGCCTTTGACCTTGTAGATCACAATAAACTGTGGAAAATTCTGAAAGAGATGGGCATACTACACCAGCTGACCTTCCTCTTGAGAAACCTATATGCAGGTCAGGAAGCAACAGTTAGAACTGGACAAGGAACAACAGACTGGTTCCAAATAGGAAAAGGAGTCCATCAAGGCTGTATGTTGTCACCTTGCTTATTTAACTTATATGCAGAGTACATCATGAGAAACGCTGGTCTGGAAGAAGCACAAGCTGGAATCAAGATTGCCTGGAGAAATGTCAATAACCTCAGATATGCAGATGTCACCACCCTTATGGCAGAAAGTGAAGAGGAACTAAAAAGCCTCTTGATGAAAGTGAAAGAGGAGAGTGAAAGGGTTGGCTTAAAGCTCAACATTCAGAAAATGAAGATCATGGCAACTTGTCCCATCACTTCATGGGAAATAGATGGGGAAACAGCGGAAACAGTGGCAGACTTTATATTTTTGTGCTCCAAAATCACTGCAGATGGTGATTGCAGGCATGCAATTAAAAGGCGCTTACTCCTTGGAAGGAAAGTTATGACAACCTGTAGATAGCATATTAAAAAGCAGAGATATTACTTTGCCAACAAAGGGCCATCTGGTCAAGGCTATGGCTTTTCCAGTGGTCATGTATGGATGTGAGAGATGATCTGTGGAGAAGGCTGAGTGCCGAAGAATTGATGCTTTTGAACTGTGGTGTTGGAGAGGACTCTTGAGAGTCCCTTGGACTGCAAGGAGATCCAACCAGTCCATTCTAAAGGATATCATTCCTGGGTGTTCATTGGAAGGACTGATGCTAAAGCTGAAATTCCAATACTTTGGCCACCTCATGCAAAGAGCTGACTCATTGGAAGAGACTCTGATGCTAGGAGGGATTGGTGGCAGGAGGAGAAGGGGACAACAGAGGATGAAACGGCTGGATGGCATCACCGACTCGATGGACATGCGTTTGAGTGAACTCCGGGAGTTGGTGATGGACTGGGAGGCTTGGTGTGCTGCGATTCATAGGGGTCACAAAGAGTCAGACACGACTGAGTGAATGAACTGAACTGAAGGAGACAAAAGACTTGAACTCCAAAAACTATCAGTCACTGGTGAAATTGAAGATGATGCACGCAGGTGGAAAGATATACCACGTTCTTTGATTCGAGAATCAATATTGTCAAAATGACTATACTACCCAAGACAATCAGCAGATTCAATGCAGTACCTGTCAGATTGCCGATGGCATTTTCTATAGGACTAGAACAAAATTTTTAAAAAAAATTTGTATGGAGACACAAAAGACCATGAATAGCTAAAGCAATCTTGAGAAAGAAAAATAGAGCTGGAGAAATCAGGTTCCCTGAATTCATACTATACTGCAAAGCTATGGTCATCAAAACAGCATGGTACTGGTACAGAAACAGAAATAAAGATCAACAGAACAGGATAGAAGTGCAGAAATAAACCTACACACCTGTAGCAAATTAATCTACCAGAAAGAAGACAAGATTTTACAATGGAGTAAAGACAGTATCTTCAATAAACTTTCCTGTGAAAACTGGACAGCCACATACAAAAAGTGAAATTTAGAACACTCCTTTACACCATACACAAAAATAAACTCAAAATGGATTAAAGACCTAAATGTAAGATCAGATACTCTAAAACTTTTAGAGGAAAACATAGGTAGAACATTCTCTGACATATATCACAGCAATAACTTTTTCTGGGGGAGGAGGTGGGAGGGGGGTTCAGGAAGTGGAACTCATATACACCTGTGGTGAGTTCATGTTGATGTATGGCAAAACCAATACAATGTTATAAAGTAACTAATAATAATAATAATAAATTATAAATGGTTAAAAAATAAAAATAAAAGTATTATCAAAAAAGTATAAAAAAATAAAACAATAAACAAAAGGTACCAAATTAAATTGAAGAGGTTTTACAGAGTAAAGGAAATCACAAAATAAATTAAAAGACAACCCACAAAATGGGAGAAAATATTTGCAAATGAAGTGAGAAACAAAGGATTAGTCTCCAAAATTTATAGTTCATGTGACTTAATATGCAAACAAACAAAAACCAAATAAAAAAAAAATGAGAAGATCTAAATATACATTTCTCCATAGAAAATGAAAACTACAATGAGATATCACCTCACATCAGTCAGAATGGCCATCATAAAAGAATCTACATATAATAAATTCTGAAGAGGGTTGAAGAAAATCGAACTCTTCTAAATTGTTGTTGGGAATGTAGATTGGTACGGCCACTGTGGAGAATACTATGGAGGTTCCTTTAAAAACTAAAAATAGAGCTGCCATAAGATTCCACAATCCCACGCTTGGGTGTATACCCAGAGAAAAACATGCTTCAAAATGATACATGGACCCCATTGTTCATCGTTGCAGCATTTTTGACAACAACCAGGACATGGAAGCAACCCAAATGTCTATTGACAGAGGAATGGATAGAGAAGATGTGGTACTTACATATAATGGAATATTTTTTGGTCATTAAGAAGAATGAAATAATGCCATTTGCAGCAACCTTGATAGACGTAGAGATTGTCCTACTGAGTGAAGTTTTGAGGAATCTAAAAAAAAAAAAAAAAAGATAGAAATGAACTTATCTTTGGGTAACTAATCTTATCTCAGGATCCCATGGAATCATCTCTTTTGTACTCCTACTCACCTGACTTTGTGAACCCAGCATTGACATTTCAGAGGCATACAGGTTTAGACCCTTCAAGCTCCCATGTTGAAGATTTTTTGAGTGCTCCATCCTTGGAATTGTTCTCATTTGTTCATGTCTAATAAGAGTTGGACTACAAATAAAGCTGAGCACTGAAGAATTGATGCTTTTGAACTGTGGTGTTGGAGAAGACTCTTGAGAGTTTCTTGGATTGCAAGGAGATCCAACCAGTCCATCCTAAAGGAAACCAGTCCTGGGTGCTCATTGGAGGGACTGATGTTGAAGCTGAGACTCCAATAGTTTGGCCATCTGATGCGAAAAGCTGAAACATTTGAAAAGACTGTGATGCTGGGAAAGATTGAGGGCAGGATGAGAAGGGGATGACAGAGGATGAGATGGTTGGATAGCATCATCGACTCGATGGACATGGGTTTGAGTAAACTCCAGGAGTTGGTGATAGACAGGGAGGCCTGGCATGCTGCCAGGGGTTCATGGGGTTGCAAAGAGTTGGACACGACTGAGCGACTGAACTGAACTGAACTGAACTGCAGTTTTCAGGATTGTGGGTCAAACTTTTCTTTTTATCCCTGCTGACATCCTTAAAGTTGCTACATTTAAAACCAATACAGTATACTAACGCATATATATGGAATTTATAAAGATGGTAACAATAACCCTGTATGAGAGACAGCAAAAGAGACACAGATGTATTGAAGAGTCTTTTGGACTCTGTGGGAGAGGGAGTGGGGATGATTTGGAAGAATGGCATTGAAACATGTATAATATCATATAAGAAATGAATCACCAGTCCAGGTTTTATGCAGGATTCAGGATGCTAGGGGCTGGTGCACTGGGATGACCCAGAGGGATGGTATGGGGAGGGAGGTGGGAGGGGGGTTCAGGATTGGGAGATTCATGTTGATGTATGGCAATACCAACACAATATTGTAAAGAAATTAGCCTCTAATTAAAATAAATAAATTTTTAAAAAGGCCATATCATACCCACATACACCTGTGAAGATGTGGCTTACCCACAAATTACCAGAGAGGAGTCCTCATTTCAGTGATCCAGTTTCTTCCTTGGATGATAGATGAAGTAAAAATCTTTAATCCAGTAAGTGTAGGGAGATGGAGCCTCTCATGGTGGTTCTGAAAGATGCATTTGTGTTTCTTCAAACATCACCTAAGTTTGGTCTTGTATTCTCATGTAAATGTAGGGAAAGAATTGACATTTTTACTGTTCATCTTCAAGGGCTGAATTCCCACAGAGCCTAATTAAATATTTTATTGCCTCCTGAAATCATGAGAGAGTTGGTTCTTTAGAGACTAAGGGAGAAAAAAAAAGTGCAAATTGTTTTGCCAATTTTGACTCTTGGGAAGCAGTTATGAATCTCCATATATTTCTGCTATCTCATTAGATTCTTTTTTCTGCAAGGAATAGCCCATCTCTTCTTAGATATGATCTCTGGAGTGCAAAGTATCTGTGATGAACTTTTATATCCATCTCTGGGATGCATCTCCTTTTGAAAAGAATTAAAGAAAATAATCGAACATCGTTAACTGAAGTTTCAAGATATTGCTGAAATACTTCGAAGCATTTGTACACACACACACACACACGTGCACACACACGTGCACACACACACACACCAACACAGGCATTCAAGTATGTGTCTTTATGTATCATGACTTATATTTCAATGAATTATTGGTGGATTTTTTGAAAGGGAAGTTATTCAGTAAGAAGGAATAAAAATAATAGCATTTTTATTTTGAAATGGAGGGATCCTGCAACATCAAAAAGGAAGAAAGAGCAACAGAAAGAATACAAATATGATTCTAACTGCTTCTGAGGCAACATCAGCTTCTTTACTTTATCCATGTGCTCCTGCTTAATTGCTCAGTCGTGCCTGACTCTTTGTGAGCCTATGGACTATAGCCAAGCAAGCTCCTCTGTCTGTGGGATTTTTCAGGCAAGAAAACTGGAGGGGTTGTCGTTCCCTCCTCCAGGGGATCTTACTGACTGAGGATTAGAACCTGGGTCTCCTTCATCCCCTGATTTGTGGGTAGATTCTTTACCAATACGTCATTTGGAAAGCCACGTCCTTTGCTGATTTGGACTTTCCAAAGAAACAGTTCCCTGGTGGCTTGGTGGTAAAGAATCTGCCTGCCAATGCAGGAAATGCAGGAGACTAGGGTTTGATCCATGGGTGGAGAAAATCTCCTGAATGAGGAAGTGGCAACCCACTCAAATATTCTTGCCTGGAAAATCTCATGAACAGAGGAGCCTAAGGGATTGTAGTCGATGGGGTCACAAAGAGTCAGAGAGGTCTTAGCGACTAAACAACAATAACAACAGTCTAACTGCAGATACTGCTATTCTAACTCTGATGAAAGTATTACCCCTACGTTTGGCTAGACTATATTTCTGGACTTTATTCTATCAGTGAGTCACTCTTGTCAACTTTAAAGATAAAATTAAGTTAAAGTTAAGACTGCTCCTATGTCTCTTTGATATAGCCCCATTATGGTGGAATATTTTCTTTAATAATTTCATAAAGATAAAGTTAAGATAGCCAAGTTTCATCACCTCTTTGCTTCTAGTAGTCCAGTGTCTTCAGATTAAAAAGAAAATGAAAACCTCAATCTACTGGAAGTACATTTAAATAATTCTGATTCTGCTAAAAATGACAAGTCTAATTTTAGTGGCAATTAAATAATGTTTTCCACACAAGATGTAAATCACTAAATCACTTGACATCTATGTTCTGTTCTAATTTTTAAACAACCAAAAGCCCACCTAAAGGTTCCAATAATCCATCAATGTTCTTTTAGAGAATGTTACCAAAGGCGGGGGCAGGTGGGGAGGGGATGGCAGTGGGCTCAATTTGACCCATACACTGCAGTGTTCCAGCCTATGATCTACAGTTAACTATAAGAATATAGATACATCTTGAAAGTATGAGTGAAAAACAAAACAATTTTCTGAATCATATATACAGAGTGATGCCATTTATTTCACAAAACATAAAATTAAGCATTTACAAGTATACAATCCAGTGACAGTACATTCATAATGTCCAACCTCATGTCTATCTAGTCCAAAACATTTTTATCACCCTCAAGAAAACTCTGTAGACACTAGCTTTCCTTTTTAATTTTCACATTTTCCCAGCCTCTGAAAATAACTAATTTTCTTTTTGTCACTATACATCTGCCTCTTCAGGGTATTTCCTATAAGTATAATCACACAATATTATGTTCGTTTCTGGCTTTTTTCACTTAACAGGATGTATTTGCCCATACTGTGGAACATACGGTTTTTCCAATAGTCACATACGGATGTGAGGGTTGGACCATAAAGACGCCTAAGCACCGAAGAATTGATGCTTTTGAACTGTGATGCTAGAGAAGACTCTTTCGAGTCCCTTGGACAGCAAGGAGATCAAACAAGTCAATGCTAAAGGAAATAAACCCTGAATATTCATTGGAAGGACTGATACTGAAGCTGAAGCTCCAATACTTTGGCCACCTGATGTGAAGAGCCGACTCACTGGAAAATACCCTGATGCTGGGAAAGATTGGAGGCAGAAACAGAAGGGGGTGTTAGAGGATGAGATGGTTAGATAGCATCATTAATTTAATGGACATGAATGTGACTAAAACTCCAGGAGATAATGAAGGACAGGGAAGCCTGACATGCTGCAGTCCATGAGGTCACAGAGTCAGACACAACTTAACAACTGAAGAACAGTGTGTTATTAGAACTTTATTTTTCTACTGTTGATAATATTTCATCATATGGATATACCAAATTTTCTTTAATGATGTATTAACTGGTAGATATTTGGCTAGACATTTGGATGGACATTCTTTTGTCAGTGTATATTTTCCACAACATTAAGATGTCCAACGTTATTCTTTAGATCTTTGGAAAAGGAAATGCTCCTCAGAGATGGATAAGGCAATCATGGAGTACTCTGAATATTAGAGATCACACCTAAAGAAAAGTAACTTCTTCCTGGGAGGGAAGAGTCCAGTGGGATAAAAAATGCACATGGGTTCCAAAGATATATACCAAGGTTCAAAACTGTCACAAGTATGTATTCTATAGTTATTTCCTCCAGAGAACCAGGTCTCTCAGAGAGTAGAAGATAAAAAACAAAACAACAACAAAAAAACACACCTCATTATTGAAACTCTTGAGAATTCATCCCCTAAATTACAGAAACTGTAACTGTTTCTGCTACATTCCCTTAGGACTACTCTACTAATATCAGATGGTGAGAAAACTCAACAGTGTCTTCCAGGAGCTTATGAGTGGGTCCATCTTGGTGCCCTTGCTGAGTGTAGAGCCACCAACCCCAGCCATCATCCAAGAGAGAAACTGGATCACTGAATTCAGGCTGTTACCTGATAATTTCTGGGTGAGGTACAGAATTTTCACAGGTGTTGGGGGTGTGGCATAGCACAAGGGACTCCTTTTCTTGGTAGTAACCTGGGGGTAATCCACAGAGACAAGTAAATCCTTGATGATACAAAGCCCTGTGGCGCTACTGGCCCTGATTCCAGATAGAGATTCCATATGCACTAAAATAACCTTTTTCTTCAATTTGTCTCCTCTGGTTGCTGGTTCTCCCTCAGAATATTTCCTCTGGTCTCACTGCTTCTTCTCCCTCACTGATGGAAATATACATCTAATCTCATTTCACTACTTGTCCTTTCAGATGTTCAACAAATTTTTATTTAGTAATTACTCTATATTAGGCACCAAGCTGTATTCTAGAGTTGAAGGAAACAATGAAAACATTGTTTTTTCTCTTAAGGAGCTTACAGCTCAAACAGGGGTAAGAGACATGAAAAGAAAGTTATACCCTAAACCAGTGCTGCAATCCTGGTTCAGTGGATGTGAAAGTGTTTGACTTTTTATGAGGAAATTAGTGAAGGCTTCACAAGCAAGCACACACTTTTACTGAACTTTAAAGTAGGACTTGAATTCTTCCAGTGGGGAAAGGGTGTGTGATGTCAGGGGAAAAATGTGGAGATCACTTAAATTGTAAAGTGTTTTCAGATCAGATCAGATCAGTCGCTCAGTCGTGTCTGACTCTTTGCGACCCCATGAATCTCAGCACGCCAGGCCTCCCTGTTCATCATCAACTCCCGGAGTTCACTGAGACTCACGTCCATCGAGTCAGTGATGCCATCCAACCATCTCATCCTCTGTAGTTCCCTTCTCCTCCTGCCCACAATCCCTCCCAGCATTAGAGTCTTTTCCAATAAGTCAACTCTTCGCATGAGGTGGCCAAAGTACTGGAGGAAATTGCAAATAGTTCTTAATACTGGACCAATAATGAGGGCTGGGAAAGAAAACTGAAAGCATGAGTTGGGCCAGTGAAGCAGCAGGCTGATAATAGAGACCTTATATTTTCATTATTGAATCGATACTTAATTATTTTTTAATTTTTTTTTTTTTTTTTTTTTTTTTTGCTGGATGGCATGTGAGATCTTAGGTACCTAGCCACAGATGGAAGCCCATGGCCCTGCAGTGGAAGCCCAGAATCTTAACCACTGGACCACCAGGGCATGCTAAGTTGCTTTAGTTATGTTTGACACTTTGTCAGGTTTCTCTGTCCATGGGATTTCTCAGGCAAGAATACTAGAGAGGGTTGTCATGCCCTTCTCCAGGGGAATCTTTGTGCCTCAGAGATTGAACCTGCATCTCTTACATCTCCTGCATTGGTAGGTGGGTTCTTTACCACTGGAGCCACCTGGGAAGCCAGTCCTGATAATTCTGAAGTTAGGGGAGTCAGGGCAAGATTTATAGTGGATGGTGCTTATGATCAGCTCACTCTATGTAAAGATCATTCAGGTCAATGTGAGCAACAGAGTATTGAAGCTGTCAAAACTGTATATAGATGATGAGTGGAAATAGAAAAATGGAGGTAAGATTGTGAGGTGGGAAACAGATCTGTGAGTGATTGAAACAGTATGTCTGAAAATTCACTGATTAATAGTAGTCATACAAGGGCATTTATATTAGTTATTTTATTTATATGTTGCAGTGCTCAGTTGTTTCATTCATGTCCAACTCTTTGCAACTCTAGGACTGTGGTCCACTGGGTTCTTCTGTTCATGGTATTCTCCAGGCAAGCATACTGCAGTAGGTTGCCATGCCCTCCTCTAGGTAGTCTTCTTGACCAAGGGATGGAACCCATGTCTCCTGCATCTCCTGCATTGGCAGGCAGATTCTTTACCCACTGAGCGACCCGGGAAGCCCTTTTCTTGCAATAACGTTATACAATTGGATGCCGTTATTCCAATTTTATGGGTAAAGAATGTGAGACTCACTGCAGTGATATTGCTTGTCCAAGGCAAGTATTAGACTCTGGAGTCGAATTCGGAACCTGCTGTTTCCAAGGTGCTTACATTTCACTAAAATTTTAAATAAACATTATTTGTTAAACAGCTTTAGACTTAAGAAAAATTGTAAAGATAGCACACGGAGTTTTCATAAACTCCATACCCAGTTTCCCTTATTTGTAGCCTCTGTCTAGGATACCACATTACATTTAGACATTTCTTTCTTCTTGATTCTTCTTGGCAGTGACAGTTTCTCAGATTTCCCTTGTTTTCAATGAACTTAAATTTTGAGGAGTACTGATCAGGTAATTGATGATTGCAGCCATGAAATTAAAAGACACTTACTCCTTGGGAGGAAAGTTATGACCAACCTAGATAGCATATTAAAAAGCAGAGACATTGCTTTGCCAACAAAGGTCCGTCTAGTCATGGCTATGGTTTTTCCAGTAGTCATGTATGAGTTGAGAGTTGGACTGTGAAGAAAGCTGAGTGCCGAAGAATTGATGCTTTTGAACTGTGGTGTTGGAGAAGACTCTTGAGAGTCCCTTGGACTGCAAGGAGATCCAACCGGTCCATTCTGAAGGAGATCAGCCCTGGGTGTTCTTTGGAAGGACTGACGCTAAAGCTGAAACTCTAATACTTTGGCCACCTCATTTGAAGAGTTGACTCATTGGAAAGAGTCAATTGATCCTGGGAGGGATTGAGGGCAGGAGGAGAAGTGGACGACAGAGGATGAGATGGCTAGATGGCATCACTGACTCGATGGACATGAGTTTGGGGGAGCTCCGGGAGTTGGTGATAGACAGGGAGGCCTGGCGTGCTGCAATTCATGGGGTCACGAAGAGTCGAATACGACTGAGTGACTGATCTGAACTGATCAGGTATTTTATAAAACATTCATTGATAGGAAGTAGTCTGATGTTTTCTCATGTTTGGAGTGGTTTATGATTTTGAAGAGGAAGACTATACAAGTGAAATTCTTTATTCATCATACCATATCAAGGGTACGTATACTATCAGCACAAGTAATCACTGTTCACTGTGACACTGATTACCTGGCTGACTGTCAGGTTTCTTTGCTGTAAATTTACTCTTTTTCCTCCTCTCAAACTGTATTCTTTGTAAGAGGGTTATTGCATATACCTTCCATTTCAAGAATGACAAATTACATTCCACCTCTTTGAGAGTACAGTGTCTACATAATTTATTGGATTTCTTTTGCATTAGGGATTTGTCTCTATTAATATTATTGATCATTTGCTTTATCAGTGTGAACTTAAGGATATTTATTTTAAATGCTTAATTATAATCCAATACCACTTTATTTAGCTTGTTGCTCAAAATTTTCTAGCTTTGGGTATTGGGAGTTCTTTCAGATGGCACCTATGTCCCTTTGATATAATATACTCCATTATGATAGAGTTTTCTTTCTTTCTTTTTTTTTTAATACTCCCTTACTTTATCAATGGCACCCCCCTCCAGTACTCTTGCCTGGAAAATCCCATGGACGGAGGAGCCTGGTAGGCTGCAGTCCATGGGATCGCGAAGAGTCGGACACGACTGAGCGACCTCACTTTCACTTTTCACTTTCATGTATTGGAGAAGGAAATGGCAACCCACTGTAGTGTTTTTGCCTGGACAATCCCAGGGATGGTGGGGCCTGGTGGGCTGCCATCTATGGGGTCGCACAGAGTCGGACACGACTGAAGTGACTTAGCAGTAGCAGTACTTTATGGAACCATCAGATGCTCCTGACTTATCTCATCTTTCCAGCTCCAGGCCTATAAATAGTTACTCCTCCAAGGAGCCCTGGTTCCTTCTGTTGGAGAATGGCATTAGAAATCAATATCTGGGACTTCCCTGGTGGTTTAGTGGTTGAGACTCTGAGCTTCCTATGCAGAGGGCACAGGTTTGATCATTGGTTGAGGAACTAAGACTCTTGTTAGGGAACTAAGATCCCACATCTTACACAACATGGGCACAATACAAACAAAACAAGATCTGGATTCCAGTTGTCTGTTTATATGAGTCATTAACCCTCTCAGTTGATGAGATAAATGTATGTGTGTTTGGTTTCCCTGGTGGCTCAGTGGTAAAGAATCGGCCTGTGATGTAGGTAATGCAAATTTGATCCCTAGGCAGAGAAGATCCCCTGGAAAAGGAAATGGCAACCCACTCCAGTATTCTTTCCTGGAGAATCCTATGGACAGAGGTGCCTGGTGGGCTATAGTCCATGGAGTCACAAAAGATTTGGACATGACTTAGTGACTAAGCAACAACAACAACTCATGTGTGTATACTAATCTGTGTGCATGCATGTATGGTTAGTCATTCAGTTGTGTCCCCCTCTAGGTCTCCATAGATTGTAGCCTTCTTGGTTTCATGTCCATGGGATTCTTCAGGCAAGAATATTTGAGCAGGTTGCCATGCCCTCCTCCAGGGTACTTTCCTGACCCAGGGCCTAAACCCAGGTCTCCTGCATTGGCAGGCACATTCTTTACCTCTGAACCACCAGGGAAGCCCTATACCAATCTATGTATGTATGTACATATATGTATACACATACGTGTTTATATACACATATATAAAACCTGTGTCTAAATAACTTCTCTCTAACTTGATTTATTACCATATAGTTACTCCAGCCCTTTCCCCTTTCTTATGTGCAGAAACCACTGCAGTAGTGAGATTCTGGGTTTCCACATCTGTCATCCACTTACATAATTGTTCCATTCCAGTATACACCTATGCTGCTGCTGCTGCTAAGTCGCTTCAGTCGTGTCCGACTCTGTGCGACCCCATAGATGGCAGCCCACCAGGCTCTGCCATCCCTGGGATTCTCCAGGAAAGAACACTGGAGTGGGTTGCCATTTCCTTCTGCAAAGCATTAAAAAGTAAAAAGTGAAAGTGAAGTCGCTCAGTCGTGTCCGTTCTTCGTGACCCCATGGACTGCAGCAAGCATCATAACTGTTAACTCATATTATGGTGGAATGCAACTGTATCAACTTGAGTTCAGTTCAGTCACTCAGTCGTGTCCGACTCTTTGCGACTCCATGAATCGCAGCACACCAGGCTTCCCTGTCCATCACCAACTCCCGGAGTTCACTCAGATTCACGTCCACTGAGTCAGTGATGCCATCCAGCCATCTCATGCTCAGTTGTCCGCTTCTCCTCCTGCCCCCAATCCCTTCCAGCATCAGAGTCTTTTCCAATGAGTCAACTCTTTGCATGAGGTGGCCAAACTACTGGAGTTTCAGCTTTAGCATCATTTCTTCCAAAGAAATCCCAGGGCTGATCTCCTTCAGAATGGACTGGTTGGATCTCCTTGTAGTCCAAGGGACTCTCAAGAGTCTTGTCCAACACCACAGTTCAAACGCATCAATTCTTCAGTGCTCAGCTTTCTTCACATTCCAACTCTCACATCCATATGACCACTGGAAAAATCATAGCCTTGACTAGACGGACCTTTGTTGGCAAAGTAATGTCTCTACTTTTGAATATGCTATCTAGGTTGGTCATAACTTTCCTTCCAAAGAGTAAACATCTTTTAATTTCATGGCTGCCATCACCATTTGCAGTGATTTTGGAGCCCCCCAAAATAAAGTCTGACACTGTTTCCCCATGTATTTCCCATGAAGTGATGCAACCGGATGCCATGATCTTCGTTTTCTGAATGTTGAGCTTTAAGCCAACTTTTTCACTCTCCACTTTCACTTTCATCAAGAGGCTTTTTAGTTCCTCTTCACTTTCTGCCATAAGGGTGGTGTCATCCGCATATCTGAGGTTATTGATATTTCTCCAAGCAATCTTGATTCCAGCTTGTGCTTCTTCCAGTCCAGCGTTTCTCATGATGTACTCTGCATAGAAGTTAAATAAGCAGGGTGACAATATACAACCTTGATGTACTCCTTTTCTTATTTGGAACTAGTCTGTTGTTCCATGTCCACTGTTGCTTCCTGACCTGCATGTAGGTTTCTCAAGAGGCACGTCAGGTTGTCTGGTATTCCCATCTCTTTCAGAATTTCCCACAGTTTATTGTGATCCACACAGTCAAAGGCTTTGGCATAGTCAATAAAGCAGAAATAGATGTTTTTCTGGAACTCTCTTGCTTTTCCCATGATCCAGCGGATGTTGGCGATTTGATCTCTGGTTCCTCTGCCTTTTCTCAAACCAGCTTGAACATCTGTAAGTTCACAGTTCACGTACTGCTGAAGCCTGGCTTGGAGAATTTTGAGCATTACTTTACTAGTGTATGAGATGAGAGCAATTGTGTGGTAGTTTGAGCATTCTTTGGCATTGCTTTTCTTTGGGATTGCAATGAAAACTGACCTTTTCCAGTCCTGTGGCCACTGCTGAGTTTTTCAAATTTGCTGGCATATTGAGTGCAGCACTTTCATGGCATCATCTTTCAGGATTTGAAATAGCTCAACTGGAATTCCATCACCTCCACTTGCTTTTTTCGTAATGATGCTTTGTAAGGCACACTTTACTTCACATTCCATGATGTCTGGCTCTAGGTGAGTGATCACACCATCGTGATTATCTGGGTCACAAAGATCTTTTTTTGTTCAGTTTTTCTGTGTATTCCTGCCACCTCTTCTTAATATCTACTGCTTCTGTTAGATCCATACCATTTCTGCCCTTTATTGAGCCCATCTTTGTGTGAAATGTTCCCTTGGTATCTCTAATTTTCATCTGAGTTAAATTCACCCATTCCAGTCCATTTTAGTTCACTGATTCCTAGAATGTTGAAGTTCACTCTTGCCATCTCCTATTTGACCACTTCCAATTTGCCTTGATTCATGGACCTGACTTTCCAGGTTCCTATGCAAATATTGCTCTTTACAGCATCGGACCTTGCTTCTACCACCAGTCACCTCCACAACTGGGTATTGTTTTTGCTTTGGCTCCCTCCCTTCATTCTTTCTGGAGTTATTTCTCCACTGATCTCCAGTAGCATATTGGGCACCTACTGACCTGGGGAGTTTCTCTTTAAGTATCCTATCATTTTGCCTTTTTTTTTAAATTTTATTTTATTTTTAAACTTTACAATATTGTATTAGTTTTGCCAAATATCAAAATGAGTCTGCCACAGGTATACATTTGTTCCCCATCCTGAACCCTCCTCCCTCGTCCCTCCCCATACCATCCCTCTGGGTTGTCCCAGTGCACCAGCCCCAAGCATCCAGTATCGTGCATCTCATTGTGCCTTTTCATACTGTTCATGGGGTTCTCAAGGCAAGAATACTGAAGTGGTTTGCCATTCCTTTCTCCAGTGGACCACATTGTGTCAGACCTCTCCACCATGCCCGCCTGACTTGCGTTGCCCCATGGGCATGGCCTAGTTTCATTGAGTTAGATAAGGCTGTGGTCCTAGTGTGATTAGATTGACTAGTTTTCTGTGATTATGGTTTCAGTGTGTCTGCCCTCTGATGCCCTCTTGCAACACCTACCGTCTTACTTGGGTTTCTCTTACTTTGGACGAGGGGTATCTCCTCACCACCACCCCTCCTGACCTTGAACGTGGAATAGCTCCTCTAGGCCCTCCTGTGCCTGCGCAGCCACCACTCCTTGGATGTGGGGTTGCTCATCTGGGCTGCTGCCCCTGGCCTCGGGCAGCAGGTAGCTCCTCTCAGCCACTTCCCCTGACCTCGGACATGGGGTAACTCCTCTCGGCTGCCGCCCCTAACCTTAGACGTTGGGTAGCTCTTCCCAGCTGCCGCCCCTGACCTTGGACGTGGGGTAGCTCCTCTTGGCTGTTCCTGTGCTGTTGCAGCCTGGCACTCTCGGCTGCTGCCCCTAACCTCGGACATGGTGGTAACTCCTCTTGGCCACTGCCCCTCAGGCATGGGGTCCTCCTGGCTTCTTCCCCTGACCTCAGCCATGAGGGAAGGGCACCTGAGTACAGTAATTATGTACAATTCTTTGCCTTTAATTTTATAGTCTCTACTCATTTCCAGTAATACTAAGTTCACCACTGTTTCCCATTCTTCCTTCAGTGAAGGTGTTCCATTTATTTGAGTACAATTAGATTTTTTTCTCCACAGTCTGCATTCCATCCTGGAATTCCCTTAACCTTCTAACTGATGTCTTTATTTGCATACCTAGATATTTACTCTTTGTAAAGTTTAATACATTTTGAAAAATACATACTCTCACATGTTCACAGTTACAGTATCCTATGGAATAGTTTCACTGATGGAAAAACTGCTTTTCTTTTAACTTTTCATTGTTTCTTCCTCAGAGTCATACAACCTTAACTTTTCAATCTGACTTCATTCATTTAGAAACAAGCATATAATATTTATCCATGCTATTTTATGGCTTCCATGAATCAAGGAAAATTGGAAGTGGTCAAACAAGAGACGGCAAGAGTGAATGTCGACATTCTAGGAATCAGCGAACTAAAGTGGACTGGAATGCGTGAATTTAACTCAGATGACCATTCTATGTACTTCTGCGGGCAGGAATCCCTCAGAAGAAATGGAGTAGCCATCATGGTCAACAAAAGAGTCCGAAATGCAGTACTTGGATACAATCTCAAAAATGACAGAATGATCTCTGTTCATGTCCAAGGCAAACCATTCAATAGCACAGTAATCCAAGTCTATGCCCCAACCAGTAATGCTGAAGAAGCTGAATTTGAACGGTTCTACGAAGACCTACAAGACCTTTTAGAACTAACACCCAAAAAAGATGTCCTTTTAATTATAGGGGACTGGAATGCAAAAGTAGGAAGTCAAGAAACACCTGGAGTAACAGGCAAATTTGGCTTGGAATACGGAATGAAGCAGGGTAAAGACTAATAGAGTTTTGCTAAGAAAATGCACTGATCATATCAAACACCCTCTTCCAACAACACAAGAGAAGACTCTACACATGGACATCACCAGATGGTCAACACGAAAATCAGACTGATTATATTCTTTGCAGCCAAGATGGAGAGGCTCTATACAGTAAACAAAAACAAGACCAGGAGCTGACTGTGACTCAGATCATGAACTCCTTATTGCCAAATTCAGACTCAAATTGAAGAAAGTAGGGAAAAGCACTAGGCCATACAGGTATGGCCTAAATCATATCCCTTATGATTCTACAGTGAAAGTGAGAAATAGATTTAAGCGCCTAGATCTGAGAGATAGAGTGCCTGATGAACTTTGGAATGATGTTCATGACATTGTACAGGAGACAAGGATCAAGACCATCCCCGTGGAAAAGAAATTCAAAAAGCAAAATGGCTATTTGGGGATGCCTTACAAATAGCTGTGAAAAGAAGAGAAGAGAAAAGCAAAGGAGAAAGGGAAAGATATAAGCATCTGAATGCAGAGTTCCAAAGAATAGCAAAAAGAGATAAGAAAGCCTTCTTCAGCAATCAATGCAAAGAAATAGAAGAAAACAACAAAATGAGAAAGACTAGAGATCACTTCAAGAATATTAGAGATACCAAGGGAACATTTCATGCAAATATGGGCTTGATAAAGGACAGAAATGGTATGGACCTAACAGAAGTAGAAGATATTAAGAAGAGATGGCAAGAATACACAGAAGAACTGTACAAAAAAGATCTTCACGACCCAGATAATCACAAAGGTGTGATCACTGGCCTAGAGGCAGACATCCTGGAATGTGAAGTCAAGTGGGCCTTAGAAAGCATCACTATGAACAAAGCTAGTGGAAGTAATGGAATTCCAGTCGAGCTATTCCAAATACTGAAAGATGATGCCGTGAAAGTGCTGCACTCAATATGCCAGCAAATTTGGAAAACTCAGCAGTGGCCACAGGACTGGAAAAGGTCAGTTTTCCTTCCAATCCCAAAGAAAGGCAATGCCAAAGAATGCTCAAACTACCACACAATTGCACTCATCTCACACGCTAGTAAAGTAATGGTCAAAATTCTCCAAGCCAGGCTTCAGCAATACGTGAACTGTGAAATTCCAGATGTTCAAGCTGGTTTTAGAAAAGGCAGGGGAACTAGAGACCAAATTGCCAACATCCGCTGGATCATGGAAAAAGCAAGAGAGTTCCAGAAAAACATCTATTTCTGCTTTATTGACTATGCCAAAGCCTTTGACTGTGTGGATCACAATAAACTGTGGAAAATTCTTCAAGAGATGGGAATACCAGACCACCTGATCTGCCTCTTGAGAAATTTGTATGCAGGTCAGGAAGCAACTGTTAGAACTGGACATGGAATAACAGACTGATTCCAAATAGGAAAAGGAGTACGTCAAGGCTGTATATTGTCACTCTGCTTATTTAACTTCTATGCAGAGTACATCATGAGAAACGCTGGACTAGAAGAAGCACAAGCTGGAGTCAAGATTGCCGGGAGAAATATCAATAATCTCAGATATGCAGATGACACCACCCTTATGGAAGAAAGTGAAGAGAAACTAAAAAGCCTCTTAATGAAAGTGAAAGTGGAGAGTGAAAAAATTGGATTAAAGCTCAACATTCAGAAAACGAAGATCATGGCATCTGGTCCCATCACTTCATGGGAAATAGATGGGGAAACAGTGGAAACAGTGTCAGACTTTATTTTTTGGGGCTCCAAAATCACTGCAGATGGTGACTGCAGCCATGAAAATAAAAGACGCTTACTTCTTGGAAGGAAAGTTATGACCAACCTAGATAGCATATTTAAAAGCAGAGACATTACTTTGCCAACAAACGTTCGTCTAGTCAAGGCTATGATTTTTTCAGTGGTTATGTATGAATGTGAGAGTTGGACTGTGAAGAAGGCTGAGCACCGAAGAATTGATGCGTTGAACTGTGATGCTGGACAAGACTCTTGAGATTCCCTTGGACAGCAAGAAGATCCAACCAGTCCATTCTAAAGGAGATCAGCCCTGGGATTTCTTTGGAAGGAATGATGTTAAAGCTGAAATTCCAGTACTTTGGCCCCCTCATGCGAAGAGTTCACTCATTGGAAAAGACTCTGATGCTGGGAGGGATTGGGGGCAAGAGGAGAAGGGGACGACAGAGGGTGAGATGGCTTGATGGCATCACTGACTCGATGGACGTTAGTCTGAGTGAACTCCGGGAGTTGGTGATGGACAGGGAGGCCTGGTGTGCTGCGATTCATGGTGTTGCAAAGTGTCGGACATGACTGAGTGACTGAACTGAACTGAATTTATTTTTTTCACTAGTTTTTTTTTTTTTTTATCACGAATTTATTTTTTTTCATTTGTACAGATGTACCACAGTGTATTTATACATTTACTTATTTGAAGGGCACCTTGGTTGCTTGCAATTTTAGAGACCATGAATAAAGCTGCTATAATCATTTGAATGCAGATTTTTGTGTGGACATGTTTTTGGATTAGTTGGGTGTATACCTTAGTTGTACATCCCAGGTTTCACAGTGGTAAAGGATTTGCCTGCCAATGTAGGAGATGCGGGTTTGATCTCCGGGTCAGGAAGATACCTTGGAGGAGGAAATGGCAACCCACTCCATCATTCTTGCCTGAAAAATTCCATGGACAGAGGACCTGCCAGCCTACAGTCCATGGGGTCACAAAGAGTAGGACATGAAAAATGACTATGCAGACATGCACATACCTAGTAGTTACACTGCTGGATTGTATGGTAAGATTATATTTAACTTCAGAAGAATCTACCAAGCCATACTCCTAAGTGACTATGCTATTTTTTAATCCCACTGGTAATGAATGAGAGTTTGTATTGCTTCACATACTTGTCAATTGGTATGTCGAGTATTTTCGTTTGTTTTCAGCCATTCTAAAATGTGTATATTGGTTGTTGTATATTATAATTATCTAATGATAAAAGATGCTGTGAATTTTTCCAGAAGCTTTCTTGCCATCAGTGTTTCTTTGATGAGATGTCTTTACCTTCGTTCATGCCAAGTCACTGCAGTGGTGTCCATTTTAAATTGGGTTATTTGTTTTCTTATTATTGAATTTATGAGTTCTATGTATAATTTGGATTCAAGTCCTTTATTAGACACATTTTTTCAAGTACTATTTCTAAGATTGCTGCTTGACTATTGTCACTCTTAGCCACTTTTACAAAGCAGATTTTTAAAGGAATGAAATACAACTTATTTTTTTTTATGAATTATTCTTTTGGTGCTGTGTCTAAAACCTCATTGCCAAATCTAAGATACTCTAGATTTCCCCCAGTGTTTTCTTCTAGATGACTTATGGTTTTGTGTTTTAAGTATATGATACACCTTGAGGTAATTTTTGTGAAAGGGCTTTGTCCCATTTTCTCACCATCAAGTAGGATTTTATTTTCGGCTCTGTGTTACACATTCTCTACAAAACAGAGGAAGTTCCTATACTCAATCTACTGCAGGTTTGTTATTATTATTATGAACGTGTTTTGGGTTTTATCAACCGCTCTTTCTACATAAATTGATGTGATTTCTCTTCATTAGCTTGTTGACATAGTAGATTAAATTGATTTTCTTTTTAGTATTTTAAAAATTAACATGAAAAGTTGTAGTTTTCTAAGAATTTGTCCATTTCTTCCAAGTTGTCCATTTTTTTATTAACAAAATTTAAAGTTAACACTATTGTTAACTGAAGGAAGGAATAGATTACATTTATTTTCACATTTTTAACTCATCCTGCATACCTGGAATAAATTCTCCTTGGTCTTAGTATAAAATTCCCTCTATTGTTTGTTTTGATTTGCTAATATTTTGTTGAGGACCTTTGTACCTATATTTGTGAGTTATACTGATCTGCAGCTTTCTTTTCCTGTAATATGTCTACATAGCTTTCTGTTAGTTAAGGCTGGCTTTACAGAATGAATTAGAAAGTATCTTAACTGTTTCTACTTTCTGGAAACATTGTGGGGAATTGAAGTAATTTCTTTCTGAAATTATCGCTAGAATTCACTATCATTTCAGCAATATTTTAAAAATAACAGTTTAACCTATCAAAACATTTCCCAGGTCACTAGATTTTGAAAAAAAAAAAAAAAAAAAGCTTTAAAATGTTTTGCTTTAATTCTATAAATTTTACTATATATATTTAAATGTTTTAATTGATCTTTTTTTTTTTCTTTTTTAACTTTACAATATTGTATTGGTTTTGCCATATATCAACATGAATAACATGAATCCTCCACAGGTGTACACGTGTTCCACATTCTGAACCCTCCTCCCTCCTCCCTCCCTGTACCATCCCTCTGGGTCGTCCCAGTGCACCAGCCTCAAGCATCCAGTATCGTGCATTGAACCTGGACTGGTGACTTGTTTCATATATGGTATTATACATGTTATTTAAACAGATAAATAGTAATGTGAGGATAAATGGTAGTGTGAGACTATGAATAATTTTAGGTCATAAAGATTGAAAATATTTTTCTAGTTGGGTATTAATATTATTATTATTGGGGGCATTCAGGGAGCTATAAGATAGATGTATAATACTGCTATCACCCAAAGAAAGTGATTCCCCATTGTTTCTTCTTTCAGTGAAATACAATCTTTTGCTTCTTATCCTCCCTTTTTGTCTATTTCATTTCTCTCTCCTTCTCTGTATTTTCTATCTCTTTTCATGCACATAGAAGAAGACTTGTACAGTTCCCTGCTTCATGTCTGGCTCATTCTTGAGATCCCAGTAGACATGGCTTCTCCATTAGGATACTTGAACTAAAAACCGGATTCTCAGAGGAAAGCAAACTAATAGGTTTATCCTATAGAAGACTTCTGCTGGCCCTATCAACTGCTTCAGATGCAGGAGGACTCAGTGACACCGTAGTGCATTGTTTGGATGTGCCCAAGTTTACTTATCCAATCGGCTTCCCTGGTGGCTCAGATGGTAAAGCATCTGCCTGCAAGGCGGGAGACCTCGGTTCGATCCCTGGATTGGGAAGATCCCCTGGAGAAGGAAATAACAACCCACTCCAGTACTATTGCCTGAAGAATCCCGTGGATGGAGGAATCTGGTAGGCTACAGCCCACAGGGTTGCAAAGAATCTGACACGACTGAATGATTTCACGTTCACCTACTGAAGAACATCTTGCTTCCTTCTCTGTTAATTTCTTTTTTTTTTTTTTTTTTTTCACCCACTGTATTTTATTTCATTTTTTAATTTTTATTTTTAAATATAAATTTATTTATTTTAATTGGAGGTTAATTACTTTGCAATATTGTATTGGTTTTGCCATACATTAACCTGAATCCGCCACAGGTATACACGTGTTCCCCATTCCGAACCCCCCTCCCTCCACCCACCCGTACCATCTCTTGATGGCTTCTTTCAGCTAAATTTGCACTGTTCCTGTTTCTATTTCTGCAGTTTCATTGGCTACATGGAAGTAGGAAACCAAACTTGTATTTCAGAGTTTATCCTCCTGGGACTCTCAGAGGAAGTATTACTGCAGCCTCTCCTCTTTTGGTTCTTCCTGTTCATGTACCTGGTCACCTTCATTGGGAACCTTCTCATCATCCTGGCCATTATCACTAACTCCCACCTCCACACACCCATGTATTTCTTTCTCTTCAACCTATCTTTTTCAGACATCTGTTTCACCTCTACCACCATCCCAAAGATGCTGTGGAACATCAAGACTCAGAGTCAAGTTATCACCTATGAAGGCTGCATCATACAGATGTATTTTTTCATGCTTTTTGGGATATTAGACAACATCCTCTTGACTGTGATGGCTTATGACCGGTTTGTAGCCATCTGCCACCCATTGCAGTACCTGATCATCATGAATCCTAAGTTTTGTGACCTCCTGCTTCTGACATCCTGGTTAGTGAGTGTCCTCGACTCTCTGTTACATGGCTTAATGATTTTGCGACTCTCTTTTTGCACAAAATTGGAAATTCACCATTTTTTTTGTGAACTTTATGAGGTGGTTCAGCTTGCTTGTTCTGATACTTTCCTCAATGACCTGATGATATATTTTGCAAGTGGAGCTCTGGTTATTGTTCCACTCACTGGTATCCTTTTTTCTTACTCTAAGATTGTATCCTCTATTTTGAAAATTTCATCCACAAGGGGCAAGTATAAAGCATTTTCCACATGTGTGTCTCACCTCTCAACTGTCTCCTTGTTCTATGGTACAAGCCTTGGGGTGTATCTTAGCTCTGCCAGCACACAAAACTCCAGGGCAACTGCAGTAGCCTCAGTGATGTACACTGTGGTCACACCCATGCTGAACCCTTTTATCTACAGTCTTAAAAACAAAGACATAAAGCAAGCCCTTAAAACACTCTTCAGTAGAGAAACATTCTTGGTATAAGGGAAATATTTGTCTGAAGATAGAGACTTTTTCATGAGTAACAGTCCTCAAAACCCTAAGAGATCCTAATCATGATTAATATTATCAGTGACCAGAAAGATAATTTGAAATTTAAGTTATTTAAAGAGTTCAATTTCTTTCATTTTTCATATATAGCAATGGTTTCTTCCTGTATTTTCTTTAAAATTTTGATCTCTTAATATATTCTCTGGGTTTAGTGTGGGAAATAGAACCTACTGCATAAGTTTTCACAAGTATAATATGTAATACAGGAAATGTAATGCTTAAAATAATACAGGATTGCTGAAGAAATTGTGCAATGCTTTCTCTACCAGGTGAAAGTAACTGTACTTCATATGATCTTCTGTTGACAAGTCATTTGACATATTGGAGTCTGTACACTAATGCCCAGGGTTTGGGTTAATCCAATTTGTAACTAGATCACATCAACAATAGGAGAAGCAACTTGAGTCACCAACTGATGTAGTTTACAATAATCTTCATCTGCTCTCCTACAATGACTGACAGGTAGATTGTACCCCTGTGAGAGACCAGGGCTCAGAGAACCCAACTTAGTCATGGCCAGATTCCTGAATCACAAAAACTTTAAGATAATTGATATGTGTACTTTGTCTAAGTTTTGTGGGAGAATATGTTATCCACAAAATATTAATAAATAATACAGAGGTATAGAAAACTAGTATAATTCTTATATATTTACATAGGAGACAAAATGACCCAACACTTGGAAAAATCTTGATTATCTCTTGTAAAAGTATATATATATTTACAGGGTAGTGTGCCTGTTTAGTCATTCATTCATATTTCACTCATTGTAACCCCATGGCCTTTAGTCCTATAAGCTCCCGATTTCATGGAATTTTCCAGGCAAGAATAGTGGAGAGGGTTGCCATTTTCTTCTCCAGGGAATCTTCTTGACCCAGGGATCAAGAAGAATTTGGTCAAGAAGAACTCAAGTCTGTTGTATCTCCTCCAATGGCAGGTGAATTCTTTACCACTGAGCCACCTGGGAAGCCAACATATTTACAGTAGGACTCAGCAATTCTGCTCCTGGGTTTTTATTTGAAGTAAATGAAAGCATCAGTTCAGTTTAGTTCAGTCACTCAGTCGTGTCTGACTCTTTGCAACCCCATGAATCACAGCACGCCAGGCCTCCCTGTCCATCACCAACTCCTGAAATTCACCCAAACTCATGTGCATCGAGTTGGTGATGCCATCTAGCCATCTCATCCTCTGTCGTCCCCTTCTTCTCCTGCCCTCAATCCCTCCCAGCATCAGGGTCTTTTCCAATGAGTCAGCTCTTCACATGAGGTGGCCAAAGTACTGGAGTTTCAGCCTTAGTATCAGTCCTTCCAATGAACACCCAGGACTGATCTCCTTTAGAATGGGCTGGTTGGATCTCCTTGCAGTCCAAGGGACTTTCAAGAGTCTTCTCCAACACCACAGTTCAAAAGCATCAATTCTTCGGCACTCAGCTTTCTTCACAGTCCAACTCTCACATCCATACATGACCACTGGAAAAACCATAGCCTTGACTAGTCGGACCTTTGTTGGCAAAGTAATGTCTCTGCTTTTTAATATGCTATCTAGGTTGGGCATAACTTTCTTTCCAAGGAATAAGCGACTTTTAATTTCATGGCTGCAATTACACCATCTGCAGTGATTTTGGAGCTCCCCAAAATAAAGTCTGACACTGTTTCCACTGTTTCCCCATCTATTTTCCATGAAGTGAGAGGACCAGATGCCATGTTCTTAGTTTTCTGAATGTTGAGCTTTAAGCCAACTTTTTCACTCTCCTCTTTCACTTTCATTAAGAGTCCATACAAAGACTTAGTCACAAACAATTATAACAATTGATTCATAGTAGACAAAGTGGAAGAAAAACTGAAATATCCACTGATACATAATTATAAAAAAGTTGTAGTATATTCATACAATGAAATCTACTAAGCAATAAAAATAAACCAACTACAGATACAAATGACAATTTAAATGAATTCCAAAATCTATTATGAGTGAATAATGCTAGAAAGTTCCCATAATAGAAGCAATTTCTATGAAGTTATACATAGTCAAAACCAATGTTAAGGTGATTGGAATCAGATCAGTGGTGCCTGTGCCAAAGAAGGGGCTTAGGATATACTGAATATGAAGCATGAGGAACTTTTCAGAGAAGATGGAGATATCATACATCTTTTATGCAAATATTTGTGAGGATGTTGCTTAAAAAAATAGTTTTGAAAGACTTTGTTTCAAGGGTGACAAGTGAAAACAACATACATCCTGAAAGGTCTTCTCTGAGTGGCCAGTCTACCTGTGTCTCAAACAATTTACACTAGAGTAGCTTTGGTTTCCTCTTGATATCAATTTCTAGCACATAATGGAAGATATCATATCTTTCAAGGATTAGCTTAAAGTCTGGAGGAAGTGTAAACTTGGACTCTAGGTAAAACCAACTCTGTACACATGCCTTCAGCTCTCCTTACTGGCCAGGGAGAGATGATTTACATGGATGACATTCTACTATAGGAGACAATTCTTCCTGAAGTATAACTCTGAGAAAACAAAGAAACTTCTCCCAGGGGTCAGAACCAGAATCAGGGCACACAGGATATTATTGCCTTACACTGTATATGATCTCCTCATTTAAGGGCAGAATATGGAAATATACCTTACTCAGAAATTGAAGAACACTTGGGGAATTTGTCTAAGGGATGTTGCTCAGTCATTCATCAAGTGGGTGCTACACATTGCATTAGTCAGCTTGGGATGCTGTAACAAAATACAAGAGATTGGGCAGCTTAAATAACAGAAACTTATTTCTCACATTCTGGATGGTGGGAGTCTGAGATCAGGTGCCAAAACAGTTGGGTTTTGGTGAGAGCACTGTTTCTGGCTTTCACGTGGTTGCCTCCTCACCGTGCCTTCAAATGGCTTTTTCGTGAGAGTGGAAACACACACACACACACACACACACACACACACACACACACACCCAGAGAGAGAGATAGAGAGGGAGATGGAGAGAGAGAAGCAAAGAGAAAGAGGAAGCACTTTATCTTCTTATAAGGCCACCAAGGGTATTAAATTATGACACTACAGTTATGACTTCATTTAACCTGTTGTTTTGCTGAAAGTTTTGTTTTAGGTTCAAAGGATTTGATAACAAACTAAGCCACTCTTTACACACAAGCAAACAATTTCAATTTTAAAAGAACATTATTTGATTTCAATATTCAGTCATTTAAAGAAAAGAAATAGAAACAATAGAGACAAGCAACAGCATATACATCACCAAATTGGGTCATCTGACATCCAGAACTAAACAGCACTGGAAAGTCCCTCGGGTTTCCCCTGTGGCTCAGCTGGTACAGAAAAGTCACTCATTAAAAGAAATCTGGAGCCCCAATAGGGAAAGGGTCTTGGGCAGTGCATCAACTTCATGGTGAGTTTTATAATTGTAGTTTTGGAGGTTCTCATTTATAATCCCAGGTGGCAAACTGATATCATCATCAGTTTGTGCACAAAATGCAGCCCTGGTTTTACTTTAACCATTTTGAAATTCTGTTTTCTGTGAGTCATAAGATTTCATTAAACCCTGAGCTGTTGATCTGCTCTCCAGGGGCTCAAAAATTTCACATCTCACTCTCTTTCTTATCTAAAGTCCTGACTGACTAGAGGTGCTTGTGGGCAGGCATGAAATCTGAGCAGTGTCCAAGGAGGTCAGAAGCCAGGTTAGAGACCTGCTCTCCTGCTTCTGAAGCCTGAATAAGACTCCCTCCATTTTAATTTTCCCAACACCTGTATCAACTCCTAGAAGCTCTATCTCCAAATACAGTGATGTCACACTGGGGACTTGAATTTGAACACATGAGTTTTGAGGGGACACAATTCAGTCTGCAGCACATATCTCAAGTGTGACAGGCACTGTGTTAGGAATAGAGGAATAAAAATTGTGCACTTTTGGTTGAGTGAGGGTACATAGAATTTACAATAATCACACTATAATTATTGATTATACCATTTGACTCTCAGATGACAATCTATTTCCCTCACTTAAAAGTTTATAGACACCAGATCACTCTGATATGTAATCTTAACAATATACCTTGACTTTTATTAGCATAAAAAGGAAAGGAAAGAATCAGTTCTTTATCAAGGTAGACTGGGTTGTCATTGTTTAGTTACTAAACTGTGTTAGACTCTTTTCTGACCCCATGGACTGTAGCCTTCCAGGCACTTGTGTCCATGGGATTTCCCAGGCAAGAATACTGGAATGGGTTGCCATTTCCTTCTCTAGGGGATCTTCTCAACTCGCAGATCAAACCTGTGTCTCCTGTATTGGCAGGTGGATTCTTTACCACTAAGCCACCTGTGAATCCCAGACTGGGTTAAGGAATGGCATTGAATACTATAGACTAATCACAGTCACTTATCTCTATCAAACATTTTGGATTCTTCCCTTTTGCTTCAAGGGAATTTTGTAATCAAGCATGTCAGACTGACAAGTTTCTACCTTGTCTTTTTTACCTGTGCTGAAGAAAATAGGAGAAGAAACGGAAAAAGGATCCAGCAGATCTTCTTCCCAATGTGTACATCTTTCCTCTTCCCTTTCAACTAGTTATCACCCTATATTATCACTTTTGATCTCTGGTCAGTCCTAAATAGCCCCTTCTTAAAGAGGTTTTTCCTCCTCTTTTGTTATCCCCAACTGAATTCCTTCCCTTTGTGATATGTTTTCACACTGATCACTTATTTTCCACTACAGTGTAGAAAAACAGCACAGTGATTTGGGTGGGTGGGTGGGGGTTGTTGGCAATATTCTACCAAATGAACACCTTTGCTTGACTTCAAACTTGGACTTTGTCATTGACTGAGATTTTCATGTTATTATTATTAAAAATATTATTATAATTCCTTGAATATCATATGATTAACTGTGAGCCTCATGGATGACTCAGTGGCATCAGTTCAGTTCAGTTGCTCAGTCGTGTCCAACTTTTTGTGACCTCATGGACTGCAGCATGCCAGGCCTCCCTGTCTATCACCAACCCCTGGAATTTACTAAAACTCATGTCCTTTGAGTCGGTGATGTCATCTAACCATCTCATCCTGTCATCCCCTTCTCCTCTCACCTTCAGTCTTTCTCGGTGGCATAATAGATTGCTAATGTTCACTTGCTCTCATCTTACTGAAATTACAGGACTTACATGTGATGACTTTCCTTCCAAGGAGTAAGCGTCTTTTAATTTCATGGCTGCAGTCACCATCTTCAGTGATCCTGGAGCCCAAAAAATATAGTCTGACACTGTTTCCACTGTTTCCCCATCTATTTCCCATGAAGTGATGAGACCAGATGCCATGATCTTCATTTTCTGAATGTTGAGCTTTAAGCCAACTTTTTCACTCTCCTCTTTCACTTTCATCAAGAGGCTTTTGAGTTCCTCTTCACTTTCTGCCATAAGGGTGGTGTTATCTGCATATCTGAGGTTATTGATATTTCTCCCAGCAATCTTGATTCCAGCTTGTGCTTCTTCCAGTCCAGCATTTCTCATTATGTACTCTGCATAGAAGTTAAATAAGCAGAGTGACAATATACAGCCTTGACGTACTCCTTTTCCTATTTGGAACCAGTCTGTGGTTCCACCTCCAGTTCTAACTATTGCTTCCTACCTGCCTACAGATTTCTCGAAGGAAAGTTATGACCAACCTAGATAGCATATTGAAAAACAGATACATTACTTTGCCAACAAAGGTCCGTCTAGTCAAGGCTATGGTTTTTCTTGTGGTCATGTACGGATGTGAGAGTTGGACTGTGAAGAAGGCTGAGCACCGAAGAATTGATGCTTTTGAACTGTGGTGTTGGAGAAGACTCTTGAGAGTCCCTTGGACTGCAAGGAAATCCAACCAGTCCATTCTGAAGGAGATCAGCCCTGCGATTTCTTTGGAAGGAATGATGCTAAAGCTGAAATTCCAGTACTTTGGCCACCTCATGC
Source organism: Bos indicus (assembly GCF_029378745.1). Lineage (NCBI taxonomy): Eukaryota > Metazoa > Chordata > Mammalia > Artiodactyla > Bovidae > Bos > Bos indicus. Next base: position 9,591,239 of record NC_091766.1, on the reverse strand, counting down.
GAAGAGTTCACTCATTGGAAAAGACTCTGATGCTGGGAGGGATTGGGGGCAGGAGGAGAAGGGGACGACAGAGGATGAAATGGTTGTATGGCATCACTAACTCGATGGACCTGAGTCTGAGTGAACTCCAGGAGTTGGTGATGGACAGGGAGGCCTGGCGTGCTGTGATTCATGGGGTCACAAAGAGTCGGACACGACTGAGTGACTGAACTGACTTACATGTGATGACCCCATGAGACTTTCCATGGCAAACATACAATGACTGTTACACCATGGACCTGCTCAGTGGATGGTGTTCCCTTTTATTAGTGTGCACTGTCAGTTAAAAGGGCCCTCATGATAAATACACACAGTAATTCTCTCTTGGATCAGGTGAGATCAAGGACTTTCCTCATACGTTTGGGTGAGGCTCCAATAGTGTCAACTCAAGGTGTTTGATTGTGGCCTTCAATTCTTAGAAGAAGAAATTTCATGTCATAGCCACATAAATCAACCTTTAATGATATCCTGCATCTTGGAAGCTACTCTGAGAAGTCCAGTGAGATAGGAGACATGACTCGAGCTCCCATGTATACCCTAAAGGGGAAAATATGGCACAAGCATTTGCTTTCTTTTAATATTTTAACAAGTAAGAATCACATCCATCAGAGAAAAAATACCAAAGAATATTTCATTCAATGAGGCCCTATGGGAATTCATATTAATAAGTCACAAAAAAGTTACAAATGCTTTTCCTCAATATATTCAAGTCTGTCTCATCAAAGGGGATGAGAAAACACAATCATCTCACAGAGGCTTCATGAGTTGTTCCATCTCCTTACTCTTTTAGGGGCAGCTTCCAATTTTGTCCACCATTCAAGGAAGTAATTGGATGGGAGAAGGCAGATGTTTCCATGACATTATTTGGGTGAGCCACCGCATCTTCATAGGTGCTGGAGGATATGGAAGAGCATAATAGGCTATTTTCATTTGTGAATTTTAGGGGAATCGGTGGGGAAAACAATATAAGAAAAGTTTAATGATCAAGAGACTTTCTAAGACAGGTTCTTGATTTTTTGGGGTAAGAATTTTTGGAGGAAAGACAGTTTAGGGAAAATGATGAAATTAGGTACAATGCTGACACACAGTTGGCTGTACCCAGGAGATCAGATCAGGTCAGATGAGTTGCTCAGTCGTGTCCGACTCTTTGCGACCCCATGAATTGCAGCATGCCAGGTCTCCCTGTCCATCACCAGCTCCCGGAGTTCACTCAGACTCATGTCCATCGAGTCAGTGATGCCATCCAGCCATCTCATCCTCTGTCGTCCCCTTCTCCTCCTGCCCCCAATCCCTTCCAGCATCAGAGTCTTTTCCAATGAGTCAACTCTTTGCATGAGGTGGCCAAAGTACTGGAGTTTCAGCTTTAGCATCATTCCTTCCAAAGAAATCCCAGGGCTGATCTCCTTCAGAATGGACTGGTTGGATCTCCTTGCAGTCCAAGGGACTCTCAAGAATCTTCTCCAACACCACAGTTCAAAAGCATCAATTCTTCGGTGCTCAGCCTTCTTCACAGTCCAACTCTCACATCCTTACATACCACAAGAAAAACCATAGCCTTGACTAGATGAACTTTTGTTGGCAAAGTAATGTCTCTGCTTTTGAACATGCTATCTAGGTTGGTCATAACTTTCCTTCCAAGGAGTAAGTGTCTTTTAATTTCATGGCTGCAGTCACCATCTGTAGTGATTTTGGAACCCAGAAAAATAAAGTCTGACACTGTTTCCACTGTTTCCCCATCTATTTCCCATGAAGTGATGGGACCGGATGCCATGATCTTCGTTTTCTGAATGTTGAGCTTTAAGCCAACATTTTCACTCTCCTCTTTCACTTTCATCAAGAGGCTTTTGAGTTCCTCTTCACTTTCTGCCATAAGGGTGGTGTCATCTGCATATCTGAGGTTATTGATATTTCTCCCAGCAATCTTGATTCCAGTTTGTGTTTCTTCCAGTCCAGCGTTTCTCATGATGTACTCTGCATATAAGTTAAATAAACAGGGTGACAATATACTGCCTTGACGAACTCCTAAGGTGGGCCAATTATATTCTTCTGAACATGTATGTTGATTGCTCAGTCATGTCCTACTTTTTGCAACCCCATGGACTATAGCCTGGCCTGGCTCCTCTGTCCATGGGATTCTCCAGGAAAGAATATTGGAGTGGGTAGCCATTACCATTTCTAGGGAATCTTCCTTATCCAGGGATTGAACCCAGGTTTCCTGCATCACAGGCAGATTCTTTACCATCTGAGTCACTGGAAATCTCATAAGCAACATGGAACCAGGAAACCATACACAGGTTGCAGAATTTTTTTTCTGCTTGGATTCTTAGAAGAGACAGAACTGAAGCCTCTCCTTTTTGGGCTGTTCCTGTTCTTGTAACTGATCACCTTCTTTGGGAACCTTCTCACTATCCTGACCATTGTCATTGACTCCCACCTTCACACACCCATGTATTTCTTCCTCTCCAACCTATTGTTTGTAGATATCTGTTTCATCTCCATGTCCATCTCAAAGATGCTGTGGAACATCCAGATAAAGAGCAAAGCCAAACCTATGAAGGCTGCCTCTGCGAGTTACACTTTTTTGTGCTCTTTGTAGCTTTGGATTACTTTCTCCTGAATGCAATGGCCCATGACTTGTTTGTAGCCATCTGTCAGCCCTTGGATTACACAGTCATCATGATCCCCCAGCTCTGTGGTCTCCTGCTTCTGGTATGTTGGTTATTAAGCATTCTGGACTCTTTGTTAAATAGTTTACTTGTATTGCGGCTCTCCTTCTGTGCTGACATGGTAATCCCCCACTTTTTCAGAGAAAGCAATCAGGTGCTTCAACATACCTGTTCTGACAATTTTTAAAATCACCTAATGCTGTATTTTGCATCTTGGTGAGTTTTATTTCATTCACTAGTATCCTTTTCTCTTACTCTAAGATTCTTTTATCTCTTCTGAGAGTTTCATCAGTTAGAGGCAAGTATAAGGTATTTTTCACCTGTGGATCTCACATCTCTATTGTTTCCTTGTTCTATGGTACAAGACTTGAGATGTAGATAAGTTCTGGAATAACCCTAAGTACCAAGGTCAGTAAAATAGTTTCAGTTATGTATACAGTGGTTACACCCTGCTGAACCCTTTTATCTATAGTCTGAGAAATAAGGACAAAAAGTGTCCTTTGATAAATTGTGCCACTTCTATCACTTTTGAAGGGTGACAGAGATGTTTGTCTTGGGGCTGGAGAGGTGCCCGTGAATAACACAAAATTTAAAAAATATATTAAGATTCAGAAATCCAGATACTTTGTGACTGTTTCTGTTTGTTCATAAAATTTACAAATTTTTGAAACATCATTTCATGTATTTTGTTTGATAATGACCTAGATATCTCTAAACTCTTTTCATCATTTTCCTGTTTTCTTTTCCTAAAATTCACCCCCAATTTTAGAAACCAAGGAATTTAGTTGTAATCATTTTAATTAAGTAAATTTTAGTTTTTGAGTAATCTATATTTAAAATATTCATTAATTAAAAATATATATTTGATGTTTCATTTTACTTGTCAGGTTAGTAATGAATGTTAAAATTTCTATAGATATATAAGAGATTGAACCTGATTTTCCACTTAGAATTGTACCATTGATTACAATGATAACATCTCATTGCATCAACTTTTTCTTTCAGTATACCTATTTTTATGCTAATTGTCTACTAATCTAGACAAGGAGTCTCTAATGTCTGTAAAGAAGAAGAGAGTATGTAAACATTTTTGGCTCTCAAGTCACATAGCCTCTATGACAACCACTCAATTCTGCCATGGTAACAGAAGTCAGCCAACAAAGCAGAAATAGACAACATGAAAACAAAGGAGCATGGTTTTATTCAAATAAATGATTGGCAGAGAAAAGTTGTGGGTCATGTTTGGAATGCAATCCTCTTGGTTACTACCAGCTACATGTTTGTGCTGTGTTCTGTATCAACTTTATTAAAAAGATATCTAGAATCACTTTACCTCTTGTTAAAAGAGAAATTGTATGTGATTTAACAGGTGGAAGTGAAGTGACAATAATTGCCCTCTGAAGGTCTTGATATTCGATGAGTTGACAGATAGATGCAAGTGTGCGATGAATTTTAGCTTGACTTCACTATATTCTGCTCTGTTCAGCACTTCTTCCCAACTAGTGTTCCTGATGATCGAAAGTGACCTCAAGTGTATCAACAGACATTTGGCTGCAGAGCCAGAGATATGACAGATCTGCAAAAACTTCATCACAAACTCAAACTTTGCAGTCTCTCTTCAGCAATTAGATGTTCTTTGAATAACTGGTTGGTGGTTATTTTGAAAACCACAACTGCTTTCAAATCTTCCATTCCAAGCTGTTCTCTCAAATGTGTAAGATCTAATTTCTATAATAAATTCATAATCCCTAAATCATAGTAGTCCTGGTTCTATGACTGAATGCTCACTTCTGCAATCACTGGTTTCAGAAGTGGTTTCAAAGGAATATAACTCTAGAGCTGGACATCTGAAATTGGTTCTGTGTTCTGATTAAATTTAAAGGCATTAATGACTCTAGTGTGCATGTGTGGGGGTGGTAGCTAAAAGAGACAGCAATATTTCACAGCATGCTGTGGCAAATCTACAATTAAATTAAACTTAAATTATTACTTTTAGATAACTATAGATATACACCTTTAGAAAGCAAGATTCTCAGTACCAAAGTATTTGATACCTTAGAGCTTTTTAGTAAAAGAAATATAATGTTTTCGTGGGTTACTTCTAAGAGTATAGGAGAACTTGGAGAAGGAAATATTGAACTCAGGACTTGAACTGCTTTAATTCCCAGTTCAAGTTCCAGGCAAGGAAACAGAAAGCAGAAATCCCTTAAAGGAATGCTCTGTTACTGGAAGGATTTCAGAAATTAGTTCTACTATCAAGTACTTTGTGATGCCAAGGTATTGATTCTCACATGTACTGTGCTAATTCAGAAAATAGATAAGATGGAGAGTGATGTCAGCAACATGGTGGAGTGCAAAGCTGCCCTTGCTCTCCCTGTCAATCTACAATCAGTAAAACATAACCAGTGAAACACAAGTGTCTCTGTCCATCACATAAAGATGGTAGATAATTTACAAATTTGTACATCTAAAAGTGGTAGACCGAAATGCATCAATAAGGTGAAACTGAGGGAACGATGGAGGCAGTGTTTGCAGTTCAAGAATCTGCCTGTGATAGCTGAACCCTCAGCCCCAGAGAACCTTGCGGGGTTAGGGGAGGTGGAACACAAGACTCTGGCCTCCCAATCACAGAGACACCAGTGGCTACTGGCAACTGGGTAACTTTAGCAGTGGGGCCTGGAACACTGTTCCTCCAACTTCTGAGGTGCCTGTGACTGTGAATCTGCATCTGATCCTTGCAGTAGTAGAGCCTGTGAATCTTACAGCATGACACAAGAGAGGCATCTGCATGAACCCAGCTTCCCCAGGGCAGTGGTAACTGTAAGTCATGCCATCCTGAATGCAAGGGAGGAACCCACCGTCCTGGTGCACCAGACAGCAATGTCAGTGACATTGGTAACAACAAGGCACCAACAACCTCAGAGACACAAGAAGTGAAAATGAAGGCACAGAGCCACACCTGACAGAAGCAGGGTAGGGTAAAAAGTGCCATTTCTTTATATAACCACAGACAGCTCAGGTTAGAGAAAGGAACAAATAAAATGCTATATCTCCACTTAGTTGAGAATAAAAGAAAGTCCTCTAATTTCTAATCTGTTGAATTTTTAGCATCAAGCAGAAAGGTGGTTCATGCCTGAAATGTACAGAAGTACAACACATCAAGCACTATGAAGACCCAGAATAACATTATCACAGAAAGAAAATGACAATTCTTCAGAAGCCAAACTTAAAGTCACAGAATACAGTGATCTAACTGACAGAGAATTCAAACCCCTGTCAAGAAGAAACTCAACAAGCTACAAGAAAATTCAGAGGTACTTTAATGAGTTCAGGAATAAAATTAGTGAACAGGAAAAATACTTATAAAAAGATCAAGTCTCTAAAAAAGAATCAGACAGAAATTCTAGACCTTAGGAATTCAATAAACAAGATGAAGAATGCACTAAAAAGCATTGTAAATTGAGCAAGATGATAAATATAAACAGGATTGGGGAATTGCAACTTTATATCAGAATAGGCTTCTAAAAATTTATTATAACATAAAGGTGAAAGGGGGAAATAAAACAGAAAAATATCTATGAGCACCACATTTAGCTAATGAACTCACAAGATAACACACAGATAATTGAAGACAACAAAAACACAAAATGAAAAAGATGAAATTCACATAGGTAATTATTGATAAAATGTTATCAACAGAATAAACTATTTCCTGTGAGATATTATATACAAATTTTATAATAATCACAAAACATAAATCTAAAGTGGAGGAACAAAATATAAAATAGAGAAAACTGAGAAGAACATTTAAGAGAACCAGCAAACCAAAAATGGCAAACAGAAACATGAGGAAAAAAGGACAATGCATGTATAGAACAACCAGAAAGCGAAAGATAAAGTGGCAATATTAAGTCTTTATTTACCAATAATCTTCCTAAATGTAAATGGATTGAATTCACCCCAAAAACAGAGTGGCTAGATGGATTAAAAACAAGACTTAACTATGTGCTCCTGCAGGAGACTCACCTCAGCTCTAAAGGACAACATAGGCTCAAACTGAAGACATAGAAGATGATACTTAAAGTCAGTGACAGCCAAGAAAATATGGATGTAGCCATACTTATATCAGACAAAATATACTTCAAGCCAAAAAATGAATAAGAGACACATGTGGACAGTACATAATGGTAAAAAGGACAATTCATCAGGAAGACATAGATATTAATCTTCATGAACCTAATATAGGAGCAATAAAATATATAAAACAAGTATTAAGAGACCCCAAAGGAGAATTGACAGCAACACAATAGTAGTAAGAAACTTTAACACCCTAGTTTCATTAATGGATAGATTATCCAGATAGAAAGTCAACAAGGAAACAGTGGGCTTAAATGAGGCATTAGGCAGGATGAATATGATAGATTTATACAGAACATTCCATTTAAATGCAGCACAATATACATTCTGTTCAAGTGCACATGAAACTTTTTCAAGGATTGAGCATATGCTTGGACACAAAGCAAATCTGAGTAAATTTAATAAGATTTAAAGCATATCAATCATCTTTCTGAATACAATGATAAAAAACTAGAAGTCAACTATGGGAAGAAAGCTGGAAAATTTCATATATGTGGAAAGTGAACAACATGCCCACTGAACAAAGAAATCAATGGGGAATCAAAAATTAGACAGCACTGAAACATGTATAATATCATATAAAAAATGAATCACCAGTCCAGCTTTGATGCAGGATACAGGATGCTTGGGGCTGGTGCACTGGGATGACCCAGAGGGATGGTACGGGGAGGGACGTGGGAGGGGAGTTCAGGATGGGGAACATGTGTATACCTGTGGTGGATTTATGTTGATGTATGGCAAAACCAATACAATATTGTAAAGTAATTATCCTCTAATTAAATAAATGTAAATAAAATTTAAATTAAAAATTTAAATAAAATATAAATAAAATAAAAAAATATTAAAAAAAAAACAAAAATTAGCTAAAAGCAAATGAAAATGAAAATACAATGCACTCAAATCTTTGGGGTGGAGCAGAAATGGTACTAAAAAGCACACTTATAGCAATAAAGGCCTAACAAAGAAACAAAAAAACTCAAAGAAATAATCTAAAGTGAAAGTGAAAGTGAAGTTGCTCAGTCGTGTCTGACTCTTTGTGACCCCCATGGACTTTTTTAGCCTACAAAGCTCCTCCATCCCTGGGATTTTCCAGGCAAGAGTACTGTAGTGGGTTGCCATTTCCTTCTCCAGAGGATCTTCCCAACCCAGGGATGGAACCTGGGTCTCCCACATTGTAGGCAGATGCTTTACCATCTGAGCCACCAGGGAAGTCTATGCTTACACCTAAATGAGCTAAAAAAAGAACACACAGACCAAAGTCTGTATAAAGAAGGGAGCAATAAAGAACAGAGCAGAAATAAATGAAATAGAGACTAAAAATACAATAGAAAAGATCAGTGAACTAGGAGCTGGCCTTGGAAATGAATACCTTTAACTATATAAAGGGAGAAGGCAATGGCACCCCACTCCAGTACTCTTGCCTGGAGAATCCCAGGGATGGGGGAGCCTGATGGACTGCCGTCTATGGGGTCGCACAGAGTCAGACACGACTGAAGAGACTTACCAGCAGCAGCAGCAACTATATAAAGAGACAGAAGGCTCTGATAAATAAAATTAGAGATGTAAAAGGGGAAATAATAATAGATACCACAGAAATACAAAGGATCATCAGGGAATATTATGAACAGCTAAATACCAAGTTGGACAAATTTTTGGAAGACTATTTCTGGAAGAAATGGATGAATTTTTAGAATCATGCAAACTTCCAAGACTGATCATGAAGCAATAGAAAAGCTGAAGAGATTGGTTACTTGTACAGAGATTATGAGGAATTAATTTGTAGCTCAGCGGGTAAAGAATCTGACTGCAATGCAGGAGACCTGGGTTTGATTTCTTGGTTGGGAAGATCCCCTAGAGAAGGGATAGGCTACCCACTCCAGTATGCTTGCCTGGGAAATCCCATGGACAGAGGAGCCTGGTAGGCTACAGTCCATGACATCACAAGAATTGAACACGACTTAGCAACTAAAACCACCACCATAGAGATTAAAACCATTATCAAAATGCTATGCCCAAACAACAGTCCAGGACCACGTGGCATCACTGCTGAATTCTCCCAAACATTCAATTATTTAATACCTATTCAATCTTCTCCAATAAATTGAAGTGGAGGAAAAGCTTTCTAACTCACTTTATGAGGCCAACATTACCTTGATACAAAAAACAGAAAGAGCAACACACAAAAATTAAACAAAAGACCAATATCTCTCATGAACATACATCCAAAAATCCTGAACAAAATATTAGAATGCTAAGTACAGAATCCCATCAAGGGGATCATATGCCATGATCAAGTAGGATTTAATTTGGAGATGCAAGAATTTTTCTTATATCTGAAAATCGATCAATGTGGTGCACCACATTAATAAAATGAAGGATAAAAAATGATAATCTAAATAGATGCAAAAAAGCATTTGATAAGAATCAGTGCCCATTGATGATAAAAAAAAAAATTCTTAGTCAAGTGGGTATAGAAGGGTCATATTTCAACATAATAAAGGCCATATATGACAAATCCAGAGCTGACATCATACTCAGTGGTGAAAAACTGAAAGATATCCCTCTAATATCAGGAATAAGACAAGAATGCCCTGTTTCAACATCTTATACAACAGAGCTTGAAACTCTTGCCAGAGCAATTAGGCAAGAAAATTTAAAAAGCCATCCAAACTGGAAAAGATGAACTAAAACTGTCACTGAGAATGATGTGATTCTGTACATATAGAAAACCCTGAAGACACCACCAACATTTTAATAGAAATAAAAAAAGGTAAAGTTGCAAGACACAAAATCAACATACAAAAATCTGTTGCATTTCTATACACTAATAATAAGCTAGCAGAAAGAGTAATTAAGAAAACAATTCCATTTCAACTGTTAAAAAAGAATAAAGTACTTAGAGATAAATTTAACCTAGGATGTGAAAGACCTGTATATTGAAACTGATATGGCATTGTTTAAAAAAAAAAAAAAAAAAACTTGTCATACAAAAATGGAAATATATCATGTGCTCATGATTGGAAGAATTACCATTTTTAAAATGTCCATATTTTGTAAAGCAATCTACAGATTCAAAGCAATTTCCATCAAAATCCCAAGGATTTTTTTTCCCCACAGAAATAGCACAAAAAAATTCTAAACTTTATATGGAAGCACAAAAGACCTCTAATAGCTAAAACAATCCTGGGGAAACCCATCTGAGCTTTCTATTCTCTTACATTGATATGTGTATCAATTTTTTCTGAAAATACCATGCTGTCTTGATTACTAGAGCCTCGTGATATTCTTCAAAGTCAAAAGTGGCATATGTCCTGGGCTTCCCTGGTGATGCTAGAGGTAAAGAACCTGCCTGCCAATCCAGGAGACATAGGTTTGATCCCTGGGTTGGGAAGATCCCCTGGAGTAAGAAATGGCAACCCACTCTAGTATTCTTGCCTGGACAGTTCTAAGGGCAGAGGAGCCTGGCAGGCTACATTCCATGGGGTTAAAAAAGAGTCTGACATGACTGATTATGCATAGATGAATATGGTGGTGGTGGTGGTTTAGTTGCTAAGTCATGTCTGACTCTTGTGACCCCATGGACTGTAGCCTGCCAGGCTCCTCTGTCCATGGGGATTCTCCAGGCAAGAATACTGAAGTGGGTTGCCATTTCCTTCTCCAGATAGATGAATACACACATAATTAATTAGTGACATATATGTATATATATGATATGTGTGTATTAATTTATGACAAAGGAGCAAATTAATTAACTTATGACAAAGGAGCAATTAAAAGACAATTTGTGTTGTTGTTGTTCAGTCGCTAAGTTGTGCTCAACTCTTTGAGACACCATGAACTGAAGTATGTTGGGCTTCCTTGTCCTTCACTTCATGTCTGCAGTGAATTTAGAACTCAAGAAAAGAAAAATTGTCAGTGTTTCCACTTCCCCTTCTATTTGCTGTGAACTGATGGTGCTGGATGCCAAGATTCTAGATTTTAATATTGAATTTTAAGCGAGCTTTTTCATGCTCCTCTTTTACCTTCATCAAGAGGCTCTTTAGTTCCTCTTCACCTTCTGCCATTAGAGTGGTGACTGCATATCTGAGGTTGTTGATATTTCTCCTGGCAATCTTGATTCAAGCTTGTGATTCATCCAGACCAGCATTTTGCATGATGTACTCTGCATATAAGTTTAATGAGAGGGATGACAATATACAGCCTTGATATATTCCTTTCCCAATTCTGAAACAGTTTTACATGTTTGGTCCTACTTGCTTCTTGACCCACATACAGGTTTCTCAGGAGACAGGCAAAGTGATCTGCTACTCCTAACTCTTTAAGAATTTTCCATTTGTTGTGATCCACACAAAGACTTTAGTGTAGCCAAAGAAGCAGAAGTTGATGTTTGTCTGGAACTCCCTTGCTTTCTCTATGATCCAACAAATGTTGGCAATTGACTTCTGGTTCCTCTGCCTCTGCAAAACCTAGCTTGTACATCTGGAAGTTCTCGGTTCACAAACAAGTGAACCCTAGACTGAAGGATTTTGAGAATAACCTTACTAGCGTGAGAAATGAGCAAAATTGTACAGTAGTTTGAGCATTCTTTGGCATTGCCTTTCTTTGGGATTGGAATGAAAACTGACCTTTTCCAGTCCTGTGGCCACTGCTGAGTTTTCCAAGTTTGCTGGCATATTGAGTGCAGTAATTTCACAGCATCATCTTTCAGGATTTGAAATAGCTCAGCTGGAATTTCATCATCTCCACTAACTTTGTTCATAGTGATGCTTTCTAAGGCCCATTTGACTTTACATTCTAGGATATCTGGCTCTAGGTGAGTGATCACACCATCGTGATTATCTGGGTCATGAAGATCTTTTTTGTACAGTTCTTCTGTGTATTCTTGCCATCTCTTCTTAATATTTCTACTTCTGTTAGGTCCATACCATTTCTGTCCTTTATCGAGCCCATCTTTGCATGAAATGTTCCCTTGGTATCTCTAATTTTCTTGAAGAGATCTCTAGTCTTTCTCATTCTGTGGTTTTCCCCTATTTCTTTGCACTGATCACTGAGGAAGGCTTTCTTATCTCTCCTTGCTATTTGGAACTCTGCATTCAGGTGCTTATATCTTTCCTTTTCTCCTTTGCTTTTCACTTTTCTTCTTTTCACAGCTATTTGTAAGGCCTCCTCAGACAGCCGTTTTGTTTTGCATTTCTTTTCCATGGGAATGGTCTTGATCCCTGTCTCCTGTACAATGTCATGAACCTCATTCCATAGTTCATCAGGCACTCTGTCTGTCAAATGTAGTCCCTTAAATCTACTTCTCACTTCAACTGTATAATCATAAGGGATTTGATTTAGGTCATACCTGAATGGTCTAGTGGTTTTCCCTACTTTCTTCAATTTAAGTCTGAATTTGGCAATAACAGGTTTATGATCTGAGCCACAGTCAGCTCCTGGTCTTGTTTTTGCTGACTGTATAGAGCTTCTCCATCTTTGGCTGCAGAGAATATAATCAATCTGATTTCAGTGTTGACCATCTGGTGATGTCCATATGTAGGGTTAGGGTTAGCATCGCTTCCTAATGCCCACTTGACTATTAGGGAAATGCAAATCAAAAACTCAGTGAGCAATCTCCTTATACCCAATAGGATCACTATTATTAAAATAGCAAGAAGTAATGAGTGTTGGATTGGATGTGGAGAAAAGAGAACCCTCATATACTTTAATGTAGCCACTATGGGAAACAGAATGGAAATTTCTTTTTTTTTTTTTTTTTTTTAATTTAATTTAATTTTTTAAATTTAATTTTATTTTTAAACTTTATATAACTGTATTAGTTTTGCCAAATATCAAAATTATTCCGCCACAGGCATACATGTGTTCCCCATCCTGAACCCTCCTCCCTCCTCCCTCCCCACACCATCCCTCTGGTTTGTCCCAATGCACCAGCCCCAAGCATCCAGTATCGCGCATTGAACCTGGACTGGCAACTCGTTTCTTACATGATATTCTACATGTTTCAATGTCACTCTCCAAAATTTTCCCACCCTCTCCCTCTCCCACAGAGTCCATAAGACTGTTCTATACATCAGTGTCTCTTTTGCTGTCTCGTATACAGGGTTATCATTACCATCTTTCTAAATTCCATATATATGCGTTAGTATACTGTATTTATGTTTTTCCTTCTGGCTTACTTCACTCTGTATAATAGGCTCCAGTTTCATCCACCTCATTAGAACTGATTCAAATGTATTCTTTTTAATGGCTGAGTAATACTCCATTGTGTATATGTACCACTGCTTTCTTATCCATTCATCTGCTGATGGACATCTAGGTTGCTTCCATGTCCTGGCTATTACAAACAGTGCTGTGATGAACATTGGGGTACACGTGTCTTTTTCCCTTCTGGTTTCCTCAGTGTGTATGCCCAGCAGTGGGATTGCTGGATCATAAGGCAGTTCTATTTCCAGTTTTTTAAGGAATCTCCACACTGTTCTCCATCGTGGCTGTACTAGTTTGCATTCCCACCAACAGTGTAAGAGGGTTCCCTTTTCTCCACACCCTCTCCAGCATTTATTATTTGTAGACTTTTGGATCGCAGCCATTCTGGCTGGTGTGAAATGGTACCTCATAGTGGTTTTGATTTGCATTTCTCTGATAATGAGTGATGTTGAGCATCTTTTCATGTGTTTGTTAGCCATCTGTATGTCTTCTTTGGAGAAATGTCTATTTAGATCTTTGGCCCATTTTTTGATTGGGTCATTTATTTTTCTGGAGTTGAGCTGTAGGAGTTGCTTGTATATTTTTGAGATTAGTTGTTTGTCCGTTGCTTCATTTGCAATTATTTTCTCCCATTCTGAAGGCTGTCTTTTCACCTTGCTAATAGTTTCCTTTGTTGTGCAGAAGCTTTTAAGGTTAATTAGGTCCCATTTGTTTATTTTTGCTTTTATTTCCAATATTCTGGGAGGTGGGTCATAGAGGATCCTGCTGTGATGTATTTCAGAGAGTGTTTTGCCTATGTTCTCCTCTAGGAGTTTTATAGTTTCTGGTCTTACGTTTAGATCTTTAATCCATTTTGAGTTTATTTTTGTGTATGGTGTTAGAAAGTGGTCTAGTTTCATTCTTTTACAAGTGGTTGACCAGATTTCCCAGCACCACTTGTTAAAGAGATTGTCTTTAATCTATTGTATATTCTTGCCTCCTTTGTCAAAGATAAGGTGTCCATATGTGCGTGGATTTATCTCTGGGCTTTCTATTTTATTCCATTGATCTATATTTCTGTCTTTGTGCCAGTACCATACTGTCTTGATAACTGTGGCTTTGTAGTAGAGCCTGAAGTCAGGTAGGTTGATTCCTCCAGTTCCATTCTTCTTTCTCAAGATCACTTTGGCTATTCGAGGTTTTCTGTTTTTCCATACAAATTGTGAAATTATTTGTTCTAGCTCTGTGAAGAATACTGTTGGTAGCTTGATAGGGATTGTGTTGAATCTATAAATTGCTTTGGGTAGTATACTCATTTTCACTATATTGATTCTTCCAATCCATGAACATGGTATATTTCTCCATTATTAGTGTCCTCTTTGATTTCTTTCACCAGTGTTTTATAGTTTTCTATATATAGGTCTTTAGTTTCTTTCGGTAGATATATTCCTAAGTATTTTATTCTTTCCGTTGCAATGGTGAATGGAATTGTTTCCTTAATTTCTCTCTCTGTTTTCTCATTATTAGTGTATAGGAATGCAAGGGATTTCTGTGTGTTGATTTTATATCCTGCAACTTTACTATAGTCATTGATTATTTCTAGTAATTTTCTGGTGGAATCTTTAGGGTTTTCTATGTAGGGGATCATGTCATCTGCAAATAGTGAGAGTTTTACTTCTTCTTTTCCAATTTGGATTCCTTTTATTTCTTTTTCTGCTCTGATTTCTGTGGCCAAAACTTCCAAAACTATGTTGAATAGTAATGGTGAAAGTGGGCACCCTTGTCTTGTTCCTGACTTTAGAGGAAATGCTTTCAATTTTTCACGATTGAGGATAATGTTTGCTGTGGGTTTGTCATATATAGCTTTTATTATGTTGAGGTATGTTCCTTCTATTCCTGCTTTCTGGAGAGTTTTTATCATAAATGGGTGTTGAATTTTGTCAAAGGCTTTCTCTGCATCTATTGAGATAATCATATGGTTTTTATTTTTCAATTTGTTAATGTGGTGTATTACATTGATTGATTTGCGGACATTGAAGAATCCTTGCATCCCTGGGATAAAGCCCACTTGATCATGGTGTATGATCTTTTTAATGTGTTGTTGGATTCTGATTGCTAGAATTTTGTTAAGGATTTTTGCATCTATGTTCATCAGTGATATTGGCCTGTAGTTTTCTTTTCTTGTGGGATCTTTGTCAGGTTTTGGTATTAGGGTGATGGTGGCCTCATAGAATGAGTTTGGAAGTTTACCTTCCTCTGCAATTTTTTGAAAGAGTTTTAGCAGCATAGGTGTCAGCTCTTCTCTAAATTTTTGGTAGAATTCAGCTGTGAAGCCGTCTGGACCTGGGCTTTTGTTTGCTGGAAGATTTTTGATTACAGTTTCAATTTCCGTGCTTGTGATGTGTCTGTTAAGATTTTCTATTTCTTCCTGGTCGAGTTTTGGAAAGTTGTACTTTTCTAAGAATTTGTCAGTTTCTTCCACATTGTCCATTTTATTGGCATATAATTGCTGATAGTAGTCTCTTATGATCCTTTGTATTTCTGTGTTGTCTGTTGTGATCTCTCCGTTTTCGTTTCTAATTTTCTTGATTTGATTTTTCTCCCTTTGTTTCTTGATGAGTCTGGCTAATGGTTTGTCCATTTTATTTATCCTTTCAAAGAACCAGCTTTTGGCTTTGTTGATTTTTGCTATGGTCTCTTTTGTTTCTTTTACATTTATTTCTGCTCTAATTTTTAAGATTTCTTTCCTTCTACTAACCCTGGGGTTCTTCATTTCTTCCTTTTCTAGTTGCTTTAGGTGTAGAGTTAGGTTATTTATTTGACTTTTTTCTTGTTTCTTGAGGTGTGCCTGTATTGCTATGAACTTTCCCCTTAGGACTGGTTTTACTGTGTCCCACAGGTTTTGGGTTGTTGTGTTTTCATTTTCATTCATTTCTATGCAAATTTTGATTTCTTTTTTGATTTCTTCTGTGATTTGTTGGTTATTCAGCAGGGTGTTGTTCAGCCTCCATATGTTGGAATTTTTAATAGTTTTTCTCCTGTAATTGAGATCTAATCTTACTGCATTGTGGTCAGAAAAAATGCTTGGGATGATTTCTATTTTTTTGAATTTACCAAGGCTAGCTTTATGGCCCAGGATGTGATCTATCCTGGAGAAGGTTCCATGTGCGCTTGAGAAAAAGATGAAATTCATTGTTTTGGGATGAAATGTCCTATAGATATCAATTAGGTCTAACTGGTCTATTGTATCGTTTAAAGTTTGTGTTTCCTTGTTAATTTTCTGTTTAGTTGATCTATCCATAGGTGTAAGTGAGGTATTAAATTCTCCCACTATTATTGTGTTATTGTTAATTTCTCCTTTCATACTTGTTAGCATTTGTCTTATGTACTGTGGTGGTCCCGTGTTGAGTGCATATATATTTATAATTGTTATATCTTCTTCTTGGATTGATCCTTTGATCATTATGTAGTGACCTTCTTTGTCTCTTTTCACAGCCTTTGTTTTAAAGTGTATTTTATCTGATATGAGTATTCTACTCCTGCTTTCTTTTGGTGTCTATTTGCATGGAAAATCTTTTCCCAGCCCTTCACTTTCAGTCTGCATGTGTCCCCTGTTTTGAGGTGGGTCTCTTGTAGACAACAGATGTAGGGGTCTTGTTTTTGTATCCATTCAGCCAGTCTTTGTCTTTTGGTTGGGGCATTCAACCCATTTACGTTTAAGGTAATTACTGATAAGTATGATCCCGTTAGCCATTTACTTTTTGTTTTGGGTTCGAGTTTATACACTGTTTTTGTGTTTCCTGTCTAGAGAATATCCTTTAGTATTTGTTGGAGAGCTGGTTTGGTGGTGCAGAATTCTCTCAGCTTTTGCTTGTCTGAAAAGCTTTTGATTTCTCCTTCATACTTGAATGAGATCCTTGCTGGGTACAATAATCTGGGCTGTAGGTTATTTTCTTTCATCATTTTAAGTATGTCTTGCCATTCCCTCCTGGCTTGAAGAGTTTCTATTGAAAGATCAGCTGTTATCCTTATGGGAATTCCCTTGTGTGTTATGTGTTGTTTTTCCCTTGCTGCTTTTAATATTTGTTCTTTGTGTTTGATCTTTGTTAATTTGATTAATATGTGTCTTGGGGTGTTTCTCCTTGGGTTTATCCTGTTTGGGACTCTCTGGGTTTCTTGGACTTGGGTGATTATTTCCTTCCCCATTTTAGGGAAGTTTTCCACTATTATCTCCTCAAGTATTTTTTTCATGGTCTTTCTTTTTGTCTTCTTCTTCTGGAACCCCTATGATTCGAATGTTGTAGCATTTAATATTGTCCTGGAGGTCTCTGAGATTGTCGTCATTTCTTTTAATTCGTTTTTCTTTTATCCTCTCTGATTCATTTATATCTACCATTCTATCTTCTAATTCACTAATCCTATCTTCTGCCTCTGTTATTCTACTATTTGTTGCCTCCAGAGTGTTTTTAATTTCATTTATTGCATTATTCATTATATATTGACTCTTTTTTATTTCTTCTAGGTCCTTGTTAAACCTTTCTTGCATCTTCTCAATCCTTGTCTCCAGGCTATTTATCTGTGATTCCATTTTAGTTTCAAGATTTTGGATCAATTTCAGTATCATTATTCGGAATTCTTTATCAGGTAGATTCCCTATCTCTTCCTCTTTTGTTTGGTTTGGTGGGCATTTATCCTGTTCCTTTATCTGCTGAGTATTCCTCTGTCTCTTCATCTTGTTTAAATTGCTGAGTTTGGGGTGTCCTTTATGTATTCTGGCAGTTTGTGGAGTTCTCTTTATTGTGGCGTTTCCTCACTGTGTGTGGGTTTGTACAGGTGGCTTGTCAAGGTTTCCTGGTTAGGGAAGCTTGTGTCGGTGTTCTGGTTGGTGGAGCTGTATTTCTTCTCTCTGGAGTGCAATGTAATGTCCAGTAGTGAGTTATGAGATGTCTATAGTTTTGGGGTGACTTTGGGCAGCCTGTATCTTGAAGCTCAGGGCTGTGTTCCTTTGTTGCTGGAGAATTTGCTTGGTATGTCTTGCCCTGGAACTTATTGACCCTTGTGTGGTGCTTGGTTTCAGTGTCGGTATGGAGGCATTTGATGAGCTCCTGTCAATTAATGTTCCTTGGAGTCAGGAGTTCCCTGGAGTCAGGGTTTGGACTTAAGTCTCCTGCTTCCGGTTATTGGTCTTATTTTTACAGTAGTTTCAAAACTTCTCCTTCTAAACAGCACCATTGATAAAACATCTACATTAAAGATGCAAAGTTTCTCTACGATGAGGGTCACTCAGAGAGGTTCACAGGGTTACATGGAGAAGAGAAGAGGGAGGAGGGAGTTAGAGGTGACCCAAATGAGATGAGGTGAATCAATAGTGGAGAGAGTGGGCTAGCCAGTAGTCACTTCCTTATGTGCCCTCCACAACTGGACCACTCAGAGATGTTCACGGAGTTATACAGAGAAGAGAAGGAGGAGGAAGGTGACAGAGGTGGCCAGAAGGATAAAAGGGGGGAATGAAAAGGAGGGAGACAGATCCAGCTAGTAATCAGTTCCCTAAGTGTTCTCCACCGTCTGGAACACACAGAAATTCACAGAGTTGGGTAGAGTAGAGGGGTTACGGAGGAGACACAGGCGACCTGGTGGAGAAAAAGGAGAGTCTAAAGGGAGAGAGAGCAGTCAAGCCAGTATTCTTGCTCCCTAGTGAAAAATGGGTCCTGAAGATTGGGTTCTTAAAGGTACAAAATTGGTAACAATTACATAAAAGCAAAAATTAAAAATCTAGAGTAGAGTTTGGAATTTCAAAAATACGATGTTAAAGAAAAGAAGAAGGAAAAGAAAGAGAGAAAAAACAAACGAACAAAAACAAACAAGGTCACAAAAATTGTAAAGAAAGTACAGGTACAAAATTGATAACTAATACCAAAAATCAAAAATTAAAAATCTAGAGTAGAGTTTGGAATTTCAAACATACAATGTTAAAAAAAAAAAAGAAGAAGAAGAAAAATTAAGAGAGAAAACAGACAAACAAAAACAAACAATGTCACAAAAATTATAAAGAAAATACAGGTACAAAATTGATATTATTCAGATATACAATGTTATATAGAAGAAGAAGAGAAAGAAACAGAGAAGAACAAAAAAAGAAGTCACAGAAATTATATATAAAAAAAAAAAACTATAGGTACAAAATTGATAACAAATACCAAAAAGCGAAAATTAAAAATCTAGAGTAGAGTTTGGAATTTCAAAAATACAATGTTAAAGAAAAGAAGAGAAAAAAAAAAAAAACAAGGTCAAAAAATTATAAAATATATATATATGAAGTTTGCTGAAGAAGAAAAAATAGGGTCTTTTTTTTTTTTTTTTGCAAAGTAAAAGGTTATAAAAGTGAAAATTAAAGGAACAATAGAGGACTTAAAATTTTTTTTTTAATTAAAAAAAAAGAAAGAATGATCGTAAAAATAATAAAAATATATCTAGGACTTTCTTGGTGTTGTTGTGGGTTCAGTTCATTTTTGGCCAGTTCCTTGGTCAGATTTATATTTCTCAAGATCTATAGGCCCCTTCCTATGTAGTCCGGAGTAACCACAGGGTTTTGGTCTATTGTCTGTAGCTTCCAAGTGTTTCCCTCTGTTATATCTTCTTCTGTTTGCTAGTCTCTTCAGTATCTGGTTTCCGCCCTGACACAAAGGGGATGGTGGAGGACAGTTTTTTTTTTTTTTTTTTTTAGGCTTACTTGTTCAGTCGCGCTGTGGGGAGGGAGGGAGGAATGCTGCAAACAAATAACACTGGCGTGGGCTTGCAGTGCCTCAGCCACCCTGGGTCTGCCCCCGCTCACGGTGCATGTAGCCACCCTGCCCACACTGCTCGGGCTCTAGGTTGTTCCGCTGGGAACAATCCGAGGCCGGCCCTGGGTTGCATGCATCTCCCAGGTCCAAGCCGCTCAGGTTCAGGCACTCGGGTAGTCCTCAGAGGTGCAGACTCAGTTGGGCCTGCGTTTTGTGCTCTTCCCAGGTCCGAGCAGCTCAGGTGATGAGGTGTTTGGCGAGCGCCAATGCTGCGACTTAATGCCTCCCCGCCACTCGGGAATCTGGATGTAAAACCGGCGCACCTTCTCAGGCAGATGTTGACCGTCCAGACCCCCAAGAAGTTTTAGTTAGCAAAGAAGCCTGCTTACAGTTTTATAGATAATGTCTCTCTGGGGCTGCGATTGCCCCCTTCTGGCTCTGGCTGCCTGTCACCGGAGGGGGAAGGTCTGCAGCCGGCTATCTCTGTTCAGTCGTTTGTTCCATGTGCGGGCCTGGAGGTCTTAGGTTAGGACTGGCTTTTCGCGTGGTAGATATCCCACAGTCTGGTTTGCTAGCCCAAATTATTTCGCTCAGATAGCGCTCAGGGTATTCAGGCCAGATTCTTACTCTAAGCGATGCAGCCCGCGCCGCGCCTCTCTGCCCAGCCCCCGCTTGCTAATGGCGGATGCAGGCGTCTGTGCTGCTTCTCCGCTGGGGGAGTTACCGTAGGGCTCTCAATCTGCGAGTTTTAATTGTTAATTTATTTTTTCTCCCTGTTATGTTGCCCTCTGTGCTTCCAAAGCTCGGCACAGATTCGGCAGTGAGAAGGTTTCCTGGTGTTTGGAAACTTCTCTCTTTTTAAGATTCCCTTCCCGGGATGGAGCTCCATCCCTCCCTCTTTTGTCTCTTTTTTTTTGTCTTTAATATTTTTTCCTACCTCCTTTCGAAGAGTTGGGTTGCTTTTCTGGGTGCCTGATGTCCTCTGCTGGCATTCAGACGTTGTTTTGTGGAATTTACTCGACGTTTAAATGCTCTTTTGATGAATTTGTGGGGGAGAAAGTGTTCTCCCCGTCCTACTCCTCCGCCATCTTGGCTTCTCCCCTCAGAATGGAAATTTCTTAAAAATTAAGAATAAAACTGTCATATGATCCACCTATCCAATTTGGGGGTATTTATCCAAAGAGTATGAAAATGCTTTACTAGAAAGATAGATATATGCTCCCCTATATTAATCATGACATTATTTACAATAGCCAATACATGGAAATACCTAAGTACCCATTAGTGATTGGAGAAGGCAGTGGCAACCCACTCCAGTACTCTTGACTGGCAAATCCTATGGATGGAGGAGCCTGGTGGGCTGCAGTCCATGGGGTCGCTAGGAGTCAGACATGACTGAGCGACTTCACTTTCACTTTTCATTTTTATGCACTGGAGAAGGAAATGGCAACCCACTCCAGTGTTCTTTCCTGGAGAATCCCAGGGGCGGTGGAGCCTGGTGGGCTGCCATCTATGGGGTCGCACAGAGTCAGACACAACTGAAGTGACTTAGCAGCAGCATCAGCCACATCAGTGATTTGATAGGTAAAGAAGATGCAATATATATATATATATATATATATGTGTGTGTGTGTGTGTGTGTGTGTGTGTGTGTGTGTATAGACACACATGGAATACCACTAAGCCTTTAAAAGATGGTATCTTAACATTTGTGACAACAGAGACTGGCCTTGAAGATATTATGTAAAGGGAAATAACTCATATATGGAATGTAAAAAACAAATGAGCAAAATAAGTGAACAATCCAAACCAAAGGAAAAAACATGTAGATACATGGAACAGAATAGTGATTGCCAGAGGGAAAGGAGTTGGGTACAGTGAGAAATAAGTAAACGAGATCAACAGTATGGTGATGAATAAAACATAGTTTTTGGTAGTGCTCATGCTCTAGGGTATACAGAAGTAGAAATGTAAAATCGAATACAAACCTTGTTGTGTGGTTTTGAGCATGCTGTGTAAACTCTAGAACATTTCAGTATTAAATCTTGTTTCTCAAATCTCCCTGTTTTTTGTTTTTGTTTTTGTTTTTTCTGAGATGAGTTCTGTGATCTTATTTAGAACCACACGGACTGATCCAGCCACAATCTTGACCCCAGTGAAGAAAATGTTTTGGGGTCTTGCTATAAATAATATGAAACAGGTGAGTGCCTGAGGCACTCCTAGCTGATAGCATCACTACCAATAGGCTGGATACAACAGTAGGAGTCTATCTGATAGGCTAGGTGAATTCAGTTTTTTTATTTCTCCTTCTCCATGAACTCTCCTGCCTTCTAGAGCTCAAAACTCCCATCACCTTATCCCAGCCCTGAATTAAAGTTTCATCCAAGGCAGACTTAGGATGGTATCTTGATTAGTCTCCTCGGATCTTCAAAACTTTAACTTGTGGTGTGGACAGAACCTTGGTATCTCCTAGGCTGTGTTACTATCATGGCTTTCTCATCTCCAGCCACACTGAGCAGAGTAGGAGTGGATACAGCTCAAGCTGGCAAGATAAGTTATGTTTCCTCTAGGTAATGTAGAAATCGTGCCTGAGAATTCCTTTTTCTTTATTAAATAAAGATGATTTCATTCTCATTTGACCCAAGACTGAGAAAACATCACGTGAGCACATTAAAGAAGTTTTGGGCACTGGCAGGTGTAGCTGCCCTGGATGTTGATGCAGACACTGTGGCCTTTACAGACTCTGGGTCTGTGCAGACATTCGTCCACATTTGCAAGGGTAAGGAGAGTGTGATGGATACCTGTGGCTGTAGACAGCTTTCCGGGCTGGGGTTTGGCTAAGTTTCCTGGTATAAGCATCCAGAAGAGCCCGCTCTCTCTTCCCCAGTTTGTGGGGGCCTTTTCTCGTTCCCATGGAGGCTTCCTATGGTTAGCATGGTGGCCCAGATGTTCTGTTGTCCCAATGTGGCCAGAAGTGACCCAGGTCCACCCTGTCTGCCTGCTCTGGCTCCCTCAGCCTCTCTGGGAAGCTCCCAGCTGGGATGGGGACATCACAGATGCATGTGTCACAGGCTAAGGATTTGAACAAAGGCCTGGGTGGGCCTTCCTGGGAACTGAGTTCAGAGGAAATTCTGTGGTCCCTGAATAAGGCCCATATTGGCTCCCAGTGATGGACTTTGTCTGACTTCCCCAGGGCAAGTGCTGCCAACTTAGTTCACCTTGGATCCTGCTGACCCTGGCAGGGCAGCACTCCCCATCCATGCTAACTCTGATACTCCAGCTCCATGGAGATGGACCAAGACCCACCCCTGAGCCAGGCTGCTCAAGAATGAGGCTTGTGGGCAGTGGCACAGAAAATGAGCATGATGGTAAAAAGGCCATGGTCATCTGGGCAGTGGGCACCAGGCTGTGCTGGACACTGGAGCTGATGTCTGATCACACAGGCTTGGGGCTGTGAAAGTGCCTTTTTCTGATTCCCATGAAGGCTTCCCCCAGGCTGGCAGAAAGTGGTAAGAATCCACAGCTGATCAAGGCTTTTAATGGAGAAGGACTGGGTGGCTGGAGCAGGAAGCAGATGCCCTTGGGTGAAGGGTGGCAGTTGTTTCTGCCATCTGGCAGTTGGTCTCCCACCAGGGACGTAGACCTGTGCACCCTGCTGAGTGGGGCTCAGCCTCCACCTTCTGTCCCCATGTGTTCTGGGTCATCGTGGGATCTGAGTTGATCTCCTAAGTAGGGGGTCAGGCAATGGGCAGTGATGACCTCTCATCATCTGGTCCAGATGAAAGCCTCTTCATTTACCTGATTCTTCAAGTGGGTTGGGCATTGATGTTACCCCGACATACCCCTGACACAACATCCTCTCAGGCCCCAGTCATCAGAGCTGCCTCAGGTCCATGAACTTAAATTACTGGGGAGGGTCAGGATGGAGCCTTGGGTGGGGAAATAGATGAAGGCTGAGCAACTGAGATGTGGGGTCGGGATGACAGGTGTTGTCTTTCCCAGGTGGGCTTTTTATTGGGGGCAGGACCAGTTGGAAATAGTGGGTCTTTCCTTGATACTTTCTGCTCCCACATTTCTGAACAGGTCACCCGGGTCCACCATGACACAGGGGGTCTGAGAAGTCCCCAGTGAGGGCAAACGTCCTCCCAGCAGTCACTATCGATGGTGAAGAGGACAGATATTTTTCTGGAAACCACAGTGCTGTGACCTCATTGAATATCTTGAATGTCACGCTCTCCTTTGTTTTACACAAATAAGATGCCAGGTGGTGGGGGGATGTTCTGAACATCCAGAAGACACCCTCTGCAGAGGTTCTGAGCCTTAGGGTTCAGAGAGGGTTGGGAGACCAGGTAGGTGCACAGAATGGCCCTCTAATGCCTGGAGAAAGTGGGACAAGAAGCCCAAAGAGCAGCCCAGTTCTCCTGTCCATAGCAGACCCCACAGCAGGTCATGGGTAGACACATCCTCAGGTGCAGCAAAGGCTGGAATGCTGAAGTGGTGGTGCACAGACAGTCCAGCTGAGCCTGTCACAGGGCTAAGTCTTCAGGTAACAGGCTTTGCTCCAAAGCCACAGGTTCCTTTTTCAGTCAACCACCTTGAGGTCTGTTAGGGTCCTGTCCCACCCCAGTCTTGTTCATGCATGTCTCTGTACGGGTTGGCAGCAGTGGGTGGGAGATACTCACAGTCCAGAAACAGTGAGTGGAATTCATGACCACCATGTGCAATTATGCAGGTTATTCACTGCACAAGAGTGTCCAGCCAAGGAGTCAAATGGGAAGAGGAAAATCAGCTCAATCTCCATTCCCCAAACATGCAGCGTTCACCTGGAGATGAGGGGCCTTTATCTAATTCACATGAAGGTTTTGAATTCTGCCAAGGCTACATGTTTAAAGTGCAACATCCACCCACAGGGGACCCTGTGAACCAGCAGAGCCTTCACACAGATGCAGGTCCCCTCATTTCTCCCACCAGGGGGGCTATGCCATCCTCCATCTGCAGGGAAGGAGGGAAGGGGCTGAGACCAAGGTTGTGGACTCTTCTCTCTGCAGCACAGTGGGTCAAAGGACCCTCTTCAGAGTCCTCTGGACCCTGGACTTAGCCACTTCCTCACCTCCCACCTTCACTCTCCTCCCCTCCCTATCCTTGGTATTCAAGTCTAACCCTCTTCTTGGACACCTCTTGGAGTTCTGTCTGCCCCACTGCTGGCTACCTCTGCCCCATCCCCATGGAAAGGGGGCAAAGCATGCTGATATGTGGAGGCTAGGCTCCTCCTCTGTCCACGGTGAGGGGCTGGGCAAACACAACTGCTCTTGAACACCCACACTGGACACAGCCCGCAAGGATGACCATCCAGGAAAGGGTGTGTTAGGTCATCATAACCATAATTTAAAAGCCCAATAGCCATCACTGTTTTGTGCTTTGTGATCTCACATACCTTCCTAGCAATTCTCTGCAGTAAGCACCATGGTTACCTCATTTTTATGCATCCTTTTTTTTTATAGTTAGGTAAGCTGGGGCACAGAGATGTGAAATAATTTGTCCAAGATCACAGTTAACAAAAGGAAAAGTTGCTTTTGTTTTTATCTGTAATGGATAGGGATTCTTATAAAAGAAAACACTAAACTACAATAATATTATCACATCTCAAAAGTTAAGGATTTCTGAATCAGTATCCTGGCCAGTGTCAAACTCACAGCTATCAGGTAGCAAAGCCAGGATTTGGGTCCCTGGCTCATTATGCCACCCTGCCTCTCTGTGCAGGTGAGATAGGAACAGTTACACTTGTCCCAACTGAGATCTGAGTACTGCACTTGTAACCAGGTCCTGCCCCTTGGATGCTGCAGGAATGACTCAGCATTTGGCTGACCCCAAACCTCATGAATGGAGAGGTGGAGGACACAGGGTCATTTTTACCTTGACATGTGTTCCCACTCTCATTCCTGAACATTGTTACCCCAGAAATAAGCTCACATCCTTGGATGAACATGTAGTAGAAGCCTCCTGCCATGTTCCAGCAGTCTGCTAATTTCCCACAGGACACTGTTAAGGGTCCACACTCATTGATGTCTGAACACAGCAAGAAAAATGGTCACTTCCCTAAAGTCTGTGATCTCTCAAGGCTGAGATCCCCACACTGTACCTGACTCCCCAGCTCTGGGCCTAATGTTTACTCCATGTCTTTTTGGAAAGAATTAGACTCTTGGGCAATACTGCTGAGTCTAGGCTGCTGCAGGAGCAAACCATTCCTGAAGCTTGTGCAGTCCAGCTCTGCTTTTCTTGGTCCTCTGGCTGGCACCCCAGAAGGGACACAGTGGGAAGTACTGATGTGGGGAGTGGGTGGAAGCTCTGCACCCCCCTCCTCATTCCTGAAAGGATAAACTGAGGCACAAACTCCAGACTCCTGGAGACACTCTCCTTCCCAGGAAACTAAGCTTACTCACTTCTTATCTCTCCACCTTCATATCTTTTCTTTTCTCTTTTTTCAGTCCTTGATGACAGTTCTGAGGAGGAAGCCCGGGGCCCCCAACCAACATCCATGTCTTCCACAAGCGCTGGAGTATACTCCACAATCTCTGCATGCCCCGCCACCACCCCAAATCTCTGTACCACCACAACTGTCCAAGGGGTCGGTGAAGATCTCCCCAGATGAAGAAATGAATGCTGGAGCACAGTGGCAGGTGGTGTCACTGATGCATGAGGAGTTTGGAGGGAACCACTGAACACAGGCTGTGGGGATGGAGACTTTTTGCAGAGGTCCAAGGAATGAAGGAAACCAGCTATCAGCTAGTGGCCAAAGGGCAGAAGGAGGGAGGGAAGGATGAATGGGGGGAAGGGAGGGAGAGGGGAGGGAGGGAAGAAGGCAGAGACATGACACCATCAAAAGAGGAAGAGTTCAGAACACTCTGGGCAGGAAAAAACAACTCCTCTTATTCCCAGAGAACCAATGCTGAACTTCATTTGAAAAATATGCCTCCTTCTCTCCTTTGTTGGTGAGAGAACCCAGGCCCTGGCATGTAGTCTCTGTCTTCCCAATGCTCACCCCTAATGTTTGGAGTTGCAGGTACCACTGGCAACAACAGCAGCACCAAGAGTCCTGGGGTAGTAAGACAGAGATGAGAAAGATAGGAAAATTGAGCTTCAACTTCAACCCCTTTCCTCATGATCCCACAATCTCATGAAGCAGTGCCTTAAATAAAGTTCTTTCTCTCTTCTATAGATTCATCCTATTGATTTTATTTCTCTTAAGAACCTGGACTAACACAGATGGCAAAATGAGAATCTCTGTTAGGTCCACACACTTCCCTAGGAATAAGCTTCACCAACTTTCTTTTTTGAGAACTTAATATAATTGAGTTAATACCCTTCTTAAAATTCCTTCCTTCCTCTCCCTTATATAAATAGTGGGAGAGCTAGAAATAAAGCAAAAGTTGGATGTAAATCAAAGAAGAGAGGACATTCTCAAATTGGATAAATAGTCCCAGACAGCTTTAGTTGTCTATCTCCACTGTTATGGTTCTACTTGCTAGCCTTTGTGTGTCCTAAGTCACTTCAGTCATGTCCAACTCTTTGCGATCCTAGGGTCTGTAGCCAGCCAGGATCCTCTGTCCATGGGATTCTCCAGGCAAGAATACTGGAGTGAGTTGCCATGCCCTCCTTCAGGGGATCTTTCCAACTCAGGGATCAAACCCATTTCTCTTATGTCTTCTGCATTGGCAGGCAGGTTCTTTACCACTAGTGCCACCTGAGAAGCCCTTATGTCTACTTACCTGGCAGCATACTTAGATGTCCATTTCTCAAGCTGTGGAGACCAGCAAGCCCAGCCATAGAGGACCTTTTATCTTGGTATTTTCAGTATGACTTATGCTTTTCATGACCTGACAGGAAACTACAGGTCTGGATGATTTCTTTCCCCTCATTACATCTCTGAAATTTCAGAGTATTTATATTGCATTACTACTATTTGCACTGAAAGCCTCCTAAAGGGCAGTTTTTATATCTTTTTGATATAGGATGATCTATGACACGGAGAATCATTATATTGGTCTTTTCTCCTATAAGGACTTTTGCTCAGAGTGAATAGAAATATCTGTTTATTGCTTATTAACAATTTTTTTTAATTTTTAAGTTTATTTCGAAATAAAGATTCAGAGGAAGTTGCAAAACACTACCAAAGATCCTGTGTAATCTTTACTCATTTTCTCACAAAGGTTGTGTTTTTATGTAATGATAGTCCAATATCCAGGTTTCCTAGGTGGCTCAGTGGTAAAGAATCCATCTGCAATGGAGGAGAAATGGGTTTGATCCCTGGGTTGGCAATATACCCTGGAGAAGGAAATGGCAACCCACTCCAGTATTTTTGCCTGGAAAATCCCATGGGTATAGGAGTCTAGCAGGCTATAGTTCAACAGGTTGTGAAGACTTGGACACAGACTGAGTGATTCAACAACAAAAGGTCCAATATCTAAATCAAGAAATTGACATTAGTATAATGTGTATATAATTTCATGCCATTTTATCACATGTTTAGATTCCTGTAACTGTCACTGCAATCAAGACACATCAGTATTCCATCGCCACAAAGATCTCCCTCATGCCACTGCAGCATCCCTAACATTGGCAGGTCTAAAACTAAGGATTTTATTCTTCAACAAGACCCAACATAGTCTGAGATTCATATTTGTTGATGAAAGAAAATAGTCCTGATATGCATTTAAACATGAGAAAAGCATACCCCTCAAATTTTCCAGTAGTCTATGTGATGGAATTATGATAATTTTGTTTGCAGTTTTTAACTTTATTTTTTTTTTCTATGTGGTCGTGTTTATTAGGTCTGCTAGAGCTGCCACAATAAAATATAGACTGAGTGGCTTAAACAGCAGAAATTTATTTTGTCACAGTTCTGGGGCTGGATGTCCAAGATCAAGTGCTGGTAGGGTTGGTTTCTGATGAAAGCTCTCTCTGGGCTTGTACCTGGCCCTGTTTTCACTGTGTCCTCATATGACCCTTCCCCTCTTTGTGGAAAGACAGTGATCATTGGTGTCCTCTAGTTCTAAAGCTTGAGCTCTTCGTGCTCCATCTCTTAGACATGACAACACCGGTGTCCTATTCCCTCACCCTTCCCTTGGCCTCCATTCCCCTGATGAAGTGCTTCTGTACTGCTCCTTAGTGCCACTGACATCCCAAAATCTCCATAGTGTTGTCCATTGTGGCTGTACCAGTTTACATTCCCACCAACATGTAGGAGGGGTCCGTTTTCTCCACATCCTCTGCAGCACTTGTTGTTTGTAGAATTTTTGGTGATGGCCATCCTGACCAGTGTGAGGTGATACTTCTTTACAGTTTTGATTTGCATGTCTCTAATAATTAGTGATGTTGAGCATCATTCATGTCCTTTATGGTCATCTCTATGTGGCTCCATAGGCTTTCTAGGTGGCCCAATGGGTAAAAAATATATCTGCAATGCAGGAGATGCAGGATTGATACCTGGGTTGGGAAAATCCCCTGGAGGAGGGCATGGCAACCCACTCCAGTATTCTTTTTTTTTTTTTTTTAATTAATTTATTTCTTATTGAACGATAATTGCTTTACAGAGTTTTGCTGTTTTCTGTCAAACCTCAACATGAATTAGCCATAGTTCTCCAGTATTCTTGCCTGGAGAATTCCATGGATAGAGGAGTCTGGTAGGCTACACGTTCATGGGCTTACAAAGAGTCAGACATGACTCACGAACCCACAAATGTCTTCTTTGGAGAAATGTCTATATAGATCTTCTGCCCACTTCTGTTTTTATTTTATTTTAATATTAAGCCACATGAACTGTTTGAATATTTTTGAGATTAATGCTTTGTTAGTTGCTGCTTTGGAAAATATTTTCTCCCATTCTGAAGTTGTCATTTAGAAAGAAGTTTTATGTATCTGTTTATTTGGCTATGTCAGATCTTATTAATAGTTGTGGAATGTGGGATCTTCATTGCATCATGTGGGATATTTTGTTGCAGTGTGGGCTCAGTAGTTGCATGTGGGCTCAGTCGCCCCAAGCATGTGTAATCATAGTTCCCTGACCAGGGATCAGACTCACATCTCTAGCAATTCAAGGTGGATTCTTACCCACTGGACCAAAAAGGATTAAAAAGATATTGCTATGATGTCAAGGAGTGTTCTGCCTATGTTTTCTTCTAAGAGTCTTAGAGTATTTGGCCTTACATTTGGGTGTTTAAACCATTTTGAATTTATTTGTGTGGCATTATGGAGTATTTTATTATTATTATTATTTTTTTTTTTTTGCATGCAGCTGTCCAGTTTTCTCAGCATAATTTGTTGAAGAGATTATCTCTTCTCCATTGTATATTTTTGCCTTCTTTGTCAGAGTACATAACCACAGGTGCGTGTGGGTTTATCTCTACTTTCTATCCTGTACCATTGATGTAGATTTCTATTTTTGTGCCAGTACCATATTGTTTTAATAACTGCAGAGTTTTAGTACAGTCTGATTTCAGGGACTCTGATTCATCTAGTTCTGTTTATCTTTCTCAAAATTGCTTTTGCTATTCCATATAAATTGAACTTTTTGTTTTAGTTTTGTGAAAAAGAACATATAAAACCAACCCAGTTAGCATCATATTCAACAGTGGAATGCTGAAAATATTTTCCTTAATTAAAAACTTTAGATAAATTTCTCTTAACCGTTTCTGTAATAGTTACATCATTTTTGTGTGTGTGTGTGTGCACTGCATATGTCAACCGGTGTTCCTGATGGCATCTCTGTGGATGATTTTTTCTTAGAGTTTAGGTTACTTTGTTGTATATCAGCTCTCTCTGGATCCAAGGAAATGTATGACTTTGTAGTTTCTAAGACTATTTCTCATTACTAGCTTGATATTACCATTTTCCATTATCTATTTTTTATAAAACACATAAAAATGATTTATTAGTTAAAATGTGTTACCTTATTTTGCATAAAAATGGTGGATTAATTATCACAATATCTCTTTTGTAAAGTGAAAGCTACATTATCAATTATTTTATTTTATTTTTTTGGCTTCAGACTTTTTTTTTTTTTAATTTTAATTGTAGGTCAACTACTTTATAATATTGCACTGGCTTTGCCATACCTCAACATGAATCTGCCATGGGTATGCACATGTTCCCCATCCTGAACCCCCCTCCCTCCTTCCTCCCCGTACCATCCCTCTGGGTTGTCTCAGTGCACAAGCCCTAGGCATCCAGTATCATGCATTGAACCTGGACTGGTGATTCGTTTCATATATTATATTATACATGTTTCAATGCCATTCTCCCAAATCATTCCACCCTCTCCCTCTCCCACAAAGCCCAAAAGACTGCTCTATACATCTGTGTCTCTTCTGCTGTCTCGCATACAGGTTTATCGTTACCATCTTTCTAAATTCCATATATATGCATTAGTATACTGTATTGGTGTTTTTCTTTCTGGCTTACTTCACTCTGTATAATAGGCTCCAGTTTCATCCACCTCATTAGAACTGATTCAAACGTATTCTTTTTAATGGCTTAGCCAGATGTGTGAATACCCTCTATTTTTTTTGACATTTTAAAAATTTTGCTTTAATTTTAAGTTTTATACTTTAAATCATCAGCATAGAGCCAAATTCATATATTTATATCAATTTACAAGGTTAGTTTTGTATAAAAAGGACATCTTTTGTAAACCTAAAAATTTATGAGTATATATGCTTTTAAGGAATTGATAACTGATTATACATTTATTTACTTTTATGATAGATTTTATGTATAATTTGAAATATAGATTTTGGTGCAATGACACACTAAAATCTTATATAGACTACACCCTGGGACCACAATTATTAACACAGCACCACATTATAAAATCTTGCATAATGTGTATACACATGTTTATTTTGCTGCTGATACTTGATTTTCAGTGGAGACATTATAAAACTTTATTCTTTAAAATGTCTTCATCAAATGTTGAAGAATTTATAGAATATGCTCAACATAATTATAATACTAGTATTTCACCCCTCAAAATAAATGATTTCAAAGTAAAATTATCCCAGTTGTCTCCAAAATATTTTTGTAATATATATCCAAACCAGAAAAATTGACATCAAATTTGACTGTCATGTTATTTTGTCACTTTGATCTAGGATAGCCTTATGAAACTTTTATAAGGATACTGACATTAGAAGAGTCTGCATTTGCCTAATTGTTTCCTCATGATGTCATTTGACTTGTGTGCCTTTCTCCTGTATTTCATGTGTACTGAAAGTCTGGTCACAAAGAATGGGTACCTGTAAGCTTTTTCTAGAAGTGGCCAGAAGGTAAGTATTTTTGGCTTTGTAGTCTTGCATTCTCTTTCACAAGCACTCAACTTGATATTGTAGCTTGAAAGCGGCTATGGCATCAGTCCTTCAGATGGATATTCAGGACTGATTTCCTTTACAATTGACTGGTTTGATCTTCTTGCTGTCCAAGGGACTCTCAAGAGTCTTCTCAAACACCTAAATAAAGCCTGGATTGTATTTAGGTTAGACTGATTTGCCACAATCTTTTATTTCACAAGTGAGATGTTGTAAACTCATGTTTTATCAGGAAATATAAACTGTCAGACATACTTTTGATGTTGAGATTGATTATTAATTCATTTGGTGGTTGTCTAATCTAACAATGTAAAATAACACTTTGTTCCTTGTAATTAATCAATTATCTCATAGAAAATTCTGTGGGATAGTCTTGTCTTTCAACAAGATTTTCCCTTGTGCTTTTAGTGATGATTTACTAAATACTGTAAAGTTATCATGATCTATTTCTATCATATCTTCCATATTTATTGGCTGTTACTTTTCTTATCATTATCCTCAAGCTAGGCTTCAACATTACGTGAACTGGGAACTTCCAGGTGTTCAAGCTGGGTTTAGAAAATGCAGAATAAACAGAGGTAAAATTACCAACATTCACTGGATCATAGAGAAAGCAAGGCAATTCCCTCCAAAACTTCTACTTCTGTTTCATTGACTATGCAAAAGCCTTTGACTGTGTCAATCATAACAAAGTGGGAAAACTTAAAGAGTTGTGAATACCAGATCACTTTAACTGTCTCCTGAGAATCCTGTATGTGGGTCAAGAAGCAACAGTTGAAACCCTGTATGGACAATTGACTGGTTCAGAATTGAGAAAGGAGAACGATGAGGCTGTTTATTGTCACCCTGTTTATTTAACTTATACACAGAGCACTTCATGCTATATGTCAGCTGGGCTGGATGAGTTACAAGCCGGAATTAAGATTACTAGGACCTCAGATACGTGGATGATACCACTCTAATGGCAGAAAGTGAAGAGGAACTAAAGAACCTCTTGATGTGGGTGAAGGAAGAGAGGGAAAATGCCAGCTTAAAACTCAATATTAAAAACTAATATCGTGCCATCTGGTCCCATTACTTCAAGTCAAATAGAAGAGGAAAATGTGGAAGCTGTGACATATTTCCTCTTCTTGGGCTCTAAAATCATTGTGGATAGTGACTACAGCCACGAAATTAGAAGACAATTGTTTCTTGGCAGGAAAGCTATGACAAACCTAGACAGTGTATTAAAAAGCAAAGACACCACTTTGCTGACAAAGGTCTGTATAGTCAAGGCTATGGTCTTTTCAGTAGTCATCTAAGGATGTAAGCCTGGACAATAAAGAAGTAAGACCATTGAAGAATTGATGTTTTGAACTGTGGTGCTGGAGAAGACTCTTGGGAGTCCCTTGGAAAGCAAAGTGATCAAACCAGTCAATTTTTTTTTAATTTAATTTAAAAATTTTTAAATCAATTACTTAATTTATTTTACTTTACAATATTGTACTGGTTTTGCCATACATTGACTTGAATCTGCTGTGAGTGTACATGTGCTCCCCATCCTGAACCCCCCTCCCACCTCCCTCCCCATTCCATCCCTCTGGGTCATCCCAGTACACCAGCCCCGAGCATCCTGTATCATGCATTAAACCTGGACTGGCGATTCATTTAACATATGATATTTTATACGTTTCAGTGAAATTCTCCCAAACCATCCCACCCTCGTCCTCTCCCAGAGTCCAAAAGACTGTTCTATACATATGTGTCTCTTTTGCTGTCTCGCATACAGGATTATCGTTACCTTCTTTCTAAATTCCATATATATGTGTTAGTATACTGTACTGGTGTTTTTCTTTATGGCTTACTTCACTCTGTATAATAGGCTCCAGTTTCATCCACCTCATTAGAACTGATTCAAATGTATTCTTTTTAATGGCTGAGTAATACTCCATTGTGTATATGTACGACTGCTTTCTTATCCATTTATTGGCTGATGGACATCTAGGTTGCTTCCATGTCCTAGCTATTATAAACAGTGCTGCGACGAACATTGGGGTGCACGTGTCTCTTTCGATTCTGGTTTCCTTGGTGTGTAGGCCCAGCAGTGGGATTGCTGGGTCATATGGAGCTCTATTTTCAGGTTTTTAAGGAATCTCCACACTGTTGTCCATAGTGGCTGTACTAGTTTGCATTCCAACAGTGTAAGAGGGTGCCTTTTCTCCACTCCCTCTACAGCATTTATTGCTTGTAGACTTTTGGATCACAGCCATTCTGACTGGCGTGAAATGGTACCTCATTGTGGTTTTGGTTTGCATTTCTCTGATAATGAGTGATGTTGAGCATCTTTTCATGTGTTTGTTAGCCATCTGTATGTCTTCTTTGGAGAAATGTCTGTTTAGTTCTTTGGCCCATTTTTTGATTGGTTCATTTATTTTTCTGGAATTGAGCTGCAGGAGTTGCTTGTGTATTTTTGAGGTAAATTCTTTGTCAGTTGCTTCATTTGCTATTATTTTCTCCCATTATGAAGGCTATCTTTTCACCTTGCTTATAGTTTCCTTTGTTGTGCAGAAGCTTTTAATTTTAATTAGGTCCCATTTGTTTATTTTTGCTTTTATTTCCAATATTCTGAGAGGTTGGTCATTGAGGATCCTGCTGTGGTTTATGTCGGAGAGTGTTTTGCCTATGTTTTCCTCTAGTATTTTAATAATTTCTGATATTACATTTAGATCTTTAATCCATTTTGAGTTTATTTTTGTGTATGGTGTTAGAAAGTGTTCTAGTTTCATTCTTTTACAAGTGGTTGATCAGTTTTCCCAGCGTCACTTGTTAAAGAGATTGTTGTTTCTCCATTGTATATTCTTGCCTCCTTTGTCAAAGATAAGGTGTCCATAGGTGTGTGGATTTATCTCTGGGCTTTCTATTTTGTTCCATTGATCTATATTTCTGTCTTTGTGCCAGTACCATACTGTCTTGATGACAAGTCAACCTTAAATGAAATCAACCCTGAATACTCTTTGGAAGGACTCATGCTGAAAATGAAACTCCAGTACTTGGGCACCTGATAGGAACAGCTGACTCACTGGAAAAGATCCTGATGCTGGGAAAAACTGAAGGCAGAAGGAGAAGAGCAAGACAGGATGAGATGGTTGGATGGCATCATTGATTCAATGGACAAGAAGTTGAGCAAACTCTGGGAGATGATGTAGGACAGGGAAGCCTGGTGTGCTTCAGTCCATGGGGATGCAGAGTTGGACATGTCTTACTGATTGAAGAACAATCTGTACTCATTGATGGGGCTTCCAAGGTGGCTCAGTGGAAAAGAATCCACCTGCCAATGCAGGAGATGTGGGTTTGACCCTGGGATGGGAGGATTCCCTGGAGAAGGAAATGGCAACCCACTTCAGTATTCTTGCCTGGGAAATCCCATGGACAGAGGAACCTGATGGGCTACATTCCATAGGGTTTCAAAAGAGTCAGACATTACTCAATGAGTAAACAACAACAAGAACTCATGGATATTTTAAAGTTTATATATTATGATAACTTACAGTAATTTTCTATTTTGTTTCAAGTGATACAAAGAGATTAGTGGGTGTTTGCAGGACATTTACTGTAGATGTAATCCTCTGGCTTATATCTTGAATAGGTCACATTTTGAGAAAGAAATAATTTGTTATATACGTAAACAAAACAAAACTGTGCAGTAACAATATACACTTCTATATATATATATATATATATATATATATATATATATATATACACACACACACACATACACTTCTAATGAATATGTTAGCAATCTTTAGAAATAGAGAGTGAAGAAGATGAAGCATGTATGTATGGAGACCATCTGTCCTAGGTTGCCTGTAATGAAAATGTTTTTTAGAACATAATCCAGAAAAATCTTGGGAAACCATATTGGTTGTTTACCCTATATGTAGGGTTTGACCTGTTTCCTCTCTTACTGTATTTTAAGTTTGACTTCTGAAGCTCATTCTCCTTGTCATATATCTTCAATTAGAGGAACTTTGTAGAAAAAAAAATGTTGAAGCAGATGATTTAATCCAAGGCAACTGGGGAATTGGGTCATAGCTCCTTGATTAT
Source organism: Bos indicus (assembly GCF_029378745.1). NCBI lineage: Eukaryota > Metazoa > Chordata > Mammalia > Artiodactyla > Bovidae > Bos > Bos indicus. The sequence goes on along the minus strand of NC_091766.1, from coordinate 9,554,987 downwards.
GCTGTTAGTGAAGTAAGCATCCCATATGGAACAGAAAACCCAAATTCTCCAGCAATCTGAATATCACACGTTCCCTTCATGCTTTCTTCCACAATGGTTCCATGAAGAGTTACTTGTAAAAAACACGAATTTTTTTTTTTTTTCCATGATGGAGGTGACAGTTCAGAATTTTCCTCATTGTCTAGGATACCAGATCATCTGGTTTACTGACTGATTCAAGCATCCTGAGAAGAAAAGTGTGAAAAATAATATTTTTTTAGAAAGTGCTAGACTTTTACACCAAAAACTAAAAAAGATAGTCAAAAGAAGTCAAAGAAGACCCAAAGAATTAAATAAACTTTCTATGACCATGGGTCAGGAGGCAATATAGTTAATATGGCAGCATTCCCCCAAGTTGATCTATAGACTCAACATAGTCCTTATCAACATCTCAGCTAACTTTTTTTCAGAAATTGACAAGCACTTCTTACAATTTACATGGGACTTCACCCTTATGGCAGAAACGGAAGATGAACTAAAAAGCCTCTTGATGAAAGTGAAAGAGGAGAGTGAAAGAGTTGGCTTAAAGTTCAACATTCAGAAAACTAAGATCATGGCATCTGGTCCCACGACTTCATGGGAAATAAATGGGGAAACAGTGGAAACAGTGTCAGACTTTATTTTTTGGGGCTCCAAAATCACTGCAGATGGTGATTGCAGTCATGAAATTAAAAGACGCTTACTCCTTGGAAGAAAAGTTATGACCAACCTAGATAGCATATTAAAAAGCAGAAATATTACTTTGCCAACAAAGGTCTGTCTAGTTAAGGCTATGGTTTTTCCAGTAGTCATTTATGGATATGAGAGTTGGACTGTGAAGAAAGCTGAGCACCGAAGAATTGATGCTTTTTAACTGTGGTGTTGGAGAAGACTCTTGAGAGTCCCTTGGACTGCAAGGAAATCCAACCAGTCCATTCTAAAGGAGATCAGTCCTGGGTGTTCTTTTGAAGGAATGATGCTAAAGCTGAAACTCCAGTACTTTGGCCACTTCATGAAAAGAGTTGACTCATTGGAAAAGACTCTGATGCTGGGAGGGATTTGGGGCAGGAGGAGAAGGGGATGACAGAGGATGAGATGGCTGGATGGCATCACCGACTGAATGGTATGAGTTTGAGTGAGCTCCAGGAGTTGGTGATGGACGGGGAGGCCTGGCGTGCTGGCGATTCATGGGATCGCGAAGAGTCGGACACGACTGAGTGACTGAACTCAACTGAACTGATGCGGTCCCAAATTGTTAAAAAATCCTGAGAAAAACTTATTGATAGAGTCAAAGTGAAATTTACTACAAAATACTTGAATCAAGATATACGAATGAAAGAGCTTAGAGTACAGACATGAACACTTATATTTAGGGTAACTTATTTTGACAAGGTTTTCAGTAAAGTTCACTGGGGGAAAGAATAACCTTTTAAAAAAATGATGCTGGGACAACTGCAAATCCACATGCTAAAGAATGTGGACCTCACAAAAAAAGTATAAAATTTGTATCATTAAAATGTTAATTATACATCAGTGTCTCTTTTGCTGTATAGAACAGTCTTATGGACTCTGTGGGAGAGGGAGAGAGTAGGAAGATCTGGGAGAATGGCACTGAAACATGTAAAATATCATGTATGAAACGAGATGCCAGTCCAGGTTCGATGCACGATACTGGATGCTTGGGGCTAGTGCACTGGGACGACCCAGAGGGATGCTATGGGGAGGAAGGAGGGAGGAGGGTTCAGGATGGGGAACACATGTCTACCTGTGGTGGATTCATTTTGATATTTGGCAAAACTAATACAATTATGTAAAGTTTAAAAATAAAATAAAATTAATTTAAAAAAGAGAAATGAACGCATATGACTATACAAAATTTAAAAAAAATGTTAATTATAAATTGATATACCTATGGAAGTGAAAGTGTTAGTTGCTCAGTCATGTCCAATTCTTTGTGATTCCATCGTTTGTAGGTCGTCAGGCTTCACTGTCCATGGTATTCCCCAGGCAAGAATTCTGGAGTTGGTTGCCATTTCCTCCTCTGGGGGATCTTCCTGACCCAGGGATTGAACCTGGGTCTCCTGCACCGCAGGTAGATTGCTTACCACTAGCGCCACCTGGGAAACAATTACTATATGTAAAACTATATTATTATAAGCAATCAGTTCAGTTCAGGTCAGTCACTCAGTTGTGTCCGACTCTTTGCAACCCCATGAATTGCAGCACGCCAGGATTCCCTGTCCATCACCACTCCCAGAGTTCACTCAAACTCACATCCATTGAGTCGGTGATGCCATCCAGCCATCTCATCCTCTATTGTTCCCTTCTCCTCCTGCCCCCCATCCCTTGCAGCATCAGAGTCTTTCCCAATGAGTCAACTCTTCTCATGAGGTAGCCAAAGTACTGGAGTTTCAGCTTTAGCATCATTCCTTCCAAAGAACACTCAGGACTGATCTCCTTCAGAATGGACTGGTTGGATCTCCTTGCAGTCCAAGGGACTCTCAAGAGTCTTCTCCAACACCACAGTTAAAAAGCATCAATTCTTTGGTGCTCAGCTTTCTTCACAGTCCAATTCTCACATCCATATATGACTACTGGAAAAACCATAGCCTTGACTAGACGGACCTCTGTTGGCAGAGTAATGTCTCTGCTTTTGAATATGCTATCTAGGTTGAATATGCTATCTGTAACCAATACCTAATACAATTAATATACATTATATATATATATATATATATATATATATATATATACACAATTAATATAGACAATACCTATATGCAATTACTAAAAGTTCTGAAGTCTTGGAAGAAACATGCATGCAAATTTTTGTGACCTTGTTGCAAGCCATTGTTTTAAGATAAGACTGCCAAAGTGCAAGTGAACAAAAAAATGGATAAACTGGATTTCTTCAAAAATTAAAACTTCTGGGGAATGGTCCCAAGATGCCGGAGGAATAGGATAGGGAGACCACTTTCTCCCCCACAAATTCATCTAAAGATCATTTGAATGCTGAGTAACTTCCACAAAACAACCTCTGAATGCTGGGGTAGGACACCATGCACCCAGAAATGCAGCCCATTCTCTTTGAAAGGAGGTAGGACAAAATATAAAAGACAAAAAGAGAGACAAAAGAGTTAGGGACAGAGACCCATCATGGGGAGGGAGTAGTGAAGGAGAAGAAGTTTCCAAAACAGTAGGAAACCCCCTCAAAGGCAGGTCTGTGGGGAGATTTGAAATCTCAGAGGGCAACATAACTGGGAGGGGGGAAAAAACCCCACAGATTAGGCGCCTAACCACAGCTGCCAGCAGAGAAGTAGCCTAGAAGCTCAGATCTACCACCCCTGCTGTGTACAGGCCACCCTGCTGGAGGCAGAGAGGCAGGCATGTGACAGCCAGAGCTGGAAGGCAAGGGGCTGCTCCAATCTCGGCCCCAGAGACCAGCATCCTCCACCAAACTGTGAGCAGGCTCCCAGTTGCTAACCACGTCTTCCTGGGATCCTGGATGGTTGACATCTGCCAGGAAGGTCACAGTCTGACATCAGCTCCCCAGAGGAGACACACAGCACACATGAGACAGTGCTCTCATGCTCTAGGAAACCAAGCCAGGACTGGGAGGTGATTAAGACGCACCGCACATCTGGGGCAGTGCACTTGCCAAGCACCTGGTTGTCTGAGCTGCTCGGACCTGGGAAGGGCACAAAACACATGCCCAATCAAGTCTGTGCCCTTGTGGAGTACCCCAGAACCTGAACCTGAGCGGTTTAGACCTGGGAAGTGCACGAAATGCAGGGCCCACTTTGGACAGTGCCTTCCAGAGCATCCTGGAGCCTGAGCAGTGTAGACCAGGAAAGCACATGCTGCTGTGACCTGGGACAAACCCAGTGTGGTCCATACACTGTGAGCACTCCCCACACATGCCAGCGATATTTATTTGCAGTGTTCCTCCCCTCCCCACAACACAACTGAACAAATGAGCCTAAATAAGTGACTGCCTTCACCCCCTTGTGTCAGGGCAGCAATTAGACACCAAAGAGACCTGCAAACAGAGGAAGCCAAAATGAACAAAGAAGAGGGAACCACTGGAAGTAACAGGTGCAACAGATTAAAACCTTATAGTTAACATTGACTAAGCATTGGAGGGGGCCTGTAGACCTGGAGAACAAGTACAAGCTGGAACAAGGAACTTTTTGAAACTGAACTGACTCCACACTGCTTTCAACAGCTCCAGAGAAATTCCTAGATATAGTTTTGCTATCATCACTTTTTAATTTTTTAAAAATTTATGTTCCTTATTACTCCTTTAATTTTCATTTTTACAACCTACTGTTACCTTGCAAAAAAGACCCTATTTTTAAAGCATATTTCATAAATATATATTTTATAAATTTTGTGATTGATTTTGCTTTGTATTTTTAAAATTGTATTTTTGAGAGTTTAACCTCTACTCTAGATTTTTAATTTTTGCTTTTTGGTATTTGTTATCAATTTTGTACCTTTAAGAACCTAACCTTCAATATCCATTTTCACTTAGGGATGTTGATTACTGGCTTGATTGCTCTCTCCCCTTTGGACTCTCCCTTTTATCTCCAGGTCACCTCTATCTCCTCCTTCCCCCTTCTCTTTTCTACTTTGTGAATATCTCTGGATGTTCTGGGCCGTGGAGAACACTTAGGGAACTGATTACTTGCTAGATTGGTCTCTCCTCTTTTGACTCCCCCCTCTTCTCCTCCTGGTCACCTCTATCTTCCTCATCCCTCTTCTCTTCTCTATGTAACTCTGAACCTTTCTGGGTGTTTCAGACGGTGGAGAGCACATATGGAATTGATTACTGGCTAGATTGCTCCTTCCCCTTTTGACTCTCCCTGTTCTCCTCCTGGTCACCATGCTAATTCTCCAGCAAAGCAGGAAAAAAGCCTTGAGAATTAAAAGACAAGCTGTTCAAAGCCATACCAATCCCACTGACACCCCAACTCTCTACTGGACACTTCACTGCACTCCAGAGAGAAGAGACCCAGCTCCACCCACCAGGACACAGATGCAAGCTCCCCTAACCAGGAAACCTTGATAAGCCACTAGTCCACAGGGCAGGCTCCACAATAAAGAGGAACCATAAATTTCCATCATACAGAATGGACACTCCAAACAGAGCAATCTAAACAAAATGAAAAGGCAGAGAAATATTCAGCAGGTAAAGGAACATGATAAATGCCCACCAGATCAAACAAAAGAGAAGGAGATAGGGAGTCTACCTGTAAAAGAATTCAGAATAATGATAGTAAAGATGATCCAAAAGCTTGAAAACAAAATGGAGTTACAGATAAATAAATTAGAGACAAGGATTGAGAAGATGCAAAAAATGTTTAACAAGGATCTAGAAGAGATAAAGAAGAGTCAATAAATTATGAACAATGCAATAACTGAGATCAAAAGCACTCTGGAGGGAACCAACAGTAGAATAACTGAGGCAGAAGATAGCATAAGTGAGGTGGAAGATAGAATAGTGGAAATAAATGAAGCAAAGAAGGAAAAATTTAAAAAAGAATTAAAATAAGTGAGGACAACCTCAGAGACCTCCATCCCTACATTCAAATCATAGGAGTCCCAGAAGAAGAAGACAAAAAGAAAAGGCATGAGAAAATACTTGAGGAGAGAATAGTTGAAAACTTCCCTAAAATGAGGAAGGAAATAGCCATCCAAGTTCAAGAAACCCAGAGAATCCCAAACAGAATAAACCCAAGGTAAAACACCCCAAGACACATACTAATCAAACTAACGAAGAGCAAATATTAAAGGTAGCAAGGGAAAAACAACCAAAAACACACAAGGGGATCCCCATAAGGATAACAGCTGATCCTTCAATAGAAACTCTTCAGGTCAGGAGGGAATGGCAGGACATACTTAAGGTGATGAAAGAGAAAAACCAACAACCCAGATTACTATACCCAACAAGGATCACATTAAAATATGAAGGAGAAATTAAAAGCTTTACAGAGAAGCAAAAGCTGAGAGAATTCAGTACCACCAAACCAGCTCTTGAGTAAGTGCTAAATGATCTTCTTTAGACAGGAAACACAGAAAACGTGTATAAACTTGAACCCCAAACAACAAAGTAATTGGTAAGAGGGTCATACTTATCAATAATTACTTTAAATGCAAATGGGTTGAATGCTGAAACCAAAAGGCAAAGACTGGATACAAAAACAAGCCCCCTATATATGCTGTCTACAAGAGACCCACCTCAAAACAAGGGACACAAACAGATTGAAAATGAAGGGCTGGAAATAAATATTTCATGCAAATAGAGACCAAAAGAAAGCAGGAGTAGCAATACTCATATCAGATAAAATAGACTTTGAAATAAAGGCCATGAAAAGAGACAAAGAAGGACTCTACATAATGATCAAAGGATCAAACAAAGAAGAAGATATAACAATTATAAACATATATGCACCCAACCTAAGAGCACCTCAATACGTAAAACGAATGCTAACAAGCATGAAAGGGGAAATTAACAGTAACACAATAAGAGTAGGAGACTTTAATACCCCACTCACACCTATGGATAGATAAACTAAGCAGAAAATTAGCAAGGAAACAAAAACTTTAAATGATACAATGGACCAGTTAGACTTAATTGATATCTTTGGATGCTTGGGGCTAGTGCACTGGGACGACCCAGAGGGATGGTATGGGGAGGGAGGAGGGAGGAGGGTTCAGGATGGGGAACACATGTATACCTGTGGCGGATTCATTTTGATATTTGGCAAAACTAATACAATTATGTAAAGTTTAAAAATAAAAAAAAAAAAATACAAAAAATACAAAAAAAAAAAAAAAGGCATTTCACCCCAAAACAATGAATTTCATCTTTTTCCCAAGTGCACACAGAACATTCTCCAGGATTAATCACATTCTGGGCATAGGTCTAACCTTAATAAATTCAAAGAAAATTGAAACCATTTCAAACCTCTTTTTTGATCATAATGTGGTAAGAGTAGATATCAACTCAAAGAAAGGCAATGACAAAGAATGCTCAAACTACCGCACAATTGCACTCATCTCACATGCTAGTAAAGTAATGCTCAAATTTCTCCAAGCCAGGATCAGCAATACGTGAACCATGAACTTCCAGATGTTCAAGCTGAATTTAAAAAAGGCAGAGGAACCAGAGATCAAATCGCCAACATCCGCTGGATCATGGGAAAAGCAAGAGAGTTCCAGAAAAACATCTATTTCTGCTTTATTGACTATGCCAAAGCCTTTGACTGTGTGGATCATAATAAACTGGAAAATTCTAAAAGAGATGGGAATACAAGACCACCTGACCTGCTTCTTGAGAAACCTATATGCAGGTCAGGAAGAAACAGTTAAAACAGTTAGAACATGGAACAACAGACTGGTTCTAAATAGGAAAAGGAGTATGTCAAGGCTGTATATTGTCACCCTGCTTATTTAACTTATATGCAGAGTACATCATGAGAAATGCTGGACTGGAAGAAGCACAAGCTGGAATCAAGATTGCCAGGAGAAATATCGATAACCTCAGATATGCAGATGACACCAGCCTTATGGCAGAAAGTGAAGAGGAACTAAAAAGCCTCTTGAGGAAAGTGAATGAGAAGACTGAAAAGGTTGGTGTAAAGCTCAACATTCAGAAAACTAAGATCATGGCACCTGGTCCCATCATTTCATGGCAAGTAGATGCGGAAACAGTGGCAACAGTGTAGGACTTTATTATTATCTTTTTTTTTTTTTTTTTGGCTCCAGGATCACTGAAGATGGTGATTGCAGCCATGAAATTAAAAGATGCTTACTCCTTGGAAGGAAAGTTATGACCAACCTAGATAGCATATTCAAAAGCAGAGACATTATTTTGCCAACAAAGGTCCGTCTAGTCAAGGCTATGGTTTTTCCAGTAGTCATGTATGGATGTGAGATTTGGACTGTGAAGAAAGCTGAGCACCGAAGAATTGATGCTTTTGAACTGTGGTGTTGGAGAAGACTCTCGAGAGTCCCTTGGACTGCAAGGAGATCCAACCAGTCTATTCTAAAGGAGATCAGTCCTGGATGTTCTTTGGAAGGAATGAAGCTAAAGCTGAAACTCCAGTACTTTGGCCACCTCAAGAGAAGAGTTGACTCTTTGGCAAAGACTCTGATGCTGGGAGGGATTTGGGGCAGGAGGAGAAGGGGACGACAGAGGATGAGATGGCTGGATGGCATCACCGACTCAATGGATGTGAGTTTGAGTGAACTCTGGGAGTTGGTGATGGAGAGGGAGGCCTGGTGTGCTGCAGTTCATGGGGTCACAGAGTCGGACTCGACTGAGTGACTGAACTGAACTCAACTGAATAGGGAAAAAACTATTAACAATACAAACATAAGGAGATTAAACAACACAGTTCTGAGTAACCAACAAATCATGGAATAAATCAAAAAGGATATCAAAATATGCACAGAAACAAATGAAAATGGAAACACGACAACCCAAAACCTATGGGATTCAGTAAAAGCAGCGCTAAGGGCAAGGTTCATATCATTACAAGCTTACTTCAAGAAACAAGAGAAAAATCAGATAAATAACCTAACTTTACATGTAAAGCAACTAGAAAAAGAAGAAATGAAGAACCCCAGGGTTAGTAGAAGGAAATAAATCATAAAAATTAGGGCAGAAATCAATGAAAAAGAAATAAAGGTGACTATGGGGCGGAAACGAGAGGAGTTACCTGGAGCCATGGCTGCGCGGGTGCAGGAGGGCCTAGAGGAGCTATCCCACATTGAAGGGCAGGAAGGGTGGCGGTGAGGAGATACACGTCGTCCAAGGTAAGGAGCAATGGCTGTGCTTTGCTGGAGCAGCCATGAAGAGATACCCCACACCCAAGGTAAGAGAAACCCAAGTAAGATGGTAGGTGTTGCAAGAGGGCATCAGAGGGCAAACACACTGAAACCATACTCACAGAAAACTAGTCAATCTAATCACACTAGGACCACAGCCTTGTCTAACTCAATGAAACTAAGCCATGCCCATGGGGCAAACCAAGACAGGTGGATCATGGTGGAGAGATCTGACAGAATGTGGTCCACTGGAGAAGGGAATGACAAACCACTTCAGTATTCTTGCCTTGAGAACCCCATGAACAGTATGGAAAGGCAAAATGATAGGATACTGAAAGAGGAATTCCCCAGGTCAGTAGGTGCCCAATATGCTACTGGAGATCAGTGGAGAAATAACTCCAGAAAGAAGGAAGGGATGGAGCCAAAGCAAAAAGAATACCCAGCTGTGGATGTGACTGGTGATAGAAGCAAGGTCCAATGTTGTAAAGAGCAATATTTGCATAGGAACCTGGAATGTCAGGTCCATGAATCAAGGCAAATTGGAAGTGGTCAAACAAGAGATAGCAACAGTGAATGTCGGCATTCTAGGAATCAGTCAACTGAAATGGACTGGAATGGGTGAATTTAACTCAGATGACCATTATGTCTACTACTGCAGGCAGTAATCCCTCAGAAGAAATGGAGTGGCCATCATGGTCAACAAAAGAGTCCGAAATGCAGTACTTGGATGCAATCTCAAAAATGACAGAATGATCTCTGTTTGTTTCCAAGGCAAACCATTCAATATCACAGTAATACAAGTCGATGCCCCAACCAGTAATGCTGAAGAAGCTGAAGTTGAACGATTCAATGAAGACCTACAAGACCTTTTAGAACTAACACACAAAAAAGATGTCCTTTTCATTATAGGGGACTGGAATGTAAAAGTAGGAAGTCAAGAAACACCTGGAGTAACAGACAAATTTGGCCTTGGAATACGGAATGAAGCAGGGCAAAGACTAATAGAGTTTTGCCAAGAAAATGCACTGGTCATAACAAACACCCTCTTCCAACAATACAAGAGAAGACTCTATACATGGACATCACCAGATTGTCAACACCGAAATCAGATTGATTATATTCTTTGCAGCCAAAGAAGGAGAAGCTCTATACAGTTAGCAAAAACAAGACCAGGAGCTGACTGTGACTCAGAACATGAACTCCTTATTTCCACATTCAGACTTAAATTGAAGAAAGTTGAGAAAACCAGTAGACCATTCAGGTATGACCTAAATCAAATCCCTTATGATTATACAATGGAAGTGAGAAATAGGTTTAAGGCCCTAGATCTGATAGATAGAGTGCCTGATGAACTATGGAATGAGGTTCGTGACATTGTACAGGAGACAGGGATCAAGACCATTCCCATAGAAAAGAAATGCAAAAAAGCAAAATGGCTGTCTGGGGAGACCTTACAAATAGCTGTGAAAAGAAGAGAAGCAAAAAGCAAAGGAGAAAAAGGAAGATATAAACATCTGAATGCAGAGTTCCAAAGAATAGCAAAAAGACATAAGAAAGCCTTCTTCAGCGATCAATGCAAAGCAATAGAGGAAAACAACAGAATGGGAAAGACTAGGGATCTCTTCAAGAAAATGATAGATACCAAAGGAACATTTCATGCAAAGATGAGCTTGATAAAGGACAGAAATGGTATGAACCTAAAAGAAGCAGACAATATTAAGAAGAGATGGCAAGAATACACAGAAGAACTGTACAAAAAAGATCTTCATAACTCAGGTAATCACGATGGTGTGATCACTGACCGAGAGCCAGACATCCTGGAATGTGAAATCAAGTGGGCATTAGAAAGCATCACTACGAACAAAGCTAGTGGAGGTGATGGAATTCCAGTTGAGCTATTCTGAATCCTGAAAGATGATGCTGTGAAAGTGCTGCACTCAATATGCCAGCAAATTTGGAAAACTCAGCAGTGGCCACAGGCCTGGAAAAGGTCAGTTTTTATTCCAATCCCAAAGAAAGGCAATGCCAAAGAATGCTCAAACTACCGCACAGTTGTATTCATCTCACACGCTAGTAAAGTAATGCTCAAAATTTTCCAAGCCAGGCTTCAGCAATATGTGAACCGTGAACTTGCTGATGTTCAAGCTGGTTTTAGAAAAGGCTGAGGAACCAGAGATCAAATTGCCAACATCTGCTGGATCATAGAAAAAGCAAGAGAGTTTCAGGAAAACATCTATTTCTGCTTTATTGACTATTCCAAAGCCTTTGACTGTGTGGATCACAATAAACTGTGTAAAAGTCTTCAAGAGACGGGAATACCAGACCACCTGATCTGCCTCTTGAGAAATTTGTATGCAGGTCAGGAAGCAACAGTTAGAACTGGACATGGAACAACAGACTGGTTCCAAATAGGAAAAGGAGTTCGTCAAGGCTGTATATTGTCACCCTGTTTATTTAGCTTATATGCAGAGTACATCATGAGAAACGCTGGACTGGAAGAAGCACAAGCTGGAGTCAAGATTGCCGGGAGAAATATCAATAACCTCAGATATGCAGATGACACCAGCCTTATGGCAGAAAGTGAAGAGGAACTAAAAAGCCTCTTGATGAAAGTGAAAATGGAGAGTGAAAAAGTTGGCGTAAAGCTCAACATTCAGAAAATGAAGATCATGGCATCCGGTCCCACCACTTCATGGGAAATAGATGAGGAAACAGTGGAAACAGTGTCAGACTTTATATTTCTGGGCTCCACTACAGATGGTGACTGCAGCCATGAAATTAAAAGACGCTTACTCCTTGAAAGGAAAGTTATGACCAACCTAGATAGCATATTCAAAAGCAGAGACATTACTTTGCCAACAAAGGTTCGTCTAGTCAAGGCTATGGTTTTTCCTTTGGTCATGTATGGATGTGAGAGTTGGACTGTGAAGAAGGCTGAGCACTGACGAATTGATGCCTTTACACTGTGGTGTTGGAGAAGACTCTTGAGAGTCCCTTGGACTGCAAGGAGATCCAACCGGTCCATTCTGAAGGAGATCAGCCCTGGGATTACTTTGGAAGGAATGATGCTAAAGCTGAAACTCCTGTACTTGGGCCACCTCATGCGAAGTGTTGACTCATTGGCAAAGACTCTGATGCTGGGAAGGTTTGGGGGCAGGAGAAGAAGGGGATGACACAGGATGAGATGGCTGGATGGCATCACTGACTCAATGGACATGAGTCTGAGTGAACTCCGGTAGTTGGTGAGGGACAGGGAGGCCTGGCGTGCTGCGATTCATAGGTTCGCAAAGAGTCGGACATGACTGAGCGAATGATCTGATCTGATCTGATCTGATAGCAGTAATCTACAAAACTAAAAGTTGGTTCTTTCAGAAGATAAGTAAGATAGACCAACAATTAGCCATACTCATCAAGAAAAAAAAGGAGAAGAATCAAATAAACAAAATAGAAATGAAAATGGAGAAATCACAGCAGACAATGCAGAAATACAAAGGATCATAAAAGACTACTATCAGCAATTATATGCCAATAAAATGAACAACGTGGAAGAAGTGGACAAATTCTTAGAAAAGTACGACTTTCCAAAACTGGACCAGGAAGAAATAGAAAATCTTAACAGAGCTATCACAAGCATGGGATAAAAACTCTAATAAAAATTCTTCTAACAAATAAAAGCCCAGGATCAGGTGGCTTCACAGCTGAATTCTACCAAAAATTTAGAGAAGAGCTAGCGCCTATCCTACTCAAACTCTTCTAGAAAATTTCAGAGGAAGGTAAACTCCCAAACTCTTTCTATTGCACCATCATCACCCTAATACCAAAACCAGAAAAGATGCCATAAAAAAGAAAACTTTAGGCCAATATCACTGATGAACATAGATGCAAAAACCCTCAACAGAATTCTAGCAAACAGAATCCTGCAACATATTAAAAAGATCACACATCATGACCAAGTGGGCTTTATCCCAGGAATGCAAGGATTCTTCAATATTCACAAATCAATCAATGTGATACACCATATTAACAAATTGAAGGATAAAAACCATATAATTATCTCAATAGATGCAAAGAAAGCCTTTAACAAAATTCAACATCCATTTATGATAAAATCCTTCCAGAAAGCAGGCACAGAAAGAACATACCTCAACATAATAAAAGCCATATATGATAAACGCACAGCAAACATTATCCTCAATGGCAAAAAATCAAAGGGTTTCCCCTAAAGTCAGAAACAAGACAAGGGTGACCACTCTCATCACTACTATTCAACATATTTTTGGAAGTTTTAGCCACAGTAATCAGAGCAAAAAAAGAAATAAAAAGAATCTAGATTGGAAAAGAAGAAGTAAAACTCTCACTATTTGCAGATGACATGATCTTTTACATAGAAAACCATAAAGACTCCACCAGAAAATTACTAGAGCTAATCAATGATTATAGAAAAGTTGCAGGACATAGAATTAATACACAGAAATCCCTTGCATTCCTGTACACTAACCATGAAAATACAGAAGGAGAAATTAAGGAAACAATTCCATTCACCATTGTGATGAAAAGAATAAAACACTTCGGAATAAATCTACCTAAAGAAACAAAAGACCTATACATAGAGAACTATAAAACACTGATAACAAAATCAAAGATGAGACTAATAGATGGAGAAATATACTGTGTTCATGTATCAGAAGAATCAACATAGTGAAAATGAGGGTACTACACAAAGCAATCTATAGATTCAATGCAATCCCTATCAAGCTATCAACGGTATTTTTCACAGAACTAGAACAAATAATTTCACAGTTTGTATGGAAATACAAAGTCCTCAAATAGCCAGAGTAATCTTGAAAAAGAAGAATGGAACTGGAGGAATCAACCTTCCTGACTTCAGACTATACTACAAAGCTGGCACAAAAACTGAAATATAGATTAATGGAACAAATAGAAAGCCTATAGATAAGTCCATGCATCTATGGACACCTCATCTTTGACAAATGAATAAAAAATATACAATGGAGAAAATACAATTTCTTTAAGAAGTGGTGCTGGGAAAACTAGTCATCCACCTGTAAAAGAATGAAACTAGAACATTTTCTAACACCATACAAAAAAATAAACTCAAAATGGATTAAAGACCTAAATGTAAGATCAGAAAGTTTAAAACTCCTAGAGGAAAACATAGGCAAAACACTCTCTGACGTAAATCACAGCAAGATCCTCTATGACCCACTTCCCAGAGTAATGGAAATAAAAGCAAAAATAAATGGGACCTAATTAAACTTAAAAGCTTTTACACAACGAAGGAAACTATAAGGAAGGTGAAAAGACAGCCTTCAGAATGGGAGAAAATAATAGCAAACAAAGCAACTGACAAAGAATTTATCTCAGAAATATGCAAGCAGCTCATGCAGCTCAATTCCAAAAAGTAAACAACCAAATCAAAAAATGGGCCAAAAAACTAAAAGGACATTTATCCAAAGAAGACAGACAGATGGCTAACAAACACATGAAAAAATGCTCAACATCACTCATTATCAGAGAAATGCAAATCAAAACCACAATGAGGTACCATTTCACGCCAGTCAGAATGGCTGCTATCAAAAAGTCTACAAACAGTAAATGCTGAAGAGGGTGTGGAGAAAAGGGAACCCTGTTACACTGTTGGTGGGAATACAAACTAGTACAGCCACTATGGAGAACAGTGTGGAGATTCCTTAAAAACTGGAAATAGAACAGCCATACAACCCAGTAATCCCACCGGTGGGCATACACAGGTAGGAAACCAGAATTGAGAGAGACACGTGTACCCCAATGTCCATCGTAGCACTGTTTACAATAGCTAGGACATGGAAGCAACCTAGATGTCCATCAGCAGATGAATAGATAAGAAAGCTGTGGTACATATATACAATGGAGTATTACTCAGCCATTAAAAAGAATACATTTGAATCAGTTCTAATGAGTTGGATGAAACTGGAGCCTATTATACAGAGTGAAGTAAGGTAGAAAGAAAAACACCAATACAGTATATTAATGCATATATATGGAATTTATAAAGATGGTTACGATGACCTTATATCCAAGACAGTGAAAGAGACACAGATGTAAAGAACAGACTTTTGGACTCTGTGGGAGAAGGCGAGGATGGGATGATTTGAGAGAATAACATTGAAACATGTATATTACCATATGTGAAACAGATCACCTGTCCGAGTTTGATGCATGAAACGGGCACTCAAAGCTGCTGCACTGGGACAACCCAGAGGGATGGGGTGGGGAGGGACGTGGGAGGGAGTTTGGGAGGGTGGATACATGTACACCTGTGGCTGATTCATGTTAATGTACAGCAAAAACCACCACAATATTGTAAAGTACTTAGCCTCCAATTAAAATAAATAAATTAGTTAAAAAATTAAAACTTCTGTGCATCAGTTGACACTATGAGAGAGTGAAAACATTGAGAGAAATGGTGGGCTGAGGTCCTTGCACAATTCATATAGACCCCATGGGTCTCAGTGTTTTCATCTGTCGAATAGAAACAGTAATACCTTATTTTCAAGTGGTGATGTGAAGAATATATGATTAGAAAACATGAGAACTGTTTTTGTAAACTCAAAAATACAAATTCTTGGTAAGATTCACAGTGCCAGGATCTCTCTATGACCTCTGTGATTTTTTTGATGTTTTGCATTATTTGTGCGTGTTGCAAATCCCAGGAATGATTACTTTTAAGGAAATTCTCCAATCTAATGTAATCCTTATACTTTACTTTTATGACTACATAAGCCGTGTATTTACTGTTTTCTATATACAGGGGTGGCTTTCCAGGTGGCACTAATGGTAAAGAACCCATCTGCCAATGCAGAAAGATTCGGGAGATAAGCATTTAATACCTGGGTTGAGAAGATCTCCTGGAGAAGGGCATAGAAACCTACTCCAGTATTCTTGCTTGGAGAATCCCATGGACAGAGAAGTCTGGTAGGCTATGGTCCATAGGGTCTCAAAGAGTCAAACGTGACTGAAGCAATTTGGCACACACACACACACACACACACACACACACACACACACATAGAGGGGTACTAGGGTTGATATGGGTTAAATGATGGTCCTGTGACTCTGGTTAGCTTGTGCGTCTGTGCTTCAGATCCACAGTTACTGCTTATTGAGCTTAACACAGGACTATACTCTTCCTTAAGAGTTTGTGCATGAAAAAGCCCATGCTGCATGGACAAAATAGGTGCTCAACCCAGGTGGAGAATAAGAAGATAGTTATGTATGAGAGTCAAGATGAGAATAGAAATGCAATGAGCAGAAGTAAGAGGAAGACATTCTTTCATGACAGAGGAATGTCCTGAGTGAGTTTAGATGTAAACCAGTGTGAGTCATAGGATATCACCTGCTTTATACCCAATTGTCCAGTATGATAGGAATGTGCTGCTCAATGAATCAATCAGTGAAGTGCTCTGGGGAAATGCATGATTTTACCTCACTATGTTTAGAGGGTTCCGACATGGCCCTGCTGGAGAGTGTGTACTCCTCAGACTCAGTTTTCTTTTTCTTGATCACTTTGAACCATATATTGTATTGCTCTTGCACCTGTAGAGACAAAGCATGTTCTGCATCAGCTCTCAGAGAGAAATGAGGATGAGAAGAGTCCTAAGCAGGAGTCAGACAGTGGTACCTGCTGGCTGAGGAGGCAGTACACCAGGAAGATGAAGAAACCTTGCAGGCTGTTGATGATGGTGAAGAGGTAAGCCATGACGTGGGGAGCTGGTCCCACCTGCAGGATTCCCAGACACCATGTACATCCCAAGATAAAGAGCTGAGCTGTGGCTTTAAATGTTAGCATCCTGAGTAGGAGGACAAAAAAGATTCACTATGCACCCTGACCAACACAGTCAAGTCCATCTCTTTTCAACTCAAACAATGTCTCTGACTTAGTTGTGGCCAATCGGATGTTTACTGTGAAGGATTATCTAAAAGAAATTTTTTTGTTGTTGTTCTGGAATGGCATATTATCTTAGACTGAAGTTGGTAGTGAAACTTCATAATGTGGCTTTCAGTAATAGGATGAATATCCCAAGTTTCAATTAACTAATATTACTGTGGATGTTCTGTGCACATGGCTTTGTGCTGGCCCTGAGCATTAAAAATAAGAAAGGCAAGATTTCTGATTTCACAGACCTTACCACCTTTTGGGAAGACAAATACAATGGTCAATTATACTTGTGAAATTGAAGGTCCCTCTGCCCTGGTCCCTCCAATGATTTCCCTATCTTTTCCATCTCCATGAATTGACCCACAGCATGCTTTGTCAGATGATTCATTCTGTGTAAAGGAAAAGAAAGCAAAGGATATCCTTGGCTTCTTAGAAGATATGATATATAGATAATCAACCTGACTTCACCAGGTAGAGCAGGGCAGATAAGGGTAGTGGGACGAACATGAATAAAGACATGGGCATGAACGGGAATGCTGGGGCCTGTGTCAGGTATGTAAGTGATTTATAAGGATATACATATTCTCAGGACTTTTCTTATAGTGTCATGGTGGTAATCCCTGTTTACCAGAACAAAATCAATTTCCTTTGTAGCTAAAATAGTTCCATTCTCGGGTTAGAGATGAATGGAATATTTTTGACTTAGGTATCAGCAACAAAACAGTATTCAAGCTTCCAAGAGGGTGGCTGAACTCCTCCTCTCAAGTCCCCTTGAAACCCTGTGAAGGGACACTAGAAGCTTGGAACTCTATGTCCTTGCTCCTGGACCATGCTTTTTATGGTGTGGGGTTGGGAGGGGGTGTGGTGGGGTAGGGTGGTGATGTGTACCTCTGATCCATCTCACCTAGTCTTCCGGAGAGTGGACACATCACTGTTGAGTGAGGAAAGCTTCTTTTTCACAATCCAGAATGTTATCAGGAAGAAAACTAAATTAATCTGCAGAAACATCACAAGGGATATTAAGTGCATCCAGATCTGCTAATCCTTCCCTGTGGCTCATCCAACATCTAAATCAGCAGGTAGGAAGGGTTTGTATTTCATAACAGTGATAGAATACCAGACTGAACACCAGTAACTCACTTTGCATGGGGATTTACATGTTTAAACACCGAGAGTGCTATGTCTAAGGAAATGCTCCTTCCTGGTTTTAAAATGGGAATTTCTGCATCCCGGGACCCTCTCATTCCTCAGCTAATTGGAATAATTGGTCACCTTGTCCATAGCCCTCTTTTTGCTTGTGGTTTTAATTCACCCTCAGCCAGGGAGGAAAGATCCTCTGATGTCATCCATTACTCACAGAGAAGATGGTGCAGACAGGGCCAAGAAATGTCCATACAAATCCTTTCTCTGTGCTGAGCCAGCATCTAAGAGAGGTGGTTGAGAATCAAGAGTATATTAGCCTTTGTGGATAAAGAATTGATAGATGAACATATCTCTCATTCCTCAAAGTTTTTCCTAACTCCTTTATTATTTTATTATTAATTATTATTATTATTATTTTTTGGTCAGAATATTTCACATAAGATCACCCTTAGCAAATTTCAATACACAACACAATATTAGCTATAGGCACTATGTTCTATAGTAGACTTTCTGAACTTATTATTTTGCATAATTGAAAGCTATGTATGTCCTTGATATTAGTAAAGGCCATGGGTGTGTACTTATTCCCAATTTGTCAGGTTATACACATTAATCATGTGCAGCTTTTTTTCCAAGTAAATCACAATGTAAAAAAGTGGTTTTAAATAAATATAAACTTATTTTAAAAAGCCCTTTTAAGTCTTGGCCCTCATATGCTGACAGAAAGAAATGTACATGTTTTAAAGACAATAATCAATAAACATTAATTTATGGTTTATGAGACAAATATTGAGTCTCTCTTTCTCTATTAGGGTCAGTTCTTGGCTCTGAAGATCAAGTATGATTAAGAGAGCAATCTCTTTCTTCAAGGAGTTCCTAGCTCTGTAGGCTTATTGATAGTTAGACAATAGAAACAATCAAAATGATGAAGCTTATGATCAAATATGAGGAGTTGTGGGAACATGTAGGTGGATCTATAACCTAGTCAGACCTGTAGGAGGTTCTGATACTGGGAAGGGTTCCCTGAGAGAATTCTGTTGTGTTTATGATGAGAGGTGAAGGATGAGTAGATGTAGATGGGGTGAAAAAATTGGGGACAGCCAAGAAGGGAGAGAGAGTGAGAGAGAGAGAGAGAGAGAGAGAGAGAGAGAGAGAGAGAGAGAGAGATAATAACAGTAAGCCTGACACTGCTATGGCAGGCTCATGTGCGTTAAACAAGTTATTCCTCATGATGACATACGTAATCAAATGATTACAGATCAGGCATCTGAGGCATAGGGATACAGAGTCAGTAACTGAAGTTCACACTGATAGAAATTATAGAATTGGTGCTTGGTCCTAAATAGGAACTGTGTGCGATTTGGGAGATGTTAAGACCACGCTAGTTGGATCCACCAGGAAGAACCAAAGAGAGAGTTACAGAGACAGGGGTTGACATACTGCAGCCTGTGGTTCACACTGGGTTGCTGTCTGATTTTGGAAATGCATTTTACTGGGTCAGAGTTACACTCATTTTCTTATATCTTTTCTGTGGCTGCTTTTGAACTACAAGGACAGAGGTGGAAAATTGCAACTGAGACTGTTTGACCCACAAAACCAAAATATCTACTACCTTGTGTTTGTAGGGAAAGTTTTCTGACTTTTTGCTAAACTATCTAGAAAGGCCAGTGATTCAGAAACCATCTGATGCAAGTCGACATCAGTTTTTACCAGCATAAGAATTTGTTGTGAGTTGCTAAGTTATGTCTGACTATTTGTGACCCCATGAACTGCAGTACGCCAGGTTTCCCAATCTTCCACTATCTCCCTGAGTTTGCTCTAACTCATGTCATCTAGTTGGTGATGCTATCCAACAATTTAATCCTTGTCACACCCTTCTCCTGCCCTCAATCTTCCCAGAAACAGAGTCTTTTCCAATGAGTCTGCTCTTCACATCAGGTGGCCAAAGTATTGGAGCTTCAGCTTCAGCATCATCCTCCCAGTGAATGTTCAGTGTTGGTTTCCTTAAAGATTGACTGATTTGATCTCCTTGCTATCCAAGGCAGTCTCTAGAGTTTTCTACAGCACCACAATTTGAAAGCATCAGTTTTTGGCATTCAGATTTCTTTATGGTCCAGCATAGAAATTTGTTGTGAGTACCAGTGTGCATTTTGTCACATCTCTACCACCAACAGCCTAATTAAAAAATGGTACAGGACTAACGAGACATTTTCTAAAGAGGTCATAGAGATTATCAGCAGGCACATGAAAAATGTTCAACATCACGAATGTCAGGGAAATGTAAGTCAAAACCACAGTGATACATTCCAGCACACTTGTTAGAGTGGGTCTTATCAAACACGTGTGTAATAATCACTGTAAGTGAGAATGTGGAGAAAAAGGAATTCTTATACATTGTTGCTAGAAATGTAAACTGATGCAATCACTATGGAAGACAGTACTGAGACCTTCAAAAACATTAAGAATAGAACTACTATGTGATCCAGCTATCCTGTGCCTGGGTAATTATAAGGACTACAAAAACACTAACTCAAAATGATGTGCAGACTTTTATGTTCACTGCGGCATTATTTGCAATGGCAAAGATATGGAGGCATACTAAGTGCCTATCAAAGGATAAAGAAGATGTGATACACACACATACACACCAGCCATGTAGTACTACCTAGCCATAAAAATGAGGAAATCTTGCTAATTGTTACAACGTGAATGGATGCTGGGTTTATTATGCTAAGTGAAAGAAGCCAGATAGAGAAAGACAAATACAGTCTGATTTAATTCACATGTGGACTATGACAAATCAATAAACAAACAAAATAAATGAACTGCCTAAACCAAACAACTGCCCTCTCCCTATAGAAGAAGATAATAGAGTACTGACAGAAGAGAAAATATGAGCTTGGGGAGAGGTGAAATGGGCAACTGTATTGTAATGGATGGAAACCCAATTATCAGTGGTAAACAGGTTGTAGGGTATACAAACATAGAAATATGTCCTACACATAAAACATATACAGTGTTGCAGAACAATATTGACACAATGAAAAGAATATATCAATGGAGAAAAGACAATCTTTTCAGTAAATGGTTCTGGGAAAACTAGACAGCTACACGTAAAGGAATGATATGAAACACTCCCTAACATCATATACAAAAATAAATTCAAAATGCATTAATGACCTAAATGTAAGGCCAGACATTATAAAACTCTTAGAGGAAAACATAAGCAGAACTCTCTTCCACATAAATTACAGCAAGATCTTTTCCCCCCATGCTTCTCCTAGAGTAATGAAAATAAAATTAAAATAAAAAATTGGACCTAGTTAAACTTAAAAGCTTTTGCACAGAAAAGGAGACCATAGTGGGGTGGTCCTAAGATGGCAGAGGAATAGGACAGGGAGACCACTTTCTCCCACAAAAATTCATCAAAAGAATATTTAAAAACTGAGTAAATTCCACAAAACAACTTCTGAATGTTGGCAGAGGACATCAGGCACCCAGAAAAGGAGCCCATTGCCTTCAAAAGGAGATAGAAAAAATTTAAAAGACAGAAAAAGAGACAAAAGAGGTAGGGACAGAGCTCCATCCAGGGAAGGGAGTCTTAAAAAGACAGAAGTTTCCAAACACCGGGAAACACTCTCATTGCCGAGTCTGTGGCGAGCCTTGGAACCACAGAGGGCAACATAACTGGGAGGAAAAATAAATAATTAAACCCCATAGATTACGTGCCCAATGGTAACTCCCCCAGCAGAGAAGCAGCACAGACGCCTGCACCCGCCACTAACAAGCGGGGGCTGGGCAGGGAGGTGCAGGCTGCATTGCTTAGAGTAAGGACCAGGCCTGAATGCCCCAAGGTCAACCTGAGGGAACTAACTTGGGCTAGCAAACCAGCCTGTGGGATAGCTATCACATGAAACACCCTAACCTAAGACACCACCAGGCCCGCTCACAGAACAAAGGACTGCCTAGAGCTATGTGAGGGGTCCTAACCTAGGACACCATCAGGCCCACTCACAGAACAAAGGACTGAACAGACCTAGCCAGCTGCAGACCATCCCCCTCCGGTGACAGGCAGCCAGAGCTGGAAGGGGGCAAGTGCAGCCCCAGAGAGACATTATCTACCAAACTGTAAGCAGGCTTCTTTGCTAACTAAGACTTCTTGGGGTTCTGGATGGTCAACATCCACCTGAGAAGGTGCGCCAGTTGTACACCCAGAAAACCGAGTGGCAGGGACGGGGGAGGCAGTAAGTCACAGCGACCACGCTCGCCAAACACCTCATCACCTGAGCTGCTCGGACCTGGGAAGGGCACAAAATGAGGCCCAACCAAGTCTGTGCCTCTGAGGACTACCCGAGTGCCTGAACCTGAGTGCCTTAGACCTGGGAGGTACATGCAGGCAAGGGCCAGCCTTGGACGGTTCCCAGTGGAGCAACCTAAAGCCTGAGCAGTGTAGACAGGGAAAGCACACATGCTGTGAGTGGGGGCAGGCCCAGTTTGGCTGAGACACTGCGAGCACACGCCAGTGTTATTTGTTTGCAGCGTCCCACCCTCTCGACAGCGCGATTGAACAAGTGAGCCTAAAAAAGTGTCCACCACCTCCCCCTTGTGTCAGGCAGTAAATCAGACACTGAAGAGACTAGCAAATGGAAGAAGCTAAAATAGAGGAAACCGCCTTGGAAGTGACAGGTGTAATAGATTAAAACCCTGTAGTTAGTACTGACTACATAGGAAGGGGCCTATGCTGCTGCTGCTGCTAAGTCACTTCAGTCGTGTCCAACTCTGTGTGACCCCATAGATGGCAGCCCACCAGGCTCCCTTGTCCCTGGGATTCTCCAGGCAAAAACAGTGGAGTGGGTTGCCATTTCCTTCTCCAGTGCATTTAAGTGAAAAGTAAAAGTGCATCGAAACTGGGCTGGCTGGTGCACTGGAATGACCCAGAGGGATGGTATGGGGAGGGAGGAGGGAGGAGGGTTCAGGATGGGGAACACATGTATACCTGTGGCAGATTCATTTTGATATATGGCAAAACCAATACAATATTGTAAAGTTAAAAATTAAAAAAAAAGGAAATGTGAAGTCTCTCAGTCATGTCCAACTCTTAGCGACCCCATGGACTGCAGCCTACCAGGCTCCTCTGTCCATGGGATTTTCCAGGCAAGAGTACTGGAGTGGGGTGCCATTGCCTTCTCCAAGGAAGAGGCCTATAGATCTTGGGAAATATAAGCCGGACCAAGAAACTATCTGAAAATGAACTGACCCCACACTGCCCACAACACCACCAGAGAAAGTCCTAGATATATTTTTACTATTTTTACTATCATTCTTTTTAAAACAATTTTAAAAATGTTTAAGTCCTCTATTACTCCTTTAATTTTCATTCTTATAACCTACTATTGCTTTGCAAAAAAAAAAAAAAAAAAGAGAGAGAGAGAGACCCTATTTTTTAAAGCAAACTTCATATATAATTAAAAAAATAATTTTTGTGACTTTTTTTTCTTTTCTTTAATACTGTATTTTTGAAAATCCAACCTCTACTCTAGATTTTTAATATTTGCTATTTGGCATTTGTTATCAATTTTGTACCTTTAAGAACCCAATCTTCAGTACCTACTTTACTTGGGAGTGAGATTACTGGCTTGACCGATCTCTCTCCCTTTGGACTTTCCTTTTTCTCCATCAGGTCACCTCTATCTCTTCCCTCCCCCTTCTTTTCTCTACCCAACTCTGTGAATCTCTTTGTGTGTTCCAGACGGTGGAGAACACTTAGGGAACCGATTACTGGCTGGATCTGTCTCTCTCCTTTTGATTCCCACCTTTATCCTCCTGGCCACCTCTGTCTCCTTCCTCCCTCTTCTCTTCTCTGTATAACTCTGTGAACATCTCTGAGCGGTCAAGACTGTGGAGCACACATAAGGAAGTGATTACTGGCTAGCTTGCTCTCTCCTCTTTTGATTCCACCTCATCTCATTTGGGTCACCTCTAACTCTCTCCTCCCTCTTATCTTCTTCATGTAACTCTGTGAACCTCTTTGGGTGTCCCTCACTGTGGAGAAAATTTTCATCTTTAACCAAGATGTTTTATCAATGGTGCTGTATAGATGGAGAAGTCTTGAGACTACTGTACAAATAAGACTGAAAACCAAAAGCAGGAGGCTTAAGTCCAAATCCTGAGAATACCTGGGAACTCCTGACTCCAGGGAACATTAATCAACAGGAGCTCATTAAATGCCTCCATACCTACCCTGAAACCAAGCACCACCCAAGGGCCAACAAGTTCCAGAGCAAGAAATACTACACAAATTCTCCAGCAACGCAGGAACACAGCCCTGATCTTCAATATACAGGCTTCCCAAAGTCACTCCAAACCCACTGACATCTCCTAACTCATTACTGGACATTGCACCCCAGAGAGAAGAAATCCAGCTCCACCCACCAAAACACTGACACAAGCTTCCCTAACCAGGAAACCTTGACAAGCCACCCGTAAAACCTCACCCAAATGTGAGGAAACTCCACAATAAAGAGAACTCCACAAACTGCCAGAATACAGAAAGACCACCCCAAACACAACAATATAAACAAGATGAAGAGACAGAGAAATACCCAGCAGGTAAAGGAACAGGACAAATGCCCACCAAACCAAACAAAAGAGGAAGAGATAGGGAATCTACCTGATAAAGAATTCTGAATAATGATAGTGAAAATTATCCAAAATCTTGAAATCAAAATGGAATCACAGATAAATAGCCCGGAGACAAGGATTGAGAAGATGCAAGAAAGGTTTAACAAGGACCTAGAAGAAATAAAAAAGAGTCAATAAATAATGAATAATGCAATAAATGAGGTCAAAAACATTCTAGAGGGAACAAATAGTAGAATAACCAAGGCAGAAGATAGGATTAGTGAATTAGAAGATAGAATGGTAGAAATAAATGAATCAGAGAGGAATAAAGAAAAATGAATTAAAAGAAATAAGGACAATCTCAGAGACCTCAAGGACAATGTTAAACACACCAACATTTGAATCATAGGAGTCCCAGAAGAAGACAAAAAGAAAGACCATGAAAAAAATACTTGAGGAGATAATAGTTGAAAACTTCCCAAAATGGGGACGGAAATAATCACCCAAGTCCAAGAAACCCAGAGAGTTCCAAACAGGATAAACCCAAGGTGAAACACCCCAAGACACATATTAATCAAATTAACAAAGATCAAACACAAAGAATAAATATTAAAAGCAGCAAGGGAAAAACAACAAACAACACACAAGGGAATTCCCATAAGGATAACAGCTGATCTTTCAATAGAAACTCTTCAGGCCATGAGGGAATGGCAGGACATACTTAATGTAATGAAAGAAAATAACCTACAGCCCAGGTTACTGTACCCAGACAGGATCTCATTCAAATATGAAGGAGAAATCAAAAGCTTTACAGACAAGCCAACGCTGAGAGAATTCAGCATCACCAAGCCAGCTCTCCCACAAATTCTAAAGGATCTTCTCTAGACAGGAAACACCAAAAGGGTGTATAAACTTGAACCCAAAACAATAAAGTAAATAGCAATGAGATCATACTTATCAATAATTACCTTAAACATAAATGGGTTGAATGCCCCAACCAAAAGACAAAGACTGGCTAGATGGATACAAAAACAAGATCTCTATATGTGTTGTCTACAAGAGACCCACCTCAAAACAGGGTACACATACAGACTGAAAGTGAAGGGCTGGAAAAAGATATTCCACGCAAATAGAGATCAAAAGAAAGTAGGAGTAGCAATACTCATATCAGATAAAATAGACTTTAAAAAAAGGCTGTGAAAAGAGACAAAGAAAGACACTACGTAATGATCAAAGGATCAATCCAAGAAGAAGATATAACAGTTATAAATATATATGCACCCAACATAGGAGCACCACAATATGTAAGACAAATGCTAACAAGTATGAAAGGGGAAATTAACAATAACACAACAATAGTGGGAGACCTTAATACCCCATCACACCTATGGATAGATCAACTAAACAGAAAATTAACAAGGAAACACAAACTTTAAATGATGCAATAAACCAGTTAGACATAATTGATATCCATAGGACATTTCACCCCAAAACAATGAATTTCACATTTTTCTCAAGTGCACACGGAAGCTTCTCCAGGATAGACCACATCCTGGGCCATAAATCTAGCCTTGGTAAAATAAAAAAAAAAAAAAAATGAAGCCATTCCAAGCATCTTTTCTGACCACAGTGCAGTAAGATTAGATCTCAATTACAGTAGAAAAACTATTAAAAATGGCAACATATGGAGGCTGAACAACACGTTGCTGAATAACCAACAAATCACAGAAGAAATAAAAAAAGAAATCTAAATATGCATAGAAACGAATGAAAATGAAAACACAGCAACCCAAAATCTGTGGGACACTGTAAAAGCAGTACTAAGGGGAAAGTTTATAGCATAGCAATACAGGCATACCTCAAGAAACAAGAAAAAAGTCAAACAAAGCAGACCATAAACAAGATGAAAAGACAACCATCATAATGGGAGAAAATATTTGCAAATGAAGCAACTGACAAAGGACTAATCTCTAAAATGGACAAAGAGTTCATGTACACAGCTCTCTCTCTCTCTCTTTCTATATATATAGAAACAGCATTTTGTGGTCAAACGTTCATATAGTTAAAGCTATGCTTTTTCCAATAGTCATGTATGGGTATGAGAGTTGGATCATAAAGAAGGCTGAGTGCCAAAGAATTGATACTTTCAAACTGTGGTGTGGGAGAAGACTCTCGAGAGTCCCTTGAATTGCAAGGAGATCAAACTGGTCAATCCTAAAGGAAATCAACCCTTAATATTAATTGGAAGAACTGAGGCTGAAGCTCCATTACCTTGATTGCTTGATGTGAAAATCTGACTCACTGGAAAACATCCTGTTGCTGGGAAAGATTGAAGGCAGAAAGAGGAGGAAGTGGCAGATGATGAAATGGTTAGATAGCATCACTAATGCAACTGATACAAACTTAAGCAAACTCTGGGAGATAGAGGAAACTCAGAGGGCAACATAACAACAACAACAAAAAAATTCACCACAGAATACGTTCTGAACCTCAATTACTAGCAGAGAAACAGCTCAGATGCTGCTCAAGTCCACCAGCAACTAGTGGGGGTTGGGTGTAGAGGTTTGGGCTGGTGGCTGGTTCTTAGGGTAAGGACTGGATCTGAATGTCCTGTGGACAATCGGAGGAGGCTACTATAACACAGCAACCTAAACCATGTGAATGCCAGAGAGACAAAGAAAATCAAAGGACCTTTCCTGCAGGAAGGCTCAAGTGCTGCATGGTGACACCTGGTCAGCTCACAGAACAAATATTGTGCCCTAGTGAAAACCAAAAAGGAGTAAGCTGCTGCCATTTATGACCCTCTTTCCCTGGAGGCAGAGAGGTAGGACTGTGACAGCCAGAGCTGGAATGCAAGGGGCTGCTGCAATCTTGGCCCCAGAGACTGCATTTCCCATCAAACTGTGAGCAGGCTGTCAGTCGATAACCATGTCTTCCTTGGATCCTGGACAGTTCACATTGGCCGGGAATGTCACAGTCTGAGACCAGCTCCCCAGAGGAGAAACACAGCACACCTGGCATAGTGCCCTCTTAGTGCAACAGAGAAATTGGGCAGCTTGGACCGGGGAGGTGCATAAGATGCATGGCCCACCCAGGACAGTGTGCTCGCCAAGTACCTGGTCACCTGAGTTGCTTGGACCTGGGAAAGGCACAAAATGCACAGCACACCTGGGTCTGAGCCTTATGGAGGCCACCATCATCCTGATACCAAAACCAAACAAAAGCCACAAAAAAAAGAAAACTACAGGCCAATATCACTGATGAACATAGATGTAAAAATCCTCAACAAAATTCTAGCAAACAGAATCCAACAACATATTAAAAAGATCATACATCATGACCAAGTGGGCTTCATTTCAGGAATGCAAGGATTCTTCAATATTCTCTAATCAATCAATGTGATACACAATCTTAACAAATTGAAAGATAAAAATGGTATGATTATCTCAATAGATGCAGATAAAGCCTTTGACAAAATTCAATATCCATTTATGATAAAAACTCGAGAAAGTAGGCTGCTGCTGCTGCTGCTGCTAAGTCGCTTCAGTCATGTCCGACTCTGTGTGACCCCTGAGACAGCAGCCCACCAGGCTCCCCCATCCCTGGGATTCTCCCAGGCAAGAACACTGGAGTGGGTTGCCATTTCCTTCTCTAATGCATGAAAGTGAAAGTGAAGTCGCTCAGTCATGTCCGACTCTAGCAAACCCATGGACTGCAGCCTACCAGGCTTCTCCGTCCATGGGATTTTCCAGGCAAAAGTACTGGAGTGGGGTACCATTGCCTGGGAAAGTAGGCATAGAAGGAATATACCTCAACATAACAAAAACTATATATGACAAACCCACAGCAAACATTCTCAATGGCAAAAAACTGAAAGCATTTCCTCTAAATCAGGAACAAGGCAAGGGTGCCCACTGTTACCACTACTATTCAACATAGTTTTGGAAGTCATAGCCACAGCAATCAGAGAAGAAAAAGAAATAAAAGGAATCTAGATAGGAAAAGAAGTAAAACTGTCACTGTTTGCTGATGACATGATCCTCTACATAGAAAACCATAAAGACTCCACAAGAAAATTACTAGAGTTAATCAATGAATATAGCAAAGTTGAAGGATATAAAATTAATGCACAGAAATCCCTTGCATTCCTATATACTAATAATGAAAAATCAGAAAGAGAAATTATGGAAACAATCCTATATACCATTGCAACATTAAGAATAAAATACTTAG
Organism: Bos indicus; assembly: GCF_029378745.1. Taxonomy (NCBI): domain Eukaryota; kingdom Metazoa; phylum Chordata; class Mammalia; order Artiodactyla; family Bovidae; genus Bos; species Bos indicus. Next base: position 9,526,198 of record NC_091766.1, on the reverse strand, counting down.
GAATAAATCTGCCTAAAGAAACAAAAGATCCATATATAGAAAAATATAAAACACTTATGAAAGAACTCAAAGATGACACAACTAGATGGAGAAATATGCCATGTACTTGGAGTGAAAGAATCAATATAGAGAAAATAAGTATACTACCTAAAGCAATCTATAGATTCAATGCAATCCCTATGAAACTCCAATGCTGTTTTTCACAGAACTAGAAAAAATAATTTCACAATTTGCATGAAAACACAAAACCCATCAAGTAGCCAGAGGAATCTTGAGAAAGAAGAATGGAACTGGAGGAAACAACTTTCCTGACTTCAGACTATACTACAAAGCTACAGTCATCAAGACAGTATGGTACTGGCGCAAAGACAGAAATATAGATCAATGGAACAAAATAGAAAGTCTGGAGATAAATCCATGCACATATAGACACCTTATCTTTGACAAAGGAAGCAAAAATATACAATGGAGAAAAGACAGTCTATTCAACAAGTGGTGCTTAGAAAACTGGTCAAACACCTATAAAACAGTGAAATTAGAACACTTTCTAACACCATACACAAAAATAAACTCAAAATAGATTAAAGACCTAAATGTTAAGACCAGAAACTATAAAACACTTAGAGGAAAACATAGGCAGAACAGTCTCTGACATAAATCACAGCAAGATCCTCTAAGACCCACCTCCCAGAGTAATGGAAATAAAAGCAGAAATAAACAAATGGCACCTAATTAAACTTAAAAGCTTGTGCCCTATGAAGGAAGGTATAAGCAAGTGAAAAGACAGGTTTCAGAATGGGAGGAAATAAAACAACTGACAAAGAATTAATGTGCCACATGTATAAGCAGTTCATGCAGCTCAGTCAGTACCAGAAAAATGAATAACTCAATCTAAAAGTAGGCCAAAGAACTAAACAGACATTTCTCCATAGAAGACATACAGATGGCTAACAAACACATGAAAAGATGCACAACATCACTCATTATTAGAGAAATGCAAATCAAACCACAATGAGATATCATTTCACCCTGGTCAGAATGGCCATTATCAAACTCTACAAACAAAACATGCTGGAGAGTGTGTAGAGAAAAGCGAACACTTTTATACTGTTGGTGGGAATGCAAACTGATACAACCATTATGGAGAACAGTGTGGAGATTCCTTTAAAAATGGGTCATAGACCTGTCATATGACCCAGCAATCCCACTGGTGGGTATACTTCCCAAGGAAACCAGAAAGAGACTCATATACACCAATGTTCACTGCAGCATTATTTACAATTACTAGGACATGGAAGCAACCTATATGTCCACCAGCAGATGAATAGATAAGGAAGATGTGGTACTTATACAGAGTGGAATATCACTCAGCTGTAAAAAGAAACTCATTTGATTCAACTTAGTGAGATGGATGAAACTGGAGCCTATTATATAGAGTGAAGTAAATCAGAAAGAGAAAGACAATATGAAATTTAGAAAGATGGTAACGAAGATCCGATAAGCGGGGCAGCAAAAGAGGCACAGATGTAAAGAATAGACTTTTGGGGAGGAGGAGCCAAGATGGCGGAGGAGTAGGACTGGGAGAACACTTTCTCCCCCACAAATTCATCAAAAGAGCATTTAAACGTCGAGTAAATTCCACAGAACAACTTCTGAATGCCAGCAGAGGACATCAGGCACCCAGAAAAGCAATCCAACTCTTCGAAAGGAGGTAGGAAAAAATATAAAAGACAAAAAAGAGACAAAAGAGGGAGGGACGGAGTTCCGTCCTGGGAAGGGAGTCTTAAAAAGAGAGAAGTTTCCAAACACCAGGAAACCTTCTCACTGCCGAATCTGTGCCAAGCTTTGGAAGCACAGAGGGCAACATAACGGGGAGAAAAAATAAATAAACAATTAAAACTCGAAGATTGTGAGTCCTACAGTAACTCCCCCAGCGGAGAAGCAGCACAGACGCCTGCACGCGCCATTAGCAAGCGGGGGCTGGGCAGGGAGGCGCAGCGCGGGCTGCATCGCTTAGAGTAAGAATCTGGCCTGCATACCCTGAGCACTATCTGAGCGAAATAATTTGGGCTAGCAAACCAGACTGTGGGATATCTACCACTCGAAAAGCCAGCCCCAACCTAAGACACCGCCAGGCCCGTGCACAGAACAAAGAACTGAACAGAGATAGCTGGCTGCAGACTTCCCCCTCCGGTGACAGGCAGCCAGAGCCGGAAGGGGGCAATCGCAGCCCCAGAGAGACAATATCTATAAAACTGTAAGCAGGCTTCTTTGCTAACTAAAACTTCTTGGGGGTCTGGACGGTTAACATCTGCCTGAGAAGGTGCGCCAGTTTTACACCCAGATAACTGAGTGGCGGGGAGGCGATAAGTCGCAGCATTGGCGCTCCCCAAACACCTCATCACTTGAGCTGCTCGGACCTGGGAATAGCACAAAACTCAGGCCCAACTGAGTCTGCGCCTCTGAGGACTGCCCGAGTGCCTGAACCTGAGCGGCTTGGACCTTGGAGGTACATGCAGCCCAGGGCCAGCCTCGGATTGTTCCCGGCGGAACAACCTAGAGCCCGAGCAGTTTGGGCAGGGAGGCTACACGCGCCGTGAGCGGGGGCAGACCCAGTGTGGCTGAGGCACTGCGAGCGCATGCCAGTGTTATTTGTTTGTAGCATCCCTCCCTCCCTCCCCACAGCACGACTGAACAAAGAGAAGAAATGCAGCTCCACCCATCAGAACACCGACACAAGCTTCCCTAACCAGGAAACCTTTACAAGCCACCTGTACAAACCCACACACAGCGAGGAAAAGCCACAATAAAGAGAACTCCACAAACTGCCAGAATACAGAAAGGACACCCCAAACTCAGCAATTTAAACAAGATGAAGAGACAGAGGAATACTCAGCAGATAAAGGAACAGGATAAATGCCCACCAAACCAAACAAAAGAGGAAGAGATAGGGAATCTACCTGATAAAGAATTCCGAATAATGATAGTGAAATTGATCCAAAATCTTGAAATTAAAATGGAATCACAGATAAATAGCGTGGAGACAAGGATTGAGAAGATGCAAGAAAGGTTCAACAAGGACCTAGAAGAAATAAAAGAGAGTCAATATATAATGAATAATGCAATAAATGAAATTAAAAACACTCTGGAGGCAACAAATAGTAGAATAACAGAGGCAAAAGATAGGATTAGTGAATTAGAAGATAGAATGGTAGAAATAAATGAATCAGAGAGAATAAAAGAAAAACGAATTAAAAGAAATGAGGACAATCTCAGAGACCTCCAGGACAATATTAAATGCTACAACATTCGAATCATAGGGGTTCCAGAAGAAGAAGACAAAAAGAAAGACCATGAAAAAAATACTTGAGGAGATAATAGTTGAAAACTTCCCTAAACTGGGAAAGGAAATAATCACCCAAGTCCAAGAAACCCAGAGAGTCCCAAACAGGATAAACCCAAGGCGAAACACCCCAAGACACATATTAATCAAATTAACAAAGATCAAACACAAAGAACAAATATTAAAAGCAGCAAGGGAAAAACAACACATAACACACAAGGGAATTCCCATAAGGATAACAGCTGATCTTTCAATAGAAACTCTTCAAGCCAGGAGGACATGGCAAGACATACTTAAAATGATGAAAGAAAATAACCTACAGCCCAGATTATTGTACCCAGCAAGGATTTCATTCAAGTATGAAGGAGAAATCAAAAGCTTCTCAGACAAGCAAAAGCTGAGAGAATTCTGCACCATCAAACCAGCTCTCCAACAAATACTAAAGGATATTCTCTAGACAGGAAACACAAAAATGGTGTATAAATTCGAACCCAAAACAATAAAGTAAATGGCAACGGGATCATACTTATCAGTAATTACCGTAAACGTAAATGGGTTGAATGCCCCAACCAAAAGACAAAGACTGGCTGAATGGATACAAAAACAAGACCCCTACATATGTTGTCTACAGGAGACCCACCTCAAAACAGGGGACACATACAGACTGAAAGTGAAGGGCTGGAAAAAGATTTTCCATGCAAATAGGGACCAAAAGAAAGCAGGAGTAGCAATACTCATATCAGATAAAATAGACTTTAAAACAAAGGTTGTGAAAAGAGACAAAGAAAGTCACTACATAATGATCAAAGGATCAATCCAAGAAGAAGATATAACAATTATAAATATATATGCACCCAACACAGGAGCACCGCAGTATGTAAGACAAATGCTAACAAGTATGAAAGGAGAAATTAACAATAACACAATAATAGTCGGAGACTTTAATACCCCACTTACACCTATGGATAGATCAACTAAACAGAAAATTAACAAGGAAACACAAACTTTAAACGATACAATAGACCAGTTAGACCTAATTGATATCTATAGGACATTTCATCCCAAAACAATGAATTTCATCTTTTTCTCAAGTGCACATGGAACCTTCTCCAGGATAGATCACATCCTGGGCCATAAAGCTAGCCTTGGTAAATTCAAAAACATAGAAATCATTCCAAGCATCTTTTCTGACCATAATGCAGTAAGATTAGATCTCAATTACAGGAGAAAAACTATTAAAAATTCCAACATATGGAGGCTGAACAACACCCTGCTGAATAACCAACAAATCACAGAAGAAATCAAAAAAGAAATCAAAATTTGCATAGAAACGAATGAAAATGAAAACACAACAACCCAAAACCTGTGGGACACAGTAAAAGCAGTCCTAAGGGGAAAGTTCATAGCAATACAGGCACACCTCAAGGAACAAGAAAAAAGTCAAATAAATAACCTAACTCTACACCTAAAGCAACTAGAAAAGGAAGAAATGAAGAACCCCAGGGTTAGTAGAAGGAAAGAAATCTTAAAAATTAGAGCAGAAATAAATGCAAAAGAAACAAAAGAGACCATAGCGAAAATCAACAAAGCCCAAAGCTGGTTCTTTGAAAGGATAAATAAAATGGACAAACCATTAGCCAGACTCATCAAGAAACAAAGGGAGAAAAATCAAATCAATAAAATTAGAAACGAAAATGGAGAGATCACAACAGACAACACAGAAATACAAAGGATCATAAGAGACTATTATCAACAATTATATGCCAATAAAATGGACAACGAGGAAGAAATGGACAAATTCTTAGAAAAGTACAACTTTCCAAAACTCGACCAGGAAGAAATAGAAAACCTTAACAGACACATCACAAGCACGGAAATTGAAACTGTAATCAAAAATCTTCCAGCAAACAAAAGCCCAGGTCCAGACGGCTTCACAGCTGAATTCTACCAAAAATTTAGAGAAGAGCTAACACCTATCCTGCTCAAACTCTTCCAGAAAATTGCAGAGGAAGTTGAACTTCCAAAGTCATTCTATGAGGCCACCATCACCCTAATACCAAAACCTGACAAAGATCCCACAAAAAAAGAAAACTACAGGCCAATATCACTGATGAACATAGATGCAAAAATCCTAAACAAAATTCTAGCAATCAGAATCCAACAACACATTAAAAAGATCATACACCATGACCAAGTGGGCTTTATCCCAGGGATGCAAGGATTCTTCAATATCCGCAAATCAATCAACGTAATACACCACATTAACAAATTGAAAAATAAAAACCATATGATTATCTCAATAGATGCAGAGAAAGCTTTTGACAAAATTCAACACCCATTTATGATAAAAACTCTCCAGAAAGCAGGAATAGAAGGAACATACCTCAACATAATAAAAGCTATATATGACAAACCCACAGCGAACATTATCCTCAATGGTGAAAAGTTGAAAGCATTTCCTCTAAAGTCAGGAACAAGACAAGGGTGCCCACTTTCACCATTACTATTCAACATAGTTTTGGAAGTTTTGGCCACAGCAATCAGAGCAGAAAAAGAAATAAAAGGAATCCAAATTGGAAAAGAAGAAGTAAAACTCTCACTATTTGCAGATGACATGATCCTCTACATAGAAAACCCTAAAGAGTCCACCAGAAAATTACTAGAAATAATCAATGACTACAGTAAAGTTGCAGGATATAAAATCAACACACAGAAATCCCTTGCATTCCTATACACTAATAATGAGAAAACAGAAAGAGAAATTAAGGAAACAATTCCATTCACCATTGCAACGGAAAGAATAAAATACTTAGGAATATATCTACCTAAAGAAACTAAAGACCTATATATAGAAAACTATAAAACACTGGTGAAAGAAATCAAAGAGGACACTAATAGATGGAGAAGTATACCATGTTCATGGATTGGAAGAATCAATATAGTGAAAATGAGTATACTACCCAAAGCAATTTATAGATTCAACGCAATCCCTATCAAGCTACCAACAGTATTCTTCACAGAGCTAGAACAAATAACTTCACAATTTGTATGGAAATACAAAAAACCTCGAATAGCCAAAGCGATCTTGAGAAAGAAGAATGGAACTGGAGGAATCAACCTACCTGACTTCAGGCTCTACTACAAAGCCACAGTTATCAAGACAGTATGGTACTGGCACAAAGACAGAAATATAGATCAATGGAACAAAATAGAAATCCCAGAGATAAATCCACGCACATATGGACACCTTATCTTTGACAAAGGAGGCAAGAATATACAATGGATTAAAGACAATCTCTTTAACAAGTGGTGCTGGGAAATCTGGTCAACCACTTGTAAAAGAATGAAACTAGAACACTTTCTAACACCATATACAAAAATAAACTCAAAATGGATTAAAGATCTCAACGTAAGACCAGAAACTATAAAACTCCTAGAGGAGAACATAGGCAAAACACTCTCTGACATACATCACAGCAGGATCCTCTTTGACCCACCTCCCAGAATATTGGAAATAAAAGCAAAAATAAACAAATGGGACCTAATTAAACTTAAAAGCTTCTGCACATCAAAGGAAACTATTAGCAAGGTGAAAAGACAGCCTTCAGAATGGGAGAAAATAATAGCAAATGAAGCAACTGACAAACAACTAATCTCAAAAATATACAAGCAACTCCTACAGCTCAACTCCAGAAAAATAAAGGACCCAATCAAAAAATGGGCCAAAGATCTAAATAGACATTTCTCCAAAGAAGACATACAGATGGCTAACAAACACATGAAAAGATGCTCAACATCACTCATTATCAGAGAAATGCAAATCAAAACCACTATGAGGTACCATTTCACACCAGTCAGAATGGCTGTGATCCCAAAGTCTACAAATAATAAATGCTGGAGAGGGTGTGGAGAAAAGGGAACCCTCTTACACTGTTGGTGGGAATGCAAACTAGTACAGCCACTATGGAGAACAGTGTGGAGATTCCTTAAAAAACTGGAAATAGAACTGCCTTACGATCCAGCAATCCCACTGCTGGGCACACACACTGAGGAAAGCAAAAGGGAAAGAGACACGTGTACCCCAATGTTCATCGCAGCACTGTTTATAATAGCCAGGACATGGAAGCAACCTAGATGTCCATCAGCAGATGAATGGATAAGAAAGCAGTGGTACATATACACAATGGAGTATTACTCAGCCATTAAAAAGAATACATTTGAATCAGTTCTAATGAGGTGGATGAAACTGGAGCCTATAATACAGAGTGAAGTAAGCCAGAAGGAAAAACACCAATACAGTATACTAACGCATATATATGGAATTTAGAAAGATGGTAACGATAACCCTGTATACGAGACAGCAAAAGAGACACTGACGTATAGAACAGTCTTATGGACTTTGTGGGAGAGGGAGAGGGTGGGAAGATTTGGGAGAATGGCATTGAAACATGTGAAATATCATGTATGAAATGACATGCCAGTCCAGGTTCAATGCACAATACTGGATGCTTGGGGCTAGTGCACTGGGACGACCCAGAGGGATGGTATGGGGAGGGAGGAGGGAGGAGGGTTCAGGATGGGGAACACATGTATACCTGTGGTGGATTCATTTTGATATTTGACAAAACTAATACAATTATGTAAAGTTTAAAAATAAAATTAATTTAAAAAAAAAAAAGAATAGACTTTTTCGACTCTGTGGGAGAAGGGGACAGTGGGATGACTTGAAAGAATAGCACTTAAACATGTATATTACTACGTGTAAAACATATGACCAGTGCAAGTTCAATGCAAGCAGCAAGGCACACAAAGCTGGTGCTCTTGTAGAACCCAATGGGATAGGGTGGGGAAGGATGAAGCAGGGGGGTTAAGGATGGGGGCACACATGTACACCTGTGGCTGATTCATGTTGATGTATGGCAAAGCCACCACAATATCATAAAGTAATTGTCCTTAAATTAAAATGAATAAATTAAGAAAGATAAAATCAAAGTGCTATGTTGGTTCTATAATGGCCATAGTCATGCATGAGAAGTTAGGATGGCGGGAATTTGGTTTTACCGTTTGGGTGTTCCATAAAGATGAGGCCTGGATGCAGAAGAAATGGCCACAATCACCGCCGGGACTCCGTAGCCCACTGGGAACGTGAGCTTCTTCATGAATCTGTTGACACTGGAGTAGTTGACCACCGTCAGGTTGCGTGCAGTGAGGAAGAGCTGCAGACCCTCCAGCAGCATCCAGGTGAAGGAGGCCAGGTAGAGATAGTGTAAGGCACCTGCAATGATGGCACACAGCACCTGGGAGAGGAGGAAGGTGTCACCTGGATGGTTTGTCAGGATGGATCATGGCCCCAGGACTTCTTCTATGACTTGCCACTGGGGATAACTCTGATGTAAATGAATGAATTATCAATTGAGTGTTTGCTTTCTAGTTCTGTCAGTCCATGTAAATTGGCTACTTATCCATCTAACATTACCTGGGATCCCACTATATTAAGGAGTCCAGTGCAGTATGGCCCCATGAACTCAGCATCCCTGGGGCAGGTATATTCTGGGACAGTATACGTACCTTGCTCTCAGTTCTGTCGATGGCTGTCAGGAAGAGCAGGTGGGCCAGGAAGAGGCAGAGCGAGAGCTGCAGATGGAGCGAGGTGCTGATGCTCTGGATGGCTTTGCACAGCAGGAAGGTGAGGGCCGCCAGGAAGAGACACAGCAGAGAGAGGCTCAGTCCCATGTAGGTGATCACAGTCAGTGCGAGATCCTCCTCCTGGGACCCAGCAGAGAGATCAGTCATGCTTTCCTGCTGTAGGGTAATGACCCTTCCACCATTTTTATTTGTAGACATAGAAAAATCAGGAATGGAGGTGCTGAGTAGATGATGTTATGTATATGTTTACAGATATGTTATGTTTATGGATAACTTTCCCCCAGTTCCAAAATATAGAAATTTATGGGATCTGAATGATAAAATCTGTGCCAGGAAGGATCGAGGGATAAGAGAGTCCTAATGAAGACCAAGACCTGGATCTCACAAGGGTTTATTTCCCTCTAGACTTTTGAGCATGACTAAGCTTCTCAGTTACCTCAATAGGTTCACAGAGGCAAGAAGCTACATTTTGAGCACAATCCTCCATCCCCGTAATGTAATGATCTATGACAAAGTCTCTACCTGTTGTCATGATGTCCAGGTATCAATTCCCAACTCTTAATTCAGCACAGTTTATCCCTGTAATATTTCTTCATGTTTGGCCACTAATCCTTACAGATTTAGAGCTAAACTCTTGGGTAAAAGAGAAAAACTACTATGCTTGGATGTTGGCTGTAGCTTAAAATTGATAATGTCTGCCTCTTTTTGGTGTGCATGTGTTCTCAGTCACTCAGGCGTGTCTGACTTTTTGTGACCTCAAGGACTGTAGCCCCTCAAGCTCCTCTGTCCATGGAATTTTCCAGGCAAAAATATAGGACTGGGTTGCCATTTCCTCCTCCAGGGGATCTTCCCAATCCAGGCATTGAACCTGAGTCTTCTGCATCTTCTGAGTTGGCAAGTGGATTCTTTACTACTGAGCCACCTGGGAAGCTTGCTTCTTTTTGGAAATCATCCTAAATACCTGAGCACAAGGAAAAAATATCTCCCAACTTCCTTTTAGTATAAGTCTGGGTGAAGAGAGAGAGGGAGAAAGACAGAGGGAGGTGCAAAAAGGATGAAGAAAATGAATGTTAAAACCTGCAAATTAAGTGCTTCTGGATAAAAAGCAATTGAGTATGGTAGCACCAAATTTATTTTTGCAGCATGTCTCTATGTTCAATTTTGTTTAAGAATGAAATGTTTAGAAATAAATAACTGGCCCTCCAGATTATTCTGATGCACTTTAACTTTTGAGAATGTTTGGCTTATTGCATAAAACTAATTTTTGTACTGTATTAAAGTTCCCAAGAGAGGTCCACATGGGAGGAAATGCAGGTAGCCCCTGTTGGGAAGTGCAGTGCAAAATAGCCTTGAAGGAGAAGGTCCTTGGGAAAATGGCAGAGGGCCAGAAGTACTCAGGCTTTGCGATAGCTGAAAAACATCTCCTGCTTTTAGCTATGCTCAGTGCCAAGATTTAATAATATTAAAGATGTTGCTTGAGAAAATGGATCATGGGATAAACACCTGGGTCATTTAGAATGTGCTGTCCTTGAAATATCTTTTACTGATTATGTCTTAACCCCGTATGCACTCTGCTGGTCATATACTCTAAGGTCTTTGTTCCTGCTTCTATAAAAAGGCTCGACTGCAGAAATAAATTTGTCAGTCCTTGCAAGAGACTGTCCGAGTGTTGTTCTTTCAGGTTCGTCGTTTCCAAGTTCAGGGGAGAAAATCCCCACAAGTGGCGCCTGAACAGGGACTTGAAAGGAAGGCTAAACAAAGCAACGAGCCCTGCAGAAAGAGGTAAGCAAGATGGGACAACATAGCAATAAGATCCTTTCATTTCTATAATGCATCATTTTCTGATACAAAATGGTATTAATATTTCAAGGGATCAATTGAACGACTGCTATCATATTTTACTGGAACAATTCATGGTTCCCAGAAGAGGGGACACTCAATCTAGACATAGAAAAGGGTTAAAAGTAATGTTTTGCGAGCATATCGGGAAGGGTTACATGGTCACTCATACAGGCTATCATAGAACAAATTGAAGGGCATAACATTGATTTGGAAGTAAAGACTATTCAGTCTTTACAAGAATGTTATGCTCAAGCAGACGCAATCCTTAGAAAAACAACTTAGAGACATATATATACAGGATGTGTCAAAACTGAAGCCACTTAGAACAGAGGTCATTTCATTCAACGGACAGCCCAAATCTGAGGTTTTCCTTCTGCTCCGCCTGTAACAGCATTTGCTAACTTTGCTCATACTAATCATTTCACTCCTCCTTGGGAGATGCCTGCTTGCACTTTTGCTTTCCCAATACAGTTTAATCAACCTGCCCAAGGCCAAAATACTTGGGCTAATCTAGATTTTGACGTGTTGTCTAGCCTTGAGAAAGCATGCACTCTGCATGGACCTACTTCTCCTTACTGTGTAGAATTCCTCAGAGGATGGGCTGATCATTGGATGCCATATGATTTTTTTCAAATAGCAAAGATGGTTCAAAATCCTTAACAATTACTTCAATGGCAAATATGGGTTAATGATGAGGCCCAACAAATAATGATTGACCAGCCATCTCATGGTAACCCTGCCAATTTAACCTATGATATACTCACTGGAACAGGATCCATGGCCGATATGATTGCACAATTAGCTAATATTACCCCTCAGATGTTACATTTCATTAAAGAAACTGCCTACAGGACGTGGGCAAAGGTTGATAGCGCAAACTCTGATGGTTCATTTGTTAAGTTTATTCAAGGACATGAGGAGGAATATTCTCAATTTATAGGGAAATTACAGGATGCAATCAAAAAATCTATTAAGGATTTGATTTTACAAAATATTATTTTAAAACAACTTGCTTTTGAAAATGCTAATGAGGAATGTCAATCCGTGCTTAGACCAATTCGAGAGACTGGCTCTCTTATGGAATATTTGAAAGCTTGGAAGGATATTGGATCTATGTCCCATAGAGCAAAATTGGTGACATTAGAAACTTTTAATGTACAGAAAGCTACTAATGCCAAATGTTTTAACTGCAGGAAGGCCAACCATATGAAAAAAACAATGCTGCCTGCCAACACAGACCAGAAAAAATAATACTACTTCTAATAAGAAGAGACCCCCAGCAGTATGTCCAAGATATAAAAAGGGGTTCCATTGGCTGAATGAATGTCATTCTAAATTTGATAAAGTTGGAAACACATTGACCCCTGGTGCACAACAAAAACAACAGGGAAACTAATAAAGGGGCCATCCTCTAGCCCCATTACAAAAGGAGGACCCAACGTTATGATGCTACAAGTAGCTACATCTAAGAGTGCTTGCATTGATATACCTAGTCCTTATGACATATAATTAATGGAATTATATAACCTCCACAAAATTCCCACTGGATATTATGGCCTTATTCCATCCGGGATGATGGGACTAATTTTGGGACATAATAGCTGCACAATGAAAGGTTTAATGGTATTGACCGATGTTATGGATGAAGATTATAAAGGGGAAATACATGTTATGGTAAATGTTGTGAAAATGGGGAATGTATATTTACATAAAGGGGAACATTTTGCACAATTATTACTTTTACCATATGTCAAACCAATGAAAGCATCTGATAAAATTTTGCAGGGAAGCTTTGGTAGTACCAACCTTACTGCTGCACTATCCACCTTGTTAAAGGAACATCAGAAACCCATGCTCACTTTACACATACAGGAAAAAAAATTTCACAGGCATGCTAGATACCGGAGCTAACATTTCAATCATTAGAGCGGAAGAATGGCCCCTTGATTGGGGTAAAATTGTGGCTCTTCAAGACTATTAGGAGTGGATGAAACTTATGTAATAAAAAAGAAATCAAGAAAATGGAAAATGTTGATAGATCTAAGAAATGTTAATAATACTATAATTCCTATGGGGCCATTACAACCTGGATTACCCTCCCCTTCCATGGTACCAAAAGGCTAATCTGTAATTATTATTTTATAAGATTGCTTTTTTACTATACTTTTGCATCCTAAAGATAGAAAACACTTTGCTTTTTCAGTTCCTTCTATAAATCACACGGCTCCTGTTAAAAGATTTCAACGGAAGGTTCTACCTCAGGGAATGATGAACTCTCCTACCATTTGCCAATATCTCATATCCGTTTTATTACAACCCATTAGAGATAAATATCCTACTGCTTTCATAATTCATTATGTGGATGATATACTCCTCTTCATGGAATCTGAACTCTGTTTACAACAGTTATATAATGAAGTTACTACTACTCTTCAAAATCATGGCCTGCTTGTTGCGCCAGATAAAATTCAATTGAAAGCACCCTTTAATTATTTAGGACATGTTATGGAAGAATCTAAAATCAAACCTCAAAAAAACTAAAATTTCTGTACAGTCTTTACACACACTGAATGATTTTCAAAAGTTGCTAGGAGATATTAATTGGCTACAGCCATTTGTTGGCATCCTCACCTATGCCTTACAAAATCTATTTAAAATTTTAGAGGGATCCCTTAGCCCTAATAGCCCTAGGCAGCTAACAAAAGAGGCCAGAAAAGAGCTAGCCTTAATGGAAGAACACATTCAACAATCTTTCTCAACTCGGCTAGATCATGATCAACCGGTTTCTTTATATATATTCCCCACTGAACATTTGCCCACTGCAATTATAGCTCAACACAGCCCAATAGAATGGGTATATTTACACACTAAACAGTCTAAAAAAATCGTATCATATATTGAGAAAATAGGGCAATTTCTCATGTCAGGGAGAAGCCATGTACAAACTTTGACTGGATTTGATCCATATACAATACACATCCCCTTGACAAAAAAGAATTGCAAATTGCCTTACAGTATAACCTGACCATGAAAATAGCATTAAATGATTTTCAAAATGTTATCTCATCTCATTTGCCAAAAAGAAAATTATGGGACTTTCTACAATGTACTAAATTCATTATAACTAATATCATTGCATCCTAGCCAATTTCCAATGCACCCACCTATTTCATTGATAGTAACAAGAAAGGCATAGCAGGGATTGTCGGCCCTAATATCAAAGAGAAATTACCCACTACCTATTCTTCAGTACAAAGAATTGAATTGTATGTTTTACATGTTCTTTTGTCTCTTCAACCATTATCCTTCAATGTATATACTGATTCCAAATACCTTGCTTCCCTTTTTCCCGACTTTGTTACCACCTTTTTATACAATCAAGATGAAGAATTGCATACTCTTTTCACAGACTCAAGCCTTAATTCGCTCACGTACAGAACCTTTCTTCATTGCACATATATATGCTCATTCAGGTTTACCTGGCCCTCTGGTTGCAAGAAATGATGCCATCGACAGGCTCATAGCTCCTGTCTTTACATCTGCCAGTGACGAACATGCTAATCTTCATACCAATGCTAACAGATTGCACTCTAAATATCATATTCCCCTCACTGAAGCAAGGCATATTATTAAAACCTATGACGTCTGTGCTCCTCTGCACTTACGAACTACGATTTCAAGAGTTAACTCCCAGGGGCAATAACCTAATTCCCTTTGGCGATCTGACTTCACTCACTGCTCCCTAAGAAAGTTTTCTTTGCTTTTTGTCTCAGTAGATACATTTTCCAGCTTTATCTGGGCAATACCTATCTCTTCAGAATCCAGCAAACACGCCATTTCCGCACTCTTACTCACCTTCCCAGTTATGGGGATTCCTTCAGTCCTGAAAACAGACAATGGACCTGCATTTATCTCACACTCATTTCATTCATTTTTATCGGAATGGAACACCACACACATTACAGGAATACTCTATAATCCCCAGAGTCAAGCCATTATTTAAAGAGCCCACCACACCCTAGAAACTCATTTATTAAAACAGAAAGGGGGAATTTGGAAGAGGAGATACACTTCTTATCCTATGAACCCTCAATTATTATTATCTTTAACTCTTTATTCCCTAAATTTTTTAAACTCAACAGAAAACGATTCTAACACTCGTGTAGATAGACATTTTGCAGAAGACAAAAACAACAAATTAGAAATCAATAAATACATCAATATGGTATAAGCAATTTAATCAATGGCTGCCAGGAATCTTACAACTCCTAGGCAAAGGTTATGGTCTTGTCATTGCAGATGGAGAGGAAATCTGGGTTCCCCTTCACCACGTCCATTACCGAGAAGGACCCCAAGACCGGACTCCCTTGGCAAATGACAAAGCTGAAGCGAAGGGTCTCATCAATGACCTTGGAAGAGCCAATGAGGAAACACCATCGTCTGAATCCTTACCCTACATGGGCTCAAATGAAAAACATGACTCATCAGGCTGAGCAAACACTGAAGAACACTAGAACTCCTATGACTCCAGAGAAGCTATTTCTGGTAATGTTAGCTGTTCTTTCCTGTTCCTCTAGGGTAAATGTGGAATATGTTTATTGGGCATATATACCTAATCCACCTTTGTTATCCATAATGGATTGGGTTGACAAGGCCCCTATGGTATTCACCAATGATAGTCTGCACTTCTCTGCCCCATGGTCAGCACAGAGGCCAATTCACAAAGAAGATGAAGGAAAAAAGATAAGTGTTTCAATTGGATTCAAAACACTACCTATATGCTTCGGAGCTCATTTTTTGTGCATGACTATATTCCCACAATGGTGTGCTTACTCTGTACACAATGTTTCCACCTATAGTATAGGAATGTTTGCAACTGCATCCTTCCTCTTAAATGGTTCTGAAAGACATTATCCTGGACAAATAGCTAACTATACTAACTCACTTTTCCAGCCTGCAGAACTAATATGTGATGCTGTATCTTGGAGAAAGAAATGATCAATTCAACCACTATATTGGTCTGACTGTTGAGGACAGTTCAGGAAGGTTTCTATCAAACAACAAAATCAATCCATATTCAAATTCGTGGACTGGGGGCCCCATGGATTATTTATGAATTGCTCTGAGGAGCAAGAAAAAAATCATAGCTGTTCCTGGTATCATAGAGTCAACACATGGGGATTCCATAAGACCAATATTGGCTTTTGGACTGATAAGGATGTATTGTTAAACTAGTATAATGGAGGGTTGTCTCCACCTCAGCCCAGAATTATAGTCCCTCTTATAGGACCTGAACAATGGCATATTTGGAAGATTCCTGCTGCACTGGAACACTTTGCCAATATACATGGGACTGTGAAGGCTTTAAAACCCCAAAACTATACCTTTATGTATAATAATACAGGTTGTATCCAATCCTATGTGCACCTCCCATACATGTTTATTGTAGGTAACTTTGATATAGATCTTTCTGCTAAAATTGTTAACTGTACAGCTTATGCTTTATATACATGTTTAAACCATACTATTTCTTACCACAATGCCAATGTCACTTTGGTCAAGCAGAGGTCTGAACTATGGCTTCCTGTCAATTTAACAGAGCCATGGACTGACTCTATATTCCTTTCAGTTCTGCTCAGAAATGATCTGAAAAGGTCAAAGCGCATAATAGGGTGGATTATTGCTGGCATTCTTAGTCTAATATCCATTGTTACAGTAGGAACCCTGTCTGGTATGGCATTACACAATTCTATACAAAATCATGATTTTATCACTGCATGGCACAAAGACTCTCATGATCTTTGGACTCGACAAGCCCCAAATAGATCAGCAACTACAAACACGAATTAATGAGTTACAAACTATGATAATCCACTTAGGAGATCAAATGCAGCAACTGACTTTCCAAACACATATACGTTGTCACTAGAATTTTACATCTTTTTGTCTGACTAACATGCCTTATAATAGCACTGAGTATCCTTGGGATAAAGTTAAAGCACATTTCCAGGATCTCACAGACAACTCAAGTTTAGACATCAATCTGTTGAAACAACAAATTGCTAATTTTCAAGTTGAGGTACCTAAGGAATTGTACAGCACTCAATTTTATGATACTTTAACTAAAACCCTGTCATCCCTAGACCCTAGAACTTGGTTTTCAGGAAGCAACATTTATATATATATATATTAATCACCTTACTTTTTCTGTCATTGATTATAGGATACAGATGTCTCTACTCAAGACTCCATGCCTCTCACAACGGAGTCCAACTAGCAGCTGCCATGCTTAAACTAAAAACAAAAGGAAAATATGTTGGGAAGTGAAGTGCTAAATAGCCTTGAAGGAGAAGGTCTTTGGGAAAATGGCAGAGGGCCAGAAGTACTCAGGCTTTGCGATAGCTGAAAAACATCTCCTGCTTTTAGCTATGCTCAGTGCCAAGATTTAATAATATTAAAGATGTTGCTTGAGAAAATGGATCATGGGATAAACACCTGGGTCATTTAGAATGCACTGTCCTTGAAATATATTTTACTGATTATGTCTTAACCCCGTATGTGCTCTGCTGGCAATATACTCTAAGGTCTTTGTTCCTGCTTCTATAAAAAGGCTCGACTGCAGAAATAAATTTGTCAGTCCTTGCAAGAGACTTGTTATTCTTTCAGGTTCATCATTTCCAAGTCCCAGGGAGAAAATCCCCACAGCCCCTAAGAGCTAAACATGGACACCTGTTGTCAGATAGGAAGTCAAGGAGACCTCAGTCCTACCATCACAAGGAACTGAATTGTGCCCAAAATTAGAGGGTTAGAGGAGGACTGCAAACCTCAGATCAGAATGCAGTCCAGGCTGACAGAATGATTTCAGCCTTGGAAGAACTTGAGCAGACATCCCTGCTATACCGTGCCAGATTACTGATGTGCGATAACTGGGAGACGGTATTTTTTTCAGGTTTTACATGTGTTAGAATTTGTTCCACATCAAGATATTGAATGCAGCCCCTCTGAGGGGTGTCACCTGCACATCGTAGTAGGCCATGAGGACAGCAAAGCTGCTGAAGTGGGTGCACTGGCAGGTGGTGCTGTCGTCTCTGTTGTCCATTGTCCTGCAGCCTCTGGTTGCCCAATGACCACTTCTATTCTGGCCCTGCTCCCAGAAGACACAGTGCACCTTCCCCTTTGTTTCAGGGGTCCTTGACTGTAGAAACAGGAAATAGGTTTGAGCTGGTGGTTCTGTTGCTCAGAAATGCTGACCCAAATCTAGCTCATGATGGACTTTCCTTGGGATATGATGCACCCATGATGGACATCCCTGAAGCACAAAGGCTGTGCCCAGGACTCAGGTCTCTCCCACACCCATAGCTTCATCCCCTCAGGACTCACATGTTTGAAGACAAATTTGACTGGAGAACTGAGGTTCTGTGTGTTACTGTTGCTGATAAAAACAGATATGACATCTGACAGCAGGATAGGGGGAATTTCCTGCAGCAATTCCCCACGTGTCTCATGTGGAACTGCCTGTTCCTCAGCGTCCACAATCAGGGGGACTTTATCCAGCAACTTTTCAATCCCAGGTATGGAGACAAGGCCCACCACAATGGGACCTGCAGGACAAAGGCAAGGTTGATATCTTGGGGTATCCATGACTCCTCCTTTAATTAACTATTTCCCTGTGGCCCCACCATTACCTATAGTTTCCTTTAAAGTATACATTTCTGTTTATTGCTTCTTTGAGTATCATGTTCCATTTTGAATTCCTAGGGATCTGTACCCTGCCACAACCATTACCTGAGTCATTAGATTCATGCACTGCATCCCAGATCAGTATCATCTTTATGTTATTCTGAATCAAGGTGACATTCTTATCTTCTTTATCCAGTGCCTTCAGTGACATTTCTGAGTTGTGAGGGTTATAGAAGGGAGTTAGATTAGTAATTGTGGCTATGATGGTACACATACTACCATTATTTGCATACATAAAAATAAGTATTTTAATATATTATGTGCTGTGTGCTGCCCTTATTTGGTCAATCATGTCCAAAACTTTGCAACCCCATGGGTGGTAGCCTGCCAAGCTCCTCTGTCCATGGGGATTCTCTAGGCAGAATACTGGAGTGGGATATCATGCCCTCCTCTAGGAGACCTTCCTAACCCAGGGATCAAGCCCAGGTATCCTGCATTGTAAACTTTGGATTAATATTGGAACCTTTACTGTTGATCCACTAGGGAAGCTCAATAATATTAGTCTTGGTAGCCTATCCCTTCTCCAAGGGATCTTCCTGATGCAGGAATCAAATCAGGGTCTCCTGTATTGCAGGAAGATTCTTTACCAGCTGAGCTACCAGGAAAGCCCCTTAATATATTATATAAATATGTAGACAGTTTATATATTACATAATATATATTATATGGGCTTCTGTGGTAGCTCAGGAAATGATATATTTTTATCATTGATTTACATGATATCTAAATATGATGTCAAAATATCTAAATCATATGACATATATAAATGATTATGTATCATTTTATCAATAATATATAAATAATATTTATAATAATGTATATTATAAATAATGATATTATTGTTTTAAGCAATATCATTTGGTACAATAATAGTGGTATATACATATATCATTTAAATTTACAAAGGATTGTAAGAGAACATATGAGCAATTATTCAACAACATGAAATGCAACCTAAATAAAATGGAGAAATTCCTATAGACACAAAATACAAAAAGTTGATTTAAGAAAATGGAAAATCAGAGCAATCCAGTAACAGATAAGTAGATTGAATCAGTATCCAAAACTTTACAAAATGAAAAGACCAGAACAGATGGCTTCTATAGTGAATGCTCTCAGGCGTTCTGGAAAAAGTTAATACTAATCCTTTGTAAACTTTTCTATAGAATAGAAGAGAAATAACTCTACCTAAATAGTTCTATGAGACCATCATTATCCCAAGAACAAAACAAGATAATGCATTACAGCAATCCCAATAAACCAATGTCAATTTGAACATAGATACACAAATAGTCAACAAAATATAAGGAAAAATTTTATCCAAGGAAACTCAAGACTTGTATATTGAACACTACAAAGGACTGTTGAAAGTAATTAGAAACTCTAAATAAATCATAAGACATCCTGTGGTCATGGATCAGAACCATCATATTAAGATCTCAACAGTCCCCAAAATGATTTATCGACTCAATGCAATCTGTATCAAAATTCTGACATCATTAAATTAATTTTCAGCAGAAATGGAAAGTTCATCCTAAAATCCATAATGGACTGCAAGTGACCTGGATAAACAAAGCAATCTTAAAGGTGAAAAACAAATTTGGAGGCATTAC
The DNA here is from genome assembly GCF_029378745.1 of Bos indicus. Classification (NCBI taxonomy): domain Eukaryota; kingdom Metazoa; phylum Chordata; class Mammalia; order Artiodactyla; family Bovidae; genus Bos; species Bos indicus. Next base: position 9,506,014 of record NC_091766.1, on the reverse strand, counting down.
AATTTCTGATTTCAAAACTTACTGCCAACCTACAGTATTCAAAATGGTGGGAAATTGCTATATGAATACAGAGCAGTAAAACAGAACTGAGGATCCAGGAATAAATCCATGCATCTATGGTCAGTTGATTTTCACAAAGGGGTGTCAAGACCATCAATGGGCAAAGGAGAGGGTGGGAAGATTTGGGAGAATGGCATTGAAACATGTAAAATATCATGTAAGAAACGAGTTGCCAGTCCAGGTTCGATGCAGGATACTGGATGCTTGGGGCTAGTGCACTGGGACGACCCAGAGGGATGGTATGGGGAGGGAGGAGGGAGGAGGGTTCAGGATGGGTAACACATGTATACCTGTGGCGGATTCATTTTGATATTTGGCAAAACTAATACAATTATGTAAAGTTTAAAAATAAGATAAAATTAGAAAAAAAATAAGACAAAAAAAAATAAAATAAATAATACTAAAAAAAAAAAAAAAACACAATGAGACATCCAGCTTTCCACAAGCAATGAAGGAATTCAGTGACCTACTTCATATAATAAATTTTAATAAAGAAATGGGTCAAAGACCCCTTGGGGTCAAAATGGCTCAAAGATCTACATTTAAAAGTTAAAACTAAAACAAGTAGGACAAAAACACATGAGTAACTCTTCCTGACCTTGGATTTGGAAATGGACTATTAGATATGGAGTAATTATGCAGGAGCAACAAAAGTGCCAATAGATTATATGGACTTCATCAAAATGGAAATATCTATTCATTAAAGTGAAAAGACCACAAAAAAGTGAAAAGGTAATCTACAGAATGGGAGAATATATTTGCAAAGACATATCTGATAGGATCTAAATTAAGATCTATGAAGATCTCTTATAGCTTAACAACCAAATGTAAAAAATTGAAATTGAAAAGAAAGAAAAATACCCGAGTAGGTGTTTCTCCAATAAAATATAGACAAATTCAACAATGACATGAAAAGAGGTTCAACATCTTAGTCACTAGGGAAATGCAGACAGAACCATGATGAGATATCACCTGACACACACTAGAATGGCTACAAGAAAAAGAAAGCAAAATGGAAGTAACGTGTTGCTGAGGATGAGGAAATTGGAACCCTCATACATTGCTGTTGATAATGTAAAATGAAGAAAAAGCCACTGTGGAAAACTCGTTTGGTGGTTCCTCAAAAAGCTGAAAATAGAACTACCACATCACCAAACAGTTTTACACCCTATTATGTGCCCCAAAGAACTTTATTCAACAGTTATTCAAATCAAAACTTATGCTACAGGGACTTCCCTGGTGGTACAGTGCTTCCAGGACTCCATGCTTACAATGCAAGAGACACAGTTTTGGTCTCTGGTCAGGGAATTAAGATCCTACTTCCCATATGCTGTGAGGTGCACAGAAAAGAAACACCACATTCATAGTAGCTTTGGTCACAACAGTCAAAAGGTGGCAGTCAGCCAAAGTCCATCAATGGATGAATGGATAAACAAAAGGAGGTACATCCATGTACAATACATTATTATTCAGCCATAAAAGAATGAAATACTGATACATGCTACAACATGGATGAAACTTGGAAACATTATGCTAGGTGAAAGAAGCTAAACATTCAGGTCATATATCTTTAATTCTATTTATACAAAATTTCCAGCATGGCAAATTCATAGAGAAAGAAAACAAATCAGTGGTTGGCAGGTACCAGGGGAACAGAGGATTGAGGAGTGTTTGCTTAGTGGCTACAGTTTTTACTTTGGGAGAGTTGAAGTTATTTTATAAATAAAGGTTATGATTACAACCTTGCTGCTGCTGCTAAGTTGCTTCAGTCGTGTCTGACTGTGCGACCCCATAGACGGAGCACACCAGGCTCCCCCGTCCCTGGGATTCTCCAGGCAAGAACACTGGAGTGGGTTGCCATTTCCTTCTCCAATGCATGAAAGTGAAAAGTGAAAGTGAAGTTGCTCGGTTGTGTCCGACTCTTAGTGACCCCATGGACTGCAGGCCAACAGGCTCCTCCATCCATGGGACTCTCCAGGCAAGAGTACTGGAGTGGGGTGCCATTGCTTTCTCCGATTACAACCTTATAATGTACTAAATGCTACTAGATTTTACACTTTGATTAAAATTGTGAACTTTAGTGTCCATCAGTGGAGGAATGGGATAAAAAGATGTGATGATTATGTAGAATAGAATATTAATCTACCACAGCAAAGAATGAAATTCTGCCATTTGCAACATTGTAGATGGACCTAGAGAGTATTATGCTTAGTGAAATAAGCCAGATAAAGACAAATACTGTATATCATTTCTATGTGAAATATAAAAATAATATAAACCAATATATGCAAAACAGAAACAGATTCATTGATATTGAAAAGAAACTAGTGGTTATCAAAAGGGAGATGGTAGGGTGTAAGGGCAAGCTAGGGTTATGGGATTAATAAGTGCAAACTGCTATGGCAACCCACTCCAGTGTTCTTGCCTGGAGAATCCCAGGGATGGGGGAGCCTGGTGGGCTTCCATCTATGGGGTCCCACAGAGTCGGACACGGCTGAAGCAACTTAGCATCAGCAGCAGCAGCTATGTTTAAAATAGATAAGCAACAGGGATATATTGTTTAGGATAAGGAATATAGCCATTGTCCTGTAAGAACTTGTAATCAAGTGTATTCTGTAAAAATACCAAATTACTATGCTGCACTCCTGAAACTACTATAAATAAAAATAAATTAAAAAAAAAAATAAATAATTGTGCTAAACAAAACAAATACTCAATTGAAACAGATTATACCTACATGACAAATAACATGAGAAAGTTATGTTATTCCAAATTAAAAATTTTCCCTTTTGTAACCATTTCTATTTTGTCTTAAACTTTTCATTATCATTATTTTTATGCTTATAATTTATTTACAATGAAAGTGTATATTGTATATAATTTTATTCATTTATGTTTTTCTTACTGAGGTATAATTGACAGGTATAGTGACTCCATACTTGAATATATTGCAAAACAATCACCACAAAAACTAGCTAAAATCTGTCATCATACAGAGTTCCAAATTTTTCTGTGGTAAGTCCTTTTAAGATGTACTTTCATAGCAATTTAAAATACACAGTACAGTACTATTAACTATAGTTACCATGTTGTACATTCCAGTAACTTATTTTTAACTGGAAGCTTGTACCTTTTGACTTCTTTGCACCATTTCCTGTACTGCTATCCTTGTCTCTGGCAATCACCAATCTGTTCTCTATGTTGATGACCTTGGTGTTTGTATAGTTTTTTGAAAGTGTTAGTGGCTCAGTTGTGTCTGACTCTGCAACCCACGGACTGTAGACTGCAAGGCTCCTCTGCCCATGGGATTCTCCAGAAAATAGTACTGGAGTGGGTTGCCGTTCCCTTCTCCAAGGGAACTTCCTGACTCAGCAATCAAGCTCAGGTCTCCTGCATTGCAGGCTGACTCTACCATCTGAACCATTAGAGAAACCAGGGTATTTGTCTTCCTCTGTCTTATTGTTTTGCTTAGCACAATAATTTATTTATTTTTAAAAATTTATTTTTGTTTATGAGGTCAACTTGAAATACAACCCTGGTCACTGGGCTCTAGTGAGGTTGGGAAAGGAATGAACCAGGAATGAGCAGAGCAGGAGCCTGGAGGCTGTTCCAGGTAATTACCTGTGCCTGAAGGTGAACTGAAGTGCAGTGATTCATTGTTCAGGGACTTGCTCAGTCCTCTCAAGACAGTTTCCAGGCCAATGAGCAGGTTAGAGGCCACAAGGTGCTGTTCTGAGTTGGGCAAGGTTTCTAGGTCCCGGGGGGCCTCCAGCATTTCATCCACCCCCTGTATGAGGTTCTGTGGAGATAAGGACACAGAGCCAGTAGATCACACACCTGAGAGGTTGTATGAAGCCATTACCCACCCACTCACAGAAAACAGAGATTGGAAACTGTTTGAGGGATAAAGGCAGTGCCAGGTAGGATTCTTTGGGTGGTCTTTGCATCTGGAATCCAGCCATTCAGAGGTCAATCTTGTACATGAATGCCAAGGATGATGCAAACCTAATATTCAGGGGCTGCAAGATTAAAGGTTTTTAAAAGGTGCATGTGGGAGTGACTACACATGGCAGGGCCTCGGAGCAGTGCACCATTATGTTGAAATATCTCCTCCTGGACCAGATTTTCCCACAGGACCTGTGGGAAGCCTCCACCTGCCTCCCTGGGTCCTACCCTTACCTGGATAGTGTCCTGGACAGGGACTGACTCCACATTTTCACTAAGATTCTGGACTCTGTTGAAGAAGCAGGAGAGCATCTGGGGGGGAAGAATATGAGGAGGTTAGAACTTGGGGGAAATAGGTGGGCTATATGGAGGGATTTCCTGTTGTGTGTTGTCTGCTGGGCCACTCACCGAGCTGTTGATACTTGAGGGTGCGGTCCAGGTGTGGATGGAGATCTCTGCAGGGAACAGTACGGTGGATCATTAGGGGTGAGAGCATTTGTGTGTGTGTATGTTGTGAGTGCGATCTGTGGTCAGGTCAGGCCAGGTACCATCCCAGACATTAATCCCTGAATAGTTGGTTCCTCAGAATAACAGTTTAAGAAGAACCATGAACGTAAGAATGAATCAAAAAGAAGGAACAGAATGCTCGATCCTGTATATTCTGATTAGGGAACCAAAGACTTTATGGCTTCACAGGACTCATAACATCATGATGAGTCAGGGCAGCTGTCTGGTCCCCCCAGATCAGAGTCCTCATCTCTGGACCTAAGGGTTTCCCTTCTAAGGCCCCAGACCCAGGTGGAGGGTCTTCAGTAAGACAGAACAAGATATAGGAGGGATGCACAACTGAGGGATTCAAATTCAACCTCTAACTGGGCATTGAGACTTCTTCCTGTCTTCTTAGATAGTGGCAGTCACTGGAGACCTGTCTTAAATGTTGATGAGATGAGATGGAATTGAGTGCAGGATAGTGGAAATGGGGTGTGAGGAGGGGAGGATATGAGGATCTGGAATTCCTCAACCTGATAAGTGTGCTCCTAGGAATGAGCTGGGACTAGCAGCCATATCTCTTCTCCATGTTCAGCAGCTTACAAATCTCCATGAGACACACATACAAATGCATCAAAGAAACTCTGGGAATACCTCTAGAGTGACAGAAAGACTGAACATCAGTCAAATACCTTTTTTGATAACAAAATCTGATAAAATCTACTTTTATAAAAAATATTAAGTAACACATGGATACTTGGAAAACAAAGATAATTTAAAACATAAAAAAAGAAGAAAGAAAGAAAATCACTCTTATGTCCATTACACAGATCCCTGGAAATTTCTTCAAAATTTTTTTCTCATCATATTGCACATATTCAGAATATTTTTCTTTAGTAGCAATAAATGTCCATCAAAAACTATTATCAGTAGACAAGGATTATTTCTTGTAAAAACTGTATAATTCTCCCCTACTTTTTAGTATTGTGGTAAAATTCATAAAACATAAAATGTACCATCTTATTAACTTTTTAAGCAATACAATTTCCCTTATGATTCTATATTGTTGAAAATAAAGTCTTTAAATTTTAGATCTGGATCTTGGTTCTATGACCCTACTAAATGTGTGACTTTGGATATATAACTTAAGCTCTTTGGGCCCAAATATGATTATTGAAAAAAAGATTCTGTCTTGAAAATGTAAAACTCCTAGAATAAAATATGACAGTTGGGCAAAGTGGGAGAAGGTGGGGAAAAAAATCTAAGTGTGCTAGCATCCTGGGTCTGCTGTGAGGATTGATGTGGGAAACCACAATGGTCAGTGGGGAGGAGTTTCTGGTGAGCTTGAGATAGTGAGAAAGCCTGAGCTTCCTCCTGGGAGTTTCTTTCCTTCTGTCGGTCCATTTATTCCCCCCCCCCCTTTCTTTTTGCCATAATAATAATAATAGTGTAACACTATGAATGATGATAATAGCTCTCATGTGTTGACAATTTTCTCTGCACTAAGGTCCATCTAGTCAAGACTATGGTTTTTCCAGTGGTCATGTATGGATGTGAAAGTTGGACTATAAAGAAAGCTGAGCACCGAAGAATTGATGCTTTTGAACTGTGGTTTTGGAGAAGACTCTTGAGAGTCCCTTGGACTGCAAGGAGATCCAACCAGTCCATCCTAAAGGAAATCAGTCCTGGGTGTTCATTGGAAGGACTGATGTTGAAGCTGAAACTCTGATACTTTGGCCACCTGATGGGAAGAGCTGACTCATTGGAAAAGATCCTGATGCTGGGAAAGATTGAGGGCAGGAGGAGAAGGGGACAGCAGAGGATGAGATGTTGGGTGGCATTACTGACTCAATGGACATAGGTTTGGGTGGACTCTGGCAGTTGGTGATGGACAAGGAGGCCTGGCGTGCTGTGGTTCATGGGTTCACAAAGAGTTGGACATGACTGAGCAACTGAATTGAACTGAACTGAAACTTTAGCTTTTCTTAACTAAGGTAAATATTAAATCTAAGTTCATCCATATGGGGTAGGTACAATGACTACCTCTGGTTTACAGACTAGCAAATAATGCACAGAGAGGAAAACAACTTCCTAACTGTCAAAGAGCCTGTGTCATAGCCCAGCTCTGCTGTGTCGGCTCTCAGCCCTCTTCCAACTGATCATGAAAACAAGATTACCAACTCCCCTCATACTTTCCTGTGCTGTCACTTTTATGTTATGCTTGTTAAAATACTTTTGAGCTGCTCCAATGGCTGAGGGCTCTGGAGGTCCCATTGTGTCCTCCCACAATCTCTATATACCACCCCCAAGCATATGCCACCCACAAGTTAATGCCACCCCCAAGCCTCTGTACCATCACAAGTCTCTGAGCGGCTGGTGATGACTTCCCCAGTTGAAGATGTGAATCCTGGAATGCAGCGACAGGTGTTGGCATCAACACATTTGGAGTTTGGAGGGCACCACCGAGCACAACGAGTTATGATAGAGGCTGTGTGGATGAAGATCATGGTCAGAAGACCCAAGAAACTGAGGAAGTCAGCTTCATGCTAGAGGCCCAATAGTAGAGGAGGGGAGGAAAGTGTTGAATGGCTGCCACTAGAAGTGAAAAGCCTCAGAAAACTCTGGACGTAATGGGGAAGAGTAACAGCTGTTAGTATCCTTAGAGGATACTCTTGCAGAATAAACCTCCTTTCCCAATTTTATTGGTGAGAGGACCCAGACCATGGCATACACTCTCAAGCTTATGTCACCAATGGAGCTGGGTGCAGAGACTCACTTTTAAGGTTCTGGACTGCAGTGTTCATTGTCTTCAGCAGTAGTAGATTCAGTTCTGTGGCAGAAAGACAGAGATGACAAAGAGGAGAGAGTTGAGCTCTAATTGCAACCACTGTACCCATGGCCTTTGCCTTCTTACTGGATGGCTCTGGCTCTATAGCCCATCACTCTGAGCAACATTACTGAGGCTCCTGTACTTTACTTGGAATCAAGGAATCAACACTTCCCCTCCATTTCTCAGGTCTCTTGAGGGATCAGTCACTGATAGACAGCCCCTGTGGAACCTCATGTGCTACACATTTGTAGAAAGAATAGTGCTCTCCCATCCATGCTAGCTCAGACTCTAACTCCATGAAGCTGGTCCAAGACCCATCCCTGAGCCAGGACCATCAATAAGCTTTCAGGAAGGGGTGAGGCCTGTAAAGATGATGCCAGAACAGGCCAGAGGCTCCTGGACACTGGGGACCAGACTGGGGATACAATGGAGGTCTACTTCCATCCATGCAGACTTGGTGTTGTGAGGATCCACTTCCTGTACCCTTGGAAGGCGTTTTCCAAACTGAAATGAAATGGTAAGACTCATCATCTGAGTGAGGCCAGCTTTGTGGGAGGGCTGGGTGGCTGAAGAAGGAAGCAGGTGCTGATGGATGAGGAGTGGCTGGTGTTTCTGTCTTCTTTGTCCTGGGCATCCAGCTAGGGATGCAAACTTGTGGGCTCCTTCTGTGCAAGGCTCAAGTGGTCTGAGTCAATGTAGGGCCTTTGTTGACCTCCTAAGTAGAGAGTTGGGCCAGGACAATGAAGCCCAGTGACACTCTCTCTTTCCATCTATGCCAAATGGGAGCCACTTTGAGTATATGTGGTGTGGTTCATGTCATCTACCCATTCTGACATAACATCCTCCCGGTCCCAGTCATTTGAGTTTCCCATAGGCTTGTTAATAGAAATTATTGGTCAGGGGCATGGTGGATACTTGCATAGTGAAATAGACAAAGGCTGAGTGGCCAAGGAACTGGGTAAGGTTGCCCAGGGACAGGGCTGGCTGGGGAAGATGGGACCACCCTTGAATATCCCCCTTCCAACATTTCTAGACAGAGTTCTCAGGTCCATCATTCCAGAAGAGTCTGAAAGGACCCCTAGCTTGCTCAAATCTGTATGGGATCCAGGTGAGAAAGGTCTCATCTTGGCAATTAATGATGAAGAATACAGATAATTTCCTGGGACTCATTGCACTGGACATCAACTCCTGAAATGTCTTGAATACCACTGTTCTGTTTATTTGAGAAAATAAGATGCCAAATGTCAAGGGGGCATCCAGTATTGAAGAAATGACACTCTATGTGGGGTTCTGACCCTTGTGGTTTGGAGAGAGAGGGGATACCAGTAGGTGCTGAGAACAGACCTCTGTGGCCTAGAGTAAGTGGCCAAACTTAATGAATGAGGAAATGAAAGAAATGGGTTCCTTCTTACCAAAGGTTTTTGTAGTACACTCATTCTCAAATTCTTTTTGAGAAAGAGTTCTGTTTCCTTTGCATTGACGCTGTGTGTTGTTAAAGTTCTGGCAGTCTACATATATTCCACAGGACACTTTCCATGATGGTCCACACTTGTTGATATCTGGAACACAACAGGACAAAATGTCACCTCTCAAAGGTATGAATTCCGTTGTGAATTCATATGGCACTCACCTCCATCCTGATCTTGACACAAGACTGAACTAACTCAGCTCCTCATTAGCTCTTGTAGGGTTAGGCTGAACTAGCATCAGTTGCTCCAGAAAGCTGGCTTACTGTTCTGCTCATCCCTGCTCTCTGACTATCTGCATGTACCTTGATTCAAACACTCTGCTGTGTCATATGGGGACTGGAAGGAGGTCTGCCTCCCCGCTGCAGGCCTTTTGGGGTAGACAGAAAAAATGACTTGGTTCTGGACCATATTCTTGGTTGCTGTTTGCATCATCAGGGACATGCATTTGAGCTCAAGTCATTCCTAACTGTGAGTGACAGTGACACTGAAGGCTTCCCAAGATGCTGAGGAAATGGAGGCAGTCATGGCTGGGGAATTGTCCAGAGTGATATCCATCATTTACAGCTGAGGTTAGGGGTAGGTGATCAGACTCTTACACATTGATGCCCTCAACCTCCACTTTAGTCATAGCAGTCCTAGTACACCCTACAATCTTCATCAAGCACTCCCCCAGCTCTCATGTTAAGACTTCTTGAGATTCCCCAGGATGTCTCTAGGGGAGACTTGCTCTCTCCACTTCTGTAGAAATCACATTTTATCAGAGCCTGTTATGCATAGGAAAGAGGAAGCAGCTCACAGCTGAGTCACTGCAGGTGTTGTCTGGCATTTTACCTCTCCCTGTTCCTAAACTTAGGAGGAAAGGTGCCCATGAGCCAGGTCCCCTTGGAATAGGTCAGGGAACCATAGAGCAAGTGCTGGACACCAATGCTAAAACAACAGCAACTTAGTAAAAATTCAGAAATAGAATGTTTGGCTCTTGTACATATATGATCTCCTTCCAGTCAGGGGGCCAAAGACGTTTAAAGCCTGGAAGGACTCACACGGTCATGATCAGTCAGGGTAGACAACTGGTCTTTCCCAGGTCAGAGTTTCTTATCCAGAATTTTGACATTCCCTTCTAAGGCCCCAGATCCAGGTTGTGGGTAGTATTAACATAAGGATATGAATGGAAGGGGGAGGGATGCACACCTGAGGAATTGTTGTTTGGCCCCCATCTGATCTCTGAGATTTCCTCCTCTCAGATGGAGACCCATATTAAAGGCTGAGGGATAGGGAGGAGTGAGTGGGGGCATATGGGAATGAGTGCTGGAAGGAGAAGACATGAGGATGGGAGACTCCTCAACCTGACAAGTGTAGTCCAAGGAAGGAGCTGGAATCCAGTTAAAGCATCAGCCAGATTTCCTCTCCATGTTCAAGAGTCTGCATATCTCCCTGAGACACACACATGCAAGTTCACAAAAGAATCTTTTGGATACTTCCAGGGTCAAGTAAGGGCTGTGCAGTAATTGCAACATCTTTTCCTTTCTTTGATAAAATTTACTTTCTCCCAAATTTTAAATAATACATCGATACTTACCTGTGGTGGATTCATTTTGATATTTGGCAAAACTAATACAATTATGTAAAGTTTAAAAATAAAATAAAATTTAAAAAAATAAAATACACACCAGATTTCAAAGACCAAAAAAAGAAAAAAAAAAACTTAAAAAAAAAATAAATAAAACAGGGAAAAAGTTAAAAAAAAAAGGGGGGGGGAATCACCCAGAATTCTAGTATTCTAGAATATTGTAGATTTTTTCTTTTTTTTTTCACTCATTGTTTCAAATATGCTAGGAATAATTTATTTTATTACCAATAACTCAGATTATTTTGAGCAGATGAAGAATATTTCTTGATGAAAAATCATATAATTTTCTTTTCCCTCATTAAAAAAAATTGCAGTAAAATGTCCATAACAAAAGTTTTCATCTTAACTTTATGTTTAATAATTTCCTTTTGTTGTTCTATTTTTTTGAAGAATAAAAACTCCTTGGCTTTAGACATAGTCTGTTTATACTACCTTATTAGTTATAGAACTTTGGACATCACTCAATCTCTTTGAGGCTGAATTTGCTAATTACAAAAATCAGGCTACCTTGAAATCATAAAATTCATAGAAAAAACCATACTGTATAAGCTCCTTGACATTGGTCATGGTAATAACTTTTTTTTTGGATTTGACAGCAAAAGCAAAGCAACAAAAGCAAACTAGAGAGGTGGGACTCCATCAAACTACATAGCTCTGTACAGCAAAATGAAGTGAAATCACTCAGTCGTGTCCCACCTCATGGACTCTACAACCCATCGAATTCTCCAGGCCAGAATACTTGAGTGGGTAGCTGTTACCTTCTCCAGGGGATCTTCCCGACCCAAGGATCGAACCCAGGTCTCCCACATTGCATGCAGATTCTTTACCAGCTGAGTCACAAGGGAAGCCCAAGAATTTTGGAGTGGGTAGCCTATCCCTTCTCCAGAGGATCTTTCCGACTCAGGAATTGAACCGGGGTCTTTTGCATTGCAGGCAGATTCTTTACCAACTGAGCTATCAGGGAAGACTGTACAGCAAATGAATCTATCCAAAAAATGAAAAGAAAATCTACAATATTGGATAATAATTTACAAATCATACATACATAAGGGGTTAATATCCAAAATATATAAAGAACTCATATGACTCAATAGCAAAAAAAAAAAAAAAAGAACCAAATAAAGTGATTGAGTAAAAAATGGGTAGATGACTGAATAGATGTTTTTCCAAAGAAGACTACCAAATGGCCAACAGGTACATGGAAAGGTGTTCAACATCACCAATCAATGAAATGGAAATAAAAACCAGATATCACCTCACACTTGTTAGAATAACTATTATCAAAAAGACAAGACAGAACAAGTGTTAGTGATGATGTGGAGGAAAGGACTTTTTTCCATTGTTGGTATCAAATTTGCAGCCCCTATGGGACTGCTCACTTCCTTCATGCTTTCTTAAAATGTCTCCTTTCTTATTCTCAACAAAGTGCTTCTGTGCTGCCCTCAGAGCTGAATGCTGTAGATGTACCACAGCCTCTCCCCAAATCTGCCTGAGCATTTCCACCACCCCAAGGCTCTGTACCATGGCAACTCTTCAAGGGGCTGGTGAAGCTGTCCTCAGATGCAGAACTGAATCCTGGAATGCAGCGGCAGGCATCAGTGTTGACACATGGAGGGTTTGGAGGGCACCACCAAGCACAGGCTGTGAGGGAAGAAGCAGTGGGGATGGAGGTCAAGGAATTGTCAAGGAATGAACAAAGCCTGCTTCAGGCTGGTGATCTAATAATAGAGGAAGGGAAGGAATGGATGGGATGGCTTCCATTGGAAGTTATTTTTGTTTAGTTACTAAGTCATGTCTGACTATTTGTGACCCCATGGACTTTAGCCCACCAGACTCCAGGGGATTCTCCAAGCAAGAATGCTGGAGTGAGTTGCCATTTTCCTCCTCCAGGGGATCTTCATGATCTAGGAATTAAACCTGTGTCTCTTGCATTGGCAGGCACATTCTTTACCACTGAGTCAGCTGGGAAGCCCTTTCTTGGAATAGGAAGAGACAAAAATTTCTGAGCATGTTGGAGTGTGGAGGAATAGCTTCTCTTACATTCATAAAACTGTGTCTGGACCTTACATTCAGCATAAGCCTACTTTCTTATTCCTTTGTTGGTAAGAGGACACAAACCCCAGCATATGCTCCACAGCTTATGTCACTAATGGGGCTGGCTGAACAAACTTACGTTTCTTGTTCAAGGATATGGATTCCAACGGCAAAAACAGAAGAATCAAGAATCCTGGGGGCAGAAAAACAGAAAGATGACAGAGTAGAGTCACACTCAATTTCATCTCCTGTCCCCATAGCCATTGCCACCTGGGGATGTGTTTCTGGGCCCTGTATCCCTTAGCTTTCCAGTGGCATGTCATATTCTCGAGAACTCAGTCTTTCACCTGAGTCTTGGGTCTCCCTGAGGAGTCAGTCAGCAACGGACACAGTCCTCGCGGAAAAAACAGGTGCTACAGGTAAAGGACAGGCAATATATAGACCTACAGCTGATGTTAGCAACACATCTTTGAAATTCCAACCTCTTCCAGTGGAAGTGTTAAATTGTGGAGGAGAAAGTTCTTTAGATTGTTGTACCTAGGTTATTTGTTCTCTGACAGTGGCAGAAATCTGCTCTGAAGGTTTCTCTTTCAGGATCTCTCTTCATGTTTAACATAAATGACACAGATGGGTATGGGTAGTAGAAATGAAACAGCCCTGAGTTGGAGCCCTAGCTCACAATTATATCAGCAGGGCATGGAGCCCTGGATCAGGAGACAGGGAGTTTAGAGCATGTGAGAAGTAAGAACTAAGGCAACTTCTAAGGTAGAAGAACTAAGGTAGAGTCAATATAACCTTGTTAAATGGCCTCTCCACATATAGCACCAATAACTTCTATGAAACTGAAAGAGTTAGTGGCTCAGTCATGTCTGACTCTTTGTGAGCCCAAGAACTGTAGCCCACAAGGTGACTCCTCTGTCCATGGAATTCTCCAGGCAAGAATACTAGAGTAGGTAGCCATTCCTTTCTCCAGGGCATCTTCCCCATCCAGGGATCAAATCTGGGACTCCTGCATTTCAGCAGATTCTTTACCATCTGAGCCACCAGGGAAGTCCAATGACTTCTAAACTTCCAAGTGAACTCCTGGTCCTGCTATAGTGTATCAAGAGCACAGCCTTTTTTCTTGATCTCCCAGTTTGGTCTGAGAAAATGAGTTACTGATCAAGTTTTCTGTTATGAAAATAACCCTTATATGTGGAATCTAAACAGAAATAATACAAATTAACTTACAAAACAGAAAGAGTCTCATAGACATAGATAATGAACTTATGGTTGCCGGGGGGGTGGGGGGTGGGAAGAATGGAGGAAGGGATATTTAGGGAGTTGGGGATGGACATGTACACACTGCTACATTTGAAATGGATAACTAACAAGGACCTACTGCATAGCACAGGGAACTCTGCTCAATGTTATGTGGCAACCAGGATGGGAGGAATTTCGGGGGAGAATGGATACATGTACATGTAATGGTCGAGTCCCTTCACTGTTCACCTGAAACTATCACAACATTATTAATTGGACATATGTGTGTGTGTGTGTGTTAATCACTCAGACGTGTCTTACTCTTTGCAATCCCATGGACTGCAGCCCACCAGGCTCCTTTGTCCATGAAATTCTCCAGACAGAGATACTGGAGTGGACTGCCATTCTCTTCTCCAGGGGATCTTCTTGACCCAGGGATCAAACCCACATCTCATTATGTCTCCTGCATTGGTAGGCGGGTTCTTTACCTTCTGTGCTACCTGGAAAGCCCCTAATTGGCTACACTCCAATACAAAATGAAAGTTTAAAAAAATGAATAAAGAAAATAACTATGGATGCAAAGATAAAATTTACTCTTATAGGCAATATGTGGAGCACGTATTAGAGTCTGTTATCTTATCCATGGGAGCCAGTGAACCCTATGAAAATTTTTTACGATCTGTGAGTCTGCACAGAATTTTCCCCAAATGTGCCCAGAATTAAGAAAGTCATGTTTCACAAAGAAGATAAGAAATATGGCCATTCTCATAAAAAACAGAAAACAATTTACAAGCAATGAGGACAACATATAAGGAACATTTGACTTACTAGGTAACAGGTATTATTCTAAACAGTGAAGAAAATAAAGATTCATCAGAATTAAGCTGACCTTTCTGATACTGTTTTTTCACCAATTTACTATTGAAAGTGTTGGTCACTCAGTTGTGTCCAATTCTTTGCCTCCCCATAGGCTGCAGCCCACTAGGCTCCTTTGTCCATGGGATTTTCTAGGCAAGAATACTGGAGTGGTTTCCCTCAAATCATTCCATCCCACATAAAGCCTATAGATTAAGTAATGGTGTTTTTCTTATGCCATTAGAATTTTCACATAGGTTGGTTTTATACTCTTCTGAAAAAAAAAAAAAAGTTTACCAGGCTTGTCTCAGCCATAGTACCCAGATATTTTGTCAAACACTAGTCTAGATGCTGCTGCAGAGTTTTGTTTTGCTTTTTAAAAATGAGATTAACATTTAAGGCAGGGCTTCCCAGGTCACTCAGTGGTAAAGAATCTGCCTGCCTAGCAGGAGATGCGGGTTCAGCCTCTGGGCTGGGAAGATCACCTGGAGAAGAAATTAGCAACTTGCTCCAGTGTTTTTGTCTGGGAGATCCTATGTACAGAGAAGCCTGGTGGATTACAGTCCATCGGGTCCCAAAGAATCTGAGATGACTTTGGGATTAAACATGCATGCACACACACATTTAAATCCATAGACTTTGAGTAAAGCAGATTACTCTCCATTATATAGGTGATCCTTTTTCAAACAGTTGAAAACCTTATAGTAAAAAGACTGACCTCACTGAGGAAGAGAGAATTCTTCCAGATTGCATTTGGACTTGAGAAGCAGCATTAGGTCTTCCCAAGGTTTCCAGCCTGGCTCCCTGTCCTGTCGATTTTGAACTTTCCAACCTCCGCAGTCCCATGAACCAGTTCCTTCAATAAACCCCTTTCTCTTTCCTTCTCTCTAAACATTCCAGTGAATTCTCTTTCTCAGGAAAACCTGGACTAATACAGGTGGCAAAACGAGATGTCTTTAAGTCTCCAATTTGCCCAGAAGTAAGTTTGACCAGTTTTCTCCTTTGAAACTTACTATCAGTGTGCTAATATCCTTAAAATTTCTACTTGTCTATCCCTTATAGAGATAGTAGGAAAGCAAGTTAAATATCAAGGATGAAAGAAAGAAGAGAATATTTGCAGACGGATAGAGTCCCCAAACAGCTCTATTTGTCTATACCCCGTGTTATCATTCTACACACCTGGAAGCAACCTTAGATAGCCGTTTTTCATGATGTAGAGACCAGCAAGTTCAGCCACGGAAGACATCTGATCTTGGTCTGTGCGTGTTGAAAAGACTTCTTGTTTTAAGTGTTACTTGCACTTTGAATAAGTTGACTGAGGAAAATGCTGATCTGGATTCTTTCTTCCCTTTTAATCTGCCCTATGATTAGCTTCTTAGAAACTGCAGTTCTGTTTTTAAACTATGTGCATGGTATTTATACTGAATTAGTATTTGGGCTTCCCTTGTGGCTCAACTGATAAAGAATCTGCCTGCAATGTAGGAGACCCCGATTCGATTCCTGGGTCAGGAAAATCCACTGGAGAAGGGAAAGGCTACCTACTCCAGTATTCCAGCCTGGAGAATTCCATGAACTGCATAGTCCATGGGGTCATAAAGAGTGGGACACGACTGAGTGACTTTCACATAGTGTTTGTACTGAAATACTCATTGAAGGTGGTTTTTTAATCTTTTTGGTATCAGCTCAGTTCAGTTCACTCAGTCATGTCAGACTCTCTGCAGCCTCATGAACCGCAGCATGCCAGGCCTCGCTGTCCATCACCAACTTTCAGGGTCCACCCAAACTCATTTCCATTGAGTCGGTGATGCCATCCAACCATCTTATGTTCTGTTGTCCCCTTCTCTTCCTGACCTCAATCTTTCCCAGCATCAGGGTCTTTTCCAATGAGTCAACTCTTTGCATGAGGTGGCCAAAGTATTGGAGTTTCAGCTTCAACATCAGTCCTTCCAGTGAACACCCAGGACTGATCTCCTTTAGGCTTGACTCATTAGATCTCCTTGTAGTCCAAGGGACTCTAAAGAGTCTTCTCCAACACCACAATTCAAAAACATCAATTCCTCGGTGCTCAGCTTTCTTCACAGTCCAACTCTCACATCCGTACATGACCACTGGAAAAACTATAGCCTTGACCAGACAGACCTTTGTTGGCAAAGTAGTGTCTCTGCTTTTGAATATGCTATCTAGGTTAGTCATAACTTTCCTTCCAAGGAGTAAGCGTCTTTTAATTTCATGGCTGCAATCACCATCTGCAGTGATTTTGGAGCCCAGAAAAATAGTCAACCACTGTTTCCCCATCTATCTGCCATGAAGTGATGGGACCGGATGCCATGATCTTTGTTTTCTGAATGTTGAGCTTTAAGCAAACTTTTTCACTCTCTGAAGGTGTGATACTATGTATAAGAAAACCTCCCCAACATGAATAATCATATTGG
Organism: Bos indicus; assembly: GCF_029378745.1. Lineage (NCBI taxonomy): Eukaryota > Metazoa > Chordata > Mammalia > Artiodactyla > Bovidae > Bos > Bos indicus. Next base: position 9,489,031 of record NC_091766.1, on the reverse strand, counting down.
ACTTTTTACCTCTGTGAGGCCTTTAGGTCAGAGTGAGCAGAATTATATATTTATTATTGATTAGTGGACATTTAAAAATTGTGTTGTAATGGGCACATAACATGATATTAGTTTCAAATGTGAAATGGGATTATTTGATATTTGTATATATTGCCAAATGATTACCAAAATAAGTCGTTAACATCCATCACCACACACAGTTACAAATTGTTTTTGCTTGTGATAGGAAATTTCAAATTTTTGGCCAATTCAAAATTAACTTAATAAAAAATTCAACTGAATTAGGCAAGTTAACTCATAGGCAGGTATTCTTTGATGTCCCTCACATTTATTTTCTTAGTCATCAAGGTCCAAGAGCTCCAGTTTTGAACAAAGATGACCACCAACCCCCCCCCCACCCCGCCGCCCCATTTCTAAGGTACATTCTATTTGACCATAAACAGCTACGGTGCCCCATCCCCAGTCAGAGATTGGTTTCAGAATGGATTGGTGACTCCGTTCTTGCAATGAGGACCAAAAGCTGTGGGGCTTCTAGTAAGATTCCTCCTTCCTAAGAAAAAAACCCTGATATCCCTTTTCTTTCTGAGCATTGCAATTTCTGGATGCAATGCTGGAATGGCTCCATCCAGCAGCCTGAAAAGGGGCACCAATCCAGTCAGAAAGGCAGAGCAGAAAAATGGACCTTGATGACATTGTTGATCAGCTCAATCACCCAATGCTGAAGTTTGTTTGACCTCAGAACTTCCGAATATGTAAGACAATAAATTTCCTGATTGCTTAATCTGGTGAGTATGGAGAGAGGGAGAGAGAGAGAGAGAGAGAGAGGAGGGAGGGGGAGAGAAAGAGGTGGGGGAGAGAGAGAGAGAGAGAGAGAATGCCTCTCACTGTGATTACTGTCAACGGATAAGACTGATTTAGAAGAATCATTAAATTCTGAACGGAATATTGAAAAAAAAAAGCTTTATTTTGTTAGAAACTTTGTAATACAATATTATTAGGTATTGTTGCTTTGTTGCACGTTATATCTACATGACTTATTTTATAACTGGATACGTGTACCTTTGGATCCCCTTCACCCACTCCCCCTCTCTGTTCTCTGTTCTCTATATTTACAAAGTTGTTTTTTGTCCTATCTTGCTTCTCTAAATCTTTTAGAGTCTTATGTTTGTCTGATATATAAGATGTTTATACACATGCTAATAATGCTCAAAATTCTTCAGGCCAGGCTTCAGCAATACATGAACCGTGAACTTCCAGATGTTCAAGCTGGTTTTAGAAAAGGCAGAAGAACCAGAGATCAAATTGCCAACATCTGCTGGATCATGGGAAAAGCAAGAGAGCTCCAGAAAAACATCTATTTCTGCTTTATTGACTATGACAAAGCCTTTGACTATGTGGATCACAATCAACTGTGGAAAATTCTGAAAGAGATGGGAATACCAGACCATCTGACCTGCCTCTTGAGAAACCTGTATGAAGGTTAGGAAGCAACAGTTAGAACTGGACATGGAACAACAAACTGGTTCCAAATAGGAAAAGGAGTCCATCAAGGCTGTATATTGTCACCCTGCTTATTTAACTTATATGCAGAGTACATCATGAGAAACGCTGACTGGAAGAAGCACAAGCTGGAATCAAGATTGCTGGGAGAAATATCAATAACCTCAGATATGCAGATGACACCACCCTTATGGCAGAAAGTGAAGAGGAACTAAAAAGCCTCTTGATGAAAGTGAAAGAGGAGAGTGAAAAAGTTGGCTTAAAGCTCAACATTCAGAAAACAAAGATCATGGCATCCGGTCCCATCATTTCATGACAGATAGATGGGGAAACAGTGGAAACAGTGGCTGACTTTATTTTGGAGGGTTCCAAAATCACTGCAGATGGTGACTGCAGCCATGAAATTAAAAGATGCTTACTCCTTGGAAGGAAAGTTATGACCAAACTAGATAGCATATTGAAAAGCAGAGACATTACTTTACCAACAAAGGTCCATCTAGTCAAGGCTATGGTTTTTCCTGTGGTCATATATGGATGTGAGAATTGGACTTTGAAGAAGGCTGAGCACTGACGAATTGATGCTTTTGAACTGTGGTGTTGGAGAAGACTCTTGAGAGTCCCTTGGACTGCAAGGAGATCCAACCAGTCCATTCTGAAGGAGATCAGCCCTGGGATTTCTTTGGAAGGAATGATGCTAAAGCTGAAACTCCAATGCTTTGGCCACCTCATGCAAAGAGTTGACTCATTGGAAAAGACTCTGATGCTGGGAGGAATTGGGGGCAGGAGGAGAAGGGGAGGACAGAGGATGAGATGGCTAGATGGCATCACTGACTCGATGGACATTAGTCTGAGTGATTCCTGGGAGTTGGTGATGGACAGGGAGGCCTGGCGTGCTGCGATTCACGGGGTTGCAAAGAGTTGGACACGACTGAGTGACTGAACTGAACTGATAGATATTTTGGATGTAATTGTGTTTTAAGTAGGGTTTTTCATGCTATGAACTTTGTCTTCAAAGTTTCTTTAGTCAGCAATAGTTCTTGGGGTGGAGAAGGCAATGGCACCCCACTCCAGTACTCTTGCCTGGAAAATCCCATGGATGGAGGAGGCTGGCAGGCTGCAGTCCATGGGGTCGCTAAGAGTCAGACACGACTGAGCGACTTCACTTTCATGCATTGGAGAAGGAAATGGAAACCCACTCCAGTGTTCTTGCCTGGAGAATCCCAGGGACAGGGGAGCCTGGTGGGCTGCCATCTCTGGGGTTGCACAGAGTCAGACACGACTGAAGCAACTTAGCAGCAGCAGCAGAAGTTCTTGGGGAGTTCTTTCATGTCATTCCATGTAAATCCACATTTTTCTTTTCTGCTGCTGTTGCATGTATCCAGAACAACATGAAGAAATTAATTTTTCCATTCTCTATTTTTATGCCCATACAATAATGCTGCAGTGAATACCTCAAAAGTACCATAAGGAGAACATTTGATATTTTCCTTACAAGAGGCATTATGTGGTTCTAATCTTGGGTTGTAGAGTATATATATTCTACATTATGATAAATTCTACAAGCCTTCTATTTAATGGCACTCAAAGTGCCATTGGTGCTATAGGATAGAGTCAACTTCCTATATTCAATTAACACTCTTGCTGCCATACTTTTTTCATTTTTAATATAAAAATTTTTGTTGTCAGTTGGTTTAAGTGACATATGAATTAATCAATTATTTATCTCATTTGCTGCTAAGTTGCTTCAGTCGTGTCTGACTCTGTGCGACCCCATAGACAGCAGCCTACTAGGGTCCTGCATCCCTGCGATATTCCAGGCAAGAACACTGGACTGGGTTGCCATTCTCTTCTCCAATGCATGAAAATGAAAAGTGAAAGGGAAGTCGCTCAGTCATGTCTGACTCTTTGCACAACCCCATAAACTGCAGCCTACCAGGCTCCTCTGTCCATGGAATTTTCCAGGCAAGAGTACTGGAATGGGTTGCTATTGCCTTCTCCATTACCTAACTTAGAATTAAATTAATAGAAGACTAAGATATAGGAACTTTAAAATGTCAGGAAGTTAATTTATTATATATTAGGTCGTTAGAATGGAAAGGGGAGTCCAAGATGGTGGCTAGCAAAAGCCATGCAGAGGTCAAACAAAGAAAAAACCTGCAAAAGAGGAAGCTAAAAACTTGAGTGAGAGCCTCTGGTAAGAAAACATGCCCTAGATGTCCATCAGCAGATGAATGGATAAGAAAGCTGTGGTACATATACACAATGGAGTATTACTCAGCCATTAAAAAGAATACATTTGAATCAGTTCTAATGAGGTGGATGAAACTGGAGCCTATTATACAGAGTGAAGTAAGCCAGAAGGAAAAACATAAATACAGTATACTAACGCATATATATGGAATTTAGAAAGATGGTAACAATAACCTGGTGTACGAGACAGCAAAAGAGACACTGATGTATAGAACAGTCTTATGGACTTTGTGGGAGAGGGAGAGGGTGGGAAGATTTGGGAGAATGGCATTGAAACATGTAAAATATCATGTAGGAAACGAGTTGCCAGTCCAGGTTCGATGCACGATGCTGGATGCTTGGGGCTGGTGCACTGGGACGGCCCAGAGGGATGGTATGGGGAGGGAGGAGGGAGGAGGGGGAGGGAGGAGGGAGGAGGGTTCGGGATGGGGAACACATGTATACCTGTGATGGATTCATTTTGATATTTGGCAAAACTAATACAATTATGTAAATTTTAAAAATAAAATAAAATTAGAAAAAAAAATAAAGACTATCAAGAATAAGGGCAAATAAATATATTTTCTAAAAGAAAAAAGAAAAAAAAACCATGCCCAGAACACGTTCCATTACCTTATTGATCTTGAGCATATGCCTTTTTGCATTCCCTTTCTTGATTGGTGGTGGGTACAAGCTCTGTTTTGCATAAAGGTGAAACAATCAGACTCCAGGAGGATGAGACAGAAAGTATAAGACAAGAGAGATAAAATCTCTCCTGTGTGGTCAGCATTATCTCCCATCTTGAGGGTGCACTGTCTACTGCCTGCTGCCTTCTTGAGCTCTTAGCCTACTTGAGCTGTAACTAGTCTGTTGATGAGACGATAACCTTGAGGGTGCACTATCTGCTGTCTCCTTAATAAATCCTGCCTATTTGAGCTATAACTAGGCTATTATCTCAAATCCATGCTATGACGATACAAGAGCTGAGAAACCCTGCCTTCTTGAACTGTGACTATTTTGTCATTTCAAATCTTTGTTATGATGAGATAAGAACTAAGGGAGAAGAATAAACTGATCTGATGGCATCACCGACTCAATGGAAATGAGTTTGGGTGGACTCTGGAAGTTGATGATGGACAGCGAGACCTGGCGTGCTGTGGTTCATGAGGTCGCAGAGAGTTGGATATGACTGAGCAACTGATGCGATCTGATCTGATCTTTTGCAAACTATTTTATTCATTGTATTTACTAAAATTGTTAAGAATATATGCATGTGCATGATGTGTGTATATATCTTTGATTGTGGTGTCTTTTGTTAGCATATTCCCCCCCACCTCCCCCCCCCTCAAAAACCTGTTACCTATTTTATTCCTGGAGAAGGGTAAACAAAAAAGAGAAGATATTCACTTTAATTTGAGAGGCAGCTATGCTGGAAGCAACAGTGTCAGTAATTTTAGGCCCTTAAGAATATTCTCAGTAAAGGGAATGCTGAATCATCTTACTTTGGAGACTAGAGCAAGATCATCCATTTTCACTGGGATAAAAGAATGAAGAAAAGCAAGCTCAGTAACACCAAATAGGGTTTTAACAAAGAAATTAAGGTGAGGTTACTCCTTTCAAATTCAGATTTTTAAAATGAAAATATGTGTAGAAGTCACAGTTGTATTCTTTCTGAATTCAGCTGGTCTTCTACCCATAGTAGGAGCCCCAGAAACATGAAGAACAAAGGCATTATTAACCAGATACAGTCAAGTCACTCCTTCTAAACTGGGATTTGATTGCTGATGGACCTGTCTAGCTCACAGCTGCCTCCAGTGATGGGAATCAGTGACTATGTTGGCAGGAAAGCCAGATACTAAGGATGCACCCATCAAAAAGTTGAATGCTGTGCAATGGGTCCAAGATGACTTGCACACCCTGTTCACTGCACATTTTCTGACCTCTGTGGATAGGAGTTATCTGTGAACATCAGGCTCACTTGATGATGCTGCATGTCTGTGCTCATGTTGATAGTAAACAGGGTAAACATCATCCTCATTCCAATTGAAGTGAGATGAAATTGACAGCTATGTCATTACAAACTTTTATTTTGGTCTAGTTTTCAATTATTTACTATGTGGATTTTGCTTTAGCCTTGCCTAGGGCATTGTTCTTCATCTTCCAATGTTTATTTGGTAGATTGTTAGTATACTTGGAATTTGTTCATTCACTAATTTTTTCTGAATAAATAACCTGCTATCTTGATGTGATTTATTGCAGGAGTTATTGTGACTTTCCTGACTTCACATGCCATCTTTCATACATTGATTTGAAATATCATATCTACTGAACATTAAATTTCTATACATGATGTATTTGTTATTTGTTTCATGAATCAATTTTCCCATTTCCAGACCAGTAACACAGTTAAAATGCTTTAGTTTTGTTTTTATAAGTGCTATGAAGCAAATTTCTGTATTTCCTGTTAAATGTGTGAATCTGGTTGGATAAGAATAGAGTTTCATCAGAAAGTCTATTGTAATAGGGAGAATGCTCTGATCTCAGAAATCTGTGAGGATCTCAAAATCATACTGCAAAAAGTTTTTCTTTTATGGTGCAAAGGAAGAAGCAGGCAGAGATAAACTTAATTTTTGGAAGGGGAAGCTGGACAAGTAAGGGGAAATTATCCTCAGTTTGTGACAGGAAATTGATTTTAATGTGATCAGCCATTTCCCAGAAGAAGTTAAAAATGAAGGCATGTTCTACTTTATTTTGATTCTTACTCAGGCTTGTGGATAAACTTAGTTCAGAGACCTGTAGGAAAAAGAGAAACACTTGTTTCAAGCTGGACCAAGACAAAGCAAAGTGTAAGAAATAACAATTGATAAATGTCATTCTTTACAATTGTGCTATTTCCTCTTTCATATTTTTTATACTATATAAACATTAGTAAGTTCCATAAAAAATTCTTGGGACTTTGATTTTGATTGAACTGGCTCTGTAGATTAATTTGGAGGTAATAGATTCCTTATAAAACTGAGATTTTCCAACCCCTCCAATATAACACCCTATGTAGCTTATTATTTCTTTCAATTATACTTTCCAGTTTTCTGCTTAAGAACTTGATGCATTCTTGGAGGATTATTCCTAGTATTATTCTTAAATTTCAAACAATTTTCCTATAGTATTTTAAAATTGTTTTTTCTTTAGATAGAAAAAACATTGCACTTTGCAAGTTGATCTTGCTATATATGTAGAACTCAATATTTTTCAATAAACAATGTGAAGTTTCTTTGATAGACAACTTGCCTTCTGGAAATAAAGACTCTATTGTGTATTTCTTTCAAGCACTTGTATCTTTCTTTTTTCATTGCACTTGTGTGAGTTTGGAGATGGGATAAAGATTTGTGAGACAACTCAAGTATCAGTGTTCAAATATTTTGAGTTGAACATTTAATAATGGTCACAATAAGTCTTGCTTCCTTACTGGTAAAAGTTCAATGGTTATTGAGTTATAAATTGCAATTTAAGGAAAAGGTATCAGATATTCTGTATGCATAAGGAATTTGGCAGAGCACACACAGAGTTGAGGTATTTAATGCATTAAATGGTGCTTTTCAGTAGCTATATTCTAGCATTATTTAAATTGAAAAAAATTTTTGATAGCAAGGATAACATGAATAAATTTTGGCTGAAAAAATAAACCCAAAACACAAGACATATATGATCCATTCCTACCCTGATCTAGTCTCCCTTTAATAGTTATTATCCACTATCACAAAGCAGAAAATATTAAGAAGAGGTGGCAAAAATACACAGAAGAACTGTACAAAAAAGATCTTCATGACCAAGATAATCACGATGGTGTGATAACTCACCTAGAGCCAGACATCCTGGAATGTGAAGTCAAGTGGGCCTTAGAAAGCATCACTATGAACAAAGCTAGTGGAGGTGATGGAATTCCAGTTGAGCTATTTCAAATCATGAAAGATGATGCTGTGAAAGTGCTGCACTCAATATGCCAGCAAATTTGGAAAACTCAGCAGTGGCCACAGGCCTGGAAAAGGTCAGTTTTCATTTCAATCCCAAAGAAAAGCAGTGCCAAAGAATGCTCAAACTACTGCACAATTGTACTCATCTCACACGCTAGTAAAGTAATGCTCAAAATTCTCCAAGCCAGGCTTCAGCAATATGTGAACCGTGAACTTCCAGATGTTCAAGCCAGTTTTAGAAAAGGCAGAGGAACCAGAGATCAAGTTGCCAACATCTGGTGGATCATGGAAAAAGGAAGGGAGTTCCAGGAAAACATCTACTTCTGCTTTATTGACTATGCCAAAGCCTTTGACTGTGTGGATCACAATCAACTGTGGAAAATTCTTCAAGAGATGGGCATACCAGACCACTTGACCTGCCTCTTGAGAAACTTGTATGCAAATCAGAAAGCAACAGTTAGAACTGGACATGGAACAACAGACTGGTTCCAAATAGGAAAAGGAGTACGTCAAGGCTGTATATTGTCACTCTGCTTATTTAACTTATATGCAGAGTACATCATGAGAAATGCTAGGCTGGAGGAAGCACAAGCTGGAATCAAGATTGCAGGGAGAAATATCAATAACCTAAGATATGCAGATTACACCACCCTTATGACAGAAAGTGAAGAGGAACTCAAAAGCCTCTTGATGAAAGTGAAAGTGGAGAGTGAAAAAGTTAGCTTAAAGCTCAACATTCAGAAAACTAGGATCATGGCATCCGGTCCCATCACTTCATGGGAAATAGATGGGGAAACAGTGGAAATAGTGTCAGACTTTATTTTTGGGGGCTCCAAAATCACTGCAGATGGTGACTGCAGCCATGAAATTAAAAGACACTTACTTCTTGGAAGGAAGGTTATGACCAACCTAGATAGCATATTCAAAAGCAGAGACATTACTTTGTCAACAAAGGTCAGTCTAGTCAAGGCTATGGTTTTTCCATTGGTCATATATGGATGTGAGAGTTGGACTGTGAAGAAAGCTGAGTGCCAAAGAATTGATGCTTTTGAACTGTGGTGTTGGAGAAGACTCTTGAGAGTCCCTTGGACTGCAAGAAGAACCAACCAGTCCATTCTGAAGGAGATCAGCCCAGGGTGTCCTTTGGAAGGACTGATACTAAAGCTGAAACTCCAATACTTTGGCCACCTAATGTGAAGAGTTGACTCATTGGAAAAGACTTTGATGCTGGGAGGGATTGGGGGCAGGAAGAGAAGGGGATGACAGAGGATGAGATGGCTGGATGTCATCACCAAATTTGAGTGAACTCCGGGAGTTGGTGATGGACAGGGAGGCCTGGCGTGCTGAAATTCATGGGGTCACAAAGAGTCAGACATGACTGAGCGACTGAACTGAACTAAACTATCATAAAACTGTATTTTTTCTGGTATACATAGAATCTATATTTTAATATTGACAGTTATATAAGATTTCTTAAATATTCAAATATTAATAAATATATACTTTTGGAAATATGAAGCATTTACTGAAAATCACCCCCAAACTTGACTACTCTTTATAGCGTACAAGGCAATTTTTCCTTGCCAACATAGGTAGAAGTAATTCAGTCTTTGGGTCTGTGGACCAGGGTTCCTTAAAATTGAGATGACTTTTCATTTTGCTATAGTTTATTAATGGTTCATTTGAGTAGCTTGATTTTTCTTCTTACAGTGCTGCAATGAATGTCTTCTCCTTGAGCTCCCCACTTTAGAAGTGTTTAGAGCAGAGACTTCCTATTGTCTGATAGATAAAAAATGACCTTTGCTAAGATGTCACCTCTTTTCTGCTGATTGCCAGAAGTTGGTATTCTCAGCAATCTGGAAACCAGAAGTTTGTGACTAAAGTAAACTGGAAACCACATTCCATTCCTGTCAATTGAAACACAAGAATAAGGGGAATTGAAACTTTGTATATGTGGAAATCCAGGAGCATGACTCAAGAATCTAAGACTTGAACACTGGAGATGCTGAGAATCCATCTACTCTTGGTGGATGTGAAAATTGGACGACTGTAGAGCCTGAAGGCAAACTGAGTGTCACATAATGAAGGAGACTGTTGTGGGTCTAAACTGATCACCCAGATTGACAGTTTGTGGTTGAGGAGTCTTAATGAGAGAATATGAAAGATTGATCGAGCAAAGAGGATCATGTTCTGAAGGAGTTAGATAGGAAAATCTGGAGTGGTAGCAGAGACGATTGGGGGATGATAATGAGAGGGAATTGAGCTGAGGAAGCTAAGATATATGATATGAAATAATTCAAGGAGAAACACACAGCAAAGGGCTGAGCCATTGCTTAAATGGTATTCAGCACAGAATGAATTCCCCAGCTAGGAAAAGTTATAAGAGTGTGGTAGGAGGTGAATCTGGGATCACTCCTGGGAGACATTGTTTTGTAGGTTTTTTTTTTGGAGGAGTGGATGAAGGCCTGTTTCCATGGGGTTTGCTTGTTGAGAAAAGTGCTTTGTACTGTCTGCTTCAGGAAGCAGCTAGAAATTTTCAAGCAGTGAGGTGAAGGTAGCATATTAGGGGCGATTGGGTTTGATTTACTCTTTCTCCTTATCCCACATCCAAAGAATGTATGTCTTGTGGAAAATAATGCATTCCAGGAACAGAGATTGCAAGCAGCAACTGGTATGGAAAATACAATCACACCAAGAGAAAATTTGTAAATTTCCACCATAGTCCAAAGAAGAAATACCATGTTAGTTAGATGTGAACACATTAAACTGAGAAGTGGAAAATTATTCATACATGTGTTTCTTTTTCTTTGACAGCAATTATAATTTTTGTTTTATCACAATATATGAATAGTCTCTTCAAAGAAGTTATATATGTACTGATACAGCAAAATTCAAAAAAATTTCCCTTACCCACAGCTGTCCTGTCCAAAACACAAGTGGACATGCATTTTCTTTCTCACTTATGATTTAAACTTTGCAACAACCCATTAATCATTCTAAATATTAATCTACATGGATTTATGTATCTATATATTTTTGAAAATTTGTTTCAAACTATATGTAGGATTATGTAACTAGTATTTTTCACATTAAAATATTCCTTTTAAGTATATATGCCTTCTGGTTTTATTCCTAGCACTATGTACTTTCTTATTATAATTGAACTCTGATTTAACTCTGCCTTTTTAGTAAATATTTTAGTTTTAAAGGAGAATTGCACATTTGAAGTGGGTGCAGATTTATTATTTGATTTGTATATGGACATGATACTTAAAGTGGAGGAGGGCCAAAACCCTATACCTGGTTGTGAAATCCTTGAGCCATTACTGAGATATGCAAAAAATAAGGATCATGATCAACTGTAGAATACAGGGCTTCAGTACTGGGAGGTGGGGAAAGTTGAATGGCTCAGCAGAGTATTCCTCTTAAGAAGCAGGGAGAGGGTGATCCTATGGACAGTCTTATTGAAACAGAGCAGGGTTATATGGTCCTTCCCACACCCTACCTCCCCCAACCCCCATGTCCTCTGCTTTTCTTTTGCCTGTGGAAAACTTTAGTCAAAGAATAATCATAGAAACAAGAAATTCTAAAACAATGGAAAGCAGTCAAAAGAGACGAAATTATAATTATGTAGTCATTAAGCATAGTCAAAGGTCTTTAGTTCTTTCTCAAGGGCTATAGATTATATTCTGATCCATATCCTGTGAGTGGTCTTATAGATACAAAAACCCTAGATGGAGAAGTTAACTACATGATGACCAGACTGTACCCAAGACTTGAGCTGCCACAATTCTGAGAATTGACCACAAAGAAATGGGAAAAATTAGACCCTGGAGCTGAAGATGAACTGTACCTAAAACATTCATGATGATGCTGGTCAGACCACTGATAACCAATCTGAAGATGACTGTTAGAGATGACTGCATGTAGCACCCCATCCCAACAATCTGTCTATAAAAGCCTTTCCTCCTGCTTGTCGAGGGAGGGGTGTCAGCCTTTGGACAGGTTTCTGCCACCCTCCCCCCACACAGTTGCCAGCATCTGAAATAAAGCAAATTTTCCTTTCTACCATCCTGGATTGTTTATTGGCTTTTGAGTGGTGAGCAGCCGGACCCCACACCCTCCTTCCGGTAACATTATCTTATGGTTTCCCCTCCACCCAGAGCATCATAACTCCCACACTGAGGTAAGAATTGTGGCTCCTTACATCCAGACAGATAAGACCTAGTACCCCAGAGATGTCTATGTTCCCAGTCTACTGCTTTTTCTTATAAATTTTAGTATTCTATTCTTCTACTTCTTCTTCTTCTTCTTTTTTTTTTTTTTTGCATTTCTCTTTGCTCTTTCTTTTAAAACACCAGTAGTCACTGAGAACACTTGAATTATTTATCCAAACACTCAGAAGTTGTCTCTTATTTTTTATACTCTATTTATTGTGAAGTACACAAGCACTGGCACTGCCTTTGTGCTCAGACAGTAAGAAATCTGCCTGAAATTAAGGAGACATGGGTTTGATTCCTGGGTTGGGAAGATCCCTGGAGAAGGGAATGGCTACCCACTCCAGTATTCTTGCCTGGAGAATCCCTTGGACAGAGGAGCCTGGTGGGCTACATACATGAGGTCCCAAAGAATTGGATATGATGAATGACTAACAGTTTTACTTCACACAGGCACTAAGTGCTTATGTTGTAACTTTAAATAACTTACTAGAACTGAGAAATTGTGTCAAATTGCTTCTTGAACACTGTCCCTATCCCAGTGCCCTCAGCAGAATTCTTATTTTTTATGACTAGGATGTGTATTCTATCTTAAACTCAAGACGTTGAGTTTAATGATGTTGTCATTCAGTTGCTAAGTTGTGTCTGACTCTTTGCAACCCCATGGACTGCTTCATGCCAGGCTTCCCTGTCCTTCACTGTCTCCTGGAGTTTGTTCAGATTCATGTCCATTGAGTCAGTGATGCTATCTAAGCACCTTATCCTCTGCTGCACTCTTCTCCACTTGCTTTCAATCTATCCCAGTATCAGGTCTTTTTCAATGATTTCGCTCTTCACATCAGGTGGCAAAAGTATTGAAGCTTCAGCTTCAGCATCAGATCTTCCAATGAATATTCAGGGTTGATTTCCTTTAGGATTGACTGGTTTGATCTCCTTGCTGTCCGAGGGACTCTCAAGAGTCTTCTCCAGAACCACAGTTTGAAAGCATCAGTTCTTTGGCACTTAGCCTTCTTTTTGGCCCAATTCTCACATTCCTACATGACTACTGGAAAAACCATAGCTTTGACTAGACAGACATTTATTGGCAAAGTAATGTCTCTGCTTTTTAACATATAACCTGTTAATCACATTAGTAAAATATATCTTGCTGAAACATCTTGGACATTACAGAAGTTATCATGCCTCTAATCACTGCTCCAAACTTAGGCTCTTTGCTTTGCACCTGTAAAAATAGAATATTTTACTCTTTATAAGAATTAACTCAATAATACTATGTCCATTGTATTTCAAGTTGCTTTTTTTTTTACACTCAACTATGTATATTGAAAATCTTTTCTCATCTTTATAGAAGCTATGCTACACATACATGCATTTTATCCTTTTCTATTCATAGATATATATCTACATTTATTTTGACATTTTTTAATGAATGGATGCTTGAATATTTAAAGCAAATTAAAAGAATGATTTTAGTTAAAAGCTAAGAGTCTAAGTAATTTGAAAGTATAAATAAACAATTTTGATTTTTTACATTTTATGAAGCATCCTTTTCTACAAACTCTAGACTGCAAGAACTCTCCAACTTTGTCAAGCATTGAGGTGTTTTTTTGTAGAATGCTAAAATTTAGAGTCCTCAATTTGGAAGTATATATTTTTACTTAAATATATAGATACTTATAAATAACTGATTTTTATGTAAAATTAATGGCTACTCATATACACATTTAAAGCCCCAGAAAAAAAGCTTATATTTTTGCATTGGATTACCATCAGAAAGATTCTCCCAGCCAACAAATGATCTCAGAACAAAGAGGTGATCAAATCAGATCAGATCAGTCGCTCAGTCGTGTCCGACTCTTTGCAACCCCATGAATCGCAGCACGCCAGGCCGCCCTGTCCATCACCAACTCCTGGAGTTCACCTAGACTCACGTCCATCGAGTCAGTGATGCCATCCAGCCATCTCATCCTCTGTCGTCCCCTTCTCCTCCTGCCCCCAATCCGTCCCAGCATCAGAGTCTTTTCCAATGAGTCAACTCTTCACATGAGGTGGCCAAAGTACTGGAGTTTCAGCTTTAGCCACATTAATATAGTTTCAGGGGCAACTGAGAAGGCCAAGTGGGAAACTGCAAGAGATTTGGGTGTCAACCAAATTGCTCATTTTTGGGGACAGTATTATTTAGATAAGTTTTCATTCACAGCAAAATAAAGGAAGGTACAGAGGTTTTTTTCATATTTCCCTTGCCTCCAGACATGTACAGCTTCTCCTGTTATCAGTATCACTCATCAGAGTGGCACATTTGTTACAAGTTAGGAGCCTATAAGGTGCATCATGATCAACCAAAGTCCATAGCTTACATTAGGATTCACTCTTGGTGCACATTGTTTTGCTCACCTACCTTTCAATATTTATCTCTTGTGAATGTAGTGCAAAAAAACCTTTTTGTAAATATCCTCTACAATCATAGGAATGGTTCTTGAATGAAGATTTTAAAAGTAAGATTGCTGAACCCTAGGGTCTCTGCATCCTAAATTTCTATAGCTGCTACCAAATTCCTGAGCAAAGTGTCTATATAAACTTACCTTAGTACCATATAGGAATATCCATTTTACCCTGGTGTAACTGATATTGAATGTTGCTCAGATATGTAGATTTTTCTGATCTAATGTATGGCAGTATTTGCTCTTTGTATTAATTCCAATTTCCTTGATTACTTGGTATTTTTAAAGAAATTTATTTTTACTTTTGTTAATTATTTATAAATATCTCTGTTAACCTTTTTATTATTGAATTTGACACTTCTTATTACATTATGTGTGTTGGTATCTTACTAACATGGCAAATACTTTAACTTGTCTTCAGTCTTTGTAAATGGTGCCTTTAATTATTAGAAACATTTGAGTAGTAAAATTTGTCAATTTTTTCTATGACTAGATATGTTTTAAAAGTATGGCATTATAAAATTTAAAATGTTGGCCCTCATTGTCTTTTGAAATTTCTCATGTGTTCATACATGCTGTCCGCTTTTGCCAGGAGAACAGGGTTTCTCAATCTTAGGGAAAGAAAGAGAACGTTAAATTTCCTATTAAAAGTTACTTTCTCTTTACCACTCATGATTCTGTAGAAAATTTCCTGCATCCAGTGGCAAAAGGAAGATAGCTGAGCTTAGTATTTGCAGAAAGTAAGGACAGAGTTTCTCAAGCTCAGCATTACTGACATTTGGGGGTGGTTGTATAATTCTTTGTGGCTGGAAGTGTGTCCTCTGCATTGTAGAATGCTGAACAGAATCCCTTGCTTTTGTTCACTAATGCCAACGTTGTCTGTGATGCCAAAATTGTCTCCAGAAGTTGCCAAACATTTCCTGAGGCCAAGTTGTCCCTTAGGTGAGTGCTACTGCTCTACAGCCTTTAATATATTATTCATAGTTATTTTTAATTTCCTGACAGTTAGGTTAAGTATGGTTCTGTTGATCTCTTCATGAGTTGTTTTTTGTGTTTTTGCTTGTGTTTCATAAATACTGATTGAATACTTAGCAATGTGTATAGAATAGTAGACTTTGAGGAATATATTGTTTACTACTAGACATACCTGTTTATTGTAGTTATGTTAGGGGAAGCACACTGTCCACCCTGGCCAGGCAGCATAGTAACCATTTGCATAAGTTGTTTTAAGACAGGAGGTCCCGGTAAGGAACACGGAACTAATAAGCCTCCATCAACCAGCAGAGTTTGGGAAAGGTCAAAATGAGACACCACATGTCCGACCACCTCCCAGAATCCTTCTCTCTGGCATTCATCTTGGCTGAACAAGGCGTGCACCACTAAGAAGTATTCTGAGTCAGAATTATTGGCTAAAGACAACCCGGAAGCTAATCCCATCACCATAAATCCTGAGACTGAAAGCCATGTGACAGAGCTGTTCTCCTGGGTTCCCTTACCCTACTGCTTTCCACTCGGGTGCCCTTTTCCCAATAAAATCTTTTGCTTTGTGAGCCCATGGGTCTCCTCAGACAATTCACTTTGGAGTGTTAGACAAGAGCCCAGTTTCGGGCCCTGGAAGGGGTCCCCCTTCCTGCAACAGTTATAGTCAATTTTCATTACTCTTGTTGTTATGTTTTTGCCTCCAGGGACTGATCCAAAAAAATATTGCTGCAACTTATGTCAAAGACTGTTTGGCCTATGTCCTCTTCTAGGAGCTTTATTGTTTCATGTCGTGCATTTAGACCTTTAAACGCTTTTGAGTTTATATTTGTTTGGTTTTTTTTTTAATTAATTTTATTTTATTTTTAAACCTTACATAATTGTATTAGTTTTGCCAAATACCAAAATGAATCCACCACAGGTATACATGTGTTCCCCATCCTGACCCCTCCTCCCTCCTCCATCCCCATACCATCCTTCTGGGTCGTCCCAGTGCACCAGCCCCAAGCATCCAGCATCATGCATTGAACCTGGACTGGCATCTCGTTTCATACATGACATTTCACATGTTTCAATGCCATTCTCCCAAATCTTCCCACCCTCTCCCTCTCCCACAGAGTCCATAAGACTGTTCTATACATCAGTGTCTCTTTTGCTGTCTCGTATACACGGTTATCGTTACCATCTTTCTAAATTCCATATATATGCGTTAGTATACTGTATTGGTGTTTTTCCTTCTGGCTTACTTCACTCTGTATAATAGGCTCCAGTTTCATCCACCAGAAAATTACTAGAACTAATCAATGATTATAGTAAAGTTGCAGGATATAAAATCAACACACAGAAATCCCTTGCATTCCTATACACTAATAATGAGAAAACAGAAAGAGAAATTAAGGAAACAATTCCATTCACCATTGCAACGAAAAGAATAAAATACTTAGGAATATATCTACCTAAAGAAACTAAAGACCTATATATAGAAAACTATAAAACACTGGTGAAAGAAATCAAAGAGGACACTAATAGATGGAGAAATATACCATGTTCATGGATTGGAAGAATCAATATAGTGAAAATGAGTATACTACCCAAAGCAATTTATAGATTCAATGCAATCCCTATCAAGCTACCAACAGTATTCTTCACAGAGCTAGAACAAATAATTTCACAATTTGTATGGAAATACAAAAAACCTCGAATAGCCAAAGCGATCTTGAGAAAGAAAAATGGAACTGGAGGAATCAACCTACCTGACTTCAGGCTCTACTACAAAGCCACAGTTATCAAGACAGTATGGTACTGGCACAAAGACAGAAATATAGATCAATGGAACAAAATAGAAAGCCCAGAGATAAATCCACGCACATATGGACACCTTATCTTTGACAAAGGAGGCAAGAATATACAATGGATTAAAGACAATCTCTTTAACAAGTGGTGCTGGGAAATCTGGTCAACCACTTGTAAAAGAATGAAACTAGAACACTTTCTAACACCATATACAAAAATAAACTCAAAATGGATTAAAGATCTCAACGTAAGACCAGAAACTATAAAACTCGTAGAGGAGAACATAGGCAAAACACTCTCTGACATACATCACAGCAGGATCCTCTATGACCCACCTCCCAGAATATTGGAAATAAAAGCAAAAATAAACAAATGGGACCTAATTAAACTTAAAAGCTTCTGCACATCAAAGGAAACTATTAGCAAGGTGAAAAGACAGCCTTCAGAATGGGAGAAAATAATAGCAAATGAAGCAACCGACAAACAACTAATCTCAAAAATATACAAGCAACTCCTACAGCTCAACTCCATAAAAATAAATGACCCAATCAAAAAATGGGCCAAAGATCTAAATAGACATTTCTCCAAAGAAGACATACAGATGGCTAACAAACACATGAAAAGATGCTCAACATCACTCATTATCAGAGAAATGCAAATCAAAACCACTATGAGGTACCATTTCACACCAGTCAGAATGGCTGCGATCCAAAAGTCTACAAATAATAAATGCAGGAGAGGGTGTGGAGAAAAGGGAACCCTCTTACACTGTTGGTGGGAATGCAAACTAGTACAGCCACTATGGAGAACAGTGTGGAGATTCCTTAAAAAACTGGAAATAGAACTGCCTTATGATCCAGCAATCCCACTGCTGGGCATACACACTGAGGAAGCCAGAAGGGAAAGAGACACGTGTACCCCAATGAGTTTATATTTGTATATGGAGTGAGGAAACGTTCTAATCTCATTGCTTTATTTTTGGCTGTTTAGTTTTCCCAGTACCACTTGTTGAAGAGACTGTTTTTTCTTCACTGAATATTCTTGCCCATTTTGTCATAGGTTAATTAGCCATAGGTGTGTGAATTTATTTCTGGGATTTCAATTATTTTCCAGTGATCTATGTGTTTGTTTTTGTGCCAGGACTGTGCTGCTTTGATTAATACAGATTTATAGTATAGGGAAGTCTTGGAAGGTAATTATTTTTTCAAGATTGCTTCAAAAATTCAAAACTCTTTTTGGTTTCTTCCTTCTTCTAACTTCAGGGTTTGTTTTTTCTTCTTTTTCTAATTTTTTTATGTGCATGTCAGATAATTTGAGAGTTTGCTTTCTGATATAGACTTGTATCATTATGAACTTCTCTCGTAGAAATGTCTTTACTGCATCCCGAAAATTTTGGAATGGTATGTTTTCTTTCTTTTTCTATGTGTGTCGAGATATTTTCTTATTTCTTCTCAGATTTTAATCCTGACCCATTGGTTTTTTAGTAGCATGTTGTTTAGTCTTCACATGTTTGCTCTTTTCTCATTATTTTTTCTGTACTTGACTTCTAATCATTGTGATAGGAAAAGATGTTTGATATATTTTCAATCTTCTTAAACTTATTGAGACTTGTTTTGTGACATGTAGCCTATTTGAGAAGGAAATGGCAGCCTACTCCAGTATTCTTGCCTGGAAAATCCCGTGGAGAGAAGTCCCTGGTGGGCTACAGTCTATACGATCACAAAGAGTAGGATGCAACTAAGCAGACAGATATACACTCATGTGATCTATCCTGGAGAATGTTCTATGTACATTTCTAGAGAGGATTGTGCACTCTGGTTCTTTTGGGATATAATGTATTGTAAATATCAGTTAGGTCCCCAACTGCTCTATTGTGGCATTTAGGATTTCTGTTGCTTTAATGACCTTCTGTCTGGATGATCTCTCTAATCAGTGTTCAGTTCAGTTCAGTTCAGCCACTCAGTCGTGTCTGACTCTTTGAGACCTCATGAATCGCAGCACGCCAGGCCTCCCTGTCCATCACAAACTCCCGGAGTTCACTCAGACTCACATCCATCGCGTCAGTGATGCCATCCAGCCATCTCATCCTCTGTCGTCCCCTTCTCCTCCTGCCCCCAATCCCTCCCAGCAGCAGAGTCTTTTTCATTGAGTCAGCTCTTCGCATGAGGTGGCCAAAGTACTGGAGTTTCAGCTTCAGCATCATTGCCTCCAAAGAAATCCCAGGGCTGATCTCCTTCAGAATGGACTGGTTGGATCTCCTTGCAGTCCAAGAGACTCTCAAGAGTCTTCTCCAACACCACAGTTCAAAAGCATCAATTCTTCGGTGCTCAGTCTTCTTCACAGTCCAACTCTCACATCCATACATGACCACAGGAAAAACCATAGCCTGGACTAGACAGACCTTTGTTGGCAAAGTAAATGTCTCTGCTTTTGAATACGCTGTCTAGGTTAGTGATAACTTTCCTTCCAAGGAGTAAACATCTTTTAATTTCATGGCTGCAGTCACCATCTGCAGTGATGTTGGATCCCCCCCAAAAAATAAAGTCTGACACTGTTTCCATTGTTTCCCCATCTATTTCCCATGAAGTGATGGGACCAGATGCCATGATCTTAGTTTTCTGAATGTTGAGCTTAAAGCCAACTTTTTCACTCTCCACTTTCACTTTCATCAAGAGGCTTTTGAGTTCCTCTTCACTTTCTGCCATCAGGGTGGTGTTATTTGCATATCTCAGGTTATCGATATTTCTCCCTGCAATCTTGATTCCAGCTTGTGTTTCTTCCAGTCCAGCGTTTCTCATGATGTACTCTGCATAGAAGTTAAATAAGCATGGTGACAATATACAGTCTTGATGTACTCCTTTTCCAATTTGGAACCAGTCTGTTGTTCCATGTCCAGTTCTAACAGCTGCTTCCTGACCTGCATACAGATTTCTTAAGAGGCAGATCAGGTGGTCTGATATTCCCGTCTCTTTCAGAATTTTCCACAGTTTATTGTGATCCACACAGTCAAAGGCTTTGGCATATTCAATAAAGCAGAAATATATGTTTTTCTGGAACTCTCTTGCTTTTTCCATGATCCAGGAGATGTTGGCAATTCGATCTCTGGCTCCTCTGCCTTTTCTAAAACCAGCTTGAACATCTGGAAGTTCACGGTTCACATATTGCTAAAGCCTGGCTTGGAGAATTTTGAGCATTACTTTACTAGCATGTGAGATGAGTGCAATTGTGTGGTAGTTTGAGCATTCTTCGGCATTGCCTTTCTTTGGGATTGGAATGAAAACTGACCTTTTCCAGGCCTGTGGCCACTGCTGAGTTTTCCAAATTTGCTGGCATATTGAGTGCAGCACTTTCACAGCATCATCTTTCAGGTGTTAAAGTCTCTGTTCGTTACCAGGAGCTGGGAGTTGGGGAAATAGAGAAATCTTGATTTTTAAAGGCCATGAAATTTTATTTATGCAGGCTAAGTAAGTTCTGGTGATGTACAGTGTGGTTATAATAGATAATAATTATACTGTGTTATATAATTATATGTGTTTCCCTGGTGGCTCAGAGGTTAAAGCGTCTGCCTGCAATGCAGGAGACCTGGGTTCGATCCCTGGGTCGGGAAGATCCCCTGGAGAAGGAAATGGCAACCCACTCCAGTACCAATCCCATGGACGGAGGAGCCTGGTGAGCTACAGTCCATGGGGTCGCAAAGAGTCAGATAGGACTGAGCCACTTTACTTATATAATTTCAAGTATATAATTATATACTTGAAATTTGCTCAGAGAGGAAAGTTTTAAAAATGTTTAGTTATTTTTAATTGATAATTGGTTTACAATATTGGTTTTATTTCTGTCATACATCAACATTAATTAACCATAGGTGTGCATATGTCCCCTCCTTGAGTCTTCCTCCCGTCTCCCACTTATTCCCATCCCTCTTGTCTTTTGTACAGCCCAAGTTTGAGTTCCCTGAGTCATAGAGAAATTCCCACTGGCTATCTCTGTACATATGTTAGTGTATAGGCACCCATACTACTCTCTCCATTTAACGCACCCTCTCCCTCTTCTTCCCCACCCTTGTCCATGAGCCTATTCTCTATGTCTGTGTCTCCATTGCTGTTCTGTGAACAGATTTGTCAGTACCATCCTTCTAGATTCCATACATATGCATTAATATAGGATATTTGTTTCACTCCATATAATAGGCTCTAGATTCATCCACCTCATTAGAATTGACTCAAATGTGTTCCTTTTTATGGCTGAGTAGTATTCCATTGTATACATGTGCCACAATTCTTTTATCTATTCATCTGTCAATGGACATCTAGTTGCTTCCAACTCCTGCCTATTGTAAATAGTACTGCAATGAACTTTGTGGATACATGTGTCTTTTTCAGTTTTGGTTTCTTCAGGGTATATGCCTAGAAGTGGTATTGCTGGATCATATGGTGGTTTTATTCCTAATTATTTAAGGAATCTCCGTACTGTCTTCTATAGTGGCTGTATCAATTTACATTCCAACCTGCAGTGATTCCCTTTTCTCCATGCCCTCTCCAGCCCTTGTTGTTTTTTGAATTTTTGATTATGTCCATTCTGTCTGGGGTGAAGTGATATCTCACTATAGTTTTGATTTATATTTCTCTAATAATGAGTGATGCTGAGCATATCAGAGAAGAAATTTTAATTGTTCTCACAAAAGCCAAAAATGAAAAAGAACTATATGAGGTGGTAGCTATGTTAATTATCTTGATTGTGATAGTCATTTAATAATGTATATGTATATCAAAGGATCATGTTGTACAACTTAAATATATACAATTTTAGTTTGTCAATTATACCTCAGTAAAGATAGAGAAAATTATAGTGCTGCAAACCTTCTGTATCTTTTTTTTAAGTATTAATTGTGATGAATCATGTTTTTTTTTTTTTTTACTTTTCATTTTTTTAATTATTTTTCTTTTTTTTAAATTTTATTTTATTTTTAAACTGTACAATATTGTATTAGTTTTGCCAAATATCGAAATGAATCCGCCACAGGTATACCTGTGTTCCCCATCCTGAACCCTCCTCCCTCCTCCCTCCCCATACCCTCCCTCTGGGTCATCCCAGTGCACCAGCCCCAAGCATCCAGTATCGTGCAATGAACCTGGACTGGTGACTCATTTCATACATGATATTACACATGTTTCAATGCCATTCTCCCAAATCTCCCCACCCTCTCCCTCTCCCACAGAGTCCATAGGACTGATCTATACATCAATGTCTCTTTTGCTGTCTCGTACACAGGGTTAAGAAATGCAAATCAAAACCACTATGAGGTACCATTTCACACCAGTCAGAACGGCTGTGATCCAAACGTCTACAAGCAATAAATGCTGGAGAGGGTGTGGAGAAAAGGGAACCCTCTTACACTCTTGGTGGGAATGCAAACTAGTACAGCCACTATGGAGAACAGTGTGGAGATTCCTTAAAAAACTGGAAATAGAACTGCCTTATGATCCAGCAATCCCACTGCTGGGCATACACACTGAGGAAACCAGAAGGGAAAGAGACACGTGTACCCCAATGTTCATCGCAGCACTGTTTATAATAGCCAGGACATGGAAGCAACCTAGATGCCCATCAGCAGATGAATGGATAAGAAAGCAATGGTACATATACACAATGGAGTATTACTCAGCCATTAAAAAGAATACATTTGAATCAGTTCTAATGAGGTGGATGAAACTGGAGCCTATGATACAGAGTGAAGTAAGCCAGAAAGAAAAACACCAATACAGTATACTAACGCATATATATGGAATTTAGAAAGATGGTAACAATAACCCTGAATCATGGTTTTTAAAAATTTTGTCTATTTATCTAAATTTTAGAAATTTATTAGAATAAAGTATAATATTTTAAATACATGTATGAGACAACAAAGTAATGGTTCCAAAGAGGAAGAGGAGTAGGGGGAGGGGAAAATAGGCAAGAGAATTCAAGAGGGTGGTGATGAATGGAAAATACACCATCAGTGGTTGTCAAATGTAGTGTATTCAGAAGTTGAAATATATCAATACATAAAACATATAATGCTATAAACCAATAGAAATGTTTGATTAAAGTGAATTCTACATGGCAATCCCAATTTCCTAATACATCCCACTCCCTTCCCCACTCAGTAGCTATAAGTTTATTTGCTATATCTGTGATTCTATTTCTATTTTGCAAATAAGTTCATCTGTGCCACTTTTCTAGATTTCACATATAAGTGATTTTATATTAATACAACATTTGTTTTTCTCTTTATGAGTTACTTCACTCTGTATGACAATCTCTAGGTCCATCCACACCTCTGCTAATGGCACTAATCTGGTCTTTTTGATGTATAAACACTACTATGTATTATGTTCTGTGTAATATGTATTAACAAGAGGTGGCAAGATTGCACAGAAGAACTATACAAGAAAGGTCTTAATGATCCAGATAATGATGGGTCACTCCCCTAGAACTGGATATCCTGCAATGTAAAGTCAAGTGGGGCTTGGGAAGAATTACTGCAAAAAAAAAAATCTAGTGTAGGTGATGGAGTTCCAGTGGAGCTATTTAAAATCCTAAGAGATGATGCTGTTAAAGTGCTTCATTCAATATGTCAGCAAATTTGGAAGTCAGCAGTCGCCATAGGACCGGAAAAGGTCAGTTTTCATTCCAGTCCCAAAGAAGGGCAATCCCAAAGAATGTTCAAACTACTGTACAACTGCACTCATTTCATATGCTAGCAAGGTTATGCTCAAAATCCTTCAAGCCAGGCTTCAAAAATACTTTAATTAAGAACTTACAGATGTACAAGCTGGTCAAGTAATTATGTGTGGATGTGAGAGCTAGTGCATAAAGGATGGTAGGCTTGGAAGAATTGATGCTTTTGAATTGTGGTGTTGAAGACTCTTGAGAATCCCTTAGACTACAGGGAGATCAAATCGCTCAATCTTAAATGAAATAAACCCTGGATATTCACTGAAAGGACTGTTTCTGAAGTTCCAATACAAAGAGCTGACTTATTGGAAAAGACTCTGATTCTGGGAAAGATTGAGGCAAAAGGAGAAAGGGATGTTGCAGGATGAGATTGTTAGATAGCATCACCAACTCAATAGACATGAATCTGAGCAAAAATGGGGAGATAGTGGAGAAGAGAGGAGTCTGGTGTGCTTGTAGTCTCTGGGGTGACAAGAAGTTGGACACGAGTTAGCTATTGAACAACAATATGTATAAAATAGATAATGAGAACCTACTGTATAGTACAGGGAACACTACTTAATGCTTTGTACTGACCTAAATTGGAAGGAAGTATGAAAAAGAGCAGATACATATAACTGATTGACTTTGCTGTACAGCAGAAACTAAAGCAACATATAAAGGAAGTACATTCCAGCATAATTAATAAAAAGGTATAATAACTAGAGTATTAAGTTGTACTATAATACAACTTTCAGGGCTAGGAAAAATGTATCCTACATTTTTAAATGTGTTAATGGGTTAACATATAATGAACATACACCAGTTCAGTTCAGTTGCTCAGTCATGTTCAACTCTTTGCGACCCCATGAATTGGAGCATGCCAGGCCTCCCTGTCCATCACCAACTCCAGGAGTTTACCCAAACCCATGTCCACTGAGTTGGTGATGCCATCTAACGATCTCATCCTCTGCCGTCCCCTTGTACTCCTGCCCTCAATTTTTCCCAGCATCAGGGTCTTGTCCAATGAGTCAGCTCTTTGCATCAGTGGGCCAAAGTATTGAAGTTTCAGCTTCAAACATCAGTCTTTCCAAGTAACACCCAGAACTGATTTCTTTAAAATGGACTGGTTGGATCTCCTTGCAGTCAAAGGGACTCTCAATAGTCTTCTCCAACATCATAGTTCAAAAGCATCAATTCTTCAGCACTCAGCTTTCTTTATAGTCCAACTCTCACATCCATACATGACCACTGGGAAAACCATAGCCTTGACTAGATGGACCTTTGTTGACAAAGTAATATCTCTGCTTTTCAATATGCTATCTAGGTTGAGCATAACTTTCCTTCCAAGGAGTAAGCACACTTTAATTTCATGGCTGCAGTCACCAGCTGCAGTCATTTTGGAGCCCAGAAAAATAAAGTCAGCCACTGTTTCCACTATTTCCCCATCTATTTGCCAGGAAGTGTTGGGACCGGATGCCATCATCTTAGTTTTCTGAATGTTGAGCTTTAAGCCAACTTTTTCTCTCTCCTTTCTCACATTCATCAAGAGGCCCTTTAGTTCTTCTAAAGGGTGATACCACCCTTGCCATAAGGGTGGTATCATCTGCATATCTGAGGTTCTTGATATTTCTCCCAGCAATCTTGATTCCAGCCTGTGCTTCCTCCAGCCCAGCGTTTCTCATGATGTACTCTGCATAGAAGTTAAATAAGCATGGTGACAATATGCAGCCTTGACGTACTCCTTTTCCTATTTGGAACCAGTTTGTTGTTCCATGTCCAGTTCTTAATGTTGATTCCTGATCTGCATACAGGTTTCTCAAGACGCAGGTCAGGTGGTCTGGTATGCCCATCTCTTGAAGAATTTTCCACAGTTTATTGTGATCCACACAGTCAAAGGCTTTGGCATAGTCAATAAAGCAGAAATAGATTTTTTTTTTAACTCTCTTGCTTTTTTGATGATCCAGCTGATGTTGGCAACTTGATTTCTGGTTCCTCTGCCTTTTCTAAAACCAGTTTGAACATCTGGAAGTTCACAGTTCACATATTGCTGAAGCCTGGCTTGGAGAACTTTAAGCGTCACTTTACTAATGTGTGAGATGAGTGCAATTGTGCAGTAGTTTGAGCATTCTTTGGCATTGCCTTTCTTTGGGATTGGAATAAAAACTGACCTTTTCTAGTCCTGTGGCCACTACTGAGTTTTCCAAATTTGCTGGCACATTGAGTGCAGCACTTTCACAGCATCATCTTTCAGGATTTGAAATAGCTCAACTGGAATTCCATCACCTCCACTAGCTTTATTCGTAGTGATGCTTCCTAAGGCCCACTTGATTTCCCATTCCAGGATGTCTGGCTCTAGGTGATTAATGACACCATCGTGATTATATGGGTCGTGCAGACCTTTTTTGTACAGTTCTTCTGTTTATTCTTGCCACCTCTTCTTACTATCTTCTGCTTCTGTTAGGTCCATACCATTTCTGTCCTTTATTGAGCCCATCTTTGCATGAAGTGTTCCCTTGGTATCTCTAATATTCTTGAAGAGATGGCTAGTCTTTCCCATTCTATTGTTTTCCTCTATTTCTTTGCATTGATCGCTGAGGAAGGCTTTTATATCTCTCCTTGCTATTATTTGGAATTCTGCATTCAGATGCTTATATCTTTCCTTTTCTCCTTTGCTTTTCACTTCCCTCCTTTTCACAGCTATTTGTAAGGTCTCCTCAGACAACCACTTTGTTTTTTTTTGCATTTCTTTTTCTTGGTGGTGGTCTTGATTCCTGTCTCTTGTACAATGCCATGAACCTCCGTCCATAGTTCATCAGGTACTCTGTCTATCAGATTCAGTCCCTTAAATCTATTTCTCACTTTCACTGAATAGTCATAAGGAATTTGATTAAGTCATACCTGAATGGTCTAGTGGTTTCCACTTTCTTCAATTTCAGTGTGAATTTGCCAATAAAGAGTTCATGATCTGAGCCACAGTCAGCTCCTGGTCTTGTTTTTGCTAACTATACATAGTCAATGCTATTATCAGGAAAACAACATGGGCACTACCCAAGAAAAACCCTTTCTCATTCCTCCTCTTAACTTGTACTTTATTCCTTTTTTTTTTTTTTCATACAAAAGTCACCACTGGCTTCCCTGGTGGCTCCGATGATAAAGAATCTGCCTGCAATGTGGGAGACCTGGGTTTGATCCAAGAGTCAGGAAGATCCCTGAAGAAGAGAATGGCAACCAACTACAATATTCTTGCTTAAAGGATTCCATGGACAGAGGATCCTGGCAGACTTCACAGTCCATAAGGTCACAAAGAATCCCACATGACTGAGCCTCTTTCACTTCACTTTAATTTCTAAGCCAGTAGATTAACTATGCTGCTGCTGCTGCTAAGTCACTTCAGTCGTGTCCGACTCTGTGCGACCCCATAGAGGGCAGCCCACCAGGCTCCCCCATCCCTGGGATTCTCCAGGCAAGAACACTGGAGTGGGTTGCCATTTCCTTCTCCAATGCATGAAAGTGAAAAGTGAAAGTGAAGTTGCTCAGTCGTGTCCAACTCTAGCGACCCCATCGACTGTAGCCTACCAGGCTCCTCTGTCCATGGGATTTTCTAGGCAAAAGTACTGGAGTGGGCTGCCATTGCTATATCTATTAATATAAAAAAAAAAAAAAAACTTTTATAACTGAATACAAACAGCATGTGTCTTATGTGTCTGGTTTCTTTTACTCAGTGTTACGTTTGTGATAACCACCCATAAAGATATTTTGTCCTTTTCTAATCTTGGGTATCATTCCATTGTGTGAAAGCACTGCAGTTTATTTACTTGAGTCATGGTCATTTGGATTGTTTTCAGTTTTTTTTTTTTTTTTTTTTACCTATTGTTGTTGCTATAAATCAAGCTGCAATGAACATACTTTACATCTTTTGTGCACTTATGCATTCAATTCTTTGGGGTTTTTAAGAATGAAATTGATGTATCAGAGTGTAGATATAGTTTTCATAGACAGTGCTGAATAATTTTTTGAAGGAGGGTTGCCAGTTTTTATTTCTATCATCAATGTATGACTTCCACTTGTCCACATGTTCTGTTATGCTTACTGTTTTCCATCATATAAATTTTAATTATTCTTTTGAGTATGTAGTGAGTGTGTAGTAGATTTTAAAACGAGTTGCCAGTCCAGGTTTGATGCACAATACTGGATGCTTGGGGCTAGTGCACTGGGACGACCCAGAGGGATGGTATGGGGAGGGAGGAGGGAGGAGGGCTCAGGATGGGGAACACATGTATACCTGTGGCGGATTCATTTTGATATTTGGCAAAACTAATACAATTATGTAAAGTTTAAAAATAAAATAAATAAATAAATAAAACATTTCCAAAAATAAACATTTCAGAATAATTTTGTATTTCTAGAAAAGCTGCAAAGTTGGTAGAGAAAATTCCTGTATGTTTTACACCCAGATTTTCCTGTGTTAAAGTATTACAGAACAATGATACTTTGGTCAACAGTTAGAAATTAACATTGATGAAAACCATGAGAAATATGTTATTATTAGCCAAACTATAGACTGTATTTGGATTTCACCATTTCCCTCCACTAATATTATTTTCCTGTTTGAAAATCAAATACAAGAAACAACATTGCACTTAGGGACTTTGTGTGTGTGTGTGTGTGTGTGGGTGTGTGTGGTTTCCATTTCCCCTTTTCTGATGACTAACAAGGTTTCACACACCTTCATACACATATTCATCATTTGCATATCTTCTCTGAAACTCAATACTTTACTCAATTCTCCATTTGGTTGTATTTGTTTTCTGTTTATTGGAGTTCTTTGTATGTTTTAGAGGTTTTTTTTTTAATATATTTATTTATTTTACTTGGAGGCTAATAACTTTACAATATTGTATTGGTTTTGCCATACATCATCATGAATCCACCATGGGTGTACACATGTTCCCCATTCTGAACCCCCTCCCTCCTCCCTCCCCATACCATCATTCTGGGTCATCCCAGTGCACCAGCCCCAAGCATCCTGTATCATGCATCCAACCTGGACTGGCGATTCGTTTCACATATGATATTATACATGTTTCAATGCCATTCTCCCAAATCATCCCACCCTCACACTCTCCCACAGAGTCCAAAAGACTGTTCTATACATCTGTGTCTTTTTTGCTGTCTCGCATATAGCGTTATCATTACCATCTTTCTAAATTCCATATATATGCATTCGTATACTGTATTGGTGTTTTTCTTTCTGCCTTACTTCACTCTGTATAATAGGTTCCAGTTTCATCCAACTCAGAACTGATTCAAATGTATTTTTTTAATGGCTGAGTAATACTCCATCGTGTATATGTACCAGAGCTTTCTTATCCATTCGTCTGCTGATGGACATCTAGGTTGCTTCCATGCCCTGGCTATTATAAGCAGTGCTGTGATGAACTTTGGGGTACACATGTCTTTCTATTCTGGTTTCCTCAGTGTGTATGCCCAGCAGTGGGATTGCTGGGTTGTATGGCAGTTCTATTTGCAGTTTTTTAAGGAATCTCCACACTGTTCTCCATAGTGGCTATACTAGTTTGCATTCCCACCAACAGTGTAAGAGGGTTCCCTTTTCTCCACACCCTCTCCAGCATTTATTGCTTGTAGACTTTTGGATAGCAGCCATTCTGACTGGTGTGAAATGGTACTTCATTGTGGTTTTGATTTGCATTTCTCTGAAAATGAGTGATGTTGAGCATCTTTTCATGTGTTTGTTAGCCATCTGTATATCTTCTTTGGAGAAATGTCTTTCTAGTTCTTTGGCCCATTTTTTAACTGGGTCATTTATTTTCTGGAATTGATCTGCAGGAGTTGCTTGTGTATTTTTGAGATTAGTTGTTTGTCAGTTGCTTCATTTGCTATTATTTTCTCCCATTCTGAAGGCTGTCTTTTCACCTTGCTAATAGTTTCCTTTGTTGTGCAGAAGCTTTTAAGTTTATTTAGTTCCCATTTGTTTATTATTGCTTTTATTTCCAATATTCTGGAAGGTGGGTCATAGAGGATCCTGCTGTGGCTTATGTCGGAGAGTGTTTTGCCTATGTTCTCCTCTAGGAGTTTTATAGTTTCTGGCTTTATGTTTAGATCTTTAATCCATTTTGAGTTTATTTTTGTGTGTGGTGTTAGAAAGTGTTCTAGTTTCATTGTTTTACAAGTGGTTGACCAGTTTTCCCAGCACCACTTGTTAGATTGTCGTTAATCCATTGTATATTCTTGCCTCCTTTGTCAAAAATAAGGTGTCCATAGGTGCGTGGATTTATCTCTGGGCTTTCTATTTTGTTCCATTGATCTATATTTCTGTCTTTGTGCCAGTACCATACTGTCTTGATGACTGTGGCTTTGTAGTAGAGCCTGAAGTCAGGCAGGTTGTATTCCTCCAGTTCCATTCTTCTTTCTCAAGATTGCTTTGGCTATTCATGTTTTTTTTTTCTCTTGTATTTCCGTACAAATTTTTAAAGTATTTGCTCTAGCTCTGTGAAAAATACCATTGGCAGCTTGATAGGGATTGCATAGAATCTATAGATTGCTTTGGGTAGTATACTCATTTTCACTATATTAATTCTTCCAATCCATGAACATGGTATATTTCTCCATCTATTAGTGTCCTCTTTGATTTCTTTCACCAGTGTTTTATAGTTTTCTACATATAGGTCTTTAGTTTCTTTAGGTAGATATATTCCTAAATATTTTATTCTTTTTGTTGCAATGGTGAATGGAATTGTTTTTTTAATTTCTCTTTCTATTTTCTCATTATTAGTGTATAGGAATGCAAGGGATTTCTGTGTGTTAATTTTATAACTTTCAACTTTACTATATTCATTGATTAGCTCTAGTAATTTTCTGGTGGTGTCTTTAGGGTTTTCTATGTAGAGGATCATGTCATCTGCAAACAGTGAGTGTTACTCCTTCTTTTTCAACTTGGATTCCTTTTATTTCTTTTTCTGCTCTAATTGCTGTGGCCAAAACTTCCAAGACTATGTTGAATAGTAGTGGTGAGAGTGGGCACCCTTGTTTTGTTCCTAACTTTGGGGGAAATGCTTTCAGTTTTTCACCATTGAGGATAATGTTTGCTGTGGGTTTATCATATATAGCTTCTATTATGTTGAGGTATGTTCCTTCTATTCCTGCTTTCTGAAGAGTTTTTTTTTTTTTTTATCATAAATGGATGTTGAATTTTGTCAAAGGCTTTCTCTGCATCTATTGAGATATTTATATGGCTTTTATTTTTCAATTTGTTAATGTGGTGTATTATAGAAGAATCCTTGCATCCCTGGGATAAAGCCCACTTGGTCATGATGTATGATATTTTTAATGTGTTGTTGGATTCTGATTGCTAGAATTTTGTTAAGGATTTTTGCATCTATGTTCATCAGTGATATTGGCCTGTAGTTTTCTTTTTCTCTGGCGTCTTTGTCAGGTTTTGGTATTAGGGTGATGGTGACCTCATAGAATGAGTTTGGAAGTTTATCTTCCTCTGCAACTTTCTGGAAGAGTTTGAGTAGGATAGGTGTTAGCTCTTCTCTAAATTTTTGGTAGAATTCAGCTGTGAAGCCGTCTGGACCTGGGCTTTTGTTTGCTGGGAGATTTCTGATTTCAGTTTCAATTTCCGTGCTTGTGTTGGGTTTGTTAAGATTTTCTATTTCTTGCTTTTCAGGTTTGGAAAGTTGTACTTTTCTAGGAATTTGTCCATTTCTTCCAAGTTGTCCATTTTATTGGCATATAATTGCTGATAGTAATCTCTTATGATCCTTTGTATTTCTGTTTTGTCTGTTGTGATCTCTCCATTTTCTTTTCTACTTTTATTGGTTTGATTTTTCTCGCTTTGTTTCTTGATGAGTCTGGCTAATGGTTTGTCAATTTTATTTATCCTCTCAAAGAACCAGCTTTTGGCTTTGTTGATTTTTGCTATGGTCTCTTCTGTTTCTTTTGCATTTATTTCTGCCCTAATTTTTAAGGTTTCTTTCCTTGTACTAACTCTGGAGTTCTTCATTTCTTCCTTTTCTGGTTGCTTTAGGTGTAGAGTTAGTTTATTTATTAGACTTTTTTCTTCTTTCTTGAGATATTCCTGTATTGCTATGAACCTTCTCCTTAGCACGGCTTTTTCGGTGTTCCATAGGTTTTGGGTTGTTTTGTTTTCATTTTCACTCGTTTCTATGCATATTTTGATTTCTTTTTTATTTCTTCTGTGATTTGTTGATTATTCAGCAGAATTATCATGATTCTTTCAGGAAGACAAGTGAAGACAAATGTTGTTCAGCCTCCATATGTTGCAATTTTTAATTTGTTTTCTCCTGTAATTGAGATCTAATCTTACTACATTATGGTCAGAAAAGATGCTTGGAATGATTTCAATTTTTTTTTTTTTTTTGAATTTACCAAGGCTAGATTTATGGCCCAGGATGTGATCTATCCTGGAGAAGGTTCTGGGTGCACTTAAGAACAAGATGAAATTCATTGTTTTGGGTGAAATGTCCTATAGATATCAATTAGGTCTAACTGGTCTATTGAATCATTTAAAGTTTGTGTTTCCTTGTTAATTTTCTGTTTAGTTGATCTATCCATAGATGTGAGTGGAGTACTAAAGCCTCCCACTATTATTTTGTTATTGTTAATTTCCCCTTTCATCCTTGTTAGCATTTGTCTTACATATTGCGGTTCTCCTGTTGGGTGCATATATATTTATAATTGTTATATCTTCTTCTTGGATTGGCCCTTTGATGATTATATAGTGTCTTTTTTTGTCTCTTTTCACAGCCTTTGTTTTAAAGTCTATTTTATCTGATATGAGTATTGCTACTCCTGCTTTCTTTGGTCTCTATTTGCGTGGAATACCTTTTCCCAGCCCTTCACTTTCAGTCTGTATGTGTCCCTTGTTTTGAGGTGGGTCTCTTTTAGACAACATATATAGGGGTCTTGTTTTTGTATCCATCTTTGTCTTTTGGTTGGGGCATTCAACCCATTTATGTTTAAGGTAATTATTGATAAGTATGATCCCATTGCCATTTGCTTTATTGTTTTGGGTTCAAGTTTATACACCCTTTTGGTGTTTCCTGTCTAGAGAAGATCCTTTAGCATTTGTTGGAGAGCTGGTTTGGTGGTGCTGTATTCTCTCAGCTTTTGCTTGTCTGTTAAGCTTTTGATTTCTCCTTCATATTTGAATGAAATCGTTGCTGGGTACAGTAATCTGGGCTGTAGATTATTTTCCTTCATCACTTTAAGTATGTCCTGCCATTCCCTCCTGGTCTGAAGAGTTTCTATTAAAAGATCAGCTGTTATCCTTATGGGAATCCCTGTTTGTGTTATTTTTCTCTTGCTGTTTTTAATATTTGTTCTTTGTGTTTGATCTTTGTTAATTTGATTAATATGTGTCTTGGGGTGTTTCTCTTGGGTTTTCCTGTTTGGGACCCTCTGGGTTTCTTGGCCTTGGGTGATTATTTCCTTCCCCATTTTAGGGAAGTTTTCAACTATTATCTCCTCAAGTATTTTCTCATGGTCTTTTTTTTTCTTCTTATTCTGGGACACCTATGATTCAAATATTGGGGCATTTAACCTTGTCCCAGAGGTCTCTGAGATTGTCCTCATTTCTTTTAATTCGTTTTTCTTTTTTCCTCTCTGATTCATTTATTTCTACCATTCTATCTTCTACCTCATCAATCTTATCTTCTGCTTCCGTTATTCTACTGTTGATTCTCTCCAGAGTGTTTTTGATATCATTTATTGCACTATTCATTATATATTGACTCTTTTTTATTTATTAAAGGTCCTTGTTAAACCTTTCTTGCATCTTCTCAATCCTTGTCTCTGGGCTATTTATCTGTGATTCCATTTTGTTTTCAAGATTTTGCATAATTTTCACTATCATTATTAGGAATTCTTTATGAGATATATTCCCTATCTCTTCCTCTTTTGTTTGGTTTGGTGGGCATTTGTCCTGTTCCTTTACCTGCTGGATATTTCTCTGTCTCTTCATCTTGTTTGTATTGCTGTGTTTGGGGTGTCCTTTCTGTATTCTGGCAGTTTGTGGAGTTCTCTTTATTGTGGAGTTTCCTCACTGTGGGTGGGGTTGTATGGGTGGCTTGTCAAGGTTTCCTGGTTAGGTAAGCTTGTGTCAGTGTTGTGGTGGGTGGAGCTGGATTTCTTTTCTCTGGAGTGCAATGAAATGTCCAGTATTGAGTTATGAGATGTCAGTGGGTTTGGAGTGACTTTGGGAAGCCTGTATATTGAAGCTCAGGGCTATCTTCCTGTGTTGCTGGAGAATTTGCATGGTTATGTCTTGCTCTGGAACTTGTTAGCTCTTTGGTGGTGTTTGGTTTCAGGGTAGGTATGGAGGCATTTGATGAGCTCCTGTCAATTAATGTTCCCTGGAATCAGGAGTTCCCAGGTGTTCTCAGGATTTGGACTTGAGCCTCCTGCTTCTGGTTTTCAGTCTTATTTTTACAGTAGCCTCAAGACTTCTCCATCTATACAGCAGTGATGATAAACATCTAGGTTAATGATGAAAAGTGTCTCCAGTGAGGCCCACCTGGAGACATATACACAGAGTTACATGGAGAAGATAAGAGGGAGGAGGGAGATAGAAGTGACCAGGATGAAATGAGGTGGAATCAAAAGAGGAGAGAGCAAGATAGCCAGTATCCTATGTGCTCTGCACAGTCTGGATCCCTCAGAGATGTTCACGGAGTTACACAGAGAAGAGAAGAGGGAGGAATGAGACAGAGATGGCCAGGAGGATAAAGGGGAAATCAAAAGAAGAGAGACAGATTCAGTCAGTAATCAGTTCCCTAAGTGTTCTCCACAGTCC
This sequence comes from Bos indicus, assembly GCF_029378745.1. Taxonomy (NCBI): domain Eukaryota; kingdom Metazoa; phylum Chordata; class Mammalia; order Artiodactyla; family Bovidae; genus Bos; species Bos indicus. The sequence goes on along the minus strand of NC_091766.1, from coordinate 9,454,362 downwards.
AGAACACACAAAGAGATTCACAGAGTTGGGTAGAGAAGAGCAGGGGGAGGGAGGAGATAGAGGTGACCTGTGGAGAAAAAAGGAGAGTCCAAAGGGGGAGAGAGCAATCAGGCCAGTGATCTCACTCCCAAGTAAAAATGGGTAATGAAGATTGGGTTCTTAAAGGTAGAAAATTGATAACAAATACCAAAAAGCAAAGATTAAAAATCTAGAGTAGAGGTTGGATTTAAAAAAAATACAATATTAAAGAAAAAAAAGTCACAAAAATTATAAAATCTATATATATGAAGTTTGCTTAAAAATATAGGGGTCTCTGTCTCTCTCTTTTTTTTTTTTTGTAAAGTAATAGTCGGTTATAAAAACTAAAATTAATAGAGGACTTAAAAATTAAAAAAAATTAAAGATTGATAGTAAAAATAGTGAAAATATATCTAGGACTTTCTCTGGTGGTGTTGTGGGCAGTGTGGAGTCATTTAATTTTTAGATAGTTCCTTGATCTGGCTTATATTTCTCAAGATCTATAGGCCCCTTCTTATGTCGTCGGTACTAACTACAGGGTTTTAATCTACTGCACCTGTCACTTCCAAGGAGGTTCCCTCTGTTTTAGCGTCTTCTGTTTGCTGGTCTCTTCCATGTCTAATTTTCGCCCTGACACAAGGGGGCGGTGGTGGATACTTTTTTAGGCTCACTTTTTCGGTGGTGCTGTGGGGAGGGAGGGAGGGACCCTGCAAATGAATAACACTGTCGTGTGTTCGCAGTGTTTCAGCCACACTGGGTTTGCCCCCGCTCATGGCGTGTGTGCTTTCCCTCTCTACATTGCTTAGGCTCTAGGTTGTTCTGTTGGGAACTGTCTGAGGCTGGCCCTGGGTTATATGCACTTCCCAGGTCTAAGCCACTCAGGTTCAAGTACTTGGGTAGTCCTCAGAGGTGCAGACGCGGTTGGGCCTGCGTTTTGTGCCCTTCACAGGTCCGAGCAGCTCAGGTGACGAAGCGTTTGGCAAAAGCGGTTGCTGCAACTTAAAGCCTCCCCCATCCCTGCCGCTTGGTTTTCTAGCTGTATAACCAGCTCACCTTCTCAGACGGATGAGACCATCCAGAATCCCAAGAAGTCTTGGTTAGCAACAAAGCCTGCTTGCAGCTTGGTAGATAATGCCTCTCTGGGGCTGCGATTGCCCCCTTCTGTCTCTGGCTGCCTGTCACCGGAGAGGGATGGTCTGCAGCCGGCTAGTTCTGCTCAGTCCTTTGTTCTGTGAGCAGGCCTGATGGTGTCTTTGGTTAGGGCTTTTCACGGAATAGCTATCCCACAGTCTGGTTTGCTATCCCAAGTTAGTTCCCTCAGATTGCCCTCAGGGCATTCAGGCCCAGTCTTTATGCAATACAGCCTGCGCCTCCCTGCCCAGCCCCTGCTTGCTGTGGAGGATGCAGGTGTCTACGCTGCCTCTTGCTGTGGGAGTTACAATTGGGCATGTAGTCTATGGGTTTTAACTGTTTATTTATTTTCCCTCCTGTTTATGTTACCCTCTGTGATTCCAAGGCTCACCACAGACTCAGCAGTGAGAGTGTTTCCTGGTGTTTGGAAACTTCTCTCTTTTTTAAGATTCCCTTCCCAGGATGGATCCCCATCCCTACCTCTTTTGTTTCTCTTTTTATCTTTTATATTTTTTCCTACCTCCTTTTGAAGACAATGGGTTGCTTTTCTGGGTGCCTGATGTCCTCTGCTGGCATTCAGAAGTTATTTTGTGGCATTTATTCATTGTTCAAATGTTCTTTTGTTCAATTTGTGGGGGAGCAAGTGGTATCCCCATCCTATTCGTCCACCATTTTACGACCGCCCCATCTAGTTTTGTTTTGTTTTGTTTTGTTTTTTTTGTCAAATACTGGCATTGAAACTATCTCCTTATTCTTACTCTCTCAATGGTGTCTTTTGATGAATCAAAGAAATTCTCCACCTTCCTCAAGTCCAGTTTAGCTACATTTCTTCTGTAGTTACATCTTTTTAAAAAGATAATTTTGGTCATTAGGAGTTCTTTCAAATGACTCCTATGTCCTTTTGATATTATATATCCCCACTATGGCAAAGTTTTTTTTTTTTTTAATTCTTTCTTATTTATGGCACTATAAGATGATCCAGGCTCATCTTACATATTTTCAGCTCCTGACCTAAAAATAGTCATTGCTTCAAGAGGTCCTGGTTCATTCCATTCGTGAATTGTATTAGAAATCAAGATCTGGGACTTTTCTGGTCGTTCAGTGGTTAAGACTGAAAGCTTCTAGTGTAGGGGAGCTTGAGCCCTGGTTGGGGAACTAAGAACTCTGGGCAGAGAAGTAAGATCCCACATATTGTGCAACATAGCCAAAACAAACTAATAAACAAAAGCAAATCTGGACTCCAGTTGTTTGTTTCTACTGGAGTCTTTAGGCCCTCTAGTTGATAAACAAGGAGATACATATATGTGTGCTTGGCTTCCATGAGGGCTCAGTGGTAAAGAATCTGCTTGCAATGTAGGAAACACAGGTTTAACTCCCTAGGGAGAGAAGAGGACCTAGAGGAAGAAATGGCAAACCATTCCAGTATTCTTGCCTGGGAAATCCCATGGACGAGGAGTCTGGTGGGCTACTGTCCATGGCATCACAAAAGATTTGGATATGACTTAGCAATTAAATAACAACATGTGTGTATACTAACTTGTGTGCATGGATACATGTTTTGTCACTCAGTTGTTCCAACTCTTTGGGCTCCCATGGACTGTAGCCTGCCAGGTTTCTCTGTCCATGAGATTCTTCAGGCAAGAACACTGGGGTGGGTTGCCATGCCCTCCTCCAGGGGATCTTCCTGACCCAGGAATTAAATCCAGGTCTCCTGCATTGGCAAGCAGATTCTTTACCACTGAACTACCAGGAAAGGCATATACTAATCTGTGTATGTATCTATATAACCTGTGGATTTATGTCTCTAACTCAAATTTATTAGCATAAAGCTTACTCCAACCCAGTCCCCTTTCTTATGTGTAAACACCACTGCAATACTGAGATTCTGGGTTTTCCCATCTATCATCCACTTAATTGTTCTGTTCCAGTATACACATATAGAAACATAATAAGTATTAATCTATATTATGGTGGAATATAAATTTATCAACTTGATTACAGTAATTATGTAAAATTCCTTTGCCTTTAATTTTATAATCTCTACTATAAAAAAGCAGAGACGTTACTTTGCCAACAAAGGTCCATCTAGTCAAAGCTATGGTTTTTCCCGCAGTCATGTATGGATGTGAGAGTTGAACTATAAAGAAAGCTGAGCACTAAAGAATTGATGCTTTTCAACTGTGGTGTTGGAGAAGACTCTTGAGAGTCCCTTGGACTGCAAGGAGATCCAACCAGTCCATCCTAGGGGAAGTTCAGTCCTGAACATTCATATTGGAAGGACTGATGCTGAAGCTGAAACTTCAATACTTTGGCCACCTTATTTGAAAAGATCATAATGCTGGGAAAGATTGGAGGTAGGAGGAGAATGGGATGACAGAGGATGAGATGGTTGGATGGCATCACCAACTCTATGGACATGAGTTTGAGTAAGCTCCGGGAGTTGATGATGGACAGGGAAGTCTGGTGTGCTGCAGTCCATGGGGTCGCAAAGAGTCGGACACGACTGAGAGACTGAACTGAACTGAACTGAACTCATTTCCAATGTTACTTAGTTCACCACTGTTTCCCCCTCTTCCTTCAGTGAAGGTGTTCCATTCATTTGAAAACAATTAGATATTTTTGCCCACAGTCTGCATTCCATCCTGGAATTCGCTGAACCTTCTAAATGATGTCTTTATTTGTATACATTGAGGTTTACCCTTTGTGCTGTAAAGTTTAATGCATTTTAGCAAATGCATAATGTCACATGTTCACAATTACAGTATCTTTTAGAATAGTTTCACTGCTCCGAAAAAATCCCTTTCTTTTACCCTTTCAACCCTTTCTTGTTTGGAGTCACAGAAACTTAAACTTTCTGTTTGGCTTCTTTCATTAAAAAACAAGCATTTAAGATTTTGTCATGTCTTTTCGGGGGCTGTTAGTTTCTTTTTATCACTGAGAAATATTACATTGTACAGGCATACCACAGTGTGTTTATACATTTACTTAATTGAGGGCATCTTGGTTGTTTTCAGTTTTAGAGACCGTGAATAAAGCTGCTTTCATGAATGAAGATTTTGTGTGGGTATAGGTCTTGGATTCGGAGAAGGCAATGGCACCCCACTCCAGTACTCTTGTCTGGAAAACCCCATGGATGGAGGAGCCTGGTGGGCTGCAGTCCATGGGGTCACTAAGAGTTTGGACATGATTGAGCGACTTCACTTTCACTTTTCACTTTCATGCATTGGAGAAGGAAATGGCAATCCACTCCAGTGTTCTTGCCTGGAGAGTCCCAGGGACGGGGGAGCTTGGTGGGCTGCCATCTATGGGGTCTCACAGAGTCGGACGTGACTGAAGCGACTTAGCAGCAGCAGCAGCAGCAGGTTTTGGATTACTTGAGTATATAACTTAGTAATGCTTCCCAGGTGTCAGAGTAGTAAAGAATTTGCCTGTCAATGCAGGAGGTGCAGGAGATGTGGTTTTGATCCCTGTGTTGGGAAGATATCCTGGAGGAGGAAATGCCAACCCACTCCATTATTCTTGACTGAAAAATTCCATGATTAGAGGAGCCTGCTGGGCTACAGTCCGTGGAGTCCCAAAGAGTCGGACATGACTGAATAACTACGTAAGCACGCAGATACCTAGTAGTACTACGGCTGGCTTGTATGGTGAGATTATACTTAGCTTCAGAAGAATCTACAAAACTGTCCTCCTAAATGGTACGCTGTTTTTTAATCCTACTAGCAAAGTATGAGCGTTTGTGTTGCTCCAATTACTTGTCAGCAATTGGTATGTCAAGTTTTTGTTTTGTTTTGAGCCATTCTAATTTGTATATTTTGGTATCTCATTGTTGTAGATTCTAATTATCTAAATGATAAATGATGCTGTGCATTTCCCCAGAAACTTTCTTGCCGTCAGTGTTTCTTCTCTGGTGAGATGTCTTTGCGTTCATGGTGTGATGTCACTTTAGTCGTGTCTGACTCTGCAACTCCATGGACTGTAGGTTGTCAGACTCCTCTGTCCATGGGGTTCTGCAGGCAAGAACACTGGAATGGGTTGCCATGCCCTCCTCCAGGGGATCGTCCTGACCCAGGGATCAAACCCCCATTTGTCTCCTGTGTTGGCAGGAGGGCTCTTTACCACTAAAGCCACCTGGGAAGCCCTTCAGACCTTTAGCCCATTTTTAAACTGAGTTATTTGATTCTTTGGTGAATTTAAGAGTTCTATGTATTTTGGGGATACAAGTCCTTTATTAGATACATGTTTTTCATGTACTTTTTCAAAGACTGTGGTTTAATCTATTATTTCTCTTAACAATGCCTTTTGTAAAGCAGAAGGTTTTTTGTTTTTATTTTAATGAAATACAACTTATTTTTTCATGAATTATTATTTTTGTGCTGTATCTAAAAGCTCCTTGTGAAACCTAAGACACTCTAGATTTCCCTCAGTGATTTCTTCTAGAAGACTTAAGTTTTTTTGTTTTTAGTATATGATATCTTTTGAGATAATTTTTTTGAATGGTCTTTGTGATACTTTCTCACCAACAAGTAGGATCTTAGTGGTTTTGTGTCGCATGTTCTCTACCAAACTGAAGTTCCTATTCTCAATCTACTGATTTTTTTTTTTTTTTAATGAATGTTTGTTGGATTTTGTCAACTGCTCTTTCTACATCTGTTGATATAATTTCTCTTCATTAGCTTCTTAACATGGTTGATTACATTGATTTTATTTTTTTCATTTTAGTATTTTAAAAGTTAACATGAGATTATTAACAAAATTTAAAGTTAAATGAAATGTTAACTGAAGGAAAGAATAGATTACATTTATTTTCAGATTTTGAACCTGTCCTGCATACCTGGAATAAATTCTTCTTTGTCTTGGTGTAAAATTCTCTCTATTGCTTGTTTTGATTTGCTAATATTTTGCTGAAGACTTTTGTACATATATTTGTGAATTATATTTTTTCATAGTTTTCTTTTCCTGTAGTATGCTGTCCTAGTTTTCTGTTAGTTAAGGCTGGCTTTACAGAATGAGTTAGGAAATATTCTAACTGCTTCTACTTTCTGGAAATATGATAGGGAATGGAAATAATTTCTTTCTGAAGTTCTTGTTAGAATTCACTATCATTTCAGCAATATTTAAAAAATAACTGTTTTACCTATCAAAACATTTCCCCAGGTCACTGGATTTTGAAAAACAAAAGCTTTAAAATGTTTTGTTTTATTTCTATCAGTTTTTCTATATGTATTTAAAATTATTTATTGGTCTTTATACAAATAAATAGTAGTGGGAGGATAAACGGTAGTGTGAGGTTATGAATCATTTTAGGTCATAAAGATTGAAAATATTTATCTAGTTGGGTATTCATATTATTATTATTGGGGGCATTCAGGGAGCTATAAGACAGATGTACAATACTGCTATCACCCAAAGAAGGTGATTCCCCATCACTTCTTTTTTCAGTGGAATACAGTCTTTTGTTTCTTTTCCTCCCTTTTTGTCTATTTCATTTCTCTCTCCTTCTCTGTATTTTCTACCTCTTTTCATGCACATAGAAGAAGACTTGTAAAGTTCCCTGCTTAATGTCTGGCTCATTCTTGAGATCCCTAGACATGGCTACCCCATTAGGATACTTGAGCTAAAAACTGGAATTCTCAGAGGAAAGCAAACTAATAGATTTATCCTATGGAAGACTTCTGCTGACCCTATCAACTCTGCTTCAAATGCAGGCAGACTAAGTGACACCATAGTGCATTGTTTGAATGTGCCAAAGTTTACATATCCATTCACCTACTGAAAAACATCTTGCTTCCTTCTCTGTTAATATCTCGATGGCTTCTTTTAGCTAAATTTGCATTGTTCCTGTTTCTATTTCTGCAGTTTCACTGGCTACATGAAACCAGGAAACCAAACTCATATTTCAGAGTTAATCTTCCTGGGACTCTCAGAAGAGGTATTATTGCAGCCTCTCCTCTTTTGGCTCTTCCTGTTCATGTACCTGGTCACTTTCATTGGGAATCTTCTCATCATCTTGTCCATTATCACTGACACCCTCCTCCACACACCCATGTACTTCTTTCTCTTCAATATTATCTTTTCCAGACATCTGTTTCATCTGTAACACCATCCCAAAGATGCTGTGGAACATCCAGACTCAGAGTCAAGTTATCACCTATGAAGGCTGCATCGTACAGATGTATTTTTTCATGCTTTTTGGGATATTAGACAACATCCTCTTGACTGTGATGGCTTATGACCAGTTTGTAGCTATATGTCACCCATTGCAGTATATGATCATCATGAACCCGAAGTTTTGTGACTTCCTGATTCTGACATCCTGGTTAGTGAGTTTTCTCGACTCTCTGTTACATGGTTTAATGATTTTGTGACTCTCTGTTTGCACAAAATTGGAAATTCACCATTTTTTTTGGCGAACTTTATGGGGTGGTTCAGCTTGTTTGTTCTGACACTGTACTTAATGATTTGATGATGTATTTTGCAAGTGGAGTTCTGGTTATTGTATCCTGGTATCCTTTTCTGTTACTCTAAGATTGTATCCTCCATTTTGAAAATTTCATCCATGAGAGGCAAGTATAAAGCATTTTCCACATGTGTGTCTCACCTATCAACTGTCTCCTTGTCCTATGGTACAAGCCATGGGGTGTATGTTAGCTCTGCTGACACACAAAACTCCGAGGCAACTGCAATAGCCTCAGTGATGTACACTGTGGTCATACCCATGCTGAACCCTTTTATCTACATTCTTAAAAACAAAGACATAAAGCAAGCCCTTAAAACACTCTTCAGTAGAGAAACATTCTCAGTATAAGGGAAATATTTGTCTGAAGATAGAGACTTTTTCATGAGTAACAGTTCTCAAAACCCTAAAAGATCTAAATCATGATTAATATTATCAGTGACCAGAAAGACAATCTGAAATTTAAGTTATTTAAAGAGTTCAGTTTCTTTCATTTTTCATATAAGTAACGGCTTCTTCCTGTACTTTCTCTAAAAATTTCATCTCTTATTATATTCTCTGGGTTCAGTGTGGGAAATAGAATCTACCACATAAGTTTTCAGAAGTATATAATACAGAAAATTTAATGCTAAAATAGTATAGGACTCGCTGGAGAAATCATCGTGTAATGCTTTCTCTACCAGATGAAAGCAACTGTCCTTCATACGATCTTCTGTTGATGACAAGTCATTTGACATATCAGAGGCTGTACACTAATGGCCAGGGTTTCTGTTAATCCAATTTGTGACTATATCACATCCACAACAGGAGCAATTGGAGTCACCATCTGATGAAGTTTACAATAATCTGTATGTACTTTCCTACAATGACTGACAGGTAGATTGCAGCTTTGTGAGAGACCAGGGCTCAGAGAACCCAACTAAGCTATGTCCAGATTCTTGACTCACAGAAACTTTAAGATAATTGATGTGTGTACATTTTCTAAGTTTTATGGGAGAATCTGTTACACAAAAATATGAATAAATAATACAGAGGTGTGGAAAACTAGTATAATTTTTATACATTTACATAAGATGACAAAAAGAACCAACCCTTTCAAAAAAATTGGTTATTTCTTATAAAAGTATACATATTTACAGGGTATGTGTGCCTGCTTAGTCATTCAGTCATGCCTAACTCTTTGCAACCCAATGGACTTTAGTCCTCCAGGGTCCTCTCTCCCTGGTGAGAGGTGAAATATTTACTGCTGCACCACCTGGGAAGGCCACATATTTATATGTAGGACTCAGCAATTCTGCTCCTAGGTTTTCATTTAACGTAAATGAAAACATGTCCACACAAAGACTTGGTCACAAATGTTTATATCAAGTTTATTCATAATAGATAAAATGGAAGAAAAACTGAAATAGCCATTGATACATAATTATAAAAAATTGTATATTCAAATGATGAAATCTACTAAGCAATAAAAATAACCCAACTATAGATACAAAGTGAAGTCACTCAGTCGTGTCTGACTCTGTGCAACCCCATGGACTGTAGCCCACCAGGCTTCTCCATCCGTGGGATTCTCCAGGCAAGGGTACTGGAGTGGGTTGCCATTTCCTTCTCCAAGGGACCTTCCTGACCCAGGAATCGAACCTGGGACTTTCTCATTGTAGGCAGACACTTTACCATCTGAGCCACCAGGGAAATATAAACAACAATTTAAATGAATTTAAAAAAATCTATTTTGAATGGATAATGCCTCAAACTTCACATAAGAGAAGCAATTTCTATGAAGGTATACAATAATCAAAATCAATGTTAAGGTGATTGGAATAAGATCAGTGGTGCCTGTGCCAAAGTGGGGGCTTAGCACATACTAACTACAAAACCATGAGGGACTTTTCAGAGGAGATGGAAATCTACATTGTTTATACATGTATTTGTGAAGACATTGCTTTAAAAATATTTTTGAAAGACTGTTTCAAGGGTGACAAGTGAAAACAACATGTATCCTGAAAGGTCTTCTCTGAGCGCCAGCCAGACTTAAAGCATTTTCACTAGAGTAGATTTGTTTCCTCTTGTTACCTATTTCAGTAGCACATGATGGAAGAAATCACATCCTTAAAGAATTGTCTTAAAGCCTGGAGGAAGTCTAAACTTGGACCCTGTGTAAAACCAACATTTTACCCATGCCTTCAGACCCACAGACTGGCCAGGGAGAGATGATTTACATAGATGACATTCTACTATAGGAGACAATTCTTCCTGAAGTGTAACTCTGAGAAAACAAAGAAACCTTCTCCCAGGAGTCAGAACCACAATCAGGGCACACAGGACTTTACTGCCTTACACCATAATATCACATCAAAGGACAGGGACTAATATGGAAACATACTTTGCTGAGAAATTGAAGAACACTTTGGGGATTTGTCTAAGGGAGATTGCTCAGTCATTCATCAAGTGGTTGCTACACATTGCATTCGTCAGCTTGGGATGCTGTAACAAACACAAAAGACTGGACAGCTTAAACAACAAAATTTATTTCTCACATTTCTGGAGGATGGAAGTCTGAGATCAGGTGCCAAAATGGTTGGATTCTGATGAGAGCACTCTTCCTGGCTTGCATGTGGTTGCTTTCTTGCTGCATCTTCAAATGGCCTTTTCATGAGTATAGAAACATGGAGAGAGAGAGAGGGAGGGAGAGAGAGAAAGCTCTTTTTATTCTTATAAGGCTGCCAATCCTATTAAATTATTGACACCATGGTTGTTTGCTGATGTTTTTACATTTGTTTCAGGTTCAATGGATTTGTTAACAAAAGAAACCACTCATTACACACAAATAAACAATTTCAATTTTTAAATAAGACTATTTGACTTCAATGTACAGTCATTAAAAGAAAAGACATAGAAACAATAGAGAGAAATAACAGCACATATATCACCACATTTGGCCAACCAACAATCAGAATTAAACAGCACTGGGAATTCCCTCATTAAAAGCAACTTGGAGTCCCAGTTGGGAGAGGGTCTTGGGTGGTGTGTCCACTCCATAAGTGAGACTTAAAATTGGAATTTTGAGGTTCCCATTTATATTTCTGGGCTGCAAACTGATACCATAGTTGGTTTGTGCACAAAAAGGAGCCCTGGTTTTAATATAAACATTTCACAATGTTGTTTTATCTTGTGAGTCATAGGATTCCATTAAACTCCTTGGAAGAAAAGATATGACCAACCTAGACAGTATACTAAAAAGCAGAGACATTATTTTGCCAACAAAGGTCTGTCTAGTTAAAGCTGTGGTTTTTCCAATAGTCATGTATGAATATGAGAGTTGGACCATAAAGAAAGCTGAGCACCAAAGAATTGTTGCTTTTGAACTATAGTGTTGGATAAGACTCTTGAGAGTCCCTTGGACTGCAAGGAGATCCAACCAGTCAACCCTAAAGGAAATTCAGTCCTGAACATTCATTGGAAGGACTGATGCTGAAGCTGAAACTTCAATACTTTTGCCACCTTATTTGAAAAGATCCCAAAGCTGGGAAAGATTGGAGGCAGGAGGAGAAGGGGACGACAGAGGATCAGATGGTTGGATGGCATCACCAACTATAAGTAAGCTCCGGGAGTTGGTGATGGACAGGGAAGTTTGGTGTGCTGCAGTCCCTGGGGTCGCAAAAAGTCAGACACGACTGAACGACTGAACTGACTGATTGAAATGCTGAGTGGTTGATCAGACCCCCAGGGGCTAAAAAATTCCATGACCCACTCTATTTCTTATCTAAACTGCTGCCAGACTAGCTGTGCATGTGGTAGGCATAGAATCTGTTAGTGTCCAGGAAGATCCAAAGCAAGGTTAGAGGCCTGCTATCCTGCCTCTGAAGCCTGAACAAATCGACCTCTATCTTAATTTCTCCAACACCTGCATCACCTCCTAGAAGCTCTATTTCTAAATACATTCATGTCACATTGGGGATTAGAGTATTCTAGTATTCTAGACCACTAGAATGTGTTGCCATATCCTTCTCCAGGGGATCTTCCCAACCCACAGATCAAACCTGTGTCTCCAGCATTGGCAGATAGATTCTTTACCACTGAGCCACCTGTGAATCCCAGACTGGGTTAGGGAATGGCATTGAATACTATAGAGTAATCACAGTCACTTATCTTTATACAAACATTTTGGATTCTTCCCTTTTGCTTCATGGGAATTTTGTAATCAAATATGTCAGACTGACAAGTTTCTACCTTGTCTTTTTTAGCTGTGCTGAATAAAATAGGAAAAGAAACATAAAAAGGATACAGCAGAGCTTCTTCCCAATGTGTACATCTTCCCTCTTCCCTTTCAACTAGTTATCACCTTGTATTATTGCTTTTGTTCTCTAGTCAGTCCTAAATAGCCCCTCCATAGAAAGACTTTTCCTCCTGTTTTATTATCCCCAACTGAATACCATCCCTCTGTGATATATTTTCACACTGGTCACATATTTCTCCCCATAGTGTAGTGTAGTGTAGAAAAACAGCACAGTGATTTGGGGATTTGTTGGCAGTATTCCACCAAATGAACATATTTGCTTAACTTCAAACTTGGCCCTTGTCATTGACTTAGAATTTCATGGTATCAATATTAAAAGTGTTACTATAACCCATTGAATGTCATATGACATATATAGTACAGGACACAATTAACTTTGGGTCTCATGGATGACTAAGTGGCAGGTTCAGTTCAGTTCAATCACTCAGTCGTGTCTGACTCTTCACAATCCCATGAATCGCAGCACGCCAGGCCTCCCTGACCATCACTAACTCCTGGAGTTCACCCAGACTCACGTCCATCAAGTCAGTGATGCCATCCAGCCATCTCATCCTCTGTCATCCCCTTCTCCTCCTGCCCCCAATCCCTCCCAGCATCAGAGTCTTTGCCAATGAGTCAGCTCTTCGCATCAGGTGGCCAAAGTACTGGAGTTTCAGCTTCAGCATCATTGCCTCCAAAGAAATCCCAGGGCTGATCTCCTTCAGAATGGACTGGTTGCATCTCCTTGCAGTCCAAGGGACTCTCAAGAGTCTTCTTCAACACCACAGTTCAAAAGCATCAATTCTTCAGTGCTCAGCCTTCTTCACAGTCCAACTCTCACATCCGTACATGACCACAGGAAAAACCATAGCCTTGACTAGATGGACCTTTGTTGGCAAAGTAATGTCTCTGCTTTTGAATATGCTATCTAGGTTGGTCATAACTTTCCTTCCAAGGAGTAAGCGTCTTTTAATTTTGTGGCTTCAGTCACCATCTTCAGTCATTTTGGAGCCCAGAAAAATAAAGTCTAACACTGTTTCCACTGTTTCCCCATGTATTTCCCATGAAGTGATGGGACCAGATGCCATGATCTTTGTTTTCTGAATGTTGAGCTTTAAGCCAACGTTTTCACTCTCCACTTTCACTTTCATCAAGAGGCTTTTGAGTTCCTCTTCACTTTCTGCCATAAGGGTGGTGTCATCTGCATATCTGAGGTTATTGATATTTCTCCCGGCAATCTTGATTCCAGCTTGTGCTTCTTCCAGCCCAGCATTTCTCATGATGTACTCTGCATATAAGTTAAATAAGCAGGGTGACAACATACAGCCTTGACATACTCCTTTTCCAATTTGGAACCAGTCTGTTGTTCCATGTCCAGTTCTAACTGTTGCTTCCTGACCTGCATACAGATTTCTCAAGTGGCATAGTAGATTGCTAATGTTCACTTGCTCTCCACTTACTGCAATTATCAGACTTACTTGTGGTGACCCCGTGAAACTGTCAATGGCAAGCATCCAATGATTGTCCTACTCAGTGGTGATGGTTTTCCTTTTTATTGGTGTGCACTATCAGTTAGTCAAAAGGGGCCTCATGGTAAATATACACAGTAACTTTCTCTTGGATCAGGTGAGATCAAGGACTTTTCTCATATGTTTGGGTCAGACTCCTAGAGCACCAGCTCAGGTGTTCAATTGCGTCCTTCAATTCTTGGAAGAAGAAATAGCATGCCATAACCACATAGATCAACTTTTAATGATATCTTGCATCTTGGAAACTACTCTGAGAAGTCCAGTGAGATAGGAGAAATGACTGAAGCTCCCATGTACACCCTAAAGGAGAAAACCTGGCACAAGCATTTGCTTTCTCTTAATGTCTTAGCAATTAAGAAACACATTCATTAGAGAAGAAAGACCAAAGAATATTGTATTTAAAGAGGCCCTATGGGAATTCACTTTCAGAAGTCCCAAAAAGTTACATAATGCTTTTCCTCAGTATAGTCAAGTCTGTCTCATCAAACTCAGGGTATGAGAAAACACAATTGTCTTGCAGAATTTTCATGAGTGGCCCCATCTCCTCACTGTTTTAGGGGAATCTTCCAATTTTGTCCATCATTCAAATTTGTCCATCATGTCCTCCCTGGATGGGAGGACATGAATGTTTCCCTGACAATATCTGGGTGAGCCACAGCATCTTCATAGGTTCTGGAAAATATGGAGTAGCACAATGGGCCACTTTCATTTGTGAATTTTTATATGAATCAATGGGGAAAACAAGATAAAAAAGTTTAATAATCAAGAGACATTTCAAAACAGATTCTTGATTTTGTGGAGGAAAGAATTTTTGAGATAAAGACAGTTTGGGGAAATGATGAGATTAGGTACAATATTGACTCACAGTCGACTGTACCCAGGAGAAAGTAGACCAATTACATTACTCTGAACATGTGTGTTGATTGCTCAGTCATGTCCAACTCTTTGTGACCCCATGGACTGTACCCTGCCAGGCTTCTCTGTCCATGAAATTCTCCAGGCAAGAATACTGGAGTGCATAGCCATTCCCTCCTCCAGGGAGTCTTCCTGACCCAGGGACTGAACTTGTGTCTCCTGCATTGCGGGCAGATTATTTACCATCTGAGCCACTAGATATCTCATAAGCAATATGGAACCAGGAAACCATACACAAGTTTCAGAATTTATGCTGCTTGGATTCTCAAAAGAGGCAGAGCTGCAGGTTCTCTTTTTGGGACTGTTCTTGATGAAAGTGAAAGAGGAGAGTGAAAACGTTGGCTTAAAGCTCAACATTCAGAAAACAAAGATCATGGCATCTGGTCCCATCACTTCATGGGAAATAGATGGGGAAACAGTGGAAACAGTGTCAGACTTTATTTTTCTGGGCTCCAAAATGACTGCAGATGGTGATTGAGGCCATGAAATTAAAAGACACTTACTCCTTGGAAGGAAAGTTATGACCAACCTAGACAGCATATTGAAAAGCAGAGACATTACTTTGTCAACAAAGGTCCATCTAGTCAAGGCTATGGTTTTTCCACTGGTCATGTATGGATGTGAGAGTTGGACTATGAAGAAAGCTGAGCACCAAAGAATTGATGCTTTTGAACTGTGGTGTTGGAGAAGACTCTTGAGAGTCCCTTGGACTGCAAGGAGATCCAACCAGTCCATTTTAAGGGAGCTCAGTCCTGGGTGTTCATTGGAAGGACTGATGTTGAAGCTGAAACTCCAGTACTTTGGCCACCTGATGCGAAGAGCTGACTCATTGGAAAAGACCCTGATGCTGGGAAAGATTGAGGGCAGGAGGAGAAGGGGATGACAGAGGATGAGATGGTTGGATGGCATCACCGACTCAGTGGACATGGGTTTGGGTGGACTCCGGGAGTTAGTGATGGTCAGGAAGGCCTGGCGTGCTGCAGTATATGGGGTCGCAAAGAATCGGACATGACTGAGCGACTGAACTGAACTAAAGGCATCCTGTAAATTGAAATCAATGTCCTCTTAAACACCATCTCTTGTTTGAATTCTGACTTCTGTATTATAAGAGTCACCTTGGAATATATGGGGCTTCCCTGGTGGCTCAGAGGTTAAAGTGTCTGCCTGCAATGTGGGAGATACGAGACTTGGCTTGTACCACTGAGGACTGATTTCAGTTCACCACACACACACACACACACACACAAGCATATGCAAACCCCTCTGCCCACACACACACCAGACCATTGCTTCCTGTGCTGTTCTTACTATACTTTTCTCATACTCAGCTTCTGTGGTTAATCTATTAATACAAGTGGGTATAACTCAATCTGACAGGATCACATCATTTCTGCAAAGAATGTAGAAATGGTAACTGAAATTCCAATTCGTACGTTTCTTATGGACAAATAAAATTGAGGATACAGATTGGCATACTCATTTTATGTCCTATATCAATGGAAACAGAAACAATCTGCTCAATAAACAGGAAAAGACAGAGAGAGAGAGAGAGAGAGAGAGAGAGAGAGAGAGAGAGAAATTGGACATGAATAAACATGAAAAGAGATCTAATAGCTCAAGCGGGTCCTGAGAAATGATGACAAAGAAAAAAAAATTCTTTTCACTCCAATTCTTACAGCTCCTTGATAGATAGGGAAAGTATATAAAAGAATAAAATAAATTTGGTTAGTAGAAGAAAGCAGTGATATTTTTATGGTATCAATCACTTGTAGATTCAAAGCTCCAAGAGAAAAATATGCTAAGGAAATAAATCAATATGTCACCAAAGGAAATATGCAAAGTACAATCACATTGGGCATAATATATATGAAGCAGTAGAAGGCTCCCCCCACCCCCGTGGCTCTTTCATACTTATTTGAACAATTGGATTTTATATGATATTATAGAACATGAGAAAAGTCTCTTTTATTTTCCTTAAGTGTCATCTTTTCTTTGCTATTCCTGGTTTCACATTTTTTATCTCTTTTGAAAACAATCAGTGGCTCTTGCTTTGTACAAAGGTCCCCTTAGACCACGTTATTAAGTTCTTCACACAACATGTAGTTTATTTTCTAACTCTGAATGATCTTCTTCACAAGATTCATGTCTGGGGTTGTAGGTCATATGCATATATATTTTATTTTGTTGTACCTCACCATTATAATGCAAGTCTCAGAGAAGCAGGGCTTTCATTTGTAATATCAGCCCTAATTTCTCAAAATGATATGTGAATAGATGTGTACTTGCTAAGTTGCTTCAGTCGTGTCCGACTCTGTGCGACCCCATAGATGGCAGCCCACCAGGCTCCCCAATCCCTGGGATTCTCCAGGCAAGAACAGTGGAGTGGGTTGCTATTTCTTTCTCCAATGCATGAAAGTGAAAAGTGAAAGTGAAGTCGCTCAGTCATGTCCGACCCTCAGCGACCCCATGGACTTCAGCCTACCAGGCTCCTCCACCCATGGCATTTTTCAGGCAAGAGTACTGGAGTGGGGTGCTGCTGCCTTCTCCAAGATGTGTACTTACATAGAAACAAATCTAAGAAAATGAAAAACTATGAAATAAAATGATTGACAGAGATAATGAACTCAGTTAAATAGAGTGGTATTATACAACTGTATTCAACAAATGATTAGATCACTGAAAACTAACTGAAATATGTACAATAGTAATAATTCGAAAAAAATTATTGAGTCAATATTAATAAAGCAAAGAATTTGATATAAGCAAACATAATATAAGGTAGTACTAGTTGTAAAGAATCTGCCTGCCAATGCAGGAGACGCCAGAGATGCGGATTTGATCCCTGGGCTGGGAGAATCCTCTGGAGAAGGAAATGGCAACCCACTCCAGTATTCTTGCCTGGAGAATCCCTCGGGCAGAGGAGCCTGGCAGGCTATGGTCCATAGTGTCACAAAGAGTTGGATACTAATGAAGTGACTTAGCAGAACTCTTTGGCTTCTAGCAAATGTCCTGTTATTATTTGTTGAATGAATGAGAAATTAAGTTTCAGTACATGTACATTTAATATAGGACTAGATTTATTTCTTGTCCTATATTCTTGCCTGGAAAATTCCATGGACAGAGTAGCCTGGGGGCCTACAGTCCATGGGGTCACAAAGATTCATTCCATTCATATGAGTCAATAGTACCAGCCTTCCTACGCACATGAACATGTTCTTTCAACTGCTTCTGGTGACTGGGAAATGAGTCCTTTGAAACACTATTTTTACAGAAATAACAGAGCAACCAAGAACACTGCTTCAAATATAAGAAAACTGCCAGGAATAATCAGCAGCAGATTATTCTCTTTGCTCTTACTTCTATTCACTTTTATCATTATAAAATAAAGATCAAGTAGCAGCTTGCTATTGCTGCATAACAAACTACCTTAAAAGCAAATGATATAACATAATCCCTTTCTTACCAAAGATAATGGATGCTGTCCAGAGCCCCACTGCTCTCTCAAGTTTATAGTCAACTTTGAGTGTCTACATTTGTTTATAAGGCTGTTTAATAACATGTGTGAAAAAAAAGCACAGAAAATAGCAGAGGAATAGGACGGGGATACCACTTTCTCCCCCAAAAATTAATTGAAAGATCATTTGAATGCTGAGGAAATTCCACAAAACAACTTCTTAACGCTGCAAGAGGACATCAGGCACCCAGAAAGGCAGCCCATTGTCTTTGAAAGGAGGTAGGACAAAACATAAAAGATAAAAAGAGAGACAAAAGAGTTAGGGATGGAGCTGTAAAAGAGGAGAAGTTTCCAAACACCAAGAAACCCTCTCACCAGCGGGTCTGTGGGGAGTTTTGGAATCTCAGAGGGCAAAACAACCAGAAGGAAAAATAAATAAAACCCACAGATTACGTGCCTAAGGGCAACTTCCAGTGGAGAAGTAGCCCATCCACTACCAGCAAGCGGGGGCTGAACAGGGAGGGGCGGGCTGCATTGCTTACAGTAGGGACTGGGCTTGAATGCTCCTGACCTCCGACGTGGGGTAGCTCCTCTCGGCCACTCACCCTGACCTTGGATGTGGGTTTGCTCAGAGGAAGGTGTAAAAACAGGCTGAGCTGCCAACCCTGTCCTTTGTTAGCAAATTCACAGTCAGCTGGCCAGGTTGCAACACAACCTGGCAAAATGATAGGATACTGAAAGAGGAACTCCCCAGGTTGGTAAGTGCCCAATATGCTACTGGAGATCAGTGGAGAAATAACTCCAGAAATAATGAAGGGATGGAGCCAAAGCAAAAACAATACCCAGTTGTGGATGTGGCTAGTCACAGAAGCAAAGTCCGATGCTGTAAAGAGCAATATTGCATAGGAACATGGAATGTTAGGTCTATGAATCAAGGCAAATTGGAAGTGGTCAAACAGGAGATGGCAAGAGTGAACATTAACATTCTAGGAATCTAGGAATCAACATTCTAGGAATAAACATCTGCTTGAGAAGGTGTGCTGGTTGTACACCCAGAAAACCAAGCAGCAGGGGCGGGGGAGGTGATAACTTGCAGTGACTGTGCTTGCCAAACACCTGAGCTGCTTGGACCTGGAAAGGGCACAAAATGCAGGCCCAACCGAGTCTGCGCCTCTGAGGACTATTGGAGTACCTGAACCGGAGTACCTTAGACCTGGGAAGTGCATACAACCCAGGGCTGTCTTCAGACAGTTCCTGGCAGAGCAACCTAGAGCCTAAGCAGTATACACAGGGAAAGCACACACGCTGTGAGTGAGGGCAAACCCAGTGTGGCTGACACACTGTGAGCACACTCCAGCGTTATTTGTTTGCAGCATCCCTCCCTCCCCACAGCATGACTGAACAAGTGAAAGGCTGTTGTTGAACAAAAAGACACAGGGATTCCTGGCCCCCGGAGGAGAAGAATTCAATCCGGGGCCAGAGATGAGGCTTGATTGCTCAGAGCTTTTATGTAATAAAGTTTTATTAAAGTATAAAGGAGATAGTGAAAGCTTCTGACATAGGCATCAGAAGGGGGCAGAAAAAGTACCCCCCTGCTAGTTTTCAGCTGGATGTTATATAGTCACTAGCAGTCTGTTAATGAAAGAAAGGAATGTCTTAAAACTTAGAATGGCACCAGGCCCTTCACCCATAAGATGCATTTTGGGATAATCTTGGCACCAAATGGTTCATCCTGGGCCATAAAATGATAAACTTGAATCTTGTAGAAGGACAGATTACCATACAAATAGTTTCATTTACATAGATTAGGGGAACAATATCTGAGTATAACATACTGGTTTGTCAAGTAGGTTCTGAGCCATGAGGCGGAATTGACGTGAAGACAGAGTTTGGGGTAAATGCATAACACATTAGCATAGCTTAAGACAAACATTTCTGTAAGAAAATTGCATTGGTTATCTCAAGGTTTAAGAATAGTTAACTTCAGGTGAAACCAGGTATCATTATGGCAACACAGTATTTTAAGAGAAACCTCCTTTTAAATTTGTATAGAGAAGGAAAAAAATATTGCTAGTTGGTTTCCTCCTGCCGCTTAAGAGAGATAAAAATGTCTGACACTTGCAGGCTACTTCCTCCTTTTGGTGACCCCTGGCCTTCCTGCCTGTTACCTCTCACAAGTGAGCCTAAAAAAGTGTCCACCACTGCCCCCTTGTGTCAGGATGGAAATTAGACACTGAAGAGACCAGTAAACAGAAAAAGCTAAAACAGAGGGAACCTCCTTGGAAGTGACGGGTGCAATAGATTAAAACTCTGTAGTTAGTACTGACGACATAGAAAGGGGCCTATAGATCTTGAGAAAAGTAAGCTGGATCAAGGAACTATCCGAAAATGAACTGACCCCACACTGCCCACATCACCACCAGAGAAAGTCCTAGATATATTTTTACTGCTGCTACTGCTACTGCTAAGTCACTTCAGTCGTGTCTGACTCTGTGTGACCCCATAGACGGCAGCCCACCAGGCTCCCCGATCCCTGGGATTCTCCAGGCAAGAACACTGGAGTGGATTGCCATTTCCTTCTCCAATGCATGACAGTGAAAAGTGAAAGTGAAGTCGCTCAGTCGTGTCTGACTCTTCCCAACCCCATGGACTGCAGCCTACCAGGCTCCTCCATCCATGGGATTTATCATTCTTTAATTAAAATTTTGTTTAAAAAAAATTTAAGTCCTCTATTACTCCTTCAATTTTCATTTTTATAATGTACTATTCCTTTGACTGTGTGGGTCAAATAAACTGTGGAAAATTCTGAAAGAGATGGGAATACCAGACCACCTGATATGCCTCTTGAGAAATTTGTATGCAGGTCAGGAAGCAACAGTTAGAACTGGACATGGAACAACAGACTGGTTCCAAATTGGAAAAGGAGTATGTCAAGGCTGTATATTGTCACCCTGTTTATTTAAGTTTTATGCAGAGTATATCATGAGAAACGCTGGACTGGAAGAAGCACAAGCTGGAATCAAGATTTCTGGGAGAAATATCAATAACCTCAGATATGCAGATGACACCACCCTTATGGCAGAAAGTGAAGAGGAACTCAAAAGCCTCTTGATGAAAGTGAAAGTGGAGAGTGAAAAAGTTGGCTTAAAGCTCAACATTCAGAAAATGAAGATCATGGCATCTGGTCCCATCACTTCATGGGAAATAGATGGGGAAACAGTGTCAGACTTTATTTTTCTGGGCTCCAAAATGACTGCAGATGGTGACTGCAGCCATGAAATTAAAAGACGCTTACTCCTTGAAAGGAAAGTTATGAGCAACCTAGATAGCATATTCAAAAGCAGAGACATTACTTTGCCAACAAAGGTCCATCTAGTCAAGGCTATGGTTTTTCCTGTGGTCATGTATGTATGTGAGAGTTGGACTGTGAAGAAGGCTGAGCGCCAAAGAATTGATGCTTTTGAACTGTGGTGTTAGAGACGACTCTTGAGAGCCCCTTGGACTGAAAGGAGATGCAACCAGTCCATTCTGAAGGACATCAGCCCTGGGATTTCTTTGGAAGGAATAATGCTAAAGCTGAAACTCCAGTACTTTGGCCACATCATGCAAAGAGTTGACTCACTGGAAAAGACTCTGATGATGGGAGGGACTGAGGGCAGGAGGAGAAGGGGACGACAGAGGATGAGATGGCTGGATGGCATCACTGACTCAATGGACATGAGTCTCAGTGAACTCCGGGAGTTGGTGATGGACAGGGAGGCCTGGCGTGCTGCGATTCATGGGGTCTCAAAGAGTTGGACACGACTGAGTGACTGATCTGATCTGATTTGATTACTTTGCAAAAAAAAGAGAGACCTTATTTTTTAAAGCAAACTTCATATATATATATATATATATATATATATTATAATTTTTGTGACTTTTTTAATATTGTATTTTTGAAAATCCAACCTCTACTGTAGATTTTTAATCTTTGCTTTTTGGTATTTATTATCAATTTTGTACCTTTAAGAACCTAATCTTGAGTACCAATTTTTACTTGGCGCCGAGATTACTGGCTTGACTGCTCTCTCCCACTTTGGACTCTCCTTTTTCTCCACCAGGTCAACTCTATCTCATCCCTCCCCCTTCTCTTCTCTACCCAACTCTGTGAATCTCTTTGTGTGTTCCAGACTGTGGAGAACACCTAGGGAACTGACTACTGGCAGGATCTGTCTCTCTCCTTTTGATTCCCCCTTTATCCTCCTGGCCACCTCTGTCTCCTTTCTTCCTCTTTTCTTCTCTGTATAACTGAACATCTCTGAGCGGTCCAGATTGTGGAGAGCACATAGTGAAGAGATTACTGGCTAGCTTGCTCTCTCTCCTTTTGATTCCCCCTCTTCTCCGCCTGGTCACCTCTATCTCTCTCCTCCCTCTTCTCGTCTCCATGTAACTCTGTGAACCTCTCTGGGTTTCCCTCACTGTGAAGAAAGTTTTCATATTTAACCTAGATGTTTTATCAATTTTGCTGTATAGATGGAGAATACTTGAGGCTACTGTAAAAATAAAACTGAAAACCAGAAGCAGGAGCCTTAAGTCAAAATCCTGAGAACACCAGAGAACTCCTAACTCCAGGGAACATTAATTGACAGGAGCTTCCCTAGCCAGGAAACCTTGACAAGCCACCTGTCCAACCCCACCCACAGTCAGGAAACTTCATAATAAAGAGAATTCCACAAACTTCCAGAATACAGAAAGGCCACCCCAAACTCAGCAATATAAACAAGATGAAGAGACAAAGGAATACCCAGCAGGTAAAGGAACAGGATAAACGCCCACCGAACCAAACAAAAGGGGAAGTGATAGGGAATCTACCTCATAAAGAATTCCGAATAATGATAGTGAAAATTATCCAAAATCTTGAAATAAAAATGGAATCACAAATAAATAGCCTGGAGACAAGGATTGAGAAAATGCAAGAAAGGATTAACAAGGACCTAGGAGAAATAAAAAAGCATCAATATATAATGACTAATGCAAGAAATGAGATAAAAAACACTCTGGATGGAACAAATAGTAGAATAACGGAGGAAGAAAATAGGATTAGTGAAGAAGAAGATAGAATGGTAGAAATAAATGAATCAGAGAGGAAAAAAGAAAAACGAATTAAAAGAAATGAGGACAATCTCAGAGACCTCTGGGACAATGTTAAACGTTCCAACACTCAAATCATAGGAGTCCCAGAAGAAGAAGACAAAAAGAAAGACCATGAGAAAATACTTGAGGAGATAATAGTTGAAAGCTTCCCTAAAATGGGGAAGGAAATAATCACCCAAGTCCAAGAAACCCAGAGAGTCCCAAACAGGATTAACCCAAGGCAAAACACCCCAAGACACATATTAATCAAATTAACAAAGATCAAACACAAAGAACAAATACTAAAAGCAGCAAGGGAAAGACAACAAATAACACACAACGGGATTCCCATAAGGATAACAGCTGATCTTTCAATAGAAACTCTTCAGGCCAGGAGGGAATGGCAGGACATACTTAACGTGATGAAAGAAAATAACCTACAGCCCAGATTACTGTACCCAGCCAGGATCTCATTCAAACATGAAGGAGAAATCAAAAGCTTTACAGACAAGCAAAAGCTGAGAGAATTCACCACCACCAAACCAGCTCTCCAACAAATGCTAAAGGATCTTCTCTAGACAGGAAACACAAAAAGGGTGTATAAACTCAAACCCCAAACAATAAAGTAAATGGCAATGGGGTCATACTTACCAATAATTACCTGAAATGTAAATGTGGTGAGTGCTCCAACCAAAAGACAAAGACTGGCTGAATGGATACAAAAACAAGACCCCTATATATGTTGTCTACAAGAGACCCACCTCAAAACAGGGGACACATACAGACTGAAAGTGAAGGGCTGGGAAAAGGTATTCAACGCAAATAGAGACCAAAGGAAAGCAGGAGTAGCAATACTTATATCAGATAAAATAGAGTTTAAAACAAAGGCTGTGAAAGGAGACCAAGAAGGACACTACATAATGGTCAAAGGACGAATCCAAGAAAAGGATATAACAATTATAAATATACATGCACCCAACATAGGAGCACCACAATATGTAAGACAAATGCTAACAAGTATGAAAGGGGAAATTAACAATAACACATTAATAGTGGGATACTTTAATACCCCACTCACACCTATGGATAGAACAACTAAACAGAAAATTAACAAGGAAACACAAACTTTAAGTGATACAGTAGACCAGTTAGACCTAATTGATATCTATAGGACATTTCACCCCAAAACAATGAATTTCACCTTTTTCTCAAGCCCACATGGAACCTTCTCCAGGATAGATCACATCCTGGGTCATAAATCTAGCCTTGGGTCATAAATCTAGCCTTGGGCCATAAATTTAAAAAAAAAAATTTGAAATCATTCCAAGCATCTTTTCTGACCAAAAATGCAGTAAGAGTAGATCTTGATTACAGGAGAAAAACTATTAAAAATTCCAACATATGAAGGCTGAACAACACACTGCTTAATAACCAACAAATCACAGAAGAAATCAAAAAAGAAATCAAAATATGCATAGAAACGAATGAAAACGAAAAAATAACAACCCAAAACCTATTGGACACTGTAAAAGCAGTCCTAAGGGGAAAGTTCATAGCAATACAGGCATACCTCAAGAAACAAGAAAAAAGTCAAATAAATAACCTAACTCTACACCTAAAGCAACTAGAAAACGAAGAAATGAAGAACCCCAGGGTTAGTAGAAGTAAAGAAGTCATAAAAATTAGGGCAGAAATAAATGCAAAAGAAACAAAAGAGATGATAGCAAAAATCAACAAAGCCAAACGCTGGTTCTTTGAAAGGATAAATAAAATAGACAAACCATTAGCCAGACTCATCAAGAAACAAAGGGAGAAAAA
The DNA here is from genome assembly GCF_029378745.1 of Bos indicus. Taxonomy (NCBI): domain Eukaryota; kingdom Metazoa; phylum Chordata; class Mammalia; order Artiodactyla; family Bovidae; genus Bos; species Bos indicus. The sequence goes on along the minus strand of NC_091766.1, from coordinate 9,429,649 downwards.
TCAAGTCAATAAAATTAGAAAAGAAAATGGAGAGGTCACAACAGACAACACAGAAATACAAAGGATCATAAGAGACTACTATCAGCAATTATATGCCAGTGAAATGGACAACGTGGAAGAAATGGACAAATTCTTAGAAAAGTACAACTTTCCAAAACTGAACCAGGAAGAAATAGAAAAATTTAACAGACCCATCACAAGCATGGAAATTGAAACTGTAATCAGAAATCTTTCAGCAAACAAAGTCCAGGTCCAGATGGCTTCACAGGTGAATTCTACCAAAAATTTAGAGGAGAGCTAACACCTATCCTACTCAAACTCGTCCAGAAAATTGCAGAGGAAGGTAAACTTCCAAACTCATTTTATTAAGCCACCATCACCCTAGTAGCGAAACCTGACAAAGATCCCACAAAAAAAGAAAACTACAGGCCAATATCACTGATGAACATAGATGCAAAAATCCTTAACAAAATTCTAGCAATCAGAATCCAACAACACATTAAAAAGATCATACACCATGACCAACTGTGTTTTATCCCAGAGAAGCAAGGGTTCTTCAATATCTGCAAATCAATCAATGTAATACACCACATTAACAAACTGAAAAATAAAAGCCATATGATTATCTCAATACATGCAGACAAAGCCTTTGACATAATTCAACATCCATTTATGATAAGAACTCTCCAGAAAGCAGGAATAGAAGGAACATACCTCAATATAATAAAAACTATATATGACAAACCCACAGCAAACATTATCCTCAAAGGTCAAAAATTGAAAGAATTTCCCCTAAAGTCAGGAACAAGACAAGGGTGTCCACTTTCACCACTACTATTCAAAATAGTTTTGGAAGATTTGGCCACAGCAATCAGAGCAGAAAAAGAAATAAAAGGCATACAGATTGGAAGTGAACAAGTAAAACCCTCACTGTTTCCAGATGACATCATCCACTACATAGAAAATCCTAAAGATTCCACTAAAAAATTACTACAGCTAATCAATGAATATAATAAAGTTGCAGGATATAAAATCAACACACAGAAATCCCTTGGATTCTTATACACTAATAATGAGAAAATAGGAAGAGAAATTAAGGAAACAATCCCATTCACGATTTCAACAAAAAGAATAAAATACTTAGGAATATATCTACCTAAAGAAACAAAAGACCTGTATATATATAAAACTATAAAACACTTGTGAAAGAAATCAAAGAGGACACTAATAGATGGAGAAATATACCATGTTCATGGATTGGAAGAATCAATATAGTGAAAATGAGTATACTACCAAAAGCAATCTATAGATTCAGTGCAATCCCTATCGGGCAACCAACAGTATTTTTCACAGAGTTAGAACAAATAATTTCACAATGTGTATGGAAATACAAGAAACCTCGAATAGCCAAAGCAATCTTGAGAAAGAAGGATGGAACTGAAGGAATCAACCTGCCTGACTTCAGGCTCTACTACAATGCCATCGTCATCCAGACAGTATGGTACTGGCACAAAGACAGAAATATAGATCAATGGAACGCCCAGAGATAAATCCACGCACCTACGGCACCATAACTTTGACAAAGGAGGCAAGAATATACAATGGAGAAAAGACAATCCCTTTCACAAATGGTGCTGGGAAAACTGGTCAACCACTTGTAAAAGAATAAAACTGGAACACTTTCTAACACAATACACAAAAATAAACTCAAAATGGATTAAAGATCTAAACGTAAGATCAGAAACTATAAAACTCCTAGAGGAGAATATAGGCAAAATCCTTTCCGACATAAATCACAGCAGGATCCTCTGCGACCCACCTCCCACAATATTGGAAATAAAAGCAAAAATAAACAAATGGGACCTAACTAAAATTAAAAGCTTTTGTACAACAAAGGAAACTATAAGCAAGGTGAAAAAGGCAGTCTTCAGAATGGGAGAAAATAATAGCAAATGAAGCAACTGACAAACAACTAATCTCAAAAATATACAAGCAACTCCTGAAGCTCAATTCCAGAAAAATAGATGATCCAATCAAAAAATGGGCCAAAGAACTAAACAGACATTTCTCCAGAGAAGACATACAGATGGCTGACAAACACATGAAAAGATGCTCAATATCATTCATTATCAGGGAAATGCAAATCAAAACGACAATGAGGAACCATTTCACTCCAGTCAAAATGGGTGCTATCTAAAAGTCTACAAGCAATAAATGCTGGAGAGGGTGTGGAGAAAAGGGAACCCTCTTACACTGTTGGTTGGAATGCAAAAAGTACAGCCACTATGGAGAACAGTGTTGAGATTTCTTAAAAAACTGGAAATAGAACTGCCATATGACCCAGCAAACCCACTGCTGGGCATACACACCAAGGAATCCAGAATTGAAAGAAACACGTGTACCCCAATGTTCATCGCAGCTCTCTTTATAATAGCCAGGACATGGAAGCAACCTAGATGTTCATCAGCAGATGAATGAATAAGAAAGTTGTGGTACATATACACAATGGTGTATTACTCAGCCATTTAAAAGAATTCATTTGGATCGGTTCTAACGAGGTGGATGAAATTGGAGCCTAACATAAAGAGTGAAGTAAGTCAGAAAGAAAAATAGCAATAAAGTATACTGATGCATATATATGGAATTCAGAATGATGGTAATGATGACCCCATGGCCGAGGTCAGGGGCAGCGGCTGAGAGGAGGAACCCCACGTCCAAGGTGTGGTGGCTGCGTGCGCAGGAGGGCCGAGAGGAGCTACTTCACGTTCAAGGTTAGGAAGGGATGCTGTGAGGAAACACCCCTCGTCCAAGGTAAGGAGCAGCAGCTCTACTTTGCTGGAGCAGCGGTGAAGATATACCCCATGTCTAAGGTAAGAGAAACCTAAGTAAGATGGTAGGTGTTGCGAGATGGCATCAGAGGGCAGACACACAAACCATAATCACAGAAAACTAGTCAATCTAATCACACGGACCACAGTCTTGTCTAACTCAATGAAAATAGACCATGCTGTGTGGGGCCACCCAAGATGGGAGGGTCATGGTGGAGAGGTCTGACAGAATGTGGTCCACTGGAGAAGGGAATGGTAAACCACTTCAGTATTCTTGCCTTGAGAACCCCATGAACAGTATGGAAAGGCAAAATGATAGGATACTGAAAGAGAAATTCCCCAGGTCAGTAGGTGCCCAATATGCTACTGGAGATCAGTGGAGAAATAAGTCCAGAAAGAATGAAGGGATGGAGCCAAAGCAAAAAGAATACCCAGCTGTGGATGTGACTGGTGATAGAAGCAAGGTCCGATGTTGTAAAGAGCAATATTGCATAGGAACCTGGAATGTCAGGTCCATGAAGCAAGGCAAATTGGAAGTGGTCAAACAAGAGATGGCAAGAGTGAATGTCGACATTCTGGGACTCAGTGAACTTAAATAGACTGGAATGGGTGAATTGAACTCAGATGACCATTAAATCTACTACTGCAGGCAGGAATCACTCAGAAGAAATGGAGTGGCCATCATGGTCAACAAAAGAGTCTGAAATACAGTACTTGGATGTAATCTCAAAAATGACAGAATGATCTCTTTTTGTGTCCAAAGCAAACCACTCAATATTACAGTAATCCAAGTCTATGCCCCAACCAGTAATGCTGAAGAAGCTGAAGTTGAACGGTTCTACGAAGACCTACAAGACCCTTTAGAACTAACACCCAAAAAGGATGTCCTTTTCATTATAGGGGACTGGAATGCAAAAGTAGGAAGTCAAGAAACACCTGGAGTAACAGACAAATTTGGCCTTGAAATAAGGAATGAAGCAGGACAAAGACTAATAGAGTTTCACGAAGAAAATGCACTAGTCATAAAAACACCCTCTTCCAACAACACAAGAGAAGACTCTATACATGGACATCACCAAATGGTCAACACCGAAATCAGATTGATTATATTCTTTGCAGCCAACGATGGAGAAGCTCTATACAATCAGCAAAAACAAGACCAGGAACTGATTGTGGCTCAGACCATGAACTCCTTATTGCCAAATTCAGACTTAAATTGAAGAAAGTAGAGAAAACCACTAGACCATTCAGATATGACCTAAGTCAAATCCCTTATGATTATATAGTGGAAGTGAGAAATAGATTTAATGGCCTAGATCTGATAGATAGAGTGCCTGATAAACTATAGATGAGGTTCGTGACATTGTACAGGAGACAGGGATCAAGACCATCCCCATGGAAAAGAAATGCAAAAAAGCAAAATGGCTGTCTGGGGAGGCCTTACAAATTGCTGTGAAAAGAAAAGAAGTCAAAAGCAAAGGAGAAAAGGAAAGATATAAACATCTGAATGCAGAGTTCCAAAGAATAGCAAGAAGAGATAAGAAAGCCTTCCTCAGCGATCAATGCAAAGAAATAGAGGAAAACAACAGAATGAGAAAGACTAGGGATCTCTTCAAGAAAATCAGAGATACCAAAGAAACATTTAATGCAAAGATTGGCTCGATAAAGGACAGAAATGGTATGGACCTAACAGAAGCAGAAGATATTTAGAAGAGGTGGCAAGAATACACAGAAGAACTGTACAAAAAAAGAGCTTCACAACCCAGATAATCACGATGGTGTGATCACTGACCTAGAGCCAGACACCCTGGAATGCGAAGTCAAGTGGGCCTTAGAAAGCATCACTACGAACAAAGCTAGTGGAGGTGATGGAATTCCAGTGGAGCTATTCCAAATCCTGAAAGCTGATGCTGTGAAAGTGCTGCAGTCAATATGCCAGCAAAATTGGAAAACTCAGCAGTGGCCACAGGACTGGAAAAGGTCAGTTTTCCTTCCAATCTCAAAGAAAGGCAATGCCAAAGAACGCTCAAACTACCGCACAATTGCACTCATCTCACACGCTAGTAAAGTAATGCTCAAAATTCTCCAAGCCAGGCTTCAGCAATATGTGAACCCTGAACTTCCTGATGTTCAAGCTGATTTTAGAAAAGGCAGAGGAACTAGAGATCAAATTGCCAACATCCGCTGGATCATGGAAAAAGCAAGAGTTCCAGAAAAACATCTATTTCTGCTTTATTGACTATGCCAAAGCCTTTGACTGCATGGATCACAATAAACTGTGGAAAATTCTGAAAGATATGGGAATACCAGACCACCTGATCTGCCTCTTGAGAAATCTGTATGCAAGTCAGGAAGCAACAGTTAAACTGGACATGGAACAACAGACTGGTTCCAAATAAGAAAAGGAATATGTCAAGGCTGTATATTGTCACCCTGCTTATTTAACTTATATGCACAGTACATCATGAGAAATGCTGGGCTGGAGGAAGCACAAGCTGGAATCAAGATTGCAGGGAGAAATATCAATAACCTCAGATATACAGGTAGCCCCAACCTTATGGCAGAAAGTGAAGAGGAACTAAAAAGCCTCTTGAGGAAAGTGAAAGAGGAGAGTGAAAAAGTTGGCTTAAAGCTCAACATTCAGAAGACTAAGATCATGGCATCTGGTCCCATCCCTTCATGCGAAATAGATGGGGAAACAGTGGAAACAGTGTCAGACTTTATTTTTGGGGGACTCCAGAATCACTGCAGATGGTGATTGCAGCCATCAAATTAAAAGACGCTTACTCCTTGGAAAGAAAGTTATGACCAACCTAGATAGCCTATTCAAAAGCAGAGACATTACTTTGCCAACAAAGGTCCATCTAGTCAATGCTATGATTTTTCCAGTGGCATGTATGGATGTTAAAGTTGGACTGTGATGAAACCTGAGCACCGAAGAATTGATGCTTTTGAGCTGTGGTGTTGGAGAAGACTCCTGAGAGTCCCTTGGACTGCAAGGAGATCCATCCAGTCCATTCTGAAGATCAGTCCTGTGTGTTCTTTGGAAGGAATGATGCTAAAGCTGAAACTCCAGTACTTTGGCCACGTCATGTGAAGAGTTGACTCACTGGAAAAGACTCTGATGCTGTGAGGGATTGGAGCAGGAGGAGAAGGGGACGACAGGGGATGAGGTGGCTGGATGGCATCACTGACTCAATGGACATGAGTCTGGGTGAACTCCGGGAGTTGGTGATGGACAGGGAGGTCTGGCGTGCTGTGATTAATGGTGTCACAAAGAGTTGGACACGACTGAGCCACTGAACTGAACTGAACGAAGACCCTATATGCCAGAAAAGAAGAGACAAAGATGTATAGAACAGCCTTTTGAACTCTGTGGGAGAAGGCGAGGATGGGATGATTGGACAGAATAGCATCGAAATATGTATGTTATCGTATGTGAAACAGATTGCCAGTTCAGGTTCAATGCATGATACAGGGTGCTCAGGGCTGTTGTACTGGGATGACCCTGAGGGATGGGAATGGGAGGCAGGTGGGAGGGGGGTTCAGGATGGGGAAAACGTGTACACCCATGGCTGATTTATGTTAATGTATGGCAAAACCCATTACAATATTGTAAAGTAATTAGCTTCCAATTAAAATAAATAAATTAAAAAAAATACTAAAAACAAGAACAGCTAAACAACAACAACAAATTTGTGACCAGGTTGCACTTCTCCTTAGAATCAGTATACAATCAGTTTATTTTATGATTATGTTCATCTTATATTTTACAGGAAAGAAAGAATAGCAAGTGTAAATTCCTTCAGTTCAGTTCAGTTGCTCAGTCGTGTCTGACTCTTTGTGACCCCATGAATCGCAGCACACCTGGCCTTACTGTCCATCACCAACTCCCAGAGTTCACCCAAACTCATGTACTTCGAGTCAGTGATGCTATCCAGCCATCTCATCCTCTGTCGTCCCCTTCTCCTGCTCCCAATCCCTCCCAGCATCAGGGCCTTTTCCAATGAGTCAGCTCTTCGCATCAGGTAGCCTAAGTATTGGAGTTTCAGCCTCAGCATCAGTCCTTCGAATGAACAGCCAGGACTGGTCTCCTTTAGGATGGACTGTTTGGATGTTCTTGCAGTCCAAGGGACTTTCAAGAGTCTTCTCCAGCACCACAGTTCAAAAGCATCAATTCTTTAACATTCAGCTTTCTTCACAGTCCAACTCTCACATCCATATACGACCACTGGAAAAACCATAACCTTGACTAGATGGACCTTTGTTGGCAAAGTAATGTCTCTGCTTTTGAATATGCTATATATGTTGGTCATAACTTTCTTTCCAAGGAGTAAGTGTATTTTAATTTCATGGCTGCAATCACCATCTGCAGTGATTCTGGAGCCCCCCTCCCAAAAAAATAAAGTCTGACACTGTTTCCACTGTTTCCCCATCTATTTGGCATAAAAGGATGGGACCAGATGCCATGATCTTAGTTTTCTTAATTTTGAGCTTTAAGCCAACTTTTCCATTGTCCTCTTTCACTTTCCTCAAGAGGAGTTTTAGTTCCTCTTCACTTTCTGCCATAAGGGTGGGGCCACCTGCATATCTGAGGTTATTGATATTTCTCTCAGCAATCTTGATTCCAGCTTGTGCTTCCTCCAGCCCAGCATTTCTCATGATGTACTCTGCATAGAAGTTAAATAAGCAGGTTGACAATATACAGCCTTGACGTACCCCTTTTCCTATTTGGAACTAGTCTCTTGTTCCATGTCCAGTTTAACTGTTGCTTCCTGACCTGCATATAGGTTTCTCAAGAGGCAGGTCAGGTGGTCTTGTATTCCGATCTCTTTCAGAATTTTCCACAGTTTATTGTGATCCACACAGTCAAAGGCTTTGCATAGTCAATGTATTCCTTAACTTACTTCTAATGTTTTATACCTATATATCAATTTTCTTTCTTCCCAAGCAGAAGAGATACCTCCTATCACATACTGGTAGTATGAATCACTTACCAGTGCTCTAGATTCTATGATGTTATATTTTTTCCTTCTAAGAAACTTGTTGGACTATAATTGGAGCATATCACTGTATAAAGAACACAGAACTAAAATTTTGAATTTGATAAGTAAAACGAGCCATACGAACATTATAGTACTTATCTCATGCTTCAATTTGTATAAAATTCAAAAAAGTGCACAATAAATTTCATGTTTTTCATGTAATTATTAAAACATACTCTTTATGAGCCTCAATTTTCTTATTTATGAACATTATGTGGGATAGCATACATGATTTCAGATGAATAGTGCATGAAATGAAATGTGGGGATATATTTTGAAGAGTGCAAATAAAATATTCAAGGCAAGAGTCATGTGCATGTATGTGTGTGCACATTTGTATGTATTTTTTTACTGTAGATAAATATACTCATATAAATACTTGTACACTAGTTCACTTCAGTCACTCAGTCTTGTCCAACTCTGCGATGCCATGGATTGCAACACACCAGGCTTCCTGTCCATCACCAAGTCTTGGATCTTGCTCAAACTCATGTGCATTGAGTCAGTGACACCATCCAACCATCTCATCCTCTGTTGTCCCCATCTCCTGCCTTCAATCTTTCCCAGAATCAGGGTCTTTTCCAACAAGTCAATTCTTCGCATCAGGTGGCCAAAGTATTACAGCTTCAGCCTCAGTATCAGTCCTTCCAATGAATATTCAGGGCTGATTTCCTTTAGGATGCACTGGTTGGATTTCCTTCCAGTCCAAGGGACTCTCAAGAGTGTTCTCCAACACCACAGTTCAAAAGCATCAATTGTTCAGTGCTCATCTTTCTTTATAATCCAACTCATATCTGTACATGACAACTGGAAAAACCATAGCTTTGACTAGATGGATCTTTGTTGGCAAAGTAATGTCTCTGCTTTATAATAGGCTGTCTGATTTGGTCATAGCTTTTCCTCCAAGAAGCAAGCATCTCCTAATTTAATGGTCACAGTCACCATCCATAATGATTTTGGAGCTCCACCCAAAATGAAGTCTGTCACTGTTTCCATTGTTTCCCCATTTACTTGCCATGAAGTGGTGGGACCAGATGCCATGATCTTAGTTTTCTGAATGTTGAATTTTAAGCCAGCTTTTTCATTCTCCTCTTTCACTGTCATCAAAAGGGTATTTAGTCCTTCTTCACTTTTTGCTATAAGCATGGTGCCATCTGCATATCTGAGGTTACTGATATTTCTCCCAGCAATCTTGATTCCAGCTTGTGCTTCATCCAGTCTGACATTTCACATGATGCACTCTGCATAGAATTTAAATAGGCAGGGTGACAATGTACAGGCTTGACGTCTTCCTTTCCTGATTTGGAACCATACTGTTGTTCCATGTCAGTTCTAACTGTTGCTTCTTGACCTGCATATAGATTTCTCAGGAGGCAGGTCAAGTGGTCTGGTATTCCCACCTCTTAAAGAATTTTACACATTTTATTGTGATCCACAGTCAAAGTCTTTGGCATAATCAATAAAGCAGAAGTAGATGTTTTTCTGGAACTCTCTTGCTCTTTCAATGAGCCAATGGACATTGGCAACTTGATCTCTGGTTCCTTTTCCTTTTCTAAATCCAACTTGAACACCTGTAAGTTCACAGTTCATGTACTGTTGAAGCCTGGCTTGGAGAATTTTGAGCATTGTTTTTCTAGACGAGTGAGATGAGTGAAGTTGTGTGGCAGTTTGAACATTCTTTGGCATTGCCATTCTATGGGACTGGAATGAAAACTGACCCTGTCCAGTCCTGTGGCCACTGCTGAATTTTCCAAATTTGCTGGCATATTGAGTGTAGCACTTTCACAGCATCATCTTTTGGGAAGTGTGCTTATATAAAAACAAATCTACAAAACTGAAAAACCAAGAAATAAAATGATTGGCAGAGATAATAAAACCAATTAATAGAGTTATGGTTATACAACTGTCTTCAGCAAATGAATGGAGCATTGAAAACTTGTTGAAATATGATGTACAATGCAGTTCTTGAACAATATCAACATGGATCAATAATTAATTAAGCAAAGATTTTGACATAAAAGAATATAACATAAAGTGTATCTATACCTCTGTGGTCATCTTTGACCATTTTATCTACTACTGCGGGCAGGAATCCCTTAGAAGAAATGGAGTAGCCATTATGGTCAACAAAAGAATTTAAAATGCAGTACTTGGATGCAATCTCAAAAATGACAGAATCATCTCTGTTCGTTTCCAAGGCAAACCATTTAATATCACAGTAATCCAAGTCTATGCCCCAACCAGTAAGGCTGAAGAAGCTGAAGTTGAACGGTTCTATGAAGACCTACAAGACCTTTTAGAACTAACACCCCCAAAAGATGTCCTTTTCATTATAGGGGACTGGAATGCAAAAGTAGGAAGTCCAGAAAACCCTGGAGTAACAGGCAAATTTGGCCTTGGAATATGGAATGAAGCAAGGAAAAGACTAATAGAGTTTTGCCAAAAAAATGCACTGGTCATAGCAAACACTCTCTTCCAACAACACAAGAGAATACTGTACACAGGGACATCACCAGATGGTCAACACCAAAGTCAGATTGATTACATTCTTTACAGCCAAAGATGGAGAAGCTCTATACAGTCAACAAAAACAAGACCAGGAGCTGACTGTGGCTCAGATCATGAACACCTTCTTGCCAAATTCAGACTTAAATTGAAGAAAGTAGGGAAAACCACTACACAATTCAGGTATGACCTAAATCAAATCTTGTATGATTATACCGTGGAAGTGAGAAACAGATTTAAGGGACTAGATCTGATAGATAGGGTGCCTGATGAACTATGGACAGAGGTTCATGACATTGTACAGGAGACAGGGATCAAGACCATCCCCATGGAAAAGAAATGCAAAAAATCAAAATGGCTGTCTGGGGAGGCCTTACAAATTGCTGTGAAAAGAAGAGAAGTGAAAAGCAAAGGAGAAAAGGAAAGATATAAGCATCTGAATGCAGAGTTCCAAAGAATAGCAAGAAGAGATAAGAAAGCCTTCCTCAGTGATCAATGCAAAGAAATAGAGAAAAACAACAGAATGGGAAACACTAGAGATCTCTTCAAGAATATTCGAGATACCAAGGGAACATTTCATGCAAAGATGGGCTTGATGATGGATAGAAATGGTATGGACCTAACAAAAGCAGAAGATATTAAGAAGAGGTGGCAAGAATACACAGAAGAACTGTACAAAAAAAACCTTCACAACCCAGATAATCACGATGGTGTGATCACTGACCTAGAGCCAGACATCCTAGAATGCGAAGTCAAGTGGGCCTTAGAAAGCATCACTATGAACAAAGCTAGTGGAGGTGATGGAATTCCAGTGGAGCTATTCCAAATCCTGAAAGCTGATGCTGTGAAAGTGCTGCAGTCAATATGCCAGCAAATTTGGAAAACTCAGTAGTGGCCACAGGACTAGAAAAGGTCAGTTTTTATTCCAATCCCAAAGAAAGGCAATGCCAAAGAATGCTCAAACTACTGCACAATTGCACTCATCTCATACGCTAGTAAAGTAATGCTCAAAATTCTCCAAGCCAGGCTTCAGCAATGTGTGAACTGTGAACTTCCAGATGTTCAAGCTGGTTTTAGAAAAGGCAGAGGAACCAGAGACCAAATTGCCAACATCTGCTGGATCATGGAAAAAGCAAGAGTTCCAGAAAAACATATATTTCTGCTTTATTGACTATGCCAAAGCCTTTGACTGCATGGATCACAATAAACTGTGGAAAATTCTGAAAGAGATGGGAATACCAGACCACCTGACCTGCCTCTTGAGAAATTTGTATTCAGGTCAGGAAGCAACAGTTAGAACTGGACATGGAACAACAGACTGGTTCCAAATAAGAAAAGGAGTATGTCAAGGCTGTATATTGTCACCCTGCTTATTTAACTTCTATGCAGAGTACATCATGAGAAATGTTGGGCTTGAGGAAGCACAAGCTGGAATCAAGATTGCAGGGAGAAATATCAATAACCTCAGATATGCAGATGATACCACCCTTATGGCACAAAGTGAAGAGGAACTAAAAAGCCTCTTGATGAAGGTGAAAGTGCAGAGTGAAAAAGTTGGCTTAAAACTCAACATTTAGAAAACGTAGAGCATGGCATCTGGTCCCATCACTTCATGGGAAACAGTGGAAACAGTGTCAGGCTTTATTTTTGGGGGCTCCAAAATCACTGCAGATGGTGATTGTAGCCACAAAGTTAAAAGACACTTACTCCTTGGAAGAAAAGTTATGACCAACCTAGATAGCATATTGAAAAGCAGAGACATTAGTTTGCCAACAAAAGTCCGTCTAGTCAAGGCTATTTTTTTTCCAGTGGTCATGTATGGATGTGCGAGTTGGACTGTGAAGAAAGCTGAGCTCCAACGAACTGATGCTTTTGAGCTGTGGTGTTGGAGAAGACTCCTGAGAGTCCCTTGGACTGCAAGGAGATCCAACCAGTCCATTTTGAAGGAGATCAGCCCTGGGATTTATTTGGAAGGAATGATGCTAAAGCTGAAACTCCAGTACTTTGGCCACCTCATTCGATGAGTTGACTCTTTGGAAAAATCTCTGAATATGGGAGGGATTGGGGGCAGGAGGAGAAGGGAACAGCAGAGGATGAGATGGCTGGATGGCATCACTGACTCGATGGATGTGAGTCTGAGTGAACTCTGAGAATTGGTGATTGACAGGGAGGCCTGGCGTGCTGCAATTCATGGGGTTGCAAAGAGTCGGACACGACTGAGTGACTGAACTGAACCGAACTGATACCTCTTTGACTTGAAACAGATGTTCTTTTGCTATTTGTTGAATGAATCAGGGATTAGGTTTCCGTGCATTTGGGCCTTTATTATATGATAAGGTTGATAAAGGCTGATTTTTTCAAAGAAGTTGGCACAAATAGTTATCCATCTAGAAGGAAATTATGTGGCTTTCTACTTCACACATCTTAAAAATTTCCGAAGGATTATAGACCTCAGTGTAAACAGACAGAAGGCCCCTTAGGTGAATATTTAAAGATCTACAGATAAAAATGTGTGGAGAAGAAGGGGACGACAGAAGATGAGATGGCTGGATGGCATCAGCAACTAAATGGGCATGACTTTGAGCAAGCTCCAGGAGATGGTGAAGTACAGGGAAGCCTGGTGTGCTGTAGTCAGTGGGATCACAAAGAGCCAGACGTGACTGAATGACTGAACAATACACATAAAGCTACATGTGGGAAACATCATCGTAATTAAAACAAGAAAATCATATGTAAGAAGATGGATGTACTTGACTACATAAAATTTAAAACTTTTTATGGACAGTATATTCAACTAAGAGTTAATGAAGAAAGATCTGCAAAAATCATTAAAAATGCTGCTAAGAATAGAAGGCATGTAATTTATGGACATGTAATAACAATGGACATGTTTTAATGAACATGCTGATCAACTACATGAAATTTCTTCAAGTTGATTAATAGTTTAAATAAACAAACTAACAAAAATCTCATTCACATCCATCAGTCTGTGAGACAACTTAAAGATCTCTCACATTGATTGGGGTTGGGGTTTTTAAACAGGTAGTAAACAAGGATTCTCTACTTTTTCTGCAGAAAGGTGAAATGTTACACGTGGGAAATAACCTGAAGAGACTGTTAACATTAAAATACAGATTTTAACTGTGATTTCTCAATCTTGGCACTATTGGAATCCTGGGCCAGTTGATTATTCTTTGTGGTGGGGTCTATCCTGTGCATTGTAGGCTGTTAGTTCAAGATGTCTCTGGACAGTGCTCAATGTTCCTTGAAGGAATGATATTGCATTTGGTAGGGAATCAGAGTTTTAACATAGCAATCTTAAAATATTTTTGTATGATTGTCATAATGGTAATATCCATGGTGTTGGATATGACTTAATGAGTGAATAACAGCAACAATTGAGAAAAATTATGTAAATCTTTGTCAGGGAAATTAAATATATTGTCTTGTTTAGGCTTCAGAGACAAAGCAGAGCAGGTCTCTGAACTTTCTTATAACCTGCCTGGACACTGGCCTGACTGGGAGTGACTGCCTGATGTGAGTGCAAGACTACAACACCATAGATAAAATGTGGGAAATATCTTGAGATTTTTGAGCCCCTGGAGGAGCCCTGTCAACCAAGCCCCAGGCTTGACTACACTCCAAGTTTTACACAACAAGGCAAACAGCAGTAACATGAAACCAGAGCTGAAATTTGCTCACAGATTGATGATGATATCAGTTTGCTTCCTAGAATTAGAAATGAACTGGAACTGCAATCTTTGAAGTTTCACCCACAAATTGGACACGCTGGTGCCTGGGACCCTTTCCCAATTGGGACTCCAGATGTAATGAGACTTCCCAGCACTGTTTAAGTCTGGATGTTGGTAAGAACCCAATTTGTTGTTGTATCCTTTGCTCTTTTTATTTCTCTTTTCTTTTAATGTTAGTATATTGAAAGTAAGCAAGATAATTCTCTAGTAAATATTTGTATTATTTGTTTGCATTTAACGAGTGGCTCATTTTGTTAACAGATCCTTTGAACCTGAGATGGAAGTGAAAACTTTCGGCAGAACAAGCTTTACACAGGTGAATAGCACAGTCACACCATGAAATGTTATGGAGCCACTGAAATAATGAATTAGCATTATACTAGTTGAATGGAGGTTTAGTCTTTGAGGTATTATTGAGTAAAAGAAAGACTGGCATGTAGAAAAAAGGACTGCACTAAGACATGAAGAACAATTGTGATGCCACAGAATGCTATTTGTGTATTTGTATGCCTATGAATCCCAGGGACGGGAGAGCCTGGTGGGCTGCCGTCTATGGAGTCGCGCAGAGTCGGACACTACTGAAGTGACTTAGCAGCAGCAGCAGCATGCCTATGAATAGATACGTAACACAAAAAAAGAGAGTGTTAAAAGAAGCTTAGAATTTATGAAACAAAGACCATCAGTAGGAATGAAATTAGGTTAAGTACAGAGGATTCACACAGTTCATGGGGTTCTTAAAGAATACTGAAGTGGTTTTCCATTCCCTTCTCCAGTGGACCATGTTTTATCAGAACTCTCCACCATAACCTGTCCATCTTGGGTGGCCCTGCATAGCATGGTTCATAGTTTCATTGAGTTACACAGAGTTATGAAAAAGGAGAGATGGTTGGATGACATCACTGACTCAATGGACCTGAGTTTGGGCAAACTCCAGGAGATAGTGAAGGACAGGTAAGCTTGGTGTGCTGCAGTCCATGGGGTCATAAAGAGTCAGACATGACTTAGCAACAGAACAACAACAACAACATAGAGATCCAAAAAAACTGTATGAAATAGAAACAAATGATACTCTAAAGCTAGTTTAAAAACCATGATAACTTTACAATACAGTATTGGTTTTGCCATACATCAACATGAATCCACCATGGGTGTACACGTGTTCCCAATCCTGAACCCCACTCCCACCTCCCTCCCCATACCATCCCTCTTGGTTATCCCACTGCACCAGTCTCAAGCTTCCTGTATCCTTCACTGAACCTGGACTGGGGATTCATTTCTTATATAATATTATACATATTTCAATGCCATTCTCCCAAATAACCGCCCCCTCCCCACTCTTCCACAGAGTCCAAAAAACTGTTCTATACATCTGTGTCTCTTTTGCTGTCTCACATACAGGGT
Source organism: Bos indicus (assembly GCF_029378745.1). NCBI lineage: Eukaryota > Metazoa > Chordata > Mammalia > Artiodactyla > Bovidae > Bos > Bos indicus. The sequence goes on along the minus strand of NC_091766.1, from coordinate 9,414,118 downwards.
TATCATTACCATCTTTCTAGATTCCATATATATGCATTAGTATACCGTATTGGTGTTTTTCTTTCTGGCTTACTTCACTCTGTACAATTGGCTCCAGTTTCATCCACCTCATTAGAACTGATTCAAATCTATTGTTTTAAATGGCTGAGTAATACTCCATTGTGTATATGTACCACAGCTTTCTTATTCAACCATCTGCTGATGGACATCTAGGTTGCTTCCAAGCGCTGGCTATTACAAACAGTGCTGCGATGAACATTGGGGTACACGTGTCTCTTTCAATTCTGGTTTCCTCAGTGTGTATGCCCAGCAGTGGGTTTGCTGGGTCATATGGCAGTTCTATTTCCAGTTTTTTAAGGAATTTCCACGCTGTTCTCCATAGTGGCTGTACTAGTTTTTGTTCCCACCAACAGTATAAGAGGGTTCCCTTTTCTCCACAGCCTCTCCAGCATTTATTGCTTGTAGACTTTTGGATTGCAGCCATTCTGACTGGCGTGAAATGGTACCTCATTGTGGTTTTGATTTGCATTTCTCTGATAATGAGTGATGTTGAGCATCTTTTCATGTGTTTGTTAGCCATCTGTATGTCTTCTTTGGAGAAATGTCTTTCTAGTTCTTTGGCCCATTTTTTGATTGGGTCATTTATTTTTCTGGAATTGAGCTGTAGGAGTTGCTTGTATATTTTTGAGATTAGTTGTTTGTCAGTTGCTTCATTTGCTATTATTTTCTCCCATTCTGAAGGCTGTCTTTTCACCTTGCTTATAGTTTCCTTTGTTGTGCAGAAGCTTTTAAGTTTAATTAGGTCCCATTTGTTTATTTTATTTCCAATATTCTGGGAGGTGGGTCATAAAGGATCCTGCTGTGATGTATGTTGGAGAGTGTTTTGTTTTGTTCTCCTCTAAGAGTTTTATAGTTTCTGGTCTTACATTTAGATCTTTAATCCATTTTGAGTTTATTTTTGTGTATGGTATTAGAAAGTATTCTAGTTTCATTCTTTTGCAAGTGATTGACCAATTTTCCCAGCACCACTTGTTAAAGAGATTGTCTTTTCTCCATTGTATATTTTAGGCTCCTTTGTCAAAGATAAGGTGTCCATAGGTGTGTGGATTTATCTCTGGGCTTTCTATTTTGTTCCATTGATCTATGTTTCTGTCTTTGTGCCAGTACCATATTGTTTTGATTGACTGTGGCTTTGTAGCAGAGCCTGAAGTCAGGCAGGCTGATTCCTCCGGTTCCATTCTTCTTTCTCAAGATTGCTTTGGCTATTCAAGGTTTTTTGGTATTTCCATAGATATAATGAAATTATTTGTTCTAGCTCTGTGAAAAATACCGTTGGTAGCTTGATAGGGATTGCATTGAATCTATAGATTGCTTTGGGTAGTATACTCATTTTCACTATATTGATTCGTCTGATCCATGAACATGGTATATTTCTCCATCTTTTAGCATCCTCTTTGATTTCTTTCACCAGTGTTTTATAGTTTTCTACATATAGATCTTTAGTTTCTTTAGGTAGATATATTCCTAAGTATTTTATTCTTTTCATTGCAATGGTGAATGGGATTGTTTCCTTAATTTCTCTTTCTATTTTCTCATTATTAGTGTATAGGAATACAAGGGATTTCTGTGTGTTGATTTTATATCCTGCAACTTTACTATATTCATTGATTAGCTCTAGTAATTTTCTGGTGGAGTCTTTAGGGTTTTCTGTGTAGAGGATCATGTCATCTGCAAACAGTGAGAGTTTTACTTCTTCTTTCCCAATTTGGATTCCTTTATTTCTTTTTCTGCTCTGATTGCTGTGGCCAAAAATTCCAAAACTATGTTGAATAGTAGTGGTGAGAGTGGGCACCCTTGTCTTGTTCCTGACTTTAGGGGAAATGTTTTCAATTTTTCACCATTGAGGATAATCTTTGCTGTGGGTTTGTCATATATAGCTTTTATTATGTTGAGGTATGTTCCTTCTATTCCTGCTTTATGGAGAGTTCTTATCATAAATGGATGTTGAATTATGTCAAAGGTTTTGTCTGCATCTATTGAGATAATCATATGGCTTTTATTTTTCAATTTGTTAATGTGGTGTATTACATTGATTGATTTGCAGATATTGAAGAATCCTTGCTTCCCTGGGATAAAGCCCACTTGGTCATGGTGTATGATCTTTTTAATGTGTTGTTGGATTCTGATTGCTAGAATTTTGTTAAGGATTTTTGCATCTATGTTCATCAGTGATATTGGCCTGTAGTTTTCTTTTTTTGTGGGACCTTTGTCAGGTTTTGGTATTAGGGTGATGGTGGCCTCATAGAATGAGTTTGGAAGTTTACCTTCCTCTGCAATTTTCTGCAAGAGTTTGAGTAGGATAGGTATTAGCTCTTCTTTAAATTTTTGGTAGAATTCAGCTGTGAAGCCGTCTGGACCTGGGCTTTTGTTTGCTGGAAGATTTCTGATTACAGTTTCAATTTCCATGCTTGTGATGTGTCTGTTAAGATTTTCTATTTCTTCCTGGTTCAGTTTTGGAAAGTTGTACTTTTCTAAGAATTTGTCAGTTTCTTCCACATTGTCCATTTTATTGGCATATAATTGCTGATAGTAGTCTCTTATGATCCTTTGTATTTCTGTGTTGTCTGTTGTGACCTCTCCATTTTAATTTCTAATTTTATTGATTTGATTTTTTACCATTGTTTCTTGATGACTCTGGCTAATGGTTTGTCAATTTTATTTATCCTTTCAAGAACCAGCTTTTGCCTTTGTTGCTTTTTGCTATGGTCTCTTTTGTTTCCTTTTGCATTTATTTCTGCCCTAATTTTTAAGATTTCTTTCTTGAGGTGTGCCTGTATTGCTATGAACTTTCCCCTTATCACTGCTTTTACAGTGTCCCATAGGTTTTGAGTTGTTATTTTTTCGTTTTCATTCGTTTCTATGCATATTGTGATTTGTTTTTTGATTTCTTCTGTGATTTGTTGGTTATTCAGCAATGTGTTGTTCAGCCTCCATATGTTGCAATTTTTAGTAGTTTTTCTCCTGTAATCAAGATCTAATCTAACTGCATTGTGGTCAGAAAAGATGCTTGGAATGATTTCAATTTATGGCCCAAGGCTAGATTTTTGACCCAGGATGTGATCTATCCTGGAGAAGGTTCCATGTGCACTTGAGAAAAAGGTGAAATTCATTGTTTTGGGGTGAAATATCCTACATATATATATATATATATATATATATATATATATATGTGTGTGTGTGTGTATATATATATATATATATATATATATAAATTATGTCTAACTGGTCTACTCTATCATTTAAAGTTTGTGTTTCCTTGTTAATTTTCTCTTTAGTTGTTCTATCCATAGTTATGAGTGGGGGTATTAAAGTCTCCCACTATTATTGTGTTATTATTAATTTCCCTTTTCATACTTGTTAGCATTTATCTTACATATTGTGTTGCTCCTATGTTGGGTGCATATATATTTATAATTGTTATATCTTTTTCTTGTATTCATCCTTTGACCATTATGTAGTGTCCTTCTTTGTCTCCTTTCCCAGCCTTTGTTTTAAACTCTATTTTATCTGATATGAGTTTTGCTACTCCTGCTTTCCTTTGGTCTCTATTTGCGTGGAATACTTTTCCCAGCCCTTCACTTTCAGTCTGTATGTGTCCCCTGTTTTGAGGTGGGTCTCTTGTAGACAACATATATAGGGGTCTTGTTTTTGTATCCATTCAGCCAGTCTTTGTTTTTTGGTTGGAGTATTCATCCCATTTACATTTCAGGTAATTATTGGTAAGTATGACCCCATTGCCATTTACTTTATTGTTTGGGGTTTGAGTTTATACACCCTTTTTGTGTTTCCTGTCTAGAGAAGATCCTTTAGCATTTGTTGGAGAGCTGGTTTGGTGGTGGTGAATTCTCTCAGCTTTTGCTTGTCTGTAAAGCTTTTGATTTCTCCTTCATGTTTGAATGAGATCCTGGCTGGGTACAGTAATCTGGGCTGTAGGTTATTTTCTTTCATCACGTTAAGTATGTCCTGCCATTCCCTCCTGGCCTGAAGAGTTTCTATTGAAAGATCAGCTGTTATCCTTATGGGAATCTCCTTGTGTGTTATTTGTTGTCTTTCCCTTGCTGCTTTTAGTATTTGTTCTTTGTGTTTGATCTTTTTTAATATGATTAATATGTGTCTTGGGGTGTTTTGCCTTGGGTTAATCCTGTTTGGGACTCTCTGGGTTTCTTGGACTTGGGTGATTATTTCCTTCCCCATTTTAGGGAGGCTTTCAACTATTATCTCCTCAAGTATTTTCTCATGGTCTTTCTTTTTGACTTCTTCTTCTCGGACTCCTATGATTCGAATATTGGAGCCTTTAATATTGTCCTGGAGGTCTCTGAGGTTGTCCTCAGTTCTTTTAATTCGTTTTTCTTTTTTCCTCGGTGATTCATTTATTTCTACAATTCTATCTTCTTCTTCACTAAGCCTATCTTCTGCCTCCATTATTCTACTATTTGTTCCCGCCAGAGTGTTTTTTATCTCATTTCTTGCACTATTCATTATATATTGACACTTTTTTGTTTCTTCTAGATCCTTGTTAATCCTTTCTTGCATTTTCTCAATCCTTGTCTCCAGGCTATTTATTTGTGATTCCATTTTTATTTCAAGATTTTGGATAATTTTCACTATCATTATTCGGAATTCTTTATGAGGTAGATTCCCTATCACTTCCCCTTTTGTTTGGTTTGGTGGGCATTTATCCTGTTCCTTTACCTGCTGGGTATTCTTTTGTCTCATCATCTTGTTTATATTTTTGAGTTTGGAGTGGCCTTTCTGTATTCTGGCAGTTTTGGAGTTCTCTTTATTATGGAGTTTCCTTGCTGTGGGTGGGGTTGTATCGGTGGCTTGTCAAGGTTTCTTGGTTAGGGAAGCTTGTGTCGGTGTTCTGGTGGGTGGAACTGGATTTCTTCTCTCTGGAGTGCAGTGAAGTGTCTAGTAATGAGTTATGAGATGTCAATGGTTTTGGAGTATCTTTGGGCAGCCTGTATATTGAAGCTCAGGGCTGTGTTCCTGTGTTGCTGGAGAATTTTTGTGGTATGTCTTGCTCTGGAACTTGTTGGCCCTAGGGTGGTGCTAGGTTTCAGTGTAGGTATGGAGGCCCACGTTGAAAGTCAGGAAGGGAAGTGGTGAGGAGATACCCCTCGTCCAAGGTAAGGAGCAATGGCTGCGCTTTGCTGGAGCAGCCATGAAGAGATACCCCACGCCCAAGGTAGTAGAAACCCAAGTAAGAAGGTAGGTGTTGCAAGAGGGCATCGGAGGGCAAACACACTGAAACCATACTCACAGAAAACTAGTCAATCTAATCACACTAGGACCACAGGCCTGTCTAACTCAATGTAACTAAGCCATGCCCATGGGGCAACCCAAGACTGGTGGGTCATGGTGGAGAGATCTGACAGAATGTGGTCCACTGAAGAAGGGAATGGTAAACCACTTCAGTATTCTTGCCTTGAGAACTCCATGAACAGTATGGAAAGGCAAAATAATAGGATACTGAAAGAGAAACTCCCCTGGTCAGTAGGTGCCCAATATGCTATTGGAGATCAGTGAAGAAATAAGTCAAGAAAGAATGAAGGGATGGAGCCAAAGCAAAAAGAATACCCAGCTGTGGATGTGACTGGTGATAGAAGCAAGGTCTGATGTTGTAAAGAGCAATATTGCATAGGAACCTGGAATGTCAGATTCATGAATCAAGGCAAATTGGAAGTGGTCAAACAAGAGATGGCAAGAGTCAATGTCAACATTCTAGGAATCAGTGAACTGAAATGGACTGGAATGGGTGAACTGAACTCAGATGACCATTATATCTACTACTGCAGGCAGGAGTCCCTCAGAAGAAATGGAGTGGCCATCATGGTCAACAGAGAGTCCGAAATACAGTACTTGGATGTAATCTCAAAAATGACAGAATGATCTCTTTTCGTGTCCAAAGCAAACCACTCAATATCACAGTAATCCAAGTCTATGCCCCAACCAGTAATGCTGAAGAAGCTGAAGTTGAACGGTTCTACGAAGACCTACAAGACCCTTTAGAACTAACACCCAAAAAAGATGTCCTTTTCATTATAGGGGTCTAGAATGCAAAAGTAGGAAGTCAAGAAACACCTGGAGTAACAGACAAATTTGGCCTTGGAATAAGGAATGAAGCAGGACAAAGACTAATAGAGTTTCACCAAGAAAATGCACTGGTCATAAAAACACACTCTTCCAACAACACAAGAGAAGACTCTATACATGGACATCACCAGATGGTCAACACCGAAATCAGATTGATTATATTCTTTGCAGCCAACGATGGAGAAGCTCTATACAATCAGCAAAAACAAGACCAGGAACTGACTGTGGCTCAGACCATGAACTCCTTATTACCAAATTCAGACTTAAATTGAAGAAAGTAGGGAAAACCACTAGACCATTCAGGTATGACCTAAATCAAATCCCTTATGATTATATAGTGGAAGTGAGAAATAGACTTAATGGCCTAGATCTGATAGATAGAGTGCCTGATAAACTATGGAATGAGGTTCATGACATTGTACAGGAGACAGGGATCAAGACCATCCCCATGGAAAAGAAATGCAAAAAAGCGAAATGGCTGTCTGGGGAGGCCTTACAAATTGCTGTGAAAAGAAAAGAAGTCAAAAGCAAAGGAGAAAAGGAAAGATATAAACATCTGAATGCAGAGTTCCAAAGAATAGCAAGAAGAGATAAGAAAGCCTTCCTCAGCGATCAATGCAAAGAAATAGAGGAAAACAACAGAATGAGAAAGACTAGGGATCTCTTCAAGAAAATCAGAGATACCAAAGAAACATTTAATGCAAAGATTGGCTCGATAAAGGACAGAAATGGTATGGACCTAACAGAAGCAGAAGATATTTAGAAGAGGTGGCAAGAATACACAGAAGAACTGTACAAAAAAGAGCTTCACAACCCAGATAATCACGATGGTGTGATCACTGACCTAGAGCCAGACATCCTGGAATGCGAAGTCAAGTGGGCCTTAGAAAGCATCACTATGAACAAAGCTAGTGGAGGTGATGGAATTCCAGTGGAGCTATTCCAAATCCTGAAAGCTGATGCTGTGAAAGTGCTGCAGTCAATATGCCAGCAAAATTGGAAAACTCAGCAGTGGCCACAGGACTGGAAAAGGTCAGTTTTCCTTCCAATCTCAAAGAAAGGCAATGCCAAAGAACGCTCAAACTACCGCACAATTGCACTCATCTCACATGCTAGTAAAGTAATGCTCAAAATTCTCCAAGCCAGGCTTCAGCAATATGTGAACCGTGAACTTCCTGATGTTCAAGCTGGTTTTAGAAAAGGCAGAGGAACTAGAGATCAAATTGCCAACATCCGCTGGATCATGGAAAAAGCAAGAGAGTTCCAGAAAAACATCTATTTCTGCTTTATTGACTATGCCAAAGCCTTTGACTGCATGGATCACAATAAACTATGAAAAATTCTGAAAGATATGGGAATACCAGACCACCTGATTTTCCTTTTGAGAAATGTGTATGCAGGTCAGGAAGCAACAGTTAGAACTGGACATGGAACAACAGACTGGATCTAAATAGGAAAAGGAGTTCATCAAGGTTGTATATTGTCACCCTGTTTATTTAACTTCTATGCAGAGTACATCATGAGAAATGCTGGACTGGTAGAAGCACAAGCTAGAATCAAGATTGCTGGGAGAAATATCAATAACCTCAGATATGCAGATGACACCAACCTTATGGCAGAAAGTGAAGAGGAACTAAAAATCCTCTTGATGAAAGTGAAAGTGGGGAGTGAAAAAGTTGGCTTGAAGGTCAACATTCAGAAAACGAAGATCATCGCATCCGGTCCCATCACTTCATGGGAAATAGATGGGGAAACAGTGGAAACAGTATCAGACTTTATTTTTCTGGGCTCCAAAATCACTGCAGGTGGTGACTGCAGCCCTGAAATTAAAAGACGCTTACTGCTTGGAAGGAAAGTTATGACCAACCTAGATAGCATATTGAAAACAGAGACATTACTTTGCCAACAAAGGTCCGTCTAGTCAAGGCTATGGTTTTTCCAGTGGTCGTGTATGGATATGAGACTTGGACTGTGAAGAAGGCTGAGCGCCGAAGAATTGATGCTTTTGAATTGTGGTGTTGTAGAAGACTCTTGAGAGTCCCTTGGACTGCAAGGAGATCCAACCAGTCCATTCTGAAGGAGATCAGCCCTGAGATTTCTTTGGAAGGAATGATGCTAAAGCTGAAACTCCAGTACTTTGGCCACTTCATGTGAAGAGTTGACTCATTGGACAAGACTCTGATGCTGGGAGGGATTGGGGGCAAGAGGAGAAGGGGACGACAGAGGATGAGATGGCTGGATGGCATCACTGACTTGATGGACATGAGTTTGAGTGAACTCCAGGAGTTGGTGATGGACAGGGAGGCCTGGTGTGCTGTGATTCATGGGGTCACAAAGAGTTGGACATGACTGAGCGACAGATCTTATCTGATCTGATCTGATGGAGGCCTTTGATGAGCTCCTATGAATTAATGTTCCCTGGAGTCAGGAGTTCTTTGATGTTCTCAGGATTTGGACTTAAGCCTCCTGATTCTGGTTTTCAATCTTATTTTTACAGTAGTCTCAAGCCTTCTCATTCTATACAGCACTGTTAATAAAACATCTAGGTAAAAGATGAAAAGTTTCTCCACAGCGAGGGACACCCAGAGAGTTTCACAGAGTTACATGGAGAAGAGAAGAGGGAGGAGGGACTTAGAGGTGACCCCAATCAGATGAAGTGGAATCAAAAGAGCATAGAGCAAGCTAGCCAGTAGTCAGTTCCTTATATGCGCTGCACAGTCTGGACCGCTCACAGATGTTCATGGAGTTATACAAAGAAGAAATGAGGGAGGAAGGAGACAGAGGTGGCCAAGAGGATAAAAGGGGGGAATGAAAAGGAGAGAGACAGACCCAGCCAGTAATCAGTTCCCTAAGTGTTCTCCACCATCTGGAACAGACAGAGATTTAGTGAATTGGGTAGAGAAGTTAAGGGTCAGGGAGGAGACAGAGGCATCCTGGTGGAGAAAAAGGAGAGTCCAAAGGGGGAGAGAACAGTCAAGCCAGTAATCTCGCTCCCAAGTAAAAATGGGTACGAAGATTGGGTTCTTAAAGGTACGAAATTGATAACAAATACCAAAAAGCAAAGATTAAAATTCTAGAGTAGATGTTGGATTTTCAAAAATACAATATTATAGAAAAGAAGAAGAAAAAAAAAGTCACAAAATTATTAAAAAATATATATGAAGTTTGCTTTAAAAATAGTCTTTTTTTGAAAAGTATTAGTAGGTTATAAAAATGAAAATTAAAGGAACAATAGAGGACTTAAAAATTAAACAAAAGTTAAAAAAAAGAATGATACTAAAAATAGTAAAAATATATCTAGGACATTGGTGTTGTTGTGGGCAGTATGGGGTCAGTTCATTTTCAGATAGTTCCTTCAGTCAGTTCAGTTCAGTTCAGTCACTCAGTCGTGTCCAACTCTTTGAGACCCCATGAATCGCAGCACACCAGGCCTCCCTGTCCATCACCATCTCTCAGAGTTCACTCAGACTCACGTCCATTGAGTCAGTGATGCCATCCAGCCATCTCATCCTCTGTCGTCCCCTTCTCCTCCTGCCCCCAATCCCTCCCAGCATCAGAGTCTTGTCCAATGAGTCAACTCTTCACATGAAGTGGCCAAAGTACTGGAGTTTCAGCTTTAGCATCATTCCTTCCAAAGAAATCTCAGGGCTGATCTCCTTCAGAATGTACTGATTGGATCACCTTGCAGTCCAAGGGACTCTCAAGAGTCTTCTCCAACACCACAGTTCAAAAGCATCAATTCTTTGGTGGTCAGCTTTCTTCACAGTCCAACTCTCACATCCATACATGACCACTGGAAAAACTATAGCCTTGACTAGACGGACCTTTGTTGGCAAAGTAATGTCTCTGCTTTTCAATATGCTATCTTGGTTGGTCATAACTTTTCTTCCAAGGAGTAAGCGTGTTTTAATTTCTTGGCTGCAGTCACCATCTGCAGTGATTTTGGAGCCCCCAAAAATAAAGTCTGACACTGTTTCCACTGTTTCCCCATGTATTTCGCATGAAGGAATAGGACCAGATGCCATGATCTTTGTTTTCTGAATGTTGAGCTTTAAGCCAAATTTTTTGCTCTCCTCTTTCACCTCCATCAAGAGGCTTTTGAGTTCCTCTTCACTTTCTGCCATAAGGGTGGTGTCATCTGCATATCTGAGGTTCTTGATATTTCTCCTGGCAATCTTGATTCTGGCTTATGCCTCTTCCAGCCCAGCATTTCTCATGATGTGCTCTGCATATAAGTTGAGTAAGCAGGGTGACAATATACAGCCTTGACGTACTCCTTTTCCTATTTGAATCCAGTCTGTTGTTCCATGTACAGTTCTAACTGTTGCTTCCTAGCCTGCATACAAATTTCTCAAGTGGTAGGTCAGTTGGTCTGGTATTCCCATCTCTTCAGATTTTTCCACAGTTTATTGTGATCCATGCAGTCAAAGGCTTTGACCTAGTCAATAAAGCAGAAATAGATGTTTTCCTGGAACTCTTGCTTTTTCTATGATCCAGTGGATGTTGGCAATTTGATCTCTGGTTACTCTGTGTTTTTAAAACCAGCTTGAACATCTGGAAGTTCACGGTTCACATATTGCTGAAGCCTGGCTTGGAGAATTTTGAGCATTACTTTACTAGTGTGTGAGAGAAGTGCAATTGTGCAGTAGTTTGAGCATTCTTTGGCATTGCTTTTCTTTGAGATTGGAATGAAAACTGACCTTTTCCAGTCCTGTGGCCACTGCTGAGTTTTCCAAATTTGCTGGCATATTGCATGCAGTGCTTTCACAGCAACATCTCTCAGGATTTGAAATAGCTCAACTGGAATTCCATCACATCCACTAGGATAGTTCCTTGGTCTGGCTTATATTTCTCAAGATCTACAGTCCCTTTCCTATGTAGTCTGTACTAACTACCAGGTTTTAATCTGTTGCAGCTGTCACTTCCAGGGTGGTTCCCTCAATTTTAGCTTCTTCTGTTTGCTGGTCTGTTCTGTGTCTGATTTCCACACTGACACAAGGGACACAGTGGTGAACACTTTTTTTTTTTTTTTTTGGCTCACTTGTTCTGTCAAGCTGTGGGGAGGGAGGGACGCTGCAAACAAATAACACTGGTGTGTGCTCCCAGTGTCTCAGACACACTGGGCTTGCACCCACTCATGGCTCGTACACCTTCCCTGCCCACACAGCTCAGGCTCTAGTTTGCTCTGCTGGGAACCATTCGAGGCCAACCCTGGGCTGCATGCACCTCCCAGGTCTCAGCTGCTCAGGTTCAGGCACTCGGGTAGTCCTCAGAGGCGCAGACCCTGTTGGGCCTGCGTTTTTTGCCCTCCCAGCTCTGAGCAGCTCGGGTGATGAGGTGTTTGGTGAGCATGGTCACTGCAACTTATCACTTCTCCTGTCCCTGCTGCTCGGTTATCTGGGTGTACAACCAGTGCTCCTTCTCAGGCAGATGATGACTGTCCGGAACCCTAAGAAGTCTTAGATAGCAAAGAAGCCTGATTGCAGTTAGGTAGATAATGTCTCTCTGGGGCTGCAATTGCCCCCTTCCAGCCCTGGCTGCCTGTCACTGGAGGGGGATGGACTGCAGCTGGCTAATTCTGTCCAGCCCTTCGTTTTGTGCGCGGGCCTGGCGGTGTCTTAGGGCTTTTCACGTGGTAGCTATCCCACAGTCTGGTTTGCTAGCACAAATTAATTCGCTGTGATTACCCTTGGGGCATTCAGGCCTGATCCCTACTCTAGGCAGTGCAGCCCGTGCCTCCCTGCCCAGCCCCTGCTTGCTAGTGGCAGGTGCAGGTGTCTGCGCTGCTTCTCTGCTGGCAGAGTTACTGCTGGGCTCCTAATCTGTGGGTTTTAATTGTTTATTTTTCCTCCTGGTTATGTTGCCCTCTGTGGTTCCAAGGCTCGGCACAGACTCGGCAGTAAGAGTGTTTCCTGGTGTTTGGAAACTTCTCTCTTTTTAAGACTCCCTGCCTGGGATGGAGCTCCATCCCTACCTCTTTTGTCTCTTTTTTTGTCTTTTATATTTTTCCTACCTCCTTTTGAAGACAATAGGCTGCTCTTCTGTGTGCCTGATGTCCTCTGCCGGCATTCAGAAGTTGTTTTGTGGAATTTACTCAGCGTTTAAATGTTCTTTTGATGAATTTGTGGGTGAGAAAGTGGTGTCCCCATCCTATTCCTCTGCCATCTTAGGACCGCCCCCTTGCACCCCTATAATTCAAACGTTGGTGCATTTGATATTATCCCAAAGGTCCCTGAGACTATCCTCACTTCTTTTCATTTTTTTACTTTATTCTGCTCTTCAGAGGTTATTTTCACCATTTTATCTTCCAGCTCACTGATTCTCTTCTGCTTTAGATATTCTGCTATTTTTCCTTCTAGAGTATTTTTAATTTCAGCAATTGTATTGTTTGTCTCTGCATGTTTGTTATTTATTCTTCTAGTTCTTTGTTAATTGATTCTTGAACTTTCTCCATTCTGTTTTCAAGTTTGTTTTTTTTTTTTTCGTCTTTTATTTTTATCATCTTTCATCATTATTCTGAATTCTTTTCCAGGTAGTTCACCTATTTCTTCTCCATTTATTTGGACTTCTATGTTTCTAGTTTGTTTCTTCATTTGTGTGGTAATTGTCTGCCTTTTCATTATATATATTTTTAAACTTATTGTGTTTGAGGTGTCCTTTTCCCAGGCTTCAAGGTTGAATTCTTTCTTCCTTTTGGTTTCTGCCCTCCTAAGGTTGGTCCAGTGGTTTGTGTAAGCTTTGTATGGGGTGAGATTTGTGCTGAATTTTTCTTTGTTTGTTTGTTTTTCCTCTGATGGGCATAGCTGAGTGAGGTGGTAATTCTATCTGCTGATGTTTGGGTTTGTATTTTTGTTTTGTTTGTTGTTTAGATGAGGTGTCCTGCACAGGATGCTACTGGTGGTTGGGTGATACTGGGTCTTGTATTCAAGTGGTTTCCTTTGTGTGAGTTGTCACTATTTGATACTCCTTAGGGCTAATTCTCTGATAGTCTGGGATCTTGGAGACAGTGCTCCCACCTCAAAGGCTCAGGGCTTGATCTCTGGTCAGGAACAAAGATTCCACAATTGGTTTGTTATGGCATTACATGAGATTAAAATAAATGCCCCAAAATGAGAAACCAAAGATGAACCCCAGACAAATGGCAGTTACAAAATCAAGAAAAGAATAATTAAAATAATGGAATATACACATATACATATAAACCCATAAGCAAAATCAAAACAGTCCAACAAAAATAAAGTACAGTAGCTTGACCTGGTGATCAAAGGAAATCTAAAATTATATTTATCAGTTAAGATAAAAATTAAGTAAAGCACAAGCTGAAGAACTAAACTAAATCAAGGTGCTAAGTTGGGAATAAAGCAATGAAGCAAAACTAACAAATATATTGAAATGAAAGGACAGAAAAAAAGAGAGAATAGATATGCAAAGTTAAATAGAGGTAGATGAAGAAGATTTATATATATTCAAGATTAACTGCAAGGGGAAAATAACAGTAGGAAAAGCAAAAAAAGGAATAATTGTAAAAAAAAGTAATAGGTCTAAAAAATTAAAATTAAGGAAAACAAGGAAGAAGAAAGAAAATTTTTAAAAAAGGAAAACTTTACAGAACTGTGAAAACCCAACTTAGAGGCAGAGGTAGATAACAACAATAAAAAATGTGACGGAGGCAAAGATTAGATTTCATAGTGCCAATAAAATTGGTATCTACAACAGAGGGAGATAAAAAGAAAAAAAGAAAAAATACTCTACAGAACAAGTGAAAACATAAGAATAATAAATGTTTTTCTTGAGTCACTGCTGTCAGTGTCTTTTCCTCTCTAGGAGTCAGAGTCCACCTTGGTTCCCTAGGATGCCCTCCAACACTGTGCTGGTCTCTGGAACTGCTGTTGGGGGCAGCTCAGATTCGAATCTGGTTCTACTCCTGTGTGTTCTTGCCTCCAATGTCCACAGCTATCAGAATTAGTGCATTTTCTTTTGTGGGAGGTCTCAAGGTCCTTTTATATATTCCATAGACACAGAGTCTGACTAGTTGTCATGTGGATTTAATCTGCAGCTTGTACAGCTGGTGGGAAGGTTTGAGGTCTTTCCTTAGACACACTGCCCCTGGGTTTCAATTATGGTTTTATTCCCACCTCTGCATGTGGGTCGTCCACTGGGGTTTGCTCCTGAGGCTGCCCTGGAGGACTTGGGTCTACCCCAGTGAGAGCCAGGAGTGGAGGTGGTGTAGATGCTTGCATAGCAGGGGTTCTGGCAGCACCAGGTAACTCAGAGGAGTTGGTGGCTAAGGAAGCAGGAAATATAGTGCTCTAGAAGGGTATGGCAACTGGTATTAGCTAATACACTCCAGTGTTCTTGCCTTGAGACCTCCCCAAAAGAGAAGCCTGGCAGGCCACAGTCCACAGGGTCACAAAGTGTCTGACATGATCAAAACCACCCTGCATGTGTAGACGCAAGATTTTTTTTGGCTGTGACAGCTCTGCCCCAGTAAGGGTTGAGCATGAAGGTAGCACAGCTACTTGGCTTGTGGGGACCCTGGCAGCACCAAGTGTGCAGGGACATGGACTGCCTCCACTGCAGGCCCTATCATAGTCTTTTTGAGCCTCTTGTAGCTGGCAATCAGAAGGCCTCTTGGGTCAGTCTTTCTCCATAGCATCAACCCTTTAAGCACTTAAAGGGCCCCCCTGGCTGGGGTCCTACTCTGTAGATCGGCACATCAGGCACTTAAAGGGCCACCTTGGGTGGGGTCCTACTCTGTAGTTCTGTGCATCAGTCACTTAAAAGAGTATCCTGGATGGAGTCCTACTCTGTAGTTCAGTGGGTCGGGCTCTCGATGGGCCAGCCTTTCTATTGTTCACCTCCTATACTGGCATGTGGGGAGAGAGAGGCTATGGTGATGGCTCAACCCCCTATGCTTGACTAGCAGTATCGCCTTACTTCCATGGCTGCCTGGCTTTCCTTCACAGGCATTTCCCACCACAATCTCCTCCCTCACATCTGCTCGATCCATCTCTCTGCAGTCAATAGCAGCCCTCGCCCTAGGATTGCTCCACAATCCCTAAACTCCAGCTCCCAGCTGCTGTGCCTTCCAGGGGACCTGCATTCCTCTGCAGGATATGTATGGCTGTGGCAAGAACTATATGATTCTCATTCCATTTAGGCTGCAACAGATCAGCTGTTTCACTTGCAGCCTTAAATGTTTCTCCTCTGACTCAGACAATTGTCCTGATTTGGGGACCAGACCCCTGCTTCAGTTCCCCAATTAGCCAAGGGCAGGTCCAGTCCAACTAACACTCCTATTTCCCCCCTAGTTCCTTCATCCTACCTAGTTTTGTTTGGTTGTATATATTCTTTCCCACCGGTCATGTACTCCTGTCCACTCTCAATTGGTATTATGTGTGCACTTCTGTGTCTGAAAGTGCATTCCTGATATATCCATGGAGAGAGATGTACTCCACATCCACCTACTCCTCTGCCATCTTGTTCTCCCTAGAAGTTCTATTTTTAATTATTTTTAGAAAACTTCATACTGTTGTTTATAATGGCTGTACCAATATGCAATGCCACAAACAGGGCACAAAGATTCCCTTTTCTCCACATCCTCAAAATACTTATTATTTCCTGTCTCTTTGAAGGTGACCATTCTAATAGGTGTCAAGCGGTATCTGATTGTGGTTTTGATCTGTATTTTCCTGGTAATTATCGATATTGACTTCTCAGGTTGCACTAGATGTAAAGAGTCTGCCTGCCAAGGCAGGAGATGTAAGAGACCTAGGTTTGATCTCTGTGTTGGGAAGATCCCCTGGAGGAGGGCCTGGCAACCCACTCCAGTATTTTTGCCTAGAGAATCCCATGGACAAAGGAGCCTGGTGGGCCACAGCCCATGGGGTTACAAAGAGTCAAACATGACTGAAATGACTTAGCACACATGCACTGATATTGAACATATTCTCATATGCCTGTTGGCCTCAGTGTGTGTTTTTGGAAAACTGCCAATTCAGGCTTTCTGCCCATTTTTAATTACTATTTTTTTAATGTTAAGTTAAATGAGATCTTTCTATATTTTGGCTATCCACCCTTCTTCAGATATATCATTTGCAATTACCTTCTCTCACCTAGTGGCTCAGCAGTAAAGTACCCACTTGCAATGCGGGAGACACAGGAGATGCAGGTTCAATCCCTGTGTTGAGAAGATCTCCTGCAGGAGGAAATGGCAACCCGCTCCAGTATTCTTGCCAGGAAATCCCATGGACAGAGGAGCCTTGTGGGCTACAATCCATAGGGTCACAGAGTCAAACACAACTAATCAGAAACACACAACACACACAGTAGCACACCTCTTCATTTTCTTGAAAGTTTTCGTCACTGTGCAAATTTGCTTATTTTTTATTTCATTTGCCTTGCCAAGAAAATAGATCAAAAAAATATTGCTCAGACAAAATTCAAATAGCATACAGCCCATGTCTTCTAGGAGTTTTATACTTTCAGATTTTGCATATGTCTTTAATCTATTTTGAGTTCATTTTTGTACATGGTCTGATTTCTCAGTAGTCCAATTTCATTCTTTTGCATTTATCTGTCTAACTTTCCAACACCATTTACTGATAATGCTTTCTTTTCCTTATTGTACATTTTGTCTCCTTTGCCATAGACTAGCTGTCCATACCAGTGAGAGTTAATTTCTGGACACTGTATTCTGTTTCATTGATCAATATGTCTGTTTTGAGCCAGAACCATACAGTTTTGATTATGTGACTTTGTAGTGTAGTTTGAAATCAAAGTGTGTGTTACCTCCAACTTTCTTCTTCTTTCTCAAGATTGCCTTACCTATGTCGGGTCTTTTGTGTTTACACACAAATTTTAGAATTATATGGTCTGGTTCCAGCATGACTGATTGTGTGCTTCCAGGGCTAATACCAGGCTGCTGGTGTGGAGGTCTGGATCCTGGCACATGTAATTGTACAGCATTCCTAGGGAAACAGAACACAAACAGTTCTGTTGGCTTTAAAACCCAGGGATTATTGGGGTTGGTGAGGCCTACTAGATAGCAGAACCAAATCCTGGGGTGGCTGGATCTGAGGCTGAAGCTGACTGGTTTAGTTCACTGGCGGATAGGTAAAACTATTGTGCTAGAACGCTAGAGGGAGGGCTCCAAAATGGTGTTTGCCAGCAGCAGTGTCCTCATGTTAGAATGAGGTCCCCAATATGACTGTTGCTGGTGTCTATATCCTCAAGGGCAGTCCCAGGAGTTTCTTGACTATCTGAGAAGCTTGTCAAATTAAGTATGTGGATCTGACCCAGTCTTTTCTCAAATAACTGTCTCTGTGCTGTCTCACAGATTCATTGGAAAAGACTCTGATGCTGGGAGGGATTGGGGGCAAAAGGAGAAGGGGACAACAGAGGATGAGATGGCTGGATGGCATCACCAACTCAATGGACATGAGTTTGAGTTAACTCCGGGAGTTGGTGATGGACAGGGAGGCCTGGCGTGCTGCGATCCATGGGGTCGCAAAGAGTCAGACACGACTGAGCGACTGAACTGAACTGAACTGTGCTGTCTCAGAGCAACTGAGATTTTTCATGCACCCTTTAAGAGGGAAATCTTTATTCGGTAGCCCTCTGACTCTCCAATATGCAAGCCCCACTGAACTCCAATGCCAGATGGTTTGAAGACTTGTCTTCCCAGTGTAGGACTCTTGGTCTGGAGAGCCTGTTGTGGGGCTCAGACCCAGCACTCTTGGGGAGAACCTCTGAAGTTGTGATTATCTTCCTGTGTGAGTCTCCTCCTTGTAAATGAAATCTTGGGTATATATTGCATTCCTTCCTTCTTACTCATTGTGCTGTGTTTTCTTCTTTATATCTTTAGTCATGAAAATCATTTTGGCTAGTCTTCTCATGGATAGTTCTCATCAATAGCTGCTCTGTGAATTATAGTTTTGGTTTTACCATGGGAGGAGATGAACTCAGGGTCATTCTTTTCTGCCATTTTAGCCACACCCCTCAAACCTCTTGATTTCAGCCAGTGAGACCCATTTCAGGCTTCTGACCCTAGAATTGTAAGAGCATATATGTGTTTCCTTCCCATTTAAGTCACCACAGAGCATTGAGCAGAGTTCCTTGGATATACATATGCATGTGGTTGATTCACTTCTCTGTATAGGGTTAGGGTTGGGGTTCACTGTACAGCAGAAATTAACTCAACATTGTGGAGTGACTCTGCCCCAATAAAAATTAAAAATATAAAGACATTTACCAAAAATAAGAAAAGATATATACACATATTTGCTTTCTATCACTAGTATGGTATTTAAAATTAGCATTGGGAATTGAATATAAACATTTAACTAATAAAAGTTTGCTGAGGAAATTGATATTAAGTGTCTCAGTTCATTCATTCAGCTTCCCCTGTAAAGGCATTCAATGTCGTGACCCCATCTTAAGCAGAAGAAGAAATCAAAAATTAATTTGGAGATATTCAGTCTCTTTAATCAGTAGAATATTTATCATGTACAAATGTAAATGTGATTTGGATTTCTCATTTTTGAGACATTAAGTAAATAAAGTCATTAATCATTTAAATTTATTTATAGCATTTACTTTAAATCTTTGTGTAAATTTCTACACTCTTCTATTTCATGTTAATTTTTAGATTCATTTTTTTACATTTTAATCCTCTCCAAGTTTCCTTTAAAGACAAAATATGAGATCAGGAGTCTGTTTTTGTGTACAAATATGTGTATGTTTATTTGCGATAAAATTTATATAAATGAATTTACATATACATGCACACAACTTTCTTTTGAATATTTTCTTTGGGCCTGAGAAAATATGTCTGCACATTTAATTTATTTCATATAATATTTGCCTGATGTTATGTTTACAGTACTACATGACATTTAGAAATAAGAAAATTTAGGCTCAGAAATGTTATATTGTTAAGAATCACATAAAAAGACTGAAATTTATTGGGGACGTTCTTGAATTATATACAAATGGAAACATGAAGTAGTACTGTAATTTTGGTATGGCTCTTTAATTTATTGAATTATATGTTTTAATTATGTATAGTGTATATTGTGTCATACTTAAAGCCCAATACACTTTACAGAAGGGAAAATGTAACAATGAATGTACCACAGTAGTATCTAGAGGACTAGTAGGTGATTCAGACTGGGCAGTGATAGGAGGTATCTCTTCTACCTGGGAAGAAACAAATGGTATCCATATAGATACAGGAATGATATAGATAAATTAAATTCACATTTGATACTTTTTCTTTTCTAAAATAAAATATGAACCTAGGTATAAAAATATGATAAACTGATTGTAGAAAGAAGTGCAACCTGACCACACGTGTTATTAACAAACCTTAGAAACAGATGTAAATTCTCCTAGCTCACTATTATACTCAAGAAGAGAGCAGTGGAGCTCCAATTATATATGTGTAATACATATCACATCATATATTATCATTTGGTAAGAAAGGAATTATATTATATCATTTGCTCTTAGGATAGCTGGTTATGCAGCAACAGCTAACTGATACAATTAGCAAAGTGAATAGAAGTAAGAATGAAGACAATAATCTGCTAATTATTCTTGGTATTTTTCTTATATTTGAAGACAGTACTCTTGATTATTTTGTTATTTCAGATGACTCTATTATAAAGTGCTTATGGTCACCAGAAACAGTTGAAAGGACATGCATGTGTGTGTGGGAATACTAGTGCTCTTCATTCATGTGAATTGATAGGAATTCATGCTCTCCTGAGTCACTTTTTGGAAATAAACATGAAAAAATTCCTGTGCATAAAGGAAACATATAATTGGTGACATTGATAATGTTCATCCACCATTACTTTAGTGTTCATGAAAAAGTGTAGGAGAGGGGACATATTTCCCTTATAGCAATAGAAGGACTCATACTATAGGCAGCATTAAACATTTTGAAGTGGTAAAAAGATAATACATCAATAAAACTAAAAAGTACCAATCAAATTTCCACACATATATAAAAGCGCTATTCTATGGACAACAGTTCTCCATATTCTGGGCTTCCCAAGTGGCTCAGTGTTGAAGAATGTACCTGCTAAGCAGGAGATGTAGATTGGGAAGATCCCCTGGAGAAGGAAATGGCAACCCACTCCAGCATTCTTGCCTGGGAAATCTCATGGATAGAGGAGTCTGGCAGGCTACAGTCCATGGGGTCACAAAAGAGTTGGACACAACTAACTAACACCCAAACAAGAGTGGGACACAACTAATTAACACCCAAACAACTAACACCCAAACACAACTAACCAACACCCAAAATGTCCATATTCCAGTGAATAAATGTACAGTATGAAAAATAAATATTTTGCAAAATAACTCAGTATATGATTTAAAAATCTTCATCTTTTTTAAGGTCATCTATGAATCTAAGGTCATATTAGGTCAGCATATTTATTAAAGTTTATCTTAGAATAAATACTCCTCTTGAAGAAATGTATTTGATAATAATTTTGCCAGTGACTAAAGTCAGCATTTTAGACACTGAATTAAGAAAAAGAAAAAAAAATAAGAAAAAAGTATCAGAACTCTAATGAGGAGAATAATACCAAGTGGCCAGCTTTAACACATTTCAGTTCAGTTCAGTTCAGTCACTCAGTCGTGTCTGACTCTTTGCGACCCCATGAATCGTAGCACGCCAGGCCTCTCTGTCCATCACCAGCTCCTGGAGTTCACCCAGACTCATGTCCACTGAGTCTGTGATGCCATCCAGCCATCTCATCCTCTGTTGGCCCCTTCTCCTCCTGCCCCCAATCCCTCCCAGCATCAGAGTCTTTTCCAATGAGTCAACTCTTCGCATGAGGTAGCCAAAGTACTGGAGTTTCAGCTTTAGCATCATTCCTTCCAAAGAAATCCCAGGGCTGATCTCCTTCAGAATGGACTGGTTGCATCTCCTTACAGTCCAAGGGACTCTCAAGAGCCGTCTTCAACACCACAGTTCAAAAGCATCAATTCTTCGGCACTCAGCCTTCTTCACAGTCCAACTCTCACATCCATACATGACTACAGGAAAAACCATAGCCTTGACTAGACGAACCTTTGTTGGCAAGGTAATGTCTCTGCTTTTGAATATGCTATCTAGGTTGGTCATAACTTTCCTTCCAAGGAGTAAGCGTCTTTTAATTTCATGGCTGCAGTCACCATCTGCAGTGATTTTTCAAGCCCCCCAAAATAAAGTCTGACACTGCTTCCCCATCTATTTCCCATGAAGTGATGGGACCAGATGCCATGATCTTCATTTTCTGAATGTTGAGCTTTAAGCCAACTTTTTCACTCTCCACTTTCACTTTCATCAAGAGGCTTTTGAGTTCCTCTTCACTTTCTGCCATAAGGGTGGTGTCATCTGCATATCTGAGGTTATTGATATTTCTCCCTGCAATCTTGATTCCAGCTTGTGCTTCTTCCAGTCCAGTGTTTCTCATGATGTACTCTGAATATAAGTTAAATAAGCAAGGTGACAACATACAGCCTTGACGTACAATCGATATTGTAAGTAGGAGCAGTTAAGGTAGAGCTATAGAAAGAAATGTTTGATAAAAAGGCAAAAAGTGGTCTCAGATTTTCCTCCATTATTAACTTATATAAATTGCTTTCATCATCAGTTGTACCTTTTTTCATCAGAGTACTATAATGTATGACAATTCCAGTAGTAAAACAACAGAAAAAGTATTTAATATGATGTATATAATATGAAATATTCTAAAATGTTGTTTCATTAGGTAAATGGGGATTTCCAAATATTTCTGAGCCATGGTTGAAAATAAATTTGGGAAAACATGAAAACAGCAATGAGCAAAGCTGTTGGATATCAGAGAGCAGAAAGGTTGATAAAGTCAGTTATTTAAACCTGATAAAGAAGTTGAGGTCAAGGAAAAAACATTAGGAAATAAATAGAGAAAAATATTACTTTAACAATCTGATTAAATATTCAAAATTTCTGACGCTGGGGCTTTGTCTTCTGCTATCATGTGCATTTCCTCAGTATTCTGACAATTGATCATTTTGTAGTTTGCTTCACAAAGAGTGCTTTCAGAGCCCTCTTTATATCTTTATTTCTCAGACTGTAGATGAAGGGGTTCAGCATGGGTGTGACCACAGTGTACATCACTGAGGCAGTTGCACTTGATCGTGAGCTGTGGGTACCAGCAGAGCTAAGGTACACCCCTAGCATTGTACAATAAAATAAGGAAACAAATGAGAGGTGAGATGCACAGGTAGAGAATGCTTTATACTTCCCCTGAAGTGATGAGATTCCACGTATGCAAGAAACTATCTTAGAGTAAGAGTAAAGGACACCAGTGAAAGGACCACCACCCATCAGGACAGCTGCAAAATACATCACCATGTTATTAAGAAAGGTGTCAGAACAGGCAATTTGGATCATTTGATTGAGTTCACAAAAAAAGTGGGGGATTTTCAAGTTTGTGCAGAAGGATAGTCACAATACCATTAAGCTTTGTAACAAGGAATTCAGAAGACATATGATCGAGGACATTAGAACCAGAAGTGCACAGAGCCGGGGGTTCATGATGACTGTGTAGTGCAAGGGGTGGCAGATGGCCACAAAGCGGTCATAGGCCATCATGGTCAGGAGAAAAATGTCCAACACTGCAGAGAGGGTGAAAAAATAAATCTGTGTGATGCAGCCTTCATAGGTTATAGCTTTATTCTGGGTTTGGATGTTCCACAGCATCTTTGGGATGGTGGTAGAGGTGAAACAGATATCTACAAATGACAGGTTGGAGAGGAAGATGTACATAGGGGTGTGGAGGTTGGGGTCTGAACTGACGGCTAAGCAGGTTTCCAAAAACAGTGAGCAGGTACATGGATAAGAAAAGCCCAAATATGAGAGGGTGCACTTCTGGTTGCTCTGAAAATCTCAGAAGAAGAAATCCTGAAATCCATGTATCATTGCCTGGTTGCATATGATGGAAGTAACTTCTAGGAAAGAAGGAAATAACATGACTAATACAAATATGTGAGGGTGTGTGTGCTAAGTTGCTTCAGTTGTGTCTGACTCTTTGTAATACTATGGACTATAGCCTGCCAGGCTCCTCTGTCCATGGAATTCTCCAGGCAAGGATACTCGAGTGGATTCCATGCCCTTCTCCAAGGGATCTTCCCAACCCATGGATTGAACCTGTGATTCCTGCATTTCAGGCAGATTCTTTACTGCTGAGTCACCTGGGAAGCACCAATATTCACACAAACTTGCATTATTCACATATTCTAAATTATATAATGTATACTTTGCAGTCAATAAGTTAATTTTTGTGTCTCTTTTGCTGTCTCGCATACAGGGTTATCGTTACCATCTTTCTAAATTCCATATATATTCATTAGTATACTGTATTGTTGTTTTTATTTCTGGCTTACTTCACTCTGTATAATAGGCTCCAGTTTCATCCACCTCATTAGAACTGATTCAAAATTGCCAGTCCAGGTTCGATACAGGATGCTTGGGGCTGGTGCACTGGGATGACTTGGAGGGATGGTATGGGGAGGGAGGTGGGAGGGGGGTTCAGGATGGGGAACATGCATACACCCATGGTGGATTCATGTTGATGTGTGGCAGAATCAATACAATATTGTAAAGTAAAAAAAAAATTTTTTTTAATAAAAAAAATTAATTTTTGTATTTGTTGTATGGATCTGATTTTCTTTAATGAATCCCCCTGTACCATTTCTGATATGAAATTGCTTTCCCAATCAGCTTTTTCCCTAAGAGGGCAGGATGAATTTTATAGTTTTGGTGAGAAACCCATCTATTTCAGGAATGTAAATTGTAGTATGACCATATTTTCACCATTGCCTAGGCAATGAATATAAGATGTTGAAAAGCAACACTCCCTACAAGTCACTGATCGAAAAATATATACGCAAACTTAAGATTATCTATCACTTCTGATGGGGACAAGTGGTATGATGAGAAAGAAAGCAAGCATAAAGGAGAGTACAGTATTCTATTTTTCATGTGCTTTGGGTAAGACTGGCAAACATGGTGACACATCAATCATAACCTCTAGTAAGAATGGGAGGGAGATGCAAAAGTATGTGTGTAAGTGTGTACCCAGCAGACAGAATGGCAAGGACTCAAATAAATGACATCAGAACTGAAAGAGGAGATGTTACAAGTGAAACTGAAATGGAGGAGAGCCTTATGGTCTTCACCTTCACCTTGTGTTCCACCTGTCTTCTGTGTGTAGAAAAACTTCAGCTGGAGAAGAACTTAGAGCAGTGAGAAAATGCAGAAACAAAGGAAACCAGTCCAACAGACTAAATAATAGGGGTTTAGTCATTAAGCAGAATCAGTCAAGGACCTTTAGTTCCTTCTCAAGATTTAGATTAAAAAAAAAAAAAGATTTGTAGATAATATTCTGAGCTGTATCCTGTGAGTTGTCTTATAGATACTGAAACCCTCATCAGGTGAAAGAAGTTAACTACATGAGGACCAGACTGTAGCCATGACCTAAAAGCTGCCACAATTCCAAGAACTGGCCTCAAGGACAGGGGAACAGACTGACCCTGGAAATGAAGATTAACTGAGCAATATTTTAAGAAAACATGAAACATCTTTACCTATCAGCCTGGGAAAAAGACTGGGATTAAGAACTGTTATGATGGTTGAGGTTGGAACTTTTAAACTAGTAGCAAAGAAAGTACTCTAATTTTGCTAGCATAAACATAAAGTATTAACAACCCAAAAAGAGCTATAAATATCACAAGTACAGATATTCTTTGGGCTTCCCAGGTGGTGCTAGATTGCAAAGAATCCACCGGCCAAAGCAGAAGACACCAGAGATGTGACTTTGATCCCTGGGTCGATTCCCTGGAGAAGGAAATGACAACATGGACAGAGGAGCTTGGTGGGCTATAGTCCATGAAGTCGCAAAATAGTCAGACACAACTGAACACACACACACTGCCTCACTGATATGCTTTACCCCAGGGATACTCAGTCTCAGGGCTATTAATTTTCTGAACCAGATCATTCTCTTTTATGCTCTGTCTTGTAGATTGAAAGATGTTTACAGCATCCATGGTCTCCATCTTCCTTCCTCTAGGTTGACAGTCAAAAATGTCCCAGAACATTGTTCAGTGTGTCCCCAGGGGGAAAATCACCCCTGATAGGAGTCAATGTGAATTTAACAACTTCAACATCTTTTTCTAGCACTGACATAATAGTAATTTCATGATAAAGACTGTGAAATATGGTCAAAGATGTAAGTAGCATTGCTGCACTGTAAATTTTATGTGACTACTATAATAGATACATTAATTAATTTATCAAGCAAATAAATAGATACAGTAATCTATTGCCTCTGGCTTGAATTGAATTGGCTTCCATTCTCTCTGACCTTATGCGTAGTCAGCTGGGTTGTTTGACTCACATGGATGGGAACTCTGAGAGGATGGTCTCCAACAGGGACATTTGAATTCTCCCTTGGATGGTTGGTGATGGAGACAAAACAGCAGGAATGAGTAAAGCTACAGCCCCCAACCAGAATTAGGACTCCAAATAAAGAGGGAAAAGGACCCTTCCAGCCCAAGTTTACACTTGCTGAGAAACTGCAAATGTGGATATATTTATAACTCCCTATATCTGCTAATTAGGCATGTTTCTCTCTGTTATTTCAAGCTCTAAACCTCATAATTCCCCTGGAAAACTGTTAAGGAAGGAAGGAAAATTTCCTTAATGATTCTCAATTAACAGGAGAGCAGGGTAGAAGTCAAGTGAATCCATTTCTGTTCTCTGTTTTTCACTCCTCCATGAAGTAGCCTCCCTTTCAGATATCTAAATCTCCTAGCACCTTATCTCAACTCTGAGTTAGAGTTTTCTCCAAATCTAAGACTGAGGAACCTGTCTGGATCAGGTCTCTTGCATCTTCAAATCACTGACCTGTGGTGGAGGCACAGGCCCTGAATCCTATGAACATTTCTATTCTCCTTTCAACAAAGAGTGTGTGTTGGGGGCGGGGGGCGGGGACTGAGCTCTTTTGGTAATAAAGGTTGGGCATGAAGTACATTGTCTTCATTACACGTGGGATTTTTATACTTACATCTGTAGTTCATAGGGATTTTATACTTACATCTGTAGTTCAGAGATGTCATTTTAGTTCATTATAAAACACTTGTGAATGATGAGAGATACATTTAATTATTTATTTATTTATTTATTTTACTAAAACCTGAGCTTAGTACCGAATATGGATTGTTTGATTGAGTATTTACAATCATCTCATCTATGAGGAAGTACATTTTAAGAACTTTATTCTCCCCTGCAGAAATGGGGCTTGAAGGTCTTTAGTGAACTGGGCAATGTTATCATCTGAGTATGTGATGGCTCTTGATTGTAAATCCATCAGGATACTTCTAGTTTTCAAACTAGACCAGTGGTTCTCAACTAGAAATGTTTTCCCGTTGAATGTCAGATAAAGTCTGAAATGATGCTGCTAAACATCTAAAATCCATGGGAAAGAACCCCCAGAATAACATCTGTCACATTACAGTTGACCCCCTTCAACCATTTTGTTCACCCACTCCAGTTCACTCATCCTCTGATAACCAACAAGCTTTTCTCTGTATCTACGAGTTTTTTGTTTGTTTGTTTGTTTTAAATTCCATACATAAGTGCAATCATATAAGTGAAACCATACAGTATCTGTCTTTCTCTGCCTGACTTATTTCATGTGGCATAATACTCATGAGGTCCATCCATGTTGTCTCAAATGGCAATGGCTCCTTTTTCATAGCTGAGTAGTATTTCCTTGTGTGAGTGCATGTAGTATTTCACTGTGTGTATCTCATATATATTTTTATCCATTAATGTATTGATAGATAAGTAGCTTCCATATCTTGCCTATGGTAAATAAAGTTGCAATGAACATAGGGATGTATACATCTTTTCAAATACATTTTTATTTTCTTCCAATAAAATACTCAAAGTGGACTATGTGGGTCTACTTACATTTTTTTTTTTTTTTTGAGTGATATCCATAGTTTTTATAGTGGCTGCACTTATATATGATGAATTCCCCAAAACAGAGGATGAGGGTCTCCTTTGCTGTACATCCTCATCAGTACTTGTGATTTCTTGTCTTTTTGATAGTAGCTATTCTAACACACAGCTTCCCTGGTGGCTCAGCTGGTAAAGAATCTGCCTGCAATGCCAGGGATCTGGGTTTGATTCCTGGGTTGGGAAGATCCTCTAGAGAAGGGAAAGGCTACCCACTGTAGTAGCAGTAGTAGTAGCAGTAGTGGTAGATTCTAACACATCTGAGGTGATATCTCATTGTGGTTTTGATTTGTATTTCTCTAATAAATAGTGATGTTGAAACATCATTTTGTATCACTGTTTCCTTCTGTATATTCTTTTAGAAAACTATTTAAATCATGTGCCCTTCTTATTATCAGGCTTACTTAAATCAACTGATAATTATAATAGTTTATTTTATGTTGCTAACAGTCTAAATTTGAATGTTTTCCTAAAACTCTATATTTTCAATTGCTCCCATGTTGTGTGTTTTCAGTGTCACATTTTACATGTCTTATTTTGTATGTTTTTAACTAATTGTTTTAGTTGCCATTATTTCTACTACTTATCTATAACTTTCATACTAGTTTATTGGTAAGTAATCCATTACTTTTATTATGTATTTACTTTTACCATTGAGATCTATACTTTCATATGTTTGTTGCCATAGTTGTTGTTAATATTGATCTTTCTTTTCAGCTTAAAGAAGTCCCTTTACCATTTCTTGTTAGGACTGCCTAGTGATGATGAACTCTTCAAGTTTTTACTTATCTCTAAAATTCTTTTGACTCTTCAATTCTGAATAAAAACATTGCTGGGTAGAGTATTTTTAGTTTTATGCTTCTTTCTTTTTTTTCTCTCCTTTTCACCTCTTTGAGTATATCATGTGACTCCCTTTAGTTCAGTTCAGTTCAGTCGTTCAGTTGTGTCCGACTCTTTGCGACCCTATGAATCCCAGCATGCCAGGTCTCCCTGTCCATCACCAACTCCTGGAGTTCACTCAAACTCATGTCCATCGAGTCGGTGATGCTATCCAGCCCTCTCATCCTCTGTCGTCCTCTTTTCCTCCTGCCCCCAATCCCTCCCAGCATCAGAGACTTTTCCAATGAGTCAACTCTTCGCATGAGGTGGCCAAAGTACTGGAGTTTCAGCTTTAGCATCATTCCTTCCAAAGAAATGCCAGGATTGATCTTTAGAATGGAGTGGTTGGATCTTCTTGCATTCCCAGAGACTCTCAAGAGTCTTCTCCAACAGCACAGTTCAAAAGCATCAATTCTTTGGTGCTCAGCCTTCTTCACAGTCCAAATGTCACATCCATACATGACCACAGGAAAAACCATAGCCTTGACTAGTCAGACCTTTGTTGGCAAAGTAATATCCCTGCTTTTTAATAGGCTATCTAGGTTGGTCATAACTTTCCTTCCAAGAAGTAAGTGTCTTTTAATTTCATGGCTGCAGTCACCATCTGCAGTGATTTTGGAGCCCCAAAAAATAAAGTCTGGCACTGTTTCCACTGTTCCCCCATCTATTTCCCATGAAGTGATGGGACCAGATGCCATGATCTTAGTCTTTTGAATGTTGAGCTTTAAGCCAACTTTTTCACTCTCCTCTTTCACTTTCCTCAAGAGGCTTTTTAGTTCCTCTTCACTTTCTGCCATAAGGGTGGGGCCATCTGCATATCTGAAGTTATTGATATTTCCCCTGGGCAATCTTGATTCCAGCTTGTGCTTCCTCCAGCCCAGCATTTCTCATGATGTACTCTGCATAGAAGTTAAATTAGCAGGGTGACAATATACAGCCTTGACGTACTGTACTCCTTTTTCTATTTGGAACCAGTCTGTTGTTCCATGTCCAGTTCCAACTGTTGCTTCCTGACCTGCATACAGGTTTCTCAAGAGGCAGATCAGGTGGTCTGGTACTCCCATCACTTTCAGAATTTTCCGCAGTTTATTGTGATCCACACAGTCAAAGGCTTTGGCATAGTCAATAAAGCAGAAGTAGATGTTTTCCTGGAACTCCCTTCCTTTTCCATGACCCAGCAGATGTCAGCAATTTGATCTCTGGTTCCTCTGCCTTTTCTAAAACCAGCTTGAACATCTGGAAGTTCACAGTTCACGTATTGCTGAAGCCTGGCTTGGAGAATTTTGAGCATTACTTTACTAGCGTGTGAGATGAGTACAATTGTGCAGTAGTTTGAGCATTCTTTGGCATTGCCTTTCTTTGGGATTGAAAACTGCCCTTTTCCAGTCCTGTGGCCACTGCTGAGTTTTCCAAATTTGCTGGCATATTGAGTGCAGCACTTTCCCAGCATCATCTTTCAGGATTTTAAATAGCTCCACTGGAATTCCATCACCTCCACTAGCTTTGTTCGTAATGATGCTTTCTAAGGCCCACTTGACTTCACATTCCAGGATTTCTGGCACTAGGTGAGTGATCACACCATCATAATTTTCTTGGTCATAACTCCCTTATGGCCTGCAAAATTTCTTTTGAGAAATCTGTTAATACACTAGGAGTGCCCTCGTATGTAGTAAGTTGCCTTTCCCTTGGTGCTTTTAAAATTCTATGCTAAGTTTTTTTTGTTTTAATCATAATGTGTCTTGCTCTTGATCTATTTGAGTTGTTTCACAGTCTCTCAACATCTCTAGGCTAGAATAATTTCCAGCAATTATTCCTTTAAATAAGTTTTCTGTCTCCCTCTCTCTCTTATTGTTCTGGGATCCATGTAATGCACATATCATTCCAATTGATGTTGCTTCAGGTATGTCCTAAACTGTCTTCATTTTATTTTTTCTCTTCCTTTTTAGCTGTCCTGTTTGGCTGAGTTCCACTACCCTGTCTTCCGAGTTGCTGATCTGTTCTTATGTATCATTTGGTCTGCTGTTAAACCTCTCTAGTGTATTTTTTAGTTCAGTTATTTTGTCCTTCAGTTCTGTGACTTCTATTTGGTGCCAGTTTTTGAGGTGGTTCCAAGCAAGCCCTATATGTGCCAAAGGGAGGGACCACTATCAATACATGGTTTCAGACTAGTTGGAAGATAGATTGTCAGGTGGCAATTATTTAAATATTACAATTATTTACAGTTCTGTGGGTACACGATGGAAACCCCTGCTGGCCTACTGATGAAGCACAGTAGGTGTTCTCTTGACTAGTTGCAAAAATTGGAGATCCAGATGAGTGTATAAACTCCTTCTGGGGGGTACCTGTGAGATACATTGAGGCCAAAGAAGAGCACTGAGATGCCATCCCCCAGCTTTGTCTCATATCTATAGCCTTTAGATATGAAACATGCAACTCAGGCTAAAGCTCCAGCACAAGTGAATAGGCCTTTTTCAAGGAAGACTTGGAAAAGTGTTTCAGGCAACTTTGTATGTTGTGCCTTGAGGGTGGTAGCCTGCTCAGAACTGTTTCTCTGACTATTTCAGTCCTGTGGCCCTCCAAACAGTGGTTGCCTGGCCACAAGTGCTGGGTGCTTGAGAGGCATCTCTTGTGTGTATTGTGTTCGTCTGATGGACACAATGGGCTGTAGGGGAGTCTAGGTCTGGTGTGAGTGAACCAGCAATACGGGGGAGGGGGTAGGAACATAGGGCAAGCTCACATGAATCAGGGCCATGGATAAGTGCATAGCAGTAGTAGTGTTAGTCATTCAATCATGCCCAACTCTTTACAAACCCATAGACTGTAGCCTGCCAGGCTCCTGTCCATGGGATGCTCCAGGCAAGAAATACTGGAGTGGGTTACCATTCCCTTCTCCAGGGGATCTTCCCCACTCAGGTATCGAACATAAGTCTCCTGCATTGCAGGAAAATTCTTTACCATCTGAGCCACCACGGAAGCCTGGATGAGCACATGAGTGAGTGAAAGTTGCTCAATCATGTCCAACTCTTTGCGACCCCATGGACTGTACAGTCCATGGAATTCTCCAGGCCAGAATACTGGAGTGGGTA
Source organism: Bos indicus (assembly GCF_029378745.1). Lineage (NCBI taxonomy): Eukaryota > Metazoa > Chordata > Mammalia > Artiodactyla > Bovidae > Bos > Bos indicus. Next base: position 9,382,930 of record NC_091766.1, on the reverse strand, counting down.
GCCTTTCCCTTCTCCAGGGAATCTTCCCAACCCAGGGATCAAACCCAGGTCTCCCACATTGCAGGCGGATTCTTTACCAGATGAGCCACAAGGGAAGCCCAAGAATACTGGAGTGGGTAGCCTATGCCTTCTCCAGGGAATCTTCCCGACCCAGGAATCGAACTGGGGTCTCCTGTATTGCAGGCAGATGAGCACATGAGAGGGGCAAATTCTCTAGTGTCAGTTAGGCTGCCAGGGATTCTAGATCAGGGCAAGAGTTTAGCTGCATCAGGGCCTAGAAAGGCCAAAAGTGCAAGAGAAGCATTCTGGCTTCATTTAGGCTGCAGGAGAATCAGGTTAATCCCACTGGCTGCAGTGGGGATGTGAGTAGCCTTGGTGAGTAATCCTTATAAGGGTACAGGGTCATGGGAGAGCCCATAGTTGAGGAAAGCCCACTGGACATAGCAGGGGCATGGGATAGTGTGGGTGTGGGGCAAACCCTCCACTTCCATGTGGCAAGGAGAATGCAAGTTCCCAGAAAGCTTGTTGGCCTCAAGAGGGGAAGGGAACACATGGTTGTTGGGCATTCTTGTGGACACTTAGAAGATTGAGCTCATGTAATAGTGGCACACACTAATGACAACACTAACAAGGTGGATTGAGAACAAAAAATGATCACTTCCAATGTCCCTGTTCTCAGAGAAAATATCAATAAGCCCCTGCACCCTAAGCAGAAGCCTTAATTAACTAATGAATCTTCTTTATATATGTTCTAGGTGCTTTTTAAAACTGCTGCTTTTATGCTGCTCCTGGGGTAAGTGAATCTGCACATGAGCTGTGTAAGAACAGACTTTCCCTTCCATACTGACTTTGGGGTTTCCTGGAAAGAAGCACCAATGATTTCCAATGCCATGCTTTTTGGTGACTTGAGACCTTTTGGTGTAGGTCCCAAGAATGGGCATGCTTGATGCCAGGTATAAACCCATTGTCCATCAAGGAAAATATCTGTAAGCATGAGATCCTGCCCACCTGTAGGTCACCAATGGCAGGGGTGGGGTTTTTGAAGAGACCACTTCTCTGCTTCTCCTACGATCTTGATGAAGCCTTATTAGCTTTGTTATGGAGAAGATGTTCCCATAGTTTTCAGGTTTACTTTGGAAAAAAATTGACCCATACATAATTGGAGATTTGGTGCATCTGTGGTTTGAGGTGAGTGAGTGTAGGATCTTCCTATTCTGCCACCTTGAACCACAACCCCAGAATTTGACATTAGTCCCTGGGAGTAATTGAACTTCTGACATCTAGAACTGTAAAAGCATATATTTGTTTCTTTTTTTTTTTTTTCAGGAAACTGAAGTTGGAATTTTTTTTATATAATAGCAATAGGAAACTGTTATAGACATTTATTCTATATAATGTAGTTGCAATGTATGTATGCTCAGTTGTGTCCGATTCTGCCACCCATGGACTGTAGCCTGCCAGGTTCCTCTGTCCATGGAATTCTCCAGGCAAGAATACTGGAGTGGATTGCCATTTCCTCCTCCAGAGTATCTTCCCAACCCAGGGATCAAACTCAAGTCTCTTGTACCTCCTACTTTGACAGGCAGATTCTTTGCCCCTAGGGCTACTTGGGAAGACTCTAAATTTTTTTAAAATTTATTTTAATTGGAGGCTAATTACTTTACAACATTGTGTGGTTTTTGCCATACATTCACATGAACCAGCCATGGATGTACATGTGTTCCCCATTGACTTTCCATTCATTACTTGGCCTACTGTGAGTAATAAGAACATTTTATGATAAAAACTCACACCAAGGAGAAACAAATTTTTAATCAATATGAAGATATTCTGGCCTATTAGTGAATTCCTCATTGCATAAATCTAAATGTTGTCTATAATGACATTGAACTTAAGAAAGGAAAAGTAATCCATTTTTTGATATTTGGCAAAACTAATACAATTATGTAAAGTTTAAAAATAAAATAAAATTAAAAAAAAAAAGAAAATGGAGTCACCCATTTTACTTTAAATTTTTGGCCTATACATCAATATTTTTAATATCATGTTAATTTAAATATTCATTACTTTCATTTCTGTTCTCTCCAACTTTCTCTCAAGCTTCTTTTCAACATAAAAGATGGAATCATAATTGTGTTTTTGTGTTTATATGTATTTGTATGATTGTGCTTATTTTAAAGAAAGATGTATGCAAACACACACACTGTCACATTACCTTTGAAACATTTTCTTTGCATAAAAATGAATTTCCACATGTTTCATTTATTTCTCAGGGTATCCATATGAACTTATATTTAATATTCCAAATTGAATTTATAAATAAGGAATTGAGCCTCAGTAAGCTTAAAATTTTCACAATTATATAACAAAGCATTTAAAGCTATGTGCACTGTTGAATTACACATAAATGGAAATATGCAATGTGTTCTCTTATTTTTTTGTGTAAGTCCTTTAATTCACCAAATTGTACACTTTATTTTTTTACTGGGCTGAAAAGTCACTTTTTTTTTTTATTCTTTTTTTTTTAATTCTTTTTTTTTTCTTTTTAAACTTTACAAAATTGTATTAGTTTTGCCAAATATCAAAATGGATTTGCCACAGGTATACATGTGTTCCCCATCCTGAACCCTCCTCCCTCCTCCCTCCCCATACCATCCCTCTGGGTCGTCCCAGTACACTAGCCCCAAGCATCCAGTATCATGCATTGAACCTGGACTGGCGACTCGTTTCATACATGATATTTTACATGTTTCAATGCCATTCTCCCAAATCTTCCCACCCTCTCCCTCTCCCACAGAGTCCATAAGACTGTTCTATACATCAGTGTCTCTTTTGCTGTCTCGTACACAGGGTTATTGTTACCATCTTTCTAAATTCCATATATATGTGTTAGTATATATACATTTTATTGTGTGTAATTATACTCTGATAATTTAATTAAATGGTGGTCCGTGGCTAGGGGCTGGTCTAGAACATAGGCAGTAGTTTCTCCCTTAACAGGGAGGAAGAAATGTCTTCTAAATGGGAAGAAAGCCAAGCCTCATTTAGGGATGTAGAAACAGTTATTAAATTTAAGTAATTCACATGATAAACTCATTTTTTTTTTTTTGCAAATAGAAGTTTATCCTAGATAAAGAAATACAGAAAGCTCATCATACATTGATCGAAGACAGAAAAGCACCACAGACTTACTAACATCATGGATGAGGCTTAGAAACTTAATGTAGAGACTGACAACAGACTACACCTTTATAAGGAGCACAAATAAGTCAGTACAACTCCATAGCAAATAAGTTCATCTAAAAAAAAGGTAATAAGGTATCTCAACTTGACATAAAATAGCTTGTTATGCAGGATTATTAACTGATAAAATAATTCAAATAAACAGAGCTGAGGGCAATTATAACTTGAAGCTTTTAATTTTTGGCATATGTTCTGACATTTGAAGAGAACATCCATGGTCATTCTGTTATTCAATTTATTTCAGACAACTGTAGTAATAAGTGACTACCTTGAGATTACCTTCTAGGTCACAAGGAGAGGTGGACAGATATGCATGTTTGTGCAGAAACACTGGTGGCCCTGAATCACATGACTGGGCAAGATATCAAGCTGTCTTGCAGATCATCCTCTGATCATGAAGCATGAAGAGACTCCTAACCATGAAGAATATGGGAAATGGATGAACTGATATTGTTCATCCATCATCCCTTTTGTATTTATGACAAATCTCAGGAAATGGGGGGTTTTTGTAAAACAATAGGAGATATTATATTTGTAGGTAGCATTAACAGTTCAAGCAGAAAAAGGAAGATAACCAATCCTTCATCTCAATGAATGTGTCTCCTAACCTGTGGTCATCAATGTTTCATGCTTTAATAAATAAATGTAGAGCATGATAAAGAAATATTATGCATATTAACAAAATACTTGGTTTGACATTTTAGTTCCTCATTTTTATGGTTTTCTCTGACCCTAAGCTTTTATTGAGAGTAGTCTCAGTAGGGAGGTCCTAGATCCCCAAGCTGCAAGAGGAAATAAACTGCAAGTGGAAGATCTTTTTTTTTCTTTTCTCTTCTAATCCTGTGTTGCCATGGAGACACCTGGTTGCAACAGAACTTAACTTTATCTCAAACCTTGAGCTGACCAATGTGTTTTTCTCATGGAAATGTATTTCTTAAGCTACGTTAATGCACTAAGTATTTGTTTGGAAATCTGCCTTTCTTCAAGATTCATGTGAATTGTTTCATTGATATGAATAAAATAAAATAAAAATTCTGGGTGAGCCCAGGATGACTCACCTTGTGCGAATACTATCTCAAAGTGCATGTTGTAAATGAGGGGCCTGGTGCAACTCTCTCTGTTTCGAGGCTTTCCTTTCTCTAGTAGCTTGCTTATAGGTATACAACTCCTTGCTAAAAACTAGCAACGGGGCACTTTCTGTCCCCTTCTGATGTCTATGTCAGAAACTTTCTCTATCTCTTTTATACTTTAATAAAACTTTATTACAGAAAAAAAAAAAAAAAAACCAACTCTGAGTAATTAAGCCTTGTCTCTGGTCCCAGATTGAATTCAACTCCTCTGGAGGCCATGGATCCTGGCATTGTTCATGTCTGGTAGCAGCAACGTTTCATTATTAGGTCAATTTAATCCCACTTATCTTTCCATGTAGTCACAACTGGGAGATACATATTTGATAATTTTTACAGTGACTATGTTGGTATAGTCAAAGCTATAGTTTATCCAGTAGTCATGTATAGATGTGAGAGTTGGACCATAAAGAAGGCTGGATGCCAAAGGATTGATGCTTTTGAACTATGGTGCTGGAGAAGACTCTTGAGAGTTCCTTGGACAGCAAGAAGATCAAACCAGTCAACCGTAAAGGAAATCAACCCTGAATATTCTTTGGAAGGACTTGTGCTGAAGTTAATGTTCCAATATTTTGGCCACCTGACATGAAGAGCTGACTCATTGGAAAAGACCCTGATACTGGCCAGAGGAGAAGGGGGTGACAGAGAATGAAATGGTTAGATAGTATCGCTGACTCAATGGACATGAGTTTGAGCAAACTCCAGAAGATAGTGAAGGACAGGTAAGCCTGGCATGCTGCAGTCCATGGGGTCGCAGAGTTGGACACGACTTAGCAATTGAACAACAGCAACAACATTTTAGATATAACATAAAACCAAGAAAGCATTTATAAGTGACAGTAGCATATTTGCAATATAAGTGCATTACCATTAACCTTTTTTGATTGTAATAAAAGTGCTTAAAATTAAGTTTTTGATTTTTGAGTCATTTATTTCAAAGGCAATCATGTCAAATAAGCATACTGCTAGCTGCAGTATGACACAGCTACTAGATAAGCTCCCAGGACTTATCTAATAACATTCAAAAGAAATAAATATTTAGGAATACATTTTATCAAGGAGTTGAAAGACATATACACTAAAAACTGTTAGACACTGATAAGAGAAATTGAAGAAGACAAATAAATGAAAAGATTATCAAGTGTCCATGATTTAGAAGACTTAATATTATTAAAATATTCATACTACCCGAAGCATTCTACAGATCCATTGCAATCCCTATCAAAATTAAAGGTATTATTCACAATAAAGCTCAATAAAGTGAGTTACATAAATTGTGTAGAGGAGTTGAATTCATACAAATGGAAATTCCAGGAAACAGAGAAAAAGAGGAAGTTCTCCTTCTACAATCTGATAAAAAATAACAATTTCTGGCTCCCTTTATTTCAGTTCTGAAATCACATACTACTTCAGCCTCCAAACAGTTGGACCTTTTGTAGCTGCCATTTCAAGGATTCTTTCCAGAGCTCTCTTTATATCTTTGTTCCTCAGACTATAGATGAAGGGGTTCAGCATGGGTGTGATCACAGTGTACATCACTGAGGCTGTTGCACTTGAGTGTGAGCTTTGGGTAGCAGCAGAGCTAAGGTACACTCCTAGGCTTGTACAATAAAATAAGCAGACCATTGAAAGATGAGATGCACAGGTGGAAAATGCTTTATACTTCCCTTGAGCTGATGAGATTCCTCTTATGGAGGAAACTATCTTAGAATATGAATAAAGAATCCCAGTGAGGGTTAAAAAACCAAACATCCCAGCTGCAAAATAAAACAACATGTCATTAAAAAATGTGTCAGAACAGGCAAGTCGGACCATCTGATTAATTTCACAGAAAAAGTGGGGAATTTCCAAGTCTGTACAGAAGGACAGCTGCAATACCATCAAACTTTGTATCAAGGAATTCAGAGCACTCATCACCCAGGACACCAGCATGAGCAGTCCACAGAGCTGGGAGTTCATCATGACCGTGTAGTGCAGGGGATGGCAGATGGCCACAAAGCGGTCATAGGCCATCACAGTCAGGAGGAAGTCATCCAAACATACAAAAAGTATGAAAAAATACATCTGGATAATGCAGCCTTCATAGGTTATGGCTTTGTTCTGTGCCTGGATGTTCCACAGCATCTTTGGGATGGTGGTGGAGGTGAAGCATATGTCTACAAAGGACAAGTTGGAGAGGAAGAAGTACATGGGGGTGTGGAAGTGGGAGTCTGAGCTGACAGCCAGGATGATGAGCAGGTTTCCAAACACAGTGATCAGGTACATGGAGAGAAAAAGTCCAAATATGAGGGGCTGTATTTCTGGTTCCTCTGAAAATCCCAGAAGCAAAAATTCTGAAATTCTTGTTTTATTTCTTGCTTCCATATGCTGGCTGTGACTCTGAAGAGAGAAGCAAATAATATGATTAATATTCACATGAACTTACATTAGTCACATATTCTAAATGCTACTGTATATACTTTTCAGCCAATACATTAATTTTTATATTCATTGTATGGATCTGGCTTTCTTTTTTTTATAATTAAATTTATTTATTTTTGATTGAATGATAATTGCTTTACAATATTGTGTTGATTTCTGCCAAACATCACCATGGTATACCTACGTTCTCTCCCTCTTGAACCTCTCTCCCACTTCCCTCCCCATCCCACAACTCCAGGTTGTTACACAGTCCTGGTTTGGGATATTCTGTGTCACTTATGATATGGAATTTCTGTCCCAATCAGCTTTTTCTCTAACGGGACAAGAATTTTAAACTTTTAATGAGAAATTCTTCATAAATGTAAGGAATGTACAGCGAAGTCTGGCCACATTTTAGGCACTAACTAGACTATGAATAATGGATGCTGAAGCACACAAATCCTTGCAATTCATTGATAGAGAAAAAGTATATAAGGAAATAATAAAATTCTATACAACTTCAAATGCGGACTAAAGATATGACAAAATGGAAAACAAATATGAACGTGAGAGGGAATAGTGCATTCTATTTTTCATGAGTGTTGTGGCAAGACTGGCAAACAAGTTGACATTTGAACAGTGACTTCAAGTAAGAATAGGACAGATGCGCAAGGTTGTGTGTGGAAGTGTATGCCAGCAGCAGAATGGCCAGCACACTTATAAATACAAATCAGAAATGAAAGCAGTGTTGTTACAACTGATACCAGAGAAATACAAAGGATCATGAAAGACTACTGTGAGCAGTTATAGGGAACAAATTAGAAATTTAGAGATTTCCACTCCAAAGCAGCAGAATACACTTTCTTCTCAAGTGCACATGAAATATTCTCCAAGATAGATGACATCTATCAAGCCTCGGAAAATTTAAGAAAATTAAAATTATATCAAACACTTTTTCTGACCACAACTCTATGAGATCAGATATCAATCAGAGGAAAAAGAACTGTAAGAAAAATGCACGGCACCTAAACAACATGCTACTGAATAACCTAGAGATCACTAAAGAAATCAAAGAGGAAATTTAAAAAAATACATAGATTCAAATGACAGCAAAAACACAAAGACCCAAAACCTATAAGATGCACCAAAAGCAGTTCTAAGAAGGAAGTTTATAGTAATTCAATCACACCTCAAGAAACAAGAAAAGTTTTAAATAAACAATCTAAACTTACACCTAAAGCAACTAGAGAATGAAGAACAAACAAAATCCTTAAGTAGAAGGAATGAAACCATAAAGATCAGAGCAGAAAATACAAAATAGAATTGATGCAAGCAATAGCAAAAATCAATAAAATGAAAAGTTTGAGATGATAAATAAAATTGATAAACCTTTTACTGGACTCCTCAAGAAAAAAGCAAAAGGACTCAAAAATAATATTAAAAATGAAAAAGGAGAAATTACAACTGATACTGCTGAAATACAAAGGATCATAAGAGCAGACTTTTCTTAATGATATAAAATGCAAAACTTTTGAATTAGGAAATCTGGACTTGAATTTCAAATCTACCACACCTTAGTTTTTTAAAGCTGGAGAGCCAACCTAACCTTTCAAAATGTTAATATCATCATTCAAATAGTGGGGGGAACAGTATCAATCATCCTAAGGTAGTTGACAGATTAATATTTCCTGTTGGTAAAGGAATGGTTAACACTTAGGCTAAAATGAGGCAGATTTTTTCTACTCCTCTAATGTCTGTTTCTTCACTTATTGGTCCTCAATTTCACAGGTTTTTTTTTTTTTTTTTTCTATTCATTGTTGTCTCTTCCATCTGTCACTGACTGGCACCCCTCTAGCCCTATATTCACTTTGATCCAGATAAATTTTCTATATTGCAAAGTTGATCCTCAAACTTCCTCTCCCCTTTGTGACATTTCAATGGAGAATGAAGACAAAATCCCTTAGCCTCAAACATGAAGCCTGAGTCTCTGAGACCTGTCGGCCAGCTTCACCTTCACACTGTCCTGCCCTCATCCACATGGATCTCGCGGACACTGAACCTGACTGACTGCTTCACCTGACCCTGGAGGTTTGATGCTCAGTGCTTTACACACCTGTTTCTCTCTTCTTGGAGTCTCACCACAGGTCTATTTAGAAATTTTCACCTCCTTTTCATATCCAAATCTTCATCTACACTTTATGACTGCCAAGACTTATCTATTTTATGAAGCTTTATTTTCCTCTTAATATTTTCACAGAAAAAAGACACTTTGTGCACTTAATTTTGATAGAAGGGTTATCATTTTGAAAATTTTATATATGTCCATGTTTTTTATCCATCACCAGACTGTGAGTGCCCAAAGGCACATAGGAATGCTATACTTACTCACCATTCTCCCATATCAGATTGGAAAGGTAACTGAATAAATACATATATTGCAAGAAAGAGTGAGAGAAATTATTTTCAGAAAATTTGACAATGATGAAAGAAAGCACAGAAGTGTGTCCCTCTGTATCCATGGAGCATTGGCTTCCTGCATATACCAAAATCTGAGGATGAGCAAGTCTCATATAAAATGGTGTAGTATAGTCTTGCACATAGCCTACATATGTCCTCGGTGTACTGTATTTTATTTTATTTTTTTAAATTTATTTTTAAATTTTTTAAAAAATATAAATTTATTTATTTTAATTGGAGGTTAATTACTTTACAATATTGTATTGGTTTTGCCATACATCACGATAGCCCTGTATGCGAGACAGCAAAAGAGACACAGATGTATGGAACAGTCTCTTGGACTCTGTGGAAGAGGGAGAGGGTGGCATGATTTGGGAGAATGGTATTTTTAAATTTTTTTTTACTTTACAATATTGTATTGGTTCTGCCACACATCAACATGAATCCACCACGGGTGAGTGTACTATATTTTAAATCATCTCTAGATTGCTTATAATACCTAATAACAGAGAAATGTCCTGTAAATAGTTGCTGGTGCATAGCATATTCAAATTTTCCTTTCGGGAACTTGATGAAATTTTCTGGATAGCTTTGATTTGCAAATGGGCAAACCAACAGATGTGGAAGCTGCAGATATAGAGGGTCAATTGTACTCATGCAAGCAAGGAGGATATGTCAGAGAAATGTCCATATTCTGAGATTGAGACCTATTAGGGTTTCAGACTATGATATTAAGAATTAAATAGAGTAGTACCAATAAGTTACAAAAGAAAAACTCAGAGACCATCACAAATACATAGTAAGGGTAACATGCAAAGTTGATGCATAGTTCTCTTTGTTCAGTCATGCAAGCGTGTGCATATGCTTGTATTTCTTTGTTTCTATGTGCAAGCATGCTGGACCATAAAATAAAGGCATAGATTTTATATATAGTCTAAATCTCAAGAATCTACCTCAGTAAAGGCAAGACTAGTTTAAAAAGGGAAATCCTGGTAATGTAAGGTAAACAACATGAATGAGGGGCCCAATAGAAGAGTAAGGTTTCAGAAAGAATAAGCAGCCTTGTGGATTCTGAAGTGACCTCAGACTCTAGGAACCACACACTGACTGAACCTTTATCATTCCACTTGCCTCACAGTGATATCTACTTTGTCCTCCTGATCTGTTATTCCTGTACATATCCATGCTCGTTTGACCACAAATGTTTAATATAGTGCAATAGTGGGTGTGCTGGTCCTTATCTCATTTTTCTTTGTGATATTATTTTCTGCTATTATTGAGCTTTGGTTTTTGATCTCTTTTTTGGCACATCCAATGGATATTCTCTAGACATATGTTTCTTTGCTTGAGTAATTAATTAATGTATCTATTTTGGTTGTTACATAATATTTTACAATGTGACTGTGCTACTTACAATTTTGACTGTCTTTCATATTCTTTATCATTAAATTGCTACTAGGTCAATGATAGAAAAAAATATGTTGAGATTGTTAAATTTAAACTATGGTTCCTATAAAAGGCAATTCCCACCACCCTCCTTGTTTAGCATGCAAAGTCCTCCCAGGTCATATTCCATAAAGTCCTACCAAGTTATATTCCATGAAGTCCTTCAGGCTGTGAAAATTCATATATTTAAATGATTTATTTATGATTCATACATTTATTTTATTGAATTAGGCCTTTCCATTATGGTTTACAATCCAGAAAAGAGACCCCATACTTTCTTCATTTTCGCTGATTCAAAATGTGTGCATTTGTATAGAAAAAGTATAGAAAAGAAAATTCATAAATAAAATAAAAAAATAAGGAAAATAAAATCATCTAGCGGATTAAAATAATTATATTTAATGACATAATACAATATTGTAGAGTAATTAGCCTCCAATTAAAATTTAAAAAATGAAAAAAATAAATAAAACCACACCAAAAAATTATGACTTATTTCTGAAATAATACCTTGAGGAGTAAAATTTTAATCACATCAACATGATTCTCTCATTAAAGAGTAAAATGGCAAAGATCTAAGAATGAAAATTCTGACAATATACTTCTTGAAAAGCTGAAGGAACAGTATTTAATTTTACTTTTTTAGACCTCATTGTATATGGACATTTACCATATGGCCAGATTATATTTCAATTTAGTAGAAAAAAGTTGGGTTGTTAAATAAAACCTGGAGTAAATGTCTGTCTATCTGGAAGAATATGAAATTGGTCTCCTATCTCAGGCATCATCAAAAAAAAAAAAAAAATGATGAGGTATATTCCCTCCAAAATTCCACTGAGCAAGAATTATCAGTTGAGATCATTTGGAATGCTGAAAGTAATAGAAAAATGGGCAAGTAATATATGGGCACATAGTAATAATAAGCAAACAATAATGATATTCAATATATGTAAATTTTGCTGAAACTGTGCAGTAGTCTAAGAAAACAAGAAATGTCTTACAATCATCAGCCTGGTAAAAAGAACTGTCATGGTGATTCAGGTTGGAACTTTTCAACTGGTAGCAAAAGCAGTACTCTAGTTTTGCTGGCAGAAACACAAAGGATTACAAGATTGAAAAACAACCTGAAGACAGCAATAAATATTACAAATACAGATATTCTTATCCCAGGGATTCTCAGTCTCAGCACTGTGAATTTTCTAGGCCAGATCATTCTCTCTTATGTGCTCTGTCCTGTGCATTTAAGGATGTTTACAGTATCCATGGTGTCCACCCACCCCTCTCCAGCATGACAAAAATGTCCCTGGACATTGCTCAGTGTGTCCCCTGAGTGGGGTGGAGGGATTGTCTTTTATAGGAACCATGATTCAAATTTAACAATCTCAACATATTTTTTCTAGCATTGACATAGTAGCAATTTAATTGTAAAGAATATGAAAGACATCAGAAGTATAAGTATCACAGTCACATTGTGAAATATTATGTAACAACCAAACTAGATACATCAGTTAATTAATCAAGCAAAGAGACACAGCTTTTTGCTTTTCTCTGGGCTGAGTTGGATTGGCTTCCTTTGTCTCTGACCTTCTCATGCACTGTATCCTGGGCTGTTGGACTCACCTGGATGTTAACTCTGAGAGGTCATTCTCCAACAGGGAGTCTGAATTTTTCCCTGGAGGGTAGATGATGGAGACCAAGGCTCTCTCCCCAGACAAGACAGTAGGAAGGAGTGAAGCTACAGCCCCACAGCCAGAATTAGGACTCCAAATAAACAAAGGAAAAGAAAGGTCCCTTCCGGTCCAAAACTATAAACACCAAGAGTCCATAGAGTGGAGATATTTATTATGCCCTATATCTGCTCATTTCTCTCTAGTTATTTCAACCTTTAAACACAGATTTCCCTTGTGGAAAACTGTTCTGGAAGGAAGGAAATTTTTCTTAATGATCCTCTATTCACAAGAGACCATGGTAGAAGTCATGAGAATCCAATTTTGTTTTCCTTTTTTCACTCCTTCTCCATGAAATTGCCGCCTTTTGAGATTTCTAAATCTCCCAGTTCCTTGTCTCAAGTTTTCTCCACGTGTAAGACTGAAGAACCCATCTGGATTACGTCTCTTGTATCTTTAAAGCATTGTCTTGTGGTAGGGACTTACCTCCTGAATCTCCAGAAAATTTCCACGCTTTCAGCAAGGGTTGTGTGTGTGTGTGTGTGTGTGTGTGTAGAGGGGAGATACTGAATTATTTTGATAATAAAACATGGGCTCTGCATATATTGTCTTTGTAACACTTTTGCTGTATCAGTTAGGAATTTCATACTTACATCTCTAGTTTTGAGCTATCATTTAGTTCTACACTATAAAATATTTGGTGGCTCAGACGGTAAAAAATCCACCTGCAATATGGGAGGCCCTGGTTCGATCTCTGGGTTGGGAAGATCCCCTGGAGAAGGGAATGACAACCCAGTCCAATATTCTTGCCTGAAAAATTCCATGGGGAGGAGAGCTTCGTGGGCTACAGTCCATGGAGTCACATAAAGTTGAACATGACTGAGTGACTAACATTTTCAGTTTCATAAAATACTTGCTAGTGATCTGAAATATATTTAGATCTTTTTTTCTTTTTTTACTAAAGCCTTAGCTTTACAGATTTTTTAATTTAATATTTATAAATGTTTTATATATGTTTAATATTTATAAATGTTTTATCTATGAGGAAGTACATTAAGAATTCCATTATCAACTGCAGAAAGGAGGCTTGGAGGGGTTTAGTGATCTGGCCAAAGTTAATATCTGAGTATGTGATATGCCTTGACTATAAACATGTCAGGATGCTTCTATCTTTCAAACTCTAGGCTAGTGGTTCTTAACCAGAAAGGACTGTCCCCCTAGGATATACGATGATGTCTGAAATGATGCTGCTAAATATCTAAAATCCATGGGAAAGAACCCCTAGAATAGCATCATCCTGCCCCAAATATCAACAGTAAAAGGTTGAAACATTTACTCCAGAAAGCTCTTCTTTAACTTCAATTTATCTGGGAGTCAACAACAATCCTACTATAAATGCAGAATCTGACTCAGCAGGTCCTGGTGTGCCCAGAGACTCTGAATATCTAGCAAGCTCCTGGATGAGTTTGATGCTGGTGGTCCTGGTCTGTGGATCACCCTTTGAGTAGAAAGACTGTAAGCCTGTGATACAGTCAGTTGTAGACAGTTTTAGTTCTTCTGCACCAAAAACTGACTTCGCATGTAATTTTGAAGGAATAACTTATTCACTCATTCCAGAGGCTGTGGTAAATTCTGTTGGTTTCTTTTATATAAGGGTTCTTTTTTTTAATTTTATTTTATTTTTAAACTTTACATAATTGTATTAGTTTTGCCAAATATCAAAATGAATCCGCCACAGGTTCTTGAATGACACAAAATGATATGCCTTTGAAAAAGATTTTGTAGTAGGCAGAATAAGGACCTCCAAAATATTTCCACATCTCAATCCCAGTTAACTTTAAATATGATATTTTTGTCACAAGGGAAGATTCATATTTCAGATTTACCAGGGATGCTCAACAGTTAATTTAAGATAAAAGTTAGTTGTGATTGAGCTTCTCTGGTGGCTCAGAAGGTAAAGAATCTTTCTGCCGATGCAGGAGACCTGGATTTGATCCCTGGGTCAGGAGGATCCCCTGGAGACGGGAATGGCTACCCACTCCAGTATTCTTGCCTGGAGAATCCCATGGACAGAGCAGCTTGGCAGGCTACGGTCCATGGGGTGGCAAAGAGTAGGACACGATTGAGTGAGGATTTAGGACCCCTAAACACAGGCCACCTGTGGATAATGTCAGGTGTTCAAATGGCATCTCCTGTGTATAGTGTGTGTGCCAGCAGTGTGCAGTTGGACTGTAGGGGTGACTAGGTCTGGCAGAAACTCACCAGCTGTAGGTGGAGGGGCAGGAGTATACGGCAAGTTCAACTGAGGCAGGGTCATGGATGACCACGTGAGTGGGGCAAACTCTCTGGTTTCAGTGAGGCTCTCAAAGGAGCCTGGACCAAGGGAAGCCTTACCTATATCAGGGCCTAGGAAGATCATGGTGCAGGGCAAGACTTCTGGCTTTAGCAGGGCTGCAGGAGTGCCTGAAGCCAGGTTTAGCCCACTGGTTGCAGCAGGTATGTGGGTATCCATGGGCGAATGAGCCCTCCAAAGGCAGTGTGGCTGTGGGAGACACATGGGTGGGGCAAACCTGCTGACCATAGAATGGGTATGGGAGAGTGTTGGGACAAGCTCTCTGGTTTTAGTGTGGCAAAGAAAGTGCAAATTCCAGGAAAACCTGCTGGCTTCACAAGGTGAAGGAAAAACATGAAGATAGGGCATTCCATGGACACTAGCTAGTAAGGTAGAGGGAGTGCAATAGCGGCACCTGCCAGTGATGAGCTAGCATGGTGGATTGAGAGCGCACACATGATGTGTGCCAGTGCCTTTGTTCCCGGAGAACATTTCAAGCCCCTGCACCTCCAGCAGATGCTTTAATTAACTAATGAATCTCCTTTATACACCTTCTGGGTGCTTTTCAGGTGGTGCTAGTAAAGAATCCACCCGCCAGTGCAGGAGGCATAAGAGATTCAATCCCCAGTTCAGGAAGATCCCTTGGAGGAGGGCATGGCAACCCATTCCAGTATCGTTGCCTGGAGAATTCCAAGGACAAAGGAGTCTGGCGGGCTACAGTCCATAGGGTAGCAAAGAGTTGGACGCGACTGAAGCCACTTATCATGCATGCAGCAGGTGCTTTTCAAACTGCTGCTTTTGTGCTGGATCCTGGGATCAGTGAACGTGCAGAAGCTCTTTCAGAGGAGACTTTCCCTTCCCTACCGACTTTAGGGTCACCTGCACAGCAGCCCCATTGGTGTTTAGATCCTTGCACTTTGGCAACTTATCTCTCTGGTGTAGATCCCAAGGGCTCGTGTACATGATGGAAGGTACAAACCCATTTTCCTTAGTGAAAATGCGAGATCCTGCCCACTGGTGGATTACCAACACCAGAAGTTGGGTATTTGAAGAGACCGCATCTCTGCTTCTCCTGCCATTTTTATGTGATCTTATAAGTCTTTGCTATGGAGGAAATATTCACCTAGGTTTTGGGTCTTTTTCAGAAGAAATTGATCCACATACAGCTGTTGATTTGGTGTGTTCGTGGGTTGTGGTGAGTTTAGAATCTACCTATGCTACCATCTTGAACCATCTCCCCAAACATTTAATATTAGCCCAATAAGACTCATTTCAAGCTTCTGATATCTAGAATTGTAAGATTATGTATTTGTTTACTTTAAGCAACTAAAGTTGGAGTATTTTATAATAGCAGTAGGAACATAATATAGACTTTTTTAATATTGTAATGTAAGTTTCCATGTTACTTTTTCTATACATCTCACCCTCTGCTCCCCTTGCCCCATTTCCATAAGTCTATTCTCTATGTCTGTTTCTCCACTGCTGCCTTGTAAATAAATTCTTCAGTGCCATTTTCCTAGATTCTGTATATATGTGTTAGAATATAGTATTTATCTTTCTCTTTCTGACTCACTTCACTCTGCATAATAGGTTCTAGGTTCATCCAACTCATTAGAACTGACTCAAATATGTTCCTTTTTATGGCTGAGTAGTATTCTATTGTGTATATATACCAGAACTTCTTTATCCATTCATCTGTCGATGGACATCTAGATTGCTTCCATGTTCTGGCTATTGTAAATAGTGCTGCAGTGAGCAATGGGAAACATGTGTCTCTTTCAATTTTGGTTTCCTCAGGGTATATGTCAAGGAGTGGAATTGCTGGGTCATATGGTAGTTTTATTCCTGGATTTTTAAGGAATCTCCATACCATCTTCCATAGTGACTGTATCAATTTACATTCCCACCAACAGTGCAAGAGCGTTCCCTTTTCTCTACACCCTCTCCAGTATTTATTGTTTGTAGACTTTTTGATGAGGGCCATTCTGACCAGTGTGAGGTGATATCTCATTGTAGTTTTGATTTGCATTTTTTAAATAATGAGTGATGTTGAGCATCTTTTCATATGTTTGTTAGCCATCTGAATGTCTTCTTTGGAGAAATGTTTGTATGTATTTGTCCCACTTTTTGATTGGGTTGTTTGTTTTTCTGATATTGAGTTGTATGAGCTGCTTGTATACTTTTGAAATTAATCTTTCGTAAGTTGTTTCATTTGCTGTTATTTTCTCCCATTCTGAGGGTTTCCTTTTCACTTTGCTTATAGTTTCCTTTGCTGTGCAAAAGCTTTTAAGTTTAATTCCACTTGTTTACTTTTGTTTTTATTTCTGTTATTCTAAGAGGGGGGTCATAGAAGATCTTGCTTTGATTTATGTCATTGAGTGTTATGCCTATGTTTTCCTCTAAGGGTTTTATAGTTTCTTGTCTTAAATTTAGGTATGTAATCCATTTTGAGTTTATTTTTGTGTATGGTGTTAGGAGTTGTTCTAATTTCATTCTTTTACATGTAGCTGTCCAGTTTTTCCAGCACGATTTATTGAAGAGGCTGTCTTTGCCCCATTGTGTATTCTTGCCTCCTTTGTCAAAAATAAGGTACCCATAGATGCCTGGGTTTATTTCTGGGCTTTCTATCTTGTTACATTGGTCTATATTTCTTTTTTAAGCCAATACCACAGTGTCTTGATGACTGTAGCTTTGTAGAATAACCTGAAGTCAGGAAGCTTGATTCCTCCAGCTTCAATCTTCTTTCTCATAATATAGACATTTTTTTCAATAAAATTTGCTTGCTAGAATTAACTTTAAGCCTCTTCATTGGCTTACCTTGGGTAAGGGCATTTTATGTTGAAAATCCACATTAAGTAGAAAAAAAATTGAAATCAAATTAAATGTATTGGTGCTATTAGTGAATTCTTCATTGCATAAATATTAAATTTGCCTGACTATGATGTCTTCATAACTTTAAGATAGGATAAGCAATCTACTGTGAAAATGAAGTTACCCATTTGACTTTAAATTTTTGTGCTTATATTTCTACATCTTTATGCTTCTTGGTAATTCAGATATTCATTATTTTCATATCTATCCTTTCCAACATTCTGTCAAGTTTCCTATTACCATAAAAGATTGAATCCTAATTGTGTTTGTATGTGTACATATGTGTTTATGATTATGCCAGTTTCAAGGGAAACTGTGTGAAACACACTCATATAAACACAAAAATATTTTATTTGCACAAAATATGAACTTCCACACATTTTATTTATTTCTTACAGCATCCGTATGAAGTTGTATTTAGTATTCCACATTAACTTGAGAAATAAAGAAATTGAGCCCCAGGGAGTTTAAAGTTTTCACAATTACATGCAAAGCACTTAAATATATATGCACTGTATAATTATGTACAAATGGAAATACGCAGTACATTCTCTTAGTTTTTTTTTATAACTCTTATAATTCATCAAATTGTGTACTTTAAATCTGCAGTTATTTTGTCCCATCTCTCTGCAGTCTCCTTCCCTCACCCCATCCTACTCCTCTAGGTCATCACAGAGTGCCAGGCTGGACTCCCTATGTTATATAGCAACTTCTCATTAACTATCTATTTTACACACAATAGTGTGTATATGTTGATGCTGCTTTCTTGATTCGTCCCATACCTTCCCTCTTGCACTGTGTCCACAAGTCCACCGAAACAAGTCTTTGAGAAGAAATTATTTTTAAGAAATCAAAGTTGTCCCGTGTAAGATAATGGGAAATTTTCAAACATTTCTGATTTAAACTTGGGAAAAACTTTGGGCATGTGTGAATATGAACAAAGGGGAAAATGTCTATATAACATACAGAGTAGAAGCTTAATAAAGTGAATGACAAATTGTGTAGAGGAGTTGAATTCAAAGAAATGGGCATTCAAGTAAATAAATAGAAGGAGAAAGTTCTACTTCAACAATCAAAACAGTGAGCTACCACTTTACACTGACAAAATGGGCATCATTAAACAGTCTACCAATAAAAAGTACTGGAAAAAAATACTGGAGAGGGTGTGGACAAAAGGGGACCCTCCTGCACTGTTGATGGGCATGTAAATTATTGGAGTCACTATGGAAAACAGTATGGAGGGTCCTCAAAACAGTAAAAATAGAATTGACATATGATCCAGCAATTCTACTTCTATGCATATATTCAAGGAATAATGTAATTTGAAAAGATATATGCAACGCAACAGTCATTGCAGCACTGTTTACAATAGCCAAAACATGGAATATACGTACATACATATATATATATATATATATATATTTGATAACCTATGACAAAACCATGATGCAAAAGAATATGAAAAATAATGTGTGTGTGTATGTATATATGTGTGTGTATTTATATATATATATGTAAAACAATCATTTTGCTGTACAGTAGAAAAAATGATATTACATTGTAAATCAACTATACTTCACTCAAATAGATTAAAAAAAAAAAAAAAAAGAATAGCACTTTCTGCTTCTGAAGTTTTGAGCCCTACAATCACGAGTATTTCTTCAGCTCCAGGACAATTGGACTTTATATAACTGACATTCCAGTGATTCTTTTCAAAGCCCTCTTTATGTCTTTATTTCTGAGACTGTAGATGAAGGGGATTCAGCATGGGTGTGACCACTGTGTACATCACTGAGGCGATTGCACTTGAGTGTGAGCTGTAGGTACCTGTGGAGCTAAGGTACACTCCTAAGATAGTACAATAAAATAAGGAAACAATTGAGAGATGAGATGCACAGGTAGAAAATGCTTTATACTTCCCATGGGCTGATGACATTCCTCGTACGGAGGAAACTATCTTAGAGTATGAGTAAAGAATACCAGTGAGGGAAGCACCACCCAACATCCCAGCTGCAAAATACATCACCATGTCATTCAGAAATGTGTCAGAACAGGCAAGTCGAACCACTTGATTAATTTCACAGAAAAAATGGGGGATTTCCACGTCTGTACAGAAGGACAGCCACAACATCATTAAGCTTTGGCTTAAGGAATTCAGGGCACTCATCACCCAGGACACCAGCACCAGCAGTCCACAAAGCCGGGAATTCATGATGACCATGTAGTGGAGAGGCTGACAGATGGCCATGAAGCGGTCATAGGCCATCACAGTCAGGAGGAAGTTTTCCAGTGCAGCAAAGAATAGGAAGAAGTATATCTGGGTGATGCAGACTTCATAAGTTATAACTTTGCTCTGTGTCTGTATATTATTCAGCATCTTTGGGATGGTGGTGGAGATGAAACAGATGTCTACAAAGGACAGGTTGGAGAGGAAGAAGTACATGGGAGTGTGGAGATGGGGATCTAAGCTGACAGCCAGGATGATGAGCAGGTTTCCGAACACAGTGGTCAGGTACGTGGAAAGGAAAAGCCCATATATGAGAGGCTGCAGTTCTGGTTCATTTGATAATCCCAGAAGAAGAAATTCTGAAATTTGTGTATCATTTACTGGTTCCATGTGGTGGAGATGGCTACCAGGAAAAAAAAAAATTAACATGACTAAGTTTCTCAAAAATTGCGATTGGAAACCTAATTGAATTCTACAATATATACTTTGCATTAGAAGTCAGTATCCATAATTTGGTATGGAACTTTCCCCTTCAAGGCATGCTCTTGTGCCTTCTTATTGTGCATCCAGCCTTTTGTCCAGGTGGTCAGGTATTCTACACTTTTAATAAGAAGTTACTGTGACACATTTGAGGAATGTCAGTTGAGGTCTGACCAATATCTACGCAAAAAGTACAACTAGTCTCTACAGTTCTTCAATAATGGAGAAAAGAAATATAATGAAAAAAATCCTAGAAATTTTCAGATGGTGACAGATGAAATAAACAAAAAGAAATCAGGTATAACAGAATAGTTAAAGGTATATTATTTTTTACTCAGTCATTGAGTTAGACTGGAAAGTATTTGATTGGAGACCTCATGGAACAGAGGGTGGGAGACATGAGGTTATCTGGTTGAAGCGTGTACTGGTCAGAGTGAAAAGCCAGGGCAAAGGACCTGAAAAGCAGTTGTTTCAGAAAATCAAGGTTAAAAAGTAAGCCACTGTGTCCAGGGGGATGTGCAAGATGGAGAGTGATGCTAGTGTCAGAGAATTTGGAACGAGGTGTCCTTCTGCTACAGCTGAGACTTTAAGTCACAGGGAACTTAGTTCACCATATTTTTACCTGCATTTTATTAATTTTGTTTCCAAGAGATCCAGTGATTAGAAATGAATCCCTTCCTCATCATTGTATTTTCTTTTTTTATAATTTATTTTTATATATTGGTTTATATTATAAGGACCTCATACCAAAGATCCTTATACAGGGACTCGGGCTTCCCAAGTGGCGCCAGTGGTAAAGAATCCATCTGTCAATGGAGGAGACATAAGAGGCACGGGTTCAATCCCTGGATCAGGAAGATCCCCTGGAGAAGGGAATGGCAACCCACGCCAATACTCTTACCTGGAGAATGGACAGAGGAGCTTGGCAGGCTACAGCTCATAGGGTCGCAAAGAGTAGGACACGACTGAAGCAGCTTAGTACACACATATGCATACATGGGCTCAGGTATCCCTTTTCTGCCTTGGGAACTGTTCATGTTCCACAACATGCACGCTTGGACACTCACTCACACGCACACACACACACACACACACCTACTGGAGTGATGCTACTACTACTACTCTCAGCTGCAATAATTAGGAAAACAATGACACAGTGCAAACTGTCAATGTTTTGTCAATGTCAATGATTATCTTTCCTGCAAAACTGCAGCAACAGTACCTAAATTCCAGTTGCTAAGTCTCCCATGGACCTGTGAACATGGGTGGGCCTCCTTTTTAACGTGACCATTTTATGTCCAGTATTCAAAGAAAAAAATAAAATATCACTTTAAAAAAACTGAGAGGGGGAGAAAAGGACATGCAAGGGGAAAAAGTTCTAATAAACTTAGGTAATCTGTAGAGTTTGTGGTGAGTATAAAGCTTCCTTAGTTTTGGTGACATTCCAGCCCCTGTTCTATCCCCATGTTACCCAGAATAGCAAAGCAGCAAAAAGCATTTTATCTAAAAAAGAAAGAAGAGATGTATTTATGTTATCAAATATCTGACAGATTTCCCATCAGGAAAATGAGCAAAGCAAATAAACCCACAATTCACAAAGTGAAATAAAGTTCAACAAAAGTGGAGGATTTAAAGAATGATTTGGTAAAAGAATTCCTAAATGATATCAGCTGTAAAACTTTTGTAGTTTGAAAATCTAGATTTACATTTTGGATCTGCACATATTTGCTGTTTGAACATGGAGAGCCACTGGACCCTTCTAAATGTTAATATTATTACTCAAATTATTGGGATAGCTGTACTCACAATAAGATATTTGACAGACTTAGTCCATATATGCAAAACATCTAGAATAGTTCCTTCCTGGTAGTAAATGAGTGACTTACATCACCTCTGGTGATGAGATTCAGCTAATTTTTCTCTTTTTCCTCTCAAATGTTTCCATTGCTTTCCTACATCTTAGTCCCCAATCTCCAGCCTTATTTCAGTTTCCAGTCATCTTTCCTATCTATCACAGGCTGGTACAGGACCCTCTATCCAATATTCACATTAAGCTAAAGAAGTCTTTCTATATTACAAAGCTGACTGTCCAACTCCCTGACTTAACTCTCCCCAGTTACTCACTAATAAGGAAAGGACCCCAAATTCCATAACTTCAAACCCCAGCCTTGACTCTCCCTGAATGAACCACCAGCTTTTCACTCATGCTGCCCTTACTCACCTTCATCTCATAAATATTGAACTTGAGCCACAGATTCACCAGATGCCACAGGCTTGAGTCTCAGAGCATATATGCACCTGTTCTCTCTGCTTGGCCTATATGGAATTTTTTCACTTATATCCGTATTGAAAACTCCATCTCCTGTTTTAGAGATGGAGTTTTGGACATCTCCTACATGAACTTTAAAATTATTCCCACAGAAAAAGGACAGTTTATCTAGTGATAATTTAGATAAAAGGCTTATCATTGTGTGATTTTTATTAATTCAATATTTTCATCTAGACTGTGAGTGCCTTGAGGCATGTATCAATATCATAAATACTTGTCAACTCCCCAAACTTAGTTTAGTTGGGAAAATAGCTGAATAAATAAATTATATATTGCATAAAGCACTGGGATGACCCAGAGGGATGGTATGGGGAAGGAAGAGGGAGGGGGGTTCAGGATGGGGAACATGTGTATACCTGTGGCAGATTCATGTTGATACATGGCAAAAGCAGTACAATATTGTAAAGTAATTAACCTCCAATTAAAATAAATAAATTTATAAAAAAAGAATATGTTCTCTCAGAAACTGCAGATGATTAGGGAAGAAAAAGAAGCAGGTAAATGCTAATGTACGTATGGGAGGCATGCTGGAGGAATGTTTTCCATATTCTTAGATTCAGATTTATTAGAGTATCAGACTATAGTTTGTAAAAATAAAATAGGATATAACAAATTAAACACAGAAGAATAGAGTGCATTGTATTAATACATGTAAGGAGTTTATTCTTTTTGTCCAGCTGTTCTTGTGTGTGCATGTGCATACACATGGGTGCATGTGTGCTAAATCACTTCAGTTGTGTTTGACTCTTTGGGACCCTATGGACTGTAGCCCCCCAGGCTCCTCTGTGCATGGAATTCTCCAGGCAAGAATACTGGAGTGAGTTGCCATGCCCTCCTCCAGGGGATCTTTCTGACTCAGGGATCAAACATGTATCTCTTCTGTCTCCCGCACTGGCAGGCAGGTTCTTTACCACTAGTGCCACCTGGGAAGCCCCATGCACAGGTGTATTCCTTGGTTGCCTGTACACACAAGCTGGATCACATGTAAAAGGTGTGTTTTACTCCGGGACACATTCTGAAAAGCTTCTCATCCACTGCAGGTAATGCGAGAATACTTACAAGAGAGGCTAGTCCTTAAAAGTGTGAAAAGCAATATGAATAGAGCTCAAGGGAAGAGTTTGGTTGCAGAGAGAACAGGCAGCACCGTGGGTGCGGAAGTCAGACTCCAGGGACCACAGGCTGACTGCACTTTTATTCCTCCACTCGCCTCATTATGGCATTCACATTAGAACCTTGACTGAATTTTTATTTTGTACTTATTCCTGTGTATTTGGCTACACATATTTTCACACATTTCAAAGAATGAGGTAATAAGATAGTGGATGAGGATATCTCGTCTCTCAGTTTTCTTATGTGGTATCATTGTCATTCTTGGACTTTGAGTTTAGATCTCTTTTTGCTAAAACCATTGGTCACATTTCACTTCTGTTTCTGATTCTTGTCCCAAACACAAAGAGCTCCCCACAATATACTCTATAAAATCCTACCCATGCCACAAAACTTACTTACTCCTTTCTCATTTGATTTATACCTAAGGACATTTTTGTCGTACATGCATTTTTTACTATACTCTTCTGTCTCCATGTAAATATGAAATCCAAAGCAGAGATGTCACCTGCTTTGTTCACCCTAATGGTTTAATAATGGTGTGCATTTATACAGAAACAAATATTTTAGAAAATTAAATTTTCAAAATAAAAAGAACACCAAGGGAAACAAAACCAGATTAAATATATTGGATTCAAAACAAAGATATTAAGCAAAATAGAATGATATAATAAAATGAACTTCTGAAAGAAAAATATAAAGTAGTAATAGTCACATTAACACAAGTTTTAAATATAATAATATGGGTAAAAAATTAAAAGAGAATAGAAAATGCAATTCAAAAAATAGTGCAGGAAGTTGTATCTAAAATTTTAATTTCAACCTACACAAACATAAATGGATTAAAATATGCTTTTGAAAAACATAAGCAATCTTTAATTGTATGCAAAAGCACATATTCCACAAGAAGGCAGCAAATAATTGCTCTTTTTAAAATAGACTACTCACAAAAGGCAAAAGGTGGCAGAAACGAAAAACATGTGAGATTATATGGTAATGCGTATAACAGGTGGTTTATTACTTCTATGGACGCATAGAAGGACTGCAAGAAAATCAAACCAGTCAATCATAAATGAAATCAGTCCTGAATATTCATTGGAAGGACTGATGCTGAAGCTGAAGCTCCAATACTTTGGCCACCTGATGCAAAGAGCTGACTCATTGGAAAAGAACCTGATGCTGGGAAAGATTGAAGGCAAGAGGAGAAGGGGACAACAGAGGGTGAGATGGTTAGATAGCATCATTGATTCGATGGACATGAGTTTGAGCAAGCTCTGGGAGTTGGTGATGGACAGGGAAGCCTCACATGCTGCAGTCCATGGGATCACAAAGAGTTGGAGATGACTGAGTGACTAAACTGAACTGAACTGATGGATGCATAAGAACTTTTGATGTTTAAAAAATCAATACTGTAAAGTTAAAAAATAAAATAAAAAAATTAAAAAAAAATCAATGGGAGAGAGTATAAAATATGACCAATTGATAGATTTTAACATCCCAAACTTATAAGCTCTCATGCAACCCAACAACAGATATATTACATTTACATACATGATTTAAATTACAAAGAGTAAAAGTTTTTTTGAAAGAATTTGTAAATCTTTGTTTAAAGAAATGCAGTTAAAAGACCAAGAATAAACAGAGAATGGGGAAGTGGCTGGAGCTTAGAGCAGTTTGGGGTGAAATGGTACCTGAGACACCTACATGTGAGGGAAAGAGTGGGGAGAGAGAAGTTGCAGGTATCTATTTCAGCATAGAAGGCTTGTCAAGGTATTTAAAATACATCTCATTCTCCCCCTCATCCACATGTTGAAGTGTAATTCCAGGCCTTTTTTTTCAGAGCTGGAGGCGAAATATACTATAAAAGAAATGATACAGAAAAAAACCTGGAAAGAATGAAACAATCTGAATCCAGTGCATAAGGCAAAAAATATGCATAAACAGTTTGTGATAAAGCAAGTGGCTAATAAACCCCCAAATATATCCAGTATCCCAGGTAATAAACAGTTGCAAAGATAAGCTCTTTACCATCTGTCTGTTTGCATATTAAATTTAATTTTTTTTCAAGTGCATGCTCAATGTAAGAGAAAATTTTGTGAAATGTTTATCAAAAATTGTAGTTTCCAGGTAATAGCTATGCTGTTGATTTGAATCTTTGTGACTTCACGGACTGCAGCACACCAGCCTTCCCTGACTTTCACTATCACCCAGAATTTGCTCAAATTCATATGCCACCTTAAAAATTTTTTAAATTAAAACAATATCATTATTTCACTGCGAATTCCTCTTTATATAATAGTTTATTTTCCTACTCTAAATCTCCCTAGAAATGTTCAAATTTTACTGAGACCATTGTGCTTCCAACTTCTTCTTGAATTTCATCCAAGTATATTTTCATTCTTATCACTTAATTATAACTAATAATCTTGTACTGCTAAATCTGATAGGTGATTTTCTTTGAATATATTAAATAAATTGATTATAAGTCAGTTAATCAACCATGCATGTAAACAAGGAGATCTGTTGGCTCTGAGCCAGGTATTTGGGTTTCTAAGTGACTGCAGGTAAATGTTCTTGGATTTCATTCTCTGTGGCTTTCTCCTGAAGTGTCTACTAGGCTCTAAGACTCACTTGGATGGAAAGGTTGAGATGGAGGTCTCTGGGTAGAAGTCCAAAACTTCCCCAGGTGGTTGATGGTGGAGAATGAAGCTCTGTTCCCAGATAAGAAAGAAGTAAGAAGCGAAGTATGGGTCCCTGAGCCAGACTCAGGAATCCAAATGCACAAACCATGACTTCTCCAGCTCAAAGTGGAACATGCTTAGACCTAGCAGCAGTGGAGATATTTACAGCTCTGCATATCCACTGTATTTTCTCATTAGCACATTTTCCTCTGTAACTCCAACCCCAAGCACATTTTCCCCATGGGAACTTATCTGGACAGAATGGAAATTTTCTGGGCTGATTTGTTCCCAAGAGACCAGTTAGATGTCAAGGGTATCCAATGCTTATTACTACTCCATGAACTCTTCTGGATTCCAAAGTTATAACGCTGAACCTTTTTATAGTCTTGAGGCAAAGATTTCTCCAAAGCTAAGTCTGATTGTCCCATTTGTTCTTTAAAAAAGTCCATCCAATGAAGACCATACAATCAGAACCCTCATTCTAAATTTCAGAATTGTTGTTCAGAGGGGTTAGATAGATCATGTAGATACAGAAATCAATGAGGGGTAAGACTAAAATATCTTACACTAAAATCTGTACACTAAATACCTTACACTAAAACCTGGAATATATTGATGAGAAAAATTCAATAAGACAAATAGATGAAAAAATATTAGGTGTCCATGGCTTGGAAGACTTAATATTATTGAAATGCTGATGCTACCCAAAGCATTCTATAGATTCATGCACCCTCTATCAAAATTTCCAAAACTTTATTCATAATAAAGCTCAATAAATTGAGTTCCTTAAATTGTGTAGATGAGTTGAATTCAAATAAAAGGAAATTCCTAAAAATAAATGGACAAGTTCTCCTTACAAAATCTGGTTAAAACATAGCAATTTCTGGCTCCATTTATTTAAATCCTGCAATCATGGGTAGTTCTTCAGTCCCAGAACAGATAACAATTTTATAACTGCCTTCCTAATGATTCTTTCCAGAGCCCTCTTTATGTCTTTGTTCCGCAGACTATAGATGAAGGGGTTCAGCATGGGTGTGACCACAGTATACATCACTGAGGCGACTACACTTGAATGTGAGCTGTGGGTAGCAGCAGAGCTAAGATACACTCCTAAACATGTACAATAAAATAAAGAGACAACTGAGAGGTGAGATGCACAGGTGGAAAATGCCTTATACTCCCCCTGAGCTGATGAGATTCTTTGTATTGAAGAAACTATCTTGGAATATGAATAGAGAATCCCAGTGAAGGAACCACCACCCAATATTGCAGCTGCAAAATACATTACTATCTCATTAAGAAACATGTCAGAACAGGCAAGTTGAATCAACTGATTAATTTCACAGAAAAAGTGGGGGATTTCCATGTATGTACAGAAGGACAATCTCAACACCATTGCACTTTGTAACAAGGAATTCAGGGCACTCATCATCCAGGACACCAGAACCAGCAGACCACAGAGCTGGGGGTTCATGATGACCATGTAGTGCAGGGGGTGACAGATGGCTACAAATCGGTCATAGGCCATCACGGTCAGGAGAAACATGTCCAATACTGCAAAGAGTACGAAAAAATACATCTGGGTGATACAGCCTTCATAGGTTATAACTTTGCTCTGTGTCCTTATGTTCTGCAGCATCTTTGGGATGGTTGTGGAGGTGAAACAGATGTCTACAAAGGACAGGTTGGAGAGGAAGAAGTACATGGGGGTGTGGAGGTAGGAGTCTGAGCTGACAGCCAGGATAATGAGCAGATTTCCAAACACAGTGATCAGGTACATGAAGAGGAACAGACCAAATATGAGGGGCTGCAGTTCTGGTTCCTCTGAAAATCCCAGAAGAAGAAATTCCAAAATTTTTGTCTCATTCCCTGGTTCCATGTGGTGAATGTGACTATCAAGAAACAAAAATAACATGACTAGTTTTCTCAGAAATTAGTATTGTAAACATAGTTGAAATTCTACAATTCATATTTTACATTTAATATTAATATCTGTAATTTTCATATGAAAAATTTCCCTCAAGTGATCCCATGTGCAATCTCTGAATACTTCATCCCACATTCAGTCTTCTCCCCATAAAATCATTTATTCTAAACTTTGAAGAGAAATTATGTCATATATTTGGGAGTATAAATTGAAGACTGACTAACTTCTGGATAAAGAGTATACAGTGCTAATATACAATAGTTCATACAGTTCAATGATGGAGGAAGAATAGAAACAAATAAGAAATTATAAAAATTATCAGATAATGACAGTGCTGTAAAGCTAAAAAAATCAGGTATGAAAAAGAGACTTAAAGGGTGTGTTAATTTTTTGTGATAAAGATAAACTTTCTTGGTCCTGGAAACCATTCAATCCTGGATACCCAGAAGAGTAAAGAAGCAAAATGCATTTTACCAAAAAGAAAGGAATGGTATATTTATATGATCAATGTAGAACA
The DNA here is from genome assembly GCF_029378745.1 of Bos indicus. Classification (NCBI taxonomy): domain Eukaryota; kingdom Metazoa; phylum Chordata; class Mammalia; order Artiodactyla; family Bovidae; genus Bos; species Bos indicus. The sequence goes on along the minus strand of NC_091766.1, from coordinate 9,354,119 downwards.
TCCTACTAGAAAAATTGACAAAAGGAATAAATTAAAAATTCACAAAGGAAAGTATTGAAACTACAACAAAAATGGAAGATTTTAAAAGTTATCTGTTAAAAATATTTTTCTAAATAAGATCAAGCACAAAACTTTTATAATTTGAAGCTCTTTCTAAGTGATATCAAATGGAAACCTTTTGTAATTTGAAACTCTGGTTTTGAGTTTTGGTTCTACACATATTTGCTGTTTGATTTTGGAAAGTCACTGGAAATATTCTAAATGTTAATATCCTCACCCAAACAATAGGAATAGCAGTATCTATCCTCTTGGAGTAGCTGACAGATTTAGTGGTGGTGGTTTAGTTGCTAAGTCACAGAAGCCTGGCAGATTTAATCAGTACACATAAAAAGCTTTGCATAGTTCCTTCCTGATGGTGGGCTTCTCTGGTGGCTCAGTGGTAAAGAATTAGCCTGCCAATGCAGGAGCCACAGGAGATGCAGATTTGATCTCTGGGTAGGGAAGATTCCCCTGGAGAAGAAAATGTCAACCCATTTTAGTATTCTTGCTGAAATAATCCCATGGATGGAGGAGACTGGTGAGCTATAGTCCATGGGGTCTCAAAGAGTCAGACACTACTGAGCAGGCACATGCACTAAACTACAACTACTTCCTGTTAGTAAGTGGTTACCTCTGGCAATGAGATTTGACTGGTTGTTGTTGTTGTTGTTGTTTTCCTTCTTCCTCTCAAATGTCTCCATTGCTTTCCTATTGAGGTTCCTAATACCACCTGTCTTTCACAGGCTGGTACCCCTGCAGCCAGTATTTACACTGACCCATAGAAACCTTTCTATATTACAATGCAGACTGCCCAACTTCCCGACTTAATCATCTCTCAGTGTCTCCCCACTGGAGGATGAACCCCAAATCCCATAATTTCAAACTCTAGGCTTGACTCTTATTATCTGAATCACCAAGTTCATCTCTTTGTGATACCCTCACCCACATCAATTTCATAAATATTGATCTTCAGTCACAGCATCACTGGATATCACAGGCTCAAGACTCAGAGTCTATGTGCATCTGTTTCCCTCTGCTTGGAGAGTCAACTGCTGGTCTATTTGGAACTTTTTATTCACCACTATCTTCAAAATGTCATCTTCTTTATTAGACTGCTGATGTAATCTCATTAATGAATCATTTAAAAATATTCCCACATATAAAGAAGTGTTTCTCTTGCAATAATTTGTAATTTTTGTTTAATTATATACCTACTATCCTCTCTAGACTCTGAGTGCCTTGAGGCATTTATTATTATCATGCATACTCCTCAACACCCCAGACTTAGTTTAGTTAGGAACAGTAGCTGAGTAAATATACATTACATAAAGGAATAAAAGAATATGTTCTCACAGAAGTTGCTGATGATGAAAGAAGAAAAAAAAGCCAAGAAATACTAACGTAGGTATGGAAACATGCTGGAGAATATTTTCCATATTCTGAGATCCAGGCCTATTAAAGGGTCAGACTATGTGATTCATAAGAATAAAATAGAATAGAATAAGTAAAACACAAAAGAAAATATCATAGTGCATTATACATAATAACGGTTTTTTGGTTCTCTTTGTTCAGATGTCCTGGAGAAGGAAATGGCAACCCACTCCAGTATTCTTGCCTGGAAAATTCTATGGACGGAGGAGCCTGGCAGGCTACAGTCCATGGAGCTGCAAAGAGTCAGACATGACTGAGCAACTAACACACTTGTTCAGATGTGTTTGTGTCTGTATGTGTGTGCATATATGCATATGTATCTATTTCTTGCTTGCCTGTGCACACATGCTAGATCACATGTTAAAAGCATGTAGACAGCTTGGACACTTCAAAGAAGTTTCTTATTCACTGAGATAAATGCAAAAATAGGGAAAGCAATCTTGTTGAGGGAAAGCAATACAAGTAAAGAGCTCAACAGAAGAGGCAGGTTACAGAGAGAACAGGCAGCAGCATGGGCACTGAAGTGATCTCAGACTCAAGGGATACCACACTGACCACACTTTTTTTCCTCTTTTTACAAAATCACAGAATCCACATGAAGCCCCTGATTGAATGTTTATTTCATATTTGTTCCTGTGTATTTGACTACATATATTTCTATATGGTTCAGTGGGCTTCTCTGGTAGCTCAGCTGGTAAAGAATCTGCCTGTAATGCGGGAGACCCTGGTCTGATTCCTGAGTCAGGAACAGCCCCTTGAGAAGGGATCAGCTACCCACTCCAGTATTCTTGGGCTTCCCTCATGGCTCAGATGGTAAAGAATCCACCTGCAATGTGGGAGACCTGGGTTCGATCCCTGGGTTGGGAAGATCCCATGGAGGAGGGCATGGCCACCCACTCCAGTATTCTTGCCTGGAGAGTCCCATGGACAGAGGAGGCTGGTAGGCTATAGTGCATGGGGTCGCAAAGAATCAAACATGACTAAGCAACTAAGCACATGTGGTTCAATAGTGGATGAAGCTGACTCTTCTGTTAATTTTCTTATGTGTCATTTTCTTTATTATTTTGGGGCTTTGTTTTTATTCTCTTTTTTTGGAAAAACCCATTGGTCACACTCTACTTCTTTTTTTTATACTTCACTTCTTTTACTTACTTAAATTTTTAAAAAATTATAAGGGAGTGTAGTTGATTTATAATGCTGTACTAGTTTCAGGCATACAACAAAATGATTAAGTCACACAGATATATATATATATATATATATATATATATATATATATATCCATTCTTTTTCAGGTTCTATTTCACTTTCTGATTCTTGTCCCAGAGGAGGAAGCCGCCTCACAGGGTGATTTATAAAATCCTATAATGCCACAAAATCTACCCTTTCTTTCATTTGGTTTATGCCTATGAGCATTCTGTAATACACACATTTATTTTATTGTAATCTTCTTTCTCCATGGGAAAAAAAAAAAAGGGAGATCCAAAAAGCATGGACCTCACCTGCTTTCCTTGCTCTTGTGGCTTCATAAAGGAGTGCATTTATATAAAATGGGTTTTTAGAAAATGGAATTTATGAAATAAATAGGATAGCATGCTAAGTATAGTGGATACAAAACAACTAAACAAAATTGAATAAGACAGTAAGATGAATTTTTGAAAGAAATAATATATAAAATAACAATAGTCAAATTTACACAAGTGAAATGAAATGAGCAAAAACCTAAAAAGAAAGAATAAGCATTATAATTTAAAAAATCATTACAGTAAGCAGTATGCAAAAATATAAATTCAATCTAAATACATATGTGAGTGAAAGTTGCTCAGTCGTGTCTGACTCTTGGCGACCCCATGTACTGTAGCCTGTCAGGCTTCTCTGTCCATGGAATTCTAGAGGCAAAAATACTGGCACTCTGGGCAGCCATCCCCTTCTCCAGGGTATCTTCCTGACCTAGAGATCAAACACAGGTCTTCCACATTGCAGGCACATTCTTAACCATCTGAGCCATCAGGGAAGCCCTAAATACATTTAAATGGATTCAAACATGTTTATGAAAAAGAAATAAGCAATAAATTAGTTGAGTGCAAAAGCATGTGTTCCACAAAAGGGCAACAAGTTATTGCCATTTTAAAAACAGATCTACTCATAAAATTCATAAGGTAGCCCTAAGTAAAAACATGTGGATAAGATGGCAATTCACATAAATGACAGTTTATTATTACTAAGAAGGCAGAAGAATTTCTATGCTTGAAAATCAGTGGAAGGGAGGCCAATATATGACCAACTGATAGTTTTGACCACTTCCAGTTTATGCACTCTCATACAACCCAACAAATGCAGTATACACACATACAAGAATTAAATGGTGCATAGCAAACTTCCTTTCAAAATGATAACCCTTTGTTTGAAAGAACGTAATAAAAACAAGAATAAAGAGAGACTCATATAGGGAATCTGGAGTAGGAGAAGCGGTTGCAGTTTAGAGCAACCATGAAATGGAGCCACGGAAATGGTGCCTGACACACTTGTGTTGGAAGGGGAAGAATAGGGACAGAGAAGCTGCCTGTATCTCTAGTTTTAGCAACAAGACTTGTCAAGGTATCTAAAATACATTTCATGCCCCCTTTCTTCCACCTGTTGCAGTGGGTTTCCTAGCCTTTTCTTAGCCAGAGGTGAAAGAAATTACAAAAGAAGGGGTGTAGAAAAAAAAAAAAAAAAAAGAATAGAACACTCAGAAGCCAGTATGTGAAACAATTTGCATGGACAGTTTACAGTAGAGAAAGTAAATAGCTAATAAGTCCCCAAATATATTCAGCCCATAGGTAGTGAACTAATTGCAAAGTTAACCCCTTTACCATATGCCTGTTTGTATGGTAAATGCAATTTTTAAACAAGTGAACACTCAAATCTGAGTGTTCAAAGACTCTGTGACATGTGTGTCTCAAGAACTGTATTTCCAGGTAGTTACTACAGCCATTGATTCGGATCTTCCTTATGAATGCTCCAATATATTACATCTTAAAAATTAAAAAGTAAATAAAATGTCACTTCACTACAAATCACTTCTAACCAAACAGTTTATTTCCTACTCCCATCAACTGCAAAAGTCCTTTGAAACATTCAAATTTTATTGATCACTATGCCTCCCATTTCTTCTTGAGTCTCTTCCAACTAGATTTGCATTCATATTACTTAATTATCAACTGTAATTCTTGTATTTCTCAATTCATAGGTACTTTCCTTTTAAGTTGTTAAATACATTTGTTATAAGTTAATCAAACAAACAAGCAAACATGGAGATCTCTTGGCTCTGGGTCAGTTGCTTAGGTTTTCAGGTGACCCTAGATAAATAGTGTTGAGTTTCATTCTCTGTGACTTTCTCCTTCAGTGGTTATTTCTTGCTTGGACTCACCTGAGTGGGAAGTCTGAGATGAAGGTCTCTGTGTGAAAGTCCAAATGCTCCCTGAATGGTTGATGATGTTGATTGAAGTTCTGTCTTTAAACAAGAGATGATTAGGAAGCATTGAAGCAAAACCAGACTTGGGAATCTAAATGAAAAACCATGCCTTCTCCAGCTCAAGATAGAATTGCTCAGACATTGCAGCAGAGGAGATATTTATAGTTCCTTATGTTTTCTGTATCTTCACATTATTTTCGGCACATTTTCCATTGTTACTCCAACCCTTGAATACATTATTTCCTCAGGGAAACTTGTCTGGACAGAATGGAAATTTTCCATGCTGATTTGCTATTCCCAGGTGAACAGGTTAGAAGTCAGGTGTATCTGATTCTTACTGTTACTCCATGAAGTCTCCTCTCTCCCAGAGGTCTGACATTGAAACTTTTTACAACACTCAAAGTTTTCTTTCATGTCTAAGTCTGAGGAACCTGTCTTGACTAGGTCACTTGGCCCTCTGAAGCACTGGCTTGTGATGGGAACACAACTCCTGATATCTCCAGAAAATTACTGCTTCTTCTTTGATAAGTGAGAGAAGTGTGTATCTTTGTTATAAAACCATCGGTAAAATAATCCTAGGCTTCATAATGCCTTGAACACATCAATAAGATTTACATGCTTTAAATGCATATGAAAAGTTGATATTTAGTCCTTTATTTATAAACCGTTTGATAATTATAAGATATCCACTTAGATCTTTTAATACACCATAGGCTGAGCTTAGAGTCTTACATATTATTTCATTTATGTTTTGCAATAATCCATCTTATGAGGATTGTACAATAATGAGCCTCCTAAATTTGCAGTGATTGCAATTTGGATAATTGGCCTAAAACTTACGAACTGAGTAAGGTGTGTGTTTTGATTAGAACATGAGATATTTCTAGTTCTCTCACTCCAGGCTAAGGCTTCTCAATCAGAGATAATTTCATCTTCTGAAGACACTTGGCAATATCTGGAGAAATTGTTGATTGTCATATCGGGGGAAGTGCTACTCACTGACAGTGGGTTCAGGCCAGGGATACAGTTTAACAGTCTGAAAAGTAAAAACTGACCACACCCTAGAGAATTATCCAGCATAATGTCTACAGTAGCGAAGTTCAGAAACACTATTCTGAGAAAGCACTTCTTCCAACATAGATGTGAACACGAATCACTAGGGTATTCTGTTTAAATGAAGATTCAAAATTGGCAGGACTTTTAAAGTGTTACACTCAATATGTCAGTAAATGGAAAACTCAGCAGTGGCCACAGGACTGGAAAATGTCAGTTTTCATTACAATCTCAAAGAAGGGCAATGCCAAGTTCTAACTACCATACTGCTGCTGCTGCTGCTGCTAAGTCACTTCAGTCATGTCTGACTCTGTGCGACCCCATAGACAGCAGCCCACCAGGCTCCACCATCCCTGGGATTCTCCAGGCAAGAACACAGGAATGGGTTGCCATTTCCTTCTCCAATGCATGAAAGTGAAAAGTGAAAGTGAAGTCGCTCAGTGACCCCATGGACTGCAGCCCACCAGGCTCCTCCGTCCATGGGATTTTCCAGGCAAGAGTACTGGAGTGGTGTGCCATTGCCTTCTACAGTTGTGTTCATTTCATATGCTAGTAAGATTATGCTCAAAATCATTCAAGCTAGGATTCAGCAGTTCATGACCTGAGAATTTCCAAATGTGCAAGCTGGGTTTCAAAGAAGTAGAGGAACCAGAGATCAAACTGTCAACATTCTTTGGATCATGGGGAAAGCAAGAGAGTTATAGAAAAAATCTAACCCTGCTTCATTGACTACAATTAAACCTTTGACTGTGTGTATAGCAAGAAACTGGAAAATTCTTAAAGGGATGGGATCACCTTACCTGTCTCCTGAGAAACCTGAATGTGGGTCAAGAAGCAACAGAACTGGATATGGAACAACTGACTGGTGCAAAATTGGAAAAAGAGTATGAAAAGGCTGTAGAATGTCACCTTGCTTATTTAACTTCTATGCAGAATATATCATGTGAAATGCAGGGCTGGATGGAGCACAATCTGCAATCAAGATTGTTGGAAGAAATATCAACAACCTCAGATATGCAGATGATATCACTTTAATGGAAGAAATTTAAGAGAAACTAAAAAGCCTCTTGAGGGTGAAAGAGGAGAGCGAAAAAGCTGGCTTGAAATTCAATATTTAAAAAACTAAGATCATGGCATCCAGTCCCATCACCTCATGGCAAATAAAAGGGAAAAAGTGGAAGCAGTGGTGGATTTTATTTTCTTGGGTTCCAAAATCATTGTGGATGGTGACTTGAGCCATAAAATTAAAAGATGGTTGCTCTTTGGAAGGAAAGCTATGTGAAACCTGGACAGCATATTAAAAAGCATAGACATCACTTTGCCAGCAAGGGTCCATGTAGTCAAAGCTATTGTCTTTCCAGTAGTCATGTATGGATACGAGAGTTGGACCATAAAGAAACCTGAGCACCAAAGAATTGATACTTTCAAGTTTTGGTGTTGGAGAAGACTCTTGAGAGTCCTTTGGACTACAAGGAGATCAAACCAGTTGATCCTAAAGAAAATCAACCCTGAATATTCATTGGAAGGACTGTTGCTGAAGCTCCACTACTTTAGCCCCTTAATGCGAAGGGCCAACTCATTGCAGAAGACCCTGATGATGGGAAAGGTTGAAGGCAACTGGAGAATGGGGCAGCAGAGGATGGGATGGCTAGATAGCATCATTAACTCAATGGACATGAATTTGAGCAAACTCCCATAGATAGTGGAGGACAGAGGAGCCTGGCATGCTACAGTCCATGAGGTTGCAAAGAGTAGTACATGACTTAGCAATTGAAAAACAACAACAGGGCTGCCCAGAGATCCTACATTTGTAATAAATTCCCAGATGTTGTTGATGTTGTAAGTCTTACCCTGTGGACCACACTCGGAATGTCAGCACTGTGGTCCAGAGTGAGGTGTAGGTCTTTTAGGTCTTCTCTATTAAGGATCTTCCTTTCCACCTTTGGTCTGATGTAAGGTGGTCAAATGTTGAACTCAGTCATTCTACTAGTGCATATACAATTTAACATGTGCCTCTTGTGTATTTCACTCTTGGTACGAAGTAATAATTTTGACCTGTGCATCCTTTTGTAAAAGTGGGTAGATTTCACCTAAGCAGTTATTGTCTAAGTTGATAATATTTTAGATATCACAGGAAATTACTTGGCACAGACAGATGCTCAATTAATTGCACCTATTATGACTATGTCTGAGTTCAGAATTGACTAAAATCATTGGGACTCCAGAGAATCTCTTAAAATAAGAAGGGAGTCCAGGAATACTCTGGTCGTGGGTTGAATTGTGATTATAAAGGCATATCTCCTCCCAGAATTTCACACAGGGAGGAGAGTGTTTGAGCGCCCACCATTCTGTGCCTTGTTCTACACAGGGACATAAACACTGACCCCCTCATGCTGGCTTCATATTATCTCAGGAAGAATTTTTAGACTCTCTCAAGCTATTTTACTGTTTCTATGGTCTACTCAGAATATGTGCAAAGCTTCCATTTATTGGTGAATCATCGTATTTCTCCCACTCTTTTTATTTTCCTTTGTTGCAAGTCTGTAGCATAAAATTCATAAGCAATTGATGTCAGTAGTAGTACGAAATACTTGTGTTTGCTTCTGCCTTGAGTAGCATTTTTATTTTTCAAAATTACTGCATTACTCCCTTATTCTCTTAAAAGGAATGTACCTCCCATCCATTACTTTGTGCCTTGAAGGTACAATTGGGAGGAGTACATGTCCCCACTTGTGAATTTTGACATGACATGCTCAGAGCCTAAGGAGAAGCTGTAAGAGGCTTTGGAAGAGGCCACCCTTTCTATTACTATTACTGTTCCCCTCTATCATGAGAATGGGCATTTTCCACCTAGGAGCTGGTCCACTGGTATGGCTCCCAGACATACAGGTAGCCTAGCACAATATGGCCAGAGCCATAGACACTTTGCAACATGCATTTAATATAATAATAGGTAAACAATTGTTATTCTAAGCCACCATGTTTAGGGATTGCTTGTTGCTGCAGCAAAATTGACTACTATACTACTTTGCATACATACTAAGTTGCTTCAGTCATGTCTGACTTTTTGCAACCCTAAGAATCATAGCCCACCAAGTTCCTCTGTCCATGGGATCCTACACACAAGAATACTAGAGTGAGTTGCCAAGCTCTCCTCTAAGGGATCTTCCTGTTCCAGGATTGAACCCGCATCTCTTGTGTCTGCTGAATTTGTAGGTGGGTTCTTTACCTCTAGTGCCACCTGGGAAGCCCCATGCCCCTTTCAGTTAAGTTCAGTTCAGTCGCTCAGTCGTGTCCGACTCTTTGCAACCCCATGAATCACAGCACGTCAGGCCTCCTTGTCCATCACCAACTCCCGGAGTTCACTCAGACTCACATCCATTGAGTCAGTGATGCGATCCAGCCATCTCATCCTCTGTCGTCCCCTTCTCCCCCTGCCCCCAATCCCTCCAAGCATCAGAGTCTTTTCCAATGAATCAACTCTTCACCTGAGGTGGCCAAAGTATTGGAGTTTCAGCTTTAGCATCATTCCTTCCAAAGAAATCCCAGGGCTGATCTCCTTGGAATGGACTGGTTGGATCTCCTTGCAATCCAAGGGACTCTCAAGAGTCTTCTCCAACACCACAGTTCAAAAGCATCAATTCTTCGGCACTCAGCTTTCTTCACAGTCCAACTCTCACATCCATACATGACCACTGGAAAAACCATAGCCTTGACTAGATGGATCTTTTTTGGCAAAGTAATGTCTCTGGTTTTCAATATGCTATCTAGGTTAGTCATAAATTTTCTTCTACAGAGTAAGCATCTTTTAATTTCCTGGCTGCAGTCACCATCTGCAGTGATTTTGGAGCCCCCCAAAATAAAGTCTGACACTGTTTCCACTGTTTCCCCATCTATTTCCCATGAAGTTATGGGGCATGATGTTTAATGATAATTAATATTTATCTACCAACTAAATGGATGCTACAGGATACAGTAGTTCAAGTACGTATTCTCATGTGATGTGCACATGGGAATAAAATCTCTAAAAGAAAAACCAGAACCTGAAACATTTCAAATATTTAAAAATTTAATCCTAAGTACTTTCATCCAGTCCCCACTAGTTTAATTACTGATTTATGGAATGATAATAAAATAATTACATAAATACCTTATTTTCTGAACTCAAATTATCCTCAGTTTCCTTCCCAAACTCAGGAATCAAATAGAGTTAGATACCAAAGTGCTACTTTTACTATTTGGGGAGGGAACTGGCAATTCACTCCAGTATTCTTGCCTTGAGAATCCTATGGACAGAGGAGCTGTGGGGTCGCAAAGAGTTGGACACAACTGAGTGACTAATCCATGCATGCTTGCACTATTACACCTTTTATTAAATATTAAAGAAATATTCATTCTTTCCCCTCTCTCCCTCTCTCTGTGTCTCTCCAAACAACATTAGAGAGAGTTGTAAAATTCAGTTCCTGTCTAGATTGTGGAAATCTGGAAAGCACTTCACTTTAACAGGAAAGGGGCAGATAAACTACTAAATTGTATCTTTTCTTGAACCTATTTAAGAGTGGCAATCTCAAAGCAACCATTTATTCTGAAATCTAAGGTGAATCAGGTGCATCCAATAAGAGGGACTTAAGGAAGTGTTTTCTTGGGGGACTATCATGGGAGAAAGGTCATGTCAACATTCATCAGGCAAGGTTTCAGGTAAAATCTTGCTGTTGCTCAGGTGATAAGTCATGTCTGACTCTTTGTGACCCCATGAACTGCAGCATGCCAAGCTTCCCTGTCCTTCACTATCTCTGAGTTTGCTCAAAAACTCATGTCCCTGGAGTCAGTGATGCCATTTAACCATCTCATCCTCTGTCACCCCCTTCTCCTCCTGCCCTCACTCTTTCAGCATCAGGGTCTTGTCCAGGAAGTCAGCTTTTCTCACTAGGTGGCCAAAGGATTGGTGCTTCAGCTTCAGCATCAGTTCTTTCAATGAATATTGAGGGTTGATTTCCTTCAGGATTGACTGGTTTGATCTTCTTGCTCCCCAAGGGACTCTCAAAAGTCTCCAGCACCACGAGTCAAAAACTTCAATTCTTTAGTGCTCAGCCTCCTTTATGGTCCTAATCTCACATCTGTACATTACTACTGTAAATACTATAGTTTTGTTGGCAAAGTGATGTTTCTGCTTTTTAATATGCTATCTAAGCTTTCCTTCCAAGAAGCAAGTGTCTTTTAATTTCATGGCTGCAGTGACCATCCAGGGTGATTTTTGAGCCCAAGAAAATAAGTAAAAATCTTAGAGACTATTTAAAGATCAAGTGTGGATTGACTACCATGAGAATATAAAATTCCAGGAAAGGTTATAGTATTTCATTGCAATTATCAGGTAACTATGCAGATGGTGAGAGAATGTTTCATTTTCCACTTAAAGCCCTTGGATACAGATATCAAGATATGGTAGTTGAAAACTGAGCTTTGAAATGTCAGAAATGATAGGAATTGACAAAAAAAATAAATAAAAGCAAACTAGAAAATGTAAAAAAAAAAAAGGATTATATGGGTGGGACATACACAACATTTAATATAGTTACTAATATCAATGCATAGATATTTATGTATTTTTCTCTACAGATATCCACTTCCTGCACCATTTTGTCAAAACATTATTTTCTTCATTGTTTTAGTGCTTTTGTCAAAAATCAATCGAGCAAATATGTCTATCCATGACTCTGTTCCACTCCTCCATAAGTTTCTGTGTGCATGTGTGCTAAATCCCTTCAGTCATCTCTGACTCTTTCCGACCCCATGAACTGTAGCCTGCCAGGCTCCTTGTCCATGGAGATTCTCCAGGCAAGAATACTGAAGTGGGTTGCCATGGCCTCTTCCAGAGGATCTTCCAGACTCAGGTTTTGAACCCTCGTCTCATGTGATCTGCATAGGCAGGTGGGTTCTTTACCACTAGTGCCACCTGGGAAGCCCCAAATCACAGTGTCTTCATTATTATATTTTTACAGCACCTGCTAGTGTGAAACCTTCAAAATAATTTTTTTTTGCCTTTGGCAGTTCTTTGCACTTTCCATACAAATATCAGAAATAATTGGCAATTACTACATGAAAAAAAAATTTGTAAAAATATTAGTTGAATTTCCATCTGTAGCACAGATTAGGTAGAACTGACATCATAACAAAACTGAATCTTCCAATTCTTTAACACAGTGTAGCAAGGAGAATTGTGAGACAGCTTCAAGATCCCTGTTTCTGCTTTATGCACTCTAGATACATCTCCCCTTGAATGTGGATAAGTGAATTTAACACTCAATATTAAAATATACTTTATGGAAAAAAATGAAAGTATTTTCCAGATTTAATAAAGTCTCAATTCAGTTTTCTTTGTGTTAATCAAGAGTGAGGTTACCCTGGTTTGGCCTGATGCAATCAAGGTAGCCCTTAAAAGAGACTGGGCCCTTCCTAAAATAAAACTTTGGGAGCGGAGGAATGATTCTGCAGCTGGCTTTTAAGTAGTGAGCTGCTGTCTTGTGAAATGGCTAAAAGTCAGGGCAGGTGTACTCAGTTGTTCAGTCATGGCTGACTCTTTGTGATGAATTGTAGCCTACCAGGCTCCTTTTTCCATGGAATTCTCCTGGCTACCCACTGGAGTAGGTTGCCATCAGTTCAGGGGTCTGTACAAAATTCCATAAACTGGTAGTCTACCAACAACACATATTTATTTTTTTATAGTTCTGGAAATGTAAGATCAGGTGCAGGCATGATCAAAGTCCAAAGAAGGCTGTCTTCTGGATTGTAAATTAAAAATTTTCCTGTATCCTCATATGATGGAAAAGGACTAAACTTGCCTTCTAAACACCAAGGACTTTGCCAGGTAGCATTAGTGGTAAAGAACCCGCCTCCAATGCAGGAGATGTAAGAGACCCATTTGGATCCCTGGGTCAGGAAGATCCTCTGGAAGAGGGCATGGCAACCCATTCCAGTATTCTTATCTGGTGAATCCCATGGACAGAGAAGCCTGGCAAGCTACATGGTCTGTAGGGTCACAAAGAGTCAGACACAACTGAAGGGACTTAACATGCACGCTAAATGCCAAATTAAGATAAAAGAAAGATACCAAATAGACAACCTAAATTTCTACATCAATGAACTACAAAAAGAACAGCAAACTAAGCCCAAAGTCAACAGAAGGAAGGAAATAAGTATTGGAGTAGAGAGAAATAAGACACAGGCTATAAAGACAATTTAAAATTTAATGAAACTAAGAGGTGGTTTTTGAGAAGACAAACAATGTTGGTGATCTTTTGGCTACACTAAGAAAAAAGAGGAATGACTAAGAAGATTTTACATGAAAGAGGAGACATAACTGCTGATACCACACAAAGACAAAGAATCATGAGACCATCATAAACAATTACATATTGACAAGTTAAGTAACTGAGAAGTAGTGAATAAATACCTAGAAACACTCAAGTTACTAAGACTGATTCATGAAGAAACAGAATATCTGAACAGACCAATGACTAGAAAGGTGCTTGAATCAGTATTAAAGAAAAGCCCCATGTAAGATGGCTTCACTGTTGAATTATACCAATCCTTCTCAAAATCTAAAGTGTTGATAAGGAGGTAGCACTTTCTAAATCATTTGGCAAAGTCAACATTACTCTGACATCTAAACCAAATAAAAACACTACAAGGAAAGAAAATTACAGAAAAATATTCCTGAGAAACATAGATGCAAAGTATTCCCTCCCCAGAAAATGCCTGTTTAAAAAAAAATTCCATAGCACATGATAAATATTATACACTGAATTCAAATGAGATTTTCCCTTGAGATTCAAGGATGTCTCAACATATATAAATCCACAAATGTAATACTCCAATTAACAGAATGAAGAATAAAAAATATAATCACTAAAGACTGAGAAAAATTTTTTGACAAAATTAAACATCCTTTATGATGATGTGTGCATGCTCAGTAGCTTCAGTTATGCCCGAATCTTTGCGACCCTAGGCACTGTAACCTTCCAGGCATCTCAGTCTGTGGGATTTTCCAGACAAGAATACTGAATGGCTTGCCATACCCTCCTAGGGGATCTTCCCAACCCAGGGATCAAAGATGCATATCCTGTGTCTCCTGCATTGCAGGCAGATTCTTAATGCTGAGCTACCAAGGAAGCCCTATTATGGTAATAGCCTTCAACAAAATGGGTTTAGAATAAATGTACCTCTAAGGTTTTTAATAATAAAGGCATTATATGACAACCTCACAGGTAATAGCAAACTCAAATATGAAAAGTGAAAGCTTTCCTCCTAAGTTGAAAGATAAAAATGCCCATTCTTGCTAGTTCTATACAACCTACAACATTTCTGCAGAGGAATTAGGCAATAAATGAACAAAAAGCATCCAGTTCAATATAGAAATAGCAATGTAAGCTGTAGTAGTAGATGACATTATCACATACATAGAAAATACTAAAGAATCCACTAAAAAAAACATAACTAATACTTTAATAAAGTTGTAGGGTAAAAAATGACCATATAGCATAAGCTGTATTTCTATACAGTAATGCCAAACTATCAGAGAAAAAATAAGAAGAAGAAGAAAAAGAAAAGCAATTTTATTTATAATAGCATCCAAAAGTATAAAATATTTATAAATAAATTTTACCAAGGAAGTGAAAGACATCTATGCTACAAACTGTAAGATGCTGCTGAGAAATTAAAGAAGATCAATAAATGAAGAAGTATAAAGTGTCCATGGTTTGTGAAACTTTATATTATTAAAATGCTCATACTACCCAAAGCATTCTACAGACTCAATGCAGCCCGTATCAAAATTTTAAATGCATTATTCATAATAAAGCTCAGTAAGCTGAGCTACTTAATTTGTACAGAGGAGTTGAATTCAGATAAATGGAAATTCTAGGAAATAAATAGAAGGAGCAAGTTCTGCATCCATAGTCAGATCAAACAGTATCAATTTCTGGCTCTCTTTGTTTGAGCCCTATAACCACAGGCACTTCTTCAGCTCCAGGACAATTGGCCCTTAGCTAACTGCCACTCCAGTGATTCTTTTTAGAGCCCTCTTTATGTCTGTGTTCCTCAGACTGTAGATGAAGGGGTTTAGCATGGGTGTGACCACTGTGTATATCACATAGATAACTGTACTTGAGTGTGAGCTGTGGGAAGCAGCAGAGCTAAGATATACTCCTAAGGCTGTACAATAAAATAAGGAGACAACTGAGACGTGAGGTGCATAGGTGGAAAATGCTTTATATTTCCCCCAAGGTGATGACATTCCTCGTATGGAGGAAATTACCTTAGAATAAGAGTAAAGAATTTCACTGAGGGAACCACCACACATCACAGCTGCAAAATACATCACCATGTCATTAAGGAATGTGTCATAACAGGCAAGGTGGACCACCTGATTAATTTATCAGAAAAAGTGGGGATTTCCAAGTCTGTACATAAGGATAGCCACAACACCATTAGGCTTTGAGTCAAAGAATTCAAGACACTGATTATCCAGGACATCAACACCATCAATCCACAGAGCCAGGGCTTCATGTTGACTGTGTAGTGCAGGGGGTGACAGATGGCCACAAAGTGGTCATAGGCCATCATGGTCAGGAGAAACATGTCCAATACTGCAAAGAGTGTGAAAAAATTCATCTGGGTGATGCAGCCTTCATAGGTTATACCTTGGCTCTGTATCTAGGTGGTCCACAGCATCTTTGGGATGGTGGTGGAGGTGAAGCAGATGTCTACGGAGGAGGTTGGAGAGGAATAAGTACTTGGGAGTGTGGAGGTGGGGATCTGAGCTGACTGCCAGGATGATGAGCAGGTTTCCAAATACAGTGATCAGGTGCATGGAAAGGAAAGGTCCAAAAATGAGGGGCTGCAGTTCTGGTTCCTTTGATAATCCCAGAAGAAGAAATTCAGAAATTCGAGTATCATTTCCTGGTTCAATGTTGTGGAGTTGACTGTCAAGAAACAACAAATGATATGAGTAATTATCTCAAATTTTGCATCACAAATACTGTTGAAATTCTACTATTTATGTTTTGCATTCAAAATCTTATATCCATAATTTTGGTATGGAAGTTTCCCCTTCAAGTGATTTACTATGCCATCCCTAACTAACAATTCCCATCCCACATTCAGACTAACCATTTACATTTTTAATGAATAATTTTGTCAAGCATTCCTAAGTACAAGCTGAGAATTGACCGACTTCTGAACAAAGAGTATACAGTGCTGAGACACAATAGTCCCTATAGTTCAGTGATGGAGAAAGAATACAAGCAAAAAAAAATTCATGATTTTTTTTTTTTTTTAATGAGATGAAGTCAGGTACTGTGAGGAAAAATAAATCAGATATAAAGAAGAGCATTTACTTTTACATGGTGTTGAGATTTCAGGGGCAGCAGCCGAGAGTGCCAGGCTGCGACAGCCGAGGAATGGCCAAGAGGAGCTACCCCACCTCCGAGGTAGGGGCGGCGGCCAGGAGGACCAACCCCACATACAAGGAGCCGTGGCTGCAGGGGCGCAGGAGGGCCTAGAGGAGCTATCCCATGTTGAAGGTCAGGATGGGTGGCTGTGAGGAGATATCCCTCGTCCAAGGTAAGGAGCAGCAGCTGCACTTTGCTGGAGCAGCTGTGAGGAGATACCCCACGGCCAAGGTAAGAGAAACCCAAGTAAGATGGTAGGTGTTGCAAGAGGGCATCAGAGGACAGACACACTGAAACCATACTCACAGAAAACTAGTCAATCTAATCACACTAGGACCACAGCCTTGTCTAACTCAATGAAACTAAGCCATGCCCATGGGGCAACCCAAGATGGGCGGGTCATGGTGGAGAGATCTGACAGAATGTGGTCCACTGGAGAAGGGAATGGCAAACCACTTCAATATTCTTGTCTCGAGAACCCCATTAACAGTATGAAAAGGTAAAATGATAGGATACTGAAAGAGGAACTCCCCAGGTCAGTAAGTGCCCAATATGCTACTGGAGATCAGTAGAGAAATAACTCCAGGAAGAATGAAGGGATGGAGCCAAATCAAAAAAATACCCAGCTGTGGATGTGACTGGTGATAGAAGCAAGGTCCGATGCTGTAAAGAGCAATATTGCATAGGAACCTGGAATGTCAGGTCCATGAATCAAGGCAAATTGGAAGTGGTCAAACAAGAGATGGCAAGAATGAATGTTGACATTCTAGGAATCAGCTATCTGAAATGGACTGGAATGGGTGAATTTAACTCAGATGACCATTATATCTACTACTCTGGGCAGGAATCCCTCAGAAGAAATGGAGTAGCCATCATGGTCAACAAAAGAGTCTGAAATGCAGTACTTGGATGCAATCTCAAAAACGACAGAATGATCTCTGTTCATGTCCAAGGCAAACCAACCATTCAATATCACAGTAATCCAAGTCTATGCCCCAACCAGTAACGCTGAAGAAGCTGAAGTTGAATGGTTCTATGAAGACCTACAAGACCTTTTAGACCTAACACCTCAAAAAAGATGTCCTTTTCACTATAGGGGTCTGGAATGCAAAAGTAGGAAGTCAAGAAACACTTGGGGTACCAGGCAAATTTGGCCTTGGAATACAGAATGAAGCAGGGCAAAGACTAATAGAGTTTTTCCAAGAAAATGCACTGGTCATAACAAACACCCTCTTCCAACAACACAAGAGAAGACTCTATATATGGACAACACCAGATGATCAACACCAAAATCAGATTGATTATATTGTTTGTAGCCAAAGATGGAGAAGCTCTATATAGTCAGCAAAAAAAAAAAAAAAAAAGACTGGGAGATGACTGTGTCTCAGATCATGAATTCCTTATTGCCAAATTCAGACTTAAATTGAATAAAGTAGGGAAAACCACTAGACCATTCAGGTATGACCTAAATAAAATCCCTTTTGATTATACAGTGGAAGTGAGAAGTAGATTTAAGGGCCTAGATTTGATAGACAGAATGCCTGAAGAACTATGGAATGAGGTTCATGACATTGTACAGGAGACAGGGATCAAGACCATCCCCATGGAAAAGAAATGCAAAAAAGCAAAATGGCTGTCTGGGGAGGCCTTACAAATAGCTGTGAAAAGAAGAGAAGCAGAAATCAAAGGAGAAAAGGAAAGATATAAGCATCTGAATGCAGAGTTCCAAAGCATAGCAAGAAGACATAAGAAAGCCTTCTTCAGTGATCAATGCAAAGAAATAGAAGAAAACAACAGAATGGGAAAGACTAGAGATCTCTTCAAGAAAATTAGAGATAGCAAGGGAACATTTCATGCAAAGATGGGCTTGATAAAGGACAGAAATGGTATGGACCTAACAGAAGCAGAAGATATTAAGAAGAGATGACAAGGATACACAGAAGAACTGTATAAAAAAGATCTTCACGACCCTGATAATCACGATGGTGTGATCACTGACCTAGAGCCAGACATCCTGGAATGTGAAGTCAAGTGGGCCTTAGAAAGCATCACTACAAACAAAGCTAGTGGAGGTGATGGAATTCCAGTGGAGCTATTCCAAATCCTGAAAGATGATGCTGTAAAAGTGCTGCACTCAATATGCCAGCAAATTTGGGAAACTCAGCAGTGGCCACAGGACTGGAAAAGGTCAGTTTTTATTCCAATCCCAAAGAAAGGCAATGCCAAAGAATGCTCAAACTACTGCACAATTGCACTCATCTCACACGCTAGGAAAGTAATGCTCAAAATTCTCCAAGCCAGGCTTCAGCAATATGTGAACCATGAACTTCCTGATGTTCAAGCTGGTTTTAGAAAAGGCAGAGGAACCAGAGATCAAATTGCTAACATCCACTGGATCATGGAAAAAGCAAGAGAGTTCCAGAAAAACATCTATTTCTGTTTTATTGACTATGCCAAAGCCTTTGACTGTGTGGATCACAATAAACTGTGGGAAATTCTGAAAGAGATGGGAATACCGGACCACCTGATCTGCCTCTTGAGAAACCTGTATGCAGGTCAGGAAGCAACAGTTAGAACTGGACATGGAACAACAGACTGGTTCCAAATAGGAAAAGGAGTACATCAAGGCTGTATATTGTCACCCTGCTTATTTAACTTCTATGCAGACTACATCAAGAGAAATGCTTGGCTGGAAGAAGAACAAGCTGGAATCAAGATTGCTGGGAGAATTATCAATAACCTCAGATATGCAGATGAACTAACCTTATGGCAGAAAGTGAAGAGGAACTCAAAAGCCTCTTGATGAAAGTGAAAGTGGAGAGTGAAACAGTTGGCTTGAAGGTCAACATTCAGAAAACAAAGACCATGGCATCCGGTCCCATCACTTCATGGGAAATAGATGGGGAAACAGTGGAAACACTGTCTGACTTTATTTTTGGGGGCTCCAAAATCAGTTAAGATGTCGACTACAGCCATGAAATTAAAAGACACTTACTCCTTGGAAGGAAAGTTATGAGCAACCTAGATAGCATATTCAAAAGCAGAGACATTACTTTGCCAACAAAGGTCCGTCTTGTCAAGGCTATGGTTTTTCCTGTGGTCATGTATGGATGTGAGAGTTGGACTGTGAAGAAGGCTGAGCGCCGAAGAATTGATGCTTTTGAACTGTGGTGTTGGAGAAGACTCTTGAGAGTTCCTTGGACTGCAAGGAGATCCAACCAGTCCATTCTGAAGGAGATCAGCCCTGGGATGACTTTGGAAGGAATGATGCTAAAGCTGAAACTCCAGTACTTTGGCCACCTCATGCGAAGAGTTGACTCATTGGAAAAGACTCTGATGCTTGGAGGGATTGGGGGCAGGAGGAGAAGGGGATGACAGAGGATGAGATGGCTGGATGGCATCACTGACTCGATGGACGTGAGTCTGGGTGAACTCCGGGAGTTGGTGATGGACAGGGAGGCCTGGCGAGCTGCGATTCATGGGGTTGCAAAGAGTCGGACACGACTGAGTGACTGAACTGAACTGAGATAGATTTGCAACTATTTGAACATAGATCTCAGGGAAGAGAGGGCTAGAGATATGATATCTTCTAGGGAACTGTGGGCTGGACAGAGACAATGCCCAGAAGAAAGGTCTTGAAAAGGCACTTGTTTCAGAATACTCAGGCTCAAAATGAAGCAGTTGCACATGCAGGGGAATGTAGAAGAAGGCAAGTGTTGAGAGATGGTGTCCGAGCTTGGAGTGAAGGGCTTGGCTCCTTGTTACAGCTGAAACTTCAAGTCCCGAGGAATGCCTACTCACATGTTGTATTATTGTTCAGTCATTAAGTCATGTCTGACTCTGCAATTCCATAGACTGCAGCATGCCAGGCTTCCCTGTCCTTCACTGTCTCTTGGAGTTTGCTGACACTCATGTCCATTGAGTTGGTGATGCTATCTAACCATCTCATCCTCTGCTGCCACCTTCTCCTTTTGCCTTCAACATTTCTCAGCATCAGGGTGTTTCTTAATACATGTTGTATACTTTCACTTTATCAATTTTGTTTCTAAGAAATCCTATGAATAAAAATGAGTCCCTTCCTTATTTTTAATGTTGATTAATATTCTGGCACCTGTGTTATAAGAGTCCCATACTGGAAGCTCTGTGCTCAGGTACTCTTCCCTGTCTTGAGAACTGCTCATTCCCCACAACACACACACACACACACACAGAGGCCTCCAAGGGCAATGCTACTACCAGCTATTCTTACCCTCAGCCACAGTAATTAGGAACAGTGATACAAGACAGGCTGCCAATATTAGATTATCTTTCCCCTAAAACTGTAGAAACAATACCTAAATTTCTGTTGTTAAGTCACCCATGGACATTTAAATATGGGGCTCCATTTTAATATGACCATTTTGTGTGCAGCATTTAAAGAACAATAAAAACTCATGTTAAAAAAAGTAAAACAGAAAAAAAAAATATGTGAGGGAAAAGGATCAAATAAGCTCAGGTGGTCCCTATAGTTTATGATAAAGTTTCCTTGATTCTGGCAACATTTAATCACCAGTTACAACCCCATGATGCCCAGAATAGTAAAACAACATCCCTTGGAGAGTAAGGAGTCAATGTTAAGGAAAATCAACCCTGAATACTCATTTGAAGGACTGATGCTGAAGCTGAAACTCCAGTATTTTGGTCATCTGGTGTGAACAGCTGACTCACTGGAAATTCCCTGATGCTGGGAAAGATTGAGGGCAGAGGAAAAGAGGGTATCAGAAGATGAAATTTCTGGATGCCATCACCGATGCAATGGACAAGAACTGGGGCAAACTTTGGGAGATGGTGAGGGACAGAGAGGCCTGGCATGACAGTACATGGGTCTCAAAGAGTTGGATTTGACTAGATGACTGAATGACAGCAACAAGAATAAAATAAACTAAATTAAAACTGGGAAGAAAATCTAAATAGACATTTCTCCAAAGAAGACATGTAGATAGCCAAACATCACATGAAAAGATGCTCAACATCACTAATTATATAGAAATGAAAATCAGAACTATAATGAGGTATCACCTCACTCCAGTCAGAATCAGTTCAGTTCAGTTCAGTCATTCAGTCATGTCTGACTCTTTGCAACCCCATGAATCGCAGCACGCCAGGCCTCCCTGTCCATCACCAACTCCCGGAGTTCACCCAGACTCACGTCCATTGAGTCCGTGATGCCATCCAGCCATCTCATCCTCTGGTGTCCCCTTCTCCTCCTGCCCCCAATCCCTCCAAGCATCAGAGTCTTTTCCAATGAGTCAACTCTTCGCATGAGGTGGCCAAAGTACTGGAGTTTCAGCTTTAGCATCATTCTTTCCAAAGAACACCCAGGACTGATCTCCTTCAGAATGGACTGGTTGGATCTCCTTGCAGTCCAAGGGACTCTCAAGAGTCTTCTCCAACACCACATTTCAAAAGCATCAATTCTTCAGCGCTCAGCTTTCTTCACAATCAGAATGGCCATCATCAAAAAGCCCCAAAATAATACATATTGGATAGAGTATAGAAAAAGGAATCCCTCTACAGTGTTAGTGGGGATGTAAATTGGTTCAGTCACTGTGGAGAACAGTATGCAGGTAAAAAAAACAACAACAACAACAAAAACATAACAACAACAACTAAATTAGAGCTAACATATAACCCCACAACTCCACTCCTGGGGATATGTATGGAGAAAACTATAATCAGAAAAGATACACGGATTTTAATGTTCATTGCAGCGCTATTTACAAAAACGAAGACGTGGAAGCAACCTAGATATACATCGATAGTTGAATAGATAAAGATGTGGACCATATATACAATGCACTATTACTCAGCCATAAATAATACCATTTGCAGCAATATGGATGAACCTGGAGATTATCATTACAAAGGAAGTAAATCAGGTAGAGAAGGAAACATATCATATGATATTATTCATACATGTAATCTTATAAAAAATACAAATGAATGCATTTACAAAACGGATATAGAATCAAAGATACAGAAAACAATCTTATGATTACCAAACTGGAAAGAGGAAAGGGTAAATTAGATGGTTGGGATTAATATATACACACTACTGTATATAAAATAGATAACAAAAAAAACCTACACTATAGCACAGAATCACACTCAATATTTTGTAATAACCTATTAGGAAAGAATCTGAAAAAGAATGTGTGTGTGTGTATATACATATGTGTGTGTGTGTGTGTGTGTGTGTAAAATTGAACGACTGTGCTCTACACCTGCAACTACATGATATTGTAAATCAACTATACTTCAATAAAAAAGAATAAAGTAGAATTGAATAAATAAAACACAAAATATCAGAGTGCATCATACATGCATGCATGCTAAGTCGCTTCAGTCATGTCTGACTCTTTGTGACTCTATGGACTGTAGCCTGCCAGGCTCCTCTATCCATGAGGTTTTTCAAGCAAGAATACTGGAGGGGGTTGCCATTTCCTTCTCCAGGGGATCTTCTCAACCCAGGGATTGAACCCATGTCTCCTGTATTGGCAGGCAGATTCTTTTCCACTGAACCACGTGGGAAGCCCACATGCAATCTTTGATTGAATTCAAAAGAATGGGTTCCACAAGATGGCTGCAAATGATTGATATTTTAAAAATAGATCTATTTCCAATATTCTGGGAGGTGGGTCATAGAGGATCCTGCTGTGATGTATGTCGGAGAGTGTTTTGCCTATATTCTCCTCTAGGAGTTTTATAGTTTCTGGTCTTACGTTTAGATCTTTAATCCATTTTGAGTTTATTTTTGTGTATGGTGTTAGAAAGTGGTCCAGTTTCATTCTTTTACAAGTGGTTGACCAGATTTCCCAGCACCACTTGTTAAAGAGATCGTCTTTAATCCATTGTATATTCTTGCCTCCTTTGTGAAAGATAAGGTGTCCATATGTGCGTGGATTTATCTCTGGGCTTTCTATTTTATTCCATTGATCAATATTTCTGTCTTTGTGCCAGTACCATACTGTCTTGATAACTGTGGCTTTGTAGTAGAGCCTGAAGTCAGGTAGGTTGATTCCTCCAGTTCCATTTTTCTTTCTCAAGATCGCTTTGGCTATTCGAGGTTTTTTGTATTTCCATACAAATTGTGAAATTATTTGTTCTAGCTCTGTGAAGAATACTGTGGGTAGCTTGATAGGGATTGCGTTGAATCTATAAATTGCTTTGGGTAGTATACTCATTTTCACTATATTGATTCTTCGGTGGATGAAACTGGAGCCTATTATACAGAGTGAAGTAAGCCAGAAGGAAAAACATAAATACACTATACTAATGCATATATATGGAATTTAGAAAGATGGTAACAATAACCCGGTGTACGAGACAGCAAAAGAGACACTGATGTATAGAACAGTCTTATGGACTCTGTGGGAGAGGGAGAGGGTGGGAAGATTTGGGAGAATGGCAATGAAACATGTAAAATATCATGTAGGAAACGAGTTGCCAGTCCAGGTTCGATGCATGATGCTGGATGCTTGGGGCTGGTGCACTGGGACGGCCCAGAGGGATGGTATGGGGAGGGAGGAGGGAGGAGGGTTCGGGATGGGGAACACATGTATACCTGTGGCGGATTCATTTTGATATTTGGCAAAACTAATACAATTATGTAAAGTTTAAAAATAAAATAAAATTAGAGAAAAAAAAAGAAAAAAAATAGATCTAATCAGTAAAGGCAAAAGGTAACAGTAATAAAGGATATGTGATGTAAGATGGCAATGCATCTA
The DNA here is from genome assembly GCF_029378745.1 of Bos indicus. Lineage (NCBI taxonomy): Eukaryota > Metazoa > Chordata > Mammalia > Artiodactyla > Bovidae > Bos > Bos indicus. The sequence goes on along the minus strand of NC_091766.1, from coordinate 9,329,925 downwards.
AAAGGTGGTTTATTACATCTATGGATGTAGAACAACTTTTTATGCTTGAAAACCCATGGAAGGGAGGGCAAAATATAGATAGATTTTACTGCTCAAAATTCATAAAGTTTCACACAACCCAACACACACATTGTATACACAAATAAGATTTAAATGTCAAATAGCACACTTGTTTTAAAAATTGAAGGAATGAAATTTAAAAAAAGGAATAAAGGAGACTAGGGATTGATAATCCTGAGTAGTGGAAGTAGTTGCAGTTTACAGCAGTTTTGGGTGAAATGGAGTCACAGAAATGGTGCCTGACACACCTGCGTGGGGGAAGGGAAGAATGGAGAGAGGGTGAGATGTATGAAAGAGTAACATGGAAACTTACACTACCATATGTAAAATAGATGGCCAGTGGGAACTTGCTATATGGCTCAGGAAACTCAAACAGGGGCTCTGTATCAACCTAGAGGGGTGAGATGGGGAGGGAGATGGAGAGAGTTTCAAAAGACAGGGGATATATGTATACCTACAGCTGATTCATTTTGAGGCTTGACAGAAAACAGCAAAATTCTGTAAAGCAATTATCCTTCAATAAAAATAAAAAAAGGTTAATTTAAAAAAGAGAGAGAAGTAGCATGTATCTCTATTTCCAGCAAGAAGACTTGTCAAGGTATTTAAAATACATCTCACTCTTCCATTTTTCCTTATGTTGGAGCACAATTCCTGGCTTTTTATCTCAGAGATAGAAATTAAATAAGTTATGAAGGAAATTATATGGAAAAAAATAAAGCAGAAAAATAAAAGCACTCAGATACCAAAACATAAAGCAAAGAACATCCATAGACAATTTTCAGTACAGAAAGTAAATGGCTAATAAACCCTCAGATATATCTAGTCTTCAAGGTAATAAAATCATTGCAAAGTAAAACTCTTTATCATCTTCTTATTTGCATAGTAAATGCAATTTTTCCAAGCAAATACTCAGTGTGAGAGAAGACTCTATGAAATATGAATCTCAATAACTGGACTTGCAATTTCATAGTTACTTCTATTGATCTGGATCTTTCTAATAAAGACAGAACATCATCAAATATACCCTATGTTAAAATTAAAAAAAAAAAAAAATGAAATGTTCTCACCTAACAGCAAATTCTTCCTTAACTAAGTCTATTTTCCTACACCTATACGTTGCAAAATTCTGGAAAATTTCAGAGTTTCTGTTTTTTCTTGAGTCTCATCCAACAGATTTTCATCCCCAAAACTTAATAAGAAGCATTATTCTTTGTATTGCTGAGTCCGGTAGAGACTTATCACTAAATAAATAGGTTAATTTGCCAATCAAGCAAACAAACATGGAGATCTCAAGGCTCTGGGCCAGCTGTTTGGATTTTCCAGTGACCTCAGGTAAATAATATTGGGTTTAATCCTCTCTGGCTTTTTCCTGTAGTTTCTATCAGACCTGGATGGGAAGGCTGAGAAGGTCTCTATGTGGAAGTCCAAATTTCTCCCTGGATGCCTGATGAAGCATTTGGGGCTAAAACTCTGTCTCCAGGCAAGAAAGAAGGAAGGAGTACCTGAGCTTAATTTAGGAATCCAAATGCAAAAACTATGCTCCCTCCAGCTCAAGGTTGAACTTGCTCACTCATTGCAGCAGTGGAGAGATTTAAAGGTCTTTATATTCACTATATCTGCTCATTTTCATTATAACTCCAACCCTGAGCACATTTCCTCATGGGAGCATGTCTGGACAGAATGGAAATTTTCTGTGCTGATTTGCTGTTCCCAAGAGATTAGTTTAGATGTCAGGTCTATCCAATGCTTATTGCCATTCCATGAACTCTTCTGGCTTCCAAGGGTGAAACATGGATCGTTTTTAACAATCTTGAGTCAAAGATTTCTCCAAAGCTGAGCCAGAGAAGCCTGCCTTGATTAGGTCCTTTGAGTCTGAAATATTGACTTGTGGTAGGAACACAGCTCCTGATATCTCCAGAAATTTTTAATTTATTCTTCAATAAAAGAACTGTGTTCCTTTGCTATAAAATAATCATTAAAATAATCCTTGTTTTATAAGGATTTTAAAAACAAAAAAGAATGCTTTTGATACATCAATCAAGAGTTTCATGCTTTTAATATAAATGAAAAGTTGGCATTTGAATTGCATTTACTATGCAAACAGGCAGATGGCAAAGATTTTCCTTTGTAGTGATTTTACTGCCTGGGATACTGGATATATTTTGGTGTTTATTAGTCATTTATTTTCTGTATTGCAAAAAAGCCCTCTATTTATTAAAAAATTGATAATCATAAAAGACACGGTTAGATCATTTTTTGCAAAAGTCCAACCAATGGGTATGGGACAATTATGGGCTTCATTCTAAATTTGCAGATTTGTGGTTCAGAAGTGTTACGTGGTTGTTCCAAAGTTATGAACTGAGTAAGGGATGCACTTAGTTTAGAATACAAAATACTTCTCAGTTCTCTTACACCAGGCCAGTGGTCTCAATCAGAGATGATTTTGTCTCCAGAGGACCCTTGGGGATATGGGGAGAAATATTTGATTTTCCCACAAGAGGAAGAGTTCCTGGACATAGTGGGTTGAATCCAAGGATGCAGGTCAGCAAACTGCAAAGTACAGGACAGACCCCATCACAAGGAAGTATCCATCACAATGTCAACTGTGGTGAAGTTGAGAAACACGGTTCTTCACAAGACATTCTCCCAAAATCAGTGTGTATATGAGTCACTAGGGAATCTTATCATTAAATACAGATTCTAATTTGGCAGGACTAGAGTAGCCTAGAGATTCTGCATCTGTAACAATCTCCCAGATGTTGTTGATGTTGCAGGTCTTGTTGTTTGGAAGAGTCTTAGAGTATTAGGACTGTGGTCCAGTGTTAGAGTCAGATGGAGGTATTTTCCCAGGTGGTGCTAGTGGTAAACAACATGCCTGTACAGCAGTGCAGGAGACACAAGAGACATGGATTTGATCCCTGGCTCAGGAAGATCCCCTGGAGGAGGGCATGGAAACCCACTCCAGTATTCTTGCCTAAAGAATCCCACAGACAGAGGAGCCTAGTGTGCTACAGTCCAGAGGGTCCCAAAGAGTCAGACGTGATTGAAGCAACACAGCATGCACACGCATGCACATAGATGTTTTAGTTCTTCTCCATCAAGACTCTTCTTTCTCGCATCATGTCGAATGTAAGGTGATCAAATGCTGGACCAATATCAAATGTGGTGGTCAAATGCCATTCTGCTTCTGCCTTAACAAATTTACACACATCTCTTGAGTATTTCCCTCTGGACAGATGGTAAAACTTTTAGGCCTTGTTTCCTCTTGTGTTGTTGTTGTTTAGTCACTCAGTCGTGTCTGACTCTTTTGACCCCATGGACTGTGGCCCGTCAGGTTCCTCTATCCATGGGATTTTGTGCCATTTCTTTCTCCAGTTTCCTCTTATGTGACAAGGGAAAATCCTCCTAAGGAGTTGGTAGAGGAGTTTTTAATATTTCAGAGCTTATAGAAAATCACCTGGCAGAAAACATTTGCTCACTTCACTGCAGTTATTATGACTGTGGTGTAGGAGAAGACTATTGAGATTCCCTTGGACAGCAAGGTGATCAAAGCTGTCAATCCTAAAAGAAATCGGTCCTGAATATTCACTGGAAGGACTGATGCTGAAGCTGAAACTCCATGCTTTGACCACTTGATTTGAAGAACTGACTCACTGGAAAAGACCCTGATTTTGGGCAAGATTGAAAGTAAGAGGAGAAGGGGACAACAGAGGATGAGATGGTTGGATGGCATCACCAGCTTGATGGACATGAGTTCGAGTAAGCTCCGGGAATTGGTGATGGACAGGGAGGCCTGGCATGCTACACCAGGGAGGCCCCTGGTGTCCATGGGGTCACAAAGAGTCAGACTCAACTGAGCAACTGAACTGAATATGTTCTAATTTTATTGGAACCACTTTATGCCTCCAAACCAACTTTTACCCACTTAATTCCATTCTCATCACTTAATTGTCAAGAATGATCTCTGTATTGCTAAGTCTAAAGGACATTTATCTTTTTAACATATTATAATGTATTTACAAATTAGTTGACCAACACACACGTCCAAATCTTGGCTCTGAGCTATGCTCATTACAATCTCTTATGACTTTCAGGTAAAATTTCTCAGCTTGCAGTCTCTCTGAATCTTTCCTGAAGGAGCCGTGTGTTTCCAGGATCACATGGAGACACAGTCTGATTGGAAGGTCTCTGGAAGTCTGAAATCCTCCCTGCATAGTTGAAGATGAAGTCTGTAGCTATGTTCTCAGAGAAGACTGCAGTAAGGAGTGAAGTGCCAGTTCCTTTACAGACACAGGACTTCAACACAACAAGTATGTCTCCTTCGACTCAAGGATGTAGAAGCTGAGGGACTGCAGGAAATATTTATAGATGCCTAGATCTGGTCATTAGGGACATTTCCCTCTTGTTACTCCAGCCTCAAGCATGTGATTTCCCCCAGTGCACTGGTCTAAACTAAAGTTCCTCTTAATGATTCTCTGTTCCCAAGAGACTAGGTCACAAATCAAGTGAATACTATTAATATCAATCCTTCTCCATGAACTCTTGTACCATCTAGAGGTATAACCTCCTAGTGCCTTATTCTACTATGAGTCCACATTTTCTCAAAAATAAGACTGAGGAACCTGTCTTAATTAGGTCCTTTGGATCTTCAAAGCATTAATTTGTGGTGGTGACAGAGTCCTATATCTGCAGAAAATTGCTGTTACCCTTTTAACAAAGCAAAGAATTGGATTATTTAATATGAAATTTTGAACACTATACCTTTTGGCTTCATGAAACTTTTGCTTAAACAAGTAGGATTTTTATACTTGTATCACAAATTAAGTAAGTAAAATTAGGGGTTGTCATTTAGTGCCTCATTAAAAAAAAAAAAAAGTTGATGTTTGGCAAAACCAACACAATATTGTAAAGTAATTAGCCTCTAATTAAAATAAATAAATTTAAATTAAAAGGAAAAAATCTAAAAAATAATAAAGATAAAAAATCAAAAAGAGCAGATACATTTAGATCTCTTCTTAAGCCATATAACCTGTGTTTGCAGATTATAATTAATCTTTATGAAAGTTCATTCTATGATGTTGTACTGTATGTACTCCAGTGAAGAAATTGGACTTGGAGGAATTTAGTGACTTGCCCAAGATATAAATTGAGTGAAGGATGGGAACCTTGACTGGAATTCTGTCAGGATATTCCCAGTTCTCTGTGGGCCACTGGTTTCCAACCAGAGATCATTTTACCCCTGGGGATATTTGGTGATATCTGAAAAAGTGCTGCTAACACCCACAATGTGTGGGATAGAACAGAAAACAAATAATTATTATGTCCCAAGGTTAACAGGGAGAAGATGAGAATACCTATTCTAGTCCAATGCTTCTCCAAACTCACTGTACATAAGAATCCCCTATGATTGTAGTTATAATGCAGATTCTGACTCAGTAGGTCCTGATTGGCCCTGAGATGCTGAATTTCTAACAAACTTCTGGGTGATGATAATACATTCAGGGTTTGGTCTGTGGACCATTCTTTGGGTAGTAAGTCTGTGATCCTTTGTTAGAGTCTAGAGTAGATAGTTTTAAGCCTTTTTCACCCAAAAAAGGCCTTTGTATGTAATTTTCAAAGAATGATATTTACTCATTCCAGAGGCCATGATAAATTTTGGCTTTGTTTCTTTCATATAAGGGCACTTAAGTGACTCTGAATACTATACTTCTGAAAGATACTTTTTAATCATCAGAATAAGAGCCACCAAAGAATGGCCACATCCTAATCCACAGAACCTTAGAATATATTATTTTATATAAGGAGAGGGATTGAGTTGGTAGATAGAGGGAAGTTGTTAACCAGCTGACGTCAATATATTAAGACTGACCATGATTGTCTTTTTAAACAAAATTTTAATTGGAATATAATTACTTTACAGTGTAGTTTCTGTATTGTATTGTTGTATCAAAACTAAATTGTATTAGCTTCTGCCATGCGACAGCCGTAAGTATATATACATCCCTTCCTCTTGAGTCTCCTTCTTATCCTCTCCCCTATAAGTCTTCATAGAGCACCCAGCTGAGCTCCCTGTGCTCAACAGCAACTTGCCACTGTTGTTGTTCAGTCAGTGCGTTGTGTCCAACTCTTTGCCACCTCATGGACTGAAGCATGCATGTCAGACTTCCCTGTCCTCCATTATCTCCTGGAGTTTGCTCAAACTCATGTCCATTGAGTCAGTGATGCCATCCAACCATCTCATCCTCTGTCGCTCCCTTCTCTTCCTGCCCTCAATCTTTCCCATCATTGGGGTCTTTTCCAGGTGTTCCTATATTATGTTACATGTGTGTGGGTTGTGCTAGGTCACTTCAGTAGTGTCCAACACTGTGTGACCCTATGGACTGTAGCCTGCCAGGCTTCTCTGTCCATGGGGTTCTCCAGGCAAGAATACTGGAATGGGTAGCCGTGCATTCCTCCAGGGAATTTCCCCAACCCAGGGATCAGATCTATGATTCTTACATCTCTTGCACTGGCAGTCAGGTTCTTTACCACTAGCACCACATGGGAATCCCGTACTAAACACCTATATGTTAGCAACTATTATGCACTCTTCTTGTATTGATGACTTTAATATTATATAATGTATTTATATTTAGTTTTGGCTTTTTTTTCTTTTATCTTTTTAAATTTCTACTTTTCTCCCCCTTACAAACCCTTGTGTCAAAAGTAGATCGCAGGGAGGGAGCTGCTCAGCTACAAAGGAAACCTCCACCCAGAAGCAGGTTGACTAGGAATGGTTTAGCACCAGGTTCCGCATCAATGTGTGGTGCGTGACAGGCAGGAGCAGCTCCCCATGTCCCAGGACAAAGGATTATCTGCACTAGACCCCAGTCCGTTCGCGGGGTAGGGCATGCCATGCCACGCCCCAAGGGTCGTGGGCCGTGGCCCGTTGGTGGAGATGGCAGGGTACTGGCTATCTAAGGCTCCTGTGGTGCTGCCGAATCCTTCAGCCTGGGCGGGATTCTGACTTCGAGGCATTCAGTCATAATCCCACAGATACTAGCTTGGCCTCATTGGCTCCTCAGCCAAGCACAAACACCAAGTTTTAGCCTCTGTTTTAAAGTCTATTTTTTTCCCCCTAAGATAATGTTCTCCATATCTTCTATTTCTTTTAATTTCCATATGCATGAAATATCTTTTCCATCCTTTTATTATCATTCTTTGTGGTTCTTTAGCTCTGAAGTGAGTTTCTTATAAAAAGCATAGAGAAGATAGAAGAGTCTTGCTTTTTTTTTTTTTTTTTAACTCAATCAGCCACCCTATGTCTTTAATTGAAACATTTAGCTCATTGGCATTTAAAATATTTATGATAATATATGCTTATTGACACTTTGTTATCCATTTTCCAGTATTTGTAGTTCTTTTGAAAATATTTGAGATAATACATATGTCATGGGGCTTCCCTAATGTCTCAGTGGTAAAGAAGCTGCCTGCAATGCAGGAGACGTGGGTTCAATGCCTGGGTTGGGAAGATCCCCTGGTGGAGGGCAGGGCAACCCACTCCAGTATATTCACCTGGAGAATCCATGGTTGTGGTCCATGGGGTCACAAAGAGTGGGACACAGCTGAAGCAACTGAGCACGCATGCATGTGCATATATCATCTGAGATGAAATTATTCATAAGTAATCCATGTAGCACCATGAAATTAACCAGACTTTCAAAGTCTTTCTGCTCTTAGGCTAGGAAAAACTTTTTGAAAATAGGAAAGTGGATAATGGGGATAACTGTCTTTTCATCAGAGAGAGGAAAAAGCTTCAGAAAGTGAGTGCACAATTTATTTAAAGTGTAAAAGTCAAAGAAACAGAAATTCCAGGAAATAAATAGAAAAAGCAAGCTCAACATCCACAGTAAAATCAAAGAATAGGAGTTTTTGTTCCAAAGCTTGAGGTCTTCTTCAAGAATGCTGCTTCAAACCCAGAACAATTTCCCTGTTTATAACTACCATGTGAATGACTCTTTTCAGAGCTCTTTTTATGTCTTTGTTTCTGAGACTGTAGATGAAGGGGTTCAGCATGGGTGTGACCACGGTGTACATCACAGAGGCTGTTGCACTTGAATGAGAGTTGTGGGGAGCAGTAGCAGAGCTAAGGTACACTCCCAAGCCTGAAAAATAATATAAGGAGACAACTGAGAGGTGAGATGCACAGATGGAGACTGCTTTATATTTCCCCTGAGGTGATGAGATTCCATGTATGGAGAACATTATCTTAGAGTAAGAGTAAAGGATACCAGCCAGGGGACCACCACCAAACAGCACTGCTGTAAAATACATAATGGTATCATTAAGAAGCGTATCATCACAGGCAAGTTGGGCAATCTGCTTGATTTCACAGAAAAAGTGAGGGATTTCCAAATCTGTACAGAAAGACAGCCGTAACACAAGTAAGGTTTCTAACAAGGAAAGCAGAGTACTAATGATCCAGGATAGCAGAACCGAAAGTCCACAGAGTCGAGGGTTCATGATGACTGTGTAGTGCAGGGGGTGGCAGATGGCCACATACCTGTCATAGGCCATCATGGTCAGAAGAAAATCATCCAGCACTGCAAAGAGCATGTAAAAATACATCTGACTGATGCAGCCTTCATAGGATATAGCTTTTCTCTGGCTCTGTATATTAATTAACATCTTTAGGATTGTTGTGGTGGTAAAACAGATGTCTACAAAGGACAGGTTGGAGAGGAAGAAGTACATGGGGGTGTGGAAGTAGGAGTCTGAACTGACAGCCAGAATGATGAGCAGGTTTCCAAGCCCAGTGATCAGGTACATTAAGAGGAAAAGCCCAAATATGAGGGGCTGTAGCTCTGGTTTCATTGATAATCCCTGAAGAAGAAATTCTGAATCTTGTGTATCATTTCCTGGTATCATGTTGTGGTGTTGATGACTAGGAATGAAAAAAAAAAAAATTGCATGAATCATTTTTACCCAAATGGGCATTATTCATTTGAAAATGCTACAATTACATCTATATCTATCTCTACCTACCTATCTATTCATCCATATTTTCATCTGTATTTTTAATGAATCCTCACATTTAAAGGATGTTTTGTAATATCTCTGACTAGGAATTCTGTTAGAGAGAGAGGCATAATACTGACCTAAGTGGAAAAAACAGATCTAAATTGCTAAGGTAGTCCCAGTTAGATTATGATGTGGAGAAAGCTTTCAGATTTTCTCTCAAGGGATCATGCATTACACAGTTTTAATGAGAAATATTTTTATCTATTTGAGAAATATATGCTGAATACTAGCCATTTTCTAGGTTTAAAATTCTGAGAAAGAAAAGCTAAAAAATAATGATAAAGAATATAAGCACATAAATATCTTATATCATGCCACATGGTGACAGATTCTATGAACAGTATAAAAAAGTGTAAAGACAGTGGATGAGGGTGCTTTTTTTTCAAACTGAGAGTTCAGAAAGACCTTAAAAATGAAGAAGATAAAGTTATACTAAATGTTGTTAAGATACATCCATCTAAAATAGAGGAACTGACATATATAAAGCAAGTATTAAGAGACCTAAATGGAGAAATTGGCAGTAGCACAATAACAGAGGAGGACTTTGACACTCCTTTTACATCATTGCATAGCTCATTGAGACAGAAAATCAACAAGAAACAACAGCCTTATGTTTTCATTAGGCCAGATGGACATGATAGATTTGTACAGAACATTCCATCCAAATGCAGCAGAATATACATTCTTCTCAAGTGCACATGGAACTTTCTCAAGAGTACTGTTTCCCATATGTTGGTAAACAATAGTCTTAATAAATTCAGAAGACTGAAATTTCATGATTCATTTTCTGATCACAATGGTATGAAACTACAAATCAACTATAGAAGAGAACTGAAAAAAATCAAGAATATATGCAGGCTAAACAACATGCTACTGAACAACTATTGGTCAATTGAGAAATCAAAGGAGTCATTAAAAAAATATCTGAAGACAAAAATGAAAACGTGGCATATCTAAATCTCTGAGATGAGCAAAAGAATGAGAGGGAAATTTATAAGAACACAGACCTACCTCAAGATACAAGAATGCTCTCAACAAACAATCTAATTTTATATCTAAAGGAAGTAGAAAAAGAAGAAGACACAGCTCAAATTCAGTAGAAAGAATGAAATAATAAAAATCAGAGAAGAAATTAATGAAATAAAGACTATAAAAATAGGAATGATTAGTCATACTAACAGCTGGTTCTTTGAAAAGACAAACAAAATTGGCAAACCTTTATTAAATACACTAAAAAAAATAGAGAGGCAGAAGTTTTTGATTAATAAAATCATAAATGAAAAGGGAGAAATAGCAGTGAATACCTGAGAAATACAAAAGATTATGAATAGCTATAAGTCAACAAATTGGACAACCTAGAAAACATGAACAGAATCTTAGAATTATATGACATTTCATGACTGAATCATGAAAGGATAGAACATTTGAATAGACCTATCATTTAGTACAGATATTCAAGTCAATGTATGGCAAAACCAATACAATATTGTAAAGTGAAATAAATAAATTAATTAAATTTTAAAAAGTACAGATATTAAAACAGTAACAAAAAATCTCCCCCAAATCAAAAGTTCTGGACCAGACAGCTTCAGTGGTGAATTCTTTGAAACACTACCTATCTTCACCAAACTCTTTGAAAAATTAAAAGAGAGAAAACCATCCTTAATAATTTCATGAGACCAAATTTACCCCGATTCTCAAACCAAACTAGAACAACAATGAGAGCAAAAAAATATAGTGCAATAGATCTGAAGGGCATAGAGCAAAAAGCCTCAACAAAATATTAACAAAAAAATACAATGGTTCTTAAAAGGACCACACACCATAAAAAAGTGTAGTCAAGTGGTTTATGTTTCTGGAATGCAAGGATGTTTTAACATCTGTAAATTAACATGGAAAATAGCAATAACATAGTGAAAAATAAATATCATATGATTAGTTCAGTAGATCCAGAAAAAGATGCTGATGTTGAAAGAGAGTTCAAAAGATTAATAAAAACTTTAACCATATAAATTCTCAATAAAGTGGGTATTGAGGGAATTTATCTCAACATAATAAAAACCATATATGACAAACTCACTGCTAACATCATAATCAATGTTGAAAAACTAGATGCTATCTCTCTAAGATTAGAAACATGACAAAGGTACCCACTCTTCCTATTCTTATTCAGTATAGTATTGGAATCCTAGTCAGTGTAATGAGGCAAGAAAATAAATAAAAGACATTTACTTTTTGGAATTGGAAAGGAAGTAAGTCTATTATAAATTGCAGATGAGATGACATTAATTTTTGTGTAGGAAACTGTAAAGATCCCACTAACTACTATTAGAAATAACAAATGAATACTATGAAGTTACAGGTATAAAATCAATATAAAAAACTACAATGTTTATAAGCAATAATGATGAACTAGCAGGAAAAAAAAAAAACCTCAAATACAAACACACTTACAATTGCAAAAAGAGAATAAAAATTTAACTCCTAACAACAAAAAAAATCAACTCAAAATGGGTTAAACTAATGAATGCAAAACCTGAGAAATCATAAAACTTCTAGAAGAAGACAAAGGCAATACACTCTTTTGAAATATATTGTTAGATACTTATGCTAAGGCAGAAAAAATAATAATCTAATGGGATTACATTAATTAAAGATCTGCTCAGCAAGGCAAACCATTAATAAAATGAAAGGGCAACCTACTAAATGGGAGATGATCTTCACCAATAATGTATCAGATAAGGGGTTCATATTCAATATTTATAAATAACTCATATAAGTCAGCAATCAAACTACAAACAACCTAATTCAAAAGTTGGAAGAAGAGCTGAATGGACTTCTCCAAAGAAGACATACACACAGGAAAAGATGCACAGGAAAAGATGTGCAGGCACAGGAAAAGATGTCCAACCTCACTAATTTTTAGTGAAATGCAAAGAAAAACCAAAATTAGATATCACCTCTGGCACATTAGGAGGACTATTATCACAGATGTATAGAACAGCCTTTTGGACTCTGGGAGAGGGAGAGAGGGGGATGATTTGGGAGAATGGCATTGAAACATGTACAATATCATATAAGAAATGAATCGCCAGTCCAGGTTCGATGCAGGATACAGGATGCTTGGGGCTAACACGTGTACACCTGTGGCGGATTCATGTTGATGTATGGTAAAACCAATACAATATTGTAAAGTAATTAGCCTCCAATTAAAATAAATAAATTTTTAAAAAGTCTAGAAATAATGTGTTAAAGAGGATGAAGATCATAGGTAACCCTTATGCACTGTTGGTAGGAATATAAATTGGTGGTGCCAGTGTTGAAAAACAGTGTGGAAATTCCTCAAAATTTAAAAATAAAACTGACATATCATCGAAAAATTCCACTTCTGAATATTTTACCCACACCACCCAAAATTCCCACTAATTTGAAAAGAGATATGCACACCAATGTTCATTGCAGTATTATTGAAAACAATTAAAATATGGAAGCAGCCATTTATAGATGAATGGATAAAGAAGATGTGGTAGGTGTCTACCATGGAATACTATTCAGGCAAAATAAGTCTTACCATTTTTGACAAATGTTCATCTAAACTAGGAGGTGTGATGGAAGGAAATAGCTCTAACAAACACTTAGATACAGAGAACACAGTAGTTGTCGCAGGGAGCATTGGGGGCAGACAAAATGGGTAAATAGTGACAATTGTGTAGTGAAGGATGGAAACTGAACTTTTGGTGGTGAGCACACTGTAGTAGAAATCAAAATATAATATTCACATGAAACTTATGCAAAGTTTTAAACCAATGTTACCTCAGTAAATAAAAGAATGTAGAAATAATACCCAAATTCCAGTTGGTAAGCCTCCCATGGATATGTAAACATGAAGATCCATATTTATATGACCATTTTGTGTCCTGTATTTAAGAAAATATAAAAATCAATTTAAAAACAGAGGAGAGACCTACACATCAGTAGATGAAAAGATCTAGAATACTCACGTGGTTCCTGAGAAATTGTGATAAGAAAAAAAATTTTATTGGTTCTGGCAATATTCGAACCCCACTTATATCTCATCAATGCCCAGAATACCTAATAAATCAGGAAGAACATACACACAATTTAATCTCCAGAGAAACAAACATTTCACAATGTTATGAGCCTTTACTGATTAAACATTCCATTAGAGTAATGGTCATAGGAAATAAATTCTCAATTTAAAATAGAAAATATGCAAGGTACAATAACCATTGTACATTAAAATATTGAAATGGTGAAATATTTTTTTAAATGATACCATATGAAAAGACTCTGGTCTTTTGAAAACTGAGTTTTGAATCTTGTATGTACCATATATTAGTTTTTTTGTCACGGGTGGTCAATGGAACCATTATAAGTGCTAATGTTCTCTTTTATGTAGTAAAAGAGTAGTATACACTGTCTGGGGGGTGCTCAACAGATTTATTCAATAAGCAAATAGAATAGTTCCTTCCTGTTAACAAATGAATGGTTATCACTGCCAATGAGATGAATTTGATTTTTTCCCCTACGTTTCAAGTGTCACTGTTGCTTCCCCACCTCTCAGTAATGAAATAGTTGTAACGTAGAGCTTGTTAGCATAACTCTTTTTCATATTAGGTACAATTTGTAATCCATATGGATATCCAACATGAGGGACATCAATTCAAACAAATATTCACCTCCCTTAGTCTGTTTCTAATCAACACACAAACATACTCAAACATAAACATGATACATGGACAAACATGAAAATAAAAGATGCAAAACACGAAAATATTTACAAAATATGCAACCGACAAAGGATTAGTCTCTAAAATGTGATAACAGTTCGTGTGGCTCAATATCATAAAAACAAACTATCCAATAAAAAAAAAGAGTCTTTCTAGTAAATAAATGCTCAAATACATCCCATCTTAAGCATTTAAAAACTGCCTTTAGTTCACTGCACAAGACTCTGAACCTAATATTCTATAATACAACTCCCCTTAACTGTAAATATCCTCATCCATGTTCTAATTTTACGGGAACTACACTATGCCTCGAATTCCTTCTTCATTCTCATTAAGCTGAACTTTCTATTCCATGAGTTAGCTGCAACAATACTCCTTGTATTTCTAAGTTCAGAAGACACTTCTCTTTTTACCACATGAAGTGAATTAATTATAGGTTAATTAGTCTTTCTAGCATAGACACATGGCAATCTCTTGTCTTAGCGCTAGAGTGGTCTGGTTCTTATGTAAGCTTAGGTAAAAGTGTTCAGGTTCATTTCTTTCTGAAACTTTTTCCCTCACCTACTTATTGAGTTCTCAGATGTACCTGGATAATGTCTCTATGAGAAAAATCTCTGTATGGATGTCTGAATTGCTGTCTGGATGATTAGCAATGGAGATAGAAACTCTGTTTCCAGACAAGCCAACAGGAAGGAGCAAAGCCTTGGTTCCTGAGCTATGATAAAACTCCAGAAGCAACTCTCCAGTACCAGGAATGAACACACTAAGGAATTACAGCAGAGGAGATAGTTATAGCTCCCTAGGCTGCTCCCTTAGGCACCGTTTCCATTGTTGTCCCAACTTCTGAGTTCATAATTTCCCCATGGGACGCTGACCTGAACACAAAGAAAATAATTGCTATTGAGTCTCTGTTCCCAAGAGACCAGATTAGTAGAAATCAGGTGAATCCAGTCTATTCTTAGTTCTCCATGAACTCTCTTGCCTTCCAGAAGTCTCACCTCATTACACCTAATCTCAACCTTGATCTAACGTTTTCTCCAAATCTGAGAATGATAACCTGTGTTTACTAGGTCCCATGGAGTTTCAAAGCATTGACTTATGAGGGGATGTTTCCCAATAACTCTAGAAAATTAGTATTCCCCTCTTCAACAAAAAATCTGTACATACATAAATGAACCAAATGTAAAATAGCTAGTTGGTTAAAACAAAAAACAACGAAAAAAACAGAAAGCCCTTTTTGATTTTTTTTAATGAATGTGAAGAAAAATGGCAGTAGAAAAACTATGACATCATTATACAAAAGGAAAGGACTCCCATAGACAATTTACAACGGAGAAAGTACATATCTAACAAACTCACAAATATATTCACCTTCACAGATAATGAAATAATTGAAAGTAAAGGTCATTACCATGTCTGGTTTGATATATTATATAATTTTCTTTCATGTGAATACCCACACTGAGAGGATACCATGAGAAACATATCTAATGAAATGCTATTGCAAGAGAATCCTTTCAAGAATTCTTTGGTCTGTGTTTCTCATTAATATACAATCAAGTATGCACCATCTCTTAAAATAAAAAGAATGCCACCACTTCACTGTGTATTCCCTCCTCTGCTAATAAGGATATTTCTCTACTCCAGTTAATTATGAAGATCCTTTGTCAGGAGCCACGTTAGGCATTACTGACAAAATAGAGGCATGGCCCTAAACCCCCTCCCTTTGTTCTATAGGCATGGACCTGATATGAAGGAGTTAGGCTTTGTGATTCTGACTTGTTTTTCCCTTTCCTCAGCTGAGTTGACTGAAGAGAATATTAAGGTGCTTATTGTTTTTGAGAGGAGCATAAGAAGGCATAAAGCCTTCTGCAGCTGCTCTAAAGAATAATTGATAAAGTTAATCATCAACATTTGTTCAAGGACTTCTACAGAAGACTGTTCCAGGGTGAGCACGCAGGCCACAGCTTGAGGCCATGGGAGGGATTGCTATCTGAAGCCCATTTGTGAGAAAAGTGTTTTATGACAAAGGAGTTTGCTGAATTTAGGGCTTAGGAATAATTAAAATAGTTAGAAGCTAAAGATTTAAGGATTGGTGTAATGTTAGCATATTCTACTATAGCTTATAGAAATTAGGGACTTTAGAGATATTATTAGCTAGAAGCCCTTTCTAAGAAAGAATGAGCTTAGGATACTAGGGGCAAACAGGACTTAGAAAGATAAATAAACTGAGGAATGTGGTATGCAGCCCAGACATTAGCACGAGTTACAATGTATTCACAAGGACACATGAGAAAAAGTAGATAAGAGAATCGCTGAAGAAGGAACTCCTTTTGAGGGGCAACAATGATTTTTGGAGAAAAATAAGTCTGGGTCAATGGGAACTAAACATATCAAACCTCTGACCTAATGCTTTTGTAAAAGTATACAAGAGAATCATAAGCTTGAAATAAACAGGCAGTCCAAGAAAACAGAAGAGAGGCTGCCTCAGTTTCTCGCTGACACCACACACCCCTTCAGGTTGAATCCCTGGCTGCTGGAGCTGGACTTTGGCAATCCTTAGACTTATTTTCCACTTTTACCAGAAGCACTTTACATCTCCCATTCTATCTTCTAATTGGGCTTCCAAGGTGGCGCTAATGGTAAAAAAAAAAAAAAAAAAAAACCCTTCTACCAATGCAGGAGTTGTAAGAGATGTAGGTTCGATACTTGGGTCAGGAAGATCCCCTGGGGAGGGCATGTCAACCCACTCCAGCATTCTCTTGGACAGAGGAGTCTGGTGGGCTACTTTTTGCAGGATCAAAAGAGTCAGACACGACTGAAGCAACTTAACACACACTTCAGTTTAATTTTCAATATTGACCTTGCTTTGCTGAGTACAGTATTCACTTCTTTGTTATCCATCATAAATAAATTAATTAATGAGGCAAACAAGCAACCAATCACAGTGAATTGCGGGCCATAATTTAGGGAGGATTGGCTCAGGTAAACGTTCTTGGTTTTCCTTCTCTCTGATTCACTCCTACAATGTCTACAGGGCTTTCAGACTCAAGGATTGTGATCTCTGAGAGGACAGTCTCCAGGAGGAATCACAAATTCCCCCTGGATGGTTGATGGTAGAGATTGAAATCTTCCCCCTGGAAAGATGGCAAGAAGGCGTGAAATACCGGTCTCTGAGTCAGGCTTTGAACACCCAAAAGAAACAATGGTGTCTCATTAAGCATTGAATTTGCAACTATGAAGAATTTTGCTCCCTATATCTGTTCGTTGGGCACATATTCTTCTTGTTACTCCAAATTATAAGTACAGATGTTCACTTCACTATTCTTTCCCCACTTTGAAGTGTCTCTCTTCTCACTGGGATGTCCAGACTTGGGGTAGAGGAGATGGGAGTCATATGAAATTTTATTTCCTTACCCTGTTCAATGGGATTCTCAGGTGGCACCGGTTTCCTTGGTGGTTAAAAAGGTAAAGAATCCGCCTGCAACGCGGGAGACCTGTATTCATTCCCTGGTTGGGAAGATCCCCTGGAGAGGGGAATGATTACAAAGCCCAGTATTCTGACCTGCAGAATTCCCATGGATAGGGGAGCCTGGTTGGCTATAGTCCACGGGGTCTCAAAGAGTCAGACAGAGGCGGTCCTAAGATGGCGGAGGAATAGGATGAGGAGACCACTTTCTCCCCCACAAATTCATCAAAAGAACATTTAAACACTGAGTAAATTCCACAAAACAACTTCTGAATGCTGGCAGAGGACATCAGGCACCCCTAAAGGAGGTAGGAAAAATATAAAAGACAAAAAAAAAAAAAGAGAGAGAGAGAGACAAAAGAGGTAGGGACCGAGCTCCATCCTGGAAAGGGAGTCTTAAAAAGAGAGAAGTTTCCAAACACCAGGAAACACTCTCACTGCTGAGTCTGTGGCGAGCCTTGGAAGCACAGAGGGCAACATAATAGGGAGGAAAAGTAAGTAAATAATTAAAACTCACAGATTACGAGCCCAATGGTAACTCCTCCAGCAGAGAAGCAGTACAGATGCCTCCACCTGCCACTAGCAAGCAGGGGCTGGGCAGGGAGGCACAGGCTGCATTGCTTAGAGTAAGGGTCAGGCCTGAACGCCCCGAGGGTAATCAGAGCAAACTAATTTGGGCTAGCAAACCAGACTGTGTGATAGCTACCATGCGAAAAGCCCTAAGACACCGCCAGGTCCGCGCATAGAACAAAGGGCTGAACAGAACCAGCTGGCTGCAGACCATCCCTTTCCAGTGACAGGCAGCCAGAGCTGGAAGGGGGCAATCGCAGCCCCAGAGAGACATTATCTACCAAATTGCAAGCAGGCTTCTTTGCTAACTAAGACTTCTTGGGGTTCTGGTCTGAGAAGGTGTGCCAGTTGTACACCCAGAAAACCGAGCGGTGGAGATGGGAAAGGCAATAAGTCGCAGTGACAGTGCTCGCCAAAGACCTCATCACCTGAGCTGCTCGGAGCTAGGAAGGGCACAAAACGCAGGCCCAACAGAGTCTGCGCCTCTGAGGACTACCCCAGTGCCTGAACCTGAGAGGCTTAGACCTTGGAGGTGCATGCAGCCCAGGGCCGGCCTCGGACAGTTCCCGGTAGAGCAACCTAGAGCCTGTGCTGTGTGGGCAGGGAGGGTGCAAGCACCGTGAGCAGGGGCAGGCCCAGTGTGGCTGAAACACTGGGAGCACACACCAGTGTTATTTGTTTGCAGTGTCCCTCCCTCCCACAGCCCGACTGAATAAGTGAGCCTAAAAAAAAGTGTCCACCACTGCCCACCTTGTGTCAGGGTGGAAATCAGACACTGAAGAGACCAGCAAACAGAAGAAGCTAAAACAGAGGGAACCATCTTGGAAGTGACCGGGGCAATAGATTAAAACCCTGTAGTTAGTACCGACTACATAGGAAGGGGCCTATAGATCTTGAGAAATATAAGCCAGACCAAGGAACTATCTGAAAATGAGCTGACCCCACACTGCCCACAACAACACCAGAGAAAGTCCTAGATATATTTTTACTACTTTTACGATCATTTTTTTTTTCATTTTTTTTAAACTTTTTAAAAAATTTAAGTCCTCTATTACTCCTTTAATTTTCATTTTTATAACCACTATTACTTTTAAAAAAAAAAGACTATTTTTTAGAGTAAACTTCATATATATATATATAAATAATTTTTCTGACTTTTTTTTTTTCTTCTTTTCTTTAATATTGTATTTTTGAAAATCCAACCTCTACTCTAGAATTTTAATCTTTGCTTTTAGGTATTTGTTATCAATTTTGTATCTTTAAGAACCCAATCTTCAGTACCCATTTTTACTTGGGAGCGAGATTACTGGCTTTACTGCTCTCTCCCTCTTTGGACTCTCTTTTTTCTCCACCAGGTCGCCTCTGTCTCCGCCCTCCTCCTTCTCTTCTCTACCCAACTCTGTGAATCTCTGTGTGTTCCAGACAGTGGAAAACACTTAGGGAACTGATTACTGGATGGATCTTTCTCTCTCCTTTTCATTTCCCCCTTTTATCCTCCTGGCCACCTCTGTCTCCTTCCTCCCTCTTTTCTTCTCTGTATAACTCCATGAACATCTCTGAGCAGTCCAGACTGTGGAGTGCACATAAGGAAGTGATTACTGGCTAGTTTTCTCTCTCTTCTTTTGATTCCACCTCATCTCATTCGGGTCACTTCTAACTTTCTCCTCCCTCTTCTCTTCTCCATGTAACTCTGTGAACCTCTCTGGGTGTCCCTCACTGTGGAGAAACTTTTCATCTTTAAATTAGATGTTTTAACAATGGTGCTGTATAGAAGGAGAAGTCTTGAGACTACTGTAAAAATAAGACTGAAAACTAGAAGCAGGAGGCTTAAGTCCAAAACCTGAGAATATCAGAGAACTCCTGACTCCAGGCAACATTAACTGACAGGAGCTCATCAAACACCTCCATACCTACACTGAAACCAAGCACCACCCAAGGGCCAACAAGTTCCACAGCAAGACATACCAAGCAAATTCTCCAGAAACACAGGAACACAGCCCTGAGCTTCAATATACGGGCTGCCTAAGTTACTCCAAAACCATTGACATCTCATAACTCATTACTAGACACTCCATTGCACTCCAGAGAGAAGAAATACAGCTCCACCCACCAGAACACCGACACAAGCTTCCCTAACCAAGAAACCTTGACAACCCACCGATACAACCCCACTCACAGCGAGGAAACTCCATAATAAAGAACTCCACAAAATGCCAGAATACAGAAAGGCCACCCCAAACTCAGCAATATAAACAAGATGAAGAGACAGAGGAATACACAGCAGGTAAAGGAACAAGATAAATGCCCACCAAACCAAACAAAAGAGGATGAGATAGGGAATCTATCTGTTAAAGAATTCCGAATAATGACAGTGAACATGATCCAAAATCCTGAAAACAAAATGGAATCACAGATAAATAGCCTGGAGACAAGGATTGAGAAAACGCAAGAAAGGTTTAACAAGGACCTAGAAGAAATAAAAAAGAGTCAATATATAATGAATAATGCAATAAATAAGGAGAAGGCAATGGCAACCCACTCCAGTACTCTTGCCTGGAGAATCCCATGGGTGGAGGAGCCTGGTAGGCTGCAGTCTATGGGGTTGCTAAGAGTCAGGCATGACTGTGTGACTTCATTTTCACTTCACTTCAATGCAATAAATGAGATCAAAAACACTCTGGAGACAACAAATAGTAGAATAACGGAGGCAGAAGATAGGATTAGTGAAGTAGAAGATAGAATGGTAGAAATAAATGAATCAGAGAGGAAAAAATAAAAAAAAGAATTAAAAGAAATGAGGACAATCTCAGAAACTTCCAGGACAATATTAAACGCTCCAACACTCGAATCATAGGAGTCCCAGAAGAAGAAGACAAAAAGAAAGACCATAAGAAAATACTTGAGATAATAGTTGAAAACTTCCCTAAAATGGGGAAGGAAATAGTCACCCAAGTCCAAGAAACCCAGAAAGTCCCAAACGGGATAAATCCAAATCGAAACACCCCAAGACACATATTAATCAAATTAACAAAGATCAAACACAAAGAACAAATATTAAAAGCAGCAAGGGAAAAACAACAAATAACACACAAGGGGATCCCCATAAGGATAACAGCTGATCTTTCAATAGAAACTCTTCAGGCCAGGAGGTAATGGCAAGACATATTTAAAGTGATGAAAGAAAATAACCTACAGCCCAGATTATTGTACCCAGCAAGGATCACATTCAAATATAAAGGAGAAATCAAAAGCTTTACAGACAAGCAAAAGCTAAGAGAATTCAGTACCACCAAACCAGCTCTCCAGAAGTGCTAAAGGATATTCTCTAAACAGGAGACACAAAAAGGGTGTGTAAACTTGAACCCAAAACAATAAAGTAAATGGCAATGGGATCATACTTATCAATAATTACCTTAAACGTAAATGAGTTGAATGCCCCAACCAAAAGACAAAGACTGGCTGAATGAATAAAAAATCAAGACCCCTATGTATGTTGTCTACAAGAGACCCACCTCAAAACAGAGGACACATACAGACTGAATGTGAAGGGCTGGAAAAACATATTCCATGCAAATAGAGATGAAAAGAAAACAGAAGTAGCAATACTCATATCAGATAAAATAGATTTTAAAACAAAGGCTGTGAAAAGAGACAAAGAAGGACACTACATAATGATCAAAGGATCAATCCAAGAAGAAGATATAACAATTATAAATATATATGCACCCAACATAGGAGCACCACAATATGTAAGACAAATGCTAACAAGTATGAAAGGGGAAATTAACAATAACACAATAATAGTGGGAGACTTTAATACCCCACTCACACCTATGGATAGATCAACTAAACAGAAAATTAACAATGAAACACAAACTTTAAATGATGCAGTAGACCAGTTAGACCTAATTGATATCTATAGGACATTTCACCCCAAAACAATGAATTTCACATTTTTCTCAAGTGCAGATGGAACCTTCTCCAGGATAGACCACATCCTGGGCCATAAACCTAACCTTGGTAAATTCAAAAAAAATGAAATCGTTCCAAGCATCTTTTCTGACCACAATGCAGTAAGATTAGATCTCAATTACAGGAGGAAAATCTATTAAAAATTCCAACATATGGAGGCTGAACAACACGCTGCTGAATAACCAACAAATCACAGAAGAAATCAAAAAAGAAATCAAAGAGTCGGACACACTGAGGATCTTTCACTTTCACTCCCACATGTTGCTAGTGGTAAAGAACCCACTGTCAATGCAGGAGACATAAGAGACGCCGGGTTCAATCCCTGGGTCAGGAAGATCCCCTGGAAGAGGGCATGGTAACATACTCCAGTATTCTTGCCTGGAGAATCCCATGGACAGAGGAGCCTAGCAGGCTATAGTCTGTGGGTGTCACAAAGAGTCGGACTCCCATCACTGAGTCAGTGATGCCATCCAACCACTTCATCATCTATTGACCTCTTCTCTTCCTGCCCTCAATTTTTCCCAGCATCAGGGGCTTTTCCAATGAGTCAGCTCTTCACATCAGGTGACCAAAGTATTGGACCTCCAGCATCAGTCCTCCCATGAATATTCAAGGCCGATTTTCTTTAGGATGGACTGGTTTGATCTCCTTGCATTCCAAGGGACTCTCAAGAGTCTTCTCCAGCACCACAGTTCAAAAGCATCAATTCTTTGGCCCTCAATCTCCTTTAAGAAAACTTATTTATGACAAACTCATTTTTCCCCCCTGTAAACTATGTTAACCTAGATATAGAAATGGATGAACTGTCCATAGTTTGGTTTTAGAGAGACGAGCACTACACCCAGGCACAGGATCATGGGTGAGCCTTAGAAGTACTGTATAGAGCTGTTGCCACTGCTGCTACTAAGTTCCTTCAGTCATGTCCGACTCTGCAACTCCACTGATGGCAGCCCACCAGGCTCCTCTGTCCCTGGGATTCTGCAGGTAAGAATACTGGAGTGGGTTGCCATTTCCTTCTCCAACTGTATAGAGACTGAAAGCTAATTACAGAGACTGGCAGCTAATTACAGACTCACAAGAAATCTAGTGTAACTTGGAACAACTCCAAACCATACCATCTCATTTGATAATAAATACATTATGTTTTAATATTTTATTTTATGATGGATGGTTACTCAGCCTGCTAACAAATATTATCATCAGTGGATTGATATTAAGAACAAAGATAATAATATATTGGTTGTTATATTTCACTGTGTTCTAACATTTGCAAATGGAATTTCCGATTACTCTCATCCAACGTTTTCCCCCCACACAACTCTATTAAAAAGTGACTTCATTGATGTTCTTTTCCTGATAGCCAGGAGAGCTTGCAAGAACATGCATGCTTGTGTACAAAACAGGCTGACCCTAGGTCTTATGTCTATAGAGGAAAGCACATTCTTATGATTCAGTTTTGATCGTGATAGTTGAAGGAATTGCTTTGTGTATGTGAGATAAATAGTGGATGATACTGCCCATTCACTGCTTATTTTGTTTCTGACAAAATTTAGAATGGATGTGAAGTTTTATTTAGAACAATGGAAAAAGTGATAGCTGTAGGCATCACCTGAAATTTTTAAGTAGGATGAGTGAGATAATTCAATGAGAAAAAATATGTGCATGGATTTATCTCTGGGCTTTCTATTTTGTTCCATTGATCTATATTTTTGTCTTTGTGCCAGTACCATACTGTCTTGATAACTGTGGCTTTGTAATAGAGCCTGAAGTCAGGTAGGTTGATTCTTCCAGTTCCATTCTTCTTTCTCAAGATTGCTTTGGCTATTCGAGGTTTTTTGTATTTCCATACAAATTGTGAAATTATTTGTTCCAGCTCTGTGAAGAATACCGTTGGTAGCTTGATAGGGATTGCATTGAATTTATAGATTGCTTTGGGTAGTATACTCATTTTCACTATATTGATTCTTCCAATCCATGAACATGGTATATTTCTCCATCTATTAGTGTCCTCTTTGATTTCTTTCGCCAGTGTTTTATAGTTTTCTATATATAGGTCTTTAGTTTCTTTAGGTAGATATATTCCTAAGTATTTTATTCTTTCCGTTGCAATGGTGAATGGAATTGTTTCCTTAATTTCTCTTTCTGTTTTCTCATTATTAGTGTATAGGAATGCAAGGGATTTCTGTGTGTTGATTTTATATCCTGCAACTTTACTATAGTCATTGATTAGTTCTAGTAATTTTCTGGTGGAGTCTTTAGGGTTTTCTATGTAGAGGATTCATTTTGATATTTGGCAAAACTAATACAATATTGTAAAGTTTAAAAATAAAATAAAATTTAAAATAAATAAATAAATAAAAGAAAAAATAAAAACAGGTTCATCAGTCACCTCATACATTTACACTGATATTCCATACTTTAATGAATATACATACAGCTTAAAAATAAATGGCATGTGTAATAATACAAAGCATCATTTAAAATTTGTTTAATTATATACAATGCCATCTCTGATTCATATTAAATCATATGACTCTGACTAAGTTATAATATGGCCGAAGATCACATTAAGTCAATTGATTTATTTCAGTTTCTGTGTAGACTACACTGGCAGATCTGTATTTGATAACCAGCTTTGCTAATGACTATGGTAGGGAATGTGTACATAGAGTCTGATAAAAGAATAGAATCCTATTCAGGAGAATAAAACCTAATGATCTTTTATAAAATAGACTGTTGTGTTAAGGTCTACATTATCAGGAACACCAGTTCAGGCCATAAAAAGGAATGATGGACCCAGAAGTGAAAAATTGTAGTCTCAGGTTTTTCCTCTCCCACAATGTTATAAAAATGAACTCTGTGGTTTATTTATTTATTTATTTATTTATTTTTCTGATGAAGTGGTAACTCATGACTATTCTTCTAGCAAAACTAAGATGCATCACCTGGGATGGTATTTGTCATTTTAAAAGAAATTGTTCTTAATAAACACAAGCAGTTGCATGAGATAAATGAGAATTTCCAACTTTTTGATATCAAAGCTTGGGGATGAAATAGGAAAAATAGGAATAAAGAACAGAAGGAAATAAAAATGGTTGAATATTGGACAGAGTAGAGTAATTAAGTGGGCAATTAAATTGTGTAAAGTAGTTGGTAAAAAATGAGAATTTTAGGAAATAAATAACAGGGCAACTTGTACTTCCAAAGTCTGATTAAAAAAATCACAAAGACAAGGAAGGTCCGAGGACCAGAGTGAAGACTTCAGGCAGAACAAACAGAACAAACAGCACTCCTGGCTAAGCCCAATTTGCATAGGGCAGGCCCAGGTGGAGGAAAAAAAACATATAAAAGAGGAGCCAAAGCGGTTTCTCACGGACTCTCTCTCCCGCGTGCATGCGTGCGTGCTCTCTCTCTTTCTTTCTCTCTCTCTTTCTCCCTCCCCACGCACTCCTCCACTCTCTTCTCTTCGAGTCTTGGATTCTCCTGCTATCTTATAAATAAAAATGGAGCTGTAACACTGGAAAAAAAAATCACAACTACTGACTCTGAGACTTTGAAATCTGCAATCTTGGGCACTTCTCCAAACCCAGAATAATTGACCTTTTTAGACTTGCCATCACAGAGAATCTTTTCAGAGCCCCCTTTATGTCTTTGTTTCTCAGACTGTAGATAAAGGGGTTCAGCATGGGTGTGACCACAGTGTACATCACCGAGGCTGTTGCACGTGAGTGTGAGCTGTGGGTAACAGCAGAGCTAAGATACACTCCCAGGCTTGTACAAAAGAATAAGGAGACGACTGAGAGGTGAGATGCACAGGTGGAAAATGCTTTATACTTCCCCTGAACTGTTGAGATTCTGCATATACAGGAAACTATCTTTGAGTAAGAATAAAGGATACCAGCCAGGGGACCACCACCCAGAAGCACAACTGTAAGATATATTACCATATTATTAAGAAAGGTGTCAGAACAGGCAAGTTGGGTTATCTGACTGAGGTCACAAAAAAAGTCATGGATTTCCAAAATAGTGCAAAAAGAAAGCTGTAACAAAATTAAAATTTGTAACAAGGAATTCAGGACACTGATGGTCCAGGACACCAGAACCAGCAGAAAGCAGAGCCGAGGGTTCATAATGACCATGTAGTGCAGGGGGTGACAGATGGCCACAAAGCGGTCATAGGCCATCACTGTGAGAAGGAAGATGTCCAATAATGCAGAGAGTAGGAAAAAATACATTTGTGTGATGCAGCCTTCATAGGTTATAACTTTGCTCTGGGTCTGGATGTTCCACAACATCTTTGGGATAGTGGTAGAGGTGAAACAGATGTCTACAAAGGATAGGTTGGAGAGGAAGAAGTACATGGGGGTATGTAGGTGGGCGTCTGAGCTGACTGCCAGGATGATGAGCAGGTTTCCAAACACGGTGATCAGGTACATGGAGAGGAACAGTCCAAATATGAGAGCCTGCAGTTCTGGTTCCTGTGAGAATCCCAGAAAAAGAAACTCTGAAATTTCTGTATCATTCCCCAATTGCATGCAGTAGGAGTGACTGCCTGGAAACAAAACAAAACAAACAAACAAAAAATGACATGACTAGTTTTATCTGAAATTGGAATTGTAACAACGTTGAAGTTCTACAATTTTGCATTCAAAAATTAAAATCCATAATTTTTTGTATGAAAATTTCTCCTTCAAGAGATCCCCTGTGCCATCTCTGAGTACCAACTTATGGCCCATATCCAGCCTCCTCCCCAAATGGTCATGTATGGAGGAGTTTAGATGAGAAATGCTGCCATGTTTTGGGGAATATAAATTGAGGACTGACCTACTTCTAGATAAAGAGCATACTGTACTGAAAGATAGTTGCTATGAAGAAAGCGATCTAGTATGAAGAAGAAAGTTAATGGTGGGGGGTATTATGCTTTATTTTCTTGGGCTCCAAAATCACTATGGATGGTGACTGCGCTATGGAATTAAAGGATGCATGCTCCTTGGAAGAAAAGCTATGACAAACTTAGATAGCATATTAAAAAGCAGAGACATCACTTTGCTGACAAAAGTCCTTATAGTCAAAACTATTGTTTCTCCAGTAGTCATGTACAGATGTGAGAGTTGGACTATAAAGAAGGCTGAAGGCCAAGGAATTGATGCTTTTGAACTGTGATGTTGGAGAAGACTCCTGAGAGTCCCTTGGACTGCAAGATCAAACCAGTCAATCCTAAAGGAAGTCAGCCCTGAATATTCATTGGAAGGACTGATGCTGAGGCTGAAGCCCCAATCCTTTGTCTATCTGAGGCAAAGAGCTGACTCTGCAAAAAACCCTGATTCTGGAAAAGACTGAAGGCAGGAGGAGGAGAGGGCCACAGAGGATGAGACGGTTGGATGGCATCACCTGACTCAATGAACATGAGTTCGAGCAAACTTCAGGAAATGGTGAAATATGGGGAAGCTTGATGTGCTTCAGTCCACGGTGTTGCAAAGAGTTGGACATGTCTGAGTGAACAACAACAACAAAAATATTTTATGGAGTGTTCAGATAGTCTGCCAAACATCTGAACAGAGACCTCATGGAAGTGAAGTCCGGAGATGTGAGGTTATCTGAAGGAAATGTGTGTGGTGGACAGAGATAGTCCCAAGCGGAAAGGACCTGAAAAGGTATTTGTTTTAGAAAATCAAGTTTGAAAGGAAGCTTTTGTATCCACAGGAAAGTCCATTAGGTAGAGTGATTAGAAATAGTATCAGAAAATTTGGAGATAGCAAGAGGCCTCCTTGCAATGATCAGGCTATTCTCAATCTCAGGCACACAATTAGGAAAACAATGTCACAAGCCAAGCTGTCAACATTAGATTATCTTTCCTCCCTAAGTGTAGTTCAGTTCAGTTCAGTCACTCAGTCGTGTCCGACTCTTTGCGACCCCATGAATTGCAGCACGCCAGGCCTCCCTGTCCATCACCAACTCCCGGAGTTCACCCAAACTTATTCCATAAAGTCGGTGATGCCATCCAGCCATCTCATTCTTTGTCGTCCCCTTCTCCTCCTGCCCCTAATCCCTCCTCGCATCAGGGTCTTTTCCAGTTAGTCAACTCTTCATATCAGGTGGCCAAAGTATTGGAGTTTCAGCTTTAGCATCAGTCTTTCCAAAGAACACCCAGGTCTGATCTCCTTTAGAATGGACTGGTTGGATCTCCTTGCAGTCCAAGGGACTCTCAAGAGCCTTCTCCAACACCACAGTTCAAAAGCAACAATTCTTCAGCGCTCAGCTTTCTTCACAGTCCAACTTTCACATCCATACATGACCACTGGAAAAATCATAGCCTTGACTAGACGGACCTTTGTTGGCAAAGTAATGTCTCTGCTTTTGAATATACTATCTAGGTTGGTCATAACTTTCCTTCCAAGGAGTAAGCGTCTTTTAATTTCATGGCTGCAATCACCATCTGCAGTGATTTTGGAGCCCCCAAAATAATGTCTGACACTGTTTCCACTGTTTCTCCATCTATTTCCCATGAAGTGATGGGGCTAGATGCCATAATCTTCATTTTCTGAATTTTGAGCTTTAAGTCAACTTTTTCACTCTCCTCTTTCACTTTCATCAAGGGGCTTTTTAGTTCCTCCTCACTTTCTGCCATAAGGGTGGTGTCATCTGCATATCTGAGGTTATTGATATTTCTCCTGGCAATCTTATTAAGTGTAGTAATAGTACCTAAAGTCCAGTACTGTTTTTGCAGAGTCAGCTCTTTGCATCAGATAGCCAAAGGATTGGAGCTTCAGCTTCAATAGTAGCTAAATACCCTGGACACATAAAACAAGACTCTATTTAAATATGACAATTTTGTCTTCAGCCTGGCTTTCTGTAGGAGTGGGATAGGGGTAGGGGAGGGTGGTTCAAGAGGGAGGTGATGCACACACACACACACACACACGTATATAAAAGTGAAAAGTGAAAGTGAAAGTCGCTCACTTGTGTCTGACCCTTTGCAACCCCATGGGCTATAGAGTCCATGGAACTCTCCATACCAGAATATGGGAGTGGGTAGCCTTTCCCTTCTCCAGAAGATCTTTCCAACCCAGGGATCAAAGCCAGGTCTTCTGCATTGCAGGCAGATTCTTTACCAGCTGAGCCACAAGGGAAGCCCAAGAATACTGGAGTGGGCTGAAGCCTATCCCTTCTCCAGTGGATATTCTCGAGCCAAGAATTGAACTGGGGTCTCCTGCATTGCAGGCAGATTCTCTATCAACTACCATCAGGGAAGTCCATCTTATATAATTATGGCTGATTTGCAATATTGTCTAGCAGAAACCAAAACAACATTGTAAACAAATTTTCCTCTGATTAATAAAAAGACTCCATCTTCTTTTTTAGACTGCATATGAAATGAGTGAATTTAACTCAGATGACCATTATATATACTACTGTGGTAAAAAATTCCTTAGAAGAAATGGAGTAGCCATCATAGTCAACAAAAGAGTCCAAAATGTAGTACTTGGGTGCAATCTCAAAACCAACAGAATGATCTCTGCTCATTTCCAAGCCAAACCATTCAATTTCACAGTAATCCAAGTCTATGTCCCAACCTGTAATGCTGTAGAAGCTGAAGCTGAATCATTCTATTAAGAGTCCGAAATGTAGTACTTAGGTGCAATCTCAAAAACAACAGAATGATCTCTGCTCATTTCCAAGCCAAATCATTCAATTTCACAGTAATCCAAGTCTATGTTCCAACCTGTAATGCTGTAGAAGCTGAAGCTGAATCGTTCTATTAAGACCTACAAGACCGTCTAGAACTAACACCCGAAAAAGATGTCTTTTTAAAACATACGGGACTGGAATGCAAAAGCAGGAAGTCAAGAAACACCTGGAGTAACAGGCAAATTTGGCCTTGGAGTACAGAATGAAGCTAGTAGAATTTTGCCAAGAGAACACACTGGTCATAACAAACACCCTCTTCCAACAACATAAGAGAAGACTCTACACATGGACATCACCAGATGGTCAATACCGAAATCAGATTGATTATATTCTTTGCAGCCAAAGATGGAGAAGCTCTATATAGTCAGCAAAAACAAGACTGGGGACTGACTGTGGCTCAGATCATGAACTCCTTATTGCCAAATACAGACAAATTGAATAAAGTAGGGAAAACCACTAGACCATTCATGTATGACTTAAACCCCTTATGATTATACAGTGGAAGTGACAAATAGATTCAAGAGATTAGATCTGATAGATAGAGTGCCTGAAGAACTATGGATGAAGGTTCATGACATTGTACAAGAGGCAGTGATCAAGACCATCCCCAAGAAAAAGAAATGACAAAAGGCAAAATGGTTGTCTGAGGAGGCCTTACAAATAGCTATGAAAAGAAGAGAAGTAAAAGACAAAGGAGAAATGGAAAGATACACCCATTTGAATGCAGAGTTCCAAAGAATAGCAAGGAGAGATAAGAAAGCCTTCCTCAGTGACCAGTGCAAAGAAATAGAGGAAAACAATAGAAGGGGAAGACTAGGGATCTCTTCAAGAAAATTAGAGATGTCAAGGAAACTTTTCATGCAAAGATGGGCACAATAAAGGACAAAAATTGTATGGACCTAACAGAAGCAGAAGATGTTAAGAAGAGGTAGCAAGAATACACAGAAGAACTGTACAAAAAAGATCTTCATGACCCAGATAACTACAATAGTGTGGTCATTCACCTAGCCAGCCATCCTGGAATGTGAAGTCAAGTGGGCCTTAGGAAGCATCACTATGAACAAAGCTAGTGGAGGTGATGGAATTCCAGTTGAACTATTCTGCAGCCTAAAGGATGATGCTGTGTAAGTGCTGCACTCAATTTGCCAGCAAATTTGGAAAACTCAGCAGTGGCCATGGGACTAGAAAAGGTCAGTTTTCATTCCAATCCCAAAGAAAGGCAATGCCAAAGAATGCTCAAACTACCACAAAATTGCACTCATCTCATACGCTAGCAAAGTAATGCTCAAAATTCTCCAAGTCAGGCTTCAACAGTACATGAACATGAACTTCCAGATGTTCAAGCTGGATTTAGAAAAACCAGATGAGTCAGAGATCAAATTGCCAACATCTGATGCATCATCAAAAAAGCAAGAAAGGATGGTACAGGGAGGAAGGAGGGAGGGGGGTTCAGTATGGGGAACACCCGTATACCAGTGGGGGATTCATGTTGATGTATGGCAAAACCAATACAATATTGTAAAGTAATTAATCTCCAATTAAAATAAATAAATTTATATTTAAAAAATCAAGAGAGTTCCAGAAAAACATCTACATCTGTTTTATCGACTACACGAAGGCCTTTGACTGTGTGGATCACAATACACTGTGGAAAGTTCTTCAAGAGATGGGGATACCAGATGACCTTACCTGCTTCCTGAGAAATCTGTATGCAGGTTAGGAAGCAATAATTAGAACTGGACATGGAACAACAGACTGGTTTCAAGTCGGGAAAGGAGTACGTCAAGGCTGCCTATTGTCACCCTGCTAATTTAACTTATATGCAAAGTACATCATGAGAAATGCTGGTTGGGATGAAGCACAAGCTGGAATTAAGATTGCTGGGAGAAATATCAATAACCTCAGATATGCAGATCACATCACACTTATGGCAGAAAGCAAAGAACTAAAGAGCCTTTTGATGAAAGTGAAAGAGGAAAGTGAAAAAGTTGGCTTAAAACTAAGATCATAAATAGGTGTTGAATTTTGTCAAAGGCTTTCTCTGCATCTATTGAGATAATCATATGGTTTTTATTTTTCAATTTGTTAATGTGGTGTATTACATTGATTGATTTGCGGATATTGAAAAATCCTTGCATCCCTGGGATAAAGCCCACTTGGTCATGGTGTATGATCTTTTTAATGTGTTGTTGGATTCTGATTGCTAGAATTTTGTTAAGGATTTTTGCATCTATGTTCATCAGTGATATTGGCCTGTAGTTTTCTTTTTTTTTTTTTTTTTGTGGGATCTTTGTCAGGTTTTGGTATTAGGGTGATGGTGGCCTCATAGAATGAGTTTGGAAGTTTACCTTCCTCTGCAATTTTCTGGAAGAGTTTGAGAAGGATAGGTGTTAGCTCTTCTCTAAATTTTTGGTAGAATTCAGCTGTGAAGCCGTCTGGACCTGGGCTTTTGTTTGCTGGAAGATTTTTGATTACAGTTTTAATTTCCGTGCTTGTGATGGGCCTGTTAAGATTTTGTATTTCTTCCTGGTCCAGTTTTGGAAAGTTGTACTTTCTCTCCAGAAAGCAGGAATAGAAGGAACATACCTCAACATAATAAAAGCTATATATGACAAACCCACAGCAAACATTATCCTCAATGGTGAAAAATTGAAAGCATTTCCTCTAAAGTCAGGAACAAGACAAGGGTGCCCACTTTCACCATTACTATTCAACACAGTTTTGGAAGTTTTGGCCACAGCAATCAGAGCAGAAAAAGAAATAAAAGGAATCCAAATTGGAAAAGAAGAAGTAAAACCATGATTCTCTACATAGAAAACCCTAAAGACTCCACTAGAAAATTACTAGAACTAATCAATGACTATAGTAAAGTTGCAGGATATAAAATCAACACACAGAAATCCCTTGCATTCCTATACACTAATAATGAGAAAACAGAAAGAGAAATTAAGGAAACAATTCCATTCACCATTGCAACGGAAAGAATAAAATACTTAGGAATATATCTACCTAAAGAAACTAAAGACCTACATATAGAAAACTATAAAACACTGGTGAAAGAAATCAAAGAGGACACTAATAGATGGAGAAATATACCATGTTCATGGATTGGAAGAATCAATATAGTGAAAATGAGTATACTACTCAAAGCAATTTATAGATTCAATGCAATCCCTATCAAGCTACCGAGGTATTCTTCACAGACCTAGAACAAATAATTTCACAATTTGTATGGAAATACAAAAAACCTCGAATAGCCAAAGCGATCTTCAGAAAGAAGAATGGAACTGGAGGAATCAACCTACCTGACTTCAGACTCTATTACAAAGCCACAGTTATCAAGACAGTATGGTACTGGCGCAAAGACAGAAATATTGATCAATGGAACAAAATAGAAAGCCCAGAGATAAATCCACGCACATATGGACACCTTATCTTTGACAAAGGAGGCAAGAATATACAATGGATTAAAGACAATCTCTTTAACAAGTGGTGCTGGGAAATCTGGTCAACCACTTTTAAAAGAATGAAACTAGAACACTTTCTATCACCATACACAAAAATAAACTCAAAATGGATTAAAGATCTCAACGTAAGACCAGAAACTATAAAACTCCTAGAGGAGAACATAGGCAAAACACTCTCCGACATACATCACAGCAGGATCCTCTATGACCCACCTCCCAGAATATTGGAAATAAAAGCAAAAATAAACAAATGGGACCTAATTAAACTTAAAAGCTTCTGCACAACAAAGGAAACTATTAGCAAGGTGAAAAGGCAGACTTCAGAATGGGAGAAAATAATAGCAAATGAAGCAACTGACAAACAACTAATCTCAAAAATATACAAGTGACTCCTACAGCTCAACTCCAGAAAAATAAATAACCCAATCAAAAAATGGGCCAAAGAACTAAATAGACATTTCGCCAAAGAAGACATACAGATGACTAACAAACACATGAAAAGATGCTCAACATCACTCATTATCAGAGAAATGCAAATCAAAACCACTATGAGGTACCATTTCACGACAGTCGGAATGGCTGCGATCCAAAAGTCTACAAGCAATAAATGCTGGAGAGGGTGTGGAGAAAAGGGAACCCTCTTACACTGTTGGTGGGAATGCAAACTAGTACAGCCATTATGGAGAACAGTGTGGAGATTCCTTAAAAAACTGGAAATAAAACTGCCTTATGATCCAGCAATCCCACTGCTGGGCATACACACTGATGAAACCAGAAGGGAAAGAGACACGTATACCCCAATGTTCATCGCAGCACTGTTTATAATAGCCAGGACATGGAAGCAACCTAGATGTCCATCAGCACATGAATGGATAAGAAAGCTATGGTACACATACACAATGGAGTATTACTCAGCCATTAAAAAGAAAACATTTGAATCAGTTCTAATGAGGTGGATGAAATTGGAGCCTATTATACAGAGTGAAGTAAGCCAGAAGGAAAAACACAAATACAGTATACTAACACATATATATGGAATTTAGAAAGATGGTAACAATAACCCGGTGTACGAGACAGCAAAAGAGACACTGATGTATAGAACAGTCTTTTGGACTCTGTGGGAGAGGGAGAGGGTGGGATGATTTGGGAGAATGGCATTGAAACATGTAAAATATCATGTATGAAACGAGATGCCAGTCCAGGTTCAATGCACGATACTGGATGCTTGGGGCTAGTGCACTGGGACGACCCAGAGGGATGGTGTGGGGAGGGAGGAGGGAGGACGGTTCAGGATGGGGAACACATGTATACCTGTGGCAGATTCATTTTGATATTTGGCAAAACTAATACAATTATGTAAAGTTTAAAAATAAAATAAAATTTAAAAAAAAAAAAAGAAAAACTAAGATCATGGCATCCAGTCCCATCACTTCATGCCAAATAGATGCGGAAACAATGGAAACAGTGACATACTTTATTTTTGGGGGTCCAAAATCACTGCAGATGGTGACTTCAACCATGAAATTAAAAGATGCATACTCCTTGGAAGGAAAGTTATGACCAACCTAGACAGCATATTAAAAAGCAGAGACATTACTTTGCCAACAAAGGTCCCTCTAGTCAAAGCTATGGTGTTTCCAGTGGTCATGTATGATGTGAAAGTTGGACTATAAAGAAAGCTGAGTGCTGAAGAATTGATGCTTTTTTAAATTTTATTTTTAAACTTTATATAATTGTATTAGTTTTGCCAAATATCAAAATGAATCTGCCACAGGTATACATGTGTTCCCCATCCTGAACCCTCCTCCCTCCCCATACCATCCCTCTGGGTCATCCCAGTGCACTAGCCCCAAGCAAGTGTGATGTTGGAGAAGATTCTTGAGGGTCTCTTGGACTGCAAGGAGATCAAACCAGTCAATCCTAAAGGAGTTCAGTCCTGAGTGTTCATTGGAAGGACTGATGTTGAAGCTGAAACTCCAGTACTTTGGCCACCTGATGCGAAGAACTGACTCATTGGAAAAGACCCTGATGCTGAGAAAGATTGAAGGTGGTAGGAGAAGTGTTGACAGAAGATGAGATGGTTGGATGGCATCACTGACTCAAGGGACATGAATTTGAGTAAACTCTGGGAGTTGGTAATGGACAGGGAAGCCTGACATGCTGCAGTGCATGGGGTTGCAAATAGTTGGACATGACTGAGCTACTGAACTGAACTGAACTGATATCATCTATGTGAATCTTCTTTTTTAAACATTTCCACAAAAAGATTCTCTCTTACAACTATTTACACAGCAAGGTTATCAGTGTGTAATTTTAATTTAATTCCATATCTTATATTCTCTGCTAGACTGTGAGTGTCATGGGCCATGTATCAGTGTCACACATAATCCTTAACACCCCATGCTTAGTTTAGTTGGAAACAGTAGCTTAATAAATATATATTGCATAAAGGGTTAAAAGAATGTGTTCTCACAGAAATTGCCTATGATGAGAAAACAAAATGAAGCTGGGAAACAGTAACATAGGGATGGAAGACATGCTGGAGGAATGTTTTTTATATTTATTGGAGGCTCAGACCTGTTACAGCTACAGTCTATGCAGTTTGTAAGACCAAAATAGAATACAGTAAAACACAAAAGAAAATATCAGGATGTGTCATATGTGGTAAATGTTTTTGGTTTTCTTTGTTTAGCTTCCCTGTGTGTTTGTATGTGTGTGTATGCATAGGTGCATACATGCATATTTATTCCTTGTCTGTACACACATACTAGATCATATGTAAATCTCCTGTTTTACTCTGCCTGCGAGGGTGTGAAGTCACTTCAGTCATGTCTGACTCTGCAGTCCTTTGGACTGCAGAGAAAACATGAAGCAGTGTGCATGCTAAAGTGACTTCAGACCCAAGGAACCACACACTCACTGCATCTTTATTCCTCCACTGTGTTATTACAGTATCCATCTCATTCCCCTGAGGTGTGGGAATTAGTTATTCCTGTCTTTTCTGTGTTTGAGTGCATTTATCACTTTTAAAATTATGAGCTTTCTAGGTGGCTCAGTCAGTAAAGCATCCTCCTGCAATTCAGGAAACCCAGATTTTATCCTTGAGTCAGGAAGATCCCTTGGAGAAGAAAATAGCAACCCGCTCCAGTATTCTTGCCTGGGAAATCCCATGGACAGAGGAGTCTGATAGGCTATAGTCCATGAGGTCACAAAAGTTAGACGCAACTTAGGGACTGAAACACCACCATTTTTAATATGGTCCAATAGTGGATGAAGCTGGCTCTTTTCTCTCTATCTTTTTTCTTTTTTTATGTTGCATCTTTCTTTGTTATTCTTGGGTTTTGTATTTTGATCTCTTTTTGACAAACCTGTTGGTCACATTCTACTTTTGTTTCTGATTCCTATCCCAAAGATAAAGTCCTCTCCCACAAAATATGCTATAAAACCTTCCACATGCTACAAAAACCTTCCCCTTTCTTCATTTGGCTTATGCCTGAGGACTTTTTGTCACATATACATTTATTTTATTTTGATCTTCTTTCTCCATCAGAATGTGAGACCCTAACAGACAGGGACCTCATCTGATTTGTTTACTCTTCACTCTTGAGGTTTCAGAAAGGTGTGCATTTATGTAGAAATAAATTTTATAAAACACAAAGAATATCAGAGGAAATAAAAGCAGATTAAATATAGCTGATTCAAAACAATTTTACTAAACAATGTTGAATATTAGTAAAATGAATCTGAAAGAAAATATACAAAATAACAACACTCAAGTTAACATAAGTTTAAATATAAATGAAATGGGTGTGATCTTATGAAAAGGATTGGAAATATAATTTTTTAAAAAACTTGGGGCTGGTGCACTGAGATGACCCAGAGGGATGGTACGGGGAGGGAGGAGGGAGGAGGGTTCAGGATGGGGAACATGTGTATACCTGTGGCGGATTCATGTGGATATATGGCAAAACCAATACAATATTGTAAAGTTAAAAAATAAAATTAAATTAAAAAAATAAAATGAAATGCAAAAACAACAACAACAACAACAACAGTGAAGGAAGCAGTATCTAACACTACAAATTCCAAATGTATAAACATGCTGCTGCTGCTGCTAAGTCGCTTCAGTCGTGTCCGACTCTGTGCGACCCCATAGATGGCAGCCCACCAGGCTCCCCTGTCCCTGGGATTCTCCAGGCAAGAACACTGGAGTGGGTTGCCATTTCCTTCTCTAATGCATGAAAGTGAAAAGTGAAAGTGAAGTCACCCAGTCGTGTCTGGACTGCAGCCCACCAGTCTCCTCCATCCATGGGGTTTTCCAGGCAAGAGTACTGGAGTGGGGTGCCATTGCTGTCTCCGAATGTATAAACATAAATGGATTCAAACATGCTTTTTAAAAGATGTAAGCAATCTTAAGCTGAATACAAACACATGTGTTCCACAAGGTGGCAGCAAAGGATGACTGTTAAGTTTAACATGTATACCTGTGGTGGATTCATTTTGATATTTGGCAAAACTAATACAATTATGTAAAGTTTAAAAATAAAATAAAATTAGAAAAAAAAAGCAATGGCGAGAGGACAAAATATGACCAACTGATAGACTGGGCAACTCACAATTTATAAACTCTCAAACAATCCAACAAATACATCATATATACATACATGTGCATGTGTGCCTGCATGTTCAGTCGCTTCAGTCATGTCTGACTCTTTGCAACCCCACAGACTCTAGCCCACTAGGCTACTCTCACCATGGGATTTCCCAAGCAAGGATACTGGAGTGAGTTGCCATGCCCACCTCCAGGGGATTGTCCCGACCTGGGGATCAAACTCGTGTCTGCCTGCATCTTCTGCATTGCAGGTGGATACTTTACACACTGAACCACCTGGAAAGCATATATATATTTATATATATGCTTTAAGATGGGATATATTTGAGCAACTATATATATAGAAAGCATATATATATATATATAAAATATTTAAATGGTAAACAGTAAACTTCTTTGAAACATGTATAATATCATATATGAAATGAGTCGCCAGTCCAGGTTCGATGCACGATACTGGATGCTTGGGGCTGGTGCTCTGGGACGACCCAGAGGGATGGTACAGGGAGGGAGGAGGGAGGAGGGTTCAGGATGGGGAACCCATGTATACCTGTGGTGGATTCATGTTGATATATGGCAAAACCAATACAATATTGTAAAGTTAAAAAATTAAATTAAATTAAAAAATAAAAGTAATAACTTTTTGCTTGAAAGAATGAAATAAAAAACAAGAATAAAGGGAGAGAGGAGTAGGGAATCTGTAGTAGAGGAACTGGTTGCAGCTTAGACCAGTTTTGGGTGAAATGGTGTCACAAAAAGTCACCTAACAAACATATGTGGGGAAGAGGAATGGTGGGGAGAGAAACACTACATGTGTCTCTATTTTCAGCAGCAAGACTTTTCAAAGTATTAAAAATATATCTAATTCTCTCCTTCTTCCACATGTTGGAGTACAGTTCCTGGCATTTTCTGAGTTGGTGATGAAATGATTTATAAATGAAATAATACAGCCAAAAAAAGGAATAAAACCACTCAGACACCAGTATATAAAATAAAAAGCTTACATAGACAATTAGCAGTAGAGAAAGTAAATGGCTAATAAACCTAAAACTATGTTCAGTCTCTCAGCTGGTGAACTAATTGCAAAGTTAATCCCTTTAACATATGCCTGTTTATATATTAAATGCAATTTCTTTATCAAGTGAATATGCAGGGTGAGTGGAGCTTCTGTGAAATGTGTATCTCAAGAACTGTGGCTACAGGGCAATAACTACTCCATTGATCTGTGGGTGCTCAGTGCATGCTCAGTCATGTCTGACTCTTTGTGACCCAATGGACTGAAGCTGCCAGTCTCCTCTGTCCATGGGATTTCCCAGGCAAGAATACCAAAGTGAATTTTCCAAGGAAGATTTTCCAGGAGAAGATTCCCCAGGGGAATCTTCCTGACCCAGGAATCAAACCTGTGTTTCGTGTCTCCTGCATTGGCAGGTGCATCCTTTACCACTATGCCACCTGGGATCCTAATGAATATAGAAGTTGCTCAAATACACCCCATCTTAAAAATTAAAACAAATAAATGAAATGTCTTCATTTCACTGCAAACCATTCCTAATCTAATAGTTTATTTTCCTATTCCCTTAAATAGTAAAACTTCTGGGAAAGATTGAAGGCAGAAGGAAAGGGGATGATAGAGGATGAGATGGCTGAGATGGCATTACCGATTCAGTGGGCATGAGTTTGTGTAAACTCCAGGAGACAGTGAAGGACAAGGAAGCCTGGTGTGCTGCATTTGCAAAGAGTTGGACACTACTGAGCAACTGAACAACCACCCATCCCCTGCCCCAACTTCTTATTGAGTCTCATCCAACTAGATTTTCATTCCCATCCCATAACTGTCAACAACAATCCTTGACTTGCTGAATCTGATAGACGTTTATCTTTTTAACATATTAAATAAATTTATTATAAATTAGTCAATCAAACAGTCACAGAGACTTCTATGCTCCAGGCCAGCTGTTTGTCTTTTCGAATGACCTCAGGTAAATGTTCATAGGTTTCATAAGTTTCACTCTCTCTAACTCTCTCCTGCAATGCCCACTGGACTCTTTCACTCACCTGGCTG
Organism: Bos indicus; assembly: GCF_029378745.1. NCBI lineage: Eukaryota > Metazoa > Chordata > Mammalia > Artiodactyla > Bovidae > Bos > Bos indicus. The sequence continues at coordinate 9,290,213 of NC_091766.1, read as the reverse complement.
GGACAGCTGAGAGGAAGATCTTTATGTGGAAATCCAAATTCCTCCCTGGATGGTTGATGATGGAGACTGAAGGTATGTCTTTCAACAAGAGAGCAGGAAGGAGTGAAGCAGAACAGGACTTGGGAGTGCAAATGCAAAAACCATGCCCACTCCAGCTCAAGGTGGAACTGCTCAGACATTATAGCCCTGGAGATGGTCATAGCTCCTTATAGTTTCTGTACCTGCTCATTATACCTGCTCAGCACATTTTCCTTTGTTACTCCAACCTTGATCACATCATTTCCTCAGGGAAACTTGTCTGGACAGAATGGATTTTTTTTTCCCTCACTGGTTTGCTGATCCCAAGTGAGCAGGTTAGAAGTCAAGTGTGTTCAGTTCTTACTACTACTCCAGATTCTCTCCTGGCTTCCAGAGGTCTGACACTAAAATGTTTTTACAAACTTCAGTCATAATTTCCTCCAAGTCTAAGCCTGAGGAACCTGTCTTGACTCGGTATCTTGGGTCTTGAAGGTACTGGTTTATGGTGAGATGGCAGCTCTTGACATATCCAGAAAATTAGTATTATTTCTTCAATAAAGGAGAGAAGTGTGTCCCTTTGCAAATCATAGGTAAAATAACTCTTGGATTCATAATGCTTTCCTCACATCAATTAGGAATTATATTTTTAATAGATTTTTAGGAATTTTATATTTTTAATAGAAGTGTTAAACTGTTTTTTCATCATTTACTTATTATTTGGTAATTATAAGAGACACACTTAGATTTTTTGACACACTGTAGGCAGAGCTTAGAATCATATATGTATTGTCTCATTTAAACTTTACAACAGGACGTCCTATGAGGACTATACAATTTTGAATCCTCTTCTAAATTTTCAGAATTGTGAGGTGCTTGGCTCAAAGTTATGAACTGAGTAAGGCATGTGCTTTGATTACAACACAGAATATTTCCTAGTTCTTTTGCTCTGGGTCAGTGGTTCTCAATCAGAGATGATTTTGTCTCCAGAGAACACTTGGAAATATCTGGAGAAATATTTGATTGTCATATCTGGGGATGTGCAATTGAAACGAAGTGTGCTGAGGCAAGAGATACAATTTAACAAAACTAAAATGCACAGGACATCCCCTAACACAAGGAATTACCCATCACAATGTCAATAATGGTGAGGTTGAGAAACACTGTTCACTAAATAAGCACTTCTCCCAATATCAATGTGTGTGTGAATAACTAGGGAATATTTTTCAAATATAGACTTTGATTTGACAAGACTAGAGTGTTCTAGAGATTCAATATTTTTTTTTAATTTAAATTTAAAGCTCCCAGATGTTGTTGATGTTGCAGGTCAGGTCCTGTTCTGTGGACCACTCTCATGAGTATCAAGACTGTGGACCAGTGTTACAGTCAGGTGTATGTATTTTAGATTTTCTCCATTAGGATTCTTCCTTCCCACCTCAGGTCTGATGAAAGGTGGTCAGATGTTGGATCTGGTCATTTAATATCTGAATACTTAAGTTTACATGTGTGTCTTGATTATTTCCCCCTTGACAGGAAATAAACTTTTAATCTTTATTTCCTTGTCTACAAACTGGGGAATTTCTACCTAAGGAGCTGGTGTGAGAAGTTGATGATATTTTAGAGTCACAGGAAATTACATGGCACAAACAGATGCTCAATCCATAGCACCTTTTATGATTTTGTCCAAGTTCCAAAGTTACTAAGATCATTTGGACTCCAGAGAATTTACTGATTAGAAATGAGTCCAGGATGATTGCTCTTGGGGGAGAGTGAGATGTGATATTGAAGGTATATCTGCTCCGAGGGCCCCACACAGGAAGCAGAGTGATTGTGAGGACACATCACATCACTTGTTCTACACAGGACATAAACAGTGACACCCTCATGTTGGCTCTATATAGCCTCAGGAAGAATTTTTACTCTCCCAATCGGTTTTACCATGTTTCTATGATTGACTAGGGCTTCCTTAGTGTCTCAGTGGTAAGGAATCCACCTGCAATTCAGAAGACTCAGGTTTCATCCCTGGGTTGGGAAGATCCCCAGCAGTAGGAAATGGCAACCCACTACAGTATTCTTACCTGGGAAGTCCTGTGGAGAGAGGAAACTGGTGAGCTAGAGTCCATGTGATCACAAAGAGTTGGACAGGATTTAGAGACTAAACAGCAACAAGAGATTTAACTGTACTGATGAACACTAATTTTTTTTTTCTTGCACTCTCTTTTTTGGGGTAGTTTTCACTTTTGAACAATTTGAGATTTACAGATAAATTAAAATTGTACAAGAAGTGCCTATAGTGATGAAATGTTTTGAAATAGATAGAAGTGATTATTTTATTTTATTTTTATTTTATTTTTTTAGGACTTCCCTGGTGGCTCAGTGATAAAGAATCCACCTGTCAATGCAGGAACACAGGTTTAATCCCTGGCTTGGGAATATATCCTGGAAAAGAAAATGGCAACCACTTCAGTATTCTTGCCTGGAAAATCCCATGGACAAAGGAGCCTGGTGGGCCACACTCCATGGGGTCACAAAAGAGTCAGACAACAGAAGTGATTTTGCAAAACACTATGAATGTACTATGTGCTACTGAATGTCACCTTAAAATGGTTATTGGTTTTTACATATTTGTTTTTTATCAGTTGCCTTACTAAAATCATATTCATTGAAAAGAGGTTTTCAGTTGTCAATTCACTATCAGCCACCAATCTATTATCTTCAAACAATAATATTTAGATCTCAAAGTGAAGTGATTCACTCAGCTGTGCCTGACTCTGTGTGACCCACAGACTGTAGCCTGCCAGGCTTCTTTGTCCATGGAATTCTCAAGGCAAGAAAACCGGAGTGGGTAGCCCTTCCCTTCTCCAGGGGATCTCCGTGACCCAGGATTCAACCCAGATTTCCTGCCTTGCAGGAAGATTCTTTACTGTCTGAGCTACCAGGGAAGCCCTTAGGTAGGTATCGAAGGGATTAGTAAACAGCATTAGTGATGGTAGACTTTCTTTTTTCTTTAAGACTTAAAGGGGATTTCATCCAATATTCATGTCACACATTTCCATGGCATTCTCAGGTAAGTTGTGATGTTCATTTCATTATTTTCTTAACTATTGATATGTTATCCTCCATCCTGAATCAACCAATAAATTAATCAATAAATTAATTTCTTAGATGTTTTCAAAAATTTGACTTTCAGTTATAATGTCTTGAAAACTTAAGCATTTTCTTATGCATGTGTCCATTTTTCTCTTTCCTATTTTTTTTCCTAATCTTTCTTTTTATTGCTTTTCTTAAATATCTCATTTTTTCTATTTGACTTTTGTCAAAGAATTAGCTCTGAAACTTATTTCTTAGTTAAATATATTTTTCTTTTTAATTCTTTAACTTTGATTTTAGCTTTTTTACTTTAATAGTTTTGTTTTGTAAAACTTTAATTTACAACATCTTCAAATCTTAAAATGTTTGTTTCTTAAGGATATATTATCTGTGTGTCTATTTGTAGTGCTGGAAAGATATAGTAGAGTAAAATTAATCTAAAAATCAGGATTCATATTACTACTCAAAGATGATCCCTGTCCTTCTTCTGGTCTATCTTATTGTAGACCAGAATATAGATAATTTCCCCTTGGAATTGTGCAAATATATATCTAATCATAAAAGATCTGAGTTCAGTTCAGTTGCTCATTGTGCCTGACTCTGACCCCACGGACTGAAGCATGCCAGGCTTCCCTTTCCATCACCAACTCCCAGAGCTTGCTCAAATTCCTGTCCATCGAGTCAGTGATGCCATCCAACCATCTCATCCTCTGTCGTCCCCATCTCCTGCCTTCAATCTTTCCCAGAATCAGGGTCTTTTCCAGTGAGTCAGTTCTTCGCATCAGGTGGCCAAAGTATTGGAGTTTCAACTTCAGCATCAGTCCTTCCAATGAATATTCAGGATTGATTTCCTTTAGGATTGACTGGTTTGATCTTGCAGTCCAAGGGACTCTCAAGAGTCTTCTGTGGAACCACAGTTTAAACTAATCAGTTCTTCAGTGCTCACCCTTTTTATTGTCCATCTCTCACATCTGTACATGGCTACTGGAAAAACCATAGCTTTGACTAGATGGACCTTTGTAGGCAAAGTAATATCTTTGCTTTTTAATATGCTGTCTAGGTTGGTCAGAGCTTTTCTTTCAAGAAACAAGCATCTTTTAATTTCATGGCTGTAGTAACAATTCACAGTGATTCTGGAGCCCCCCCAGAATAAAGTTTGTCACTGTTTCCATTGTTTCCCTATCTAGTTGCCATGAAGTGATGGGACTGAATGTCATGACCTTTGTTTTTTGAATGCTGAGTTTTAAGCCAGGTTTTTCACTTTCCTCTTTCACCTTCATCAAGAGGCTCTTTAATTCCTCTTCACTTCCTGTGATACGGGTGTTTTCATCTGCATATCTGAGGTCATTGATATTTCTTCTGGAAATCTTGATACCAGCTTGTGCTTCATCCAATCTGGCATTTTGCATAATGTACTCTGCATGTAAGTTAAATAGCAGGATGATAACACACAGCCTTGACCTTCTCCCTTCCCAGTTTTGAGCCAGTCTGTTGTTCCATGTCTAGTTCTAACTGTTGCTTCTTGATCTGCATATAGTTTTCTCAGAAGGCAAGAAAGATGGTCTGGTATTCCCATCATTTAAGAAGCTTCCACAGTTTTGTTATGAACTACACAGTCAAAGGCATTAGTATAGTCAATGAAGCAGAAGTAGATTTTTTTTTCTGGAATTCTCTTGTTTTTTCAATGATCCAATGGAGCTTGGCAATTTGACCTCTGGTTCCTCTGCCTTTTTTTTTTTTTTAAATCCAGATTGTACATCTTGCAGTTCTCTGTTCACATTCTGTTATATAGAGGAGAGAAAGAGGAGCTAGTACTTTTGGAATGCTCTCTGGAGAAATTTTCATGAAGTGGAGACCAGAGATACAGGGGCAGTATCTGGAGGGGAATGTGGGGTCAAAATAACACAATTTTATTAACACACAAATCACATATTATAAACTTCAAGAAATATGGAGAAAGTGGCAGTGTGTTTGGATAATTTGGTGTGTAATCTACTGGTGACAGCAAATTTGATGCTACAAAAGACAGGAGATTTTCTGAAGATTTTCTTTGGTAGGGGAAGAGAATCTGTCTAGGGTACATGTGGAGATATTGGCTTTCATAGGAGCAGTGTTTATAGTAACAGCGGGAAGGCAGAGATTTTAGTGATAGAGGTGCTGGGTGGATTGTTATGGAGGCAGATCGCTTTGGGAAATTGCTTCTGAATTATTATGATTTCTCAGTGAGTTTGGAGCCAATGGTATCAGTTTAAAATAGGGATGGGGTAGATGGTATTTAAGGTATGAGAATACAGAAGACAAGAAATAGTCATCATGAGTTAAAAAAAAAAAAAAAAGAAGAGAATGGTGGGAAGAAGAGGAAAGGGAAAAGGAAGGAAGGAAGAGAGAGAGGGAGAGATGGAGGGAAGGATGAGGGGAGGGAGGCATTATAATCTTAGTGTGTGGAAAGATTTTGGAAGGAAAGTCCCCTGGATCTTAGCATCTTCTTCAATCCTATTAATAACTTCCTATATTGTACTCTTTTATCACAGCTTTCTATCTGTTCTTGTTTCTCCTCTTCTGATTGTTGTTGTTGTTGTTCACTCACTAAGTCATGTTGAGCTCTCTGAGACCACATGGGCTACAGAACACCAGGCTTCCCTATCCTTCACTATCACTCAGAATTTGCTCAAACTCTTGCTCATTAAGTCTGTGATGTCATCCAATCATCTGCCCAGCAAAATTCAGATTTCGACTCTTCCTTTTATTCTCATTTCATTAGTCACCTCCCAGTTTCATTGCTTTCCCACCCAGACCACACACTTTTGGTCAGACATCCATCATATTTTCGACTCCTTGTTTTATCAATTACTTCAAATCAGTGCATTCTTACCTTGCTGATACACTAATTCGCTTCAAACCATTCTTCTCCATAAGTACGGGGCTGCATGTTGGGAGGTTTTACTTCATTTTCTCATTGGGTAAGAGCTAATTTTTCTTCTATAGTTGTGGATTTGAATTCTGATGCTTTATAAATTCCTGTGCACTTCCTCTGCTTGGTAATATGTCCTCATCTATTTCTCCCCCCAGTCTGGCTTCTACATTTAATCTCAACTGATCTGCCCCTCGATGGACATGAGTTTGAGTAAGATCCGGGATTTGGTGATGGACAGGGTAGCCTGACGTGCTGAAGTTCATGGGGCTGCAAAGAGTCAGACATGACTGAGCAACTGAACTCAACTGAACTGAATCTGCGCCTGTGTGTGTATATACATATACACACACACATACATATCTCACTAATGATTTACTAATAACCAGACCTCATGATCATTTGTTAATTATTCTCTGACTGTGTGAAGCAAAAAATATACAAAAGGAAAAACACTTTATATATTAGAGCAGAAAACTTAAATTTAATTTCTTAAATGTAAATAGAAGTTGAAGTCAAAGAAAATAAAATATCAGGAAATAATAGAAAAAATATAGTTTACACCTACAATTTGATCAAAGAATAGAGATTTCTGGCTCTGATTTTCTGAGCCCTGCAATCATGTTCACTTCTTCAACCACAGGAAAGTTGGCACTTTTAGAGATGCCACCTCAATGAATCTTCTTAGAGCCCTCTTTATGTCTTTATTCCACAGACTGTAGATGAAGAGGTTCAGCATGGGTGTGACCATTGTGTACATCACGGAGGCCATTGTATTTAACTGTGAACTGTGGGTAGAAGGTACACTGATAGGACTGTACAGTAAAATAAGGTAGCAATCAAGAGGTGAGATGCACAGGTGGAAAATGCTTTATACTTTCCCTGAGTTGATGAAGTTTGTAGTATGGAGGAAAGTATCATAGAGTTTGAATAAATGATTCCAGTGAATGGACTGCCACCCAGGATTGCGGCGGCAAAATATATTACTGTGTCACTAAGAAAGATGTCAGAAGAGACATATTGGACAACCTGATTGTGTTCACAGAAAAAGTGAGGGATTTCCAAGTCTGTGCAGAAGGACAACTGAAGCGTCATTAAGCTTTGTAACAGGGAATTCAGGGCACCCAAGATCCAGGACGTTAGCACCAGCAGTCCACAGATCCTGGTGTTCACAATGACTATGTCGCATATGGCCAGGTAGGCGGCATAGACCATCACATTCAGGAGAAAGTTAACCAGCCCTGCGAAAAGCAGGTAAAAAACTTATCTGGCTGATTTAGCCTTCATACGTTATACTTTTGTTCTGTGTCTGGATGTTCCACAGCATCTTTTGGATGGTGGTCGAGATGAAACACACATCTGCAAAGGACAGGTTGGAGAGGAAGAAGTATATAGGGGTGTGGAGGTGGGGATCTGAACTGATAGCCAGGATGATGAGCAAATTTCCAAAGACAGTGATCAGGTACATGGAGATTAAAAGCTCAAATATGAGGGACTGCAGTTCTGGTTCCTCTGAAAATCCAAGAAGAAGAAATTTTGAAATTTGTGCATCATTTTCTAACTCCATGTGCTGAAGGACAATATCTAGAAATAAAAAATAATAGATTTAACAAAACTGGGCCTTACTGACATAGTTGAAATTCTACAATTTGTATTTTGCAGTCATGAGATCAATACCTACAATTTTTGTATGAAACTTGTTCCCTTCAGTCATCCTCTGACTGTAAATTCCTGTTCATCTCTGTCTTTCCCCCAAGAGATTATGCATTGTAAACTTTGAATGAGAAATTCTGACAAAACATTGAAGGTGTATATTGAGGACTCACCATCTCCTAAGCAAGAAGTAGAGTGTGCTGAGAGACAAAAGTCCTCACAGTTTAATGATGGAGAAAGAATATAAAGAATAGAAGTCTTATAACATGTCAAATACTGATAAATAAGAAGAACAGAGAAGATATATAGGAAGTGGTGGATGAGGTGATATTCTTTCCTGGATATATAGCTAGGTTGTCAAACAATGTAACATTTGAACAGAGACCACAAGGAAGAGAGGTTGGGATGTCAAAGTTATCTCAGTAAATGTTGACCTGGCAGGAAGAAAGGGTAGTGCAAAGACCTTGAAGAAGGCAATTGTTTCTAATACTAAAAGCTCAAGTGGAAGTTTGAGTGTCAAGGGGAATGAGCAAGAGGGAGAGTGATGAGAGGTTGGACAAACAATGCTAAGGAATGACGACACAGGGAGTCCCTCATTCACGTGCTGTTCTTACACTTTATTAATTTTTTTCAAGTTTAATAAGGAATTCAGATTTTATTATTATTTTTTAAAATTTTATTTTATTTAACTTTACATATTGTGTTGGTTTTGCCAAATATCAAAATGAATCTGCCACAGGTATACATGTGTTCCCCATCCTGAAGCCTCCTCCCTCCCCATACCATCCCTCTGGGTCTTCCCAGTGCACCAACCCCAAGCATCCAGTATCGTGCATCGAACCTGGACTGGTGACTCGTTTCATATATGATATTATACATGTTTCAATGTCATTCTCCCAAATCATCATACCATCTCCCTCTCCCATAGAGTCCAAAAGACTGTTCTATACATCAGTGTCTCTTTTGCTGTCTCGTATACAGGGTTATTGTTACCGTCTTTCTAAATTCCATATATATGCGTTAGTATACTGTATTGGTGTTTTTCTTTCTGGCTTACATTATTCTGTATAATAGGCTCCAGTTTCATCCACCTCATTAGAACTGATTCAAATGTATTCTTTTTAATGGCTGAGTAATACTGCATTGTGTATATGTACCACTGCTTTCTTATCCATTCATCTGCTGATGGACATCTAGGTTGCTTCCATGTCCTGGCTATTATAAACAGTACTGCGATGAACATTGGGGTACACGTGTCTCTTTCAATTCTGGTTTCCTCAGTGTGTATGCCCAGCAGTGGGATTGCTGGATCATAAGGCAGTTCTATTTCCAGTTTTATAAGGAATCTCCACACTGTTCTCCATAGTGGCTGTACTAGTTTGCATTCCCACCAACAGTGTAAGAGGGTTTCCTTTTCTCCACACCCTCTCCAGCATTTATTGCTTGTAGACTTTTGGATCACAGCCCTTCTGACTGGCATGAAGTGGTACCTCATAGTGGTTTTGATTTGCATTTCTCTGATAATGAGTGATGTTGAGCATCTTTTCATGTATTTGTTAGCCATCTGTATGTCTTCTTTGGAGAAATATCTATTTAGTTCTTTGGCCCATTTTTTTTTATTGGGTCATTTATTTTTCTGGAATTGAGCTGTAGGAGTTGCTTTATTCCCAAGAATTCTGTACATGGGAATGGATCCACTTTTAATTTTAATACTATGCTAACATTCAGGTGTCTGTATTACAAGGGGAATAATTTGGTTATATGAGCTCAGGTCCTTCTGTTCTAGGACTCTTATGCCTCGCAATACACACACACACACACACACACACACCATCATTTCACCTCCAGATGCAAAACTAGGATGGAAATAATACAAAGCATGCTCTCAAAAGCAGATTCTCTACACCCCAAATTAGAGGAAAGTGAAAGTGTTAGTTGCTTGCTGTGCTGTGCTGTGTTATGCTTAGTCGTTCAGTCATATCTAGCTCTTTGTGACCCCACGGATGTAGCCCACCAGGCTCCTCTGTCCATGGATTTTTCCAGGCAAGAATACAGGAGTGGGTAGCCATTCCCTTCTCCAGGGAATCTTCCTAGGGATCGAAACCAGGTCCCCTGCATTAATATTTTTAAAAGCAAAGCTCGGAGTTGCTTGTATATTTTTGAGATTAGTTGTTTGTCAGTTGCTTCATTTGCTATTATTTTATCCCATTCTGAAGGCTGTCTTTTCACCTTGCTTATAGTTTCCTTTGTTGTGCAGAAGCTTTTAAGTTTAATTAGATCCCATTTGTTTATTTTTGCTTTTATTTCCAATATTCTGGGAGGTGGGTCATAGCGGATCCTGCTGTGATGTATGTCGGAGAGTGTTTTGCCCATGTTCCCCTTTAGGAGTTTTATAGTTTCTGGTCTTACGTTTAGATCTTTAATCCATTTTGAGTTTATTTTTGTGTATGGTGTTAGAAAGTGTTCTAGTTTCATTCTTTTACAAGTGGTTGACCAGTTTTCCCAGCACCACTTGTTAAAGAGATTGTCTTTAATCCATTGTATATTCTTGCCTTTGTCAAAGATAAGGTGTCCATATGTGCGTGGGTTTATCTCTGGGCTTTCTATTTTGTTCCATTGATCTATATTTCTGTCTTTGTGCCAGGACCATACTGTCTTGATGACTGTGGCTTTGTAGTAGAGCCTGAAGTCAGGTAGGTTGATTCCTCCAGTTCCATTCTTCTTTCTCAAGATTGCTTTGGCTATTCAAGGTTTTTTGTATTTCCATACAAATTGTGAAATTATTTGTTCTAGCTCTGTGAAGAATACCATTGGTAGCTTGATAGGGATTGCATTGAATCTATAGATTGCTTTGGGTAGTATACTCATTTTCACTATATTGATTCTTCCAATCCATGAACATGGTATATTCTCCATCTATTAGTGTTCTCTTTGATTTCCTTCACCAGTGTTTTATAGTTTTCTATATATAGGTCTTTAGTTTCTTTAGGTAGATATATTCCTAAGTATTTTATTCTTTTTGTTGCAATGGTGACTGTAATTGTTTCCTTAATTTCTCTTTCTGTTTTCTCATTATTAGTGTATAGGAATGCAAGGGATTTCTGTGTGTTGATTTTATACAAGAAACTCCTACATCTCAATTCCAGAAAAAATAAATGACCCAATCAAAAAATGGGCCAAAGAACTAAGTAGACATTTCTCCAAAGAAGACATACAGATGGCTAACAAACACATGAAAAGATGCTCAACATCACTCATTATCAGAGAAATGCAAATCAAAACCACTATGAGGTACCATTTCACGCCAGTCAGAAGGGCTGTGATCCAAAAGTCTACAAGCAATAAATGCTGGAGAGGCTGTGGAGAAAAGGAAACCCTCTTACACTGTTGGTGGGAATGCAAACTAGTACAGCCACTATGGAGAACAGTGTGGAGATGCCTTAAAAAACTGGAAATAGAACTGCCCTATGATCCAGCAATCCCACTGCTGGGCATACACACTGAGGAAACCAGAATTGAAAGAGACACGTGTACCCCAATGTTCATCGCAGTACTGTTTATAATAGCCAGGACATGGAAGCAACCTAGATGTCCATCAGCAGATGAATGGATAAGAAAGCAGTGGTACATATACACAATGGAGTATTACTCAGCCATTAAAAAGAATACATTTGAATCAGTTCTAATGAGGTGGATGAAACTGGAGCCTATTATACAGAGTGATGTAAGCCAGAAAGAAAAACACCAATACAGTATGCTAATGCATATATATGGAATTTAGAAAGATGGTAACAATAACCCTGTATACGAGACAGCAAAAGAGACACTGATGTATAGAACAGTCTTTTGGACTCTGTGGGAGAGGGAGATGGTGTGATGATTTGGGAGAATGGCATTTAAATACGTATAATATCATATATGAAACGAGTCACCAGTCCAGGTTCGATGCACGATACTGGATGCTTGGGGCTGGTGCGCTGGGACGACCCAGAGGGATGGTATGGGGAGGGAGGAGGGAGGAGGGTTCAGGATGGGGAACACATGTATACCTGTGGCGTATTCATTTCAATATTTGGTGAAACCAATACAATAGTGTAAAGTTTAAAAATAAAATAAAAATAAATAAATAAATAAATAAATACATAAAACAGAAAAAAAATAAATAAAAGCAAATGTAACCAAAAAAAGGAAAAAAAAATACCATTAAAGAAATATAGACACACAATAAGAGTGTTATACATATACAAGCCTGTTATTACTACCAAGCATAGAGGAAAACTTTTTCTGAATAAAATTTAACATGGTAAGACATGACAAAATTAATAGAACTATGCAAAATATATACAGTTTCTCACATTTCTCTCTCTCTCTCTCTCTCTGTGTATATATATATATATATATATATATATATATATATATGTGAATTGATGTCAAATAGCAGTTAGTGGAAAAAATCAATTTTTCTGAAAATATGGAATAAAAAGAATCTTTAAAACTCAGACCATTTTGTATATATATGTGTATATATATATATATATATATATATATATATACACATACACACACACACACACACACACACACACATATACTGTGCAGGAACTTTTTATAATATAAAATAAACATACAATATGAAATATAAATATAAAAAGCAAATGTGTAAAAAACCTAAAATATCAATACATGCAAACTCACAAATGAAATAGTTGCAAAGAAAAAGTACCTAGTGTTCCTTTTCAGATTTATTAAATGCATTTTTTTTTTCATATGAGCACACAGCATGAGAAAAGATACTGTGAAATAGATATATCACTCTCTGTTGTTGCAAAGTAATAGCTACCTCCTTTGATTTAGATCTTTTCAATGAATACAGAGCATGCTCAAATACACCCCAAATTTTAAATTAAAAAAATACTTGATGTTCTGTATCGTCCCTCACACATAATGCATGTTTCTGTTCCTCTGAACAGCATAACTCACATATGTTTTAATTTTCATGGAACCATGTTATTTATTTCACTTATTTTACAGTGTCCTCTAATTGGACCTTTATTCCCATCACTTAATTGTCAGGTTGTGTTGCAGACTCAAACAGACACATCTTATTATTATATTAAATAAACAAATTATACATTACTAGTTAACCAAGAATACAAACAGTTATCTCTGGACTAAACTGTTCAGGCACTTAGCTTATTTCAGGTAAAGCTTCTCAGGTTTTATTTTCTCTAAATCTTTCCTAGAGTAATTCCTGTGCTCTCAGACTTACCTAGATGGAGTTTCTTAGAAGGAAGTCTCTTGTGGAATGTGAGTCACTCCTTGGGTGATTGATGATGAAGACTGAAGCTGTCACCAGACAAGACAGCAGAGTGTAGTAAAGCACTGGCCCCTGATCCAGACTTATGACTCCAAAAACAACTCTGTGTCGTGTCCAGCTTAAGGATGCAAACACTAAGGGACCTCAGCAAGGGAGATACTATCAGCTTTCTATACTTGCTTATTAAAATTAAGACGCTTCCTCCTTGGAAGGAAACTTAATGACCAACATAGACAGCATATAGACAACTCCAATACTTTGGCCACCTGATGCAGAGAGCTGACTCATTGGAAAAGACCCTGATGCTGGGAAAGATTGAGGGCAGGAGGAGAAGGGGACGACAGAGGATGAGGTGGCTGGATAGACATGGGTTTGGGTGGATTCTGGGAGTTGATGATGGACAGGGAGGCTTGGCATACTGCGGTTCATGGGGTTGCAAAGAGTCGGACATGACTGAGCAACTGAACTGAACTGATAACTGCTTATTAGGCACCTTTCCCTCTTATTATTTCTACTTCTATGTACACGATTTCTCTCTGTGTAATTGGAATAAAATGAAAGAAAAATTCTCCTAATGATGCTCTGCTCTCAAGAGAACAGGTTCAAAGTCAAGTGAATCCAGTCTTTACTACTCTTTGAATTTAATCATGTCTGTTTTTCAGGGGTCTAACTTGGACCATATTATCCTAACCCTTGGTTTAATATTTTTTCAAAGGCTGAGACTAAGGCAACTCTCAGACTGAAGTCCCTTTGATCCTTAAAATATTAATTTATGGTGAGCACACAAGACTTTATTGTCAGAAAACTGTTCTTTCTTCCTTAAATTAGAGGGAGGACAGTGTTCTTTTGATATATAGTTATGGATGCCACATTCTTTGGCTTCTTGACACAATTCCCCAAAAATTGGCTTCCCTTTTGGCTCAGATGGTAAAGAATCTGCCTGCAATGCAGAACTGGGTTCGATCCCTGGGTCAGGAAGATCTCCTGGGAAGTGGTAACCCACTCCAGTATTCTTATCTGAAAAATTCCATGGACAGAGGAGTCAGGTGGGCTAAAGCCCATGGAGTCACAATTAGTTGGACACAATGTATGACTAACTTTTACACTTTTTATGGATGCTACATTCTTTGGCTTCTTGACATGTTTGCCCCAAAATTTAGGAATGTCACAAGTTAAGAGCTGATACTTAGTCCCCTACTATACAAATCTGTTAATTATTAAAAAACACATTTAGATATTGACTATTTTGGGGGGCTCCAAAATCACTGCAGATGGTGATTGCAGCCATGAAATTAAAAGACTCCCAGAGGGATGGTATGGAGAAGGAGGTGGGAGGGGTGTTCAGGATGGGGAACATGTGTATACCCGTGGCGGATTCATGTTGATGTATGGCAAAAACAATACAATATTGTAAAGTAATTAGCCTTCAACTAAGATAAATAAATTAAAAAAATAAAAATAAAAGACACTTACTTCTTGGAAGGAAAGTTATTACCAACCTAGATAGCATATTGAAAAGCAGAGATATTACTTTGCCTAGTCAAGGCTATGGTTTTTCCAGGAGTCATGTATGGATGTGAGAGTTGGACTGTGAAGAAGGCTGAGCGCCGAAGAATTGATGCTTTTGAACTGTGGTGTTGGAGAAGACTCTTGAGAGTTCCTTGGACTGCAAGGAGATCCAACCAGTCCATTCTGAAGGAGATCAGTCCTGGGTGTTCTTTGGAAGGACTGATGCTAAAGCTGAAACTCCAGTACTTTGGCCACCTCATGTGAAGAACTGACTCATTGGAAAAGACTCTGATGCTGGGAAGGATTGGAGGCAGGAGGAGAAGGGGACAACAGAGGATGAGATGGCTGGATGAGATGGCATCACCAACTCGATGGACGTGAGTTTGAGTGAACTCCGGGAGTTGGTGATGGACAGGGAGGCCTGGCGTGCTGCAATTCATGGGGTCGCAAAGAGTTGGACACCACTGAGTGACTGAACTGAACTGAACTGAACTGAACCTGAGATTAGCATCTTATAGGCACTACTTGATTTAAGTTTTAGAAAAGTTTGTGCTAAGAAGTAGTATTATTGTGAGCTCAATTTTCCATTGCAGGAATGTGTTTTAAGCAGTTAAATGGTCTGTTTAAAGGCTCAGACTGAGGAAGGAAAGGGTTTTGGTCAGAATTCTGTCAGGATACACCATGTTTCAACCATAGGTCACTGGTTCTCAAACAGAGATAATTTTCCCTTGGGAGATATTTGTCAATGTCTGAAACAATACTGCTAGACACTTACAGTACTCAATATAAATAATTATGCAGTCCAATTGTTAACTTGAGATGATGAGAAAACCGGTTCCAGACCAACATTTCCCCAACTTCATTGTGCATAGGAATCATGAGGGATTGTAGTTCTGAGGCAGATTGGGATTCATCAGGTTCTGGTAGGCCCAGAGATTCTGAAAATCAAATAAACCTTCTGCTGGTGTTGATACTACAGGTCTTAGTCTGTGGACCACTCTTTGAGTAGCAAGATTCCATCCAAATGGAATGCAGCAGAATGCACATTCTTCATAAATGCACATGTAACCTTTTCAAGAATAGACCATATGTTGGGACACAATACAAATCTTAATAAATTTAGAAGACTGAAATTATATTAAGCATTTTTCTGATTGTAATAGCATGAAACTACAAATGGACTATAAGAAAAAAGCTGGAAAATCACAAATATCTGCAAGCTAAACATGATCTACTTAACAATATTGAGTCATTTAAGAAACCAAAGGAGTCATAAAAAACCCTGAAGACAATTTAAAATCAAAATATGACATATATTAACCTCTGAGATAAAGCAATAGTGTTAACAAGAGGGAAGTTCATAGTAATGCATACCTACTCAAGAAACAAGAAAGATATCTAACAAACTATTTAACTTTACATCTAAAGGAAGCAGCAAAAGAAGAGCAAAGAGCCCAAAGTTGGAAGGATGGAAGAAAATAATAAAAGGAAAGAAATAATAAAAATCGTAATAGGAAAATGAAAAAGTACTGATAAAATTCATCATCTTTTCATAATAAAAACCTTTATTAAAGTAAATATATAGGGAAAATGTTAGTGCTTAGTCATGTCCAACTCTTTGCAATCCATGGACTGTAGCCCACCAGACTCCTCTGTCAATGGAATTCTCTAGGCAAGAACACTGGAACAGATAGCCATTCCTTTTTCCAGGGCATCTTCCTGATCCAGGGATCAAACCTGGGTCTCCTGCATTTCAGGCAGATTCTTTACCATCTAAATCAGTAGGAATGCTATATAAGTAACATATCTCAACATAATAAAAACTACATATGATAATTGAAAACTGATATGATACTCAACATTGAAAAGCTGAATGACTTTCCACTAGAATCTAAACCAAGACTATGATTCCCACTCTCACCAATTCTCTTTAATATAGAATTGGAAGACAAGAAAAAGAAATAAAATGTATTCAGATTTTCAAGGAAGAAGTAATGTTGTCATTAAACACAGACAACATAATGCTCTATATAAACATGAAACTCTAAATATTCCATACAAAAAGTAGTAGAACTGATGAACAGATTCATCAAGGTAACAGGATACAAAATTATCATACATAAATCAGTCGCATTTCTTTACACTAACAATGAAATCTCAGAAAGGGAATGTAAACAAGCAATTTCATTTAAAATTGCATCTAACAAGTACTCAGGAAAATACCTCACCAAAGAGGGAAAAGGCGTATATACTGAAAACTACAAAACATTAAGAAAGAAAATTTAAAATGATTCAATATTGGAAAAGACCCTGATGCTGGCAAAGATTGTAGGCAGGAGGAGAAGAGGGTGACAGAGAATGAGATGGTTGGATAGTATCACTAATTTAATGGACATGAACTTGAGCAAACAACCAGAGATGGTGAGGGACAGGGAAACCTGGTGTGCTGCAATTCATGGGTCATGAAGAGTCAAACATGACTAGGTAACTGAACAACAACAAAAATGGTTTAAAGAAATTGAAAATTATTTCATGCTCTTGGAATGGAAGAATTAATATTGTTAAATGGACATACTACCCAAAGCAATCTACAGTTTTAAGGTAATATCTATCAAAATACCCATGACATTTTTCATAGAACTAGAAAAAAATAATCCAACAATATATATGGAACCATGAAAAACCCACAGTTGACAAAGAAATCCTGAGGACAAAAGAACAAAGCAGAAGACAAAACCCTCCCACATTCAGACAATACTATAAAGCTATAGTTATCAAAACTGTGCTATTGGCAAAAATCACTGGATTTTTGTGGATCAATATAACACAGTAGAGAGCCCAGAAAATAAACCCACAGACCTATGGACACTTAAATTTTGAAAAAGGAAACAATGGGAAAAAGACAGTCTCTTTGGCAAGTGATGTTCAGATATCTGGAACAACCACATGTAAATCAATGAAGCAAGAGCATATCTTTACACTATACACAAAAATAAACTCAAAATGGCTTAGAGACTTAAATATAAGTGAAGACACCATGAACCTTCTAAAAAAGATCACAGGCGAAACATTTTACAACATAAATCATAGCAATGTTTTCTTATGTCAGTCTTCTAAGACAATAGATATAAAAGCAAAAATAAACCAGTGTGACTTAATCAAACTTATAAGCTTTTGCTTCCAAAGGCAACCATAAATAAATAGAAAAGACAGCCTATGGACAAGGATAAAGTATTTGCAAATGATGTGACTAACAGGGGGTTCATTTCAAAACCATGCAAATTAAATTAAAAAACTCAATTAAAAAATGCACAGAAGACATAAATCCACATGTCTCCAAAGGATGGCCAATAGACACATAAAAAGATGCTCATCATCTCTAAATATTAGAGAAATGCAAATCAAAACAACAATGAGGTACAACATCAAACTGGTCAGATTTTTCACCTTTAAAAAGTCAGCTAATAACAAATTCTGGAGAGGGTCTGGAGGAAAGGGAACCCTCTTTACACTGTTAGTGGGAATGTAAATTGGTGCATCCACTGTAGAAAACAGTAAAATCTGAAAACAGATTTTAAACATGTGTACACCCATGGCGGATGCATGTTGATGTACGGCAAAACCAATACAATATTGTAAAGTAAAAATAAATAAATAAAGTTTTCCTACTTCTTAAAAAAAAAAAAATTTCTTCATGATAGTAGCCCAAGTCCTTCTGCATTCATCCTACAAAAGATACTGAGTGAGTTCCCTGATGATATCTAAAGGTGGAAGTGCTTCTGGAATCCTTGGGTGGGCAGGCCTGGGGTCTGAGTAATCAAGTTGCCTAATTCTCAGGTCCCTGTGGCCTGTCCAATGTCTGAGACCATACAAGCAAGGGCTGGATCTTGAAATCACCTGCTTGAGTCTGTGGTGGTGAGCATGACATGTAGTTCTATGATCAGGAATGAAAATTTTGTCCAAAGTTGCCAACCAGGTGCCAGGGACCCCTGCTTTGGGCATGACATTTCAATCGCTAGAGTTTGGTTTCATTCTGGTGAAGGTTGAGATCTTTAGTTTGCGGGAGATTTCCTAGAGAATGGGGACCATATGGTGGGTTGGTTCCATGTCAGGCCTGGATGTTGGGTCTCAGGGGCCAGCCTTGATGCTTAGATGAGCCACAAGCCTGTGTCTGAAGGAGATGGCATAAACTGTCTGCTGGAGCTTGCATGGACACTGAAAGCATGAGGAATAGCCTGGTGCTCCAGTAAGTTCAGATCTTATGTTTGCAGGAACTGGTTTGAGGTCTAGACCACAAGGGCTAGACTGACACTACTAAAGACATGGCACTGGAGTATGAAGTGAAGTCAAATACCTCCTTCACTTGTCTTTCCCCCATTGGATGTTTCTCTCTTCGTCCTGGGATGTCTAGATTTGGGGTAGGAGTGGCAAGGATAATGTGAAATTGTCCTTCCTATTCTATTCAATGCTTCTTAAAAAATAGTAATTTCCTTCATCAAGGTGCTGTAATGCCTCACCTGAAATGCTTTGCTTGTATGAAGGTATTCTGGTGAATGGATAGTTCTTCAATTTGATGTTTCTGGGAGGGGACAGGTATAGGATTTCCTACACTGCCATCTTGTTTTGATGTCACCCTGGGAAAGTCCCTGTACTTCCTCTATTACTGCTGCTAAGTTGCTTCAGTCGTGTCCAACTCTGTGCGACCCCATAGATGGCAGACCACCAGGCTCCCCCATCCCTGGGATTCTCTAGACAAGAATACTGGAGTGGGTTGCCATTTCCTTCTCCAATGCATGAAAGTGAAAAGTCAAAGTGAAGTCACTCAGTCGTGTCCGACTCTTAGCGACCCCATGGACTGCAGCCTACCAGGCTCCTCAGTCCATGGGATTTTCCAGGCAAGAGTACTGGAGTGGGGTGCCATTGCCTTCTCCACCTCTATTACTAGTGCATGTTAAATATATTCAGTTTATCGAATGCTGCTGCTGCTAAGTCGCTTCCGTCGTGTCTGACTCTGTGCGACCCCATAGACCGCAGCCCACCAGGCTCTGCCATCCCTGGGATTCTCCAGGCAAGAACACTGGAGTGGGTTGCCATTTCCTTCTTCAATGCATGAAAGTGAAAAGTGAAAGTGAAGTCACTCAGTCCTGTCCGACTCTTTGCAATACCATGGACTGCAGCCTACCAGGCTCCTCCATCCATGGGATTTTACAGGCAAGAGTACTGGAGTGGGTTGCCATTTCCTTCTCCAGTTTATCACATGGCATACTCTAATTAGTTAAAGGGGAAAAAAAAAATCTAAAGATGCATGACTCAGGGTCAGATTGAATACAGGTAGCTGAGCTACACTGAACAAGTGTGGATGATATGTCTTCTAACTGGGAAGAAAGTAAAGTGTTATGTATGACCATAGAAGCAGTGGAATAAACTAAGAAAATGTACATATGATAAAATAAATTTTTTCCTGTAAACTAGATTAACTAGATATAGAAATGAACAAACTAACTATCATTTAGTTTAAGATGGAAGAGCACTATAGCCAGGCACAGATGAGCCTTAGAAACCCGATGTAGAGATAGATAGCTAATTACAGGCTCATGAGGAAGCTAACAGAGCTTGGAAAAATTCCAAACCATACCATCCCATTAAATAATAAATACATTATATTTTGGGGCTTCCCAGGTGGTGCTAGTTAGTGGTAAAGAACTTGGCTGCCAATGTAGGAGACATAAGAGACACCAGTTTAATCCCTGGATCAGAAAGATGCCCTGGAGGAAGGCATGGCAACTCACTCCAGTATTCTTCCCTGGAGAATTCCATGTACAGAGGAGCCTGGTGGGTTACAGTCCATGGGGTCACAAAGAGTCAGACACGACTGAAGTGACTTAGCATGCACACACATTACATTTCACCATTTAATTTTAGGATGGCTGATAATGCAATCCACTAAAAAATATAATAATCAAAGTGAATGAAGCAGGAATCTACTGTTTCTTTTAAAAAAAGTTTTATTGGAATATAGTTAATTTACAATATTGTGTTAGTTTCAGGTGTGCAGCAAAGTGAATCAGTTATACATACACATATCCAGTCTTTTTTGGATTATCGTCCCCATGTTAGACCATGTTCTGACATTTGGAGACAGTGTTTCTGATTACTTTGCTACTCAAGTTTTTTGTTTTTGTTTTTTTTTAAATTTTTCTTCACAAAATTGTATTAGCTTGAGTCTGATGCCTTAGACCACTTGGGCATCCTGATAGCCCACAGAACTGCATTAAAAAGTGACTTCATTGATATTTCTGTCCAGATACCAAGGACAGCTTGCAAGGACATACATATTTGTACACAAAATCTGTTGACCCTGAACGATTTGAGTAGGCAGAAATTCAAGTTCTTTCATGAATCCTGATTATGAAAACTGAAGGAATTCTATTGTATCATATGGGAGATATGAAGCGGATAATATCACTTACTGCTCATTTTGTTTATGACAGTATTTAGAATGAATTAATTCTTTTATGTAGAACAATGGGGAAAATAATGGTTGTAGGCATCACTACAAGTTTTCAAGCAGGAAGAATAAGATGACTCAATAAGAAAATATAGAACAGTTTCATCAGTCCTTCACCTCAATGAAGAAATCATCTTATACATTGACACTGATGTTCCATACTATTTTTAAAATTTACCTTACAATTTAAAAACATTTTTAATCTTTAATGAACTATCTAGACAAAAAATTACAACTGAATCTGAAATATAGACCTTGAAACATACATTCATTTGTAGTATGTAAATTTCATTCATAAATGGATAAAACTATGGATGTTGTGAATGTCTCGGCATATAGTCCAGGAGATGAATTGTCTGTTTATTAGTTTGTGAAATTCCTGCATATTCCCTTCTCAGTATTCTGTGCTTCTTATGTGTTATGCTAATACCTCCATTTCTTACTGTCTCTACCTATGGGTAAGGAGGTTTTCCTTAATTTATTGAGTAGATGTATAGTTTGAAAAGGAATGACACGCATAATATTACAAAGTATAATTTAAAGTTTGTTTCATTATTTTCAATACCTTCTCTGACTTGAAGATCATATTAAGTCAATCTATTTATTGCAGTTTCTGTTTCTGTGTAGGCTGAAACTGTCAGACGTGTATTTGATAATCAGTTTTTTCCAGTAACTATGGTATTCAATGTGGATATAGAGCCTGCTAAGAGAACAGAATCCTATTTAGGAGGATAAAACTCAATGGCTTATTATTAAAAAAAAAAAAAAAAAAAGACACTAGTACGTTAAAGTCCTCATTATCAGGAACACCTATTCAGAAAGTGACACCAAAAAGGAACAATGGACATAGATGTAAAAAACTGTAGTCTCAGGTTTTTCCTCTCTGTAATGTTATAAACACGACCAAGTTTCCAAGCTTAGTTTTTGTTTCCCCACCCCCCCAATAGAGTGGTAACTCATGACTAGTCTTTTCAGTAAAACTGAAGACATATTACATGGGGTGATATTTGTCATTTAAGAAGAAGTGATTATTAATAAATTATGGCAGTTCCATGAGATACATGGTAATTTCCAACATTTCATATCAAAGTTTGAGAAAAAAGAAGGGACACAGGAGGAAAGAAAAAGAAGAGAAAGCCTTTGGATATTTTCATTAATAATGAGGTAATTACATTGTACAGAGCAGCTGAAAAAACATAAAAATTCCAGGAAACAAATAAAAAGGCAACTTCTACATCTACAATCTGATTAAAGAATCACAACTACTGACTCTAAAACTTTGAGCTCTGTAGTCATGGGCATTTCTTCAAATCCAGTATAAATGGCTTTTTTTGGACTCACCATCACAAAGAGTCTTTTCAGAGCCCCCTTTATGTCTTTGTTTCTCAGACTGTAGATGAAAGGTTTCAGCATGGATGTGACCAGAGTGTGCATCACCAAGGCAGTGTACTTGAGCTGGGAGTAGCAAAAGAGCAAAGGTACACTCCTAGGCTTGTACAAAAGAATAAAGAGACAATTGAGAGGTGAGATGCATTGGTGGAAAATGCTTTATACTTCCCTTGAGCTGATAAGATTATATATATATATATATATATACTGGCTTTCATAGCAGCAGTGTTTAGAGTGACAGGTAGGGAGGCAGATATTTTGGTGGTAGAGTTGGTGAGTGGATTGTTATGGAGGTGCATCCCTTTGGAAAATTGTTTCTAAGTTCTTCTGATTTCTCAGTGAGTAAGGAGTCAAGGGTATCAGTTTACATATGGATGGGGGAAGATGGTGTTTAAGGTATGAAGATACAGAAGACAAGAAATAGTCATTGTGGGGTTAAAAAAAAAAACAACAACAGGAGAATGGTGGGAAGAAAAGAACTTCAGGAAAGGAAGGAAGAAAGGAAGGGATGAAGGGAAGGAGGCATTACAATCCTAGTGTATGGAAAGATTTTGAAAGAAAGGTCATTTTGCTCAAATGTATGTACATTGAGTTGGTGATGCCATCCAACCATCTGCCCAGCAAAAATTCGGGGCTTTCAAGTCTTCCTTTAATTCTCAATTCATTAGTCACCTCCCAGTTTCATTTCTTTCCCACCAAGACCACACACTTTTGATCAGGCATCCATCACAATTCTCCTCCTTGTCCTATCAATTACTTCAAATTAGCCCATTCTTACCTAGTTGATGCACTCAGTTAGTTGGCAACCAGATTCTTCTCCATAGGTGTGGTCCTGCATGTCTGCTAAATTTTGCTTCCTTTTCTCATTAAGAAAGAACTAGTTTTTCTTCTACATGTGATGGATTTGAATTTTTTTTCAGATCCTTATTTATTTTTTTAATGTAAATTTATTTATTTTAATTGGAGGCTAATTACTTTACCATATTGTTTTGGTTTTACCATATATCAACATGAATCCACCATGTTTTATAAACCCCTAGGCACTTCCTCTGCTTGGAAAAAAGTCCTTATCTATTTTTTCACCCAATCTAACTTCCACCATTAATGCCAACTAATCTGCACCTGTCTATATCATTAATAAATGATTAATAGCCAGATATCATGATCATTTATTTATTATTCTTTGACTGTGTGAAAGCAGAAAAATATTTTATATGTTAGAGTGGAAATCTTAAAAAATTGAATCTCTTAAGTGTAGATAGAAGTTAAGGTCAAAGCAAAGGAAATACCAGGAAACAATAGAAAAAGCATCATCTACACCTACAATCTAGTCAAAAAAAATAGTGATTTCTTACTCCAGTTTCTTTAGCCTGGCAATCATTTACACTTCTTCAACCAGAGGTAAGTTGGCATTTTTAGAGATGCCATCCCAATGAATCTTCTCAGAACCCTCTTTATGTTTTTATTCTGCAGACTGTAGATGAAAGGATTCAGCATGGGTGTGACCACTGTATACATCACTGAAGCTGTTATATTTGACTGAGCTGTGGGTAGAAGCAGGGCTAAGGTACACAGATAAGACTGTACAATAAAATAAGGCAATAACCAAGAGGTGAGATGCACAGGTGGAAAATGCTTTATATTTCCCCTGAGTTAATGAAATTCTTCGTATGCAGGAGATTATCTTAGAGTATGAATAAATGATTCCAGTGAATGCACCACCACCCAGGATTGCAGCTACAAAATATATTACTATGTCATTAAGAAAGGTGTCAGAACAGGCACATTGGATAACCTGATTGAGTTCACAGAAAAACTGAGGGATTTCCAAGCCTGTGCAGAAGGACAACCACAGTATCATTAAGCTTTGTAACAGGGAATTCAGAGCACTCATCACCCAGGGCACTAGAACCAGCAGTCCACAGTGCCAGGGGTTCATCATGACTGTGTAGTGCAGGGGGTAACATATGGCCAGGTAGTGGTCATAGGCCATCACAGTCAAGAGAAAGTTATCCAGCCCTGCGAAGAGTAGGAAAAAGTGTATCTGGCTAATACAGCCTGCATAACTTATATGTTTGCTCTGCCTCTGGATGTTCCACAGCACATTTGGGATGGTGGTGGAAGTGAAGCAGATGTCTACAAAGGACAGGTTAGAAAGGAAGAAGTACATGGGGGTGTGGAGTTGGGGGTCTGAGCTCACAGCCAGAAAGATGAGCAGGTTTCCAAACACAGTGATCAGGTACATGAAGAGGAAAAGCCCAAATATGAAGGGCTGCAGTTCTGGTTCCTCTGAAAATCCCAGAAGAAGAAATTCTGAAATTTGTGTATCGTTTCCCAATTCCACGTAGTTGCAGGGCTCTACCTAGCAATAAAAATAATAATAAGACTTATTTAACAAAAATAGACCTTACTGGTATAATTTAAAATGTACAATTTATATTTTGTGGTCAAGAAATGCACACCTACAGTTTTGGTGTGAAACTTTTCCCTTTTGGGACATCCTCTGATTACAAATTCCTGTTCATCTCTGTCTATTCACCAAGAGGTCATGTATTGTAAACTTTGAACGAGGGATTCTGACAAAGTATTGAGGCTATATATTGAGTACTCACCATCTCCTGAATAAGCAGAGTATGCTGAGAGTCACAAGTCCCTACAGTTCAATGACGGAGAAAGAATGTAAACAAGTAGAAATATAATAAAATGTCAAATGAAGAAAAGTAGAGAAGGTATATAGAAGGTAGTAGTAAAGGTGTTATATTTTACTGGGTGTTCAGCTAGGCTGGCAAACAATGTAACATTTGAACAGAGATATCAAGGAAGAGGGTCTGGGGTGTCAATGTTATCTTAGGAAATGCGGGCCTGGAAGAAGGAAGGGCCAGTGCAAAAACCCTGAGGAAGGGTCTGATAGTCAAGGCTCAAGTGGAAGTTTCTGATAGTCAAGGCTCAAGTGGAAGTTTGTGTGTCAAGGGGAAATGACCAAGAGGGAGAGTGATGAGAAATAGGGCAGAGTGCTAAGGAATGAAGATACAGGGAGTCCATCATTCACATGTTCTTGCACATTATAAATTTTGTTGATTTTATTTAATATATTTTTGCTCTAATCTTATGATGGCCATCATTCTGATTTTGTATTTAATTGAAGGGTAATTGCTTTACAGAATTTTGTTGTTTTCTGCCAAATAACATGATGCCATACATATACATATGTCCCCTCCTTCTTGAACCTCCCTCCCATCTCCCTCCCCATCCTACCCCTCTAAATTGTTACAAAGGCCTTGTTTGAGTTCCCTGAGTCATATAGCAAATTCCCATTGGCTGTCTATTTTACATATGGTAGTGTAAGTTTCCATGTTACTCTCTGCTGTCTGTATTTTAAGGAGAATAATTTGTATATATGAGTTCAGCTCCTCCTGCCATAAGAACTCTCATACCTCACAACACAGACACACACACACACAAACACACACAAAATCTTATCAACTTCAGCTGCAAAATTAGAACAGAAATAATACAAGGTGAGCTGTCAAAACCAGATTATCTATAACCTCAATTATGGGGAAGTAGTACCCAAATTCCAGTTATTAAGTTTTCTATGGACAGTGAAACATGGCTTTCCATTTTAATATGACTATTTTCCCTCTTTATTTGATGAAACATTTAAAACAGTTCAAAAAGCATAGTTATAGGAAAGAAATAGACATGAGGGCGAAAAATAACCTAATAAACTTAGGTGGTCTCTGAGAGAAGGAGATGAGGAGAAAGCTTCTTTAGTTTGGGGAGTACTACAACTTCTGTTATTGCCCTGTCCATGGGATTTTCCAGAATACTGGAGCGGGTTGCCATTTCCTTCTCTGGGGATCTTCCCCACCCAGGGACTGAGCCAGTGTTTCCTGCATCTCCTGCCTTACAGGAGGATTTTATTTTTTACCACCAAACCACCAAAGAAGCCCTGTGATGCCCAGAATAACCAATAAAGCAGAAATATATTAATTTATTCAAAAGAAAAGGACTGATGTCCTTATGATGCAAAGATAGTTTACTGAATGAAGTAGGAAAATGAGCAAAATGAATAAACACATAATTCAGAATAGCAAATCACCACTGGAGAATGAAGCCAAAATTCTGTAGCTTAAAAGGATGCTCACCTTGTGTGCTTTCTATAAACTTCACATTCACATTGCCCTGCTCTTGGCCACATAGATATGGTAAACATTGAAGTTGACTGTTTCACCAGATGTGAACGTTTTAATGCTCAGAGTCACTATAATACTTCTTCCCTTTTTTTGAGTCTCATTCACTTTCTTACTTGGAAATGTTCATGCCTCCTTTGTCTTCAAAAACTCCATCTACACTTTCACATTGCTTGTAGGAAGCTCTTTCATGAACCATTTTTAAAATTAATAATTCTAAAGGAAAGGGACATTTCCTCACACACTTAATTTAGTTGTATAAGCCATCAATGTCAACTTCTAATTCCTTGTTATTTTCCTATGCTGTGAATATCTTGACACATGTAATGATGCTACACTTACTCACTGCCATTCTGACCCCACCCATGCCAGACTTAGTTGGAAATGGTAGATGAATAAATATATATCACTTGAACTTGAAAGATTATGGTCCCACAAAATTGCCAAGGCTGAAAGATGATGAAAGGATGAACAGAGGCAGGGAAATGTGAAAATAGGTATGGAGGACACACAAAATGAATATTTTCCATATTATGAGGTGAGGACCTACTAGGGAATTAAACTATCTTTCCTAAGAATTAAATATAATAGATTAAATAAAACACAAAATAACTTATCAAAGAGCATCCTTCAGAGAAAGGATACAGACAAAATCATATCAGGGTTCTCTTTGTTCAGTCCTTTGTATGTTAGTATATCTGTCTGTGTATGTACATATGCGTTTATTTCTATATTTCATATACTGAAATATGCAATGTAAAAGGCATGTAAAACAATGTACAAGGCATGTCTTCTTCTCTACATAGTCAAAATAAATTCATGGTAGCATGGAAGTGTTTCTATTTTTGTTTATTTTTATTTTTAAAGTTATTTGAATTGGAGTATAATTGCTTTATAATATTGTGATGGGGAACAGTATGGAGATTGCTTAAAAACTAAGAATAACATTACCAGTTGACCCAACATTCCCACTACTGGGCATATGCCCTGAGAAAACCATAATTTAAGAAAACAGTGTACTCCAATGTTTATAGCAGCACTATTTACAATAGCTATGGGCACAGTCTAGACCTGATTCTGTTGCTAGTCCAACATGCAGAGGCATCTCAACACCAGATTCCATAAAATCCTACAGAAGCCAAGATAATATATCCTTTTAACATATGATTTATCTCTGAGGACAGTATATCACATTTATGTATCTATATGATTGCAATAAAATTTTTCTTTCATTATTTATTATTCAAATGAACAGAGGCCTCATATTTTATTCAGCTTTGAGTTTTAAACTGTGTACACTTATATAGAAAAATATTGGGGGAGGAGCTAAAATGGCAGATGAATAGGATGGGGAGACCACTTTCTCCCCCACAAATTCATCAAAAGAACATTTAAACGCCGAGTAAAACCACAAAACAACTTCTGAATGCTGGCATTGGACATCAGGCACCCAGAAAAGCAACCTGTTATCTTCGAAAGGAGGTAGGAAAAAATATAAAGGACAAAAAAAGAGACAAAAGAGGGAGGGACGGAGCTCCGTCCCAGGAAGGAAGTCTTAAAAAGAGAGAAATTTCCAAACACCAGGAAACACTCTCATGGCCGAGTCTGTGCCAAGCCTTGGAAGCACAGAGGGCAATATGACAGGGAGGAAAAATAAACAAACAATTAAAACCCACAGATTATGAGCCCAACAGTAATTCCCGCAGTGGAGCAAGTGGGGGCTGGGCCAGGAGGCACAGGATGCATTGCTTAGAGTAAGGATCTGGCCTGAATGCTCCGAGTGCTACCTGAGCAAACTAATTTGGGCTACCAAACCAGACTGTGGGATAACTACCACATGAAAAGCCAGCCCTAACCTAAGACACTGCCAGGCTGTGCATGGAACAAAGGACTGAACAGAGATAGCTGGCTGCAGACCATCCCCCTCCGGTGACAGGCAGCCAGAGCCGGAAGGGGGCAATCGCAGCCCCAGAGAGACATTATCTACAAAACTGCAAGCAGGCTTCTTTGCTAACTAAGACTTCTTGGGGTTCTGGACGGTCAACATCCACCTGAGAAGGTGCGCCGGTTGTACACCCAGAAAACCGAGTGGTGGGGAGGCAATAAGTCGCAGCAACTGTGCTCGCCAAACACCTCATCACCTGAGCTGCTCAGACCTGGGAAGGGCACAAAACTCAGGCCCAACTGAGTCTGAGCCTCTGAGGACTACTCGAGTGCCTGAACCTGAGCAGCTTAGACCTGGGAGGCACAGCAGCCCAGGGCCGGCCTCCGATGGTTCCCAGCGGAGCAACCTAGAGCCTGAGCAGTGTGGGCAGGGAGGCTACACGTGCCGAGAGCGGGGGCAGGCCCAATGTGGCTAAGGCACTGTGAGCACATGCCAGTGTTATTTATTTGCAGCGCCCCTGCCTCCCCACAGCGCGACTGAACAAGTGAGCCTAAAAAAAAAGTGTCCACCACCACCCCCTTTGTAGCAGGGTGGAAATCAGACACTGAAGAGACCAATAAATAGAAGAATCTATAACAGAGGGAACCGCCTTGGAAGTGACAGGCAGTAGATTAAAACCCTGTCGTTAGTACGGACTACATAGGAAGGGGCCTATAGATCTTGAGAAATATAAGCCAGACCAAGAAACTAGCCAAAAATGAACTGACCCCACAATAACCACAACACCAGAGAAAGTCCTAGATATATTTTTACTATTTTTATGATCATTCTTTCTTTCTTTCTTTTTTTAAATTTTTTAAAAATGTTTAAGACCCCTATTACTCCTTTAATTTTCACTTTTATAACCTATTATTACTTTGCAAAAAAAAAAAAGACCCTATTTTTTTAAAGCAAACTTCATATATATATATATTCTCTACAATTTTTGTAACCTTGTTTTTTTTTTTTCTTTTTCTCTTTCTTTCTTTTTCTTTTTCTTTTCTTCTTTTCTTTAACATTGTATTTTTGAAATTCCAAACTCTACTCTAGATTTTTAATTTTAGCTTTTTGGTATTTGTCATCAATTTTGTACCTATATATATATATATTTTAATAATTTTTGTGACTATTTTTTTCTTTCTTTCTCTTCTTCTTTTCTTTAACATTGTATTTCTGAAATTCCAAACTCTACTCTAGATTTTGAATTTATGCTTTTTGGTATTTGTTATCAATTTGTACCTATATTTTCTTTATAATTTTTTTGACTTTGTTTGTTTGTTTTTTCTCTTTCTTTTTCTCCTTCTTTTCTCTAACATTGTATTTTTGAAATTCCAAACTCTACTCTAGATTTTTAACTTTTGCTTTTTTGTATTTGTTATCAATTTTGTACTTATATTTTCTTTATAATTTTTGTGACTTTGTTTTTTTTTTTTTTCTTTTCTTTTTCTCTTGTTCTTTTCCTTCTTCCTTTCTTTAAAATTGTATTTTTGAAATTCCAAACTCTACTCTAGATTTTTAATTTTTGCTTTTAGGTATTTGTTACCAATTTTGTACCTTTAAGAACCCAATCTTCAGTATCCATTTTTTACTTGGGAGTGAGATTACTGGTTTGACTGCTCTCTCCCCCTTTGGACTCTCTTTTTTCTCCACCAGATCGCCTGTGTCTCCTCCCTAACCCCTCTCTACTCTACCCAACTCTGTGAATTTCTGTGTCTTCCAGACGGTGGAGATCACTTAGGGAACAGATTACTGGCTGGATCTGTCTCTCTCCTTTTCTTTCCCCCCTTTTATCCTCCTGGCCACCTCTGTCTCCCTCCTTCCTCTTCTCTTCTCTGTATAACTCCGTGAAGATATCTGAGCAGTCCAGTTATGCAGTGCACATAGGGAAGTGATTACTGGCTAGCCCACTTTCTCCTCTACTGATTCCATCTCATCTCATTCGGGTCAACTCTAACTCCCTCCTCCCTCTTCTCTTCTCCATGTAACACTGTGAACCTCTCTGGGTGACCCTCACAGTGGAGAAACTTTTCATCTTTAACCTAGAGGTTTTATTGATGGTGCTGTATAGAAGAAATTTTGAGAGAACTGTGAAAATAAGACTGATAACTGGAAGCAGGAGGCTTAAGTCCAAATCCTGACTCCAGGGAACTCCTGACTCCAGGGAACATTAACTTACAGGAGCTCATCAAACGCCTCCATACCTACACTAAAACCAAGCACCACACAAGGGCCAAAAAGTTCCAGGGCAAGACATACCATGCAAATTCTCCAGCAACACAGGAACACAGCCCTGAGCTCCAATATACAGGCTGCCCAAAGTTACTACAAAACCATAAACATCTCATAACTCATTACTGGACACTTAGTTGCACTCCAGAGAGAAGAAATCCAGCTCCACCCACCAGAACACCGAAACAAGCTTCCCTAACCAAGAAACCTTGAGAAGCCACCTGTACAAACCCACACACAGGGAGGAAACTCCACAATAAAGAGAACTCCACAAACTGCCAGAATACAGAAAGGCCACCCCAAATTCAGCAATATAAACAAGAGGAAGAGACAGAGGAATACCCAGCAGGTAAAGGAACAGGATAAATGCCCACCAAACCAAATAAAAGAGGAACAAATAGGGAATCTACCTGATAAAGAATTCCAAAAAATGATAGAGAAATTGATCCAAAATCTTGAAATCAAAATGGAATCACAGATAAATAGCCTGGAGACAAGGATTGAGAAGATGCAAGAAAGGTTTAACAAGGACCTAGAAGAAATAAAAAAGAGTCAATATATAATGAATAATGCAATAAATGAAATCAAAAACACTCTGGAGGCAACAAATAGTAGAATAACAGAGGCAGAAGATAGGATTAGTGAATTAGAAGACAGAATGGTAGAAATAAATGAATCAGAGAGGAAAAAAGAAAAACAAATTAAAAGAAATGAGGACAATCTCAGAGACCTCCAGGACAATATTAAATGCTCCAACATTTGAATCATAGGAGTCCCAGAAGAAGAAGACAAAAAGAAAGACCATGAGAAAATACTTGAGGAGATAATAGTTGAAAACGTCCCTAAAATAGGGAAGGAAATAATCACTCAAGTCCAAGAAACCCAGAGAGTCCCAAACAGAATAAACCCAAGGTGAAACACCCCAAGAAACATATTAATCAAATTAACAAAGATCAAACACAAAGAACAAACATTAAAAGCAGCAAGGGAAAAACAACAAATAACACACAAGGGAATTCCCATAAGGATAACAGCTGACCTTTCAATAGAACCTCTTCAAGCCAGGAGGGAATGGCAAGACATACTTAAAGTGATGAAAGAAAATAACCTACAGCCGAGATTATTGTACCCAAGGATCTCATTCAAATACGAAGGAGAAATCAAAAGCTTTACAGACAAGCAAAAGCTGAGAGAATTCACCACCACCAAACCAGCTCTCCAACAAATATCTTTTAGTAAAGATATTCTCTAGACAGGAAACACAAAAAGGGTGTATAAATTTGAACCCAAAATAATAGAGTAAATGGCAATGGGATCATACTTATCAATAATTACCTTAAACGTAAATGGGTTGAATGCCCCAACCAAAAGACAAAGACTGGCTGAATGGATACAAAAACAAGACCCCTACATATGTTGTCTACAAGAGACCCACCTCAAAACAGGGGACACATACAGACTGAAAGTGAAGGGCTGGAAAAAGACTTTCCATGCAAAAAGAGACCAAAAGAAAGCAGGAGTAGCAATACTCATATCAGATAAAATAGACTTTAAAACAAAGGCTGTGAAAAGAGACAAAGAAGGTCACTACATAATGATCAAAGGATCAATCCAAGAAGAATATATAACAATTATAAATATGTATGCACCCAACATAGGAGCACCACAATATGTAAGACAAATACTAACAAGTATGAAAGGAGAAATTAACAATAACACAATAATAGTGGGAGACTTTAATACCCCACTCACACCTATGGATAGATCAATTAAACAGAAAATTAACAAGGAAATACAAACTTTAAATGATACAATAGACCAGTTAAACCTAATTGATATCTACAGGTCATTTCATCTCAAAACAATGAATTTCACCTTTTTCTCAAGCGCACACAGAACCTTCTCCAGGATAGATCACATCCTGGGCCATAAGTCTAGCCTTGGTAAATTCAAAAAAAAAAAAAAAAATGAAATAATTCCAAACATATTTTCTGACCACAATGCAGTAAGATTAGATCTCAATTACAGGAGAAATACTATTAAAAATTCCAATATATGTAGACTGAATAACACGCTGCTGAATAACCAACAAATCATAGAAGAAATCAAAAAAGAAATCAAAATTTGCATAGAAACGAATGAAAATGAAAACACAACCACCCAAAACCTGTGGGACACTGTAAAAGCAGTCCTAAGGGGAAAGTTCATAGCAATACAGGCACACCTCAAGAAACAAGAAAAAAGTCAAATAAAAAACCTAACTCTATACCTAAAGCAACTAGAAAAGGAAGAAATGAAGAACCCCAGGGTTAGTAGAAGGAAAGAAATCTTAAAAATTAGGGCAGAAATAAATGCAAAAGAAACAGAAGAGACCATAGCAAAAATCAACAAAGCCAAAAGGTGGTTCTTTGAAAGGATAAATAAAACTGACAAATCATTAGCCAGACTCATCAAGAAACAAAGGGAGAAAAATCAAATCGATAAAATTAGAAATGAAAATGGAGAGATCACAACAGACAACTCAGAAATACAAAGGATCATAAGAGACTACTATGAGCAACTATATGCCAATAAAATGGACAACGTGGAAGAAATGGACAAATTCTTAGAAAAGTACAACTTTCCAAAACTGGACCAGGAAGAAACAGAAAATCTTAACAGACCCATCACAAGCACGGAAATTGAAACTGTAATCAGAAATTTTCCAGCAAACAAAATCCCAGGTCCAGACAGCTTCACAGCTGAATTCTACCAAAACTTTAGAGAAGAGCAAATACCTATCCTACTCAAACTCTTCCAGAAAATTGCAGAGGAAGGTAAACTTCCAAACTCATTCTATGAGGCCACCATCACGCTAATACCAAAACCTGACAAAGATGCCACAAAAAAAGAAAACTACAGGCCAATATCAACGATGAACATAGATGCAAATATCTTTAACAAAATTCTAGAAATCAGAATCCAACAACACATTAAGAAGATCATACACTATGACCAAGTGGGCTTTATCCTAGGGATGCAAGAATTCTTCAATATCCGCAAATCAATCAATGTAATACACCACATTAACAAATTGAAAAATAAAAACCATATGATTGTCTCAATAGATACAGAGAAAGCCTTTGACAAAATTCAACATCCATTTATGATAAAAACTCTCCAGAAAGCAGGAATAGAAGAAACATACCTCAACATAATAAAAGCTACATATGACAAACCCACAGCAAACATTATCCTCAATCATGAAAAATTGAAAGCGCTTCCCCTAAAGTCAGGAACAAGACAAGGGTGCCCACTCTCACCACAAATATTCAACATAGTTTTGGAAGTTTTGGCCACAGCAATCAGAGCAGAAAAAGAAATAAAAGGAATCCAAATTGGAAAAGAAGAAGTAAAACTCTCCCTGTTTGCAGATGACATGATCCTCTACATAGAAAACCCTAAAGACTCCACCAGAAATTTACTAGAGCTAATCAATGACTATAGTAAAGTTTCAGGATATAAAATCAACACACAGAAATCGCTTGCATTCTTATACAATAATAATGAGAAAATAGAAAGAGAAATTAAGGAAACAATTCCATTCACCATTGCAACGAAAAGAATAAAATACTTAGGAATATATCTACCTAAAGAAACTAAAGACCTATATATAGAAAACTGTAAAACACTGGTGAAAGAAATCAAAGAGGACACTAACAGATGGAGAAATATAACATGTTCATGGATCGAAAGAATCAATATAGTGAAATGAGTGTACTACTCAAAGCAATCTATAGATTCAATGCAATCCCTATCAAGCTACCAATGGTATTCTTCACAGAACTAGAACAAATAATTTCATAATTTGTAAGGAAATACAAAAAAAAAAAAACTGAAATAGCCAAAGCAATCTTGAGAAAGAAAAATGGAACTGGAAGAATCAACCTGCCTGACTTCAGGCTCTACTACAAAGCTACAGTCATCAAGACAGTATGGTACTGCCACAAAGACAGAAATATAGATGAATGGAACAAAATAGAAAGCCCAGAGATAAGTCCATGCACTTATGGACACCTTATCTTTGACAAAGAAGGCAAGAATATACAATGGATTAAAGACAATCTCTTTAACAAGTGGTGCTGGGAAAACTGGTCAACCACTTGTAAAAGAATGAAACTAGAACACTTTCTAACACCATATACAAAAATAAACTCAAAATGGATTAAAGATCTCAACGTAAGACCAGAAACTATAAAACTCCTAGAGGAGAACATAGGCAAAACACTCTCTGACATACATCACAGCAAGATCCTCTATGACCCACCTCCCAGAATATTGGAAATAAAAGCAAAAATAAACAAATGGGATCTAATTAAACTTAAAAGCTTCTGCACATCAAAGGAAACTATTAGCAAGGTGAAAAGACAGCCTTCAGAATGGGAGAAAATAATAGCAAATGAAGCAACCGACAAACAACTAATCTCAAAAATATACAAGCAACTCCTACAGCTCAACTCCAGAAAAATAAATGACCCAATCAAAAAATGGGCCAAAGATCTAAATAGACATTTCTCCAAAGAAGACATACAGATGGCTAACAAACACATGAAAAGATGCTCAACATCACTCCTTATCAGAGAAATGCAAATCAAAACCACTATGAGGTACCATTTCACGCCAGTCAGAATGGCTGTGACCCAAAAGTCTACAAATAATAAATGCTGGAGAGGGTGTGGAGAAAAGGGAACCCTCTTACACTGTTGGTGGGAATGCAAACTAGTACAGCCACTATGGAGAACAGTGTGGAGATTCCTTAAAAAACTGGAAATAGAACTGCCTTATGACCCAGCAAT
Source organism: Bos indicus (assembly GCF_029378745.1). Taxonomy (NCBI): domain Eukaryota; kingdom Metazoa; phylum Chordata; class Mammalia; order Artiodactyla; family Bovidae; genus Bos; species Bos indicus. The sequence continues at coordinate 9,254,640 of NC_091766.1, read as the reverse complement.
CCCACTACTGGGCATACACACTGAGGAAACCAGAAGGGAAAGAGACACGTGTACCCCAATGTTCATCGCAGCACTGTTTATAATAGCCAGGACATGGAAGCAACCTAGATGTCCATCAGCAGATGAATGGATAAGAAAGCAGTGGTACATATACACAATGGAGTATTACTCAGCCATTAAAAAGAATACATTTGAATCAGTTCTAATGAGGTGGATGAAACTGGAGCCTATTATACAGAGTGAAGTAAGCCAGAAGGAAAAACATAAATACAGTATACTAACACATATATATGGAATTTAGAAAGATGGTAACGATAACCCTGTATACAAGACAGCAAAAGAGACACTGATGTATAGAACAGTCTTATGGACTCTGTGGGAGAGGGAGAGGGTGGGAAGATTTGGGAGAATGGCATTGAAACATGTGAAATGTCATGTATGAAACGAGATGCCAGTCCAGGTTCAGTGCACGATGCTGGATGCTTGGGGCTGGTGCGCTGGGACGGCCCAGGGGGATGGTATGGGGAGGGAGGAGGGAGGAGGGTTCAGGATGGGGAGCACGTGTATACCTGAAATTTTTTTAATTTTAAAAATTTAAAAAAAATAAATAAATGTTGATAACTAAAAAATAAATAAATAAATAAACTAGTTTGGTGTTAAGATTTAAAAAAAAAAAAGAAAGAAAAAGCAAGAGAGTTCCAGAAAAACATCTATTTCTGCTTTATTGACTATGCCAAAGCCTTCGACTGTGTGGATCACAATAAACTGTGGAAAATTCTGAAAGAGATGGGAATACCAGACCACCTGATCTGCCTCTTGAGAAATCTGTATGCAGGTTAGGAAGTAACAGTTAGAACTGGACATAGAACAACAGACTGGTTCCAAATAGGAAAAGGAGTTCGTCAAGGCTGTATATTGTCACCCTGTTTATTTAACTTATATGCAGAGTACATTATGAGAAACGCTGGACTGGAAGAAACACAAGCTGGAATCAAGATTGCTGGGAGAAATATCAATAACCTCAGATATGCAGATGACACCACCCTTATGGCAGAAAGCGAAGAGGAACTAAAAAGCCTCTTAATGAAAGTGAAAGTGGAGAGTGAAAAAGTTGGCTTAAAGCTCAACATTCAGAAAATGAAGATCATGGCATCTGGTCCCATCACTTCACGGGAAATAGGTGGGAGAAGACTTGAAACAGTGTCAGACTTTATTTTTCTGGGCTCCAAAATCACTGCAGATGGTGACTGCAGCCATGAAATTAAAATATGCTTACTCCTTGAAAGGAAGGTTATGACCAACCTAGATAGCATATTCAAAAGCAGAGACATTACTTTGCCAACAAATGTTCATCTAGTCAAGGCTATGGTTTTTTTTTTAATTTTATTTTATTTTTAAACTTTACATAATTGTATTAGTTTTGCCAAGGCTATGGTTTTTCCTGTGGTCATGTATGGATGTGAGAGTTGGACTGTGAAGAAGGCTGAGCGCCGAAGAATTGATGCTTTTGAACTGTGGTGTTGGAGAAGACTCTTGAGAGTCCCTTGGACTGCAAGGAGATCCAACCAGTCCATTCTGAAGGAGATCAGCCCTGGGATTTCTTTGGAAGGAATGATGCTAAAGCTGAAACTCCAGTACTTTGGCCACCTCATGCGAAGAGTTGACTCATTGGAAAAGACTCTGATGCTGGGAGGGATTGGGGGCAGGAGGAGAAAGGGACGACAGAGGATGAGATGTCTGGATGGCATCCCTGCCTCGATGGACGTGAGTCTCAGTGAACTCCGGGAGTTGGTGATGGACAGGGAGGCCTGGCGTGCTGCGATTCATGGGATCACGAAGAGTCGGACACGACTGAGTGACTGATCTGATCTGATACATATAAAAGACTGTTATTACTGCCAAGGATACAGAAAAAAATTTCTAAATATATAAAAAAAAATATGAGAGGACATGACATGATTAAATAATAGAACTAACCACTCAGTTGGAGAAGGCAATGGCACCACACTCCAGTACTCTTGCCTGGCAAATCCCATGGATGGAGGAGCCCCGTAGGCTGCAGTCCATGGGGTCGCTAAAAGTCGGACACGACTGAGCGATTTCACTTTCACTTTTCACTTTGATGCAATGGAGAAGGAAATGACAACCCACTCCAGTGTTCTTGCCTGGAGAATCCCAGGGATGGGAAAGCCTGATGGGCTGCCGTCTATGGGGTTGCACAGAGTCACCACTACTGAAGCGACTTAGCAGCAGCAGCAGCAGCAACCAGTCAATAAAGCAAGTTCTGGGAGTTGGTGATGGACAGGGAAACCTGGCCTGTGGCAGTCCACGGGGTCATAAAGGGTCAGACATGACTAGCAACTGAACTGATTGAGTGAACCACTCAAAATCTATATATTTTTACAGATTTCCCTCTAAAACATATACATATTATGTCATCATGGGTACCACATTTTTTGGCTTCTTAAAATATTTGTTCAAAAATTTAGGAATGTCTTCCTTTATTGCAAAGTAAGAGCTATCACTTATGCTCATATAAAATATCTGTCAACTATTTTTAAAAATTTAGATATTTTAATACTATTTAACCTGAGATTAACATCTTATAGGCACTGAGTGACTTATGTTTAGAAAATTTTGTGCTGGGAAATAGTATAGAATAGACCATATGTCAGCACACATACACACACATACACACACACACATACACAGATATATATATTAATTAATGTCAAAGAGCAGTTAGTGCAAAAATTCAATTTTTCCTGAAAATATGGAACAAAAACAATATTTGAAAACTCAGGCAACTGTATATAAACTGTGGAAAAAACTTTCATATTCAATGTATATTAGAAAAAATGTGTAAAAATCCCCCAAATATCAATATATGTGGACTCATCAGTAATGAAATAACTGCAAAGAAAAAGTATTCAGTATTCTTCTTCAGATTTATTAAATGCATTTTTTTTCATGTGAGCACACAGCATAAGAGAAGACATTGTGAAATAGATGTCTCACAAACTGATGTTGCAGGTAATATCTATCTCCTTTGATTTGGATGTTTTTAAAATGAATACAGAATATGCTCAAATTTAAAACCATTACAAAACCTAGGATTTAACTGATGTGACATCATTTTAATGTACATCTTCAATATATTAAAACTGAAAAGGAACTCTAAGTGTACGAGGATAACAAGAAAATACTGTATTCCCAAATTAAGCATATTCCAAAATAATTGATTTTTTCTACTAGTGGTAATCATAATTTCTAATCTTATTCCAATTTCAAAATAAAAAGTTGTCATCTTAAAACAATTTTAAATAACTACAGAAAGTAAAACCTCTAAGAATTAAAAAATATATATTCAAGTTGCTGCATAGGCCTCCACATATAATACTATATATGTTCTTATTCTGCTGAACAGAAAAACTCATATATATTTTTATTTTACTGGAAATATGTTATTTATCTCACTTATGTTACATTGTCATCGAACTAGACCTTCATTCCCATCACTTAATTGTCAACTTGCATTGCAGATTCAAAAGAACACATTATAATTAACAGAGTAAATAAATAAACTGTACATTATTAGTTAACTAAGAATATAAACACAGTCTTCTCTCATCTCCTGGCTAGGTTGTTTAGGCTCTTAGCTGAATTCAGATAAAAGTTCTCAGGTTTAATATACTCTGAATCTTTCCTGAAGTAACTCCTCTGCTCTCAGACTTACCTAGATGGAGTTTCTTAGAAGGAGGTCTCTTGTGGAATCTGAGTCACTGGGTGGCTGATGATGAAGACTGAAGCTCTGTCACCAGACAAGACAGCAGAATGTAGTAAAGCATTGGCCCCTGATTCAGGCTTTTGACTCTGAAAGCAACTCTGTGTCCTGTCCAGCTTAAGGATGCAAACACTAAGGGACCTCAGCAAGGGAGATATTAATAGCTCTCTATACCTGTTCATTAGGCATATTTCCCTCCAGTTAGTTATACCTCTTCATATATGATTTCTCTCTGGGCCACTGCAATAAAATGAAGGAAATATTTTCCTAATGATTCTCTGATCCCAAGAGATCAGCTTCAAAGTCAAGTAAATCCAGTCTTTATTACTCCTTGTGCTTGATCTTGTCTGTTTTTCAGAGATCTAGCCTGGACAGCTGTAGCCTAATCCTAAATTAAATTTTTTTCCAAACCTCGAGACTAAGGGAACTGTTAGGACTAGGTCCCTTTGATCCTTAAAAGATTAACTTGTGAGCACGAAGTCCTTTAATTCTCATAAAATTGCTTTTTTTCTTCAACAAGAAGAAGGTGTTCCTTTGATATGTAACCACATTTGTTGACTTCTTCTAACATTTGTCCAAAATTTTAAGAGTGTCCTCCTTTATTTCAAGTTAAGAACTGTCATTTATTCCCTCACATAAAATATTTGTTAATTGTTTTTTAAAAACTAGATGTTTTAATGTTATTTAACCTGAGACTAATAGCTTTTAGGCACTTCATGGCATATGTTGTGCTCTATTTCCCACTGCAGAAATAAGTATGCCTGAAGCAGTTAAATTATTTGTTTAAAGGCTCAAACTGAGGCAGGAAAGGGCTTTGATCAGAATTCTGTCAGGATACTTCCATGTTTCAACTGTGAGTCATTGGTTCCCAACCAGAGATAATTTTGCCCTTGAGATATTTGTCTATATCTGAAGCAATACTGCTATACACCTACAGTACTCAAAACAAGTAATTATCCAGCCTCATTTGTCAACTGGAGAAGGTGAGAAAACCTGTTCCAGATTTGCATTTCCCCAATTTAATTGTGTGTAGGAATCATGCAGGATTGTAGCTCTGATACAGATAAGATTTCATCAGGTTCTGGTGGGCACAGATTCTGGGGAAAAAAAAAAAATCAAAAAGCCTGCTGGGTAAAGTTGATTTTACAGGTCTTATTCTGGGGAACATATTTAGAGTAGCAACATTCCATCCAAATGCAGTAAAATATGCATTCTTCTAAAGTGCACATGTAAAATTCTCAAGAATAGACCATATGCCAGGATGTAATACAAGTCTCAATAAGTTTAGAATACTGAAATTATGTCAAGCATTTTCCATTGTAATAGTATGAAACTACAAATCTTTTTTTTTGCATTAATTTTTTTTAATTTAAATTAATTTATTTTAATTGGAGGTTAATTAATTTACAATATTGTATTGGTTTTGCCATACATCAGCATGAATCTGCCATGGGTGTACACGTGCTCCCCACCTGAAATCCCCTCCCACCTCCTTCCCCATACCATCCCTCTGGGTCATCCCAGTGCACCAGCCCCAAGCATCCTGTATCCTGCATCGAACCTGGACTGGTGATTCACTTCTTATATGATACTATACATGTTTCAATGCCATTCTCCCAAATCATCCCACCCTCTACAAATCAACTATAAGAAAAAAGGTGGAAAATCACATATATATGCAAGCTGGACATCATGTTACTGAACAATATTGGGTCAACCTATGGCTGATTCATGTTGATGTTTTGCAGAAACCAACACAATTCTATAAATCAATTATCCTTTAATGAAAAAGTAAACAAATTTAAAATAAAAAATAAATAAATAAATGGAGTGACTAAAAAATCAGGAAGACAAATGAAAATGAAAATATGACATATTTAAATCAGTGTAATAATGGGGAAGTTTATAGTATTACACACCTACCTCAAGTAACAAGGAAAATCTCTAACAAAGAATTTAATTTTATATCTAAAGGAGGTAGTAAAAGAAAAAGAAACAGCCTAGTGTTGGAAGGAAGGAAGAATATAATAAAAGAATGCTATAATAAAAATCAGTGCAGAAATAATGAAAAGTTGTTTAATAAAATTCAACATCCTTTTGTGATAAAAACTCTTATGAAAGTAGGTATGGAAGGAACTTGTCTGGACATAATAAGACTATTTATGATAAGTGCACAGTTGATATAACATTTAACATTGCAAAGCTGAAAGCCTCCACTAAATCTGCAACAAGATAAGGATTCCCACTCTCACCACTTCTCTTTAATATAGTATGGAAGTCTTACCTACAGTAATCAGACGAGAAAAAGAAATTAATAAGTATTCAAATTGGTAAGGAAGTGGTAATATTGTTATTAAACATGGATAACATGATTCTATCTATATAGAAAACCCTAAAGATCCCACACAAAAGCTAGTAGAACAGATAAATTCATCAAGGTAGCAGGATATAAGATTGACATACAGACACCAGTTGCATTTCTTTATATTAACATGAAATATCAGAAATGGAATGCAAACAAAAAACTCATCTAAAATCTCAATAAAAAACCTTCAGAATAAATCTCATCAAGGAAGCAAAGGGTTCCCTGATAGCTCAGCTGATAAAGAAACTGCCTGCAATGCAGGAGACCTTGGTAGGATTCATGGGTCAGGAAGATCCACTGGAGTAGGGAATTTAACGGACTGTATAGTCCATGGGGTCACAAAGATTCAGACATGACTGAGTGACTTTCACTTTCAGGGAAACAAAAGACTTATACACTGGGAAGTACAAAACATTAATAAAAGAAGTTAAATTGAAAGATATCCCATGCTCCTGGGTTGGAAGAATTAATATTGTTAAAGTGCCCATACTACCCAAAGCAATCTACATGAGATTTGTCACATGAATATAAACAATTATCCTACAATTTATCAGTTCCGTTCAGTTCAGTCACTCAGTCGTGTCCGACTCTTTGTGACCCCATGAATCGCAGCATGCCAGGCCTCCCTGTCCATCACCAACTCCCGGAGTTCACTCAGACTCACGTCCATCGAGACAGTGATGCCATCCAGCCATCTCATCCTCTGTCGTCCCCTTCTCCCCCTGCCCCCAATCCCTCCCAGCATCAGAGTCTTTACCAATGAGTCAACTCTTCGCATGAGGTGGCCAAAGTCCTGGAGTTTCAGCTTTAGCATCATCCCTTCCAAAGAAATCCCAGGGCTGATCTCCTTCAGAATGGACTGGTTGGATCTCCTTGCAGTTCAAAGGACTCTCAAAAGTCTTCTCCAACACCACAGTTCAAAAGCATCAATTCTTCGGCTCTCAGCTTTCTTCACAGTCCAACTCTCACATCCATACTTGACCACAGGAAAAACCATAGCCTTGACTAGATGAACCCTTGTTGGCAAAGTAATGTCTCTGCTTTTCAATATGCTATCTTGGATGGTCATAACTTTCCTTTCAAGGAGTAAATTGTCTTTTAATTTCATGGCTGCAGTCAACATCTGCAGTGATTTTGGAGCCTAAGAAAACAAAGTCTCTCACTGTTTCTTGTTTCCGCATCTATTTCCCTTGAAGTGATGGGACCAGATGCCATGACCTTAGTGTTTTGAATGTTGAGCCTTAAGCCAACTTTTTCACTCTCCAATTTCACTTTCATCAAGAGGCTTTTTAGTTCCTCTTCACTTTCTGCCAAAGGGTGGTGTCATCTGTATATCTGAGGTTATTGATATTTCTCCTGGGAATCTTGATTCCAGCTTGTGCTCTTCCAGTCCAGCATTTCTCCTGATGCATAGGAGTTAAATAAGCAGAGTTGACAATATACAGCCTTGATGTACTCCTTTTCCTATTTGGAAACAGTCTGTTGTTCCACGTCCAGTTCTAACTGTTGCTTCCTGACATGCATATAGATTTCTCAAGAGGCAGGTCAGGTGGTCTGGTTATGAGCAACCTAGATCGCATATTCAAAAGCAGAGACATTACTTTGCCAACAAAGGTTCATCTAGTCAAGGCTATGATTTCTCCTGTGGTCATGTATGGATGTGAGAGTTGGACTGTGAAGAAAGCTGAGAGCCGAAGAATTGATGCTTTTGAACTGTGGTGTTGGAGAACTCTTGAGAGTCCCTTGGACTGCAAGGAGATCCAACCAGTCCATTCTGAAGGAGATCATCCCTGGGATTTCTTTGGCAGAAATGATGCTAAAGCTGAAACTCCAGGACTTTGGCCACCTCATGCGAAGTGTTAACTCATTGGAAAAGACTCTGATGCTGGGAGGGATTGGGGGCAAGAGGAGAATGGGACGACAGAGGATGAGATAGCTGGATGACATCACTGACTAGATGGGCATGAGTCTCAGTCAACTCTGGGAGTTGGTGAATGGACAGGGAGGCCTGGCATGTTGCAATTCAATGGGTCACAAATAGTTGGACACGACTGAGCGACTAGCCTCATCTGATCTTATCTTTCTGCCTTTTCTAAAACCAACTTGAACATCTGAAAGTTCCCAGTTCACAAACTGTTGAAGCCTGGCTTGGAGAATTTTGAGTATTACTTTACTAGCATGTGAGATGAGAGATACCAAGGGAATATTTCATGCAAAGATGGGCTCAATAAAGAATGGAAATGGTATGGACCTAACAGAAGCAGAAGATATTGGGAAGAGGTGGCAAGAATACACAGAGGAACTGTACAAAAAACATCTTCATGACTCAGATAATCATGATGGTGTGATCACTCACCTAGAGCCAGATATCCTGGAATGTGAAGTCAAGTGAGCCTTAGGAATCATCACTATGAACAAAGCTAGTGGAGGTGATGGAATTCCAGTTGAGCTATTTCAAATCCTAAAAGATGATGCTGTTAAAATGCTGCACTCAGTATGCCAGCAAATTTGGAAAACTCAGCAGTGGCCACAGGACTGGAAAATGTCAGTTTTTATTCCAATCCCAAAGAAAGGCAATGCCAAAGAATGCTTAAACTACCGCACAATTGCATTCATCTCTCATGCTAGAAAGTAAATCAACTATATTCCAGTAAAAACAGAATGGCTATTATCCCAAAGACAAGAAATGACACGTGTTGGAAGCAGTTGAAGAAAAAAGGTAACCCTCATTCACTGTGGATGGGAATGTAAATTATTAGATACACTATGGAAAACAGTGTGATGGTCCTCAAATTTTAAAAATAAAACTATCATGTTGTGCACATGTGCTCAGTCATGCCAGAGTCTGCAAACCCATGGACTGTAGCCCACTAGTTTCCTCTGTCCATGGAAATTTCCAGGCAAGAGTACTGGGGAGGGTTCTCATTTCTTTCTCCAGAGGATCTTCCAGACCCAAGGATTGAAACCATGTCTCTTGCATCCCCTGCATTGGCAGGTGGGTTCTTTACAAGCTGACCCCCCAAGGAAGCCTCAAAACTACCACAAAAAAGTGTAGTGAAAGTGTTAGTCACTCAGGTGTGTCCAACTCTGCGAATCCATGGACAGTAGCCCACCAGGCTTCTCTATCCATGAAATTCACCAGGCAAGAATACTGGAGTAGGTAGCCATTCTGTTCTCCAGGGGAATCCAACAACTCCACTTCTCAGTATTTAGGCTCCTTAGAAAAAAGGCCCAAAGTACTGACTTGAAGCACTAATTTGCATACTAGTGTTTATTGTGGCATTATTTATAATAGCCAAGGTATAGAAGTAGCCTAAGTGTCTATTGACAGGTGAATGGATAAAGAAAATGTGGTGTGGGTCTACAGTGGAGAAGTACTGAGCCATAATAAAAGAAGAAGTCTTGCCACTTGTAACAAATGTCCATCTGGATCTTGAGGGAATAATGGAAGGAGATGTCAAATGGAAAAAGGCAAACATTGTATGATTTCACTCATGCCTGTAATATAAAAATTAAAAAATACATTAAAAATAAATAAATACATTAAATAAATAAAAACATTAAATGAAAAATTCCAATAAAAACAAACAGATACAGAAAACAGAATAGCTGTCGAAGGGGAGAAAAGAGGGCTGAAAAAATGGGTAAAGATGGACAACTATGTTGTGATGGTTGGAAACTAACATTTTGATGGTGAGCATGTTGTAGTGGAAGTCAAAATGTCTTGTATACCTATAGCTTATGTAATGTTATAAACCGATGTCACCTCATTACAAAAAGAATGCAGAAATAATACACAAATTCCAGTTGATAAGTCTCTCAAGGACATGTCAGCAAGGAGATCCATATTTATACACTCATTTTGTATCTGGTATTTAAGAAAAATTTTAAAAAAGCAATTCAAAAACAGGGAGTGAGAGGAGAGACCTACACATCAGTGGGCAAAAAGATCTAGAATGCTCAGGTGGTTCCTGGAGATTGTGATGAGAAATCTTTTTTTGTTCTGGCAGCATTCCAACCCTAGTTATATCCTCTTAAATCCCAGAATACCTAATAAAGCAGGGGAAAAACACACATTTTGTTTTCTCCAGAGAAACAAATAATATCTTATGTTATGGCTTTTACTGATTATACATTCCATTAGATAAAAGGTATTAGGAAATAAACTTATAGTTTATAATATAAAATATACAAGGTACAATAGTGATGGAATATTTTTTAGAGTTGAAAAGTGAGATGTCTTAAAAAAAAAACTATTGCATGCAAAACTTTGGGCATCAGAAAACTAAGTTTTGAACCTTAGATTTACCACCTGTTATTCATAGTTGTTTATGTAACACTGTAAATGCTAATATTCTCTTTGAAGTAGTAAGGGGAGTAGTATCCACTGTCCAGAGATGCTTGACAGATTTATTCAATGTGTGTAAAAAGCTTAGAATAGTTCCTTTCTGTTAATAGATTAGTGATTATCACTGTTGATGAGATGTGGCTGATTTTTGCTTCTCCGTTTGAAAAGTCACTGTTGCTTCCCCACCTCTAGATAATGAAATAGTTGTAAAGTAAAGCCTGTTAGCTTAATCCTTTTTCTTATTAAGTACAATTTGTTTTTCGTATGACTACCCAACATGAGAATATCTGTGAATTCTTTGTCCTGGGAACAGATGTTGCAAGCTAATATCTGCTTCCCTTAGTCTGAGGGTTTCTAATAAACATTCTCAAACATGAAAATACGTGCATGTGATACATACACAAACATGAAAATATTTGTGAAAGATGTAACCAACATAGGGTCCATCTCTAAAATTTACAGCTGTGTAACTCAATATCATGAAACAATAACCCAATCAAAAAATGAGTCTTTCTAAAAAACACACAGATTTGCTCAAATACACCCCCCCCTTTTTTTTTTTTTTTTTTTTTTGAGCAGAGAAAGGTTTATTGCAGCACCATGCAAGGAGGCAGGTAGCTCAGGCCACAGAAAAACCCAGAGCTCCCAGAAGGATTTTGGCAAAGCATTTACTTTCTTTTATTTTTTAACTTTACAATATTCTATTGGTTTTGCCATATATCAACATGAATCCGGCACAGGTATACACATGCTCCCCATCCTGAACCCTCCTCCCTCCTCCCTCCCCATACCATCCCTCTGGGTTGTCCCAGTGCACCAGCCCCAAGCATCCAGTATCGTGCATTGAACCTGGACTGGAGACTCGTTTCATATATGATATTACACATGTTTAATGCCATTATCCTAAATCATCCCATCCTCTCCCTCTCCCACAGAGTCCAAAAGACTGTTCTATACATCAGTGTCTCTTTTGCTGTCTCGTATACAGGGCTATTGTTACCATCGTTCTAAATTCCATATATATGCATTAGTATACTGTATTGGTGTTTTTCTTTCTGGCCTACTTCACTCTGTATAATAGGCTCCAGTTTCATCCACCTCATTAGAACTGACTCAAATGTTTTCTTTTTAATGGCTGAGTAATACTCCATTGTGTATATGTACCATTGCTTTCTTATCCATTCATCTGCTGATGGACATCTAGGTTGCTTCCATGTCCTGGCTATTATAAACAGTGCTGCAATGAACATTGGGGTACACGTGTCTCTTTCAATTCTGGTTTCCTCAGTGTGTATGCCCAGCAGTGGGATTTCTGGGTTGTATGGCAGTTCTATTTCCAGTTTTTTAAGGAATCTCCACACTGTTCTCCATAATGGCTGTACTAGTTTGCATTCCCACCAACAGTGTAAAAGGGTTCCCTTTTCTCCACACCCTCTCCAGCATTTATTGCTTGTAGACTTTTGGATCACAGCCATTCTGACTGGCGTGAAATGGTACCTCATAGTGGTTTTGATTTGCATTTCTCTGATAATGAGTGATGTTGAGCATCTTTTCATGTGTTTGTTAGCCATCTGTATGTCTTCTTTGGAGAAATGTCTGTTTAGTTCTTTGGCCCATTTTTTGATTGGGTCATTTATTTTTCTGGAATTGAACTGTAGGAGTTGCTTGTATATTTTTGAGATTAGTTGTTTGTCAGTTGTTTCATTTGCTATTATTTTCTCCCATTCTGAAGGCTATCTTTTCACCTTGCTTATAGTTTCCTTTGTTGTACAGAAGCTTTTAAGTTTAATTAGGTCCCATTTGTTTATTTTTGCTTTTATTTCCAATATTCTGGTAGGTGGGTCATAGAGGATCCTGCTGTGATGTATGTCAGAGAGTGTTTTGCCTATGTTCTCCTCTAGGAGTTTTATAGTTTCTGGTCTTATGTTTAGATCTTTAATCCATTTTGAGTTTATTTTTTTGTATAGTGTTAGAAAGTGTTCTAGTTTCATTCTTTTAAAAGTGGTTGACCAGTTTTCCCAGTACCACTTGTTAAAGAGATTGTCTTTAATCCATTGTATATTCTTGCCTCCTTTGTCAAAGATAAGGTGACCATAGGTGTGTGGATTTATCTCTGGGCTTTCTGTTTTGTTCCATTGATCTATATTTCTGTATTTGTGCCAGTACCATATTTCCTGATGACTGTGGCTTTGTAGTAGAGCCTGAAGTCAGGCAGGTTGATTCCTCCAGTTCCATTCTTCTTTCTCAAGATTGCTTTGGCTATTTGAGGTTTTTTTGTATTTCGATACAAATTGTGTAATTATTTGTGCTAGCTCTGTGAAGAATACCGTTGGTAGCTTGATAGGGATTGCGTTGAATCTATAAATTACTTTGGGTCGTATACTCATTTTCACTATATTGATTCTTCCAATCCATGAACATGGTATGTTTCTCCATCTATTAGTGTCCTCTTTGATTTCTTTCACCAGTGTTTCATAGTTTTCTATATATAGGTCTTTAGTTTCTTTAGGTAGATATATTCCTAAGTATTTTATTCTTTTCGTTGCAATGGTGAATGGAATTGTTTCCTTAATTTCTCTTTCTGTTTTCTCATTATTAGTGTATAGGAATGCAAAGTATTTCTGTGTGTTGATTTTATATCCTTCAACTTTATTATATTCATTGATTAGCTCTAGTAATTTTCTGGTGGAGTCTTTAGGGTTTTCTATGTAGAGGATCATGTCATCTGCAAACAGGGAGAGTTTTACTTCTTCTTTTCCAATTTGCATTCCTTTTATTTCTTTTTCTACTCTGATTGCTATGGCCAAAACTTCCAAAACTATGTTGAATAGTAATGGTGAAAGTGGACACCCTTTTCTTGGTCCTGACTTTAGGGGAAACGCTTTCAATTTTTCATCATTGACGATAATATTTGCTGTGGATTTGTCATATATAGCTTTTATTATGTTGAGGTATGTTTCTTTTATTCCTGCTTTCTGGAGAGTTTTTATCATAAATGGATGTTGAATTTTGTCAAAGGCTTTCTCTGCATCTATTGAGATAATCATATGGTTTTTATTTTTCAATAAATACAACCCATCTTAAACATTTAAAAAATGGCTTCAGTTCTCTGTATAAGCCTCCAAACTTAATATTCTAGCTTACGAGGTCTCTTAAATGTAAATCTCCTCAGCTATGTTCTAATTTTAGCGGAACCACTTTATGCCTCTTTTTCTTTCTTAATTCTCATTAATCTGAATTTCCTTTGCCATCAATTAGCTGAATGATCTGTGTATTTCTGAGTTCAAAAGACACTTCTCTTTTCAACATATTAAATAAATTAATTATAGACTAATTAGTCTATCATAGAAACCTGACAGTCTCTTGATTGTGGGCTAGGGTGTTCTGACTCTCAGTGACTTTAGGTAAAAGATCTCAGGTTCAATTTCCTCTAAACTTTTCCTCATGTACCTACTGAACTCTCAGACTTACTTGGCTCTAAGAGGAAATTTTCTGTGTGCAAGTCTGAATTACTCCCTGGAGGGTTGATGATGGAGACAGAAGCTCTGCTCCCAGATTAGGCCAGAAGGAAGGAGTACAACTTTGGTTCCTGAGCTATGAGAAGGATGTCAAGGCACCATCCGAATCATGTCCGGCATCTGGGATACACACACTGAGGGACATAGAGGAGATAGTTACAGCTCCCTAGACTGTTCCTTAGGCACTGTTTGCACTGTTACCCCAACTTCTAATCTCATATTTCCCTGTCTGAATACAAAGAAAAATGATTCCTATTGAGTCTTTGTATCCTAGAGACCAGATTAGAGTCCAGTCAGTCTTTATTTCTCCATTTCCATGAACTCTTCTGCCTTCCAAAGGTCTTATCTGCTTATACCTCCTCCCACTCTTGAGTTAATAATTTCACCAAATCTGAGACTGATAACCTGTGTTTTCTAGGTCCCATGGACCTCCAAAGTACTGCCTTGTGACAGTGAATGCCTCTCAGTGTCTCTAGAAAATTATTGTTCCTCTATTCAACTTGGGAAAGAGATGTGTTTCTTTCCTATAAAATCATGGATGTTCTGATTTTGGCTTCAGGGTGTTTTTAACCAGAACTTCCTCAATCTGAAAGTGTATATGAATCACTAGGGGATCTTCTTTAAGTAGAGATTCTAATTTGGGAGAACTAGGGTGGCTCAGAGATTCTGCATTTGTAACAAACTCCCAGATGTTGTTGATACCAGGATCTGGCATCATGAGGAACCTAACAGCTTGGAACAATTCCAAACCATACCATCTCTCTGAAAAGAAATGCATTATGTTTTGGGCTTTCCAGGTGGCACTAGTGGTAAAGAACCCAGCTGCCAAGTAGGAGACATAAGAGACGTGGATTCAATCCCTGGGTTGGGAAGATTCCCCTGGAATGGGGCAGGCCACTTCAGTATTCTTGCCTGGAGAATCCCATGAACAGAAGAGCCTGGTGGACTACAGTCTATGAGGTCTCACAGATTGGACATGACTGAAGAGAGCTAGCACAGATGCACACACATTATGTTTTAAATTTTATTTTAGAGTGGTTGATAATGCAAACCACTAAAATTGCAATAATCAAAATGAATGATGTGGGCAATAATAATCTACCGCTTCTTTCAAAAAATATTGAGGTACAGATGATTTACAATGTTGTGTTAGCTTTGGGTGTACAACAAGGTGAGTCAGTTATACATATACATAATTCACTCTGTCTTGGATTATTTTCCCTGTTTGATTATATTCTGACACATGGGTACAGCATTTCTGATTACTTTGTTACTCAAGTTTCTGTTTTTAAAAGTTTTTCTTCACATAAATATGTTAGCTTGAGTCTGGTGTCTTAGACCACTTGGCTATTCTGACTGCTCAAAGAACTGTGTTAAAAAGTGACTTAATTGATGTTCCAAGGAGAGCTTGCAAGCACATACATAATTGTACACAAAAACTTTTGACTCTGAACCTTATGAGTAGGCAGAAATTCAAGTTCTTTCATGAGTCAGTTTTGATCATGAAAGTTGAGGAAATTCTACCGCATCATATGGGAGATATACAGTGGATGCTATCACTTGTTCACTACTCATTTTATGGCAATATTTAGAATGAATAAGATTTTTTATTTAGAAAAATGGGAAAAATCATAGTTGTAGGCATTGCTGAAAGTTTTCAAGCAGGAATTGTAAGATAATTCAATAAGAAAATAAAAAACAGTTTCATCAGTCTTTCACCTTAATGAATAAATTGCCCTTTGCAATGAAACCAGTGTTCCACACTATTTAAAAGTTTTTCTTTTATAATTTAAAAGCATATTTTAAAATTTATTTTTTATTGAAGGATAATTGCTTTACAGAATTTTGTTGTTTTCTGACAAACCTCAATATGAATCAGCCATAGGTATACATATATTTCCTCCCTTTTGAACCTCCCTTCCATCTCCCTCCCCATCCCACCCATCCAGGTTGAAACAGAGCCCCTGTTTGAGTTTCCTGAGCTATACAGCAAATTCCCATTGGCTATCTATTTTACATATGGTAGTGTAAGTTTCATGTTACTCTTTCCATACATCTCACCCTCTTCTCCCCTCTCCCTATGTCTATAAATCTATTCTCTATGTCTGTTTCTCCATTGCTGCCCTGTAAATAAATTCTTCAGTACCATTTTTCTATATTCCATATATTCTATATTCAGTTAGAATATGATATTTATCTTTCTCTTTCTGACTCACTTCACTCTGTATAATAGGTTCTAGGTTCATCCACCTCATCAGAACTGACTCAAATGCATACCATTTTATATCCAAGCAGGAATAAAATGAAAAAGAAATGAAAGAAACAATAATAAAGATTAATAAAACTAAAAGCTTGCTCTTTAAGAAGATAAACAAAATTGACAAGCCTTTAACCAGATTCATTAAAAACATGTTTTAATTTTTAATTAATTATCTAGACAGAAAATTACAACTGAATCTGAAATATAGACCCTGAAACATTTATTTTCATTTGCAGTGTGTAAATTTCATGCATAAATGTGATATTGCTGGATGTTGTGAATGTCTCTATTTGATTTCCAGCATATAGTCTAGGAGAGGAACTGCCTGTTTATTAGTCTATGGAATTCTTGTATACTCCCTTCTCAGTAGTCTATGCTTCCTATGTGTGCATGTGTGCTAAGTCTCTTTCAGTCATGTCTGATTTTTTGCAACCCTATGGACTGTAGCCACGAGGCTCCTCTGTCCATGGGGATTCTGCAGTCAAGAATACTGGGGTGGGTTGCCTTGCCGTCGTCCAGGGGATCTTCCTGATCCAGGGATCAAACCCAGGTCTCTTCTGTCTCCTGCATTGGCAGGTAGGTTCTTTACCACTAGCACCACCTATATATTATGCTAATACCTCTATTCCTTACTGTCTGTACCTATGGGTAAGGAGGTATTTGTTACTTTAATGGGTATATGTACAGACTGAAAATGAATGCCATGCATAATATTATAAAGTATAAAGTTTACATTATTATATTCAATATCATCTCTGACTTAAAGGTCATACTAAGTCAATTCCTTGTGGCTTAGATGGTAAAGAATCTGCCTGTAATGTGGAATCCCTGGGTTTGATCCCTGGGTTGGGAAGATTGTCTGGAGAAGGGAAAGGCTGCCCACTCAAGTATTCTGGCCTGGTAGTCCATGGGATCACAAAGAATCAGACAAGACTGAGCAACTTTCATTTCACTCACTGCTTCTTTGTAGACTATAAGGGCAGATATTTATTTGATAATAAGTTTTGCCTGAGACTTTGGTAGCCAATGTGGACAAGAGAACAAAATCCTAATTAGGAAAATAAACTCAATGGACTGTTATAAAACACATAATTATATAAAGGTCTACACCATCAAGAACACCAGTTCAGGAATGATATAAAAAGGGATGATGGACATAGAAGTGAAAAACTGTACTCTCTGGTTTTTCCTCTTCTATAATATTATAAACGTGGCCTAGCTTCCAAATTAATTTTTTCCAATGGATGATACTTTTAGTAAAACAAGTGACAGAGTAAACTAGGGTGATATTTGTCATTTGAGAAGAAATGTTTCTCAATAAAGGACAGAAACAGTATGGACCTAAGAGAAGCAGAAGATATTAAGAAGAGGTGGCAAGAATACACAGAATAACTACACACACACACACACACACACAAAATCCTAATGACCCAGATAACCATGATGATGTGATCACTCACCTAGAGCCAGACATCCTGGAATGTGAAGTCAAATGGGCCTTAACAAAGCTAATGGAGGTGATGGAATTCCAGGTGAGCTATTTCAAATCCTAAAAGATGATGCTGTGAAAGTGTTGCACTCAATATGCCAGCAAATTTGGAAAACTCAACAGTGGCCACGGGACTGGAAAAGGTCAGTTTTCACTCAAGTCCCAAATAAAGGCAATGCCAAAGAATGCTCAAACCACACAGTTGTGCTATCAAAGTAATACTCAAATCACATGCTAGCAAAGTAATACTCAAAATTCTCCAAGCCAGGCTTCAACAGTATGTGAACCATGAACTTCCAGATGTGCAACAGAGGAGCCAGAGATCAAATTGCCAACATCTGCTGGATCACTGAAAAAGCAAGAGAGTTCCAGAAAAACATTTCCTTCTGCTTTATCGACTATACCAGAGCCTTTGACTGTGTGGATAACAACAAACTGTGGAAACTTCTGAACGAGATGGGAATACCAGATGACCTTACCTGCCTCCTGATAAAATTGTATGCAAGTCAGGAAGCAACAGTTAGAACTGGACATGGAACAACAGACTGGTTCAAAATTGGGAAAGTAGTACATCATGGCTTTATATTGTCACCTGCTTATTTAACTTTTATGCAAAGTACATCATGCAAAATGCCAGCTGGATGAAGCGCAAGCTGGAATCACAATTTCTGGGAGAAATAACAATAACCTCAGATATGCAGATGACACCACCCTTATGGCAGAAAATGAAGAGGAGCTAAAGAGCCTCTTGATGAAAGTGAAAGAAGAGAGTGAAAAATCTGGCTTAAAACTCAACATTCAAAAAACTAAGATCATGACATCCAGTCCCATTACTTCATGGCAAATAGATGGGGAAACAATGAAAATAGTGAGAGACTTTATTTTTTGAGGCTCCAAAATCAGTGCAGATGGTGAGTTCAGCCATGAAGTAAAAAGATGCTTGCTCCTTGGAAGAAAAGGTATGACCAACCCAGACAGCATATTAAAAAGCTGAGACATTTCTCCCAGTAATCTTTATTCCAGCTTGTGCTGGGAGAAATATCAATAACCTCAGATATGCAGATGACACCACCCTTGTGGCAGAAAGTGAAGAGGAACTAAAGAGCCTCTTGATGAAAGTGAAAGAAGAGAGTGAAAAAAATTGGCTTAAAACTCAACATTCAGAAAACTAAGATCATGGCATCTGGTCCCATCACTTCATGGCAAATAGATGGGGAAACAGTGGAAACAGTAACAGACTTTATTTTCTTGGGCTCCAAAATCACTGCAGATGGTGACTGCAGCTGTGAAATTAAAAGACGCTTGCTCCTTGGAAGAAAAGCTATGACCAACCTAGAGAGCATATTAAAAAGCAGAGACATTACTTTGCCAACCAAGGTTCGTCTAGTCAAAGCTATGGTTTTTCCAGTAGTCATTTATGGATGTGAGAGTTGGACTATAAAGAAAGCTGAGTGCCTTAGAATTGATGCTTTTGAACTGTGGTGTAGGAGAAGACTCTTGAGAATCCCTTGGACTGCAAGGGGATCCAACCAGTCCATCCTAAAGGAAATCAGTCCTGAATATTCATTGGAAGGACTGATGCTGAAAATGAAACTTCATTCTTTGGCCACCTGATGTGAAAAACTGACTCATTTGAAAAGACCCTGATGCTGGGAAAGATTGAGGGCAGGAGGAGAAGGTGATGACAGAGGATGAGATGGTTGGATGGCATCACTGACTCAACGGACCTGAGTTTGAGTAAACTTTGGGAGTTGGTGATGGACAGGGAGGCCTGACATGCTGCAGTGCATGGGATTGCAAAGAGTTGGACACGACTGAGCAACTGAACTGATAAGAGCACACCATGAAAGGAGCAAATGGCCAGCTGGTCACATTTCTATAAAGAAAGAATCTCCTCTTGGAGACCAGTGTGCTTCAAAAGGAGTCCTTCTTCCTTTTCTCATGCTCTTCCTTGGGAGAACTACCAGCATTTCCTCTGATTATGCAACCTTCCTTTATTTTTATTTCCAAGAATCACCAACATCTAAATTTTAAATAGGATTGTCAAGTTTAGATTAATTTTTAAGTATTAATGTTGCCAAGGATAGGAAGGCATGCTTGTTTTCCCATTTTGTCACCAACACTGTAATTACTATTATTATGAATACTACAATAATAAATAAACAGTAGAGGCATTTATGGGGGAGATAAAAACTTGATTCTGCATTCAAAGTACCTTGACAACATGACAGGTGTCTCTGTGAGCAAAATCAATCCACAGGAAAAGTGCAGCAAAGTCAGGGGAGGGCACAAACAAGAGGGAAGGAATCATGTTTCTAGGAGGAACACTACAATCCTGCAGGTCAGTCTCTGCATGTAGATCCTGACAGCAAATCAAACCATACCTGAGAAACAGAAGCCAAGGGTGAGCTATCCAAAATTTATAGCTATTATAAACATGCCAACATTATTCAAATAGAGAAATTTCCTGTGAAAAACAAAATGCAAATCTATGCTCGCCTAAGCTCAAAGAAATAAAGACTATTTACTTTTGGACTCTGTGGGAGAGGGAGAGAGTGGGATGATTTGGGAGAATGGCATTGAAACATGTATAATATCATATGTGAAACGAGTCGCCAGTCCAGGTTCGATGCATGATGCTGGATGCTTGGGGCTGGTGCACTGGGACGACCCAGAGGGATGGCATGGGGAGGGAGGAGGGAGGAGGGTTCAGGATGGGGAACACGTGTATACCTGTGGCGGATTCATGTTGATATATGCCAAAATCAATACAATACTGTAAAGTTTAAAAATAGAATAAAATATTAAAAAAATAAAAAGCTGAGACATTACTTTGCTGTCAAAGGCTTGTCTAGTCAGAGCTATGGTTTTCTACTAGTTATGTGTGGATATGAGAGTTGGACCATAAGAAAAGCTGAGCACTGAAGAATTGATGCTTTTGGATTCTGGTGTTGGAGAAGACTCTTGAGGGTCACTTGGACTGCAAGGAGATCAACTCAGTCAATCCTAAAGGAAATCAGTCCTGAATACTCATTGGAAAGACTGATGCTGAAGCTGAAACTCCAATTCTTTGACCAGCTGATGCAAATAACTGACTCATTGGAAAAGACTGTGCTGGGAAAGATTGAAGGCAGGAGGAAAAGGGGCAAAAGAGAATGAGATGGTTGGATGGCATCACTGACTCAATGTACATGAATTTGAGCAAAGTCTAGTAGTTGGTGATGGCCAGAGAAGCCTGGTGTGCTGCAGTCCATGGGGTCCCAAAGGATTGAGCTGAACTGATTCTTAGTAAATTAAGGCAGTTCCTTGCAATATATAGGATTTTTCAACTTTTTCATATCAAAATTTGAGAAAAAAGTAAGGAAACATGAAGAAAAAAAAGAGAAGAAAGCCATTGCATATCTTCATTAATAAATGAGGTAATTCCATTGTACCAGATAGTTGAAAAAATAAAAATTCAGGAAATAAATAAAAGAGCAACTTTCACTTCCACAGTCTGATTAAAGAATCACAACAACTGACTCTGAGGAATTGAGCCTTGCAATGATGGGCATTTCTCCAGACCTAGAATTATTTGCCTTTTTGGACTCACCATCATGAAGAGTCTTTTCAGAGCCCCATTTATGTCTTTATTTCTCAGACTGTAGATGAAGGGATTCAGCATGGGTGTGACCACAGTGTACATCACCAAGGCTGTTGCACTTGAGTGTAAGCTGTGGGTAGAAGCAGAGCTAAAGTACACTCCTAGGCTTGTAGAAAAAAATAAGGAGACAACTGAGAGGTGAGATGCACAGGTGGAAAATGCTTTATACTTCCCTTGAGTTGATGTGATTCTATGTATAGAGGAAACAATCTTTGAGTAAGAGTAAAGAATACCAGTCAGGGCACCACTACCTAGCAGGACAGTTGTAAAATAAATCACCATGTAATTAAGAAAGTTGTCAGAACAGGCAAGTTGGGTTATCTGACTGAGGTCACAAAAAAAGTGGGGGATTTCCACATTAGTGCAAAAGGAAAGCTGCAACATCATTAAACTTTGTAACAAGGAATTCAGAATACACATGATCCAAGACACCAAAACCAGTAGTCCACAGATCTGGGGATTCATGATGATTGTGTAGTGCAGCAGGTGACAGATGGCCACAAAGCAGTCATAGGCCGTCACTGTCAGGAGGAAGATGTCCAACACTGCAGAGAGTAGGAAAAAATAAATTTGTGTGATGCAGCCTTCATAGGTTATAACTTTGCTCTGGGTCTGGATGTTCCACAACATCTTTGGGACAGTGGTAGAGATGAAACAGATGTCTACAAAGGACAGGTTGGAGAGGAAGAAGTACATGGGGGTGTGGAGGTGGGAGTCTGAGCTGACTGCCAGGATGATGAGCAGGTTTCCAAAGACAGTGATCAGGTACTTGGAGAGGAAAAGTCCAAATATGAGGGGCTGTAGCTCTGGTTCTTCTGAGAATCCCAGGAGAATAAATTCTGAAATTTGTGTATCATTGCCTGGTTCCATGTGTTTGAAGTAACTACTAGGAAAGAAAAAAATTATATTACAAATATTCATACAAACTTGAAGGAAATATATAATTAAAATTGGCCTTACACTTGGCCATCAGGAAACTAATTTTAATATTCTGTGTGCAGATCTGGTTTAGTGTTTTCCCTGTGCAATCTGTGACTTGAAATTTTTGTTCCAATCAACTTTCCCCTCAAGAAGTTATGTATTCTACAGTTTTAATGAAAAATTCTTCATGATTTCAGGAATGTAAATTGAGCTCTGACCATGATTCATTAATAGTTACTATCTAGGCAATTTCTTCAAAGGTCCTGAAGAGCAAAAGTGCCTACCGTTCAATGATGGATAAAAATATGTAAGCCATTAATAACATTATACAATACTTACAGATGGCAACAAGTGGTATAAAGAAATCTAGAGCAGCTATAAAGGAGACAGTGAATAGTGCATTCACTTTGTCATGGGTATTTAGGCAAGACCTGAAAACAAGGTGACATTTTAGCAGTGACTTCATGTAAGAGGTGAGAAATGAAAGGCTGTGTGTGGAAGTGTGTGCCTGGCAGAAGGAATGTCCAGAACTCATATAAATAAATTCAAAAATGAAAGAGGAGATTTTACAACTGATACTAGAAAAATGTAAAGGATGATGAGAGATTTTTGTGAGCAATCATATGTTGTTGGATAATCTAGAAAAAAAATGGAAAAATGTCTAAAAAAATACAACCTCCCAAGATTAAATCATTATAAAACAGAAAATGTGAAGAAGTAAATCAC
Source organism: Bos indicus (assembly GCF_029378745.1). Lineage (NCBI taxonomy): Eukaryota > Metazoa > Chordata > Mammalia > Artiodactyla > Bovidae > Bos > Bos indicus. The sequence goes on along the minus strand of NC_091766.1, from coordinate 9,231,586 downwards.
TAGTAAGGAGGTTGAACCAATAATAAATAACCTCCCAACAAACAGATGTCTAGGATGAGATGCCTTCACTGGTGAATTATACCACACATTCAAAAAGGAATTAATATCAATCTTCAGAAAGTATTTGAAAACTAGAAGGGGAAGAGACTCTTCCAAATTCATTTTATAAAGGCAGAATTACCATTATACCAAAATCAGACAAGGACTCTACAAGCCAAGAAAATTTAAGATGAGTATCCCCAGTGCAAACATTCTCAACAAAACACTAGCAAAACTAAATAATGCACAAAAAGGATCATGTATCCTGATCAAGTGAACTTATTCCAGGCATGCAAGAATGGTTCAATGTCTGTGATCGATCAATGTGATATAATACATTAACAAAATGAAGGATAAAACTTGTATAAACTTTTCAACAGATGCAGAAAAACCTCTTGACAAAATCCAACATATCTTTATGATTAACATCTCTCAACAAATTGGATAAAGCAGGAACAGAGCTCAACATAATAAAGGCCATGTATCACAAGCACAGAGCTAACATTATATTCAGTGAAGAAAAGCTTTTCCTCTTTGAACAGGAGCAAGACAAAAGTCAGCTGTTTATTTTCCAGTTTCATTTAAAAAATAATTGATATACACCACTGTGTAAGTTCTTGGGATATAGCATGAAGGTTTAATTTGCATATATTTTGAAATGATTACCACAGTGGGTTAAGCTAACATCCATCTTCTCATATATATACAATAAAAATAAACTAAGAAATAAAATAAAAAATAAACTAAAAAATTTCTCACCTCAGGAATGAACCGGGGTCTCCTGCACTGGCAGGCAGATTCTTTACCATCTGAGCCATGAGGTAAGCCCCTCCTAGTGATTAGAATTCTTATATTTACTCTCTTAACAATTTTCCTATATATTGTACAGCAATGTTAGTTAGGTTGTTGTTTAGTTGCTAAGTTGTGTCCAACTCTGTGTGTCATTTTTTATGGCTAAGTGTTATTTCACTGTGTGCATTTGCCATAACCTCTTTATCCATTCATCCATCCATTGAACCTTAGGTCATTTCCATATCTTGGCTTTTGTGAACAATGCTGCTATGAATATCAGTTGAAAATCTGTTGCATTTCTCTACATTAATCATGAACTATCAAAAATAGAAATTAGGAAATAGCACATTTTCTAACTGCATCAAAAAGAATAATATACCTAGGAATAATCAAGCAGGTGTTAGACCTGTGCACTGAAAAGTATAAGACATTGGTGAAAGAAATTGAAGAAGACACAAATATACAGAAAGATATACCCTATTCATAACTGAGAGAATTAATATTATTTTAAAATTAATTAATTTATTTTAATTGGAGGCTAATTACCTTACAATATTGTGGTGTTTTTTGCCGTACATTGACATGAATCAGCCATAGGTGTACATGTGTCCCCCATCCTGAACCCCTCTCCCACCTCCCTCCCCATCCCATCCCTCAAGGTTGTCCCAGTGCACCGGCTTTGAGTGCCCTTTTTCATGCACCAAACTTGGACGGATGATCTATTTCACATATGGTAATATACATGTTTCAATGCTATTCTCTCAATTCATCCCACGCTCACCTTCTCCCCCTAGAATTACTATCGTTGAGACACCCATACTACCGAAAGAAACCTATAGATTCAATACAATGCCTATCAATGAATAAATGAAAAAATAAGCTATGTCTTTTTAATTTAGCCATAAAAAGTAGTGAAATATTGCTATTTGTGATAGCATGGATGGACCTTGACTGTTTTATGTTAAATGGACTAAGAAAAATACTAATACTATATAATCTCATGTGTGGATACTGTAGTATCCCAAGGACAAAAGAACAGAAGAAAAACCAGAATTGAAAGAGACACGTGTACCCCAATGTTCATCACAGCACTGTTTATAATAGCCAGGACATGGAAGCAACCTAGATGTCCATCAGCAGATGAATGGATAAGAAAGCTGTGGTACATATACACAATGGAGTATTACTCAGCCATTAAAAATAATACATTTGAATCAGTTCTAATGAGGTGGATGAAACTGGAGCCTATTATAGAGTGAGGTAAGCCAGAAAGAAAAATACCAATACAGTATACTAACTCATATATATGGAATTTAGAAAGATGGTAATGACAACCCTGTATGCGAGACAGCAAAAGAGACACAGATGTATAGAACAGTCTTTTGGACTCTTTGGGAGAGGGAGGAGGGGATGATTTGGAAGAATGGCATTAAAACATGTATAATATCATATAAGAAACAAATTGCCAGTCCAGGTTGGAGGCAGGATACAGGAAGCTTGGGGCTGGTGCACTGGGACGACCCAGAGGGATGGTATGGGGAGGGAGGTGGGAGGGGTGTTCAGGATGGGGAACACATGTACACCCGTGGCGGATGCATGTTGATGTATGACAAAACCAATACAATATTGTACAGAAAAAAAAAAAACACATCCAGAATGACACATTAAAAATTCTATCTCTCCTTAATAAACCAAAATTTTAAAATATATGTAAAAGAATATATATATATATATATACACATGTATAAGTGAATCACTTTGCTGTACAGCAGAAATTAACATTATAAATCAAATATCCTTCAATAAAAGTAAACTTAGAAAGAAAAAAAAAAAAAACAAGGAGGGCCTTGGAATGCAGGAACAGGAAAAAACAGACTCTTATTGTCCCTCCCTCCCCCATGTTGTAACTATTAAAGAATTTCAGGTCCTCCTGAACAGTATAACCTGTCTCCCCTCCTACCCATAGGGAGAAGGCATTTGCCTTACTCTTCCCCCACCTCATCCAAGCAGCAAATCACCCATAAGACCCCTATCCTGTTCATTGTACCTTTGGTATAAAAATGGACTAAGTACCCCTGTTCAACATCAGCTGTCCCTTGAGCTGGCCCACTGTTCTAACAGCATCTTCCACTCTAATAAACTTTATTCTCCACTCATTCTGCCTGTCTGGAAATTCTTTTCCAACCTGCACACAGACCATGACAGTTTCTAAAATAACAACAACAAAAAACCCTAACCTTAACAAAAAATGAGCTCATAAAATAGAGAAAAATTAGTGGTTGCCAGAGAAAGATGAGTAAAATGGGTAAAAGAAGTAAAAATATGCAAACTTCCAGTTATATAAATTGTCATTGGGATGTAATGTACAGAATAGAGTCTATAGCTTATTTAGTTGCATTTTGAGATTTTCATTTTTAATTAATTTTTATTGGAGTATATTTGCCTTACAATGTTGTGTTAGTTTCTAATGTACTTCAAAGTGAATCAATTGTATTTATACATATATATTTTTCTTTTTTGGATTTCCTTCCCATTTCTGTCACCACAGAGCACTCAAAACTAATAAATTATCACTTCACACCTGTCAGAATGAACATCATCAAAAAATCTACAAACAATAAATGCTGGAAAGGATGTGAAGAAAAGGGAAACTTCTTGCACTGTTGGTGGGAATTTAAGTTGATACAGCCACTATGAAAACAGTAAGGAAGCTCCTTAAAAAATAAAAAAAGAGAACTACCATATGACCCAGCAAGGGGCTTCCTCAGTGGCGTAGCAGTAAACAATCTGCCTGCATTGCAGGAGATGAGTGAGATGCTCATTGGATTCCTGGGTTGGGAAGATCCCCTGGAGGAGTGCATGGCAACCCACTCCAGTATTCTTGCCTGGAGAATCCCATGGACAGAGGAGACTTGCAGGCTACAGTCCATAGAGTCACAAAGAGTTGGACAAGACTGAAACAACTGAATATGCATGCATGCAATACCCAGCAATCCCACTACTGGGGACATATCCAGAGAAAGCCATAATTCAAAAGACACACACATCCCAATTTTTATTGTAGCATTATCTAAAATAGTCAAGTCATGGAAGTCATCTAAATGTCCATCGATAGAAGAATGGATGAAGAAAATGTGGTACATATAATTAAGAACATTGGTGAGTTTTAAATTCATATCTTGGTTTTTTTTAACTTTCTGGGATTTCCTGGAATATTTATAATCTATTGTCGGGTGAATCCATAGATGTGGAACCCACAAATTCAGAGAGCCAAATGAACTAATGTAAGAGGGTAGGATATGCCAGAAAAATGTTTCCCATATTCTAAGATTGAGACCCATTAGTGTTGCAGACTAAATAACATACAGTCAAATACTTGAGGACTATCATTAATAATCTCTGTAATATTGCTTCATAGTTCTCTTTGTCCTGTTCTGTGTGAATATGCGTGTATGTGTTCATTTTTAGAAAAAAAAATTTTAAATATAAATTTATTTATTTTAATTGGGGGTTAATTACTTTACAATATTGTATTGGTTTTGCCATTAAGGTTTTTGTGAGCAAGCATGCAAGATCACAAAATAAAGGCATGGATTTGATACATAGTCAAAAACATCTAGAATCCAATGCATTAAAGGCAAGAAACGTTTAAGAAGAGTTGTTCTAATAATGAGGGGAAAGCAACATAAATGAAGAGCCCAACAGAGGAGCCAGGTTGCAGATAGAGGAGGCAACAATGTGGGTGCTGACATCATCTCAGTCTCGAGGGACCAAAGACTGACTGGACTTTTACCACTGCACTTGCTTCACCATGGAATCCACTTCATGAACTTGGTCTTACTAAGATTTTATACTTATCTTTGTTTATTTGACAGCAGTTTTTTTTTGTTTTTTTTTTTTTTTTTAATCATGCAGCTGTGGATGTGCTGGCCCTTCTTTCATTTTTCTTTGTGGTATTCCTTTCTGTGTTTTTATTTAGCTTTGGCTTTGGTCATTTTTGACACATCCGATGGGCATGCTCTAGACCTGGTTCTGTTCCTAGGCTTAATATGCAGAGGCTTATCCACACCATACTCCATAAAATACTACATAGGCTATAAAGTTTGTCTTTTAACATGATTTATCTCTGAGGTCAGTATATCATATCCATGCATTTATATTATGTAATAGGCCTTTCCCATTATGATTTAAGGTCCAGAGGAACAGAGACTTCATATTTTGTTCACTTTTGTGTTTACAAAATATGTGCATTTATATAGAAAATAATTGAAGAAATGAGAATTCACAAAATAAAAAATATGGTAAGGAAAATAAAACCATGTGGAAACTAGTGGATTCAAACAATTTATTAAATGATATTTAACAAAAATCTAATACTGATTATGAAATAAGACATATAAAGTAAAAACTTAATCACATCCACATGGGTCTCTTAATTAAAGATTATATAAGAAATATAAAGATACAATTTTTGAAAAGTAGATAAAGAAACTATATTAAGTTAAACTTTCTATCAATAAAAACATAAACAGATTCCAATATGCTTATGAAAAATGTCAGTAGCCAGTTGAATGCCAAAAATGTTTTCCACAAGAAGGGAGAAGATGATTATTATTCTTAAAAACAAATCTAACTACAAAAGGCAAAAAAGCTACCATTAAGGAAGTACAGATGTGAAATAAGAACACAATGCATATAAAAGTCTGCTATTCTTTTCAGGGATGCAGAAAATTTTTCTCCATATAAAATGTAATTATATGTAAGGGTGTGACATGATTAACTAATAGAACTGATCATACAAAATGTGTACATTTTCACACACTCCCCACATATATCTAAATTTATATTTAAAATGATTTATGTCAAACAATAAACTAATTGGGAAAAAATCACTTTTTTCTGAAAACATTAAAAAAATATTAAAAAAAAAACTTGCAAGGGTGGGTGCTCAGTTGTGTCTGACTCTTTGCCACCTTATGGATTATAACCCTCCAGCATCCTCTAGTCTATGAGATTTTCCAGGCAAGAATGCTGTAATGGTTTGCCATTTCCTCCTCCAAAGGATCTTCCCAAGACAGGGATCAAAACTGAGTCTCCTGAATCTCCTGCATTGGCAGGCAGATTATTTACCACTGAGCCATTTAGACCCTTATACATAAATTGTGTTAATAATATTTACAATCAATTTGCAATACAGAATGTAAACCTGCCACTTGCTCAGTTATGTCCTACTCTTTGCCACCATGGACTGTAGCCCCCCAAGCTTCTCTGTCCATGAAATTCTGCAAACAAGAATACTGGAGTAGGTTGACACTTCCTTCTCCAGGGATCTTCCTGACCCAGGGATCGAACCCAAGTCTTCCATATTGCAGGCAGATTCTTTACTGTCTGAGCCACCTGGAAAGACCCTGGTTCTGGGAAAGATTGAGGGCAGGAGGAGAAGGGGTGACAGAGGATGAGACAGTTATATAGCATCAACTGAATGGACTTGAGTTTGAGCAAACTCTGGGAGATAGTGAAGGACAGGGAAGCCTGGAATGCTGTAGTTAATGCGTTGCAAAGAGCTGGACATGGCTTAGCAACCGAACAACAACAAAACTGCTGTTGGAAGGTAATGTCTACCTCCTTTGATCTGGACTTTCTTAATGTATGCAGAACATGCTCAAATATACTGCAACTTAGAAATTTGAAAAATATTCTTTATTTGCTGCATAGTCCTCCACATATAATACTATACTTTCCTACTCCTCTGAAGAGCAAATCTCATGTATGTTTTAATTTTACTGGAACCATATTTTTATCTCACTTACTTTACAATGTCATCATACTGAACCTCCATTCCTACCACTTCCTTGTCAGCTTGCACTGCAGATTCAAACAGACACATCCTTATTAACATAGTAAATAAATCAATTATACTTCACTAGTTAATCAAGAATACAAACACAGTGAGCTCTCATTTCTGGGCTAGAATGGTTAGGTTCTCAGGTGATTTAAGATAAAAGTTCTCAGGTTCAATTTTCTCTGAATCTTTTCTGGAGCACCTGCTGGGTTTTCAGACTTACCTATATGGGGTCTCAGAGAGGGAGTACTCTGGTTGAAATCTGAATTACTCTTTGAATTGTTGATGGTGATAACTGAAGCTCTGTCACCAGACAAGACAACAGAGAGTAGTGGTAAAACGTTGGCTCCTGATCGAGACTTATGACTCCAAAGCACCTGTCATGTCCTGTCCAGCTTAGGGATACAAACACTAAGACATTTCAGCAGGAGAGATATTAATAGCTCTCTATACTTGCTCACTAGGCACATTTCCCTCCCATTATTCCAATCGCTAAGCACATGATTTCCCACTGGGCGTCTGGAATAAACAGAAAGGCAAATTCTCCTAATGGCTCTGTTCCCTAGAGATCAGGTTAGAAGTCAAGTGAATCCAGTCTTTTATTACACTTGTCCTCAATCTTTCCTGATTTTTGGAGATCTAACCTCAATCACATTATCCCAACCCTGAATTAATATTTTCTCCAAACTCTGACATTAAGGAATTTGTCAGAACTAGGTACATTTGATCCCTAAAAGGCTGTTTTATAGTCAGCACACAGCCTTGTTGTCCTCAGAAAATTGTTATTCCTCTCTTCAACAAAGGGAAGAGCTGAAATGCAATTTGGGGGGCCATAATCTTGGGCTTCTTAAAACACTTGTCCAAAAATTAGGGATTTCAAATTTCATCACAAGTTAAGAGCTGATACTTAGCCCCTCACTATAAAATATTTTGTTAAATGTAGATGTTATATGTAGATATTTCAATACTATTCACTTGAGGTTGGCATCTCTTAGGCATTGTTCAAATTACCTTTTAGAAAACTTTATATTATGGGGTAGTATTACTATGAGCACCATTCCAGATGGCAGAAATGTGTTTAAAGGAATTTAATGATATGCCTGAGAGTTCCAGAAAAACATATATTTCTGCTTTATTGACTGTGCCAAAGCCTTTGACTGTGCAGATCACAATAAACTGTGGCAAATTCTGAAAGAGATGGGAATACCAGACCACCTGACCTGCCTCTTGAGAAATCTGTATGCAGGTCAGGAAGCAACAGTTAGAACTGGACATGGGACAACAGACTGGTTCCAAATAGGAAAAGGAGTATGTCAAGGCTGTATATTGTCACCCTGCTTATTTAACTTCTATGCACAGTACATCATGAGAAACGCTGGACTGGAAGAAGCACAAGCTGGAATCAAGATTGTCAGGAGAAATATCAATAACCTCAGATATGCAGATGACACCACCCTTATGGCAGAAAGTGAAGAGGAACTAAAAAGCCTCTTGATAAAAGTGAAAGAGGAGAGTAAAAAAGGTGGCTTAAAGCTCAACATTCAGAAAACAAAGATCATGGCATCTAGTCCCATCACTTCATGGAAAATAGATGGGGAAACAGTGGAAACAGTGTCAGACTTTATTTTTTGGGGGTGGGGGGCTCCAAAATCACTGCAGATGGTGATGGCGGCCATGAAATTAAAAGATGCTTACTCCTTGGAAGGAAAGTTATGACCAACCTAGATAGCATATTCAAAAGAAGAGACATTACTTTGCCAGCAAAGGTTCATCTAGTCAAGGCTATGGTTTTTCCTGTGGTCATGTATGGACGTGAGGGTTGGACTGTGAAGAAGGCTGAGCGCCGAAGAATTGATGCTTTTGAACTGTGGTTTTGGAGAAGACTTTTGAGAGTCCCTTGGACTGCAAGGAGATCCAACCAGTCCATTCTGAAGGAAATCAGCCCTGGGATTTCTTTGGAAGGAATGATGCTAAAGCTGAAACTCCAGTACTTTGGCCACCTCATGCGAAGAGTTGACTCATTGGAAAATACTCTGATGCTGAGAGGGATTGGGGGCAGGAGGAGAAGGGGAAGACAGAGGATGAGATGGCTGGATGGCATCACTGAATTGATGGACGTGAGTCTGAGTGAACTCCTGAAGTCCACTCAGGAGTTGACTGGACACCACTCAGGAGTGATGGACAGGGAGGCCTGGCGTGCTGCGATTCATGGGGTCGCAAAGAGTCGGACACGATTGAGCGACTGAACTGAACTGAACTGAACTGAATGATATGCCTAAAGGTTCAAACTGAGTATAGAAAGGACCTTAATCAGAATTTTGCCAGATGTATCCAGCTTTCACACTGTAGACTGATCAGCCCAAGATCATTTTGCCCCTGTGAATATTTGTCAATGTCTGAAGTAATGCTGCTAAACACCTGCAATTCTCAATACAAATAATTATACCGTTTCAACTGTCAGCATGAGAAGGTGAGAAAACCTCTTCTAGAACATCATTTCACCATCTTCAGTGTGCATAGGTATCACCTATGGCTGTAGTTTTAATACAGATTCTGATTCATCAGGTCCTAGAGGGCCCAGATATTCAGATTGTGGACCACTCTGAGTAGCCAGGCTGTGGGCCTATGCAACTCAGGTGTAGGTAGTTTTAGCTATTCTGAATGAAAATTCATGTTTGCATGTTATTTTGAATGAACATTGTATTCACTCATTCCAGAGGCTGTTATAACTTCATTGTCCAACAAACCAGGCATACCACAACAAAGATAATGACAGGTTGATTCGACCAATGTATATAGATGCAAAAATCCTCAACAAAATATTAACAAACCAAATTCAGCAATATGTTAAAAGAGTCACACACCAAGAACAATTGAGATTTACCCCAGGGATACAAGAATGGTTAAATACTAATAGACTGATCAGTGTGATACTTTTTTTTTTAATTTTATTTTATTTTTAAACTTTACAAATTGTATTAGTTTTGCCAAATATCAAAATTAATCCGCCACAGGTATACATGTGTTCCCCATCCTGAACCCTCCTCCCTCCTCCCTCCTCCCTCCCCATACCATCCCTCTGGGTCGTCCCAGTGCACTAGCCCCAAGCATCCAGTATCATGAATCGAACCTGGACTGGCAACTCGTTTCATACATGATATTATACATGTTTCAATGTCATTCTCCCAAATCTTCCCACCCTCTCCCTCTGCAACAGAGTCCATAAGACTGTTCTATACATCAGTGTCTCTTTTGCTGTCTCATACACCGGGTTTTTGTTAGCATCTTTCTAAATTCCATATATATGGGTTAGTATACTGTATTGGTGTTTTTCTTTCTGTCTTACTTCACTCTGTATAATAGGCTCCAGTTTCATCCACCTCATTAGAACTGATTCAAATGTATTCTTTTGAATGGCTGAGTAATACTCCATTGTGTATATGTACCACAGCTTTCTTATCCATTCATCTGCTGATGGGCATCTAGGTTGCTTCCATATCCTGGCTATTATAAACAGTGCTGTGATGAACATTGGGGTACATGTGTCTCTTTCCCTTCTGGTTTCCTCAGTGTGTATGCCCAGCAGTGGGATTGCTGGATCATAAGGCAATTCTGTTTCCAGTTTTTTAAGGAATCTCCACACTGTTCTCCATAGTGGCTGTACTAGTTTGCATTCCCACCAACAGTGTAAGAGGGTCTAATTAACATATTAAGAATAAAATTGGTAGTATCATCTGAATAGATACAAAAAAAACCTTTTGACAAAATTCAATATGTATTTATAATAAAAACTCTCAACAAAGTGAGTATAAAGGAAAATACTCCAACATAAAAAAAAGGCCATATATGACAAAACAATAGCCAATATTATGTTCACTGGTGAAAAATTAACAGTATTTCTCCTAAAATCAGGAACAAGGCAAAGATATCCACTGTTGACAATTTTATTCAACATAATATTGGAAGTCCTAAGCAGAGCAATCAAATAAGAAAGAGATATGAAAATAATCCAACTGGAAAGGAAGAACTATTACTGTTTGCAATTGACATGTTGCTATATACGTGTACATGCTCAGTCACTAAGTCATGTCTGACTCTTTTGCAACCCCATGGTCTGTAGCTCACTAGGCTCCTCTATCCATGGGATTTCCCAGGTATGAATGCTGCAGTGGGTTTCGATTTATTTCTCCTTAGGATCTTCCTGACTCAGGGATCACACACATGTCTCCTGCACTGGCAGGCAGATTCTTTACCACTGAGCCACCACAGAAGCCTGATGCTGTATATAGAAAATCCTAAAGATACCACCAGTAATAACACATGTTTTCAGTAAAGTTGCATAGTGCAAAATTAATATACAGAAATTTGTTAAGTTTCTATTTGTCAATAATGAACTATAAGAAAGATGGGAAAATATAATTTACTGTCACATCAAAGAATAAATAACTGAAGAGTAATTTAATAAAGGAGCAAAAAACTTGAACTTTGAAAATCATAAAACTTTCATGAAAGAAATTGAAGATGACACAAAAAGCAGAAAGATATACAATAAAATAATTGTTAAAATGACAATACCACCCAAAGCAGTCTCCAAACTCAATGGAATCCCTATCAAAATAACAAAGGCACTTTCTTTTTTCCAGAACCAGGAAAAATAATTCTAAAAGTTGTATGGATAAAAACAATAGACTGAAAATGGCCAAAGCAATCATGAGAAAGAACAAGCTGGAGTTGCCACAGTCACTAGTATCAACATATATTACAAAGCTACAGTAAACAAAACAGCATGGTACTGGTTCAGAATCAGAAAATTTCAGAAGATATGGATCCATATGTAGCTGCACATTTGGTGTGTCTGTGGATCGAGGTCAGTGTTTGATCTTCCTATGCTGCCAACTTGAACCACCTTCTAATATTTGATATTGATCCAATGAGACTCATTCATTTTACACGTCTGATATCCAGAACTGTAACAGCACATATTTGTTTATTGTAACCAATAGTTTGGGGATATTTTACAACAGCAACAGAAACCTAATATAGATGTTCATTCAATAAAATTTGTTGGCAAAAATTGAGTTTAACTCATTCATCAGTTACTTTAATAAGAGTATTTTATGTTGAAAACCCACATTAAATAGAAAAAAAACTTTTAAATCAGTATGAAGTTATTTCATACCATTAGCTGATAAAAAGATCTATGCATTACATAACTGTAAAAGTTGCCTGACTATGATGCCTTGTGACATTAAGGCAGGAAATGTAATACAGTATGATGATAGAGGTCACCCATTGTATTTAAAATTTTTGTGTCTATATTTCTACATTATTTTATTTTATATTAATTGAAATGTTCATTCATTTTGTTTCTATTATCTCTACTTTTATCTCTAGTTTCCTTTAAAAAGAAAAGATGGAATCCTAATCTTATCTGTGTGTACATATGTGTATTGTTTGTTGTTGTTTTAGTCACTAGATCATGTCGAACTCTTTGGCTACCCCATGGACTGTAGCTAGCAGGCTCCTCTGTCGATGGGATTTCCCAGGCAAAAATATTGGCTTGGGTTGTCTTTTCCTTCTCCAGGGTATCTTCTCACCGAGGGATTGAAGTATGGACTCCTGTATTGGCAGGCAGATTATTTTTCACTGAGTCACCAGGGAAGCTCTTACATTTATGTATAGGATTGTGCTTATTTGAAAAAAAATTGTAGGCAAACACACACACATAGAAACAGAATATTTGCACTTGAGTGTTTTCTTTAGACTAAATAATGAATATAGAAATTCATGAATTTCTATATTCATTTTGTTTATTTCTCAGAACATCTATATGAAGTTACATTTAATATCCCACATTGCCTTCAGAAATAAGGAGACAGGAAGTTCAGAAAGCATAAATTGTTTGCAACTATGTAACAAAGCATTTAAAACTGTTATCACTGTCAAATTATACACACATATAAACATGCAGTATACTCTCTTATACAGAAAACTGAGCACCAAAGCTATTTCTCCACTGATCTCCAGTAGCATATTGGGCACCTACTGACCTGGGAAGTTTCTCTTTCAGTATCCTATCATTTTGCCTTTTCATACTGTTCATGGAGTTCTCAAGGCAAAAATACTGAAGTGGTTTGCCATTCCCTTCTCCAGTGGACCACATTCTGTCAAATCTCTCCACCATGACCCACCTGTCTTGGGTTACCCCATGGGCATGGCTTAGTTTCATTGAGTTAGACAAGGCTGTGGTCCTAGTGTGATTAGATTGACTAGTTTTCTGAGTATGATTTCAGTGTGTTTGCCCTCTGATGCCCTCTTGCAACACCTATCATCTTACTTGGGTTTCTCTTACCTTGGCCGTGGGGCATCTCTTCACAGCTGCTCCAGCAAAGCGCAGCCATTGCTCCTTACCTTGGACAAGGGGTATCTCCTCATCACCACCCTTCCTGACCTTCAATGTGGGATAGCTCCTCTAGGCCCTCCTGCGCCCGCGCAGCCATGGCTCTGGGTAACTCCTCTCATCAGCACACCACTAAAGGCTAAAAGAATGCTCAAGAGGGAGGTAACATCCCCCTTGTCAAGTGTTTGTTTCCTTGCTCCTATGGTATTGGCTTTGCCAAGTAACCCAATTCCCGTACATAAACATTACAGGTCTCTCCAAACTACTTCTATAAAATAAGATATTGTTTGACCAACCTTATGGAGCAGTCATTTATTTCTATAGCTGCTGGTCTGCTCTGCTGCTCTGTCTGCCCACATTCAGAAGGGAACCAAAATTCAAAATTTCGTTTATTCTGGGCAAAAAACCAGACCTTTTGTCCTTCCTAGATATTTTGCAACTTCTAGTTGACCCTTTGCCTAAATTAGTGGCATATGCTTTTGTTCTTTGAAGAAAGAAAGAAATAAAAAACCACCCCTTATTCTCTTATTGAGGAAGGCACCTAATTCTGAAAAAGGTCTCTAGGAAGATGTTAAAATGTCTTGAAATGTTTAACAGCACCTTGTTTCAGAGGCTATGGATGAACCTCCCCGAGGTACCCCAGGGCAAACACAGGGAGCGTCCAAAGGGGCAGAGGGGGAAGCCTCTAGGAGGAATATGCAGACTTCGCAAAACTGATGGGAGGGAGGAGAGGGGACAACTTTCAGAACTAGAAACAGGAAGCAGTCCAGATGCTGCTACGCTGCCCGCACCCCCGCACCCAGCCCTCTGTGTATTGTCCTCCCCGCCAGCGGCCGCGTGCTCCACCCACAGCCCCCAGCGGCCCGCGAGCGCCACATGCCCCCGCGGCGCCGACAGAGCCCCAGGGCTGGGCCGAGGGCGGCCCGCAGGGAGCGCGGGCCACACTCGAACAGGTTGCTCGGCGCGGGCTCGGGACCGAGAGGGTTAATCCAGTCCTCGCAGCACGGTCCGCGCAGCCCCAAACTCGGGCTCCCCCACAGGCCAGCCAGCCACCCCGAGAAAGCCCCGAGACACCCCTCCACAGCACGCCCAAGGCTTTTGTTTTGGCGGCACCGAGAATAACGTTCCCTGAGGAGGAGGTGCCACGCCTGCTGGTGGCTCTTCGGCACAGGGTTAGACGAAGGAGCAGGCAGCCGTGGTGGCACCTCCTCAGTCCCCACTCCCAAGTCCTTTTCCCACTGAGCTGGACAGGAAGGGGCCTGCACGACCCGGGGCTCCCCTCACACCTCGGGGCCGGGCTCCCGAGGGGCTGCAGCGCCGGCCAGGGGCAGCTGCAGGTCCCTCAGGTAAACGGAGCCAGGGAGGACCACCAGCGTGTGCCTCGGAGCTACCGCGAGCTTTCGCAATGGCCTGAGCACATGGTGTCATCACTGACCTAGAGCCAGACATCCTGGAATGTGAAGTAAAGTGGGCCTTAGAAAGCATCACTAGGAACAAAGCTAGTGGAGGTGATGGAATTCTATTTCTGCTTTATTGACTATGCCAAAGCCTTTGACTGTGTGGATCACAATAAACTGTGGAAAATCCTGAAAGAGTTGGGAATACCAGACCACCTGACCTGCTTCTTGAGAAATCTGTATGCAGGTCAGGAAGCAACAGTTAGAACTGGACGTGGAACAACAGACTGGTTCCAAATAGGAAAAGAAGTTCGTCAAGGCAGTATATTGTCACCCTGCTTATTTAACTTATATGCAGAGTACATCATGAGAAATGCTGGACTGGAAGAAACACAAGCTGGAATCAAGATTTTTGGGAGAAATATCAATAACCTCAGATATGCAGATGACAACACCCTTATGGCAGAAAGTGAAGAGGAACTCAAAAGCCTCTTGAGGAAAGTGAAAGTGGAGAGTGAAAAAGGTGGCTTAAAGCTCAACATTCAGAAAGCTAAGATCATGGCATCTGGTCCCACCACTTCATGGGAAATAGATGGGGAAACAGTGGAAACAGTGTCAGACTATTTTTCTGGGCTCCAAAATCACTACAGATGGTGACTGCAGCCATGAAATTAAAAGACGCTTACTCCTTGGAAGAAAAGTTATAAGCAACCTAGATAGCATATTCAAAAGCAGAGACATTACTTTGCCAACAAAGGTTCGTCTAGTCAAGGCTATGGTTTTTTCTGTAGTCATGTATGGATGTGAGATTTGGACTGTGAAGAAGGCTGAGCGCCGAAGAATTGATGCCTTTGAACTGTGGTGTTGGAGGAGGCTCTTGAGAGTCCCTTGGACTGCAAGGAGATCCAACCAGTCCATTCTGAAGATCAGCCCTTGGGATTTCTTTGGAAGGAATGATGCTAAAGCTGAAACTCCAGTACTTTGGTCACCTCATGCGAAGAGTTGACCATTGGAAAAGACTCTGATGCTCAGAGGGATTGGGGGCAGGAGGAGAAGGGAAAGACAGATGGCTGGATGGCATCACAGACTCGATGGACGTGAGTCTGGGTGAACTCCGGGAGTTGGTGATGGACGGGGAGCCCTGGTGTGCTGCGATTCATGGGGTCTCAAAGAGTCGGACACGACTGAGCAACTGATCTGATCCGATCTGAGCACCAAAGAATTGATGCTTCAAATTTTGGTGCGGGAGATGACTCTTGAGAGTTCAATGGACTGCAAAGAGATCAAAGTCCTAAAGGAAATCAACCCTAAATATTCACTGGAACTAACTGATGGTGAAGCTGTAGTTCCAATATTTTGGTCACCTGACGTGAAGAGCCAACTCATTGGAAAAGAGCCAGATGCTGGGAAAGTTCGAAGATAAAAGAAGTAGAGGACAGCAGGGCATGTGATGTTTAAATATCATCACCAACTCAAAGGATATGAATTTGAGCAAACTCTGGGAGATAGTGAAGGACAGAAGACTGCTGTGCTGTATGTAGTCCATGGGGTCGCCAAGAGTCAGACACAACTTAGCCACTGAACAACAGCAAATTTTCTCTTAATTTTTGTAGAGACCTTGTAATTCATCAAGTTGCTCACTTTAAATACTCAGTTTATTGAATACAACTGTACTCCACTAATTTAACTAAATAGTAAAAAATCTAAAGGTGCATGAGTAAGATTTGAATCTAGAACAAAGGCAGCAGTTTCTCACTTAAAAAGGGTGGGAGATGTATCTTCTAACTGGGAAAGAAGCCAAGTCTCAGTTATGGATATAGAATGGGTGTTATTAAATTTAATTAATTCAAGTGATAAACTCTTTTTTATTTGTAAATAAATGCTTAACCTATAGAAATGCAATAAACTGATAATAAATTGATTCAAGAGAGAAGATCAATACAGTCCTACTCAACATCATGGATGAGCCTTACTAATACAATGTAGAGATTGAGATCTGACTTATACACTCATGTGGTGCATAAAAAAAAAAAATCAGTACAACTCCACATTATGTAATTTCTTTTAGTTAAAAGAAAAGTACTATTATATATCCCTTTGCTATAGAATGACTTGTTAGGCATCAATAGCTAACTGACACAATAATGAAAATGAATAGAACTGAGGGCAATTTTAATAATCTGTAGCTTTTTATTTTTGGCATATATTCTGATATTTGAGAATAACATTCATGATCATTCTGTTATACAAATATATTTCAGATCAGTGTTGTAACAAGTGACTACCTTGAGGTTCTCTTCTAGGTAACTAGGAAAGGTAGATAGACTTGAATGTTTATGGAGAAAAATTGGTGGCCTGGGCAAGATATCAATGTCTGGGCAGGATATTAAGCTCTTGTGTGTGGGTCATCCTCTGATCACAAAGAATGGACTGATTTCTTTTTTTTTTTTTTCACAAACACTGTATTTATTTATTTTTTTTGTTTGTTTGGTTTTTTTTTAATTTTATTTTATTTTTAAAATTTACATAATTGTATTAGTTTTGCTAAATATCAAAATGAATCCACCACAGGCATACATGTGTTCCCCATCCTGAACCCTCCTCCCTCCTCTCTCCCCACACCATCCCTCTGGGTCGTCCCAGTGCACCAGCCCCAAGCATCCAGTATCACGCATTGAACCTGGACTGGCAACTCGTTTCTTACATGATATTCTACATGTTTCAATGTCACTCTCCCAGATCTTCCCATCCTCTCCCTCTCCCTCAGAGTCCATAAGACTGTTCTATACATCAGTGTCTCTTTTGCTGTCTCGTACACCAGGTTATTGTTACCATCTTTCTAAATTCCATATATATCCGTTAGTATACTGTATTTATGTTTTTCCTTCTGGCTTACTTCACTCTGTATAATAGGCTCCAGTTTCATCCACCTCATTAGAACTGATTCAAATGTATTCTTTTTAATGGCTGAGTAATACTCCATTGTGTATATGTACCACAGCTTTCTTATCCATTCATCTGCTGATGGGCATCTAGGTTGCTTCCATGTCCTGGCTATTATAAACAGTGCTGCGATGAACATTGGGGTACACGTGTCTCTTTCCCTTCTGGTTTCCTCAGTGTGTATGCCCAGCAGTGGGATTGCTGGGTCATAAGGCAGTTCTATTTCCAGTTTTTTAAGGAATCTCCACACTGTTCTCCATAGTGGCTGTACTAGTTTGCATTCCCACCAACAGTGTAAGAGGGTTCCCTTTTCTCCACACCCTCTCCAGCATTTATTATTTGTAGACTTTTGGATCGCAGCCATTCTGACTGGTGTGAAATGGTACCTCATAGTGGTTTTGATTTGCATTTCTATGACCCACCTCCCAGGATATTGGAAACAAAAGCAAATATAAACAAATGGGACCTAATTAACCTTAAAAGCTTCTGCACATCAAAGGAAACTATTAGCAAGGTGAAAAGACAGCCTTCAGAATGGAAGAAAATAATAGCAAATGAAGCAACTGACAAACAACTAATCTCAAAAATATACAAGCAACTCCTACAGCTCAACTCCAGAAAAATAAATGACCCAATCAAAAAATGGGCCAAAGAACTAAATAGACATTTCTCCAAAGAAGACATACAGATGGCTAAGAAACACATGAAAAGATGCTCAACATCACTCATTATCAGAGAAATGCAAAGAATGGACTGATTTCTAAACATAAAGGAAATGGGAAATGGATGAACTGACATTGTTCAATCGCTATCCCTTTTCATGTGTATTATAAATATTAGGAAAAGGGAATTAGTTTTAGAACAATAAGAAGAGTCATATAAGTAGGTAGCATTAGAAGTTTTCAAGCAGAAAGAGGATAATAATTTAGTAATAAAATATGGTAACCTGTCCTCCACTTCAATGAATAAACCCCTTCACTTGTAGGCACCTATCTTCCATGCTTTAATTAATAGATGTGTGGCATGAAAAATAAACATTTTGCCTCATAATGAAATGTGTGATTTAACATTTCTCCCTCACATTTATGGTCATCTGTGACACTAAGATAGTATCAGTAAATTTATTCCAGTTTGTCTTTCCATGTAGATTTCACTGGGAGGTATATATATATATGTGTCTAAAAATCAATTTTTTTCCAGCAGCTACCTTCCCTGGTGGCTTGGATAGTAAATAATCCTCCTGGAGTGGAGAAGACCCTGGTTCAATCCCTGAGTTGGGACGATCCCCTAGAGAAAGGAATGACTACCCACTCTAGTATTCTTGTTGGGAGAATCCCATGGACAGAGGAGCCTGGCAGGCTATAGTCCATGGAGTCACAAAGAGTCAGACATGCCTGACTGACTGAGCACACTTGTGATCACCAAGGTGAATAATTGAATGAAATTAGAAGTGCAGTTATGAGACACTAGCAAGTTTGCAGTTTCAGTATCTGGCATTAAGGTTTTGACTACAATTTAAGAGCCAGTAATTCAGCTTTGGATTGCTGAGGCATCCTTTTAAAAGACAATACATTAAATAAACATATTGCCAGCTGTATGACAACAGCTACTAGACAAGCACCCAGAAGACCCAAGTCCATGAGGTCCCCCTTTAGAAAGCCCTGAGTAAATAGATAACTGAACTCAAGAGTGCCTGCTTTTCCTTGGTTATGCCCTCATTCCACCTTATGTATTCATCATTAAATAATGAACTAGCAGAATCCTAGCCACCTTACCCTCAGAACTCAATAAAGCACAGCCCCCAGTTGGATCTTTCTCTCTCTCCATCTTTCTCTTTACATAATACTTAAGTACATAGATCTTGGTCATGCTGTGTACAGGATTTGTTACTACTGTATTTTTTTCAGTTTGCCAATAGATATTGCTGAGGTTTTGTTCAGTTGCTGAGTCCAACTCTTTGCAACCCCATGAACTGCAGCATACCAGGCTCCCCTGTCCTTCAATATCTCCCAGAGTTTTCTCAAACTCATGTCTATGGAGTCAGTGATGCCATCCAACCATCTCATTCTCTGTCTTCCCCTTCTCCTCTTGTGCTTGGGCTTAGTCTCTCAGTTGTGTTCCTTTCCCAGCAATAGAGTCTTTTACAATGAGTTGGACCTTCGCATCAGGTGACCAAAGGATTTGAGCTTCACTATCAGTCCTTCCAGTGAATATTCAGGGTTGATTTCCTTCAGGAGTGACTGGTTTGATAGCCTTGCAGTCCAGGGAGTCTCAAGAGTCTTCTCCAGTCAGTCAGTTCAGTCACTCAGTCGTGTGTGACTGTTTGAAACCCCATGAACCGCCTCATTCCAGGCCTCCCTGTCCATCACCAACTCCTGGAGTTCACCTAAACTCACATCCATTTAGTTGGTGATGCCATTGAACCATCTCAGCCCCTGTTGTCCCCTTCTCTTCCGTCCTCAATCTTCCCCAGAATCAGGGTCTTTTCCAATGAGTCAGCTCTTCACATGTTATGGCCAAAGTATTGGAGTTTCAGCTTGAACATCAGTCCTTCCAATGAACACCCAGGACTGATCTCTTTTAGGATGGACTGGTTGGATCTTGTTGCAGCCCAAGGGACTCTCAAGAGTCTTCTCCAACACCACAGTTCAAAAGCATTGAATCTTCTGGGCTCAGCCTTCTTCATAGTCCAACCCTCACATCCATACATGACCACTGGAAAAACCATAGCCTTGACTAGACGGACCTTTGTTGGCAAAGTAATGTCTCTGCTTTTGAATATGCTATCTAGGTTTGTCATAACTTTCCTTCCAAGGAGTAAGTGTCTTTTAATATCATGGCTGCAGTCACAATCTGCAGTGATTTTGAAGCCCAGAAAAATAAAGTCTGAAACTGTATCCACTGTTTCCCCATCTATTTCCCATGAAGTGGTGGGACCAGATGCCATGACTTCGTTTTCTGAATGTTGAGCTTTAAGCCACCTTTTTCACTCTCCCCTTTCACTTTCATCAAGAAGCTTTTTAGTTCCTCTTTACTTTCTGCCATAAGGGTGGTGTTATCTGCATATCTTAGGTTGTTGATATTTCTCCCAGCAATCTTGATTCCAGCTTGTGTTTCTTCCAGTCCAGCCTTTCTCATGATGTACAGTGCATATAAGTTAAATAAGCAGGGTGACAATATACAGCCTTGACATACTCCTTTTCCTATTTGGAACCAGTATGTTGTCCCATATCCTGTTCTAACTGTTTCTTTCTGACCTGCATACAGATTTCTCAAGAGGCAGATCAGGTGGTTTGGTATTCCTATCTCTTTCAGAATTTTCCACAGTTTATTGTGATCCACACAGTCAAACGCTTTGGCATAGTCAATAAAACAGAAATAGATATTTTTCTGGAACTCTCTTGCTTTTTCCATGATCCAGCAGATGTTGGCAATTTGATCTCTGGGTCCTCTGTCTTTTCTAAAACCAGCTTGAACATCAGGAAGTTCACGGTTCACATATTGCTGAAGCCTGGCTTGGAGAATTTTGAGCATTACTTTACTAGTGTGTGAGATGAGTGCAATTGCGTGGTAGTTTGTGCATTCTTTGGCATTGCCTTTCTTTGGGATTGGAATGAAAACTGACCTTTTCCAGTCCTGTGGTCACTGTTGAGTTTTCCAAATTTGCTGGCATATTGAGTGCAGCACTTTCACAGCATCACCTTTCAGGATTTGGAATAGCTCAACTGGAATTCTATCACCTCTAGCTTTGTTCGTAGTGATGCTTTCTAAGGCCCACTTGACTTCACATTCCAGGATGTCTGGCTCTAGGTCAGTGATCACACCATCGTGATTATCTGGGTCATGAAGATCTTTTTTGTATGGTTCTTCTGTGTATTCTTGCCATCTCTTCTTACTATATTCTGCTTCTGTTAGGTCCATACCATTTCTGTCCTTTATCGAGCCCATCTTTGCATGAAATGTTCCTTTGGTATCTCTGATTTTCTTGAAGTTATCTCTAGTGTTTCCCATTCTGTTGTTTTCTTCTATTTCTTTGCATTGATCACAGAAGAAGGCTTTCTTATCTCTTCTTGCTTTTCTTTGAAACTCTGCATTCAGATGTTTATATCTTTCCTTTTCTCCTTTGCTTTTTGCTAATCTTCTTTTCACAGCTATTTGTAAGGCCTCCCCAAACATCCATTTAGCTGTTTTGCATTTCTTTTCCATGGGGATGGTCTTGTTCCCTGTCTCCTGTACAATATCACGAAGCTCATTCCATAGTTCATCATGCACTCTATCAGATCTAGGCCCTTATATCTATTTCTCGCTTCCACTGTATAATAATAAGGGATTTGATTTAGGTCATACCTGAATGGCTTAGTGGTTTTCCCTACTTTCTTCAGTTTAATTCTGAATTTGGCAGTAAGGAGTTCATGGTCTGAGCCACAGTCAGCTCCTGGTCTTGTTTTTGCTGACAGTATAGAGCTTCTCCATCTTTGGCTGCAAAGAATATAATCAGAATGGGAAAAAATAATAGCAAATGAAGCAACTGACAAACAACTAATCTCAAAAATATACAAGCAACTCCTACAGCTCAACTCCAGAAAAATAAACGACCCAATCAAAAAACGGGCCAAAGAACTAAATAGACATTTCTCCAAAGAAGACATACAGATGGCTAACAAACACATGAAAAGATGCTCAGCATCACTCATTATCAGAGAAATGTAAATCAAAACCACTATGAGGTACCATTTCACACCAGTCAGAATGGCTGCGATCCAAAAGTCTACAAATAATAAATGCTGGAGAGGGTGTGGAGAAAAGGGAACCCTCTTACACTGTTGGTGGGAATGCAAACTAGTACAGCCACTATGGAGAACAGTGTGGAGATTCCTTAAAAAACTGGAAATATAACTGCCTTATGATCCAGCAATCTCACTGCTGAGCATACACACTGAGGAAACCAGAAGGGAAAGAGACACGTGTACCCCAATGTTCATCGCAGTACTGTTTATAATAGCCAGGACATGGAAGCAACCTAGATGCCCATCAGCAGATGAATGGATAAGAAAGCAGTGGTACATATACACAATGGAGTATTACTCAGCCATTAAAAAGAATACATTTGAATCAGTTCTAATGAGGTGGATGAAACTGGAGCCTATTATACAGAGTGAAGTAAGCCAGAAGGAAAAACATAAATACAGTATACTAACACATATATATGGAATTTAGGAAGATGGTAACAATAACCCAGTGTACGAGACAGCAAAAGAGACACTGATGTATAGAACAGTCTTATGGACTCTGTGGGAGAGGGAGAGGGTGGGAAGATTTGGGAGAATGACATTGAAACATGTAAAATATCATGTAAGAAACAAGTTGCCAGTCCAGGTTCAATACACGATACTGGATGCTTGGGGCTAGTGCACTGGGATGACCCAGAGGGATGGTATGGGGAGAGAGGAGGGAGGAGGGTTCAGGATGGGGAACACATGTAGAATTTTTTTTTAATTATTTAAAAAAAGAAGAAAAAAAAAAACACAAAATAAAAAAAGGATCAGTTGATAAAAAAAAAAAAAAAAAAAAAGAATATAATCAATCTGATTTCAATGTTGAGCATCTGGTGATGTCCCTGTGAGAGTCTTCTCTTGTGTTGTTGGAAGAGGGTGTTTGTTATGACCAGTGCATTTTCTTGGCAAAACTGTATTAGACTTTGCCCTGCTTCATTCCATATTCCAAGGCCAAAATTGCCTGTTACTCCAGGTGCTTCCTGACTTCCTACTTTTGCATTCCAGTCACCTATAATGAAAAGGTCATCTTTTGGGGGTGTTAGTTCTAAAAGGTCTTGTAGGTCTTCATAGAACCGTTCAACTTCAGCTTCTTCAGCATTACTGGTTAGGGCATAGACTTGGATTACTGTGATATTGAATGATTTGCCTTGGAAACGAACAGAGATCATTCTGTCATCTTTGAGATTGCATCCAAGTACTGCATTTCAGACTCTTTTGTTGACCATGATGGCTACTCCATGTGTAGGGATTCCTGCCTGCAGTAGTATATATAATGGTCATCTGAGTTAAATTCACTCATTCCAGTCCATTTCACTTCACTGATTCCTAGAATGTCGACATTCACTCTTGCCACCTCTCGTTTGACCACTTCCAATTTGCCTTGATTCATGGACCTGACATTCCAGGTTCCTATGCAATATTGCACTTTACAGCGTCGGATCTTGCTTTTATCACCAGTCACATCCACAGCTGGGTATTCCTTTTGCTTTGGCTCCATCCCTTCATTCTTTCTGGAGTTATTTCTCCACTGATCTCCAGTAGCATATTGGGCACCTACCGACCTGGGGAGTTCCTCTTTCAGTATCCTATCATTTTGCCTTTTCATACTGTTCATGGGGTTCTCAAGGCAAGAATACTGAAGTGGTTTGCCATTCCCTTCTCCAGTGGACCACATTCTGTCAAATGTCTCCACAATGACCTGCCCGTCTTGGGTTACCCCATGGGCATGGCTTAGTTTCATTGAGTTAGACAAGGCTGTGGTCCTAGTGTGATTAGATTGATTAGTTTTCTGTGAGTATGGTTTCAGTGTGTTTGCCTTCTGATGCCCTCTTGCAACACCTACCATCTTACTTAGGTTTATCTTACCTTGGGCATGGGGTATCTTTTCACGGCTGCTCTAGCAAAAGTGCAGCCATTGTTCCTTACCTTGGACGAGGGGTATACCCTCACTGCCACCCTTCCTGACCTTCAACGTGGGATGGCTCCTCTAGGCCCTCCTGTGCTCACACAGCCAAGGCTCCTTGGATGTGGGATTGGTCCTCCAGGCCACCGCCCCTGCCCTCAGGCGTGGGGTTGCTCCTCCCGCCCGCCGCCCCTGGCAGTGATTTTGGATCCCTCCCATAAATAAAGTCAGCAACTATTTCCACTGTTTCCCCATCTATTTCCCATGAAGTGATGGGACTGGATGCCATGATGTTAGTTTTCTGAATGTTGAGCTTTACGCCAACTTTTTCACTCTACTCTTTTTTTTTCTTCTTTTAAATTTTATTTAAGTTTTAAACTTTACATAATTAGTTTTGCCAAATATCAAAATGAATCCACCATCTACTCTTTCACTTTCATTGAGAGGCTCTTTAGTTCTTCTTCACTTTCTGCCATAAGGGTGGTGTCATCTGCTGCTACTCTTTCACTTTCATCGAGAGGCTCTTTAGTTCTTCTTCACTTTCTGCCATAAGGGTGGTGTCATTTGCATATCTGAGGTTACTGATATTTCTCCTAGCAATCTTGATTCCAGTTGTGCTTCTTCCAGCCCAGCGTTTCTCATGATGTACTCTGCATAGAAGTTAAATAAGCAGGGTGACAATATACAGCCTTGACGAACTCCTTTTCCTATTTGGAACCAGTCTGTTGTTCCATGTCCAGTTCTAACTGTTGCTTCCTGACCTGCATACAGGTTTCTATGGTATGCCCATCTCTTTCAGTATTTTCCAGTTTTCTCCAGTACCACAGTTCAAAAGGATCAGTTCTTCGGCACTCATATTGCTGAGGGTCATACTACAATTGTAATAAATACCAGAAGGTTCTATCCAACCATGTTATAGACTCGGGAGGAAAATGGCTGTGTAGTCTTGCAGTACATAATGCAGGCCAGTTAAGTGCACCAGGCATAGTTAGCCAAGAGCATATCTACTAATAGTCTGAGACTTAAACAGACAAGTTAATGTCGATACTGTGATGAATAGAAGATATGGTAGCAATGACAAAAATGATGGTCTGAAGTAAAATCTGTAGCTGTATACCTTCCTCTACAACGAAATTATACAAATGGTCTTAGTTGTCAGGGTAGTTTGTTTGTTTTCTGCATGAGGAAAACAAGATTATTCTTTCAGAGAAATTATTTGACAAACATATGTCATCTGAGAAGAAGTAAGTTTTAGGAAATCTGTTTCCCCAGGTAAGATATTAAAATTTTCAAAGTTTTAATCTAGGCATGGGAAAATTTGGGGAATATCTAAATGTGTTATTTGTATGGACATAGGGCAAAACTATGTATGTATGTATGTGTGTGTGTGTATGTGTGTGTATATATATATATATATATATATATATATATATATATATATATATATAGTTTAACAAAGGGAGGGACAAATTGTGTAGAGGACTTGAGTACAAACAAAGGAAAATTCCAGAAAGTAAGCAGAAAGAGCAAATTGTATTTCAACAATCTGATTTTTAAAAATAGCAATTTTTGGCTCTGAGTCTTAGAGCCCTTAAATCATGGGTATTTCATCAGCCTCAGTACAACTGGCTTTTATAAAACTGCCATTTCATTGATTCTTCTGAGAATCCTCTTTATATCTTTGTTCCTCACACTATAGATGAAGGGGTTCACCATGGATTTGACCACAGTGTACATCACTGAGGCCATTGCACTTGAGTGTGAGTTGTGACTAGCTGCTGAAACAAGGTACACTCCTAGGCATGTACAATTAAATAAGGAGACAACTGAGAGGTGAGATTCACAGGTGAAAAATGGTTTATACTTCCCCTGAGCTGATGAGATTCCTCTTATGGAGGAAACTATCTTAGAATTGGAAGGACTGATGCTAAAGCTGAAACTCCAATACTTTGGCCACCTCATGTGAAGAGTTTACTCATTGGAAAAGACTCTGATGCTGGGAGGGATTGGGGGCAGGAGGAGAAGGGGACAACAGAGGATGAGATGGCTGGATGGCATCACTGACTCGATGGACATGAGTTTGAGTGGACTCCGGGAGTTGGTGATGGACAGGGAGGCATGGTGTGCTGCGATTCATAGGGTCACAAAGAGTTGGACAGGACTGAGCCACTGAACTGACTGATCTTAGAATTTTAATAAAGAATCCCAATGACGGAGCCACCACCCAACATCACAGCTGCAAAATACATCACCAATACATTAAGAAATGTGTCTGAACAGGCAAATAGAACCACATGATTAATTTCACAGAACAAGCGGTAGATTTCCAAGTCTGTACAGAAGGACAGCCACAATACCATTAAACTTTGTAACAAGGAATTCAGGACTCTCATCATCCAGGACATCAGCACCAGCAGTTCAAAGAGCCATGGGTTCATGATGACTGTGTAGTGCATGGGATGGCAGATGGCCACAAAGGCCATAACTTAGGCCATCACAACAAGAAGAAAATTGTCCAATCCAATATAGAGTAGAAAAAAGTTTATCTAGATGATCAGGCTTCATAGGTTATAATTTTGTTTTTGTCTGCATATTATTCAGAATCTTTGGAATGGAGGTGGAGGTGAAACAGATGTCTACAAAGGACAGGTTGGAGGGGAAGAAGTACATGGGGGTGTGGAGGTGGGGGTCTGAGCTTACAGCCAGGATGATGAGAGCAGCTTTCCCAACACAGTGATTAGGTACATGTGGAGAAAAAGCCCAAATATGAGAGGTTGCAGCTCTGGTTTCTTTTATAATCCCAGGAGAAGAAATTCTGCTATTTGTGTATGATTCCCTGGTTTCATGTGGTGAATGTGACTGCTTGGAAACACAAAATAGTACAGTTTTCTCAAAAATTGGCATTTCAAACACAGCTGAAATTCTACAATTTATATTTTGCACTCAAAAACTCAGTATCCATATTTTTCAATGAAATTTCCATGTCAAGGGATCATCGTGCCATCTCTGAATAGGACTTCCCTATTGCACACTTATCTATTTTCCATACCAGTTCAGTGATAATCCAGAGTGCAGCATATCACATCAGGGCATTTTGGTCTTCTTTGTTCAGCTTTGTGTTTGTGTGTGTGTGCGTGTGCACATGTGTGTATGTTGGCATGTGCAAACATGTATTGCTTGCTTCGTTGTGCAGAGATATGGGTCATAGGTAAAAGGTATGTTTTGCTATGGGACACAGTCCAAAATCTTTCTAATCAGTTGCTTAATTGCAATAATAGTTTTCAAAAAAGACCAGTATCTGCTCAGGGAAAAGAAATGTGAATTAAGAGTTCAGCAGAAGAGGCAGGTTGTAGAGAGTACAGGCAGCAAGGTGTTCAGACTCAAGAGACCACATCTTCTTTCTCCATTAAAATGTGACCCCAGTTGGGCAGGGACCCCATCTGCTTTATTCACTCTGTGGTTTCATCAATATGGGCCTTAATATAAAAATAAACTTTATTTTTTATTTTATATTTTTTGCCATTTATAAAACATCTTATTATTATTATTACTTTACAATATTGTATTGGTTTCGCCATACATCAACAGGCATCTGCCATGGGTGTACACGTGTTCCCCATCCTGAACCCCCCTCCCACCTCCCTCCCCATACCATCCCTCTGGGTCATCCCAGTGCACCAACCCCAAGCTTCCTGTATCCTGTATCGAACCTGGACTGGCGATTCATTTCTTATATGATTTTTATACATGTTTTAATGCCATTCTCCCAAGTCATCCCCCCCCACACACACACAGAGTCCAAAAGACGGTTCTATACATCTGTGTCTCTTTTGCTGTCTAGCATACAGTGTTGTCGTTACCATCTTTCTAAATCCCATATATATGCGTTAGTATACTGTATTAAAGTTTTTCTTTCTGGCTTACTTCACTTTGTATAACTGGCTCCAATTTCATCCACGTCATTAGAACTGAATCAAATGTATTCATTTGAGTAATACTCCATTGGGTATATGTACCACAGCTTTCTTATCCATTCCTCTGCTGATGGACATGTAGTTTGCTTCCATGTCCTGGCTATTATAAACAGTGCTGCGATGAACATTGGGGTACATGTGTCTCTTTCAATTCTGGTTTCCTTGGTGTGTATGCTGAGCAGTGGGATTGCTGGATCGTATGGCAGTTCTATTTCCAGTTTTTTAAGGAATCTCCACACTGTTCTCCATAGTGGCTGTACTAGTTTGCATTCCCACTAACAGTGTAAGAAGGTTCCCTTTTCTCCACATACTCTCCAGCATTTATTGCTTGTAGACTTTTGGATGGCAGCCATTCTGACTGGCGTGAAATGGTACCTCATTGTGGTTTTGATTTGCATTTTTCTGGTCATGAGTGATGTTGAGCATCTTTTCATGGGTTTGTTAGCCATCTGTATGTCTTCTTTGAAAATAAACTTTTAGACAATGGAATTTATAAATAAAAAGACTGGCATGGGGGATAGTTCAGTTCAGTTCAGTCGCTCAGTTGTGTCCAACTCTTTGTGACTCTATGAATTGCAGGACGCTAGGCCTCCCTGTCCATCACAAACCCCGGAGTTCACTGAGACTCACGCCCATCGAGTCAGTGATGCCATCAAGCCATCTCATCCTCTGTCATCCCCTTCTCTTCCTGACTCCAATCCCTCCCATCATCAGAGTCTTTTCCAATGAGTCAACTCTTCGCATGAGGTGGCCAAAGTACTGGAGTTTCAGCTTCAGCATCATTCCCTCCAAAGAAATCCCAGGGCTGATCTCCTTCAGAATGGACTGGTTGCATTTCCTTGCAGTCCAAAGGACTCTCAAGAGTTTTCTCCAACACCACAGTTCAAAAGCATCAATTCTTCAGCACTCAGACTTCTTCATCGTCCAACTCTCACACCCATACATGACCACAGGAAAAACCATAGCATTGGCCAGATGGACCATTGTTAGCAGAGTAATGTCTTTGCTTTTGAATATGCTGTCTAGGTTGGTCATAACTTTCTTTCCAAGGAGTAAGCATCTTTTAATTTCATGGCTGCAGTCACCATCTGTAGTGATTTTGGAGCCCCCCAAAATAAAGTTGGACACTGTTTCCATTGTTTCCCCATCTATTTCCCATGAAGTGGTGGGATCGGATGCCATGATCTTCGTTTTCTGAATGTTGAGCTTTAAGCCAACTTTTCACCCTCCACTTTCACTTTCATCAAGAGGCTTTTTAGTTCCTCTTCACTTTCTGCCATAAGGGTGATGTCGTCTACATATCTGAGGTTATTGATATTTCTCCTGACAATCTTGATTCCAGCTTGTGTTTCTTCCAGTCCAGCGTTTCTCATGATGTACTCTGCATAGAAGTTAAATAAGCATGGTGACAATATACAGCCTTAACGTACTCTTTTTTCCTATTTGGAACCAGTCTGTTGTTCCATGTCCAGTTCTAACTGTTGCTTCCTGACCTGCATACACATTTCTCAAGAGGCAGGTCAGGTCGTCTGGTATTCCCATCTTTTTCAGAATTTTCCACAGTTATTGTGATCCACAAAGTCAAACGCTTTAGCATAGTCAATAAAGCAGAAATAGATGTTTTCCTGGAATTCTCTTGCTTTTTCCATGATCCAGCGGATGTTGGCAATTTGATCTCTGGTTCTTCTGCCTTTTCTAAAACCAGCTTGAACATCAGGAAGTTCATGGTTCATGTATTGCTGAAGCCTGGCTTGGAGAATTTTGAGCATTACTTTACTAGCGTGTGAGATGAGTGCAATTGTGCGGTAGTTTGAGCATTCTTTGGCATTGCCTTTCTTTGGGATTGGAATGAAAACTGACCTTTTCCAGTCCTGTGGCCACTGCTGAGTTTTCCAAATTTGCTGGCATATTGAGTGCAGCACTTCAGAGCATCATCTTTCAGGATTTGAAATAGCTCGATTGGAATTCTGTCACCTCCACTAGCTTTGTTCGTAGTGATGCTTTCTAAGGCCCACTTGACTTCACATTCCAGGATGTCTGGCTCTAGGTCAGTGATCACACCATAGTGATTATCTGGGTCGTGAAGGTCTTTTTTGTACAGTTCTTTGTATTATTGCCACCTCTTCTTAATATCTTCTGCTTCTGTTAGATCCATACCATTTCTGTCCTTTGTTGAGTCCATCTTTGCATGAAATGTTCCCTTGGTATCTCTAATTTTCTTGAAGAGATCTCTAGTCTTTCCCATTGTGTTGTTTTCCTCTATTTCTTTGCATTGATCGCTGAGGAAGACTTTCTTATCTCTTCTTGTTATTCTTTGGAACTCTGCATTCAGAGGCTTATATCTTTCCTTTTCTCCTTTGCTTTTCACTTCTCTTCTTTTCACAGCTATTTGTAAGGCCTTCCCAGACAGCCATTTTGCTTTTTTGCATTTCTTTTCCATGGGGATGGTCTTGATCCCTGTCTCCTGTACAATGTCACAAACCTCATTCCATAGTTCATCAGGCACTCTATCTATCAGATCTAGGCCCTTAAATCTATAAAACCAGATTAAATACACCCTATTGAAAACAACTTGGTTAAATAAAATTGGATGAAATAGCAAGATGAATACCTGAAAGGAAAATATAAAATAACAATAGTTACCTTAACACAGGTTTTAAATATAAATTAAATAGAAATTAAGTAACAACGAATATGAAATATAATTGTAAAATTGTGTGAGAAGCAGTAACTAGCATTTTAATTTTAACCTAAATAAACATATATGAGCTTAACTTGATTATGAGGAAGATGTAAGTTATCTTCAATTGAAAGCAAAAGCATATATTTCACAAGATGTCAGTAAATGATGGAAGTTTTTAAAATAGATCTAACCACTAAAGGCAAGAGCTTGCATTACTGCTAAAACATATGAAATAAGATGTCAATTCATATTAAAAGGTGATTTATTACTGCTACAGATGAGGAGAACATACTATGTGTAAAATGCAATGGGAGGGAGAACAAAATATAACCAAATATTAGATCTTACTGCAGCCATAAAAACTCTCACACACCCCAACAAATACATTAAACAAAAATACACACATATAAAAATTAAATGTCAAATAGTAAATTCCTTTGAAAAATTGTAATTTTTGTTTGAAAGAATGCAATAAAAATAAGAATAAAGAGAAATTGGGATACAGAATTCAGAAATGCAAGGGGAAGTGGTTGCAGCTTAGAGAAATTTGGGGTGAAATGGTGTCATAGAAATGATATCTGACATATTTCTCTAGGGTTCCCAGGCGAAAAATGAAAATTTGCGACTCCGTGGACTATAGCCTGCCAAACTCCTTAATCCATGGGATTCTCCAGGCAAGAATACTGGAGTAGGTTGCCATTTCCTTTACCAAGGGATCTTCCCCACCCAGGGATCAAACCAATGTTTCCCACCTTGCAGGTAGATGCTTTACCCTCGGAGCTACCAGGGAAGACCTTTTCTAGTGGTAAAAATCCACCTGCCAATGCATGAGATGTAAGAGACATGAGTTTGATCCTTGGATCAGGAAGATCCCCTGGAGGAGGAAATGGCAGTCCACTCCAGTATCCTTGCCAGCAGAATCCTATAGACAGAGGAGCCTGGTGGGATACAGTTTGTGGGATCACAAAAAGTTGGAGATGACTGAGCATCTGAGCACATTTCTCTAGTTTTAGCATAGAAATCTTGTTAAAACATTAAAAATATATCTCATCCTCCCCTTCCTCCATATGTTGGAGTGAAGTTCCTGGCTTTTTCTCTGAGAGCTGGAGATGAAATAAACTATGAAGGAAATAATATGGACAAAAAAGAAAATAAATAAAAACACTCAAACTGCAGTATATTAAGCAAAGAATGTGCATAGACAATTTGCAGTAAAGTATTGAAAAATGGCTAATAAGCCCCAAAATATATTTGGTCTCTCACATAATGAAATAATTGCAAAGTTAAGCTAGGTACCATATACCTGCTTGCATATGAAATGCAATTTTTCAAGTAAATATGCAGTGTTAGAGACGATTCTGTGAAATATGTGTCTCAAGAACTGTAGTTACAAGGCAGCAGTTATGTCCATTGATTTGATGCTTATATATATCCAATCTTAAAATCAAAAGTATACAAATAAAATAAAATCACTT
This sequence comes from Bos indicus, assembly GCF_029378745.1. Lineage (NCBI taxonomy): Eukaryota > Metazoa > Chordata > Mammalia > Artiodactyla > Bovidae > Bos > Bos indicus. Next base: position 9,199,363 of record NC_091766.1, on the reverse strand, counting down.
CACTGAAAAATGTTTCTCACCTAATTATTTTTCTGCTTCCCTAATTGCTCATCTCCTCAGAAATGTTCAAATTTTACTGACAACACTATGTTTCACATTTTAGTCTCATTCAACTAAATTTTCATTCCCAAACTTAACTGTCAACAATAGTCCTTCGATTTCTGAATCCAACAGACACTTCTGTATCCAACTTATTAAATATATTGATTCTGAATTAATTATTTTATCAAGTAAAAAAAAATGGAGATTTCTCCATTCTGAGCCAGGTGTTTAGGTTTTCAGGTAACCTCAGGTACTCATTCTTGGATTTTAGTTTCTTTCTTCTGCAGCATCAATTAGGGTCTTTTTTAAAAATTAATTAATTTATTTTAATTGGAGGCTAATTACTTCACAGTATTGTGGTGGTTTTTGCCATACATTGACATAATGCTCAAAATTCTGCAAGCCAGGCTTCAGCAGTACGTGAACAGTGAACTTCCAGATGTTCAAGCTGGTTTTATATATGGCAAAACTAATACAATACTGTAAAGTTAAAAAATAAAATAAAATTTAAAAAAGAAAAAGAAACTAAAAAAAAAAAAAAAAAAAAGGCAGAGGAACCAGAGCTCAAATTGCCAACATCTGCTGGATCATCAAAAAAGCAAGAGAGTTCCAGAAAAACATCTATTTCTACTTTACTGACTATGCCAAAGCCTTTGGCTGTGTGGATCACAATAAACTGTGGAAAATTCTGAAAGAGATGGGAATACCAGACCACCTGATCTGTCTCTTGAGAAACCTATATGCAGGTCAGGAAGCAACAGTTAGAACTGGACATGGAACAACAGACTGGTTCCAAATAGGAAAAGGAGTACGTCAAGGCTGTATATTATCACCCTGCTTATTTAACTTCTATGCAGAGTACATCATGAGAAACGCTGGGCTGGAAGAAACACAAGCTGGAATCAAGATTGCCAGCAGAAATATCGATAACCTCAGATATGCAGATGACACCACCCTTATGGCAGAAAGTGAAGAGGAACTAAAAAACCTCTTGATGAAAGTGAAAGAGGAGAGTGAAAAAGTTGGCTTAAAGCTCAATATTCAGAAAACTAAGACCATGGCTTCTGGTCCCATCACTTCATGGCAGATAGATGGGGAAACAGTGGCTGACTTTTTTTTTGGGGGGGGGGGGCCTCCAAAATCACTGTAGATGGTGATTGCAGCCATGAAATTAAAAGACGCTTACTCCTTGGAAGGAAAGTTATGACCAACCTAGATAACATATTCAAAAGCAGAGATATTACTTTGCCAACAAGGGTCCGTCTAGTCAAGGCTATGGTTTTTCCAGTGGTCATGTATGGATGTGAGATTTGGACTGTGAAGAAGGCTGAGCACCGAAGAATTGATGCTTTTGAAATGTGGTGTTGGAGAAGACTCTTTTTTTTTTCTTATTCAGTCTTTTTTTTTTTTTTAAACTTTAGATAATTGTATTAGTTTTGCCAAATATCAAAAATAAATCCGCCACAGGTATACATGTGTCCCCATCCTGAACCCTCCTCCCTCCCCATACCATCCCTCTGGGTCGTCCCAGTGCACTAGCCCCAAGCATCCAGTATCGTGCATCGAACCTGGACTGGCAACTTGTTTCTTACATGATATTTTACATGTTTCAGTGTCATTCTCCCAAATCTTCCCACCCTCTCCCTCTCCCTCAGAGTCCATAAGACTGTTCTATACATCAGTGTCTCTTTTGCTGTCTCGTACACCGGGTTATTGTTACCATCTTTCTAAATTCCATATATATGCGTTAGTATACTGTATTGGTGTTTTTCCTTCTGGCTTACTTCATTCTGTATAATCGGCTCCAGTTTCATCCACCTCATTAGAACTGATTCAAATGTATTCTTTTTAATGGCTGAGTAATACTCCATTGTGTATATGTACCACAGCTTTCTTACCCATTCATCTGCTGATGGACATCTAGGTTGCTTCCATGTCCTGGCTATTATAAACAGTGCTGCGATGAACATTGGGGTACACGTGTCTCTTTCCCTTCTGGTTTCCTCAGTGTGTATGCCCAGCAGTGGGATTGATGGATCATAAGGCAGTTCTATTTCCAGTTTTTTAAGGAATCTCCACACTGTTCTCCATAGTGGCTGTACTAGTTTGCATTCCCACCAACAGTGTAAGAGGGTTCCCTTTTCTCCACACCCTCTCCAGCATTTATTATTTGTAGACTTTTGGATCGCAGCCATTCTGACTGGTGTGAAATGGTACCACTCTTGAGAGTCCCTTGGACTGCAAGGAGATCCAACCAGTCCATCCTAAAGGAGATCAGTCCTGGGTGTTCATTGGAGGGACTGATGCTGAAGCTGAAACTCCAATATTTTGGCCACCTCATGTGAAGTGTTGACTCATTGGAAATGACCCCGATGCTGGGAGGGATTGGGGGCAGGAGGAGAAGGGGATGACAGAGGATGAGATGCCTGGATGGCATCACCGACTCAATGGACATGAGTTTGAGTGAACTCCGGGAATTGGTGATGGACAGGGAGGCCTGGCATGCTGTGATTCATGGGGTCGCAAAGAGTCAGACACGACTGAGCAATTGAACTGAAATGAACTGAACTGACATGAATCAGCCATGGGTATACATGTGTGTCTTTTAGCCACCTGGATGGTAACTCAGAGTTAGACCTCTGTGTGGAAGTTCAAATTCCTCAATGGATGGTTGATGATGGAGATTGAAGTTCTGTCTTCAGCAAGAGACCAGGAAGGAGTTTAACAGACTCAGACATAGGAATCCAGATGCAAAATCCATGACCGCTTCAGATCAAGGGGGAACTGCTCAGACATTACAACAGTGGAGACATTTACAGCTCTATATATTCTTTATCTGCTCACCACATCTGCTCATTAACACATTTTCCACTGTTACTCTTACTTCTGAGCACATTTGCCCATAGGAACTGGTCTGGATAAAATGGGAAAATTTTCCTGCTGATTTGCAGTTCCCAAGAGATGAGCTTAAACATCAGGTGTATTTAATTTTTATTATCACACTATTCCATCAACACTTCTGATTTCCAGTTAACATTTAAACTTTTTACAAAACCCTTAGACCAAGTTTTCTCCAAATCTAAGGCTGAGGAACCTGACTAATTCACTTGCATCTCAAAAGGATTGACTTGTGGTGGGAACACAGCCCCCAATACCACCAGAAATTTACTATGTTTCTTTAATAAATTAGTGAACTGTGTTCCTTTGCTTTAAAAACCATAGGTAAAAATAATTTTTGATTTCATAATGCTTTTGACATATCAGTTAGCAGTTTCATCCTTTTATTACAAATAAAAAGCTGGCATTTTCTCTTATTTATGAAACATTTATGAAAAATTATAAGAGAAAAGTTTAGATCATTTAATATATGGTGGGCTGGGGTTAGAATCTTACACATATTGTCCCGTTTATTTTTTTGCAAGGTCCATCCTATGAGGGCTATGCAATTCTGACCTTCCTTCTCAATTTTCAGAATTAGGTGACTGGCCCAAAGTTGTTGCTATTGTTGTTCAGTCGCTCAGTAATATCTGACTCTTTTCAACCCCACAGACTGTAGCACACCAGGCTTCCCTTTCCTCTACTGTCTCCTAGAGTTTGCTCAAACTTATGTCCATTGAGTCGATGATACCATCCAACCATCTCATCCTCTGTTGTCCCATTCTCCTCTTGTCCTCAATCTGTCCCAGCATCATGGTCTTTACCAATGAGTCAGCTCTTCCCATCAGGTGGCCAAAGTATTGGAGCTTCAGCTTTAACATCAGTCCTTCCAATGAATATTCAGGGTTGATTTCCTTTCAGTTCAGTTCAGTTCAGTTGCTCAGTCGTGTCCGACTCTTTGCGACCCCATGAATCCCAGCACACCAGGCCTCCCTGTCCATCACAAACTCCCAGAGTTCACTCAGACTCACATCCATCGAGTCGGTGATGCCATCCAGCCATCTCATCCTCTGTCATCACCTTTTCCTCCTGCCCCCAATCCCTCTCAGCATCAGAGTCTTTTCCAATGAGTCAGCTCTTCGCATGAGGTGGCCAAAGTACTGGAGTTTCAGCTTCAGCATCATTGCCTCCAAAGAAATCCCAGGGCTGATCTCCTTCACAATGGACTAGTTGGATCTCCTTGCAGTCCAAGGGACTCTCAAGAATCTTCTCCAACACCACAGTTCAAAAGCATCAATTCTTCGGTGCTCAGCCTTCTTCACAGTCCAACTCTCACATCCATACATGACCACAGGAAAAACCATAGCCTTGACTAGACGGACCTTTGTTGGCAAAGTAATATCTCTGCTTTTGAATATGTTATCTAGGTTGGTCATAACTTTTCTTTCAAGGAGTAAGCGTCTTTTAATTTCATGGCTTCAGTCACCATCTGCAGTGATTTTGGAGCCCAAAGAAATAAAATCTGACACTGTTTCCACTGTTTCCCCATTTATTTCCCATGAAGTGATGGGACTAGATGCCATGATCTTTGTTTTCTGAATGTTGAGCTTTAAGCCACCTTTTTCACTCTCCTCTTTCACTTTCATCAAGAGGCTTTTTAGTTCCTCTTCACTTTCTGCCATAAGGGTGGTGTTATCTGCATATCTGAGGTTATTAATATTTCTCCCGGCAATCTTGATTCCATCTTGTGTTTCTTCCAGTCCAGCATTTCTCATGATGTACTCTGATTTCCTTTAGGATTGACTTAATTCTAAGGTTTTAGGATTTAAAACAAAGTTTAATATCCTTCCTGTCCAAGGAATTCTCAAGAGTGTAGCACCACAATTGAAAGTCCCAAGTTTAGAAGCTGATTAAGGTGTGTGCTTTGATTATTACACAATCTATTTCTAGTTCTCTTGCTTTAGGTGAGTGGTTCTAAATCAGAGATTACTTTGCCTCCAGAAGGCCCTTGGCAATATCTGGAGAAAGTTTTGATTGTTACATCTGGGGACATGCTACTGGCATGTGGTGTGATGAGACCAGGGAGGCAGTCCAGCAAACTGCAAAACACAGGACAGCTCTCATTATAGGGAATTATCCAGCACAAATGTCAATAGTGGTGAGTTGAGAAACACTATTCTAAACAAGCAGTTTTCTAATATCAATGTGTATATGAATCACCAGGGCATAGTATTTAAATACAGATTTTGATTTGAGAGAACTAGGGTATCACAGAAATTCTTTATTTATAATAGTCTTCCAGATGTTGTTGATGTTGCAGGTCCTGTTCTGTGGACCACTGTGTGAGTATCAAGACTGTGGTCCAGTGTTAAGAGTCAGGTGTAGGTAGTTTAAGCTCTTGTCCATCAAGAATTTTCCTCCCCACCTCATGTCTGATGTAAATGGTGGACTCAATCCTTCAGCTTCTGCATACACAAGCTTACATGAGCTCCTTGAGTATTTCCCTCTTAACAGGAAATAAACCTTTCAGACATTTGTTTCCTTATCTATAAACTGGGGTAATGCTGCCTAAGGAGTTGAGAGGTTGATAATGTAGAGCTCACAGGAAATTACCTGGCACATAGCAGGTACAGATCAACAAGAAGCTGTAATAACTATGTCTGAGCTCCACATTTACTAAGATCACTGGGACTCCAGAAAATCTACTGGGCTAAGAAGTGAGCCCATTACCTGATCTAGGAGACAGAGTCGCCATCTTAAAGATCTCCCAGGGTCCCATGCAGGGAGCAGAGAGTTTTAAGAGCCACCATTACATGCTTTTTTCCATGTGGGGACCTAAACTCAGAGCCCCTCATGCTGACTCTGTACCAGTTCAGTTTAAAAAAAAAAAAAATTAGACTTTTTCAAGCTTTTTTACTTTGCTTCTGTAATCTACTCATATGTGTCAAGGCTATAATTTCCCCAGCTGTCATGTACAGTTGTGAGAGCTGGACCTTAAGGAAGGCAGAATGCCAAAGAATTAATGCCTTCTAACTGTGGTTCTGGAGAAGACTCTTGAGAGTTGCTTGAACAATAAGGAGATCAAATCCGTCAATCTCAAGGGAAATCAACTCTGAATACTCACTAGAAGGACTGATGCTGAAACTAAGATCCAGCATTTTGGTCACCTGATTCGAATAGCTAACGCATTGGAAAAGTCCCTGATGCTTGCAAAGATTGAGGGCAGAAGAAGAAGAGGGCATCAGAGGATGAGATGGCTGATTGGCATCACTGTTGCAATGGATATGAACTTGGGCAAACTTTGGGAGATGGTGAGGGAGGCCTGGTGTGCTGTCGTCCATGGGATCACAAAGAGTTGGACATGACTAGGCAACTGAACAACAATGTGTGTAAAGCTCATATTCCTTGGTGAATTATAGTTTCCACCAGCCCTTCTTATCTTCCTTTGTTGCAAGTTTATAGTATAGAATTCATAAACATTTGATACCAATAGGAATATGAAATGCTTGCTTGTTTGTTTCTTCTGCAAATTGAATTTGTCTTATTCTTCACCATTTGTGATTCACCTTCTCATTACCTTAGGATATCTTACTCACCCATCCATTCCTTTGTGATTTGAAAGTGTGGGAGGAGTGCATGTCACCACTCTTCAGCTTAGAACTTGGACATGTGACACCCTTGAGTCTGTGGAATGTGGGCAGAGTTGACATGCTCAGTGTCTAAGGATAAGCTGTAAGGAGCTTTGTAGGAGTCCATGCATGCTCAGTTGCTAAGTCATGTCTGACTCTTTGCGACCTTGTAGACTGTACCCACCAGACTCTTCTGTCCATGGGATTTTCCAGCCAACAATATTGGAGAGGGTTGCCATTTCCTCCTCCATGGAATCTTCCTGATTAATGGATTAGAACTGTGTCTCCTGTATCTTCTTCATTGGCAGGATTCTTTACTACTGAGCCGCCTGGGAAAGCTTTATGAGATTACACCCTTTGTATTACTGTCCCCCTCCATCATGAGAATGGGCACCTCCCACATAAGGACCTCTCATATAAAATCCATTTGCATGGCTCCCAGAATGAAGATGTGCATGTAGCCTAGCATGGTCAGGTCAGAGTCATAGATATCTTATAGTATGCTGCATCTAAAGTGATAATAAATAAACTTGCTATTTTAAGGTGTTGTGATTTGAAAAGTTATTTGTTATCACAGAAAATCTGACTACTACAACCCTTTGCATGATGTTTTGCATTAATTAATATTGCTATACCAGCTACATAGGCTTCTGTAGTGGCTCAGTGGTAAAGAATCCACCTGAAACACAGGAGACACAAGAAACACTTTTTCCATCCCTGGGTCAGGAATATCCCCTGTAAGAGGAAATGGCAATCCACTCCAGTATTCTTGTCTGGAGAATCCCATGGACAGAAGAGCCTGGTAGGCTACAGCCCATGGAATCATAAGGAGTCAGACACAACTGAGTGACCGAGCATGCACACATCAGCTAAATTTACACCATAGGATATACACTTGTTCAAGTATGTATCTTTAGGTGATGTACAAATGGAAATAAAATATTCAGAATAAAAACTAAAGCCTTAACTATAAAGATATTTAAACATATATGCATAGGTGCTTTCATCTTTTCTCCACTGATTTGATTACTAATTCACAGAATAATAATAATATAATTATTTATGAAAATTATAGTTTTTTTCTGAACTCAAATTATTCTTGCTTTGCTTTCCATAATTCAGCAAATCAAATAGATTTGTAAAACTGAAGAGCTACCTGTACTGTATTTTCTATTAGACATTAAAGAAATCCTCATTCTTTCTCCATCTCACTCTTTCTCCATTTTCTTTCATTCTCTCTTTCTCCAAATAGAGGTAGAGATATCAAGTCTCTCCTTGACTTCAGACTATAGTTGGAAGCTACAGTAAACAAAACATCATGGTACCATCGCTAAAGCAGACATATAGATCAGTGGAACAGAACAGAGGGGCTAGCAATATACCCAAATACTTTTGGTCAATTAATCTATGAGACAGACATTGAAAATATACAATGGAGAATAGACAATCTCTTCAATAAGTGATGCTGGGAAAACTGAATAATGATCTGCAAAAACATGAAATTAGAATACTTTCCAATATCATGTACAAAAATAAAGTCAAAATGGTATAAAGATCTAAACATCAGACAAATCATGAATCTCCTGGGTGAGAAGTTAAAAGACTCTTCGACATAAATCATAGCATTATTTCTTTTTTTTACTTTCAATGTGTCTCCTAAGGCAAAGGGAAAAAAAAAAACAATAGCAAACACAAAACAGAACATGAAAAGATACTCAACATCACTTATTAGCAGAGAAATGCAAGTCAAAACCACTATGAGGTACCATTTCATGCCAGTCAGAATGGCTGCCATCCAAAAGTCTACAAGCAATAAACGTTGAAGAGGGTGTGGAGAAAAGGGAACCCACTTACACTGTTGGTGGGAATGCAAACTAGTACAGCCACTATGGAGAACAGTGTGGAGATTCCTTAAAAAACTGGAAATAGAACTGCCATACAACCCAGCAATCCCACTGCTGGGCATACACACCGAGGAAACCAGAATTGAAAGAGATACATGTACCCCAATGTTCATTGCAGCACTGTTTATAATAGCCAGGACATGGAAGCAACCTAGATGTCCATCAGCAGACAAATGGATAAGAAAGCTGTGGTACCTATACACAGTGGAGTATTACTCAGCCATTAAAAAGAATACATTTGAATCAGTTCTAATTAGATGGATGAAACTGGAGCCTATTATACAGAGTGAAGTAAGCCAGAAAGAAAAACACCAATACAGTATACTAATGCATATATATGGAATTTAGAAAGATGGTAATGATAACCCTGTATGCGAGGCAGCAAAAGAGACACACATGTATAGAAGAGTGCTTTGGACTCTGTGGGAGAGGGCAAGGGTGGGAAGATTTGGGAGAATGGCATTGAAACATGTATAATATCATATGTGAAACAAATTGCCCATCCAGTTTCAATGCATGATACAGGATATTCGGGGCTGGTACACTGGGATGACCATGAAGGATTGGATGGGGAGAGAGGTGGGAGGGGAGTTCAGGATGGGGAACACGTGTACACCTGTGGCGGATTCATGTTGATGTTGGCAAAACCAATACAATATTATAAAGTAATTAGCTTCCAATTAAAGTAAATAAATAAATAAATAAAATCTCAGTGGAGTTACTTTTTAATGGAGTCACAGTTATAAGAAATAGACTGGAAAAACAGAGTGTTATTCAATATTAGAACTGCCTAGAATGAGAAGCAATATATTATTTTAATTTCCTCAGTTTTCTTCACTTGGATTATTATATCAGTTTGTTGCTGCATAACAAGATGTCCTAAGAGCAAATGGATAATAATTCCCTTATTATCACATAGGAATATATGATGGGGTGATGTTCTGAGACAGGTTATCTCTTCTTCATGTGTCTGCTGTCAGGCTCTATTTCATGTTTTAAAGGCTCCTCCGTGATGTTGTGTGTGGTTGTAGTGCTCTTCTCTCTTGAGCCACTTTATGCCAATTTCTTCCTTTTATATATGTAGTAGTTGTTGAGTCACTCAGTCATGTCTGACTCTTTGTGACCCCATGGACTGCAGCATGCAGGCTTCCCTGTCCTTGATTAGCTCCTGAAGTTTGCTCAAAGTCATGTCCATTGAGCTGTTGATGCCATCCAACCATCTCATCCTCTGTTGCCCCCTACTCTTCCTGCCTTCAGTCTTTCCCAGCATCAGGGTCTTTACCAATGAGTTGGCTCTTCATATCAGGTGGCCAAAGTATTGGAAATTCAGCTTCAGCATCTGTCCTTCCAATGAACACTCAGGGTTGATTTCCTTTAGAATTGACTGGTTTGATGTCCTTGCAGTCCAAATGACTCTCAAGAGTTTTCCCCAGCACCACAGATTGAAAGCACCAATTCTTCGGCATTCTTCATGGTTCAACTTTCTTTGTGGTTCACCCTTCCTTATGGTTCACTCTCATATCCATCCATGTTTTCTATGGAAACACTATAGCTTTGACTATATGGACCTTTGTAGGTTAGTCTTTAATTTACAGAAAAAAAAGTGGTTTGTCTAATGTTAACTGCTTTATTTTAATTTGACTGTTCTTATATCCATATAGGACACTTTGTTTTCTTCCTTGGTAGAAGAGATATCTCCCAATCTTAGGTGTGAATCAACTACATGGGATTTATTTACTACCTTGAATCATGCAAAACCAGAAGTTTTAAATTCTAACTAATTCATTGAAGTATAATTACATACAACTAACTGCAAGTTTTAAACTATACAATTTGTTAAATTTCAAAAATTAGCAGTACACACTACATGGTTCATTTTTTAGAGTTCAAAATGTGCACAACCTTAATAGTAAACCTTAATTAAGGTGCATGCTATAAGGAATAAATGAATGTTAGATATACATTGATTTATTTTGATGAGTCCAAAGAAAGCATTCAAAAATAGCTAGTGTGTGAATGTATGTATGTGTGTGCATTTGTACATATCATTCTGTCAACTAAACACATTCACACATATGCATATATACATAGACTCAAAACCTGAGAGAGATTGAAGGGTATGACATTTGAATAAACACAACCTAGAAGATATAAAGTAGAATGTATTACTTTAATTTGAATAAGGGATTATTTTTTTACTACCTTAAATTCCCAAAGCCTTTGAAGTCAGAACCACATTTACATTATGTAACAAGAAATTTTCTATACCAGGTAATGGTATTGAATATCTCCAAATTAACTCTAATTTCTTTTATTGAAAAGGGATTTCAATATAGAATGACATGCCAAGGGTGAATGATTTGAGAAGCTTAAACTCATTTCCTGGCAACAATATTTTCTTGGTTAAGTATCTGTATTAGATGCCTCCTGCTGCTGTAAGAAATTAACAGACTGTGACTTAAATAAACATTCTATCTTAAACCTCTAGAGGTCAGAAGCCTAAAATAGATTTTTAATGGCCTTAAATCAAGACATCTGGAGAGTTTGGATCTTTTAAGATGTTCCAGGTGAGAATGAATTCCTTCTTCTATTCCAGTTTCCAGAGGACATCTTCATACATTGGCTTATGATCCTTCCTCCATCTGCAGTGCCAGAAGCACAGCATCTTCAAATCTCTGACCCCAATTTTTCCTCTGTCTTCCACATTTAGAGGATCATTGTGTTTACATCCCTGATAGCTCAGTTGGCAAAGGATCTGTCTGCAATGTAAGAGACCTGGGTTTGATCCCTGGGTTGGGAAGATCCCTGGAGAAGGGAAAGGCTACCGACTCCAGAATTCTGCCCTGGAGAACTGGTCACAAAGAGTCAGACAAGACTGAGCTACTTTCACTTTCAAGGTGGATAATCTGGGATAATCTTCTTATCTTAAATATGAAAGTAAAATGAAAATGAAGTCACTCAGTCATGTCTGACTCTTTGCGACCCCGTGGACTGTAGCCCATCAGGCTCCTCCATCCATGGGATTCTCCGGGCAAGAATACTGGAGTGGGTTGCCATTTCCTTCTCCAGGGAATCTTCCTGACCCAGGGATCGAACCCAGGTCTCCCACATTGCAGGCAGACACTTTAACCTCTGAGCCACCAGGGAATCACATCTACTGTCTCAATTACCTTGTTATGTAACAAATATATTCCAAAGTTCTTTGGTTTAGGATATCAAATCTTTTGGAATCCCTTATGCTGCCTACCCTAAAATCTTCTTTTTTCCCCCTTTTAAAAATTATTTTGCTGTGGCATGTCTTAGTTGAGGTGTGCAGGATCTTTTTTTAGATGTGGTATGAGAACTCTAAGTAGCATATGGGATCTAGTTCCCCAATTAGGGATTGATTCCTGGCTCCATGTGTCGGGAATGTGGAATCTTAGCCACTGGGCCACCAGGGAGGACCTAAAGTCTTTTTTTTTTTTTAATTTTATTTTATTTTTAAAGTTTACATAATTGTATTAGTTTTGCCAAATATTAAAATGAATCTGCCATAGGTATACATGTGCTCCCCATCCTGAACCCTCCTCCCTCCTCCCTCCCCATACCATCCCTCTGGGTCGTCCCAGTGCACTAGAACCCATTAAAGTCTTTTTAATATATATTTTATTTGATGTCACTCAAGAGCTATAATATTTTAGAGATCTGGACACAATTATCATCACCTATGAAGTGAGTGAAAATGATTCTTTCAAAATTTGTACATAAAAGACCCTTCATGGAGAAGACTAAAGCTATGTGTACTTGACTCTAACACAGGGCCACTGCAATGATATCCAAACTGTGGTCCACAGAACAAGACCTGCAGCTTCAACACATAAGATTTTGCTGCAAAGACAGTCCCTGGGCCCTCTAGAGACCTGATGAGTCACGATGTGCATTTGAACCACAAACCTTGGTGATTTGTATGCACAAAGAACCTATAGAAGTTCTGGTCTAAAGATAGATTTCCTTACCTTCTTACAGGCTTCCTTGGTGACTCAGATGGTATGGAATCCACCTGCAACACAGGTGACCCTTTGATCCCAGGGTGGAGAAAATCCCCTGGAGAAGGAAATGGCAATCAACTCCAATATTCTTACCTGGGAAATCCCACCAACAGAGGAGCCTGGTGAGCTACAGTCCATGGCATCGCAAAGAGTCAGACACAAATGAGCAACTAAACACACACACATTATCACTGTTGGCATTTGAGGCAGGAAAGGTACAGGGTGCTATCCTGGTGTATACTGGGGATTAGGAGCATCCTTTAGGCATTGTCAAATATCCCCAGGGACAAAATCATCTCTGATTGAAAATCACTGACCAGAGTTTGAGACCTGAAAGTATCTTGGCCAATTCCAACCAAGATTCCATCCCTTACTTAGTTTATACCTTTAAGCCGAACATTAAATCCCTCTGAGTACCATTTCTGCAGTGTTGAATGGAGTTCTTATACATTCTAACTCATAGAACACTCAGTTATCAAGATTAAACTTGACAGTCCCTGTAATGTTCTAAACTAGTGTTACAGAACAGCATCTAAATATATCTTATACAATTTTAATGTTTTATAATGAGGGGTACATGACAGATGTTACTATCAGTAGGAAGTCCTTATTGCCTTTGTAAAACTTTCTTGAAACCAAAGATTTTAATATCCAAGTTTTACATTAAAGAATTGGAGTTAACCCCCATTTTGAAAAGAGAAATAGTAATTCTCAGATATTTCAGGGGTTGTATTGCAACCACTAATCAAATCACTGAAGACCCTAAAGATCTAGTCAAGACATATGCCCATATGAGAAAATTTGAACTCAGGGATGTAATGAGGTTCTGGGAGGCTTAGCCTTTTGGAAGCAGAAGAGTTAAACGAGAAGGAGTGATAAAAATTGAATTCACCTAGCTTATAATGCAGTCTCCTAGGAACAGAGAATCAGCAGGAAAAAAATCCATTCTGTCCAGACCAATATCTCCCAGGAAAATCATGTATACAGAGGTTGGAGTGACAAGAGGAAACATGCCTAATGAGCTGACACAGGAAGCTATAAATATGTCCTCTGCTGCAGTCCCTGAGCCTGTGCCACTGTGGTTGGATAGCACATGGTCCTCGCTTATACAGTCCTAAATCTGGCTGAGAGACCAATGCTGTTGTCTTGTTTAGGGACAAACTTTGGTCTCCATCACCAATTATTTAGGGGGTGGGGGATTTTGACCTTCTCAGGGAAAACTTCTATGCAGAGTTTCCAAGAAGGTGAGTCTGAGAGCTCCACAGATACTTCGGGAGAGGATCAGAGAGGAGGGAAGCCAGGAATGTGTACCTGAGGTCACCTGAGGACCAATCTAACATAGCCCAGAGGTCAAAGATCATTGTGGCTGTTTGCTGGCTTTCCAAGTAAACACTGTGCTTAGAAACATGAGTGTCACTTTTAACAATTAAATCATGTTAGTGGAAGCCCAATAGAAGAAGGAATGGGAGGCCTAAACTGCTACCAGTAAAAGTAGAACATGAGCCCAGGAATCTTGTTGATTAACAGGAGTGGACAAATAGGGTATTATCTGGAGGGTCATACAATGAGGTAAGGACATTTCTTTTTATTGTAAGATGGGATGTATTAGATTCTGTTTTCATGTGGAGGAGAAAGATCTAAACTGAAGACTGTTTGCAAATATACCCTTGCAACATCTGTGAATGAAACCTACATATTACAGTATCTTCTCTCACGGTGGGTATCCACATAAGAAAAAAAAAACGTAGTTACATAGGTGAAAAGATGTATATCAAGAGGTTTACTTTTCAATTACTTTATTACCTGTGAGGCTGAATATATTTGTGGATTTGTTAGGCATTGAGTGTTTCTCTACTGAAAAATATCTCTGTAACTTTTGTTTTACATAGTGGTGTCAGAGTACTATTATTCCTTTTTAAAATTCAATTCTTTGAAAGAAAGAATAGCTTTTTTAAAAATAATAGCTCATTTTTATTCAGTGCTTACCATGAAACAAGCATATTTTTATATTTATCATCGTTACCATATTATAACGTAGGTAGCACTGTTATCCTCATTTTTTACAGCAGAGGAGAGTAACATTAAGAGACGGTAAATGTTCAAGGTTTTCTGAAGGTTATAGCTTTTTAAACAAAAAACTGAACATCATTTAGTTCTTTTATATATGTATAGATATATCTGTGTGGATTGTATAAGCATTCATAATTTTTTTCAGTCAAATCTGTCAAATATAGCATTCTCTTCATCACTTTTCAGAAAGAATTTGGGTAATTTGACACTGTGGCTCAGTTGGTAATGAATCTGCCTGCAATGCAGGAGACCAGAGTTTCATCCCTAAGAAGGGAAAATCCCCTGGAGAAGGAAATGGCAATCCACTCAGTATTCTTGCCTGGAGAATTCCATGGACAGAGGAGCCTGGTGAGCTACTGTCTGTTCATGGGGTCTCAAAGAGTCAGACACAACTGAGAGACTTTCACTTTCATTCACTTCCTTTCTCTGACACACAACAACATATGAGTTACATGCATTTATCATGTTGATTCAGTATTTGTTTATATCACTAAATGATCACCACAGTACATCTAGTTAACATCTGTCACCACACATAGTTCCAATTTTTTTATTGTGATGAGAAATTTTCAGATCTGCTGTCTCTTAGCAACTTGCAGGTATGCTATAAATTATTATGAAAATATGTGGAGTTTGTTAATTTAAAACTGCTTCCCAACCAAGGGTAATTGTGTCCTCCAGGGGACACTTAGTGATATGAGTGGACATTTTTCACTATCACACTGATGAATGGTAGATGATGGGCAAATATGTTTCTAAACATCCTACAGTATACAGGGCATACCCCACCACAGAGAATGGTCTGCCAGAGAATGTCCAGTAGTTCAGAGATGGAGGAACTCTGAGTTAAAGAATATTCATGCTTCCACAATCAAGAGCTGTCACAGGTAGTTTCCAAAATGTTCTCCACATCACATTTTTGCCAGTAAAATTACAGAATTCCCCTTATGTCTGTGATGTCTGTTTAGAAGTTTCAACCTCAATCTACAGTAAGTGTTTTCACCAGGCTGAGGGTTGTGAATGAGACTTCCTGGTGATTTTTAAACTATTAGTCACTTTGAGTAAAGATTCATATATTTGATCAGCATGTCAATTTTTATTATCACACATCTATATATTTTATGCCTATTACTCAACAATTAGCTGCATTTTCAATGATGCTGACAAATTATTGGTTCTGCAATTGACTTTTGGTTGGGTGTTTTTGACGATAAAAAATGTTAAGTTTTATAGGAGTCAAATCTGTCTTTCTCCTTACTTCTGATTTTCTCACCTTAATTATGATAGTCTTCCCACCATGTTCATCTAAAGTAGACTGTTTACTTTTGGGGTATTTGGTCCCTTTTTAAAAGATGTGCTGTATAAGGAACCACTTCATTTTCTTCCAGGTTGACAGCCATTTATGCCAAGTTTTATTCAACAATCTGGACTTTTCCAACCAAATTGAAATATAATGCTCCTATAGGATAGTGTTCATATCTAAGGGGACCTAATTCCTAATCATTCAACAAATAATAGCAAAACATCTGCTATGTGCTAAAATTTCTGTGTAAATCATATGTTATATTCTCCTGAGTCAAAGTCTTTTCTTAATTAATTGTTACTTAATGTTGTAATTGTCCAATGACTGTTATTATGTATCATGTTTCAGTTTTGATGTTCCACTCAGTTTTATTTAATACAATTATGCAATATCACCCTTTATTTTTAGTTTTTGCTATTCTTTGTATTTCATAATTTCTAACTTTCTTAAGTGCATTTTAAAATAAATGTACATATATTCACATATCTTTGGAAAAACTGAGTGAGCAATGCAGTTGAAGTCTCTACTGATATTGCATTATAGTGACAGAGTTGCAGTACAGTAGACAAAAATGGCTTCCCTTGTGGCTCAGACAGTAAAGAATTTGCCTGCAATGCAGGAGACCTGGCTTTTATTCCTGGGTTAGGAAGATCCCTTGGAGGAGGGCATGGCAACCCACTCCAGTATTCTTGTCTGGAGAGTCCCAGTGGACAGAGGAGCCTGGTGGGCTACAGTCCACGGGGTTGCAAAGAGTCAGATACAACTCAGTGACTAAGCACAGCACAGCACAGACTACAACATAGTGTCCTCAGGTTTAAATTATGCACATACATTTATCCAGAATAACAGAATGAATTTTTTTTTCATTTATAAGTCTTTATAGGTATGGTATGGAAAGACCTTCGCATGTTGGACAAAGACCAGAACAAGAATTAAATTGTACCCACTGGGTTTATTTAAAAAAAATTAAGCACAAGAATAATAAATAAAATATCTCCCATAAGAAAATAGACAGGCCTTTCTTCATTCAGTATCATATCACAGAAATATAATTTGTAAAATAATACAAAAAACACTCAGGACAAACAAATCTACTGATTAATATAACACAGAGAAATTTTGTTGTATTCCATGTTTCCATTTTGATTTCTTAGTTTACTCCCTTTGCTTATTTTTCTCTTGGGGTATTAAATCTATATGATTTTTCACATTACATATATATCACTCTTTCTGTCATTGGCAAAAAAAAACATATTTTTCTTTATTATTTTACCTGAGCATTAAGGATATGTAGCTGAATTTGCAATGTTCCCAAACAGAGGAAATTTTTCTTAGTCACATTTTCTCAGGGGCACTGGAACTCATTAGATCTTTTTCCTTCATTATATCTATCTGTCTCTAATACTTTTTATATTTCTTTAAATACTGGGTGGGTTGTTTTCATTGTTCAGTTGACAAGTTGTCTCCAATTCTTTGTGACTCCATGGACTACAGCATGCCAGGCTTCTTTGTCCCTCACCATCTCCTGGAGTTTGCCCAAATTCATGTCCACTGAATCAGTGATGCCATCCAACCATTTCATCTTCTGTTGCCCCCTTTTCCTTATGTTCTCAATCTTTCTGAGTATCAGGGTCTTTTCCAATGAGTTGGCTGTTTGCATCAAGTGGCCAAAACAGAAACTAACCTCAAGTTTACTGCTTACTTGGAAATTTATGAAGTGGAATTTCTAGGTACCTTTTAAAAATTCTTTGGAAGAAACAATCCGATCTGACCAGCTTGAGTTATCACCACAGATAGGCTAAGAAGGGTGGTTCTGAATGAGAAAATCACGACAGTAACATAGTCCAGGAAGCCACGGTGTGTCTGTGCCTTGCGGAGTGAGAGCAGTTCTTAAAGCAGAAGCACCCGGTCATATATTAAAGTGACATAAAAAGGTGAGAGAGGCCAGAACTCAGTGAATAGGTGGTACGAAGAAGAGGATTTCCTTCAATTCACAGGGTGTCTTTGCAACTAAATTTCTGAAGTGCTGGGAACAACATGGAAGAGGGATTCTCTGTGGAGTGAAGGTTCAGCTATAGCAGGGAGACCATGCTTTTCCTTAGCATCCCTGACACCATCTCTGATCACTCCACTTCTTGCTTATCCCTTTGCCCTACTGGCTTCCTTGTTTGCATTTGAACATGTGGAATCAACATCTTCCTCCAATCCTTTACAGTGGCAGCTCCCTCTTCCAGGAACACACTTCTCCTGGTATCACACTAAATGCTTTGCTCTCTTTCTTGATGTCTCTTCAAACAACCCTTTGTTTGCAGAACTTGCCTGAACACTCAGTGCAAAATAACTCCTTCTACTACTCTCTCCTTTGTATCTGGTTTTATTTTCTTCATAACATCTGTCACATTATGACATATTTTATAAAATATTTATTTTAATATCATCTATCTCCATTCCTGGAATGTGGAGATTTGGTTTTCTGCATCCCTCTTTGTGCTTGGGACATGTTGGCTCTCAATACATGTTTCTCAAAGGCATGAAAGAGTTTCTCATTAAAACTGTAAAGTGAAAGTGTTGGTAGCTCAGTCATGCCTGATTCTTTGTGACCCCATGAACTGTAGCCTGCCAGGATCCTCTGTCCATGGAATTCTCCAGGCAAGAACACTGGAGTCGGTAGGCATGCCCTTTGCCAGGGGATCTTCCTGACCCAGGGATCGAAACACTTGTAAATTTACTGAGAATGGGACAATAAAAATTCTAGTCAGAGATGAAATGAGGTATACCATCAAGAAAAATTCATATATATGCAACATATTAACATCAATTTCTTACCTGCAAAATAGAAATTATAGTATTTCAGCTATTTCAGGTATGCCCATTTAAGTGAAAATTAATCATGTTGCTTTCTTTTTTTCCCAATAGTCACATTTGCCATATGGAGCTGGAGAACAATACACAAATTCCAAAATTTCTTCTTTTGGAATTTTCAGAGGAACCAGAACAGCAGCCCCTCATATTTGTGATTTTTCTCTCCATGTACCTGATCACTCTGTTTGGAAACCTGCTCATCATCCTGCTTGTTAGCTCAGACTCCCGCCTCCACACCCCCATGTACTTCTTCCTCTCCAACCTGTCCTTTGTAGACATATGCTTCACATCCACCACCATCCCAAATATGTTGTGGAACATCCAGACACAGAGCAAAGTTATCACCTATGAAGCTTGTGTCACCCAGATGTATTTTTACATATTCTTTGCAGGATTAGATGACATTCTCCTGGCTGTGATGGCCTATGATCGGTACATGGCCATTTGCCAACCCCTGCAGTACATGGTCATCATGAGCCCCCGGCTCTGTGGACTGCTGATTCTTCTGTCCTGGATAATGAGTATCATGTATTCCTTGTTACACAGTTCTATGGTTTTGCGATTGTCCTTCTCTTCAAACTTGGAAATCCACCACTTTTTCTGTGAACTCAACCAGGTGATACAACTTTCTTGTTCTGACACTTTTCTCAATAAGATAGTGATCTATTTTTCAACTTCTCTCTTTGGTGGTTGCCCTTTTGCTGGCATAATCTACTCTTACTCTAAAATAGTTTCCTCCATAACTGGAATCTCATCAGTTCAGGGGAAGTATAAAGCATTTTCCACCTGTGCATCTCACCTCTCAGTTGTCTCCTTATTTTATTGTACAGTCTTAGGAGTGTACTTTAGCCCTGCTGTTGCACACAGCTCACACACAAGTGCAACAGCCTCAGTGATGTACACTGTGGTCATGCCCATGCTGAATCCCTTCATCTACAGTCTGAGGAACAAAGACATAAAGAGGTCTCTGAAGAGATTCTATTTGGAGATGCCAGGTATAAAATTGCCAGTTACATGAACAAAATGAATGTTTTCTTGGTCACATGACTCAAAGACTTGGAAGCAGATATTGCAATGCTTTGATCTTTGTAGAATAAAACTTACTTCTTCTATTTATTTCCTCAGATTTCCCTTTTATTTTGATTCAGTTTCTCTATGCACATTTTAGTAATTGTCTTTAAGTTTTCTCATCAGCTTGATATTCACACAGTATATACTGTTTCCTACTTCAAAATTTTCCTAGCTTTAGATTAGAAATGTTTGGAAATCACATTCTTCTGGTGGCTCATCACAGATGAATTAAGAATAATTGCTTCTCAAAGTGGTGATACCCTAGAGGGGTGGGATGAAGATATGGGAGGGATACATACAGTTATGTCTGAGTCCTGTGGTTGTAAGGCAGAAACCAACACAACATTGTAAAGCAATTATCCTCCTATTAAAAAAATAATTAATTAATTTTAAAAACTCATATGACACCCCAAGTAATTTTCATTTGTCTTCCTGAAAGAATCATGAACACTCTGCTGAATAACCAACAAATCACAGAAGAAATCAAAAAAGAAATCAAAATATGCATAGAAAT
The DNA here is from genome assembly GCF_029378745.1 of Bos indicus. NCBI lineage: Eukaryota > Metazoa > Chordata > Mammalia > Artiodactyla > Bovidae > Bos > Bos indicus. Next base: position 9,179,063 of record NC_091766.1, on the reverse strand, counting down.
GAATGAAAATGAAAACACAACAAACCCAAACCTGTGGAACACTGTAAAAGCAGTGCTAAGGGGAAGGTTCATAGCAACACAGGCATACCTCAAGAAGTAAGAAAAAAGTCAAATAAATAACCTAACTCTACACCAAAAGCAACTAGAAAAGGGAGAAATGAAGAACCCCAGGGTTACTAGAAGGAAAGAAATAATAAAATTAGGACAGAAATAAATGCAAAAGAAACAAAAGACACCATAGCAAAAATCAATAAAGCCAAAAGTTGTACATTTCTAAGAATTTGTCCATTTCTTCCAAGTTGTCCATTTTATTGGCATATAATTGCCAATTGTAGTCTCTTATGATCCTTTGTATTTCTTTGTTGTCTGCTGTGATCTCTCCATTTTCATTTCTAATTTTATTGATTTGATTTTTCTCCCTTTGTTTCTTGATGAGTCTGGCTAATGGTTTGTCAATTTTATTTATCCTCTCAAAGAACCAGCTTTTGGCTTTGTTGATTTTTGATATGGTCTCTATTGTTTCTTTTGCAATTATTTCTGCCCTAATTTTTAAGATATTTTTCCTTCTACTAACCCTGGGGTTTTTCATTTCTTCCTTTTCCAGTTGCTGTAGGTGTAGAGTTAGGTTATTTATTTGACTTTTTTTGTTTGTTTGTTTCTTGAGGTGTGCCTGTATTGCTATGAATCTTCCTCTTATCACTGCTTTTACAGTGTCCCAAAGGTTTTGGGTTGTTGTGCTTTCATTTTCATTCGTTTCTATGCATATATTGATTTCTTTCAGGAAGAAATAGAAAATCTTAATAGACCCATCACAAGCACAGAAATTGAAGCTGTAATCAGAAATCTTCCATCAAACAAAAGCCCAGGTCCAGACTGCTTCACAGCTGAATTCTACCAAAAATTTAGAGAAGAGCTAACACCTATCCTGCTCAAACTCTTCCAAAAAATTGCAGAGGAAGGTAAACTTCCAAACTCATTCTATGAGGCCACCATCACGCTAATACCAAAACCTGACAAAGATGCCACAAAAAAAGAAAACTACAGGCCAATAACACTGATGAACATAGATGCAAAAATCCTTAACAAAATTCTAGCAATCAGAATCCAACAACACATTAAAAAGATCATACACTATTATCAAGTGGGCTTTATCCCAGGGATGCAAGAATTCTTCAATATCTGCAAATCAATCAATGTAATACACCACATTAACAAATTGAAAAATAAAAACCATATGATTATCTCAATAGATGCAGAGAAAGCCTTTGACAAAATTCAACATCCAATTATGATAAAAACTCTCCAGAAAGCAGGAATAGAAGAAACATACCTCAACATAATAAAAGCTATATATGACAAACCCACAGCAAACATTATCCTCAATGGTGAAAAATTGAAAGCATCTCCCCTAAAGTCAGGAACAAGTTAAGGGTACCCACTCTCACCACTACTATTCAACATAGTTTAGGAAGTTTTGGCCATAGCAATCAGAGCAGAAAAAGAAATAAAAGGAATCCAAATTGGAAAAGAAGAAGTAAAACTGTCACTTTTTGCAGATGACATGATCCTCTACATAAAAAACCCTAAAGATTCCATGAGAAAATTGCTAGAGCTAATCATTGAATATAGTAAAGTTTCAGAATATAAAATCAACACACAGAAATCCTTGCATTCTTATACACTAATAATGAGAAAATAGCAAGAGAAATTAAGGAAACAATTTCATTCACCATTTCAATGAAAAGAATAAAATACTTAGGAATATATCTACCTAAAGAAACAAAAGACTTATATATAGAACACTGGTTCTATATATAGAACCAGAGTTCTATGCATACTATAGACTATATATATAGACTATATAAACACTATAAAACACTGGTGAATGTAATCAAAGAGGACACAAATAGATGGAGAAATATACCATGTTCATGGATCGGAAGAATCAATACAGTGAAAATGAGTATACTGCCTAAAGCAATCTATAGATTCAATGCAACCCCTATCAAGCCATCAACAGCATTTTTCACAGAGCTAGAACAAATAATTTCACAATTTGTATGCAAATTCAAAAAGCCTCGAATATCCAAAGCAATCATGAGAAAGAAGAATGGAACTGCAGGAATCAACCTGCCTTATTTCAGGCTCTACTACAAAGCCACATTCATCAAGACAGTATGGTACTGACACAGAGACAGAAATATAAATCAATGGAACAAAATAGAAAGCCCAGAGATAAATCCACACACCTATGGACACCTTATCTTGGAAAAAGGAAGCAAGAATATACAATGGACAAAAGACAATATACAATGGAGAAAAGACAATCTCTTTAACAAGTGGTGCTGGGAAAACTGGTCCACTACTTGTAAAAGAATGAAACTAGAACACTTTCTAACACCATACACTAAAATGAACTCAAAATGGATTAAAGATTTAAACATAAGATCAGAAAATATTAAATTCCTAGAGGAAAACATAGACAAAACACTCTCTGACATAAACCACAGCAGGACCCTCTATGACACACCTCACAGAATATTGGAAATAAAAGCAAAAATAAACAAATGGGACCTAATTAAACTTAAAAGCTTCTGCACATTAAAGGAAACTATAAGCAAGGTGAAAAGACAGCCTTCAGAATGGGAAAAAATAATAGCAAATGAAGCAACTGACAAACACCTAATCTCAAAAATATACAAGCAACTCCTACAGCTCAATTCCAGAAAAATAAATGGTCCAATCAAAAAATGGGCCAAAGAACTAAATAGACATTTCTTCAAAGAAGACATACAGATGGCAAACAAACATGTAAAGATGCTCAACATCACTCATTATCAGAGAAATGCAAATCAAAACCACTATGAGGTACCATTTCATGCCAGTCAGAATGGCTGCGATCCAAAAGTCTACAAGCAATAAATGCTGGACAGGGTGTGGAGAAAAGGGAACCCTCTTACACTGTTGGTGGGAGTACAAACTAGTACAGCCACTATGAAGATTCCTTAAAAAACTGGAAATAGAACTGCCTTATGATCCAGCAATCCCACTGCTGGGCATACACACTGAGGAAACCAGAATTGAAAGAGACACGTGTACCCCAGTGTTCATCACAGCACTGTTTATAATAGCCAGGACATGGAAGCAACCTAAATGTCCATCACCAGACGAATGGACAAGAAAGCAGTGGTACATATACACAGTGGAGTATTACTCAGCCATTAAAAAGAATACATCTGAATCAGTTCTAATGAGGTGGATAAACCTGGAGCCTATTATACAGAGTGAAGTAACCCAGAAGGAAAAACATAAATACAGTATACTAATGCATATATATATATAGAATTTAGAAAGATGGTAATGATAACCCTGTATATGAGACAGAAAAAGAAACACAGATGTATAGAAGAGTCTTTTGGACACGCTGGGAGAGGGAGAGGGTGGGATGATTTTGGAGAATGGCACTGAAACATGTATATTATCATATTTGAAATGAATCACCAGTCCAGGTTCGATGCATGATACAGGGTGCTTGGGGCTGGTGTACTGGGATGACCAAGAAGGATAGTATGGAGAGGGAGGTGGGAGAGGGGGTCAGGATGGGTAACACATGTATGCCCTTGGCAGATTCATGTCAATGTATGGCAAAACCAATACAATATTGTAAAGTAAAAAAAAAAAACAAATATATATATATATATATATATATATATATATATATATATAGTTGACAACCAAGACAAATCATATTATTTTAAATAAAGTTGGTTGAATTATTGGGTATAAAGAGATGACTATAAAATTATATGAGAACTTTTTCCAGGGCAAGACATACCAAGCAAATTCTCCAGCAACAAAGGAACACAGCCCTGAGCTTCAAGATACAGGCTGCCCAAAGTCACCCCAAAACTATAGACATCTCATAACTCATTACTGGACATTTCATTGCACTCCAGAGAGAAGAAATACAGCGCCACCCACGAGAACACCGACACAAGCTTCCCTAACCAGGAAACCTCGACAAGCCACCTGTACAAACCCACACACAGTGAGGAAACGCCACAATAAAGAGAACTCCACAAACTGCCAGAATACAGAAAGGACACCCCAAACTCAGCAATTTAAACAAGATGAAGAGACAGAGGAATACTCAGCAGATAAAGGAACAGAATAAATGCCCACCAAACCAAACAAAAGAGGAAGAGATAGGGAATCTACCTGATAAAGAATTCCGAACAATCATAGTGAAATTGATCCAAAATCTTGAAACTAAAATGGAATCACAGATAAATAGCCTGGAGACAAGGATTGAGAAGATGCAAGAAAGGTTTAACAAGGACCTAGAAGAAATAAAAAAGAGTCAATATATAATGAATAATGCAATAAATGAAATTAAAAACACTCTGGAGGCAACAAATAGTAGAATAACAGAGGCAGAAGATAGGATTAGTGAAATAGAAGATAGAATGGTAAAAATAAATGAATCAGAGAGGACAAAAGAAAAACGAATTAAAAGAAATGAGGACAATCTCAGAGACCTCCAGGACAATATTAAACGCTACAACATTCGAATCATAGGGGTTCCAGAAGAAGAAAACAAAAAGAAAGACCATGAGAAAATACTTGAGGAGATAATAGTGGAAAACTTCCCTAAAATGGGGAAGGAAATAATCACCCAAGTCCAAGAAACCCAGAGAGTCCCAAACAGGATAAACCCAAGGCGAAACACCCCAAGAAACATATTAATCAAATTAACAAAGATCAAACACAAAGAACAAATATTAAAAGCAGCAAGGGAAAAACAACAAATAACACACAAGGGAATTCCCATAAGGATAACAGCTGATCTTTCAATAAAAACTCTTCAAGCCAGGAGGGAATGGCAAGACATACTTAAAATGATGAAAGAAAATAACCTACAGCCCAGATTATTGTACCCAGCAAGGATCTCATTCAAGTATGAAGGAGAAATCAAAAGCTTTTCAGACAAGCAAAAGCTGAGAGAATTCTGCACCACCAAACCAGCTCTCCAACAAATACTAAAGGATATTCTCTAGACAGGAAACACAAAAACAGTGTATAAACTCAAACCCAAAACAATAAAGTAAATGGCAACGGGATCATACTTATCAGTAATTACCTTAAACGTAAATGGGTTGAATGCCCCAACCAAAAGACAAAGACTGGCTGAATGGATACAAAAACAAGACCCCTACATATGTTGTCTACAAGAGACCCACCTCAAAACAGGGGACACATACAGACTGAAAGTGAAGGGCTGGAAAAAGATTTTCCATGCAAATAGGGACCAAAAGAAAGCAGGAGTAGCAATACTCATATCAGATAAAATAGACTTTAAAACAAAGGCTGTGAAAAGAGACAAAGAAGGTCACTACATAATGATCAAAGGATCAATCCAAGAAGAAGATATAACAATTATAAGTATATATGCACCCAACACGGGAGCACCACAGTACATAAGACAAATGCTAACATGTATGAAAGGGGAAATTAACAATAACACAATAATAGTGGGAGACTTTAATACCCCACTCACACCTATGGATAGATCAACTAAACAGAAAATTAACAAGGAAACACAAACTTTAAATGATACAATAGACCAGTTAGACCTAATTGATATCTATAGGACATTTCATCCCAAAACAATGAATTTCACCTTTTTCTCAAGCGCACATGGAACCTTCTCCAGGATAGATCACATCCTGAGCCATAAAGCTAGCCTTGGTAAATTCAAAAAAATAGAAATCATTCCAAGCATTTTTTCTGACCACAATGCAGTAAGATTAGATCTCAATTACAGGAGAAAAACTATTAAAAATTCCCACATATGGAGGCTGAACAACATGCTGCTGAATAACCAACAAATCACAGGAGAAATCAAAATTTGCATAGAAACGAATGAAAATGAAAACACAACCACCCAAAACCTGTGGGACACTGTAAAAGCAGTCCTAAGGGGAAAGTTCATAGCAATACAGGCACACCTCAAGAAACAAGAAAAAAGTCAAATAAATAACCTAATTCTACACCTAAAGCAACTAGAAAAGGAAGAAATGAAGAACCCCAGGGTTAGTAGAAGGAAAGAAATCTTAAAAATTAGAGCAGAAATAAATGCAAAAGAAACAAAAGAGACGATAGCAAAAATCAACAAAACCAAAAGCTGGTTCTTTGAAAGGATAAATAAAATTGACAAACCATTAGCCAGACTCATCAAGAAACAAAGGGAGAAAAATCAAATCAACAAAATTAGAAACAAAAATGGAGAGATCACAACAGACAACACAGAAATACAAAGGATCATAAGAGACTACTATCAACAATTATATGCCAGTAAAATGGACAACGTGGAAGAAATGGACAAATTCTCAGAAAAGTACAACTTTCCAAAACTCGACCAGGAAGAAATAGAAAATCTTAACAGACCCATCACAAGCACGGAAATTGAAACTGTAATCAAAAATCTTCCAGCAAACAAAAGCCCAGGTCCAGACGGCTTCACAGCTGAATTCTACCAAAAATTTAGAGAAGAGCTAACACCTATCCTGCTCAAACTCTTCCAAAAAATTGCAGAGGAAGGTAAACTTCCAAACTCATTCTATGAGGCCACCATCACGCTAATACCAAAACCTGACAAAGATGCCACAAAAAAAGAAAACTACAGGCCAATAACACTGATGAACATAGATGCAAAAATCCTTAACAAAATTCTAGCAATCAGAATCCAACAACACATTAAAAAGATCATACACTATTATCAAGTGGGCTTTATCCCAGGGATGCAAGAATTCTTCAATATCTGCAAATCAATCAATGTAATACACCACATTAACAAATTGAAAAATAAAAACCATATGATTATCTCAATAGATGCAGAGAAAGCCTTTGACAAAATTCAACATCCAATTATGATAAAAACTCACCAGAAAGCAGGAATAGAAGAAACATACCTCAACATAATAAAAGCTATATATGACAAACCCACAGCAAACATTATCCTCAATGGTGAAAAATTGAAAGCATTTCCTCTAAAGTCAGGAACAAGACAAGGGTGCCCACTTTCACCATTACTATTCAACATAGTTTTGGAAGTTTTGGCCACAGCAATCAGAGCAGAAAAAGAATTAAAAGGAATCCAAATTGGAAAAGAAGAAGTAAAACTCTCACTATTTGCAGATGACATGATCCTCTACATAGAAAACCCTAAAGATTCCACCAGAAAATTACTAGAAATAATCAATGACTATAGTAAAGTTTCAGGATATAAAATCAACACACAGAAATCCTTGCATTCCTATACACTAATAATGAGAAAACAGAAAGAGAAATTAAGGAAACAATTCCATTCACCATTGCAACGAAAAGAATAAAATACTTAGGAATATATCTACCTAAAGAAACTAAAGACCTATATATAGAAAACTATAAAACACTGGTGAAAGAAATCAAAGAGGACGCTAATAGATGGAGAAATACACCATGTTCATAGATTGGAAGAATCAATATAGTGAAAATGAGTATACTACCCAAAGCAATTTATAGATTCAACGCAATCCCTATCAAGCTACCAACAGTATTCTTCACAGAGCTAGAACAAATAATTTCACAATTTGTATGGAAATACAAAAAACCTCAAATAGCCAAAGCGATCTTGAGAAAGAAGAATGGAACTGGAGGAATTAACCTACCTGACTTCAGGCTCTACTACAAAGACACAGTTATCAAGACAGTATGGTACTGGCACAAAGACAGAAATATAGATCAATGGAATAAAATAGAAAGCCCAGAGATAAATCCACCCACATATGGACACCTTATCTTTGACAAAGGAGGCAAGAATATACAATGGATTAAAGACAATCTCTTTAACAAGTGGTGCTGGGAAATCTGGTCAACCACTTGTAAAAGAATGAAACTAGAACACTTTCTAACACCATACACAAAAATAAACTCAAAATGGATTAAAGATCTAAACGTAAGACCAGAAACTATAAAACTCCTAGAGGAGAACATAGGCAAAACACTCTCTGACATACATCACAGCAGGATCCTCTATGACCCACCTCCCAGAATATTGGAAATAAAATCAAAAATAAACAAATGGGACCTAATTAAACTTAAAAGCTTCTGCACATTAAAGGAAATTATTAGGAAGGTGAAAAGACAGCCTTCAGAATAGGAGAAAAAAATAGCAAATGAAGCAACTGACAAACAACTAATCTCAAAAATATACAAGCAACTCCTACAGCTCAACTCCAGAAAAATAAACGACCCAATCAAAAAATGGGCCAAAGAACTAAATAGACATTTCTCCAAAGAAGACATACAGATGGCTAACAAACACATGAAAAGATGCTCAACATCACTCATTATCAGAGAAATGCAAATCAAAACCACTATGAGGTACCATTTCACACCAGTCAGAATGGCTGCGATCCAAAAGTCTACAAGCAATAAATGCTGGAGAGGGTGTGGAGAAAAGGGAACCCTCTTACACTGTTGGTGGGAATGCAAACTAGTACAGCCACTCTGGAGAACAGTGTGGAGATTCCTTAAAAAACTGGAAATAGAACAGCCTTATGATCCAGCAATCCCACTGCTGGGCATACACACTGAGGAAACCAGAAGGGAAAGAGACACGTGTACCCCAATGTTCATCGCAGCACTGTTTATAATAGCCAGGACATGGAAGCAACCTAGATGTCCATCAGCAGATGAATGGATAAGAAAGCTGTGGTACATATACACAATGGAGTATTACTCAGCCATTAAAAAGAATACATTTGAATCAGTTCTAATGAGGTGGATGAAACTGGAGCCTATTATACAGAATAATGTAAGCCAGAAAGAAAAACACCAATACAGTATACTAACGCATATATATGGAATTTAGAAAGATGGTAACAATAACCCGGTGTACGAGACAGCAAAAGAGACACTGATGTATAGAACAGTCTTATGGACTCTGTGGGAGAGGGAGAGGTTGGGAAGATTTGGGAGAATGACATTGAAACATGTAAAATATCATGTAAGAAACAAGTTGCCAGTCCAGGTTCGATGCACGATACTGGATGCTTGGGGCTAGTGCACTGGGACCACCCAGAGGAATGGTATGGGGAGGGAGGAGGGAGGAAGGTTCATGTATACCTGTGGCAGATTCATTTTGATATTTGGCAAAACTAATACAATTATGTAAAGTTTAAAAATAAAATTAAATTAAAATTAAAAAAAATAAAATTATATGAGAACTTTTGACTATGCAAAATGTCAATGCCCCTAACCCTTGTGTTACTCAAAGTCTAAGATTCTATGTAGAAATATATGTATGGATCATCATGATCAAAAAAGACTCACTGGAGAGCTTTAATATCTGTTTGGTCATATGACACAGGGTCACAATTTGAGCAAACAACTTGTCTTCCAATCTCCTACCCCCCTGAAATGAAATCTCAATGGAGTCATTTTTTTTTAATACAATTATCTGACATAAAATTTAAAAGCAGAGTAACTTGTATTTAAATATTGTATAAATGTCTATAATGATAAGGAGTAGATTATTAATGTTGCTTTCAGTTAGTTCGCTTTTATGTCATATCATTGGACACTGCTACATTAGAACTCATCCTAATGATAAATGTTTTAATATAACCTCTTCACTATCAAATGAAACTGTGTAGAGTGGAGTTGTTTTGATCTCTGCTGTGCTCCTCACGAGTCTATATTCATCTGTCTTTCTCTATGTTGTAACTCTAAAGGTTTTTGCATAGTGTACTTCTTTCTTCACTGGTAAATGATAGTTTTCTCCATTATGAGTGCCTGTTATGTTAGAGTTTATGGAAAAATGAGTTTTTTATTAGTATGTCAGCATCATGATAACATAAGATACTCCTTTTGTCTCTCCCTTTCATTATACTATTAGTAAAACATCTATACTTTAAGAAAGTTTCCTCTGCCCAACATACCAGACCTCCAGAGATTCACATATATGTAGCACATGAAGGTAGGCTATTTAGAACATGTAGGGGAAGTATAACCACAGCAACGGTAGAATCAGCGTCCCTGGTCCCAGTGCTATGGTTGAGGCAGCTGAGCCCATGGACCCAGAGCACCAGTGAGGTGGAACACTTAACCCTGGACTTCCAGATGCAGCATCATCTACAACCACAGGAAGATGGTGGTGGGGTTGTGGTGGGAACCTTGAACCAGGTGACCCTGGATGATGAAAAGTACTCACCGTCCTGATTCCCATAGCAGAGATGCCAACCAGAGAAAGGACACTGACAGCACCAAGACACCGGTGGATCTGAAGGTATCAGTGACCCTGGAGGCACCAGCAGTGACTACAAGGCACCAGGCAAAACATCTGGTAGGAACACTGAAGGGCAGGCATTGTAGTTTCTCAACTATAGGCGGTTGTAGGTCATATGCTACTGCTACTGCTACTGCTAAGTCATGTCAGTCGTGTCTGACTCTGTGCGACCCAATATACGGCAGCCCACCAGGCTCCACCGTCCCTGGGATTCTCCAGGCAAGAACACTAGAATGGGTTGCCATTTTCTTCTCCAATGCATGAAAGTGAAAAGTGAAAGACAAGTCACTCAGTCGTGTCCGACTCCTAGCAACCCCATGGACTGCAGCTTACCAGGCTCCTCTGTCCGTGGGATTTTCCAGGCAAGAATAATGGAGTGGGTGCCGTTGCCTTCTCTGTGTAGGTCATATAGAAGAAACTAAAACCTTGTTCAATAGAGCTTAACTGAAAAACAAAGAAGGGCTTCTATTTAGCAAGCTGTATTCTTAGAATCAAAATAAACAAAGGTTTACCCATATAAAGCAGGTGTTTGCTATTTCAAATGCACTGGCAGAAGAGCAATCTAGTGAGCACCATCAAAAAACAGAGAAATATGGACTCACAAAAGGGAAATAACAACTTTCCATGAACTAATATTCATATCATGAAAAATTGTGATTAAATAGAAAATTCAAAGCAGCATCTGGAAGACACTCAACAAGTTATAGTAAAACTGATAAAGGCAGTTTAATAAGCTCAGGGATAAAAATAATAATGAACATAAGGGACACTTTCCAAAAAGATGAAAACTCTTAGATATGACAAAGCAGAAATTCTGGATCTGAACAACTCAATAAATGAGACAAAGGATGCCTTAGAAAATACTGGAAGTAAAGGATGCATTATAGATGTAAGTAATAGTGAGCTGAAAGGTAGAGTAATTTAGGAGAAGTGAAGACAGAACTAAGATTTTTAATGAGGATATTCTGTGAGATACATCTGACTCCATTAGAAGAGGTAAGAAAGATAATGAGTTCCCCAGTGGCTCAGACGGTAAAGCATCTGCTACAATGTGGGATACCTGGGTTTGATCCCTGGGTCAGGAATATACCCTGGAGAAGGAAAAGGCAACTCACTCCAGTATTCTTGTCTAGAAAATCCCATGGATGGAGTTGCCTGGTAGGCTACAGTCTACAGGGTCGCAAAGATTTGGACACGACTTAGTGACTTCACTTTCACTTTATCTCAGAAGAAAAAATATAAAGAGAGAAAGGAACAGAAATTATTTATAGAGATAATAGAATTTTCCAAGCCTGGGGAAGGAACTATATGTACAAGTCCACAAAGCTATCATAATAGGACACCTAAATGTCTCAATGCAAAAGACCTACTCCAAGACAGACATATTAAGGCTGTCAAAAGTCAATGACAAAGAAAGAATATTAAATGTAACCTACAAAGGTACCTTTACTAGGGTATCAGCAGATTTCGTGGGATAAACTCCACAGGACGAGAGAGAATGGAATGACTTTCTCAAAATATTGAAAGATAATAACTGTCAGCCAAGAATACTCTACTCAGCAAGGTTAAACTTCAGATGTGTGTGTGTGTGAGTGTGTGTGTGTGTGTGGGTGGGTATGTGTGTGTGTGTATGAGAGAGAGGGAGAGAGAGAGGGAGAGAGAGAGGGAGAGAGAGAGGGAGAGAGAGAAAGAGAGAGAGAGATATCAGTGCGGGGAGCCAGCGGGAGGCACTCCGCCCGTGGCAAAGGTCATGAGGAAGAAGGCTCGACATATGCAAAGGCGGGATCAAGCCTCAGGAGTTCCCCTGGAAATTCTCGAGCATCTACCCCCATAACCAGAGCCTGCCTACTTTACTACTTTGTGCTCTCACCTACACCTCTGACTTTATGGGGGGCTGTCCCCCACCACCTCTTTCGGAGAAGGAGTTAACTTAGAGCTCCAGTTAATAATAATTCATGGGCGTGATAGGAGTGTTTCAACCTACAAACTCCTCTGAAGGTTCTCTAGCCTGCTTGACAGGCTTGTCCGGCCACATGTGATTGCTCACAGCCTCCCAACCGTGAGAGGCACGAGATGCTTTAAACCTCTAAAAACAGGTTCTTTAGAGAAGTTAGAAAATTATTGGTATAAGTATAGTGGGCTGATTAGAAATTATATTGGTGAAGGGTTTCTCATTTGTTGAGCCAATGTTTATTGCTAAGTCACCACATCCCTTGCCTTTATACACATTAATGAATATATAGAAGAAATAAGTATTAACCTTTGATATAAATCACGTTAGACCTTAGGCCAAGTAAATTCTTTCCTTAACTAAAACCCACTACACCCTCACCCTATAGGAATGTAACTTTACTTGGGTGGCATCTGTTTTAAGAATAATCACCCATGGCGAAATGAGTGTTGACTGACCGCTGTCACAAGGAGAGGGTCATAAATTGTCAGCAGGCCCCCCCTGGCCAGAAGATGATGCAACACCCCTAAGACCTCTGTATACATTTGTATGAAGCACCTGACTTTAATAAATGTCAGGACTGCTGTCCCCGTGTGACTTTTGTATAACATCTCAGTGTATAAAAACAGACTCTGGAAAATTAAGAATTGGGATCAGTTCCTCGAAATACTGATTTCCCCATGTCGTTCTCTCTCTCAAACTCTGGCTGAGTCTCCATCTGGAGCGTGGAGCCCAGCATGCTTACTAATTATGCCTGGGCTTCTAAGTCCGACCGGGGAGGCCTCAGTGTCTCCTCTCCTTCGGGAGAATGGAAGGACACCTGCGGCCTACGTAAGTGGTGCAAGCTTCTTGTCTTGAAGTTTTATTGGTTTCCCGCATAAACCAAGCTACTCAGCCTCTTTTCTCCACTGAATTTTCCTACTGAGCTACCCTCATTCTATTACTCCTTATATCTCTAATTATTATCTAACTGAAGCTATTGTATCCTGATCCTCGCCAACGCCGTTCCCGCTTCGAATACCCTGGATCAGCTGGGGCTGGACCCTGGCAGATCAGCTGTTGTCTGACTCTTTACAACCCCATGGACTGGACTGTACCCACCAGACTCCTCTGTCCTTGAGATGTCCCAGGCAAGAATACTGGAGTGGGTTGCCATTTCCTCCTCCAGGGTATTTTCAGGACCCAGGGATAGTACCCTTGTCTCCCGAATCTTCTGAATTGCAAGTGGATTCTTTACCCCTGAGCTATTGGGGAAGCATTTATCTTTCAGATAGGAAAGTGAAATAAAGGCTTTCACAGATGAACTAAAGCTGAGAGTTTAGCATCACTAGAATGCCTTATAAGAAATGTTGAAATGTTCTCTTTTACCTTGACTGAAAAGGCACAATGACACAAAACTATGCCTAAGATGACAGAATCAGAAAAATTGCAACTCGATATCAAAATGAGTTGTTTAAAATTACCGTGTAAGTTTTAGAGGGGAAAAGCATCAAAATAACTACAAATCCTTCAGTTTGGTAATTGAGTCACAATGTGGAAAGGAATATTTTCCAGTACCACTTGGTACAAAAGAATGAAATGGATCTGCACTACTATGCTAGTATACAAAAATAAACTCAATACAGATTAAAAACTTCGATTTGAGACTTTAAGAATTGAAAATCATAGAACAAAACATAGGCTGTACCTCTTTGACATCAAAATTATAAATACATTTGTGGATGCATCTCTTCAGTCAATGAAAAAGTAAAAGCAAGCAAGGGAATTACATTAGACTAAAAAGCTTTGAAAAAGTGAAGGAAACCACTAACAAAATTAAAAGGCAACCTTCTCATGGGGAAAGGTATTTAAAATTATATTCCCAAAGAAGATTTTTTTTTAGTAAAAAAAAATACAAAGAATTCAATAAACTCAATACAAAAAAGCAACCATATTAAAACAATGAGCAGGGGATCCTCAATGGACAGTTTTCCAAGGAAGGCATCAGATTCATCAATGGGCACATGAAAAGAGGCCCAACATCATTAATCACCAAAGGAATGGACAGCAAAGCCACTATTTAAACAAGAGATACACTTCCCATGGTTAGAATGTTGTGCTGTGCTTAGCTGCTCACTCATGTCCAATTATTTGCAACCCTTTGGGACTGTGTAGCTCACCAGGCTTCTCTTTCCATGGGATTTTCTAGGCAAGAATACTGGAAATTGCCATTTCTTCCTCCAGGGATGGATAGAATGGCTACTATCAAAGAGAAAAAAAAATCAACACATGTTGGTGAGGATCACATTGGACCAGGAAAGGATACCCAAGTTTCACAATTTTTTCTCAAACCTGTGTATCTCCTCTCTGTATCTTTTATAAATACATTTGTCATTGGATTTTTGGGTCCACTTGGATAATCTAAGCTGATCTCACTAGAAGTCCTCAATTATGGTAAGAGACATTTTTCCCCCATCAAATAAGGTCACATTCACAGGTACGAGGGGTTAGGATGTAGACATATCTTTTGAGGGCCCACCATTCAATGCACTATGCTGTGTTCCAATAAAAACTTTATACTGAAACAGGCTGTGACTACAATTTGTTCTATGACAACAGTGTTCTGAATCCTGATTTAGAGTGGAGATCCAGACAAAGGGAGTAAGTAAACCAGAGACAAAACTGCAAAATAGAAAGAATATAAAAATATAGCTCCTATACTGTTAATGGGTTTCACTTGTGTGTGTGTGTGCTCAGTTGTGTTCCGCTGTTTGTGACCTCATGAACTGTAGCCCAGTCTCCTCTGTCCATGGAATTTTCCAGGAAAGAATATTAGAATGGGTTGTGTTGACTAAAAAATACAGTCACAACCTGAAAGTAAAGAGTTACTTTATTTGGTGGGACTGTCCCCAGCCCTGGAGAGAGCATCTCAGTAGCTCTGAGAAAACTGCTCCAAGGAGAAAGGAAGGGGAGTCAGATTATACACCTTTGCAACAAAGGGAGCAGGCAGGCTGAACATCAAAGTCAGATATCAAATTAAGGAGTTTAGCATTCTCTGTATGGGAAAATGTATGCCTCTGGACTCACTGAATTCATTCCTTTCATATGCACCTTGGCTATCTTGGGCCAAACCCTGTTTCCTTGTTCTTCTTAAGGAGGGGCAAATGTGACAAATGGCTGCTTCTTGCATTCCCCCACTGGGGGTATGGTAACATCTGCTGGATTGCAGTTTTAGAAGTCCCCACAACCGCCCACCCCCCACCCCATTCAACATTTGGAGGCCAGAGATAGCTGATGACTGTGACATTTCTTGTTTATTGATATGGCAGGAGATGTTTTCATTTTACAGTTGCTGTTTGCTACTCCCAGGAATCTTTCTGACCCAATGATGTAACTCAAGTCTCTTGCATCTCCTGCCCTGGCAGGCGGGTTCTTTACCACTGAGCCATCTGTTCCCAAACAGCTGCTCCCTGTGTCCGTGTGTGACAGCAGGCAGGTGGCTAAAGATGAACAGAGAAATCGGGGCAGGGCCAGGTGGCAGGAAATCCCATGTCACATAAACAGCGAGGACCATAGGCAGACAAGGGAAAGCAAGAACCTTCAGATGGACAGGAAGCCACATGTTTTGGGTGATAACGGTTCTGTAAAAACCTAGAGGGGTGGTATGGGGTGGGAGATGGGTGGGAGTTTCAAGAGGAGGGGATATATATATATACTTATGGCTGATTCGTGTTTGGCAGAAAACAACACAATTCTGTAAAGCAATTATCCTTCAATTAAAAAGCAAATGTTTGGAAAAAATGATATATTCTGAACTGTGGTGCTGGAGAAGATTCTTGAGAGTCCCTTAGATAGTAAGAAGATAAAATCAATCAATCCTCAAGGAAATCAACCCTGAATATACATTGGAAGGACTGATGCTGGAGCTGAAAATCCAATACTTTGGCCAGCTGATGAGAAGAACTGACTCATTGGAAAATACCCTGATGCTAAGATTGAAGGCAGGAGGAGAAGGGGGCAGCAGAGGATGAGATGGTTAGATAGCATCACTGACTCGATGGATATGAATTTGAGCAATCTCCAGTGATAATGAAGGACAGAGGATCTTGGTGGGCTGAAGTCCATGAGATCACAAAGAGTTGGACACAATTTAGTGGCTGAACAACAACAATTCCGTGGGTGATTTTAAATATATATCCAAATATGTCATGTAACAAATCTTTATAAAGAGGAGTAAATAACTGCTCTAAATTATAGTTAAATCTCCTAATTTGTCAAACGTCACATGAAGCCAAAGATTATATATGGTTTTGTAGCAAACAATACAACTCTTTTGTTGAAGAGGGATTACCAGTATTCTGGCTATATCAGGAGCTATTGATCCTTGTGTTAGGTAGTTAGAATAGGAAACAGGAGTCCAGAATGGCGGTGGCTAAAAGACAAGGAAGGGAAAAGCCTGCAAAAATAGAAGAAAGGAAGGTCCGAGGACCAGAGTGAGGACCTCAGGTAGAACAAATAGTGCTCCTGGCTAGCCCAATTTACATAGGACAGGCCCAGGGGGAGGGAAAAAAAAAACATATAAAAAGAGGAGCCAAAGGGCCGGGGGTCTCTCCCGCACACTGGGGCACTCTTCTCTTTGTGTCTTTGGGTCGACATGCCCTCACACCTCGAGGATGGATTTTCCTGCTATTTTCTAAATTAAACAGAGCTGTAGCATGGAGCTGTAACACTGATTTGTCTAAGAGCTATAACATGGTCTGTTTGAGACCTGAGAGCTATAACATGGTCTGTCCAAGACCTGAGAGCTGTGACACACCAAGGGCTTTAATGTACATCACTCCAAATCTTTGTAGTGACGAGGCAGAACCGAGGAGCATACACTTGCCTGATACTTGGAACAAGATAATAATTTAGAAGTCCATGGAAACTAGTCAAAATAGGTTCCTCCTTTTCAGATTAGAAAATGTTAACTGAAGGTTAGGATAAAGTGCAAGGAGGTTAGACCTATGGAAGGCTGGAGAATTCATAAGAAGTAATACAAACTAGATTCAACTGATATCCAACCATGTCTCCTGGGAACAGAGTTTCAGCAGGAAAATTTTATTCTGTTTCTAGTGTCCGACAGGGAAGTGATGTTCTCTGAGATAGGAGTAACAAAGCAAAGAGTGCCTAATGAGCAGACATAAGGACCTGTAAATATTTCCTCTGTTACAGTCCCTGTAGATGTAGAACCTTGAGCTGCACAGGACATGGTTGATGTTTTGGAGGAAAAATTATGGCTGGGGTACCTTCCTGGCAACAGAGCTTCAGTTTTCACCATCAACCATCCAGGGAGGAATTTGTATTTCCACACAGATTTTCCTCTCATAGACCCCATCTAGGTGAGTCTATGAGTTTATTAGGTAGTTCAGGAAAGATTCAGAGAGAATGGAAGTGGAAAACTTTTATTAGAAATCACTTGAGAGCCTAATAAGTCTAGTACAGACTCGAGATATTTCCCGTGCTTGTTTGGTAACTTGGCTAATTAATTGATAGTTCAATTTTTAATATGTTAAAAAGAGAACTGTCTGAAGGACTAAGCAAAATGCATCCTTGTTGATGATTAAGTGATGGGAATGGAAGCCCAGTTGGATGAGAGTGGGGAGGGAAGTGGGAGCATAAAGTGGTTCCAGTAAAATTCAGATCATCAGCTCAGATCAGATCAGTCTCTCAGTCATGTCTGACTCTTTGGAACACCATGAATCGCAGCACGCCAGGCCTCCCTGTCCATCACCAACTCCCGGAGTTCACTCAGACTCACGTCCATCGAGGCAGGGATGCCATCCAGCCATCTCATCCTCTGTCTTCCCCTTCTCCTCCTGACCCCAATCCCTTCCAGGATCAGAGTCTTTTCCAATGAGTCAACTCTTCGCATGAGGTGGCCAAAGTACTGGAGTTTCAGCTTTAGCATCATTCCTTCCAAAGAAATCCCAGGGCTGATCTCCTTCAGAATGGACTGGTTGGATCTCCTTGCAGTCCAAGGGACTCTCAAGAGTCTTCTCCAACACCACAGTTCAAAAGCATCAATTCTTCAGTGCTCAGCCTTCTTCACAGTCCAAATCTCACATCCATACGTGACCACAGGAAAAACCATAGCCTTGACTAGATGAACCTTTGTTGGCAAAGTAATGTCTCTGCTTTTGAATATGTTATCTAGGTTGGTCATAACTTTCCTTCCAAGGAGTAAGCGTCTTTTAATTTCATGGCTGCAGTCACCATCTGCAGTGATTTTGGAGCCCAGAAAAATAAAGTCTGACACTGTTTCCACTGTTTCTCCATCTATTTCCCATAAAGTGATGGGACCCGATGCCATGATCTTTGTTTTCTGAATGTTGAGCTTTAAGCCAACTTTTTCACTCTCCACTTTCACTTTTATCAAGAGGCTTTTTACTTCCTCTTCACTTTCTGCCATAACAGTGGTGTCATCTGCATATCTGAGGTTATTGATATTTCTCCCAGCAATCTTGATTCCAGCTTGTGTTTCTTCCAGTCCAGGGTTTCTCATGATGTACTCTGCACAGAAGTTAAACAAGCAGGGTGACAATATACAGCCTTGACATACTCCTTTTCCTAATTGGAACCAGTCTGTTTTTCCATGTCCAGTTCTAACTGTAGCTTCCTGACGTGCATATATTTTTCTCAAGAGGCAGGTCAGGTGGTCTGGTAGTCCCATCTCTTTCAGAATTTTCCACAGTTTATTTTGATCCACACAGTCAAAGGCTTTGGCATAGTCAATAAAGCAGAAATTGATGCTTTTCTGGAACTCTCTTACTTTTTCGATTTATCCAGCAGATGTTGGCATTTTGATCTCCTGGTTCCTCTGCCTTTTCTAAAACCAGCTTGAACATCTGGAAGTTCATGGTTCACATATTGCTGAAGCCTGGCTTGGAGAATTTTGAGCCTTACTTTACTAGCGTGTGAGATGAGTGCAATTGTGCGGTAGTTTGAGCATTCTTTGGCATTGCCTTTCTTTGGGATTGGAATGAAAACTGACCTTTTCCAGTCCTGTGGCCACAGCTGAGTTTTCCAAATTTGCTGGCATGTTAATAGCTCAACTGGAATTCCATCACGTCCACTAGCTTTGTTCGTAGTGATGCTTTCTAAGGCCCACTTGACTTCACATTCCAGGGTGTCTGGCTCTAGGTGAGTGATCACACCATCGTGATTATCTGGGTTGTGAAGATATTTTTTATACAGTTCTGTGTATTCTTGCCATCTCTTCTTAATATCTTCTGCTTCTGTTAGGTCCATACCATTTCTGTCCTTTATTGAGCCCATCTTTGCATTAAATGTTCCTTTGGTATCTCTGATTTTCTTGAAGAGATCTCTAGTCTTTCCCATTCTGTTGTTTTCCTCTGTTTCTTTGCATTGATTGCTGAGGAAGGCTTTCTTATCTCTTCTTGTTATTCTTTGGAACTCTCCATTCAGAGGCTTATATCTTTCCTTTTCTCCTTTCCTGTTTGCTTCTCTTCTTTTCACAGTTATTTGTAAGGGCTCCCCAGACAGCCATTTTGCTTTTTTGCATTTCTTTTCCATGGGGATGGTCTTGATCCCTCTCTCTTGTACAATGTCATGAAGCTCATTCCATAGTTCATCAGGCACTCTATCTATCAGATCTAGGCCCTTAAATCTATTTCTCACTTTCACTGTATAATCATAAGGGATTTGATTTAGGTCATACCTGAATGGTCTAGTGGTTTTCCCTACTTTCTTCAATAAGTCTGAATTTGGTAATAAGGAGTTCATGGTCTGAGCCACAGTCAGCTCCTGGTCTTGTTTTTGTTGAATGTATAGAGCTTCTCGATTTTTGGCTGTAAAGAATATAATCAATCTGATTTCCGTGTTGACTATCTGTTGATGTCCATGTATAAAGTCTTGTCTTGTGTTGTTGGAAGAGGGTGTTTGTTATGACCAGTGCATTTTCTTGGCAAAACTCTATTAGTCTTTGCCCTGCTTCATTCCGTATTCCAAGGCCAAATTTGCCTGTTACTCCAGGTGTTTCTTGACTTCCTACTTTTGCATTCCAGTCCCCTATAGTGAAAAGGTCATCTTTTTTGGGTGTTAGTTCTAAAAGGTCTTGTAGATCTTCATAGAACCGTTCAACTTCAGCTTCTTAAGCGTTACTGTTTGGGGCATAGACTTGGATTACTGCGATATTGAATGGTTTGCCTTGGAAACGAACAGCGATCCTTCTGTCGTTTTTAAGATTGCATCCAAGTACTGCATTTCGGACTCTTTTGTTGACCATGATGGTTACTCCATTTCTTCTGAGGGACTCCTGCCCACAGTAGTAGTTATAATGGTCATCTGAGTTAAATTCACCCATTCCAGTCCATTTTAGTTCGCTGATTCCTAGAATGTCGACGTTCACTCTTGCCATCGCCTGTTTGACCACTTCCAATTTTCCTTGATTCATGGACCTGACATTCCAGATTCCTATACAATATTGCTCTTTACAGCATCGGACCTTGCTTCTATCACCAGTCACATCCACAGCTGAGTATTCCTTTTGCTTTGGCTCCATCCCTTCATTCTTTCTGGAGTTATTTCTCCACTGATCTCCAGTAGCATACTGGGCACCTACTGACCTGGGGAGTTTCTCTTTCAGTATCCTATCATTTTGCCTTTTCATATTGTTCATGGGGTTCTCAAGGCAAGAATACTGAAATGGTTTGCCATTCCCTTCTCCAGTGGACCACATTCTGTCAGATCTCTCCACCATGACCGGCCCATCTTGGGTTGCCCCATGGGCATGGCTTAGTTTTATTGAGTTAGACAATACTTTGGTCCTAGTGTGTTTAGATTGACTAGTTTTCTGTGAGTATGGTTTCAGTGTGTTTGCCCTCTGATGCCCTCTTGCAATACCTACTGTCTTACTTGGGTTTCTCTTATCTTGGGCGTGGGGTATCTCTTCACGGCTGCTCCAGCAGCCATTGCTCCTTACCTTGGACGAGGGGTATCTCCTCACCGCCGGCCTTCCTGATCTTCAATGTGGGATAGCTCCTCTAGGCCCTCCTGTGCCCGCGCAGCCATGGCTCCTTGGAGGTCGGGTTGGTCCTCCCGGCCACCGCCCCTGGCCTTGGGCGTGGGGGCGTGGGGTATCTCCTCCCGGCTGCCGCCTCTGACCTCTGACGCTGGGTATCTCCTCTCCGCCGCCCTCCCTGACCTCGGACGTGGGGTAGCTCCTCTCAGCCATTCCTGTGCCGTCACAGTGTGGAACTCTCGGCCGCTGCCCCTGACCTCAGACATGGGGTAACTCCTCTTGGCCGCCGCCCTTCGAGCATGGGGTCCTCCCGGCTTCTTCCCCTGACCTCGGGTGTGGGGTGGCTCCTCTTGGCTGTGCTTAGCGCATTGGTCGGCAGCCACCTGTGGTGTAAAATTAGAGGATATTAAAGGAATTTCCTAGATAAAGGGAGTAAGAAAAGTAGGTTTAGAGGCATGTGCAGTGAACTAAAGACATTTTTTAAAGATGTGATGCATTAAAGCACGTTTTGCGTTAGTTAGCGGAGAAGGCAATGGCACCCCGCTCCAGTACTCTTGCCTGGAAAATCCCATGGATGGAGGAGCCTGGTAGGCTGCAGTCCATGGGGTTGTAAAGAGTCCGACAGGACTGAGCAACTTCCCTTTCACGTTTCACTTTCATGCATTGGAGAAGGAAATGGCAACCCACTCCAGTGTTCTTGTCTGGAGAATCCCAAGGACAGCGGAGCCTGGTGGGTTGCCGTCTATGGGGTCGCACAGAGTTGCACACGACTGAAGCAACTTAGCAGCGTTAGTTAGAAAGATATATTCCCATGGAGGTAGATACTATCTTGCAACAGAGACATACATTTCACAGCATATTCTCTCATGTTGGTATTCGCATGAAAAAATATGGATTTAATATGAAAACAGGGATGGTACTGAACTTTAATTTGTAAGACTTCTTTAGGAATAAGTGGGAAAGCAATGGAGAAATTTATGAGACAGAAGAAAAAAAATCAGTTAAATCTCATCACCAATGTTAATCATTCACATAATAACATGAAAGAACTATGCTAAGCTCTTAACATACATTTGCCTACTGATGTAGAAGGATGGACATCACTATTCCCACTGAGTAAAGATATTAATGTTTAGAATGGATCTATAGTCTTTCTTAAGTTCATACAGCTAACATGTGTTAGATCTACAGTTCAGATGCTGGTTTTCTGATTCAGTTTTTTTTGTATTGAAGATCATGTAGAAAAGTCTTTCTTGGAGAAGGGAATAGCAACCTTCTCCAGTATTCTTGTCTGGAGAATTCCATGGACAGAGGAGCTGGGTGGGCTACAATCCTTTTACCAATTATGTTTTAAAACTTAATTTATTGTTGAACTTTGTATATTTTCTGTTGCTAATATTTCTAACATAACAATGGTTTCTAATAATTTTTAATCATTTTCAAACAATAATCAATTGTTAGTTTTCTAGTGCAATGTTCAACCAATAGGATGTTTCTTTTTCCTCCTTTGACTGCCATTTTAACAGAAAAAGAATAAAAGCTTTTACATGATAAAGCACTATAAAACATGTTTTGACAGCATAAAGATAACAACTCATTTTTCTTTTAATAAATTGCTGTAGGCTGCTCCATTAGGTATTCTGAGCATCAAGGGGATAAAACTGGGGTTGGAATGCTGCCACTACTAAGGATGCTTTGTCATCACAGTCCCTCAGGGATGAACTGAGCTGATTAGATCTTGATTTGTTAATGAAGGCGTTCAGCATGGGGGTGACCATGGTATATGTCACTGAGGTCATTAGACTTGTCCTAGAAGATGAGATACCTGCAAAGCTGAGGTATACATAATCCAAGATGTGTGCTCTAAAATAAGGCAGCCAGGAAGAGATATGACCCCCAGGTGATCCTTGTTTTCTTCCCCACGTCCTTTTCTTCTTTGTCATATTTTGAACTGCTTTTAAAAATATATCTTTTAATACAGAGCACAAAATGGTCACATTAAAATGAAGCCCCACAGGAGGCTCACCAACTAGAACTTATGTACTGTTTCTACATTCTCTAGGGTAAAGATGTTTTGATGTTGAGAACTTGCTTTGTATTATTCCTTTCCTAAACATTGTGGCTGGGGAGTTGAGAACTAGGGAGTGATGGGGCTTACCTGGTGGCTCAATGGTAAAGAATCTGCCTGCAATGCAGGAGCCTCGGGTTCAATCCCTGAATTAAGAAGATCCCTTGGAGAAGGAAATGGCAACCCACTCCAGTATTCTTGCCTGGGAAATCCCACGGACAGAGGAGCGTTTTGCTACAGTCCATAGAGTCACAAAGAATCGGACAGGACTGAAGCAACTTAGCATGGACACACAGGGAGTAATAAGCCCAGTAAGTAATCAAGTGCTCTATTTGTGCGAGAGTGTGTTGTGGGGAATGAGCAGTTCTCTGGGCAGTGGTACTTAAGTTTTTCCACTCAAAAATGTGACCTGTAAAAGACAGACATGAAAGTGTTACCCAGAAGATGAAAATAAGGATCTGTTTCTATTCAAAGGAATCATTTTAAATTTTAAAACAAAATAAAAGTGTGAAAGGAAGAACATGTGCATGAGGGACTCTTTGTGCCTTGCAGTTTTGGCAGCAGCAGGGAGGTCATCAGCATCCTTTGACATCATCTCCCTTACTCCCCTTGCTCATTCCCCTGGACACTTTGGCTTCCTTTGAGCCTTGACTACTTGAAGCAAGTCCCACCCTCAGTGACTTCGCACTGACTCTTTCCCCAACAGGGCACTCTCCTCTCCCAGATAACATAATATCTCGCTTTGTCTTCCATCAGGTCTCTGTTCAAATTCTCCTTGTTTGAGGTCTCCCTGAGCTCCCAGTAAATCATAACACCTCCACTCTATCTTATAAGTCAAAGTAGCTAAGTAGTGTCTGACTCTTGTGACCCCATGGTCTTGCGACCCCAGAGGACCTGCCAGGCTCCTCTGTCCATGGGATTCTCCAGGCAAGAATACTGGAGTGGGTTGCCATTTCCTTCTCCAGGGGATCTTCCTGACCCAGGGATCAAACCCAAGTCTCCTGCATTGCAGGCCAAATCTTTACCAACTGAGCTATGAGAGAAGCCTCTGTCTTATACCTGCTTTGTTTTTCCATTTGCTCTATTTTATAGTGTGAATTTTTTCCACAGCATCTTTCACTATAAGACATGGTAATGTGTTTTTGTATTTGTTAATTTATATTTTTACTCACTATTGGACTGTAGGGAGTTTTGTTCTTAGCATCCTATACATTCACCCCAGAAGATAGGCAGTATTTAAAATAAATTCCTCAAACGTGTGGAAGAATTTTGCATTTAAACTGGGTAATACATGAGCTGTTGGCCAAAAGCCTGAGTGTGAAACATGAATTTCTAATCACAGATGTCATGGAAGATACTTTGAATACTATAGAAATGTGTAATTTACAGCTTTTCACTATGTTAATGCCCACATGTGCAAAAATTAATCATGTTCTTTTTTTGTTTCCTAATAGTGACCACCAAAATATGGTACCAGGCAACAAAACACAAATTTCAGAATTTATTCTTCTGGGATTTTCAGAGGAACCAGCACTGCAGCCCCTCCTATTTGGACTTTTCCTCTCCTTGTACCTAATCACTGTGGTTGGAAATCTGCTCATCATCCTGGCCGTCATCTCAGACTCCCACGTCCACACCCCCATGTACTTCTTCCTCTCCAACCTATCCTTTGTGGACATCTGTTTCATCTCCACCACCATCCCCAAGATGCTGGTGAATATACAAACACAAAGCAAAGTCATTTCCTATGAAGACTGCTTCACTCAGATATATTTTTTCCTACTATTTGTACAGTTGGATGACTTCCTCCTGACTGTCATGTCCTATGACCGGTATGTTGCTATCTGTCACCCACTGCACTACACAGTCATCATGAACGCCCGGCTGTGTGCACTGCTGGTTCTGGTGTCCTGGATGATAGGTGCCCTGAATTCCTTGTTACAAACTTTACTGGCCCTGAGCCTGTCTTTCTGTACAGTCTTGGAAATCCCCCACTTCTTCTGTGAATTCGAAGAGGTGATCCAACTTGCCTGTTCTGATGCCTCTCTAAATAAAACCATGATGTACTTTGCAGTTGGGCTGTTGGGTGGTGGTCCATTTGCTGGGATATGTTACTCATACTCTAGGATAGTTTCCTCCATACATAGAATCTCATCAGCTCATGGGAAGTATAAAGCATTTTCCACCTGTGCATCTCACCTCTCGGTTGTCTCCTTATTTTATTGTACAGCCTTAGGAGTGTACTTTACCCCTGCTGTTACTCACAATTCACATTCAACTGTAACAGCCTCGGTGATGTACACTGTGGTCACACCTGTGCTGAACCCCTTCATCTACAGTCTGAGGAATAAAGACATAAAGAGGGCTCTGAGAAAATTCTTTAGGATGGCAACTATATTAGAACCAATTGTTTTAAGGCGGAAGAAGTGTTGATTTTTGCAAGATGCAATGCCTTAGAGGCTAAAATTGTGATTTTCTGATCAGATTGTGAAAAGTGCACTTTCTCCTTCAATTTACTGCATGATATGTCCATTTATTTCATTTCAACGTCTTTATACAAGTTAATTAGCTCTCTTGACTAATGTTTATGCTATTTGCTATCTTTTTTCCTTTGTCATTTTGCTACTTCCACAAATTGATTTGCAAACTTAAGTGGAATATATGGAAATTCCCATTTACCTCATGACTCTTCATGCATTCCTTGGGAATAATTTCTTCTGAAGTGAAATGTTTTATATTGAACAATTTATTTTTCAGTTTACTAAAAGAAAAATCATGAGTTGTACTATTTCTCTGGGAAAAAGTACCAACTTGGCAACTGAAGCCATTTCCACAATTTCATTAGACAGTCAAATATGAAACAAAAGTTTATCACTTTTTTTTCTGCATCATTTATTTGTTCATCACAACCACACACATGCTGAACCCCTTTATCTGCTTTCTGAACAAGAATGACATAAAGAGAGCTCCAAAGAGATTCAATGGGATGACAGTCACAAAGCAGTCAATTGCCCTGGGGGTGATGAACTGCCCTTGATTCCACAGAAAATAGTCCTGCAACCAGAAGTTGTGATTCTTTGTCCATTGTGTAATAAAATTCACTCCTCTTTGTTTCTTGGAATATCCATTTTTTTAATTCAAGCTCTCTATACAAATCCAGTGACTCACTTTATTAAGCTTTCTCCTCAGTCTATTATATAGGCATTTTTTAAAAGTTTTGTTTTTTTCTATTTCAAAATTCTCCAAACTTTGGAAATGAAATATTTGGACATTTTCATTTTTTATGGAGTAACGTGAGGAAGAATTTCTTCTTAAATGACATATATCATCCCAAGTAATTTTTGCTTTGTTTTCCTGAAAGAATAGTCATGAGATGAATTACTCATATAAAAAGAGTACAAGTGAAATATAATGCAATTTATATAATTTTATAAGCGGGTTGATTGAATCATAGAGTATAGAACTGTGGATAAGGAACATTGATTGCAATGTTATAGGCAGATTTTCAACTGCACAGGGCGTCATTGCCCCAACCCCTGCATTACTTGAGTCAACTCTTTATATATGTATATGTATGTGTATCTCATGATCAAAGGTGACTCACTAGAGAACTTGACCGTCTATCCAGTCATGTGATTCAGGTCACAATTTATGCAACCAAACACATCTACCAACCTACTGCTTAACAGGGAGGAAACTGCAATGGAGTACTTTTTAACACCATTTTCTGTAATAAAATTCAATGGCAGTAATGAGCAAATGCTATCTTTAAATATAAGAATAAATGCATAGTTTTGCCACATACAATTATGTAAAGTTTAAAAATAAAATAAAATTAAAAAAAAGAATAAATGCATAGAATGAGAAAACTATTATAATCGCTCTCAATTCTGTACAATTTTATATTTTACTCAGTTATTGCTGCATAACCACTCACCCTAATAGTACATGTTTGAATGCAATACCTTTATTATCAAGTGAGATTTAATACTGAATTGTTCTGATCTCTTTGGGCTCCTCATAAATCTACATGCACTTGTAATTTTATACATGACAACTCTACAAAAGCTCATCCAGGAGGTTGTATGCAGCCATGTGGCAATTCTTTCTTCACTAATATATGATGGTCTACTCCATTTATGTATGCATTTTAATCTTGCAACTTGTGGGAAACATAGTTTATCATTGGTGACGTCAGCATCATGGTGGCAGAAAACACTCCCTGTGTCTCACCTCTTCAATCTACAACTAGTAAAATGTCCATAACTAAACAAAGTTTTTCTAACCAACATGTCAGGGCACCAGAGATACACACTGTTGTACATCTGAAGGTGAATGGATTTTTCACCTGGAGGAGATGGAACTGGGAGAACAACAGAAGCAGTGATCCTGGTCTCAGCTACACAGCCGAGGCAATTGAGCCCATTGCCCCAGAGGGAACTGGTAGCATCAGTGGAGGTGGTACACGTGACCCTGGCCTCCTGGATGCAGCAACATCTAGAGCCACAGACAGCCAGGTAGTACAGATGGTGTAGCCCTCAACCTTGGTCACTCTGGATGGGGCAATAGAGCACACCATTTTCATGATTCCCCCAGCAAAATGATGGCAAAGAAAGAATGTTATAGGCAGCCAGAAAAAAAGAAGAGTAACCTACAAAGGTATCATCATTAGGCTATGAGCAAATTTCTCATCAAGTCAATGAAATATCTTATTTATAATATTGTTATACAAAAACTGTCAACCAAAATATCCAGAAAAGTTACCCTTCTGATATGAGAGAAAGAAAGGTTATCTCACAAATAAAGAAAAGCTGTTGGAGTCCAACACCCAGAACCATTTCATAAGCAATATTGAAATGCAATCTTCTATTTAAAATGAAAAAAAAAAAACAACAACAAAAAACAAAAGTACCTGAAGACTGAATAAGGTGATAGATTGAATCAGAAAATTGAAACTGTATATGAGACAAGGTTGTTAACAATTATAGTACAATGCTTAAAGGAAAAAGCATTACAAATAACTGTAGCTACTTCACTGGTAATAATCACAACATGATGAAGAATATTTCCAGAATTGTACAATTTCAGGGAAAAGAATGCAACTGAACCACTTTATCATATTACATACAAAGATAAACTCAACATAGGTTAAAGACTTAAATGTGAGCTCTGAAACATTAAAAATCATAAATAAAACATAGGCAATAACACCTTAACTTCAGTTTTAGAAATATTGGGGTGGGGGTGCTATATTTCCCCAGGCAAGAAATATAAAGGTAAAAACAAACAGAACTATGTCAAACAAAAAAGCTCTGCAGTGAAGGAAACCAGCCACAAATCTAAAAGGAAACCTACTTGTGGGAAAAGGTATTTGCACATTATACATCCAATAAGGGATTGTTATTCAAAAAAGGAATTCAGCCAACTTAATTAAAAACATAAACAACCAAATTAAAGACAAGTAAAGGACCTTCAATAGACATTTTTTTTTCCCCAAGGAATATATACAGATGGTCAACAGGCTCATGAAAAGAGCTTTGACATGTTCAGAGAACTGGAGTTCAAAACCAAGTGAGATACATTTCCCACTGGTCAGAATGCCTATTGTTAAAGAGACAAAAATCAACAAACATTGGTAAGGACTACATGGGACCAGGAAATGATACCCAAATTCACAATTTCTTCCTCTTGAATATCAGAGGAATCAAAACTGCAGTCCCTCATGTTTGAGAGTTTCCTGTCCATGTACCTGATCACTGTGTTTGAAAACCTGCTTATCTTGAGAGTTCCCTGATGGTCCAGTGGCTAAGACTCCACACTCCCAATGCAGGGGCTCAAGGTTCGATTCCTGATTGGGAGACTAGATCCCACAGGTCACAACTAAAAATCTCACATGTTGCAGTGAAGATATCATACACCACAACTACGACCCTGTGCAGCCAAATAAATTAAAAGACAAAAACTGCTCATCATCCTGGCCACTGTCTCTGACTCCTACTACCGCAAACCCATGTAATTATTCTTCTCCAATTTGTTCTTTTTAGATAGGTTTCACCTTAACCACCATCCCAAAGAAGGCAAAATCATAACCTATAACTATACATTCACCCACTCTTTGTAGATTTGGACAATACTTTCCTGACCACAAAGGCCTATGACCCCTTCATGGCCATCCATCAACCCCTGCACTATTCTATAACTCCGAACCTTCTGCTCTGTGAACTGCTGGTTCTGGTGTTTGATTCATGAGTGTCCTGTATTCCTGGCTATAAAGATGAATAGGGTCACAACTGTCCTTCTGTACAACTTTGGAAATCCTCCACTTTTCCTGTGAAATCAAACAGGATGTCCAACTTGCCAATTGTGACACCTTTCTTAGTGACATGGTGATGTATTTTGAAACCATAATATTCCTGAGTGGTGATCTCTTGCCTGGGATCCTTTATCCATACTCTAAGAAAGGTTCCTCTATACGTGTAATGCCATCAACTTGGGAGAAGTATAAAGTGCTTTTCACCTGGCCTCTCACCTCTCAGTTCTATCCTTGCTTTATTGTATGAGCTTTGCTTGTACCTCAGCCTTGCTGCTCCACCAACCCTTCTGCTCAGAGTCGAGTGCATTTGCCTCAGTGATGTTTACTGTGTTCACACCCATGTCAAACCCCTTCAGATCTGCAGTCTAAGGTACAAAGACATAAAGAAGGCTCTGAAAATATTCTTTGGAATGGCAGGTATAAAAGGACTAACAGTCATAGCATTAAAGAAGTTCCCACTTTTGCAGGATGCAAAGTATTTGAGCCAGAATTTGATACTTTTTGATCAGAGTGTAGAAGTAGAAATTGCTCACTCCCTCTATTCCCTGAAATTTTCATTTCTTTGATTCAAATTCTTCATAGCAGTGAAGCAACCCACATTTATAAGTTTTTTCTCTGATTTATAAACAAATTTCCCCTTTGTCCATTTTTAAATTTCTCAAAAATCTTTCCAAACTTGATTCACAATATTTACAATCCCCATTTTTTTTCTTGGGATAACATGGATATCTTAAGAATTATTTCTTTCTTTTTTTTTTTTATTCTTCTCAAATGATGCACATCATCCCAAATATTTTTTCTCTTGTGTTATTGAAAGAATTATTATAAGTAATAGCACCACAGTGAGGAAAAAGCTACACTTACTAGCCAAGGTATTTTATGTAATTTAATATCAAGGAAAACTGACTATAGTTTTAATTTTGCACACACCATTCCTTAATTATTGCCTTATTTGCTTATGTAAATTATTTCCTTAATTGGTCTTGACAATGGAGACTTTAACCTATAGTTTGCTTTAGAGGTGGTTATTCAGATTTTTTTCTTCTCTTTAGGATCCTGTTCTCTTATTTACCAATGTCCACAGTACTTACCCTAGTTACTGGCAAGTGTTAGTCAGCTACAGATTTCCAAGTGGAGTTTACACAGAAGAACACATCTGAATACATTCACTTAACATGACCTTTGAGTCAGGGGAAGAAGTCAATAGGTAGAAAATTTAAACTACACTTTGTATTACTAAGCAAAATATTTCACTTTCATGCCCTGTATCTACTCACTAAAGTTTGGATTTTGGTGTGCTTGGGAAAACATCCTATTCTCATTAAGGTAAAAGATTGGTTGCTGTGTTTAAAATGATACATTCTGTGTAATCACCTATAAAGCATGTGAAAAAATTTTCAAAATTATATATATAAAAGATTTTTGGTGAAGAAGATTAATCTGAATAGTGAAAGTGAAAGTGTTAGTGACTTAGTCATGTCCGATTCTTTGTGACCCCATGAACTGTAGCCCACCAATCTCCTCTGTCCATGAAATTCTCCAGGCAAGAATACTGGAATGGGTTGCCATGTCCTCCTGCAGGGGATCTTCCTGACCCAGGGATCGAACCCAAGTCTCCAGCTTTGGAGGCAGATTCTTTACGGTCTGAGCCACCAGGGAAGCCCAAAACTGTGTATACCTGATTCCAACACAGAACCACTTTCTTGCTACTAAAGCATAATTCACAGACCTGGACCTGCAGCGTCAACAACACCTGGGAGCTTGTCAGAAACAGGGTCCCTGGGTTGACAAGAGACTTGGTGAATCAGAGTTTGCACTGAACTAAAAACCTTGGTGATTTGTATGTACAGTGAATTTAGAAATATTTTGATCTAGAATAGGGATTCTCACCATCTTACTATTGATTTGGAACAGGATAATTGTTTATATTGGGTGCTGTTCAGTTCAGTCCTGTCACTCCATCGTGTCCGACTCTTTGCAACCCATGGACTGCAGCACACCAGGCTTCCGTGTCCCTCATCAAATCCTGGAGCTTGGTCAAACTCTTGTCCATCAAGTCGTTGATGTCATCCAACCATCTCATCCTCTGTTGTTCCCTTTTCCTTCTGCTTTCAATATTTCTCATCATCAGCATCTTTTCCAAGAAGTCAGTTCTTCACATAAAGTGGCCAAAGTATTGGAGTTTCAGCTTCAGCATCAGTCCTCCCAATGAATATTCAGGACTGACTTCTTTTAGAATGGACTGGTTGGACCTCCTTGCAGTCCAAGGGACTCTCAAGAGTCTTCTCCAACTAATGCTGCTAATGCTCTGTGGTTTATAGAACATTAGCAGCATCCTTTCAGATACTGTAAAGTAATTCCAAGAACTAAATATTCTCAGATTGAATCACTGCCCCAGAGTTCCAGAACTGAGGGATTCCAATCAGACTCCATCCCTTACTTGGTTTATACTTTTGAGTAAAACATTAAATCCCACTGAGTCCTATTTTGACAATGAAAAATGATGCTCATAAAAGCACTATTTCATAGAATACACTGGTTTTAAAGTTAAATTTGACAATCTCTATAATATGCAAGGGTTTAACTGGTGGCTCAGATGGGAAAAAAATCTGCCTGCAAGCAGGAGTCCTGGGTTCAATCCCTGGGTCAGGATGACCCCCTGCAAAAGGAATGGCAGCTCAAGTATTCTTACCTGGGAAATCCCATGGACAGGGGAGCCTGGCAGGCCACAGTCCATAGGGTCACAAAGAATCAGAATGATTGAGCGACTAAGACATGCATACACATAATCTGATAATCTAGTTTATGGGGCATAATAATAGCTCAGTTCAGTTCAGTTCAGTCACTCAGTCGTGTCCAACTTTTTGTGACCCCATGAATTGCAGCATGCCAGGCCTCCCTGTCCATCATCAACTCCCAGAGTTCACTCAGACTCATGTCCATTGAGTCAGTGATGCCATCCAGCCATCTCATCCTCTGTCGTCCCCTTCTCCTCCTGCCCCCAATCCCTCCCAGCATCAGAGTCTTTTCCAATGAGTCAACTCTTTGCATGAGGTGGCCAAAGTACTGGAGTTTCAGCTCAGTATCTATTTTATAATTGCAAATATTTTATATTGAGGACTAAATGACAACTCTGAACTTGTGATGTAAGTAGAAAACTCTCAAATGGCTTGGAAAAACCATCATGAATCCAGGGAATATAATACCCAAGATTTTATACTAAAGGAGAAAAGTTATCTCCCTTTTTGAAGAGAGGGATAGTTATTTCTAGAAACTTTGGTGACTGTGTCCCCACCACAAATCAAAGATTTGAAGACATATGTGACCTATTTAAGAAAAATCTTCAATAATATACTTTTGAGAAAATTTGAACTCAAGGATGTGATGAGATGCTAGTAGGCTTAAAGTGCTTTGGAAGCAGGAGAATTACTGGAGAAGGAGTAGTAAAAACTGAATTCACCTAACTTATAAAGCAGTCTTCTACGAACAGAGAATCAGCAGGGAAAAGAAAAAAACAATCCATTCTGCCCAGACCAGTGTCTCCAAAGGAAGTCCCGTACTTATAGATTGGAGTCACAGTAGGAAAGCATGTTTAATGAGCTGACATAAAGGCAATGGCAACCCACTCTAGTACTCCTGCCTGGAAAATCCCATGGATGGAGGAGCCTGGTAGGCTGCAGTCCATGGGATCACAAAGGGTCGGACACGACTGAGCGACTTCACTTTCCCTTTTCGCTTTCATGCATTGGAGAAGGAAATGGCAACCCACTCCAGTGTTCTTGCTTGGAGAATCCCAGGGATGGCGGAGCCTGGTGGGCTGCCGTGTATGGGGTCACACAGAGTTGGACACGACTGAAGTGACTTAACAGCAGCAGCAACAGGAAGATGTAAATACCTGCTCTCCTGCCATCCCTCAGCCTGTGCCATAGCTGTTTGACTAGGATGTGATCCTTGCTTTTGCAGCTCTGTATCTGGCTAGAATTCTTCCTGTTGTCTTGTTCGTGGACAAAAGTTTGTCAGTCATTTTCCTTCTATGCAGAAAGTTTGCTCTCAGATTCTGCAGGCAGGTGAGTCCAGGAGCTGAAAAGACACTTTAGGAGAGGGTGAATGAGGATGGAAGCCAGGAACCTGTACCTGAGGTCACCTGAAGACCACTGTAGCATAGCCCAGAGGTCACTGTGGTTGTTTGCTGGCTTTCCTTATCTTAGTGTATATTTATTTATTGTCTAAAAAATAAACTGAACATTGCACTCGGAAATGCAAGTGTTGATGCTGACAATTAAATGGTGTTAATGGAAGTTAAATTAGAAAAAAGAAATGATAGACATAAAATGTTTTCAGTAAAATTAGGCAGTAAGTCTATGAATTGTATTTATTAATGTGCATGTATATGCTTAGTCATTCAGTCATGTTCAGCTCTTTGCAACCCTTTGGACTACAGTCCACCAGGCTCCTCTGTCCAATGGACGTTTCAGGCAAGAATATTGGAGTGGGTTCCTATTTCCTCCTCCAGGGGATGTTCCTGACTCAGAGATTGAACCTGCATCTCCTGTGTCTCCTACATTGCAAGCAGATTCTTTACCTGCTGAGCCATTAGGGAAGCCCATATTTACCAGTAGGAGTAGAGAAATAAGGATGAACCTCAAGGAAAACAGAAATCTTCTGCTGCTTCATATAAACATTTCCAACTTTTGTTGTGTTTTGTGTTTCCTGCTTTGAATTGTTACTTTATTCCTTTTGCTTATTTTTCTTTTAGAATATTCAATCTGCAAGTTCTTTCACATCATAAAGATATAACCATTTCTGTCCTTGGAAAAGAAAATTTTTGCTTTATTATTTTCCCGGGCATCAAGGAGATGTCACTGGATTTGGAATGTTGCCAAACCAAGGAAGCTTTTCTTCACTGTATTGTCTCAGGATACATTTGGGCTATTGGAAATTTTCTCCCTTAATATTCATTGGTCCATTTAATTTTCCTCTCTATTTTTTTTCTCCTCTCTCTTTCTTATACTCTTAATATTTTTCAAATATAAAGAAGAAAGTGGCCATGTAGAAAAAGAACCCCAAATTTATCAGTCCATTAGAAGTTCATGAACTGGAATTTCTAGTACCATTTATACATTCTATACAGGAAAGATAATCTGATTTGACCAGCTTGAGATGTCAGAACTCATGGCCTAAGGATGCTGATTATAGGTGAGAAATGCATGGAGTTACACAGCCCAGGAGTTCTTGTTAGTTCTTGTTAATTTACACCTTGTGGATTGAGAACAACTTTTCAAGCAGAGGCACTTGGGCTTATATAATAAGAGGACTTATAATACAGAGGCAAGAATTCAGTCAAAGATGGTATACTACTAAGGATGTCATCTACTTTAATTCACATGATATTTTTGCAAGAAAATGGAGAATATGTAAGGAGGGAATCTCTGTGGACTGAAGGTTCAGCTGTAGCAGGGAGGCCACCTTGCTCCTCAGCATGCCTGACACCATCTCTAATCATTCCCCCTCTTTCTTATTCTCTGACCCACTGGCTTCCTTTTTGGGTTTGAACATGTGGAACCAGCATCTTCCTCTAATCCTTTGCAGTGGCCGTTCCCTCTGCAGGCACACCCTTCTCCTGTTACAGTACTAGATTCTTCCCTCTCTTTCTTGAAGTCTAATGCTCAAATATCTTCCTGTTTGCTTACCTTACCTGAACACTCAGTACAAAATAACACCTCCTACAACTCTCTCCTTCATAACTGGTTTTGTTTTTTTTCATAGCATCTGTCTTCACCTAACATATTATATAATACTTTATTTGCTCATTATCTCTCAACATCCTTGAGTTGTGGGATATTTGTTTTTCATCATCTCTACTTATTGCTTGGATCATGTTGGCACTCAATATGTATTTCTTAAATGCATGAAAGAATTTTGCATTAAAGCTGTGTAGAATATATGACCTTTTGGTAAATATGCTGAGAATGGGACAAAAAGCCCTAGTTACAGATAAATTGGGGGTATAGCAGGTGATGCTGGTGGTAAAGAACCTGCAGGAGACTTAAGAGACTGGGGTTTCATCCCTGGGTCAGGAATACCCCCTGAAGGAGGGCATGGCAACCCACTCCAGTATTTTTGCCTGGAGAATACCATGGACAGAGGAACCTCATAGGCTGCATTGCATGGGGTCTTCACACAAAGTCAGACACAACTGAAGTGGTTTAGTACACATACTCTCAAAGAGAACTTATCTATACATAAAATAGTAAAATCAGTTTCTTGATGTCACAATAGATATTGTAGTAGTTCAGATATGTGACTTATGCCCATATGTGTGAAAAGTAATTACGTTATTTTCCTTTCTCCTGGTAGTCAACTCCAGCACATGGAACCAGGGAACAACACACAAAATTTTAAATTTCTTCTTCTCAGATTCTCAGAGGCACCAGAACTGCAGCCCCTCGTATTTGGGATTTTCCTCTCCATGTACCTGATAACTGTGTTTGGAAACCTGGTCATCATCCTGGCCCTATGCTCAGACCCTCAATTCCACACAACCATGTACTTCTTCATCTCCAACCTGTCTTTTGTAGACATCTGTCTCACCTCTATCACGATCCCAAAGATGCTGATGAATATTCAGACTGAGAGAAAAGCCATAACCTATGAAGGCTGCATCACCCAGATGAATTTTTACATACTTTTTGCAACATTAGATGACTTCCTGATGACTGTGATGGCCTGTGACTGGTTTGTGGCCATCTGCCACCCCCTGCACTATACAGTCATCATGAGCCCTCGGCTCTGTGGACTACTGTGTCTGGTACCCTGGGTAGTGACTGCCATGTATTCCTTGTTACACAGATTAATGGTGTTGCAATTGTCCTTCTGTCCAGATCTGGAAATTCCCCACTTTTTCTGTGAACTCTATAAGGTGATACAACTTGCCAGTTCTGATACTTTTCTTAATAACATGATGATCTATCTTGCAACTTTCCTACTGGTAGTGGTCCTTTTGCTGGGATCCTTTACACTTACTCTAAAATAGTTTCCTGCTCAGGGGCAGTATGAAGGATTTTCCACCTGTGCATCTCAGCTCTCAGTTGTCTCCTTGTCTTATTGTACAAGCCTAGGATTGTACCTTAGCTCTGCTGCTACCTATAGCTCACATTCAAGCGCAATAGCCTGCATGATGTACACTGTGGTCACACCCATGTTGAACCCCTTCATCTAAAATTTGCTCCTTCTGTAACCCTGTTACCTGGAAGGGTTAATTTTGATAATTCTGGATCTGTTTCTCTGGATTTCACTCCTGTTTTGCTGTTTCTGTTATTACATGCATTTCCAATGGCATGCCTCAGTGAACCCTGCCCCGCCCTTG
This sequence comes from Bos indicus, assembly GCF_029378745.1. NCBI lineage: Eukaryota > Metazoa > Chordata > Mammalia > Artiodactyla > Bovidae > Bos > Bos indicus. Next base: position 9,142,034 of record NC_091766.1, on the reverse strand, counting down.
TTGCTGTTCAGTGTCTAAGTTGTGACACACACTTTGCAACCCCTTGGTCTGCAGCACACCAGGCTTCCCTGTTATGTTCTGTTATGGTGCATAACAACATATAAATATCTCTCTTATAATTACAAGCATTTTATAATGAGGGACTAAATGATAGCTCATAACTTCTGATATAACTGGGAAATGTCTTAGTGGCTTGGAAAGCTATCATGAATCCAGATAATATAACGTCCAATTTTTATATTTAAAATATACACAAAATTACTTTGTCTTTGATGAGGTGAGTAGAAATTTTTAGAGATTTCAAGGGTTATGTCCCCGCCACCAATCAAAGCTTTGAAGACCCATGTGACTCAGTTAAGACAAATTCTCAATATTACACTTTTGAGAGAATTTGAACTCAGGGATGTGATGAGGTCCTGGGAGGCTTAGAGCTTTGGAAGCAGGAAAGTTAAAGGAGAAGGAGTGATAAAAACCGAATTCACCTAACTTATAATGCAGTCTCCTAGGAACAGAGAATCAACAGAATAAAGAGTCCATTCTGTCCAGCCCCGTGTCCTTAAGGGAAATCACATATTTAGAGTAACAAAGGATAAACATGCCTAATGAGCCGACACAGGAAGCTGTCAATATTTCCTCTGCTGCAGTCCCTCAGCCTGTGCTGCTTTGGTTGGACAGGATGTAGTTGTTGCTTTTGCAGACCTAAATCTCACTGAGAAACCCATACTTGATCTCTTCTTGTTGTCTTGTAATTAGACACAACTTGGGGCTGCATCAACTATTTAGGGGAGAATTTGGACTTCCACACAGAAGCCTTCTCTCAAAGTTTCCAAGCAGGTGAGTCTGAGAGCTCCACAGATACTACAGGAGAGGATCAGTGAGGAGAGAAGCCAAGAACATGTACCTGAGGTCACCTGTGAGGCAGTCTAACATACACAGGTACCAGAAATCACTACAGTCTTTTGTTGGCTTTCCTAATAATTTAATGTATTTGTTTATAATGGTCAGAAATAAAATTGAACATTGCATTCCAAAATGCAATTTTCTATGTTGACAATTAAATGGTAATAGTGGGAGTTCAATTAAAAGAATAAACGGGAAACATAAAATACTTTTATGAAAAGTACATCATAAATCCCCAGAGATCAATAATCAACAGGAGTAGACAAATACGGTATTACTCATGAAAGGTTATACAGAGAATTAAGGCCACTTTTTTAATTGTAATATGGGATATATTAGACTATATTTCCACTTGGAGAAGGTAGACCTAGACCAATGAATGCTTGCAAATACTTCCCTGCAAGAACAGAGTATGAAATGTACATACCCAGATGTCTTTGCTCAACTCTGGGCATTTACATTAAAAAATCTTTATTTCATTAGTGAGAGTATGCTAATGAGTTTCACTTTGCAATTGTTTTTTTAATTTAATTTATTTTTTTAACACCAAAAGCATTTTGTATTGGGGTATACCAAGTTAACAATATCGTGATAGTTTCAGGTGAATAGTGAAGGGAATCAGCTATACATGGACATTTATCCATTCTCCCTCAAAACCCCGTCCTATCCAGGCTGCACAGAACATTGAGCAGAGTTCCATATGGTATACAATAGGTTTTAAGTGGTTATTGATTTGAAATATAGCAATGTGTACATGACCTTCCCAAAGCTCTTAACTATCCCTTCCTCCTGGCAACCGTGAGTTTGTTTCTTAAGTTGGTGAGTCTTTTTCTGTTTTGTGAGGCTGAATATATTTGTGTGCTTGTTAGCCATTCAGAGTTTATTTAAACAAACAAAAAAAAAAAAGCTCATAGAAATCTGTTGTTTTATATAGTAGTGCCAGTGTGCTGTTATTCTTTTTTTTTTGTTCTTTGAGACAAAGAATTGTTTCTTTACACAAAACAGACTGTTTGCCATTTAGTTCTTTTATATGTGTGCATACTCAGTCATTTCAGTCATGACTGACTCTTTGCGACCCCATGCACTGTAACCCACCAGTCTCCTCTGTTTGTGAAATTTCCCAGGCAAGAACACTGGAGTGGGTTGCAATTCCCTCTTCCAGGCGATCTTCCCCACCTTGGAATCTAATCTCCTGCATTGTAGGTGGATTCTTTACCCAGTGATCCACCTGGGAGTCCCCCAGTTCTTTTTTTTTTTTTTTTAACTTTACATAATTGTATTAGTTTTGCCAAATATCAAAATGAATCCACCACAGGTATACATGTGTTTCCCATCCTGAACCCTCCTCCCTCGTCCCTCCCCATACCATCCCTCTGGGTCGTCCCAGTGCTCTAGCCCCAAGCATCCAGTATCGTGCATAGAACCTGGACTGGCATCTCGTTTCATACATGATATTTTTCATGTTTCAATAGATATGTATGATATATTTGTGGGGATTGTATAAAAGTTTATTAATTTTGTTTGTCAAATCTATCATTCATAGTATTCTCTTCATTGTTTTTAAAAAAGAATTTAAGTTATAGTTGACATATAAAATGTATTTGTTGCTGCTGTACAGCACAATGAATCAATATTTGTTCATATTGCTAAATGACCACCACAATAAATCTAACTAGCATTTGTCAGCATGCGTAGTGCAATTGCAATTTTTTTGTGATGAGAGCTTTTGGGATCTACTGTTCCTTAGCAACTTTCAAATATGCAATAGAGTATTATTGACTGTTAGTCACAGTACTATACATTATATCCCTTCCATTGTTTTTTTATTGTTCAGTTCAGTTCAGTCACGCAGTTGTGTCCAACTCTTTGCGACCCCATGAACTGCAGCACACCAGGCCTCCCTATCCATCACCAACACCCGGAGTTCACTCAAACTCATGTCCATCGAGTCAGTGATGCCATCCAGCCATCTCATCCTCTGTTGTCCCCTTCTTCTTCTGCCCCCAATCCCTCCCAGCATCAGAGTCTTTTCCAATGAGTCAACTCTTCGCATCAGGTGGCCAAAATACTGGAGTTTCAGCTTTAGCATTATTGCTTCCAAAGAAATCCCAGGGCTGATCTCCTTTAGAATGGACTGGTTGGATCTCCTTGCAGTCCAAGGGACTCTCAAGAGTCTTCTCCAACACCATAGTTAAAAAGCTCAACTCCAGAAAAATAAAAAGCATCAATTCTTAAGCCCACAGCTTTCTTCACAGTCCAACTCTCACATCCATACATGATGACTGGAAAAAACATAGCCTTGACTAGATGAACCTTTGTTGGCAAAGTAATATCTCTGCTTTTGAATATGCTATGTAGATTGGTCCTAACTTTCCTTCCAAGGAGTAAGCATCTTTTAATTTCATGGCTCCATTCACTATCTGCAGTGATTTTGGAGCCCAGAAACATAAAGTCAGCCACTGTTTCCCCATCTATTTCCCATGAAGTGATGGGACCAGATGCCATGATCTTCATTTTCTGAATGTTGAGCTTTACTCTCCTCTTTCACTTTCATCAAGAGGCTTTTTAGTTCCTCTTCACTTTCTGCCATAAGGGTGGTGTCATCTGCATATCTGAGGTTATCGATATTTCTCGTGGCAATCTTGATTCCAACTTGTGCTTCTTCCAGCCCAGCATTTCTCATGATGTACTCTGCATAGAAGTTAAATAAGCATGGTGACAATATACAGCTTTGACATACTCCTTTTCCTTTTTGGAACCAGTCTGTTGTTCCATGTCCAGTTCTAACTGTTGCTTCCTGACCTGCATATAGATTTCTCAAGAGGCAGGTCAAGTGGTCTGGTATTCCCATCTCTTTCAGAATTTTCCACAGTTTATTGTGATCCACACAGTCAAAGGCTTTGGTATAGTCAATAAAGCATAAATAGATGTTTTCCTGGAACTCTCTTGCTTTTTTCATGATCCAGCAGATGTTGGCAATTTGATCTCTGGTTCCTCTGCCTTTTCTAAAACCAGCTTGAACATCTGGAAGTTCATGGTTCACATATTGCTGAAGCCTGCCTTGGAGAATTTTGACCATTACTTTACTAGCGTGTGAGATGAGTGCAATTGTGTAGTAGTTTGAACATTCTTTGGCATTGCCTTTCTTTGGGATTGGGATGAAAACTGAACTTTTCCAGTCCTGTGGCCACTGCTGAGTATTCCAAATTTGCTGGCATATTGAGTGCAGCACTTTCACAGCATCATCTTTCAGAATTTGAAATAGCTCAACTGGAATTCCATCACCTCCACTGGCTTTGTTCATAGTGATGCTTCCTAAAGCCCACTTGACTTCACATTCCGGGATGTCTGGCTCTAGGTGAGTGATCACACCATTGTGATTATCTTGGTCATGAAGATCTTTTTTGTACAGTTCTGTGTATTCTTGCCACTACATTAATTTAGCTGCCACTTTAATATTCTCCATGTGTCAATATTTGCTCTAAACAAAACCAAAAATCCTTAGCTGTAATAAATAATCTTTTATACTAATATACATTCCCAGTGAGTTTTCATATCTCTGTTATTCCTTAATGCTCCTTGTGGCCTTATGACTAAATCCTTTTCTAAAAGTTCATCACCTTTCACCATAATTTGGGAAATATTTATCTTGACCTTTGGACTAAATGTCACCATTATATTTGATAAACATGTTTTAATCCATCTGTCTCTATTTGAGATGAAATTATAATTTAGATACTCCTCCATCCCCACATTTTAAAAGCACTTTGGTTATAATATTATTTCATTTTCAAGTCTTTGGTAATTTTAATGTTGAATTAATGACCCATGTTGGTATATCTGAATTAATAATTTTTAATCTTTGTATAAGTTAGCCATAGATTTTCATTCAATTTTGTTGCATGCTCTTTTTTTAAAAATAAAACATGTACTTAATCTAATTTCGTTTTTACTGACATTATTGTCTATAAGTTCTTAGTTTCCTTTAAATCTTCTTGTTCTAAATTATGCACTTACACATATTCACATACATTTTCACAAATGTTTGAATATGATCCTGTGTACCTCATAAGTGTTCTTTATGTTTTAGTGAGGTCTTTTTTTCTGCTGTTTGTTCCTCTCTTTTTTAAAATCAACAATACCTTAGGAACTTTATTCCAATCAACTAGTATAAGTCTGCTTCATTAATTTAGTGTCTGTATAACATTTCATGGTATGGCTATGATACTCACATACATGGGGGTCTGTCATATTATTTTTCAACAAATTACTATTATAGCACAGATTTACAAATATTTGATATTATTCACCTAAAATTGTGCTTCTCAACCAAGGATGATTAATTCCCCCAGGTGACATTGACTACACCCCTAGACATTTTTCACTATCACACTGGAATGAGGTAGGTGGTGGGCAAGGATCCTTCTGAATATCCTAGAATATATAGGAAACATACCACTACAGAGTATGACCTGGCTCAGAATATCCAGTAGTGCAGAGACTGAGGAACCCTGAATTAGAGAATATGTTTTTAATGTTTACAGCTCTTTTCAAGTTGTTTCCCCAATGTACCACACTTCACTTTTTTTTTCTTTTTTTTGACTGTTTGTTTGGCTTTATTTATTTTTTTACATTTTATTTTTTTTTAATTTTATTTTATTTTTAAACTTTACAATATTGTGTTAGTTTTGCCAAATATCAAAATGAATCCACCACAGGTATACATGTGTTCCCCATCCTGAACCCTCCTCCCTTCTCCCTCCCCATACCATCCCTCTGGGTCATCCCAGTGCACCAGCCCCAAGCATCCAGTATCGTGCATCAAATCTGGACTGGCAACTCATTTCATACATGATATATACATGCTTCAATGCCATTCTCCCAACCCTTCCCACCCTCTCCCTCTCCCACAGAGTCCATAAGACTGTTCTATTACTCAGTGTCTCTTTTGCTGTCTCGTACACAGGGTTATTGTTACTATCTTTCTATAATTCTATATATATGCTTTAGTATACTGTATTGGTGTTTTTCTTTCTAGCTTACTTCACTCTGTATAATAGGTTCCAGTTTCATTCACCTCATTAGAACTGATTCAAATGTATTCTTTTGAATGGCTGAGTAATACTCCATTGTGTATATGTACCACAGCTTTCTTAGCCATTCATCTGCTGATAGACATCTAGGTTGCTTCCATGCTACCTTATGATCCAGCAATCCCACTGCTGGGCATACACACTGAGGAAACCAGAAGGGAAAGAGACACGTGTACCCCAATGTTCACCACACTTCACTTTTATTCTAGCAAAATTAGAGAATACTCTTCTTCTTTGTGTTTACATATATATATATATATATATATATATATATATATATATGTCAGCCTCAACCTACCAATTTATCTTATCCCACTTTCCCCTCTTAGTTTCCATATGTTTGTTCTCTCTATATCTGTCTCTGTTTCTACCTTGCAAACTGGTTCATCTGTACATTTTTCTAGATTCGTTTTCCCTGAATATTTTTTTAATTTTACTTTATTTTTAAACTTTACAATATTGTATTAGTTTTGCCAAATATTGAAATGAATCCACCACAGGTATACCTGCGTTCCCCATCCCGAACCCTCCTCCCTCCTCCCTCCCCTACCCTCCCTCTGGGTCATCCCAGTGCACCAGCCCCAAGCATCCAGTACCGTGCATCAAACCTGGACTGGTGACTCGTTTCATACATGATATTATACATGTTTCAATGCTATTCTCCCAAATCTCCCCACTCTCTCCCTCTCCCACAGAGTCCATAAGACTGATCTATTTTTGACCAAAAATTTTCTGTTTCATAGAGTTTAATGTATAATTCTTTTTTAAAAAGTATATATTTTTTTATTTGGCTGCATTGGTGTTAGCTAGGTCTTCCCAGGTGGCTCAGTGGTAAAGAATCTACCTACTTGCCAATGAAAGAGCCATAGGAGACTTGAGTCTGATCCCTGGGTTGGTAATATCCCCTGGAGAAGTGAATGGCAACCTACTCCAGTATCCTTGTCTGAAAAATTCCATGGACAAGAGGAACCTGGTGGGCTATAGTCCATAGGTTCACAAAGAGTATCAGCCACTGGACCACCAGAAAAGTCCCCTATATTCTTCTTTTCTTTCTGAATTTATAGCTTTAATTGTTTTAGTTTTCCAAGTGCAGATTTTACATGAATTTGTTGTATGTTCGTCTGAAATGGACAGTTTACCCTGATTTTCTGAAGCTGTGTTAGATTAAAAACAAACAAAAAAAGTTCCTTATTTCCTTCCAGAAAGACAGTCATTTATTCCAGCTTTTATTCAAAAATTCAGCTTTTCCCAGCTCAATTGAAATGCAACTTTCCTATGTATTAAGTGTTCATATCTGATATCATCTAATTCCTATTCATTCAACAAATAATAATGGAGCAACTGCTATGTGCCAAAAAATTCTGGATACATTATATGTTATAATCAGTTAAGTGAAAGTCTTAGCTAAAATAATTATTAATGAATACTGCTCTTGTTCAGTTACTGTTATTGTATATCATGTTTCAATCAGTTTTTGATGTTCCATTTAGTTTTCCTTAATACAATTGTATGAAATCTCCCTACTTAACTGGCTTTATGTTGACTGCCATTATTGCTTTTAACTGAAATATAATTGATTTAGCAAATTATGTTAGCTTCTTTTTATAGATTACTCCCCATTTACATTGCAAAATATTGGCTATATTAAATACATACTACATATTAAATAATATATAGTAGTATATTTCTGTAGTTTTGCCATTAATTTTTATTTAATGACTTCCCATTTTCTTAAATGTGTAGGCAGGCATGCTCAGTCTCTTCAGTCATGTGTGACTCTCTGTGACCCCATGGACTGTAGCCCACCAGGCTCCTCTGTCCATGGGATTCTCCAGGCAAGAATACTGGAGTGGGTTGCCCATCTTCCCCATCCAGGGAATGAATATGCAACTACTGTGTCTCTTGCATTGCAGGCTGATACTTTACTGCTGAGTCACTGGGGAAGCCCCTGTGTTTGTAAATAAGTACACAAATATTCACATACATTTGAGAAAAACAAAGTGAGCTATGCAGGTGCATCCCTTGCTCATATGATGGTGGCATATACTGTTGAAGCCTGAGTACAGTATGCAGATGACCATCTTTATGGCAGAAAGTGAAGAAGAACTGAAGAGCCTCTTGATGAAAGTGAAAGAGGAGAGTGAAAAAGTTGGCTTAAAATTCAGCCTAAGAGAACTAAAATCATGGCATCTGGTCCCATCAGTTCAGATCAGTTCAGTCGCTCAGTTGTGTCCGACTCTTTGCGACCCCATGAATCACAGCACGCCAGGCTTCCCTGTCCACCGCCAACTCCCGGAGTTCACTCAGACTCACATCCATCGAGTCAGTGATGCCATCCAGCCATCTCATCCTCTGTTGTCCCCTTCTCCTCCTGCCCCCAATCCTTCCCAGCATCAGAGTCTTTTCCAATGAGTCAACTCTTCCCCTGAGGTGGCCAAAGTACTGGAGTTTCAGCTTTAGCATCATTCCTTCCAAAGAAATCCCAGGGCTGATCTCCTTCAGATTGGACTGGTTGGATCTCCTTGCAGTCCAAGGGACTCTCAAGAGTCTTCTCCAACACCACAGTTCAAAAGCATCAATTCTTCGGCGCTCAGCTTTCTTCACAGTCCAACTCTCACATCCATACATGACCACAGGAAAAACCATAGCCTTGACTAGACGGACTTTTGTTGGCAAAGTAATGTCTCTGCTTTTGAATATGCTATCTAGGTTGGTCATAACTTTCCTTTCAAGGAGTAAGCCTCTTTTAATTTCATGGCTGCAGTCACCATCTGCAGTGATTTTGGAGCCCAGAAAAATAAAGTCTGACACTGTTTCCACTGTTCCCCCGTCTATTTCCCATGAAGTGATGGGACCAGATGCCATGATCTTCGTTTTCTGAATGTTGAGCTTTAAGCCAACTTTTTCACTCTCCACTTTCACTTTCATTAAGAGGCTTTTTAGTTCCTCTTCACTTCCTGCCATAAGGGTCACTTCATGGCAAATAGATGGGGAAACAATGCAAACTGTGACAGACTTTATTTTGGGGGGCTCCAAAATCACTGCAGATGGTGACTGCTGCCATGAAATTAAAAGATGCTAGCTGCTTGGAAGAAAAGTTATGACCAACCTAGACAGCATATTAAAAAGCAGAGACATTATTTTGACAACAAAGGTCTGTCTAGTCAAAGCTATTGTTTTTCCAGTCATGTATGGATGTGAGAGTTAGACTATAAAGAAAGCTGAGCATCAAAGAATTGATGCTTTTGAACCGTAGTATAGGAGAAGACCCTTGAGAGTCCCTTGGACTGCAAAGAGATCCAACCTGTCCATCCTAAAGAAAATCAGTCCTTAATATTCATTGGAAGGACTGATGCTGAAGCTGAAACTCCAATACTTTGGTCATCTGATGTGAAGAACTGACTCATTTGAAAAGACCCTGATGCCAGAAAGATTGAAGGCAGGAGGAGAAGGGGACAGCAGAGGATGAGATGGTTGGATGGCATCACTGACTCAATGGACATGAGTTTGAGTATATTCTGGGAGATGGTGATGGACAGGGAGGCCTGGCATGCTGCAGTCCATGGGGTGGCAAAGAGTCGGACATGACTGAGCGACTGAACTGAACTGAGTATAGTTAAATAAATATATGTATTACAAATGAGAAAATCATATGAAGAAAGTTATTCAGTGTAAAAGGATGAATAATCATGGCACATACATGATTTATAGAGTATGGGCTAGGGAGGGCTTTGAATGCTGGTAAAAGAACAAAACCGGAAGTAGTGTGCCCACTGAACCTACAAAGGAGAGATTAAAGCTCAAAGAACATAAATAACAAAGAAAAGATGCCATACAAGAAAAATGAGAAAGGACTTTGCCTCACCCCCTACTGATACCTATTGAAGTTAATGTCTTGACTGTGAAATGTAAGTAATAGCATTTATGTTGGGTTGGCACTAATGGGAAACAACTTGCCTGCCAATGAAGAAGAAGTAAAAGACACAGGTTCAATCCCTGCATTGGGAATATCCCCTGGAGAAGGAAATGACAATCCACTCCAATATTCTTGCCTGGAGAATCCCATGGACAGGGGAGTCTTGCAAGCCACAGTTCATGGAATCGCAGGGTTGGACATGATGGAAGTGACTGAACATGCATGCATGCTAGGTTGCTAATGCTTGCTCGTGTAAAAGTTAATAAGTTATTATTCTATATCTTGGTAGTTACCTACAAGGCATGGAACCACAAAACATTTCAGAAGTTTCAGAATTTCTTCTCATGGAATTTTCAGAGGCACCTGAGCTGCAGCCCCTTGTATTTGGACTTTTTCTGTCCATGTACCTGATCACTATGTTTGGAAACCTGCTTATCATCCTGGCCACCATCTCAGACTCCCATCTCCACACCCCCATGTACTTCTTCCTCTCCAACCTGTCCTTTGTAGACATCAGCTTCACTTCTACCACTGTCCCAAAGATGCTGTGGAACATCCAGACACAGAACAAATTGATCACCTTTGAAGGCTGCATCATCCAGATGTACTTTTACATACTCTTCGCAAGTTTAGATGACTTTCTCCTGGCTGTGATGGCCTATGACCGGTTTGTGGCCATCTGTCACCCGTTGCACTACACGGTCATCATGAACCCCCGACTCTGCGGTCTCCTGGTTCTGATATCTTGGATCGTGGGTGTCATGTACTCCTTGTTACAGAAGTTAATGGTGTTGCAGTTGTCCTTCTGTGCAGACTTCAAAATACCCCACTTTTTCTGTGAACTCAATCAAGTCTTACAACTTGCCTGTTCTGACACCTTTTTTAATGACATGGTATTGTATTTTGCAGCTACCTTGTTGGGTGGTGGTCCTTTTGCTGGGATACTTTACTCTTACTCTAAAATAGTTTCTTGCATACGTGGAATCTCATCAGCTGAGGGAAAGTATAAAGCATTTTCCACCTGTGCATCTCACCTCTCAGTTGTCTTTTTATTTTATTGTTCTGTCCTAGGAGTGCACCTTAACCCTGCTGCTCCCCACAGTTCAAGATCAGGTGCAGCAGCTTCAGTGATGTACACAGTGGTCACACCCATGCTGAACCCCTTTATCTACAGTCTAAGAAATAAAGACATAAAAGGGGCTCTGAAGAGATTCTATGAAATATTAGGTAGAAAAGGCCAACTCTGCTGGGGGAAATGAAGTGACCTTGATGGCATGACTCAAAGCCTCAGAATCAGAAATTATGATTCTTTGATCATTGCAGAATCAAATTTGCTTCTTTTCATTGTTCCCTGGAATTTTCATTAAAATAATTCCATGTATTGATTTATTAAGCTTTCTCCTCAACCTGATATATAGGCTTTTTATTTGTACTTATCCCTACTTCAAAATTTTCCTACATTTGAATCAGCAATATTTGGAAATACTCATGTACTTCATGAGAGGACTGAGTTTCTTAAGAATAATTTATTCTTATATCAAAATGAATCCACCACAGGTATTCTTGAATGACATACGTCATTACAAGTAATTTTTCTCTTATTATTCTAAATGATAGTTATTAGTTTAATTACTCATATTTGTTTAAAGTAAAGTTGACAACTAAGGTATTTAAAATAACTTTTAATAGATTACATTGAACATTCAGATATGGAACTGTGGATACAGGGAGCTGACTGCAAAATTATATTTAGATTTTTTACTGCACAGAAGGTCAGTGCCCTTCACCACTGTGTTGTTCAGACTGAACTTTGTATATCAAAATATATACATGACCAAAGGATGGCTCACTGGAGGACTGAAATGCCTATTCAGTCATGTGATTCCAGGTTACATGTTTAGTACCAACAAGCACACTTTTCATCTTTTCCTGCTTATTTGGAGAGGAAACTTAATGTACCAATTTTTAATACAGTTATCTGAAATAAAATTTAAAGACAGAGTAATCATGAATGCTACCTTTAAATATTAGAATAAGTACATAGTTGAGAAGAAGCCAATTAATATAATTGTCTTCAGTTCTGTTCACTTTTATTTTTGACCAGTTAGCTATTGCTGCATAATAACTCATTTTTGTAGTAGATGCTTTAATATAATGCTTATTAACAAATGAGTTTGTATAGTGTGTGGTTATCCTGATCTCTGTTTGGCTCCTCATGAATCTATGCTCACCTGTTATTTTCTATGTTGTAATGCTAAAGTCTCAACCATGATGTTGTATACTGTTATACTGGATGTCTTTGTTCACCAATAAATGATAGTTAACTCTCTCTCTCTCTTTATATATATATATATATATATATATATATATATATATATATATATATATCAATGTCACAGTCTCCAAAAAAATAAATCTATCTTTGATGACATCAGCATCATGGTAGCACAAGACACTCTCTTTGTCTCTCCCCTTCTATCTCTGATTAATCAGACTTCCATAAGTCAGCAAATATTCACCTGTCCAATAACCAAGATTCCAGAGATTCATACAATTTTACTTGTTAAATTGGGTTGATTAGAACACATAGATGAGGTGCATCTAGGGGAAAACAGCAAAAGGCAGTGCCCCCAGTCCCAGCCCAATGTAACCATTGGCTGAGTCCATGAGGTAGCTGAGTCCATAGACCCATAGCACCTGGAAGCACCAGTGGAGGTGGCACACGTGAACCTGGCCTTCCAGATGCAGGATTATCTACAACCAAAGGGAAACAGGCAGCAGTGCTGGTGGGGACCTTGAACCAGGTGACCCTGGATGATGCAAAATTGCCCACTATCATGGTTCCCTGAGCAGAGATGCCAGCCATATCAGGGACATTAGCAGCACCAAGACGCCAGTGACCCTGGAGGCACCAGCTGTGATGACAATGCACCAAGCAATGCCTCTGCTAGGGAGAGTGAACGACCAAAAAAAAAAAGTTTTTTAAAAATAGCTAGATGAGTGAGTGCATGCATGCTCACTCAGTCATGTCCAACTCTTTGCCTCCCCCTGGACTGCAGAGCTCCAGGCTCTTCTGTCCATGGAATTTTCCAGGCAAGAATACTGGAGTGGGTTGCATTTCCTACTTCAATAAATGCAACTCAGATGCAACTCAGGTAAAAAAAAAACAAAAGACTTGTGTTACTGTGTCACCTAACTGAAAAACACAGAAAGGCCTCTTGTTACCAGTTTGTTGAATTGTTAAAATCAGAATGAACAGACCTTTACCTAAGTGAAAAAGGCATTTGTTATTTCAAATGCACTGCCAGAGGAGCTACCCACTGGTCACAATAACACAGAATCACAAAAAGAAAATGACAATTTTCCAGAAAACAATCTTAACACCATAGAAGATTGTGATCAAGCCAGTGGAAAACTCAAATAGTGTCATGGAGAAACTCAGGAAGCTATAGGAACACTCACAGAAGCACTTAAACTCATAAATTTAAAAAAAAATGAAAATAAGAAACAATTTTCAAAGAGATTAAAACTCAAACATAACCAAACAGACATACTGGGGTTGAAGAAATCTATAAATGAGTTGAAAGATGTATTAGAAAGCACTAAAAGTTGAGCAGATCATATGGTGAAGAGAAATAGTGACCTCAAAGGTAGAATGATTTAGGAATAAGAGAACTGCTTTTCTTTTCTTTTTTTTTTTTAATGAAGAGAATCTACAAGTATTAAAGGACTCCATTAGAAGAGGTAACAAGTATATTGAGTATCTTAGAAGGAAAAGACAGTGTGAGAGAAAGAAAAGATGCTATTTAAAGAAATAATAGCTGAGATCTTTCCCAGAATAGGGAATAAATAACAGGTGGAATATAACAGGTGGTCCAACTTATCAATTATAAAGCCTTTCTTAATGACATAGGGATATATTTTGAAGCTGTATTCATGGGTGGTGATCACTTATGATCCTTTGCTCATACTCTAAGATAATTCCCCCAGATGGTGCTAGTGGTAAAGAACCTGCTTGCCAATGCTGGAGACTTATGATATCCCTCAGTCAGAAAAATCCCCTGGAGACAGAAATGGCAACCTACTCTAGTATTATTGCCTAGAGAATCCCATGAACAGAGAAGCCTGGTAGGCTACAGTCCATAGGGTTGCAAAAAACCAGACATGACTGAAGTGACTTATTGCACAAGTATGCACCCATCTGTGTGTCTCACCTCTCAGTTTTCCCTTATTTACTATAACAGTCTACACTGTACCTTTGCTCTGCTGGGATCCATAGTTCACAGTCAAGTGCAACAGTCTCAGTGATGTTCACTGTGGTTACACCTGTGCTGAACCATTTCCTCTTAGTCTAAGGTATGAAGATATAAAGAAAGCCTTGAAAAGATTCTTTGGGATGGCAGTAATAGAAGGACTAATTGTCATAGGGTTAAAGAAATCCTCATTTTTAGCAAACTGCAAAGCATTTGAGCCAGAATTTAATATTATTTGATCAGAATGCAAACATAGAATTGTTCTGTGTCTATATTTCCTGAATTTTCATTTCTTTGATTCAACTTCTTTATACCATTGAAGTAACTCAGATTTCTGTTTCCTTCTCTGTTTGACTTATAAACAATTTTCCCCTTTGTTAATTTTCTACTTTCTCAAAGCTTTCCCAAACTTGATTTAAAATATCTCTAATGCCTATTTATTTCATAGGGCAGCATGGATTTCTTAAGAATAATTTCTGCTCAGATGACATATATCATCACAGATATATTTTCTCTTGTGCTACTGAATGATTGTAGTAAACAATAGGACTACTGTGGGAAAACTACTTTTATTATTAGCCAAGGTATTTGGTATGATCTTATAATAGAGGATATCCAAGACTACAGCTTTTCATTATGTGTACCACATTCTTCTGAAAATCACTGCCATAACTGTCCTTGAAAATGGAGACTTGAACCTACAGTGTGTTTTATAGGTGATTATCTAGTCTTATTCTCCTTTCGGATCCTGTTCTCTTATTCAGCATTGTCCATAGTGCCTACCTTAGTTACTGACAAATGATAATCCACTAAAGGTTTTCAAGTGAAGTCTACACAATAGCACACGTTTGAGTACATTCACTTAATATGGCCTTTGAGTCAGGGAAAAAATGTCAAAAGGATGAAAATGCAAAATACATTTTTACTACTAGGCAAATATTTTATTTTTATGCTCTATATCTTTTCAATAAAGTATCAGTTTTGGTGTCCATATGAAAGTCTTGTTTTAATTAAGGTCAAGCAGTTGTTGATGTGTTTATGATGACAAATTATGTGTAACCACCTATAAGTGACTCCCACTCTAGTGGTTCAGTGGTAAAGAATCTGCCTGAAATGCAGGAGACCTGGGTTCAATCCCTGGGTTGGGAGGATCCCCTGGAGAAGGAAATGGCTACCCACTCCAGTATTGTTGCCTGGGAAATCCCATGGATGGAGGAGTCTGGAAGGCTATAGGACATGATTGGACATGACTGAACAACTAACACGTTCACTTTTATTCTATAAGTGAGTGAAGAACTTGTTTTCAAACTTATATACATAAAAGATTCTTGGTGAGAAGACTAAACCTGTGTATACCTGACTCTAACACAGGACCATAGCTTTGCTATTGAATGTGATCCCCAGACTAGGCACTGCAGCATCAACTACTCCTGGGAGCTCATTAGAAATGCAGTACTTGGACTCACTAGAGACCCGATGAATCAGAATTTGTACTTGTTAAAGAAAAGAAGAAGGAAAAGAAAGAGAGAAAAAGAAAGAAAAAAAAAGTCACAAAAATTATAAAGAAAACATAGGTACAAAATTGATAACAAATACCAAAAAGCAAAAGTTAAAAATCTAAAGTAGAGTTTGGAATTTCAAAAATACAATGTTAAAGAAAAGAAGAAGAAAAAGAAAGAGAAAACAAAAACAAAGTCACAAAAATTATAAAGAAGATATAGGTACAAAATTGATAACAAATACCAAAAAGCATAAATTAAAAATCTAGAGTAGAGTTGGGAATTCAGAAATACAATGTTAAAGAAAAGAAGAAGAGAAAGAAAGAGAGAAAAAAAAGTCACAAAAATTATAAAAAATAATACAGGTACAAAATTGATAACAAATACCAAAAAGCTAAAATCAAAAATCTAGAGTACAGTTTGGAATTTCAAAAATACAATGTTAAAGAAAAAAAAAAAAGAAAGAGAAAAGAAAAAAAAAAGTCACAAAAATTATAAAAAATATATATATATGAAGTTTGCTTTTTTTAAAAAAAATAGGGTCTTTTTTTTTTTTTTTGCAAAGTAATAGTAGGATATAAAAATGAAAATTAAAGGAGTAATTGGAGAAGGCAATGGCACCCCACTCCATCACTCTTGCCTGGAAATTCCCATGGATGGAGGAGCCTGGTGGGCTGCAGTCCATGGGGTCGCTAAGAGCTGGACACAACTGAGTGACTTCACTTTCACTTTTTCACTTTCATGCATTGGAGACGGAAATGGCAACCCACTCCAGTGTTCTTGCCTGGAGAATCCCAGGGACAGGAGAGCCAGTGGGCTGACGTCTATGTGGTCACACAGATTCAGACACGACTGAAGTGACTTAGCAGCTGCAAAGGAGTAATAAAGGACTTAATTTTTTTTTTAAAAATTAAAAAAAGAAAGAAAGAAAGAATGATCGTAAAAATAGTAAAAATATATCTAGGACTTTATTTGGTGTTGTTGTGGGTATTGTAGGGTCAGTTCATTTTCGGCTAGTTCCCTGTTCCGGCTTACATTTCTGAAGATCTATAGGCCCCTTCCTGTGTAGTCGGTACTAAGGACAGGGTTTTAATCTATTGCCTGTCGCTTCCAAGGCGGTTCCCTCTGTTATAGCTTCTTCTGTTTGCTGGTCTCTTCAGTGTTTGATTTCTGCCCTGATACCAAGGGGGCGGTGGTGGACTTTTTTTTTTTTTTTTTTAGGCTCACTTGTTCAGTTGCACTGTGGGGAGGGAGGGCCGCTGCAAACAAATAACACTGGCGTGTGCTCGCAGTGCCTTAGCCACACTGGGCCTGACCCCTCTCACTGTGCGTGTAGCCTCCCTGCCCACACTGCTCAGGCTCTAGGTTGCTCCGCCAGAAACCATCCGCGGCAAGCCCTGGGCTGCTTGCACCTCCCAGGTCTAAGCTGCTTAGGTTCAGGGACTCGGGTAGTCCTCAGAGGCACAGACTCGGTTGGGCCTGCGTTTTGTGCCCTTCCCAGGTCCGAGCAGCTCAGGTGATGAGGTGTTTGGTGAGCGAGGTTGCTGCGACTTATCGCCTCCCCGCTGCTCAGTTTTCTGGATATACAACCGGCGCACCTTCTCAGGTGGATGTTGACCGTCCAGAACCCCAAGAAGTCTTAGTTAGCAAAGGAGCCCACTTACAGTTTTGTAAATAATGTCTCTCTGGGGCTGTGATTGCCCCCTTCTGGCTCTGGCTGCCTGTCACCGGAGGGGGATAGTCTGCAGCCGGCTATCTCTGTTCAGTCCTTTGTTCTGTGCGTGGGCCTGGCGGTGTCTTAGGTTAGGGCTGGCTTTTTGCGTGGTAGATATCTCACAGTCTGGTTTGCTAGCCCAAATTACAATTCACTGTTTTTAAAATTACATTTCACAATTTCTATAATATGCTGGGGCTTCCCAGGTGGCACTAGTGCTAAAAAAACCTGCCTGTCAATGCAGGGGACTTAAGAGACATGAGCTCAATCCTTGGGTCAAGGATCAAGTGAGCTTATTTGACATAACAGTGTCTAAATATCCCTTTTATAATTAAATACAAGTGTTTTATAATATGTAAAAAATGTCAGTTCTCAATTTCTAATATAGGTAGTACATTCTTAATTGTCTTGGGAAAGCTATCATGAACCTAGGGATTATAATACCTAAGGTTTTGCATTAAAAAAAAAAATAATAACATATCCCTCTTTTTGAAGAGGGGAAGAGTCGTTTCTAGAGAGTTCAGTGATTGTGTCCTTGCCATAATTCAAAGCTTTGAAGACCCATGTGACCTAGTCAAGACAAACTCTTAATATCATATGTTTGAGAAAATTTGAATACAGGGATGTGATGAGATTCTGCAAAAATTAGAGCTTTGGAAGAAGGAGAGTTAAAAGAGAAGCAGTAATAAAAATTTAATTTATCTTATAAAGCAATCTCTTAGGAACAGAGAATTAGCAGGAAAAAAATTCATTCTGTCCAGACCAGTGTCTCCAAGGGCAATCATGTACATAGAGGTTAGAGTAATGAGAGGAAAACATGTCTAATGAGCTAACCTGGAAGCTCTAAATATCTCTTCTGTTGCAGTCCCTCAGCCTATGCCACTTTGGTTGGACAGGATGTGGTCCTTGCTTTTGCACTCATACAACAGCAAGCACTGGCTGAGAGGTCACTGCTTGATCTATTCCTGTTGTTGTGTTTGGGAACAAAAATTTGGTCTGCCTCATCAGTCTTTAGGGAGGAGTTTTGACCTCCATCGGGGAAGGCTTCTCTCTGAATCTGCTTTCAGGTGAGTCTCAGAGCTCCACAGACACTTCAGGGAGAGAAGCAGAGAGGAGGGAAGCCAGAAACATGTGCCTGACAGAGGCCAGAGATCAGCTGTCTGCTGGCTTCCCTAACATCAGTGTATTTGTTTATGATCTGAAGGTAAAGTGAACATTGTGCTGGGAATTGCAAGTCTCAGGGTTGACAATTAAACAGTAATAGTGGAAGCCAAATTAAAAGGAATGGAAGTCATAAAATGCTTCCAGTAGATGTAGACAGTAAGTCCAAAGATTTTATTTATTAACAGGAGTGGACAAAAATGGAAAAGCCTCAGGAAAAAGAAGTCTTCGACTTTTGTTGTGTTCTATGTATTTCTGGTTTTGAACTGATAGCTTATCCCATTTGCATGTTTTCCTCTTGGGATATTCAAACTGTAAAGTGTTTCACATCATAAAGATATCACTGTTTGTGTCCTTAACAAAAATATGTTTTTATTTATTGTTTTTTTTTCTGGACATCAAGGAGATGTCTTGGACTTGTAATGTTGACAAACCAAGGGAGATTTTATTCATTGCATTGCATTAAGAGTTGTTTGAGTTTACTGGATATTTTCCCCTGATATTCATATGTCCATTCCATTCCTCTCTCTCATATTTTTTATATTTCTCTAAATAAAAAGCAGAAATTAGCCATACTGAAATGGAACTCAAAGTTTATTTCCAGGTTTATTTCCAAGGAAAACTTATAAACTGGAATTTCTAGGTACCATTTACAAATCCTTCATGAGAAAGAAAATCTGATCTGACTAGCTTGAGTTGTGACTAATTGTGGCCTAAGGAGGGTGGATCTGGGTGAGGAATGCATGGCAGTAACACAACCTAGGAGGACAATGTTATGTGTGTGTGTGTGTGTGTGTGTGTGTGTGTGTGTGTGTGTGCCTGACCCTTGGGAAGTGAGAGAAGTTCTTTGAGGCACCTGGACTCACACATTAAGATGACTTACAACACAGAAGCCAGAATTCAATCAACAGATGGCACGAAGAAGTGGATCTGATGAAATCAATCACAGGAAGCCTTTATGATTAAATTCATAAAGTGCTGGGAACAACACAGAAGGAGTGATTCTCTGTGGACTGAAGGTTCACCTGTAGTGGGGAGGCCCCTTGTTCCACAGCATCCCTGACACCATCTCTAATCACTCCTGTTCTAACTTATTCCTCTGCCCCACTGGCTTCCTTGTTTGGATCTGAACATGTGTAATGAGCATCTTCCTCAGTTACTTTGCAGTGGCCAGGCACACACTTCTCCTGATGTCAAACTACATCCTTCTTTCTCTTTCTTAGCTATCTGTTCAATTATCACCTTGATTTCTGACCCTGCCTGAACCCTCAGTACAAAATAACACCTCCTACAACTCTCTTCTTTATATCTGGTTTTGTTTCCTTCATAACATTTGACACCAGCTGACATATAATGTTTTATTTGCACATCATCTCTCATCATCCTTGGATTGTGGGAGATTTGTTTTCCATCACTCTACTTATTGCCTGCATGTACTTGAAACATAGTTGGCACTCAATATATTTATCAAATATATGAAACAATTTCTCATTAAATCTCTAGAATATATGACTTCTGGAAATATTTTGAGAATGGGACAAATATTCCTAGTCAGAGATGAAATGGAGTATACCCTCAAAGAGAATTTACCTGTAAACAAAATATTAACATTGCTTTCTAAAGAGCTAAGTAGTTTGTTTGTTTGTTTGTTTTTTTTTTTTTTACTATGTGAATTATGTCAGTTGTTGTAAAAATTAGTCATATTATTTTTTCTTTTTTCTGTTTAGTCACCTCCACCACATGGAACCAGTGAATAATACACAAATTTCAGAATTCCTTCTTCTGGGACTTTCAGAGGAATCAACACTACAGCTGCTCACATTTGGACTTTTTTTCTCCATCCAGGTACCTGATCACTGCATTTGGAAACCTGCTCATTATCCTGGCCATCAGCTCGGACACCCACATCCACACCCCCACATACTTCTTCCTCTCTAACCTGTCCTTTGCAGACATCTGTTTCACCTCCACCACCATCCTAAAGATGCTGGTAAATATTCAAACACGGAGCAAAGTTATTCTCTATGAAGGCTGCTTCACGTAGATGTATTTTTACATTCTCTTTGGAGAACTAGATTATGTCCTCCTAACTGTGATGGCCTATGACCACTTTGTGGCCATTTGCCACCCTTTGCATACATGGTCATCATGAGCCCTCATCTCTGTGGATTCCTGGTTCTGACATCCTGGGTAGTGGTTGCCATGTATTCCTTGCTACATAGCTTAATGGTGTTGTGACTGCCCTTTTGTCCAGTTGTGCAAATTCCCCACTTTTTCTATGAACTCAATCAGTTGGTACAACTTTCCCGTCCTGACAACTTTCTTAATAACATTGTGATGTATGTTGCAGCTGCCCTGCTAGGTGGTGGTCCTTTTGCTGGTATCCTTTACTCTTTTTCTAAAATAGTTTCATGTATATGTAAAATCTCATCAGCCCAGGGGAAGTATAAAGCGTTTTCTACCTGTGTGTCCCACCTCTCAGTTGTCTCTTTATTTTATTGCACTACCTTAGAAGTGTACCTTAGGTCTGCTGCTATGCATCTTTCATACTCAAGTACAATAGCCTCGGTGATGTACACTGTGGTCACACCTATGGTGAACCCCTTCATCTACAGTCTGAGAAATAAAGACATAAAGAGGGCTCTGAAGAGGTTCCATTTCATGCCAGTATAAGATGGCCAATTATACTAAGGCTGATGAAGTGCCCTTGATTGCATAACTCAAAGCCTCAGAACCTGAAATTGTGGTTCTTGATCACTGTGGAATGAAATTTACTCCTTTATCTGATTTCTATTTTTAAATTCAGTTTCTTTGTGTAATTTTAGGGCTCCCCAAGTAGCTGAGATGGTACAGTCTGCCTGCAAAGCAAAAGGCCCTGGTTCAAGCCTTGAGTCGAGAAGATCCTCTGGAGAAGGGCATGGCAACCCACTCCAGTATTCTTGCCTGGAGAATCCCATGTACAGAGGAGCCTGGTGAGCTATAGTCGATGGGGTTGCAAAGAGTTGGGCATGACTGAGTCAGTTTCACTCTCACTGTGTACTTTTAGTAGCTCTCTTTATTAAACTTTAGTCTCAGTTATATACATAGGCAGTTTCTATTTATTTATTTTTAATTTTTTTTTCTGTGTGTGATGAACTTTGTCATTTATTTCTAGCAGGCTCATTGAATGTTTGCCATAAACATGGCAAGAAAGCCATCGCTGCCCTCTCTGTGGGTGGGATTTATTCATTCTGCTATTTCCAAAGTATCACCCAAGGATTTTTAGATTTATTTTAATTGGAGGCTAATTACTTTACAATATTGTATTGGTTCTGCCACACATCAACATGAATCTGCCACGAGCGTACACGTGTTCCCCATCCTAAAACCCCTCCCACCTCCTTCCTTGTACCATCCCTTCAGGTCATCCCAGTGCACCAGCCCCAAGGAACCTGTATTGAACCTAGACTGGTGATTCGTTTCTTATATGATATTATACATGTTTCCATGTCATTCCCTCAAATCATCCCACCCTCTCTCTCTCCCACAGAGTCCAAAAGACTGTTGTATACATCTGTGTCTCTTTTGCTGTCTTGCATACAGGGTTATCGTTACCATCTTTCTAAATTCCATATATATGTGTTAGTATACTATATTGGTGTTTTTTTTTCTGGCTTACTTCACTCTGTAAAAGAGGCTCCAGTTTCATCCACCTCATTAGAACTTATTCAAATGCATTCTTTTTAATGGCTGAGTAATACTCCATTGTGTGTATGTACCACTGCTTTCTTATCCATTCATCTGCTGATGGACATCTAGGTTGCTTCCATGTCCTGGCTATTTTATAAACAGTGTAGCAATGAACACTGGGGTACACGTGTCTTTTTCGATTCTGATTTCCTTGGTGTGTATGCCCAGCAGTGGGAATGCTGGGTCATAAGGCAGTTCTATTTCCAGTTTTTTAAGGAATCTCAACACTGTTCTCCATAGTGGCTGTACTAGTTTGCATTCCCACCAACAGTGTAAGAGGGTTCCCTTTTCTCCACATCCTCTCCAGCATTTATTGCTTGTAGACTTTTGGATCACAGCCATTCTGACTGGTGTGAAATGGTACCTCATAGTGGTTTTGATTTGCATTTCTCTGATAATGAGTGATGTTGAGCATCTTTCATGTGTTTGTTAGCCATCTGTATGTCTTCTTTGGAGAAATGTCTATTTAGTTCTTGGCCCATTTTTTGATTGGGTCGTTTATTTTTCTGGAATTGACCTGCAGGAGTTGCTTGTATATTTTTGAGATTAGTTGTTTGTCAGTGGCTTCATTTGCTAGTATTTTCTCCCATTCTGAAGGCTGTCTTTTCACCTTGCTAATAGTTTCCTTTGATGTGCAGAAGCTTTAAAGTTTAATTAGGTCCCATTTGTTTATTTTTGCTTTTATTTCCAATATTCTGGGAGGTGGGTCATAGAGGATCCTGCTGTGATGTATGTCAGAGAGTGTTTTGCCTATGTTCTCCTCTAGGAGTTTTATAGTTTCTGGTCTTATGTTTAGATCTTTAATCCATTTTGAGTTTATTTTTGTGTGTGGTGTTAGAAAGTGTTCTAGTTTCACTCTTTTACAAGTGGTTGACCAGTTTTCCCAGCACCACTTGTTAAAGAGTTTGTCTTTAATCCATTGTATATTATTGCCTCCTTTTTCAAAGATAAGGTGTCCATAGGTGCGTGGACTTATCTCTGGGCTTTCTATTTTGTTCCATTGATCTATATTTTTGTCTTTGTGCCAGTACCATACTGTCTTGATGACTGTGGCTTTGCAGTAGAGCCTGAAGTCAGGCAGGTTGATTCCTCCAGTTTCATTCTTCTTTCTCAAGATTGCTTTGGCTATTCTAGGTATTTTGTATTTATACACAAATTGTGAAATTATTTGTTCTAGCTCTGTGAAGAATACCGTTGGTAGCTTGATAGGGATTGCATTGAATCTATAGATTGCTTTGGGTAGTATACTCATTTTCACTATATTGATTCTTCCAATCCATGATCACGGTATATTTCTCCATCTATTAGTGTCCTCTTTGATTTCTTTCACCAGTGTTTTATAATTTTCTGTATATAGGTCTTTAATTTTCCTACCTTTGAATCAAAAATGTCTGGAAATTCCATTTTTTCATGGGGTATCATAAGTTTATTAAGAATAATTACTTCTCAAATTAAATATGCCATCCTAAGTAATTTCTCCTCTTTCCCTGAAGTGATAAGTTGCATTATTCATTAAAAAAAAATACATTTAAGAACCAAGATAGTTTGTATTATTTTTTTTTTAATTTGGTTGAATCAGTGATACAGAAAGATGACTTTATAGGAGGATTTTTGCCTATGCAGTAGGTTGGAACCCAACCTTCTTTTTTTCAAAGGTCAAGTTGTGTGTCTATATACACTGCTTTGACCAAAAGGTTGTTTTTTTTGGGGTTTTTTTTTTTTTTTGTTTGTTTGTTTGTTTTTCCCCATACCATAGCATCCTGGGCTTTCCTGGTGATTCAGGAGGTAAGAAACTGCCTGCAATACAGGAGACCCAGGTTTGATCCCTGGGTCAGGAAAATCCCCTGAAGAAGGAAATGGCTACTTTCTTGCCTGGAGAATTACATGGAGAGGGGAGCCTGGTGGGCTACAGTCCATGGGGTCCCAAAGAATCAAACACGACTGGAAGCAATTAGCATGCACACATAGTGGATGACATATTTTAATATTTTCATTGAATTATTTCATTGTTTCCTTTTGAAAACTTTCAGTGATTCCTACAAATATGACTCTTCCCATTGCTCTAAATAAAATAACTCAAAATTTTCTAAATTTCATCATAAACACTAAGGGAGAAGCAGATAAACTATAACTCATATATCCCCTATATATTCAATACAAAGGCATTTATTCAACTTCATTATCATAAATTACTCATAAGACAACTTGAATCTACCTGTTCATGGGATTCGAGGTCAGCACTAGCATGCTAACCTTGGTGCAGCAATATTTCTGGACCAACATATAAGTCCTGCCAAGCTCTCCTGGGTAGCTGGAAAGGATATCTGTGCAGTCATCCTTTAATACTGTTACCTGATAAAAAGATAAATATGTTACAATCAGAAGGGTTATCTTCAAATATAAGAATAAATGCCAAAATTAAGATCAATATTGTCATAGCTGTGGTTTTTCCAGTAGTTATTTATGGATGTGAAATTTGGACCATAAAGAAGGCTGAGCACTGAAGAACTGATGCTTTTGAACTGTGGGTCTGGAGAAGACTCTTGAGAGTCCCTTGGACAGCAAGGAGGTCAAACCAGTCAATCCTGAAGGAAATAAACCCTGAATATTCATTGGAAGGACTGGTGCTGAAGCTCCAATATTTTGGCCATCTGATGTGAAGAGCCAACTTATTGGAAAAGTATCTGATGCTTGGAAAGGTTGAGGGCAAAAAGAGAAGGGGGCAACAGAGGATGTGATGGTTGGATTGCATCACTGATTCAATGCACACATTGTTACTCTTTTTCAGTCACCCAATAGCGTCTGACTCTTTGTGATCCCATGCACTGCAGCACGCCAGGCCTCTCTGTCCTTCATCATCTCTCAAAGTTTGCCCAAGTTCATGTCCATTGCATTGGTGATGCCATCTAGCCATCTCATCCTCTGACATCCTCTTTTCCGTCTTCCCTCAATCTTTTCCAGCATCAGGGACTTTTCCAGTGAGTCGGCTGTTCACATCAGATGAACAAAATACTGCAGTTTCAACTTCAGCATCAGTCCTTCCAATGAGTATTCATGGTTGATTTCCCTTAAGATTGACTGATCTGATCTCCTTGTTGTCCAAGGGTCTCTTAGGAGTCTTCTCCAGCACCACAGTTTGAAGGCATCAATTCTTCAGCACTCCACCTTCTTTACAGTCTAACTTTTACAACTATACATGACCACTGGGAAGAACATAGCCTTGACTATCAATGGACATTTGTTGGCAGAGTAATTAATGTCTCTGCTTTCAGCACACTGTCTAGATTTGCCATAGTTTTCTTGCCAAGAAGCAAATGTCTTCTGATTTCATGGCTTCAGTCACCGTCCACAGTGATTTTAGAACCTAAAAAGAGGAAATCTGTCACGACTTCCACTCCCCCACACCCCTATTTGCCATGAAGTAATAGGGCCAGATGCCATGATCTTAGTTTTTTTTTTTTTTTAAATATTTAGTTTTAAGCCAGCTCTTTCACCCTCATCAAGAGGCTCTTTAGTTCCTCTTCACTTTCTGCCATTAGAGTAGTATCATCCACATATCTGAGATTGTTGATGTTTCTCCCACCTATCTTGATTTCAGTTTGTAACTCATCCAGCCCAACTTTTCTCATGATGTACTCAGTGTATAGGTTAAACAAACAAGGTGACAGCAGACAGCTCTGTTGTACTCCTTTCTCAATCTTGAACCAAACAGTTGTTCTATTCAGGGTTCTAACTATTGCTTCTTGACCCACATACAGGTTTTTCAGGAGACAGGTAGGATTGCCTGGTATTCTCGGCCAATTCTCAAGGTATCCCCTTGAGAGGTTTCCACACTTTATTACAATCCACATGGTCAAAGGCATAATCAATGAAACATAGGTAGGTGTTTTTTTGGAATTCCCTATCTTTCTCTATGATCCAGTGAATGTTGAGAATTTGATCTCTAGTTCTTCTTCCTTTTCTAAACCTAGCTTGGCCATCTGGAAGTTCTTGGTTCACATAATGCTGAAGCCTAGCATGCAAGATTTTAAGTATGACCTTACTAGCATGGGAGATGAGTGAAGTTGTTTGATGGTTAGTGTATTATTTAGTATTACCCATCTTGAGAATTGGAATGAGGATTGACCTCTTAAACGATGATGCCATCAAGGTGTTGTATTCAATATGTCAGCAAATCTGGAAGACAAAGCAATGGCCACAGGACTGGAAAAGGTCAATCCTCAATGGACATGAGTCTGAGCAAACTCAGGGGGATAGTGAAGGATAGGGAAGCTGGGCATGCTGCAGTTCATAGGATAACAAAGAGTTAGACATGACTTAGTGACTGAAAAACAACAAAAACAAAGAGAAGCAGAGTATTTTCACTGACCTCAATTCTGTTTGTTCTGGTTATACAATCAACAATTTCCTCAGTTATTGCAGCATAACAAGCCAATCTAAAATAAAATGATTTATCATAATGCCTTTATTATTGAATGGGGCAGTCAGGTGGGGAGTGGTACTGAGCCCTGCCTGGCACCTGATGTATCTATATTCAGCTGTGAGTCTCTACATTGTGTTTCTAAGGCTCATCCATGAATCTGCATGTGACTTTTGTGCCCTTTTCCCTCGAACATATTTATACTCATCTTACTCCATGTTTATAACTAAGTTACCCATTTACAGAAAGTAAATGAGCTTTTCAAATATGAATATTCTTAATTTAAAGTCACTGTTGCTATATCCATATATGTTGTTATTTAATGGCTGTCATGTCTCCAACTCTTTGTGACCCATGGACTGTAGCCCACCAGGCTCCTCTTCCTATGGAATTTCCCAGGCAAGAACACTGGAGTTGGCTGCCATTTCCTTCTCCAGGGGATCTTCTCAACCCATGGATCAAACTCAAGTCTCCTGCATCAGCAGACAGATTCTTATAAACACATGCACACAAATAAATAATTAATTAAATAAATAAAACCCCCCAAATAAAGGAATCTTTCGAAAGAAAAATGGAATTGTAGGAATCAGACTTACTGACTTCAGACTATACTGAAAACCTAAAGTACCAAAACAGCATGGTATTGGCACAAAAATATAAGTGTTGATCAATGCAGCAGAATAGAAAGCTCTCAGAATTAAGCCCATTTACCTAAGATCAACCAATCTATGACAAAGGAAGAAAAACTAAACCATAAGCATAGTCTCTTCAATAAGTGGTGCTGGGAAAACTGAACAGCTTCATGAACAAGAATGAAATTAGAACATTCTTTCTAACAGCATACAGAAAATAAACTCAAAGTGGATTAAAAACCTAAATATAAGACCAGATACTATAAGCTCTTAGAAGAAAACATAGGCAGGACTTTCACTTAATCACAGCAGTATCTTTCTGGATCTCTATCCTAGAGTAATAGAAATGAAAATAAAAATTAAAAAAAAATGGTACTTAATTAAGCTTAAATGCTTTTGCACAGTGAAGGAAACCATAAACAAAGCAAACAAAAAACTTTTCCTAGAGATGTAACCAATAAGAGTTAATCTCCTGAATATATCAAACATCTCATGCAGCTCAATATATACACAAAGAAAAATCCCAATTAAAAATGAGCAGAAGATCTAAACATATTTCTCCAAAGACACAGATGTCTAAAAGGCATATGAAAAGATACTCAAAATCACTATTGTGTGCTGTGCTGTCACTTCAGTCTTGTTTGACTCTCTACGACCCTTTGGACTTTAGTCCCCCAAACTCCTCTCCAGGCAAGAATACTGGAGTGGGTTGCCATTTTCTTCTCCAGGGGATCATCTCAACCCAGGGATCAAACCCACATCTCTGGGTTCTGTAATAACCTATAAGGGAAGAGAATTTGAAGGAAAACAAATATATATATATATATATATATATATATATATATATATATATATACACACACACACACACATTACTGTATAAAACAAACATGGTAGTGTAATTCAACTATACTTCAATAAAAAATAAATTAATAATTGTTAATGATTTAAAAAAATTTACAAAGATGTTTACCATTTTATCTTTTAAAAATATCCTACTATTGTATATGGTATTTACTGTTGCAAATTGGGGGCTTATTCCCTTAGCTCATTAAATCTGAGATATCATTCCTTTCTCTTTTGAATACATTGACTTTTTTCACTTTAATTGTAATTCTGGGCATTATGGGGATTTAGCAGTTGGACTGCTGCCAGAATTGATTAATCTTCTTCCTTTTTAGGTCTCTCAGGGTCTACTTGAGCTCACTAGATACTTTTTTTGCCTCTTATGGCCATTTTTCTCTATCACTGTTTCTTTAACCAAATTTTAAAGTGTCTTAAATTACAAAACACAAAATTGTCATATTAAAAAGGAGACATATTTACACATGCATGAAATGATATTTGTGTGTGTGTGCATGTGTGCCATTATTATGCTCAGTTCTCAGTCATGTCCAACTCTTTGTGACCTCAAGGACTGTAGCCCACCAGGCTCCTCTTTCCAAGGAAATTTCCAGGCAAGAATACTGAAGTGGGTTGCCATTTCCTTCTCCTGGGGATCTTTTGGACACAGGGATGAAACCTGTGTCTCTTGTGTCTCCTGCACTGGCAGGCAGATTTTTTTTTTTCACCACTGTGCCATCTGGGAAACCTCAGGAAATGATAAGGGATAGAATTTGGGTACTATATCGATATATTTTATAGATATAATATACTGTAGAAGTAAATCACATTATTGTCTCCTTCTCTGTCTGATTTATAGGCAGATTTCCCCTTTGTCATTTCCTAATTTCTCATTTTTTTTTTCTCAGACTTGATGCACAATATTTAAAATTCCCATTTATTTTAGGGGCTCTTGAGAAACCTATATGCAGGTCAGGAAGCAACAGTTATAATTGGACATGGAACAACAGACTGGTTCCAAATAGGAAAAGGAGTACGTCAAGGCTGTATACTGTCACCCTGCTTATTTAACTTCTATGCAGAGTACATCATGAGAAACGCTGGGCTGGAAGAAGCACAAGCTGGAATCAAGATTGCCGGGAGAAATTTCAATAACCTCAGATATGCAGATGACACCACCCTTATGGCAGAAAGTGAAGAGGAACTAAAAAGCCTCTTGATGAAAGTGAAAGTGGAGAGTGAAAAAGTTGGCTTAAAGCTCAACATTCAGAAGACGAAGATCATGGCATCCGGTCCCATCACGTCATGGGAAATAGATGGGGAAACAGTGTCAGACATTATTTTCTTGGGCTCCAAAATCACTGCAGATGGTGACTGCAGCCATGAAATTAAAAGACACTTACTCCTTGGAAGAGAAGTTATGACCAAACTAGATAGCATATTGAAAAGTAGAGCCGTTACTTTGCCAACAAAGGTCCATCTAGTCAAGGCTATTTTTTTTCCAGTGGTCATGTACGGATGTGAGAGTTGGACTGTGAAGAAAGCTGAGTGCCGAAGAATTGATGCTTTTGAACTGTGGTGTTAGAGAAGATTCTTGAGAGTCCCTTGGACTGCAAGGAGATCTAACCAGTCCATTTTGATGGAGATCAGCCCTGGGTGTTCTTTTGAAGGAATGATGCTAATGCTGAAACTCCAGTACTTTGGCCACCTCATGTGAAGTGTTGACTCATTAGAAAAGAGTCTGATGCTGGGAGGGATTGGGGTCAGGAGGAGAAGGGGACGACAGAGGATGAGATGGTTGGATGACATCACTGACTTGATGGACATGAGTCTGAGTGAACTCCGGCAGTTGGTGATGGACAGGGAGGCCTGGCGTGCTGCGATTCATGGGGTCGCAAAGAGTCGGACACGACTGAGCGACTGAACTGAACTGAACATATATTTCTAAAGAATAATTTCTTCTCAAGTGACAGACATTATTCCAAGTAATTTTTATTTTGTATTACTGAAAGAATAGTCACAAGTTACATTATTCATATGGAAAAACACTGGACTTAATAGCTGGGGAAAGACATAAAGTTTTGTGATAGAGGAAAGCTGATACCACTGTTTTCACCTCTGTGTACATCGTCCCTATGTTAATCACTGTCTTAACTGCCCTTCTTAAAAATGGAGTACTTAAGTTTTAATTTTTTTATATAGGTGGTTATTCAGTTTCATTCTTCACTTTAGTATGTTCTCTCATTCAGTTGTGTTCACAGTGCCTACCCTAGTTAGTGAGGCAATGATTATCAACTATGTGACTCCAAGTGCAGTCTACATAGAAACACAAATTCAAATAGATTCACTTAGTATCACCTTTGAGTCAGGGGAAATGTTAAAATGATAAAGAAAATTTTAATTTACATTTTATATTTCTGAGAAAAATATATCATTTTCATTTTCTATATCTGTTCATTGAAGTATGGATTTTGGTATCTATGGGAATGAATCTTATTTCATTAGGGTGAAGGATTGGCTGGTTTACACTTTACAAAAACTGTTTACACTTTTTAAATTGAAGTATCTACTTATATCTGTTTGCAAACTTCCAGTGCTGCATAGAAATTACTCTTTCTACTACTTTAAACAAAATATATCCTATTTTCAAATTTTTAATAACCATGAATAGAAAGTGGGCTTCCCTAGTGGCTCAGAAAGTAAAGAATCTGCCTGTAATGTGGGAGATCTGGGTTGATCCCTGGTTTGGGAAGATCACCTGGAGGAGGAAATGAAAACCCACTCCTGTATTCTTGCCTGGAGAATTCCGTGAACAGAAGAGCCTGGTGGGCTACAGTCCATGGGGTCATGAAGAGTCAGACATGACTGAGCATCTACATACGCATATGTAATATCCATATTTATCCTCATGATCAAAGAATGATTCATTAGAGAGCTTCAATTTCTGTCCGTACATGTGATTCAGGTCAGCATTTTGTACAGAAAGGCACATGTCCTTTTGACTCCTTCTGATTTCCTGGAGGGAACTTCCACAGAGTCTCTCATAAATACAATTTTCTGTATTTAACCATGAATGCTATCTTCAAATATCAATAAAAATACTTAGAATGATATAAAACAAATTATTATAATTTCCCTGTTTTTCCAGAAGTTTTCACTTTCGTCTCAGGTTCAAAGGATTTATTAACAAAATAAGCCACTCATTATACTCAAGTAAATATTACCAATATTTATTAGATAATTATCTAGCTTACTTTTAATATATTAACATTAAAAGGAAAATAGAAACAGCAGTGGATGCATCCAGACTCAAACAGCACTGAGAAGTCCCGTGACACAGCTCATCTGGAGTCCCCATTGGAAAAGGTTTCCAGGCAGTGTGTCCTATCTATAGGTGAGACTTCAAAGATTGCAGTTTGGGGTTCCCAGATATAATCCCAGGACTCAAACTGATATCATCATCAGTCTGTGAGCAAATTGCACCTCTGATTTCGTGTTAATGCTGTTGGTTTTGTCATGTGAAACTTGGAAAGTCATTAAGCCTGGGGCCTGTTGGCCAGACCATCTCCAGGGGCTCAACAATCTCAAGATTCCTCCATCTCACCTAAGGTGCTACAAGTCTTGCACTCATAGAAAGCAGTCATTCACAGTCACTCACACTCAGGTCAGTGTCAAAGCAGGTTAGAAGCAAGGTCAGAGGACTGCTCTGTTTTGTCCCTGAAGCCTAAACAAGTCTATTTAATTTCTCTAACATTCCCTTAGTTCTGTTAGCTTTTATGTTCTATTGGTTGGCTCTTACTGCATAAGAAGCTAACTTAAAAGCACTTATATTATTATAGTTCCATTACTAATCCAGTGATTGTTCGGTGAGATTTTTCCATTCTCTTCTGGGCTGCCCATCGATCTAATTCAGCTGTGATTTGTTTCTGAAGCTTATCCATGATGTTGCATCTGTACTATTCTCCTTTCTTCAACAATATATGATGCTTACTCAATTTATATATGCATGTTAACCCTTTACTTTATGAGAGAAATAGTTTACAAATTTAAATTGGCTTAATTTCACTATTTCTCTATCAATATATAACACTTTTCTTTCTTCCTAGTTATGTTAGGGGAAGCACACTGACTGAAACCTCCCACCCTGGCCAGGCACCACAGTAACCACTGGCATGAGTTGTTTTAAGACAGGAGGTCCTGGTAAGGAACATGGAACTAATAAGCCACCACCAACTTGAAGAGTTTGGGAAAGGTCAAAAGGAGACACCACATCTCTGACCACCTCCCAGAGTCCTTCTTGCTAGCATCCATCTTGGCTGATTAAGGCGTGCACCACCAGGAAGGACTCTGAGTGAGAATGATTGGCTAAAGACAACCCAGAAACTAATCCCATCACCATAAAACCAGAAATCCAGTGACAGAGCAGTTCTTCTCAGTTCCCTTACCCTAGTACTCTCCACCTGGTCACCCTTTCCCAATAAAATCTCAGACAATTCATTTCTGAGTGTTAGACAAGAGTCCAGTTTCAACAGCACTGGAAGCGGTCCCCCTTTCTGCAACAGTTATAAGGTGACTCTTCTAGCAGTGTCTGGAATGAATCAGCTATATTTAGATCTGACCTGACTCATGAACACTAAAATTTTAATTTTAATTAATTTACAAGAGTACAATCATATTCAGTAATATTCACATCTTTAAAATGTACAATCTGCCAAATTAAAGGATTCTTACAAAACTGAGAATACATAATATATGGATTCATTTGTATGCAACTGAAGAAGATACTGAATAAGTTTGAACTGCTTTCTCAAATAATTGTTAAAATGCAATCCACCTGGGAATAAGACCCTTATTTCTGAAGGCAGTAGGGGATAATACAGCTTAATTCAGATGAAAGTTGTGAAATACACGAAATGTTGGAAATATTTTGAGTCCAAAGAAAAATTTCAAGAGTAAGGAGTGTGTGTATATATACATGTATGTGCATTTGTGAACATCCTTTTTTCAACTAAACAGACTCACACATATACTGTTGTTGTAGGAAGCAGGGCCACCCCTCCAGCTCCCCAAGAGCGGGCTCTTGTCTAACACTTGGAAAAGAATTGTCCAAGGAGACACGTGCTGACAAAGTAAGAGACTTTACTGGAAGAAGGCACCCGGGCAGAGAGCAGCAAGCTAAGGTAACCTAGGAAGACTACTCTGCCACATGGCTCACAGTCTCAGGTTTTATGGTGATGGGACTAATTTCTGGATTGTCTTTGGTCAATAATTCTGACTCAGAGTCCTTCCTGCTGGTGCACACATCACTTAGCCAGGATGGATGATAGCGAGAGGGATTCTGGGAGGTGGACAGACGTGCGGTGTCTCTTTACGAGTTTTCCCGAACTCTTCCAGTTGGTGGTGGCTTATTAGTTCTGTATTCCTTACCAGGAACTCCTGTTGTAAAACAACTCATGCAAATGGTTACTAGAGAACCTGGCCATGGTGGGCTGTTTCAGTCAGTATGCTTCCCCTGACACTGTGTCTTGAAATGAGTCTCATTGGGTTTAAATCAAGACATCTGGAGGGCTTGGATCTTTCAGGATGTTCCAGGTGAGGATTAATTCTCTCTCCTATTCCAATTTCCAGGGGCGATTTGCATTCCTTATATCTTAGAATGATATATATATTCTTATATCCTTCCTCCATCTTCAAAGCCAGCAGCTTTGAAGCCACATGCTTCTCTGACTTTAATTCTTCCTCTCTTTCACACTTAGAGGGTTATTGTGCTTACACTAGTCCAAAGTGAAAATTCAGGCTCATTTTTGTGTCTTAAAACACATTCAGTTCAGTTCAGTCACTAAGTCGTGTCCGACTCTTTGCGACACCCATGAATCACAGCACGCCAGGCCTCCCTGTCCATCACCAACTCCTGGAGTTCACTCAGACTTACGTCCATCAAGTCAGTGATGTCATCCAGCCACCTCATCCTCTGTCGTCCCCTTCTCCTCGTGACCCCAGTCCCTCCCAGCATCAGAGTCTTTTCTAATGAGTCAACTCTTCGCATGAGGTGGCCAAAGTACTGGAGTTTCAGCTTTAGCATCATTCCTTCCAAAGAAATCCCAGGGCTGATCTCCTACAGAATGGACTGGTTGGATCTCCTTGCAGTCCAACGGACTCTCAAGAGTCTTCTCCGACACCACAGTTCAAAAGCATCAATTCTTTGGCGCTCAGCCTTCTTCACAGTCCAACTCTCACATCCATACATGACCACTGGAAAAACCATAGCCCTTGACTAGATGGACCTTTGTCGGCAATGTAATGTCTCTGCTTTTGAATATGCTATCTAGGTTGGTCATAACTTTTCTTCCAAGGAGTAAGCGTCTTTTTTTTTTTTTTTTTTATTCTTCCAATTTTATTTTATTTTTAAACTTTACATAATTGTATTAGTTTTGCCAAATATCAAAATGAATCCGCCACAGGTATACATGCGTCTTTTAATTCCATGGCTGCAGTCACCATCTGCAGTGATTTTGGAGCCCCCCAAAATAAAGTCTGACACTGTTTCCATTGTTTCCCCATCTATTTCCCATGAAGTGATGGGACCAGATGCCGTGATCTTCGACTTCTGAATGTTGAGCTTTAAGCCAACTTTTTCACTCTCCACTTTCACTTTCATCAAGAGGCTTTTGAGTTCCTCTTCACTTTCTGCCATAAGGGTGGTGTCATCTGCATATCTGAGGTTATTGATATTTCTCCTGGCAATCTTGATTCCAGCTTGTGATTCTTCCAGTCCAGCATTTCTCATCATGTACTTTGCATATAAGTTAAAAAAGCAGGGTGACAATATACAGCCTTGACATACTCCTTTTCCTATTTGGAACCAGTCTGTTGTTCCATGTCCAGTTCTAACTGTTGCTTCCTGACCTGCATACAGATTTCTCAAGAGGCAGGTCAGGTGGTCTGGTATTCCCATCTCTTGAAGAATTTTCCACAGTTTATTGTGATCCACACAGTCAAAGGCTTTGGTATAGTCAATAAAGCAGAAATAGATGTTTTTCTGGAACTCTCTTGCTTTTTCGATAATCCAGCAGATGTTGGCAATTTGATCTCTGGTTCCTCTGCCTTTTCTAAAACCAGCTTGAACATCTGGAAGTTCATGGTTCACATATTGCTGAAGCCTGGCTTGCAGAATTTTGAGCATTACTTTACTAGCGTGTGAGATGAGTGCAATTGTGTGCTAGATTGAGCATTCTTTGGCATTGCCTTTCTTTGGGATTGGAATGAAAACTGATCTTTTCCAGTCCTATGGCCACTGCTGAGTTTTCCGAATTTGCTGGCATATTGAGTGCAGCACTTTCACAGCATCATCTTTCAGGATTTGGAATAGCTCAACTGGAATTCCATCACCTCCACTAGCTTTGTTCATAGTGATTCTTTCTAAGGCCCACTTGACTTCACATTCCAGGATGTCTGGCTCTACGTGAGTGATCACACCATCGTGATTATCTGGGTCGTGAAGATCTTTTTTGTACAGTTCTCCTGTGTATTCTTGCCACCTCTTTTTTTTTTTTTTTTCTTCCAATTTTATTTTATTTTTAAACTTTACATAATTGTATTAGTTTTGCCAAATATCAAAATGAATCCTCCACAGGTATACATGCGCTCCCCATCCCGAACCCTCCTCCCTCCTCCCTCCCCATACCATCCCTCTGGGCCGTCCCAGTGCACCAGCCCCAAGCATCCAGCATCATGCATCGAACCTGGACTGGCGACTCGTTTCCTACATGATATTTTATATGTTTCATTGCCATTCTCCCAAATCTTCCCACCCTCTCCCTCTCCCACAGAGTCCATAAGACTGTTCTATACATCAGTGTCTCTTTAGCTGTCTCGTACACCAGGTTATTGTTACCATCTTTCTAAATTCCATATATATGCGTTAGTATACTGTATTTATGTTTTTCCTTCTGGCTTACTTCACTCTGTACAATAGGCTCCAGTTTCATCCACCTCATTAGAACTGATTCAAATGTATTCTTTTTAATGGCTGAGTAATACTCCATTGTGTATATGTACCACAGCTTTCCTATCCATTCATCCGCTGATGGACATCTAGGTTGCTTCCATGTCTTGGCTATTATAAACAGTGCTGCGATGAACATTGGGGTACACGTGTCTCTTTCCCTTCTGGTTTTCTCAGTGTGTATGCCCAGCAGTGGGATTGCTGGATCATAAGGCTGTTCTATTTCCAGTTTTTTAAGGAATCTCCACACTGTTCTCCATAGTGGCTGTACTAGTTTGCATTCCCAACAGTGTAAAAGGGTTCCCTTTTCTCCACACCCTTTCCAGCATTTATTATTTGTAGACTTTTGGATCGCAGCCATTCTGACTGGTGTGAAATGGTACCTCATAGTGGTTTTGATTTGCATTTCTCTGATAATGAGTGATGTTGAGCATCTTTTCATGTGTTTGTTAGCCATCTGTATGTCTTTTTTAGAGAAATGTCTATTTAGTTCTTTGGCCCATTTTTTGATTGGGTCGTTTATTTTTCTGGAGTTGAGCTGTAGGAGTTGCTTGTATATTTTTGAGATTAGTTGTTTGTCGGTTGCTTCATTTGCTATTATTTTCTCCCATTCTGAAGGCTGTCTTTTCACCTTGCTAATAGTTTCCTTTGATGTGCCACCTCTTCTTAATATCTTCTGCTTCTGTTAGCTCCATACCATTTCTGTCCTTTATTGAGCCCAACTTTGCATGAAATGTTCCTTTGGTATCTCTAATATTCTTGAAGAGATCTCTAGTATTTCCCTCCTATTGTTTTCCTCCATTTTCTTTGCATTGATCGCTGAGGAAGGCTTTCTTATCTCTGCTTGCTGTTCTTTGGAACTTTGCATTCAGATGCTTATATCTTTCCTTTTGTCCTTCGCTTTTTGCTTCTCTTCTTTTCACAGCTATTTGTAAGGCCTCCCCAGACAGCCATTTTCCTTTTTTGCATTTCTTTTCCATGGGGATGGTCTTGATCCCTGTCTCCTGTACAATGTCACGAACCTCATTCCATAGTTCATCAAGCACTCTATCAGATCTAGGCCCTTAAATCTATTTCTCACTTCCACTGTATAACCATAAGGGATTTGATTTAGGTCATACCTGAATGGTCTAGTCATTTTCCCTAGTTTCTTCAATTTAAGTCTGAATTTGGCAATAAGGAGTTCCTGATCTGAGCCACAGTCAGCTCCCAGTCTGGTTTTTGTTGACTGTATAGAGCTTCTCCATCTTTGGCTGCAAATAATATAATCAGTCTGATTTCAGTGTTGACCATCTGGTGATGTCCATGTGTAGAGTCTTCTCTTGTATTGTTGGAAGAGGCTGTTTGCTATGACCAGTGCATTTTCTTGGCAAAACTCTATTAGTCTCTGCCCTGCTTCATTCTGTATTCCAAGGCCAAATTTGCCTATTACTCCAGGTGTTTCTTGCCTTTCTACTTTTGCATTCCAGTCCCCCATAATGAAAAAGACATCTTTTTTGGGTGTTAGTTCTAAAAGGTCTTGTAAGTATAGAACCTTTCAACTTCAGGTTCTTCAGTGTTACTGGTTGGGGCATAGACTTTGATTACTGTGATATTGAATGGTTTGCCTTGGAAATGAACAGAGATTATTAAAACACATTACTAGTAGCTATATTCCATCTACTGTCTTAATTACTCTGCTATGTAAACTAATATATTAGAAAGTTATTTGGTTTAGGATATGACGTCTTTTGGAGTCCTTTATTCTCCCTATCACAAACTCTTCTTAATATGTATATTTTATTTATGTCACTCAAGAGCTCTTATATTTAAAAGCTCTGCCACATAATTCACTGCCACCTATAAAATGAGTGATTTTTTTTTTCAAAATTACATACATAAAACAGGCTCTGTGGGGTAGACTAAAACTATATACACTTGACACTAACATAAGACCTCTGCCTTGATACCCAAACTGTGATCCACAGACCAAGACTTGCAGTTTCAATAACTTGTTTGAAGTCCATTCCATGGGCCCAATAGAGACCTCATGAAACAGATTTTGCATTTCAACCACAGACCTTGGTGATTTTTATACAAAATGAACTTGTAGAAGGTCTGGTCCAAAATAACTTTTCTTACCTTCTCACTGTTGGCATTTGGGACGTACAATTACTTGTATTGGACTCTGTCCTGCTGTATATAAGAGATTAACAGCATCCCTTTGCTGCTGTTTGGTCGCTCAGTCATGTCTCAATCTTTGCAACCCCATGGACTATAGCCCACTAGGATCCTCTGTCCATGAGATTTCCCAGAGTGAGCATCCCTTTAAACATTGCCAGATATTCCCAGGAGAAAAATCATCTCTGGTTAAGAACTACTGCCCAGAATCTGAAAACTGGAAGTATCTTGACTAATTGCAGTCAAGATCTCATCCCTCACTTGGTATGTACCTTTAAGCAGAACATTAAATCACTCTGAGTTCTATCTCTACAATGGAGAATGGAGTTTATATAAGTTCTAGCTCATAGAACAAAGTGTTTTAAAAATTAAATTTAACAGTCTCTATAATATGTAGGTTAGTAGTGCATAAGAGTATATATAAAGGTCTTTCACAGTTACAAATATTTTATACAGAGGGATAAATGACAGCTTTTAACTTCTGATATAAGCAGGAAATCCATATTGGAACTGCAAATCTTTCATGAAACCAATGATGATAATACCCAATACTTTTATTAAAGGAGCAAAATTATCTCCCTTTAGGATGAGTGGGAATAGTCACATTCAGAGATTTCAGAGGTTGTGTTCCATTACAAATCAAAGCATTGAAGAACCAAGGTACCTGATCAAGACCAACCTTCAGTATTATACTTTTGAGAATATTTGAACTCAGGGATATGAGGAAGTGCTGGGAGTCAGAGCTTTGAAAGAAGGAGAGGTAAAGGAGAAGGTGTGATGAAAACTGGATTCACCTAATGTAATGCAGTCTGCTAGGAATGGAGAAGCAAGAAAAAATATCCATTATGTCCAG
This sequence comes from Bos indicus, assembly GCF_029378745.1. Taxonomy (NCBI): domain Eukaryota; kingdom Metazoa; phylum Chordata; class Mammalia; order Artiodactyla; family Bovidae; genus Bos; species Bos indicus. Next base: position 9,102,856 of record NC_091766.1, on the reverse strand, counting down.
ATAAGCACCCCCAAGGGAAATCATGTACTTGGAGGTTGGAGTAACAACAGGAAAATATGACTAATAAGCTGATACAGAAAGATGTAAATACCTCCTTGGCTGTAATCTCTCAGCCTGTGCAACTTTGGACAGAATGTGGTTGCTGCCTTTGCAGTCCTAAATCTAGCTGGGTGATCCATGCTTGATCCTCTTCCTTATTGTCTGGTTTGGGAACAAAACCTGTCTGCATTGTCAATCATTTATGAAGGAATTTTGACTTCTACACCAAAGTCTCCCAGAGTCTCCATGCAGGTAAGTCTGAGAGCTTAATAGGCACTTCAGGAGAGGACCAGGGAGCAAGGAATCCACAAACTTGTCCCAGAGGTCACCCAAGAGCCAATACAGCATAGCACAGAGGCCAGAGATCACTCAGCTTGTTTGCTGGCTTTCTTAATAATGCATTTATTTGTGATGCTGACAAAGAAACATTGCACTTAGAAACTCAATTGCCAATGTTGACAATTAAACTGTGCTAGTGGAAGCCCAGTGCAAGAAAGAATGGGAGATATAAACTGCTTCCAATGAAAGTAGTTGTTGTTGTTCAGTCACTAAGTTGGGTCCAGCTCTTTGTCACCCCATGAACTTCAGCATGCCTGGCTTCTCTGTCCATTGCTATCTCCCTTAGTTTGCTCAAATTCATGTCCACTAAACCAGTGATGTCATCCAACCATCTCATCGTCTGTCTCCCCCTTCTCCACAATTTTTCAGGGACTTTTCCAATTAGTCAGCTCTTTGAATCAGGTGGCCAAAGCATGGGAGCTTTAGCTTCACTATCAATCCTTACAATGAATGTTCATAATACAATAAATTACAGGACTAGACAAATATGTTATTACATGAGAGGGATATCCAGTGAAATAAGAATATTTCTTTTTATTTTAAGATGAGACATATTAGACTATATATGCTATGGTTTCTCACATCATACAAATATCACTGTTTTTGTCCTTGGGGAAAACAGAAAGGTATTTATGTTTATGATTTATTTGTGGCACCAAAGAATTTAGCTGAAGTTGGAAGTCTGCCCAACAAAGAAAGCTTTTCTTCATCACATTGTCTCAGGGGCCATTCGAGCTTATTAGGTATTTTTCTTTCATTTTTTCCCCTCTCTATCCCTCTTCCATAACTTTTTTTATTTCTTTGAAAACAGGGCAGAAAGTGGCCATAGCAAAAAGGAACCCCAAATCTAGTCTTCTCTTGGAAGCTTATAAACTGGAATTTCTGGGTTTTCCACATTCTTTAGGAGAAAGCTAATCTTATCTGACCAGCTTGAGTTGTCACCCCCCACCCCCCACCCCATGGCTTAAGGAGGGTGGTTCTGGGAGTGAAATTCATGATAGAAACACAGCCCTGGAGACCATGGTGTGTCTGCAAACCTGTGCCTTATGGAGTGAGAGAAGTTCCTAAAACAGAGGCACTTGTACTCATGTATTTGTTTTTGCTTTTCGCTAAATCATGTCTGACTCTTTTGCAACCCCATGCACTGTAGCCTATCAGGCTCCTCTGTCCATGGGGTTTCCCAAGCAAGAATACTGGAACTGGTTGCCATTTCCTTCTCCAGAGGAGCTTGCCAATCCAGAGACGGAACCAGTGTCTCCTACATTAGGAGGCAGATTCTTTACCATCTGAGCCACCAGGAAAGCCCATTCCCTCTGCCAGGCACACACTTTTTCTCATCCCTCTAGATCCTTCTCTGTCTTTCTTGAGCTGAAAGTGAAAGTGAAGTCTCTCAGTCATGTCTGACTCTTTGCGACCCCATGAACTATAGCCTACCAGGCTCCTCAGTCCATGGGATTTTCCAGGCAAGAGTACTGGAGTGGATTGCCATTTCCTTCTCCAGGGGATCTTCCTCACCCAGGGATCAAACCCTGGTCTCCTGCATTGTAGACAGATGCTTTACTGTCTGACCCACCAGGGAAGCTCCTTTCTTGAGCTATCTGTTCAATTAACATCTTGTTTGTGGGCCGTGCCTGAACACTCAGTACAGAATAGCACCTCTTGCCTCTCCTTCCTTTATACTTGGTTTTATTTTGTTCATAGAATCTGCCATCACCAGATATAGTCTATAAAATATTTATTTGAATATCATCTTTCATCTTTCTTGGAATGTGGGGGATTTGTTTTTCTGTATCTCTTGTTTACTCCCAGTATGTGTTTGAAATATGTAGCTTCTCATTAAAACTATACATATTGTGCTGATGAAAAATAAGTTCATTCATTTTTTCGAGTAAAATAAAAGACATGTTTTTCATTTTCACCAAGAATTTTATTGGACAACATATTCATTGTTTTGTTCCACTACTTTCTGCCATTTTCCAGGCAACTTCCTAAAACATTAAATATTTTTGAACAGAGAATTGTTCCAGGTGCTTTTTGCAGTCTTCCAAGAAAGTGAATTTTTTTTTTCTACATCAGGAGAATTTTGTAAAGACTGAAATAAATGGAAATTTGAAGGTACAATGATGGTGAATATGGCAGATGACTCAGAAATTCCTAGCCAAGCAGTAACAATTTTTTCTTGTTCATCAAAGAGATAAGCAGTCTTGTGGTTTCCTGATGGAAGATTATGCATTTTCTGTTCACCCACTCTGGATGTTATTCATCAAGTGCTGCCTTCAGCTGGCCTAATTGGGAGCAGTACTTGCTGGAATTAATCTTTTGATTTTTTAGAAGGACCTCACAACAGAGGACTCCCTGCCAATCCCACCATATACACAGCATCACCTTCTTTGATGGCTGGTGGTGGGTTAATTTTGCTTGGCCCATGAGCTCTTCCATTCCACATTATTGTGCAGTACTCTTTCCATTGCCCATCACATTTTGTTTCAAAAATAGAATGTTTTCATTACATTTAAGTAGAGTCACATGTGGAAATGTGATCAAAAAGGATTTTCTTTTTTCTTTCTTTTTTTTTTTTTTGCTTAACTTATGTGATAAGGGCTTCCCTTGTTTCACAGCTGGTAAAGAATCTGCCCTCTATGTGGGAGACCTGGGTTTGATCCCTGGGTTGAGAAGACCCACGGGAGACAGGAAAGGCTGCCCACTCTAGTATTCTGGCCTGGAGAATTCCATGGACTGTATAGCCCATGGGGTTGCACAGAGCTGGACACGACTGAACAACTTTCACTTATGTGATTAACAAACATCAAAGTGATTAACAAAACCAAGCTAATGATTGTCAACACTTGATTTGGATATTTTGAGTTTATTAACTCTCTCCTTCTTGGTGTAATGTTGGCTGTTCTCAGTGAACATCTTGATTTTACTGTTATCAAGTTCAACTGGTATTCTTGTCCAAGGTGCATTGTACACTGAGAAATCTCCAGCATGAAACTTTGTAGACCTCTTTTGACATGCTTGATCAGTCACATCATCTTTTCCATACATTTCACAAATCTTTTTTGTCGGTTTTTTTTAACCTTTTGTCGTTGCGTTTTTACCGTTCTTGAAATAATAAAGAATAGAATTCTGAGAATGTTGCATTTCTCTTCCATCTTCAATATTAAAATAGCTACACAAAAATTCACCAGTTTTGATGTTTTTCTAATGCATGCTGATATGATATCTGTCACAATATAATCGAACACAATTGTTTCAAATGACGTTAAAGACAAATGAGTGCTACTAGATCCATCTTACAGGAAAAAAAACAATGAGCAAATCTTTTGGCCCACCCAATACATGAACTATTTAAAAATATACTGTGAATAGGACAAAAAATTTTAATAACAGGTGAAATGGGGTATACCCTCAAGGACAATTTATCTATATATATCATCTTAACATCAACTTCTTGCCAGCAAAATAGAAATTATAGTAGTTCAGTTATGTAAATTATGCCTGTTCAAGTGAAAATTATTCTTGGTATTTTCTTTTTCCCAATAGTCACTTCCACCACATGGAACCAAGGAACAATACAAAAATTTCAAAATTTCTTCTTCTGGGACTTGCAGAAGAAATAGAACTACAACCCCTCATATTTGGACTTTTCCTCTTCATGTACCTGATCACTGTGTTTGGAAACCTACTTATCATCCTGGCTGTCAGCTCAGACTCCCACCTCCACACCCCCATGTACTTCTTCCTCTCCAACCTGTCCTTTGTAGACATCTGCTTCATCTCCACCACCATCCCAAAGATGCTATGGAACGTCCAGATGCAGAGCCAAGTCATAACCTATGAAGGCTGCATCACTCAGATGTATTTTTACATTCTCTTTGGAGCATTAGATGACTTCCTCCTGGCTGTGATGGCCTATGATCGTTATGTGGCCATCTGCCACCCTTTGCACTACACAGTCATCATGAACCCATGGCTCTGTGGATGTCTGGTTCTGGCGTCCTGGATAATAAGTGCAGTGTACTCATTGTTACACAGCTTAATGGTGTTGCATTTGTCCTTCTGCTCAGACTTGGAAATACACCACTTTTTCTGTGAAACCAAACAGCTTGTCCAACTTGCCTGTTATGACACTTTCCTCAATGACACAACGCTGTGTTTTGAAGCTGTGATTATGGGTGGTGGTCCCCTGACTGGTATTCTTTACTCTTACTCAAAGATAGTGTCCTCTATCTGTGGAATCTCATCAGCCCATGGAAAGTATAAAGCATTTTCAACCTGTGTGTCTCATCTCTCCATTGTCTCCTTATTTTATTTTTCTGGCTTAGGAGTGTACCTTAGCTCTGCTGCTACCCACAGCTCCCACTCAAGTGCAACAGGCTCGGTGATGTACACTGTGGTCACACCCATGCTGAACCCCTTTATCTACAGTTTGAGAAATAAAGACATAAAGAGGGCTCTGAAAAGATTCTTTGGGATGGAAAGTTTTATAAAAGGTCCATTTTCTCTTGGGCTGAAGAAATGTCCATGATACCTGGGCTGAAAGCCTCAGAGCCAAGTATTTTGACTCTTTGATTGTTTTGTGATTCTAGCAATTGTTTCTTCAATTGACTGCTTGGTATTTACTTTTCTTTGATTTCAACTTCTCTATACTTCTGTTCTCTGTCATGAATAGTTTTTATTTTGTCATTTTTTGACTCTCCAATATTGACTCAAAAATGTGAAATATATGTAAATTGCCAATTTCTTAAGAATAAATTCTTCTGATATAAAATACTTTACACTGAGTCATTTTTTTTTCACTTTACTAAAAGTATAATCATGAATTGTGCTACTTATATGGAAAAAAGAAAAAAATATTGACAACAAAAACAATTACATAATTCCATAGAAGAGACAAATATGAAACCAATTTATCATTTTTTAGTTCAGTATAACTTGGAACATCACTACAATAATTACTCTATCTGAAAATGTATTCATAGACATTAGCAGGGAGTGTGTTTCATAACTGGTCATCTGATTTTACTCCCTCACAGTGTACTGTTCTCCATTTAGCTCAGTGTCCATGTTGCCTACAGGAGATACTGGCCAAACGGAGCATGAGATGTATGTCTCCAAATTGTCTATCTGAAGCAAATTTCAATAAAGACTTTGACATTATAAGGTCTTGATTCAAAGAGGATTTTAAGCATGATGTAGCAAAACTTTATGTCAGATTATTACCATGCCAAATAGTTTTTCATGGTGTTCATTCATGAAAGGGTTTATTGTTGGGGTGAAGTAGTGTTTGGTTTAATTATATCTTTCTGTTTCTGCTTGAAATTTTCCATTATTGCTTACAAATATGATTCCTTCCATTGCTCTAAATGAAGTATTTCCCCCATTCCAAGTTCTGTCATTTCCACAAAAAGAGTAGTCAATGAACAATATAAGTCACTCAGTTGTGTCCAACTCTTTGTGACTGTATAGTCCATGGAATTCTCCAGGCCAGAATACTGGAGTGGGTAGTCTTTCTCTTCTCCAGCAGATATTTCTGACCCAGGAATCAAACTAGGATCTCCTGTATTACAGGCAGATTCTTAACCAACTTAGCTATCAGGTAAGTCCTAATAATATAAATATCATATATATATATATACAAAGTGTGGCTCACTAGACAACTTAAACTCCTATCCAGTCCTGTGGTTCAGTCACAAGTTTTGTACAAACAAGTATATCCTTTTAAACTTTCTTGCTTACCTAAAAGGAAACCTCAGTGGAATCCCTCTTTAACACAACTGTATGAAACAAACTTGAATAACAGGGAAATCATGAATGCTATTCAAAGATCACAATTGCCTAGGAAAAAAGCAGTATGTTATTATAACTTCCCTCAGTTTTGTTCACATTGCTTATTGTATCAGTTAGCTCTTGCTACATAGAAAATTATCCTAAAAGCAAATGGTCTAATATAATGGATTTATGATCAAATGGATTTCTATGATGGGGATTTTATCTGAGTTCTGATTTGTCTCCTCATGGGTCTACTGTCAGCTGTCAGGCTCTATGTTGTGTTACAAAGGCTCATCCATGATGTGTGCAGTTGTAATGCTTCTTTGTTTTAAAACACTTTATGTCAAATTCTTCCTTTTATATATGTAGGTTAGTTTAACAAGAAAAAAATGGGTTTCTCAAATGTTAACTGTTTTATCTAAATTTCACCATTACTATATCCGTAAGTGATATTTTGTTTCTTCCTGGTTAGAGGATCTGGTGGGGTTTAGTCAGTAAGTTGTGTTTTGTGACCCCATGGACTGTAGCCCACTAGGCTCCACAGTCCATGGGATTTATCAAGCAAGGATACTGCAGTGGGTTGTCATTTCTTCCCCCAAGGGGTCTTCCTGACCCACGGATCAAACCCAGGTTCCCTGCACACTCTTCACTGGCTGAGCCAATGGAGCTGACTACCACTAGAGCACTTAGAGGAGCTTTCTCTCACCAGTTTTACGTTTGACTCAACTACATGTGCTTGTCATACTATGCTAAACAATGTACCAATGAAATGTATAATTTTTTTCTTTAATTTGTTTATTTTAATTGGAGGTTAATTACTTTACAATATTGTATTGGTTTTGCCATACATCAACATGAATCCACCACAGGTATTCATGTGTTCCCCATCCCGAAACCCCCTCCCTCCTCCCTCCCCATACCATCCCTAATTCTTAACTAACTCATTAAAGTGTAGTTACATATAATAAACTGCACATTTTTAAAATATACAATTTTCTGGATTTCAAAAAATAAAGACATTATTTAATTTGTGTATGATTTCAGAAGGTGCACAAGATGTTTTAATTAATTTTTAATGTTATTGTTAATAATACAATTTGCTCTTAGCCTCAGTTTTGCTTATTTCAGAAGAAATTGTGAGATGATTAATTCTAACTCACTTGAAAGTTGTGAAAAATGAATGAAATCTATAGAAATACTTCGCTGAGTCCACAATTTTCAAGTTTAGAAGTATATGTATGTATTTGTATACACCTTTCTCTCAAACAGCCAAACTCATCCATACATATACATGGACACAGTCTCATTTGTAATCCCATCCTTTTTTTTTTTTTTTTTTTGCCTTTTTTTAAAATTTAATTTAATTTTATTTTATTTTATTTTATTTTCAATTTTATTTTATTTTTAAACTTTACATAATTGTATTAGTTTTGCCAAATATCAAAATGAATCCTCCACAGGTATACATGCGCTCCCCATCCCGAACCCTCCTCCCTCCTCCCTCCCCATACCATCCCTCTGGGCCGTCCCAGTGCACCAGCCCCAAGCATCCAGCATCATGCATCGAACCTGGACTGGCGACTCGTTTCCTACATGATATTTTATATGTTTCATTGCCATTCTCCCAAATCTTCCCACCCTCTCCCTCTCCCACAGAGTCCATAAGACTGTTCTATACATCAGTGTCTCTTTTGCTGTCTCGTACACCGGGTTATTGTTACCATCTTTCTAAATTCCATATATATGCGTTAGTATACTGTATTTATGTTTTTCCTTCTGGCTTACTTCACTCTGTATAATAGGCTCCAGTTTCATCCACCTCATTAGAACTGATTCAAATGTATTCTTTTTAATGGCTGAGTAATACTCCATTGTGTATATGCACCACAGCTTTCTTATCCATTCATCTGCTGATGGACATCTAGGTTGCTTCCATGTCCTGGCTATTATAAACAGTGCTGCGATGAACATTGGGGTACACGTGTCTCTTTCCCTTCTGGTTTCCTCAGTGTGTATGCCCAGCAGTGGGATTGCTGGATCATAAGGCAGTTCTATTTCCAGTTTTTTAAGGAATCTCCACACTGTTCTCCATAGTGGCTGTACTAGTTTGCATTCCCACCAACAGTGTAAGAGGGTTCCCTTTTCTCCACACCCTCTCCAGCATTTATTATTTGTAGACTTTTGGATCGCAGCCATTCTGACTGGTGTGAAATGGTACCTCATAGTGGTTTTGATTTGCATTTCTCTGATAATGAGTGATGTTGAGCATCTTTTCATGTGTTTGTTAGCCATCTGTATGTCTTCTTTGGAGAAATGTCTATTTAGTTCTTTGGCCCATTTTTTGATTGGGTCATTTATTTTTCTGGAGTTGAGCTGCAGGTGTTGCTTGTATATTTTTGAGATTAGTTGTTTGTCCGTTGCTTCATTTGCTATTATTTTCTCCCATTCTGAAGGCTGTCTTTTCGCCTTGCTAATAGTTTCCTTTGATGTGCAGAAGCTTTTAGGGTTAATTAGGTCCCATTTGTTTATTTTTGCTTTAATTTCCAATATTCTGGGAAGTGGGTCATAGAGGATCCTGCTGTGATGTATGTCGGAGAGTGTTTTGCCTATGTTCTCCTCTAGGAGTTTTATAGTTTCTGGTCTTACGTTTAGATCTTTAATCAATTTTGAGTTTATTTTTGTGTATGGTGTTAGAAAGTGGTCCAGTTTCATTCTTTTACAAGTGGTTGACCAGATTTCCCAGCACCACTTGTTAGAGATTGTCTTTAATCCATTGTATATTCTTGCCTCCTTTGTCAAAGATAAGTTGTCCATATGTCCGTGGGTTTATCTCTGGGCTTTCTATTTTATTCCATTGATCAATATTTCTGTCTTTGTGCCAGTACCATACTGTCTTGATAACTGTGGCTTTGTAGTAGAGCCTGAAGTCAGGTAGGTTGATTCCTCCAGTTCCATTCTTCTTTCTCAAGATACCTTTGGCTATTCGAGGTTTTTTGTATTTCCATACAAATTGTGAAATTATTTGTTCTAGCTCTGTGAAGAATACTGTTGGTAGCTTGATAGGGATTGCGTTGAATCTATAAATTGCTTTGGGTAGTATACTCATTTTCACTATATTGATTCTTCCAATCCATGAACATGGTATATTTCTCCATCTATTAGTGTCCTCTTTGATTTCTTTCACCAGTGTTTTATAGTTTTCTATATATAGGTCTTTAGTTTCTTTAGGTAGATATATTCCTAAGTATTTTATTCTTTCCGTTGCAATGGTGAATGGAATTGTTTCCTTAATTTCTCTTTCAGTTTTCTCATTATTAGTGTATAGGAATGCAAGGGATTTCTGTGTGTTGACTTTATATCCTGCAACTTTACTATAGTCATTGATTAGTTCTAGTAATTTTCTGGTGGAATCTTTAGGGTTTTCTATGTAGAGGATCATGTCATCTGCAAACAGTGAGAGTTTTACTTCTTTTCCAATTTGTATTCCTTTTATTTCTTTTTCTGCTCTGATTGCTGTGACCAAAACTTCCAAAACTATGTTGAATAGTAATGGTGAAAGTGGGCACCCTTGTCTTGTTCCTGACTTTAGAGGAAATGCTTTCAATTTTTTACCATTGAGGATAATGTTTGCTGTGGGTTTGTCATATATAGCTTTTATTATGTTGAGGTATGTTCCTTCTATTCCTGCTTTCTGGAGAGTTTTTATCATAAATGGATGTTGAATTTTGTCAAAGGCTTTCTCTGCATCTATTGAGATAATCATATGGTTTTTATTTTTCAATTTGTTAATGTGGTGTATTACATTGATTGATTTGCGGATATTGAAGAATCCTTGCATCCCTGGGATAAAGCCCACTTGATCATGGTGTATGATCTTTTTAATGTGTTGTTGGATTCTGATTGCTAGAATTTTGTTTAGGATTTTTGCATCTATGTTCATCAGTGATATTGGCCTGTAGTTTTCTTTTTTTTGTGGGATCTTTGTCAGGTTTTGGTATTAGGGTGATGGTGGCCTCATAGAATGAGTTTGGAAGTTTACCTTCCTCTGCAATTTTCTGGAAGAGTTTGAGCAGGATAGGTGTTAGCTCTTCTCTAAATTTTTGGTAGAATTCAGCTGTGAAGCCTTCTGGACCTGGGCTTTTGTTTGCTGGAAGATTTTTGATTACAGTTTCAATTTCCGTGCTTGTGATGGGTCTGTTAAGATTTTCTATTTCTTCCTGGTCCAGTTTTGGAAACTTGTACTTTTCTAAGAATTTGTTCATTTCTTCCACGTTGTCCATTTTATTGGCATATAATTGTTGATAGTAGTCTCTTATGATCCTTTGTATTTCTGTGTTGTCTGTTGTGATCTCTCCATTTTTGTTTCTAATTTTGTTGATTTGATTTTTCTCCCTTTGTTTCTTGATGAGTCTGGCTAATGGTTTGTCAATTTTATTTATCCTTTCAAAGAACCAGCTTTTGGTTTTGTTGATTTTTGCTATGGTCTCTTTTGTTTCTTTTGCATTTATTTCTGCTCTAATTTTTAAGATTTCTTTCCTTCTACTAACCCTGGGGTTCTTCATTTCTTCCTTTTGTAGTTGCTTTAGGTGTAGAGTTAGGTTATTTATTTGACTTTTTTCTTGTTTCTTGAGGTGTGCCTGTATTGCTATGAACTTTCCCCTTAGGACTGCTTTTACCGTGTCCCACAGGTTTTGGGTTGTTGTGTTTTCATTTTCATTAGTTTCTATGCAAATTTTGATTTCTTTTTTGATTTCTTCTGTGATTTGTTGGTTATTCAGCAGTGTGTTGTTCAGCCTCCATTAGTTGGAATTTTTAATAGTTTTTCTCCTGTAATTGAGATCTAATCTTAATGCATTGTGGTCAGAAAAAATGCTTGGAATGATTTCTATTTTTTTGAATTTACCAAGGCTAGCTTTATGGCCCAGGATGTGATCTATCCTGGAGAAAGTTCCATGTACACTTGAGAAAAAGGTGAAATTCATTGTTTTGGGATGAAATGTCCTATAGATATCAATTAGGTCTAACTGGTCTATTGTATCGTTTAAAGTTTGTGTTTCCTTGTTAATTTTCTCTTTAGTTGATCTATCCATAGGTGTAAGTGGGGTATTAAAGTCTCCCACTATTATTGTGTTATTGTTAATTTCTCCTTTCATTCTTGTTAGCATTTGTCTTACATACTGTGGTGCTCCCATGTTGGGTGCATATATATTTATAATTGTTATATCTTCTTCTTGGATGGATCCTTTGATCATTATGTAGTGACCTTCTTTGTCTCTTTTCACAGCCTTTGTTTTAAAGTCTATTTTATCTGATATGAGTATTCCTACTCCTGCTTTCTTTTGGTCCCTATTTGCATGGAAAATCTTTTTCCAGCCCTTCACTTTCAGTCTGTATGTGTCCCCTGTTTTGAGGTGGGTCTCTTGTAGACAACATATGTAGGGGTCTTGTTTTTGTATCCATTCAGCCAGTCTTTGTCTTTTGGTTGGGGCATTCAACCCATTTACGTTTAAGGTAATTACTGATAAGTATGATCCTGTTGCCATTTACTTTATTGTTTTGGGTTCGAGTTTATACACCGTTTTTGTGTTTCCTGTCTAGAGAATATCCTTTAGTATTTGTTGGAGAGCTGGTTTGGTGGTGCAGAATTCTCTCAGCTTTTGCTTGTCTGAAAAGCTTTTGATTTCTCCTTCATACTTGAATGAGATCCTTGCTGGGTACAATAATCTGGGCTGTAGGTTATTTTCTTTCATCATTTTAAGTATGTCTTGCCATTCCCTCCTGGCTTGAAGAGTTTCTATTGAAAGATCAGCTGTTATCCTTATGGGAATTCCCTTGTGTGTTATTTGTTGTTTTTCCCTTGCTGCTTTTAATATTTGTTCTTTGTGTTTGATCTTTGTTAATTTGATTAATATGTGTCTTGGGATGTTTCTCCTTGGGTTTATCCTGTTTGGGACTCTCTGGGTTTCTTGGACTTGGGTGATTATTTCCTTCCCCATTGTAGGGAAGTTTTCCACTATTATCTCCTCAAATATTTTCTCATGGTCTTTCTTTTTGTCTTCTTCTTCTGGAACCCCTATGATTCGAATGTTGTAGCGTTTAATATTGTCCTGGAGGTCTCTGAGATTGTCCTCATTTCTTTTAATTCATTTTTCTTTTATCCTCTCTGATTCATTTATTTCTACCATTCTATCTTCTAATTCACTAATCCTGTCTTCTGCCTCTGTTATTCTACTATTTGTTGCCTCTAGAGTGTTTTTAATTTCACTTATTGCATTATTCATTATATATTGACTCTTTTTTATTTCTTCTAGGTCCTTGTTAAACCTTTCTTGCATCTTCTCAATCCTTGTCTCCAGGCTATTTATCTGTGATTCCATTTTAGTTTCAAGATTTTGGATCAATTTCACTATCATTATTCGGAATTCTTTATCAGGTAGATTCCCTATGTCTTCCTCTTTTGTTTGGTTTGTTGGGCATTTATTCTGTTCCTTTATCTGCTGAGTATTCCTCTGTCTCTTCATCTTGTTTAAATTGCTGAGTTTGGGGTGTCCTTTCTGTATTCTGGCAGTTTGTGGAGTTCTCTTTATTGTGGTGTTTCCTCACTGTGTGTGGGTTTGTACAGGTGGCTTGTCAAGGTTTCCTGGTTAGGGAAGCTTGTGTCGGTGTTCTGGTGGGTGGAGCTGTATTTCTTCTCTCTCCTTTCGAAGAGTTGGGTTGCTTTTCTGGGTGCCTGATGTCCTCTGCCGGCATTCAGAAGTTGTTTTGTGGAATTTACTCGACGTTTAAATGCTCTTTTGATGAATTTGTGGGGGAGAAATTGTTCTCCCCGTCCTACTCCTCCGCCATCTTCAAATTTTATTTTATTTTTAAACTTTACAATATTGTATTAGTTTTGCCAAATATCAAAATGAATCCGCCACAGGTATACATGTGTTTTAGAAGAAAACTTGAGAGAAAGTTGGAAGGATAGTCATGAAAGAATAAATGCTTGAATTAACATAAATAGAATATAAAAAGTTTGACAGGAAGATGTAAAGTAGAATGTGTGATCTTAATTTTGATAATGATTTACTTTTTTTTAATTTTTAATTCTTCAAGACCTTAAAGTCAGAGCCATATTTACATTTGTTGTTATTGTTTAGTCCCTAAATTGTGACTGACTCTTGTGACACCGTGGACTGTAGCCCTATAGGCTCCTCTGTCCATGCGATTTTCCAGGCAAGAATAATGGAGACAGTTGCCATTTCCTTCTCCAATATTTATATTGGGGATTGTGAAATTCCCTGTATCAGCTAATAGGGGAAAATTTCTCCAAACTGACTCTAATTTCCTTATATTTAAAATAGGAATTCAACACAGAATGCCTTTTAAGGGAAACTGAAAGACTGTATTGAAAAGCTTAAACTCAGCTCAGAGGGACAATATCTGATTGAACAAATATCTGTATTAGATTCATCTTGCTCCTGTAATAAGTTAACACACCAGTAGTTTAGAATGAGTGTCTATCTTGAAATTCTAGAAGGTCAGGAACCTGAAATGGGTCTCTTTGGGTAGAATTGAAATGTTGGCAGGTCTTTGATCCTCATGGACACTCCAGAGGACAAGTATTCCCTTTCTCATTTTATTTACATTGGCCACCAGCATTCCTGGGCTCATGGTCCTTCCTCTATCCTCAAACCCAGTGCATAGCATTTTTAACTGCCTATCTCACTTCACTTCTTCTTTCCCACTTTTAAAGGGTTATTGTGATTACATTAGTCCAACTTGGATAATCTGTGCTAATCTTCTTATATCAAGATTAATTAACAATCTCATTACATCTGCTATTGTAATTTTTCTTGCAGTGCAAGCTAGGATATTTAAAAGTTCTTGGGAATATGATGAGGACATAGTTTTTGAGGATTTTATTCTGCCTGTGTTTTGTTACTTTGACTCTTTACAACCCAGTGAACTGTAACCCAACAGGTTCTTCTGTCCATGGAAGTGTCCAGGAAAGAATGTTGGAGTAGCTTGCCATTTCCTGCTCTAGGGGATCAACCCAACCCAGGGACTGAAATTGCCTTTCTTGCTTCTGCATTGGGAGGCAGATCCTTTACCACTAGCACCACCTGGGAAGCTCCTTTATTCTGCCTACTGCAAAGTATTTTTCAGACAGAAATTATTTGATGTTACTCATTTATTTTACATAAATAAAAAATCAAATAAATTTACCACTAGAAAGTAAGTGAAACTATTTTCTTTCAAAATTACATACACAAAATATTTTTGGTAAAGACCTAAGACTACCAACACATGAGTCAAATTCAGGACCACTGTCTTGCTGTTCAAATTGTGGTCCCCAGACCAGGATCTTCAGCATCAATAACATTTAGCATCTTGATAGAAATGCAGAGATCCTGGGCTACATGAATCAGACTTATTGAATCATGATTTGAATTTGAACTACAACCTTTAGCAATTTGTGGAAATAGTGAATTAGAGACATGCTGGTCTAGAATAAATTTTCTCACCATCTCACTGTTGACATTTGGGGCAGTATAATCATATGTGTTGAATGCTGTCCTGCACAGATTTTCAGTGACAGCCCTACAGACAAGCCAAATATCACTAGTTGTAAAATGGTCTTTGGTTGACAATCACTGTCTCAGAGTTTGAGAACTGGAAGCATCCTGAGAGAGTCCAGTCAAGATGCATTCTCTTATTTGTTTAAAACTTTGACCAGAACATTAAACCTGTCTGAATCTCTTTTGTACAACAGAGAATGAGGTGCATAAGAGGACAACATCACAGAATGAACTTCTATAAATTTAAAGCAAACTGTAATTTCCAAGGAAGGTAATGGTATATAAAAATATCTAAATATGTCTCATAATAACAAACATTTTGTAATGAGAGGCTAAATGATGGCTCTAACTTCTGAAACCAAGTATGAAATTCCTAATAGCTTTGGGAAAAGATTCAGGAAGGCAAGCAGTGTAGTGCCCAAAGTTTTATATGAAAGGACAATGTTATTCCACTTGTAAAAAGGGGAATAACAATTTTCTAGACCTATCAAGAGCTGTCTAGTCAATGATTGGTATATTCGAGGGACCTAACCAAGAGAGAATTCACAGTCTTAAACTTTGAGGAAATTTTAACTCAGACTGGGAAAATGTGCTGAGAGGTTTATACCTCCAGATGCAGGAGAGTTCATGAAGAAGGAGGAATAAAATCTAAATTCAGCTTCCTTGTAACCTGGTCTCCTAGGAGCAGAGAGTCAGCTGGAAATATTTCCTTCTGTCCAGACCTGTGTTCCACAGGGAAATCATGACATATATGTGGGTTACAACAGAAAAGATACCTAATGAGATTACGAAGTGAGCTATAAAACCCCTCTGCTGCAATTCCCTCAGTCTGAGAAATCTTGGACTTCATAGGATGTGGTTCCTTTGGAGACCTAAGTCTGGCTGGTCTTCAAGTCCTTCCTGCTGTTTTGTGAGACACAGCTTCAGTCTCCAATATCAACCCTCCAGGAGGCATTCGAACTTCCACAGGGAGACCTTTCTCTCAGTTCCCATCCAGGTGTCTGAGAGCTCAGTAGCTATTGCCAGAGAGGATTGGTGTTGGTGCTAAGTCGCTGCAGTCATGTCTGACTCTTTGTGACCCTATGTACTGTAGCCCACCAGGCTTTTCTACCCATGGGATTCTCCAGGCAAGAATACTTGTTGCCATCTCCTACTCCAGGTGACCTTCCCAATCCAGGTATCAAACCCATGTTTTTTGTGTCTCCTGAGATGTTTTACCACTGCACCACCGGGGAAGCCCATGGGAGAGGACTAGAGAAAAAGAAATCCCTGAACCTCTATCAAAGGTCACCTGAGAAAAAGAAATCCCTGAACCTCTATCAAAGGTCACCTGTGAGCCAATCCAGTCTAGTTCAGATATCAAAGGTTATTGGCCAGAGAAGCAAATATTGGCCTCAGTAAGGCAGGCTCAGTGTTGACAATTCAATGATAAAAACATGTCCATTAAGAAGAGGGAATGGGAGGCATAAAATGCTCCTAGTAAAAGTGGAACATAAGTTTTATGATATTACTAAATAACAAGAGTAGAAAAATAACTTTATTAGTGGTTGAGTGACATACAGTGAAATGAGGGCATTTCATTTTATTTTAAGATGGACATTTTGACAGTTTCCATATTAATTAGAAAGATCCTAACCAGGGGATTTATGCAAATATATCCCTACAACAGCATTTTTTGTAACTTATGTATCATAGTATCTCTTCTCTCTCTTTCTGGATACTCACATAAAAAACATGTGAACATGGGCAAACTAAAGAGATTTACTTTGCAGTTATTTTGTTATCTGTGAGGTTGTATATATATTTCCATTTGTTAACCATTTTCTTTCTCCATGAGAAGTTGTCTGTGGGAACCCTTAGCTTTTGTATAGTATTGCTGGATTATAAGCATAAAAAATAATTTGAGGTTTTACTTTTTCACAAAATTATTGTCTGCAGTTCAGTTATTTTATGTATCTATAGATATATTTATGGGGATATTTGAGATTCTAAACTATGTATGGTTAAATTATCAACCATATGGTGTTCTTCCCATTGCTTATAATTTAAAAAAATTTTTTTCTGACTGAAATAACTGACCTATCACTTTATATTCTTCATGTGCAAAACCTTGTTTTAAACAAGAATAATAATAAATGTTCTCATGCATACTCTGAATAAATAAATTTGTACACATATCTCTAACTTTATTTATTTTTCTGTATTGTTCCATTCAGCGTTTGTGATTAAATGCATTTCTAAAAGTTATATTACCTTTGGGCATCATGTAGAGAACATTCTTCTTTATCTTTGGAATAAAAAAGGTCACCTTAATCTTCCATAGGGATTTCCTGGTGGTTCAGGAGGTAAAGAATCTGCTCACAATGCAGGAGATCCAAGCTCAATCCCTGAGTTGGGAAGATCCCCTGGAGGAGGAAATGGCAACCCACTCCAGTATTCTTGCCTGGGAAATCCCATGGACAGAGGAGCCTGGCAGGCTACAGTCCATGGGGTTGCACAGAGTCAGACAAGACTGAACAATTAACACTTCACTTCAATCTTCAGTAAATGTATTTGAATCCACATATCTTTATATGAGAATAAATTATAACTAGACTATTCCTCTGTCCTCACATTTTAAAATCTGTTCTGCTATAATCTTTTATTTCCAAGTCTTTGACAATTTAATATTGAACTGTGGCCCATGTTAATGTCATTAAATTATTCCCATTTTATATCTTTATATAAATGAACTGTAGACTTTCATTCAGTTTTGTTATATTCAATTATTTTGAAATCGTCATACTTAATTTCATTCTCATTGACATTTTCACATAGGTTCTTGGTTTCTTTTAAAATTTCTCTTTCTGTGTTATGTATGCATATCTATTCATACACTTTTCTACAAATGCATAAATGCTCTTTATATTTCAGTACAGTCTTTTTTCTACCTGTTTCCCATTTTCCTTATTTATCAATATGCACCAGGGGCTTTCTTCCTGTACAGTACTAGTTTATTATTTTCAATAGCTGTTTAATAATTCATGGTAGGGGATGTGCTATTTACACTATGAATGATCTTCCATAATCTTTGCCTTTAAAGTGCTGTTGTATCATCGCTGCAAAAATATTTGAGATTGTTAAGTTCTAACTGTTGTTCTGACTGGGAGAAGCTATGTTTCCAGAGAACACTGAGGAATGCTCGTACAAATGTCTGTCTGTCACACTGAGGAGGGATGGCTGGAGGCCAGGGATGCTCTAGACATCCTATAAGTCACAGGACAGACCCCGCCACAGAGAACACCTGCTTGAGAATGTCAATAATGCTGAGACTGAGAAACTTTGAGTTAAAGAACTTCTATACTTGTAATATCTATACCATTCTTCAGAATGTTTTCCCAACATTGTAACACTATAAATTTCTGTCAGCAGGAATAGATAGTACCTGTTTGCTCCTTGTTTCAACGTACCACTGCAAACAGCCTGATGGCTCTTTAAGTGTTTTCCAAGGCTGTGGGGTGTGGAAAACATTGTTGTTTTCTAAACTAGTACTGAATTTGATCAGATTCACATGTTTGATCACCATTCTAGTTTGCCTGTTATTATCATATGGTGATATATTATATGTATATTGCTTGTGTGTGTGCTTAGTCACTGTTGTGTCCGACTCTTGCAACCCCCTGGACTGTAGCCCACCAGGCTCCTCTGTCCATGGAATTCTCCAGGCAAAAATCCTGGGGTTATTTGCCATTTCCTACTCCAGGGGATGTGAAATATTTTTATGGCCAAATATTTATGTTTATGTATACATATACATTATATGTTTATTACTCTACCATTATCAGCCTTTCAAATCAGTTTTTAAAAGCTAGTGTTTTTCAGTTGGCATTTGGAGGATGTTCTGGCTGTACAAATATTTCACCTTTTATTTAGTTAAATATGGTTATCTTTTTACTTGTCAGTTTCTTGCCTTAATTAAAATTCCTTGCTCCACCTATAGATTGTAATATGTAGTTTTCTAGATGTTCACCCAAAATTATTACTCTTACAGTGAATAGATAATCCCTGTGATTTTTTTGGTAATATGAATGAGGGAGGGGGAAAACTTCATTTTCTTCCAGGTACATATCCACTTTTACCAGCTTGTATTCAATAATCTAGCCTTGCCAAATAAACTGAAATATAACCTTACCATATATTCAGTGTACATCTATACTGAGACCTAATTCCTGATTCAGTCAACAAATAATAGCTGAGCATCTACGATATGCCACTATTTCTAGGAACATTGTCTACTATATTCACTTATGCCTATAGCTTTGCCAATTTAATTACTAATCCATGTGACATCATTAAGTCATCACAATTTTTGTCACCTTTTTTTTTATAAATTTTTGCCACCTTTAGTTTTTTTATTGAAATGTATTTGATTTACAAAATTATATTCATTTTAGATGTATGACATGATGACAGCATTATTATAGATTATACACCATATAAAGTTTTTATAAAATGCTGGCTATATTCCCTATGCTGTACAAAGTATCCTTGCAACTTATTTATTTTATACATAGTAGTTTGTGCTTCTCAATTCCATGCTTCTATCTTGACACTTCCCTGTTCCTTTTCCTCAGTGGTGACAGACAAAGCAAATGTTAATGCTTATATGTAGAATCTAAAAAAAGAAAAAAAAAATATACCCAACAGACTCACAGATGTAGAGAATGAACCACTTTCTTGGTTAGGTTTTGATGCTCCATTAAATCTTGTTTAATATAGTTGCTCTGAAACTAATCTATTTAACCTGGCTTCATTCTATCTGCCCTTCTTTTTATTTCATAATTTCACATTTACTTAAATGTTTTCTGTGTAAGTACAGATATAGTCACACATCTTTCTGAAAATAAGAAATGAAAAAGTAGGTGAAGTCTCTAATGATTAAGATCTTACATTATAGTGGCAACATTAGGCATGCTAAATTGCTTTAGTCATGTCTGACTCTGTGATCCTGTGGATGGTAGCCCACCAGGGTCCTCTGTCGATGGGATTCTCCAGGCAAGAATACTGGAGTTGGTTGTCATTTCCTCTTCCAGGGGATCTTCTTGACCCAGGGATGGAACCCGCATCTCTTATGTCTCCTACATTGGCAGGCAGGTTCTTTACCACTAGCGTCACTTTATTTTTAGATGGCAACATCATAGTACAGTGAAATAAGCATGTGTGTGACATAGTGTTCTTGGGCTTAAATCATTTGAAGAAAGTTATCCACAATAAGAGAATGGATATTCAGGATGTGCTCAAGATTTACAGAGCAGAGTCTGGAAAAGTCTTTGCATTTTGGACAAAGACAGGAACCAGGATTAAAGTGTACCCATGTATTTATAAAAGGAAAATCAGACAAAATATTAAACCCAAGGATAACAGACAAGCAATCACCTATAGTCTATAAATTCATTAAATGCATAACAAAAAAAGGGCTTTATTATTCTTTATAAATAACATCAAGTTTCATAACAATGATTAAACACCTGGCCTCTGGACTCAAACTCTTTGGGTTAAAATACCAACTGTCTAGTTTTGAGACCCTGGGAAAGTCATTTCACTGCTCTGTGCTTCAGTTTCATATCATGAAAAACTCAGATAATAATGAAACTGCTTCATAAAGTTATTGTGAAGATTAAGTGAAACAATCCATTTAATGCATTGATTCATGTTAAATATTCAGTTAAGTGTTAGCCATTTGTTGTTGTTAGCCATAAGTCATGTCCAACTGTTTTGCCACCCCATGGACTGTAGCCTGCCAAGCCCCTCTGTCCAGGGGATTTCCCTGGCAAGAATATTGGAGTAGGTTGTCATTTCTTCCTCCAGAAGATATTCCTGACCCAGATATTGAACCCGAGTTTCCTGCATTGGCAGGCAGGTTCTTTACCACTGAGCCTCCAGGGAAGACCTAAATGTTAGACATTAATATCTTTTATAACATCATGCTCAATAGATATTTATTAAATAAATGAACAGTGAGATATTAAATTCATGTTTCAGGTTTATCTGTATTAGATCAATGCTATTTGAAGATATTTAATATGAAAAATATTTACTAAAAATGTTAATTAAAAACATGCTTACAAAAACAAACAAAAAAAGCAGTGCCCTATAAGAAAACTGAGACAGGGCTTGCTTCACTCCATATCAGACTGTTTTCAGAGAGACAGTAGTCTTGAAGCAGGATCTTATTTCCCTGTCCTTGTATTGAATTTAGCTGTTAGTCCACCAAGAAGTGAAAGTGAAAGTGATTCAGTCATGACCGACTCTACGGAATTCTCCAGGCCAGAATACTGGAGTAGGTAGCGTTTCCCTTCTCCCGGGGATCTTCCCAACCCAGAAATCGAACCCAGGTCTCACGCAATGCAGGCAGATTCTTCACCAGCTGAGCCATAAGGGACGCTCAAGAATACTGGAGTGATTAGCCTATCCCTTTTCCAGCAGATCTTTCTGACCCAGGGATCGAACGGGAGTCTCCTGCATTGCAGGTGGATTCTTTACCAACTGAGCTATCAGGGAAGCCCTAGACCACCAAGGCTAGAAGCAAAGTTCCCTGATTCTTACCCCGTTTGAAAGCAAAAATGTTTCAAGGAGGCAAAGACTGAAAAACAGGCACAAAGTTTATTATTAAGAGACACAGCACAATAAATGGAAGGATACCCAGAGAAGCAGTTTATTTATTTAAATCAGCACAGAAATACACCCCCAGAGAGGAGTGCTGGTGTCCTGAATGAGGAGCACAATAAAAAGGTGATTTAAATCATATACATAGGACAGTCCTTCTGGGTCTTTGCTTACACTCGGCCAGTTAACTTTTTTCTTTTATCACACCTGATTGGTCCTAGGACCCTGACCAAGACACATACACAACTTTTTGCTAAGATGGATCCCATCACAGACCTGTGGGTGCGTGTCCACACTTATTTTGGGATGGCACCCCCTCCCTTCTTGACTCCCAAGGAGCCTCCCTGCACATGTGGAGACACAGAAGTCTTCCTTGACCTCAGGAGTGGGCACTTTATCTCTTTACTTCATCAGAAATCAGCTTCTGCCTCTAGCTTTGTCCTTGGAGTATCTGGATGAGAATAAAATTTCAGTTTTACTCCACTTGACCAACACCAGCCATCCAGTCCAGGGGCTGGGCTCATCTATCTCCTACTTCAAGACCACAAAAAAGAAAAAGTCTAAAAATATGGAAAGTCTCAGGACAAATCTTATACTGCTTAATATGAGACATACTAAACTCTTTTTTTTTTTTTCCTTTATTTCTCATGTGTTCCCCATCCTGAACCCTCCTCCCTCCTCCCTCCCCATACCATCCCTCTGGGTCGTCCCAGTGCACCAGCCCCAAGCATCCAGCATCGTGCATTGAACCTGGACTGCGTTTCATACATGACATTTCACATGTTTCAATGCCATTAATGTGTCTGTATATACCCTTTTGTGAACTGTTGATTTATTCCTTTTGCTTATTTTTTCTTGGATATTCAATCTGTATGGTCTTTCACATCATATACATATCACTGTCTATATTGTTGGGATAAAAGTACTTTTTCCTCTTGACATCAAGGAAATCTTACAGAGGCTGGAATTTTACCAAACTGAAGAAGTTATTCTTCATCACATTGTCTTAGAGAACATTTGAGCTTAGTAGATCATTTTCCCACAATATCCATTTCATTTCTTTTAGCCTCTCTTGTATGTGTGTGTGTGTGTGTGTGTGTGTGTGTGTGTATATATATATATATATATATATATATATATACACATACATATATATATATACTTTATGGCACTGCTAGTGCAGAGGCACTACTACTCTTCGTGGTGGCACCGCTACTCTTCGTTGCGGTGCACTGGCTCCTCATCTTGGTGGCTTCTCCTGTTGCTGAGCACAGGTTCTAGGCGCACAGGTTTCAGCAGTTGTGATGAATGGACCTAGTTGCCAAGTGGCATATGGGATCTTCCGGGAGCAGTGCTCAAACCTGTGTCCCTCAGGTTGGCAGACAGATTCGTAACCACTGGACCATCAGGGAAGCGCTCTCTCTTACTTTTTATTATTAAAAATACATGGCAGAAAGACTCATACGTAAAAGGAACCCCTAGTTTATTGATCCATGGAAAGCTTAGAAAGTGGAATTTCTGGGTACCATTTATACATTCTTTAGGAGAAAGATAATCTGATTTGACCAGCCTCAATTGTAATGACACAGGCAGGTAGTTCTAGGTGAGAAGTGCATGGTAGTAACACAGCCCAGGAGGATTTGGTATGTGTCTGTGCCCTGTGGCTTGATAGCAGTTCCTAAAGCAGAGGCACCTGGGCTTATATATTAAAGTGACATAACACAGAGATCAGAATTCAGTCAACAGATAGTATTAAGAAATTTGTTTGAATTCACAGGAAGCCTTGGCAATAAATTAATCAAATGCAAGAAAGTACATACAAAAAGGGATTCTCTGTGGACTGAAGTGCAATATGTAGCAGGGAAGCCAGCTTGTTCCTCAGCATCCCTGACACCATCTCTAATCACTCCCCATCTTGCTTATCCCTCTGCCCCAGTGGCTTCCTTGTTTGCATTTGAACATGTGGAACAAATATCTTCCTCAGGTCCATGGCAGTGGCCATTCCCTCTGCCAGACACACGCTCCTCCTGACATCATACTACACCATTCTCTTTCCTTCTTGAGGTACCTGCTGAATTATCACCTGTTTGCCAGCCTTATTTGAACACTCAGCACAAGATAATATCTCCTACCAAGATTTTTTTTTTTAATACATGGATTTGTTTCCTTCATAGCATTTGTCACCACCTGACATACTTATTTGCATATCATTTTCACCTTCATTGGATGGTGGGGTATTTTTTTTAATTTTATTTTATTTTTAAACTGTACATAATTGTATTAGTTTTGCCAAATATCAAAATGAATCCGCCACAGGTATTTATTTTTAAGCACCCTATGCTTATTGCCTATGTGTTCTTGAAACGTGGTTGGCACTTGAAATATGTTCCTCAAATACATGCAAGAATTTCTTCTTACAGTTGCAACATGTATGCTATTTTTGAGAATATGCTGACAATGGGGCAAAATTTCCTATGCAGAAATGAAATGAGTGGGGCATAATCTCAAGAAGAACTTATCTATAATCAATTAAAATCAATATTGACTGCAAAATAAAAATTGTCCAGGTTAAGTAATATGGATAATGCCCATTGGTGTGAAAATTATTCATGTTCTGTTTTGACACCTTTCTTAATAACTCAGTGATGTATTTTGCATCAGTGCTGCTGGCTGGTGATCCCCTTGTTAAATTAGTATCCTCCGTATATGCAATCTCTTCACCTCAGTGAAAGAATAAAGCATTTTCCACCTGTGCATCTCAGCTCTCAGATGTCTCTTTATTTTATTGTAGGAGCTTAGGAATATACCTTAGTTCTGCGGCTACCCACAGCTCAAACTTAAGTGCAAAAGCCTCAGTGATGTACATAGGTGTCACACTCATGATGGGCCCATTTCTCTAGAGTTTGAGGAATAAAAACATAAATGAAGTTAAGAAGAGTCCCTGTGTAATGACAAAAATAAAATGGACATATATCCTGGGTGTGATGAAGTACTCTCGACTGCACAGTTCAAAGCCTTGGAACTAAAAATTGTGGTACTTTGATCATTGTAGAATCAGCTTTGCCCTGTCCATTTACTTCCTGGGATTTTTTTTTTTTTTTAATTAAAATTCTTTATGCAGTGTCAGTAACTCATTTTATTAAGCTTTCTCCTCAGTCTAATATAAAGCAGGTTTTTTTTTTATTTGTATATTTTTAAATTTACAAACTTTGCCCATCTTTGCATAGAAATATATGGAAATTTTCAATTCTTTATAGGGTGAGACATCAATTTCTCAATGATAATTTCTGTTCTAACGTTTTTCTTAATAACATGGTGATGCATTTTGAATCCCAAGTAATTTTTTCTTGTTTTCCTGAAAGAGTAGTTGTTGTTATATTACTCATTTAAAAAAATACAATTAAAAACCAAAATAATTTGTAGAATTTTTTACTAGAGGAAAATCTGAGACCATGATTTTTTTTCACCTTTGTGTAAATCATTCCTTTGCATGTCATATTTTAACTGTTTGTTCTGATAAAGTAAAAGTGTTAGTCTCTCAGTCGTGTCCAACTTTTGTGACCCCATGAACTATAGCCTGCCAGGCTCCTCTGTCCATGGAAATTTCCAGGCAAGAGAACTAGAGTCGGCAGTCATTTGTAGACTTAAATAATAGTGTGTGTATATGTGGGCATTGAGTTTTATTCTCCTCAAAATGATCCTATTGTCTTATTCAGCTCCATGTCCACAGTGCCTGCTCGAGTGACTGCTGAAATGGTCACCAAATACACATCAGCAGGTGGAGTCTACACTGAAACAAATTTGAGTAAATAAAATTTATTTATTTAATGCTACTTATTATACTTAATATGGCTTTTGAGTTAGGGAAAACATGAATACAAAGAAAAATTTTTTTTTTTCCTTTTTTTAATTTTATTTTATTTTTAAACTTTACATAATTGTATTAGTTTTGCCAAATATCAAAATGAATCCACCACAGGTATACATGTGTTCCCCATCCTGACCCCTCCTCCCTCCTCCCTCCCCATACCCGCCCTCTGGGTCGTCCCAGTGCACTAGCCCCAAGCATCCAGTATCGTGCATCGAACCTGGACTGGCAACTCGTTTCTTACATGATATTTTACATGTTACAAGAAAATTTTTAAATTTGCTTTGTATTACTAAGTGAAATATTTATCATGCTATACGTCCACACATTGAAGAATGGAAGATCGATGTCCCTGTGAAAGGATGTGTTTCACTGGGGTGATGGTTTGTTATGCTTAAGTTGTTTTTTATTGAATTTTCTTCCTGATTTCATCTTGAAATATTTCAATGATGCCTGTAGATGCTACTATTTCCATTGCTCTAAACAAAATTAAAATTTTTATGATCATTAAATGTTCAGTGATTAACAATATAAATGTCATTCATTATTACATATAATAAATATATAATATATACTATATAATACACACTACATATTGCAAAATACATATTATATAGTATATATACCATATACAATATGTACTGAATAATGTATTATATATTATAATATATAATATATATCATAATATATAACACATAGTATTGTTTATATTTGTGTGTGTGTGTGTGTGTGTGGTGTGTGTGTGGTGTGTGTTTGCACACTCAGTTGTTTATGACTCTTTGCAATTCCATGGACTACAGCCTCCAGGTTCCTATGTCCATGGAATTTTCCAGGCAAGAATACTGGAGTGGGTTGCCATTTCCTTCTCCAGATGATCTCCCAACCCAGGGATTAAACCCAAATCTCCTACATTCCAGATGGATTATTTACCACTGAGCCACAAGGAAAGCAGAGGCCCTGTGAGTCCCACCTATATCACCTTGATCCTTTACATTTCTGAGGTTTTCAGTACAACTGCCAACAGTTAGCTCCTAAATCTCTTTACCTGGGGGCTTTACCTGACCAACAAAATCTCTCTGCCTACTTGCATGGTTATCTGACAGTGACAGTGGTATAATAATTGCACCCTCAGGAGAGGAATTCTACATTTTCATTTATTTTCTTGGGCTCCAAAATCACTGTGGATGGTGATTGCAACTATGAAATTAAAAGATACTTCCTCCTTGGGAAAAAAGCTATGACAAACCTAGACAGTGTATTAAAAAGCAGAGACATCACTTTGCTGACAAAGGTTCCTATAGTCAAAGCTATGGTTTTCCAGTAGTCATGTACAGATGTGAGAATTGAACCAGAAAGAAGGCTGAATACTCAAGAATTGATGCTTTAGAACTGTAGAGCTGGAGAAGACCCCTGAGAGTCCCTTGGACTGCAAGATCAAACCAGTCAATCTTAAAGGAAATCAACCCTGAATATTCATTGGAAGGACTGATGCTGAAGTTGAAGCTCCAACATTTTGCCACCTTATGCGAAGAGCCAACTCATTAGAAAAGACCCTGATGCTGGGAAAGACTGAATGCAGGAGGAGAAGGGGATGACAGAGGATGAGATGGTTGGATGGCATCACTGACTCAAGGGGCATGAGTTTGAGCAAACTCTGGGAGATAGTGAAGGACAGGGAAGCCTGGAGAGCTACAGTCCATGGGGTCACAAAGAGTCAGACATAAGTTAGCAACTGAACAACAACAACAATATGAACTAGATTCTCCTGGCATCTAACCTGGTCTCCTGGGAACAGAGCATCATAAGAATAATTTCTTGTCTAACTAGACCAGTGCCCACAGGGAAGTGTTGTGCTCAGAGGTGGGAGTAACAATGGAAACAGTGCCTAATAAGCAGACACGGGGAGCAGTAAGTATCTCCTCTGCTGCAGTCCCTCAGTCTAAACAACCTAGAGCTGCACAGGACACGGGTTGTTGGTTTTGAAGTCCTACATCTGAATAAGGACCAATGCTTCCCTCTTTCCTTCTGACCTGCCTGGGAACAGAGCTCCAGTCCATCATTCACCATCCAGGGAGGAATTTGAATATCCACACAGGAACTTTCTTCTCATAGTCCCCATCTAGGTGAGTGTGAGAGTTCTATAGGTACTTCAAGAAAGGTTCAGAGAGAATGGAAGTAGAAAATTTTTACCTGAGGTCACCCGAGTACCTAATCATCTTATACCAGAGCAGAGATATTAGTCATGCTGCTTTGCTAGGTTGACTAATTATAATTTGCTTATTTAATGTTCAAAGGAGAAGTGTCTGATAGACTCAGCAACACAAGAGTCTTTGCTGACAATTAAGCGATGGGAATGGAAGTCTGATTCGGAGACCTGAATGAAGGAGGAATTGGGAGCTCAAACTGGGTCCGGTAAAGTAGAGCAGATTAGAAGTTCACAGTTACAGAGAAAAAGAAACCTAGGTTTGGAGGCATGAGCGGTGAAACATACACCTTTTTTCAGCATTCTAAGATGGGATATATTGGGCATCTTCCATTTTTTTTCCACACCGATTGAATTAGGTACTGCCTTGGAACAGAGCTCTTGAGACATACATTTCACAGTATCTTCTCTCACATTGAGTATTCACATGAAAAAGCTGTATTTGATATGCAAGATGGTATACTACGGAGCTTTAGTTTGCAACTCTTTGTTACCAAGTGGTGAGAAGGCAATGGAGACATTTGTGAGGTAGAAGAAAATAATCAGCCAAACTCATCACAAGTTATAATCATTCACTTAGTGACATGAAACAAGTATGTTAAGTTTTCTATACACATTGAGTAAATTTGTCTACCAACTTAGAAGAATGGATACCTCTTCCCTCACATTTTGTGTAAAGATATTAATAGTTAGAATGGGTCTGTAGTCTCACTAAGTACAAACAGCTGATAGACGATAGTTCTGAGATTCAAACGGGTTTTCTGACTCAAAAACTTTTCATTTAAAATAATTTAGAACCTCTATACCACTTACATTTAAAATCCTCATCTGTTGTTGAACATTGTATATTTTCTGTTGTAAATTGTGGGCTAATTCCCTTTGCTCCTTTTTCTAGGAGAGTTCAGTTAGTAAAATGTGTTATCATTACAAAGATAATGATTCATGTTTCCCTGATAAATTCCTTTAGGGTACCTTATTAAGTATTCTGGGCATCAAGGGAGTATAACTGGGTTTGGGATGCTGCTGAAACCAAGGAGTCTCTCTTTTTCACTGTCTCCCAGAGACTGCCTGAGCTTAATAGATCTTGTTTTGCAAATAAAGGGGTTCAGCATGGGGGTTACCATAGTGTAGATCACTGAGCCGTCAGACTTATCCAAGAAGATGAAATACCTGCAGAACTGAGATACACATACTCCAAGGACAGTGCCCTAGAGCAAGGCAACCACCAAGAGGTGGGATCTATAGGCAGTGTTTATTTTCTTCCACATGTTCTATTCTTTCTTCTCTCTCAGTTTTTTTTTTTTTTTTTTTTTTTTAATTGCTTGTCCAGGGATCAAACCTGGGTCTCCCGCACTACAGGTAGATTCTTTACCATCTGAGCTACCAGGGCAGCCCAACATAAATTTTCTTTTCAGAGAAGGCAAAAAAAAAGAGCTCATATTAAATGGAATGCCACTTCCTCAAGAGGCTTTCCAGCTTTAATTTAGGTACTATTTCTACATTCTTTATGGCAAAGATAATTTGCTATTAATAGATAGCAAAATGTCCTAATTATTGTTACTGGAAGTAGGAAAAGCCAAGAAGTAACAAACCCAGCAAACCATAATATGCTGTATTTGTGTGTGTGTGTGTGTGTGTGTGTGTGTGTGTGTTTGCAATGAGCATTTCTCTGGGCAGTGATGCCTGAGTTTATGTACTCCAAAATGGACAAATCCTGCAATGTTAACAGCAGAAGGGCATAAGGAGTGAATCCACTTCTACTCAGAGGAATGAATCAAAACAAACCAAAAAATGTGAGAGGAACAACATGTGAATTAAGGTCTCACCTGTAGCAGGGAGGTCCCCGTGTTCCTCAGCAGCCTCTGACACCATCTCTCCTAACTCTCCCTCTTGCTTATTCCCCTAGACACTTCGGCTTTCTTTTAAGTCTAGAATTTGAAGCAAGTGACATACTTAGGACCTTTTCACTGACTCTTTCTGCAACAGGGCACATTCTTTCACCAGGTAATTTTGTGTCTCTGCTTTATCTTTCTTCAGGCTTCTGTTCAAATTTCTCCTAGTTTGCAGATCTTCTTCAACTTGCATTCAAATGTAACACCTCCATTCACTCTATTTGTACTTATTTTTCCCCTAAAACCTATCACTAGGTATATGCTTTTTGTTTGCTAATTTATATTCTTTCTTTATTATTTATCATTGGGAGTCTCATTGTCAGCACCCTATACTTTTAGCCCAGAATACAGTCAATTGTTGTTTAATAGTTAATTTATGTCTGACTCTTTTGCAGTCTCATGGACTATAGCCTGCCAGGCTCCTCTATCCATGGGATTTCCCAGACAAGAATACTGGAGTGGGTTGCCATTCCTTCTCCAGGGGATCTTCCTGACCCAGGTATTGAACTCTCATCTACTGCATTGGCAGGTGGATTATTTAGCACTGAGCCACCTGAGAAGGCATACTATTCAACATAAAATAATTTTGCATTTAAACTGTGTCATAAGATTACCTGTTGGTGGAAAACTTGCCTATGGGAATTTCTATTCATTGTTGTCACAGCTTCCCTGGTGGCTCAGACCATAAAGAGTCTGTCTGCAATGCAGGAGACCTGGGTTCAGTCCCTGAGTCAGGAAGATCCCCTGGAGAAGGGAATGGCAACCCACTCCAGTATCCTTGCCTGAAGGATCCCATGGACAGAGGAGACTGGTGGGCTTCAGTCCATGGGGTCGCAAAGAGTCAGACATGACTGAGCAACTGAACTGAAATGAATTGATAACACTTATGATGTTACGGAAGGCCATTTAAAATGACTGAATACAATTTACAGCATTTCACTATGCTAAGGTCTATATGTATAAAAATTAGTCATTTTTCCTTCTGTCCTAGTAGTGATCACTACCACAGGGTACCAGGCAACAATACACAAATTTCAGAATTTATTCTTCTGGGATTCTCAAAGGAACCAGAATTTCAGCTCCTCATATTTGGCCTTTTCCTATCCATGTACCTGATCACTGTGTTTGGAAACCTGCTCATCATCCTGGCTATCATCTCAGATTCCCACCTCCACACCCCCATGTACTTCTTCCTCTCCAACCTGTCCTTTGTAGACATCTGCTTCACCTCCACCACTATTCCAAAGATGCTGCTGAATATAATAACTCAAACCAAAGTCATTACCTACGAAGACTGCCTTACCCAGATGTATTTTTCTTACTGTTTGTACAGTTGGACAACTTTCTTCTGACTGTGATGTCCTATGACCGCTTCATAGCCATCTGCCACCCCCTGCACTACACGGTCATCATGAACCCTGTTCTCTGTGGACTGCTGGTGCTGATATCATGGCTAATAGATGCCTTGAATTCCTTGTTACAAAGCTTACTGGCATTATGACTGTCTTTCTGTACCATCTTGGAAATCCCCCACTTTTTCTGTGAATTCAAAGATGTGATCCAACTTGCCTGTTCTAACACCTTTCTCAATAATGTGATGATGTATTTTGCAATTGGGCTGTTTGGTGGTGGTCCATTCACTGGGATATGTTACTCTTACTCTAAGATAGTTTTCTCCATACGTGGAATCTCATCAGCTCGGGGGAAGTATAAAGCCTTTTCCACCTGTGCATCTCACCTCTCAGTCATCTCCTTGTTTTATTGTACAGGCTTAGGAGTGTACCTTAGCTCTGCTGCTACCCATGGCTCACACTCAAGTGAAACAGCCTGTGTGATGTACACAGTGGTCACACCCATGCTGAACCCCTTCATCTGCAGTCTGAGAAATAAAGACATAAAGAGATTTCTAAGAAGATTCTTTGGGATGGCAGCTGTAAAAGGGCCAATTGTCCTGGGGCTGAAGAAGTGTCAGTTATTACAGCACTCAAATCATTAGAGGCAGAAATTGTGATTCTTGATCAGATTGCAGAAAGAGCTCTTATTCCTTACATTTATTTCCTGGTCTTTCTATTTCTTTGATTTCAACTTCTCCATATAATTTAAGTAAGTCACTTGATTAAGCTTTCTATTCTGTCTGGTATATGGATACCTTTCCTTACTTCTCTAAGTTTCTTATTTTTTTCTGAAATTGGATAAGGAATATTTGAAAATTTCCATTTACTTCATGGGAAAATTTTTGTTCCTCATTTTTTCCCTTTAAGTGAGAGCTATCTTCCCAAGTATTTTTTTTTTAATTTTCCATAAAGAATTGTCTTGAGCTGTATCACTCACATAGAAAGACCACACTTAGCAGCTAGAGTAACCTATATAATTCCACTGCAGAGTGAAATCCAAACCAGTTTGTTATTTTGAGTCTCTCATTTTTTGTCTATATTATAACTTTATTTCCATGATATCTTGGTAATATCAACTTTATTCATACTGTTGAGTTTTATAACTGCTCTTCTGGGGTTATATGCTGCTTGTTCAACCTGTGTCCCTAGTATCTACCATGCTGTTGCTGCTAAGTCGCTTCAGTCGTGTCCAACTCTGTGCGACCTCATAGACAGCAGCCCACCAGGCTCCCCCATCCCTGGGATTCTCCAGGCAAGAACACTGGAGTGGCTTGCCATTTCCTTCTCCAATGCATGAAAATGAAAAGTGAAAGTGAAGTCGCTCAGGTTGTCTACTTGAAAGTTACACAGTCGTGTCTGACTCCTAGCGACCCCATGGACTGCAGTCTACCAGGCTCCTCCGTCCATGGGATTTTCCAGGCAAGAGTACTGGAGTGGGGTGCCATTGCCTTCTCCGAGTATCTATCATAGTCACCTATTAAAAATCATCATCAAATGTGTATCTCCCAGTAAAATCTATATTGAAATGCAAATGTGAATAAATAGACCGACCTAATATGGTCTTTGTGCTCCAAAATCATTTCTGATGGTAACTGCAGCAATGATATTAAAAGACTCTTGCTCCTTGGAAGAAAAGCTATGAAAAATCTAGACAGCATATTACAAAACAGAGACATTACTTTGCCAACAAAGGTCCATATAGTCAAAGCTATGGTTTTTTCAGTAGTTTTGTATGGATGTGAGAGTTGAACCATAAAGAAAGCCAAGCACTAAAGAACTGATGCTTTCAAACTGTGGTGTTGGATAGGACTCTTGAGAGTCCCCTAACTGCAAGGAGATCTAGCCAGTCAATGCTAAAGAAAACCAACCCTGAATATTCACTGGAAAGACTGATGCTGAAGCTGAAGCTCTAATACTTTGGTTACCTGATGTGAAGAGCAGAGTCATTGGAAAAGATCCTGATTCTGGGAAAGATTGAAGGCAGGAGAAGGGGATGACAGGATGAGATGGTTGGATGGCATCACCAACTCAATGGACATGAGCTTGAGCAAATGTTGGTATATGGTGAAGGACCGGGAAGCCTGGCCTGCCACAGTCCATGGGGTCACAGAGTCAGACCTAACATCAACTGAACAACAGTAACAGTATGGTCCTATTGTCACAGATAACCTTAAATATGTCATAGCAAATTTTCAACCTTACATGTAAAAAATTTCTGTCTATATATCTACTCATTGAAAAGTGGAAAATTGGTGTCCAAGAGAGAGGGAGTCTATACACTGGAGTTAGTGATTATTTGGTGTGTTTTATAATTGTTTTCCTGGATCACTCAATTTTGACTTTAAAATTTCCTGTCCTGATTACAGTTATGACTCCTCTGTTGCTCTGAACGAAGGATCTTCACTTTTCTAAATTTCATCATAACCACTAAAGAATCATGAGCAGTGAATGAACAATATCAAGCTGAATGATTTCATTTGTCCTTCCTCCTCAGGAACCTTCATTCTTCATGATCAAAGGATGACTCACAAGCAAGCTGAAATTTCTACCTAGTCATGTGATTCCAGATCACCATTTACTTTGGCACAATGTGCATATCCTTCCAACCATTCCAAGTTTCTTAGAACAAGTTCCTCATTAAGGAGAAACCAATGAACCAACTGATAATCTAGTTATCTGAAACAAGTTTAAATAATAATCATGAATATTGTCCCCAAATCAAGATGTATGCCAAAAATAAAAAGCAGTGGATTTTTATGCGTGCTCTCATTACTGTTTGCTTGGTTGTTTCACTTAGCTATTGCTGCATAACAAGTTATCCTAAATCATATAGTTTATTACACTGCCTTTCTTATCAAGTGAAATTATATAGCTGGAGGTGCTCTGATCACTATTCAGATGCTCATAAGTCCATATAGCTGAGTACAACATTGTGTACATTGTGTATGATCCTATCATCCCAATGTGCTCACTCCATACCTGTGTGCTCACCTCACATCAATAAATTCAAGAATAGTAGATTTTCAATAAATCCCCAAGGGATGAACCATGCTATTTATATCTGTATTAGATACTGGTGTGTCCCACATTTATCATCTTGATTATTTTCATATATGAGATTTCTCAGCCCAATTACAAACTGCCAGTTTCTGGAGTTCTTTGCCCAAGAGCTTTATTTGACAGTCAACTTTGCCTGGTCTGCCAACTTGCATGACTATCTAGTAGTTGCAGTGAAATAATACCCTGTGCAATGTACTTCTTCTCATACAGCAAGTCCATACCTGACCTCTAGAAATTGATTAATATTTTATGCAAAAACATAAAATATTACATTTTTTGCTGCTTCTGTTAGTCTTTTCCAGGCAAGTTGTTTCTCACATTCTCATTCATGACTCTCATTGAGGGTGTCTGTCTTTCTTTATGTTTCAAGTTAGCTAGTTTCTCTAGCATCATGCCTCCCCTGAGGTGGAACAGGTCAATGTCATGTGCAACATTTGGTCCTGTGGTCTCTCCCACAAAAAAAAAGTGAAAGCATATGAGTGAGAGTCAAGCTTCCCCAGCTGTGCAGGGGAACCAGTGACTAAATGTCCATCCAGAAAACTGACATAAACTTCATGAGAAGGGGGTGGGGAGAGATTGGAATAACAGCAGCCAGGACCCTTGAAGGGAATCATAGATAAGCAGATTCTAACAAATGCATCATGAATTCTATCAGGAAATGTTCTAAAACTATTGATGGTTGTAGATATCTAAGAATTGCTAAAAAAAAAATTGAATTGTACATTTAAAATTGGTAAATTGTATGGCATGTGAATCATATCTCAATAAAGCTATTTTTAAAAGTTAAAAAATCTTTAAAGAAAGAAAAAAGGAAGCTATAGTCCAATATATTGGATGAATATACATGAAAAATTTCTAAACAAGATCCTTGCAAACCAAGTTCTATGGAGCATTAAATGGATCATAACCGAGGATCACATGGGGTTAATCTCTGGGACACAAATGTGGTTCAACAAAAGCAAATCAATCAATGTAATACACCATATGAATGGAATTAAATAACCATAGATGCAGAGAAATCATTTGACAAAATTCAACATTCTTTCATGATAAAAATTCTACCAAAGTGAATATAGAAGGAATGAAGCTCAGCAGTAAAATGACCATATATGAAAAGCCCACAGATGACATTATACTGACTGGTAGAAAATTGAAAACATATTCTTTAAGCTCAGACACAAGACAAGAGGGTCCACTCTTACACTTCTATTCAACATAGTCCTGAAAGTTCTAGTTAGAGTACCTAGGAAAGAAAATAAAGGCATCCTAATTGAAAAGAAAAACATTAATTTGTCTGTTTGAAGAAGATAATTCTCTATATCTATCTATCTATCTATCTATCTACATGAAAACCTAAAGGCTCCATCAAACAATATTAGAACACATAAACAAATTCAGTAAATTTGCGGGATAGAAAATCAATATGTAAAAATCAATTATGTCTATATACACTAACAATGAACAATCTAGAAAAGAAAACTCTCAATTATAATAGCATCAAAAAGGATGTAAAAGTATTCAGAACCAAGAGGTCAAATTCCTATACACTAAACCGTTTTTAAGACTTTCATGAAAGAAGTGGAAGTAGGCACAAATAAGTGGAGCAATATCATATGTTCTTGGATCAGAAGAATTAATATGTATAAATAGTAGACAACATATTAAATAATTACTTTTCCTATATTAGTGTCTCAGGGACATCACAATCTAAAGCACATTTACATTTATGCAATGAGAAAATCTCTATCATCTAAAAAGTGAATATTTCCCAAATTGAATTTAAATTTCCTCTTCTACTTAAGATGAGATTACAACACAGTATGTCTTTCCCCAGGGGAAGTTAAATGTATAAATTCAGAAATGTAATCTCAGTTTCTTGAACAAAATTTTATTGGCTAAATGTCTATGGTGTTGGTGGTGGTTTAGTTGATAAGTCATGTCTACTCTTCGTGACCCTACGTATTGTAGGCTTTTCTGTCGATTGGATTCTCCAGACAAGACTACTGGAATGGGTTGCCATTTCCTTCTCCATTTGATCTTCCTGGACCAGGGACTGAACTGGTATCTTCTACATTGTAGGTAGATTACCGACTGAACCACCAGGGAAGTTGAATAAATATCTATAGCCAATTCCCAATGCAAATGTAAAATTACCACACTAATGATTTAAACAAACACATTTACATTTATGCTCCTACAATTCTGGAGGTCAAAAGACTGAAATGAGTCTCACTGGGTAAAGTCAAAATGATTGTGGTGCTGGAATTCTTCTGGAAGCTATAAGGAAGAACATATCTACTTTCCTATTCTGAGTAAATATTATAGAGGGGAAAAAATCCAAATATACACCTTACAATTAACAAACATTTCAATGTGAGGGACTAAATGACAATTCTTAACTTGTGATATAATTATGAAATTTCAAATGATTTTGAACAATGTGGCATGAATCTGAGGTGTGCAGAGCTCAAGGTTTATATCAAAGGAATAAAGTTCTCCTCCTTGACCTTATTAAAGAGAAGAGAAATTTTCTCTAGACATCAGGGGCTGTGTCTCTACTACAAAATACTTTATAGACTCAAGGAATCTAATCTATGCCAAGTATGTAATGTAGTCTTAAATTTTGAGAAAATCTTAGGTCAGGTTTGGGATGAGGTGCTGGAAGATTAGACTGAATAATTCAGAATGTACACGAGGAAGAACTATGATAATAAGCTCTGGATTTTCTTGACTCTAACCTGGTCTCTTGGAAACCCAGAATCTCCAGGATATTCCCTTCCGTCTTCAGACTAGTGTCCCACCGGGAAATCATGTGCTTAGAGTTTGGTGTAACAAGACAGAAATGTGCTGATGAGCGGACAAGGGGAACTATAAATATCTCCTCTGCTGCATCCCTCAGCCTGTACAACCTTTGATTGCATGGGGCGTGTAGTTGCTCTTGGAGTCCTAAGTCTGGCTGGGAGACTCTCACCACCCTCCTCCCTGCTGTATTTTGAGGAGCCAGAGATTCAGTCTCCATCATTAACCATCCAGGAGGAGTTTGGAGTTCCCCTCAGTGACCTTCCTCTCAGAGTACCCATCCAGGTGAGTTGGCGAGTCCAGGAGATACTGTGGAAAAGGATCAGAGAAAATCAAATCCAAGAACATATCCTTGAGGTCACCTGATAGCCACTTGCTGGGCCCAACGCTAAGAGATTGCTAGTTGTTTGCTTTTCTGATTAACTAATTAATACATTTATTTATCATGCTGAAAAGGGATGTGAGCATGAACCTTCACAGGGGTGACTGTTGACTATGAAGTGAAGGTAACCCATTAGAGTCAAGAATGGCTGGCATACCGTGCTTCTAGTAAAAGCAGGACTTATCTAAGGGGTTTTGGAGAAAAAGGAAGTAAATAAAAATCGTTTGGTGTGGAGGTAGTCTGACAAATTGTGGGTATTTCTTTTTTTTTAAATTTTTAAGATGGGCTATTTTTGAAACATTTCTATATTAGTAAGAAAGATCCAGACCAATGTATTGCTTGCAAATATTACTTTGTAATAATTAATGTTACATTAATTACATTAATGTAATGTAACATTACATTAATGTTACATTATCTCTTTTTCACTCTGGGGATTCAGATTAAAAAATGTCTTTGAGAATTAAAAAGCAGTATGCTGAATAGCTTTATTTTGCAAGTATTTTTCTGTGAAGCTGAATACTATCTGTGGATTACTTTTTCATTTGTATTCTCTATTATAGTCTATACAAAATCTTTACATTTGTGTAGGAAGGGTCGGAGAATTTTTATTCTTGTTTTTGATTACATTGTTCCAAACAAGGAACTGGAGTTTTTCTACCAAATCTCTGTTTAAGACTGAGTTCTTTTATGAATGTACAGGTGTATATGTAAGGGGTTGTGAGTGTGTGGTCGAATATATCACTCATTCTATCCGGTTTTCTCCATATTTTTCCTTACTGAAAAATTGAGCTGTCACTTTAGTATTCTTGAAGATCTTTGATAGAAACAAAAGTGAAAGTGAATATTCTTCTGTATGTGTGCAAGCGTGCTCAGTCACTAGGTCACCTCTGACTCTTTATGACCCTATGAACTGTAGCCCTCCAGGCTCCTCTGTCTATGGATTACCCTGACAAGAATATTGGGGTGGGTTGCTATGCCCTCCTACAGGGAATCTTCCCAAACAAGGGATCAAATCCTCATCTTTCATGTCTGTTGCATTGCATAAACTTATATGACAGTATATTCTTATATAGGATGAAAATAAAACTAGGCACTGTACTGCCTCTTCCATGAGTTTAAAAGACCTTCCCTTATATCCTTACATTTCCAAGTCTTTGGAAATTTAATCTATAGCCAGAGACCCATAATGTTACTGTCAAATTTTTATTATATTATTTTGCTGTATAAGTTAGTTTTGGATTCTTATTCAATTTTGCTTCATATGGTTGATTCAGTTCAGTTCAGTCACTCAGTCATGTCCAACTCTTTGTGACCCCATGAACTGCAGCATGCCAGGCTTCCCTGTCCATCACCAACTTCTGGAGTCCACCCAAACCTATGTCCATTGAGTCAGTGATGCCATCCGACCATCTCATCCTCTCTTACCCGCTTCTCGTCCTGCCTTCAATCTTTCCCAGAATCAGGGTCTTTTCAAATGAGTCAGCTCTTCACATCAGGTGGCCACAGTATTGGAGTTTCAGCTTCAGCATCAGTCCTTCCAATTAATATTCAGGACTTATTTCCTTTAGGATGGACTGGTTGGATCTCCTTGCAGTCCAAGGGACTCTCAAAAATCTCCAATACCACAGTTCAAAAGCATTGATTCTTCGGTGCTCAGCTTTCTTTATAGTCTAACTCTCACATCCATACATGACCACTGGCAAAACCATAGCCTTGACTAGACAGATCTTTGTTGACAAAGTAGTCTCTGCTTTTCAATATGCTGTCTAGGTTGGTC
Organism: Bos indicus; assembly: GCF_029378745.1. Taxonomy (NCBI): domain Eukaryota; kingdom Metazoa; phylum Chordata; class Mammalia; order Artiodactyla; family Bovidae; genus Bos; species Bos indicus. Next base: position 9,064,116 of record NC_091766.1, on the reverse strand, counting down.
ATAACTTTCCTTCCAAGGGGTAAGTGTCTCTTAATTTCATGGCTTCAATCACGATCTGCAGTGATTTTGGAGCCCAGAAAAATAAAGTCAGCCACTGTTTCCACTGTTTCCCCATCTATTTGCCATGAAGTGATGGGGCCAGATGCCATGATCTTAGTTTTTTGGATGTTGAGCTTTAAGCCAACTTTTTCACCCTCTTCTTTCACTTTCATCAAGAGGCTCTTTAGTTCTTCTTAACTTTCTGCCATAAGGGTGGTGTCATCTGCATATCTGAGGTTATTGATATTTCTCCTGGCAATCTTGATTCCAGCTTGTGCTTCCTCCATTCCAGTGTTTCTCATGATGTACTTTGCATATAAGTTAAATAAGCAAGGTGACGATATACAGCCTTGATGTTCTCCTTTTCCTATTTGGAACCAGTCTGTTGTTCCATGTCCAGTTCTAACTGTTGCTTCCTGACCTGCATAGAAACCACTAATTCTAGTCTAATTGAATTCTTACTGACACTTTCTATATTATAAATTCTTTGTTCTTTTTAAACTTCTTTTCCTATAGATGTATAATCTATATATAATATAGATTTGCATATATATTCATATAATTTTATTCAAATAAATAGAATTATGTGCATATCATACACACTCTTTATATTTTAGTGCAGTCTTGTTTCTTCTTTGTGTCCACTGTTCCTTCTTATTCATTAGTACCTCATGGACTTGCCTCCAGTTCACTAGTGTTTTGTTCATTCACTATTTCAAAGTCTGCCTAATATTCGATGCTATGGCTGTGTTACTCACATTTTGAAAAACTGGATGCTTCACTCCTGGACACTCTTTCACACTTTCTTTCATCATTTTCCCCTTTGCACATTCATCTTGCAGTGTCAGCTTCCTATTTATTGCTTAAACATTACATCAAGCAGCTTTATCTTTGTCCTGTCATCCACAGGACTGAACGTGGTGACTCATCACCACTGACAACCATTCTTTTGCAAATAGGAAGGTGAGGCTAATCTTTTTGTATATATTTTCAGTCACCTCAGGAAGATAAATACCATGCTTCCCATTACTTGGGTAAACATGTAAAAATATAGAATGATTAAATTGCCTCTTATAGTTTAAATAGATACTTGTGATAGATCCAAGATTTGATGAAAGGTTTCCTAATTTTAAAAGGATGTGTTTAATACAATTTAGAAGTGTCTTTTACCATTTCCCTATAAAATCCTTTCACTATTTTTGTATATTGTACATTCCCATTAGCAAGTTCTGGGTTTTTTCTCTTCACTGATCTTTCTAGTGGGATGTTGAATTGATAGGATGACTTGCTATCATAAAGATATAACTTTTTTTCAATCTGGAGATGTATATACATATATTTCCTGGTGGCTCAGACAGCAAAGAATCTACCCTCAATGCAGGAGACCTGGGTTTGATCCTTTGGGTCTGGAAGATCCTCCCCTGGAGAAGGGAATGGCTACTCTTTCCAGTATTTTTGCCTGGAGACTTCCATGGACAAAGGAGCCTGGCAGGCTGCAGTCCATAAGGTCATAAAGGTGATTGAGAGACTGTGTAAGTGTAAGTGTAAATGTAATGTGTAAGTATATATGAATATATGTGTTTATATACTATACACACATATTTGCTTTATTAGTTATTCTGAGCATAAAGCAGATTTACAGAGCGCAAGGAACAATACACTGGATGATGGATTCCCCGTGTCTTGAAGTTTTAGCAATAGCACAGAAGTCACTTTATTTTTCAGCATCCTCTGACACAACCCTTCATCACCCTCCCTCTTACATTTCCCTGAACACTGGCTTACTTTTGAGCTTAAATATCTAAAAAAAGATCTTCAGTATCATTGCAGATTCTTTTACCAACAAGACATGTACATGACCTGATAAACTATTGTCACCTGTTGCGTCTTCCTTAAATTCTGTTTTCAAACATCATCTAGTTAGCAGATTAACTGATTAATAAATATAGCTCTCAATGAAAAATAAGTGCCAGCCACTCACTTTTATACCTGCATATTTTCTTTATTTGTAGCACCTAAAACCACCCAGTGTGGTACATATTTGCTTATAGTCTTTCTCTGTGATTGGACTATAGGGATTTTATTTATTTTTTCTTTTCAAAATATGTTTTTTTTAATTTATTTTATTATTATTTTTTTAATTTTTAACTTTACAATATTGTATTGGTTTTGCCATATATCAATATGAATCTGCCACAGGTATACACGTGTTCCCCATCGTGAACCTTCTTCCCTCCTCCCTCCCCGTACTATCCCTCTGGGTCGTCACAGTGCACCAGCCCCAAGCATCCGGTATCATGCATTGAACGTGGACTGGTGACTCATTTCATATACGATATTATACATGTATCAATGCCATTCTCTCAAATCACCCCACCCTCTCCCTCTCCCACAGAGTCCAAAAGACTGTTCTATACATCTGTGTCTCTTTTGCTGTCTCATATACAGGGTTATTGTTACCATCTTTCTAAATTCCATATATATGCATTAGTATACTGTATTGGTGTTTTTCTTTCTGGCTTACTTCACTCTGTATAATAGGCTCCAGTTTCATCCACCTCATTAAAACTGATTCAAATGTATTCTTTTTAATGGCTGAGTAATACTCCATTGTGTATATGTACCACTGCTTTCTTATCCATTCATATGCTGATGGACATCTAGGTTGCTTCCATGTCCTGGCTATTATAAACAGTTCTGTGAGGAACATTGGGGTACACGTGTCTCTTTCCTTTCTGGTTTCCTCAGTGTGTATGCCCAGCAGTGGCATTGTTGGGTCATAAGGCAGTTCTATTTCCAGTTTTTAAAGGAATCTCCACACTGTTCTCGATAGTGGCTGTACTAGTTTGCATTCCCACCAACAGTGTAAGAGGGTTCTTTTTCTCCAGACCCTCTCCAGCATTTATTGCTTGTAGACTTTTGGATCACAGCCATTCTGACTGGCATGAAATGGTACCTCATAGTGGTTTTGATTTGCATTTCTCTGATAATGAGTGATGTTGAGCATCTTTTCATGTGTTTGTTAGCCATCTGTATGTCCTCTTTGGAGATATGTCTATTTAATTCTTCGGCCAATTTTTTGATTAGGTCATTTATTTTTCTGGAATTGAGCTGTAGGAGTTACTTGTATATTTTTGAGATTAGGTGTTTGTCAGTTGCTTCCTTTGCTATTATTTTTCTCCCATTCTGAAGGCTGTCTTTTCTCCTTGCTTAGAGTTTCCTTTGTTGTGCAGAAGCTTTTAATTTTAATTAAGTCCTATTTGTTTATTTTTGCTTTAATTTCCAATATTCTGGGAGGTGGGTCATAGAGGATCCTGCTGTGATGTATGTTGGAGAGTGTTTTGCCTATGTTCTCCTCTAGGAGTTTTGTAGTTTCTGGTCTTACATTGAGATCTTTAATCCATTTTGAGTTTATTTTTGTGTATGGTGTTAGAAAGTGTTCTAGTTTCATTCTTTTACAAATGGTTGACCAGTTTTCCCAGCACCACTTGTTAAAGAGATTGTATTTAATCCATTGTATATTCTTGCCTCCTTTGTCAAAAATAAGGTGTCCATACGTGCATGGACTTATCTCTGGGCTTTCTATTTTGTTACATTGATCTATATTTCTGTCTTTGTGCCAGTAGCATACTGTCTTGATGACTGTGGCTTTGTAGTAGAGCCTGAAGTCAGGCAGGTTGATTCCTCCAGTTCTATTCTTCTTTCTCAAGATTGCTTTGGCTATTTGAGGTTTTTTGTATTTCCATACAAATTGTGAAATTATTTGTTCTAGCTCTGTGAAGAATACCATTGGTAGCTTGATAGAGATTGCATTGAATCTATAGATTGCTTTGGGTAGTATACTCATTTTCACTATATTGATTCTTCCAATCCATGAGCATGGTATATATCTCCATCTATTAGTGTCCTCTTTGATTTCTATCACCAGTGTTTTATAGTTTTCTATATATAGGTCTTTAGTTTCTTTAGGTAGATATATTCCTAAGTATTTTATTCTTTTCGTTGCAAGGGTAAATGGAATTGTTTCCTTAATTTCTCTTTCTATTTTCTCATTATTAGTGTATAGGAATGCAAGGGATTTCTGTGTGTTGATTTTATATCCTGCAACTTTACTGTATTCATTGATTAGTTCTAGTAATTTTCTGGTGGAGTCTTTAGGGTTTTCTATGTAGAGGATCATGTCATCTGCAAACAGTGAGAGTTTTACTTCTTCTTTTCCAGTTTGGATTTCCTTTATTTCTTATTCTGCTCTGATTGCTGTGGCCAAAATTTCCAAAACTATGTTGAATAGTAATGGTGAAAGTGGGCACCCTTGTCTTGTTCCTGACTTTAGGGGAAATTTTTGAAAGGCAAAGTCCAAGACAAAAATTCATAGACAAAGAAGTCATAGAGACCCATTTAATAGGGTGAATTCCTGGCAAATATATATATTGGCAACCCACTCCAGTGTTCTTGCCTGAAAAGCTCCCTGGACAGAGGAGCCTTGTGGGCTACAGTTCATGGGAGTCGCAAGAGTGGAACACAGCTGAGCCACATGCACACACACACACACACACATATGTAGCTTACCTTCAAAATATTAATTGCAAAATTCCACCTATTTTAGTAATGCCCATTTGTATGAAAATTAGTCATATATATATATATATATATATTTTTTTCTTTCCTAGTTTTCACATCAACCTTATGGACCTAGTAATAATACACAGATTTCAGAATTTCTACTTCTGGGATTATCAAATGAACCAGAACTGCAGCCCCTCATATTTGGACTTTTCCTCTTCATGTACCTGATCACTGTTTTTGGAAACCTGCTCATCATCCTGGCTGTCAGCTCAGACTCCCACCTCCACACCCCCATGTACTTCTTCCTCTCCAACCTGTCCTTTGCAGATATCTGTTTCACCTCCACCATCATCCCAAAGATGCTGTGGAACATCCAGACTCACAGCAAAGTCATAACCTATGAAGGCTGCATCATCCAGATGTATTTTTTGTTACTCTTTGGGGCATTTGATGTCTTCCTCCTGACCATGATGGCCTATGATCGGTATGTGGCCATCTGTCACCCTCTGCACTACATGGTCATCATGAAACCCCAGCTCTGTGGTATCCTGGTTCTGTCATCTTTTATTATGAGTTTCCTATATTCCCTGATGCAAAGCTTAATGGTGGTGCAGTTGTCCTTCTGTACAAAGCGGGTAATCCCCCACATTTTCTGTGAAGCCAACTTGATGATCAAACTTGCCTGTTCTGACACCTTCATCTGTGACATGGTGGTATATTTTGTATCAGTGGTGCTGGGTGGTGGTTCCCTTGGTGCTATTCTTTACTCTTACTCTAAGATAATTGCCTGCATAAGTGGAATCTCATCAGCTCAGGGGAAGTATAAAGCATTTTCCACCTGTGCATCTCATCTCTCAGTTGTCTCCTTATTTTCTTGTTCAGTCCTGGGAGTGTACCTTACCTCTGCTGATACTCACAGCTCACACTCAAGTGTGATCGCCTCGGTGATGTACAGTGTGGTCACACCCATGCTGAATCCCTTCATGTACAGTCTCAGGAATAAAGATATTAAAAAAGCTCTGAAAATATTTGGGAAGGAAACTAATAAAGAGTTAAGTGTCCTGGGGCTGAAGAACTGCCACTGATTGCAGGGCTTAAAACTCAGAGCATAAATGGTGAATTTTTTAAATTTCATTTTGAAGGTAGAACTTGCTCTTTCTATTTATTTATGGAATTTTTATGTATTTGGTTTCTGTTTATCTATACAAGTTAACTCACTTTATTAAGCTTTCTTCTCTCTGTGATATTGAGAGTTTTCCCCTTTGTTGTCTTCCTATTAATTCTAATTTATTTGCCATCTTGGAAAAGAAATATTTGGACATTCCCATTTATCTCATTGGACTATATGCAATTCTTAATACTTTTTCTCAAATGAAAAATGTAATCCTACGCAATATTTCCTTAGGTTTCCTAAGAGTACTAGGTTGTACAAACTCTATGAAAAAACACACTTGGCAACCGAGAGTTGATGAGTTTAAAAGTTCAGTTCAGTTTCTCCCTCGTGTCTGACTCTCTGTGACCCCATGGACTGCAGCATGCCAGGCTTCCTTGTCTATCACCAACTCCCAGAGCTTGCTCAAACTCATGTCCATCGAGTTGGTGATGCCATACAACCATCTCGTCCTTTGTTGTTCCCCTCTCCTCCTGCCTTCAATCTTTCCCAGTATCAGGATCCTTACCAAAGAATCAGTTGATAAGTTTATATGACAGGAAAATCTGAGACCACAGTTTTTCACTGTATTTCCACTAATCATAGTATATTACTAACTTAGTTGTACTTCATAATATAAATTAACATAGTGTCTTATAGCAGGCTATTTGTTTTTATTCTCCTGACTAGGGTACTCCTCTTCTCTAACTCACATCTGTATACACAGCTCCAACACTAGCTCTTGATTAAAATCGATTATCAAATACATGTCTGTTAGTGATTTCTGCACAGAAACAGAAATTAGAATAAAAAGGTGAATTGATACTACCTTGAACTGTTGTTGTTGTGTAGTCACTAAGTTGTTTTTGACTATTTTTTTTTTTGCCACCTTTAACCCAAAGTCTTTTAATTCTTCATGTCTTTTGTATCCATTCTTTACATTTTAACCATCATCACATTGTATAGATTCTTCTTCTTCTTCTTCTTCTTCTTCTTCTTCTTCTTTTTTACTTTACAATATTGTATTGGTTTTGCCATACATCAACATGAATCCGCCATGGGTGTACACGTGTTCCCCAACCTGAACCCCCCTCTGACCTCCCTCCCCATACATCCCTCTGTCATCCCAGTGCACCAGCCCCAAGCATCCTGTATCATGCATCGAACCTGGGCTGGGGATTCATTTCATATATGATATTATACATGTTTCAATGCCATTCTCCCAAATCATTCCACCCTCTCCCTCTCCCACAGAGTCCAAATTACTGTTCTATACATCTGTGTCTCTTTTGCTTTGACTCTTTTTTTTGACCCAAGGACTGAAGCCTGTCATGTTCCTTCTATTGATATTGCTGATAATATGGCTCCTCCTTGCATTGCTTTAAATGAAATAACTCCCTGATTTAAAGTGTTGCCATAACCACTAAAGGTATCATGATTAATCATTATCAGTATCTTTCATTATATATCCCCTTTACGATCAGAAATTTCTTCATCTTTCTGGTCAAAGAATACCTCAAGCAAGAGCTTGAATTCCTGTCAAAGCATATAAACCAGGTTCACCAGTTTTCCTACACAAAAAATGCATATCTGGGATGACCCAGAGGGATGGTATGGGGAGGGAGGTGGGAAGGGGGTTCAGGATTGGGAACACGTGTACACCTGTGGCAGATTCATGTTGATGTATGGCAAACCCAATACAGTATTGTAAAGTAATTAGCCTTTAATTAAAATAAATAAATTTAAATTTAAAAAATGCATATCCTTTCAATCGTTCTTGGTTACCGGGAAAGGAATCCCAATAAGATAATCTTTTTAATACAGCTGTCTGAAAAGAAGCAATGAATGTTTTCTTCATATATAATAGCAAGGCAAAAGTAAGCAGCAGCAGATTATTATCACTGCCCTCACTTCTGTTCACTTTGATTAGATATAAGTTAGCTAAAGTTGTGCCAGATATCCAAAAATCCATTGATCAGATTCTATGGTGAAATGTTGTCATGACCTCTGCTGTTCTCCTCTTGAGTCTATTTGGGTCTCTACCCTGTGCTTGTACATCTCATTAATGATGTAGGATGTGGTCATGATGCTCTTCTCTCTTGAACAAATATATTATCAGTTTCTGGTATTCACCTATTTTACCTTTTATTTTATTGGAAAAAAAAGTGCAACAAGTATGAATTGCCTTAATTTAGTACTAGAGTTCCTATATCTACATTTTCCTTTTTCACAGGCAGAGCAGACATCCACTACCACTGCTCAGTGTGAATCAGGTACCCGGGGTTCAGGTTCCTCTTTGATCCATGCCCCGCTGTATTTTATTTCCTGAAGGCAATGGCACCCCACTCCAGTACTCTTGCCTGGAAAATCCCATGGACGGAGGAGCCTGGTGAGCTGCAGTCCATGGGGTCGCTAAGAGTCAGACATGACTGAGCGACTTCACTTTCACTTTTCACTTTCATGCATTGGAGAAGGAAATGGCAACCCACTCCAGTGTTCTTGCCTGGAGAATCCCAGGGACTGTGGATACTGGTGGGCTGCCGTCTGTGGGGTTGCACAGAGTCAGACACGACTGAAGTGACTTGGCAGCAGCAGCAGCAGACTTATTTAGTCATGTATGGATGTGAGAGTTGGTCCATAAAAAAGGCTGAGCGCCAAAGAATTGACACTTTTGAACTGTGGTGCTGGAGAAAACTCTTGAGAGTTCCTTGAACTGCAAGGAGATCAAACCAAATCCTAAAGGAAATCAACCCTGAATAATTCATTGGAAGGACTGATGCTGAAGCTCCAATACTTTGGCCACCTGATGCAAAGAGCTGACTCATTGGAAAAGTGGAAAATTCACTTGATGAGAAAGATTAAGGGCAGGAGGTGAAGAGGCAACAGAGGATAAAATGGTTGGATGGCATCATTGACTCAATGGACATGAGTTTGAGAAACCCCATGAGATAGTGAAGGACAGATGAGCCTGGCGTGCTATAGTCCACGAGGTCACAGAGAGTGGGACAAGACTTAGTGACTGAACAACAATGATAGACTCACTGGCATTATTCACATCCTATAATCTGCACATAGTTAAAATGCACTTTTTAACAAAATATAGAAGTCTTACAGAAATAACAGGATACACTGCACAGTTCTGTTTATGTATAGTTCAAGAAAGTTCACAATAACTCTAATATCATTTTTAGGAAACTGTCAAAAATTTAATCTCCTGGGTCTTACTGTCCTTGTTTCTGAAGAAAATGTGAGATAGTAAACATAACTTCAGACAAATGTTGTAAGAAATGAGATGTGTGGATATATTTTGATGGGTCCAAATAAAACCTTCAAAGAAGACAGCCATGTGTATATGTATTCATTTATACAAATTTTTATTTCAAATAAACATATGCACATTGATTTGTACACAGCCTCATGTTTTATGTTACAAGGAAATGTGTGAGAAAGATGGAGAGGATACATGTAAAAATAATGAATGCTTGACTGAATATAGTGTAAATGGTAGACAACAAATTAAATAATTACTTTTCCTATCTTAATGCCTCAAGGACATCACAATCTGAAGCAAGTTTACATGTATGCCATGAGAAAATCTCTATCAGATAAAGAGATTGAATATCCCCAAATTGAATTTAAATTTCCTCTTCCCAATTAAGATGGGATTATAACACAAAATATCTTTCCCCAGGGGAGGCTCAATAAATGAACTGAGAAGTATAATCTCCATTTCCTGAACAAAATTTTACTGGGAAAAAAATATCTGTATTCAATTTCTAATGGTAAGGAATCTCCACACTGTTCTCCATAGTGGCTGTACTAGTGAAAGAGACATGTGTACCCCAATGTTCATCACAGCACTGTTTATAATAGCCAGGACATGGAAGCAACCTAGCTGTCCATCAGCAGATGAATGGATAAGAAAGCTGTGGTACATATACACAATGGAGTATTACTCAGCCATTAAAAAGAATACATTTGAATCAGTTCTAATGAAGTGGATGAAACTGGAGCCTATTATACAGAGTGAAGTAAGCCAGAAAGAAAAACACCAATGCAGTATACTAATGCATATATATGGAATTTAGAAAGATGGTAACAATAACCCTGTGTACGAGACAGCAAAAGAGACACATATATATATAGAACAGCCTATTGGAGTCTGTGGGAGAGGGAGGTGGGGGGATGATTTGGGAGAACGGCATTAAAACATGTACAATATCATATGTGAAATGAATCGCCAGTCCAGGTTCGATGCAGGATACAGGAAGCTTGGGGCTGGTGCACTGGGATGACCCAGAGGGATGGTATGGGGAGGGAGGTGGGAGGGGAGTTCAGGATGGGGAACACATGTACACCCGTTGTGGATGCATGTTGATGTACGACAAACCCAACACAATATTGTAAAGTATACAAAAAAAAAAAAATTCTAATGTCAAGATAAAATTACCACACCAGTGATTTAAATAATTTATGCTCTGACAATTCTGGAGTTTGGAAGCCTGATATGGGTTTCTCTGGACTAAAAATCAACATGTTTGCAGGGCTTGATTTCCTCGGGAAGCTAAAGGGAAAAATCTATTTCCCTATTTTTCATTCAGACTATTGTAGGAAAAGAATATAAATATATTCATTACAATGAACAAACATTTCAATATAAGGGATTAAATCAGAACTCAACTTGTGATAGAATTAAGAAATTCCTAGTGATTTTGGACTATGTGGCACCAAGCCAAGCTGTACAGTGCTCAAGGTTTATATCAAAGGAACACAGTTCTCCCCCTTGTCCTTGCTGAAGAGGAGAAGAACAACTTTTTCTAGACCTCAGGGGTTGTGTCTTTACTACAAGTCAATATTTGAAGAGTCAATGGATCTATTCTAGGAAGGTATGTAATCTATTCCTAAACTTGGAGAAAATCAGGTTTGGGATGAAGCATTTTTCAAAGGTTAGACTGAAGAAGTCAGCAAAGTGCATGAGGAAGAACAATGATAAATAGCAGTTGATTCTCTTGACTCTAACCTGGTCTCTTGGGAACACAGAATCTCCAGGACATTCCCTTCACTGTTCAGACCAGTGTCCCATAGGGAAATCACGGGCCTAGACGTTGGAGTAGAAAGAGGGAAATGTGCTGATTAGTAGATGGAGGAGCTGTAAATATCTCCTCTGCTGCTCCCCTTAGTCTGTACAACCTTGCACTGAATGGAATGTGGTTATTGCTGTTAGAGTCCTAAGTTTGGCTGAGAGACTCATGCAAGCCTCATTTCAGCTGTATTTTGTGGGGCCAGAGCTTCAGTCTCCATTATTAACCATCCAGGAGGAGTTTGGACCTTCTCACAGTGATCTTCCTCTCAGAGTTCCCAACCAGGTGAATTGGCGAATCCAGGAGGTACTGCAGGAAAGGGTCCAAGATCAAATCCATGCATGTGTACCTGAGGTCACCTGAGAGCCACCTGCTGGGCCCAGGGCCCAGAGCCCAGACCTTGCTAGCATTGACCTATATAAACTGTCAAGAGAGGTAATTGGGAGCTGCTATATAACACAGGGACCCAAGCCCAGTGTTCACGCTAATCTTTTTAAATAGATTATCGACCACCTTCTTAGGAGAATAGGGGCTTCCCTCGTGGCTCAGATGGGAAAGAATCTGCCTGTGATCTGGGAGAACTGGGTTCGATCCCTGGGTTGGGAAGATCCTCTGGAGAAGGGAATGGCAACCCACTCCAGTATTCCTGCCTGGAGAATTCCATGAACAGAGGAGCCTGGCAGGCTACAGTCCTTGGGGTCACAAAGAGTCAGACACGACTGAGTGACTAACACTTTCAGGAGGATAAATACCCCTATTCTCACTATTTGGGTAAAGATGTAAGTTTTTGAATGGTTCAGTTGCCTCTCAAAATTCAAACAGCTAATATGTGGTAGTTCCAAGATGCAGTGTCAAGTTTTTAATTTCAAAAGTTGTTACTAATATAGTTTAGAAGTTTATTTTACCATTTCAGCTTAAAAATCTCCCACTATTGTTGTATATTATGCATTTCCTTTTCTAAATTGTGGATTTATTCCCTTTGCTTATTTTTATAGTGGGATGTTGAATTGATAAAGTGACTAGATATCATAGTGATATCTCTTTTATCATTTACATATTTTTCTGCTTTATTAGTTAATCTGGGTATCCAGGGGATACACAGAGTGCAAAGAACACATGGACAAGGAACTCCCCGTGTCTTGAAGTTTTAACAATAGCAGGGAAGCCACTTTATTCTTCAGCATCCTCTAATAAAACCCTTCATCACCTCCTTCTCACATTCCCCCAAACAATGGCTTAAGTGTGAAACTTGGATATCTGGGGGGAAAAGACCCTCAGGTTTTTTCACAGGTTCTTTTCCCTTAAGGACACACATACTACCCTGATAACCTCTTGTCACCAGCTGTGTCCTCCCTTAAGTATCTTTTTAAATATCATTTTGTTTACAGGATTCCTGAATTCCCAATAAAAAATAACAGCCCTCTCTCTTATGAAAGTGAAAGTGTTAGTCACTCAGTCATGTCCAATTCTTTGCTACCCAATGGACTGTAGCCTGCCAGGCTTCTCTGTCCATGGGCTTCTCCAGGAAAGAATACTGGAGTGGGTAGCCATTCTCTTCTCCACGGGATCTTCCCAAGCCAGGGATTGAACCGAGGTCTCCTGCATTGTAAGCAAAATTCATAACCATCTGGGTGAACACTTCATAGCAGCTGCCACCACCTGGCATGAAATATATTTGCTAATATTCTTTCCTCATTCATGATTAGATTGTAGGACTTTTGTAGGACAAAGCTGAGACAAGAATTCATATACAGGGAAGCCACAAAGAATCCTTTAAGGGGATGAGATTCAAACTCTATGTGTGTGTGTGAGTGAGCTTAGTTGCTCAATTGTGTCTGATTCTTCTGAAACCCTTTGGACTGCAGCCCACCAGACTCTTCTGTCCATGGGATTTTTCAGGCAAGAATACTGGAGTGAGTTACTATCTCTCTGTTTCTACAAAAATCTAGATATAGATCTCTCTTTCTCTCTCTCTCTCTCTCTATATATGTGTGTGTGTATGTGTGTGTGTGTGTGTGTGTGTGTGTGAGTTGAGCTTCCCAGGTGGCACCATTAGTTCTAAAGAACCAGTCTGCCAATGCAGGAGACATAAGAGATGCAGATTCGATCCCTGGGTTGGGAAGATCCCCTGGAGGGCAACCCACTCCAGTATTCTTGCCTGGAGAATCCCATGGACAGAGGAGCCTGGTGTTCTACCATCCATAGGGTCACAAAGAGTCAGACATGACTGAAGCGATTTAGCACGCATGTAAGTTTTCAGTTAAGCCATATATACAAGTGCTGCTAGGTAGTGGCTTCTTCATTGGTGTGTGTGTGTGTGTGTGTGTGTATGGCTTAATTTAAAACTTTAATATATACAAGCTATATATATATATATATATATATATATAATTGTAATATTTCACCTAGCTAGTAATGCCCATTTGTATGAAAATTAGTTATATTATTTTTTTCTTTTCTAGTCATTACATCTACCTTATGGAACCAGTAATAACACACAGGTTTCACGATTTCTTCTTCTGGGATTGTCAAAGGAACCAGAGCTGCAGCCTCTCATATTTGGGCTTTTCCTCTCCATGTACCTGATCACTGTGTTTGGAAACCTGCTCATCATCCTGGCTGTCAGCTCAGACCCCCACCTGCATACCCCCATGTACTTCTTCCTCTCCAACTTGTCCTTTGCAGACATCTGGTTCACCTCCACCACCATCCCAAAGATGCTGTGGAACATCCAGACTCACAACAAAGTAATAACCTATGAAGGTTGCATCATCCAGATGTATTTTATATTACTGTTTGGGGGACTGGATGGCTTCCTCCTGACTGTGATGGCCTATGACCGGTATGTGGCCATCTGTCACCCTCTGCACTACATGGTCATCATGAAACTCCGGCTCTGTGGTCTCCTGGTTCTGCTATCTTTTATTATGAGTTTCCTGTATTCCTTGCTACAGAGCTTAATGGTGGTGCAGGTGTCCTTCTGTACAAACAATGAAATCCCTCACTTTTTCTGTGAACCCAGTCAGGTTGTCCTGCTTGCCTGTTCTAACACCTCCATCTGTGACATGGTGATGTATTTTGCAGGAGTGCTGATCAGTGGTGGTTCCTTCACATGTATTCTTTACTCTTACTCTCAGTCTCCTCTGTATGTGGAATCTAATCAGCTCAAGGGAAGTATAAAGCATTTTCCACCTGTGCATCTCACCTCTCAGTTGTCTCCTTATTTTACTCTTCAGTCCTAGGAGTGTACATTGCTTCTGCTGATACCCATGGCTACAGTCAAGCGTAATCACCTCGGTGATGTACACCGTGGTCACACCCATGTTGAACCTTTTCATCTACAGTCTCAGGAACAATGACATAAAAGGAGCTCTGAAAATATTATTTACAAAGGAAACTATAAAAGAGATAATTGACTTGATATTGAAGAACTGCTGTTAATTGCAGGGCTCACAACTCAAAGCCATAAATTGTGATTATTTGAATCACATTTTGAAACTAGAACTTGCTCTTTCTATTTATTTCTGGAATTTTTATTTCTTTGGCTTCCATTTATCTAAAAAACTTTAACTACCATTATTATGCTTTATTCTCTCTATGATATTGAACATTTTCTCCCTTTTTTGTCTTCCAATTATTCCAAATTTATTCCCAATCTCAAATATTAAATATTTGAAGAATCTCATTTGTCTCGTGGGACAATATGCATTTCTCAGTATTTTTTTTTCTCAAATGTCATATATAATCCTATGTAATTTTCCATTAGTTTTCCTAAAAGCATAACTCTAGGCTGTACTAAACCTATGGGGGTAAAGAAGAACACATTTGAGAAAACAAGGTCATTTATATAAGTTTATAGGAGAGCAAAATCTGAGACCAGCATTTTTCACTATATAAGCACAACTGCTTGTGTATCAATAACAGTTGTTTTTCATAATTATATAGATTCAACATATACTGCTCCAGTGTTCTTGCCTGGAGAATCCCAGGGACATGGGAGCCTGGTGGGCTGCCGTCTATGGGGTCGCACAGAGTCTGACACGACTGTAGAGACTTAGCAGCAGCAACATATAGTGCGTTTAGCTAATCATTTGTTTTCATTAATTAATTTCAATTAATTAATACCCAGCAAGAATACTGGAGTGAGTATTCTTTTTCTTATACACCCTATGTGCACAGTGCCAACACTAGCCCCTAACTTTGTCTACCAAATACATGTCTCCTAGTGATGTCTCCATGAAAACAAATATTTGAATAAACTATTGGATTCATATGACCTAGAATATGATGAAGCAAGCTTTAACTTATACTTTGTATCACTCTGCATAATATTTATTTTTCAAAATATACACTTACTTTTTGAAGTAAGATATACATCACTTGTTTAAGGGGGGTTTATTCTTTGGTGTGAAGTTTTGGAAGGTATGTTTTAAGGTTTTTCATTGAATTACTGTTTTTTTGTTTTGTTTTGTTTTTCTTGAAATCTTCCAGTGATGCATACAAACATGATTCTTTCTATTGCTCTAAGTAAAATAACTCATCCTTTTCTAAATTTCATTATGAACACTAGAGGGACAGTGAATAACCACAATCATCTATTATATATCTCCTATACAGGGACATTTCTTCAATCTTTATTATCATAAATGATTCCCAAGACAATGTGAATCTTCTTAGTCATGTGATTCAGGGTCAGCCGAGTTTCTGCACCAACCTACATGTCCTTCTGAGTTCTCCTAGGTAACTGGAAAGGATATCAGTGTAGTCATTTTTTACTACTGTTACTTGTGAAAGTGAAAGTCTCTCAGTCGTGTCCAACCCTTTGCAACCCCATGGACCATACAGTCCATGGAATTCTCTAGGCCAGAATACTGGAGTAGGTAGCCTTTCCCTTCTCCAGGGGAGCTTCCTGACCCAGGGATTGGATCCAGGTCTCCTGCATTGCAGGCAAATTCTTCACCAGCTGAGCCACAAGGGAAGCCCAGGAATACTGGAGTAGGTAGACTATCCCTTCTCCAGCGGCTCTTCTAGACCCAGGAATTGCAGGCAGAGATTTGTATCATAAATAATGATACAATCAGAAATGCTATCTTCAAATATCAGAATAAATGTCAAAAATAAGATAAGGTAGATTATTTTCATTGCCTTCAGTTCTGTGCCTTTGGGTTATTGTATCAGTTCTTGTATCAGTTATTGCAGCATAACAAGCCAACATAAAATAAAATAACTTATCACAATGACTTTATTATTGAATGAGACAGTATGATAGGGAGTGGTCCTGAGCCCTGTTTGCCACTTGATGAGTCTTTATTCAGCTGGAAGTCTCTTCATTGTGTTTCTAAGGCTCATCCACGAAACTGTGTGACTTGTGTTCTTTTGCCTTGAACATATTTATGGTCAGTTCATTCCTTGTCTATATCCAGTTTATCCATTTACAGAAAAAATGAGATTCTGAAATGTGAATCCCTTTACCTAATGCCACAATTCCTATATCCATATATAGCACTTTGCTTTCTTCCCAGTTAGAAGACCTATATTCCATACTTCACTCTAAATATTATCTGACTTATTAATTTTTAATTAATACTTCAAATTTAATTTTTTCCTTTTAACTAACTTATTAGAGTATCATGCTGTCTGCTCAGTTGTGTCCAACTCTTTGTGACCCAGTCAGGCTCCTGTGTCCATGGGATTATCCTGGCAAGAATACTGGAGTGGGTGGCCATGTCCTCCTCCAGGGTGTCTTCCCAACCTAGGGATCGAACTCACATCTCCTGAAGCTTCTGAATTAGCAGCTGGATCTGTTTACCATTAGTACCACCTGGGAAGCCCTATTAGAATATAATGATATACATTAAACAACACATATTTTTAAAGTATAGGTGATAGATGGAGGAGAATGATTTTCCCTGAGTAATGTCAGTAATACAGTATATGAAGGTGTGTGTGTGTGTGCGCGCGCACTCTAGTCATTCAGTCATGTCTGACTCTTTGTGACCCCATGGACTGTAGCCCACTAATCTCCTCTGTCCAGGGGATTCTCCAGGCAAGAATAGTGGAGTGGATTGCCACGCCCTTCTCGATACGAGGTATATAGGGATTTCAAGCATTCTTCCACCACTAGAAACATCAATTTGAATAACTGTCTGTATACAACAATACACTTGTAAGTGTCAGGATACTAGGCTGTTGATTATACTACATTAATAAGAGAAAAAATTAGTAAACACATTTTTATGTTATCCTCATTACAACTTTTCCACAAGTGGGCAACAAAGCATGGAGACAGACACCCTCCCCCTGACAGAAAGAAGTTGAAGTGTTTGTCTGACCTCATTGTAACCCATACACCAGGCTACCCCCTGCAGTCTCAGGCTCCAGGCAGACTTCCCCACACTGAGACTCCGGTAGAACAACGTCCATGCCCCCAAGCCTGAGGACATCCTGCATTGACCCTATCTGTAAGCCTGTCCTAAGAATAGGATACCATATGATTGCTGAGACCCTAGGCTCCAAGCTTATCTAAGCACCAAGTCAGCATGACTCCTGTTAACCAGAGCTTTCAGTCTACCCCAGCATGAGGCCAGCTCTTGCAGCCCAACTGCCAGGCCCATTCCAGTGTTCCCTGATGCCTCATCAACCCCTATAAACCAAAAATCCAGGTCTATCCCCAGGGCCCCAAGCATCAGGCCTTATCAATCACCTGCCCAGACAAAGATCTTCCCATTTTAGGACTCCAGAAGGAAGCTGACCAAAAGACATAACCATCTGGCCCATCCAGAAACATAACAGGCTATCTGGTGAAGGACTTTCTATGCCAAGACAGGAAGAGATATCAACTTCTTTAAATGCACACTGATGCAAGGCTGTGAGGATCACAAGTACTCAAGGAAAAAAAGAAACTACTTAGAGGACTTCACAGGTGGCACTGTGGTAAAGAATCTACCTGCCAAGTCAAGAAACACAGGAGACATGGGTTCATGCCTGTATCCAAAAGACCACTGGGTAGGAAATGGGAAACCACTCCAATATTCCTGCCTGGAAAATTCCATGGGCAGAGGAGCCTGGCATGCGACAGTTTATGGGGTTGCAAAAAGTCAGATATGACTGAACACACACAAACTGCAAGAAAACTAATAGAGCTCCTATGAATGCTCCTAAAGAAATAGAGATCTGTAAACTGTCTAACTAAATATATATAATAATCCTCTTAAAGAAACTTAAGAAACTGCTTGAAAACAAAACACAGAAAAAATCAAACAAGGAAAACAATGACTGTTTCTTTTCTGTGCAGAAGTAACTGGGCTTATATTTTCAAGATGACCCTTAATAATACAGAGACCAGAACTCAACCAACAGATGGTAACAATTCATGGGATGTCTTTGCAACCATTATTAATAAGGTGTAAAGCTACATGGTGTTGAGGAGGGACACCTGTGACTTGAAATTAGTTCATCAGGGAGGTCACCTTGTTGCTCAACATTCTCTGACATCATCTCTCATCACCCTCCGTCTTTCTCATTCCCCTACCAGACACTGCCTTCCTTTCCAATACATGACTGATTGAAACAGGCACCTTCCTCAGGACTTTTACAGGGGCCATGCCTTCTGCCAGTCATACACTTCCCCAGATGAGTTCATTCCCCCTGCTGTCTCTTCCTTAAGGTCTCTTTTGAAACATCATCTTGACTGCAGTCCTGCCAGAACACCCAATAAAAAATAGTGGCTGCTCTTCACTCTTTCTTTTATACCTGCTTCTGTTTTCTTCATTACACTTGTCACTATCTGACCTATTATATCATTATTTTATTTGTTTGTGTTCTTTCTCTGTTACTGGATTGTATAGATGTTTTTTTCTCAGTATCCAATACTCCTTGCCTGAGTAGTGCCTGAAAAATATCTGATAATATATATTCCTCAATTAAATGAAAGATATTTTTAATAAAAATGGTATAAATTATGCTTGAAAAAGATCCTGAGACTAGTAAAAGAATTCCTAGCAAGAAATGGAAATGGAAATGGAATGTCCTAAAGGGGCTTCTGCTGCTAAGTTGCTTCAGTAGTGTCCGACTCTGTGCAACCCCATAGACGGCAGCCCAACAGGCTCCTCTGTCCCTGGGATTCTCCAGGCAAGAATACTGGAGTGGGTTGCCATAACAGCACTGATTCATAAAGAAAATATTGAAATGAAACTTCTCTGCTTTCACTGTTTATAATAGCCAGAACATGTAAGCAAACTAGACATCCATCAGCAGATGAATGGATAAGAAAACTATGTGGTACATATACACAGTGGAGTATTACTCAGCCAGTAAAATGAATACATTTGAATTAGTTCTAATGAGGTGGATGAAACTGGAGCCTATTATACAGAGTGAAGAAATCCAGAAAGAAAAACACCAACACAGTATACTAATGCATATATATGGAATTTAGAAGGATGGTAATGATAACCCTGTATATGAGACAGCAAAAGAGACACAGATGTATGGAACAGTCTTTTGGACTCTGTGGGAGAGGGAGAGGGTGGGATGATTTGGGAGAATGGCATTGAAACATGTATAATATCAAGTATGAAAAGAACTGCCAGTCCAGATTCGATGCATGATACAGGATGCTTGGGGCTGGTGGACTGGGATGACCCAGAGGGATGGTATGGGGAGGGAGGTGGGAGGGGAGTGTAGTATGGGGAACACGTGTACACCCATGGCAGATTAAAGTTGATGTATGGCAAAACCAATACAATATTGTAGAGTAATTAGCCTCCAATTGAAATAAATAAATTTATATTAAACAAAGAAACCTCTCTGCTTTAAAATTATATGACAGTGACTGGAAAAGGTCAGTTTTCATTCCAATCCCAAAGAAAGGCAATGCCAAAGAATGCTCCAACTACCGCACAATTTCACTCATCTCACATGCTAGTAAAGTAATGCTCAAAATTCTCCAAGCCAGGCTTCAGCAATATGTGAACCGTGAACTTCATGATGTTCAAGCTGGCTTTAGAAAAGGCAGAGGAACCAGAGACCAAATTGCCAACATCTGCTGGATCATGGAAAAAGCAAGAGAGTTCCAGAAAAACATCTATTTCTGCTTTATTGACTATGCCAAAGCCTCTGACTGTGTGGATCACAATAAACTGTGGAAAATTCTTCAAGAGATGGGAATACCAGACCACCTGACCTGCCTTTTGAGAAATCTGTATGCAGGTCAGGAAGCAACAGTTAGAACTGGACATGGAACAACAGACTGGTTCCAAATAGGAAAAGGAATACGTCAAGGCTGTATATTGTAACCTTGTTTATTTAACTTACATGCAGAGTACATCTTGAGAAACACTGGACTGGAAGAAACACAAGCTGGAATCAAGATTGCTGGGAGAAATATCAATAACCTCAGATATGCAGATGACACCACCCTTATGGCAGAAAGTGAAGAGGAACTCAAAAGCCTCTTGATGAAAGTGAAAGTGGAGAGTGAAAAAGTTGGCTTAAAGCTCAACATTCAGAAAATGAAGAACATGGCATCCGGTCCCATCGCTTCATGGGAAATAGATGGGGAAACAGTGGAAACAGTGGAAACAGTGTCAGACTTTATTTTTGGGGGCTCCAAAATCACTGCAGATGGTGACTGCAGCCATGAAATTAAAAGATGCTTACTCCTTGGAAGAAAAGTTATGACCAACCTAGATAGTATATTCAAAAGCAGAGACATTACTTTGCCAACAAAGGTTCATCTAGTCAAGGCTATGGTTTTTCCTGTGGTCATGTATGGATGTGAAAGTTGGATTTTGAAGAAGGCTGAGCGCTGAAGAATTGATGCTTTTGAACTGTAGTGTTGGAGAAGACTCTTGAGAGTCCCTTGGACTGCAGGGAGATCCAACCAGTCCATTCTGAAGGAGATCAGCCCTGGGATTTCTTTGGAAGGAATGATGCTAAAGCTGAAACTCCAGTACTTTGGCCACCTCATGCGAAGAGTTGACTCATTGGAAAAGACTCTGATGCTGGGAGGATTGGGGGCAGTAGGAGAAGGGGACGACAGAGGATAAGATGGCTGGATGGCATCACTGTCTCGATGGACATGAGTCTGAGTGAACTCCGGGAGTTGGTGATGGACAGGGAGGCCTGGCATGCTGTGATTCGTGAGGTCGCAAAGAGTCGGACACGACTGAGCAACTGAACTGATCTGAAATGAACTGAACATGAGCTTGTGTGAATATTAATCTTTAAAACACTTTATTGGCAGTCACTTGTACCACATGGAACCAGAAAAAGTTACCTGAATTTCAGAATGACTTCTGGAATTTTCAGAGGCACCAGGAGTGTAGCCCCCATATTGGGACTTATCCACTCCAAGCACCTGATCACTGTATGCATAAAACTGCTTGTCACTGCAATCATCAAATCAGATTCTTATTTCCATACCCCCATGTACTTTATCTCTTGCTGACATTTATCAACATCTGTTTCACCTCAACAATGTTTAGAGTCAGTATGTAATTAAGGAAGAAAGTCATGACCTATTCAGGCTGCATTATCCAGATGTATTTTTTTCCACAGTCTTTTCAGAGTTGGGCGATATTCTCCTGAGTTTGCTGTCCTGTGACTGGTTTGTGACCATTGACTACTTTGTGACCATCAGATTACATGCGTCTTTTCAAATTATGGTTTTCTCCAGATATACGCCACAGAAGTAGGGTTGTGGGATCATATGGTAGCTCTATTTATAATGTGTGTATATATATATATATATAATATATATATATATTATATATATAATATATATTATATATTATAATATATATTCCTTTATATATAATATATATATTCCTTTATATATATAATATATATTCCTTTATATATATATATATATAAAATAATATATATTCCTTTGTGTATATATATATAAAGGTATCTTCATACTACTCTACATAGTGGCTGTACCAATTTACATTCCCATTAACAGAATTGGGGCTTCCCAGGTGGTGCAGTGGTAAAGAATCTGCCTGCCCATGCAGGAGATGCAAGAGACACGGTTTTAACCCCTGGGTTGGAAAGATTCCCTGGAGGAGGAAATGGAAACCCACTCCAATATTCTTGCCTGGAAAAAGTCTCCTGGACAGAGGAGTCTTGAAGGCTACAGTCCATGGGGTCCCAAAAAGTCGGACATGACTCATCGACCAAACTACATCAACAGTGTGCATGTGTCAATCTCAATCTCCCAATTTACCCCTCCCTTCCCCCCCGGTATCCATAAGTTTGCTTTTCACAAATAAGTTCATTTGTACCATGTAAGTGATACAATATGATGTTTCTCTACTGATTTACTTCACTCAGTATGATAATCTCTAGGTCTATCCATGTTGCTGCAAATGGCATTATATCATTCTTTTTAATGACTCAGTAATATTCCACTGTGTATATGTAGCACATTTTCTTTATTCATTCCTCTGTCTATGGATATTTAGGTTGCTTCCATGTTCTGGCTATTGTAAATAGTGCTGCAGTGAACATTGGAACACATTTATCTTTTCTTTTCTTTCTTTTTTTTTGCATTAGTTTTCTTTTTTTTTAATTTAATTTTATTTTTTAACTTTACAGTATTGTATTGGTTTCAAATTATGATTTTCTCTCTATATATATATGCCTAGGAGTGAGATTCCTGGATAAAATGATAGTTTTATGTTTAGTTTTTTAAGACACCTCCATGCTGTTCTCCATGGTGGCTGTATCAATATAAATATCAATTTATATTTCCACCAACAGGGTAAGTGGGTTCCCTTTTCTCCAAACCCTCTCCAGCATTTATAGTTTGTAGATTTTTTTTTTAATGATGGGCATACTCACTGGTCGGAGAAGGCAATGGCAACCCACTCCCGTACTCTTGCCTGGAAAATCCCATGGATGGAGGAGCCTGGTAGGCTTCAGTCCATGGGGTCGCTAAGAGTCAGACACGACTGAGCGACTTCACTTTCACTTATCACTTTCATGCATTGGAGAAGGAAATGGCAACCCACTCCAGTGTTCTTGCGTGGAAAATCCCAGGGACAGCAGGGCCTGGTAGGCTGCCGTCTGTGGGGTCGCACAGAGTCGGACACGACTGAAGCAACTTAGCAGCAACTTAGTATACTGACTGGTGTGAGGTGATACCTTATTGTAGATTTGATTTGCTTTTGTCTAATAATTAGCTATGTTGAACATCTTTTTTATGTGTCTCATGGCTATCTTTATGTTTTCTTTGGAGAAATGTCTATTTTTTAAAATTTTATTTTATTTTTAAACTTTACAATATTGTATTAGTTTTGCCAAACATTGAAATGAATCATGCATACTTTATAATAAGGAGCTAAGCCACAGCTTTTTTTTTTTTTTTTTTTTTTTGATTTTTTTTTTTCTTTTTTTTTTTTTATTTTATTTTTAAACTTTACATAATTGTATTAGTTTTGACAAATATCAAAATGATCTTGTGATATAACTATGGGTTTTCTAATTGCTTTGGTCAAAGTGTCAGGAAGCCAAGGAGTATACTGCCCAAGGTTTTATATTAAATTTTACAATCTGTCCCTTTTGAAAACAGAGGAATAATAATTTTGTGAAGTTTCAGGGACAATATCCCAATCAAAAATCAATGTGTGAAGTTCCAGGGAACCTAAACAATACAGAATCTTCAGTCTTAGGCTTTAAGAAAATGTTAACTCCAGGTTTTGATGAGGACCTTAGGGTTTAGACTTCTGGAAAGAAGAAGAGTTAATGGAGGAGTGATAAAGCCAGAATTCACCTGGCTCATAAGCTGGTCCCCTAGGAGCAGAGAATCAGCAGAAAAAATTTCATGCCCTCTAGATGAGTGTCCCACTGGGAAATCACCTACATGGGTTTGGTAGTAAAGGAGGGAAATATACTTAATGAGCAGAGAGAGAGCTGTAAACACCTTCTCACTGCAGTTTCCCATGAGTACAAACTTGGATTGGGTGGGGCACAGTTATCACTATTGTTGTCCTTAGTCTGGATCAGGGAAGAATGCCTGACCCTTAACAGCTGACTTGTGGGGACTGAGTTTCAGTCTCCATCATCCATCACCCAGGGAGGACTTCCACACAGAGAGTTTCCATCCAGGTTAGTTCTGATACCCAACTTATAGAGAAGGTATCAGATAATATGGAAGCCTACTGCTTATCTGAGGTCATCTGAAAGCCAATCCAGTCTAGCCCAGTGTCCAGAGATCATTGTGGTTGTTCGCTTGTTTGATTGATGTGTGTGTGTGTGTGTGTGTGTGTGCACACGTGTGTGTGTGCATGCTGTGCATGCACCCAGTCACTCAGTCGTGTCCGACTCTGTGACCCAGGCTCCTCTGTCCATGAGATTTTCCAGGCAAGAACACTGGAGTGGGTTGCCATTTCCTGCTCCAGGGGATCTTCCCAACCCAGAGATGAAACCTGACTCTCCTATGGCTCCTTCATTGGTAGGCTGATTCTTTACCACTGTGCCACCTGAAAAGCTGTTTGATTAATAGATCAATGTATTTTTATGATGCTGTAAATAAACATGAACATTGAACTCAGCAATTTGAGGGTCAGTGATACCAATTAAATCTTAGTGATGGAAATCAAATTAGAGGGGGGAATGGGAGGTGTGATGTACTTTGAGGAAAGTGAAATTTATGTCCAAGAACTTATTAATTAATAGAAGTAAACAAATAGATATTAGTTGTGGAGAGATGTTCAGGGAAGTGTGGGGTTTCCTTTCATTTTTTAAGATAGTACCTATTTGACTATATACCCATATGATAAGATGATCAAGACCAAGGAATGACTGCAAATGAATATTTACAATAGCATTTCATGAGATACACGTTTCAGAATATCTTCTGTCACTCAGGGTGTCCATGTGAAAAAGAATTATTTTATATGTCAAAGAGGTATGCAACCAGATTTATTCTGCAACTATTTATTACCTTGTGAGGCTGAATATATATGTGGATGTTAGACATTTACTTTCTTGACACAAATTATATGTATGTGGCATTTGATTCAATACATTTGGTTGGACTATTTTAATTCCTGCTTTTCACTGAGTTCTTTCAAAGAATTAAAGTTTTTCCACAAACTGACTACTTGCCACTTAGCTCTTTTACATATTATAAATGTGTCTGTGGGCCACTGTGAGTGTTTACAACTTTTTGTGATCAAATCAATCCATCAGCCTTAGATTTCTCCCTCCATTGCATTTTAATTTTTTGTTTTCATTGCTGAAATATTTGAGGTGTCACTTTAACATTCTTCAGTCTTAAATCATTGATTTAAACAAAAATATTAGTGAAATTTCCTCTATCTCATTAGTGCTAATAAATTACTTGTGTACCTATTTCCAATGTGGCAAGAAGATCCCCTGGAGAAGGAAATGGTAACCCCCTCCAGTATTCTTGCTTGGAGAATTCCATGGACAGAGGAGCCTGGTGGGCTATAATTCATGGGGTTGCAAAAAGTCAGACATGACTGAGTGACTAACACTTTCACTTTCCAGAGCTGAAGTTATTGAATTGTAGTCTCTTTCTAATTATTTCTGATGAAACTCCATTCTGTTTTATATAATGGACATTTCACAAATTACACAGATTTTGCAAATTATATTAACACCAGTAGTGCACAAAGTTCACTTTTCTCCACATTCTTATAATCACTTCTTAGCTCTAATATTTTTGACAATCACCATTATAACAGGAATAGCTGATATTTCTCATTCAGTTTTGACTTGAAGTTCCCTAATGAACAGCATTGTTGTGTGACTTTTCACACACTTGTTGACCATTTGAGTATCTCTTTGGAAAACATCTACTCATATCCTTTCCCTATTTTTATTTATTTATTCCCTATTTTTTATTCAATAAATACTGGGTTGTATGTTCAGTAGTCTCAGTTGTGTCTGACTCTTTGCAACACCATGAACTGTAAGTCTCCAGGTTCCTCTGTCCATAGAGTTTTCCAGGCAAGAATACTGGAGTGGGTTGTCATTTCCTCTTGCAGGAGATATTTCTGACCCAGGGATCAAACCCACGTTTCCTCTGACTCCTGCATTGGCAGGCAGATTCTTTATCATTAAGCCACCAGGAAAGCCCTGCTAGGTTGTATGAGTTCCTTTTATAGTTTGAATATTAACTCCCTTTCAGATATCTTGTTTGAAAATATTTTTTTCCAGTTCCATATCTTTTTTTGTTTTTGTTTTTGGTCATGCTGTTAGTTTGTTTTTTATTTTTTCCTGTGGATGCTGTCTAGTTTGATGTAGTACCACTTGGTTATTTCTTATTTTGATACTTTGTTGACATGTCAAATCCAAAATAAATATTTCCAAGAACTATGCTAAGAAATCATTTCCATATGTTTTTCTATAGGATTTTAATGGTTTTAGGTCTACTTATGTCTTTAATTCATTTAGGAGGAATTTCTTTGACTACCATAAAGTAGTGGTCCAATATCAATCTGCTCTACGTAGCTGGACAATTTTTCCAGTATTACTTATAGAAGAGGTCATATTTTCCCTATTTTATATTAATGTGTTCTTTGCCATAGATGAATTAACCATCTAAGTGTCATTTTATTAATGGGATACCAGTTTTGTTACATAGTGATACATGTCTGTTTTTATGCTAGTACCCTGCTGTTATGATGACTGTAGCTTTGTAGTATATTTTTGAAAGCAGAAGGTGTGATGACTCTAGCTCTGTCCTTCTTTCTCAAGATTATTTTGGATATTTATGGTTTTGTGATTTCTTATGAATTTCAGGATTGTTTACCTGTTTCTGTGAGAAATGCCATTGAAATCTTGACATGGATTGCATTGAATCTGTATATTTGCTTTGACTAATATAAACATTATAAGAATAATATTTTTTCGAATCTAGAAACATGGGATACTTTCCATTTATTTGTATCTTCTTCGATTCCTATCAACGATGTCTTGTAATTTTCAGCATAGAGATACTTTCCCTCATTGGTTGAACTTATTCCTAAGCATTTGATTGGTTTTAATACTATTGTAAATACTACTGCTTTCTTTATTTCCTTTTTGATAATTTGATATTGTAGAGTAACTAGCCTCCAATTAAAATAAATAAATTTAAATTAAAATAATTGTTACTTATTTTTATATGTTAGTTTTGTATCCTGCATTTTAATGAATTTTTTTATTAGCTGTAACATTTTTCACATTTTTTTTTTAGGATTGTATTATAGGTATGTCATCTGCAAACAAAGACAGTTTTGCTTATTTTCCAAGTCTTACATGTTTTATTTCTTTTTTGTTCTTTAATGCTCTGACTAGGGACTTCTAGTACCATGTGGAATAAGAGTGGTGAGAGAGGGTACCCTTGTCTCGCTCCTGATCATACAGGTAAAACTTTAATTTTTTTCACCATTTATTATGAAGTTAGCTGTGGGTACATCATATGTGATGTTTTTATGCATGTTAGGTGCTTTTGCTTTTCATCTTCTTACACTCAAAGACTAGACAGTAATAGGAAAATTGTCAGCAAACAATATGAATTCTAGAAATAAATGATAGAATTTTTAATAAGGGTGGAACATAACATGGTGACAAAAAAGCTAAAAATGGGAAAATTTCCTAATCAGGGATAGCAATAGGGAATCCCACAGAGGATTAGGTTCATACACAAAAGTATTGATGTTAATTTTGTTACTGCAAAATATAAACTAACCGTTTCAATTTTGTGGGTGAAAGCCATTTGTGTAAAGATAACTAATGATAGTTTTCTCCTTTCTTATACTCAACTTCAACAAATGGAAGAAGAAAATCTTACAGTAGTTTCAGGATTTCTTCTTCTGGGATTTTCAAATGAACAAGAATTGCAGCCCATCACATTCATGATTTTCTTTTTTATGTATCTGATCACTGTGTTTGGAAATCTGGCTATCATCCTAGCCAGATTCTGACTCCCACCTCCACACACCTATGTACTTCTTCCTCTCCAACATGTCCTTTGTAGACCTCTGTGTTACCTCTACCACCATCCCAAAGATGCTGTGGAACATCCAGAACCAGGGAAAGCTTATAAGCTATGAAAGCTGCATTACTCAGATGTACTTTGTCATACTCTTTGTAGGGTTGGATGACTTTTTCCTAACAGTGATGGCCTATGACCGCTTTGTGGCCATCTGTCACCCCCTGCACTACACAGTCATTATGAATCCATGGCTTTGTGGCATTATGCTCCTGGTCTCCTGGATCATCAGTGTCTTGCATTCCTTCTTACAAACCTTAATGGTTTTGCAGCTTGGCTTCTATACACATTTAGAAATCCCTCATTATTTCTGTGAACTTAATCAGTTGATTCAACTTGCCTGCACTGATACCTTTCTTAATGACATAGTGATGTGTTTTGGAGCCCCACTTCTGGGTGGTGGTCCCCTGGTTGGTATCATTTACTCATACGCTAAGATAGTGTCTTCCATTTGTAGATTCTCATCATCTTAGGGAAAGTATAAAGCATTTTCCACTTGTGCATCTCACCTTTCAATTGTCTCCTTATTCTATTGTACATGCTTAGGAGTGTACCTAAGCTCTGCTGTTACCCACAGCTCACACTCAAGTGCAACAGCCTCATTGATGTACACAGTGGTCACACCCATGCTGAACCCCTTCATATACAGTCTGAGAAATAAAGACATAAAGAAGGCTATGAAAAAATATGTGGGGATGGCAACAAGGTGCAACTGTCCTGGAGTTGAACAAGGCCATGTGAGTACAGGGTTCATAATATTGGAGCCAGAAGGTATGATTTCAGCAGTTTTACCTCTTATCATTTTCCTGCTCTCCCAAATTATTTTCTATTTCAAATCATATGACTTTGAATTTATTTAAAATTCTTTTTCTCAAATAAAAAATATAATATCAAGCCTTACATCAGAAAGTGAAGAAGAGCTAAAGAGCCTCTTGATGAAAGTGAAAGAGGAAAGTGAAAAAGTTGGCTTAAAACTCAACATTCCGAAAACCAAGATCATGGTATCCAGTCCCACCACTTCATGACAAATAGATGGGAAAACAGTGGAAACAGTGACAGACTTTACTTTCTTGGGCTCCAAAATCACTGCAGATGGTGATTGCAGCCATGAAATCAAAAGACACTTGCTCCTTGGAAGAATAGCTGTGACCAACCTAGACAGCATATTGAAAAGCAGAGACATTACTTTGCCAACAAAGTGAGAGGGTAACAGGCAGGAAGGCCACGGGTCTCCAAACGGAGGAAATAGGTTGCAAGTGTCAGACATTTTTTTTTTTTATCTCCCTCTTAAGTGTCAGAAAACAAACTAGTGATATATTTTTCCCCTTCTGTATACAAATTTAAAAAGATGTTTCTCTTAAAATACTATGTTGCCATAATGACACCTGGTTCCACCTGAACTTAACTTTTCTCAAATCTTGAGCTAACCAACGCATTTTTCTTCTGGAAATGTTTGTCTTAAGCTATGTTAACGTACTATGCATTTACCCCAAACCCTGACTTCAAGTAGTTTCCCCCTAAAGGCTCAGAACTGACTTGACAAACCAGTATGTTATCCTCATATATTGTTCTCCTTATCCATGTAAACGGAACTATTTGTATGGTAATCTGCCATTCTACAAGATTCAAGTCAATCAGTTTATGGCCCAGGATCACCAGCCTGGTGCCAAGATTATCTCAAAATGCATCTTGTGGGTGAGGGGCCTGGTGCCATTCTCTGAGTTTTTAGGCATTTCTCTTTCACTAACAGACTGCTAGTAACTATATGACATCCAGCATATAAAAACTAGCTATAAAAAATCTAGCAGGTGGGTATTCTTTCTGTCCCCTTCTGATGTCTATGTCAGAAGCTTTCTCTATCTCTTTTATACGTTAATAAAACTTTATTACACAAAAGCTCTGAGCGATCAAGCCTCGTCTCTGGCCCAGATTGAATTCTTCTCCTCCAGAGGCCAAGAATCTTTTCATCTTTCCTGGTTCAGTAACAACCTTTCAAAAGGTCCATCTAGTCACAGCTATGGTTTTTCCAGTAGTCATATATGGATGTGAGAGTTGGACTATAAAGAAAGCTGAGCACCGAAGAATTGATGCTTTTGAACTGTGGTGTTGGAGAAGACTCTTGAGAGTCCCTTGGACTGCAAGGAGATCCAACCAGTCCATCCTAAAGAAAATCAGTCTTGAATATTCATTGGAAGGACTGATGCTGAAACTCCAATACTTTGGCCACCTGATGCGAAAAACTGACTCATTTGAAAATACCCTGATGCTGGGAAATATTGAAGGCAGGAGGAGAAGGGGACGATAGAGGATGAGGTTGGATGGTGTCACTGGCTCATTGGGTATGAGTTTGTGTTGGCCCTGGGAGTGATGATGGACAGGGAGACCTAGCATGCTGAAGTCCATGGGGTCACAAAGAATCGGACACAATTGAGGGACTGAACTGCCTGAAGCCATGTTTTGTTTTGTTTTTTAAGTAAAAGATTAGTCATGAGTTGTACACTCCCTTGGAAAGAAATACACTCAGAAACGATCACATTTATATGTTTATATACGATTTAAAGGAAAGTCTCAGACAATTTTTTTTCCTTTTGAGGCCATCATTTTTCTATATCTCTATAGTAATTTATACAATATATATTGTATTTTATATCCAGTCACTGACTTTTATTCTCCTCACTAGGATCCTATTCTCTTATTCAATTCCATGTCCACAATGCCTGCCATGGCCACTGGCAAAAAATAGGTCATTAGGTATATGTCTCCATGTGGAGTATTTATTCAACACAACTTAGAATAAACAAATTCACTTAATATGTCCTTGGAGTCATTGTTGCTGTTCAGTTACCAAGTCGTGTCTGACTCTTTTTGACCCCATGGACTGCAGCAATCCAGGCTTCCCTGTCCCTCACCATCTACAAGAGGGTGCCCAAGTTCATGTCCATTGAGTAGATGATGCCATCCAACCATCCCATCCTCTGTTGCTCTCTTCTCCTTCTCCCTTCACTGGTCTTTTCCAGTGAGTCAGCTCCCTTGCATCAGGTGGCCAAATGATTGGAGCTTTAGCTTCAGCATCAATCCTTCCTATGAATATTCAGGATTGATTTCCTTTAGGATTGACTGTTTGATCTTGTTGTCCAAGGGGTTCTCAAGAGTCTTCTCCAGCATCACAGTTCTTTGACACTCTACATTTTTTATGGTCCAGCTCGCATATCCATACATGACTACTGGAAAGACCATAGCCTTGACTATATGGACCTTTTTTGGCAAAGTGATGTCTTTGCTTTTTCACACATGTCTAGGTTTGTCATAGCTTTCCTGCAAAGAAACAATTGTCTTCTAATTTTATGGCTGCAATCACCATCCACAGTGATTTTAGAGCCCAAGAAGAGGAAATCTGTCACTGCTTCCACCTTTTCCCATTCTATTCACCATGAAGTAATAGGACCAGTTGCCATGATCTCAGGTTTTTTTTCCAATATTGAAACATAGGTGACCCTAAATATGACAAAGCAAAGTTTAAAATTATACATTGTATGCAAATATTTGCTTTTCAAGTTGTAAATCTACTTATTGACATATGGAAGATTTGTGTTTATCTTTTAGAGGGTTTATATAATGGAGTGAAAGACTTGTTGGATTGTTTCATGTGTTTCAATGGGATTGGTCATCTTCCTAAATCTGTTTGAAAATGTTGTGCTGCCTACATATATAAATCCTTCCATTTCTCTAGATGATATGCCTCAATCTTTTCTAAATTGCAACATCATGTCTAAAGGAGTAGTGGACTAACATATTATTCATTCCATGTCTACTTGTAGAATGAACAAGATGTTAATCTTCATGAGATGTTATGACTCACAGGAGAGTTTGAATTCCTTTGCAATCATGTGATTCAGGGACAGCTGATTTTCTGCATGAAAATGCAACTCCTTCTCACCTGTCCAAGTTCCCTGGAACAGAACCTCACTTTTTAGTAGAGTTGTCTGAAATAAACTATATCAGAGTTATCATGAACAGTGTCCTCAAATATCAGAACAGAGATCGCTGACATGAGAAGTAGTGAACTCTTAGAACTGTCCTCAGTTCAGATGACTTTGTTATATCAGTTAACTATTGTTATATAATAGATCTTCAGAAAATCAAGTGGTTTAATTGAATGCCTTTATTATTAAAAGGGGCTACATGATGTGAACTTATTCTGAACTCTAGTGAGTTCCTTATGAATGTGGAGTCGGTTGTCAGGCTCTGTGGTGGGTTTTAAGGCTCGTCCATGCCCCATGTGTGTCTATAGTGCCTTTTGGTCTTGAACAAATTTATGGTCAGTTTACTTCACTTCTATTTTTAAAATTTTATTTACAGAAAAAAAACATATTTAGCATATAAATTACTTTGACTTCAATGCACTGATCCTATATGTTTGTGACATTTTGCTTTTGTCATAGTTAGAAAACATACCTTCCACTCATTTTAAGGGTGAATCAGCTACCTTTGTGCTTTCTAGATCATACTTCAACCATGAGATTTTTTTCATTTAAAGAATTCCAAATAAATAAATTAATTAATTTACAAAAAATAAAGAATTCATTGGCATATAATGAACATAATAAACTGCACCTGTTAAGTGTAAATTTTGATGAATTAAAGAAACTTTACAGAATCAAGAGGGCATACTGCAGTTTTGCATTTGTACATATTAATAATTCAAGAAAATAAGCTTTAAGGGTTTTATACATAGCAAAAATTTAGTTTCCATAAACCTCAATTTTCTTACTTCTGAAGGTGCAAGCATGCTAAATTGCTTCAGTTGTGTCTGGTTCTTTGCACTCCATGGGCTGTAGCCTGCCAGGTTCCTCTTGTGAGACTTCCCAGGCAAGAATACTGGAGTGGGTTGCCATTCCCTTCTCCAGGGAATCTTTCTGATCCATGTTTCCTGCATTGGGAGGTGGATTCTTTACCACTGAGCCATCTGGGAAGTCTATATTTCTGAAGGTACTGTGGGATTAAAAAAAAAATTCAGAGAGATGCATGGTGAATTAAAAAAGTGTGTGGAAATATTTAATTATATTCAAAGAAAACATTCATGGGAGTGGTCTGTGTATGTGCATTTGTACACATTCTTCTTTCAAATAAGCACAAACATATTTATGTACAATTGCATAGACAATTATGATCTCTTCTTTTACAGTGAAAGAGAATTTGAGAGGAAGTTGAAGACAATAGAAATCAAAGAATGAATGTTTGAATTAGCATGAACAACAGTGCAGGAATTTAGAAACAGAATTAAAATAGGATGATTTTCATAGTAAATTAATTTTCATAGTAAATTATTTTCCTATATTTATTCCTCAAATGCCTCAGAATCAGACCATCAGACTTACATTTATGAAAAGGCCATTTACTGGGTCAGCTAGAGCAGGTAGCCTGTCTCCAGAAGTACTTAAAACAGTCTTCTATTAAGATGGAATTTCAAGGTAACATAGCCTCACCCAAGGTAAGTTAAACAAATGAAATGAGAGGCTTAAACTTAGTTGTCTGAGACAAAATTTTATTTAATATATAATTAAACTTATATAATATATTTTTATAATATATAAACTAACATATTCTAAGGTTTTTTGGATTTGTAGGTAGACATCTTTTGGAAGTCCTTATTTTGTTTACTGGTTTCCCAAGTGGCTTCACTGGTAAAGAATTCACCTGCCAATGCAGGAGATGCAGGTTTGATCCCTGGATCAGAAAGATCCCCTGAAGGAGGAAATAGCAGCCCACTCCACTATTCTTGCCTGGAAAATCCCATGGACATAGGAACCTGGCGGGCTACAGTCCAAAGAGTCTGATGCAACTGAGTACAACACATTTTGTTTACTACACAGTCTTTTCAGAAGTATACTAAATGAAGTCCCTTGAGGTTTGTAATATAAATCATACACAGAATATATGGTAGCCTCTGAATTGGTTGAATATGTTTTTCATTAAAATCTTATATTAGCAAAATATATGGTGAAGAAAAATTTAACACACCTGACTCTTAACACATGACCACAGTCTTGCAACTCAGACAGTGGTCCATAGATTAGGACCTGCAGCAACAATATCATCCAGGAGCTTGTTAGAAGTGCAGAGTTTCTGGGATCACAGGAGACATGCTGAATCAGAATTTACATTTGAACTAGTGTCCTTAGTTCCCTAGTTTACTCCTGTGCACATCAAAAAGTTGAAGTGTTGGTCCAGAATTTATATTCTTACCATTCATATTTGTGTTTGATGATTATTTGTTGGTGTTATTCTCTGCATTGCCAGTGTCACCAGCCTGTCCCTCCAGACAATGTCAAATATCCCCAGGAGGAAAATCATACATGGTTGATAAACACTGCTACAGAGTTTGAGAACTGCAAGCATCCTGACATATTTCTAAATAAGATTCTATTCATTAATTAGACTATAACATGAGCAGATTACTAAATCCCTGTAAACCCCACTCTTGCATGAAGAACAGAGATCCTAATAGTAACTGTTCATAGAGAATAGGACTCCCCCAGTGGCTCAGTGGGTAAAGAATCTGCTTGCAATGCAGGAGACACAGGAGATGCCTCTTCTATCCCTGGATCAGGAAGATCCCCTGAAGGAGAAAATGGAAACCCACTTCAGTACTCTTGCCTGAAAAATCCCATGGAGAGGAGCCTGGCAGGCTACAGTCCATAGTGTTACAAAAGAATCAGACACGACTAAATGACTAATAATGCATAGACAAGACTTTTCAAAACAAAGTTAGACAATATATATAAAGTGCTAAGGCCTAAATATATCTCTTGTAATTAACAAACTTTTAATACTGAATTTTAACTAACACTTCTACTGCTATATAAATATGAAATCCCTCATTATTTTGCAAAAGTGTCACAAAGCTAAGGACTGTATTATAAAAGTTTTATGTATAGAAAAAAAAAGTATCCCCTTTGTTATGAAGGGAAAAATCAAACTTCTAGGAATATCAGGAGTTTTACCCCCATCACAAGTCAAGGCTTTGGAAGTCCAAGAAACGTAAGCAAGATGAGTCACTCAACATTATAAACTGGAAAAAACAACTTAAGGTTAGACCTCTAGAAGTCAGGAGAAGTATTAGATAAGGAATAATAAAAATTGAATTCACCTGGTTTATAGCCCAGTTGCATAGGAACAGAGATTCAACAAGGAAATTATTCTTTCTGTTCAGACCAGTGTCTGGCAAGAAGATCAATTATTTAGAAGCATTTGTAACAAGAGAGAAATGTGCTAATGCGCAGACAGGGAATTGTATATAGTTCCCTACTGCACCCCTCAGGATGGACAGGATGTGGTTGCTTGGTGAAAATTCAAAGTATTTTTTAGATGCTAAAAAAGAGACATGAACATTGAACTCAGTAAGGTAATGTTCAATGATAATAATGAGATATTAATAGGAATGAAAGCTCCATCAGAAAAGGGATGAGAGGCAAAAAAGTGCTTCCAGTTAAAGTAGGACTTATGTCCAAGTATCTTATTAATTAACTGGAGTGGAGAAATAGTGTACTAGCTGTGTAGGGGTATAAAATGAAATGAAAACATTTCTTTCTAAGTTTTAAGATGACATATTTGACCATGTTTACTTATTGATAAGAAAGATCCACACCAAGGAATTCTTGCAAATGCATCTTTGCAAAAGTCCTTGTGGTTGTGAGAAACATATTTCACAGTATCTTCTATGAATTTTAGATGTGAGAAGGGGTATGCTAATTATCTTACTTTGCAATCATTTCATTACCTATGAGGGTAGATATGTTTGTGGATTTATTAGCCATTTACTTTCTTTATCTCAAATTATCTGTATGACTCCTTGCTTTGGTAGAGAAGAATCAGAGAAACTTTATTCGTATTTTTGATTGCAAGAGACACGTGTACCCCAATATTCATCGCAGCAGTGTTTATAATAGCCAGAACATGGAAGCAACCTAGATGTCCATGAGCAGATGAATGGATAAGAAAGCTGTGGTACCTATACACAATGGAGTATTACTCAGCCATTAAAAAAATACATTTGAATCAGTTCTAATGAGGTGGATGAAACTGGAGCTGATTATACAGAGTGAAGTAAGCCAGAAAGAAAAACATCAATGCAGTATACTAACGCATATATATGGAATTTAGAAAGATGGTAACAATAACCCTGTATGCAAGACAGCAAAAGAGACACAGATGTATAAAACAGTCTTTTGGACTCTGTGGGAGAGTGGGGGGGGGGGATGATTTGGGAGAATGGCATTGAAACATGTATAATATCATATAAGAAATGAATCGCCAGTCCAGGATACAGGATACAGGATGCTTGGGGCTGGTGCACTGGGATGACCCAGAGGGATGGTACGGGGAGGGAGGTGGGAGGGGGTTCAGGACTGGGAATGTGTGTACAGTCGTGGCAGATTCATGTTGAGGTATGGCAAATCCCATACAATATTGTAAAGTAATTACCTTCTAATTAAAATAAATAAGTTAAAAAATAAATAAATAAAATGCTAAAAAAAAAAAAAAGAATTGGACTTTTTTTTCTCACAAAAAAAAAAGTTTGTGGCTGTTTGTCATTTAGTTCGTTTATCTATATATAATGTATTGGAGGGGAACTGTGGGTGTTTATAAATTTTGTGTGGTCAAACCTATCCATCAATTACACTGTGTGTTCTCCGTTGTTTTTTATTTTTAAGTTTGTTTTTTCCCCTGAAGGAGATGAACTGTCACTTCAATGTTTCCCACTTGCAAATCATTGTTTTAAGCAAAATGATGCTAAAAGTTGTGACTCATTAGTGCTAATATGGGGATTCCCAGGTGGCCCTAGTGGTTAAGAACCTGCCTGCCAATGCAGGAGACATAAGAGATGCAGGTTTGATCACTAGGTTGGGAAGATTCCCTGGAGGAGGACATGGCAACCCATTCCAGTATTCTCGCCTGGAGAATTCCTGTGGACAGAGGAGCCTGGCATGCTGCAGTCAATGGGGTTGCAAAGAGTCAGACACGATGAAGCAACTTAACACAGCACAGCACAGTGCTAATATATTGCCCTTTACACTTTTTCCATGTCAACGAAAAAAAGTGCACACCATGAAAGTTGCATGTTAAATTTTATTTGTAACAATAGGAGGTCTGCAGCCCAGAATACAGCACCTCAGATAGCTCCAAAGAGGTAGGGGGGAAATGATGGCATATATGTGATTTTGGTATGCAGTCGAGCACATATTTTTTTAATAATTATATATTATATAAATATATAATATAAATATATATCCCCTCCTCTTGAGCCTCCCTTCCTCCCCCTGCCACCCCACTCCTCTAGGTATGGGCTCCCTGTGTTATATAGCAGCTTCCCAATAGCTAGCTATTTTACACATAGTAGTGTATTTATGTCAACACTACTTACTCAGTTTATTCCCCCTCTTCTTCCCCCACTGCATCCACAAGTCCATTCTCTATGTCTGCATCTCCATTCCTTCCCCACAAATAGGTTCAACAGTACTATTTTTCTATATTCCACATATAATGTATAGTTTTTTAAAATTAAAATTTATTTATTTATAGTTGTTTTAAAACCACTCTACTTAACCTAATTTTATTCTCACTGACAATTTTCCATAAATTTTTAGATTCTTTTAAAACTTCACTTTTTATATTATCCACACAGACTCCATATACTTCATAAGTACTCTTTTGTTTGAATGGAGTCATTTTTCCTACCCCTTGCTCCATTTTAATATTTCCTCATGGACTTGCCTCCAATCACTAGTCTAGTGATGATTCATTGTTTATGGCCATTCAACATTTCATGGTGTGCCTGTGTTACCCTCACTTTTACTCTCATATTCTTTACAGTTATGTTGCTTTTTAATCAATGCTACTAATAGATGTTGAGATAGTGATGTTTGAACTGTGGTTGGAATCATGGATGATTTTGTCACCCAGGGTACACTGAGAAATATTCTGGTTTCTTTTTTTTTTTTTTTGTCTGTCACATGGGTGGCTCCACAGGGGTCACAATGTATAAGACAGATTCCACCACAGTGATCTGGACTTGAATGTCAATCATGCCAACTCTGAAGACCCTCAAATTAAAGACTATCTGCATTTTAAATATTGATAGCT
Source organism: Bos indicus (assembly GCF_029378745.1). Taxonomy (NCBI): domain Eukaryota; kingdom Metazoa; phylum Chordata; class Mammalia; order Artiodactyla; family Bovidae; genus Bos; species Bos indicus. Next base: position 9,026,126 of record NC_091766.1, on the reverse strand, counting down.
GTCTTCAGACTGTTTACCTAAAAAGTTGTAACACTCATGTTTCTGCCAGAAAAATCAGAGCATGCCACTGCTGTTAATTCAAAGCTTCTCACTCCAAAGTGTGAGATCTTTAAGTTTTTCCTCAAGGTGATGCTACGAAAGAGATTTCTTCTTGTTTTCTCAAATTATATACTGAGGTAAAGTAAATATCTATATATTTGGTCACCACTTTGATTTGCCTATTATTATTATGTACCCATAAGTTATAAGTCAATTTTTCCACAGTTAATAGCCTTTCAGACAATTTTTACAAAAGATTGGTTTTCAGTTGACTTTTAAGTGACACTTTGGAAATAATTTTAAAGATATTTACTTAGTTAAATGTGTTTATTGTCTTACTTTGAGTTTCTTGCTTTATCTAAAATAGTTTTATCCACCAACTATTTTATATGTAAATTTCAATATGTTTATCTATACTGTGTTAGTTCTTCTTACACTGATTCTGTAACTCTCATTTTTTGTTAAGATGTTTGAGGGAAGGAGGAAATTTTATTTTTGCAAGCTTGATAGATGTTTGTGCTAGTTTTTTTTTTTTTTTTTTCCAGCAATTCAATCCTTCTAAATAAATTGAAGTACAGCCTTGTCATATATTGTGTGTTCATAAATAACAACATACTTCAGTCAATTCATTCAACAAAAAATAATTGAGCATGTACTACATACCAGTTCACTCTAAGAATATTATATATCATTTTATTTTATATCTAGTTCATTGCCAATTTAACCTATACTGATATCATAAGTTACTGCTACTGTATTTCTTGTTCAATTATTTTTCAACACTCCATTTAATTTTATTTACTGCATTTGTTTTTAAATTCTACTATTTTAACCTGGTTTCAATCTCCTTGCCATTCTTTTTATTTCCTAATTTTTCATTTTTATAAATTGATTTTTGTACAAGTGTATCTACATTTACACACTTGGTTAAAACACAAAGGTGAACAAAGTAGAAGTTCCTGACTGTTAAGATCTATCATCATAGTTGAGAAAATAGAGTACAATGAATGAAATGTGTGTTTAATACAATGTCCAGAATGTAATAGGAAAAAATTAAAAATAGGAAAAACTAATGATACTATTTTGTTACTAATAGTAACAAAAAATGTTACTCTGTAAAAATGTTGGAATAATCAAGGTATGTGCCAGTCTTGAGAAGTCATTGTTAAAGCTTGGGCAAAGATCAGACCTAGAACTGGAGTGAGCCCTTAGGACTCATCAGAAAAGGAACAAAATCAAAGAATAACAAAGAGAAGATGCTACATATAATAAGAGAGAAAGAGTCTGGCCTCCTCTGCTATTAGATCATGTAAAACCAATTAGTCAAATGAATAGGAAATAGGCACAGGAAAAGCAAGTTTTGCTGTCTGTATGAAAATTAACCAAGTTCATTTTACACTCACTGCACATTTTATACATACTGTTGTGTAGTATTGGTTTATTCTTTTTGCTCATTTTTATCTTGGGCTGTACAGTCTGTGTCTCACTACATCACAACTTTATCTCTTGGATTACTTTATTTTTTTCTCTTTTATTACTTTTCCTAGACATCAGAGAAATACAGCAACACATGAAATGTTCCAGAATCAAAGGAGTCTTTTTCCACATATTTTCTCAGGGAGTGTTTCAGCTTATTGGGGATCTTTATTTTCTCTTGTGTCCATCTCTCTCTCTTTCCTTTTCTTTCAGAATGTATACCTATATCTTAAAACCCAGTTTTACAGAAATAATACAGATAATACACAAAAATATTTTTTACTGAAAAAAGTTATATATTTTTAATGCAAGACATCAACCCCATGGACTGTAGCCCACCAGGCTCCTCTGTCCATGGAATTCTTCAGGGAAGAATATTGGAGTGGGTTGTTATTCCCTTCTCCAGAGAATCTTCCCAACCCAGGGACCAAATCCAGGTCTCTCATGCTGCAGGCAGGTTCTGTACTGTCTGAACCACCAGAAAAACCCACATACACAAATATATTTGTTTACTGAAAAAAAAATATGGATTGTTAATACAAAGCATAAGGTGGCCATGCCACAACTGAACCCCAAGTTTTTTGGTACCTGGAAAAACTGTAAATTCTGGAAATAAATAAAAAATTATTTACAAATAACCTGACCTGATCAATTTGAGTTTTATCATCTCTAAGTTTATCAGGGTCTCTAGGGGTGAAATATAGATGAAAGTAACAGTCTAGGAAGACAGGGTCTACTCTGTGTTTGTGTTTCTGCCCATGTCTTGTGAAGCGTGCAAAGTCCTGAGACCAGGGGGACCTCACGTATTCTGAAGTGACTAATATACAGAGGCCAGAGCTCAATCAACAGAAGAGATTCATTTACACATACAGGACATCTTTGCAACAATTTGTGTGGATTAGAGAACCCTGTGACTTGAAGTTTCGGCAGCAACAGGGAGGCCAACTTGTTTTTCAGTATCCTCTGACGCCATATCTCCTCATTCTCCCTCCTGCTCATGTCACTCCACACACTGAACATCTTTAAATAAGTAGCTTCCTAAAGCCTTTGCACAGGCTGTTCTCTTGGCCTGACACACATTTCATCTGATATATTTGTGGCTCCTGCTTCCTTTCCCTGAAAGTCTCTGTTCAAATGTCACCGTATTTCCATGTCTTGCATGAACATTTCCCCAAAACTACACTCTTCTTCACTCTTTCCCTTTTAGCAGCATGCAAATTTCTTCAAAGCACCTGTCACCCTTTGGCATGCTAAATAATTTTTTATTTGGTCATGTGTTTTTTTCTCCATGGCTGGATTTTTAGGAGCTTTTATTTTTCAGAATGCTCCAATCTTTGCCTAGGCAGCACCTGGAACATTATACTGAATTTATATTCCCAAAATGAAGGAAATAGCTTTTCATTAAATGTGCTGAATAGATGATATGTTGGGGAAAATGCTAAAAGCAGAAAAAGTTTTCTAATTAGAGATGAAGTTGTTGTTGTTTACTCACTAAATCATATTAGACTCTTTGCCACCCCATGGACTATAGTCCACCAGGCTCCTCTGTCCATGGGATTTCCCAGGCAAGAATACTGGAGTGGGCTGTCATTCCCTTCTCCAGGGGATCTTTCTGACCCCGGGATCAAACCAGCATCTTCTGCATTGCAGGTGGATTCTTTATTGCTGAGCCACCTGGGAAGCCCAGAGATGATTAGCTTAACCAATAAAGGGGAACTGGTCTGTGAATAAAATGTTGAAATTAATTTTTTGACAGAAAAATGTAAATGATAGCATTTCAACAATGTGAGCCATGCCTGATTGTGTGAAAAATAGTCATGTTATTTTCCCTTTTTTTTTTTTTTTTTTTGAGTTACCTCCACCACTAAGGTGGCATAAGGAACCAAACAGGAGTTTCAGAATTTCTTCTGAGTTTTTCAGAGGAACAACACTGCAGCCCCTCATATTTGGGTTTTTCCTCTCCATGTGCCTGAACACTGTATTTGGAAACCTACTCATCATCCTGGCTGTCAGCTCAGATTTCCACCTCCACACCCCCATGTACTTCTTCCTTTCTAGCCTGTCCTTTGTAGACATCTGTGTCACATCCACCACCATCCCAAAGATGCTGTGGAGCATCCAGACACAGAGCAAAGTTATAACCTATGAAGCCTGTATCACCCAGGTGTGTGTGTGTGTGTGTGTGTGTGTGTGTGTGTGTGTGTGTGTGTTTGGCATGCTGTTTGCAGATTTGGATGACTTCCTTCGGCCAACAATGGCCTATGACCACTTTCTGGACATCTGCCACCCCCTGCACTAGGTGGTCATCATGAACTCCTAGCTCTGTGGAATTCTGGTTCTGGTTAGCTGGGTCATCAGTGTCCTGCATTCCTTGTTAGAAAGCTTAATGGTGTTGAGGCTGTCCTTCTGTAGCAAGGTGAAAATCCCTCACTATTTTTGTGAACTCAGTTAGTTTATCTTGCCTGTTCTGACAACTTTCTTAATGACATGGTGTTGAAATTTGCAGCTGGGAAGATGGCGGAGGAGTAGGACGGGGAGAACACTTTCTCCCCCACAAATTCATCAAAAGAGCATTTAAACGTCGAGTAAATTCCACAAAACAACTTCTGAATGCTGGCAGAGGACATCAGGCACCCAGAAAAGCAATCCAACTCTTCGAAAGGAGGTAGGAAAAAATATAAAAGACAAAAAAAGAGACAAAAGAAGGAGGGATGGAGTTCCATCCCGGGAAGGGAGTCTTAAAAAGAGAGAAGTTTCCAAACACCAGGAAACCTTCTCACTGCCGAATCTGTGCCGAGCTTTGGAAGCACAGAGGGCAACATAACAGGGAGAAAAAATAAATAAACAATAAAAACTCAAAGATTGCGAGTCCTACGGTAACTCCCCCAGCGGAGAAGCAGCGCAGACGCCTGCACGCGCCATTAGCAAGCGGGGGCTGGGCAGGGAGGCGCAGCGCGGGCTGCATCGCTTAGAGTAAGAATATGGCCTGAATACCCTGAGCACTATCTGAGCGAAATAATTTGGGCTAGCAAACCAGACTGTGGGATATCTACCACGCGAAAAGCCAGCCCCAACCTAAGACACCGCCAGGCCCGTGCACGGAACAAAGAACTGAACAGAGATAGCCAGCTGCAGACCTTCCCCCTCCAGTGACAGGCAGCCAGAGCCGGAAGGGGGCAATCGCAGCCCCAGAGAGACATTATCTATAAAACTGTAAGCAGGCTTCTTTGCTAACTAAAACTTCTTGGGGGTCTGGACGGTCAACATCTGCCTGAGAAGGTGCGCCGGTTTTACACCCAGATAACCGAGTGGCGGGGAGGCGATAAGTCGCAGCATTGGCGCTCGCCAAACATCTCATCACTTGAGCTGCTCGGACCTGGGAAGAGCACAAAACTCAGGCCCAACTGAGTCTGTGCCTCTGAGGACTACCCGAGTGCCTGAACCTGAGCGGCTTGGACCTGGGAGGTACATGCAGCCCAGGGCCAGCCTCGGATTGTTCCTGGTGGAACAACCTAGAGCCCGAACAGTGTGGGCAGGGAGGCTACAGGCGCCGTGAGCGGGGGCAGACCCAGTGTGGCTGAGGCACTGCGAGTGCACGCCAGTGTTATTTGTTTGCAGCATCCCTCCCTCCCTCCCCACAGCGCGACTGAACAAAGAGAAGAAATACAGCTCCACCCATCAGAACACCGACACAAGCTTCCCTAACCAGGAAACCTTGACAAGCCACCTGTACAAACCCACACACAGCGAGGAAAAGCCACAATAAAGAGAACTCCACAAACTGCCAGAATACAGAAAGGACACCCCAAACTCAGCAATTTAAACAAGATGAAGAGACAGAGGAATACTCAGCAGATACAGGAACAGGATAAATGCACACCAAACCAAACAAAAGAGGAAGAGATAGGGAATCTACCTGATAAAGAATTCCGAATAATGATAGTGAAACTGTTCCAAAATCTTGAAATTAAAATGGAATCACAGATAAATAGCTTGGAGACAAGGATTGAGAAGATGCAAGAAAGGTTTAACGAGGACATAGAAGAAATAAAAAAGAGTCAATATATAATGAATAATGCAATAAATGAAATTAAAAACACTCTGGAGGCAACAAATAGTAGAATAACAGAGGCAGAAGATAGGATTAGTGAATTAGAAGATAGAATGGTAAAATAAATGAATCAGAGAGAATAAAAGAAAAACGAATTAAAAGAAATGAGGACAATCTCAGAGACCTCCAGGACAATATTAAATGCTACAACATTCGAATCATAGGGGTTCCAGAAGAAGAAGACAAAAAGAAAGACCATGAGAAAATACTTGAGGAGATAATAGTGGAAAACTTCCCTAAACTGGGGAAGGAAATAATCACCCAAGTCCAAGAAACCCAGAGAGTCCCAAACAGGATAAACCCAAGGCGAAACACCCCAAGACACATATTAATCAAATTAACAAAGATCAAACACAAAGAACAAATATTAAAAGCAGCAAGGGAAAAACAACAAATAACACACAAGGGAATTCCCATAAGGATAATAGCTGATCTTTCAATAGAAACTCTTCAAGCCAGGAGGGAATGGCAAGACATACTTAAAATGATGAAAGAAAATAACTTACAGCCCAGATTATTGTACCCAGCAAGGATTTCATTCAAGTATGAAGGAGAAATCAAAAGCTTCTCAGACAAGCAAAAGCTGAGAGAATTCTGCACCACCAAACCAGCTCTCCAACAAATACTAAAGGATATTCTCTAGACAGGAAACACAAAAATGGTGTATAAATTCGAACCCAAAACAATAAAGTAAATGGCAACGGGATCATACTTATCAGTAATTACCTTAAACGTAAATGGGTTGAATGCCCCAACCAAAAGACAAAGACTGGCTGAATGGATACAAAAACAAGACCCCTACATATGTTGTCTACAGGAGACCCACCTCAAAACAGGGGACACATACAGATTGAAAGTGAAGGGCTGGAAAAAGATTTTCCATGCAAATAGGGACCAAAAGAAAGCAGGAGTAGCAATACTCATATCAGATAAAATAGACTTTAAAACAAAGGCTGTGAAAAGAGACAAAGAAGGTCACTACATAATGATCAAAGGATCAATCCAAGAAGAAGATATAACAATTATAAATATATATGCACCCAACACAGGAGCACCGCAGTATGTAAGACAAATGCTAACAAGTATGAAAGGAGAAATTAACAATAACACAATAATAGTGGGAGACTTTAATACCCCACTCACACCTATGGATAGATCAACTAAGCAGAAAATTAACAAGGAAACACAAACTTTAAACGATACAATAGACCAGTTAGACCTAATTGATATCTATAGGACATGTTATCCCAAAACAATGAATTTCACCTTTTTCTCAAGCGCACATGGAACCTTCTCCAGGATAGATCACATCCTGGGCCATAAAGCTAGCCTTGGTAAATTCAAAAAAATAGAAATCATTCCAAGCATTTTTTCTGACCACAATGCAGTAAGATTAGATCTCAATTACAGGAGAAAAACTATTAAAAATTCCAACATGTGGAGGCTGAACAACAAGCTGCTGAATAACCAACTAATCACAGAAGAAATCAAAATTTGCATAGAAACTAATGAAAATGAAAACACAACAACCCAAAACCTGTGGGACACTGTAAAAGCAATCCTAAGGGGAAAGTTCATAGCAATACAGGCACACCTCAAGAAACAAGAAAAAAGTCAAATAAATAACCTAACTCTACACCTAAAGCAACTAGAAAAGGAAGAAATGAAGAACCCCAGGGTTAGTAGAAGGAAAGAAATCTTAAAAATTAGAGCAGAAATAAATGCAAAAGAAACAAAAGAGACCATAGCAAAAATCAACAAGGCCAAAAGCTGGTTCTTTGAAAGGATAAATAAAATTGACAAACCATTAGCCAGACTCATCAAGAAACAAAGGGAGAAAAATCAAATCAATAAAATTAGAAACGAAAATGGAGAGATCACAACAGACAACACAGAAATACAAAGGATCATAAGAGACTACTATCAACAATTATATGCCAATAAAATGAACAACGAGGAAGAAATGGACAAATTCTTAGAAAAGTACAACTTTCCAAAACTCGACCAGGAAGAAATAGAAAATCTTAACAGACCCATCACAAGCACGGAAATTGAAACTGTAATCAAAAATCTTCCAGCAAACAAAAGCCCAGGTCCAGACGGCTTCACAGCTGAATTCTACCAAAAATTTAGAAAAGAGCTAACACCTATCCTGCTCAAACTCTTCCAGAAAATTGCAGAGGAAGGTAAACTTCCAAACTCATTCTATGAGGCCACCATCACCCTAATACCAAAACCTGACAAAGATCCCACAAAAAAAGAAAACTACAGGCCAATATCACTGATGAACATAGATGCAAAAATCCTAAACAAAATTCTAGCAATCAGAATCCAACAACACATTAAAAAGATCATACACCATGACCAAGTGGGCTTTATCCCAGGGATGCAAGGATTCTTCAATATCTGCAAATCAATCAATGTAATACACCACATTAACAAATTGAAAAATAAAAACCATATGATTATCTCAATAGATGCAGAGAAAGCCTTTGACAAAATTCAACACCCATTTATGATAAAAACTCTCCAGAAAGCAGGAATAGAAGGAACATACCTCAACATAATAAAAGCTATATATGACAAATCCACAGCAAACATTATCCTCAATGGTGAAAAATTGAAAGCATTTCCTCTAAAGTCAGGAACAAGACAAGGGTGCCCACTTTCACCATTACTATTCAACATAGTTTTGGAAGTTTTGGCCACAGCAATCAGAGCAGAAAAAGAAATAAAAGGAATCCAAATTGGAAAAAAAGAAGTAAAACTCTCACTATTTGCAGATGACATGATCCTCTACATAGAAAACCCTAAAGACTCCACCAGAAAATTACTAGAACTAATCAATGATTATAGTAAAGTTGCAGGATATAAAATCAACACACAGAAATTCCTTGCATTCCTATACACTAATAATGAGAAAACAGAAAGAGAAATTAAGGAAACAATTCCATTCACCATTGCAACGAAAAGAATAAAATACTTAGGAATATATCTACCTAAAGAAACTAAAGACCTATATTTAGAAAACTATAAAACACTGGTGAAAGAAATTAAAGAGGACACTAATAGATGGAGAAATATACCATGTTCATGGATTGGAAAAATCAATATAGTGAAAATGAGTATACTACCCAAAGCAATTTATAGATTCAATGCAATCCCTATCAAGTTACCAAAAGTATTCTTCACAGAGCTAGAACAAATAATTTCACAATTTGTATGGAAATACAAAAAACCTCGAATAGCCAAAGCGATCTTGAGAAAGAAAAATGGAACTGGAGGAATCAACCTACCTGACTTCAGGCTCTATTACAAAGCCACAGTTATCAAGACGGTATGGTACTGGCACAAAGACAGAAATATCGATCAATGGAACAAAATAGAAAGCCCAGAGATAAATCCACGCACATATGGACACCTTATCTTTGACAAAGGAGGCAAGAATATACAATGGATTAAAGACAATCTCTTTCACAAGTGGTGCTGGGAAATCTGGTCAACCACTTGTAAAAGAATGAAACTCGAACACTTTCTAACACCATATACAAAAATAAACTCAAAATGGATTAAAGATCTCAATGTAAGACCAGAAACTATAAAACTCCTAGAGGAGAACATAGGCAAAACACTCTCTGACATACATCACAGCAGGATCCTCTATGACCCACCTCCCAGTATATTGGAAATAAAAGCAAAAATAAACAACTGGGACCTAATTAAACTTAAAAACTTCTGCACATCAAAGGAAACTATTAGCAAGGTGAAAAGACAGCCTTCAGAATGGGAGAAAATAATAGCAAATGAAGCAACCGACAAACAACTAATCTCAAAAATATACAAGCAACTCCTACAGCTCAACTCCAGAAAAATAAATGACCCAATCAAAAAACGGGCCAAAGATCTAAATAGACATTTCTCCAAAGAAGACATACAGATGGCTAACAAACACATGAAAAGATGCTCAACATCACTCATTATCAGAGAAATGCAAATCAAAACCACTATGAGGTACCATTTCACACCAGTCAGAATGGCTGCGATCCAAAAGTCTACAAATAATAAATGCTGGAGAGGGTGTGGAGAAAAGGGAATCCTCTTACACTGTTGGTGGGAATGCAAACTAGTACAGCCACTATGGAGAACAGTGTGGAGATTCCTTAAAAAACTGGAAATAGAACTGCCTTATGATCCAGCAATCCCACTGCTGGGCATACACACTGAGGAAACCAGAAGGGAAAGAGACACGTGCACCCCAATATTCATCGCAGCACTGTTTATAATAGCCAGGACATGGAAGCAACCTAGATGCCCATCCGCAGATGAATGAATAAGAAAGCTGTGGTACATATACACAGTGGAGTTTTACTCAGCCATTAAAAAGAATACATTTGAATCAGTTCTAATGAGGTGGATGAAACTGGAGCCTATTATACAGAGTGAAGTAAGCCAGAAGGAAAAACACCAATACAGTATACTAACGCATATATATGGAATTTAGAAAGATGGTAACGATAACCCTGTATACGAGACAGCAAAAGAGACACTGATGTATAGAACAGTCTTATGGACTCTGTGGGAGAGGGAGAGGGTGGGAAGATTTGGGAGAATGGCAATGAAACATGTAAAATATCATGTATGAAACGAGATGCCAGTCCAGGTTCAATGCACGATACTGGATGCTTGGGGCTGGTGCACTGGGACGACCCAGAGGGATGGTATGGGGAGGGAGGAGGGAGGAGGGTTCAGGATGGGGAACACATGTATACCTGTGGTGGAAAAAAAAAGTAAAGAAAAAAAAAATAAAGGTTGTGCCCTGCAAAAAAAAAAAAAAAAAAGAAAAGAAATTTGCAGCTGGGCTGTTAGGTAGTATTCCCCTTGTTGGTATCTTTTACTCTTATTCTAAGTTGGTTTCCTCCATACATAGAATTGCATCAGCTTAGGGGAAGTATAAAGCATTTCCCACCTGTGTGTCTCACCTCTCAGTTGTCTCCTTATTTTATTGTACAGGCTTAGGAGTGTACCTTAGCTCTGCTGCTACCCACAGCTCACACTCAAGTAAAATAGCCTCTGTGATGTATACTTTGGTCAGTTATAAAAAGCAAATTTTCCTGGGCTGAAGAAGGGCTTACAGTTGAAGCTTGAAATGTTCAAAGCCTCAGAGCCAGAAATTTCAGACCTTTGACAGTTTAAGAAATCAGAAATTTCTCATTCGATTTACTTCTTGGAATTTACCTTTCTTTGACTTCAGGTCCTCCATACACTTTGTTGCTGTTCAGTTGCTAAGTCATGTCCAACTCTTTACGACCCAATGGACTGCAGCATGCCAGGCTTCTCTGTCCTTCACTATCTCCCAGAGTTTGTTCAAACTCATGTCCATTGAGTCAGGGATGCCATTCAAGCATCTCATCTTCTGTTGCCCCCTTCTCCTCCTTCCTTCCATCTTTCCCAGCATCAGGGACTTTAAAAATGGGTCAGCTCTTTGTCTCAGGTGGCCAAAGTATTGGAGCTTTAGCTTAAGCATCAGTCCTTCCAATGATTATTCTGAGTTGATTTCCTTTGAATTGACTGGTTGGATCTCCTTGCAGTCCAAAGGATTCTCAAGAGCCTTCTCCAGTACCACAATTTGAAAGCATCAATTCTTTGACACTCAGCCTCTTTCTGGTCCAGCTGTTGCTTCCCTACATGACTACTGGAAAGATCATAGCTTTGACTGTATCAGTTCAGTTCAGTTCAGTTGCTCAGTCATGTTCGACTCTTTGAGACCCCATGAATTGCAGCATGCCAGGCCTCCCTGTCCATTACCAACTCCCAGAGTTCACCCAAACTCATGTCCATTGAGTCGGTGATGCCATCCAGCCATCTCATTTTCTGTTGTCCCCTTCTCCTCCTGCCTCCAATTCCTCCCAGCGTCAGAGTCTTTTCCAATGATTCAACTCTTCACATAGACCTTTACAAAACTCACTTGATTAGGCTTTGTGATCTCTCCCATTTTCATAAGCTTTTCCATTTTTTGGTTTTCCCACTCAAATTTATTCTCAACTTAGATCAGAACAATTGGGAAATTACTGTTTATGGTATGTCTAGACGGATTTCTTAAGAACAATTTATTCTGAAATAAAATACATAGAAACAAGTCTTCTTTCTTTGTTGTACTAAAAGGATAATCAAGTTTTTTGCCACTGTGGCAAAAATATACTCTAGGTACCTGTTGCTATTTTTAGGGTTATAGAAAGGAAAATTTCAGCCCACAGAATTTCACTTTTGTTTATATCATTTCCTTGTGGGTCACTATGTTAACTCCTTTTCCTAATATCCTAGATTCTACATTCAGTGTATTTCACAGGGTTTCAATAAATTTTATTTTTCTCATTAGGAATCTATCATCTTTTTCAGGTCTGGGTCCACAATTCCTACCATTGTCACTGGCAAAAGTAGATTATCAAATACATGTCTCCATGTGGACTCTACAAGGTAACACTTTTTGATTCTTTTTTTTTTTTTCTGATTTTTAAGATATAGTTGATTTCTAATACTATATTAGTTTCAAGTGTACATCACAGTTATTCAATATTTTTACAGATTATATTTCTTTTAAAAAATATTTATTTATTTGGCTGTGTCAAGTCCTAGTTGTGGCATGCAGAATCTTCATTGCAGGGCATGGGCACAAGGGCTTAGCACAGCATGTGGGCTATCAGTTCCCTGAACAGGGACCAAACCATGTCCCCTGCATTGGAAGGTGAATTCTTAACCATTGGACCACCATGGAAGTCCTCAGATTATATTTCATTAAACGATGTTAGAAGAAAATGGCTGTAGTTACCTGTGCTATACAAGGCATACTTGTTGCTCATTTATTTTACAGTAGTTTGTATATCTTAATACCATTCCCCTAACTTGCCCAACACCATTATTAGATTCCTCATATAAGTGATATAATACAGTATTTGTCTTTCTCTGTCTGACTTAGCATAACATTCTTTAGGTCCTTCCACATTGCTACAAATGACAGGATTTCATTCTTAAAAGATGAACAACATGGATGAATAATATTCACCTTCCCAGGCAACTCAGTAGTAAAAAGAATCTGACTGCCAAGCAGGAGACACAAGTTTGACCCCTGGGTTGGGAATATCCCCTGCAGAAGCAAATGGCAACACACTCAAGTGTTCTTATTTGGGAAATCCCATGGACAGAGGAGCCTGGCAGGCTGTGGTCCATGGGATCACAAAGAGTCAGACTTGACTTAGCAACTAAGTGACAACAACAATGATATTCTGTTTTACACACACACACACACACACACACACACACACACACACACACATAGGTTTTGTGTGTTTTTGCCTTTTTGTTTCTGGTAGAAGAGCTTCTTTCAACATTTGTTTTAAGATAGTTCCATTCTTAATGAATGTTTTGCAAAAAACCCAAACGAGCTTTCTGGCCAACCCAATATGAGGGGAAAAGTCTGTGTGCAATGAGATAATTAGATGATCTTAACTTCAAGGACTTGTATATCCAATTCCTTCCCCAGGTTTTGGAAGCTCTCTGTTTTATTTAAGTTTTTAGTTTTATTTAAGTAAACCCTCCACTCTTTCCTTCCTCTGTTCTCCTGGGACACCCATTATCTCAATGTTGTCCTTCCTAAAAGAGTGTTAACTCTCATTGAATTTCCTCATTTTTAAATATCTCATTTCTCTTCCCTCTTCTATCATTTCTAGATTGTATCATTTCTAGATTTCCATCTTCAAATTCACTAATTCTGTCCCATTTCCAGTGATTTCTAATGCATTCTTCATCTGGTTTATTAATTTTTTTTCAGCTCTGGGATTTCTGTGTTTTTTTTTTTTAATTTTATTTTATTTTTAAACTTTACATAATTGTATTAGTTTTGCCAAATATCAAAATGAATCCACCACAGGTATACATGTGTTCCCCATCCTGAACCCTCCTCCCTCCTCCCTCCCCATACCATCCCTCTGGGTCGTCCCAGTGCACTAGCCCCAAGCAGTGGAATTTCTGTTTGATTCTATCTGAAAGTTTCAATATTTTGAAGAAGCATTCCTTCTATTCATTCATTTTATTCCATTGAACTGCCTATTGAGCTTCTTCATGAGAGCTACCTGTCTCTATTAGTATTCCATACATTGAAATTTGGTTTCTGGAGAGTTGTTATTTTATTTTTGTGATAGTGTTTTTCTGGTTCTTCCTAGTGTTTGGTGAGTTGTTTTTCAACTGGTGCATTTGAAAAGGAGCACTTTTCTATTTGCTTCTAACCATTCAATGGTAGGGGCTTCCCAGGTGGTGCAGTGGTCAAGAACCTGCCTGCCGATGCAGGAGATCCTTGTTGCCTTTCTTTTGTTGTCCCGTAGCTGGCGCTGGACTTTTTGTTTGCATCTCTTAAAGAGGCAGCATTTGTTTATCATTTGAAAATTTGCACTTTGCAAATTACACCACCTTTGTCAAATGTGTCATTCTTCAACCTAGTTATAGTTTCCTAGGCCTCTGGGGTTGTTGATGCCTTGGTGCTGCTGGTATTATTGGAGTGTTGCCTGAGGCACTGGAATGGAGGCTTTTCCCGCCTATATGGGATCTCCTGAGTCACAGGCTCTGCCACCCTCCTGTCGGGGGTTGGTGAATGGAGAAGTTGGGGTCACAGAGGTGCCTCTGCTTTCCCTCAGGTCCCCATACTATATGGACCCTTCTTAGATGTACACAATTATGGAATTCTCTGATATCTTGGTATGTTGTACAGAGGCACCTTCCTTGAGTTGTAGATGTTTTCTTGTTGGTTGACAGGGAGAGACAAAGGAACGTTTCATTAGCCATGATATAGAAGATAAGATACTTTGTATAGAAAACCTAAAATCTCCACCAAAAGTATATTAGAACTATTAAAGTAAATTCAGAAAAGCTACAAGATAAAAGATTACTGTATAGATATCTGTGACTTTTCTATTCACCAGTAATCAATAATCAACTATCAGAATGAGAAATAAATAAAAGCAAGGGAAAAAGCGGGGGGAAGGCCTAATTAAATTTAATTTTTTTTTGCATAGCAAAGGAAACCAATTAAAAAGTAAAAAGACAACCTATGGAATTGGAGAAAATATTTTCAGGTAATATCACTGATGGGACTTGGTATCCAAAATATATAAACAATTCATACAATTCAATTAAAAATAAAGCAACGCAGTCAAAAAATGAGCTGAAGATTGGAATAACTTTTTTTCCTGAAGAAGACAAATAGATGACTAACCAGCACATGAAAAGTTACTCAATATCATGAATTTCTAGAAAAATGAAAATCAAAACAAAAATGTCATATTATCCTTGTCAGGATGACTATCATCAAAACATCTACAAATCACAATGTTGAAGAGGATTTCATGGAGAGGGCACCCTTGCAAACTGTTGGCAGGAATGTAAATTGGTACAGGCATTGTGGAAAACAGTATGGAAGTTCCTCAAAAGCTAAAAACAGAACTAACACATGATCCAGAAATTATTCTTCTGAGTATTTATTCAAAGTAAATGAAAACAGTAATTAATATGTCCCTATATTCATTATCTCATGTTAACAGTAGCCAACATATGGGTTCAACCTAAGTGTTCCTTGACAGAAGAATGGATAAAAATGATATGTTATATCTGTACTGCTGCTGCTAATTCGCTTCAGTCATGTCCGACTCTATGCGACCCCATAGACGTCAGCCCACCAGGCTCTCCCGTCCCTGGGATTCTCCAGGCAAGAACACTGGAGTGGGTTGCCATTTCCTCCTCCAATTCATGAAAGTGAAAAGTGAAAGTGAAGTTGCTCAGTGGTGTCCGACTCTTAGCTACCCCATGGGCCGCAGCCTACCAGACTCCTCCATCCATGGGATTTTCCAGGCAAGAGTACTGGAGTGGAGTGCCATTGCCTTCTCTGTATATCTATACAATGGGATACTATTTAAGCATAAATATGTGAAATTTTGCCATTTTCAGCAATATGGATATAAACTTTGAAAGTATTATGCTAAGTGGAATAAATGAGGAAAAAACCACATGATTTCACTTATATTTGGATTATTAAAAAAATAAATGAAGAAGCAATCAAACATAAACACATAGATACAGAAAAGAGAGTAGTTGTTACTAGAGGAAAAGTATGGAGGAGGACAAAATGGGTCAAGGGGGCCAGCTGTACAGTGACAAAAGGACACTAAATGTTTTGTGGTGAGAATACTTGCTGTGCACAGAGAATTCAAAATATAAGTTTGCACATATTAAACATATATAATGCTGTGAACCAACAGCACTGTGTTAGTCTTTCAGCTGGGTCTGACTCTTTGGGACCCCATGGGCTACAGCTCACCAAGATTCTCTGTCCATGGAATTTTTCCAGGCAAGAATACTGGAGTGGGCTGCCATTCCCTTCTCAGGGATCTTCTCAACCCTGGGATCGAACCCAGATCTCCCACATTGCAGGCAGATTCTTTACCATCTGAGCCACCAGCAAAGCCCATAAGACAATATTACTTCAATAAAAAGAAAAAGGGGAAAAAAAAAAAAAAAAGACCTGAATACTAGTATTGGTGAGAATGGGCAGAAAAGTTAAACATGTACAGTACTGGTGTTGATATAATTTATGGTATAGTCCCTATGGAAAACAGTACCTAAATTACTCAAAAAATGAAAAAAAAAAAAATAGAATGGGAATATGTTACAACAATTTTACTTCTGGGTATATTTCCAAAGAATTGAACTCTCCATAAAAATATATGCACCCCTTTTCATTGCAACATTATCCTTCCTGATGAAACATATGGAAACAACCAAAGTATTAATTGTTGCCTCAATGCCTCTGACTGTTGTGTTCAGTCATTCAGTCTTGTCTGATTCTTTGCAACCCCATGGACTGTAGCCCACCAGGCTTTTCTGTCAATGGAATTTTCCAGGCTGAATGCTGAAGCAGGTTGTCATTTTCTACATCAGGAGACCTTCCTGACCCAGAAACGGAACCCAGGTCTCTTGTGTCTCCTGCACAGGAAGGCAGATTCTTTACCACTGAGCCACCTGGAGAACCCCATTTTGTAAATGGATTTTTTAAAATATTGCATATATTGGAATGTTGTTGTTCAGTCACTCAGTCATGTTCAACTTTTTGCACCCAGGAACTATAGTACGCCAGGCCTCTCTGTCCCTCACTATTTCCTGTTGGGAGCTGTGTTAGGCATTACTGACAAAATGGAGGCACGGCCCCAACCCCCTCTCCTCATCTCGCAGGCATAGCCCCGGGATAAAGGAGTTAGGCCTTGTGATTTTGACTTGTTCTTTCCTTTCTTCAGTTGAGTTGACTGGGAAGAATGTTAAGGTGCTTATCGTCCTTGAGAGAAACATGAGAAAGCACAAAGACTTTTGCAGTTGTGCCCAGAAAACAATCTGTTCAAGGATTTTTACAAAGAATGTTCCAGAATGAGCATGTAGGCCACAGCTTGAGGCCATGTCTCAGATTATTGTCTGAGACCTGTTTGTGAAGGGAATATTTATGGCAAAAGAAGTTTGTTGAGTTTAGGGTTTAGGATTAATTAAGAATAGCTAAAAGCTTTTTTTAGGAGATTATAATCTTAAGATGCTAGGGGAAAATAGGATTTAGAAAGATAAGAAATAAACAGGAATGTAGCATGAGTTACAGTGTGATCACAAGTTAAGCACAGTAAATCTGGGTGGGGAAAACTAAAAATGTCAAACCTCTGACCTAATGCTTTTGTCAAAGTATAAAAGAGAACCTGAAGCTTGAAATAAACATGTAGTCCCGTTCTATGAGTCAGAGACTACATCATCGTTGCTGACACCATCCATCTCTTCAGGTTGAATCCCTGGCTGCTGGAGCTGGACTCTGGCAATTTCCCAAGTTTGTCCAAGTTTACCTCCCTTGCATCAGTGATGCCATCTGGCCATCTCATCCTCTGACGACCTCTTCTCCTTTTGCCCTCAATCTTTCCCAGGATCAGGGACTTTTCCAATGAATCAGCTGTTCATATCAGATGACCAAAATACTGTACTTTCAGCTTTAGCATAAGTCCTTCAATGAGTATTCAGGGTTGATTTCCCTTAAGATTGACTAATTTGATCTTGCTGTCCCAGAAACTCTCAGAAGTCTTCTTCAGCACCACAGTTCAAAGGCATCACATTTTTGGTGCTCTACTTTCCTTAAAGTCCAGCTCTCACTACTGTACATAACCACTGGGAAGAGCAATGTCTCTGCTTTTCAACATACTGTCTAGGTTCATCATACCTTTCCTTCCAAGAAGCAAATGTCTTCTGATTTCATAGCTGTAGTCACCATCAGCAGTGATTTTAGAGCCCATGGAGAGGAAATCTGCCACTACTTCCACCTTTTCCCCATCTGTTTGCCATGAAGTAATGGGGCCAGATGCCATGATCTTAGTTTTATTTTGTTTTAATATTTAGTTTTAAGTGAAAGAGCTGGCTTAAAACTAAATATTGGAATGTATTTGACCATAATAAAGGGAAATCCTGCCATCTGTGACAAGATGGCTGGACACTTAGGTCGTCATGCTAACAAGAATGATCTAGACACTGAAAACTAAATACTGCATTGTTTCACATCTATGTGGAATGTATAAAAGCAAAAGTTATAGAAATATAGAGTATAATGGTGATTTCCAAGAATAGGGGTGTGAGGGATTTGGGGGAATGTTAGTCAAAGGGTCCAAACTTCCAGTTAGAAAATGAATAAATTTTGAAGATCTAAGAGACAGGGTGGTGACAACAAGTAACAAAATTTTATTGGATATACATCTGTATTAAGTTCCTATTGCTTCCATTTTAAAAAAATTACTATGATAGTGATTTAAAACAAATTCATACTCATGTTTCTGGATATCAGAAGCCTAAAATTGTTTATTTTGAGTTAAAATAATGAGATGAACATGGCTGGCTTTCTCCTGGAGGCTCAAGGTAGTAATTCACTTCCTCTCCTCTTTCGGGTTCTAGAAGCCACCTGTATTGCTTGGCTAATGGCAGCATCTTCAAAGTTAGCAGCTTCAAGTTTTCAAGTCCCTCTGTGACTCCAGCACTTCTCATCCACATTTAGAGAGCCACTGTGATTAAGTTAGTCCCACCTGCATAATCCTGGCTGAGCTCATTAGAAGCTCTAGTCTACTTACATCCTTAATCATCCCTTGCTGGTATAAAATACAATGTTCAAAGATCATCACATCTTTTGGAGGCCCTTATTATGTACACTACATGTATTTTTCATAAGTAGATTATCTATTATGATTCAAGGGCCCTTAAAAGAATTGTACATAGAAAGTATCACAGAGTCTGGAATTAACCCATACAGTTTTCATCACATATTTCAAGCAAAAAAATCATTAAGAATTTCATGGAAAGTTAATTTTTGGTGGAAAAATGTAAAACTCTGTACACATGACTCAAAAACATAACCTATATGGAATTTAGAAAGATGCTAACAATAACCCTGTGTACGAGACAGCAAAAGAGACACTGATATATAGGTCAGTCTTATGGACTCTGTGGGAGAGGGAGAGGGTGGGAAGATTTGGGAGAATTGCATTGAAACATGTATAATATCATGTATGAAATGAGTGGCAAGTCCAGGTTCGATGCATGATACTGGATGCTTGGGACTGGTGCACTGGGATGACCCAGAGGAAGGGTATGGGGAGGGAGGAGGGAGGAGGGTTCAGGATGGGGAACACAGGTATACCTGTGGCGGATTCATTTCGATATTTGGCAAAACTAATACAGTATTGTAAAGTTTAAAAAAAAAAAAAAAAAAACCATAACCACAGCCTGGCTTACTCACAGAATGGCCACAGTCCAGTACCTGCTTCATCAGCGCCTCTCAGGACCTTGTAGAAGAATAAAGTCTTATGGTTCACCAGGGATGAGCAGAATCAGAAACTTCATTTGAACTCTCATCAGGTTGATTGAAGGGCTTTCCCAGTGGCTCAGTGGTAAAGAATCTGCCTGCAATGCAGGAGGTGCAGGTTCATTCCCTGGGTTGGGAAGATCCCCAGGAAGTAGGGCATGGCAACCCACTCAAGTATTCTTGCCTGGAGAATCCCATGGACAGAGGAGTCTGGTGAGCCACAAAGATTCTGACACGACTGAAGTGACAGCATACACGCAAAGGTTGATTGATATGCACAATGAAGTAGGAAAAGTGCTAGTCTAGAATAGGTTTACTAATTTTCCCACTCTTGACATTTTGCAGCAGGGTCATTACTTTTGTGTGGTACAGTCCTGGAAATATAAAAGATGTGGGTTCAGTCCCTGAGTTGGGAAGATCCCCTGGAGGAGGGAATGGCAGCTCACTCCAGTATTTTTACCTGGAGAATCTCATGGACAGAGGAATCTTGAGGGCTACAGTCCATAGGGTTAAAAAGAGTCAGACACAACTGAAACGACTACACATACACACACACACATACATCCTGAACACTGCAGTTGTTTAGCAGAATCCCTTCAGACCATGCTAAATATTATTGAGGCCAAAGACATTTCTGGTTGAGAACAACTGATGCAGAGTTTGAAAACTGGAAGCTATCTGACAAGATTCCAATAAAAGCCTCATGCCTTTCTCAGATTATAACTGGCAGATCACTAATTCCCATGAAGCCCATTTCTGCAACTAAAAACTGATTTCATAATAGTACCATCTCATGGAATGGTCTTTAATAAAATTAAATTATTATATAATCCTTATATGGTGTTATGATCCAAAAATGTCTTCTATGATTAACAAATATTTTAATGAGGGACTGAACCACCAGTTTTAACTTGTGCTGTAAGTATTAAATTTTCACATGTTTTGGCAAAATTATGAATTGATGCAGTGTACTATCCAAGGTTTTGTATTAAAGGAACAAAATTATCCCGCTGCTTGAAGATGGTAATAGTCATTTTCTAGAAGTAGCAGGAGTGGGGACTCATCAGGATCAATGCTTTAACTAGGAACCTATTCAAGACAGAATCCTCAGACTGAGATTCTGGATAAATTTGAACTCAGAATTGGGATGAAGTGCTACAGTCCATAAGGTTGCAAAGGGCAGACACAACTGAAGTGACTTAGCACACACACTGCAACTTTAAGGTTTATTCCCGTAGCCAAACAGGAGACGTCATGGAAGGAGTAATAAACACTGAATTCATCTGCCTTGTAACATTGTCTCCTAGACACAGAGAATGAGCAGTAAAACTTTCCTATCTATCCAGACCACTGTCCCTCAGGGAAATCAGCTATTAGAGGTGGTGATACAAGAGGGAAATGTACCTAATAAGCAGACACTGGGAGCTGTAAATATCTCCTATGCTGCATCCCTCTGCCTGCCCATCCTTGGGCTGGATGGTGCATGGTTGTTGCTTGTGGAGTTATAACTCTGGTTGGGAAACCAATGATTCACTCCATCCTCCAGTCTTGCCTAGAAACTGAGTGTCTATCTCCATCATCAACCAACCAACAGAATTTTCGACATTCATGTTCAAATTTTCCTCTTAGAGACTCCAACCAGGTGAGTCCAAGAGCCCAGGAAATAATACTGGATATGATCAAAGGGAATGGCAGGCAAGAATGTTTACCTGAGTTCGCTTGAGAGCCAATGCAGACTAACCCAGAGCTATGATTTCTGTAGTTGTTTGTTTGCTTGATTAGTTATGACTATATTAATTTATGATGCTCAAAATAGAAGGACATATTGAAATCTACAATCAAGGGTCAATGTTGATCATTAAATGGTCATCATAAAAGCCCAATTAGAAGAGGGAATGAGATATGAAAAGTACCTCTTAAAATAGAACCTAGGTCCAGGAGTTGAGATTAATTGGAGTAGAGAATAGTGTATTAGCTGTGCTGGGATGTACAGAGATGTAAGGACTATTTTTAATATAGAGCATATTTGACTACTGATGAGAAATATACAGACCAGGCAATGTTGCCACACATTACCTTGCAACAATAGCTCATGAGACATAGATTTCAGAATAATATGTCTCTCAGTATTCAAATAAAAAAAAAATATATGGGAAGGACTGTATTAATGAATTTAATTTGCAATTGTTTTATTTCCACTAAGGTTGAATACATGTGTAGTTAACCAGTTACTTTCTCCATTGAAAAAGTAGTGATTGTCCTGTTCAATTCCTTTACTTTTGTACAGCAATTACAACATATTTTTATTATTTTTTAAATAATTGTATTGTTCCAAAATTAGAATTGTTAACATGAAGCAGATGTTTGCCATTAAGTTATTTCATATATGTATAGAAGAATTTGTTCAGAATGTCCAGAATTTATAAATTTTATGTGGTAAAATATGTGTCACCTTGTGTTCCTTCCCATCATTACTTTTAAGATTTAACTGGAATGAAATATTCTTACTTAAATACTTTTACTTGCAAATCCTTGCTTTAAACAGAAATGAAAATGAATGTTCCCATGCATATTATGAGCTAATAAGTCATGCTTTATACGTGTTCCCCACTATTTCCCACATCTTATTCCTCATTGTTCAATTTATTCTATTGTGATTAGATTTACTTATAAAAGTTGCATCATGTTCAATCAACATATGGAAGACTTTTTTTGCATTTAGCTTAAGATCTCCTTTATCTCCTATATTTGTATTTGAGTTCATACGTCCCTGTGTAAGAGGAAATGACAACTTAAGTACCATTTCCTCCCAATATTTTAAAAGATTTTCTGTCATATTATTTTATTTCCAGGACATTTCCAAAATTGATAAAGTTGATATTACCAAATTTTTAAAAAATGTGCATCTTTCATAAGTTGGTTTTGGATGTCCCTTCAATTTTGTTTCATCTATTAATTAACATTGAATATTACAAAGTGTTGAAGATAAATAATGTGGGCAAGGGAGCTCTTATGACTTGAAATTTCAGCCCAACATGGAGACCTTCTTGTTCCTCAATATCTTCTGACCCTATCTGTCCTCACTCTCCATCCTGTTCATTTCCCTCATGGGACTGGCTTCATTTTTGGACTGATATATCTTAAACAAGCACTTTCCTTAGGCCTTCACACTCACTGTCCCCTTGCCAGGAGCACACCTTCCAGGTGTACTCATGGCCCTGGTTCTCTCTCCCTTGAGGTCTTTCCAGTTATCCCCTTGTTTACAGGTCTTGATTAACATGTGTGTACAACAGGTGTCATGCTTCTCCATCTCCCTTTTACCTCCTTTCTTTTCCTTCATAACAATGGTAACAAGTGACATGCCATATAATTTTTATTTTCTTATCTTCTGTCTCCATAGCCAGATGTTAGAAGCTTTTATTGTTGAACACTGTGTGCTCCCTGCATAGATAGCATATATAGTGCCTGGTACATTGTCTCGATTCAATTCATATCAAGTATGTGAAAGAATGTCCCATTAAAACTGTGAAATATCTGACATCTTGGAAAAAACTCTGATAGTTTTTCTGGGAAAAGCTTGAACCAGTTTGCTAATTAGAGATGGCACAAGAAGCTCCCTGCTGCTGCTGCTGCTAAGTCGCTTCAGTCGTGTCTGACTCTGTGCGACCCCAGAGACGGCAGCCCATCAGTCTCCCCCGTCCCTGGGATTCTCCAGGCAAGAACACTGGAGTGGATTGCCATTTCCTTCTCCAGTGCACGAAAGTGAAAAGTGAAAGTGAAGTCGCTCAGTCGTATCCGACTCTTAGCGATCCCACGGACAGCAGCCCACCAGGCTCCTCCGTCCATGGGATTTTCCAGGCAAGAGTACTGGAGTGGGGTGCCATTGCCTTCTCCAAAGAAGCTCCCTAAAGTGCATGAAATCCATGAACAGAATATTGAAAGTAATTTCTTTATGGTGAAATATAAATGGTAACATTTCAACAATGTGGTAATGCCCATTTATGTGAAAATTAGTCATTTTATTTCCCCCTTTTTTCATAGTCACCTTCACCACATGGCACCAAGAAACCTAACAGGAAATAACAAATTTTCAGAGGAATCAGAATTGCAACACCTCATATTTGGACTTTTTCTCTACATGTATCTGATCACTGTGTTTGGAAACCTGCTCATCATCCTGGCCGTTACCTCAGACTCCCACCTCCACACCCCATGTACTTCTTCCTCTCCAACTTGTCCGTTGTAGACATCTGCTTTACCTCCACCACCATCCCAAAGATGCTGTGGAACATCCAAACCCAGAAAAGTCATAACATATGAAGGCTGCATCATCCAGATGTACTTTTTCTTACTTTTTTGGGGACTGGATGTCTTTCTCCTGACTGTGATGGCCTATGGCCAATATGTGGCCATCTGTCACTCCCTGCACTACATGGTCATCATGAAACCCTGGCTCTGTGGACTGTTAGTTCTGGTGTCTGGATCATAAGTGTACTGCATTCCTTGTTAGAAAGCTTAATGGTGTTGCAACTGTCCTTCTGTACAGTTTTAGAAATCCCTCATTTTTTCTGTGAACTAAATCAGATGATCCAACTTGCCAGTTCTGACACCTTTCTCAACAATGTGGTGATGTACTCTGGAGCTGTGCTGCTGGCTGGTGGTTCCCTCATTGGTATCCTCTACTCTTACTCTATCACCAGTCACATCCACAGCTGGGTATTGTTTTTGCTTTGGCTCCATTCCTTCATTCTTTCTGGAGTTATTTCTCCACTGATCTCCAGTAGCATATTGGGCACCTACTGACCTGGGGAGTTTCTCTTTCAGTATCCTATCATTTTGCCTTTTCATACTGTTCATGGGGTTCTCAAGGCAAGAATACTGAAGTGGTTTGGCCTTGGAATATGGAATGAAGCAGGGCAAAGACTAATAGAGTTTTTCCAAGAAAATGCACTGGTCATAGCAAACACCCTCTTCCAACAACACAAGAAAAGACTCTATACATGGACATCACCAGATGGTCAACACCAAAATCAGATTAATTATATTCTTTCCAGCCAAAGATGGAGAAGCTCTATACAGTCAGCAAAAACAAGACCAGGAGCTGACTGTGGCTCAGACAATGAACTCCTTATTGCCAAATTCAGACTTAGATTGAAGAAAGTAGGGAAAACCACTAGACCATTCAGGTATGACCTAAATCAAATCCCTTATGATTATACAGTGGAAGTGAGAAATAGATTTAAGGGCCTAGATCTGATAGATAGGGTGTCTGATGAACTATGGAATGAGGTTCATGACATTGTACAGGAGACAGGGATCAAGACCATTCCCATAGAAAATAAATGCAAAAAAAAAAAAAAAATGGCTGTCTGTGGAGGCCTTACAAACAGCTGTGAAAAGAAAAGAAGTGAAAAGCAAAGGAGAAAAGGAAAGATATAAACATCTGAATGCAGAGTTCCAAAAAATAGCAAGAAGAGATAAGAAAGCCTTCTTCAGCGATCAATGCAAAGAAATAGAGGAAAACGATAGAATGGGAAAGACTAGGGATCTCTTCAAGAAACTCAGAGATACCAAAGGAACATTTCATGCAAAGATGAGCTCAATAAAGGACAGAAGTGGTATGGACCTAAAAGAAACAGAAGATATTAAGAAGAGATGGCAAGAATACACAGAAGAACTGTACAAAAAAGATCTTCACAACCCAGATAATCACAATGGTGTGATCACTGCTCTAGAGCCAGACATCCTGGAATGTGAAGTCAAGTGGGCCTTAGAAAACATCACTATGAACAAAGCTAGTGGAGGGGATGGAATTCCAGTTGAGCTATTCCAAATCCTGAAAGACGATGCTGTGAAAGTGCTGCACTCAATATGCAAGCAAATTTGGAAAACTCAGCAGTGGCCACAGGACTGGAAAAGGTCAGTTTTCATTCCAATCCCAAAGAAAGGCAATGCCAAAGAATGCTCAAACTCACACGCTAGTAAAGTAATGCTCAAAATTCTCCAAGCCAGGCTTCAGCAATATGTGAACCCTGAACTTCCTGATGTTCAAGCTGGATTGAGAAAAGGCAGAGGAACCAGAAAAGCATCTATTTCTGCTTTATTGACTATGCTAAAGCCTTTGACTGTGTGGATCACAATAAACTGTGGAAAATTCTGAAAGAGATGGGAATACCAGACCACCTGATCTGCCTCTTCAGAAATTTGTATGCAGGTCAGGAAGCAACAGTTAGAACTGGACATGGAAAAACAGACTGGTTCCAAATAGGAAAAAAGAGTTCATCAAGGCTGTGTAGTGTCACCCTGTTTATTTAACTTCTATGCAGAGTACATCATGAGAAACCCTGGACTGGAAGAAACACAAGCTGGAATCAAGATTGCTGGGAGAAATATCAATAACCTCAGGTATGCAGATGACACCACCCTTATGGCAGAAAGTGAAGAGGAACTCAAAAGCCTCTTGATGAAAGTGAAAGTGGAGACTGTAAAAGTTGGCTTAAAGCTCCACATTCAGAAAACGAAGATCATGGCATCCGGTCCCACCGCTTCATAGGAAATAGATGGGGAAACAATGGAAACAGTGTCAGACTTTATTTTGGGGGGCTCCAAAATCACTGCAGATGGTGACTGCAGCCATGAAATTAAAAGACGCTTACTCTTTGGAAGGAAAGTTATGACCAACCTAGATAGCATATTCAAAAGCAGAAACATTACTTTGCCAACAAAGGTTCGTCTAGTTAAGGCTATGGTTTTTCATGTGGTCATGTATGGATGTGAGAGTTGGACTGTGAAGAAGGCTGAGCGCCCAAAAACTGATGCTTTTGAACTGTGGTGTTGGAGAAGACTCTTGAGAGTCCCTTGGACTGCAAGGAGATCCAACCGGTCCATTCTGAAGGAGATCAGCCCTGGGATTTCTTTGGAAGGAATGATGCTAAAGCTGAAACTCCAATCCTTTGGCCACCTCATGCGAAGAGTTGACTCATTGGAAAACACTCTGATGCTGGGAGGGATTGGGGGCAGGAGGAGAAGGGGACGACAGAGGATGAGATGGCTGGATGGCATCACTCTCTCGATGGACGTGAGTCTCAGCGAACTCCCAGAGTTGGTGATGGACAGGGAGGCCTGGCGTGCTGCAATTCATGGGGTCGCGAGGAGTCGGACAGGACTGAGCGACTGATCTGATCTGACTCTTACTCTAAGATAGTTTCCTCCGTATATAGACTCTCATCAGCTCAGGGGAAGTATAAAGCATTTTCTACCTGTGCATCTCACCTCTCAGTTGTCTCCTTATTTTACTCCACAGGCTTAGGTGTGTACCTTAGCTCTGCTTCTGTTCAGAGTTACATACACTCAAATGCAAGAGCCTCCGTGATGTACACTGTGGTCACACCCATGCTGAACCCCTTCATCTACAGTCTGAGAAATAAACACTTAAAGAGAAGTTTGAAAATGTCCTTTGAAAAGTTAAGTATAAAAGGTCTTATTTTCCTAGGGCTTAAGAAGTACTAGTGATAGGCGAGCTCAAAGCCTGAGCCCAGTATTGTCCTCATTTGGTCAGACTTCTGGAGATAGAAAATGTCTCTTCTGTTTTTCTTCGAATTTATATTTTGTTACTAACTTCTGTGTACAATTTATGTAACTCATTCTTAAGTTTTGTGATATCTGTGAAATTTCAAGTTTTTTTTTGTTTTTTGTTTTTTTTTTTTTCCATTTTGATTTTTTTCCTCTACCAATTGTAATCCCAGTATTGGATGTGAAGTATTTGGAAATTTCCATTCATCTCAAGGAACTGCAGGGATCACTTAAGAATAATTTCTTCTCATATGCAGTATATCATATTGAGCATTTTTCATTTTATTTGCCTAAATTAATTGCCATGATTTATGCTACTCCTGTGGGGAGGATAAGAACTGCTCTTGGCAACCACAGCTATTTATATAAGGTTCTTAAAGAAGAAAATCTGTTTTAAAGTTTAAAGAAAATCTGTTTTAAAATCTCTTAAAGAAGAGATCACTGTTTTATCCCTTTTCTGAATGTCATTCTTTGCATATCATTATGGTAATTGCTAGGCTTCCCAGGTGACACAGTGATAAAGAATCTGCCTTCCAGTTGCAGCAGACTCAGTTTTGATCCCTAGGTTGGGAAGAGTCCCTTTAAAAGGAAATGGCAACCTACTCCAGTATTTTTGCCTGGGAAATTCCATGGACAGAGCAGCCTGGTAGGTTACGGTCTATGGGGCTGCAAAGAGTTAGACACGATTGAGCACGCAGGCACACATGCAGTGTAATTTTTGTTCCTGATAAGCCAAACTTTACAATACTGGTTGTTTTCACTAATATAAGGTACTTTTGTACTCATTAAGATCTTATTCTTCTATACAGCCTCTGTCCACTGTGTCTACCATAGATACTGGAAATCATGGATAATAAAGTACATCTCTCCAAGTATAATCTACACGAAACACAAATATGAGAGAATAGATGATATAATATGGTTTTAGAATAGAACTGATCTTAAATATGTTGAAGCAAAGTATTAGATCACACATTTATTACTATACAGCATATTTCTTTTTTGGAGAGTTAATGCATTCTTTCAAATATGCACCATTGCTGTCTATTTGTAAGGTGTATTCATTGAACTGAAGGACTAGTGCTATGTTTAGCTTTTTTAAAATTAAATATCTTTCTTGTATCTGTTTGAAAATTTTGAGTGCTTCCAGAAAATCTTTATCTTTTCACTTCTCCAAATGAAATATATCCAATATTCATAATTTTGTCACAAACAATATAGAGGCAAAAAAATGTACAATAGCAGTATCATCCATTAGATGTTATCCTAATAATCAAAGAATGACTTGCTAGAAAGCTTGGGTTCCTGTTCAGGAATGTGATTAAGGGTCACAGGTGCTGTGCTACCATTCAAGTCCTTCCAACCTGTCCATGTGACCTCAAAGGGACTGACTGCGATGGAGTCACTTTTTCACACAGTTATATGAAATGAACTTGAATAATAAAGTAATTATGAATGCTACCTTTAAAATATCAGAACAAAAGTCTAGAATTAGTAGAATCAGATTATTACAATTGTCCTCAATTCTGCTTAATTAGATTATTGTGTTAGGCATTGTTACATACAAACTTTCCTGAAATAAAATTATTAGTAAAATCTCTTCATTGTCAAATGAAGTGATACAGTGGGGAGTTTCTCTGATCTCTCTAGGGCTTCTAGCCCTCCAGGTTCATGAGTCTGTAGTCAGGCATGAATCTCTCTAGCATGTTTCTAAAGCTCATCTGTAATATGTGTGGCCTTACTGCTCTTCTTGAACCAACTAATAATATTTTACTCCTTTTATATATGTAAGCTAATCTTCCAATTTTCAGGTGAAATGAGTACTAAATATGAACTGCTTTAATTTAAATATGACTACTATAATATCCACATGTAAACTTTGCTTTATCCCAGTTGGAAGAGATGTCTCTTGCCCTATTAGATGTGACTCACCTGTCTGTGCTTCATTATCTACCCTGGTGTGCACACTAGAATTTAAAATTCTAATAAATTTGTTAAAGCGTAATTGAAAACAATAAACTGTGTCCATTAAACTATGTGAATTGAAGAATTTTAAAAGCTATAAAAATTTAGAGTTTATACTGCCTGGTTCTATTTATGTGTAATCCAAGAAGGTATACTATAAGTTTGTCTGCTATGTTATGCAATGGTTGACCTTCCCTGGTGGCTCAGCAGTAAAGAATCTGCCTGCCAATGCAAGAGATGAGGGTTTGATCTCTGGGTCAGAAAGATCCCCTGGAGAAGGTATGGCATCTCACTCCAGTATTCTTGTCTGGGAAATCCCATGGAGAGAGGAACCTGGCCATCTACAGACCATAGGGTTGCAAAAGAGTCAGAAACAACTTTAGCAACTAAACAACAACAACAACATGTAATTGTTATAAATGTAATCCCCAAAGTTCCTCTTTCTTTACTTCTGAAGGTGATACAGAAAAATAAACTTATTTTCTGAGGGATGCTATGAGAAAACGGCAAGAATACTTGTATAGTCCAAAGAATACATTTAAGGGTAAAAGGTATATGTGTATGTGTGTGAATTATTTGTATATATTTTATCTTAAACACACACACACATACATGTCCACGCAC
The DNA here is from genome assembly GCF_029378745.1 of Bos indicus. NCBI lineage: Eukaryota > Metazoa > Chordata > Mammalia > Artiodactyla > Bovidae > Bos > Bos indicus. Next base: position 8,996,430 of record NC_091766.1, on the reverse strand, counting down.
ACAGATACAACGATAATCTCATTTATTATGTTGAGAATAATCTTTACAGAAAATTAAAGAGTAAAGACATGAAAATAATGAATGCTTTTATTAACATAGAATATAAGGAATGCAGAAATTCAGACAAAATATTTAAAATGGAATGTGAGACATTACTTTTGATATGAACTACTTTTCTTATCATAAGTATTCAAAACATAACCACATTTATATAATGCAATGCAGAATTCAATGAACCAGCGAATAAGGTAACTATTCCAAATTGCCTCTACTTTCCTTCTTCAAATTAGGTGGGGTTCCAACACACACACACACACACACACACACACACACACACACACAAAATCTTTATCCAGGGAAAACTAAATGACTGAATTGAGAAGTTTGAACTCAATAACACATTACATTAATTGCTTTACAAATTTAAGATCAGCCACTGATATTCCTTACATTGGGCTGAATAAAATACATCTTCTAAAACTGAGACCCATCTGAACAATCCAGGGAAGAAGGTATTACCTTCCTAGATGACTTTCTAGGGGCATCTGCATTCCTTGTGTTATAGTCCCTCTTCCATCCTCAAGGCTAACATCACAGCATCTTCAGATCTCTCTCTGACTCCAGTTCTTCCTCTTCTCTCCTCCACATTTTGAGAATCATTGCCATTGCTTATAGCAACATGGGTAATCCAAGTTAATCTTCTCATTTTAAGGATAATTATTAACTAATTAATTTTATCAGTTAGCTCTATTCTTTTTTATGTAAACTAACATACTCAAAATTTTGAAAAATCATCAGAAAATAAATACCTCTGAGTCCTATTTATAGAATGGAGAATGAATGGCATACACTACTATTGATATTTCACAGAATAAACTTCTCCAAATTTAAACAGATAATCCCTATAATGTGCTAAGGTAGGATATGGTACTTAAAATATGAAATATATGTCTTACAACTTAGAGATATATTATAATGAAGGGATAAATGACAGCTATTAACTTCAGATATACATATGAAATTCCTAACAGTTTTAGCAGAAGAGTCAGGAAACCAGGGTGTGCACTGCCCAATACTTTGCAGTAAACAAACAGAGGTGTCCCTTTATAAAGACAGAAATAAAACTTTTCTCTGTTTTTTAATTTTATTTTATTTTTAAACTTTACAAACTTTTCTGAGGGTATCATGGGCTGTGTCCTTACAAAAAGTCAATGCATTGACCATCCAAGGGATCAATTCAAGACAATCGCCTCCGTATCATTTGTTGGAGATAACTTAACACTGGTGTTGGGATAACACTGGCTTTGGGAGTTTAGACCCCTGGCAGGAGAGAAGTTAATGGAGAAGAATTAATAAAAGCTGAGTTCACCCTGCTTGTAACTTGGTCTCCTGGGAACAGAGAATCAGCAGGAATAAAAAAAGGATCATTTTTGTCCAGACCAAGTACCACAGGGAAGTCATGTGTTTACAGGTCACTGTTAATAACAAGAGAGGAATGTACTTAATGTGTAGACAGAGAGAGCTGTTAAATAGTTCCTCTATTGCATCCCTAAGCTTGTACAACCTGGGCATGGAGGAGACAAGCTTTTGCTTTTGGAATCCAAAGTCTGAGTAAAGAACCAATACTTGACCCTCCATGTGCTATCTTGTCTGCAGGCAGAGCTTCAGTCTCCATCAACCATCCAGGAAGGGATTCAGATTTCCACACAAGGACCTTCCTCTCAGTTTCCATTCAGGTGAGTCAAAGCGGTCAAAAGACACTGCAGTAAAGTACCAGATAAAATAAAATTAAAAAATGTTTTCATGACGTCACCTGAGAACGAACACAGCTGAACTCAGAGCTTGGCAATCACTGGTGTCATTCACTTGCTTAAAATATCAATGCAAACCAGGAGGCTAAAAAAGAGAAGTAAAATAAATACAAAAATAATAAAAAGAGAAGTATAGACACTGAAATCAGAAAGCAAAACGATAGGATTGAAGGTCCAACTAGAAGTGGGATGAAAGGCATAAAGTGCTTCCAGTAAAAGTAGAACAGGTCCAGGTATCTTATTAATTAACTGGGGTAAAGAAATTGGGTATTAGCTATAGAAAGCTATAAAATGAAATGAAGGCATTTCTTTCCAACTTAAAGATGGGATTTTTTTTCTTACCAACTGACCATTTAGTTTTCTTATTAGATATAGATGCATTTGAGGGGAATTGTGAATCGATATAAATTTTGTGTGGTCAAATCTAGAAATCAGGTATGTTTTTTCCATTGATAGTATATCATTGCTACAAAAATCTATGGTAATGAAATTCAAACTATGTCTCTAACTGTGGATGAATTTGTCCCCCACAGTAATGTCCAGAACCTTGTGTGGCTGTGACACATTAGGGCTCAATAAAGGTCAGGGTTTCTGTGAACACCCCACAATGCACAGGACAGACCCCACCACAAATAATGTGGTCCAGAATGTCAACTGTGACAACACTGAAGAACCCAGAATTAAAGAATACCTGCATTTTGACTACTTATTGCTATCTTCAATTTTTTCCCTAAAATGTTAACACTTCACATATCTATCAGAAAAACCAGAGCATACTCCTGGGCTACTAGTTTGAACTAGTTCTCAGCCCTAATTCAACAGATTTTTTTTTTTTTTATCATTCACAGGAGAATGATATGAGAGAGGTTCCATGTTGCTTTCCTAAATCATATCTTGAATTAGAGCAAAACTTTATATATTTGATCACCATTTTGATTTACCTATTATTATCATATAGCCATATTATATGCCCATTTTTCTACAGTAAACAAACTTTCAAATAATTTTTTATAAATGCTTGTATTTCAGTTGGCTTTTGGAGCATATTTAGGGCCACAAATTTTAAAAAAAATATTTCAGCTATATATGTCTATTTTCTTACCTCTGAGTTCCTTGCCTTATTTAAGATGGTTAACTCACTCATCATTTCATACAGAGATTTCAAGCTGTCCATTCATAATGTGTTTATTACCCTTACACTGAGGTCATAATCTCTCTGATTCTTTGTAAGATGTTTTAAGGAGGAACAACTTCATATTTTTGTAAGATAGACCTTTAAGCCAATTTTTATCAATAATTCCATCTTTCCAAATAAAGTGAAATACAACCTTGCCATATGTTAAACATCCAAATATAATGAGACCTATTCCTGATTCATTCAACAGTAATAACTGAATATGTGTTACCTGCTAAAGAATTTTATGAACATAATACATTATATTATTTTATCTTTAGGCTATTGTTAATGTAATTAATCCATGTTGATGTCATAAATTATTGCTATTATATCTTTTATTCAATTAGCTTTCAAAACTTCATTTAATTCTGTTTATTACATTTGTTTCAGTGTTGTTCTATTTAGCCTGGTTTCATACTCCTCGTCATATTTTTACTTCCTAACTTTTCATAATTTTTTTACAAGTGAACATCTATTCACATACTTTGTTAAAATACAAAGATGAGCAAAACAGGTGAAGTCCCTTCTCGTTTGGATCCTGCACTATGATTAGGAAGACAGAGTACAGTGAAAGAAATGTGTGTAGAATACAGTGTCCTCAGATGACTGATATGAGGGACATTACTCAGTGATAAGTGTGGAATTCTCACAATGCGAGTAGGTCTTATGAGTATGGATCTCACGGATAATTGATGTTTGGACAAAGATCGGAACTAAGACTAGAGTGAGCCCATAGGATCTATCAGAAAAATGACCCAAATCCCAGAATAACAAAGAGATGATGCCACATATGAAAAAGCACTAAAGAGGCTGTTTTTTTGTCTACTATCAAACCATATATAAACAGTTATTCAAACAGATATGAAACAGGCACAGGGAAAATAAGTTTTACTGCTTGATATTAAAAATGGTCTAAATTCAATCCATATTCATTGTCCTTTTGTACATCCTTTTGTGAAGTGCTGTCTTAGTCCTTTTATTCATTTTTGGGTAATTCAATCTGCATATGTTTCATATCATAAAGATACCACTTTATCATTTGGGTACATTTATATTTGATTTTTTAATTATTTTCCCAGGCATCAAGGCAATAGAACAGTACGTGAAATATCACCAGAACCAAAGATGCTTGTCTTTACCAGTCTCTCAGGGACCATTTGAGCTTCTTAAGTCTGTATTTCCTCTTGTGTCCATTCGATTTTTCTCTCCCCCTCACATCCCTCTCTGTATCTAGATGTATACATATATCTTAAAATCCAGTTGTCAAGAAAGGATATGGATATATACATACATATATGTATCCTTTTCTGTGACACAGTGGTAAAGAATCAGAATGCCATTGTAGGAGATATAAGAGACTTGGGTTTGATCCATGGGTTGGGAAGATCCCCTGGGGAAGAAAATGGCAATCCACTCCAGTATTCCTGCCTAGGAAATCCCATGGACAGAGGAGCCTGGCTGGCTACAGTCCATGAGGTGACAATGAGTCAGCCAGGACTGAGCATGCATGCACAATGTGTATATATATATATATATATACATTGAACACATTTTAACACATTTAATACAAGGCCATACCAAAGTTGAGTCCCAAGTTTATTGATTCCTGGGAAATTTACAAACTGGAATTTTTGGATACCATTTTACATAATCAGATCTGATCAACTTGAGTTGTATCAGGGTAGTTAAGGGGGAGGGGTGAAAAGGACTTAGGAGTAACATAGCTTAGGTAATGAGAGGGCAGCAGACAGGAAGGCCAGGGTTCTCCAAATGGAGGAAATAGGCTGCAAGTGTCAGACATTTTTTTCTCTCTCCCTTAGGTGGCAGGAGGAAACAAACTAGAAGTTTCAGGTTTTTTTTTTTTTTTTTTTTTCCTTTTAAAATTCTGTGTTGCTGTGAAGATACCTGGTTCCACCTGAACTTAACTTTGCTCAAACCTTTTGAAACTATGTATTTGCATTGGAATTTGCCTTTTTTCAAAATGGTTCCACCTCAGACTAACTTTTTTTTCTTTTCTCAAACCTTGGGCTGATAATAGCTCAACAAACCAGTATTCATATCATTTATCTTATGGCTGGGGGATGACACACTTCTTGCCATCCTATCTCCAAAATGCATATTGTGGGAGAGGGCTCTGACAGGGTGAAACTCTGTCAACCTTGAGTTGTCTCTCTTATCTGATTAATAGCTTCTAACAGACATAAAGCATCCGACTAAAGACTAGCAGGGGGGCACTCTTTCTGCACTCTGCATTACTATACTTTCTGAAGAGTGCAGAAAGAGTACAGAGGGCAGAAAGAGTGCCCCCCTGCTGATATATATGGCAGAAGCTTCCTCTATCTTTTTTATACTTTAATAAAACTTTATTACACAAAAGCTCTGAGCGATCAAGCATCGTCACTGGCCCTGGATTGAATTCTTCTCCTCCAGAGGCCAAGAATCCTGGCATCTTTCACTGCTCAGCAACAGCCTTTAAGTAGCCAGTGTCTACTGTGTGTATGTGTGTTCTTGCCATGTATCATGTGAGCAGTACTCACAGCAAGGATAATATGTTCACATATTTCAAGGTGACTCATATACAGAAGCCAGAACTCAATCAACAGAAGAGATTCATTTAAACATACAGGACACCTTTGTAACAATTTCAAAATGTGCTAGAGGAACATAACATAGTGTGGATGAGGGTCTCCTTGTGACTTGAAGTTTCAGCAGCATCCTGACACTGCTTCTCCTCACACTTCATCTTGTGCCCTAACCTCCCCAAATTGGCTTCTTTTTTAAAAAAACTTGAACATGTTAAACAAGCCCCTTCCCCAGGGCTTTTACACCAGGGCTGTTGCACCAATGTTCACCTTGCCAGAAACACATTTCTCCTCCTGTTAAGTTCAGTGTTCCTGCTCTCTCTTCCTTGAGGTCTTTATTCAAATGTCATCTTATTTGCATGTCTTACCTGAAGAGTCACAAGAAATAGTATCCTCTCTCTATTCTTTACCTTATCAGATCAGATCAGTCGTTCAGTTGTGTCCGACTCTTTGCGACCCCATGAATCGCAGCACGCCAGGCCTCCCTGTCCATCACCAACTCCCAGAGTTCACTCAGACTCACGTCCATCGAGTCAGTGATGCCATCCAGCCATCTCATCCTCTGTCGTCCCCTTCTCCTCTTGCCCACAATCCCTCCCAGCATCAGAGTCTTTGCCAATGAGTCAACTCTTCGCATGAGGTGGCCAAAGTACTGGAGTTTCAGCTTTAGCATCATTCCTTCCAAAGAAATCCCAGGGCTGATCTCCTTCAGAATGGACTGGTTGGATCTCCTTGTAGTTCAAGGGACTCTCAAGAGTCTTCTCCAACACCACAGTTCAAAAGCATCAATTCTTCAGCGCTCAGCCTTCTTCACAGTCCAACTCTCACATCCATACATGACCACAGGAAAAACCATAGCCTTGACTAGACGAACCTTTGTTGGCAAAGTAATGTCTCTACTTTTGAATATCCTATCTAGGTTGGTCATAACTTTCCTTCCAAGGAGTAAGCATCTTTTAATTTCATGGCTGCAGTCACCATCTGCAGTGATTTTGGAGCCCAAAAAAATAAAGCCTGACACTGTTTCCACTGTTTCCCCATCTATTTCCCATTAAGTGATGGGACCAGATGCCATGATCTTCATTTTCTGAATGTTGAGCTTTAAGCCAACTTTTTCAATCTCCACTTTCACTTTCATCAAGAGGCTTTTGAGTTCCTCTTCACTTTCTGCCATAAGGGTGGTGTCATCTGCATATCTGAGGTTATTGATATTTCTCCCGGCAATCCTGATTCCAGCTTGTGCTTCTTCTAGCCCAGCATTTCTCATGATGTACTCTGCATATAAGTTAAATAAACAGGGTAACAATATACAGCCTTGACGAACTCCTTTTCCTATTTGGAACCAGTCTGTTGTTCCATGTCCAGTTCTAACTGTTGCTTCCTGACCTGCATACAAATTTCTCAAGAGGCAGATCAGGTGGTCTGGTATTCCCATCTCTTGAAGAATTTTCCACAGTTTATTGTGATCCACACAGTCAAAGGCTTTGGCATAGTCAATAAAGCAGAAATAGATGTTTTTCTGGAACTCTCTTGCTTTTTCCATGATCCAGCAGATGTTGGAAATTTTATCTCTGGTTCCTCTGCCTTTTCTAAAGCCAGCTTGAACATCAGGAAGTTCACGGTTCACATATTGCTGAAGCCTGGCTTGGAGAATTTTGAGCATTACTTTACTAGCATGTGAGATGAGTGCAATTGTGAGGTAGTTGGAGCATTCTTTGTCATTGCCTTTCTTTGGGATTGGAATGAAAACTGACATTTTCCAGGCCTGTGGCCACTGTTGCATTTTCCAAATTTGCTGGCATATTGCGTGCAGCACTTTCACAGCATCATCTTTCAGGATTTGAAAAAGCTCAACTAGAATTCCATCCCCTCCACTAGCTTGTTCATAGTGATGCTTTCTAAGGCCCACTTGACTTCACATTCCAGGATGTCTGGCTCTAGGTCAGTGATCACACCATCGTGATTATCTTGGTCCTGAAGATCTTTTTTGTACAGTCCTTCTGTGTATTCTTGCCTTTTCTTCTTAATATCTTCTGCTTCTGTTAGGTCTATACCATTTCTGTCCTTTATGGAACCCATCTTTGCATGAAATGTTCCTTTGGTATCTCTGATTTTCTTTACCTTTTAACTCTTTTCAAAATTTTTCATAGCAGGAGTCATCGTATGAAAAGCAATATATATTATCACATATGTAGCCAAATTTCATATATATATAGCTTATATTTTTTGTGTGTGTGTTTAGATTCTTACAGCTTTTGTAGAACCCTATACTCATCACCTGGACAGCACCTGAAACAATGCCATTATTCAAATTCTGTTACCCAAATGAATTGAAAAATTTCTGATTAAATATCTGGAATATATGATAGCCTGCAAAAAAAAATCTACACGAGACAACCTTGTGAATTTGAGATGAAACAGGGAATTCCATAAAGGGGAAAATCCATGGGAAACATTCTGAACTTAGGCAAAAAGAGACACAGATGTATAGAACAGTCTTTTGGACTCTGTGGGAGGGGGGAGGGACAATTTGGGAGAATGGCATTGAAACATGTATAATATCATATAAGAAACGAATCACCAGTCTAGGTTTGATGCACGATACAGGATGCTTGGAGCTGGTGCACTGGGATGACCTAGAGGGATGGTATGGGGAGGGAAGTGGGAGGGGGGTTCAGGGGATTGGGAACACATGTACACCCGTGGCAGATTCATGTTGATGTATGACAAAACCAATATAATACTGTAAAGTAATTAGCCTCTAATTAAAATAAATAAATTTTTAAAAAATAAAAAAATTAAATGTACTTAAGTAAAATATAAACAATAGTTTTTCAACAATGTGAGCAGTGCCTGTTTTTGTAAAAGTAGACATGTTATTTTCTCTTTTCCAGTAGTCACCTCCACCATATGAGACCAATAAACCTGATAAATGTTTCAGAATTTCTTCTTCTGGGACTTTCAGAGGAATCAGAACTGCAGCCCCTTATATATGGGCTTTTCCTCTTCATGTACCTGATTACTTTGTTTGGAAACCTGCTCATCATCCTGGCCATCAGCTCAGACTCCCACCTCCACACCCCCATGTACTTCTTCCTCTCCAACCTGTCTTTTGTAGACATCTGCTTCACCTCCACCACCGTCCCAAAGATGCTGTGGAACATCCAAACTCAGAGCCTAGTTATAACCTATGAAGGCTGCATCATCCAGATGTATTTTTTCACACTATTTGTAGTTTTGGATGACTTCCTCTTGACTGTGATGGCCTATGACCGGTTTGTGGCTATCTGTCACCCCCTGAACTACACAGTCATCATGAACACCTGGCTCTGTGCACTGCTGGTTCTGGTGTCCTGGATCATCAGTATCTTGGATTCCTTCTTACAAACCTTAATGGTGTTGAGGTTGTCCTTCTGTGGAGTGGTGATAATCCCTCACTATTTCTGTGAACTCAAACAGTTGGTTCAAGTTGCCTGTTTTGACACCCTTCTTAATGACACTGTGCTATATTTTTCAGCTGTCTTGCTGGGAGGTTCACCCTTAGCTGGTATTGTTTACTCTTACTCTAGGATAATTTCCTGCATATGTGGAATTTCATCGTCTCAGGGGAAGTATAAGGCATTTTCCACCTGTGCATCTCACCTCTCAGTGGTCTCTTTATTTTATTGTACATGCTTAGGAGTGTATATTTATCCTGTTAATGCCCATAGCTCACACTCAAGTGCAACGGCCTCAGTGATGTACACTGTGGTCACACCCATGCTGAACCCCTTCATCTATAGTCTGAGGAACAAAGACATAAAGAGGGCTCTGAAAGCATTCTTTAAGACTGCAGCTATAAAAAGAAGCCAATTGTTCTGAGCTGAGGGAGGCAGCATGATTGAAAGTTTTAAAGCCTCATAGCCAGAAATTGAAAATTTTGATCAGATCTTAGAAGTAGAACTTACACTTTCCAGTTTCTTGATATAATTTTCATTTCTTTGAATTCACCTCCTTTATAAATTTATATAGCTCACTTAATTAAGCTTTGTAACTTCTCTCGTATCCAAGAATTGTTGCCTTCATGCTTTCCCACTAGCTAAAATTTGTTTTCAAACTTAAATCTGAGCAATTTAGGGAATATGGTTTATCATATTAGTTGACATATTTCTTTAAAAAAAAACAATTTATTCTCAAGTAATATTATTGTACCAAATGTTTTCCTTTTGTTTTAATAAAGAATACTCATGAACTGTACTGCTACTGCTGCTGCTAAGTCGCTTCAGTCGTGTCTGACTCTGTGCAACCCCATAGACAGCAGCCCACCAGGCTCCCCCATCCCTGGGATTCTCAAGGCAAGAGTCCTGGAGTGGGGTGCCACTGAGCTGTACTACTCCTATGGAAAAAAATAAAAGTAAAAACTACTGAACATGGAACAGACTCATTCCAAATTGGGAAAGGAGTGTGTCAAGGCAGTATATTGTCACTCTCTTTATTTAACTTATATGCAGAGTACATCATGTGAAATGCTTGGCTGGATGAAGCACAAGCTGGAATCAAGATTACTGGATGAATTATCAATAACCTCAGATATCCAAATGACACCACTCTTATGGCAGAAAGTGAAGAAGAACTAAAGAGCCTCTTGAAAGTGAAAGAGGACAGTGAAAAAGTTGGCTTAAAGCTCAACATTCAGAGAACTAAGATCATGGCAACCAGTCCCATCACTTCATGGCATACAAAAGGAAAATCAGTGGAAACAAACAGACAAAATTAAGCGAAAGACTTTATTTTCTTTGGCTCCAAAAGCACTGCAGATGGTGACTACAGCCATTAAATTAAAAGACCCTTGCTCCTTGGAAGAAAAACTATGACAAACATAGATAGCATATTAAAAAGCAGAGACATAACTTGGCCAACAAAATGTATATAGTCAAAGGTATGGTTTTTACAGTAGTCATGTATGGATGTGAGAGCTGGGCCTTAAAGAAGTCTGAGCACTGAAGAATTGATGCCTTTGAACTGTGGTGTTGGAGAAGACTCTTGTGAATCCCCTGGACTGCAAGAAGATCCAACCAGTCCATCCTAAAGGAAATCAGTCCTGAATTTTCATTGGAAGGACTGATACTGAAGCTGAAACTCCAATACTTTGGCCAGCTGATGCAAAGAACTGACTCACTGGAAAAAGACTCTGATGCTGGGAAAGATTGAAGGCTAGAGGAGAAGGGGACAACAGAGGATGAGATGGTTGGAAGGCATCACTGACTCGATGGACACGAGTTTGAGCAAGCTCCATTAGATGGTGAAGGACAGGAATGCTTGGCACACTGCAGTCCATGGAGTTGCAAAGAGTCAGATACAACTGAAAACTGGGCAACAACAAAGGAATTCATGGTTACTTATATGTATATAACAAGGGAAATCTCAGACCACTGATTTCTCACTGGTGTGTATCATTCCTTTGTATATTACCACCTTAGCTGCTCTTCCTGATATTCTGGAATTCAACAAACATTGTGTGTTGTAAGTTGTCACTGAATTTTATTCTTCTGGTCAGTGTTACATTCTCTGACTCTATTTCCACAGTTCTCACCATTTTTGTTGTTTAGTTGTTAAGTCGTGTCTGACTCTTTTTACCCCATGTACTGTAGCCCACCAGGCTTCTCTGCCCATGGAATTTTCTAGACAAGAATACTGGAGCATTTCCTACTCCAGGAGATCTTCCCAATTCAGTGATTGAACCCGCATCTCTTGTGTCTCCTGCAGAAGCAGGTGGGTTCTTTACCACTAGTGTCATCTGGCCACTGGAAAAAAACAGAGTATCACATACAAACCTCCATATTACCGGAGTCCAGCTCCAGCAGCCAGGGAATCAGCCTAAAGGGATGGGCGGTGTTGGTGAGAAATGATGCAGCCTCTCAGTTTTCTTGGACTGCATATATATTTCAAGCTTAAGATTCTCTTTTATATTTTTACAAAAGCATTAGGTCAGAGGTTTGACATTTTCAGTTCCCCCTGACCCACATTTGTTGTTTCCATAAATCATTGTTGCCCCTCAAAAGGAGTTTCTGCCTCAGTGATTTTCTTATCTACTTCTTCTCATGTGTCCTTGTGAATACATTGTAACTCATGCTAATGTCTGGGCTGTATACCACATTCCTCAGTTTATTTCTTATCTTTCTAAATCCCGTTTGCTCCTAGTATCTTGAACTCACTTTCTCTAAAAAGGCTTCTAACCACTAATATCTCCAAAATTTCTAATCTCTATAAGCTATAGTAAAATATGCTAACATTACAACATTCCTTAAATCTTTAGCTTCCAATATTTTAATTATTCCTAAACCCTAAATTCAGCAAACTCCTTTGCCATAAACATTTTCCTCACGAATAGGTTTCAGATAGCAATCCTTCCCATGGCCTCAAGCTGCGCCCTATGTGTTCATCCTGGATCACTCTTTTGTAAAGGTACTTGAACGAATGTCAATGATTAACTTTATGAATTATTCTCTGAGCACAGCTGCAGAAGGCTTTATGCCTTCTCATGTTCTTCTCAAGAACAATAAGCACCTTAATATTCTTTTCAGTCAACTCAGCTGAAGAGAGGAAAAAACAAGTCAGAATCACAAGGTCTAACCCCTTCATCCCAGGCCCATGCCTGCGGGACAAGGAGAGGGAGTTGGGGCCATGCCTCCATTTTGTCAGTAATGCCTAATGTGGCTCCTGACACCATATGTTTAAGTTTCCAAAGTAATGCAAATTTGAATAAATCATTGGGAATAATAAATATGTGAAATATGGGGAAAGGAATATTAAAATATAGTTCATATTACTTGCAAAATATTTTATTTTCATGCCTTACATCTATTCCTTGAGTTATGGAAGATCAGTATTCATGTAAAGGGGGATTTACCTTGGAGTTCAAGTGTTGATGGCTTGTTTTATATGTTCTATATTGGATTATATTTTTGTTTCTCATTGAAAACCTCCAGTTATGCCTACACATGAATTCTTCTATTGCTCTAAATGAAATATATCCCTCTATTATAAATAGCCATAATATTTAAGGTACACTGAATGTTTATTGTAAATATCACCCATTATGATCATAGGACTTCCCTGGTGGCTCAGACAGTAAAGCGTCTGTCTAGAATGTGGGAGACCCGGGTTTGAGCCCTGGGTTGGGAAGATCCCCTGGAGAAGGAAATGGCAATCCACTCCAATACTATTGCCTGGAAAATCCCATGGACAGAGGGGCCTGGTAGGCTACAGTCTATTGGGTCACAAAGAGTCAGACACGACTGAGTGATTTCACATGATCATAAATCTCATCATTCATTATGATAAGGGATGACTTACAAGAAAAGTTCACACAAGAGAAGTTCAATTCCTGTATAGTCTAGTTTTAGGATCACACATTTTTCTCCATAAATATTCACTTCTCCCCACACTTCCATGGTTTTCTGGAAAGGAATCTCAGTGAAGTCAAATCTTAATACACGTTTCTGAAGTAAACTTGAAATAACAGAATGGTATTAAAGTTGTGTCGATATCAAAGCAAATATCAAAAGTAAGAATCAACAAATGTTTATAAATGCCTTCGCTTCTACTCAGTTTAGTTGTTGTATTAGTAAGTGATTGCTGTATAAGAAGGTATCCTGAAAGCAAATAGTTTGACATTGAGTTTTACTAAAAGGTTATGGTAATGAATTGTTCAGATTTCTGCTAGGATTCTCATGTGTCTTTACTCACCTGTAAGTCAGCTTGGCAGGCTCCATTGATCTTGGCTGAGTTTTCTAATATACTGGCAGCTTACCTAGCAGTAGGCTGATCTATCATGGCCTTGGCTGGGACCATCAAGCTCTCCTCCATGTGTCCTCTGGATGGCCCACCTGGATTTGTTTATATGTTTCTGAGGTGATTTTCTCAAAGAGATTAGCAAAAATGCATGAAGTCTATTTAAGCCACATCATCCTTTTCTCTATATTCCATGAATAAAAGCAGGAAAAGACAAACAAACAAACCAACAAACTAAAACAAAACATCAGTCCAGAGTGGCTACAAAGGTGGAGAAATAAACTCCATGACCTGATGGAAGGTGTTTTATTATCACTTCGTAAAATACATGGATGCAGATAAAGGTGGAGAATTGGAGTCATGTCCACGAATAGTCTAACACAAGAATGCATTTCAGTCAGCAAGGTTTGTCTTTAGAGCTGAGGTGCCTCTCTTTGAGGTAGATTGTATTTGAGTCTGTTTTTTTTAATCCATCCAGGCACTCTGTGACTTTTGATTGGTATGTTGAATCTGCTTACATTTAGAGTGATTATTGATAGATAAAGACTTAGTCCTGCTATTTTTCCTCTTTTGTATTCTGGTTACTCTATTTCTCATTTGATTCTGAAATTTCCCTTATGTTTCTGTCTGCCATTTCAAGTTGGTGGATTTCTGTGATGCATGTTTCAGTTTCTTCTTTCTTGATGTTTCATGTCTCTACTCTATATTTATGGTTACCATGGGTTAGTCTAAAATGTCTCATAGATTAAATAGTCCTTTTCCTGCTGATTGCATCTAATTTTCATTTGCACATATGGTTCCATACTTTCATCTTTCCCTTCTGTGTTTTAGTTACCTCAGTTATCCCTTTTTATGTTGATAGTTTGTTTCCTAATCAAAGTAGCTATAATTATTGTTTCTGCTTTGTCTCTCCTTTACACTTTATGCTACAAAAAAGTGCTTAAAACCTATTCTGATACTGTATTAGAATCTTCAAATTCCTCCTATTTATCAACTTACTCAAAATGTTGTGTGCTTTTGCCTTTTTTGTTTCTGGTAGAAGAGTTCCTTTCAACATCTATGTAAGGCATGCCTAGTGTTGATGAACTCCCTGAGCATTTGTTTGTCTAAAAGTCTTTATATGTCCTTCATATCTGAATGGTAACTTTGCTGGGTAGAGTATTCTTAGGTGACAGTTTCTGTCTTTCAGTATTTTCAGAATGACATTCACTCCCTCCTGGTCTCAAAGGCTTTCTTCTGAGAAAAGTGCTGGTAGGCTAATGAAGGTTTTATGTTGGTTACCTTTCTTTTTCCCTGACTGCTTATAAATTATTTTTTGTTCCTGACTTCGACAATTTTAATATAATGTGTCTTGGGGAAGATTTTTGTGCATTGAGTTAATTAGATGATGTTTAGCTTCGTGGAAGTGTATATATCCTGTTCCTTCTCCAGGATTAGAGGGTGTCAATTATCATTTGCTTAAATAAGTTTTTTGTTCCCTTTTCTCTGGCTTCTCCTTCTGAGATATCCATTACTCTTATGTTGATCTTCAAAAAAAAAAAAAAATTCAGATAGATTTTGTTAAGTTTCCTAATATTTTGACTATTTCATTTCTCTCTCCTCTTCTACTTGTATCATCTTTAGATTTCTATCTTCAAGCTTGTGTATTCTCTCTTTATTTCCAATGATTTCTAGTGCTTTCTTCATCTGTTTGTATTTTGTTGTTGTTGTTGTTTGTTTCATTTTGTTTTGTTTTTGGATTAATTTTTCAGCTTTGGGCTTCCCTGGTTGCTCAGATAGTAAAGAATATGCCCACAATGAGGGAGACCTGGATTTGATCTCTGGGTTAGGAAGATCCCCTGGAGAATGGAATGGCAACCCACTCCAGTATTCTTGCCTGGAGGATCTCATGGACAGAGGAGAATCCCATGGACAGAGCACTGTAGGAGGACACCTACAGTCCACGGTGTCACAGAGTCAGACATGAATGAGAGAGATTCATTATTCAGCTTTAGGATTTCTGTTTGGTTCCGTTTTAAAGTTTTAACCTTTTTGGTAAACCACACCTTCTGTTCATTAATTTCACTCTTATGTCACTGAATTGACTTACAGAGTTGGCTCAGATGGTAAAGCGTCTGCCTACAATGTGGGAGACCTGGGTTCAATCCTTGGGTTGGGAAGATCTCCTGAAGAAGGAAATGCAACCCACTCCAGTATTCTTGCCTGGAAAATCCCATGGATGGAGGAACCTGGTAGGCTATAGTCCATGGGGTCACAAAGAGTTGGACACGATTGAGCAACTTCACTTTCATTTATGGCTCATTGAAAGCCTTCCTTAGCGATCAATGCAAAGAAATAGAGGAAAACAACAAATGGGAAAGACTAGAGATCTCTTCAAGAAGATTAGAGATACCAAGGAAACATTTCATGCAAAGATGGGCTCAATAAAGGACAGAAATTGTATGGACCAAACAGAAGCAAAAGATATTAAGAAGAGGTGGCAAGAATACACAGAAGAACTGTACAAAAAGGATCTTCATGACCAAGATAGTCACGATGATGTGATCACTGACCTAGAGCCAGACATCCTGGAATGTGAAGTCAAGTGGGCCTTAGAAAGCATCACTATGAACAAAGCTAGTGGAGGTGATGGAATTCCAGTTGAGCTTTTTCAAATCCTGAAAGATGATGCTGTGAAAGTGTTGCACTCAATATGCCAGCAAACTTGGAAAACTCAGCTGTGGCCACAGGGCTGGAAAAGGTTAGTTTTCATTCCAATCCCAAAGAAAGGCAATGACAAAGAATGTTCAAACTATTGCACAGTTGCACTCATCTCACACGCTAGTAAAGTAATGCTCCAAATTCTCCAAGCCAGGCTTCAGCAATATGTGAACCGTGAACTTTCAGATGTTCAAGCTGGTTTTAGAAAAGGCAGAGGAACCAGAGATCAAATTGCCAGCATCTGCTGGATCATGGAAAAAGCAAGAGAGTTCCAGAAAAACATCTATTTCTGCTTTATTGACTATACCAAAGCCTTTGAATGTGTGGATCACAATAAACTGTGGAAAATTCTTCAAGAGATGGGAATACCAGACCACCTGATCTGCCTCTTGAGAAATTTGTATGCAGGTCAGGAAGCAACAGTTAGAACTGGACATGGAACAACAGACTGGTTCCAAATAGGAAAAGGAGTTCGTCAAGGCTGTATATTGTCACCCTGTTTGTTTAACTTCTATGCAGAGTACATCATGAGAAACCCTGGACTGGAAGAAGCACAAGCTGGAATCAAGATGGCAGGGAGAAATATCAATAACCTCAGATATGCAGATGACACCACCCTTATGGCAGAAAGTGAAGAGGAGCTAAAAATCCTCTTGATGAAAGTGAAAGTGGGGAGTGAAAAAGTTGGCTTAAAGCTCAACATTCAGAAAATGAAGATCTTGGCATCCGGTCCCATCACTTCATGGGAAATAGATGGGGAAACAGTGAAAACAGTGTCAGACTTTATTTTTTGGGGCTCCAAAATCACTGCAGATGGTGACTGCAGCCATGAAATTAAAAGACGCTTACACCTCGGAAGAAAAGTTTTACCAACCTAAATAGCATATTCAAAAGCAGAGACATTACTTTGCCAACAAAGGTCCGTCTCGTCAAGGCTATGGTTTTTCCTGTGGTCATGTATGGATGTGAGCCTTGGACTGTGAAGAAGGCTGAGCGCCCAAGAACTGATGCTTTTGAACTGTGGTGTTGGAGAAGACTCTTGAGAGTCCCTTGGACTGCAAGGAGATCCAGCCAGTCCATTCTGAAGGAGATCAGCCCTGGGATTTCTTTGGAAGGAATGATGCTAAAGCTGAAACTCCAGTACTTTGGCCACCTCATGTGAAGAGTTGACTCATTGGAAAAGACTCTGATGCTGTGAGGGATTGGGGGCAAGAGGAGAAGGGGACGACAGAGGATGAGATGGCTGGATGGCATCACTGACTCGATGGATGTGAGTCTCAGTGAACTCCAGGAGTTGGTGATGGACAGGGAGGCCTGGCGTGCTGCGATTCATGGGGTCACAAAGAGTCGGACACGACTGAGCGACTGAATTGAACTGAACTGAACTGAAGTTTCTTCATGGCAGATTCTTTGAACTCAAATGGTAGTTTCTTCATGGCAGATACTTTGAGTTCAGATGGTAAAAAATCTGCCTGCAATGTGGGAGACTTTGGTTTGATCCCTGAGTTGGGAAGATCCCCTGGAGCAGGGAATAGTATTCTTGACTAGAGAATTCCATGGACAGTGGAGCCTGGTGGGCTACAGTCCATGGGGTCACAAAGAGTCAGCCATGACTGAGCAACTAACACCAGAATGCAATATCCTGTGCTTTGAGGCTTTGTTTCTGGGGAATTATTTTCTTTCTGTGGTAGCGTTACTTTACTTCTTTCTAGTGTGTGATGAGTTGTTCCTGTACTGGAGCATTTGAAGTAGGGAACTTGTTGTTCAGTCCCTAAGTCATGTCCAGCTGTTTCTAACCACATGAACTGCAGCATTCCAGGCTTCCCCATCCTTAGCTGTCTCCCGGAGTTTGCTCCAACTCATGTCTATGGAGTCAGTGATGCCATCCGATCATCTCATCTTCTCTCATTCCCTTCACCTCTTGCCCTCAATCTTTCCCAGCATCACTATCTTTCACATGGAGTTGGGAAAGACCGACTTCACATCACATGGTAAGTATTGGAGCTTCAGCTTCGGTACCAGTCCTTCCAATGAATATTCAGAACAGATTTTCTTTACGATGGACTGGTTGGATCTCCTTGCAGTCCAAGGGACTCTCAAGAGTTTTCTCCAGCACCACAATTCAAAAGCATCTATTCTTTCATGCTTAATCTTCTTTATTATGGTCCATCTCTCATATCTATACATCAGATCAGATCAGATCAGTTGCTCAGTCATGTCCGACTCTTTGCGACTCCATAAACCGCAGTACACCAGGCCTCCCTGAGCATCACCAACTCCCGGAGTTCACCCAGACTCATGTCCATCGAGTCAGTGATGCCATCCAGCCATCTCATCCTCTGTCGTCCCCTTCTCCTCCTGCCCCCAATCCCTCCCAGCATCAGAGTCTTTTCCAATGAGTCAACTCTTCGCATGAGGTGGCCAAAGTACTGGAGTTTCAGCTTTAGCATCATTCCTTCCAAAGAAATCCCAGGGCTGATCTCCTTCAGAATGGACTGGTTGGATCTCCTTGCAGTCGAAGGGACTTTCAAGAGTCTTCTCCAACATCACAGTTCAAAAGCATCAGTTCTTCGGCTCTCAGCCTTCTTCACAGTCCAACTCTCACATCCATACATGACCACAGGAAAAACCATAGCCTTGACTAGACGAACCTTTGTTGACAAAGTAATGTCTCTGCTTTTGAATATGCTATCTAGGTTGGTCATAACTTTCCTTCCAAGGAGTAAGAGTCTTTTAACTCCATGGCTGCTTTCACCATCTGTAGTGATTTTGGAGCCCAGAAAAATAAAGTCTGACACTGTTTCCACTGTTTCCCCATCTATTTCCCATGAAGTGGTGGGACCGGATGCCATACATAACTACTGCAAAAACGATAGCTTTGGCTATATGGACCTTTGTTGGCAAAGTGATGTCTCTTCTTTCTAATACACTGTCTAGGTTTGTCATAGCTTTTCTTCCAAGGAGCAAGGGTCTTTTAATTTCATGGCTGCACTCAATATCCACAATGATTTTGGAGTCCAAGAAAATAAATTATGTCATTGTTTCTACTTTTCCCACATTTATTAGCCATGAAGTTGAGAGGGTAACAGGTAGGAAGGCTAGGTGCCCCCAAGTGGAGGAAATAAACTGCAAGTGGCAGATTTTTTTTTCCCCTTCTCTATACAAAATTAAAAGGAAGTTTCTTTTTTTTTAATTTAAATTTATTTATTTTAATTGGAGGCTAATTACTTTACAATATTGTATTGGTTTTGCCATACATCTTTGTTGTTATGATGACACCTGGTTCCCCCTAAACTTAACTTTTCTCAAACCTTGAGCTAACCAATGAATTTTTCTTATGGAAATGTTTTTCTTAAGCTATGTTAATGAACTATGTATTTGCCTTGGAATCTGCCTTTCTTCTAAAAGGTTCAGCCTAAGACTCAAACCTTGAACAGAAAATGGCCCAACAAACCAGTATGTCTTACTCATGGAAATGTTCTCCTAATCTATGCTCATGAAGCTATTTATTTGATTAGAAATCCACCTGTCTTTAAGATTCATGTCAATTGTTTTATGGTGGGGATAATTCACCTCGTGCCAATGTTATCTTAAAATGCATGCTATAGGAGAGGGGCCTGGCATAACTCTTTCAGTTTTGAGGTGATTCTTTATTTGACTAGCAACTTGTTAACAGATATACTACTACTACTACTACTACCACTACTACCACTACTACTACTAAGTCACTTCAGTCGTGTCCGACTCTGTGCGACCCCATGGACTGCAGCCTACTAGGCTTCTCCGTCCATGGGATTCTCCAGACAAGAACACTGGAGTGGGTTTCCATTTCCTTCTCCAATGCATGAAAGTGGAAAGTGAAAGTGAAGTCGCTCAGTCGTGTCTTACTCCCAGCAACCCCATGGACTGCAGCCTACCAGGCTCCTCCATCCATAGGATTTTCTGGGCAACAGTACTGGAGTGGGGTGCCACTGCCTTCTCCCAGATATATAACTCCTTGCTAAAAAAATAGCAAGAGGGGCAGTCTTTCTGTCCCTTTCTGATATCTATATCAGAAACTTCCTCTGTCTGTTTAATATTTTAATAAAACTTTATTACACAAAAGCTTTGAGTGATCAAGCCTTGTCTTTAGCCCCGGATCAAAATCTTCTCCTCTGGAGGTCGCAAATCCCGGTGTAGCTCATGGCTCGCAACCAGACCTTTCAAAGTGATGGGACTGGATGCCATGATCTTAGTTTTTTGAATGTTGAGTTTTAAGTCAGCTTTTTCACTCTCCTCTTTCATCCTAATCAAGAAATTCTTTAGTTCCTCTTCACTTTCTGCCATTAGAGTGGTATCATCTGCATATCTGAGGCTGTTAATAACACCAATACAGTATACTAACACATATATATGGAATTTAGAAAGATGGTGACAATAAACCCTGCAATCTTGATTCCGGCTTGGGATTCATCCTGCCCAGCATTTCATGTAATGTATTTTGCATATAAATAAGCACAGTGACAATGTAGAGCCTTAAAGTACTCCTGTCCCAATTTTGAAGGAGTCAGTTGTTCCATGTAATATTCTCACTGTTGCTTCTTGACCTGCATATAGGTTTCTCAGGAGACAGGTATGGTTGTCTGATTTTCTCATCTCTGAGAATTGTCCAGTTTATTGTGATCTACACAGTCAAAGGCTTTATCATAGTCAATGAAACAGAAGAAGATACTTTTCTAGAATTCCTTTGATTTTTCTATGATTCAGCAGTTGTTGGCAACCTGATCTCTGGTTCCTCTGCCTTTTCTAAATCCAGCTTTTACCTTTCCCTGGTTCAGAATCAGTTAAAAGCAGATGAATGGATAAGAAAGCTGTGGTACATATACACAATGGAGTATTACTCAGCCATTAAAAAGAATACACTTGAATCAGTTCTAATGAGGTGGATGAAACTGGAGCCTATTATACAGAGTGAAGTAAGCCAGAAAGAAAAACACCAATACAGTATACTAACGCATATATATGGAATTTAGAAAGACGGTAACAATAACCCTGTATACGAGACAGCAAAAGAGACACTGATGTATAGAACAGTCTTTTGGACTCTGTGGGAGAGGGAGAGGGTGGGAAGATTTGGGAGAATGGCATTGAAATACGTATAATATCATATATGGAATGAGTCGCCAGTCCAGATTCGAAGCACGATACTGGATGCTTGGGGCTGGTGCACTGGGATGACCCAGAGGGATGGTATGGGGAGGGAGGAGGGAGGAGGGTTCAGGATGGGGAACACATGTATACCTGTGGCGGATTCATTTCGATATTTGGCAAAACCAATACAATATTGTAAAGTTTAAAAATAAAATAAAATTAAAAAAAAAAAAAGGTCAACCATAAAAATTTGAGGTTTTACTTTCATTGTCCAGTAGGTGACAGTATAGCAATTACAAATTTCTTCTGCCTGACCTTCCTTTGTTTTTTGTTCTGCTCGTTCCACCTTCTATCGCCTCTATCAGAGGTGTCATCCTGAGACTTAGTTATTGTTTCTGGTGTCTCTTGGACTGTTGTTACCTTGCTGCTGACAATGTGGTTGGCATGTTGCCTGGTACTCTGGGTGGGTAGATTTTCTGATGCACCTGGGAACTCCTGGGACATATGAAGCCATAAGGTTAGAGTGATGGTAGGTGGTGGAGCTGGGGTTATAAGGGTGCTATGGCATGTTCCTGGTAAACATGCATGTTACCTCAGATGGTAAAAAATGCATCTGCAGTGCAGGAGACTCAGGTTTGATCCCTAGGTAGGGAAGATCCCCTGGAGAAGGAAGTGGCTACTCACTCCAGTATTCTTGTCTGGAGAATTCCATGGAAAGAGGAGCCTGGTAGCTATAGTCCATCTTGTCACAAAGAGTCAAACAGACTGAAGTGACTTAGCATGCACACACATGACATGTTCAGTGTGGTAAGATTCAACAACCTCAGTCACTGTAGGTGTGGAACTAGGAGGAAGGGTCATGGAACCCTAGGTGACTATGGGGACAGGATCCCATGCCTCATGGCCACCTGTACTCACACACCTAATTAGAGATGATGTAGGAAGCTCCCTACAGTGCATGAAATCCATGCACAAAATACTGAAATTAATTTCTTTATGTTAAAATATAAATGATAGCATATCAACAATGCAGTAATGCCAATTTGTGTGAAAATTAGTCATGTTATTTTCCCCTTTTCTCATAGTCTACACCACCACATGGCACCAAGGAACCTAACAGCAGTTTCTTAATTTCTTCTTATGGGATTTTCAGAGGAATCAGAACTGCAGACCCTCTTATTTGTTATTTTTCTCTCCATGCACCTGATCAGTGTGTTTGGAAACCTACTCATTATCATTGCTGTCCAGTCAGACCTCTTCCTCTCCAACCTGTCCTTTGTAGACATCTGTTTCACCTCCACCACCATCCCAAAGATGCTGTGGAGCATCCAGAGACAGAGCAAAGTTATCATCTATGAAGGCTGTGCATCCACGTTCATTTTTTCTTACTTTTTTGCTGGACTGGATATCTTTCTCCTGACAGTGATGGCTTTTAATCGATATGCGGTCATCTGTCACCCCTGCACTACATGGTCATCATGAACCCCCGGCTCTGTGGACTGCTGGTGCTGGTGTCCTGGGTCATCAATGTCCTTCATTCCTTGTTAGAAAACTTAATGGTGTTGTGACTGACCTTCTGTAATGTCTTAGAAATCTCACACTTTTTCTGTGAACTCAGTCAGATGATCCAACTTGCCAGTTTTGCCACCTTTATCAATAACGTGGTGATGTAATCTGTAGCTCTGTTTCTGGCTGATGGTTCCTTCATGTGTATCCTTTACTCTTATTCTAAGGAAGTTTCCTTCATACACGGAATCTCATCAGGTCAGGGGAACAATAAAGCATTTTTACCTGTGCATCTCATCTCTCAGTTGTCTCCTTATTTTATTGTACAGGCTTAAGATGTATCTTAGCTCTGCTGCTACTCACAGCTCAAACTCAAGTGCAACAGCCTCAGTGATGTACATTGTGGTCACACTTATGCTGAACCCCTTCATCTACAGTCTGAGAAATAAAAACTTAAAGAGGGGTTTAAACGTGTTCTTTGGAAAGGTAAGTATAAAGGGTCCAGTTGTCCTAGGGCTTAAGGAGTACCTGTGATAGCAGAGCTCAAATTCTTAGCCAAATGTTGCCAATGTTTTGTCAGACTGTGAAGATAGAACGTACCTCTTCTATTTTTTCTTGGAATTTATATTTTGATTTTAGCCTCTTTATATAATTTAGATAACTCCTCTTTTTTTATTTAAATTTACTCTCTTAAGTTTTGTTATATCTATGAGTGCCAAGTTGTTTTGTTTTTTTTTCCTTCTAATTTCCCTTTGTGTGTTAATCACACAGTCGTGTCTGACTCTGAGGCTCCCTAGACTGTAGCCCATCATGCTCCTCTGTCCATGGGATTCTCCCAGCAAGAACACTGGGGTCAGTTGCTATTTCCTTCTCCAGGGGATCTTCCTGACCCAGGGATCAAACCTGCATTGTCAGACAGATTCTTTACCACAGGGAAAGCCAACCTGAGGAAGTATACGAATAAGTTTTTCTGCCTTGTTATGTAATTATTATAAAGGGAATGCCCAAACATTCTGTTTCTTTACTTCTGAAGGCCATGCAGAAAAGGGATGCTGTGAGAAAAGAAATGAAAACTGCAAAAATACTTGTATAGTCCAAAGAATACATTGAAGGGTAAGGGGTGTATGTATATGTGTGCATTCAGTTCAGTTCAGTTCAGTGGCTCAGTTGTGTCTGACTCTTTGGGACCCCATGAATTGCAGCACGCCAGGCCTCCCTGTCCATCACCAACTCCCGGAGTTCACTCAGACTCACGTCCATCGAGTCAGTGATGCCAGCCAGCCATCTCATCCTCTGTTGTCCCCTTTTCCTCCTGCCCCTAATCCCTCCCAGCATCAGAGTCTTTTCCAATTATCTGTATATATTTTATTTTAAAAAGCACACTCACACACAAACATGTACTTACACACAGACCCATATATATTCCCATTTATTATATTGAGAATAACCTTTACAGAAAATGGAGAGTAATAAAATGAAAATAATGAATATCTTTATTAATATGGACTTTAAGTAATGTAGAAATCTAGATAATAACATTTGAAATAGAATGTGAAGATTGAGATACATGTGTCTCTTTCAATTCTGGTTTCTTCAGTGTGTATGCCCAGCAGGATGCTTGGAGTTGGTGCACTGGGATGACCCAGAGGGATGGTATGGGGAGGGAGGTGGGAGAGGGGTTCAGGATTGGGAACATGTGTACACCTGTGGCAGATTCGTGTTGATATATGGCAAAACCAATACAATATTGTAAAGTAAAAAAAAAAATAGAATATGAGACCTTATCTTTGATGTGAATTACTTTTCCTATCTTAACCTCTCAAAATAAAACTGCATTTACATTTATGTATCCAGTGTGTGCACACAGGAGAAGGCAATGGCACCCCACTCCAGTACTCTTGCCTGGAAAATCCCATGGACGGAGGGGCCTGGTGGGCTGCCGTCTATGGGGTCGCACAGAGTCGGACATGACTGAGCGACTTCACTTTCACTTTTCACTTTCATGCACTGGAGAAGGAAATGGCAACCCACTCCAGTGTTCTTGCCTGGAGAATCCCAGGGACGGGGGAGCCTGGTGGGCTGCCGTCTATGGTGTCGCACAGAGTCGGACACGACTGAGCGACTTCACTTTCACTTTTCACTTTCATGCACTGGAGAAGGAAATGGCAACCCACTCCAATGTTCTTGCCTAGAGAATCCCAGGGACAGGGAAGCCTGGTGGGCTGCCTTCTATGGGGTCACACAGTGTCGGACACAACTGAAGCGACTTAGCGGCAGCAGCAACCAGTGTGTGCACACAGGCTTAGTCATGTCCTACTCTTTGTGACCCCAAGGACTGTAGCCTGCCAGGCTTCTCTGTCCATGAAATTCTCCAGGCAAGAGTATTGGAATGGGTTGCCATTTTCTCTTCTAGGGGATCTTTCCAACCCAGAGATTGAACCCAAGTCTCCTGTGTCTTCTGCATTGACAGGTGGATTCTTTACCACTGTGCCACCTGGGAAGCCGATCAATGAACCAGTAAATAAGACAAATATTTCAAATTTCTTCCAGTTCTCTTCTTCAATGGGGTTGAAGTGGGGTTCCATTACAAAATACCTTTATCCATGGGGAACTAAAGAACTGAATCGAGCTGTCTCTCAGTAACATGTTACTACACTAATGGCTTTAAAAATTAAAGCTCTAGAGATAAGATGTGGATATTCCTTGCATTGGATTGAACAGAAGGTATCTGGGAGAGCTGAGACCCATCTGGACACTCCAGGGAAGAAGGCATTACCTTCCTAGATCACTATCTAGGGGCACCTTCATGCCTTGTCTTATGGTCCTTCCATTTTCATAGCCAGCATCATAGCATCTTAAAATCTATCTCTGACACCACTTTTTCCTCTCTTTTCCACATATAGAGAACCATTGCAATTACTCATACCAATGAGCATAATTCAAGTTAATCTTCTCATCATAAGGATGATAATTTGCTAATTTATTTTATCATTTACCTTTACTTTTCTTTATGTAAGTTAAACCACTCAACTGCTGTCTCGTATACAGGGTTATTGTTACCATCTTTCTAAATTCCATATATATGTGTTAGTAAGAGACACTGATGTATAGAACAGTCTTTTGGACTCTGTGGGAGAGGGAGAGGGTGAGATGATTTGGGAGAATGGCATTGAAATATGTATAATATCATATATGAAACGAGTCGCCAGTCCAGGTTCGATGCATGATACTGGATGCTTGGGGCTGGTGCACTGGGACGACCCAGAGGGATGGTATGGGGAGGGAGGAGGGAGGAGGGTTCAGGATGGAGAACACATGTATGCCTGTGGCGGATTCATTTCTATATATGGCAGAACTAATCAATATTGTGAAGTTTAAAAATAAAATAAAATTTTAAAAAACACTCAAATTTTTTTTAAAAATTTAAGCAGAATATTAAATGTCTCTGAGTCTCATTTCTAAAATGGGGACTGGAGGATATGCTATGCTATTGATACTTCACAGAATAAGCTTCTCTAAATTTAGACAGACAATCCATACAATGTGCTAAGATGGGTTAAAATATTTTATAATGAGGGGATAAATTACAACTATTTACTTCAGATATAAATATGGAATTCTTAATGGTTTTAACTGAGCTTCCCAGGTGGTGCAATGGTGAAGAATCTGCCTGCCAATGCAGCAGACACAAGAGACATGAATTTGATCCCTGGGTTGGAAGATCACCTAGACTAGGGAATGGCAACCCACTCCAATATTCTTGCCTGGAAAATTCCATGGTCAGAGAAGCCCGGTGAGTTACAGTTTGTGGGTTCTCAAAGAGCACACACACTGAGCGACTGAGCACACACACACACACACACACACACACACACACATATACATGAGAAACCAAAGAGGGCACTGCCCAATGTTTTGGATTACATAAACAAAGTAGTCCCTCTTATAAAAAGGGAAATAAAATTTTGATAAGAATATTATGGGCTGTGTCCTTACAAAATGTCAATGCACTGACCAGCAAAGAGAACGATTCAAGACAGTTACCCCAGTCTCACTTATTGGAGAAATCTCAAAGTTGGGGTGGGGATAAGATGCTGGGAGTTTAGACTCTGGCAGGATTAGAGATAATGGAGAAGAATTAATAAAAACTGAATTTGCCTGGCTTATAACCTGGTCTTCTGGGAACAGAGAATGAACAGGAAAAACAAAACAAAACAAAACAAAACTTTTTGTCCAGATTAAGTCCCACAGGGAATTCATGTGCCTGTAGGTCATTTATCAAGAGGGAAATGTACCTAATGAGCACATGTAGAGCGTTGTAAATGTCTCCTCTGCTGCATCCCTGAGCTTGTACAGCCTGGGCGTGGAGTAGACTAACTGTTGCATTTGGAGTCCTAAGTCTGAGTAAAGAAGCAGTGCATGACCCCCTCCTTCCTGCTCTCTCAGCTGAAGACAGAGCTTCAGTCTCCATCATCATCCACCCAGAAGGGATTCAGACTTCCATAAGGAGCCCTCTGTTCATAGTCCCATGCAGGTGAGTCTGAGACCTCAAAAGATCCTGCTAAAAATGTTCAGATAAAAAGAAATCCAAAAAATGTACATTAGAAACAACTCATCCTAACTCAGAGTCCAGAGACCACTATGGCTGTTTGCTTGGTTGATTAAAATATCAATATATTTTATGATGCTAGAAAGACAAGTGGACATTGAATTCAATGACAATGTTCAGTGGAATGGAATGGAAGCCCAAAGAGAAGAGGGATGAGAGGCATAAAGTGTTTGAGTAAAAGTAGAACTTATGCCCAATATTTTATTAAATAATTGGGGTGAAAAATATTGTGCATGTGTGCTTTCTAAGTTGGTTCGGTTTTGTTCAACTCTTTGCAATCCTATGGATTTCAGACCACCAGGCTCCTCAGTCCATGGGATTTTCCAGGCAAGAATACTGGAGTGGGTTGCCATTTCCTCCTCCAAGGGATCTTCCCGACCCAGGGATCGAATCTGCATCTCTCACATTTCCTGCATTGGCAGGGAGGTTCTTTATTACTAGTGCCACCTGGGAAGTCCTAAATATATCGGGTATTAGCTTCGGAGTGATGCAGAATGAATTTAAGACATTCTTTTACGACTTTTATGGTGGGGATTTTTTTTTTCTCACCAACTGCTTGTTTGCCATTTAGTTATTTTATTAGGTACAAATGTATTTGAGAGGAATTGTGAGTCTATATAAATTTTGTGTGGTCAAGTCTAGCAATCATTGATATTATGTTTTATGCATTTCTAGTATATCAATACTACAAAAATATAAGAAAGTGAAGTTCAAATTCTGGCTCTAACTATGGATGACTTCGTCCCCCAGGGTACATCTAACAATGTCCAGAGTCTTTTATGACTGTGACATATTGAGGGCTCGATAAATGTCAGGGATGCTGTAAACATCCCACAATGCACAGGACAGACCCTCACCTCAAATAATGATCTGGTCTAGAATGTCAGTTGTGCCAACTCTGGGGAATCCTGAATTAAAGAACACCTGTATTTTGAATATTTATTGCTATCTTCAATTTTTTCCTTAAAATGTTGTAACATTTTCTTTACATTTCCTGCCAGAGAAGTCATAGAGGACTCCTAGTTCAGAAGCACTCAGCCCCAAACCGACAAATATATTTTCCACAGGAGAATGATATGAAAGAGATTCTGTGTTGCTTTCTCAAGTCATATACTAGATTAGAGCAAAACTTTGAGTATGTGGTCACCATTTTTATTTCCCTGTTATTATTTTATACCCATATATTACATGTCACTCTGTCTATAGTAAATAGACTTTCAAATACTTTTTTTAAACAAATGATTGCTTTTCAATTGATTTTTGGGGCATATTCTTGACCAAAAATTTTAAGAATATTTTAGTTAGATTGGTGGGTGAGTGGAAGGGAGATTACATACCAAAACATTCTATGAATATAATATATCATATTATTCTTATTTGTAAGTCACTGTCAATGTAATTAATTCATATCAATGTCATGAATCATTACTGTTATATCTACTGTTCAATTAATTTTCAATACTTCATTTAATTTTTCTTATTACACTTGCTTCAGAATCATACTATTTAACCTGGTTTCATTCTCTTTGTCATATTTTTACCTCCTAGCTTTTCATTTTTCTAAATTACTTTTGGTACAAGTGCACATCTATTCACACACTTGTGTGTATAATTCAATGTCCTCAGATGACTAATACAAAGGACATTACTCAGTGATAAGAGTAAAATTGTTACACTGTGGGTAGGTGTTATATGGATGGACCATACAGATCATTAGTTGTTGGATGAAAAGCAGAAGTAGGACTAGAGTGTGCCCATAGGACTTATGGGAAAAGTGATCAAAACCCAAGCATAACAAAGAGATGATGCCACATATGAAAAGAGAGAGTCTTGCCTTGTCTACTGTCAGACCTATAAAACCAATTAGTCAAATAGGTATTAAGCGACCCCAGAAAAATAAGTATTTCTGCCTGATATTAAAGAAGGTCAATATTCAATCCATATTTCATTATGCTTTCTATATATCCATTTGTGAAATGTTGGCTCAGTCCTTTTGCTCACTTTCTGTTGGGCTATCCAATCTTCAAATGTTTCAAATCATAAAGATATCACTATTTTATCATTTGAATAAATATTTTTGATTTGTTATTATTTTTCCTGGATATCCAGGAAAAAAATAAATTAAAACAAACAAACAAGCAAAAACCAGCACATGAAATGTCACCAGGACCGAAGAAACCTCTTTACCACAGTCTCTCAGGAGACATTTGAGTTTGTTAGGTCTATTCCCTCTTGTGTCCATTGCTCTCTCTCTTTCTACCCCCTCCCCAATCCCTCTTTGTCTCCTGATGTACACATATACTTAAAATTCAAGTTTTGAGACAAGATAAATAAATAAATATATATATATATATATAGATATATATATAGAGAGAGAGAGAGAGAGAGAGATGTACATTCATTGAACAAGTTTTTTATTTTATATTGGAGTAAAGCCAATTAACAATGTTGTGATAGTTTCAGATGAACAGCAAAGGGACTCAGCCATACTTATACATGTATCCATTCTCCCCTAAACTCCCCTTCCATCTAGACTGAGACAACATGGAGCAGAGTTCCCTGTGTTATGCAGCAGGACCTTGTTGGTTATCCACTTTAAATATAGCATTGTGTTCATGTCCATCCCAAACTCTCTAACTGTCCCTTCCCCTCATCTTTCCCCCTGGCAACCATAGGTTCACATTCAACTACTTCTTAATGATCTTTAATACAAGTGTAAAATGGCCATACCAAAATTAAATTCCAAGTATATTGGTACCAAGAATACTTACAAACTGGAATTTTTGGATACCACTTTTTATAACCTGATCTTATCAATGGGAGTTGTATCAAACTCTAACTTAATCAAGGTAGCTAGGGATGAGGGGTGAAAAACATAGAAGTAACATAGCTTAGATGGCCAGTGTCTACTCTGTGTGTGTGTGTGTGTGCCTATGTGTGTGTGTGCCTGTGTGTATGTGTGTGTGTGCACGCATGTGTGTGTGTGCCTGTGTGTGTGTGTGGTGCCTGGTGGAGTATGAGAAGTCCTCACAGTGGTGGTACTGAGTTCATGTATTCCAAGGTGACTCCAAGAATCTGCCTGCATTCAGGAGACCTGGGGCCAATCCCTGGATTGGGAAGATCACCTGAAGGAGGGCATGGGAACCCACTCCAGTATTCTTGACTGGAGAATCCCATGGGCACAGGAGCCTGGCGGGGTGTAGTCCTCGGGGTCATAAAGAGTCAGACACGCCTGAAGCAGCTGGGCACAGCAAGGTCAACAAAAGTGATCCATTTAAACACATTGGACATCCCTGCAACAATTTCATAAAGTACTAGTTACATGCGGTGGATGAAAGTCTTATGATTTGAAGTTTCAGCACCACCAGGGAAGTCACCTTGTTCCTCAGCCTCCTCTGACACCATCTCTCCTCATTCCCTCTTGCCCTATGCCCTCCCCACATTGGTTTCCTTTTTTCTCTTAAACTTGAACACTTTAAACAAGCACTTTCCTCAGTGCATTTGCACTGGCTATCCTCCCTGTCAAGCATACACTTCACCTGATATGTTCATGGCTCCTACTCTTTCATCCTTGAATCTAAAAAACAGCATGCCTTCTCTGCTTTTTCCATAAAACCTTTCAGGTTTCTTCATAGCAACAGTCAACATTCAAAAGTTAACTTATAAGCTATATATATATATATATATATATATATATATATATATACATATTCAATATATATTCACATATATATTCACATATATATGGACTTCTCTGGTGGCTCAGCAGTAAAAAACCCACCTGCAATGCAGGAAACTCAGAAGACCGGGGTTCTATGTTTGGGTGGGGAAGATCCCTGAGGAAGGCATGGCAACCCACTCCAATGTTCTTGCCTGGAAAACCTCATGGACAGAAGAGCCTGGAGGGCTACAGTGCATGGAGTGGGAAAGAAGCCCCTGAGCACACACATACCCACACACATATAAGACTTAGGTTTACTTTGTGACTGGATTCTTAGAGATTTTGTTGTTTAGAACCCTATACTCATTGCCAAGACATCACCTGGAACATGATCATTACTCAGTTCATAATCCCCAAATGAATGAAAGTATTTCTTATGTGGAATAGATGACATCCCGGGAAAGAAGCAGCAAGTGGGACAACCTTGTCAGTTCCAGATGACACAGAAATTCCCTAAAGGGCAGCAAATCCATAAACAAAGCAGAACTTAGTTAAGCAAATATATTTAAATACAATTAGGCAAAATATAAATAATAGTTTTTCAATGATGTGAGCAATGTCTTTTTTTGTGAAAATTAGACATGATATTTTCCCCTTTCCTTTAGGTCACCTCCACCACATGGTACCAAGGAACCTAACACATGTTTCAGGTTTTCTTCTTCTGGGATTCTCAGAGGAAACAGACCTGCAGCCCATCATATTTGGGCTTTTCCTCTCCATGTACCTGATTACTGTGTTTGGAAACCTGCTCATCATCCTGGCCGTCAGCTCAGACTCCCACCTGCACACCCCCATGTACTTCTTCCTCTACAACCTGTCCTTTGTAGACATCTGTTTCACCTCCACGACCATCCCAAAGATGCTGTGGAACATCCAGACCCAGAACAAAGTTATCACCTATGAAGGTTGCATCACCCAGGTGTATTTTTTCACACTGTTTGTAGGGTTGGATGACTTCCTCCTAATGGTGATGGCTTATGACCGATTTGTAGCCATCTGCCACCCCCTGCACTACAAGGTCATCATGAGTGCCCAGCTCTGTGGACTGCTGGTTCTTGTTTCCTGGGTCATCAATGTCCTACATTCCTTCTTGCAAACTTTAATGGTGTTGAGTTTGTCCTTCAGGAGAGAGGTGATAATTCCTCACTATTTCTGTGAACTGAAACAGTTGGTCCAACTTGCCTGTTCTGACACTTTTCTTAATGACATGGTGATGTATTTTGCTACTGTCCTGCTGGGAGGTGCTCCCTTAGCTGGTATCCTTTACTCTTACTCTAGGATAGTTTCCACCATATGTGAAATCTCATCAGCTCAGGGGAAGTATAAAGCATTTTCCACTTGTGCATCTCATCTCTCAGTTGTCTCTTTATTTTATTGTACGTGCTTAGGAGTATACCTTAGCTCTGGTGCTACCCAAAGCTCACATTCAAGTGCAACGGCCTCGGTGATGTACACTGTGGTCACACCCATGCTGAACCCCTTCATCTACAGTCTGAGGAACAAGGACATAAAGACTGCTCTGAAAGCATTCTTTAGGACAATGATTAAAACACCAGTTGTCCTAAGCTGATGAAGGGAGCATGACTGGAAGATTTAAAACCTCACAGGCAGAAATTGCAATTTTTGAGATCAGATTGTGGAAGCAGATGTTGCTCTGTCCTTTATTTCTTGAAATTTCCATTTATTTGATCTCACCTCTTTCATATAATTTATGTAACTCATTTGATTAAGCTTAGTGATTTCCCTCTTATTCAAGAGTTATTTTAATAAAGGATAGTCATGAGTTGTACTGCTCCTATGCAGGGAAAACTACTGAAGACATTCACCGCTATCTGTGTGTTTATAACAAGGAAAATTTCAGACCATTGATTTCATGTTTGTGTACATCTTTCCTTTGTATTATCACTTTAGCTGCTTTTTCTGATATTTTGAACTTTGACATACACTGTATCTTGCTAGTTGTCACTGTATTTTATTTGCCTCTTTAGGATTCTCTTCCTTATTCAGTTTTGTTTCCACAATACCTATCATGTGTGTCCATGCTTTGCTCAGTCATGTCTCTTTGTAACCTTTTTGACTGTAGTCTGCCGGGCTCCTCTGTCCATGGGATTCTCCAGGCAAGATAACTGGAGCGAGTTGCCATTTCCTCCTTCAGGGGATCTTCCTGACCCAGGGATCAAACACCATATCTTAAGTCTCCTGCATTGGCAGGCAGGGGTTCTTTACCACTAGTGTCAGCTGGAAAGCCCCTGAGGCATCATGCTCAGTTCAGTTCAGTCGCTTAGTCATGTCTGACTCTTTGCAACCCCATGGACTGCAGCACTCCAGTCTTCTCTGTCCATCAGGAACTGCTGGAGTTTACTCAAACTCATGTCCATTGGGTCGGTGATGCCATCCAACCATCTCATCCTCTGTTGTCCCCTTCTCCTCCCACCTTCAATCTTTCCCAGCATCAGAGTCTTTTCAAATGAGTCAGTTCTTTACATCAGGTGGCCAAAGTACTGGAGTTTCAGCTTCAGTATCAGTCCTTCCAATGAATATTCAAGACTGATTTCCTTGAAGATGGACTTGTTGGATCTCCTTGCTGTCCAAGGGACTCTCAAGAGTCTTCTCCAAACCATAATTCAAAAGTATCAATTATTTGACCCTCAGCTTTCTTTATAGTCCAACGTTCACATCCATACATGACCACTGGATAAACCATATCTTTGACTAGATGGACTTTTGTTGGCAAAGTAATGTCTCTGCTTTTTAATATGCTATCTAGGTTGGTCATAACTTTCCTTCCAAGGAGCAAGTGTCTTTTAATTTCATGACTGCAGTCACCATCTGCAGTGATTTTGAAGCCCCCCAAAACAAAGTCTGACACTGTTTCCACTGTTTCCCCATCTATTTTCCATGAATTGATGGGACCAGATGCCATGATCTTCGTTTTCTGAATGTTGAGCTATAAGCCAACTTTTTAACTCTCCTCTTTCACTTTCATCAAGAGGCTCTTTAGTTCTTCTTCGCTTTCTGCCATGAGGGTAGTGTCATCTGCATATCTGAGGCTATTGATATCTCTCCAGACAATCATGATTCCAGCTTGTGCTTCATCCAGCCCAGTGTTTCTTATGATGTACTCTTCATATAAGTTAAATATAAAGCCTTGACACACTCCTTTCCCTATTTGGAACAGTCTGTTATTCCATGTCCAGTTTTAACTGTTGCTTCTTGACCTACATACAGATTTCTCAAGAGGCAGGTCAGGTCGTCTGATATTCCTATCTCTTGAAAAATTTTCCACAGTTTGTTGTCATCCACACAGTCAAAGGCTTTGGCATGGTTTATAAAGCAGAAGTAGATGTTTTTCTGGAACTATCTTGCTTTTTCAATGACCCAATGGATGTTGACAATTTGATCTTTGGTTCCTCTGCCTTTTCTAAATCCAACTTGAACATTTGGAATTTCAAGAAACAGATGGACAACATGAAAATGAAATATTTTGCCAAGTAACATTAAGTGTATTTAAACATTCTTTTTTTATATCACACATATCTATTATATATTATTATATATTATATATTATTATATATAATATTATATTATATTATTAAATATATATTGTATATTTTTAAATTTTATTTTATTTTTAAACTTTACATAAGTATTAGTTTTGCCAAATATCAAAATGAATCGGCCACAGGTATACATGTGTTCCCCATCCTGAACCCTCCTCCCTCCTCCCTCCCCATACCATCCCTCTGGGTCATCCCAGTGCACTAGCCCCAAACATCCAGTATCGTGCATCGAACCTGGACTGGCAACTCATTTCTTACATGATATTTTACATGTTTCAGTGTCATTCTCCCAAATCTTCCCGCCCTCTCCCTCTCCCACAGAGTCCATAAGACTGTTCTATATATATTATATGATTATAATATTATAATATATAGTATAATATTATATAATATATTTATTCAAACTTGTGTTCTCTTGGAAACTCTACCTGAAGACATGTATATGGTAATATATTTGAATTGTTCAATATAATTATGTGTGTGATATTTTTAAAAAATGTTTAAATACCCTTAACGTTACTTTGAGTTTTAACATCCTGGGGGCTCAGCAGGCTGAAGGATTCAGGTTAGAACCTTCATGTTTTTCTATCTTTGTCCAGGAGGTGGCGACATAATATAGCTTTTTTTTTTTTTTTCCCCCCAATTCTATCTGAGCTGCCTATGGTTATGAATCTGCACTTCAGACCCTCCATGGCCTCTGTCAGAGGAGTTACCCTGTGCCCTAACTATTGCTTCTTGTGCCTCTGGGGTATGGTACCTTGCTGTTGTCAGTGCTTCTGGCGTGCTGCTTGGGACGCAGGGTAGGTAGTTTTCTGATATGCTTGTGATGCTTTTCTGTGTAACTTTTCTGAGATCTCCTGAGTCACAGCTTCTGCTGCCATATGGGGCAGGATGATGGTAGTCGGTGGAGCTGGGGTGGTAGGGGTGCTGTGGCATGTCCAGTGTGGAAAGGTTGACCAGCTGTAACACTGCAGATATGGAGGTGGGAGAAGGGGGCACAGGGTCATGGACACCTAGGTAGCTGGGGGCGGGGTCCCATGCCCCACTGCCACCTCTGCTCCTCCCTCTGCTGCAGGCACCCGATGCTGATATGCCACAGTTGGTGCCACCTCTCCTGCTGCTTCTACCTTCCTTGGGGTTGAATTTATAAAAACCAAAAGGAAACACAGCCAGTAAGCTAAGAACCTGAGGAAGCTGCTTGTTCCACATGTTCAAGTGCAAACAAGGAAGCCAGTGGGGCAGAGGGATAAGCAGGAGGGGGAGTGATTAGAGATGGTGTCAGGGATGCTGAGGAACAATGTGGCCTTCCTGCTACAGCTGAACCTTCAGTCCACAGAGAATCCCTCCTTCCATGTGCTTCCTTGCACATTATCAATTTAGCTATAAAACCATGCAGTGAATTATATCAGATTCCATTCTTAGTTCCATCTGTTGACTGAATTCTGACCTGTGTATATATGTCATTTAGCATATGAGTCCAGGTGCCTCTGCTTTAAGAATTGTTCTCCCTTTCAAGGCACAAGCATGCACACACACACACATACACATACACATACAAACACACACACACATGGACATACCCACACCATGTTCTTTTCGGTTGTGTCACTACCATGTTTGGTCAGACAGATTCACACTCTTTACACTGTGAGTGATTACAGCTCAGCTGGTCAGGTCAAATTATTATTCTCCAAAAGGATATGTAATTTTTGCCATGAAATTCCAGTTTATAAACTTCTCATGGAACAATAAATGTGGGGTTCATTTTTGGTATAGCTAATTTCTGCTTGGTATTTAGAGAATAATTAAAAGGACGAGAGTGAAAGAAACAGAGAGAAATGAAATGGACCTATGGACATTAAGGGAAAATAATACCCAATATACTAAAATGACCCCTGAGACAATGCAATAATGAGATATCCTTGCTTCATCAACATTCCAACTCCAGTGACATCTCCTTGATGTCTAAAAAAATAATAAAGAAAAATATCTTTTGTCCAGGGACATAAAAAATGATATGACATGGAACATCTTACAGTTTGCATATCCTAATAGGAAAATAAGCAATTGGAATATAAACTACTAATTCAATATCAGAAATAGTCAAGATACAACAGAAATTGATATGTTGTATGTGAAGCTTATGAAGCAGTAGAAGGCTTCTTTTCCTGAAGGACTTTCCCTATTTGTTTCCTCCTGTTCAGAAAAAAATTCCTATACTTATTTTCTACTTTTACTGGCAGCATTTTATCCCTCCTATTCCATCTAACAGGATTTCCCTGGTAGCCAGAAAATAAAGAATCTGCCTGTAAATGCAGGAGACATAGGTTTGATCACTGGGTAGAGAAAATCCCCTGGAGAAGGAAATGGCAACCCACTCCAGCATTCTTGCCTGGGAAATTCTATGGACAGAGAAGCTGGGTGGGCTACAGTCCATAGGGTCACAAGAGTTGGAGAAACTTAGAAATTAAACCACCACCATCATTCCTTCTGAGCTTCCACTGTTATCATTTAATTGTCAACATTGACACTTGCATTTTCTTTCTTTTTTAATTAAATTTATTTATTTTAATTAGAGGCTAATTAGTTTACAATATTGCATTTTCGAGTGAAATGTTCACTTTATTTTTAGATCATAAATAAGTACATTAACATTAGGAAAACCAGAAGAAAAAAAACCACAGTGATCCGGCCTCCTGACTTCAGTACACACTCTTGGCTTCCATCCTCTCTGATGCTCTCCTGCAGCATCTGTGGAACTATCAGAATCGCCTGCCTGTAGATTGAGAGAGAAAGCTTTCCCTGTAGAACTCAGAACTCATCCCTAAATGATTACTGATGCAGACAGAAATTTTGTCCCCAAATATGAAAACAGAAGTGACTAAATTAAGCATTGGTTGCCAGACAGATGCAGAACTTCAAAAGCAAGAACCAGGTCCTCCCCAACAAACATGGCAGAGGCTGAGCGACTGCAGCAGAGAAGATATTTACAGCTTCCTGTGTCAGCTCATTAGGCATGGTTCCTCCAGTTACTCCAATCTATAACTACATGATTTCCTATGGGGACACTTTTCTGGACACAATGGAATTTTTTTCCCCTGCTGATTCTCTGTTCCTAAGACACTGCATTATAAGTTAGGTGAATTCATTTTTTATTACTCCTTCCTCTTAATTATCTTGCTTCCAAAGCCCTAAGGTTCCCAGCATCATCATGTCCCTGAGCACAAGATTTTCTTTAAATTGTAACATTCAGGATTTGTCTTGACTAGGTCCCTTGGGTCTTTAATGCTTTGACTTGGGGCAGGGACAGAACCACTGAAATCTCTAAACATTACTATTCTCCTCTTCAAAACAGGGGATGACTTTGCTACTTTAGAATAAAACCACAGTTAATATACTCTTTGGATGCATGATAGTTTCTCCAAGTCAATTAGAAAATTCCGGTTATATCAGAAGTTAAGAGCTATTCTTTAATGCCTCATTACTAATGTTTGTACGTATATAAAGAGAGATATTTATATGTTGATATGCACCATAAACTATCTTAGCGTATTATATGTGTGTGTGCTGTGCTCAGTCACATCTGAGTCTTTGTGACCTCCATGGAATTTTCCAGACAAGAATACTGGAGTGGGATGCCATTTCCTTCTGGCCTCTAAACAAAGAGGAAACCATATCTCATACCTGACTCAAGCCCAAGCCCTCCATACCTCCTAGAAAGATGATTGCAATCAGTACACCCCAAAGAAAGGCATGAATTGTGATAACATCAGATCTAGCTCTTCCGGTAAAGCCACTGAGCACACATCAACAGTACATGCCTGTTCCCACAAAAAGACACCATTCTAAGACAGTGAGAATTAACTGTGGCAAATAGTTTCAGAAAACAGACAAAGGTAAGTAAAATGAAAATACAGGGGAATTGTCCCAACTTAAATAACAAGATATCATGCCTAATAAACAGCTAATGAAAGAGAAACAGTTTACCAGGTTTGGAATCAATGCATTAGTAAAGATATAAAACTCCATTTTCTCAAGCTAAAATGATTCAATAAATCTTCCAAAAGAAGTTTTATTTCCAGTATTCACCCTGTGCATTTTGTTAATAAGTGGAAGATCATAAAATATTTAATTTTCTGTAAAAATGACTGTTGAATCAGTTATAATTTTAATAGGGAACTATAAAGCTAGCTTGAACTGAACATTACATTAAATGAAATGAACAACTAGAAGTAATTAACAGTTATCCAGGTGATACCAAAGAATGCATAAGCTAGCTGAAATATAGAATCATGGAAATGATTCAGTCAGAAAAGAAAAAAAAATTAAACATGAGAATAATTTGAGAGATGTTTGACTACATTAAGAACACCAACACTAGAACAATTTCAGTATCCAGGAAGGAAAAGACAGATAAAAACGTAGTCAAAACACATCTGATAAACTTATGTCTGAAAAGTTCCCAAACCTGTGTAAAAAAGCAAATTCAGATACCAGAAGCAAAAAGAGTCCCCCCAAAATGACAGCAATAAAACCTGCACCAAGATACAGCAATTAAAACCACAAGTTAAAGATACGGTTTTCTAAAGCCAACAAAATAAAACAGTGTCATGTAAGATGGAAGCACATAAGTCTATCAGCTGACTTCTTTCCTTTTTTTTTTTTTTTGCAGAAACTTTGTACGATAAAATGGGGAGGCATTATATATTTCTTTTTTTTTTCCTTTTTTTAATATAAATTTATTTATTTTAATTGGAGGCTAATTACTTTACAATATTGTATTGGTTTTGCCATATATCAACATAAATCTGCAACAGGTGTACACATGTTCCCCATTCTGAACCCCCCTCCCACCTCCCTCCTTATACCATCCCTCTGGGTCATCCTAGTGCACCAGCCCAAGCATCCTGTATCATGCATCAAACCTGGACTGGCAATTCATTTCACATACGATGTTATACATGTTTCAATGCCATTCTCCCAAATCATCCCACCCTCAACCTCGCCCACAGAGTCCAAAAGACCGTTCTATACATCTGTGTCTCACTTGCTGTTGAGAGGGAAAAACGTGCAAACTAGGGCATTCTACTCAGAAAGAGTAACATTCAGAATTGAAGGAGAGATAAGGAATTTTTCAGCCAGTCAAAGACTAATAGAATTTATCAATTCTAAACATACTGTACATGGAATATTATAGGACCTTCTCAAAGAAGGAAAGAAAAAAGGCAAAACAAGTGGGAAGAAACTATAAGAAAGAGAAAATCGTGCTAGTAAAGGCAAACGTGTAGAAGGGCTGAGGATCAAATCACTTAAGCAAGTATGAAAACTTAATAGACAAAATAATTCTAAAATCAAGTATAGCTACAATAAGAATTAAAGGGATAAATAGGGAGGTATCAAATGTGACTTCAAAGGCACAAAATGTGGGGCAGGGAGTGAAAATGTAGTGTTATTAATATGTGTATGAACTTAAAAGACAACTAGTTTTTAAAAGTAGACAACATTGTATGTCATCATATGAAGACCCTTTGTTTATCATACATCAAAAATCTATACAAGGTAAAATCTAGAGAGAAAGGAACACAAGCATATCACTAAATAAATCATCAAATCATAAGAAATACAAAAAAGAAAAAGAAAGACACTACAGAAAACAAGTTAACAATTTGGAAATAAGTAATACCTACCAAAAAACCTCTTTAACTGCCAGTAAATTAAATGATCTCCTGAAGAGCCGACTTAGGACTAAATACTAAAACAAAGATAATAGCATCTGGCCCCATTACTACATGGCAAATAGAAGGGGGAAAGGTGCAAGCCGTGATAGATTTCCCCTTCTTGGGCTCCAAAATCACTGTGGATGGTGACTGCAGCCATGGAATCAGATGATTGCTTCTTGGCAGGAAACAGATGGCAAACCTAGACAGTGTGTTGAAAAGCAGAAACATTATTACTCTGCCAACAAAGGTCGTTATAGTCAAAGCTATGGTCTTCCCAGTGGTCACGTATGGTTGTGAGAGCTGGACCATAAAGAAGGCAGAATGTGGAATAATTTACGCCTTTCTTTTTTTTTTTTTTTTTTTTTAAACTTTACATAATTGTTTTAGTTTTGCCAAATATCAAAATGAATCCGCCACAGGCATACATGTGTTCCCCATCCTGAACCTTCAATTATGCTGCTTGAGAAGACTCCTGAGAGTCCCTTGGACAGCAAGGAGATCAAACCAGTCAGTCTTAAGTAAGATTAACCCTGAATATTCACTGAACTGCCTGATGCTGAAGCTGAAGTTCCAGTATTTTGGTCACCTGATGCAAACAGATGACTCATTGGAAAAGTCCTGCTGCTGGGAAAGATCAGGACAGAAGGAGAAGAGGACATGAGAGGATGAGATGGCTGGATGGCATCACCAATGCAATGAACATGAACTTCAGCAAGTTCTGGGAATTGATGAGGGACAGGCAGGCCTGCCATGCTGCAATCCGTGGGGTCACAGAGAGGTGGGCACAACAGGGTAACTGAACAACATCAGACTAAATGTTCTCATGAAAAGATATTACACCTAATAAATTATTCATAATTCTATGATATTCCATCAAAGAAATGGAATTTCCAAATATTTTTGATTCAAAGGTTGGAAAATGGTGGGTAGGAAAATGGTGGGTAGGAAAAAACTAAAACTCTCTATATATAGACAGTCTATATATAGACTGAGAATAAAGCTTAAAAAGAGAGATTCCTAAAATTCTATAAAGATGCTGAATTCAAAAAAGGAAAGAAAAATGGAAATCCCAGGAAATAAGTGCAAGGAGCAAATTTTATTTCACAATGAACAAAGAACAATTTCTGGTTTTGATACTTTGAGTTATGTAATCCAGAGCACTAGTACAATTGGTCTTTTATACTTGGCATCAAATACAACCTCTTTAGACCCTCTTTTATATCTCGGTTTCTCAGACTGTAGATGAAAGGATTCAGCATGGGTGTGACCACAGTGTACATGACCGAGGCGACTGTACTTGTATGTGGGGTGTGGGAAGCAGCAGAGCTAAGGTAAACTCCTAAGGTTGTAAAATAAAATAGGAAGACAACTGCGAGGTGGGACACACAGGTGGAAAATGCTTTATACTTCCCCTGAGCTGATGTGATTTTACATATGCAAGAAACTATTTTAGAATATGAGTAAAGGATACCAGCCAAAGGACCAGCACCGATCAGGACAGCTGAAAAATGCATCACTATGTTATTAAGAAAGGTGTCAGAACTAGCAAGTTTTACCACCTGACTGAGTTCACAGAAAAAGTGGGGGATTTGTACAACTGGACAGAAGGACAATAGCAACACCGTTAAGCTGTGTACTAAGGAATACAAGGCAATCTGCACCCAGGATATCAGAACCAGCAGTCCACAGAGCCAGGGGCTCATGATGACCATGTAGTGCAGGGGGTGGCAGATGGCCACATACCGATCATAGGCCATCACTGTCGGGGGAATGTCATCTAATCCTGCAAACAGCATGTAAAAATACATCTGGGTGATGCAGCCTTCATAGGTGATACCTTTGCTGTCTGTCTGGAGGTTCCATAGCATCTTTGGGATGGTGGTGGACATGAAGCAGATGTCTACAAAGGACAGGTTGGAGAGGAAGAAGTACATGGGAGTGTGGAGGTGGGAGTCTGAGCTGATGGCCAGGATGATGAGCAGGTTTCCAAACACAGTGATTAGGTACATGCAGAGGAAGAGCCCAAATATAAGAGGCTGCAGTTCTTGTTCTTCTGAAAGCCCCAGAAGAAGAAATTCTGAAATTCATGTATTATCCTCTGATTCCATGGGGTGGAAATGACTACCAGGAAAAAGGAAAACAACATGACTAATTTGCATACAAACTGGCATAATTCACATGGCTTAAATACTGCAATTTCTATTTAGCCCTGAAGTAATTGAACTTAATACCTTATTTATAGAACAGTTCTCTTCCAAAGTATACTCCATTTCATCCCTGACAAAGATTTTTGTCCCATTCTCATCACATTGGCAAAGAGCTCATATATTCTAGAGTTCTAAAGAGATATCTCTTCATTTATTTGAGAAATACATATTTAGTGCTGACCCAGTAGAAAGTGATGAAAAATAAACCTCTCCCAATCCAAGGATGGTGAATGAGGATATTCAAATAAAACATGATAGAATATCTCAGAATATCACAGATGCTCTGAAAAAAAAAAAAAAAAAACAGGTATAAAGGAGAGAGTGGTAGGAGGTGTTATTTTGTCCTGAGTGTTCAGGGAAGAGCTTCATACTAGGTGATGTTTGAAGATTCCTGAAGAGAGAGAGAAGTCTTTGTGATGTCAGAAGAAGTGTGTGCCTGGCAGAGGGAGCTGCCACTGCTAAGAATCTGACAAAGATGCTTGTTCCACATGTTCAAGTGCAAACAAGGAAGCCAGTGGGGCGAAGGGATAAGTAGGAGGAGGAGTGATCAGCAATGGTGTCAAGGATGCTGAAGAGCAAGGTGACCTCCCTGCTACAGCTGAACCTTCAGCACATAGAGAATCCCTCCTTCCATGTGGTTCCTTGCACTTTATGAATTTAGTTTAAAACCATCCTGTGAATTATGTCAGTTTCCCTACTTAGTTCCATCTATTGACCAACTTCTGACCTCTGTATTATAAGTCATCTTAACATATGAGTACAGATGCCTCTGCTTTAAGAATTGGTTTCTCTTCACAAGGCACAGGCAAACACACACACACACACACACACACACACACACACACACACACACGATGTTTCTGGCTTGTGTTACTATCATAAACTGGTCACCGAGATCCACCCTCATTAGGCAATGAATGGTTAACACATCGAGCTTCTCAGATCAAATTATTATTCTCCAAAAGAATGTATCACTTTTACTCAGAAATTCCAAGATTTTTAAATGCATGTATTTTTTTTAATTCAAGGATAATAGCTTTACAGAATTTTGTTGTTTTCTGTCAAACCTCAACATGAATCAGCCATAGGCATACATATATCCCCTTCCCTCTGAACCTCCCTCC
This sequence comes from Bos indicus, assembly GCF_029378745.1. NCBI lineage: Eukaryota > Metazoa > Chordata > Mammalia > Artiodactyla > Bovidae > Bos > Bos indicus. The sequence continues at coordinate 8,952,810 of NC_091766.1, read as the reverse complement.
TATCTCCCTATACATCCCACCCCCAAATTCCAGTTTATAAGCTTCCTATAGAACAATAAATTTGGGGATCAACGTTGGTAAGGTCAATTTCTTCTCAGTATTTAGAGAAGAATGAAAAGCATGAGAGAGAAAGAAAAAAGAGAAATGAAATGGACATAGGCAAATTAAGAGGGAAAATATGCAATAAACTCAAATGACCCCTGAGACAATGCATCAAAGAAAAGTTTCCTTGCTTCATCAATATTCCAATTCCAGTGGCATCTCCTTGATGCCCAAAAAATAATAAAGAAAAATACTCTACTCTTCCCTCTTTTATTTTTTAAAATTATTATTATTATTTACTTTACAATATTGTATTGGTTTTGCAAACATTCTCCTTCAAGTAATAAATTATTACAGTCCAAAAAAAAAGATAAAAATATATTTGTCCAAGGACATAAACAGGGATATATTCATGATGTGCTATATCTTAGAGTTTAATTATCCCAAGAGAATAAGCAAATGGAACATAAACTACCAATTCAAAATCAGAAATAAATGAAACCCACAAAAATTGAATATATTTTACATGAAGAAGCAGAATACTTCTTTTTCTTGAGGAGTCTTCCTATTTGCTTACTTCAGTCCATAAATAAGATTATTAGACTTATTGTCTACTTTTACTGGAAGCCTTTTATGCCTCCCATTCCTTCTAATGGGGCTTCCTTGGTAGCTCATTAGTAAAAAATCCTCCTGCAATCCAGGAGGCCAAGTTTCAATCCCTTGGTCAGGAAGATTCCCTGGAGAAGGAAATTGCAACCCACTCCAGTATTCTGGCCAGGGAAATTCCATGGACAGAGGAGATGGGTGGGCTACAGTCAATGGGGTCGCAAAAGGATCAGATACAACTTAGCAGCTAAACCACCACCACCATTCCTTCTAACTGAACTTCCTTTATTACCATTTGTCAACACTGATGAGTGAAGGCTTCACTTTATTTTTAGACCTAAATAGATACACTAATATCAGGAAAGCCAGATAATAACCACAGTGACCTCTGGCCTCTGAATTATGCTAGATTGGTCCTCAGGTGACCTCGGGTACATGCTCCTGGTTTCCGTCCTCTCTGACCCTCTCCTGAAATGTGTGTGGAGCTCTAACCTGCCTGCAGATTGAGAGAGAAGGCTTTCCCTGTAGAAGTCCAAGTTCCTTTCTAAATGATTAACGATACAGACCGAAGTTTTGTACCGAAACAAGACAACAGGAAGGGATAAAATCAAGCATTGGCTCCCAGACAGATTCAGAAATCTAAATTAAGGACTAGGTTCTCATCAACCAAAGTGGCACAGGCTGAGGGGCTGCAGCAGAGGAGATATTTACAGCTTCTTGTGTCAGCTCACAGGGCTTCTCTGGAGGCTCAGTGATAAAGAATCCACCTGCAATGCAGGAGTCACAGGAAATGGGGGCTTGATCCCTGGGTCAGGAAAATCCCCTGGAGGACTGCATTGCAGTCCACTCCAGTGTTCTTGCCTAGAGAATCCCATGGACAGAGTTGCCTAGAGGGCTACAGTCCTTGGGGTCTCAAAGAGTTGGACAGGACTTAAGGGACTTAGCAAGCATGCACACATTTCAGCTAATTGGACATATTTTCCTTTTGTTACTCCTGCCTCCAAGTACATGATTTCCCTTGGGGACACTGGGCTGGACATAATGCAATTATTTTTTGTTGATTCTCTGTTACTAGGTGATTGCATTATAAGTTGGGTGATTCAGTTTTTGTCATCCCTTCCCCTTTAATTCTCCTGCTTTTAAAGCACTAAGGCTCCCAGAACCTCATCAAACCCCTGAGATCTAATTCTTTTTTAAACTATAACACTGAGGATTTGTCTTGACGAGGTCCCTTGGGTCTCCAAAGCTTTGATTTGTGGTACAGGAAAACAATAACAACAACAAAAAAAAACTACGGATATCTTTAAAACTATTTCCCTCTTCAGAACTGTGGATAACATTGCTCCTTCAGTATAAAATTGTGCGTATTATACTGCCTGGATTCTTGCTAGTTTTTCCAAGCCAATTACAAGTTTCTCAGATATATCAGAAGTCAACAGCTGCCCTTTAGTTTCTCATTATAAAATGTTTATAACTATAAGAAAAATATTTATATGTTGATATGATAAGTAAAAATTGCTGTCGTGTCTGACTCTTTGTCCCACATGGACCATACAGTCTATGAAATTCTGCAGGCAAGAGTTGTGGATTGGGTAGCCATTCCCTTCCCCAGGGAATCTTCACAGATCAAACACAGGTCTCCCGCATTGTGGGCAGATTATTTACCAGCTGAGCCACAAAGGAAGCCCAGGAATACTGGAGTGGGTAGCCTATCCCTTATCCAGTGGATCTTCCGGACACAGAAATTGAACCAGGGTCTCCTGTATTTCAGGCAGATTCTTTACTGAGTTATCAGAGAAGCCTAATATGATATTAATATGACCATAAACCAGGCTTCCCAGGTAGCTCAGTGGTAAAGAATATACCTGCCAAAGCAGGAGATGTTAGAGACGCAGGTTTGATCCCTGGGTTGGGAAGATTCCTTGGAGGAGGAAATAGCAACCCACTCCAGTATTCTTCCCTGGAGTATCCCATGGACGGAAGAGCCTGGTAGATTACAGTTCATGTGGTGACAAGTAGTTGGACACAACTGAGTGACTAATACATGGCCATTAAACTATCTTAGCATGGTATAGTGATTGTCAAATTTAATTTTTTAAATAATGTGTTTTTTCAGATAGCACTTTTATGAACTCCATACTCTGTTGTCAGATTGAAACTCAGAAGGATTTAATGTTCTACTTAGAAGTACAAACCAAGTAAGGGCTGGAGTCTGGATTGAGGTCTCTTAGTTCTGGAACTCTGTCCCAGTGATTCTCAACCAGACATGATTTTGACACTTGGCAATATCTGAAGGGATGCTACTTATCTCCTATAAACCACAGAACAGCACCCAATACAAATAATTTTCCTGCCAAAGGCAGTGTAAGCATATGAGAAATCCTATTCCAGACAAGAATATCTATAAATTCACTGTTCATACACTTTTTTCATACAAATCACAAAGGTCTGTGGTTCAAATGCTTATTCGGATTCCTCAGGTCTCTAGTGGTCCACAGACTGTGTTTCTGATCATTTAAGCCAGAATATCAGAATCTAGTTCAAATTCTTTACACCCTGAAAAGAAGGGAACTTCTTTAACACTACCACTGATGGTACTTTGATACTTGCCATTCCAAATAATCTTTTCAGAGCCCTGTGTATGTCTTCATACCTTAGACTATAGATGAAGTGGTTCAGAATAGGTGTGATCACAGTGTTCATCACTGAGATGATTGCATTTGACTCTAAGCAGAAAGGCATGAGTAGCCACAGGTAGGTACACTCAAAGCCCATCCAATAAGACAAGGATACAAGTGAGAGGTGAGATGCTCTGGTGGAAAGCACTTTGTTCTTCCCCCAAGCTGATGGTATTCCAGATAGAGAGGAAACCACCTTAGAGTAAAGGATCCCAGGTAAGACATTTGTTGTTCAGTCACTCAGTTGTATCTGACTCTTTGTGACTGCAAGGACTGCAGCATGCCAGGCTTCCCTGTCCCTAATCATATCCTGGAGCTTGTTCAAACTCATGTCCATCGAGTTGGTGATGCCATCCAACCATCTCATCCTCTGTTGTCCCCTTCTCCTCTTGTCTTCAATCTTTCCCACCATCAGGGTCTTTTTTAACAAGTCAGCTCTTCTCATCAGGTGGCCAAAATATTGGAGCTTGAGCTTCAGCATCAGTACTTACAGTGAATATTCAGGATTGGTTTCTTTTAGGATTGACTCATTTGATCTCCTTGCAGTCCAAGGGACTCTCAAGAGTCTTCTCTAACCCCACAGTTCAGAAGTATCAATTCTTTGATGCACAGACTTCTTGGTTTTCCAACTCTCACATCCATATATGACTACTGGAAAAACCATAGCTTTAACTAGATGGACTTTCTTCATCAAGGTCCCTGCTTTTTAATACACTGTCGAGGTTTGTCAAAGCTTTTCTTCCAAAGAGCAAGTGTCTTTTAATTTTGTGACTGCAGTCACCATCTGCAGTGATTTTGGAGCCTAAGAAAATAAAGTTTCTCACTGTTTATTGTTTCCCTGTCTCTTTCCCTTGAAGTGATGGGACCAGATGCCATGATCTTAGTTTTTTGAATGTTGAGTTTTAAGAATGCTTTTTGACTCTCCTATTTTACTTTCATCAAGAGGCTCTTTAGTTCCCCTTCATTTTCTGCCATAAGAGTGGTGTCACCTGCATATCTGAGGTTATTTCTATTTCTCCTGGCAATCTTGATTCCAGCTTGTGCTTCATCCAACCCAGCATTTCTCATGATGTACTCTGCATATAAGTTAAATAAGCAGAGGGACAATATACAGCTTTGACTTACTCCTTTCCCAATTTGGAACCAGTCCATTACCAACCTGGAATATAACGGTTTCAAATTACATCATCATGTCATTAAGAAAGGTGTCACAATTGACTAGTTGGACCTCTTATTTGGTTTTACAGGAAAAGTGCAGAATTCCAAGAAGATACAGAAGGACAGTTGCAACACTGTTAATCTTTGTAACAGAGAATGCATGGCACTCAGGAACCAAACAAAAAAACCAGCAATCCACAAAGTGTGTTTGGGCGGCGTGGTGTTCATGGCGACATGGTAGTGCAGAGTTTGACAGATGGCCATGAAGTGGTCATAGGTCTTTGTGTTCAGTACAATGCTGTCCAAATCTACAAAGAGTAGGTAAAACTGTATCTATACGTTATGGCTTTGCCTTCTATGGGATGGTGGTGAATGTGAAACATATCTTAAAAGAACAGATTGGAAAAGAAGAATTACATGGGTATGTGGAGGTGGGAGTCAGAGATGGTGACCAGGATAATAAACAGGTTTATAAGCACAGTGATCTGGTACATGGGGAGAAAATGTGCAAATATAAAGTGCTGCAGTTCTGGTTTCTCTGTTAATTGCAGAAGAAGAAATTTTGAAATGCGTGTATCATTTCCTGTTCTCATGTGGCCCTCATCAACTTATTGCTTTTTTCTCTTTGATAATAGCCATTCTTACTGTGGAAGGTGTACCTCACTGCGATTTTGGTCTCTGTTTCTTTGAATATTAATGATGTTAAGCCTCTTTTCATGTGTCTGTTGGCCATGTGTATATCTTCCTTGGGAAAAAATGTCTATTGAGGGTCCTCTACCCACTTTTAATATGATTCTTTATTTATTTATTTTAATTGAGTTGACTTAGTCTGATATATAGTTTAAGTTTTCTGTTTCTGCCTATCAGCTTGATGTTTTGGGTGCTTTTGCCTTCTTACTTCAAGTAGAAGAGAACACTTCAACTTTGCTTATATGACAGTTCTGGGTGCTGAACTCCCTCAGCTTTTCTTTACCTGGGAGAACCTTTATTTCCTCTTCATATCTGAAGGATATCTTTGTTGGATGGAGGATTCGTGGCTAGCAGTTTTTATATCACAATAGTTTGAGAATGATATTCCATTCTATCTTGGACTGTGGAGTCTGTGCTAAGAAATTTGTTGATAACCCAGTTTGGGTATCTTTGCAGGGTGCTCATCTTTTTTTGGATACCTTTAATAACTTTCTTTTTAATAACTTTTACTGAAATGTATTTGATTTTCATATTAGTTCCAGGTACACAGCAAAATTATATATATATATATATATATATATATTCTTTTTTATATTATTTTTCAAGTATAGATTATTACAAGATATTGAGTTTATTTCCCTGTTTTTAATTCCCTAGGTCCTTGTTGATTGCCATATATATATATATATATAGATAGATAGATAGATATAGATATAGATAGATATTAGTATATAAAAACATCATTCTTTCAATGACTTTTTAAAAATTTTTCTTTATTTATTTGCTGTATTTCTGACTACATTGAGTCTTCCTTGCTTTTCGGGGGCTTTCTCTGTTTGTGGATGTGGGGGGTGCTACTCTTCACTGTGGTGACCTCTCTTGCTGCAGAGCACAGGCTCTACAGTACAGGCTCAGTAGTTGTGGAGCCCCGGCTTAGTGTTTTTGTGGCGTGTGGAATCTTTCCAGACCAGGCATCACCCCCAGTGCCTGTTTCCACCTTAGCAGGCAGATTCTCGCTTACTGCACCACCAGGGAAGTCTTTTCGTTCATTGACTTTTGACAGTTTTAATACGTGTGTGTTGGAGAAGGTTTTTTGCATTGAAACATTTATTTGTCCTATTATACCTCTGTGGATGTGTGCATTTGGTTCCTTCCCCAGACTTGGAAAATTCTCAGCTATTATTTCTATACATAATCTCTCTGATCCTTTCTCTCTCTCTTCTGCTTTTGAGACACCCAGTATCCTTCTTACCTGTTCTAGTAGAGTCAGAAGTTTCTCAGAGAATATCTTCATTAAAAAAAAAAAAAATCTTAGTTCTGTCCTCACATCTACCTGAATCATTCTACTTTTGAACTCACTATATCTCTCTACTCCATATGGTCTCCACTTCAAGTGCTTTGCAATTCGTCCTTCATCTCAATTACTGAGTTCTTCAGCACCAGAATTTGTTTACTTATGTTAGAGGGCTTTTATTATTTTAGAAACTGTTCCTTATGTTCATTATTTTTATTCCTCAGCTAACTGATGTGCCTTTGCGAGTTTACTTCCTGACACTATCTTGAATTCTCCACTTGCTTGATCACAATCTTACCTGATGTTTAATTAGTTCATGGAAAACTGTCGTTTTCTCTTTGTGATTCCATGTTACTGTGGTTTTTCATGGTGCTCAGTGGGTTGCTCCTCTGTCCGTGCATTTGAAGGAACAAACAGTTTTGTTATGTAGGTAAAGCCTTGTATACTTTGATTCTAACAATTCAACAGATTGCTAACAGATTGTGTTTTTCTTTTTCTTTTTTTTTGGGGGGGGAGTAGTTCATTTATTTTTTTTTTCATTTCATATATGATATTATGCATATTTCAAAGCCATTCTCCCAAATCATCCCACCCTCTCCCTCTCCCACAGAGTCCAAAAGACTGTTCTATACATCAGTATCCCTTTTGCTATCTTGCATACAGGGTTATCGTTACCATCTTTCTAAATTCTACATATATGTGTTAATTAAGTGACTTTGTGGCACAAGTTTTTGGTTTGTTTCACATGAGCTTATCCTGGCTCTATTTGAGGAACTACATTTTTTGCATTTCATGGCCTCTTCCAAAGGCATTGTCATTGTCCTTGCCATCAATGTTTGTGCCTCCAGCATCACTGGTGACCTGGTGTTGTCAGTGTCCCTGATGTGGCTGGCATCTTTGCTGGGGGCTCCCAGAGTGGTAGCTGCTCTTGCCACATGCAGGGTGACCTTGCTTGAGCCCCACTCCCGCCCCCACTGATGCCTGGTTCCCTGGGGCTGCATGTGCCGTTGCATCCACGAGGCCAGGGTTACACGCACCACCCCCAGTGGGACTCCCAGGTGCTCTGGGGCTGCAGGCTCAGCTGCCTCAGCCATGGGCTGGGATCAGCATCACTGCCTCTGCAGTTCCCCTGGCTCCACTTCTTCCATGTGAAAAATCCGCTCACCTTCAGATGTACAACTGTGTGTATCTCTGGTGTCCCAATGTGTTGGGTAGGAAAAAAAAAAAAAACTTTATTTATAAATGATGTTATCTACAAGTTGTAGATTGAGGGGAGAAACAAAGGGAGTGTCTTCTGCCACCATAATACTGATGTCACCGATAATAAACTTTTCCCCACAATCTATAAGGTTAAAATTCGGGCTTCCCAGGGGGCTCAGTGGTTAAGAATCCACCTGCCAATGCAGGAGATGCAGGAGATGTAGGTTCTATCCCAGGATCGAGAAAATCCCCAGAAGGAGAAACCCACTCCAGTATTCTTGCCTGGAGAACCCCATAGACAGAGGAGCCCAATGAGCTACAGTCCATGGGGACACAAAGATCAGACACCACTGAGGACACATGCATAAGTATAAGATTAAAATACACAAATAAATGGAGTAGACTATTGTATATTAATGAAGAAAGAATTGCTACATGGCTCCATACAACCTCATGGATGAGCTTTAGAGTTCCAACACATAGAATTACTGAGAAACATAGACTTATGAGAAATCCAGCAGAGATTAGAACAACTCCTTAATATTAAATCTCATTTGATAATAAAGACATCATATTAGAGCAGTTACTGTTAGGATGAATGGTTATGCAGCAACAAGTAACTGAATAAAATTAAAAATGGTATAGAACTGAGATCAACTCCAATAATCTCATTCTATGCATTGATTCTGATATTTAAAGATAGCATTCACTTCTGTTTTAAAATTGTATTACAGATAATTATATTAAAAAGTTATTCCATTGCAGTTTCCTCCTAGGTAAGCAGGATATTAGCAAACATGTTTGCACAAATTGTGAAATGAACCATGACTGGATAAGCAGTCAAATTCTCTAGTGAGTCATCTTTGATCATGAGATATATACGAATACTATGCATTCAAGAATTGACCCTTGAATAATGCAGAGTTTGGAGCAATGGCACCTTGTGCAATTGAAAATCTGCCTGTAACATCGCAATCAACCCTCCTTATCCATAGCTTCACACCCTCTGATTCAGTCAACCCATATAAAATTATATAAATTACCTTGGTTTTCACTTGTATACTTTTTTACATTAGTAATATATCTCATGACAATTTTTTCCAGAGCAAGGCAAAAATCACTCTGGATGACATTTGTCATTTAAGAAAGTATTATTCCCCATGTCACTCCATAAAAAAATAGAAATGCCCAAATATTTCATATTTAAAGTTTGGAAAATTTTGAAGTAGAAAAAAGCACAACTTAAAAAAAAATACCTAAATGATTGAATGAAAAGAAAGTTTAATGAAGTGAGTAACCGAGATTGCATAGAAAAGTTGAATTTTTGTAAAAATGGATATCCAAGGAAATAAGTAAAAGGAGCAATTTTTATTCCACACTGAGGAAAGTGTCACAATTACTGATTCTCAGGCTCTGAGCAATGCAGTCAAGGGCACTTCATATGCCCCAGGACAACTGGCCTTTTTATAGCTACTATTCCATAGACTCTCTTCAGAGCCCTCTTTATGTCTTTGTTCCTCAGACTGTAGATGAATGGGTTCAGCATGGGTGTGACCACAGTGTACATCATGGAGGCTGTTGCACTTGAGTGTGAGCTGTGTGTAGCAGCAGAGCTAAGGTACACTCCTAGGCTCGTACAATAAAATAATAAGACAACTGAGAGATGAGATGCACAAGTGGAAAATGCTTTAAACTTTCCCTGAGTTGATGAGATTCTTCGTATGGAAGAGACTATCTTAGAGTAAGAGTAAAGGATACCAGCAAATGGCCCACCAGCTAGTAGCACTGATGCCAAATACATCACCATGTCATTAAGAAAGGTATCAGAACAGGCAAGTTGGACCATCTGATTGAGTTCACAAAAAAAGTGGGGAATTTCCACCTCTGTACAGAAGGTCAGCTGCAAGGCCATTAAAGTTTGTAACAAGGAATACATAGCACTCATCATCCAGGACACCAATACCAGCAGTCCACAGAGCCGTGGGTTCATGATGACTGTGTAGTGCAGGGGGTGGCATATGGCCACAAAGCGATCATAGGCCATCACTGTCAGGAGGAAGTCATCTAATCCTGCAAAGAATATGTAAAAATACACCTGGACGAGGCAGCCTTCATAGGTTATAACTTTGCTCTGGTTCTCGATGTTCTGCAGTATCTTTGGGATGGTGGTGGAGGTGAAGCAGATGTCTACAAAGGACAAGTTGGAGAGGAAGATGTACATGGGGGTGTGAAGGTGGGAGTCAGAGATGGTGACCAGGATGATGAGCAGGTTTCCAAACACAGCAATCAGGTACATGGAGAGGAAAAGCCCATAGATGAGGGGCTGCAATTTTGGATCTTTTGAGAATCCCAGGAGAAAAAATTCAGAAAAGTGTGTATTGTTACCTGGTTCCATGTGGTGGAGGTGACTACCAGGAAAAACGAAAATAAGATGAGTAATTTTCATACAAATTGGCATAACTCACATAGTGCAATTTCTATTTTGCTCTCAATAAATTAATTTTAATATCTTGTGTTTAGAAAAGTTCCATTTCATCTCTACCTGGGCATTTTTGACCCCTTCTCAGCATATTCCCAAAGAAAATCATGCATTCTACAGTAGTAATGAGAAATACTTTCATACATTTGAAGAATATATATTAAGTGTCAACCGTGTTCAAAAGCACATATTGTTTAGTCGCTAAGCCGGATCTGGTACTTTTGAGACTCCCCAGACTGTATGTAGCCTGCCAAGCACCTCTGTCCATGGGATTTCCCAGGCAAGAATACTGCAATGGGTTGCCATTTCCTTCTCCGGGTGATCTTCTCAATCCAGGGATTGAACCTGCCTCTCCTGCATTGCCAGATAGATTCTCTACCACTGAGCCACCTGTCAAGTCCTTCCAAAAAATACAGGTAACAAATAGATGGTGCTGAAAAACAAAAGTGTTCACAATCCAGTGATGGTGAAAGATGATGTGTAAAAAGAATATGTCAAGTAATAACAGTTGGTATGAAGAAAACAAAGCTAGATATAAAAGACAGTAGTAGGAGGTATTTTCATGTACTGAGTGTTCAGGTAAGGCCAGCAAACAAGGTGATAGTTGAACAGAGAGCTCAAGAAAGGGAGAGAAAGATCTAGTATGATATCAAGAGAAATATGTGCATGGCAAGGGAATGGCCGCTACAAAAGACCTAAGGAAAATGCTTGTTCTTTGCATTTTATGAATTTAGTTGCAAAAGCATCCTGTGAATTAAAGCATCTCCCATCCTTAGTACCTTCTGCTGACTGAGGTCTGGGATCCGTGATATAGGGCACCTTAATATATGAGTCCAAGCGCCTCTGCTTTAAGAACTGCTCTCAAGGCACAAGCTCACACACAAGCGCGCACACACACACACACACATGCACACTCTCACACCATGTCCTCCTGGGCTTTGTTCCTACCACACATTTCTCACCCAGAACCACACTCCTCACACCATATACCATTATAACTCAAGCTGATTATGTCAGATCATCTTTCTTCTACAGAATGTATAAATGGTAGAAATTCCAGTTCACAGACTACCCATAGACCAATAAACTTGAGGTTCATTTTTATGATCACTTTCAGCTTTGTATTTAAAGAAATATAAAAAAATAAGTGTGTGTGTGTGAAAGAGAGGCGGAGGGAGAGAGAAGAGAGGGAAATGAAATAGACATTAGGGGGTAAAAGATTTAACAAGCTCTAATAGTCCCTGAGACTACATGATGAATTAAACCTTCCTTTGTTTGGCAACATTCCAATTCCAGTTATCTCTACTTGATGCCCAGGAAAAATAATTTTCAAAAAGAAAAATACATGTTTACCTTGACAGAACAGTTATACTTTTATAATGAATGAAACCTGAAATATTTGACTACCCCAAAAGAAAAATGGGCAAAGTAAATAAAGTGAAGTGAAGTCTCTTAGTCGTGTCTGACTCTTTGCGACCCCATGGACTGTAGCCCACCAGGCTCCTCCAACCATGGAATTTTCCAGGCAAGAGTACTGGAGTGGGTTGTCATTTCCTTCTCCAGGGGATCTTCTTGACACATGGATAGAACCCAGGTCTCCCTCATTGCAGGCAGATGCTTTACCATCTGAGCCACCAACAAAAATGAGTATCCAAAGGAAAACAACAAAATCTAAATGTGTTTTATATAAAGCAATAGAAGACATTTTCCCAAAATCGTTTCCATTTCTTTGACCAATTTTTTACTGTTCTATAGGGAATGAGGCAAGCTCTTTCCCAGTTTTCTTATGGGGCATCGTGTGTTTGTTATTCTTGGAGTTTAAGCACTGTCATATTCTTAAAATAAATCTGATGAGCATACCCCAATGTTATCCTGGTCTTTGTTCAACACGCAAAAGGCTTTTCAAACTGTACTCTGACACAATGTCAATCCATCCTTTTGTCCTGAATAAATTTTTCCATAGGATTCATGCCTGAAGATGTTATATTATAATAGATGTTCATTGTACTATTACTTTACCATGACAATGCAAAATCCTAATCATCAAAGACTTCAACTGCTATGGTCACTATTTTTTTTCCCCATAATATCCATTTATTATCACAATCTGTACATATCTGTAGTTGTTTTTCTCTTTTCATTCCTATTATTGTTGACCAATAGCTTTTCTTTTTTTAATATAAATTTATTTATTTTAATTGGAGGCTAATTACTATTGTACTTTCAGAAAGATATGTGAATATATGTGCACTTATATAGAAACATGGCCTTACCAGGTGGTGCTAGTGGTTAAAAAACCTTCCTGCCAATGCAGGAGGCATAAGAGAGGTAGGTTCAATTCCTGGGTCAGGAAGATCCCCTGGAGGAGGGAATGCAAGGACTAGAGTATTCTTCCCTGGAAATCCCATGAACAGAGGAGCCTGGTGGGCCACAGTCCATATGGTCACAGAGTCAGATACAACTGAAGCCACTTAGCATGCATACAGGCAAACAGAAATGTATTTAAATTAAAAATAAATAAATATATGTGAAGTTACAAAATAAAGAGAATTGCAGGAAAAATAATTGAATAAATTAGTCTCAAAGCAATTGTATTTTTAAAAAATTGAATGGAGTTTCACACACTAACTCAAACAATATTAAAATAGTAATGATTTACCGATATCCAATGGAATAATAATTAAATTGGGAAATGTATAAACATGAATATATTATATAATGTTCCTGAAAATTATAACACATATTAGATTCTCAGTTATTTTATATTGAATGAATCAGGATTTACTTCTCAATTATAGATTTCATTAAATACATATAAGATTGTACTTCAATTTGAGAAGATTAGATTATCGAATAAATCAGAGGGATTTTCGATCCAATATACCAGTCCTTTTTGGTTAATACCTAGAAAACTACACACTAAAATCCACAAGTGTGCTGAACTGCCTTAGAGCAAGTAATCCAACATGAGATAAATGTATTTAACTAAGTAAAATGAAAAAGCATTTTTATGGCAAAACAGTCTCCAAAAGGTCAACTGAGAAACAACAATTCTTAAAAATCATTTCAAAAGCTGGTAGTGGTACAATAAAAGATTTATATTATATGGGCATATAATAATAAAATCGACACATTAAAATGACAATTCAAGGTACTATTTTTTATCAAGCTCAGTAAGAGTTAAGAAAAGAACACTTTTTCACAACCATCCATCTGGGGAAATACTTACAGAGTTGCGCACAGTTTATAGTCGTGCTTTGAAACAGGGAGCAAAGGTGCACTATCTGTATTTGCAGACAGAAATTTCAGATGTTACACTGTTGGGAAAACCACCCTAACAACGTAACAGATATTAAAAGTACAGAAGTTCTTTAACTAGAGGCTTCTCAGTCTCAGCACCTGTTGATATTCTCAGACAGGTTGTTCTCTGTGGTGGGGTCTGTCCTGTGTCTTGCAGGATGCCTAGAACATCCCAGACCTCCACCCACTGTTCCCAGAGAAACAGACAGATATTTCTGCAAGCATTGTTCAGTGTTCCCAGGGAAACAGAGTGGCTCTTGACTAGAAATACAGTTTAAATTTAACAATCTCAAATATTTTTGAAGGAATGATATAATAGAAACTTGAAGAGAAAGATTAGGAAAGACAGTCTGCAGTGTGAGTAGCACAGCCCCTTAACTAAACAGCTATTGAAATAATGAACCTATATTACATTGAATACTAGTTGATTGGAAGAAAATCCCTGGGGCATTATTGACCAGTAAAGAAAAAGATAGGAAAAAAAAAAAAAAAGACTGCACTGAATTAAGAGTATCTGTATGTGCATAGGATTCTATTCATACGTGTAGAAAAGTGTATGAATAGGTGTTTGTACCTAATATAGAAAGAAAAGTTTAAAAGAAACCAAGCGTATGTGGGACAATGTTACTGAGAATAAAGCTAGGTTAACTGGTAGTGGTTTTAAAATAACTGAATGTAACAAAATTGAATGAATATAACTAAGTTTCATAAAGACCTGAACAGTAATAATTTAATGATAACAACATTGGCCACTAATTCAATGTTAAATTGCCAAAGAATTGGAAATAAAATAAGAGAAGATATTTTAAATACAAAGAGGAAGCAGTATTCAAGTTCAATTTTTTTCTTAACTAAAGATAGATGGATTCAAATATGTTCATGAAAGACAAGGGTAACATTTAATCAAATGGTTAAAAAATGACTTCTACATGATGTCTAAAGGTAACGCAACTTTTAGAAATACATTTAACCACAAAAGATTAAAATGAACAATACAGAAGAAGAGAGTAAAAGTTAGAAATATGTTTGTTAATAGGAGGTGGTGTGTGTGTGTGTGTGTGTGTTAAGTTCCTACAGTAATGTTCATCTCTTTGCAACACTGTGGGCCACAGCCCACCAGGCTCCTCTGTCCATGGGATTCTCCAGGCATGAATTCTGGAATAGATTGCCATGCCCTCCTCCAGGGGATCTTCCAGACCCAGGGATCCAACTATTTCTCTTATGTCTCCTGCATTGGCAGGTGGGTTCTTTACCACTAGCATCACCTAGGAAGCCCATAATAAGTGATTAATTAGAACTAAAAAATATGCAGGAAAACAATCACGTATGTTTTTAAAGCAAGTATTGTCAAGTGAAGAATATTACAGGGACAGCTCAATTTTTTCAATAAAAATGTAAAAAGCAATGGAGAGAACACCATATGACTGACTGACCACATAAATTTTATAAATTACCAAACATTCTCACAAATACATCTACATATACATAAAATAACTAAATGGCAAGCGTTTTGTGGAAAGAAAATAAAGCCTGTAATTTATTTTGAATAATGTGAACAAAGACAGGAATTAAAACACTCCAACTGCAGCATACAAATGGTTCTCACAGACAATTTTTGATCAACAGAGTAAATATATAACACAGAGATAAATATATATGTGTATGTGTGTGTTCAGTCATTTCCAACTCTTTCTATATTAGAATGCATATAAAACTTTTCAGCAAAGGTCTTTCCCAATTGCCCAGTGGGTAAAGAATCTGCCTGCAATGCAGGAGACACAGGAAATGTGGATTTGATCCCTGGATGGGAATGATCCCCTGGAGGAGAAATGGGAACCCACTCCATTATTCTTGCTTGGAGAACCCCATGGACAGAGGAGATGGCAGACTACAGTTCATAGGGTTACAGAGGCAGACACGACTGAGTGACTGAACATTACAACAAAGAGAAGGTACTATCTGTCAAGAATCTTTTTAAATTTATTTATTTTTAATTGGAGGATGATTAGTTTACAATATTCTATTGGTTTCTGCCCTATGTCAACATGAATCAGCCATCGCATACATGTTTGCAGGGATATATTTTCATGAAGCCCTTGGTTCAGATCTTACTTATTAACATGGAAACAGTCAAATATGAACCATCTTTAAAAAATCCTTACTTCACTGTACATCTGTCCACATCTAATAACTTATTTCTCTACTCTTGTTACTTCTTATTGTCATTAGGCTTATATTCAAATTTTACTGGAAATGCTTTAAGCCTCCCATTCTCTCTTTGATTTGGACTTCCATTTTTATCATTTAATTGGCAACACTGAGCCTTACCTTACTGAGGTCAATGTTTGCTTATCTTTTGTGTGCCTGCTCAATCGCTCTGTTGTGTCTGACCCTTTGCAAGCCTATGGACTGTAGCACACCAGGCTCCTCTGTCCATGGGACTCTCCAGGCAAGATTCCTGAAGTGGGTTGCCATGCCCTCCTCCAGGGGATCTTCCTAACCCAGGGATAGAATCCATGTGTCTTATGTCTCCTGCATTATCAAGCAGGCTCTTTACCTCTAGTGCCATCTGCAAAGCCCTTGCTCCTCTTTTAGTCCTAAGTAAATGCATTTAATTATGAATTAGGGTTTCCTGAGTGTTGCTAGTGATAAAGAAAGAATCTACTACCAATGCAGGAGATGCAAAAGACTCAGGTTCAATCTCTGAGTTGGGAAGATCCCCTGAAGCGGGAAATGGCAACCGACTCCAGTATTCTTGCCTGAAGAATTCCATGGACAGAGGAGTCTTGCAGGCTACAGTCCATGGGTTTGCAAAGAGTCGAATATGGCTGAGTGAACGAGCATGCACACACAATAATCAGGATAGAAAACTACCACACTACTCTCTGGTATCTGAGTTAGGCTGGACTCAATCACAGGTTACCGCAGATAAATGTTCAAGATTTGCATTCTATTTCTCTCCTACATTGTCTACTGGGCTCTCAGACTCACCTAGATGGGAACTGAAGTAAAGGTCTTTATGTGAAAGTTCAAATGCCTCCTGGAGAGTTGATA
This sequence comes from Bos indicus, assembly GCF_029378745.1. Lineage (NCBI taxonomy): Eukaryota > Metazoa > Chordata > Mammalia > Artiodactyla > Bovidae > Bos > Bos indicus. The sequence goes on along the minus strand of NC_091766.1, from coordinate 8,936,309 downwards.
ATAGAGACTGAAGCTCTGTCCCTAAAGACAGCATGAGGGAGTAAAGAACTGGTTTCCCAGCCAAACTCAGGTTTTCAAAGGAAACATGTTCTGTGGCATACAAGATTTCTCAGGTTGAGGGGACCACAGCAGAGAGATTTTATAGCTCACCTGGCTTCTCAGTAGGCACCTTTCTGCTTAACACCCATACTTTGTACCTGATTTTCCTGGGGGAGAGGGGTTCTGAAACAAAGGAAAATTTTCCAGTTCATTCTTTGTTCCTTAGAGATCAGTTTACAAGGCAGGTGAATTTTGTTTTTATTACTCCTTCTCCTTAATTCTCCTGTGTCCAGACGTCTAAACTGTCCCAGCAACTTATCCAAGTCTGAGCTAAAGTTTCCTCAAAGTCTAAGGTTAAGAATTCTCACTTAATTAAGTCCCTCAGATCTTTCAAGTTTTCATAGTGGTGAACACATAATTACTGATAGTTCTAAAAAATATTTTTTGAGTGTGACAACTTTGTCCTTTCACATAAAACCTTAGGCACTACACTCCTTGGCTCCCTGACATTATTGCCAACTCAGTTAGGATTTTTATCAGTTAGGATTTTTATCAGAAGTTAAGAGCTGTCTTTTAGTACTTCATTATGTTTTTAATTATGAGATAAATACAGATATTTTATACACTATAATCTAACAGTACATTATATGGACTGTCTGCTTTAATTTTTATGGAAGTTCATGCTGTGATATAGTCTTCTTGTATATTATGCCTTCATTCTGCATTATAGAAATAAGACACAGAGGGGTTTAATGCTCTGCTCCAAGGTATGACCAAGAAAGGGATGGATTCTGGATTGGATGTCTTGATTGTCAGAATGCTTTTAGTTCATAAATTCTATGGCAGTGATTTGCAATCAGAGGTGACTTTGCAGCAGGTGATATTTTTCAGGGTTTACCTTTATGGCAGAAAGTGAAGAGGAACTAAAAAGCCTCTTGATGAAAGTTAAAGAGGAGAGTGAAAAAGTTGGCTTAAAGCTCAACATTCAGAAAACGAAGATCATGGCATCTGGCCCCATCACTTCATGGGAAATAGATGGGGAAATAGTGGAAACAGTGTCAGACTTTATTTTTCTGGGGCTCCAAAATCACTGCAGATGGTGATTACAGCCATGAAATCAAAAGACGCTTACTCCTTGGAAGGAAAGTTTGTCCAACCTAGATAGCATAATGAAAAGCAGAGACATTACTTTGCCAACAAATCTGTCTAGTCAAAGCTGTGATTTTTCCAGTGGTCATGTATGGATGTGAGAGTTGGACTGTGAAGAAAGCTGAGCACCAAAGAATTGATGCTTTTCAACTATGGTGTTGGAGAAGACTCTTGAGAGTCCCATGAACTGCAAGGAGATCCAACCATTCCATTCTAAAGGAGATCAGTACTGGGTGTTCTTTGGAAGGAATGATGCTAAAGCTGAAACTCCAGTACATTGGCCATCTCATGCGAAGAGTTGACTAATTGGAAAAGACTCTGACGCTGGGAGGGATTGGGAGCAGGAGAAAAAGGGGACGACAGAGGATGAGATGGCTGGATGGCATCACCGACTCAATGGACGTGAGTTTGAGTGAGCTCCAGGAGATTGTGATGGACAGGGAGGCCTGGCGTTCTGTGATTCATGGGGTTGCAAAGAGTCAGACATGACTGAGCAACTGAACTGAACTGAAATGAACTGAAAGATATCCTACACATGCAACGCATAGGACGGTATCCAATACTTATAACTATACTGCCTCAAATACCACCAGTGAATAGGTATAAAATTTATTCTAGTCCAGCATTTTTCAAAGTTCACTATTCTTAAAAATTACCAAGAACTATAGTTGAAATAAAAACTATGATTCAGCAGGTCTGATTCAAGGTACCAGGAACTCTGCATTTCTAACAAGATCTTATGTGTTCTTAACACTGTATATCCTTGTCTAGGTAGCAAGAAAGTGTTTCTGTTATTAAATTCTGAAAATTTAGATATTATTATACACGTACAGGCTCAGACAGTAAAGAATTTGCCTTCAATGTGTGAGACCTGGGTTTGATCCCTCGGTTGGGAAGATCCCCTGGAAGAGAGTATGGCAACCCACTTCAGTATACACTTGCTTGGAGAATCACCATGGACAGAGGAGCCTGACAGACTATAGTCCATGGGGATCACAAAGAGTTACACATGACTGAGCAACTAAGCACAGCACAGCACAAACACCATGACCAAACTTAGCACATTATAGGGACTGTCCACTTTAATTTTTATACTAGTTCATTCTGTGATGTAATCTTATGTACATCCTTCTCCATTACCAATATGAGACACAGAGGGGTTTAATGTTCTGCTCAAAAGTATAAACCAATAAAATCTTGATTGGGAGTCTTGATTATAAGAACACTTTTAGTTTACAAGTTCTATGGCAGTGATTCTCAATCAGAGATGACTTTGCAGCCTGTCATGTTTTTCATTGTCTAAAGGGATCCTACACATGCAATGCATAGGACAGCATCTAATACAAATAATTATTCTGCCTCAAATACAATCATTGAAAAGGAATAAAACTTATTCTAGTCCAGCACTTTCCTAAGTTGACTATTCTTAAAAAGTACCAAGGATATAATTCAAATGCAGATTATGATTCAGCAGGTCTGATTCAAGGTACCAGGGACTCTGTATTTCTGATAATGTCCTATATGTTCTTGAAGCTGCAGGTCCTTCTCTGGGTAGCAAGAAAATGATTCTGTTAGATTCAGATATAAACAGTTTTAGGTCTTCATCAAGAATCTTCCATGTATGTAATTTTGAACATCTCACTCACTTTGTGAGCAGTGGTAAATTCTGTTTGATTTTTTTAGTGGGAGAATTCAAGGGTGGGATGGTTTGAGAGAATAGCATTGAAATATGTACATTACCACATGTAAAACAATGACCAGTGCAAGATCAATTCATGAAGCAGATCACCCAAAGCCAGGGCTCTGGGACAACCCAGAGGGATAGAGTGGGGAGGGAGGTGGGAGATGGGTTCAGGAAGGGTGGGACACATGTATACCTATGACCAATTCATGTTGATATATGGTACAAAACCATAAAAAAATAACATATGGTAGTTATCCTCCTGTTAAAGTAATCTTTTTACAAAGAACTTTTGAGTGACATCAAATGATATATATCTGAGAAAAGACACTTTAGTAGGCAGAATAAGATACTCAAAAGGTAACCACACCCCATTCTCAAGACCTTTTGAATATCCTATCTAGGTGGCAAGGAAGATACTCTAGTGGGTAGCCTATCCCTTCTCCAGGGGATCTTCCCAACCCAGGAATTTAACCAGGATCTCCTGCATTGCAGGCAGATTCTTTACCAGCTGAGATAACAGAGAAGCCTGAGATTATATTAGCAAATGGAATAAAGTGGATAATCATTGATCTTGATATCAGATTAGCATGGATATTCAGCTTGGAATAATGTAATCACAGTGATCCTCTAAATGCGGAAGAGAAAGGAAGAATTAGAGTCACATAGATATTTTTCTTTTCTTTTTTTTTTAAATTTTATTTTATTTTTAAACTTTACATAATTGTATTAGTTTTGCCAAATATCAAAATTAATCCGCCACAGGTATACACATAGATATTTTTCATGCTCTGCACCTGGGTTTGAAGATGGAGGAAAGATCATGAACCAAGGAATGCTGGTGGCCACTAAAAGTAAAACAGCAACCAAAACACATTGTCCTCTGGAGTGTTCAGGAGGATCTCAGTCCTGCAGATATCATAATTTTAGCTCAGTGAGACTTCCGACTTTTGAAGAGTTTTAAGATACATATATGTTTTAAGCCACTAGCATGGTAATTTGTTATAGAACTTTAAGACAGGTATTTGTTTTAAGCCACTAGTGTGGTAATTTGTTACAAGAGCATACATGCATGCTAAGTCACTTCAGTGGTGTCTGACTCTTTGAGACCCCAGGTACTGTAGCCCTCCAGGTTCCTCTGTCCATGGTGGTTCTCGAGGCAAGAATGCTGGAGTAAGTTGCCATGGCCTCCTCCAAGGAGTCTTCCCAAACCAGGGATGGAAACTGTGTCTCCTGCTAGGGCAATAAGAATCCAATACAGATATGTGTCCAATCAGATATTGTTCTTGGAGCTGAGTTTAAACCTTTCGATTCAATCAGTGAGCTTCCCTTATCTAAAGGTATTTTGTGGTGAAATCCTACCTTAAACAGGAGACGATTGAGTCCTTTTTGAGGTATTCAAACTTATTAGCTGCTAGAGAGAATTTCTCATTGCCTAAACATAAATATGTTTCTAACTGTGAGGTCTTTGAGGATTTATGATGAGAAACGTAAATCATTATTAATATTACGGACACACATTCTGCTTAAAAGCTTTCTGCCAAAATTTCTAAATTCTTTCTATTTTCTGTTATTTCAAGCATCTGTTCTTTTCACTTCCATCCCTCAAACTTCCTCTCAAGTTTATTTTCAATTTGGATGGGATTCCAAGTGAGACTGTAGGCATGTGCATACAAGTGTGAGGTATTTATTTCAGAGAAAGGTGTATACAGATGTAGGCACATATATACATATATATACATCTAACCCTGAACTTAGATTGGAAAAGCCAATGATGTTTCTAACAGAAACGACTTTTCTAAAAGAAAGGACTCAGCAAAGTGTTTCTATACATTTCATTCATTTTTCACAGCATCCATGTGAAGTTTGGATTTGTCATCTCAACTTTTCTTCTGAAGTAAGAATACCTGAGACTCAAGTCAATTACATTATTAACAATAACTTTTCAAAGAAATTAAAATTTGTTGTGCATTTGAACTATTAAAAAATGAGCCAGGTAGTAAGTACAGCCAATTTTTTCAAATTCAGCAAATAGGATACTTTAAAACCTGGCAGTTTATTGCATATAATTACTCTTGAAGGCATGAGAGTTTAAAAGTTCTGGTTTTACATGGTACAGGGTAATAAGGAAAATCCATGTGGTTGAGTCACACATAAAACTGGGAGACATCTCTTTAAACAAGGAAGAAAGCAATGTGTTATATATGGATATATGAATAGTGAAATTAAAATAAAGAAATTAACATTTGATACCATTTGTTGCACTTAAGATGTCAGCAAACTTGGAAAACTCAGCAGTGGCCACAGGACTAGAAAAGATCAGTTTTCATTCCAATCCCAAAGAAAGGCAATGCCAAAGAAGGCTCAAACTACCACACAATTGCACTCATCTCACACACTAGTAAAGTAATGCTCAAAATTCCCTAAGCCAGGCTTCAGCAATATGTGAACCGTGAACTTCATGATGTTCAAGCTGGTTTTAGAAAAGGCAGAGGAACCAGAGATCAAATTGCCAACATCCACTGGATCATGGAAGAAGCAAGAGAGTTTCAGAAAGACATCTATTTCTGTTTTATTGACTATGCCAAAGCCTTTGGCTGTGTGGATCACAATAAACTGTGGAAAATTCTGAAAGAGATGGGAATATCAGACCACCTGATCTGCCTCTTGAGAAATTTGTATGCAGGTCAGGAAGCAACAGTTAGAACTGGACACGGAACAACAGACTGGTTCCAAATAGGAAAAGGAGTACGCCAAGGCTGTACATTGTCACCTGGCTTATTTAACTTATATGCAGAGCACATTATGAGAAACGCTAGACTGGAAGAAGCACAAGCTGGAATCAAGATGGCAGGGAGAAATATCAATAACCTCAGATATGCAGATGACACCACCCTTATGGCAGAAAGTGAAGAGGAACTCAAAAGCCTCTTGATGAAAGTGCAAGTGGAGAGTGAAAAAGTTGGCTTAAAGCTCAACATTCAGAAAACGAAGATCATGGCATCCGGTCCCATCACTTCATGGGAAATAGATGGGGAAACAGTGGAAACAGTGTCAGACTTTATTTTTTTTTTTTTTTTTTTGGCTCCAAAATCACTGCAGATGGAGACTGCAGCCATGAAATGGAAAGACGCTTGCTCCTTGGAAGGAAAGTTATGACCAACCTAGATAGCATATTCAAAAGCAGAGACATTACTTTGCCAACAAAGGTTCGTCTAGTCAAGGCGATGGTTTTTCCTGTGTTCATGTATGGATGTGAGAGTTGGACTGCGAAGAAGGCTGAGTGCTTAAGAACTGATGCTTTTGAACTGTGATGTTGGAGAAGACTCTTGACAGTCCCTTGGACAGCAAGGAAAGCCAACCAGTCCATTCTGAAGAACAGCCCTGCGATTTCTTTGGAAGGAATGATGCTGAAGCTTAAACTCCAGTACTTTGGCCACCTCATGCGAAGAGTTGACTCTTTGGAAAAGACTCTGATGCTGGGAGGGATTAGGGGCAGGAGGAGAAGGGGTCGGCAGAGGATGAGATGGCTGGATGGCATCACTGACTCGATGGACATGAGTCTGTGTGAACTCTGGGAGTTAGTGATGGACAGGGAGGCCTGGTGTGCTGCAATTCATGGGGTTGCAAAGAGTCGGACACGACTGAGCAACTGAACTGAACTGACTGAACTGATACTGAAATAACATTTCAGTTTTTTTTTTTTTTTCTTGTAAACTAAAGACTAACCTTTGTATACAAAAAGAAGAAATTAGCATAAAATGGCTCAAAACAGAAGAACACTATAACTGCACTCACCATCATGGAGGAGACTTTGAAACACAAAAATAGAGCCAGACAACTGACAGTAGACACATGAAAAAGAGGTTATCAGAACTCAGATCAAATCCCCATAGTGTATTCCTAATGGACAGTAAAGACATTATGCTAAACCATTTGCTTTTAGGACAACTTGTTATGCAGCAACAAACTGATAAAATAATCCAAATGAATAGAACTGAGTGAAATTATAGTGATGTATGGCTTCTCATTTTAGGCATTTGTTCTGATATTTGAATACCATTAATAATTACTCGCAAAGAGCTGACTCATTGGAAAAGACTCTGATACTGGAAGGGATTGGAGGCAGGAGAAGAAGGGGATGACAGAGGATGAGATGGCTGAATGACATCACCGACCCGAAGGGCATGAGTTTGAGTGAACTCCGGGAGTTGGTGATGAACAGGGAGGCCTGGCATGCTGCAGTTCACGGGGTTTCAAAGAGTCGGACACAACTGAGCGACTGAACTGAACTGAACTGAACTAAATAATTTCTCAATTATTCAAGTCTATTTCATATAACCGTACTAAAAAGTGATTCCATTGAGGTTGTTTTTTTAAAATATAAATTTATTTATTTTAATTGGAGGCTAATTACTTTACAATATTATAGTGGTTTTGCCATACATTGACATGAGTCCACCACTGGTGTACATGTGTTCCAGGTAATCATAGCTGGTTAAAAGGAAATGTCTGTTTGTTCAAAAATCTGTGACTGTGAATCACAAGATCAGAAAGAATTTAAGCTCCCTAGTGAGCTGGACTTTTGAAATAAACATATATATACATGATATTTATACTCTTTATTCAACATCTTTTAGTGGTTATGATAAAATTTAGAATTGGGAAATATTTCATTTAGAAAATGGAAGGAATCATATTTGTAGCTAACAATGTAAGTTTTTAAGTAGAAGAAGAAAGATAATTCAATATAAAATATAATTACCCCAAACAATCCTTCACACCAATGATAAACCCCTTTATATATGGACACCAATCTTACATACACAGGAAAAAATAATTTGCATAGTTAAAATCAGGTATAAATATGTGCTTCATTTTAGTTAGGGTCCTCTTAGAGTCTAGACATTACTACATCAAACTTTTTATTGAAATTGGTGTTTCACCTAGACTACCATTGGAGACATGCATTGATGATCAGTTTTTCTAGTGACCCTGATAATGATGGCTCAGCAGGTAAAGAATTGCTCTGCAATGCAGGAGATGCAGAAACTGTGGGTTGGATCCCTAGGTGGAGAAGATCCCTTGGAGTAGAAAATGGTAACCCCCTCAAGTATTATTGCCTGAAAAATCCCACAGACAGAGGAGTCTGGTGGGCTACAGTCAATGAGGTGGCAAAGAGTCAGACTCTACTGAGCAACTGAGCATATACTGGTAACCTATATGCACACTGAGCTAAATAAAGAAGGAGGTCCTACAGGGAATAAAATGGAATGCCTTGCTATGAAACACACTATATGTTAAAGTCTACATTTGGGGGAAGATAAATTATGGTAGTGATGTACAAAGGAATAATGAACAAAAGGCGTTAAACTGAGATTTCATATTCTTATGAAATTCTGTCATTGGATTTAGTCACCAATGTAGTTTTTCTTCTTCAAAAAGGTAACAGAACTCATGATTATTCACTCAGTAAAATTAAATAAACTTTATCTGTATATAACACGGCAAAGTAATGTCTCTGCTTTTTCCTTTGCCAACAAAGGTCTGTCTAGTCAAAGCTATGCTTTTCGCAGTAGTCATGTATGGATGTGAGAGTTGGACTATAAAGAAAGCCAAGTGCCAAAGAATTGATGCTTTTGAACTGTGGTGTTGGAGAAGACTCTCAAGAGTCCCTTGGACTACAAGGAGACCCAACCAGTCCATCCTAAAGGAAATCAATCCAGAATAATCATTGGAAAGACTGATGCTGAAGCTGAAACTCCAATCCTTTGGCCACCTGATGTGAAGAATTGAGTCCTTGAAAAAGACCATGATGCTGGGAAAGATTGAAGGAGGGAGGAGAAGGGGACAAGAGAGGATGAGATGGTTGGATGGCATCACTGACTTGATGGACATGAGTTTGAGTGTTGCAGACACCAGTACTCGAAAAACTGAGCACCACAGTGAGAAAGTTGGAGAACTCAGGTTTATGAAAGCCAATGGGACCAGAGGAGTTAACACTTCAAGCTTTAAGCACAGAACAAATGGTTAGAGAGTTTTTATACATGAACAGGTATCATTAAATGGGTTTGTGGGTTTGGAGGGGCTGGGCGATTGCAAACACCAGGACAAGGGTGAGTGAGATATGCTCCAGTTCCTAGTACTGTGAGTCCCCACTTTCTGAGGCCCCTGTAATCTAGACTTTGCAAGTAGCAAGCTGAGTTACAGAGGCAGAAGGAGCAGGAGGTTATGTAAAATTTTAACTTTTCCTCTTCATTCCTCCTTCTTAATGCTCTATCACTCATTGCAGAAAGCATCATCTCATATTTTGGTAGGTCATTCAGAGCTCTCCATTGTTTAGGGGGCTATATTGAGCTATTACCATTTGTAAATTTATGGATTTAATTTTAGAGATTATGAACTGGGTAATAGCATTGAGGATATAAGGGCCAAACCAGAGTGTCACAAAGAACATGAAGAAAGGATTGGTTAAAGGAGAAGCCACAATGCCCAGCTCCAGATATCCTTCCAATTACACCAGGAATTTGCTAGTTCTTCTCCCCTGTTCATGATTCATTCCCTGAGTTGTTTGGCCATGTCCCTGACTGTTCCTGATTGGTTTACACAAGAGCAGCATTCTTCATTCTAGAAGAGGCAGAGTCCTCCCTTTTTAGCTGTAAGTAGGTCTAGCCATTTCCTATTCTGTGAAACCATCTCAGCCAAGGAGTCTAGTTGGTCCTGTAATAAAGAGCACAACAATAATACTGATTAGGGATAGAGGCCAAGATTGACAATTAAAATCATCAATATTTTGATTGCTGTATCCTCAAGCTTCCACCGTGCATTGTCTAGTTAGCTTCCAGAGTGACTAGAGCAGGGCTCAGTGACCTTTGTGGGTGAAAGTGGTTGTCTTTGGAACCAAATCTTGAAGGGGTTTTGGGGGTCCTGAACTGCTTTCCAGATATCCACGTGACAGGAAGTAGCTGCCTTCTTGACTCTGGTGTGGTGGATCCAAGGGATGACACCTATAACTTTAACATCAGTAGGGGTTGCCAGGTTGACTGTATGAGGGCCTGTCCAAACTGGCTGAAGGCTGAAGGGTTTTTTTCTCCTAATATTTAACCCATACCTCATATCCTGGCTAATAGGGATGAACCCAATTGCCCAAACGAATGAGTGTCCTTTCTAAGATTTATTGGGGATATGGTGGAAGACTTTTCCCAAGGCCTGGAGGTGTTGGGAAATCTCCTGGTCAGCTAGTTGTTGGTGGTCTCTAGCTTTACTATCACAGGGGGTGGTCTCCCATATAATATCTCAAGGGGAGAATAGCCTAAGTACTTCAGGATGCATTAATGGAGGGAGATGAGAGTCCACAGAATGATAAGGCAGCTTGTTCCAGCATTGTCTGGGTGTTCCCCAGGGAATATTCTTGTTGTACTACTACTTGGAGAAACAAACTTAACAAGAAAATTAAAGATATATTACCCAAAGATTAATAGTAGTAGGAAATCTGGTGTGGGGCCAACCACGAGGACCAGGTCCAGACATTGGTTTGTGACATTAGTGTTTCTCTAGGTATGAGAAAATGCAAGAATTTGAACTCACAATAATCTTTACCTGAGAACATCTGACTATCTGAAGGCCTGTTTTCTGGGTTTTTCCCAGAGCACAGAGTGCCTTATTTTTTGTTTCCACCCCAAACTCCTTTCAAGGGGATGTTAAAGGTCAGCATCTTGTAGTGGTCATGATTTAATCTTTGTAGAGGCAGGTGGCAAGGGCCAAATTTCAGTCAGCAGGGCCCCTTCATAGGCATATATTTGACCATGGTTTGGGGGCATGTCATGGCCATTACGTCCCACAGTGCTGGGGAGGCTCATTCCCAGGTCTACCGAAGATTCCACTGACAGGCCACTCAATGTGCTATTACTAGACCAGGCCTTGCAAGCACAAAAGTCTCTGGACCATACCTGTCTTACTAGCCTCTTGGTCCAGAAAAATATTTCCTCTTGATGTTTCTTCCCATATCTAGAGTTACATTATTACAATTATTGATCTCATATGGAACTGCGTATCAGCATTTCGTCATAGGCTTAGTCACATATTTGGTAACATAAGAAATAATCTTCTGAAGCAAGATACATAGAAAATAATATAGCTAGCAGTTATTAGTAAGGTCACAAGCAAGAACTTAAGTCAAGAACTTTCCCATAGCCCTGGCTCTTTGATTTTAATTTCCTGATTTAGGAGCAGACTAAAACTATTGCCATGTTTTAAGGATATCAAGATAGCAAATGTCTTACTGTGAGGAGTTATTTTTTGTAGAAGAAGAATGAGCTATGTCTACATGTACCATAATCTTAAATAATCTTTGTTTACTTTACTAAAGTAACAAAAAGATTTAAAAATCAAATATAAATCACTTAAAGGCAAAGAAATTCATAATCAGTTATCAAAAGCTGCATTCTAAGAAAACTTTGTTCTCTAAACAGATAGAAGACCAAATTCCAGTCTAGTACCAGCTTATTATTAATAAAAAAATTTGTTTATCTCCTTAACCTTAGAAAGTCTTTTCCACAAATCTTGAAGAACTAGCAGCATTCTTCTAAAGGCATGAGAATAAAACCATAGAAGGCATGCTTGAAAACTGATTCTATTGCAACTGACAAAGAAACATGGTCACAATACTTCAATATGATAACTAGAATTATAATTGACCATATTTTATCAGGCATATCAAATCTATATGAATTTCACATAATTTTAGTATATCTATATTAGTAACATCAACCATACAGTATAATCTGAAAAGACTTATCACCGCTTCAACAGTACTTCTCATGTAATTTAACATATCCAGTGAACCCAGGTAGCTTAATAGCTCTTTGGGATGTCTCAGGGGCCCTCTGAAGCATCCCAAAGTTAGCTAGAAGTCAAGTTATTTAGGCAGTTTTGTCGATAAATATCAAAAAGGTTTATAACAGTCAGGTAGGATTATATAAGTCACTGTGAAATAATAGTTATTTATTTAGCCAAAGGTAACAAAAGATTTCAAAGGTAAATATAGAACATATAAATTAAGAGGTAAAGAAACTTAAATCTGTTATTAAAAGCAGTTCAACACCTGAAGAAAGTATGACCTCTTAACAGAGAATAAGGCTGAATTCAAGTTTTGCACCAGCTTACTTTAAATCCATTTAGGTAAACTTCATTAAATTTATTTTAAACTTAGTCCCAATCATGCATAAAACTTTTTTTCGGGGTCCACTTCCCACAAGATTTTTAATTCCTTTCTGTAACAGACACCTGTAAGCCAGACCTACTTTCTTTTAGCTTTATAAAATGTAATTTTACTTTTATATCTTTTTTTAAAAATGGGGGGGGGGGTGCGGTACTAAGATGGCAAAGCAATAGGACAGGGGATCACTATCTCCCCCACAAATTCATCAAAAGTTCATTTGAAAGCTGAACAAATTCTACACAGCAACGTCTGAACACTGGTGGAGGACAACAGGCACCCAGAAAGGCAGCCCATTCTCTTCGAAAGGAGGTAGGAAAAAATATAAAATACAAAAAGAGAGACAAAAGAGTTAGGGACGGAAACCCATACCAGGGAGGGGGTCATGAAGGAGAAGATTCCAAACACCAGGAAACCCTCTCACCAGTGGGGTCTGCGGGGAGTTTTGCAATCTCGGAGCACAACATAACATGAAGAAAACACACACACACACACACACACACACACACACACACTACACTCCTAACCGCAATTTCCAGAGGAGAAGTAGCCCAGACACTCACGTCCACCAGCAGCGAGCGGGGGCTGAACAGGGAGGCACGGGCTGCATGCTTAGGGTAAGGACCAGGCCTGAATGCCTTGAGGACAAGCTGAGGGAGCTAACGTGAGATAGCAGCCCAAACTGTGGGATAGCCTGAGAGGAAAAAAAAAAGAGAGAGAGAGAGAGAGAAAAAATAAAAACTTTCCTGGGAAAAGCTCTAAGGCACAACTTGATCCTTTCAAAGAACAAAAGACTGAGTGAATACCAGAGGAGAGCTAGCCAGCTGTGGACCAGCCTCTCCCCCTGCTGGTGGCCAAGAGGCAGGTGGGTGAGAGCCAGAGTTGGAAGGTGAGGGGCAATCTTGGACCCAGAGATAGAATCCTCCACCAACTGTGAGCAGGCTCCCAGTTGCTAACCAAGTCTTCCTGGGATCCTGGGCAGTTGACGTCCACCAGGAGAGTCACAGTCAGAGATCAGCTCCCCAGAAGAGACACATGGCACACCTGAGACAGCGCTCTCTTGGTGCATGCGGGAAACTGAGCAGCTGAGACTGGGGAGGTGATAAGACACTCTGCCCACCTGGGGAGAGTGCCTTTGCTAAGCACCTGATCACTTGAGCTGCTCGGACCTGGGAAGGGCACAAATGGCAGGCCCAACCGAATCTGTGCCTTTGTAGAGTACCCAAGAAACTGAACCTGAACCTGAGAAACTAAGATCTGGGAAGTGCATACAGCCCAGGGCTCACTTTAGACAGTTCCCCTGAAGAACAACCTCGAGCCCGAGCAGTGTAGACTGGGAAAGCACACACACTGTGAGTGGGAAACCCAGTGTGGTCCAGACACTGTGAGCACTGCCCCCCACATACCAGTGATATTTGTTTGCAGTGTTCCTCCCTCCACACAGCATACTTGAACAAGTGAGCCTAAATAAATGGCCACCTTCACCCCCTTGTGTCAAGGTGGAAATTAGACACTGAAGAGACTTGCAAACAGAGGAAGCCAAAATAAAGAAGAGGGAACTGCTTTGGAAGTGACAGGTGCAACAGATTAAAACCCTGTAGTTAGCATTGACTACATCGGAAGGAGGGGCCTATAGATCTTGAGAAGAAGTATAAGCTGGAACAAGGAACTATCTGAAACTGAACTGACCCCACACTTCCTTCAACAGCCACAGAAAAATTTGTAGATTTATTTTACTATTATCATCTTTATTATTTTATTTTTTGAGAATTTATCCATTATTTTATTACCATAGCACACAAGTATATGTAGAGACATGTATCTTATGTACACAGACATTCTGTAGAGCAATAACTATAGTGAATGTTTTACATTTTGTAAGATTTATTTAGTATCCTGCTTCATATGTTCTTAAAGTATATTTTAATGTGTCATTTTCTATTGTACTGATTGACTAGGTTGGCTAAAATCTAACTTGGTTACTCAATCTCCAACTCTTAATTCTTTTTTTCAATTACATGCATTTTTACTTTAAAATATAGCAGTAGTTCATCAATATGAAATTCTAAGGTAATTTTATGTAAGTAAATTTTGTAAATACCTGAGGTATATGCACATTAGTACCCACATTGTTTTGGCATTTTATCTATATTAAAATAGTTTTTAAATGTTTTTTGATTGGGTCTTTTTTTTTTTCTTCTGGAATTAAGCTACAGGAGTTGCTTGTATATTTTTGAGATTAGTTGTTTGTCAGTTGCTTCATCTGCTATTATTTTCTCCCATTCTGAAGGCTGTTTTTCACCTTGCTCATAGTTTCTTTTCTGTGCAGAAGCTTTTAATTTTAATTAGATCCCACTTGTTTATTTTTGCTTTTATTTCCAATATTCTGGGAGGTGGGTCATAGAGGATCCTGCTGTGATTTATGTCCGAGAGTGTTTTGACTATGTTCTCCTCTAAGAGTTTTATAGTTTCTGGTCTTATGTTTAGATCTTTAATCCATTTTGAGTTTATTTTTGTGCATGGTGTTAGAAAGTGTTCTAGTTTCATTCTTTTACAAGTGGTTGACCAGTTTTCCCAGCACCAATTGTTAAAGAGATTGTCTTTTCTCCATTGAATATTCTTGCCTCCTTTGGCAAAGATAAGGTGTACATAGGTGCGTGGATTTATTTCTCGGCTTTCTATTTTGTTCCATTGATCTATATGTCTGTCTTTGTGCCAGTACCATACTGTCCTGATGACTGTGGCTTTGTAGTAGAGCCTGAAGTCAGGCAGATTTATTCCTCCAGTTCCATCCTGCTTTCTCAAGATTGCTTTGGCTATTTGAGGTTTTTTGTATTTCCATGTAAATTGTGAAATTATTTTTTCTGGCTCTGTGAAATATACCGTTGGTAGCTTGATAGGGATTGCATTGAATCTATAAATTGTTTGGGGTCGTATACTCATTTTCACTATATTGATTCTTCTTTTCCAAGAACACAATATATTTCTCCACCTATTAGTGTCCTCTTTGATTTCTTTCAAAAGTGTTTTGTAGTTTTCTAAATATAGGTCTTTAGATTCTTTAGGTAGATATATTCCTAAGTATTTTATTCTTTTCGTTACAATGGTGAATGGAATTGTTTCCTTAATTTCTCTATTTTCTCATTATTACTATATAGGAATGCAAGGGATTTCTGTGTGTTAACTTTATATCCTGCAACTTTACTATAGTCATTGATCAGCTCTAGTAATTTTCTGGTGGAGTCTTTAGGATTTTCTATGTAGAGAATCATGTCATCTGCAAACAATGAGAGTTTTACTTATTCTTTTCAAATTTGGATTCCTTTTATTTTTTTTTCTGCTCTGATTGCCCTGGCCAAATCTTCCAAAACTATGTTGAATAGTAGTGGTGAGAGTGGGCACCCTGGTCTTGTTCCTGACTTTAGGAGAAATGCTTTCAAATTTTCACCATTGAGAATAATGTTTGTTGTGGGTTTGTTACATATAGCTAATATTATGTTGAGGCATGTTCCTTCTATTCCTGCTTTCTAGAGAGTTTTTTTTTTTTTTATCATAAATGGATGTTAAATTTTGTCAACAGTTTTCTCTGCATCTATTGAGATAATCATAACGTTTTATTTTTCAATTTGTTAATGTGGTGTATTACATTGATTGATTTGTGGATATTGAAGAATCCTTGCATCCCTGGGATAAAGCCTGCTTGGTCATGGTGTATGATCTTTTAAATGTGTTGTTGGATTCTGATTCCTAGAATTTTGTTGAGGATTTTTGCCTCTATGTTCATCAGTGATATCAACCTGTAGTTTTCTTCTTTGTGGTATCTTTGTCAGGTTTTGTTATTAGGGTGATGGTAGCCTCATATAAGGAGTTTTGTAGTTTACCTTCCTCTGCAATTTTCTGGAAGTGTTTGAGTAGGACAGACGTTAGCTCTTCTATAAATTTTTGGTAGAATTCAGCTGTGAAGCCGTCTGGACCAGGGCTTTTATTTGCTGGAAGATTTCTGATTACAGTTCCATTTTCCTTGCTTGTGATGGGTCTGTTAAGATTTTCTATTTTTTCCTGGTTCAGTTTTGGAAAGTTGTACTTTTCTATGAAATTGTCCATTTCTTCCAAATTGTCCATTTTACTGGCATATAATTGCTGATCAGATCAGATCAGATCAGATCAGTCGCTCAGTCGTGTCCGACTCTTTGCGACCCCATGAATCGCAGCACACCAGGCCTCCCTGTCCATCACCACTCCCGGAGTTCACTCAGACTCACGTCCATCAAGTCAGTGATGCCATCCAGCCATCTCATCCTCTGTTGTCCCCTTCTCCTCCTGCCCTCAATCGCTCCCAGCATCAGAGTCTTTTCCAATGAATCAACTCTTCACATGACGTGGCCAAAGTACTGGAGTTTCAGCTTTAGCATCATTCCTTCCAAAGAAATCCCAGGGCTGATCTCCTTCAGAATGGACTGGTTGGATCTCCTTGCAGTCCAAGGGACTCACAAGAGTCTTCTCCAACACCACAGTTCAAAAGCATCAATTCTTCGGTGCTCAGCCTTCTTCACAGTCCAACTCTCACATCCATACATGACCACAGGAAAAACCATCGCCTTGACTAGACGAACCTTTGTTGGCAAAGTAATGTCTCTGCTTTTGAATATGCTATCTAGGTTGGTCATAACTTTCCTTCCAAGGAGCAAGCGTCTTTCCATTTCATGGCTGCAGTCAACATCTGTAGTGATTTTGGAGCCCAGAAAAATAAAGTCTGACACTGTTTCCACTGTTACCGCATCTATTTCCCATGAAGTGGTGGGACTGGATGCCATGATCTTCATTTTCTGAATTTTGAGCTTTAAGCCAGCTTTTTCACTCTCCTCTTTCACTTTCATCAAGAGGCTTTTGAGTTGCTCTTCACTTTCTGCCATAAGGGTGGTGTAATCTGCATATCTGAGGTTATTGATATTTCTCCCGGAAATCTTGATTCCAGCTTGTGATTCCTCCCGCCCAGCATTTCTCATGATGTACTCTGCATATAAGTTAAATAAACAGGGTGACAATGTACAGCCTTGACGTACTCCTTTTCTTATTTGGAACCAGTCTGTTGTTCCATGTCCAGTTCTGACTGTTGCTTCCTGACCTGCATACAAATTTCTCAAGAGGCAGTTCAGGTGGTCTGGTATTCCCATCTCTTTCAGAATTTCCCACAGTTTATTGTGATCCACACGGTCAAAGGCTTTGGCATAGTCACTAAAGCAGAAATAGATGTTTTTCTGGAATTCTTTTGCTTTTTCCATGATCCAATGTATGTTAGCAATTTGATCTCTGGTTCCTCTGCCTTTTCTAAAACCAGCTTGAACATCAGGAAGTTCACAGTTCACGTATTGCTGAAGCCTGGCTTGCAGAATTTTGAGCATTACTTTACTAGCGTGTGAGATAAGTGCAATTGTGTGGTAGTTTGAGCATTCTTTGGCATTGCCTTTCTTTGGGATTGGAATGAAAACTGACCTTTTCCAGTCCTGTGGCCACTGCTGAGTTTTCCAAATTTGCTGGCATATTGAGTGCAACACTTTCACAGCATCATCTTTCAGGATTTGGAATAGCTCAACTGGAATTCTGTCACCTCCACTAGCTTTGTTCGTAGTGATGCTTTCTAAGGCTCATTTGACTTCACATTCCAGGATGTCTGGCTCTAGGTCAGTGATCACACCATTGTGATTATCTGGGTCGTGAAGATCTTTTATGTACAGTTCTGTGTATTCTTGCCATCTCTTCTTCATATCTTTTGCTTCTGTTAGGTCCATACCAGTTCTGTCCTTTATCAAGCTCATCTTTGCATGAAATGTTCCTTTGGTATCTCTGAGTTTTTTGAAGAGATCCCTAGTCTTTCCCATTCTGTTGTTTTCCTCTATTTTTTTGCATTGATTGCTGAAGAAGGCTTTCTTATCTCTTCTTGCTATTCTTTTGAACTCTGCATTCAGATGTTTATATCTTTCCTTTTCTCCTTTACTTTTCGCTTCTCTTCTTTTCACAACTATTGGTAAGGCCTCCCCAGACAGCCATTTTGCTTTTTTGCATTTCTTTTCTATGCGAATGATCTTGATCCCTGTCTCCTGTACAATGCCATGAACCTCATTCCATAGTTCATCAGGCACTCTGTCTATCAGATCTAGGCCCTTAAATCTATTTCTCACTTCCACTGTATAATCATAAGGGATTTGATTTAGGTCATACCTGAATGGTCTAGTGGTTTTCCCTACTTTCTTCAATTTAAGTCTGAATTTGGCAATAAGGGATTC